>NC_060123.1:624376178-634376178 GCF_021461395.2 Schistocerca americana | reverse complement strand
ATTGCTCAGAAAAATGCAACAGCTTAATTTCTCTGATAGTGCAATGAGATGGTTTGAAAGCTACTTAAAAGACAGACAGCAATGTGTTGTCTGCGTAAATGAAAAATCTTCCTGGAAACATGTTTCCTCGGGAGTGCCACAAGGATCGGTCTTAGGACCACTTTTGTTTTCTTTATATGTCAACGATATTCCGTCGGTTCTGTCCTCCTGTAAATATCATTTTTATGCCGACGACCTCCAGCTCTACCTAAGCGTCAGACCTGAAGATGTAAACACTGCAATCGGTCAGATGAATGATGATCTGTCTTCAGTAGTGACATGGGCGAAAAACCTGGGGCTTAAACTAAATGCAAAAAAGACGCAAGTAATCTTAATAGCCCATCAGATATTAATAAGTTCAGATTTCCGCGAACGGCTACCTCCTATTCTGCTCGACGGTACTCCAATACCATATCAGAAAACAGTGAAGAACTTGGGTGTAACTCTGGATGAGCATCTCAACTGGGCGGAGAATACAGTCGCAGTGTGCCGAAAGACGTCTGCTTGTCTCTATGCTCTCAAAAAGTTTCGGAACATATTTCCACAGGACTTGAAACGCCAGCTCGTGCAAGCACTCGTTCTACCGAACCTCAACTATTGTGATGTGATTCAACAAGGCATGAGTAGTGAAAACAAAAGACGGCTAGAGCTAACCATGAATGCCTGTGTGCGTTACACCTGCAACATTCGCCGATATGATCGTGTTAGTGCTTCATACTCCGAGCTAGGGTGGCTGCGGCCGGACAAATTGCGTGACTACCACACTCTATGTCTACTCCACCGACTCCTCGTCGCGCAAGCACCCCAGTACCTTGCTTCAGAGATTAAAAACCTGTCATGTCATCATAATCGAAACACTAGGTCACTCTTATTTGGTATCCTAACTGTGCCCACTCACAAAACAAAAACTTTTGCAAACTCCTTCTCAGTTGCCGCTGTCCGCCTCTGGAACAAACTGCCCCTTACCTTGCGCAAAATTCGATCTCCTGCTGCTTTTAAGAAGAAACTGAAGCATTTCCTACTATCATCCTCACAAAGTTCTCCACAAAATTAATGTACAAGGACAATCCCCTCATCTGTCAAATAGCAAAGCTAGCGTCTCCTATCTTGCTCCTGAGATGCCTTCCTCTTCATCTATCTCTATTAGCCACGCAATCTTCTTTTCCTTTATATTTCCTTAATTATGTTTCATCGTCTCTATTCTTCTCCTCCCTTCACCATGAGTCTCCCTCATACTCCCTGCTGCCAGCACTCCTATCTAAAATCTGTCTCTTCAATAATGTCTAATTATAACAGTACTTGTGACCTAAGAATATAAACTCTATATGTATGTATTTTTCCAGGTGTACCTTTCAAATTGTTTATTTCACTTTTTGTACTAGATGTAGTTTAACATGCCTGCTAAAACATATGAATGTAAAATAAGTAGAATGCCTGGTTAGATGTAAGAGAGGGCCTGATGGCCCTAATCTTGCCAGGTTAAATAAATAAATAAATAAATGAATGCGACGAGTGGATACGTCTTCACCTGTATGGAAAGGTAACTAGTTGCGCCATTTACTGTTATACTTTGCGATAAGCATCTCATTGCGTTTTTGGAGGGTTTGTCTTCTATTGTTACAGTTCAGTTTTCACTGTTTTGTTTAATCAGGACTTGAAATGCACGAGCAGTTTACGTTACAGTCTTGTAAACTTCGTGTTCTATTCACTGGAGCGATACGATATCCACGACCTGCCCTAGCGTTTGTATGGGACTGTGGATTTTAATAATAAAAGTAACTGTGTAACCCGGACTAAAATATGGTTCAAATGGCTCTGAGCACTATGGGACTTAACGTCTGAGGTCATCAGTCCCCTAGAACTTAGAACTACTTAAAACTAACTAACCTAAGGACATCACACACTTCCATGCCCGAGGCAGGATTCGAACCTGCGACCGTAGCGGTCGCGCGGTTCCAGACTGTAGCGCCTAGAACCACTCGGCCACTACAGCCGTCCGACTAAAATATCTTCTAGGGTATATGTAATATGTAACAACAGCAACTAATCAATAAATAAGAGTTTTCAACCATATTTCTGTCACATTCTCGTAGTGTTGATCGTCCCGCGATCTAGAACGACTCATGATCCTGTATCTGAGACGTGTGTTGCCGCTGTAATCTATTCCCGAAGTAAGACTTATTACCACGATATACACTCAAGAGTCAAAGAAAGTACCTAACATCATTTGCCCCCCCCCCCTCCCCCCAAGCACGCTGATGTGTCGCAACACGACATCGCATGGACTCGACTAATGTCTGAAGTAGTGCTCGAGAGCACTGACACCATGAGTCCTGCAGGTACGTGAGAGTACGACAGGGTGGAGATCTCTTCTGAACAGCACGTTTCTGGGCATCCCAGATATGCTCAATAATGTTGATGTCTGGGGAGTTTTGTGGCCGGCGGCAGTGTTTCAACTCAGAACAGTGTTTGTTCCTGGATCCACTCTGTGGAAATTCTGGACGGGTGGGGTGTCGCATTGTCCTACTGTAATAGCCCAACTTCGTCGGAATGCACAATGGAAATGAATGGATGCATGTGATCAGACAGGATGCTTACTTACGTCTAACCTGTCAGAATCGCATCTAAGCACATCAGGGGTCCCATATCACTCGAACTGCACATGCCCCACACTATTACAGAGCCTCCACCAGCTTGAACAATCGCCTGCTGACATGCAGGGTGTATAGATTCATCAGGTTGCTCTGTACCCATAAACGTTCATCCGCTCGGTAAAATTTGAAACCAGACTCGTCCGAACGGGCACATGTTTCCACCCATCCACAGTATAAGGTCGGTGTTGACGGGCCCAGGCGAGGCGTAAAGCTTTGTGTCGTTCGGTCATCAGGGGTACACGAGTGGGCTTTAGACTATGAAAACTCATATAGATAATGCTTCTTTGAATGGTTCGCTCGCTGACACCTGTTAATGTCCATTATTGAAATCTGCAGCAGTTTGCGGAAGGATTGAACTTCTGTCACGCTGAATGATTATCTTCAGTCGTTGTTGGTCCCGTTCTTGCAGGACTTTTTTCCAGCTGCATCGCTGTCGGAGATTTGATGTCTTACCGGATTTCTGATGTTCACGGTACACGCCTGAAATCGTCGTACTGGAAAATCTCCACTTCGCCGCAATCTCGGAGATACAATGTCCCATCGCATATATTACCACGTTCTGACTCACTTAAATCTTGGTAACCTGCCATTGTAGTAGCAGTAACCGATGTAACAACTGCCCCAAACACTTGTTTCCTGCCTGTTTACATATCGAATATATTACCACATTCTGACTCACTTAAATCTTGGTAACCGGCCATTGTAGTAGCAGTAACCGATGTAACAACTGCCCCAAACACTTGTTTCCTGCCTGTTTACATATCTCTGTTTAATAAATGGTTCAAATGGCTCTGAGCACTATGGGACTCAACTGCTGTGGTCATCAGTCCCCTAGAACTTAGAACTAATTAAACCTAACTAACCTAAGGACATCACACACATCCATGCCCGAGGCAGGATTCGAACCTGCGACCGTAGCAGCAGCGCGGCTCCGGACTGGAGCGCCTAGAACCGCACGACCACCGCGGCCGGCACATGTCTCTGTATTTGATTACGCATACCTATACTATTTTCTTCCGGGATTCAATGTACATATAGATTATAGTCAGAGCGTCGTCCTAGTTTTTTTTAAATGGTTTGGTAAAAATTTTTGATCGCATACAAATCATGGGTTTGTTATAGAGATCTCTTGGTGCTGTGTGCCATGGCTAAAATTTTCATCTGCTTTTCAGCGTAGTGACACCAGTGTGACTTAGGCATCAGACTACTCTCATAGCTGCAGGCCTAATTAACCTTCTCCTACAGCTTAATCACTGTGATTATGACCTACCCAAACTTTGAAATTTAGCTGAGTCTGTAGAGCTACATAATCAAGAGTCGTAGACATACTGAAATAAAGAGGCATATTAAATCGGGCGAAGCTAAGAGAAATACGTTAGAAAAACAAAACACTATAAATAGTAAATCTGTTTTGCTATTTGAGAAACCAAATACGAATAACTGATAATGGCCGATTCAGAGAGGATATAAAATGAAGACTGACAATAGCGGGAAGAGTGTTTCTGAAAAAGAGAAAATTTCTAACACTATAAATAAATTTAAGTCTTTTCTGAAGGTTTTTGTCTATTTTCCATCCTAGTATGGAAATGAAACGTGGACCATAAACAGTTCTGTCGAGTATAAAATAGAGACTTTTTGAATGTGGTTATATATAGAAGGTAGAAGATTAGTTGCGTAGATCGAATAACCAGCAAAACTAAAGTTGACTGAGTAGAATATAAGCGTATTGAACAAATTGACTACTGGATGGAATCAGTTGTTCAGATATATTCTGGGGCATGAAAGTATCGCCAGTTTCCTAATGGAAGGAAATATGGAGGGCAAAAATTTTAGAGACGAAGGCCTGAACACAGTAAGCAGGTAAAAACTGATGTAGAATGCAGTAGTTATGCAGAGATGAAGAGCTGAGTACATAGGCTAGTGTGGAGAGCTACTTATAACTGGATTTAGGACTGAAGACAAAAAAAAAACAACAATAATAAAAGTATCAGCTCCGAAAATCAATTAGTGTGATAACACTGAAATCAGTGACAAACACGCTTATACTCTTCATCCGCTACATGTAATTAGACTGGCAGCCATTGCTCAGTCAGCAGTAGAATATTTCACTCCGTAACAATAGATATACACACGAAATTAAGATGAGCGAGAGCGCGAGTTTCCGTCGAACTATATTACTGCGGGAGCAGAGCTTTTAGCGTCAGCTGAACGGCAACGTAAGTGACTCTGTGGTTCAGTTGCGGTCGTACTTCCCAGTTATCATACCAATACTTACTAAATGAGCTGTCACGGCGAATGATGAACATGATGCTTAAACAGTTTGCTAATCGAATCTGGAAGCCGTCCCTAAACGTCTGAGCCTTCAGCACTGAGGAATACTGCTACAACATGTTACCTACGCTTCCACACTGCGTTTCCAAAAATCATTCGACAGACCATAGCTCTACTACTTTTTAGGCTAATCATTGTTCTTTGTAACAGTTCTGGTAGGACCACTTCGAGACGTAAAGTTGCCAGGTCTACCTTCTTCTAACGACAAAAATCACGTTGCCTGTGTAGCGCTGCACGTGTAAATCTTCCAATTGCTAAAAAGAGTTGCTTATATCGGAAATCGCCAGCTTTGTATAATTAATAACTTCCCATCCAATTAGGAAACGAGTTGCAGAGTACAATTGTACTTATGTATCATCATTATCTATTTGTTCTCTCTCAGTCATTCTCGCATCTCACATAAAACGATATGCAAATTTAAACACTAATTAATTTTTAAAATTAATTTGTCCATCAAGTGCCTCATAATTTTTAGTTCAAGTAATTTCAAAGCTTTGTTATCATGCCTTGGGGGTGTGGTACTCATATTACGAGGGTTGGAACTTAAATAGTGGCAACTATTTATTCACAACCGATACAAAAGAGTTACATGTTTGCACCTATTACTGTCGTTCAAAGTAGTTACCAGCGTTGTGCTGAACCTGTTGCCAGCTATATAGAAGGCGTACTATACCGTTAGCCGAGCCTGTTCTGTTGATGGTGCGATTGGAGCCGTCTACTGCCTGTCGAACTTCTAGAAAAAATCGGAAGCGAATGCCACGAAGTGGTTCCTTCATCTTCGGAATCAAATAAAAGTCACAATGACGTAAGTCCGGGCAGTATTGTGGATGGTTCTCTACTTCCCAATCCCATCGACTGAACAGAGCAGCGACAGCTTCCGCTATATGCGCCCGCGCGTTGTCGTGCAAAATGAAGTGTGGGTTGCTCAGAAAGTGCCACCGCTTCATTCGCAAAGGTCGTCGCAGGTGATGCTCCCAAAACGACAGTAATACTGTGCATTGACGGTCTGCTGTGGAGGAACGTAATGCATTAGGATAACACCATGACAGTCGTACACGAGAATCACCATAACTTTCACCATACTGGGGCTCTGACGCACTTTTGGCTTTCGCAGCGACCCATAATGACGCCATTCGTTGGATTGGCGTTTCAGTTTTGGTTTCGTGGCATTCGCTTCAGAACTGTTTCAGAGATGCGACAGGCAATAGACCGCTCCATTCGCACCATCAACAGAACAGGCTCTGCTAACGGTATAGTACGCCTTCCAAGTCTCTGGCAACGGGTTCTACACAACGCTGGCGTCTACTCTGAAGGACAGTAACAGGTGCAAACATGTAACTCTTTCGTATCGGTTGTGAATAAATAGCTGCCACTATTTAAGTTATAACCCTCGTATATGCTGTTCAATGTTAGCACTCTACCTTGTGTATCACAAAAAGTTGTGCAAACATAGGAGTTTCATTTTTCACAACAAAGCAGGAAAAAAGTACACATAAACCACATTCTGGGTATCCAGAATTTGTGAACTGCAATGTATTAAGTGCTTAATTGCGAAAATAGTAAAATACTTTCATCATTTCCTTTATTAAATTACACACTTGTACTTGTCGGTTAGTGGATTATTTCACAGTTAATTGTTTTCTTAGATTGGATAGTGAAGGGCACACATTTGTACCATGGTTTCTGGCGATGTTATCCCTCTCATCTTTGATCGACATCCAAACACCTGATGTCGCTGGAGTCGCGTTCGAAGGCTCTCTCCAACTCTACAGAAAAAAAGGTGTGTATTTCCGCTAAAACAACTTTTCGATTTCTTTCAGCATGTCGTTCAATTTTCCGTATACATCGAGAAGCCATTTTGTACAGAGATCATCTGGCCATCGAGATACATACGGTCCAGTCATCAACGTACAACAATCACTCATAGACTGCAGGTGGCAATTCTAACAGTGGAGGGTAAGTAAAGTGGTTGAGGAGAACGGGGAAATCACCGCAGACGTTGTCGTAAGCAGAAACGGACCGATTTATCTGACGACCAGGAGTCTCATGAATATTGGCTTGTACGCCAAAGGTGGAAACATCGCCGGAAGGCTAAGTTTCTAAACTGCTCGCGTAACGCTGTGGATAAAGCATACCGTGTATGGCAAAATGATGTTATCCAAAACCGGCGCAGAGGCAACTGTGATGTAAAACGGGCTATAAATAACAGGGTAAACGACGGCTGCAGAGGTGTGTATGGTCGTGTAGCGGTACAGCTGTTCAGCAACTAACTTCCCGTGTGAGCCAAGGGAATACCAACAGCGTCTTCTCAACGACTGTTCAGAAAACTTTTTTGCTCGTGCGCCTCTGCAGAAGAGGCTGGTTCATGCACCCACGCTGATTGCTGTTCATCAGCAACGAATGGGCGTCCACAGAATGGTGACAGGTTGCCTTTTCAGATGAATCACATTTTATGCTCCATCGGACAGATGACATACTTTTTGCAATAATAGTCGAATGGATCTGGGCTGGAGAAGGGAGCGTTATGATCTGGGGAATGTTTTCTTGGGATTCCCTGGGTGATCTTCTCGTTCAGGAAGACACACTGGAGCAACACATCTATGCGCCCACCCCCACATGCAGTGTGATTTTCCTCGGAGCGAAGGCATCTACCAGCAGGACAATGCAACCGGTCACACAGCTCGCAGTGTTCGTGTGTGGATCGAAGGGTGCCAGGTTGAGTTTATCGTATTTCCCTCACCACCAGCCTCCCAGGGCTTAAATCACTTAGGGAATCTCTGGAATCACGTCGATCAGGCTGTTGGTGCCATGGATCCTCAGTCGAGGATCTGCATCTCTGTCGGCACATTCCAGAACCTCACTGATCCTCTTCTTGCGCTTCTCGCTGCAGCCCGTTCTGGGGTATGTGGTTATTCATGCTTTTGTCAAGCGCTCACATCAATGTGGATGGAGAGTGTAACTTTTCATGACTTCACTAAACCACTGTAGATGAATGTTAGAACAGTTTCTTCACAAAACCATGTAGGACTTTCTGCTTCGTCTGAGTTAATACTACATCTTCGATGACTTCATTGCCGACTGACTCCAAGGTTCTTTCTCTCGTTTTAGTTAGAGGCACGTCGGGAGGGAGAGAAAATTACGTCGGCAAATATTTCATGCGCCTTGAGGTAGACAACCCAACTTACATTATACACGCCTGCAGCAGGTGATGTAAGTTACGTTGCCTATTTTCAGTTGCATGAAATATTTTCCGAGACGGTTTTATTTTGCCCACCCTATACTTGGCCAAGTCCAGAGCATTTCGTCCCTGCCGCTGGGAGTCCTGACATTGTAGGCGCTGTCCAGTTGGTAACCTGTTACTAGAAGAATAATGCGGGCGAGTATCTGTATAATTCCGAAAATGGTCGTCCATTGTCTGGCAGCAAGTAGTTGGAGGAACTCACTGATGCCAAAAGCTTGTCGGCTCGCTGCAATCGCAGAGCTGCCGAGTGCCTGAAAGAATTGTGACCAGTTATGCCTGCCGTAGCAAGAATCAGGCATACTTGTCACTGAAAACCCGCTCCCTTTCTGTCACAGTTTCAATCAGTGAATATGTGACTTACAAATACAACCCGGAAACAATTCAAAACTTAACGCGTGCGTATTATTTTACAGAGTAGCATTGATACTAATTTTTATTTATCCAGATTCGTCCTAGATGTGTATTAGACAAAACGGACGTATTATAAGATGTTCACATCCTTGAAATGTGCAACCAAATGTAATGATCAACCTAAATACTAAACAATCATGCTGAAAGTAGCTACTGACACACTAACATGAAAAGAAATGTATATAAAGTCCCATATAGAAAGTAATGGACGTGTGTCACTTGGTAGTGTATACACAGTACCTACATTAATCAAACAGGTTACACGTTATAACGTTACATACGAAAACTCATTTAAAATATGTTGAAATTAACACTCTTGTATAACAATGTTGCTCTTTAACTTCAATCTCTGTAAATGTAGAGCGGAAAATTGTGTATTCAGATGGCGTGAGACCATAGGTCACCCGGATAATCGAAAATCCTGAAAATCAGAAAGGAATACAACGAAATAGGTTAAGTGCTATGGACACACAAATTTTGTTAATTTTTGTATAAATACACATATTAAACATTTTTTTTTCCAAAACATATTGACCACACACTGATAAAAGTAGTGAGTTTCATACGCTCAGAAAATCTGTACGTTTCCTTCGAACCAAATTCATATGTCATTTGTTTTGTTGCTTCAGTTCGAACTACTCACTCTACTTATGTAATAGGTAATGTTTATAATATTGTTTAAAGTTGTTATTAGTTTCGACTGCTTGAAGAGTTGTTTCTCAGTATAGTAATAATAATAATAACAATATTAATAATAATGATCAAATAAATGTATGTATATTCGTAAATGTGCTATGAATTAGTAACGACATTTGTCGAGTAAAAGTAGAGAAAATGAAAGTTTAAAAATAATAATGAATTCAAGTCAGGCAACACTTGATTCTAAGTTCTATGTAAGAGACCTACAGGAAGAGAGAAACAGTTAGAGTGAATAACATCATCTTACGAAGATATGAGTGCATTTTGTGTATAAATGTGCTTACGGACTGTTTTCGACACTGTGTTGCACTTCTCGTACTATAAAGCTCCCTGTGATGCGCAGCTGTTCGTTATGTCTACATAAATCACATAATGGTGTGTGGCGGAATGTATTTCTGGTACCGCTGACTGATCCCACCTTACCTGTTCTACCCACGAATGGTGCGGTGCAAGAATGATTGTGGGTAAGCCTCTGTATCAGCTATAGTTTCTCGAATTTTCTCGGCGTGTTCAGTACGCGAGATGTATGTGGGAGGAAGTAATATGTTTTCCGACTTTTTCCGGAAAGAGCATTATAGAAATTTTAATAGTAATCTTCTCGTGAAAGACAATGCCTTTCCTGTAACATCTGCCAATGGAGATTGTTTAGCAGCTCGGTAATGCTCTCCTGCGGACTAAACGATACCGTGACGAAACGCATCGCTCTTCGTTGCATCTTCTCTATCTTTTATGTTAGACCTAGCTGATAAGGATCCAGGATTGATGAACAAAACTTAATAATCGATCGAACAAGCGCCCCATGGGCCACTTTATTCGTGGATGAGTTACATTTCCTTAAGTTTCTTCTTATCTCTCAGTCTGGCATATGCTTTTCCTACTATTTGTTTTATATGGTTATTCATCATTAGTTATTACGAGAGATTTTGTGGTAGATATTGTTTCCAACAGTTTATCATCAATCGTATATTTGAACAGTAGTGGATTTCTTCTCCTTCGCTTGTGCAGTACATTACATTAATTTACGTTCAGGGTCAACTAGAAGAGCCAGCACCATTTATCAATTCTCTGCATCTCCTTTGGCAAATATATATTGTCTCCTGTCGTTGTTTCTTTATTACAGACAACCGCATCATCTGCGAACAATCCTGAAGAGCATCCAACGCTTTATACTGTGTCATTTGTGTATTGTTAACGCTAACGGTCCTATCACACTTCCTTGCAGCACTCCGAAATTGACCTTCTTTACGTCTATCGAATTTAGTTCCGTTAACAGGGACGTGCTGAACTTTATCTGTAAGAAAGTCTTCAATTCAGTCGCAAATCTTGTCCGATATTCGATACGCTTGTCTCTTTCCTACTGAACGGCAACGCGCGATGGTGTCAAATGGCTTCCTGGCGTCAAACAACTGCATCAACAGAGCGCCGTTGTCTATAGCGCTAGGAACAAAGGAAGCTAGACTTCGAAAAATCTCTGTTCACGGAATCCATGTTGATTTTTAGAGAGATTTCCGTTCTTCAAAAACGCCATAATTCTTGAGCATAAGACATGTTCCATACCTCTACGACAGATTGACAGCAACGATATACTTGTATAATTGTATCTGTCCTACGACCCTTCTTAAAAACGGGGGACCTGCATTTTTTTCCAGTCGCTGTGTACCATTCGTTGCTCCAGCGGTCAACGTCAAACTGCTGCTAGAAGGGGTGCAAGTTCTTTCGCATGATATTTGTAGAATCTTGTAGGTATCTCAGCTCATGCATTTCCCCCACTGAGCGATTGTAATTTCTTTTCTGTTCCGCGATAGTTTATTTCAATATTTGTCGTTTCGACGCTCGTACGATGATTGAAAGGAGGGACCATATTACAATTTTCCGCGATGAATCGATTTAGGAAGCTCAGATTCGATATTTTGGCCTTTTCTTTGTTATCTCCCGTTTCGGTGCCTGTATTATCACTCCTGATAACCGGAAATCTGTTTTAATGAGGACCACAAAATCGATGTTCACCTGTAGTTTTTGTGCTGATACTTCTGATGCTAATTGTCTTTTGCAGTTTTTAAACTTTTTTCATAAGTTACAGTTTCTAAGAAGCTTAACGTGCAGCCCCATGTTTTAGTTGTTAAATGACCAAAGTCGGCCTTATAAAATTGCCAGTTTTTTCCCTCCAGTTAAGATGCCGCATCTTTGACAACATTATAGTCTTATCCTTTTATGTAACGTACACATCATTTTTTTTAAATTTCGATAGTGTGAATCCAACTATTGTTTCTTGGTGTTAGAAATGTTATACACAACTCAATCAATTGTTGCTTGCTAAGGTCACGAACAGGATAAGAGAGTGAAGGGCAGTTTTTTTTATGTCACTGGCATCATCCTTCACCTAAGGAGAAAAGAAAAAGCTTGCAAATGGCTTATTGACATTGTACGAAAGAATAATCAAACACCAAAGAAAGCAAATATTTTTCCCACTTACGTATTGATCTCAGCTTTCGAATGTCAGTCTAATTCTAAACTAGGAAGCAAAGATGCAGGATAGGAAAACATTTTTGCCTCAGTGGATTACCTGTACTGAGATTATAGTCCCGACGAATGCAAAATATTGCGACGTGTCTGGGATATTATTGATAACCATCATTACTGGCTGCAAAAAGACATAAATTTCTAGACAAATTACTTTAATAGTGAATGATCTGACACATGCCCCTATAGTATTCTGGAAATGAGCAGATAAACTAGTGCTGTAAGAGTTTAGAGGGTTCTTCAGGGTCGTAAGCGAATGAACCGTTGTGTTGTAACTGATGTATATGGGTACAAAACCGCAGGTAATAAATGAGGATAGCTCACGCTATATTTTGTTGTAAGTGATACAGAATGCCCGATGCTAGACGTTAGGTTATCACGCGCTTTCGTGGTCAGATAACAGCAACCGACGTGATGGCGAAAAACTAGAAAATTTGTGCTTTGATTCTAGGGCTGTGGAAGTAATTATCATCGCGAGAAATTTTTCAGCTAGACGAAGTGCAACAACCACGAAAATTTCCTTTCACTCTGTCTGCTTTACCTTTTGATGTAAATGCGTATTACCCCCTTCCCACTATTTTAATACTTACGTGAACAACACGGCAGACACACTCGTTCCCATCCGAGTAAAACTATTTCCTCCTGTCCTCATTACACAGCCACAATCACTAAATCCTTTTTCGTGCAAAGAAAGAAACTCTGGACTGATCTCGTTCACAGTATCAAACGTATCTGTCATATCTCCAGCTTCAGAATATACCTAAACTATCTCCTAAAATAAAAACAGTGTCTTTCCTTAACTTTGCGTTTACCGCATTACAGGTGAGTACAGTAATTTCTCACGAGATTTTTCCAGCATCATCAAGTCTCTGATTGGGACAATGCTTGAAATTCTACCTCTTAGATATCTCTATGGTCTAAACAATACTATCTCACTTACGTATTCTTATCTACAATACCACCGTCATTTTCTGGCGTCACTATATTAGAATCATAATATCAAGTGTGTAGCCTCTGCCACTGTCTGTGAGGACGTTTTCAATTTTCAGGATCACTTACAGACTGAGGTAACGAAAGTCATGGCACACCTCCTAATATCCTGTCGGACATCCTTCTGTCTTGCAAAGTACAGCAACTTGACGTGGTATGGACTCAACACGTCGTTCGAAATCCTATGCAGAGATATTGAGCCATTCTGCCTCTATAGTCTTCCATAACTGCGAAAGTGTTCCTGGCGCATTATTTTGTGCATGAACTCATCTGTTGATTATGTAACATACTTTTCGATAGGATTCTTGTCGGGAGACCTGGGTGGCTATATGATTTGCTAGAATTGTCCAGAATGTTCTTTTACCAATCTAACCAATCGAAAACATTTGTGGTCCAGTGACATGGCACATTGACATCCGTAAGAATCACAACGTTTTTTGGGAACACGAAGTACATGAACGGCTGCAAATGGTCTCATTTGGTTTCAGTTGTACGGTTGTACCGGAGGATGTAGTTCATTCCACGTAAACACAGCCTACTCCATTATGCAGCCACTACCACCTTGCACAGCGCCTTGTTGACAATTTGAGTCCATGACTTCGTGAGGTCTGCTCGACACACGAATCCTACCATCAATTTTTAACAACTGAAACCGAAACTCAGCAGTCCATGGTTTTCCAGTTTCCCAGGATCCAGCCGATATGGTCATGAGTTTAGAAGAAGCGCTGCAGACGATGTTATGCTGTTAACAAAGGTATTCGCGATGGTCGTCTGCTGACATTGTGCATAAATGCCATATTTCGCCGCACTGTCCTAACGGATACGGTCGTCGTACGTCCCACATTGATACGTTACTTCACGTAGTGTTGCTTCTCTGTTGAAACTGACAACCCTATGTAAACGCCGCTGCTCTCAGTCGTTTAGTGAAGGCCGTCAATGATGAGAGGTAATGCTTGAAATTCGTTGTTCTTGGCATACTGCTGACTCTGTGGATCTGGAATAATGAATTCCCTAACGATTTCCAAAATGTAATGTACCGTGACTCCTAGCTTCAACTACTATTCAGCGATCCAAGTCTGTTATTTCCTTTCATGCGGCCACAATCATGTCGGAAAACTTTTCACATGAATCACCTGAGTTCAGATGAGAGGTCCGCCATTGCACTCCTCTTTTATACCTTGTGTACTCGATACTACCGTCATATACAGGGTTATTATAAATGATTGAAGCGATTTCACAGCTCTACAATAACTTTATTATTTGAGATATTTTCACAATGCTTTGCACACGCATACAAAAAATCAAAAAGTTTTTTTAGGCATTCACAAATGTTCGATATGTGCCCCTTTAGTGATTCGGCAGACATCAAGCCAATAATCAAGTTCCTCCCACACTCGGCGCAGCATGTACCCATCAATGACTTCGAAAGCATCGTTGATGCGAGCTCGCAGTTCTGGTACGTTTCTTGGTAGAGGAGGTTTAAACAATGAATCTTTCACATAACCCCACAGAAAGAAATCGCATGGGGTTAAGTCGGGAGAGCGTTGAGGCCATGACATGAATTGCTGATCATGATCTCCACCACGATCGATCCATCGGTTTTCCAATCCCCTGTTTAAGAAATGCCGAACATCATGATGGAAGTGCGGTGGAGCACCATCCTGTTGAAAGATGAAGTCGGCGCTGTCGGTTTCCAGTTGTGGCATGAGCCAATTTTCCAGCATGTTCAGATACACGTGTCCTGTAACGTTTTTTTCGCAGAAGAAAAAGGGGCCGTA
Organism: Schistocerca americana; assembly: GCF_021461395.2. Classification (NCBI taxonomy): domain Eukaryota; kingdom Metazoa; phylum Arthropoda; class Insecta; order Orthoptera; family Acrididae; genus Schistocerca; species Schistocerca americana. The sequence continues at coordinate 634,361,515 of NC_060123.1, read as the reverse complement.
AACTTTAACCCGTGAGATTGCACAAAACACGTTAACTTTTGGTGAACTGCGAATTTGCTGCACGAATGCGTGAGGATTCTCTACCGCCCAGATTCGCACATTGTGTCTGTCCACTTCACCATTAAGCAAAAATGTTGCTTCATCACTGAAAACAAGTTTCGCACTGAACGCATCCTCTTCCATGAGCTGTTGCAACCGCGCCGAAAATTCAAATCGTTTGACTTTGTCATCGGGTGTCAGGGCTTGTAGCAATTGTAAACGGTAAGGCTTCTGCTTTAGCCTTTTCCGTAAGATTTTCCAAACCGTCGGCTGTGGTACGTTTAGCTGCCTGCTTGCTTTATTCGTCGACTTCCGCGGGCTACGCGTGAAACTTTCCCGCACGCGTTCAACCGTTTCTTCGCTCACTGCAGGCCGACCCGTTGATTTCCCCTTACAGAGGCAAGCAGAAGCTTTAAACTGCGCATACCATCGCCGAATGGAGTTAGCAGTTGGTGGATCTTTGTTGAACTTCATCCTGAAGTGTCGTTGCACTGTTATGACTGACTGATGTGAGTGCATTTCAAGCACGACATACGCTTTCTCGGCTCCTGTCGCCGTTTTGTCTCACTGCGCTCTCGAGCGCAGAAACCTGAAGTGCGGCTTCAGCCGAACAAAACTTCATGAGTTTTTCTACGTATCTGTAGTGTGTCGTGACCATATGTCAATGAATGGAGCTACAGTGAATTTATGAAATCGCTTCAATCATTTGTAATAGCCCTGTATATGCGTGCATATAGCTTATTTATGACTTTTGTCGCCTCAGTGGAAGTCAAACAGAGAACTTTGACACACTTAATCAGGTTACTTTCTGAGAGTTTTGCTGCAAGAAACAGTTGATCCCAAAAAAATAATTCGCTCTAATTTTACACGTATCCCAGTTTGTGTGACTGTTTATCATAATGAGGGAATTTAAGTTTTAAATAGGTAGAATACGAAATGCATGTACTGTTTTAAAAGATAGCATTTCCGCTGATTCGTGACTCCCACTGTTGAAAACTTAGTTACCTGTTCACTTATCTCTTCGCTCAATCCGAAGCTCACTACGGTAGAGTACTGTAGCACGTGCACTGTAGATAACGAAAACTAAGAAGAGTGAATAATAACAATAATCAGTAACGCTAATGGTAAATGGAACAATGATATTGCTTGAACCCGACTATTGAATGAATCAGAACAGGCAAACGCAACAAACATTCCTGTATTTCTGGAAATAGAAATCAGCAACAGCATGGATTACAGGTATAAGAAAAGTACTAGGAGAAAATAATATCAAAGACACGGAAATAACATAAAGAAAGGTTTTTATGAATAAAATACTAAACTCAGAAGCCTTTCAAAGCAGAAGAAATAAGAAATCTGCTACAATACGGACAGAAGACTGGAAAATACAAAGTAATGAGCAGGTGAAACCGTTGCGATCAAATTTATGCACTCGGCAAGGATTGCAAATTTGGACATTTTTAGATAAGGAGCTGATGGTGGGAAATAAGTACTTACCATTTTAGTCTTAAAAAGTTTATAGATCAGTACAGCAACAACTCATACTCGTACCTCAAAGGGACAACCATTTTGTTGACAAGTGCTAACTGATGAATTGTCTCTCACGGGATACGATTTCTACTGTTGCAATCAAGTATTCGAATGAAGCACTTGGGATGCGGTTTTGAATTCACGACATGCAGGACATTGTATGATAGTATTGTTTATTTTTTGGAGATACGTGTGGGGTCTGAAGATGGCATAGTAGAGTGCCGAAACTGATAGTCAAAATAAAATAAAATAGCATCTCAATTACACGTCTGTTGGCGAATTTCATAGATAATTACTTGACCATAACGATTTCATTTCCTAAAATTCATCTGTGTGAACAGCTATTTGTCTCTCGGTCTCGAATGACCTAGCTCCTCGCAAATGCCTTTCAAAGGCCATAAATTTCTTACAATTGGGATGGAAACTGTTGCGAAACCTTCTACGTCCTGCTGTATTGAAGAAAAAATGGGTGTCTATTGGTATCTGTATCGAGAGATGCTCCATCTTCAACAGCCAGTCATGAACTACAGATGGTGATATATATTACCACGGGCGCATCGCGATCTACTGTTCTATTTATTTATCTAATTATTTTCCGACGCAACTGCACCAGTGAGGTGGCAGATAGTCTTTTTATGAAACGGGAGCGTTTTTCAAAGACATGCCTCACGTGCATTACTTAATCAAGATCTCGCAATGCCCGAAATATTCATTTCAAAGTTGGGAGCCTTGTATGAGAACACGTAACTTGGGATCCACCATTTTGTTGGTATTTTTGATCCTAAAAGCATGAGACATCAAGTATTTTAGCTGAATCTGTAGATGTCATCCCATACACACGGAAAGGAAGGAAGATTCGGGTTTAACGTCCAATCGAGATCAAGCTCATTAAAGACGGAGCACAAGCTCTGTTGGTGTGAAAGATGGAGAAGGAAATCGGCCGTGGCCGATTAAAAGAACCTTCTCGCCATTTGCCTGGAGCGATTAGGGAAATCATGGGAAACCTAAAACTGGATGGCATGATGCTGATTTGAGCTGTCGCCATCCCGGATAAAAGTCCAGTATGCTAACCCATACATAAAGTATTACTGCGTATGTGCATATAACACCACTAGAAGGAAACCAGAGCCGAGACAGACCAATAAGTTAGTTAGATAACTGGAGCACCAACTCGGACTGACGAAGAATGTCGACCGTATGTGACGAGGCACAAAAGCGGTCTGGCGCCTTCGCCACACTGCAACACATCGCCGTTAGGTTGGTTGCCAGATCAGCCCCAGCGCCTAAACGACGTTCTGGCTCCTCCATTTGCAGCGCAAGCTGCATAGGATCTTCGTGTACACCGGACCAAAGCGCAGAAAAAAAACTCCTCCCGAACAGGCCATGAAGGCCCAACGGTACCGACCGGCCACCGTGTCACTCGCAGTCCACAGGCGTCACTAGATGCGGATAGAGTGTGTGTAAATCAGCAAGAGAAGTCGCTCCTGGCACGAACGTTTCGATGCATCCGTCAGTGTCACGCGCAGCCAATCAGGAGATTGTGTACCTCTGCCGTGTGGGTATTTCGCACGCGCCCGATCCGATCAGGGCAGTGACAAAGCAGCCATCAAGGTGGGTGCATGAACCAGGCTCTTCTGGAGAGGCACACAGGCAAAAAAGTTTTCTGAACGGTCGTTGGCTCACACAGGAGGTGAGCAGCTCAACAGCTGTACCTCTATTCGACCATACACATCTCCGCAGCCGTCGCTGACCTCTGTTATTTATAGCCCGTTTTACATAACAGTTGCCTCGGCGCTGGTTTTGGATAGCATCATTTGGCCACGAACGGTTTGCTTTAACCACTGCGGTACGTGAACAGTTTAGAAACTTAGCCGTTCCGGTTCAAATGGCTCTAAGCACTATGGGACTTAACATCTGAGGTCATCAGTCCCCTAGAACTTAGAACTACTTAAGGCTAACTAACGTAAGGACATCAGACACATCCATGCCCGAGGCAGGATTCGAACCTGTGACCGTAGCAGTCGCGCGATTCCGGACTCAAACGCCTAGAACCGCTCGGCCACTGCGGCCGGCGAATACAATACCACAATTTTTTTCAATTACACCAGATGGCTGTGTAAGGCATTTCTTCCTCCAAGCATCAACGATTTCTTTGGAGGCCAGTTTCATAGGATTAATATTGATACTTTGACCTACTATCTGGCTCATAACTCAAATGACTGACTGCAGCGCACTTATGAGTGGAAACGTTTTAACCGCTGCCATCCAAGAGTTTGAATGCCGCTGGGAACGGCAACGAAATTGTATATGGGGAGCATATATCACTAAAATTAATACGAATGCATTTTTTTTCAGTATGGAGTGTTAACTGTAAACAAAATGGTGGAAAAATTTTTGTTTCGTTGTCCTATATACTGCGGTTGTAAAAAGATTTCCTCTGGACCCACACTGAAAGCGACTGGGAGCCATCTGGATTCTAGAGCGCAGACAAGATGGTGGTTGACCATCAGCTCCAAGGACGCCAGTGCGCTGCTTACTAGGCCAACGGTGGGGTAACCTTCAGAGCGTGTCCTGTTGTTTTCGGTCGCGAAAGAAGTTGTATGATGTCCTCCTCCTAGGAGTTAGAGATACATATTGTCGTGATGACGAACCGAATGCAATGACGAGTTACGTGCAAGCTTCCGCGAGGTGAAGGAGAATTCGTTAAGTTCTCCGTTGTTGGAAGGAAATCTCAAGCAGTTCCTCTCAGAAAGAGCCCATTTACACGTTGCCAAAAGCTCACAATAGAGCACACCTTGAAGAAATGAGGGAAGTCGCGTGTGGTTAGGCGCGTGAAAGGGCGCTCGTCACTATTCCCTGTTCTGATGCACTGCACGTACAGAACGCCATCAGGACGTCGAGTTGTTCAAGCAACAGAAAATTCTGAATTCTCTGCGAATGCTTCATTCTATTCCGTGCAGTGAACAACACGAAAAGAAAGAAACGGTCTTCATTAGTGAAAAAAATTTCTAAACATAAGATAGAAGAGTAGAACCTTGACATTTCTTTGAAAATAACTTATTTTAGAGGACGAATACTCGTTTCGAAATTAACTGACGAAGAGCAAGAATAATTATAGATCACTAGTGGTCTTGCACAACAGAAATAAACGCAGCAGGCCTCTATGATGAGAAAGGCAAGTAATTGTTCCGAGGTGTTATCGGCTACTCTATGATTCAAGGGCGCTGGTAAAGTCAGTCAAAAAACTGTACCTTTGTTATGTAAACATCCTGACTGCCAGCACCACTTCTCTTCGAGGTCCAAACGATACCTCTTGTCCGGTAGTAAGGTGAACGCAAAGGTATTATTTTCTTTTTAATTTCCTCCGCCGTTATCTGCGACGTAGACTCTTTTAACGTACAACATATTTCATTTAATGTTGGTTCACTTCAGTTCTTCTTTTAAAATCTTTACTTCTGATGTCAGAAAGACAAGGATTCAGTTAAAAACTTCAAGTAAAACACTGTCTTGTTCATTGGACCAAGCTGCAATATTCTATCTTCATTCTTCTCGGAATCGCTTTCTCAACGCTTTGCAGGACCTGTGGAGTGCCAGGAAGCACACAAGCCAGTGAACGCTTCGGTTTCTCTCGGCAGCATTCGTTTATCATTGTGTAGCCATCCCCAGACTGATAGACACAGCGATAACAAAAGTTATTTGTGAGCCGTGCTCTCAACTATGCGTTTTCGTGAACTTCCCTGTGTATCCGTGTTTGGTTTCCCGCCCTTGTCGCGGTTACGTTGTGGTTCTTCTTCCTTCTACGTGTGGCAGCAATGATGTGTGTATATATTTGCACCGTGTACCATCTTTGGTTTGGTGCATATAATTTCCGGCAAGGGGATCTGGAGTGAGTCGGTCGGTTGTTGCGGACGATGGAAGTTATCTCCACGCCGTGCATTCGGCTTGGCCACTGGCAGCCCCTCTGCCGTGTCGGAGCGTGTGTGGAGCTGTCCGATCGCTACGAGCTTCGTGGTTCGCCGAAGTTAAGTAGTGGTTTCAACTACCCAAGCCACTTCTATTCATGTTGTGGTGGTTCGTTTCGGTGGTTTGCTGTACGGGAGGTTTTCCGGTGCTTAACACCGGGTGGTTCTACTGCTGAGATTTAGCCGCCATCCGGCGCAATTAACTTTTTGGGTCGACTACGATTTGAGTGCACCAGTGGAATTTTCTGTCTTGTGACCGTTAGTGTTCTGGTTACCTGCCCTGGGCACGGACGTAAATTCAGGCAGTGTTCTTTTGAGCGAAGTTAAATATTACCGTGTTTCAAATTCAAGTGTACCAGGGGAATTTTCTGCCTTGTGGCCGTTAGTGTTCCGGTTACCTGCCCTGGCCACTAACGTAATTTCAGGCAGCGTCCTTTCCTCACCCGTTGTCTCTGTGCAACATGGTGTGTAATTTTGACAGCTAATAATACTCCATTGCGGATTATCACGTTTGTAACATTGCCGGTTTGAGTTAGCAAGTCGTTGTGTCCGTCGTTCCGTTGCTGTCCCCTGGTTGGGTTCCTACGGATCAAGTATAGTTGGGCTCACCACCTGTCTCACCTAAGTGAACAAAGGCATACCGACCTCCCTGGAGGTTTTATCAGTGCCACCGGTGTTTAATTATCTGTTGTCAGCTATTTTTAAATTTTAGGCTTATGGTTACTTGTTTTGATTTCTTAAAAATTTGCAACATTAATTTTATATTTATCTTTCAAGCTTAAACACTGCCGCCTTCAGCCTTTAAAGATTATGGTAATATATTTTAAAAATTTAGAGGATTGATTGTGGCCCTCAGTGATTGGTATTGCACCTTGTATATGTTCATTCTTTATTTTATTCCTACCTTAATTGGATTTTAAGATTTCTTGTTGCTAAACATGCTGGCCTTCTACCTTTAAAGATTATGGTAATAGCCGGCCTGAGTGGTCCTGCGGTTCTAGGTGCTACAGTCTGGAGCCGAGCGACTGCTACGGTCGCAGGTTCGAAACCTGCCTCGGGCATGGATGTGTGTGATGTCCTTAGGTTAGTTAGGTTTAATTAGTTCTAAGTTCTACGTGACTGATGACCTCAGAAGTTAAGTCGCATAGTGCTCAGAGCCATTTGAACCATTATGGTAATATATTTTAAAAAGTTTGAAGTTTAATTGTGGCCTTCAGCCATTTGTATTGCACCTTGCGTATGTTATTTTTTGAATTATTTTATTGCTGTTTTAACTGGATATTTATCTTTTCTTGTTGGAGGCCTTCAGCTGTGAAAGACTTGCATTCGGTAAAGATTCGGCTATGTGCCGCTTCGGTTGTAAAGGTTATTGAATTACAATAATCGACAATTAGAAGAAGAAATTGACCTCAACCCTTGGCCCTTTCCACAATCGTATTACTTGTTCTGCCCAGCAGGTTTAGCGGGGCGTATCAATAGGATAGCGATATGCGCATATGCTGATAGCCGTAGTATCACTTGCGCAAGTTATAAAAGTGCAATACTTTGAGGAGGCTGTTATTTGTACCAAGTGATTCATGTGAAGACGTGTCCGACGTGAATGTGGATGGGAATTACCAGACTTAGAAGGCAGAATGGTAGCTGGAGCTAGACGTTTGGGAAATTCAATTTTAGAAGTCGGTAGGGACATCAGTATTTACAAATTCACGGTGTCAAGAGTGAGCCGGGAATAGAAAATATCAGGACAACGCCATGGAAAATTTCAGGACACCGCAGTAGCCGACGGCCTTTACTTAATGATCGGGAGGAGCGGTGTTTTCATAGAGTTGTCAGTGCTAAGAAACAAGCAAGACTGCTTGAATAAACCGCAAAAATCAATATGGGACGGACAACGAATGTATGTGTAAGGACAGTGCGGCGAAATTTGGTGTTAATGGGCTATGGCAACAGACGACTGGCACAAGTGCCTTTGCTAACAGCACTACATCACCTGCGCTCCTGGGTTCATGAGCATGTCGGTTGGACACGATACGAGTGGAAAACCATGGGCTGCTCAGATCAGTCCCGATTTCAGTCGATAAGAAGTAATCGTAGGGTTCTTGTGTGGTGCAGACTCCACAAAGCTATTGACGCAAGTTGTTAACATTTGGAATGGATCCCCAGGTCTAGCTGTACCAATCCTTGACTGGTACGCTGCATTTCAGTGTCCATCTTAACGGGCCACAATTGTTCTCGACTTGTTTGAACAACATTCTGGACAGTTCTGCCGAATGATTTAGCAGTTCATCAAACATTTGAGGGGCACAGTCGAGAGATCAGTACGTGCACAAAATCCTGCACACGCACACTTTCGCAATTATGGACGTCTATGGGGGCAGCAAGGTTAGATATGTCTTCAGGAGACTTCCAACGACTTGTTGAGTCCATGAAACGTACGGTTACTGCATTACGCTGGGCAAAAGATGGTCCGGTACTATATTAGGAGGTATCCCATGAGTTTTGTCACGTAAGTGTAGGACTGCAAGTTCAGTACACGATGCAACAATAGGGTGGAGGCAGAAAGTTTGAGCGCTCTGAACAACTCCGCAGACTGTTTCTGTGCAGTACAACAGCTCTGTATTGATGAAAGGCTGAATCATGGCCTCCGATTGCATTTCCTTTCTCTACATTTTCCTCCACTGTCTGGACTATGTGTTCAACGTTGGGTTGTGATGTACGCAGTCACCGCAGTGCGACGACTTGCAAAGTGTGTGATGAAAATTTTCAGCAAGGTAGCAGTACGGAGCAACACGTGAGATGGCGACGCGGCAGACAGCTGCCGCTGTTATCAAGTCAGGGAGGAGGCGGGCTGACAGATGCCTGTCTACAGGCGGCGCCACCCCCCAAGTTGTCGCCATTAGCGAAGTTGCGCCGCAGCAGCCACTTGCTCGACCTCCCCTCTACACCTCGCGGAACACCCAGGAGGGGTGGGGTAGGGGCTCTGGCCGCAACTTCTGGCACTAGAGCAGCTTCCACGGCCGAGTAATCCACCTCCCAGCTGAACGTCCCAGTATTTCTCGAATTTCTTTGATTTAGTTGCCCCTCTGAGTAGTCAGGGCGTATCACATGGCTGATGGTATTGTTGCCAGCAAGTCTCTTTGGTGATTCTTAAGACTTCACTAATGCCGACCCAGTTTCACCATCTCCCTCCTTCCATCTTTGCGGTAATTTGAGAAAACGATTCCTAATTAATGAAGTTATTGTTAAGATTCTCGCATGCAAACGCGGATGTCGAGACCTGTCTAAAAGTATGGCTGTGTGTCGTATAACACTAAGCTGAACCGAATACGTCAGCTGTGGCCAGTAGAATGTAGTGTGACTGAGGAACTATAGTATTGGATATCGGTTATATTAAGGTCTTACAGTGGGTGTGAAGATGCAACTAATTAAGCCGAATATTGTGAAGCTTAATTAATTAACCTTTATAACATTTATTGATCTTATTACAACTGACAGTGGCAGTTGCAGGTATTTTAATAGACTAAGGAATTAAGTTCACCATACTCTGTAATTTAAATATACCGAGGTGACAAAAGCCATGGCGTACCTCCTAATATCATGTCGGACCTCCTTCTGTCCGGCGTAATGCAGCAATTCGATTCGGCGTGGACTCAACAAGTTGTTGGAAGTCCCCTGCAGAAATACTGAGTCATGCTGTGTCTGCAGCCGACCATAACTGCGAAAGTGTCGAGGGTGCATGATGTTTTGCACGAACTGAACTCTCGATTATGTCCCATGAATGTTCGATGGGATTTATGTCGAGTATTTGGATTATCGGCAGTCGCGGATAACTGTGCCCCCCCTGAAAAATCCATCGTTGTTTGGGAACATGAAGTCCATGAATGCCTGTTGTTGTTTTTTGGGGAAGGAGACCAGGCATCGAGGCCATCGGTCTCATCGGATTACGGAAGGAAGGGCAAGGAAGTCGGCCGTGATCTTTCAAAGGAACCATCCCGGCATTTGCCTGGAACGATTCAGGGAGATCACGGAAAACCTAAATGAGGATGGCCGGACGCGGGATTGAACCGTCGTCCTCCCGAATGCGAGTCCAGTGTGCTAACCACTGCGCCACATCGCTCGGTCATGAATGGCTGCAAATGGTCTCCAAGTAGCCCAACATAGCCATTTCCAGGAAATGATCGGTTCAGTTGGGCAGAAGACCCACTCCATCCCATGTAAACATCTAATTATGAAGCCGCAACCAGCTTGCACGATACCTTTTCGACGATTTGGATCCCTGGCTTCGTGAGGGCTGCTCTACACTCGAATCCCACCATCAGCTTTTAACAACTTCAGTCGGAACTCAGCTGACCAGTGCATGGTATTCCAGTCGTCCCGGGTCCAACTGATACGGTAAGGAGCCCAGGAGAAGCGCTACAGGCGATGTCATACTGTTAACAAAGGCATTCGCGTTGGTCAAATGCTGCCATAGCCCTTTAATGATAAATTTTGCCGCGCTGTCCTAACGGATACGTTCGTCGTACGTTCCACATTGATTCCCACGGTTATTACAGGCAGTATCGCTTGCCTGTTAGGACTACCTCTACACAAACGCGGCTGTTCTCGGTCGTTAACTGAAAGCCGTCGGCCACTGCGTTGTCCGTGCTGCTAGGCAACACCTGAAATTTGGTGTTCTTGGCACCCGTCTGACAATGTAGATCTCCGATATTGAATTCCACAACGAATTCCGAAATGGAATGTCCCACATGTCTAGCTCCAACTAAACTTGGAGGAAAAGGCACTGCACAATCTGTTATTCTTAATGGACCTATATTTTTCCGTGGATGTCGAGTTAATTTTTCACTCGATGTTGCAACTGGAGCAGCTGGCAGTGCGTGGTTTACACTCGCAATTGTCCGATGTGAGAACGCATCGCTACCTGGACTAGAATCTTATGCCGAGATGTCATCGCCTACAAGACATGGCACTGTGGAATCGACACGAAGACGCAAAGTAGACCTAGTTTTGTTTATAGTAATATGCCTTTCACTCTGTATACCCGCTCATGTAGAAAAGTTTCTAATGATGAGAAAATACATGCATGGATGAAAGGACTTGGTGTACATGCTCAGAATGTAACTGCAACTGGTCATATTACTTTGTATTATAATTATTAATAAAGTGTTATCCTTGACTCCTGTAACCAGGGGCGTCAGCCGAGAACCGCTAGATGTACATCTGCTAAACGGGGGCTCAAGGATGCAGCAATTTGAAAAAATAAACAAAGCACAGTGCCGCACTGCCCGCTGGGCGCCTAGCCGGCCGGTGATGCAACCCGCTTGGCTCGGAGCTAGGCCGGCGCACCAGCAGACTTTCATTGCCGTTAGCTCCGCTTTCTGGCCAACTATATCGCGTTATGTATATGCATAATATGGATCAAATGACAACTGCTATCATAATTTCTTCCTTTAACTGCACCATGATTCATCACACACGAGAAAAAAAAACCTGCAGAAATAAACACAATATAAAGAGGCAAGAGAATCAAGTCACAATAAAGAAAGAGGGGAAAAGAGAGAGAAAATTTATTAAACCTCTGTATCACCAACAACTAAATTATAGTTGGTCTCTGTAAGAGTATCAAGCCACATCAATCTTTACACCAGTGTAAACAATGTATTATGATTTAAATCTAATGGTAACTCCCTTTATTTCCTAGCGTTCACACCACTTATGCAGTCCGCTGTTTTTATTTTATTTTGACCTTTTTGATGTTTACCTTCACGTAATCATAGTCGTCTAAGTAGTCTAAGGCAGTTACGTCGCATGTGAACTTTGTTTCTGTATACAGGAGGCTTTCAAATTTAAGTAAAATACCATAAAAGATTAAAATCCAGCCAAGTTAGACTTCGGAACTAACAAAAAAATGTACTGGTATAATATGATGTAGTACACATGAACCGTAGCCTCTGCTCATAAAACTTATCGAGAGTAATTATTCGAGTGAAACGCTGTGATACCTGAAACGGTAAGAATGCTAGCATCCTGGAGTGGTGAGTTGCCAAGTATACACTCAGGAAAATAAAATTTTAAAATCAGTTTGAAACCAACAATTTTATGTAAGTCACACTGTGGTAACGTGAACACATTTAAATTTTAGCTGAAACACTCGTAAATTAATTCCTGAATAATTTAAAATCACCAACAAGTAAAAGAATCTGTGTCTCAGCGTTCAAATAATTCAAGACTAGTAACTGACAAAATTCCAATAACAAGAGTTAAAATAGAATCCACAACGTAATGGTAATACCAAAACAGCAGGCCTATAGCCGACGAAGCAAGTTAAAGACTCGTCCTGACAAAACGTCATCCAGAAACCGGTACAAGAACTATTTATATTCGCCTCAAGGCTCACCAGGTCTTCCAAACAATCTTAGACATGTCTAATGAAACAATTAATAGAACTGCAAAACAGTGAGAAACAATAATACCACATGCTGTAGCATCTTAAAACAATTACATATATTTTAAGTAAATGTACCAGATTTGCACTTTCTCCACAAAGCAACAGCATAAATCAATTTATCATATCAGTGTTCCAGTAATTCGGTTGAACAAGGCCCCTTTGTCCACAGGAAGCACACATTGTAATCGAGTACTGGCATATACCTATGAATCCACACCTAGGGAATTCTCTCTTATCTGATGTCGTTATATAAATTAGGCGTTAGGGACAACCCATATCCGTAAAAGACACCACAATAAGAAAACTTTACCACAGTCAACGACCGCCTCAACCAGTTCAAAACAAAGTGAAGTTTACGCCACCATCCCACACGAGGATGCAGTACTTGCAGATTAAATTAAATAAACGGAGCCCAAAAGCTACAGACGTCACTCCCTTTGGAATTTGAAAGAAAAGAAACACGTACGTTTTACATATTGTACCACAATAGTTGGCACGTGATCTGCAAGCAACAAATACAGTATCAGTTTTCGTCGACACATAAATGATGGGTCAGCCAATCTCGCATGAACACTACTAAGATTTCCCAGGCAAGTAGTATGTTCACTCGCTGTGATACACTTAAATCACCTGATGGAAGCTTACCATTAACTTACATTATACGATAATGATGTCTGTGGCAGGGGTCTCACAGCAAGTACATCTCGGTGAACTAATTTTAAAAATGGCTCTAAGCACTATGGGACTTAATTTCTGAGGTCATCAGTCCACTAGAACTTAGAACTACTGGAACCTAAGGACATCACACACATCCACGCCCAAGGCAGGATTAGAACCTGCGACCGTAGCGGTCGCACGGTTCCAGACTGTATTGCCTAGAACCGCTCGGCCACCCCGGCCGGCTGAATTAGTTTCTTGACAGCATCCTAATGTGGATCCGATGCACAGAAATGTTCCAGACTCGCTAAGGAAACGCCATGAAAGAATCAAAGAATTCATATGTTGCTACTTATCCAATAGACAACTCCAACCTGAGAAACCTGCCGTCTATCCAAGTTGACAATTGTCACTGTGCTCTGGCTATGCTGACGCTCACGCCGTTTTCAGGAGACTCCCTGCCCAATGCACTTCCAAAGCTCAACTCCCGTATCGCTCTTGCCCACCATCTTAAAACCGGCGCACGCAGAACTCGCGCCCTCTCGCGATGCTCCAAGGAAACACCATACACCACAAGTCAATCCACAGACGCTAGCTTACAGTATATCGATACGAACGCATCATTATCCAAAAAGTGAGAAAATTCTGGTAGGTATTAGTCTATTTTTTACTACCTTACGATTTGCCTTTCGTGTATTTATTACAAACGTCGGGAAAACGGCGGGAAAACGTCTAAGAAACAACATAAAATGTGTGTCGTCCTCATTTATAACACTATTTCATTCTGTAACGCAACATAGACACTGCTGTGTACATTATAAATTTCAGATTCAACAGTTCAAGTATTTTCATGCCAATAATTCGCCGTATATATTTATGATTGTCGAATTGATTAACGGCTACAATGATTACGCAAGAAAATCGAAGTACTGTACGTCTGACACCAGGCATATAAGGAACCTCTTTCAATAAGTAATGGCACACTTTTTTTTAGACCAATTTCTTTGAATTTGTTGTGGGAAATCGTGAAATATTCTCACTTCAGCCCCTACAATTTCATGAAATTAGATCGATAGCCGCGACACACATAGCCTTCAAAGCGATGTCTGTAATGGGATGCATCCCAGGCAGAAAACTGTCATTGAGTTTCTTTTTACGGAAAACCAAAGCATCGTGGATAACCATAGGCACCTGCAGAATGTCTAAGAATACCAAGTGATAACAAAAACACGGCGAGTCCATTGGCGAGGCATCCGTCATCATCGCAACAAGATCGCGCAAACTTGTCCGATCTATCACGTGGCGGCCGGCCGCACACATCTGTCACTCCTGGAATGTCGGAACGTGCGGACATTCTTTTGACGTGATCAACAGATCACAGTAAAACACCTCGCTGCTGAAGTAGACGTCTCTGCTGGTGGTGCTGACAGACTTGTCCACCAGTTGGGTTACTCACAGGTGTGTGCCCGCTGCGTTCCTCGCAGCCCAATAGAAGATCACATCTATCTGTGCGAGGTTTAGTGCGTGTTACGAGGCTGATTATGACGATATTTTATAGATAATTGTCATAGACGATGAAACATGAGTTCATCACTTACAAAGAGAAACCAAACGACAGTCCATGGAGTGGCGCCATATTACCTCTCCTTCGAACAAAAAATTCATAGCCGTACCCTCCGGTAGTAAAGTTGTAGCGACGATATTCTGGGACTCTGAAGGATTTATTCTGAGTTTGGTATCTTCCCTCCTGGAACATCGATCAACTCTTAAATGTGTTGTGCCACTGACAGAAAACTGAAGAAACGACTTTAGCGTACTCGTCGCCACAAAAATGCGAACGAACTTCTTCTTCTCTGTGACAACACAAGATCTTACACAAGTCTGCGCACACGAAAGGAGCAGACATAACGTCATTGGACTCTTCTTCGACATCCATGCTGTATCCCGGATGTAGCACCTTCAGACTTTCATCTGTTTGGCCCAATGAAAGATGCACTCCACGGTATAAAATACTTGGATGTTGAGGAGGTTATTGAGGCAGCAAGAAGTTCGCTCTGACGTCGACCAGTAGGGTGGTACCATGCGGGCACACAGACCCTCCCAGTAAGGTGGTGTACGGCTGTTGTTTTCAACAGAGATCAAGTTTAAATATTCGTATTTTGTAGCCAAAAGAGTCGGGAATAATGTAGTGTACAGGAATCCTGAAGAAAACTAACCTGTTTTGGGGAAAACAGTGTTGTATTATGTACTGAACACTCCTCGTACATTCAACGAAGTTGTTGAAAGATTTGTAGAGACCTTAAACATGATTCTGTGAATGTTTCAAATAAAAATACATGCTGAAACTCTGAAGAAGAACTTTGAGTGATATATTGTAGGCACGTCAGGGAAAGATGTTCACTCTGTCACTGCAATTGATATTGTATTTTGAACTTTGATGATACTATTTCAGATTTAAAAATAGAATGTTTAGACTTATTTAATTGCCATTAAAACCTATATTTATAAGTTATAGGAGTGATTCGGTATACACTACTTGCAGAGAATATAGAATTGTAAGACTGATTCAGTGTAGACAATCTAATGTAATTTTTTTATTAACCGCACTCTGATTTATATTCGTGCTTACTAAACAGAGCCATAATGGTGATGCAGAAGATGCACTTGTTCCCTCGATAGCAGCAACTATGGACTATCAACTTAACGTCTCTTAAAATGCTACGAGTTTTCTATCCTCTGTATGAAGGCACTGGGAATTGAGTAAGTTTTCTATAGGTAGTTGGTAGATGTGAGAAATTGCTTCTTCCACTACATCAATCGCATGGAGACAGTCTCTACGGAATCTTTAGAAGAAGTTCCGAACAGTGCACACTACATTCCCATAACTCCTACACCGCTTGTTTTCAACTTCCAACTGCATAGTGTTTACTGCAGTAGCCTCATCTACCAGTTAAGGGACGAGGCAGTTGTATCTATAAACTCCTTGTACCTAATGTGATTTCGAAAGTTTTCGGGACAACAAGAATTTACTTCTCGGTATATTATTATAATCATCAACTATATGACGTCCACTGACGGATAAATCCCTTCTCTTTAGAATGCCTGTCATTTATAATTCGACTGCAGGTACTGATTATGAAGCTGGCACAGAAAGACGTGTGTAATAGTATCGCAATATATTACTATTATTATTATTCTTTTTTTTTTTTTTTTTTTTTTTTTTTTTTTTTTTTTTTTTTTTTTTTGCGGAGCGGAAAACCAGGCACAAAGTAACTTCAGTATGCTGTAAATGTGTCTTTTTCATTGTTTATAGCTATGTAACTCATATTCAACCCTTTGTTGTCCAACACAACAGTTTTACTTTTGTTGCGGTCTTACTGAGTAACAATATTAAAAGAATACTGAATACCATTGTATTGATGTTGAAAGTGTGTCTTAATCCGTCCTACACGCTCTTGTTATGATGGTGACACTGTAAATTTTTGGTGTGATATTTGTGTGAGGCCCTAAACTGTCTGCGTTCTTGAGTTACGAATTATTTTAAAACACTTTGGCAACATGTACACAGCTGATACAGATTAAATAATCGTTATCCATCAGGTAAGACATTGACTGGAACATTGAAATGAAACTGCCCCCCCCCCCCCCCCCGGATGTGACCGCCACTTACTGTTGGCTCTCAGTCGTATATCTCTCTTCCGTCTCTCTGTGGCTACCACCACCCTCGGTCTCCCCGGTGGCCCCCTTCATACGGTGTATCCACCGGCCTGTTGAGTTCGTATCACTTCAACACCATGCAGCCGTTCATAGTAGCTCAACATGCGTTTCTTACGTGATAGTCTGACACGAACTACACTTTTCTGAAGAATTCCCTATTTTCGTGGTACTTTTGCAAGTAAAGTGGTAAATCGAAGGGACATTGACACCTGGGGGAGACTCAGATACTACTGTACACAACATTTCAAATAACAAAACGTGTGTTAAGAAAATGAGAGGTCACGTCTAAGGTGTCCGAGGAAATGGTTACCTAATACATTCAGGGTAAGAATCGTACATGTTAAAGAACGTTCCCTACAGATTTCAGTTATGTAACCAACTGTCTGAAATGGCTATTTAGCTTTTTACTAACGTACATAATTTAGGTTCGTAATAATTGTCCAAATTGAAGTAAACCGTTTTCATTACATTCATAAAAATGGAGCACACATTTTTTCCGGACACTTTAACACACTACACTTACCTGTTGTACAGTAAACGCAGCTAGGACCATACAAACCAGATCGTCTTCATTTTCTGTTGGGGTTAACACGAATACCATCATGTGTGGACTAGATCATAAAAAAACTCTGCCACGCTGACGTGACAGAAGAGTGTTTTTCTCGGTAGCGCGCCTAACGTTGATGCTAAAACATACGCAGTTCAGAAGCGCTTGCCTCACATGCACTTATCGCAGAGAAGCCACTCTACTCCAAGTATTAGTTTCCCGCCGTTGACTCCCTATCTTAAGAAATGTAGTTAGGAACTATCTACCATCTGTAGACTTTTGAAGTTCAAAGTTTCCAGACATTAGCAGTTAAGTGCCTGGCTGCAACTTCCAGTTAATTTAAATTCCTATCGTAATTACGTGTGCTGTTTCGTGACAAATGTATTGGTTTTCTTGTCTCTCTGCAAGTATTTTTCAACACGTATATCTCTACTGCGCACTTAGCCAGCCTTTGTTGATTCCTTTCACATTAAAACTCCCACGTCACACCGCCATTAGCCAAGATTGCAATGCACGCATATTGTAAACTTTCCTTTCAGACATATCACAAATTTAGATATGAAAATCCTATTTAATGTAGCAGAAGAACTTGAAACCGCTACACCTGCTATTTCAATTCAGAAATTAAAACTGGGCTAAAGCTGAGTAACAACAAAAGTGAAGTTATCTACAAGTGACTTACGGTATCTTCGGTAAACTTTATATATACTGCGTGGCCAAAAATCATGGAAAGACACTGGAAGTGAAGATAATAGTGAATCAGAACTGCAGTAACACCTCTGCGAGGTGGTGGTATCGATCTGAAGATATCGATCCATGAATTGATGGTGAGTTCATCGATCGTACACGAATATCGACTCCATTTCATTAAAGGCCTTATTGGATTAAAATCTGGAGATCCCGGTGCTCAATAACGTACATGAATTCACTGGAGAGTTCATCTAGGATCCTCCGTGCGACGAAAGATTTGTGACATGTCATATTGTCCTATTGAAACATAGCACCTCTATAAAGTCACTCTAACGCAGAAAGCGGATGCAGCTGTTTGCGAGAATGGCGACATGAAGTGTTCCTGTCATCAATCACATAAGACGAAAATTGGCATCTAATCGCGACCTTGAGAACGCAGCCCAAACCATAATCGAGTCACCAGCAGAGTGGACACGATCTTGTTGACACGCAACAGCCACAATTATAACTCTTAAGCACCCATCAGCTCGGTACAATTAGATATACACTGAAGAGCCAAACAAACTGGTACACCTGCCTAATATCGTGTAGCGCCCCCGCGGGCACACGGAAGTGCCTCATTCACGACGTGGTATGGACTCGACTAATGTTTGAAGTAGTGCTGTAGGGAATTGACACGACGAGTGCTGCCCATAAATCCGTAAGAGTACGAGGGGTGAAGATTTCTCAACAGCACTTTGCAAGGCATCCCAGATACTCTCAATAATGTTCACGTCTGAGGGGTTTGGTGGCCAGCGGAAGTGTTTAAACTCAGAAGAGTGTTTCTGGGGCTGCCCTGTAGCGATTTTGGACGTGTTGAGTGCCGCATTGTTCTGCTGGAACTGCCAAATCCGTCGGTATGCACAACGGACATGAATGGATGTAGGTGATCAGACAAGACGTTTAATTACCTTTCACCCCTCATAGTCGTATCTACACATGTCAGGGATCCCATATCACTCCAACTGCACACCTCCCACACCATTACAGAACCTCCACCAGCTTGAACAGCCCCCTGCGGACACGCAGGGTCTAAGTTTTCATGATGTTGTTTCCACGTACAGCCGTTCGATACAATTTGAAACGAGACTAGTCCGACCAGGCAACATGTTTTCAGTTATCAACAGTCCAATATCGGTGTTGATGGGCACAGGTGAGGCGTAAAGCTTTGTGTCGTGCGGTCATCAAGGGTGCACGAGTGGCCTTCGAGCCTTCGGCTCCGAAAGTCCATATCGATAATGTTTCTTTGAGTGGTTCGCACGCTGAGATATGCTGATTATCCAGCACTGAAATATGCAGCAATGTGCGGAAGGGTGGCACTTCTGTCACGCTGAACGATTCTCTTCAGTCATCGTTGTTCCCGTTCTTACAGGATCTTTTTCCAGCCGTAGCCATGTCGGAGATTTGATGTTTTACCGGATTCCTGATATTCACGGTACACTCGTGAAATAGTCGCTACCTCGGAGTTGCTGTGTTCCAACGGCCGTGCATCGACCATAACACCTCGTTAAAACTCACTAAGATCTCGACAATCTGCCATTGTAGCAGCAGTAACCGTTCTAACAACTGCGCCAGCAGACACTTGGTGTCATGTAGGCGTTCCCGACCGCAGCGTAGTGTTAGCCTGTTTACATGTCTCTGTATTTGAATACGCATGCCTATACTAGTTTCTTTGGTGCTTTAGTGAATATGATGCAAGCCTCGACTGCTCCGTGGCCTGGTTCGTGAGTCCATGCCAGACGGTTAGATCTGTGCGTGCCGCGAGGTGATCACCGCGTGCTTCGTTGTCGTCGTTGTCCAAGCACAGACCTGATAGAAACGGGTTCCTACCACCCCACATTCACACCACCAGTTATCTCACTTACAGTAGACTGTCGCCCCACGTGGCTCTGCGGAGGCAACATGACATCCGTTCGTAAAACACCTGCGGTCGTCCTGCGCGGTGTTATGTTTGCGCTTGTGGGAGCATCCTCTCCGTGGTACTGAAGATCCACTCCAAGCACACCTCAGAAACCCAAGTTCTACGATTTGTTCGTCTTGAATCTATCATCACACGATGTTCGAAGTTGCTCATTTCGCCACGATCTGCTATACTCATTACATACCAGTCTCTAAAAGACGGCTCTGTTACTGAGTCTAAGCCGGCCGTGGTGGCCGAGCGGTTCTAGGCGCTTCAGTCTGGAACCGCGCGACTCCTACGGTCGCAGGTCCGAATCCTGCCTCGGGCATGGATGTGTGTGATGTCCTGAGGTTGGTTAGGTTCAAGTAGCTCTAAGATCTAGGGGACTGATGACCTCAGATATTAAGTCCCATAGTGCTCAGAGCCATTTGAAGCATTTATTCAGTCTAAGCTAGTGGCATGTACTGTATTTAACCTTAACATTAGGACGTCATACACAGCACAAACGTAGACACAAGGAAAGTTACTGCGAAGAAATCTTGGTTAACACAAGAAGTACTTCTACAACTAAATCCACATGATTACTCTGCAATTCACAATTAAGTGCCTGGCAGAGGGTCCATCGAACCAATTTCAAGATATTTCTCTGCCATCCCACTCTCAAACGGCGAGCGGGAAAATGAACACTTAAGTATTTCTATACGAACTCAGATTTCTCTTATTTTATCATGACGATCGATCCTCCCACGTAGGTGGGCGCCAACAAAATATTTTAGCAGGAGGAAGCTAGTGATCGAAATATCGCTAGAAAATCTTGCTGCAACGGAGAAAGGGCTTTATTTTAGTGATCACCATGCCAAAACAAATATCATGTCCGTGACAATCTATCGTCTAGTTCGCGGCAATACAAAATGTACTGCCCTTCTTTGAACTTTTTTGGTGTCCTTCGTCACTTCCCTCTGGTGCGGATCCCACACCACACAGATATACCCCTGAAGAAAACAGGCAAGCGTGGTGCAAGTAGTCAAGTCTCTTTACTAGACCTGTTGCACTTTGTAAGTGTCCTACCAATAAATCGCCGTCTTTGGTTCCCTTCACCTACAACATTATCTGTGCGGTCGTTCAAATTTAAGTTATTCGTAATTGTAATTCCTAAGTATTTAGTTGAATTTACAGCCTTAAGATATGTTCATGTATCGTGTAACCGATATTTAGCGGATTTCTTTTAATACTTACGTGAATAACTTCACACTTTTTATTATTTAGACTCAATTGCCACTTTTCACACCATACAGTTATCTTGTCTAATTCATTCTGAAATTCGTTTTGATCATCTGATGACTTTACAGGACGATAAATGACAGCATAATCGACAAACAATCTAAGAGGGCTGCTCAGATAGTTCCTTATGTCGTTTATGTGGAGCAGGAATAGCAGAGGTGTTATAACACTTCCTTGGGCAACTCCAGGTATTCCTGCCGTTTTATTCGATGACTTCCAGTCATAACCGCTCTGACAGGAGGTCACGAATTCAGTCACAGAACTAGACCCTCTATAGGCACGCAATTTCATTAAAAGAAGTTTGTTAGGAACGGTGGCGAAAGCCTTCTGGAAATACAAAAATATGGAATCCAGTTGACAACCTCTGTCTGTAGCACTAATTACACTACTGGCCAAAAATTGCTACACCATGAAGATGACGTTCTACAGACGCGAAATTTAACCGACAGGAAGAAGATGCTGTGATATTCAAATGATTAGCTTTTCAGAGCATTCACACAAGTTTGGCGCCGGTGGCGACACCTAAAACGTGCTGACATGAGAAAAGTTTCCAACCGATTTCTCATACACAAACAGCAGTTGACCAGCGTTGCCTGGTGAAACGTTGTTGTGATGCCTCCTGTATGGAGGAGTAATGTGTACCATCACTTTTCGACTTTGATAAAGGTCGGATTTTAGCCTACCGTGATGGTGGTTTATCGTATCGTGATATTGCTGCTCGCTTTGGTCGAGATCCAATGACTGTTAGCAGAATATGGAATCGGTGGGTTCAGGAGGGTAATACGGAACGCCGTGCTGGATCTCAACAGCCTCGTATCACTAGCGGTCGAGATGACCGGCTTCTTATGCGCATGGCCGTAACAGGTCGTGAAGCCACGTCTCGATCCCTGAGTCAACATATGGGTACGTTTGCAAGACAACAACCATCTGCACGAACAGTTCGACGACGTTTTCAGCAGCGTGGACTATCAGCTCGGAGACGGCTGCGGTTACCCTTGACGCTGCATCACAGACAAGAGTGCCTGTGATGGTGTACTCAACGACGAACCTGGGAGCACGAATGGCAAAACGTCATTTTTTCGGATAAACCCAGGTTCTGTTTACTGCATCATGATGGTCGCATCCGTGTTTGGCGACATCGCGGTGAACGCACATTGAAAGCATGTATTCGTCATCGCCATACTGGCGTATTACCCGGCGTGATGGTATGGAGTACCATTGGTTACACGTCTCGGACACCTCTTGTTCGCATAGACAGCACTTTGAACAGTTACATTTCAGATGTGTTTCGACCCGTGGTTCTTCCCATCATTCGATCCCTGCGAAACCCTACATTTCAGCTGGATAATGCACGAACGCGTGTTGCAGGTCTTGTACTGGCCTTTCTGGATACAGAAAATGTTCGACTGCTACCCTGACCAACTCATACTCCAGATCTATCACTAACTGAAAACGTCTGGTCAATGGTGGCCGAGCAACTGGCCCGTCACAATACTCCAGTCACTACTCTTGATGAACTGTGGTATCGTGTTGAAGCTGCATGGGCAGTTGTACCTGTACACGCCATCCAAGCTCTGTTTAACTCAATGCCCAGGCTGATGAAGGCCGTTATTACGGCCAGAGGTGGTTGTTCTGGGTACTGATTTGGTTCAAATGGCTCTGAGCACTATGGGACTTAGCATCTGAAGTCATCAGTCCCTTAGAACTTAGAACTACTTAGACCTAACTAACCTAAGTACATAACACACATCCATGCCCGAGGCAGGATTCGAACCTGCGACCGTAGCGGTACTGATTTCTAAGGATCTATGCACCAAAATTGCGTGATAATGTAATCACATGTCAGTTCGAGTATAATATATCTGTCCAATGAATACCCGTTTATCATCTGCATTTCCTCTTGGTGTAGCAATTTTAATGTCCAGTAGTGCACTTTGTGAGAATACAGAGCTAGTTATGTTTCACAAGAACGTTGTGTTCTGAATCCGTGCCATTTATCAAGAAATGTTTCCTCGAGGTAATTCACAATGTTCGAACACAGTGTATGTTCCAAAATCCTGCTGCAAGTCAGCGTAAGTGATGTGGGTCTGTAATTCAGCGGATTACTCGTCCTTCCTTTCTTCGGTATTGGTGTGACCAGTACAGCTTCTCAGTTGTTAGGTACGGATCCCTCTACGAGCGAGCGGTTGTATGTAATTACTAAGTAGGGAGCTGTTGTGTCAGCATACTGTGACAGGAACTTTACTGTAATACAGCCTTGACTGGAGACTTGGCCTTTATTTTAAGAGATTTTAACTGCTTTCCTATGCCTAGGATATCTACTTCTGAGTAACGCTATTCACGTTGACAGTTGTTAGTTCTGGAATATTTATTTCATTTTGTTTGGTGAAGGAGTTCCGGAAAAAATTTTAGCGTATCTCTGCTTTAGTGGCACTATCATCAGTGAAATCACCATTGTTATTGCGCAGTGAAGGTATTGATTGCGTCTTGCCACTTGTGCACTTTGCATTAGATTGGAATATTTTTGGGTTTTCTGCCAGGTTTCGAGACAGAGTCGCGTTGTGGAAACTATTAACAGTATCTTGCACTGAAGATCGCGCTATGTTCCGAGCTTCTACAAAACTTCTCCAATCCTGGGGATTTTGCGCGCTTCTAAATTTGGCACGCTTCCTTCGTTGCTTCTGCAACGGTATTCTGTCTCGTTTTGAGTACTATGTGTAATCGATAGTGTCTCTTATTAATTCGTGCAATATATACCTCTCAACTGTCGACGATACTATTTCTCTGAATTCAAACCACATCTGGTCTACGCTTACATAGTCAGATCGGATGGAGTGGAAATTGTCTCTTAGAAAGGGGTCAAGCGAGCTTTTATCTGCATCCTTAAATATATGTGCTTTGGGTTTACTTTGGGTGGTTTTGATGTCACAGCACTCAGTCTCGCTACAACTGTCTTATGGTCACTAATATCTGCATGCGTCATGATACTCTCTATATGCTCAGGATTATTTGTTGCTAGGAGGTCAAGTATATTTTCGCAATAATTTACTCTTTGAGTGGGCTCCTAAATTAATTGTTCGAACAACTTCGGAGGACGTTTAATTCCTGAAGCCAGCTTTCACATGTACTTTTGCCAACATATTGAGGGAAGGTTGAAGTCACCACCAGCTATAGCTGTCTGAGTGAGAAACCTATGAGAAATGACACTCAAGTTTTCTTTGAAATGTTCAGCCACTGCATCACACGAGTCAGGGAGTCGGTAAAACGAACCACTTATTGTTTTGTACCGGCCGTCAAGTGTAACCTCTGCCAATACTAACTCACAGGAACTATCTAATTCAATTTCACTACAAGAGTAAGTACTTCTGACGGCAGTAAACACTGCACCACCAACTGTAATTAATGCATTCTTTTGGAACACGGTTGGGTCCTTTGAAAAAAATTTCCGCTTATTTCTGGCTTTAGCCAGCTTTCACTACCTATAAATGTTTGATCTTCGACGCTTTCAATTAACGCGTAAATCTTCGCCAGCACAGTTAATGACTCCATTTAAGGACAGGAACTTTTGCATTGTAACGACAGAGACTTCAGTCCGGGCTCAAAATCTCGTATCCAGGTTTCATAAAGTGTAATAGTCCTTTTCAGAAACCCTTCTCCTTTTATTCGATAACGCTGAAGCAATTCTTTTGTGATTCTTTTGCGATCTACTTTCATGCGGAACCCATCTGGCAACAACTGTTCTCATTTCTAATTTTTCAGTTCTTACGATTCTGCAGACTGAAGTGACAGACATTGTGGCCTCATAAGCAGTTTCTACATATGTTTCCCACCGATTATCTCTCAAAATGTTATTAACAGTAATCTAAGATGAGTATCCAGTTACAGCTGATGGCTTTCAGTACTTCGGGTGTCCTCAGTGCTTACCCAACCTTCACTGAAACGAGCAGACACAGTAATATTGTGCACAGTGATACTGTACACTATCCCCACAGACGTCTCTCAAAGCGTTGAAGATTTCCTTTGTGTTCCGTCCAGGAATTCGATTTTGATGTAGAGACGCTGGTCACTACGTGTAATCCGATCTAACTCATATTCAGCTTCTATTTAAAAACTGAATTACGCACTACATAGCAACGTGAACTTTCCAGTCTATGCATCGAAGAAGTAATGACGACAATAAAAGAAAAGTTCAGAGGGGGATTAAAATTCATTGTGAAAGTTTGTCGGTCATAAGATTCGCTGATGACACCAAGAGTGAGATTAAAATTGAGTTTTTTTTTGTGTCAAAGATATCAGTTGAAACGAAGGTAACAAAAAGCTTAACAATTATAAACATGTGAGCATGGACTATAGACGTTAACACATTTAAATATGGAAACAACAAGTGGGCTACGACCAAGCATTATATTTAGCATACAGTTTAAGAACTTCTACGTGAGTGAATAGTCGAACTAAGAAATATTAAATTAATTTGCTTTCGCTCAAAAACGGACTTCGTCCAAGGCGTTAGAGTTGGACAGCATTAGATCTTCTACGGTGCATGATGAAGGGCACAGATGACAGATGGGCAGGTGAGACATTGTCTGCTCGTCCCCATGGTCACATGTTGAGGGTGCACTAGCGTATCCTCGCTTTTCAAGATTTACATTACACGTCCAACACCAGTTTGCAATCTGATGAGAGACTTTCAGGGGCACTAATTCTCACTGTGACCAGGAGGCAGTTATTCTTTAGGTTCTCTCCAGCCAAGAGGAAGATTCTCTACCGTCTTTCCCCACATGTCCAGCCGTTGAGTTGTATTGTGGTCGCTGAAATAGACTCTTCAAACGTTTTTTGGACTTCAAATATGATGGTGCTGGCGAGAGGCCAAACAGCAGGTAAGTATCAGAGGTAAAACCTCTGCATCCCTCTGATTGGGCAGCTGCTTCACACCAAATGCCAGATGGAGCTGCACCTGCTAGCAGAGTGGCTGCAGAATAACGTGGCCGGTAGATGTGCAATCGACAGGGGCTTCGTGCGGAGAATGGTAGCGGTAGGGATTATGTGGAGTCGCTGTAGGCGAAATGCTGAGCGCTCGTGAGGAAGTGCCGTTCTAAGCTGAAAGCTACACTGGCATTTTTGTAAATATTGAGTAGAGCCCCTTCGGAATGATCCGTTACCCCTGCTTTGATCAGTATCTAAAAGGAATTCAGCTGAAAGTGCAACAAAAGCAGGCATTTATTTAGAGATGCTTGTTAACCATTTGTAACTTTCAGAGAAGTGTCATGGGTAGCGAATTGTGAATAAAACCTTCATTTTTCTTGTTGACATGTTAAAATTTGCTTTTCTTGCCAAAGAACAGTGGAGGTTATAGTGACACCTCACTAATATGTTGTGCAGACACAATTGCGAGAGAATTCTGAACAGTGGATAATTAAGTTCATTCAGTTTATTAAGTGAAGAACTGAGGAAAACTAAATCTCAAAGTTTGCCGATATCGTTTCGTTACAACCTGGGATCCTTGCCAGTTGGATTATCGGAGGAAGAAGATCTGAAGTATTCTTTACGGGCTTGTTTAGTCTGAGTGGCAGCGACGCATTACCCTCAGTAATTCTGGGCAAGACACATCACACTAGAGAAGAAGAGTGTCACACAGAGGGACACTCACGCAATTCCAAGACTACGAGTGAAAAACAAAAGGATAACAAACGTACACTAGCGAGCAAATATACAATGATCTCCCCGATATTAATAGTATGTTAGTCAACTTATCGAACGCGTTACAGCAGCATTCCGACACAGCATGGATTTGTCAAGTTCTTAGTAGGTCTCCGGATTGTGTGACACCACAAGTGCAGACAAAGGAGATGAAATTCCCGTAAATTACGTGCTAGTGTTTTGTGGATGCGGAACTGCCTTCTGATACCATCACAGATGTGTTCCATTGGGCATAGATCAGCAGAATTCCGTACCAAAGTCATCTGCGTGAGTTCATTATTATGCTCCTCACATCACTGTATCCTGCAAGAAGATGCCGTCGTTATCGCGGAAGAGACTAAGCATGAAAGTACGCAGGTGGCCGCCAATTATGTTCATGTTCTCTACAGCTCTCATGGTGCCTTCAGTTTCTACCACATGTCTAATGGAATCTCAGGTGAATGTCGCTCACAGCACGATATTGTTCCCATCCGACTCCGTCTATGGCGTGATGCATATCTCGAGCAGCCGACCTTCCGGAAGACGGCGTATCCAGACACGATTATCGACCTGGCGTAATGTGAAACCTACTTCATCTTACAAGGAAACACATTTCTATTGATCCATGGGGCAATCTCAATAGTCTCGTGCGTACTGCAATTATGATGTCACTGGGTCAACACAGGAGCACGTAGGACTCCTCTACTGCGAAATCCCAGGTCCAACAATGTGCACTGAAGTGTGTGCTCCGAAACACTTGTGCCTGCACCAGTACTGTACGCTATCTTCATCTCTGCCACAGATCGTCACCTGTCCTGCTTTACAGAGTGGAAAGGCATCCAGACACCACGTTCTGCTACTAGCTGTAGAGATCCAGCACCTTGTTGCCTAATTGCGGTTTCCCTGTCCCTTAGCCACTTTCCACAGATGCTCACGACAGTAGCACACAAACAGCTGACCAGTGTCGCTGTTTCTTAGATGCTTGAATACCTTGTCAAGGGAAGGCAAGATTCGGCTACGATTGTGGACGGGGCCGTAATCAGTTTCTATTGGTTGCCTTTTACAATTACACACCTTTATTTTTGAAACAGTAATTCCAGACTCAACAATAGATAAAAAAATACCACACGTTGTTCAAAAATGGTTCAAATGACTCTCTGCACTATGGGACTTAACAGCTATGGTCATCAGTCCCCTAGAACTTAGAACTACTTAAACCTAACTAACCTATGGACGTCACACAACACCCAGTCATCACGAGGCAGAGAAAATCCCTGACCCGCCGGGAATCGAACCCGGGAACCCGGGCTTGGGAAGCGATAATGCTACCGCACGACCACGACCAGCGGAAACCACACGTTGTTAATGAAGAAATAGACAACTGTGTAAATAATAGCGTTTTCAGTGCATTGCAATTCAGCAAATCACCATAAAATACAGATACAGAAATGTTAAAAAAAAAGCCACTGTGATAACTGCTGAAGGCCTTACTCGCCAGGAACGGTAATTATATAAAAAAATTTATAAACCTGTTGTAAAACAGCGAATACAAGCAAAGTTTAATTAAAGGAAACAAGTATCTGACCACCAAAGGCCGTGAAACGAGATGATGGCCTAACGGTTCTAGGCGCTTCAGTCTGGAACCGCGCTGCTGTTACGGTCACAGGTTCGAATCCTGCCTCGGGCATGGATGTGTGTGAGTCCTTAGGTTAGCTAGGTTTAAGTAGTTCTAAGTCTAGGGAACTGATCACCTCAGATGTTAAGTCCAATAGTGCTTAGAGCCATTTGAGCCATTTGAAACAAGATGATGGTAACCTTGTCACAGAACGCTTACACTGCTAGATTTATTCCAGAAGGCGACAGGAACTATTAAC
The DNA here is from genome assembly GCF_021461395.2 of Schistocerca americana. Classification (NCBI taxonomy): domain Eukaryota; kingdom Metazoa; phylum Arthropoda; class Insecta; order Orthoptera; family Acrididae; genus Schistocerca; species Schistocerca americana. The sequence goes on along the minus strand of NC_060123.1, from coordinate 634,333,158 downwards.
TAGACATACATAATCTTTAATACATTACAGGGTATGGTAATAAATAATGCAATAATAAACACAAGGACCAGTCACAGACGGCGCTCCAGGAATCGACCTCTGTGAAGGTCCGGCAACAAACACCTTCGCGAGCGATGAGACAGGCAGCCAAGCGTTGCATTCACTTCAAAAGATGGTAACTCAGACTAGTGGCAGTCTAATGAACGACAAATGATAGTCTTGCTGAAGCTACCTGACGTTCGATAAAACAAATGCAACGATGGAAGAACACGCCAAAGCCGGAACCGGCGGTCTGCACTACTTGCCCAGAATACTATGTTTAGCCCGGAATGAGAAAGGAACCACTACTAGATTTCCATACGATTCCACAAACCCGAAAATTTGAACAAACAAGTCACAGTACAGAAGAACGCCAGACAAACTAACAGTAACTAAAACCCCACTCGATTTGCGTGCGAGGCAAAACCGAAATGTAACCAACCAGAATCACCAACCACACGTCACTGCGGAAACAACCAAGTACTAAATGAGTGACATCAAACGCACACCGAACTCACTGTGATAACTCTGACGACGGTTGGCAGAATGAAACAAATCTCTTCACTGCTTTATTAATTCACAGTTGAGTTTTTTTGTTTTGGTTTTTTTGTTTTGGTTTTTTGGGGGGCAAAACTGCTATGGTCATTAGCGCCCGGTCTGTGACTTAGGAAACGGTAAAAAACGGAAATGGAAACCAGCAGCAATGGGATCGAAACTCAAAAAATTGGAGAAACTAAAAGCAGAAGGAAAGCTAAAAACCCACTACAGAAAGGGGATGGTTGTCCCCAAAAAGAGCTTTAAATGACTGACGTGATCTCACTGGCACTAATAAACTCGAGAACGCTATCGGCCGAGCGCGTGTCATCTGCTAAAATGGACGATATATCAAGCGACAGCTGTAGACGGGCGCGTAACGGAGTAAAATAGGGGCACTCAATTAAAAGGTGTCTTACCGTCCACAGCTGAGAACAGTGGGGACTGAGTGGGGGAGGATCGCCGCTTAAAAGATGTCGATGGCTAAAAAGGCAGTGCCCTATCCGGAGTCTAGCTAAAATTACCTACTCCAGACGACGCGTTCGGGAGGAAGAGGTCCAAGCACAGGGAAGATCTTTCACGTCCCGCAATTTATTATGGGGAAGTGTCGACCAATGTGCGTGCCATAAAAGAACAACACGACATAAAATGCTCCTTAGATCGGCGAAGAGAATCGATCGAATAGCTGGCCGAATAAGAGAGACTGCAGCCTTGGCCGCTATATCGGCCGCCTCATTTCCACAGATACCAACGTGTCCTGGGAGCCAGAGGAACGCCACCGAGACGCCCCCCAAATGGAGCAAGCGCAGGCCTGAATCCGGTGGACCAGAGGGTGGACAGGGTAGAGAGCTTGGAGACTAAGGAGAGAGCTGAGAGAATCTGAACAGATAACATAATGTATCTGCCGATGGCGGCGGATGTAGTGGACAGCCTGGAGAACAGCGTAAAGCTCCGCAGTATAAACCGAACACTGGTCGGGAAGCCGAAATCGATTTGGGGTGTCGCCAACAATATAGGCACTCCCTACACCTAACGACGTTTTCGAGCCACCAGTGTAAATAAGTGTGGCTTCCTTCATTTGTGCACATAGAGCAGCAAATGCCCGACGATAAACAAGTGAAGGGGTACCATCCTTGGGAAATTGACAAAGGTCAAAAAGAATAGACGGCCGAGCAGAGGAGTAAACTATGCTTCCATAGTCCAATTTCGAGCGCACTAAGGCGGGACAGAGGCGGAGAAGGACCACTCGGTCCACTCCCCAGGAGGTACCATTCAGGACACGGAGGGTGTTGAGGGATCGCAGACAGCGAGCCGAAAGATAGGAAACGCGGGAGGACCACCACAGTTTTCTGTAAAACATAAGACCCAAGAATTTAGCGACGTCCGAAAACGGAAGGTTGACAGGTACTAGATGTAAGGAGGGTGGAAGAAACTCCTTACGTCGCCAAAAATTAACACAAACGGTCTTACTGGGAGAAAAACGGAAGCCGGTTTCGATGCTCCAAGACTGGAGGCGATCGAGACATCCTTGAAGACGTCTTTCAAGCAGGCTGGTCCGTTGAGAGCTGTAGTAGATCGCAAAATCGTCCACAAAGAGGAAGCCTGAGACATCGGGAGGGAGACCGTCCATAATTGGATTTATGGCAATGGCAAACAGTACAACACACAGCACGGAGCCCTGGGGTACCCCATTTTATTGGGAGAAAGTGCGGGAGAGAGCGGTGTTCACCCGCACTCTAAATGTGCGCTCTGCCATAAATTCGCGAAGAAAAAGGGGCAGCCGACCTCGAAAACCCCAAGAGAACAGTGTGCGGAGGATGCCTGTCCTCCAACAGGTATCGTATGCTCTCTCCAGATCAAAAAATATTGCTACTGTTTGGCGTTTCCGGAGAAAATTGTTCATGATATAAGTGGAGAGAGCAACAAGATGGTCAACTGCAGAACGATGCTTTCGGAAACCGCATCGGGCAGGTGTCAAAAGACTGCGGGACTCCAGCCACCAAGCTAAACGGCAATTTACCATACGCTCCAAAACCTTACATACACTACTCGTGAGAGAAATGGGGCGATAGCTAGAGGGGAAATGTTTGTCCTTTCCAGGTTTTGGAACAGGAACGATGATAGCTTCCCGCCATCGTCTGGGAAGAGTACTGTCGGTCCAAATTCGATTATAAAGGCGAAGGAGGTAACGCAGACTATGGGTTGATAAATGCAGCAACATCTGGATGTGGATACCATCCGATCCTGGGGCGGAGGAGCGAGAAGAAGAGAGTGCATGTTGGAGTTCCCGCATGGAGAAAACAGTATTATAGCTTTCGCGATTTTGAGAGGGGAAAGCAAGAGGTTGCAATTCCGCTGCACGTTCTTCGGGAGAAACGCTGGCGTGTAATTTGAAGAGCTCGAAATCTCAGCAAAGTGTTGACCCAATGAGTTAGAAATTGCGATGGGGTCCACGAATGTATCATGCGCGACAGTGACCCCAGAGACCGGGAAGGAACTAGGCGCGCCTGAGAATCGTCGAATCCGACTCGAAACTTCCGAGGAGGGAGTGAAGGTGTTAAATGAGCTAGTAAAGAATTTCCAGCTTGCCTTCTTGCTATCGCGGATGGCGCGACGGCATCGCGTACGGAACTGCTTATAGCGCATACAGTTGGCCAAAGTAGGATGGTGGCGGAAAACGCGAAGAGCACGTCGCCGCTCACGTATTGCGTCACGGCATGCCTCGTTCCACCAAGAAAGTGGGGGGCGCCGGGGCAATTCGGAGGTGCGTGGTATTGAACGTTCCGCAGCTGTAAGAATAACGTCTGTAATATGTGTGACCTCATCGTCGACGCTAGGAAAGTGACGGTCATCGAATGTCGCTAGAGACGAAAAAAGTGTCCAATCGGCTTGGGCAAACTTCCAGCGTCACGGGCGCATATATGGCAGTTGAGGCTGCAGTCTAAGGACACAAGGAAAGTGGTCACTCGAGTGTGTATCATCAAGGGTGAACCATTCGAAGCGCCGAGCTAGCGGAACAGTACCGACCGATAGGTCCAAATGAGAGAAATTTGTCGTGGAGGCAGACAAAAATGTAGGGTCCCCAGTGTTGAGGCAAACTAGATCCGCTTGGTGGAAGACGTCTAGCAATAGTGAGCCACGCGGACAAGGATGTGGAGATCCCCAAAGCGGGTGGTGGGCATTGAAGTCCCCAACCAGCAAATAGGGGGTTGGAAGCTGACCAAGAAGCTGAAGGAGATCAGCTCGTGCCATTGGTGTGGACGATGGAATATATACAGTACAAAGAGGAAAGGTATATCCAGAAAGGGAAAGAAGGACAGCGACAGCTTGGAAGGAAGTGTTTGAGTGGATTGGGTGATAATGGAGAGTATCATGGAGAAGAATCATGAGTCCTCCATGTACTGGAGTGCCTTCAACAGAGGGGAGATCAAATCGGACGGACTGAAAATGGGGGAGAACAAAGCGGTCATGGGGACGCAGCTTTGTTTCCTGAAGACAGAAGATGACCGGCGAGTAGGATCGTAATAGGATCGACAATTCATCCCGATTGGCTCGAATGCCGCGGATATTCCAGTGGATAATGGACGTAGGGTGAACAGAAAATGGAGGAATGTGACCAAGGTTGCCGTCAACTCAACGACTGCTCAGAGCTTGCGACCGACAGCATGGAATGGCATTCAGCCAAAGGCAGAAGATCCTGATCCATAGGTTGTTCAGGAGCAGCCCCTGCCACCAGCGATCGGCCGGTTGATAGGCCGCCAGCAGTGCGCCTCGGTGACACAGAAGACGGCCGAGGGCGATTACCGCCAGGTGGGCTGTGAATAAGACACGCCTTGGCGGAGAAGGAGATGAACTGGGTTTCTTATTAGCCTTCTTGGAAACATGATGTTTAGACGAGGGAGAAACCAATGGTTGTGAAGTTGGGGTACGTAAAAAATCTTCACAAGTATGCTCTCTTTTCGAAGTCTTGGTGTCTGACTTTTGGGCTCGAGATTTAGCAGAACCCGATGAAGGGTAGGCCATAGAGTGGGCAGGCGAAAGTGGGGAGGTTGAACGGGCGATCTTTGCGCTGGACGATCTGACAACCGCGGCACTAAAGGTGAGGTCACAAGTCTGCGTGGCTGCCTCCTTTGTTGGCTGAGGAGAGGCAAGGACAGTGCTGTATTTTCCTGTCTGATGCACGGTGGGCTGTCGACTGGCGAATAATTTTCGAGCAGCAAGGGTCTACACCTTTTCCTTCACTGTGATTTCCTGAATGAGCTTTTCGTCTTTAAAAATGGGGCAATCTCGAGAGGAAGCAGCGTGGCCACCCATACAGTTGATGCAACGAGGGGATGGAGGTGGACAAGCACCCTCATGGGCATCCTTGCCACACGTAACACATTTGGCCGGATTGGAACAGAACTGGCTGGTGTGATTGAACCGCTGACACCGATAGCAACGCGTAGGGTTTGGGATGTAAGGGCGAACGGAAATTATAGCCTGCTTTGATTTTCGATGGGAGTTTGTCAAATGTCAAGAAGACAGTACAGGTAGGAATGATGTTCGTGTCAACTCTTTTCATGACTCTATGAACAGCCGTTACGCCCTGGTCAGACAGGTAGTGTTGAATTTCCTCGTCGGACAATCCGCCGAGGGAGCGTGTATAAACAATCCCACGTGATGAATTTAAAGTACAGTGCGGTTCCACCCGGACAGGGAAGGTGTGTAGCAGTGAAGAGCACAGCAATTTTTGTGCCTGGAGGGCACTGACTGTTTCTAACAACAAGGTGCCATATCGTGATCTGGAACAAGACTTTACAGGACCTGCAATTGCGTCGATACCTTTCTGAATAATGAAAGGGTTGACCGTGAAGAAGTCGTGACCTTCGTCAGACCGAGAAACAACAAGTAACTGTGGCAACGATGGAAGGACTGTCTGTGGCTGAGACTCAATGAACTTACGCTTGTGGGCAGACATAGTAGAAGAAGAGGAAACCATTGCGAAAGTATCCCCCATGATTACTGGCGTCTTCGATGGTGCGCTCCTTCCTTGTGGGGGCCCTCTCTGAGGGAGATCAGCTCGTGCCATTGGTGTGGACGATGGAATATATACCCCTCCCTGGGCCTGGCCGTTACCAGGGGGTGCGTACGTGTCCTACCTGTCTACCCGGGGCTGGGAATTACGCGTTACCCCGTCACCGGCTACGCATGGAAATGCATGGTTCGGCCTTCAGACACGCACAGCGAGGAAAAAAGAGAAAGGGAAAAAACAAACGGAAAGGATGGAAGAGAGGTCTCAAACGCCGCAGCGGAGAAAAGGGCGAAGAGAAGAGGTAAGGAAATGAGAAGGAGAAAGCAAAGAATGTGTTACAGTTCCGAGCGTCCGTCTCCGGACGTAGGCACAAAACATACTCCCAGAAGGGGAGAAAGGGAAGGAAAGAGGTGGAGGCGAGGGGGGGGGGGCGAAGATGGGGGATGGGGAAGGATGCGGAAAGGGAAGGTGTGAAGCCTGGAAAGAAAGGAAGGCCACATTAGTTCGGGGTACCGTGCTCGCTACGCACGTATCCACAAAAGAGTTGTGGACCCCCTGGGGAGACACAGTTGAGTAACCACACGGTCTAATCACTGAGCCAAGTGCTTTTAACACGGTAGGGTCTTCAAGCACTCAGCAGTACGGAGATCCACCAAACTGCACATGACGGCGCGATGATAATCTGTCACAACATCACATACGTACTACGGGGCCCACACGGGTGACTGACTCTGTTCTACTTGGATTGAAATGCACTCATCTTAAAACTTGCTGTATCCGATTACGACGAGGTCGTGCACCCTCTTGGCGACAGCCCTTCCATCCGGCAGTCCATGCATGCTACCAGCAGTCGCGTCATGTTCTCAGACTGCGAAGACCTGGCTCCTCCTGAGTCCCCAACCGATGTAGCCACTCACACGACCCTGAAAAACAACGATGTCGCCCCAAAGATAGGGCAACAGTTACTATATACGGATAACCGCTGCTGCTGCCAGTAGCGGACAGGCAACGCTTGGGAAACCGACTGGCGCCAGTCAACACGAAAAGAAGACAAACAACCGCAATCATGCCAACTAAACGATGCCGTCTGGCCTCAGAGGGTGGAAACCTACAAACCTACAAACCTACTCTAGGCCTACTTATAGTTAAGCCAATAACAAGCTCACGGGTTTGGCATACACCTCGGTTATGACAAGTATTTTCTTCACTTTTTGCTAATAGCCGGGTAAAAAACCGTGAGATGAATCTGCCATAGTAGCAGTGCTTAAGTTTTTTTTTTTTTGTCATCAGTCTACTGACTGGTTTGATGCGGCTTGTGCTAACCTCTTCACCTCAGAGTAGCACTTGCAACCTACGTCCTCAATTATTTGCTTGACGTATTCCAATCTCTGTCTTCCTCTACAGTTTTTGCCCTCACGTCTTAGCAGATGTCCGATCATCCTGTCCCTTCTCCTTATCAATGTTTTCCACATATTCCTTTCCTCTCCGATTCTGTGTAGAACCTCCTCATTCCTTATCTTATCAGTCCACCTAATTTTCAACATTCGTCTATAGCACCACTTCTCAAATGCTTCGATTCTCTTCTGTTCCGGTTTTCCCACAGTCCATGTTTCACTACCATACAATGCTGTACTACAGACGTACATCCTCAGAAATTTCTTCCTCAAATTAAGGCCGGTATTTGATATTAGTATACTTCTCTTGGCCAGAAATGCCTTTTTTGCCATAGCGAGTCTGCTTTTGATGTCCTCCTTGCTCCGTCCGTCATTGGTTATTTTACTGCCTAGGTAGCAGAATTCCTTAACTTCATTGACTTCGTGACCATCAATCCTGATGTTAAGTTTCTCGCTGTTCTCATTTCTACTACTTCGTATTACCTTCGTCTTTCTCCGATTTACTCTCAAACCATACTGTATACTCATTAGACTGTTCATTCCGTTCAGTAGATCATTTAATTCTTCACTTTCACTCAGGATAGCAATGTCGTCAGCGAATCGTATCATTGATATCCTTTCACCTTGTATTTTAAGTCCACTCCTGAACCTTTCTTTTATTTCCATCATTGCTTCCTCGATGTACAGATTGAAGAGTAGGGGCGAAAGGCTACAGCCTTGTCTTACACCCTTCTTAATACGAGCACTTCGTTCTTGATCGTCCACTCTTATTATTCCCTCTTGGTTGTTGTACATATTGTATATGACCCGTCTCTCCCTATAGCTTACCCCTACTTTTTTAAGAATCTCGAACAGCTTGCACCATTTTATATTGTCGAACGCTTTTTCCAGGTCGACAAATCCTATGAAAGTGTCTTGATTTTTCTTTAGCCTTGCTTCCATTTTTAGCCGTAACGTCAGAATTGCCTCTCTTGTCCCTTTACTTTTCCTAAAGCCAAACTGATCGTCACCTAGCGCATTCTCAATTTTCTTTTCCATTCTTCTGTATATTATTCTTGTAAGCAGCTTCGATCCATGAGCTGATAAGCTGATTGTGCGATAATTCTCGCACTTGTCAGTTCTTGCCGTCTTCGGAATTGTGTGGATGATGCTATTCCGGAAGTCAGATGGTATATCGCCAGACTCATATATTCTACACACCAACGTGAATAGTCGTTTTGTTGCCACTTCCCCCAATGATTTTAGAAATTCTGATGGAATGTTATCTATCCCTTCTTCCTTATTTGACCGTAAGTCCTCCAAAGCTCTTTTAAATTCCGATTCTAATACTGGATCCCCTATCTCTTCTAAATCGACTCCTGTTTCTTCTTCTATCACATCAGACAAATCTTCACCCTCATAGAGGCTTTAATGTATTCTTTCCACCTATCTGCTCTCTCCTCTGCATTTAACAGTGGAATTCCCGTTGCACTCTTAATGTTACCACCGTTGCTTTTAATGTCACCAAAGGTTGTTTTGACTTTCCTGTATGCTGAGTCTGTCCTTCCGACAATCATATCTTTTTCGATGTCTTCACATTTGTAGTTTTTGATAAAACTTTTTTACGAAAAATTAATGTTTATTTGTCAAACTCCACTGCTTTGAAATGCAGAGCCATTGTATAAAAGGCGGTTACTAACCAGTACCGTTTTAGTAAAATGCGAGTTACGACAGTGACAGAAACTAGCAATAAACACATGACACAAGAATTGGAACAGCATTGCTGCAACTGTAATGTAACTTTTACCCTGTGACATGGCTTAGTACCTGGTACATGTGTAGGAGTAGTGTGCAGGGCCTGCCCTGATCTTGTCTGTACGGTAGTTTTCGCTGTCGTCCTCAGACTTCAGCCGTATTGCGCCATATAACCATCCCTACTCGGGAAGTATTTATGAAGTGTGGTAACAATAAAGTACAATGCTCCATTTGCTCTAAGAGATTAAAAACGGGATGGGGCACAGCAAACTTCCGACATCATGTAAGAACACATCCCCAATGACCCTTGAAAGAGAAGATGAATTTGATCGATATGCCTGTAACTTTATGGAGGTGCTAAAAACGTGTGATAATAACTGAACCCTTAATTTTGTGGTTGCTTCAGAGTGAAAAACTGATGTCATCCAAAAGTAAGTGCAAGAAAATCATGAACTTGTGATATTTTGCTCTCGCAGTTGCCGCTCCTATGTCCTCCGTCTTCCTCATCTATACTGGAGGCGGTGAGACCAGGTACTGTCACAGTCTAAACCTGATCGCGATCTTGTTTTTCACCTTCATTACAATTTTTCAGTTTTTGTTCGAAGTATATAGTTACTGCTTAAAACAACAACATTAAAAAACGAAAATAGGTTATTTCACAAACCGGTTATTTTGAGCGGTTTCAACAGACAAGTGAAACTGGAGACGACAAAAACAAGTATAACTGAAAAATGATTGTTTCAGCGGTAACCGCCACCCCTGCAGTAAGGGTGCACACTAGGTGAACTGCACAGCGGCTTCTTTGCAATCAGAAGTTGATGTCTGAAACAGATAACTTCCGCAACATGTTATATTTTACACCTAAAGCTGTCATTCTAGCGTGAAACTTGACGTCATCGCACAACAGTAACATTAAAGTATCTGTTGCAGAGAATTCTCTCTACTGACTACTGCTTGCCCACTATCAGGCAATCGCAGTAGTAGTTAGCGATGTGAAAGGCTAAGTGTCAGAACAGGCTTATAACAGTGTGCCAAAACAAGACAAAACACGCCTTAGTTGTGGGCTCTGCGAATTACTTACGAGAAAGTCGTCAAATAATTATTACCGTGAGCCACACATCCAGTTCTACGATCAATGTTCTTCGTGTTTCCTTTATTCCATCTTCATTATGTTCTCAGCAACGCAAAGCGGATATGCCTCACAACATAGTGTTTTACTGCGTCATGGATCCAGTAACATGGCAGTTATCGTTAAAATACGCAGTAAATGATCAATGACGCATTAACAACTATATCACTTGCTCATTCTGCTGATTCAGTGTTTCCATCAGTGTATAATTTACGGGTAATATGTATTGGAAAAACATGGGAGTATCAGAAGACAAACCTTGCAGTTCAATGAAAGTAAGGAAGTACATGTCCTCTGAAGGAAGCAGCTCAGTCAGTGATTTTACTCTTTGGCGTCTGTACGATTCATTCCGTCCAATCGTTCATAATATCAAAATTCCGGTGCGGGCACCCACTAGTGTGTGAAGTCTCCATCCAAATCGACATTCAACTCTTCTTAAAATTGCGTGGCGTGTTTATAAATTAGAAACCGTTTTGAAATAAAGATAATATAAGCAGATTTTTCTTAGCAGTTTTATTTCTACATGAAAGCTTGTACTATAATCTATTTTTCTAAATAATTCCCATCAATAGTAAGGCCCTTAGCGTATCATAAAGCCAGCTTTGAATATCGTATTTATAGAAAGCTGCCGCATGAACATAACTTTCGTTAACTTATACGTTCTGTAAAAATTGCATAAAGAACATTTCTTGACAATTGAGGAAATTCGACACATGATGCTAAAAGTCTATCTTTTTCACCAACTTTCTGCACCAAATCGTCAGTAATGGCTGAAAGTCGCCCACTTTTCTCCTCATCGTTCACTTTTGTATGGCCTCTTCAGAAACGCTTGCCCATTTCCGTACCATCCCATCACTCACTCTGTTTTCGCAATATATTTCACTGAGCTAACCTAAACTTCTACCGTTTTCATGCCTTTGACACTAAGAAAACGAATCACAGAGCGTATTTCACAGTCGGCGGGATTCGAAGACGGAGGAGGCACTTCAGATGCTCAGCAAATCCAAACACGACTAATGACTCTGCAATTAGGTCTGTGTCTTGAAAACAATGCGGTATGCAGTGTGGATGCGCCAAATGCCGACCGCGGCGCTGCAGCGGCGGAATTTGAAAACGGTACTTACTTTAAAACACGCCCCGTATGTGAACAGGTAGGCCATTAATCTTCTTCACTTGATCCAGCCATCTACTTGCAACTGTTCTTCGTCGTCTTCTGTGTTCGGTTATGCCTTGGAAGACGGTCTTCTCCAAATCATCGCTCTCTTCTTCGAATGTGCCCAAGGAACGAGGAGTACAAGAATGACACGGGATGGTAAAGTACAGAGGTTCTTCTTTTTGTCCTCGAAACGCATAACATCTCGAATGTGTCAATTCAGCTCTCGCCCCTAGCTTTCATGGTCCACGTCTCGCAGCCATACAAAAAACACAGGAAACACCAATGGTGCCAGCCGGCGCACTGCCAGACCTTTGTGGGTTTAAACATTGTGGCCCGGCCGAGGATGATTAGTCGTTTTATTTGTCGTCACGCTTCCCAGTGTTGTTAATCATAGATCCCGGATATTCACCCGCAAGTCTGGTATGAGACAATTTTTTTCTATTAATAAATATTTGTTTGGTAATTTTTCAGTTTTATTTCTAGACCAAAATGTAAACTCATAATGTTCATTCTGGAGAACAGATCACAAAGTTCTTCCTCATTCCTCTATGACACTATTGTCATCAGCAAAGTTTAGATTTTTGATTTTCCTGCCGCCAGTTAAAATTCCGTTTCCCAGCCAGCCAGTGGGCCACTGATCAGATACTGTGCGTAGGTGCTATAGAGCTGAGACAGTAGTATGCACCCTTGCCTGACTCCATGACACATCGGAAAACTCTGAGTGTTCACAATCCTCCTTTACGGCTACAGTGCAGCAGTTATAAAGATCTTTTAGGTATTTTCGTGCACCAAAGTAAGTTTTCAACTCTATAGTTTTTTCCCAAGCCCGTTTGACTTGGCTGTAAAAACCGCTCAAAATAACCGTTATCGTAACTAATCGATTTTCTACTTTTTCCTATTATTTCATGTAATAAACGTAAAAACCGAACGCAGATTAAAAAAAAATTTGAATGTCCCGTTTTGAAGATACATACATCAAAATATTAAATTAAATAGGAAAATAAAGAAATAGTACGTCCATCGTTAGCTGCTTTTCTCGAAAAGTGGTAAGTGCACAAAATCACCAGTATCCTCCTATTGATTCCAGTTTTTTGAAACTCTGCTCAAAAATTGTGTTGTAATTGGGGATTTTATTACACCGAAAAGCCAAAGAAACTGGTACACCTGCCTAATATCGTGCAGGACCTCCACGAGCACTCAGAAGTGCCGCAACACGACGTGGCATGGACTTATGAGCAGCAAGTTGCATCCCAGATATGCACAATATCTGAGGGGTTAGGTGTCCGGAGGAAGTGTTTAAATTCAGGAGAGTGTTTGTGGAGCCACTGTAGCAATTCTGGAATTTCCCAGTCCGTAGGAATGCACAGTCAACATGAATGGATGCAGGTGATAAGATAGGATGCTTACAGTCCTCTCTAGACGTATCAGGGGCCCCACATCACTCCAACGGCACACGCCCTACACCATCACAGAGCCTGCACCAAGTTCAACAGTCCCATAATGACATGCGGCGTCCGTGGATTCATGAGGTCTCCATACCAGCACACGTCCATCCTCTCGACACAATTTGAAACGAGACTCGCCCGACCAGACAACATGTTTCTAGTCACCAACAGTCCAGTGTCTCTATTGACGGGCCAAGGCGAGGCGAAAAGCTTTATTACGTGCAGTCATCAAGGATACACCACTGGGCCTTCGGCTCCGAAAGCCCATATCGATGGTGTTTCGTTAAATGGTTCGCACGATGACACTTGTTGATGGGCGAGAATTGAAATCTGCAGCAATTTGCGGAAGGGTTGCACTTCTGCTCCCACGTTGAACGATTCTCTACAATCGTCGTTGGTCCCGTTCTTGCAGGATCTTCTTCCGGCCGCAGCGATGTCGGAGATTTGATGTTTTACCGGATTTCTGTTATTCACTGTACACACGTGAAATGGTCTTACGGGAAAATCCCCACTTCATCGCTTCGTCGTAGATGCTGTGTCTCATCGCTCGTGGGCCGACTATAACACCACGTTCAAACTGACTTAAATTTTGATAACCTGCAGTTATAGGAGCAGTAAGCGATGTAACAACTGTGCCTTAGACAGGCGTTGTCGACCGAGTGCCGTATTTTGCCCGATTACATATCTCTGTATTTGAATACACATGGCTATACTAGTTTCTTTGGCGCTTCATTTTTTATGGGCATTACAGATAGTCAGTGCTAAAGAGTGAAAACTGAGGTTGAAGAACTGTGTTTTTCGTGTCAATTTATCGGTTTTGAAGGGTTACAAGCAGGTAAAGGGAAATTGTGTTTACACAGGCAGCAGACCATCTGGTTTCTATTTTATTTTACACTATGAATGAATTAATCGTTTTGTAAACAAAAACCGCCTTCTTTCGCTGGAATGTATTTCATTTCTTCCACACCTTTTACTTTAAGGTTTTTTCAGTGGGATCTAGAATGATAAATAAAGCGATCTCGTAGTAGTTAATACTTCACGTCGCAGTTTTTGACTAAATATCTACAACTAGTCGCAGAAGACTAATAATACTCCATAGCAATATGGGCAAATAATATGAAAATTGTGAAGAAAAAGGAACATCAAAACGTTTTACCTCCAGCATGTGACCACGTAAGAGGAAACACAGATGCCAACCAAAAACTAAACGTGAACTGTTTCACAATCTACCACTATCACCTATCAAAACAAAACTTTATCGAGGCGACATGAATTAATAAAATTTTCTCGAGCTTCCAGCAGTGTCAGGTGGTTAAAATCCCACGAGCCTTCGACCGAGCTCTCCTCAGTCATTGTCAAGTGGTAAGACTGACTGCTGTGTCGCCGTGGCCGCGTCGTTATATAGCCGCACTGCTGGATGTGACGTCACTAGTGCTCTCTTCCTCGCCATATATGGTAATGTTTTCATCCCGTGTCCGTCGCGCTTCCTCTTTGACCTCGCGATGGACGGGTCCCAGGCTGTGCTGAGCTGCAAACCGCCGTCCTTATTGATGGTGTTTTCAGAGGTTTTTATTTCCATAGCTTCTTTTATGACGCTATCCCAAAATCCCTTTGTCGTCCTAACGACAGATGTTTCGTCGAATAGAATTCGGTGTCCCTTTTCTAGGGCGTGTTCTGCCACGGCTGATTTTTCTGGATAGCGTAGGCGTAAGCACCTCTCGTGTTCCGTCCGGCGTTGCTCCACAGTTCGTACTGTTTGGCCGACGTAGCAGCAGCCACAATGACTTGGTATCTTGTACACTCCAGGCGTTCTAAGCCCTAGATTGTCCTTCATAGGCCTCATGAGCTGTCGAATTTTTGCTGGGGGCCGATGTAAGGTTATACCTCTTTAGGAGCCGGCTAATCTTTCCCGACACTGTACCACAGAAAGGCAAAAACACAAGTTTATTGCTTTCTTCTTCGGTGGTGTTCTCTCCTCTGTTGGTGTGTTTCTTGCGTGACACCTATCCGTGGCTGTACCCGTTTTCCCGGAAGACTTTTCGGAGGTGGCTCAGTTCTAGTGGCAGACTTTCAGCGTTTGAGACGACTTTTGCACGATGGACGAGGATATTCAGAACGCCACGTTTTTGTGTCGGATGGTGGTGGCTGAGAACGCGCAGATACAGATCTGTGTGTGTCGGTTTCCTGTAGACACTGTGGCTGAGGTGCCCATTGGTTTTTCGTCTTAGTGAAGGACATATAATGTTTAATTTTGATGTGGTCTCCCTGTTTACACTTCCGGTCAAAGACTGTATAGACCTCCTCTCCCAGTTATTTGATAGCACAATTATGGGACTGTTCAAGCACACGTTGACATCGTCGTATTTCCTACATGGCAGCCAGTATTTCGACCAGCTGGATGGCGTGGGAAGCCCATTAACTCCATCCATAGCCAACCTTTTCATGGAAAACTTTGACGACACCGCTTTGGACACGACTCCAGCTAAGCCAAGTTTCTTTTATCGTTGCGTCGATGACACTTTTATCATCGGGCCCCATGGTCGTGAATAACTGGGAGAATTCTTAGAACACCTGAACAGCATTCACGGCCACATCGAATTTACGATGGAAGTCGAGACAGATGGTACACTGCCCTTCAGTGACGTCCTCAAAAACCAATGGGCACCTCAGCCACAGTGTCTACAGGCTGGAAGCCCGAGAAAATCTTATTAAAACTGTATCATTCTAGATAACACTGAAAATGCATTAAAGTAAAAGGCGAAAAGCTTCTGGAGAAATAAAATACATTGCGAAAAGAAAAGGCGTGCTATATTTACAAAACGAATACTTCTGTTCCTGATGCGGATGAAGGCCACGCAAACAAATTTGTTATCAATGAATGACTGCAAAAATTTTACTTTATTACTGGAACCATTATTTCTTTTTTCTTTTTATTATTTCACGGGAATATCAGACAAATGAGCGAATGGGAAATGTATTACATCACTACGTCACTTCGTAGAAATATTTCCAGACATGGGTGGATGCCATTCTGCAGTACTATGGATGCCCGGCCCTGACAGCAAGAAACTTAAGTGTGGACAACTGGGGCAAGTCTTGCATACCGCACGTACATGGGTACCTTAAGTCTCGACACATGGCAAAAGGTACTATGCTACACCAATTTTTATGGCATGTGTTTATTATTCGTTTCTGTTGGCATTGTTAGACTATTAAAACAACAGTGATTGCTTTTCCCAGTTTCCATAATAACGCAATATTTCGAACAAATAGAAATTTTTCAAATAAAAATTACTCCTTTTTTCAAAAAAAAAGAAAGGTTTATTTATAAACAAAAAATGTTGGCACTGCTGCTATGGCTAACTGATATTTCGGGTTTTCCTTACTCGGTTATTAGTAAAAAGTAGTAACCACCTATTATAACCGAGACCAAAGAATACCCGAAAGTACCGGTTATATACAAATAAATACCAGTATTGGTTGTAACTGGTCGGTTTTTCACGTCCCTACCCAAAACTCCCAAACGACGCAATCAAAGACCTTTTCACAGTTTAGAAAACAAATGAATACAGGGCACAGAACTCACATTTTGAATGATCTATTTCAAATTCGCGATTGCATTTACGAAATATAAAAACTGCGCTAATGTCACCTGGTAGAGAACACAATAATATTTTATCATGTCTCTCTCTTCTGATCTATCAGAAGACAAATGTCATTTCACGAAGCTTGCTTGTTCTGCAGGGATCTGAGATTGCAGGAATTTCTTTAGGCATTGATTTCTTGTATACAGAAAAACTTTGCAAAATTAGATACTAATACTTTAGTTACGTAATTGGAGTGTTTCCTATCTGAAACAAATAAAATGCAGGAAAACACAATCTGAAGACTAGGTGACATAAGTAAGAAAGTGCTATTGAAAGACTGCTCAGTTTTAAGCGTGTTACTTGCGTCAGTACACTTTAGCGAAATACCACTGCTGCGGGAACTGCAAGATAAGACTGATCGCGCAAAATATAGATAACACTTCTCTTTGATAGTGTATATCATACGAGGGAGTTGATGTCTTTTATTAGCGCATTCTTTCAAATGTCTTGCTCTCGTGTTAGTTTTCTATTCAAAGACAACATTTAGTCGTTATTAAATTAGTTTTTATAGAAATGTGGATAGTTACACCAGTTAACATGACAGAAAGGAATATTTAGTTTAAGAAACGAGGTAAGTGTGTAATATTTTTGTACTATCTCTCAAAATAAAACTTGTATAGTATAGAAGCAGTTCTCTAGCATAACGTTTTTAGTTTACCTTCAAATTTAGCTTTACTATGTGTCAAACATTAAATATCGCTAGGTAACTGATAAATAATTCTGTTAGCAACATTAATCATCCTTTTTAGAGCATATGTAAACCTTAGTGACGAGTAACGAGTGTCATATGTTCCTACACTTTATTTACAACAAATTTTAAGAGTGAGTATGTGTTCTGTGATTCTGTAGGTAAAATACATATGAAATAAACATGTACAACATCATTGTGACTGAGCACTACAGCTTGTTCGTATGAAGCATTGTAATGGAATGAAAAATTTTGTCTCATACATGTCTCACCTCAGGATATAGTAACGTAGAACTTAACACTGCAGAAATGATAGGAAGCATTGTACTTTATTGATTTTCAGTGGCAGAGAAGTTCAGAAATGGATGAATTTAGCTATGTAAGAAGCAAATAAATGTGTTTTTTTCTACTTCAAATTCTTATCAATATATGTTTCAAAATTTTTTAATAATTTTACGGTGCTTATTCACTCTTATCCACACCTAAAAGTTATACGCAAGTCTCTCTTCCACTTTTTCTTTTAAATCTGAAATGAAACTATTTTCAGACAAGTTAATACGGCGTAAATTTTACAAAAAACTGTACGAAGCTAAATAACATTAATTTAAATTTGTCTTTGTGAAGCTGCTTCATGTCAGCATTCTGTCTGTCGTTATTTTTCACACATACAAAATTAAAATTTTCAGTTTCTCCGTCCTTTCAACTTATGACGTCGATATAAACTGTAATGAGCACATTCTAACGCCGAGATAATCTAGATTAGGTAGTACAGGTGTTGTAATCTTAAACGTCTCACTGCTTTCCTTTACGCAATTAGAGCCATAAATTCATTTATCTACCGTGGATCTGTTTCTCTGATAACGAAGCAACGTCGTAGGCAGTGTTATTAGTACGCTCAGAATGCAACAGATAGCTCCACCTGCTGCCCAGCTTACCGCGTCTGCGGTTGCGCCTCTGTCATTATGCAACACGTTTTACGATCGCGTTCTGCAGATAAGCATGCAAGTAACGGCGCAGAGACGGTCGCATCGGCATATTTCGAGGCAACTATAAACAGTGCGATTTAGAGTTCAGCAGACACGCAAATTATTGCTGCTATTATCTTCCTAGGTTGCAAATAAGCTTTGACATTTCAGCTAACAACATGTCTTTGAAAGTCAAGAGGATGCATGGTCATCAGGTTCTGTCATTTTACAAATGCATTAGTCGAACTCGAAGCAGGCCTCAGGTATGTTCCTTCAACTTAGTATCTTGCATTATTGTCGAGACGGATTCGGTACTGAATATATTATGTAAACTGTCTAGTGTTTAAATCACTAAGGAAAATAAGACATCTACACAGGATTTGGCGACGTAGAAAAAATCTACAGCAACGCAAAAATAATTCTCAGAAAATAAAGCTTAGGAGATACGGAAAGAGCGCCAATGTGCAACATCTGCAAGAGACAATAAGAATGAGGAGGATAAGTGAACGATAAGAATGGAAAGCCAAGAGGAAAGTTCATAAGGCAAAGATGCTGTCTCTCTCCCCTACAGTTCAATCAGCACATTAACAGAGCAACGAGGGAAATAAAAGAATGGTTGAAGATACTAACTGAAAATCAAAGTGAAACAATATCAATGTTAACATTCCCTAATGATGTTGTTATGCGTAGTGAGAGAGTAGAATTGAAAGACGTGTTGATCGGAATGAACCGTCTAACGAGCAGGAACTAAAGAAAGTTACGAGGCTCAGCAGAACTAAGATAAGTGATAAGCTTTGGGACTACATAACACACGAGATGAAAAAAGAATGCAAAATCATTTATTACGAACGAAACAAGGAGGTAGAAGAAGCAGACAAGCCCTGGAAAAGGCGACATTACTCGCTAAGAGAAATCTATCATTGCTACTCATTTACTGTGGGAGAACCAGAGATTCAAATCACCTATTCTAAATGTGGTGTTATACAAAGATGTTGAATATCAAGGGGAGAAATAAAATCTGAGCTAAAAGGTATTCAGTAAAAAAAAAAAAAAAAAAGACAAAATGAATATATGAAAGACATCTTCTAGAAAAAGAGATACGATGATGGGATATGTCTTAAGGCATCAGGGAATTTCAGTGTAGATAGTTGGGAACGTTGCAGGGCTAAAACTGTAACAGAAGATAAAGACTGGGTTATTGCTAACAAATGATCAAGGAAGTGTGCATGTAAGTGTTACGAATAGGTTGCCACAGGAGAGGAAGCTGTGTCTTGCCGCATCAGTGCAGTCAGAGTAATATTTACCAAGGTCCCTGTTCCAGTAATGCAGGGTGTTCAAAACATGTCCCGTATTTTTAAGGAGATAGTACTTGTTAAACCGAGAGAAGTAGTCCCATAAACATACGTCTGTGCAAAATACACTTCTGGAAAAAACTTTATACACCTTTTTAGAGGTTTACAGTTCACGCAAGATTCATTGTTACAACAGTGCCTATGGAGTACATGTAATTCTTATATGTAGCCCCTACAGATCAATAGCACAAGAGGCTATGAGATACCAGGTATCGACCCATGCTGAAACACCCATATTAGTACATGGTGTAGCCGTCATGAAAAGAATCGTAGGCGCTGACTCTGGCATCCAGTCGATCATACAGTTAGCGTATGCTGTCCGGGGATACATCATGTCACGTCTGATCGATCTGTTCATGTAGTTCTGCAAGAGCTGTTGGTTAACGGATTGCACGAGTTGCTTTTCGTCCCATCATGTCAAACGTGTGCTGAATTGGAGACAAGTCCGGAGATTGTGGTGGCCAGAGAAATTGGTGCACGTCTTGCAGAGAAAGTTGAGTTTCACGGGCAGTGTGTGGACGAGGATTGTCCTGTTGGAGCAACACATAAACTTTCTGTTTCCCGTCGGAGGTTCGAGTCCTTCCTCGGGCATGAGTGTGTATATTGTCCTTAGCGTAAGTTAGTTTAAGCTAGATTAAGTAGTTCGTAAGCATAGAGACCGATGAACTCCTCAGCAGTTTGGTCCAATAGTCATTACCACAAATCTCCAATTTCCAACTTCCTCTTGCAAGAATGACAAAAGAACGTCAATGGCAACATTACGCATGCTGCGAGCTCTGGTCAGCCAAAGCTGAACGAGAGCTGTAGCTCATGCCACTAGAGACCATAAGTCCTGGGATGAGGCCAGTATTTCTTGAACGAATGCACTGTACGAGACAGCACTCGACACGTCTACGTGGTACGCGTTAACGACCATCACTTGTGTGCAGGCAGAATCTGCTTTAATCGCTGAAGACCAAGGTGTGCCCTTTCATTTTTCAAGTGATCCACTGACGGCACCATTCGAGCCGTACGTTTCGATGCAGCGGCGTGAGTAAAAGACGGGCTAGAGGTGTGTGCGCCCGTACTCGCACGGCTAATGACCGGTTCGCAGCAGTTCGTGTTGACACGTCCGGGCTCGCAAGCTGTGACGTGACAGCGGTGCTATCTGCCACTGCTGGGCTTACAATCGGCGATCTGACGGGCGTCTGTGCTGCGTGGACGTACAGAACCGCGTCTGAGGATGTGAGAATGTGACCATCGGTACAAGGATCGCTGCGCAACTGACGCAGCAAGTCGATCTTGTGTAACAATTATCCGGAAACACCATTTCGCCGCTTGTAAAGCCACTATTTAGCCCAAGTTCCTCAGCTGGTTGTAGGAAGCATGATTGCGGCTCAGTGGCTTGGTTCTATGCTTGCTTCATACGTTTACACCACACTGAGGCTTCTGGCTGGGAGCATTCCCTATTGAAGGATAGACACAGATGACTATCTGGTACTATGCCAGTACGCTATCTGTTGCTGAACGACGTTGCAGCAACGTCATCGTCGGATCAAAATTGATGTCGTTTGCATGTGTACTAATTCTTTTCCGGCCATGTATCTATATGGCAAAAAGAATCTTAGGATAGACAACACAGCTTACCTCATCCGCATGCAGGGCAGATAATGTAAGTTGTGTTCCCTGTCTAAAGATGAATGTTTTTCTTTTTTTTTACCAGTCCAGTAGTATTTTGCCCACCCCTTACTTGTGATATGATCCATTTCGTTTGTGCCGAAGACAGTCAGTACTCAGTAACGTAGTCAAGTCCTGCTGCTGACGTACATTGAACATCTTTTACTTGTTGTGTTTGTCCCTGTACTTTGCCCTCTGGATGTGATTCTTCTGTCAGATTTACAGATCTCCCGTACATCATCCGTTCTGTATATATCGTTCTGAAGTTGAAACAACTCCGCATTTGCCTTAAACAATTTCACGAAATCACATACAGTCTTAATCAGGATGGGAATTTGAACCACTGTGAAACGCCCAGCTTAACCCGTAGGACAGGACAGGTAGTTTAAGTTGTGGAAAGGGGCCAAAAATAAGCGTCTGTCAGTTACACTCGAATATACAGCCTTTTATTTTATCAAACATTACAAGAGCCAAGAAAAATTTATTTTAAAATTTAATTTAAAATTTGATAAAAAAACGTCTGAAAGCCAATAACTTAAGCTCAACCAAAATCAGACATTTAAAACGCAAAACCTTATCTAAAACCGTTCCTTAATTAGGCTGAAGGCCCAAAGAATCTGACACTTTAATAGCAAACAACTTGAATTCAAAATCGGCTGAAGGCCCTAAGAATCTGACACACTAAGAGCAAACAACTTAAATTCAAAATCGGCCGAAGGCCCAACACTTAAGACTCAATAACATTGCTTCCAAAAATGCCAAAGACTTTACTTAAAACAGTTATTAAATCAGGCTGAAGGCCCAAACCATCTAAGGCCAAAACAACCTTAATCTAAAAATCGGATAGAAGCCATACAACTACAAACAACAAGAACAAACAAGAAAAGTCAGTACACCCAGGAGCGCTCAGAATTTTCCGAGGGTCGGCCTGGAATTCAAACACTAACGCTCCCTTAGGTGAGACAGGCAGTAGGCCCAACAATTGTCAATCCGACGGCAATCCAACCGACAGACAGTCAACGGACCAAGCAACAGGATAACTTAACTTTCGTGTCCGGGATCGTTGAGCCACGGATCTCGTAGCAATGGGAACAGCACCTCACATTCCGACCGCGCGTGGACGCCGTCAGCGGCCTCTGCCAAACACGCACCACGGAGACTTCCTCGCTGCTCCACGCCAACCGACCAACTGCCCAGGCCCGGAACGGTGAAAGGACCAAACATACGTCTGCCGATGAGAGACCAACCGAACGACCAGCCAACGGTCGTTCCGCTCCAATCTCCCTCCGTCGAACAGTTCATGTGTGTCGGCAGCGACGTGTGTGTCCGACCCCGACTTCACTGCTGCTGCGTCCCGACTGCTCTGCTGGTCCGCCCCGAACTGACAGGTCAGACACACGACGACCCGGAAATATTATCGGTCGCTCCAGAGATGATATGACAGTGCACTTATCGATACGCGCTGCTGCTGCCGCTCACGGGCAAGTAAGGCAGGAAGTTAGTGACGCCAGTAAATGGAATAAGGGAACGAGGCGGCAGTACCGTAATAGAAGATGACAAACTATAAATGGCATGAACACGAGCCGTGCACTGCTGTCACTGGCTTTCCGAATACGTATCCTTTCTATGACCACTCCAGCACCTCGTCCGGTTTCGACATTGTGCTGGCATCGAAACAAAGTTCATGATTCCATAGAGTGTGAATGTAGATGCTGATACGTAGGGCTATTACTGTACGTAGGAGATGTCATCTAAAGCATTTTGCTATGATTTTAGTGAACGAGGTCGTTCGACAAGCAGTTGTCACACTGAACGTACACTCAATACCATATTCTGTACGGAAAAAAAGGTGTTCCGGCGACATACTGGATCATTGGCAAGTACATTGCACAATCGAGTTAAAGGATCACTTTTGCGGAACCCGTAATTCCCACCAGTTGCAACCATTCAATTTCAAAATTGGCCCAAAGGCGTGTACGACCTTCCTCTCTAACGCCGCGCCCTATGACGTCATCCTCAGGCTCGACAACGTTTCAAACATACTGAAACGTCCCCTTTGAAAAATTTTACACGACTGTCCTTAAACTGATACACAATATTTTTTTTTTTAGCGCAACGCAATCTGACTTTCAAAAATCCCTACAAAAGAATGGCCCTGACTAACATTAACCTATAAGTTTCACAAATCACTTACCTCACAAAAAACTTCGCTACTCAAGCTACTGCAATACAGCGAGCGCCACTACTGCCAGCTAAATGAAAGATTCAAAGTACTGAAGGCACTAACTACTGATAGGCATAGTTAGCAAATGAAAGATTTTGATAGAGAACAACCAATGTATTTACCTCTATAGTCATAATATATATAGCAGTTCATGATAAATTTCAAAACTCCGCCATCTCTCTCCCCACATCCACCACTGCTGGCGGCTCACCTCCAACTGCGCAACGCTACGCGCTGTTAACAGCCCAGCTGCCGCTGCCCAACACTACAATGGCAGACAACAATGCAAACTAGACACAGACTCACACAGCACAGCCAGTGATTTTCATACAGAGGTGGCGTTACCAATAAAAAACCTAAACAGCCTACTTACAATACGTTAAAAATGGGTCACAGTTCAGAAGGTCATGCGAAGCGTAAGATGAGTAAATGACGTCACAAGAAAATTTGGCTCTTTTGCGATGGAGGTTAGAACTGCCGGCCACTGTGGCCGAGTGGTTCTAGGCGCTTCAGTCAGGATCCGCGCCACCGCGACGGTCGCCGTTTCGAATCGCGCCTAGGGCATGGATGAGTGTGATGTCCTTAGGTTAGTTAGGTTTCACTAGTTCTAAGTTCTAGGGGACTGATGACCTCAGATGTTAAGTCCTATAGTGCTCAGAGCCATTTGCAGCATTTTTGAGATTAGAACCGTGGCGCGCAGCGTTCAAATCATGCGGTTTTCTTAGGAATGGCCGAGGGAAACAGTCCAAACTCACCACTAATCAGAATATCCACGGAAAGACTGCATAATGGGCGTCCATGAAACCAAGCCATTCCCTGGGGCGTTGATTCCCAGACATATCGCGGTCGAAAACGACAGTTCGCAGTGCAATGAGCAAACTCCTTTGCGAGTTTCGACTCTTCTGTACGAACAGTGTGGGGCTGCAGTCCCACTATATGTGATCTGACTCCACTGGAGCGCAGCGCGACCGAAATGATTGCTCTGTTGTGCAGACTGGAACCAGTAGGGACCGTTAAGCACCCTTCGACGAAATTTGAACCTGATCCGAAGCAGCAAAGTGTGCTTATGCTTTTCCACCCTTTGTATTTTGTGTCCTTCTGTGGATAATCGTTGGCTAGGGGGAGGAGGTACGACATTGAAACATGCGTGAAAAAATACGGCAAAGGGTGTTTATAAGACCTCCCGGCTCGGCATAATTTCCGATACCATTTTGGTAAGCCTTTTAACAATGTACCTGTAGAGACAGAAGCCGCGCGAGAGCACCAGGCGCCTGCAAGCAGGCCACACTGCTACTCTTTCTTTCGCCTCTGTGCTACTGCTCTTGCTCTTGACAGCTTGACAGTATGCCATCTGGGATCGGGGAGTGTCGAAGGAGTTGCCAGTCTGCAAACGCCTGGGTGTTCATTACCACTTCTACCTTTACACGTACAGTTTTAAAATTCTCAACAAAGGCGGGCGACAGCCACCGAGGGTTTTGCTGAACAGGGGATTTTAGAAGGACGTGTTGCCGTTTTACTCATGCATATATCAATGTTGCATCTCCCTATGACTGCATGAATGGAAAAAAGAAAATAGCAGCCTGAAAAAGCATAAGCACGCTTAGTTCCTTTAGATCACGTTCAAATTTCGTCGAATAGTTTTGAGTGGTTCTTAGTGATTCCACCTATACGCGAGGTCGAAAATAGCGGTCATTCCGGGCTCCAAGACAGGTGCGATGACATTAGATGTGGTTGCAGCCTCACAATGTCCTTAGAGAAGGATCGAAACATCGGAGGATATCAGCAGTGTTAAAGATTGTCAAGTACGTCTTCCTCTGTCACATCGCACTACGAACCGTCGTTTTCATCTGCAAAAGTGTGGAAATCAATGCCCCAGGAAAATGGGTGCTTTGATTGATCTCTGTCTAAGTTCTCTGGGTATCTCCTGGTGACAAGTTTGTGACGAAGTAATACGCTACTGGCCATTAAAATTGCTACACCACGAAGATGACGTACTACAGACGCGGAATTTAACTGACAGGAAGAAAGAAGATGCTATGATATGCAAATGATTAGCTTTTCAGAGCATTCACACAAGGTTGGCGCCGGTGGCGACACCTACAACGTACTGACATGAGGAAAGTTTCCAACCAATTTCTCATACACAAACAGCAGTTGACCGGGCGTTGCCTCGTGAAACTTTGTTGTGATGCCTCGTGTAAGAAGGAGAAATGCGCACCATCACGTTTCCGACATTGATAAAGGTCGGATTGTAGCCTATCGCGATTGCGGTTTATCGTATCGCGACATTGCTGCTCGCGTTGGTCGAGATCCAATGACTGTTAGCAGAATATGGAATTGCTTGTTTCAGGAGGATTATACGGAACGCCGTGCTGGATCCCAACAGCCTCTTATCACTAGCAGGCGAGATGACAGGCATCTTATCTGCATGGCTGTATCGGATCGTGCAGCCACGTCTCGATCCCTGAGTCAACAGATGGGGACGTTTTCAAGACAAAAACCATCTGCACGAACAGTTCGACGACGCTTGCTGCAGCATGGACTATTAGTTCGGAGACCATGGCTGCGGTTACCTTTGACGCTGCGTCACAGACAGGAGCGCCTGCGATTGTGTACTCAACGACGAACCTGGGTGCACGAAGGCCAAAACGTAATTTTTTCGGATGACTCCAGGTTCTGTTTACAGCATCATGATGGTCGCATCCGTTTTTGGCGACATCGCAGTGAACGCACATTGGAAGCGTGTATTCGTCATCGCCATACTGGCATATCACCCGGCGTGGTGATATGGGGTGCCATTGGTTACACGTCTCGGTCACCTCTTGTTCGCATTGACGGCACTTTGAATAGTGGACATTACATTTCAGATGTGTTACGACCCGTGGCTCTACCCTTCATTCGATCCCTGCGAAACCCTACATATCAACAGGATAATGCACGACCGCATGTTGCAGGTCCGGTACGGGCCTTTCTGGATACAGAAAATGTTCGACTGCTGCCCTGGCCAGCACATTCTCCATATCTCTCACCAATTGAAAACGTCTGGTCAATGGTGGCTGTGCGGCTTGCTCGTCACAATACGCCAGCCACTACTCTTGATGAACTGTGGTATCGTGTTCAAGCTTCATGGGCAGCTGTACCTGTATACGCTATCCAAGATCTGTTTGACTCAATGCCCAGGCGTATCAAGGGCTTTATTATGGGCAGAGGTGGTTGTTCTGGGTATTGATTTCTCAGTACCTACGGTCGCAAAGTGCGTGAAAATGTAATCACATGTCAGTTCTTGTATAATATATTTGTCCAATGAATATCCGTTAGTCATCTGCATTTCTTCTTGGTGTAGCAATTTTAATGACCAGTAGTGTACGTCATCCGAGTGTCCTTGGCATGTACCCTCTCTAATCTGAACAGTAATTCTCTGCGTTGTGCGCAATGTCTCTCATGCAGCGTCTGCCGCTAAAATTTGTTAAGCATCTCTGTGACGCTCTATTCCATAATGAGACGCCCCCTCTTTGTTATATCGCCCGTAAGTATTCGAGTAATCCTACTTGATAAGAGTCCCACACTGATAAACAATAGTCAAGACACAGTCGAATGAATGTTTTGTAGGTCACTTCTGTTTTATGTGCTCATTCCAATTTAGGTCGTCCCGGTAGGTTTCCTTCTAGTTTTTCTGCGGTAGTTACTGTTAGGACTGATTTGTCGCCAGAAGTGTAATGCATTCCTTCACCTATTAATGACAATGCGTTACATTCATGACGAACCAGTTCGTGCAGCAATCGTCGACCAGACGTCTTCCTGCAGTTTGCTGCAGTTTTCTGGTGTTGCAGTCTTCTTATACACACCAGCATCGTCCGCAAAAAGCGCGACATAGTCTCAAATGTTATACGAAAGGCCAGTAGCTCCCAAACTTTTTGTCACTGTGTACCACTTGACATTTCTAGAAATTTGGACGTACTATTATATCTTGTTCGCTTTTTAACAAAACCTCTGGTGGGGGAATTTGGGCGTGGGTGTTGAGGGGGAGAGGTGCCGAAGGTTGAGCGGCGACTGCCGCACAGATGAGAAACGGTACAACGGTACAGGGGGGGGGGGGGGCGGGGGGGAGGAAGTGGATAATTTTCGTCATCTTGCATAGTGTTGACAACACACAAATTCGCGCCGATTCACTACTACATATGGTGGAGATGTGACGCACACAGGTAATAAGCTTTCATGGTTGCAATTTTTATAGAGTCTTTCATGTTTACACGTGGTACTTATTAGTAGCAAATAACATGTAATTAAATTAAGCATACCTGGAAACAAATTTTCATTCAGTTAGAGAGGAATTTCTATTAAAATATTTGTTAAACTCTTACAACAAGAGTAATATAAACCAGTTCTGCAAGAGAGTAATAAACTGAACATGGAGCACATAAAATTAGAGTCCAAAAAGCAAAATAGTTCAGGATACTTCGACGGTAAATCGGACATCAGAATTAATAATTCGTGAGTTTTCAAATTCCGATTATGTGATTTTTATCTGTCTGTCTCTTCTCACTATTATTTTACATTAAAGTGGCATAAGAGAACAATTTACTCATAACTGCACAAGTTTTGTATACTTGTCTGTGTATCACCTGAATGCCCTGCATTAGATCGTCAATATAAATTGTAAGTAGAAGTGGCCCTATAATTTTCCTTTTGAATAAGCCCGAAATTACCTATGTATTTTTAGATTTTGTTTCGTTAGGAAAAACATGTTAAGTTCTCTTAGCAACGAAGTCCTGTATCCAATCGTAAGCTTGATCCGATACTCGATAAGCTGTTAACCGGGACAGCGATTAATTTTCACGGTGATGACATTGCTATCCTGAGCGAAAGTGAAGAAGAATTAGCGATTCTGTTCAGTGAATTGTATGACTAGCGTAATGGGTACAAAATTCGAATTCAGGATACATCGAAAAAAAAGTAATGAGAATCATCAGAAAGGAGAACAGCGATAAACGTAACGTCACGATGCAGACGAAGTTAAGGAATTGTGATACCTTGGAAGGAAGACAACGTATGACATACGAAGCAAGCAGGACTTGTGCGATACATTTGTGACGTACACTATTTCGAACATATCACACCTGCCTACAAACAGTTATTATGGCTGCATGCCCATAAGCGTACAAACTACGATAACCTATGCCTGCTCTACTGTCTTCTCAATCATTGCGCTACCGCTTATTTAACTTCAATTCTTACACTACAATCTGAATGAGCAGAAATACTTGTCCTCAACAAAGTCATGTGCTCTGTATAAGGTACATGACATTGTAACAACGTTCCTCAAAAAATTAGAGAAATTAAAATTCTTCCAAAAATCAAAAGACAATCAATCGCCCACCTTTTGTTACGATAGCCATCTCTTCCAAGTACTAGTCTGCAGCTCACTCTCGTCAATACACCTTCCAACACAACTTTTCCCTCCTTAATTATTTATTTAAATTCTTTTCTTTCGTAACAGCCACTGTCACTGCAACTTCAATCTTCTCTTTTTGTTTATCCCTTCCGCCTCTATAATACTAAATATGTATACAAATGTCCTAAACTAATCTGTAATATTCTTAGTGCGGTTTCCTTTTATTGTAATTGTTATTATTATTATTGTCGAATATTATTTTTATTATTATTAATATATAAATTACTATTATTTTATAATAATAATCATTATTCCTGTGAATGGTTTTGTAATATCTTTGGAATGTGTTGTTCCTGGTCAGATGCCAGAGAGGGCCTAATAACCAATAAATAAATAAATAATAAAAAGCATACTAGCACAAGTAATGCAGGCATTCGTGGCAAAGATAAGTGTACAGGTATCAAACATAGGACTTAATTTGAGGAAGAAATTTCTGAGAATGTACGTTTGAAACACAGCATCGTATCGTAGCAAATTACCTGCTCTAGGAAAAAACAAACAAAGGCGAATATAATCGTTTTAGATGTGGTGATACAGAAATATGTTGAAAATTAGGTGGACTGATAAGGTAACAAACTTGAAGATTCCCTCCAAAATAGGCGAGGAGAAGAATACACTGAAGACACTAAAAAGGAAAGAAGGGAAAGGATAGAATGACGTGTTTTAACCCATTGACAAATAGTTTTTTTCAGAGACAGTTGCCACCCTTTCATTTCCCAATACAGGGAGCCGTAGGACATACAGAATTATTCAAATGTACTTCTGTGGTGTCGGAAAGCGAATGAACAAAAACTACGAGACATTCAGAAAACAGAAAGACACGACTGGATAGAGCATCTCGCCATGTTTGTAACTCATATTTGCCAACAGTTACATAATAACGGCTTCACTTGTGATGTACAAAACGTCAATATGTGAGTCCAACACGTTCATATGACATGTCTGGAAAGGTGCCCACTTCGCAAATCTAGTAACTGGGTTGTCTATATATGCAGGGGCGAACTAATATGATGCGACATTACGGAGACTAGGGTTAACACTGAAACTTGGAGACAGCACAACCTACAGGTGCAATCTGTAATTATGAGAAACCTGCAAACCAATAGGCTTCCTTTTTTGCTGGGGAAACTGATAACCAGAAATAAAGTGCAGCAAATTAACACTGGTTCCCTGATAAACTATCGTGGGACTCACACTGAAGGGCCAAAGAAACTGGTACAGGCATACGTATTCAGGAAGGATATGGCGCTGCGGATGGAAACGCCGATATAAGACAACAAGCGGCTGGCGCAATTGTTAGATCTGTTAGTACTGTTACAGTGGCAGGTTATCAAGATTTAAGTGAGTTTGAGCATGGTGTTATAGTCGGCGCACGAGCGATGGGACACAGCATCTCACGGGTAGTGATGAAGTCGGGATTTTCTCGTACGACCATTTCACTAGTGTACCCCGAATATTAGGGAGAATCGCTCAACGTTACAGAATGCAGCCCTTCCGTAAGTTTCTGTAGGTTTCAATGCTGGACCTTCAGCAAGTGTCAGCATGCGAATCTTTCAAGGAAACATCATCGATATGGGCTTTCGGAGCCGAAGGTCTACTCATGTACCCTTGATGATTGCACGACCCAAAGCTTTACGCCTCGCCTGGACCCATCAACACCGACACTGGACTATTGATGACTGGATACATGTAGCCTGGTTGGACGAGTTTCGTTTCAGATTGTGTCTAGTGGATGGACGTGTACAGGTATGGACACAACCTCATGAATTCATGGACCCTGTATGTCAGCAGGGGACTTTTCAAGCTGGTAGAGGCTCTGTAATGGTGTGGGGTCTATGCAGTTGGAGTGATACGGTACCCTTGATACGGCTAGATAGGACTTCGATATGTTACACGTACGTAAGCGTCGTGTCTGATCACCTACATCCATTCATGTCCATTGTGCATTCAAACGGATGTGAACAATTCCAGCATGACAATGTGACAACTCAACACGGCTAGAATCGCTACAGAGTGGCTTCAGGAACATTTTTCTTAATTTAAGCGTTTCAGTTGGTCACCAGACTCTCCAGACATGAACATTATTGAGCGTATCAGATGACCTGCAACCCGCTATTCAGAAGAGATCTCCAACCCCTCGTACTCCTACGCATTTATGGACAGCCCTGCAAATTCATTGTGTCCATTCCCTCCAGCACTATTTCAGACATTGGTCGAGTCCATGCCACGTCGTGTTGCTGCACTTCTACGTGCTCGCAGGGGCAGGTTTGCTAGTTTCCTTGGCTCTTCAATGTATGTCCCGTTCGTAGTCAAACGATTAAGACATCAGGCAATAACTTCCATGACACTAGAGGAGCCGGCCGGTGTGGCCGTGCGGTTCTAAGCGCTTCAGTCTGGAACCGCGTGACCGCTACGGTCGCAGGTTCGAATCCTGCCTCGGGCATGGATGTCTGTGATGTCCTTAGGTTTGTTAGGTTTAAGTAGCTCTAAGTTCTAGGGGACTGATGATCACAGATGTTAAGTCCCATAGTGCTCAGAGCCATTTGAACCATTTGACACTAGAGAGAACTGTAGATGGTAAAAGCTAGTGGGGAAGACAGCATCCGACAAATATGTAAGAGTGAAGTGTTAATCTGAGAGGAAGTAAGAAGAGGAAATCGTGGCGGGCCGCATGAAACGAATCAGCAGAATGAAGACTCTTCAGCCACCGCCACTGTACGCGGCGACCGCCTCTGCCACTGTGCGGCCGCCCCGTCCCGCAGCCGGCGGCCACGCCGCCTCACCACGGCCGGGGCAGGCCAGACCACGGCCCGGCGTGTCGTTAAAGCCCTGCTGCCACTGCAGCTGCCGGCAGCTTCGTTATGCGGCCCGATATCCTGGCGGGCTGCGACGCGCTGCGGGCTTCGTTATCGCTAATAGCCGCCGCGTGCGCCGCCACGCCTCTAAGCCGACGTTGTTCTCTGGCACGGCGCGAGGGGCAGAGAGGTGTCTGTCAGCCCCTGCCCGGGTATGCGCGGAGGTTGCTTGCTAAAAACTCATCAGTCTGTCTACTGGGTGTAACCGTCCATCGACATTCCTTATATCGTCCTAAGCCCCCACCTATCTGCTGCACCCAACTACAGTGGTTGGACAAATATTGGGCAACACCGCGAGAAATCCATTGTTATATCGGATTGGTGCATAAGTGGAGGAGGAGGAGATTAGTGTTTAACGTCCCATCGACAACGAGGTCATTAGAGACTAAGAAAAAGCTCTGGTTATGGAAGGATGGAGAGGGAAATTGGCCGAGCCCTTGCAAAGGATCCATCCCGGCATTTGCCTGGAGCGATTTAGGGAAATCACAGAAAACCTAAATGAGGATGGCCGGACGCGGGTTTGAACCGTCGCCCTCCCGAATGCGAGTCCCGTATGTTAACCATTGTGCCACCTCGCTCTGTTTGGTGTGTAATTTCGTAGCGTTTTTCCATAAGTTTAATGGAAATGAGCGTTTGGCGTCATTGGCCGGGAGGCCCCATGCGGGGCAGGTCCGGCCGCCTTGGTGCAGGTCTTAATACATTCGCGCCACATTGGGCGACCTGCGCGCCGGATGGGGATGAAATGATGATGAAGACGGCACAACACCCAGTCCCTGATCGGAGAAAATCCCCGACCCAGCCGGGAATCGAACCCGGGCTCGTAGGACGGCAATCCATCACGCTGACCACTCAGCTAGCGGGGAGGACATAAGTTGAATAAAATACAGCAGATACACGTAACAGATACTCTTTCCCTATTTACAGTCTGCCAACCATAGGATAACTTTTCGCTTCCACAGCAATAGAAACCACGTGGCTTTGAGGTGAAAAAACTCGTCGGCGCATGTTCGGAGCGAGTTTTCATCTGAAAACACATTTCCTTTGAGTGTTAGTCCATAGGGACCGGAAAAGATGAAAATCTGAGGACGCAAAATCAGCTGAAGAAGGTGGCCATGGAATGTCTTCTCAATTCCGCTACCGTGCAGTGTTTTATGTTGGTCCAGCAAGGTGCCGGCAGGTGTTATCATGGAGTAGCATCACTTCACGCAGTCCTCCTGGTCGTTATTCTTCGACTGCGTCTGCAAGACGTCTCATTTGTTGACAATAAAAGTCAGCAGTGATGGTTACACCTGGGGGAAGCACCAAACCATCGCTGTTCCTCCAGAGGCATAAAATTATCTGTTGTGGAAGCGCGCAAGTATTTGTACGGGGAGTTCCTGCTCTGTTTGGACTCAACCATTCCTTTTTTTTCCTTACGTTAGCATACAGAAACCATTTCTCATTACCAGTAACGATACCAGATGTGAATGGCCGGTGTTGTTCACGAGCTAATTGATAACGAGCAAGCGGAGATTCATATACGTCCACCTGCTGATTTTTGTGATTTTAGCTTAGAACATGCGATACCCATACACCCGATTTTGGACGTTCCCCGTGGCATGCAAATGTCGTACGATGGTGGAATCATGGAAGTTCATCAGACTACACAGTTCTAGAATACACTGACGTGGATCATCGTGGATTAATGCGTCTAATCGCTCTTCGTCAAAATTCGAAGGTCTTCCTGAACGTGGAGAGTCACTGATGACAACGATTCTCCTTCTTAAAACATACACATATAAAAAAAAGTTTTGCATCACCTCGGTTCCGAGAGTTCCGGAACCTGTACAGAAAATTGTAATAGAGATCCACATAAACATCATTTCCGCCCTTTTTATTGCTCATGAAAACCACAGATTGCATGTTGTACCACCGTACAGGGAGACCTTCAGAGGTGACAGTCCAGATTGTTGTACACATCGATACCTCTAATAGCCAGTAGTACGTCCTCTTGCATTGATGCATGCCTGTATTCGTCGTGGCTTACTGTCCACAGGTTCATCAAGGTACTGTTGGTCCATATTGTCCCACTCCTCAACGGCGATTCGGTGTAGGTCTCTCACAGTAGTCGGTGGGTAACGTCACCCATTAACAACCCTTTTCAATCAATCCCAGGCATATGCGATAGGGTTCTTGTCTCGAGAACATGCTGACCACTCTAGTCGAGCGATGTCGTTGTCCTGAAGGAAGTCATTCAGAAGATGTGTACTATAGGGGCGCGAATTGTCGTCCACGAAGACGAATGCCTCGCCAGTATTCTGCCGATATGGTTACACTATCGGTCGGAGGATGGAATTCACTTATTGTACATTATGATGCCTTCCATGACCATGGCGGCGTACGTCGGCCCCACATAATACCACTCCAAAACAGCAGGGAACCTCCACCTTGCTGCACTCGCTAGGCAGTGTGTCTAAGGCGTTCAGCCTGGCCGGGTTGCCTCCAAACACGTCTCCGACGATTTTCTGGTTGAAGTTATATGCGACACTCATCGGTGAAGAGAACGTGATGCAAATCGGTGAGCGGTCCATTCACCATGTTGTTGGGCCCATCTGTGCCGCTCTGCATGGTGTCGTGGTTGCAAAGATGGACCTCGCTATGGACGTCGGGAGTGAAGTTGCGCAACATGCAGCCTATTGCGCACAGTTTGAGTCGTAACACGAGGTCCTATGGTCGCACGAAAAGCATTCTTCAACATGGTGGCGTTGCTGTCAGGGTTCTTCCGAGCCATAATCCGTAGGTAGCGGTCATCCACTGCTGCAGTAACCCTTAAGGGGCCTGAGCGAGGCATGTGTCATCGACAGCCCCTGTCTCTCTGTATCTCCTCCATGTCCGAACAACATCGCTTTGTTTCACTGCGAGACGCGTGGGCATTACCCTTGTTTAGAGCCCTTCCTGGCACAAAGTGCGGACGCGATCGAACCCCAGTATTGACCGTCTAGATATGACTGAACTACTGACAACACTAGCCGTGTACCTCCTTCCTGGTGGAATGACTGGAGCTTATCGGTTGTGGGACCCCCTCCGTCTAATAGGCGCTGCTTATGCATGGTCGTTTACATCTTTGGGCGTGTTCAGTGTCATATCTGAACAGTCAAAGGGACTGTGTCCCTGCTACACTATCCACAGTCAAAGTGTATCTTCAGGAATTCTGGGAACCGTGGTGATCCAAAACTCTTTTTGGTGTATGTATTTGAGGAGTACGTCACATCGCAAGATAACATGCAATTCATATTTCCTTTCGCATTTTAAATTTTAATGAAATTTGTGTTTATGTTTGAAAAATTGTATCCGTTCTTGGCTTAATACACAATAAAATGGTTTAGATGGAGCAGCAATCAGTCGCAGAATTAAGTTGCTTTAATATGACATTTATAGTTTAAAATTACTATAGCACGTAACATTTAGCACATTACAGACATGAAAAAACGTAAGAATTGTAATTTTACATAGTTTTGCTCATAATAATTTCATGTTACTACTTAGTTACTATACAACATAAATATTACAAAAGATGTCGTCAAAACTGTAAACTTCAGGCACAGCTCATAGAGGGCGCCATACGCAAAACCGATGTGTACTGTGAAACCAACATATAACTTTGCGACAGTAATGGTTGAACTGTGTAAGCATTCACTTGAACACGAACAACTGCTACAATTCCGCACTGGTATGTAATGTTAACATTAAAAGACAACGATGTGATGAACTTACAACTTTTGTAAATCACACTGTAATATATACTCTTGTATTTGTTTTAGCATTGATAATGACCTGATACAGGTCGAAATCTGATCTGCGTTGTGACTATAAATGTCATATTAAAGCAACTTAATTCTACGAATGATTGCTGCTCCATCTAACCCAATATAACCACAGTCGTTGCGTGCACCCACCCCATGGAGGGCAACCTGATGAAGATTCTGCCTAGCTGGGCAAGCACTGATTTTTACAGACACAAGAAACTCAAGATAAAGCTGGCGGTCACCAGCCAGCATATAACGTTCAACAAAACGTGCATCTCAAACAGTCTTGTACCAAGGTATGTACAATCACAATTCAAGAGCAAGAACACAAATAGAAGAATGGTACGAAGTAGGTCTAAATGTGAAGTGATAATAATGAGAAAAGAAATTGTGATTGGTGATCGGTGATACCATATATGGTTTACATTTTCATCTTGCTGGTATGCTTTCACCTTTGATGTTTGACACAGTGCTGTGTAGTGTCAGGAATACAGTAGACAAAGTGGTGCAACAAATAGTACAATGACATACAAACAAAATTAAGAGATTAGAAAATATGGTTACAGTGGCTAACAATAATGAATGTGATTCAGGATTTAATGTTTTTCCAAAAGTAATGAATTTGACTAACATAATGTTTGATCAAAAAGAAATGGGTTTGCTTAATAAGGGCATGAAGTGTATAGAACATCTGGCGGTTTTATAGATTACTGTGATTAAAAAATATCAATTAGAAACATTACGGAAACAACAGTAATACGTCTATTACATCATTAGCATCTGGTGTACCTAGTACCTTCGGTTTTAGATCAGAGAATTCGTATCAGCTTCTCTTCTACATCTACATCTGCATGACTACACTGCAATTCACAGTTACGTGCTTGTCAGGGGGATCATCGAACCACCCTCAAGCTTTTTCTGTGCCCTTCCACTCTCGAACAACGATCCGGAAAAAAATAACAGTTAAATCATTCCCAGCGAGCTCTGATCTCTCTTATATTGTTGTTCTGATCAATCCCCTCCATGCAGGTTGGCGCCAAAAAGTATTTTCACTCTCTGAGG
Organism: Schistocerca americana; assembly: GCF_021461395.2. NCBI lineage: Eukaryota > Metazoa > Arthropoda > Insecta > Orthoptera > Acrididae > Schistocerca > Schistocerca americana. The sequence continues at coordinate 634,297,027 of NC_060123.1, read as the reverse complement.
AGAAAGATGGTGACTGAAATTACTTCACAGAGTCCCGCCGCAGCGAGAAACGCCTTTGTTTTAGCGACTGCCACCCCAATTCACGTATCATATCAGTGACTCTCTCTTCCCTTTTACTCTATAATACAAAACGAACTGCTCTTTTCTGACCTTTTTCGATATCGTCCGTCAGTCGCGTCTGATGCGGACCGCACACCGAACGGCAGTAATCCAGAAGAGGACGGACATCGGTAGTGTTAGCAGTCTCTTTTGTGGACCTGTTCCATTTTCTGAGTGTTCTACCAAAAAATGACAGTCCTTGGTGTGCTATCCCCAATGACATTATCTATGTGATCGCTCCACTTTAAGATGTTGGTAATTTCAGTCCTTACGTAGCTAGTTGAATTTACAATATACAGATTTGTGTGATTTATCGTGTAACCGAAATTTAGCAGATCTCTTTTAGTACTCTTCTGGACGACCTCACACTTTCCATCATTGTGGTAAATTGCCACTTTTCATACCACCCAGATATCTTGTCTAAACCATTTCCCAAATGTTTTGTATCATCTAATGAGTTTACAAGACGATAAATGACAGCATCATCTGCAAACAATCTGACATGGCTGTTCAGATTGTCACCTGAATCGTTTGTGTAGATGAGAAACAGCAAAGGACCTATGACACTGTAATGGGAACGTCAGATATTATCTCTGTTTTACTCGGTGACTTTCCGTTGGTCACTACGAACTGTGACATTTCCGACAACAAATCACGAATCCAGCCCATAACTGAGACGATAGTCCACTGTCAAAAGCATTCTGGAAATGTACATGTATAGAATCAGTTTAGCATTCCCTGTCGATAGCACTGATTACTTCGTGAGAATAAATATTTTGTTGTGTTTAGTCAGTAAATCATTTTTCGTGGTAATTTATAATATTACAACACAGTATATGTTTCAAAATCCTACTGCAAATCGTCGTTAGTGATATTGATCTGTAATTCAGAGTATTACTCCTTTTTTTTGTTGTGTGTTGGTATGACTTTCCAATCTTTAGGTCGGATCTTTGGACATGCGATCGGTTGCAGCGTTTGAAAAGTATGGAGCAATTCCATTAACATACTCTGAAAGGAATGTGACTGAGATACAATCTGCACTAGAGGCCTTGCCTTTTACTGATGTGATTTCAGCTGCTTCGCTGCATTGAGCATATATATTTCTATGTTACTTCATGATGAAATTCACAAACACCCATTAAAGAATGAGAAGTCCAGGATGGAGAAAAAACAAGTATTAAAACTATAGAATCTCACTCACCGTAAAGATGACATGTTAGGCTGCAGACTGGCACAATGAAAAAACACACTATGCTTCCCGCCAAACTCTTCTGCAAGAGTGCGGCCAGAGATAGCCGTCGTATGATTTGAAATTTGCTTACTTGGGTGAATGTGTGGTGCTTTTTTCTCTCCTGAGGAAGGCTTTGGACCAAAGGTTATGTTTAACAGTCTTTTCGTTGCGCCTGCCTAGTTCGAGGTGTCATCTTTATGATGAGTAGCAATCTATCCTTTTCATAATTGTTGACAAACAAACCTTAGAAACGTTTAATTTGCGGGTTGAAGAGAGTCTATGGTGATGTTTGATCTCAGCCATTTCTTCGACGGAGTAAGTCCTTCGGAAGTTCAACTGCGTAATATCCGTGAAAATGAAACATTAGTTGCTGTGTATTAGTATGAGCGAGAAGCCGATTACACGTTTGTCCCAATGTGCCCGCTCGGAAGCAGATGTGATCCGCTCCTACCTGTTGGAAGAAGGTTAGGGCCTAACGTCATCGACATTGAGGTCATTACAGATGGCCTGCCTATTGATCGGCAGGGAAACAATGACCTGTGTTCAACAGTACACATTCTGCTAGGGTGATCAAAGTAGCGGTCGTTCAGGCAGTATACTAAGACTATCTGCACACTTTGGTAAATGATAGTTTTCTGGTAAAAAGTACTGAAAAAGAGTATTCTGTTCAGTAAGAAGGAGTAGTTATCAACAAGGTGGTTAGTAGAAGTCACCAGAAGTGTTTCTTTTTTAACATTCTCACGCCTGCGTCTACCCGCTGGTAGCTCACGATCGACTGTACCAATTATGGTACCAGCACTACACTAGTTTATGAACTATTATCTATGAACCAGGTGCAGTGAAAATCTGTGAATAAAATGCTGTGTTACCAATCAGCGAGAGAGTTTCCTGAATAAATGCGGTATCACGATACGTGTGGCTAATTCATTGTAACATAAATTTATGTGACATCTCTTTATTTTAAAGGAATGGACCTATAAAATAAAAGGTAACGTACTAAAACAGCTTCCTAGGGCATCTGAACAGCACGCCGCCCCACGACGAGAAACACAATTCTCAGTGCCGGCCTGATCGTGTTGAGAAGCGACCAAGAAGTGGCAGAGGCAAACAAATGAAACTGACGTGGTACTGGAATTACAGGCTGTTCCCAGTCGTAGTAAACTCCCCTCGCTGTCATCAGCTATTGAAAGTATTCTCGTTGCAACGACCCTCTTCACTCGCATGGAGTTTGAATCCATGGCACTGCATCCGAAGTAAGTACCTATGATTTATTTACAGACTATCAAGGGCGACACAGTCATAAAACGACCTTGTTACTTTTAGTCTGTTTCCAGATTCAACACCGGCCGTTGTGGCCGCTGTGGCCGAGCGGTTCTAGGCGCTTCAGTCTGGAACCGCGCGACCGCTACGGTCGCAGGTTCGAATCCTGCCTCGGGCATGGATGTGTGTGATGTCCTTACTGTAGTTAGGTTTAAGTAGTTCTAAGTCTAGGGGACTGATGTCCTCAGATATTAAGTCCCATAGCGCTCAGAGCCATTTGAACCATTTGAACCAGATTCACCGAAAATCAGAAAAAGTTTCAGTTTGTTATTCTTTCTATGAACAACAGTGAAGTGGAAAACAATATGCAGTTGTTTAAAGAACTAATCGAACTCGGAAAGAAGAAAATGAGGAAAACACTGAAAGTAGCAAATAATCTTCCATTTGTAGTAAGAAAGTTAGAAACTGATAAAGAAAGTTTCTAGATAACACCCGGCTACATTAAGTGTTAACAACATGAGCTACCACGAAAACATATGTCCTGGTAACTGTGAGGGATATCCCTTCATCGATTGGGACTGTGGGTCCGCCTTGATGGAAACGTTTTTGTTTTATTTATGTTTTCCTCCACAAACTAGTTTCAGCGACAGTATCTCCATCATCAGTGGGCTGTTTCTTTGTTCTAAGACATGCAAAACAAGCATCGTTACAAACATTAGAAAACGTTATTACACGTGCACTGTGTTTTTCCAGATACTGTGTTGTGTGACTGTTTTTATAATATCTTATTTTCTTTTAATTCACGGCATGGTTTCTACGTTTGTTTCCATTATTTTGGATTATTTTCTGTGTTTTGTTGCCATTTTTTCGGCATACACCATATCTCCAACTACATGAGTGGCTCTAATTAACAAATATGAAAATGAAACTTCCTGGCAGATTAAAACTGTGTGCCCGACCGAGACTAGAACTCGGGATCTTTGCCTTTCGCGGGCAAGTGCTCTACCAACTGAGCTACCGAAGCACGAGTCACGCCCGGTACTCACAGCTTCACTTCTGCCAGTACCTCGTCTCCTACCTTCCAATCTTTACAGAAGCTCTCCTGCTCGCAGGAGAGCTTCTGTAAAGTTTGGAAGGTAGGAGACGAGATACTGGCAGAAGTGAAGCTGTGAGGACGGGGCGTGAGTCGTGCTTGGGTAGCTCAGTGGTAAGTCTGCCTTCGGCAGGGCAACAGAGCGGACGCGTACGTGTTGACTTCGTGCGGCGCGCGATCTCGCCTTGTTTACTTTCTGACGGCCGTTGTTTAAGTGCCGGCTTACCTCGTACGATCCATGGCGAACCGTTACCGTAAATCAACACTCCGGTTTACTTTCTGCAACGATTATGCCAGACCCAAAGCACTCGAGGTGGAGCGTTTTCTGCGAGAGGAAGTGAAGATCCCGGCGACCGATATTATCGGCATACATTTGTCCATCGTGAGCAGCACGGTCTATGTGAAAATCATTAACGACGCGGCGTGCGAACGCATACTACGTGAGACCAAACAGAGGTTACGCTTCTGTCACGCTGATGGCAATGTGGGAGAGGTAACCGTCGACCACGCAGGCTTAGGTATGCGAACGATACGCATTTTCGAATTGCCATTCGAACTTCCAGCTGAGGAAGTCGTCGCGGCACTACGCCCATACGGCACAGTCCACGGCCACACTGCGGAGAAGTGGACACAGTTTCGGACGTATCCTGTCCTCAACGGGGTCCGACAGGTCACCATAGATATCCGAAGCCACGTCCCGTCCTACTTACAGTTCGGCGGATGCCGTGCCATAATTATATACGACAGCCAGCCTCGGACCTTAGATCCGAATTCCTACAACGGCGTATTACGCAACTTCCAGCTGCCGCAGTACCACCCACGTCGCAACCTACAGTGCTACCGGTGACCTATGCCGCTGCTCTGGCTTCTCCTACCACTTTGCAACGTCGCCCGGTCACCACAAACGACGCCACCAACGAGCCCGACCAGACACCGACGGAGAGCGCCTCGGACGACCCGCCGCCTCGGCCGGCCATCGACGCCGTTCCGAAGATGCCGGCGCAACCAGACGCTGACCCTGATCTCGGAACCACGATGGAGATCGACTCGCTCATCATTCCTACAGCGGCCTTTCTGCCAGAACGACGCGACTCCCTTCCGTCGTCGGACACGGAGGGTCGCACAAGGAAACAACGTTCCCCGAAACGTCGCAAGCGAAGACGTCGCACCGTTTCCGGCCAAGAGGAGACGTTACAAGTCGAGGAGGACGTAACCGTCGACCAGCACGAGGCCTCAGAACCTGCTACTGCTGACGATGACATAATGAGCGCGGAGACATCTATCGGTGTGCCTGCGCCCCGTGCTGACGCTGAACTAAATCAAGAACGCGTCACAGGCGACACTACACCACGCACAATTACGACATCTTCTGCAGACAAAATGGACGATACACCAGTTTCCGCTTCCACGGCGTGGCACGAGGAGGAGGTCACGGAGCGGGAGCCGTTACGGGACCCTGCGCCGTCAGGGCCGCACCACTAATCATACTCTCCCCAGACTCCCCTGCGGCCCAGCGGGATAACGTTCCACTGCGACGCCCACACCCTTGCGCGGACGGCGGAGTGGACCAGCCTCCAGCAATCCGACACCAGGCCTACCGGATAGCAACCATCAACACCAACAACATCTGTTCCAGGGTGAAAATCCGCCTTATGCAGGAGATGTTCTGGGCTTCGGATATTGATTTCGCCCTTCTGCAGGAAGTTCACTTGGCTAGTCTCCCGGATATCAATGGCTATACCGCCCACGCCTCCGCGAGTGATCCTATGGGCCGCGGGGTGGCCATCTACGTCCGCCACGGGATTTCTGTGACCGATGTCGCCTTTCTTCCATCAGCTCGGGGCATGGCACTCACTGCCATGGGGACACGCATCATTAATGTCTACGCTCCCTCAGGCACCGACTGACGGCATGAAAGAGCCCAGTTTTATTACGAAGAAATCGCTCCCCTCTTTTTAGGACGTTATGATCATTGCCTACTAGGGGGTGATTTTAACTGCGTTCTGCATCCTAAAGATCAGATTCCCCACTATACTACCTGCCAGGAGCTACGTATAGTGGTGCGAGACCTCCTGCTTCACGATACCTGGGAAGTACAACACAGCGATCTTTCTGGTCATACCTTTCTTACAAGTCATTCCGCAAGCCGACTAGACAGGATATATGTCTCAGAAACTCTTAGATCTGCGATACGGGGCGCCGAACGCTGGCCGCTGGCCTTTTCCGACCATTGCGCTTACATTTGTACGGTCCTCCTTCCGCCGCAATCAGTATGGCGCAGCCGTGCGCCATGGAAACTCAATACCTCACACTTGCATGACCTGGCGTGTCGCCAACAAGTCACTGAAACATGGACAGCCTGCGAACCACGCCTTCCCCGCTACCACTCGATATTGACATGGTGGTTAGACTGCGCCAAGCCGGCGATCCGGAGGACACTGATGAGATACGGGAAGGACATGGCCGACTGGCATCGCACCACTGTTGACTTCTATTACGCGATTCTCCGAGATCTGGATGCTCAACCGCCAACCCCGGACAACCAGTTGGAACGGCAACGAACTAAGGCGAAGATAATTGCGCTGGCACGCCGGAAACTGCAAGGGGTCGTGATACGGACGCGGCGCCACGATCACGCGGATTTAGAAATTCCATCCATGCATGATATAGTGTCCGACAAACGAAGGCGTCGTCGGCAGATCATCAGCACTCTGACCATGCCTCATGGAACGCAGGTGACCACTCAGAATGACATCGTCCGCGCATTCGTCGAGCACTACCGTCGTACTTATAGTGATGACGACGCGGGGGAAACTGCAGCAGACGACTCCATTTTGCATTACGCTCCCCCACACGGAGGCGGATGCTTTGACAGTGGCGGTCACGCTAGACGAAGTCCACAACGCAATCGCCAAGGGTGCAGTCAACAGATCGCCCGGCATTGACGGCTTACCGATTGAGTTTTACCGTTCCTTTCGTGACCTCATGGCCCCACGGTGGACGACTTTGTATCAAGAACTGATAACATCTGACCAAGCAATCCCACCCGCCTTTGCTGAGGGTATCATTATACCAGTCCACAAACCAGCCCGTGGTTCGATGGTCACGAGTTACAGACCGCTCACCCTCCTCAATGCCGATTACAAGATTTTCGCGCGCTTACTGGCAATGCGGCTCCGAACTACATTCCCTCATATCCTCTCGCCAGAGCAAACGACACCTGGCGGACAGATTAACATACAGACTGCCACAGGGGAATGCCGCGACTTAATTGCGATAGCGGCGGCCTGCAGGCTCCGGGCAGCGGTCGTCGCTATAGACTTCGACAGCGCCTTCGATAAAGTGCGTCATCGTTTCCTGTTTTTGTGTCAGCCCGAATGGGCATCCCCCCTCCGTTTCTCGACGTCATCCGGCGTCTTTACGACAGTGCCAGTTCCCGTGTCCAAGTCAATGGACGTTTAGCAGGGCCGGTACCTATCTGCCGTTCGATACGGCAGGGGTGCCCCCTCTCTACCCTCCTGTATGCCATTGCCCTTGAGCCCCTTATTGGGGGCTTGACGACCAAGCTCTCTGGCCTCACACTGCGCCAACACACTTTTCGCTGTCGAGCATATGCTGATGACCTCCTCCTCCTCATTCGCTCCGGCTCTGAGATTAGGGATGTCCTCGAATTGATTACCCGTTATGGGGCTGCAGCTGGCAGTGCCATGAATGTCGCCAAATCTTCTGCAATGCACATTGGACGAGGCCTCCAGGAGGCTGAAGTGGCACCCCTGCCGCTTGTGCGGACTCTCCGGTACCTTGGCATTACCTTTAGCCCCACGGTCACACGCACGGCGGCAACGAATTTCCGTCGCCTGTTACACGTCATCCGCAACGACGTCCGCCAGAACCTCTTGCGCCGCCAGGACACACTTCAACGGGTTGAGTTTATTAATCTTTATGTGGCATCAAAATTGGTTCACATCGCGCAAGTTCTCCCTCTACCAACTGCAATTGGGCGCAACCTTCAGGCGGCTTTTGGCAATTATCTCACGGCTGGTTCAATGTTTAAAGTCCGTTATGAGACACTTACCCTGCCCTCACGGTATGGTGGCGTCGGGCTCGTCAATGTCCGTATGCGAGCTGCAGCATTGTACATGAGTACCATGAGAAAACAGTGGACGGGCCAGGGTACATCCCTAACACGCAGCTTGCTTGAGGTCCTCCTACCTGCTTCCACCTCACCACCGGTGTCTGTCGGCCATATCGTGCCTTATTTGTCCTATTTTTCGACCTTTTTCGTCGACTACAGTTACATACATACCAGTCTCTCAGATACGCGCCCACCTAGGACTAAGAATTTTTACAGCCTGTTGCTGCGCTGTGTTCCCCGGAATGTGATGGAGACCAAACACCCCTCCATCCAGTGGCCCATAGTGTGGACTACCGTCCACCAGCCCTTCCTCCCTACGAACGTCCGGGCACTGTGGTATCACATAGTCAACAGGAAATTTGCCACGAAGCAGCGCCTGCACAACATTGGCTAGTCGGAATCGCCTCTTTGTCTCCTTTGCCAGCAACTGGACACTGATGAACACCGTCTGACATGCGCCTCATCGCAAGATGTATGGCGCTTTGTGCAGCAAATCATTGCCTGCTATCTCCGGGTGCCACCAGACACAGTCGAACCTCGAATGTTTCTATACCCGGAGGACCGACATTTTCCCGCCGCCAAATATCATGCTATTACGTGGGTCAAAGGGTGGGCGGTCGCTTATCTCTTTCGTGATGGACCTAAATCCCGCCTCGACTTCTGGACCTATTTACGAACAGCCCATGCAGCTCTCGAAAATACGCCACGTTACCGAACATTATTTGCTAACTATGTTCGAGCGGTCTTTGTTAGACCTCCACTGAGTTGGGAGGTGCCTGGCTCAGAGTGCACCCGCCCCTCCTCCCCCGGCGGTGTCTGAGTTTCAACCGCCTACGATCTATTCTCCTTCTGACCTCCGCGGATGGGAGAGCGCGTTGCAGATTGCGCGGATTTTATTTCTTTTTGTTTTATTTTTTTCTCCTTTCTTTTTCTTTAACCAGAATTTATATTTCTTTTCTCTTTCGCATATGTGTTCCCATAATTTCATGCTATTAGTGAATCTTACAAAAACACATGCAAATAAATAAATAACAACGCCTTCCACTACTGTTGATTCCTGTTTCTCCCACTTCCCTAAGCACCACAGGCTCGGTGGTGGTGAGGGGGACACTGTGGCCAGGCCTCAGGGTTCGACCCCTGCCCGCTTTGCCCCCCGAGCCCCCAACGGTCCACAAAAAAAAAAAAAAAAAAAAAAAAAAAAAAAAAAAAAAAAAAAAAGTGGTAGAGCACTTGACCGTGAAAGGCAAAGGTCCCGAGTTCGAGTCTCGGTCGGGCACACAGTTTTAATCTGCCAGGAAGTTTCATATCAGCGCACACTCCGCTGCAGAGTGAAAATCTCATTCTGGAAATATGAAAATGTTAATTTACAATATACACTCCTGGAAATGGAAAAAAGAACACATTGACACCGGTGTGTCAGACCCACCATACTTGCTCCGGACACTGCGAGAGGGCTGTACAAGCAATGATCACACGCACGGCACAGCGGACACACCAGGAACCGCGGTGTTGGCCGTCGAATGGCGCTAGCTGCGCAGCATTTGTGCACCGCCGCCGTCAGTGTCAGCCAGTTTGCCGTGGCATACGGAGCTCCATCGCAGTCTTTAACACTGGTAGCATGCCGCGACAGCGTGGACGTCAACCGTATGTGCAGTTGACGGACTTTGAGCGAGGGCGTGTAGTGGGCATGCGGGAGGCCGGGTGGACGTACCGCCGAATTGCTCAACACGTGGGGCGTGAGGTCTCCACAGTACATCGATGTTGTCGCCAGTGGTCGGCGGAAGGTGCACGTGCCCGTCGACCTGGGACCGGACCGCAGCGACGCACGGATGCACGCCAAGACCGTAGGATCCTACGCAGTGCCGTAGGGGACCGCACCGCCACTTCCCAGCAAATTAGGGACACTGTTGCTCCTGGGGTATCGGCGAGGACCATTCGCAACCGTCTCCATGAAGCTGGGCTACGGTCCCGCACACCGTTAGGCCGTCTTCCGCTCACGCCCCAACATCGTGCAGCCCGCCTCCAGTGGTGTCGCGACAGGCGTGAATGGAGGGACGAATGGAGACGTGTCGCGTTCAGCGATGAGAGTCGTTTCTGCCTTGGTGCCAATGATGGTCGTATGCGTGTTTGGCGCCGTGCAGGTTAGCGCCACAATCAGGACTGCATACGACCGAGGCACACAGGGCCAACACCCGGCATCATGGTGTGGGGAGCGATCTCCTACACTGGCCGTACACCACTGGTGATCGTCGAGGGGACACTGAATAGTGCACGGTACATCCAAACCGTCATCGAACCCATCGTTCTACCATTCCTAGACCGGCAAGGGAACTTGCTGTTCCAACAGGACAATGCACGTCCGCATGTATCCCGTGCCACCCAACGTGCTCTAGAAGGTGTAAGTCAACTACCCTGGCCAGCAAGATCTCCGGATCTGTCCCCCATTGAGCATGTTTGGGACTGGATGAAGCGTCGTCTCACGCGGTCTGCACGTCTAGCACGAACGCTGGTCCAACTGAGGCGCCAGGTGGAAATGGCATGGCAAGCCGTTCCACAGGACTACATCCAGCATCTCTACGATCGTCTCCATGGGAGAATAGCAGCCTGCATTGCTGCGAAAGGTGGATATACACTGTACTAGTGCCGACATTGTGCATGCTCTGTTGCCTGTGCCTATGTGCCTGTGGTTCTGTCAGTGTGATCATGTGATGTATCTGACCCCAGGAATGTGTCAATAAAGTTTCCCCTTCTTGGGACAATGAATTCACGGTGTTCTTATTTCAATTTCCAGGAGTGAATATGTTCGCGTTATACTACTGGGAATTTCAGTAGTATTGAGCATATAATTTTGGAGGACACCACATTTTTACGTAATCTGTCTTATACCCGCTTTAGTTAGTCGGCCTGTAGGTGCCTTAAAACACAGAAATCGTAAGACTGATACCTCGGCCATAATTCGCCATCTTGTTGCTTGCACGTTCCGTGAGATGTATCGCGTATGGCGAGAAGTTTTAGAAAAGGTGATGGGTGTTCTGATGACTTTTGTTCCTGACTTACGTCTCGGTGAGTGATTGATGGGAGAGTGATCTTGTTTGTGTGTGTGTGTGTGTGTGTGTGTGTGTTTGTGTGTGTGTGTGTGTGTGTGTTCGTGGAATATGAGAGTTACAAGATACGGTGATCATATCCCATGAGACACGATACGCTATGAGATAATTTAATCGGTGCGGAAAAATATACAAAAATTATATCTTGAACGGCACCAAATTGAGTTTCGAGACTGGATGCAAGAAAGGTAAACTGCGAATTGTGTGTTAGAGCTTAAACCAAATCAATGACCTCTCTAATAGGACGCAGAACACATATTTCAAATCGACGTCTGTAAAGGACTATTTCATGATTTCTAAGTGATTCACACTTCAAGATAACTGAAAAAACGACAAAACGGTCTCATGAACATCGTTACTGGGGAATCTGGATGCCTAACAAGCCAGATGGCCATCGGACTTTGATGGCAATTAAATAAAGTCTTATTTCTTGTCTCCTTGTCGTCACTTCCATCTTGGCAGTAAAAATACGGCTGTGCTCTGTTCTCTGCTAGGGCTGAGACTTTAGGAGTAGACTGATTCGTTAGGTTCGGTATATGTAATATTTGTAATTAATAAATAAGACGTTTACAATCCCTTTATTTCTTTCTTGGACAATAAGTATTGTTTCACAGTGTTGGTATGTCGCCAAGTGCTAGAAAATAAAGATGCGTCCTTCTACTATAATGGCCGAAATGCCAGAGAGATATCTGTTCAGCAGATACCTTTTTTCACAAAACGAGTTGAGAAATTCGTAAGCATATATCATTAGCAGTGAGCTCATGAACTCACTGATTACTAGTACGGCAGCTGAAGGCTGTTTCACTCATGAAAATGGTTTACTTACTGAAAAAATTCTCCGCCTTTCGAAATTACGACGGTTCTGTTCATATCGGAAAGAAAGGACGTTTCATATGCAATTAAGGCAATGATGGCGAATGATCCTTTCAGTGTGGGTGCACACCACGCTCGACCATATACGGGAACCGGCGAAACGCGGCGAGTAATGAGGACAATGGGAAGTGTACTACGTCAGTAGTACAATGAAGAGCCAAAAAACTGGTACATCTGTCTAATATCGTGTATGGCGCCCCGTGAGCACGCTGAAGTGCCGGAACACAAAGTGGCGTCGACTCGACTAACGTCTGAAGTAGTGCCTGAGGGAACTGACACTATGAATCTTGCAGGGCTGCCCAGAAATCCGTAAGAGGACGAGAGGATGCAGATATCTTCTGAACACCACGTTGCAAGACATCCCAGATATGTTCCTGGAGCCAGCCTGTAGCAAATTCCGGACGTGTGGTGAGTCGCATTGTCCTGCTGCAATTTCCCCAAGTCCGTCGGAATGCACAATGGCCATGAATGGATACAGGTGATTAGGCAGGATGCTTACGTTCGTGTTACTTGTCACATTCATATCTAGAAATATTAGGGGTCCCGTTTCACTCTAACTGCATACGCCCCAAACCATTACAGAGGCTCCACCAGCTTGAACAGTCCCCGCTGACATGCAGGGTCCCTCAGCCCATGAGATTGTCTCCATACCCTTACACGTCCATCGGCTCGATCCAATCTGAAACGACACTCGTCCGACCAGATAACATGTTTCCAGTGATCTGAAGTCCAGTGTCGGTGTTGACGGCTCCAGGCGAGGCGTACAGCTTTCTGTCGTGCAGTAATCAAGGGTCATCAAGGCTCCGAAAGCCCATTTCGATGATGTTTCCAACAACGGTTTTCACGCTGACACCTGTTATTGGCCCAGCACTGAAACAATTTGCGGAAGGGTGCACTTCTGTCACGTTGAACGATTCTCTTCAGTCGTCGTTCTTGCAGGATCTTTTCCCGGTCTTAGCGATGTCGGAGATTTGATGTTTTACCGGATTCCTGATATTCGCGGTACACTCGTGAAATGGTCTTACTGGAAAATCCCCACTTCATCGTTACCTGGGAGATGCTGTGTTCCATCTCTCGTACGCCGACTGTAACACCACGTTACGACCCACTTAAATTTTGGTAACTTGCCATTGTAGCAGCAGTAACCGCTCTAACAACTGCGCCAGTCACCTGTTGAACTATGTAGGCGTTTCCGACCTCAGCGCCGTATTCTGCCTGTTTACATCTCTTTGTATTTGAATACGCATGCCTATAGCAGTTTCTTTGGCGCTTCAGTGTATGTGGATAAGTTGAGAATTTGGGTGTGCTAGGGTAGTCCGTGGAGTTGAGATGACCACAGTGTCCGGATGGCTTGGTGGCCAGAGCATCTACCTAATAAGAGGGAGACCCGGGTTCGAATCACTGTCTCACTTAAATTATCAACGCCCCCTACTGGTCTACAACAATGTCCACTGGCAGATAACGTCTTTCATTTATAACAACTGCAGGATCATAATTTTACATGTTCTTTCGTACATGTCCCAAAGACCGAAAGAACAGACACACATACACAAACATTTTTCCACGAAGGCACCGGCCATCTTGTCTCAGGGTGGAACAGATGTATTAACACTTATGGCTATTAGTAATGAAATGATAAACGGTTCACCTCTTCCCTTTCCACCTGTCTGGTTATCATTTCAGTGTCCCTTGTACTCATACATTTTAACCAAGAGCAGTATTTCAACGATAAGCTTAATGAAATGGATTTTGTTTACGGTGCTGAAGCGCTGCGTGGTGTTGTGGCACATAAACCAAGTAGCGTTGTGTCGTTTGCAGGATGACCAAATATTCTATTCAAATACATTGTCTACATCCTCAGTAACTAGAATAATACAATTCCCAGATAGATGACCCACATATTAAATCATTTTACTTGTATGTTTACTACGACACTCACATAGTTCTGTTAGGGGACTACAGATATTCTACAGGATACAGCACACGCGCGAAAATCGAAAGAAACAGGTAGGTGTATAATATGAATTCTTAAAACTAGCAGCCGTGGCGTGCTATGAAAATGTCCTCTCAGTCATGTAATAAGCTAAGATACGTGGCTTATGACGTCAGACATACTCGCATCTTCTTCGCAGATTAGTGATTCCATGCGACACCATCAAAATAGTTCGGGTGGATCATGGTCTGGCGCTATATATATATATCTAATCTAGAGTGTCTCCACGACCAATACTGTGTGGGATTCGATTGGTCCAGAATACATAGCTCTGTTAAGCAAAAGTGATCGGCAACTCCTTCATCTTTCATGCAAGTACCGCGTGTTTAGAGGTGGAAATAGGTTGACTTCTTCAAATAACTCCAGTAAAAAGGAATTACAGATATGGAAATTCACGCCTTTGTGGCAGCTCATCTGGCCGTATGACATAAAAGTCGACAGCGCCACATTAAACTCTGCTTTTCGTTTGTCACAGTGCCCTTGTACATATGTGTTATGCGGGTTCACGTCTGCTCTTCCGCGTCTATTAAGAGAATATGAGAAATCAGTACAGCTTCTTTCATCAAAAGACGGCATCGGTGAATAGGATTATTCAGGAAGCTATGTGGTTTTACATTTGATAATTTATAATAAAGTTGTAGAATTACAGTGGTTGAGAATCTCTCAATAGCGAAGACTGCACTTTCTGTATTTCTTGGATAAATGCGAGGAAAGCATCACCATTGATATGAGCTGAAAGAATGGAAGGTTCTGCTAGTACTTTCGAGATTAAAGATTAGTAAAACACTGGCCTCGATTATTCTGGTCAATCACAACTCGACGATTTTCTTGGGATTATGCGTGGGAAATGTAGGTGTTAAAGAACCCATGGCAGAAAAATGTTTTTGAATTCCGAGGTTAACACACTCTGCTGCACAAACCACATAGAAAACTTACAGCGATTGGGGAAATAAACTGGTACGAGGTTCTGTACCTTGCACAGTTCCCAGTGGTGGTGACTGTCGCTCTTCGCAGAACAGTGCTGCAACACGTATCAAGTATATGAAAGATAGAGTGTACGCAATATGAAGAATTCTTATCGTCTATTTGGTATAGGTTTTCCTCGAAATGAAGCCTACTTGTCGATAATATGCGTCACAATCAAACAACAATTTACCCTTCACGCGTAAACAACGATCGACATACACATTTGTCCACTGATTTGAAAGACGTCTTTTGTATAGCATTGTGTGGACAGACGTTTTGGTGATTCTAGAGAGAGAGAGAGAGGGAGATGGGAGGAGGAGAGAAGAAACAGAATCTCTAAAGCACGAACAGTGGGCTGCGACAGGAAAAGGAAAAATCTCTGACGAATGGATGGACAGGGAAGACGACTCCGAAGATCTTTATATTTACTCGTCTGAAGCAGGTCAGTCCCTATTTTCGTAACCTATAAACGGACGTGCTTCTCGCGCACGTTTGAGGCTTCAGCAGCCGCTGCAGGCTTTCTAAGAGGAGAGATGGGCGGGATATTTTTATATCATAGCAAAGGGAGCAGAGTCGATGAAAGAGCTACAGTGCTTATTCTGTCTTATAAAGACTAACACTGTTCAACTTCGAACTGTGCTGCATTTCTTGCAAGATCAAATATTTATGTTGTGCTTTGAATCATATTAGAAGAAGACTTAGTATTACTATGTAGATAATAGATTTTTATATTTTCAAAGCTGCGTGCCCACTCCGAACTTTCACTTCCTTCCATTATATTCTGTTTCTAGTAGACAGTGATATTCATTTCTGCTATACTTCACGCGAGTTTGCTATAATCAATTTCGAGTAATCGATGAAAGCCTTGTAGTAACCTCTTTGTTTGGTCACTGAAGCAATTTTAGGTCTTTGGGTACTCGGTTTGCTTTCGATCACTGGAAATCGTTCGCACGTTGCAGCCCACGTGGCCCTTCTTGTTTGAATGAGATTCGAAATGTCTGTACTTTATATTTGAGCGTGTGCTCTCCGGCTTCGGTTTGGTGCTAGTCGGTGGGGCAGCGTTTGGAGGGAAGGCTGCTTTGTTTGGAAAGAAGACTGCCTTTGTCTCTTGGAGATTTATGCTGTGGTGCAGATCCCACACTGAACGGAGAATTGGGTGAGACCGTTTCAGGTCACTCGCTGCGGCGAAGGTTAGTTACTGTGGCGAGGTTAGATTGATATTGCTTTACTGCAATCATTCTGCGACGAAGAACACGGACGTGTGCTTGCACGTAGTAAAATAGAAGCTTATAGATTGTTCATGCTTGGATCAATGGAAGCTGACTGTAGCGTCGTACATTAATTTTTCACTTCGTCATGGTGTAAATTCAAGGATGTTACCTTCTCCTGAAGTATAAAATAATTTTTACATAATCAAGAAACGTGACGTGAGATATGAAGTTCCTATTTCATGTCGTAGCTCAAAATCATTTACTGTTAGGTTTCAGTACCTTTCCGAGGATGTAAAAACATGCAGGAGCTGACCATTATTTTGCAAGACTATGCTCAAGGACGTACAGCGCAAGCTGTTACTGATTTGTTTGACTGATGGGGCTGCTAAGTGCTATACCACCTACTGCACTCCCCTGGCTTAAGCCCTCGTACTTTCAACTCGATTTCTGAACTGAAGGAAACACTTCACAGCATTCACTTCAGAACTGCTACAAATTCGTCGGGCAATAGACCGTGCCGCTCGAACTGTCAACACAACTGGCACTGGTAAGAGCTCCCTACGACTTCCACATCGCTGGCAACGGGTTACACACAATACTGGTAACTACTTTGAAGGTCAGTAAAACTTTGAAACGCGTATCTGCACTCCTGGAAATTGAAATAAGAACACCGTGAATTCATTGTCCCAGGAAGGGGAAACTTTATTGACACATTCCTGGGGTCAGATACATCACATGATCACACTGACAGAACCACAGGCACATAGACACAGGCAACAGAGCATGCACAATGTCGGCACTAGTACAGTGTATATCCACCTTTCGCAGCAATGCAGGCTGCTATTCTCCCATGGAGACGATCGTAGAGATGCTGGATGTAGTCATGTGGAACGGCTTGCCATGCCATTTCCACCTGGCGCCTCAGTTGGACCAGCGTTCGTGCTGGACGTGCAGACCACGTGAGACGACGCTTCATCCAGTCCCAAACATGCTCAATGGGGGACAGATCCGGAGATCTTGCTGGCCAGGGTAGTTGACTTACACCTTCTAGAGCACGTTGGGTGGCACGGGATACATGCGGACGTGCATTGTCCTGTTGGAACAGCAAGTTCCCTTGCCGGTCTAGGAATGGTAGAACGATGGGTTCGATGACGGTTTGGATGTACCGTGCACTATTCAGTGTCCCCTCGACGATCACCAGTGGTGTACGGCCAGTGTAGGAGATCGCTCCCCACACTATGATGCCGGGTGTTGGCCCTGTGTGCCTCGGTCGTATGCAGTCCTGATTGTGGCGCTCACCTGCACGGCGCCAAACACGCATACGACCATCATTGGCACCAAGGCAGAAGCGACTCTCATCGCTGAAGACGACACGTCTCCATTCGTCCCTCCATTCACGCCTGTCGCGACACCACTGGAGGCGGGCTGCACGATGTTGGGGCGTGAGCGGAAGACGGCCTAACGGTGTGCGGGACCGTAGCCCAGCTTCATGGAGACGGTTGCGAATGGTCCTCGCCGATACCCCAGGAGCAACAGTGTCCCTAATTTGCTGGGAAGTGGCGGTGCGGTCCCCTACGGCACTGCGTAGGATCCTACGGTCTTGGCGTGCATCCGTGCGTCGCTGCGGTCCGGTCCCAGGTCGACGGGCACGTGCACCTTCCGCCGACCACTGGCGACAACATCGATGTACTGTGGAGACCTCACGCCCCACGTGTTGAGCAATTCGGCGGTACGTCCACCCGGCCTCCCGCATGCCCACTATACGCCCTCGCTCAAAGTCCGTCAACTGCACATACGGTTGACGTCCACGCTGTCGCGGCATGCTACCAGTGTTAAAGACTGCGATGGAGCTCCGTATGCCACGGCAAACTGGCTGACACTGACGGCGGCGGTGCACAAATGCTGCGCAGCTAGCGCCATTCGACGGCCAACACCGCGGTTCCTGGTGTGTCCGCTGTGCCGTGCGTGTGATCATTGCTTGTACAGCCCCCTCGCAGTGTCCGGAGCAAGTATGGTGGGTCTGACACACCGGTGTCAATGTGTTCTTTTTTCCATTTCCAGGAGTGTATTTTGTACGAGCTGCAAATAAATAGTAGCCACTATTAAAGTTCCAACCCTCGTGTTATAGAAAGAAATTGGAAATTTAAATATATATATTTCTGTACAACAGACTAATGCCACAGGCCTGCGACTTGTACTTTATAATTTTATGTAAACGTAGATGAAAAAAAATGCGATCCCAAATTTCGTCACACAGGGTTGGTACCTTTCTCTATCATTTATCAAAGATCAACGTCATTTTGGTTCTTTATAGTGGACCCCATGTTGTTGAACTTTGTGGCATCGCTATGCAATCAACAACCGCTCATGTTGTATTGGAAATCAATCACAGAACACTGATCTCAAAAGCAACTGATAATAAACGGTTTTTCTTTGCAAGGTGTTAGATTTCACGTCCAGTCAATGTTGGTGAACGTGAGCCGTTTCGCCGATTGCAGTTTGGTTGCGTGTGATTTCGCACATTTCATTTTTATGCTACTTGAAAGTCACGTTCATGAATTACTGCCGGCAGAGGTGGCCGAACGGTTCTAGGCGCTACATTCTGGAACCGCGCGACCGCTACGGTCGCGGGTTCGAATCCTGCCTCGGGCATGGATGTGTGTCATGTCCTTAGGTTAGTTAGGTTTAAGTAGTTCTACGTTCTAGGGGACTGATGACCTCATACGTTAAGTCCCATAGTGCGCAGAGCCATGTGAACCATTTTTTGAATTACTTTTTGAGCCAATTTGTTTACAGATTCTTTACAGTAAGGTGACAGAAGTCGTAGTATAGCGATATGCACATATACAGATGGCGGTAGTATCACGTACGCAAGGTATAAACAGACAATGCACTTACAGAGCTGTCATTTGTACTCAGCTGATTCGTATGAAAAGGTTTACGACGTGCGTATGGCCGCACGACGAGAATTAACAAACTTTGAACGCGGAATAGTAGTTGCAGTTGCAGGAATGGAACATTCCATTTCGGAAATCATTAGGGAATTCAGTATTCTGAGATCCACAATGTCAAGACTGCGCCGAGACTAACACATTTCAGGCATTACCTCGCACCGCGGACAACGAAGTGGCCGATGGCTTTCACTTAACGACCGAGAGCAGCGGCGTTTGCGTAGAGTTGTCAGTGTTAACAGACGAACAACACTGCTTGAAATAACTGCAGAGATGAATGTGGGACATACGACGTATTTATCCGTTAGGTCAGTTCGGTGAAATCTGGCATTAATGGGCTATGGCAGCAGACGACTCATGCGAGTTTTTTTGTTAACTTCACGACACAGCCTGCAGAGGTTTTGCTGGTCCAGTGACTGTATCGGTTGGACCCTAAACGACTGGAAAACGGTGCCCGGGTCTGGTGAGTCCTGATTTCAGTTTGAAAGCGATGATGGTAGGTTTCGAGTGTGACACAAAGTCCACGAAGCCATGGACCGAAGTCACCAATAAGGCACTGTGCAAACTAGTGGTGGATTCATGATTGTAGGCTCTGTTTACGTAGAATGGACGAGGTGTTCTGGTCCAACTGAGCCGATTATTTACTGGAAACAATGAAGTTCGGCTACCTGTAGACCATTTGCGCCCATTCATAGACGATATGCTCTCAAATCACGACGAAATTTTTATGCAGCACAATACGCTATGCTCACCGTGCCGAAATTGTTCGCGATTTGTTTGAAGAACATGTTGGACCATTCGAGCGAATGATTTGACCACCAAGATTGCTGGACATGAATCTCATCGAACATTTATGGTACATAATCGAAAGGTCAGTTCGTGCAAATTGTAGAAGAAAACAAGTTCACACCAGCACCATAGATATATAAATCGCCCTATGCCTTTTAGATCGTATAAAAATGATAATTTTACTGTTTTTTAATCCTGACAAGTACAGATTTTAGCTTTGACATCTACATATTTTAATATAAAAAGGATCTACTGAATACAGTATGTTCAAATGGAATGTAACAAATGTACCAGACGCCACCTGTCGGTAATAGTGTTATAATTAATATAAATGACGTGCACTCTGCCAACCAATTTTATGTGACGTAGCATGTGAAAGTTGCTGGATTTGGACGGGTTACTCCTGTAACTGAAATATCAGGTACGTTCTGGTACATTTGATGTTGACTTGATAGGATGAAAAAGATTTGCTTTCGTGAAATAGTAAATTTGTATAATTATTTTTACAGATCTGAAGATGGTTCTGAATGAACCGAAACCGGTCATATGAATAATAAAAAAAATTGCAATCAAGACGGATTTTAAAGTAACATTATAAAATCACTGATTGCTGTTATCCCATAAGACATTATGTCTGTTTTTGCAAAGTTTAGAACATTTTTTCTGAGGCATTAGAACTACAAAATTGCGTCAGGGACTTCTTATCGCTACTCAGGGGAATAGTATTTGCTTTTTAACACACGTACTGATTTTAGTTCCGCCTGTTACTGTGTACCGTAGTTCATAAGGAACGTGTTATCTGCGGACTGTCCTCAAGTAGTCCTTGTTAGAGTGTGTGCTAGTGACATCAGTTCCGTCCCAGTTTAGTTCGTCACTCGACTAGGCTGATGGAAATGGTAAGGCATTTCGCCCGTTCTCGGGAGATGAACGGCTCTGATCAGTGAGTCACCATCCGTATTACGATTTTGTGGAGTGTCAGTGAACTCCCTTAAAGTGGATGCTGGAATGTTTCCTTCGGGTAACCCGGTGACCATTTTCTACCTCGAAGACAGTAAGCAACTAACAACGGGACAAGCGTACTGACGGTAATCATTGCAGCAGTAGTTACAAGCATTAGTACTGGTAGGTGGACGATTCTTTAGTAGCCTTCTAGCGGTGGAAAATAGCTTTACTTCTTTCTCTCTTTTTTTCTGGTATTGTTATTTTCGCTGCTCTAGTACTTAGCAAGTAGTAATAAACAGTATATACATCATTTATTGACAGACATATACAGAAAGCTGTCATTTGCAGTGTTACATTTGAAGACGAACTCATTCAGGCGAGAACGTTAATAAAAGCTGATGAAACGTGACCTAAACTATTTTGTGCATCAAATACGGCAATGTGCTGCGTTTTGTATTCAATTTATTTGTTTTATCATTCGGGTGAGAGCGCTAATAAAAGCTAATGGAACGTGATCTAAACCATTTTGTTGACCAAATACGGCAATTCAATTTTTTTGTTTTACATGTTGCCCAGCTACCTAGAAACTAAAGTGGATCCTAAATTTTTATTGTTTATAAATATCTTAGGGGAGACCAGGACAGTATGTCACTCAGGGTTGATTGTCATAAGTCACAGTTCCCAGTCACAGAGGATAGTGCGACTGCAGGGACTATCTCGCGGGAGGCGTGCGCGAGATAGTCCCTGCAGTCGCACTATTTTCTATGCACTCGGTGGCTGAGATGGATGTAACCAGGAGAGCCCGGGTTCGAGTCCCGGTCGGGGCACTCATTTTCACCTGTCGCTGCTGATATATATCAACGCCCGTCAGCAGCGGAAGGTATTAACTTAATTCTAATGTCGTCCTATATATAGGCCTCCGAACCGTGCAACACGGTTCATGCGTCGCCCATCACGGTTGCTGCACTCCAAGACTGGACAGATGACGCCGCCCTTAATGGAACAACGGCGGCAACGATATATCGCACTCAGAGACGACTTTCGAACACTTGGACTGACCGCACCTAAGAACATTCTGTTTTGATGTGGGGTGGTGCAGGATTCCATGTCCTGCTAAGAGGAAACCCACTGTCTCTATTAATTAAATTATCCGCCAATCTAATTTCAGTTGGCTCTTTATAGAGTCTGCTCCAAAAACCGGAAGTGTCGACAACTGTCACAGTTTCGTCAAATTTCATACCGTGTCGCTCATTTAAGCAGTGTACTGCTAATGCCGATTTTTCCGGTTGCTGTAGCCTCGCACGACGGCAATATTCCACACACCTGGACCATGGATCATGGACCATCACCGAAGGTGAAAACCACACATTGCAAGTTGTACCACAATACAGCGAGACCTTGAGAGGTGGTGGTCCAGATTGATGCACAAACCGGTACATCTAATAACCAGTAGCACATCCTCTTGCACTGATGCATGCCTTTATTCGTCGTAGCATACTATCCACTAGCTCATCAAAGCTCTGTTGGTCCAGATTGTCCCAATCCTCAACGGCGATTCGGTGTAGGTACCTCAGAGTGGTTGGTAGGCCACGTTGTCCATAAACAGCCCTTTTAAATCTACCCCAGGCATGTTCCTCAAGGAAGTCATACACAAGATGTGCACGATGGGGGATCGAATGCCTGGCCGATATGCTGCCGATATGGCTGCGCTATCGTTCGGAGGATGGCATTCACGTATCGTACAGCCGTTACGGCGCTTCCATGACCACTGGCGGCGTACGTCGGCCCCAAATGGTGCCACCCCAAAACATCAAGCAATCTCCATCTCGCTGCACTCGCTGGACAGTGTGCCTAAGGCGTTCAGCCTGACCGGGTTGCCCCCAAACACGTCTCCGACTACTATCTGGTTGAAGGCATATGCGACACCCATCGGTGAGGAGAGCGTGATGCCAATCATGAGCTGTCCATTCGGCATGTTGTCAGGCCCATCGGTACCGCGCTGCATGGTGTCATGGCTGCAAAGGTGGACCTCGCCATGGACGTCGGGAGTGAAGTTCCGCATCATGCAGCTTATAGCGCACAGTTTGAGTCGTAGCACGACGTCCTGTGGCTGCACGAAAAACATTTTTCAACATGGTGGCGTTGCTGTCAGGGTTCCTCCGAGCAATAATCCGTAGGTAGCGGTCATCCACTGCAGTAGTAGCCGTTGGGAGGCTTGAGCGAGGCATGTCATCAACAGTTCCTGTTTCTCTGTATCTCCTCCATGTCTGTACCACATCGCTTTGTTTCACTCCGAGACGCCTGGACACTTCCCTTGTTGAAAACCCTTACTGGCAGTAAGTAACAGTTCGGACCCGATCGAACCGTGATATAGACCGTCTAGGCATGGTTGAACTACAGACAACGTGAGCCGTGTACCTCCTTCCTGGTGGAACGCCTGAAACTGATCGGTTGGTGATCACCCTCCGTCTAATAGGCACTGCTCATACATTGTTGTTACATCTTTGGCCGGGCATAGTGACATCTCTGAACAGTCAAAGGGCTGTGTCTGTGGTACAATATCCACAGTCAACGGCCGGCCAGTGTGGCCGAGCGGTTCTAGGCGATGCAGTCTGGAACCGCGCGACCGCTACTGTCGCAGGTTCGAATCCTGCCTCGGGCATTGATGTGTGTGATGTCCTTAGGTTAGTTAGGTTTAAGTAGTTCTAAGTTCTAAGGGACTGATGACCTCAGATTATAAGTCCCATAGTGCTCAGAGCCGAGACACAGTCAACGTCTGTCTTCAGGAGTTCTGGAAACCGGGATGATACAAAACTTCTTTTGATGTGTGTAATTAACAGTAATTGAACATGAAAAACTAATACAATAAAACCAAATTAAACTATGTGGCTCCAGAGACCCTCTAAAGTCTCAAACATCTCTGATGTACAGAGTGGGTCACTAACTGTTGCCACCTAGAATAACTCCGAAAGTATGATGGTAGATGAAAAGTTTGTAAGACAAATGTTGCATGGGACAATGGGGACCATAATGTGACGTTGATTTTTTGTTGTTAGGTTGCGTAACGTCAAAGATATGAAGGTCAACTTTGTTTTGTTTTTTTTAAATGGGATGCTATAGTTTGGTACTTCTTTTCTGATAGCGGCTATCGAGACGAATCCAATGATGTGTACCAGAAATGTCTTTGAAGGTCAGCGAAGATCACAAATGTGGCATGAACGTCCATTTACAGGTGTTCGAAGTGATGACTATTTGTATCAATGTAATGCTGCACTCTTCTTATCAAGGATTGAGTGGTATTCCTTGTCACATTGGCACTTATCGAAGCACATGCTCTGACAATGCTCTCTTGTATATCGTGCAAATAGTAAACATTCACCGAACACGGCGTATCCATCTAACGTGCCAATGACATGTAAACACCATTCGACTCTTTCTCAATACAACAGTAATAGGAACGTAAGAACTACTATCGTCGAATCAAGCGAATGTGAATGATGTATTCCTTCGAAGAATTCTTCTCAAGCTTCTCATTTACGGAGGATGCCTACGAAATTCAGTGAGAGCTAGAGACTTACGCGCTGAAAAATGTCTTCAACGTATTCACCCTACACGTCGTACATTTATATATGTGTATGATAAATTGAGAACAAATGGACCTTTAACGCATGGGAAACATATCCGGAAAGGGAAGTTACTAACGAGGAAACGGAAATTGGTAATCTTGCCACTATCGCTCGAGATCCTTGTGGTAGTTCACGTCATATCGCAAGGATATCTGGCATGAGTCAGAGTAGTGTTGTTCGTGTTCTGCATCGCCATAAATATCATCCTTACCATATTAGTCTCCGCCAAGAATTAACTGGTACGGATTGTATGCGTCGCATTGAATTCAGTTGATGGGCTTAACTTCAGATTCAGAGGGATGACACATTTATTAGTTTTGTTTTATTTACTGTCAAGACTACATTCACGAACCATGGAAATGTTAGTCTGGGTAACATACATTATTGGGCAACTGAAAATCCATGTTGGCTGCCGCAAGGTGCACACAAAAAACCGTGGTCGGTGAATGTATGGTGTGGGATTCTGGAGGACAGAATTACAGACCCCTATTTTATCAAAGGAAATCTTTATGGTAGGAAGTACTCCACATTCCTGCAAGAAAAATTAGGTCTGTTATTGGAAGGAATATCTTTAGGAACACGATGGGTGTCCGGCACATTTTTCGCTGATCGCTATAAATGAGTTGCAGAGACAATTCCCAAATCGTTGGATTGGGCGCGGAGGAGATGTGTCGTGGCCGGCTCGCTCGCCAGACTTGACGCCTCTGGATTTTTTCGTGTGGGGATTCGTAAAAGGCATAGTTTATAAATGCGTTCCAACAATACCTGAAGATATGCGAGAGAGAATTGTGAGAGCACGTGCTTCGATAAGTGCCGATGTGATAAGGAATACAATCCAGTCTACGATAAGAAGATTGCAGCACTGTACTGATACTAATGGTCATCCCTTCGGGCACCTTCCGTAAATGGACGTTCATGCCACCTTTTTGACCTTCGTTGATCTCCAAAGACCTTGCATTTGTCTCGATAGCAGCTATCAGAAAATAAGTACCAAACTATAGGACCCCTTTAAGAAAACAAAGTTGATATTCATACCTGTGAGGCGACCCCACCTAGCAAATAAAAAACCAACGTTATATTACGGCGCCCGTTGTCCCATGTAACATTTGTCCCACAAACTTTTCAGCTCCTATCATACTTTCGGAAGTATTCTTGGTGGCAATAGTTAGTGACTCACCCAGTATATTTGGAGACTAAAGCGATGAATTAAAATTTCATCCTTGATGCAAATTAACGCTCGTCGCTTCAGTCCGCCTATATACATATAAATTTTAGAATTTCTGTTTCCGCTGCAATTTTTACTTTCATGATTCAAGGGAGCTAGTGCCTTCCCCATGGCGATATCTATCACAAAAACATTCAAAATACGTAAGTTTATGCCACTGCAAACACTATCCTAAGTTGTGCATGACACAGTGAAATATTTTTGTGTGAATATCATTAGGAAAAGCACGCTCGTTAACGCAGCTAATTACCTCACGATCTGGCTATAATTACGCGGCAATATACGTACATCCAAACATTTTCGCGAAAGATGTAGCCTATAATTCCATTATGGATCAAGTCATGTATTATATTACTTCCACTTGTCATTTCCCTTTGCTATACGATGAAAATAGAGCTCTTCCATAATTGGCGAATGTCCCTCTTCACCTTGTAACACTGTCACAGCAGACAGGGGAACGAATGTCGAAATATGATCTTCCGCCGTAATTACATGGGAACGCACAGTGATGCTTAGATGTTGCCCCAATTGATTTCTTCTCTGCAGGTCGCGAGCTCTAACGCTTGTCTGATAAAGAGTGCATTATTATATGGCAAGTGGTTAGGTTAAGTGCTAAGCGTAATGAGAATCGGGAAATGTCAAAATGCCAACAAATTTTTTTTTGTTTCTCGCATCGCAAAATTAGTAAAACAGCCAATGAATCGTTAATATTCATAACAACATTCCCGGGCATTAATTATTAGATACTGAGAACCACAAAAGTCACAAAACGCTCCACACGCTCTTAGAATCCACATTAGTTCGCATAAATGTGTTTTCCGAGATAACTCCGACAGTTAATTCCCTCTTTACGACGAGTTGCACTTCACACACTAGTTCTCGTGCCACCTCGAAAACTGATCGTAGAGTGCCTAGTGAGATATCTTAGTAGTTTGCTGTCTGCTCAATCAGGGAGCACTTCTGATTAGTCCATCCTTTCCCTCAATAAGCCCTGAAAGTAACTAAAACTTTTAATTAGCATTTCCTGATCACTTGAGTCGTATTGAAATTGTTATTAACAAGTTCTCAGTGCAAGTAGTGTTATCAGCACGGTTGGAGCTGCGTATTAATATCCAAACAGTAAATATAAGTAACAAAAGTTGCGCATCTTGGCGCCCAGCGTGGTAGGTGAATCCCCACTGTCTCTCTCTCTCTCTCTCTATTCCAGTACGATGCGACTATTGCTTCGGCGGCCCTTCTCACGCTATCTGGCCACCTGGAATGTCGTTAGCTGTCTTTTTATCCTACCTATTTGCTGGCCTCCCAAACCAAAATTATCCTATACTGTGCGTTAAATCACAGAAACAAAAAATGTAATAAACGTGGACAGGGACGTGGCACAAACGTCACAACCTGTTAATAAAAGTGTGCATCCCTGAGTTAACGCAAATGTATGTACTTTGGTGGAATTAAGTTTAATGAGAACGTCGGTATTCCCATTTCGTCGACGAGTAGCCCATCGTATAAGTAGTGACCGCTTCGTCCAACTCACGACTCAGCAATACAGAGAAACAGATCCATTTCTACGCATGGCCACAAAACTTTGCCCAAAAACTGATAATAAGCTCCCTGTACTTTTTTTTATGTTGCGCACACTTTATGTTGCCATTCCACTAAATGGTTTACACATTGTTGCAATCGAGGAGGAAATTCTAGAGACAAAAAGAATTGTTGGTAACAGTTTTCTGGAAACTATTAATGCACCTCAACTGCGAACATAGCTGCCATTTTTAATAATATTTGAAATGCTGACATCCTTCACCAGTAATTCCATTGTATTTCACGGTATCACAAAAATATTGATGTGACATACTGAAAGACGGCGAAATTGACGTTTTTGTCGATTCTCACATAATCAGTTTACAGCATATTCATTTAAGGTAGGAAAGCGTTCGCCGAGGTCAGTGTGTGTATTGGGACAAGATTCAGGGTTTCTTGTCGTGAGCCGACACAATGCGGACAGCAGGTATCGCCGCGGCCGTCCGGAAGGATTGTTGGAAACCTGCACGCGAAGACCACCAATCCCACGATCCTAAAGCGTTTTTCTAAGGTGAAGTCGTTGTAAAATACAGTGAAGATCGTAGAAGGGGGGCAACAATGACGCTTGAGTGGAGAATGCAGGGTAGACAAAATGGCTCTGAGCACTATGGGACTTAACTTCTGTGGTCATCAGTCCCCTAGAACTTAGAACTACTTAAACCTAACTAACCTAAGGACATCACAGACATCCATGCCCGAGGCAGGATTCGAACCTGCGACCGCAGCGGTCGCGCGGTTCTAGACTGTAGCTCCTAGAACCGCTCGGCCACTCCGGCCGGCGCAGGAAAGACAACGCCAGGCTGCCGTTAGGATAGCAATATACCGGTGGACACTACGCAGCTTCTGTGAAAGCTGTAGCTCTTTATGGCTATATGCTCTCGGCAAGACAGAGCAGGAGAGGTGTGAGGAGTCTATGTGTGAGACTGCAACTTTCTCGTCCGAGAAATTTCTGTAGCTGGTCCCTCATGTATACAAAGCACACAGGAATCTTAGAGGGGTCACAGTGAACAACATATTGACGCGGTCCTTTGAGGCACCGACAGGACAGAGCCAAAACACATTCCTTCCTCTACGTGTGGGCCTCTTGGAGGAAAATTCATTGGTCAGCCTGGTCAGACGTAGTTGTTTTGGAAAATTATTGAGAAGTGGAAGGACGCTGTTTTTCTTCTTTTTTTCTTAATTCTGCAATTGGCTCCGGCGAGTACAGATCTCAATGTCCTCGGTAATCGTCAATAAGTAGACATGATCATCTTATCAGATGCATCTTGTAACTTCAGGTGCCGATTATTCAGTAACAATGGTACCTGGTTCTTGGTTCAACGAATATTGCGGCAGACACATTATCACGTTCTCCGGTAGTATTGGCGAAGCATCTGAATCAGATTGCTGAAGAAAATCACTTCAAATTGCTTTATTTTAATAGATGTGGTCACATCACTAAAGAGCACTGCAAAAGGCAAGATACAGACCCAGAACTAGTAGCCATCAAGAATTGATGGAAGGACAAAAGTTTAATTAATAAGAAAATGGTTATTATTCGATAGAAGGAACACGGACGAGTCGCTGTGGCTACTCTGCTTTCCAGAAGATTTTATCGACCATACGATACGATACACTCATTTGAGCTCTGCTCACTTTGTACCAAGAAAATGCGTTTTGAAATTAAAGACATTTTGTCATTTTAAGAATATGGAGTGGACGATTACAAAGGGGTTGGCTAATTGTAAGGACTACCAATAGGGTAAACCCTCGACAGAGAAATGTACAGGGCATCCATGTTTTCAATTATTCCGATGAAATTAAAGTAACTCGCGGACTGTGACCTTCTAGGAACCCCGCCCAGGCCAACACACGGTGTTTGTTATGTTTTTATTCCTACTGAATGAACTTCAAAATACGTGACAATCACATCACAGCGCCAAGCAACAGCAGTGACATCTACCAGTACCTCGTCTCCTACCTTCCAAACTTCACAGAATCTCCTGCGAACCCTGCAGAACTAGCACTCCTGGAAGAAACGATATTGCGGAGACATGGCTTAGCCACAGCGTGGGGTATGTTTCCAGAATGAGATTTTCACTCTGCAGCGGAGTGTTCGCTGATATGAAACTTCCTGGCGGATTAAAACTGTGTGCCGGACCGACACTCGAACTCGGGAGCTTTGCCTTTCGCCTTGTACCTGTAGAGCACTTGCACGTGAAAGGCAAAGGACCCGAGTTCGAGTCTCGGTCTGGCACACAGTTTTAATCTGCCAGGAAGTTTCATATCAGCGCACCCTCCACTGCAGAGTGAAAATCTCATTCTGGAAACGGCAGTGACAGTTTCGGAAGCATTGGAGAGGGGTTTCTTGACACAAGAGGGTCATGTGGAAAATGTCATTTCGGATGACGGTCCACAGTTTCTATCGCAACGATGGGTGAAAACACTAAAAAGACATAGCATTAGACCTATGTTCATTTCATCCTACAGACTTGCATCCAACTCTGTAGAACTTATCATGTGTGATTTGAGAAGCCTATATAGAATTTATTGCTCGAAACACCACATGAGCAGGGATGTTTACTTGCACAAACTTCCAAGATGTCATGGATGAGTTGCCACAAGGCTCCACCAAGCTTCCGCCCATCATGATAGTGAAGAACCGACAACCGCGAGATAGGATGAGAGAGGTAGTGGGCTAAACTCCGGGAGAAAGAGAACGACACGAAAACATTGCCAAGCAAGAACTAATCCATCTCAGGGGGGAAACCATGACAAGGAAAGGAAGAACGGACAAGAAATGAGGATTAGGTTCAAATGGCACTGAGAACAATGGGACCTAACATCTGAGGTCATCAGTCTCGTAGAACGTAGAACTACTTAAACCTAACTAACATCACACACATCCATGCCCGAGGTAGGATTCTAACTTGCGACTGTAGCTTTTGTGGCCGGCCGGTGTGGCCGAGCGGTTCTAGGCGCTTCAGTCTGGAACCGCGAGACCGCTACGGTCGCTGGTTCGATTTCTGCCTCGGGCATGGATGTGTGTGTGATGTCCTTAGATTAGTTAGGTTTAAGTAGTTCCATGTTCTAGGGGACTGATGACCTCAGGTGTTAAATCCCATAGTGCTTAGAGCCATTTGAACCATTTGAAGGACTGGTGAGTGGGCATCACTTATGGTTGCGAGACAGGAAGGAAATCGCAGTAAGATGGCCAGTGGCTACGAAAGCGAAAGAAGAGTCTGGCTGACTTGACCAACTTGCCGTGGGATGAGACCACAGAGAGGGTAAGCGAGCAACCCAAGGTGGCAGGAGCTCCACCCTATCTGGCGTGGAGGGGCGTGGCTACTCCCCTGGGGAGTTAAATAACAAAGAAAGTGTCCCTGTGGAGAAAAATTGTTAGGCGACCACTCACGATAAGCGGGAAATACGGGTTCGAATCCCGGTCTGGCACTAATTTTCATTGTCGTTATTCCATTCTCCAGTTGACTCTCGTCCATATTCGCAGTTGCTAATACGTTTAATGTACTTTCGTCTCTGTATACTGTGTCCTCTACGCTTCCGAATTAACAAATAATTCCTCCACCGGAAAATATCTGCTGATCGCGAATCATCGAACACAGAGATTAGGAAGGGTGTATTGGCCGCCCGAAATGGGGACAAGGACTGACGAATAACTTTTAGTGTTCGTACACGCAGATAACACTGAGTGTGAGTCAAAATGCACTTCAGGTGATAGCTGGTCGATTACGTTTTAATGTCCCGACGAAAACATGATCATTAAAGCCGGACTACAAGTGGGGACTGGGCGACATTGAAGAATAGAATCGGTCGTGTTCTATATATATATATACGAGGGCAGTTCAATAAGTAATGCAACACAGTTTTTTTCTCGGCCAATTTTGGTTGAAAAAACCTGAAATTTCTTGTGGAATATTTTCAAACATTCCCGCTTCGTCTCGTATAGTTTCATAGACCTCCGACAGGTGGCAGCGCTGTACGGAGCTGTTAAAATGGCGTCTGTAACGGATGTGCGTTGCAAACAACGGGCAGTGATCGAGTTTCTTTTGGCGGAAAACCAGGGCATCTCAGATATTCATAGGCGCTTGCAGAATGTCTACGGCGATCTGGCAGTGGACAAAAGCACGGTGAGTCGTTGGGCAAACCGTGTGTCATCATCGCCGCAAGGTCAAGCAAGACTGTCTGATCTCCCGCGTGCGGGCCGGCGGTGCACAGCTGTGACTCCTGCAATGGCGGAGCGTGCGAACACACTCGTTCGAGATGATCGACGGATCACCATCAAACAACTCAGTGCTCAACTTGACATCTGTTGGTAGTGCTGTCACAATTGTTCACCAGTTGGGATATTCAAAGGTTTGTTCCCGCTGGGTCCCTCGTTGTCTAACCGAACACCATAAAGAGCAAAGGAGAACCATCTGTGCGGAATTGCTTGCTCGTCATGTGGCTGTGGGTGACAATTTCTTGTCAAAGATTGTTACAGGCGATGAAACATGGGTTCATCACTTCGAACCTGAAACAAAACGGCAATCAATGGAGTGGCGCCACACCCACTCCCCTACCAAGAAAAAGTTTAAAGCCATACGCTCAGCCGGTAAAGTCATGGTTACAGTCTTCTGGGACGCTGAAGGGGTTATTCTGTTCGATGTCCTTCCCCATGGTCAAACGATCAACTCTGAAGTGTATTGCGCTCCTCTTCAGAAATTGAAGAAACGACTTCAGCGTGTTCGTAGGCACAAAAATCAGAACGAACTTCTCCTTCTTCATGACAACGCAAGACCTCACACAAGTCTTCGCACCCGAGAGGAGCTCACAAAATTTCAGTGGACTGTTCTTCCTCATGCACCCTACAGCCCCGATCTCGCACCGTCGGATTTCCATATGTTTGGCCCAATGAAGGACGCAATCCGTGGGACGCACTACGCGGATGATGAAGAAGTTATTGATGCAGTACGACGTTGGCTCCGACATCGACCAGTGGAATGGTACCGTGCAGGCATACAGGCCCTCATTTCAAGGTGGCGTAAGGCCGTAGCATTGAATGGAGATTACGTTGAAAAATAGTGTTGTGTAGCTAAAAGATTGGGGAATAACCTGGTGTATTTCAATGCTGAATAAAACAACCCCTGTTTCAGAAAAAAAATGTGTTGCATTACTTATTGAACTGCCCTCGTATATATAGAAAAAACTGTAGCAACATATACCTCAACGGATTTAGAAATATCACAGGAAGTCTATATCCTGACGTTCGCATGGGAATATGAACCGCTGTCCACCAGAATACGAAATTCTTAATCACTTCGCTAGGTTTAAGGCAGTGGATGGGATGGGTCTCCCTTTAAACGCTCATGGTAAATGAGATTTGCATCGGACCCTTTTGTTACCCTAGAAAACCGCTCAGAGAATACTTTTCTTCAATAGCCACATGTGCCACTGCGGCACTTCTGGAATATTAAAGATGAGTCGATTAAAATAAATTTGATCTTAATTCTACTAATCACATTACAAGCCCATGAGTATTTACTTGCATTACGTTTTTCTCCTGCGAAACGTGGTTCGCTATATCTCAATCACAGATGGGCTTCCAGTGTCTCGTGGAACCTTCGTCATCATCTCCATCAATAGGGAAAACGGGAGTGCTGTGTGCGGCTCAGTAGTGTCTAGATAAATTAATAATTAGAAGCAACGAACATCACACTTTACATATGATAAATTATTAATAATTTTTTCCTACCGTAGGTGAGAGTGCTATGCCTTTTATTTCTTCGAATTTTATTTTGATCGATGGATACGTTTCGTAATTATGTCGCTCATTTGTCTGAGCAACAAAAAATGGTTGTTTTTGTTAATCACGTTTATGAGAGCAGAATTAACGACCTTCAGTTGATATTAGAAACGGTTCCGTGCCGCTTGCAGTATCGTAATTCATATTTCCCCTATGTTTTAAAAATTACATTTGCAGCTGTGGAAAGTAGAATGTATGTTGCACTGCTCTTTATCCTCCAAATCTGTTCGGCGCGAAAAATATACACGCGATAGTGTTTGCTTTGAGTAATCTCTTCCGGCCAAAGCTTTTCTCCTTTATCTGGTGACTACCACTGTGTGGCAGGTAATATTTCAAAGTGTGATAAAAAGCTGTGACGTCGTTAATAGCGCATAGAGTAGTTTAAGGATATAAATACATGGGCGATACCGCTGAACGGTAACGATGTGGACAAGCTGTGAGGTGGGTCACGCGAGGGCACGCCTTCTGTAGCGTGCAGTACTGCGCTGCAGTACAGCGTGAAATAGTTGCTGGCAGTACCAGCAGTGGCACGGTAATGCGACGTACAAACGGCGGGCGAAACAGAACGCTGAGGATAAATTACGCGGTCAGGCCGCCAAAATCAAGCTGCAGCCTCAGAGCAACTACAATGAACGGGTGCTGCTTGTTATCTGACGTTTGGACAGAGCACACTTGACATTTACATTTCAGCTACGAGTCTGTGGAATGGAACGTGGTATAGCGAATGACATATATACAGGGGTAATAGGCAAAGGAATGTGAACAATGACAGTAATGCGATGGTTGTGTTTGACGTTCAACTACGCAGTTAAGTCACGTGTCACGCTGGAATGTGCGTGTTCCATACGGAGTAGGCATCAGTGCAGGTTGTTTACGAGTAGTGCACACATCGTATTTAGATTGAGAGACCGAGGTCGACGTGCAGTGAAAGACCTAACAGATTTCCAAAGAGGGCAGATTGTAGGGCTGCGATTAGCAGAAGTATCAGTAACCGAGATAGCCAACTTACTGAATGTTTCAAGAGAAACTGATTCAACTATCATGACAGCCTACACAAAACATGGAAAGACATCATCGTGTAAAAGTAATAGCGGGCGGAAATCAAAACTAAATGTTAGAGATCGTCGTAGGCTAACAGGAATTGTGTCAAAACAACGCGTAACTACGGTGGCTAAAGTGACTGCAGAGCTCAATAGCCATCTTTGAGACCCGTATCTATCGACACTGTCCTCCGAGAACCATATAAAGCGAATATTCATGGACGAACTGCTATACGGAAACAATTAATGACGATAACCAACGCAAATAAGCGTAAAACCTGATGTCAGGAGCGTAATTCCTGGAAGGCTGATCAGTGGAAACACGTCATATGGTTGGACGAGTCAAAGTTTTCGTTGTTTCCAACATCGGGCCAGGTTTACGTCTGGAGAGTTCCAAAAGAAGCCTACAATCTCGACTGTTTGAGTCCAGCGATTAAGCATGGAGGTGGAAGTGTGATGGAGTGGGCAGCCATATCATGGTATTCTGCTGGTCCCATCATTACTCTCAAAGCCGTGTTATAGGCAATGATTATGTGAACATTTTAGGCGATCAGGTGCAGCCCATGACTCAAATGTTATTCCCCAACAATGATGCCATATTTAAGGACGATAATGCACCCACTCACAGAGCCAGGACAGTGAAATCGTGATTTATGCAACTGAAATGGAACGTCTTCCCTGGCTAGCACAGTCCCCGGACTTGAAATCATCGAACCCTTGTGGGCGGTATTGGAGCGCAGACTCTGGAGGAGATTTCTGTCTCCATCGTCACTAGAGGAGTTAGAAGAGGTTCTGATGGAAGAGTAGTATAACATTTCACTGGAGACTATAAATCATTATATGCCAATATACCAAGAATTAATAAACCGTTCACAAGTAAGTACAGCTGTTCACACAGGACAGATGGCAGAAATACATGTTATAAATATACTATCTGACAAAAAAGTAAAGGACCCTGAAAGAGAGTAGAAAACAAAGTCAAACATCACTAGCTGAGAGGGTATTTGATGTCATTTCAGTGATAAAATCGAGTCAAATTCACAAAGAACTTCACAGTATGAGTCCGCTTATTAGATGTTGCACCCCATATGACCAGAATGCATGCAGTGATTAGGTTGGGAAGGATGTCACAAACCAGCTGTACCCTCTCTTGAGGCAAGTTAGCTCACAACTGCTCGAACTGTTCCTTGATATCCTAGATACTGAAAATAGGATAGAGTTGACGTTCGAGTTGGTCCCACACGTGTTTTATCGGCGACGTGTCCGGAGATCTTGCTGGTCACGGTAGTACCTCAACATCACGCAGACAGCGTATAGGAGAACGTGCCACGTGAGGATGAGCACTATCTTGCTGAAAAATGACTCTACGATACTGACCCGCGGGAGGTAATACGTGAGGATGTAGATTGTCTATTATGTACTGCTGTACCATCAGAGCTCCCTCAGTCAATACCATCCCGACCTGAAGTCATACCTGAAGGCTCTCCATACTATGATGCCTGGAGTAAGACTTCTGCCCATTCCAAAACAGTGGAAGAATTGAGCCCTCCACAGGTCGCCACCATACTCGCCGACGATGGTTGTCTGGGATTGTACAGAACCGCGAATCTTCGTTGAGCACATGCGATGCCATTCATCAGCGGCCCATGCTTGTTGCTCACGGCATCGCTCCAAACGTAGCCGTTTCTTATTGTGATGTTAAAGGCAGCCTACCCATGGGTCAGTAATTCCGTTCCCCGTCTGCTAGTACTCTTTGACCAATGATGCGATATGACACAGACTGTTGGAGGAGTTCCATTTCATGTTCGCGAATGGCACATACAGATGTGAATGGGTTACAATGTGTCTCGTGCCCAATACGGCGATCCTCCGTCCTGGTGGTTCAGACATGGTTCAGCGAAACTTAACGAATGATATACCTGCCCTCACAAAATAGGGTATACAACACCGAAAAGTCCAAACCTACACCAAACCAATGACGTTCATGTCAGGGGGTTCACAAACACAAATAACACAGCACACAACACTGTAACGCATGATGATGAACTACCTGGAAGGAAAAAAAGTGAAAGAGGATTCCAAAAGAACACAAACAAAAAGACAACCCAGCACAACTTTGAACGTAAACAATAATACGATACAAAGCAGGAAATACGGACACCCACAACACACTCGCAGCCCGAGCAGACAGTGAGAGAACGATCATACCCAGCAAAAGAGCAGGACGACATTTTAAAGCTGGAAGAAAATATACGCCTTTCGAGTCTAGAAAACAGAGATTCCTTCCAAACAGCACTGCGAGTTGTGACTAGAATTTGCAGATCAATACGTGCCACAATCTATTATCTGACGACCGAGCAGACAGACAGTCTTTGCTGAAACCAGCTGATGTACCGACAGACATTAAGGGACTGAATGCACTACTACACAGAGCCTGCACAAGAAGGGGCGAAAAACTCATTCCAGAAAATGTATACAAATACCCTGCAAGAGCCCACGGATAAGAATACTTAGAGTGCAATGAAGAGGGATCTAAATGTTTATATATACCCGACTTCCGTGAAACTTACAGCCGAACGCAAACAACCTGACACTAGTTGGTATGGGGCTACCTAAACTTGTGGATGAAGTGCATGCCGGCGTTGTCTGGTTGCAGGTACTCTGCACCAGGAACGGCCAGCTAGTACGTTTTGACCACAAGCAAATCATCGTAACAGATACACCCAACGCGAAGGCTGCGATCGTTGTCACAAATCGAAATTTTACAGTTACACAGATAGCTCATCTCTGTCCCGAGCACCTCGCAACAGTGGAAATAGTGCACGAAGGCAAGCAGTGGATTATTACGTCGTTATACGCGCAGTACTCGCACGACATTGGACCATATCTCAGTTACACCAGAGACGTTGTCGAATATGCCAATAACAGCAACGTACTAATAGCTCCAGACATAAATGCTAGGTCGACTATATGGCACTCTGACACAACGGACGACCGGCTGCACCAGGTCCATGATGTGCTAAATGAACACACGCATACATCGTCAACAGTCCGAATCAGCCACCCACCTACATAGCGCGCATCTGGAGCCAACAGCAGGATTGACATAAAAGCTGCAGATGCAAATACTTCCACTTATAAATGGGTGGGAGGAGACGGATGGTGCTACTGACAGCGACCATAACGCTATCATCATTAACGTAGATACACAAATATACACAGATACACAGGACAGATATCAGCGATTGTTATTTCGTAAGGCGGACTGGGCAAAACTAAGATAGATGATTGAAGCCTTCCCCCCATATGCAGTTAAGGCGTCAATGAATTATAAAGCACATATTTTGACTGCCTTACTACAAAAACCACAAAAGGATGCAATTACGACCGCTGACACAGGACGAAACCTAAACATACCACGGACGAAAATACTAATAAGGTTGCGCAAAGAAGCAAGAAACAGACGCAAATGATATGAAAGAGCGACAACGCCAGGGGACGGACTGTCACACTCATAAAGTTTAGGGAAGCAAAATAACGCTACAAACAAGAATTAGAACAAACACGAGGAGAACATTAGAACACACACGTAAAGAAATAGCTACAATCCAAAATCCAAAATCTGAAGACGCCACTAGTCTTAGCAACGCTGACACGAGATGACAGTACCATAACAGAGGGATGGAGAAGTTCTGCGGAATTCCTGATAAACAAACTCCTCCCCGATGACCAACAACAGTCGGATGAACACATTCACACTGGACAATCCACCTTAATGAAACCTAGCTATGGAAGTGGCACCGTCATTACTCCTTTTGGATGTGAGGAGGTCCCACTTGCGATTTCCAAACTAAAGAAAAAGGAACACCCTGGACGAGGTGGTATCCATTCCGAGGAACTGAAAATTGTCGTTCCACAGATTGTTCCATACCTGACGGGTCTATTCAACGAAGCGTTACGGCTGAGACGGGTACTGGCGGTCTGGAAAACAGCAAATGCCGTCATAATTAAAAACTCAGAGGTCATGGATCCTTCAGATCAAAAGAACATATAAACCTGTATGCCTAAATAACACCTTGGCGAAGTTCCAGCAACGACTTCTGTGTGATCGCTTGCAAACGCACAGGGAGCTACTTGGCCTTCGTCCGCACCAATTCAGTTTCAGGGCGGGAAAATCTATAGATGAAGCACTAAATAAGGTACTAACCACTGTTAATAGCATAGAAAACAAATGCTCGGTTGCCATTCTTATAGACATTCCTGGCACCTTTGATAATCCCAGGTGGCCCACAATGTTTGCAGGACTCAGATGCAGGTATCTAAGGCCCTCTACAGTAGCCTCTCGGAATACTGTAGAAAATGGGTGGTTGAATGACTCTCTGGAAATTAGAAAGTGATTAAAAGAATCACATAAGGTTGCCCGCAAGGATCAATCTGTGGCTCTGTCTTTTGGGATACCGCCTTTCAACAACTCATACATCAACTAGATGAGGATAACCACGCGGACGGGGCGATAGCATACGCAGATAAGTTCTGGTAGTGGTCTCCGGAAACTCAAGAGCGCAACTTGAACACCGGTCAACACAGCTACTCACAAGCATCAGCCGGTGGTGGAAACGTAATGTAGGAGAGTATAATAATAATAACAATAAAAATAATTGTAATAATAATAAACATTAAAACAGGTTATATACTACTGAAAAGAACACTACAAAGTAATCCTACCATGAAAATACACGACATTAGCGTACGCAGACAAAAGAGAACAGCCGGTCAGAGTGGCCGAGTGGTTCTAGGCGCTACAGTTTGGAACTGCACGACCGATACGGTCGCAGGTTCGATTTCTGCCTCGGGCATGGATGTGTGTGATGTCCTTAGGCTAGTTAGCTTTAAGTAGTTCTAAGTTATAGGGGATTGATGACCTCAGAAGTTAAGTCCCATAGTGCTCACAGCCATTTGAACCATTTGAACAAAGGAGAACACGATACCTTGGTGTGTAACTCGACGAACGATTGCGCTTCGACGAACACATCAGAACCACGACTCACAGGCCTGCCAAGATAATGCACAAGTTGGCCAGACTCAACATAATACACTTCATGGTACCATTACACACACTGAAAACTTACCATTGTGCGCTCTTTGAGTCTGTAGAGTCTAGGAGGCCTCTACACTCGTTTCGCTAGGGAAGCCGTCAAACAAGTCGTATTAAAGAGTTTTATTTCAATTAATCAAATACATTACTTAACTTTGGCAATTCCGCAGATATGTCGCAAGCAAAGGGCGACATACGAAATAACCGGTCTTTGCAGCGACTGCTGATCTCCAACTGACAGAAGTCTGTCATAAACTGCTATCGAAGAGGCTAATCCTGAAGCTGCTGTTGAAGTGGGCCGTCACCGGCCGGTCGCGGTGCTTATGTCCTCTTCACATAGGGTCCGCTGCTGTCGCGTTGTCGTCCTGGAGGGAGGTCCGGTCAGCGTGCGATTGGCTGATTTCTTCTTACAGCCTTCTCTTCCCTGTCGTTCACGAATGGCGTGCCGGCGCTTGACTTTACGCCGTAACAGAGAGTGTGGTCTGGTTTGCAGTCAGTACATGGGCCCACCGAGTACGTCTGGTGGCGAGTCGGAAAACCGTGCTGCGAGGTTAGAGAAATGCCCTGGTAAGGCTGTCAAGAGCTTCATCGCCACGTCAGTGGAATCACTCTGCATGGTACCCGGAACCTTGCCTACCGTCATAAACATTCGGTTTCGGGCTGCAATATACTGGCTGAGGACGGCGAGACAGGAGAAGGCAATCGATATTACCGGACTGGGCATTACCGAGAAGTGCCAATTCGTTAAATGGCGAGTGGAAACCTGGCAAAGGGAATGGGAGTTAAGCGATAAAAGCCGTAGGGTATGTCAGTTTTTCCCGGACATGAGGGAACATCTGAAACTGAGCCACATCAACCCCAGCTGCGGTATGGTTCACTTTCTGACACTTCGCGGAACTCAACCTGGACACTTACACCGCGTGGGCCGTAGCCGAGTTCTGCTTGTACGTGTGGGGAACATGGATCCCCAGAAGACATACTTTTTCACTGTCACCGATACAGAGCGGCACACCAGACTCCAAAGCAGTACAACAATGACATGATACGGGCAATAAGAGACAAGACGAGTGGGTGGACATTACACGACGAATACAAACAGAGACGGCCGTATAACAGAACACTGAACACACATGAAGCACGTAAGACAGTAGTTCCAATTCGTGCACCACACAGGCAGCAGTACCGAAACACGCACTCACTTACACGAAAACATACCACAATCACAACATACAAAATAATGCATCAGAATAAACCGTGCAATGCAATCAACCCTATGTAAAATTCAAGACACGTAGTACAGGAACTGAAGGTTAATTAACAACCCCAAGAAATAACATACTTTAGACTGACACACGACTGCGCTTTCCACAATGCACATAATAGTTATAGTGTCTTTGTACATAGTGTTTAGAAATATTAATACGTAAATTAAACTGTAGCGAAGCCGGACTGCAAGGCTCGAAGGAGTTCCGAGGCTTTCAGACCAAGCTAGCTCAGATAGAGTAAAATTTCTCTCTCTCTCTCGCTCTCTCTTACAAATCAAGTCTTTCTTATCATCTATCATCATATCTTCTTAAAATGTGAATATTTTTTGTCTTTTTTCCTTTCAATTTCTAATGTATTTTTAATTTATTATCACTTCCACTGTAATAGCTGAAAACAGTAATTGGTGTTTGTAATACGGAATATGCTTTGTAATTTACATGAAAAGCAGGAAAAAGGGACGACCTGTTGTAAAATTTAAGGCAACAGGTCTCAAAATGAGCAATAAATCAAATCAAATCCGTCCTCACGGTCCCGTGTAATCCAACATAGAGTTCCCCACAAATCTGGATACTGCAGGATTCGACAGTTTGGCTAAATGAGGACCCCAATGAAGTTCTTTCCAAGCT
This sequence comes from Schistocerca americana, assembly GCF_021461395.2. Taxonomy (NCBI): domain Eukaryota; kingdom Metazoa; phylum Arthropoda; class Insecta; order Orthoptera; family Acrididae; genus Schistocerca; species Schistocerca americana. The sequence goes on along the minus strand of NC_060123.1, from coordinate 634,256,142 downwards.
CTTTGAAACGTTGATGACACTATCTCACAAAGGCACATGGCATCTCCGTGTTCTTCTCGGTGATCACTCAACATCTTGCACTGTTCACGCTGCATACATAGACCGTCGTGCACAGTAACAACACTAAACACGAACAACACAAAGGCACTCTTGTGGCCGTTCAACATGTCGTAGACAATTACAACTCTAATCATCTACATACCCGCCAGATCTGTGTATGTTTACGAAGATACAGTGACATTCGACTATGTCTTATGGGTGCTTTACTTGTTTTGTAAGGCAGTGTATAATTATTAAGTACGATTTTACCTATCATGATACAATCTTCGGATTTTCCAAGTAGCTCTCGTTTTTTTCGTCATATATTATTTTTTCTTCCTTCGACACAGTTTTTTTCTCCGGTCATGGCGTCTTTCTCCAGCAGCACTTCCCATCTTTTTGTCTCCATGAGATTAAGTTGAAAAAGTCTGATGGACTTATACGTGCTTTGATCTGGTGGATCTAGGGTGTGGTTCTGAGTTGTTGTATGCATTTCATTATTTTGTAAGTGAGTCTTGTTGTTGTAGCCTGTGCCGTGAGAGTTGACACTTACTCAATTAGTCAGTTCTTTTTCAGACATTAAACTGTATCCGTTTTCTGTTCTTTTGGGACCGACTATATATCTGAGAATTTTGCTGTCTTCATTTTGGATGTGTTACAGGTCAACTTTTCAGTGGAGTGTAAGGCTTTTAGCTAGCGTGCAAGGCTTCAGGCTTGAAACTGCAGTACAGTTCCCGTCTTTAGTGTGTAGAGACATACATTTTTTATTGTAGGTGTTATAAACGTTACCGTAAGCTCTTCCAAACTTTTAAATACGAATTTTCTATGTCAGTTTTCTCCTGTTGTGGGTTCAACGATTTCGCCCTAATACTTGAAGAATTAAGCCCTCTTGATCTGCCCATATTTTGTGATAAGTTTTTGATCAGGTTGTTTTGAGAATATTTACTTGGTTTACTGGAAGGATATCTGGATGCCAATATTTCCGGCATATTCATTGAAAGTTTCTGTCTGATTTCCGTAGCCTCGTCCTGTGCTTGTGCTACCAGATCTATTGTGAAAGCTAGACGAGAAATTTGATTGTCATTTCTAGTTCTTCCAAGGCGTATGAGTTTCCAGTAGTTTTAGTTTCAAATGATTTTTCCCCACTGTCGAATGACTTTGGCCAAATTTACATATTAGAGTATAGGAGACGGAGTGTTGCCTTTCTGACCACGGTTTTGTTCAGAAATTCATGTGACACTTCATCCATGATTTTTACTTCGGAGGTCATGTTGGTGAGTTTTTGTTCGATTATATTTAGGATTTTGTGAACAAGTCCTTGTTCTTCGACGATGATAAAGACGAACTGGCGGTCTACTGAATCATATCGCTAGTTGAAGTGCACAGCGAAGCATGTGATCAGATTGTATGTTAGCGTTGGTTTTTAACTGAATATTTGTTCTATACGTTTTCGAACAGTGTGGAAGCCGGCTTGGTAGGTACCAAATTTGTAGTCCAGTTGGTGCTGAACTCACTAGAGGAGACTTGTTGACGGCGTTTTGAATTTAAGGTGGACCCCTGTTTTTATTGCAGATTACGATTCCTTGTCAAAATTACATACGTTCTGTCTGAAGCATTTTCTTCGGCTCGTCACAGGTGACACTGTAATCGGAGGAATAAAAATGGGCACACAGTCGTAATTTACTGCATGCTACACAATTTCTCTTGAATATCCAATGGCAGGAGAGACCCCATCTCCATGCTGCGGGGTTAGGACAGACCAGTATTTCATAACTTGTAGCTGCAAAGCCCATTCTCAGTGCTGTATTCCACTGACATATCGAACTGGGGACTACTCGATGCGCCACCATATACTGTTTAGCTTGCACACATACCTGTCGTTTGGTGAACAGACGTGCAAATGGACGATGAATGTCGCAACCACAGAAGAAAAAAAAATTCAAATGATCACGATTTATGAGAAAAGTTAAGGCGGCTGTTGCCTCACATGCCAAGCAGTTTCCAGACAACACTCGCTCTCGTTCTTTCTTTTACAAGGTTTTCAACGCTTTTGTGTCTCACGGCAGCGTACAGACTGGTATAAGGAAACGAATCAAACGTGACGCAGGAGACGCTAATGAAATAGCTATACTAGCGGCAGTGCACCACAGCCCACGTATAAGCGCCCGCCAATTGCACCATAATTCCGGTATGTGCGTAGCTAGAATTGCCAGAATACTGCAGTGTCGTGTCATTCATATCAAGTGTCACAGCATCAAGAAATTCATGTCGCCGATTTCCAAAACCTGGTTGTGTTTTGTAAATGGGCACATCAAAAATGCAAACGACTTCCACATTCTTCCCCGAGGTACTATTTTCCGATGAGTCTACAAACTGTGGTAGCATTAACCGGCATAACATGCATTACTGGAGTGTAGACAATCTCCACAGGTTACAGTAAGGTGCCCATCAACGACCTTGGTCGGACAACGTGTGGTGGAATTATCCTGAACAAACTCATTGGCCCTTATTTCATCGGCGGCGCTTTGAATGCATGCCAGTATCGAACGTTTTTAGAACAGGAACTACCGGTACTACTACGGAATATTACTCTAGACGTTCGACAACGTATGTAGTTTCAGCATGACGGATCTGCAGCGCATTACGCAATTGGAGCACTGGAGGTATTAGACCGTGTCTTTATTGGTCGGTGGAGCGGCAGAGCTAGACCTGTTAACTGGCTGGCCCGCTAGGTCATCGTATTTCTTTCTGTTAGGATATTTAAAAGATAGGGTGTACCGGCAAGCGGCAATAGGCCGCGAAAACACGGTCGACCGCATCAGAAACGCCTGTGCTGACATTCCTGCAGATATGCTTCTGTCCTGTGTATGATCATTTGAAAAGCGGATCACTGAGTGTACTGAAGTTGGCGGTACTATGTCTGAACAGTTATTCTAAGTGGAAAAGCAGAGTAGCGTTTGCCTCGAGCCTCAGCCACAGTGACGCATCGAGTAGTCCACTTTCGATACGCCGGAGAAATACAACGTTGCAAATGGGATTTCGAATTAGAAGGTATGAAATACTGTCCTGTACTACTCTCGCAGCATGGAGGTGAGGTCCCACGTACGGCAGGATATTCAAGGGCCATTTGGTAGCATGTAATTAATTCCGGTAGTGTACCCATTTCTATTCCTCCGATTACAGCGCCATCTGTGACTAAAGGAAGAAAATGCTTCAGACAGAACGTATATAGATTTTGCCATACAATCTTAATACGCAATAAAAACGAGAGTCCCCAGAGTGATGTCGAAGTTGCCCCGGCGGGGTCATGGATTTTCTCTGCCTCGTGATGACTGGGTGTTGTGTGCTGTCCTTAGGTTAGTTAGGTTTAACTAGTTCTAAGTTCTAGGGGACTGACGACCATAGATGTTAAGCCCCATAGTGCTCAGAGCCATTTGAACCATTTTTTGAAGTTGCCCCTTGCCACCCATGTATGTGGTAGGGTTGGGGGTCGAGTCTGGCATAATTGGATGTGCTTCTCCAAGACAAACTCATTTGAACTCTAACTTTTTTTATCCAATGGATAGCTTTCGACAAATTTCAGTGTCTCAGTTGTTGCATTCACCATCCTTACTTCAGATATAAGTACACTACTGGCCATTAAAATTGCTACACCAAGAAGAAAAGCATATGATAAACGGGTATTCATTGGACAAACATATTATACTAGAACTGACATGTGATTACATTTTCACGCAATTTGCGTGCATAGGTCCTGAGAAATCAGAACCCATAACAACCACCTCTGCCCGTAATAACGGCCTTGATACGCCTGGGTATTGAGTCAAACAGAGCTTGGATGGCGTGTAAAGGTACAGCTGCCCATGTAGCTTCCACACGATACCACAGTTCATCAAGAGTAGTGACTGGCGTATTGTGACGAGCCAGTTCCTCGGCCACCATTGACCAGACGTTTTCAATTGGTGAGAGATCTGGAGAATGTGCTGGCCAGGGCAGCAGTCAAACATTTTCTGTATCCAGAAAGCCCCGTACAGGATCTGCAACATGCGGACGTGCATTAACCTGCTGAAATGTAGGGTTTCACAGGGACCGAATGAAGGGTAGAGCCATGGGTCGCAACACATCTGAAATGTAACGTTCACTGTTCAAAGTGCCGTCAATGTGAACAAGAGGTGACAGAGACGTCTAATCAATGGCACCCCATACCATCACGCCTGGTGATACGCCAGTATGGGGATGACGAATACGCGCTTCCGATGTGCGTTCATCGCGATGTCACCATACACGGATGCGACCATCATGATACTGTAAACAGAACCTGGATTCATCCGAAAAAATGACGTTTTGCCATTCGTGCACCCTGGTTCGTCGTTGAGTACACCATCGCAGGCGCTGCTGTCTGTGATGCAGCGGCAAGGGTAACCGCAGCCATGGTCTCCGAGCTGATAGTCCATGCTGCTGCAAACGTCGTCGAACTGTTCGTGCAGATGGTTGTTGTCTTGCAAACGTCCCCATCTGTTGACTCAGGGATCGAGACGTGGCTGCACGATCCGTTACAGCCATGCGGATAAGATGCATGTCATCTCGACTGCTAGTGATACAAGGCCGTTGGGATCCAGCATGGCGTTCCGTATTACCCTCCTGAAACCACGGATTCCATACTCTGCTAACAGTCTTTGGACCTCGACCAACGAGAGCACCAATATCGCGATACGATAAACCGCCATCGCGATAGGCTACAATCCGACCTTTATCAAAGTCGAAAACGTGATAGTACGCATTTCTCCTCCTTACACGAGGCATCACAACAACGTTTCACCAGGCAACGCTCGTCAACTGTTGTTTGTGTATGAGAAATCGGTTGTAAACTTTCCTCATGTCAGCACGTTGTAGGTGTCGCCACCGTCGCCAACCTTGTGTGAATGCTCTGAAAAGCTAATCATCTGCATATCACAGCCTTTTCTTGCTGTCGGTTAAATTTCGCGTCTGTAGCACGTCATCTTTGTTTTGTAGCAATTTTAATGGCCAGTAGTGTATATTAATGTTAGCATATAGCTCAATCCCATTTTTAGACTGTTTTAAAACTTCGTTTAAATCGGCAATATCTTCTGCACCAGGTTGTATTTCCACAATTTCTTCCTTTACCATTAATTTCCAGTTGCACTTTATTGATAGCCTCTGTGATATTTGGGACGCTGTTGTATATGAGGGTTGTCCAGAAAGTAAGTTCCGATCGCTTGCGAAATGGAAACCATTGGGAAAATCCAGTAAATGTGTTGGACAGTGTCTGTAGTATGCCCGTGTCGCGTCGCTCTTTTCAGTTTTGAGTAAACAGTGAGCACGTAAAGATGCGTGGCGTATAGCGTCTCCCGCCAAGTACGAGGGACCGGTTAGAGATCTCGCCAGTGTCATGCAGCCCACGTAACGCAACTGTCGACCAGTTCGTTCTTCATGCCAATTCTCGGCCGCACACTGCGGGGGCAATAAGACGCTCCTGCAGCGATTGCGATGAGAATTGTTTGATCACCCACAATACAGTCCGTAATTGGCTCCACCTGAGTCTCGTCTCTGCTCACAAGAACCGCTGGCTATGAAAACAAAATTTTTCCACAGAAAACCAGAGCAGTGCAGATAACTGGCCGACAACACAGGCAGCTGCTTTGTATGATGAGGATATTAGAAAGTTGATACAACACTACGGCGAAACTCGAAGTTGGAGCGGCGACTATATAGAGAAGTGGGTGGAAGGTGTACCTAACTGTTAAACGTTTCTGGTTTTCACTGAGATTTCCATTTCGCGACCGTTAGGCACATACTATCCTGGACAAACCTCGTATCTCGAATCCAATCAACGTAATACTCCAATCTCCTAAATCAATCGATGGGGTGTAATTTGCATGTAATACTAACTATCGTTCTCATAAAACGGATGTATTAGACTTTTATGTGGACCTCAATTGGTGAACGGATGCTTAATGCACCTCCTTATTTATCCTTTTTCGTAAATGTCAGGAGGAACATGACGCCTAGATTATGACCCAGGTTTGTATTGAAAGTTTGGTAGCACTGAAAACTTATCACACATGTCTTCTGCTGGTGAGGTAACGTTGTAATTCTTCCGGATGTTGTATGTCGCCAAATGAGTCGAAATAGTAGAAATTATTAGCACTCTTCTTAACATACTCCGCGCAGGTTTCCAGGTCACCAGCAACATCTACATTCACTAATCCAGATTACTGAGATTTCCACACAATCTTCAGTAATGGTTCCCACGTTAACACACTGCGGAATCTTGGAGTGTTAAATTTTCCCTAACAAACTTAAGCAGATCTGTATTTGTAAGCACTTTGCGTCATAGAATGCCTAAGGGACTTTTTTTTCTATTGCGGAGAGACCTATTCCTTTCTTGTATGGTTTCAAGTACAGTCCTTTTTCAATGGCTGCTACCTCCATCATGTGGTTACGCTGTCTTGCTTGCTCTAGGTGCTCCTGGGAGATCTATGCATTCTTGATTGCCCTGGTAACAGTCTCAGTACTACCAGCCAGTGAACCCATGTCTGAGAGACTGACGATAAGGAAAGGAATAACTGCCTCTGCTGTCTTGGGCATTAGAAAGACTCTGGCTGTTTCAATCAGTCTTCTCGCTTCTCTCTGCCTCAGAGCGCTTTTAGCTGCATACATCGCTGTCAGGATACAGTTGCTTAAACACCTTTGACCCATCTTCTTCGTCGTCGCTGTCTTCTTCTTCATCATCTTTAGTGCACGACGTGCAGAATTCATAATTTGAAACTCACCCCCAAGTGCAGCTTAATTTTACCACACATGGTTTTATCAACTGAAAATGCTGCAAAGCGCTGTCGTATACCAATACAAACCTCTTGGCTTTATCAGCTAAAATTCCAACTGCAGTGTGATGCCCTGAGCGGTCTTTATTTGCTGCGTATGCAATGTCATGTTCCACATATGCCTTGTCAAGCAGATAAAGCTTCTTATCACCATGTGCCAGCCGTTTTTGAATCTCTGTTTAAGCACCACAGTAGATATATCAGGGAATGTGTAATTTCCCCAATGATTTATCCAGAATACCACCATCTCCTTTAGTGCATCTCCTGTTGTATGTTTTATACTACTGTGATGGTTGTGGCCTGCGTACCCATTACATAACAGAGCATTGGAGTCAATTCAACTGTTCTGTGTTGCAGGAACACCAGGCTACTTAACCAGTGCCCTATTGCCTTGACGTCTTATGACCTTCTCTATGATAACCACCTATGGTTTTGAGCTCTTCTACATTTCCTCTGCGTAAAAGTATCCCGCATATTCAGTCCTTTAAGACGTAGGTTTTGAAATTTGTTGTCTGCACTTTAGACACTTTAAATATCTTAGTTCGGTGGGTACAACTTCTCAAATGCTGTCTTGTGTTTTGAAATACATACTAAATCGCCTACATTAGATTTCTTTTTGTGCGAAACCACAAGTTTAATATGACTGTGTATCATTATCATAAATATCGACTGGTCTCATTTTTACTACGTGATAATTCGATTTTACTGCGGGCGTATATCTGTGTATTTGTATGAACCATGAAGATTAAAGCGCATCCACATTTGAGCTTTCACTGTTCTGTTCAGATGTTCTACTATACTTGGCTTCAAGTTGGTGAATGTCAAGTAGTGGTGTGTTTCATACAGCTCCGTCGTGGTCCTGAAATAAATATTGTAAGACTCTTGATCGCAATCTGTTTGAAGGTTGTCAAGGCAGTTATTCATTTTTGTCTGTAGCAATCGCTCAAACTCTGATGCAACATCTTTCTCCATTTTTGTTTTCGCACATAATGCCCAGGCGAATTTAGAATCTGTATCAACGACCACTGAAATATATTTGAAACCATGGTCCACATACGAACATTCCCTCATACCTACGTGATCTGCTTGTCATGTCATCCTCACCTATAATAATATCTTTTCTACGAGGGTATATTTTGCTTGTTGGTTTGTGTCGTTATCGTACTACTGTCCCCGTGCTTATTCAGTGATACCTCTCTCTCTCAGCCGAATGGTCCGCTCTTGATTGGCATCACGTTCTCTTCACCGATGGGTGTCGCATATGTCTTCAACCAGACAATCGTCGGAGGCGTGTTTGGAGGCAACCCGGTCAGGGTGAACGCCATAGACACACTGTCCAGCGAGTGCAGCAAGATGGAGGTTTCCTGATGGTTTGGGGTGGCATTATGTGGGGCCGACGTTCGCCGCTGGTGGTCATGTAAGGCGCCGTAACAGCTGTACGATACGTGAATGCCATCCTCCGACCGATAGTGCAACCATATCGGCAGCATAATGGCGAGGCATTCGTCTTCATGGACGAGAATTCGCTCCCCCATCGTGCACATTTTGTGAATGACTTACTTCAGGTTAACGACATCACTCGACTAGAGTGGCCAGCATGTTCTCCAGACATGAACCCAATCGAACATACCTGGGATGGACTGAAAAGGGCTGTTTATGGACGACGTGACCCACCAATCACTGTGAGGGATCTACGCCGGCTCGCCGTTGAGGAGTGGGACAACCTGGAGCAACAGTGCCTTGATGAACTTGAGGATACTATGCCACGACGAATACAGGCATGAAACAATGCAAGATGACGTGCTACTGTGTGTTAGAGGTACCGGTGTGTACAGCAATCTGGACCACTACCTCTAAAAGTCTCTATATATATAGTGCTACAACATGCACTGTGCGTTTTCATGAGCAATAAAAAGGGCGGAAATGATGTTTATGTTGATCCCTATTCCAATTTTCTGTACAGGTTCCAGAACCCTCGGAACCGAGGTGCTGCAAAACATTTTTGTTGTGTGTGTTTAAAAAAGGTTATTCGAATGGAGTTTCATTGCCATGCGGCTTCTGATGCTATGAGCATTCATAGCCGATCTGTTAGCTAACTCTGATCACCTAATATATATATATATATATACTGCAGGAAATGATTTTTCACTATTTTATAGTGAATGTCAATAACATCACTGCTTCTATGTTCTGTTCTAATATTGGTTTTATAACGGTTTTGTATTTCACACTGGTTTGGCTTTTTAGTGTCTCATTAGCTTTCTTATCAACATCTTTCAAAAGTAATATTTTATCATACAATATATTTCCAGATCTTGCAGTGGATTATTTACATGTTTTGCAGGTCTTAGGATCATAAGGCTGTGTAAACCTGGTATCCTTTAAAATTCTTTATGACACACCAGTATAGTGGTATCTGTTTAACTTACAAGCTGCATGCCCAGCATTATGGTTTTACATAGTGATCCTATATATTCTGCCTATCCTGGCAACATTGTGATGGCTAATGAAATTGGTAATGGCATCGTCATCATCACATAATTTATCTGAGAGTTGCTTGAGAGATTCAGTAACTGGCTTAAAGGCTTCTTTCAGTGTTCGCTCCCACTCCAAATGTCCTACTCCTAGCACCAGTAATTTCCTTCTAACAGTCTTCTGTGCCTTGATGACTTTATGCTTAGTTGATATCTTATTACATACTAAGCAGAGCTCTGTGCAGGGCACACCTTATATACATTCTTGTCCACCTTCTTTCAATTCCATCAACTTTTACAGTTAAGTAGTTTACTTCTTACTACAGGAACTCCTACCGTTTGTTTTGTCAATAACGAGAAACCTTATAACCCTACTGCTCCGCCCGTTGTACTGACATGCAATTTGTCTAGTGACGACAAGGTTTATTTTTGTCACAAGGCAGCCACGTACAACACTACAGCGGTATTAAATTTGCCAAATATGGCCTAAAATTTCAGTAAATGTTACCTTCTGAAAGGAATTTAGAAATTTTACCTGGTTTACCTAAAGGATAATTGGAATCAAACCTTAATTTTGTAAGAGTAGCTGTAGGTAGATGACAGAAATAAATAATTTTGCAAGGAGTAACAGTAACAGATTACTGCTAAATGAAATAGTTATACGGTCGCTGCCTAATTTGGCATAATAATGCAAAAGCATTATTAATCAAGAACCTGTTTTTACTACTTCAAAGTGAACTTTCGTTAAATACTGTTGTATGAAGTGCAATGAACACACCCAAGTGGACAGATTACACCATAGCAGTAAATGTCACTTTAATAGTTAAGTAGTCACTAGTTATGTAGTCACTTGTTTACTTTAATCATTACTTTTGTCTTTAACTAATATTGCTTAAACCTGCCCTTCACTAACCACACAAAATCAGATAGCACATAATAATAGTCAAGTACAATTAATACCACATTCACTATATGGAAGATAATAGGACACACAGTATACATACTTTCTATCTTTGTTTCTCAGTGATTACTTCAAGAGTCATTAGCTAGAAACCTACAAAGCTGATTTATTGTTTTTGTTATGATGGAAAAGAATGTGATCCCATAAACTAGCCCTTTAATTGTAACAACAAAATTCTATGCACTTTCAAATTTATGTATCATTAAGGTAGGATCGGATTACTCTTCCAGTTTGGGATCATTAAATTTGTACTATTTTAACACTCTTTACCCAAACAATAACCTCTACAAAACAGAGACAATTTCCATTAAAATTTTACCTCAAACAACCTCTAGACAAAATTTTCATAGTACCAGTTGTGAAACAAGTAAGTTTTGAAAACAATTTTAAATCAGTAAGCATTAATACTCTCTTTTCAAAGTAATGCTCTTTCCTAAACTGATTTTTAAGTTCATTTTCTAGTTATGTTTCAAAACATTCAAACATGGACAGTCACAGTTAAATGTATGAGAAACAAGTAATTCTTGCCTAGCACATTAAATGTAATAGCATAAAACTTTGCCACACATAAAAAAATGCACCATAGAATGGTTAATGCTTTTTATGAAAAGGATATTCTCAGATTTCAACACTTAACAGAGGGGATCCTACTTGGAAAAGTGCATACATTTTTGAACATTAGGATTATATTTCCATAGAACCAAACACAACATTACTTGTTCACACATTAATACATTTCTGACCTTTCGTGAGTGTGACGATGTGGTTGTGCAGTCGAGGTGGCGAGTATGTGGCGGCTAGGTGGTCTTTCCATTGGCTATAATAAGCTCTGTTTACCTCTTCTTGGCGTTGTTAATAATAATTTTAGATCTTTTCCCAAATCGAGAGCACCATTTTACAGCCGCATATTAAATCCGAGGCCATTCCATTCCATTTGAAATACTATAAGCCTCACTCGGCACCTGCGCGGTTTGCTCGTCAGTTGCTTGCTGTCGCCTGGCTACTGTGCTCTCTCGTTTGGCGCAGACGAGCGCCACATCCACCTTTCCCTAGCGTGCCTACTCGCTTCCGTTGTAGAAACTACATTAGGTTTTTATTCATACAATGCAAAGTCCCTGTGTATGAACCAGCTACAATGTAGTTACCAACAAACATATTTCAAAAAATCTCATCATTTAAGCATATTAAGAAGTCAACACAAATAAACATAATAATAGCTACTCTCCTCCAAATAATACAAAGAACTTGACTTGCAAAGAGTAAACATGTCACAAAACCTTTACATTTCTTTAAAGTAGATCAAGGACATTACAAATTAAAGAATATATACTTAACATGACTCATAATAAATCAATACAAATTATTTACAGTATTAAACTGTGGTGTTACAAACTGTACTGTGTGTGATTTCAGCAATATCCACATATCCGTACATATTTATTGAATGACATATCAGTTCCTACATGTGCTTGATAAATATGCTTTAAAATCAGATTGTCATGTTTGAAGGCTACAATGAGGCTTTCGCTATCACTCAACAATTGTTTTGAGATTCTGGAATATATCTGACTCAAATAAAATACAACACCCATATGGTGATTCTGGTTTTCCACAGCAACATCATTACTTTTTCTGGTGGAGGTATATCACTGCTTTCACTAAATGTCATGTATGTCGCACCACCATACCTTGCAGTATCTCCTGCAACGGTTGACATTTGGGCTGAAACAGCATTTTTGGAAATGCACATACATGGTGAATGTGGACTCCATCATGGTGTGTTAGCAGCGACATGAGAACATTTGTCTTGCAGCAGCTATGTGGACTTCCAATTATAGCCTGTATATATCAGCAGGGAGTATCCGATTCTTACTCTTCTTCTGGTCCGCTGGGTCATTACTTGCACCTATGTCCTTGCAATGTGATGCTTCACCCACACTTCCATGATGCCGACTACATCAGGTAATGGTGTGCAATGGACTTTTCCACAAAATAAAGACACTACAGTGCAATCAATAACTAGTACCTTACTGAACGAGCTACAATAGCTTCACATTTGTTTATTATGTTGAGAGGGTTACGAAGTAAGAAAATCAAAAGATTTCTCATATTAGATTATTTCTTTATTTATACGCCAGCAGTGGTACAAAAGTTGCGGTACATCAGCAAATCCACAGGTTCATTATTTCAGCAGCACAATATTTTCTGAATAACTCTTCATTCCTTGTATGCACTAAATTTTGCTTGTACTTCCTTCAGACTGATCGGAACACCATAGAACTCAGGTATTCTGTAGATTAATGTAGCTTGGATGGACACTATGCCTGTTGGAGCAATAGTAGCTGACTTTTTCACTGCATTATTACTTGAACTAAAGCACTGTTCTAAAGTATTCACATTTACACTATACACATGGAGATAGTTCACATTGTCATTGCATACAGCTTGAATACCTGGCAGCCAGTGGTCGATGTTCTCTGCACAAGAGATAGCGCCATCTTCATTCCCAATAAGTTCGTAACAGTATAATGCTGTGAATAAATAGATAGGCCCCCAGATTTCATCCTGAGTGCTGCATCATCATACACTGATGTGATGGATTATTCTGGATTATTCTGTGGTTCAATGGATGGTGCATACGTTTGAGTCTTGTACTGACCTGCGAAATGCTGTTTGAGATGCCTCGTGCACTTCTGAGAGTCGTGGAGAGGTATGTCTGTGCTCTGCTGTTGGCTGTCTCCATTACACAAATCCATGAGCGGCGCAGACAACAGCATATCCTTGTTCTGCTCCAACATGCTGGCCGGTTCCAGTACAGGATCTCTCATGCCGGAGGTCGCTGCCACTGTTGCAGGTCTGACAAGCACAGCTGTTGTCCTGGTGCACATCCTGCTGCACATCCTGAAAGGCTGTAAGTCACCTCTGTAGATCTCGACAAGCTGGAGGTCGGCGCTGCAGGTCTTGACAAGCTAGAGATCGCCACTGCTGCTGAACGAATAAGAAGAGCTGTTACATGCAATAACAATAATAGCAACTATAGACAGACATGTAATATTACTAATCAGGGGGCACTTACTCTTCCGCTTCTTCCTATTCTAGAGGGATATGCTGTACGATCTCAGTTGCTGGTGTTGATACTTCATGGTCTTTCCACTGAATGAGAGAGGTGAGCTACTGCGCCTGCCTTACATCTCCAATGTCATGAACGGGAGACTCGATGCAGTGTTACCAGAAAACACTGTGGTATTGTGAACTAGTTCACTTGATGTCGGGCTGCTGTGGAGGAGGCAGATGTTCTAGCCATTTTAAAAAACGTAGACATTTCCAGCATAAACAGATATCTGTATCAGTTGTGAAATGCACCTTCAAGTTCTCATACCATCATCAAAATTATTTGCAGAAAAGTATTCTTCTTATGTTCTTCCATTAACATTTCTTTCCATTCCTCGTGTAGGAGGCTATGGATGCAGTCTTCAGTTGCATGTTTACAGGTAATAGAGGTATTAAAGTCCTCTCTGTTCAACACAGACATCTGAAGAACTGATCACCTTGCACACACACAGCTGCTTCCGCTGAGGCCGACGAGAGACTCAGTTTTACCGGAGTGCTCCCTGGTGGTGGTATTGCAAACATTCACACATGAGCCAAAATTTGAATTTCCCATTATTTTACATTATTATTATTATTATTAATAATTATTATTATGTCTCCTGCGATGCAATCTACATTTGCATTTGCCACTAAAATTTGAATTTAATGTGAAAATTTGAATCTTCCACCAGTAGCAGGAGGAGTAGGGAGAGCAGGGGGTGAGGGATGGGTTTTTCTAGAGTGGGGTGGAATTTCCCAAGGTGGTGGGGGAGAGAAATGGTGAATTAATTGATCACTTAGTTAATTAGTCAATTAATTTGATATCAGTTTTAAATCCAAATTGCGCCAGAACTCTCTCTGGCCCACCAATATCGGAAAATAATTTAGTTTTGATGAAGAGTATGCTGAAGTTTAAGAGAACCCTCTGGGAGAGTCAGTGTGGAAAGAAGTGGGATATTGAAGGACAGATAAATGATGAGAAGCGTTTGGAGTTCTCTAAGGCTGTGGCAGCAGTAGCTGGCCGCGAGAGACACAGCAACAGACAAGTAACACCATTTGTCATTTACGGCTTCCTAACCAGGAGCTAATTTTATTATATCATATGTGTGCTTTCATAGTTCAGTTTCTTGATTTGCTGCGTGTAAATTTAACATCTAACAGCAACAGTTGTCGTATTTTTTCGTATGCGTCGGAAAGTAAACCGATTTTGTGACATATTACAAGTCCCAAATCAGATCAAATTATTTAGTTTCACCGGAGTGCTTCGGTAGTTAGGTTTTTGAATATCTGCGTATTACTAGACACAGTTCGAGCGTTTTCGTCAGGGTCTACAGTACATTTGAGCAGCACGTGCCGATATTTCGTTTACCTGAATAGTTTAGTTTTCCACGGTCCGTAGTAAGGAGAGGGAGTGCGATTTTTGTGTGCAGATGCGAGACGCGTCGGTGACACTTCTCTCTCAGCTTCAGGCTGTGATGGCATCGGTTACACAGCTTGAGGCTGCAGTGGATGGGCGCCACTGTTGTGGGCCGGTCGTGGGGATCCAACGGGCGTCCAGCACGTCAGAGTCCTCCGATCGGTCCTCACCGGTGGCGAACCCAGTTACTGCTCGCACTGAGGCTGACCCCCTCACCTGTGGTCGAGTGGGAGGTCGCACCGGGGCGGAGCAGGCGGCGCAAGACTTCCCAGGCGGCCACACATAAGGCCTCCCCGGTTTGTCTGACAAACAGGTTCCAGGTGTGTCTGTGGCTGACACTGGCGCTGAACCAGATGCTGTCGCCTGTACTGTTTCAGAGGAAACCACTCAGCCTGTAAGATCCGGGCAATGACAGAGGGAGGGATTATTGGTAGTTGGGAGCTCCAACGTTAGGCGCGTTATGGGGCCCCTTAGGGACTTGGCTGACAAGGAGGGTAAGAAAACCAATGTGCACTCCATGTGCACTCCGGGCTGAGTCGTCCCAGATTTGGAAAGGGTCCTCCCGGATGCCATGAAGAGCATAGGGTGCAGCTAACTGCAGGTGGTTGCTCACGTCGGTACCAATGATGTGTATCACTTTGGATCAGTGGAGATTCTCCCTGGTTTCGAGAGGCTAACAGAAGTGGTGAAGGCTGCCAGTCTTACTTGCAAGATGAAAGCAGAACTGAACATTTGCAGTATAGTCGACAGGACTGATTGCCGATCTCTGGTGCAGAGCCGAGTGGAGGGTCTGAATCAGATGCTCAGAAGATTCTGCGACCGTGTAGGCTGCAGATTCCTCGACTTGAGCCAAAGGGTGGTTGTATCCGGGTTCCGCTGAATAGGTCAGGTGTCCACTATAAACAGGATGCGGCTACGCGCGTAGCAGACATTCCCGCTCACGCTGCGGTGAGTGACGCATAGCTGATTGTCGCTGTTGCTACTGGAGATGTCGGGACGCGGAAGGGGACGCAAAGCTGCTGCCTTGGCGGAGTTGCTGCTCACGCTAGCAGGGACATCCGGCAAGAAGAAGAGGAAGACAGCAGCGCAGTGCTTTCGCTGCCAAAAGCTTGGCCACGTCGCCAAGCACTGCAGCGGCACAGTTGCGTGCTTGAAGTGTGCGCAAGCACACGACACACGCGACTGCAAAAAGCAGAGGGACGCCCCCTATACCTGCGCCAACTGCGGTGGCGCACACGCGGCCAACGCTCGCTCCTGCGCCAACAGAAGAAATTGGCACGGGCAGGAGAAGAAGACGCAGAAGCAAGTGACCACCACACACGAAGAGGTGGTCACTTGTACGGAAGACGTAGTCACCAGGCGCCTCACCGGTGCCGTACAAGGAGCCATGTCCGCCTTCAAATCCGCCATGGCGGAAGAGAGGGCGGCCATGCTGGCGGAACTGGGCGAGGCTCGGCGTCAGATTGCTGTGCTGACGCAGGAGCTTCGCTCAGCCAAAGAAGTTTCCGCCACAACAGAAGACACGGCCACCCAGACAACTCCTCCACGTGAGGAGTTCGCGACGGTGGCCACGCAGACAGACGAGCCTGCCGAAGGGGTGGCGACACAGCACAAGGAGGACACCGAAGCAGCAGCGCAAGAAGAAGAGTGGGAAGAAGTCCCATTCCTCCCGCTTCCAGACATATACAGCGCAAGCGCTGTAACGAAGAAGATCGCTGACGCGCTTCGCGATGGTACTTACCCCCACCACGACAACCCTTATCCTTTCGTTCCACCTAACCATCCTAAACCTCCACTCCCACATCACCCACTTGGGTATCCAGAAGGCCTTGTTGGTCTTTCTAGGGAGGATTTCAATCTGATTGATACCCACCCTATCTTGACAGAGTGGCAAATGCGCTACATCATCTTCTCTCTGGTCAACGGAGAGTATGAAAAAGCAGGATACATTACGCACAGTGTCCCAACCGAGGGAGAGCCCTCAGCAACAAGAAAGAAGAAGAAGAAGAGAAATAGTCATATCGACAAGCCCAAGAAATAGGTCATCGGCTCTCCTTGCCAGTCCAGATACAACCACACGTACAGAAAGAAGACTCTACAAGATTCCCAGGGGAGTAAAGGCCAACCGGCCACAAACTTCCACTCGAACCTCCTCACAGTGAGAATGTCATAATAGGAGCAGCAGCAGCGCGTAGCAGGGACTGTGTGGCGTGGACTGGGCCGTTTTTGAAGTTAGAGGGTCTCGGGAAAACGCAAGAATGGCTACAGTCACAAAAAGTGCAAGCTGAACACGGGAAGAACGTAGATACAGGAACCATTGGTATAACAGATGTAAATTGTCGTAGCTGGGTTGGGATAGTACCAGAACTCCAAGCGCTAATAGAAAGCACTGATGCTCAAATCGTTGTAGGCACTGAAAGCTGGCTAAAGCCGGATATAAGCTCAGCCGAAATTTTTGCTAAGAACCTAACGGTGTTCCGAAAAGATAGGCTAAACACGGTTGGCGGTGGCATGTTTGTTGCTGGCAGAAGTAGTTTAACTTATAGCGAAAGTGAAGTAGATACTTCCTGTGAGTTAGTGTGGGCAGAGGTCATTGGTGGCAACCGGAATAGAATAATAATCAGATCCTTTTACCGACCTCCCAATTCAGATGATACAGTTGCTGAAAGGTTCAAAGAAAACTGGAGTTTGATTTCAATACGATAATAGTTGGTGGTGACTTTAATTTACCCTCGATATGTTGGAGAAAATACATGTTTAATTACGGAGGTACGCATAAAATATCATCCGAAATTGTGCTAAAAGCATTCTCTGAAAATTATTTCGGGTAGTTAGTTCATGAGCCCATGCGAATAGTAAAAGGTTGTGAAAACACACTTGTCTCTCAGCGACAAGTAATCCTGAGTTAATAACGAGCATCAAAAGCGATACAGGGATTAGTGAACACAGGGTTGTCGTAGCGAGACTGGATACTGTAATCCCCAAATCCTCGAAAAATAAGCGAAAAATATACCTTTTCAGAAAATCAGATAAAATTTCACTTGATGCCTTCCTGAGAGACAATCTCCACTCATTCCAAATTAATAATATATGTGTATACCAGATGTGACTTACATTCAAAGTAGTATCGGCAGTAATTGAGAGGTTTATACCAAATAAACTAACAAACGACGGAGCTGACACAAAACGGGTTATAACACTGTTGCAGGAACAACGAAACAAACATGCCAAATTTAAACCGACGCAAAATCCTCAAGATTGGTGATCCTTTGGAGAAGCTCGAAATCTTGCGCAGAGTTCAATGCGAGGTGCCTATAACAATTTCCACAACGAAACTTCGTCTCGAAACCTGGTAGAAAACCCAAAGAGATTCTGGACGTATGTGAATTATGTTAGTGGCAAGAAACAATCAATGCCTTTTCTGCGCGATAGCAATGGAGATACTATCGAAGACAGTGTAGCCAAAGCAGACTTACTAATCACAACCGTCCGAAATGCCTTCACAAAAGAAGACGAAGTAAATATTACAGAATTCGAATTGAGAACAGCTGCCAACATGAGTAATGTAGAAGTAAACATCCTCGGAGTCGTGAAGCAACTCAAATCACTTAATAAAAGCAAGTCTTCTGGTCCAGATTGTATACCAATAAGGTTCCTTTCGGAGTATGTTGATGCATTAGCTCCATACTTAACAATCATATACAACCGTTCGCTGGACGAAAGATCGGTACCCAATGACTGGAAAGTTGCACAGGTCACACCAATATTCAAGGAAGGTAGTAGGAGTAATCCACTAAATTACAGTCCCATATCGTTAACGTCGATATGCAGCAGGATTTTAGAACATATATTGTGTTCGAACATTATGAATTACCTCGAAGGAAACGGTTCTACTGACACACAGTCAACATGGGTTTAGATAACATCGTTCCTGTGAAACACAACTAGCTCTTTATTCACATGAGGTGCTGAGTGCTATTGACAAGGGAGTTCAAATCGATTCTGTATTCCTGGATTTCCGAAAGGCTTTGGACACTTTACCACACAAGCGGCTCGTAGTGAAATTGCGTGCTTATGGAGTATCGTCTCTGTTATGTGACTGGATTTGCAATCTCCTGTCAGAGAGGTCACAGTATGTAGTAATTGATGGAAAGTCATCGAGTGAAACAGAAGTGATTTCAGGTGTTCCCCAAGGTAGTGTTATAGGCCCTTTGCTGTTCCTTATCTATATAAACGATTTGGGGGACAATCTGAGCAGCCGTCTTCAGTTGTTTTTGCAGATGACGCTTCCGTTTATCGACTAATAAAGTCATCCGTAGATAAAAAAAAACTGCAACACGACTTAGAATAAATATCTGAATGGTGCGAAAAGTGGCAGTTGACCCTAAATAACGAAAAGTGTGACGTCATCCACATAAGTGCTAAAAGGAACTAGTTAAACTTCGGTTACACGATAAATCAGCCTAATCTAAAAGCCGTAAATTCAACTAAATACCTAAGTATTACAATTACGAACAACTTAAATTGGAAAGAACACATATAAAATGTTATGGAGAAGGTTAACCAAAGGCTGTGTTTTATTGGCAGGACACGTAGAAAATGTAACAGGCCTACTAAGGAGACTGCCGACACTATGCTTGTCCGTCCTCTTTTAGAATAATACTGCGCGGTGTGGGATCCTTACCAGATAGGACTGACGGAGTACATCGAAAAAGTTCAAAGAAAGGCAGCACGTTTTTACTATCGCGAAATATGGGAGAGAGTGTCTCAGAACTGATAGAGTATTTGGGCTGGAAAACATTAAAGGAAAGGCGTTTTTCGTTGCGGCGGAATCTTCTCGCGAAATTCCCATCACCAACTCTCTCCACCGAATGCGAAAATACTTTGTTGACACGGACCTACATAGGGAGGACCGATCACCACGATAAAATAAGGGAAATCAGAGCACGTACGGAAAGGTTTAGGTGTTCATTCTTTCCGCGCGCTATACGAGATTCGAATAATAGAGAATTGTGAAGGTGGTTCGATGAACCTTCTGCCAGGCACTTAAATGTGATTTGCAGAGTATCCATGTAGATGTAGATGTGGGTCTTATGATAATGGAAACCACAATAGGAAATTCAGTTGAAGAGGAATGGTTATCTCTAAAAAGGGCAGTCACCGAAAATTTTAAATTTGTGGTAAGGACTATGGCACAAAACTACTAAGGTCATCAGTCCCTAAGCAGTCACCGAAGTTGGACTGACAAACATAGGTACAAGGAAGGTAGCTGAGAAGAAACCTTCGGTAACAGAACAAATTTCTCAAGTGATGGACGAAAAAGTAAGTACAAAAATGCTTAGAGAAAATCAGAAGTACCGAATTTGTAGTCATTTAGGAATTCATTTAGGAATTAAATTAATAGGAAGTGTAGAGGAACGAGGCTAAATGCCTGCAGAATAAATGTGAAGAATTCATAAAAGAAATGATAGCAGGTAGAACTAAAAGCCCGATCTACCTCCGCTGAAACTCCAGGCAAAACCGTCAGTATTAATAGTTCAATGGGGAATACCCTGTTAAGTTCAGAGGACAGAGCAGGTAGGTGGAAGGAGCACGTTGTAGGTCTCTACGAGGAGGAGTATTTGTCTGATGACGGAAATGAAGTGAGAGTCGACACTGAAAATCACTTATTATCGCCAGATTACGTAAGGGTTTGGAAGGCATACGAGCAAATAAGAAACCGGCCGCTGTGGCCGAGCTGTTCTAGGCGCTTCAGTCCGGAACCACGCTGCTGCTACGGTCGCAAGTTCGAATCCTGCCTCGGGCATGGATGTATGTGATGTCTTTAGGTTAGTTAGGTTTAAGTAGTTCTAAGTTCTAGGGGACTGATTACCTCAGATGTTAAGTCCCATGGTGCTTAGATCCATTTGAGCCATTTGAGCAAATCATGCAGAAGAATCTCTGAAATCATTGGAGGAAGTGGCAACCAAGAGGCTACTAAAGTTGGCGTGAAGAATCTAAGAGTGTGGAGACATATTATCAGACAACAAAAATAATTGACCCATTCCTGATGGTAGCTTGGACGGAAAAGTACGAGAACTACTGGACATCAGTCAAACGGCTAATGCATCCAAGTTACAAGAATAATATACAGAATAATGGAAAAGAAAATTTGGAAACTTATAAAAAGCGATCAGTTAGTGTCTAGGAAAGGTAGTGATACCAGTGAGGCAGTTCTGTCGCTGAGCATGATACAGGAAACAAGACTTAAGAAAAACCAAGTTACGTTCATTAGGATTAAGAAAAATCAAGACCTTTTCATAAGAGTAGCGTGGAAAATCATTAGACAGAGAGGAATGTTACAAATATTTAGAACTCCTGTGGAAAGCAACAGTAAGCTGTAGGTAAACACGGGTAATATGTAGAAAAACTCAGACGACATAATCGAGATAGAACATGAAGAACAACGCGCTCGGGTTAAAAACTGTGCAACACAGGAATGTAATCCATCTCACCTACTATTCAATCCGTGCATTAAAGAAGCAATGGTGGGAATAAAAGAAAGGTTCAAGAGTTGGATTTAAAGTCAGGCAAGATGCGCTAATGAATACACTAATCTCTGTGAAACTGAAGAAGAATTAAACGAGATGTTTAATGGAATGAAGAGTCTTATGTGTACATTGCATGGACTGAGATTCAGTGGAAGATAAACGATTGTGATGAGGAGTAGAGTTTACCAATGATGAGGATGAGGTTACCAATAAACAGGAACATCTGAACTGAGGACGACGAATTGAGGAAGAAACTGTGATACTCCAGTATCAAAATAATACATGGTGGATGAAGCAAGGAGGACATAAAAAGTAGACTACCGTAAGCGAAAACAGCACTCCTCGCCGAGAGAAGTCTTGTAGCGTCAAGCATCGCTCTTAAGTTGAGGAATACATTTCTGAGAATGAATGTTTGCTGCGAAGCATCGTATTACATCAGTTTCCCCGTTACTGCATGTGACTGAACCCGAAGCTGGGTGGTGCTCGGATGTTCTTTGGCAGATTACGTGAGACAGTTTTTCCGAAAATATTAATAAAAGGATTTTTTATCACTAGTTGCACTTCTTCCATCACTCAGTAAAAGTTTGATATCCTGTGTTCCTGTTTTGCATTTGAAATTCATATTTTAGGGGGCTTCAAAGAACTTATGTAACTGAAACGTTACAGGTGTTAGCAGTGTAAGCATTTAAGTCCAGGGATCGTATCTTGATATTCTTCTCAGTACAGGAAGGTAACTGCCTCGTATTTGTTTATGCAGTCAAGTTTAACTCTGCCTTACGGGTCAAAGTGTGACCTTTATTTAGATTGGCTTTAACAGAGTATCGGTCCAGAAAATTATGCTTGATCTCCCAGGAAACGATTCCTGGTTAATCTTGTACACGTACGATGTGTTTTAAGTCTCATGCGCCAAGAGCGCGTGGTTTCCGACGCGGTCGTAGGTGAGAGTTAGCATGACGCAACGACCTTTCTGAAGACGAGACGAAGGTGGGTTTCAGCAGCTCCATCCTGCTGTGGGTAGGTCATATGCTAGATAGCCATCAAGTTTTATTAATCGACCCAAAAAATTTAAATTACGTAATTGCTTTCGTGTTTGTTTTAAGGTACACTGAAGATCCAAAGAAACCGCTACACCTGCCTAACATCGTGTAGGGCCGACACGAGCACGCAGAAGTGCCGCAACACGATGTGGGATTGACTGAACTAATGTCTGAAGTACTGCTGGAGGGAACTGACACCATGAATGATGCACGGCTGTCCATAAATCTGTAAGAGTGGGAGGAGTTCGAGATCTCTTCTGAACAGCGCGTTGCAAGGCATCCCAGATATGCTCAATAATGTTCATGTCTGGGGACTTTGATGGCCAGCGGAAGTGTTTAAACTCATAAGAGTGTTCCTGGAGCCACTCTGTAGCAATTCCGGACGAGTGGGGTCTCGCATTGTCTGCTGGAATTTCCCAAGTCCGTATGAATGCATAGTAGACACTAATGGATGTAGGTGATCAGAATGGATGCTTACGTACGTGTCACCTGTCAGAGTCATATCTAGACGTGTCAGGGATCCTATATCACTCGAACTGCACACACGTCACACCATTGCAGAGCCCCCACCAGCTTGGACAGTCCCCCGCTGACATGCAAAAAATGGTTCAAATGGCTCTGAGCACTATGGGACTTAACTTCTGAGGTCATCAGTCCCCTAGAACTTAGAACTACTTAAACCTAACTAACCTAAGGACATCACACACATCCATGCCCGAGGCAGGATTCGAACCTGCGACCGTAGCGGTCGCGCGGTTCCAGACTGTAGCGCCTAGAACCGCTCGGCCACACCGGCCGGCGCTAACATGCAAGGTCCATGGATTCTTGAGGGTGTCTCCATACCCATACATGTCCATCCGCTGGATACAAACTGAATCGAGACTCGTCCGACCAGGCAACATGTTTCCAGTGATCAACAGTCAAGTGTGGGTGTTGACAGGCTCTGGCGAGCTTTGTGTCTTGCAGTCACTAAGGGTACAGGAGTGAGCCTTCGGCACATATCGATCGTATTTCGTTGAATGGTTCGCACGCTGACACTTGTTGATTGCCCAACACTGAAATACGCAGTAATCTGCGGAGGGGTTGCACTTTTCTAACTTTGAAAGATTCTCTTCGGCCGTCATTGGCCCCGTTCCTGCAGGATCTTTTACCGGCCTCAGCGATGTCGGAGATTTGATGTTTCACCGCATTCCTGATATTCACGATACACTCGTGAAATGGTCGCAGGGGAAAATCCCCACTTCATCGGTACCTCGGAGATGCTGTGTCGCATCGCTCGTGCGCCGACTACAGCACCACGCTCAAACTCACTTAAATCTTAATAATCTGCCATTGTAGAAGCAGTAACCTGTCTAACAAATGCGCCAGACACTTTTTGTCTTGTGTAGAAGTTGCCGACCGAAGCGCCGTATTCTGTCTGTTAACTTTTTACTTGCATGGCTAAACTAGTTTCTTTGGCGCTTCAGTGTGTTTGTCTGCAGACCTGCTGTACAATGAAATCCTTGCGTGTCAGTATCAAGGCACAGTGCAACACAAACTGAAAGAAGAGAAAACCAGTTACGAACAAGTTTTTAAGACCTGCTGAAATCCGTAAAACGACAAATTTCGTCTCCCGCTGGGTTCCGCGATTCCTCACACGCATTTAATAATCCAACGGAATCAAAACAGCAGCGGAAACGTTGCAGATGTGTCAGGCCAATCCAGATTACTTCATTAGTCACCTGCAAGCAACGTACCACAGTAACCCGACACAAGGAAAAAAAGCGAGTAGTGCAAACACGTCGATTATACTCTCGTCACGATAGCAAGAATCTCTTGACGATGTTGCAGTATACTGGTGATTTTAGGTCATTTTAGAGGTGGAAGGTCTTGTGAAAGCAACTGACGGACTCCTAAACCCAAGATCTAGGCCACGTCATCCATCTACATGAAAACCGTGACGCCTTCAAAGTACTTCTTGCTGTACACTGGTGCAGCCTGCGTAAGAATCGGCCGAGCTGTTTCTAAGAACAGTATCGACCACAAAGTCCATGTTTCAGTCATCTACGAAAGCTTTAATAATAACGTAGGACTTTGTACAATTGAGGCCTAACACATTCCTTATGAAAGTGGAAAATCTCACATCGGACAAACACAGCGCTGTGTCTCCCTAAGTTATGTAGAACGCAACGTAAGACTTGGGCAGTAAAATATATCTGCATGGGCGGAATACAGCTAAACAGGAAAGTTATATGTCATCTGCTCGGCTACTGGAATCTGCGTAGTAAGGATAACTAAGGAGACAATCGAGATACGAGTATCGGCCAATCTCATTAATCGTGAAAATGATTTTGCCCTCAGCCAGGTTTGCCAACCAGCCTCTGAAGCAATGAGAAGTGTGAGGTAGCGGTCTGCATGGCGCAGGGTAGCGGTGGGCGGTGAACGTTGCCAGCTGCGGAAGCAGTCGACCTGGCCGCCGTTCAACAATCGCGAAGCGGCATATGGGTGATTTAAATGCCCGCCAGGGATACCTATATGAAGACCTCGGCTGCAAACAGTGCTAGGAGGCAGCCGATGAGAAACAGAGTTATTGCTTGTAAAACGTGGTACATGGTGTGCTGGAGAAATGGCAGCTCTGTCTATAGTTTCAGGTACACACTAATGGCGACAGTGTCAGGATGTGTACGAGAAAACAGGGATAAACGCTAAAAACATGCCTGCCAGCAGTGGTAACGTGCGCACCGTTCGTGCCAGGAAAATGTTTTACAGGGACGATTTGTACAATTCCAAGGACGACGTGGATAACCAAGATACAGACAAAGCTTGTGAACACATTCCTGAAAGAAAATGTTATTCAGAAGTTGCTGAAAAAGTATAGTACGGTGTCATTTAAATTAGTTTTAGATTTTTCTTAATTACAGACTACTATTTGGGGGTCTGACACTTTATTGCTACAAAAACTGGCAATACAGTTCTTAGCATCATACACTGAAACAGTTTGGACCTTTTAAATTGGTACTTTTGAGCCAGCACGTAAAACAGTGCCAAGTCTATGCTAACCCTAAGCGCACTCGGTTTGCAAACAAACAATGTTCGGTGTCGTTTGACTTGTCTTAAGAATAAAATTTTGAACAGAATCTAAGATTTTGAAAACTTGTCGTTACTCTAGAAATATTCTATAAGAATGATTCATCTGGACAAAAAATTCACAATGGATATACTTGAAATATCTTAATTATTATATTTTATTGAAATAATATCGCCGAATTTCTCATAAGAAACACTATATATCTGACCACCAGAATCTTTTTAGCGTTATAATTCTCGAGATTTATGATTATAAAATATTTCAGCTCGAGGTGACGCTTATAATGCAGATGATATGGGTTAGAATTCATTTTTGTCTCTAACAGAGTTGATAGTGAAATACATTTTGTGTGTGTGTGTGTGTGTGTGTGTGTGTGTGTGTGCGTGTGTATGTGAAAGGCAAGAAGGGGGATTCTCTGATAACGGCCGGCCGCGGTGGCTGAGAGGTTCTACGCGCTTCACTTCGGAACTGAGCGACTGCTAAGGTCGCAGGTTTGAATCCTGACTCGGGGCCGGCCGCGGTGGCCATGCGGTTCTAGGCGCTTCAGTCCGGAACCGCGGGACTGCTACGGTCGCAGGTTCGAATCCTGCCTCGGGCATGGATGTGTGTGATGTCCTTAGGTTAGTTAGGTTTAAGTAGTTCTAAGTTCTAGGGGACTGATTACCTCAGATGTTGAGTCCCATAGTGCTCAGAGCCATTTGAGCCTGACTCGGGCATGGATGTGTGTGATCTCCTTAGTTGGGTTTTAGCAGTTATGAGTTCTAGGGGACTGATAACGGAGATACACAAACAAATAAAGTAAGTAAATCGCGTATTACCAATCACGGGTTTACTGCCGCGGTTTTCATATAAGGATACGGATTGTGACTCATCAGCACTTCGCCAGAAGTAGCAAAACCACAGAAAGCTTTCCGAAACGTCCAGTTCACTCTGCTGTCTTATGCGACAGAACACCCGTGCAGATTTTATTACATTTAGTCAGTGATTTGTGTGTCTGTGATGTTTGGGGGGGGGGGGGGAGAGGGGGAGCGTGCGAGCTTGCCTGTGTGCGTGCGTGTGTGTTTGAAATACCCAACGAAGCAAGCAGCGTCGCGGACTGTTTCAAAGGTGTGAGTGAGAAGTAGGGTAGTAAAGGAAAGATGGAAACTGAGAGAGCAGCACGTACACGATGTATCCAGTCCCAGTAGCTGTTGCAGTCCCCTACGCCTCGAACCAGTCTCGATGGGGCGTTACTCACACCTGTGCAGTCTTTGCGGCATCGCAGAACGCAAATACGTCGTGACTGGCCAATGAGTCAAAGTGTGCCCAGCAGGTGAGCAAATGGCGGCTTGCCTGGGTGAGCGGAACTGTAAGCAGCCAGATGGCGTCCTTGCTCCCCTTCCTGCTTCCCCACCCCACACACACACACACATACACACACAGTTGACTTGAATCGGCGGCGACGCCGGTCGGCTTTCATCTCCGGTGCTGCGCCCGCATTGTCGACGCACAATTGGGTCGGCAGCGCTCAGGTCCCGCCGAGAGGCTCGGCGCTGCTAATGAGCTCTTGAGGGCGATTTCCGCCGCCGCGCCGGCCCAGGTGCCGGTTCCCGGCACACCGCAGCGGCTGCTTAGGTTACCACAGCCAGAGTTAACTATACGGCAGTGACGAGCATTGTGCGCAGCTGTCCGTGCCAGAGGTGCCCAAATTATCTATCCCTTCCATGCAGTACTACACAGGTATCTATGGTCAACTATCAAATCAGAGGAAATACACTAGCTGAGCTTAATATCTGCAGCATAGTGCCCAGAGTCGATCGCGGTCCTCTGGTTTGGAGCCGTGTGGAGGGTCTAAACCAGAGGCTCAGACGACTCTGCGACTATAATGGTTGCAAATTCATCGACCTCCGTTATTGGGTGGAGAACTGTAGGGCCCCCCTAGACAGGTCAGGCGTGCACTACACACTGGAAGCAGCTACTAGGGTAGCAGAGTACGTGTGGCGTGCACACGGGGGTTTTTTAGGCTAGAGGGACCCCCCCTTGGGCGAAACGATAAAATACCTGACGGCTTACCAGAGAGGACATTATCATCGTTGATAAAGAATGTCCGTCCTCAGAGACCAAAAACAGGAAAAGTTAACGTAATATTGGTAAACTGCAGGAGTATCCAGGGCAAGGTTCCTGAATTAGTATCTCTTATTGAAGGAAATAGTGCGCATATAGTATTAGGAACGGAAAGTTGGTTAAAACCGGAAGTGAACAGTAACGAAATCCTAGACACAGAATGGAATATATACCGCAAGGATAGGATAAACGCCAATGGTGGAGGAGTATTTATAGCAGTAAAGAATTCAATAATATCCAGTGAAGTTATTAGCGAATGCGAATGTGAAATAATCTGGGTTAAGTTAAGTATCAAAGGTGGGTCAGATATGATAGTCGGATGCTTCTATAGACCACCTGCATCAGCAACCGTAGTAGTTGAGCGCCTCAGAGAGAACCTGCAGAACGTCGTGAAGAAGTTTCGTGATCATACTATTGTAATAGGGGGAGACTTCAATCTACCAGGTATAGAATGGGATAGTCACACAATCAGAACTGGAGCCAGGGACAGAGACTCTTGTGACATTATCCTGACTGCCTTGTCCGAGAATTACTTCGAGCAGATAGTTAGAGAACCAACTCGTGAAGCTAACGTTTTAGACCTCATAGCAACAAATAGACCGGAACTTTTCGACTCCGTGAATGTAGAAGAGGGTATCAGTGATCATAAGTCAGTGGTTGCATCAATGACTACAAGTGTAATAAGAAATGCCAAGAAAGGAAGGAAAATATATTTGCTTAACAAGAGTGATAGGGCACAAATCGCAGAATATCTGAGTGACCACCATCAAACGTTCATTTCTGAGGAAGAGGATGTGGAACAAAAATGGAAAAAATTCAGAAACATCGTCCAGTACGCTTTAGATAAGTTCGTACCGACTAAGGTCCAAAGCGAGGGGAAAGATGCACCGTGGTATAACAATCATGTACGAAAGGTACTACGGAAACAAAGAAAGCTTCATCATAGGTTTAAGAGTAGTCGAATCATAGCTGATAAGGAAAAGCTGAACAAAGCGAAAAAGAGCGTAAAGAGAGCAATGAGAGAAGCATTCAACGAATTCGAACATAAAACATTGGCAAACAATCTAAACAAGAACCCTAAAAAGTTTTGGTCATATGTAAAATCGGTAAGCGGATCTAAATCCCCTATTCAGTCACTCGTTGACCACGATGGAACCGAAACAGAGGACGACCGAAGAAAGGCAGAAATACTGAATTCAGTGTTCCGAAACTGTTTCACTGCGGAAAATCGTAACACGGTCCCTGACTTCAGCCGTCGCACGGACGCCAAAATGGAAAATATTGAAATAAACGATATCGGAATTGAAAAACAACTGCTATCACTTAGTAGCGGAAAAGCATCCGGACCAGACGAGATACCCTTAAGATTCTACAGTGATTATGCTAAAGAACTTGCCCCCTTTCTATCAGCAATTTATCGTAGATCGCTGGAAGAACGTAAAGTACCTAGCGACTGGAAGAAAGCGCAGGTCGTTCCCATTTTCAAGAAGGGTCATAAATCAGATGCGAATAATTATAGGCCTATTTCGCTTACGTCAATCTGTTGTAGAATAATGGAACATGTTTTGTGTTCTCGTATTATGACGTTCTTAGATAATACAAATCTCCTTCATCATAACCAACATGGATTCCGCAAACAGAGATCATGTGAAACTCAGCTCGCCCTATTTGCCCAAGAAATTCACAGTGCCGTAGACACTGGCGAGCAGATTGATGCCGTATTCCTTGACTTCAGAAAGGCATTTGATACGGTTCCGCACTTACGTTTAGTGAAAAAAATACGAGCTTACGGAATATCGGACCAGGTTTGTGATTGGATTCAGGATTTCCTAGAAGAAAGAACACAACATGTAATTCTTAACGGTTCAAAATCTGCAGATGTAGAGGTAATTTCGGGAGTACCGCAGGGAAGCGTGATAGGACCTTTATTGTTTACAATATACATAAATGACTTAGTTGACAACATCGGTAGCTCCGTGAGGCTATTTGCAGATGACACGGTTGTCTACAAGAAAGTAGCAACATCAGAAGACTCGTACGTACTCCAGGAGGACCTGCAGAGGATTAATGCATGGTGCGACAGCTGGCAGCTTTCCCTAAACGTAGATAAATGTAATATAATGCGCATACATAGGGGCAGAAATCCATTCCAGTACGATTATGCCATAGGTGGTAAATCATTGGAAGCGGTAACGACCGTAAAATACTTAGGAGTTACTATCCGGAGCGATCTGAAGTGGAATGATCACATAAAACAAATAGTGGGAAAAGCAGGCGCCAGGTTGAGATTCATAGGAAGAATTCTAAGAAAATGTGACTCATCGACGAAAGAAGTAGCTTACAAAACGCTTGTTCGTCCGATTCTTGAGTATTGCTCATCAGTATGGGACCCTTACCAGGTTGGATTAATAGAAGAGATAGACATGATCCAGCGAAAAGCAGCGCGATTCGTCATGGGGACATTTAGTCAGCGCGAGAGCGTTACGGAGATGCTGAACAAGCTCCAGTGGCGGACACTTCAAGAAAGGCGTTACGCAATACGGAGAGGTTTATTATCGAAATTAAGAGAGAGCACATTCCGGGAAGAGATGGGCAACATATTACTACCGCCCACATATATCTCGCGTAATGATCACAACGAAAAGATCCGAGAAATTAGAGCAAATACGGAGACTTACAAGCAGTCGTTCTTTCCACGCACAATTCGTGAATGGAACAGGGAAGGGGGGATCAGATAGTGGTACAATAAGTACCCTCCGCCACACACCGTAAGGTGGCTCGCGGAGTATAGATGTAGATGTAGATGTAGATGTATTTTTCAGTGGAACAAGCCCGAACACGTTGGAAGTCATATCGTGACATTACAGGACCTAACCCCTCTCATAGATGAATCGGTGGACGGTAGTTGGCGATTGAAACAAGTGATTTTTCCTGGGAGGGCACACTGTGAAATCTAGTTGGCGGTGAGTACAGGTGATTTTTCCAGGGAGGGCGTTCTGTGAAAACTAGTTGGCGGTTAGAACAGGTGGTTTTCTCCTGGGAGGGCGTTCTATCGAAACTAGTTGGCGGTTGAACAGGTGATTTTTCCTGGGAGGGTGAAAACTAGTTGGCGGCTTGAACAGGTGGCTTTTTCCTGGGAGGGCGTTCTATCGATACTGGGCGGTTGGAACAGGTGATTTTTCCTGGGAGGGCGTTCTGTGAAATCTAGTTGGCGGTGGGTACAGGTTCTTTTCCCTGGGAGGACGTTCTGCAAAAACTAGTTGGCGGTTGGAACAAGTGATCTTTCCTGAGAGGGCGTACTGTGAAATCTAGTTGGCGGTGAGTACAGGTGATTTTTCCTGGGAGGGCTTTCTTTGAAATCTAGTTGGCGGTTGGAACAGGTGATTTTTCGTGGGAGGGCGTTATGTCAAAACTAGTTGGCGGTTGGAACAAATGATTTTCCCTGGAGGGCGTACTGTGAAATCTAGTTGGCGGTGAGTACAGGTGCCGGACGGAGTGGCCGAGCGGTTCTCTCTTCAGTCTGGAACCGCGCGACCGCTACGGTCGCAGGTTCGAATCCTGCCTCGGGCATGGATGTTTGTGATGTCCTTAGGTTAGGTAGGTTCAAGTAGGTCTAAGCTCTAGGGGACTGATGCCCTTAGAAGTTAAGTCCCATAGTGCTCAGAGCCATTTGAACCATTTTTTGGTGAGTACAGGTGATTTTTGCTGGGAGGGCGTTCTGTGAAAACTAGTTGGCGGTTGGAATAGGTGCTTTTCTCTGAGAGGGAGTTCTGTGAAATGAGTAGCGGTTGGAAAAAGTTTCTTTTTCCGGTAGAGGGTGTAGTTTGATTGTTTTTGTACAATCGGTGATCAGTAGCCAACGTAACATTTTTTTTCATCGGCCAACTACGGTTGGAAAAGTGCGGAATTTGTTGCGGGATGCCGCAGAATATTTTTGCTTTAACCGCTATGGTTTCATGAAGTTCCGATATGTGGCGGCACTATACGTAGCCTTCAAAATGGCGTCTGTAATGGAGGTGCTTTCCAAGCAGGAAGTTGCAATTGTGCTTCTTTCGGTCGAAAACCAGAGCATCGCAGATGTGCTTGCAGAATGTCTACGGAGACGTGGCAGTGAATAACAGCACGGTGGAATCGTTGGGATAGGCGTCTGCCATCATCGCCAGAAGGTCGCGCGCAAACGTGTCCGGTCTCTTGCGTGCCGTCCGGCCACATACAGCTGTGACTCCTGCAATTTTGGAACGTGCGGACAGTCTGATTCCAGGTCATCGACGGGTCACAATCGAACAGCCCACTGTTCACCTGCTCCAAGACAACGCAAGGCCTCACGCAGATCTGCATGCCCGAGAGGAGTTCACAAAACTTTAATGGACTGTTCTTCCTCATCCACGCTGTAGCCCACCTTCCGACTTCCATCTGTTTCCTCCAATTTAGGATGCCCTCCGCGGGAAGCAGTACGTGAATTATGGGGAATTATGCAGCAAGACATTGACTCCGACGTCGACCAGTAGAGTGGTAGTATGCAAGCATACAAGCCTGTTAGTAAGGCTCCGTTAAGGCCGTCGCATTAAACGAAGATTACGTCTGAAAGTGTTTTGTACCTAAAAGAGTGGAGAATAATATGGTATACTGTTATCCCGCATACACATAACCTTGGGTAATTTGTAAGCGGTCCGTTGCTGCGTTGACAATTTAAGAAGATTGTGTTACATAAAGCATAAATACGTTAGTCTCAGTAGAATTACGTCAGGGGATTTTAAAATGAACGTGTGAAATACTATTGACTATCAGACCCGCTGCCGTAGCTGCAAATGCCTCCTGCTATCACCAGACAAATAATAAGTTAATTGAAAGATCTACCTTTCCCCTTGACCGTGGCAGCTTTCGACAATGGTACTCACAGTATATGTTTGAACTGGATGGCATCGCAGAATTGGAGACAGGCTAAAGGCCATACATAATTAAGAGAGAGGCAGAATGTTAGTTAATTTTTGTATTCGTTGAACCATAAATACAAATGAAATGTGAAGCTGTCTTTAGAGAGTAGGACAGCACCAATTCACAGGGCCAGATTTTTTTATGTTTCCCTAGTCCTCCGCCGAATAAAGAATGTACAGAAGAAGGATACAGAAGATGAACAAAAATTTTGTACAGCCCCTGGGAGTATTAATTAGAAAATAATTATTTGTTTCCAAATCTAACCCCGATTTTTGTTTTGTCTCCTGGTTTCCAACTTCGATATCAAAAGTACAATTATTAACCCATACTATGATACAATTCACAATACACAGCTAAATAATTCTTTAACAATCCTTTATAAATTGCTTCTCTGTTATAGCAAACGTACGGTATAGAGCACAGCCTTAAAATATAGGCAGCCTCTTAGCACTGGTGCGTGATCGTCACTCTCGCTCCCCAAATAGTTGCGTCAAATACTAAAGGTAGAGGCCATTGCTAGTCTTTAAACAGATTTAATATGCAGCCAGCACTGATAAGAGTTCCCTCTACAAACAGAGTTTCCTTTTCTCTTCTTAAAATAAAATCACAATGCGAAAGATACTCAAAGAATAAAAACAGCGAAACAAAGACATGGTACAACTAGACCAGGGCTTAACAACTGGCCGGTTTTGAGCGCGAGTACTCGCGTCTGCTCAGGCACGTGCTCGCGAGCAGCTGCAAGGTCGCGGAGTAGGGAGGGAGGGGAGGGAGGGGAAATGCGCGCGCACGTTTGAATAGGGCCGCAGCGTGCCTATTGAATTCGCGCCGAATGTGTAACGTTTAAAGTACTACGATCCGCTCTTAACAGTCACTTCGCTGGTTAAGAATCATGTGAAGTCGCCGTTGAGTAACCCCAACCATGCTTTCGCAGTTCAACCCCCATTGGGGGGAATTGTATCTGTTTATAGAAAAAGATGGTGTTGCAAAATGTTTAGTATGTCACAAAACGCTGAATTCTTTTACGAAGTTTGATTTGCAGCGACATTTTATGTCGTACCACGCGAAAGACTACGGACGTGGAAAATGTGATTGACCAGATCGTGCACAGGAAGTTATTAAACTTAAAAGGAAGGTATCCGAAGAAGATCTGGACGACGAAGGAAAATCAACTGAGGCAGCTCTCAGAGTGGGTTACAAAATTGCTTTGCTTTTAGCAAAATCCCTGCGCCCCTTAACTGATGGCGATTTAATATAGGAATGTTCGGTAGTTGCAGCGGAACATTTGTGTCCATCTCAAGTTGAACAGTTTCGGATTGTGCCATTATCTAACATGACCATTATGCGTCGCATACAGGACATGGCAGACGACGTCCAGAGCCAGCTTGCAAATATCGGTAAAGATTTTTTTGCGTATTCTCTAGCTCTGGACGAAAGTGTTGATATCACTGGAACAGCGCAGCTTGCCATATTTATTAGAGGAGTTAATAGAGACCTTCAGGTGAGGGAGGAGCTCCTCGATGTAGTAGCCATGAAGAACACTACAACCGGAGGTGATATTTTAAGTAGTGTTGAAGAAAGTGTTGAAAATATAGGATTGTCGTGGAATTCTTTAGTTTCAGTGTCTACAGATGGTAGAGGCATACACTAAGCTAATAAAATTATGTGGCACGTGTACATTCTCCTTTATTTGTTTCATTTGTCGCAGTAATAATTCGTGAGTGATATCCCTGCAGGTGGCCGCGGATTTACATCGACTGGCTGCAGCTGTTGTGTACCCCACGTGACTCTCTCCGCTCTGGTCCGGTAGTGGGGGTAGCGTGCTCGCGCTGCTCCGTGCTCGCGCCTTGCTGCTCACAGCTTGCTCCACGAGCACGTATGTTGTGAAGCCCTGAACTAGACAGTGAAACGAAGAATGAAAGACGTGCCCACTGTATTAAAACGTTAGAAACAAAATAAGAAATCTAGGTTGCTATGTTTCCATTCGCTGTTTGTATACGCTTTATATCACTACAAAACATCGATCGGGCAGTGATGTATTTAATGAAGCAAATGTGCTTATGATAATAGTATATACAATGAGGTCACAAAAAGTCGTGGGGTAGCGATATGCACGTATGCAAAATGGTTCAAATGGCTCTGAGCACTATGGGACTTAACATCTGTGGTCATCAGTCCCCTAGAACTTAGAACTACTTAAATCTAACTAACCTAAGGACATGACACACATCCATGACCGAGGCAGGATTCGAACCTGCGACCGTAGCGGTCGCGCGGCTCCCGACTGAGCGCCTAGAACCGCTAGACCAACGTGGCCGGCGCACGTATGCAGATGGTGGTAGTATCGCGTACGCTAGGAATAGAAGGGCATTACATATGATGGCGGAGCTCTCATTTGTACTAGGATGTTTCATGCTGAAAGATTTACGACGTGATTATGGCCGCGCGACGGGAATTAAGAGACTCTGAACGCGGAATGATAACTGGAGTTAGAAGCATGTGACATATCATTTCGGAAATCGCTACGGAAATCAATGTTCCTCAATCCGCAGTGTCAAGAGTGTGCCAAGAATACCACATTTAAGGCATTAGCTCTTCCTGCGGACAACGCAGAGCTCGATGGCCTTCACTTAAAGATCGAGAACAACAGCGTTTGCATACAGTTGTCAGTGTTAACAGATAAGAAACACTACGTGAAATAACTGCAGATATCAATGTAGGAAGTGCGACGCAAATATCCGTTACGACCGTGCTGAGAAATTTGGTGTTAATGGTCTATGGCAGCTGACGACCGGGCTCTAGTGCCTTCTTTAACAACATGGCATCGCCTGCAGCGCCTCTCCTGTAGTCGTGACCGTAGTAGTTGGACTATAGACGCCTGGGAAACCGTGACCTGTTCAGATTAGTCCAGATGTCAGTTGGTAAGAGTTGACAGTAGGGTTCGGGTGTGGTGCACATCCCCCGGAGCCATGGACCCAAAGTTCTTATCAACGCACTGTGCAAGCTGGCGGTGGTTCCATAATGATGTGGGCTGTATTCACACGGAATGGACTGGGTTCTCTGCTCGAAGTGATCCGATCATTGACCGGAAATGGTTATGATCGGCTACTTGGAGACCATTTGCAGCCATTCATGGATTTCAAATTCTTAAACAACGATATAATTTGATGGATGACAATGCGATCAATTGTTCGTGATTGTTTTTGAAGAAGATCCTGGACAGTGCGATCAAATGATTTGGCCACTCCATCCCATCGAACTTTTATGTCACATGATCAAGAATTCAGTTCGTGCACAAAATCTGACACTGGCAACCGTTCCGCAATTACGGTAAGCTATAAAGGCAGCGTGGCTCAACTGCAGGGGGCTTCCAACGACTTCTCCATGCTATCTCGAGTTGCTGCACTGTGCCTTGCTGCACTACGCCTGGAAAAAGGCGGTTGACAAGATATTAAGAGGTATCCCATGACTTTTGGCACCTCGGTGTATACTAAAAACTAAAGCTATTTACTATGAAGAGATGTTCAGCATCCCGAGGTAATAGTGACGCAGAGTGGTTATGAAGTAATGGACAACCGTCAGTTGAAGATATTGGCAGCATTTCGAGATTCATGTTATCGGAGCAGTGTCCTTGTGTACCATGGGGCTCTCGGCGATGCCGCATCATGCTTCCTCCACGCCATGTCTAAGCTCATCCACTCGCCACGGCCGTGATAACCACTCCTCGTATGTACCATGCAGTTGTAAGTGAGTGCAACGAACGGCTTTGGTATTAGGGGAAGGCTATAAAGGACCACAAATTTAACTGATAGAAGAGGGCTGTGTTGTGACTTATCCCATTCTGGTATTTAAACATAGTACTGACGTCATAATTCTACTAGTACTCTACGGCTGTAAGTGATGCGACCGCCTACGGGAAACAGCTCTGAGAGGAAGAAAAAATGGCTCTGAGCACTATGGGACTCAACTGCTGAGGTCATTAGTCCCCTAGAACTTAGAACTAGTTAAACCTAACTAACCTAAGGACATCACAAACATCCATGCCCGAGGCAGGATTCGAACCTGCGACCGTAGCGGTCTTGCGGTTCCATACTGCAGTGCCTTTAACCGCACGGCCACTTCGGCCGGCTGAGAGGAAGAGGCGAGGCATTGTTTGACCATGACGATGAATGACATTAGCATGCAAACGGCGCCATGTGCGGTAACACTTAACAAAGTAGCACCGGCGTATTGTGTGCGGTCCGCTCACAGAGTGTTCTGGAGATGGTGGAAGCCGTGTGCATCCTCTGAGGATTGCAGAGGGTTGAGGTCAGAACATCCCACTAACTAAGATGGTATGAGACTACCGTGCCAAATTTCGATCCGAAACCAAATAGCGTCGACTAGATCACACGTCAGAGTGGCCTAGAGTTCATGTATCCACTAGTTTTGATGCCTATGTGGTGAGTTTCCACCAGTAAAACATTTCTCGCAACCATCATTTTTGGTGAAGCTACGATGGCTTCCCCTACTTATTTTTACGCGGTACAGCGGGGGTAACTTCCAGGCTGTCAGGTTGTCCATTGTGATGTGACATCTCTAGAGCATACCGAAAAGAGGTCTTCTTCCGTGCAATTGGAGCTAAACCGTTCTTTTTCTTCAACGGTTCACACCATCTTGAGACTTTTTAAAAAGGTAATGTGCTTGGCGGGTATAAAAATTGTTCTGGTCTATCTTCCTATGACCCCATAATACGGTATAACATTAGCAGATCCAGAATCCCGAAATAACAGTTAATGGGAGTAACTTGCATATTAAATTTTCCGACATTTAGTATCTGTGCAATCGGTCTATAATTGCAGTCAATCGATTTTTAGCTTCCACTTCTGCAGTCTTAAGTTAGTTGAATAACTCGGTATTCTTCATTTGTAATGGGTGGACGAAAAGTTGCTAAGGCCTCTCCATGTGAGTGTGAAGCATCCAGCAAAAACCTTGGGTTTATAACAGGCAGTGTCTGCTCAGGTAGCTCTACGCAGGAAGTGGAACAGTTATGAAACGTCCCCTTTGAACAATTATACATGACTGTGGTTAAACTGACACACAATATTTTTAGCGCAACGCAATATGTCTTTCAAAAATCTGTACAAAAGAATGGCCCTGACTAACATTAACCTATACGTTTCAAAAATCACTTACCTCACAAAAATTTTCGTTACTCGAACTACTGCAATACAGCGAGCGCCACTACTGCCAGCTAAATAAAAGATTCAAACTACTGAAGGCACTAACTACTGATAGGCACAGTTAGCAAAAGAAAGATTTTGATAGAGAACAAACAATGTATTTACCTTAATGTTGTTAAAAAGTCATATTATATATATCAGTCCATGGATCCAATATTAAAAATTTACTCTTTCTGCTGGACACACGTCCAGATCGTCCACTTTCAAAATTCCGCCATCTTTCTCCCCACATCTACCACTGCTGGCGGCTCACCTCCAACTACGCAACGCTACGCGCTGTTAACATCCAGCTGCCCAACACTACAATGGCAGACAACAATGCAAACTAGCCACAGACTGCACACAGCACAGCCAGTGATTTTCATACAGAGCGCTACGTGGCGTTACCAATAAGAAAACCTAAACAGCCTACTTACACAGTGTTTGTTCCAGAGCCATTGGGGTGCTAGATGAGGGGCAACATAGCCGCACATGTTCATAAAACTGTTGGCCTTATTCAGCGGTAGCTGCGCGTTGGACTGCTGTTCGCGGACTCATGCCTTTATTGTTGTACAGTGGTTGTGCCAGTTGTGAGCACTTTCGCCGATGGTCTGATCGCCAACAGCTTCGAACGAATTGGAAGTGCAATAAAACTGTTGATTTAATTTTTAGTTCTTCTGTGTCAGTTGGTACCCACACTCGACTGTAACAATACACCACTACAGTATTATGGACTCGGGATGATAGTCACATAGATTGACAGACCAAACGCGACGATTCGTGGTGATTTCGAGACCAATGGATTCTTACAATTTGGTGCAATTATCGGTTCGTGGGGTTTAGTGCCCTAAACTGCATTATTCCTGTGTTCAAAAGTGACTCTAAGCACTATGGGACTTAACATCTGAGGTCATCAGTCCCCTAGGCTTACAACTACTTAAACCTAACCAACCTAAGGACATCACACACATCCATGCCAGAGACAGGATTCGGACCTGCGACCGTAGCAGCAGCGCGGCTCCGGACTGAAGCGCCTAGAACAGCTTGGCCACACGGCCGGCGTTCCTGTGTTGTCCTCATCTTGACCCAAGTGTCGTAACTAGCTTATGGCAGCCGTATGGGTGGGTAGGGGAACGGGCCATGCTGTGGATGGAGTTTCCATAGGATTGTAGTGTTCTGAAGGGCGAAAAGAAGAAGAAAAGGAGAGGGGAGGAGGGAGGGCAAACGGAAAAAGAGAAAGAGAAGCAGGAAAACAAGAAAAATGGGAAGATGGACAGCACTAAAATAAAAAGAGGGCAGAAATGTATGATAGGGAATCATAAGGATATTCGGATTGTACTGTACTGAGTAACAGTTGCGTAAGAAGTACCTCTCCCTGGTTACAAGACTCTTGTTTCTTCATTTCGGCTACTAGATGGAGCCATGTTCGTTATTCTAATTGAACCAAAATATGTAAGGAGTATATCTGGCGTTTATCGTTTCTATGGCGGTTTTGTGTTCATTGGCGATGAAATAATAGAAAAGATGTTCAGCGTTTTTCACGTTTTCATTTCCGTTGTAAGAGAAAGAATTACTGAAATTTGTACATTTTCTTCATTGTAAATTCATATTGTTTCAATAAACGAATCAACAGAATAAGCAGTGGCGTAATTTAAACAATAATTGTGAAGAATTAGGAGCTAGGAGGGAATACAGAGACGAATATTACCTAGGGCGTTTGTTACCCTAGTCGGGCCACTGCTTAACCTCGCAGACAAGGTGGGGGGTTGCGTAAAGATACGAATGCGTCATCAGTGGTCACTCAGGCAATATGAAAGCCGTTTTAAGTTCTTGCAAATCAAACTAGCGAATATTCTAGAAGTTCACTTATGGTTTTATTAGGTTGGTGCGTAATTTTGTAGCGTTTTTGTTTCTCATTTCCGCATTCCGGTTACTATGTACTTATTTATCGATTATCATTTTTTGCTTGTAGATCAATGTTGTTATTTGAATTCAGATATTGTCATCTTGTCATTTTGTCATTCTGGGATAATTAGTGGAGCTGTGGACGCTAGGAAATGAAGTCCCAAGTGGAGAAATCGTAATATTTTCGACATTTTCTTCTATTTGAGCCCAATAGAGCGGTGACAGCAGCGGAGGCGGTCAGAGACATCTACACCGTCTGTGGGAATAGTACCATTGGACAGAGCACGGCAAAAAAGTGTTTTCTCGTATTAAGGAAGATCGTGATTACATTAGTGACTCTCCACGTTCAGGAAGAAATCTGAGTTCTGAAAGAGATCGTTTAAACGCAGCCGACCGTTGTGGCCGAGCTGTTCTAGCCGCTTCAGTCCGGAACTGCGCTGCTGATACGGTCGCAGGTTCGAACCCTGCCTCGTGCATGGATGTGTGTGATTTCCTCAGGTTAGTTAGGTTTAAGCAGTTCTAAGTGTAGGGGACTGATGACCTGAGATGTTAAGTCCCATAGTGCTGAGAGCCATTTGAACCTTTTGTTTAAACGCATTAGTCCACAATGACAACATCGGTGTACTCGAGAGCCGGCAAATGTGATGAAATGTGATCATTACACCATCGTGCGACAATTGCATGCAATGGGGAAGGTTGAAAGATCGGATGTATGGGTACCACATGATCTAAGCAAAAATCTCAAAAACCAGCGGATGCCCTATGTGCATCACTGCTTGCTCGTCATCAATTGTCTCATGAACAATACCGACCGTTATTGGAGACGAGAAATGGTGTCTTCATGCTAACATAAGGAAAGCACATGAGTGACTATCACCAAACAAAGCAGCAACTCCCTCTACTAAAACCTGCTCGCATTCACAAAAGATAATGTTATGCATATGATGGAGGAGACACAGTGTTCTGTACTACGAATTGCTTCCCCGAGGTGTAACCATCGCTGCTGAAATTTTTATTCAACGACTGAGACGTCCTGCAGACGCAGTCCAAGAACAACGACCAGGAAGACTGCGTGAAGTGATGCTACTCCAAGGTAACGTCTGCTTGCATTCTGCTGGACTGACAAAAAACAGTATGCGATAGTAAGGTCGGGAAGTCATTCCACATCCACATTTATTCACCCGATCTCAGTTTGTCGGACACTCAGGCACCTTTCACACATCTACTGCTCAGCAAAACCACCCGATTTCATTCCGACAGATAATGTGCGGTACAGTTTCGGAATAGTGGGAAAAACTTAATATCGGCCTCCACGTAATTTGGTAGCACAAGATGATCTAATCATCACATGAATGAATGCAGTTGTATGTGGCGTACCTGGAGAAAGTTACGGGCTCCCTTCCCCGTCGAACTGAGACCGTTATCAAGTCGCTGTTATACGTGGGGAAACACCGCACGTATTGGCCGGTGCCCTTACATACGTCACCGACACGGCAGGATCGCTTACTCGCCGGCTACGACCGGTTGTAGCATCTAACGCTAATTCAGGTTTCCTGTCCAGTCCGAGTATCGACATCAACATGCAGTCAGACACACTAGAGCTGTTCAGCCAGTAAGTGAATGGTGCAACCAATGGTTGCGCGAGCTGTTCAGCCAGTAAGTGAATGGTGCAACCAATGGTTGAGTTGGGTACGGCTACTGGCACGGTAACAGTAATACACAGAGAATGATTTCTCTCCCTTCAGCACAGTGTGCACTGATTTGAAATACACTGCAGATTAAAATTGTGTGTTTTATCGGATGTGAAACTACACTACTGGCCAATAAAATTGCTACACCACGAAGATGACGTGCTACAGACGCGAAATTTAACCGACAGGAAGAAGATGCTGTGATATGCAAATGATTACCTTTTCAGAGCATTCACACAAGGTTGGCGCCGGTGGCGACACCTACAACGTGCTGACATGAGGAAAGTTTCCAACCGATTTCTCATACAGAAACAGCAGTTGACCGGCGTAGCCTGGTGAAACGTTGTTGTGATGCCTTGTGTAACGACGAGAAATGCGTACCATAACGTTTCCGACTTTGATAAAGGTCGGATTGTAGCCTATCTCGATTGCGGTTTATCGTATCGCGTCGCTGCTGCTCGCGTTGGTCGAGATGGCTGGCTCTGAGCACTATGGGACTCAACTGTTGTGGTCATAAGTCCCCTAGAACTTAGAACTACTTAAACCTAACTAACCTAAGGACATCACACACATCCATGCCCGAGGCAGGATTCGAACCTGCGAACGTAGCGATCGTGCGGTTCCAGACTGTAGCGCCTTCAACCGCTCGGCTGGTCGAGATCCAATGACTGTTAGCAGAGTATGGAATCGGTGGGTTTAGGAGGGTAATACGGAAGGCCTTGCTGGATCCCAACGGCCTCGTATCACTAGCAGCCGAGATGACAGGCATCTTATCCGCATGGCTGTAACGGATCGTGCAGCCACGTCTCGATCCCTGAGTCAACAGATGGGGACGTTTGCAAGACAACAACCATTTGCACGAACAGTTCGACGACGTTTTCAGCAGCATGAACTATCAGCTCGGAGACCATGGCTGCGGTTACCCCTGACGCTGCACCACAGACAGGAGCACCTGCGATGGTGTACTCAACGACGTACCTGGGTGCACGAACGGCAAAACATCATTTTTTCAGATGAATCCAGGTTCTGTTTACAGCACCATGATGGTCGCATTCGTGTTTGGCGACATCGCGGTGAACACACATTGGAAGCGTGTATTCGTCATCGCCATACTGGCGTATCATCCGACTTGATGATATGGGGTGCCATTGATCACACGTCTCGGTCACCTCTTGTTCGCATTGACGGCACTTTGAACAGCAGACGTTACATTTCAGATGTGTTACGACCCGTGGCTCTTCCCTTCATTCGATCCCTGCAAAAGCCTACATTTCAGCAGAATAATGCACGACCGCATGCTGCAGGTCCTGTACGGGCCTTTCTGGATACAGAAAATGTTCGACTGCTGCCCTGGCCAGCACATTCTCCAGATCTAACACCAACTTAAAACGTCTGGTCAGTGGTGGCCGAGAAAGTGACTCGCCACAGTACCCCAGTCACTACTCTTGATGAACTGTGGTATCGTGTTTAAACTGCATGGGCAGCTGACCTGTACACGCCATCCAAGCTCTGTTTGACTCAATGCTCAGGCGTATCAAGGCCGTTATTACGGCCAGAGGTGGTTGTTGTGGGTACTGTTTTCTCAGGATCTATGCACCCAAATTGCGTGAAAATGTAATCACATGTCAGTTCTAGTATAATATATTTGTCCAATGAATACCCGTTTATCATGTGTTTTTCTTCTTGATGTGGCAATTTTAATGGGCAGTAGTGTATGAAGGAGTGTCATAAGTCGTATTTAGGTAACTCTGCACGTAAAACAATTACCCGCGGAAAGCTTAGGCCCCGTGGCGAAGTCCGGCTCTGGGATAGCCAGAACGTTCAACAATAAATGCGACAGCCGGAGACAGCTCAAGTACCCCGTTGCGTTCTGTGAGGCTACAGTCACCTCACTTGTTTATCATTCTGTATTTAGATTTCAGTGTGGGTAGATTTATCGCGATTTTCGAAATCCTTCGGTGTTTTCTGGACTTGGTTTCGGTCAGCGCGTTCATTATGTGAACTTCGTCATTATCGATCTCTTGGAACCGCGAGTTTATTCCACAGGTCCACGCCACTGCCTTTGTGAGTGATCAGTTGTCACTGTTGCTGCAAATCTGTAGCAGAGCAGGAAACTATCTGAGTCGGAACTTGTAGGAACACTGGCCTGTGAGATCGCTTCCTTCTACGCTGTGATTCAGACGTCGTGGTCGAGAGACAAAAACTCTCTTCCATAAGTCAATGCTGTTAACCACAGTATTAAATAGGTGGATATACCAGGAATCACTGTACTTTTTGATGTTTGAGGTTAAGGAAGAGGTAATTCCACTGTCTTTAATCATCTTACCGTTTGCACAGAATAGACAGACATACATTGAGCTAAAGCCCTCTCCAACCCTAAGGCTGATTTGTAATGACTTCCTTAGCCGGTCCCGTTGAATGTGGACGCCGTTACTTGCATCCCACCTTCACATTGATGTACCTAGCCAATTACAGGGACTGCTACAGTTTAACATGCCCTCAGTCTGAGGGCGCAACTTGTAATTTTTCGCAATAACAAATTATTGGAAGAGGTGAAAGACATGGTGACATACAGAATCACATGACCGAATGCATATCGAGCTCACACCATCTGTATTTGTATCCTCAAGCATATTCGCTGCACCGCTGCGGCCATTGTCGTTGGAAAGTGATCTATCAGTGTTCCGGCCACTATTAAAAGCGGTCTACAAGAACGCGTGGTTTGCAACCTAGGAGAATT
This sequence comes from Schistocerca americana, assembly GCF_021461395.2. Lineage (NCBI taxonomy): Eukaryota > Metazoa > Arthropoda > Insecta > Orthoptera > Acrididae > Schistocerca > Schistocerca americana. Next base: position 634,212,110 of record NC_060123.1, on the reverse strand, counting down.
CTATGGAAGCTGGCTGCAGACTTGTAAGTGTACTGGCACAACAGAATAAATTAACATGAATATGGTTGTACGTGACAAGCTAGAACAACGACATCCCAAAAATGGATTCGAATCGTCGTCTATGTCTACATATTCCGTGAAAAGAGTAACATGTTTTTCATGATAACTGAGAGGCGAAACCAAACCAGGTATCAAGCTCTCTCAATTTCCTTCAAATGGACGGAATTACGGTGAGTAATTTTAAGCCCAATTGTCACACAAGGCGAAAAATGGGTGAGTGTGCTACATTAGATTCGAATGGAGGCATTCAACATTGATAAAGCGAGTGAAGTTTGTAAGTAGGCTGTTTAGGTTTTTATATTGGTAACGCCACGTAGCGCTCTGTATGAACATCACTGGCTGTGCTGTGTGCAGTCTGTGGCTGGTTGGCATTGTTGTAATATTCGCTATTGTAGTGTTGGGCAGTTAGATGTGAACAGCGCGTAGCGTTGCGCAGTTGGAGGGGAGCCGCCAGCAGTGGTGGATGTGGGGAGAGAGGTGGCAGAATTTTGAGAGCGGACGATCTGGACGTGTGTCCATCAGAAAGAGTAAATTTGTAATACTGTATATCATGAACTGATATATACAGGGTGTTACAAAAAGGTGCGGCCAAACTTTCAGGAAACATTCCTCACACACAAATAAAGAAAAGATGTTATGTGGACATGTGTCCGGAAACGCTTACTTTCCATGTTGGAGCTCATTTTAGTTTCGTCAGTATGTTCTTCCACATACGCTCAATGGAGCACGTTATCATGATTTCATACGGGATACTCTACCTGTGCTGCTAGAACATGCGCCTTTACAAGTACGACACAACATGTGGTTCATGCACGATTGAGCTCCTGCACATTTCAGTCGAAGCGTTCGTACGCTTCTCAACAACAGATTCGGTGACCGATGGAATGGTAGAGGCTGACCAATTCCATGGCCTCCACGCTCTCCTGACCTCAACCCTGTTGACTTTCATTTATGGGGGCATTTGAAAGCTCTTGTCTACGCATTCCCGGTGCCAAATGTAGAGACTTTTCGTTCTCGTATTGTGGACGGCTGTGATACAATACGCCATCCTCCAGGGCTGCATCAACGCATCAGGGATTCCACGCGAAGGAGGGTGGATGCATGTATCCTCGCTAACGGAGGACGTTTTGAACATTTCCTGTAACAAAGTGTTTGAAGTCACGCTGGTACGTTCTGTTGCTGTGTGTTTCCATTCCATGATTAATGTTATTTGAAGAGACGTAATAAAATGAGGTCTAACATGGAAAGTAAGCGTTTCCGGACACATGCCCACATAACATATTTTCTTTCTTTGTGTGTGAGGAATGTTTCCCGAAAGTTTGGCCGTACCTTTTTGTAACACCCTGTATATGATAACTTTTGATTTTTATTAAGGTAAATACATTGTTTGTTCTGTATTAAAATCTTTCATTTGCTAACTATGCCTATCAGTAATTAGTGCCTTCAGTAGTTAGAATATTTTAATTAGCTGGCAGTATTGGCGCTCGCTGTATTGCAGTACTTCGAGTAACGAAGATTTTTGTGAGGCAAGTGATTGTGAGGTAAGTGATTCATGAAAGGTACAGGTTATTGTTAGTCAGGGCCTTTCTTTTGTAGGTATTTTTGAAAGTCAGACTGCGTTGCGCTAAAAATATTGTTTGTCAGTTGTGGTGTCACCGCCAGACACCACATTTGCTAGGTGGCAGCCTTTAAATCGGCCGCGGTCCGGTAGTATATGTCGGACCCGCGTGTCGCCACTATCAGTGATTGCAGACCGAGCGCCGCCACACGGCAGGTCTAGAGAGACTTCCTAGCACTCGCCCCAGTTGTACAGCGGACTTTGCTAGCGATGGTTCACTGACAAATTATGCTCTCATTTGCCGAGACGATAGTTAGCGTTGCCTTCAGCTACGTCATTTGCTACGACCTAGCAAGGCACCATTATGATTTGCTATTTATCTTGTGATCCATGTACCGTCAGACCGATGTTCACCAATTATGGATTAAAGTTAAGTATTCCAGAAGCTACGTACCTTTTTTGCTAGTCTCAATTCCTTGTCATTTTCCAGACCTCACGCCAGCCTGCGTGAGCTTAAACGTGTGCCTTTCGGCTTCCTGTCATAGTGGATTGGCTGTCTTGCCAGTCCACATCAGTTTAGTGATGATCAGAATAAGTAAAGAGAGTAATGTCTGAGTACGTTCAGTTTTTCTCAGCTGTTTGAAAATCAAATAAAGTAGAGGTTTATCAGCACAGTAATTCACTAATTTTTCTAAGGGGGGGGGGGGTTTAAGTTAAGTAAACAATTTCAAGAATATAAATCAGTTGTGCAGCCTTTTGAGACAGGTATGGTTGTGGATCTCTTCTCTCTGGGTGACATATCTGAGAGTTATTATGAAACCTTTACTAACTTGCGTCGAACAATCAGGAACTAAAGACAGGCAAGCTCGGAGAAGCGAGTTTCTGCTTCACGATAATATCCAACCCTCAGTGCTCCACGAACACTGGATTGCTCCCCATCATAATAAGCATGTGACCAACTTGATAACTCACTGCACAAGACTGATCCAGCTACTTGTTATCATTTCTTGCTCCTGCATTTGAAATTACGTTTAGACCTTCAGTACCTTAAAACTGGTCGATATTATATGCATTAATTTACAGGATTTTAGGTAATGAAGAAATGGTTTTAGCAATTTCCTTGTCTTTGTTTAATATAAAAACGATACATACTTATGAAAAAATACCTCGTAAATGACGAGGGCACCATCTGAACTTACTCGTTAGACAACTTGTTGATAGAAAAGGGACGAATGATCCATGTTATATGGAATTACTGTCTAAGTAATTAACTAATTACAGAAAGAGTCCTTCCTGATAGTGATCATGTGTGAGAGACAAAAAACAGAAAACAGTGAGCAAGAGGGAGGAGCTCATTATAGACGATTATCAGAACAGGAAAATCTGAGGTCAGAAATAAACAGGCCAGGAAAGAAAGCTAGGCAGGAGTTTTTATGAGAGCCTTTACTAAATTACCTACTGAAGGGCCACAGTTCATTATCTGGATACTGTAATGGATAAACACTACATAAAAGAAATCCTGTCGAAGGAACTGGAAGTCGAAACTTGAAAGGCACATAAACATAGAATTCAGATGTAAAAATTTTAAAAAAATTGCAAAGGTAATGGCGATTGCATATTCTGGTTCTGAGGTTTACACCAATTAGCGGGGGATCTCTGAAAGTTAAAACCAAAACCCGAAACTACTTCTGAGTGCAGTTCGTATGACTAGGGGGCATGGAGGCCCGAAGGGAGCACACTTACCGTAGAAAACACCTCATAATAGATGTTAATGAAGATAATCGTTTTTTCAGTAACGTTGTTCTACTTCTTAGATTCTATGCAAGGAGTGCCAAAAACCACCTAAGACGTTAACGAACAGGTTTCGTATACAAAAATAAGTTAAAAAAGGTCTAAGGATGTGGGCTCTAAGATGCGTACTTCAAGAGCTATGAGCACTAGCTGATCTTTGCCAGCGCGAAACACGCTCTTTTATTGAATAAGTACTCAGAGCTCTTAAGATATGCATTTTAGAGCCAGTGATTACTAGAGATGTTTCTTATTTTGGTCCATACTACCTCCTACAAAAATCTAAAAGGCAATCAGCTTGCAGAAGAGATGCGTTTCATAGTATCGAAGATGAAGGCTCATATTTTTTAAAGATGCGCCTTAGAACCCTTGTTTATTAGACATTGCATTCTTCTTTTAAAGTAAGGAACTTGCCCCTAAAGAGCAACCATAACATTTTACTTCTATGAGTTTTTGTTATAGTCACGAAAACAGGTAATTAGAAAGATATTTGAATGCAGACCTAATTTGGACTAATAAATGGAAGTAATAGTAGACCAGAAGTGAAGAAACAATAGTACACTAAATGCAGTGCCAATTACAATTAAGGATCATACTGTGGGGAAAGTAGAAGACACAGTGACAGAGGGCGAAAGGAATAGAGAAGTGATCTTGTTTGAATACAGCAGCATAATTTTGAATGACCCCATCTTGTGAAGCTCTACGATTTAAAACCATTGGCAAATCATCCAAACCATTCTGGAGAATGTAATTCACTGTATACTTGTCTAAAAAAGGAGATGATCAAGAAGGACAAACAATCTTCAGCGTATCTCTGATTTAATAGGAGAAAGTAAATATTGCATTTTCTCAGCAGACGAAAGCGCAATCATTGAAGTCGAATTCTCGTCGCTTCAGGGCCAGGAAGGTTCTGATACAGTTCAAAATTAGTAAATGTTTCGTGGGTTCTGTACCTTCCGTAACTATCCTTGATCATATTGGCATCATTGCTTTTCGTTATTTCTTTATGACGTCTTACACGATTTCTCAAGCTTTTCTTCTCAGTACTTCTGTCATCATTATTTATATATCATTTTTGTACGTTTTCTTGCGTCACACATGGTCGCACTTTTTGTGCCTTCAGATTATGGTAATGGCAATTTACATACTTTCTGTAATTAGAAGCCCCTACTGATTTTACTAATTTGAGTTATATTACAATGATCTATACCAAACTGGTTGGAGGTTTCTTCAAATCACATCAGAAAGCTTCGTATAATTCTTCCCGTGGTTCCCTAAGGTCGTAATTACACTCATTTGCAACAGCTAACGCTAGACACGACGCAGGCGATGGTATAAACTTATTTCCTTGCAGTGAAATAGATAAGGCCGTCGCTACATGAATCTACTATATGAGAAACACATACAGCACAGAATGTTTTGTTGGGCATAATCATTGGTCTAACTAAAGAGGTTTCAGTTTGAGGACACGCTTTTGTCAAAAAGTTCATATGAAAGTTAAATGTCTCCGTCAGACCATTCAGGTCAAGTCAGATTTGGATCTAACTTCTAAGCATTCTTTCAAATTCAAAATTCAAGATGTCCAGATTCGGGTATTGCATTAAATGACAACCTTGGTCAGGACTACGAAGTTATCGTTGTTTTTGACAATCTTCAACGTGGCTGTTAGGAGCACCTGTGAATAAACATCAATTAATAAACAACAAATGAGCTGCAGGAAGTTTACTTAAACTACGCTTAGGTTTTGGTACTACACTGAAGAGCCAAAGAAGCTGGTACAGCTGGCGATTATAGTGTAGGGCTCCCACGAGTACTCGAAGTGGCTCAACATGACCTGGCATGGACTCGACTAATGTCTGAAATGGTGATGCAGAGAACTGACGCGAGTCCGCCGCTCGTGGTCTCGCGGTAGCGTTCTCGCTTCCCGAGCACGGGGTTCCGGGTTCGATTCCCGGCGGGGTCAGGGATTTTCATCTGCCTCGAGATGACTGGGTGTTTGTGTTGTCCTCATCATTTCATCATCATCCAGGAAAGTGGCGAAATTGGACTGAGCAAAGATTGGATAATTGTATGGGCGCTGATAACCACGCAGTTGAGCGCCCGACAAACCAAACATCATCACAGAGAACTGACGCCATGAATCCTGTAGGGCTGTCCATAAATCCAAAAGAGTAGGAGGTGGTGAAGATCTCTTCTGAACAGCACGTTGCAAGGCATCCCATATATACTCAATGTCTGGTAAGATTCATTGCCAGCGGAAGTGTTTAAAATCAGAAGAGTGTTGCTGGAGCCACTCTGTAGCAATTCTGGACGTGTAGAGTGTCGTATTGTCCTGCGGGAATTAATTGCCCAAGTTCGTCGGAATGCACATTCGATGTAACTGATGCAGGTGATCAGACGTCCGTGTCACCTGGCAGAGTCGTATCTAGACGTATCAGGGGTCCTATATCTCTCCAACTGCATATGTCCCACACCATTACAGAGCCTCCACCAGCTCCATACCTATACATGTCCGTCTGCTCGATACAATTTGAAACGAGACTTGTCGGATCAGGCAGCATGTTTCCAATAATCAACAGTCTAGTGTCGCTGTTGGCGGGGCCAGGTGAGGCGTAAAGCTTTGTGTCGTTCAGTCACCAAGGGTACACGAGTGGGCCTTCGGCTCCGAAAGCCCATATCGACGATGATTCATTGAATGGTTCGCACGCTGACACTTGTTGATGGCCTGCAGAAATTTGCCTCTGTCACGTTGAATGATTCCCTTCAGTCGTCGCTGGTTCCATTCTTACAGGATCTTTTTCCGGCTGCAGCGATGTCGGAGATTTGATGTTTTACCGGATTCCTGATATTAACGGTACACTCGTGAAATGGTCGTACACGAAAATCCGCACTTCATCGACAGCTGGGAGATGCTGTGCATCGACTACAACAACCCATTGAAACTCACTCAAATCTTAATAACCACTGTAGCAGCAGTAAGCATCTAACAACTGCGCCAGACACTTGTTGTCTTATATAGGCTTTGCTGACAGCAGCGCCGTGTTGTGCCTGTTTACGTATCTCTGTATTTGAATACACATGCCTATACGAGTTTCTTCGGTGTTCTACGCGTATCTTCTTCGGAAGTACATAACGTTACTTGGTTACATTAATTAGAAGGTATTATATGAACCATAAGCTAATCAGCTGAAGTATCAGTAATGATAATTAACATGTCTGTTGAAACTGTAAGAGTGAAGTACTTGAGTTCGATGACTGCTTTTGCTCAACAGCCACAAGTATTTCACTCCTACAGTTTCAATGGACGTTTTTATTATAACTACTGTACGTAGCCTGACTTTATTATCCCGTGTAAGCAAGTAGAAACATGTACTTTTGAAGAAGATACTCATAGTTGTATTTAGGCCTAGCTCGAGTTCATTAATTGTATCGCACTTTTATTTTCTTGCTGGGAGAATACAATAATATTCAAACTGAAGAAAGGGGTCATATGAGAGAAAGTACCTTCAAGTGTAAAGAAACTGTTACCATCACTCAGCGGTAGTTATATCGTGTCAGATATTCTCGTCTCACCACTTGCAAATTTAATTACCGAGTTGAATGGCCATATGTAGTGACATAAGGTTTTTCAAAAATACATTAACGAACTTTGGGGAATTTTTTCATATATCAGAAAGAGAAAAAAGTGCCTAGGTGACATGGGGTGTAAAACGCGTAGCCGGCCGCGGTGGTCTAGCGGTTCTAGGCGCTCAGTCCGGAGCCGCGCGACTGCTACGGTCGCATGTTCGAATCCTGCCTCGGGCATGGATGTGTGTGATGTCCGTAGGTTAGTTAGTTCTAGGGGACTGATGACCATAGATGTTAAGTCCCATAGTGCTCAGAGCCATTTAAAACGCGTACCGTAACCAATAGGAGCACATTTTCACGAGTGTCTCACAGCAGCGAAGAAGTGATCATGACTTTTAATACATACATTTTACAGCACACACACACACACACACACACACACACACACACACATACATATATATATATATATATATATATATATATATATATATATATATATATATATATATAGGGTGAGTCTCCTAAGACGAAACACCCCCATTATTCCGTTGGCGATTGCACGTATCGACAAGCGGGTTTCGGCGAATCATAGCCGACTATGGGGCACATACTTTGGTACATGCACAATAAAAATGGATCAAATGGATTAGAGCACTATGGGACTTAACTTCTGAGGTCATCAGTCCCCTAGAACTTAGAACTACTTAAACCTAACTAACCTACGGACAGCACACACATCCATGTCCGAGGCAGGATTCGAACCTGCGACCGTAGCGGTCGCGCGGTTCGAGACTACATGCACAATAATCACAACGTTTATATTGTTCGACATAATGTCGCAAGTACATGTTTTTTTAAATAGGACGCTATACTTTCTTCACCATCACTCGAACGCTCTGAAAAAGACGCGTATAGTGATGTAACGCATGTTGTGATGTGTCGACAGAAGTGCCGACACAGTGTGGTTTGAGGAGACCGAAATGCACGCTATAAGCTCACGCAGGATGGCGTGAGGTCTGAAACAGGATACGTAATGAATGCTATAAAGAAAAGTACGTAGCTGCTAGAATACTTAACTTTAATCCATCATTTGTATACATCGTTCTTGATGAGACATGCTTCATACGATAACTATCAATTGCTGTGGCGCCTTGCTAGGTCGTAGCCATTGACTTAGCTGAAGGCTATTCTATCTATCTCTCGGCAAATGAGAAAAAGGCTTCGTCAGTGTAGTCGCTAGCAAAGTCGTCCGTACAACTGGGGCGAGTGCTAGTAAGTCTCTCGAGACCTGCCGTGTGGTGGCGCTCGGTCTGCGATCACTGACAGTGGCGACACGCGGGTCCGACATGTACTAATGGACCGCGGCCGATTTAAAGCTACCACCTAGCAAGTGTGGTGTCTGGCGGTGACACCACATGTTGCTATTGTGTTTCAAACTTCGCTTAAAAATCCTGGGAAATATTGTACGATTGAACGTCGAGGCGGTCGGAAGCAGCTGCAGACTGTAAACACGCCTCGCGCGACCCGCAGGCCGAGTTGCCGTGCTCTATGCAGCATGCACGGCCTACGCTACGTGGGTAAATCCTCATCCGCCCTCTTTTAAGCAAAGTTTGAATCAGAATAGCAACATGTGTTACATCACTATACGCATCTTTTCCAGAGCGTTCGAATGATGGTAAAAAAAGTATAGTGTCCCATTTAAAAACATGTACTTACCTCATTTTATCGGTCAATATAAACGTTGTGATTATTGTGCATGTACCAACGTAAGTGCCCCATAGTCCGCTATGATTCGCCGAAAACAGCATGCCGATACGTGCAGTCGCCCCCGGAATATATATATATATATATATATATATATATATATATATATATATATATATATATATATATAACGGAGCTACGTTTGAACATTTTATTTCGGTTATCAAAATATCCACGGGTGTACTGCCGGTCTACATTGTCCAACGGGCGCAATATTTCGGCGATCATACATGTCGCCATCATCAGGTGAACTGACGGACTGAATTCCTGTGTACGTGCCGGTACGGAGATCCGTGCGCTATGGGGAACTGGGTTCGGTCGCGGCGGCGGCCGATTTAAATACCCTCCGCCCGCGGCGCGCTCCCTCCGCCGTCCGCGCCCCGCGCCACGGTCACGCGGTGGAACAGATTGCGACGGCGTCTGAGATGTCGTCGGTGTGATAGCTCTGTCCGCCGTGGTCGTCACAACTATACGTTTGCTCGATTTACTCTTGATTAACCCAATCGCTGGTTCCCAAGCCTTGCTAAGATTATAGCCACAGTCACGGTTTATGAAGTCGTCATTGGTGCGAATTTCGATGGCCTCTCTAACAACGCTGTCCCAGTATCTCGACGTCTGTACCAGAATCCTCGTGCGTTCATACTCCATAGCGTGATTTTCCGACAAACAATGTTCAGCGACCACCGACTTGCTCGGATACATCAGTCGAGTGTGCCTCTGGTGTTCACGGTATCGATCCTCGATGATGGCGACATGTATGATCGCCGAAATATTGTGTCCGTTGGACACTGTAGACCGGCAGTACACCCGTGGATATTTTGATTATCAAATACGGCGGGAGAAACTTAAGAATCACATTTTAATTCGGTTGTTCCAATGTGATACATGTACCTTTGTGAACTTATCATTTCTGAGAATTCATGCTGTTACAGCGTGATTACCTGTAAATACCACATTAGTGCAATAAATGCCCAAAATGATGTCCGTCATCCTCAACGCATTTGGCAACACGTGTAACGCCTTTCCTTCAACAGCGAGTAGTTCGCCTTTAGTTATTTTTGCACATGCATTGACAATGCGCTGACGCATGTTGTCGGTGGATCACGATAGCAAATATCATTCAACTTTTCCCACAGAAAGAAATCCGGGGACGTCAGAATCGATGACCAATCCACCTGTCATGAAATTTGCTATTCAATACCGCTTCAACCGGACGCGTGCTATGTGCCGGAAGTCAATCATGTTGGAAGTACATCGCCATTCTGTCATGCAGTGAAACATCTTGTAGTAAGATCGATAGAACATTATGTAGGAAATCAGCATACATTACACCATTTAGATTGCAATCGATAAATCCCATAATGACGCACCATACATTAAACGGCCAAGGTCGCTGATGTTCCACTTGTCGCAGCCATCGTGGATTTTCCGTTGCCCAGTAGTGCATATTATGCCGGTTTACGTTACCGCTGTTGGTGAATGACGCTTCGTCGCTAAATAGAACGTGTGCAAAAAATCTGTCATCGTCCCGTAATTTCTCTTGTGCCCAGTGGCAGAACTGTACACGACGTTCAAATTCGTCACCATGCAGTTTCTGGTGCATAGAAATATGGCACGGGTGGAATCGATGTTGATGCAGCATTCTCAACACCGACGTTTTTGAGATTCCCGATTCCCGCGCAATTTGTCTGCTACTCATGTCTGGATTAGCCGCGACAGCAGCTAGAACACCTACTTGGGCATCATAATTTGTTTCAGGTCGTGGTTGACGTTTCACATGTGTCTGAACACTTCTGACGTAACTATCCGGCGAACGGTCCGGACACTTGGATGATGTCGTGCAGGATACGGAGCAGCATACATAGCACACGCCCGTTGGGCATTTTGATCACAACAGCCATACATCAACAGGTTATCCACCTATCCCGCAATTGGTAAACGGTCCATTTTAACACGGGTAATGTATCACGCAGAAAATACCGTCCGCACTGGCGGAATGTTACGTGATACCAGGTATTTATACGTTTGAGACTATAACAGTGCCATCTATCACAAAGCGAAAAAAGTGGTGCTTTGTAGTTTTTTCGTTTGATGCTTACTTCGTGAGATATTTGACCCGGTCACTATAAATGGAACACCCTGTATATATATATATATATATATATATATATATATATATATATATATATATATATATATATATATATGTGTGTGTGTGTGTGTGTGTGTGTGTGTGTGTGCTGTAAAATGTATCTAATAAAAGCCTTGAGCATTTCTTCACTGCTGTGAGACACGTGTGAACAGGTGCTCGTATTGGTTAAGGTATGCCTTATACACCCCACGTTTATTAGGCACATATGGGGATATTTCCGAGCCTACTGTACAGTTTAGAATAAATTTCGCTCTGCGTATCCCTTTAACGTCTTCTAGTATTTTCTCATTTTTTGTATAAATTTCCTCATCCTCAATTTCTCTCCTAAATCACTATAGGCTCCAGTAACTTCCTTTATAGAAGATTTACCAGGCATATAAAACTTCTGTTTGAATCTCGATGAGCAAATAAAATTATGTGAGTTGGAAGAAGTGTTCAAAATAGCTTCCAATGAAGGAGACGTAAAAGCTACCCGCTACGGAATGTGGAGGCTACAGGAAATCCGTATGAAACGATAAGCCAGTCAGTTTTTCACTTCATCTTTTCCATCCCTTTTATGCCATCTGAAGCGGCAAGACTATTCAGAGGTCCGGCCGAGAAGACATCTATCTGGGCCAGCGGCTGCCACCCCTCCACCGAGTCTTTTATGCCGTCGCTCGGCAGACATCGGTTGCCACTGGCAGACGCAACAAAATTAAGAGCTTGATTCATGGTGCGGACGGCTCTAGGCCGCCGGGGAGGAGCAGGAAGCGAGAAAAAGGACGAAGGAACGGACGGGAGGAAAAAGTGGAAGGTGAGAGAAGGGCGAGACAACGCGCCGGTTCGACGTCCTGCCGGAGATACATACAGCGTGCAGCGGCGGGCGGCAATTTGTCGCCGGCGTGGCGTGGACGGCCAGACTAGGAGGGCTGTTGATTGATCGAGGGCGCCATCAGGCCAACGCCGCCAGAAAACAGCTCCGATGCCGGCCACGGGGCCGTGGCAGAGAGGGCTGTCCGGGCATCACCCCACCAGCTGGCCGTCGGCCGCCGCAGGCCATATCGACCAGTGCCGCAGACGTAAAAGACAATTTAAAAAATGGTTATGAAGGTCGCTCACATCGTTCCTCTAACTTGCATGATGACCATTATAAAAGGTTGTACTATGGAGCGGTATCATAAGCCTCACCTGAAACCTTTGAGTGGGTTGATTTTACGAGGAGCATTCAACATCGTGCAATATTCTCACCTCACCCCTACAGTTTCATCAAGCTCCGATAGATGGTGACGCTATACGTAGCCTTCAGAATGGCGTCCGTAATGGAGGTGCCTTCCGTTCCAAGCAGAGAGCTGTTATTGAGTTACGTTTGGTGGAAAAAATCAGAACATTGCAGATATTGATAGCAGCTTCCAGAAATTCTACAGAGACCTGGCCCTGAACAAAAGCACGGTGAATCGTTGGGCGAGGCGTCTGTCACTAGCGAAACAAGGTCGCTAAACTTGTCCGATCTCAGGCATGCTGGCCAGCCGTACACTGCAGGGATTCCTGCTATGTTGGAACATGCGGACACTCTCATTCCAGGTGGTTGACGGAGAACAATCAAACATCTCGCTGGGGAACTGGACATGTCTGACAGACTCGTCGCCAGATGGGGTACTCAGAGGTGTGTGCCCACTGGGTTTCTTGCCGTCTAATGGAATACCATAACTAGAAACGAAGGACCATCTGTGCGGAATTACACTTTGCGGAAAGTAGTACGTGGATGATGTGGAGACTGTTGATACACCAAGACGTTGGCTCCGATGTCGACCAGTAGAGTGGTACCATGCGGACATAGGGGCCCTCCCAATAAACTGGTGCAAGGCCATCGCATCAGATGGAGAATAAGTTGAAAAATATGATTTTGGAGTCAAAAGATAGGGAAATAATATGCTGTATCTGTAGAATCCTGTCCCCTCGTATAGGGTGCTTAAAGGATGCTGTATGCTCGGAATGCTATACAACAATTCAAGCAAATCATATGAATAATTTTATTTCAATAAAGCAGACTGACAGTACATAACCCTGAATTTACAATGGTATCGCAAGCGATGGGCGACATGCAAACAGAGTCCTTTGCAATACACAAGTTCCATGTAAGCACTTGATTTGGATCACGCGACACTGCTCTCGTAGTGCTCTCCTAGTACTGTCCAAATACTGTCTGGCCGATGCTGGCAGGAGCGGCGCTTATATTCACTTCGGCTAGATGCCGCTCCTATCGTGGTGACGTCCTGGTCAGTGCGCCATTGGCCGACGACGTCTCACCGCCTTCTCTGGTCTTCAGTTCTTCGTCTTCGTGCCGGCACTTGTCGATAGGCCGGAATAGTATCTCACTGCTGTACATCCACATGCACCATCCAGCAGCCGTCAACCACGCTGCTGAGGGAATGCAACGCCCTACCGCAAGAACTCCTTACCAACGTAATGGTGAAGAGGGGAGCACGTTGCAGAGCACACATTGCTGTTAGTGTAGATCACACACTATACTAAAAACAAGGGCCCACCTTTCATAATGTAGAGGCACTATCGTGAACTATTGTCTTCGAACATATGTGTCATTTATGTTAGTATCATTGGGTATTTCCTTCAGTGACCTGTAGCAATTCTTAGATGAGGTTAATGTTTTGTCTAGCTACATTGTGTGATCAAAAGTATCCGGACACCTGGTGGAAAATGACTAACAAATTCCTGGCGTCCACCATCGGTAATGCTGGAATTCAGTATGGTGTTGGCCCACCTTTAGCCTTGATGACAGCTTCCACTGTCGCAGACATACGTTTCTTGGGGAATGGCAGCCCATTCTTTACGGGGCGTTGTACTGAGGAGAGGTATCGATGTCGGTCGGTGAGGCCTGGCACGAAGTCGGCATTCCAAAACACACCATAGCTGTTCGATAGGATTCATGTCAGGACTCTGTGCAGGTCAGTCCATTACAGGGATGTTATTGTCGTGTAACCACTCCGCAACACGCCGTGAATTACGAACAGATGCAAGGTCGTGTTGAAAGATGCAGTCGCCATCCCCGAATTGCTCTTCAACAGTGGGCAGCAAGAAGGTGCTTAAAACATCAATGTAGGCCTGTGCTGTGATAGTGCCACGCAAAACAACAAAATGTGTAAGACCCTTCCATGAAAAACAAGACCACTCCATAACACCATCGCCTCCGAATTTTACTGTTGGTCCTATACACGCTGGCAGACGACGTTCACCGGGCATTTGCCATACCCACACCCTGCCACCGGATCGCTACATTGTGTACCGTGAATCGTTACTCCACACAACGATTTTCCACTGTTCAGTCGTCCAATTTTTACGCTCCTTACACCAAGCGAGGCGTCGTTTGCCATTTACCGGCGCGATGTGTGACTTATGAGCAGCCGCTCGACCATGACATATTACACATTACGACCCTCTTGAACCGTCGGCGGTCTCTGTCAGTCAATAGACGATTTCCGCCTGTGCACTTTTGTACTGTACGTGTCCCTTCACGTTTCCACATCACTATCACATCGGAAACAGTGGACCTAGGGATGTTTAGAAGTGTGGAAATCTCGCATACAGAAGTATGACACAAGTGACACCCAATCACGTGACCAATTTTGAAGTCCGTAAATCCCGCGAAGCGTCCCATTCAGCTGTCTCACGATGTCTAATGACTACTGAGGTCGTTGATATAGATTACCTGGCAGTAGGTGGCAACACAATGCAACTAACATGAAAAACGTATGTTTTTGTTGGTGTCCTGATAAACAGTGTATGTTACTTGGTTCGGAATCATTCCTAGGTATAGTGAGGCATAGCATCTAACTTCAAGTTTGACAACAGCTAGCTTTCGCAATGAAGTTGCCTAGCAACCATCATTCCGTGGAGGCTGCACTCGAAATTCTGAGAGATTATTTCAATTGATTGGTGATAGCTTAACACTGCGCTAGCCGTTTCTAGCGTGTGTCCTGCCACGGATGCGGGATGGCTGGTAGCCAGTATGATGAAGGCGGGGAACCGGCGATCCCTCGGAATCATTTGCCAGAGGCAGCGCATGTGATTTAAAAGGTTATTTATAGCGTTCTTCAGCTAGTTCCTGAACACTGACGAAGATCGTACGGACGCATCCGCCGACAACCAAGAGATGCGTTTCACCAATCCACCAATGAAACACCAGCAGCAAACTAGTCTACAAGGCCCATCAATTTCCTCGTGTGACAGATGGCTCTGAGGTATCTTCCCAATAAGAAGCGAGGACGTCCATCACAAATCAACGTCGTCACCAGCAAAAGGTAGGGAGCGCTGCCGAAATCCCATTATTAAGAGCATGATTTAGCTCTCACGTTCTATCATTGAAAGTGTGCGTAATGAGAGAAGTATTGGGGTATTACATCCGATATCAACTGGTCGGCTGTGGTGCAGGGTGAACCAAACTCCACGACAAACTTCCTGGCGTTGTTCAGGGATATCTTCTGAATGTTTTTTGTGAGGAACACACGGTCTCCAGCTTCTCGTTACGGAGTTATTGCATTTATGTCGATTTCTTGTCGAAGTTTACTTTGCATTTGCATTGAACTGGAAATATAACTCAATAGAGCAAATTTCAACGACACGTGCCTTGCCTCTTCTTTCCATTGGCTCACGCTACCTGCAGTCGACAACAGTGGTACCCACTTTACTCTTCGCCTTCAAGCTTCCATTCAGTACTGCTCGGCTCCGGATTTTATTTTCCGACTGTATTTGCTGTCTGTTAACAGTGGTACACAGCTATATGTGTAGGTTAACTGACGAACAGTTGGTCCAAATGCACTTGATCCACGCGTTCACTGAATGTAATGGAATAGCGGCACAACTACGCTATGCTGAGATGTTCCTGCAGAGACAGCAACAACATCAAACAACAGTGCTTCGTGTATGGGTTGTTGGCTAACTCTGTAATAGATTATTACAGGATTCTTCTCTGTTGTGAACAAGTCTGATTGCGGTAACAAACCGGGTACGTAATAACTAGACTATTACGCTGTATCACGTTGCCGGTTCCCCATAGCATAATACGGAGCAGGTATTCCTGAACAATCTCTGAAAATTTGTCTGTGGAGTCGAGGATCACCGTGTATAAGAAGAGGCCTCTAATCTGTAACAGTGTTATGCATTTGAAGTCTGCTGGACGCAATAGTGACAAAATCAAGCTAAAGACAGCAGCAACTGCTGTTTATATGGTTCAAAACGCAGTTTTCGTGCATCATGGTCCAGCAGTATATATACTAGTATTGTTTATCAGAAAACAGGCAATAATAAAAATGGTTCAAATGGCTCTGAGCACTATGGGACTTAACATCCTTGGTCATCAGTCCCCTAGAACTTAGAACTACTTAAACCTAATTAACCTAAGGACATCACACAACAGCCAGTCATCACGAGGCAGAGAAAATCCCTGACCCCGCCGGGAATCGAACCCGGGAACCCGGGCGCGGGAAGCGAGAACGCTATCGCACGACCGCGGACTGCGGACAATAATAAAGGATGCAGTGAGTTTTCAGGAGAAGAAGTAATGGACGTCATCCAGTGTCAATACCTAGTAATCTAAGTCAAACTGTATAGCAAGGAAATCAAAGAAAATGGGCAAAAGGAAAAGCCATGGTCAGTGTATCTTTCAACCTTCAAAACGCAGAAACAGCCTCTAATTGAGTACGACGAGTGTTGAAAATGGTGTGGAATGTTTTCAAAGAACGTAGTTACCATAAAAACAAGAAACAACGTCCAGTAAAAGTGGGCTCTAAAATGCTTACCTGAAGGGTTGGGGGCAGTTGTTCATCTTCGATACTAAGAAAGGTATCTCTTCTACCGTAAGTTCTTTGCTATCTATTTTTTGGGAAGAGGTAGTATGGGTTAAACCAACGAAAAAATGCCAGGAAGCATGGGCTTGAAAGTGTACACCTTAAAGAGCTATTTGCTCTCGTGCAATAGAAGTGTTCCAAAGTAGCTAAGACGAGCAAGTGCTCATAAATCTCAAGTTAGGCATTTCAGAGCCCATGTCTACGGGAAATTTTTTCTTCTATTGGTCCACACTTCCTCGTCCCAAAATGTGGAAACCAGAGAGTCTGTAATATTTGTTTGCCGTAAGGGGACCAACCTGCTGAGGTCATCGGTCCCTAAGCTTAGGCGCTACTTAATCCAACTTAAATTAACTTACACTAAGGGCAACAAACACACCCATGTCCGAGGGAGGAGTGGAACCTCCGACGAGGGGAGCCGCGTGGACCGTGACAAGGTGCCTCGGAGCGCTCGGCTACCCCGCGCGGCAGAGTTTGTGATAGGAAATCTGTTTCACAGTCCTGAAGATAAACAAGTGCTCGCAACTCTTAGTGCATGCATTTTAGCTACCATGTTTACTGTACGTTTCTTCTTGTTTTGGTGGTTTCTATCACCTGTCATAGTATTGGTTACTTTTTAAACACCCTAAATGTATGGTGGGCATTGTTCTGTTGAACCGCACGTGACACCTTTCTGGCAATGATTTAACTGCCTACGGTGCGGTCTCCCCACTAAGTAGTGTCGTTGTAGGTAATCCTGCGCTCACTATTCTGGCCCAAACGATATTAACGAGTGTACAAAACGATCACTTTCCTTCTGTGTCCACTGCTCAGGAGTGCACTCGGATAGTTCTAGAGAGTATTCATAGTACGTCAGACAGAGGAAATTAACCAGTGCATGGCATTAGAAAGCGTAACCTGCGGGCCAGCATCCTCACAAGTAATTTTTATAATGTATGCAGACGTAGCCAAAGGAGGGTTGGTGCCTTCCCAGACGTTTCTACGCCCTCATTCTGCTACAGCTAGGCGTTTGATACAGACGGACACCACGAAACCAATCAATTAAGGCAACAGTTCTTCCACAAACCAGCCGCCTCAGCAGACGCCACGTATTTTACCAATGCCGGCTACATATGTAAGTGAAAAGCATCAAGAGACAAGAATGAAGCAAAAAGGGATCAGACGGAGACAGTAGTGGTGAAACAGAGAGCTTCACATGAAAGAGTACGAACGGTATGAGGTAATACGTTTAAAAACCAAGGGTTTCCAAACAGAGCTTCCACAATTGCAATGGGAAATAACCCATCCCTACCGTAGCCTGCAACCTTCGGGAGCACCGAATTTTTCGGAACGACTTAATCGAAGCATTTTGTAATATAGTAATAAATGTACTGGAACAATGGATAGTCCACATGCGAGATCTAACAACAGTAACGTAAAAGAATTCATCGCAGAATCGCTACTCAGCCTGGGCCGCAACAATGGCGAGATGTCGTGTACTGGAACGCTATTTCCATTAAAAGTGATAAATATAGCATCCTACACTTTTTAAGCTCCCATCAGATATCAATATCTGCCTGAAACATTGTTACTACCAAATGAATCATGTATGTTTCCTGGGTGTAACGTAGCTCAAACCCACAGGGACAATGGATATGAGAGGGGGAATACTACTCATAAGAACAGGACGGCCGTATAAAATTTAAGGAGACGATAAATAAGGAGACCGTAACGAAACAACAGCTGAGTTTATTGTTTCATTCGCTAGCGCATCCGAAAGACAGTCTCAGATGATTTCAATGCTCATCACTTACTTTGGACTCAGATTAAGGAAACAACGTCGACAAAATGCTCGCGGAGATTGCCGACGATGATTACTTATCCCCGACGACGAAATGCACCAAACCAACGACAGAGAGGGTCGATATAGATATGGTGTTATCAACTTTAACATTAAACTTCGCACGGGAAGTAGTTGCACAACCCTGTGGATCTACCCACCGTTCTCATTAGTGATGTATGGGAGATAGGTAGTGTTGTATGGCCTGCCTACTTGTGGAACTTCAGGAAAGCGGAACGCAACTAACATACTACAACGCTTCCCGAAAAGATGTAGACGTCTTCAGAATTTGGAGAAGCAGTATCAGAGTACATGAATTTTATTGCTTTCATTGAAGGAACTCTCACAGTATTTATTCTACGACACAAACCTTTTGTTCCGAAAAATAAAACATTTGCAGTACCTGGATGTTGGAATGGGGACTACAACAACGCATTTCTGGAACGAAGGGAAGCACTAAAATCGTACATAAGGTACTGTTCGGAAGAAAATTACATAAAATTCAGTTGAATGTAGGCGAAAGTAAAGTTACGTGTTGAAAATAAAGAAGAAATCTGCATGGATAAACTTCTGTAACAACTTCAACAAAGATGTACCTAGCTCCATCATTTGGTAACAATTTGAGCCTATAGCAGAGCATGGAGCAACAACAGCATAAGAGCGCTTCCGAGCAAGTTTGTGGATGACTTCTTGAAATGTTTCGCAACAGACTCAGTTGAACAATATACTGATGAGGTAGATGAGGGAGAGACCGATCCGTCGTAGACACCGACACAGGGAAAACAGTGATCAAATTTTACAAATGTTTATTGAGCAAGAGAAGAAACGTCTGCTTCGTCAATAATAACAAAATCACAATTCCATTGTCTTACAAGTATGAAGACTTGACCGTATGGTGATTCCAGATTGTGACAAAGTAACAAAATTAAGATCTTCATGGATACATATATACTTCCACGGAAAGTCCAACGAAGCTATCCTGAATACCAGCATAGGAACGAAAAATTCTATAATGGATACAGTCGGATTGTATCAAAGGAAGTAACGACGAATTCTGAATGCCAGGGCTTCGATCCCTACGACGGACTTGAGATCGTCGTAAGACGGTGAGGTATGCACCACCCGCCCGGACGCTAGGCTCTCGAAGCCGGAAGAACTGCCCGGTGCAGCTCTGGCGCCGCCATTTACAGCAGCCGGCGGCGGAATATTCGCGTCGCTACTTTCTGTTCACGTGTGTGGCGGACGCGAATAGGTCCCTTGGAAGTGGCGGCCTCTGCTAGCGCTGGTACCGCCGCCTGGTGTCCGTCCCTTACTGCGACAGGGCGAGTTCGTGACGCTGAGGCGTGTAGGGGCAAGGTAGGCTCCACGCGTGCCGTAGGTGCCCGAAGGGTTGCTGATCGCTTTTGCGAAGATATCCGGTACAGCAGTGACCATTTCCTGAACGAATTCTTTCCTGTAACAGACGAGCCCTACTATTTGCCACAAGTAGTATTCCAGGGGCTGGCAATATACATTACCGCATGGTCTCTTGAACTATCTTTGTAGTATTTTTAATAACATTTGGAGCAAAAGAATTGATATCGCCGAATGGAAGACGTCTTTTGTAGTGCGATAAAACACCTAATGAAGTAACGTCGTATAGGTCAATAACCCTACAGCACTGTCTTCCGAAAATACAGGAAAGGATGTTGATACATAGACTTGTGTGGTGGTATGAACATTGAAACTTGTTCTCCAAAATAGTTTTGGTTTCGGAGAGGACGAGACACTAAAAGAGCAAGTAACTAGAATGAGATTTTCACTCAGCAGCGGAGTGTGCGCTAATATGAAACTTCCTGGTAGATTAAAACTGTGTGCCGGACCGAGACTCGAACTCGGGACCTTTGCCTTTCGTGGGCAAGTGCTCTACCAACTGAGCAACCCAAGCACGACTAACGCCCCGTCCTCACAGCTTTACTTCTGCCAATACCTCGTCTCTTACATTCCAAACTTTACAGAAGCTCTCCTGCGAACCTTGCAGAACTAGCACTCTTGAAAGAAAAGATCCCAGGCTGTGGCTAGGCCATGTCTCTGCAATATCCTTTCTTTCAGGAGTGCTTGTTCTGCAAGGTACGCAGGAGAGCTTCTGTAAAGTTTGGAAGGTAAGAGACGAGGAAGTGGCAGAAGTAAAGCTGTGAGGACGGGGCGTGAGTCGTGCTTGGTAGCTCAGTTGGTAGAGCACTTGCCCGCGAAAGGCAAAGGTCCTGAGTTCGAGTATCGGTCCGGCATACAGTGTTAATCTGCCAGGAAGTTTCAAGGCAAGTAACTGTTATCAAGAAAAGTCTGAGCCGCTGCGGAAATGTTACTGTCATTCCTGACATTAATAAATGGTTCCAATGCAACTAAGCACTATGGGACTTAACATCTGAGGTCATCAGTCTCCTAGACTTAGAATTACTTAAACCTAACTAACCTAAGGACATCACACACATCCATGCCCGAGACAGGATTCGAACCTGCGACCGTAGCAGCAGCGCGGTTCCGGACTGAAGCGCTTGACATTAACAACGCGTATGATAATGTCGTCTTATCAATACTGGCTGCCAAATCGCGGAGGTAGAATACTCCAGGTACCTTCGTGAGCAAGCTTATCCACTTACTTTCCCTAAGATCACTGATAGTATGAAGTGGAAATGGGTATATGCAACCGAATATGACAAGCGTAGGACTTACCCCACGGATCAATTATCTCTTCACTGCTATTCAGTTATATTGACGTTGGAATGTCACAAAACGTAACTGTTTCACAATATACTGTTAATCTTGTAGTATTTGAATTAGACCCAACTGCCAACTTTATAGATAAGATATATCCACGCAGCGCACTTGTGGGAGGAGTGCGTGTAAATGGTGACCCTAAAAGCATATCTCGGAAAGTATGGAAAGGTAAGAGACCTCACTCAACACAAACTACAGTGCCTTAAGAGGCGGTCAGATTGTTATTCAAAGAGTTGAGGAGGACATGGCCATTGGATACACTAAACGTCGAACTTAACTTACGAGGCGAAAGTTACGAGTTAGCAAAATGGTAATATTAGTCGTGGTACTAGTTATAATAACTTATATTCAGAAAAAGCAGAACACTTTGAACTACTAGAGGCAGGACGTTCATATTCACAGGACATGTACACCAGTATGTTCTGCAGAAACGATTAGCATTTGAACGAAGTCTCGCTTCGGGTTCAATACCAGCATCGATATAGCGGCTCAACACCACCTACCGGTGAATCGTGTCTGCGTCTCTCGTTGTCGCTATAAAACGAAGGGAATGGATCAGTGTGACCTGAACAGACGTGCTCGGTGCCTCGCAGACGTATGCGCGATCCATACCGTCAAATCACTGAGTTTGAAATGGCGCATAATTGGCATGAGAGAATGTAATGGATACGTCCAGGATATTCCTGCTCTTGTGGGACGAAGTGTCTCGTCAGTGCAACGGATGTGCAGAAGACTTCACGGGGGGCCGTAGAACACGACGACATGGGTCAGGTCGCACCACCCAGACCAACCCCTCAGAAGATCGACACCTCATCGTAATGGTATTGCAGGACAGAGCTACGAGGGCTGTCCAGAAAGTAAGTAACGATCGGTCGCGAAATGGAAACGACTATGAAAATCCGATAAAGCTTTGCAAAAATGTGTTGGGCAGTGTCTCTAGTATGACTCTAGGTAGAATTACGTCGCTCTTTTCATTCCTGAGCTCTTAGTGAGGGCGTAAAGATGTTATAGAAAATAGTGTCTCCCGCCAAGTACGAGGGCCTGGTGAGAATTTTCCCCTGAAGCTATGCAACCAACATTACATAACTGTCGCGCGGTTTCTTGTTCAAGACAATTCTCAGCCTCATTCTGCAGGGGCAATGAAGATGGTCCTGCATCGTTTCAATTGGAAATGTTTGGTTACCCACAATACATCCCGTAATTGTCTCCCACTGAATTTCATCTCTGCTCAAACGAACAACTGGCTATGAAGACAACATTTAGGCACAGACAACAAGCTTTAGGCCAGCGTAGAGAATTGGCGGAAAGCACTGGCGGCTGCCTTCTATGATGAGGGTATTGGAATGTTGGTACAACGCTACGACCGTTCTGAGTCAGAACGGCGACTACGTAGAGAAGTAGCTGAAAGGTGTAGCTAACTGTTACAAATGAAACATTTCTGATTTTCACTGTGATTTTCATTTCGCGATCAATCGTAACTTACTTTCTGGACAGTCCTCGTACTTCCTCCCCGGCTCTGGAGCAATAGCGGAATAGTGTAACACATCGTACACAATCACATCTGACAGTCCATCGCCGTTTATTACAGCATTGGTTACTTGTCCGTCGTCCACTTCTTTGCCTAACTTTGACGAATGTGCAGAAACATGCTAGACGGTAATGCCGTATGGAACGACATCAGTGGTGACAGGAATGGCATCAGATAGTGTTTTCGGACGACACATTTTGATTCGCCGCAAACAGTGACAGAATTCGCACAAGACATACAGCGCTAACCAAGGCCTTATGGTGTGGGGTGCAATTGGGTACAACCACAAGTCATAGTTTGTGCATGTCCACGCCATTGTGATCAGTGTGACCCACGTGAATGACATCCTGCAACCCATAACCATTCCCCTTTCTGCACAATACCCAGCCGCCATTTTTCAGCAACACAACGCATAACCACATGTTGCTGCAGGAACACATGCCTTCTTGCTGTCACAGGACGTCAGCTTTTTGCTCTGGCCCGCCATATCATCAGACGTACCGCCAATCGAAAATGTGTCGGATATTGTGAAGCGACAGGTGGAACACTGTGACCCAATGCCAACCACAACAGATGAACTTTGGAACCAGGTGGATGGAGCATGTGTGGCTATACCACAGGACACCATTCGGGTCTTACACATGTCGATGCCATCACGCATGAACAAGTTATCAGGGCACATGGCGGACCATGTGCCTACTAGGCAGCGGGATACATGCTGAACCGAGGAGACTGAAACGCTCATCATTTCTGCAGAACATACTAATGTACATGTCCTGTGAATACGACCGTCTCTAATCGTTCAAGGGGTTCTGTTTTTTCTGGACGTAAGTGTAGTTTTAGCCATCTATAGATCACTTTTATCATGATACTGGACATGTCGTCTAAGAACTACAAAATTTACATAATTTATATTTAGAGGCATTGACATACTTACAGGTCAAGTTTGAAACGACGGGACAGGTGCAGGTGCAAAACCTATTACTGAGGAAAGCGCAGTTAGATGAGGTCAGGAGCATATCATTGCCTTCTGCATGGTAATAACATACAAGGATAAAAAAACTGAGCCTCAGGATAGAGCAATCACATTTGAACGAGATCTGTTTAATATATTTCTATATATATATTTAACTGGCTTCATATACACGATGAAGTGCACAGCTCAATACTTAACAATCCAGATGATTCACAATGGAAACATGTAAGTACATTGACAATAAATACAGTATGTGTGAAATCGTTACATGTATTGTAGACATGAGCAGAATCAGAATGTGACTTGCAAAAACAGAAACCAAAAAATGGCTCTAAGCACTATGCAACTTAACTTCTGAGGTCATCAGTCGCCTAGAACTTAGAGCTAATTAAACATAACACACATCCATGCCCGAGGCAGGATTCGAACCTGCGACCATAGCGGTCGCTCGGCTCCAGACTGTAGCGCCTAGAACTGCAAGGCCACTCCGGCCGGCAACAGAAACCAATTATAGTACAGTAACATAAGGTGTAAGGAAACAATTACGTCCATTAGCCATACACGAGGCCTTCAGTCTCACTCAAGAATAACACAGAGAAGTATCAAAACTCTGCAGCAAACGATTATAATACCAAACCTATGTCAAGCCCAACTCTCCTGGTGGAGTCTGTCATTGTATAGAGTGTTGAAAGAACTCCCAGTGGGATAAACATACGATGCAACTGCATGCAGAGAGAGATTATTATTACGAACTGTTTTTTTTTCGTG
Organism: Schistocerca americana; assembly: GCF_021461395.2. Lineage (NCBI taxonomy): Eukaryota > Metazoa > Arthropoda > Insecta > Orthoptera > Acrididae > Schistocerca > Schistocerca americana. Next base: position 634,187,533 of record NC_060123.1, on the reverse strand, counting down.
ATGTTACTCATAGAGCATGCTTATATCGACTGGAAAAAGGTTCTCTCGGTACTAGTTTTCTCGGTTGTGCTCATAAAGAGAGAGAGAGAGAGAGAGAGAGAGAGAGAGAGAGAGAGAGAGCAGAGGGCAGCAAAATTTCAATCGATTACGCATCCCATACCTTATTCTCATGTAAGCTAACTTTACTTTCCTTTGGCCTTGGTATCTTATTTACTATGCTCCAAGTTATATATTTGTAATGTATTCCCATCCCTAGTGAAATATGCTGGAGGAAAGAAGTCAAGAAATACATTGCATAATATAATTCATCTTTGGTAAAAGCTGCAATGGACTCTGTTACAGCCGATTCGATTTCATACTTTCTAGAAGTATAACGAGTAAGGCCTTAATATCCTATGTCTTCGGAAGACCTGACAACAAGAAACGCTGTTTACTGCAGAGGGCCCTGCGACGCTACTCCCTACAGAATCGACTGCTGCAGGGACCCATACATATTCTCTCCTGCGATCGTTAATTTGTTGAAGATAATGCCGCAATTGATAAGGGAAACATCGGAGGCGAGGTTCCGATAACCAGATGCGTGTCGAACGCCCATCGTGTCCACGGAAGTGGAGACTGGCAGCAAATATTCTGGCCTGGAACAGTCGGGCGATACCGCCGGGCATGCATGCAGCTCTGCACTGCATCGGCGTTTAGCGGCCGCATTAACATGCCTCAGGATGCCGGGGCAGAACCGCCGTAAATTTTAATCCCGGTTTGCCAGGCGGAACCGGTCCTCCATTACGATGCAAAACACCGGCTCTCTATGCAAATTCATCGGCAGTACAGGCAAGTGTCCATCAGCTTGAGGCACAACCGCACTAATCCGCCAAGCTGTGAGGGCGGGGGTGGGGGAGGAAGAGATTGGCCAGCTCCCTGGGGTCTCCAGTGGCCGACACGCCGTTCTCTGACGTAGGCACACCCTTCCAGTCGTTTACCCCTCTGAGACGTCGTTCTCCAGTTTTTATCCTCTCGCCCATTATAAGTTTGCATATGTTGAAACTGACTGATTTGTGCTCTCTGAAATTCTGAAGGTGGCAGGGAACGAAAAGGTACTCACAACATGTTCAGAAATGAGAGTGCAAAGAGTCGAAGCACATCATAACGAAACCAGTATTTGAGAATGGAGCATGACAGTTTTGTATCCCGTCCTGGATATTATTTAATCTGTACACAGTATGAAGTGAACTATGGAGAAATTTAAAAAATGAGTTACAGTCCATGGAGATGGAATGAAAAGTTTTGAGATTCGTTGATGATATTTTAATTCAGTCATATATGGCAATCGACTTGATAGGAAAGTTGACTGGAATGCATAGTAAACTGACGGGAAAGAAAATTAGTACATATTTTTGGAAGTTTCCAATTGACTCAAGATTTTATTATTGAAACAGTGCATAAGGAGTACAGGAAATGATTACGAGCATTTAAGATATTTTAACATTCTCACCTGACTGTATAAACGATTATGAAGTTTAAGCTGTTTTAACTTGTCAAAATCGGATTTATATATCACCTGAATTATCACAGACCAAAGCTGAAACACGCATATTTAGCATGTGGTGGGGCTTCTGTAAGTAGGCTGTTAATGTTTTTTTATTGGTAACGCCACCTCTGTATGAAAATCACTGACTGTGCTGTGTGCAGTCTGTGGCTGCTTTGCATTGTTGTAATACTCGCCATTGTAGTGTTGGGCAGCAGCAGCTGGATGCGAACAGCGCGTAGCGTTGCGCAGTTGGAGGTGAGCCGACAGCAGTGGTGGATGTGGGGAGAGAGATGGCGGAGTTTTGAAATTTGTCATGAACTGCTATATTTATATATGATGATATCAAGGTAAATACATTGTTTGTTCTCTATTAATATCTTTCATTTGCTAACTATCCCTATCAGTAGTTAGTGCCTTTCATAGTTTGAATCTTTTATTTAGCTGGCAGTAGTGGCGCTCGCTGTATTGCAGTAGCTTGAGCAGCGAAGATTTTTGTGAGGTAAGTGATTTGTGAAAGGTATAGTTTAATGTTAGTCAGGGCCATTCTTTTGTAGGGAATTTTGAAAGTCAGATTGCGTTGCGCTAACAAAATATTGTGTGTCAGTTTAAGCACAGTCATGTAGAATTGTTCATAGGGGACGTTTCGTATGTCGACCCTTAACCGAGGATACCTCACTGGAATCTTCTGATTTTTTTCTTGTAGTTTGTGTAATTAGTGTAGCTATTGTTTATTGCTAGCGCGTAATTGTAGAGAGAATCTCCTTTGTAGTTGCAGTCTTTCATTGTTGTACAGTAAAACAGTTGTGGCATGCATGTAGATTTGCACCAAGTATTTCGCAGCTGCGCTTGCAATTAACTACACATTATTTTCAGTGCTATGTTAATGTGTTCCCCTATTTTTGCTCTTCAAATTGTGCTTTTCTGTGTTATCGTGTGAAATATTGTGACAATAATGGCGTGTGAAAAACGTAACACTAGGCTCCAAAGTAAACTGAGAAATAATAGTGACGACGAGCGTAGCTTGCCAGCACCACTGTGTAATGAATTAACAGACGTTCAAAGTAGTAATTTGGTAACTGTGCATAGGGAAATGGAGCGGGCTGCAAACAATGGCGTAGACAGTGAAACAGGTAGTGAACAGGGAAGGATTATCGATCGATCGCTCGGCAACAGCTCGCCTCAGGAATCCGAAATGACAGGACACAATTTCGCAAATACTGTAGATTCAGGTTTTGCGTCCTCACCGTTTTCTCAAATGAGTCAAGACACATTTTCCGCTTGTCAAAATGTGAATGTTGCCGGTGCAAATTCACTGCCGAAAAGCACTGAGGAACATGTTTCAGACACCAGTGCATTGTTATTACAATTAATGCAACAAATGGGACAAAAGCTTAAACAGTTAGACACAATGGAACAAAATCAGAGACAAACACAGCAACAGTTAGACACAATGGAACAAAATCAGAGACAAACACAGCAAAAGCTTCAGAAGTTAGACACAGTGGAACAAAATCTTAAAAGTTAGACACAATGGAACAAAATCTTCAAAAGTTAGGCTCATTGGAACAAACTCTTGAACAAACACGTGAAGATTTAACTACTGAGTTACATAACATTGAATCGAAATGTCAAAAAGTCTGTAATGACGTAAAAACACAAATTTGTGAGCATTTCCAACCTATTTTTTCGCGGCATGAAAATGCATTACAGAATCACGAAGCAGCCATAAAAGAACTGCAAATTATTGTTCATGAAAATCATGAGACCTTGCAAGCTAAAATTGACTCAGTTGCATCTACCGATTCGGTTACGCAACTTGCAAGAACTCAGGAAAACTTAAAGGACACAGTAGATACTCTGAAACTTGGTTCAGAAAAACACACTGAGGAAATAAGTACACTATCGGAGAAAGTAGCCGAACTTTCGGATCAGTTCACTAACTTATCTACAAAGGTAGATGATGATCTGAATGACACAAGACCTGTAGCCATCACTGACACAGAAGAGTATGAACAAATTAAGAAATTCAAACAAAATCAGAATCAAATTAATACGCAATACAAAAGAGAAATCCGGGAAGTACAAGATCAGTTGTCACAAGTAATACAAAAATTTCATATTTCAGAGGACACTCGCGCTCCAACACGGGAAGAGGGACTTAGAAATACGGAACACCCACAAAATAATAACACAGGACACTTCGGAAATTATGAAAGAAATTGGCAAGGTGCACCGAATTTTGAGATGGAACCGCCGACACGACGTAACAATCACCGATATGCTACTCGCCGTCACGATGATTTTGACTATAGGCTGTTTATTACTACACGTAAATTCAAAACATTTAAGAATTCTGCTAACGACATTCATCCACAAGCGTGGCTCCATCAATTCTCTCATTGTTTTCCTCCCAACTGGTCATTGGAGCACAGGTTAGAATTTATGTGTGGCTACTTGGAGAATGAACCAGCTCTAAGAATGCGATCGGTCATTCACGATTGTCACAGTGAAGGAGATTTTTATCATGCCTTCCTCTCAGCATATTGCTCTCAAGCTACACAAGACCGTGTAAAACATAACATCATTATGATGAAACATTTCGAACAATCTGAATTTTCCAGTCTTGTGAAATATTTTGAAAACATGTTGCACAAGAATCAGTACCTATCAAACCCATACAGCCCCTCAGAACTCATCCGCATTTGCTTAATCAAATTGCCTGAACATTTACGACATATTATTTTAGCAGGACGTTGCAAAGACGACATTGAAGCTTTTCAGGGACTGTTACAAGAATTGGAAATTGACACTGACAATAGCGGAACGCGAAAACAGGAGCAAAACAATTACAGATCACATCCGTCACAATTCCGCGATGACAGAAATAATACGCGACAAGGCTATTCTTTCAACGTAAATCGTGACCAAAACAGACACCACCCGTATCACAAACGTTGGCAGAGTAGTAATAATTACAGAGAAAGATCACCTCTCCGCGGTAATGACTATCACAGAGACAATCAGAGAAACAGACAATATGGGAACCAAAACAATTATTATTACGGGAGACAGAATAACTTTAGACGCAACGGTCCAGCGCGCATTTACGATTCAGGGAGAAATTCTCCACCACTTAACCGACAAGAAAGAAACTACAGGAACTACCGACATGACGACAGACGATATGATCGTAACGACAGACCTGAATTGCATCAGAACTAGCGGGATTCAAACAGAGCAGGGTCCCCTCGACAAAGTGAATTTGTAGAAGTTAGGTCTCCTAATCCCAATAACGACCCGCGCCAACAAAGAGACAGACAATGACTCGCGCCGCAGGCAGCCGCGTGCGCCGGCTGGCTCAGAGAAAAATAACATAGACGCTAACCTTGAGAAAAATTTCAGTGTTCTTTACCGACGTATACCGCATGATAATTGCGTTCAAGTTGAAACTCTGAGTACTATGAAGAGTAAAGGATTGCACCACATTTCACATGTAAAACCGTTTACTGAGAGATAATCTACTTTTTAACTTAGTCTTTGCTATAAAATTTTTCACTTCACGTTACTAGTATGCTTTGTCAGACTTAGAAGCTGTTACCATGCAACAATGTTTGAAGTTAAATATCCAGTCTAGAACCTAAGGAACGTTTTTAACAGAAATTACGAATGCATTGTTATAGTGAACAGACGACACAGTGTTGTTATTTGTACATTCTTGCTTGTAAGTTGCACGATCACGTAACGACTATAAGGCTCACATACTTAGAACATATACCACCACTGCTAATGAGATTTTCATGCAACATTTTGGTTTACTTGAAAAGACACTCTTTATTTGAAGTACTTTCTGTGGGATTAAAGATGTCTTAGCACTTGGTTTCTTTGACAGCTACACAATTATATCACGACGCTACTAATGTGTGACACAATTTACATTGTTGCTTTTGTGCTGTATCTGCTTTATATCTACACAGTTTTTCTGAATTCTTCTGGAAAGTAAAACATGTTTAATAGTAACTTTTGTGGTATAGCTACAATGAGACAGCCTTTTCCGTAGCACAACAATACGTTACAGCACAGTATTTTCTTCATCATGGCAATAAGCGTAATAACTAAGATATCTATACGGAAAGCATTTCACTTTTGTTTCTGATGAGGTAAGTAGATTGACTTCAGCAGAACTTTGCTTACAGAGGACAATAACTACGACAGTTCCACAGAATTATCTTACAGCAAGACGCACATTTAGCGCTACAGGACACGTATTTGAGTGATTATATTGTACTTAAAACATTTATTTTTAAAGAATTTTGAATTACAAAGAAAGTTTTCCGTGATACATTTCATTCCATTGCTGTAATCTGTAACACCTGAGGGTATAATTACATTAATCCTCAGGGGGGGTACACGTTTACTTTGTATACCATGTGTTTGGCAAGCACAAGGAGCCCTAGCTAATATGGTATTTGCTTATACAACTTTACACATCGGTACCATATTTCTCTAACACACAAATTACACAGCTATCTGATCATTTAACTGAGAAATAAACATTTTTTTACTACATCAGTGACACATGTTTATGCAATTACACAGTTGGGTAACTTCACATTTATGAAATTGTATTTTGTATGTACTTTGTGAGCGCTTCATATTTTTTCGGATTCATTGTGATTCTACGAGAGCTTTGAATGATGTATTTGGTATGAGATCATGATTTTAAAGTACGTTTGAGGTAGATGACACTATTGAAATGAGCAGAGAATATTTTTTAGGTTTTGAAATTATTGCAGAAAGCTACGATGTGTTTGAGATTTGACTGAGGTATTATGATGTTATTATTACGACGACGATGTGTATTATGCTGTTGAGGTATGTTTATGATCAATAAGCTGATGCTATATGAGGAATTTGATTATGCTATGTATCGGTTATGATGAAATATTGTAGAAGAGTCGACGATATGTATACGTATAATAAGGTAAGGAATGACGAGTAGTGGTTAGGGACTCTGGTTTCTGAAAAGGTTGTTGGAAACCAAGAATCGTACTTTAAGAGTTATGAAATGTGTGTAAACGCGTGAATGTATCACAACGGCGGCGAAAATTTTTGGACACTGTTATATTTATAGGATTTTGTTTCTACACATTTGTAACGCATAATTTCGACCTGTAAAATTTTTTATATGAGACTGTCACTGTAGCGGAAACTGCTGTCGTAAATATTTCGGTAAGAAAGCTAATTGACCTTTGTTATATCCTAGCCAGTAATGCCACCCGAGCCCGCTGCCAAAAGGTTGGCAGCATCAAAGTCCGGACACCGTCCGCATAAGCAGCACCAGCGGGACAGGAAATCGCCGCAAGTTTGCGCGCGCCACCGCTGGCTTCTGGCTTCTTAAGCGCTGGAGTCGCGAGCGCTAGGACAGTTCTGTAATCGCCGCTCAGTTGTATACTCGCCACCGAATTGTGTACTTGCTAGTCAGTCGTGTGTTCATCGCAGCAGAGTTGTTGTTTGTCGTCAGCCGACGCTGACCTAGCCGCTCCGACTCGAACTAGACAGACTTCTGTAGACACAGAGTTCACTACTGTGTTACTGTATTTTCGTTAATAAAGATAAGTACCGACTTTTATTTAATCAGAGTGTTTGGGTTTTCATCTTTCTGTTCACTGTTCCAGCGGACCGGTCGGCCCGCTATTAAAAGTGTGGCGGTGACTTCGTAAGCCGTTTCTACAGCGAATTGCTTGTCGCTACGAACATCGCCACAAAAATGGCGACGAGGACTTCCGAACTCGTATGCAGGGCTGGTTCAACTTGTTTCTGGTTATACTAATTATAGCGATAAACTTTTGGGGGCTGGTTTAATTTGTGTTCACTATGTCTGCCGAATTACAACAGTTGATCTTGTTACAGAGTCAGCAAATACAAAGTTTGGTGGAAGCGATCGCCAAACAAGCGGCTAATCCTCCAACACAAAAGGAACAAGCACAGGCAGCACCGCCGTTCCGTGCTTTTGATGCATCAAGAGAAGAATGGCGAGAATATTTCGCGCAGTTGCAGGCGCACATGACAGTCTACAAAATCACAGGTACTGAGCGGCAGCTTTATTTAATTTCCACCGCAGGCGTGGAAGTCTATCGACTACTTTGTAAGTTGTTCCCGGAATCCCAGCCAGAAGCTTTAGACTATGACGTTGTTGTTAACAAGCTTGCTGAGTATTTCGAGTCGCGAGTTCATGTGGCAGCAGCCAGATTCAAGTTCTTCAGATTAAAGAAACTGCCACATCAATCTAATAAACAGTGGTTAACAGATTTACGGGGCCTCACCCGTCAGTGCCGATTTAATTGTGTGTGTGGAGCTTCCTACAGTGATGTCATGTTACGAGACGCTATTACTCAAAACATTGCAGATTCTCGTATTCGTGCTGCTATCTTAAAGTTGCCTGACCCATAATTAGAGACTGTGATGAACATCATTGAAGCCCAAGATACTTTTGACTATGCTGAGTGTGAATTAGATCAGCCATGTATTTCTCAAATTGCCTGTGCTAAGCAAGTTATGTCCCGCCCGCGGCCCCACCGGCAGAGTCAGACTGTAAACACTAGCCGGCCGCGTCAGGTTAAACACATTCGTCATCCGCGTGTGCAAAATGATAGAGTTAAGTCTTGCCCTAAGTGTGTTCTTGCTCATCCTCGTGAACGTTGCGCGTTGAGAAACGCGGTTTGTCACTTTTGTCAAAGGAAAAGACACATCCAGACTGTTTGTTTGCGTAAACGCAAGAACAATTCTAGTGCTGCCCAGCCCATGGATATTCATGTTCTTCAAAGCCAGCCCGCCCAGAAGGTCGCGTTTAAAGACTCTTCCACGGTTCGTGTGGGTAATAAACTTGTTCGTAATAAGCCACCCACCCAGCCCTCTGCTATGCGACCCAAGCGTATTTCAAACGCTGTAAAAAGTAATGTACAGACTGCAAGTGAAGCGGGAGTTGTTGTTCCACCCGCCCAACCCACGAGTTGTCGTAAGCAGCGAACACGCGCTAAAAGCGCTGATTTTGTGTCTTCCGCCTCCACTGCACCGATCCAGAGACAGTGTAATAAACTATTTGTGAAGCTACGCATCCAGGATAAGACCTTCAATTTTCAATTAGACACTGGTGCGTCTGTGACTCTCATAAATAGTGCTACGTATGCGGCTATCGGCCGCCCTGAACTTTCAGCGGCAAAACATTCTTTGGCTACTTATAGTGGCGAACACATTCCTGTGTTAGGTGTATGTAGCGTGCCAGCCACATTCCGTGGCAATACAAAAACAGTTTCATTCACAGTGCTCCGCGCTACAGACAGTGTAAACATTTTCGGATTAGACTGTTTTGACTTGATTGGCCTGTCTATCCAAGACAATGCGTTGCAAATTAATTCTGTTGTTGTTCCTCAAGACAGCTTAACCGATTTGTGTAAACAATACAGTGACATATTTAAAGACGAACTAGGTTGTGTTGCGAACTTTGCCGCTCATATTACGCTAAAAGATAATGCTCAGCCTCGATTATTTCGTGCTCGTCCAGTGCCTCACGCCCTCCGGGCACCTGTAGAAGATAAACTTCGTCGTTGGCAAAACAACGGTGTTATTCAACCCGTTTCAGCGAGCCAGTGGGCTTCTCCCTTAGTTATTACAAAGAAACCGTCTGGCAAGTTACGTTTGTGTGCTGATTTTAAGTCGACAGTTCTTTTCCTTTGCCTAGACCGGACGAGCTGATGGACAAGTTAGGGGAAGCTCGTTTCTTTTCCAAAATTGATCTCCGTGAAGCATATTTGCAATTGCCCCTCGACGAGCAATCACAACAGTATTTTGTCATAAACACGTCGTTGGGGTTGTTCCGTTTTCTGCGTTTGCCTTTTGGTCGTGTGTCAGCTCCAGCTGTTTTTCAGCGTTTTTTGTCACAACTTCTGGCTAATGTGCCATCGTGTTGCAACTATTTAGACGATATTGTTGTGTCCGGTCGGACGCCTGCTGACCATTTCCGTAATTTGGAGTGTTTGTTTAAAGTGTTGTCTCAGGCAGGCCTACGTTGCAACATCGATAAATGTTCATTTTTCCTTACGGAGTTGGAGTATCTGGGACATGTTATTAATGCTCAAGGCATTCATCCCTCCCAGTCACATTTAGCAGCTATTCGTGATTTGCCCGCCCCTCGCGATCTGCATGAATTGCAGGCAGTTCTTGGCAAATTGACCTATTATATTAGGTTTATACCTAATGCATCACAGATTGCTGCACCGTTGCATCGTCTCCGCCGTAAGAATGTTCCGTTTGTGTGGTCAGCTGATTGCCAATCAACCTTTCAGCAGCTTAAAGAGGCTTTATTGAATGATCGTTGTCTGGTCCATTACGACCCTAACAAGCCTCTGGTGTTAGCTTGTGATGCCTCTTCCTTCGGCCTCGGTGCTGTGTTGTCTCACGGAGTCGGTAACACCGAACGTCCTATTGCGTTCGCATCTAAGTTGCTAAACAAAGCTCAGTGTAATTATACCCAATTGGACAAGGAAGCGTTGGCTGTTGTGTTCGGTGTCACAAAATTCCATCACTACCTCTATGGTAGACCATTCTATTTAGTAACAGATCACAAGCCCCCGACGTCACTGTTTCATCCGTCTAAACCAGTTCCTCAGTGGACAGCTCAGAGACTACAACGTTGGGCTCTTTTGTTATCACAATACCAGTATGAGATACTGTATCGCCCTACAGCTCAGCATGCAAACGCTGACGCGCTTTCTAGATTGCCGGTTGCTGCGGATGATGTCTTCGATTCCTCTGACGACTCTTGCCATCAGATTGACGCCGATGAGCATCAATCCCTCCGGGATTTTCCGATTGATTATCGTCAGGTGGCACGTGAGACAGCTACGGATCCTCATCTGAGTTTACTATTACGTTTTGTTCAACGTGGTTGGCCGTCCAAGGCAAAGGACATATCGGATCCTGTGGTTCGTCGCTATTATCCGCGACGTCATCTGTTGTCTGTTTCGCACGGAGTTTTGCTGTTACGCACCGAGAATGACCAGCTTCGTGTAGTGGTTCCCCAAGTGCTCCAATCCAAGGTCCTCGACTTGTTGCATCAAGGTCATTGGGGAGTGGTCCGCACCAAGCAGCTTGCCCGCCGTCATTGTACATGGATCGGCATTGATAAGCAGATTACGCAGATGTCCACAGATTGTTCGACGTGTGCCGAACACCAAGCTGCTCCGCCTCAACGCTATTTTGAGTGGGCACGCCCTGCCGGTCCCTGGCAGCGAGTACATATTGATTTCGCTGGTCCATATTGGAATTCTCGTTGGCTCATCGTGATAGATGCATTTAGTAATTTTCCGTTTGTTGTGCCCATGCAGTCTACAACGTCTGCACAAACTATACAGGCGTTGACTTCAATTTTTTGTATTGAGGGTCTTCCAGAAGTTTTAGTGTCTGACAATGGTCCGCAATTTACCTCTGCTGAATTTGAAAGTTTCTGTTCCGCCAATGGCATTCACCACGTTCTTACTCCGCCGTTCCACCCTCAATCGAATGGTGCAGCGGAACGTTTTGTACGCACATTCAAGCATCATATGGACCGCCTTCGTGCTACGCACTCTCGTCAGCGGGCCCTCATCACGTTCCTGTCGTCGTACCGGACCACGCCACGCGACGGCCCTTCGCCTGCGGAGCTTCTCCACGGCCGTCGTCATCGCACCCTACTACGGTTGTTGCACCCCCCGGATCGACCCGCCGCTTCTGAGCATCGCACGCGTTTTCAGCGCAACGACGCCGTTTTTTTCAGAGTTTATCACGGTCGCCGTCGTTGGGAACGTGGTACCGTGATAAGTGTCCAGGGTCGCGGTTTTTATACTGTTCAAGGTGCTACTGGGGTGCACAGGAGGCATCAGAACCAGTTGCGCCGCGCTGGCCGCCCGGATTCTGCCGCTCGTTCTTTGTCCACAGATTTGGTCCGCGGCGGGTTCCAGCCGCGCCTTCCGACTTCGCTGCCGCCCCCAGGGCAGCAGCAGCAGCCGTCGCCGCTACCACGCCGACAGCCCGTCCTGTTGATGCCTCCCGCGCAGCTTCATCCGGGAGCGCCCCAGGTGGTCGCTCCGGCGCCTGCGGTCCCTCTTCAGTCGCCACCGGAGCTGATGGACGTCGACCACTCAGCCGGGCCGCCTCCCCAAGCGGTGGCTGTGCAGCCTGTCCTGCAGCCGCTTTCCTTGGGCACCCCCAAGGAGTCTGACACCGCAGCGCCTTGTCCAGCGCCCACTCAGCAGCCGTCGACGCAGCGTCTGGAGACGCTGCCTCTCTTCCTGGGTCCCGACGCCCCGTCGCGTCCAGTACAAAAAGCTGCACCCGTGGTCACAGGCGTGCACCCTGACCTCGGTTTTCAGTCGGTGTTTCCCGAGGCCCCGCGCAGCCAATCCTGGGGTGCGGACCGGGGACTGCCACCGACAACAGTCTCCGCCCGGGTCTCTTCTGCTACGCCTGCGGCCAGACCCCTCCCCCGCCGTCGACGCTCGCCACGTCATTATTCAACGACGGTGCGGCGATTTGGGGGGGAGGAGTGTTATATCCTAGCCAGTAATGCCACCCGAGCCCGCTGCCAAAAGGTTGGCAGCATCGAAGTCCGGACGCCGTCCGCATAAGCAGCACCAGCGAGGCAGGAAATCGCCGCAAGCTTGCGCGCGCCATCGCTGGCTTCTGGCTTCTTAAGCGCTGGAGTCGCAAGCGCAAGGACAGTTCTGTAATATCCGCTCAGTTGTATACTCGCCACCGAATTGTGTACTTGCCAGTCAGTCGTGTGTTCATCACAGCAGAGTTGTTGTTTGTCGTCAGCCGACGCTGACCTAGCCGCTCCGACTCGAACTAGACAGACTTCTGTAGACACAGAGTTCACTACTGTGTTACTGTATCTTCGTTAATAAAGATAAGTACCGACTTTTATTTAATCAGAGTGTTTGGGTTTTCATCTTTCTGTTCACTCTTCCAGAGGACCGGTCGGCCCGCTATTAAAAGTGTGGCGGTGACTTCGTAAGCCATTTCTACAGCGAATTGCTTGTCGCTACGAACACCACCACAAAAACCTTGATGTAATGCGTTGTGGCGCCCAGCTGGGCCAGCTGCCTGGAGAAAAAGTCATTAGGTGGAGAGAAAAAAAAAGGCCATTATCCTCGCTATTGACATTCCTTTGTAGAAAGCGTCGCAAATACGACACGCTCATTACTTAGAAAGATACTTACATCTGCACACCTGATTATGACAAGCGTCTCTCTACGAGAGTTTAGAGAATTTCTACTAACTTATGAAATGTCACATGACTATTGAATGATATTTTTATGCTTTGGTTTGCGTAATTGCTTATTTCATTTAATATCTAGTTTCTAGGTGCACTGCAGCATTTGGTTAAAACAAAATTTTATAGATGTACTAATATAAATATTTTCTGTCTACAGATCGAGTAAATAATATTTTTTTAAAAAAATGAGGGAGCACAAAAAGACATTTACCTTCACAGGAATTGCATACCGAATTTTCTTTTGAAGTACTTGGTAATTTTTTTGGTAGAATAACTTCTTGTGGTGCACCACTTTAATTACATAGACATTAAAATGTGAATAGACATTTCCCTTATCTGCATTGTTGTCTTTAGTGCACTATCTTGAGCTTTGTCATGTTTAGGTATAAGTTATTTCATTTGCTGCTGCTGTTTGCCAGGCGTAGTGCTACTAAATTTCACTTTGCATTACTCTGTTAAGCTAGTTTTACTACTGATTTATTTTTCTTGTTGCTGCACATTGGGTCATATTAGTTGTAATGTTGCATTGCGTGGTAATTTAGATTTACTGCAGCTTGCTTTGACAATTTCCATTTCTTTTTCATTGCTGTCTGTATTAATTGTTTTATGTGCTGCTGCATTGCATCGTCCCTTGGTATATATATTTGAGCTCAGTAGATTAAAGTTAGCTTAAGAGGGGGTAGATTATATAAGAAACTAACTATGATGAATTGGAAGAAATGCATTGAGAAGCTATAAGAAAATGGTTTGGCCAAAAAAAAGTAGTGCACATTGGAGAAAAACTACTTTTGAAAGAGGATGTGAACGGAATACAGAAAGCATGCTTGGATAGGATTTTCTTTTTTTTTTTTTTTGGCTGGAGCAAATGTTGAAATAAGAGGGACGATCTATGGAATGACGTTCTGGGCTGGACTGCAGCACCAAATGTTACACTGAAAACGAACCCTGTCCTTTCCATTGTGTTATCCTCCTATGTGTTTGTGTACTCCTGTATATTTGTGTTTTTCCTGTCTTTATGTGTTTATCTGATAAGACTTATGTTGTAGAATTTTTCTAATTCTAAGCTACATTCACTATGATGAGGAATACTGTTATCCTCCAATATAATTGCATTAATAATATGTTATTTACTTTGTAAAGATGTTTAGACATTATTTGTGCTGTTTTGTTTTAATGCTCATGTGTGAAGTTGATGTTTCAAAAGTTATTCTGATCTTTTATGTAGGTACTTATAATTCCTGTAACACTGATGTATATGTTATTTCGATTCTTTTGTAAAGCCTGTATTACTACAAATGTTATCTGTATTATTATGTTTTTAATGATGTTTTCTGTATCTTTGTAATTGTATTCTCATGTTATAACATTGTAATTGTCACCAGTTCATCATATTATTAACTTGTAAGTCACATTTCACTGCACACGTTTCTGTTGGTCATAGTATATGGACAATATGTGAGAAGTAGGGACTGTTAGTGCTTGCACGTGTGTTAATAATTCAGCAAGGGACTCGTTAACAGCATTCCTGGTTTTAAGGGCAATTCCAAAAACTTTGTGAGTGCACAAGTGGTGGTTATGGACTTGCTATATTGTCTGCAAGACTCTTCGATGGTGATTGTGCACCTGCACAGTCGCAGCAGATGGCTCCTGGCTATCTCTACAAGGACTACAGTGGGTCTACACCTTTGCTGACTCACCAGTACCATTATTTCTACAAGGACTACAGTGGGTCTACATCTTTGATGACCCACCAATATCATTATTTCTACAAGGACTACAGTGGGTCTACACCTTTGATGATCCACCAATAACATTATTTCTACAAGGACTGCAGTGGGTCTGCACCTCTGGTGGCCCACCAATACCACAATCTCTACCAGGACTACAGTGGGTCTGCACCTCTGGTGGCCCACCAATACCGTAATCTCTACCAGGACTACAATGGGTATGCTCTGTGACGACCTACCTACCAATATCCTTCAAAACTTCGACTGACTCTGTGGTGGGTTTGCTCTGTTGTGGCCCATTACCAGTCTGCATGTCAAGAGTCAGCACTGTCTTTCCGTTGGAAGGACAACACTACTTCTTCAAGACTGCATGGAAATCCACTACTTCCGTGTGCATTTTCTTTTACTGCTCAGACTTTGAAAAAAACACTGCTATTTTACTGTGACGAACGATTAGGACTGTCTTTATGGACTGTGAGAAAATTTTAGCTTTTGACCAACATGTATCAATAAGTGTGTGCATTTGATTTCTTTGTTATTGTAATTATGAAAAATTTTATCAAATCATTATTGGCCACTGCCCAAAACAATTTGTAAAATTTTTTGTGGGGAGCATGGGGGCTATGTAAGTAGGCTGTTTATGTTTTTTTATTGGTAACGCCACCTCTGTGTCAAAATCACTGACTGTGCTGTGTGCAGTCTGTGGCTGCTTTGCATTGTTGTAATACTCGCCATTGTAGTGTTGGGCAGCAGCAGCTGGATGCGAACAGCGCGTAGCGTTGCGCAGTTGGAGGTGAGCCGCCAGCAGTGGTGGATGTGGGGAGAGAGATGGCGGAGTTTTGAAATTTGTCATGAACTGCTATATATATGATGATATTAAGGTAAATACATTGTTTGTTCTCTATTAATATCTTTCATTTGCTAACTATCCCTATCAGTAGTTAGTGCCTTCCATAGTTTGAATCTTTTATTTAGCTGGCAGTAGTGGCGCTCGCTGTATTTCAGTAGTTCGAGTAACCAAGATTTTTGTAAGGTAAGTGATTTGCGAAAGGTATAGGTTAATGTCAGTCAGGGCCATTCTTTTGTAGGGTTATTGAAAGTCAGATTGCGTTGCGCTAAAAAAAAAAGTTGTGTGTCAGTTTAAGCACAGTCATGTATAATTGTTCAAAAGGGACGTTTCACTTCCATGGGCGGCAATGCAGACACTAAATATGGCGATCACACGATCGTACAGACGGCTAATACTGTCCTGGGATACGTTATGTCACGCCTGCTCGACCTGTTCATATAGTTCTGTAAGAATAGTAGGTTGACGAGTGCAAGTGTCACTTCTCGTCCCATCATATCCCACACATGCTCGATTGGAGACAAGTCTGAACATCGTGCTGGCCAGGGAAGTCGCTGCACATCTTTCAGAGGACGTTGAGTATCACGGGCAGCGTGTTACTGGAACAACACATCACCTTCCTGTTGCAAGAGCGGCAAACGATTGAGTCTAACAACATCCTGCGTAATCAGAGCGCTGGTTGGTGTTCCCTCAGACTATGAGGCTGAGATGAGACGAGTGTGTCTTGGACAAATGAAATGCACTCTACGAGACAGCGCTCGCCAGGTCTATGTCGTAAGTGCAAGTGGCCATCGCTTGCGTGCCAGCAGAGTCCGCTTTCATCGCTGAAAAACACGACGCGCCATTCCATCTTTCAAGTGGTTCTCTGACGGCACCTGTCGTGCCCTGCACGTAGACGTTGCGGTGTGAGTTCAAGACAGGCTAGAAATGTGCGTGCTCGTAGTCCCACTGGTAATAACGGGTTCGCAACAGTTTGTGTTCACACGTCTCCGCTCACAAGCCCTCTTATCTATGGTAGATGTACGATCCGCCGCCACTGCCCTTACGATACAACGATCCTGGTGGGCGTGCGTCCTGTGTGGATGTCCGGAATCTCGTCTAGCTGTTTGAGAATATTTACACTACTGGCCAGTAAAACTGCTACACCACGAAGATGACGTGCTACAAACGCGAAATTTAACCGACAGGAGAAAGATGCTGTGATATGTAAATAATTAGCTTCTCAGAGCAATCACACAAGGTTGGCGCGAGTGGCGACACCTACAACGTGCTGACATGAGGAAAGTTTCCAACCGATTTCTCATACACAAACAGCAGTTGACCGGCGTTGCCTGGTGTAATGTTGTTGTGATGCCTCGTGTTAAGGAGGAGAAATGCGTACCATCACGTTTCCGACATTAGTAAAGGTCGGATTGTAGCCTATCGCGATTGCGGTTTATCGTATCGCGACATTGCTGCTCCTGTTGGTCGAGATCCAATGACTGTTAGCAGAATAATTATGGAATCAGTGGGTTCGGGAGGATATACGGAACGCCGTGCTGGATCCCAACGCCCTCGTATCACTAGCAGTCGAGATGACAGGCATCTTATCCGCATGGCTGTAACGGATCGTGCAGCCACGTCTCGATCCCTGAGTCAACAGATGGGGACGTTTGCAAGACAACAAACATCTGCACAAACAGTTCGACGATGTTTGCAGCAGCATGGACTATCAGCTCGGAGACCATGGCTGCGGTTACACTTGACGCTCCCTGTGCTCCCTGTGCTCCCTGCCGCCGTTGGATAAGCAGCTGCAGCAGCAAGTCGTATACTCCTAGCTCACTCATTTGTTACATAGTTTAATTCTTAATTTCTTTGCGTGTTTTTGGTTCTTGCATTGTTTAATTCATAAATTTCGGGCGTATTATAGTATTTGAGAGTTGTAGCATCGCGTTTTAGTACCTGAATAGTGTAAATTCGCGTAGTCGTTTGTCTACTGTTTTGTTTTGAACGGCCAGTGTCGGTTGGTCGCAGTCAGTGTGCTCCCTGCCGCCGTTGGATAAGCAGCTGCAGCAGCAAGTCGTATACTCCTAGCTCACTCATTTGTTACATAGTTTAATTCTTAATTTCTTTGCGTGTTTTTGGTTCTTGCATTGTTTAATTCATAGATTTCGGGCGTATTATAGTATTTGAGAGTTGTAGCATCGCGTTTTAGTACCTGAATAGTGTAAATTCGCGTAGTCGTTTGTCTACTGTTTTGTTTTGAACGGCCAGTGTCGGTTGGTCGCAGTCAGTGTGCTCCCTGCCGCCGTTGGATAAGCAGCTGCAGCAGCAAGTCGTATACTCCTAGCTCACTCATTTGTTACATAGTTTAATTCTTAATTTCTTTGCGTGTTTTTGGTTCTTGCATTGTTTAATTCATAAATTTCGGGCGTATTATAGTATTTGAGAGTGTAGCATCGTGTTTTAGTACCTGAATAGTGTAATTTCGCTTAGTCTCCTTCCGCCGCCGAGCAGTGTCAGCAGTGCGCAAGTAGCAGCATTACTGCATTTACTAGGCAATCTTGTATTTTAATAACCGTTTAAATTTTGTCGATTTGTTTGCGCTCTCTGTAGATTAGTTCAGACGTTCTTTGCAAAACAGTTTTTAGCATGGATAGGGACTGCAACTGCTGTGTTCGGATGCAGGCTGAGTTGGCATCCCTTCGCTCCCAGCTTCAGGCAGTGTTGGCTTCGGTCACACAGCTTGAGGCTGTTGCCAATGGGCATCACTGTGGGGGTCCGGATGGGGGTTTGTCGGGGACGGCCAGCTCGTCCCACGCATCCCCTGATCGGACTACGACTGTGGTTGCCCGGGATACTGCCCGCATTGAGGCTGATCCCTCACCTGTGGTAGAGTGGGAGGTCGTTTCAAGGTGTGGCATGGGGCGAAAGACATTCCGGAGGGCTGAACGGAAAGCCTCTCCAGTTTGTCTGACGAACCGGTTTCATGCTCTGTCTCAGGCTGATACTGATCTTCGGCCTGACATGGCTGCTTGTCCTGTTCCAGAGGTTGCCCCTCAATCTGCAAGATCCGGGCAGCCGCAGAGGGTGGGCTTACTGGTAGTTGGGAGCTCCAACGTCAGGCGCGTAATGGGGCCCCTTAGGGAAATGGCAGCAAGAGAGGGGAAGAAAACCAATGTGCACTCCGTGTGCATACCGGGGGGAGTCATTCCAGATGTGGAAAGGGTCCTTCCGGATGCCATGAAGGGTACAGGGTGCACCCATCTGCAGGTGGTGGCTCATGTCGGCACCAATGATGTGTGTCGCTATGGATCGGAGGAAATCCTATCTGGCTTCCGGCGGCTATCTGATTTGGTGAAGACTGCCAGTCTCGCTAGCGGGATGAAAGCAGAGCTCACCATCTGCAGCATCGTCGACAGGACTGACTGCGGACCTTTGGTACAGAGCCGAGTGGAGGGTCTGAATCATAGGCTGAGACGGTTCTGCGACCGTGTGGGCTGCAGATTCCTCGACTTGCGCCATAGGGTGGTGGGGTTTCGGGTTCCGCTGGATAGGTCAGGAGTCCACTACACGCAACAAGCGGCTACACGGGTAGCAGGGGTTATGTGGCGTGGGCTGGGCGGTTTTGTAGGTTAGATGGCCTTGGGCAAGTACAGAAAGGGCAACAGCCTCAACGGGTGCGGGGCAAAGTCAGGACATGCGGGGACCAAGCAGCAATCGGTATTGTAATTGTCAACTGTCGAAGCTGCGTTGGTAAAGTACCGGAACTTCAAGCGCTGATATAAAGCACCGAAGCTGAAATCGTTATAGGTACAGAAAGCTGGCTTAAGCCAGAGATAAATTCTGCCGAAATTTTTACAAAGGTACAGACGGTGTTTAGAAGGGATAGATTGCATGCAACCGGTGGTGGAGTGTTCGTCGCTGTTAGTAGTAGTTTATCCTGTAGTGAAGTAGATGTGGATAGTTCCTGTGAATTATTATGGGTGGAGGTTACACTAAACAACCGAACTAGGTTAATAATTGGCTCCTTTTACCGACCTCCCGACTCAGCAGCATTACTGGCAGAACAACTGAGAGAAAATTTGGAATACATTTCACATAAATTTTCTCAGCATGTTATAGTCTTAGGTGGAGATTTCAATTTACCAGATATAGACTGGGACACTCAGATGTTTAGGACGGGTGGTAGGGACAGAGCATCGAGTGACATTATACTGAGTGCACTATCCGAAAATTACCTCGAGCAATTAAACAGAGAACCGAATCGTGGAGATAACATCTTGGACCTACTGATAACAAACAGACCCGAACTTTTCGACTCTGTATGTACAGAACAGGGAATCAGTGATCATAAAGCCGTTGCAGCATCCCTGAATATGGAAGTTAATAGGAATATAAAAAAAGGGAGGAAGGTTTATCTGTTTAGCAAGAGTAATAGCAGGCAGATTTCAGACTACCTAACAGATCAAAACGAAAATTTCTGTTCCGACACTGACAATGTTGAGTGTTTATGGAAAAAGTTCAAGGCAATCGTAAAATGCGTTTTAGACAGGTACGTGCCGAGTAAAACTGTGAGGGACGGGAAAAGCCCACCGTGGTACAACAACAAAGTTAGGAAACTACTGCGAAAGCAAAGAGAGCTCCACTCCAAGTTTAAACGCAGCCAAAACCTCTCAGACAAACAGAAGCTAAACGATGTCAAAGTTAGCGTAAGGAGGGCTATGCGTGAAGCGTTCAGTGAATTCGAAAGTAAAATTCTATGTACCGTCTTGACAGAAAATCCTAGGAAGTTCTGGTCTTACGTTAAATCAGTAAGTGGCTCGAAACAGCATATCCAGACACTACGGGATGATGATGGCATTGAAACAGAGGATGACACGCGTAAAGCTGAAATACTAAACACCTTTTTCCAAAGCTGTTTCACAGAGGAAGACCGCACTGCAGTTCCTTCTCTAAATCCTCGCACAAACGAAAAAATGGCTGACATCGAAATAAGTGTCCAAGGAATAGAAAAGCAACTGGAATCACTCAATAGAGGAAAGTCCACTGGACCTGACGGGATACCAATTCGATTCTACACAGAGTACGCGAAAGAACGTGCCCCCCTTCTAACAGCCGTGTACCGCAAGTCTCTAGAGGAACGGAGGGTTCCAAATGATTGGAAAAGAGCACAGATAGTCCCAGTCTTCAAGAAGGGTCGTCGAGCAGATGCGCAAAACTATAGACCTATATCTCTTACGTCGATCTCTTGTAGAATTTTAGAACATGTTTTTTGCTCGCATATCATGTCATTTCTGGAAACCCAGAATCTACTATGTAGGAATCAACATGGATTCCGGAAACAGCGATCGTGTGAGACCCAACTCGCCTTATTTGTTCATGAGACCCAGAAAATATTAGATACAGGCTCCCAGGTAGATGCTATTTTTCTTGACTTCCGGAAGGCGTTCGATGCAGTTCCGCACTGTCGCCTGATAGACAAAGTAAGAGCCTACGGAATATCAGACCAGCTGTGTGGCTGGATTGAAGAGTTTTTAGCAAACAGAACACAGCATGTTGTTATCAATGGGGAGACGTCTACAGACGTTAAAGTAACCTCTGGCGTGCCACAGGGGAGTGTTATGGGACCATTGCTTTTCACAATATATATAAATGACTTAGTAGATAGTGTCGGAAGTTCCATGCGGCTTTTCGCGGATGATGCTGTAGTATACAGAGAAGTTGCTGCATTAGAAAATTGTAGCGAAATACAGGAAGATCTGCAGCGGATAGGCACTTGGTGCAGGGAGTGGCAACTGACCCTTAACATAGACAAATGTAATGTATTGCGAATACATAGAAAGAAGGATCCTTTATTGTATGATTATATGATAGCGGAACAAACACTGGTAGCAGTTACTTCTGTAAAATATCTGGGAGTATGCGTACGGAACGATTTGAAGTGGAATGATCATATAAAATTAATTGTTGGTAAGGCGGGTACCAGGTTGAGATTCATTGGGAGAGTGCTTAGAAAATGTAGTCCATCAACAAAGGAGGTGGCTTACAAAACACTCGTTCGACCTATACTTGAGTATTGCTCATCAGTGTGGGATCCGTACCAGGTCGGGTTGACGGAGGAGATAGAGAAGATCCAAAGAAGAGCGGCGCGTTTCGTCACCGGGTTATTTGGTAACCGTGATAGCGTTACGGAGATGTTTAATAAACTCAAGTGGCAGACTCTGCAAGAGAGGCGCTCTGCATCGCGGTGTAGCTTGCTCGCCAGGTTTCGAGAGGGTGCGTTTCTGGATGAGGTATCGAATATATTGCTTCCCCCTACTTATACCTCCCGAGGAGATCACGAATGTAAAATTAGAGAGATTAGAGCGCGCACGGAGGCTTTCAGACAGTCGTTCTTCCCGCGAACCATACGCGACTGGAACAGGAAAGGGAGGTAATGACAGTGGCACGTAAAGTGCCCTCCGCCACACACCGTTGGGTGGCTTGCGGAGTATCAATGTAGATGTAGATGTAGACGCTTCATCACAGTCAGGAGCGCCTGCGATGGTGTACTCAACGACGAACCTGGGTGCACGAATGGAAAATCGTCATTTTTT
This sequence comes from Schistocerca americana, assembly GCF_021461395.2. NCBI lineage: Eukaryota > Metazoa > Arthropoda > Insecta > Orthoptera > Acrididae > Schistocerca > Schistocerca americana. The sequence goes on along the minus strand of NC_060123.1, from coordinate 634,165,545 downwards.
CGGATGAATCCAGGATCTGTTTACAGTATCATGATGGTCGCATCCGTGTTTGGTGACATCGCTGTGAACGCACATTGGAAGCGTGTATTCGTCATCGCCATAATGGCGTATCACCCGTGTGATGGTATGGTGTGCCATTGGTTACACGTCTCGTTCACCTCTTGTTCGCATTGACGGCACTTTCAACAGGGGACGTTACATTTCAGTTGTGTTACGACCCGTGGCTCTACCCTTCATTCGATCCCTGCGAAACCCTACATTTCAACAGGATAATGCACGACCGCACGTTGCAGGTCCTGTACGGGCGTTTCTGGATACAGAAAATGTTCGACTGCTGCCCTGGCCAGCACATTCTCCTGATCTCTCACCAGCTGAAAACGTCTGGTCAATGGTGGCCGAGCAACTGGCTCGTCACAATACGCCAGTCACTGCTCTTGATGAACTGTGGTATCGTGTTGAAGCTGCACGGGCGGCTGTGCCTGTACACGCCATCCAAGCTCTGTTTGACTCAATGCGCAGGCGTATCAAGGCCGTTATTACGGCCAGAGGTGGTTGTTCTGGGTACTGATTGCTTAGGATCTATGCACCCAAATTGCGTGAAAGTGTAATCACATGTCAGTTCTAGTATACTTGTCCAATGAATACTCGTTTATCATCTGCTTTTCTTCTTGGTGTAGCAATTTTAATGGCCAGTAGTGTATATGACCCCTGGTAACAGTGTCGTTGCACAGATGACACAGCACGTCCAACTCGTGTGGAAGTTCTCTGAAAGGACAATCCAGCCTCTCGGAAATCCCACAATATGACCCCTTTCAAGTCAGTTACCTGCGGGAAGCACGAGTACGTCTCCAGGGAGCCTGCTTGCTTCATACGTTTGCACCACACTGAGCCTTGTAGCTGCGAGCATTCTGTTGTATTCTGCCTACTCGTCTAATATAGGGTGCCCAGAAAACCCCCCTTTTCGGATCACTAGACAACAATTAAAGCAAACTGAATTAACAGATTTTTCTTACAGTGTGATAAATGACAATACTTAACTTTACATATTCACAAAGGTGTATTGCAAGCAAATGGCGACACGCAGATAATCGATGTCCTTCAGTACATACAATTCCAATACAAGCAAAACAATAAAGTTCCTAACTCACTGGTGTAGCGTTCGTAGGACGGCTCTTCTTCAACTCGGGCAGCGGCCTGGCGGTGCGGCGCTCATATTCTCTTCGTGTAGAAGCCGCTCCTGTCTTGGTGTCGTCCTAGAGAGGGGTCGGTCAGCGTCCTAATGCCCCTGTTTTTAGCTGTCTTATGTCAATTGGGACTGACCAATTGTCGTTATTTAACTCCTCTCTGTCTTCGTGTTTTACAGATTTGAAAAGGACGCGTATGAGCCCAGTTGTTTTTGCGCCCTAAAGCAAAACAAAACAAAACAAACATTCCCTGTTAAAGGGAATGGCTCTCTTGTCACTATGCCACTACTACGCTATCTTTTGGCGGAGGACGTTGAAACCATCTACTATTCACAGGTGCAATGTTCCATCATCGGATCAAGATGATGTTGTCTTCTGAGATGTACTAATTGTTTTACAGGCAGTGTATTTCGAAGAGGCTTTTTAAAAGGATCATAAAAAGAAGTGAATGTAGTCCAGATGACTCAAGTGATGATTAGAGAGAGAATGTTAAATTCAGACTGACAACAACAAGAAATGCGTTTCTGAAAAGGGAAATTTGTTAACATCGAATTGAAATTTATGTGTTATAAAGAGTTTTATGAAAGTGTTTGTGTAGAGTGTAGTTTGTACGAAAGCTAAACGATGACAGATGCTTTTGATTCGTGGTTCTACAGAGGAATACTGAAGATCAGATGGTGGATGGAACACCCAATGATGCGATATTGACTCGGATCAGGGGAAACAAGTTTATGAGACAACCTTTTTCTAAAAGGAGGGATCATTTGATGGGACACATCCTGAGGCAACATACTAGTGTCGGATTGGCAATGGAGGGAAGTTTGGAAACAAAAAATGTAAAGGAAACCATGCTGGAGCACAGTAAGAGGGTTCACATACATGTAGCTTGCAATCGCGGAGCGGAGATGAAGTCTTGCACAAAATACACTAGCGTGGAACGCTGCATAAAGCCTTCGGTCTGAAGGCCACGGAAACAAGTTAAAAGGTGCTCATGTCGATGTTCTTGGCGCTATTTCTGTTTAGGCAAAGTTGTTGTGTCACTTCTCATCGGCTGGCTGCAGAATCAGGTAATTCAGTATAATGAAGGAAAATTTTCGAAATAATCTCTGGCGCCAAAGAATCAGAGCTGTATGTTTCATAAAAGTGCTGAAATTCTCTGGATAGTGTGAGCAACTGCCCGGATATTCATCCAGGTCAAGGCGCTGTTTGGAGAGATCTCAGACTGCCTTAGGGATACTCGCGTGTATTATTATTACTCTTCTTCATTTTCAGCATTGTTCTTCATAGTTGGGGAAATATTGATTTTCAGATATAGGCTACGACTGTGAAGGGGCTAGCTGTTAATCACTGTATTATATCATTCTTTTTAAATTTTTCCTGATAGGCTATATCTGTAAGTAGGATAGCTGTTAATATTTTGTTGTATAATTTCAATTTTTGTTTGACAAAATATCTTCTTTGAAAATTCGTGCGTGCTGTTACCATGTGTTCGCACACGTAATGTATTAGGCAAAATAAATAAGGGGATTTCGTGTATAAATTCCAGTGTTCCAGCGCAGTTCCCTTCTATCTACACTCGGTATATTTCTGGGTAATTGTTTAGCTTTTTTACCGTTCTTTGAGCAGTGAAGTCAGTCCTACTTGAGTATCTTTAGCATCAAAGCCAGCCCATCAATCAATACTCCAGATAAGTACCATTCATACGAACTAATTCAGTCAAGTAGCGTTTCTGCACGAGAATAGACTAATTGCAAGCTTAGTGCAGACAATATTTTGACGAAGTATCGAATAAATACGTAGATGAACAACTATAACAGAGACAGCTTCCTCGAAACGCTTGGTGCAGTTTAATTTAATAGTTACACGTATTTTACAAAACCATGCTGGTGCAGTACTATAATGCCGAATATTTTAGATATTATTTACCCATTATCTTCAACCTATTTTAAAGTTTCTTTTCTGCTCATTCACTCATGGAGAAATAGATTAAAATTGTCGAAGGCCAGACTGTTGACAATATCTTCAGAGTGTATCTAACTTACATTCCCAAACAATAAAAAACTAAATATTCCTTTGTTCCCTTACGACGGTTAGTTCCTGATCTCAAAGTAGCTCGCTTATGTTACTGTACCATCTGAATTATCTTGATACGTTGCACAATTTGGAGATATGTCATAAAACGTCAGTATAGATTAAGGAAAAGTTTAAAGAAAAAGTGTTACCGAAAAAACCGTAGTATAACCGGCATGTTCGACAGTGAATACTTATAGCATAATTTAAATGCATCTTCTCTAAAAAAGCTTTGGGAAAGTTGTAGAACACGTTCATGAAGTATGAAGTATTGAATTACTCCTCTCATCTTGATGGTGGTGACGTCATGCCATGGGATGAACTCCACAAAATAGTGAAATCATTGAACAGCCCTCCTGATCAAAGACCACTACAACTAACAGAGAATTGGACCTGGATTTAAAATGTTAACATCTCCTTCGATGGGGTCTCTTATACGTTGATTAGAATTGAGGTGAGGCGATCAGAGTCCCATGAATGCACCCCGAGGCCCAACGATATTTCCCACACCATGATAAATTTTGAAATGCATTGCTCGACAAAAAAGGTGAGTTCCCACAAGACAGGGCCCGATGTCAATGTAACTTCCAACACGTGCACACCATAGGCGGATGTGTAAATAACTGAGAGTTGCAATTCCCTTTGACATGTAGACCGGCCATCAGACTGCATTAGTGATATTGTTAGTGTTGTTACCGGGCCTCGTGGGGTACGTAAAGGACGTGAACGGCGTTAGGTGTTGAGTGATTACTGTGAAAAAGTCGGAGGTGCCATGTACCCGTGTGAGACAGTTTTATCAGCATGTTACAGAGTCTGAAAATGGATTGATGTAGATCTTCTTTTGGCCGGCGGATAGAGTCGCACAATATCCAAACTTGTGGGGCATTCAGACGCAGCAGTAGCTCGATGTTGAACTGTATGGCAACGTGAGGGCAGGCAAACTTATCGTCAAGGTTCCGGCTGAACACGTCTGACCACCACAAGGGAAGACAGCCATATTGCGCACCAAGAACATCGTATCCTCCACACACCTGCGCCTGCTATCCGAGAACAAGTAATGAACTCCCTGCAATATCCTGAGTCATCCCACACCACTGGCTGGAGACTAGTAGCAGCTGAACTAGGGCATTTTTGTCCCAGGCGTAGGATGCTATTAACACCACCCACCTACCCGCACAAGAGAAGAGATTCTACTGCTTGTCTTCGAGCTTACGAAACCGTACCTTGGCCAGCAACCTCGCCGGCTGTCTCTCCAATTGAAAATACTTGGGGCTCTCCAACCAATTCGGGATTTTAACTATCTAACGCTATAATTGGACAGAATCTGGCACGATATCACTCACGAGGACATCCAGCAACTCTGTCAATTAATACCAACCGAATAACTGTTTCAGTAAGGGCCAGAGGTGTACCAACAACATATTGAGTTGCTTAATTTGAGTAGCTCTTTGTCTTGAATAAACCACCCAATTTTTCTGAAATCATAATCATTTGTTTGTACGAACATGTATGTCACATTCAACGAGTTCCGTCCCATTCCTGTAATTCCTTTGTGGTGCGATGTTTTTTTCTTTTCTGTCTCACAGAGCATGTCACAAATATAACACCATCTGTCAAAATTACTGCCTGTGGGAACTAATGGTGATTTTTATTTGTTTTATTTATTTTATTTATTTATTTAACCTGATCAGATTAGGGCCATCAGACCCTCTTTTGACAGTGCATCGAGGTCAGTATAGCATTGTGTACCCTGTAGGACCCTATATGACCGTACGTGTTGCTGGGTCTGTGTGGCTATGACTAAATCAGTCGGGCAACGCGCATTTTACCTGGAGCAGCCTCCACTCTCGGGTACGTCCATCATGGTGCTGTATCCAGAACCGAGACTGGACGACGTAGCGCCGCTCCCGTGTGCAGCGCCGTAGTTGGCTCCACCACTGTCCATACGCCTCTCAGTGTTGTCACGTCAGGAGAAACTGCGATATTGTCCGCCATGATAACAGTCTGCTGTTCAGCAGACGTCGTCCCACCGTTCATGTGGATAGTTGCCCTGCTATAAACAAGACAATTTACAGGCTAGTTTCCTGAATCAAGGCACATGACTTAGCTGTACGATGGCGCACGGTCTTCTCTGGCGCTAGTCACAGCGTGGTTTTCAGTTTGATTATCCTAAGCTCACCGATTCCATGTTATCATAGTCTGGGATCCTAGCCAAGGCGAACGCAGTGACAAATCGTAGTCTACATCTCGATCAAGTCGCTAGGGAATTCTGAGACGTGCTGGTAGACGTTACCCCTCTCATCAGGCGTAACACTACCTTCACACAAACAATCAACATGCCAATTGGATTTCTAAATCAAAAATAGGCTACGTAACCTTTCCTGATATAAGTAACAGACGTGGATTCACTACCACCTGCGTTTGGCGGTTCCGCTGGAATTCTAATCATCTGCATAACAAAGCATGTAGTAGATTTTATTCAAATTTGACGTTTGTTATGGTCCTCGTTTATGGTATTGCTATTTTAATGGCTAGCATTGTGCTATTTGGTTACAACAAAACTGTACAAGAAGACAAACATATGGACGATATTATTGAAGCCGATGGTTTTGATGCTGGATAAAGATGTTGATGCTTGTACGCCCCAGCTGGACGATGACTTGTGTCGGTGTGTTGACCACCTAGGAATAGGGATTCAAATACAACTGGGTCAGTTGGGGTATGGGTGTGGATCTGATTTGAAGTGCTGGATGATGGACATTGTCAGACTTTGTGCAGAGAGATGTGCTAGTGGGACTGTATCAGGTTGTGTTTATGATGAGGACTTAATAAGACAGAAAAGGCTGCACATTGTAGTTTGGAAGCTTATCTACGCTATAAAAAGTGGAATGCTAATGGTCCTCGGAGATGCTGTACCTGAAATATGGAACAGGGAGACAGTGTGATGTGATGATGAATATAAAGTAGCTCCAAGGGACGATATTTTACCAGTAACATATCCATCCCTTGGAACGGTCTTATATTCCTCGTCAGTGGTGACAAAATGGATTGCATCTTCCGTAGTGTGGGCGAGACGCAGAAACTAATGACCATGGAGTGATATGTCTGTGCAGTGAATAGGGACACTCGTCTTACTTTATCTTAGTTTTCGTTTTGACTTGCAGTTATATGAATAAGTGTGTTCGGATGACCTAATGATACATTAAAAACTTCAGCAAGACAATACCCTATCATCTCACTTCCTGCGCTTTGTCAACCAGCATGTTAGAGCTGAGGCTAAGATGTTGGAACGGGCTTCAGTTTCCCATCAGGCCACCAAGATTTACGTTTATACATAGTAACGTAAGTCACTTGATGTGTATTCCCAGACAGTTCTTTCGCAATCTCCATGATCTAGTTTGGGCCTCTTCACCATATGAGCCTGCGCCCTATCAATAATGACCTCGTTCTCCGCGAGGCATCAAATGCTAACTCTCATTCTTTCCTTCCTGAGCGGTGTTAGCATTTTCCAGGGGCTACTGTGAAAGGCTGTCGGAGCACCGATGCTATCCGTGCAACCTGCTTGGTTATTGAGAAAAACTGTGAGAAATGTAAGCACCTTCATACCGTTTTGCTGGGTCTGTAAATGGGTTTCGACAGAGTACCATGTGAATTCATATGGTCCGCCCTCCGAAGTTATGAAGCACCCGGAGAACTAGTAAAATGCGTCCGGCTAGCCTACCAAATGCCTAAGAGTCGAACATTATCTGCTGCTGAAGTATCAAACAACTTTTCTGGTTCTGTGGGTATCCATAAGGAATCTCCTCTTTCTCCACTGCTGTTTGACATAACAACGATCACGCTTGCCAGATATATTCACAAATTAGCAGCTTGGAGCCAGCTGTATGGTGATCCATTTGCACTGCTTACAGAAGCAAGAACGAACTCCTGCGACATGTTCAAACATGGAAGAACCACCATGAAATCCACAGTCTACGTCTGACGAAGTGCAATAGCTTACTGTAAAGGGAAACTAAAGTTATTCGGAGGACATGTGGCCTGAGACATCACGAACATGTGTCTAATGGTAAAACTCATGGTTGCTACGGCATGGCACCTATTATTGAATAGATATGGGAAAGCCACCTACGGTGGTATACGCACGTATTTCGGGCAAATAAAGACGTAGTGTTCGAGTTATTGTAGAGTAAAATACACTAAAGAGCCTTAACTGGTACAGCAGCCTAATACAGTGTAGGGACCCGCGAGCACGCAAAGCTGCCGCAACACGACGCGGCATAGACTCGACTAATGTTGGAAGTGCTGGAGGGAATTGGCACCATGAATTTAGCAGGGCCGTTTATAAATCTGTAAGAGTACGACGGGGTGGAGATCTCTCTTGAACAGCACGTTGCAAGCCATCCCAGATATGCTCCATAATGTTCGTTCTGGGGAGTTTGGTGGCCAGCGGAAGTGTTTAGACTTAGGAAAGTGTTCCTGGAGCTACTCTGTAGCAATTCGGGACGAGTAGGGCGTCGCATTGTGCTGCTGGAACTGTCCAAAATCTTCAGAATTCACAATGGACACGAATGGATGCAGGTGACAAGACATGATGCTTACGTACGTGTCACCTGTCAGAGTCGTATCTAGACGTATCCGGGGTCGCATATCACTCCAACTGCACACACCTCACACCATTACAGAGCCTTCATCAGCGTCACCAGTCCCCTGCTGACATGCAGGGTTTTTGGATTTATGAGGTTGTCTCCATACCTGTACACGCTCACCCGCTCGATACAATTTGAAACGAGACTCGTCCGACCAGGCAACGTGTTTCCAGTCAGCAACAGTCCAATGTCGGTGTTGACAGGCCCATGCGAGGCGTAAAGCTTTGTGACGTGCAGTCATCCATAGTACACGAGTACGACTTAGGCTCCGAAAGCCCATGTCGAAGATGTTGCCTTGAATGGTTCACACGTTGACACTTGCTGTTAGCCCAGCATTGAAATCTACAGTAATTTGCGAAAGGGTTGCACTTCAGTCACGTTTAACGATTCTCTTGAGTCGTCGTTGGTCCCGTTCTTGCAGGATCTTTTTCTGGCAACAGGAATGTCAGTAATTGGATGTTTTACCGGATTCGTGATATTTACGGTACACTAGTGAAATGATCGTAAGGAAAAATTCCCACTGCTTCGCGACCTCGGAGAAACTGTGTCCCATCGCTCATGCGCTGAATATAGCACCAAGTTCAAAGTCACTTAAATTTTGATGATCTGCCATTGTAGCAGCAGTAACCGATCTAACAACTGTGCCAGACACTTGTTATCTTATGTATGCGTTGCCGACCGCAACACCGTATTTTGCCTGTTTACATATCTCTGTATTTGAATACGCATGACTATACCAGTTTCTTTGGTGCTTTTGTGCAAAATAGTGATCTTTGAACGCCCTGTCACACCCCCGTTTACATTTCATTGATCAGTTTTTCATGGCACTCTGTTCTACCGCCGTATAAAAATTTGTTACTACATGTATTTTCCCCTAATTTCTCTTTGTTGGCTTGACTATAAAGGGGAAATACATTGACAGTTTGACAAAAGGAAGACTGTTATTACCCAGCTCCTGAAAACGTATATCTCGTCAACGATCCTGCTGGCTGGCCTTTCGATTACTGCTGTCGAGAGCGGCTAAGAAATCTGGTTGAAGGACGACGAAACCACGAGTAGACGACAACGTGTTGGACGTTCATGTCTCATCACAGTACATGATGTTGAGTAGGGTAGGTGGCGACCTGTGGCTTCACTACAGAGTACAGCTACAGTATTGGCACAAGTGTCTCAGAACCCACCGTTCGGTGTACAGTATTGAACGTGGAGCTCTGCAGTAGACGATACCTCAGTGTTTCCATATTTACCGAAAGACATCGTTATTTACGATTGCAAAGGAACGTGCTCGTAGAGATTGGACAGATGATTAATGGTGACGTGTCGTCTGATCGGCGAGTCACGTTTCTCCTTCAAACAGGTCAGAGGTCATGTGAAAATATTCATCATCCAAGTGAATGGTGAAACGCGTATGTATTCAGTACCAGCGATGGCGAGACATGACAGAATCTCTGACCAGAGAGTTAGTACGTAGCGAGTCGGCAGAAACAGTTGTGTGTAGGGAGTCGCGAGAGGATGTAGTCAGCCGACTGTAGTAGCGAGTGGGCGGTTCTACTGAGCGGGCGTCGGCATGGGTCGGCGGCGTGCTCTCCTTACATCTCTGGTCACGGTTCGGGACGAGGTATATTGTTAAAGGAGGTAATGAAGCAGCATTGCGCACATCAGATAATGTATGTTAATTGTAATGAATTTGTTCAAGAAATGCCCCAATAATAATTTTTAAAAGTAATCGTTTTAAAGAAAAAGATTCGTTTGAATTTAAAGAATATTTCCTATGCTCTTCCTCCCAGAATCAATTTACCAGGTTTAATAATTTCACAGGGCCGAAGGTCAGCACTGCTGGCCTATTATTGTGGGTTTAATGATCAATCTTCATTTCTTAACTTTTGTGGCGAGTTTACATTGGGCCATTATTTTTCAATATTTTTGTAGCGAAGGTACAGTTGCTTTTATTTCAATTTAACGATGTTTTGTTGGAGCTCAACATTTGGCTGTATTACCATTTGCATTTAATTATGGACATTAAAAAAATCCGCGGGGAGGTTACACTAGGCTAATTTTCATTTTTTAAATATTGTCTTTTCTTTTATTTTTGCGGGGAGGTTACACTTGGCGACATCCGGCCAGGATCGTATTTCTTCGTGAATCTTCTGAGAAGTGGTCATTTATCTGTACTTATATACTTAAATATAATTAGGATTTGGCGCAACGCATTTATTAATTTCGTCAATTTCTTTCACAGATCATCAGCAATTCGTTGCTCTTTGTTGTATTTTTGTTTGTTGGATTTTGCATTGTCTTTGTCTCATTTGTGAATAATTGTGATTTGTGTAAAAATGCCGCGAAAAACTATTAATAGTACATCGCGAGGTGTAATGAATGAAATTACCGACTTAAACAACTTCACCGATAGTACTTGTGACACGCAGTGTAATTATGGCAATCCTGCGTTTACTGACAATCAGTGCGTTCCAACCACTAATGATGATTTTTATCTTAACGATGAAGAAACGAACTCAATTGTGTCCTCTGTTAATTTGACGACAATTGATGACGCGGGGAATTCTGTTGCAATGAGCGCTGCCCAGTTTAATACAACCGGTCCGCTAAATTCACGTGACGAACAGACAAATTTTTCTAATGAAAATGAACAGTGTACTGAAAGTACGACGGATTCATTTAATTCGGAGGTAGTGAGTAACAGTGCGCATCCGATTAGCAAACCTTTTCGAGAATCACAGAATATCCAAATGGATACACTAAACGTGACAATTACAGGTACGCCATCAAACAACAGCACAGAGAATAGAAATGCTAATTGTGGGTCGGATCCAATTATGGCATTGTTGCTACAAATGACTAAACAACTTAATGAAAATAACGAAAATCTCAAACAACAGAATGAAAAACAAGACAAGCTTAGCGAAAAATTAGACAACAATTCCAGACAGCTTAGTGAACAAATTAGAGACATTGCCGCGCAGTGTCATGATACTAAGGAACAGTTACGCGAGGAAATTGAAGCTTGTGCTAGGAAAAGTAACGAAGAAATTAGATCTGTTGCTCAAGAATTAAGGGATATGCAAACAGCTACAACAGAAACACTTAGAGAGGAAATTAGTGCAGTAGGTAAACAATGCTCTGAAAAGGCAACACAATTACGCGACGAGTTTAAATTAATGACAGCAGAACTTTCGCGCACAATGGATGCAAAGATGGACGCGAAATTCGACCAACAGAACACTCAAATTAACGAACGCTTTAATCATCACCTACAAAACAGTGATACGCGTTTCCGTAAATTTATACGGAAACACAATAAAGTAAAACGACAAGTCATGGAAACAATCACTGCACAGAGACAAGAAGACAAACGTAAATTATTTGCGAAAGCAAAAACGTACGTAGACAACAATATTGCTTCAGTGTCCGATGAAATTAATAGCATCAAACAGTCGAACACAGAATTACGTAATGAAATTTCCGGTCTTAAATCGAAAACAGACACAAACACAGCAGACTTTCAGACAGTGACAGACAGACTCGAACAATTAGAACTAACACAGGAATCCGATGTCATTAAAACAGACGTTAAAAAATTGAACGAAACCACACGTAAAATTCAAAAACAAATTAATGCTTGTGACACTAAAACCGATGATCAGGTAAAAATACTGACTGAAAAATATGATGAATTGGCCAGTCGTATTGACGTAATTGAAAGTAATAATGACAGCAAATCAGATGATACTTCACCGGTTTCAATTAATCAAACACCTGAGTTCCAAAATCTACAGCAGACACTCAATGAGGTAGATTCGTCTAATAACACATTACGTAGAAAATTGTCAAGTTTACAGCAAGAGGTTACAGAGATAAAAAATATTTCTGTTAATAACACGTCACAGCATACGGCGAATTCCGAACATTTCTCACACTCACACAGCCAGTGTAACTTAAACAATTTACAGAGACTACGCGACTTAAAATCCGAAAAGATACGCGACCTAAAATCTGAAAAGCTACGCAACTTGAAATCCGAAATGACACAGACAAACAGATTCTCACACAAACCTGAACGTGTTTTCAAATTCAGTGACGAGAACGTAGATTACGAGCAAATTTTATCCGTAACAAAATCTAAGGAACTTAATAATGACAGCACAGGTACACGCTTTGAACTGGATACGTCGATTTATTTTAGTACTTTCACCGCCATTACCTGTAATGCAGAAACCACAATTAGCATGGATACAACAATCTGCTTCTGAATTTTTACCGCCATTGCCTGTAACACAAAAGCTGAAATTTATTTGTAGCGCGTAATTGACCTCAGGGGATTCATTACGCTTTAATGAATATGTGCCGTAGCGTGCATAGGGCCCCGAGCTGTAGTAGTGCTATTTCATCTTTAGTTTTCTGCACTGCTGCCTTCTCTTCTACTATCCTTTATATCTATCAAAACAGCTCTTCAACTATCGATCTATCTAGGATTAAGAAACGTGTATAGAAAACCTGATACGACAAGTTTTACAGAAAGTGACATTTATCATTAGACGCTCCAGAAATGACAACCACGAAAACTTTAATATCAGACAAAAATTTAATCATCAGTATGTGTAAAATTATCAGCAATAGCTAACGCATTTTGTTAACAACATAGGTTTTTCACCGCAATAGCAACAAAACCAGCCGGTTAGCATACCTAACCAACAATGTAGTCTACAAGGTCAACCAAGCTTTAATGTTTCGCCGCGTGCACGTATAGTCTCAGGTACAACAAATAGTAACGCACGGCAGCAAAGAAATAACTACGTACAGAAAAGACAGTATTTCAATTCCTATCGCAATGCACCGTATAGAAATGACTATCACGACAGACGTAAGCATAATGAGCACAATTTTCAGCGTACGTTCAATAACAGTCGGTCCTACGAGCAACAAAATGATCAGCAACAACATATTCTCATGAATGAACCAGACAGTAGGTATCATCCAGAGCGTAATACGTCTGGAAGAAATAACAGAACAGTTCAAATAGTGGAAATGCCACAGCATGCTCCTGATAATAGTAACACGTCACATAGAATTTGATTAGATACTGTACAAGTCGCATCATCCAATAACACAAGCACTACTTTATACACGCAGAATGTTGTTCACGAAAATGTTATTACTTTTGACGACATCAGAGACACTCTTTTGCAGGAAAGACTAGTTGTTCAAAAAAGCATTTCACACCCTGTCATCGAAATTAAAATTGGATCATCGAAATTTTCAGCAGTAATCGATTTTGGATCACCTATGTCAGTTATAAATGAAGAAACCTTCAACGAGTGTAATAAAGAGAATATCTATCCTACGTTACCATTAGGCAAAACGAAAGTAAAAGGAGCAGTATCGAGTAAAGGAGTAGATGTTAAATTACAGATACATTTATCATTTTGTATTGCAGGTCACACATTTCACTCAAATTTCTGCATTGTTCCTTTATTGACAGCAGACGTTATTTTAGGTACGAATTTTCTGGTACAACACGACGCAGTTATCGGTTTTCAGAACTCCTATTTAATGTTGAAGGATGAAAATGTTCAATTGGCTTTAGAATTTCAGCACTCTTTATCTGCGGAAGAACAAACAATTTATCGTACAGAGGTCATTTCCGCATCACGTAACATAGACTGTAATTCCACATTGTTCACAGATACGTACGTACATAACTATAATACTCCAGACGAAGCTGACTACGACGTTATGCAGATGATTTCTGATAAAGTTAAACAGAGCAGTGCAAATACAGACGACGAACGCACTCAACTATACAAAATTCTTTTACAGCAAGCTCCAGTTTTTGACAACATTCCTGGTACTATGTCCGGTTTTATGTATGAATTTCAAGTCAAACAGCACGACACATTTAAAGCTAAGCATTATCCCATCCCATATACCCATAGAGAACACGTTAAGAAAGAATTGCAAGCTATGCTTGACCAAGGTATTATTGAACCGGCAGTTAGTCCGTACATAAACCCACTCCATGTTGTTAAGAAAAAGGATGGCTCACTTCGCCTCGTGCTTGATTCGCGTCACATCAATGACATCATTATTAATGAAACAGATCGACCACAGACACTAGAGGAACTTCTACAGAAATTTCACGGTACTGCTATTTATTCTACATTAGATCTGAAATCGGGATTTTGGTAAATTCAACTCCATCCGAATTGCAGAAAGTACACGGCTTTTCTCTGTTTTGGTGGCTGTTATCAATTTTGTAAATTACCATTCGGTTTAACTATTTCTTCTGCAGCTTTTATTCGTGGTTTGAACACAATACTTCCGACAGAACTTAAAGACAGAATCACGACGTACGTAGACGACATTCTTATTGCAGAAGCTAACTGGTCTGAACACAATATGATTCTTGAACGACTGTTACAAACTTTTCATGCACAAGGACTCACAGTTAATCTCAGTAAATCGCACTTTGGCAAAACTTCTATAAAATTTCTTGGACACGTAATTTCAGCAGAAGGCATTGCGCCTGACCCGGAAAAACTTCAAGCTTTACGTGACTTTACTGTTCCTACCACAAAAAAACAACTACGCAGCTTTTTGGGTTTAATTAACTTTTTTTCGTAAATTTATTCATCACTCTGCTTTAGACACACCTAGATTATGCCAATTGACAGGTAAAAACACTATTTGGTCCTGGGATAAGCAAGCACATTCTGAATTTATGAACCTGAAATATGCTTTGTTGAGTGCACCACTTTTATCGCACCCAGATCTTACCAGAAATTTTTCCATTGCCACCGACAGTTCTAACACCGCTTTAGGCGTACATATTTTTCAGGAGATTGAAGAAGATGGCTCTACAGTAATTAAAAACATCGCATTTGCAAGTCGCATGCTGTCACCTGCTGAACGAAATTATTCCGTTACAGAACTGGAAACATTATGTGTTGTATGGGCTTTTACGAGATTTAGGCACTTTCTTTATGGCAGACATACCACCGTATACACAGATCACAGAGCGATACATTTTTACTTTCGGCTAAATTCACACACGACAGATTAAGCAGATGGAAGCTTTATTTACAGAACTTTAATTTCACAATTGTTCACATTCCCGACACACAAAATGTTATAGCAGACGCACTATCTCGTTCTCTCAGCAACAATCAGCATGACATCGCAACCTACTTCTGCAAAGCAAATTTCAGCGTCATGTACATTCAGCAAGTTGCATTTGAAAATTTAATTCGTCGTCATTACAGGACATAGCAAAAGAGGAAAGTGAAGACAACGTGTGGAAAGAAATTAAACACCTTTGGCAAGATAGAAAAAATGTTACGATTAGAAACCATTACACTGTACGCAATGACATTCTGTTTCGCCGCTCTCATCCTGACAGCAACAATTGGTTATTATGCATTCCTGATGAACTTGTTAACAAATTAATCTGGTATACCCATTTAAGTTACGTACATTACGGAGCCAGAAAATGTTTTCTTATACTGAGACAGAACTGTTATTTTACAAACATGGGGAAACGTATACGACGAGTTTTAGTGCCATGTAAAATCTGCCAGAAAGCTAAATCAGATACGACTTCACATATTCCTCAATTACATCCCATTGTACCTGTTAAATTGAGACATATGGCCGCTGTAGACATTTTTGGTCCGATTCCCAGAACTAATAGAGGTTTTTGCTACATCTTTTTCGCTGTTGAACTCACTTCAAAATTTGTTACTTTCACTCCGTTACGCAAAGCTACTGCTAAAACCGTTTCGAAAGCATTTGTAAAGTATTTTCTATTTCATGTAGGGCATGTGTTGAAAGTAATTTCTGACAATGGATCACAATTTCGTTCTGCTATATGGACACGTATGTTACGAGCTAGAAACATTTCTCCGATCTATATATCCAGGTACCATGCTTCTTCGAACCCTTGTGAACGATTAATGAAAGAAATTGCTAAACTGTGTAGAATATTCTACCACAAAAGTCATATTGATTGGGACACACACATATTCTCATTCCAAGATGTAATTAATTCCATACCAAATGAATCCACTATGCTATCTCTGTCTGTTATACTGAAAAATGTTGAACCACCTAACAAAATTACAGAATTAGTAAACTTTCCTACATCTCGTCGACTACGACACCATGAAATAATTGACTTTGCACTGAACAACATCAAACGTGGCGCAGAGCGCCGGAGAAGCCAGCAAAAACAGGTTTGTACACGCCGTGACTTTCACATTGGACAGAAGATATTAGTACGTACACACTATTTATCTAATAAAGGAAAAGGTAGGTACAGTAAATTTGAACTTCTATACTCAGGTCCATATCGGATTCGCAGCATTCCTCACCCCAATGATGTACACGTCGAAACTTTGAAAACCAGAAAATCGAAAGGAAACCACCACTGGTCAAACATCAAACTTTTATTGAATGAAGATACTTTATGATTTAACATGCTATAATGCAATTTGCTAATTTTTATGACTATTTACGCAATTATATTCACATGACTACTTACTGATGATTATCGTATTTTTTCTTGGCAAGTGCCCGGCAAGGTAAGGTTAGCAGGTCGCTCTTCTTGTCGTTACACATCAGACCGTGCATATTTTTCCAGATGAATTTACACATTTTATGACTATTTATGCAATTATTTTCACATGACTACTTACTGATGATTATCGTATTTTTTCTTGGCAAGTGTCCGGCAAGGTAAGGTTAGCAGGTCGCTCTTCTTGTCGTTACACATCAGACCGTGCATATTTTTCCAGATGAATTTACACTTTTTATGACCATTTATGCAATTATATTTATGTGAATACTTACTGATGATTATCGTATTTTTTCTTGGCAAGTGCCCGGCAAGGTAAGGTTAGCAGGTCGCTCTTCTTGTCGTTACATATCAGACTGTGCACATTTTTCCAGAGAAACTTACGTATCTTATGAATAATTATGCAATTTTATGTGGTGACATATTAATTTTATTAAATTCTCTCTCCATTACAGTATTTAATTCTCGCCTCTATTAACTACACAACATACAAGCTGAACTCAAAGAAGGTCACATTTCTTGTCATTTCTTTTCATGTATGTACGATTGTTTCATGTTTTGTTTGTATGCTCTATGAAATAGTTAAGATATAGCAAACACCAGTTGACATTGACATTTTGCCTTATGATATCTCAACATCGTGACTACTTTACTGCTACATTGTGATACACAGGGTACATTTTTGCCTCTGAACACTTTCTATGTTTTTCACATAGTACATTTTCTGTCATCTTATGCTGTATGCTTAATTATGTTACCATAAACCAATCATTATTTAGTGAGTATATGATGTAAAGGCAAGACATTAATCTTTGTTCATGAATTTCAGAAAGAAATGATGCGTGAAAGAAATAAGTTAAACAAAAATGGGAATTTCACCTTCGGAATGATCGAAATAAGATGCAAACCTCGTGAGGAAGAGTAAATGGATCAGGATTAACAAGCATATAGTATACACATCGTAGAATAGCAGTCTTAACAAATTTTTTCTTTCAGAATACAAGGCGATTGATGCAGGCTGTCAGACAGAACTACACATCTTAGTTTTAGTGATGAAATATGCTAGAGATAAGGAATAGTTGTGTAATGAGTAATGAAGTGATTTTTTTGCAGATGACAATGAATGCTGATGAGTAATGATGAAGAATATGCTACTATGGATAATGAAGTTTTTCTTTACAGGTGATGATGGTAATGGAGTTATGATAATATAGATAATGAAGTGATGGATATTTTTTTTACAGATGAGGATATTGTTGAAGTTATGTATTTATGCTATGTAGTTATTTAAGTATTTGTTGCAGTTCGTTTTGACAGTAGGTATTATATTGCATAGTATGATGACTGAAGGTTTTGGAAGGGACAGCTATGGAACACATTTTTTATACACATTTCACTACCTGTTAATTCGAAGTTCACTACTTTTCAGCATAAAATGCGTTTCTTCTCTCAGTTTAATATTCCATTTTGGTATATTTTTGCAGGAGAAATTACATATGAAATTAATGTGCTATAAGCAGTTGTTCATTAAATCTATGTCATTTATGAATGTGATTACATATACTCTACTTGTTTCATAATCTTGCTACAGCTGACTCATGACGAATGACATTACACATTTTCATTTACAGCAACAACCCAAAAGCAATTTTTTTTTCTTTCTTTCCCCTATAATTACCCAACGCAATGCATTGCTAAAAAAATGTATTACCAGTCCAAAATAATGATACCAGTTTAAGAAAGTTCTGAGTAATACTGATCAGCTCTGAATAGTATGTCACTTGAATAATGAATTTTGAGTAATACTGAGTGATAATGCATAAATACTATGCGCATAATTTCAGTAAATAATATTTTTGGTATACTCTATAAATGCTATGCCAATAATTAACCCTTGTTTTGAATGATCACTTCTGAATAATGCAAAAAGAAATATAAAAAATAATAATGCTTTGTACCTGGGAAATGAATGCTACTGATGATTGTATTGAGATGACCAATGATTAATTATGAACATAAAAATAATAATGCTTTGTAACTGGGAAATGAATGCTACTGATTACTGTATTGAGATGACCAATGATTAATTATGAACATTAAATATAATAATGCTTTGTAACTGGGAAATGAATGCTACTGATTACTGTATTGAAATGACCAATGATTCATTATGAACATTATTCCATAATACTATGTTATTGACTACCTCTGGTTTTAAGTAATGACTTCTGATGATTTGTAATTAGGGAATGAGTCCCAATGTTCTCTGTAAAACACCACATGAATATTATTATATAATGTCTTCTGATGATTTGTAATTAGGGAATGAGTGCCAATGATCTTTGTAAACTGATGATTTGTAATTAGGCAATGAGTGCCAATGTTCTCTGTAAAGCAATTCTTAAACATTATTCTGTAATACTACATACATGGTACAGAAATGTTCAATAACTCGGCAATGAATGCCGCAAACTACTAATGTAATTCTCAATGAAGACTAGTATGTGACTTAATGTCCTTCACCTTCTGACCTAACTACCCTGAATTACAACAATATCCATTTGTCCTGTATATCCTCTTGATTATGGAGCACTATATTTGGTTTTGGCACTAATTTTACGTTGGTGTGCCTTGTAAGAGCGTGGTGTTGGCACGACATGCTGTCCACCACTGTAAGCGATGGAGACGTTATTATGGTCCCACTGTTTGGTGTACCTAATGTACTGCCAAGATGATAACATGGAATATTACTACGACATTTCAGTGTCTTGGCTACGCTGATAAATACTTCTGGGAAAAGAACTTCAGATTGTCTCACTTGGTGTTTCTTTTTCTAACATGATTTCTACTCATTGTATGTACATTTTGTGATTTGCTGATATATTCTGAGTTATAGTGCGTGTGCACTTTTGTCATTTTTTTAACATGATTTCTACCCATTGTATGTACTTTTTTTTTGATTTGCTGATATATTCTGAATTACGGTGCGTGTGAACTTTTGTCATTTTTCTAACATGATTTCTACTCATTGTATGTACTTTTTTTTTGATTTGTTGATATGTTCTGAACTACAGTACATATGCACATATGTCGTTTGTCAATGAGATTTGTACTCATTATGTTTACTTGTTGTGAAAACGTTGAAGAATTTTTCAGTGCATGTGCACTTATGTCATTTGTTAATATGTTTTGTACTCACATTTTGTTATTGCCTAATATGTTTTGTACTCGGTGCATGTGCACCATATTTACTTCATGTTCTACATCTATATATTCTGTGAATGTAAAGTTAATTAGTTAAGAAAAATTTGTTGCTCACGGCAAGTCCAAATGACTCACCATCGCTGCCAAATTTTTGCTCCCCCAGTGGAGGGTTATGAAACGCGTATGTATTCAGTACCAGCGATGGCGAGGCATGACAGAATCTCTGACCAGAGAGTTATTTATCGCAGTAGTACGTAGCGAGTCGGCAGAAACAGTTGTTGTGTGTAGGGAGTCGCGAGAGGATGTAGTCAGCCGACTGTAGTAACGAGTGGACGGTTGTACTGAGCGGGCGTCGGCATGGGTCGGCGGCGTGCTCTCCTTACATCTCTGGTCACGGTTCGGGACGAGGTATATTGTTAAAGGAGGTAATGAAGCAGCATTGCGCACATCAGATAATGTATGTTAATTGTAATGAATTTGTTCAAGAAATCCCCCAATAATAATTTTTCAAAGTAATCGTTTTAAAGAAAAAGATTCATTTGAATTTAAAGAATATTTCCTATGCTTTTCCTCCCAGAATCAATTTACCAGGTTTAATAATTTCACAGGGCCGAAGGTCAGCGCTGCTGGCCTATTATTGTGGGTTTAATGATCAATCTTCGTTTCTTAATTTTTGTGGCGAGTTTACATTAGGCCATTATTTTTCAATATTTTTGTAGCGAAGGTACAGTTGCTTTTATTTCAATTTAACGATGTTTTGTGGGAGCTCAACATTTGGCTGTATTACCATTTGCATTTAATTATTGACATTAAAAAAAAATCCGCGGGGAGGTTACACACTTGGCTAATTTTCATTTTCTAAATATTGTCTTTTCTTTTATTTTTGCGGGGACGTTACAATGGCCATTCGAAAAAAGCATTGTGCTACTAGCATAAAGGGACGGGGGATAACTACTGTGCTGTGGGCGACATTCTCATGTGCTTACTTTTGCAAATACTGCATGTGCACCCATAACCTCTTATCGCATCCCTGGTATCGTCCAGCGATCGCCATGCCAAACGGAAGTCGGTAACGCAGATCGATAACACTGACGTTACCTAGGCCTTGCTGCAATCTGCAACGCAATATGGAAGGCCCTCCTGAAGACCATGCCTCCCCCCAGCACTGCAGTGCCCTCACACTGAGGTCAATATAGAGCCGAGATTGTAAGAAGTCTGCCCCCCCCCCCCCCCCCCAGTTTGAGACGTCAGCTACAACAGTCACCATGTAGGACAGTGACAGCTGAAGTTCCTGATGAAATGTGCTTTACTAAACAATACGTTTCGTACTGCAAGAGAACTAGTTGTTAACTGTGCATCAAGTGATGCTTTCATAGTCAATAACAGTTGTAGTTTATTAAGCAATCCTGTGGCAAAGAAGTGTGTCAAAGTTACATAAATCTTTTATTCATTTGTGTAATGAAGTGAACAAATATTTCAGATGTTCTCGTTTGGTGATACTTGTCCCAGAGCACTCAAAAAAGCCACAGTTATGGTTGGACGATTTAGTTTCCTCTGGTAACAAGGGTATCTAAGAGAAAAGCTAGTAAATCTGAAAAGAGCTCTAGGGAATCACAAGTTCAACCCATCCAAAACCCATGAGGTATTCACTATCCATTCTAGGCTCAGCAGCTAGAATTATTTGAAATCCGTGCCATCATTAACCGCAAATGGGACAAGTATAAACTTCTTTCCATCTCCAAAGAGTCTATGAGTAATATCAGATAAACTTTGAATTGGACTGAAAACACAACTGCAGGGTGCATGAAGGTAGCAACATTCCTCTACGCCCTACAAAAATATACACTACTGGCCATTAAAATTGCTACACCAAGAAGAAATGCAGATGATAAACAGGTATTCATTGGACAAATATCTTGTACTAGAACTGACATGTGATTACATTTTCACGCAATTTGGGTACATAGATCCTGAGAAATCAGTACCCAGAACAACCACTTCTGGCCTTAATAACGGCCGTGATACGCCTGGGCATTGAGTAAAACAGAGCTTGCATGGCGTGTACAGGTACAGCTGCCCATTCAGCTTCAACACGATACCACAGTTCAACAAGAGTAGTGATTGGCGTATTGTGACGAGCCAGTTGCTCGGCCACCATTGACCAAACCTTTTCAGTTGCTGAGAGATCTGGAGAATGTGTGATGGCCAGGGCAGCAGTCGAACATTTTCTGTATCCAGAAAGGCCCGTACAGGACCTGCAACATGCGGTCGTGCATTATCCTGCTGAAATAGAGGGTTTCGCAGGGATTGAATGAAGGGTAGAGCCACGGGTCGTAACACATGTGAAATGTAACATCCACTGTTCAAAGTGCCGTCAATGTGAACAAGAGGTCACCAAGACGTGTAACCAATGGGTAACCGCAGCCATGGTCTCCGAGCTGATAGTCCATGCTGCTGCAAACATCGTCTAACTGTTGTTGCAGATGGTTGTTCTCTTGCAAACGTCCCCATCTGTTGACTCATGGATTGAGACGTGGCTACACTATCCGTTACAGCCATACGGATAAGATCCCTGTCATCACGACTGCCAGAGATACGAGACGGTTGGGATCCAGCACGGCATTCCCTATTACCCTACTAAACTCACCGATTCCATATTATGCTAACAGTCATTGGATCTCGGCCAACGCGAGCAGCAATGTCGCGATACGATAAACCGCAATCGCGATAGACTACAATCCAACCTTTATCAAAGTCGGAAACGTGATGGTACGCATTTCTCCTCCTTACACGAGGCATCACAACAACGTTTCTCCAGGCAACGCCGGTCAACTGTTGTTAGAGTATGAGAAGTCAGTTGTAAACTTTCCTCATGTCAGCACGTTGTAGGTGTCGCCACCTGCGCCAACCATGTGTGAATGCTCCGAAAACCTAATCATTTGCATATCACAGAATCTTCTACTTGTCGGTTAAATTTCGTGTCTGTAGCACGCCATCTTCCAGGTGTAGCAATTTTAATGGCCAGATGTGTAGAATGCTCTTCCCTCTATAACTGAAGAAGAAACTTGTACAAACACATATACTTCCAAATATTGATTAGAGCAAGGATATTCTGCAAGGTCTCTTTCAGAAAATCTCGCTGCGTCTGAAACTGATTATGCGTGGCTGCGTTTGCCACATCTGCAATGTTCGACTCTTTAATCGCATTCCACCGTCAAATGCACAGCCATCCAGACTGCGTGCAGACAAGCGCACATATCTCCACATCCTTTTTCTTCTCTCCTCTCCCATCAAGGTACAATATCCCACATGTCTCTACACGACCTTAACGCTCTTCTCTGAACAACATGGCAAAAACACCGGTTCCCATCGGAGAAAAGTCCCTTGTGTCCCACTCCATAGCTCAGTCACTTTCTCGAAGTTCTTCTCATCAGCAGGAACACCAGTCTTGAACAATCTCCCGCATTATATCAGAGAACTGAATAATATGCCCTTCGGAAGACAGTGACACATATACAAAAAGCAACAACAGTGATTACCATTGTTAAAAATGGTTCAAATGGCTCTGAGCACTATGCGACTTAACTTCTGAGGTCATCAGTCGGCTAGAACTTAGAACTAATTAAACCTAACCAACCTAAGTACATCACACACATCCATGCCCGAGGCAGGATTCGAAACTGCGACCGTAGCGGTCGCTCGGTTCCAGACTGTAGCGCCCAGAACCGCACGGCCACTCCGGCCGGCTTACCATTGTCACTTTACCCTCTGATTACCTTATACATCCAACTTTCCGAACAGATCCTCCTCATTTCCCATCTTATTTGGCGCAGTCTCGTTAAGTTTCCTTTCCCCAGGACTCAGTGTATCAGAAAACATCTATTTTCTACGAATATATCATGAGACACAATATGCACGTACATGGACTGCGGAAGTATCGCGTAAACAAGGTATAAAAGGTCAATGCATTGGCGGAGCAGTCATTTGTACTCAGGTGATTCATGTGAAAAAGTGTGACGCGCGATTATGACCGCATGAATTGAATTAACAGAGTCTGAGCGTGGAATGGTAGTTGAACCTAGACATATGGGATACTCCATTTCGAAAATCGTTTGGAAATTCAGTTTTCCGAGATATAGACTGTCAAGAGTCTGCGAGAAATCAAATTTCAGGCAGTAGGTCTCACAACGGACAACGCTCTGGCCGACGTCCATCACTTAACTGCCAAGAGCAGCGGCATTTGCGTAGAGCTGTCAGTGCTAACAGACGTACAACACTGCTTGAAATAACCGCAGAAGTCAATGGGGTTCGTACGGCGAACGTATCCGTTAGCACAGTGCGGTGAATTGTGGCGTTAATGGGCTATAGTAGCAGACGACCGACGCGAGTGCCTTTGCTAACAGCACGATATCGCAACTAGAGCATCTGCTCGGCTTCTGATTATGTCGGTTGGAAGCTAGATTACTGGAAAACCGTGGCCTGATCAGATGAGTCCCAATTTCAGTTGTAAAGAGCTGATAGTAGGGTCTTAGTGTGGCGCAGACCCCACGGATCCATCGACCCAAGTTGTCGACAAGGCGCATTGCAAGCTGGTGGTGATCCCACTATAGAGTGGGCTGTGTTAACATGGAACAGACTGGGTCCTCTTGCCGAACCCCACCGACAATTGATCTGTGATGATTATGTTCAGTTACCTGGAGGCTATTTGCAGCCATTCATGGACTTCATGTTCCTAAACAACGGTGGCATTTTTGTGGATGACAAAGCACCTTGTCACAAGAGCACAATTGTTCGCGATTGGTATGGAGAACATTCTGGACAGTGCGAGCAAATGAAATGGCCATCCAGATCGCCCGATATGGCACATTATCGAGAGGCCAATTCGTGCACAAAATCCCGCACCGACCAAACCTTCGGAATTATGGACAGCTATAGAGACAGCGTGGCAGGGGACTTCAACGACTTATGGAGTTCAGACCACAGCAAGCGTTGCGCTACCCCGGGCAAAATGAAGTCCGACACAATAGTTGGAGGTATGCCATGGTGTTTGTCATCTATATGTACATCTGTCACTATCATTATTATTGTTATTGTAGTTTATTATTATTATTATTATTGTTGGCGAATTTTCCCTAAAAGGAAATCGTTAAGCTTATGACTTTGAAGGCTTGTTCTTCTTGTCCTTCCAGTACTCCTTCATTCTCTTGGAGAGGGCCTCTTTTCTCTCCTCAGACCATTCTTGTTTGGTCCGCTGTTTTAGCGCTTCTGACTTTACTTCCCAATTGTCTATGTGTTTTCGGAAGGTGCTTCTGTCTGTGGTGTTTGTGGTGCCAATTGCTTGTAGGTCTTTTCGGACTCCTTCCATCCAGGGTGTCGAGACTTTAAGTGTCTTGATGTGTTCTAGAATTTTCTTGGTGAGTCTTGTTTCAGGGAGTCTATCTAAATGTCCGTAGAATTTAAGGCGCCTTTTTCTCATATCGTTCTCGATGTTCGAATAAGCTTCTACTGTTGAGTTCTTCTGTAGTCTGTAGCCATCTGGTGTGGGTCTTCCTCCTAAAATTTTCCTCATGATTTTGCGTTCTTCTTTTTTGATTTCTTCAATTTTGATTTTCCTGTTGAGTGCTAGTGTTTCGCTGGCATACAGTACGGCGGGTTTGATCACTGTGTTATAGTGTCTGATCTTGGTGTTTCTGGAAATGCATTATTTGTTGTAGACGTTTCGTACCATGCCTAGTGATTTCCGTGTCTTCTGTTGTCTGTCTTCGTAAGCCAGTTTCTCTGTTCCGGTCGGTTCGATGATTTCGCCTAGGTATCTGAAGTGTGTGACCCCTTTAATTTTGCCGTACTTGGTTGTGATGTCGCCGCCTTCTCTTGTTAGGACTTGCGTTTTTTCAAAAGAGATTTGTAGGCCGACTTTCTCGGCGCATTCTTCCAGGATTTCGATCTGTGTTTTTGCTGATGTTGGGTCATAGGTCAGTATCGCTAGGTCGTCTGCTAATGCTAGGTAAGGGATTTCCAGTCTTTTCCTTCCTAATGTGACTGGTCTCCAGGTGTTTTGTCTCCTGACTTCAGCTTCCCATTCGCTCATTACTTTGTCCAGGACGATGTTGAACAATAACAGGGATAGTCCATCTCCTTGTCTTAGGCCAGTGTGGATTTCAAAAGGGTCCGAGATTTCGCCCATGAATTTGACTTTGGATTTTGTATTGGTTAGTGTCTGTTCGATTAGTCTTCGGGTCTTTTGGTCTAGGCCTTTTTCTCTGAGGATTTGGATGAGGGACTTTCTGTCGATCGAGTCGTAAGCCTTTTTGAAGTCGACGAAAGTGCAGATGATTTTTTTGGGGCTTGTCATGTGGGATTTTATGATTGATTTCAGGTTGAAGATTTGTTCGGGGCAGGCTCTGTTGGGTCTGAAACCCGCTTGGTATTCCGAGATGGCGGGTTCCAGTTGTCCTTGCGTTCTGGTGAGAAGGCAGGTTGATAGAATTTTGTAGATGACCGGTAGCAAGGAAATTCCTCTATAATTGTTTGTGTCTGTCCTGCCACCTTTCTTGTGTAGCGGTCTTCCAGTCGTCAGGTATGATTTCGGTTGTCCAGGTGTTCTGTATGATTTGTGTGATTTCGTTTAGCGAGTTTGGTCCTAGGTTCTTCAGCAGTTCTGCCGTTATTCCGTCTTCACCGGCTGCCTTGTTGTTTTTCATTTTCTTTATGCAGTGGAGGATTTCTTCTTTTGTTGGTGATGGTGGGTCTTCCGGTGCGTTGGCCAGTTCTCGGGGTTCGAAGGTTGAGTTAGGTTCCGGGCAATTTAGTAATTTTGAAAAGTACTTCGCGAGCTCTTCACAGTTTTCTTTGTTGGTAAGTGCCAGTTTTCCGTCTTCTTTTCTGAAGCAGAGGTTCTGTGGTGAGTATCCTTTGACTTGGTTGGCGAACGTCCTGTAGAAATCCCGTGTGTTAAAATTTCTGAAGTCCTCTTCGATGGAGTTTAGCTGATCGTTTATGTATTTGCGTTTCTCTTGTCTTATTGTTTTCGATGTTTGTCTTCGAATTTCATAGAAGGTGTCCTGTGTTTCTTGTGTTTTGTTGCTGTTGTAGTTTGTGAAAGCTGTTCTTCGATTTTGTAGGGCGATTTCGCAGGTAGTGTTCCACCAAGGGTGCCTGGGTTTTCTAGTCAGCGGGATCAGTTCTTTGGCTGTGTTCACAATTTTTTGTTTAAAGCTGGTCCAATCTTTCGCCTCTTGTTTTTCCCACTGTTCTGTGATGTTCGATTCTCTGATCTTTCTTGTATCAAATTTCGGTGAGATCAATTTCTTTTTGTGTTGTCTTCTTGGTGTGAGTTTGATTTTGATTCTTGTTAGGTAGTGGTCCGAATCTATGTTGGCGCTTTTTCTCACTTGGACGTCGTGGATTTCTTTCTGGTAGTCATAGGAGATTGCCACGTGATCTATCTGGAATTCGCCTAGTGAGTGGACTGGTGATCGCCACGTCTTTTGTTTCTTGGGCTTTTTCATCAGGGAGGTTGACATGATTTTGAGGTTGTTTTGCTGGCAGAGTTCGATCAGTCTGGTGCCGTTTTTGTTGGTGAATTTGTGTGCAGGGAAATTTCCTACCGTTTTTCTGTAGCGTTTTTCTCTGCCGATTTGTGCGTTGAAATTATTATTATTATTATTATCATTATTAGTGTAGTAGCAGCAGTAGCAGAAGTACTGCCAGTATTAACTTTATTATTTCGTAGTCGGTATTGCTCACATTGTCACT
Organism: Schistocerca americana; assembly: GCF_021461395.2. Taxonomy (NCBI): domain Eukaryota; kingdom Metazoa; phylum Arthropoda; class Insecta; order Orthoptera; family Acrididae; genus Schistocerca; species Schistocerca americana. Next base: position 634,138,099 of record NC_060123.1, on the reverse strand, counting down.
AGATACTCAAATCATTTTAATACTACTTGTCATATTACAATTGATATTTCTTAGGTAACTATGATGTAACAAAATGTACCGTACGTGTGAAAGCCTGATCCACTGTTAGAGAGGACACCGTGGTAGCTATGTTGTATGTGAACATCATTGCGGGCTATCTGCACCTCTTCATGCTTAATGTCTTCCGCTATGGTGATGATATCTTCCAAAGGGATAAGTGTCCGTGTCACACTGCCAGAACCGTGATATAGTGTTCGAGGAGGATGGTAATCAACTCATGTTGATGCCTTGCTCACCAAATCCACCTGATATGAATCCGATGGTTGTCATATGAGACGCTACCATATCTGCTATAAGACTCAAAACAAATGATTTTAGATGCAAAAACTCTGATTGGTATCATGAAGTGTATAATTTCGATAACATCTCATTTCGGTAACAAAATCGTCATTTGTATTATTCAGCTATAGTGTATGAGTACTTTCAAGGTTTTTTTTCGCAAGAAAACATAAACCACTTAGCTGAGCAATGTAATGTATATTACTAGCACCTTTCCAACGACGCCAATGAAAAATTAAGACTGCGACGCTGGAAAACAAACAGTGATGGAAACTACTATTTCTTTTCTGTAAATTTCCTGGCTCAAGTGAGAAAAAATCATATCAACAGTTATTGCTGCAATGCCCCGTTACTATGTACCCAATGTTTGACCAAATAATGGCAAGAGATAAGTACGTCTGGTTATAAGAATGTTACATTTCGTTGACAACATTGACGACCCTGAGAGGACAAAATCTGTAAAATTATGGGAATTGTGGGTCATCTGAGAAAAGGGTAACTTTATGCTTTCCACACTTCCAAAAATCTTGCACTGGTGAAAGTTTAATACTGTATAAGGGGCATAACTTCTTGAGACATTAAATTCCTTCCAAACACCATAGATCTAGCGTAAAGCATTTTTTGTGTCCAGTAATTGTGAAACTAAGTACATTCTTGATTTTTTTTAAGTTGTATGGGTGCATCAATGTACTTAAAAATTTATTTTGGTGTAACAGTTGGAATACCTAGATTCGTTCTTCCTTCACTAGAACGATACCTAGGTAAAGGTCATACACTGTATCTTGCCAGTTGGTGCTCTGGCCTGGCACTATTTTCATATCTGCATGACAGAGCGACTAATGCTTGTGGAACTATAAGGTAAAACCGTAATGTCATGCCTTCTATATCAGAAAACTTGGAAATGGTTAGATCGTGTTTCTGTCAACAGATAAATTTCTTGCTCTCAAATGTCAGTACAAGCTGGAAGCGAGAAAACTTTCAACAGTTCATAAAATTATGAAATGACACAATTTCAGGGACGTTTTGATCTCATACGGATACGAGTTTATGTATATAAAATGAAGCAGCAAATGAAAATTTGTAACAAGGCTGGGAATCGAACCCAGGTCTGTTGCCTACTTTTTTTTGTTCTTCATTTTGTTCGATATCGTTCGCACCGTTTTGTCTCGGTGGACGTCACAGGACATCCGTTCAAACTGATCGTTCTTTCTTTTACTCGATTTTTTTTATTACAGAGGCCTAGCGCCTCTCTGACCGAACACGCTGAGCTACCGTGCCGGCGACTTACTAGGCTTGTGCGTCAGCCACTAACCTACCTTGACAAAGCGACTCAGGCACCTGCGTGGATTACCCTGGCACACCTCCCTTCGCGATCCAAATTCTCACGGCCGCCCCAGTCTAGTTTAAATTTCCCCTTACACGTGAATTGCTGAGACCCTCCAAGTTCTGGAATAGCACCTCAGCATCGAATGTACGTGGGGAATCCAGCCTATATTTATTTATATGACACAACTTCAGAGATCTGACTGGTTTCATACAGATATGATTTTGTCTATAAAAATCTGCACCTGCCTCAGCAATTCTGTTTGTGCGTAAGGGGGAATTCATAGTGGACTTAACTTGATGAGGGAGGCATGCCCGGATAATCCGTGAAATCTGGCAAACCGCTGTACCAAGGTGGTTCAGAAGCTAACGCGCCTGGCGCCTGGCTAGTAACCAGGAGACCTGGTTTCGATTACCGACCATGATACAAAATTTAACTCGCCGTTGAAGTCTATATATTTAACTTCATAAAACTGACAAACGCACAAATTAAGCAAAAAGAAAACCAGCTTACATTGAAAGCCACATTATAAGTATGAAGGCCGTCTAAAGGAGCGACAAGATGATACGTTTAGTAGAACGTGTACAAAAAATTATAAAATAACATATAAAATTACTTTTTCATTTGGTGGATCTGCCTCTGCTGAACGCGCTTGTCTTGTATGAAACTCTAAGGGGAAGAAATATTTCAATATCTGATATTCGGCAGAAACTCATCAAGGAAATCCTAGAGATTGACCACAAACCGCAGAGGGGTGTAATGGAAGGAAATCAGCTGATGATGATAATTGCTAAAGCCCAAATGAGTCGGCACACGGGACGAGTTAGCTAACTTTGACGTGGCGCTCTACGAGTTTTGTGACGTCAATTGCTGCTATTTCACGTTGAGGAGCCACTGGGTCATATGAAAACAGAAAAGAACGTTCCCTAAGTCATACACAGAAAGCTTGAGCCCCCCAGAAAGCAAGAAGCAATATTGTATTTGTCGTGTTCAGTGGAAGCCCATATTCGGTGTGTTTTATGTTACATCTTACACTTAAAAATGATATACTGTTTCTAAGCACCAGTACATTGAATGACTGGAAATGTTATTGGTACGATTTGTTGTAATAAACGACGGGAAACTTCATACTGATTGTTCAAGAGTTTTAGTTTTTCGTTATTATCGCGTTATAACTCGTGTGTTCTGAGCGTAAGCCGTTTTAAGGCAAAGGCAGATTGAAGTTTTGTGAAAAACGTGTCGTTCTTGCTAGATTTGCGTAGTTAGATGTAAATTAATAACAGTTTGATGGATATAGCATATATGAGCTTTAATATAAAATACGAAGTGGCTCATTACGAAGCTATAGCCTAGCGTAGTGAGCAAAGCCACCACGTTGTCGAACAAATGTTAGGTCGCTAGAGGGATCTGGTCCTGTTGCATTTGTATTTTTTTTTCCAACTTCGTGTTTTCTTAAAGGTTGTGGAGCATTATAACAAAATTAATAGAAATATTTTCTCCAATACTTGATATTATGTAAATATAACGACGCTTTCTGTCATGGGTAAGTTGCCTTAATTTGGTGATGTCCTAACTGACTGGAGATGAATCTTTCCTTCATGTCTAATTACACGTTCACAGATGACGAAGTTTTTATTTATGCACACCACAGACAGAAAAACATGTCTAGCATATGGACAATGGAGGCAATAGAGCTAATGTACGAATTTTACGTGTGTTCATTCTCGTGAACTAACTATATTTTTTGCAAGCCAAATACAGCAGACAGCTGCTACTGGAGAGTGCTGAAATCACGTCAAACAGATCATCCCGTGTGCCGAGGGCATTGTGTATCGTGACATTGGACATCCCACTTGCTTTCAGGTCAACGTCTCGTGTGCCAAGAAGCACTTTATCTGTCTAATCCGGAGAACATCAAAGAAGAAGACCGTCCAGAGAAGGTGTATTGTATGGGAAAAACGTGACAGACACAATGACATCAGATGCGTTTGTATAAAATGTAATGCACCTTTACGTTTGAATTTTTGTTTCGAAAAAAACTACGCTCTGAAGTTCCGCTAATATAATAAATTATATTTTTTATTCTCATAATAAAGCCCTTTTCGAAAAAAGTAAGTATTTCTCTATCAATATTTAAAAAGACAGCTTCTTTTTTTTTTTTTTTTTTTTTTTTTTTTTTTTTTTTTTTTTTTTTTTTTTTTTTTTTTTTTTGTCATCAGTCTACTGACTGGTTTGATGCGGCCCGCCACGAATTCCTTTCCTGTGCTAACCTCTTCATCTCAGAGTAGCACTTGCAACCTACGTCCTCAATTATTTGCTTGACGTATTCCAATCTCTGTCTTCCTCTACAGTTTTTGCTCTCTACAGCTCCCTCTAGTACCATGGAAGTCATTCCCTCATGCCTTAGCAGATGTCCTTATCAGTGTTTTCCACATATTCCTTTCCTCTCCGATTCTGCATAGAACCTCCTCATTCCTTACCTTATCAGTCCACCTAATTTTCAACATTCGTCTATAGCACCACATCTCAAATGCTTCGATTCTCTTCTGTTCCGGTTTTCCCACAGTCCATGTTTCACTACCATACAATGCTGTACTCCAGACGTACATCCTCAGATTAAGGCTGGTATTTGATATTAGTAGACTTCTCTTGGCCAGAAATGCCTTTTTTGGCATAGCGAGTCTGCTTTTGATGTCCTCCTTGCTCCGTCCGTCATTGATTATTTTACTGCCTAGGTAGCAGAATTCCTTAACTTTAATACTGAATTTTGCGTCTAAATTTTTTCGCAGTAGTAACGATAGACTGCTACAGTCGCATATATATGCACCACTTGAAAATGACATGCACATGCCCAGTGGTCGCTCAGACTCAGTGAGCAGTGAAAGGGTTAAGCAGGTGATCATAATGTTCTGGCTCTCTAGTGTACACGTCCGCTTGGTAAAAATCAGTATCCTAAAGACAAAACAATTCATGTGATGAACTTTCAGCGCCTTTAAAATGAAAATATTAGTATGGGAGTTGGAACCCAAGAGGAAAATAACGCATTATATACCAAAACATATTATTTAATGAGATGAAGGGAAACGACGATTCATCTTATAGAACGATAGAACAGAGAAAATTCAGTGAAGTAGAGAAGAGGAAGACTAGAGAAAATGGTGGAACAGCGTCATATAAGACAGACTAAATGATAGTTTGTTGAGAAGACGTGTAAGAGTGTACAGTGTCTTACTTCTGAAACATACAAACACGTCTTTTTCACTAAAGGCTACTAGCTGAAGCAAGTGCCTAATGACATAAATTACAAACTTCGTAACAATTCTGAGTCAACAAGAAGCTTATCTCTATGTAAAAAATACTTATCCGCCTGCTTCAAAGTAATGCAGGTCCGTATAAAGCTTTGTTGTTAGAGCACCTCTCACGAACTCTCTTGTAGCTAATTACACGGCAGCAGTACAAAGGCAGGTTCTGTAATTACTCGCTCCAGTCTGCAACTTCAAAGCCATGATTACTTAATATCTTACGAGGGGTAGCGACTGAGTCTAGATATCTAGTTGATAGATACAAAAATTTTGGTAGATTTAGATAAACGAAGAAGTCAGAACAATCGCTACGTAAGATCTGAAAATTAGTGCAAAAAACACAATAAATCTTAGCCAAATATGTATGTATCTTGTCTCCCTGCTGTTATGAAACAGTGTTGTTAAATTCAATAAAGTTTTTCACATGAGATATGTTGTTTACAGCGGCTGATAATATCCAGTGGATGAGTAACGCAGTCGAGAAGTTATTCATTAGGCGAAATGGGTAATAAGAAAGAATCTCGTAGTTTAAACCAGACTGCTGCGGAACCAGTCTTCTAATAAGGCAGACAAAGTCGTGATCACTGGAGAAGTATTACACATAAAGGTAGGTGACCTTCATAATTTATTGAGAAACAATTGCGTAACACTGATTCGTATACTGAAAAACAATGGATAGTAATTGATCATGAAAACAAACTATCCTATAGTACAGGGTGAGGCAGATAAAAGTAGCCCGGGCGAGTGGATACGATTGGACGTGAAATTGTGGCAGAATTAACGGAGGAGGAAAAGACGAGAAGTTACTTCCAGCAGAATGCAGCAATTGTCCATAAAGCCAGCCGAATCTTGGAGCGCATTTACACAGTCGTTACGCCTGACAGAGTTGTCAGCATAGATCAGACTGGTCGCGGCCCTAGCTGGCCGCCCAGGTCGCCTGATGTGTCAGTGTGTGATTACTTTGTATGGGCAGCCCTCAATCTAAGATGTATCGCAGCAACCCTCTTAGTCTTCAGCTGCAGCAACTCCAGCAGCATTGACAATGTGGAGGTTAAAATTATGCTACTTTACTATTCTACCATGGTTAACTCATGCAATATTTAAAGGAAAATACAGTATATCTTGCTTGTTTTACCTTGGCGGTTTTACGCAGACGCAACTCCGAAGAGTGAAGGGTAACCAGAAATTACTGCAGCCTGGTCGGGCGAGTCTCGTTTCGAATTGTATCTAGCACATGCACGTGTACGGGTATGGTGATAACCTGATGAATCCATAGACCCTGCGTGTCAGCAGGGGACTGTTCATGTTGGTGGAGGCTCTGCAAAGGTGTGAGGCGAATCTTACAAGTGGCACGTACGTAAGTATCATGTCTGATCAGCTGCATGTCTGTAGTGCATTCCCACGGACTTCGGCAATTCAAGCAGGACAATGTGACACCCTACTCGTCAAGCCAAGGAGTTCGACGCTTCGCATGGCCTGCTTCAAGTGAAGTGATACTAATTTGCATAGTATGGAGGGTAGTCATTCATTCGTGGCCGACATGAACTTGATACTAACAAGCATTTCCTACTTTGCATGTTAATAGTCACGTAATATCGGAATCACTTTGAAATGAAGTGGACGCAGGGAGTTTAAGCCGTCGAGAGAAGTAGAACATAGAACGCATTTCAAAAGAGGCCATAAAACAGTTGACTGTTCGCAGCGGTGAGGCAGGCGCAATTAGCTAACAGTAAGCCATTAAGCAAGCTTCTTTGACGCACACCTGCGTGGAACGGAAAGAAACAGCGTAGCAGCGGTGCGCGTGGCCGCTCTTAGTGGAGCAATACACGGAATTCGCATTTACGAAAAGTGTTGAGTCGTAAAAAATAACGTTAACAACGATGCAGAGAAGACTAAACAGAACGCATGTGGAAAGACCATACCTGAAGCCTGGGAAAGCTGATAGGAAAGGAATGCTTTCAGAGTCACAACAGGAGGTATTGGAAAAGCACGAAAAACATTGTCGCTTTGTTTCTCTTTTTCTCGAAACAGAAAACAGGTCACAATGGAAAGCACCTCTATTTTTAACAAGTACTCGCATATCACGTGATGGAGGTATAGCATCGCTTCTTGACAAAAAGTAAATGTAAAACGGCGTGTCATAAGAATTTCCATTTAATTTTAGGCTAGAGGCACAGTTTTATTGAAAAGAATGGTCCGCCCCGACATCTGAGTGTCCAGTCCAGCTTTCGCCGCCGTGCAGTGCGGACGTGTTGTTGTATCCGCCTGCGAAGCGTGCGCTCGCTGTTGTTTACATTTCAGCGGCCGTCACTTACGTATCTCTTACGTGTACTAGAACTATGGCCAACCGTTTTAGAAAATCAACATTACCATTCAACTTCTGCAACGAATACGCACGACCAAAGGCCTTGGAAGTGGAATGCTGCCTCCGCGACGTTGCTAAGATCCCAGCTTCCGACATCTTGGGCATCCATTTGTCCATAATAGCAGTACTGTGTACGTCAAAGTCGTCAATGACGCAGTATGTGAAAGAATACTTCGTGACACCAAACATGGACAACGCTTTTGCCACGCCGACGGCAATGTTGGTGCGGTCACTGTCGGCCATACAGGCTTGGGAATGCGCACCATACCAATTTTCGAACTCCCGTTCGAGCTCCCAGCGGAAGACGTTATCGCGGCTTTCCGCCCCTATGGCACTGTACATGGCCACACTGCCGAACGCTGGAAGCAACTCCAAACGTACCCCGTTCTTAACTGTGTACGACAGATCACCATCGATCTCCATCGCCACGTGCCATCTTACCTGCAAATTAGCAGGTGCCACGCGGTTATCGTATGCGACGGCCAACCCAAGACCTGTTCCGGGTGCGGCAAAGAAGGCCACCGCAAATCTGAGTGTCTTCAGCGACGAATCACCCAATTGCCAGCCACTACAGTGGTACCTCCGGCTCCGATGGCGGTTTTACCGATCACCTACACATAGGTGCTTCTCCTCCCGGCTGCCGCCGCCCTTCGGACCATGTACCGGTGACCTTTTCTGCTGCTACATATATCGCCGGGGTCGAAACGTAGCGCTCACAGCCTGACGCTACTCCAGCGCCACTACCAACAGCGACGACTTCCGATCCCCACCCGACCGATCATATGGACGTCCCTTCACTTGACGTTCCCGCGACCGCCTTCCTCCCTGAACGCCGCGACTCCCTTCCGACACAGAGGGACGCACCCGCAAACAACGTTCACCTAAGAGGCGAAAGAAGAGGCGCCGTACAGTTTCGGAAAGAGACGAATCACCTCCCTCTGATGCTCCATAGGCCGTCCCACCCGACGAGGCCTCGGAGAACCTGCACCACGATACGAATGACGACAACCTAACGCCTGCTGTGGCTGTGTCGATGCCTACTCTACTGGCTCGCCCAGGTGTTCCTGAACAATGGACTCCACCGTTGCGACTGCCGCCCTCCGCCCCTACGACCGAAGCGGAACTTAGGACCATGACGACAGCGCCTTCAATGGCATGGAGTGAGGACGTCGATGAAGGCCAGGACCATACGCTCGGGACAGAGTTACCCCAGACGGAAGCCTCGTTACGCCGCTGATAACGCTGTCAAGTGGCGTGCGGCACGACTCGCGGTTGCCTCGCCCCTCTTCATCCTCCGCTGGTGGAGTTCTCCTCCACGGCGGTATACGGCTCCAAACCTACCGAACAGCGATGATCAACACTAAAACCATTAGCTCATCAGTGAAACTTCAACTGCTGCTAGAGATGATATGGGCGTCGGACGTCGACATCGCACTACTACAGGAAGTACACTTGGCCACACTTCCAGACGTCGCGGGATACAACACTTATCCTTCTGGTGACGACCTGGGACGCCCGAGAAGGCATTCCAGTGGCCGATATCACATACCTTCCATCCACCAGAGGCATGGCCGTCACCGTTATGGGGATGCGTATTGTCAACATTTAGGCGCCATCAGGATCCACCCGCAGATGCGACAGGGAACTCTTGTATTCAGAAGAAATCGCCCTTTGTTTCTAGGACGCGGTGACCTTAATTGCTTGGGGGTGATTTTAATTGTGTCTTGCACCCTAAGGACCAAGTGCCCTGTTGTGTCTAGACAAGACAGCCTAGACACAATGAGAGGAAGCCGAAAGGCACGCGCTACGCTCACGCAGATGGGCGTGAGGTCTGAAACAGGATACGTAATGAATGCTATAAAGAAAAGTACGTAGCTTCTGGAATACTTAACTTTTATCCATCCTTTTGCTACATCTGGAGATTGTGGCGATACAAGTGAGACTCTTTAGATACATGCAATGTTACTAATGGCGCCTTGCTAGGTCGTAGCCATTGACTTAGCTGAAGGCTATTCTAACTATCTGCTCTGCAAATGAGCGAGGCTTCGTCAGTGTGCATCGCTAGCTACGTCGTCCGTACAACTGGGGCGAGTGCTAGTCCGTATCTCGAGACCTGCCTTGTGGTGGCGCTCGGTCTGCGATCCCTGACAGTGGCGACACGCGGGTCCGACATGTACTAATGGACCGCGGCCGATTTAAAGCTACCACCTAGCAAGTGTGGTGTCTGGCGGTGACACCACATGCCCCACTACAACACCTGTCAAGAACTGCATCTTGTCGTCCGAGATCTTTTGCTCCACGACACTTGGGAAGTACGGCACGGAGACGCGCCTGGACATACTTACCGGACAACTCACTCCGCGAGCCGCCTTGATGGGATTTACGTCTCTCGGGAACTCACACCTGCAGTCCAAGGTGCAGAACGTTGGCCCCTGGCCTTTTCGGACCACTGTGCCTACATCTTCAACATTCTCCTCCCCAAGCAAGTGGTCTGGCGTAGTCGTGCACCGTGGAAGCTAAACACCTCGCATCTTCATGATCCCAAATGTCTTCAACGTGTTACCGAGACATGGGCCACCTGTGAACGTCGCTTACCTAAGTACTTCACGACCTTGATCTGGTGGCTGGAACGTGGCAAACCTGCCATTCGACGTACTTTGATTCAGTATGGCAAGGAAGTTGTTACGTTGCGCCGGCACACTGCCGACTAATTCTACGCCGTTCTCCGCGACCTGGACGCCCAGCTGCCCACCCTCGACACCCAGAGGGAACGCAGCAGGATTAAGGCGCAAATTGTAACATTGACACGCCGTAGACTGCAGGGGGCTATGGTGCGAACCCGATGTCAAGATTCGGCGGAGCAAGAACATCCCACCATGCATCATATAGCCTCCGATAGGAAACATCGACGACAATGACTCATCACCGAGATCAACACCTGTCGCACCCAGCACGTCACTTGCCAGGCCGAAATCGTCAGTGCCTTTGTAGACCGCTACTGCACAATGTACCAGAGGAGACTACCAACAACTATGCTGAGGAGTCTGTGTTACCACACGTAACTCACACCCTCACCAGCGACGAAGCGGACGAGCTGATGGAGCAAATTATGCGTGACGAAGTAAACGATGCAATCAACAAAGGTGCTCTGAATGTCACCTGGTATCGACGGATTGCCGATAGAATTTTATCGCACTTTCCTCACACTAATGGCGTCAGTGTGGATGACGATGTTTCATGATCTGATGACGACGGGGAACGTCGTACCGCCGTCCTCTGTTACGGGAATTATTCTCCCCATCCACATACCGACCCCGGGTGTGACGGCAGCACATTACCGTCCCCTGACTCTGCTTCACGCAGACTATAAAATGTTTACACTCCTACTGGCGAATCGATGCCGCAAGGACCTGCTTAGCGTTCTATCCTCGGAACACACAACTCCAGGTGGCTCAGTTAATGTACAAACGGCCACGGGAGAATGTCGCGATTTAATTGCACTGGCAGCGGCGCGCAGACTCCGCGCTGCGGTGGTTGCCTTTGATTTTGACAGCGCTTTCGACAAGGGGAGGCATCATCTTTTGTTCTCAGTGATGAATCGCACGGGTTTTCCTCCAGCCTTTATCAATGTCATGCGGCGCCTGTACGGCACCGCCGAAGCGCTGACTCAGGTTAATGGCCGTGTGACTGGACCAGTGGCGATCCAGCGTTCCGTACGGCAAGGTTGCCCACTTTCGACCCTACTCTATGCCATAAGCCTGGAGCCACTCATCGGGAGTCTGACGAGCCACCTTTCTGGTCTCACTTTGCGACAGCACAGTTTTCGATGTCGTGTGTATGCGGACGACCTCCTACTCTTGGTCCGCTAACAGAGTGAAACACAAACGGTACTTGATTTAATATCAGCATTCGGAACTGCAGCGGGCAATTACATGAATGTGGCTAAATCCGCGGCGATGTCCATTGGACGCGGCCTCTCACACGACGACTTAGCACCTCTCCCGCGTGTACAAAAACTACGATACCTTGGTATCATTTTCACCTCCACCGTGCACCGCTCCGCTACCATCAATTTTCACCGTGCACTCCAAACTATCCGCACGACGGTGCGACAAAATATTCTTCGCTGATTCGATTCTTTACATGTCCAATACCTCAATCAACATGTGGCCTCCAGAATGGTCCACATCGCACAGGTCCTCCCGCGGCCATCAACTATTTGACGCAGCCTCCAGGCTGCTTTCGGATACTTTCTTACGGCCGGTACGCTCTTTAAGGTCCGCTACGACACGCTCACCCTTCCCCCGTGAGCGGGAGGCCTCGACCTTGTCTATGTGCGACTCCGAGCGACATGTCCACCATGCACAATCAGTGGCATGGGGGCACCTCCCTTACGTGCAGCTTGCTGGAAATACTTGTGACCGCAACCATAACACCACCAGTACCAGTCGGACACATCAAGCACCATGGACTTCAGTTATGCTCACACACACTTACCGACCACTCGTTCTCCTCAACCTAAGGATTTTTAAACCCTACTGCTTCGTTCCATATCCAGCAACAATATCGAACTCAGACATCCGTCCAAGTGGTGGCCCACGGTTTGGCGTCTTATCCACCAGCCTTTTCTTCCCTCCAAAGTCCGGGCAACATGATACAACGTCGCAAGTGGAAAATTCGCTACAAATCAACGTCTTCACGACATCGGACTAATGGACTCCCCACTTTGTTCCATTTGCCACCTCGTGGATGACGATGTCCACCAACTGACTTGTGCTGCCACCAGTGACGTCTGGAAACTTGGCCGACAGTTCGTTGCCTGTTACCTCCGCGTTCCGCCGGACTTGACTGACCCATAGACATTTATCCTTCCTGAGGATACTTATTTCCACGCCACCAAAAAACATGCGATTGTATGGGTCAGGGGATGGACGATCACCTACACGTATAATGATGGCGACAAATCACGCCTTGATTTCTGGCAGTACTTACAAACTGCCCACAGTGAAGCTGAGCACCAACGCGCCACCACACCGTCTTCGCTAATTACCTACATGCGATCTTTATGTCACCCCCGCTCAGTTGGAATGCGCCACACGCCGACAGCACTCCTCCCCCCCCCCCCCTCCCCCCTGCTGACATTTCAGACTCCCCGCGCTACTTTCTATATTGTAACCCACAGTGGAGTAGGCGCATGGACATGCGCCTCCTTTCTTTTATGTACTGTACCAGAACACGCTGGTTTTTCCCCCACTCCACTGTGTATTGCTTTACACCTCTTAGTTTACATCATTATTATTATTATTCTCTTTTCCCTACACCGTGTTGAAAAAAGTTGCTCGCCTTGTACGAGTGTAATATCTCGTGTTATTTCCGCGGGAACGATGGCATTTCTGTTGTATTTAAGCTTGTACCAATAAAGATGTTTTGTTCATTTACCCTGTTCCTAGTAAAAAAAAAATCAAAAAGGTACTTTGAGGGAGTGGGATGGGGGAGGCATCACGGCCGGGCCTCGAGTTCCGACCCCTCCCCGCCTTGTTTTTTTTTTTACCACATTTCGGCCCTAAAAAAATCTTAAAAAAATTAGTGGTCAGCGTGACGGACTGCCGTCCTACGTGCCCGGGTTCGATTCCTGGCTAGGTCGGGGGTTTTCTCTGCTCAGGGACTGGGTATTGTGCTGCCTTTTTCATCATTTCATCCCCATCCACCGCGCAGGTCACACAATGAGGCGTCGAATGTAATAAGACCTGCACCAAGGCCGCCGGATCTGCCCTGTAAGGGGCCTCCCTGCCAATTCTGCCAAATGCTCATTTTCATTTCCCATGAAACGAATTATTTTAATTGTGTACGCTGTCATTTCATGTAGGCAACTGTACTGGAGCATCAAGCCTTACAGAGAAAAATAATTTTTTGAATATTATATTAAATTTGCTTATTGCGTAACATTAAAGAAAGATTATTTTCTTTATCCATCATGAGTAAGACGGATGTCTTCACGTAGGAATACGCATGATATTTCTGGCCATAGCGCCCTGAGAAAATTTAGCCTTGGGTTTTAATGAACGTAAAAGAGATTTTCTTTAATCAAACATTTTCATTCCAAATTAACGGAACATTTTTTTCCCTCTTTTCAAAAAAGTAAGTTACGCGATAAAGGAGAGGAGAACACGAGGTTACACCTGGACAGCTCGTGTATGGCCGGAGTCTGAGAGTATTGGAGCTAAAGATGAATGCTACAGGCCAGAAGGAAAATAGTTTCCAGCCCCAATACCCTTCTCAAGCTTCACTGCGCTAAGAAACGACCCAAGTCGTACCACATTCAGCATTGGCCGCCACGACTTGTGGTAGGGGATGAACACAAGGCACAGTGGGGGGAGCAAAAGAGATACACAGACAGGGGCCGTGAGTAGAAGGAGAGAGGTCTCTTCAGACCATGGCCGTGGGTAGACGGAACACTTCCTGTTCTGTAGGCCCAGAAGACCTTTTTAGCGAACAATTGCGTTCACAGGGTTCGAAAGTCTCATAACATCTTTACAGTGGAGATTACGTTATCGAACCGAGTTATTTACGTTCTGCGGAACAATTAAAGTGGACAGAAGAGTACATGTCGCTAAGCCAGAGCGAGTGGACATTGTCGATAGTTTAGCTAGGGAAAAACACAGTCAAGGCCAGAATGGTACAGAGGTTTACAGGTCCGTACAGCGTAGACGTACCACCGCCGTCATACGCCACTGCCGACCACAGCTGCCGCCGACAAAGCACGGTAATTACAGCGTTTGCTCAGGCGCTCAGTAAAGGAGTCACTAGCTTGTGTGTGTACTTAAGTTCTAATGGAGATTGGATTTGTGTTACGTATTTTCGTCTCATTCCCCTGTGCCCATGCTAGCCACGTATCGTGTATGTGTTCATAAGGCTTATAAGTCGGGAAAGGTATTGGTAAATATACATTATTGTCCAGCTAAAATAGCATAGACAATAGGGCATATTGAAGTGTTGTGAATGTAATATTTTAAAGGGCAAATTGTTTTGTGATCATTGTATTGTAAGTTACGCTGGGGGCTCTTTTCCATGCAGAAACGCTTCGGAAAGTTGTTTAAAGGTTTTGTGTGTTCACGTTTATCATGATTAATTTCATTTAGTTTGTGAATTCATTGTCACGATCTTCCTATTTATAGAGGATTTTCCAACGTCACTGACTACACACATGAGCCAAAGGCTGTAATAATAGGCTGTAATAAAAAGATTTAGTACAGGTAACAGCTGTTGGTGTGTTCTAGAGTAGAGGCTACCCCGTCTTCACTGAAACATTTTATAGCATGTATGATGGCTGTTATTCTGATTTCTAATCGTGACTTCGTCCAGGTACTCCTTACCTTGCAGGGCCTAGGCTCACAGGCACATTAGCTCTGTCAGATATCTCCGTGCGTTGCAAGTGGTAAGGACGGCTCATAACGACCAGGGGAGTATGTTAGGAACTCTTCGTTAGGGTCTTTCTGTATCTGTACCATGTACAGAGTGGTCAGGTATTATCAGCAGCTGATTTTCCTGTGTGGGTACGCTTCTGCGGATGGTTAATTCAACAGTGTATGGACCTTCACTTTGGTGCAAATGAGCTGACGGAACTGTAACATGAAAATTAAACGTTTTCGGACACATGTAACATGTTTTCTTCCTCTGCGACTGAGAGACGTTCCCTCAAAGTTAGGTTGCACCTTTTTTTTACAGCCTGTATAGGGTCTTTAATAGACGGCCGCACGAATGTATTTATTTAACATCTAGTTAGACACGGAATTGATTTTTACATTTCATGTGAAAGATGCAATATATAAAAGCTTCAAAATGTACACGTTGCGAACTGTGTACTGCCTAAAATGTCTATTTTATAGGACATGATCAGTTTCACTGAATACGATAATTTATTGTAGAATGAAACAAAATCCTCAGACTGCCAACCAAAAATGTAAACTGTCTGCTCAAAATCGTATACGAACGGTAAAAATTTAAAGACGTCCTACAGCATCAAAAATAAAGAGATGTATCGTGTATTACATTAAAAGCTCTCCAACATGTCTGCATTTCAAGAGCTCATATCATACGTATGAATACTGCCTCGAATCATGTTTGTTTTCAGTCATATCATTCATCATACATAGTGTTTTGTAAATCTAGTCATGTGGGAGAGACTTCAGGGACGTAGGACAAATCAGATTTCGCTCGTAACAAACAGATGCAGCCACAAAAGAGTACCTCTGAAAAACTAACGAACAACAAATTACGATTATATCTTTACATAGCCGGGATGACACCTTCATTTGTATTTATAGGCCTTATTTTCTTTGCAATCGATTTCCGTGTTACATTTTCAGGCCTCTCTGTGATACCAGGTGATCGTATGTATGGCGCGTAAGGATCACAATACATCTCATAAGCGCGCTATACGGATCTTCCTATCCTGCTTAAAATGTGAACGGTAGCAGAGTATTAACTATTAATTAAGCCTGTGCTTAATCTTCTGATACTGACAATTAGGAAATTTCGTATAAATTATTTTATATACAATCTAAGACAAAAAAGTCGCACCTCGAGGGAATTATTTGAATGGGACGGAAATCGGTAGATTTGATGCACGTGTGCAGACAAAAAAGACTACAATTTTAGAAAAATTGGATGATTAGTTCAAGAGAAAGAGCTTCACGAATTGTGAAAGTCAACAACACATTGATCCACCTCTGGCGCTTATACAAGCAGTTATTCAGCGTGGTATTGATCTTCAGACTTTCTGGATGTGCTCCTCAGGGACATAGTGCCAAATTATGTCCAACTGGTGCAACTGGCCACAATGCTCCAGACGTTCTCAGCGGCGGAGAGATTTGACAGGCACGAGTCTACTCCAGTCAGTGAGATTCCAGGTCGAAGCTTGTTTAGAGACGCCACAGACAGTGATGGGATACCAATCGCCATATGGCCCGTCAATCAGGAGTGATGGCCGGGGAGCCAAGTCATTGTCATCTGCGGCACCCTTACAGTACAGTACAGCCTAACGCCCCGTTTTGTTTCCCATCATGGCGTGCCATCCTGGGTTTACAGTACAGCAATATAATGCCGGTCCTCATACCGGAGTTTCTAATGCTTGTCTTCATTCCTTGGTCGGAGAAAACTCTCACGGGAGGCCCTTTGGATATACGCAGCCAGTCAGATGTTTTGCCACGTGAGTTCGATTTACATCAGTTAAACATCAGCAACTTTACTCTCTTACTTTTGCCTTCGTTCTCATCAGTCGTGCTGTCATGCCGCCTTCATTCATATTGCTGCCATTGCTAGTGTGGTCGCTGCATGCTTTTGGCTTACGGAAACGAAATGTACTTTCATTCATTTACACTCACTTGAGGTTATTATTATTTTTGGTTATGTACAATAAAGCACTTCATTTTCCGATTGGGTTGGGTTGCTTGGGCGAAGAGACCAAACAGCTAGGTAATCGGTCTCATTTTCCTCTTGAATTCTTATTAATACCAAAACATAAGCATTGTAATTGGGTTTGGATCCTGTGACCAATTGGATTGGAATATTCACGCACTAAATCGGCGTCCTTATCCATGCTGTAGACAAATGCCCCCTCTCAACTGGTACCAACTCAGTTTGGACACATAGGAAATATTAGCTAGAATAATTCCCCAAAATGAATATTTGAATTTAAGTGCTGACTAACAATACCATGTGTACTTGTTTGTCCTGCAAAAGGATACCTTTCCCAGTAGAACAAAGGTCTAATAAGTTTTGTGTTTGAGAGTACCTTTATTTCTCCCCCCCCCCTACCCCTCCCCCCCCCCCCCCCATCGCATGTTTAAGTGAAGTCACTGTCTGTTTAACTGTACCAGTCTCCACAAATATTTTGCGCGTTCAGTAGCACTGCTGGTAACGTTTGTCTTTCATGTGATTTTTCAGCAGTTACGGGTAAACCATCCAAATCTAAATTGCTGGTAATCGCACCAGCATAGCTGTCACTCTCTGCGGATTGTCTCTTAATAAATATGCAGTTGAATCGGTCGGTGGAGAAAGGAACTATGCCACTTTTTCGTATTTTTCAGGAGGGGCAACAAACTGTCTTATTGTCAAATTATTTGACAGATCGCGTTGACATTTTCGGCATT
The DNA here is from genome assembly GCF_021461395.2 of Schistocerca americana. Taxonomy (NCBI): domain Eukaryota; kingdom Metazoa; phylum Arthropoda; class Insecta; order Orthoptera; family Acrididae; genus Schistocerca; species Schistocerca americana. The sequence goes on along the minus strand of NC_060123.1, from coordinate 634,120,618 downwards.
AGTTGCATTCTAATCAAACATACTGTGAATGAAATGATTTTCATGTACTCTAAAAAGTACTTTCCGGAAAAAATGAAAATTTATAACATAGTTCTTTTCTCCAGTCAACAAGGGAATTTAGCACTTTACGTCGGTATAACACATTCAAAATTACACATTTCTGGTCTAAAACTCAAATTTATTGATTTACTAATGGAAAATTATCTTCAACTGAACATGAAAATAACTACTTCACAGAATTCAAACTCCTGGATAGTTCATATTTTATCATAGTGAGTTATCACTTGTAGTCAGCCATTTCAATATCCCCTCATATAAAATTTCAGCGTCTTCCCCATAGATGTACTTAACCGGTTTCTGAATACATTCAAATTTTTGATTGATTCCTTTTTCATCACGTAGCCTTTACAACCCAATTTGAAACGAAGCAAATTTAGTTTTTACCAGATTAGAGGAGTGACTGACAGCTGTTTATGAATGAGTAGGCAGTCACAACTCCCGGTTTCGTTGCTTCATAACGAAATTCTTTGAACATTGCCATAGAAAATTTTGTTTTTCTTGACGAGGCGTCTTGAGATGTGCCGTTTCCTTAGACTGTACATATTTTTTTAAATTTTTTTTCGAATGTCGTGGCCACCATGTGTCAAAGCCCATTACATCGATAATTTCCACCGTAACGACTGTAGCTTCAGAAATGGTTTACTATAATTTCCACATACTCTTTAGGGGTGTAAAATCGGTCACATTCCAGTATCTGTCTCTTCAGTGTTCCAAACACACAGTCACAAGGGAGAAACGAGTGACCTATTTCGGGAAATCTATAAGTGATTGTTTTAAATTTTTCAGTGTTTGCCATTGCAACGCACATCCTTACTGCGGTAGTAGTTTTATTTTGACCAGATGCTCCGTCTGAGAACAGGTGTACTTCTGTAACATTCTTCGATAGATACTTTTCAGTGTAGTGGTACAGGAATAGACAGACCTCGTTCGCAGTCTTTTTCGCTACTCCTTCATGATACAAGTAACAGTGGAACGCCTGGACTTCATATCGTAAATGCAGGAACAGTTAACCCACAGCTGACGTAAACAGAATGTTTCCTGCAGTGGGATGTTTGGCAGAGGCAAGGTTTGTATGAAGTCAAAAGCTAGTCCAGTAATGTCATCCCTACCTATAGATTCTTGCTCAGTTACTTTAATGAATTTATAAAATGTCCTTGTGCGCCGCTTATGAATATCCAGCTCAAGTTGTGCAGCTCTTTTACTACTGTCAGAGATATGTGGACTTTTTAACTTAGCTTCAACTTCCTCACATTTGACACATACATGATTTTGGAGACGACCGAGAGGAATATTGAAATTTTCACGAAAATATTTCATATAGAAGTCATATTTCCCATTTCCTTCTGAGTACTTCGCAAGGAACATTTCATGTCCTTCCCAGCATAGTGAGTTTCTTTGAGTGTATAAAATAAATAAAATAAATAAATAAAAATAATATTGTTATTTAGATATTGATTATTCTATCTGTATGATGGTGATTGTGATTGCAATTGTATTTGCTTATCTGGAACATGGACGTTTAATTATTCGATATCAGACGCTTGACAATGGCTTTTTCGTAAAGGCAATGTTACTCGTAGTTGACCGTGAAATAAAACTGAATAATCGGACTTCGTAATTAAATCGTTTCCAAAGACTGCTGCGGTAGGTGCGGACTCATAATCTAAATCTCAATATTACAATAATTTGCCAGCCATGCCAATACGTCGTACAGAGGTGATTGTCTACTAAACATAAAAAAGTTACACAGTTAGTTAAATCAGATATATTCAATGAATAAGCCTACAGTTCATAATCCTACTTACTTTTATAAATATAAATTCTTTACAGAATCGAGTGCCTAGTGTGGTTGCAACTCGCAGTATTCTTCTATAACATGAAATATGGCGGTGTGGCAGACAATAAAAAAAATACGTGCTTCTCGCACCACTTCAACCTGAGCTCTCCCTTTTTCTTAATCAAACATAAGAGTAACGTAATTGTGCTTTTGTTTTATCAGCGGCACAGCGCTGCAGTTGTGTGCCATAGGCTTTATTTATTTGTCACTGATTATTTATTTAATTAATATTTCGCGTTTCCGCGGAAACTCACGCTCGGCATGCAAATGTGCCTTTATATTGCCCCCTGAATTGCGAGGCGAAAGGACACACCTGCAGGCGAGCAATTCACCTAAAGGCACAAGAAAATCTAAGTTATCTACAACTATTTACATGACTTACATTACACATTATACACATTATATACAAAATTTGAATGACGCGGGTGCGCCGTAAAAGTTCTTATGTTGGCAGATATAGTGCGCGCATGCGCAGAAGCGTCTGTGTAACTGCGGCACTGCCGTTATTTTGTACAGTTAGATCACGCGGCACAGTATTGCAGTTCATATGGTTCGTGTGCGCGCGTTTCTCAGTCGTTGCACAAAGAAAATATTCAACCAAGATTACATATGAAGACTACATTCTATGACAGGTAACTTAGTTTTAAATTTACAATATTTGTTATAACACAATACAACTTAGATTGTTGAATGTTCTTAGTTACATAGTATTGTTTTGAAATACTTCAAAGAAAAATGTCCGTATTTTTCAGGTGCGTTGACCTATACACATTGTGTCGTTATTACAGTTCATATTCATCCGCTGCACAATAATTTTTTACAGGTTAGTATCGTCGTGGTAAAGTTTTTTGATCACAGTAACATCGTTGTATAACAACGTGATTAATACATAAGCGTGTCCATTTCTCATTTCCATTATAGTCGTAGTGATGCAGTTCGTTGTGACTAAAAGCATTGCTTATTACAGATCAGACGTGACCCGTCGAGTAATTGTTCCACGTGCAGTTCGTTTTTTACATTCCGTGGAAGCTTGGTTGCAGAACCTCGGACGGCACATAGCTGGCGTCGATCCTTGGACAGTCCAGGTAAGAGTGTCCGTCACATTTCGAGAACATTTCATTCCCTGAAGTTCCAACCAAAATTCTTCCACCCGTCGTGTTGTTTTCTGGACAGGCACTTTGTGTCCATTTAATCCAGTTAACATCTTGAAGTTGGGTACTGTAGTAATGTCACTAGACGATGCACGAATTATGCACTTCACATTTTCAGTTTTTTGCTGAATATAGCTCACCTAAATGTTCGTAGTTATTAATCAAGGAAATCGTTCATCGCGTTTACATAGATACGCTGCATAATGAATGGCATTAACAGTTTCTTTCACATAGGTTTCCGCGTAGTTGCAGAGTTAGTAATGTTCGTTAATGTCCGTGAACAGTGGTTCACTATGCAATGTCTTTTTGGCATTCGTTTTGTTCAAATTTTTACATAGTAACGGTTACACTATACATCAGTTAAAAGAATAAGTAATTATACATACACACGTCACATATTTTCTTAGCATAAACATAATATAGTTGCACATAAACATGTTTACATCATCATTACATCGCTATAGGTTATTACATTGTGTCACATTTGATTACATGAATTGCAGATATTTACATCCTCTTTAGCGGTTTTGCTGGGATTTTATCGATGTTTTTTGTGATGTCATCTGAAATTAAGATAGGTTAGACACAACATTCATTACATCAGTAGGCAAGACCAGGCGTTTTCACTACTCAATAAATATTCAAAATAGTAAGAGAGAGAAAATGTTCGATTCCTCGCGTTTTGTGCGTGTGTGTAGAGTGTCTGTGTGGCCTTGACTACTGATAGATGCTTTTCGTGTTGAGAGATGTGCGTCTAATCTATTTCTCAAAGTAAAAGATCGCTTCACAGATGACGTCTGTCAGTTCGTCAGGTGTCACACCAAGTCAGTGGTACCTTCAGTAACAAATGTTCCGTGAAAAATTAATATGTCATCCACTGCTACGTAATCATAAATTTTACTTTAATATTCCGTCTTTCAGGTGGAGGCGCGCGCTGAAAGAAGAGTTCTTCTGTCTTCAACTGCGTCACTGGAACCGCTGAAATGAAAATTTCTATACTACTTATTATCTGTGTTGTAACAACAGAGTTTTTCGAGTTGCTTAGCAATATTTTGATGGGTATGACTTTGACATTATTCAGCATGAAATGCTCTAAGATCTCGGTGTGCGTATAGCCCAATAATTTTGTTAGTTCTAGGATGTTGTAACAGATACGCACCAGGATGCGGTATGTTAACAATTATATAAGGTCCTTCATATAGCAGACGCCACTTAGCGTTGCGTCGTTTGAGTGCTACAGATTTATGATGAGTACGAAGTAGTACAAGCATTCCTACCTCGATTTTTGTTTTCTTTTTATTATGTTTCTGTGATGTTTGTTTCGTATTTGTGCGTGATGTGTCAATGTAGTCAATACTTCTTTTATTTTCCGTTCAGGTGTGATTTCCTTGTCCGACAACTTAGGTAATGGTTCTATCCACTGATCGTTCTGTTTGCAATTGAACATGATCTCGTTAGGTGTGTAATTCGTATCGTAAATATTTAAGTTATTGTGTACGTCTTCGAAAAGACTTGGGTAGGACACCCAATTAGTATGTTTTGATGAAATATAGGTCCTCATGAAACGGTTTAATTCTCGGAAAAGTCTCTCAGTCGCGTTACATTGTGGACTAAACCTCGAAATAAATATACTTTTAATGTTATTGTCCTTCAAGAAATTTCTCCATTTGTACCCAGAGTAGTATGCTGCATTATCTGATAGAATTGCTTTAGGTTTTCCCACGTGCGTCAGGTAATCACTTGAGAATCTTCGTATTATAGCATTTGCAGTGGCGGATTTTAAAGCATAAAGTTTTACATGTTTAGAAAATATATCGTAAAAAGCTAAGATATATTTGACGCCTCCAGAGCTTGCTGGATGCGGTCCACTGATGTCAGTACACAGAATTTCCAGGGGTTTACTGGGTAAAATAGAATGTAAATCTGTTTTTGTGGATAAATTCTGAGGTTTTGATTTTTGACATATGACACATGTTTTTAGTTCCCTGTAAATTTTTCTTCTCATATTGCTAAAATAACAGTATGTGCTGAGCTTTGCCAAACACTTTTTCGTCCCATAATGACCCCAAACTAAGTGTGTGTGCCAAATTAGATTACGTTCAGACTCTTTGGGAATGCATACACACCAGTTAGTAGCATTTGGATGTCGGCGGTAAAATAACACATCATTGTGTAACTTGTAATACTTAGTCAAAGGATGATTGTGTTTTTCTACCAGTAATGTTATTATCTTATACCAGTGAGGATCAGATTTTTGTAATTCAGCCATGTTTCTGCACATATCAATATAATATTGGTGATACTGCTTGTCTTGCATTAAGAGAATCCTGTAGTCATTTATATTTTCTAAGTCACTGTTGGTATCATTCATACCTTGTGGAAGTCTAGACAAAGTGTCTGCAATGGTGTTGTCCTTACCTCTTATGTACTTAATTTCAAAAGAGTAGTCCTGAAGTGTAACTGCCCATCGTGATAGTCTAGGATGTACAAGTTTACAAGTTAACAAAAATGTCAGGGCCTGGTGATCGGTGTAAATTACCGTATGTTTTCCAAATAAATAATAATTGAATTTCTTGAATGCCCATACTATGGAAAGTGTTTCTAACTCAGTAGTGGAGTATGTACGCTCACATTCAGTTAGAGTGCGACTCGCAAACCCAATAATTCTTATCTGTTCCTCCTCTTTATTCTTTACAACTTGAAATAAGCAACAGCCCAAGCCAGTACGTGAAGCGTCACAAGTCATACAAAAATCTAAATTGAAATCTGGATGGCTCAATATGTTAGCATTCACTAAAGCATGTTTAATTGTATTAAAGTCATTCTGGCACTATTCCGACCAGATCCAAACTTGATTCTTTCTGAGTAGATCTAGCAGATGTTTACTGTTCAAAAGTGGTTGTGGCAAAAAACGTCTGAAAAATGAACATAGCCCAAGGAATGATTTTAACTGCTTTTTAGTTCGAGGGCTAGGAAAGTTTCTGATAGCATCTAATTTACTGGGATCCGGACGTATGCCCTGTGAATTAATGATATGTCCTAAATACTTTATCTCACTGCAACCAAATTTTGATTTTCTTAGGTTGGCTGTGACTCCAGCTTGTGCAAATTTTTCTAAAATTCTTTGAAGAGTGTCAACGTGTTCATTCCAAGATTGTGTAGCTATCAGTATATCATCTACATAGTGTGTGACTGTCTCAACTAAATCGTCGCCCAGCACGGTATCCAGGGCTGTAGTGAATACCCCCGAGCTGACATTCAGTCCGAAGGGTAGAACACAAAACTGATAGGTTCGCCCCCCGAACATAAATGCAGTATATTTCCGAGAATCAGGAGTGATACCCACCTGCCAAAACGAATTAGCGAGATCTATTGTGGAAAAATATTTTGCATCTAGAAATTTCTGTAATTGCTCTTCTAAATTTTCAGGTTTTGTGTGAACCGGTAAAATTATTTCATTAATAGCTCGTGCGTCTAACACTAACCTAATGCTTCCATTTGATTTTTTGACAACAAGTAGAGGACTACAATAAGGTGAGGTGGATGGTTCAATATGGCCTTCCAGTCTAACATTTGTTTTAATTCTTGCCACACAGCAGGTCGTTGAGATAGCGGTACGTTATATGTCTTATGGTAGAAGATCTTGTGAGGCCTAACTTCAATCTTGTACACATACGTGTTGATAACACCTAATCGTTTGGTAAAAACTTGTAAATATTTGGATAACACTTCCTGTAGTTTTATACGTTCATGTACACTGAGAGCTGTAGCTTCACTTATCTTATGATCAAGCAATGTTTTCAAGTCCATTATCTCTGTGTCAGATGAGTGTGTTTGCATGTCTTGAATGTCTTTGTCAAGTACTAACTGAACCTTGTACCCTGTACAGTGTTTGTCATGCTTTAGAGTTCTCCTGTCCAAATCAACAATAATTACACTGCCTTTATCATTTAAAATACATTTACCTTTGGAGAAGTCTATAATGCAGTCCTTCTCGCTCATAATATCTATTCCTAATATGCAATTTGTCACAAGGTTTTGTACAACCAGGAATGGCCATTGTACGGTTCCATTACCTATTTTAACGTTTACAAAAACTTGCTTCGTAACCCTACATGACTTATTACCTAGTGCAGTAGTTATTTTACAGTTTTGGGCAGGAAACTCAGGCACAGGTTCCAATTCACACATCTTTTTATAGAAATTAAAAGACAAAACGCTCACAGCTGCACCTGTATCTAGGATAATAGTAGTTGGAATCCCACCTACTACACCAGTAGTAGATGCTAAAACAATTTCATTTGTGTTTAAACGACATTGTGTACTGTCTTGTAAAAGTTCATCTGATATATTGTTATTGTGGTTGTATCTTATAAATAAAACAGGTAGTTTTTGTTTAGAATTACTCGGCATATCATTATTCTGTTGTTCAAGTGTGGTTTCAAATAACTGATTAACATTGAAGTCGCCCCCCAAGAATTCTTCAGCCACGACCTGGGGCAAAGTAGTGACTGTTTCTAGTTTGTTGGATTAGCATTTGTACTAGGTACTGACACAGATTGAGGTTGTGCATCAGGTGTCATTTCTATTATATTCACATTCGGATATTGCCTATTATGATCTCCAAACTTTTGCGGTTGTTGTTGCTGTTGCGCATTATAACTTACCTGTCGGTCGTAAGGTATGCTCCAATTTTGACCTGGTGGCTGCTGTGGTAAAGCAGAGTTTGAATGAAAGTACTGATCGTTACGAGTCCAACCTTGATGCTGTCTTGGCTCGTAGTTATTATTATTTCTATTTCTGTTTGTGTTTTTGTTATTACCTTTGTATCCGTTGTTACCGTTGTAGTTATTACCGCGGTGCCTCTTGTATGGATTTCCGCATGAAATGTTATTACTGTTGTAACTATTGTTTGTATTGGAATACGCGTGTTGATTTTGATTTCCGTACTGAGACGGCATGTGAGTTTGCTGTTTTTGTTGTACCGCGTATCCAACTGTGGGCGCGCCAGAATTGTGTTGGCAAGCCTGCATGTTTTGCATACCACTAGTGTAAACATTGTGGCTGCTGTTTTGCCGCGCGAAGCGCTGATCTTCAAGTAACATGTCAACCGAATCTAAGGCTGTTAAAAAATAATCTGAATCGTCATCCGGGATATGTAGGAGTTTTTCTTTAATGTTGAAAGGCAATTTGGCCTTCAACGCACGGAGTATATCACGCGTTGCGACTGGTTCGTCTAAAAAGTGTCCCATGTTCAAGTATTTTTCAAAATATCTGCGTAAGTTACCATTTTTACTGTTAAAAGTTTCAGGTTCTAAAATTTGTCTTCTGAGTCGCTCCTGGACGGATTGCGACCAGAATTTGTTCAGAAAAGCACGCTCAAACTCACTGTACGTGGTACATACGTCAGCTTGACTGTATGCCCAGACAGCTGCATCGCCTTGGATGTAACCGACAATATATGAAATCTTTTTCCGGTCACTCCAAGTGCGCGGAAATGCGTTACTAAAAGATTTAAGAAAAATCACCGGATGAATGGTTCGTTTTTCTGGGATAAAAATCTGAAATTGCCTGTGTTTCATTAAGCTTTCATCTTCCTTCGCATTGTGATATGGATTTATTCCACTGTAATTACTGGTATGTTCAGCTGGCGAGTAATTACGATAATGTTGCTGTGGTTTACCATGATAATAGCTTGTGTTTGTGTTTCCACATCGTGGTATGTGTTGTAGTCGTGGTGTGTTTTGTTCTTGTGTATTTGTCGTGTGCGGAATGCGTGTATCATACTCGAATGTATATTGGTTTCTGAACTGTACATTTTGACTGATATTTTCGTTACATTCAGACTGTAGTTGATCGGTGAATTGTCTCATGGGTGCAGTGACGGATTGTACTGCGTCACTGATCAGCTGTTTGTTATTAGTAATGTATTGCGCTACGGAGTCGTGCACAATTGTTGGTAAATTTTCACGTAAGCATCTATCAAAATGTTTGTCTTTGTTCTCAACCCAATCATGAAATTCCTTATTAATATTTTGAAAATGAGCTGTGGCATCTGATTGTAAGATGTCAGTCAGGTGTTGTTCAACATTGTCTAATTTATTCTGTACGTCAGTAATTCGTTTTTCAAGGTTGTCATGTACAGAAGGATATATTTGAATTTGTTCAGTAAGAACTTCACACGTGACATTAAGGTTTTTTACTTGTGTCTGTAAAAGTGCTACGTCAGTTGTAGTCTTTTCTTGTCTCGTATTGAGCTGGGAAAATTTAGTACTGAGTTCGGTCATCTGTTTGGTCAGTGTGGCGTCTATAAGTTCCACACGTTTACACAAAGTGTCATTACCTATCTTGATTGCTATGAGATCAGATTTGATTTCGTCATTTTGTGTTTTTAACTGTTCATTTTGTGTCTCTAATTGTGCCTTTAAGGTTGCCATGTTTTCGGCGTTCTGTTTCCTTATGGTTGCCATATTTTCTGCGTTTTGCTTCATTAGCATTTGTAACATGTCGGCAATGTTTACCGTTTGCAAGGTCTCTGCCCCCGCCGCGTCATTAGACGTGACGTCATGCATTAACATGGGCACTGATTGAGATTTTGAAATTTTTGTAGTGGACGGCCTATTGTCAAAATTTTCGTCAACACTTGCGTCAATGTTTGATGAATCGTCACTACCGGTTGCTGTCGTAAAGTCATTTTCTAACACTTGTCTCACGTCCGAGTCGGATTGCGCCTGAATAGTACGTCCTTGCTGTTCCATTTTTGCGTATTGTTTTCTAGTTATTACCATGCCACACGTGATATATGTTTCAAGAAAATTTTTGACACTGATTTTAAAATAAAATGTAGTTGAGCATGAATCGCTCGTAGCAACAATGGCTGTCTGTTAATTTAAAAATATAAACTGAATTTGAGATTATTGGTAATGGCTGCTGGCCATGTTACATGATATCGTACAGAAGTCGGCCATATTGTACACTCGTGTATTGGTATTGTTGCATACGATATTGTTTAGGGAAAAGCACTGAGAATGAAATTTATCACTGAAACTGTTATGCGGAAAAGAAACACTACAGAATTTACTGAAAAGCTAATACACTGAATTATACGTCTGGTCAAGCCTGCTAATGCAAAGATGCTGCGTCTTACCTTATTTTGCTGGAAGTTTCATTGCGTCTTCCCGCAAAATTTCAGAATTGGAAAATATCTTCAGATTTTGTTATCTCTCATACATTGACGTCCAGGTCCAGAAAGTTGATTTTTTACATGAAACAAAGAGAACAATGTAACAAATGACAAAATAACAAGTCCGACACGCAGTCGCCAATATAAAATAAATAAAATAAATAAATAAATATTGTTGTTGTTATTTTAAATATGTTAATTATTCTATCTGTATGATGGTGATTGTGATTGCAATTGTATTTGCTTATCTGGAACGTGGACGTTTAATCATTCGATATCAGATGCTTGACAATGGCTTTTTCGTAAAGGCAATGTTACTCGTAGTTGACCGTGAAATAAAACTGAATAATCGGACTTCGTAATTAAATCGTTTCCAAAGACTGCTGCGGTAGGTGCGGACTCATAATCTAAATCTCAGTATTACAATAATTTGCCAGCCATGCCAATACGTCGTACAGAGGTGATTGTCTACTAAACATAAAAAAGTTACACAGTTAGTTAAATCAGATATATTCAATGAATAAGCCTACAGTTCATAATCCTACTTACTTTTATAAATATAAATTCTTTACAGAATCGAGTGCCTAGTGTGGTTGCAACTCGCAGTATTCTTCTATAACATGAAATATGGCGGTGTGCCAGACAATAAAAAAAATACGTGCTTCTCGCACCACTTCAACCTGAGCTCTCCCTTTTTCTTAATCAAACATAAGAGTAACGTAATTGTGCTTTTGTTTTATCAGCGACACAGCGCTGCAGTTATGTGCCATAGGCTTTATTTATTTGTCACTGATTATTTATTTAATTAATATTTCGCGTTTCCGCGGAAACTCACGCTCGGCATGCAAATGTGCCTTTATAAGTGGGAAAAATGTGATGTGGGTATCCATCAAATTTATTACATTTTCCGAAATATTGGTTGTGCATGCATTTGTTCCATGCATGTCCTTCGGAATTTGTCCTTTAACTAGTAACTAGCAAATACGAAAAACACGTTTCTGTGGTACAGCACGAAGATTGAGAAAAACACATTTGCAGACCCTAACTCTTCTAGCACAGACAATGGCATGGTAATCAAAAGAATGTTGTTTCTTGATGCTATCGATCTCACTGACAGCTTTTCTTGGCATTCTCTTCGTAATATCACCTGCCACAGTTAATCCTTGTAGATAAATATCCTAACTTTGATCCATGTTTATAAAGTTTGAAGTATATGGATGCTATCATCCGTACCGATACGTTGGAATCATTCCATTCGGTATCTGGAATTTATAAGTAAATGCATGTAGCATATGCTATGGAATTTATATTACACTGAACTTGTTGAATGGGTAAATGATACTTTACTTGCCGTTAGCACCGATAGATTTTCCAGGCACTGGTTTCGCACTGTAGTCATTAGATGGCGACTTGTGAACTCTAGTCTCCTTGATTTTGTTCCTATTACGCTCACGTTCATTTCGCTTTCGTTTGGGAGGCATTTCGAAAGATGGCATTCAATAACTTACAACAACAATCAACAATAACCATGACACATCACGAAGTTGGCGCCAAGTTAGTGTTTTGTCACGCTTTCTGCACCTGCGTGCTACAAGCCAAGGCTATCTACACTCCTGGAAATTGAAATAAGAACACCGTGAATTCATTGTCCCAGGAAGGGGAAACTTTATTGACACATTCCTGGGGTCAGATACATCACATGATCACACTGACAGAACCACAGGCACATAGACACAGGCAACAGAGCATGCACAATGTCGGCACTAGTACAGTGTATATCCACCTTTCGCAGCAATGCAGGCTGCTATTCTCCCATGGAGACGATCGTAGAGATGCTGGATGTAGTCCTGTGGAACGGCTTGCCATGCCATTTCCACCTGGCGCCTCAGTTGGACCAGCGTTCGTGCTGGACGTGCAGACCGCGTGAGACGACGCTTCATCCAGTCCCAAACAAGCTCAATGGGGGACAGATCCGGAGATCTTGCTGGCCAGGGTAGTTGACTTACACCTTCTAGAGCACGTTGGGTGGCACGGGATACATGCGGACGTGCATTGTCCTGTTGGAACAGCAAGTTCCCTTGCCGGTCTAGGAATGGTGGAACGATGGGTTCGATGACGGTTTGGATGTACCGTGCACTATTCAGTGTCCCCTCGACGATCACCAGTGGTGTACGGCCAGTGTAGGAGATCGCTCCCCACACCATGATGCCGGGTGTTGGCCCTGTGTGCCTCGGTCGTATGCAGTCCTGATTGTGGCGCTCACCTGCACGGCGCCAAACACGCATACGACCATCATTGGCACCAAGGCAGAAGCGACTCTCATCGCTGAAGACGACACGTCTCCATTGGTCCCTCCATTCATGCCTGTCGCGACACCACTGGAGGCGGGCTGCACGATGTTGGGGCGTGAGCGGAAGACGGCCTAACGGTGTGCGGGACCGTAGCCCAGCTTCATGGGGACGGTTGCGAATGGTCCTCGCCGATACCCCAGGAGCAACAGTGTCCCTAATTTGCTGGGAAGTGGCGGTGCGGTCCCCTACGGCACTGCGTAGGATCCTACGGTCTTTGCGTGCATCCGTGCGTCGCTGCGGTCCGGTCCCAGGTCGACGGGCACGTGCACCTTCCGCCGACCACTGGCGACAACATCGATGTACTGTGGAAACCTCACGCCCCACGTGTTGAGCAATTCGGCGGTACGTCCACCCGGCCTCCCGCATGCCTACTATACGCCCTCGCTCAAAGTCCGTCAACTGCACATACGGTTCACGTCCACGCTGTCGCGGCATGCTACCAGTGTTAAAGACTGCGATGGAGCTCCGTATGCCACGGCAAACTGGCTGACACTGACGGCGGCGGTGCACAAATGCTGCGCAGCTAGCGCCATTCGACGGCCAACACCGCGGTTCCTGGTGTGTCCGCTGTGCCGTGCGTGTGATCATTGCTTGTACAGCCCTCTCGCAGTGTCCGGAGCAAGTATGGTGGGTCTGACACACCGGTGTCAATGTGTTCTTTTTTCCATTTCCAGGAGTGTAGTTTGTAGGTGGCGTAATACAAGCTCACTGTCAATACAGTCTGGTGGCAGGACGCGACGTGCGGCGGAGAAAGGAACTAAATTACTGACTTGATTCCTTATTCCTCAGCACGAAACTCGTGTTATTCCTACAGGAATAAGCTAAACGTGGTTCGTTTCATGACAGTAAGCTGCGCCTTGGTCTTACACTTATGTAAAAAAAAGTGAAAACCACCAATAAGCGATTTAGTTCCTAAGTGCATCGACCGATTCAATTAAATGTTCTCCGTTTGTATTCTGAGACATTTTTGTTTGCGTGCTTAAGGCCTGCTCATAAATGTTGCAAATTGTGCCAACTGTATCTATAGGTAATTGCATGGACGAGTGTCCTAAGAAAGAATACATTTATATTGAGTCCTTAGCTGACATTCTAGAAGCCATTTTCTGGGAAAAATAATCATGATGTTTGTTGTGACTTGGCGAGACAGCCAAGCCACTATGAGGTAGCCGAAAGGCACGCGTTTAAGCTCACGCAGGCTGGCGTGAGGTTTGGAACAGTTAAAGGAGTTGAGTCTAGTAAAATAAGTACGTAGCTTCTGGAATACTTAACTTTAATCCATAATTGGTGAACATCGCTCTTGATGGTATATGTATTATAGCATCAATAGTGACTGGTAATGGCGCTTTGCTAGGTTGTAGCAAATGACGTAGCTGAAGGCTATGCTAACTATCGTCTCGGCAAATGAGAGCGTAATTTGTCAGTGAACCATCGCTAGCAAAGTCGGCTGTACAACTGGGGCGAGTGCTAAGAAGTCTCTCTAGACCTGCCGTGTGGCGGCGCTCGGTCTGCAATCACTGATAGTGGCGACACGCGGGTCCGACTTATACTACCGGACCGCGGCCGATTTAAAGGCTACCACCTAGCAAGTGTGGTGTCTGGCGGTGACACCACATTGTTTATGAGTAATCAATTTCAGTAATTTTTGGCGATCTGTGTTTATTGCGATTACATTGCATAGATTAATTGCCGTCGTGACATAAAATCGTCAGTGACAAATTAAATGTTCTGGATAGAAATACATCTTCAAGCAAATTACAAATATTCCTAGTGTACGTTAATTTATAGACGAAAGTTGGCTCTCAAGTCCGAAGGCTGGTTTGAAGCAACTCTCCATGTTGATCTAACGTGTGCAGAGCTCCCAATCTTTGTATAACAGCTGAAACCTAGATAGATCTGGAACTGTTCACTGTGTAGCGCGCCGGGGTTTTGTGGCACTAGATACCGAGCGTAGGTGACAGAGGGTAGCATAGGGTTGGCGAGAGAGAAAGCGACACTTTGTGGAAGGTGGAATGGATTCTTTCTTTGGATCAGTGGTTGAGGCGTGAGTGAAACATCGGTTGTTCCACTATCACTCATTTACTGACACGTAAGACCCTTTAAACAAGCAAAGTAATACTCTGTGTTTTAACTCGCTCAAATCCTCGTGGCAGCGGCACGGTGCGGAGTTGTCTCTCATTCCCATTTGTCGTAGGTATTTATTGGGCGTTTTCACCAATGCTGTGAAGTTTCTAGTGCGGCGAATTACTCTTCGATCGTTGATCTATGCTTCTCGTGAATAATGTCGACACACATGCTGGCTTTCCTTGTTTTGCCTCTATGATGGCGTGGTCGGGCATTGCCCTGTCGTCCTCCTCGGCATCACCGGCTATATAATGCACGTAAGTTCAGTAGGATGAGTTTCTGGAGCATTGACCACTGATATGCGAACTACGCTGATCATTGTTCTTCTTGAAAGCATTGCCCATCTGCTCGCTCTTTGATCTGTTGAAGTGCTGACTGCTGCTGTGCAAACTCTGCTCGTCATCGTCCTCCTTGTTCGACTGTTGCCGCTTCCGCATTATGTGTCTTAACGTGTCAAAGTCTCTAAAATGTATTTTTCTGCCAGATCACTGCATAAGTAACACATAATTATTACACACAACCATAAAAACACATAATTTATAATTATTATACACCGCAGAACTGTAGTGGAACCTAGAACTTCGCCTACAGTTTCACAACCTAAATATCAACCGTCAAACTAGCATTTTGTTGATGCCACAGGATGTGTCTCATGAACTGATCCATTCATTTAGTGAAATAGTGCCATACTTTTCCCCCAGTTTAATTCAGATTCTTTTTAACAAATATTCAAACATTCCACTTTCTTCTGTAGCACCTCATTTCAAAAGGTTCAACTTTCCTGCTGTCTCAACTATTTATCGTCCACATCGGACTTGCATACTCGGCTACAACTCAGAAAAATACGTTCAGAAGCGATTGGCTAAGGCCGAAATTGGCGTATATTCGATGTTGGCGAACCTCTCTTTTACAAGAATGCTGTTCTTGTTTATTACCCGTTTGTATTTTAAACCCCCTTTACTTCTGCCGACGTCCATTGTTTTGCTGTACAAGTAAAAAAATTAATCTAATACGGTTAGTGTCTCATTTCCTAACCTAATTCCATCAGAATCATTTGATTTACCTCGGCTATATTCCATTACCCTAGTTTTATTTCTGTAGATACTTGTCTTATAACCTCCTTTCAAGATTCTATCCGTTCGTTTCAACTCATCTTCGAAGTTCTTAGCCATCTGACAGAATTACAAGTCATCAGCGAACCAGAAAGTTTTAGTTTCATCTATCTCAGCATTTCCTTTATAGCTTGTTCAGTGTACAATCTGAATAACATAGGCGGTGGTCTACAAATTTGTTTTACTCCTTCCACAGCTATTTCTACCCTTCCTTCCCATTAGGATCTTTTGAATGAAATCTAGTGCCTGTACAATCTGGAGGTATTTCTTCGCCCATTATTTTCCATCTCTGTTACCTGCCGGAATCCAAAGAGCCCGTTCCTATCAACGTTGCAAAAAGATATCAGTAAATTCACAAATGCCGTCAACTTGGGCTTGTATTTCTTTAATCTGTCTTGAAAAATAGACATATGGACAGCAGTGTTCACCCATTTTTTTGGAACCAACAGGCGTAGACTTCTACTAAGTTTTCAACACTTCTGTAATTAATTTATGTCAGTATTTTGCAACCACAACTCATTCTACTGATGCTTTGGTAATACTCACACCTGTCAGCAGCTGCCCGTTTCTGGAAATCAAGTAAATTAGAAAGAAAGCTACTGCCCTGACAACAGATCTGATATTACCTCCGTGATCTCTGATATTAATTCATTAAAACAGCCTTACTTTCTTTCTGATAGAATGCGCTTTAAGCCAGCAATATTTCACCTCCAAACCAATATGGTTGCTACTCGGTACCAGGTATCTGAACTGCCTCCGTACCTATCTTCACACAGAAAGTAAAAGCTGACATGGACGTGGAGCTGGACGGTTTGTGTGACATCACAATGTGGAATTCCAGCTTCAGCGAATTTCCGAGCTAAACTTAGACGTGTCAGATTATTATAGCGTGGGAACGAAATTGTCCAATGACAGCTTTCTCTGTCATAAACAGAACTTAGAAGACATCACATCGGACTGCGTCGTTTGCAGTTGAAGCTCGTATTCGATGGTTTCTGTATTATAACTCTCTTGCCATGAATTTTGTAGAGCATCGACACATTGACAGTCTCTGAGAAACTACACTTTTCGATACAATTTGTTGTACTTAAATCACAGAAGCCAGTAGAACGACATATTCGTGATTAAAGGCTTTTCCATTTAGGTGCCTTTTGTCTTTCAGCTTGTGTCCAGTTAAAGTAGAATGTTTCAGGGCACCGGTGCTTTCAAGGTTTATTAAAAACTCGTCGTTTTTCGTATGATTTGTACTTAGGTAAATGTCTGGTAAAAACTCAGTAAAGACGGTTAAGGCCTTAAGACGTGATAAGATCAAAGTTATAGATACAAGAAATCTGTGACTCACAAGACATAGAGTCGAAATTTGTGCTGACTGGCTCAAATTCTCTTTTCGAGAAATATTTCTTATTCATTTCATGTTCTCGGATAAGTTCTGGGCCGTCTTGATTAATTGAATAGAAGTACGTTCTGGAGTATTAATTGTTATATATTCATTGCTAAACACTACCGGAAAAAAAACTACGGGCCGGCCGGAGTGGCCGTGCGGTTCTAGGCGCTACAGTCTGGAACCGAGCGACCGCTACGGTCGCAGGTTCGAATCCTGCCTCGGGCATGGATTTGTGTGATGTCCTCAGGTTAGTTAGGTTTAATTAGTTCTGAGTTCTAGGCGACTCATGGCCTCAGAAGTTAAGTCGCATAGTGCTCAGAGCCATTTGAACAATTTTTTGAAAAACAACTGCCTCAAGGACAAGGTCATTTTATTGACAATGCTGTGGCACGTATTCATCATGTTAGGAGTACATGATAATAAAGTCAGAACATATGGAACACGCGTGTCACGTAAAGGGTGTCCAAACAGTCGCACCAGTACACGGTGTACCCACTGTGGTGGGAACGCAGGAATGTATTCTCACACGCTGTTGATAATAAAAGTGCCGAATGGCATCCTGCGATAGACTGTCCCAATTATCTTGCGCCTTCGTTGCAATTCGGCAGTGGCTCTTGCAGGGTCTGGAGATCGAATAGATAGCCGTGTCAAAATGCCTCATACATTTTCAACTGCTGAGAGATTTAGTGACCTTTCTGGTCAGGAGAGTTGTTATACGCCATGAAGGGCATGTTCAGTCGCAGCAGCCGTTTGTGGACGTGGATTGTCCAGGTGGGAAAGTACATGTCTGTCATGTCGAAGGAACTCAGTATTTCGGGAATAAGAGCTTGTGCAACGTAGGGGGCACTGGTCTCTTCACCTTGCAGAGCCAACAAATGTGACTGCGAGTTGTAGCTGATGGTCCCACACGCCATGAAGCACGGAATACGACCTGTGTGTCGCGGATGAATGCACTTTGGAACAAGCAACTCACCAGGTCAACGCCTTACATTTGTGCGTCCATTACTCACTTACAGACAGATCCCTCTCTGAACAATGGTGACAGTTGAGCTTTATTCCTCCCTTCAGTCGATTCTTTCACGACACCAGGGTAGCCACGCTCGATGGTGCCGTGGTGCAGTGATAGCCTGGCCAAACACAAATTTAATCTTCGTCCTGCTACTAGAAAACTGTTCACAATGCTCCATGGTCAGACAACAGGTGAAACGTGTGTCCAGACTTCGTCCCTGGGTGATGCTCAGTTGGCCACCAATGTTTGCATAACGCATACAGCTCGGCATGCCCCTATACTATGCGGACGTCCACAAGCTGGTCTACGGGTGTGGGAATGTTCCACAGATCACTGCAGAAAACAGCGGCACACCACCGATACTCTGTGCACAAAATATACAGCAACCCGTCGGTACGTCCATCCAACTTACTGCAGGTCCACAATGTGACCTCGTTCAAATGGCTGAAGCTGTTTTACAGTAGTATGTACTCGTCGATGTGGCATGGTTGTACCCTAGAAAGAATATTGCAAATACTGTTCATCTCTAAACTCGGCGCAGTTACTTCCTGAAAACTATGGGTGTAGAGACACGCTTCCTGATCGTCATCTGATCAGCGACGATCATGGAAAATGTGTCATTGACAGTACAGCCCCTCAATATACACTATTACTCTCAGGTGTCACTGAATGCAGTCTCTTGCAGGTGTTACATTTTTTTTCTGGCCGTGTATCTTACTAAGTGCACTTTCCAGTAAGGAGAGAGCTTTTTTTAGATTTAGTAAATGTGACAGAGAAAATTAGGTGTAAAATTGCTATCTACACAAGTGTCTGAGTCCCTTACTATTTAGTATAGTGTATACTGCGACAGAACAACATGGATAGTACACAAACATCGGAGAAAATGTACGTTTTAGTAGATGCGTTATGACAGGAGAAATGTTTACATAGTGTTAAAAGTAAGAATTATCCAGATCACGTGGCCGAGCCAGTGCAGATGGCTAACAGATCCAACGTAATTATTTCACATTCGCTCATTACTGAGTAAAAACTGAGTGGTTTGTGCACTAGATTTAGCTGATAACTGTCTATGTCCCAGTCTCACGTCACGTCGCGGACCACTTTCTGTATCGGCTCAGAGCGTACGCCAGTCACGTTGGAAACCACGTTTTGGTTACTCTACGATGATGACGTCGAGTGTGAGGCAGGCATAACGAGGAGAGATGGGAGAATGAAGTAACTCCAGTGTGGGCTCTGCTGGGGAGAGATATGAACCCACAGCATTGCCCGCAGATGCACTAGCGGGATTAATGCGGCGGGTCACGGCCTCAGACACCGTCGACGACCCCGCAGACGCGGCCATAAATCAGGGAGCGCGCGGCCGCCGGCATAGCAGTCGGGACGAGTCCCGCCAACTAGGGGAACCCCCGCCAACTGGGGGAACACCCGCTGACGGCGGGAATCCCCTGCGCGCTCAGCCGCTTGTCATTCGCAGGGCGGCCGCGCGCGGCGCTGTTTGTCATTCATTCCGCCGCCTCAGAGACAGGCGCCCGCCGACCGAGTGCCAGCATCCGCCGTCGCCATTGTGAATTGTACTGGAGGTGTCGCCCGTTCGCTCGAGGGGCGTCGCGCCGAGACTCCAACCTCTCATCTGCGGCGGGAGTTGCTGCTGGCACGTGCTGAATGGGCGAGGCGTGAACAAGTGGGGCGCGGAGCGAGCAGTTCGGCGGCATATCTGTGTGAGAGTGGTAGGTGGCGGGCGTTTAGCTTGACGTCAGCGATTCCAGAGCATTGCAAGATGCACCTGTTTTGTGGCATTTTGTTACAATGACTCGCAAAGTTCCCTAACAAGCAAAGCGAGCTGTACGGGACTACTGAGTGGCGGACTCAGATATGCGCTTGCACCAGCGGTAAGCTTAATGTATGTGAGCAAATCACACCACTTTCACACAGTTATAATACAATATGGGACAGAAAATGCGTATGACCAACAATCAAGTTTAGCACTTACCCATGCAAATGTACATCACTTGTTATTGCGATTTCTTTTTTTGGCAAATGGCGTCATCCAGTCTGTACACACGACAGACACATATAAAGAACAACTTAAAGTATAATAATACAATATCCATGGCCTTTTTTTGCAGACCTCGTCTAAGAAAGGTACTATAAAAAGAAACAAAAGTATGGAATACAAAATTCCAAGTATTAGGTTTGTGCAAAACTGAATAGTACGCCACGATACGAATGTAACAACTAGAGCTAGAGCATCTTAGATGTTAGCAAATCAGTCGAATGTTAAGTAAATGATCTTAAGAGAAAAATGAAAGATTCAAAATGCTTGAATATTAGGTCTCCATTAGGGAGGTAATCAAAGGAATGATATATTAAAATGGAGCAAGACAGTAAAAAATTTTCTCGTGATATTTAAAAATGGAAGTTCTCAATTTTTGAATCGTTCCTTAATTGTGTGTAGATGTGTCGATATTGACTGCCAGACCACATCCTAAAAAAGGAATAACAAATGAATTCTAGTACAATTTCTACCGCATGTGTAAACACCAAATACTGCTAACATAAGTAGTGTTGCTATTGTTCACGTATACTTCAGAATCTGTAGTATATACTTAAGCAAGCTGAAGACCACTTCAAAGAAATCGCCAACCTAGGAAGGTTGTTCAGGAGCGTATGAATGCAGTTACCTGTACGATTCAGACAGTTATTTTATTTGACACGGGCGGAAACGAATGTAATATCCGAAAGCTTCTTTGAAGAAATTAATTCTGTGTGAAGGCTTCCTTCTTACCTAGTGCAAGGCTGTAGCGTAACTGCTACTCTTGGATGTAGATCAGAATCAGTCAAAGTAGAGATTTAAATAGATATATTAATCTGGCGTGTAACGGCATTCGGCATATTCCTTGTGGTGGAGAATTTAAGTGGGAGGTATATGTTTGCTATGGCCTTCTTGAGAGAGAGGAACACAAATATAGATCTTGTTTCTGGGAGATGCTATTTACAAATGGTGGACGAAGTGTTGCTACGCATTTGTCAAGTGCAAAAGGAATTCATGGCAGATTCTGAAGTATTGTAGTTAGAATTTTTGGAATAAAGAACGTGCATATCACTGGCCCTCCATCTCATAGTAAATCAGTACAGGAGAGCAATGACTTGGAGGAAAAGATTTGGAAGAAGTAAACGTTTTGCTAAAATAAATGTAAATGTCGTGTGACTAGGACCTCCCATCGGGTAGACCGTTCGCCGGGTGCAAGTCCTTCGATTTGGCGCCACTCCGGCGACTTGCGCGTCGATGGGGATGAAATGATGATGAGTAGGACAACTCAACACCCAGACCGTGAGTGGACGAAATATCCTACCCAGCCGGGAATCGAACCCGAGCCCTTAGGATTGACATTCTGTCGCACTGACCACTCAGCTACAGGGGCGGACAACGTCAGCTATGAACAGCAACGGAACTTCGAGAGTTATTATATAAATAGCTATCTGTATCTGAGAAAGAACCTGGTGTCATTTGTATGTACGTGCCTCACACGGAGGTAAAACCTCATGAACAGTTTTGCCACTGCTCATATTCGATTCCATGGTCCAAGAGTACTACTGTAAAAGGAGAACTCAAGAAATTATAAACTCGTAGATTACCTTCTATTGTGCCTTTATAAATATAGTACACCTTAAGAATTTGAATAATTAGTTTAATTCCTCTACGTATTTATGATGCCATGAATGTTACCATGTGTGCCAGCAGATCACTAGTTAAGTAGCCCTCTTGTTATGATCATCGAGACTAATGTTGGATAGCAATGGTTTAATCATCTATGTATAGTATATCACGAGCATTTATACCGGAAAATTTTGTAAATATACGTTTATTTTACTGGTAATAAAAAAATAAAAAAGAACTGAACAACATTGTGAGTGATTTCTAGTTTAATAAGAGAGACAGTCAAAGTTAGTATTTACTGCCTCTGGAACATCACTAAACAGTTGCTGCTGTTAAGAATAAGCACAAATGTTTCTTTTCGGCGACATTAATATATACTGTGATGTACTGGTCTTGGGACTGCGTTCTGACTGTGGCTCATCACCTTATGTTTAGCTTGAATAGAGCGTGTGAGTATCGAATGAGCAGTTTGTGGTGAATATTCTACGTTGTAAGCGCGAATTTATTTCTCTCAAGGCGTAACAGGTGTATTGTGCTGACTCCTCTAATCGTTTATGGACAATTAATTGAAGCAAAGCATAGAAAGACATTGTTTTGTCTTAGGTGAAATGTTCCATGCTATTCCCATATCATTTATGGGGTCGTGAAGTATTGCCTTTGGTCGTAGTTTAAACAAATTCTATTATTTTAAAGGGCATTTTAATAGATAATGTTAGTATGTATAAGTATATTCTTTGTAAATAACGTAATTCAAGTGTTAGATGATGAGTTAGTGTGGTTGTGAGTGGTGAATTGTCAATATTGCCGGGACAACTCAGCTCGTTATTCAATGAGTAAGTTATGTGCCATATGCTGCTTAAATGAACAAGTTAGACAAAGCAAAAAATGTAGTATAGCACGGGCAGGCAACCAATTTGTGAAAAGCGAGGACAGTAAGCAAGTAAATGAGAGAAACTGGTACTTACCCTAGTTATTGACTTCAACCTGCCTGGAAGCTGGTTCCTCGGGAGAACTGCTGTCTACTCGCGATATAATGCAGTAAAGGAAGTTCCAAGTGTACAGCGCCTTCTTATGATGCTAGACAATGTCTGACCTTGTTTGAATGAGCAGCGCGTTTGCATCAGCATGTCAGCGATCGCGGACTGATTGTTGTCGAATCCAGACTTTAGCGTAGCGACATTCTTGACTATAACGATCCTGTAAACTTACCATAAATGTAAACATTTATGAATGATGGACGTTGTAGTAGTGTCTTCATGATTTATTAAAGCAATGATAAGTGAAGGAAAGACATTTACTGAACTCTTAAGAAACGGAGACAGTGATGCATCATAGAACATTACACCCCTGACGGAAATACGTAAATGAACTTATGCTAATTTAGTGAATATAAAAATGTATTTAATACAATCCTGAGTGGTAAATAAAATGTTTTCTTCCAGCGCAAAATCAACAGGGTGCTGGCTTGTTCCACATTTTTGCAAACGTATTTTTCATGCACCCAAATACAAAGAGCTACTGGTGGAGAAGTAGAGGTACTAGAGGTACCATAGGCGTTCGATGAGGGGTATCCACATCTGTACTATTAAACTATGTCTTTTTCTGATCCGCAAGAAATGTGATGGATCATAAGTCTATCCAACACGAAGCCTTAATATCACCTTACTAACTCATGGTAGTCTTCACTCCAACTTTCCACGATCCACTGTCACCGCTGGCCGGGGTGGCCGAGCGGTTATAGGCGCTGCAGTCTGAGGCCGCGCAACCGCTACGGTCGCAGGTTCCAATCCTGCCTCGGGCAAGGATGTGTGTGATGTCCTTAGGTTAGTTAGGTTTAAGTAGTTCTAAGTTCTAGGGGACTGATGACCTCAGCAGTTAAGTCCCATAGTGCCCAGAGCCATTCGAACCAGCTGTCACCGATATCAAAGATGCTTTTCATGTATGACGATGCATTAAGATACTGGACAGTTATTCACTGAACTTCTTATCAGCTAATTTTCTGTTTACCTTAGTTACTGAAGTAGATGTACGTACTACAAAACATTAAATTGCCAGACATTGGTAAACTTGCTAAATTATGTAACACTTATCTCTCATTCTTCGAAGTGTATGTGACATCCTACCGATTTGACTTACTTGTGTACACCATCCCGGTGGTCTAAAATCTGAAGGATCCTGCGAAGGGCTTTTCATGATCGATCAGGGTTTCTCCTGCTGGCTTTGGCCAAAGGGGGACTACCGTCATCTCGTGTTTTCTTGAGATTGTCCGTCCCTATGGCTAAATGGTCAGCGTGACGGACTGGCGCCCTAAGGGGCCTGGGTTCGATTCCCGGCTGAGTCGGGGATTTTTCTCCGCTCAGGGACTGGGTGTTGTGTTGTCTTCATCATTATTTCATCCCCATCTGGCGCGTAGGTCGCCCAACGTGGCGTCGAATGTAATAAGACCTGCACCACGGCGGCCGGACCTGCCCCGTAAGAGGCCTCCCGGCAGATGACGCCAAACACTCACTTCCATTTAAATTTCTTAAGATTAGTAATCAATGCCAGGCTATTACACTAAAGATCTTTGGATAGTTGCGATAACACTACTGCAAATTGCATATAACACTATGATCGTTACACAACCATACTGACTTTTGATTATATGTAACATATTTTTTAATGCGAGTCTTATTGTGAACTTCACCAGTCGTGAAAAAGAAAGTGAAAAATGGCTTTAAAGCGTAAGAAACATAGCAAAGAAGACTCAGTATAGTGACGTTAGTATGTAAGAACTGAACTGCTAATGAACAGTCTCCATTCAAGTACCCTTCATTTAAAATTCGTGGTCCTTCCTCAAGAGGGGCTGTGTAATTACGATTCACAAAACAGTATTTTGTTCTTCGGAGAACCATTCAAGTTGATTTCACAAGAAGTGCTCGGATTGTACACTGGTTATCATGTCTGAGATGGCTTATCCCTCTCAGGTTTGTTCTAAAAAACATATGAATTACTACTACCATTCTACTGTACCTTGTCCTGAATTATCTGGGAAAAGCAGATATTGTAAGAATCTTTTAACATTTGTTTTGAAATAATAATTAAAAATTTTATTTCGGGGGTGTAATTAATTTGTAGCTTTTAACCCGTAATCAATTGCGCAGTTTATACTAAATATTTTCATTGGATTTAAAGTATCTCTTAGTAGACGCTGTAATTTGGTTACGAACCAGTTTGGTGATTGCAACTGAATTATCATTGATAGTTCTCCACAGAGACACCAATTTAAAACTATTAATTGAGGCCTCTACCTGTTCCTCAAGTGTGTTCTGAAATACAAAGCTTGATTATTATTCAGTGACTTAGATTTCCCACTTGTGACTAGTTTATATACCCTAGATAAGGCTACATCAAGCTGGCTCAACTACTGGCTATTCTTCGTGGCACCTACCCATTATCTTTCGAAGCTACTTCAATTTATTTAATTACCAGAGCAGATAAAATTTTCCGATAACTGGTTCCTTGATACGTAGCTCTTATTCTGGTGCGAAATAAATTTCCACTCTCCTCTACTATATCTGTCGCCCCATAAAAGGTAATAACACAGCACGAACACGTTCACAAATTTCCTGGGTTGTACGTATTTTATGATTATCCACCTGAATTCTTGTAAGAAGTGATGGTTCACCCTCTATGAGTGTGGCATACACCACCGTCTTTAAACGGGCCCACTGGAAAAAGTGCAACGGCCTTGAGTCAGGTGAACATTGGATCCATGAACCTGGTCCACCTCTACCTGTCCAGCTATTAGCATAACGGTGAGTCATTTGTTGGGCGACAAGAACAATAAAATAGGCAGGAGCAACATCGTGCCTGAAGTAGATCTGTTGCCGGAGCTGTAGTTAAAGATCTTCCAACATAGAGGCAACCGTCTGCGTAGGATGCATCTGTAGCTCCACACAATCGGGTCCGGTAAAGCGGTCCTCGATAATTCCTGACCAGACGTTAATGGTGTTGTTGATGGGCCATTTCAATAATTGCGTGTGGATTGACGTATACCCGTTTAAGCTGATTATGGAAATTTTGGATGCTATCGCATGTCAATGTTGCTTCATCCGTCCGTAACACTATTAGCTGAAAATCCTGGCTTATTGCTGCATTCTTGGATAAACTATCGACAAAATATACGAGTAAGTGTTGTAGGAGAATCCACAGGGGCCAGTGCCTGAATATGCTGTAGGTGGCTCGGATACAGCCGTTGTTCACACAGACGTCACCATACAGTGTTGTAACAGACGTCCATTTGACGACTTCAGCGCCAAGTACAAACGTCGGGATTCTGTTCTGCAGAATCCAGTTGCAGGCGTAGTGAGTTGTGGCCGTCCTCTCGTTCCAGGTACATGTGCGCAACTACCATCGTGTCTTTCTGTCAGGGCACCAGCGGTCTGGTTACCATTCGTGGTACAATCGACGAGCTTCTACAGCATTACTATTCGCCAGTCCGTCCATGAAATGCTTCCATGAATACTCAACATTTGAACATAGCATTGTCTAAAACAATATACAGGGTGAGTCACCTAACGTTACCGCTGGATATATTTAGTAAACCACATCAAATACTGACGAATCGATTCTACAGACCGAACGTGAGGAGAGAGGCTACTGTAATTGGTTAATACAAACCATACAGAAATGCACGGAAGTATGTTTTTTAACACAAACCTACGTTTTTTTAAAAATGGAACCCCGTTAGTTTTGTTAGCACATCTGAACATATAAACAAACACGTAATCAGTACCGTTTGTTGCATTTTAAAAATGTTAATTACATCCGGAGATATTGTAACCTAAAGTTGACGCTTGAGTACCACTCCTCCGCTGTTCGATCGTGTGTATCGGAGAGCACCGAATTACGTAGGGATCCAAAGAGAACGGTGATGGACCTTAGGTACAGAAGAGCCTGGAACGGCACATTACGTCCACATGCTAACACCTTTTTATTGGTCTTTTTCACTGACGCACATGTACCTTACCATGAGGGGTGAGGTAAACTATACGAGACGAAGCAGGAATGTTTGAAAATATTCCACAAGAAATTTCCGGTTTTTTCAACCAAAATTGGCCGAGAAAAAAAAATGTGTTGCATTACTTATTGAACTGCCCTCGTACATGCAGTTGTAAAATGTGTCTCAAAATTCTAGTTTCATCAGCTAAATTAGTAGATTCTGTTGTCGCTTTGTTACAGCATTGTTCACGATAGATGAACATACCAACGTCGTAGTCCAGGTTACATCCTTAGTCAGTACTTTCAAGTCCAAGCTGCAGAGGAACAATTTCCAGATCCTAATCCTGTACTGACGGTATCATAACGCCGATATTCCATTCCAGTTTTGTTAAACGACGAGTGAGCTTACGCCGAATATTCGACAGTTTTCTATTTTATACGGCTTTATGTGAATACCTTTAAAATACTGAAACGAAGAGTGTAGATATTTCTTGTCGGCACGTTTTGTTTACGTAAATCTTCTTTGCCTGGAACGGGTCTAAGTTACGTTGGTTTAGAGGTAACTGTAGACCAGAAAATCCCTTCCCCTTTCAAAAGTGATTCACACTGTACACAGGTTTAGATTTCTTTTTCCTAACAATGAGTCGCAATACATAGAGTCTACTACCTGTTTCTTATAATTTACTCGTCCATTATTTACATTCTCCTAACTGGGGGCGTCCGGTAGGTTTCAGAATGACTTACCAAAAATAAAAGTAATATAAAATGAAACGTTAATGGGATAAGGCATCAATTAATTAGTTCCTTCCGTGGTAGCGCTACCGGTGGTACCTGTTGGGCACTGTCGGTATGGAGTTTAGGTAAGGAAGATAAGCTACGTGGAACTCCTACATATTATACACTGGGCAAATAATTTGTCACCCCCAGTAGACATCACGCTAATGCCGCTTAAAATCGCTTCTTCCGTTGATAATGGTCTCAGTTAAGTGGTAAAGAGTGTCCAGATGTTTAGCTAACAATGTCTTGTCCAGCTGGTGATTAGATACCGTATAACCATCACACTAAAGGCAAACTTATTGCTACGTATAACCAGCTGACCCTTACAGTCTGCCACATTTTCTTCTGGTTTAAGAACGGGTGACATAACGGGTCATTACACGTGCTACAGGTCATCTGAGTGTTCCTCACATCAGAAACGTGTATGTGGAACCCTTTAAACACGGCTGTTGTCATCTTGGAAGACGGGAGTGGCCAGACCATACTCAGATTGAGATACAGAAGAAAGGCCGAAAACTCGCTCACTGAAAAAGTGGAAATAAACATCCTGGTTCATAACCACGATAATCTGAATGAGTGGTCCCATAAACAGTACCAAAATCCCTCACCAAACATAACTGATTTAGGTCCACTGTGAACTACACCCTCCACACAACGTAGGTGGAACGCTTCATTGGTTCGTGAGAGAATCCGAACTTCATATCACGGTGTGGTAAAGACCACGTCCAAGGACGACAGCTCCTTTCTGCCATTCTCTCACGTCTGAGAACTGTTTTTATTTATGGCACGGAACTTACCACTTACGCTTCTTCCGTGCATATCCCGAATTCTGATTCAACGCAATGTCGTTAGCCATTAGAAAGTTATAGGTGTTTGGCGTTGTTGTAGGCCCTCGGAGTAGATGACAGTTCCTGAGAAGTACTATTATCTTTGGGAGAGCCAGTCAAAGCTAAGCTTCTTCTTCTGCTACGGAAGAGGTACACTATGTGATCAAAAGTATACGGACACCTAGCGCAAAGTGACTTATAAGTTCGTGGCGCACTCCATCGGTAATGCTGGGTCTCAATATGGTGTTTGCCCATCCTTAGCCTTGATTACAGCTTCCACTCTCGCAGGCATACGTTCATTCAGTTGCTGGAATGTTTCTTGGGAAATGGCAGCCCATTCTTCACGGGGTACTACACTGAGGAGAGGTATTGATGTCGGTCGGAGAGGCCTGGCACGAAGTCGACGTTAGAAAATATCCCAAAGGTGTTCTATAGGGTTCAGGTCAGGACTGTGTGCAGGGTAGTCCATTACATGGATGTTGTGTAACCACTCCGCCACAGGCTGTGCATTATGAACAGGTGCTCGATTGTGCTTAAAGATGCAATCGCAATCCCCGAATTCCTCTTCAACAGTGGGAAGTAAGAATGTGCTTAAAACATCAATGTAGGCCTGTGCTGTGATAGTGCCATGCAAAATAACAAGGGGGGAATGCCCCATCCGTAAAATAACGTTGCAATTCGACCGAAACGTCTGTTTTAGTTTAGTATTGTTGTTAGTTTTTAACAATGACGCAGCATAATACCCAGAAGAATTTTAATCACTATGACACCGGCCGCGGAAACCTACGTTCTTATATAATCGAAAACTGTGTTCCACTTTGCCCCAGACAAGGCTAGTGAAGTACACTGCCACAACAACAAATTTCAGGGTGCTGGGAGAAATGGCTAGGGATAATCTGTTACTAGTCCAGCAGTTGACGAAAGGACATAAAATTGTTATTTGGGACGAGCAGGGATCTCGGCGGGAAGAGGGTGCAGGGTTTACGAGCGTGTCGGCTGGTTCACCGCCGCCTCTATGAAGATGTCCGCCCAGGGGCGCCGGAAGTTACGAGGCGACGGCGCTTCCACTTCCGGCGGTATTGCGCCCGAATTCCGCCCGCGTCCACTGCCTGTGCGGCGGCGCTGAGTTTATTTGGGGGCGACCTCCGGAGCTCCGGCAACTGTGGAATACAGCAGGGGCGCGCCTGCTGGTTAGACGACCCGGAGGACACGCCTGTTACGGGGGCTGCCGCTACTGAGCTAAGGGCCTCTGCTACTGCTGGAACGCAGTACACACAAAACACAACCGCATCGCAGGGGGTCGGGTACAAGGCCTCGTTTTGACCGGAAGCTATAAGAGAACTGAAAACTGATATCCCGCGTGAGTCGAGACTTGTGCAGGGCCACACAGCACCCACTGCCTGCAATGCTGCTACTCTATTTTTTTTTTCTGATTGGTTTGCAAACCTCTTCATCTCAGAGTAAGACTTGCAACTTACATCCTCAATTATTTGCTGGGTGTATTCCACTTTGTGTCTTCCTCTACAGTTTTTTCCCTCTACAGCTCCCTTTGGTACCATGAAAGTTATTCCCCAAAGTCTTAACGGATGTCCTATCACCCTGTCCCTTCTCCTTGTCAGTGGTTTCCATAAACTCCTTTCCTCTCCGACTCTGCGAAGCATTCTTCTTTCCTTACCTTATCAGTTCACTTAATTTTCAAAATTTGACTATAGCACCACACCCAAATGTATCGATTCTCTTCTGTTCTGGTTTTCCCACAGCCCATGTCTCACTACCATATAACGCTGTGCTCCTAACGTACATTCTCACAAGGGAAACTTGCGATCAAATATTTTCCGTTCCCATTGGAGAGGCACGTTCTTTCGTCTATTAATCGCACGGTTTTGCGGTGCGGTCGCAAAACAGAGACACTAAACTTATTACAGTGAACACAGATGTCAATGAACGAACGGACAGAACTTTGCGAAAATAAAGAAAGTAAACTTTTCACTCGAGCGAAGACTTGAACCAAGGACCTCTTGTTCGGCAACTGCTCACGTTAACCACAGGACCACGGCGCTGCTGAGCTCATACTATCCTTGATGTTGCTTATCTTGCGCATGGACTACTCAGTTTGTATTTTTTGCTTATTTTTTCCATAGTTCTACACAACTTCTTCCTGTTTTCTCGATTGATCTCTGTTCAGTTTTTCAAGGGCTATCCACTGTGCCAACTTATAATTAAATCTGATGGGGGTGCAATGGGGAGGTTCCCTTGTCAGAAATTTCTTACTCAAATTAAGGCATATGTTTGATACTAGTAGTAGTAGGAGGAGGAGGAGGAGGCTGGCCGGGGTGGCCGAGCGGTTCTAGGCGCTACAGTACGGTCGCAGGTTCGTATCCTGCCTTGGGCATGGATTTGTGTGATGTCCTTAGGTTAGTTAGGTTTAAGTTAAGTCCCATAGTGCTCAGAGCCATTTGAACCATTTTGATACTAGTAGACTTCTCTTGGACAGGAATGCCGTTTTTGCCAGTGCTAGTGTTCCTTCCATCTCCTTCTTGCTCCGTCCGCCTTACAGGGAGCTTAAGGTTATCTGCAACGTGAAGCGAAACTAGATTGCAGTACCTAGAGACGAATGACATGAAAGAGCGACAGTTCTTGAGACGACTGTGAGACAGGATTGTAGACTATCCCAGACGTTATTTACTCTGCATAGTGAGCAACCTGTGAAGGAAACCAAGGAGGATTTTAAAGGGAATTAAAGTCTGTAAGGTTACAGAACTCCTTCATTATCGATATGTGTATCACAGCGCAGCAGAACCGCCGCCAGGGGACTCCCCACCCCACTCCCCAACCACAGTCATCGAAAAGCTCGGGTTTAGCGCCAGCTGTTACGACTGGCGAGGAAGGGAAGGAGTAGTGTGGAGTCGTGACTGGATGTCAGACGAGGTTGGATGATACGTGTCCACATGCCATGAGAAGTTCGATAAATCCCTTGCAGTGTTCGTGCACTGGATTCAGCACTCTGTAATATTAGAAGCACGTGGTTCAGATCGATCGACAGAAGAGTTGGTTACCTCAGAGAGGTAAAATCAAACTGAAATAAGAGTGTAAGAAAGTAAGTGTGCTTATAAACGCTAGGAATGTGTACGGTGGCTTATAGTAGAGACAACAAAACCTTTCAGTTGTATGAAGGCAGTGTCTCCTTTCAAATGCGTTTCACATCTATTAGAACCAACTGAGTGTGAAGATTTTTAATTGACAGTGTGACGTTTTTGACAGGGAATGTGCCGGTAAGCACACAATCCCATTTTTAGTCTTAAGTTGCATATTCCTTGGGAATAAGACGCCAACTATAATCCATGCAGCATAAACATTAGTCCAATCGCCGTGGTTGTGTCAGCTGATTTTAGAGAGAAACTTGGCCGTGGTAGATGCAAATAACGGAGCAGGTATCTTACAAGTTCACGGAGAAGAAATTAAAACTTTCAGGTTTGCTGGTGACATTATAATTCTGTTAGAAGCGGAAAAGGACTAGGAAAACCAGCTAAAGCAAATGGGTAGGGTCCTCAAAAGAGGCCACAAGATGAACGTAAACAAAATTTATTCCAATTTTCATTGCTTCATGTTAAGAAGTTGAGTAAGGATAACTTATTCAATGAAAGATGGGTCTGAGTGCATGAATTCAAGGCAGCAACAGAATTGCTTATTCCTTTAGTACTTGAAGTAAGAATTAAACTGTATTTAAAAAGTGGTTCAAGATTGCCTGTTCCTATTGTGAAAACTTCAAGCAAAAGGAGGACTGTCATAATATTCTTGTGCTTCTATACAACAGGAAATTTTCAAAACCTGCAGATCCAGCTATTTCTCATGAGAAATGGGTAGTTGGCCAGAAAATACACTCCTGGAAATTGAAATAAGAACACCGTGAATTCATTGTCCCAGGAAGGGGAAACTTTATTGACACATTCCTGGGGTCAGATACATCACATGATCACACTGACAGAACCGCAGGCACATAGACACAGGCAACAGAGCATGCACAATGTCGGCACTAGTACAGTGTATATCCACCTTTCGCAGCAATGCAGGCTGCTATTCTCCCATGGAGACGATCGTAGAGATGCTGGATGTAGTCCTGTGGAACGGCTTGCCATGCCATTTCCACCTGGCGCCTCAGTTGGACCAGCGTTCGTGCTGGACGTGCAGACCGCGTGAGACGACGCTTCATCCAGTCCCAAACATGCTCAATGGGGGACAGATCCGGAGATCTTGCTGGCCAGGGTAGTTGACTTACACCTTCTAGAGCACGTTGGGTGGCACGGGATACATGCGGACGTGCATTGTCCTGTTGGAACAGCAAGTTCCCTTGCCGGTCTAGGAATGGTAGAACGATGGGTTCGATGACGGTTTGGATGTACCGTGCACTATCCAGTGTCCCCTCGACGATCACCAGTGGTGTACGGCCAGTGTAGGAGATCGCTCCCCACACCATGATGCCGGGTGTTGGCCCTGTGTGCCTCGGTCGTATGCAGTCCTGATTGTGGCGCTCACCTGCACGGCGCCAAACACGCATACGACCATCATTGGCACCAAGGCAGAAGCGACTCTCATCGCTGAAGACGACACGTCTCCATTCGTCCCTCCATTCACGCCTGTCGCGACACCACTGGAGGCGGGCTGCACGATGTTGGGGCGTGAGCGGAAGACGGCCTAACGGTGTGCGGGACCGTAGCCCAGCTTCATGGAGACGGTTGCGAATGGTCCTCGCTGATACCCCAGGAGCAACAGTGTCCCTAATTTGCTGGGAAGTGGCGGTGCGGTCCCCTACGGCACTGCGTAGGATCCTACAGTCTTGGCGTGCATCCGTGCGTCGCTGCAGTCCGGTCCCAGGTCGACGGGCACGAGCACCTTCCGCCGACCACTGGCGACAACATCGATGTACTGTGGAGACCTCACGCCCCACGTGTTGAGCAATTCGGCGGTACGTCCACCCGGCCTCCCGCATGCCCACTATACGGCCTCGCTCAAAGTCCGTCAACTGCACATACGGTTCACGTCCACGCTGTCGCGGCATGCTACTAGTGTTAAAGACTGCGATGGAGCTCCGTATGCCACGGCAAACTGGCTGACACTGACGGCGGCGGTGCACAAATGCTGCGCAGCTAGCGCCATTCGACGGCCAACACCGCGGTTCCTGGTGTGTCCGCTGTGCCGTGCGTGTGATCATTGCTTGTACAGCCCTCTCGCAGTGTCCGGAGCAAGTATGGTGGGTCTGACACACCGGTGTCAATGTGTTCTTTTTTCCATTTCCAGGAGTGTATAAAGTAGAACGTTTTATAATTTGAATCTATATCATAGTAAACAAACCAAAAAGGTTTGGAGATAATGTTACGGTCTTACCGGTGTTCAAAAACTTAGTTAAACCAAACTCTAGGTCACTGGAGCCTTTAGCTGGATGAGCTGCTTTCAGAGCAGCAGTCTCCTATGCTCCATTATTTTACAGGCCTTGTGTGAGTTCCATCTGGCATGTAGGGAAAGGACACTTCTGCTTATACAAAGGCTTCAGGAATAATGTCCGTTGGCGAAAAGTTCCAGATGTAGTTTAGACAATACGAAATGGTGAAGACTTTGACCGAGTTGATATGAACATCTCTGTCCAAGCTTTAGGAAATTCTGTATGACCTTTCTCATTTATAAGTCGCATGATTTTATCACATTCCAAACAACAATGTCCTCTTATCAGAAACGTTACTTCGACAGTGTCAAATATTTTCTCTACTGTAACTAAATTGTGCGAAAATCGAATAAGTGTGTAGTTCTTATTTTGGCCAGAACATGAATCGCTAAATATGTCCACATATTTCACGACCATGCCAAGGTAATTGTAGCAAAGTGTATGAATCATTGCTTAGACATCATCACTACATCTTTTGGCACCACTTGCAGGGTACAGGAGAAATGTACTCTCTGCATATGGTAAACAGTGTATGTTGAAAGCATACACAGATAATTGCCGTCAATTGTACACACCGTTAATTGTAATGTTAGGCAGAGGTAGATTTTTTCCAAAACCCATACATATGGCTTCCTTTTCAATGGTCCTTCGACTTTTCTTCTTAGCTTTTTTCTTCCTCTCATAAAACGTGTTGGCTTGAAATTTTTGATAATCGCATAAAGTTTTCAAATTCTTCAGTTGAGTCTCAATGTCTTTTACTTCCACTACCTCAGTGCCCTTTTTTCCACTTCCAGGCATTTCGCTTTGGCTGTATATTCATCACAGGTACCACATGTATCTGTGTGGGGATATCCGAAGGAAATATTGAAGCTCGTATTAAACATATGTCTATATGTTTCATGAGATCCCTTAACTGTTGGGTAAGCCTCTCTGAATAACTCGAAATTTTTATTTATACCTTGTTTCTCAGAGAGGTATACTTGTATCTTGTAACTCATAACGATTATATCCACTCAGAAAGGAGGCAATGTGCTGTTTAATGTTATTTGCTGTTTCGTCGCTTAATTTCCAGGACGTGTTTCCCTCTCTTATCAGTAGGGGCATTACCAGTAGTTCGAAGTCTAGATACTAAATATTGAATCTTACTTTTTGACATGCCGTGTATTGCCATAAATGCCTTACGACAAACTACAACTTATTTCCCCCTATCCCCTATTTGTCCTCGAACTCTATACTTGTAGGTTGCAATTTGAAATTTGGCTTCACATTCATTTTTCTTACGTCTTCTGCGCTATACTGAAAGTACGGTAATGGGACAACATAGATAAGCTTTCTGGAAAGGTTCATATTCCACACGTTCAATTCTTCTAAAATACTTAGTCTTGTACTTCAGGCACATTGTGAAAGCACTGTAACTTACAATGGCAGTTTTCTCCAATGAGACACTAAATTAATCTCTTTGTTGATCTTTGAAAGCGGAGATGCTTTTTTTTTCTTCGTTAGTTGCGTTAGTTGTTGACCGCCAATGTACTGAAATATGCCTAATAGAAATCACGATATTTGGAGAGTCATCCACGACGAATTTCGTTTTATATGTATTCTCTGTCGTGTACACTTTGAGAAGGAATTTCGTTCATTTGGCGTTCAAGTCGTAAGAAACTTATGTTTACGTGTTTATTTACAGACCATCATTATTATAATTATTTTGTACCGTAATAATGAGCTACTTATTATTTTCAAACAAAAAATTACACATGCGAACCGATAAATAAAAAACAAAACAAAAAATGTAAAACGTAAAATAACAATTTAAGGTATAAAACAAATACGCGTGAAATAAATTACTTAACTATACCTATAATTAATATTCAATTACGAATGTTGAAAAGACCCTAACAGAACAATGTTTATTTTCCAAGAATGGTGTTTCGGAAATCAGCTTTATTTCACATAAATGCATGTAGCTTGAAAGTTCCCTTAATTTGTGTGTAACAGAAGTTATCATTCTTCAGAATTAATTAATGATGGTAGAGTGTTTTCACAATTCTAAATTATTACAAAATTCGATTATACAGTTTTCAAGAACGCTAATTACGTATCAGCTTTTTCTACATGCATTTTCATACATCATAATTTCGAAGATATCACTTCCAAAAACAATATGCTAAATTACTTTTTAGGCTGCGTGGAACTGAGTACAAACAAAGGATACCGATTGCATTGTCTTTCCCCCTCAGCACACCCACCAAATTTCATCAAGATCCTTTATTGATATTTGCTCCCTTGTTAATGACGCAACGTCGGTACTTTTTGGAGTAGATGAACGATAATAACAAAAAGGTGTAGTTGTTGTAGGTACATGAAGAGTCAAACCAATCACTTTTGAACACATATGGACGCAGTATTTGAAATGGTGCGAGTAGCAATACAATTCAATCCCCCTACGACACTTTGAAACGATGAAGGCGAACCGCGGGCACTCGTGATCTGGCGGTGGTAACATCACCTTACAATACTCACACACGATCGTCTTTGGCTCGACACTGTAGGAGGATGCATAAAAATTTGTCCAATTTGGTCCCCATTATGAATGCCGTCAGTCCTTCAATTCATTGTATTCCATGTCCGCAATAGCACTTTCTATGCCATTCACATACCGACTGTGAAGCGGCCTAGCTCATTCACGCACTTCTCTCACTCGCTACGTTCTGCCGGCTTCTCTAAGCAAGGCTCATCCCCTAGACACACTTCTTAATCTTGAATGATCTTTTATTTTTAGCTTGCTAAGTTCTCATTTTACCTAAACCGGGAACTGCAACCATGACCATACAAGCCTTGTACAATTTTTTTGGAAATCTCAATATATATATATATATATATATATATATATATATATATATATATATATATATATATATATATGACAAACTGTGTTTACAACAAATATAAATAGCAAATGACAGTTTTATTTATAAAAGATCCCATTTTTCGTATAAAATAAACACGAAAATGAATCATGCGTCTTGCGAATGTGTGTAGCACAGTGGTCTATGCAGTAGTGATGGAAAATTGTTTGGCTACTTCCGCAAAAAGTTGTCAGTAAGCGTTATCAAACTGAACTCCTTCTACCACCAATGCCGTTAAAAAAATTATATCCAGCCATCTAAATTATTATTTGGAGGAGTGTAATAATAAAACATGTATTACCAACACAGCAAAGCACTTGCTCTTTGTTATACTATAATTTACCGAAAAGTTAGTTTTACAATTGATGCAGGTTTAAGAATCATTACGGGTGTCTTCGTTACATGTATCAGAGACAGAGTAGGACTAAAGTGATTTATCAGTATAGTCGATAAATCGAAAATGAAATCAACAATGAAGTCGCAGAACTAACTGGCGATTTTTTGTATTTATATCAGTGGAAAATAACTGGTGGATGGCAAAGAAAAGAAATGAACAAACGTAAACATTAAAATTGTATTACCTCCGAGTATTAACCATTTCAGCTTACGCCATGGGTATATGGATGTTTAATGTGGAAAATTTTTGAAGTTTAAGGTAACACATCGATTGACGGAGAAGGCATTAATGGAGGTGACACGAAAAGGAATAATACAACAAGGAAAATACTGAATTGAGAAATGAAATTACGGCTTCAACGAAAATGAAATGGCCTCGCGAAGTGGCTGCGCGATTAGAGGCACCATGTCACGAATTGCGCGGCCCTTCTCGTCGGAGGTTCGTGTCCTCCTACAGGCATGGGTGTGTGTGTATTGTTCTTAGCATAAGTTAGTTTAAGTAGTGTGTAAGTGTAGGGAGTGATGACTTCTGCAGTTTGGCCCCTTAGGAATTCACACACATTTGAACATTTTGAAAATAAAATGGAGATATGTGGCTTTTGTTCAAATGGTTCAAATGGTTCAAATGGCTCTGAGCACTATGGGACTTAACATCTGTGGTCATCAGTCCCCTAGAACTTAGAACTACTGAAACCTAACTAGCCTAAGGTCAGCACACAACACCCAGTCATCACGAGGCAGAGAAAATCCCTGACCCCGCCGGGAATCGAACCCGGGAACCCGGGCATGCGAAGCGAGAACGCTACCGCACAACCACGAGCTGCGGACTGTGGCTTTTGTGTTGTTTAGCCATGATAAGTTTACCCTTCGCACCGTGAGTATTGAGGACGTCCGAAGGCGTGCCTCACAACTGAATTGGGACTGCAGGGAGGGGGCGGAAGTGTTACGTGCTTATAGGAAAGCAGAGGCGATACACGTTGTGTTTACGGGGTAACGCTTGCAGCGCCTGGTGACAAATGAATATCTTGAAAGTAGTGCCGTTTTTCTTCAATACTGGCAGCGCCAGTGAAATGGGTCTTTCTATCGTGGACAAACAGTAGTCTAAGACTGAATGACAGATGCAGCAAGAAAGTTCATTGCGGAGTTCCAAGAGCAAAGAAAAGGCCCCGGCGAAGATTTAACGGAACGTAGATAAATGACTCAGAAAATAAGCAGCAGCAACGTGCAGGTGTATCGCTGATTAGCGTGCAGGATGGAGGAGTCAAGTTTTTTTACCTGACAATGGATGTCTGTCGCGGAAATCTCGTTTTGGTAAACTCTTAAACAAAAATCAGAAAATCTTTAGTAAATAAGTAAATTAAAAAGCTTACATTGTACCGCGCTATAATCCTCGTCAGGCTCAATATGACGATAATATTTTGTTCACAACGAGAGCAGTTCTCAACTTCAGCTGCGAAGGTTCTTTAGCGTTACTATGGGAATGGATGCTAGTCTGGGATGAGCTGAGGGCGCAGGAGAAGTAATTGTTGTCGCCTCATGCCATTCATATGACGGGTGTTCTCCTCCATTCCCCCATAAGAAAGTAAAATGGGTATAAATATAATTTGTACTCTATATCTGTTTTAAAGTACAATGCTCTCTTTCTACGATGCGTTAACTGGTACGAAGCACCAAGTAACAATAGACGATTCACGAGTAAATAAAATTCAGCAGTCTGCATTGAAGCACTCTTTAAGTTACTGACACGTGTCACAGTGAGTACGGAAGCGACCCTGCTACGGACACTTTTCAGAGGTAACTCGTAAACCGTGGCTACAAAAGGAAATAAGAGCCATCGGAATATCTTGTGCGCATCTTCATGCGGAATTTTGCTGTTGTCGTCAAACTCCATCTGGCATAAAGGCAGATGTCACTCGCAGACAACAGCAGAGGAAGAGTAACAAAAAGCCCTACCGTTTCCTGCGCCAGTGTACCCGCTTGTACGTGTGTGTGCGTGTGCGCACGCGTTCGTGTGTGATTCGGCAGCGGAGAGAAGTGACACATGCCAATACCGCTGAAGCTGCCTCTGACTGGCAGAAACATCGCGGAGCACGGCCGCACAGACCGACTCGCCGTCACGCCCCCGTTCTCCCGTCCGACAGGCAGCCGCCTCCCACGTGATCGTAATTGAGTGTCTGCTCGCCCGACGCTGCACCGAGTCACGTGATCACCCGTTGCTATGACCTGCTCCCTACTTTGTGGCAATACATGATCGCAGTGGGACCTTCCATTCAAGTTCCAAAGCCGCTTGTTAACATCCATCACATGCTCGTTTACAGAGGTTGCATCTTCACCTATCTCTACATAAGTACGAGGGTCACTCCAAAAGAAATGCACACTATTTTTTTAACGATCCATCTTTTATTCTACATGTTTGAACGTTTTACAGTGTGTAAATACAACCTTTAGGAACAATATTTTCATTTCTCCACATAATTGCTATCCCTCTCAACTGCCTTACGCCATATTGGAAACAGCGCCTGTATACCCGCACGGTAAAATTCTGCACCAACCTGTTGGAGCCATTGTTTAGCAGCGTGCACAAGGGAGTCATCATTTTCAAACCTTGTTCCACGAAGAGAGTCTTTCAGTTTCCCAAAGAGATGATTGTCACATGGAGCAAGATCAGGATTGTACGGTGGGTGTTTCAGTGTCGTCCATCCGAGTTTTGTGATCGCTTCCATGGTTTTTTGGCTGACATGTGGCCATGCATTGTCGTACAACAGCAAAACATCCTGCTTTTGCCGATGTGGTCAAACACGATTCAGTCGAACTTCAGTTTCGTCACATATGCATCAGAATTTATGCTGGTTCCACTTGGTATGATGTCCACAAGCAAGAGTCCTTCTGAATCTAAAAACACCGTAGCCATAACTTTTCCAGCACAAGGTGTCGTTTTGAATTTGTTTTTCTTGGATGAATTTGCATGATGCCACTCCATTGATTGCCTCTTCGTCTCTGGTGAAAAATTATAGAGCCATGTTTCATCACCCGTCAGAAATATTCCATGAAATTCATCTCTACCATTCTCGTACTGTTCCAAAAGTTCGCTGCATACTGTTTTTCTTGTTTCTTTGTGAGCCACTGTCAACATCCTGGGAACCCACCTGACACAAACCTTTTTTAACGCCAACACTTTCAGTATTCTTCAGACACTTCCTTCTCCTATCCCAACGAAACGCGACAATTCGTTCACTGTGATGCGTCTGTCAGCAGTCACCAATTCGTTAACTCTCTGCACATTGTCTGAAGTGTGTGCAGTAGGAGGCCTGCCGCTGCGAGGACAATCCTCAATATTGCCGTGCCCGCTTTCATCACGTAACGTGTTTGCCCACCGACTAACTGTACTGCGATCGACAGCAGCATCTCCATACACCTTTTACAAGCTCTTGTGGATGTTTCCCACTATCTCGTTTTCACAGCACAGTAATTCTATAACACCTCGTTGCTCCTGACGAACGTCAAGTGCAGCAGCCATCTTGAAGACATGCTGTGCCAGTGCCACTCACGGAAACAGGTTGAACTAATTTTGAAAACAAGCTGGAAGGATGTATCTACACACTGAAAAACTTTCACACATGCAGAACGAAAACTGTATTTTTACAAAAAAAAAGTGCATTTCTTTTGGAGTGACCCTCATACTATGCAAACCACTGTACAGTACATGGTGGAGTGAACATCGCGCCAGTATTATTAATTTTTTTGTCGTATTCCATTCACCTGTTGATCGAGGAAAAAATTACTAACTACAGGGGACAATTGTTGAATTATATGAAATAAATCGTCATAAATTCTGAAAGGTTTGTGTTATGCCGTTCAAACTGCACGGTTGGTGGCTGGGCATTATGGCAATTAGTATGCGCATGCGCACGCGCCTTGGTTTGATTTAGCGGCGATTCTCACTTTCACTTGGATGGGTTCGTCAATAGGCAAAATTGGCGCATTTGGAGGAGTGAGAACCGCATTTCGCGATCGAGAAGTCTCTTCACCCTCAACGGGTGACTGTGTGGTGTGAGATGTCCAGTCACGAAACAATCGCTGCGATATTCCTTGCTGGCACGGTGACTACCGAACGGTACGTCAAGGCTTTAGAAGACGAGTTCATCCCCATTATCCAAAGTGACACTGATTTCGACAAGATGTGGTTCATACAAGACGGAGTTCGATGCCATCGAAGCAGGAGACTGTTTGATGTTCTGGAGGAGTACTTTAAGGACCACATTCCGGCTCTGGGGTACCCAGAGGTCACTGGCGTGGGCCTCGGTTGGACGCCATTTCTCCGCATTTGGACACATGCCATTAATTTTTTGGGAGGTATATTAAAGGCAAGGAGTGCAGCAGTAACTCCAAAACCATTATTGAGCTTAAAACAACCATTCAGGAGGTCATCGACAGTATCGATATTCCTACACTTCCGCGGGTCTTGCAGAATTTCGCTGTTTGTCTGCGCCACATCATCGTCAATGATGGCAGGCATATGGAACATATCATAACGTAAATTCGTATATCTGTAGTGACGTTTACATGTTAAATAAAGTGTGTAAACGTCGTAGTTTGTAACCAATTTACGTTTCGTTTCGTATAGTTCAATAATTCTCAATCTGTACATGCCTTATGTACG
This sequence comes from Schistocerca americana, assembly GCF_021461395.2. Classification (NCBI taxonomy): domain Eukaryota; kingdom Metazoa; phylum Arthropoda; class Insecta; order Orthoptera; family Acrididae; genus Schistocerca; species Schistocerca americana. The sequence continues at coordinate 634,078,766 of NC_060123.1, read as the reverse complement.
CATCTTAATCTCTCTTACCTTTCCATCTTATGGTCCCTACGGAATACGCACGTTGATAACAGCACAATCCGCAGTTTTCTTCGCATGTGGGTTCTCTAAATTTACCCAAACGTTTCTCGCGACAGTGATATCGTCTTTCTTCCAAGAACTTCCATTTTAGTTCCATGAGCATTTATTTTACACATGAATAGTGGCTATACCGAGCTCTTACGACAATAGCAGCGCATCTCCCATGTCGTTCTGCGTACGGGTGGCGGCTGTGTTTTTATGTGTCGTAGCTTGGAGTGATCTCTTGACGAACTAGTGATCTTAATCTTCGTTCCTGATCAAAAATTGGGAAAAATGTGACTTCAGTACATTTAATCACTAATACCTATTGCGTTTTTATGACATCCACTGATAGATGTGTCGTACCCCATAAGAGCAATGGCAACGCTGTGGTTAATTAAAGTAGGAGGAATTTTTGCTCCGAAAAGAAGCAGAACAATTTCTTTACACCGACGCAATGGAAGAAAACAGCACTGTATGGCCATATGGAGACGGTCCCAACGGTTAGCCGTACCTCATCTGAAAATGACCTGAGAGGCTTGTACTAAAACACCGAATTTAAGCCTTTAGATTTATTACAAATACTTGTTATATGATGAAAGTTTAGTTACGTAACAAATAATGTTCTTGAATGCTACCCTCCCTTACGAACTGCAGACATGACAATTATTTAGCAGATGAAGTAATCAACATGAGAACAAGGGAAAGGACGTTATAGGTTTGTGGTGTGATCCAACATTCTGCAACCGAGGTGAGCATTGTTGAGGGCAAAGAAACAGAGAGAAAATTGTTACCACTCATCACAGAAATTCACAGTACTGATAAACGTAAAACATCGTTAACCGACTTGCACGGGAGAAGAGCAGGGGGAGAGAAAAAATATATACTAATTACAGCCATTGATACAAGAGAACGAACACACTGTTCAGCCTGAAACAGGGCGGTGTAAAGAAGTTAGTTACGACACGCTTGACAAAAACCTCAGCAATTAGGAAAGAGTTTGGTACAAGCAGTTGGCGCTACTAACCAGCTCTGATCATGAACTAACGGTACGCCAGCAAGCAGTTGCGTCTCGCTATCATTGTCTCACAGTACAGCTGCAGAGAGTGTCCCCACCGGCTAGCAGCATCTCTAGTGCGTCCAGCCTGCAGCACGTCTTCAACAACTTCCGTTCCCTTCTCTACACTCACTAGAGGACGCACTTTGTGGCTCACCTTCCTGCCAGTCACAGATTTACCTTGTGGGCGCAGTACGATGGCCCACTTAGCTCGAGCCCAAAGCGTGCCATATGGATTCCTTGTTCGCCCGTTTTAACTGACAGACTCTCCTTATAGATCTCCATGTTAAAACAGTGAATTTTCAGCAACCAGCGGAAACACACGCCCATGAATTCGGCGGGAAATATCCCTCCATCCACGTATCCCAGGTTATGTATGCCAAGACAGGGAGGACTGGTATCCTCTGCCACCATCTCTCTCCTTACCTCTCGATCTCCGATCTCCCCCCAACCCCCCCCCCCCCCCTTGCCCCCCGCATCCACCATTGCTATAGTCCTGTGCATTCCAACGGTTCAGTTTCCCGTTTATAAGCTTGGAGAGAGCAAAAAATTAACCTAACAAACTAACAGGATCGTTTTTGAGCATGGCAGGGAGTATTCATAACAGGAAAGCCAGGGTAAAAAATAACACATAGCCCACAGATAATCTCTCATAGGCATTGGACCAAGTAGAAAATGATAAAGGTGACACATTAAAATGATAAAATACCGTAATAATTGACAGGTGATACTCTGATTAGAGATCTATCTGTCTATATCCGAATCCCGCTCCAGCTACTGCCGGGTCTAGGTGCTGACGAATCCTGTCCATTTGACTCGGTCCTCCTGCCACTTTTCTTCCTCCACTTGCTGCCGGGCCACACCTTACCTCTCTACAGATATTATCACTCCCATTTTCCACCTTGTTCTTGGCCGCCCTCTTGGTCTTTTCCCATCCATCTTTAGCTCTTCCATAACTTTGGGGAGTCTCTGCCCATGCATCCTCTTAACATGCCCATACCATCTTAATCTTTTTTTTTCAATTTATTCTCTCATACTTTCTTGTTTTAGGTCCTTTCTAATCTCTACATTCCTTACTCTGTCCATTCTTGTTTTTTCCTTAACTGCTCTGAGAAATTTCATTTCCCCTGCTTGCAGTCTGCTCCAGTCCCTTTTTGTCATTGTCCATGTTTCTTCGCCATAGGTGACAATAGGGAAGTAATAATTCTTATACATAAGGAGTTTTGCTTTTTCTGAAACTTCCTTATTCCAAATCAGGTGTTTTATTGTTTGGTAGAAATTGCCTCCCTTCTGTAACCTCCTATTAATTTCGTTAGTTATTCTTCCATCCCTAGATATTTCACTCCCTAAATAAGTGAAACTTTCTACCAGTTTGAGGGGTTCTCCATTCAAGGTAATATTTCCGTTGATCCCTTTCTCTCTTCCAAATACTATTACTTCACTCTTATCTTTATTTATTTTTAATCCATACCTTTTCATTATTTCCTTCGACGCATCTAGCTGTAACAGTACATTTACCTCTTTATCACCCTATATTACCATACCATCTGCAAAAATCATCTTTTTGTCTTTTTCTTTTATTATATCTTTAACTGCCCTACTCATTCCCTCCACCACAGCATTAAAAAGTGCAGCAGATAGAATACTTCCTTGCTTAAGTCCTAGTCTTATTTCGAAGTATTCAGAGTTCCCCAATGGTGTTCTAATTATAAAATTGTGTCCTCTGTACGTTGTCATTATAACATTAATGTATCCATCTTCTATATCTATCTTCTTCATTTCTTCCTAGTCTTTCCCCGTCAACTGAGTCATATGCCTTTTCTATGTCTATAAAAACCATTATCACTCTTTTGTTATACTCCCAACTTTTTTCCTTCAGGTGACGGATAGAAAATATCAGATCGACCGTGCTTCTTCCTTTCCTAAACCCACACTGTTCTCTCCTTTTCTATCTTTTCACTTATTCGATTTAGTAAAATTCTTTCAAAAATCTTGGCTGTATGACTCATAAGGGCTATTTCTCTGTAGTTTTTACAAAGTCTTTTATTGCCTTTCTTGAAGATGGGAACAATGTCTCCTGTTCTCCAATCATCAGGTATTGTACTATTTCTCCACACGCTTGATAGTACTCTATACAGCCACTGCATTCGCTCTGGACCTGCTGCTCTGATGAGAGATATACTCAAATAAACGGACATCTCTCATGTGTCTTTTCTTGTGCCTGCTTCATTAGGCTCCCAACATTAGAACAGCCTCATTAGCATCTTGTATGCGATTTCCTTTACATATTGACCATAAGACTGGTTTTCACGTGACCGCCCCATTTCATGTCACTTCTTAGTACCACCAGTAACACTTATTCGACATGGCATGCTCATCACGTCTACCATTAATCTTTTACCAGGACGTTGTAAGAGGTGAAACGGCCCTTACGGATTGAGAACAATATATCTTTGCCTCACGTAGGTCGCAGCAGGTAGTATCGATAATCGAGCGCCCGGTGCGCCAGAGAGTAGTCAGTGATGAGACTTCGAGCGAGTAAGTTGGTTGGCTGCTAAGCGAGCAGGGCGGATTTCGGCAGGACGGCCGACAGCGGTTACAATTGTTTAACTGTTGTGTGTGTCACGCAACGCCGTGGGGCTGACCTCCAGAAAATACGCAAATGGCATTAATTGAATGATTTGTTGATTTTTTAAATGTCCATTTGTGCGTCGTGATTACGCGACAATTGCGCCGGACACCCACGATTTGGATTGCAGTGAGGTTTGTGCAGTCAGTGCCACATGAAGAACATTGGCATGTGACGACATTTATAGGCGACCTGTGACGAGTTAACCGTTATTACATTGCCAGACGAAGGCATTAATGCCTCATTCGCGCTGCTTAAACAATAGGTATAGAACATTAACAACAAAGTATGTACCGATTATTGCTACCTAACATCCTAATTAGCTTTGTTGGATTTGATACAAAACAACTCCCGTGCAAATATTAACCGATCAGCCTTTATTAGTTGTGCACGGTCAAGCAATTCTAAGCACGTAAGCTATAATCCACTAGTCAATATCGGTGGGTTTGATAAGGGAGTGTTTCAACATCATGCGCTTCTTTCTCGTTATCATAGGCATTGTATTACATTTGTACATACTGATGGACAGCTGCCATTCATCACATATTGTGGAAGTGTTTTCCAAGTCTTTCTGCAGTTCCTTACGCTCCTCCAGCGGCAATACTTATCTGTAAATAACAGCAACACCAGCGAGCAATATGGGCGGTGATCATATCTGATAAATGTATTAATATTAACCATAAAATTGTAAAACCATCCCATCCATCTGTTTGCACGCTCTAATCTCCAAAAGTACTAGACGAATTTTCATCGGCTTTTCGCGGGTAACTTGAGTGTAGCTTAGGGCAACGTAAACGGGTAGGCTTCAGTTCATCAAAATCGGAACACAAAATAAATATGTATCGTAATTTAAAGTTTTATCTTAAATCGTCTGGTCAGCTTAGTAGTTCGGATATTTAATCATCATACTGTAATACACCAAAGAACCGATAGAAGACGCTGTTAGTCAGTGACAGATGTAGTTTCGGAAATTTACTTCAGTAATACTATTAGACGCCCCAACGTTATATTTCAGAAAACAAACTAACTTTGAACATGTTGGGCTAGGATATAAGTACACTCCTGGAAATGGAAAAAAGAACACATTGACACCGGTGTGTCAGACTCACCATACTTCCTCCGGACACTGCGAGAGGGCTGTACAAGCAATGATCACACGCACGGCACAGCGGACACACCAGGAACCGCGGTGTTGGCCGTCGAATGGCGCTAGCTGCGCAGCATTTGTGCACCACCGCCGTTAGTGTCAGCCAGATCGCCGTGGCATACGGAGCTCCATCGCAGTCTTTAACACTGGTAGCATGCCGCGACAGCGTGGACGTGAACTGTATGTGCAGTTGACGGACTTTGAGTGAGGGCGTATAGTGGGCATGCGGGAGGCCGGGTGGACGTACCGCCGAATTGCTCAACACGTGGGGCGTGAGGTCTCCACAGTACATCGATGTTGTCGCCAGTGGTCGGCGGAAGGTGCACGTGCCCGTCGACCTGGGACCGAACCGCAGCGACGCACGGATGCACGCCAAGACCGTAGGATCCTACGCAGTGCCGTAGGGGACCGCACCGCCACTTCCCAGCAAATTAGGGACACTGTTGCTCCTGGGGTATCGGCGAGGACCATTCGCAACCGTCTCCATGAAGCTGGGCTACGGTCCCGCACACCGTTAGGCCGTCTTCCGCTCACGCCCCAACATCGTGCAGCCCGCCTCCAGTGGTGTCGCGACAGGCGTGAATGGAGGGACGAATGGAGACGTGTCGTCTTCAGCGATGAGAGTCGCTTCTGCCTTGGTGCCAATGATGGTCGTATGCGTGTTTGGCGCCGTGCAGGTGAGCGCCACAATCAGGACTGCATACGACCGAGGCACACAGGGCCAACACCCGGCATCATGGTGTGGGGAGCGATCTCCTACACTGGCCGTACACCACTGGTGATCGTCGAGGGGACACTGAATAGTGCACGGTACATCCAAACCGTCATCGAACCCATCGTTCTACCATTCCTAGACTGGAAAGGTAACTTGCTGTTCCAACAGGACAATGCACGTCCGCATGTATCCCGCGCCACCCAACGTGCTCTAGAAGGTGTAAGTCAACTACCCTGGCCAGCAAGATCTCCGGATCTGTCCCCCATTGAGCATGTTTGGGACTGGATGAAGCGTCGTCTCACGCGGTCTGCACGTCCAGTACGAACGCTGGTCCAACTGAGGCGCCAGGTGGAAATGGCATGGCAAGCCGTTCCACAGGACTACATCCAGCATCTCTACGATCGTCTCCATGGGATAATAGCAGCCTGCATTGCTGCGAAAGGTGGATATACACTGTACTAGTGCCCACATTGTGCATGCTCTGTTGCCTGTGTCTATGTGCCTGTGGTTCTGTCAGTGTGATCATGTGATGTATCTGACCCCAGGAATGTGTCAATAAAGTTTCCCCTTCCTGGGACAATGAATTCACGGTGTTCTTATTTCAATTTCCAGGAGTGTATTTCTTATTTCACATTGTGTATTAAAAAGTTAATGTCTTGCTTCTTCCGATACATTTTTGTTAAGTTTGTTTTTTGATTTGGGTGCCTACTCTTTACATTTTGATTTAGTTTTGTTGATGATTAAGAAGATATAGACCACAGACGATTCTTTATGAATAGACCAGAACGGTTAAACCACGGATGAGTATGTCGTCTCAAAAATCCAGTGAAAATCGTGAGGCGAGTCTTGTTGCGCCTCAAAAACGTTAGTGTGTAACTCGCTCTTTGGAAACGCCTTCTGAAAGCGACGTGCGACATAACTCTGATCTAGAGTGTCATGCATTATGTCGTTCCTCAGGACCCTTCACTCACATAGGCGTAAAGTTTCTTCTCTGCAACGTAATATCATAGAAGTTTCACAATGACAGCTCTACGTGGAGCTCTCCTGTGTTTGTGAAGCAAAAAAGTTCTTCGCTCACGGACCCAATCACGCTACTTCAGGTACTTTACACAAAGACGCGTGATAAGCTAAAAATAAAATCCACGTGTACGAAGTCTCAGCCACAGCTACAAATAAAAGCACGAGAAACGCCGCGCTGGTTATCTAGCCGTTTATATTCAGGACGTTTGGGACGTAAGTGTAGATACTTCTATTGGTGACAGAGGACAGTGTACTGATCAACATTACATAAGTATTTACTTCAACTGCAGGCCAATAATCGTAGCTATTACGAGAAGCATGTTTTTAAGTTGGGTAGTACCTGCAAGTATGCATGGCACAAGCAAGATGTTTATTTTCCTCTGTCAAACAGGTCAGGTACAGAAGTGTGGACGCGTGGTCGCCAAACGGACAGACTGTACTGACAGACGTTGTCTACTCAGCAACACAGTTACGATCATGCCAAAACACCACGTAGCAAAGTATGTGAAATATTTTCGGGAAGACAGACGCAAAGAAAAAACAACTAACGCACTGAAATGGGTACGTATTAAGGCAACAATGAACACAATATCTTTATCTGTACCCCAAACCCTCTGTATATATTGAGAACATACAGGCAGCCCTATAACGCTTTCTCAAGGCACACCCAACGTTGCTTCCGTATCTGTGAACATTTCCGTCCAATAAAACAAAACTCCGACCTCTTATTGAAATGTTACTCTAGCTAACCTGACGTTTGCGAAAACACTCCGTACGACCATATCTGAGTCAGCAGTCGATGATCTGCTAGAATGTCGGGAAAGCTAGTACGACGCAGTCAACCTGTTCAATTGCATCTGTTGCTTTTAACATGAGTAATTGTTCCCTCCCCTTCTTCTGTTCGCAGATTTTACGCGGGAAGAATGCTTTCCGGGACCCGTTTGTATGAGCTAAACGTCTGTTTCCCATCTGTGCTGATTACGCTGGACGTAATACTACATTCCTCGATCCATATTGAAAACAGAGTTCGGTTGGTGGTTGTGGTATGTTCCTGGGGGACCAAATTGCTGAGGTCATCGGTCCCTAGGCTTACACACAGCTTAATATAACTTAAAGTAACTTACGCTAAGAACAAAACACACACCCATGCCCGAGGGAGGACTCGAACCTCCGACGGGGGAGTTGCGTGAACCGTGGCAAGGCGCCCTTGGACCACGCGGCTACCCCATGCGGCAAGAGTGAGATGATGCTGTGGTAAGAAACTGGACTCATTTTCATATGGGAACAGGGTTTAACTCGCAGGACGACCATCATGATTAACACTGAGATGACAAATTCGTGGTATACCTGCTAATATCGGGTCGGACCTCCTTTTGCCGGACATAGTGCAGCAACTCGACATGGAAGGGACTCAACAAGATGTAGCAAGTGCCCTGCAGAAATACTGAGCCATGGTGCCTCTATTCTATAGCCTGAGCCTTGTCCCGCAGCCATCGTTAATCGGATTTGGCATGGTAATGGTTAAGGGGTGGCCGGATGCCTTTCCTGCCTCCACTCCGTACCCCCTGGGACGGAATTAGTGTACCCCAACTGTCTGCGTCGAATGTAATCCATGGAATAGTGTGAATGCGTTCAGATGTCTACGAGCCGTGGAACTGAGGCGGAACATGGGAACCAGCCAGGTATTCACCTAGTGGGATGTGGAAAACCGCCTAAGAACCACATCCAGGCTGGCCGGCACACTGGCCCTCGTCGTTAATCCGCCGGACGGATTCAATCCGGGCCCGGCGCGCCTACCCGAGTCCAGAAAGCAGCGCGTTAGCGCTCTCTGCTACCCTGGCGGGTTGGGCCATGGTGTCTCTATAGCAGGCCATAATTGCGAAAGTATTGACGGTGTTGGATTTTGCTCACGAATGGACCTCTCGATTATGTAGAATAAATTTTCGGTGGGATTCAAGTTGGGCGATCTGGATGGCCAAATCATACGCCCTACAAATAAATCGCGAATAATTGTGGTCCAGTAGCGTGACATCGTTTTTTATGTACAGGTAGTCAGTGAATGGCTCCAAATGGTCTTCAAGCAGCCGAACATAACCATTTACAGTCAATGATCGCTTCAGTTGGACCGGAATACCCGGTCCATTCCATGTAAACACAGTGCACATCATTATGGGGCCACTACCAGATTGCACAGTGCCTTATTGACTACTTGGGTCCATGGTATCGTGAGATTTGTTCCGCACTCGAACCCTACCATCGGCTCTTACCAACTGAAACCTGGATGTATGTGACCAGAACAGTTGTACAGGATCAAACCAATATAGTCAAGAGCCTAGGAGAGTCAGGCTGTTGGCAAAGGCACTCGCGACGGTAGCGTGCTGTCATAGCCCATTAACGCCAAATATCGACGCTCCATCTTAGAGGATATGTTCGTAGCTCGTTCCACATTGATATCTGCTGTTGTTACACGAGGTGTTACTAGTCTGTTAGCTCTGATAACTCTAAGCAAATGCCGCTCCTCTCGGTCGTTAAATGAAGGCTATCGGCCACAGTGTTGTCCGTGGTGAGAGGTAATGCCTGAAATTTGATATTCTCGGCATATTCTTGACGCCACCGAGCGAGGTGGCGCAGTGGTTAGCACACTGGACTCGCATTCGGGAGGACGACGGTTCAATCCCGTCTCCAGCCATCCTGATTTAGGTCTTCCGTGATTTCCCTAAATCGTTTCAGGCGGCTTATATTTAAGAGTCCATGTGTTGTGGTACAAGCTCTTCCCTAATAGTACTCTTGCAGGCAATATCGGTATTCTAGCTAATATAAACTTTAGTACTGATATGGGTAAAGTACATGTCCCTTTATGTGCACTTACCAGGTCACAATGTGATGACAGACGCCAACATGGAGTGCGAGCTAGTGCGCCAGTGACTGAGGGACTGAGCTGGTGACTGAGATCCTCTGGATCAGCGACGGCGATTTAGTGCTTGTTGTCGAGAGTGCGTTGGCGGCGTATTGCTTGCGAGTCTGTTTTTGGCCTCTCTCCTGATGAGTGTACTTGATCCAGCGCTTACTTTCGATCTTCTTACAACATCTCTGCCACTGTTGTGCTGGCGACAGCTTACACCAGCACAATATCCGAAATTAATGTCCCACACATTTAGATCCAACAACCATTTCGCGTTAAAAGTCTGTTAATATCCGTCGTACGACCATAATCAAGTCGGAAAGCTTTTCACACGAATCACCTGAGAACAAATGACAGCGACGGCAATGCACTGTCCTTTTATACCTTGTGTAGGTCATACTAGTGCTGTCTGTAAATGTGCATGTAGCTATCCCATGACTTTTAGTCACTTGATTGTAGCTTTCAAGTGACATTTTAAAGCAGGTTAAAATGAGTTTCCTTCGCCATGCTTCTCTGTTGTTGTTGTGGTCTTCAGTCCAGAGATTGGTTTGATGCATCTCTCCATGCTACTCTATCCTGTGCAAGGTTCTTCATCTCCCAGTACCTACTGCAACCTACATTCTTCTGAATCTGTTTAGTGAATTCATCTCATCTCTTGGTCGCCCTCTACGATTTTTACCCTCCTCGCTGCCCTCCAATACTAAATTGCTGATCCCTTGATGCCTCAGAATATGCCCTACCAACCGATCCCTTCTTCTACTCAAGATGTGCCACAAATTTCTCTTCCCTCCATTTCTATTCAATACCTCCTCATTAGTTATGTGATCTACCCATCTAATCTTAAGCATTCTTCTGTAGAACCACATTTCGAAAGTTTCTATTCTGTTCTTGTCCAAACTATTTATCGTTCATGTTTCACTTCCATACATGGCTACACTCCATGCGAATACTTTCAGAAACGGCTTACTGACACTTGAATCTATACTGGATGATAACACATATCTCTTCTTCAGAAACGCTTTCCTTGCCATTGTCAGTCCACATTTTATATCCTCTCTACTTCGACCATCATCAGGTATTTTGCTCCCCAAATAGCAAAACTCATTTACTACTTTAAGTGTCTCATTTCCTTATCTAATTTCCGCAGCATCACCCGATTTAATTCGACTACATTCTATTATCCTCGTTTTGCTTTTGTTGATGTTCATCTTATATCTTCCTTTCAAGCCACTGTCCATTCCATTCAGCTGCTCTTCCAGGTCCTTTGCTGTCTCTGACAGAATTACAATGTCATCGGCGAACCTCAAAGTTTTTGTTTCTCCTCCATGGATTTTAATTCCAGCTCCGAATTTTTCTTCGGTTTCCTTTACTGCTTGCTTAATATACAGATTGAATAACATTGGGGATAGGCTACAACCCTGTCTCACTCCCTTCCCAACCACTGCTTCCCCTACATGCTCCTGGACTCTCATAACTGCTATCTGGGTTCTGTATAATATGTAAATAGCCTTTCGCTCTCTGTATTTTACCCGTGCTACCTTCAGAATTTGAAAAAGAGTAATCCAGTCAACATTGTCAGAAGCTTTCTCTAAGTCTACAAATGCTAGAAACTTAGGTTTACCTTTCCTTAATCTTTCTTCTAAGATAAGTAGTAGGGTAAGAATTGCCTCACGTGTTCCAACATTTCTACGGAATCCAAACTGATCTTCCCCGAGGTCGTCTTCTACCAGTTTTTCCATTCGTCTGTAAGGAATTCGTGTTAGTATTTTGCAGCCGTGGCTTATTAAACTGATAGTTCGATAATTTTCACATCTGTCAACACCTGCTTTCTTTGGGATTGGAATTATTATATTCTTCTTGAAGTCTGACGGTATTTCGCCTGTCTCATACATCTTGCTCACCAGATGGTAAAGTTTTGTTTGGCCTGGCTCTCTCAAAGCTGTCAGTAGTTCTAGGTCTTGCAGTGCTCTGTCAAACCCTTCACGCAGTATCATATCTTCTATTTCATCTTCATCTGCATTCTCTTCCATTTCTATAATATTGTCCTCAAGAACATCGCCCTTGTATAGACCCTCTATATACTCCCTTCACCTTTCTACTTTCCTTTTTTGCTTAGAACTGGGTTTCCATCTGAGCTCTTGATATTCATGCAAATGGTTCTTTTTTCTCCAAAGGTCTCTTTAATTTTCCTGTAGGCAGTATCTATCTTACCCCTAGTGATATGTGCCTCTACATCCTTACATTTGCCCTCTAGCCATCCCTGCTTAGCCATTTTGCACTTCCTATCGATCTCATTTTTGAGACATTTGTATTCCTTTTTGCCTGCTTCATTTACTGCATTTTTATATTTTCTCCTTTCATCAATTAAATTCAATATCTCCTGTGTTACCCAAGGATTTCTATTAGCCCTCGTCTTTTTACCTAATCTGCTGTATGTTCTGTCTGTAATGCGCTCATCGTCGATTGGATTTTAAATCTATATCATCGCCCCTTTTCGAACAATGGATCTTAGTATCTATATCTACATCTATAATCTACAACTCACAGTGAAGTCAGCGGCTAGTAATACTTCACAATGAACAATGTATACGACTTTTTTCCAGTTCCATTCGTGTATGGAATGAAGGAAGAATGAAAGTGTATATATGGATATGTATGCTACAGGAGAGATACGGAGTGACTTGTAGTACATTCGTGATTCTTCACGTAACACTGTTGCTTCAGATTACGTAGGTAGATGTCTATCTTCATTGGTTTGCCACTTCACTATTTTTGGTATCTTCCTGACGCTATCCAGGTGATCGAACAAACATGTGGCTATTCAAAGTGCTCTTCTTTGCATAAGTTAAATATTCCCTGTTACTACCATTTTGTATTGGTCGCACACAATTTAGAAATATTCAAGGATGCATGGCACGATTCTTTTACAGATTGATCGCATTTTTCCAGCAGAACACCTATGAATCGAGGTCTTGACACTTGCTTGACCTACGACTGAGCCAATGTGATCATTCAATTTCAGCCACTGTTATTCCCATCTATTTGTATGATTTGATTGATTCCACTCATAACACATTTATGTTGAAGTCAAATTACATAACATTTTTGTGCTCCGTTAAGAGCAAAATTTTACATTTCTGATCGTTTAAATAAGTTTCCGGTATTTTTTTCTCTAGGGATGTGCAGTATATTATGCTTACGAGAGGGGTTAACTCAGCCACAAAATCTGACCTAGATTACACAGGGCGCTGCAGGTTGTTAAATTTTTACGGTTGCATCTGTTTCTTAGCGCTACTGACAGTCGTATTTATCCCACTCATCTATGCAGTGCTGGGAGAAAAGAAGCTGGGTGGTACTCCAGAATTTTCCTTTGTTAATGAACTTCTGATTAAGAATTTCTGTTTTTTCTTCGCCACCCTCAGTTTCAGGTCCTGTATCATGTTTGTCCGGACACTAGCTTTGTTGTCACAGCCTTTATAGATGACTAGAACTTATCTAGATTTTATGAGATGTGTTTCACTAAGTTTCTGCTATAGTAATGATTAAATACTTAATGCATTAACATCTTTCTGCACTCCTGTGCAATCTCTTGCCCTGTTGTGTAGTGATTGCCATTCCATTAGATGTTTCCTTATAAATATCGCTGGTATACCACGGAAGGTTCCTCCTATGTTCAGCCGTTCTTAAAGTGCTTTTCTGAATTAGAGACACAGTCTCCATACACGCTCCAGCCTAGTGCTAAATGTTACAAGTTACTCTTTGAGATATGAGATCAATGAGTCAATATGTTTATGTCAGTGGCCATTTTCCGCAGAAATTTTTACTGCCAACTGTTACTGCTTTTACCGGCTTAAGTTTGCTTCAGTAAAATTAAAATGTATATTTCATCAGACACGTTTCGCTTCTCATTACAAATCATCTTCTGTAGTCATGGGTAAACAAACGACAAAAACATCAGCGGCCACAGACGATGCTTTACAAATAAAAGCAAAACGCGTCTGGTGAAAAGTACTTTATAGTCAACATCAAAAAGCTTAAGATCAAAAAACCGATAATAATTTATTCTCTTACTTCTTTCAGCTGCCCTTGTATTTTTGTAATCTTAATTGTTACGTCCATGTTCTAGTGATTGATACCGACTTCATTGTGGATGTGCTGGAGAAAATGAAAGCTGTGATGCACGACGTTGTCCACTGCCTTTTTTTGACAATCTGCTTGACATTGTTGCTTTAACTAAACGTGGAAGTAGCCAGTTACACAGGTATTCCACTTACTTTCCCTATTTCTTCCATTAACACAACTTGATAATCGTATTATGACGATCGACAGTGCACAATAAGTGGTTAAAACTACGAGTTTGGAAGCCATCTGTATCGTAAGCGAATTGTATTCTCTTAACATTCCCAGATAAAAGTGAGTCTGTGAAGCTCGACTACATTTATGAGGCCACTCCTCCTTAAAATCGCTCTAGACAGTTATTCAGAGTCACGTGTCGGTTATAACACAATCGAATAACCGTCTATAATGCAGTCCAGGATTTCTGAGCTTTTTGTCTGTTGACTCCTGGTACACTGCCTTTATATTGGGGATCAGCACCTAATTTTTGTACTGGGCGCTGTTCATCTTCGAAAATTCCTGAATTTCATGACATATTTCTTAGCATCTGATTTCTCCGCACACAACTCGATCGACGCCGGATAGCTTTATTGGTATACAACGTTATCTGCCATTACATTTCTATGGAGGATGTTTGAGAAATACCTTTGCGAACTTTCGGGACAAAATCCTCATACAAGAATAAAGAACAAAATCCTCTTCCAGTTTTTAACTGTAACTGGAAAAACATTTTACAAATCTTTCAAGTCAGAAACGGGCAAAATATCTTCTGCTTGGTTCCACAAACGTTCGCACTCCTCAAATAGTGGACTGTCACGCCCTTCTAAACACCTGTGGGAATGCTCCATCGACTAGCAGGATTCCATGATACGTTGCAGAAACAGCTCTGCATCGGGAACGCATTTCGCAAAAATCTATACACGGTGTAGCGAGTATAAGCACAGATATTTTTGTGTGTATACGTTAAAACCTGCACACATCACTGAGTCGTTTGTTTTTTCTCTGCGTGGAACAGTCTTCCCACAAACACGTCACGTAATTTGCTCACTGACGATTTCTGCACGGTCATAACTGAACCACTAAGTGCACTACGCCTGTCAGTATAGACTAACCATTTTTCGTTCACTTGTCCACATTTCAGCATCTGACCAGTGGAAAATGAGCTTTAATGGCCTGCTCACGCCCTTGCAGGTAATAACCAACCTAAAAACGTATTACTCCTAATATCTATAATTACACTGTTCGACATGGGTTCTATTTCTCATATTAAAGTATGTGCTTCTAGACCATTTTACCGTGGGAAATTCAGATATGTAAACAAAATATCGTTGTCAGGGATACTTTTTATGTAATATGTATATTAAAACTGTGTGCCCGACCGAGACTCGAACTCGGGACCTTTGCCTTTCGCGGGCAAGTGCTCTACCAACTGAGCTACCGAAGCACGACTCACGCCCGGTACTCACAGCTTTACTTCTGCCAGTATCTCGTATATATATGTATATTCACAATTCATGGCAAACACAGAGACGTTATAGAGAAATACGGGTATGTTCCCGCATCCAGTAGTGATAGAACGTGATAATTTCTTGTGCAACAGCACGTGGGAAGAATCAGACATCATTAGGTTATTCCCCGCCGCACCTATGTCATTAAGAACACCTGAAACATCTCATTAACTCGAACGGCGACAGCCGGTCGCTGCCTCTGCAGTAAAGCTTCACGCCTCCTAGGGGCAGGTGCATCGAGTTTACAACAGTGGTGTTAGCCGCAATTTGTGTCGGTCTTAACGAGTGGGTGTTTTGGCTGACTTGTAACTGTCTGCCATATTTCCGAGCACGGTTGAATTTTTTAGTTCCTGTGTGTAAACTGATTGAGCCTGGTGCTGAAGGTAAAACGACTGCTTGTTTTTACACATCAGCGTCCCTCTAGTTCCCTACTATTAATTTAATACAGGTGTATTGCCAAAGTGGTATATTTAAATTTGTAGAAATGCCACGTCGTCGTGGATGTCGATATAAGCCGGACAAATTCTGCTACATCTGTGGGAAGTTCACTTTTGGCAGAAATAGGAAGAAAATTTCTTCAGTCATGAAGAAAGCATACAAACGTTGCTTTGGAGTAGAGGTGGGAGACCAAGATAAAGAATGGGCACCACATTTCTGTTGTGCTACATGTTACTGCAAACTAATTCAGTGGTGGAAAGGTAAAGAGGATGTGGCGTTGTTTGCTCTTCCCATGGTGTGGAGGGAGCCTAAGGACCACGTTACTGATTGTTATATCTGTCTATAAAAAATTCAGGGTTTTACAAACAAAAAGTGGAAGAGGCACATTGTTTACCCATATCTGCCTTCAACGAGAATGCCAGTGCCGCATTGCGACAACCTTCCAGTACCTTCAAGAGCTCGAGGTCAAATTCCGAGTGACAGTGATATAAGTAGTACTGAAACTGCACCAAAGTACTAAAATCAGTGTGTTCAGGCACAGAGAAGATGCCTTTATTTCTTATTTTTCAACTGACGAAGCACTGACATTTTGCAATGACGTTGCTGGCCTGATGAAAGTGCTGAACTTCACTTATATTTCACAGGATTGGAGACTTCATAGATGCATCGAAAACGTGTCTGAAGGGTGTTTTGCTCCATAACGGAAATAAAATACCCTTTGTTCCAGTAGCTTACGCTAGTTTGACAAAAGAGAACTACGAATTCGTACAAAGGATGCTAAATTCATTAAAATACAATGAACACAAATGGAAAATATGTGCAGATTTCAAGGTAATTGCTATGGTACTGGGAATGCAACAAGGCTACACCTAGTATGCCTGATTTCTTTGCGAGTGGGATAGTCGAGACCGAAATTCTCATTATGTGAAAAAGAAATGGCCTAGGCGAAGATGGAAAGTTGACGAAAACAATGTACAACGTGAAAGTCTGGTAGCTCCTGAATATATACTACTTCCACCGCTTCACATCAAACTTGGCCTGATGAAACAATTCGTGAAGGCCATGGAACCAACAGGCTGTGGGTTTGCATATCTAACTATCAGATTCCCCCGTCTTTCAGCTGCAAAAATAAAGGAAGGTGTATTTGTGGGCCCACAAATCAGGGAGCTGCAGAAAGATGCAAATTTTGAAGCATGTTTAACTGATAAAGAAAAAACCGCATGGTGCTGTTTCAAGATGGTGTCGGAAAACTTCCTCGGATGAAGAAGAGCTACTAACTATAAAGCAATGGTGAAGGATATGATCAAAGCATATCAGGATTTGGGGTGCAATATGTCTTTGAAGGTACATATGATGGACTCTCATCTGGACTACTTCACAGAGAGTTGTAGTGACGTATTGGATGAACATGGGGAAAGATTCCATAAGGACATTTCTACCATAGAAAGGCGCTATGAAGGGAAGTGGGTACCTTCTATGTTAGCAGATTATTGCTGGAATATCATTCGAGAGAAGAAAGATTCACAATACAAGAGAAAAAAGTGATGTGCATTACAAGGCAGTGGCTCTTTGTTTGTCAATTTTCTGTAATTTCTCATGTCAAATAAATGCTTCAAAGTGTATACACGAAGGTTACTGTGTTATATGTTAGATCCCACTCTCCATTAATGTGATGAACTTATAACATCATAAAGATGTGCATTCGTTTGTCGAATTTCACTTCACGTTTGCTGCACTATATCAGAAACTGGATAGAGAAATAAAATTGCGATTACTCATAAACTATCCCTGACAGAATAAAACCAAAAACAGTTTTCAATTCAGCACTCAAAATACAACTAGGATCACAATATTTTTTTATCAGAAATAGAAAAAAAAAGGTTTTTTTTTTGTAGAACAGTGTTATTAGCCTGCAAATGAAATAAAAACTGTTGTAATGTTGTTCAGTACAACGTGCCCAGTGACCAACAGAAATATCTGCACCTACACCCGTTACACTCTATGATTATCTGTGGCCACAAACCGATACCTGTTGGTAGTCTGCTGTTGCTCTGGTGTGGTGGTTAGTCTTCACGAAGCTCTTTGTTTAGCAGTAAGGATCGACCAGTCGACAAGCGACTTGAATGGGGAACAAGTGATTCTGTTCAACTCTATTCTGCGTACGGAACATCAAATTGTAAGAAGCACAAGGCCCATGTAACGATACAGAAACAGACAGCGAGAGTAGCGCTCCTAGTGGTCCGGCAGTGAACTCTGCGTGTGCGATAGTAAAGCGCAAAAATAGCTACACTTGCTTTGCGAAATACTAGCATCAGCTGATTTTTTTTTTTCATTTATTCTTTACGGTTGCGCGTGATTGATGTTTGTAAGCTTTGTAAAAGGAAACTTTATGTTACTTTACGTGTTAATATATTTGAGAAATCTCAATAAAAAATTAAGATTAATTACCCATAGCTGGGTTCAAATGGCTCAGAGCACTAAGGGACTTAACATCTGAGGTCATCAGTACCCTATAACTTAGAACTACTTAAACCTAACTAACCTAAGGACATGACACACATCCATGCCCGAGGCAGGATTCGAACCTGCCACCGTAGTGCAGACTGAAACGCCTAGAACAACTCGGCCACACCGGAAGGCCCATAGCAGGGTTTCATAGGAATTTCGTATTTTGGAAATGACATCGTGACTGCATATTCAGTTTAAAATTATTAATTTGTACAATGCAATATTACAATTTCGACCAAGTTGTCATTATCAAGTAGAAATAATTAGGCTTTAGCGTATGTCAAAATCTCTAAAACATCTGATATGACTTGACATGACATTACATTACGTGACATGACGTGGCATGACATAATATGACGCATCTCATTGTGTTCCTTATTATGACCTTCTTCTTGTATTGGAGTCACTGAATTGATTCGCAAATATGTCGTTCGTATTCTACTTGGTTTTTTCTCACATCTGCAACACTGGGTATCGTAAATTATTCCATATTCGTTTTTGTTTCATATAAAACAGAAGTTGCTTTTATCGTGTAGTATTTTGTGGAGTCGCGTCTACTTGTTACTTACAACGCATCCGTGTGTGAACTGCTCGATTTAATTGTCTACATCTACATCTAAATAGATCCACCGTACAGCGTGTGATGAAGAGTACCCCGTACCACTACTAGTCATGTCCTTTCCTGTTCCACTTTCAAACAGAGAGAGGGAAAAACGACTGCCTATACGGCTCCGCATGAGCACCAATTTCTCGTATCTCATTTTCGTGGTCCTTTCAACCAATGTATTAGAGGCAGTAGAATCGTTCTGCAGCTAGCTTCCTATTCTTTAAATGTTCACAACAGTGTTCATCGAAAAGAATGTGGGACCGTTTTCCACATTTGGACAACAGTTGTAGATTGGAGGCATACAAGTCAGCGAAGTGACGTCCAATTGAAAGAACGGCAGCCGGCCATTAACCTAAACGAAATTATTACTACATCATAAATAAGACCACAATTGGAATCAGTCGATACATAGAAAGTGTTGTGTGCTATAAATTGTGGGGACCTGTAATTAAATGATCATACAGGCTTATTTGTATGCATGGGAAGTGGCTGGCTTCGGTTTACCGGCAGGGTACTGGGAAAAGTCCACAAAGGAGACTGTTCACAATCACTTTATCCCCCTATCTTAGAATATTGCTCAAGTGCATGAAAGCCATGCCAAACAGGACGGAGGACGTTGAGTGTATACATACGTGGACGGCACGAATGGTCGCTTGATTTCTTAAACCACAGGAGAGCGAAACGGATATGTTGATAAACCACAACTGACACACGCGTAAAGACAGGCAGCTAATAACCGCGCAAGCTTCTTACAATGTTTCGAGAGGCAACCTGAGAAATACATAGATACTGTTCACCCGCGCTTTTCATTCCAGTATGGAATATGAACTCAAGATCAGACAACAGCAGCATACACAGAGGCACAATGTTTCGGCGCACTATACGCAGTTGGAACGGGAAGAAACCCCAGTTTGTGGTACCACCAATTTGGTAATGGTTTCCAGATTGAGTATGTGGATGTAGATCTCCCAATTTTCGTGTGAATATAGCATCCATGGACTCAGAAAGGACGTACACAACGCCATGTAGTAGCAACGCACAAATACAAATGTAGAGGACAGATACACTATGTGATCACCTGGCTGAAAATGACCTACAAGTTCGTGGCGCCCTCTATCGCTGATGTTGGATTTCAATATGCTGTTGGCCCACTCTTAGCTTTGATGACCGCTTCCACCCTCTCACACATACGTTCAATCAAGTGCTAGAAGGTTTCTTGGGGAACGACAGCCCATTATTCACGGAGTGCTGCACTGAGGAGAGGTATCGATGTCGGTCGGTGAGGCCTGGCACGAAGTCGACGTTCCAAAACATGCCAAAGGTGTTCTGTAGGATTCAGGTATTCAGGTCAGGACTCTGTGCAGGACAGTCCATTACAGGGATGTTACTGTCGTGTAATCACTCCGTCGCAGGCTGTGCTTTATGAACGGGTGCTCGATCGTGTTGAAAGACGCAATTGCCATCCCAGAATTTGCTTTTGAACAGTGGGAAGCTAGAAGGTGCTTCAAACATCAATGTAGGCCTGTGGTGTGATATTTCCACGCAGAACAACAAGCGGCCCAAGCCCCCTCCATGAAAAACACCACCACACCATAACACCACCGGCTCCGAATTTTAATGTCGGCACTACACATTCTGGCAGATGATGTTCACCGGGCATTCGCCATACCCGCACGCTGCCATCGGATCGCCACACTGTGTACTGTGAGTCGTCACTCCACACAACGTTTTTCCACTGTCCAATCGTCCAATGTTTCCTCTCGTTACACCAAGCGAGGCGTCGCTTGGCATTTATCGTCGTGATGTGTGGTTTATGATCAGCCGCTCGACCATGAAATCCAAGTTATCTCATCTCCTGCCTAACTGTCATAGTACTTGCAGTGGATCCTGATGCAGTTTGGAATTCCTATGCAATGGTCTGGATAGATGTCTGCCTATTATACATTAGGACCCTCTTCAACTGTCGGCGGTCTCTGTCAGTCAAAAGACGAAGTCGGCCTGTACGCTTCTGTGCCGTACGCGTCAATTCACGTTTCCACTTCACTATCACATCGGAAATACTGGACTTGAGAATGTTTAGGAGTGTGGATATCTCGCGTACAAACGTATGACACAAGTCATCCAATCACATGACCATGTTCGAAGTCCGTGAGTTCCGCGGAGCGCCCCATGCTACTCTCTCACGATGTGTAATGACTACTGAGGTCGCTGATACGGAGTACCTGGCAGTAGGTGGCAGCACAATGCACCTAATATGAAAACCGTATGCATTTGGCGGTATCCGGATACTTTTGATCACACATTCCTTGCAAGGTCGTTAATTATCTTTCTCAATTTCTGTTACTGCTTTCGACGCTACTGACGTCAATTACGTTTTCAGCCATGTCGCTTTGACTATTATGAATCTCCTCTCCACCTCATTAGAAGACATTATTTACTGCCTTACTGCTGTTTCTCTGCATCTGGTCAACGGGGAGGGGGAATGGGGGGGAGGGGGTGGGGAGGTGAGACGTGGTGAGGTGCCTCGGTGCAGATGAGTGCAGAGGGAGGCTTCCTCTGCTTTGTAACCAGAAGATTGGCTTGACCCATGTACTTTTACCTCTCATTCAATTACTTCTCATCTCTGGTATTTATATTGCTGTCAGTGCCTCGATTTTACCACACGTACAAACTATCACAGTTCAATAACATTTCCTACCGATCCCATGAATGACCACATGGCTTGTTGAGAAGTGACGTTACAAAAATGTTCTCACTTTAGTGGTGGTAAGGCGCATGAATAAATAGAGAAAAAAATTGTATCAATTGTTGTTATTGCAAACCAAAGACATGGCTAAAGTTATCTACACCACTGAAAAACACAGACTTCGCTCACAAAGTATTCATGAAACCGATAAAAATACTAGAAATCGTTGATTGATTGAAGAATGGATAAATATAACTCGTCTAGTATATCAGAAAGAAAACAAATTACGGCCCACATTCATCGAAACTGGATGTCCCGTAATACAGAAGTGAATACCTTGTATCAATACGACACACCAAGCAGCCCGCAGCTGCAAGTATTACCGTGTTACTCGTTGCTTGTGACCAGAGAATCCAGGACGCAATTATTATTATAAGATTTCACGTAAAAGCCGAAGGTTTAACTGCAAAACAATTTCATTCTCTGCTTAAGTACATAAGGGAAGGTACGCTTCCATCTTACCTCGAACACACCAGAGGATCACGAGGGTGAAACTCGTGTGGGACTTCCAGTAACACAACATTGTTCCACTGATAGGCCACTTGGAGCGCTGCAAGTTTATCATTCCATCGCCTTGTTTTTTTATTGTGTGATTTAAAGCTCTCCACATTTGTTTTGGTTTCGTTGAAAACAGAAGCCTGTTCCATAGTACTGTGTTCTTGATTACGATCTCGTCTGTGTACTGAATTCTTTGAATTGTACTGTGAATGTGTTGCTCTTATTCTGCTTGCTGTTTGCTCCATCTGCAATACTGGGGGGAGTAAGTGAGCCTGTATTTGCTTTTCTTTCATATAAAACAGAAGCTGTTTCGTCGCATGGAGTTTTGCGCACTTTTACATACATTTGTCAGTGCGTACAAATCCGTGTGTGAACTGCTCGACCCAAATGCATTGTAAGTGTACTGCTCGTATTCTCCTTTTTTTCGCATCCTTTTTTCGTATTTTATCGCATTTAATGCAGAATTCGGTGTTACCAGCTTTTGACACAACTGGTATTTTTTTTTTATGTATCCCCATAAAGTCATAAACGAGTTGTTCCACCTTGCAGCACCGCACTGGGGGTGGCTATACGAGGATATAAGATCATTTAGACAAAATTTCTAGTTGATGTGGTGAATGGCAGCTATCTCTAAATGAAAAAAACGTTAATGCCGATGAATAGGAAAAACTAACCCGTAAAGCTCGGGTACAGGCCTAACAGAGTCCTGCTTGGCACAGTCACGTCGTTTAAATACCTGGGCGTAACGTTGAAAGGCGATATGAAATGGAACAAGCATGTGAGAATCATGGTAGGGAGGACGAGTGATTCTCTTCGCTATATAGGAAGAATTTTAAGAAAGTGTGGTTTATCTGTAAATGAGACCGCATATTAGACGCTAGTGCGACCGACTCTTGCGTATCGCTCGACCGTCTGGGATCATTACCAGGTCGAACTAAGCGCAGCCATCGAAGAAGTTCTGAGGCGGGCTGCTAGATTTGATACCATTATGTCCTGAAAACACGCAGTGGTTATGGAGATACTTTTTGGGAACTCAAATGGAAATCCCTGGTTTGGCAGCGTGCAGTCAAGTCCGTTTAAAACGCGAAGTCTGCAATTTTCGTTCCTGATCTCTGTTTCCCTTCATAAATTCAGCAGTAGCAGGTTTTATATCAATCGTCGATTCATTCCTCTTAACTTAAGCATCGTACTTTTCAGTAATAAATTGTACATGTCAGAATGTGGCTGAGGTGGAAGTGGAGTCTAAAAAAGAACAAGTGTTAATTTTTCAACTCCGGTCGGCAAACTGCCTCACGTTTATTGAAAAAACATTTACGTATGACCTAGTCGGGGTACATTGTGTGAGTTTAGCGGCCCTAAGGCGCAAACAGATTGAGCCAGGGCTCGAGAAATGCACGTAGGCAACCGGCCAATGCGTCTCATCTCGTCGGGGGCCTGTCAGTGAAAGA
Organism: Schistocerca americana; assembly: GCF_021461395.2. Taxonomy (NCBI): domain Eukaryota; kingdom Metazoa; phylum Arthropoda; class Insecta; order Orthoptera; family Acrididae; genus Schistocerca; species Schistocerca americana. The sequence goes on along the minus strand of NC_060123.1, from coordinate 634,055,379 downwards.
GGGCGATCCACATTCCTCATTCGCGCAGCTCGGCGCGGTGGGCGATCACACGTGATCTCCTGGACCTTTCTGATTGGCTACTGTAGGAGCTCTGCCTAGCCAAGCGACCCTTCCCTAAGCGTCACCCCGTCAGCAGAAAGGTTGTTTGTTCGTCGAGCACGTGAACAAGCCGAGGGATAGCGGCACATACTGGAAAAATCTGATGTGTCGCCAACCCAGGGCCCGTGCACGGCTTTGTGAAGATCCATTGCCATCCATAGCTCACGCATTTAGGAAAAAATTCCCTTTTCTTTTATTGAAAATAAAGGACTCCCGTACTCAATCTGTCAGCACCTTTACAATATAAAGTTCCCATTGTGGCCGTTCAATTCCATCGAAAGCTGTTGCAACTGACAGTGGAATAATGCGTGTCACTTCAGAAAATTTACAGTTCGTACCACCAATTTCATCACGTGATCTATGTCTGAAAACTAAGCACAAAGTGCTTCTTTATGTACATAATAATGAATCCTGTCTTTCTATGGTCGCAATCTTTTCTCATTCATCGTCAACTAAATCTTTAAATGCTTTCTGCGTTATGTTGTAATGTAGTTCCATAGCAAATTTGATATAGTCGCCGATTACGCGACTCTACATCGCAAAACGGATATTAAAAATTCTTATCCTCCTCTCCTGTCATTCCCACGTATTTTTAAGTTTTGTGGCGTCAAATCGCTACACTACCTCTTCTTGTTGAAACAGCCAGTGAACCTGTGAACTTCTTTTATATTACGAACAAACAGCGAGGGATAAACAGCGCTCATACCACGATCCAAGATTCTGTCGAAATGAAGAATTTCCGGATCGCAAGATGATAAATGATTTGGCATGCTGTACCGAGTACCAAGTGGTTGTGATTGAAGCGGAGGTACTCACGAAGGTCCAGTGTGGGCTGTAATTATCATATGGCAGCGAAACTTGGTGGAAAGTAATTCAGTTCCAGGTGGAGATATCAAGTGCAAATCGGGTTCTGTACACAATGTGTATGACGGTATCACATCCAAGCTGTCATTTGATTAGTCATAACGTGAGTGAACAGTATGCCTATCGGGTAGAGATACTGTGCGCCTTTAGTGAACTGTTCACTGTGAACGGCAGTAATTACGGCACTGCATTGACGGAGTATTACCGACTGAGTGGTCTGAGGAGAGGCCAGATGTCATTAAAAGATTTAAAGAAAGATGACAATGAAATCCCCCTCCCCATGAACCATGGACCTTGCCGTTGGTGGGGAGGCTTGCGTGCCTCAGCGATACAGACAGCCGTACCGTAGGTGCAACCACAACGGAGGGGTATCTGTTGAGAGGCCAGACAAACGTGTGGTTCCTGAAGAGGGGCAGCAGCCTTTTCAGTAGTTGCAGGGGCAACAGTCTGGATGATTGACTGATCTGGCCCTGCAACACTAATCAAAACGGCCTTGATGTGCTGGAACTGCGAACGGCTGAAAGCAAGAGGAAACTGTAGATCAAAACTGAAGAAACCGCAAATGTGGGAATTTAAGATGATGTGACCTGGATAAACTGAAAGAAGCAGAGTTTTTAGAGTTTCAGAGAGAGCATTAGGGAACGATTGACAAGAATGGGGGAAAGAAATAAAGTAGAAGACGAAGAGGTAGCTTTGAGAGATGAAATTATGAAGACAGCAGGTAAAAGTAGGTAAAAAGACGCGGGCTAATAGAAATCCTTGGGTGAGAAAACAGATATTAATTGATGAAAGGAGAAAATGTAAAAATACAGAAAATGAATCAGGCAGAAAGGAATGCAAACGTCTCAAAAATGAGGTCGACAGGAATTACAAAATGGCTAAGCAGATGACAAATGTAAGGATGTAAGGGCATACATCACTAGGGGTAAGAGAGATACTGCCCACAGGAAAATTAAAGAGACCTTTATAGGAAAGAGAACCACTTGTATGAAGAAGGGAGAACCGATAGAGGTACTCAAAGTACCCTCCGCCACCCACCGTCAGGTGGCCTGCGGAGTATGGATGTAGATGTAGATGTAGATATAGAATATCAAGTGCTTGGATGGAAAACCAGTTGTAAGCGAAGAAGAGAAAGCAGAAAGGTGGAAGGAGTGTATAGTCTATACAAGGGCGATGTACTCGAGGGCAATATTATGGAAATGGAAGAGGACGTAGATGAAGATTAAATGGGAGATATGATACTGGGTGAAAAATTTGACAGAGCACTGAGATACCTAAGTCGGAACAAGGCCCCGTGACTAGACAACATTCCATTAGTTGTCGAGAATTCTTCCGGGTTGTATGGCCGTCGTCCGTGGAACTCTTCTCTCCCTGACGTTTCGTCCAAATCTACGTTGGACATCTTCGGAGGTGCTCCTGGTTGTGCTGAGTCTTGCCGACATCTATTCCATTAGAACTACTGACAGCCTTGGGAGAGCCAGCCCTGACAAAACTGTACCATCTGGTGAGCAAGATGTATGACACAGACTTCAAGAAGAATATATTAATTCCAGTCCCAAAGAAAGCAGGTCTTGATAAGTGTAAAAATTACAGAACTATCATTTTAACAAGTCAAGGCTGCAAAATACTAACACGAATTCTTTACATTCGAATGGAAAAACTGGTATAAGCCGACCTTGGGAAAGATAGTTTAGATTCCGTAGAAATATTGGAACACATGAGGAAATACTGATCCTGCGACTTACGTTAGAAAATAGATTAAGGAAAGGCAAACCTACGTTTCCAGCAATTTTTCACAATGTTAGCCGCAACACTCTCTTTCAAATTCTGTAGGTGGTAGGGGTAAAATACAGGGAGCGAAAGGTTATTTACAATTTGTACAGAAACTAGATGGCAGTAATAAGAGTCGCGGGGCATGAAAAGACAGAAGTGGTTGGAAAGGGAGTGAGACAGGATTGTAGCCTGTCCCTGATGTTATTCAATGTGTATGCTGAGGAAGCAGTAAAGGAAACAAAAGAAAAACTTGGAACGGGAGTTGTCCCATAGTGCTCAGAGCCATTTGAACCATTTTGAACCACTTTGGAAGAACGCAGCTGTGTGGAAACCAATGTTTTCATGTAAGATGTTGCAACACTCCGCGTCACTCGCCCAGTGGAAGATCTGATTAATGCAACCTTCCACGAACGTGCTATCTCTGGAGGTTTTCCAGGTGCGTGGCTGCAAGATCATCTCATCTGAAACAATGTTGTTGTTGTGGTCTTCAGTCCTGAGACTGGTTTGATGCAGCTCTCCATGCTACTCTATCCTGTGCAAGCTTCTTCATCTCCCAGTACCTACTGCAACCTACATCCTTCTGAATCTGCTTAGTGTATTCATCTCTTGGTCTCCCTCTACGATTTTTACCCTCCACGCTGCCCTCCAATGCTAAATTTGTGATCCCTTGATGCCTCAAAACATGTCCTACCAACCGATCCCTTCTTCTAGTCAAGTTGTGCCACAAACTTCTCTTCTCCCCAATCCTATTCAATACCTCCTCATTAGTTACGTGATCTACCCACCTTATCTTCAGCATTCTTCTGTAGCACCACATTTCGAAAGCTTCTATTCTCTTCTTGTCCAAACTAGTTATCGTCCATGTTTCACTTCCATACATGGCTACACTCCATACAAATACTTTCAGAAACGACTTCCTGACACTTAAATCTATACTCGATGTTAACAAATTTCTCTTCTTCAGAAACGATTTCCATGCCATTGCCAGTCTACGTTTTATATCCTCTCTACTTCGACCATCATCAGTTATTTTACTCCCTAAATAGCAAAACTCCTTTACTACTTTAAGTGTCTCATTTCCTAATCTAATCCCCTCGGCATCACCCGATTTAATTTGACTACATTCCATTATCCTCGTTTTGCTTTTGTTGATGTTCATCTTATATCCTCCTTTCAAGACACTGTCCATTCCGTTCAACTGCTCTTCCAAGTCCTTTGCTGTCTCTGACAGAATTACAATGTCATCGGCGAACCTCAAAGTTTTTATTTCTTCTCCATGGATTTTAAAACCTACTCCGAATTTTTCTTTTGTTTCCTTTACTGCTTGCTCAATATACAGATTGAATAACATCGGGGAGAGGCTACAACCCTGCCTCACTCCTTTCCCAACCACTGCTTCCCTTTCATGCTCCTCGACTCTTATAACTGCCATCTGGTTTCTGTACAAATTATAAATAGCCTTTTGCTCCCTGTATTTTACCCCTGCCACCTTCAGAATTCGAAAGAGAGTATTCCAGTTAACGTTGTCAAAAGCTTTCTCCAACTCTACAAATGCTAGAAACGTAGGTTTGCCTTTTCTTAATCTTTCTTCTAAGACAAGTCGTAAGGTTAGTATTGCCTCACGTATTCCAACATTTCTACGGAATCCAAACTGATCTTCCCCGAGGTCCGCTTCTACCAGTTTTTCCATTCGTCTGTAAAGAATTCGCGTTAGTATTTTGCAGCTGTTACTTATTAAACTGATAGTTCGGTAATTTTCACATCTGTCAACACCTGCTTTCTTTGGAATTGGAATTATTATATTCTTCTTGAAGTCTGTGGGTATTTCGCCTGTCTCTTACATCTTGCTCACCAGATGGTAGAGTTTTGTCAGGACTGGCTCTCCCAAGGCCATCAGTAGTTCTAATGGAATGTTGTCTACTCCCGGGGCCTTGTTTCGACTCAAGTCTTTCAGTGCTCTGTCAAACTCTTCACGCAGTATCTTATCTCCCATTTCATCTTCATCTACATCCTCTTCCATTTCCATAATATTGTCCTCAAGTACATCGCCCTTGTATAAACCCTCTATATACTCCTTCCACCTTTCTGCCTTCCCTTCTTTGCTTAGAACTGGGTTGCCATCTGAGCTCTTGATATTCATGCAAGTGGTTCTCTTCTCTCCAAAGGTCTCTTTAATTTTCCTGTAGGCAGTATCTATCTTACCCCTAGTGAGACAAGCCTCTGCATCCTTACATTTGTCCTCTAGCCATCCCTGCTTAGCCATTTTGCACTTCCTGTCGATCTCATTTTTGAGACGTTTGTATTCCTTTTTGCCTGCTTCATTTACTGCATTTTTATATTTTCTCCTTTCATCAATTAAATTCAATATTTCTTCTGTTACCCAAGGATTTCTATTAGCCCTCGTCTTTTTACCTACTTGATCCTCTGCTGCCTTCACCACTTCATCCCTCAGAGCTACCCATTCTTCTTCTACTGTATTTCTTTCCCCCACTCCTGTCAATTGTTCCCTTATGCTCTCCCTGAAACTCTGTACCACCTCTGGTTCTTTCAGTTTATCCAGGTCCCATCTCCTTAAATTCCCGCCTTTTTGCAGTTTCTTCAGTTTCAATCTGCAGTTCATAACCAATAGATTGTGGTCAGAATCCACATCTGCCCCTGGAAATGTCTTACAGTTTAAAACCTGGTTCCTAAATCTCTGTCTTACCATTATGTAATCTATCTGATACCTTTTAGTATCTCCAGGATTCTTCCAGGTATACAACCTTCTTTCATGATTCTTGAACCAAGTGTTAGCTATGATTAAGTTATGCTCTGTGCAAAATTCTACAAGGCGGCTTCCTCTTTCATTTCTTCCCCCCAATCCATATTCACCTACTATGTTTCCTTCTCTCCCTTTTCCTACTGACGAATTCCAGTCACCCATGACTATTAAATTTTCGTCTCCCTTCACTACCTGAATAATTTCTTTTATCTCGTCATACATTTAATCAATTTCTTCATCATCTGCAGAGCTAGTTGGCATATAAACTTGTACTACTGTAGTAGGCATGGGCTTTGTGTCTATCTTGGCCACAATAATGCGTTCACTATGCTGTTTGTAGTAGCTAACCCGCACTCCTATTTTTTTGTTCATTATTAAACCTACTCCTGCATTACCCCTATTTGATTTTGTATTTATAACCCTGTAATCACCTGACCAAAAGTCTTGCTCCTCCTGCCACCGAACTTCACTAATTCCCACTATATCTAACTTTAACCTATCCATTTCCCTTTTTAAATTTTCTAACCTACCTGCCCGATTAAGGGATCTGACATTCCACGCTCCGATCCGTAGAATGCCAATTTTCTTTCTCCTGATAACGACGTCCTCTTGAGTAGTCCCCGCCCGGAGATCCGAATGGGGGACTATTTTACCTCCGGAATATTTTACCCAAGAGGACGCCATCATCATTTAATCATACAGTAAAGCTGCATGTCCTCGGGAAAAATTGCGGCTGTAGTTTCCCCTTGCTTTCAGCCGTTCGCAGTACCAGCACAGCAAGGCCGTTTTGGTTAATGTTATAAGGCCAGATCAGTCAATCATCCAGACTGTTGCCCCTGAAACTACTGAAAAGGCTGCTGCCCCTCTTCAGGAACCACATGTTTGTCTGGCCTCTCAACAGATACCGCTCCGTTGTGGTTGCACCTACAGTACGGCCATCTATATCGCTGAGGCACGCAAGCCTCCCCACCAACGGCAAGGTCCATGGTTCATGGGTGGGGGGGGGGGGGGTCTGAAACAATATGACTTCTATATCTAAAACCACGCGTTTATCAGTGGTCCATTCGGTCTCAACCAGTATACAGGTACACGCTGCTCAGACTCCACCGGAACTGTTGCGCGTAACTGTTGATCACTTCGTTTTGCAAATGCAGCATCCCGTCGACGTCTCCGGTTCTCATCTTGAAGAAATTATGGTGATTAACAATATGCGTCTTTCATACATTCGCATCGCCATATTTGCACCTATTGTCCAAAATTGGCACTACTTCTTTTCCAGTGTAAATGGGTTCCGCATTAACGCAATGAAATATCTACCAAATTTCGCACCCATACGATAGTTACAGGCCACACTGCAGTTCTGTGATTAGCTGAACTTTAATTATAGCAGCCCCGTGCTTCCGAGAAAAGCCGAGATGGTCCGAATCCCAGCCGACGCGCGGTCCGTACGCCGTGGCCAACCCTTCTGTGGGTCAGTCAGTTTGAGATGCTCTTTCGCAGATCATTGTACAGAATATCCATAGGAACATATGGAAATCTATAAAGCTGACAGACCAGCTGTCACACTTAAATTACCAATGAAAGAAGTAATCAAGTAAAAGATTTTGGGAAGCATTCTGTAATTGGAGAACAGCCATCGGCGGATATAAAGTCAAATAAAAAGTCTCGATCGTGTTTTCAGATTTTTTATTTGTAGGGTTGTGACCAGTGACAACCTTACTTCTACGGATCTCGCTCCGTCTGCCGCCACTAGCAGCCGTGATGGCGGGGAAAAGCCTGAAGATGGTCTGAAGAATGGGACGAAACCGACTGCTAACAAATAAAAAAGTGATCGAGACTGTTTTATTTGATTTTTAATGAAGAAAAACCCATACAATGACATGAGAGATGTGGACTTGCACTTTTGATTGTCTAAATTGAAATAAGAAATTGGATATTTAGCAATAAATGCAGGTAACCTACAGAGTCACAGTGATGACTTAAAATTTGTGTAAAGGTCATCTACAACAGAAAACGAGTGAAAAATGATGAATGATCTTGTTAAAAAGATTATTTCTTATCGCGTTTGTTGTACTTTAATGTCAAAGAAATATGAAGCAAATGAGTAAATTTTCGAACTTGGTCGTAAGTACAAAGGGAGACAGTACCGAAGCTTGTGTTCGTTGTTGATCTAGTCTTGAGTGAAAGTCAGGATGAGCTACATCAAAATACTGACCATCCAAGAAAACGTCTTAAAAATGAACTCGCAAACCTCGATTATGGTTCCGCATCAGCTGTGGAATATTTCAGAACAAATGGAAATTTGTGCTGGACCTGCACTACTGGTCTGTCACAAATTTTCATTTGTTCTTAAATATTTCAGAAGTGATGCGGAGCGATAATCGAATTTTGTTAGTTCATTCGTAATTGAATGCGGCTATTGTCATTATAGTGTCTCAAACACTGCACTGCAATATGAAACATGTGTTTTTAATTGAGCAAAAACAGATTAGTGACGAATGGATCACTGCCGAATGCGTTTAGAGGTAGTAACAGAGTAAGATGCGTTCACGCGTCACACAACTGTAAAGCACGGAGATAGGAAAAGAGGAGAAATATCTACAAATGCTTCTCGCCCTCTTAAGCTCACTGGGAACAGAAAACTAGCTCAAAGAGATACTATACGGCAGTACATCGGATGTGGTTTTACTGTGGCAAATACACTAGCACTCAACATACGGGACGTGGTGAATGCACGTAAGGAAAAATAGGATGACTGTATCGTCTAGTGTCCTAATTACTGGGTCATCTCACTCTATTTCCTCTCTAGAGTAGAGAACTAATGAGGTGGCATACCAATGAGGACATCAGAAGTACATTGACAAGCAACCACAAATCTCGTGTCTACGAGAGGGACATAGTAGTTGGAAACTCTGCAGTTGTAGGTATAGAACAAGCAAGGAAAATGTGGACAGTGGGAAAAATCTAGAAAGTTGAAACGTAAACATTTTAAATGTGGTCCATTGCCGGAATAAAAATTCTAGGGAGAAATAATGATTTGAAACCAAATATGCACGACAAAGATTAACCTAAGAAAGAAATGAATGGAAACGCTAAGCATAAGAGACGAATGGCGCAGCAAATGACCGAGTCATACAGATCTGTCGCAACAGAGAGGACGTAGAACCAAAAGAAAGACCAGAACGCGGAAAAGACTGTCAAGGCGTTGACAGCGGGAATATGGACAGACGGAGAATATATTACAAAACAGAAGACATCAAAGACGATACCATGCCACGAGACATTACGCAACAATTAATTTGCTACTGGAAAAAATAACTCCAGTGTTGTATAATAGGGTGCACTGATTCAGATTTTGTAGACAGAAATAATGTAGGATATCTGGATTTAAAGTTATACCTGAAAGTGAAATGATGTCATTTTTTCCAACTTAACGGGTTTGAACCCACATTCTGAGAAGTGGCTAATGTGTTCAGTAATGGGTGTGACCACCTCTGGCAGCAGTACAGGCATGACAATGACGTGACATGCTGTGAATGATGTCAACAAGCTCACGTTGAGGCAATAGCGCCCATTCTTCCCGCAGAGCTGTTCGCGGTGTTAAACAGTAATTGCTGGATGCCGAGGTGACGCAATTTGTCTCCTTAGTGCATCCCAGACATGCTCTTTGGGATTCAGATCGGGAGAGCAAGCAGGGCACGCTATTCATGTAATATCTTCAGTTTCCAAGAAAACGTCCACAACCCGTGTTCCATGGGGTCGAGCATTACACCCATCAGTACGAAGTCTGGGCCCACAGCACCTCACAACAATCGCACATCAAATCCCTAGATCTCGTCGCGACACCTGAGAGCAGTTAAACCTTGTCAATACACCCGTACACTTTCATGAAGTGGTGTTCGTGTGGTCACCAAAATCATTGTCCATGCTGCTAGGGATCCTGTTCGATATCAGTCTCATTCCACAATGTTTAGGTCCCATAATCATGTTTGATGTTACCTCCAGATGGGAATCCGTCAAGAATCACTCTCCAGACCAAACCGAGGCTCATTTGTGAAAAGAACATTAGCCCACTATTCGACCATCCAGGTGGCATGTTGATGACTCCACTATAGAGGCTCCCTTCTGTGAAGACACGTTATGGGTATACACACAGTAGGTCTCCGACAATAAGAGACAATTCTGATTTGGACTACACCGTTTGCCTCAATACATCACATCCAGTGGAGGCTGGTAGGTCAGGTGCCAGTTGCCGTGCAGTACTAAGGCGGTACCGTCGTGCTCTTACAGCGAAATAACGGTCCTCTGCTTTTGACGCCACACGTGGTCACCCTTGGCCTGGTCTTTGGGATACACTTTCGGTCTTTATAACATGTCTCCACATCCAAGAAACAACAGAACGGTTCACAGTAAGCCATCAAGCCACATCAGTTTGCGACTGTCCTGCTTCCATTTTTTCTATGGCGCGCCACCGCAGAGAGTCTGGTAAGCATCTTCTCTGTTCCATACTGCACCGTCTGTGACTGTATGCACAGCAATTGTGGATGTAGATTTACGCGGCAAACACTACACAGTTTGATAAGTGCCCTGACATCATTGACCGTTGACCAGAATGCCATCTTTCGTTCCGAATACGATCGTACCAACGCCTGTTGATAGTTTGTATGATTATATCGTAATTAGAGACAGGACGAGAAAATATCGATTTTTTTTCTTTAATTTAGGACACCAGTGTATGTAGCTGCATAAAAGAGCCGTATTTGATGTACGATTGTGTCAGTGTGTCTGTATGTGTGTGTATCTCAAGGTTACTTCGCTTTATGGATCTGCGGAAAGATAAGTGTCCAGTAATAAAAACAAACAGGCAAAGTTAGACAAGTTCTAATTAGTCAGCGACAAGTTATATGTTGTCCGCGAGCTACAGTATGCAGGCAATCTTCAACACGTTTTATAAACTTAGTTCCCGTGCAATATCTTCTTCAAATGGCTGTGAGCACTATGAGACTTAACTACTGAGGTCCTCAGTCCCCTAGAACTTAGAACTACTTAAACCTAACTAACCTAAGGACATCACACACATCCATGCCCGAGGCAGGATTCGAACCTGCGACCGTAGCGGTCACGCGGTTCCAAACTGAAGCGCTTAGAACCGCACGGCCACACCGGCCGGCCAATATCTTCTGTTAGTTATCAAAGTGACAAGTGAATAGTTCGTAGTTCATGCTAGTGTGGTTCTGCGTTTTGTAAATCAGCAATCACAGTAACACGCATTTAAGCAATTTCGTGTAAGATTATTTGTAATTCGGTATATGGTGATTCAGGAAACGAAAGATAAATAGACGAAGTTGTGTGAATTATTCGGACTGCTTTTGGCACATTTGTGGCAAGTACACGACGTCCGAGCAGCGCAATAACATGAGCAGAAAGCTACGAATAGCTTACAAACATTACTTCGATAGTGAAATAGGAATCAGCAAAATTCCGGGTTCCTCATCTCTGACGCACCGTCTGTTACTCCGGCCTAACTCAGCGGTTAAACGATAAGCGAAATCAAATGCCTTTTGCTGTTCCCACGATTTCGCGTGAGGAGAAAGATCACACTCGGATTGCTGTTCCTGCTTGACCAACAAATCCGGGCACAGCAAGAAGAACAAGTAAAAAATCGTGTATCCGGACTGTCAGTCTTCTCTAAAGCCCGTGGCGTATGATACAGATTACCCAGTACCAATTCTCCTTCATCCGATGCAATGAACAACGAAGGAAGTGATAAAAAGGAATTGACAGTGACGCTGGAGCTACGGAACACACGAACAATACCGATAATTACATTAAAAAGCCACATTTAATCAGCCAAGCCCAACTGGACGACCTCGTGATGACTGGGTGTTGTGTGCTGTCCTTAGGTTAGTTAGGTTTAAGTAGTTCTAAGCTCTAGGGGACTGATGACCATAGATGTTAAGGCCCATGGTGCTCAGAGCCAACTGGACGACCTGGTTCGCGATTTGTCCCTGTCGAAAGAAAACTCTGAACTGTTAGGTTCCAGAGTGAAGGAGTGGAACTTACTCGAGAAACGTGCTACAGTTACGTAGTTTCGAGATCGCCTCGTGAAATTCGCAGCATACTATACTGTCGAACGCGGTGTTTGTTTCTGTCATGACGTAATATGACTCACAAAGGAGCTAGATAACAAACACGTAGCAGAAGAGGGGAGATTTTTTATTGACTCTAACTCAAGCAGTGTCAAAACCGCAGTAGTACGCAAAGACTGCCAGAAACCATCAATTGCTATTGCTCATGCCGTGGGAATGAAGGTCACCTACGAAACAATGACCACTCTCCTGATGTTGATTAAGTACTCTGAGCGCAGTTGGAATTTTTGTGGCGATTTGAAGCTTCTAGCCCATCTATCAGGAATGCAGACTGGGTATATGAAGTACATTATGCTTTCTTTGCCTGCGAAATAGTCGCGACGATAAGAATCACTACATAGTGAAAAACTGCCCGCCCAGAAATTTACCTGTAGTCGGACAGCACAGCACTCAACATGTACGTTATGTAGATCGTAATAAGATTTGCTTACCTCCAGTCCACATCAAACTGGGTCTTATGAAACAGTTTGTTACAGCGATGTATAAAACAATTCGTGGTTTACCGTACCTAAAATGAATGTTTGGAAAGAAGAAAGCTGACGCAAAATTGAAAGCAGGAGTCTTCGTTGGACCAGAAATGCGAAAGTTGATTCGTGATCCACAATCAGATTGGAGCTCATGTAACGAGAACTAGCAGCTTGCGACGCATTTTTGCTTGTCGTACACAACGTCCTTGGGAACCACAGAACACACAAAGATGCAGAAATTGTGGACAACGTGCTAACAGCCTTCCATCACCTCGGTTGTCGAAGAACACTAAAGATGAATTTCTTGCATCCGCATCGCGCTTTCTATCCTTCAGATATGGCAGCGGAAGCAAGGTATCAAGGCCGCTTCATTACGACCATGATGGGTTTTTCCCTGCCTGTTTTTGCAGAGAGCAACAGAAGATGTTCACAGGCGGGAAGCAAGAAGCTCTACACACTTTAAAATCAAGCCATTGGCAGTCTTAGTTTAACTAGGGGCACCTGACTCATTTAAGAGCTAAATAAACATTTATAATTCATTTCTTAATTATAATATTTAGAATTTTTATCCCAAAAATACGCACATTAATAGCATTATCCCCGATAATTTTTACATGTATATAACTTTCTTTCCTGACGTGACAGAGCAAATCCGACAGCAGTTCTGTATTTCTCGCAATGAATCACTATAAGGAACGTATTTTCAACCAATTATTTGTTGTGTAGTGTTATGTAACAAAAGAAAGAATTTGTAGAAAATAGTGAGGAATACTCATCATTTTAAGGTCATTTTAATGTTATATTGTTATCAGAATTTCGTTTTTGTGATAAGCAGAAATTTTCAGCGTCGTGAATATGTGTTTGTTTCACTCGCCACCATTTTTGCTTCTCTGTAATTAATCGAGAACCGTGCAGTACAGTTTTTCTACGAGCCGATTACCCTTATTTCTGCTCCCGAGGCGTTGAGTTTCACTTGAAAATACATCTCAGTCCCAATTTTACCTATGCTCTTTAAATTTCAGAATGTTGGTGTTGTGTTCTTCATACCGAAGATTGCTTTCCTCGAGCTCTCCTTCCTACTCTTCGTAACTACTGCAGCCTGTATCCATTTGAATCTGCTTATGTGTTCAAGGATTGGTCTCCCTCTACAGTTGTTACTCTTAACACTTCCCTCCACTACCCAGTTAAAAATCGTTTGATACCTCAGAATGTGCCCTATCATCAGATACTTTCTTTTAGTCGAGCTGTACCATAAATGTCTTTTCTCCCTAATTCGATTAGGTACCTCCTCGTTACTTACTTTTTCTATCCATCTAATCTTTAGTATTCTTCTGTAACACTACATTTGAAAAGGTTCTGATCTCCTCTTATCTGAATTGTTTATCGTATTACATTTCAGACATAACTCTTCAGGGAATACTTGTTACCATTTAAATCTATATTTGATGTTAACACATTTTTCATTTTCAGGAACACCTTTCTTTCTTTTGGTAATCTGTGTTTTGCATCTTCTCTACTTCTACCACAGATGGCCATTAAGCTGCACTCTTTCTTTTCCTTCAACTTCGGCGATCTCGATTTGTTTTACTGCCCAAATAGCAACTCTTATCTACTAATTTTAATGCCTCAGTTCGTAATCGCATTCCCTCAACATCGACTGAAATAAGTGGACTACATTCCAAGACCGATGTTGTGCTTTTGTAAACGTTAATCTTATTACCTCTTTTCAAGACAATACTAAGTCCACTCAAATGCTCTACCAGGTCTTTGGCGTCCCCGGCAGAATTACAGTATCATCCGGAAAACCGAAATTTTTATTTCCGCTCTTTAGTTTTTCTTTACTGCTTGCTCACTGTACAGACTGAGTAACACCTGAGATAGACGACAACCGCGTCTTACTCAATTCTTGACTGGTTATATCACTTTCGGCTCTTAACACTTTATATATTCTCCTACGATGTAACTGCTATGAGAGGAATGTGATTTGATCGTGAATGTGTGCAATGGACAGGTATCAGACTGTATTTCATCCTTCGAAAGATTTCTATTGAAAGAGAACAGTAGTAAAACAAACGTGAAATGATTCAAGGCTCTAATCTTTAAAGTAGGCTACAATTACGTAAAAGGAAACCGCCGCCAGCATAATTAGGCCAAGTTACACCAAGCGTTAGCACTTTTCATAACAAAAGTTAACCACTGGAATTTAATTTATTTGATACTGGAATTATATTTTTGCTTACAGGACATGAGACCGCAGTACACTTTAGCATGCAGTGTACCAGTGGGTTGACACGAGCATGACAGAAGAAATAGTAACATTTTTGGCTCACAGTTACACTTACTATCTGTATATTAAAGCAGAAAGGTAATGATCGTTACAAGTAAACGGTTACTAATGATGATGCAATACTAACTTGGACAAGAAGTTCTTTCATCAACTTAATTATTGGAAAAATATCATTTAAATAATTTTCACATTATTATTTAATTATTTGTTATGATTGCTATTCGTTTAACTCCTGTACACTAGACAGAGCACAAATAAAACATGAGGTCCCTGAATCTGGAGTAGTTTGAATAGTGTAGTCAGTTACTTATTGTAGCACATAAATGTTGTAAAATTGGTATTTGTTGTTCATTTGTGCTGTCATTGTAATATGGAAAGCAAGGCAGGCTCAACTACAGGCCAGAAACCAGTCTATCATTAGATCGGATAAAAGCGGTCGGTGCCTTACCTCTCTCACTGATATTGGAACTGATAAAACATCTTGTAACAGACTAAACTCATACGTTAAGCTTTCTCGGTTTAGTATTTTGCTGAAATGCGTCTATGAAAATGTTCCCAACTCAGTAACCCTAACACTCATTACTACCTATTCAGAAGACGGCATCCTACTTTTGCAAATCGAGTGGGATTTGATTCATGACTCCCAGAGAGCCATGACCTTTCTCTTGCTCTGAGGGGGAATATTTTTTGATTTTGCTGTGCTAGCTTTCCCGCAAGTGCAATGGCCGTAACGGATCTGAATAAACCAATTTGGCCCTAACATAAGGCCGGCCGCTGTGGCCGAGCGGTTCTAGGCGCTTCAGTCTGGAACCGCGCTGCTGATACGGTCGCGGGTTCGAATACTGCCTCGGGCATGGATGTGTGTGATGTACTTAGGTTAGTTACGTTTAGGTAGTTCTAAGTCTAGGGGACTGACGAACTCAGATGTTAAGCCCCATAGAGCGTAGTGTCATTTGAACCATAACATGAAAAGACGCAAAATCCGCCCGACCTTACGCAGACCATCCACATAATGCATTGACTAATTAATTAGTTTGCTAATAAAAGTGATTTTTATAGGGAACTTGCAAAAAATGTTCATGCGAGAGGAAGAATTTCTAGTAGTGAATAAAAAACCGTAGATTCACACTAATTTTGAGTCTTTATTAGCAACAGAAGAGAAATTGAATATTTTACAAGTACAAAAAATGAACCTCTTTGCTGTCACTCGCTATGACAGCATTGAAAACGATCTTATAGGGGATGGGAGAGTTTGAGGGAATTGGTCCAGCAAACTGTCTTTTCCATAATGACAGGAAACAGAAGGATGGCAGCCAAGGAGACGAGGAACCTGATCGCCGCGACCGTAAGTTACATTACTTCTTAATAGGTATCATAAGTATACACATGCAACAGCCACTACTGTAAACCAAACAAGAAACAAGTGCTGAATACTGGGATAAGAAGGCTCCGAAGTGGCCTCCCGCCACTTAATCGCACAAATAAAGACAAATATCTTGCGCCCACCCTCTCACTAATTAGTGTGGCGTTGCCATAAAAACTTACTTAGCCATATAGCCATTTGACTGCAATTAGAACAGACTGGTGGAAAATACTTTACTTACAAGAAGAAAAAACGTGAAGGGCGCGCGTAGAGAATGAGAATGAAGTGCACGGCTTTCACAGATCGAGGCTGAACATTTTAGTTAAGACACAATAAGAAAACAACTTTCAAGTACATACAATTGAAAATATATATATTACTGGAAACCAGTACAGTAATTACTCTTAATGTTAGCACTTGAGTTTCACTAGCTAGTAACTACTCTGTGTCATCACGGTTTCATTAATGTAACTTTAATGCCGTCTGAGATTTCAACGAGAACAACATTTAAGCACGGTACATTACATCTTGATGAAACTTTAACTACTCCTTTTATGAAAAACACGTGGAGTGCTTCAAAAACAAGACTCACTGAATCATTACGAAATTTACTACTCCACAAAAGTTATTAAATTTTGTTGTAGAAAATGACATTTCAGTACAAGAAAACAGCATACTCGGAAACATTGCAGCACTTGGAAAAGGATCCTGCCGCGGTAATGACTGGGGATTAAATATGGACCTCCGACACGAAGTTCAAACAAAATAGCACTACTATTTAAATAAGAAAACAAATAACTGGTTCACGCAATTATACAGTACTCAACTGATATTTTTAGACGGAGAGCCTTCGTGTTCTTCTTGCCTCATTCAGCACACAAGAAGCAATAGTTTTCCTGCTAGTCACCGTCTAACAAAATGGCTCTGAGCACTATGGGACTTAACTTCTGAGGTTATCAGTCCCCTAGAACTTAGAACTACTTAAACCTAACCAACCTAAGGACATCACACACATCCATGCCCGTGGCAGCATTCGAACATGCGACCGTAGCGGTCTAGGCGCTACAGTCTGGAACCGCGCGACCGCTACGGTCGCAGGTTCGAATCCTGTCTCGGGCATGGATGTGTGTGATGTCCTAAGGTTAGTTAGGTTTAATTAGTTCTAAGTTCTAGGCGACTGATGACCTCAGAAGTTAAGTCGCATAGTGCTCAGAGCCATTTGAACCATTTGAACCCACTGCTCACTCTGCTTCTTTGTGTCGGAATCTTAGTGATCTGATGTGTTCGCTTTCGAGCACTAGAACCTCCAGTTCTCTCGCGATTATAGTTATAACACAGAGAAATGATCCGTCACTTTGTTCTTCGTCATTCAGAGTTGTCTGAACACACGGGAAGCGCCAGCGCAACCTAAACACAGTGTCACATGATGGTGTATTTCAGTATTATAATTCCAGCAGTTCAGTATGGATTTTTCCTTTGCTATACTCTATGAGAGTCTGCTACAGTCAGTTTCAATTAATCGATACAAACTGTGTACCAACTTTTTGCTTGGTTGTTGCGGCAGTTTTATGGCTTTAGAGTCAGATATTGCTGTAGACCAGGCGGAGCCGTTTACGGATTGCTGGCAAAGTGTTTCTGTTCGTGTGAAGGTTATCGCCCATTAGTCTGTGGACGCTGTTCAGTTGTTGTACTGCGAAGTCAGAGACTCCAGTTTGTGCTATATTCTGACGTCGAGAGGAAGACTGGCCTCCTCTAATAGAGCTCCACGTTGTTCTGCAGATACTACAATGCATAAAGAATGGAACAAGACAATTACAGTTTAATTGCTTTGTTGAAAATTAGTTTTCGAAGCAATGTTATTATGGTACTAGTTATTTAAGACCATTACCTGAGTAGGTTTCAAGTCGCATGCCTGCGCGCAGTGAGATAGGAGATCATACGTTGTTTATACGTAACTGACTGGAAGTTGGTTACAGCACTGTACATTATTTTATTTTATTTTGTGATTCTCCAAATCCCAAGGTGCTACCATCTCCTGAAGGAGTAGCGATGGGAAGGCATTCGGCCATCCTATCCCACTACCAGTGTCAAAAAAATGTTTCAAATGGCTCTGAGCACTATGGGACTCAACTGCTGAGGTCATTAGTCCCCTAGAACTTAGAACTAGTTAAACCTAACTAACCTAAGGACATCACAAACATCCATGCCCGAGGCAGGATTCGAACCTGCGACCGTAGCGGTCTTGCGGTTCCAGACTGCAGCGCCTTTAACCGCACGGCCACTTCGGCCGGCCCTACCAGTGTCAAAACCAGATTTAACAAACAAGCCCCGTGACGATACGGAATAAGGTAAAAGAAAAAAAAGACTCCATTTTATAAATGGTCCCCTCCACTTTCTTTCGGCGTGCTTTCATACAGTGGCTCAGTGAAATGTTTGTGTACCGGGACTGCGGACATGTACTAACAAATTAACAGAACTTAAGAATCTTTATTCTTTTTGGATGTTAGTTAAAACTTCACGACCATCCTTCGTACGTAAAGCATAAGATATAAAGTTGTTACTAACTGTTGCGCAACTTCTAGAACCTCGTTGTTTTCATGTACGAAATATCTAGAGCATCGACCCCATTCACGAGAACCGCAAACTATTCATTTCCAATTAATTGCAAATCTAAAGAAACTTGTGTCTGGAAAATGGTTTTGTCTGAAAACAGGTATTCTACAGGCATTCCAGTTACGTACTAAAGAGAAGAAACTATTCTCTGACATTACGTCGAACAATGAATGACTTTGAAACTGGTCTGTCTTTTTCAAGAAATATGGAACCAAAGAAACAGAACCTACAAAATAACAGTTGCCCGTTAGAGGGCCGTATATGGTTTTTAAGAATGTTTGTTGTCCAACTCGGAAACGAGGCAAATGTTGAAACTGCAAGTACAATAAATAGTGTCGTTTTTATTTTTATTTTTATTTTTTTTATTTTATTTTATTTTATTTTTATTTTTATTTTTTTTTTTTTTTTTTTTTTTTTGGCCTTCGGTCCAAAGATTGGTTCGATGCAACTCTCCGTGTTAGTCAGTCCCGGGGAGACATCTCTGGATTACTATTGTAACCTACGTCCACTTATCCACTTGAGGCTACTTTCTGTGCTTAAACATTAGTCTTGCTCTGCAATTTTTGTTATTCGCACTTCACTCCGTTACGCAAGTAACGTATTCCTCGATGTCTTTGGATGTTTCCTATCAATTAATACCACATTCTAGTCAAAATGTGCAACAAATTTCTCCTCTTTTTTCATCTGTTGTGATCAGTACCCTCATAGTAGTTATCCGATCTACCCATCTGTTCTTCTGCAATCTTCTGCAGCAACACAAGCCGAAAGCTTCTATTCCCCTCTTGTCAATACTATTTGCCTACCACGTTTCACGTCGATGTTAGGGTACATTCCAGACAAATACTTTCAGAAAAAAATGTAGCAAAGCCTAAATTGATGTCGGCTGTTAATAAATCTATCTTTTTCACAAATGCTATTCTTGCTGATTTATATTTGCATTTTATATCCTCTTTACTTCGGCGATCGTCAGTTATCTACTGAAAATAGCAAAATATAGCGACAACTTTTGGTGTTCCATATCCTAATTTACTTCTCTCACTGTCGCCTGATGTAATCCTTCTACATAACAATACTAATAACTAACAATAATAGTGCTAGTGTAAAGCCTGTCCTAGGTAGGTGCTTTCGGTCATGGGGGAAGTTCGATAGAAGAGGTGGGTATTGATGTCCAATGAGTGAAGTTGTGTTGAAATTAAAGGCAAATGTTGTATTTGTTTAGGGAAATAGTTTATTAGCTGCATTTCGAAGTTAACGATATGATTTAGTCCTCTGATACTGTGAAGGAGATCATTCGAAAGTCTAGCTCCTGCTACATAAAAGTACTGAGACCCAGAATGTACGTAGGTGAGGACACCATATGCACCGTGCTGTTGCGTAACGTTGTTGATTGACGTTAATGCCAAAGGCGACAAAGTGAAACACACCCGGAGAGAATATGATTAAAACGTTTATTAAACTCAATCAGCTCTGACAGCAGGAAGAGCAAAACACATAGAATTTCAGTAATGCTAAGTCCTGAATATTTATGGAACACAAAATCACCCTGACATTGACTGTTTTAAGTCTTGTATATTTAACAAAGATACTGACTTCAACAAGTTAATTGTGTTATCTTAGCGAAAAGAACATAAGGCTGAAGATCAGTAATTATATTCGCATTTTATTTCGATGAAACACTTACGAAAACAAAAATACTCGTTGTATAATTATACAACGCAAATAAGGTTATTGCGACTGAGATTGTCACAGTATCTTGGATCGTTGCAACTTTGCTTACAATGACTTCAAGTAAGAATATCACACTACCACAATCTGTGAGAAACCTGTACTTGGATAAAGAGCCAAGAGAAGAAGCGACAGTCCGTGTTTAGAAGATATGACCAAAGTCTCAGCCATACATCGAGATGGCGCAGTGGTTAGCACACTGGACTCGTATCCGGGAGGACGACAGTTCAAAGCCGCGTCCAGTCATCCAGATTTAGGTTTTCCGTGATTTCCTCAAATCACTCCAGGCAAATGCCGGGATGGTTTCTTCGAAAGAGCACGACCGATTTCCTTCCCCATCAATGACACAATCCGAGTTTGTGTTCCGTCTTCAACGATCTCGACATTGCCGGGACTTAAGCGTGAGATCAACAGTTGGCAAGAGAAACCATTATGGAGCACGATAGCTGGTCACGGCGATGGTGTCCGCATCGTGTGCCAGGAAGTCCTTGTCGGAGGTTCCGGTTGGCGGAGACTGTCACGTGCAGTGGTGACAGCACAGTGTTGCCTCCGCGTGAGTTCCTGATAGATGAAATGCGAGTGCATTCAGCGCCTGATCCAAGAATCTCAGTTAAAGTGAACTGGGGTCCCAAGGTCCGAGTATCGGTGTAAGTAAAACCCTGGGTGGCCGAATACAGTTTGTCCTGCTTCCAGTCACGCGGCTGGCTTATGAAAGCTCTCCGTGGGGCCAGTGACCACTGCTGGCGAACAGGTCGCCATCCGGTGACCTCGTGCACCATTGTACACCTAGAGTTGCGTCTTCAAGGAAGACGGCCGCCAGCGTAATTTGCATATACTGTAGCTGTATGTTGCTGGCGGAGTAGGCGTACTACCACGATACTGCAAATACTATTCGAGACTTCAAACATAGACCACATGCACCTGCCTTGACACCTCATAAATAGACTGAAGTACCAAAGAAACTAGTATAGGCACGCGAATTCAAATACAGAGATAGGTAACCAAGCAGAATATGGCACTGCAGCCGGCAACGCCAGTATAAGACAACAAGTTTCTGGTGCAGTTGTTACATCGGTTATTGCTGCTACAATAGCGGCTTATCAAGATTTAAGTGAGTTGGAACGTGGTGTTCTAGTCTGCGCACGGGCGATGGTACACAGCATATCCGAGGTAGCGAGAAGCAGGGATTTTCCAGTACGATCATTATACGAGTGTACCTTGAATATCCAGAATCCGGTAAAACATCACATCTCCGCCGTCACTGCGGCCAGAAAAGACAGAACTGCAACCTTTCCACAAATTTCTGCAGATTTCAGTGCTGCGCCATGAACAAATGTCACCGTGCGAACCATTCAACGAAACATCATCGATACGGGCATTCGAAGCCGAAGGCCAACTCGTGTACCCTTGATGACTGCACAACACAAAGCCTTACGCCTCGCCTGGGACCGTCAACACCGAAACTGGACTGTTGATTACTGTAAACGTGTTGCCAGGTCGGACGAGTCTCGTTTCAGATTGTATTGGGAGGATGCACGTGTACGGGTATGGAGACAGCTTCGTGAATCCATGGACCCTGCATGTCAGCAGAGGACTGTTCAAGATGGTGGAGGCTCTGCAATGGTGTGGGTCATGTGTAGTTGGAGTGCTATGGGACCCTTGATACGTTTAGATACGACTCTGACAGGTGACGCGTACGTAAGCATCCTGCCTTATCACCTCCATCTATTCCATTCGTCTCTATTGTGCATTCAGACGGACTTGGGAAACTCCAGAAGGACAAAGCGACACACTGCAGGTCCAGAACTGTTAAAGAGTGACTCCAGGAAGACTCTTCTGAGTATAAACACTTCCGCTGGACACCAGAATCTCCAGACATGAACATTCTTAAGCATATCTGGGATGTCTTGCAACGTGCTGCTAATCAGAAATCTCCACTCCCTCGTATTCTTACGGATTTATGGACAGCCCTGCAGCATTCATGGTGCCAGTTTCCCCCAGCTCTACTTGAGACATTGGCCGAGCTCGTGCCAAGTCGTCCTGTGGCACCCCTGCGTGCTCGCGGGGCCATACACGATACTAGGCAGGTGTACCAGTTTCTTTGGCTCTTCAGTGTACAACAGCTGTATTTCTAGTCATGACCCTGAGTGAGACCTATCTGAACCCATCGTTTCCATATCTGCATGACAATTGTGAAATCCTGACCAACACGAATGTTAACATTGTGTAGGAGTCACCCACAGACTAGATAGAGGCACGTGCTCGTTCTTAAAGTGAGCATAACACTATCTTCTCACCAATAAGTTACACTGAAAAACCATTTCTGAGTGGGTAACCTGCTGCATAATCTTCCCTCACATACAGGAAGCAGATTCCGTTACTCTTACCAACGTTTTGCTGTTGCAATAAATTGCTATTCATTTCCATATCCAAGCATGTAGTACATGCGATGCATATTTGACGATTTGTGTTGCATGAGGCCCTCAGGAGCAGTTCGTTCGAAGCTGAAGTAAGCAAATAATAACAGTTCACCGTAGGAGTGTCCGAATGTGACTACTCCACTCTGCTGACAGTGTTCTCTTTGTGATAGCAATTATTTCAAATTTTAGCAGCTACTTTGAGTATTAATAGTTACTAACTGTACTAGACAACATAAATTACAAAGACACACATCGTTAAGACAGAATCGTCATGAACAAATGAGTATATACATTTCAGCAGTATGAACAAAATGCTAACCCTATCGGCGATCAAAGCAAAATATGTGTGTACTACGTTGAAGCACGGTTTCACTGCGACGTCTTTGTAAACCAGTTTCTACGTGTTAAAGTGTTTGCACGTAGGTGGTATTTTAGGCATAGTGCGGCTGAAGTGGTTCTGTGATTAGTGGGTACCTAAGGCTATTTGTAGATTGTGGCGCTAAGCTGCTAGTACCAAACAAAGCACCAGTGATGTACACTAAGTCCCAAATCTGCCTAAAGTGTCTCACGACTTGCCGATATGTGACGCTGTTGACAGAGATCTGAACTTAGGAGACAGAGTACAGGTGGCTGTATGGACTCCCTCCATTCCTTCTCTCAGTCACCAACGAAGTAGGTGCGAAAGAAATACGCACAGGTCAAAACTACCATTCGTCACAATGGAAACATACGCAGAATTATGTGAATGACAAAGCTTTTTGGGCATGGGTGTGTATGTTGTCCTCAGTGTAAGTTAGTTTAAGTTAGATTAAGTAGTGTGTAAGCTTAGGGAGCGATGACCTCAGCAGTTTCGTCCCGTAAGATCTTACCACAAATTTGCATATTTTACGAAAATTTCAATTATGATTGCGAAAACCTGTAGGAAATACTTGCTAATATTTTCTCGAGATTTCATTTTACTTAAGTGTAAAGCGAAGAAAAATCCTCGAGCTCTATGCTAGCTTAGCTCAACACGTCTCTACACACCTACCAGAATTTACTGGATTTTATGGAAGTTGTGGGGCAGCCGGCAGTTATGGTCAGTGACCAAATAAACATGAGTCAGCCGACGTGGTTACATTTCGAACAGTAAATGAAATAGCTTTCATTGCGAGTATTTACTGCATAGGGAAAAGAAACATCTCAAGTTACAGCTACGATGCTCAATCACAGATCAGCAAGGGAAGAACGAATTGGAAAGAATAAGAATTGTGTATCGGTACGGTAAAAGAAGCTCTACACCTGTAATGGACACCACAACACACAGCACGAATATGAAAAATGAAAGTATATTTATTGTAAAGAAAGTGAAAGATCGCAAAATACACTTTAGCAACTAAGTCAAATTGAGGTTGTGATGAGCAGTTGCGAAATATGTTTGTACCACAAGAAGATAGAAGCGGTTATACAAAGAAAAATTTTCGCTTCTTATCGGGAAGAAACTAATTGGGTGTCGTAAAAAAAAAAAAGAAAACTACCAATAACTGTATAATGGAATTAAATTGGAAATGGGCGTCAAATTACGTCACAGTAGCCATTATCATTACGTCCCTGTTTAAAGCTGACGGCTTCTATCGCCAATTCCTCTTGACATAAATTTCCAATGTGACTTTCTCTTCACAGGTAGCAGAAAATTATACAGTAGCGACACGCCGACGATCACAGATCGTATTCATATTCAACCGACTAGAGAGAAAGCTTGGTGTTGCCTATAGCAACGTGAAGCAATTATTGTAATTAGAAAACACACGTCTGCGTTTCGAATACGCAGTACCATGTCTAAAAATTGAAGCAACTGACTTGTGGAACAGTATGACAACTGAACTGGTAACTGAATTTAATATGGTACTTCGCCTTTAAGAGTTAAAATAGGCTACGTCCTTCGCAGTCGCATCCATGTCCGATAAAAATCGTAAAGTCAACAAGTACTTCTCATTATGTACACAACAAATGCTAGTTGTAGTTATGTATCTCATGCTACGAGGTAAATAAATAGGTGAAAGTAAACTGCTCGGCTCGTACCTTCTACGGCTTAGAGGTTCTTCGCATCGATAGATGGAACTTGTGAGAAGTCAAAGACTCGTATAATTCCCGATCAAGGTTTTGGCACAGCGCGGTAGCCTAAAAACGAGCTTCTTCTGCTGCATTCCAGAACATATTTACACGCATCAATACGACACATTACTGACACAACATCTGAATAATGCTAGGCAACGCTAGTAACTGAAAACTACGCCTTACTGATCACATAATGGATAGCTTTTACGACTTTACAACAATAATTATATACAGACATTTTTTCGTACACTTCTTTTAGTTTTCTCAGAATATTCCTCTTTAATCTTTACTTACGTTTGCAAGCGTTTGAATCGATGCTGAAAACGTTTTCTTTTTTTCCTGAAGAGAAATGCTATCTCGAAAACATTGTTTTTGAAGGATTCAAGCGCTTCGTGAGGGGCTGGAAATAGCTGCCTGCACATTACATGTTTGGCATAAATGAACAAAAAAAAAAATCTGTAGCTGATAAATGAGGTAAATACGCTCACCGCCACTTTATTCCGACGTTTTTTTTCTGTGCCAAATTATTCCCTGCGTTGTTGTGTGACAGCCTAGACTGTCACGATGAAGATTGATGCGTTTTTTCGTCGATGAATTATGGGAAACATTTATCTGAATATCATATTGCATTAACTGTTCGTCGATCCTCTAAGGACCGCGGCCTGCGATCCACATACCGCCTACCATTGATCTGATAGCGGCTCGCCCCTCATCGTTTGTTTTTGTAACTTTTTTTTTACTCGCCTTCATTCTCTCCGAGAAAGGAGGAGTAAGACCCTTGTAGAACTTAGTTCCTTTCTGTTTTAACTACACTGCGCGACACAGTAAAAGGATCACTTTCTCGCACCGTCGTTAATTACGTCCCTCTGCGACGCTTATGTTTGAAATTTGTCCCCAGGATACCTACAGTCTTCCTTTGTAACGGCGCAGAAGCGTGGCGGCCAGCGAGGTCACCCTCGGACTCGACGACTCCTCAAGCGGCAAGGTGTCAACAAATGCGAAAAAAGATCAGAGCTCAGAAGTTCATGCGAGGTGTAAGGTCGTTTAAAGATAGCCCACTGCCACAAAATTTCACCAGAAGTGCGCCCAACGCCACCGTAGGTGTGTCATATGATGGGGAGACCGCCACGCTCTCCCTTACATGCGCTTCACCCCTTATTTCGACGCCTCTGCGATCGAGGTCAGAAGCGCAACGCCCAGCGTTGAAATCACGCGGTTTTCTTACGGGTAACCGAGAAAAGAATTTCAGACACACCGTCACTCAGTACTGAAGACCTTACGCGATGGCATAAAGGGTGTCAATGATACCAACCCTTCACTTGGGGCGTTGTGTAAGTAGGCTGTTTAGGTTTTTTGTTGGTAACGCCACGTAGCGCTATGTATGAAAATCACTGACTGTGCTGTGTGCAGTCTGTGGCTGGCTAGCATTGTTGAAATATTTTCTATTGTAGTGGTGGACAGTTGGACGTGAACAGCACGTAGCCGGTCGGAGTGGCCGTGCGGTTCCAGGCGCTACAGTCTGGAACCGAGCGACCGCTGCGGTCGCAGTTTCGAATCCAGCCTCGGGCATGGATGTGTGTGATGTCTTTAGGTTAGTTAGGTTTAATTAATTCTAAGTTTTAGGCGACTGATGACCTCAGACGTTAAGTCGCATAGTGCTCAGAGCCTTTTGAACCATTTTTTTGAACAGCACGTAGCGTTGGGCAGTTGGAGGTGAGCCGCCATGAGTGGTGGATGTGGGGAGAGAGATGACGGAGTTCTGAGAGCGGATGATCTGGACGTCTGTCCATCAGAGACAGTAAATTTGTAAGACTAGATGTCATGAATTGATATATCTGATATATATATAGACCACAACAACATATATATATATATATATATATATATATATATATATATATATATATATATTTTTTTTTTACTTAAGGGTAATGTTGTTGTTGTGGTCTTCAGTCCTGAGACTGGTTTGATGCAGCTCTCCATGCTACTCTATCCTGTGCAAGCTTCTTCATCTCCCAGTACCTACTACAACCTACATCCTTCTGAATCAGCTTGTGTATTCATCTCTTGGCCTCCCTCTACGATTTTTACCCTCTACCCTGCCCTCCAATACTAAATTCGTGATCCCTTTTGTTGATGTTCATCTTATATCCTCCTTTCAACACACTATCCACTCCGTTCAACTGCTCTTCCAAGTCCTTTGCTGTCTCTAACAGAATTACAATGTCATCGGCGAACCTCAAAGTTTTTATTTCTTCTCCATGGATTATAATACCTACTCCGAATTTTTCTTTTGTTTCCTTCACTGCTTGCTCAATATACAGATTGAATAACATCGGGGAGAGGCTACAACCCTGTCTCACTCCCTTCCCAACCACTGCTTCCCTTTCATGCCCCTCCACTCTTATACCTGCCATTTGGTTTCTGTACAAATTGTAAATAGCCTTTCGCTCCCTGTATTTTACCCCTGCGCCCTTCAGAATTTGAAAGAGAGTATTCCAGTCAACATTGTCAAAAGCTTTCTCTAAGTCTACAAATGCTAGAAACGTAGGTTTGCCTTTCCTTAATCTAGCTTCTAAGGTAAGTCGTAGGGTCAGTATTGCCTCACGTGTTCCAATATTTCTACGGAATCCAAACTGATCTTCCCCTAGGTCGGCTTCTACTAGTTTTTCCATTCGTCTGTAAAGACTTCGCGTTAGTATTTTGCAGCCGTAACTTATTAAACTGATAGTTCGGTACTCTTCACGTCTGTCAACACCTGCTTGCTTTGGGATTGGAATAATTATATTCTTCTTGAAGTCTGAGGGTATTTCGCCTCTCTCATACATCTTGCTCACCAGATGGTAGAGTTTTGTAAGGACTGGCTCTCCCAAGGCCGTCAGTAGTTCTAATGGAATGTTGTCTACTCCCGGGGCCTTGTTTCGACTCAGGTCTTTCAGTGCTCTGTCAAACTCTTCACGCAGTATCGTATCTCCCATTTCATCTTCATCTACATCCTCTTCCATTGTCCTCAAGTACATCGCCCTTGTATAGACCCTCTATATACTCCCTCCACCTTTCTGATTTCCCCTCTTTGCTTAGAACTGGGTTTCCATCTGAGCTCTTGATATTCATACAAGTGGTTCTCTTTTCTCCAAAGGTCTCTTTAATTTCCCTGTAGGCTGTACCTATCTTACCCCTAGTGAGATAAGCCTCTAAATCCTTACATTTATCCCCTAGCCATCCCTGCTTGACCATTTTGCACTTCCTATCGATCTAATGTTTGAGACGTTTGTATTCCTTTCTGCCTGCTTCATTTACTGCATTTTTATATTTTCTCCTTTCATCAATTAAATTCAATATTTCTTCTGTTACCCAAGGATTTCTACTAGCCCTCGTCTTTTTACCTATTTGATCCCCTGCTGCCTTCACTACTTCATTCCTCAAAGCTACCCACTCTTCTTCTACTGTATTTCTTTCCCCCATCCCTGCCGTTTGTTCCCTTACGCTCTCCCTGAAACTCTGTACAACCTCTGGTTTAGTCCCTTTTCCTATTACTGAATTCCAGTCACCCATGACTATTACATTTTCGGCTCCCTTCAGTATCTGAATAATTTCTTTTATTTCGTCATACATTTCTTCAATTTCATCTGCAGAGCTAGGAGGCATATATATATATATATATATATATATATATATATATATATATATATATATATATATATATATATATAATGACTTTTGAACACTATTAATGTAAATACATTGTTTGTTCTCTATCACAACTTTCATTTGCTAACTATGCCTATCAGTAGTTAGTGACTTCAATAGTTAGAATCTTTTATTTAGCTGGCAGTATTGGCGCTCGCTGTATTGCAGTAGTTCGAGTAACGAAGATTTTTGTGAAGTAAGTGATTCATTAAAGGTGTAGCTTATTGTTAGTCAGGGCCATTCTTTTGTAGGTATTATTGAAAGTTAGATTGCGTTGCGCTTAAAATATTGTGTGTCAGTTTAGTGGTGATCACAATAAGTAAAGTGAGAAATGTCTGAGTACGTTCAGTTACGCTCAGCTGTTTGAAAATCAAATAACGTAAGGGGTTTATCAGCACAGTCGTTTATAAATTTTTCTAAGGGGATGTTTCAGTTGATTCGCACATATTTCGCGGTCCAAAACGGCAGTTTGCAGTGCGATGAACAACGGGACGACGTTCTTAACTATTTTGGACACCGCTGACACCTTCCAGATGATTAAACCCTCATTTAAGGACAACGTGGCCAGCAACCTCATTCAACGTGATCAAAGCCCTATGGAGTAGAGTTCGACCGCAATTTATTCTCTAGCGTGCAGCGCACAACTATTAGCACTCCGTCTTCAGGCCACAAGTTGCCCATCGTGACCATCCGTCCGCCGTGTCATCCTCAGATGAGGATGCGGATAGGAGGGGCGTGTGGTCAGCAAACCGCTCTCCCGGTCGTTATGATGGGCATCAGTGCATGGCGGCGCGGATGGTCACCCATCCAAGTTCCGGCCACGCCCGACAGCGCTTAACTTCGGTGAAATTTAAATATGATTTGAAGGAGGAAAATGTGCTTCTGCATTTTCAGTCCTCCTGTTTTCTTCCAGTGATTACAGAGTGGTGTGACATTGACACATACAATGGCGAAGGGTCTCTTTAAGAACTCCAGTTTGCCAGTATCCCCGGTGGTACCCGCCTGCATTTATTGAGAATTTAAATCACGTTCCTTCACAGAGGAAACCTACGAAGTGGCCATTGGCACCTGCCGGCAGGCAACCTCTTGACAGACTTCCTAATACCGAGGGTTACGTTGCAGGGAGTCACACATTTGCACCATTATGGTGTAAAGTTGTAGGCATCTTTGAGTCAAATTTCAAACTTAAGTGGTCTTTTAATTATGTAGTGAGCTGTATATTTGTCAAATAACGTGAATTTTAGTGAAGCAATAAATCACGGTATGCCCTGATGGAGACTGCAGTGGTGATTCTACTTGGGCAGCACCAATATATGTCTGTAGGGTCTCCGACTTTACATTTTCAATTGACGGGTCTTTATATCCTTGTATGCTAGGGTTCCCGCTATTCAATTTTTCACTATGTCGGATTCAGGCTGAGTTGTAGTACTTGGTAAAGGCCCCAGAGTTGAGCTGTTTATATCTGTGGTAGGTTCAGTGGTATTTACCAGGACACGCAGTGTCAGGCACTCAACGACATGTTGTACGAGGTGCGAGAATAAAGTAATGAGACTGATTTTCTTTGCAAGTTGTGGCAACCCTGCAGGCTTGTGTAGGCACAATATCTTTGACCTTGGTCTATAAGCTGCTTCTAGTCCAAGTGGCATATCGCTGTAACTGCTCAGTCGTGAGTTGTGCTGTAATAAGTTAACAAGTGTTTGTGTCTCTTGTCACGGAAATGGAACCGCATAATATTGGGCAACGGTATGCTATTTCTTTTTGGGTTAAATTCGGTGAAAACGCGACGACAACTTACGGGAGGCTTCAGAAGACATTTGGAGAGGAAGTTATGTCAAGAGCTCAAGTTTTTCGTTGGCATAAAATGTTTAGTGAAGGCAGAACGAATGTTGAAGTCAGAAGTGAAATGCATGCTTGTGTGCTTTTTTGATTCCAAGGGAATTGTTCATAAAGAGTGGGTGCCTCCTGGACCAACAGTTAACCAATATCACTACAAAGAAATTTTAGAAAGACTTCGTAAGAAAGTTCTTCGTGTCCGTGCCAACACTGCTGATAGTTGGATCACGATAATGCGCCATTCCATACTGCTCTGTCAGTACAGCAATTTGTAAAGTCAAAGCAAATTTCAGTACCACCACAAACATTTTATTCACCAGATATCGCTTCCTGCGACTTTTTTCTATTTCCGAGAGTCAAAACGGCGGTCAAGGGACACCATTTTTAAACAACACAAGATGTCCAAAAAGCTGTGACGAGGGTCTTGCAGGATATTACAGAAGATGAGCTCGAGAAATGTTACCATCAATGGAAGAAGCACTGGAAAAAGTGTGTGCAATCAGAAGGGAACTACTTTGAAGGAGACAACACTAAACTTGATTAAAACGGTAAGCAACATCATTACTTTATTGTCGCACCTCGTAGTTTGCTCGATATATCAACAGAAAGGGCACACGGTACAGTGTGTGAAATACGAGTTCTCCAAAGCTTAGGAATAGAACAGAATAACCAGAAGCTTTCCCTTGTAAAAGGGAATTGTTTAAAAGTATACTGACTACTGGGGATAATGTGTTTAGGTAAAAGATTAAAGGAACTTTAAGATAAGGCATACATCGAACGGAATGTGTACTGCAGTAAAATGAGTAGTAGAAACAGCACTTTCGATTTAGCAGTATACTAAACCTTTTCAGTGTTGTTACTATCCAATGAGCGTACTTTAATTAACAAAATGTTGAGTTCTATATTACATCTCGTTTTTCTTTGTGTAAGACTGACAAGACGGTTTCACCGACTGGGTCTCCTCGATTTTGTTCACATTTATAGTATTTTGAGGTCATTACCTAGACATAATTTCCTAAAGTAGTACGACATCATTCTCAAAAAAATTTACAAAAATAGGCTATGAAGAATAGGAAATTTCTGAGCGTTAAGTATAAAGCATTACTGGCACATAAAGTTGTTTGTCGGTGGGCTAATACGTAGCGTATTTGGCCACTAATACTTAAGTCGCTGGTTCAGGTCTCGCTAGGAAAATGTATATTTCTTTTATTTCAATTCCATACTTATTAGAAAATGAATATGTTACTGACCAAACACTGGGTCATAATTTTAAATATAACTAACTTCTTTATGTATTACATTACTGGTGGTAAGAAAATAAATTAATATCTGGTGCCTTTCCGTTAAATAAAAAAGTTACATACCTAAGCAAAGCCAATTAGTCTCTAGAAATACTGAGGCATTTTATTTTGTAGTTGAGTCTTCGCATTTTTTTTGCCTGTGAATACGCGCATTTTCATGCAAATAGTAATTAAAAATAAAAGGGTGCTATTTTTACTAATAATTGTGGGTTGGGTTGGGTTGGGTTGTTTGGGGAAGGAGACCAGACGGCGAGGTCATCGGTCTCATCGGATTAGGGAAGGACGGGGAAGGAAGTCGGTCGTGCCCTTTGAAAGGAACTATCCCGGCATTTACGTGGAGCGATTTAGGGAAATCACGGAAAACCTAAATCAGGATGGCCGGACGCGGGATTGAACCGTCGTCCTCCCGAATAATTGTGATTAATTATTTCTTCATTATCACTTTCATTAGTTACTAAATACTTAATAAAGGTAAAAATGTGAGGAAATTTGCCATGAGTGAGAAACAAACCAGCGATGAAGCGAATACAATGCTATTAAGCTACTCATACATCTATCGACGAATATGTTAATAAGTTATTAATCCTTTATAGTTGACAGCACTCAAAAAATCTTCTAATCTTCAAAGGTGAGTCTTTCGAACGTTTCTGTGAACTGCGCCGTACTGCTTTAGGGAACTAATGTCCAAGAATGGCAGAAAACCCAAAAGAGATTCTGGTCATATATAAAGTACATCAGTGGCAAAAAGCAGTCACTACCGTTACTGCGCGATAGCGATAGAAGTTTTACCGATGATAGTTTCACTAAAGCGAAGTTACTAAATACAGTCGTCTGCAATTCCTTCACGAAAGAAGATGAAGTAATTATTCCAGAATTCGAAAGCAGAACAGCTGTTATCATGAGTGACATAAAAGTAGATATCTTAGGTTTTGGAAAACAACTCAAATCACTTAAGAAACTCAAGTCTTCCGCCCCAGATGGCACACCAATCAGGTTCCTTTCAGAGTATGCAAACACACTAGCGCCTTTCTTACCAATAATATAAAACCGCTCACTTGACGAAAGGTCTGCTCTCAAAGCCTGGAAAGTAGCACAGGTCACAACAATATTCAAAAAAGGAAACAGGAGTAACCCATTGAATTACAGACCCATATCACTGACCTCAATTTGCAGTAGGATTTTGGAGCATATACTGTACTCGAACATTATGAACCACCTTGAAGAAAATGACTTACTGATACATAACCAACACGGATTCAGGAAATGTCGTTCTTGTGCGACACAGCTAGCTCTTTATTCCTATGAAGCAATGAGTGCTGTTGACAAGGGATCTCAGCTCGATTCCATATTCCCAGATTTCGAGAAGGCTTTTGATACCGTTCCTCACAAGCGACTATTAATCAAATTGCGTGCATATGGAGTATCCACTCGGTTGTGTGACTGGATTCGTGATTTCCTCTCAGATAGGTCACAGTTCGTAGTGATAAACGGCAAATCATAGAGTAGAACAGAAGTGAAATCTGGAGTTCCGCAAGGTAATGTCATATGCCCTCTCCTGTTCCTGATTTACATGAAAGATCTAGGTGACAATCTGAGCAGCCTCCTTAGATTGTTTGCAGATTACGCTGTAATTTACCGTCCAGTAAAATTATCAGGCAATCAATTCCAATTAAACATTATCTAGAGAGAATTTCTGTATGGTGCGAAAAGTGTCAACTGACACTAAACAAAGAAAAGTGCGAGGTCATCCACATGGGTAGTATAAGAAATCTGAACAAATTTTTGGTATACGATAAATCGCAGAAATCTAAGGGCTGTCATTTCGACTAAATACCTAGAAATTACAATTACGAGCAACTTAAATTCGAAAGACCACATGGATAATATTGTGGGGAAGGCGAAACAAAGACTGCCCTTTGTTTGCAGAACACTTAGAAGGTGCGACAAACCCACTAAAGTGACAGCCCACATTACACTTGTCCGTCCTCTGCTAAAATATTGCTGCGCGGTGTGGCATCCTTACCAGGTAGGATTGACGGAGGCCACCGAAAAAGTGCGAAGAAGGACAGCCCGTTTCGTGTTATCGCGTAATAGGGGTGAGAGTGTCATGTTGGGTTGGCAGCCACTGAAACAAAGGCAGTTTTCTTTGGGGCCAGATCTATTTACGAAATTTCAATCACCAGCTTTCTCTTCCGGATGCGAAAATATTTTGTTGACACTCGCCTAGGTAGGGAGAAATGATCATCATAATAAGAGAAACCAGAGCTCGAACGGAAAGATTTAGTTCTTCCCTTCTCCCACGCGCCATTCGAGAGTGGAATGGTAGAGAATTAGTATGAAAATGGGTCGATGAACCCTCTGCCAGGCACTTAAGTGTGAATTGCAGAGTAACCATGTAGATGTAGAAGAACTGAGTGTCAAAACATGAGGGGTCAGGGATATTTTTAGATAGAAATTTCTATTTAGGCAAAACAAAATGTTTTCAGCATCTATTCGATCGCTTGCAAAAGTGAGTAAAGATTACACAAATATTTTGAGAAAAGTGAGAGAAGTGTACGAAACAATGTATACAATAATTGTTGCAAAGTCGTAAAAGGCAGCCAATATGGTATCAGTAAGGCGTAGGTTTCAGTTACCAGCGTTACTTAGTAATACAATTTCTAGGGAAAGTTCACAACAATGGTGTAGCACTTGAAACGCCTTCTGCCGTTGCCTGGCATTATTCAGATGTTGTGTCAGTAGCGTGTCGTGTTGATGCGTATAAATGTGTCCTGGAATAGAGCAGAAGAAGCTTGTTTTTAGGTTACCACGTAGTGGCAAAAACCATGATTGGGAATTGTAAGAGTCTTTGACTTCTCACAAGCTCCATCTATGGATGCGAAGAACCTCTAAGCCGTAAAAGGTACGAACCGGGCAATTTATTTTCACCTATTTGTTTACCTCGTAGCATGAGATACATAACTACAACGCCAGTTTGGAGTTGTCATACCGTTCCATAAGTCAGGTGCTTAAATTCCAAGACATGGAACTGCGTATTCGAAACGCAGACGTGTATTTTCTAATTACATTAATTGTTTCACCTTACTATAGCCATCACCATGCTTTCTCGCTAATCAATTGAATATGAATACGATCTGTGATCGTCGGCGTGTCGTGGCTGTGTAATTTTGTGCTAAATGTGAAGAAAAAGTCACATTGGAAATATGTTTCAAGAGGAATTGGCGATAGAAGCCGTCAGCTTTAAACAGGGACAAGAAGCTAGAATTTTCCTTTGTATAACCGTTTCTATCTTCTTGTGATACAAACATATTTCGCAACTGGTCATCGCAATCTCGATTTGACTTACTTGCTAAAGTGTATTTTGCGATACTTCGCAGCAGTAAAGTAGACAGATCAGGAAACACATTAAAGCAATAGAAAATCCAGATATAAAAATAGTCAAAGAACACTTCTTGAAAAAATATCACATATGGGCTTGAGTCGTATTTAATTGTTGCAGCGCCGCAAGTCTAAGCCGGAACTAATTTTTATATTCCTGGCTTTTCTACTCGTTTTAATGTGGCTCCTCACATTTCTACTGTTACTGTGTTATTTTTCAGAGAGGGAATATCACTGATTAACTTCGAATCTTCGAATCTCTTGTTAACGGCCAAGACATGAGCTGCACTTTTTGTGACCTCGCTTTAATTCTCTTTTATGGCCGTTTATGACCTTGCTGTTCCACTTATCGCCACGTTTATATAAAGAGGAAATAGTTTATTTATTTCGTAAAACTCGACCGAAACTTATGTCAGGTTTTAATTGCGTTTTGCGTCCCGTGGACTCCAAATTTGAGTTTCAGGAAGGAACTGGATGACTTGCTGCGTTCTTCACAGATACCGATGCCTGGATCTGACAGTATCCCACCTTCGTCAGGTATATAGATTTTACAGCTACTTCCAGCAGCAGACTCGATGGTTTTTACCTTTCTGATTCTTTATTTAAACAACTGTTGGTGATACACGTGATACCCACTTGTTTCACTGCTCACTGTGCCGCAGCTGTAAACTTGACCAATATGCCGCGACCAGTAAAACTGTATCACTTCCCATAGGTGTTGAACTTATTTCTCGGAAGTCCGCAGCTTGTGGTCTAGTGGATAGCGTTGCTGCCTCTGGATCACGGGGTCCCGGGTTCGATTCCCGACCGGGTTGGTGATTTTCTTTGCCTGGAATCTGGGTGTTTGTGTTGACCTTATCATTTCATCATCATCATTCGTGGCAGTGGCGAGATTGGCCTGTGTGAAACCTGGGAATAGATAAGGGCGCTGATGACCACGCAGTTGAGCGACCCACAAACATAACATCATCATTAGCTCTCTAAAAAAATCCTTCTCTCGAGACCATCGATCGAGAGGTTTTCGCCCACACCTTGTGTTTGCACGGCCGTTATCCTTTTCTTAAGGAATGGTGGTCAGGACATGCAACACTATTGCTCCTGAAAGCGCTGAGACGGCGAGGAATCTCCGTTGGAGCTAGAAATGTTATTATTCCGTGTTGCTTCTGAACGTGCCATACAAGCTCCCTTATTGATGTCTGCCATGCTAAGGCGAAGCTTCTTCAGGTAAAGAGACAACAAATGGAAGGAATCAGAGTACGATCAATATCATGCTCCTTCCTACAGGGTGAACTGATCTCCTTAAATCACGTTATCCGGTTGCGAACACGTCGAAAAAAGTACGTATCACGTCGCTCACAAACACCGTGGTCATGTACTGACGTCCCAAAGTGACATTGGCGGAGCGATCAATAATTAGTTTACCGAATTTTGTGATGTCCCTTCTACTGATGCGACTGTCCCTGATTGTTGTGAACTGCGTGAATACTCCCGCATTAAATGATGAATTTCTAAGTTACTTGCTTGATATATATCGTCTTATTGTTGATCCACCAATGCAAAAATCGCCCGAACTCGACGGTATTCCTACGGAATTTCATGTACGTTTTCCTTTGTTATAGATGATACCTAGACGTCACTGGTAAATGAGGTGATATGGAGCATTAGATTCCTGGCCCTTTCAATGCTGGTAAAATCATCCTAATTCCTAAAACAACCGGATGTCCTAGCATTGATAAATTCCGCCCTATAACACTACTTAATTTCGATTTCGAAACTGTCACCCGGGTGGTTAATAACCATTTGTCGATATTGCTAGACAAAACTCTTGCTGTTCATTGAAGCTGCGTGCCTAGGAGCACGATCCTGTCTTCTGTAATCGAATGCCTGGACATCGTCTCGGTGGCTGCTGCGACTTCTTCTTCTGAAGCCTTGATTTCTATTGATTTTAATAAGGCGTCTGACCGGGTCAGTCATAGTTTCTTGATGCAGGTGCTCTAGCCGAGCAGCCATAATCATATTGCGTGTCAGGTATTATCCAGTCTTTTTTTTCTATATTCGGTCGCCTGTCGTAGTGAACGGACAGTTAACTCCCCAGATCAATATCCGTCAGGACTTACCGCATGGGATTCCCTCTGTATGTCGCATTTTGTGTAGTCTCTAGAACAACTGTTTCGCCGTTTTTTGACCAAATATGTGGCTGAATGATACTAGGAGAAACCTTTTCTGTAGGAGCGTACGCGGTTGATGGTGTGGTATGGCTACGTCTTATCGATGACATATCTTTGCCCAAGGAGATATTGGATTCCTTTTGTTCTCTCTTGGGCCTGAATTAATAAACGGAAATGTACCCTATTATTATTGCGACGTTTGTAATTCCATGGGCAACATTGGTTGCTCGCTACAAATCGTTGGGGGTTGCCGTGGATCGGTAACCAATGAAAATGGCTGCACTCAACTGTAGGGAGATGTCGAATCGAATGAAAATGGCGATTCGTGATCACTGACGCCGTTCCATTTGTCTTCTTTGCAAAGCAGGATCTTAGATTCCTACAATTTCAGTAAAGTGTATTATGTTGCACAGATATTCCCGCTCCCCGCGATGATGGCCCGCAAACCGATGCATTATCTGGTCGTTTCCTCTGGGAAGATCATATATTTATGAAATGGTAGCAAGGCCCCATCCCCTTCCAATACCAGAGTGAAAGCTTGGATATAGTTCACACGGCGTAACATTTTAACATGTAATCTAGTTACTCATTCTGTTACATATCGCTTATTAGAGTGTCTCCGACCGGTCAGTCTGCCTCCCTCTGTGAATGTAGAGCGAATTAACTCTAAATTTCGGCACATGCGTGAATTTTACATTATAACAAATTTCCTGGGAGTCGACGTTTCATCAATGGCACACATTACCACAAGGTATTTTGTTTTTCATTGGGGGCTACAGTCATCCCTCTGCTCGGTTGAAATGGCCGCTCTATTGACGTCCTGGAATACTGTCTCGTTGCACATTAGTCTTCCAGTCCTCCCGACGAAAGTCGCCTCATCGAGGTATAGGATCATTCACAACCTGACCCCGACAAACGAACGCCTCCATCGCATTCAACCTTATACATTACCACACAGATCTGTCTCTTGTGGACGAGAATACTGGAACTGGATTGGCCAATAACTGGCTCTCGTTTCCCAATCACCTGAAGCTGCTTTCTTGGCTGAATTTCTTCTGTGTCCGGATTTTTCCATTTTCCTTCGGACGAAAACTAATTCTATCCTATGGCTCCTCCGACCTACGCCCAGTGTATAGTCCGGTGTGACACGAGCCCGACTGCATAGCTTTGTTTTCTTTTCTCGTTCAGTAGCTTTCTCTTATTGTGTCCTACATAGAGAAAAAATTTGTTTACTTTTGAGTCACGGAATTGTGGAATTTATATTTATAAAAATTTTATTTTCATAAAAATATAAAGAAAATATAAAAAATTATAAAAAGTAAAGTAAGAAAACCAACCTAGTACCGTGTCCATGTGAGGGACCACCATAGTGACTTCCGCAAGGCGTTCGATACAGTTCCCCACAGTCGTTTAATGAACAAAGTAAGAGCATATGGACTATCAGCCCAATTGTGTGATTGGATTGAAGAGTTCCTAGATAACAGAACGCAGCATGTCATTCTCAATGGAGAGAAGTCTTCCGAAGTAAGAGTGATTTCAGGTGTGCCGCAGAGGAGTGTTGTAGGACCGTTGCTGTTCACAATATACATAAATGACCTTGTGGATGACATCGGAAGTTCACTGAGGCTTTTTGCGGATGATGCTGTGGTATATCGAGAGGAAAATTGTACTGAAATGCAGGAGGATCTGCAGCGAATTGACACATGGTGCAGGGAATGAGAATTGAATCTCAATGTAGACAAGTGTAATGTGCTACGAATACATAGAAAGAAAGATCCCATATCATTTAGCTACAATATAGCAGGTCAGCAACTGGAAGCAGCTAATTGAATAAATTATCTGGGAATACCCATTAGGAGTGATTTAAAATGGAATGATCATATAAAGTTGATCGTCGGTAAAGCAGATGCCAGACTGAGATTCATTGGAAGAGTCCTAAGGAAATGCAATCCGAAAACAAAGGAAGTAGGTTACAGTACACTTGTTCGCCCACTGCTTAAATGCTGCTCAACAGTGTGGGATCCGTACCAGATAGGGTTGGTAGAAGAGATAGAAAGGTCCAACGGAGAGCAGCGCGCTTCTTTACAGGATCATTTAGTAATCGCAAGAGCGTTACGGAGATGATAGATAAACTCCGGTGGAAGACCCTGCAGGAGAGACGCTCAGTAGCTCGGTACGGGCTTTTGTTGAAGTTTCGAGAACATATCTTCACCGAGGACTCAAACAGTATATTGCTCCCTCCTACGTATATCTCGCGAAGAGACCATGAGGATAAAATCAGAAAGATTAGAGCCCACACAGAGGCATACCGACAATCCTTCTTTCCACGAACAATACGAGACTGGAGTAGAAGGGAGAACCGATAGAGGTACTCAAGGTACCCTCCGCCACACACCGTCAGGTGGCTTGCGAAGTATCGTTGTAGATGTAGATGTAGAAAGGCGGGTGGTGGGGGGGGAGGGGGGGCGCGAGGGGTGGAGGCATTGCGGCCATGCCTCGGGATTCGACCCCTGCCCAGCTTGTCTCCACCCAGCGCCACTCTTCCCTGTAATCTACCAATAAAAAGGGAGAGAAAAACGCGTGTTAAGCGTTTAGTTTTAGGTGTTCGAGTTTCATGAATCGAATGTCACTGCCTGCATTTCTTCTTCTTTTTTCTTTCTTCCCAAGTAATTATTATGACTGTGCTAACTGTCGTTATGGACAAAAAATGAAATATGCTTCAAAATTATGATCTTGAGTTGTCTTGTGTCCGCAACGCTCCTATGAGGCATGTTGGCGAATAAAAAGAAATCGGTAAACAGCTACTCGCGAAAGGCAAAGGTCTCGAGTCCGAATATCAATCCGATATACAGTTTTAATCTGCCCTGGAAGTCATTAGATAGGTAGTTTTCCACTACAATTTGGTTCCGGGTTTCGCGTTCCGGGATAGCCGATTAATCATATAGATTCGAAGAGTCAGTCACATGTTTGTAGATATACTCTATATGATCGTATCTTATTAGTCTACGATCTGGTACAAACTGAGAGTCTAGGAAAGAGGAAACTGTCTCATTCTTGCAGGATGTGTTCATGAATAAAGCAGCCTTTGTTCCACGCTAGTGATTATTTTTCTGAATCCGTGATGAGTGTTTGAGAGATGCTTACACTGACGAGGCAGAACATTATAATCAGCTACCTAACAGCCGTTGTGGCCACCTCTGACAATCATAATTGTGGCGGTGCGTAGTGACACGGAAGCAATGAAGCCTTGATAGGTCTTCAAATGGTTCAAATGGCTCTAAGCACTATGGGACTTAACGTCTGACGTCATCAGCCCAATAGACTCAGTACGTAAACCTAACTAACCTAAGAACATCACACACACCCATGCCCGAGGCAGGATTCGAACGGGCGACCGTAACAGCAGCGCGGTTCCTGACTGAAGCGCCTAGAACCGCTCGGCCTCAGCAGCCAGCCTCGTTAGGTCTCTAGGGGGAATTAGCCACACATCTGCACACACAAGTCACCTAATTTCCGTAAAATCCGGGGAGGGGGCGATGAGCTCTGACGCCACATTCAGTTACATCCCAGATGTGTTCTATTGGGTTCAGATCTGGCGAGTTGGTGGCGGGGAGGGGGGGGGGGGCATATCAATTATAACTCGTCGCTGAGCTCTGCGAACCACGAACCACTGCATCATCACACTCCTATGACATGGCGCATTATCTTGTTGAAAAATGCCACATATCGGGAAACATAATCGTCATAAAGTGGTGTAAGTGGTCTGCAATCAGTGTACGATACTCGTTGGGTGTCATCATGCCTTGCACGAGCTCCACTGGACCCATGGATGGCCCCGTCAATGTTCCCCAGAGCATAATGAAGCCGCCACCAGCTTGTCTGCGTCCCTTAGTACAGGTGTCGAGGACATGTTCCCCTGGAGGCCGACTGATTCGCACCGTCCCGTCGGCATGATGAAAGAGGTATCGGGGTTCATGAGCCCATGCAACGCTCCGCCACTGCGCCAAAGTCCATTGCCAGTGGTCACGTGGCCATTTCAGTCGTACTTGCTGATTTCGTGATATTATCTTTGGCACATTACCAGACTGCCCAGCCTACGACGTCCGATATCTTTAATAGGGGTGACCACCAAATCTGGATGTAGTTTCTCCACGTGTTGAAGACACTCGCCGCAGCACTCCTCGAAAACCCGACTAGTCGTGCAGTTTCCAATGGTCTCGTGCCGAGCCTCTGGTCCATCGTAATCTGTTCTCGGTCAAACCCACATAGATCGCGTGCCTTCCCCATTTTGCACACGGACAGCACGCTCATTAATACTACATGCACCATGCGTGTGTCTGACTGGCAGTCATTCCTCGCCACGTAACGCTGCTATTGCCTGGAGGCGTTTGTATCTATCGTAGATCGGTTGTCATAACATTCTGACTGAACAGTGTATCTTCCTCCAGGAACGTCACACTGTTTGCGATCAGAACATGCTCTAGGATCCTGCAACACACGGACGTCAGCGACGTATATATCCAG
The DNA here is from genome assembly GCF_021461395.2 of Schistocerca americana. Lineage (NCBI taxonomy): Eukaryota > Metazoa > Arthropoda > Insecta > Orthoptera > Acrididae > Schistocerca > Schistocerca americana. The sequence continues at coordinate 634,013,867 of NC_060123.1, read as the reverse complement.
TTTTTCGGGATGAGTGACCTCCGCATTTTACCAGTCACACGGAATTATTCCTCACAAATTGTCAATAAACATGAGCTAGGAAAAGAGTTAATTCATTATTTTTTATCTTATTTTCCTTACTTCGTAAGGCATCTTACGGTGTCTGGCGGAAAGAAATTTATGCTTCACTGTCAGCACCACCGTTGCCCCCTTACCTTTTTCTGCTCCAGTATCGGATGGTACGTGAGAAGGACCATTATTGGTAAACCTGCGAGTGAGCTCGGATTTACCTAATTTTACCTTCATCGTCCTGATATTTTTTCAAGATATACGTAGGAGGAACTAACATAAAGGATGAAAATTATTCAGACAGACAAACTCTGGGAGGTTGCACGGCACACCAAAACAAATATTTTTCTCTAATATCCTGAGAGTACTGGTCAATCCAGTAGAGGGTGTATTCGCTCTTCAGTTGTAATGACTGATCTGTTGTACCGGTAGGGGGCGTACTTTTCCGTTGTAGTAACTGTTTCAAATTGACGGCCGCTGTGGCCGAGCGGTTCTAGGCACTTCAGTCCGGAACCGCGCTGCTGCTACGGTCGCAGGTTCGAAACATGTCTCGGGCATGGATGTGTGTGAGGACCTTAGGTTAGATAGGTTTAAATAGTTCTAAGTCTAGGGGACTGATGACCTCAGATGTTAAGTCCCATAGTGCTTAGAGCCCTTTGAATTATTTCAAATTCATATTGAGGTGAATGACTTGGTCCAAAACAGTAGTTTTTTTTTACTAGTGGAGCAATACACCTGGAGCTGATATGTTTGGCGATTGTATAGCGAACCACAACGGACGTGCAGCACAGCGGGTTTATCAACAACAGTATCCCAGTCACCGTACGCCGCACCATTCTACGTTCACTGCTGTATATCAAAGTGTGCGGGTCATTTAGCAGATTACCTGGACAAGGTAGAAGTCGCGTAGTACGAACTCTGTGATTTGATGAAGTTGTCCTTCAACATCTGGAGCAAGATGGTTCCGTCACCACTTGTCAAATGGCACGTAACACAGGAACGAACCAGATGAACGTAACAAACGTCCTTCATGACAAGTTGTTATACACACTTGACTTACAGCATGTGCACCATCTCGAACCAGATGATTATCTACTCAGATCATAGTTTTCTCAGTAGAACCTGGAACAGTCAAAGGCAGTCTACATTTCCATCCTCTAAGCTGTTTAAAGACGGGCTTGGTACTCTCTTCAGCATCCACAATTAACAAGTTTTGAGGGAGGTTAATACACATGCCACATTTACTCGTGCTTATCAAGTGCGGTTCTACGTGAATGTGTGAGCAGGTGTTGCTGGTGATAGTTTAACTGCGCCATGGCTCATACTGAGGCTATTAAATGGCAAGTATTATTAAACTTTCCTGTCAGGAGATTGCCAGAGTTGCTGCATGACATGTCACTCTGTACAAGACAGCGCATGTTGTTCCAGCATGACGGAGTGCCGGCACATTTCAGTCGTCCAATGCGTCGGTTATTGAACCGACAGTTTCCAAATAAGTGGACTGTACCATGGTCTACTCGGTTTTCCGATTTGACCCCTCTGAATTTTTTTGTGTGCTGAGGCGTGCGCAACCAAGTTTAGAAAACTCCTTTTGATTCAGAAGAGAATCTGTTAGCCCAGAGAGCAGCAGCAGCAGCAGCAGCAGGAGCTATCAAGGAAATTACTGCAGTCTTTGACCGTGTTAGACAGATTATGACCCACTGCTGTAACCTTTGTCAGTGTATTCATTACTGAACCTCTACTGTACCGTAGTAACTGAATTGCGCTAGTGTTGTTGTCTGTTGGTAATAAAGAATTAATAATAGCGTATGTTAACTTTTGTCAATTGTAAGTTAGATCTGAAGTCCTCGTAAAATTGTACCTCACAGGACGACATATTACAAAAAATGTTTTCAGTGTCCTACCCAATCTCCCAGAGCTTATTGATTTAATTAATTGTTATCCAGAGGAAACTCCCTCCACTTGTTTAAAAGATACTCAGACGAAGATTAGAGATTAGAGAAAAAAAAATTTTTTTTTCTTTTTGGTGTCCTGTGCAACCCCTATAATTCGTTGATTTAAATAAATTTCAACCCGTATTGTACAACACTTGTCTGAAACTTCTTTCACGGAATTCTGACGATAAACTACACAATCTGTCGCTGGAGTTGGATGACAATCTTTGTAATGCTTCCGAGTCAGTACACCAATCCCTGACGCAACGTGCAGCTCTTCTTGGGGTGTTCCCTATTTCTTCTGTCAATCCTTTCTGGTACTGGTACCATACAGTCAATATTTAAATATCCATCCAAAAGGACCTTGCGAGCTACGTCCTTCGTTGATAGTCGACATATTATGAGTCCTCTCCCACGGAAGCTGAGTGTGACATCTGTCTCATCTGCGATTAGTTGTATGTGGCTGTTCCACTTTCAGTCGATCCATACGGATGCACCCAGACATTTAATCCACGTGACTCTTTCCAGTGACTGTTGTGCAGTCCTGTTGTCAACCTTAACGGGTCCTTCTGCCTGTTTATGCTCATTACGTTTCATTTTTGTATGTTTATTGTGTACCCCAAATCCCTGAAAAAGCGCCGATCCAGTGCAGGTCTTCGCGAATTTCGCTACAATTCTTTGGCGTTGCGGTTCTCTGTATTTGACAGCATCATACGAGAAAAGCCTCATGGACCTTCTGACACTAATCACCACGTCATTTATATATTGTGCCCAGCAATGGTCCTATAACTGTTCCTTGGGATATGCCCTTGGTTGCTTTTGCATCTGAAAATTTCTTTCCGTTAAGAGAGACGCGCGGTGCTCTGTGTGTTATGAACTCTTCAGTTTAATAACAAAGCAGTTCTGATATTCTATATGCACATACTTTGTACGTTGTACGAAAACGAGGACCTGTGTCGAACGCCTTCCGAAAGTCAAGTTATCTACTGGCTTCTGAGTATTGTGGATGCGCACAGCGAGCTGGGTTTCGCATGAACGTTGTTTGCGAAAACTACGTTGACTCTTTTGGAGGAAATTTTCGGTCTCCGGACATGGCATAATACGCTAGCATAGAAACGTGTTTTCTAGATCAGATTGACGTCAGCGACAGAGACTGTAGTCGCATGCGTTTGTTGAACGACCTTTCTTGGAAGCAGGACTAATTTGCCCATTCTTCCGACCAGTAGAAATGTTACACTCCTCCTGCGACGTAAAGTGCACTGCTACTAGAACAGGAGCGATTTTTTTCTCGTATTCTAAATATTCTTCTAATCCTAGACCTTATTCTGCATACACTGATGGGCAGCACATTATGAACACTGCCCACCGCGAGATTGAATGCTTCCCTCTGAAGCTGAGGACGCGTGACGCAGTGAGCTAAGAATACAAGCGGAACAGAGACGAATGGGTAGTCTTTATAGCGAAAATTCTCGATATAAGTGACTTTGACATAGAGCACATTGTCATAGCCCTGCGGCTGGAACTGAGAATTTCTGAAACGGGGAAGGTGGTCGGCTGTTAGCGTAATACTGTCGTGAGAACCTGCAGCAAGTGGATGAAGGACGATGAAATTACGATTAGGTCGTATTGTATTGGACGTATACGTCTCATTACAGAAGGTGAATGTCGGAGGATCTCCCGACGTGTAATCCAGAATAGGCACCGATCCGTGGCAGATCTGATGATAGAGTGCAATTCTGGTGCAGCCGCAAGTGTTTCAGAGCACTTCATTCGAAGGCCATTTTTGAACATGGGGCTCCACGGTACACGACGCCTTCGTGTTGCCCCAACGACATCGTTAGTTACGATTGCGGATCACTGAGCTTTGGGCGTGGGTGAATAGAAACGTGTCGCCTGGTCGAATGAGTCGCATTTATTGCTCCACCAGGGAGATGGTTTTGTAATTGGACGCCGTCATCCAGCCGAATGGCTACTCGAAACGTGCACCGGGCCACAGATGCGGGCTGGTGAGGGCAGAATTACCCGGTTGGGTACAATGAGTCGGTGTTCCGTGGGATGTGGGTAGTAATCGACGGCATCACAAAATCTGGGTACAACGTGAACATGAAACTTCCTGGCAGATTAAAACTGTGTGCCCGACCGAGACTCGAACTCGGGACCTTTGCCTTTCGCGGGCAAGTGCTCTACCAACTGAGCTACCGAAGCACGACTCACGCCCGGTACTCACAGCTTTACTTCTGCCAGTACCTCGTCTCCTACCTTCCAAACTTTACAGAAGCTCTCCGCAGTAATCTCTCTGTCAGGAGTGCTAGTTCTGCAAGGTTCGCAGGAGAGCTTCTGTAAAGTTTGGAAGGTAGGAGACGAGGTACTGGAGAAGTAAAGCTATGAGTACCGGGCGTGAGTCGTGCTTCGGTAGCTCAGTTGGTAGAGCACTTGCCCGCGAAAGGCAAAGGTCCCGAGTTCGAGTCTCGGTCGGGCACACAGTTTTAATCTGCCAGGAAGTTTCATATCAGCGCACACTCCGCTGCAGAGTGAAAATCTCATTCTGGAAACGTGAACATGGTTGAAGTCTTCCCCGACGGCGATGGTACCTTCCAGAAAGATAACTGTCCATGTCAGAATGCCAGAATCGTGCTATAGAGAGATCCTGAGCAGTATGTTAGTGAACTCTCATTGATGCCTTGGCCAGGAAATACCCGTGATCTGTATCCCCTGAAGGGCCAATTGCATACCCATAAACCACCGTCCCGTAATTTGCGGGAATTTCGCGGTCTGTGAGTAGACATTTGGAGCCACTAACCTTCGGAAACCTATCAAGGACTTGCAGAATCCATGCCAAGCAGATTCGCTGCCGTATTATGTTTGAAAAGTGGACCAGAAAACTATTAAACAGGTGGTCGTAATGTTTTGGCTCATAGCGTACGTACTCCGCAAGCCACCATACGGTTCGTGGCGGTCGGTACATTGTGCCACTGCAACTCATTGCCTTTCCTAATCCATTCGCAAATGGAGAGATGGACAAACGCCTGTTTATATGCTTCAGTATGACCCCCGATTTCTTTTATCGTGCCTCCGCGGACTTTATGCGAGATGTGTGTTTGATGAAGAATCGTTCTCCGTATGTCACAGCGTCCAACAGTGTTTCACGAAGCATTTCCCCATAATTCTCGATTGTTGATCGAACAAATAAGTAACAAACCTAGCAGCAGTCCTCTGAATTGCTTCCTGTAATCCGACATGGTGGGGATCGATATCACTCGAGCGGTACTCAACAATAGGTCGCACAAGTGTTTTGTTTCTTTTAAAAATTAGCTGCACTTGCCTAGATTTCTCCCTAATAAACTGAAGCTGACAATTCGCCTCTCCCACAACTGACCTTACGCGTTCGTACCATTTCATATCGCTTTCCAAGCCCTTGCATCTAGATAATTAGTCTACGTGAATGTCCCAATTAGCCCACCACTTATACTGTACTGTAATCTCACAGGATTGTTCTTCAAACCCATCTGCGTTAACTTAGATTTTCCTTCATTTAGAGCAAGTTGCAGCTCATCGCACCACATAAAGATTTAGTCCAAGTATGTTCCTACAGTCATCTAACGACGCTGTATACTGTAGCGTCAACAGCAGACATAGCAGATTGCTTCTCACACTATCCGTCAAATCGTCTATCTACGTACACAAGGCGATTCAGCTGCCCCTACAGATGTGCTTTTATTCACCCCACAGTGCGTAACTACATGTGCCATGCTGCAGTGCCGGGAAAAGTGCTTGTGTTAGGAGTATATTACAGTACGTACTCAGTCAGTCCGGTGTTTAATATATTTTCATTCGTACCTCATTTTAAGCATTAATTTTACTATTTGCTACACCCAGTAATTAGGCACGACATATTAACATGGTTACGCCGTGATTCAGTTGCCCCTTCTGAAACTGCTTGATGCAGCCCAACAAATGTGTGATGTCATCGTAAGGTCAAGATCTCCCTGCTGGCTTCATGTATGGTACTACTGATGAGTAAGCTCATCTTGAAAACGATTGTGAACACATCTTCCAGGTGGTATAGCCCACTGGCTAAACGTAAGTCATTTATGTCCGTCCGCCTACCACATAACTATGTCAATATGTCGTGTCTAGTGACCGCATGTAACAAAGAGCAGAATTAATGTTTAAAATGAAGTAACAGTAATGTAATTAATGCACAAGGTGATTCAAAAGAAACAGATTTCAGTAGTTCATTACCAACTATGAAAGATTGAACCACATTGAACATTTCGATGGACACAGGCCGGTGCAAAGTTTTATGTTCGCACAGACACTCAACATTAGTACCATGCGTTGCTCGACAAACATCGAAAGGGTAGTCTATTTCGTTTCACATACGAATCGACAGCTTCATTCATTCGGTTTCTCAGATCTTGAACAGTAGCTACAGTAAGTAGGGCAAAGACTGACTCTTACGTACCCCTACAGAAAAAAATCGCTAGGTGTGAGGTTTGGTGACCTGGGTGGCCAAATTCGGTGAATAAAATCTTGTTTTCCACTTCTTCAAGCCCAAAGTTGTGGGATGGCATTGTTAAGAAATTGCCGCACTTCAAGGTGAAAGTGGTCCCGTGAACCGTCATGCATAAAAATGAAATCATTGGAATCTTTGTGAAATTGAGGAAACAACCAGTTTTGCAGCAGGTCCAGTTAGGATATTCCTGAAACAGTTTCCTCTGCAAAACAAGTAATGTCCGTAAACTTTGTGAACAGAAACGGCACAAAACACATCCAGTTTCGGTGAGTCTCTTTCATCTTTGACGACGACGCCAGGATTTTGTGATCATCGAATTCTTACATTATGGTGTTTTAGTTTACCCGATACGTGAAACCTCAATTCGTGCGAAAAGGTGATTCGTTCGGAGAAAGTGTCCCCTGCCATACCCTTGAGAAATGAAAGGCAAATATCATACCGTTTGTTATGGTCGCCGGGACGCAGTTGCTTCAGTAACTGCAAATTGTAAGCCTTCATATGCAGGCGTCGTTTCAGAACACGTCACATCATTGAGAAAGTCGAAGCTCCATGCCTGCCCATCTTGTGAACTTCCAAGGGCTCGTCGTGAATGGATCTCGTACGTGACGCCGACCAGTGCTCTTCCCTTTACATATGCAACCAGCTTCTAATAATTTTGTGTGCCAGTAATAAATCTGCTTGTGCGGTGGCGCCTTCCTGCTGAATCGACGGCGGAGTGCTCATTGCACTTGAGCAACGGGCTAACTTCACGCAAATTCCAACACACTAACTGATTTCTCTTGTGGTGTTGTCACCATGTTGTTACAAACAAGCAACTGTGTCAAAAATCTGAGCAGTCCTCTATCCAGTGACATGCACAACGTATTTCTGTCTTTTGCATTTCGTAATAAATAATTGAAATCTGTTCTTTCTTTGTGAATCCCTCGGTATTAAACACCGAACTGATGGAGTATGTATTCTAATCTACTCGTAATGAAAGCATGTTCCCAACGCCGCGCCGGATTAGCAGAGCGGTCTAGGGCGCTGCAGTCATGGACTGTGCGGCTGATCCCGGCGGAGGTTCGAGTCCTCCCTCGGGCATGGGTGTGTGTTTGTCCCTAGGGTAATTTAGGTGAAGTAGTGTGTGAGCTTAGGGACCGATGACCTTCGCAGTTAAGTCCCATAAGATTTCACATCCATTTGAATATTTTTTTGTCCCCAACGGCGTAGCTTGGCGCATGGGGATAAGCGTTGCGGAATGCGTGAAACGATATCGGTAGGGGTAGCTGACCCACCCTGCGATGCTGTTTAGAGTGGTGCAGCCTTCCATTAGGTCGAGTCTTCTGAATGAATCCAGTACCTTTTGTAAGATAATCCTGTCCTGCTAGATACTTATGACCTTTCCCTCGATTGTGCCTCGTCTGTGATGAGCTTTACAGTGACACAGACTTCAGCATCAAATCTCTCCTCCACTGCTGCTAACGCATGTAGCTCTCTGTCTCGACGTGTTCTCCAGCTTGCTCATCAGCAAGTGAACCCGGCGTTTATCGCAGAGCTACAGTGAGTTATAGAGCTCCAGAGGGCGATTGCCCGGCCAGGGACCACCTGTTCCCCGCACAGCACGGCACACCGCGGTAGCCGCCCCACCCCAGCTAGCCACTGTGGCGGCGCGTCCTGCAAACACTGCGCCCATTGTCTGCGGGCGCCGCCGCTGTCTCCGTTGTCTGAAGAGGCCGGGCTGCGAAATAGTGATTAATTACAGGGCCCGCCGGGACGCCGCCGCTGCAATTAGAGGCGCGTCCCAGGGGCGACAGTGGCCGCATTGTTACTCAATTACGTCACTTGCCGCGGTAATCACAGGCGGCAAATTGGAACGAATCCTCCATGAATACAAAGTTGCTGGTAGCGGGAGCCCGCGCCTCGCTGACGCATGGCCGGGAGAACGCCGGGACAGCGAGGCGAGGGAGGGGAGAGCGTGCCGTCGAATAATTGTTTGAGTTTGGGAGTGATTGAATTTCACAGTCGCAAACAGATCCAGCGCGCTCATAGCGGCGTGCGCGTCACCCATCTCGCGGGCTGTATTCGCCGGCCGCGCACGGAACATCTTAGACCTGCTGTCCGTTGGGCTCCTTCAATTGGCTGGCCGAACGATCATAGGCTCAGAGTGCTACCGCTTTTTCTTCTCTTAATCGGTGTAAGATCCATCGCATTATTTCTCGTTGTGGATCGCTTGTGGACTCAGCCGCTCCGTACGACGAGCTTGGAGCAGTTAAAGCTGGGCGGCAGGAATCCCTGCGTCCACATGCAATGTTGCTCATCTCCTAGACATAGAGGTGGGCCATTTCTTTTACTAGATTTCTGTTGAAATTACTTTTTACTTATCTATACTAATAATAAATCCGTAAAACCGACGCCGGCCAGTGTGGCCGAGCGGTTCTAGGCGCTTCAGCCTGGAACCGCGCGACCGCTACGGTCGCTGGTTCGAATCCTGCCACGGTCATGGATGTGTGTGATGTCCTTGGTTAGTTAGGTTTAAGTAGTTCTAAATTCTAGGGGACTGATGACCTCAGATGTTAAGTCCCTTAGTGCTCAGAACCATTTGAACCATTTTTTTGTAAAACCGACGCGTCTGACTGCTTATCTTCGATCATGCTAATCTCAGAAACAAATAGACGAGATTTCGTAAGGTTTTTGCAGGCATCTTTAGCATAGTTTGGGTCTCCTAACAGACCATTATGTCATCTAAATCGAACTACGGAAATAAAAATACGCCGTGATTTAAAGTTTTACTAAAACTTTCTTGTCTCAACGTGTGTCCGAACAACCTAATCTCCAAACCAGAAGATGGATTCTTACATAGTTTTCACTGTTAACTTCAGCGTAGATAGGAGCACCTCACAACCAATATTTCATCAAAATCGTTACATTGATGACACTTTCATCATCTGGCCCCATGGTCGTGAAAAACTGGGAGAATTTTTAGAACACCTGAACAGCATTCACGGCCACATCAAGTCTACGATGTAAGTCGAGACAGATAGCGCATTACCCTAAGTTGACGTCCTCGTTCGCCGGAAGACCAATGGGCACCTCAGCCACAGTGTCTACAGGAAACGGACACACACAGATCGGTATCTTCACGCTCTCAGCCACCAACATCCGGCAGAAAAACGTGGCGTTTTGAATACCCCCGCCTATCGTGCTAAAGTCGTCTCAGACGCAGAAAGTCTGCCACTAGAACTTTGCCACCTCCGAAAAGTCTTCCGGGAAAACGGGTACAGCCACAGACAGGTGTCACAGGCTATATCTGGTGTGACATGCAAGAAACACACCAACAGAGAAGAGAACACCACCGAAGAAGAAAACAAGAAACTTGTGTTTTTGCCTTTCTGAGGTACAGTGTCGGGAAAGATTAGCCGACTCTTGAAGAGATATAACATTGCATCGGTGTTCAGGCCCTCAGAAAAACTTCGTCAGCTGGTGAGGCTTGTGAATGACGATCTAGGGCTTAGAACGCCTGGAGTGTACAAGATACCATGTCAGTGTGCCTGTTACTACGTCGACCAAACAGCACGCGCGGTGGAGCAACGCCGGACGGAACACGAGAGGTGCTTACGCCTACGCTATCCAGAAAAATCAGCCGTGGCAGAACACGCCTTCCAGTGGCGTCACAGCCAACAGTGCTGCTATATAACGACGCGGTCATGGCGACACAGCAGTCATTGTTACCACTTGACAATGACTGAGGTTGAGCTCGGTCGAAAGCTCGTGGGATTTTAACCACCTGCAGACGTTACTGGAGGAGGTACCTCTAGGTATCAGAAAGAGGGTGTGGTTTCAGCATGATGGGGAGCCAGCGCTCTATGCAGAAACAGTGTGAGCAATATTAACCAGTACTTCTGGCAATAGTTGGATTAGACAGGGAGGATCTGTGCGTTGTCATCCAAGATCCCTCGACCTCACCCCAACAGATTTCTCGCTTGTCCAGTTACACAGAAAATGTGGAAAAATACGTAAAAATATGGAAAATATAGCAGAAATACGAAAAAATATGGAAAAACATAGAAAACATGTTTCATTAGCGATTTATAAACCTTGCAGGCGCTTTTCTGTTAGATCACTAAAGCACATGCTTAAGGCCTCTAAAGATGTGCGGTAGCTAAAGCGCAGTTGGTAAGCTGCTAAACTGAAAAGCAAAGATATGTTTCGTCCATTACAATCGCACAACGGATGGAAACACATTCAAATTAATTCATACAAAGATAGGTTACCGTCGCTCTAAGCGGGCGGGTTGTAATGGCGATACACATTTTGTCTACACTCGTCTCCATGACTCAGAGGTGGAGCAGTGGTTAGCACACTCGACTCGCATTCGTGAGGACGGCGGTTCAAACCCACGTACGGCTATTCTGATTTAGGGTTTCCGCGATTTCTCTAGATCGCTTCAGGCAAATGCGAAAATGGTTCCGTCGAAAGAGCACGGCCGACTTCCTTCCCCCACCCTTCCTTAATCCAAAGGGACCCATTACCTCGCTGTATGGTCCTCTCTCCGACACCAACCAACCAACCAATTTAGATTAACAGACAATACTATTATTTAGTGTTCGGCTAATTTTCAGTCATTTGCCACAATTTCAGCTATTTTTTTTTTTTGTTTTTACTGCACGCACATCAATTTGTACGGTGCTCCACACATGAGACATAGAATATAGGTTGGAATTTAGGATATTCCACATAGTTAATATTGCGTAGGCGATACACATTCGCATATTCTAAAGGCAGTTCTTTGCAGGAGCTGAAAGGTGTGGTTTGTGCGCAGTATGGTAAGTTAAGGTTGGCACCATCACTGACTTGTCGCAGCCTCAAAACTGTCTAACAGCCAGCATGTGCCTGTCACTGCCCCATAATTTAACAAGTAAAGCAGTGCATTATTTAAGGAAGCACATACACTCTTGCTACAAACTGGAACTGGCAGGCGTTAAAAACAGGCGTTCTAATGGTTCGATTCCTCGGGACAGTATCTTTAAAATCTTGGATGTTACCAATTTAGGATTGGCTCCTATCGGGCAGAGAATATATGTAGCACTTTTGTCACCCTGCTATTTGTCTATTGGGCTAATAAGAGCACGCAAAAATTTAGAAGTATATCTTACAGACAATCAGGATTGAGAATATTTTATAAATTATTATTCTGTCTGCCTGTAATTTTAATTATATGCCAGTTAACTATGCATCCAATTCCATTCACCTGCTGAAGTATTGGCAATTCGTTATAAGCAAACTGCATTTCAAAATCAGGCTGGGGTGTATATGCTGTACAAGACTGCAGATTTTAACGGATTGTTTGTTAGTGATGGGAGGCAGAACCACAAATAGCTGTACTCTGGTAAAGAAAAGAGGACTGACTCGCACGTTTGAGGACTGTATCTTGTTGGAAAACTGTCTTAAATATCTGTTTGCATTGCAGCCCTGAACTACTGCCTGTCTTCAAAAGCAAATTGCATCTCAAAGTCAGAAGGGGGGTGAATATGCCATAGAAAATTGTAGTTCTTTTAATGGAAAAATTATTAATGGCAGAGTGTAGTACCACAAAGCAATAAACTACTAAAAAGCAGGGCTGACAGTTGTTCGTAAAGCAGCTTGTAGGATATTCGACTAGCAAAGAGAATCGTCAAGCCCAGTGCAAGCTCCAACACAGACAACAAAGATGTGTAGCGTATCCAACAAAAACGTCGTATATGGAGTTTGTTCCTTAAGAAATCATATTTCTTCTCATGGATGTTACAGGCACAATCATTAGGACTACTGAACACCGATTTAGAGAGAAGCATTCGATAAAGTCAGCCAACCGTACCTAAGGACTGTGTTACAGCTTCGCAGATTTCCACAAGCAATAATTAATCAATAGCAAATGGTTCCGAAAGAACAAAGGAACTGACATATTATGGAAGACCACTCAGTCCAGCGTTCTATCAAGCACAGTTCCCCTATGTCAATGATATTGTTCACCAGCTTTCTAGAACCATTAATCCATAGGTTCAGCACCGACATACTAGGACTATACTTTGGTGCATGATGGTTCATGATGCATGCCTATTTTGATGATATCGCCATTAAACTTCCGGAACCCTGAGACATCACGAAAATCTCCGACATAAGTACGTTTACAAGGAAGCAGCTGAGATGGCAAAAGAAAAATTTTGCGGCTCAATAAAAGTGTACAAACCACGCTACATCCCTTTACGGAGTGTGTCGAAATGTAAGCGTTGAATATGGAACGACATAATTAATTTCCATAGAAACTGTAGAAATAATGAGAGCTGCTCTGATAGCACATACTATAGGACAAGGGCACTGAATGTCATTCAAAGAACTGAATACATCAAAACACAGACCCTGTCTAAGAGAAACGATATGATGTAGCCAGTGACCAGCTGACGAAATCACATACAGAAGACAGTGTAACAGATCGTAGGGAAACTGCTCAGCCCTTCTCACGAAAAATTTAATAACACTGAAATTGCCTGCAAGTTGGTTGGATTTACTGAACACGGAGTACGGCATCATGGCAGAAAAATAGCAGATTACAGACAGATGCCATAAACGACATTTCGGTCGTTATTACCTACAGAGACGATTCCTAATGAAAGATGTTATACGAGAGGAACAATAATCGGAATCATTCAGAAGAAAATTCCATGCCAGATTAACGTGGAAGACAGTATGGGCAATTTCTGACGTCAAATCCATTAGCACACAGTCATGCTCAGCGGCAAAGTTCTTATGAATGGTTTAATTCCCCTGGGACAGCGGTGACCACTAGGCTTCCGGCCACCCTTCTGCAGAGTTACGCCTGACCCTGGGAGAAGATAATATGTGTGTCTCGACCTCCCATTTTTAGCTTGTGTTTAAAATAAATTTGCTTACCATTCTTATCCAATGCCAATAGTAGCGGCAGCAATAGCTTACAGTATACATTTAGCGATTCTTTGTGAGTTGTCATACTAAGATTTCCCTCATTATTTACAAGCGCACAATAATCCTATAATGTCATATTCCTCTAAGGCAACCTTACAGTAATATCATTATTTTGTAACTCACTATTAAAGCTGGAGAGATTCATCTTATAATTGTTACATATATGTTTAACACTGGATATTGGTGTATTTGTTTAAATATCGCACTCTGCTAGTTGGCTCTGAGAACTATGGGACTTAACTTCTGAGGTCATCAGTCCCTTGGAACTTAGAAGGACTTAAAACTAAGTAACCTAAGGACATCACACACATCCATACCCGAGGCAGGATTCGAACCTGCGACCATAGCTGTCGCGCGGTTCCAGACTGTAGCGCCTAGAACCGCTCGTCCGCCACGGCCGGCTCTCTGTTAGTAATTTTATGCAGTATAGAGATGTATCTGTTTAAATTTTGTACGTTGCTAATTGTTTAGCGTATTATATTGGTATATTTATTTAAATATAGTACTGTGCTAAGAGCTAAAAGTTTAAGATGGTGTATTTATATCTGTCTTAAAATGGGAATGTGGATATTTGGAGAAAATTGGTAAATTAGAACAAACTGGAAATAGCAGTGTAGTCATACACTGGAGTACTCACAGAAAATGCCATGACATAATTAATTTACAGTAATTCAGCAGTACCCAAGAGACTTTGTAATGCCGAACTAGGCCGGCCGTGGTGACCGTGCGGTTCTAGGCACTTCAGTCCGGAACCGCGTGACTGCTACGGTCGCAGGTTCGAATCCTGCCTCGGGCATGGATGTGTGTGAAGTCCTTAGGTTAGTTAGGTTTAAGTAGTTCTAAGTTCTAGGGGACTGATGACCTCAGATGTTGAGTCCCATAGTGCTCAGAGCCATTTGAATGCCAAACTATCTTATGTCACAAATTATATTAATATTTCCCGATTTTTTAAGAATATGTTATGATGTCATTTAATTATAGTAATTTGACCATATGTCAGTCATAAATTGTAGCGTCATAGTATTTTGTATCATAAATTATGTTTATATGAGTTAGAGACTTTGGGAAAGAAAGTGAATGGATGGGTGGGAATTCGTGACTATCAGTCGCACAGAGAATTGTGGTAATGCAGTGCCAAAAGTTGAACACTTTGCCGGTTCGGGACTCGAACCCAGATTTATACTTTTTCACGGGCAGTTGCCTTGACCTGTTTTTTTTTTTTTTTTTTATTTAACAATACTAAGGACCGTTTCTAGGACTCGCAACATCATGCGGCGTCGATATTCCACGAGCGCCACAGCCTACCAAGTTTTTAAAAAAAAATTTTAAATTGAAGAACACGGTCAGCGGCAGGCTCGAGGAGGCATGGGTCGAATTCCAAGGCCTGGCCATGATGTCTCCCCCCTCCTATCACCGAAGAGCGCCGTAAATTTCTTTATATAAATCAACAAATAAAAAGGAGCCATACTCCAAAATGATGATGATAATGTGAACGAAAAGGGCCATCTTGACCGCTGGGACCGCCTTATCGAAGCGGGCGGGTAGTAAGAGGCGGTCGTCACTTCAACGGGCAGCGCCAGTCGTAAACCAGCAGCGTCTCTGCTGCACACAGAGACTGTTCCTGTTACATGTGGGGATCGTGGCAACATCACTTCTGTAAGTCAACTTTTTCTCACATCCGGCACACCCAAGCTGAACTAATGCCAGTATCTGGCGGATCAGTTTTCAGTCTTTGTTCGTCTGGGGGCACATGGGATGGTCAGCTAGGCGAATGGCATGTAGCCTCTGTCGGGTCGAAAATTTCTCCTTGGTGACGACATGCCACGCTGACCACACTAAAGTGGACAGGAAGGGCGCGCGGATGGCTCGTCAAACCCGCGTCCAGTTGACCGTGAGGTATCGTCGTACAATGTCGTCAGCCTGATTCCAGCGTTGGAGAACACTACAATAAGCCTTTTGCTGTCGGATTCCGTGTCTCCGGTATAGCTCCCAATATATAGCTGTGTTACAGGAAAAGCGTCCTAGCGTGGGCGGTAAATGTCCAACAGATGGGTGAGCACAGCGTGTGTTGGGTCACCTGTGCTGTCACGATCCCAGGAAGATTTCTGTTGGTCAAAGACAGAATCGCCGCATTGAGCAAAGGTACAGAGCGAGTGCTCTGTGCTTGACCGTGAGTGACCCCTTTGTGGATGGGTAAAGCAAGAGCAGCAAAACGAATCTTAGAAACTGCAACAGCGTTCATCACGTGTCCGAACGCTCTAAGCGTGTCTGTCATCTGTAACACGTGGGCATAATGGTTAAGATGAGAAGCCATGTACACACTGACGTACCAAGTTCGTTGCTGAATGTCCAAAGATCTAAATTTGTTAAGGCAACCCTATGTGTGGAGTAGTTTTAAGATCTTACGATACGTAAATACTGCCGTACTTTGTATTTGTCGATGTAATTATATCCCTAAACATTTGAGCATTTGGACCTTTGCATCCAGGAGTGCATCCAGTTCTGCAGGCGTTCCTCGTCCCACCTCCATGTAGGTTGATCACACTGCCGGCCACCGCCCCATACTGCTGGAGCCAGGAAAGCCCCATTCGTATTTTGTCCAACCAATCCATGCTAAGAACATATCATCGGCCTACGCACCACATCGAAAGGTCACGGAGACGAGGTTAAGATCTTACAGGCGTTGCGGCAGTCCATGAAGCGCGGTTTTGAGGGCAACGGTGAATAACATAGCAGAAAGAGGACAGCCCTGTTTGACGGACAGGGGCGGACCGATAGCCGTTTACTATAATCCTCGTGACCGCCCCGTGGATCAAACTAAGCATAACAGATGTTGTCACCCGCGGGATACCGTAACTGCAAGCAGCAAAACCATGTTCGATGCAATCGAAAGCATTGTCAAAATCCATAGCAACAAGAACGCCATGGAGACGGCATGTCTCAGCGCCACCACGTCTCTATACATGCTCAAACTCGTAAAAGCATTAGTGTTGCCACTGAGACAGGTTTTCTCAGAGTGAATGGCCGCCATTACTGTAGATCTGAGCCTCTCATGGACGATGCTTGTCAACAGTTTGTAGTCGGTGTTTAGCATTGTCAATGGATGAAAATCAAGTGGGTGACTGCTTCCTTCGGATTTGGGCACCTGAATCAAGAGGCCCTCATTGAATTGAGAAGGTACTTGAAAATCGGGGTTGAGGAGTTCTCTGTACACCCTGGGGCCATAAGATAAAAAAATCATTTTGTAAAATTTAGGAGGGAATTCGTTAGGGCCTGGCGTTTTGTTGGCAGCACAGCGCAACATAGCATCTTGTAGTTCTTGCAAAATTACCTCCAACAAGATCGTAGCATCATCTTGTGGGTTCCGGGAGACGGATAGGTCAGACAGGAGTTCCCTGACTCCTTCATCCATGATGTACTCTCCCGCACAGAGAAGTGTATGTGACTATGTGAACGCTCGGACGATACCCATTTGCGTTTCAGCTCCTCGTCCATCCTCCGTCTCCTCTTGCTGCCTCCTGTCTTGAATGATATGGTGGAGGGAAGATCGTCCTCTGTTGTCCTCGCCCGCACCTGCACAACTGCGAGAAGTACCACGGTGATACGTTCTGGCGATTGACGTTCAGGCGACAGCGGTTGCACAGCCTTTTTGCGCAGCAAAGTGTAGTAGAGATCAGTGGTCGCGGTACACTAGCGCCATCTATGTCGTTCAAAGCAGTCTAATTTTCGGCACAAGGTGCTTTTGACACACCGTAACCACTACTGAAGTGTGGAACCTTAGGCATCTGTTCCAAGTGTATCAGCTTCGCGTCTACAAGAAGAGCGGTATTGAAGCGCCACCGACCCCTAATTCGTAGGGCGCGTTAGTGGGGGAGGGTGAGACTACACATATACGCTAGGTGGTCCATGCACGCTGCTGGCCAGATCTCAGTGTCGACAACTGTTGATCGCAGGCCGCGTGTGACGTAAACACGATCCAAACGGCTCACGGAATGGCTAGTAAGGTAGGTGTAGGCCTTTCGGTCTCCGTGTTGTATGACCCATGTGTCTGACAAAACCAAGTCCTTTACAAGCACCTGAAGTGCCGGGCAGGTGGTATAGTGCAACATACGGTCGGATGGTCTGAGCAAATACTTAAAATCTCCACCTACTACGAAGTTGTCGGCATTGTCCTGCAAGAGCAGTGCTATGTCTTCGGCATAAGAGGTGTGGCGTTCTCTCCCTCTGTCGGTTTCGAAAGGAGCATACAGGCTCACTAGAAGAACTCTACCAATTGTGAGTGCGACCCCAGGGGCACACGGCAAATAGAATACGTTGCCGTGAACCGTTCCTTTAGCAGAATAGCCGTACCACCTCCGCCCACATCTGAAGGCATAGCGTAGGCGTCATATCCGTAGGTATGGATACAGAGTCCTTGGTCGGACTCGAAGGAAAACAACTTCAGATCTGCAGCTGGTAATGTATCTTGAAGCATACGTGTTTTGAGAGCAGAAGTAATGCCGTTGACATTGACCGTGGCGGGAGCTGTCCTTGGTATTACAGGCGGGCAGTAGTCACGGTGTGGAGCGTCTTCAGGGCGAAGAGATAGGAAGCGGTGGGTGTACCTCATGCCGGCCTTGTCGTCTCACGCCGTCTACGTAGACGCGGCCAACGTCATCGGTGTACCGTCAGGGTCCTGAAACGGTCGTCCATCTCCATCTCCTGCGCCCAGTATCCCAGAGAGGTTGGTGACACTGATTCTCGAACGGCAGACGTAGTCGTGGGTGCATCCCTCGGGGGGCGGGCCTTCGGTGATCTCCTGCATCCCAACTGTCCACGGTCCCGCCAGTAGTGGGGGAAGACATCGCACCATGTGGCACGTTAGGATCGGCCACGTCAGATCGGTGTATCGGGTGACGCACCTTATCAGCTACCGTTGATTCCTCAGGCCGTTCAACTGTCTCGGTCGTTAAGCGCCGTTTCTTATGGCGCTTCGGAGGTTTCTGTTTCGCTCTGTGTCCGGAGCAGGGCAGAGGACGGAAGCGGTATCCTGTTCTTCTACTTCCACCTCAACGTTGTCTTGTCGTTGCAACGGCACGTGTGTTCCGCCTGTGCTTGGCGACAGGGCAACAGAGGCACTGGCGCTGGGGTCTCCACACCGGAAGTGTTGCAGGGACCTCCAGGGCTTGCACCAGTATAGGAGGGTCGTTATAGACAGCTGGCGTCTCCATTCTTGCCACCACAACATACGTAATCGGCATAGCAGTCGCTGTCGACAGTCAAGTCTGATCGTCTGAGGGCGTCTGCACGAGCCGGCGTTGAAGCCATTCTGTACGTACATGGCCTACCTGTCCACATCCGGAGAAGGTCCTGGGTGATTATCGCTCGGCAACCATCGATTGTTAGATACAAAAGAATATGGTGGTGTAGTTCAATGCGAACCTGTCGCACCCCGTTAACGACACTGGAAGTTTCAAAGGTCTTCCATTTTTCCACCGTATGGCCGAGGACTGTGCCATAGGGGAAGAGCAAGGACGACCAAATCCTCTGGAACTTCAAATGGTAGCTGAAACACGCCCGCATTTTGTATTCTCAGTCCAGTACGTCCAAGTGTTACCACATCCGCGTTTCCGTTAGAGTTGCACGATAAACAAGTAGAAACACAACAGATCATTCGGGTCAACTTGAATCACATCCCGTAAAAAATCTCTTTACTTATTGGGCCTTGGGTCTAGAGTACATTGCATCTAACTGCAGCATGATCGTGTCTTTCCGATGCGAAAGAGCCATTCGATGTTAGGAACGTAATTGTGACACTGAACACTAGCGCGCGGTAAACAACAACAGACCCAGCAACGCGGCACGGAGCTCCCGGGACGTACCACACCGCTCCTCAGCCAAAGGCCGACTGTCCGCTTCGGCCATCTGGACACGATCCCTAACGGACTCAAATTTCCAGCTTATCGCATGCTGCAATACAGTGATTCTTGTCCACTGACTCCCTACTCACAAACTATTGATTCCTTTAGGACTATGGTCGATATTAGTTGCCGGCCGCGGTGGCCGAGCGGTTCTAGGCGCTTCAGTCCGGAGATGCACGACTGCTACGGTCGCAGGTTCGAATCCTGCCTCGGGTATGGATGTGTGTCATGTCCTTAGGTTAGTTATGTTTAAGTAGTTCTAAGTTATAGGGGATTGATGACCTCCGATGTTAAGTCCCATAGTGCTCAGAGCCAATTGAACCATTTTTTTATATTAGTATATCTTCACTGAAACAAATTTCAAGGAGTTGAGTAATTCACCCGTGCCCCAGTCACACACTGTGATATTAAAGTGTCTCATCTCACAAATTACGGTCCTGTTTGTCGCCGTGTTTTTACTAGGATAACTCTGTTGCTGCCGATCGTTTCACTACGAATCTCACATACCTGGTTCAAAAAATGGTTCAAATGGCTCTGAGCACTATGGGACTCAACTGCTGTGGTCATTAGTCCCCTAGAACTTAGAATTACTTAAACCTAACTAACCTAAGGACATCACACACATCCATGCCCGAGGCAGGATTCGAACCTGCGACCGTAGCAGTCGCACGGTGCCGGACTGAGCGCCTACATCCGCGAGACCACCGCGGCCGGCTCACATACCTGGAACAGAAATAAAAGGGGTGAGGAAGAGGGGGCGCTCTTGATTCAAGTCTTCCTATTGGCCTAGAGAGGGAGAATGGTGTGCGAAGGGGAATGTGATGTCATCTTACATCAATATCTGTTCTAGCATACCCAGAGTGGACGTGTTACATTTATTTTCCGGACGTTTCTAAGCCCACAGATTTCTGAGTTGCATGGCTGACCTCAGAGAGGTCATAGAAAGGTGTCTCAGGCTGCCCATCCAGACATTGAATATACCACACGTAATTATCCGAGAGAGGTGAGTAGATGGGGAATTTCCTGCAAGCGTGACGTGACCTTGAGATAAGACCGTTATCTTAGCCAAAATCGGAACTGATACTCTACAAATGCTCTATGACTAAACTTAGTAAATAAACTGTTTATTCAGTTCTGTACAAGGCGGGAATCAAAAACAATACATACTGGGAAGAAGGAAATATTTAAAATTGATCGTTCCAAATTTCTCGGTATGCGTGGTCATCAGAACATGAGTTGGAAATCGCATATTATAGATATTTTGTATCCTTTGAGTTAGCAACATTTTCTCTACGTTTAATTGATTATTTTGACGATCAGAATATTGGGACACTTTGTCTACTCCCTTTAATTGATATCTTACAGAATAATTTTCAGGAGTAATAACAAACATAGACACTAAGTATTTATTGCACAGAAACGTTCTGCAAAGGATACTATCTGGCTACCATCCTTGAACTTCATGTAGGCAGCCGTTGGGAATACTAAATGTTAGGGCGTAAAGTCAGCGCCGGCACGCCAGTCAGGAACGACAGAGAAGGGAAGGCTGTGACAACAGGTCAGCCAATCTCACGCTGACCGTCCTCCCTTCAAGACGGCAACGAGACAGCAGCGGCCCCTATGTGAAGACGACAGAGGCACGACGCCCGACTGGTGGCAGCCCACTTTGATAGCAGCTCCAATGTTAGCCACTTGGTTAGCAGATGCATCGTAGCCTCTTCATTAGCAATATTTATGTACCTCAGTTGGAGATCAGCAATCACTGCAGTTCAGTTGACAAATTATTGTTAGTGGCGGTCGCTATAACCAGAAGTGTTACTTGTGTTTGTCTGTTCTGAAGAAGAATGATTATTTTGTATGTCGCCCTTTGCTTGCGACTTGCACTTGTGGATGATCATGTGTAAAGGACTGCCAGAATTCTCAGATCAAAGCAAAGTGTTTATATTTTTCTTGTTGTAATAAAACTCGTTAATACGAGTTGTTCGATTGTTTGTCTTGTGAACCTAGTATGGTAAATTCCTAGACACAACACGAACATCATCCTCACATCACATTCATTCTTTTATAAAGTTCATTGTGGAGAATTCGGCATAATGTGAATGTAATAGTTCAATCATAAATACATAATTAATTGTAATACCCAAAATCGGGTCCATTATTCACAACCTGACTTCCACAGAATAGCAAAGTATGGAGAGATAAAATATTTGACTAACGCCCTTGTGCATTAAAAGTGCTGGTATGTAATGAAAGGTTTAATGGCAAATTGAAATCATTCCTATCTCACAAATCCTTCTATTCCATAGTTAGTTCTATTCCTTAACTAGTTCCACAGTAAATCCTTTAGATTAAGAGTTTTAAAAAATTGAGTTACGTAAATGAACCACAGGCAGCCATGTTATCGTAGAGTCATAGAGAAGATACAATCTAAGGCAAAAAGAAAAAAAAAAAAATACGACCGACGTACCACGAAGGAATTATCCTTATGCGACAGATGTCGGTATATGTGACGCACATCTAAGAAAACAGGAATGAATACAATTTCAGATAATTCGAGATAAAAAACAGCTTTTGCTCTGCCTCACGGCAGGTCTTGTCATGGGGGAAGCGTCGTCAGAGAGGTCCACCGCATGAGCGTCTAGGGAAGTGATTCCAGTGGTAGTTTCCCGTTGCCTTCCACTGCTGATGATAAAATGATGAGGACAACACAGCATCCAGTCCCTGAGGGGAGAAAAACTCCTACCCAGCCGGAAATCGAAACCGGGCCCCTTGGCGCGACAGACCACCGCGCTGAGCACTCAGCTATCCGGGCGGGTATTCAAGAGAAAGAGCTTCATAATTTGAGGTCTATAACGAGCTTGTTGACATCTGGGTCTTACGCAAGCAGTTACTCGGCACTGAATGACAGAGCTGTTGGAAATGCTCCTGAGGCATATCGCGCCAAATTCTCTCCAATTGGCGCATTAGATCGTCAAAATCCTGAGATGGTTGGAGGACCTTGCCCATAATGCTCCAAACGTTCTCGATTGCGGCGTTTCCAGAGACATTTACGGCCTGTAATCTTGTTGATTGGAGTATAAGAATCTTTAGTGATGAGTCCCGCTTTGAACTGAGCCCCGATAACAAACGAAGATGTGTCTGGAGACACCTCAAACAGCGGTGGGACACCAATCCAGCATTCGCTGGCCACACGACCCAACAGCCAGGAGTACTGGTGTGTGGTGCCACTTCATTTCATAGCAGTACCCCTTCGGTTGTTACCCTCGCCACCTTTAGAGCACAGCGGTACGTCGACGATATTATACGCCGCGTTTTGTTGCCCTTCATGGTAAGCCATCTTGGGCTTACGCCAGCATACGGCGAGTGTTTCCGCTGCTTGTTTTTATGCTTGGACTGCAAGATCGCCGGACCTCTCCCCAGTTAAGAATGTTTGGAGCATTATGGGCATGGCCCGCCAACCAGCTCCAGAATTTGACGAACTAGCCAATTGGTCAGAATTTGGGACAATATCCCTGAGGAGGACTTCCAACAAATCTGCCAATCAATGCTAAATTGAATAATGGCTTGCATAAGGGCTAGAGGTGGACGAATGCGGACTTGCTCAATTTATGAATCTCTTTCAACCGAAAAAAAGTCCAATTCCTCTGTAACTGTAATCAACTGCTTTTCTGTACTTGTACAGTACTTCTACCGATTTCCGTTGCATTCCGATAGTTCCTTCGTGTTGCGTCGCTTTGTTCCCCTAAAGCGTATATCTTATTCATAAACCTACTGACACGTTGGACATCGTGGACAACTGTCGCAAATATGACTTACAGAATACGCAAATGCGCACTGAACTTCAAACGACAATAAAAGCAATAGAAGTAGCACAGTAACATATCTTGTATCAGATTGTAATAGGAGGGATGGTGCGGTAGTATTCTGACCGAGGCTACACGGCTGCCGTTATCGCATGGAAATGAATGCAGCTGGGGGGGCTGTTTCACACGCAGAGGCGGCCGTCCTCTGCTAAATCAATTTGCATAGGTAGCACTCGGTCGTCGCGACAACTGCAATATACTGCACAATGCGGCGACGCCACCCCTCTCCGTGTATGCAACGCATACGTCGCCGTGGAGGAAATTCGCTGTAAAGCGCAGACTTTCTGGCTTAACGTGTCAAGTCTTTGAATACAGACGGGGAAGATACGGTGGAATTTGTTGACAGCATGGACAGCATCGTTTTTCCATTCCTGCCAGTCTTAAATGCAGAGCGGCGAGTGTAATGGAAGCCGATGACAAGAGCTCGTCCCAGAGATCAAATGGCGTCTGGTTTTACTGAAGACGTGTGGCTCTTACATTTTCATAAATATGTCAATAGTACATCACCTTAGCAATCTAAAATAAAACATATGCCACAAAAATGTGAACAAATCGAAAGGAGGCAGTCATCGGTGATATGAATTGAGCATGTAGAAAAGTCAGGAAAACTTTCCAAAAACTGAAAATCGAAGGCGTCATCATTAAGAGCTGAAACGTCCCCCTAGAAAAATTAATGAATTACTGTGCTGATTAACCTCTTACGTTATTTGATTTTCAAACAGCTGAGCAGAACTGAACGTACTCAGACATTTCGCTCTTTACCTATTCTGATCAACACTAAACTGACAGCCAATATTTTTAGCGCAACGCAATCTGACTTTCAATAATCCCTGCAAGAGAATGGCCCTGACTAACATTAACCTATACGTTTCATAAATCACTTACCTCACAAAAATCTTCATTACTCGAACTACTGCAATACAGCGAGCGCCAATACTGCCAGCTAAAAAAAAAGATTCTAACTACTGAAGGCACTAACTACTGATAGGCATAGTTAGCAAATGAAAGATTTTGATAGGGAACAAACAATATAATTACCTTAATAGTGTTCCATTGTCATAATATATGTATCAGTTCATGACATCTAGTCTTACAAATTTACTCTCTCTGATGGACACGCGTCCAAATCATCCGCTCTCAAACTCCGCCATCTCTCTCCCCACATCCACCACTGCTGGCGGCTCACCTCCAACTGCGCAACGCTACACGCTGTTAACAGCCAAGTGCCCAACACTACAATGGCGAATTTTCCAACAATGCAAACCAGCCACAAACTGCATACAGCACAGTCAGTGATTTTCATATAGAGCGCTACATGGCGTTACCAACATAAAAACCTAAACAGCCTACTTAGCGCGAATGAAATTCCACTGCTAAGTTCAGAGGACAGGGCAACCAGATCAATGACAGTGAAGGCATCCACGACGGGACTAACAGTGGCCGAGCGGTTCTAGGAGCTACAGTCTGGAATCGCGCGACCGCTACGGTCGCAGGTTAGAATCCTGTCTCGGGCATGGATGTGTGTGATGTCCTTAGGTTAGTTAGGTTTAAGTAGTTCTAAGTTCTAGGGGACTAATGACCTCAGAAGTTAAGTCCCATAGTGCTTAGAGCCATTTGAACCATTTGAACTAACAGTCTGCTGTCGTGACGAAATATGAAATGGATGCTCATTTAAAGGTCGCTCTGGATCTGGTATCACGGTCCGAGTCTGACACTGCACTGGAACACTTGTTACCAAACGAGGCACATGGAATGAACACCACTACTGCAGGGTTTTTAAAATAGTTGTACAGAGTACCAAGAAAAAGATTATTATTCAAGTTAATCGTATTGTATCAATGAGACTGACAACAAAGAAAGAATGAAATCCATACAATCCCGAACACAACAACACAAAATTACACGCCACAGCAATATTATCTTGATTAATGTGATACGTACACTGATGTTCAGAAAAAAAAACAGAACACCTTGGAAGACTGGAGATAAGACGCGAAATGGCTAAGCTAGCATGACAGAGCGGATTAGGTTGTGGAAAGGGACCAAAATGAGTTGCTGTCAGTTGCACTCACATACAAACTTTATTTGTCCACACACATAATATTACAACAAGAATGGAAAACATTCATAGTTTCAATCGACTTCCTTTTATTAACTTTAGAACAGCTGAATGCCACACTCAAAATCCAAGATGCAAGGCCTAAGTAAGAAATTGACATACAGGGTTCTTCTGGAGGTGTGACCCAAAAATATTTTCTAAATGTTCAATCTAAACAGGTCGAAGGCCTTACTACTTTAATTTTAATGGAACTCGGCTGGAGGTCCCATATTAATCAATAAGAAGTGTTTCAAACAGCAAAAGGCCTTATCTTAAAACAACTGATGCAAATTCGGCTGAAGGCCCCATACAAAAACATCACAATCGTGTGAATTAAGGGCAAGACAAGAACATTAATTTAAGAGATATCACTACTCGGATGAAGGCCGCACATCAGCAAATAATTTAACGGCTTAAGTCCTGAAAGAAAAGTTTCAGTTTTAAAGGCAGAAGGTCGAACCATAAAACATTTCATATAAAGTAAGAATAACAACCTCATGCCTTACGGGCAAGACAGGAACATTAATTCAGGTTGTATCAAAAGTCGGCTGATTTCCACACATCAACCAAATAACTAAAAGTCAAAGAGAGAAGTTACTAAGTAACACACACGGGACGGGGCTCAGAACTTTCAAAGGGTCGGCCTGGAATTGTAACACTAAAGCCCGTTTAGGTGAGACAGGCAGGCTGACCAACCATCTTTTAATTGGAAGGCAACCCAACCGACAGACGGCCGACAAACCAACCATCGCAACGGCTGTGGAACTACACGCCGTGGCGGACAGCACCAACTCAGTGAGAAAACACTCACTCGCTGCTATGTCGCAACTGGCTACTGCAGTACACAGACGGCATTTAAAGCATTGCTCATTCGAACTGACACAGGGTACACAGTGTTGCACGAAACACTGCCACAAGAAAGTCGCACACTCATAAAACGAATCACTGATAAACCACTGGAACAAATGACCGCCGGACACACACACAAACCCGAAGGACGGTCGGTGCCGAAACACACGTCGTCTGACCAGACGACCGACCAACAACAAACCAAGGTCGTTGGCCCTCAAACCATGTGTGTCCACTTTCCGTCGGGAACTGGGAGACACGGCGATCCGGGCACACTGGCTCGGACCCAATCATGCATAGATAATTCTTGCCCATTGTCCACGACGTCTCCGCACAAGAAGGAACCGAGCCGCGTCCAGCAAGATGACTCAGCGACGAGGCCCAGAAACGGGCAAAAGACCAAACACACGTCGCCAAAAGAGGCGACCAACTGAACGACCGACCAACGGTCGATCCCGCTGCCATCTTCGTCCGTCGGACAGTTTATCCTGCGTCGCGAGCGGTCGGCGAGTACTGGCTGTCCGCGCCACCCTAGCACTCCGTCCCCGACTGCTGCTACGTCCCGATTGCACTTCTGCCGCGTTCCAACTCCAACGACTGCCAGGTCCGAACTCCCTCCTCGACACACCACGACCGGGAAGTAATAGCCGTGCAGCAATGATAATACGGCAGGGCAAATATCGATACGCGCTGCTGCTGCCACTCACAGGCAAGCAGGCAGGCAGTGATTCAGTGACACCAGTAATTGAAATTTAAAATGACAACGCAGCCGTACGGTAAAACAAGATGTTACATAATAGATGGCACGAACATGAGCCAAGCTCGGCTCGGGACGCTCATAGTCACAGGACATGTACATTAGTATGTTCTTCAGAAATTTGAACAATGTTGTCCCGCGGGTTCAGGGTCAACACTTATAACGCGGCACAACGCCGTCTACAGGTAAAATGTTCCTGCGGTTCTCGTTGTCGATATAAAGCGAAGATAACGAACCAATGTGATCTCAGCAGACGTGCAGGGTGCCTCGCAGACGTATGCTCGAACCGTACCGTCAGATCAGTAAGTTTGAAAGATGGCGCATTATTAGCACGAGAGACTGTGATGCATTCATCCGGGAAACTGTTGCTCGTGTGGGACGAAGTGTTTCGCCAATGTAAGGCGTGTGTGCAGAATGGTTCACGGAGGGCTGTAGAACACGGCGAGATAGGTCAGGTCACATTACCCAGTTTCATCCGGAAGGCATTGCAAGGATGATCTTGCATCCTCCTCGGCTATGGTCTCATTGGAGACAGCCCGTCGCCACTTATTACGGCATGGGTTACGTGACCTCGTCCACTTCTCCGCCTGACGAAAGTGCAGAAACATGCTAGACGGCAGTGGTGTATGGAACGACGTCACTGCGAATAGGGATGGCATCAGATAATAATTTTGCACGAATCCGAGCTCTGTTTGTTTGAAAATGATGGTCGCATTTTGGTTCGCCCCATACATGCAGCGCCAACTCAAGGCCGTATGGCAGGGGCGGGCAGGAATCCTGCACGTGTGCGGTGCACTTGCACGCGTGCAGTTAACAGGTGTTCTGCGTGCACACAGGGGCAAGCCGGCCACCCGCTTATCTCCCATCCCCACCATACCTTCTGTCCGCTCCTTCCTCTGTAATGCGTTTTGTTTCCTAGCTTGCTTTATTGAGTGTATGAATAAGGTTAGTAGGAGTGCTTGAAGGAAATCATGGTTTGAAAGAGTACCTATTACCTACGATACGTTTTATTTAATTATCAGAGGTGGAGTTTACAATACGTTTAATATCTGGAACAAAATTTCTACATACAGACAAAAACAAACAGTTACGTAAATTTTCATCACTGATGTTTGCTCTTAACCGAGACTTATTAATTCAGCAAATGGTTTTCCGGCTCTCGCTATATTAAGCGCAGTCTTATAACTTGCACATACCGCTGGGCTATTATTGTTGTCGTCCTGAAAACTTGAAAACAGTGCTCCATAAAACTTTAAGTCAGTTAGATGAGAGACATGACGAGAGAAAGCCGCAGATCTCTCGTGACAACAGCAACTACGACAAATTCAAATGGCTCTGAGCACTATTGGACTTAACTGCTGTGGCCATCAGTCCCCTAGAACTTAGAACTACTTAAACCTAACTAACTTAAGGACATCACACACATCCATGCCCGAGGCAGGATTCGAACCTCCGACCATAGCGGTCACGCCGTTCCAGACTGTAGTGCCTAGAACCGCTCGGCCACTCCGGCCGGCCAACTACGACAGATTCATCTGGTATCGTCAGATCGCTCTTCTTAAGCTCAGTCAATTCCCCATCCGCTCAGAATCCGACAATAAATTGTACTCGTCCTTGTGAAATTTATTGTAATGACCTTCAATACTAAACTTCCGTTGACCAGCGAGAATGCTGCCACATATTAAACATTTCGAATTTTCACGTTTTTGCACAAAGAAAAAATGATTCTCCCATTACTTTTTAAAAGATAGCAAATCTCCACTTCTCCGTTTCTTGAAATGCAACGTTCACTACATAGTGCTCGCTTCGCATCAACGTCCGCAGCTTAGCCTGGCACTACACTGCCGCAACCTGCCGGCTGTCGCCACAGCCCCGGTCGACGCCTGCACGCGAGCAGCACACGTGCAGCGTGTGCGCTGATGAGCCGCGTGCAACGTTTGCCCGCCCCTGCCGTATGGTATGGGATGCTCTGGGTGCAATCGCAAATCATAGTCGGTGCGCATCCATGACACTGTGACCAGTGTGACATACGTGAATGATATCCTGCGACCGGTAGCCATACCCTCCCTGCACAACGCTCCAGACGCCATTCTTCAGCAAGACAATACACGACCGCATGTTACTTGACGATCACGTGCCTTCTTGGTTTCACAGAATGTCAGCCTTTCGTCCTTCCCCGACAGACTTGTTGCTAATGTGTGGTATATGGTAAAAACGACTGGTGCAGCACTGTAACCCAATGCCAACCACCACAGATGATCCTTTGAACCAGGTGACAGCGGCATGCATGACTATACAACATGACGCCATTCGGGGCTTCTGCTCTTGGATGTTATCACTCGTAGAGCAAGTTATCAGGGCCCATGGCAGACAGTGTACCTACTAGGCAACAGGAAACCTGCTGATCTGAGGTGGCTGATACGCTGATCACTACTGCAGAACATGCTAATGTACATGTCCTGTGAATATGAACGTTTATCCCTAGTCGTTCGAGATGTTCTTTTTTTCCTACCACGAGTTTGTAACAATCCACACGAGAATCAAAACGAACATTGAAGGCCCGCTAGATGACCATGAGTTTGACTTTATAAAAGGTAAATCCGCATCTGTAGCTGCGTCGTAGCGTAGGTGGCTGCCATGAGGCGCGACTAAGTCAGATTCCCGGCACTGCAAAGGACTTATATTTGGTGAGCGGACTGATACGGGCTGCATTCAGCTTCAGGATGCCAACTGAGGAAATACTTTACTGAAAAACAGCGCCTCCACCGTCTGGAAAGCCTCATATCGGCCGCGAGATTGGTCTGCTAACTACACTCATGCTCATTAATTAAGGATAATTGCAGAATGGGCGCTAATAGCATAGGCACATTGGGAACACATACGTCACAGATCTGTAAGTCCACGGTATTAGCGATAAGTTGAAAAGACCCTCCCGAAACACATGTGCTACAAAACGCCACTGTTTTCTGCGCATCAATATGGGATACGATCACGATGAACACGTAGACAGGTCACACAATGGGGTGGAATACTCTGGAGCAGCTGCTGGGGTATAGCCTCCCATTCTTGCACAAGTGCCTGTCGGGGCTCCCGAAGTGTGATGACTGGGTGTTGTGTGCTGTTCTTAGGTTAGTTAGGTTTAAGTAGTTCTAAGATCTAGGGGACTGATGACCATAGATGTTAAGTCCCATAGTGCTCAGAGCCGGAAGTGTCCTAGGGGTTTGAAGATGTGCAGCGATGCGTCAACCGAGAGCATCCCAGACGTGCTCGATGGGTCTGCAGGAGAGGCAGGTCACTCCATTCGCCTGTTATCTTCTGTTTCAAGGTACTCCTCCACGATGGCAGCTCGGTGGGGCCGTGCGTTATCATCCATCAGGAGAATGGTGGGACCCACTGCACCCCTGAAAAGGCGGACATACTGGTGCAAAATGACGTCCCGCTACCCCTGACCTGTTACAGTTCCTCTGTCAAAGACATGCAGGGGTGAACGTGCACCAATCATAATCCCACCCCACACCATCAAACCACGACCTCCGTACAGGTCCCTTTCAAGGACATTAAGGGGTTGGTATCTGGTTCCTGGTTCGCGCCACATGGAAACCCGGCGAGAATCACTGTTCAGACTATACCTGGACTCGTCCGTGAACATAACCTAGGACCACTGTTCCAATGACCATGTACTATGCTCTTGATACCAGGCTTTACGGGCTCTCCTGTGACCAGGGGTCAGTGGAATGCACCTTGCAGGTCTCCGGGCGAATAAACCATGTCTGTTTAGTCGTCTGTAGACTGTATGTCTGGAGACAACTGTTCCAGTGGCTGCGGTACGGTCCCGAGCAAGGCTACCTGCAGTACTCCGTGGCCGTCTGTGGGCACTGATGGTGAGATATCGGTGTTCTTGTGGTGTTGTACACTGTGGATGTCCCGTACTGTGGCGCCTGGACACGTTTCCTGTCTGCTGGAATAGTTGCCATAATCTTGAGATCACACTTTGTGGCACACGGAGGGCCTGTGCTACGAACTGCTGTGTTTGACCAGCCTCCATTCACCCTAGTATTCTACCCCTCATAACGTCATCAATATGTGTTTTTTGAGCAATTTTCAACACACAGTCACCATTAGCACGTCTGAAAACGTCTGCACACTTACTCGCTGCACCGTACTCTGACATGCACAAACACACCTCTGTGTATGTGGACTGCTGCCAGCGCCACAGTGCGACGACTGCAGGTCAAATGCACCGCACGGTGATATCCCGTGGTGATTTAAGCCCGCAAAACGCCCACCACAGCGTTGTTTCACCATGTATCAGCGTTGTCCTTAATTAATGAGCATGAGTGTATCTGCCCCTCCATAAAGCATACGCATGTCGGAGCAAGGCAGAGGACGACACGGCAGCCGGCTGACACATCTTGAGCCTTCATGGCCTGGCGAGCATCTTGCTTGGAAAAGGTAAAGGTACCAAGCAGGCAGATCTGGCTTCACTGGTTGTGATAGCATCATGGTTTTAGTTAAATCATGTCACCTCCATAGGAGTTGTTCGCCAAAACCAATCGTTCGACAGCGTAATAGGGTGCAAGATGCGTGAGTTCCTCGCAAAAACTGGAACACAAGCAAGGGGAAGACGGGTAATACACAGTGCGTATAAGAACCGAAGAGGAACAGTAAGAACTGACGACCAAGAAAGAAGTAATCGGCTGAAGAAGGGCTTAAAGGAGAGATGGTATCGTTCCCCTCTACTGCTGAACCTATGTACTAAAGAAGCAACAAAGGAAATAATAGCGTGAATAAAAATTGGGATTAAAATGCAGATCAATAAAACGATTTGCTGATGGTCTGGGTATCATCTGTGAAACGGGAAAAAATTACAAGAATTTTTCAGCTAAAGATCAGCCAGATAAAAAGTGGATTACGAACTGAGAGTGAACGAACAAAGACGCAAGTATTGAGGAGCAGAAGAAATGAGATTACGGACAAAAGACAGTCCGAACTGTCCTTGAAAGCCCAGCAGTACCGACCGGCCGCCGTGTCATCATCAGCCCATAGGCGTCACCAAATGCGGATACGGAAGGGCATGTGGTCAGTACACCGCTC
Organism: Schistocerca americana; assembly: GCF_021461395.2. NCBI lineage: Eukaryota > Metazoa > Arthropoda > Insecta > Orthoptera > Acrididae > Schistocerca > Schistocerca americana. Next base: position 633,981,851 of record NC_060123.1, on the reverse strand, counting down.
TCCCGGTCGTTGTCAGTCTTCTCAGTCAAGTGGCTCCTGGATTGGCCTAACAAGAGCTGAGTGCACCCCACTTGCCAACAGCACTCGGCAGACCCGGATGGTGACACAGAGATTAGGGAAAAATACAAGAAAATTGAGGACGACGCATTTAACAACGTGAATATGATCTGCCACATGTGGAGGAGGAAGCAAGAAGGATACAAGAAACAAACTAGCGCAGGCAAGCACAGGATTTCAGGACAAAAGGAGTTTCTAAGTATCGGTAACGCCATTAATATGAAAATGTTTATTTGAAATTTTAGTTCTGGATCACAGCATTGTATGGAAACCTTACTGACTGAAACACACTAAACGTTCGGTAACATTTTCGTCTTATATTTCAGCTTCGGTCCACACAGTTGAATAATTTCCGGCTTCGGCTGATTACCATCTCATCATCAGGTGATCGGAGTAGGTTACGTAGTAACTCGTCAGCTGGTGAGATGTGAGTAGCAAGCATCTCTTTAGTTGGCTAGTAAATATGTAACGTTTTCACGTCATCTGATGATGAGTTGGTAATGAGTAGAAACCATAAATTATACTACTGTATGGCCTGAGGCTGAAATGTATGATCATTTTTCTGAAACTTTCTCATAAATAATAATAATCTGTTCCAAAGCAGTGAATACCCGTCCACCTGATCTTACTGTAAATGTGATCTCAAATATTTCCCTGTTCCTGTGTCCCATTCCATACACAAAGCTTATAATGAAACCCGTCCCGGAAATGCAAATCGAGTCCATCTCTTCTTAAACCCTAACTCACTATCTCAATTCGTTCAGTGGCTACTCTTGCCCATGTATAAAACTCCCCGTGTCAAAATCCACAGCAGAATGCATAACCCAATTTCTCAGAAAAAAATGGTTCAAATGGCTCTGAGCACTATGGGACTCAACTGCTGAGGTCATTAGTCCCCTAGAACTTAGAACTAGTTAAACCTAACTAACCTAAGGACATCACAAACATCCATGCCCGAGGCAGGATTCGAACCTGCGACCGTAGCGGTCTTGCGGTTCCAGACTGCAGCGCCTTTAACCGCAATTTCTCAGAACAGCCCTTTCACGGCATATATTCTCTCTAGAATTTCCTCAACCCAAGCCCCACTTCTCTGTCTGTAGCTACATCTATTCTTTTCTGACGTGTAAACCGCATATGTACGTATATAACGTGCCTTATGTTCAGACACATAGAGATACCCGTAGTACCTCATCTCCTCTTAAGGCCTCGCCTCTCCCCATAGATAGCATTGTGTTTTTCTCTGACCTCCTCAGTCCCTCCCGCTCACTTACTCCACTTACCCATTCTAAGCAACCCTGTAAAGTAGTGCCAGACATGATACTCGTTATCGTACAGCACATGAAGCGCTAATATCCACGCTTTCTCACTGCTGATATCACAGTCATCTCCAAACTGCATTCCCACTTAAAGAACAGTCGAGTCAGCATCACCAAGACTGAAGTACCAACTACAACACCGCAGTCTCCACCTTTAACACTGCTGGTGTCACCACCATAGACGCCACGCAGAAACTCACAATCAGTACCTGTAAGTGATAAAATGAGTATTAGGATCCAAATTTATGTACTAAATTGTACATTACATGCACCTGTTGGAACTGAGAAAACATAGTAACACGGCTAAATAGGGAAACAGCTACTGTCAGCCTGCTCTCAGACGGGACTTATCTGGCAGTAAGAAATAAAAAAACATAAGATAATGAAAATGAAAAGTAAATGAGGTTAGGGTCACGATCCTTGTTTAAAATGGTTATGATTAATTCCTTTCATTGTTTCCAGCTGAGGCAGCCCTTTTCTCTAATGTCATCGACAGGCAGGTGACGGTTAACTCCAGCTAAATTCGCTAGGTTTAAAACGAAAATTGGCTCTGGTTCATTCACTAGAACGAAGATAAATATTCTGTTTGCTTTATTGCTTCCTGAGAAGATTTGTTACAAATGTTGTCATCCACTCAGGGATCTTAATCGGAATATCTTAGTTCGGTACCTATCGTTCTTTGGCTAATGGAAATCAGAAATCTGTTACGGACGCCGGCTACATCTCGAGAGGAGGAAGAAAAATACCGTCTCCTTGTCTAGTGGTCAACTGTGACACAAGCGTATACTTTGCGACGACATGATGAGACGGAAGGCACGCTTACCTTTGTGCTCACGTACAAGAGCCTAAGAGAGCGCCAGACGTAGGAAAGTAAATCCGTCCGTGGTAATGTCTGGTATGAAACCTGTGCGATAACTGCAACCATACCGGCTCCTGATACGCCAAGGCTATTTGTGAGCAGCAGACGGATGGGGGTACTTCACTTTCCTGTTAAAAGTTGATATTTGTGACTTCCTGATGGTGGCTCTATTTGACATTCACCTTATAAGGCCTAGGACGGAAGTGAATTAGAAACAAGTGAGTGACCAATGGATGCTCGATTTTAAGGATCTTAATTACATAATCAACTAGATGGCTAGATTGGCGAAAACTATGTTGAGATACGAGAACACGAGAGGAGCCCAGACGGTCGAAGTTTTGGAGCCCATTTTTGGCAACCCAATGATTGATGGTGAGTGTGTACTCTAGCGAGACTCCACAGAGAATAAGAGAGCAATCGACACGGAGGAAGTGGATAGAGGTCCTACCTGGAGGAATAGAAAGAAGAGATACGCAGTCTTTGCAGCTAAGGGAACTCGCTGTTGTTCCCTTACGGCTGAGAGGATGGAATTTTCTTCGGACACGTAGTTTTCTGTTACGGTAAGTAGCTAACTTGGAGGGACTCTGACTTCCTAAGAGCGTTACTGAGACTTAGCTCTTGCACTTCAAAGCGAACGAAGTTACGGAGACGTTTAATTACTGGAAATAAATGAACTTAATTTTTAATTTGTATTGGCGTCTCCTTCATTGTAATTAGTCTTATTCGCTTTAATTGTCTCCAGGTATTTTGCTTTGTCTCTGTATTCCAGAGTGCGCCTTAATCGTGCTGTACGGAAGATGTTACTGAACGGAAGAGACGTTCATACAATTTATTTATTGTTGTCAGTCCTCCGGCGTTGATTTCTCTGGTATTCGCCGAAACTAGGGACGGATGCTGATCTTCCGGTCGGTCAGAGTGTCTCAATGATTCATCTTTAGAAAGTTGTCCTTGTCTCACGGTGTGTGCGTTTTATCCTGAGGGGGGGGGGGGGGCAACGTAAGTAATTTAAGTCGCGATATTGGTTGCTGAACAACGTTACGTGAATGTCTTTATTTGAATGGCTAAACGAAGGGGTCGCAACCAGACAGTGACAGTATGTTCATAAACAGTAATTCTGTAATCAAATAAATGGTTTATAGCTTCTTAATACCCTACATTGTTCACACGACACTGTGTGACGTTGCCAGATAGCTCCATGACTAAAGACATATTAAAACGTACACCTTCAATTATAATAACGTTATAGAAGTTGGCTCGGAGACCAGTTTCGCTTCAGGGGACCTAAAGGTACCAGAGAGGCAGTTCTGACGTGGCATACGATACTGGTGGCAAGACGTAGGAAAAATCAAGGCACATTCATAGCATTTGTAGACAAACCAAATGAATTTCACATCGTAAAATTGGACAAAATGTTTATTATCCTCAGAGAAATACACTCCTGGAAATGGAAAAAAGAACACATTGGCACCGGTGTGTCAGACCCACCATACTTGCTCCGGACACTGCGAGAGGGCTGTACAAGCAATGATCACACGCACGGCACAGCGGACACACCAGGAACCGCGGTGTTGGCCGTCGAATGGCGCTAGCTGCGCAGCATTTGTGCACCGCCGCCGTCAGTGTCAGCCAGTTTGCCGTGGCATACGGAGCTCCATCGCAGTCTTTAACACTGGTAGCATGCCGCGACAGCGTGGACGTGAACCGTATGTGCAGTTGACGGACTTTGAGCGAGGGCGTATAGTGGGCATGCGGGAGGCCGGGTGGACGTACCGCCGAATTGCTCAACACGTGGGGCGTGAGGTCTCCACAGTACATCGATGTTGTCGCCAGTGGTCAGCGGAAGGTGTACGTGTCCGTCGACCTGGGACCGGACCGCAGCGACGCACGGATGCACGCCAAGACCGTAGGATCCTACGCAGTGCCGTAGGGGACCGCACCGCCACTTCCCAGCAAATTAGGGACACTGTTGCTCCTGGGATATCGGCGAGGACCATTCGCAACCGTCTCCATGAAGCTGGGCTACGGTCCCGCACACCGTTACGCCGTCTTCCGCTCACGCCCCAACATCGTGCAGCCCGCCTCCAGTGGTGTCGCGACAGGCGTGAATGGAGGGACGAATGGAGACGTGTCGTCTTCAGCGATGAGAGTCGCTTCTGCCTTGGTGCCAATGATGGTCGTATGCGTGTTTGGCGCCGTGCAGGTGAGCGCCACAATCAGGACTGCATACGACCGAGGCACACAGGGCCAACACCCGGCATCATGGTGTGGGGAGCGATCTCCTACACTGGCCGTACACCACTGGTGATAGTCGGGGGGACACTGAATAGTGCACGGTACATCCAAACCGTCATCGAACCCATCGTTCTACCATTCCTAGACCGGCAAGGGAACTTGCTGTTCCAACAGGACAATGCACGTCCGCATGTATCCCGTGCCACCCAACGTGCTCTAGAAGGTGTAAGTCAACTACCCTGGCCAGCAAGATCTCCGGATCTGTCCCCCATTGAGCATGTTTGGGACTGGATGAAGCGTCGTCTCACGCGGTCTGCACGTCCAGCACGAACGCTGGTCCAACTGAGGCGCGAGGTGGAAATGGCATGGCAAGCCGTTCCACAGGACTACATCCAGCATCTCTACGATCGTCTCCATGGGAGAATATCAGCCTGCATTGCTGCGAAAGGTGGATATACACTGTACTAGTGCCGACATTGTGCATGCTCTGTTGCCTGTGTCTATGTGCCTGTGGTTCTGTCAGTGTGATCATGTGATGTATCTGACCCCAGGAATGTGTCAATAAAGTTTCCCCTTCCTGGGACAATGAATTCACGGTGTTCTTATTTCAATTTCCAGGAGTGTAGATACAGCTCATAGAGAAATACGGGTAATATTCAGTACGTACAAGAATGCTGATAGCGAAAGTACACACATCAAAAATAGTTTTGCATCACTCCGATTCCTGGAACTCCTGAAGATAGAAGTTGACTCTGTGGATTTTGTATCACAGACACAGTCGATTGTTCAGGGATGTCACTACACCCGCCCAAAGATGTAAACAACCTTGCATGAGCAGCGCCTATTAGTCGGAAGGGGTCCGACGGCTGAGCAGTTCCAGTCATTCCACCAGAAAGTAGGTACACGGCTCGCGTTGTCTGTAGTTTAACCATTCCTAAACTGTCAATACCTCGGTTCGATCGCGTCCGCATTGTTACTTCGTGCCAGGAAGGGCTCTCAACAAGGGAAGTGCACAGGCGTTTCAGAGTGAACCAAGGCGATGTTGTTCGGACATGGCGGAGATAGAGAGAGACAGGAACTGTCGATGACATGCCTCACTCAGGCAGCCAAAGGGCTACTACTGCAGTGGATGACTGCTGCATACGGATTACGGCTCGGAGGAACCCTGACAGCAACTCCACCATGTTGAATAATGCTTCGTGTTACGGCTCAAACCGTAGCGCAATAGGCTGCGTGATGCGCAACTTCACTTCCTACGTCCATGGAGACTTCCATCTTTGCAACCACGGCACCATGCAGCGCGGTACAGATGGGCCCAACAACATACCGAATGGACCGCTCAGGATTGGCATCTCGTTCTGTTCACCGATGAGTGTCGCATATGCCTTCAACCAGAAAATCGTCGGAGACGTGTTTGGAGGCAACCCGGTCGGCTGAACTCTTTAGACACACTTTCCAGCGAATGCAGCAACGTGGAGGTTCCCTGCTGTTTTGGGGTAGCATTGTGTGGGGCCAACTTACGCCGCTGGTGGTCATGGAATGCGCCGTAACAGCTGTACGATATGTGAATGCCATCCTCCAGCCGATAGTCCAATCATACCGGCAGCATATTAGCGAGGCATTCTTCTTCATGGGCGACAATTCGGCCCCCATCGTGCACATCTTGCGAATGACTCCTTCAGGATAACGACATCACTCGACTAGAGTGGGCAGCATGTTCTCCAGCTCTGAACAATATCGAACATGCCTGGGATGGATTGAAAAGGACTGTTTATGGACGACGTGACCTACCAACGACTGTGAGGGATCGACGCCGGATCGCCGTTGTGGAGTGGGACAATCAGGAGCAACAATGCTTTTAATGCCACGCCGAGTACAGACATGCATCAATGCAAGAGGACGTGTTACTGGGTATTACACGTACAAGTACAGGGTGTTTCAAAAATGACCGGTATATTTGAAACGGCAATAAAAACTAAACGAGCAGCGATAGAAATACACCGTTTGTTGCAATATGCTTGGACAACAGTACATTTTCAGGCGGACAAACTTTCGAAATTACAGTAGTTACAATTTTCAACAACAGATGGTGCTGCAAGTGATGCGAAAGATATAGAAGGCAACGCAGTCTGTGGGTGCGCCATTCTGTACGTCGTCTTTCTGCTGTAAGCGTGTGCTGTTCACAACGTGCAAGTGTGCTGTAGACAACATGGTTTATTCCTTAGAACAGAGGATTTTTCTGGTGTTGGGATTCCACCGCCTAGAACACAGTGTTGTTGCAACAAGACGAAGTTTTCAACGGAGGTTTAATGTAACCAAAGGACCGAAAAGCGATACAATAAAGGATCTGTTTGAAAAATTTCAACGGACTGGGAACGTGACGGATGAACGTGCTGGAAAGGTAGGGCGACCGCGTACGGCAACCACAGAGGGCAACGCGCAGCTAGTGCAGCAGGTGCTCCAACAGCGGCCTCGGGTTTCCGTTCGCCGTGTTGCAGCTGCGGTCCAAATGACGCCAACGTCCACGTATAGTCTCATGCACCAGAGTTTACACCTCTATCCATACAAAATTCAAACGCGGCAACCCCTCAGCGCCGTTACCATTGCTGCACGAGAGACATTCGCTAACGATATAGTATCCAGGATTGATGACGGCGATATGCATGTGGGCAGCATTTGGTTTACTGACGAAGCTTATTTTTACCTGGACGGCTTCGTCAATAAACAGAACTGGCGCATATGGAGAACCGAAAAGCCCCATGTTGCAGTCCCATCGTCCCTGCATCCTCAAAAAGTACTGGTCTGATCCGCCATTTCTTCCAAAGGAATCACTGGCCCATTTTTCAGATCCGAAACGATTACTGCATCACGCTATCTGGACATTCTTCGTGAGTTTGTGGCGGTACAAACTGCCTTAGACGACACTGCGAACACCTCGTGGTTTATGCAAGATGGTGCCCGGCCACATCGCACGGCCGACGTCTTTAATTTCCTGAATGAATATTTCGATGATCGTGTGATTGCTTTGGGCTATCCGAAACATACAGGAGGCGGCGTGGATTGGCCTCCCTATTCGCCAGACATGAACCCCTGTGACTTCTTTCTGTGGGGACACTTGAAAGACCAGGTGTACCGCCAGAATCCAGAAACAATTGAACAGCTGAAGCAGTACATCTCATCTGTATGTGAAGCCATTCCGCCAGACACGTTGTCAAAGGTTTCGGGTAATTTCATTCAGAGACTACGCCATATTATTGCTACGCATGGTGGATATGTGGAAAATATCGTATTATAGAGTTTCCCAGACCGCAGCGCCATCTGTTGTTGAAAATTGTAACTACTGTAATTTCGAATGTTTGTCTGCCTGAAAATGTACTGTTGTCCCAAGCATATTGCAACAAACGGTGTATTTCTATCGCTGCTCGTTTAGTTCTTAATGCCGTTTCAAATATACCGGTCATTTTTGAAACACCCTGTATGTACAGCAATCTGAACTACCACCTCTGGTCTCGCTGTATGGTGGTTCAACATGGAATGTGTGGTGTTCATGAGCAATAAAAGGGCGGAAATGATGTTTATGTTGATCTCTATTTCAGTTTTCTGTACAGGTTCCGGAACTCTCGGAACTGAGGTGATTTGCTGGCGATGCCACTATGGTGGTGAAAATCAAGAAAAATAACAAGACATGTTGAATGGAATGAACAGTATAATTATAACCATTTATAGACTGAGAGTAAACTAACTCAAGACGATGATACTGAGGATAACAGAGGTGAGATTAGTGGTGAACCTGACGCTGAAGCGGAGGGCCACGTAGTAGATGAAGACAAGGATTCCGCTACCTTGGAAGCAAAACAATTCCTGCCGAAAACAGCAAGGAGGAGATAAGAGCGACATGAACACAGGCAAAGAGAGCATTCTTCTCTAAAATAAGTTTTGTAGTATCGAGGCCTAAAGTTGAGAAAGAAATTTCTGGGAATGTATGTCTGGAATAGGGGAGAGGGTTCGACTATCCGGTGGTTCCAGTAGGATTTCCTTTCTTCTAACTGATGCATTCTACCAGAGAATGCATGAAGTGCTTTATCTTCTCTTCCTATGTGGGCACCATGAATTTGTTTGCAGGAAGCAAATGCTGCTTTCATGACAAGTGTTGTGAGATGGCAGTTGCGAAATGCTTTACACTCTGCAGTGTATCTGAAGACATCAGCTAAATGTAAACATTTATCACGTATTCCACACCTAGTCTTAAAGTGTATGTTTCTTAATAACCATCTGAATTCTAATTTATTTAGTAGATAATATGGCTTCCATTCTATGCGTGTTTATTTTTGTCACGTGGAGGGTTCTCATTGTCGGATAGTTAGCGGCTAGGCGATATCGGATTAGCTTCGATTAGTTGCCTCATAATGGCAAATTCGTTTTATAGATAGCAGCTTTAAAAAATGAGGAGAAGCGGAAACAGTGGAATCAGCAGTCCATGATCGACACTGTTAGTGCAGTAAAGGAAAAACAGTATTTAAAAACTGGAAAGTGTACAATGTGTTGAAATCATCTGTTGAAGACTATGTAATAAAACAAAGGACATAAATGATTTAATAAATACGAACTGTGAACTAAAGTGTATCGTGGGAGATATACTGGAGGAACTGTTAGTTAGATACTTCAAGGTCATTGGGAGCAGGTAATATGGATCAAGATCTTCCAATACCAGGCAACAGGCTTTCCAAATTGCAATGAAAAATGATACTGATTATCCACTAGCATCCGAGAAGGAGCGGCGAAAAAAGTATAGTTAAGGAATGTTTTAAAGTGGTACCCATCTCTCACCTTGAGAGCACCGAATCAGTGTCGTTAGATAGAGCGAAAGGCTTTTCAAATGAAAAGTTGACTCTGTTTTTCGACGTACTAAAGCCAGAGCTGGAGAAAGTGAATTTCGATCCAGCGAAAATATTTAATGTGAGCGAAACTAGAATAACTGATGTTCAGAGTTAAAGGACGAAAATCAGTAGTGTTACAGGGAAGAAAAAGGTTGGAAATATGACTTCTCAAGAGAGAGTGGCTCTTAAGACAGAAGTTTATTGCATAAGACGGCCAGCATGTTCGTTCCACATTTGATAGTCTTCCTACGAAAGAACATGAAGGCTGAGCTGCTGCATGGATGTCCTACAGGAGCTATAACCAGTTGTCTCCCTACTGGACGGATTCAGCCATCTACCTTCACGTAATTGTTTCATCATTTCTTGGTGTATACAGATTCGACTCCAGAAAACCCAGTTTTTCTAATTTTGGATGGGCATTTCTCCCACACAAGGACAATATACAGTTATTATTGTGTGTCTACCTCCGCGCGATCCGCAAGTTACAGACTTTGGATGTATCCCTCACGGGTCCGTTTAAGACTTATTGCACACAAGCTATAGAGTCTTAGATGTCTGAAAATGCATTCGCAACCTAAAGTTCCTATATGGTAGGTGAACTGATGAGAAAGGTTACTATAAAACTGCGGTCCATTAAACTGATGCTAAAGGGTTTCAGTCATGTTGCATAATTCCCTTCAACAGGCATATCTTCACTGATCATGAATTCCTTCCGCTAGTATATGACAATGACGCTGATGAAGAAGTGGGCGCACCAGAAGGTAGCCCGCATCTCGTGGTCGTGCGGTAGCGTTCTCGCTTCCCACGCCCGGGTTCCCGGGTTCGATTCCCGGCGGGGTCAGGGAATTTCTCTGCCTCGTGATGGCTGGGTGTTGTGTGCTGTCCTTAGGTTAGTTAGGTTTAAGTAGTTCTAAGTTCTAGGGGACTTATGACCACAGCAGTTGAGTCCCATAGTGCTCAGAGCCATTTGAAGCACCAGAAGGTAGAAGTTCTAGCAAGGCTGTCTCAGCATTCCAGATTCGTTTACCACCAACAATAGGTCAGTATAATAAGCCTAACACAGTAGGACAACCTTCCGGTGCGGCAGTTACCGTAATAACTTCCCCATTCAGCAAAGTCCTTGAAGAAAAACTGTAAAGAAATGGTAAACCAAGACGGCCAGAACATCAAGATGAGCACTGGTAAACCTAGATCTATAATCGAAACCCTGATCATAGACTGCTGCAACTGCTATCACTAAGTATTCACGTCAAGCAGACAATTGAAGAATCCAAAACAAAACAAAAGAAGCCGCAGCCTGTCTTCCTGTTCATCTGGGGAAGATTGTGTTTTGGTCTCAACTGACGACGGGGACAGGGAGGATGAAGAATGTGTTTGTTGAAATCATACCTATCGCTTAGTCAACCGTGAGGAACAAATGTCTTGTGTTCTGATCTCTAAAAGAGGGGATGGAAGTCTTTTTTGTGATGTCTGGCAAAAATTTTCGTCTGGTAATTGGAGCATTTTGTAACTTGTAATAATTATTTTCATTTAGTGAAAAAACACTAAAAGTGGAATATGGAAACTACTAATTATTTTTGGCTATGTAAGGTGCATTCTACTAAATAACACAAATTTTTAATTTAATGATTGTAACCATCCTTCATTAGGCATGCTAAAATATTTCGGATATATAAACACGTCTTGTAGCATCCGACACTTTTAAAAAGAAATATTTCAAATTAGTAAATGATTTTTTCAGTACTCCTCTTCTGTAATATTTCCAGTATGCAACAATAGGGTTTGTTGATATATACTAACGAAGTCAAGTATTATTAAAGTTAAAGTATCCGATATTAGGAAACTCTTCCTAGAGAATAAAATTAACAGCAATAGCAGCCCTCGGTCGCAAAAAAGGAGTCATTTGACCCAGGTTTCGGCACTACTATGTGTGCCTACATCAGGAATAAAACTCTGAAATTGGCCTGTATCATAGTTACAAAATTACAGGAAAGAAAATTTTTTTTAAGTGTAAGTACTAGCTAATAGTACAAAAGAGAAACAGTACTTACATGTTACGTAGTAAACTAAAAATCAAGCGATAAAGTTTTAGTCACAAAATTTCGAAAACAGACTACATAAAACCACTATGGGCTGCTCGGATGCGTCGAGCTACGATAGCATCAGACTGAGGCGCTCGCGTTAGCAATTGCTGGCAGGTGAACATTACACCGAGAGTGCCACCTAGTAGTCACAAATGCAAACAGGCTAATTAACATTCAAAACGTAGACGAATTTTACGATGAACATTATTTTGTACATAAATTAAAAGGAAATAATTTTATCTGACGGCAGCCGACACGGTAACAAATTGTTTACCTAAGGGCTTGTAAATACAGTTTAAATGCTGAAAACGCCGTTTTGGAAGTACAAAGGGAGCTGAAGAACTCGGCGACCAGAAAATAATGTTATAACATGAATGCCAGTTAATATAAAATTTAAAAAAAACAGAGAACAATTATGAGTCAACTTCTATAGAAAAATATTTCGGTAACTGCTCGAGGGGACACGACATCAAATACCAAGTAACGGCGTTATACCACTGAAGAAGTTTTTATTACGAAATTGTGGCTGCTCATTAAGAATGAGACCATCATTACGAGAAAAATATTTAGAGCTCCACCTATTGAATATCGGCTTCGATGTTTGTTGATATTGCTGATACATACTAACGGAATAAAGTATTATTAAACTCAAAGCATCCGATATTCGGAACATCTCCCAACAGAATTGTGGCTTCGCCTGCGACGAAAAACTAGGAAAGAGAATGGAAGGGTTGGAGATATGGTTTTTCTGATGGATGTTGTAAAGTAAGTTGTGAAATGAATAACAAACCCAGAGTTTCCCTGGAGAATCGACAAGGAAAGAAATATACTCAAAACACTAATTAGAAGAAAGTACAGAGTGATAGCATATGGGTAAAAGTAAGAGGGGATAACACATGTTGTACAAGTGGTAATCAGTCAGGGTAAAAGTTGTAGTGGAAGGCAGAGACTGCGATGTATAGAACAGTTAGTCTAGAGCATTGTGTGTAAGTGCCACTCTGAGAAGAATACGTTGGCACAGGAGAATAAACCTGGTGGCCCCATTAATCAAGTCAGATTGATTACCATGTCATACTACCCCCAACCCTCATCCCGTCCACTACACACGTAAAAAAAAAAAGAATGTGTGCCTCGGAAATCACTTCCGCAGATTTGTTAAATAGGTATGACTAGTATCCTCTTGTAACCCGGGGTTCGGTGTAGGACGGCGGTGGGGTGAGTGGACTGCTTGTAACCTGTTGTGGGGTTGTGAATTACTGAGGGCTATGGCGGGGACGAAGCCTCTTCGTCATTTCTAGTTCCCCGGTTCAATACACAACACACAGTCATCTTCTCCTCACGTTCTCAGAGGTGATGGTGTAAAATAGGTGCATACTCGTTGTTATTTGAAGCAGCCTTGATTGAAGTGTGGGGTGTTGGTTCTGAAGATCTTCGAACAGTGGTAGTTTTCGTTCCAGTTATACACTGGTAGATCATAGTATATTTACTTTATTCTCCTCTAATATTTCTGTAAACCTCCTGCCATTCTCTCCTCTAAAATTTCCACGTTAAATCGTTAACTGATGGTAATTTATTGTTACCAGTCAGAATTTTATTTCCATTACACATTTTAGAGGTTTAAATTTTCATCATCAGTTGAGTGTACGCCAGTTAATACGACATGAGGTTTCAACTGATATCAGTAAAAATAAAGGTAATACCTTACCTAAATTGGTCGTAGAAAATCGGTTCCTGAAATCTTAAAATAACACATTCGTTGATCATGAGTCATCTCTTTAGCGAAATTACCAACGACTTCGTTACCTTTGATAGAGCCTTACGCAACGGTCATGCGTAAGATAATCCGCAATTTCCGTTTATCACTTCACAGCTAAATCCAGGGATGGTGATTCTAAACAGGCCCTGCCTGCTTCCTTGTCTCAGTGCATGAGGATATTTTCTCTCAAAAATGGCATCGCTCTGAAAAAATATGTTTTCATTTTGCATTCTTCTAAGATTCTTTTTTTTTATTCCACAAAAGCAGTAACAAAAATGGCTAGCTTACAATGAAATTACATAAATAAAGTGACAGATAATTGCGGTCATAAATAACAGCATTCATAGAATGAGGAATGATATTCAGTCTTTAGAAGTAGCACACATTTAGCACCTTCGCTTTCACCTTCAACTGGTGATAGTTCAGCAGGCGCAATTTCTTCTTCTGTAGCCTGGGGTTCCTCATCATCATTTCCCAGACCGAAATAAATCATTCAGTAAATCCTTGATGTGTGTTCCTTCCAGGGTAAATTACGTGGGCACCAGTCCCGAACAGCGACATCGCCAAGTCTTTCACTGCCTTGTCATTTTTGTCATTTCCAGCCTTCTAAACGCATCCTTAGGGAGTTCAAGATCTTCCTTTATAACAGACACCAGATGTTTTCCGTCATATTCTTGCATCTGCTGTAATACTGACTTATTTTTCATGTGTGACTTGCAGGTGAGGTTAAGGTCGAGAACGTGACGCAACCCATCCCTTCTCAAAAAGGAATTCATGTGTTCCTAAAGCATACCCACACTGTTGAAGACAATTCGGAGCATGTTTCCATATTTCTTATTGTGATTCTAATGCTTAAGCGTTTTCTCGAATTCATTTTCTAGGTACACTCGACAGCAAAAAAAGTGGGTCACCCCTGAATTCCAACGTGTAGGCTGCACCTGAATGTATGCAACCAATATAGCATATCTGTGTTGCACATAGTCGCAACCATCCACAGTACAGTCATTGTAAGATACGCGATGGGAACCGCTAGAGACTACTAGAGAAAACCAGTCTTTATGACAGTACATCCAGATGTAAAGTAAAACGTCAATAGTACAGAAGAGATCAGACAGTCCTTAACGTTTCTAAACTTAATTACATTAAGTGACTTTTCAAATGTTATGGGACAACTAGTTTTGTCACACAAATCATTCAGTAATCCTTAGTCACAATGAAATATTTGAGACAGTATATGGATTTATAAAGTTGTATGGCAATTGGAAACAAATTCTTTGCTGTCTAAAAGGTTTACCCAATACATGCTGAACATCGTTCAAAGTTCAATGGTGAGTAGTTTCGCATCAACTTTACGCAATACTGAGCAGTTAAAAGAAAACGTGATTAACGGCGGCAACCACTCTACGGAAATCCCAACATTAACAGCGAATCAAAAGTAATATCATTGTTCACATTACTCATCAACAGTTACTTGTACACGAAGTTGTGCTTTGAATGACATGACCAACGTCTTCGTTCTGGATCCGGATGTAAACACAGAACGTAAGGCCATTGTTAACCAAGCAAAGCTTTGTGCCTTATCGAGACTCGATTACTAGGCAGAAAGAGACGTCAAATATTGACGTTTGCACCAGTATCAGTTATCAATTCTCAACTTGAACGTAAATGACGATAATGTTTGTACGAAAGCAGGAACCCTAACATGACAATTACCTTCTTGGTAATTAACCTCAGAAGACGTTGTATAGTGTTGCATTGTCAAGGAATAAAGGATGCACATGTTTAAAATTGAAATGCCATCATGTAATGCTGGGGACAAGGATGCGAACCGAGCACCTAATCGGATTGTTGAATGAGTACGTAAAATCAGAATGTAGATATCACAGTTTGTCAGCAGTAGTGGGGTTGGAGCCTTAAATGACGACTGAAGTTGTATTGCCTGACCGGGATTCGAACCCGGCGCCTACCGCCGTCGTTGTCTAACCAGGAACAGACGATAAATGTCCAATGTTGGTCCAGCATCAGCGAGATGTGCACACGTTTAACCAAAAATAAGGTGACGAAAACGTCTATGCTGACTGAGAGTCGAACGCCGCACACATGGTTATGAAGACACGTTAATAATCAACTTCATATTCAGTAGTAGCTAGGAGTAGCATGTTTAGTTGCAAACTTTAAGGCCTTACTCATCCCTAGTAACGTGTTGCCTAATATCTGCGATATCATGATGTTAATTTACAAGTGGATTGACTGCCGTAAAGAGCAATGTTCTCTAGTAGTCATGTATCATTGAGATGTAAATGAAGTGCCTCAGCAGAAAGTAATTTCCGTCGTTCAGCACGTATTGTTTCAGAGACACTGAGTACATGCTATAAGTGCACAAAGCGTGTATTATATACTAAATATATACTATTATTTGGAGAAGCTGCCGCCAAACCTGTTTACTTTTACATTCCGCTTAGTTGTCGTTGTTGAATACAGGTTTTCTTAAGGCTACATCTAATGCACAGCGCTTACAAGAAAGTATAGTTTCCTGCGTCATGCTATTGCTAGCTAGATGAAATATTTTGTGGTAGCTATGTTTAAAATGAAAGTGTTTTTGAAAGCATTGTTCGTCAAATATTTGAATAAATCGTCTACTGTAGGTGTGCCTGCACATGTTATAGCATAATAGCTGTAGCTGCGTTAGTTTGTACTACAGACTTGGGTAGGTTAGGTGTAACTTTTGATCCTTCAAGGGGTGATCGTGGCCATGCGGCCCGGGTCTGTACTAGCCGCGGCTCGCGAGCTACGGGCCAGCTAGGCTGGCCGAGGCGAGACGCAAGTGAGCGAGCTGGCGGTGGCGTTGGTGGGCCAACAGCCCGGGACGAGCCAGCATGGCTGCGACGCATGCCTCTGCCTCTGCCGCTCCGTTTGACGTAAGTATGTTTACCTCCTCTCCTGGAATCAGTATAAGAGCGGCAAGCAGAAATACACATCAGGCTGTCTGCCGTAATGGCTCACTGGGAGACGTCTATTCGAGGTAGAGCCAAAAAATGGTTCAAATGGCTCCGAGCACTATGGAACTTAGAACTACTTAAACCTAACTAACCTAAGGACATCACACACATCCATGCCCGAGGCAGGATTCGAACCTGCGACCGTAGTGGTCGCGCGGTTCCAGACTGAAGCGCCTAGAACTGCTCGGCCACTCCGGCCGGCTGAGGTAGTGTCGTCGCTCTCATTGAGGAAGGAGGATGTTCCATCAGAGAAGCTGGCAGACGATATAGCGTACCACATACCACTGCAACGAGATGGTGGAGGATCTGCCTTCAAAGAGGCACCACCAACAGGGCTTCTGGATCAGGCAGGAAGAGAGTGAGCTCACAGCAGGAAGACAGGGACCTAGTGTCTAGGAGCAGAGAAAATCCCTTTCTGAACGCGAAGCAGTAGCGGTGGGACACCAACTTCCCCGGCTCCAGTGACACGATTCGCCGAAGGCTGAGGGACGCTGCACTGCATGCACAACGATCCGCCGTGAAACAAGAGCTCAGCGAAGACAACGTTTTATACCGGCTAGCATTTGCGGAGCTCCATCTGAGGGCGTCGTGGGACAACGTCATTTTCACTGATGAGAAGGTGTTTTCCACCAATAACGACGGTCCACGAATCGTTTACAGGCCACAAGGGACTTGCCATCCACGCGAATATGTAACCACGACGAGAAGAAGTGGCCGGCTATCTGTTACCTGCTGGGGTTGGAATTCTGCTAGAGGGGCGGGAATTCTTCACAGGATAGAAGGAACTCTGGACAGCGCGCAGTATGGCCACATATTGCAAAATGTGATGCTTCCGTCAGTGCGAATGCTGTACGCAGAAGGGGACGTCACATTGGAAGAGGACCATTCTCCCATTCACAAGTCTGCATTTGTTCAGCAGCGGCTCTCCACGATTGGCGTCAACGTCATGGACTGGCCGCCACGGGCGGCTGATATGAACTCAATGGAAAACGTGTGGGCTGAGGTCGCCAGGACAGTAACAGAGAACTGGCCACGAAACAAACCAACTACTGCGGACGCTCTTTGGGACTGCGTCCTGGAAGCCTGGGAGGAAGTTGCTTCTTCAGGCTGTTACGTCCGACAGCTTATGCATTCTATGCCAAGACGCGTGATGGAAGTACAAAATAATGAAGGATTCTGGATAAAATATTAGAGTTCTTAAAATATTTTGTAATGTCTTCTGTTCCGTCATTTTTCCTCATTGGGAGCTAGTGGAAGATCGCGTGGCAACAGAAAAGATATAATATGGGTTAGCTTTCCTTTTAGATGCCCTTTTAATTCAACTGGGTTTCTTTTGAATATACAGTTTGTTAAGTATTCTATTTTGATTTCATTTATACCCTGTCTACATACTTACAAACTAATGAGCGTAGATGGACTCTGTCACAGTAGTTTTTGTTATTTCAAATACGTCTCTCTCTTCCCATACAGCCATGAACACACCCTCCGTCCTCCACACAATGCGCCAACGATTTCATATTATGTTTACTCGCCGCGCAGGATCAGCCGAGCGGTCTAGGCCGCTGCAGTCATGGACTGTAAGGCTGGTCCCGGCGGAAGTTCGAGCCTCCCTCGGGCATGGGTGTGTATGTTTGTCCTTAGGATAATTTAGGTTAAGTAGTATGTAAGATTAGGGACTGATGTCCTTAGCAGTTAAGTCCCATAAGATTTCACACACATCTGAACATTTATGTTTACTCGTTGGTAATATCTCTTCTATTCTCTCACATATTCTCTCTCTCTCTCTGACACTATCGCCGCAAGTGACCTTCTATTTCACTTCCCCAAAACATTGTAAACAAATCTAGCGGTTTCCAATGACGCTACATTTTCTCTTTTAATTGCTGCTGTCTTTACTCTCTATTATTCCTCTCACCACCTATGAAACCGTATTCTTTGATCTCCCCGTCCCTATAACCCATTCTTCGTTCTGAGAACAGTCCTTACTTATCTCTCCGTCCTAAGAGAATACGAACTTTGGCACACATCTAAGTAAGCAATATTTTGCAAGTATTTCACGCTTATATTTTGCCCTTCTGTACTTCTATCCATTCCCAGATCCCGCCCTCCTGCCTGTTACGCGTCCCTTTGCATCTGCATCTACATCTAAATGAAAACTCTGCAATTCATAATTATGTTCTTGTCAGGTGGTTCTGTGGTCTGGTGGATTAATCTCGTATTGATGTGTAAAACGTGTAGGTTCACATCTCACGTCAGGCGTAGATTTTTCACACACACAAGTAGCTCTCTTTCACCCCTAGTAACGCCAAGTGCAGAACGCCAGTAAGCTCCGTAGTCCAATATCCGTAGTAAAGATAACATCCCTTCGCTGCCGACTGGGCATTCGTTTGAGCTGTGACAGATGGAGAAACCCCTTAAGGCGGAGACTCTGTGACCAGCAAGCCGTCATAAACTAGAAAACGTATTTCATTTAATGAACCAATGGCTATGTAAATTCACAAGGCTCTTACTTTATTTGAAACTGAGACGTTGAAAATTGTGGTGCTGGACTGGGATTAAAATTCGATTTCACTGTGTTCCCGAAGATTGCAAACTCTTCTAGGCGTCCTCGAAAGGCACCTATCTGATTTCGAATCCTGACCAGCACAAAATATTCTTTATTTCATTTCAAGCCCTAGCATGTGCACTCCGAACTACTGGTGAAAAATAGTTGCATTTTCAACGTCTCTTCGTGCGTTGTCAGGTTTAACGTGTTCGTTTCAACTCACTGCCACATGATGAGCTTTTTATCACAACATTACAAGATCAAACATTTCCTTACATCTTTTCAAGTTCAAACATTCCTCTCCATCCTACTGCTGAAAACGGATTTGTGGTTGACGTTGTGTTCGTTGTGATCACCAACGACGACATGTTGTGGATTCGACCTCCAGCCAGCAGAGTATTTTCCATCACATCATTGAAAGTACAAACAGGCCATTCCTAGCTATTACTGGAAAAGAATTTGATAGTTAAAGTTTCTTCATGACCCCGTGTGCGGGGTTTGAATTCCATTCATCACAGAACTTTTCGTCGCCAGATGTCTAGCTAAACATGCGCCCATCTCGCTGCTGGTGAACCAACAATAGCTGTTTATCGTCTGTTCCTAGTTAGAAAACGACGGTGCTAGATGCTGGGTTCGAATCCCAGTCAGGCAAAAACAATTCTATCGACAATTAAGGTTCCAGCATTTCGCTATTGGTGAAAACATTTGATACTTAACTTCAGATTTTATGTACAGTCGTGCTCAAAAGTATCCGAACAACCTGAATTGCATTTCACCTGATTCCCAAGCGACCTACATAACGCAGCTGTCTAGCAGGTCCTCTAATCGCTCCTTGGTACAGTCGTTAGACTATTGAATATGGTTCCAACAAATCACCACTGGAGAACACTGCTCTGTATCGCAATAACTCAAGATGTAAAGTAATACCACGATACAACAAATATAAGGGAACACCTCATCACAGATAAGACTGTCCTTAAGGCTTGTAAGCTCACATTTATTGCAATAGATGACATACCTGAAATGAAAGTACTCTCATTATTATGTCAGATGGGTGATGCACCTAGTAATTTCGTCGTATTCATGATTTCTTCTTCAAAGTAACATACCATACTTGTTATTTAACACAAAATGTCATTAAAATTTACGTTATTCACGAGCAGCTAGTTGAGAATATGTATGAACTTCAAACGACACGACGAACCGCCTCGTTCTGCATATGGATTCGAACCCAGGTCACGCAAGTTAGGCCGTTGTGGCCGTGCGGTTCTAGGCACCTCAGTCCGGAACCGCGTGACTGCTACCGGTTGCAGGTTCGAATCCTGCCTCGGGCATGGATATGTGATGTCCTTAGGTTAGTTAGGTTTAAGTAGTTCTAAATTCTAGGGGACTGATGACCTCAGATGTTGAGTCCCATAATGCTCAGAGCCATTTGAACCAATCATGCAGGCTAAGATTTCGTGGCTGACGGAATTTAACAGTCATTCCTGACTAGGCATAAAGAGAGTGATATACCTACTTTTTTGACAGTATCAGTTAGCAAATATCAACTTAAAATTACATAACGTAAACATTTTTAACGGTCGCGAATTCCTACCCAGCATCTATTGTCCCTGTTAACGAACTACAAGAGATGTAAAATATTGCTACTTCACAAGTAACTTACTTGAAATGCAGTGAGGTAAAGCTTTGTGTTGGACAGGCATTAGAACCCAGAACCTAATCGGATTGTTATCGAAGCACTATCAACTTTGATATATCGGATTATCTCGCCAGTAACTAGATGTATGAAATGAAATGACGAGACGAAACATTAATTTTTCCTTCCCAGGACTCCAACCCGGCACGTATCGCTGTAATAGTCTAGGGAAAAGGAACGTTATGTATGGGTTTGTTACACCAGCCGCGACATGTGAGCATGTTTGAACTAGAAATAATATGACGAAGTGATCAGTGCTGACTGAGAATCGAACCCAAAACATATCGTTGTTGACTACACAAACAGAGACGACACTTACCGAATTTTTCTCCACCAGCAGCTCGGAATAACATCCTTGAACTTACAGTGATCTCGCAAATAGTTCTGTGTCTCACTGGGAGTCCAAAACGTCAGATATCTTTAGTGCGAATGAAAATGCATTAAAAATAAAAATTAGTATCCACCAGCACATAGGTGTTCTCATGCTAGAGCTTGACAATACATAGTGAAAAGTTTGGTGCTGGGCCAGGATTCCAACCCATTCATGCGCAATATGTGGAGATGTTGAGGAATCTGCAGCTTTGAACAAACAATAAGTTGTAGTCACGAAGGGATCAAATTCCTCGTTAAGGGCGGTCTGAGTTGCATTCCCAGTTCAGAACCAATTTTATCGACATGCAAAAGCTCAAATAAAAGACGGAATAAGTGTCCTGTGACCATACACAGGATTTGTTTCGTCACTAGAAATAAATAACCAGTATAAGAAAGGTTACTGGTGATAGAGTTTCTACATGTCGCCACTCCTTACTTTATTGTGGTTCCACCTAACGTCTACTTGGTACAGACGGAATATCATGTTTAATGTGATTTTCAGACCACAATGCCATTATACCTTCTTCACTTGGCGTAGCCAGAAGAGAATAGAATCTGCCTATCCCTGTCAAAAACATCGGCAGAAGTTGGAATCGAACCGAGACCAACATCATACAAATCTATCATCAGTCCAACAGACCACCAAACCCTTTTCTCTACGACTCGTTTCTCTATAATAACACTGTTGCGGCACACAAGATGAGAATTCTGACACACAGGCTCCCTGTAGTGGTTTGCAGGATGTTTAGTACATTCATTTACTTGGTTGACCGAATCGCCATGAACTAGCTGCCTTGGCTACCCAGTGCATACATTCGTCTCTATTTTGTAATCACCGAAATAAAATAACGTAACTGCCACCTACACAGAACTGCCAACAGTGTAGGATTCAGAAATTTAAATAGGAAGTGTTCCTTTCCATTTGAGCTACTCTATTGCGCTATCTGTTGGTTGAAACCATCGTGCAGTGCAAAAGAAATGCTTTAACTGTCTGTCTCTCAGAAGTCTATATCCGGCCATTTGCATTATCTCACAGCACTGTGGAATTCCAAATTTCTGGAGGAACTGTTGTTCACTGCCAGAGGTGGTGTAGCTACGTCACAGCTAGTAGCGTAACGGTAAGCGTCGCGCACTGTTGATAAGACGTCGCGTGTTCTATTACATTCGCTACTACATCTTTTTAAAACGCGATTCTGCTGTCTGCTGATGTTATCAATTTAATGAAAGTTTGAACATCATTCTCTTCACTTCTCAACCCGAAATAGTCGCATGTGGAAAAAAGGCTAACTTCTGCGTCATTTTGTTCTTTTCAGGTTTAATAGACGGCCAGGCAACCGATGCGCTCGAAGCTTTTTATTATGTATGGGAGAGTGCATCGTGCCAAAATAGTCAGAAAAGTATTTTCTACATTAGCTGCTGTCTGGTAGTGGCATTTATTCTTCTGCAAACCTTGTTTGACCGCTTTAACTCAGAACAAGTTTTCTACATGCATGTAAACAATAAACTGCATGTGCATTGTCAGACTGTTATAGATAACATCAGAGAATTCGCGTGTATCGTTGACGATTAATTTCTCTCTCATGTTTAGTATTGTTTTAACGACACTAAAAGAAACCTTACGAAATGAAATAAAACTACCCACGATAACCTTATGACGAAAGTAAGTGTGTTTTAACAAAACTTGGTATCTGCACGAATTAGTAAAACACTATTCACTCAGATTTCGATTGGGTCTGCGTTTAAATGGTATGCTGTGTCATACTCAACAGGTATGCAAACGTGGCATTTGATAAATAAAGTTACGTATTCCTAGAAACCCAAAATTTGCTTGTCAGCAGCGGAAAGAGGCGTTACCTGTTGTGCGGCATTGTAAGTTTTTCACCATTGCACTATGAGCTGAAAGTATTTTCTTGCGATTTGCTAATCAATTTATTTCCTTCATACTTATCACCCTGGCATGGGGGTCTTAAGTGAAGAACGTTATTGAATTTTGTATCGTTGACGGTCGATTGGAATTTCTTCAGAGACGCTTGTATTGTATAGCAGCTTGGCAGTCAGAAAGCCGAGATCTACGACCATTAACACAACTTACTGAGTCGAGCTTCCAAGAGGATTTGATGTGTAAGGGTTTTCTTCTGATTTTGTTACAGAATTTTTTCTGGGAATTTGGAGCACCATGAAATAATACAAAAAAAACCTCGCACGCGCTGCCCCTACCACGGTTAGAACTGACCTTTTTTTTTTTTGGCAAGTAGTAAACAGAAATTCTATGGTGCACAAGAGACTATCACTTCATTGTTGAAGGAAAGTTGCTCTGCTGCTCTGTGAGAGAAGGAAAATGTAAAAACGAAAATGGGAAAGAAAAAAATGCCTTCTGCATTGGTGAGCATCTGAATAGTATCTTAAAATTCCGACAAGAACTAAAGTCCCAGGTAGCAAATAGGATTCATACATACAGGTCACTGGCAACCTCTGCTATCCGAAATATTGTATTTGAAGCATTTAACCGTTAATTATGATTTTCAGCATATTTCCAAATATCCTCCTGTAGTCACAATGCTGGCTCATTTTAAAGTGTTCAGTTTCTATGTAAGAGTAATAGTCTAGGAAATTAGCCTATTCTGCATAATAAACGATTCTGTGTGGCCCATGATCCACGTTGCAGCGTTGTTTTTTGCTCGTGGATATCTCAGTTTTTGTGGCTGAATGATCTCTAAAAGGTCTACACCACTGGGCGTCATACGGTCTATCACCGACAATCGTTGACGAAGAAATGTAGTAATTTCTTCTGCATGTCCGCACGTGAACCTATGAATAAGCGTATCGACTCTTCCGCATGCGTCACAGTTGGGCGTTGGATGAAGGCCTATTTTATGTAGCTTTTCTTTCGTTGCAACTTTATCGTTGACTGTTAGATACCAGTCGGCTATGACGCGTGATGGTAACATGTCGCTGTGCACATTCCGCCATACTATACTCCAATGTGTATGTGGGTGTTTTTCTTCGAGACAATTCCTGTGGTTTGTTGTCATGAGAAGGTCATAAAACTTCCTGTTCGTCAGGCTTCCGTTATAGACGATGTTGTTTCGAATGTAGCTCATTTCCATGTAGTACAGTCGCACATGTCGATAAGAAAGTGGAATGCCGGCGATATTCACGGGTGGGTCAAGGCTTTGAGGCTTCCACCGCTGAATGAGGTTTCTGATGATACTTGTCCTCCGGGTATGAAACTCCTTCCTGATGCGACTTAGGAGCAGGGTGACACATTTTTTGTGTACTTTAATGAGGTTAAGGCCACCTTTGGACGAAGGTAAGGTTAAGGTATCGAATTGAACTTTGAAAATGTGCCCCCTAAAAAGAAACCAACATAACGCTTGTTGTATACTCTTGGCTAGATGGTCGAAGATTGGAAGCATTTGCTCCAAATAATTCATCTTGCTCGTAATGGTGATCTCGATGATCTTAACTTTCTGTAGTATGTTCAAGTCACGGTCGGAGTGAAGTATCAAAGCAGCACGTAATTTATTAAGCATGTGTGACCAGTTCTTCGTCAGGAATTTGTCTGGTTTGGCCTCAAAGGTAACACCGAGGGTTGTGTGATAATCCTTAACCTTGCACCAGGTAACATGGGATATGTCTTCGATACCGCCACCGATCTGCAAAGCTGTGGTTTTAGTTCTATTTAGTATTGCTCCTGAAAGAAACGTGAATGTTTGTAAAAGAGTTTCCGCTGACAGAAGTTGTTGCGATGATGACACAGTTACGCAGATATCGTCAGCATACGCAATGCATGGGATAGTGACAGACTCGACGCTAAGCCCGATCCCGCTATGCGCTAAGTTGTTCAGGAGCGGCTCCACTGCAATGGCGTACAAAGTCATTGACAGAGGACATCCTTGGCGGATAGATTGCTCAATGGAAACTTCTTTTGTAAATTGGCCATTAATGAGAATCCGTGAAGAGGCGTTTGTAGTAAGTTTGCGAATTAATTCTAAAAGATGAGGTCCAAATCCTAGTTTCTTCATGCTTTTAAAGAGGAAGTCATGACGTACACGGTCATAACCCTTCTCAAAAACTAGAAAGATCAGAACGCCCTGTCCTTTGGTTTCAGCATATGAACAGATGATGTCCCTCAAATCGCAGGCAGCTGAGATTGCACTTCGACCTTGCACTGCACTGTAGTGGTAACTGCCTAAAACCTTGTACATAACGGTTTGCATCCTTAGCTTAATCGATCTGGCGATGATTTTGAAATCTGCATTCAGGAGTGTGATGGGTCGCATGTTTTCGACCTTCCTGCTATTCCCTTTTTTCGGTAAGGGCAGGATGATACCTTCCGTAAATGCCTTGGGTATGACTTCCAGGTGCCAGAGTTCATTCGCTATCTCGAGGAGTGTCGGACCGAGGAGGTTCCAGTATCGCTGGTAAAACTCAGCGCTGAGACCGTCGGGTCCTGGTGATTTCCCTTTCTTTGCACTGTGGACCGCCAGTCGGATTTCGTCCTCTGTGAAAACAGATTCCAGATTTGCATTATCCTGTTGCGACAAGCGACAGCTCAAGGACCTAAGAAAATCGTCGCACGAGTGTTCACCAACGGATTGCTTCTTCTAAAGTTGACTATAATAGTCGTAGACGTGCGAGATGATGTCACGTTGCTCCGTGATGGTATTCTCAGCCTCGTCAACGACGGCTTCAATCAACATGGCTTTACACCGTTTCGTCGTTCTCGGGATGTGGTACAGAGAGGCTCGTTCTTCGGCGGCAACGTCCTTGGGTGGGCTCGCACGATAATGCCTTGCATTCGTTGGCGTTGTATCGCCGTGATTTTAGCTTTATATCGTTTGATCTTTACGTCGATATCGCGAGAAGGATTGTTAGTGCGACTGTACAGTTCTCTCAAACAGCGATAATAAAATTCGATAGTCCGTTTCTGCCAGAAGCTTTTTTGTCGGGCTTAGCTCATGATGGTGAGGCGTAATTTAGGCTTAGCACACTGAATCCACCACTGTAGAACGCTAGCGTAACGACGTCGGCGCCGCTGGAGCTGTTGCCACGTTATGTTCACCTCCTCTTCAAGTTGGGCATCCTGCAGAAGGCTGACATTAAATTTCCAGTAGCCTTTCCCGCGGTAAATTTGCTGGCGTTGTAGGTTAAGGTAACACTGACATGCACAATGGTCGGAGATGTTGACAGGAGCTATGTCACAGTTCACAGTGTGTCGCTAGAGGGCATCGGACACATAGATCCTATCCAGCCGACTGGCAGAATGACTGGTTACGAAGGTGTACGCTACCCGTTCACCGTGCAGTTGTTGCCATGTATCGTGAAGACGCATGCTATGAATTAAATGTTCAAGTTCGATACATCTGTTTGTGTTAGGAGTTTGGTCTCTGTCGTTAAGCACACAATTGAAGTCACCACCGAGGCTGAGATGTGCACGATAAGCGCTAAGAAGAATGGGAACCTCATTTTTATAAAATTTTGAACGATCTCTCTTATGAGTGCTACCTGAGGGGGCGTACACGTTAACGATCAGCACACCATTCACTCGGAGAGAAATGCCACGACCACTAGGCAACCGCTGCACATCCGTAAAGGGTATACCGTCGCGCAGAAGTATGGCAGTGCCTACAGCATCCTGGAGATTGATGTTATCACAAAGAACGTAACCGGGCACTTCTAAGACTGTGACTACCTCCTGTAGGAGGGCAATGTCAACGCAGGTACCATACAAGAAATCAGTTAGCGAACGGAGTTTCACCGCACTTTGAATTCTATTGACGTTAAGTGTGGTAATGTTGTAGGTTTGGCTGTCGCACATGATGGTTCAGAGGACAATTGTAAGTAGGCTGTTTATGCTATCTTATTGGTAACGCCACGTAGCGCTCTGTATGAAAATCACTGGCTGTGCTGTGTGCAGTCTGTGGCTAGTTTGCATTGTTGTCTGCCATTGTAGTGTTGGGCAGCTGGATGTGAACAGCACATAGCGTTGCGCAGTTGGAGGTGAGCTGCCAGCAGTGGTGGATGTGGGGAGAGAGATGGCGGAGTTTTGAAATTTGTAAGACTGGATGTCATGAACTGCTATATATATTATGACTATTAAGGTAAATACATCATTTGTTCTCTATTAAAATCTTTCATTTGCTAACTATGCCTATCAGTAGTTTGTGCCTTCCGTAGTTTGAATCTTTTATTTAGCTGGCAGTAGTGGCGCTCGCTGTATTGCAGTAGTTCGAGTAACCAAGATTTTTGTGAGGTAAGCGATTTGTGAAACGCATAGGTTAATGTTAGTCAGGGCCACTTTTTTGTAGGGATTTTTGAAAGTCAGATTGCGCTGCGCTAAAAATATGGTGTCTCAGTTTAAGCACAGTCTTGTATAATTTTTCTAAGGGGACGTTTCACAATGACCTCTCAGTGTTGGATCGTCCTTCTCGACGGCTTGTAACCAAATTCGTTGGTAACGTCTGGAGTACGAAGCGAAATGTCAAAACCAATAACGGGTCAGGGAGTGGAAAGGTCGCAGCGCAGTGGTCACGCGCGAGAGCAGCTACTGCCGCATCTCCTCGTCCTGCCGCCACCACGGCTCATTGCTGTCAGGGTGCTGCGCGGTGCGCGCGCCGCCCTGCCCGCCACCGCCGGCTGAGTCTGTCACCGTGGTCGCATCCGCCTGGCCACCACGCGGGGCTGCGACTGACGTCAGCGAGTTCCTGCGGGAGCGCTGCTGCAGCTGCTCGCTACTCTGTTCGCTCTTCCTCTTAGCCGTTACGGTGCTCTGTTCCCTCTCAGCGCTCAGAAGTGCCTTCAGGTGTTTGGATTGTTCACGAATGCGTTCTTTCCTCGCGGTGTCCTCGCAGCGCACGGAGCAAGATGATTGAGATTCAGTCTCGCTGCCACTTTCTGACATGTGTACGGGTCTCAAATCATCCGACTTTTCCTCTTTGCTACTATTCCCTTTGCTTCTCCTTCAGCGGCCTTTCTTCGTCTCTGCTGCAGTCTCTGCCGATAGGGGTGGTTCAGGCAAACTGATCTGCACCCGCTCCTGTATCTCACACGGCTTAGTGTCAGAGGTGGCTGGCGCATCGTTGGTATCTAGCGGTAACTGCCCCGGTGAGGATGACGGTGCCGAGTCGACGTCCGTCCTACCGCGAATGTCTTGGACACTGCATTCCACCTGAACTGGCATCTCCGCCTCGCTAACATTTTCCGGCTGCCGGGGTGGTGGTACAGTCCCCGCGACGACCTCACTCAATAGCGGAACAAGCTTTTCACTACCGTCTCCAGGACGTTCCCGTGGAAGTTGAAATGGACGTCGACGTGTGCAGTTCATCCGCAGATGTTCTGTTGAATGGCAGATCGAACAGGTAGAGGGTTGTCCAATGTAAGTTACCTGTGCGCGGCAGCCGCCAATGGTAACATACGAAGGTATATGCTTTTTTAAGTCTACACGTACACGTCGCACCCCGCTGTTAACTTGGTAGCGATATGCACTGGACCATTTTTCATTTGAAACTGACAAAACAGCGCCGTACAGTGACAGAGAACAGAGAAGGTCATTAGGGCACTCGGGTGGCACATTAAATACCCTGAAGGCAGGATTTGGACATTACTAATACTGCCATCATTAGGACGAAATGGTCTCACACCAGCATGCTCCTCAACGAATTTCTCATAAGTGTCACTCGGAATAAATTTGATAAATAACGAGTACTGCACAAAGTCCAACTGGAACGTGTCGACTATATCTACAGGCAATTTCAAATCCTCAAAAATCCACTCATGAATTTCAAACGCCGTCGGTCGCAAGGCAGCGCGATCGAAAACACACTGAACGCTGTTCGCTCTGTTAATTGTCGACATCGTACTTACAACAGTGGTACAGAAACAAACGTTAACAGCGCTCGCACACGCTGCTCAGCTCTCCACCTCAGCACTGCTCGCGACGTAAACACTGGCCCGCGCTACCGCCCGTCACCGCGCGATGTGCACTGGCCGAGTGCCTGAACACGACTGACGGGCTATGGACACAATGCTTCTAGCGTGCCACTCTCGTCATGGTATTGGTCGCTCAGCCTCATAAAGCATCGTGAATGATATTAAAAGTTGTCACTTACGTCAAGAATAGCAGTTCCTTAGCCAAAAAATTGAAATTTCTGTCTCAGTGTCTTAATTCACGTGAGGGTTATATACCACAAGTCATTCAAATGGAAAAGGGAATATCAAGTGAATTTAGCGAGTCAGTTCAGTACCATACGCGGAAGTGATTGCACTGTCACAGTGTTGCCAAATGTTTGTGACGATGTTGCCAATTCTCAGCTGTGCTAGGAACAGCTCTGTAGCGTTATAGGAGGAGAATCCTGTGCTCATGTCATAGGAGGATACGGAGAGGAGGCGCGGGGTTTGGTTAATATGCAGCATTTTCTCCTCCCAGCTGTGTCAAACATTCAGGTGTGTAATCTTCCATCACCATTACAGTTTCCCACAAAATATATACGAATAAAACACTTACCTTGTTACTTTGTTACAAAAGATTACTTCAGTACAATAAAGTCTTTGGAAATCAACTTTGCCAACCTGTCACGAAAAGTAAGATAACAAACACTTTGCACCTCGAAATCGATTGCATCTATGTGCAGTCTTGTGATCATACAAGTAGAATTTCATGAATTGCACGAGAATGTAGAGAAATGTTTGTGCGAATGGAAGCTCACAATGGCTCAAATGGCTCTGAGCACTATGGGACTTAACATCTGAGGTCAGCAGTCCCCTAGAACTTAGAACTACTTAAACCTAACTAACCTAAGGACATCACACACATCCATGCCCGAGGCAGGATTCGAACCTGCGACCGTAGCGGTCACGCGGCTCCAGACTGAAACGCCTAGAACCGCTCGGCCACTTCGGCCGGCGAATGGAAGCTGTAAGAAACACAGTTACCTAATTACTCTGTTCCACGTAATAATCAATTCATTTGATAATTCAGAAGAGAAGAAACTAAAAATTATGCCCATTAAGACAGAAACTAAAGTGCAGATGCGGGCACTGTACAGGTCTGCGCTTTTTCATCTTCAGAGCTATACAAATAATGTTTACTAACCAGCGTATTCATTGCTTTCGTAATGTTTCCCTCTTGTTTAGTCTTCTTATGATGAACTGGATCCACACCCATGAGTCTGATTTTTTTCTTTGTATCCTTCCATCTACTATCTTTGTGTGTCATTGTTCGGTGTTCAAAAAACAAAATATTATGCGTGCTCCCACGAGGTATTAAAATGAGGTCGCAAAAAGGCTAACGAATTATAATCAAAATACAGTGAGACGCCAATTTGTCTGTCGTCATGGTGTTAAGTGGACAGAAATAGTTGGGTGTTATTGTCGTCTTTTCTTATTGAGATTTTCATATTACCCTGACACAACACGCCGAGATAAATGTGTATATTCTCGGTGACGAAACATCCCACATTCCATTCATCCTGATCCATTCGTTACGTGCATCGGCGGCAATGAGTGATAGGAAAGCTGTTGTGGGGTGACGAATAACAACGGTAGTAATTAATAATCAATAATCAAGGATGTTTACTGCATTACAGACGATTAACAAAATAACCAAGAATGGCTGAGTCTTTAATTGGCGCACTGAGTATGTGTTCTTACCACTTTGTTTCTGAATTTTGTTCCAGTTGTTTGCAGAGAGAAAACAAAAAACCCTGTAGCCATACATATCGCTAGTACAACGAGATATTGCCTATCAACTATCCTTGCTTTACATCACGAGACGAACATGGCGTCACTGAGCTGATATTCGAAATACATTTCTGTTTTCTCTCTCTGTCTCTCTCTTTTTATTTTTATTTTAATTTTTTGAGGAAAGCATCGAGAAGCACAATCATAAGCAAGTAGCCGTATAACCTGTTTACAGTTATTTTCATCGGGATACATAATGCAAAAATACAACATTTAAGCGTGTTATTGCGTAATTCCAGTTATTGACAGTCTATTCGTGAGCTTGCTCGCATTCAGTGGGTTGAAACCTATCACAGAAGCAAGCAAAACACAAATATTTCTTGCACCATGCGCAACACATAAGCGAAATCTCGCTGCAGTGACGTGTTGTCCGATATATTGCACGGAAAACATACCTGATTCATGTTGCTAAATACAGCTCTATCAGATATCAATTTCGAAGCGTACCAAGTGTATAAAAGTATATCTTGAAACACGCAGAAAGGTCCATAGAGGTATTCGACTGAAACATAGCCATGGCCACAATGGTCTGGCGGAACCAACTATCACAAGTGCAATTCGTGGGTTCAGGCATTTACTTTTAAGAGGCACAAACAGATTTACTTTACCTCTGGTAACCCAAAGAGAAAGCTGTTATAATCCAAAATCCGCATTAAACATCACGTTCCTTCATTCCAAACTGGGCAGAGCCGGTTTACGTTGGAAAATGACATAGGTGCAGGTCAGGGTAAACAGAAATACTGTCACCAGTAAACTTACTTACATTAGAAAATTTTAGTTTATTTGATGAACTGATAGCCGCCTAAAGGAACAGGGCTCTTATTTTACTTGTACTTGATTGAACTAGAGACGTTGAAAAATTTGGTGCTGGACTGTGATTCGAATTCGTATCTTCTCTTTCGAGGATCTGAATCTCTCGGAATAGTATAGTTCAGTCATTTCATTCCTTTTCCCAAGACTGCAGTCTTCTCTAGGTCTACTCCAAAGGTAAATATGTGGGTCTGAATCCTGATCCATAATTTCATAATTTCATTTCAAGCCCTATCACGTGCACACCGGCCTGCTAGTGAAAATTAACGTGCATTTTTAATGTCTGTTCACGTTGCCAACAATTTCTGGAGAAACACGCACACATCTTACTATTGGTCAGTAAGCAATTGATACATAAGCAATATTCGTGGACAATAAAGAAGAACGATAGGAGTGCGATTCGATTGTCGCTCAGGCACAAAAATTTGTGTCCTTATGCTAGATTAAACACCTAGAAGCTGGCAAGAAAAACCGATGCGTAACACTTGATTTTACTTAGTTAACAATCCGATTACGTCTTGGGTTCGTATCTCCGTCGCAGAACTTCACATCATGCGCTTCATCTTTAAATTCATACACACTTCGTTACTTCTGAATTGAGGTATATCAGACCTCTTTCATGGTTAGTTAACAGGGATGAAAAGGTCTTGATAGGAGTCCCGGTTTATTACAAAAACTGTCGTCTTTTATTTTCAAGTTTAGATTTGGTTACTGATATAGGCGAAAATTTCGGTGCTTCATGACTTTTCATGGATAGTCAGCAATATGATATGATTAGATTGGTGTAGATTAATACTTGTTCCATAGATCATGAACACGACATTTCGTAATGATGTGGAACGAGTCATTTTAATGAAAGATTTCTTTACATACCAGTATTCAATTTCTTTACAACAATTTTTTACCCTCTCTCTCTCTCTCTCTCTCTCTCTCTCTCTCTCTCTCTCTCACACACAAACACACACACACACACACACACATTCTATTTTTATTTTTATTTGTTTGTTGTGCTCGACTATCGGCGAGGCACGAAAACGTCCATGAATGAGTTTCTTAGTTTTGAGTACAGTTACCAAAGAAATATAAAAACAACTATGAGAGTTACTGATTTATGATGCTTAGTAGCAGTCAGTTCTCAGTATTATTAGCAACTAAGCTCCAGTCCCTAAATCCAGTTACAAAAAAGGGAATCAGACGCATTACGTATTCCAGGCCGTAGCAGCCGCGTCTTTGAGGCGCCGGCTACGGTCATTTTCCAGCCTGCTGTAGGATCACATCG
The DNA here is from genome assembly GCF_021461395.2 of Schistocerca americana. NCBI lineage: Eukaryota > Metazoa > Arthropoda > Insecta > Orthoptera > Acrididae > Schistocerca > Schistocerca americana. The sequence goes on along the minus strand of NC_060123.1, from coordinate 633,949,225 downwards.
GTCCCTCTTCTTCCTCCTGGTAATGTAACTGAGATTTGGCAACAACGCAAGGTATGTATGGCAACTCTGTGATGGACGAGTTACTTCCTGGTGTGCACGAAATTAAGCTTCAAAGTTCACTTGATTTCTCGTGTCATTTCCATTGAATAACCTGAGTTGTTATCGCTTGAGGTGTAACAGAAGACTGTAAATTTACGGTTTTCGGCCCAGCAAAGTCATTGAACGTGGCAATCGCAACTAATCTCGTCCTGTAAATAGCGGTTTACGAGTTCTAGCCACTATTGGTCTCGTAAGAGGAATGCGCAAACCATATCTATCCGCAAGCTCTGTGTTTACGTGCTGACCTGTGGAAACGCGGCTGTTATGGTTCGCGGTTCCAGCTTCGCTAAATGTAACGTTTTTATCCCTTCTGTGTAAGAGCTGCCAGCAGTCAGATCAAACATAGATAAGCAAATCGTAAGAAAATACTTTCAGCTAATAGTGAAATGGTGAAAACCTTACAATGCTGCACACCAGGTAACGCCTCTTTCCGCTGCTGACAAGCAAATTTTGGGTTTCTAGGAATACGTAACACTATTTATCAAATGCCACGTTTGCATACCTGTTGAGTATGACACAGCATACCATTTAAACGCAGACCCAATCGAAATCTAAGTGAATAGTGTTTTGCTAACTCGTGGAGATACTCAGTTTTGTTAAAACAGACTTACTTTCGTCATAAGGTTATCGTGGGTAGTTTTAGTTCATTTCTTACAATACAGTGCACAGTTTTCGTAAGGTTTCTTTTAGTGTTGTTGAGACAATACTAAACATGAGAGAGAAATTAATCGTCAACGATACATGCGAATTCTCTGATGTTATCTATAACAGTCTGACAATGCACATGCAGTTTATTGATTACATGCATGTAGAAAACTTGTTCTGAGTTAAAGCTGTCAAACAAGGTTTTCAGAAGAATAAATGCCACTACCAGACAACAGCTAACGTAGAAAATACTTTTCTGACTATTTTGGCACGATGCACTCTCCCCATACATAATACAAAAGCTTCGAGCGCATCGGCTGCCTGGCCGTCTATTAAACCTGAAAAGAACAAAATGACGCAGAAGTTAGCCTTTTTTCCACATGCGACTATTTTGGGTTGAGAAGTGAAGAGAATGATGTTCAAACTTTCATTAAATTGATAACTTCAGCAGAAAGCAGAATTGCGTTTTAAAAAAATGTAGTAGTGAATGTAATAGAACACGCGACGTCTTGTCAACAGTGCGCGACGCTTACCGTTACGCTACTAGCTGTGACGTAGTTACACCACCTCTAGAAGTGAACAACAGTTCCTCCAGAACTTTGGAATTCCACAGTGCTTTGAGATAATGCAAATGGCCGGATATAGACTTCTGAGAGACAGACAGTTACAGCATTTCTTTTGCACTGCACGATGGTTTCAATAAACAGATAGCGCAATACAGTAGCTCAAATGGAAAAGAACACTTCCTATTTAAATTTCTGCATCCTACACTGTTGGCAGTTCTGTGTAGGTGGCAGTTAAGTTATTTTATTTCGGTGATTACAAAATAGAGACGAATGTATGCACTGGGTAGCCAAGGCAGCTAGTTCATGGCGATTCGGTTAACCAAGTAAATGAATGTACTGAACATCCTGCAAACCACTACAGGGAGCCTGTGTGTCAGAATTCTCATCTTGTGTGCCGCAGCAGTGTTATTATAGAGAAACGAATCGTAGAGAAAAGGGTGTGGTGGTCTGTTGGACTGATGATAGATTCATATGATGTTGGTCTCGGTTCGATTCCAACTTCTGCCGATGTTTTTGATAGGGAGAGGCAGATTCTACTAGCTTCTGGCTACGCCAAGGGAAGAACGTATAATGGAATTGTGGTCTGAAAATCACATTAAACATGATATTCCGTCTCTAGCCAGTAGACGTTAGGTGGAACCACAATAAAGTAAGGAGTGGCGACATGTAGAAACTCTATCACCAGTAACCTTTCTTATACTAGTTATTTATTTCTAGTGACGAAACAAATCCTGTGTATGGTCACAGGACACTTATTCCGTCTTTTATTTGAGCTTCTGTATATCGATAAAATTGGTTCTGAACTGGGAATGCCATTCAGACCGCCCTTAACGAGGAATTTTATCCCTTCGTGACTACAACTTGTTTGTTCAAAACTGCAGATTCCTCAACATCTCCACATATTGCGCATGAATGGGTTGGAATCCTGGCCCAGCACTAAACTTTTCACTATGTATTGTCAAGCTCTAGCATGAGAACACCTATCTGCTGGTGGATACTAATTTTTATTTTTAATGCATTTTCATTCGTTGTCAACACTAAAGATATCTGACGTTTTGGACTCCCAGTGAGACACAGAACTATTTGCGAGATCACTGTAAGTTCAAGGATGTTATTCCGAGCTGCTGGTGGAGAAAAATTCGGTAAGTGTCGTCTCTTTTTGTGTAGTCAACAACGATATATATTGGGTTCGATTCTCAGTCAGCACTGAACACTTCGTCATATTATTTCTAGTTCAAACATGCTCACATGTCGCTGCTGGTGTAACAAACCCATACTTAACGTTCCTTTTCTCTAGAATATTACAGCGATACGTGCCCGGTTGGAGTCCTGGGAAGGAAAAATTAATGTTTCGTCTCATTTCATTTAATACATCTAGCTACTGCCAAGAAAATCCGATATGTCAAAGTTGATAGTGCTTCGATAACAATCCGATTAGGTTCTGGGTTCTAATCCGTGTCCAACACAAAGCTTTACCTCACTGCATTTCAAGTAAGTTACTTGTGAAGAAGCAATATTTAACATCTCTCATAGTTCTTTAACAGGGACAATAGATGCTGGATAGAAATTTGTGACCGTTAAAAATGTTTACGTTATGTAATTTTAGGTTGATATTTGTTAACTGATACTGTCTAAAATCGAGGTATATCACTCTCTTTATGCCTAGTCAGGAATGACTGTTAATTTCCGTCAGTCACGAAATCTTAGTTTGCATGACCTGGGTTTGGATCCATATGCAGAACGTGTCGGTTCGTCGTGTCATTTGAAGTTCATACATATTCTCAACTAGCTGCTCGTGAATAATGTAATTTTTTAATGTCATTTTGTGTTAAATAAGAAGTACAGTATGTTACTTTGATGAGGAAATCATGAATACGACGAACTTACTACGTGCATTACCTATCTGACGTAATAATGAGAGCGCTAACATTTCAGGTATGTCATCTATTGCAATAAATGTGAGCTTACAAGCTTTAAGGACAGTCTTATCTGTGATGAGGCGTTCCCTGATATTTTTAGTATCGTGGTATTACTTTACATCTTGAGTTATTGCGGTACAGAGCAGTGTTTTCTAGTGGTGACTTGTTGGAACCATTTTCAATAGTGAAACGACTGTATCAAGCAACGATTAGAGGACCTGCTAGACAGCTGCGTTATGTGGGTTGCATGGGAATCAGGCGAAATGCATTCCAGGTCGTTCGGATACTTTTGAGCATGACTGTACCTTGTCAACAATCCTATTAGGTGCTGGGTTCGCATCCCTGTCACAAGCTTTATATGATGGCATTTCAATTTTAACCATGAGCATACCTTGTTCCTTGTGAATGACACCATATTAAACGTCATTCGGTGTAGTTCCCAGGATGGTAACTGTTATGACAGGATTCCCAGTTCAGTGCAAACATTTTTGTCATTTATTTTCAGGATCTGAATCGAAAACTGATACTGTGCAAATGTCTATACTTCACGTCTCTTTATGCCTAGTGATGCGGTCTCAATATAGCACAAACAAAGCTTAGCTTAGTTAGCAATGGCTATAGGTGCTGGGCTTGAATCCAGGTCCAGAACGACGACATTGGTCATGTCATTTAAAGTTCAAATTTGTGTACACGTATCTGTTGATGTGTTAGGAGAACAATGATATTACTGGTGATTCGCTGTTAATGTTGAGATTTCCTTAGAGTGCTTGTTGCCGTTAATCGCGTTTTTCTACTGGTTCGCCCAATTCCAGTTTCCAGAGCCACTCACTGTTGAGCGACCTTCAGCACGTGGATGGAAAACCTTTTACAGAGCGTAAAACTTTTTTCCAATTGCCGTACAGCTTTGTAACTCCATGTATTGTCTCAAGTATTTAATTTTGACTAAGGATTACTGTACGATATATGAAAATAATCCGTTTTCTCAGAAGTTTTGGAATGTCACTTGATGTAATTAAGGTTAGTTTATGGGTGTTATGGGGTGTCTCATCGCTAAGAACGTGTTTTCTAATATGTTTTGTATGACAATATTAGTTGACGATTAGACTGACTGCCATAAAGACCTTTGGTCTCTTAGTAGTCTCTTGCGGTACCCATTGTGTGTAGTCAAACGACTGTACCCCACGGGGTTTTGGTGTTTAGAAGCTGCAACACAGCTACGTTATGTTGGTTGTATTCGGCAGTGACCCACTTTTTTTGCTGTCAAGTGTACATCTTGTATTCAATATGTTCATTGCTCCCAACACGGTTAAATATGTAACTTGTATATTTGCCCAGTAACCAAATCACTGTGTTATTTTTTTCCTGAGGGTAGTAACTTTCTTCTGGTCTGAAGAAAATGTTAGTCGGTACATTGTTTGCTGATGGTATTGTTATTTGAGCAATTATCTTCCTGGTCCACCTCCAGTTGATAATCCGATCTCTACATGTGTAACGATGTGGTACACTATCAACGATGTTGCGTTTACTGCAGAGGTTAGTGTCACTTAAACTGATGGCAAAGAGACTCTCATTAGTGCTGATGATGTTATTGACTACCTTGTACCACGCTGTGCTCACGTCAGACGAAAGAACATTACTACTGATGTTTTATCCAGACCACATTCCTTGCTATTCCAGCATATTTAATTTCTATTTAATTTGAAAGTTTCTGTCTTTGAGCTACAATCGCCTTTGCTGTAACGTTTTTGCAATTTAAAAGCTTTTTTGCTGAGATAGCTTAGTTCAAGATAATACTCCCTAATATGTTTTAGTTTTAAACTTATTTTTTGTGTATAGATTTCGAGATGGTCATAAGGCAGAAGAGTAGTAGGCGGGTAGGCATTCGGTATTTTTTCGAGCGCAGCTGGTATTTTATGAACATAGAGCTCCTGACAGACAACCGTTTCAGGCTCAGCAGCCTGTAAACACTGCCAGGACGTCCATCGTTCGGCACCCATAAACTCCCTCCGTCTCTCTCTTTCTCTCTCTCTCTCTTTCTCACTCTCTCCCAATTTCTCTGGCATCAGACGAGAGCGTTCACTACGACGACGCAGTAACTTGCGGCGTGACTTTGTGTGAGTAAGGCAGGGGGTGGAGGTGGGGGGCGGAACGGTAGTGGGGGTAGGGGTTTATATATAGTGGCGAAACGATAGGGAAGTTTCTTTTCTGCCGCTCGCGGGATTCTGTAATGGCGGCGTAATGGCTGATTTATGGCGCGCGTCTGTCACGGGCAGAGCTGGGAGCAATGCGCTCCGCCGCCACATCCGCGGCTCCAGACAAACACAGGCACGCAACTTTAAATGAGATCCTTCAACTTGTTGCAGAATTTAATAAGAGCCCCAAGTTGCGTGGCTGCACGAGCCGGTGGGACGCAGACGAGACCCGGAGGCTATGTGGCCTCCCAGACCGCACGCCGTTCTCGTGCCCTCTCTCTGGTAGACAATACTGGAGACATTCAGTGGCACTCCTCAAGTCACACATAACGTTGAGAACTTTGACGTAGGCCGTCCTGAAGGGATCAGTGTCGCTCAGCTGGTAGTAGCGCATATTATTTGCTGGTACAAAAACCTCACTGGAACAAATGGTTCAAACGGCTATGGCACTTAACATGTCATCAGTCCCCTAGAACTCAGAACTAGTTAAACCTCACTAACCTAAAGACATTACACACATCTATGCCCGAGGCAGGATTCTAACCTGTGACCGTAGCGGTGGCGCGGTTCCAGACTGAAGCGCCTAGAACCGCTCGGCCACAACGGCCGTCTCATTGGAACAATAAATACCAAAACTCTCTTTCGAGAAGCTTATTGTTTAAATTTACCATTTGGTGTACAGGTCAACCAAAATTCGTGGAGTTGGATGCCACTGCGCGGTTCCTTCCACTCTAACAATTAACAAAGGTATTCGTAAATAACTGCAACCAGTCGTGTTTTATGGTGCGACGGTTTTTGTTTTGCCGGTAAAATAGAAACCGAACCGTCTCAAAAGGCGACTGGTTGCAGTTATTTCTGAAAAACTTTATTCATCATTGCCACACTGTTCCACATGAGTAATGGGCAAGAATTTTAACACGTAACAAATGTCTCTACCAAAATTTCGCCCCGTGCATATTTTCGGTAGATCATGGACGTTAAAGAAAGGTAATTCGCCAACGATGTAAGCGCGTGTAAGGGCCCCCGCACACGGGCTACGGATCGGAACGATCCGTCGTATCTGAGTGATTTTCTAAGAAATTTCAGTCAGAATTACTAAAGTCTCTGTGTCAAGTTCTCTTATTGTAAATGGAGTACTGTGTTTAGCAGCAGTTGCGGTTCATTTCAGTTTCCCCGAGAATACTTGGAAAACATAAATTGAAAATAAACGGGAATTAATATGTATTAAACTTGTTTTGAAACTCTTCTTTTCGGAAATGTGCGCTAGTTTACGCAGTATATTGTATTTTTCACTGACACCAGATGGGTTAATACCTCCTTCCAGTGCACCAGTACAATCCGTTTTACGTCAATTAGTCCTCAATTACTTTTTTGTTTATTAGTCTTAGATTAACTGCAAGTTTTTACACAATGTACTCGATGTATCTATAGAGGTGCTCCAATAGTAAGTAGCTCTTGATACAAAATTGTATGAAGGAGAGTATGTGAAATGACAAGGCACTTGAGTTTAACTGCGTAATACGAGGGTTCCCCAGGAAGTAATGCACGGCATTTTTTTTCCTCAGCTGGAAACAATGCTACGAATGCAGAATGTTAAGTATGTGTTACTTGAAGTCTTCTGAGTGAGCGCTCCAAGTTTCCGTCACTTCCGACTGATAGCGTAGCTGCGGGACATTTTCAAAATGGCATTTGTAGGTGATGTACGTTACAAGAAACTTGCCGTCATTGAATTTCTCACTGCAGAGAAAGAAACTATGGGGAATATTCACAAACGCTTGTGCAGGGCCTATGGAACATCTGCTGTCGATAGAGGCACAGTTAATCGCTGGGCACGGAGGGCAAGGTCATCAGAAGGCGGTTCGGCGGACCTTCACGATTTGCAGCGGTCGGGAGATCATCACACCAGACATGTTGCAGCGAGCTTCCACTTGGTTATGCGACAAAAAGATGCCGTTCGTGGAAGACATTTTGAGGACGATGAGGAGATGATACACACAGTGAAGCACTGGCTCCGCCACCAGGGCAAGATGGGTACCGACTTGGCATACACGCACTTGTTTCTCGCTGGAGGAAGGCCATAGAAAGAGATGGAGATTACGTAGAAAAATACGGTGTGTAGATTAAACACCATTCTTTCGTGTGTATCATTCTCAATATAAGAACTTTCAGCATTGCAGCGCGTCAGCAATCGTAAGTATCGAAATAATTATGAAAAATCCGCCTCGATTGCACAAAATACCTGGTGTTTACCTAGGTTTCAACGTGGGTAACCACGCCTTCTTCAGAACAAATATAAAACAGTTTGCCTAAATAGGTACAGTCAAAGGCTAAAATCCACACCTACCTGTCGGTGGAGAGCCTGTGACCATCGTACGTTGGCTGGGGTGAGGCAGCACAAACAGGGTTGAGATAAGTAATATTATTGACTTGGTACATAGGCCCGTGTAATTGTAAAAAAAAAAGGGGGGGGGGGTCTTGCCGCTGTAGGTATTGATTTTAGCCTTTGACTATCAGGCTGGCAAGCTGTTTTATATTTGTTCTGAAGAAGCCGTGATGGCCTCAGAAGTTAAGTCGCATAGTGCTCAGAGCCATTTGAGCTTAACATTACAGTAGGTAGGTATGACATTCTGTTTAAAAGTTAAAAATTTTAATAATGGGTGTTATTATTTGATAAATAACTTGAAATCATAAGGGGGACCATACTGTATCGAGACTATAACTACGAACTTTCCATCAGTTCTTCTTCTATAGAAAAAATTTCGAAGTTCTAATCACTGCAAAATTGGAGGTCGTATTTTCTATTATTTGTTAATGTAAATGGCAAATCAGGCTTCCACTTCACTTCTGAGAGTAGTTCTTGGCTCCGAAATAACTATAAATTTGAACGTAAATTTCTTACTCGACGCAAAACGAAACAAACTGCACAATCACGCTTAATAAATGGAGAAACAAACCGCATTCGTATTGCCACACACCGCTGCTAACCAGAGCGGCAGCCATATCCCTTGCGCGAATAGCATGCTGTCCATCAGACTGCTGGAACTTCCGTACGACCTGCGATTTCGGCGTACAATCTACGAAGAGATGGGTCGCGCATCGCTGATGTATGGGGCCCTATAGACAAGTACCTTCGTAGCTGTGCCGTACAGTGCAGTGTGTAGTTTTACGTTAAAATGCTCTAGATCGACTTAAAATGTAAAACGGCTATGTAGGTGTGGCTAGAGGACAAACAGAGCTCTGTAGAAGCATGCATGACTAGGGGAAGGATGCATGCTACCTATAGGAAAATTAAAGAGGCTTCCGGAGAAAGCATAAGCATCTGTATGAATATTAGAATATTAACCGGGCAGACTGCAAGCCCGTGCCAATCAAAGACAAGAACACCAGAAGGCAGAAGGAATATATAGAATGTTTGGGGGCATATTTTGTAAAGCGAAGAGGAAGTACATGACGATGAGATGGGAAATATGACAGTGTAAGAAAAATTTGTCAGAGTACTGAAAAACCTAAGCACAAAAATTCCGCTAGAGTAGACGACATTCCCCTAATAGTATTGAGATATCGGAAGCACTGGTCACAACAGAACTATTTCACCTACATCTACAGTCGTTTCCCTTCCTGTTTCACTCGCACGTAGAATGAGGGAGAAACGAGTATCTAAAATTCTCCGTACGAGCAGTAATTTCTTGCATCTAGTTTTCATCGTTCTTACGTTGGCGGCAGGAGAGTAGTTTTGCAGTTGGCCACCATTGCCGGTTCTCTAAATTTCCGCAATAGTGCATTGCGAAAACAACGTCATCTTCGCTCCACGAATTCCCAATTTGTGTTCCCGAAGCATCTCCGTAATACTTGCAAGTTGATCGAACGTACCGGTGACTAATCTAGCAGCACGCCTATCAATTACTTCGATGTCTTCCTTTAATCTGACCTGGTGGGGATCCCAAACGCTCGAACAGTACTCAAGAATGGATCGCACTGGCGTTCTATAAGCCGTTTCTTTTAGTGATAAACTACCTTTTCCCAAAATTCGACATATAAAACGAAGTCGAGCATTTGTCTTGACGACTATCCTAATTCCATTTAAGGCACTTGGCGACGTTACGTCTATGTATTTAATCAAAGTGTCTATATCAAACAGCACCCTACTAATACTGTATTCCAACGTTACAGGATTGCTTTTCCTACTCATCAGCATTAACTTTCATTTTTCAACATATAGAGGAAGGTGTTATTCATGACACCAACTACAAATTCTGCCTAAGTCATCTTGTGTACTGCTACAGTCACTCAACGATGTCACCTTCCCGTATACCTCAGGGGCATACGGAGGCAGCCGTAAATTGGTGCTCACCCTGTCCGTCAGATCATTTTTGTATATGGAGAATAAGAGCAGTCTTATCACACTTCCCCGGGAAAATTCTGATGACAGTCGTGTCTCTGAAGAACACTCGTCGTCCAGTACAACGTACTGCGTTCTTTTACTTAAGAAGTCTTCGAACCACTCATATATCTAGGAACCTAAACCGTATGCTCCGGCCTTCGTCAACAGTCTGCTGTTGGATACCATGTCCAACCCTCTCTGGAAAATCTAGGAACATAGAATTTGCCTGTTGCCTCCATGCACAGTTTGTCGGACATTTTGTCGGATACCATATGGGAAAACGGCGAGATGAGTTTCACAAGAGTGAGACTTTCTAAATCCGTGCTGATTTATGAGCAGAAGATTTTATATCTCAAGGAAATTTTCCTTGTTTATAATATGTATCCGACAAGCGAAATACACTCAGACTTCAAGAAGAGCGTAATAATTTCTGTTCAAAGAAGGCAAATGCTGACACGTGGGAACCGTCTAGGTACAATAAGTCGTAGTTACAAAATACTTACTGGAATTATTTGCAGAAGAATGGAAAACTGGTACAAACCGAACTCAAGGAAGAACAGTTCGGGTTCCAGAACGTGTAGGAACATGCGAGACAAGTTATCCGAAGGATATAAAGTTACCGGGAAACATGGTTCGTCAAATTCGAAAAGAATCCCTAACGTAAGACTTACGACTGAAGGGGTGGTCGAGGGGAAGTTGCCTTCATTAGATATGTTGATCGAATGGAAAGCGGATGGCTTCTGGTAAAGACGTGTATGTCAACGGGCATAGCTTTCTCCATCCAGATCAGAAGAAGGCTAGGCTGAACACTAATGCACAGAGCCAGAGCCAGAGTGTGCTCTCTGCCAGCAGAAAGTCGTATACTCCTAGCTCACTTATTTGTTACATAACTAACTAACTACTAACTAACTCCGTCGTCAGGCCACGAGTGGCCTACCGGGACCATCCGACCGCCGTGTCATCCTCCGAGGAGGATGCGGATAGGAGGGGCGTGGGGTCAGCACACCGCTCTCCCGGTCGTTAAGATGGCTTTCTTGACCGAAGCCGCTACTAATCGGTCGAGTAGCTCCTCAATTGGCATCACGAGGCTGAGTGCACCCCGAAAAATGGCAACAGCGCATGGCGGCTGGAGGGTCACCCATCCCAGAGCCGGCCACGCCCAACAGCGCTTAACTTCGGTGATCTCACGGGAACCGGTGTATCCACTGCGGCAAGGCCGTTGCCACTTATTTGTTACATAGTTTAATTAATTTCTTTGCGTGTTTTTGGTACTTGCATTGTTTCATTCATAATTTTCTGGCGTATTATAGTATTTGATAGTTGTTGCATCGCGTTTTAGTACCCGAATAGTGTAAATTCGCGTAGTCGTCTGTCTTCTGTTTCTGATTTGAACGGCCAGTGTCGGTTAGTCACAACCAGTGTGCTCTCTGCCGCCGTTGGATAAGCAGATGCCAGCAGAAAGTCGTATACTCCTAGCTCGCTTATTTGTTACATAGTTTAATTAATTTCTTTGCGTGTTTTTGGTACTTGCATTGTTTAATTCATAAATTTTGGGCGTATTATAGTATTTGATAGTTGTTGCATCGCGTTTTAGTACCTGAATAGTGTAAAATCGCGTAGTCTCCTTCCGCCGCCGAGCAGTGTGTCAGCAGTGTGCAAGTAGCAGCATTACTGCATTTACTAGGCAATCTTGTATTTTAATAACCGTTTAAATTTTGTGTCGATTTGTTTGCGCTCTCTGTAGATTAGTTCAGACGTTCTTTGCACAACAGCTTTAGCATGGATAGGGACTGCAACTGCTGTGTTCGGATGCAGGCTGAGTTGGCATCCCTTCGCTCCCAGCTTCAGGCAGTGTTGGCTTCAGTCACACGGCTTGAGGCTGTTGCCAATGGGCATCACTGTGGCGTTCCGGATGGGGGTTTGTCGGGGACGGCCAGCTCGTCCCACGCATCCCCCGATCGGGCTACGACTGTGGCTGCCCGGGATACTGCCCACATTGAGGCTGATCCCTCACCTGTGGTAGAATGGGAGGTCGTCTCGAGTTGTGGCTGGGGGTGAAAGACATTCCGGAGGGCTGAACGGAAGGCCTCTCCAGTTTGTCTGACGAACCGGTTTTAGGCGCTGTCTCAGGCTGATACTGATCTTCGGCCGGACATGGCTGCTTGTCCTGTTCCAGAGGCTGCAGATTCGTCGCCTTTCGCCATAGGGTGGTGGGGTTTCGGGTTCCACTGGATAGGTCAGGAGTCCACTACACGCAGCAAGCGGCTACACGGGTAGCAGGGGTTGTGTGGCGTGGACTGGGCGGTTTTTAGGTTAGATGGCCTCGGGCAAGTACAAAAAGGGCAACAGCTTGAAAGGGTGCGGGGCAAAATCAGGACATGCGGGGACCAAGCAGCAATCGGTATTGTAATTGTAAACTCTCGAAGCTGCATTGGTAAAGTGCCGGAACATCAAGCGCTGATAGAAAGCACCGAAACTGAAATCGTTATATGTACAGAAAGCTGGCTGAAGCCAGAGATAAATCCTGCCGAAAGTTTTACAAAGGCACAGGCGGTGTTTAGAAAGGATAGATTGCATGCGAGCGGTGGTGGCGTGTTCGTCGCTGTTAGTAGTAGTTTATCCTGTAGTGAAGTAGAAGTGGATAGTTCCTGTGAATTATTATGGGTGGAGGTTTCACTCAACATCCGAGCTAGGTTAATAATTGGTTCCTTTTACCGACCCCCCGACTCAGCAGCATTAGTGTCAGAACAACTGAGAGAAAATTTGGAATACATTTCACATAAATTTTCTCAGCATGTTATAGTCTTAGGTGGAGATTTCAATTTACCAGATATAGACTGGGACACTCAGATGTTTAGGACGGGTGGTAGGGACAGAGCATTGAGTGACATTATACTGAGTGCACTATGCGAAAATTACCTCGAGCAATTAAACAGAGAACCGACTCGTGGAGATAACATCTTGCACCTACTGATAACAAGCAGACCCGAACTTTTCAACTCTGTATGTGCAGAACAGGGAATCAGTGATCATAAGGCCGTTGCAGCATCTCTGAATATGGAAGTTAATAGGAATATAAAAAAAGGGAGGAAGGTTTATCTGTTTAGCAAGAGTAATAGAAGGCAGATTTCAGACTACCCAACAGATCAAAACGTAAATTTCTGTTCCGACGCTGACAATGTTGAGTGTTTATGGATAAAGTTCAAGGGAATCGTAAAATGCGTTTTAGACAGGTACGTGCCGAGTAAAACTGTGAGGGACGGGAAAAACCCACCGTTTTTCAACAACAAAGTTAGGAAACTACTGCGAAAGCAAAGAGAGCTTCACTGCAGGTTTAAACGCAGCCAAAACCTCTCAGACAAACAGAAACTAAACGATGTCAAAGTTAGCGTAAGGAGGGCTATGCGTGAAGCGTTCAGTGAATTCGAAAGCAAAATTCTAAGTACCGACTTGACAGAAAATCCTAAGAAGTTCTGGTCTTACGTTAAATCAGTAAGTGGCTCGAAACAGCATATCCAGACACTCCGGGATGATGATGGCATTGAAACAGAGGATGACACGCGTAAAGCTGAAATACTAAACACCTTTTTCCAAAGCTGTTTCACAGAGGAAGACCGCGCTACAGTTCCTTCTCTAAATCCTCGCACAAACGAAAAAATGGCTGACCTCGTAATAAGTGTTCAAGGTATAGAAAAGCAACTAGAATCACTCAACAGAGGAAAGTCCACTGGACCTGACGCGATACCAATTCGATTCTAAACAGAGTACGCGAAAGAACTTGCCCCCCTTCTAACAGCCGTGTACCGCAAGTATCTAGAGGAGCGGAAGGTTCCAAATGATTGGAAAAGAGCACAGGTAGTCCCAGTCTTCAAGAAGGGTCGTCGAGCAGATGCGCAAAACTATAGACCTATATCTCTGACATCGATCTGTTGTAGAATTTTGGAACATGTCTTTTGCTCGAGTATCATGTCGCTTTTGGAAACCCAGAATCTACTCTGCAGGAATCAACATGTATTCCGGAAACAGCGACCGTGTGAGACCCAACTCGCTTTATTTGTTCACGAGACTCAGAAAATATTAGATACAGGCTCCCAGGTAGATGCTATTTTCCTTGACTTCCGGAAGGCGTTCGATACAGTTCCGCACTGTCGCCTGATAAACAAAGTAAGAGCCTAAGAAATATCAGACCAGCTGTGTGGCTGGATTGAAGAATTTTTAGCAAACAGAACACAGCATGTTGTTATCAATGGAGAGACGTCTACAGACGTTAAAGTAACCTCTGGCGTGCCACAGGGGAGTGTTATGGGACCATTACTTTTCATAATATATATAAATGACCTAGTAGATAGTGTCGAAAGTTCCATGCGGCTTTTCGCGGATGATGCTGTATTATACAGAGAAGTTGCAGCATTAGAAAATTGTAGCGAAATGCAGGAAGATCTGCAGCGGATAGGCACTTGGTGCAGGGAGTGGCAAGTGACCCTTAACATAGACAAACGTAATGTATTGCGAATACTTAGAAAGAGGGATCCTTTATTGTATGATTACGTGATAACCTAACAAACACTGGTAGCAGTTACTTCTGTAAAACCTCTGGGAGTATGCGTGCAGAACGATTTGAAGTGGAATGATCATATAAAATTAATTGTTGGTAAGGCGGGTACCAGGTTGAGATTCATTGGGAGAGTCCTTAGAAAATGTAGTCCACCAGCAAAGGAGGTGGATTACAAAACACTCGTTCGACCTATACTTGAGTATTGCTCATCAGTGTGGGATCCGTACCGGATCGGGTTGACGGAAGAGATAGAGAAGATCCAAAGAAGAGCGGCGCGTTTCGTCACAGGGTTATTTGGTAACCGTGATACCGTTACGGAGATGTTTAGCAAACTCAAGTGGCAGATTCTGCAAGAGAGGCGCTCTGCATCGCGGTGTAGCTTGCTGTCCAGATTTCGAGAGGGTGCGTTTCTTGATGAGGTATCGAATATATTGCTTCCCCCTACTTACACCTCCCGAGGAGATCACGAATGTAAAATTAGAGAGATTCGAGCGCGCACGGAGGCTTTCACACAGTCGTTCCTCCCGCGAACCATACGCGACTGGAACAGCAAAGGGAGGTAATGACAGTGGCACGTAAAGTGCCCTCCGCCACACACCGTTGGGTGGCTTGCGGAGTATAAATGTAGATGTAGATGTAGAACTACTTCGGAAAAGGAGTACATCGACTCCCAGGTTAACCAGCTGATGACGATGTGGAGAAAGAACTACGGTTCTGTCGAGGATACCAATAAACGACGCTGTTCAACCAATCACGGAGGATCAGCACATAGCACGGGTCCATTTTGCAGTACGACAGCTCGTAAGGTAGGCAGAATCGCAAAGAGGCAAGGAATCGGGCCAGTTCCGGCCACCCAGAACAATTAAAGACATGGTGCAACCCATTAAATGCAATCTCGTCCTGAGCGTACAAGGGATTCATAACGTTAGTTGCAAGTGTGGCAGCAGTTACGTGGGGAAATCTATACGGACTCTTGGCGATCACTGTGTTGAGCATCAACGCCACCTTCATTAGAGAAATTGAAAAATCCCTACTGACTTTGTATCCTTTTAAAAAAAATATTGGTTTGACCTCCTGAGGATCACATGAAATAACTTAGGTCTTCTTAATCTTTTCCTTTCTTGCTTTCCAGTAGTTCTTCACTAATTCCCTATGTTTTTCTCTTTTTTCCTTCTTGCGCCCTTCTTTTTCTTTGTATTCTCCTGGAATGCCTTGAAATTTTTTACTTATTCTTCTCTTTCTTCCTCCGTTATTCCCATTTTTCTCAGGTCTGCCTTAACGTCTTTCACGTACAGTGTTGAAGTTCTCGGGTTTCTGTCAAAAAAGTTAAAAATTCTTTTTGTTATCTTTCCACCTAGCAGTTTAGGTCTCCATAGATTACAACTTTAGTCTTCCTCACTGTCTGTTATTGGTTCTATTTTTTCATAAATTTCTCTATTACTTCTTAAAATCCAATTTCCTTTCGAATAATTCGGTCTTAAGACTTTTCTGATTAATGGACGGGCGGCGGCCTGGGAGTGATCCAATCGATCCGTTGATCCACGAGAAGATATGTAATGCTGTACGAAAGCGAAAATACAC
Organism: Schistocerca americana; assembly: GCF_021461395.2. Lineage (NCBI taxonomy): Eukaryota > Metazoa > Arthropoda > Insecta > Orthoptera > Acrididae > Schistocerca > Schistocerca americana. The sequence goes on along the minus strand of NC_060123.1, from coordinate 633,933,287 downwards.
TAAATTTAAAGGATGAGATATTTAAAAGGGAATTTCAAGATTTATAAAGATGAATTCATGGAAGGTTATAGATAAAAAAATCGTTACTCTCTTAGTTCTTTTAGGTGAAACAGAAATAATAAAAAAGTTAAAATGAAACGAATAATACATTTAAAACATGACATAAAACACTGATTTTAACAGTGATTAGCGATGGGCGAGCACAGCGCGTTAAATAAACACAAGATTATGTTTGTCAAACTGGAATTTTTTCTCGCTTATCGAACTACAGCGTGGTCAGGAAAGCAGCTCAAATTAAACTATGAGGGAATAACTTTAAGAGATACACCCGCTATGCACTTGGAAATACATGGAAGTGTGCACTTTATGAAGAACGAGAATGAAGACTACTCATAGTTCACCACTTGATGTAGCCGGCGGAGCTGCAAGCGACGGTGGACAGCTAGCGTAAAGATAATTTCTAAGGACCGACCAAAAACTTTCCGTCTGAGGACGTTGCTGCAGGGTATATGGAACGTAGCGAGACTCCGATGCGGGTATGTAAGCGTCGACATGTAAGCAAGGGAAATCTTCACATCATCGCTCCCCCACTCCGTTTGACTTCCTCCTTTCCTCTCCTGATATGACGTCCTTGCCCACTCATCCTTCCTTCCCGTCTTTCCTTACCACCTACCCTCTTTTAGACATATTCTAAATGTGTAGCCAACACCATCCACACGATTTATCTCCCCGCAGCTTCTTCATCCAGCGCAGGTTCTTCAGTTCTTTAGTGAAAGTGCAGTGATCCTTTTTATCGAATGTTGCCGTTTGTCTCATTTGAACGTTCTAAATATCCACTGTTGTCTGTCTGACTCTTTGTTTCCTTTTTTAAAAAAAATGGTTCAAATGGCTCGCAGCACTATGGGACTTAACTTCTGAGGTCATCAGTCCCCTAGAACTTAGAACTACTTAAACCTAACTAACCTAATGACATCACACACATCCATGCCCGAGGCAGGATTCGAACCTGCGACCTTAGCGGTCGCGCGGTTCCTGACTAGCGCCTGGAACCGCTCGGCCACCCCGGCCGGCTTCCTTTTTATACATGACACATTGAAAAGCACACCGTATATTTCTAATCTCCTCTGCACTGTATTTTAAAATCTTTTTCAGTTTTTACATTCATAAATATGTTTTGTCATTTCTTCATCAATTTTTGTTCATGCTATAGGCTGAAGAGGTGGATATTGTACCAGTGGCAGCTCTCGCCTGTCTTTAGGAGGCGGTCAATGCGGAAACGAGAAGTATGGCGATGTTAATACAAGAAGCGTCCGCCGGCCGAAGTGGCCGTGCGGTTAAAGGCGCTGCAGTCTGGAACCGCAAGACCGCTACGGTCGCAGGTTCGAATCCTGCCTCGGGCATGGATGTTTGTGATGTTCTTAGGTTAGTTAGGTTTAACTAGTTCTAAGTTCTAGGGGACTAATGACCTCAGGAGTTGAGTCCCATAGTGCTCAGAGCCATTTCAAGAAGCGGCCAAAGAGGGACAACGTCCTGTTATTCTTTTCTTGGCTGCCAAGGGCAAACACGGATAGACATGTATTGGAGAACGAAGAATGTGTATGAAGAGAAATTACAGGGTGCAGTTAAGGGGAAACGTCCGGAAAATTTGTGACACAGGATGTTGCTGTTTTGTTTCGTTCGTTTTGTTTTATTTTGCCTCCAGAGTTTGTACTCTATTTAGACATCATCGACAACACGATTTGTTACAGAATTGTGTGTGTGTAAACTCTTATGGGACTTAACTGCTAAGGTCATCAGTCTCTAAGCTTACACACTACTTAACCTAAATTACCCTAAGGACAAACACACACACTCATGCCCGAGGGGGGACTCGAACCTCCGCCGGGACTAGCCGCACAGCCCATGACTGCAGCCCCTTAGGCCGCTCGGCTAATCCCGCGCGGCTTTTACAGAATTAATAATTGTACAAACAAAATACCAAAATGCATATTTACGGAATAGAATTCTCAAACTTTTACCACAACAAATATTTAACAAATAGACTGATAGGTAATTATGTATTCAGTTCATAGTACTTTTTAAGTTTAATATCACCTGATACAGATAAATGAAAATATGACTCCTAGAGACTCCTCCCTATACTCTTAAGGGAATTGAAAATCATTTTATACAGACAAATGTCTTTAGAAACCAAAAGAGAAGACGCCGATTGAGGGTGAAGGTAACCCATATTCATCCAAGTACTCAGAAACTTCGATCGTTCATTGTCAAATTTGGAACGAAAACAAAATATGGTTTACATCGGATTCTGACTCGGAATCACACTCACATGTTGTAAAATTTGATTCTATGCAAATATAAAGGAAACGAAGCATGGTTAAAGCAGAGTCGAACGATAGTGGAAGTCGTAGATAGGGCCAAATGCGTTCTCGTAAACCACGGGCTTGTAGTAATTTTAGGTTGTAATGCCGCATAATATCCACCTTCCGCACACATTCCACACCTCTTACCATTGCTCGTTTCCTTGGGTCCATGATAACGTACATCCGCATGTCGCAAATGTCGTGACGCAGAAATGACATCTCAAGCAGGAGACACCAGAGCACCAGCCCTTCAGTCTTGTTCCCTCATCATGCGATTGTCACGCCTTCGGTTCCTCAAAAAATGCCTTTAAGGGTTGAATGTTCCTGTCGAACGAGGATATGGTGGTAAGTTCCTGCGGGACCAAACTGCTGAGGTCATCGGTCCCTAGGCTTAAACACTACTTAACCTAACTTAAACTAACTTACGCTAAGGTCAACACACAAACCCATGCCCGAGGGAGGATTCGAACCTCCGACAGGGGGAGCCGCGCGAACCGTGGCCAGGCACCTGATACCGCGCGGCAACCCCGCGCGGCAGGACGAGTGTGTGCAGCAGGCAGTTACGAACTTCTTCAAGCAGCAGGACATGGTGTTTTAGCAGACGGGAATCTTCAATCTGGTATGTCAGTAGAAGTATTGTTTTAGAAGTCGTGGCGATTTTGTCTGATTGTCATGCCGTTTCTGGTCTGTACGGCCATCGAACGGAAACTTTTTGTTCGCCCCTTACGGGAACACAGTGACCGCCACATCAGCTTGTGCCCAACCATTACGTAATCCATCCAATCTGTGCCGTCCTCTGGAAACTGAAATCGGAGCCTCCCCATTTTCACTATGGTCAGGTTTAGCCAGTGAAGACGAGTATGGAGGCGATAGCTTAAAATTTAATCCGAATTTGATACGTCAAATTTACCTATAACTTTTCATTCAAGGACTTCGTCGCGGAAGAATTCGTAGCAATACTGACCCACGACGTAGAAAACAGAGGGAAGAAAGGGAAACCTACATTTATAGTATTTACAGATTTAGAGAAGGGTTTTGAAACTATTGGCTGGAGGACACTATGAAATCCTACATGTAGAAGGAATAAAGAACACAGAGCCAAAAGCATCCAACGTCTTGTACAGAAATCAGACCTCAGCCAGAAGAGTCGAAGGACGTGAAAGGGAAGCAGACGTTGAAGGAAAAAGGATCGTAGTGCTCTAAGAAAGTTGGTCCAATGTGCACTTAGGAAAGGGGATTAAAGTTCAAGGAAGAAGGAACAGAAACCTTAGGATTATCAATGACGTTGCAATTCTGTCAAAGACCATGAAGGACTTGGAAGATCAGGTGAACGGAATACACACAAACGTGACAGTGACAACATCGTAAATTCCATAAGGATTTTCGCGGATGATACTTTTATATGAGGAAAAGTCTCTGCTCTAAAAAATTGTAGCGAATTGAGGTACAACATGCAATAGATGTAACATATGTAACATATTGCGTATACATAGAAAGAAACACTCATTATTGTATGATTACGATTGTAGAAATAACACTAGAAGCAGTTACTTCGCTAAAATATCTAGGAGTGTGCGTACGGGGGATTGAAAGTGGAACGAGCACATAATACGGATAACAAGAAAAGCAGATGCCAAACTGAGAGGGTGGGTGACAAAACCATCATTCCATGAATACTTGAATATTGCTCGTCAGTAAAGGATCCGAACCAGATAGCACTGATAGAGTGGAGCGGATCCGCGGAACTCCAGCACTTTTCGTTACAAGTTTATTTAGTAAGCGCGAGAGCGTCATGGAGATTGTCAGCCAAATGGAGTCGCAGATGCTGCGAGAGAGGCGTTCTGCGTTGCGTTATGGTCCACTGTTAAGTTCCGAGAGCGTACGTTACTAGAAGAGTCAGCATATGTCTTGCTTCCTACTGCTTATATATCGCAAGAAAAACAAGGATAAAATTAGAGGGATTGGAGCCCATATGTTTGCTTATAGGCAGTCGCAGTCTGGTAATGACTAGAACAGGAAAGGATGGAAGTGACTGGTGCACAAAATATCCTCCGCTACACAGCGCAAGGTGGCTTGCACAGTACGGATGCAGATTTAGACGTAAATAACGTCTTTAAAATATGTTATAAGAGGAATACGAACATTAATAAACAACAGTGATGGAATGTAACCGAATTAAATCAGGTGATGCTGATAGAATTATATGAAGAAATGAGACACTAAAAGTAGCAGATGAGATTCGCTATTTGAGCAAGAAAATAACTTATGGTGGTAGAAGTAGAGAGGATGTGAAATGCAGACTGGCAATAGCAAGGAATGCTTTAATGAAAAGGAGCAATTTTAAAACATGGAGTATGCACTGATGAGCCAAAATATTATGACTTCTATCAACCGCGAGATTGAATGCCTCCTAGTGGTGTTGCGGTCACGTGATTCAGTAACGAAAGAATTTAAGTGGGAGAGAAGCGAATGGGCAGTCATTGTAGCAAATTTCTGGCCACATATGAGCGGTTTTGACAAAGGGGATATTGTTGTGGCGCTGCGGTTTTAAACGCGAGTCTCTGAAACAGCAAAGCTGGTCACCTGTTGGCGTACTACTGTCGTGAGCACCTGTGGAAAGTGGGTGAAGGATGGAGCAGTAACGAGTAGGCGTATGCTATTGTACGGCTTCATCTCATCACGAAACTTAGGCACCAGAGGGTCCTCCACCGTGTAATCCAGGACAGGCAACGAGCTATGGCAACTCTGACGATAGAGTACAATGCTGGAGTACGCACAAGTGTTTCAGAGCACACCATTCAGAGGCCATTGTTGAACACACAGCTCCACATGACACGACCCTGTGTTGACTCAACGATATTGACAGTTGTAATTGTAGTGGGCACACCGAGTTTCCACCGTGAATCCATAGAAACGTGTCGTCTGTCGAATGAATCGAATGTCTTGTCGCACCCGGTCTAATTGTGCACGGAACATTCACTACTCCACAGACGCAGGCTGGTGAAGGCAGAATTATACTATTGGTTACATTGAGTTGGGCTTCCATGGGATCTGTGTTGGTAATCGAAGGTACCATGACGATAGTGGACAAAGTGAACATTATTGTGGACCACTTGCATCGCCTCATACTTCAAGTCTTCCCATACAGCGATGACATCTTCCAGCAGGTAACTGTCCTTGTATCAAGGTCGGAATCGTGCTACAGTGGTTTCAGGGGCATTATAGTGAACTCACATTGCTGGCTTGGCAGGAAAATGGGCCCGACCTGTACCAATGGAACACACATCGGGCGCCAATTGGCAGTTGAGTCCCATAGTGCTCAGAGCCATTTGAACCATTTTTTAGGTGTGAAGACCACAACAACAAAACGAGGGAACTGTGTAATGAAAGCTGCAGGTGAATGTATCACCAAGTGAATCTTGCGTGATGTTCGACTAGTAACTGCAGAGGCGCCTTCCTGCAGCTCAGACGTCTGGAGTCCAATGGGGAGAGACCGGCGCCCAGCAGAGTGGAGTGGCTGTTATTTTTGTGGTCGCCTGAATGGCGGCGTGATTGAGCGCCGCCGGACGCGGCCGCTTTCACGTCTCCGAGACGCTGTCACAGCCGGCGGGACCCCAGAAATCCCACTCCATTCTCTCACAAGAGCTCTTTATTACGTCCCAAGCTGAGAGAGAATGGCAGCGGGGAGTTCGCGGCGCTGCTGTCGAACAACCCAAAGGAGAAGCGGAACATTTTGTTTATAACGCCCAGTAAAAACATTCATTCACCAGTTGTCTTGAAAGACTATACAGATCTCATTGTTTTATGTGCTGCATTGTAAGCGCTGTAGATTAACGCACTACGCGAGCTGGGGGCTCGCAACGATAGATTCTTTGCTTGTTGGTTCTTTTAGTAGTCGCCAAGAACAGTGGATTAAATTGTTGCATTTGCCTGCACAATTGTAAAATAAGTGACTTGAAATTATTATTTTACTTCAGTTGTATTCACAAAAACTCGTAAGACGAAAGTTCAAGTACAGTGTTTCACCCTTGCACGCCTCGACAACGATGAACTAAGACGCGAAACGAGTAAGAAAAACAGTGAGCTCCTAACTTAAACCAGTAAAGTCATATATTTTTATCTACTTGTGAGGAAATAAGATTTTGTGCTGCTGACAGCTAAAATTGGGACAGCAATAAGAGTAGTAATTAAGGAAATTTTACTTGTGCGTATACTGTACACTATTACTAATACATAAATTTATACGTGATTTGGGGTACAAAAGGTACCAAACTAATGAATTCAACTCCACCTTCTGGCAGCAGCAACAACGGTAACCCGACTAGGCACTGGGTCTAAGCTTGGATGACAGACAAAGTTACACCATTCACAGATGCTTCAACACGATGACGGTTTGTCGATAGTAGTGGTTGTCGAGTAGCGGCGTACGAGTCTTCGTCAAGCCATGACCAGATGTTTTCAGTGGGTGACAGATCCAGAGGACATGCTGGCTGCAGCCACGGTCAGACCCTTTCACCTGCCTAGATTACCAGTTGTGCGAAACAGTTGTTGGTTAGGTACACCTTCCACAGATCATTTTAACGATTCTTTTATCGAAATGATGTGGAACAGGTCAGTATACAGGATACGTCTACATGATTAGTGTTAACATAAATTAACACATTATTATTAAAATTGCTACTAACGCAGTTACACTTAAAACACATGCTTTTTCCTTTTTCTACTGGCTACCAGTTTTTAAGTTGAAATTTCTCAATGAAACAGAAGGAGTTGTCCAGGAGAAATGATTTTTTGGTAACATTTAAAACTTGCTTTGCTTTCTGTCAGACATGTTATGGTGTTCGACAAATGATCAAAAATTACTGCTGCGGTATTTTGAACTTCTTTCTGAGGCAGTGGCAGCTTAAGTAATGGACAATAACGGTCATATTTCCCTCTAGTGTTGTGGGTATGAACTACTCTATTCTTTTCAAATTGTGATTGACTATTTACGACGAATGTCGTTAGCGAATGTAGGTATTGTGACCTCCTTCGAGAGGTATCTATATGCTGTCCCTGGATGAACTCCACATATTACTCTTCCTGCTCGTTTCTATGCAATCAATACTTCCTTTCTAAGTAATGAGTCGTCCATAAAATTATCCCATAAGACACTGTCGAGTGGAAATATGCTAAATATGTCATGACGTTAATTCGTTTATTGCCAGCATTAGCAACTACACGAAGACCGAAAGTAGTAGAACTCAATTGTTTGAGCAACTCAGTAATGCGCTTCTTCCAGTTTTCATTAGTATATATATGCTCAAAATTTTTGACCATTCTAGTGTATTCACTGACTTCTGCCCATGTGCCACGTTAATTGTTGGTAAAACTCTGTTTGTTTACAGAAAAGAATGTAGTGTTTTCTTTCAAAATTTAGGGAGTGTCAATTTCCAGACAACTACTTTGTAATTTTTTGAAAATCGTCATTTACTATCTCTTGTGATGCTTTCCCTCTAATAGATTTATTATAACAGTATTATAACATTAATCTGCAAAAGATACCAATTCTGTATGTTGAATTTAAGTAGGTCATTCTCATATGTAAGGAATAGGAATGGACGCAAAACTGAACCCTGTGGAACTTTTTTGTAGTTTCTGCCCTGTCATTAAAATTCTGTACCTTCCGGACAGTACTTAAACTATTAATCTCAAATATTTGCATTCTGTTTGTTAACTATGATTGTAATCAGTTGTGCATAAACCTATTAATTCCATAAAAGTTAAGTTTTCCTAAGAGATTAACATGATCTATGCATTCAAACGCTTTGGAAAGGTCACAAAAAACAAGCTGACGATTTTTATTGTTTAAGGCCTGTACTATTTGATGAGTGAACTATAAATAGCATTCTCAGTTGAGCAATACTTCTGGAATCCTAACTGTGATATGCTATATAAATTGTTTCCATCAAAGTGTGCGACTATTCTTGAGTACATTACTTTTTCGAATAGTTTGAAAAAAGAAACCAGTAAGGAAACTGGACGTTAATTAAGTCGGTCTCGTCAGTGTTTTACGAGGTGATCGTGATATTTGTCCAATGTTCATCGTGATGCTGTACAGGTCCAGGACTCATCTGAAGACACTAAATTACTGGTAGTAACCCTTGTCGCTGCATTCCAGCTTTCACGATGTGCGGTGGGGGTTTTATAAAAACTTTTTCATTTAGTTCTCACAAAATTTTGACAAATTGTTAGGTAGATAATTATTATTATATTCCAGAATGCGATTTTCACTCTGCAGCGGAGTGTCCGCTGATATGAAACTTCCTGCCAGATTAAAACTGTGTGCCGGACCGAGACTAGAACTCGAGACCTTTGCCTTTCGCGGGCAAGTGCTCTAGCAACTTTTTATTTTTTTTAATGTTTTTCTTTTTTTCTTTTTATTTTGTTATTTTTTTTAGTTGCAGGTAAGGAGGAAACAAATAAAAACCTCTTGTGTATGAAAATAAGACGACGTTCTTCATAAAATAACACAATATCCTTTGGAAACGTAAAACATAAAAGGTAACTACATTTCCGCAACGAGCTTCTTTTTTTTAAATTAAAAAAAATTTTTTTTTGTTAACATCAATGAGTACACAGTCTCACCATCAGCAGCAACCCAATTTTTTTTCTTATGTTATTTTGGTTGGGGGGGGGGGGGGGGGGAGCACAGGAGAAAGAAAACAAACAGGCTGCAGATAGAGAGCTATGCGTGAAAAGGATAATCATGTGTGACGAAAAAAAAAAAAAACTTAGAAGAGGAGGAGAAAAGAGAAGTGAAAAAAAAATAGGAATACTTCCGCGCCATGCTCCACTTTGGCGCGCCATCAGAACAAATCTATCATTGACCATTAAAGGGGAACGTGGGATCGTCCAGTCTTGGCTGGCACGGTTCGTTGAGATTCCAGCTTTGAGGCGGGTCGGTGAAAATACTCTGTAAATAGTTCGCGAAAGTGGTCCGATAGTATCGATGTCGGCGAAGAGTGTTGTGACGTACTTGGAGGCGAGTCCAAAAGTCCACCGGATCGACGATGTCGTCCCGGAAGAAGTAGTTGACAGCCATGCCACTGATCCATGTGATGGCGTGCCACTTAGCCGATGGAAAGTAGGTCGTGTCGGGATATATCATCAGGGTAGGCGAGACGTAATGTGGTGGTACTCGGAGGTAGAAAGCCACAAGCTTCTGTACGAGGGTCCAGACAGCTGCTGCTGGCCCACACCCAAAACGGTGTAAATCTGTATCTTCGACATTGCACTTGAGGCACAGGGATGAGTCCACCAGTGCGATGTGATGCAGTTTCTGTCTTGTAGTATACTTCCCGTTGACGAGAAGGTACCACGTAGAGGTGGTGTCAGTGGTGTGATATGGTTGGTGGATCGTTTTCCAAACTATAGGCCATGAAACCTGGGGGTGACGTGTTTCGACGGGGTTGCGGGGTAGAGACTTTCGGAGAAGGCAATATAAGTCGCGGGTGGTCGTCTTCCTGGTCCTGGGGAGCTCGGTGCATATGCAGCTGTACTCTAAAAAGAAACGGCCGATATGTGACATCGTAGATGGGATGTGTGCCAGAGACGTCGGTGGGCGTCTCGAAACTGGTGCCAGCTCGGTGGTCAACATTCCAGTAAAACTAGCATTTTGGCTTTTCCGTAACCGGAGCACAGTATTGGTGTAAAGTGCCGTAGTCCTGGCTCTCACGTTAACCAGATCGAGGCCACCGTCCCGCTTCGGTAAGGTGAGAGCTTCATACTGGACTTTGAAGATGTGTTCAGAACATATAAAATACCCGAATGCCGCCTGTAATCTGGCCGCCATTGTCGCAGTGATGGGCAGAATCTGTGCGCTATATGGGGTATCCGGGCTGCCGGATGGGTGTTGACGAAGGTGACTCTCTGGCACATATTCAGCGGGCGTAATGTGTGATTTTGTATGTTGGCCCGGTTGCGTTGCAGTAGCGCCCGAAAATTGATCGCCGAGGTGCGGCGAGTGTCTCGCGTGTATACAAAGCCGAGACAACGAAGGGTGTCCACCAGTTGAAATGGGACTACGCTGTCTGCGGGAAGGCCGCGGCCGATCTTCATGGCGCATGATTTTGCCACGTTCATAGCGCTCCCTGCCCCTGCACTGTAACGGGTAATCCACTGCATCGCAGCTTGTACGTCGGCCGCTGAACGTACGACGAGGGCCAAGTCGTCCGCGTAAGCTCGGCAGCGGAACATATGATCCCGGAGTGGAATACCTGTCAAACGTCGCCGTAATCAGCAAATGGGTGGTTCCATCGCAATGGCATAATGCACCGACGACAAAGGGTAACCCTGCCGTACTGAGCGCTCAATCCGTATAGGTTCTGTAAGTCTGCCGTTGACGAGTAGTCTGGACGTTGCTCCACGAAGGAGCCGCATAATCACTTGCGTGAACGTCGGGGGAATTGCCATTCGGTCCATCACTGCGTCGAGGAATGCATGATTGACGCGGTCAAACGCTTGTTTGAAGTCGATGGAGATTAAAGTGCCTGGCAGTCGCGAGTGTATTGCCACAGAGATCACATCTCGATATTCACTGAGGGTTGTCTGTATATTACGATCGCCACCTAAGGATGTTTGTTCGTGAGAGACAACGTCTCGTAAGAAATGTTTGAGCCGCACTGCTAGAAGGCGTGTGAAAATCTTGAAGTCGGAATTGAGTAACGTTATCGGCCGATAACTGTCGAGTCGTGTTCCTCCTGCGGGTTTCGGGACTGGTACAAGCAAGCCTTCCATGAACATTGGTGGCGGGTTCGCCGCGCCGGACAAAAGTTCCCAGTACATGTCCCCACATCGTGGCAACATCAAATCTTGGAAGGTCCTGCAAAATTCGAGAGGTAAACCATCCGGGCCGGGAGATCGATTCAGAGACCCTTTTGCCACAGCGCCTTGGACGTCGTCGGTGGTCACTTCAGAAGTCAGGAGGGTTGCAGCTGCTGCGTTTAGAGTACCAAGTGTCTCCCGGGCAACCTCAGCAATGGCCTCTGCACCGGCAGGTACTTTTTGATAGAAAAGTCTATAGTGCGTTGTGAATGCAGCCGCAATGGTAGCTTGCGAAGTCAGCCGTCGTCCATCAGGTAGGTCTAAAGTTGTCATTAAGGCCTGTCGGCGTCGACGAACATTTTGAACAATATGATGCATAGAAGGTTCTTCACCGTTAATCCTATCTTGGCTGCGTGCTCGTACAATGGCTCCCTCTAGACGGCATTTGGTCAAGGTTAAAATCTTTGCCTTCATGCGTTGAGCTTCTTGTAGACGATCCGGGGATGGAGGATGATCCATGAGTTCACGTAGAGCGCTATAGTAGAAATCAGTTGTGTGGTGATTCCACCTGCCTTTGGCTCTGCCATAGAGTGTCAATGTGCGTCGGATGGCCGGTTTTGCGCACAGCAACCACTACTGCAGTGTGGTCTCGTAACGCATAATGCGTTGAACACAGGTGTGCCACGTGTAGGTGACCTGTTGTCGACATTCAGGGTCCCGCAGTAGCGTGACATTGAGTTTCCAAGCTCCTGCACTGCGCCATATAGATTGTCGGCGTAGGTTCATGGTACAGATGTAGATGTCATGGTCCGAAGAGGCAGACGGCCAACTTTCCGCGTCGAGGAGAACTGATTTTAGAGCGTCAGAGATGTATATTCTATCAAGTCGGCTGGCGGAGTGGCTCGTGATATGTGTATACCTTCGAGGAGACGAAGGCGGTGGACGAGGAAGCGAAGTTCCGGACATGTGGTGAAATGGGGGTATTGGTCTGTGCGCGCGAGAACACAGTTGAAATCTCCACCTACGATGAGATGATCGTATCGGCCGAGGAATAAAGGCGTGATGTCTTCTGCGTAGAACTGGGAGCGATCAAAAATGGCTCTGAGGACTATGGGACTCAACTGCTGTGGTCATAAGTCCCCTAGAACTTAGAACTACTTAAACCTAACTAACCTAAGGACATCACACACATCCATGCCCGAGGCAGGATTCGAACCTGCGACCGTAGCGGTCGTGCGGCTCCAGACTGTAGCGCCTTTAACCGCTCGGCCACTCCGGCCGGCTGGGAGCGATCCCTCCGTTTATCAGTGCCCGATGGGGCGTAGAGATTTATGATTTTGAGTCCTTTAACTGTTCTGGCCATTCCTCGCGCCGTTGGGAGGTATGCGACATAGGAAACTGCAATCCCTTCTCGTAGGAGGATGGTTGCGCCTGTGTGTTCCATAGCTGCAGGGGCGGCGTACGTCTCACATCCATAACACCCAGTCCAAGTTCCTGTCCTCAGTTCTTGTAAAAGGGCGATGTCGATGTCCGCTGCTCTTAGCGTGTCACGGAGCAGTTGAATTTTAACCTGGGAGCCGATATTATTAGTATTGATAGTAGCTATTCGGTACGCCTGATGGGAGATCCGTGCTGCCGATAGGTTCGTAGCTGGTGAAGATTGTCGTGGTTGATGCTGGAAGTCCATAGAAGTCGCAGGAGTCGCCGTAGAAACTTCCCCCATTTTAGTGTGGGTCTAACGCAGGAACAGATCTCATTTCCGCATCAGATGGAGGTGGGAAATCCGTGTCATCCGCCCATGAAAAATGTCCGACAGGTTTGACATCGGCGAGAGGTGGCAGCGCTGGCCGAGTCGGCTCAGTTGCGTCGGTGACAACAGGCATGCTATGTTCCATGGCTTCTGGGCGCGGAGCTTGCGCACGATCTCTGTTGGACGGTTCACCGTCTTGTGGATGACGCGTCTCCGTGGCAGAGGAGAAAGTGTTTTCGTGTTCTCCGTCAGAGCGATGTGGCATCTCTTCGTCCTGCGGAGGGGGCTCAATGGTCGATTCTGATGTCTTGCGGCGTTTTTTTCGACTTTTGGGCGACTTCTGCTTTCGGAAATGGGTTTCAGTGCCTTAGGAAGGAAGAGATACACGTCGTTCCGGTACAAAAGCCGCGGGTGCTATGATGCGGTCGTCGTTCTCCAGAACACTCTCATTGGTATCCTTTTGATCTTCCAGCGTGGGTGTGTCAGGCTGTTGGACATGTTCACGGGCGGCACCGCCGGTGTAAAGTGCTGGGACGCCTCCGGGTGTATCGGACCAGAGAGACGCTCATGAACGGCGTCTTGTGAGGGCTGGACGTGCAGTGTCGCCGCATAGGTGACTGGAAGAGTGGTTGTGGTTCTGTCGGTGTTTGTATCGTCGTGCCTTAGTTGTGTGATGCGGCGTTGCAGGCATTCATTACGGACGTGGTCTTCCTTGCCACAACCGGAACATGTTCGAGGTTGTCCGTCGTAAATGACGACCGCACGGCAGCCGCCGATACAAATGTACGATAGAACGTGCCGTTTGAGATCGATTCGGACTTGTCTCACACCATTAAGCACCGGATACGTCGTAAACTGTGCCCATGTCTCGGCTACGTGGCTCTGGACTGTTCCGAACGTGCTTAGCGCCGCGATGACTTCATCTTCATTCACCTCGAAAGGCAGTTCGAATACGCGGATCGTCCGAAGGCCAAGTACTGCATGGTCGACATCCACAGGCCCGACGTTGCCGTCGGAGTGCCGAAATTTTAGCCCATGTCGCGTCCTTTGAATAATCTCGTTGCAGGCAGCGTCGGAAGTCATCTTACATAAACGACGCTGCTAATGATCGATAGATGTATGCCGATGAGTTCGTAACGAGGGATCTTCACGTCTTCGCGTAGGAAGCGTTCGACGGCCAGTGCTTTGGGTCGTGCGTATTCATTTGAGAAGGTGAACTTAAGAGTGTTCTTCCTGTAAGAGTTGGCCATTACAGCTTGTTCGACTGAGAAGCGCGGTGACGAGGAAGTAAACAAAACACTCCGCGCGCAGCGGCGTGGACGGCCGAGCGCGGTGCGTACTGCTGCCCTGCCGAACGCAGACTTATCATCTGAGCTACCCAAGCACGACTCACGCCCCGTCCTCACAGCTTTACTTCTGCCAGTACCTCGTCTCCTACCATCCAAACTTTACAGAAGCTCTCCTGCGAAAGAGTTTCATATCAGCGCACACTTCGCTGCAGAGTGAAATTCTCATTCTGGAAACATCCCCCAGGATGTGGCTAAGCCATGTCTCCGCAATATCCTTTCTTTCAGGAGTGCTAGTTCTGCAAGGTTCGCAGGAGAGCTTCTGTAAAATTTGGAAGGTAGGAGACGAGATACTGGCAGAAGTAGAGCTGTGAGGACGGGGCGTGTGTCGTGCTTGGGTAGCTCAGTTACGATCGCCGAAGCGCCACAAGAAACGACGACTAGCGCCGTCGGATACCTGCTTACTGCAGTCCACGGCAGACGAACTTGGGTGTAACGTCGATACAGTGTATCCGGATGCGCAACGGGAGGTTCTACCTCCAATACAGCAGTACGACGCGGATACACAGGGGTTAAATACAGACACACCGGACGGAAAGCCGACGGAAGGAGTCCCTCCACCCACCGCAGCATCGCCACAGCCTTCGGTCAGCCCGGCCGGAGAGACACGACGGGAGCTGGACCTCCAGCACAGGAACTGGGCCGACGACTCCGATACTAACCCCCACACCGACGACGCAACCGCCATGGCGAGTGCTGCGTCCACCGGATGTTAACCGCGCAGAAGATGCAGACTGACGCACGGACAGCATGGCACCGGGCAGCAGCACACAAATTAACATAAGCGTTCATGTGCGCTTTACGCACTGAGGACCAGCTGCAGGCATATCGAACGGCCTCTATTAATATTAATACGATCAGAACGCCTGTCAAATTGCAATTATTACGAGACATGTTGCATGCGTCAGATGTCGACATCGTTCTGCTGCAGGAAGTATGTGTTGAGAGCTTCCCCGACCTCTATGAGTACGATACGTACATTACACCTACTACCGACGGCGTCAGCGGAACAGCGATACTTCTACGTAGCGGCATAGTAGCCGAGGACGTGGTGTACCTGCCGTCAGCGCGAGGACTGGCGCTCACAGTGCTTGGAGTACGGGTAGTTAACATTTACGCACCGTCGGGGTCAGACAGACGGCGCGACCGATCCCGATTTTACGCAGAGGAGATAGCAACACTATTCTTAGGTCGGTACGAACATGTCTTATTTGGAGGCGACTTCAACTGCGTGCTCGCACCAAAAGATCAACACCCACGTTATACTTCGTGCCCGGAGCTGCGGCAACTCATACAGGACATGAATCTCATTGATACATGGGAGAAGATACATGGCGACAGACGTGGATACACCTACGTCACGAGTCACTCTGCAAGTCGTCTCGATCGCATTTACGTAACACGTCGTCTCGAACCCGCGATCCTCGATGCGGAATTGTGGCCTGTCGCCTTTTCAGACCACATAGCATATATATGCACGGTCTCCCTGAGTCGTCAACAAGTGTGGAGGAGTCGCAGTGTTTGGAAACTGAATACAGCACACCTCAGGGAACCTGAGTGCAGACGCTTAGTCGAAGACACTTGGCACGTGTGTGAACGACGCCTCCCGACATATCCGACGACGTTGCAGTGGTGGCTGGAATGCGTTAAGCCTGCATTGCGCCGAGCGTTAAATGCATACGGAAGAGAGCAGATGATGTGGAGGCGATACACGACGGAATTTTATTTCACGATGCTGCGCGAACTTTCTGTACAAGCACCTTCACAGGAGCGTCGTGCCGGTATAAAACGAGCACAGGCCCAAATAATTTCCATAACCCGTCGCCGACTGGAGGGTGTCGCAATCCGTGCAAGGGCCTTTGAACGCGTCCGTGGAGAATCCCCGTCGATGTATCACGTTATCAGAGAAAAACAACGTAGCCGCAGAACCTTAATACAGACGGTCGTACTGCCCGATGGTCGCCGCATGACAACGCAAAAAGACATTGCCAACGCTTTCGTGGAACACTACGGTCATCTCTATCAAGAAGCGGAACACGATCAGGCAGCCTTTCATGAGGTCCGACGAACGCTCTCCGCGTGTCTCGACGAGTCGGCCAACCTGGAGTTAACAGGTGCAACAACAGTTGACGACGTAATGGAAGCGATTGATAAGGGAGCGTCGCACAAATCGCCGGGGCCCGACGGGTTTCCGTTAGAGTTCTATCGTACATTTAAAGATCTCATGATTCCACGATGGACTGCCATGTACTGCGAATTGATGTCTCCCGACGTGGCTCTTCCACCCTCCTTCGTGGAAGGAATGATCATCCCCATCCACAAACCATCTGGCGGCACAGGGATAGAGGCCTACCGGCCACTGACCCTTCTTAATTCCAAGATCTACGCCAGGATACTTGCAGCACGCTTTAAACGCGTGATACGCCAAGTGATTTCACTCGACCAAACCCAGCTAGGAGGAGCTAGCAATTTACAAACGGCACTCAGCGACTACCGCGATGTTATCGCACTGGCTTCAACATGTCGTCTCCGGGGTGTATTGGTATCGATAGACTTCGATCGCGCATTTGACAGGCTGAGTCATGCTTATCTCACGGACGTGATGACGAAAATGAAGTTTCCGGAAAGTTTTGGTCACCGTCGTCATGAGACTACTCCACGGAGCCGCATCCAAAGTGCTCATCAATGACGCTTGGTGGGGCCCATCACCATCTCACGATCGGTCAGACAAGGGTGCCCGCTGTCAACGATATTGTATGCCATCGCTGTCGAGCCGCTGCTTTGCGGGCTCCGGAATCGACTCCAAGGAATGACGATAAGGCACAACACGTTTATATGCCGAACATACGCAGATGACCTAGTGTTTTTAGCACGGTCAGGCGACGAGGCAAGAGTGGCCTTGCATTGGATTAATTTGTATTGTATGGCTACGGGAAGTCGCCTGAACATGGCAAAGTCAGGAGCGATGAACATCGGGAGAGGACTCCCGACAGGAAGTGTAGCACCATTACAGCCGATCAACAAGATGAAATGCCTAGGAATTATCTTCACTACAGACGTTCGACGCACGGCGGCACTGAGTTACAGACATCTTCTGCAAACAATTCGTGCGAGTGTCCGAAGTCACAGGTTAAGGGCACTGGATATGATACAACGGGTCACCTTTGCCAACACTTATCTAGCCTCTCGCATCCCCCACCTGGCACAAGTTCTTCCTATGCCGGTGGTGTTGGCCCGCCGAATCCTGGCGGCACTAGGATATTTTGTGAGCACAGGTCTGCTTTTTAAGGTAGGATACGAAACCCACACCCTTCCTCGTAGTCGTGGAGGTCTTGGACTCGTCCACGTACGTGACCGAGCAGTGGCTATTTATGTAACCACAATGATAAAGATGTGGACACGACACCAGACAAGTCTGACGGGCAGCTTGATAGACGAACTCGCTCCAACTTCGCTTTCGGCTCCGGTAGCGGTGGCTCACATCTCACCATCGCTTGCCCATATGCGAACTTTCTTTGTGGAACACAGTTATGTACATATGGAACTACCGACTACCAGGACGGCGACGGCACGTGATATATATCACATCTTGACTCGACGACGGCCGAATAACGCCGCAGAGCGCCGCCAACCAACGGTTACGTGGTCAGTGGTATGGCGTACAGTGCACCACCCACACCTTGATACGGGAACGCGCGCACTGTGGTATCAGGTGGTAAATGGGAAATACGTGACTCGTTCCAGGTTGCATACAATTCATATGGCGGACGAGCCACTGTGTCCGCAGTGCAATGTTATAGACACTGAGGAGCATCGCCTGATATGCGGTCCTTCGGCGGACGTATGGTGTTTGGTCAAAAAAATGATCGCCTTCCTCCTTCGGGAGGGGCCGCAAACAATAGAACCACGCACACTACTTCTCCCAGATAGGACATATTATCCCCGAACGAAGACAAACGCAGTGACTTGGATTCGAGGTTTGACTGTGCGTTATCTTTTCCGAGACGGCAGTAAGAATGTGCTTGACTTTTGGGCCTTACTACAGGAACATCACTCACAGCTTATGAGACATCCGAGATATCAAACATATTACGCAAATTTTTTAGGGAGAATGTAATTATTGTCTATAAGTATCAGAACACGAAAGGACCAGGACAGTGGAGAGGATCCACAAACACACGTGAAGACGTACCCGACACCAACGCGAGGTATGACGGGATTAGTGAGGTACGCGCCTAAAAGAGGAACGTAGAACGTTATTGTTTTGTACTGACAGAAGAAGGATATTTTATTTTATTTTTTTCACTATTATGTAAAAAAAAGGAAGTCCACTTATTTACGTTTCCCAGAAAATTTTATTTTATAAAATGCTAGAAGCAGTTTATGTTTGTTATTGTTACACCGAAAAAAAAAGGTCCCGAACCGCGCGACTGCTACGGTCGCAGAAAAAAAAAAAGAAAAAAAAGAAGTTGGTAGAGCACTTGCCCGCGAAAGGCAACCGTCCCGAGTTCGAGTCTCGGTCCGGCACACAGTTTTAATCTGCCAGGAAGTTTTATATTATCATATTGTTTGCTTTCTGGGACTCTGCTTTATATTATTGTGTAAAGTACAGTTACTTGCGTAGTTTGTGGATCACCATTAGTGTGGAAGCAGTGGCGGTTAGAACATTTTACTACCAACGTAGATACAAAAAAGGGAGGTAGTTGAGAACGGTTGACCACCTCTGCACTATAGTGAGTGTAAAATGTGTTGCAGCTTTTACAGTTCCGCACAGACCTCTTGTCTGATATTCTAAAAAGCAGGTCCCACATTATACAACTTTACATATAACACTACATTGTAACCTCAAATGTAAAGGTGGTATGCAATTAACAATAATGTTAAACACTCACGTGAAAATTGAGATGCCTTTCTTTCACTGGTTTATTCGTTATTTCTCTTATGCAAGTCCGTACAAATGTTTCCACAAAATTACATTGTCGCCTTTCTTATGGGGGCCTGTGAAGTAGCGAAAGTTAATTTTATAACCACCTTGTACTTTGGCTTACAGCATCAAGTGGCTGCTACACCATTTGGCAGCATGCAAAGTCGCACTGGACAGTGGTCATAACGTTGTAGTTCGTTACTGCATATACACGAGGAATTTATGTGTACAGATGTACGATTTTTTGAGAAATAAGTATAATAACAGTAGCACAATCGGAACTGGATTGCTCACTGTGCGAATTCACAGACTTTCTTTTCCAGTATACCGTACTGTTTAAAGGTACTACAAGATAAATGGGGACACAGTCAGCATTTTAATGCTAAAACGGTGTCCGGGTAATGAGCATTGACCTACTTGAACCCATCTCGTCTTATTTAAGTATACAGCGGTTCAAGGCTCTAATGATTTAAGGATAGTCTCGTACCTGTGCGACGTGAGAAGCTGCTCGCCATCTTCGTGCACAGTGCACACTACAGCCAAGGGCTCAACAAATAAACTCCATCCGGTTATGTAGCTCTTCGAGAATGCAAACAGTGCCAGCAACTTACACAGATAATTTTGAGAGGCCTGGTGGTATACAAATGTACTTCCATATCAAACACCCGAGAACGATATTACAAAAGAGTCTAACAGTAAGACAACGCTTTAAGAAGCAACTGGAACTGAAAGCTTGTGCAGATAGTCACTAGACCAGAATATTCAAAAGATGATCTTGCAACTAAAAAATTCGAAAATAATGAGTAAAATCATTGTACGAATCACCTGCAGGGCTCAGAACGCGAGCCGCGCGGGGTAGCCGCGCGGTCTTGGGCGTCTTGCCACGGTACGAACGGCTTCCCCCATCGGAGGTTCGAGTCCGCCCTCGGGCATTTGTGTTTTCCCCAGCGTAAGTTAGTTTAAGTTAGGTTAAGTAGTGTGTAAGCCAAGGGACCGATGACCTAAGCAGTTTGGTCCCATTGGAAGTTACCGCAAATTTGCGAATTTTTTGGTCAGTACCCGAAGCAACCGCAGTGTATAATGAATGCGAGAAATTTTAAACAATAGACAAAACTATCGCTGGATATTCACAATGACCAAATGAAAGGATTAACCCAGATCAAATAAATATACTGCTTAATACTTGCAGAGAAGGTCGATTCAACAGTGATATACACAAGCCAAAACCTAATTAGTGACACTTTTGTCAGTCGACCCAATGTTGCACATTCTCAGTCGAAAAACTACCGAATATTATATGCAATTCAGAAATTAAACACAAGTACTTTAAAACCCTTCAAACAAAACAGCCAGAAACTCGTCATGCGGGCCGCACTCTCTCTCGTCTCAGAATACACCTCCCCCCCCCCCCCCCCAATCATCCCATTATGTTGTCTGACAAGGGAAACTCTCCATAGCATCCCTCTCAGATTTAGTGGTGAGGTGCTCCTGTGGATAGCTCATCAAAAGCTGAACAAATGTTAAACATTAAAACATGAAGAAGGTGTACTGAACCGTGAAAAAGAAGCAAGACAGGAACAGCGTACAGTCCTAAATCAAGATCTGCAACATCAAGCGACTTGTAAGAACGACGGTATCGTGGTTGTGTAGTTACGATGTTGGACTGCAGAGCGGGAGATCCATGTTCAAACCTCCCTCATGCCCCATTCTTTTCAGATGTTTATGAACTGACCGTCCGACCATTCACGTGTCTGTTCTCCTTCTGTAGCCTTGGCAATTGTCATACTGTACAGTGGTTTAGAATACGAGTCATGTCGTAAGACTTTATTACCGTCGCAAGTAAATGTCATGAACAGCGAGGGAGCACACCACATGCCTTTCTTAAAAACGGAAACAACAAATAAACGGGTGGGAACTGTATTACAATGAAGGTACCCAAGAGTCAAAATTTCCAAAACGGAACGCAAGAGGCATAACATGTACTTGTGTAGGATGAATAGAGGGTACGTACGTCTGGAGGTCCCTTCCTTACGCGTCGCTGTTGAAAACGGTCGGTACACCACTATAATGACGCAAATCCGAATGCAGTGAACAGACATGTCAATGACCGGACGTACAGTATACAAATTTGTGAAAAAAAGGGGGCACGTGTAAGTTTTGAACACGAATCTCCGGCTTTGCAACCCACCATCGCAACTACACAACCACGACGCCGTGGACCTTACAGGTCGCTCGATGTTGTACATCTTGACCTTGGATCATTCACTGTTTCTATTTTGCTTCTTTTTTGTCACAGTTCAGTACACCTTCTTCCTGTTTTCATGCTTGATCAGTGCTCAGTTTTTGACGGGCTGTCCAATGGGGCATCTTAGCATTATATGTGGACGGGGAAGCGATGGGGAGTTTGCCGTGTGAGGAGGAACGGTGAAAGGCAGGCAAACGCGCCGCTTAGACGGCGGAACAGTCGCGCGCGGAACACAGACCGGCTTGCATGCGGATTGAATTCATATTATGCTATATCTGAAAATTCGGAAAGCTGAAGCTGTTTATCATGAAGAGTGGAATTATACTAACTGTTGATACAAGACCATAAACATGTAAAAGTAAAATGAAGTTGAGTTTACAACTGCCTTGCACCAGTGACATGGTGTGAGTCACGTTGTTCCACTGTAATTTCTTACAGTACTTCAGCTGATATAAGAAAAAACAGGAGAACTGAAATAGTCTCAGCAGCATGCCATCAAGGGAGGAGTAAATTATAGTAACTCATGTGAAAGGGAGAAAAAGTATTACGTAGCTCTTCTCTACCGATAGCACCTTGGCTACAATTCTCAACAAAATATTTCACAAAAAAAAAAAAAAAAAAAAAAAAAAATCGTCATTATGTACTTTCGCTTTCGCTGGAGAGATAATAAAATTTATATCTGGTACAGAACTTCGGCACACTGACACGTGTAAACACCTTGTGAGGCTGCCATCACTCAGATTGCCACGTAATCGTGCCTTATTTAGTTTCACTATCACACGTGTAAGCTGATCCAAATATGGACATTACTTTTGCAGGATCACTGTGGAGATGTGGAAACACTTACTGGGAAAAACCTCCTTAGACCTCATAGACAGTTTTAGCGTTATGGAGTTTGACTGTTAACTGTGAAGAATCCTGCAGATCAATTAGCTCCATGTGCAAACGTACGTGGGCGCTTTCAACAGATATGGAAAATGGTCTTGAAAGTGCCTCAAAAGCAAATGAAAAGCTGGCAGTTGTAATAAAACCTAACTTATTAAAAATGTATGTAATGAATGAAGGGGAAAAATGCTGCACTTTTACTTTCCTAAACTTATAGAATATTTACTTTGAAAGTTCTTTAAATTTCATGTAAGTTGGATTATACAACACTGTTAAGAGAAGGAAGTCCATTTCACGTAATAGGGCACGTACTTAAAGACGAACTTCTCGAATCATTATTTGCTTAAAGATGTGGCCAGATACATAAAAAGTGTGATGACGACAGTTATTTTACACAGATATTAAATAGGACAACATGAGTTATCTTATTTGCAGGGTGAATGCGGTTTCTGCACGTACGGCTGCTGGTGACCTAGGAACCAATAATAAGTAGCTGACAATAGTAAAAGAAATTCAGCTGCGTCCCGGTGTACCTGAAATAAATAAAAATTCTGACAGTATGTGCTTGTATTGCTTGCACATTATACTCCTCTTGACTAACGAAGCCTGTTTTTAGCGATTATGTGGACGCCACGCCCAGCTTTCAGTGAACTTAGAGAATGTTGCTGCAGTGGCTGCCAACGATAAATGTATATCTGCTATACTGAAAAATGGCAATAACTCAGAGGAAAGGTGCTTTACAAACATACGGGTAATAAATAAAACCAATTATTTTATGTTAAAGAACAATAATTATATTCGGAGATTACAAACCGAAATTATTGCATCACAGACCTTTCCAACCGTGTAATAAAACTTCAGCGTACATGCTTGCGTATTATTCTTCCAAGGTCTCGAACAGAAATAAGTGTCAATAGTATTACAGTCTTTACCCAATTAGTGTTAATAATGAACATTGTATTTCTTTCATTTTGTTGCATCGCAGATACAACTATTAGCTTAGTTTTTTGGATTTTGTGCTTTTCACTTCGTGTCTTTTCACAAGCAAGAAAATATTTATTTAGCACTTTTTCTATTTCCAGTCGATAATACAGTTTTCTGAAATCAACTTGAAAAGTGTTCCCGTACTGCATCCAAAACCGAAATGTACTCTGCAAAATATGCATTTTCATTAACACAAGAGAGCTTAGGGAAATGTGCGGCGTTCTTTTTCAGAACTTGTCACTTCCACAAGGCGATTCTCATGTTAAATCAGATATTAATTTGCTTCTCACCTTGCAATGCCTTATTGAGAGTGTTCAAGCGCGCAGTCAGCTAAAAATGCGAAATCTGTAACACATTCCGTATCTCCAGAGACCTGTTTTCCTTTTTGTTTCATAAATCTAACGACAGCAGGTCTGACATCGAAAAATCATACCAGGTATCGTTGAAATTTTTTGCGCAACAATGCAGTGAACCCATGTTGTGTCCCTCGCATCGCTGGCGCTCCATCGGTGGTAACTGAAACCAGCATTCTCCAATTCAGCTAACGCATTCAACTGCCCCAGGTAGACTTCCAAGAGTCGAGCCCTCCCGTTGCATCTTTCACTGGCGCCAAATCTAATAGTTCGTGTGTGAAGTGTAAATTGCTCCCGACTCCGCGAACATACATCGCGAGCTGCGACATATCCGAAAACTCGATCGACTCCTCTAGAACAATTAAGACTGAAGAGAATCGTTCAGCTTGACAGAAGTGCAACCCTTCAGCAAATTTCCGCAGATTTCAATGCTGGGCCATCAACAAGTGCCAGCCTACGAATCATTCAACGAAACATAACCGATATGGACTTTCGGTGTTGAAGGCCCACTTGTGTACCCTTGACGACTGCACGTCGCAATGGCTGACACCTCGCCTGGGCCCGTCAACACAAACATTGGACTGTTGATGGCTGGAAACATGTTTCGTGATCAAACGAGATCGTTTCAAATTGTATCGACCAGATGGACATGTACAGGTATGGACACAACCTGTCGAATCCTTGGACTCTGCATGTCAGCAGGGGACTGTTCAAACTGCTGGCGGCTCTCTAATGATGTGGGAGGTGTGCAGCCGGAGTTTTATGGGACCCCTGATATGTCTAGATACGACTCTGACAGGTGACACGTACGTAATCATCCTGTCTGATCACTTGCATCCATTCATGTAGATTGTGCATTCTGACGGACTTGAGCAATTCCAGCAGGACAATGCGTCACCGCCGGCCGAAGTGGCCGAGCGGTTAAAGGCGCTGCAGTCTGGAAGGGCAAGATCGCTACGGTCGCAGGTTCGAATCCTGCCTCGGGCATGGATGTTTGTGATGTCCTTAGGTTAGTTAGGTTTAACTAGTTCTAAGTTCTAGGGGACTAATGACCTCAGCAGTTGAGTCCCATAGTGCTCAGAGACAATGCGTCACCCCACACGTCCACAATTACTACAGAGTGGCTCCAGGAGCACTCTTTTGAGTTTAAACACTTTAGCTGCCCCCCAAACTCCCGAGAGATGAACATTACTGAGCGTATCTGGGGCGCCTTGCAATGTGCTGTTGAGAAGACACCTCCACCCCCTCGAACTCTTATGGATTTATGGATAGCCCTGCAGGTTTCATGGTGACGATTCCCTCCAGCACTACTTCAGACATTAGTTTCCTTGGCTCTTCAGTGTATGTACAAATACATTTAGCACAAACACAATAATCCGCGTTTGTTACTCACGCGGGGCTCGCTTTACATCAAAAGCAAACAACAAGGAATACATAAGGCATAAAAACAGCAACATATGCCGGAAGAAAAAGTGTTGCATTACACCACTAGGTGAAAAGTCCTGCCGTACTGAGTACTTCCGAGGAGGACCGAGCAAACCCGAGACAGACCGAGCCTCATCCCAGATGTAGCCCGCACATCGGCACGCGTACGGTTTGGCCTTCCGTGGCCAGCCATACTTTAAAAGAACGTGATGAGCTAGAAGAACGGAACACGGAAAGATGTGTACGCGGGACCAAACTTGGAACGATAGCTGGACGACGCCAACCAATACGCTCTAAACAACAGTGAATTGTTGGATGACTGCAAAAGAAATAAATGAAACTAAAGAAATGGACAATACGAAGGAGTCTGATAGCACAAAAAATATATTTTGTGGAAGATTAGAAAATTTAATTTATGTAAGTAATGATACAAACATGCAGAAAAGAAAGCTGCATTTGAAAAGGACGATCCCTTGCTATCTAGGGCAACAAATTAGCAAGTTTTCCATGAAGAAAAACGACTACCAGTGTATGCCCTCTTGAAGCATCCTCTATCGAGCACTTTGTAAATATGGTTAATAGCCGTCTGTTTGGTGTAGTCTTCCACAGACCTCTCTGTTTCAAAAATTTCTGCACTCACATTCCAACAACGAATATTTCTTAGGAGCATATGCATCAGTAACTGATGCCATTCGTTGATTGTATGATGTGTGGTAGAATAGAAACCACAGTTGACGTGTAAGTAGCCTCATACAAAGAAATTAAGTTAGTTTTGTTTGTACCTCCTCCATTTTCAAAAAATGCTTCAGATGGCTCTAAGCACTATGGGACTTAACTGCTGTGGTCATCAGTCCCCTAGAACTTGGAACTACTTAAACCTAACTAACCTAAGGACATCACACAGATCCATGCCCGAGGCAGGATTCGAACCTGCGTCTGCAGCTGGCACGCGGTTCCGGACTGTAGCACCTAGAAACGCTCGGCCACAGCGGCCGGCCCTCCATTTTCTTGATATTTTACTGAAAATATTTATCACCATCAGCACGAGTAATACTCTGTCGGCGACCTTGAAACAGTGCTAATGAGGCTACTCATCGCACCACCTATACTAATCGCACTCCACGGCAGAATTCGAACATACTCTATAATACTACCTGTTGGAATAGCCATCTAGAGTCACACATATTAAAGTTACAAGTGATTAACGATTGGTTGCATAGATAACTAACGTGATACATCCGTCTCTCTTAAATTATGGAACACAATGAGTAACTTTAGGGTGCTGTAGCCTACTAGACTTCTAAACGAAAGATCCCGATGGGTCCAGTGAAGGTGATTCTATCGTATAAACAGAAGTAGGGAATAGATAAGTACCGAATCACATCAGCGAATCTATTATTTGTTACAAATTTTTTTGTCGTCATAGTATACTACCGACTACAAGGCTCTGTGATGGTCTTTGATCACAGATTTGTTACCCTTCGTTCACGCACACGCCAGCACGATCAAGTTAATGTAACAAATCTTGGTTCACTAAATAAGAGAAGGCAGACTTCAAACCGTACGCAGTTTGGAAAAATAAATGTTGGTTACACTCTGAATGTAAACGTGCAACACTTTTTTTTATTCTCTTCTGTTTACTGTCAATGTTTGAGTCGACCAAAGAATATACATTGAAGCAACCTGGTAGGTTGCGAGGAATGCGTTACTCTCTTGACCACTACATCTGGTTCTCTGCCGCTCTGACCTGTATGGGATTCTTTCATTTTTAACAAGACAAGAGTCCGTTTGGAAGTTAAGATTTTCCGGTAAATGGGTGATGAATAACTGTTATTTGTCAGTTTCTGAAAAAGCATTTCACGTAATACTGATAAGGGCAGGATGTTTAGTCGGACTTGATATAAAACTCACACCAACACCAGTACACTATGAAACTTCCTGGCGGATTAAAAGTGTGTGCCCGACCGAGACTCGAACTCGGGACCTTTGCCTTTCGCAGCCGAGTGTTCTACCATCTGAGCTACCGAAGCACGACTCACGCTCGGTTCTCACAGCTTTACTTCTGCCAGTATCTCGTCTCCTACCTTCCAAACCTTACAGAAGCTCTCCTGCGAAACTTGCAGAACCAGCACTCCTGAAAGAAAGGATATTGCGGAGACATGGCTTAGCCACAGCCTGGGGGATGTTTCCAGAATGAGATTTTCACTCTGCAGCGGAGTAAAGCTGTGAGCATCGAGCGTGAGTCGTGCTTCGGTAGCTCAGATGGTAGAGCACTTGCCCGCAAACGGCAGAGGTCCCGAGTTCGAGTCTCGGTCGGGCACACAGTTTTAATCTGCCAGGAAGATTCATATGAGCGCACACTCCGCTGCAGAGTGAAAATCTCATTCTGGACCAGTACACTAGTATAGATTGCACATTCCGTTTTTATTATAATACAAATTACACTCTTTTATACCAAAACAGCAGTACGTCTTGCAGTGGTAACAAGATTTGTGTTACTGGTGATTTTTTCGGAGCACGAGCTTAAATTTTTAATGTTGTCCTATGTTTCCAAGTAAGTAAAAAAAAAGGTTCAAATGGGTCACATGGCTCTAAGCACTATGGGACTTAACATCTGAGGTCATCAGTCCCCTTGACGTAGAACTACTTAAACCTAACTAACCTAAGGACATCACACAGATCCATGCCCGAGGCAGGATCCGAACCTGCCTCTGTAGCGGTCGCGCGGTTCCAGACTGTAGCCCCTAGAACCGCTCGACCACCCCCAGGTAAGTAATATTTCATTTTTACTGTAGACAACCAACGGCACCGATTCCCGTCAGATCGTCGAAGTTAAGCGCTGTCGGGCTGGGCTAGCACTTGGGTGGGTGACCATCCGGTCTGCCGAGCACTGTTGGCAGGCGGGTCGCATACGCGATCGACGCCGCCATGGTGGACGCTTTCGGGAAGACTGTATTTTTGAACGTCATTGCGGACAGTGAGGCAAGCTGAGGAGCTACTTGATTGAGAAGCAGCAGCTACGGTCCCGTAAACTGACATACGGCCGGGAGAGCGGTGTGCTGACCACGTGCCCCTCCATATCGACATCCACTGACGCCTGTCGGCTAAGGATGACACTGCGGCTGGTATGGTTGGGCCTTCATGACCTGTTCGGGCGCAGTTTGGGTTTTACTGTAGACTACTGTTTGTAGAAACTGAAACACTCATCAGCAATAGTCTGCAGTACTCCTCGATAAGAGTACGTGTAGAACAGCAGAATCGTGATAAGTGATTAAAATGGCAGATAGGTGGCAAGCACGTAGATCCAACAGCACTCTCTTTTGTGCGAACGGACAGGTCAGTATTATGCAACACTCATTCGGTGTGGAGCTATCACAAAAAGTGGAAACGTGTAATGAGGTAGAACTATTCATCGCCGACATCACAGGATGGAATATCGGCATATGAGTGCGTTACAACGGAGCAGACTGATTGGTCTCCTGGAGGCGTGTCTGTCGCTCCATGACACTGCGGCTCGTACATGGCACGCTGCTTCAACAGTGAGGCGTATGTGGAACCGGTGGAGAGAACACGGCTGGACACAGCGCCGAAAGGGTACTGGACGGCAAAGCGTGACTGTCAACTTGTTCGCTTGGGCGTAACGGACAGAACAGCTTCGTCCACAGTGTTGGCGCGACTTTGGAGCAGTGCAAGGGATGTGGACATGTCTGCGCCGATGATTCGACGCCATTTTATGCGGGCTGGACTAGAGGCATGCATGTCATTTCTTCGGCTTCCATTGACGAGAACCCATCAACGCAGCAGACTATAATGGACACGCTGACTCTAGCTTGGTGAGTGCAAAATGTAGTGTCTTTGGACGAGTACCACGTCAAGTTGTCCTACTTCAATGGCCGCATACGCGCTTGAAGCCCCCATGGTGAACGCTTTCGGGAAGACCGAATTGTTGAACGGCATAGCGGACAGTCGCCAGTGTAATGGTTTGGGGCCACATTGCCTATAACACGCGAGCGCGCCTCCTACGTCCTGAGACCAATCTACACAGCTTTCACCACATCGGAGAGGTTACACAGACCGAGGCACTGCCCGCCCCCCTCCTTCTACAGGTTGTTCCCCATGCAATATTTTAGCAGGAAAATTGTAAGTAGGCTGTTTGTGTTTTCTTATTGGCAACGTTACGTAGCGCTCTGTATGAAAATCACTGGCTGTGCTGTGTGCAGTCTGTGGCTAGTTTGCATTGTTGTCTGCCATTGTAGTGTTGGGCAGTTGGATGTGAACAGCGCGTAGCGTTGCGCAGTTGGAGGTGAACCGCCAGCAGTGGTGGATGTGGGGAGAGAGATGGCGGAATTTTGAAATTTCTAAGACTGGATGTCATGAACCGCTATATATATTATGACTATTAAGGTAAATACAGTGTTTGTTCTCTATCAAAATCTTTCATTTGCTAACTATGCATATCAGTAGTTAATGCCTTCAGTAGTTTGAATCTTTTATTTAGCTGGCAGTAGTGGCACTCGCTGTATTGCAGTAGTGCGAGTAACGAAGATTTTTGGTGAAGTAAGTGATTTGTGAAAGGTATAGGTTAATGTTAGTCAGGACGATTCTTTTGTAGAGATTTTTGAAAGTCAGACTGCGTTGCGCTAAAAAAATATTGTGTGTCAGTTTAAGCACAGTCTTGTATAATAGTTCTAAGAGGACGTTTCATATGACGACCCTGCCAGGATACCTCACTGGAATGTTCTGATTTTGTCTTGTAGTTTGTGTAATTAGTGTAGCTTTAGTTTATTACTAGCGCGTAATTGTAGAGAGAATCTCCTTTGTAGTTGCAGTCTTTCATTGTTGTACAGTAAAACAGTTGTGGCATGCATGTATTTCGCAGCTGCGCTTGCAATTAACTAGATATTATTTTCAGTGCTATGTTAATGTGTTCTCTTAGTTTTGCTCTTCAAATTGTGCTTTTCTGTGTTATCGTGTGAAATATTGTGATTATAATGGCATGTGAAAAACGTAACACTAGGATCCAAAGTAAACTGAGAAATGATAGTGACGACGAGTGTAGCTTATCAGCACCACTGTGTAATGAATTAACAGACATTCAAAGTAGTAATTTGGTAATTGTGCATAGGGAAATGGAGCGGGCGGCAAATAATGGTGTAGACAGTGAAACAATTAGTGAACAGGGAAGCATTATCGATCGATCGGTTGGCAACAGCTCGCCTCAGGATTCCGAAATGACAGGACACAATCTTGCATATACTGTAGATTCAGGTTTTGGGTCCTCACCGTTTTCTCAAATAAGTCAAGACACATTTTCTGCTTTTCAAAATGCGAATATTGCCGGTTCAAATGCCCTGCCGAATAGCACTCAGGAACATGTTTCAGACACCAGTGCATTGTTATTACAGTTAATGCAACAAATGGGACAAAGGCTAAAAAAGTTAGACACAATGGAACAAAATCTTCAAAAGTTAGACACAACGCTTGAACAAAATTAGAAACAAATGGAACAAAATCTTCAAAAGTTAGACACAATGGAACAACACCAGAGACAAACACAGCAACAGTTAGACGCAATGGAACAAAATCTTCACACCACGCTTGAACAAACACGTGAAGATTTAACTACTGAGTTACATAAAATCGAATCGAAATGTCAAAAGTCTGTAACGACATAAAAACACAAATTTGTGAGCATTTCCAACCTATTTTTTCCCGTCATGATAATGCGTTACAGAATCACGAATCACCCATAAAAGAACTACAAACTATTGTTCATGAAAATCACGACACCTTGCAAGCTAAAATTGACTCAGTTGCATCTACCGATTCGGTTACACAACTTGCAAGAGCTCAGCAAAACTTAAAAGACACAGTAGATACGATTTCAACACAAATGGACACTCTGAAACTTGGTTCAGGAAAACACACAGAGGAAATAATTTCACTAACGGATAAAGTAGCCGAACTTTCAGATCAGTTCACTAACTTATCTACAAAGGTAGATGATGATCTGAATGACACAAGACCTGTAGCCTTCACGGACAGTGAAGAGTATGAAAAAATTAGAAAATTCAAACAAAATCAAAATCAAATCAATGCACAGTACAAAAGAGATATCCGGGAAGTACAAGATCACTTGGCACAAGTAATACACGAATTACATATTTCAGAGGACACTCGCGCTCCAGTACGGGAAGAGGGACATAGAAATACGGAACAACCACGAAATAATAAAACAGGACACTTCGGAAATTATGAAAGAAATTGGCAAGGCGCATTGGATTTTGAGATGGAACCGCCGAAAAGAAGTATCAATGAGCGATGTGCGACTCGCCGACACGATGATTTTGACTATAAGCTGTTAATTACTGCACGTAAATTCAAAACATTTAAGAATTCTGACAACGACATTCATCCACAAGCATGGCTTCATCAATTCTCTCATTGTTTTCCTCCCAACTGGTCATTGGAGCACAGGTTAGAATTTGTGTGTGGCTATTTAGAGAATGAACCAGCTGTAAGAATGCGATCGGTCATTCACGATTGCCACAGTGAAGGAGAATTTTATCATGCCTTCCTCTCAGCGTATTGGTCTCAAGCTACACAAGACCGAGTAAAACATAGCGAAATAATGATGAAACGTTTTGAACAATCTGAATTTTCCAGTCTTATGAAATATTTTGAAGACATGTTGCATAAGAATCAGTATCTTTCAAACCCATACAGCCCCTCAGAACTCATCTGCATTCGCTTAATCAAAT
Organism: Schistocerca americana; assembly: GCF_021461395.2. NCBI lineage: Eukaryota > Metazoa > Arthropoda > Insecta > Orthoptera > Acrididae > Schistocerca > Schistocerca americana. The sequence continues at coordinate 633,901,446 of NC_060123.1, read as the reverse complement.
TGCCTGAACATTTACGACATATTATTTTTGCAGGACGTTGCAAAGACGACATTGAAGCTTTTCAGGGACTGTTACAAGAACTGGAAATTGACACTGACAATCGCGGAACGCGAAAACAGGAGCACAGCAATTACAGGTCACATCTGTCACAATTCCGCGATGACAGAAATAATACACGACAAGGCTATTCTTAGAACGTAAATCGTGACCAAAACAGACACCACCTGTATGACAACCATTGGCAGAGTAGTAATAACTACACGGAAAGATCACCTCTCCGCAGTAATGACTATCACAGAGACAATCAGAGAAACAGACAATATGGGAACCAAAATAATTATTATCGTGGAGAAAGAATATCTTTAGATGCAACGGTCCAGCGCGCAGCTACGATTCAGGGAGAAGTTCTCCACCACGTGACTGACAAGAAAGAAAGTATAGAATCTACCGACATGACGATAGACGATATGATCGTAAAGACAGACCTGAATTGCATCAGAACTGGCGGGATTCAAACAGAGCAGGGCCCTCTCGACAAGGTGAATTTGTAGAAGTTAGATCTCCAAATCCCAATAACGACGCGCGCCAACAAAGACACAATAGGCAATGACTCATACTGCTGGGAGCCACAAAACGTACATATGAAGCTGACGACGCAGCTGCCGTAGCTAGTAATTACGTAAAAATGGAAGACATTAGGGACATCTTACTCCAGGAACACGACTTAAAACATAACAACATTGCATATCCTGTGATTCACATTACAGTAAATGACGTAAAATTTACGCCAGTACTTGACTCTGGCAGTCCCATTTCAGTAATTAGTGAAACAGCCTTTAGCAAATGCAACAAATCGAACGATTGCCCCACACTTCCGTTACGTAAGATTAAATTAGAAGGTAAGTCAATAGCTTTGAAATTTGATGAATGGCTCTCAAACCATGACGAGGAAATTAATCGGCTTTACCTTCTGTAGGACAACAGTTCGGAATTTTCTACGGAACTAGACACTAACAACCACTGTGCAAGTACTGACAGGGATGATATCGACGGCATATTTGAAACTAATGAGTTAATTGAGAATAAAATTCAAACAATTGACAATTGAAGTGACAGTGATAGGCAGGAGCTTTTTGAGATTTTACAAGCACATTCCACAGTTTTTACTCACAAAACAGGAACAATCAAGGGATTTAAATACCAATTTCGTGTTCGTGAGCATACTAAATTTTGTGTTAGACCATACGTAATTCCGGCAAATTATAGAGACCGTGTTAGAACAGAAATACAATCTACGCTTGACGAGGGCAATATTGAGCCTGCAGTAAGCTCATACAACAATCCATTACATGTTGTTGAGAAGAAAAATGGATCGATCAGGCTTGTCTTAGATTCGAGACAAATCAATACTATCATCATTCCTGAAACAGACAGGCCGCAAACGTTGGAAGAACTTCTTCAAAATTTTAATGTTGTAAAAGTGTTGTCTTCTATTGATCTCAGATCCAGCTTTTACCAGATCGATCTTCATCCAGAATGTAGAAAATACACAGCTTTCCTTTGTTTCGGCGCTTGTTATCAGTTTCGGAAACTTCCTTTTGGTTTGAACATTTCTTCGGCAGCATTCATTCGCGGGCTAAATTCCATATTACCTGAGTTCTTAAAGCGTCACATCACCTTATATGTGGACGATATTCTGATAGCAGAAGCCTCATGGGAACAACACAATCGCATCCTCAACAGTTTGTTACATATTTTTGCAGAATCTGGAATTACAGTTAACTTGGAAAAGTCTGAATTCGGTAGGTCAAAGGTGAGGTTTTTGGGACATATTATTTCTTCTGAAGGCATTCAGCCGGATCCTGAAAAGTTAGAAGCAATCAGAGCCATTCCAGTTCCATCCACAAAAAGACAAGTCCGCAGTTTTCTAGGTCTCGTAAATTTTTACCGTCGTTTTCTGAATATGCAAATTCTAGTTACACCAAAACTTTGTTGTCTCACTGGAAAAAATACTATTTGGAACTGGGACGAACAAGCACAGTTGGAATTCAATTCTTTGAAAGAATCGCTACTTAACGCGCCAATACTAGCTCATCCGGATCTGTCACAAGATTTTTGCCTTAGCACAGATTCTTCTAAAGTCGGTCTTGGTGCCCATTTATTTCAAGAAGCCATAGAAAATGACACTACCGTTCAGAAAACCATTGCTTTTGCTAGCCGAGTGCTAACAAAATCTGAAAAAAATTATTCCGTTGCTGAATTAGAAGCTTTAGCTATCGTTTGGGCATTTAACAAATTCTTTCTGGTAAGCACGTAAAAGTATACAGTGATCATCGTGCATTACAATTTCTTATGTCTTCAAAATTAAATCATGACAGGTTAAAACGTTGGGCATTGTTTCTGCAAGAATTCCACTTCACAAAAGTCTACATTCCCGGCAAGGAGAACATTGTTGCGGACGCACTGTCACGCGCACCGGCTGGGCTTGAGAAAAGTAACACAGAAGGCAATCTCGAGAAAAATTTCAGTATTCTTTACATTCAGAAAGTCGCCTTTGAAAACTTTATCACCACATCTTTAAAGGACATTGCTCATGAACAAGATAAAGATCCGATTTGGAAAGACATCAAAAGTAAGTGGCATGAGAAGACACACACACAGATTCGGCATTATTATCTGGTTAGAAACAACATACTGTTCAAACGCTGCACTGTTGATGACAAGCTATGGGTACTTTGCATTCCAGATGATTTTGTTAATAAGCTCATTTAGTACATTCATTTCAGCTACGCACATTTTGGTCAACGAAAATGTTATCATATTCTTCGGACGACTTGTTATTTTAACAATATGGAAAAGAGAATTCGAAGAGTCTTGTCTATTTGTAAACTTTGTCAAAAGGCGAAACCATCTACTATCTCCCATCGTGCTCCGCTGTTTCCTATCATTCCTTCTAAATTAAAAGAATTTGCTGCTGTTGATCTCTTGGGACCTCTTGTCAGAACATCTAATGGATTTTCGTACGTTCTAGTCGCTGTTGAACTTACTTCAAAATTTGTTTCTTTCACTCCGTTACGTAAAGCCACTGGACGGTCTGTATACAACGCCTTAGTTAAAAATTTCTTACGTGAAGTTGGACACGTTAGTAAAGTCATTTCAGATAACTGACCGCAATTCAGATCTGCTGTTTGGTCACGCATGCTTCGGAATCATAAAATCAAACCTGTTTTTATTTCATTGTACTCACCACATTGTAACACCTCCGAATGGATTATGAAAGAAATCAATAAGCTTTGCAGACTTTGTTGTCACAGAAAGCATCAGCATTGGGACAGATATTTACACTTATTTCAAAACGTGCTGAATGAAATGCCTCATGACTCCACTGCTTTACCACCTGCTCTTGTACTGAAGAATGAAGAACCACCGAACAGAATCAGAGAGCTTGTGCCTTTCCCGAATACACGTAAACTTCGACACAAAGACTTAATTGATTTGGCTATTATAAATATACAATCTGCAGCAGACAAAAGGAGAAAACTACACGGTGAAGCAAATGCAAAGAAATTATATATTGGTCCGAAAGTTCTCATTAAAGCTCATTCATTGTCACATAAGAAGAAACACTTGAGTCACAAATTCTTTCTACTTTACAATGGACCTTATAGAATCCGACGTATACCACATAATAATTGCGTTGAAGTTGAAACTCTGCGTAATAGGAAGAGTAAAGGTTTACACCACATTTTACATGTAAAACCGTTTATTGAAAGACAATCTGCTTTTTAACTTTGTCTTTGCCATATAACTTTTCACTTTACATTACCAGTATGCTTTGTCAGACTTAGAATCTGTTAATATGCAACAATGTTTGAAGTTAAATATCCAGTCAAGAACCAAGAGAACTTATTTGAACAGAAATTACGAATGCATTGTTATTGTGAACAGACGACACAGTGGTTAGTTTATGTGACAGCTACACGATTTTATCACGACGCTACTAATGAGTGACAATTTACAATGTTGTTAGTGCGGTGTATCTGTTTTATATCTGCACAGGTTTTCTGAATTCTTCTGGAAAGTAAAACATGTTTTAGTAGTAACTTTTGTGTATTGCTGCAATGAGACAGCCTTTTCGTAGCACAACAATACGTTGCATTATAGTACTTTCTTCATCATGGCAATAAGCATAATAACTACGATATCTATACGCAAAGCATCTCACTTTTGTTTATGATGAGGTGAGCACATTGACTTCAGCAGAACTTTGCTTACAGAGGACGATAACTACGACACTTCAACAGAATTATCTTACAGCCAGACGCACATTTAGCGCTACAGGACACCCTTTTCAGTGATTAATTTTGTACTTAAAACATTTATTTTTAAAGATTTTTGAATTACAAAGAAAGTTTTCTGTAACACGTCATTCCATTGCTGTAATCTGTAACACCTGAGGGTATAATTACATTAATCCTCAGTGGGGTACACGCTTACTTTGTGTACCATGTGTTTGGCAAGCACAAGGAGCCCTAGCTTATATGGTATTTGCTTCTACAACTTTACACATCGATACCATATTTCCCTAACACAGAATTACACAGCTATCTGATCATTTAATTGAGAGAGACAAATATTTATTTTACTACATCAGTGACAGATGTTTAGTAATTACACAGTTGGATAACTTCACACTTATGAAACTGTATTTTATCTGTACTTTGTGAACTGTTCATATTTTTTGGGACCCATTGTGATATTATGAGAGCTTTGGATGATATATTTGCTATGGGATCACGATTTTTGAAGTAAGTTTGAGGCAGATGACACTTTTGACATGAGCAGAGAATTCTTTTTAGGTTTTGAAATTATTGGAGGAGGCTACAACGATTTTGAGAGTTGACTGAGGTGTTATGATGTTATTATTACGATGACTATGTGTATTATGCTGTTGCGGTATGTTTATGATCAATAAGCTGATGCTATATGAGTTATTTGATTATGCTACGTATCTGTTATGATGAAATATTGAAGAAGTGTCGACGAATAAGGTAAGGAATAATGAGTAGTGGTTAGGGAGTCTGGTTTGTGAAAAAGGTTGTTGGAAACCAAAAATCGTACTTCAAGAGTTATGAAATGTATGTAAATGCGTGAATGTATTACAATGCCGACGAAAATTTTTTGTACACTGTTATATCAATAGGATTTTTTTTCTACAGATTTGTAACGCAAATTCTTGACCTGAGAAATATTTTTATATGTGACTGTCACTATAGCGGAAACTGCTGTCGTAAATAATTTGGTAAGAAAGTTAAGTGACCACCTTCACGTAATGCATCATGGGCACCCAGCTGCGCGACAGACGAGTGGAAAAAAGCCATTAGTGTGTGCCTTTCAGAGGCACAGGTGGAGAAGAAAAAGAAAAAAAGAGGCCATTATCCTCGCTATTGACATTCCTTTGTGGAAAGCATCGTAAATACAACACCCTCAAACTTGAAAACATGATTACACTGTAGAGTTCTTAATTTATGATATTTACTAAAATGAAATGATGAGAAACATTTCATGTCTATTGCCTTGCTAGTTGAAAGATTGTTTACTGCATTATGAAATGCCATATGGCTAGTGAATGACGTTTCACACCTTGCTTTGCCTATTTTGTTTAGTATCTAGTTCCTAGCTGCACTGCAGTATTGGTTAAAATAAAATTTTATAGATGTACTAATATAAATATTTTATGCCTACAGATTCAGTAAAAAATAACTTTATGATGGATGTACTCCAAAAAAATGAAGGTGCACAAAAACACATTTCCACTTCACAGGAATTGCATACATAATTTTTGTCAGTGACTTGGTAACTTGTCTGCTAGAGCAAGTTACAGTGATGCATCACTCTAGTGTTAAGATGTGACATAGGTATTAAACATGGCCATTTTTACTGTAATATTTTTTCTGCTTGAGCTTTCTCATGTTTAGATATAAGTTATTGCATTTGCTGCGGCTGTTTGCCAGGCATAGTGCTACTAAATTTCACTTTGTATTACTCTGCTAAGTTAGTTTTACTACTGATTTATTTTTCTTGTTGCTGCACATTGGCTCATATTAGTTGTAATGTTGCATTGCTTGTTAATTTAGATTTACTGTAGCTTGCTTTGCCAATTTCCATTTTTTTTTGTCATTGCTGTTTGTGTTAATTGTTTTGCGCTGCTGCATTGCCTCGTCCCTTAGTTTATGCATCTGAGCTCAGTAGATTTAAGTTAGCTTAAGAGGGTGTAGCCTATAAGAGAATGAGTTGTGATGAATTTGAAGAAATGCACTGAGAGGTTATACGATAAAAGTACAGAAAGCAGGTATAGATAGGACTTTTTGGAAATAATGAAGAACGAAGGGGGATCTCTGAGATGTAAAGAAAGTTTTGTTTGCAAAATACTGCAGTAAAACAAACCCTGTCCTTTCCTTGTGTTATTCCACTGTGTGTTTGTGTACCCTTGTGTTTTTATGTTTTTCCTGCCTTTATATGTTTATCTGATAAGACTTATGTTGTAGAATTTTTCTAATACTCAGCTACATGAACTATGATGAGGAATACTGTTATCCTCAAATATAATTTGCGTTAATAATATGTTATTTACTTTGTAAAGATGTTAGACATTATTAATTCTGTTCTGTTTTAATGCTCATGTGTGAAGTTGATGTTTCAATAATTATTCTGATCTTTTATGTATTTACTTATGTCATAATTCCTGTAACACTGATGTATATGTTTATTTCTATCCTTTTGTAAAGCCCCTATTACTACAAATGTTTTTAATGATGTATTTTATACCTTTGTTATTGTATTCTTATGTTATAAAATTGTAATTGACACCAGTTCATCGTATTAATAACTTCTAAGTTCAATTTCACTGCACACGTTTCTGTTGGTCATAGTATATGGACAATATGTGAGAAGTAGGGACTGATAGTGTTTGCACGTGTGTTAATAATTCAGCAAGGGACTGGATAACAGCATTGCTGGTTCTAAGGACATTTCAAACAAATTTTTTGTGAGTGCACAAGTGGTGGTTTATGGGCTTGCTATATTCTCCGCAAGACTCTTCGATGGTGATTGTGCACCTGCACAGTCGCAACAGATGGCTGCTGGCCGTCTCTACAAGGACTACAGTGGGTCTGCATCTTTGATGGCCCACCAATACCGTAATCTCTACAAGGACTACAGTGGGTCTACTCTGTAATGACCTACCTACCAGTATTCTTCAAAACTTCGACTAACTCTGCGATGGGTTTGCTCTGTTGTGGCGCATTACCTGTCTGCGTGTCAAGAGTCAGCACTGTCTTTCTGTTGGAAGGACAACACTACTTTTTCAAGACTGCATAAAAATCCACTACTTCCATGTGCATTTTCCTTTACTGCTCAGACTTTGAGAAAAACACTGCAATTTTACAGTGATGAATGATCAGGACTGTCTTTATGGACTGTGAGAAAATTTTAGATTTTGACCAACATTGTATCAATAAGTGTGTGCATTTGATATCTTTGTTATTGTAATTATGAAAAATTTTATCAAATCATTATTGGCCACTGCCCAAAACAATTTGTAAATTTTTTTGTGGGGAGCATGGGAGCTATGTAAGTAGGCTGTTTTTGTTTTCTTATTGGCAACGTTACGTAGAGCTCTGTATGAAAATCACTGGTTGTGCTGTGTGCAGTCTGTGGCTAGTTTGCATTGTTGTCTGCCATTGTAGTGTTGGGCAGCTGGATGTGAACAGCGCGTAGCGTTGCGCAGTTGGAGGTGAGCCGCCAGCTGTGGTGGATGTGGGGAGAGAGATGGCGGAGTTTTGAAATTTCTAAGACTGGATGTTATGAACCGCTATATATATTATGACTATTAAGGTAAATACAGTGTTTGTTCTCTATCAAAATCTTTCATTTGCTAACTATGCCTATCAGTAGTTAGTGCCTTCAGTAGTTTGAATCTTTTATTTAGCTGGCAGTAGTGGCGTTCGCTGTATTGCAGTAGTGCGAGTAACGAAGATTTTTGGTGAGGTAAGTGATTTGTGAAAGGTATAGGTTAATGTTAGTCAGGGCCATTCTTTTGTAGAGATTTTTGGAAGTCAGATTGCGTTGCGATAAAAAAATATTGTGTGTCGGTTTAAGCACAGTCTTGTATAATTGTTTCACAACGTCCGGTAGTATGTGACGAGGAATGCGCAAGCCATCTTCGAAGGACGCCGAGTACCGCTGCTTCCCTACACTGTTCGTTCATCTGACGCATAAGTCAAAGAACATGCCTGGAATATGGCCGACCGGCGACTTGTTCGTTCAGGGCGTCCGCCGCTCGTAGTCTCGCGGTCGCGTTCTAGCGTCGCGAGCGTGGGGTTCCGGGTTCGATTCCCAGCCGGATCAGAGATTTTCACCTGCCTCGAGATGACTGGGTGTTTGTGTTGTCCTCATCATTTGATCATCATCCATGCAAGTCGCGAGACTGGACTGAACAAAGGTTGGGAATTTTTACTTGGGCTGATAACCACGTAGTTGAGCGTCCCACAATCCAAACATCAGCATCACTATCACCATCGTTCAGGGCCTCCGGCAACCACAGTTGAAGCTTTGTAAACGCGCCGACAAATCGCGTGCCAGAGTATTTTCACCAGCAGCTTATTCAGATGTTCTTTGATTTCCTGCCGCGACGTCTAGCAGATCTGATTGTAGCACGCGGTGGCGCAACTTCGTACTGAAGTTCCACAAGCACATTGTATCTACAGGCATGTAATACCACTCATTTATCTAATGTAGTATCTGAAATGGGTGGAATAAACGTCATTGTAATCACTTATCCTGGTCTTGGTGTTTCAGCTTTTCCAGACAGTAGTGTATCTTTCGATAGAACTGATGTTATTCTCTTTATAGTACTAGACTATGTAACAACAATGGAAATGTTAAACTGAAATAATGCTACGTTCGGGTTGTATCGGACTAAGCAATTTCGGGTTGCTCCAATAACCATTTCTTTTCGTTTTAACACGCAAATATGGAGAAGTCATGACGTAAATGGGGATGAAAACAGCATGAGTGAAGCTGCAGAACAACGCAGGCTTATTGAAATGACAGTCATGTAAGTCAGTGATAAATATTCAGTTACATGAAGTACATTAGATGATAGACTTCAAGCTTAACGGGAAAACAAAATGTTGGCCAAAAAACTTCGTTTAACAAATAGCTTAAACGAAGCAAGTAGCAGTCAGTGATGAAAAAGAAACAGTATTGTACGACCACGTTAAAAATTCCAATAGCCAGCTTATGCGTTCGCGTAAAGACAGTTTTTAAATATAATATATAAATATGCAAGCAGAAAATAGCATGTTTGTTCAATAGGACTAAAATGAAATTTAGAAAGTTTTATTTTGATTTTATGAAAGGACATGATGACTTAAGGCTGAGGACAGCTGAATTCACTAGTTTACAGCGATCTGTAGGTTTCAGCGAGGAAGAAGTTCAAAAATGGTTCAAATGGCTCTGAGCACTATGGGACTTAACTTCTGAGGACATCAGACTGTAGCGCCTAGAACCACTCGGCCACTCTGGCCGGCGAGGAAGAAGTTGATGGAGCCTGTTGTAGAGTAAGTAAGCTGCTGGGCAAGTCCAAGTTTATAACGGTTTACAATCCAATAAAACAACAAAAAATAATTTTTTGCACATAACAGTTTCGTGTTCGATACATTCCTTAAAAAATTTAAACCATGAAAATGTAAAGGATAGAAAAAATACTTAAAAACCAACGAACGTGTATTCTTATGATACTGAGTTTTCTAATTCTGTTAATTAAAATATCACAGTACAATTTAGTTCCATTACAACCTTCAGAAGGTGTCATAATATCGAAAAAAGTTACGCATCCGATGCTAACCCATCTACATCTACTGGAACTATTGCTCTAACTCTGAAGAGGAATCAGAAAATAGGGGTTACCAAAGGAACAATAATGATTGCGAAAAGAAAAAAATGACATTGCATAATCGATGGAGTTTATGGCCAAAATACTGGTAGCATTTAAAACGCTGGAAACTGAATGTTCAGAACTGACTTGGAGCGACAGTAAAATGAGGCCGATGGGTAGGGATGAAAAGAAGAAACCATAAGTGCTTCAAAATCATAGAAGATTATTAAAAATTTTAGTGGATTATTAGATAAATTGTAAACAATAATTACATTTATCTGTAACTTCCTGGCAGATTAAAACTATGTGGCGGACCGAGACTCAAACTCGGCAGAGGTACTGACAGAAATAAAGCTGTGAGGACGGGGCGTGAGTCGTGCTTGGGTAGCTCAGCAGGTAGAGCACTTGCCCGCGAAAGGCAAAGGTCCCGAGTTCGAGTCTCGGTCCGGCACACAGTTTTAATCTGCCAGGAAGTTTCAACCAGCGCACACTCCGCTGCAGAGTGAAAATCTCATTCTGGATACATTTATCTGTGTATGCAGAGTTCTTAGCTGATTAGCTGAACGAAAGTCTCGCTTGGAGGTGTGCCAGCCGCATAGAAATTGCGTATGTATTTTATACTTTAGAAATAAATGCATTTTTTCCTTCAAAAGAGTTCATGATTTTGAGAACAAATTTAATAAGCGACATAACGTATATGCTGTTAATCAAATAAATCGTTAGCGCAGTGAATAATGCTGTACATGGGGTTCATAAACTATTTCATATATAGTCTACATGACAGATTTTTTTTCTTGCAGATTCATTTTTGATAGAGCTGAGTTTCCATTACCCCGTCTAACACTAAGAAATGAAAGATTTCAAAATACACACTGCTTTTTCTTAATCACAAGTACTGAATGCGGACTATGTGCTTCATTCTTAGAGGTATCTGCTCCCAATTTCAGTTGTTCATGAATACGTCATTTCCGTGGACTTCGTCTCAAAGATCTGGTTTCATAAACAACAGTTACCTTGCTCGTAGTGTCAGCGAATAGGACGTTAGCCTTGACAGAGTTTGTGAGAAACAGAACGTTTTCTGATAAGATGTTTATCTGTTTTAGACCCTCGCGAAAGACAATAGTGGCTTATTTTAAATCTTTTTGTATGCGGTAAATGAACTGCATGTTAGTGTCTCTTAATGTGATAGCTAGTTACCGTGCAACATATGTCATTTTATTATATTTGGTTGACTCTACACTGCACATTAATGTAAGAAAATAGTTACTTATTTCTAATATCCTGGTCATTTGAATAATTTATACGGAACAAACTCTGTGATAAGATATTTCTTATTTTGTTTTATGCAGAGTCACATTTGATAATGACTCTTGTGGCAGAAAACTCTCCTGTGTGAAATGAAAGCGCAACTAGTGTTGAAATTCTCTTCAGAAAGCTCACAAATGGTACACAAAAGTTCCTCTGTGCCTTTGTGATCCGCTACGTTTACATCACCCCTTACATAATGTAACAGATAATCATGTTAAATTTCACTGTGGAGAAGGTATGCTTCAGAGGGGTAGAAATGACACTTACGTTTGACGAGCCAGTTACACAATATGAGTAAATCTGCAAACGTTAAGAAAATAAATAAAAGAAATGCACTCTCAGAGGCTAAGTAAAAGCACATGGGACGTGCCAGCTACTACAGGTAACTCACCACTATAAATCTCAAAAGGATGGGCGCGGGCTCATTATACGGTATTTATACAGAAACTGGAAACTGGGGAGGATGTGAAACTGCCGAATGGATTTGAAAAGGTGCGAAAGAAATTTATACCTGGTAATGACGAGTTTGATGGTAACTGCAAGGCACTGTGAGACAAGGGACCTGTGAACGGCACCATTCGTAAGGCAGCCACCAACAGCCAATGAGAAAAAATTAGATGTTTTCTTTGTGCACTGTGTCAGATGTCTGTTGAGAAGCTCGTCAAAGAGTCGAACCGAAGCGAATTTTTCTAGCGCCAATGTGACAGTGGCAGTCCATTTTATAATCTCGCAAGCTGTCGTTACCGTCACACGATGTTTATATAGAGCCATACATACCCCAAGTTCTGCTGCAGTCTTCGTTAGCATATTACTGTCAGCTATTGAAACTAAGTCCGAAGCACTCCAAGCCTTTACTGATAGCTGAGATGACAAAAGTACCAACGCAGGTGACGCTTTAAATGACGTACAGACTGAAGTATTATTTCAAGTACTGAGATTTTCCTTGTACATAAAGGTGTTCTGGCGTTCTCGAGGTTACTTTATCCTGAAAACCACCTTCAGTTTAACCAGATAGATATTTGCATACTTTTGCACTGATTGTTTTCATACATTGCACTAGCCAGTATACTGAATAGTTTAGAAAAAATGAAGAAAATATAATTGGCATGACTGTAAAACTTTACAGTGTTGCGGATACTTCCAAAAATTATTAATTACAAACAAGGCGGAACCTTAATATTAAGGACATAGCCTCCAATTTTTGATGGTGCAACCAGAATTTTTCTAGCTTTAATAGACTCTAAAGTATAGACAATTTCAGTAATAAATGTTAAGTAAAATCAAACTGTTAATTAAAATATGAAACCAACAAAATTTAAATTTAGTTTGTGATAAATGTGATAATATTCTAATATCTTACCACATGCTGCATTTCACTACTGAGGTAACCGTTTCTTCCACGAAGTATGCTGCAGCTGAGAAACATCAGTAGTTCGTCAAATGTATCTCATCGAGTTCTTTGTCTGACACATGCTTCTCTTTTATTTTATTCATCTGGTTGTCTGTTGTTTTTTGTGGTTTTCAGTCTGACGACTGCGCAACCAGCTTCATCGCCGCCTAACACTTGCAATGTACATCTATTTGAACCTCCTTAATGTAGTCGGTCATTGGCATCCCTCTAGAATTTCTTACCACACACTTCTCTGCATTGCGAAACTAAGGAAACCTTGATGTTTCAAAATACCTCTCGTCGAACAATCTCTTCTGTTAGTCAAATTATATCAAAGTTTTATTTTCCCCCAATTCATTCAATATCTTTTCAGTAGTTCTATTTCTGTAATATAGTCTTCTAGTTCGTTTCCTTTTCATAGCACATAAATATATCCCTGCCACATTTCAGCCTTCTTTGCTGAGTAATGGCTTGTCATTTGAGATTTTGGTATTCATCACCTCTGCTTGTCTTTCCTATAAACGTTTCTTTAATTTTCCTACACGCTGCATCTATCATCCTGATAGTTGTATATGATCCTTCACCTTTGTGTTTCTCCTCTATCCATTCCTACTTTGCCAGTTTGTTAGTCTCTGCTATTAGAAGTATATATTCCCTTTCACCTGCATCGTATACTGCATTTTCAAATTTATCCATTCTTAAATTTAATTCAGTATCCAATATGTTACGCAACGTTTTCTACTGGGTATTGTAGGTTTCCCTGTGTGATCCTTTGTGGTTGTCCCCATTTCATCTCTAAAAACCACTCTTTAACTTTGTATAGCGTTCCTGTTCTTTGTTTCAGTTAAACGGTACCTAGCACTTCATTTTAAACTTCCTATAAACCCTGGTTTTTTAATCCATCCAGGGGTCACTTCCATAATTTTCTGTCTTTCTGCACTTTCTCCGATTCTAATTAGCAACTGATAACCAGTATATTAAGGTCAAAGTACATACGTCTTCCCTAATTAAATTTATATTTTTTGCTTAATTCTGACATGGTGTATCCCATTCATTCATTTCCCCAAAACAAAGGTCTACTTTTTCTTCTGTTACATTTCCTATTATCGAATTCGTGTCCCCCATTACAATTAACTCAATTAACTCTTCATCCCTCTTAACGATTTGAGAAACTACTTTAATCTCGGTGTGCATCTCATCATGATTTGTGGACCCAGTAGGCAAATAAACTTGTATACTGTGGGAGGGGGGGGGGGGAGAGGGGGTGTAGGTTTTGTGTCTGTCTTGGCTGTGATAACAAGTTGACTATACAGTTCATAGTACCTCATCTGTTTTTCTATTTATTGACGGACTGTACTCAGGGGTTCAGCATTCATGTGCTGAGTACGGGGTTGGTGACGCAGGGGTTCCCGAGCTGTGGGCTTGTAAGTGGTGCAGTGCTGTATGGCCCATCAGTGGAACGTTGTGTGTGTCGGCGAACGGGGATCCCGTCTCAAGATACGCTGCGCGCTATTGAGATGCATGGCTGTTGATGTGGAACAGTCGATAGCGGTTAACCTCTGGGGAACCCCACACCTCTGTTGTGTAAGGCTTATCTAGACACACGGAGCTGGGTCTAGGTCAACTTGTATACATCTAGCTGCTTTTGGGACCAAGATGGGCCACTCTAAATCGTCTTTTCCTCCTTCAGCGATATAGATGGGTCTCTTGGAGGTACCAACGCCCAATTGCCCAAGAGGCTTCATTTGTTGAGCCCTCTGGATTCAGGAGTTGTTAAAACTAATTTGAGATTTAGTAACAGAATGCATACTGCAGGAAAGAATGTATTTTTGATAGTCAAGAGACGAGACGAAATCATTGAAAAAGTCTCTCCTTCTTACATTCAAAAGTGTTTAGATGGCATTAAAAGGACATTAAAATCAACCTAGCGGGTACGAAATGGGTCACTATTGGTTGAAATATCTAATTCCCAGCATACAACGAACATGCAGTAAGCGAAATGTCCTGGGGCGTGTGCCACTGAAACCGAACTCCACACTACGCTGAAATACAGCAAGGATGTGCTGGACATCCCTTAAGAAGAACTGAAAGTTGTGTGGAGCCAAGGAGGAATAGTAGATGTGCAGAATACCATGCGAAGGGTGGCTGGTGATTTTGCCAAATCAAATCATTTGTCTTGACTTTCAGCACCACGAACCTTCCAGAGAACGTTAAGACAGGTCTCGTTTGGCTTAGCGTGCAGCCCTATGTCCCGAACCAAATCTTCTGCTACAAATGACAGCATTTCCGGCGTTCTACTCTTGGAAGTAAGGCAGAAGCCACTTGTGAAAAATATGGTAAGGTCGCTCACGAAGGAGTCGCTTGCTCATCCCAGGTGAAATGTGTGATAAGCGCAGGAGGTCATCCTTTCTGGAGTCGGGACTTCAGCGTATATCTTGAAGAACGGAAGACCTTAAGACGACAAAGCACATCTCATACAATAAGGCCAAAAAGATATATAAAGCTATCCTGCCGCCAACGTTCGCGGAGTACGTTGATTCAGTACCGAAACAGCCAGCGCAGAAAACCGAAGCTGATACACAAACGGAGGTTGTTAGTGTCAGTACTGAACTGAAGCGCAAAAGAAATTGGTGTAGCCATGCGTATTCAAATACAGAGATATGTAAACAGACGGAATACGGCGGTACGTTGGGCAACGCCTATATAAGACAACAAGTGTCTGGCGCAGTCGTTAAATTGGTTACTACTGCTACAGTAGCAGGTTATCAAGATTTAAGTGAGTTTGAACGTGGTGTTATAGTCGGCGCACAAGCGATGGGACACAGCATCTTCGAGATAGAGATGAAGTGGGGATTTTGATGACCTCAGATATTAAGTCCCATAGTGCTCAGAGCCATTTGAACCATTTTTTATTTGAAGTGGGGACTTCCCGGACGACCATTTCATGAGTGTACCGTGAACATTAGGAATCCGGTAAAGCAACAAATCTCCTACATCGCTGCGGCCGGAAAAAAGATCCTGCAAGAACGGGACCAACGATGATTGACGAGAATCGTTCAACGTGACAGAAGTGCAATCCTTCTGCAAATTGCTGGGTCATCAAGTGTCAGTGTACAAACTATTCAACGAAAAATAATCGATATGGGCTTTCGAATCCAAAGGACCACTCATGTACCCCTGATGACTGCACGACACAAATCTTTGCCCCTCGCTTGGGCCCGTCAACACCGACACTGAACTGTTTATGGCTGGAAACATGTTGTCTGGTCGGACGAGTCTCGCGGATGGACGTGTACCGGTATGGTGACAACCTCATGAATCCATGGACGCTGCATGTCGCAGGAAACTGTTAAGGCTGGTGAAGGCTCTGTAATGGTGTGGGGCGCGTGCATCTGGAATGGTATGGGACCCTGATACGTCTAGATACCATTCTGACGGGTGACATGTAAGCATCCTGTGTGATCACCTGCATCCATTCAAGTCCAATGTGCATTCCGACGGACTTGGGCAATTCCAACAGGACAATGCCACACCATACAAGACCAGAATTGCTACAGAGTGGCCCCAGGAAAACTCTTCACAGCTTATACACTTACACTGGCCACCAAACTCCGCAGGCAAGAATATTATTGAGCATACCTGGGACGCATTGCAGCGTACTTTCCAGAATATATCTCCACACCTTATGTTTTATGGGTAGAACTGTGAGATTCAGGGTCTCCCCTCCAGAACTACTTCAGACGTTAGTCGAGTCCATCCCATGTCGTGTTGCGGCACTTCTGCATGCTCGTGGGGGCCTAAACGATATTAGGCAGGTGTACCAGTTTATTTGGCTCTTCAGTGTAGTACCTGCATTTGTCGATGTACTTGACTGCTGCAGCCATATACAAGCCTGTCCTTCCCCCAAAACGTCAGAAAATGCGGTGCTTTCTGAAATTTTGGAACTTTATACCCCTCAACAGATTAAGTCTTGTCCACTGTCCAGCTACCACTTCACAGTTGTGGCACCGAAGCTGTCTCAGACAAAAAGACTGAAGTTGAACGTGGAAAATCGCCCTCTGACGTAGACAGGAAGTACACACTCTGACGATGTCGGCGTCATGAAGTCTGATGTCTCTCTCAACGCTTCTTCAGAAGTGATGGACCTTAATGTTGGACAGACAATCATCTCACCCCACGACTGAGCCTCCACCCATTATGAGCTCCGCTCCTTCGGGAGAAAGTCAGCATGAAAGTGCTACCCCCACAATTGATGGGTCCTATCCTACAGTGGAACATTAATGGTTTCAGGACACAAGAGGACTCTGACCTGCAAGCAGTTGCCATTGAAACTCACGCGTTCCAGAGGATCACTGTTTGCTCCCTGTATCTACCTCCGCAAGACAAAGTAGACTCTGAGGCTTTCATAGATTTTATGGAACAACTCGCCCGGCTATTTCTCCTTCTGGGAGAATTCAATTACCATCATGTTTTATGGGGCTCGACCTCTAATTGCCTTAGGGTCGGGTTTACGGGAGCCTCAAGACATCTCAAAAACTGTGCATCCTCAAAAAAGGTACTCCCACCTACCTCTGCGCTGCTACTGGGTCATTGTCAGCCATCGACCTCTCTTTCTGCTGTCTAGCCCTCTTAGACTCTTAGACTCCGTTCAGCGGGAAGTCAGTGATGACCTCCATTCACACAACCAGTTCCCACTTTGCCTTCACCTACTCAATGGAGCAATCACTGGAGAGACTCCATCAAAATGTATGGTGGGCAAGGCTAGGTGAACGTTGTTCAGTCAGCTGGCTGTATTTGAAAGCATCTACACTGTCCAGGACTGTGTGGAACAGATTATACTGATCCATCATGCCCCTGTCTTATCCATCCCAAAGTCCTCAGGTCATTATATGAAGCAGCATGGAGATGGTGGACTGGTGATGCCACTCAGCAACCCAGGCCAAGTATGTGGCTCTTCTACGGTGTAAGTGCTGTCTAACAGCAGAGAACGTCACAGCATTTCGTGTCATAAGAGCCAATGCTTCACCCATGATCAAGGTGAGCAGGAAAAGGTCATGGCAAATGTTCTTGCACTCTTCAACTGTTACACTTGTCCTGCTAGGAAGCCTTCCATAGGATTTCCAGTAAACGCACCAGTTTAGCAATAACAGCAGTGGTGAAACAAGGGTGTCTCGAAAAAAAGGCCCAGAGACATCACTCAGACGATGACAAAGCATTCTGCAAAAATTACTGTGAATTCCAGCCACGATACAGCGCTTTGTCACTACTGTGGAACTATACGGAGGAGCAAGTTGGATTCAGAGCCACCAATTCTGAGTCATAACTTTCTGCATTTGGGAGCTGAAATCGTCACTGCCTGACACTTGAGGCGCTGCTCCCGATGACGACCAAATCCAGTACTGTGTGCTTCGACATTTGCCTCGAATGTTTTATCATTATGTGGCATATAGGCAACTTCCCCAACTTGTGGAGAGATGCAGTTCTGATACCTCTCCTCAAATCAGCAGTTACCAGGGCTTCGCCTTAACGATCTGTGTAGGAAAGACCCTGGAGCGCATGGTTAACTGTCGCCTGTTCTGGTTGTTTGAACTCAGTTAGGATTCTGGAGATTTCAATCCACTGTCGACAACCCGACCCTACTAGAGATGGCTATTCAGCAGGCTTTCTTACGTAAGCATCACTGTCTCGATATATGGTTCAAATGGCTCTGAGCACTATGGGACTTAACTGCTGAGGTCATCAGTCCCCTAGAACTTAGAACTACTTAAACCTAACTAACCTAAGAACATCACACACATCCATGCCCGAGGCAGGATTCGAACCTGCAACCGTAGCGGTCACGCGGTTCCAAACTGACGCGCTTAGAACCGCACGGCCACACCGGCCGGCTGTCTCGATGTATTTCTTGATATCAGTAAGGCGTACGACACTACTTGAAGACACGATGTTCTTGTGCAAATCCATCAATGACGCTTTCGTGGCCAGCTCCGCATTTTCATACGGTCCTTCATGTCTAAGCGCTTTTGCAGGTCTCGAGTTGGTGACGTACTGTCGGATCGTTTTGAGCGGGAGAACGTGCTCCTCAGAGCAGTGTGTTAAGTGTTACCCACGTTGCCACAGCCATCAACATCATCACGTATAAGCTATGAAATCCTGTACTTTGACCATTATTTTTGGACGATTTTGCTGTTTTCTGTTTCTCTTCTGGTGTTGCAACACTTACCTGTCAGTTGCAAATTACAGTGCAAAGGGTAGAGAAGGGGGTTGAAAGGACATGTTTTCGGTTTTCTGCAGATAAGTAATGCGTGCCTATTTTAATCGTTCTCGTCGTATTTTTACTTTCATCTCAGGGACACCATTCTACATTTTAAAGACTCAGTGAGATTTCTGGGCCTCATTTTTGACTCCAAACTACAGTGGCTACCACACATCAATGACCTGACAGCCAGAAACCAGAAGACGCTGAATATCAGAAAGTGCCTTAGCCACTGCTATTGGGATGCAAACTGGGCGCCTCTGCTCAAGTTTTATAGGACTTTTGTGCCTTCACGGCTAGACTCAAAAATGGTTCAAATGGCTCTGAGCACTATGGGACTTAACAGCTGTGGTCATCAGTCCCCTAGAACTTAGAACTACTTAAACCTAATTAACCTAAGGACATCACACACATCCATGCCCGAGGCAGGATTCGAACCTGCGACCGTAGCAGTCGCGCGGTTCCGGACTGCGCGCCTAGAACCGCGAGACCACTGCGGCACGGCTAGACTGCGGATGCATACTGTATGGGTCAGAGAGGCCTTCTTACCTGAAAATCATTGACGCAGTATACCATGAGGGAACCAGGCTATCCGCATGCGCTAACAGCACCCGCCCCATACTCAGAGTTTGTGCTGAGACAGGTGAACCGCCACTTACCATAACACGGCAGCTCCTCATGGGGAATCAGGCATGTAAGTTCCTCGTAGCTCCGACTTCACCCACATACCATAGTGTTGATCATCTGCGTGTGGAACGCCTTTTCTCCAATCGTCTACGAGCAAAAATGCCATTTGGTATCTGCGTGCGGCGTGTGCTGGAGTCACTCGATGTGGCTCATGTCCAACCTCAGGTCCAGGGTTTTAAACGCCTGCCACCGTTGTAACTGCAGAGACAGAGTGTAATTTTATATTTGGTACAGTATAGGAGAGACTGCACTTCTGCTTCCGTTTTTAATGGGGTATTTTCTGACATTTGATATGAGCATCACAACTGTGAAGCTGTCTTTTCGGATTGTTTGTGAAATGGGAGTGAGTGCACGAGTGTCATTTTCTAGACTTTCTATTCATTTTGTGCAAACATTTTAGAGCACGTGTTGTCAGACTACTCCTGCTTTTAGGTTATTTGACTTTAAATTGATAATCCTATAGTGATTAGAGCATTAGTCCTGTTCTGACTGCAATCACAGGTCACTAATACCCACTAAACTCATCTCCAATCTTTTCATTGAGACGCATCTTTTAAATTCAGTGAGCCATCTACTCAGTTAAGGAATCTAACATTCCACCGTCTGACACATTGAGTGCAAAGTCTGTTTTCCCAATAACCATATCCACCTGAGTTGTGCCTGCCGATCCTCCAAAATAGTGTACCCGCGAGGATGCTGTCATAATTAAACTATACAGCAGAACTGCATCCAGACGGATATATAGTTACTGTAGTTGAGCCTAGTTCTCAGCCATTCACAGTGTGGTCACAGCAGAGTTACGCTGGGGAATATTGTGACAGATCAGTCAATCACCCACACTGTTGCTTCTAAAACTTTTAAAGCGGCTGCTGCCCCTCGTTAGGAACCACACGTTGGTGTGGCCTGTCTAAGATAGCCCTCCGGTGTGGCTGTACTTAACGGGTCGGTACCTGTATCGTTCAAGCACGCAAGCCACTCCAATACGCCCAAGTACAGGGACCGTTGCGGAGGATGTGGGATTGATTGGAAGGAGTGAAAAATTGAATTGGAAAACAATGTGTAATGGATATTTTCTAGTAAAGTAATATTTTTATTTCATCATTAAGTTATTGCTTTTACAGGATTTGTCAGTTACATATCTTTGTGCAATTTATTAACCTCTTGTTTTTTTTATGTAATGATGTAAACATGTTGTTAAGCTATTGTGACAAATTCAGTAGTAGCAAAATCTAAACAAAAATGAAATTGCTGCACTTTGAGCTGGAAAAAAAAGAGAGAAAGGGAGTAACAAATTTTACATTTTTTACATGCACAAATCATTAATAGAAAGCTTTCATGCCTATTTGATTCGCTGTAGTCACGACTGGATAATTGGGCTTGTAGGAGGGGCGGGGGATGATTAACTATTATATTTCACCTCATGACGGAATATACGGTGGGGGAGACACCGTGGTGACGTGTGGCTGTTAACAGATAGACGGCAGCGTTGATCTCAGCACCTCAGTGTAAGTGTACCAGCAGTTTTGCAGATGTCGCCCAGAGCAGCTTAATTTCCGTCTTGACAAACGCTTCCTGTCTAATCTCGCTACTGATAAATCCGGCAACTGACGGTGTGTGCGGCGCTGTTGTACTGGCGCTTGCACAGGAGGTGTCTCTTGTCTGCAGTAATTAGACTGCAGCGGTGGCGTCCAAGCTAAGTTTGGAGATGAAGGTCACAGCTCAGAAACACTGTCCAATCTTTATGAACTAAAACACCGAACGAAAGACTGTCCAACACGGAATGGAACCTGGGATTGCCGCAAAATGACTAGAGGCATCTGGAGGAACGTAGCTATCAAAGTGAAAGACTGAAATGTGAGTGGAGAACTCACTGGAATTCCTCCAGCATGAAAACTGCGTAAGAACTGGAAAAATACGGCATGCACACATTAAAAATTAATTAAATTTCAAGACAATCATGTGAAATAAATAATGAAGAAAAATTCATCAACCTTATGTACTTTTGATCCGTAACGTTCTCAATACACATAAACGATTTCTCAGATCTAATCATCATGGCTATATCATTTTTCATACTAGGGAAGTACCATTATCGGGTAATCATAGCAAAATTGGGAATAGGTTGGAGAAAAAATTCACTTGTAGTGAGTGATAACTCTCGTGAAATGTTGATAAATGCAGTATAATACATGTAAGCAAAAGGAAGAACCCGACATTCTTCGACTGCAAGATTAGTGGTGACCACCTTGAGGCCAGAAAATCACTGCCGTTAGTAAGATGTATCCTCTGCCATACACTGTACTATGCCATGGGTTGTACAGGATGCGTAAGCGTTCATAGTGGGATATTAAAGGCACACCATCAGGCAGTAACTGTAATTTATTTATTACCTCTTATGTCAATTAATAGTTAAAGGTATGCCATTTCCTAATGTGCAAGTCATTGTCCATTGCGTGGATTACTTTTTGAATATGACTTCTGTCAAATGATGCCCCCTCTGCACAACACATTCATCTAGAAGGAGTTGGAAGCTTTCCATAACTCGGCGAAACGTTTTCCCTGGGACATTGCCGACGGCAGTTCTGATGTGATCCTTCAACTCAGGAATGCTGGCACAAGGTGTTAGGAACACTTCTTGCTTCAGGTAGGCCCCCAAAGGAAAAAGTCTGCACATGAAAGGTCAGGTGAGCGAGGCGGCCAGGAAATGTCACCAAAACGGGAAATTACTCTACCGAGAAATGTCTGTCGCAAGAAATCTGATGTGGACTAACAATGCAGCCAGTCCACAGCGACGGGTAGCCGAAAGAAAGGCACGCGTACACACACGCCGACTGGCGTGAAGTCTGGAAAAGGATAACTATTGAATGCTAATAAGAAAAGTATGCAGCTCCTCGAATACTTTACTTTATTCTTTGTTGGTTTACAACGTTCTTCTTGAGACATTTATACGATAACTATCAAACTATGTAAGGCTAATGGCGCCTTGCTAGGTCGTAGCTATGGACTTAGCTGAAGGCTATTCTGTCTCTCGGCAAATGAGAGGAAAGGCTTCGTCCGTATAGTCGCTAGCAATGTCGTCGTACAACTGGGCGAGTGCTATCCCGCATCGCGAGACCTGCCTTGTGGTGGCGCTCGGTCTGCGATCACACAGTGGCGACACGCGGGTCCGGCATGTACTAAATGGACCGCGGCCGATTTAAGCTACCACCTAGCAAGTGTGGTGTCTGGCTGTGACACCACAAAATCCATGCAAATTCTGGTTGTATGCGAGGTCGTTCCGTCTTGTTCGAACCATAATTGTTCCACATCCACATCAAACATACTAAATGGGGAAATACGAAGTCTTGCAGCATGTTTAGGCAGCGTTCACTGGTGACAGTTACAGCCACACCGCTGTCATCCTCAAAAAAGTATGGGCCAATAATCTCCAAGGAAGCAACTCCACACCACACTGTGACACGAGAATTGTGCAAGGGCTTGATGTGCGGTTCATGCGGGTTTACATCACTCCAATAACGCACATTCTGTTTACTCACTGAGCCACATAACTCGAAATGAGCTTCATCTGCCATCAGGATGGCGTGCAAAGTTTGTGGATTTTAGCGAAGATCAAGCAAGGTTAGGCAGAATTTTTCGCGTGAAATCCAATCGCGAGGCCTAATTTCCTGAACAATCTGCAGCTTATATGGGTGAAAATGGAGGTCTTCGTGCAATATTCTCCTGAATGAGCGATCGGACATATGCACAGTTTGCGCATGACGACGAGCACATCTTTTTGGGCTACGCAATAGTGCAGCACGAATATTTTTCATGGCTTTTGGTGTCGGCACAGATCTTTCACTTTTTCCCGGTTTGCCATTGCAAACAGAACGAAATACACGTACCCACCTTCCAATGGTCCGTCCATCTGGAACTTTCTCATGACGTCCCAAGTTGAAATGTTGCCGAAATAGACGCTGGGTTGTAATAACAGAGTCGTTATTCTTGAAATAACTTTCAACAGCAAAGGCACGATGCTGTGAACTCCACCGCTCCATATCACTGTCACACTCGAAATGGCAGCTCATTAGTACACGAATGAGGCACAAGCTGCCGCGCATTCCTGCAGTACGTGCTTGTACTACGCAAGTCAAATTACGCCATGATCGCTGCCGCACCCGGTATATATGTAGGCATTTGACTTAAAAATGGTTTTTGTTATCAAAATGCATCAGTTACGATCAGATATCTCTGAAATTATTTGTGAATTCAGCACCCTAAACGTACACATCGTGGTTTAAACTTCGTTGCACACGATTTCTTTAACATACTTCCATCCATAACTATCACCTACTTGAGACAGATGATATGCCTTCTACAGCACTTTGTATTCGATGTTCATCACTGCATGATTGCCACAATACTCCGCCTTTATGACAGCCAATCCAAGATGCTATATCAATAAAACAAAATACCCTGTAACCAGCTGTACGTATCTCCCTCGGTATTCCATATATTGAGCTATGGAAACTCGATCCTAGTAGATCAAGCTTCATACTCAGAGAAAACAAAGCAAACAGGACAAAACCTTGTAATTTCATTCTCAGGAAAAACTATGCCGGTACGGGATTTTACTTTATGACTTAAATTATATCTTTATGATCGAAGATCACTAATCACAACACTGTATGTGTTGGTTAACTGAAATCTGTTAAAGACGCAATTTATCAAACATGCCAAACGAATGACTGTGCTTGCACTTGTGACTCGGTAGATGAAATTAGATTCTGTTCCAACTATAGGCGGAATTGTTTATTTTTATTATACCAACATCAACTGGGTTTCTAAAAAAATAAATCATTTGCTCTTCTTCACACAAACGTACCATTTAAACATAACGCAACATATCAACTGATATGTTTAAATGGTACGTTTGTGTGAAGAAGAGCAAATGATTTATTTCTTTTAGAATCTCAGTTGATGTTGGTACAGGGAAAATAAACAATTCCGCCTATAGTTGGAACAGAATCTAATTTCATCTACCGAGTCACAACATAACATAACATAACACAACATAACAACTAATAGGCAATACTGACCCTACGACTTATCTTAGAAGAAAGATTAAGGAAAGGCAAACCTACGTTTCTAGCATTTGTAGACTTAGAGAAAGCTTTTGACAATGTTGATTGGAATACTCTCTTTCAAATTCTGAAGGTAGCAGGGGTAAAACATAGGGAGCGAAAGGCTATTTACAATATCTACAGAAAGCAGATGGCAGTTATAAGAGTCGAGGGGTATGAAAGGGAAGCAGTGGTTGGGAAGGGAGTGAGAAAGGGTTGTAGCCTATCCCCGATGTTATTCAATCTGTATATTGAGCAAGCAATAAAGGAAACAAAAGAAAAGTTCGGAGTAGGTATTAATATCCATGGAGAAGAAATAAAAACTTTGAGGTTCGCCGATGACATTGTAATTCTGACAGACAGCAAAGGAGCAGTTGAACGGAATGGACAGTGTCTTGAAAGGAGGGTATAAGATGAACATCAACAAAAGCAAAACGAGGATAATGGAATGTAGTCGGATTAAGTCGGGTGATGCTGAGGGAATTAGATTAGGAAATGAGACCCTTAAAGTAGTAAAGGAGTTTTGCTATTTGAGGAGCAAAATAACTGATGATGGTCGAAGTAGAGAGGATGTAAAATGTAGACTGGCAATGGCCAGGGAAGCGTTTTTGAAGACGAAAAATTTGTTAACATCGAGTATAGAATTAAACGTCAGGAAGTCGTTTCTGAAAGTATTTCTATGGAGTGTAGCCATCTATGGAAGTGAAACGTGGACGATAAATAGAATAGAAGCTTTCGAAATGTGGTGCTACAGAAGAATGCTGAAGATTAGATGGGTAGATCACATAACTAATGAGGAGGTATTGAATAGAATTGGGGAGAAGAGGAGCTTGTGGCACAACAACTTGACTAGAAAAAGGGATCGGTTGGTAGGACATGTTCTGAGACACCGAGTGATCACCAATTTAGTATTGGAGGGCAGCGTGGAGGGTAAAAATCGTAGAGGGAGTCCAAGAGATGAATACACTAAGCAGATTCAGAAGGATGCAGTAGGAACTGGGAGATGAAGAAGCTTGCACAGGATAGAGTAGCAATGGAGAGCTGCATCAAACCAGTCTCAGGAGTGAAGACCACTACAACAACAACTAATACGCAACTATTCTTATTTAAATGCCATAACTCAGGTTTCATAAACCCGATACACAAATAATGCCGGCTGGTAGACAACACTGCAATACTTTTTAAATTTGAAACTTCCTGGCAGATTAAAACTGTGTGCCGGACCCAGACTCGAACTCGGGACCTTTGCCTATCGCGGGGAAGGGGTCTGCCAACTGAGCTACCCAAGCACGACGCACGACCCGTCCTCACAGCTTCAATTCTGCCAGTACCTCGTCTCCTACCTTCCAAACTTCACAGAAGGTCTTCTGCGAACCTTGCAGAACTATCACTGCTGGAAGAAAGGATAATGCGGAGACATGGCTTAGTCTCGGTCCGGCACACAGTTTTAATCTGTCAGGAAGTTTCATATCAGCACACACTCCGCTGCAGGGTGAAAATCTCATTCTTTTTAGATTTGCTTACATCCCCTAGCAAACACTGAATCTACACTGTAGATGCACATATTTCTCAAATGAGCAAATCAAACTGTAATAATTCTTAAATAAAATATCAGTTTCTAAATTTTAATTTTTAACTGAAAGGAATTTGGTAACGAGATGTTAAATAATCTATTAAATACTATAAACGACGCGTATCTAAGAACACAGGAATCGTAATTTCGAACTAATAGAAAATACTTAGACTCTAACTTCAGCGCAATGACCACGCTTGTTTATATATTAATTTCCAGTGACGTTTATGAATGCCAGTACTTCCTTAAGTTTAATATGTTTCAATCTTACGTCGTTATTCACCTCCGTGAACCAATTTTTGTAGTTA
This sequence comes from Schistocerca americana, assembly GCF_021461395.2. Taxonomy (NCBI): domain Eukaryota; kingdom Metazoa; phylum Arthropoda; class Insecta; order Orthoptera; family Acrididae; genus Schistocerca; species Schistocerca americana. The sequence continues at coordinate 633,874,882 of NC_060123.1, read as the reverse complement.
ACATCTGCAGCCTATTCATCAAAACTTACTTCTCAATAATTATGTTTACTGATAAACTATGAACGCTCCTAAAACCATCTCTTCTTTCATTAGTGTCCTGTAACTCCAGGCGCTTTCTGATTTTTATTCCTGTTACAGCCAAGTCCAGGAGACACATTTGTTAACGTGGTTGCACAACGACTCAGATATTGCCAAGTGCCAGACTTCAAGTATTACTTAAACAACTGACATAAACTTCATTAACCACTAGTATTATTACTCGTTTCACAACTTGCCCGTTTGAATTTGGTTTTATGTAGTAATCCTTTTCTACTTTTCATAATGTCATTTAATACCATACTCAGTTTAATATCACGTAGTGTTTCTATGTTCTCGCAGTCATCGATTTTTTTTTAACCAAATGTTACTCTGTACACACAATTATTTGTACCAGGGATACTCAGCTTCCTAGTAACCAAGACTTTATCTATTTTTCACGACTGCGAATTTGCTTGTTATATCTCACTGCTGTCCAGTGACTTTCATTTCGTCTTTTCTTAGCTTGCCCGTATATCTAAAAAAATCCCATTTTCGGCGCATCAGTGTATCGTAAGTTCAGTCAGCGAAATGTCGCTGAATGAAGTGCAGACGTGACAGTTGTGCAATCAACATCTCGTCGACGTAAAAAACGGAGCAGTGTTAAGAGTCAACAAAATTCAGTGTCTCGGAACACAGAGAATTGAAGAGTAATATTTTTCCATTTCTGTATGTTATTCTTCTTAGAGACTTGGATGCATGAGCAGTTAAGCCGCTAAAGCAATAGTTTTCGCATACATCTACCCTTGATGTTTTCGGGAATATATTGACAATATGGTTCCCAAAGTCCTATAGTATGTTTCCAGTGTCATATATCCTACATAAAAAGTTCAGTAATCAGTTAGTTGCCACTTCACTTAATGGTTATGGAAATGCCGGGTAAATGTAGCCTTTCCAGCTGCTTTGTTTAATTGTAAAACTTCGAAGGCTCTGCGTAACTCTGGCTCTAATATTGGATACTTTATATCACCTAAATCGACACCCATTTCTTCATCTGTCACCTGGGAAGGCAGTTTCCTATCATTACAGATATCATCAGTGTACTGCATCCAGCTATCCACTTCTCGTCTGCGTTTAATAGTGGAATTCTTCTTGTACTGTTATTGTTGGCTCCTTTGCCTTTATTTTCACCAAAAGTAAATTTAACTTTTCTGTTCGTTGAATCTATCTTTCCGAGAACCCTCTTCTTCCCGGCGTTTTCACAGTTTCCATTTCTTCTGTGGGTAGAATCCTTGTCCAACGACGGTGAATACAATTTTTAGGTGGCTCTATTCCTCTTAAATGAACAGTCTACTGTGGTATTCACAGTATTCAGAGCCTCAGAGAACTTCAAAGGCAAACTACTTCCTTAAACACTGAGCTTTCATAACTATTCCCTTAAACTCCAGCTCAACTGTATTCAAATGTGTGTGAAATCCTTTGGGACTTAACTGCTAAGGTCATCAGTCCCTAAGCTTACACACTACTTAACCTAAATTATCCTAAGGACAAACACACACACCCATGCCCGAGGGAGGACTCGAACCTCCGCCGGAACCAGCCGCACAGTCCATGACTGCAGCGCCTCAGGCTGCTCGGCTAATCCCGCGCTAAACTCCAGCCTACTCTTCATTATTACTGAATTGTTAACTTACTCTATATTTGCTCCTGGCTACGCTTAGTTCTGAAATCTCAGTCTCAAAATGATGTAATTTCTCTCCAGACGTTTTCCATTACACGTGGTGCTGTTGTGATCCTCGACATCCGTTTTTGCTACTAAATTTAATGCAGAACTCGAAGAGTCCTTTTAACATTCCTAAGAGTAGGACTGAATAATTTCGCAACGCTGTCTTCTTTCTTTCTCCTACTATAGCGTTCCAACCCCTAACGAGTATTAGATTACTGAGTTCCGCATTCAATACCCTTATATGCTCTGTCGCTCCCACGTCTTCGTGCGTCATTAACATGTATACTTCCCCCAGTGTATGTCAAAGTTTTGTCACTAAAAGTTGTGTAGCGATTCAAAATTTTATTATTTCCAAATGACACAAGTGGTGTTGTTAGAAACGTAGACCGTTATCTAATGTACTAAATCATCAAATAGGGTGGCAATAGCTAGTAGATTAAAGAAAACAGAATGGTGCTTATCTGCAATCAGATGAAAGAATTCTTGAAGAGGTGAAATTCTACTGTCGGAACTGCAATATATCACTAATTCATAGTGTAAAATATGGTTGAAAGACCTGTGTTGTGATAAAAAGCAAAACTTACTGTTAGGCGACCAGTCTTCTCTGAAACTGTCATCCAACGTATTTCAGAGCTTTTTATGCTCATTCCCTCCATCAAGTAGTCGATTACCTACACTGCATAAGAATTGCCACCTCCAGTGGCTGTAACTTTGCTGAAACTTTTTTACTTCTCTTTTTAGTACAATGAAATTATTGCAGAGTTGACAGCCTACGAACTGGCTAGTATAAGTCTTTTTAAACTAATCACACTACCGTAAAAATGTTCACAGCCCAAGACAACGTTACAGCCTCGGGTAGCCAGAACGACATTCACACGCCATGGTCTCCGGGCACTGGATGTCTTTTCTAACGAAGAAAACATTCTTCGTTGAAGCTTTTAGGAAGATAGGAAAACTCTAGACTCTCCCAGAGGCTGTCGTATGAATCGCTGCTACCTCAGGAGCGAACACACAAAATAACATTGGGTTTAAATTTCGGAACGCAGCCTTCTTATTCGTTCTTACTGTTATTTTCCACAGAACAAGCATTTTCTCTTCCTTGCCTACGTGTCGGCCATTCAATGATTCTGTTTCGAAATTGTACCATGAAGTGTACCCATACACGCGCGCGCGCACACACGCACACACACACACACACACACACACACACACACACACACACACAGAGTAAATCACCAAGCGTAGGAGGTCGTTTAATATCTTTACTTGAGTCTTACTTGATTGAACTCGAAATGTTTGCCACGACTGGTCAGAGAGATCCCTGATCTGCCAGAAACAGCGAATATACAGAGCTTCCAGACAGAGAGCACTTCACATTAGGTGACTGAAGAAAAATCTTAACGCTAAGCATTTGAAGAGCAATGACCCGCTGCTAGGAGATGGAGGAGTAAATAAACTTGCTGCTTGGAAATGGTGGCGTGAAGACTTCTTAGAGGATGACTGATGAAGCGAGTCTTGCAGCTGCACAGAAGGATGATTCCGCTTGAGTAGTGAGCACACAGAGAGATCTGATCTCAGTCTTTCCAGAAGCCACTGCCGCCGCGTTCCACATTACGCTACGAGTTTGGTAAGATTGGACATCGTTGCAACTGCAGACTCCGTAGGGTGCGATATTAGTTCACTCCTTTTAGAAGCCAGTTATTTAGTTTTAATACTTCGCAGGTAGCTATTTTGGTGACCTCACTGGTGTTCGAACCTATTATAACGTGTCCTTCCTGTAATTCTCGAACCATGCTTACATTCACTGACCGCATTCGTGTACTACGCATAGGGGACTCAGAATTTGTTTCCTGGGTACGGGCTTGGCGGCCGTAGGGTTCCTGAACTGAGGACTGGTAAGCACCGCCATTCTCCTGTCACCATAAACTCTGGATATGCTTCAGCGACCACCGTGCAGCGCGGCAGTGGAACGTAGTGTGTCGCAAGGAATGGGGATCTCGGCTTCATCGCTTGGATCGTGAGAATGGTACAAACCTCTATAATAAACACCTCAATCTCAAGGTGCACTGTGCACTGATGAGTTGCTTGGCTGTTGAGATGGAACAGTCGTTAGCGGAAAACCGCTGGGGAGCCTTATCCAAGAAAGCTAGGCTCTGTATGTGTGGACTTCCTTGCGTAGTTGCTCGTGGGATCGCCACGAATTCCGAATCTCATTTTTCTTCTCCCACCGGTTTGGGTGGGACGTTTGGCAGTCTTAACACACAAAATCCAAAGCGGTCTCGAATGGATAGTCCACCTGGGTCATATGTGACTAACAGCGCCAATAATCAAAGCAGACCACACCCTCTGGTACATCTTTTGCTGTGATGAAACGTGTGGACGCTTCATTTGAAAAGCTGTCGCCGTTCTGTAGCCATAAAGCTCTCAAGGGACAGATCAACTTAGATCTATCAAGAGGCTGAGGAATGGCATTCTCCTGCGAAGGATCGCCAAGTTCAGAAGCTGTTGAATGCCAAGCTACTTGGAGAATATCATATTAACAGCGAGCTGCACACTGGGTTAAATGTTGTTACAGATGTTGTCACACACCAGGACGCTATGGATATGGATACAAAAGAACTGCATTAGAAATAGGAAAGTGCAAGCGTGAATGACGTTGAATATATTACGAAAAGTGTTGATCGTGAGCTCCAAAAGTCAGCATCATTTATTCTTACATTCAATCTGCCGAATTTGCCGGAGTATATTGCAGGAGAATTTATCCACCTTAAGGTAAGGCAATGTGTCTCAAATCCAATGGACTGTTTCGAGGGCCAATGCTTTGGTCACATCACTACGGGTTGTAACGGCAGGGCCAGGTGGGCGATGTGGCATCGTGGCACACGAAAAGGGTTTTCAATGCACTGCCCCACCCAGGTGCGTTAATTGCTCCCAGGTCATCCAGGTTGCAAAAGGGTTAGTTCTGCCTTCACTAAAGAAAAGAATATTCAGGAAATGAAAGTCACCCAACGTGTCTCGTACTCAGCCACTCAGCCACAAAGTTTTGTTAAGTCTTTTGCCACAGCGCTGAAGCAGGCTGTACTCAGACTATGACAGTTGAGCCAGGGTATGTCCACCTCTATTTGTAAAAGCTGCCACCAGCCTGTGCAGCTGGTGTTGTAGCCCAGTAATCCTCCTGCTGAAGCACTGAAACCTGACTAACATAGTGCCAGTGTAGATAGAAAATCCTCGTTGTAGGCATTGGAAGAGACCCAGCAGAATGTTTCTGTTCACTAGCCTTGCCACCATTCCCAAAATCCAAACTCGAGATGAAGGCTTTTGGCACTGTCCTCCAAATCCAAATAGCAGATGAAGGCCAATTGGCGAAAGTGGTCCGCTCTGAAACCATTGGACCATGCGAACCTGTTGTTATCTGATAGATTTGATGATGATCGTACCATCGCTGGTATGGACGTTGATGTTTGCCTGAGGGATCCAGCGAGCCCCTCAAGTGACGCCCCCCACACCCCAATCCATTGCCGTCCGGCCACCACGGCGGAACGAGAAGGGAAAAGACATAGTAAAACCTTACCCTTAAAATGGCTTCCATACCGCAGTGGAACATTAATGGGTTCATGATACATGTGGAGGAACTGAAACTGCTTGTGCAGGAGCGTCACCTCTGTGTACGCAGGAAACACATTTTAAAACTTTTGGTGCCCCTGTCCCTAGGGGTATAATTTCCATCGCAAGGATGACATGACTGGAGAAAGGGCCAAGGTTGGGGTCGCTGTGTCTGTTAATAATGTGCACCACTCCTCTGCTTGCCCCTAGCTACTGACCTGCAGGAAATTGCAGTTGAGGTTAATGTATGTCAGAAGATCACGATTTCCGCACTATATTTACCTCCACACGATACGATTGACTCTGAGGCTCTAACAGAGCATGAAGAAAAATTCCCCGCTCATTTCTCGTACTGGGAGGCTTCATTGCCCATCATGTATTGTGAGGTTCGAACTCTTCTTGCCCTCGGGGTCGGGTTTTGTTGAGCCCATGACGTCTCACGAGCGGTGCATCATCAACACGGCCACCCCCACTCATTTCTGTACTGCTAGTGGGTCATTCTTAGCCAGCGCTTGTGGACTCCGTTCAGTGGGAATTTACTGAAGACTTTCAGTGACCACTTTCCACCACTGGAAGGAGCTCTCCCTAAATAGACGCAGCCACGATGAATGATCAGCAGAGCCAATAGTTCCTAGATATGTTAACGCATCCAATACTAATGGAAGAAATCCACCTTCATGTGATGTTAATCCTGAGCCTTCTTTCTTTTTTGTTAGATATTCAGTAATTTTTTTCACGACAGTAATACCTAAGGTTTTAAGCAAATTTTGACTTGTCTTCTTATCTTTCTTTTTTGAGCATCAGTTGAAAACTGATCAGTACTATGTCGCTGTTCATTATACTGCTTAATTTTAATTGATTTTGGTTTAATCTTGCCATTAGGTAGCAATTTGTAATCAATGTTATAGTTATTTATTTATATAGATTAAAATTTTATGAATATTTTCATAATCCCCATCCATTATCATCAATATATAAACCCATACTTAATTTTCATTTTCGAAACGTTATTCCTCTCACTGCTGTTGCTGTTAATTTTTCTCCTAATGAAGCATCTTTAGCATACATTCTTTCTTTTGTACCTAACTGAAGTTCTTTATCTACGCTCGGGCATGGATGTTTGTGATGTCCTTAGGTTAGTTAGGTTTGACTAGTTCTAAGTTCTAGGGGACTAATGACCTCAGCAGTTGAGTCCCATAGTGCTCAGAGCCATTTGAACCATTTTTTTCTTTATCTACGTTATATCTTTTTTCCAAGTCCTTATTATCTCTATCGGCAATATAATGTTTCTTACAAGCTTCAACTAGTAGTTATGATCGAGTCTTGAAACTTACAAGCTGTGCAAAGTGTATAGTTTACAGGCCCCAGAAAAATCAATTAGGAAAGCACCCTGACTCATGAAATGTAATAGATACAGTCTTATAAACACAGGTATTTTCATAATTTTGTACAATGCAAAAGAAATGAGCCTGTGTAGTTGAGTATTGCCCAGGGAGCACTGATTCGTAAAGATAGAAAACAAAATTGACATGTCTTTAGCTTCGTCTGTAATTGGTTCAAATGGCTCTGAGCCCTATGCGACTTAACTTCGGAGGTCATCAGTCGCCTAGAACTTAGAACTAATTCCACCTAACTAAGCTAAGGACATCACACACATCCATGCCCGAGGCAGGATTCGAACCTGCGATCGTAGTGGTCACGCGGTTCCACACTGAAGCGCCTAGAACCGCACGACATCAACAGCCGGCTCGTCTGTAATTACCTGGTCGTCATTGGGACGTTAAACCATAGTATTTACTCCTTCGAAATGGTTCAAATGGCTCTGAGCACTATGGGACTTAATATCGGAGTTCATCAGTCCCGCCGGCCGGAGTACCCGAGCGGTTCTAGGCGCTACAGTCTGGAACCGCGCGACCGCTACGGTCATAGTTTCGAATCCTGCGTCTGGCATGGATGTGTGTGATGTCCTTAGGTTAGTTAGGTTTAAGTAGTTCTAAGTTCTAGGGGACGGATGACCTCAGAAGTTGAGTCTCATAGTGCTCAGAGCCATTAGAAGCATTTGAAACCAAAGTGCTCAGAGCCATTTGAACCATTTTTCATCAGTCCCCTAGACTTAGAACTACTTAAACTTAACTAACCTAAGGACATCACACACATCCATGCCCGAGGCAGGATTCGAACCTGCGTTCGTAGCAGGAGCGCGGTTCCGGACTGAAGCGCCTAGAACCACTCGTCTGTAAAGAATTCGCGTTAGTATTTTGCAGCCGTGACTTATTAAACTGATAGTTCGGTAATTTTCACATCTGTCAACATCTGCATTCTTTGGGATTGGAATTATTGTATTCTTCTTTATGTCTGCGGGCATTTCGCCTGTCTCATACATTTTGTTCATCAGATGGTAGAGTTTTGTCAGGAGTGGTTCTCCCAAGGCTGTCAGTAGTTCTAATGGAATGTTGTCTACTCCCGGGCCCTTGTTTCCACTTACGTCTTTTAGTGCTCTGTCAAACTCTTCACGCAGTATCATATCTCCCATTTCATCTTCATCTACATCCTCTTCCATTTCCATAACATTGCCCTCAAGTACATCGCCCCTGTATAGATTCTGTATATACTCCTTCCACCTCTCTGCTTTCCCTTATTTGCTTAGAACTGGGTTTCCATCTGAGCTGTTGATATTCATACAAGTGGTTCTCTTTTCTCCAAAGGTCTCTTTAATTTTCCTGTAGGCAGTAACTATCTTACCCCTAGTGAGATAAGCCTCTATATCCTCACATTTGTCTTCTAGCCATCCCTGCTTAGCCATTTTGCACTTCCTGTCGATCTCATTTTTGAGACGTTTGTATTCCTTTTTGCCTGCTTAATTTACTGCATTTTTATGTTTTCTCCTTTCATCAATTAAATTCAGTATTTCTTCTTTTACTCAAGGATTTCTACTAGCCCTCATCTTTTTACCTACTTGATCCTCTGCTGCCTTCACTACTTCATCCCTCAAAGCTACCTATTCTTCTTCTACTGTATTCCTTTTTGTCTGTTTCATTTACTGCATTTTCATATTTTCTCCTTTCATCAACTAAATTCAATATTTCTTCTGTTACCCAAGTATTTCTACTAGCCCTCGTCGTTTTACCTACTTCATCCTCTGCTGCCTTCACTAGTTCATCCCTCAGAGCTGCCCATTCTTCTTCTACTGTATTTCTTTCCCCCATTCTTGTCAATTGTTCCCTTATGCTCTCCCTGAAACTCTGTACAACCTCTGGTTTAATGAGTTTATCCAGGTCCTATCTCCTTAAATTGCCACCTTTTCGTAGTTTCTTCAGTTTTAATCTACAGTTCATAACCAATAGATTGTGGTCAGTGTCAACATCTGCCCCTGTAAATGTCTTACAGTTTAAAACCTGGTTCCTAAATGTCTGTCTTTCCATTATAAAATCTATCTGAAACCTTTCAGTATCCGCGACGAACAGAGATAAGTGTACTCTTGCGCCTGATGAGCGCGTATAGAACAACACCGACTGAAGCACTGCTTGTGATGCTAGGTTTGATGAATCTCTACATAGAAAGGGATATGCACAATATTGGCTCAAAAAGGACGAATATCGTAAGGTAAGGGAGATGCTGTACACTAGAGCCACATCGAATAAGGATATTAAGGCATGCATTGATAGACAATGCAAGAAACAGGAAGGAACATAGCAGTTCCCTCCTAACACAAAAGGAGACTTCAAGAATGTCTACGTTCCTTCCGACCCACTACCTGTCGGAGAATTGTTATTATCCCAGCTACTTGTTCAGAATACGGCAGCGCACCGCAGAGGCTTGTCAATATGGAGCAGTCTATACCCCAGACTACGTTGCCTGGGAATGCCATTAAACAAGACGTTACAGACCAGGACAGGAACACCGTTGGTAATAAAACAGTCTATAACATAATAACTAATTGGGTATTAGCTCAACTCCATGACAGCTAAAATATCAGCTTATTAACTGCACCCTAGGTGGCTGAGAGACAACCAATAAGATGCCATACATTATGACAACGATGAGAACCACGGCAGAACATCTGCCTACAACAATCTTCCGGAAGCAGTGGGTAGACGGGCCTTGGCGAGAGCTAGGAAGGATTTCCTGACAACCTGAAAGCCATCTCCAAATCCCTACACCTTCGGCAGCACACTTGCCTGTGAATGCTGAGTTCTAGCTCAGCGCGTCGGAGGCTACCTATCCAGATAATGCATCATACTTTAGAAGACCAGTAGCATATCCCTTTTGGATTCCGAATGAACATATACCTATGCACCACATGGCCAAATGGATTATGTAGACTCCACTAAAAATTTTTCTGTTTCTTTCTCTTCATGTAGTTATTTTATGTAGAAATTTTCTGTCAAATAGATAATGCTTAGTTATTCTAAAAGATTCGAAACTATGTTAAAATGCTCAGCCGGCATATTAATCGTAATATCAAAAAACAATTAATGTAGTCAAATTTCTGGAATGCACTTGTCTTGGTAACGTATTTAAGTGATTAAGGTAGGTGCGAGACAAGCCATTGCAAATGTGAAATGAAGTAAATTGAAACTCTGTGTAATCGTCAGAATGTTGAATGCAAGCATACAAATCCTCATGCATTGTGCAGTTGCCAAACGTCACGTTGGGGGATAGAGTTCCAAGTCCCGGCCAATATAGGGAGGATTAATGCTGCTTGTGGATAACGCTTGAGTTGTCGTCCGATAGTGTCCCACATGTGCTCGATTGAGATCAGATGTAGTGATCGGGCTGGCCAAGTCGACACACTGTAGGACATGTTGGGTATGTATGAGCGGTAAGTGGGCGAGTTATCTTATTGGGAAACATACCTTGGATTGTTGTCCATAAACGGCAGCGCAACAGGTCATACCACAATACTGACGTACATTTTGCAGTCAGGGTGCAGACCTTAAATCCAGAAGTACGAGGGCTGTCCAGAAAGTAAGTTACGATTTTCGCGAAATGAAAATCACTGTGAAAATCAGAAATGTTTCATTTCTAACAGTTAGCTACACCTTTCAGCTACTTCTCTACGTAGTCGCCGTTCTCACTCAGACATTCGTCGTAGCGTTGTACCAACTTTCCAATACCCTCATCACAGAAGGCAGCCGCCAGTGCTTTCCGCCAATTCTCTTGGTCTGTGCCAAAATGTTGTCTTCATAGCCAGCGGTTCGTTTGAGCAGAGATGAAACTCAGTGAGAGACAATTACGTGCTGTATTGTGGGTAACCAAACATTTCCAATTGAAACGATGCAGGAACATCATCATTGCCCCTGCAGAATGAGGCTGAGAATTGTCTTGAAGACGAAACCGCACGACAGTTATGTAATGTTGGTTGCATAGCTTCAGGGGAAAATTCTCACCAGGCCCTCGTACTTGGCGGGAGACACTATTTTCTATAACATCTTCACGCGCTCACTAAGAGCTCGGGAATGAAAAGAGCGACATAATTCTACCTAGAATCATACTAGAGACACGGCCCAACACATCTTTGCAAAGCTTTATCGGATTTTCATAGTCGTTTCCATTTCGCGACCGATCGTAACTTACTTTCTGGACAGCCCTCGTATATCCGGTGTGTCTTTGACGCAGACAGGTCGGTTGCAGATCCTCAACTGGCCTCGTTATAACCAACACACGGCCTCCACTGGCACCGAGGCAGAGCAAGTTTTCACCACAAAACAGAACGGACCTTCATCTTGGTCTGCAATGAGCTCACGCTTGACTCCACTGAAGTCGAAAATGACGGTGGTTTGAGTCAGCGGAATGCACGCTACAGGGTGTCTGGCTCGAAGCTGCCCTTGAAGTAGCGGATCTGTAACAGTTGATTGTATCATCGTCGTGCCAACTGCTGCTCAAATTGCAGCTGCGGACGCAGTACGGTGCACCAGAACTACAGGCCGAACACGATGGTTTTGCCTCTCAGCATTGCCAGGTGGCCATTGGGAGTCCGCTCTTCTTGTGACCGTACATTCTCATGACCACCGCTGCCAGCTATCATGTCCAGTGGCTACATTCCTGCTAAGTCTTTTTGCAGTATCGCAGAAGGAATATGCAGCCTCTCGAGGCCCTATTACATGACCCCATTCATACTAAGTGTGGTGTTGATAATGGAGTTTTTGTCGCCTTAAAGGCGTTCTTGACTAAGATTAAAACACCACGGGCAGACTCCCAGGTAACTGACGCTCACGATCGTTACAGCGTGTACTTAAAGCGAACTTGTTTGTATCATCACAATGTCGTGAAATTTGAATGGACATCGTCTTGCAGATGTAGTAACACTCCTACGAACTTTCGTGAATGTCGTACAACCCTTTCTTGGTGTTGCGTTTTTTTATCCGTCAGTTTATTATGTGCTATATTCATGGCAATTCCACATATGGCCTATTCTTGTATCAAGGTAAGACAGTAAGAGAAAACAAACAATAAATAAATGTGAGTACATGAAAGTGAAGATAGATGTGATTGTGGCGAATATCAGGATACGGATCTCTCCTAATTTGTCCTAACTGTTCCAATAAATTATGGCAAAGAACAGGGAAGCATTGGCACAGCCCTGTTTTGGGCTTCAAAAATTTGATCTCGCGAAAAGTGACATATAGTACGGCGAACAAGTGAGAGGAGCTGCGGGAGTGCAAGTGGACTTGTCTCCGCGCGGACAGGTTTGGCTGGCGGCGTCATAAAGTCGACGTCAGTGGGACTGTCCTCGGCCGGGCTAGACGGGATTAATAGCCGCTGCCCCCGGGGGCGGGCTGTCAGGGGCGTGACCGCTGCTGAGCCGAGGAGCGGCTGCCGGCTGTCAGCGGCCGTAATGGGAGGCGGCCGAGGCGGAGGCGGCAGCGGTGCCCGCTGCTCCGGGAGCCAAATTAATGGACGCTCTGTGTGCCATTAGCGGCTTTCCGGGTCAGCCGCCATCTGCTGACGCCGACAAAACTGCCGCGGAATCGTCCCGCTTGCGCTATCTGCCCACTGCGTTAGCGCAGGCGCGCCGGAACGTCAATCACGGATGGGAGTCGCCGGACCGCACAGGGAGGTAGGAGTAGTCTGCGGTAATGGCGGAGTTAAAGTCTTAGGGCGAGTGGACTGCGAGACAAGCGGAAAACCACTGTCCGTTCTCAGTACTGCAGCTCCAGCATTATAGAGTCCGTAGAATTCTCTCCTTACTTCAATTCGCGTGGTATTTTAGCGGGTATCCGCAGGGTTCCTGGAAAAATTGATTGAATAGTCTAGTGTATTAGACTGTATAGATGCTGAATCTATTGCTGTACAGCGTCCAGTCAAGCACAGGATTATTCATTAATATCGGGTGGTTACATACTCAAGAGCCTAAGAAATTGGTACGCCTGCCTAATATCGTGTAGAGCTCCCGCGATCACCCTGAAGTGCCGCAACACGACATGGCATAGGCTCGACTTATGTCTAAAGTAGTGCTGGAAGGAAATGACACCATGAATCCTGCAGGGCTGTCGGCTGTCCGTAAATCCGTAAGAGGACGAGGGGTGGAGATCTCTTCTTAACAGCACGTTGCAAGGCATCTCCGTTGTGCTCAATAACGTTCATGTCTGGGGAGTTTGGTGGCAGGAAGTGTTTAAACTCAGAAGAGTGTTCCTGGAGCCACTCTGTAGCAATTATAGACGTGTGGCGTGTCGCATTGTCCTCCTAGAATTACCCAAGTCCTTCGAAATGCACAATGTGGCCGAGCGGTTCTAGGCGCTACAGTCTGGAACCACGCGACCGCTACGGTCGAGGGTTCGAATCCTGCCTCGGGCATGGATGTGTGTGATGTCCTTAGGTTAGTTAGGTTTAAGTAGTTCTAAGCTCTAAGGGACTGATAACCTAAGAAGCTAAGTACCATAGAGCTCAGAGCCATTTGAACCATGTTTTTGCTCAATGGATATGAATAGATACAGGTACGTGTCACCTGTCAAGAATCGTATCTAGAGGTATCAGGGGATCCAATATCTCTCCATCTGCACATGGCCCACCACTACTACATTACAGAGCCTCCACCAACTCGAGCAGTCCGCTGCTGACATGCAGGGTTCATGGATTCATGAGGTTTTCTCCATACCCGTAAACGTCCATCCGCTCGATACAATTTGAAACGAGCTCGTCCGATCACGAGACATGTTTCCAGTCATCAATAGTACAATGTTGGTTTTGACGAGCCCAGGCGAGGCGTAAAGCTTTGTGTCGTGCAATTATCAAGGGTACACGAGTGGACCTTCGGCTGCGAAAGCCCATATCGCTGATGTTTGTTGAATGGTTCACAGGCTGACACTTGTTGATGGCCCAGCGTTGAAATCTACAACAATTTGAGTTGCACTTCTGTCACGTTGAACGATTCTCTTCAGTCGTCGTTGGTCCCGTTCTTGCAATTTCTTTTTTCCGTCCGCAGCGATGTCCCAGATTTGAAGTTTTACCGGATTCGTGATATTCACAGTACACTCGTGAAACGGTCGCACGAGAAATTCCCCACTTCATCACTACTTGGGAGATGCTGCGTCCCATCGCTCGTGCGCCGATTATAACACCACGTTCAAACTCACTTAAATACTGATAACCTGCCATTGTAGCAGCAGTAACTGATCTAACAACTGCGCCAGACACTTGTATACGGGCGTTGTCTCCGCAGCGCCGTATTCTGCCTGTTTACATATCTCTCTTTTAATATGCATGCCTATACGTTTCTTTGGCGCTTCAGTGTGATTAAACTGATGTGTTCCGAGTGCTGCGGTGCGGGTTGCATATATCGTGGAACGCTCAAGCATCATAAGTAGTTCAATATCGGGAGTGCTCGCGGGGTACGCTGAAAAATTAATAGTTCTACTTTCGGCCACCAGGTGAAAATGCGGCGCTGTAAGCAGTCATAATTTGGTGTGGGTGTAGCAGGAGGGTAGGAATGATAACTATGGTCCTGTCGCGTTTATTACAGTATGGTCACAAATTATATACTGTTTTCAATATAGTCTCCCGACTCAGCAACATTCTGTGTTCAAACACAACCAGGTATACAGTTGATGGCAACATATCCATCGCAATCAGAGCAACAACAGGAAGAGTCTGGATACATTTCTGATAGGCACGATTTTTCAGATATCCACACAAACAAAAGTCATGTAGATTTAGGTCGGGGCATCTCAATGGCCACACATCTTGAAATTTCCTAGAGATGATGCGGTCATTACGTAAGGTTCTCGAGGAAAATCTTTCTCCTGGCAAGTGATATATGGTGTCGCCGCTCCTCGCATTCTTCCGAAGTTGCAATCATTGTGTAAGGAGGTCCTCTTAACATGCAGATGTCACTGTACACGTAACAGGCCCGTGAAGTTTCATCTTCTTCGAAAAAAAAGAAAAAGAAAAAAAAAGACGTACCGAGAATGAAGGCGCTTGTGAAACTACTTCCCACAGTCACGTAAGTTGAGTGCAGTGGAAGTTCCTGCACAACATGTACCAGTGCAGAACCCCATATGCGACAGTTATTTGCACTCACATGACTGTGTAGACTAAAATGTGCCTTGTCTGTCGAAAGAATATTCCTCGGCCACCTTTAAACAATTTCCATGCGTGCCGAGAAACGAAGGCAAAAGTCACGGCATTGTAGCCTATTTTGGGGCTTTATTTGGCGCACATTGTGAATCTTCTAGGGATATCAGTGTAAAATGCACTGGAAAATCTTTTGAACTGTTGGCCACAGGAGAGACAACATACGTGACACAGCTGGACCACTGGCTGCAGAGTTGAAGCGTGTTCTGCACGGTCGGCTATAGCTACAGCAACTTCATCAACAACTGCCATGAGAAAGTGCCCCCTCCCTCTGCCTGCTACGCCCCCTAAATCTTTCTTGAAATTCCTTGAGCGTATTCTCTAGCCCTGTTGTTGTCATCGGGCCTTTTTCCAGCTGTTTCTGTCGGTGATGTTCCCGCAATGCAGTGCTGCTATTGTTGTAGTTCTGATGAAACAGTGCGCGGTCTTTTTTCTCAAAGCTATCGCGTTTCTCACGGAAAACTTCAACCTTCTTAACCCTTTAAACCAAAAATTACATTCTGAAAGAAGTCAACTCTCGTCGCAATCCGACAAACATCATACTAACGTCAAAACGGGAAAAGTTTCACATTATGACTGCTTACAGCGCCATGTTTTGATCTGATGGCATAAGTGGAGCTATTACTTTTTGAACGTACTGCACGAGCGCACCAGTTAACGAACATACCTATGATGTTTCAGCGTCCTGCGATATATACATCCTGCAATGCAGCACTCGAAATATCGTGCATTTCGTTTTAATCACCTGGCACATCCAAGGTTTCAGAAGACGACATAACCAAAACTACAAGACTTACAGTGAAAATTGCGATGTCATACGTGCATTAAATGACATACGTGTCAGAACATGTAGGCATTCAATACACACATTATTGTCACATCGAACTAATTCACGCCTTCCGATAGGCAACCCAACAAACATATCTTTAAAGTTGGCTGCTGTCTAGCCTTCTCTGGCAGTTCTCGCCTGAAACTTTAGTGAAATGCATCAAGTATTGAAAGGGGGAAGTCAGCTGATTCTAACTTCCTAAAGTGAATTAAACGTCCAGGATACAGTAGACTATTTCATACTAGTTGAGTATCCAGCATTGCCTGTGTATGTTTTTATCCCAGTCTTCAATTAGTCCATTTACACCTTCCCCCTTTCTCTGTGAGTCTCCTCCTCCACTCTCTCAATATCCATCTCCTCCTCACCCATCTCGCTGTTAATCTCTTCCTCCCTGCTTTGTCTGTCCATCTCCTCCTCTTCCCTTTCTCGGCTCATCTCCTTCTCCCCCTCTCTCTGCTAATTTTTTCCTGTCCCCTTGTCTGTGTCCATATCCACTTCTTTCACTTTTCTGTCCATCTCTTTCTCTTCCTTCTCTCCGTTGCCCCCTCCGTCTCTCTTTGTACATCGCCTCCTCTCTCCACCCCATCCCCCCCTCCATCTGTGTCCATCTCCTGCTTTTCCCTCCCTTTCTGTACATATCCTCCTCCTTCCACCTCCCTCAACGTTATCACCCCCAACCGGATAAGCGACTGATGATTCTTACCCCCACAAGTTTCTTTCCAGATCATATCTATGACTAATACGTGTACCAGATTTAACTGAAATCATGCCACGGGTTTAGGATGAGCTTTCTACCCGTGACTTTACACACGTGCGCACATGTGAAACATATTTCACATTTGACGTAAATGTGTTTTACATATTATGATACGGTACCATGTCCAGAAAAGTTTTGTGTCGACTGACTCTGGCCGCGGAAGCCTATGCAGTTATATATTTTACATTTGTTTAACACATTTCACGCGCATTTGTACACACATTTTAGCTGTATCTCTAGTGAATTTCGCCCTGCAGTTTTGAGGTCGAATCTCCTGAACTATATGTCGTACAATGATATATTTTTCTATGTACATTCAGCGACATATGTGGATACTTTTTGCATAGTTTGTTGTGAATAGAGTCAGTAGTAATGAAGTAATTAATTAAACCGTCATGCATGATGCGGTCGTTCTTCAGGTATCTCTGTGTTTATGGCGTCATATTTCGCGAACTAAGTGTCACACAATCGTATAATTCTGCAGGTACATTCAGTGGTATACGTGGATACTGTGTTAAAATTGTCTCGTGAATACAGTTGCTTGTAGAGAAGTAAAAAAAAAAATTAATAACGTCATGCCTCACGCGGTGGTTTTACTGCCCTAACAGCGAGAATGTGGTGAGCATCAACGTCCATGGAAAGTTAATGTTTGGTGTGGGATTATTGGAGATACCATTATCGGACCTTTCTTTATAAATGGCATCCAAAATGGCAGACAATACTCCAGATTTACACGACACAATCTTCCTGTTCTCTTGGACACCGTACCTCTGAACCGGAGAATGGTCATGTGGTATCAGCATGACGGATGCCCTGCACATAACGCCTTACGAGCACGACGACTTCTGAACTGCAAGCTCCCTGGTAGGTGGATTGGACGAGGTGGCCCAGTCAGGTGGCCTGCCCGATCAACATCTACATCTACATCTACATGACTGCTCTGCAATTCACATTTAATTGCTTGGCAGAGGTTTCATCGAACCACAATCATACTATCTCTCTACCATTCCACTCCCGAACAGCGCGCGGGAAAAACGAAGACCTAAACCTTTCGTTCTAGCTCTCATTTCTCTTATTTTATTTTTATGATCATTCCTACCTATGTAGGTTGGGCTCAACAAAATATTTTCGCATTCGTAAGAGAAAGTTGGTGACTGAAATTTCGTAAATAGATCTCGCCGCGACGAAAAACGTCTTTGCTTTAATGACTTCCATCCCAATTCGCGTATCATATCTGCCACACTCTCTCCCCTATTGCGTGATAATACAAAACTAGCTGCCCTTTTTTGCACCCTTTCGATGTCCTCCGTCAAGCCCACCTGGTAAGGATCCCACACCGCGCAGCAATATTCTAACAGAGGACGAACGAGTGTAGTGTAAGCTGTATCTTTAGTGTCCTGCCAATGAAACGCAACCTTTGGCTCGCCTTCCCCACAATATTATCTACGTGGTCTTTCCAACTGAAGTTGTTCGTAATTTTTACACCCAGGTACTTAGTTGAATTGACAGCCTTGAGAATTATACTATTTATCGAGTAATCGAATTTCAACGGATTTCTTTTGGAACTCATGTGGATCACCTCACACTTTTCGTTATTTAGCGTCAACTGCCACCTGCCACACCATACAGCAATCTTTTCTAATTCGCTTTGTAACTGATACTGGTCTTCGGATGAACTTACTAGACGGTAAATTACAGCATCAACTGCGAACAACCTAAGAGAACTGCTCAGATTGTCACCCAGGTCATTTATATAGATCAGGAACAGCAGAGGTCCCAGGACGCTTCCCTGGGGAACACCTGATATCACTTCAGTTTTACTCGATGATTTGCCGTCTATTACTACGAACTGCGACCTTCCTGACAGGAAATCACGAATCCAGTCGCACAACTGAGACGATACCCCATAGGCCCGCAGCTTGATTACAAGGTGCTTGTGAGGCACGGTGTCAAAAGCTTTCCGGAAATCTAGAAATACGGAATCAACTTGAGATCCCCTGTCGATAGCGACCATTACTTCGTGCGAATAAAGAGCTAGCTGCGTTGCACAAGAACGATGTTTTCTGAAACCATGCTGATTACGTGTCAATAGATCGTTCCCTTCGAGGTGATCCATAATGTTTGAATACAGTATATGCTACAAAACCCTACTGCAAACCGACGTTAATGATATAGGTCTGTAGTTCGATGGATTACTCCTACTGCCCTTCTTAAACACTGGTGCGACCTGCGCAATTTTCCAATCTGTAGGTACAGATCTATCGGTGAGCGAGCGGTTGTATATGATTGCTAAGTAGGGAGCTATTGTATCAGCGTAATCTGAAAGGAGCCAAATCGGTATACAATCTGGAGCTGAAGACTTGTCGGTATCACGCGATTTGAGTTGCTTTGCAACCCCTAAGGTATCTACTTCTAAGAAACTCATGCTAGCAGCTGTTCGTGTTTCAAACTCTGGAATATTCCATTCGTTTTCGCTGGTGAACGAATTTCGGAAAACTGCGTTCAATAAATCCGCTTTAGCGGCACAGTCGTCGGTAACAGTACCATCGGCACTGCGCAGCGAAGGTATTGACTGCGTCTTGCCGCTTGTGTACTTTACATACGACCAGAATTTCTTAGGATTTTCTACCAAATTTCGAGACAATGTTTCGTTGCGGAACCTATTAAAGGCATCTCGCATTGAAGTCCGTGCCAAATTTCGCGCGTCTGTAAATTTTAGCCAATCTTCGGGATTTCGCGTTCTTCTGAATTTCGCATGCTTTCTCCGTTGCCTCTGCAACAGCGTTCGGACCTTACACCGCTGGATTATTTTCTTTGGGGAGCAGTGAAGGATGCTGTTTACCAACACGAACCAACAACACCAGAGGACATGAAGCAACGCATTATTGATGCTTGTACAGCAATCAAAGAGGAAACAGTAGCACGAAGTAGGGCATCCTTCATCCGCAGAGTGACCCTATGTATGCAAGCCAATGGGCATCACTTTGAGCATGAGATGTGAACGCTATGTTTAGTATGTAGTGCTGGTATCACAGTGGAAGTTTCTACAAAGGGCCATTTTACCCAGTAATGTTAAGAAACATTTGTTTGCAACAATTTTTCATTTAACGCATTAGATAAACATAACATTGATAATTATGTGATAATAAAATTAATTGGTTAAACACGTTTACATTCATCTTCTATGTCCTACCTGAATTTCCCAAATCAAAACATTTTTACCTAAACAACGGTAAAACTTTTAGTCCACTTGCTCGTTTCACTAAAACCATCAACATGAATTTTACTATTACGAGTGAATGATTAACTGTCACTTGCGCTAGATCTACAGTAAAGTAAAGTTTTAACGTCGAACGGCATTACCTTTTTAGTAACGCATTAACGATAAGCGAAGTTAACTTTGTGACTAACGTTGCGGCACACAGATATGTTACAGAACCGCATCACCCCTGGCCTATGGGATAAATACCTGCTGGAATGTACGACGTTTATGCAGGATGGCAGCAGACCGTATTATTCGTTTCGGACCTCTTGATAAGTATGGAAGTGTGATTACGCATTTCAATCACATCGCGATTACGGGCAGCATGGGGTTCACGCCTGAGCCTCAGGACGTGCGCTAGCAGCGCATGTCGGGTGTTTCAAGCGTCAACTTCGCGTCTTAATATCTCGGGATGTAATGGGAATATTGCGATGCAATCAAAGCCATTGTGTATGTGCTTTGTCATCCTATGGATTGCTGAAGAAAAAATATAGGAGGTTCAGTTAAAAAAACAAAAGTTTGTGTTAAAAAACACATATGCTTTCGTTTTAGAATGTTTGAAAATATGTACATTCATGGGGCCCAGCCCTACATTGATACCGGTGAAAGCCGTTTTCCAATAGCTGTTATTGTTCCAGAGATATTTTGGGTGGACAAGATAGTTGAGACAGCCTCTATATATATATATATATATATATATATATATATATATATATATATATATATATGTGGATTGTTATATACAACACAATAGCGGTAAGGACCCTACAAACTATTTCCATCTTATATGACATCTGAGTATCGATTAACATCTTCTTATAAGTCAATAACTCAAGAAATGGGCATGGTACATTGGTGGTTGGGCAGAAAGGAGAACTGGGATAATAGAAGGAAAAATGTCACTTTGAATGTGTTTGACCAAAAGCAACGCGACCTGATGGGGCCAAAACAATTTATATAAGAAACTATCAGCCTCGACTGCGGTAATGAAACCAACCATTACCTAGGTTCCAGCCCAAATAATTGAGCCTTCTTCAGAAAATATACCTGAATCTATAATTTGTCTAAGAGGGCATGGTTTAGAAATAAAAGAAAAACAGCCTGAATAGGCTTCCATATCAGATTATCACGACTGCTGACTGGGCTGCAATGTTGAAAGCACAAAAATAATTACTTTGGTCGTATTGCTCTACTAAAGCGTTAGTTCAGCTCTAATTATATGAAATTCCGAGGGTTGTTCGTTTATTAAGGTCCGATCGGTTGCGAAATCGGAAATTAAATCAAAAATGTTTTATTTGGAACAGGCAGCTACAGCTTCCAGCTACAACCTTAACACTGCTCCGACTTAGACGTTTGTCGTAGCGTGGTCCCAACTTTCCAGTACTCTCGTCAAGGAATCCAGCCCCTTGTGGGTTCTGCCATTTTTCTGTGCTCGTCTAAAGCCCACTGTCTGCCAAAACGTTATCTTCATAGCCAGTGGTTCAAGTGATCAGAGATGGAACTTAGGTGGAGCGAAGTCAGAACTAATAAAATGCGCCGGCCGGTGTGGCCGAGCGGTTTAAGGCGCTTCAGTCTGGAACCACGCGACCGCTACTGTTCGAATCCTGCCTCGGGAATGGATGTGTGTGATGTACTTAGGTTAGTTAGGTTTAAGTAGTTCTTTAGTTCTAGGGGACTGATGACCTCAATTCTTAAGTCCCATGGTGCTCGAAACCATTTTTTTGATAAAATACTTCCCACCGAAGCATCTGCATTGCCTCTGCAAAGTGCGGCAGCGAATTGTAGTGACGAGTATGTTATGTAGGCTGCGTTTGACAATGTTGACTGGAATACTCTCTTTCAAATTCTAAAGGTGGCAGGGGTAAAATACAGGGAGCGAAAGGCTATTTACAATTTGTACAGAAACCAGATGGCAGTTATAAGAGTCGAGGGACATGAGAGGGAAGCTGTGGTTGGGAAGAGAGTAAGACAGGGTTGTAGCCTCTCCCCGCTGTTATTCAGTCTGTATATTGAGCAAGCAGTAAAGGAAACAAAAGAAAAATTCGGAGTAGGTATTAAAATCCATGGAGAAGAAATAAAAACTTTGAGGTTCGCCGATGACATTGTAATTCTGTCAGAGACAGCAAAGGACTTGGAAGAGCAGTTGAATGGAATGGACAGTGTCTTGAAAGGAGGATATAAGATGAACATCAACAAAAGCTAAACGAGGATAATGGAATGTAGTCGAATCAAGTCGGGTGATGCTGAGGGAATTAGATTAGGAAATGAGACACTTAAAGTAGTAAAGGAGTTTTGCTATTTGGGGAGCAAAATAACTGATGATGGTCGAAGTAGAGAGGATATAAAATGTAGACTGGCAATGGCAAGGAAAGCGTTTCTGAAGAAGAGAAATTTGTTAACATCGAGTATAGATTTAAGTGTCAGGAGGACATTTTTGAAAGTATTTGTATGGAGTGTAGCCATGTATGGAAGTGAAACATGGACGATAAATAGTTTGGACAAGAAGAGAATAGAAGCTTTCGAAATGTGGTGCTACAGAAGAATGCTGAAGATTAGATGGATAGATCACATAACTAATGAGGAAGTATTGAATAGGATTGGCGAGAAGAGAAGTTTGTGGCACAACTTGACCAGAAGAAGGGATCGGTTGGTAGGACATGTTCTGAGGCATCAAGGGGTCACCAATTTAGTATTGGAGGGCAGCGTGGAGGGTAAAAATCGTAGAGGGAGACCAAGAGATGAATACACTAAGCAGGTTCAGAAGGATGTAGGTTGCAGTAGGTACTGGGAGATGAAGAGGCTTGCACAGGATAGAGTAGCATGGAGAGCTGCATCAAACCAGTCCCAGGACTGAAGACCACAACAACAACAACAATGAATTGAGACAAAATCTCTCAGTCAAGTACTCGTAATCTGCGGGAGACACTACTTTCTAGGTATTTTTACGCGACCACTGGCGATCGGAACTGAAAAGACGCCAACTGGGCGCGATAGACGGGTATACTAGTGACACTGCCCAACACATCTGTGCAAAGCTTCATCCCGTTTTCACTGTGATTTCCATTTCACGAGCGAGCCGACGCTCATAAATTAATAGCTCTGGTACATCTACTCGGCAGTGGAATAGCATTCACGAATGTAAAGTCCACTCATGAGCTAAAGAGAACAAGTTAGTACAATTAACTGAAAGGAGCTAAGTGAAGTTCGCTCTTCCATGAGGTCCGTTAGGCTTGACAAACTCAGATCAGGCCTAGCGTTCTATTTGCTGCTGCCAGGCTCCCACAGACTGGGAGTCCGCGCCACTCGACATGGGCCGCCAGTGATTTCATCGCCAGCGCCCCATCTGCCGCACTCCGAGCTTCCATCAGAATCTTTTTCGTCCTTCTCATCTTAGTTTTACTTTCTCCTTTTCTAAGAAAAACGCGTAGCTTGGTTCGTCCAACAAAAATAGTACAGCCACCAGTACGCCGGTCAGGCGAGACGAACGAGGGTCTGCTCTACCCTTCAGTTGCAAGGTCTGTGTGTGGTCCATCTGATTTAACAATGTGTGACTGGAAAACATGTTTACTGAACTGTGTCGTGCGAGTCTGTCGCGACAGTAACTGTTTTGTGAGCAAAGAAATGCGACCACCAAAGACGCCTCACCGCACAACCATTGCGTGTGGCGGCGTGGCTGCTTAGTGTCTGGTCATCACTAGGAAGATATTTTGAGGAGTAGCTTGGGTAAAAATAGTTTTGACCTTGGAGCAACAGGCACATTTCCTATTGTTCCGACCAGAGTGTGACCAAGCTAGTATATCTGCATTACGAAAATAGCTCGCAGATTTGCAAGTGATTTGTTCCTAGACAGACAAAATGGGGAGAATTGTCTCACTTCAGCATCTCGCACCGTCGTGGCGTCTACTCGCCACACACGGTGCGAAAGTCGGAGTATTTTATAGGGTCACCCCTCAGGGCTTGCACAAGTAACCAGCCTATTGCCAACAGGCAACAAAATGGGTCCACAACTGCTTTCGGCGTAGTTGAAAAGGAAAAAAGAGAGAAGTTTCCGCACAGTCGAGACGTGTACTTACGATAATCTAACAAATGAGTGAGAAATTATGTACTTTATGAAAGTTTACAATTGCTCAACCATTCCTTCTCAGAGACGTGCTCTGATGTGAAGGTATACTTCCTAATATCCTGTGAGACCTATTTTGCCCGGGGCACTGCAGAAACTCGACGTCGCATGGACTCAACAAGCCGTTGGAAATCCCCTGCAGAAATATTGACCCATGCTGCCTCTTTAGCCATTCATAATTTCGAGAGTGTTACCGGTGCAGAATTTTGGGCATGAACGGACCTCTAAATAATGTCCCATAAATGTTCGATGGGATTCATCTCAAACGATCTGGGTGTCTAATTCGTTCGAATTTTCCAGAACGTTCTCCAAACCAATCGCGAACAATTCTGGCCAGCTGACATTCACCGCTGTCATCCAGAAAAATCCCAACGTTGTTTGGGAACATGAAGTCAATGAATGGCTGGAAACGAAGTAGCCGAACATAACCATTTTCAGTCAATGATAGGTGCAGTTGGACCAGAGGACCCAGTCGATTCCTTCTAAACAGAACCCACACCAGCGTGGAGCTGTCACTACTTTGCACATGCCTCATTGACAACTTGCACCAATGCCTTCGTGGGGTCGGCGCCACACACAATCCCTGCTATCGGCTCTTACTAACTGTAATCGGAGCTTATCTGACCGGGCCACGCTTTTCCAATGTCCTAGGGTCCAACCGATATGGTTACGAGCCCAAGAGACGCGATGCGGGAGATGTCCTGATGTTAGCAAAAGCATTGGTATCAGTCGTCTGCTATCATAGTCCATTAACACCTAATTTCGCCGCATTGTCCTAACTGATACTTTCGTCGTACGAGTGACATTGATTTCTGCGATTATTTTATGCGCCGTTGCTTGTCTATTAATACTGACAAGTCTACGCAATCACCGTTACTATCGGTCGTTAAGTGAAGGCCGTCAGCCACTGTGGTGTCCGCGGGGAGAGGTAGTGGCTCATATTTGGTATCCTCAGCACACTTTTGACACTGTAGATCTCGGAATATTGAATTCCCTAAAGATTTCCGAAATGCGAAGTCCCATGCTTTAGCTCCAACTACGATTCCGCGTTCAAAATCTGTTAATTTCCGATATGCGGTCATCATTACGTCGGAAACCTTTTCACATGAATCACTTGAGTGCAAATGAGAACTCTGCCGATGCACTGCCCTTTTATACCTTGCGTACGCGATACCACCGCCATCTGTATATGTGCATATCCTAAATCATGATTTTTGCCACCTCAGTGTATTAAAACTATATGGGAAATGGGATGTTGTAAAGGTGTTATTGATTGATCTTGTGCAGTGACTAATATTATCCTATCTCTACCAGGCCAGCGTAAGCAGCCTAACATATACCTTGCCAGTCGGTTAACTGACAGATTCTAATTGACTGACTCTTTTCAATATTCACGTTAGGTGTCTCATAAACTGTGGCCATGTGGAGTACCTGTATTGTGACTTACAAACTTGGAGAGACGCTCTGTCCACTAATATGTGTCAGTTGTATGTATATCTCGTGTTTTTCTCACACCTGTCTTCTGCAACCACGGAGGTATTTAAGAGTAACCATGTTTATGCTGCTGACCAATAAAGCTGCAACACAATGAAGTCAGAATACAAATATCTTCAGATCGACATGCAGTGCGTGACATTCTTGGACATTTATTTCGGAGCAGCTGCACATAAGTCAGAAATCACGTCAACTACGTTCTGCGTATAAGGGTAAATTACACAGCAGGTTTCACATGAAAAAATGGCATTTGAGTGTTGTATATTTGTCAGAAGCTCGTTTTTTATCTCATATATGAGGGAAAAATATCTAACAGCACTTGTCGTATTACGACTGTAGTAGGATCTTGGTCTGCTGAGAGTGCAGTTCGTCATTCCGTGACACTGCTGCTCACGTTGGTCGGTATCTCACGGCTGTAATGCTCAAATTGTGTAAGCAGGAGGACCCAGTTCTGTACCACGTAGGCTGTCAATAGCCCCAAGCGTCTAGCGCCCGAGAGGATCGTGCTGGATCAAGCTGTCACATCTCGTACTTTTGTCACGAAATAGGCTTATTTGCGTTAAGACAAGTATCTATACGGACATTGTAAAAAAAATTGCTGAGTGAAAGCGTTACATTTCTGGCGTGTTAAGGCTGATGGCTTTCTCTACCTTCAAAGTCACTATGATGATACAGAGCACATGCTGCCCGGGCAGAACTGCCCCGAAGCAGAGGGTTTTCAACTCTTTCCGAGACAGCAGATACTCCAGATTTCTCTTCTGCTGAAAACCTCTGATCATGGACTGGCAATAGACTGTTATCCTACCATTCGAAACACTGACTGATTTTGTGTGTCTTCTAAGCAAATTTGAACTCAGTGCCAATGTGGGTTACGGCCACTGTTGTTGCCGAATGTGGCAGCTCTGTTGAGAGAGATGTGTCAGCCCCTCTCATATTCATTCACTTTCCTGAATTGTTCATCAGTTTTTGGCACTTGCTAAGTGTTTGCGAATATAACCAACCTCTCAGGGAAGAAATATGCCATTGTTATCTTCAGGTTTACATGTTTGATAAATGATATTCTGCGTCCGCACTCCTTACTCGTTACTTAATCCGACTAATATTAAAATCCAATCCACAATCAGGTGACAAATTAAAGGCACATGTGAGGATGCAGCGAGTGTCTCACTACTTGTACTTCGAGCGAGACATCTGCCTGCTGTTATTAAAAGTCGGCTATGATAGTTTTTCACCAATAATTTCAATATGAGTTTAATCAATGCAGAAACAAATGCAGTCACTCTCATAAATAGCTACTTTTAACAGAATCTAGGCAGGCATTTTGTTACTCCTCTTAACAGGTCATGAAACGAGAATGTCAGACGTTATTGAAATAGTAGTATTTCGTTTGTGGGAGGTAGTATTCGGATGGCCGAGTTCCATGCGTGAGTCGGGTATCTCTTAGGGCAAGTTCCCATGTTCGTGTCTATCACACAATGCAGGAAGTTGGCGAAACGCCTTCAAAGAAGGCACTGCCCAGGATGGTCGCTTTACAAACATAGCAGGTGTTAGTCAGGGCCCGTTCTCGCTATTTGCACTGCGCTGGGCACTTCGCTGATTAATGGCGGAGACATGTGTCTTGCAGAAATGACAGATCAGGAACTAACGACACTTTACGCCTCCATACGACATACTGGCACCAGTCGACGGTTGATAGCCTGCTGATTAAGTAGGAAACTAGGCCCCAGAGAGACCTACCAACGCCAATGGCATTTATCGAAACCGTGGGTGGAGCTAAGATACCTTCGAACAATATTCAGGGTGGTAGGTGGAGAAACAAGCATTTGCTGACCTATCGCAGGCTAACGCCAAGACTAGAGCTTTCATTCACCGCTAGTATGTGGCTCTTTCTGGGGCTCGTAAGTCGAGATGAGGAGTATTGCGTCGAAATTTTTCTCTCTTCCCATAGGTGAAACAAATAAGCACTAGTCCTTGCTGGCTGACACAGGCCTTAGGTATAATTATATTTGCTGAGACGCCAGAGTTAAAGAAACAAAAATGTACAGAGACCATTCTGTTTCGAAGAGTGTCAGAGAGATCATTCAATTTCAGAAAGTGATAGAGAGATAATTTAGATAGAGAGATAATTCTGTTCTGGAGATAGATGGAGAGCAGTTGGTTACCTTTTGAGATGCGATGAGGCAGTCAGAATGGTAAGTTTCTTCGCTGCAGTGTTAGAATTTGATTGTGATCAGCCACGTTTGATGTTTAAGTACCTTGCGGCCATAGGACACATTCATTTATTTTGTAGTGGTCATTGATGCTCAGGCATTTGAGACTGTTGTATTACGAGGTCTGACAATAAAGTAATTGCAAGATATGGCAACCCTGCAGGCTTGCGTAGGCACAATATCTTTGACCTTGGTCTATAAGCTGCTTCTAGTCCAAGCAGCACATGGATGCAACTGCTCAGTCGTGAGTGTGCTGTAATAAGTTAACACGTGTTTTTATCTCTCGTCACAGAAATGGAACCGCATATTATTGCGCAACAGTATGCAATTTCTTTTTGCACTAAATTGGGTGACAACGTGAAAACAACTTACAGTAAGCTTCAGAAGGCTTTTGGAGAGGAGGTTATGCCAAGAGCTCAAGTTTTTCCTTGGCATAAAATGTTTAGTGAAGGCAGAACGAATGTTGAAGATGAAGACCGCAGTGGACGACCATCAACCTCACAGACGGATGTCAACTTGGCCAGGGTACGTGAACTCGCACGATCTGATCGTAGATTATCCGTGAAAATGATTGCAGATGAACTGAACATGAATCGAGAAACGTTTCGTCTAATAGTAACTGATGATCATGGTATGAGAAAGATTTGTGCAAAGATGGTCCCCAAAAATCTCACACCACAACTGCGATAAACACGGAAAAATTTGGCAGCCGATCTGTTAGAGCAAACGGAAATCAGTCCAGAATTGTTGAGCCATGTTATCATAGGTGATGAATGCTGGTTTTTTCAGTACGATCCAGAGACAAAACGCCAAAGTTCGCAATGGTGCTCAAAAGGATCAGCCAGACCAAGAAAAGCTCGCATGTCAAAGTCAAAAGTGAAATGGATGGTTGTGTGCTTCTTTGGTTCCAAGGGAATTGCCTCCTGGGCAAACAGTTAACCAATAGTACTACAAAGAAATTTTAGAAAGTGTGCCAACACTGCTGATAATTGGATTCTGCATCACGATAATGCGCCTTCCCATACTGCTCTGTCAGTACAGCAATTTTTAACCTTAAAACCAACTTCAATACTACCACAGCCACCTTACTCACCAGATATCACTCCTTGAAACTTTTTTCTATTTGCAAGAGTCAAATCAGCGGTCAAGGAACACCATTTTAAGACAACACAAGATGTCCAAAAAGCCGTGACGAGGGTCTTGGAGGATATTACAGAAGATGAGTTCCAGAAATGTTACCATCAATGGCAGAAGCGCTGGAAAAAGCGTGTGGGATTAGAAAGGAACTACTTTGAAGGAGACAACACTAAACTTGACTAAAACGGTAAGTAGCATATTTTTCACACCAGTCTCATTACTTTATTGTCCCACCTCGTAAATCATTAGTAGAATATAACAGCAACAGCTTACTTAGTTCCTCCCCACATAGTAATTGACAGGTTTCATTAGAGATCTCCCTGCCAGGATCTCATCCACATATCGATAATAGACTTATTTCACTGTGTACTAAATTTAGGACCCTTTGTACACCCAGTAGCCAGAAACTTTACCATGTATTTTCCTTAGTGTACTGTATGTGCACGATAAATGAAGTTATTTTCTAACCTTCCTACCCTTTGCGACTTCTTTGACCAGCAGTTTATCATCACCACCTTTCTGTTCTTCTTGTTTGAACTGTACCAGTTTTGCGCTCGCGCTTACGCAGCTGTGCCAGATGTACAAAATGTCTAAACTGAACAGTTCGCATGTCTGGTACCGGTTTATTGTGGTCAACAGGCGCAATATTTCGGCAATCAGACATGTCGCTATCGTTAAGTGTGCTGACGGAATGACCTCGTATGGGCGCACGGACCACGTACACCCTCACCCCAGACGGATCGTCTGTCCACTGTTCCGTGCTCTAAGCGGCCTAAGACGCTATTGTCTCGGTATCTGTGGCCTGCACCACTCTGAGAGGCGTCCTAACCTGCGCTACCGTGGATGTAGGCACTGCGCACCCCTGGTCATCATCTCGCTGTATGTCCTGAGTTTTCTTAATTGTAGGTAGTGCGGGTCCAGAAGTTTTGCTGTCCCAGTTGATGAGATTGTCGCTCATGCTTCTCGATCAATGTCGTGCCATTATTTGGACGTTCACGCTGAAATCTTGGTACGTTGGTATTCCATCGCATGTCTGTCACAATCAGTGCTCGGCGACAGCACCCTAGTTTGGATAAAATGTGCCGCTGGTGTTCCCAGCATCGATTTTCGATGGTACGTACTGTTTGTTCGACATTTGGTTTGCCATGCTGGCATAAAATCTAGTATAATCCGGCTTCCATAAACCGAGGTCATCTTTGACGCTCCCCAATTATGTCCGTGTTTTTAGACAGATTCTACTCATCAACATCGGAGCTCTTGGACATTTGCTGGTCATTCGGCCAGCTTTCTGTTCCTACCACAAGATGAGCGTGATTATACACTGACTGAAAAAAGTCGCTAGACCAAAAAATAGTTAAAGTAGAGTAATGAAATTTCGGGAATTCATTTTTCTAAGTAACTTTTAAAGTGATTAACACTGCAACACAGGTTAATGTAAGTGTTACGTAATTGATTGGAAAAAACTGCTGAGGTCATCGGTCCCTAAGCTTACACACTTACGCTAAGGACAACACACACACCCATGCCCCAAGGAGGACTCACCTACATCTACAATCAGGGTGCATCGGATGACCACGAGATTACTCCTGCTGTCATACGAACTATCAACGCAGATCATAGCTCCAGGTCTAGGTCCAGTGTGTCTAGTACATGAACAGGCTGGTTTCTGGTTTTCAACTGGCTTCCTTCTAAGCGACTCATGGGTTCCACTGGCAACGGGGCAGAGCCAGCTTTCAGCAGAAAACACATCAGTTCTCCACTCAGCCCTCCAATGAGGTCTCGCTTGACAGAAATGGAGTCGCAAATGGCGGTGGTTTGGGGTCAGTGGAATGCACGCTACGCGGCAACTGGCTCGGAGCTATCCGATTTGTAACAGTCTTTTATGTCACGGTGGTGCCAACTGTTGCTCAGAGTGCTGTTCCAGATGCAGTACGATGCGTCAGACCCGTACGCAGAATGGTCTTCACTCCCGGTTTGTGCCACGTGGCCGTCCGGAACCCGAACTTCTGGGGACCGTACATTCTAGTGACCACCGCTGCCAGCAATCAAATACAGTGACTACATTCCTACCGATGCAGAAGGAACATTCAGCTTCTCGTAACCCTGTCACACGATCTCATTCAGACTTAGTGACGTGTTGCGAAAGATGTCTTTGTCACCTTAAAGGCATTCTTGACGACCAACAACTCACCATGTCTAACCTCAGAAATGACTAACGCTCGCGACCGTTACAGCGTGTATTCAAAGCAAACCTGATTCGCATCCTCACCCTCATGCGACTGGAGCGAAATCTGAATAGACATCATCTTTCAGGTGTAGAAAATCGCCTACCAACTTTCGTGTATGTCATATTGCTCATTCTTGGTGTTGCGACTTGTTTCTTTTTTCGTCATATGTTTGTAAATGAGACTAGGTCTGGGACATTTCCATGGACGCTCCTCAAGTTCACTAACACTATACTAAATTCCAGAATGAGATTTTCACTCTGCAGCGGAGTGTGCGCTGATGATAAAACTTCATGGCAGAGTAAAACTGTGTGCCCGACCGAGACACGAACTCGGGACCTTTGCCTTTCGCGGGCAAGTGCTCTACCATCTGAACTACCGAAGCACGACTCACGCCAGGTACTCACAGCTTTACTTCTGCCAGTTTCTCGTCTCCTACCTTCCAAACTTTACAGGAGAGCTTCTGTAAAGTTTGGAAGGTAGGAGACGAGGTACTGGCAGAAGTAAAGCTGTGAGTACCGGGCGTGAGTCGTGCTTCGGTAGCTCAGATTGTAGAGCACTTGCCCGCGAAAGGCGAAGGTCCCGATTTCGAGTCTCGGTCGTTCACACAGTTTTAATCCGCCAGGAACTTTCACTATACTAATTATTTTCTCCTATCTGCAATGACGAATGCTACACTCTGAGAATAACTGAGCAGACGTCCTTCCCTCTCTGAAACCAGAATATAATTTCTCGTGTCCGTCCTGGTCTCTCTCTGGCCTAAAACTCAACATAGACACCGCCACCGAGAGCCACTCTACAGTACCGGTAGCCACTTCCTATGTGCAGTGCACGCCCAAGATATTAGTGGCGGGAGTAAGGAATCCTACAATTCTCCTAAACTCAAGAAATCCATAACCAAAATCGTCGTCTGAGTGCCTAGTTGAAACTCTCCATTCGTCTCCGAACTAGACAACTACGATCGGTTCTGGGAACTATGCGACAATACACAACTGAGAATGGTGCTAGAACCCAGGTGGACAGCATCATTTATGCCGTGAGTCACGAATGGCATCCTTAGTTGTAATCTGTTATATTTCTCTTTCTCTTCACACACAATATTAAAAAAATGGTATTTTTTACTCTCTCCGAATAAGACACATTTACATTCTTCACGCGGTTAGCGGAATTTTTCGTTGGTACATGTTTTACAATAAAACCCATGTATCAAGAGTCTTGTTGTTACATGTTTCTACGTTCTCTGGTCCAGCTGTTATACAGCATCTCTGGTGTGTTGCAGAATTCTTGGTCTCTTCTTCCGCCACATGATGTTAATCATTTCCTGATATGTGGGAGGTAGCTACTGTTTGATTTCCTCTGTGAAATAAGCGTCTATCATGAGCTGATGCCGGCCGAAGTGGCCGTGCGGTTCTAGGCGCTGCAGTCTGGAACCGCAAGACCGCTACGGTCGCAGGTTCGAATCCTACCTCGGGCATGGATGTGTGTGTGATGTCTTTAGGTTAGTTAGGTTTAACTAGTTCTAAGTTCTAGGGGACTAATGATCTCAGAAGATGAGTCCCATAGCGCTCAGAGCCACGAGCTGATATTTAGATCGAAATGGCGCTGTTTCTGCAACTCCTAGTATCCGCATCGTGAACACCGTCTCGACTTCTTTAGTTCTTTCCATATCGCTGGTCTTAAGTTTTTTCCATATGATTTCTATTCCACACGTTATTACTGGTGCAACTGCCACTTTGAATAGTTTCAACGGTGTGTTTGTCGACAGAGTGGTTCTGTGAGAAATAATGTACGAGGCTTCGATAGATGCTGCTACTGCTCTTTGATGAATATGCATCGCGAAAGATCATCCGTCGTCCAAAGAGCGAGCTTCTAAAGCAGTTTTCGTAAAAATGTTGCTGTTGTCAGTCTGGTGCTATCTAAAGAGCTGTTTGCCAAAGCAGCGTTCTTACCTTGCAATCCAACCACATGTGAAGGTAATCGGTGCAGACTGCATCGACGAGCGAGCGACACCACCGTAGACACGCCCAGAGGAGTTCTGAGAGGCCGCCGCTTCCGCTCTTCTTCTTATGAGCGAACGCAGGACCGCTCACTGCAGTCCGCTATCATCGACGAAAACTACAGCTCCGTCTTTCTACTATGCCGCCAGTGTTAACATTCAGTTATGCAGAACTCTGGGCCAAGAGTCTTGGATCTTGTCAATGTCAAGAAATACCTTACCTTTAAGAGATAGTTACAAGTACTAATGATATTTCTGTCGAATTGCATTGTACCAGAGTTAAGTAATTCATCTTCCCTATGTTACGATATAGTGAACTAATATTTTGTGGGTTATACACTACAGGCCATTGGAATTGCTACACCACGAAGATGATGTGCTACAGACGCGAAATTTAACCGACAGGAAGAAGATGCTGTGATATGCATACGATTAACTTTTCAGAGCATTCACACAAGGTTGGCGCCGGTGGCGACACCTACAAAATGCTGACATGAGGAAAGTTTCCAACCGATTTCTCATACACAAACAGCAGTTGACCGGCGTTTCCTGGTGAAATGTTGTTGTGATGCCTCGTGTAAGGAGGAGAAATGCGTACCATCACGTTTCCGACTTTGATAAAGGTCGGATTGTAGCCTATCGCGATTGCGATTTATCGTATCGCAACATTGCTGCTCGCGTTGGTCGAGATCCAATGACTTAGCAGAATAAGGAATCGGTGGGTTTAGGAGGGTAATACGGAACGCCGTGCTGGATCCCAACGGCCTCGTATCATTAGTAGTCGAGATGACAGGCATCTTATCCGCATGGCTCTAACGGATCGTGCAGCCACGTCTCGGTCCCTGAGTCAACAGATGGGGACGTTTGCAAGACAACAACCATCTGCACGAACAGTTCGACGACGTTTGCAGCAGCATGGACTATCAGCTCGGAGATCGTGGCTGCGGTTACCCTTGACGCTGCATCACAGACAGGAGCGCCTGTGATGATGTACTGAACGACGAACCTGGGTGCACGAATGGAAAAACGTCATTTTTTCGGATGGATACAGGTTCTGTTTATAGCATCATGATGGTCGCATCCGTGATTGGTGACGTCGCGGTGAATGCACATTGGAAGCGTGTATTCGTCATCGCCATACTGGCGTATCACCCGGCGTGATAGTATGGGGTGCCATTGGTTACACGTCTCGGTCACCTCTAGTTCGCATTGACGGCACTTTGAACAGTGGACGTTACATTTCAGATGTGTTACGACCCGTGGCTCTACCCTTCATTCGATCCCTGCGAAACCCTACATTTCAGCGGGATAATGCACGACCGCATGTTGCAGGACCTGTACGGCCCTTTCTGGATACAGAAAATGTTCGACTGCTGCCCTGGCCAGCACATTCTCCAGATCTCTCACCAAATGAAAACTTCTGCTCAATGACGGCCGAGGAACTGGCTGGTCACACTACGCCAGTCGCTACTCTTGATGAACTGTGGTATCGTGTTGAAGCAACATGGGCAGCTGTACCTCTATACGCCATCCATGCTCTGTTTGACTCAATGCCCAGGCGTATCAAGGTCGTTATTACGGCCAGAGGTGGTTGTTCTGGGTACTGATTTCTCAGGATCTATGCACCCAAATTGCGTGAACATGTCAGTTCTAGTATAATATATTTGTCCAATGAATACCCGTTTATCATCTGCATTCCTTCTTGGTGTAGTAATTTTAATGGCCAGTAATGTATTATCCACTCGACCGTTTCCAATAGTAAGGGAAGAAAAAAGTACTCACCACTGTATCCACGAGCGTATCTTTGTCCGGTGCAACAGTCTGCAATGTAATAGTCTGGTATTTATATTTTCTCTCGATTTGTAGAGGTTTATTGTACATAGTTATACTGTCTTTGGGTAATATTGTTCCTCCCATCTTGAATGTCTTTCTAATTGTCTTCCCTTGTTTACTTTAAGGTCATTTGATTTTGCCCAAAATTCTAGTCTTTGTGGTTCCCTCTGTAGGAATCCCTTACTGCTAAACCTACTGTTTACCGTTCACAACTAGTATTCGATGTGAATCAGGTGTCAGCTCTTGGGGGAACAGAAATACAGATCTTATTTGCTTGGAACAAATCTACTGTTGTTAGTTGTTGTAAAGGAATGGAGTTTTGTATTATGAAACATTTGGAGCACCGGTATGCGCAGAAGTGATGTAAGGGCAGTGTTGGAATGAAAAAAGAAAAAAAAAAGGGAACTAGAAATTTTTCAAAGACTACGCTACAGAATACTTTAGAAATAAAGTGGTCATATGAAGCGTTAAACGAAGAAGCCTTAGACGAAAATCTGTGAAGCGATTGAAGCTTGGAAACGTCCTTCGAGAGAAGGAGAAGGTTATGGCGTGCTAGTGAGATATCTTGGAGTAGTTGATTTGTTGGTGAATAGAAGGGGAGCACACTGGGAGGTTACACAGATATGCTGTTGAAGTTATGTGTAACTGATATGCAGATTTGAAGTGTTAAGTGGCTTCAAAATGCGTTGCTTTACGAATACGTGTTGTTTGATGCTTATATTTGGTAATATGTGGTTCTGTGGCCCCGCTATACGAACTTTTCTAATCCATACATTCGAAGGGCTAACTTCTGTTGTTTACATGAAAGCTAATAAGAGCTATAGAGATGGTCCATTAACAGAATCAACCTGAGTTGCTCTTTAGGCATTACCTGCGTTCTGTTAGCTGACATGTTTCCTGCATGGGAATACCAGAAATGCTTAATGCACTCCCTAATGGTATTCGTACAACTACTCAGCGTTAATTTAAGGAATCGCTGTCGTAGAAAAGGCAACGGAGTGTTAGCTGTTAAGAGAAGATGCCGTGAATGGAGTAATTATTGTACTACTTACGTATCTAAATAATGACAGTTGCTATTCCTAAGCCTGCCGCAAAAACGTCATTCAAAATACAAAGAAACATATCGATAGCTTGTGAACTACTTGATGGCCAAAACTCCTTCCTTCACTACATAGGATAGGAGGTCCTTGCAGTGGTCGGTGATTGTTCTTAGCACGTACAATTAGAATTTGTCTGGATCGTAATCAGAAGTTCCGACGATGGCATCATCGGGTTAACACAGAAAAGTATCACAACGTTTTCGTGCATATTTTGATCTGATGCTGCCTCTGGCTGGAACATATAAGAAATATATATAAAAAAAAAAACACATAACAATCGAGAAAAATCTTGTGCGCAAATCTTTCATGTAAGCTAAGAATTTTGAAATGTTTCTACTACGAGGGTGAGTCAAATGGCTCAAATGGCTCTGAGCACTATGGGACTTAACAGCTATGGTCATCAGTCCCCTAGAACTTAGAACTACTTAAACCTAACTAACCTAAGGACATCACACAACATCCAGTCATCACGAGGCAGAGAAAATCCCTGACCCCTCCGGGAATCGAACCCTGGAACCCGGGCGCGGGAAGCGAGAACGCTACCGCACGACCACGAGCTGCGGACGGTGAGTCAAATGAAAACCTTAAATTTGTAATAACAAATCGAAATTTCGCGCCGTTATCCTGTAAGTTGGTAAGCGTGCTACAAACAGCGTGCAGAATGGCATGTAGGTGGCAGCATAGTGCAGATGCATACATACCGTAGCAGTATCAGTATAGAGATGGCCGCCCCACTTGCGACTTGCACCGGGGAAGAACAGCGTTCTGTTATTCGGTTTTTGCGTAGTGAAGGTGTGAAACCTATTGAAATTCATCGACGAATGAAGGTTCAGTACGGTGATGCTTTTTTGTCACAGCAGCAAGTCTATGAATGGAGTAGGAAGTTCGCAAATGGTGTGACTTCAGTGGAAGATGCTTCTCGTCCAGGTCAGAACATTGCAGCAGTTGAAGCCATACTGAAGGAAAACCGCTGAGTGACACTGAATGACACTGCAGCATGTTTACAGATTAGTCATGGGTCAGCACACCACATTGTGCATGATGTGCTCCAGTTTCACAAAGTGTCTGCAAGATGGGTGCCACGGCAGCTGACTCCTGAAATGACAGAACGACTTGTTGATGCATGTGAAGAACTTCTTCGGCGCTTTGAACGAGAAGGTGATGGCTTTCTTGCAAGAATCGTCGCTGGGGACGAAACCTTGGATCACTTCCACCAACCGGAAACGAAGAGAGCGAGCAAGGAATGGCGCCATTCCTCAAGAAGTTTCGAGAAGTACCATCAGCAGGGAAGGTTATGCTGCCTCTCTTTTGGGACGAAAAAGGCGTCATTTTGGAGCATTACTTGCCTAGAGGGACCACTGTCACCAGTGTATCATACACAGATCTCCTAAAAAATCATCAGCGGCCTGCAATCAAATCAAAGCGACGTGGATTGCTGTCAGCAGCTGTCCTTTTGCAACATGACAATGCAAGGCCCCACACTACTCGTATAACAGTTGCAACAATCACAGACCTTCATTCTGAGTGTCTTCATCATCCACCATACTCACCATACCTTGCCCCCAAGTGATTTCCATATGTTTCGACCATTCAAAGACGCAATGGGAGGAAAGAAGTTCCGTCCTGGTGAAGATGTACGCCACGCGGTGCACGAGTGGTTGCGCGGACTACCAAAAGAATTTATGCACT
Organism: Schistocerca americana; assembly: GCF_021461395.2. Lineage (NCBI taxonomy): Eukaryota > Metazoa > Arthropoda > Insecta > Orthoptera > Acrididae > Schistocerca > Schistocerca americana. The sequence goes on along the minus strand of NC_060123.1, from coordinate 633,837,313 downwards.
TTGTAAGCGGTGGAGGACTTGCATTCAGAGTGGGAGAGATCATGTTGAAAAATGATACAGCTTTGTACCACTTCTGCACAACAAATAATATTTAAAGAAATGTTTAAGGTTTTCATTTGACTCACCCTCGTAAATTCATTCCCGCAAATGGTAGCAGAGAAATATGAGTAAGTGAAGTAGTCGAACAATTTTACTGTGTATAGCATGTAGGAAATTCAAGGCTATTTGGCACACTGTTTTCTAAATCCTTTATCTGTTACGTTCTATGATTCTCTTTGATGTGAAAATAGATTATCCAAGCAGCAAATTATCATTATTATCATACTGATAAATCGACATTTGATGTCCTCTTGAGAGAAATAAATTGTCAGATCTGCAGTGCGTGTCTCTGCGATAATGAATTCTAAGTTAACTGCCGGTAGGCAATGGATCACCTGAGATACAAACCCCTCCCGCCGGAAGTTCGACTCCTCCCTCTGGCATGGGTGTGTGTGTTGCCCTTAGCATAAGTTAATTTAAGTAGTGTGTAAGTCCAGGGACCGATGACCTAAGCAGTTTAACCCTTTAGGAATCCGCACACATTTGATCATTTTTGAGATACCAAGTCTGTACAAATTTATTTCGCTTTAGGTGGAGTAGTAGACACTCTTGGACATTTTGGTATCAGTTTGCACTAAAAAGTACTTGTATAGTCAGTACTACCACGAATGTGAAAACGAAGTCAGCTTTGTTCAGCAGGTGTCTGCCCTCTTTGGGAAACTTTATTTTGCGAATTACACGTACTTCAAGATTTGTCTATTCTAATATATTTCGCATCCAGTGTAATTGTTTTGTGCGACAGTGGTGCTAGTGGTGAAAACATTATTAAAAAAAATTAGAATTGATTTCTTAATCAGACTGTCAAGGTACGGATCAAACTATTTTGAACTAATTTAGGAGAGCTGTCACGATTTTCTGCACTATTATTCAAGCTACTCGTTTTCTTCTTCTCCACACGTATTAGTTTCATGTGCGTACGGCTGCACTTGCGTTCTCTGCTACTGTAGCATCACCAGTAGCGTCATTAGCACCAGCTCTGTTTAATTAACCAGACCACACAGAAACCTCAATGTAACAAATCAGATTCCTCTGACCAACTAAATATGCCGACAATGCTGTCCGAAAGAAATACCCACAAAATACACCCTAAGAAAAAAAAACGACGCATCACGAAGAAATTACGAGAATAGGACGGAAATCGATAGATTTTATGTACACGTACAAAAAAAAAAAAAAAAAAAAAAAAAGATTACTATTTCTGAAAAAATTCATGATTTATTCAGGAGAAAGAGCTTCAGAAATATGATAGGTGAATAAAGGGACGGTTCACCTTTGACCCTTATGAAAATAATTATTCGGCTTGTCATTAATTCATGGACTTGTTGGATGTCGTCCACAGTGATATGATGCCAAATTACATCCAACTGGTGCGTTAGATCGTCAAGATATCGAGGTGGTTGGAGGTACCTGCCTAAAACATTTCGAACGTTCTCGACTGGGAAGAGATCCGGCACCTTACTGGGCAAGGTATGATTTGACAAGCCCGCAGACAAGTAGTAGAAACTCTCTCCGTGTTCGGGTAGGCATTATATCACTCAAATGTAAACCCAGAATGGGTCGCCACGAAGGGCAACAAAACGTGGCGTAGAACATCGTCGACGTGCCGCTGGGCTCTAAGGGTATTGTAGATAATAATCAAAGCGGTCATGCTATGAAAAGAATTGGCATCCCAGACCATCAATCACGGTCGTCGGGCTGCATTGCGGGCAAGAGTCAAGCTGTTATCCCGCCGCTGTCTGGGGCGTATCTACACACATCTTCGCTGGTCGTCGGGACTCCATGTGAAGTGGGACTCATCACTGAAGACAATTCTACTCCAATCAATGAAATTCCAGTCCAGCGGTGGGATGCCAGCTTGACTGCCGTGTGCCATACGGGCCTACAGCCAGTAGTGATGGTCTGGAATTCCATTTCTTCTTATAAAAGGACTCCTCTATTTTTCATCCACGGCTCCCTTGCAGCATAGAGGTACGTCGGCGATATCCTACGCCTCGTTTTATTTTCCTTTATGGCAAGCTATCCTGGGCTTACATTTCCGTAATATAATGATTGTTTTCGTGCTTGCTAAACTCTGCCTTGCCCAGAAAGGTCGCCGAATTTCTCCTCAGGTGAGAACGTTTGTAGCGTTATATTCTGGGCCTTCCACTACCTCGGGCTTTGGCGACCTAACGCACCAGTTGGACAGAATTTTGCACTAAATTCCTCAAGATGACATCCAACAACTCTGTGAATCAATGCCAAGCCGAATAACTGCCGGCATAAGGGCCAGAGGTGGATCAACGTGTTATTGATATGTTCAATTTGTGAAGCTCTTTTTCTTCAACAAATCATAAAATTTTTTCTAAAATTGTAATCTTTTGTTCCTCCGTACATGTAAATCATACTTACCGAATTTCTTCCCATTCGGAGAATTCCTTCACGGTGTGTCGTTTACTTTTGTCTTGGAGTGTACTATGCACCGACAAATAATCCATCCGGAAAGCTAAATGTAACACTGTGAAAACCTCAAAATCCAAACGCGTTTTTATTTGTTGTGTAACTGATACTTTTTTCATTGCGTTACAATTTCATTTCGAGATATGTCGTTTGCTGTTTATGTGCACCATTGGTCTTCTGGAAATTTTTAGCTTGTACCGTATCGTCTTTTATTACGAGCGGCATGGTTTGATAATGGCATTATACCTGATTCCATTAATCGGTCCATGAAATAAACGGTAAACGCTGTAGAAGAAGCACAGGTTTAGTCTTAATTTGCGAAGTTCACTTACAAAAGCTGTGTTACCCTAACATCATATTCGATGCCAAAACTAGTCGAACTGCCTCTAAAATTTTCGGGGAAGCCAGTCAGTCTACGTCCAGCTGACCGACCCTTGCGGATGGCAACTGAACGTTCAATAAGAACTAGTGAATTTCACTCTTTCTAGTGTACTGTATTGTAGATTATTTATCTGCAATAAGTACGACAAAGTATTATGCAGAAAGCAGAAAAGACCGAAAACGACTCGTTAAGTGTGTTGACTCATGAAAGACGGTCAAAAAAGCGTGTGTCTCACTTTAGAGTTGTTAAAATTCGTTCAGCATGACTTAAATCTGGTGATATTTCTAACAACGCTGATAATCTCATGCTCGTGGAGCTTTCATGAGACCACACTGAAATTTCTAGAGGGATGGGTTGATGCGCCGTGCTGCAGAGCGCGAAATTCCCTCGAGATGTTTTAGTCCAAGACAGGGGTGCACGCGGAAAAGCTATTCCCCGTTGCACCGTTTAAAATACGTAGGCCATTAAAAGTAAAAGCGTCAACATTAAGGCTGTAAAATGAATTACAATGTTAAATGGAGGGGACAGAGAGGATATTGGAGAGGGTGGATTGAGCGCCTCTACGAGCAGGAAGTACGTTCTGCTGCATGGATAAAAGCAGGAACATATATAGGACCCAGATTAAATATTTACGGGGAGTTGTAAGACCATCGAAGGAGGCAGAGCAGCTGGACAACATTCCCTCGGAGCTTCTGAAATCATTGTTACAAACGGCAACTAAAACGTTTTGAAGCTGGAGTGTGAAATCTGTCAAACTGGATACGTACCGTCGGACTTTCAGATTATCATCTGACACAGATGGCATAGAGAAACAATCTCATAATGAGCTTCTTAGCTAAAGCATCAACGATGCAGACATGAGTAATATGCAGAAGAGTGGAAGAGAAATTTAGGATCTCGTTGATGAGGATCCATTTGGCTTTAGGAAAGGTAGAGGTACGAGAGAGTCAGTGCTGGCGTTGCGCTTTATAATGGAAGCAACTGTTAATACAACAAACAAGATTTATGTGGGTTTTATTGATCTACAAAAAGCTTTTGACAACATAAACCAGTACACGAGGTTTCAGATTCTCAGAAAGGAAAATACGATAATAATATGTAATACACACTTGAACCGAGAGGGGTCAATAACTGTAGAAAGTAAAAAAAAAAGTTTTCGAGTTAAAAAGAGCGTTAGGCAAAGGTATAGTATTTATCGCCTTATTTTAAACCTGTACATCTAAGAAAAAATGACTGAATTCAAATAAAATGAAAATGAGAAAGAATCACAGGACCGGCTGAAACGAATACACAGTCTGTTGAGCACAGAACATATATTGAGAGTGAAGCAAAGAGAAAAGAAATAATGAGGAGAATAACGTGCGAGGTAAGCGAAAAATGTAACATTGAAATAGGGGAACACGAAGTAGGCCAAGGAACTTCGCTACTTCCGATTCGAAATAACACATGACGGATGGAGCGAGGAGGACAAAGTGGTCGACAGCACGCGAAATGAGGACGTTCCTGGACAGCAGAAGTTCACTAGTAACTTTACTAATTTAAGAAAGAAGTGTCTGAAAATATGCAGAATTGTACAGAAGTGAATGATGAGCTCTGGGAAAACTGGAAAAGAATAGAATCAATGTGCTTGGAATGTGTATTAAAGCAAGTTGATGAAAATTAAGTAAACCGATAAAACAAAGTTTTCTGTAGAACTGGAGTAAAAAATAATACGAGAAAAACACTGGCTGAGGGAAGGAACGGATCGACGGAAAATATTAGGAAATATGACTAACTTTCATAGTACGAGATGCAAAAACTCTTGAGGAATACAGAGATCGGAAAATATGCAGTAAATGATGGAGGACGCTGGATGTAAGTGCTGTTCAGTGATGAAGAAGATACTTCATTCTATAGTACCGCCAAACGTTCCTTACTTTTGGCCGAAAGAGTTATATTATCGGTGGGTTTCCACACCCGTATTACTGTTCTGTGATTTCACTGCTCTTACGACAGTAACATCAAAGAACAATGGTGATAAATATAAAACTTCTTTAAAAATTTAATTCTCTTTATTGTTTTTCTACTTGTTTTCTGCGGATATACGTCTGTGTCTCATCCTGACTGGACGCAGGATTCTGAGACCTGTATCCTACTTTGAAGCGTAGAAAAAGGCCACAACGTGATTAATATTGCATTACTTCTTCTTACGCTCTTTTAAGATTGTGGATAAAATCGGAATGGATGTTAGCCCGTTATGAGTACCTGTGTTGATAACTCTATACCCATACACTCCTCGCTGATTTGGGTAAGTTACAAATTGTCTTACGTAAAATTGTAAACTGCGAGGGTGGTTTGAAATGTACTTGGGATCACCACGAGAGGTCAGCGCTTCACTGGAAACACATGTCACGTTGGTGCTCTTAGAAGGGAGCTGTGTCGGTGACGTGGCTCTGTTGTTGTTCCCGCGTAGTGATCTGCGAAGATGGAAAAAATCGAGATTCGAGCAGTGATAAGTACTTCGTAAAGAGGGGTATGAAAACAAAGGACGTTCATGCCTATTTCCAGAATAAATTGGAGGACTGTGCTCCTTCATACTCAGCTGTTGCCTAATGGACAAATGAAATATGGCCGGGAAAGCATAGATGATGATCTCCGCAGTGGTTGACCAGAAATCATTGCAAAAGTGCACAAAATGGTCATGGAGGATCGTCGATTGAAAGTGCGTGAAATTTCTCACGCACGCTCACCAGAAGTCATGTGAAAGGGTATATCACATTTCAACCGAAGAACTAGAAATGAAAAAATTATCTGCAACATGGGTGCCGCGACTCTTGACGCTGGATCAAAAACGCATGAGAATGGGCATATCGGAACAATGTTTGGCCCGTTTTAGGAAAAACGAACAAGATTTTTTACGCCTGGTTGTGACCACAGATGAAACTTGGGTGCAATACTATACCACAGCCGGCCGCAGTGGCCACGCGGTTTTAGGCGCTTCAGTCTGGAACCGCGCAACCGCTACGGTCGCACGTTCGAATCCTGCCTCGGGCATGGATGTGTGTGATGTCCTTAGGTTGGTTAAGTTTAATTATTTCTATGTTCTAGGGGACTGATGACTTCAGATGTTAAGTCCCATAGTGCTCAGAGCCATTTGAACCATTTTTTTAACTATACCCCAGAGACAAGAAAACAGTCCAAGTAGTGGAAACTTGCTGATTCTCCGCCACCAAAGAAAGCAAAGACAATTCTTTAGGCGGGAAAGGTCATGGCATCTGTGTTCTGGGAGGCGAAGGGGATTCTGTTTGTAGATTATCTCCCCATTGGGCAAAAAATTACTGAAGAACACTATGCTTACCTCCTGGTCAAATTGCGACAAAAAATACGCGATAAAAGGCCAGATTTAGCAAGGAAGAAAGTCATCTTCCACCAAGACAAGGCGCACTCGCACACATGTGCCGTCGCAGTGGCAATATTACACAACCTAAGGTATGGATTGTTGTCTCACCCACCTTATCCACCTGATATCGCTTCGTCAGACTTCCATCTCTTCCCAAAACTGAAAATTTTTCTTGGTGGACGAAGATTCACATCAAACGAAGAATTGATGACCGGAGTTGACAACTATTTTGCAGGCCTGCAGGAAACTCGTTTTCAAGATGGGATCAAGGCACTGGAACATCGTTGGACCAAGTGCAATAATCTACAACGAGACTACATTGAAAAATTAAGAAAAGTTTCAGTGATGTGAGTTCTTTTACCCTATTCTGTTCCGAGAACTTTTCAAACCACCCTCGTAGTTTCACCGGAAATCATTCAGCGTTCTGGAACACTCTTACTGCAGGACCTATTCTCTATACATTAATTTCAACTTTCTGTCGTGGTACAGATTTTTATTCTATTCTTGCTTCTCATCTGCAAATGACAAAAGATTTTTATCTCTAAATTATCTGTAGTAATGCTGTAATCATGATCTTATACATAACCTTTCCGTTAATCTATGTTTAGTTTACATTTGTCATTCAGCATGATAGCGTTTACCTCCATCTCTCGCTGATTATACACTCCTGGGAATTGAAATAAGAACACCGTGAATTCATTGTTCCAGGAAGGGGAAACTTTATTGACACATTCCTGGGGTCAGATACATCACATGATCACACTGACAGAACCACAGGCACATAGACACAGGCAACAGAGCATGCACAATGTCGGCACTAGTACAGTGTATATCCACCTTTCGCAGCAATGCAGGCTGCTATTCTCCCATGGAGACGATCGTAGAGATGCTGGATGTAGTCCTGTGGAACGGCTTGCCACGCCATTTCCACCTGGTGCCTCAGTTGGACCAGCGTTCCTGCTGGACGTGCAGACCGCGTGAGACGACGCTTCATCCAGTCCCAAACATGCTCAATGGGGGACAGATCCGGAGATCTTGCTGGCCAGGGTAGTTGACTTACACCTTCTAGAGCACGTTGGGTGGCACGGGATACATGCGGACGTGCATTGTCCTGTTGGAACAGCAAGTTCCCTTGCCGGTCTAGGAATGGTAGAACGATGGGTTCGATGACGGTTTGGATGTACCGTGCACTATCCAGTGTCCCCTCGACGATCACCAGTGGTGTACGGCCAGTGTAGGAGATCGCTCCCCACACCATGATGCCGGGTGTTGGCCCTGTGTGCCTCGGTCGTTTGCAGTCCTGATTGTGGCGCTCACCTGCACGGCGCCAAACACGCATACGACCATCATTGGCGCAAGGCAGAAGCGACTCTCATCGCTGAAGACGACACGTCTCCATTCGTCCCTCCATTCACGCCTGTCGTGACACCACTGGAGGCGGGCTGCACGATGTTGGGGCGTGAGCGGAAGACGGCCTAACGGTGTGCGGGACCGTAGCACAGCTTCATGGAGACGGTTGCGAGTGGTCCTCGCCGATACCCCAGGAGCAACAGTGTCCCTAATTTGCTGGGAAGTGGCGGTGCGGTCCCCTACGGCACTGCGTAGGATCCTACGGTCTTGGCGTGCATCCGTGCGTCGCTGCGGTCCGGTCCCAGGTCGACGGGCACGTGCACCTTCCGCCGACCACTGGCGACAACATCGATGTACTGTGGAGACCTCACGCCCCACGTGTTGAGCAATTCGGCGGTACGTCCACCCGGCCTCCCGCATGCCCACTATACGCCCTCGCTCAAAGTCCGTCAACTGCACATACGGTTCACGTCCACGCTGTCGCGGCATGCTACCAGTGTTAAAGACTGCGATGGAGCTCCGTATGCTACGGCAAACTGGCTGACACTGACGGCGGCGGTGCACAAATGCTGCGCAGCTAGCGCCATTCGACGGCCAACACCGCGGTTCCTGGTGTGTCCGCTGTGCCGTGCGTGTGATCATTGCTTGTACAGCCCTCTCGCAGTGTCCGGCGCAAGTATGGTGGGTCTGACACACCGGTGTCAATGTGTTCTTTTTTCCATTTCCAGGAGTGTATATCTAATTGCCCTGAATCCCAATGTTCTCCTCCCTTCCAGGGTACGTTTACTTATTCCATCAACAAACTTTAATGTTTATTTGCTTATTGATGTTAGCTTATGCCTTGCAGTACCTCTGGTCTTATTTATTATATCCACTTCACTTCTAATGATCCATGTTTGATTCGCCTCAAAGAACTTCCGCCTAGTTAACGTCAGTTAAATTTCTACATGCATCTTTTTTTTCCTTCTTAAATTTGCTTTTACATGTCACCACTGGTCAACTATGATTCCGCATTCTTCTGCGGCATCATTCACGGTTCAGTTGTTGCTTGTTTGTTTCCTCTTGTGTGTGGAAGGAGGCATCTGTTGACTTCCTCTGAAAGACACATTTCAAGTGACATGCTTCAGGGCATACACAACGTACCCGCTGATTGGCTGAAGGAGGAAATAGAAGTGGTTTTTAAGTATTGATCAATTTAAATACCTTCAAATAAACACAAGTTAGGAATGTAATTTTAAAAAGTTAAAGTGTCACTAACTTCCATAAGGAGCAACTGATGAATGAGCCAGTGGAAGAACAGTAACTATAAGAAACCTAAAAATGAAGGATGCCTGTGTTAGAAAGCTTTAATGTGAGGCGGGGAATGGATTTCAGCTGAGGTAGAGAGTGGATATCGCACAGTTAGACATCACGAAAGTTCGCGCCGTTTCTTGGAGAGGAAGAAAGTATATTGCACTCGATATCATAAAGTATCACATTTCACGTCAACAACTTATTGCCAGGCACATTATCAAAAAACATATAATTAAGCAGTTTTAACGGACCGTTTTCGTTAAAATTATTCCGTGATAAGGTAATAACTAGCATTCCTTTTGAACACGATTCCTACATAACCATAAATTTTTTTCGAACTGTTTCTAGGACGATATCTGAAACAATCCATACCCCGCAAAAACCAGATTTATTCACATTTTCAATAGAAGAAAACATCATGACTGCAGAGGACATGACCACACATGAAGCTACATATCAGCTCGAGGGCGAGAGCAGTTTCATATGTTTCAACAAGCAGATTCTCTTTCTGCATAAGCAATTATAAAAAAAGTTCCTGGTAGATCAAAACAGTGTGCCGATCCGAGATTCGAACTCGGGATTTGTGACTTTCTCAGGTAAGTGCTATACCAGCTGAGCTACCCAAGCATGAAACGCAACTCGTCCTCACAGATTTATTTCTGCCAGCACCTCATCTCCTACCTTCCGAGCTTCACGGAAGTTCTCCTGCATAATTTTCGGGACTAGCACTCGTGGGAGAAAAGATATTGCATGGGGGACGTTTACACAACAAATTTTTCACCCTGCTGTGGAATGTACACTGATATGAAACATTCTGGTAGATCAAAATTGTGTGCCATACTGGTTTACAATTTTACACTGACAAGAAGTTTCATACCAGCAAAAACTCTGCTGCAGAGTAAAAACTTCATTCTAGAATCATGGAAAACTTTAAAATCTTCTAAACGAACTTATCCATTGAATGCAGAATCACTGAACTGCTATTATCGTTGCCAGAAGAAGACAAATCTGTTGTCAAGGGCTGGGTGACGTCACAAAGTGGGACTATTTATAATGAATTTATTTAATAGATTGTTAAAAGAGTTGGCGTGACAATGCACACTAGGACTGAACTATAAACAAATGACATTTACATGTATTATAGCCTCGACGTCTGTAATTCAACGTTCACTAATTATCTTAAACGTCTCTATTTGCTCACTGTCTACACATTCCGTCATATTTAAAATACACAATGTGCCATTTCATTCCTCACGTCTTGTGGTATCAGCCTGTCTGACTGAACCTGTTGTGGAGTTCTGAAGTAAATTTCAAATTTCTGTCCTTAGCGGCTTGGGCTGTGTGAGTGGGTCAGTCAATCAATTGGGACATTTCCTTTTATATACAGAGATTTACTTGAAGACTGGAGTACAAATAGCCCATAGTAGCGTAGCAGACTTAGTAGGGAGCTGCTTCATTAAAATCAACCATCACATCTGCTATGTGGTAATTCGCATAGGTCATATTTCATCATTTTGATTATTCTGATGTCAGAGTCAGTGTGTTGTTGCAGACGACTGGGAAGTCAAACTACTATGTCGTTGGTAATACAATTTTAAGATAACACTGAAGTTAATTCATATAGAAGCATTACAATATCAATTTTCTCAAGAACGATCTTTGTAGAAAGATTATAAGGGCATAAATGGCTTGCAAGTGACTGACGAGGATTAACAAATTATTTTGGCAATATTAAAATCTAGAAACTGGGTGGTTTTCATCATAATTTCTTTTTGCACTTCAAACATACCTCGAATCACTACTTAACTTTAATATTCTTATGCGTGTCACTTTCCCAAAACTCCTTCATATTGTCACTAGAGGCCTATCGTCATTTTAGCGTCCATCCACTTTTCAGTTTTAGATGTCTTTCTGTTAGTTACTTGGAGTATCAGTTGGCAATCGATCTTCTGTCTGTATATAGCCCGTGTGCTTGCTAGTGTGTCAACGGTGAGTGATGTCATCACAGCTCATTATGAGGGAACCCAGATTTGGATGTTTGTCGCCCGTGCCCTGTGGCTGCTCATAAGAGAGTAGGAAGCCAGTTTCGATAGAGATCTCAAAGTTTCTCAAGGAAGACTCTGACATCAGTGGTGGTCTTGGTAATTATTACTCTTGCCTAGGCAAAGGCAACACATCGGTATTAATTCTTTTAGTTTCTCGGTCTCTGTATTAGTCCATAAGGAGAGGATATAACCCTTCGCCTTGTGTTGAGCTTGTGTTTTTTTCTACATATTCGGAAATTTTCCCCCATGGATTTTACTTCGCGCTGTTGTTACAGTCTCTTGCATTAAGACACTTGTTTTATTCTTCACACCTTATTTTTGTGATACGTTACACAGGATGCTGAGTTCAATAGAGCCACAACCTTTTTTTAAAAACTACAATAGTGACTACTGTGCGTATAGACTGGCGATGTCGTGTTATCTTCTTTGGCTTCCAAGTCTGTTCTCTACAAGATCGACGGTGTATATAGCACACCTTTCTACCATTATGCCTGTTACTGCAATCTGGCACGGAGGGACAATAGAGAATATTTTTCAGTTGATTGTCAGACGGTAATTTATAATTTAATCGTCTTTTCTGTATAGTGGGGAATGAGAATATCCAATTTATAAGTGCAACTTTGCTCTTCCATATATTCACAGTAATGTGTTTGCCTCCGATATTTAGTGTATCGACGGGAGGGTATTGAAGATGGTGTTACGGGAGAATGTCCATTTGGTCGTAGGAATGGGAGAGGATAGAGACTAGCAAAGGTAAGAGGTTAACCACACCTTAAGAAAAGACAACACAGGTTCATAGGATTTGTTGACCCAGAAAAAGCGTTTTACAATGTAAAATCATGCAAAGTGTACGAAATTCTCAGGAAAATTGGTGTAAGCTGTAAGAAAGTATGGGAAATGTATAACCAGCGCACAATGCTCCCGACGGATCGCAAAAAATGCGAACATACTCCCTCTCAAAAGACTTTGATAAATAAGTTGCGAAATAGCTGTCTCAATCTTCATTTCACTTTCGTCACCAAAAATTTTGGCATTTGATCTTATTCACCCTCTTTTAAAACAGAGGTTTCTAAATCCTTTTACCCAATCTCTCTTTGTAGTGAAACTTCAGACTCAGCATCTCCCTCTCACTGCCCATGAGTATATACGTCTTTTTCTGTCTCCGGTTTCTTCTACTGGCAATTTCCCCTAAATGCCTCTACCTCTGCCAATGTCTCCAATTCTTTCTTTCTCTCTTCTTTACCACTGTCTCCTGCTCTGCCACTTTCACTGGCTTTCTGTCCTACTGCCACTGTCTTTGTCCCACTTTCTTTCTCCTCAGTTCCCACTGTCGTTTTCTTTTTGGCTTACAGTTGGCTCTTTCCCTTTGTCTCCTTTCCACACATGTCCTTGAAGAGGGTTTCCTCGGAGTTTTGACCCCTAGACCGGGAGGCTTCAACACACGGCGACAGGGCGATGGGGTAAATTAACGGAAGTCGACCCCCCCCTCCCACCCTCTCCAAAAAAAAAATATCCGTCGACAGGCGGAATGTAGACTCCCCTCTTTCTATTCCACTCTCCGCACTTTTTTCTTAATGTCCCACTGACGCTGTCTCCTCTTTCACTCACATTGTCTCCACTTTCACTCCCATTTCCTCCTCTCACTTCCAGCATCACTCTCTCTTCTATTCTTTTTTAGAAAAAAAAAAAACAGGGCGAATATGTTCGAATGGGAAAATGTCTAGCGGGGAGTATAGAATGGTGCTTGAAGTAGGTGTTTCTCCAGATTTCTGTCAGTCTGTTAAAGATGAACAAATTCGTCTATTCCCTGCTCCGACAGGAGCATTTTTACGTTGGTTCCCATATTTTCCCCATTATAGTAGAGTGAGCTGCTTGTATAAAACTAATTTTGTAGGTCCAGAAATCTTGCCATATGGCCATCAGTGAAAACCACATTTACGCCTCAGGCCGGATATTAGGTGCATATTTTACGTGCATAAGTATGATAGCTTTGAACCTCTGGATCTTGGTAACGGATGATGATATCCAAGAAAGTGTCAAGGTTCCCAGAGAGCATCATCTACAGAACCTGTGGTCACTATTTCGACGATTTTCCATGAGTAGGAATTATAAATATGGTCATCCCACAATTGATATTTAAGATACCAAAAAACGGTGTCTTTTCAGATGTATCCTGGAAACGGTTAAGCGTTTCTGAAAACGGGAAAATTGTGGTTCTAGACAAATGTCAGAAGCGTATACAGTTAAAATTGGAGTCATTTGCTACGTTTCGTTATTTAGATAATTGCGGCCACGGTGCAAAACACTGCTGAAAGCCAGTTTTTTCGGTCTTCTCAGGAACAGCCCATGAAGAAATGTAGGTTTTATAACTTACCTAAGGTCCCCTTAGACCACACCTAATGCACAGGAAACAACTGATTTCCTGAGTTTGCCAGTGTGTTATCACGTATGGATACCACGTCACAGGCATTCGATAGTTGCTAAAGCAGTGGCAAGATTCTGTGAGACGCTGATAGCGGTCGTGCTGCATCTGGCGGATCCAATGAAGCGCGCCCACTGAGCTACGCCTCTGTAAGGTTGGTACCTTGAGCGCCCTCTGCTGCTCCAATGTAGGTGGACCGGCAGCAGTGGCTCAGCCAACGCGCGCTCAGGGCCACTTCACTACGGGACGCTACACTGAAGCTGTCTAGTCGCTGATCTGATTCCATCGTTGCTGCTGTTGTAATAGCTGGGCTCTGTTTCTTGCCTCATTAATTGTAGCGAGTCTTCATTCCATTGGAGAAACACAAGGTAAGTAAATCTTCTGTTTGTTGTGTTAACTTGTTCGCTAATCATTGCTGCCCCTGCCCATCTTTCCTACAACGGCAGTTGCCGCACCACTCTATAGCCTACCTCTCCTTACCGTTATGCATGAAGTTACACGCATCAGCCTGGGAAGGACGAAGTGCGTAATGCGTAAATTTTGACACTTTACTGTAGGACAGCGTCAGTGGGATCTCTCGATGTACAAAAGGTCGCTAGGCCAAGGTCTATCTAAAAAAAATTTTTTATTTTTTTTAAATAAACGAACCGCCATTTGAATGTATTGTTGCTTATTTAATTACGACCCAGGTTTCGGTCATTTAAGTCATTTTCAAGTGATTAGACTGTGGCATTGACATGTATTGCAGGATATCAAGCTTAAAATTTGCCATAAAATAAGAAAAATATTGGGTCCTCACGAAATGCCCATTGGAAAAATCACCTTCTTGTAAAAATATGAGTAAGGCTCAAATGGCTCTGAGCACTATGGGACTTAACTCCTGAGGTCATCAGTCCCCTAGAACTCAGAACTAACCTAAGGACATCACACACATCCATGCCCGAGGCAGGATTCGAACCTGGGACCGTAGCGGTCGGGCGGTTCCAGATTGTAGCGCCTAGAACCGCTCGGCCACACCGGCCGGCTAAGGATCAGTAAGTAATAGTGGGAGCAAGTCACATATAAATATGACGTCCTCCCACTATTACCTACTGGTCTTTTTACAAGATGGCGATTATATATATATATATATATATATATATATATATATATATATATATATATATATATATATCGCCATCTTGCAAAAGGATCAGTAAGTAGTAGTGGGAGCAAGGTGATTTTACGTCTGGAATTTCATAAGGAGCCAATATTTTCCTTGATTTATGGCCAATTTTCAGCTTGATGTCCTGCAATGTATGTTAATAACACAATTTTAATAACTTGAAAACGGCATAAAAGGCCAAAACCTGGATCGTAATTAAATAAACAACAATACAGTCAAGTGTCGGTGTGTTCATTTAAGAATTATTGTACGACTCTTGCTCAGAAATATCAGAAACCCATTACTATCTAAAACACTTGACCCATTGTCTTCGTAATCTATAGAAACTGAGGTATGACTTCCTGGAGAATCACATTTCTGCGTTCGGCGATGGGAACATATTGGTACCGTGCACTGCCATGCACGGATCGATGTGTATAAGAACTGAGAATCAACGATAATTATAGATTGCCAACCACGAACTATTCAGATTAGAAAGTGTGTAAGACAGGGATACAGTCCTTCAAGAGTACTGTTCCATCTAAGCATCGAAGAAACAATGACAAAACCTTTTAAAAAAGCTTCAACAATGGGATTAATTTTCAGGGTGGAAGGATATCAGTGAAGAGATTCACAGATAACATTGCTATCCTTTAGTGAAAGTGAGGAAGAATTGGAGCATCTGTTGAATGGAATCAACAGTCTACTGAGCATAGAATATTGTCCGAGAATAAACCGAAGAAAGACTAAAGTAGTGAGTAGGAGCAGTTAGATTAGGAATAAATGAACATCAAAACTGGGAATCACGAAGTGGAAGCAAGGAGGCCATAAAATTCAGTCTAGCGTAGGCAGATGAGGCCTTTCCTGAGCAAAGGAAGCTTACTACTGTCAAATATTGACGCTGATTTGATGAGGTACATTCTGAGAATATACTTTTGGCGGACACCACTGTTTGGAAATGAATCTTGGAAGGAGGGAAGAATAGGTTGAACGTCCCGTCGACATCGAGGTCATTAGAGACGGAGCAGGAACTCGGATTACGTCAAGGACGGGGAAGAAAATCTGCCCTACCCTTTCAAAGGAACCATCCAGTGATTTGCCTGGAGCGATTTAGGGAAAGCACAGAAAACCTGAATTTGGATGGCTGGATGCGAGTTCAGTGAGGATAACCACTGTGCCACCTCTTTCGGTAAGAGAATTATGGACCGTCAGAAACCTGATGCCGAAAATTAGATGAACTGAAAAGATGAGAAGTGAGGAGCTTTTCTGGGCAGAATCGGCGAGGATAGAAACATGTGGAAAAGAATGACAAAAAGGAATAGATGACAGAAACTGCGTTTTGACTCCTGGGAATAGCTTCAATAACAACAGTGAGAGAAAAAGGAAGAGAGTTAGACGTCCAGCGGAAGATCAAGAGCGACATATATCGAAGATATAGCTGAGGACGTTCGATGCAAGAGCTAATCTGAAATGAAGAGGTCGGCACACTAAAATAAATCGTGCTGGACCGCATGAAGTCAGGCAAATGACTGACGATAAAAATTTAATAAACAGATCACTGCAGCAATTACACCGTCTTTGCTACGCGGGATTAGTCGAGCGGTCTAAGGCACTGTGCAATGTGCGACTGGTCCCGGCGGAGGTTCGAGTCCTCCCTCGGGCATGGGTGTGTGTGTTGGTCCTTAGGATAATTTAGGTTAAGTAGTGTGTAATCTTAGGGACTAATGACCTTAGCAGTTAAGTCCCATAAGATTTCACACACACACACACACACTACTTTGTTATTTTTGGTGTGCAATATGACGTTACGCATCTCGTCGTGCGCTGTTGGAACTCAGTCGTGATTTGAAATGGATCTGCCAAGTTGCTGTTTTTCTGTAGGTGACCCACAGTCATGTAGTTTCACGACGTATTGCCTCGAGATGTTGCAGTGAGCTTTTGTGTTCGTTTCTAGAGTTCCAGCTGAGCGATGGAAACAAAGAAACGGGTTTTTTACAGTTTTATAGTTTTTCCGTAATAGTTGCGCAAATTTCAAGTGTTACTCTGTTTGAAGTCATCATTATTATTACTAATTTCCTTCAGTTTCCTGCAATTCTGAACAGCTTAGCGAGATTAATTTATCTAATTGTTTGACATATTTTTATATTTTAAGTAATTCTGGGAATTTTCAGGATTTTGGTGGAAATTCCAAACTGTCCGTGTCGGATGCCTAATTTCATAGCTCTGTTGGATCCACCATCCGTGTGTACGTTTTCTTATATGTGTGCAGAAATCGCTAACTGGTTCCTGAATGGTCTCTGTACGTACATCATGTGGCTGTGTGTTTCACTATAGTGACTAAATGTTTGTTTAAGTATTACAGATTGATGAGTGATTCTTTAGCTTTCTAATATTCTTTTCCCATTTCATTTGCGGAGAACGGTAGACGGCATTCCTAGTGTCTTTGCACATTAATCACTTTGCGAGCTGGCATTTATCCGTCTAGTACTGGTGATTTTATTTTGGTCATTTTTCGATGGTGGTCCTTTGAATTTGTCAGCCATTATGCATGCATTCGTTACGTATCATTAATAACGCCCTGAGAAATTCCCAGTAATGTGTCTGTATTCCTGTTTTTTGTCGTATTGCTAACTGATATCTCCCATATAACCATAATACGCCTACATCTACATCTATACTCTGCAAACCACCGTCAGGTACATGTTAGAGGGTACGTCAATTCTACCAGTTTACGTATTAGGGTTTCTTCCTGTTCCATTGACGTATGGAGAGAGGGAAGAATGAGTGTACGTACATAATTAATCTATATTCCTGTTCTTGAAGATTTGTTAATAGACTTTCTCGGTTTAGTTTACAACTATCTTCAAGAGTCTTCCATTTCAGTTCCTTCAGTATTTCTTCCATGGATTAAACAAACCTTTGTCCATTCGTACTACCCCTCTCTGGCATGTTCACTATCCCCTGTTAGCCCTATCTGGTACGGGTCCCACACACTTGAGCAGTATTCTAAGATGGGTCGCACTAGTGACTTGTAAGCAGTCTCCTTTGTAGACCAATTGCACCACCCTAGTACTCTACCTGACCCCGCCGGCAATCGAACCCGGGACCCCGTGCGCGGGAAGCGAGTACGCTACCGCAAGACCACGAACTTCGGACAACAGAGTGTTACTCCCACGCATTTGTGTGAGTTGACCTCATTGATGTTATAGTCATAGCTACTACGTTTTTTAGTTTTGTGAAATTCACATTTTTACATTTTATGAACATGTAAAGCAAATTACCAATCTTCGCACCACTTTGAAATCTTATCAATATTTGCTTGAATATTTATGCAGCTTATTTCAGATGGGATTTCTTTACAGATAACTGAATCATCTGCAAAAACCTTGTTGTTCCTATTAATATTGTCTACAAGGTCATTAATATACAACATGAACTGAATGGGTCCCAACACACTTACCTGGGATACATTCGAAGTTACTTCTGCATCTGGCGATGACTCTGCACCCTGAAAATATGCTGTGTCCTACCTACCAAAAAGCCCTGAAACCAGTCAAAAATTTCAGTTGTCTCATATGATCGAAGTTTTGACGCCGGCCGAAGTGGCCGTGCGGTTAAAGGCGCTGCAGTCTGGAACCACAAGACCGCTACGGTCGCAGATTCGAATCCTGTCTCGGGCATGGATGTTTGTGATGTCCTTAGGTTAGTTAGGTTTAACTAGTTCTACGTTCTAGGGGACTAATGACCTCATCAGTTGAGTCCCATAGTGCTCAGAGCCATTTTTTTTTAAAGTTTTGACAGTAAGCGTAGATGTGGTTCTGAGTCAAAAGATTTTTGGAAATCAAGAAATACTGCATCTACCTGACTGCATTGATCCAAAGCTTTCAATATGTCATGTAAGAAAAGTGCAAGTTGGGATTCACATGCTTGATGTTTCCGGAATCCATGCTGGTTGGCGTTGATGGATCATTGACTGTGTCAGTTTGAGCTGTGACAAGAAGTTCGAAACTGTGATTATGTCAGGTTCACTGTTCACTGTTTCAGAAGCGTATAGTCTTTGTTGGCGGATTTAACGGTAATATAATGGAGGCGTGGAGGCGTTCTGAGGAACATACTAAGTCTATTAATGCGCAGAGGATACAAAAAGAACGGATAGTCAAAGATATGTAAATACCTATTTGTGAGTTTAACTGCAGCTTTTTCTTTCCGCATACGACATCCACCAGAATCAAAGTTACGAGAACTGCGGGAACGTTTATCTTGTTCTGTAAGTCTAAGAATTTGTTATTGGTATGAAGGAAGTATACTGACGAATGTCTATCACCTCGTGTAGGTTACATAATCTCGGTCAAGTGACTCGTTTCTCAGCATATATGTTTAATTATTGCTGCATACAGGCTTTGTACAATGATTTTTTTTTAATTTGATGCGATCGTTTATGAAGCATTTAAAATTCGTCAACAAATTTTAAACCAAGAATGTCGCTATATATATATCACATCGGCCAATAATTTGTGAGCGAATTCGTGGAGACGAGAGAGTCACAGAATGATAACCAAACCGAAAAATAAGTCATTTTGAGATTTAACCGGAGAAAGTATGCGCCTATACCGACTAACCGTCAGCAATACTGAAGCGCTATTCAAATGTGAAAAAACTGCGTTAGCCAGCGATTCGTGACCTAATGCATTTGTGCTGTCTAACAGTGACAACTTACTGCCCAACTAATACGATTTACTCGTTATACGAAATTTCTGTTTGTTCAGCTTTTCAGGCCTTAATATAACTGGTGAAAATATGAAAGAAGTGATAGGGCAGCGGTGGCGCTGGATTCGTGTGTACGGGTGTAGCAAAGAGCGGCTCAGACCTAAGCGTCTGTTAGATGGAGTGAACAAAGAGTGACGTCATACATACTTAAATTTTAAACATGCTAAAATATTTTTTGTTTTGTCTGACCTTGTTTATCCCCATCATCGGTTATCCAATTATCAACTAAAAATGTCAGTTACATGAACATTTCGTTACGTTTCAGAAACGTGACAGATTCTTATACATATTTCCAGTAGTTTTTGACGTTGTTTGTAATGCACTATTTAAGTTCAGAGTTATCTGATATTTGTTTTGGTACTGAGGGGCAAATGTCAGCGTGTGAGTACGAGTGCCGGTCCGTTGTGCAGTTTTAACTTTTGACAATTGTTCAGTTTGTGTGTGTGTGTGTGGGTGTGTGCGTACGTCAGTCATGAAGTCTCCACCTTGACTGTACTGATAAGAGCATCCAGAGGACAGCACGTACTGCAGAGCTGATACTAGTCGTGCTGCAGTCAAGTTGAAGCCTTACGTGGTTCTTTTAGTACTGAAGGTGCCGCAGTTTTAGTGAAAGTTTAGTTTTCAAAACTCAGAATATATCCACGATTTAACAAGGATTTTGTAGCGAACATTGTGCCTATAGATGTAGTTGCATTATATTGCCTGAGATACCTCACATTCTTTGGTCTCTTTCTTCCAAATCTGAAGACGTTCCTTACGTGATGTTTAACGACAGTCCTACAGTGATAATGTTGGTGACAAATGACATGACTTCTGCGAATTACTAAAAGAACGTCTATGTAAATGTACAAACAGTGACTACTAACGAATCACTGGGATTATAAAATACCTTTCGAAGATCTCAGAAATGTCTTGCACACTGTGATCCAGAACAAAAAATTGAAATTATAAAAATACGGTGGCTATAGAGAAGAAAGGATAATAATCTAGAGACATAAAAATGATTAAAGAGCTGTACTAAGAGCAATAATGATGGTAATGATAAATAGTAGAAGAAAAGGAAGAGTTCTTAAAGACTAACTTCAGATAAGGATTTAATTTATTCCCATTTTGCGTAACATGCAACGAATGAGTGAAAAGAATGCTGTGCCTGTATGAGAAAATTACAAATGTCTGTGAGTCCAATGAAAGATACCTCCGAGGAAGTTTAGTTGATAAACAGGTTCAGTACTAAGAGACGGATACAAAATGTAAAATTAGATGGAAACAGAAGTGTGATCCAAGGAATCAGAAAAGTAAATATTAAAATTAGAAGAAATAAGATAAAACGTACAGGAGAATATAAATATTTAGGTCGTACGAAGAGGACTGAATGTGGGAGGAACGGAAGAGACATAGGACAAATAATTTTAGAAGTAACAAGAATAATAACAAATACTAAAGCTATGAAGAAACAGTTCAAAAGATGTAGTTGGACAATAACACTTCATGGATATGAAGCGTACACCAAAAGCAATATGAAGTGAAATTCATGAAGCGTCTGAGGCATGGTCTATGTTCCACCGTACATCCCGGAATCTGTTTAATTCCTTACCTGCATCATCATTACTCTTGAAATATTATACATATTATGAAATGGAATGTTGATACCTGATGAATAACAATTTTATCTATCAACAGAGGAACACTGATATTACTGAGAACAATACCGACGTGTGAATGGCCGGCGTCATGTTTTGACAGCTAATACTGAATAGAAATTAAAAATGGTTGATACATAATTGGAAGGACCTACCGTACATACAAAGAAGTTTCTTATAACCGCACAGTAGTAATGTATGTACAGGAAAACATAATGAGCACAGGAAACGCATTTTGCTGTACGTACGAGTAGATGCCATAATTTTGTAAAAACTGCAGAAGAGAAGTACCCTAACTGCTTGAAAACACTGAGTATCGTGACGTAGTACGAAGCTGCATAGATGACGACGCCCTGAGATTACTACGACTTATCTTACGTGAGTTTTTACAGAGGCTCTAAATAGTTGGCTGTGGTTGTTGTTGTTGTTGTCTTCAGTACAAAGACTAGTTTGATGCAGCTCTTCATGTTACTTTACCCTATGGAAGGCTCTTTATCTCCGAGTAACTACTGCATCCTACATCCCTGTAATTCTGCTTACTGTTGCCATCTCTTAGTATCCCTCTCCGATTTTTACCCCACACGCTTACCTCCAGTACTACGGTGCTAACCCTTTGAAGCCTCATAATGTGTCCTACCAACCGATCCCTTCTTTTAGTCAGACCTATCCACAAATTTCTCTTCTCCTCCGTTCTATTCAGTACCTCCACATCTAATCTTCAGCATTCATCTGCAACACTATATTTCAAAAGCTTCTGTTCTCTTCTTGTCTAAACTGTTTACCCTCTATGTTTCGCTTCCATACATAGCTAAACTCCATACAAATATTTCCAGAAAGGACTTCCTGACACTTAAATCTATACTCAAAGTTAACAAATTTCACTTCTTCAGAAACGATTTTCTTAACATTTTCAGTCTACATTTCATATCCACCCTACTTCCACCGTCATCAGTTATTTTGCTTCCCAGATAGCAAAACCCCTGTGCTAATTTAAGTGTCTCATTTCCTAATCTAATTCCCTCAGCGTCACCTGATTTAAGTCAACTACACTCCATTATCTTCGTTTTTCTTTTGTTGATGTTCATCTGATATCCTGCTTTCAAGATACTGTCCATTCCGTTCAACTACATTCGCAAGTCCTTTGCTGTCCCTGACACAGTTACAATGTCATTGGCAAACTTCCAAGTTTTTGTTTCTTCTTTCTGGACGTTAATTTCTGCTCATAATTTTTCATTAGTTTCTTTTTCTGCTCGCTCAATATACAGATTGAAAATAGTTGGCTAATGAAGCAGAACTATGGTAAACCTCAAATGAAAGAGTGAAAAACATAATGTGACGTTCATTACCACTGGAAGCTGTAAACATGTCATTCTGTCTACCACAGTAATGTAAGATACAGTTTCTGATCGAAAGTATTCAGACACCCCCGTGTAAAGCGGAACTGACAACTAGATGTTACGGGAGGCAATCTCTCTAGTATTAAAGGAGGCGGGTGTAATGTGTTAACAGTAGTGAACCAGTGACAGCAGAATGGGTCGATCAGACCTCCACCAGACCTCGAACGTGGGCTAGTTGTTGGACGTCACCTGATTAGCAGACCCATCACGGACATTTAAACTCCTCTAAAGCTACCCCATATGAACTGTCGGTCATGTGACTGTAATGGGAAACGTGAAGGAACAACCACATATAAACCAAGACCAATGACCCTGCCTAACCAATTAAAAGGAATGTGGCTTAAATTTCTGAAGCGAATGTTAAGTTACACTTGAGTTGGAGTAAATGACAGTGCTACAGAACAATCGATGCCAGGAAACGAGTGATTTCGAGTGATGAATCGCGCTGTATCTTGTGCCAGTCTTATGAAAGGTTTGGGTTAGGCCATTGCTTGGAGGACATCAAGAGTCACCACGTGTCCTGCTAGTAGTGAAGTACGAAGAGTGGTGTTACTGTATGGCAGTATTTATCGTGGTTAAGTTGTGGACCCTTTATCGCGCTTAAGAAATCGCTAAATGTGGCATGATACGAACACATTTTACACCGTTAAGTACTGCAAACAGTAGAGGAACAATTCGGGTACGAATGTTGCTTTTGTTAACATGACAGTGCACCCTTTTATGAAGTCGCATTTGTGAGGCAACGGATTGTGGACAACGACATTGTCGAAATGGATGGGTTGATTCAGAATGTCCAGACATCAAGGCACCTCTTCGAAAGTGTCTCTAGCAGAGTTCAAGGTGACATAAAGTGCAAGGATGGACACACCCCATATTAGCGTCCACTTATAGACGTCCGGATATTTTTGATCAAATAGTGTATTCGTTTCACATTTTAGGGTGAAGACAGGTTATCACATACTGGAAGCTTTGGAAGAGGAGATAGTCGAATGTGCAGTGCTATTTCAAATTTTACTGGACCCTAGACTTTTGCCGCCAACGCGCTTTCCAACTAACGAAATATCTTATTTTTCTTTCTTAGATTAAACTGGCCAACAATGAAAATGGCTCGGACCCAAAAATAGCTTATGTATTTCCAACTGCCGAATGCACAAATAACCAAGGAAATGACCGATTAGCTCTTGTTTTAGCGAAAAAGTAATAAGTAATTTTTTTACAGTCTACATTTTCTGTTTGGGGCGAATTTTATTTCCGAAACTGCACACCTGGCAATTGACAAAACACGATGTTATTCAGCTGTGTGTAGGATACGAACATTTACATTGTTGCTGTGAGTGTAAGTTTAATACTGTTTCACTTGTTATTAGTGCAGAACTTCTGTTGTTTTAAGTCTTTTAAGGAAGCGACATTATTAAAATGCCGTGAAACTGTCTAAATCCAATGAATAAATTTTGTTACATTTGCGGCGAATTAACATTTTCATCACAGAAACGAAATCTGAGGACTGCAAATTGGCATTATTTTGGTATGACGGTAGGGGACCAGGATAAGTCGTGGTGTCCACATATATGTTTAAAATCTTGTTTTCTACTACACTACGAGAAGCACTGAAAAATAAAAAGTCATTTAGACTTTTGCTGTACAAATGGTTTGGCGAAAGCCTAGAAGCCATATAGATGACTGTTATTTCTGACTGATTCCAACTGTAGAGGCCCGATTTTCAATGAAAGAACGAAGACCAACTCAGTATTCGAATCTTCCATCTGCTATTCGACCTATTCCATAATCAGATTACTTATCAGCTCCTGTTCCACCCGAAAACTTTGAGAGGGAAATAGAAGATAGAAACGGTTTCTACGAATTTTTGAGGGGAAAGAAAAGAAAGCTTCGGAAGCCTTCAAGGGAGTTATTCATGCATATTTAGCACACAAAGGGGACGATAACTGTTCTTAGTTGGTGGCAATAGTCCTACATAAATACCATCAACTCGGATGCTACCTGTACATGGAAGAAGAACCCAAGGACCTTTACTCATCCCATTACCATGAGTTTGAGGAAAAATAAAATAAACGACATCGGCCGATTCAGTTGAAATTGAGAGATCTCATTCTAGATATTGGTGTGTCAAAGGACAAAGCAGAACTTTAAGTCAAGACCTCAGCAATGGAATCTTCTCCAATATGATATCAAGGTCTTACATTACAGAAAACGTCAGCAATATCTGCTGCCTTATTTTGAGAAGAAAAATAATCTTGTTGTTTGCTGCGTTACTAATGGCTTGATAAAATCTTTCAGCATGGAATATGATTATATGGAATGGAGGCTATTCATACCCCCATCCAAGCTAAGACTGAAAGCTGTATTACATCACAACGGCAACCGTCTTGCTTCCTGTTGATCATGCATTTCACGTGAAGAAGACTTATGCAAAAACGAAAGCTCTCCTCAACTCAGTCAAATATGCTGAACACACGTGGAAAATATCTATCGATCTAAACGTTATCGCTGTTCTCTATCCACGCACATTGGCCTGCAGAAAATCTTAACCCAAGCGAGAAAAATGTCATTGCTAAGCTTCTTATGTACACAAAAGATGTTACTTTTCCACCCCTATATTTCATTAAAAAATTTGTCAACGTAATGAACCTTGCATTAAGTAAAGTAAAGGTTAAGAAGGTAATTTTGTTAGGCCAAAAATTCGTCGTCTTGTAAAGGATCCTGCGTTTCCTCGAATTTTTGAGGGAAAGAAATGGACGCTTCAGAAGCCTTTAAGGAAGATATTCATGGATATTTAGCACACAAAATAGACGATAACTATTCTTAGTTGGTGGCTGTACTCCTGCAAAAATACCATCAACTCGGATGATACCTGTCCCTTAAGGTACGTTTTCTCCACTCCCACGTAAACATTTCCCCTCTTTTTGTGGTACTGTCAGTGATGAACAAGGAGAAAAGCTTCATCCCGAAATTATTGTCATCCAACAGAGATATCAAGGCCATTGGAAAGAAACAATGCCTACACATACTATTGGTCTCCGTATAGGGACTCTCTACAAATCACTTACAAGAGGAAATCCAAAAGACAACGAGCTCATGAAGCGACCACATGAATCTCTTTAGATACAATCACGTGCCAGGGGTTTTTCCATTAGTTTAGAAAACTTGGAATGTAAGACGCGTGAAAAGAAATTCAAGCGGACTTTCAATGCTGTTGACGTAGTTAACTGAAATATATCGTTTTTTCTTAAACAGCTAAAATAAAATATTTCCACCTAATGCAAGTCACGGAAACTAGAACCAATAAAAGTTTTCTTTTTCATTTTCAGTCCAAAATTGGTGAGATTTGACTCATGAAGGGAAGGAAACATTCAAAAATTATTTTTTGTTGAATAGTAGCTTTGTTAATATTAAAAAAATACGAAAATATCACCTCAATAGTGAAGTAGGCTACTATTAATTTTTTTTTCTTATTTTAAACTTCCACTGATTAACTGCTACAGTGATTAATATACGTACAACTTACTCTTCAGTCCAGTGTAGTACATATGACCTGATATGAGGTGAACGATCCTGCAGCGGTTATGAGAATGATGATTTTCTATTGCTCTAAATGAGTTACACATAGTTAGATAATTTCATTCATATATCTGTGCGTGTTTGTTACCGTATACGGCAATTTATTAGAGTTATCTCACCAATGTATATAACGAATCTTGGGCATCTACACTTGGTCCTTACCGTTCTCGGTCATGTGAGAAAAAATATTGACTGTAGAATACAGACAGTCGACTGCCCAAGAATGTGTATACTCATCTCCTGCTCAACATTTTTCTACTAGCTTCTAAGGGAGACTTTGTCTTTCTTCAGAGCATTTGATGAACGTTGTTTCAATGTTTGTAGCGCATTAAGTATCATTGAGACATTTAGGGAAACTGACACTATTATCATGAAATGTATCTTTTTTTGTTGTTTAAAAGAAGGGCAGTGGTAACACTGTGGATCTGATTGAGTGAAATCACTGTTCGTATAAATATTAACTTACCTTAAGGATCACTGCTTGGTCCCAGTTTGTTGGATCAGCTAAGCATGGGATACGGACTGCTGCGTCAAGTAAGTTTTAAAGAAAACACGAGGATCAGTTAGGATTCTGAAACTGCATATTAGTTTATGATCTTCGTCCATGGACAAAAGGAATACAAGGGAGTTATAACTAGACCACTATAAAGTATTTGATATTTCCTTCTTTTTTTTTTTTGTAAAACAAATCTTTAATACACATGTTTGAAAATCATTTACAATATACCTTCTTTGTTAATCTGTGGAAGAATACATCATGCCCAGACATTTCTTTCATATTTCATGTTACACATTATGGAGTTTAAGATGTTAGTGTTGGAAATGATTTTCCAGTATGAAGCACATGTCTTGTACTGAGAACGAAATGCAAGAGGAATACAAAATGTAATGTTCTGTCCATTAAATCCGAGATCCTGCAATCGGTACTCAATGGCGAACCAGAACCATTAAATCACGAATAATTTAATAATAACGTCAACGATTCCTGTAGCGTATTTTCCATTACATACCAGGTTTTACAGTTAGCACTCAGTGCCGAACTAGGACCGTTAAATCACAAATAATTTTGTAACGACCTCAATGATTCCTCTAGCGTTGTGCCAGTACAAAAAGCAATGCCTGTTTCAAAAACGTGAAATACATTAGCACACTCCTTGTTTATAAAATGCTTCCTCAGTATCAAACATTACATAACACAAATTCGGCCGAGTTTTCTGATTTTCGTTATTTACTTTCTTCAAAATAAGGTGTACTCATCTCTCTCCGACTAGAAACATTGAGCTAGAATAAGTAACATATAGCAGAGAGGCATTATACATCTTCAAGAATTAACAATGAGCTCAAAACTATTTAATCTCTACAAGGTTACGGTAAAACTGTCGTACAAGTTAACTTTTCACTATACTTCATACAGATGAAACTTATTAAATATAAACTCATGTTTTTATTGTTATCCTGACACACAACAGTTTTTATTTTTTATCTTGATACACAACAGTTTTTATAGTTTTTCTTCAGCCGTTTTTATAGCATTGCTTCTTTTCCTCTAAAAGGCATAGAAGACGAGTTGTAGGCCTCTTTCACTTTGATTAGTGTGGGGAGATGGCGTATAGGTTTGTTAAAACTTGTTAAGCGTCATGTCAAACTAGCTCTCCTCCACACAAGCGAACTACATGGTGAACCATTTCAGTTTCTAAAATAAAAAAATGAAGGTATGTCATATTTACTGAATTAACTCAGGATACAATGGACAATTTAAATGAGGGCGACAAAGCTACTTTACAATTTCACAACGCAATACTCTAACCTCCACTCTAATTAGCACGAAGTGTGCCTCACTGATACGACAGTAGAGAAATCTTAAACCGCGTCTGGAATAATAATGTCGTAAGAGAAACAAATGAAGTCTGAAAACACGTGTACTGAAACCACATCGGACGTAAAAGTACGAAGCCCTCCGGGACACAATTTGGCAGAAAATCACCCTTTCGAGTATGGAACAAGAAGTTTAATGGAGATAGGTAGTGACGCTTTAATGATCTTAAGGCCCGGTGTAGAGCAAACGACGAAGACACCGAATGTGTTCCTGTGGCTTTCTTCCCATTACGACAGAAGCCTGTGCGAAAAAGTTCAGGTTACCTTAAGCAGGTGACATTTCACTATGAATCATGTCGCCATGTGTAGTAGACAATAAACGCAACACCCATCATATATCTTCGATGTGTAGGACATAAATCAACAACTTGCTGTGTTGATGGAGGTATGTTCAATGGAGTGTTTTATAGTGGTACAATGCAGATGTGGTAACACGTCAATCAAAAGAGGTTCAGATTCTGACATGAAACTGAAGGATGGTAAACTTAGTCATTACATCGTATCAGTCGCATTCCATTCTTCCTGATCGATTAACAGTGGTGGAATTACGTTGCGAAGTTGTAAAATGAATTTAGAACCTCGAATATTTTGTTGCGTTTTCAGTAGAATTTTTTTTTTCTTTCGGAAGTGCAGAACGAATTAATTTTGTTTGACATCTCCCCACACTTTGCTAATATTTAGGAATAGTACCTGAAATTACGATGGGCCTCTCAAAGCCCCCTCTACATCTTTGGTAGTGTTTATTCGAGAACTTACCCTGTAACGTGGTAACTAAGTCAGCCGCTTGATGCAGATAGGTATCGACAGGTGATTCCCGGGTCCGTTGCAGCAACAGCCCAAGTTTTCCCCGATGCAGCTCGCATGTATAGCTCTATTAAAATCTGTCCGAAAACATAACAAAAAAGAAATGAACAATTCAAGACTTAACAATATAACCATATCTGGGTCCATTTCCTTCCTTCGCTCTCTACAACTTTTTGTAAACATCTGTGACAATAGAAACGTTATATATCTTTTTTTTCTTTTTCTCTCTCTCTCTCGCAAGCACACGAATATTGTCGATCCACAGGTAGAGAGTGACTGCAGGCCTCCCGGGGGGAGGTGAGGCGCCGTCGATGTCGTCGTCGCCGCCGCCGCCGCTGCCGCAGCCGCCGCGCTGGCATCGCCTGAAGACCGCAGCAGTCGGCGGTTCCCCGTCCGCCCGGACCGCTCTCAACCTGCAACCACAAGTAGAGCGCTGCTCAACGAGGAAGCGAGCTCACCTCTCCTCCGTAATTAATCGCGGCGATTAATTCAACTAGCGGCATCAGCCTGCCGCCGGCGTGGGCAGGCCAGCCGGTGTAATTGGAGAGCTGAGGGCCAAATTATTGGCGGGTCACCAGTCTGCCTGCAAGCGAGCAGCCCGTTGATGCACCGCTGGACGCATAATGCTGGACCGCAGGCACTGCGGACAGGTACATGAGGATGTAACTGATGCAGCTAACCCTACAGGCGAATGGAAAATTCTCTCGCTCCCAGCACACCCTACGATTGCTTGGATTCACCAAGATGGAAAACTTTCGTCAGTTTCCTCACGGTAGGTTTTACTCGCTTCGAACTTGTAAAACAAAACAGGAAAAGAAAAGACGAGAAGTAGAGCCACAACACTGCGAACTTGTTATACGAATACGTGGCGTCGGACATGTCCGAAAGAACAGGCACCATACATTGATATAATTGATTCGCTTCGATGGGCAATGAATCAACAACCCTCAGTGCGGATCCACATTTACGAGTTCGACTTCCCGCGTGAATCTAAAAATTTGCCAGCATGAGGACATGGAAGGGGGCTGCGGACAGGTCAAGCTAGGTGAGAATGTGAATCGGCCGGGGACCATAAGGTGATTTTGTGTGATGTTAACCATCTCCAGCGAAACAGCTATTCGTGTCGCTATTGGACACGTCCGTGTAACACATGACTTCATTATGGAACACATTACTGGGGTTACCCAGAAAGTAATGTACCGCATTTTTTTTCTCAGCCGGAAACAATGCAACGAATGCTAAACGTTGTGTGTGTATTATTTGAAGCCTCCTGAGTGAGAGCGCCAAGTTTCCGTCACTTCCGACAGATAGCGTAGCTGCAGGCCAGTTTCAAAACGGCGTCTGTAAGTGATGTACGTTACAAGCAACGTGCCGTCATTGAATTTCTCAGTGCAGAGAATAAAACTGTGGGGAATATTCACAAACATTTGTGCAAAGTGTATGGAGCATCTGCTGCCGACAATTAGTCGCTGGGCATAGAGAGTGAGATCATCAGAAGGATTTTCGGCGGAGCTCCACGATTTGCAGCAGTCGGGGAGACTTCTGACTTCCACGAATGGCATCCTTTAATGGCCCAAACAAGTGGAAGACGTTTTTACCCGACAGGTCAGCCGAGAGCTGCATCCTGGACTCGGGTAGACGAGCCGGCCCCGGATCGAATCCGCCCGGCGGATTAACGACGAGGGCCGGTGTGCCGGCCAGACTGGACGTGGTTTTTAGGCGGTTCTTCACATCCCCTAGGTGAATACTGGGCTGGTCCCCACGTCCCGCCTCAGTTACACGGCTCGCAGACATCTGAACATTTTCGCACTATTACATGGATTATACTAATCGCCGACAGTTGGGGTACACTAATTCCTTCCGGGGGGTACGGGGTAGCGGCAGGAAGGCCATCTGGCCACCCCTTAAACTAACATTGCCACATCCGATTAACCATGCCGACCCCGCGTCTCCGTGGGAAAAAAGGCAGAAGCAAAAGAAAGAAAGAAAGAAAGAAAAGAATTCGTGGAAGACGTTTTGAGGACCATGAGGAGTATTCACACAGTGAAGCAATGGCTCGGACAGTAATACAAGGATTGGTATTCGACAGGGCAACCACGCTCTTGTTTCGCGCTGGAGGAAGGCCATAGAACGGAATGCAGATGACGAGGAAATTTACACTGATTTTCACGGTTACTAAGATGTTTAGTATTAGAAGCTTTGGCCCAGAGGAAGAGGTGGAGCCTACATCTGCGAACACATGAGACTACTGTACCGCAACATCGCTTTTCTTCTCACCGACAGTCATCCAACTTGACAGTCTGTTCCATCTATAGTGTCCCCATATTGATGAACATTTTAAATAACGTAAAATGTTAAACACATCACAGCGAAGAACACTACGGGTGACATCTGATTGTTATTTTTAATATACGTTACGCTGAAAATGTGATAAACATCGCCTACGTGAGAGTAATCGTAAAGAAATTACAGTTATTTAGGCAAAGAATAGAAAATATGCCGTAATGTCTACGAATACCACATTATGTAATAAACACTGAGATCTTCTTCTTGAAATGATAAACAAGATCAAACATTAAACAACTTCGTCTCTGGATGTAGCCGAAGGTAGACGCTTATTACTTACGTTGTTGTATACAGGTCTGTTCTGTGGGAAATAAGAATAATATGTGTATTACGCATCTCTTTTGTGGTTATTTACGAAATAATGGCACCCTCCATGTCAAATAATAAACTAATCTAAGATTTTACTTAAAGTGCCAGCTTCGAGAAATAACATCGCTGGCGGCCAACAATTCGCCGCCATTACGCGGCAGATTCAGATTTCTCTAAATTGTGAGATCGGTGTGCAATTACACGCAAATTAAGTCATACAGTCTGATTTTCAGCATACTAGTAAATGACAGTAACATAAATGTAAGTCAGACTTCACTTTCTCAATGAGTAGTGATGGAAATGTTTCCACTAAGATTAACATTATTTGAAGCCCTAAAGCATTAAAAATAAGATGGCAAAAATTTACATTCAAACTGCTTCAGATTTCAATGCCTGGCCAACAAAAAGCGTCAGCGAACGAACCGTTCCAAGAAACGTCGTCGACATTGCCATCCGGAGCCGAAGGCCCAATCATTTACTCTTCATGAGTGCACGTCACAAAGCTTTACTCCTCGCCTTGGCCCATCAATACCGCCATAAGATTGTTCATGACTGGAAACATGTTGCCTGGTCGGACGAGTCTCGTTTCAAATTGCATCGAGCTGATGGATGTGTACCAGTATGGAGACAACATCATGAATCCGTGGAGGCTGCATGTCAGCAGGCAACTGTTCAAGCTGTGGAGACTCTGTAATGGTGTTTGGAATGTGCAATTGGAGTGATATGGGATCTCTGATACGTACAGATACGACTCTGACACGAGACACGTACGTAAGCGTTCTGTCTGATCACCTTCATCCATTCATACCCATTGTGCAGCAGGCGTCTGTGGCCGAGCGGTTCTAGGCGCTCCAGTCCGGAACTGCGCCGCTGCTACGGTTGCAAGTTCGAATCCTGCCTCGGGCATTGATATGTTTGATGACCTTAGGTTAGTTAGGTTTATGTAGTTCTAAGTCTAGGGGACTGATGACGTCAGATTTTAAGTTCGAAAGGTTCAAATGGCTCTGAGCACTATGGGATTTAACTTCTGTGGTCATCAGTCCCCTAGGACGTAGAACTACTTAAACCTAACTAACCTAAGGACATCACACACATCCATGCCCGAGTCAGGATTCTCACCTGCAACCGTAGCGGTCGCGCGGTTCCAGACTGTAGCGCCTAGAACCGTTCGGCTCAAAGGATGTTAAGTTCCATAGTGTTCAGAGCCATTTGAACCAATTGTGCATTCAGACAGACTTGAACAATTCGAGTAGGACAGCAACACCCCACACGTCCATAACTGCTACAGAGTGGCTCCAGGAACACTCTCTGAGTTTAAACACTTTCACTGCCACCAAACTACCTCGACATGAACACTATTGAGCATATCTGCGATGCCTTGCAACGTGCTGTTCAGAAGAGATCTCCACCCTCCGTACTCTTACAGATTTATGGACAGCCGTGCAGCATTCATGGCGTCAGTTCCCTTCAGCACTACTTCAGACATTAGTCGAGTCAATGCCACGTCGTGTTGCTGCACTTCTGAATGCTTGAGGGGGCCCTGGACGATGTTAGACTGAAGTACCAGATTCAAATGTTCGAATGTGAGCCCGCATCTCGTGGTCGTGCGGTAGCGTTCTCGCTTCCCACGCTCGGGTTCCCGGGTTCGATTCCCGGTGGGGTCAGGGATTTTCTCTGCCTCGTGATGGCGGGGTGTTGTGTGCTGTCCTTAGGTTAGTTAGGTTTAAGTAGTTCTAAGTTCTAGGGGACTGATGACCATAGATGTTAAGTCCCATAGTGCTCAGAGCCATTTCGAATGTGAGTAAATTCCTAAGGGACCAAACTGCTGAGGTCATTGGTCCCTAGACTTACACACTACTTAAACTAACTTATGCTAAGAACAACACACACACCCATGCCCGATGGACGACTGGAACCTCCGGCGGGAGGGGCGGCGCAATCTGTGACATGGCGCCTCAAACCGCAAGGCAACTCCGCGCGGCTGTACCAGTTTCTTTGGCTCTTCAGCGTAAAGCGAATTGTGAATCACTACACAGTGAAATGCGTGTTTCGAGATAATTCACGTACTTGGCCCTATTTCTTTCGGTTGAAGACAACATTCGAAAATCTGCAGGACGGTGCGTTTATGGAATAAGAGATTGCAATCCACCGCATGTGATACAGTTGAACCATATCATATGCCTCAGCAGTCCTGCATGATATACTTATCGGTGACTATAAAGGCGGATGAAGTGCTTGAAAATAACTGTGAATCTTAACCAGAAAGAGAGTGGCAGGAATAACTTTCCAGAAAAATATATTCTTAGTTGACTCCCACAAGGTTAACACACTGGTTTCTCATTGGAGGACACCGAGACTCAGAATTACGTCTACCATCCAGCTGCAAGTTTTCCATGCTGTGCCTAGATCAGTTAGGACAAATGCAGTTTTCTTTGAAGGTTACTTTGTAAAAGCCACGGCCAGAATGTTTCCCCAATCTCGATCAATTACAGCGTGTGCTCCTTACCCTGTGACCTCATAGTCGACTGGGACATTAAACGCTAATCACCCATGTTTGTCAATCCATCACAGGGTTTCTGGGGACTCTCTCGCTGTAACGGTATATTAATCCACCTTTCGAAAGGCTATTGTATGTCCTTAGAAAATGTGATTATTTCTTATTACCGTCTATTATGTAACCAGTAAGCCGAAAACTGATTGTGCCTATTAATATATAACAGTCCCTTATCTCCTTATTTAAACTGACGTGCTGAGCGCTGCGTAGTGAGGCAGTGTACTGAATTGACCATTGATGTTCTTCTATACTGTAAAACCTGAGCATAATTTTCAGCCTTTTCCTAATTTTTCCTGTCAAATGGTGTGCTGTTTGTTCAGTTGCTTGTCATACAAACTATACCAATATGAATAGGCGCACAAGGAAGTTTAAACATTTCTCACAAATACGGCACACACGACCTCTGTTAAGTTAAGACGAAAGCGACTCAAAAAGTGAGTTACACTTCCAAGATATTGCCATTTATTAAACCACATACACATACGCAACACGGCTATTGCAACATACGGTGTAAGTTCACTTTTCCACATAGTCCCCAAGAGACTGAAAGCATTTCTCGGAACGGATAACCAACTTTTCACCCCCAGCAGTATATAACCGCGTGGATACAGTTTTCATCTCCTGATCGTTCCGGAATCGTTATCCACCGAGATCCTCTTTCATCTTGCCGAACACATGATAATCGCATGCCGCTATGTCTGGACCGTATGGAGGATGTTGTCTTACCTCCCACTTGTATTGCTGCAGCAGTTCTGAAATTTGGTGGGCCGAGAATGGTGTTACGCTACTGTGCAACCAAATCACACCGGCGCTCAATTTCACCCGGCGTTTTTCTTTAATTGACTCACGCAAACGGTGCAATGTTGGACAGTAGGAAGCAGAGTTTATTGTCGTATCTTTCGGCATTAATTCCACGTGCACCAAACCCTCCATGTCAAAGAACACTGTCGCCATCACCTTTCCCGCTGAAGGTTGGACCTTAGCTTTTTTTTTTTTTTTTTGTTATGTTGGGGTGGTGTGCACCCATTCCATCTATGCTCTCTTTGTTTCGGGGTAAAGTGGTGGACCCACGTTTCATCCTCTGTGACGACTCAACGCAGAAACTCGTTGCCTTCGACAGAATTCCGTTCCAAAAATGCTAGTGACGGTTGGAATCGCTGTCCCTTGTGAACAGTCGTGGGACTCATCTGGCACACAGTGTACGATGTCCAAGGTGTTTGTTATCAATGGAGAATGTTCAGAGCCGGCCGGTGTGGCCGTGCGTTTCTAGGCGCTTCAGTCTGGAACCGTGTGACCGCTACGGTCGCAGGTTCGAATCCTGTGCCTCGGGCATGGATGTGTGTGATGTCCTTAGGTTAGTTGGGTTTAAGTAGTTCTAAGTTCTAGGGCACTGATGACCACAGATGTTAAGTCCCATAATGCTCAGAGCCATTTGAACCACTCTTGAAATGTTCAGCATACTGGCAGTTTCCTGCAGTGTTATGCGCCGATCCTCTTTAACGAACACATCCACACGGTCAACAGTTGCAAGGGTACTGGACGTAGCGGGCCTTCCCTTCACGATGTTCTTCAGAGAGATTGAGATCCGTGCGTCCTGTGTTAAATTGATTAGGCCACTTTGCAACGCCTGGGCGAGAGACTGTGTGCTCTCCATATGCAGCAGTGAATTCACGATGAATATCAGTACAAATAAGCCGTGTAGCCCCTAGAAATCTCATCGTCGCACGCACCCCCTATATGGACTGAACGTCCAGTAGACGCGTCATCGAGCCCCCGCTCTGCACAAACAACACTACGAGATACCGCATCACCTGTACTATCGAACATGTCAGCAGCTACTGTCACGTGCTAGACGTTAGCCACGGACAAGACACAGCTTGCTTTCGCAGTGAGCTAGTTAAACCGTGGCGCGGCTGGCACCAGTGCTCTCGCACTTAGAATGGCAATTAAAATCGCTCAAAAGATGAAAGGCCGCTGGACCTGATGGGATACCACTTCGATTTTACTCAGAGTACGCGAAATAACTTGCCCCCCTTCTTGCAGCGGTGTACCGTAGGTCTCTAGAAGAGCGTAGCGTTCCAAAGGATTGGAAAAGGGCACAGGTCATCCCCGTTTTCAAGAATGGACGACCAACAGATGTGCAGAACTACAGACCGATAACGTCTATCAGTTGTAGAATTTTGGAACACGTATTATGTTCGAGTATAATGACTTCTCTGGAGACTAGAAATCTACTCTGTAGGAATCAGCATGGGTTTCGAAAAAGACGATGGTGTGAAACCCAGCTCGCGCTATTCGTCCACGAGACTCAGAGGGCCATAGACACGGGTTCACAGGTAGATGCCGTGTTCCTTGACTTCCGAAAGGCGTTCGATACAGTTCCCCACAGTCGTTTAATGACCAAAGTTAGAGTATATGGACTATCAGACCAATTGTGTGATTGTATTGAAGAGTTCCTAGATAACAGAACGCAGCATGTCATTCTCAATGGAGAGAAGTCTTCCGAAGTAAGAGTGATTTCAGGTGTGCCGCAGGGGAGTGTCATAGGACCGTTGCTATTCATAATATACATAAATGTCCTTGTGGATGACATCGGAAGTTCACTGAGGGTTTTTGCAGATGATGCTGTGGTGTATCGAGAGGTTGTAACAATGGAAAATTGCAGGAGGATCTGCAGCGAATTGACGCATGGTGCATGGAATGGCAATTGAATCTCAATGTAGACAAGTGTAATGTGCTGCGAATACATAGAAAGATAGATCCCTTATCATCTAGCTACAAAATAGCAGGTCAGCAACTGGAAGCAGTTGTTGTTGTTGTTGTGATCTTCAGTCCTGAGACTGGTTTGATGCAGCTCTCCATGCTACTCTATCCTGTGCAAGCTTCTTCATCTCCCAGTACCTACTGCAACCTACATCCTTCTGAATCTGCTTAGTGTATTCATCTCTCGGTCTCCCTCTACGATTTTTACCCTCCACGCTGCACCGCAATGCTAAATTTGTGATCCCTTGATGCC
The DNA here is from genome assembly GCF_021461395.2 of Schistocerca americana. Classification (NCBI taxonomy): domain Eukaryota; kingdom Metazoa; phylum Arthropoda; class Insecta; order Orthoptera; family Acrididae; genus Schistocerca; species Schistocerca americana. Next base: position 633,800,479 of record NC_060123.1, on the reverse strand, counting down.
TCAAAACATGTCCTACCAACCGATCCCTTCTTCTAGTCAAGTTGTGCCACAAACTTCTCTTCTCCCCAATCCTATTCAATACCTCCTCATTAGTTATGTGATCTATCCACCTTATCTTCAGCATTCTTCTGTAGCACCACATTTCGAAAGCTTCTATTCTCTTCTTGTCCATACTAGTTATCGTCCGTGTTTCACTTCCATACATGGCTACACTCCATACAAATACTTTCAGAAACGACTTCCTGACACTTAAATCTATACTCGATGTTAACAAATTTCTCTTCTTCAGAAACGATTTCCTTGCCATTACCATTCTACGTTTTATATCCTCTCTACTTCGACCATCATCAGTTATTTTACTCTCTAAATAGCAAAACTCCTTTACTACTTTAAGTGTCTCATTTCCTAATCTAATTCCCTCAGCATCACCCGATTTAATTTGACTACATTCCATTATCCTCGTTTTGCTTTTGTTGATGTTCATCTTATATCCTCCTTTCAAGACACTGTCCATTCCGTTCAACTGCTCTTCCAAGCCCTTTGCTGTCTCTGACAGAATTACAATGTCATCGGCGAACCTCAAAGTTTTTACTTCTTCTCCATGAATTTTAATACCTACTCCGAATTTTTCTTTTGTTTCCTTTACTGCTTGCTCAATATACAGATTGAATAACATCGGGGAGAGGCTACAACCATGTCTCACTCCTTTCCCAACCACTGTTTCCCTTTCATGCCCCTCGACTCTTATAACTGCCATCTGGTTTCTGTACAAATTGTAAATAGCCTTTCGCTCCCTGTATTTTACCCCTGCCACCTTTAGAATGTCAATGAGAGTATTCCAGTCAACATTGTCAAAAGCTTTCTCTAAGTCTACAAATGCTAGAAACGTAGGTTTGCCTTTTCTTAATCTTTCTTCTAAGATAAGTCGTAAGGTTAGTATTGCCTCACGTGTTCCAACATTTCTACGGAATCCAAACTGATCTTCCCCGAGGTCGGCTTCTACCAGTTTTTCCATTCGTCTGTAAAGAATTCGCGTTAGTATTTTGCAGCTGTGACTTATTAAACTGATAGTTCGGTAATTTTCACATCTGTCAACACCTGCTTTCTTTGGGATTGGAATTATTATATTCTTCTTGAAGTCTGAGGGTATTTCACCTGTCTCATACATCTTGCTCACCAGATGGTAGAGTTTTGTCATGACTGGCTCTCCCAAGGCCGTCAGTAGTTCTAATGGAATGTTGTCTACTCCCGGGGCCTTGTTTCGACTCAGGTCTTTCAGTGCTCTGTCAAACTCTTCACGCAGTATCGTATCTCCCATTTCATCTTCATCTACATCTTCTTCCATTTCCATAATATTGTCCTCAAGTACATCGCCCTTGTATAAACCCTCTATATACTCCTTCCACCTTTCTGCCTTCCCTTCTTTGCTTAGAACTGGGTTGCCATCTGAGCTCTTGATATTTATACAAGTGGTTCTCTTCTCTCCAAAGGTCTCTTTAATTTTCCTGTAGGCAGTATCTATCTTACCCCTAGTGAGACAAAGGAAGTAGGTTACAGTACGCTTGTCCGCCCACTGCTTGAATACTGCTCAGCAGTGTGGGATCCGTACCAGATAGGATTGATAGAATAGATAGAGAAGATCCAACGGAGAGCAGCGCGCTTCGTTACAGGATCATTTAGTAATCGCGAAAGCGTTACCGAGAAGATAGATGAACTCCAGTGGAAGACTCTGCAGGACAAACGCTCAGTAGCTCGGTACGGGCTTTTGTTAAAATTTCGAGAACATACCTTCACCGAGGAGTCAAGCAGTATATTGCTCCCTCTTACGTATACCTCGCGAAGAGACCATGAGGATAAAATCAGAGAGATTAGAGCCCACACAGTAGCATACCGACAATCTTTCTTTCCACGAACAATACGAGAGTGGAATAGAAGGGAGAACCGATAGAGGTACTCAAGGTACCCTCCGCCACAGACCGTCTGGTGGCTTGCGGAGTATGGATGTACATGTAGATGTAGATGTAGATCGCTGCCATCGATGGGGTCACCGTCTTTGCCTTCCAAGATTCAGGCCGGTCGTCGGATGGTTAACGGAGAGAGAACAGAGACAGCGGTGTGAATATTGGCAGGGTCGGAGGTGGCTTTCTGACGTTTACCATGAGGCCTGTGGTACGACACCTGTACGCTATGGGCAGGGTCAGCGAGAGATCCCGGCAGTGACTTGATGGGACCTCGGGTTTGGTATCGCGGTGGTACACTGTGTTTTGTGGTTTTTCTGCTGCGAGGGCATGTACAGGTTCTTGTTACTGGCTATTGAAATTGAGATGTGTGTAAGGCGTGACGGAGGAAATGTGTGATGCTCGCCGCTGTTGCATGTGAAGACGCTTCGTCTGCCTTGTGTCTGTGCGGGAAATTATGTGAAATAAATAGCTGATACCACGGCGACGTCTTGCTCTCACTTGTTGTTGAATATATTTCGTAATTACTGAATGGTGAATATATGCCACGTGTAAAGCAAATGAAGCCATTTGCGCCATACTAAGGTACTGTTTTATTCTGCGTAAATCTGTCTCACTTATATGTGCATTTATACGCCCTTATTTAGTTGCAGAAGTTATAGAAGTGTGTAAACAGAGGGCCATGTAGAAAGGGATGTAAAGTTGAAACCCTTCCAATAAGTGAATACACTCGAACTCTGTATTACTAAAGGTGCCTTCGATACCAGCACCTACCTTGGGTAATAAGTGTTATTCAAAGGTTGTCATGGTACTATAAGTAATTATTATACACAAAATTGTTTATTCTGATTGTAGTAAATTGGAGATGTAAGGTCGGTTGTGTGCCGCTGTAAATTACTATTTTCTCCTCTGTGTGGCAGCCTAGCATTGTCAGTGGCTTCAATCATTATTCCTGTCATATTTAGAGTTTTGTATTCGCGGGTTTGCTTAAGTTGACACTGTTGAGTTGTAAGACCTATAAACAGGCAAGTCAAACTGAGTATTCTATGAGCTCAAGACGATATTCTATTACGTGGTACCTTAGTTTGTTGTAGGTTAGAAGTATTTTACGTGTTATTAATATTCTGCTGTTTGCTTTGTCTAAAGAGGAGCTAGTTCTGTGAAGTAGTCGTTTGTATTTTATTAGCGTGTTACCCGTTGTGCCTTCTCGTGTTAATTGTTTTTAAGAAGCTACAAATGACTCTGTGTATGTTGCAGGTAGCTGAAACAGACGTGTTCACGGGGGTCGCGTCCTGACCGGGTTGACGGTGGCCCTTTTTACTACGGCACATCCGGCTATCCTCCTTCAGTACATTTGTCTCGCTTATATCGTTACTACGAGCGTTTGTCGAGTGGAATTAGGGCTTAGTGTAATCACCTTATATGTTGAAGTTAAGTATCTCTCTTGCCAGGGCGCGAACCTTCGCGGATATAGTCGTATTCTCATCTGTAAAGATTGATAGTGTTTTTCATTTGTTCTCGTCACATGTATGATTATTTATCTTGTTATATTTAATGTCAATAAAATGTAAGAGTTAGCGAGGTCCGAACTGAGACGTTGTATTCTCCTCTTGTGGAAACAAATTTAAGTGATTTTATTCCTTTTTTAAGTAGCCTTTAGATGCGTACATTTTGCCTCCATGTTTTGTCTTTTTATGACTTCCACGTTAATTAAAATTACAATAAATGTAAATTTGGCAACCGAGGGTTTCGTGTATCTATTACATGCTAAGTGCATCCTAAGTTAAGTGCAGGAACCGTACCACTGGTGTAACTTACTTTTTGATTCGTCCTCTTAATTGATCATAGATGGACAGAAACGCTTTCATTTACGGGATAAACCTAGAGGAAAAAGGAATAAGATGAAGACTTTATGTTGCATTGCCAGCTGTATCTCTTGGCAATGGTAGGCTGGGCAACACTTCCAATATAATTCACAAAATAATGTTTCTTTGTTAAATTATTTATGCGAGAAGTATGCTGGAAAGTGGTCTGGGAAAGACTACGAAATTCGTTCTCAGAAAATGGAATCAGATTTAAAACTTAACCGGTACCAACGACAACAAATGCATCTCAAAATAGAGAAAGTGTAACACTATAACACCATTATTCATGCTGAGTGTCTTTAGTTTAGATGCAAAAAGAGACAATAAAAAAATCCAAACAGAAGCAACGGAAAGATAGCAAATAAATTTTAGGTGCAAATAATACAGATGGAGGACCATAAAAACTGAACGTGAATAAGTAAATCGAAAAAAGTTGAAAGTCGAATGTGTGTGAAAACTTAGGGGAGTTACTTGCTAAGGTCACCAGTCCCTAAGCTTACACACTACATAACCTAAATTATCCTAAGGACAAACAGACACACACCCATGCCCGAGGGAAGACTCGAACCTCCGCCGAGACCAGCATCACAAATCTGTATGTCAACATTTATTCATGTATGAAAATATGCAGACTAAAATTCTATGGACACGTCAAGAAAGAGTAACTAGATAAAGTCGTAGTAAAAAGCTAAAATTCAAACAATAAAATACACTCCTGGAAATTGAAATAAGAACACCGTGAATTCATTGTCCCAGGAAGGGGAAACTTTATTGACACATTCCTGGGGTCAGATACATCACATGATCACACTGACAGAACCACAGGCACATAGACACAGGCAACAGAGCATGCACAATGTCGGCACTAGTACAGTGTATATCCACCTTTCGCAGCAATGCAGGCTGCTATTCTCCCATGGAGACGATCGTAGACATGCTGGATGTAGTCCTGTGGAACGGCTTGCCATGCCATTTCCACCTGGCGCCTCAGTTGGACCAGCGTTCGTGCTGGACGTGCAGACCGCGTGAGACGACGCTTCATCCAGTCCCAAACATGCTCAATGGGGGACAGATCCGGAGATCTTGCTGGCCAGGGTAGTTGCCTTACACCTTCTAGAGCACGTTGGGTGGTACGGGATACATGCGGACGTGCATTGTCCTGTTGGAACAGCAAGTTCCCTTGCCGGTCTAGGAATGGTAGAACGATGGGTTCGATGACGGTTTGGATGTACCGTGCACCATTCAGTGTCCCCTCGACGATCACCAGTGGTGTACGGCCAGTGTAGGAGATCGCTCCCCACACCATGATGCCGGGTGTTGGCCCTGTGTGCCTCGGTCGTATGCAGTCCTGATTGTGGCGCTCACCTGCACGGCGCCAAACACGCATACGACCATCATTGGCACCAAGGCAGAAGCGACTCTCATCGCTGAAGACGACACGTCTCCATTCGTCCCTCCATTCACGCCTGTCGCGACACCACTGGAGGCGGGCTGCACGATGTTGGGGCGTGAGCGGAAGACGGCCTAACGGTGTGCGGCACCGTAGCCCAGCTTCATGGAGACGGTTGCGAATGGCCCTTGCCGATACCCCAGGAGCAACAGTGTCCCTAATTTGCTGGGAAGTGGCGGTGCGGTCCCCTACGGCACTGCGTAGGATCCTACGGTCTTGGCGTGCATCCGTGCGTCGCTGCGGTCCGGTCCCTGATCGACGGGCACGTGCACCTTCCGCCGACCACTGGCGACAACATCGATGTACTGTGGAGACCTCACGCCCCACGTGTTGAGCAATTCGGCGGTACGTCCACCCGGCCTCCCGCATGCCCACTATACGCCCTCGCTCAAAGTCCGTCAACTGCACATACGGTTCACGTCCACGATGTCGCGGCATGCTACCAGTGTTAAAGACTGCGATGGAGCTCCGTATGCCACGGCAAACTGGCTGACACTGACGGCGGCGGTGCACAAATGCCGCGCAGCTAGCGCCATTCGACGGCCAACACCGTGGTTCCTGGTGTGTCCGCTGTGCCGTGCGTGTGATCATTGCTTTTACAGCCCTCTCGCAGTGTCCGGAGCAAGTATGGTGGGTTTGACACACCGGTGTCAATGTGTTCTTTTTTCCATTTCCAGGAGTGTAGATCGTTTGCAGAAACAGAACACTTGGTGTAGGAATAACGCAACTTTGCTTACCACACAGAAAAAATAATCAGGACAAAAATTCAGTACCGGTCAATTAGCCCGCCAGTAAGGCAGCAGAGGGGTGTAAAATTGGGTCTGAAGAACAGATAAAGAGCCCGTTCTAAGACAATGGAGTCTGTGTTTGCCTTCTACCACTATTTGTGCCCAGCTAACATAATTTTTTTTACCTCATTATTTTATTGTCAAAGGAGCGTTAAAGTTGAAAACCATCCTTTCTTTCCTTTGGTATGAATGTAGAATGTAGAACGGATTCATTAGCTGTTAAGGCTTGAGTAATGCGGCACAGGAAATTCTTAATGAGCAGCCCTTACCAACAGTGCGTTTCCTTTGACGCTCCGTCTCGTATTCTTCCCGTTTCAAGCGACTATAGTTGACAGGACGATAAAGACAAACCCTTCACCATTTTTCGTGTTACTTTTCCCGTTACCTTCCTAGCCTTAACAAAACTATTTTCTCAACGAGCTCCCAGACGCTGTACCCAGTTCCCCTTTGATTCTGTACTCGTACAGCCGAAACAACCAACTGTAGAGCTCGGGGTGCGGAGTGACAAAAATGAAATTAAAAGAGCAGCCTCACATTGCCGCTTCAGCTCTTTTGCAGGGGAACAGTGGACTGCGCAGGATTCAGGTCGCACAATGGCGAATATGGCAGCCATTTCGCCAGGAAAATTTAGCTCCGCGGGCGCGCGCGAGAAAGTAAATATGTTCTCGAAAAGCGGGTCGCACCTGGCGGCCGCTGGCGTTAAATACTGGCGCCGAGCGGCTCCCACCGGCTACGCGTTGCGCCTCGAATTTAACGCCCCGTGCGGTGCGGGCGACTCGCAGGCGCCGTGTGGCTGGCTGCCCCCTTCCCTGTCCTCTTCCGCCCCCCCCCCCACCACGTATTGTGGCCCGACATAATGGGCGAGCAGCAGCATTGTGCTGGGTGACACACTGGCGCCAGCGCGCACATTAAAAGTAGCGCCACAAACGCAACACGTGATTGACATTTCTCACCCTTCAACGAGCGCCATCCGTCGGTATAAGTACTATTAAAAGACAGAACTACGGCAAAGAGCAAGACTGAAGCGGTGTTCGGTTACGGGATACCCGACCGGCGTGCTAGGAAATGCAGTACCTCAATTGTAAGTATTGTTAGGCCGGTATTACATTATCAAATTTCTTTGTCAAACATTTCATCAAAGATGTGATCAAACATTCCGTCAAATATATTTGACAAAGATCTTTGACGTAGCGCCAGAGGGGATATTACACTGTCATCATATTTTTCGTCAAAGTTCAAGATGGCTGACAACAACAACTTGTTATTAACTGCAGCAGTTGCATGTACCACAATTGCATCGTGTGCACATGCGGAAGAGAAGTGGGGGGAAAAAAAGGAACTATACATACGAGGTTGACAGTCTTAAATTCCTGGAATTACAACTTGATAATAAACTCAGTTGGGAGGAGCACACCACAGAACTGCAGGAACGCCTTAACAAAGCTGTATTTGCAATTCGAGTGTTAGCAGACATAGGCGACTTAAAAATAAAAAATCTTGCATACTTTGCCTACTTTCTTTCCATAATGTCTTATGGTATAATATTTTGGGGTAACTCTTCAAGTCAAACAAAAGCTTTCAGAGTCCAAAAGCGTGTAATACGTATTATCTGTGGAGTAAATTCACGGACGTCTATAGAAACCTCATCAAAGAAGTCGCTATACTAACTACTGTCTTTCAATATATTTACTCCTTAATGAAATTTGTCCTAAATAATACATCTCTTTTTCCAACAAACAACTCAGTTAGTACATACAATACCAGGAACAAAAATAATCTGCACAAGGACTTAAAAGCACTTACTTTAGTTCAAAAAGGGGTCCACTACTCAGGAACACTCATCTTCAATAATTTGCCAGCAAACACAAAAAATTTAGTTACAAATAAAGGTTTAAAAGGAGCCTGAAAGACTTACTAGTGGCCAACTCCTTCTACTCCATTGACGAAATTTTTAATAGAAACAAATGATGTATATATTCATACTATTAGTATTGTTATTTCAGCTTAAAAGAAATTGACATATTCCACATCCACAAGGATCTCCTCAGCACGGATCCATGGAACGAAAAACTAATCTAATATGGGTGAAGCCATAGGTTCTATGACGACACGATAAAAGCATTCAACAAAACTTGTTACGTGAACGTATAGTAGAGGACGTCAAGTCATACGTTAATTACTTAAGAGTGGATGACCATACATTTCTGTATGTGCTCAGTGTAGTGTATCCTCATATCAGCCGGCCAGTGTGGCCGTGCGGTTAAAGGCGCTTCAGTCTGGAACCGCGTGACCGCTACGGTCGCAGGTTCGAATCCTGTCTCGGGCATGGATGTGTGTGATGTCCTTAGGTTAGTTAGGTTTAATTAGTTCTAAGTTCTAGGCGACTGAGGACCTCAGAAGTTAAGTCGCATAGTGCTCAGAGCCATTTGAACCATTGAACCTCATATCATAAAGCACAATATTCACTTAAGAAATGCTGCATCTGCAGAAGACAGGCTCACTTTAACACTCCGATTCCTTGCTACAGGAGAGGTTTATGTTAGGTCAGGTCAGGTCTCCAATCTTCTAAATCTATTTTGGTATTCAGGGTGCCTCATGTTGCAAAGCGCCTCATCAGCTTCATATATCTCTATTAATTTTGTAGTTGTCAACACACACCAATTGTATTTACCGGCAATGTTTATAAAAACACTGCAGCGATGCTAGCGCTCCATGTGGTAACATGTCACATTGCAGCGAACAGAAGACAAGCGACTTCTTTGATCAAATCTACAGCGAGGCCCTAGATTTGATCAAATATTGGAAGACATTTGACAAAGTTCCCTATTACACCATCAAATATCAAATACTGGCCTTAGGATCCTGAAGAACAGTGGACTAGATGGAACTACACAAGAACTCATAAAAGAAAGTCTGACAGACACAAAAGCAAGGGTGAGATTCAGAGGAGCACTGTTAGAAGAATTTGAGATCAAGACTGGTGTTAAACAGGGAGATGGATTGTCACCATTGTTGTTCAATATAGCACTGGACGAAGTGATCAGGCAGTGTAGAGCAATAAACGAGAAAATGGGAATACCAAAGACCCATGGGGAGGACAATAAGGACAACAGGGTTCTAGTGGACCGCCTAGCCTTTGTAGATGACATAGCAATAGTAAGAGAGACGGAAGAAGAAGCAAAGACACAACTCGACAACTTAAGTAAGGTAGCCAGGAAGATGAGACTGAAGATCGCCTATAACAAGACAGACATGAAATACCACTGCAGACTGGGAAACGCCGGAAGGCACTGTGAAAATGGTGGACAAATTTAAAAACCTGGGAGAACTTATAACAGGAAGGAACAGGAGCAAGGAGGGAATAACAGAGAGGGTAAGGAAGAGGAGGTCAGCCTTCTGCAAGACGAGAGAGATATACAATAAAAAGAATACGTCCACAAAGGCAAAGATAAGCCACTACAAGGCAACGGTGAGGAATGCAGTATTATATGCTGCTGAGACGATGACACTAGGAAGAAATGGGGCAGAACAATCAGAGAAAGGAGAGACAAAAATACTGAGAAAAATACTAGGTCCGAAAGAGGTGGAGAGAGGTGGACGCGAAGACCTAGGAAAATCAGACTCAAAAGGGCAAGGTTTGCTGGACGTGTAGTTAGGATGCGTATGGACAGAATGACAAAGAGAGTGTGGGAAACAACAGGGAGGGTAAGGGGAAAGACAGGAACCAAGTGGGTTGTTAAACTTCGGAAGGACTGGTTGGAATTGGGGATCAAGGTCGAAGGAAAGGAACATTGGAGGAACAAATATAACCTACCAATATGCCGGAGATCAATGACAGAGAAGAATACAAGAAAAGATTAGAGTGTCGCCCGTGGAGCCGACAGGAGAAACGGACACTGAAGATCTCGGAAGAAGAGCGAGAGATAAGAAGAGAAAGAATGAAGAGGTTCTGGGAGAAGAAGAGGAAAATGCAGTCCACGAAGGGGCTACCCGTGGTCCTACAGAGGCCGTAACGTAAGAAGAAGAAGAATCAACACTTGTGACATGAAATATTAACTTTCCTGAATGCGTCGATGAGGTCCCCCAAGAGCTACTCTCCCGAGGCAAAGACTAACAGAGCAGCACTAACAACCAAAATCCCCCATTTGGATACAGGGTGAGAATTATTGAACTATCTGAAATAAAATCTTCATAACTTCTGACCGGTTTACCTTATGACGTTGAAACTGCACTGTTGGCTGTGGGACGTGATGGGAATTTGTATGCTCAGTATGGTTTGGTTTAGCGTCGAATCCCACTTTCATTCGGATGGGTTCGTCAATAAGCAAAATTGGCACATTTGGGGAAATGAGAATCTGCATTTCGCGATCGAGAAGTCTCTTCACTCTCAACAGGTAACTGCGGTGTGCAATGTTCAGTCACAGAATAATTGGTGCGATATTCCTTCATGGCATTTTGACAACCGAATGGTACGTGAAGGTTTTGGAAGATGATTTCGTCCTTGTTACTCAAAATTACCCTGATTTCGACAAGGTGTGGTTCATGCAAGACGTAGCTCGACCCTATAGATGTAGGAGAGTGATGTCCTAGAGGAGCAGTCTGGAGCCGCATTCTGACTCTGGGGCACTCAGAGGCCACTGGCATCGGCCTCGATTGGTCACCACATTCTCCGGATCTCCACACATCTGAACACATGCTACGCCTTTTTGTGGGGCTATATTAAAGACAAGATGTACAGCAACAACCCCAAAACATTTTCTGAGCTGAAAACAGCATCGATGCTCCGACACTTCAGCGGTTCAAGCAGAATTTCACTATTCGTCTGCTACACATCGTCGCAAATGATGGCAGGCAGCCGGCTGCGGTGACCGAGCGGATCTAGGAGCTTCAGTCTGGAACCGCGCGACCGCTACGGTCGCAGGTTCGAATCCTGCCTCGGGCATGGATGTGTGTGATGTCCTTAGGTTAGTTAGGTTTAAGGAGTTCTAAGTTATAGGGGACTGATGACCTCAGATGTTAAGTCCCATAGTCAAGTGTTTGTATAGCTCTTGGAAGAGGGGCCATTTGTATATCAAACGGAAGGATCGGCTTAGTGTCACTATTCTGCAGTACAGAGTCCTCCTCCTTAGTCAAATGGAGCAAATCGGTTGGTTCAATCTGCACTTCATATGGTGTACCTTGAGCTTGATGGAATTTATGGAAGCACCATTAGTTGATGGGCGTTTCCTTGGAAAACCACAAAGGAGGCGCTTTTTACTATACTTCAGCTAACATCAGCTGACCAAAACCCAGCCGAGCATTCAAAGACGGCTACGCACAGCAAATGGCTGTAATTCTTACGATGTGTTCCTAATATCCCCGTCTCGTACAACATTGAGAAAGTTCCTCATTCCATCACCGTTTTCGAGTTACAGAGGTTTAAAGTTACCCTACCTCTACACGTAAAATCCGCTGTGAAGCGGAAACAAAGCTTATAAAGTGACGTAGCAAGGAGAAATATGCTGTAAAGTGTCTCCGTTATCATCCGAGAACCCCCTGTTGTAGCACTGAAGCACAAGCAACTTTTCTTTGCACGTGAAATGTGGTCTGAGGTGTAAAATGAATTTTACGTTATTCCAGTTTTACATTAAGGACTACCTAAATTTTACTGATCAACAGATTTCTTTTCTTGTGAGTTCCGTGCCGTGTCGCAGAGGAAAAACGATCGTATCGCAGCACTACAAATGCGAATATGTTCCTGTTTATTCAAAGGAATCTGACTGAAAAGTGGACTCAGCATCTTTAAAAATTATCCAAAAAATTTTGGCATGGGAATATATTTGCGTTTTTTTTTTTGTGCTGGGAGAGAAGGGAATGGCAGTGGGAAAGAGACAGAAAAGTATTAAATACTGCAAAATAGAAGGCAGTGGCTGTATCACAGAAAGAGCGAAGGAATCAGTGGCAAAGTGAGAGAAAGAGAGGGACTCAGGGGAACTCAGAACTACTTAAACCTAACTAAGGACATCACACACATCCATGCCCGAGGCAGAATTCGAACCTGCGACCGTAGCGGTCGCGCGGTTCCAGGCTGAAGCGCCTAGAATCGCTCGGCCACACCGGCCGGCCTTAGCTGCCATCAAAGAGATCGGATGGAAGAGTAAAGGATAGATACGGGAGCAAAATTTTACATTGTACTGCTCTAGAAGAGATGGATACACAAGGAGTTCATGGTGCTGGGTTTACTGTGGGAAGAACAATGTGGAAATATATTCCCGCATTTATATCTTATAACGACAGAATATCTAGCCTCAGGATAAACCGAAGATTTCGTAATAGTAGTTTTGTAAACATATACGCACCAACAGATGGATCTGATGAGGTTCCAGTGGATACGATCAGCTACACAAAGTCTGTAAAAGGATACCAGCACATAATTCAAGAATAGTCCATTGAGATTGTAGCGCAAATCTTGGAAAAGAAGAACCTTTCCACGTCCTGTTTGGTACGGAAAACTTACATGAGGAAACAAACACTTAAGGGCCGAGAGTTGTCCAGTTCTTCACTGCCAATAACTTTGACACAGGAAGCATATGTTTCCCAAGAAAAATATTCACAAAGGGAATTGGAGAATTCCTTTAACGAATGAAACATATCAATTTGACTATCAATTCGTATCCGCATGGTGGGAAAAGTGACTCTGAAAGTGTTTCCGAAAGCAAACTCAAACTCGGACTACTACCTTGTAGCTCCAAAAGTGAGCCAAAGGGTTTCTCTGGCATATATTGGGTAAACAATGAGAATGCTGGAATGGATTGTAGAATAATTGGCAGATAGCGACACAGTTTTTGAATGCCAGAACACACTGAAACAGAAGTTACAACTGGTGGAAAACAGGTAAGATATTGGAACGTATTAATAATAACATCACAACTGTGGAAAGGACGTAATAGGGGAATCTAGAAGACCTAAAAATGGAAAGTGGTATGATAATGAATGTTAACGCTTGGTGCAACGCAAGAAAGAAGCAAGAACCCCATGTCCCCAACGAAATAAGAGAATTAACGAGGTTACACATAATGGAGAGAGAGGACGGAAGTGGAAACGGTGTACAGAAGAAAGGAAAGAGAAACCTCAGAAACAAAACTAGAAGATTTGAAAGAGCGCTGTAACAGGAATGAGAGTACAAAATTTTATAAGAAGTTAAAAGAAGGAACGCAGAGGTATAGACCTAAAACAAAAACAGGCAGAAAGGATAAAAATTTGCTGGCAGAAAAGGGTGAAGTATCAGGCGGTGATAGCACTGACGGGGAGTCACGGATATTCGATACAGCAGAACAAAAAATATATGAGCCCATTCTTGCAGGAGTACAGCAAGTGGTGAATTGTCAAAAATATCACAAATCTCTGATCACAGTACACTAGGAGAATGTGTGCAAGACACGCTGGGTGATTATCAGCGTGGCTTTCTGTCTAACGGATGAACCGTGGACTAGTCATTCGTACTGAGAGAAATACAGGAAAAAATCTATGTGGACTTCAAGCAGGCATTCCATAGTCTAAATAGAGGCGGGATTCTTGAAGATATAAACTTGCTTGGCATACCATCCAGTTATATATCGGTTGATAAGAGAATCTTGGCAGGTTCCAAGGAAACGGTGAGAGTGGATGGACCATTAACCGACTTTTATATCAATAAAGCAATTAAGACAAGTTACTGCTCTTTCCACAGTGCTTTTCACTTTAACCTGAGAAGCAGTAATACGCAAACTGCAAATATCTGGGCACAGATGAATAAGGACCACGCTGTTGGCTGCGTATAGTGATGACGATGCAGTTATTAGTAGGGGAAAAATGTCTTTGCATTTAAAAGCTAATAAAATCTAGGACCTCAGACTGACAGCACAAAATGACTGTAAATAATGTAATGTTTAGGCCAGTGGTTACATGTGGATGTGATCGCGAAGAAAATACTACAGAACATTTATGGAGAGATCTGTAATAACGACAGTTCCCGAGGAGCATGCACCAAATATCATTTGGAACGTCTCACACAAGGAGATGGTATTATACGGTTAATTAAAAGTGAAACGATAGGATGGCTGGACCACATCCTTAACAATGGAGGACACAACAAAGAACGTCTTCCAAAGGAAAATGCCAGGAAGAGGATTAAAAGGAAGGCCGCGTAAACGAGGCTGGAAGACGTGGAAGTAAACATCAGAGCACTAGGAATCAAAGGATGGAGAAGGAAAGTAAAACTGAGGGCATAATGGAAGCAACGTGTAAAGGACACGAAGACTCACACAGTCTTGTAAAGACACAAGGAGAAGCTGTTCCAACCATTGTCTTCCCCTACATTTTTTTTACCTATAAGACTTCCTTTCCTATCATGGAAGTTGTTTCCTGATATCATAATACGTGTCCCATCATCTTGTTTCTTCAAGTCAGTTTTTACCGCATATTTATTTCCTCGCCAATTCTGTACCCACTTAATTTGCGGAATCCTAATCTAATTGTATAACTCAAATACTTAACACTTTTGTCCTGTTTTTCAATGTAATACCGTGCTCCAAACGTACATTCTCAGAAATTTCTTCCTCAAATGAAGGCCTACTTCACTTAGCGAATAATGCCCCACCCCCCCCCCCCCTCCCCAACCTTATCCTAGTCTTTCTTCTGACATCCTCGTGACATCGTCCTTCATACGCCATTTTTCATGAAAGGTAGCACAGTCCCATCCCTTCGTCAACTTCATGTTCCACAATTATGATATTAAATTTACTCCTAACCTCATTTCTGCTACACTACATTAGCTTTTACTTTCTCTGGTTTACTCTCAGTCCATATTCTATGCTCATTAGACCGTTCATTCGCTTCAGCAGGTAGTTCTTCCTCACTTTCGCTAAGGTAGAAAGTCAGCAGTGAATCTTGTCATTAATATCCTTAATACCAACACATAAGCTTTGCTTTATTTACTAAATTGCTTGTTTGATGTACCGGCTGGATAGTAAGTGAAATAAACTGCATCCCTGCCTTATACTCGTTATAACTTGACCAGTCCTCTGTTGGTCTTTCATTTTTTCTTTCCGTTCTTGTACATATCCTGAAGTACTTGTCTTTCCCTATAGACGACAACTATTTCTTCTTAGGGTTTCTAACACCTTGTTGCATTATATGTTGTCGAACGCTTTTTCATTGTCGACCACTACTACGAACATCTCGTTATTTTCTGAAGTCTTGCTTGCAGAATCACGAGCAGGGACAGAACTTTCTCGTGCCTTTACTTTCCTCATAGCCCAACTGATTCTTATCTAACAGGTCTTCAAATTTCTTTTCCATTCTTCTTGATATTATTGTTGCCCCAACAGCATGAACTATTAAGTTGATTGCGCGATACTTTCCACACTTATCTTCCCATGCTTTCTTCCAGCATTGACTGAGTGATTGATATATTGCTGTATGTAAGGTGGTATATCCCCAGTCTAAGAACTTTTACAAACTAAATTGGTTAATTATTTGGTTACCATTTTTCCCCAACGGTTTCAGAAACTTTGAAGGTATGTTATCTGTCACGTCTCCGTTATCTGATTTGGTCCTCTGTTTCTTCCATGTCCACACACACCTAACAAGTCATCAGACAAGTGATCCAACTCGTAGGGGCCTTGATGTAATCTTTCCACCTATCAGCTGTCTTCTCTGCATTTAATTGTAGATTTCTCATTACCCTCTTTTATTCTATGGCCCTCGCTTTTAGTTTCCTGAATGTTGTTTTGAGTTTCCTGTGTGCTTAAACAGTCCGTCTGATGATCATTACTTTTTAGATTTTTTTCTGTAACCACTTCCCTTTGGCTTCCCTGTACTTTCTCTTTTTTCTTTCCTAAGTGGCTAATATTGCTGAATTGTGTCTTTTCCTGAATATTTTTATACTTTCTTCTTTCGTGGGTAAGGTGTCGTATTCCTTCTGTTACCATAGGTTTCTTCACAATTATCTTCTATGTACCAACGTCAGTCTCTCCAACTTCTGTGACTGCCCTGTTTAGACATGTCCATTTCTCTTTAACTGAATTGCCTGCTGCGGTAATTATGTCAGTATCTAATAACCTTAGAGAATTTCAGATGCGTCTCATCGTTCCTCATAACTTCAGTATTCTCCATCTTTCCACAATGATTCTTCTGGTAGATCCTTTTCAACCTCGGTCAACTATTCATCGTTACTAAATTACAATCTGAGTCTATATCTGCTCCTTGGTAAGTCTCACAATCCACTGGCTGATATCGGAATCTCTGACCATGACGTAATCCATTTGCAATCTACAAGTGTCTCCTGGTCGTTTGTAGGGATACTTCCTCCTCACGTGATTTTAGAATTGTGTATTCGCTGGTAGAAGCTAAAATTTATTACAAAGGCCAGACCTCTCAAAACTGTTTCTTCTATTCCTTCCTGCAGCACCGCGTTCGAGTCCCACGTGGTTATTAGGTTATAACCTCTCGTTACGTGCTGAATTATCCATTCAGTATCCTCATATACTTTCTACACCCGTTCACGTTGTTACTGTGATACCGGTATGTATATCTGATATTGCTGTTGGCTCTGGTTTGCTGTCAATTCTGATGAGAACAACCTATTATTGAAATATTCAGAGTAACTCGTTATTTGCTCTACCTTTTTGTTGACAGTGAGTCCTACTCCTGTTATGCCATTATCTGCTGCTGCTTACATTACTCTATTTTAATGTGTACAGAAAACCTCACCACCTTTTCATTTCACTTAACTGACAGCCCACTGTATCTAGACTGGCGTGTCAAAAGGAATGTTGCATCAGTCTTCTAAGCAACACAGGCACTGAAATATCGTATCGAAACTCTGTTCAGTCTTCCTTTATCTTTAAAAAAAAATCGTTGGCAGAATGAGATGAAGTCTTAGGCTGCCGTTACTGAAGACTTTTATTCAAAAAGTAAGCATAGGTTAGGGTCGAATCCTCAAACCAGAACATTTTGATTACTAACTAAACACGCCACCCCTAGACAACATGTGTAGAAAAACTCTTTTCCATGATTTTTTGAAGACTTTATTTCGAGTAATCGGCAAAGAACGTCGCCACCCAGATTCAAATTGCGGGGAAAGCAGAACCCGGAGAACTGAAGTGTATGTATTGGATGTGGAGGCACTAAATCCACAACTCGAATTTGTAATGGGTAAACAAGGAAATAATGAAACGACTTTGTCACTCTTTGCATTGCTTACATTTTTGGACCGACGTCTTCATAACTGTTTCAGGCTAAGGTTGTTATAGTTAACATTCATATTTTAAAAGAATACCAGGAAGTTGGCTACTATGAGAAAGAGAAAGGATGAGATAAATTGCTTCAGTTTCGAAACGTCTAAATAAGTGATAAACTAAAAAAGGTAGTCATTTTACTAACGTTTGAAGCTCTTCTTGATGTTTTTCCATGTTTTAGATTTAAAACTGGGTTGTTCTGAAAATCAGCCTTACGCAAACACAATTAGTACATTTTTGTGTTTACCCAGACATATTTCGACACCAATGTGTCATCTTGTGTGGGTCAAATTTTTTATTTCTGGAAAGTACAGTATCAGATTTTACAATAATTTAACTATTGTATGTCTAAGAATTACAATACGCGCAATTTGCCTTTTTTTCTTTAGACGCTCAACTTAAAAATACATCGCTAGATGAATTGCATTATTATACACCGGTTTTTATGCTCTTTTTCGGCGTCTGTTTGACACAATGTCATCTGCAAACTAGCCATGATGAAAATTAATGCGTATTTATCAAGAACTGTTCCGTGGGTAGAGGTTATGTGCCTTTCTGTACTTAACATTTTTTCGTCCTGTTGCGTGTCTGGTTGATGTCTCGCCAACGGCTATTCAGTGCACTGTTTCCACCCAGTTTTTCACACACCTTTCGATCGCTAGTTCACCTCACATGCACTTACACAAAATGTGGTGAAGCGTGCTCTGAGCAGACATTTCTGATCCCGTTCTCAGTGAGAGGTCTTACATTACTGTCGCTGCTCTCTTGTTCATCATTGGTCTTGTGTTTTTTGTGGCGCTAATTTTGAATGTTTCTTCTGAACTGGTGAGGTGTGGCTGCTGGAAGAGGACTGAATATATATATATATATATCTGTGTGTGTGTGTGCGTGTGTGCGCGCGCGCGCTGTTTCTCCAAATGAAAGACAAAATGTGACCGCTGAGGTTTGGCGGCGTGAACGCGGAGTCATGCGTCACATTTAACTCGCAATAGATAGCTCCGACAGCGTTCCGAGTTCGAGCAGATAGAATGCGACGCATTTTCAAGATTTCGTTCACGTTATATCTTCACCTAACTTCAACAACAAAGAAGCTTCCTGCACGTCAAAATTTCAGCAACGTCGTCAGGTAATGTTTTCTTTATTTTTATTTTTTTTTAAGTTTTCCTATATATCGTTTTAAATATATGCTCAGAAAATGAAACTGTAGTCAAAACATAGTGTCTCCGTTCCAGAAGAGACTGATGCCTGTTCCATCTTTGCACATGAATAGTTTGTATGAACTAAACGAATTGTAGGATTATACCCGTTGTCTCTTCGGGACTTGTCAAGTGTGCATCGCGTCTCAACCTGCTAATGCCAAAGTTCGAGATTTAAAGTAATTTTGAACAGAGTGTACTTGGAGCAAAACAAAGATTATAGCAGCTTCGTAGTAGTATCAATGAAGTGCCTTCTACAATTACGACTATTCTTGAGAGAACAGAACGGCATAAGCAAAAATACTCGTGGGCTGGTGATTTAAGTTGGCTTACAGCATTCGCGCCATATAAGCTGCGACATAGTTTTGCCGCAAAGCAAACGAGATGACAGCACGCCGCGGTTAAACGCAGCAGGGAGAGCAGCACCGCCACAGGCACGCCGGCTTTGTAATTACCAGCGTGTCACGCCACGCAGTCTGTGCGCAGGTCAGTGGAAACAGGCTGCGGTGAATATGCAGCCATTGTATTACGGGAGTGCGACTCACTTGCAACGCTTTGTGGCATCTGCTGCACCTATGTGCGAGCTGGAGCTGCCAGCGGCGACGGACGCAAATGTCGACGGCACCAGACACTGGCCGTAGACCACAACTTTGTGTGGACCGAGGTATAGCACGACCTGGCCCAGTGAACACAATTTGAAAGTCATCACATAGGAAATTTCTGTTATTTGCATGTATAAAGAACAAGCTTTTCATAGAAAGTTTCGTATCGTTAGAATTACATTATGTGATCAAAAGTACCCAGACACCCACAAAAAGATACGTTTTTCATATTAGGTGCATTGTGCTACCACCTAATGCCAGGTACTCCACATCAGCGACCTCAGTAGTCATTAGACATCGTGAGACAGCAGAATGGGGCTCTCCGCGGAACTCACGGACTTCGAACGCGGTTGGCTCTGAGCACTGTGGGACTTAACTCCTTCGGTCTAAGGCGCTGCAGTCATGGACTGTGCGGCTGATCCCGGCGGAGGTCAAAAAAAATGGTTCTATGCACTATGGGACTTAACATCTTAGGTCATCAGTCCGCTAGAACTTAGAACTAATTAAACCTAACTAACCTAAGGACATCACACACATCCATGCCCGAGGCAGGATTCGAACCTGCGACCGTAGCAGTCCCGCGGTTCCGGACTGCAGCGGGCGGAGGTTCGAGTCCTCCCTCGTGCATGGGTGTATGTGTTTGTCCTTAGGATAATTTAGGTTAAGTAGTGTGTAAGCGTAGGGACTGATGACTATAGCGCCGGCCGTCGTGGCCGAGCGGTTCTAGGCGCTTCAGTCTGGAACCGCGCGACCGCTACGGTCGCAGGTTCGAATCCTGCATTGGGCATGGATGTGTGTGATGTCCTTAGGTTAGTTAGGTTTAAGTAGTTCTAAGTTCTAGGTGACTGATGACCTCAGATGTTAAGTCCCATAGTGCTTAGAGCCATTTGAACCATTTGATGACCTTAGCAGTCCAATAAGATTTCACACAGATTTGAACATTTTGAGCTTCTTAGGTCATCAGTCCCCAAGAACTTATAACCAGTTAAACCTAACTAACGTAAGGACATCACACACATCCATGCCCGAGGCAGGATTCGAACCTGCGACCATAGCGGTCGCGCTGTTCCAGACTGTAGCGCCTAGAACCGCTCGGCCACCCCGGTAGGCTCGGGTGATTTCCACACTCCCAAACATCCGTAGGCCCGCTCTTTCCGATGTAATAATGAAGTGGAAACATGAAGGGGCACGTACAGCACAAAAGCGCACAGGCCGACCTCATCTGTTGCCTGACAGAGACCGCCGACAGCTGAACAGGGTTATAATGTGTAATAGGCAGAAATATATCCAGACCTTCAAATAGCAATTACAAACTGCATCAGGATCCACTGCAAATGCTATGACAGTTAGGCGGGAACTAAGAAAACCTGTATTTCACGGTCGAGTGGCTTCTCATAAGCCACACATCATGCCGATCATTGCCAAACGACACCTCGCTTGGTGTAAGGAGCGTAAAAATTGGACGAAAAATGTTCAAATGGCTCTGAGCACTATGGGACTTAACATCTATGGTCATCAGTCCCCTAGAACTTAGAACCACTTAAAGCCAACTGACCTAAGGACATCACACAACACCCGGTCATCACGAGGCAGAGGAATAAAGATTGGACGACTGGACAGTTGAAAAACGTTGTGTGGGGTGACGAATCACGGTACACAATATGGTGATCCGATGGTAGGGTGTGGGTATGGCGAATGCCCGGCGAACGTAATCTGCCAGCGTGTATAGTGCCAATAGTAAAATTCGGCGGCGGTCGTGGTTTTCATGGAGGGTGCTTGCACCCCTTGTTGTTTTGGGTGGCACTATCACAGAAAAGACCTACGTTGATGTTTTAAGCACCTTCTTGCTTCCCACAATTTAAGAGCAATTCGGGGATGGTGATTGCATCTTTCAACACGATCGAGCACCCGTTCAGAATGCAGGACCTGTGGCGGAGTGGTTACACGATAATAACATCCCTGTAATGGACTGACTTGCACAGAGGCCCGATCTAAATCCTATAGAACACCTTTGGGACGTTTTGGAACGCCGAATTCGTGGCAGACTTCACCGACCGACTTCGATACCTGTCCTAAGTGCAGCACTCCTTGAAGAATAAGCTGCCATTCCCCAAGAAAACTTTCAGCACCTGATTGAACGCATGCCTGCGAGAGTGAAAGCTGTCATCAAGGCTAAGGGTGGGATAACACCACACTGAATCCCAGCATTTCCGATGGAGGATGCCACGAACTTTTAAGTCATTTTCAGCCAGGCGTCCCAATACTTTTGATCACATGGTGTAGCTTTAGTGGCTGAGATACGAGGGGCGTTCAGTAAGTAATGCAACATACTTTTTCTCCGCCAGTTTCGATTGAAAAAATGCGGAATTTGTTGCGGGTCGACGTGACATATTCCTGTTTCAGCCTCTATATTTTCGTGAAGTTCCGATAGGCGGTGGCGCTATGCATAGCCTTCAAAATGGCATCTGTAATGGAGTTGCTTTCCAAGTAGAGAGTTGACATTGAGGTTCTTCTGGCAGTAAAGCAGAGCATCCCAGATATTCACCGGCGCTTGAGGAATGTATACGAAGACCTGACGGTGAACAAAAGCACGGTGAGTCGTTAGGCGAGGTGTCTGTCATCAGTGCTGCAAGGTCGAGGCAGTCTGTTCGATCTCCCGCGTGCCGGCCGCCCGCACACAGCTGTGATTCCTGCAATATTGGAACGTGTGGACACTCTCATTCGTGGTGATTGACGGATCGCAGTCGAACACCTTGCTGCAACTGGGCGTATCTGTTGCTGCTGTTGACACACTCGTCTATCAGTTGGGGTACTCAAAGGAGTGTGCCCATTGGGTTTCTCGGCGCCAAACAGGAGACAATAAAGAGTGCCTAAAGACCACCAGTGCAGGGTTGCTTGAGCGTTACGAGGCCGATCGTGACAATTTTTTGTCGAACATTGTCACAGGCGTGAAACATGGGTTCATCACTTCGAACTGGAAGCAAAACGGCGACCCATGGAGTGACGCCACACCACCTCTCCTCTGAAGAAAAAGTTCAAAGGCGCACCCACAGTCCGTAAAGCCACGGTGACTGTCATGTGGGACACAGCATGGGTTACTGTGCTTGGCGCCGTCCCTCAAGGCGCAACGGCCAAACCGCGCGGAGTGGCCGCGCGGGTTGAGGTGCCATGTCACGGATTGCAACGGCCTCTCCCGCCGGAGGTTCGAGTCCTCCCTCGGGCATGGGTGTGTGCGTTGTTCCTAGCATAGGTTAGTTTAAGTCAGTTTAAGTAGCGTTTAAGTCCAGTGACCGATGACCTCAGCAGGTTGGTCCCTTAGGAATTCACACACATTTGAACATTTTGGGCAACGGCCAACCGTGAGGTACTCTCAGGAATTTGAACAAACGATTTCAGCGTGTTTGTCGCCACGAAAATGCAAACGAACTTCTCCTTATGCATGACGACGTAAGGTCTCACACAAGTCTGCACACCCGAGAGGAGCTCACAAAGCTTTATTGGACCGTTCTTCCTGATTCATCCTACAGAACAGATCTCGCACCTTCCGACTTACGTCTGTTTGGCCCAATGAAGGATGCACTCCTCGAGAAACAATACGTGTATGACGGGGAGTTTGTTGACGCAGCGAGACGTTGGCTACGAAATCGACCAGTGGACTGGTACGACGCTGACCTACAGGCCCTTCCAGTTGGCGCAGGGCTGTCGCACTGAACGGAAATTATTTTGAAAAATTGGGTTTTGTAGCCAAAGAGTGGGGAATAATATGGAGTATTGGTATCGCGAATAAAACCAGCCTGCTTTGATAAAGGAATATCTTGAACATCCCTTGTAAATGTGCAGTTATCATCGTGTGAAACGCAAATTTAAGGTGGGAGTTAGAAGGAAAGGGCAAGGGGGGGAGGGGCAAAATGAGTTCTGGAATTTCATTGTAAGGGACAACATGGTGGTTGTTAACCACAGAGCAGCAAAGGGAGGTGTCTACTAAATCATCATAAATGTTACTACTACACATTCTATCTAAAAGTAGTCATTATTTATAGATTATGCATTAGCTGATTACCATTCACTGGACTCGCATTCGGGAGGACGACGGTTCAATCCCGCGTCCGGCCTTCCTGATTTAGGTTTTCCGTGATTTCCCTAAATCGCTCCAGGCAAATGCCGGGATGGTTCCTTTCAAAGGGCACGGCCGACTTCCTTCCCTAATCCGATGAGACCAATGACCTCGCTGTCTGGTCTCCTTCCACAAATCAACCAACCACCCAATTACCATTATTAGATTTCCAATCGTATGTTACATACCAAATTAAGCATAAAATGTCGTATTCCATATCCTGCTGCAATCATAAATTTTACGACGGATTTATAATCTAGTGTTAGGGACACGGTTTCATTCTGTAGATTCTAACTCTGTGTCGGAAAAATACTAGACATACGTCTTTCAGTGATTACAGGTCAGAACCAGAACTAAGGAGACAATGTTCATTTCGTTATCGAGAAGTGAGTTAAACGAGCTCTTAAATCCGGTCTTGTCTACAACTGGTTACGAGATATTAATTCTGTACACAACGAAAAACAGGAAACTGTGCAAAGGAAAGAAATGGGTTACCAAAGTTTGTGAACCTCAAAAGTCTATCCCAGTAAATAACGATCAAACCACAACAAAACATAAAAAATGAACTAATCAAACAAGTCGTATAAAACTTCTCAAAGCGTAGTATTGGGTTACCATAGTTTATAGACTTCAAAACACTCTTCCAGTGAACAGATCAACGTCATAAATACCAGAAGAGGACTAGTAAGCGTTTTTGCGTGAGCGACCATGTTGCGTCCCTGAGCCAACCTCGTCCTCGCTCAATAATTACGATTAATACAGTTTACCCTTACCGAACAATGTGGTGGGATATTGCGTGTTAAATGAAGTTAACGAGTACGTTCCACTTTGTGACTAAATGTCCTTTAAGCACAAATATAGTTCGTTAAACTTTTCCCTAGCGTGCATACCAGCACGCTTTCCATCCTTATTCGGGAACTATTAATAACGTTCAATTCTTGAATGTTCGCTCTGAGGTCCGGTGGTTAGATGTACGTCGAGCGTTTTTTTGTGCTAGAACCTTGGGCTAAATTCAGTTAACATAATGAAAGAAGACGTTAAACGCTACTTTGCTCATTAGGAAGCTCACGGCTAGGAAAGACAATGTTATGGGCTCAAAGAGCGTCCATCGAAGAACGAGTAACAAATATTTAAACGTTTTTGCTAGCCAGTAAGCAGTAAACGTCTTTTAACCTGTGATTCTTCAGTTTCTCCCGGCGTATTTGTTGCTCGAACAGTCCACGGGTATACTGCCGGTTCATAGTGTCCAACGGGCACAATATTTCGGCGATCAGACATGTCACCATCGTCAGGTGCGCTGACGAACTGAGCTCCTGTGGGCGGGCGGCCGATTTAAATCCCCTTCCCCCGTGGGTGGGGTGTGGGGGTGTGGGTGGGGTGTGTGTGTGGGGGGGGGGGGGTTTCCCCAGTGCGTCCGTAAGTACAAGGATCACTACTAACGGAAAAAGCGTCACGTTCTATGAGGTTGGTACCTAAGTTCGTACCGTTTTTGTTTTGCGTGTTGGTATTCCGGTTGCTATGGGTGTATTGGCCCATTGTCATTCTTTACTTCTAGTTTACAGTTGGTATTTGAGTTTACATATTGTCATTTTATTGTTTGGAGATGGTGAGTGGAGCTGTGGACGCTAGAAAACGGTGTGCCAAATGGAGAAATCTGAACATTTCTGAGATATTATTCTGTCTGAGCTCGATAGAGGAGTGCTAGCAACGGAGGCAGCCAGAAACATTTGCACCGTGTATGGGAAAAATGTCACTGGACAGAACGCGGAAAGAAAATGGTTTTCTCTTTTTATGGCGGATCGTTTTGACATTTGTGACTTTCTATATTCAAGAAGACCTTCGGGATTTAAAGAAGATCGTTTAATTGCGTTAACCCACAATGATCCACGCCAGTGTATTTGAGAACTTGCATAGGTGGTGAACTGCGATCATTCCACCGTCATGTTGTATTTGTAGGCAATTGGGAAGGTTTTTATCCGATGCAGTGTATGGATACCGCAAGTTCTAAGCCTAAATCACAAAAATCGGAGGGCTGCCATATGTGCATTTGTGTTTCCACGTCGTCAATTGGCTCGTGAACAACACCGACTTTTCCTATCCTGTATCGTTACCGGTGAACAGAAATTGTTCTTTTGTGCTAACAAAAGGAAAGAAAGGAGTAGTTCAGCCCAAATAAGGCAGCAACTCTCCTTACAAAGACGTGCACACATTCACGAAAGACAATGTTCCGCATCTGGTGTGGCTCACTAACAGTTGCTTCTGCGACGTATAACCATCGCTGCTGACGTTTATTGTCAACAACTGCGACATCTCGCAGACGCAGTCCAAAAACAACGCCCAAGAAGAATGCGTGAAGTGGTGCTACTCAACAGTAACGTCCGCCTGAATCCTGCTAGCCGGCCGCGGTGGCCGAGCGGTTCTAGGCGATTCAGTCCGGAACCGCGCGACTGCTACGGTCGCAGGTTCGAATCCTGCGTCGGGCACCGATGTATGTGATATCCTTAGGTTAGTTAGGTTTAATTAGTTCTACGTTCTAGGGCTGATAACCTCAGATGTTAAGTCCTCTAGTGCTCAGAGCGATTTGAACCATTTTTGAGCATCCTGCTACACTGAGAAAAAGCAGTAAACTGGAGTTGGGTTGGGAAGTCATTCCGCAGCGTCCTTATTCACCTGCCCTTCTGCCTTCAGATTTCTGGTTTTTCTACTCTCTACTGAACAACCTTCAAGGAATTTCCCTTCCGCATGAAAATGCTCGCAGAACACGGCTCGACGATTTCCTCGTCTCAAAAGAAAGCGACTTCTGGAGTCGAGGAATCGAAGAGTTACCCCAGCGTTGGCAGACTGTTGTAAATAGTGAAGCAGAATATATTGAGCCGGCCGGTGTGGCCGAGCGGTTCTAGGGGCTTCAGTCTGGAGCCGCGCGACCGCTACGGTCGCAGGGTCGAATCCTGCCTGGGGCATGGATGTGTGTGATGTCCTTAGGTTAGTTAGGTTTAAGTAGTTCTAAGATCTAGGGGACTGATGGCCCCAGATGTTAAGTCCCATAGTTCTCAGAGCCATTTCAACCATTTTTGAGAATATATTGTGTATTACTAATAAGTCACTGTTACGTGTATGTGTTGTGTTTGTTAAACTTACGGATAGGTACTACGAATTTATGCACCAACCGAATGATTACCTGTGTAAGTGACGTAGCGTGAGAAGGATGTTGCCACACAATGATGTTTACACGCTTCGTGGCGGGTGGTACCTTGCTGTGTTTACAGTAACTGACTTTTTGAGGAAAAAAAGGGTAGTTGCATCGCAGTAGAATTTAGAAAAGCACTGTCAAGTCGTGGACGCCCGATTGCATCGCTAGCTGTCAGGAGCGGTAAAATAGGAGAAGGAAGAATTCGTGACTAATCAAACAATTTTAGTGTTATCGGAGCTGCTGTTTTCCGCACGACACGATGAGCGTAATTGTAACGTAGTGGCCACTGCGTCCAGACCGCTCCCGCGGCGATCCTGTTTTCGCGCGTCGAATGGCGCGGCGGGTGCTGTGCCAACAGAGTGGCGCAGCGTTGTTTGGCCGCGCCGGAGCACACGTCAACAACCCGGCGAGCTGGCTCTCCTGATGGCAAACCGATGTCCGCCGGCGCGCGCCGCTCGCGAATTGATTTAAGCACAAGTCGCCGCCAGCCGGAACGAATAATGCGGTCGCAGCCATTGTCAGACGGGGAGCGGTGCAAACACGCGGCCGGCGCAGCCACTATCAGCGGCGTGCAAACAGTTTCCGCAAAATATTCATATTCCATTTCCGCGGGATCCAGTTTGGTTTGTCACTTCGCCTCTCTAGATCGTATTGAAGACAATAGCGAGTTTGTTGACGTGGTGTGATAACGTCGTGGCAGCGATAACATTCTGTTGTCTCTGATGAGTGAGCTTGTTCCAGACTTAGAGAGAACGATTTTGTAAAACACGACAGTGCATTGACTGGTATGAATAAGGGAAAAAAATCAACCGAACAGCGGATGATTATTTTTAGCGGCGAGTGTTTGGTTAACTGTGATTCTGTTCACTTTGGCATTCGAATTTGACCATAGATGAAACGCGCATTGCTTTTCTGGAAGGTATCTCAATCCATCCCAAGGGCAGTGAAGAAAAGTGTTTGATTAAAAAATTTGATACTGCATGAACCGATCTGCTAGCATTTCATGGATTTCTGTCCCAGCATTCAAGACATTTGTTACCAGATTATAGCCGTGATGGAACGGGTACGATAGGTGTTGCACTTCGCAGACGCCTAACTGAGATCGCTTCTGATGAAAACGTCTAAAAAATTATTGTCATACAGCAGGCTTCGCCTCATATATGCGAAAAAATAAGCATAATTACCAGGGACGAGCTTTCTAGGAAAAACAGTACTAGAATTTGCGTGCAACCAACTGCGTTTTGCCGGCCGCGGTGGTCTAGCGGTTCTAGGCGCGCAGTCCGGAACCGCGGGACTGCTACGGTCGCAGGTTCGAGTCCTGCCGCGGGCATGGATGTGTGTGATGTCCTTAGGTTAGTTAGGTTTAAGTAGTTCTAAGTTCTAGGGGACTGGTGACCACAGATGTTAAGTCCCATAGTGCTCAGAACCATTTTTGAACCAACTGCGTTTCACAAGAGGTGTGAAACCGGCAATAGGTGTTTATGCCCTCTTCAAATAACATTTTAACTTTGTTTATATATTTTCTGTACAGATCTCCGACAAATACAGCTCACAATTGGTGTCATAGTGAGCTGAGATTGAACACTTTGAGATTGCAATTTACAATTCTCCATGCGTCTGTTCGCAGGTTTTTTTTTTATTTCCTATTTTTAATTTTGTTTTTATTTGAGCGTTTCTCTCCGACTGTTTTCAGGTATCTCTCGTTTTCAAAAAGGTGAAGAAAACCATGGAATACCTCCTAATATCTTGTCGAACCTCCTTTTACCCGGCGTAGTTCAACAATTCGGTGTGGCATGGACTCCACAAGTGGGTGGAAGTCCCCTACAGCAATGCTGGTCCCATGTACCATAAATGTACGATGGAATTCACGTCGGGCGATCTGGGAGGCCAAATCATTCTCTCGAATCGTCCATTATGTTCTTCAAACCAGTCGCGAACAAGTGTGGCCCTGTGACATACCGCATTGTCAACCACAAAATTCCATCGTTATCGGGAGCATGAAGTCCACGAATGACTGCAAATGTTCTCCAAACAGCCGAACATAATCGTTGCCGGTCAGTGATTGGTATCAGTTGGACGACAGGATGAAGTGCATTCCATGTAAATTCCATGTAAAATCCCATTGGGCAGCCACCACCAGTTTGCACAGTGCCCTGCCGATAGCTTGGGTCCATTGTTTCGTAGGGTCTGCGCCACACTCTAACCTTACCATCAGCTCTTACAAACAGCCGGCCGGAGTGACCGAGTGGTTCTAGGCGCTACAGTCTGGAAACGCGCGACCTCTACGGTCGCAGGTTCGAATCCTGCCTCGAGCATGGATGTGTGTGATGTCCTTAGGTTAGTCAGGTTTAAGTAGTTATAAGTTCTAGGGGACTGATGACCTCAGAAGTTAAGTCCCGTAGTGCTCAGAGCCGTTTGAACCATTTTTTTTCTTACAAACTGAAACTGTGACTCATCTGAACAGACCGCGGTTTTCCAGTCGCCTGGGTCCAACCGAGATGGTCAAGAGCCCAGGAGAGTCGCTGCAGGTAACGTCGTGCTGTCAGCAAAGCCACTCGCGTCCGTATTCTGCTGCCATACCCCATTAACACCATTTCTCCTCACTTTTCTAACGGATACGTTCTTCGTACATCACAAATTGATTTCTGCGGCTATTTTGCGCAGTGTTTCTTGTCTATTAGCATTGAAAACTCTACGGAAACGCAACTACTCTCAGTTGGTATAAGAGGGCCGTCAGCCTCTGTTTTGTTCGTGGTGAGACGTAATGCCCGAAATTTGGTATTCTAGGGGCACTCCTGGCACTGTGGATTTCGGAATATTGAATCCTCTAAAGATTTCCGAAACTGTATGTCCCATGCCTCTAGCTGCAACTACCACTCCACGTCAAAGTCTATTAATGCCCGTCGCGCTGCCATAATCACGTCCGAAACCTCTTCACATGAATCATGTGAGTGGAAATAACAGCTCCGCCAACGTATTGTCCTTGTATACCTCGGGTACGCGATACTATTGCCATCTGTATATGTGCATATCTCTGTCCCAAGACCGTCGTCACCACAGTGTATGTTCGTATAGTTACAACAATAAACTTCAGCGAAATAGCATCTAAACAGAATTTTCAAATTAATAACGGCAGAAAACTATGGCTGAAAAAAGAAGTACAAAGCCAAAATAAAAAAGACGCAATAACAACATATAAAGACACGTGTAACCCCGACTTATGAGGCTCACAGAAGTTCTGCTACGTCAACAGCTCAATTGAATGAACAGTCACAAAAATGTAATATAAAGAGAAAATAAATGAATTACCACTAAGGTGGTTCAAATCTCCTTCCGTCCATACTGAATTCTGTTTTCCGCAATATTCAAAAATCACTCCGGGCAAATTCCCGGATTTTTCTTTTCAAAGGACACGGCCGATTTCTTTCCCTTCCCTTGCAACAATCCGAGCTTGCTCTCCATCTCTAATGACCGTAAACTTCATTATTTCCTCTCCCTCAACCAATCCTCGCACGAGGATAATACGGACCAAGAACGAGCTTGGACTGGTAAAAGAAGCTGGCTACGTACTTCTTAAAGGAAGTATCTCGGGAGCCGTTGAGTGTTTATGGAAATTGCGCGAAACCTGAAAGTGGAAGGCGAGACAGAGTTTAGAGCCACCGTCCTCTTGGATGCCAGTCCATTGTCGTAACAGTGCTTCACCCCGCTTGGTAAACTGAAGACGTGCAGTGTAAAACAGCTACAGCAACTTTAGGCCTAGAGTACGTATATGAGAAACAAAAAAGCCAAAGTGTTTGGGAGGACAACTCTTTGTGAGTTCGGTAACTGCTCAATTTCTTCATGACTGATTTACATCACAGCAGATTTTGGACATAAAATGCATGAAGGATTTCGTAATATGACTTTTTTACTAAAATGCTTTCACGAATGTACGCGTGTTTTGCTGCGATATTAACCGACTTTTGAGCCTGTAATGAAAGTCACAGTCAGCAGGGTTCCCACATAACTGAAGCCTTTGGTCGCATATAGCAATGGAATGTCTGACAAGGAACTTGTCTCTTTCATATACCGGCTTCATCGCCATTAACAAGTCCTTTTCACACTCGCCTCATCCACATTAAAACTCTTCCTCATACAGACCTCATATCATGGTTGAGAAAACACCAGCTATTTAAATAAGAAAAAAAAAACCAATGGGTGAAACTGGGTTGCTATGCGTTTTATTTGCTTTCCAGGACTTTTTTTTATTGACGATAAAATAGTTCACTTTAAATTGTCATGATTAATTTATCCAACACAGCAGCTCATTCTTATAGGTCCTCTACTAGTCTCTCTTTTCTTGGCCTACCAGCACTGTATGCATTTAGAGAATCTTCCCCACCTACAGATTTGTTTGGTCAAAATTAAGAATTTAGGAAGGAAGAGACCCAAGAAATTAATTAATATCTAAAACTTTCTGCACGCTTCCACATAGTAGTAAATCGTAATATAAATTCATTACGATTCTACAACAAGTTCATTTTTTCCTTGAAGTGTAAATGTTACTTAGGCGTAATTTATATTTTTCAAGAAAAGCTAAAACACAATATTTGTAAAAGAAATTCTTGTGACAGTAAATAGTTGTGTTCGACACATATTACTGCTCTTTTTAATTTTTAAATGGCTAACAGTGTAACATTTTGTATGTTAATTATGTTTTCATAATTAAATCTAGTAGGAATTTACTTTTTTTGAATTTTTAGACTTTTAAAGCCTCGTGGATTTTTTGGGTCATGTTAAATTACGACAGCTCTATTCATACCACTTATAAACTCCCCCTCACAATGACTACCCTTTATGAACTTATCCTCACACTAACCTCATACATTTTATGAACAATGCACACCGATCTCAAAACCTTCTTCGACTCCTCCTCGGCTGACCTCGTACCCTTTATGAACTAATCCTGACACAGCCCTAATAACCTTTATGAACTCCTCGACATACTGACCGAATATATGTTTTGAACTCCTCCTCTCGTACTTCATGAACTACTCACACTGACCTCATACTCTTCACGAACTACTCGTGACACTGGCCTGAAGAACTTGTGAACTCCTTGCCACAATGAATATCTTTTTTGAACACCTCCTCACATTGTTTTCATATCCTTCATGATCTCCTCCTCACACTGATCTAATATATTTTACTTATTTCTTGTCACACCGACCTGATACCCTTTTCGATCTTCTTCTCACTCTTCTTCACATTGACCTCAGATCTATTACGAACTCCTCATCACACTAACCTTATACGCTTTATACAATTCTAGTTGCACTGGCCCAGTTCTATTTTTTAAATACTCTCCACACTCACCTCATATCCTTTATGAGCTCCACCTCACACTTACAACACACCCCTTATGTGCACCTCTTCGCCGGCCAGCGTGGCCGAGCGGTTCTAGGATCTTGGAACCACGTGACTGCTATGGTCGCAGGTTCGAATCCTGCCTCGGGCATGGATGTGTGTGATGCCCTTAGGTTAGTTAGGTTCAAGTAGTTCTAAGTTCTAGGGGACTGATGACCTTAGAAGTTAAGTCCCATAGTGCTCAGAGCCATTTGAACCATTTTTGCGCCTCTTCACTTCCTTACGTGTCTATTATGAACTCCTTCTCATTCTGACCTCATTCCCATTATAAACGCCTCCTCACACTGACTTTGTCCCCATTATGAACTTCTCCTCACTTTTACCTCGTCCCCATTATGAACTCCACCTTTAAACTGACCTTGCCTCCATTATTAACTTCTCCTCATACTGATCTCGCCTGCACACTGACCTCATCCTCACACTTTCTTTCTTTCTTTCACTTGCGCCTTTGTCCCGCAATGTGCGCAGGGTCGGCGTGGTTACAACTAATTTGGCAAGGTTAATTGAAAGTGGTGGCCGGATGCCCTTCCTGCCGCCACCTCATCGCCCCCAGGACGGAGTCAGTGTACCCCAACTGTCTGCGTCTAGCGTAACCATGAAATAGTGAGTAAGTGTTACAAATGTCTGCGTGTCGTGTAACCGAGGCGGGATGTGGGAACCAGCCAGGTATTCACCTAGCAGGATATGGAAAACCGCCTAAAAACCACATCCAGGCTGGCCGGCATACCGGCCCGCGTCTTTATCCACTGGGCGGATACGATCTGGGGCCGGCGCGCCTACCCGAGTGCAGGAAGTAGCGCATTAGCGCTGTCGGCTGACATGGCAGGTGACCTCGTCCTCACACTGACATTTCTTTAACTGACCTCTTTCTCATACTGACCTCTTTCTCATAACGTGGAGGCGAGCAAGGGCGGCAGCAGGAGCACCAGCCAGGTCAGAACGCAGCTCCTCGGCG
Source organism: Schistocerca americana (assembly GCF_021461395.2). Taxonomy (NCBI): domain Eukaryota; kingdom Metazoa; phylum Arthropoda; class Insecta; order Orthoptera; family Acrididae; genus Schistocerca; species Schistocerca americana. The sequence continues at coordinate 633,767,697 of NC_060123.1, read as the reverse complement.
CCAGAGATCCTGCAACAAACACAGGCAAATAAGGCACTCATTAAGGCATTCCAAGTCTCGACGACAGCGTTAAAAGCAGCCACATAAAACAAATTCATTAGGTAACTTTTTTTTGTCATCATAGTTTTAACAATACATCGATTATACTAACTACGTGTACTATTTTCCAGTTTCCCAGTTTCAATGTAAGTTCATCACTTTGTTGTCCGTCTGTCTTTCTGTCCGACTGTTAAAAACCCTTTTCCTCGTGTACGGTGTATGTATACATTGAAACTTATGTTACGTATTAAGGAGTACTTTCCCTTCTAAGTCAACGCTATGAAATGCAATCAAAAGAAACTGTCATTTACATCACACATTTTGATACTCGCAAACTCATTCATCAAAACCTGTATGGTATTTCCCTTTAGTTTAGAGTCATGAAATTTGGCAAGAAGCAAGGTTTCACAGAACAACCGAAGGGAAAAAATCCGAAACTGGTTAACTGGTAATGATATCACACGGAAAAAAGTTGTCATTTATTATGTGTCTGTTCGCCTCTTAATATCTCTTTTTCTCCGGAATGGGTAGATGTATGAAGTTCAAATTCGTGTAATATAATCAAGTCCATAGTCCTCTGGGGGTGTAATCCTATTAACTCAGTGCAATCAAAAGATATGGCCATTTATGTCACATACTTTGGCACTCGCAAACTCACTAACTTAAGCCTATAGGGCACTTCCTCTTGACATAGAATAATGAAATTTCGCTGGAAGAAAGGCTTCACAGTTCAAGTAAAGGAAAAAAATTTTTAAAATGTTAATTTGTAGCTAAACTACTCGAAAAAAATTTTCTGTTTTTAATTGTTATCCGACTTCGAACTTGAAATTAAAATATTAAGTATTGGAATCCCTAGGACCGATATCTTTCCAGTATCAATGTGAATAACAGACAAGAATCGTGGAAATCCTCCCTTCCTGAACGAGATTAACTATCTATATTATTCAGTTTGTACAGAACTCTCACTGCGCGAGTCCTACTGGAACCACGCCAATTTTTTCCCCATCTCAATATAGGTGCCGCATGTGCAGTCGTATCACTATTCAGAGACCACCATTGACTGGCTTGCCTAACTACTTGTATTCAACCTCATAAATATGTTGATTAATGATTGTCTTCCCATATTAAGTCTAATTTCAGACTGTGAATATCCACATGTTATTAAAATAAATTGTCGCCGTTTACGTAGTGGAATGTGTAGTATCATCTGAAAGAACGTAGTGTAAAGTTTCTGCTACCTTCTGCAATGAGGGCCCTGCGCTTTGGAAACGCTGGCATACGCTGTATGTCTGAGATACGAACTGTTGACTGAGCACAGGCGACAGCAATGAATTCTCTATTGAACGGTGTGTTGTGGGTAACTGGGGTGAGAAGAGATATGACGGAATCGCTCTATTAATATTGCATCTAAAAACTGTCGCCCAACGGCGGCTTAAATCTATGGAAGAATTTGCGTGAAAAGAAGGACGGAGGTGCTACTAAAATATTCAAAGGTTGCATGTGGTGTAGCTCTCAGGGTGCTAATTTTTCCTAACAGTACTTCGGAGTGTGAGCTATCGTTGAATCACAGGCAAGTGTTTGGTATTCTTCACGTTCTCTTTTCGAAGAATATTAGGTCTGAACTATTAGTGTCGAGGTCCGGTCTGCTGGCCAGCGTGTGGATGGTTTTTAAGGCGGTTTACCATCAGCCACAGCGAATGCGGGCTGGTTCCCTTTATTCCACCTCAATTACATTATGTCGGCGATTGCTGCGCAAAAACTTTCTCCACGTGCGCGAACACCATAACTACAACTACTCTACCACACAAACATTGGGGTTACACTCGTCTGGTGTGAGACATTCCAAAGAGGGTGGGGGGGGGGGGGGGTGGCAGGGGGTCCACTAGGGCCCGAAACGCACAATAACTGTGGGCTGCTGTAGCCTGTTGTGGGGTTGTGAACCACTGACGGCTACGGCGGGGACGAAGCCTCTCCGTCGTTTCTAGGTCCCCAGTTCCATATAATACAATACAATGATTAAAACGAATGTTGGCTTTCCCAAGCGTTCATTCTGATGTAGAGACTACCCCATAGTATTGAAAGTTGTAAAATTTTACAACTAAGTTATGTAACTGCTGAGAGAGGGTGCACTGAACCAGTAACAACAACATTTCAGTGTGCAATGAAATGGACGGCCACGTAAAGAACCATCTGTTAACAATGTGCATTTCCCAGTCGCATTTATCAAATACAATGCTCTTCAAGTAAAAGCGCCTAACGCTAATTAGTGATGTGTGCTGAAGTGAAACTAGTTACCATTTCTGTATTTATTCACGACTGCTGAAAATTTGTAAATGAACTTGAATGACAGTTAACCAGTTACTAATGACGAATTCAGTAACATACGTTCAACTGCTGACACTACGAGCAGAATAAGGAACCAACTCCTTTGCATACAAAAGGTCTGTTCAGTAAATGCCATACCATTCGTAATTTCGTGCCAACGTTGAGTTGGAGCGAAATTCGAAATGCGCACACGTCTGTATTTAACGTGTAACTACAGAAACTTTCAACGCTGTATGTTTGTTAGTTATTGCTCAGTGCTGTATTGAGTAGAACGTTGAGTCGCACAGTTTGCTAATTTCGAGATGGCAGAGTTAGAGGAGCAACGTGTCTGCATTAACGTTTGCGTAAAAGTCAGGAAAACCTTTACAGAGACACACCACATGGTGCAAGTAGTCTACGGTGACGAGTGCTTAAGTCGTACTCGGTGCTTCAAATTGCTTATACGGTTTAAAAGTGGCCGGATAGATGTGAAAGATAACCCTCGTTCAGGACGCCCTTCGACGTCTACCGACGACGCTCATGTCAGGAACGTCAACGAAACTGCGCACGCCAATCGAAGACTGTCTGTACGAGAGATTGGAGAAGAATGTAACGTTTCAGTTGAACCATTTCAGCAAATTCTGACTCAGTATCTTTTAATGCATCGGTACTTGTAGCCGGCAAGTACGTCCCACGGCTCATGAGTCAAGACCAGAAAGATCTTCGCCTCACAATCTGTGAAGAGCTTTTGGATCGGGCAAATGAGTAGGAGATGTTCCTTAAGAAAATCGTAACTGGGGATGACACGTGGTCCTACGGTTATGTTACGATGTTGAGACCAAGGTTCACTCCTCACAAAGCGTCGGGAATGGTTTTCCAAGACCAAAAAAAAGCTCCTCAGGTCAGGTCAAATGTCAATGCCATGCTGATAGTTTCCTTTGACTTTGAGGGATTAGTTCATTATGAATTCATGCCAAAGGAGAGTCTGTTAATCAGTGGTACTATTGCGACGTGTTGCAACGCCTGCGAGAAAATGTGGGAAAAAACTTTCTGAAATGAAGCGAGACAATGCACGGCTCTTGTGTCACCATAACACGACCGCTTATTCATCCCTATCCTATTTCACAAGGAACGAAATCACTGTGCTGCCTCATGCCTCGTCCTCCGTACTCCCCAGACCTGGAACTTGCGAACCTTTTTCATTTCCAAAGTTGAAAACCCCGTTGAATGGACGAAGATTTGCAACGGTAGACGAGATAAAAAAAAATCATAGGCGACTCTTCGCGCGATTCAGCAAGAGGCGTACCAATATTGGTTCCGGAAGTGGAAACGGCGTTGAGAGCGGTGTGTCACTCGTGGAGGAGAGTATTTCGAAGGATACCATGCACAGTAAGAAAAAAATAAGCGTAGAAAAGTTTTGTGGACCAAATTCCGGAACTTTTTGAACAGACCTCGTAAAATGTTATGATTTTAAGCTGAATCAGAAACCCACCATGGTCATTTCACAGCATTACAATGCTTAAGGAAAATCGTTATTATTATTACTGTTATTATTATTATTATTATTATTATTATTATTATTATTATTATCAGTGTCACCCTTATATATCATTTCTTGTTTAGTGTTTCATGTGGATGCACAATGGTACTGGAGCGTGCTAGCATATGGATATATTTCTATAGCGCTACTAGGCTTCCTGTTACATACGAGAGATATCCACTGAAGAATTCGATACACTATCCTTCCTCTGTAGTCTCGTCAGTTATCCATTTAATACAGATATGTACCCGCAGTTTTATTCCTGTTAATCAGAGTGGTATTTGATATGTATTTTCTATACCTTCTGCACGTAGCTCACGTCTCTGCTAATGGACCTAATATCTCGGAAAACAAACTCATGGTACAACTGTTTGCCGTAGTAAAAATTCTGATTCCCAACACATTTTACGTAGCAAGTTAGATCTGAAGGCAATGATTTGTACTATCAAAAGTTACGTCTAATAGTTACACCTCCGAAGAGCGCACTTTTTACCTTCTTTGCAGAATTAGTGAACATAGTCTAGTACAGCATAACTTGTGCTACGAGCAGGTGAAACCTTAAGTTTATCGAATTATCGACAAGCGCAAATTCCCGAGATCTAAAGCGTGTGGTGTTCGCAAATGTCATTCAAATCTCTCTAAATTTGTTGAGTTCCATCAGCTTTATCATCTTGGTGTGTGTGGTACAAGCAAAATGGAATGAACCCTGTCATCGAAAACATTACATCGATTTTATGGTGATTTACCTTCACATATTTTCAATCCAACCTGATGATGTCTTATTGTATCGTACAATCTCTCCTGGATTTAACTGCAAATCTCAAGTGTCTCACAGAATGTGGATATGTGACGCTGTTATGGAAATCCACCAGCCGGAAGGGGCGTTAAGCTCGGCGGTCACCTTGGATCTATTCGATAGGAAAGAGCTACGTGCCGGCACATGGGTACATTTTCTACCTTGTCGTATCATCATCATCATCGTAGTCGTCGTCGCCATCATGAAACACACTACATTCTACACGCATCCATTATGCTCATCTTCACTCTACAAATACGACACAACTCAAAGGTATTGGCGAGGAAAGGTGACAATCTGCGCCCACGATAGTCGGCTGAGCCAACCAATGGGATAAAGGAATTAAAAACGTGCCTAAGAACTGGTGGAACTGTTGCACAGTGAACGTACTTCGTTACCAATGTTGTTTATTATTTGTGACTTCAATCTCACTCAGCCACTTCTGAAAAAATATGTGATAGAACCCGAAACAGAATAACCCGTAATCTGCAAAATGGAATGCGACTGTGTTGCCCGCATCGGTAATAAAACATAGGAAATGACATCATTACCTCTGTTTCTCCAGCAAATAGCAGCGTTTCTACTTAGCGTTGGTACATGGCGCCTATCATGAGAAAGTTAAGCCTCTTTCATATGCAATTATTCCCTGTGGAAGAGCTTGGAAAACTTTTGTAATATCCTCTCAAGATCCTCTTCAGAGAAGCGGTGAGGGGCTAGGTGGCAGCACTGAATACGAGACAAAAGCACAAAAGCCGAAACATTAAATAATTGCAAGCGGGTAAAGAAAAACGATATTATCTTCAAAGAGTAGCTAAACTGTGAGAGAATGTGAACATCCATTGCTATCATTAGAGGTGGATTACAGTTACGAGTGACAGTTTCTGTACACATTTCCCTAAGAAACAAATGCCTGTAAAAATTTGTAAATTAAGTGACTACATTCACTCAGGCGAGAAAATTTTACTTGCTACATTATTTGTAATTTTTAGCTTTAGTAACGATATTAAACGAGTTTTAACGATTGATTAGTAAGATCTCATACTGATTTTAACTAAAATATCTGACAACAGTCAAGATCTTCCTGTCTGTTCCCACGGATGAAAGCCGAACAACTGTTTAATTATCCTGCATGTGGATGCGTAATATTAATATCTTCAACGTTAGACCAAAATTTACAAAGATGGAGCAAGGATATTTAAGATCTAAGGGTACGTCGACGGTAAGATTAATACTTCGGGTTAAACAAGGGACGAGGCGTGTTGGGAAACGTACTTTGCTTTTCCATAGATATGTAAACATGGAATTATTGATACTCCCTTCATGAATGAATATTCAGCCGTATCTGCAAATCTGAAAACTATTATACATAACAAAAGGTTGATGACATGTGTTGAAGATAATTTACTTGACCAGCAGGACACATCATGTTATCCCTGAAGCGCTTTTATTGATACGTGCATCTAACTATGGTCCCAGCCGATTACCGCTAAAACACCCGCCTCCGTGGCGGAGGCAATCAACGCTCGCTTGTACGATGGCGCTTTACTCTGAGGTAAAGCGGTTCGAATCCCGGTGATGGATGAAATATTCACTGCCTCACGGGCAGCGTGAGGAGAGGTGGTGACATTAACCTTCTCATCAACGGTCTTTGCGCTAAAGCCCTGAATTAAATTCGTAATCTCTCTCAAGAGTCTCACAGAATGTGTATATGTGACGCTGTTATCGATATTCACCCACCGGAAGGGGCGTTAGGCTCGGCGGTCACCTTGGAGCTATTTGATAGGAAAAAGCTACGTGCTGGTACCTGGGTTCACTTTCTACCTTGTCGTATCATTATCATCATCATCATCATCATTATCATCATCGTCATCGTCATCGTCGTCGCCATCGTAAGACACAAACGTAACACTACATTCTACACGCATCCATTACGCTCATCTTCTTTCTACAAATGCATATACGACAGAGCACATAGGTATTGGCGAGGAAAGGTGGCAACGTGCGCCCACGATAAGCGGCTGAACCCACCTATGGGATATCCCAGCGAACATCCTTTATATTTTTCACCACTCATCCGATGGCAAAATGAATTACATTCCAATGTTTAACGCTATGCAAAACTAATGGAAAGAAATTTTAAAGGAATTCAGCTTTTTATCAGTTTCTTGTAAAGCTTAGACCCGTACGCAGTCACAATATTGGAGACACTTTTTACGATTCATTTTTTAAAGATTTCACTATCCAACTGAAAAACATTTTCGATCTATTTTTCTTTGGCAATATTTACACCTCATGGACTTTTAGGCACTGATTCATATCTGAACTCAATTCTTTTTGCTTTTCTATTTCGCATAGTTTTGTTATAATGTGAAAGTTATAAAAAATAAAATCGGGAAAGGATTTCATATTGTGATTGAAAGTTAATCTACGTTTACATTGTGAACAAAATTGATACTGAAATAATAACTTTCCAACATGTTTGATACAGCATAGATATAATATGGATTCCTTTTAAGGCTTAGTAGCCTAGGAACAACCTCCTTGATTGATAATCAAGTTTCAGTCTCGCTCATAGTCATTTTTGAGTCAGCTAGCGTTGAACAACACATTTCGAATGTCAGGTCCAACAAATAAACATTCTTTCAACTTCGTATCTGATGGATGGAGAAACGTATCGTAGACAGCATTGAAGCATTCTCCATCTTTTAGTTAGGTTTTCATAAAGTGTTTCATTAGGACGAACCTATAATAAGAAAGTGGTGATAGAATTTTAAGATCTATCAGTCTTCTTACGCGCGAAGAGGAGAAAGAGATGTCTCAGTACTTGTGATGTGTCTAAAAACCACAGCTATCTAAACTTCAACCTCATACAATTATTAATTGAAACAGTGTATGAATAATACTTCCGCTAACAGTGTATCTTCTGACATATTGGGTGCCAATAGCAAAAAGAATTTTAGTTGATGAAACATTTTTCTTGTCATAATAGGATTCAGCGCCCTATAAACCACCATAATAAACCACTTTCATTAAAATGAGTATTTTCCATTGTTCACCTGTGTCACATTTCAGTACCGTTTAATTCTGTTCACAATTCCAATCTACATAATTATTATGTCACAGGTTGCCATTTTTATAGACAACACGGAAAAATAATGAAAATGAAGTCACTAATTATGTTGTTACTTGCTAAGATAACTGTTTCATGTTTCACTCAAGCAGTTATCGACCCACAATATCTTGAGGAGGCCATGATTTACAGCTTTCAAGTATATCTGAGGAGCCATGTTTTGGTACAATGACTGTATGCCAATTCATTATTACAACTACCAGCTTAGCTCACACTACAGAAGATTCTCACGCTTGAAAAACTACATTACTTGCAGCTCATGTGACCAGACAAGATGATCTGTACCTACACTGAAGTTATACCCGAACTGCATCAAAAGTATAGACTGCAAGGCAGTATCCGATTCTACTCTGTAGGAATCAGCATGGGTTTCGAAAAAGACGATCGTGTGAAACCCAACTCGCGCTATTCGTCCACGAGACTCAGAGGGCCATAGACACGAGTTCCCAGGTAGATGCCGTGTTTCTTGACTTCCGCAAGGCGTTCGATACAGTTCCCCACAGTCGTTTAATGAACAAAGTAAGAGCATATGGACTATAAGACCAATTGTGTGATTGGATTGAAGAGTTCCTAGATAACAGAACGCAGCACGTCATTCACAATGGAGAGAAGTCTTTCGAAGTAAGAGTGATTTCTGGTGTGCTGCAGGGGAGTGTCGTAGAACCGTTACTATTCACCTTGTGGATGACATCGGAAGTTCATCGAGGCTTTTTGCGGATGATTCTGTGGTATATCGAGAGGTTGTACCAATGGAAAATTGTACTGAAATGCAGGAGGATATGCAGCGAATTGACGCATGGTGCAGGGAATGGCAACTGAATCTCAATGTAGACAAGTGTAATGTGCTGTGAATACATAGAAAGAAAGATCCTTTATCATTTAGCTACAATATAGCAGGTCAGTAACTGGAAGCAGTTAATTCCATAAATTATCTGGGAGTACGCATTAGGAGTGATTTAAAATGGAATGATCATATAAAGTTGAACGTCGGTAAAGCAGATGCCAGACTGAGATTCATTGGAAGAATCCTAAGGAAATGCAATCTGAAAACAAAGGAAGCAGGTTACAGTACGCTTGTTTGCCCACTGCTTGAATACTGCTCAGCAGTGTGGGATCGGTACCAGATAGGGTTGATAGAAGAAATGGAGAAGATACAACGGAGAGCAGCGCGCTTCGTTACAGGATCATTTAGCGTTACGGAGATGATAGATAAACTCCAGTGGAAGACTCTGCAGGAGAGACGCTCAGTAGCTCGGTACGGGCTTTTGTTGAAGTTTCGAGAACATACCTTCACTGAGGAATCAAGCAGTATATTGCTCCCTCCTACGTATATCTTGCGAAGAGACCATGAGGATAAAATCAGAGAGATTAGAGCCCACACAGAGGCATACCGACAATCCTTTTTTCCACGAACAATACGAGACTGGAATAGAAGGGAGAACCGATAGAGGTACACAAGGTATCCTCCGCCACACACCGTCAGGTGGCTTGCGGAGTATGGATGTAGATGTAGATGTAGACATAATGAAAGGTAACTGTATTATTTGCCACCACGGTTTTCGGGAAGTTTTGGCTATAATTGTGAACGAATTTGCGAATTTTACAAACGTGCTCAAGATCTGTAGTATCGAAATAGACATACTCCTTGTATGTCTGTTCTTGAGACCACGCGTGTTGGTCAGAGAGGTTATGTTTTTTTTGGATAAAGTAGTAGTGTGTAGTGTGTGTTGGACAGTTTGGCAATGTAGTTCGTTTGAAATGGATGGAAGCAGTCCTGCTGTATAGTGGAGGCAGCATAGTTTAAAAAGGGATATTATAGTAATATTTGTACGATATGGACGAGATTGTATTAGTGGAAGAATAATAAAAGAACTGTTAAGGTAATCCAGTTATTTATATATATTTGTAACTGTGTAGTTTCCTATTGTTAGAACATTGTGTGTAGTTAAAGTTTGCTGTAGAAATTTTCTAATAAAGCCTATGCGCTTGTGTGATAGTTGAAACAATTGTAAGGAAGGAAATTGTATACAAAAGAGTTATTAAGAAGTATTTTTGCTAACTTGTCTAGGTGTGAGTACTTTGTGAAATGGTGTATTGTTGTCAAGGCTTCATTAAGCACAGTGACAGTTGGAGCCTCTGCTCTCATTTATCAGTCGTTAAGTTTAGTTCTTCATTTTTAATTATTTACTTTTATGACTGTGTTTGCATAATCGCACTGTTCGTCGCAAGTTGTGCACTGAGTAGCATTTTTATGAAAACTGGTATGATACAGTCTTGCATTGCGCATCGCAAGTACGGTAAAAGGAAATTTGGTTTTGGACGGTTAGATCAATAGTTACAGATTGCAGAGCAAACGAGCTTTACGTGTGAACAGGTATGCCAGTAAATCCAATAAATTTAATTATCATCGAGGTTCATGTCCATTTCAAGGCACAGTGATTGTCAGAGTGAATTTGTGAAAATAATAACATATCAGATCAGAAGCTTAATATCAGTAAAATATTTTACTAATGTGCTGCCTTGTAAATTTTCAAATAGTTTTAGCTGAAAGTCGGATGCGTTAACTTTTTATGTCCATCTTCTCAGTAATTACAGTATCAGTTCTGGTACAGTGATTGTTTGCAAGATCAATGATAAAGGTTAGTAATATTCAAGGCCAACACTTTAATGTGAGTCATTTTGTTTTGCTGTCAGATAGTATATTTAAATCTCACAGAAAACGGACTGCTCTCTCGCAGACGAATTGTCTTATGCTCCGCTTGTCTGTATTTGACAACATAACACTGCCCTCCCTCCTTCCTTTCAGTCCTTGCCACCCTCTACAATGTCATTCTTGCCACTGGCTTCTATCCCGACCTCTGGAAAACCTCCCATATCCTGATGTTCTCCAAACCCAACAAGCCTCCATCTGATGCCTCTTCCTATCGTCCTATCTGTCTCACATCGGTGTTCAGCAAGCTCTTGGACTCCATCCTTTCCCGGCGCATCCATCACCACCTCCGCCAAAACCACCTCCTCCCCAACACCTAGTGTGGCTTTCGACATTCCTTCTCTGCTGATGACCAACTCCTCCGCCTCACTCATCTCCTGTCCCTCCAGCTTAACTCCCGTCGCTCCGCCATTTTTGTCTCCCTTGACCTCGAAAAGGCCTACGACCGTGTCTGGCATCCCGGTCTCCTGTTTAAACTCCTAACCAACGCCCTTCCTATCAACTACATCTGTCTGATGGCCTCCTTCCTCTCCCACCGCCCCTCCTATGTTACCATCCATAATGCCAATTCCCACACCTTCTACCCCTCGGCAAGTGTGTCCCAGGGCTCGGTCCTCTCCCCTCTCCTCTACCTCCTGTACATGGCAGATATGCCCCAACCCTCCCCCCCACCAGTACACCTCTTGCAATATGCTGATGACACCGCATTCCTCTCCCTCGCTCCTACCCTCCAACGGTCCCAACGCCTTCTCCAGAATCACCTTGACCTTTTTGCTGCATGGTGTAACTAGTGGCTCCTGAAAATCAATCCTTCCAAGACCCAGGCAATCATCGTAGGTCGTACCACTCGCTCCTTCCAGCTCCTGGATTTCTCCCTTACTGTCTGCGCCCATCCTGTCCGCCTCACCCCCACCCTCACCTACCTTGGCCTCACCATTGACCGTCACATCACCTGGATCCTTCATCTTTGCTCCATCCAATCCAAAGCCTACAACCACCTCCGACTCCTCAAACTCCTCTCTGGCCGGACATGGGGGTTGCACCCCTCTACCATCCTCCACACCTACAAATCCTTAATCCGTCCCATCCTCTGTTATGCCAGTCCTGCCTGGATATCTGCCCCCCCCCCCAAATTCTATAAGTCCCTCCAGATCCTTGAGCGTCATGCACTCCGCCTCGTCGTCTGTATACGCCTCCCGCCCCCGACGCGGATCCTCTATGACTTCATTCCTTTCCCCCATCTGCTCCTATTCCTCGAACATATCTGCATCCTCTACACCTCTCGCTGCCTTGATCCCCCTCACCCCCTGGTTGCTCCTCTCCTCTCCCATCCCCACCCCCTGCCACGTCTTCACTGTTGTGTCCCCCCCGGATGATGCCCTCTCTCCCTCCTATCAATTCTGATCCTCACTCCCCCTCCATTCCTCGGTCCTTTTCCCGGGCTCCCTCTCCCCCCCTTCCAACCTCTTTTTTCCCAACCTCCCCTCTCTCTGCCCCCTTCTCTCCCCTGAGTCCTTTTGCATTTCCCTCCTCTGCCTCCTCTCCTTCCCTCTCGCGTCTGCCCTGCCCCTCCCCCCTTTATTAGTCCTCTCCCTCCTTGGTTCCCACCCCCTTTTTGTTTTTTTTCCTTCCTCCCTCCTTGTTCTTCCCCCTCCTCCAGGTCCCCCTCCCCCCCATCTGCCTTTGGCTCGGGAGTGTCATCTTTGTGCCGCCCTTTTCATGCAGTGTTTTACAGTGAGTATTCCGTGTTGTGTTTTTTTGGGAAGTGTTGCGAACGGCCATCGTACTGTCACTGGGTGTGCTTTTTATCTCTTGCGAACAGAAACCAGACTGTCGCCGTGTTTTTTAATTGTGTGTGTACTATGTTACTTGTCTGATTCCTGTGTCTTTTATTAACATTACCAACCCCTTCTGCTTTCTGTTTTAACTTTCCGCATTTCCCCGCAACGAGTTTTAAGGTATATTAAGTTAAACCAGACACTTACGTTAAACCAGACACTTACAAACACGGGTTTTAAGGTATACTACATTATTTTCAGAGGTTCCCTTCGTCAATTCCACTGAAACACCGCAAACCGATTGTCGTCAGAGCATCGATTTTGGTTCAGATGTCCAGGTCTGATTAAAACAGAAGCGTCCTATTGTGTGCATACGATCATGCCAAAATTTGACATGAAACGTTACCCAATGGCTCGTCTCTGTGACGCCAGGAGCAATACCAGTGTGCCTCTTTAAGAAACTGGAAGTACTCAACGACGATTGTCATCCATGGAAACGCAGTTTTGTTATCCATCGTTGAACGCACTGCGACGCCTGTCATCAGCAGCCAATGTGTTCTGACCGTGGCGCCACTCCAAGCGTATCCCTTCGTGTTGTGGTGTTAACGGCACGTGGGACGGTTATTCCATAGTCCATCTGCTGCTAGTCTCTGACCAATGGTGCAGAATGACACAAAATACTGCGGAGAGTCCATTGTTTGTTCTCGGATGGCAGACGCAGATGTGAAGGTGTTACGATGAGCTTGGTGCACAGTGTGGCGATCAACTCTTGAGCTGCTCACAAATGGTCCACACGAGCCTTGATGACGAGCATGCATGTCCTCTTACTCCCATGCATTTCAATATCGGGCCACTGTCACATCCGAATGGCCCAAAGATCTGTATATTCATGATTCGACGTACTGGCCACATGGAAACTCACAAAGCCGCCACTTTCGAACTCAGTCAGATGCTGATAACTCTATCTCAGACAAGTGCGTTGCATCTCCGTGTCTATCACAGTGACTCCACGAGGTTTGTCGTTGTTCACACTGTAGTGGATGTTCTACGAGGGACAGAGAATTGCAACTCTAATCATTTAAATACTGGCCAACAGTGTGTACATGTACGAAGTTACATTGACATCTGATCATGTCTTCTGGGCGCTTCAAATTTTTGACAGGCTGTGTAGCTGCAAACGATTGCATTTGGAGTGATGACCAGTAATTAATTTCCTTTTTAACTGTGGTATCACACGTCGATACCACCCCCTAGTGGCGTATCACAGTTGTGAACGGAATGGCAAAGTTCCATTCAATGTCGATAGTGATAATGCAGTATCCGGTGTAACCAATGGAGCACGCTCTTTCAGGCACATCTCCAGCGGCTCTGGACCCGAGTGTGCCCTGCCGCCGCGATATACAGGGTGAGCACAAAGTCTTGTACTGATTATAAAAATTTGTAACAGAATAACCCTTTGAGATCATAAGTTACATTTGATGCCGTCACATAGGTTAGTCTTAATAGTTTTTTTAAGACCACTTACGTTAGTATACTTCAACGTGTGCTCGATTGGTAGCTCGGAGAATGTCGAGTCGGTATTCCAGTTCCCGCCAGGTGTTTCGTAACATGCGTTCTGTCACAGTATCCACAGCAGCTTGTATCCTAGCCTTCAGTTCGTAGACGTCAGCAACTGGTGTGGCGAACACTCTGTCATTGATATAGCCCTAGAAAAACAAGTAAAGGGGGGTAATTCCTGGAGTGCGGATCGGTGGACTGGAAGGAACGGTCCAACACCTTGGCCACCCAACTCTCCAGACATTACGCCCCTTGACCTTTTCTTTTCTGGGGTTGTATCAGGGATAGAGTCTTCGTCACACCGGTTGCTGTCGTCTACGAACTGAAGGCTAGGATACAAGCTGCTGTGGGTACTGTGATAGAACGCCTGTTACGAAACACTGGAATACCGCCTCGACATTCTCCGAGCTACCAAGGCAGCACACGTTGAAGGCCGGCCGGAGTGGCTGTGCGGTTCTAGGCGCTACAGTCTGCAACCGAGCGACCGCTACGGTCGCAGGTTCGAATCCTGCCTCGGGCATGGATGTGTGTGATGTCCTTAGGTTAGTTAGGTTTAATTAGTTCTAAGTTCTAGGCGACTGATGACCTCAGGAGTTAAGTTGCATAGTGCTCAGTGCCATTTCAACCATTTTTGAACACGTTGAGGTTTACTAACGTAAGTGGTCTTAAAAAACTAGTAACACTAACCTATGTAACGGCATCAAATGTAAATTATTATGTCAAACGGTTATTCTGTAATAAATTGTTATAATCAGGGCAAGACTTTGTGCTCATCCTGTAGGATGGGCAGCGGCAGCGTCTCAGCTCACGTTCTCTTGGAGCTACTATGCTACCACACCTTCGTTCGTGTTTCTTCTTAGTGACATCGATAGCTAGATTCTATTTCTTATGTCATAATTTGTACTGAGTCTTCGTATGTTTGGAGAAATACAACTTAAGTAAATCTTATGTTTGCATTGCTACTTGTTCACTAACTGTTCTTCTCCTCTGTTGATCCATTACTGATCCATCACGGCCGCGGGGCAGTACCCGGTGAAATATTTACCAAAGGAAAATCACCGAAGGGCCGTATGTTTTCAGAATTTATTTTATGTGGATGACCAGTTTTGGGATCTCACTAATGCCATCAGCAGACCCCTACGCACTCTATGCATGTGTAGACAATCAGGTACATCGATACTTGCATAACTGGAGCCATCATTATCTGGATTCCGTAAATAGTTTTAGAATAGGAAAAAGAATCCTTTAACGTTTGAATACTCCATTAGTAGTGTAGCGCTTGACACAGTCACGTCGATTAAGTATTTGGGCGTAACATTGCAGAGCAATATGAAGTGGGACAAGCATGTAATGGCAGTTGTGGGGAAGACGGATAGTCGTCTTCGGTTCATCGGTAGAATTCTGGGAAGATGTGGTTCATCTGTAAAGGAGACCGCTTATAAAACACTAATACGACCTATTCTTGAGTACTGCTCGAGAGTTTGGGATCCCTATCAGGTCGGATTGAGGGAGGACATGGAAGCAATTCATAGGCGGGCTGCTATATTTGTTACTGGTAGGTTTGATCATCACGGGAGCGTTACGGAAATGCTTCAGGAACTCGGGTGGGTGTCTCTAGAGGAAAGGAGGCGTTCTTTTCGTGAATCGCTACTGAGGAAATTTAGAGAACCAGCATTTGAGGCTGACTGCAGTAAAATTTTACTGCCGCCAACTTATATTTCGCGGAAAGACCACAAGGATAAGATAAGAGAGATTAGGGCTCGTACAGAGGCATATAGGCAGTCATTTTTCCCTCGTTCTATTTGGGAGTGGAACAGGGAGAGAAGATGCTAGTTGTGGTAGGAGGTACCCTCCACCACGCACCGTATGGTGGATTGCGGAGTATGTATGTAGATGTAGAGTGTTTACTTCGAAGACTTGGCAACAACGAGTTCACGAAATCCAGACATTTATGGCTGTAGTTATGCAAGTATTGTTATATTTGATTGCCTGTACATGGAGCGCATAGAGGCCTGAAGATGGCAGTGATATGCCGAAACTAATCGTCTAGAGAAAACAAATTCTGAAAACATACGGATGTCTGGTGAATTATCTCTGGTAAAAATTTCTGCTCCTGTCTGGCATTCCTACGACGACAGGTGCCACACTACTCTGTAGCCACTTCTCCTTACCGCTGTGTACGAAGTCGTAACAACATTCAACCTGAAGATGATCTGATTTTTAACCCAAACTTTGATAAGAAAACTGGCATACTGGTACTGTGCCAAATATCGATTCTTTAAAGTTATCGATCGTTAACTGACGTACATGGATAAAAGTACGCTCAGAACAATATAGAAAGGCACTTGAAATACGTCCATACTGCAAATCGGAAGAGTGAATAAATTTCGGCAAAGGGCGCTCGCTGCAGCAACGGCCTGATGACGGTTTCGGGTTGCACGGGCCTCGACTGGCAGCCGTTTTTAAAGTTGCCGCCGACTGTAAACGCCGAATTCCGTCCGGCGTCAGGTGGCCCGCGCATTACTTAGCGACGGCGAACTCTGCGCCATCGCAACGCCGGCGGGCCGCTTATTCGCTGGCGGGGAAGCAATTTTGCCGTATTTCAGCGGCCGACTCGGGCGATAATTTACACAGTAAACAGCGTCGGCCGGCCGGTTAGCATTCAGCGCGGGCGACCCGGCGCAGTGCTGCCCGGAATACAAACGCAGCCGCCCGCCCTGTTTGCAATCAGCATAACTCTTTTAATTCCGGCCAGTCTCTCTCTCTCTCTCTCTCTGTCTCTCTCTCCTGCGACCTGCGCCAAATCGGGGCCGATGGCGGCGGCTGCGTTACTAGCCTCCAGATAATCGGACCGACGCATTCTCTTTGCACGCGTGACCCAAGTGTATGGCCAACGGTGGAAAATCCCTCCGCCCTAATTACAGAAGGCCCAGCACGGGTTCGATACGTCCTATGGTAAAACAAAGGAAAAATAACGATAATAACCATAACGTAATCTTCATTACTTGCAAAACACCTTCAGCAAATTCGTGTTTTTTAATTGGTGAATGGCGAAGTGTTCAAAGCATTGATGTTACGCTTCCTTAAAACTTTACCGAAAAGTGATGCAGACATATATACAGGGTGTTTCCATAAAAGAGTGCAAAAATTTAACAGGATATATAGATGCTCCACTGAACAGTTTGAGATTAGGAACCTAGGGTCGGAGAAGCCAGGTTAAGGAGATAATAGGAATAAAATGACATTGGTGTGATCTTTTTATTTACATTAGTTTACTACAAAAACCATCATTTACAGAATGAACGTACCATTTGCACTGATCTTACAAAATGTGCTGAAACTGACGGCTATCAACCTCAATCCAAGCATGACATCGGCACCCTGACAAATAGCCCTGGCGTGTTTCGAATCACATCACAGGCAGTTACAATGGCAACTAATACCATCTCGGTATCCACTGAGATCTTATACACAAGTGACTTTAGATATCCCCATAGCAAATAATTAAGTGGATTCAGGTCAGATGACCTCGCAGGCCATGGAATAGGACCTCCACCTCCAATCCAGCGACCAGGATGTATTGTACCCGTATTGCTCCATCGTAATGTACTGTACGTCTGTGAATAGCATCGAGTAATGAACGTCTGTCGTTGATTCATAGAACGTTCTGTCATGGGACAATGTAAATACGATACAACAGAGCCACCTTACGGACAAGAAAAGTAAACAGAACCTGCATCGTGACTTCCTGGTAATCAGGCTCTCCGTCCTTGTTTCCTTGCAGGAAATAAAGGATGTACACGTAAATAAACAGCAGCGGAAGTGTAAGCTTGTATGCATGTTAGTTGTTAATAAGCTGGAAAACGGGACTGCTAGACAAAGCGGTAAAAAAGTTTAATTCCATATCTCTTTAAGCTGGCTTCTCCGCCCCCAGGTTCCTTACCTCCAGTTATTCTCTGCGTTCTGTTACATTTTCGCACGCTCTTGCAGAAACGCTCTGTATTTTACGATTTGGATCATTACCTATTCCAGGCCTATCCAAACAGCCCTCCGCGAGCGCAAACATCCTGGATGCAGTCCTGCCTAGCGCTTCTAGAGCAGTGGCGAGTGAGGCTTAAGGTTTAGAAGGAAGAGGACAATCAAGACCGCAGCCAAACGCCGCTAGAGTTGGGCAGACGCCTTGTCACACGCCAAGCAGTTTGCCGACGGTAACACTTGCGTTAAATTAAATTTAGGTTTTGCATTCGGAGAACTATGGTGTCTACACAAAAATAAAAATTGGAAAAGCCACTCGTCCAGTGCCGAAGTGGAATAGCATTACTTTTAATATTCTTTACAGGCCAAGGAAAGGACCTGATATGCCATCATGCTGTTGTGAGATGAACAAACATTTATTGGAACGTCATTATAACACCAGCCAGAAATAAAATGCACTTTTTTCCGACAAACGATTGTGAATCCTGGCTGAACTGAAGGCAGCCATTAGGGAATAAAACTGAGCTAAGTGTAAGTTTGCCGGCCGGGTGTGGCCGTGCGGTCTGGGCGCTTCAGTCTGGAACCGCGTGACCGCTCCGGTCGCAGGTTCGAATCCTGCCTCGGGCATGGATGTGTGTGATGTCCTTAGGTTAGTTAGGTTTAAGTAGTTCTACGTTCTAGGGGACTGATGACCACAGCAGTTACGTCCCATAGTGCTCAGAGCCATTTTTCTAAGTGTAAGTTGAATGGTGACAAAATCTCATGTTGTTGATTACATGTTTCCGGGGTCTCCTTCAGCGCCACCAACCCGCAACGTATCACCGCTACGCGGGTCATCGCTCCCACACAGCAGGCGCGCAGGCCAAAGTCGGTCGCACTTTGCCTAACCTGCCGGAAGCAGACTAGTTCAGAGGCCGTGACATCTACGGACCTTTTGCTGCATCCGCCGAGCCATTTTCCTTAGCCAATCCAAGGCCACATCGCTAGACCAATAGCTAACTCCTAGACATCTGCCACCCGGGTACAAGTGTTCTTGCTCAGCGAGCAACAGGCAGTTTCGTTTGCACCAACAGAAGCAGAAAATCGGCAGCACCATGCAGCCGCCCGGACTCGACGTCGTCCTTGTCACAATGGACCACTGTGCATCGTGACCCGCTGCGCCGGACATTGGACACTGATGCTCGAACTTCTTGTATTGCTAATGAGATGAGGCTTTATTTTCCTGCATTTTCTGCCTGCTGTTCATGTCTAAGAAAACAACCTGTTATTTGAAAGAGAACTTTTCAGAAGATAATCTCATTCTAGAGATTTCTTTGTGTCTTTTCGAAGAACATTAAGCTGTAAAAGTAGTCATTACTTTATTTTCAAGAAGGAATAGCTCTGAACTGCTAACGGATTGCAAAACTTTTATTTGTGAACATAAACTGATTGTGTCAAAAAATTTATTTTTGAGTGTAATCAACTTACTTACTGTTAAAGTGCCCCAAACCGGGACACTGCAGTGGACGTCACAATATCTTCCATTCCTTAAGTGGTTAATGCAAGGGGAATATCGTTTGGTAACAGATGTGGCGGACACGACAGATGCTATCAAACAAAAATTAATCCTCTGAACAAATCACCTTCGTGTTCATAACATGAAATATTTCCGCTAACTCAAGAAAGTCATCTGTGTACCAGATAGGAGTGAATACGTTTCAACTATTAATACACTACTGCGCATTAAAATTGCTGCACCAAGAAGAAATGCAGATGATAAACGGGTATTCATTGGACAAATATATTATACTAGAACTGACATGTGATTACATTTTCACGCAATTTGGGTGCATAGATCCTGAGAAACCAGTACCCAAAACAACGACCTCTGGCCGTAATAACGGCCTTGATACGCCTGGTCTTTGAGTCAAACAGAGCTTTGATGGCCTGTGCAGGTACAGCTGCCCATACAGCTTCAACACGATACCACAGTTCATCAAGAGTAGTGACTGGCGTATTGTGACGAGCCAGTTGCTCGGCCACAATTGACCAGACTTTTCAATTGGTGAGAGATCTGGAGAATGTGCTGGCCAGGGCAGCAGTCGAACATTTTCTGTATCCAGAAAGGCCCGAACAGGACCTGCAACATGTTGCGGTCGTGCATTATCGTGCTGAAATGTAGGGTTTCGCAGGGATCGACTGAGGGGTAGAGCCACGGGTCGTAACTCATCTGAAAAGTAACGTCAACTATTCAAAGTGCCGTCAATGCGAGCAAGAGGTGACCGAGACGTGTAACCAGTGGCACCCCATACCATCTCGCCGGGTGATACGCCAGTATGGTGATGTCGAATACACGCTTCCAATGTGCGTTCAACGCGATGTCGCCAAACACGGATGCGACCATCATGATGCTGTAAACAGAACCTGGATTCATCCGAAAAAATGACGTTTTGCCATTCGTGCTCCCAGGTTCGTCGTTCAGTACACCATCGCAGGCGCACCTGTCTGTGATGCAGCGTCAAGGGTAACCGCAGCCACGGTCTCCGAGCTGATAGTCCATGCTGCTGCAAACGTCGTCGAACTGTTCGTGCAGATGGATGTTGTCTTGCAAACGTCCCCATCTGTTGACTCAGGGATCGAGACGTGGCTGCACGATCCGTTAGAGCCATGCGGATAAGATGCCTGTCATCTCGACTGCTAGTGATACGAGGTCGTTGGGATCTAGCACGGCGTCCCGTATTACCCTCTTGAACCCACCGATTCCATATTCTGCTAACAGTCATTGGATCTCGACCAACGCCAGCAACAATGTCGCGATACTATAATCCGCAATCACGATGGGCTACAATCCGACCTTTATCAAAGTCGGAAACGTGATGGTACGCATATCAGCACGTTGTAGGTGTCGCCACCGGCGCCAACCTTGTGTTAATGCTCTATAAAAGCTAATCATTTGCATATCACAGCATCTTCTTCCTGTCGGTTAAATTTCGTGTCTGTAGCACGCCATCTTCGTGGTGTAGCAATTTTAATGGCCAGTAGTGTAGAAGTAGCTGCACTGTGTCAGTCACACAGCTACTCATAAAAGTGCAGTGGTGGGAGAAGGCCGAACACTGACCAGAGTTGGCTGCACTCGTGGAGAGCGAGCGCGCTCGGGGAGCGTAAATGTTGGCCAGGTTCGATCTGTTCTATCGCTCTGTAATGGAAGCATAACTTAAAATTTAAGATACCTTCACAGGATATGTTGAAATAGCGGAAGTGTTGACAATATATAATGGTCCAGTATATTCGAAATACCCAAAAAATAGTAATAAGCTACATCTACGTACATACTCCGCAAGCAACCGTACGGTGCATGGTGGAGGGTACAATGTAGCACCACACGTTATTTTTTTTCCTGTTCTACTCGCTAGTACAGACAGAGAAAAACGATAATCTGATGTCTCCGTACTATACCTGTCTTATCCTCGTGCGCCTTACGTGAAATTATCTTTGGAGGCTCTAGAATAATTCTGCAGTTGGTCTGAAGCGTCAGTTCCTGAAATGTCCTCAATAGTGTCTTGCGAAAAGAACGCCGTCTTCACTCCAGGGATTCCCATTTCAGTTCACACATGATCCCCGCATTACTTGCGTGCTGATCGAACTAACAGCTAACAAATGTGTCAGCACGTCTCTCAGTTGATTCGATGACTTCCTTGAAAGTGGCCTGGTGGAGGTTCCTAACACTCGAGCAGTACTCATGTGTTCCATACGCCGTCTCCTTTACAGATGAGCTACACTTTCCCAAAATATTCCCAATAAAACGAGTTTGATCTTTCGCCAGTTCCTGAAGTTTCCTCAATAGTGCCTCGCGAAAAGAACGTCGTCTTCAGTCCAGGGATTCTCATTTGGGTTCACATAGGATCCCCGCACTACTTGCGCGCTTATCGAACCTACAGCTAACAAATCTGGAACCACTTGTCGTGCTCGCTCTTTATGGTCATCTGTTAGGCGGCGAGGAACCCAGCGATCTCACACCAAATGGTGGACGAGTGTGTCAGCACAACCACCAACAACGTCCAGTTGAGCTGCGAACTGTTTCACTGTGATATTCGATCATCTCGAATGAGAACTGAAGGAGTCACAGCCCTGTGCGGCTGGCAGGCAAACGGGAGCTCGGACAGACTACCTCCACCTTGTTTGGATGACGACACACGCCTTGTCCATCGACTCACTGTGCATTTGTCTACTAAAAAGTCACCGTAGACATTTGTCAAACACCCATGTACGTCTGCGATGCTCTGATTGTCCGACAAAAGCAAATGACAGCTCTCTGCTTAGTACGCACCTCCGTCACACCATTTTGAAGGCTACGAAACTTCATGAAACTGTACAGGCTGTGTCGCAAATGTTCCCCGATGTTCCGCAACAAATTCTACATTTTCTCAGTCGAAACGGGTCGAGTGAAAGATGTGTTGCTTTAAATTTTGAAGGCTCCTCGTAGTTCATAATTATGATATGATGAGTGTATAAAATATTTATTGTTATCTGTTCCATATGTAATTGGAATCTGGAGTGACATTTCGTTGCAGTGATGGCAGATTCGAACTGGTCCGCTACAGAGGAGGCGGTGTCTGGCGAGAAAGGCAGTAAACAGCCAACGCAACTCCAGAGAGCAGCGTAGCTTTACCGTAATCTGTTTGTATCTATAATATAATAAGATAAACATCGCCGTTTTAGCCGCAGGTGGGCCAATCCTATCCGACCGACCGCCGTGTCAACTATCAGCCAATGGCGTCATGTTGATGCGGTATAGAGGGATGTGGGTCAGAACTTCGCATTCTCGCCCGTTGGCTGGTTACCAGTGCTGGTGGGGCTACTATTCGGTCAAGCCGCTCCTCAATGGACATCACGAGGTGAATGCACGCCGTTCCAGTCTACCACCTAGGAAAAACCCCTGACAATATTGGGAATCAAGAAAGGGTCCTCTGTATGAATCAGCCAAGATGACCAATCAGCTACGATGAGTAAAATGCATATCTACCCCTCGTGTTCCTTTTTTATTTTATTTTATTTATTTATTTATTTGGATTTGTATGTGAGGAATTCTGCTACCTTGGAAGCAAAAGTACCCACGACGGGCGATGCAAGGAGGACATAAGAAGCAGATTAGCACAGGCAACGCGAGAATTCCTAGCCAAGAGAGGTCTTCTCGAATCAAACTTTGGCCTTGATTTCAGGAAAACGTTTCTGAGAATGTGCGTTTGGAGCAGAGCGTTGTATGGCAGTGAATCGTGGACAGTGGGAAAACCGGATCAGGAGAGAATCGAAGCGTTTGAGATGTGGTGCTAGAGAATAATGTTGACTGTTAAGATAAGCAATAAGGACCTTCTCGGCAGAATCAGAGAAGGGAGGCACATAAGAAAACACTGACAAGAAGAAGGGACAGGACGATAGGACATCTGTTAAGACATCAGGGAATAACTTCCATGGTACTAGAGGGATCTGTACACGGTAAAAGCTGTAGGAGAAGACTCAGATTTGAATACACCGAATAAATAATTAAGGACGTAGGGTGCTCTTCTGCGATGAACAGGTTGGCACAGCAGAGGAATTTGCGGCGGGCCGCATCTAACCAGGCAGAAGACTGACGACTCAAAAAAATTGTGTAGCCGAAGTTTAGGAGCTACTGTAGGAATTTAGATACGGTTTTCACTCATAGATGGACTGAGGAAGGTCTGTGTACGTAATTTATTACCCCTACGCCAGACAAATCATCCGGGAGACCTTGCAAAGCCGAGCAGGTCGCTAGTATTTAGTAATTGAAGCATTATATGGAAGTAGCGACGCGCCTGCTTCCGCAAAGTCAACGCTGACGACTTGTGTGGTGTAGCGGTAAAATTAGGGCCAAAGAAAAGTAATGTCGTTTTTTTACGTTAAATTTAGCCAGGTAGTTCGTTAACAGTATAATATTTTGAATCGGTGATATAATAAACTTCGTTATCACCAACCTTTTGTCATCCAGTGTACAAATTTTCAGTGGCGGATCGATAAAAATCAATTAGCTTTCGAGCAAAACATCTGCAAATGGCATTTCGGATGTGGTCGATATTTCAAAATTTTTTGCCACTTACAAGAAATTTAATGAATTGAGGTGATAAATGTTGCCTCACTCTTCACATTCGCCCGATATTGCAACATCGAATTTACATTTACACCAATCGCTACGAAGTTTTCTGTGTTCGTCTTGCACAGTGCGGTCTTACATTATCGTGTTGCAGAATCACATTTTTTTCTGTTGACTTATCTCTGGGTGCTTTTTAATTAAAGATTGGTTTACTTGATCCAGCTGTTCACAGCAAACAACTGCATTCACAGTTTCTCAAGGCTTCAGCACTCCAAACCGAACGACGCCGCGAATATTCCACCAAACGGACAAAAACTTCTTATTTGGGGTGCAAACCTGGCTTGGCTGTAGTTCGTGGCAATTCATGAAGAAAGAGGGACTGCCTTTTGCGTTTTGGATTATCACAGACTTCTGCGATCTGGATTATCACAGACGTTCAGCTTTTCATATCCACTGACCAAGGATTCAAAAAATACTGCTCTAGTGTGCCGCTGAAGCATTAAGTTGTATGTAGTGGATCGGTTAGCTTCGTTTGTCTTACCAATCTGCTGCAGATGTTCTTTATTAAGGTTGGTTGAGTGTTCCTAGATCGTCTGACATGGATTTGCTTCCACTTCCACCTTCAACATGTCATTCACCGTCTGAAGCTGTTGATCTTCTAGGTCGGTAGGATTTGGAAAGATCACCTTTAACATTTTCGAACATCTAATGCAGTTGGGTAAACATCGCAAAGTTTTAAATAGCAAATGTTGCATTACTACCCTTTGGAAACTAAAATGTGTACGGTTATGGACGTGTATCGTTTCTGTTGTCTGGCTGACCATTTCACGCTAGACTGTTAAAATTAAGGTTTAATTATTTACGAGTAAACAAGTCATTTTGACTGTAAAACGTCTTTGGCGCGACTTTGAAGTACTCAGTAAACTGATAAACAACAAACGAATAGCGACATGCGCAGAAACAACATTATCTTCCGGTCACCCAAATAAATTATACAGGGTGGTTCCGTGACGTTGTTACAAACTTTCAGGGATGATGGAGCAGCGTAAATGTATCAATGTAAGGTAAGGGACCGTGGTCAGGAAAAATCCGAGTCGAAAATTATAAGCGAAAATCGTTTTGAAACTTATAATAGTGGAACACACGTATCCGCATAGTTATTGTTAAGAGTAAATTGTTGGGAACTTACAGATTTGGTAATACGGACCACAACAGGTTGGTTGAGTGTTTCTGGATCGTCTGACATGGATTTGCTTCCACTTCCACCTTCAACACGTCATTCACCGTCTGAAGCTGTTGATCTTCTAGGTCGGTAGGATTTGGGATGATCACCTTTAACATTTTCGAACATCTAATGCAGTTGGGTAAACATCGCAAAGTTTTAAATAGCAAATGTTGCATTACTACCCTTTCGAAACTAAAATGTATACGGTTCTGGACGTGTATCGTTTCTGTTGTCTGGCTGACCATTTCACCCTAGACTGTTAAAATTAAGGTTTAATTATTTACGAGGGAGACGGCGAGGGCTAGCTTTCTCACTTTCCTTCGCCTCATCAGTTAACTGAAAATGTTTTCCACATCGATGCCGTGATTATTAGGGACAGAGCAGAACTTTTTGGTAACAAAAAGTTTGTGACCATAGACGTAAATTAAAGGAAACTTATTACATATACGGGTCACTGTTTTTTCGCGACGATGTCGCAGCTTGTGAAACTGTCTCTTAGATGAATACCTTATGAGCTTTGAGTGCTGCTTCATCTTCGTTACTGTGAAACATACCACTTCTACTGCATGCCCTTTGGTTACAATGTTTTTGGAGCAGATAGTATGGACCAAATCAACAATAAAGTTTCCAGTAAATACGGCCTCTAAAATGCACACCTTAACAGCTATGAGCACTGATTCATCTTCGCTGCTGTGAAACACATCTCATGAACAAGTACTCGTAGCTTTTAAGGGCCATATTTACTGTACGTTATATTCTTTTGGGCCATGCTACCCCCTGTAAAATATGGAAACCAAAGAACTTACAGCTGAAAGAATGTATTCCCCAGTCTCGAAGAGGTGTGTTTCACACTGTCGAAGATGAGCAGGTACTTGTATCTCGTAAGGTATGCATTTTAAAGCCGTTATTTACTAGACATGTTTTCCTGTTGTGGTCCTCTGAAACTACCCTAAAATCTTAGCAACAACAGTATCGGCAGATGTATTCCACAGTCACAGGTGTGAAAACGGTTTCCTCTTTAACTTTCGACTCAGGCGTTACCGGACCTCGGTCCCTTACCTGAAACTGATGTATTTATCCTTCTGCATCATCAATGAAAGACTATACCATCACCAGACAATCACCCAGTATACACGAACGTCCCTCGTTAATCAGTCTGTTAGTGGTTGGTTGGTTGGTTTGGGGAAGGAGACCAGACAGCGTGGTCATCGGTCTCATCGGATTAGGGAAGGATTGGGAAGGAAGTCGGCCGTGCCCTTTCAGAGGAACCATCCCGGCATTTGCCTGGAGTGATTTAGGGAAATCACGGAAAACCTAAATCAGGATGGCCGGACTCGGGATTGAACCGTCGTCCTCCCGAATGCGAGTCCAGTGTCTAACCACTGCGCCACCCCGCTCGGTAGTCTGTTAGTGAAAACCGTATCAAAATCCCCATATTAGTTCCTGAGATCAGTATTCACAAACAATCAGAAAAAAAACACGGTGTGGCACTTCACTTTATAATATGTAATGATATCATTCAAATAGCAAATCAATAGACGGTGCTAAATGAAAAAAATTATGGACGACACACCTTTTTTTTAACACTATGGGACATGTTACAGTATAAACAACAAGAATTAGCCACCTTTATAAATAAGTTGTTTCATTGTTGGCCTGCGTAAGCTGGGAGACGGCGAGGGCTAGCTTTCTAACTTTCCTTCGTCTCATCAGTTAACTCGAAATGTTTTCTACATCTATGACGTGATTATTAGGGACAGAGCAGAAGCTCGGATTGTTTCAAGGATGGGGAAGAAAATCGACTGCTCCCATCCAATGGCATTTGCCTCTCGCAGCTTGGAAAAATCACGGAGTGTCTGGATGCGGATAGACATCGGGAGATCTTCCAGTATACGATTTCAGTGGTCATCTCCGCGCCTCCTGGTGTCCTGGAAAAGGTCGTGTGAAACCGTCGATGTCTAGGTTTTCATTCAGTGCATCTGGCAGCGACATTGCAGGATAAAAAATCACGAAATTTGCTTTACGTAAAAACTTTTTTTATGACACAATACAACGATATTTCTTTGTTCCTTATTCAGATGTATCATATCTATGTAATCTTGTTCACAGACCGTCATTCCTTTAAGAATTCAGATCTAAATACCACTTTCGTCTTGCGTTAGCGACAAAAATTGTTGGTAGGTAACATTTGATGGGGAACCGTGGCGTGTAAACGCGAATTTCTCAGATGAGCAAACACTGCTGGACCTGGTCTGACTCTTTAGTGAACGGTTGTTGTTCTGTGCAGATTACGCGAGAAATTTCGGTTAACGCGAATTGCACGTCAGCGTTACGCTTGACGGCAACGGCAACATACGCGTGGGCGCTAGCAGAACCTGGAGCATTGCACTGAAACCAATTACGTGGCGAAGTTGTGGCTGCGGCAGGCAGAGCGGTAACCGCAAATGCGGTTCCACGACACTTCCCGCGAAACAGCGCGTATTCGAGCAGTCAATTGCATGCACACCATTTCAGTGGCGCAGTACGTCGCCTCCGGGGAACAGGTACCACGGGCACATCTGATCAAGACCCACAGATGAATCCTATTGTCTCTGAGACGTTGATTACCACTGTGCTTTCTATTGGGTAATTCCAGAAACACAGCAGTGTACTCACGAATGGGACCACAAACGCTCGTAGACATTCAGCTGGCGTCTCCGATGACTCATTTTCCAGGATGAGAACGCTGTTCAGAAAAAGGGCATGTTGTTTTCCTAGAAGCACAATCTTGGAACGTCCAATAATGCTGCGTAAAATCTCTAAGTGGACTTCCATCCAGTCACTCGATGACCAGTCTGGTGACCTATCAGAAGACAGCAAAAGTAAAGCCCTAGTTTTAAACTCCACATTTAAGAAATGGTTCACGACGAAGACTTGTACAAACATACCGACGTTCGACCATCGCACAGACTCCCATATGAAGGACGTAGTAATACTGTAAGCATCCCTGGTGTAACGGAACAACTGAAAGAGTCGAAAGCAAATACACTATGTGATAAAAAGTATCCGGACACCTGGTTGAAAATCACTTACAAGTTCGTGACGCCCTCCATCGGTAATGCTAGAATTCAATATGGTGTTGGCCCACCCTTAATCTTTATGACAGCTTCCACTGTCGCAGGCATACGTTCAGTCAAATGCTGGAAGGCATCCCACTCTTTACGGAGTGCTGCACGGAGGGGAGCTATCGATGTCGATCAGTGAGGCCTAGCACGAAGGCGGCGCTCCAAAACATCCCAAAGGTTTTGTTTTATATGATTCAGCTTAGGACTCTGTGCAGGCCAGTCCATTACAGGGACGTTATTGTCGTGTAACCACTCCGCCATAGGCCGCGCATTATGAACAGGTTCTCGATCGTGTTGAAAGATGCAATCGCCATCCCCCAATTGCTCTGCAATAACGGGAAGCAAGAAGGTGGTTAAAACATCAATGTAGACCTGTGCTGTGATAGTGCCACGCAAAACAACGGATGCAAGCCCCTTAGATGAAAAAAACGACCACACCATAACACAACCACCTCATTATTTTTCGGTTGGCACTACACACGCTGACAGATGACGTTCACGGGGTACTCGCCATACCCTCACACTTCCATCGGATCACCACATCGTTTACTCATTCGTGACTCCACACAAAGATTTTCCACAGTTCAGTCGTTCAGTGTTTACGCTCCTTACACCTAGGGAGACGTCGTTTGGCGTTTACTGGTGTGATGTGTGGCTTATGAGCTACCGCTCAACCATGAAATCCTAATTTTCTCACCTCCCGCCTAACAGTCATAGTACTTGCATTGGATCCTGATGCAGTTTGTAGTTGCTGTGTGATGGTCTGAATAGATGTCTGCCTATTACACATTTCGACCCCCTCCAACTGTCGGCGGTCTCTGTCAGTCAACAGACTAGATCGGCCTGCACGTTTTTGTGCTGTACGTGTTCACGTTTCCACTTCACTATCACATTGGAACCAGCGGACCTAGAGACGTTTAGGAGTGTGGAAATCTCACGTACAGACGTATGACAAGTGACACCCAATCAGCTGACCACGTTCGGAGTCCGTGAGTTCAGCGGAGCGCCCCATTCTGCTCTCTCACGATGTCAAATGACTACTGAGGTCGCTGATATGAAGTACCTGGCAGTAGGTGGCAGCGCCTAATACGGAAAACGTGTTTTTGGGGGTGTCCGGATACTTTTGATCACATAGTGTAAGTCGTCAAGTCCTGACGGAATCTCATTTCGGTTTTACAAAGAGTGCTCTACAACGTTGGCCCCTTACTTCGCATTTATCGCGAATCTCTCGCCCAGAGCGAAGTCCCAAGTGACTAGAAAATAGTGCAGGTAACACCTGTACATAAGAAGGATAAAAGAAAGGATTCGCGAAATTACACACATCGGTTTGCTGCAGAATCCTTGAACACATTCTGAGTTCGAATACAATAAATTTCATTAAGGAGGAAAAATTTCTGTCCGCGAACTAGCACAGTTTTAGAAATCATCGCTTGTGCAAAATTCTGCTTGCCTTTTCTCGCATGAGATCTTGCGAGCCATGTATGGAGGGCAACAGGTGGATTCCATATTCCTTGATTTCGGTAACGAATTTGACAGGATGCCACACTGCCGACTGTTAACGAAGGTACAACAATACAGAATACGTTCCCAGGTATATGATTGGCTCGAAGACTTCTTAAGTAACAGAACCCAGTATGTTATCTTCAATGGCGAGTGTTCATCAGAGACAAGGGTATGGTCAGGAGTGCCCCAAGGAAGTGCGTTAGGACCGTTGTTGATTCTATATGCAGAAATGATCTGACGGACAGGGAAAGCAGTAGTCTGCGGGAGTATGCTGATCATACTGTCATGTATGGGGCGATATCACTGCTGAATGACTTAAAAGTTAACTTGACGTTATTGTCGTGTAACCACTGCGCCACAGGCCGTGCATTATGAACAAGTGATAGATCGGTTGAAAGATGCAATCTCTCACGATGTCTAAGGACTACTGAGGTCGGCGATATGGAGTACCTGGCAGTAGGTGGCAGCAAAAAGCGCCTAATACGAAAAACGTATGGTTTTGGGCGCTCCGCGGAACTCACGGACTCCGAACGTGGTCAGGTGATTGGGTGTCAGTTGTGTCATACGTCTTTACGCGAGATTTCCACACTCCTAAACATCCAATTCCCTGTCATGGACTGGTATGCACAACTGTGAACCTATTCTGTATTGTTGTACCTTAGTTAACAGTCGGCAGTGTGGCATCGTGTCAAATGCGTTTCGAAAATCAAGGAATATGGAATCCACCTGTTGCCCTCCATCCACGGTTCGCAGGGTCTCGCGTGAGAAAAGGGAAAGCAGACAAGAGTTGACTTAAAAGAATCTTGTGGTTGGTGTGATGAAATGTCAAAAAAAAAAAAAAAAAAGAAAAAATAATGTAACGTAATGCGGATAAGTTGGCAAAACCAACCCATAATGTTCGGATACGGCATTAGTAGGGTGCTACTTGACACGGTCACATCTGTTAAATATCTAGGTGTAAAGTTGTAAAGCGATATGAAATGGAATGAGCATGTAAGATTTATAGTAGAGAAGGCGAATGGTCGACTTCGGTTTATTGGTAGAACTTTAGGAAAGTGGGATTCATCCGTAAAAGTGAACGCATACAGGGCAATAAGGGGACCGATTTCGAGTGTTTGGGATCCGCGCCAGGTCGGATTAAAGGAAGACATCGAAGTAAATTAGATGCGGGCTGTCACCGGTACGACCGAATAAGACGCAAGTTTACGGAGATGCTTCAGTAACTCAAAAGGGAGTCAGTGGAGGGAAGGCGACGTTCTTTCCTATTAGCACTATTGAGAATACTTAGAAAACCGGCACCTGAGGCTGACTGCAGAAAGGTTATATTACCACCAACGTACATTTCACGTAAGGACCATGATGATAAGGTTAGAGAGATTAAGATTCGTATGGGGGAACACAGACCGTCGTTTCTCCTTCACTCGAACAGGAAAGGAAATGACTAGTGGAGATGCAGAGTATTCTCCGCCACGCACCATATAGCGACTTGCGGAACATGTATACTGATTTAGATGTAGATGTAGTTGTAGGTTTCTAACGTGTGTCATAATTATTTGCAGCGTTGTTCAACAGCTTCTAACGTCGTCAAAATGACTGTAGCTCTTTTCTCGAGAAATTCAGTCAGTACTCAAAATATATCTTAATATTTTTAGCACTGTTACAAATTGGTCTTCTCAGACGTCACTTTCGTAACACAAAACATGCTACGAAAAGTATCTGTTAACTCCATTCTCTGACAAAAAATTGTATTTTCGTATGTGGTGCTCTCCAGCCGTTGTACAAAATGCACATGATGCTAGAGGACAGATTTTGTATTCAACTGGCACAGAACAGCACAGATGAATTAATCAAAAAGCACAAGACTGTAAGAAATAGGGAAATAGTAGCGGTCAACATGTCCTAACGGAATGAGCGTATGGTGAAACAGCCTAAATACGTATTTGATACTGTCAAGCTCCATCAAGAAGTGGGCGAGTAATTGACAGTCCGATGGTTAGCGTGGTCTGGAGAACGTACAGCTAGAAATGGCGACGCAACATACACTAGTAATATCTGACCACTGTAGCGGTGCTATCTGCTGTAGAAAACATATGTGAGTTCACTCTTATTTAGAGCAAGAAAAAGTGAAAAAACATAAATAGCAATTCAAAATAAGCGTAGTGATGAAAAAGTACAGTAATTGCTTACGGCACAGCGATACATCGCTAAGAATTACAAACAGTGTAGAAAGGGTTCCAAAAAATTACATACTTTTTATGTGCCCTGTATCACTCTCCCTGATCAGCATCTTCGAAACTGTTGGATCTGTCGTGCTGGACATGGCCACAGTATGTTCTAGTTTTGGCCATCTAGGTCTACAAATGTGACATAAACGGATTTCTTTGAATGAAGTACTTACGTACCTGCATGAAAGACTAGGATTTCAGATCTCATAATCGCACTGTATTCAACTGATGTTCAACGTGAGTACTTGGTGTACAATGCCTACCTGTATCAAAGCCACTTTCAGTTTGCTGCTAAAATGGATCGTATCATCGTTTAGTGTAACTGCGATAGACAGAAATGTCATAATTCTAGCATGTCTGTGACTGACATCGTTACATTTATTCAGCTTGATTATTTTACCGAATATGTAAATTAATAACAATTTCCATTCTGGTTGGTAAATCACCGACCGTCTCGTTCCGTTGAAATACATTAATAAATTTTTAAAAAATAACAGTTATTAATGAGTCTATTGTTTCTATGTTATCGGAAAAAGTATTATTTGAACGTATGTGTGTGTGCTTACACGAAAGAGAGAGAATGAATCCGTCATTATAAATTTATTTTCTGGTTCTGATTAATGGGTTGAGCGTTGCTTCCTGTTTGACGGTGATGTTTTAGTTACCTGCTGTCAATCTGTCAGCGTCATTAGTTCCCTCTGCGGAACAGAGGTCCCAAAAATTAATTGTAAAGACTCATAGCGTATTTTTGTGTGTTTATTTTGTTACCACACTGCAACGAATGCAGCGTCGAATGCGGTAGTAATCAAATCCACGTTTTAATGGTCCGTTTTCCGTTACTTACAGTGAGAAGGTCCATCATTCACCGGGTTTCGGCACATCTTTATTGAAACTACAGACATATGGTAAAAACCACAACGGCGCGCAATGGACTATAAGTTCCTTTTAGTCCAAGATCGTAACTACTTAAAAAAGATAGTTATCGCTATAACGTTACATCTGCGATAAATCCATTCAGAGGTGCTAACAAAGGTAACAAACAGGGGAACGAGAGACTACAAACATGAGTGCCGATAAACAAAATGGTTGAAATGGCTCTGAGCACCATGGGACTTAACATCTGAGGTCATCAGTCCCCTAGAACTTAGAACTACTTAAACCTAACTAACCTAAGAACATCACACACATCCATGCACGAGGCAGGATTCGAACCTGCGACCACAGCGGTCGCGCGGTTCCAGACTGAAGCGCCTAGAACCGCTCGGCCACCGCGGCCGGCTGCCGATAAACAGCAAGAGAACGAATCGTATCAGGTATGCCAAAAATTATGCTAGGAAAACTGACTGAATTATCATAAACCACACTGAACGAAACAAATTTCAAAGATATTCATTATACCAATGGAAACCTATTCCAAATGGCCTTAGACACCGACTACAGTCATTCTAACTGTAAGAATGGCTTTCTAGACCAGTGCAAGGTGAAGTAAAGTTGCAATCAACCGGAACACCACATTGCAATACTAGGCGATACGGTCACTTTAAGTGAGGTACGCCCTCGCCTTCCTCCGACCTTAGAACTGATTTGCCCACAGTCCTACGCGAAATCCGATCCAAGATCCAGCTCGGCATTTTGCACATCTACAAGCATTTTCGAAAGTGAAAGGATTGAGAAGTGACAGACAATAATTTTGGGATGTATCGGGGGTCGAACTCAAGACCCAAAGCCTCACAGAAGAACTGAAAACAACCCAACATATCCACATACAGTGTGCAAGGGGAACAAACTGCCGATAGACACGTAGTCATCTGATAAGAATATAAAAGGTAACGCGTCAAATACCACCAAAACATGAAGGAGAGGGCGCCCAAGGAAATAGTCTACAGCGTCAACAAATAAAAAACAGAAAATGCAAACGAAATACAGAAAAAAGTTCCTGTGTAAGTAAACAGTAAGTGTGCGAGGTACTCAGATAAACTCGGAAACGGCTGTGGCAAAACAAAATTGGAGGCTGCGGTTGTGTCTAACATCTGAACAGAGGCAGGCAGCAGCATCATTCAGCTGGCGAGACAGATGTCCAAAACACGTCGACACAAATGTATAGCCTTACGAATGAAACTATAGCCATGTACGTAAGCAACACTACCTGCCACTGCTATCCTCCTCAAATTTTATCTACGTACATGCTACATCCAACTTTTAACTTTTTTGCAAGCTTAAGGAATAAACTAAACTCGCAGTGCCTGATTGTGGGATTAACTTAACGCCATGCATTTTCGTGGACCTCTTGTGTCCTTTTCTGCATGTTTCGGTATGTACCCAGTTGGTGTTAGTATTTACATGAAGAAAGCTGTTAATCGCTGTGTATGCATGTCTTCGAGAAATGAAGATAATTTTTGTTTGTTTTTAGTACTGTTAGACCTGAATGCGTCTAATATGCTTTAGTATGCTACTATACATTGCGCTACCAAATAAGTGATTGTTTACTTTATCACAACACAGTGACACACTGTTTTCGATGTAGCACTGGATCCATATTCGACAACGACCTATATTTTCACATTTTAGTGACATTATTAACAAAGTTGTAGGTGTTTAATTTTGAGTTATCTGAGTGCTGCATATATTTCAGCTATTTTGTAACATAAATAGTGCTCATTTTAAACACGTCCTAAAATCTTGCTGACTCACATCATTCTTTTATTTAGTGTTTTAGTATTTTTCATCTCAGAACAATACTTATGCCACCAATAAAAAACTTTCATTCATGAAACGTAAACTCAGTACTGTGGAGGCTATACTCGTTGTGCAACAACTACATGAGAAATTCAGTGTCAGTCTACGTGGACGAAAATATCTGGTATTGCTCGCGTTTTATGGTACTCTGCAAAGCAGTTCTTACTACTCACGAAGAGCCCAACATCACACGTATCGCAAATCTGTTTGCTACGTAGGAGGTGTTACAGTGTGCAACACCATGCACACCTTGTTTTTCTCTTTTGCAGGCATGTGATCGGCTTAATTTTTCCAATTGGCTTGTTCAATGTCTCGTTTATAACAGCTGACGCGTAGAGTTTTATTTGCTCTTGCTGTTGCAGAATAGACCGACGCTCCCACAAGCTCAGTAATGACCGCAACTATAAACCACTAAATGATTCTGTTCTGCGTTAATTTTGGTGATGATTGTACTGGAACTGCCAACAGGCAAATTAAGAAAATACATTATGCGGTGCCACCATTCCACGTCTTTTGCCTCTTTCGGAGATTACTGACTTTAGATCACCTGACAAATTATCCAGCTGCCGGCGCAGCACGTCACTGGTCAGATCAGAGCATGAAGACTGCATGAATGGGTCAAATGGCTCTGAGCACTATGGGACGTAACATCTGAGGTCATCAGACTTAGAACTCCCCTAGACTTAGAACTACTTAAACATAACTAACCAACATCACACACATCCTTGCCCGAGGCAGGATTCGAATCTGCGACCGTAGCAGCAGCACGGTTCCGGACTGAAGCGCCTAGAACCGCTTGGCCACAGAGATCGGCCAAAGACTGCGTGACTCCATGGCTGAGAAGACGAGGTAACTCGGCCATTACTTGCTACTGGTTACAGACTGAAAACATCATTATCTTGTTCACTACGAGAACTGAATTGTAACACTGACTTACGACCGCAAAACGTACATTCAAAACCACATTGACATCAACAAAAAACAAGTTCTTGCAACTGTGTAGTCATTAATCAAGAAACAACTCACAGACAACGGAGCACACACGAAGCATAAACTAGACCAGTACTCTCAAGGCAGAGAGAGGAGGGAAATATGTTCTATTCAGTACCGACGTCTGGAGATGGGTGACAGAAGTCAATAGCTATTCGTAACGTTATGCTTCCTGAATACGGTATAGTCGACCTAACCACAGGTGGACAGAGGGATTAACATTACAAAGAAACGTAATATTTTGTCAACAGTGAAACCTCCCCTTTGAATGTAAAGAATGACTGTGCTGGTAAAACTTCTACATCACTTGATTTTCAAACTCCAGAGTGAAACAAAGTACTGAGACTGTTTTCTCTTTACTTATTCTGCTCATTTCTAAACTGACAAACAATATTTTAGCGCAGCGCAATCCGACTGTCAATAATCCCTACAAAAGAATATCCTTGACTACCAATAACCTATGACCTTCATGAATCACTTATCTCACAAAAATCGTCCTTACACGAACCACTGCAATACAAAGATTATAACTACTGAAGGCAATGACTACGGATAGTCATATGGTTAGCAAATGAAAGATTTTGATAAAGAACAAACATTGTATTTACCTTAATAGTGTTCAAAAGTCATTATATACATATATAATGATATCCAGTTTAACAAATTTCCGTTTTCTGACAGACACACGTCTAAATCGTCCGCTCATATCAACATCTCAGAACTCTGGTATCTCTTTCGCCACAGCCACCACTGCTGGCGACTCACCTCCAACTGCCCAACGCTACGGGCTGTTCACATCCAACTGCCAACACTACACTAGCGAAAAACTTCCAACAATGAGTCCAACCAGCCACAGACAGCACACAGCGCAGTCAGCGACTTTAATACAGAGCGCTACGTGGCGTCACCAACATAAAAGCCTAAACAGCCTACTTATAACAGTATTTGGTTAGAAGACGGCTGGAAACGGATTAACGGTTGTTTTGCAGTATTCACAACTGTAACAATGGCCGGCCGCGGTGGCCGTGCGGTTCTAGGCGCTGCAGTCCGGAACCGTGGGACTGCTGCGGTCGCAGGTTCGAATCCTGCCTCGGGCGTGGATGTGTGTGTTGTCCTTAGGTTAGTTCGGTTTAAGTAGTTCTAAGTTCTAGGGGACTGATGAGCTCACATGTTAAGTCCCATAGTGCTCAGAGCCATTTGAACCATTTTGTAACAATGAAGGTGTCGCCCTAAAACAGCATAGTTTTTTCATGAATAATTTGTTACACCAAAGAAATTTAACACATAGGAAACCGTATAGTCGTAGTTGATAAGAAGAAGACTCAATCAAAAACAGAAATGCTGAAAATCGGTCGTTTTTGTATTTTTTGACAGTAATGAATGTAAACAAGCTGTCTAAGATAACAAAATGCAGTTGACTGAGATTATTTGGTAAATGATGTACGAGCGGCTTCCAATAAGTAATGCAATAATTTTTTTCTCGGGCAAGTTAGTTTGAAAAAAAATGTGGTATTTGTTATGGGACACATTCCATTTCAGCCCCTATAGTTCCATGGAGTTCCAAAAGGTGTCGGTGCTACATGTAGCCTTCAGATTGGCATATTAGTGGAGCTGCGTTCCATGCAGTGAGCTGTCATTGAGTTTCTTCTGGTTGGAACCAGAGCATTGTGGATATTCATAGGCGCTTGCAGAGTGTCTACGGAGACTTGACAATGAACAAAAGCACGGTAAGTCGATGGGAGAGGTGTTTGTCGTCATTGCAACAAGGTCGTGCTAACGCGTCCATTCTCTGCGCGCCGGCCGACAGCACATAGCTCTGACTCCTGCAGTTTTGGAACGTGTGGACACTCTCATTCAAGGGGATCAACGTCTCCACAGCTTTACTTCTGCCAGTACCTCGTCTCCTACCTTCCAAACTTTATAGAAGCTCTCCTGCGAACCTTGCAGAACTAGCACTCCTGAAAGAAAGGATATTGCGGAGACATGGCTTAGCCACAGCCTGGGGGATATTTACAGAATGAGAGTTTCACTCTGCAGCGGAGTGTGCGCTGATACGAAACTTCCTGGCAGATTAAAACTGTGTGCCGGACCGAGACTCGAGCTCGGGACCTTTGCCTTTCGCGGGCAAGTGCTCTACCAACTGAGCTACCCAAGCACGACTCACGCCTCGTCTCCACAGCTTTACTTCTGCCAGTACCTCGTCTCTTACCTTCCAAACTTTATAGAAGCTCTCCTGCGAACCTTGCAGAACTAGCACTCCTGAAAGAAAGGATATTGCGGAGACATGGCTTAGCCACAGCCTGGGGGATATTTACAGAATGAGAGTTTCACTCTGCAGCGGAGTGTGCGCTGATACGAAACTTCCTGGCAGATTAAAACTGTGTGCCGGACCGAGACTCGAACTCGGGACCTTTGCCTTTCGCGGGCAAGTGCTCTACCAAGTGCTCTCGCAGTAGAGCTTCTGTAAAGTGTGGAAGGCAGGAGACGAGGTACTGGTATAAGTAAAGCTGTGAGAACGAGGCGTGAGTCGTGTTTGGGTAGCTCAGATGGTAGAGCACTTGCCCGCGAAAGGCAAAGGTCCCGAGTTGGAGTCTCGGTCCGGCACACAGTTTTAATCTGCTAGGAAGTTTCATTCATTGGACTATTCTTACTCACGCAACCTACAGCCCCGGACTGTTATCTAATTGGATCAATCAATAAATTAGCCAATCATACACTCCACGGGAAGCAGTACGTGGGTGATGTGGAGGTTACGATGCAGCAAGACGTTGGTTCCGACATCGACCAATAGAGTGGTAGCATACGAGCATCCAGACCTTCAGAGTAAGGTGGCATTGAAAGGAGATTGTGTTGAAGAACTGGGTTTTATAGACAAAAATTCGGGGAATAATATGGTCTATTGGAATCCTGAGAACGACCGACAGGCTACCAGAGAACAAAAATGTTCACTTTCATTAATCTTCCTCCTACGTAAGAATTAACATGTGAGAAAGCTAATAAAGTAACAGAGCAGAGAGAAACAACTTTGCGGCTACAGTTTCACGATACTTGCAGAAAATACGGACGCGATGTTGCGGTTGCCCCTCCAATTGAAACTTAATCACATAATCCAGAATTCAAATAAATAACAGCTGCCAACATGAGTAACGTAGAAGTAAATATCCTCGGAGTAGTGAAGCAACTTAAATCACTTATTAAAAGCAAGTCTTCTGGTGCAGACTGTAAACCAATTAGGTTCCTTTCGGAGTATGCTGATGCATTAGCTCCATACTTAACAATGATACACAACCGTTCGCTCGACGAAAGATCCGTACCCAAAGACTGGAAAGTTGCAATTGCAGAGCAATATTCAAGAAAGGTAGTAGGAATAATCCACTAAATTACAGGCCTATATCGTTAACGTCGATATGCAGCAGAATTTTGGAACATATATTTTGTTCGAACATTATGAATTACCTTGAATAAAACTGTTCATTGACACACAGTCAACATGGGTCTAGAATATATCGTTCCTGTGAAATAGAACTAGGTCTTTATTCACATGAAGTGTTGAGTGCTATTGACAAGGGATTTCAGATCGATTCCGTAGTTCTGGATTTCCGGAAGGCTTTTGGCACTGTACCACACAAGCGGCTCGTACTGAAATTGCGTGCTTATGGAATATCGTCTCACTTACGTGACTGGATTTGTGATTTCCTGTCAGAGAGGTCACAGATCGTAGTAATTTACGGTAAGTCATAGTGTAAAACAGAAGTGATTTCTGGCGTTCCCCAAGGTAGTGTTATAGGCCCTTTGCTGTTTCTTATCTATATAAACGATTTGGGAGACAATCTGAGCAGCCGTCTTCGGATGTTTGCAGATTACACTGTCGTTTATCGACTAATAAAATCAGTAGAAGATCAAAACAAACTGCGAAACGATTTAGAAAAAAATCTGAATGGTGCGAAAAGTGGCAGTTGACCCTGAATAATGAAAAGTGTGAAGTCATCCACATGAGTGCTAAAAGGAACTCATTAAATTTCCGTTACACGATAAATCAGTCTAATCTAAAAGCCGTAAATTCAACTAAATTGGACGGAATGGACAGTGTCTTGAAAGGAGGGTATAAGATGAACATCAACAAAAGCAAAACGAGGATAGTGGAATGTCGGGTGATGCTGCGGGAATTAGATTAGGAAATGAGACACTTAAAGTAGTAAAGGAGTTTTGCTATTTAAGGAGCAAAATAACTGATGATGTTCGAAGTAGAGAAGATATAAAATGTAGACTGGCAATGGCAAGGAAAGCGTTTCTGAATAAGAGTAATTTGTGAACATCGAGTATTGATTTAAGTGTCAGGAAGTCGTTTCTGAAAGTATGGAGTGTAGGCATGTATGGAAGTGAAACATGGACGATAAATAGTTTGGACAAGAAGAGAATAGAAGCTTTCGAAATGTGGTGCTACAGAAGAATGCTGAAGAATAGATGGGTAGAGCACATAACTAATGAGCAGGTATTGAATAGACCTGGGGAGAAGAGGAGTTTGTGGCACAACTTGACTAGAAGAAGGGATCGGTTGGTAGGACATGTTCTGAGGCACTAAGCAGATTCAGAAGGATGTAGGCTGCAGTAGGTACTGGAAGATGAAGAGGCTTGCACAGGATAGAGTAGCATAGAGAGCTGCATCAAACCAGTCTCAGGACTGAAGACCACAACAACAACACGTAGGTATTACAATTACGAACAACTTAAATTGGAACGAACACATAGATAATGTTGTGGGGAAGGCTAACCGCCGGCCGCGGTGATCTAGCGGTTCTAGGCGCTCGGTCCGTAACCGCGCGGCTGCTACGGTCGCAGGTTCGAATCCTGCCTCGTGCATGGATGTGTGTGACGTCCTTAGGTTAGTTAGGTTTAAGTAGTTCTAAGTTCTAGGGGACTGATGACCACAGATGTTAAGTCCCATAGTGCTCAAAGCCATTTGAAGGCTAACCAAAGACTGCGTTTTATTGGCAGGACACTTAGAAAATATAACGGACCTACTAAGGAGACTGCCTACACTACGTTTGTCCGTCCTATTTTAGAATACTGCTGCGCGGTGAGAGATCGTTACCAGATAGGACTGATGGAGTACATCGAAAAAGTTCAAAGAAACGGATCACGTTTTGTATTATCGCGAAATATGGAAGAAATTTGAAAGTGTTGTTAACAAAAATTCTCTATTTAAACTAGACTGAACTGTATGTGACTGCTTTAGTCTTTAATAAACCTTGCATCTGACTGCGTATTTAACTGAAGTGAACTTTATCTGACTGTATGAAAATATTGTTGGAAAATTAATACTCAAAATACACATCTGACTGCATGGAAGTTTAGTGGTAAAAATAAATGAAAGTCACCAACCTGCATCTGACTTTACTCATGGGAACTTTACTTTAATCTACGTTTTGGTTCAATGCAAGCACAGGATGCGGAGAACGACATAAGGTGTGCGATGAAACTCTAATTTTATCTAAAAAATATTTATTGTTCAAATTTTAAGGCACATGTGAAAAACTAAAAAAAAAACTTCTATAGCATGGATTTACGAGAAAGTTTCACAAAACGCTTATTGCATCAATAATGGGATCTCTATCTAGCTTTTAGACATTATTTAACCAAAGAAAACCTATTTTATTAATTATCCTTTCTAGTTTCCCCAGGTATGTGCCGAGTTTCGCTCAATATCTAGCTTATTATGTGCGTAGCGCCAATTCTTACTTTGATACTGTCACCACCTGGCTGCCTCCTGCAGGCATCTAGCTCCGACTCGAAACACGTCTGCTGTCTCTGCGCATTTCCCCACCACTACTCAAACTTTTACAGCGTGCACCTAGCTCTGTTGGCTGTCAAAGATCTTACTACTCGAACATGTACTACTCGTCCAACCTTGCGGTTGGGAACTATCGACATTTTTCACTGGCTCTATCCTGATCGAATCTCAGCACATACCTTTCAAATTGTCACAGAAATGGTACGGGATTTGGGCTGGAAATCATTAAAAGAAAGGCGTGTTTCGTTGCGACGGAATCTTCTCACCAAATTCCAATCACCAACTTTCTCCTCCGAATGCGACAATATTTTCTTGACGTCGACGTACATAGGGAGGAACGATCACCACGATAAAATAAGGGAAACAAGAGCTCGTACGGAAAGATATAGGTGTTTATTCTTTCCGCGAAATGTGATTTGCAGAGTGTCCTTGTAGATATCGATGTAGAACATCTCGAAACTGATGTCAAGTCTCTGCATTTCACTCGATTAGAATCGAATTACAGTGAGCATGTATTAGAGCGTTATTACCGCGTCGAAGCGTAACTGAACGCACCTCGCCGATGGCTAAGAGCACGGTAAAGCGTCGCTCCCGAGCAGGCAGCCGTTCCCGCGCCGGCAGCGGGTCTCTGCTCGAAGGGGCAGGGCCAAAGCAGTTAATTACTTTGCATAATCGCGGGGGTCGCGTTACAGCGGGGAAATTCTGTCCCGAAGTTTTAAGTACTCCATTATCTCGACAACAGCACTCGCAGCTGCCGGCTTTTGCCGGGCGCTGCTGGCTGCCTGCCGCCAGCCCTGCGCAGTGTTGTCGCGCGCAAACAACGGCGCGGGTCTCCGACCACCAAGTGAGCAAGACGTGTCGCGAGGCCGATTAGTTCGGCGTCCCTGCTGTACGCTCCATCACCGCAACATGTGTTGCAGACAGGCCGCTTTCGCGCTAGTGAACGACGAGATTAATCTGAGTGCAATTTTTTGTTTGCGCGAGAGGGAAAGTGGTGCTGTTTCTGGCAGAATGAGATGTTAAAATGTTTGCATACTGCTTTTACCCACGCCAATAAAAAATGTCGTGTGACGAGGGCCTCTCGACGGATAGACCGCTCGCCTGGTGCAAGTCTTTCGATTTGACGCCACTTCGGCGACTTGCGCGTCGATGGGGATTAAATGATGATGATCAGGAAACCGCAACACCCCGTCCCTGAGCGGAGAAAATCGCCGACCCAGCCGGGAATCGAACACGGGCCCTTAGGATTGACAGTCTGTCACGCTGACCACCCTTTTCTTTTTCCTGCATGCAACAGAATCATCATAACTACACCACGATGCCACTTTTCTTTTCTAAGCAATTGCGCCACTTTTTTTTATGAGTACATGAATCTATCAGCAATTCAATTCTTTTTAACCACTTTTATTTATTTCTATTTTATTTGTTAGGACGGTCAGGGCGTGGTACACGCCGCACTAGCAGTGGGGTCTCTTCACGGCACTGCCAGTGCGTCGAGGCCCAAACCCCTCGCACCCCTTTTTTCATATCCCCTGTTGGGTCATAGCACTAAGTGTGCAGAAATCTTAACACAAAACTCCCATTCTCCGATGTAAGAAAGGCAAAGAAACCTCTTCTCTGAGTAGAAACTGAACACTGATAAAACTTAACAATTCTTCTTGAATCACACAAATACTTACAGCTACCGGGGGGCGGACACACACGCCAATAAGTACGGTAAACAAATAATAAGGCAAACACTTTTTCATGTAGTTGCGTATGATCTGATGACATATTATTCCGTATTTTTCGCTGAATCTGTAACTCATGAAATCAGCTGCAGTGGGTACTGATGGATTACTGCATTCCCGAGCTTTGAGGTGTGGAACTTTGTACCGTGCCGGGACTCCAACATTGATTTACTGTTTATCGCGAACGGTTGCCTTAACCATTTTGGCCGTCAGTGTACGCACCCCACCTTATCCAAAACACCATACGTCACTGTCTACTTCCTCATTTTCCCTGAGCCAATCAAGTAATGTTGCTAGCTGAAAGGGAAACTTACATAAGAGTACGATTAATCTTATGCACGCCTCCCTTCTGGTAGCTGTATTACTTGATTCCCACTCAGGAAGAATGACGCTACCAAAAGGAAACGAGACCATTTTTATTGTAGTACGCCGCGTCTCGGCTAGTGACAGGTATATGCAACTCGACGCCAGCAACTTTTGAAATATTATACAAAATTATTCGCCGAATGCGACTTTCATGAGCTTCAGTGGGTATAGATGTTTTGGTTTTTATCAGACCATTGAGGGTGTAAGGATAGCCGAAATCCTTTCGATATCTTCCTTGTTCCACGAAGGTGATAAGAGCATCATTGACTTTTGGGATCTTCTTCTGGACCGTTTTACTTGCCTTCAGCACCACCCGCGCTATCGACAATACTGTGCAAATTTCTTGGACAGTGTTGCTTGGACCCTTCCTGCAGCTGGGGTATGCCGGGCGTAAAAAGGTAACTTCATTGCAAGTGTCTAATTCTCAGCACAGGAACAGTGACACGGACATATGGAATTTTTCTTCTAGATGACGTGTCCGAGCCTTTCGTATAAAACAAGAGAATTAACTTGTAATTAATCGTATACAGGACCGGGTGAATGTCCTTGTTTGCCGGCCGTTGTGGCCGAGCGGTTCTAGGCGCTTCAGTGCCGAACCGCGCTGCTGCTACGGTCGCAGGTTCGAATCCTGCCTCGGGCATGGATGTGTTTGATGTCCTTAGGTTAGACAGGTTTAAGTAGTAGTAAGTCTAGGGGACT
This sequence comes from Schistocerca americana, assembly GCF_021461395.2. Lineage (NCBI taxonomy): Eukaryota > Metazoa > Arthropoda > Insecta > Orthoptera > Acrididae > Schistocerca > Schistocerca americana. The sequence continues at coordinate 633,723,414 of NC_060123.1, read as the reverse complement.
GATGTTAAGTCCCATAGTGCTCAGAGTCATTTGAACCATTTTGTCCTTCTTGTCCGTTCGGGCGATGGGGCGACCTTTCTCTATTTTTGGTTATTATACATTGTGTTGTTGCTGTTTTCTTACCACAAAAAAGCAATAGTGCAAAATAAACGTAGTTTTCGCTGTAACTGATTTGTTCCGGCCCCGAACTTGGACTGATTTTTCATATGTATATTAAGGACAAATCGTTGCAACTTCGGGGCTGGCACAAATTTCTATATGTCGCATTTGCCTAATCCATTGCAGTTGATGTCATGAAATTTACGTTTAGCGAATAAATTGGAATAATTTTTAAGGAGGTGCAGGACCTCATACAGAAGAAAAGGAGGGGCAGGAAACATGAGCCGGAAGGAAAGATTCTGCAGCAAAGTATCGTAGATATGGAGTGTTTCAGTGCTTATGTATAAACGTGTTTGGAACTTACTATGTTTTTCTTTAATGTGCTATTTTCCGCGATGTACTTGTTTCCTAGTGCAAGGTCTTGTTTCTATAAATCTTTTGGTCAGAGTAGAACGAAATGCTGTGTTTAATTTCTTCTTGATCCCAGCTTTAATCCGTCGAACCAGTTATTAATATTTTACACCAACAAACAGACAAATATATTTTAAGGTGAAAATATATTTAAAAAACCCGTTCCGAAACACATAAGATTAAAAGTACTTTCACTGCAACAATTTTACGAACTGAAATACACAGTAAAATGAAAGCGACTACACAAAAAATACTAAATTTATTTTATAATATGTGTACTCGCTTTTATTTTTACAGGCCAACATCAGACAACTTGAGACTGAACAGGCAGTCCACACAATATCAGCGGGGGCTTTTAACTGTACAGAAACTGCTGTTTCCAAACGTAGTTGGAATTTTAAGATTATGCAGCTATGCGATAAATGCAGAAATGCAGGGCATCAGTCTGACATTGACACAATACAGCAAATATTATTTAATGCTACACTGAACGTCTTTAAATATGTTGTTGTTGCGGTGGTCTTCAGTCCAAAGACTGAATTGATGCAGCTCTCCACGCTTCTCTATTCTATGCAAGCCTTTTTATCTCCGAGTAACTACTGCAACATACATCCTTCTGAATCTACTTACTACATTCATCTCTTTGTTTCCCTCTACGGTGATAACTTGATGCCTAAGAAAGTGTCCTACCAACCGAACCTTACTTCTAGTCAGGCTGTACCACAAATTTCTGTTCTCCCCAGTTTTTTCAGTACCTCCTCATTAGTTATGTGATCTACTCATCTAATCTTCAGCATTCTTCTGTACCACTACATTTCAAAGGCTTCTATTCTCTTCTTGTCTGAACTGTTTCATTTCCATACATGGCTACACTGCCTACAAATACTTTCAAAAAGGATTTCCTCACAATTAAATCTATGCTCGACGTTAACAAATTTCTCTTCTTTAGAAACGCTTTCCTTTCCATCGCCAGTATACATTTTATATACTCTCTACTTCGCCATCACTAGTTATTTTGGTTCCCGAACAGCCATACTCATTTACTACTTCAAATGTCTCATTTCCTAATCTAATTTCTCACCTTCACCTGTTTTAATTTGACTACATTCTATAATCCTCGTTTTGCTTTTGTTGATGTTCATTTTATATCCTCCTTTCAAGACATTGTCCATTCCGCTGCTCTTCCAGGCCCTTTGCTGTCTTACAGAATTACAATGTCATCCAGAAACCTCAAAGTTTTTATTTCTTCTCCGTGGATTTTAATTCCTACTCCAAATTTTTCTTTTGTTTCCTTTACTGCTTCCTCAATATACAGATTGAATAACATCAGGGATAGGCTACAACTCTGTCTCACTCCCTTCCCAACCACTGCTTCCCTTTCATGCCCGTCGACCCTTAATAAATGTCATCTTGTTCCTGCACAAATTGTAAATAGCCTTTCGCTCGCATCTCGTGGTCCTGCGGTAGCGTTCTCGCTTCCCACGCCCGGGATCCCGGGTTCGATTCCCGGCGGGGTCAGCGATTTTCTCTGCCTCGTGATGGCTGGGTGTTGTGTGATGTCCTTAGGTTAGTTAGGTTTAAGTAGTTCTAAGTTCTAGGGGACTTATGACCACAGCAGTTGAGTCCTATAGTGCTCAGAGCCATTTGAACCATTAGCCTTTCGCTCCCTGTATTTTACCCCTGCCACCTTTAGAAGTGTCTACTCCCGGAATGTTGTCTACTCCAGGGGCCTTGTTTCGACTTAAATCTTTCAGTGCTTTGTCAAATTCTTTACAGGCTATCATATCGCCCTTCTCATCCTCATCTACGTCCCCTTGCATTCCATAATACTGCCCTCAAGTACATCTGCCCTGTATAGACCCTTTATATACTTCTTCCACCTTTCTGGTTTCCCTTCTTTGCTTAGAACCCGTTTCCCATCTGATGTCTTTGATATTCACACAGGTGGATAGATATTGGCATAAATCGCCATGTCCAATGTTTGACTAACTTAAGTTTATTAAAATACACACGCTACACAGGTATTAGTGTATTTTTTACTGCATTTTGTTTATTTTGTACCCATATCAAATAGCAGCACTACAGTTTTGTTTTTTTCCTATAGATGTCACGTATCCAGTGAAATAACACACTTCGCACAGCCGAAAGCTTTCTTTAATGTCAGATGGATGCCTTGTTTAATGGTGTCATACTCGATAAATGTTCTAACAGCTTGTTTCATTACATTGTCTCTTAGATTTTTTCTGATTAAATATTTAGTTACACCCTTTAGTAGTCAATATTTATTTTCGGAAACACTCCATAGGGTAATTCGATTGTACCAATGAAACCGGTAACATTCGGAAGCCCTAACGTAGTGCCAATATAGTACTTTTTATTGAATTGTGTTAATTAGAGTAATACGTGTATAGTATCTGAACAAATCTACAGAATGGTGTAAGAATATCTTACATAAATGAATATTAAATGTTTTGGAAAAATGCGGTCTAAATTACACTGACGGATCTAGGTTGCATAGTGGTCAGCACAGTTGATCCATATTCAGGTGGAAGACGGTTCTGATAACCCTCCGGCTACGCAGATCTAGAATTTCCCTAATTTCCCTGAATTACTCCAGGAAATGCCGGGATGGTTCGTTTGAAACAGGCACGGCTGATTTACTTACCCATCCCTCCGTAATCCGAGCTTGTGCTCCGTTTTCAATGGCTGCGCTATCGACTCTATTCTCCCTTCCTTCTTTACTCTTATAACCGCTGTCTGGTTCCTGTACATGTTGTAAATACCCTTTCGCTTCTTGTATTTTACCCCTGCTACCTTAAGAATTTCAAAGAGAATATTCCAGTCAACGTCATCAAAAACTTTCTCTAAGTATACAAATGCTATAACCGTAGTTTTGCCTTTCATTAAGAGGACCCGGAACGTCCTATACGCCCAATGTTAAATGTAAGGAACATTTTCTTATGAACTATTAACACCAGAATGATGAAAATTTTACAGTGTAATATTACATATATTTAAGACCATGTACCATATGGATTTTAATTTATTGGTATTTTTGGGGAAGATATTAATTATTTTGTTACTGAAAACAATTGACACATTTTTTGGCATAGTATCATTGAAATAAAATCTGTTATCAATTATTTATCACAAAAAGGCTATGATACAAGTTGTATATTGACACTGTTTACATTCCTTGAAAATTTTAAGTCTTTCTGTCTAATAGTTTAGCGGCAAATGTTCCTTAATGGCAAAAAAGTGAACTTGTGGAAAACGAGTTTCAAAGTTTCACTAACATTTTAGTGGAGTCCAGCACCATAAGGGGGGTTTTCACGGTCACTAGACATCTCCCCATCTAGCCTTCTTTTCACACCTTTCATTCTTTGTCTGGCTTGCCTCTCACACTCCTTTTCTTTCCTTTCAGCGTCCCGTTTCCTCCCATTGTCTATCGACATCATTGCACTCACCATGTACTTTCCGGGCATCACATCCAACTTCTGCGGCACTTTGCATTTTATAATGTTACCTTTGTTGTACATAGCAATGGCATCAAATACTCCTAAATGACGAGTATGAATTTCCGTAGACACATTTTTGTTATTCTGGTCCAAATTGCATTATTCACAGTCTCATTTTGATTTTGTGTGCGTCCATGGAGACATTTCTTCAAAAGTTCAGTTGCAGAAAGATCTCTGAAAATTGGTTTTATAGCCTTCATGACAGTTTCTGGTAGACTGTGATGATGCTTGTAAACACGTTCAGATCCCTGATATTTGCTGTACTTGCACCAGGAATTGGGTCCCTGTAGGCATAGTCCATGTAGTGGTTCCTCGTCAGTTGTTAAGGTGTGGTAGTAAAGTGCCATTACAGCCTTTTCCATTGCATCAACACTGTAAGTATTTTGTCTTATTGCCAGTCCATAGTCTATCTGCAATCTGTTGATTACCTCGTCTGTCAATCTTTTAGCTCCACCCAAAAGTTTTCCATCACTGAGTACTTGGCCTTTCATTGTGGTCTTCAGTCGACGCAGCCTTGTTCCCATACGTTTCTGAACGTGACCTACGCACTCCTGTTTAGTAATGGTAGCATCATTTCCGTAAGGTTTCAGCTCAGACACAGCAGCAAAAGACTTCGAATCACCATCACCCAGGAACTGTAGGTATCTGACCTTGTACCACAGAAGAGAGCGACTGAAAATGTCTTTCACACCGGAAACTTCCATGGCCCCACTAGACCCACTGTAATTCCTTCGACAGTTTTCTGCATGCTCATCCTTCACTCTTTTAGGACACCTACAGTGCTTGCATTTAATTACAACATCTACAACTTTTGTACTATCAGCACTTGTTGCCGTTATTACCCCATTATATGAGGTGCCCGCGCTTCTGCCACGTACCATCTAGTGCGACAGTCAGGTCCCGAGGATTCTGCACTTCTGGAATTTCTTCATTCACTGCCACAGCCTCCTCCACTGCTTCTTTCATGGATATCTTCAACACAGAATCCAACAACCGAGATATATTTTGAGACTTTCGTTGGTGGTGGTGGTAGATTCATTACACCACAAAACATTTAACCAGCAGAGTATCCCTTACCGATTGACCTTAGAGCATAAACACATCTAATATTTACACCATAGTACTTGCTTTTCTCACTATCAGCTTCATCTTGGCCTATTTCGACATATTCTGAGCCGGCTGGTGTGGCCGTGCGGTTAAAGGCGCTTCAGTCTGGAACCGCGTGACCGCTACGGTCGCAGGTTCGAATCCTGCCTCGGGCATGGATGTGTGTGCTGTCCTTAGGTTAGTTAGGTTTAATTAGTTCTAAGTTCTAGGCGACTGATGACCTCAGAAGTTGAGTCGTATAGTGCTCAGAGCCATTTGAACCATTTGACATATTCTGAGTTCCAAAATGAAACACTGTAATGACAACTAGTACAACAGAGACAGATTTCTGCTGCAAGTCTTATGTGTCGCTTGACATTTACTGACATACTCAATTTGCAACATTCCTTACACAGTACTGAACTCTCAATCACCTTTGAGAGGAATGAAATGTTAATTATTTCGTTCACATTATCCTCACTACACTTCTCCAATAAACTGCAGTATTTTTCAGTTGATCCATGCAACTTCGTGTTTGTGCTAGAGACAGGAATAACCTCACTATTTTCGGAATCATTTCCCAAGGTCGGAAAAATTGTCACAGTTCCACTAGTGTACCTCGTAGGAGGCTTCTTTCTCTTGTAAACTCTGTTACTAAATCGAGGCATATTTGATAAGTTTCAGTTACGCAATAGAAATACAACACAAATCGTGCAATAACCACCAAATGCTCAATGTAAACAACAGTATCCAAAGGCTACAATAAGCAGACGAAACAATTGCCTATCAAATCGTGTTGCCAACAGTACGGTCATATTCATACCTCTCAGCACATGCTCTCTTTGGAACTGGAATCATTACAGTCTTCTTGAAGTCTGAAGCTATTTAGCTTGTCTCACACATCCTGCACACCAGACGGAAGAGTTTTGTTGCCATGGCTGGCTGTCCCAAGGCTGTCGCTACCGCAATAATCATATCAAAACTTGTTCGGGGTATCTCGTGTAGATTGTTCAAAATTCAGGGATACGGCAGGAACGATCATTCGAAGCAAAAAAGTCTGGTAAACATGGGTTCTAAAGCCGGCTGGGGTGGCCGAGCGGTTCTAGGCGCTCCAGTCTGGAACCGAGCGACCGCTACGATCGCAGGTTCGAATCCTGCCTCGGGCATGGATGTGTGTGGCGTCCTTGGGTTAGTTAGGTTTAAGTAGTTCTAAGTTCTAGGGGACTGATGACCTCCGAAGTTAAGTCCCATAGTGCTCACAGCCATTTGAACCGTTTGAACCATGGGTCCTAAAACGCATACGGTAAGGGTTATGAGGACCTCTTCGTCTTCGATACTGTGAAACGAATCTCTACTGCATGCTCTTTGCTTCCCATATTTTGATAAATGTTAGTATGGCTCAAAACAAGATAAAATATCCAGTAAATTTGTGCTCTAAAGTGCGTTTCTTAAGTCCTATGAGCGCTTCTTATTCTCTGTTACTTTGAATCATATCTGTTCCACTGACGATGTGCTGATAGCTCTTAACGTATGCATTTTAGAGACAAAGTTTAACAGACTTCTTTGCTTCGAACTGTCAGTCCTGTCATATCCCTTAATACTGACCATTCCTCCTGGACAACCTGTGTATTAAGAAAGACACACGGTTTTATTCAGAAAATATTCACAATGTTGGCAGCCTCACAAGGGAAGTTTATTTCCTGTATTAATAAGCTGCATTATTGACGAACCAGTGTAGAGATGTGAAGTGCTGTGAATGACAAAATCGCATCTGTCATTCACGCTCAGTTCGACCTCAGTTTATAACCACGTTAGAGCCGCTTTTTCTTGTGTCAGCTCTGTGTATCGAAATTCGTACACTGAATACGCTGATGCCGGCTGCTGTGGCCGAGCGGCTCTAGGTGCTTAAGTATGGAACCGCGGGACCACTACGGTCGCAGATTCGAATCCTGCCTCGGGCATGGATGTGTGTGATGTCCTTGGGTTAGTTAGGTTCAAGTAGTTCTAAATTCTAGGGGACTGATGACCTCAGATGTTAATCACCATAGTGCTCAGAGCCATTTCAACCATTTGAATACCCTGAGTACCAAACCAGAAATTTAACAATGCAATCTTTCCACTACTGTGTAGAATCATATGACGTCAAATTTCGTTATATTGTTTCGTTTCTAATGTTGCAACTGTAATAGTCAGGAGTGTAATTTTTCAGAAAAGGTAGTACGAAAAAATGTTCAAATGTGTGTGAAATCTTATGGGGCTTAACTGCTAAGATCATCAGTCCCTAAGCTTACACTCTATTTAACCTAAATTATCCTAAGGACAAACACACACACCCATGCCCGAGGGAGGACTCGAACCTCCGCCGGGACCAGCCGCACAGAAAAGGTAGTACGAATATTCAGTTCCAACAGAGAAACCGGTGTCATTTAGCAGCTGGTAACACTGCAATATTTTGGACTAAATTACGGTTGTTAATGAGACTCTTATGTCTGTAGTATAGGAATAAAATTCTAGAGAAAACTTTAAGACAGTTTGCGAGAAAGCGGGTTCCGATAATTTGAGGAAAATTACGTGCTCAACTAGGATGACGCTTCCCTAAGTGTCTGCACGATAACAGAATCTTGGCAAAGGGAATGCATAGCTTCGTCGGCAGACAGATCTAAAGTGCAATTCTCAGACCAGCATATGTTTCAAAATTACCGGTCCTCAGAACATCACGTGCTATTGTTGGAAGGTAAGGACGGAGAAGCGAGAGTAAAAATGACCCGCCAGGTACAGCGGTGGAGATCTGATTCGCAGTGAACGGTTGCCGTCTGTTAGGGCCGCGAGCGAAGTGGGGCACGGCGTGACGGGAGGGTTGGGCACGCCAGGGCGCGCCTTCCGCCAGGACGGCAAGTTATTTCCCCACCTGCCGCCGCGCTCCGTCCCAGGTGCAGCTGATTCGACTGTTCTCTAGTAGAGTCGAATCGGACGACGGCGATGCAGAGAGGAGATCATCTCCGGTGGGCGGCTCGCTTTTAAAGTGGATAGCCGATGGCGCGAGTGCCGGTGCCGGATTGGGCCATTACCCGGCGCGCCGGCGCTGTTGGCAGCACTGCCTCCGCGCTGTTAAAATGCACAAGCGTGTGGAACGACCCGGAGCGCACGACGGCTGCGTCTGGAATTTTAAGCGCGGCGGCGGAAGGCGGAAGGCGGTGCTGCCCTCTGTCGCGCGCAATTGTCCCTAACAGCCGGTCGCCTCTGTAAACACGGCGTTTTATTGCCTACAGAAATCGTTTCTCGGAACGCTCTTGCCGTCGGCAAACAGCGCCCTTGTAGCTGATGATGTTGCTTTTTTGTCTGCCACTGCAAACTTCAACAAACTATGAATCTGGGTCAGCCCTGGCAACTGTCTGTGTTTTGGCCGCCCAACAAATCACCTGTTACTCTGCAGAATTAGTAAGAGTACTACTGAAGATTCACGACCGAGCGAGACGCTCGTAGGTAGGTTTATTCTTAGCTACCTGTGAGATTTGAGAAGGCGATTGTGTGAAAGTGTGAAAACTACAACGGTCGCAGAAAAAGAACACATATTGCAAAAGTAGCTCTACATATATGTATGCACATATGTATGGATGTTCCACTCTTACTAAACCACTCGATCGATTTCAACCAAACTTACTGTCAAGAATGAACCACCGTGGGGTTAAGTACCACCTGACTCTCAAACTGCTTTGGTCTGGGGTGAAAAAGAAGCGTATGTCAAGGCGCGCCAATGGCCAGCTAAATTCATCCATTATTTGAGAATGAGCGGGCTTGGTGTTTGCAATCCACTTTACACATAACATCGAAACTTTCCGAGACATCTTTTGGTTCATCCCTCCCTCCCCCCCCCCCCCTCCCCACAAAATACTGAAGAGAAGAAAGTTTATCTCTTACCATATTTTTGCTAATCATGCAAAAAAGGCGAACTGTAGTATCAAGCATGATATTTCAATTTACTTCTTAACTACTAACTCTACAACACATTTTGCACACAGTATCCACATATAATACGGAATGCATCTGCAAAGTAATATCATCGTACGACACGCAGTTGAGGTGACAGGACTTCATAAACATTGAGCTGCACGAAAATGAAACTGTATGGCGAAATTACCTAGAAATACAGGAGAAATATGTGTACAAATATGCGTGATGTATGTTAAATATATGTGACATGTTTCTCCACAGGCATTGCCACGAGCAAAATGCTTTTCATAAACCCGTGCATCGATTTCAACCAAACTTTTTACACATATTGTTTGTTTTCTGGAAATAAATACCTTGGAGGTAAGAACCAGTAACGCCGTTTTGTGGACGGGTGGGGGGTGATGCGATGAGAGAAGGATAGTACGAGGAGATGGACAGACAGAGCGGGGGAAGGAGAAGGTGGACACAAATAGGGGGGACAAGGAGATGGAAAGATAGAGAGGGAGGGAAGGGGAAAGGGGTAGAGATGGACACAGAGAAGCGAGAGGAGGAACTGGACAGAGAAAGGAAAGAGACGGAGATGGACAGAGAGATGTGGGCAGTGATTGTGGAAGTGGAAGGAAGAGGAAAAGAAGGACAGGGGAGGAGAAAGTGAACAGATAGAGAGAGGATGGAGGAAATGGACAAAGAGAGGGGGAGGAGGCAATGGACAGAGAGAGAGGTGGAAATGGACAGAGAGAGGGGAGGAGGTAATGGACAAAGATAGGGTAGGGGGAAATGGACCCAGAGGGGTAGGAGCCAAAAGAAGGAGGAAGAAGAGACGGATTTAGGTGGGGGAGGAGAAGATGGAGAGAGGGATGGAGCTGATGGACAGAGAGGAGACGAGTAGATTTAAAGACAGATGGGGAGTAGGTGATGGAAAAACAGAGGGGCAGGAGGAGGTGGACAGGATAAAAAGAGAGGGGAAGGAAGAGATGGATAGAGAGAGGTGGAAAGAGGACACGGACTTAATAGAAGATTGGAGTGAATACATACATGGGCACCACCAGATATCAGTAGATAGAGCACCTTTACAAATTTTCGCGTCACACTGCAAATGCTCAATATGACTAGTAGAATGAGCGTATGACATTGGTGGCCGGGAGACCCCTCGCTCTACAAGTTCTTTAACGCCACTAGGGCGACTTGCTAGTGAATGAGGATGAAATGATGATGAAAGATACACAACACCCAGTCATCTCGAGGCAGAGAAAATCCCTGACTCCGCCGGAAATCGAAGCCAGGACCCCGTGCGCGGGAAGCGAGAACGCTACCGCAAGACCACGAGTCCCGGTGGGTAGTGATTTTGACGCATAAAACGCAAATTTATGCGGCGTGCGTGGAAGTCAGTGAAGTCGCTGACACGGACTGCACTGGAAGGTGCGACAGTAGCCCGCCTTAGAAATTTGTTCGTTGTGTTGCCCACCTGCAGACTGAACTGAAGTGGCAATACGGACCAGATGATTTGTCTACTTGCCGTGACATGCTTCCCTCCTTGTGCCACTACGCCACGGGGCGTCTTGCGAATCGAAACTTGGAGAGCTGCTCTGCCCACTAATAAGAATCATTTTTCTCTACGCCTTGTAGTTTATGCACAATCGTCTTTTGAAACCCCAGTGGTACTTATAAATAATTCAGTACGCAAAATTCGTTGCTTAGCCTTCTTCCATTGCATCCCCTCGTAACCAAGTTCCTGCAGCTCAGTCTGCCCGAGATGTGGATCGACATCTTCCATCGAGCTGTACCCACTACCGTAACAGCAACATCGTGTGAGGCAGTCACAAACACAGTGCCTACATGTGAGACGTTGAGTCGAACCAACCTCGCACACAGTCCACTCTGCAACCATTGTCAAGTTCGCTACCACTCAACATTCGTGTGTGAGAACCAAACTGTCACTTCGAGTTAGACCTGAAATAAAATGGCTATCATCACCATGACAATATCTCACTCAACCACGAGCTCACATTTGTCACAATAGGACTGGAAATTCTCCCCACCTGCCAAAAACTATAGCTACGTTCGACTGGCTGAACACTTCGTTTCCTATACTCTCTAAACTTAACATCTCAATTTTGAAGACTTCAGGATCCACCTTAAAAATTATGCTTGGTATCCAATGCAGTACCTACTATTCACAATTGCGTCTGTATTATAACGTCCACATCATAACTCGCGTCCGCCACCCCCGTTCCTCTCCTTCCTTTATACCCAATCCGCTCCCCCCCCCCCCCCCCTCTCCTACGAACCGCAGAAGTTAATACGTGAATTCAATGTTCTTTTTGTTATAATAGTTCTGTTACATTATTTTTTGACTGACTAAGAGGTGGGCCAGTGACTCAAGCAGCAATAGGTGGGCTGCGCATATTCATCAACTCAAATTATTGCGCTATATCAGTGTTACTGCTATTGTGTCCAAGATAGACACAAAGCCCATGCCTACTAAAGTAGTACAAGTTTATATGCCAACTAGCTCTGCAGATGATGAAGAAATAGATGAAATGTATGACGAGATAAAAGAAATTATTCAGATAGTGAAGGGAGACGAAAATTTAATAGTCATGGGTGACTGGAATTCGTCAGTAGGAAAAGGGAGAGAAGGAAACATAGTAGGTGAATATGGATTGGGGGGAAGGAATGAAAGAGGAAGCCGCCTTGTAGAATTTTGCACAGAGCATAACTTAATCATAGCTAACACTTGGTTCAAGAATCATAAAAGAAGGTTGTATGCCTGGAAGAATCCTGCAGATACTAAAAGGTATCAGATAGATTATATAATGGTAAGACAGAGATTTAGGAACCAGGTTTTAAATTGTAAGACATTTCCTGGGGCAGATGTGGATTCTGACCACAATCTATTGGTTATGAACTGCAGATTGAAATTGAAGAAACTGCAAAAAGGTGGGAATTTAAGGAGATGGGACCTGGATAAACTGAAAGAACCAGAGGTTGTAGAGAGTTTGAGGGAGAGCATAAGGGAACAATTGACGGGAATGGGGGAAAGAAATACAGTAGAAGAAGAATGGGTAGCTCTGAGGGATGAAGTAGTGAAGGCAGCAGACGATCAAGTAGGTAAAAAGGCGAGGGCTAATAGAAATCCTTGGGTAACAGAAGAAATATTGAATTTAATTGATGAAAGGAGAAAATATAAAAATGCAGTAAATGAAGTAGGCAAAAAGGAATACAAACGTCTCAAAAATGATATCGACAGGAAGTGCAAAATGGCTAAGCAGGGATGGCTAGAGGACAAATGTAAGGATGTAGAGGCTTGTCTCACTAGGGGTAAGATAGATACTGCCTACAGGAAAATCAAAGAGACCTTTGGAGAGAAGAGAACCACTTTTATGAATATCAAGAGCTCAGATGACAACCCAGTTCTAAGCAAAGAAGGGAAGGCAAAAAGGTGGAAGGAGTATATAGAGGGTTTATACAAGGGCGATGTACTTGAGGACAATATTATAGGAATGGAAGAGGATGTAGATGAAGACGAAATGGGAGATAAGATACTGCGTGAAGAGTTTGACAGAGCACTGAAAGACCTGAGTCGAAACAAGGCCCCGGGAGTAGACAACATTCCATTAGAACTACTGATGGCCTCGGGAGAGCCAGTCATGACAAAACTCTACCATCTGGTGAGCACGATGTATGAGACAGGCGAAATGCCCTCAGACTTCAAGAAGAATATAATAATTCCAATCCCAAAGAAAGCAGGTGTTGAGAGATGTGAAAATTACCGAACTATCAGTTTAATAAGTCACAGCTGCAAAATACTAACGCGAATTCTTTACAGACGAATGGAGAAACTGGTAGAAGCGGACCTCGGGGAAGGTCAGTTTGGATTCCGTAGAAATGTTGGAACACGTGAGGCAATACTACCCTTACGACTTATCTTAGAAGAAAGATTAAGAAAAGGCAAACCTACGGTTCTAGCATTTGTAGACTTAGAGAAAGCTTTTGACAATGTTAACTGGAATACTCTCTTTCAAATTCTGAAGGTGGCAGGGGTAAAATACAGGGAGCGAAAGGCTATTTACAATTTGTAGAGAAACCAGATGACAGTTATAAGAGTGGAGGGGCATGAAAGGGAAGCAGTGGTTGGGAAAGGAGTGAGACAGGGTTGTAGCCTCTCCCCGATGTTATTCAATCTGTATATTGAGCATGCAGTAAAGGAAACAAAAGAAAAATTCGGAGTAGGTATTAAAATTCATGGAGAAGAAGTAAAAACTTTGAGGTTCGTCGATGACATTGTAATTCTGTCAGAGACAGCAAAGGACTTGGAAGAGCAGTTGAACGGCATGGACAGTGTCTTGAAAGGAGGATATAAAATGAACATCAACAAAAGCAAAACGAGGATAATGGAATGTAGTCAAATTAAGTCGGGTGATGCTGAGGGAATTAGATAAGGAAATGTGACACTTAAAGTAGTAAAGGAGTTTTGCTATTTAGGGAGTAAAATAACTGATGATGGTCGAAGCAGAGAGGATATAAAATGTAGACTGGCAATGACAAGGAAAGCGTTTCTCAAGAAGAGAAATTTGTTAACATCGAGTATAGACTTAAGTGTCAAGAAGTCGTTTCTGAAAGTATTTGTATGGAGTGTAGCCATGTATGGAAGTGAAACATGGACGATAACTAGTTTGGACAAGAAGAGAATAGAAGCTTTCGAAATGTGGTGCTACAGAAGAATGCTGAAGATAAGGTGGGTAGATCACGTAACTAATGAGGAGGTATTGAGTAGGATTGGGGAGAAGAGAAGTTTGTGGCACAACTTGACTAGAAGAAGGGATCGGTTGGTAGGACATGTTTTGAGGCATCAAGGGATCACAAATTTAGCATTGGAGGGCAGCGTGGAGGGTAAAAATCGTAGAGGGAGACCAAGAGATGAATACACTAAGCAGATTCAGAAGGATGTAGGTTGCAGTAGGTACTGGGAGATGAAGAGGCTTGCGCGGGATAGAGTAGCGTGGAGAGCTGCATCAGGCCAGTCTCAGGACTGGGGACCACAACAACAACAACATCAGTGTTACTTACGTTCAGTATAAAAAAAGATTTCTTTAATTTCAATACTCTCCAACCATCTTATATTCCGCGATTCCACCAGCTAAGCCGCTGCCCTCCAGGTAGTGTCGTCAATCTGTAACCACGAAACTGCGGAACGATAACTGAAAGGCACCTCGCAGATATAACGTGTAGTGCGGTTAATGACTATCAATACTTTAAACCACGTGCGGCGAATGATTAATGCCGAGAGTAGTATTGCCTGCCTGCGAGAATTGGAGGTTCCGTGATACGGACGCGTCTCTCTGGAATAAGTAACTAAAGATGTATATTGGTGGGCTCTGTGTGAAGCGATTACAGAGATCGGACGTGTTTTATGTTGGAGGGATTTTGATGTTGTTCTGCGACGCTATTGAGCTCCATTGTGAATGTTTAGTTAGTCGATGGCACAATAAACAAATTCAAGAAAATAAAACGCATTCAAGGTGTATATTTATCAATTTATAAAAGATTTGACAAACATTCTTCAAATTACACTTGACGTAGATCGATCGGAGGTGCAGTGTGGAATGATAGTGCGAGCCTGCATCTTTCCACAGTCAATATTCTTCGGGAGAATATCTCAGAAGCGATAAACCTTTCGTTGACAAAAATGTTGTACACATCAATCCATACGTATCGTACAACAGGTTGTGCCGAACGATCTTCGTAGTGAAATAAACATTTCGGAGACTAGGTGGAGCAGTTCCCACGAGGAGTGTCAGCGAAATCGATGTTGCAAGACATATATCCAGCTCTCCTGTGGTATTTAAAACCAAAGACTTATATTCTTTAGCTTTTAAAAAAATGAAGTTAAAACCTAAATAAAACTACTGGAAATCATAACTAAAAATACAGAAAATAAAAAAGAAGCAGAGAATTTTCTTAAACAAATTTCTTAAATAAATAAATTAATTGAAATATAGTAAAAATGGTGTCCGATACAGGACGGCCAACAATTAAAATTTAAATTTGTGCATTTACTGCCGGCCGTGGTGGACAGCGGCTCTAGGCGCTACAGTCTGGAACAGCGCAACATCTATGGTCGCCGGTTCGAATCCTGCCTCGGGCATGGATGTGTGTGATGTCCTTAGGTTAGTTAGGTTTAAGTAGTTCTAAGTTCTAGGGGACTGATGACCTTAGAAGTTAAGTCCCATAGTGCCCAGAGCCATTTGAACCATTTTTTTGTGCATGTACTACTCCATATATTGTGCTTGTGTTTCATGTAGAACGTAATTGGTGAAGTCCGGTCGTGTGAGCTGAGCAGTCCCGATCCCCACCGCAGAACATCACATCGCTGCAAGCTGGATAAGGCAAGCACACGCAACTATCAGCAATCTCACCTAAATCTGGTCTTTTAAGCTGAATAGTCTCAATCTTTGTACTGTAATATAGTTCCATATTTTCACTTCATTTCCGTATTTTCTTCAGAAGTAGTCATAGCCACTTATTTGGTGCATTACATTCAGGAGGAATTTTTATATGAGATCGTGTAATTAAGTGTGTACAAACATATAGGTATTTCGTGTTTTTGCTAATTTTGTTATGGTCAGAACTAGATCAGAATTTAAAATGGATAAAGGGAAAGCATTAGATGTTCAGGAAATTGGTGAAAATACGAGTGTAGAGGAGATAGCAGCTTCGTCTCAACAGGAGACAAATCCTATGGCCCGAATCTTACAACAACTAAGACTTTTGTCAGTATCGGTAACGACTGCGTCAGGTGTGGTACAAGCAGTATCACAAAAGCAGGAAGACATGTCACACAAGCAAATTGTTATGTCATTGGTGGCACAAACAGTAGCACAAAAGGAAGCAGACTTGTGTCAAAAGCAAACAGACATGTCAGATGCAGTTCAGGCATTAGTTAGCAAGCAACAAATCTCAAATGATATAACTGAGTTGTGAGATGCGCGAAAGCAGTTTCCTTGGAAATCAAAAGGATTACCGAAGAAATGCAAAACATTAAATCGAAACAGGAGGAAGTAGAAACTTCCGTAGTTGAATTAACAGAAACTGTGACTACCATAGCTTCTGGATGTGATCAATTAATACGAGAGAATTTCAGTAACCATCAACAGGATTTCTCACATAAATTAGATGACTGGGCATCTGCTAAGAAGACCAAGTGATGCAATGTGTACATGCAAGTATAAAAGAAGCGTTAATCAAATTGCCCATTGACAGCTTACGAATCGCTGAAAATATTAAAGAAGACATTAGAGAGGTAAAAGAACAATTAGGAGCGAATTTTAAACAATGGAAGAACGAAATAATCCATTCTGTTGAAAATATGTCCAGAGATATGGAACAGCGAGGGGTAGTAAAACACTGTAGAAACGAGCCACGTGACGTAGAACGAACGCAGGGCTCAAGCCATGAATCATGTTATGGTAAAAGACATGCTTCGCCGGAAGGAAATATAAAATATAAGGGAATGCATGTAGCGCCGCAAGCTAATAATGTGTACGCTGCAATGCTAATGGAGGAAAAATTGTTGAAACATTGGCAGTTTTAGACGTTCTCACCTCACCGAAAATCCATAAACCCAGTGGTATTTTTACGAGGATTTCGTGGAGCGCTACCAAGGGCATGGACTGAAAGGCAAAAGATCAGTTTCGTTTCAGGATATATTCAAGGTGACGGTGCATTATGGGCCACGGACATGACGGATGCATGCGAAACGTACGACGAATTTGAGAAGGGGTTTCTTGGTAAGTATTGGTCACGGGTTGTGCATGAACGATTAAGGAAAGAGGTCTTTAACCCGGAGCCGTTCTGTGTAAAAACAGGAAGTCTACGGCAATACTTTGAGAAGTATTTAAATAAAGCAACATACTGTGAATAACCTATAACGTACAAGGATATTCTGCGGATTTTGAAGGCGAAACTTCCGGCTGAGACGAGAGAGAAGTTAATACATTCATCGGAGAATTTAGAAGAATTCATGTCAGTCTTGGACTCCGCTGATTCGATCCAAGAAGATATTAAGGCAAGACCAGACAGGCACAGCGTGTACTCGCAGTCGAATAATGCCTACGGTAGCTGAGCGAGCAATCAGCTGATTCAGAAGACAAATGCAAATCGCACTCTGCCGCACTGCAATAATTACGACCAACATCGTAATCCGCGTAGCGATAATGTAAAAAATTTCAGATACAGGAAAAACAGACAGAATCGACACGACAGAAGGTACAATCCATGTTATAATGCGAACTCGAATTCTACGAATTGAAAAAACAGTAATAGGCAGACACAATCTTCTGTTCCGATGGATAATGACTGGAGGCAACGAGCACCAGTTATTACAGAAATGAGAGAGGATGCGGTTCATGCAAATGAATCGCGCTCGGAAAACTGATTCCGACCGAATCGTACCCCGGAGGAGCGGTCGAGGGAAGGTATAGAGGCTATAAGAGGAATGTAAATATGATGTGGTACAACGAAGGAAGATTGATAGAAGAGGAGCTTCGTGCTGACACAACTAAATGTATGGAGGAATACTCATCGGAACCCATTTCTGCAATGAACGTTGAAATAGAGGGTATTCCAGTAACGGTAGTTTTGGATACTGGCGCATCAGTAAACGCAATATCAATGAGTTTATTTAATAAAATAATGAAGAAGACTCCGCTACCGACATTTCCTGCGCAACACTGTAAAATGCTAGGAGCGTAAACTAATAGTCGGTTGTGTTCTGGGGTTTGAAACTATCCGGGAGAAGGACGCAAAATTAGACTTCTCTACCGGGAAAACAAATTTTTTGATCGACGAAGCCCTAGCCCAAGTAGATTTGCTAAGGAAAGAAGGAAAACATGGAAGATACTGCAGAGAGGCAAAGTTGCATTCATGATGAAAGAGCGCCGGCAATGCAAAACAAGTTTGCTAAAGTCATCCAAGAAGTATAAATATCCGAGCAGATAAAACAGAAGTGGAGCGAGCCAGAGCACCTTAAGGATGAGCGTGGGACACAATTGGCTGTCCTATTAAGCAAGTATATGAACCATGGACCTTGCCGATGGTGGGGAGGCTTGCGTGCCTCAGCGATACAGATGGCCGTACCGTAGGTGCCACCACAACGGAGGGGTATCTGTTGAGTGGCCAGACAAACATGTGGTTCCTGAAGAGGGGCAGCAGCCTTTTCAGTAGTTGCAGGGGCAACAGTCTGGATGATTGACTGATCTGGCCTTGTAACATTAACCAAAACGGCCTTGCTGTGCTGGTACTGCGAACGGCTGAAAGCAAGGGGAAACTACAGCCGTAATTTTTCCCGAGGACATGCAGCTTTACTGTATGATTAAATGATGATGGCGTCCTCTTGGGTAAAATATCCCGGAGGTAAAATAGTCCCCCATTCGGATCTCCGGGCGGGAACTACTCAGGAGGACGTCGTTATCAGGAGAAAAAAACTGGCGTTCTACGGATCGGAGCGTGGAATGTCAGATCCCTTAATCGGGTAGGTAGGTCAGAAAATTTAAAAAGGGAAATAGGTAGGTTAAAGTTAGATATAGTGGGAATTAGTGAAGTTCGGTGGCAGGAGGAACAAGACTTTTGGTCAGGTGATTACAGGGTTATAAATACAAAATCAAATAGGGGTAATGCAGGAGTAGGTTTAATAATGAATAAAAAAATAGGAGTGCGGGTTAGCTACTACAAACAGCATAGTGAACGCATTATTGCGGCCAAGATAGACACAAAGCCCATGCCTACTACAGTAGTACAAGTTTATATGCCAACTAGCTCTGCAAATGATGAAGAAATAGATGAAATGTATGACGAGATAAGAGAAATTATTCAGGTAGTGAAGGGAGACGAAAATTTAATAGTCATGGGTGACTGGAATTCATCAGTAGGAAAAGGGAGAGAAGGAAACATGGTAGGTGAATATGGATTGGGGGGAAGGAATGAAAGAGGAAGCCGCCTTGTTGAATTTTGCACAGAGCATAACTTAATCATAGCTAACACTTGGTTCAAGAATCATAAAAGAAGGTTGTATACCTGGAAGCATCCTGGAGATACTAAAAGGTATCAGATAGATTATATAATGGTAAGACAGAGATTTAGAAACCAGGTTTTAAATTGTAAGACATTTCCTGGGGCAGATGTGGATTCTGACCACAATCTATTGGTTATGAACTGCAGATTGAAACTGAAGAAACTGCAAAAAGGTGGGAATTTAAGGAGATGGGACCTGGATAAACTGAAAGAACCAGAGGTTGTAGAGAGTTTCAGGGAGAGCATAAGGGAACAATTGACAGGAATGGGGGAAAGAAATACAGTAGAAGAAGAATGGGTAGCTCTGAGGGATGAAGTAGTGAAGGCAGCAGACGATCAAGTAGGTAAAAAGACGAGGGCTAATAGAAATCCTTGGGTAACAGAAGAAATATTGAATTTAATTGATGAAAGGTGAAAATATAAAAATGCAGTAAATGAAGCAGGAAAAAGGAATACAAACGTCTCAAAAATGACATGGACAGGAAGTGCAAAATGGATAAGCAGGGATGGCTAGAGGACAAATGTAAGGATGTAGAGGCTTGTCTCACTAGGGGTAAGATAGATACTGCCTACAGGGAAATTAAAGAGACCTTTGGAGAGAAGAGAACCACTTGTATGAATATCGAGAGCTCAGATGGCAACCCAGTTCTAAGCAAAGAAGGGAAGGCAGAAAGGTGGAAGGAGTATATAGAGGGTTTATACAAGGACGATGTACTTGAGGACAATATTATGGAAATGGAAGAGGATGTAGATGAAGACGAAATGGGAGATAAGATAGCGTGAAGAGTTTGACAGAGCACTGAAAGACCTGAGTCGAAACAAGACCCCGGGAGTAGACAACATTCCATTGGAACTACTGATGGCCTTGGGAGAGCCAGTCATGACAAAACTCTACCATCTGGTGAGCACGATGTATGAGACAGGCGGAATACCCTCAGACTTCAAGAAGAATATAATAATTCCAATCCCAAAGAAAGCAGGTGTTGACAGATGTGAAAATTACCGAACTATCAGTTTAATAAGTCACAGCTGCAAAATACTAACGCGAATTCTTTACAGACGAATGGAAAAACTGGTAGAAGCCGACCTCGGGGAAGATCAGTTTGGATTCCGTAGAAATGTTGTAACACGTGAGGCAATACTGAACTTACGACTTGTCTTAGAAGAAAGATTAAGAAAAGGCAAACCTACGTTTCTAGCATTTGTAGACTTAGAGAAAGCTTTTGACAATGTTAACTGGAATACTCTCTTTCAAATTCTGAAGGTGGCAGGGGTAAAATACAGGGAGCGAAAGGCTATTTACAATTTGTACAGAAACCAGAGGGGCATGAAAGGGAAGCAGTGGTTGGGAAAGGAGTGAGACAGGGTTTTAGCCTCTCCCCGATGTTATTCAAGCTGTATATTGAGCAAGCAGTAAAGGAAACAAAAGAAAAATTCGGAGTAGATATTAAAATTCATGGACAAGAAGTAAAAACTTTGAGGTTCGCCGATGCCATTGTAATTCTGTCAGAGACAGCAAAGGACTTGGAAGAGCAGTTGAACGGAATGGACAGTGTCTTGAAAGGAGGATATAAGATGAACATCAACAAAAGCAAAACGAGGATAATGGAATGTAGTCAAATTAAGTCGGGTGATGCTGAGGGAATTAGATTAGGAAATGAGACACTTAAAGTAGTAAAGGAGTTTTGCTATTTAGGGAGTAAAATAACTGATGATGGTCGAAGTAGAGAGGATATAAAATGTAGACTGGCAATGGCAAGGAAAGCGTTTCTCAAGAAGAGAAATTTGTTAACATCGAGTATAGATTTAAGTGTGAGGAAGTCGTTTCTGAAAGTATTTGTATAGAGTGTAGCCATGTATGGAAGTGAAACATGGACGATAACTAGTTTGGACAAGAAGAGAATAGAAGCTTTCGAAATGTGGTGCTACAGAAGAATGCTGAAGATAAGGTGGGTAGATCACGTAACTAATGAGGAGGTATTGAATAGGATTGGGGAGAAGAGAAGTTTGTGGCACAACTTGACTAGAAGAAGGGAT
Source organism: Schistocerca americana (assembly GCF_021461395.2). NCBI lineage: Eukaryota > Metazoa > Arthropoda > Insecta > Orthoptera > Acrididae > Schistocerca > Schistocerca americana. The sequence continues at coordinate 633,702,241 of NC_060123.1, read as the reverse complement.
CGGTTGGTAGGACATGTTCTGAGGCATCAAGGGATCACAAATTGAGCATTGGAGGGCAGCGTGGAGGGTAAAAATCGTAGAGGGAGACCAAGAGATGAATACACTAAGCAGATTCAGAAGGATGTAGGTTGCAGTAGGTACTGGGAGATGAAGAAGCTTGCACGGGATAGAGTACCATGGAGAGCTGCATCAAACCAGTCTCAGGACTGAAGACCACAACAACAACATGAGAGTGTTTGAAGAACAACCCGGTATCATTAAGGGTTATACATGTCATTTGAATGTCAAGCCATACAGAACATACAGCCATAGTTTCTATCCCGTTCCTTCGGAACAACGCAATGCAGTGGACCAAGAAATAAAGAGGATGTTAGATTGGAATCTAATTGAACCTTCAAACAGTCCTTAGTGCAGTCCGCTTCTCGTTGTGTCGAAACCAGGTGGAAAGGTACGTCTTGTACTCGATGCTGGTGTAATTAATACGATTATTGTACCAGTAGCGTGAGAATGAAGAGTATATGTACTATGTTTTATGTTCGAGAGATTTTGCTATTATGCGATGCTGTTAAGCTCCATTGTGGATGTTTATTTAGTCGATGGCACAGTAAACAAATTGCAGAAAATATTACGCATTCAAGGTGTATATTTATCAATTTATAAAAGATTTGACAAATATGATGAATATTCTTCAGATTTCACGTGACGTAGATCGATCGGAGGTGCAGTGTGGAACGATAGTGCGAGCCTGCATCCTTTCACGGTCAATATTCTTCGGTAGAATATCTCAGAAGCGATAAACTTTTTCGTTGACAAGAAAGTTGGACACATCAATCCATACGCATCACAAAACATAGCACCTAGTTGTGCAGAACGATCTTTGTAGCGAAATAAACATTATAGAGATTTCAGGTGGAGCATTTCCGACGAGGAGTATCAGCGAGATCGGCGCTGCGAGACATATATCTAGCTCTCCTGTGGTATTTAAAGCCAAGGACTTACATTCTTTAGCTTTTAAAAGACTAAATAGAACCACTGCAAATCATAGCTAAAAAACAAAAAAATTGATAAGAAGCAGAGAATTTTCTTAAACAAATTTCTTAAATTAATTTATTAATTAAAAAATAAAGTATGTAAAGGAAACTGTTTGGGAGATACTTGGGAAGTTAAATGGAAATTCTTGGAAGGAAGACAACGTTATTGTCGCGCGATATTGTAAATGCACAGAACCTGTTTTGGGATACGAGTGTGAGACCATTCTTCTGTCACCTTAGTACACTGTAAGACAAAATAAAAACGGTGGTCATCGGGGCTCAATCTGAATCGAGACTCATACTGGCAGTTCTACTCCAGTGAATGAGATTCCAGGCCGAAGACGTCCCCGGAGACGACCCAGACCGCGGTGGGATACCAACATCACAGTCGCTCACCATACGACCCTACAACCCCGAGAGATGATCTGGGCAGCCATTTCTTTTCATAGAAGAAACCCTCTGATTGTCATCCGCATCACTTTTACTGCACAAGCGGTACGTCGGCGATACTCTACGGCCCGTTTGTTGTCCTTCATTGGAAGCTGTCCTGGCTTTACAGTTCGACAAAAAAACGTCCGCCTCCACACGACTGGAGTTTCTACGACTTTGTTGTGCTTGCCAAACCCTACCTTGGCCAGAAAGATCGCTAGATCTCTGCCGAATTGTGAACGTTTGGAGCATTACGGGCAGAGCCCGCCAGCCTACTCGAGAGTTTGACCTTTGACCTACTCGGAAGTTTGAGGATCTAACGCGCCAATTAGAAATAATTTGTCACGATATCCCTGAGATGGCCAGAACTCGACCATCGCATTATTGACTTGTTCAGTTTGTGAAACTCTTCTCTTGAATATATTATCCAATTTTCCTGCAGTTGTAATCGTTTGTTTGTCTGTGCATGTACATCACGTCTATCGCTTTTCGCCCCATTCGGATAATTCCCAGGACGAGAGTTGTTTTTGTGCCTTTTTTCTTATTAGAGTGTGTATGTAGGGAAGCTATCCCGATAAAACATCTTGGAAAGGACCGAGTTCATAATGACAACTACTGCCGCAAGCATACGTTGCTGTAATAGGAATTTTCTCTTTTAGCTTCGGAAGTTTTTCAAAGAATTTATCCCTAAATTGTTAATATATATATATATATATATATATATATATATACATATACACACACACACACACATATATATATATATATATATATATATATATATATATATATATCAGCTACATTGCTGGCTATGTATCCGGCACTAATATTTTTTCTCTTTAAATATGAGTTAATTAAATGACTTTGTACGAGTCATTTCTTTATACTATCTCTTCATAGTATCAAGAACTGACTCGAAATAATGTTCTCTCGCGGAATTCGTTTAGATGTATTCATTCTCATTTTTATATGCCTTTGTGAATGTAGTTGTAACTCCATGAAAAAGATTATTCTGCAGAATTTGCACTCGGTTATAAGCAGTGTGATTTCCTCCTGCACTCTTCCAGCAGAGGATCCCAAGAGCAAAAGTAAGCAGAAGTGGAATGACTCGCCCCATTAAATTGCTTTTCTCGGTTCATCGGCTATGAATGCAAACAGAAAAATTTAATACACGCCAAATCAAACACGCCTGTCGAAATGTAATTGAGCATGGAAAGATTAACCAGGCTCTGCAAAAGAAGCAGGTACTAAAGCTGCCTCTCCATGTAGTTGGATACCTCCTAGCATTTTTTTTCTGTCACGTTTCTACTATTTTCTTTGTTTCATACCCGAGGAGTATACTTGCTAGCTTTCAAAAGCACTTATACACCGTTTGTATACAATCATTTCTTTGTTTTCTACAAAAATCTAGCCAGACGTATCCTTCTTATCCAGATTCCCCTTTCTGACATCTACATATAAATGATTCTCTAACTTATTGCAATTTTAAAGTATGTCTCCGTGCTTGTGCAACATAGTAATGAATTAAAGAGAGTCCGCCTCTTTGTAAGAAAACAATTCTTGTTTTGTTTGATAACCAAACATGCTTCACCACGCTTGTTGGATCCTCAGTGGTTTTCTTTCTCCTTTCATTGTTCCTGAAATATATGTGGTTATTAAAAAAATAAACAATGTGTGATTGCAAGAAGGCGGATACACTTGAATTCATTATTATGATTCTCTAACTGAAGGATAACAAAAAGGGGTGGATAACACAAAAACAATTGCTGTAGTTTGAACAGTGCAAACAATCAGTTCTTTTGTAATGCAACATGGTGTCTCCAGCACCAGATATATCAACTGCCGGAAAAAATTCAGCATCCTCAAGGATATGGCTATTGACAGTTCATCATTGGAAGAATATATGATGCCAAATTCAGACCAAATGAAACACACATGTCCAAGTAAAGAGTGTCCAAACTGTTGCATCAATACTCTGGCGTCTGGTCTGGTATTCAAACGATCATAAAGACGCCGAATGGCATCCTGCGATAGATTCTCCCTGTCAGATGCAATTCGGCAATGGTTCTCGCATGCCCACGAGAACGAATAACTCCGTCTTTATCACTTTCAGTTGGCCAGATAACCTAGTAATCTTGCTGGCCAGGGCAGTTGTACAAAACGAAGAACACGTTGCTTTGCAGCGGCCCTACGGGGACGTGTGTTGTCCCGTTGAAAAAGAGAATCACGTCCCTGTTGGAGAAATGGCAGTAGCACGGAGATAGCAGCCTGTGTAATGTAGCGGACACTGGTTAACGTTATGCGACAGAAATACAGTGTGACATAGAATAACGGGTATGTGGCAGCCATGGGCAGGTTCGTGGCAGCCAGCGAGTAAACAGTCTGCCATTTAATTAATCATGGATCAGTAGAACGGACAACAGGGTGCGTTAGCCACAAAAATGTTTTAGAAAAACAATGAAGTTCGGTAGAGGGGCAGAAGGAATTTCGACGTTTTTATAATTTACGACGTCATGATGCCCTTCCGTCGAAACACGCGATAAATGTTAGATTAATAACTTTGAAGAGATTGGATCTGCCCTCATGAAGAAACCAACAGGACGACCAAGAAGTGCGCGTTCTCCAGCGAACATTTGACGTCGTACGCGAATCTGTCTTACGGAGCCCACGGCGTTCAATTCGTAAGCAAGCAGCAGTGGCTGGAATGTCTTGGGAGAGTGTTCGCAGAATTCTTCATCTTGATTTAAAATTTGATCCGTACAAACTACAGATGGTGCAACAACTGAAGGATAACGATTACCGTTTACGGTTAGGATGCTGTCAACAAATGGTAACAAAAATAAACAATGACGATGAATTTCTAAACGAGTTGTGGATATCAGATGAGGCACATTTCTATCTGACAGGTTACGTGAATAAACAGAACTACCGCTACTGGGCAAACACAAATCCTAATAACGTTCACAAGCGTCCTTTACACACTAGTAAAGTGACAGTGTGGTGTGGTGTTTCACCAAATGGGATTATCGGACCGTATATTTTCGCAAATGAACACAATAACTGTCAATGCCGATCGTTACTTGGAGATGTTCCGAACTTTCGTTACACCTGCATTGAACAACTTTCCAAATGTTCAAGAAGCCTGGTTTCAACAGGACGGAGGGACTTCACTCACTGCACGGCAATCAATGGCATATGTGCGAGAATTGTTTGACAAACTTGTGGTCTCACGATTTGGTAACCTCCCCTGGCCCCCTACATCGCTAGATTTATCAGTTTGTGATTTTTCACTTGTGGGGCTGCCTCAAGAGCAAAGTCTACACAACTCGATCAAGAACCCTGGATGTGTTGCAACAGAGAATTCTGGATGTAATTCACAGTATCCCAGCTGAGATGTTGCAGCGGTCAACGAGGAATCTCAACAGCAGATTTCACAAATGTATTCTTACAAGAGGACGCCATCTAAAGGACGTAATTTTTTTAAAAATGATAAATGCCATCAATTTTTTTCGTAAATGGCAAAGTTTTAAGGTTTCAATTACTGGGAATGGAATGTCCTTCCTTCATCACTTCTAGTTTTATTTGATTGTGGAAATGTTCCCGTTTTCCTGTGTCACAATGTACCAAATGTGACCACGAGTTGACAGTGTTGATTCCCCACACAGTGAAGCATGGGATCGGACGTGTCTGTCGTGAGTCAACGCACTCTGGAATAAGCAGCTCACAACATTTACGCCATGCACGTGTAAGTCCATCACTCGTGTACAGAAGGAACCTACTCTCACCGCTGAAAACTCTTCTACGACACCAGAGAATCTATAGTAAGCAGTGTAGTGGAGTCTGTGGTAGCTTGGCCAGAGGAAGACGTGACCGTCATCCTGCTGCAAGAAGACGGTTCGCAATGGTCTCTGATGATGCAGCAGATGCAACAACGCCCGGGTTTCGCCCCTGGAGATGTTTGGTCGACCACCGCTGTTAGCACAATGCATCAGCCTTCACATGCCTATGTACTACGTGGACATCCGGGTCCTGCTCTACAGTTGTGAGAATGTTTAACCGGCCCCTATTCAAAGGAGTGACACACCACCGATACGTTGTGCCGAGAGTGTGCAGCAATCCATCAATGGATCCATACAGTTTCGCCTCGCCCACAATGTGACTCCTTTTAAATGGCAAAAACTGTTCAGCAGGAGAACGTACTCGTCTATGGGGAATGGTTATGCCCTGAAATTAATGTTACAATCACGTTTCACCTCCAAACTCATCATAGTACGGTCTTCAGAGTAAAACCAGAGGGCGCACAAAAGCATCCAGAGTGACATCAGGTCGCCAACAACCGTGACAAATGGATCACTAACATTACAGTCCCTCAGTATATAGAAATTATACCCTGATGCTACTGAACACGCTCCTTGAGGGAGTTAAAACGTCTTCCCTGGAGTGTATCATAATCTACACAGCAACGATATAAAAATCATATGCACGAATGCGTGGTGTCTGTTCTTTAGGACATGTACGAAAGAACCAACACCACGCATTCATATAACTGATTCGCCTAGATGGGCAATGGATCCACATCCTTCAGTACGGATGCACAAGCACGTCCGACCAACTGCGGAAACCTCAGGAGAGTAGCAAGCATGGAGAACGTGGACAGGGGCTGCACATAGGTGGCGCTCGGTGGGAAAGTGGCTGAGATGGTCCGCGCAGTTGGGATAACATTGTGTTCCGGGTAGCGCAGTGGTTCACGCACCAGCCTAGTAAGCAGTAGATCCCGCGTTCGAATCCCGGTCTCTTACACAATTTCGCTTGTCGCCGGTTGATTCCGCTTAATGTCCCGATGCACCTGACAGCACTAATCCCTTTCCTTTCTCCCTCCTCCACCTTCAGTTTACATATGATGTATAGTGTCGAATACATACGGTACGATTTTTCATGAATACAGAGTACTCAGCTGGATCGGACATAATTGTTCCACCTGTCGTTCACCGCATGGGGAAACGTCAAAGATCAAGACATCTGCAGAAAGCACCCCACTCTCTCCTACCCCTCCAACACGTTTCGTGCATATGCGTCCTGTAACTGCATACGGACGCAAAACATTTGTAATCAGGGAGCGCGATGACTTAGAATCGAAGATCCTGTCGAGTGATGGCGTAAAGCAGGAGCGCATACGTTTTTGGGACTGTGTGGTTATCAATAACTCTAATTGCAATTCGCAAACCATTGCAAGGTGTGTTTGTAGAGAGCCGGCCGCGGTGGTCTAGCGGTTCTAGGCGCTCAGTCCGGAACCGGGCGACTGCTACGGTCGCAGGTTCGAATCCTGCCTCGGGCATGGATGTGTGTAATGTCCTTAGGTTAGTTAGGTTTAAGTAGTTCTAAGTTCTAGGGGACTGATGACCACAGATGCTAAGTCTCATAGTGCTCAGAGCCATTTGTGTTTGTAGAGATGAAGTGCTGTATCACGATAACTTTGAACTTTTCCCATTCCATTCACAGATCATGCGCGCTAAATATTTGTAGCGTCCCTCCGTATAAGTCCAGTTTATCTCATTTTTGTGTCATAATTTTTGATTCGGTTTGCGAGACAGAGTGTAAGAGCAGAGTATCTTTGACGCTTTCACTCTTAGTCTTATCATGCGCTACCTATTTATCTGTTTTTCTACAGACTCGGGCTAGCCGATGAGCCTTACCTTCTTATATGTCTTATTGTTACGCTGGAGCACTGTCGTGTCACGCTGACAATACTTGCAGTAGCAATAACGCTGAGTCAGCAGTGGTTTTTCAAATTAAAAGTTGAGATCAGCTGAGTTAACGTCTAGGCATGGAGTCATCGAAACTGGATACTTAAAAGTTTTAAAGTGGAAATTATTAAAGCATTAGAGTCGTCGGAACTGGACGCGTAAAATTGGGAAGTATTAAAACAGTTACTGGATACTTAAAAGTTTTAAAGTGGAAATTATTAAAGCATTAGAGTCGTCGGAACTGGACGCGTAAAATTGGGAAGTATTAAAACAGTTATATCGTGGGCTTCATTATCCATATAAATGAAAATAAAGTGCTGCCTGTATGAGAAATCATCACTTCAGAACGGGTCGACAGATTTGGCTGAGTTCGTAATTGTTGGGACAAGGTTTGTACGAAAGAAAATTTTTTTGAAGATCCACTGGAAAAGCCGGATATTTGGATGCAACGCAAGCCAAATACATGACCGTGGATTCGGTGATACTGGCAAAAGCGGAGCCTGCGTTTGGAGTCAATTCAAGTAAGACTGCCGGACAGACAGACAGACATACAATGCATAGTCTGTACCATTATTAATACAGACATGTCGTACAACACTTTCTGTTAAACGGGCTGCAAGAAAGGACATGCTAAGCTGTGCTGTTGAAAACGACTGTTTTGTTTTCCTTTTCGATGTCATTTTTGAACAGGAAAGTGGTGTTTTTGGCTAATTTTATCATCCTACTTGTTCGTACATTAAAATCATGCCAAATACTATCATTAGAGCTTCTATCCTCACAGATCCAGTAGCTGGAAAGGTCTCACTCACACCCCAAGTATTAATGGTCCCAGCGGAATTACCCACTCATTTCCACGTCCATCCCAAATCAAGGGTCCGTTTGTAATGACAATAAACAAGTGTCAGAGAGCGGGGAAAGGAGGAGTCGGACATAAAAGAGGGAGGAAGCTGATATATAGAAGGGGAAGGACGATGAGGCAGAGAGATGAGGGGGGGGGGGGGGGGGGTTGGATGCAGAGAGAGAGTGGCATTAGAGATGTGAAGGGAGTGGGGGGAAGTTAATGGACAGAGATAGGGGGGAGAGAAGGAGGAGACGGACAGGGGATGGGGGAGGACGAGAAGGATATAGAGAAGGGGGAAAGAAGATCATTGACGTACATCCAATTCCCACACATTTAGGATAAAACAGTTTCGAGTTGTGAGCCGCGTCATTGTAACTACTAAAACAGCTACATTCCCGACGTTTAGATCGACTTACCAATGTCCTCTTCAGAACGGTTCATACATATATGGCAATTGCGAAGGACTGTCGGGTGCGCCAGTTTGTTTTATAAGGGTTAATTAAAGGATTTGTTTTGGAGAACGCATAGCGTTAAGCAGAAATAAATTTACGCGACCAGATGCCAACTTACGCAGTTCCAGTGAACATCCTCCACTAGTGCAGATACCTCCATGCGGAATATTTCACAGCTGACTTTACTGTAATTACAGCTAGATTCGTGTTGAACCAACATGAACACCCTGTGGGCTTCTCTGGAATAAACGGCTTTTGATTTGTGATTATATCATCGTGAAAGAGGAGAACATAGTTGGGCGTGTTCTGTCATTTGAGGAACAATAAACTAAGTAAACAGACATATTTTATTGCATAGAGTCCTTGTCATCTCCGGTTATTAATTTTGCAGTTAATTACAGCCATTTCACGGACAGCAGACACAGGCTACACCATTTTTCACACGTGATGTGTTTGTAACTTGTTTCCTTTCGAAAAGTCCGACTGCCTTCAAACTAAATAAACCGCAGTATTCCTAAAAAGAGGAACGGGAATTTACTTGGCTCTCGTGCTTTTGGGTGCAAAGCAATCCGTTATGCACAATATCTATCTTGTATCTTTCGCTTCAGTTTGTTGAGCGTTTCTGTGACAAATCTGTCAAATTTTTATGTTAACGATGTGAATAAATCGATTTTATAATGAAAGCTCTCAGTGAATAACGTAAGAAAAATACTAAATCTTTGTATACACCGGAAATAGGTCATCGTGCACTGTTCTTCTGTTTGATAAATTCCCATAACATTACTCTCAGCTAAGCTCAAACTTAGCACTAAACTGTTCGGTCGGAAGAATGTTTTTTGCAGTCGGAATATGATTATTTTTAATTTCAGCAGAATTAGCTAAAAGGTCAAATTCTTCAAATAGGTATCTGTGTAACAGCGAAAGACAGTAAGAAGGAATTCCTTTTTCGCAGCAACAGATATATAAGCTCACTTCGAGTTAAATGAGGATTACTTGAAATTAAATTCATTATTAAGGGGTTTTTCAGAGTCGAGAATATGACGCCTCAGTTATCCAGATGTGCGATTTATTTAACATTTAGAAATACAGAGTCTTGTGTAATTGAAGGATCATCTCATATAAACGCATATAAACTGACGAGGTCATTCAACAATAGCGAAGCTACATTTGAGTTTCATGGGGATAGTGAAATGGAGCAAACGTTGAATCATTAGGCTAGCATTGGCGAAAATTGGCTGGTAAAAGTGGCTGCAGATGAAAATAAAATGTCAGGATTGCAAGACGAAGTGTATGAGCGAAGCACCAGAAAATTTTACAATAAGTTTTATAGAACATACTAATAAAGAGAATGGTTAATAGGCAGTAACAACGCATCTTGAGAAAAAATTCGCTGGATGAATCACGGACAGTTTGAATATACCACTTTTTTCTTTTTTTTTTTAAAAAAAAATGGCTTCAGTTGATCCACTTTTTAAAGGGTGTTCAGGAATTCCCGTTACAATCTTTTAGGATTTGTAGAGGGTAGTGAGAACATAATGTTTTCGCTAGGAACCTAATGTCCAGAAACGTTATCCAATGACCCTAAAGAGCTTCCAAGTTATAGGACTAGCGCTGTAATTCCATGTCTACACACACTGAATCCATGATGATGTTACAAACTTCCTAGGATGATGGAGGAGGATAAATATATCAATTTGAGGTAAGCGTCCTTGTACCGGAAACGAACGAGTCAAAACTTATAAGTGGAATACATATACTGGTACCGTTGTTGCTAAGGTTGTAGGTGTACGCAATTTTCGGGGATAGTAGTATGGACGAAAACCAGAAAAAATTTCTAATAACCATGGGCTCCAAAATGCATACCTTAAGAGCTATGAGAACTTGTTCAGTAGAGGCGTGTTTCGCAGTAGCGAAAATGAACAATTGCTCATAGTTCTTCAGGTATGCGTTTTAGAACCCATGCTTATCAGACATTATTTTCCTTCTTTCCCACGTCAGGGAGGAAGATGACACATGGAACCGAAATTGTGTATGTTATATTTTCGTTTTCATTACATTTGATATATAATAAACATAGTACATGTAACAACGTGTCCTAAACATGGATGATCGCCTGATTGAATAAATACAGGTGTAGCTGCAGGTGCAACAAGTTGGAAAATTCAGGTGGACTTTCTTGCTTCGGCTTTGCAGCAGAGTCCTGAGAACGGGAATTGAGTTTAACTTTCAAAGCTGGCGTAAGAGGCGCCGCTAAGGAAGGGCGTCGGTGTGTTATCTGCGCTGGTTTTTATAACGGTTGCCGTCGTGATCGGCTTTGTTCAAATTTTAGATGTTGAACCGTCGGAAAATTTTGAGGATTAGTGATCAGGCGTCGTCGCTCCTAGTTTCTGACTGGGTGAGGCGTCTGGCATCTTTGAAACATTCGTCCTGTTGGTTGGTCAGTTCGCCCCCATGTAATGTATCATTCCTATACAGCACGTTTGTGTGTAGAAATTGTGTAGCAAGACTCAGTGACTGCGCTCACAGCAGCGGACAATGGTAAAATATTACCTTTAGGAGACGATGATTTCTGTACGTAGTAATAACGACTACGATTATTAGGACTTCTGTTGTTGGGCTTGGCCATGATAGAAAACAAATGGTTGGATGGGTTGTTCATTAAATAGAGGGTGTTTTGATCATCACTGTATGAGTACGAAAGTATCATCCTCATCAAAGAAAACTAAATGGGTATTCGCTGAAGAACGTTTATTAGGTGACACCCAACTAAAAATCACTATCTACGTTCAGTATTAAGACCTATGAGAAACCTTCAGATTTTACGAGAGTAACGTCGGCACGATGCTGTGGAGAGTTCTACGGACCTGCAGCCAAAGAGACGGCTAATTCATTCAACAAAAAAAAAAAAAAAAAAAAAAAAAAAAAAAAAAAAAAAAAGCTTTTAGTATCACGCTGAACCAGGAAACATGCGACGTGACGAAATTATTTTCTGTGTGATTGGAATATTACACGACATTTCGCACACACACACATACAGCTAACGATATGCCGTACAGTAAAAAACACTTTATCCGCCATATTTTCTTGGTCTACGTGCACGCGGGCGAGACGGGTTGGATTTTGTTCAGAAGTTAGTTAGTCGCAGTTTACACTTAGACGGCGATTTTTGATGGGAGGTAGAAACATCCGTAGCTGTAAATTCATTTGTTACAAGTATTATGGGGTCCTCGCGAGAGATAATTTTGCTCTAATTCAACCCTCCGTTACTCGCGCGATAATTGCTGACAAATTTGCTAGTGCGGATGACAGGTATCAACCACAAGGTCAACGGTGTATTTGGACACTTTAAATGGTGTACATGAATGATTTTAGGAGTGTTTCATGTATGTCTCAATATAATACATTTAATACAAATATGCAGTGAGATATACTTTATGTATTTTTGGCAGTTCTTCGTAAATAGCTGCTCTACCTCTCTTGAGAGTAGCCAACTTGTCAAAATCTCTGTAAACAATGTTGTGAAGTGTACTGTTAAACTTCAAGCATCTCAAGAGAAAACTGAAAAAGTTTTGACTCATGCATAATTAACATGACTCACGTCTGTTGCCATTTGAGTTATCCCATAACTTCGATAACTTCTTTCCAGAACGTCTCAAAGACAACATATACATTACAAACTAATGAAAGCTCTAACCTCCGGAACATCTGTCTCTTTAGCATTTCTTTCCCTAGAAAATATACCCCAGCTCCATTAATGTAAATATTAGTACAGGTTGCAATAATGTGTATTGTTCAAATGTTCAAATGTGTGTGAAATCTTATGGGACTTAACTGCTAAGGTCATCAGTCCCTAAGCTTACCCACTACTTAACCTAAGTTATCGTAAGGACAAACACACACACACATGCCCGAGGGAGGACTCGAACCTCCGCCGGGACCAGCCGAATAATGTGTATTACGAGTTTCTTTGCTTGGTCCAGGAGAATGCGTAATAATATTAAAAGATATTAATCTAACACTAATAAGATATTTACTATTCCATCATTTCGTTACTCCATCTTTCCACAAAAAAAGTACGTTCTCTTGAATTACTCCATACATGTCATACATTAGGATATCTGCTAAATTCTGAATCTAGGAAAGCAATAAAGTAGCACACTCTTTCTTTCTTTCAAATTGTAGTAAGAGTGGTGGCGTGAATGACCAGTGTCCGCCAATCTCGTAGAAATGTTTCATACACAAAACTTGCGTAAATGAACGCCAGCAGTCGCTGAAATTAACAGACGATGATTTAACGGAAATACACTGAAAAGGGCGTGAACTCAGTACAGCGCAGTCAGACAAAAGAGAGCGGTAAAATCATGTGGATGATAAGTGTCATCCGCGCAAGCAATGGAGGGCTAAATTCAAATGGTTCCGAGCACTATGGGACTTAACATCCGAGGTCATCAGTCCCCTAGAAATAAGAACCATTTAAACCTAACTAACCTAAGGACATCACACACATCCATGCCCGAGGCAGGATTCCAAACTGCTACCGTAGCGGTCGCGCGGTTCCAGACTGAAGCGCCTAGAGCCGCTCGGCCACAGCGGCCGGCGGCGGGCTTAGTTCGGACTGACCTAGGATCAACTTCATGGATCATGTTCCATATGGAGTTTCGTGTTTCATTCGACTGCGAGACACAAACAAGTTTCACCTCAGATTTTGCCAGAAAATTGTGTATGTTATCTTCGGCTGTTCTATGAATGATTGTGTCTTCGCGATTGAGGGTATGTGCGTCGATGTTTGCGTCCTTGACACAGCAAAAACTCTGCTGAATGATCATCATTAATACTCTTCGCTCACTTGGAATCATAGTTTAAGATTTTATACATGTTAGATGTTTAATGGAGTTCACTTTGTGAATGAATGTCCTTTATCGATTTAGTTCGTTAAACGTTTCCCCGATGTGCATACCACGACTACATCCTCCGTCCTCTGATCAGTAACTTCATGCGCCTTGTGAGAGAAGCATACTGGTAAGAATTTAGTTCAATACCTGATCGGTCGATCTAAAGTCCGAAAGTCAGATTAATGTTGCGCCTTTTCTTTGTGATATAACCCAGGCTCAAGTCAAATAAAATTTCTAAGAGTTGACACCAACTGGCACTCAGGGGAAGATAGAGAACGTCAGCAATCTATTTGTTCAATAGCAAACACGCTGCTACGATAAGTCCCTGTGACAGGGCAAAAGGTCACCCCACCAAGGTACCAAATACCGATGTTTACACCTTTTGGATAGTCATGAAACAGTGAGCGTCTTTTAATAGAAGTACTTTGTGTTTAATAGTTCTGGATAGTCATTAAACAGTGTGCGTCTTTAAACAGAAATATTTTCCCATTTAAGAGACGCTCAAAGTGTTAAATGAAAGGACAGAAGTGTCCAATGGGCATTCCTGGGAACATGTTGGCGATGTTCTTCTGAAAAGTAGCCATCAACCTAATACTCTTAGTGGTAATTTAGTTTTATATGTTCCTAGTTTGAAATTTATAACTTTTTATGTGGTGAGCGTGTCTAGGAACATGGATTACGCATTTGTCATGAGCATCGGGTGTCAAGGGTTGTATATGGGGATGATACATCAGTGAATAATATGTTGTGTCAAATCTCAATAGTCCCATACATTGTAACACAGGTGTACTATTATTTTTAGGTTTTGCTATGGTGGAGATACAAACGTTCAGTGCTTTTTTTATCGACAGTTATATTATTGTTGGCACGGATGCATACATAGCAAGATACTACAATCTGCGGTAAGCGTTAACAGCTGACTTTCGTAGGTGGTAAACAAATCTCTGTGGAAGAGTTAAATGCGACCAGTACAGTAATTACGAACATTACAGTACCGTGATATGTATAATGAAAAATCTTTTGACGATGCTTGTTTGTTCTTTTTTGTTTTTTGCCTTGCCTAACGGCATATACTTTTCAGGTATGTAAAACTACATGAACACTATACACGACCTTCATATACATGCATGTTAGTAAAGACTTGTGTTTCTCTTGTTCATAGAACTTGACGATGGGATCACGTCTTCCAGAAATATGTTTAGTTGGTTGGCTGATTTGGGGGAGGGGACAGAACAGCGAGGTCAGCAGTCCCATCGGATTAGGGAAGGATAGAGAGGGAAATCGGCCGTGACCTTTTGCCTGAAGCGATTTAGGGAAATCACGGAAAACTTAAATCAGGATTGACGGACGCGGATTGGAACTGTAGTCCTCCTGAATGCGAGTCCAGTGTGCTAACCACTGCGCCAGTTCGCTCTCTTTTGTGTATAAACTGAATAACTCACAGAACTGCACAGCTGGTGTGTCGTCACACTCTTTCACTATGGGTTCACTAAAGATGAGTATTTTTCGTGTAACTAGATCGAAGCAGTTAAATAAATGTCACTACGAAAAAAAATATGTGTGCAAAATGCGCATATCTTATGTATAAATTCATCTTGTTCCTTTATTTCTCTACCTGCATTTATCTAATCGGCAACTTTGTGGCCATTTGCATACAGACATTCATTTACTTCTCTCGGCTGCAGGTGTGTTACACCGTGCATACTTGCTGGCTATAAATACTGAACGTCGATATTTGCGATGCTATCAATTAAATGCTGTTCATTTCGGTCGCTTTCCGCTTATCTTTATATGCTCCATGTTCATATTTGGTGGGTAATTATTTATAAATGTCGGTACCCTGTCGCCAACATGCATTTATTATAATAAATCCTCTGTTTTAAATTGAGAACTAGTACAAATAATAATTAGTCCGTGAATCTTTAATAAATAAGTCAGGCATACTACTCCTGTAACTAGTACAGTTTCCCTTCAAACAGAAAATGTTTAAATTATTTTTTATGAATCATTTTCTTCATAGTATCAAGTGCAGACTCTAATCTTCATTCTCTTGTAATTAACTTACTTTATACTCATTACTATCAAATGAATCCATCAATTGAGACTAAACCCGATCAATCAAGAACGAAGTATTCTCTCACCTGTTCATCGTTGTATGCCTGGCACTTAACCATGGTCAGCTTTGATAGACGTAACAGTGTCATTATTTCGGGAAAAGAAAGGTGGCCGGTGTAACCGAGAGACCAACGGCGCAGTTTCTAGCGCCCTTTGGAATAAAACTGTAATTTCAAAACATTCAAGTGACGTAAAGCGCTGAGTGGCGTTGTGAGAGGAACAGTATGGGGACGGATACAGGGGAGCATTCATTTGAAGCGACACCGACGTGAATGCGATTAGCCGCGACACGGCGCACTAGAACTGTCGCGACCCTAGGGACTGCAATTCTACTCCACTCCCGCGAGTGGTCCCTCTGTAGCGTCCCCATTGACTTAATTTAACAAGTCGTCACTACTCTAACTCACTCCGTAACTATTAATTAAATTCTCAACTGCGGCAGTTCTCATATTTCAGACCAGTATTCTGCTGCTTCCGCAACCGTTTTAATTAAAACTCGCGTCTCAAACTCGTCGTTGCGGCAACGAGAAACAGGTTATCTCGATGACAAATGACATAATTAGGTCGAATACTCGTAGACTACTGAAAGGTATTGCTCCAACTCGGCGACGCACATAGCGTGTATCCCGGCCAATTGTTTTTATCCGAACACACAGTTGTGAATTCTCTCTAACATGCGGTAGGCGTTTGGAATGGATCCGTGCCTTTTACAGAGATCTCTCGTTCTGTGTGTTCCATTAGGTTACATGCGTCATGGCATTATTCACAGAGGTCTCCTGTTGTTTTGCAAACTCGGCCATTTGTTAATCACTGTTGGCCACAATTTCAGTAACAGATCACAAATGGGTAAAGAGTTTACAATTTAACAGAAATGGTAGGTATTATTGGTAGTCATCTGGCAGAAGTAAGTGGAGAGAAAGCAAGTATCCATGATATATTTATTTATTTGCAGGTACTGAATTTTGACCTGCTTCCTAGATACTATAAGAGGTTGTCTTACATCTATTATTACAAAATTTTAAATTACTCCACATGCAATCTACTCTATCAAATAAGGATGGTGTCCACTAACAATATTGTGTCAGTAAATTACCTCAACATTTCTTACGGTAATATGTTAATGTGATAGTATACTACCAACAACATTCGTTAATGAATGTTGGTAGTAAAGAAGTAATAAATTTAGTGTAACGATATGCGTGGTGCTGAAGTTTTGTTGCATGAAAAGCGAAAATGTGGGATGGTGTCAGGAAGGAAAACTTTCGCAATGGTTTGACATTATGTGTAAGGTGGGAGGGAAGTCAATAAGTGGTCTTATTCTAAAATATTGGATGGATATAGTCTGGGTAGTTTTCGCTGCCTCAACACATATACACTTAATGTAAGTACATTATGACAGGACTTTAAATTTTGAAATCCATTCAGTGATTATAAGACATCCTGAAAATCAAATTTGTTGTCCCTGGAAGCTGTTAGATGCACAACCCGCAACCGTAGCAGAGACACCGTTTTAGTTTTTAGTAAAAAAAAAAAAAATCAAATCTGTGTGAAATCTTATGGAACTTAATTGCTAAGGTCGTCAGTCACTAAGCTTACACACTACTTAACCTAAATTATCCTAAGGACAAACACACACACCCATGCCCGAGGGAGGACTCGAACCTCCGCCGGGACCAGCCGCACAGTCGATGACTTTAGCGCCTGAGACCGCTCGGTTAGTGCCGCGCGGCTAGTTTTTAGTAAAATAGATTGTTCCAGTGTTTGGAGACCTTATCAAGTACACTTGACAGTTGGCTATTGACACTGAACGAGTTTAGAGTCGCGCTGCTAGGATCGGAACATATTGGTTTAGCCCACACGGAAGTGTAACGGAAATGCTCGGAGAACTCGAACAGAAATCACAACATTCTGGTCACAACATTAAAGTTGACGTATTCTCACGAAATCTTGTTGCTCACATTTGGAGAACATGTTTTCATTGAAGACTGTGCAACACTTTTGGCCCTATCATTGCGTACCACACGTTCAGTAAGTAACAGCACTTACAGAGGAAAACATACCGTCGTATACCCCTCACTCAATGCCCCAAACAAACATGACAAAAAATCGATGACATTGGTGCGAAATATCTTCCGTCGTACACCGCAAACTGGCTTCCGGAATACACAGGAATAATTATGTTTTGTTACAAGGCACCCCTTCTAGCAACTCTTGAACCCTGTGTTTATTGACTCTCCCGTCCACAGTGTACGAAATTTATAGATGTAGCTGAACCCGGTTTTTTTATTTACTTTCCCGTCAAGATACTACTAATCTGTATTAGAAAAAAATATGTCCAACGTGGATTTCCAAGCGTCTGAGTTGCAGAAGATACTTATTATAAAATTTGAACTTTCACACCCGGAAATGTCACAGTTAATAAAATGTTCCGGTCTATTATGCAGGGGTCCAACGCATTTCACATTTTAACACTACGTATTGTCACCATCAGCAGAGGACGTTTTCGAGTGGGATCGTAGATATTTTAGTGTACGACTTACTGCCTTGCTCGCTACCCATTGCAGAAAAATTCCGTTTACGCGTACTTCCGTACAGTGGCGCGATGTCACATACTTTGAATACCTGAGCGCAACTGGTCGTTGTCCACTGCCGTCGTCCGCTGGTCAAGACTGGTAGACAGCTTCTTATGCGCCGGAATAAAATGGCTCTGAGCACTATGGGACTTAACTGCTGAGGTCACCAATCGCCTAGAACTTAGAACTACTTAAACCTAACTAACCTAAGGACATCACACACATCCATGCCCGAGGCAGGATTCGAACCTTCAACCGTAGCGGTCGCGCGGTTCCACACTGTAGCGCCTAGAACCGCTCGGACACCTCGGCCGGCTGCACCGGAATACAAATGTCATTTAGTTTCACGCCATCCTCCTTCCCACTGAAATAGCGATGGCCTCCTAGTATAGCCTTTGATGGTATTCGCTTATGGCTGCCAGTACTTGAGTCCTATCAAAATGAATGTGGTGCTCTCCTGGCTGCAAAGCATGCTTCGCAAGAGCGGCAGCGCGGGGTAGCCGCCTGGTCTAGGTGCGTCTTGTCGCGGTCGTGCGGCTTCCCCCACCGGAGGTTCGAGTCCTTCCTCGCGCATGGGTGTGTGTGTTGTCCTTAGCGTAAGTTAGGTTAAGTTCGATTAATCAGTGCGGAAGCCTAGGGACCGATGACCTCAGCAGTTTGGTCCCACAGTCCTTACCACAAATTTCCAGTTTCGCAACAGCTGATCTGCCATTCTCACCCCCCCTCCCCCTCTTCTGAAATTTCCCATGTGCCACACACGCAGACCTTTATCTATACCGTGATTCGAACCACCGCACAAAAAAAAAAAAAAAAAAAAAAAAGGTTCAAGTGGCTCTGAGCACTATGGGACTTAATTTCTGAGGTCATCAGTCCCCTAGAACTTAGAACTACTTAAACCTAACTAACCTAAGGACATCACATACACCCATGCCCGAGGCAGGATTCGAACCTGCGACCGTAGCGGTCGCGCAGTTTCAGGATGAAGCGCCTAGAACCCTCGGCCACCCCTGCCAGCGCACACGACAAAAGCGAGACATAATTAAACAGTTGAAGATAGAGAAAGGAACATCTGCGAACCAGAGCTACTTGACGCAGGATTAAAACATCTCGTCAGTGCACTGCACAAGAATGGTTATTCGTTCGCTGAGGTAAAATGAGCGTTAAGACCTAATCGCAGAAAGCATAGTGACGCAAAAGCGCTCGTGATATGAGAAGTTCCTTTTTTAAAGAACGTTAGTGAGCCCATAGGAAAACTATTGACAAAACCGAACATAGCAGTAATCTGCAAACTTACCCGGAAGATACAAGATGGCCTAAAATTGGCTAAGGATGCTTGCCAATCACTGGAATAAGCAGGAATTTATTGGATTCACGTGGAACTGTGGGCAAGCGTACGTGACTACCACAAAAGAAGGCCAAAAAGCCACTAGAAGACCGCAAGGGCAATCGCAGAACAGGGGAGATCGACAGACCACCTGTTTCCGAACATGATTTGTAGTCTGGAGACCACCACATTCATTTTGATAGTACTCCAGTACTGGCAATCACAGGCGGACGCCAGCAATCCTATACACAGAAGCCATAGAAATTGTAAAACACCCCAGGAAGTTTATTAGGAAGTAGGAAGGCGTGAAACTGAATGAAATTTGGATACCGGAGCTGAAGAAGATCTGTACCAGTCTTCCATTATGGGGTGACGCAACAGCGGACTACGGCAGTCAACAACGGCCACTTGCGCTCGTGTATTCGAAACATGTGACGTCACGCGACTGTGCGGAAGTGCGCGTACACAGAATTTATCCGTAGTCAGTAGCGAGCCAGAGAGTGAATCGGACACTAAAAGAAGCTATGATCGCCCTCGCTAATGTCCTCCGCAGATGGGGACGAAATGTAGGGTCCAAGTGCATTCAAATGAACTCGACCACAGCCCGGAACATTTTATCGGCTACGAGAAAATATTAGCTTAAAATTTTCATAGTCATATTATAGCAGAGAGAAGCATATTCATTTGTGTCAACAACATAAGGAGGAACTTGCCGCATCAACAAAGGAAGAGTATACGAGTGGCAATTAGGGTTGCCATCTTTGGCAAGTCAGTAGTAGGGACAATGCCACCTTTGTCAAGTCAAATGTAGAGACGCTTCAATCATAAGATAACACTTAATACTGTTAAATGTTCAAATCTTACTAACGTTCGTAACATTTTTTCCGCACACAAACTAAAATAATTGTACCATATTTATCTAACAGGTAACGGAATTTACCTGATATATTAGTGAAAATCGATGGACCTGGGCTGGGACTTACAGACGCGCTTGTTGTCGTATGTAGAGGTCTTCAGGAGTTCGTTTTCATGTAGCACATGTTGAGAGAATATATTCCTTTCGCCTTCTTTATTTAGGATTTCTTTGTGACTGTCATAGCTGTCATCACTATTCTCACTGTCACTGCTATTTGCATTTCAACTTAATCTACTGAGCCATTCTGAATTTGACTAGGACTTCGGAAAACCCTACAATCACCGTGATACTAATAATCCTTTATTCTAACGAACAGGGAAAGTACGAAACATGTCAACATTCACTCACTTTGTCACTCCTTAAATACAAGAGCATTTTAAACACTGTTATGAAAATGAGGCGGTGAATCAGTGACTTTCCACCCCATTACTTCGTTGCTCTCTCGTATATTTTTCACGTACTGGTATTGTCAACAAGAATAAGGTGATAAACGTAAGAATATGTAATTGAAAATGATGCAGCACTATATAAACCATAAAAGCCGGAGTTTCAGAATCTCTCGTCATACTCATGTAGGGACACGGAGCAGTTGTAGAAAAGTAGGGACGCTCCCTTCAAAATCAGTACAGATGACAACCATAGCCTGTCCCATCCACATGTCTATTCGAATTCCCTTATCAGAACTTTCGCAAACTGTTGTGTTGTCTTGCCACGTTGTTGCTTTAATGTTAGAATCACTCTCTGTTGCATGATCTTTGTAAACGTAGTAAAGTTGCTTAGCTATCAAGCAGTTGTTTAGTGCTGCGTGACATGAAACTGGTTGACGAAAAATTATTAATAAAATTAAAAAGTTTAGTTGCATCTTAGTGCCTCTACTGTTAATCAGCCAATGAGTCCTCTAAATTCGAGTGGTAGACACTAGAGATCATCTTGCTATGACAGACTGTGAACGTTGCCTACGTGTTTGGAACGATAAGGGGGTGTCACAGTAGACAGCCGAATTAGTGCGTTTCTCCCTTACATGATATTTCGATAACTCCCTCAGTGGTCTTCGACAGGCGTCGCGAGCAGATTTCATTGGTACTTTTTAGACTCTAACCATACTGTGAACGGAATACGCTGTGCGCCGTACTTGCGACTGAATCCCTGGGACAAATAATAAAAATATTCTAAAATATTCTCAGCTGTCGCTGAACACTACTTCATCTGTATGCCCACTCCACATTTATGTTCGAGTTCAAATAGCGAACAACAAAATCTGCCCTCGACACCTGACGAACCATGTAAGTTGACAACATTTCGTGAAAAAAAAAAGGTCAACATTAATTCTGCTGCAAATCCAGGTATTTGGAAATAATCAGCTTCGAGGAGAAAGCCCGAAAAATCTTGTGCAACATGTTTTCTTTTTCCTGTTTGAACCACCCACGCGGCTTGTAATGCTTCTTTATTTACGTGAACATTACGGCACTCCAACCCCAGTCCTCGATACCAGTAATATACTTTTCTTCTAAGTAACAGACGTATTTTTGTGACAATATACACATTTGGTTTTATTAATGTATAGGTACTCCGACGTATCGATATATTACAGTGATATGGTTCTTGTGTGTATTCATTTCTGTGATACTGTCATAATCTTTGACTTACTTGTAACCGTTTTGGCGCGAATGCGCACAGAGCAGTCTTTGTTTCACTTTGCAGAAGTTAAGTTGTTATTTCGCTTTGTAAAAGAACAGTCAAGTCTTGTGTTTGGTTAAAGTGGAAATTAAATATATGAAGATTGATACAAAACTGTTTTCTTGATGATGTGACAATTAAGAAGAAGTATATCTGAATTTACAAGAAGTTTAATAAAGATGTGGATCGTGAACACCAAGTCAAAAATTATTTCTACCATACCATTGTTCTGATTTGGGATTGTGTGATCATTAAGAATTTCCTGAAAAACGCATCCGGTAGGTCTTCAAATATTGCTAAAATACAGATCTGGACCTTCTAGCAGTCAAAGTGGAATCACCCTAGAATCAACAAGATGAGCCATAACAACTTCGACGAAATCTACGTGGGAATCCATTCAAGATAAGGGCCAAAATTCCAAAATTATTGACTTTTTTACAGTGACTTCGTTATTTCCATTCTGACGATACTGTACACAGTCAATAACGTTGTTGTTGCCCGATAAAGCGAACATTTGCTGCGTGAGCAACATCATTAATCTGATTTCTAACCTACTTTTCAAGTGGTGGTATTGTTAGAGGCTGAAGAATATTTTTCTCGTTTATTTTGTTTTATAAGGGGATGGAAATGGCGTAAGTAAACTGTTTATTATCTCAAAAGTAATTCAGAACAAATCGCCATAATTTTCACATTTTTCACACGGTGAGACACGACGGCAAATGCCTTCATGGAAAAATGTTTTCTGTTGCTCACGGAACTATGACTGCATCCACGCGTGCACCTCTTCGTCCGAAGCAAATCGACGGCCACGAATACTATTTTTCAGTCGACCAAACACTGTACTGAGGATGTATAAGGGGTTTTCCAGGGTAACTTCTGCAATGTAGTCGAAAAAACGGTAGCTTGTGCGCCCCCCCCCCCTTTTTCCCTTATATCACATGTATTCATTTAACTTTTCTGTAGTGAGTTTTCACACATTCTTCCTTGAGGACCACAACGCAAATGTAGGGCTTCGTGGTCTAGCGGTAAGGAACATGCTACAAACAGAAAATTCGGCGGATATAATCTCAGTCAGACCTTGAAATACATCGTTCTCCCATTACTCTAGCTTTCACTTCTCACTGACGTGGGCATGTGCCAGGAACTGTAGGGCCTTTTTCCAACGGTGGGATTTCGGGGGAAGGTCAGGGGCAGAAAATTCCCCGAAGTGGTCTCCAATTGAAAGACTTGTAGCGGGCGGCTTATCACTCTCTTGAGGGACGTAACAACCAGCCGTGTCATAAGGCCATTCCTTTTAGAGTAAAACGTGTGCTGTTTAACGATTTCGGTTTTTTAGAATAACACCTTCAGATCTTTCCACTTTATTACCTAGTAGTTAATGGCACGTACATTACCTGACAGTGTTGTTTAATACACTGCGTCGAATTGTTGTGATACAGTTATATTTCTTAGACGCATCGCGTGGAAGGAATGACCTGAGCTGAAGATGGTTCGTTGAAATACCGCAGCCAGTAAGAAGCAAAATTTTGTATTGTGATCCTGCTGGTGATATCATAATCTTTTCAAATTAAGGGTGATCACGAGTTCTGATAGATATAATACCTTTTTCCACATTTTATATTTCTGATTTTGGTGGCGATTTGGTAATTGAATGCCTGGTTAATATTACATATGTTCAATAAGTAAAGAAACACATTTTTTTTCTGAAACCAGGTTGCTTTTATTCAGGATCCGAGTACACCATATTATTCTCCACTCTTTTGGCTACAAAACCCTATTTTTCAACATAATCTCCGTTCAATGCGACGGCCTTATGCCACCTCACTGGGAGGGCCTTTATACCCTCACGCTACCACTCTACTGGTGGACGTCGGAGCCAAGGTGTTGCTGTATCAATAACCTTCCCGTCGTAACTCGGAGTGAATCCTTCAGTAGGCCAAACCGACGTAAGAGGGAAGGTGCGGGATCCAATATCTGGGGTGGCTGAGGAAGAACATTCCAATGAAGTTTTGAGAGCTCCTCTTGGGTTCCCAGACTTGTGTAAGGCCTTCTGTTGTCATGGGGAAGGAGAGGTTCGTTTACGTTTCTGTAGTGGCGAAGAGGCTGATATCGCTTTTCCAATTTCCTGAAGGTAACGCAATACACTTTAGAGTAAATTGTTACACCTTGAGGGAGGACATCAAACAGAATAACCACGTCAAGAGTCCAAGAAGACTGTCGGCACAACTTTACCGGTTGAGGTGTGGTTTTGAACTTTTTCTTCGGAGGAGAGGTAGTGTGGAGTCACTCCATGGATTGCCGCTTTGTTCCGCGTTCGATGTGTTCTATCGCCTGTGACGATGTTCGACAAAACTTGTCAAGATTAGCCTCGTAACGCGAGACGTACAGTTGGGCAGCAAAGTGTCTCATCGTGATCCGTCGATTTCTCGAATGAGAGTGTCAGTACGTTCCAACCTCGGAGGAGTCACAGACGCCTGTGGCCGGTAGGCACGTGTCAGATCTGACAGGTTTGCGCGGCCTTGTTGCGATGATGACAGACGCCTCGCCCAACGAGTCACCCATGCTTTTGTTCGCTGCCAGGTCTCCGTAGACTTTCTGCAAGTAACTATAAATACCTGTGATTCTCTGGTTTTCCGCCAAAAGACATTGAATCCCCCTCGTATTTTACACATGTGGACTATGTGTGTCTGGGCTACGTATTGGAATAATCACCTAAATTATGATGATGTCAGGGCCAAAAATAGGGAGCGAAGGAGCTGTCTACAACTTCTACAGAAGTGAGACCCCAATTTTAAAAGTGGAAGAGCAGGAAATGGAAGCAGTAGTTGATAAGTAATTGGAGACAGAGTTGTAGCCTCTCGCCGATATTAGACAGTCCGTACACTGCTCAAACAGTAAAGGAAACCAAGGAAAATTTTGGGAAAGATGTTAAAGTTCAAGAAGAAGAAATAAAAACTTTGCGGAGTACCGATGACGTTGAAATTCTGTCAGTGAAGGTAAAGGACTTTCAAGAGCAGTTTAATGGAATGGGTAGCGTCTTGAAAGAAAGTTATAGTATGAACATCAACGAAGGTAATGCTAGGAAGAGAGTAGTCAAATTAAATCAGGTGATAGAATTAGATTTGGAGTAAGACACGAATAGCAGTCGATGAGTTTTACCACTTGGGCGCCCAAAATTACTTACCTTGTCTCAATTGGAGCGGATGTAATATGCTGACTGGCAACAGCAAGAAAAGCGTTTCTGAAAAAAAGGAATTTACCAACATCAAATGTTACTTAAAGTGTTGGGAAGTTTTTACTGAAGGTGTTCGTACGGAGCGGCGCATGGTATGAAAGTGAAGGATGGACGAATAGCGGTCATGGCAAGAGGAAAATAGAAGATTTTTAAATTTGTTGCTACAAAAGAATGTTAAAGATTAGATCGGCTAGATCGGATAACTAACGAGGAGGCATTAAATCGAAAGGGGGAAAAAGGAATTTATGGTACAGCTTGACTGAAATAGGTAAGGAGTTGATAGACTAAGTGTGAAGGGTATAAGCTGTAGAGGGAGACCTAGCCGTGAATACAGTAAGCACGTTTGAATGAGGTGGTCACGCAGTGTCGAAGAGGCTTTCAAAGAATGCAATAGCAAGTGGAACAGCATCCGACCAGCCCTCGGACTGAAGGCCACAACAACAACAACAGCAGCAGCAACAACGCTGGTAAATACAATTAGTTCCACTCTAGTGTTGATGTTGGGTATTAGGACGATTAAGCGAGCCATTCTACCCGCCGCCCTGACGCTGCGATAGGAAATGAGGTTTCAGACGGGCTCTTTTCACCTACATCTTAGATCTTTCAGAGAGCGACAAGCCCCTCCAAACAAGATGCTTTGTTGACGTCGACCAATTTCTCCCCGGCCCGCCGTGTTTTCGCCTCAGAGCCTTCTTTGAGAGTTCTTTAATTCCTGTAATCAAGACACACGCAGACAGAACAGATTGGATTAGGGGGAGGCGGAAGTTGCCGCAGGTAGTCGGTGGCCGCCTGTCTCCGCTGGGGAGGCAAATCCCGGAGACGGTCCACTTGGCCGAGGGCTGCCAACTTAGATTGGGTTATCCGGGCGAGCGGGGGCCGGCCCTGGGGACGTGCGCCGAGGGCGGTCGGCCGCCTGCGCCCTGCCTCGCCCTGCCTTTACTGTCTCGCGGGCCGCCGAGTTTGCGGGGATAGCTGGCTGGTCCGTCCTGGTTCGCTGGCAGAGCCACCAGGCCACCAAAAGTCACAGGCCGCCGCAAACGACGCTCTACCCCGCAAAATTCTGCAAATATTCTTAAAATCTACTGAATGTCTGCAGACCTATGCTTGACATACTGATAGGGCCGGTTGGGGCAATTTGCTCCATAAGCGTAAGTCGTTTTCTAAACGCTAGGTCAAAAATAAAAAAAAAATTCTGAACCTCTATCCAACAGACACAACATATTCAACTTTTGCATGTCATCAACAACATGATGAATTATGTTATAAAAACAACAAAATCTTTTAACAGTCAAGATCACAAAATGGTTCAAATGTCTCTGAGCACTATGAGACTTAACTTCTGATGTCATCAGTCCCCTAGAACTTAGAACTACTTAAACCTAACCTAAGGGCATCACACACATCCGTGTCCGAGGCAGGATTCGAACCTGCGACCGTAGTGGTCGCGCGGTTCCAGACTGAAGCGCCTAGAACCGCTCGGCCACCCCGGTTGGCAGTCAAGATCACAATTACATAAATTTAAGTGATTATTAGTTTCGGCTGATTATCCAGCCATCTTCAGATTTGAACGACAACAGAAAATTGTACTAAGAAAGGTCATTAAAATAAATTATTTAAAACTTCGATATAGTAAAAGAGAGTCAATTACATACGAAACGTGTGTTGTGTCTGTAAATATGCCAAACCACAAAGTCTGCATCACAGACGTCTCATACAAGAGGCGAAACACAGTAAAATAGTGGAATTTGCTGCATGGGTAAGACATTAGGTGCGTAAGACCCAAAAAACATAAACGGCAACGTCAATACAAGATTGAATACCAATACCCAAGCAGAAATACATAAAGTAAAATTACTTCTTACAAGACAATTGAGTTGTACAGTTTTAGCCGGTCGCGGTAGCCGAGCGGTTCTAGGCGCTCAGTCCGGAACCGCGCGACTACTACGGTCGCAGGTACGAATCCTGCCCCCGGCATGGATGTGTGTGATGTCGTTAGGTTAGTTAGGTTTAAGTAGTTCTAAGTTCTAGGCGACTGATGACCACAGATGTTAAGTGCCGGCCGATGTGGCCGTGCGGTTCTAGGCGCTTTAGTCTGGAACCGCGTGACCGCTACGGTCGCAGGTTTGAATCCTGCCTCGGGCACAGATGTGTGTGATGTCCTTAGGTTAGTTAGGTTTAATTAGTTCTAAGTTCTAGGCGACTGATTACCTTAGAAGTTAAGTCACATAGTGCTCAGAGCCATTTGAACCATTTCTGAACAGATGTTAAGTCCCATAGTGCTCAGAGCCATTTTTTTGTACAGTTTTACGTATACAGTATTAGTACTGCAGCGACTTGTCAACAACATAATGAGCCACCTTCAGACATGTGTTCTAAGTAGCAGGCTATTTGCGCTTGCGCACAAAGAAAGATCAAGGGCCAATAAGAAGTGAGCGAGTACACGTAGTAACAAAAATACGATAGTAAACAAAATCAGGAAACGATGGATGATGAAAATATAAAGAAACTAATTACACTGAAGAGCCAAAGAAACTGGTCTGGACATGTGTGTTCAAATACAGAGAAATGTAAACAGGCAGAATAAGATGTTGCGGTCGGCAACGCCTATATAAGATAACAAGTGTCTGGCGCAGTTGTTATACTGGTTACTGCCGCTGCAACGGAAGGTTATCAAGATTTTAAAAAATGGTTCAAATGGCTCTGAGCATTAAGGGACTTAACATCTGTGGTCATCAGTCCCCTAGAACTTAGAACTACCTAAACCTAACTAACCTAAGGACATCACACACATCCATGCCCGAGGCAGGATTCGAACCTGCGACAGCAGCAGTCGCGCGGTTCCGGACTGAGCGCCTAGAACCGCTAGACCACCGCGGCCGGCTATCAAGATTTAAGTGAGTTTAAACTTGGTGTTGTAGTCGGCGCGAAAGCGATGAGACACAGCGTCTCCGAGGCTGCAATGAAGTGGGGACTTTCCCGTACGACCATTTCACTAGTGTACCGTGAATATCAGGAATCCTGTAGAACGTCCAGTCTCCAAAATCGCTGTGGCCGAAAAAAGATCCTGCAACAATGGTACGACTGAAGAGAAGTGCAACCCTTCCACAAATTCCTGCAGATTTCAATGCTAGGCTACCAACAAGTGTCAGCGTGCGAACTATTCAACGAATGGGCTTTCGGGGCCGACGTACAACACGTGTACCCTTTGATGACTACACGACACAAAGCTTCACGCGTTGCCTGTGCCCATCGACACCGACAGTGGCCTTTTGGTGACTGGAAACATGTTGCATGGTCGGACGAGTCTCGTTTCATATTGTATCGAGCGGATGGACGTGTACGGATATGGAGACAACCTCATGAATCCATGGACCCCACATGTCAGCTTTTGAAGCTGGTGGAGGCTGTGTAATGGTGTAGGGCCTGTGCAACTACAGTGATATGGCACTCCTGATACGTCTAGATATGACATAAACGAAATCGTCCTGTCTGTTCAGCTCCATCCATTCACGTCCATTATGCATTCGGACAGACTTGGGCAATTGCAGCAGGGCAAAGCGACACCCCACACGTCTAGAATTGCTACAGATGAGCTCCAGGAACACTCTTGTGAGTATAAACACTTCCACTAGTCACTACACTTGCCAGTAATGAACATTACTGAGCATATCTGGGATGCCTTGCAACGTTCCGTTGAGAAGAGATCTGCACCCCTTGTTCTCCTACGGATTTATGGACAGCTCTGCAGGGTTTATGACCTCTTTTCCCTGCAGGATTACTCCAGACATTAGTCGAGTTCATTCACATCGTGTTGCCGCACCCCTGCGTGCTAACGTTGTTCCTACATGATATTAGGCAAGTGTACCAGTTTCTTTGGCTTTTCAGTGTAAATAGCAAATACCTAACATCATAAAACAACAAAACTGTCAAGGACAGTAACAATGTGTCCCAGTTCTCTTCGAAATACACTCCTGGAAATGGAAAAAAGAACACATTGACACCGGTGTGTCAGACCCACCATACTTGCTCCGGACACTGCGAGAGGGCTGTACAAGCAATGATCACACGCACGGCACAGCGGACACACCACGAACCGCGGTGTTGGCCGTCGAATGGCGCTAGCTGCGCAGCATTTGTGCACCGCCGCCGTCAGTGTCAGCCAGTTTGCCGTGGCATACGGAGCTCCACCGCAGTCTTTAACACTGGTAGCATGCCGCGACAGCGTGGACGTGAACCGTATGTGCAGTTGACGGACTTTGAGCGAGGGCGTATAGTGGGCATGCGGGAGGCCGGGTGGACGTACCACCGAATTGCTCAACACGTGGGGCGTGAGGTCTCCACAGTACATCGATGTTGTCGCCAGTGGTCGGCGGAAGGTGCACGTGCCCGTCGACCTGGCACCGGACCGCAGCGACGCACGGATGCACGCCAAGACCGTAGGATCCTACGCAGTGCAGTAGGGGACCGCACTGCCACTTCCCAGCAAATTAGGGACACTGTTGCTCCTGGGGTATCGGCGAGGACCATTCGCAACCGTCTCCATGAAGCTGGGCTACGGTCCCGCACACCGTTAGGCCGTCTTCCGCTCACGCCCCAACATCGTGCAGCCCGCCTCCAGTGGTGTCGCGACAGGCGTGAATGGAGGGACGAATGGAGACGTGTCGTCTTCAGCGATGAGAGTCGCTTCTGCCTTGGTGCCAATGATGGTCGTATGCGTGTTTGGCGCCGTGCAGGTGAGCGCCACAATCAGGACTGCATACGACCGAGGCACACAGGGCCAACACCCGGCATCATGGTGTGGGGAGCGATCTCCTACACTGGCCGTACACCACTGGTGATCGTCGAGGGGACACTGAATAGTGCACGGTACATCCAAACCGTCATCGAACCCATCGTTCTACCATTCCTAGACCGGCAAGGGAACCTGCTGTTCCAACAGGACAATGCACGTCCGCATGTATCCCGTGCCACCCAACGTGCTCTAGAAGGTGTACGTCAACTACCCTGGCCAGAAAGATCTCCGGATCTGTCCCCCATTGAGCATGTTTGGGACTGGATGAAGCGTCGTCTCACGCGGTCTGCACGTCCAGCACGAACGCTGGTCCAACTGAGGCGCCAGGTGGAAATGGCATGGCAAGCCGTTCCACAGGACTACATCCAGCATCTCTACGATCGTCTCCATGGGAGAATAGCAGCCTGCATTGCTGCGAAAGTTGGATATACACTGTACTAGTGCCGACATTGTGCATGCTCTGTTGCCTGTGTCTATGTGCCTGTGGTTCTGTCAGTGTGATCATGTGATGTATCTGACCCCAGGAATGTGTCAATAAAGTTTCCCCTTCCTGGGACAATGAATTCACGGTGCTCTTATTTCAATTTCCAGGAGTGTATGTGTATGAGAAATAAAAGTCATGGATTATGTTCATAAAGTCACCGTATTTATTTAAAATAGTCTCCCCCTGAATCGAAACACAGCTCAAATGTTTTTAGAAGTTATGGAACAGTCACGTAAATCGTCTTTTGGAGTTTTATTTAGCACTGCACTGCCATTTTCTTGGATGTCCTTAACTGTGTAATAACAGTGTAGTTTCACTGCCAATTTTAGTCAGGGAAGGAAGTCGGTTGGGGCCACATCCGGCGAATACGATTGGTGATATTGCTGGCCAAAAACTCGTGCACAACCTTCAGTTTGTGGGCTGGGGTGTCTTCATGGAGGAGCAACCAGAGATCTGTCTTCCAGTATTTGGGCCGAATTCGACTAATTGCCGCCCATAAACGATGGAGGATTCAAAAAACTTGGTGTTGCCTCATTGTTCCACTGCCATTATCCTACGAAAGTCAGACACATCGTGTTACATTTGCATCCAGAATGCCAGCTGCAGTAATGCTAGCGCTTTAACCTCCCACACAGCTGTTTTAGAAACTTCAAGGATCGTAACGCCGCTGCTCGCCACGAGATAGCATTTCAGTTCAGAATTTCACACAAGAAGTCGAAGCTGGGACACACTGTGTATATGCGAGAGTGTGAGCATATGAGACGCATACGTCAAAATGTTTTTAGATTCGGTTTGTGACACTATTTCGTAATAAAATTAATCTGCCTGATAGATCGAATTATTTTAATTTATACTAAACATAACAGAGGTTTTTCTTTGCTCATTAAACTGGCTAAAATGTATATTA
Organism: Schistocerca americana; assembly: GCF_021461395.2. Lineage (NCBI taxonomy): Eukaryota > Metazoa > Arthropoda > Insecta > Orthoptera > Acrididae > Schistocerca > Schistocerca americana. The sequence continues at coordinate 633,670,829 of NC_060123.1, read as the reverse complement.
ATGTTGTAGCTACCGTAACTATTCCTTCCAAACTCGTCCTGTTATCTTACCAGAACAAAATAAATGGAATTTTTACCAAATTTAAAACGATTGTGGAACGATGTGTAAAAGTCTCATCTTAACGAAATTTTAGTGCTGATTCCCAAACTGGCTTTAGAGGTTGCGAGCCTGTAACATTCCCCTAATGTTATGGAGAATTTAACATTATGATTAATATTATTTGAATATTAGTTCACCTGAGGCGTTTGGGTTACAGCTGTATGTGTGACACACGATCTTTTGACCTCTAGTATTAGTTAAATGAACGTTAGTTTTGACAACAGTGATTTAATTAAATTTCAATATTGCATCACAATTTCTTCTGCTAATATGTGATATAATTTTAGAATTAGCCAAATGAGTAAATCATCTCCGATGAACAATTATCTTGTTTAGTTAATACAGGTTCTGAATACATGACAGGGAAATATGGGATGATGAATATAACAGATTTCAACATGTGAAATATGGATTTCTTACACGAATCCTAAAATACAACTTCAACAGGATTGTGTGATATCTATCGAATCAACAATGTTGTGTTGTTGTTATAAACATATCCTGTGTAAAAAAGAATATAGAATTTACTTACTATCCCTTTACGTCAGGATCAAATGGTTTGTTGCCAGGGGCCTGATTAACATTGCTTCAATAATCTATAATCGAACACGAAATTATATTTTGGCGCTCTCGCCCCTTCTGCCTCATTCTAGAAAAGATGACAGTACGAACTTAACAGATCAATCTAAATCTGGAAACTGTGGAAGTGGGGTGTTCTTACTTCTTCTGAAATAAATAAGTTACCACGCAGACATTTCTCTGTATGGCACATAAATTTCATTTTGTTTCGAAAATTAAGGTAAGAAACAATTCATTTTCTAAATTTTTGTTTGTGAGACGTCAGTAACTGTTCTGCAATATGTTCATGGGAAACAAATCAGCCACAGTTGTAAACTACTTTATCGGCTGAAGTCTTGCACGGTGGGAAAAGCTGCACACTACCACGGTTTCGGGGTCTTAGTCCCATCGTCAGGCGTATCTGAAATCTAGCAGCAGTAAGACGTTATGTCCATTCCCTAAGAATAAACAGACAAACATCTATCACAGGTGGACCGACAAATAACATTCCAGTTTGTAGTTATTTGTTGGTCCATTTTCAAGTGCACGTCTAGGAGGAGTTGAGATCCTATGGCATCCAGGGGAAAACTGTGAGAATTCTGTTATCAAATATTGTTATCATAATCACGTAGTTGTCAAACTGTTATTACCACGAAACAATTTCATATTTTAACAGGCTGTCGAGTTCGCTTGTAAAGTATATTAAAACTTGTGATCAGTGACTTTCACCTACTAGAGCATTGTGACCACGCCACAGTTTATGAAATATATTTCTTTGCCAATGAGGAAGTTGCGCCGGCCGGAGTGGCCACGCGGTTCTAGGCGCTACAGTCTGGAACCGCGGTACCACTACGGTCGCAGGTTCTAATCCTGCCTCGGGCATGGATGTGTGTGATGTCCTTTGTGGTGTCACCGCCAGACACCACACTTGCTAGGTGGTAGCCTTTAAATCGGCCGCGGTCCATTAGTATACGCCGGACCCGCGTGTCGCCACTGTCAGTGATTGCAGACCGAGCGCCACCACACGGCAGGTCTAGAGAGACTTCCTAGCACTCGCCCCAGTTGTACAGCCGACTTTGCTAGGAAAGGTTCACTGACAAATACGCTCTCATTAGCCGAGACGATAGTTAGCATAGCCTTCAGCTACGTCATTTGCTACGACCTAGCAAGGCGCCATAGCATTTGATATTGAGATTATAACATGTACCGTCAAGAGCGATGTACACCAATTGTGGATTAAAGTTAAGTATTATATCAACTACTTACTTTATTTGCTACTATTAAATCCCTGAACTGTTCCAGACCTCGCGCCAGCCTGCGTGAGCTTAAGCGCGTTCCTTTCGGCTTCCTCTCATTGTGACTTGGCTGTCTTGCCAAGTCACAACAGTCCTTAGTTAGGTTTAAGTAGTTCTAAGTTCTAGGGGTCTGATGACCTCAGCAGTTAAATCACATAGTGCTCAGAGCCATTTTTTGAGGAAGTATGCATTGTTACAGGTACGTCGATAATTACTAATGCTGTATGGAATGAGCAACTTACTAAAGCCTACAAGGCGGTGAAATGCTTAAGACTGACTTATATTCACATCCTCCAAAGATGCTCTCGAATACCCTATTTTAACGCGCCGCAACAAAGAAAAGTGCAGTGAAATGTTAGCACGAACCTCAGGAATGTAATTGAATCCGACAGCAGCAACGTTTCGAACTTTGTGAACAACGCCTTTTTCTCTTGCGTTTCCTCCTGTGGATAAACCACTGGTGAAATTACAGACGATGCAGAAAACAGCACATTTCCATGAGCCTCACAAAGCAGAAACAAGCGAGAGGAGCCTACGAGCCGTCAGTCGGTGTTTTCAGCCGAGGCGATGGAAATCAGAGATGCACAGTGCTCGGCCGCGGAAGCAGTGTGTTTGTGAGTGTGTGCGTATGGCGATCCTTGCCGCGGCGGCAGCCAAAGGCCCGAAGCCTCCTTTATGACGAGGAATATTCCCGCTCATTTCACACAGTCGGCTGGTCGACTGCGGGCTCGCTGAAGCGGAGGGTATAAATTATTTCCTTTGGCGCGCCGCGGCGGTATCCTCTCTATATGGAAATTGGAGGCGGACTGAGGCGGCGGCCCACAGGGCAGCGCCGGGTGGGCGCAGACGGGCGTCGGAATGAGCAGGCGCGGCCTGGTTAGGCCACACCGCATCGCAGCTGAGCCAGCCCAGACACTGGGGACCAGCACCGTGGCGGTAATCCCTACTGTACGGGGCGTTGCGCGGGAACCAATATCGCCTGTAGACGGGCTCCGATCACCGCAAGGCGCGCCGGCCCGTAGATGAGACACTGTGGCAAGTGGTGTATCGATCAACAGTAACTCGTGTGTATGTGTGTGTGTGTGTGTGTGTGTGTGTGTTTTGTACCTGGCTTAGAGACCCGTGGAGTACCTGTTGTGCTAGGCTCAGTCATTAAGTAATGCTACACTTTTCTTTTCGGACAATTTTCGGTTAAACAAAATGCAATATTCGTTGCGGGAAATAATCCTTCTTCAGCTCCTATACTTTCACGAAGTTCCGACAGGATCGGCGCTATACGCAGCTTTCGAAATAGCGTCTGTAACAGAAGTGCTTTCCAAGGAGAGACCTTTGAATTTCTTTTGGTGAAACAACTGAGTATAGTGGTTCAAATGGCTCTGAGCACTATGCGACTTAACTTCTGAGGTCATCAGTCGCCTAGAACTTAGAACTAATTAAACCTAACTAACCTAAGGACACCACACACATCCATGGCCGAGGCTGGATTCGAACCTGCGACCGTAGCAGTCGCTCGGTTTCAGACTGTAGCGCCTAGAACCGCACGGCCACTAGGGCCGGCCAACAGAGTATAGCAGCTAATCATAGGCGCTTGCAGAATGTCTAGGAAGAATGGTTCAAATGGCTGTGAGCGGTATGGGACTTAACTTCTGAGGTCATCAGTACCCTAGAACGTAGAACTACTTAAACCAAACTAACCTAAGGACATCACATGCATCCATGCCCGAGGCAGGATTCGAACCTGGGGCGGTAGCACTCGCACGGTTCCAGACTGTAGCGCCTAGAACCGCTCGGCCACACAGACCGGCTGTCTAGGAAGACCTGGCAGTGAACAAGAGCACGGCGAGCCGTTGGGCCAGGCGTCTGTCATTATCGTGACAAGATCGCGACAAACCTGTCCTGTCCCCCACGTGCCAGCCGGTCGCACACAGTTGTGGCTTCTGCACTGTTTGTACGTGTGGACACTCTCATTCGAGACAGAACACCTCGCTTCTCAACTGGACGTCCCTCTTGGTAGTGCTGACACATTCGTCTACCAGTTTAGGTACTTACAGCGGTGTCCCCTCAGTGTTCCTCGCTGCCTAACCGAAACCATAAAGAGCAACGAAGGGCCGTCTTGTATGTATTGTATGGAACTGGGGACCTAGTAACGACGGAGAGGCTTTGTCCCCGCCGTAGCCCTCAGCCTCACAACCCCACAACAGGCCACAGCAGTCCATTCACCCCACCGCCACCCCACACCGAACCCAGGGATATTATGCGGTTCGGCCCCCAGTGGAAGTCTCACACCAGACGTGTGTAGTCCCAATGTTTGCGTGGTAGAGTAAATTATGGTGTACGCATACATGTAGACAGTGTCTGCGCAGCAATCGCCGACATAGTGTAACTGAGGCGAAATAAGGAGAACCAGCCCGCATTCGCCGAGGCAGATGGAAAACCCCCTTAAAAACCATCCACAGACTGACCGGCACATCGGACCTCGACACTAATCCATCTGGCGGATTTCTGCCGGGGACCGGCACACCTTCCCGCCCGCACCGTATTTATCACCGGCCGCTGTGGAGGAGCGGTTCTAGGCGCTTCAGTCCGGAATCGCCCTGCTGCTACGGTCGCCGGTTCGAATCCTGCCTCAGGCATGGATGCGTGTGATGTCCTTAGGTTATTTAGGTTTCAGTAGTTCTGTCTAGGGGACTGATGACCTCAGACATTAAGGCCCATAGTGCTTCGACCCATTTGAACCGTATTTATAAGAACTGCCTGTGTGTTAAGAGGCAGAGAGTGACAATGTTGCGTCGAACATCGTCTCAGGTTATGAAAAATTGGTTCATCACTTCGAACCGGAAACAAAATGCTAACCCATGGAGTGGCGACACACCACCTCTCAAGAAAAAGTTCAAATCCCCACCCTCAGCCAGTAACGTCATCGCGGCAGTCTTGTGGACCCTAAAGGAGTTACTCTCTTTGATGTTGCTCCTCATGGAGCAACGACCAACTCTGAAGTGTCTTGTGCTACCCTGAGGAAACTGCAGAGACGACTTCAGCGTGTTTATCGCCACAAAAATGCAAACGAACTTCTCCGTGACAACGCAAGGTGTCACGCTATTCTGCGCATCCGTGAGAAGCTTACAGTGCTTCATTGGACCGTTCGTCGTCATCCACCCTACTTCCCAGATTTACCATCTTCCGACTTCTGCCTGTTTGCCGAATGAAGGATGCACTCCGTGGGAAGCCGTACGTGAATGACAGTTGGCTCCAACGTCGGCCATTGGAGTGGTGCCATGCGAGCAAACAGGCCCTCCCTGAGAGTTCACAAGGCCGTTGCCTTGAACGGAGATTATGTTGAAAAATATTATTTTGCAGTCAAAAGAGTGAGGAACAATATGGTGTATTGGAAGACTGAATAAAAGCAACCAGATTTCAGAAAAAAAATGTGCTGCTTTACCTACTGAACTTCCCTCGTATGTCCTGGAGCCTTTCGTGGTAGCATAGCTGGATAAAATCAGAGTTTTCAAGCCGTCTCACCACGAACAAAAAACCCTAGCTTTCGACAGCTGTCCGTGCCCTCGTCCTCAGAGTGAAACATCAGTGACTGCCGGGGCTGCCACAGTGTTTCACTTTAAGAGGTATGAGAGCGGCGCAGGGTCGCAGTGACAAAAATGCGGGAAGGCGAGTGGGGTAGCTCAAAGCAGCTCCGCGCGCCTCGGAAACGGGGCCAACGCCCTGCGACGTGCACAGCATCACGTGATGCTGTAAGTCTTACAATTTCAGCGACCGTCTCCAACGGGCAGCGAATAACTATTTCACAAAATTTAACACTTCGTAGCTGCGCGTTTAAATTCAGACAACCTCTCGATAACACATGACCAAGTTAATGACTTGAGTGTGTATCTTTTCATTCAAATACTGATATGCTGCTTGGTGCCGGACGTACCAGAGCGCTCGTGAAATATGTTGAGCAAGTCAACTAGTCTGACGTCACAAGTTCGTATTTCTCCTGGGCCCCGCGTGGGACCGAGTGACGTCAAGTTGCGCGAGGAACCGGCGCCACATTTGAAACTGAAACCCCCGCCTCCGTACAAACGTCAAGCATTCGTCTTTGCTTTCAGTAGATATTCAAAGCCCGCCGCCTTGCACTACTGTTCTGGGCCTAAATTGAAATCGTTGTGATTTATTCAAATCTTGGCTCATTCGCCATCACACAGTGCGATCATTATTGAACTTTAAGAAAAAAATCGTAAATTACTTACAAACTGCGGCGTGCACACACTTTATTCAACATGTAAACCTGACTAGAGCTCTTCGAATTTCGGTTATAATATGTTCGATATGCCTGCTGTTATTGGCGATAATGTGGCGCAGACGAATAGTGAAATTCTGCATGACCTGCTGAAGTCAAAAGTTTTTTGTTTGTTTATACATGCAATCACATTCTTGTGACACAGTCATAACCGGTTTCGCCCATACAGTGACCATCTTCAGATTCTATAACAATACAATAGAAAATTTATATTGAAACGTAAAAATAAGTGCAATATTTAGCCAGTCTTATTAGTAATCAAACTGGATATATGCAAAATACATATAGTTCGTACCTAAAGGCGGCATACTCTGAACACATGTTCATGCGTTGTCAAACAAGGTATAAAATGTAAAACACAGGTCCTATAGACATAAAAATTTGTTCGATTTGAAACGTCCCCTTTGAACAATTATATATGACTGTGCTTAAACTGACACACAATATTCTTAGCGCAACGCAATCTGACTTTCAAAAATCCCTACAAAAGAATGGCCCTGACTATCATTAACCTATACGTTTCACAAATCACTTACCTCACAAAAATCTTGGTTACTCGAACTACTGAAATGCAGCGAGCGCCACTACTGCCAGCTAAATAAAAGATTCAAACTACGGAAGGCACTAACTACTGATAGGCATAGTTAGCAAATGAAAGATTTTAATAGAGAACAAACACTGTATTTAACTTAATAGTCATCAAAAGTCATAATATATATAGCAGTTCATGACATCCAGTCTTACAAATTTCAAAACTCCGCCATTTATCTCCCCACATCCACAACTGCTGGCGGCTCACCTCCAACTGCGCAACACTACGCGCTTTTAACATCCAGCTGCCCAACACGACAGTAGCAGATAACAGTGCAAACTAGTCACAGACTGCACACAGCACAGCCAGTGATTTTCATACAGAGCGCTATGTGGCGTTACCAATATAAAAAAACCTAAATAGCCTACTTACAGATTATGTTCCCCCTCTTTGTGCTAGATGCGCGCGTCCTGTATAAGATAGTCTTTATTTTTCAAAAGCGTAAAATATGACAAATCTACTATTACTATTTACGTCAAATGTATATAAAATTTAAAATTACAGTAATAAACGCAGTAGGCAGTTCAGCTGAAGAGGAATTCACCTCACCAAAAATCAAACCCACATTTGATTACTTCCCTAGTAAGTGTGATGCACATCATGTCGAACTAACACGAGACAAGGAAGGGCGGAGCGAATAATTATAGGCCTGTTTGTCGGACAAGAGACTGTGGCAGAAAAGTAGAAAAAATTGAAGCAGATGACAACCTACCATTTTTCGCATTGACGTGCATTGACACAGGCGAAAGGAGTGATAAACAATATGGGAATGACCTTGCATTGAACGTGAGACATTTACGCAGCTGCCAACCTTGACTTGAGAAGAGGCTGTCAGTATTCACATGGACAATATGGTGCACGGTGGGGGGGGGGGGGGGGCTCTCTTCTGTATTTGCTGCAATACTTAGGTCTAACGTTAGAGTACTTAATTCTTTATTGTCATCATTTTTCACTTTCATTTTTTCACTCTCTGTCTTACTACAATCGAGAAGAGTAACTGGCACTTGGAGCATGCTTCCACCATATGATTTTTCCTTTTTTTACTTTCACTCCGATATGATTTGTACTGTTCAGTTCCGCACCATCATTTGTGTCAGGCTTCTTCTTACGGTAAATGTTCACAGTTACCGAAGGAACAAGAAAACTTCTAATTTCTTGTGCTTTTGTCAAGACAACTAAAAAGAATGATTACCAGCTAACACTATATACTCAGTGCTTTTGATTGCTAAAAAACGAATAAAACAACCGAATACAGCTAATATCACAAAATTAGCGAACATTTCTTCGGTCTATAATTATTTAGTCTTAGCAAAATTTTAAGTTTAAAGCAGACAGCCATTAGTGTAATAACGTCAAGATGGTGTGCATTTTTAAGCATGGATAAATAGGTGAACTGCGCATCTGGTGACATCACCTAGTTATAAAAACCTACCTCCATGGAAAGGCAGCTTACAAAGGTATATCATCAACCTTGGAGCGTCTCTTGGTTCGTAAGCAGTTTTGTTACCAACCTTTAAGTTGGCATCCGCAGAACGAAAACCACTACAAATTATAAAATATTTTAACAGTATATGATTAGCGAAATGTAAACAGTACCTTTTCGGATTCTTTAAAAACATCAGATTGTAAAATTTCTATTCTGGCAACTTTTTAGCAACCTCCCGTAACTCCGTAATGAAGGTAATATCACATAATTAGCGAAAATTTCTTCGGTCTATAATAATTTACTCCTGGCAAAATTAAAAAAAAAAATTAAAGGAGACAGCCATTAGTGTGATAACGCCAGCATGGTTCCTTAGTCTGACATCCATCGACTTAGCCTCCGAGCCAGATTACAACAGATTACAAATAACCAATGCATCACAACGTGGCTTTACCTGATCATTTACTTTACGAGTATCAGGAATTATTCTTCACATATTCCACATATTCTCACTAATGAAATGGAAGTTAGTTTCAGAAACTGGGAAAGAATGAACGATTATCTTGCTTGTAAAGCCTAATTGAGCTTCTTATCTTAGACTAAGATATTTTTTCAGCAAGTAATGAAACTCAATGCATACAGTTTCAAGAGCTGACTGCGCATTGCTCACAAAGTGCCGTGCAGCGCCGGTGTGACTACCGAAGCGTTCAGGTGAGTATTGCTAATATTAATTTAGACCCGGCTGCGAGGCTGAATGCCCAATCGCGGCGTAATATATTACCCGTAATAAGTGCCTTTCCTTCGCAAATCGCAATCGGCGTCGGACATGAAGTATGGCTAAATGTGCATGCGCGCGTTCATTACGCGGATCTATTGCCGCCCTAAATTACGGGGCGAGGTGGCAGCGGCGCCCGCTTCTGTTATTGAGTATAAATCTTTGGCGCAAAGAAGAATGGCGCCAGCGCGACGCCATCCGTCATGCGTGGGCGGCCGTCGCGTCGTTGAGAGCAGTGCGGGACCAACAACACCTGGCCACACGGCTGCGCCCTAGCACCGAGAGCGGGTTGCTAAATACACTCTCGACTGTTTTCTCCTGTTAAGGGTAAAACTAGGAAAAAACCTGAAACATCATCAAGTTATTAACTCCAAGAACCTGCTTTCGTAAGTATATAACTCTTGATTTACGCTGTCTAGAATCAGATCGGGGTCTGAATAAGGATAATTGGCCCCCATTTTATTGATGGCAGTCTAAATGGTGCAATGTATGCAGATGTTCTACCGATGTTACTACAAGATGTTTCACTGCATGACAGAATGGCGATGTACTTCCAACATGGTGGATGTCCGGCACATAGCTCGCGTGCGGTTGAAGGGGTATTGAATAGCATATTTCATGACAGGTGGATTGGTCGTCGAAACAGCATACCATGGCCCGCGCGTTCACCGGATCTGGCGTCCCCGGATTTCTTTCTGTGGGGAAAGTTGAAGAATATTTGCTATCGTGATTCACCGAAAATGCCTGACAACATGCGTCAGCGCAATGTCAATGGATGTACGAACATTACAGAAGGCGAACTACTCGCTGTTGAGAGGACTGTCGTTACACGTATTGCCAAGTGCATTGAAGTGGACGGACATCATTTTCAGCATTTATTGCGTTAATGTGGTATTTACAGGTAATCACACTGTAACAGCATGCGTTTTCAGAAATGATAAGTTCACAAAGGTACATGTATCACATTGGAACAACCGAAATAAAATATTCAAACGTACCTACGTTCTGTATTTGAACTTAAAAAACCTACCTGTTACCAACTGTTCGTCTAAAATTGTGAGCCATATGACTATCACAGCGCCATCTATCACAAAGCGAAAAAACTGGTCCAACTAAAAGATTCATCTTTCTTTACGTACTACACGAATATGTAATAGAAAATGGGGTTCCTAGTTCAAAAACCGCAGTTGATATCCGCTTGACCTATGGCAGCGCCATCTAGCGGGCCAACCATAGCGCCAGCTGGTTTCCCCCTTCAGGCTAGACAAGTTCCGTTCTTTGTAGTTTTTTCGTTTGACGCTTATTTCGTGAGATATTTGGCCCGCTCACGATCAATGGACCACACTGTATAGACAACACATTACTAGGCTACAATAAAAGGCTTTATTACTTACTGCAGTTGGACAACTACTTCGAATTACAGACAATGTTTTCCAGCTACTACCAATTACTATACCGACAATATTTTCTGGTTTATATACCTTCTTAGAACCCGTAGAAGCTACTCTCGTACGTGTAGAGCATGAGTTCTACACTGTCTAGGAGCACATGTGAGATGTGTTCAGTACTTTACCCTCTTCTTTTCGCAATATAATTTCTTTTTCTGTAAAATAAAGCCCATTTAATAGGTTAGGAATGTGGGCTGTCTTATGGCTCTGAGCACTATGGGACTTAACATCTATGGTCATCAGTCCCCTAGAACTTACAACTACTTAAACCTAACTAACCTAAGGACAGCACACAACACCCAGTCATCACGAGGCAGAGAAAATCCCTGACCCCGCCGGGAATCGAACCCGGGAACCCGGGCGTGGGAAGCGAGAACGCTACCGCACGACCATGAGCTGCGGACGGGCTGTCTTATTTACTGCAGTTGTACAGTTACTACCATTTACTCTACCGATAATGTTCTCTGGTTTAAACCACATTATGCTACGTTAGCTAGTACAGCTATATAGCCTCTTAGCCTTTGCTGATTATTCTGGCAAGTAACCGCTCCTAGCACGTGGAGTTGACCCTCTACTTCTTATGTAAACACTGCTAAATTTTTATTTTCCCAAAGGCAACAACATACTTACAACAAATACAAGTAAAACTTAAAAATTCTTACGCTAATTTTACATGCTTTCTGAGAATATTGTTTGTACCACATTTCCAAAAGCACCTTAATTTACGTCACAATCGTGGGCCGGCAAACCAGCTGCTATACGTGATTGGCCTTCCGAGCCCACAGCGGTCTTAGTTTTATACTGTGCTCAACGCTAGGTAGTATTTAATAAATTATTCCATTTGAATAACTCACATTCTTGTCAAAATACTAGGATTTTTTCCTTCACTTGTTTCTCGTTAAAACGGGATTCCCCGGATGTTTCGTTTTTCTTGGTTTTGTAACTATTAAGTGGCTGCCGTTTTGGACATCGTGAACACTAGGCAGTGGAACTCGAAGACTACCAGCAAGGCGCAACTGCGGGAAGTTCTATATGCACAAACTGAGTGTAATAGTGCGTTTCTCTGCATTCCTCTGACGGGCAAGGCGGCATTAAACATAGAGCCTGTGAACCCAAACATGAAAACCACAGCCCATGAATGACATGAGTATGCTATTGTGATATAGTTTTAACAGTCCGGGAGAAAGGTGACACTTGTTACTACCATAGGATATTAATTTATTCAGCAGTTTTAATGATTTTTGCGATACTGCCTCGATGTTGGCCGTGATATACCAGAGTGTTCGCCTATGATGAAGTCGCGGTATCTGGTTTCCATTTGCCTTCGAACTGGCATGTTGCTGTCTCTATCGGATCACGTGCTAGTTTTCCTTTGCGAAAGATGCAATTTGACGAACAATCCCCTCTCCTCGCTCCCTAATACAGAATAGAACTCCCGTGCGTAAACGGCTTCAAAGGCGTGATTATTTTTCATATGAGTTAACGTGTTAAGTATTTGATTTTAAACATGTAAAGGGATAAAAATTTTAGAATGGGTTTGAAATGATGTAAAAAGTTTGATTTAAGTCGATAAGTGCAGTCATTTCGAATATTGGATGAATATGATCTGAGCAATTTCCGTGACTTGAGTTTCATGTCTCGAGAAACACACACATTGTCACTTGACTTATTGAGTTAAATATTTAACGTAAGTTTGTACCTTTTAATGAGTAGACAATGTCAGCATATTACATTTTCAATTTCAGTTAGCAATTACATGACATACTGAAAATAAATTTTTCCTTCAGGTGGAAACTGTTGGGTTGGCAACCTGTCCTTGTGATTAAATGACTATTTTATATTTTTAGTAATATGGATTATTGTGTCTGCACCTGCTGCTCCACTGTATTAGGGTGTTGACGCCAGTACCTGTTTTTTGTTCAGTTTCTTGTCTTGTGCCCACACCACCATAGAGAGTATAATAGAATCAACGTCTAGAATGACTTTTTCGCTCTGCAGCGGAGTGTGCGTTGTTTTGAAACTTCCTACCATTAAAGTTGTAAATCAGATTTGGACTCGAACTCGTAACCTTGACTTTTGTGGATAACGCTCTTACCGAGTAAGCTATTCAGGCATGAATCATGACCCACCCTCACATCAACACCTCCGCTAGTAAGTCTGTCACACTTTCTAACCTTCACAGAAGCTCTTCTTCAATCTATTGCTGGACTGCCACTTCTCGAAAAAGTGTATTATAGACAAATGATTTAGCCACAACCTAGGAGACTGCTTCCAGAATTAATCTTCCACTCTGTCTTGCAAATTCCATGCAATGAAAACGGTGACTACCCTGTATTCGTACTCCTTTCTTGCGGAAAGATATGAGGGACAGCTTCTGCAGTTTTAGAAAGTGTGGCAGACACTACCCGCATAAGACTGGGATCTGGTTTCGAGTTGAGGCCCACCACAGAGTTGACGATGCTCACGGTAGTTGTATCCCACGGGGTATATGAGCTCCAAGCGATATCACAGCGTTATTTGGGTTGACTATTCAGGAGGCGTTAAGCGATGAGACGACCTACCACTAAAGCTGATGTTTCGTATTAGCTACACAAAACTGTAAATGAAGGGGGGAGAAATGAAAGGGACGGAAGGAACTGCTGATTTCACCTGCATCGGGACTTTATGCTGAATCACCTACAACGAGTGAAAATGTGTGCCGGACCGGGATTCGAAAGTGGGATTTCCTGCTTACTGAGCTTTTGCGTTAACCAGTGCGTCTCCAGGACACACTGTTTATTGCAATTGCTCGGACTATTTCGGCACACCTCGCGGCCGACGTACATTGCCAACTATTGCCACCTATCCGGAGTCCCCGTCCACGTTCTCTATACTCGCTACTTTTAAATTCCGACAGGGGGTCGAACGTAATTGTGCAACCGCACTGAAGGCGGTGGATTCGTCGCCCATCAAGGTTAATCAACTATATGAATGCGTGGTTTCTTTCTTACGGACATGTCAGACATGATATATCTACCCATTCCTGAGAAAAAAAGGTTCTAGATAGACGGACAGACAGAGAGACTGACTGATAACAAGTTGATCTTATAAGGGTTCTGTTTTTAATGAGGTACACAACCCCAAACGCCCTTCATCGCTTCATTGATTTAATGTGGATAGGCTAAACGATACATTTGCTGATTTCGCTATAGAACTTTAGTGTACAGTAGAGAAATGCAAGGAAAACTATCTCCTGGCGCGCATTTCGGGAGTCCAGATCCCATCAACTACCGTCTACGTTCAACCCTTCATACACATGCGCATAGACAGATAATGGGAGCTTCACTATCGAAATACTTAAGGGTGAATAATACAGGTAACAATTGTATGTTGCATGCTAAATAACGATTAACCTCGCAGCCGCTTCCCACAATCCGTAAGATGGATAATGTATTAGACCAGTTGTAGAGAGGTGTGGTTTTTCCACCATAGACGTTTGCTGCGAATCGCCCGCTAATTCTGCGAGTCATAGAAATTAATGTAACACTTCAGAAACGACGCGTGAAACAGTAGCCAGGAGAGGAGTACATTAATTTTTATGAACTCGCCGCCTGCAAGCCAGCAGTGGCTATTCGGGCTTAAGCTGTGCTTGCACATGAAAGTGGACGGCCGAACGTAACATGAGAGGCGCCGCACCTGCCGGGACGCTGACGTCATCTGTGTTAATGGGCCTGCGGAGGCGCGGTTTGAGTTCGCGGCGGCGTAATCCGCAGACGGGGGGCGGCGCGGGTGGACGCGCCTAATGGCGGCGAGGGGTGTGGCAGCCGCTGGCCGGATGCGTGGGCTGGCGGCCCCACCCCCAAACACGCTCACGACTCGGGAAAAGGTGCCGGCTTACCGTAATCGCTGTGCTTTGACAACACTGGTAATTCTAGACTGGGCTGTACACGTAGGCAATTAAAAGAGTTTGTCATAAAAAAGAGAGAGAGGCAGAGAGAGAGAGATTCACAAGCATGCAAAGCCTGACAAACTATGCATTAAAAATCATTGTCTGTAGAACTGCAGAACACTGCATTTCCAATCTGCATATGCTGTGATTTGTGATGTTACACGACAAAATTAGTTATGAAACGTGAGAGTAAAATTTTTCCAAGTTCCAACAGCCGACCTTACTCAATCACAGGGACGTGTCGCCAGCCACACCTTTGCTGTGTCAGAACAGCCATCTCAACACTCTCATTAGGGAAACTGCGAGCAACTGAGCAGAAAATGGTTAGGACAGTGCAGATCGAACTGTCTTCGCTACTCCCGTAACATTACATGAAAGACACTAGGTAGGACGCGAAAATGTCCAGCATAAGTTCGATTAAGCTGTAAAGGCCGTATAACAATTTCATTAAGCAAATGTAGCGAAACTGTAGGCCACTCACGATTCGGGAACAGCAGAATCAATTCGGTCATTAAGAACGACGTCGCAGGCAGAGCCTCTCCTGAGTGAAATAAATACTTCACCAGCACTACCTTTCCGCACTTGATCAGGAGGATTGGCGGCGTTCGTGTTGTTCACACTCGATTCTCTGGTTATGGTATGGTAACACCTTGTGTGTGAGACTGTGCTAGTACTGGTCTTGCACTTCCCGCCCTACGCGAAGATCAACGATCAAGAGATACGGCTGATGGGGTCCAGCACCCGGTACTGACGTCAGCACAGCAGCCAACGCTGATGTCTAGTTCTAGTGTCTTCCACCGAAACTCTCGTCTAGGGCAGAAGTTGCTCTAAACACTAGTGTCACACCGGTATGTAGGCCTACATTACGGACGGGAGGATGGGGAGGGGGGCAGGTGGGGAGAGGGGAGGGAGGAAGTTTCAGCAGTCAGCACAACCACGCGGCATCCGACATCGTTGTCCACGGGCAGTGACCTGGAAGGGATCGAGAACTTCCCAAAAGGGGGTGTGGATCAAACTGTCACGTCGTGGTCACAGCTACGAACAATCCGAGCTACCAACCGGCGTGCCTACATAACCAGAGGGCTGTAAAACCCCCACATTACGGTGTCATTGACTTCCACTCTGAGCTGATGCTGCGTTCTCAGCAGCCGTGAGTCCTCTGTTCAATTCAGTCGAATCTTGACCAAATTACGTTGTCGGCAGTCGACGCAGAAGAAGCAGCAACCACTTACATTTTCAGTAATAAATCGAGTAATTTAGAATCCCTGACGGATTAGTAGGGCTTTCCAGTCAGGCAGAGGGCCTTTTCCCAAAGAAGAATGTACTCCGCGGAAAGCAGTACGTGGAAGATGGGGAAGTTTTTGATGCAGGAAGATGTCGCCTACGTCGGCCAGTTGAGTGGTACCATGCGGACACAGAAGCCCTCCCAATAAGGTGGCGCAAGACCGTCACATTAAACGGGCATTGTGTTGGAAAACAAAATTTTGTAGACAAAAGGGTGAGGGATAATATGATGCACTGGATTCCTGATTAAAATCAACCTCCTTTCAGAGAAAAAATGCGTTCCATTGCTTACTGAACGCACTTCTTACCAATTTCATACCATCTCTACCGTCCTACGCAGACTATGATCACTTTTATATAATTAACTGTGTCTGCAACGTTTCATTAGCTCTTGTCCAATACCCCGCGAGCTTTTCGGCTATTTTCTGCGATTCGCCATGTACGGCAGTCGGCTAGCAATGGTGTCGAATCCTTTTTTGTAGCAGGAAGTTCGGGCAATCACATCAGTGTACTGGGTTCTTCGCCACGCAGGCGAGACGGCAATTACGGCGTCGCCTTAGGAACGTGCTCCTCGCACTCCGTCCGGAGGCGGCAAAAACGTGCCAAGTTTATGCAAAACGAGCAGACTCCCGTTTAATTGGAGCCGCTTGTTTCGGTAATACCGTAAGACTGCCCGAGATCCTTCCGCTCGGTTCGTATTGGTTTCTCTGCCGCCTTTTTCTTTTTCTTTTTTTTTAACTCCTTCTCCCCTTGCTCAGTTCCTTAGGCGTTCTTCTTCGGACTCTCTCCCTCTCTCTCTCTTTCTCTCTCTCCAACTCGGTAGGGTAGTAGAGTAGCCTCTCATTTACATCTCGGCGCTGTTATTAATTTTCGGCCCGGCGAACAAGGTGCGGTATGCAAATAGCGCGGCACAATAACCGCGCCTGAGTCAGCCGGTTTGTCCACGGTGTGTGGGGGAGGGTGGCTCGGACGCTGCTCGCGCGCTCCTAGCGGCGGGGCGGCGGCAATAAGGCGCAGTTTACGATCGCGGCGTGCTGTGCAGGACAGAGAGGCCGGCCGCAATACACCCGCCTCGCGGCTCGAAGACGGCTGCCCACGCAAAGCAGGCAGGCTGCCGTGCTTAGAACACGGCAAGTGCCAGCCTCTTCTCGGCTTCCGAAATAAGCTGTCTATATCACGTGAAGCTTCCGCCATTAGTGTCACTCTGCCGCGTCGGGCAGAAATACGCACATTGGAATCCAAGTAGAACGGTTAGAGCTGACCACAGGCTCCCCCCCCCCCCCCCTCCACCCCCACCTCCCCGCACCCGTTTCCCCTGCTCGTACGAGGGGCGTTGAAAAGGTCCGTGCAAAAATAAAAACTACTTACTTGTTTGGGGTAAACCTTTTTTATTTTTCGACATAGTCTCGTTTTAGACTTATATACACTTCGTCCAACGCTGTTCTAATTTGTTGATCCCTTCCGAATAATAGGAATTGTCCAAGTCTGCAAAACAGATATTAGTTGCTGCAATCACCTCCTCGACTGAATAAAATCTTTGTCCCGCCAACCACTTCTTCAAATTGGGGAACAAATTGTAGTCCGCGAGAGCCAAGTCTGGAGAATAGAGGGGATGTCAACGAGTTGGAATCATATTTCCATTAATTTTGCGACCACAACTGCTGAGGTACGTGCTGGTGCATTGTCGTGATGGAAAAGACTTTTTTGCGGTCCAATTGCCGGCGTTTTTCTTGCAGCTCGGTTTTCAAATGGTCCAATGGCGATGAATAATATGCACCTGTAATAGTTTTACCCTTTTCCTTATAGTTGATGAGGATTATCCCTTGAAAATCCCAAACGACATTCGCCAAAAGCTTTCCTGCCCAAGGACTGGTTTTCTCGATTTGCGGGCCATATTCTCCTTTGGTAACCCATTGTTTAGATTGTTGTTTGGTCTCAGGAATACAGTAATGTATCCATGTTTCATCCACAGTGACGAAACGACGCTTTTTGTCCTGCGGATTCTTCCTGAACATCTGCAGACCATCCTTGCAACACTTCAGACGATTCCGTTTCTGGTCAAGCCTGAGCAATCGCGGAACTCATCTTGCGGATAGCTATCTCATGTCCAAATATATATGCAAAATATTATGCACCCGTTCATTCGAGATGCTCACTGCACTAGCAATCTCATGCACCTTAATTCTTCTGTCATCCATCACCATGTCATGGATTTTATCAATTATTTTTGGAGTAATCTCCACAGGGCGTCCTGAACGTTCAGCATCACTTGAGCCCATATGGCCACTCCGAAATTTTTGAAACCACTTACAAACTATTTTAATCGAAGGTGTAGAGTCACCGTAATGTTTATCAAGCTTCTCTTTAGTCTCTTGAGGCTTTTTCCCTTTCATAAAGTAATGTTTAATAACCACACGAATGCTAAACACAAAGAAATACACCAATATGGCTGAAACGTGGTGTGCGTTATTTCCAAAGATGCTACTAACTAAACATGACCTCGATACGCGCCGATGGTGCCAAATCTCGGAGTTTGCACGGACCTTTCAAACGCCCCTCGTATGTATAAAACTTAAATTCCAATTTTTAAAACGACTCCCGGCACAAAATAAGCCCCTAAAATGTAATGTCCTTTACGTTTAATATGCTGAAGAGCCAGACCTCTGGTACAGGCATGCGTATTCAAATACAGAGATATGTAAACAGGTAGAATATGGCGCTGGGTCAGAAACGTCTATATAAGACAACAAGTGTCTGGCGCAGTTGTCAGATCGGTTGCTGCTGCTACAATGGCAGATTATCAGGATTTAAGTAAGCTTAAAAGTGGTATTATGGTCGGTGCACGAGCGATGGGACACAGAATCTCCGAGGTAGTGATGAAGTGCGGCTTTCCGCGTAGGGCCATTTCACGAGTTTACCGCGAGTATCACGAATCCGATCAAACGTCGTATATCCGACATCGCTGCAGCCGGGAAAAGATCCTGTAAGAACGAGATCAATGACGACTCAAGCCAATCGTTCAATGTGACGGAAGTGCAACCATCCCGCAAACTGCTGTAGATTTCAATGCTCGGCCAGCAACAAGTGTCAGCGTGCGAACCACTCAACAAAACATCATCGATATGCGCTTTCGCAGCCGAATGTCCACTCGTGTAACCTTAATGACTGCACGACACAGAGCTTTACGCGTCGCCTGGGCACGTCAACACCGACGTTGGGCTGTTGATGACTCGAACATGTTGCCTGACCGGACGAGCCTCGTTTCAAATTGTATAGAGCGGATGGACGTGTACAGGTATGGAGAAAACCTCATGAAACTATGGACCATACATGTCATCAGGGTACTGTTCAAGCTGTTGAAGGCTGTGTAATGGTGTGGGGCGTGTGCAGTTGGAGTGATATGGGACCCCTGATAGGTCTAGATGCGACTCTGCCAGGTGACACGTACGTAAGCATCCTGTCTGATCACCTGCATCCTTTCATGACCATTGTGCATTCCGACGGACTCGGGCTAACACAGCAGGACAGTGCGACAACCCACACGTCCAGAATTGCTACAGAGTGGCTCCAGGACACTATTCTTAGTCTAAAAACCTCCGATGCCAACCAAACTCCTCAGATCTGAACATAATTGAGCAGATCTGGGATGCCTTTCAGAGTGCTGTTTAGAAGAGATCTCCAACCCGTCATACTCTTACGAATTTGCGGACAGGCCTGCAGGACCATGGTGTCACTTCCCTCTACCATTACGTCGGACATTAGTCGAGTCCGTGCCACGTCGTGTTGCGGCACTCCCGGGTGTTCACGGGGGCAGTACACGATATTAGGGAGGCGTACGCGTTTCTTTGGCTCTTCAGTGTATAAGTAGTAATAGTCTGATCCAAGCGTCGTCGCTAAGTAAATAAAAGAATGAAGTTAATAGCGGTTATTCTTGTATTGAAATGCTCACTTTTATTGTGGCTGGGTAAAACCCTCTTCTGTCTGGGCTAATCGCTTCCACACTTGCGGGTCCCGCACCAACACATCAAAATAGCTGGCAAAGTTATAATTACTTACTTTATAAAATATGAAAACCAATCCGTCTTTAATTGGCCTGACATTGTTAAAGATTAGAGTTATCTATTTGTGGATCGTGCTTTTACTCAATTATGAGGTGAGGACAGGGGTCGTTGACAGTCGTGTCTCTATTGCGAATTTTTCGGAGTGAATTAATTAAGACTTAGACTCTACGATTTGATATTTTTGTTTTGATACTTTTCTACGTTGCCCAGATAGCTAATCTCTATTTAAATTATGTATTCCAGCATTTCAGATGTATTCTGTTTTTATTTTCTTTACTTAAATGTCACACGATGCGAGGACACATGGATCGAATTGTACTGCTTATATTAAAATTACAGCGGCAATACTTTGTTTTTACTTTTTAGAGGTTTTTTGTTGAATCTTGTAAAATTTTTGATTTATGTTTTATGTCAGGCTTTTTAAGCTTCATATTTTACTAGCAGACACTAAACGATCGACACTCTATCCCCACATTCAGACACTTTCTGGGACTAAACACGCAATTGCGACTTGAGGTATTTTTCATTTATACAGTTTAGGTCTTTCTATTTTCATTTCACACTTATATTCATTCACTATGTTGTAGTATATATTTAGCTACTTTAGGTTACATACGCAATAAGCAATAGGATAATTCTAAATGAAGTTGATAGAAAGTGGGCTGCCATTGCGCTCTCTTGCAATAGTGTACCTAAACGATTAGGGCAAAAATTTGATTTAGTGTGGAATTGTAGACCTCAAAAAGAACTACAAAAAAGGCTGCAAGCGCATATGTAGCTTATACAGCTGATTCATAATTATCCTGTTTCTGCTTTGAAGGTGCTGAAACAGGCGACTTCTAAAGTAAAAAATAGTCGTTGTTGATCAACCTCCGGTACTTTTACTTAGAACTTTTTGGGCTCTATAGTCTCGTATTGCGTAACATGATGTAGTTCTTACGTATTACGCAGCGTATATCAAGAGAGCGTGCTGGCGGTAAACATTTTTACTTAATGTAGGTGATCAAATTTAAACAGCTGAACATACATTCAGGGAACAGTGCAAAGAATCTTCCCGATTAAACCATCTTTCAAATAAGAAAATTCTATTAAAATTGGTCCTTTCGTTTGGGAGCTACGAAGTGACAGAAAGATACACAGATACATAAGTTGAACATTTTAACGTCCCTCTGTTTGCGACTGGCGTTAAAAATAGCTCCCATTTAAGAATAACTACTTTTTCACATGCATGCATGTCTGAAGGAACACTGCATCGAACTTAACACACACTGGAACAGGACAATATCTTGAGAATAGCAAATAAAGTACGTAGTTGATATAATACTTAACTTTAATCCACAACTGTAGAACATCGCTCTTGATGATACATGCTTCACATAATAAATATCAATTGAATATGGCGCCTTGCTAGGTCGTAGCATATGTAGCTGAAGGCTATGCTAACTATCGTCTCGGCAAATGAGAGCGTATTTGTCAGTGAACCATTGCTATGAACGTCGGCTGTACAACTGGGGCGAGTGCTAGTACGTCTCTCTAGACCTGCCGTGTGGTGGCGCTCGGTCTGCTATCACTGGCAGTGGCGACACGCGGGTCCGGCGTATACTAATGGACCGCGGCCGATTTAAAGGCTACCACATAGCAAGTGTGGTGTCTGGCGGTGACACCACACAAATCGTCAGCAGTGTCTGGTGCTACAAGAAAATCCCTCGAAAGGCCCCAAAACCAGAAATTTATGGGAACAAAGTTAGATTAATTGACATGGTATGCTAACGGCCTCCACTACTAATTCATCGCCCAATTAACTTTTGATTTAGGTGCTATCATACGAAGCTTAAGGAATGTGCCGTACGATGTTTCCAGACAGAAGCCGTTATGCTCAATACTTTCTTCGGGATACCATCTACGGATCATTTAATCCGTCATTTTTCTTTGATATGACCGTATATGGTGAAGAAGACTTTAGAATACTCTACATGGAGTTTCCTCGATTACCAGCAATTAAAAAAAGAGATCGTATGGGATTATCGACTAACTGCAACTCTTCTATTTTACACCACTTTGGGGACTTAGGCGTCGTTTAAGAAGAAACAAAATTATGGAGACAAAGAAAACACCCAGTGTCCGAGTGAACAAAATCTCCGATCTGACCGAGAATGCCGGCCGGTGTGGCCGAGCGGTTCTAGGCGCTTCAGTCGGGAACCGCGCGACCGCTACGGTCGCAGGTTCGAATCCTGCCTCGGGGATGGATGTGTGTGATGTCCTTAGGTTAGTTAGGTTTAAGTAGTTCTAAGTTCTAGGGGACTGATGACCTCAGATGTTAAGTCCCGTAGTGCTCAGAGCCATTTGAACCATTTGTCCGAGAATCGAAGTTGTAATCCTGAGACCTACATGGTAATATATGCAACAAAACTTCATCATGTGGCTGTTTTCGTAAAGAAATGGACGTAAAAAGTGTCAGATTTGCAACACTGAGGTCACTTTCACGACAAATTTTCATTCAGTACTCAAAGGTGTGTTTACGGACAGAAGACTGAATAGCTCATATCCCGACAATTAGCGATATACATATATATGTATCGCTTACACAAGGTATAAAAGACCGAGTGAGGTGGCGCAGTGGTCAGCACACTGGACTCGCATTCGGGAGGACGACGGTTCAATGCCGTCTTCGGCCATCCTGATTTAGGTTTTCCGTGATTTCCCTAAATCGTTTCAGGCAAATGCCGGGATGGTTCCTTTGAAAGGGCACGGCCGATTTCCTTCCCAATCCTTCCCTAACCCGAGCTTGCGCTCCGTCTCTAATGACCTCGTTGTCGACGGGACGTTAAACACTAACCACCACCACTACCACCACCACCACCACCACCAAGGTATAAAAGGGCAGCACATTGGCCGAAGGAGGTCAGGAGACTCATGTGGAAAGGTTTAAGACGATAGTTGCACGACGGGAATTAAAACGGAATGGTAGTTGGAGCTACAAGCGTTTGACAGTCTATTTCGGCAATCGTTAGGGAATTCAATACTACGAGGTACACAGTGTGCCGAGAATACCAAATTCCAGGCGTTATTTATACCCATGGAGAACGCAGTGGGCGACGGCCTTCACTTACTGACAGAGACCAGCAGCGTTAGCGAAGAATTGTCAGTTCTAAAAGAAAAGCAACATTGCGTGAAATAACAGCAGAAATCAATGTGGGACGTACAACGAACGTATCCGCTAGGGTAGAGCGGTGAATTTGGAGTTAAAGGGCTACGGCAGCAGATGACCGATGTGTGTGCTTTTCCTAATCCAACGACATCGCTCCTAGGGCCTCTCTTGGGCTCACGACCACATCGGTTCGACTTAGACGATTGGGAAACTTTGGCCTTTTTTCTTGACTCTCGAATTCAGTTTGTAAGACCTGGTGGCAGGGTTCGAGTGTGGCACGGACTCCACGAAGCCATGGACTAAAATTGTCATCAAGGCACGCTGGTGGTGACTCCACAATGGTGTGGTCTCCGTTCACATGGAATGGACTAAGTACTCTGGTTCTACTGAACGGATTGTAATGCATATGCGCATTCCCTTCACGTGTTTAAGCCAAGTATTATGCATATTTATGCGATTGGGAATGCTCAGTAGCAGCCAAGCTACATGTACATTTAACAACTAAGCGTCAGCAAGGAGCATTAGTGATGAAATCATAGGAGGCAATGTTGTGCAACCTTAGTAGGGACAAGATCCGACTGCTCGGGAGTAGGATATTACAATCTGAGACAGTATTCTGAGACAATGTCCGCAAACATGACGTCAGATCCGCCTAGCAACAGCGATCTGAACGCCCATTGGCTGAAGGTTTGGATATATATGCAGGGCACGAGAGGTGTCCTTATGGGCTGAGGGAGAAAGGGGAGGGGGTGTCTCTCTCGTGAAGACAGGGCGAGTGAGTCGCAAGGAGCCACTCAAAACGCACGGTCGAGTAACCGGGGCGGCTCTGAAAGAACGGTCGCGAGTGCATTTTTCAGATGTTAAACAAGATATAAAGTGAAGTTATTAGTTATAAGAACGCCACATGTCGTGGGCAGTGTCTATCATTATGTAAAGTCAGAAAACGGTTTTAATGTGTGTAAAGGGTCGAATGATAATGGACTGTAGTCTAATTAAGTCGGGTGATGCTGAGGGAATTAGATTAGGAAATGAGGCACTTAAAGTAGTAAAGGAGTTTTGCTATTTGGGGAGCAAAATAACTGATGATGGTCGAAGTAGAGAGGATATAAAATGTAGGCTGGCAATGGCAAGAAAAGCGTTTCTGAAGAAGAGAAATTTGTTAACATCCAGTATTGATTTAAGTGTCAGGAAGTCACTTCTGAAAGTATTCGTATGGAGTGTAGCCATGTATGGAAGAGAAACATGGACGATAAATAGTTTGGACAAGAAGAGAATAGAAGCTTTCGAAATGTGGTGCTACAGAAGAATGCTGAAGATTAGATGGGTAAATCACATAACTAACGAGGAAGTATTGAATATGATTGGGGAGAAGAGAAGTTTGTGGCACAACTTGACCAGAAGAAGGGATCGGTTGGTAGGACATGTTCTGAGGCATCAAGGGATCACCAATTTAGTATTGGAGGGCAGCGTGGAGGGTAAAAATCGTAGAGGGAGACCAAGAGATGAATACACTAAGCAGATTCAGAAGGATGTAGGTTGCAGTAGGTACTGGGAGATGAAAAAGCTTGCACAGGATAGAGTAGCATGGAGAGCTGCATCAAACCAGTCTCAGGACTGAAGACCACAACAACAACAACAACAACAACAACAAGGGTCGAATATCACGGCGCAGTCCAGAGCCCTCATATTACAAACGCTGATTCTGTGACGTGTGTGACAAAGCAATTTTTGTATTAAAACAAGTATACTACAACCGTTGTTGGGTATTGACAACTGGCATCCCTAAACACTCCAATTGAGCAGGATCACCACCTACATGGAACCTGGCGACTGAGCGCTAATAATGTGCGATGAGGGACTCACCGAAGCAGCAAGACACCAGCTTAGTGACACCGCCCAGAGAAGTACTTCCTTCTCGCTACAATGCCACTGAGGGTGTTGTAGGATCAGTAACAATTTTCAGCCATTCATTGACATCGCCGGCCGCTGTGGACGAGCGGTTCTAGGCACTTCATTCCGGAACCTCGCTGCTGCTACGGTCGCATGTTCGAATCCTGCCTCGGGCATGGATGTGTGTGATGTCCTTAGGTTAGTTAGGTTTAAGTAGTTCTAAATCTAAGGGACTGATGACGTCAGATGTTAAGACCCATAGCGCTTACAGCCACTTGACCCATTTCATTAACTTTGTCTTCGTAAACAGCGATGGAATAATTATGGATGACAATAAGCCATATCACCGAGTCATAGTTGTTCGCGATTGGTCTGAAAAACATTCTGGGCAGTTCAAGCGAATGGTTTGGCCACCCAGAGCGCCTGACACGATTCCAATCAAACATTTTTGGGACATAATAGAGAGTTCAGTTCGTTCACAAAATCCTGCACCGGCAACACTTACGTAATTATACATAGCTATAGAGGCAGCATGGCTCAATATTTCTGCAGGGGACCTCCAACGACTTGAGTCCATGCCACGTCGAATTGCTGCACTACGCCAGACAAAAGGAGATTAGACACAATATTAGGAGGTGAAACTTGCTGGCAGATTAAAACTGTGAACCCGACCGAGACTCTAACTCGGGACCTTTGCCTTTCGCGGGCAAGTGGTCTACCAACTGAGCTACCGAAGCACGACTCACGTCCGGTCCTCATAGCTTTACTTCTGCCAGTATCTCGTCTCCTACCTTCCAAACTTTACAGAAGCTCTCCAGGAGGTATTTCACGGCTTTTGTCTCCTCAGTGTATTTCCTTACGCAGGGCTTCTGTAAAAGATTAATTAGTTTTCAAAATTCTTAATTTTCCAATGTAATATTTCAGCAAATATGAGTGATACGTGAATAGGACCATAACCTCACCAAGTTTGCATTGTGCCCATCAGATGGTGTTACGAGTGTAATGCCTTAATAAAATGACGATAAAGCAAGAAAAAGAGTTTTTCTGTTTTGGAATATGCGCAATGTGTATTTGTTACATGAGTTCCATTCATCTGAAAAGCTTAATCGGCACAATGAGAGGGTGTGGAGAAGTGAACATCCTCATGGAATTGTGACGCTTGAAAGAAATTCGCCGAAGGTTAATTTTTCCGTGCATTGTCACAGACGAAGCCATACGAGGTGTTTTTCTTGTCTAACAAGACTCTAATGGGTACCTCTTACCTCGATACATTCTATTTGTGGTTGTTTCCTAGCCTGGCTGTTAATCCCAACAATTTCATTTCCCAAAAACAGATGCCAGCCACTCGTTAGTGCATTGATTTTCGTCGCTATCTAAACGAGGAACTTCCGATCCGCTGGACTCGAAATAGTGATGAAGATTATGAGGCTCAGGCTCTGTTCCCCGAGGTGTGCAGGTCATCTGACTTTTTCCTTTGGGGGTGTTTTACGGACCGTGCTTGCGTGTCCCCACTGACAAGAACACGGGAACAACACAGACAAAGCATCACTTCTGCTATGATGGCCACTGAGAGGATAATGCTACGCAAGATGTGGAACGAACTTGACTACCATTTGTGACCAGATGGGCACTCATAGAACACTCGTAAAGTGCAAAATTCAAACATGCAACAACCATATTTGTACATGCAACCCTTTGCAAAATATAGAGCTCTGGAAACGAATGAATCATTTGTGCTAGCCCTGTATATTTTCTTAAGTATCTTTTCCTGTTTTGACATGTGACTAGGAGGGGCGTTAAATAAGTATTGCAGCAATCGTTTTATTCAGTATTCCAGTGCCCGTATTATTCCCCACTCTTTTGACTAAAAATGCCTATTTTGCAGCATAATATCCGTTGCGGCGGCCGGCACCTTACTGGGAAGGCCTGTACGATCACGAGGTATCACTTTCCTGGTCGATGTCGGAGCTAACGTCTTTGTGCATCAATAATCTCCTTATCATCCACGTACTGCTTCCCAAGGAGTGCATCCTTCATTGTGCGAAACGGATGGAACTCGGACCCGTGCATTAGGGTGCATGAGGACGAACAGGCCAATGATGTTCTGTGAGCACTACCAATAGGAGTGTCCAATTGTGCAGCTAGGTGTTTGATTATGATCCGTCGATCACTGTGGAATGAGAGTGTGCGCATGTTCCAACGTTGCAGGCTCCTTTTGGGGTATACTGATGCATTAGCTCCATACTCAACAATCATATACAACCGTTCGCTAGACGAAAGATCCGTACCCAAAGACTGGAAAGTTGCACAAGTCACACCAATATTCAATAAAGGTAGTATAAGTAATCCACTAAATTACAGGCCCATATTGTTTACGTCGATATGTAGCAGAATTTTAGAACATATATTGTGTTCGAAAATTATGAATTACCTCGAAGAAAACTGTCTATTGACACACAGTCAGCATAGGTATAGAAAACATCGTTCCTTAGAAACATAACTAACTCTTCATTCACATGACGTTTTGAGTGCTATTGATAAGGGATTTCAGATCGATTCAGTATTTCTGGATTTCCGGAAGGCTTTTGACACTATATCACACAAGCAACTTGTAGTGAAATTGCGTGCTTATGGTATATCGTCTCAGTTATGTGACTGGATTTGTGATTTCCTGTCAGAGAGGTCACAGTTCGTAGTAACTGACGGAAAGTCATCGAGTAAAACAGAAGTGATTCCTGGCGTTCCCCAAGGTAGTGTTATAGGTCCTTTGCTGTTACTAATCTATATAAACGATTTTGGAGACAATCTGAGCAGCCGTCTTCTGTTTTTTTGCAGGTGACGCTGTTGTTTATCGACTAATAAAGTCATCAAAAGATCAAAACAAACTGCAAAACGATTTAGAAAAGATATCTGAATTGTGCGAAAAGTGGCACTTGACGCTAAATAATGAAAAGTGTGAGAACTTCCCGATGAGTGTTAAAAGGAACTAGTTCAACTTCGGTTGCGCGATAAATCAGTCTAATCTAAATCCGTAAATTCAACAAAATACTTAGGTATTACAATTAAGAACAAATTAAATTGCAAGGAACACATAGAAAATGTTGTGGGGAAGGCTAACCAAAGACTGCGTTTTATTGGCAGGACACTTAGAAAATGTTATAGATCTACTAAGGAGACTGCATACACTACACTTGTTCGATCTCTTTTAGAATACTGCTGCACGGTGTGGGATGCTTACCATATAGGACTGACGGAGTACATCAAAAAAGTTCAAAGAAAGGCGGCACGTTTTGTGTTATCGCAAAATATGGGAGAGAGTGGCATGGAAATGATACAGGATTAGGGCTGGAAATCTTTAAAAGAAAGGCGTTTTTCGTTGCGACGGAATCTTGTCACGAAATTCCAATCACCAAGTTTCTCCTCCGAATGTGAAAATATTTTGTTGACACCAAACCTACATAGGGAGGAACGATCACCACGATAAAATAAGGGAAATCAGTGCTCGAACGGAAAGATACAGGTGTTCATTCTTTCTGCGCGCGATACGAGACTGGAATAATAGAGAGTTGTGAAGGTGGTTCGATGAACCCTCTGCCAGGCACTTAAATGCGATTTACAGAGTATCCATGTTGATGTAGAAGTCACAGTTGTGTGAGGCTGGCTGACACGCGTGAGATCGGACATATTTGCGCGACATTTTCGCGATGGTGACGGACGCCTCACCCAACGACTCACCGTGCTTTTGTTCAGTGCCATGTCTCCGTAGACAGTCTGCAAGATTCTATGAATAACTGCGGTGCTTTGGTTTTCCGTCAAAAGTAACTCAATGACAGCTCTCTGCTTGGAACGCAACACCATTGCAGATGGCATTGTGAAAGTTACGTAATAGCACTGCCACCTACCGGAACTCCATGAATAGAGACTGAAGCGGGAATGTTGCAAAATATCCCACATCAAATTCCACATTTTTTCAATCGATACTGACTGACAAAAAATGTGTTGCATTATTTATTAAACACCGCTCAAATTATCTTCTGTGAGAACAAAAGTTCAGCGTATCGTGGGTAGTTGCGATTCTGCGACTGTGCCCTGAGGTACGCCTGTCACTAATTTCGAAATTGATTGAGCGTCACCGTTAAATCTGGATTAACTGTAAGCAGCAGTCTGCCGTCTTGGAACGTGCTCTGTTATACTCATGTTAAAGAGGAGTGTGTGAGTCTCTTAGCTCTTATTTCTTGTCTTAGCCGGGCAGACAGGGACGTGACTTCCTCCCGAAGCAGGAGCTGCTGAATTTAATATGGAATGCGTGATTATGAATGGGAAAGCGAAGGGCTATCTCTAGCAAGCGTCTCCGCCTTACGCTTACACTGGTAACCGCGCAGCCGGAAGCCTCCTCTCAAGTCGTCTTGGCGTCGGGCCCCAGCCTGGGCTGAGATATGCAGCGGGTAATATCAAAGTTTGTTCTGTGACTTTGCATACGCCATGAGCTGCACGTACTGCCCTGGCAGCTTTCCAAGTACGTCGTGACAGACGGAATCGCGAGGGCTGGTCCCTTGAAGCTATTTTGTTCCCAGTGGAGATAGCTGGGGCCACATTTATTCCAGTCGTCGCCTCGAAGATATTCTGATGGCTAGCACTCCGGAATGAGGCTTGCGAGATATAACTCCACTGATGAATTATAGAAGAAGGTTCTTAAATTCGTCTTACGTATCCTTAGGACGTGCGCGAAATATTGAGTAGTTAATAATTTAAAAACGAACCTACGTCTGTAAATGCATCGTTGTTGTGCCAGACGAACAAACGTGTAAAATGGTGTGAATTACACTCAAGCTCTGCAAGGTAAAATACAAATAATAAATTACTGTAATTAAAGAAATTACTACATTTTAGCCATCTAACAGACGTAGCTGCAATGCACAATGTTAATCGTGTCTATAGTTCGGATCGAAAGCGGAAAAATGGGCATCCATTGGCTTATAGGACGTGAATGCTAGGAATACCGTTCTTACTGTGGCATAGTTATTGTTCAGAATATACTTGCTTGATTGCAGAATTACTAGTTAGAAAATGTAGGGGGTGATTTGGTGATGATGTTATAAACTTGAAGAGATGATTGAGACTAATAACTACATCAGTTTGTAGTAAGGAACTCTGCTCCGTTAACGATCGACTCGAAAGTTGTGAGCGAAAATCGTTCTGATAACTCTGACAGTGGGATACACGTACCGGTACTTTTATTCCTAAGACTGCGGGTAGAAAAAAGTGTCCAGTAGGTATGGGTTCTTAAAAATGGTTGAAATGGCTGTGAGCACTATGGGACTTAACTGCTGAGGTTATCAGTCCCATAGAACTTATAACTACTTAAACCTAACTAACCTAAGGACATCACACACATCCATGCCCGAGGCAGGATTCGAACCTGCGACCGTAGCGGTCGTGCGGGTCCGGCGCCTGGAACCGCTCGGCCACACTGGCCGGCTATGGGTTCTTAAATACATGTCTTATAAGCCATGAACACTTGTTTATCATCGATACTATAAAACACATCTCTTCTATTGCACAAATGCTGATAGTTCTTAAGAAATGCATTTTGGAGCTTATGTTTAGCGGATACGTTATTCTTTTTTTTTTTTTTTGTCCACACTTCCTCCTGTAAAAAATATAGAAAGCAAAGATCTTGCTTTGAAAGAGATGTCCCACAGTATAAAAGATGAACAAATGCTCGTAGCTCTTAAGTTATAAATTTTACAGCCCATGTTTACTGGCCTTGTTTTGGTGCATACTATCGTCTCTGGATATTGCCTACCCTGCAACCTTAGCATCAACACTACCGATACATGTATTCCACTGTCAGAGGTATAAGAAAGATTTTAGCTTATAACTTTCGAGTCGGTCGTTCGCAGACCGGGGGCTCTTACCTCAAATTGATACATTTATCCTTGCCCGTCATACCTGGAAGCTTGGACATCATCACGGAATAACAAGCCAACATTACTCTTTATGAAGTAGACAAGGGATCTCGAGATACATTGTTTTACATACAGTATTTGATCGAGCAGGCCGAGAATTTCTCTTCCTGTAATTGAATCGGTGAGTTGGAAAAGGAGCTAAGTCCACTTTTTTCTGATAATGTTAACCAGTGATAAATCATCTTTATATCTGTACACATCGTTCGGTATACAAGGAGTCATATCCCAGGAAGATGGGTACTGAATTAGGGAAGGGATCATGTCGAGATGAGAAAGCGTATTGTATAGCTGTTCCAATAAATTAAGAAAAAGTTGCACGATGTAATGAAAACGATACTATACATTCCAGGAGAGCAGAAAACGTTTTATAACTGTAACTGCCAGTGGCCAGTGAAGGTCGGACAATATAAAGACGAAGTATACTCAACGTGCCCGCCCAGCTAGCCGCGCGGTCTAATGTGCTACTTCTCTAGAGTGAAGGCGTGCCAGTCCGCGGCACGAATCCGCCCGGCGTATTGGAGTCGAGATACCGTGTGCCGGCGAGCCTGTGGATGGTCTTTAAGGCGGTTTTCCATTTGTCTCGGCGAATGCGGCTGGTTCCCCTTATTCCGCCTCAGTTACTATAAGTCGGCGATAGCTGCGCGACCACTGTCTCCACGTACGCGTACATCATAATTACTCCACCACGCAAACATTGGGGTTACACTCGTCTGGTATGAGACGTTCCCGGTGGGTCCAGTGGGGACCGAACCGCATAATAACCCTGAGTTCGGCGAGGCGGCAGTGAGATGCGGGGACTGTTGTGGCCTGTTGTGGGGTTGTGAACCACTGAGGGCTAAGGTGGGACGAAGTCTCTCCGTCGTTTCTCGGTCCCCGGTTCAATACACACAATACACATTATTCAACGTTGTCTGCTTTGCTGTGATTTGTTTGTGGTTGTACATTGGGTATATTACGAATAAACCTCTATTCTCATAATACCCTCATTTATTGCTATAATGAAGATGAATAATATAAACTTGCATAACAGAACCATTCCGTTGCAAACAGGAGGCTAGTTGCCTAATCAGCCTCATCAAGTTCTACAAATGGTCATATCTAGTATATTCAAACTGGATTACTGACCACACCCCATGGCTGAAGCGTGTTGTGAAAGTGTATATTATTTCACCCGCGAGCCAGTTGCTACACAGAAACTCCACGACATCATGCTTAAACCCATTCTGTAGTAAAACAGATTTTTATCTCTCCTGATAAATTTCCCTTCTGGGACATGACCCCTTTCCCAGCTCACCCATTCAGTTATAATCTCCTGGAAATTTCATAGAAGGACACGGAGTTAGTGAAGGATTCACTTTTCAGGAGGTGGTAGTATAGGCTAGTGTAAATACAACAATTCCATATAACACGTCTCCAGGCTTTATACGTTACAGAGGGTTGTCACATCTTGCAAAGAAAATCAGTCTCATTACTTTACTGTCGCACCTCGTAGGTCGCGCGCTTCCCCCGTTCGACACACGGACAGCACGATCACTGATACTACATTCGACGTGCCTGTATTAGACTAACAGTCATTTCACGCCAGGTGACGCTGCTATCTCGTGGTCGGGTTCATATCGACAGTAGGTCGGTGGTCATAGTGTTCTGGTTGACCAGTGTGCGCGCGTACGTACATCTATGTTCATAATATAGGAACTATGTCGGTACTCTTGTGCGAGAGTTGCTCACAGACCAACGCAACGAGCGCACGCCTGGTACGTACCCGGAGACGCTGGTCGCTGCCTGCACCGTTGCTGCGGCGGGCAGTAGATGTCTGCGGCCGTCGAGTCGGCGGTGCGCTGCCTCGCTGCTCGGGGCAATCCGATTACTAGCTTAATGTGGCCCAGGCTGGGCCAGGCCGCACGCTGTTACCGACGCTGAAAGCTCCCTCAGCTCTTTCTGTCTCGTGTCCGAATTCTTTTTACTGCCCTTCTTCCTCCCGCTCCTCCACGGGGGCAGTGTGGGAACACAAGTTCCGGCGCCGCTTTGTCACTTGTACTGCAGTCCGCGCGGAAAGTAGTTTTCGGGATTAAAAAGAAAAAAAGTTTTCGCTATTTACGGAACCCGAACCAGGAATGCCCTCTGACAGCCAGCAAATGGAACGGCAAGTTCGTTAGGCGGTCTTAACGCGCTACGGGTTTCCGAGTACATTACCTCTGCGAAACGACTCTGACTTTTTATTTGCTTCTGTAATCAGTGTCGTTCGTTCTCATCGTCCCTTACGTATCGGAACGGTGACAACCAAATGAAGCAGATGGACGAGCTTTTCGTCCGTTACGGCGAACAAAAGGTACTTCGTGCTAATTTTACTTATATTCATTTTGCCTATTGAGTTGTTCGATAGTTCTTCATTTCTTCCCTATTTTTTTTTCTTTCCTTAGATCTTCCACACTCATTGTCTTGGTGCTTCGACTTCATCAGCTTTGCTATTTAATCGCTTCCGAAAACGTTGCCTTCTGCTGTTTCTGTCATCTTTTAACTAGGGAAATTCTAAATTGTTTTTAACCCAAGATTACTAAACGCTCGTAAAATTAAAGATTGTAATAGAGTATAAAAAAGGACATTTTGTACTTAATTTGGTTTATGACATACAATTGGAGCTTTAACAATGGTAATTAATTAACGAATCAGCTATAAATTACGACGTCCTTGAATAAAATGTGTCTTAGTGAAGCTTAAGATGGTTTAGTAGCTAGGTAACATATCCTCCGCCTTGGTGTTCTAGTGTTAACTTCTCAGACCAAGCTTATGTTTAATTTCCTGTCGCATCTATATACAAACATCCGATTTGTTACCCTATCACGCATAATTGTCTGTAATCGGCCAAGAATACGAGTTTTCTTTTCGTTATTATTTCTGTTGTAGTCCTTTGTTACGATGTGACATCAAGAACACTAGGAAATTCTGCGACATTGTTAGTGCTGTGTTCGAAATTTTGAGTTCCAGAGAATCTAACTGGTTTTACTCACCTTTAATTATTTCTTAAAATAGGTGTTTTTATCAGTTCCATCTAACGCATAAGTTGCGACTACCGTCAAAATGATCTACTAACAAAAAGGGACTTGCAAGCAACGCATTTTACAAAGCAATCGCCTTCGGAAAACAACAGCGTTTTCGTGCCCGTCTTTCATTTAATCCGTTCGTGAACCTCTAGCTAGGTGACGACGCGGCTACGCTGTTGGACTGTCCACGGACATTTGGAAAGTTAGCATGCCCTTAAAAAAGTGGATGGAACTGCCAGTCCCATAGCAAAATAACTTTAACACTGTCAAAATTCAGTGATGCGACAGTGCATAACTGATCTCATAAGGGCTGTATTCCATAGAAGCCATGCCTGGAAACCTCTAACCAGCATTTCAGGGCGCAGACTTAACTACAGCTGCTATCTGTTTGAAAAAAGTCTTGCCTGTATCTCGTGGTCGTGCGGTAGCGTTCTCGCTTCCCACGCCCGGGTTCCCGGGTTCGATTCCCGGCGGGGTCAGGGATTTTCTCTGCCTCGTGATGGCTGGGTGTTGTGTGGTGTCCTTAGGTTAGTTAGGTTTAAGTAGTAGTTCTAAGTTCTAGGGGACTGATGACCATAGCTGTTAAGTCCCATAGTGCTCAGAGCCATTTTTTTTTGAAAAAAGTCATTTCACATCAACTATTCTGAAAAGGTAAATATTTTATGTAAGTCTGTGTGAAAAATACTCGAAATACTTCCTAATACTTTCTATAGCACGTTATTCAAAAAAATTATTTTAACATCGTTTCGAACTACACTTCAGAGCCTCTACTACAACCAGCACGTAAAATTAAGTAATAAACAGAGAACGGATGGACTGCGATAGTCTTAAGAGCTGAGTAACACTTGAACTGCCGGCCGGGGTGGCCGAGCGGTTCTAGGCGCTACAGTCTGGAACAACGCGACCGCTACGGTCGGAGGTTCGAATCCTGCCTCGGGCATGGATGTGTGTGATGTCCTTAGGTTGGTTAGGTTTAAGTAGTTCTAAGTTCTAGGGGACTGATGACCTCAGATGTTAAGTCCCATAGTTCTCAGAGCCATTTGAATCATTTGGACACTTGAACTCATCTGTTGTGCTCCTCAAGTTAAATATCTCAAAATATGAAGTACGTCAAAACTAGGAAGCTTTTATTATAAACGTAAGTCCGAAGACAAGTACCTCTCAAGAATTAGGCGATTTTAGTTGCGTCGAGAACGGAGAGTCCTCAGTGATGTAGGCTTCCTTTTGACGCCATTATGAAACTGCTTGCATGTAGAGTATCGTATCAGCCGTGCAACTGGATTCACGATTTTCGTCAGAAAGGTCCCAGCTGGTAACGGCTAACAGGAAAGCATCTAGTGAAACCGAAGTTATATCTCGAGTTCCCCAGGAAAGTGTTATAGGCCCTCTGTTGTTCTTAATCTATGTCAACTACTTACAAGACAATCTGAGCAGCCCTCTTAGATTGTTTGCAGATGATTCTCTTGTGTACAGTGTAGTAACGTCATCAGAAGATCATACCGAATTAGAAAGTGACTTAGACAAGATATCTGCATGCTGGTAAAAGAAAAAGTTGACTGTAAACAATAAGAAGTGCGAGATTCTCCACGTTTTCTTAAAAAAATCCTATCAAAATTCACGATAAATCATACAAATGTAAAGGTTGTCGATTCAACTTAACACCTATATACAATTACGAACAACTTAAACGTAATCCACCGCACTGAGTTTTAATGGCAGAAAACTTAGAACATTGCCTACACTTTGCTTCTGCGCCGTACAATCTGGGATCCTTACCTCATTGGATTGAGGGTGGACATCGCTAAAGCGCAAAGAACGGTAGTTCATCTCGTGTTATCAAGAAATAGAGGAGAGAGTGTCATGTACGTGATACGCGAATTTGGGCGGCAATCATGAAAACAAATGTCATTTCGTTGCGGTGTGAATTTTTCGCGAAATTCCAATCATCAGCTTTTTCCTTCAAAAGTCGAAATAGGGAGTAATTATAGTCATGATAAAATAATAGAAAATTAGCTGTCTCGGAAAAATTTAGGTGTTTATTTTTTCCACGTGCTACCATAAAGTGGAATGATAGAGTCATGAAGTCATGATCTGAAACTGGTAGTATGTACTCTCTGTCAAACACTTAAACGTCAATTGCAGATTAATCATTATATATAGGTGCAGACATGAAGCTGTTGCCACACACAGGAAATAATATGTCACATACTCTGGAAAATACATGACCATGGCTATGTCTTTCATGGACACAGGAAGACGAATGCAGATAGGAAAGTTAGACAAACGACGAGAGCTGTTACAAGAAGCAGAGAAGAAGCGTTCGATAGTCACTCAGAAAATCCTTCTTGCAGTCTGAGACTTCACTAAACTGTTGCTAGGATTTCAACATTATCCGAAACTGTGTCCTTTTTTTTTTTTTTTTTTTTTTTTTTTTTTTTTTTTTTTTTTTTTTTTGCTACATACGGAACTACTTCAAGTTAAATGTTAAGAGTTAAAGACGTAAATGTTTCAATGTTTGTACAGAATATCAGTTTACACTTTCCCTTTTCATAATACATGGATACAGTAAATGGACAGTTTCAGTAAAAATTATTGCAACAAGTGTTTTAATGATAAAATCTTCTCGGGTTGACAGCCGAGTCAATGTGTTGTTTTCCAGCAACGTTTCAGCAAGTTTCTTACTTGCCATCTTCGCCTGAATATGGCAAGTAAGAAACTTGCTGAAACATTGCTGGAAAACAACACATTGACTCGGCTGTCAACCAGAGAAGATTCTATCATCGAGATTCGCAGAGAAAGCCTGCATTCTCATATAACTGTTTTAATTTTTACATACGTAAAAAATTATCTGAAAATTAAATGCCAAGGTACTGAGAAAACTCTGACGAAAGATGTCAAAGGAAACTTGAGATTAATTTGAAACATATACCCGACTCAAACAATTATAGTTGGTGGTGACTTTAATTTACCCTTTATATGGTGGCGAAATACAGGTTTACATATGAGGTAATTTAGCAAGAAATAATCCTGAGCTAATAACAAGTATCAAACAAGTACAGCGAGTAGGGAATACAGAGCGACACTGAATATTTTAATCCCCAAATCCACCAAAAACAAACGAAAAATATACCTATTCAAAAAAAGCAGATAAAATTTCACTTGACACCTACCTGAGAGACAATCTCCACTCTTCTCAAATTAACAATGCAAGTGTGGACCAGATGTGGCTTGAATTCAAAGAAATAGTATCGGCAGCAATTGAGAGATATACACCAAATAAATTAACAAGCGAAGGAGCTCATACTCCTTGGTACGCAAAACGGCTCAGAACACTGTTGCAGAAACAACGAAAAAAACATGTCAAATTTAATCGGACGCAAAATCTTTCAATATTGGCGATCTCTTACACAAGCTCGAAATTTAGCA
This sequence comes from Schistocerca americana, assembly GCF_021461395.2. NCBI lineage: Eukaryota > Metazoa > Arthropoda > Insecta > Orthoptera > Acrididae > Schistocerca > Schistocerca americana. The sequence goes on along the minus strand of NC_060123.1, from coordinate 633,633,598 downwards.
TGGAGTTCAATGGGAGACGCTTTTAATAGTTACCACAATGAAACGTTGTCTCTAAACCTGGCAGAAAAGAGATTCTGGTCGTATGTGAAGTATGCCAGCGACAACACACAATCAGTACCTTCCCTGAGTGATAGCAATGTAAATACCGTCGACGACAGTACTGCCAAAGCAGACTTACTAAACAGATCCTCCCAAAATTCCTTTACCAAAGAAGACGAAGTAAATGGTTCAAATGGATCTGAGCACTATGGGAATTAACTTCGGAGGTCATCAGTCCCCTAGAACTTAGAACTACTTAAACCTAACTAACATAAGAACATCACACACATCCATGCACGAGGCAGGATTCGAACCTGCGACCGTATCAGTCGCGCGGTTCCGGACTGAAGTGCCTAGAACCGCTCGGCCACCGCGGCCGGCTAAATATTCCAGACTTTGAATCTAGAACGGCTGCAAACATGAGTAACATAGAAATAGTGGATTAGTGAAGGAACTTAAATCACTTAACAAAAGCTAGTTTTCTGGTTGTCATTGTATACCAGTAGGAGGTTAATGATACAATACCTCTATATTTAACAATCATATAAGGTTCGGTCGACGAAAGATCCGTACCCAAAGACTGGAGAGTTGCACAGCTCTCACCAACATTCAAGAAAGGTACTAGCAGTAATCCTATATCATTACTGTCGATATGCAGCAGCATTTTGGAATATATATTGTATTCGAATATTATGCATTACCTCGAAGAGAACGGTCTACTAACACACAGTCAGTACGGATTTAGGAAACATCGTTCCTGCGAAACACAACTAGCCCTTTACTCACAAGAAGTGTTGAGTACTACTGACAAGGGATTTCAAATTGATTCTGTATTTTTAGATTTCCAGAAGGCTGTTGACAGCGTACCTAACAAGCAGGTTGTAATCCAGTTGCGTACTTATGGAATACCATCTGAGCTATACGACTGGATTCGTGATTTCCTTTCAGAGAGGTCACGGGTCGTAGTAACTGACGGAAAGCTAACGAGTAAATCATACGTTGTCTCTGGCGTTCCCCTTGGTAGTGTTACAGGCCCTCTGCTGTTCCTTATCTATATCAACGATTTAGGAGATAATCGAGGCAGCCGTCTTATGTTTTTTGCAGACGATGCTGTCTTTTATCGGCTTGTAAATTCATCAGAGGATCAAAACAAATTTCCATTTAGAAATGATATCTGTCTGGTGCAAAAATTGGCAATTGGTCCCAAATAACTAAAAGTGTGAGGTCAACTACATGAGTGCTAAAAGGAATCCATTCAACTTCGATTACACGATAAATCAAACACATCTAAAGAACATAAATTCATCTAAATACATTATGTGATCTAAAGTATCCGGACACTCCCTGAGACATACGCTTTTCATATTAGGTGCATTGCGCTGCCATCTACTGCCATGTTCTCCATATCAGCGACCTCAGTAGTCATTAGACATCCCGAGAGAGCAGAATGGGGCGCGCCGCGGAACTCAGGGACTTCGAACGTGATCAGGTGATTAGGTGTCACTTGTGTTATACGTCTGTACGCGATTTTTTCACACTCCCAACATTCCTAGGTCCAATGTTTTCGATGTGATATTGAAGTCGAAACGTGACGGGACACGTACAGCACAAAAACGTACAGGTCGACCTCGTCTGTTGACTGACAAAGATCGCCGACAGCTGGAGAGTGTCGTAATGTGTAATAGATAGACATCTATCCAGACCATCACATGGGAATTCCAAACTGCTTCACGATCCACTGCAAGTACTATGACAATTAGGCGGGAGGTGAGAAAACGTGGATTTCATGGTCAAGCGACTGCTCATAAGACACAAATCACGCCGGTCATTGTCAAACGACGCCTCGCTTGGTGTAAAAAGCGTAAACATTGAACAGTGGAAAAAGGTAGAGTGGAGTAACGAATCACGATACAAAATGTTGCGATCCGATGGCGGGCTGTGGGTATGGCGAATGCCCGGAGAACGGCGTCTGCCAGCTTGTGTAGTGGCTACAGTAAAATTCGGAGGTGGTGACGTTATGATGTGGTCAGTTTTTTGATGGAGGGGGGCTTGCTCCCCTTTCTGTTTTGCGTGGCACTATCATAGCACAGGCCTACACTAATGTTTTAAGCACCTTCTTCCTACCCACCGTTGAAGATAAGTTCGGGGATGCCTATTGCATCTGTTCATAACACCTGTGGTGTTGTGGTTACACGACAATAACATCCGTGTAATGGACTAACCTGCACAGAGTGCTGACGTGAATCCTGTAGAACACCTCGGAGATGGTTTGCAACGCCGACTTCGTGCCAGGCCTCACCTACCGAAATCGATACCTCTCCTCAGTGCAGCACTCCGTGAATAATGGGCTGCCATTCCCCAAGAAACCTTCCTGCGCCTAATTGAACGTATGTCTGCGAGAGTGAAAACTGTCATCAAGGCTAAGGGTGGGCCAACACCATATTGAATTCCAGCGTTACCGATGGAGTGCACCACGAACTTGTAAGTCATTTACAGTCAGGTGTCCGGATACTTTTGTTCACACAGTGGATTTATGAATTACAACTTAAATTGGAAGGAACACATATAAAATGTTATGGGGAAGGGTAACCAAAGACTACGTTCTATTGGCAGATCTACTAAATAGACTGTTTACACAACGCTTGTCCGTCCTATTTTTGAAAGTTATAAGCAAAAATCGTTCTGATACCTCTGACAGTGAAGTACATGTACCGGTTGCTAAGACTGTAGGCTAGTCAACTTTCAGATGTCTTGTAAACATAGGCTGTAAAATGAATACCTTAAGAGCTATGGTCAGCTGCTCAGTAGGAGAGATGTACTTCACGGTGGAGAATAGGAGCAAGTACTCATAGCTCTTAAGGTACGCATTTTAGAGCCCATGTTTAGTCGATATATGTTTCTTGTTACCCACCCTGCGGTTTTAGCAACGACAGAAATGGTACATATATTCCACTGTGAGATCTAAAGGGAACGTTTTCGCTTATATCTTTCGATTCGGTCGTTTCATTACCTCAGATTGATAACTTTATTCTTCTCCATCATCCCTGAATGATTGTAATTTCATCACTGGATTATTTGTATTGCATGTTGTACAGGTTGCTTGGAACTGGCCAGAAAATATTTCACGTGCTTTGCGATACATTTACTCTTCCCCATCATCCTTGCAAGTCTGTAATATCGTCACGGAGTCACCCCATGGTTAGTACTGTATGTGGTGGTCAAAATAAAACTGGCCCAGAAAATACTCCAAGCACCTTAAGATAGGCAACCAAGTTAACATAATCTGAGCTCGAGACAGCTGATATAAACTGGGTTGTCTATCTCTAGATTCATGAAATACGCTACCGAAAAAAATACAACGCCCTCAAGGACTGTGTTCAGTGGCAATGAGGGATTGTGTTGTTAGTGACTCATTTGCCACGGTCATCGGCTACCAGATGGCGCCCAGGAGACCTTTCTGTGCACCCTATGTTTCGACTTTCCAGTCAATAACTGTTCTTAGTTTAGAGGTGAGCAGCGTCTGCTACATTCATTCTAAGGCGCAACCATGTCCCACTGACTAGTATGTTGTCTTATTGAACAACTTCAGCCATTTTAACAGGGTCACATTCTTGGTCTGCAGGAAACTGCATGGATATATCGATGGACTACAACACATGTTGTGCACAATGGATCGGTACTGTGCCGCTGCTTTCATTGGTGCTCTGTGGAACATTCTCACACCCACAGATGCGGTTTCTATGAACTGCAGACGCACGTCAAGATCGACGCACTGTGAGAGCAGCCAGGGGCTGCCAAAAGTAATTGATGTACAAAAATGAAATTTCTGGAATAAGCTTTTCCAGGTAACATCTTTAAATGAACAACACTTACAAATCTTTGGAAGGAACGATCGCCCAGAGAGAGGACAGCTTTTGCTAGAGCGAAAGGATAACAACCCCCATGTTCGACTTAAAAGCAAATTCCGCTACATTGTGTGGGATCGCCCTGAAGATGCATTTTTTGACTGGCTGACTGGGTTTTTTGGGGAAGGAGACCAGACAGCGAGGTAATCGGTCTCATCGGATTAGGGAAGGACAAGGAAGGAAGTCGGCCGTGCCCTTTGAAAGGAACAATCCCAGCATTTGCCGGGAGCGATTTAGGGAAATCACAGAAAACCTAAATCAGGATGGCCGGACGCGGGATTGAACCATCGTCCTCCCGAATACGAGTCCAGTGTCTAACCACTGCGCCACCTCGCTTGGTAACTGCATAGTTACGGAGTTCTCACAGGAGGACAGTATACACCTAATGGAGATGCTACATCTTTCCGTATTGGTCGACTTAAACGACATGTCACTCTCCCATTTAAAAGAGCAACGCTGATTGGCGGAATATTTCTGACGCAAAGAGCCAGAGGAGTGAGGGGAAGACAGCGAATGACATACCATTGCACCTTTTCCAGAAAAAGGGGCCATTCTGTTGTCGCCCTTGGAATGGAAACACGCAACGAGAGCGAGTGCGCTCGTACTTGTATGCAAAGAGCGAGGAACAAAGTCTCTCCTCAGTACTTCACTGGGAGAGAACCTCTGTCGTTAGTAAATTGGAGTGATACTCTATATTGAGTTGCTCACGATTAAGCACTGTTGACTGTTGTGCGCCACACTTATTGTGCGGTGTGAACACGGACAGAGTACTAGTTAAACACCTGCGAGCTTATATTGAGTGGCATCGCGGTGGACTGGTTATCTGACCGGTGTACCACACCAATAGTTAGCCTAGGGGCGGATAGGAGTCCTTGACTTCATCAAGGCATAGGGAGAGTTTAATTGGCGAAGATCAATCCAGATAGAAAGAGATAGTAGTGTTATTTGTCAGCAGCGAGCGACGCAAGCAGCAGTCATCACAGCTCACGGTATTGTCCGCTACAGCGTATGCGAGCCCCATTTGTCCTCCATAACAGTACACTCCATTAAATTTCTCACGCGACAGCATTCACCATACCTAGAAAAGTTATTCAAGTTGTGTAGCCGCAGCCGAGCAAAAAACATTCTTACAGAAAAGGAATAAAAGAACCATTCCATACTTTGTAAATTAATACCATTCCAATCCATAAGAGGCAATCTACTGTTCTGAAAAGAACCCAGAAATTTATTAATTTATAAGAAAAAGTTTCACTTGATTTCTCAGAATTTTTTTGCAATAAATAATATTTTTCGTTCGTTTAATGTTTTTCTTACACTAACTAACGATACTCCAGTACCCAAGTAATCAACTAGTTACGTAAGAATACAGAAGATTTTTGTGTCTTTTCCTTACAATGGACGACTCCAGAAGGTATTTGTTGCTGAACGGTTTTCAAGCAGCTCTTTTTGGTAAAGTAGGAGCGCCTGTCTGACTTCTGTAGTAGTTTGAGGTGGAAATTATTTTTTGTAGGAGCCAAAGGGTACTTGTTGGATCAATCCATTGCGCAACTTGACAAAATAAAACCCACATACTCACATGGTGCATTAATAAACGGTGTAACCGCCAGAATGCTGAATGCAAGTATCTCAAAGTGCATGCATTGTGTTGTACAGGTGCCGGGTGTCAGTTTGTGGAAAGGAACTTCATGCCTGTTGCACTTGTTCGGTCGATATAGGGACGGTCAATACCATTTGTAGATGACGACGGACTTGTCGTTCAGTAATGTCCCATACGTGCTCAATGGGAGACGGATCTAGTGATCGAACAGGCCAACGCAACATGTTGACAAACTGTACAGCATGTGCTGTTACAACAGTAATATGTGGGCGAACCTTATGCTGTTGGACACACTCCCTCGAATCGTGATCATGAATGGCAGCACACCATGTCGAATCACCAGACTGACGTACAAATTTTCGGTCAGTATGCCCAGGGTAACCGCGAGAGTTCTGCTGCCATGCGAAGTCACACTCCAGATAATATCTCCATGCGTAGGTCCAGTGTATCTATGAGATCACGCAGACAGATTGGTTACAGGCCCTCAACTCTCCTTCTAACCAACACACGGCCATCACTAGCACCGAGGCAGAACCGGCTTTCATCATAAAACACAACAGACCTCCACTCCGCTCCCAAGAGCTCTCACTTGACACCACTGACGTCACAAACGGCGGTAGTTTGGGGTCAGTGGAATCCACGGTACACGGCGTCTGGCTCGAAACTCTCCTTGAAGTAACCGGTTTGTAATAGCTCGTTGTCTCACTGTAGTGCCAACTGCTGCTCAAACTGCTGCTGCAGATGCCGGACGATGCGCCAGAGCCATACGCCAAACACGACGGTTATACCTCTCCGGAGCCCGGTCTCCTTGCGTCATACATTCTCGTGACCACAGCTGTCAGTAATCATGTACAGCGGCTACATTCTTGCCAAATCCTTCTGAAATATCGCAGAAGGAATATCCAGCTTCTTGTAGTCCTATAATGTTCAAACTCAGTGAGATGTTGACAATGGCGTCTTTGTCGCCTTAAAGGCATTCCTGACTAACGTAAACACATCCTTTGTTAAAGGTAACTAGCGCTCACGACCATTAGAGCGTGTATTTAAAGCAAACCTAATTTGCATCCTCATAGTTGAGATACTAGCATCACTCCTATGCGACAGGCGCGAAATCTGAACAGACATCATCTTTCAGATTATAATGGTTCTTCATTTACGTGACGTCCGCAGCTCGTCGTCGTGCGGTAGCGTTCTTGCTTCCCGCGCCCGGGTTCCCGGGTTCGATTCCCGGCGGGGTCAGGGATTTTCTCTGCCTCGTGATGACTGGGTGTTGTGTGATGTCCTTATGTTAGTTAGGTTTAAGTAGTTCTAAGTTCTAGGGGACTGATGACCATAGATGTTAAGTCCCACAGTGCTCAGAGCCATTTGAACCATTTAGTGACCATTATGGCAATCCAACCCCAGTTCTCGATACCAGTAATATCGTACAACTCTTCTGCAAAGTAACAGACACATTTTTGTGACAATATGCACATTTGGTTTTATTAATGTATAGGTACTCCGATGTGTCGATATATTACAGTGATATGGTACTTGTGTGTATACATTTCTGTGAGATTTTCATAATCTTTGACTTACTTGTAACCGTTTTGGCGCGAATGCGCACAGAGCAGTCTTTGTTTCACTTTGCAGAAGTTAAGTTGTTATTTCGCTCTGTAAAAGAACAGTCAAGTCGGTTAATGAAGATTGATACAAAATTGTTTTCTTGATGACGTGACAATTAAGAAGAAGTATATCTGAATTTACAAGAAGTTTAATAAATATGTGGATCGTGAACACCAAGTCAAAAATTGTTTCTACCATACCATTGTTCTGATCTGGGATTGTTTGAACATTAAGAATTTCCTGAAAAACGCATTTGTTATGTCTTCAAATATTGCTAAAATACAGATCTGGACCTTCTAGCAGTCAAAGTGGAATCACCCTAGACTCAACAAGAAGAGCCATAACAACTTGGACGAAATCTACGTGGGAATCCATTCAAGATAAGTGCCAAAATTAATGGCTTTTTTACAGTGACTTCATTATTTCCATTCTGACGATACCATCCTCAGTCAATAATTTTGTTGTTGCCCGATAAAGCGAACATATGCTGCGTGAGCAACATTATTAATCTGATTTCTAACCTACTTTGCAAGTGGTGGTATTGTTAGAAGATGTAGAAGCACATCTACCAACTTTCTTTGTTACGCGATTTTCTTCGGTCACTATATTTTGATCGCTCTGTATAAGAGGTTCCCGGTGCCCTTAAGCTCTGTTACTAGGTGTTTACATCCACTGCACAGTGTGTGGAAGTTCTCTGGCTTTGGAGAACCGACGCCTCCGAAGCATGGAGGAAGCCAAAGTGGCCCCAGTACCACTACAACTCCTGCCGACCTTAGCGCTACTCGCGTGGGGCAAGTTTATAACTCGGATCCGATACGCCGTCGCAGATCGGTTAGGGCGGCGCACACTGTAGAGAAATACGCTCGCCATCTACATATCAGTGTGGCCCCGTGGCCTCGCTCGTATAGCAGGCGGGCCCCAATCGATTGCTCGTCTCAACGCCGGCTATTGCCGCGTATGGGCCGTTGTTATTCACCGCTGGATTACCCTACAGATACATCCGCCCGCCTCAGAGTGACGGAAAAGTTTCCTGCGTGCTGCTTTTATCGTCCTTCAAGGTGCACTACTCTGCAAACATGCTGAAAGTGTATTGGCGCGATAATCGCAAACGACGCCGCTATATAAGAGCGTATTCTTCCAAATGCCACAGCGTAAGAATTTTTTCGGAGCTGTAGCTGTAGCAGCCTGACCGTTTTCATGTTCATGACAGAGGCAAAAGAAGACATCGTATTTATTTAGTAGGCAATGCAAAATTGTTTAATCTGCTTCGTTGAGAACAGAGACGACTAGTGTTTTCCACACTGAGGTAAGCTGTGGCATTTAATGATTGTAACTATTGTGCCGGGGTTCTCTAAAACGTTTGAACACTCTGTCTCCTCGCATTTTCATGATTAGCTACTAAATAACCTCAAACGGCAGCTCCAACATAAGTTCTATGTTTAGCTGTCGACGTCACAACATACTTTATCTCGAAAAACCGTATTAAACAAAGGCGTATTTTGGAGAGATCTTTAATGTGATATACACTTGAAATCCACATTTGCTTAATACGCAAGTATAAATACGGATACAGTAATACCAAATACAGCATGATCATGTTTTTCGTATTTTCAGTTCTAAATTTCAGACATTTAATGTTTCTACTTTGTGTTCAATCCGCAGTGCAGTGAGACAGTAATATTCCCCTGACGCCACAGGTCCCGTGCTGTGATTAGCTCACAGAAGCAAACAGAGCAGGAAATATAACGCCTAAGCTTTTGCGCAGCCATATTTGGTGGATTTTGTATTTATATTTGCATATCAATAAAATATGATTTATCGCATTAAAGATATTTCCAAATACAGTAATTTTTTGTACCTTTCGTCGTCATAAAATGTTGAGAAGTGTGACGCTATTGGCTATATATGTCAACCATGTTTTCTGTTTTCAGACAGTACGCACAAAAAATAAAAACGGCGCACCGTAGTCTCATAAAAATAAATTTGCTAGTAGCGCATTTTATCCAGCAAATGCGGTCAGCAGTCAAGGAAATTCTTAGTATCTGGACGTGATGCCACATTCCTCCGATCATTTGTGAACCTTCCGCTATCTGCTGACACTTACGTTAGAGACTACCAGTGCAATCTAGCGAGACTTTTGCAAAATTAGCTCACGTTTCCTAAAGTAGATACAATTTCCATTGGCGTCCGTTAGTTTTAAGCAGGAGAACATGGAAATCATGGGAAGGTTGGTAGGACACTCTTACACTCTTAAGCTCCTCAAACTGAGCTCTTTGGAAGACCATAAATGTTTCACTCCGTGGAAGCTACTATACAGAGCTAATCGGCATTTCAAAGCCCGGCCTTAGGGCTGACTAGCTACTAAAAGTTCGAGAAACGTTACTCAAAAAACATGTGAAAAAGAAGTTGACTGTCACTATTTCAAACCTGTGAGAAATATTTGCAATGTGTCATGATAATTCTGTACTACAGTAGTGAAAAATACATAATTTATGGTGACTCCGCCTCAGAGTCATTAAGTATGAGCCAGGAACCGTTAAGGTGGCGGTATACTCCACAGACTTCCATCATCACATTTGTCACCCAACCTGCGTTCGTTGCCTAGTCTTCTACACGTATGCTTATCTTTATCCTCCTACCACGGTACAAACGACTACAGAATAGAGAATATTTATTTCGTTTTAGAAAAACGCGAAATGTAATCTGGCACGGAGCACTTACGAATATGACATCATTATGATGTAATTTACACAGCGTAACATAATGACATTTGTAACCTCCCCACAAAAATTTTAAAAGACAATATTATTTAAGAATGCTAATGGACATTGCACTAAGTGTAACCTCTCCACCGAAATTTTAAAGACAGAAATAATAAATGAATGGGAGCCAAGCGTAACCTCCCCACCGAAATTTTAAAAACAATATTTAATAGAAATGGAGCCAAGAAGCATAACCTCCCTAGCAATTAAATTTAATGACAATAAAAAATGAGAATCGCAATCTGACTGAAAGTATAAGCTGTCACGAAAATGATGAAAAACAATTCAGTGCTAATGAAACTTCAGTGACAATGAAAATTCAATTAAACCGAAATATCGGTCTTTGGCCCTAGTGCAAAAATCAGAATTAATTTCTTACCTCATTGAAACTGCTTGTCAAATTTCTGCTCTTATTGTTAGCCACGGCTTGGAGGAATTGCATTGCAAATAATATTTTTTTTTTTTTTTAAATTTAACTGAAACTTTTCTTTAAGGGAAGTGGAAGGAAATCGTTAGTTCAATTAAATAAATTTTTTTTTTGTAAAAATTGCTTTGAAATCAAAATTATTATTGGGGCATTTGTAGGAAATTAATTACAATAAATAAACTTTACATTATCTGATGATTACCTTAATTAACAATATACCTCATTCAGCATCTTGACCAGAATGCCATGTCGACGCTCGCCGACTCCTCACACACAACTGCACTGGGCTGCTACTAGGGACATACTGCCCTGCTCACAGACTGCCCACTGACAGACTGCTCGCAACTGCTCTGCATGACGACTACTAGCGTACTGCTCGCAACACTCGCGCGGTCAAGCGCAGACTAACCACGATAATAGGCTCTCTGGTCAAAGATTTTAACGTGCCTCACCATCGCTGCTACGTTACATACGTGTTTCACATTTTAAAAATTTGGGAGATTGTATAGGATGAAACTGGAACTTTTCGTATAAGGAACATTGGATGGTTTATTCAACAGAAAGAGCTTCACAGATTGGCATGTCAGTGACGCAATGGTCCCCCTCTGGCACTCATGCGAGCAGTTATTCGGCTTGACATTCATTTGTTAGAGCAGTCGAATATCCTCCTACGGGATATCGTGCCAAATTCTGTCCAACTGACGTGTTAGATCGTCAAAATTCCGACATGGCTGGAGGGCCCTGTCCTTTACGCTCCAAACGTTCTCAGTTATGAAGGGGTCTGATGACCTTGATGGCCGAGGCAGTGTTTGACAAGTACGGAGACAAACAGAAGAATCTCTCGCCGTGTGTGGGCGAGCATTATCTTGCTGAAACATAAGCCCAGGACGGCTTACCATGTAGAACAACAAAACAGGGCGTACAATATCGTTACGTACCGCTGTGCTGTAAGGGTGCCCCCAGATGACAGCCAAGAAGTATTGCCGCGCGTGGTAGCCACGCAGTCTAGGGCGCCTGCGACGGGTCGCGCGACTCCCCCCGTCGGGGGTTCGAGTCCTCCCTCGGGCATGGGTGTGTGTGTTGTCCTAAGGCGTAGGTTAGTTTAAGTTAGATTAAGTAGTGTGTAAGCCTAGGGATCGATGACCTCAGCAGTTTGGTCCCATCGAACTTACGACAAATTTTCAATTCTCCAAGAAGTCCTACCATGAGCAGAAGTGGCGTCCCAGACAAACCACTTCCGGCTCTCGAGCCATACGGCTCCCACCGCTGTCCGGGGAATTTCCAGACACGTCTTCGACCTGGAATGTTATTGACTGGAGTAGAACTGTCCTCCGTGATGAGTCCCCTCTCGAAATGAGCGCCGACGACCAGAGAAACCGTATCTGGAGACGCTCCGGAGAAATGAACCTGCATGTCACCCGCCATGTGGCCCGAAAACCAGCAGTGATAGTATGGGGTGCCATTTCATTTCATACGAGGACCACCTGTGGCCTCCTTATAGCACAGCGGTACGTCGACGACATTCTACACCCAACTTTGTTGCCCGCCATGGCAAGTAGGACTGGGCTTACTTTTCGATAAGGTAACGCCCGCCTGCACACGGCGAGAGTATCTACTGCTTGTCTTCAAGCTTCCCAAATCCTACCACCGTCCGCAAGGTTGCTGAATCTCTCCTGGACTGACAACGCGTGGAACATTATGGGCAGGACCCTCCAACCGGCTCAGTAGTTTGACAATCATTTGTTTGTCTGCAGATGTGTGTCACATCTACTGATTTCCGTTCCATTCGAATAATTCCTTCGTGGTGTGTAGTGTTTCCTCTTAGAGTGTATGTATGTATTTATGTGCAAACATTCCACATCTCCTCCTAAATCACTGCACTGATTTTAACAAAACTTGCCACACATATCTCTTAGAAAATTACATCCTTGTATGACACAGAGTTCAGGAGATACGACTTTATAAACAGCCAGATTCGTGAAAAACTGCCACAACAAGCACTACATTTTAATTTATTCCTTCATTATCACTAACTTAGTTCGTAATGCATTTTGCACACATTATCTACATATACCATTGGACGTACCGCAAAATTATATCATTGCATGACAATTAGTTAAGTTGATATGTGTCATAAACTTTGAGCTGCCTGAAAATTCACTAGTGATGTGATTGAAATGTTTGGTTGAAATATGCCTGAATTAGGATAACACATCTGAACTATATGTGACCTGTGCATAGATGGGCTAAACTATGGGTAAAATGCTCCTTCTACATTCCTGGATCGATTAAAAAAAATTGATATACATATTACTTAATATCTGGGAAGAAATACTGTGGGAATCAGAACTAACAACCTGGTATTGGGGTTGAGGTGATAACGTGGAGAGAGAGGGGGAACAGGAGATGAACAGATGAACAGATGCCGAGGGGGAATGTGGAGATGTACGAGAATTACCCAGACTGTAATGTGCTGCATTTTTTTTTCAAAAATTCTTTATATAACATAATGAGAATTACACGCACAAAAGTGTGGTGTTTTATCTACACACCCTATTTTTTCACGTGATCTCTATCCCGTTCTTCTGATGACCTCACCCTTTGTGTCCAGCGAATAACTGTACTTCCGTCAACAGAAGATGCTCCATAGGGTTTGCCCAAGCGTTTCTGAGTATTCCCCATAGTTTCTTTCTCTAATGTGAGAGATTCAACGACGGCACGTTGCGTCTAGCGTTCATCACCTGCAGACGCCATTTTGAAATTGTCCTGCAGCTACACTGTCAGTCGGAATTGACGGAAACTTGACGCGCTCACTCGGGAGACTTCTAATAATACATACGTAGCGTTTTGCATTCGTAGCAATGTCTTCGGCTGAGAAAAAGGTTGCGGTGCTTTTCTTTCTAAGCAACCCTCGTACACGGACAGGTCAGAGCAGAAGATTTACAGAGAGATGGGGAGGGTAATGGACAGAGAAAGGGAAGAGGAGGCGATGGACAAAGAGAGAGAAAAGGAGCTGATAGACAGTAGAGGAAGCAGCAGATGGACAAAAAGGGGAGGAAGTGATGGACAGAGAGAGTGGACGGAGCAGATAGACAGAGATAGCAAAGGGGGAAATGGCAGAAATAGTGGCAGGAGGGGATGGACAGAGGAGATGGACTGAAAGAGGGGATGGGGTAAATATACAGAGAGGGGGAAGGAGGAGGTGAACGTAGAGACGGGGAAGAAAATGAACTGATTGAAGACTGGAATAAATGCATACCCAGGAAAAATTGGGTACACAGATGGTTATTAAATCATCTATTTCCCTATTTGTGGCCATGACTCTGTATTTGGCCTGGAGCACGGCGCTTTAACTGTAATGGTAAGTACGAATAGCTAACCTAAACTTACACATATGTTTATGCAGAGAACGTGGTTTCACAGTACATGTAGATATCCGCTAACACAGCAGCCTACGTTGTTTCAGTAAGCTTTGCAATAGACGTATAAAATGTGCCCCCACACCTGGAAGAGTCGGCCGCGGATTCTAGCGACCGACCTCTGTGTGTGGCAGCCCTGTTCCTGGAGTCAGCGCGGAAGTGTGAGTCGTAAAATAAAGCATCTCGCGCCGCCTTTGTTTTACAGGCTGCGCCGCGCCAGCCGCCGCCGCCGCCTTAATGTATACTGATCGCCAATTTATGTAAATGGCTGCAGGGCTGCCCGCCCTGTGCTACAAATCTGAGGGATTTGCTGTTAAGACGCCCGCCGCCTCCGCTTTTACTGCGCTGACTGCATTCTGTTCCGGTGGCTGTCTTCCCCTCCCTACCGTCACCCCCTCTAATGTTCTCCCTGGGGAGGTTGGTCGCCACACAACCAGAGCCGCTTTCAGAGCTGCGGCCGCAGGAGGGCGTGGAATTGTCTGCCCTTCTGTCTGTCTGCTTGCCGTCTTTCCTTACATCCCTGGCACACACTTCCGTTTAGTTCCAACGCTGCTCTTTCACTTGCCGCTTAACTGGCAAGCCATTTCGACATTCTTTCCTTCCGTCGGGCTTTTCCTGTCTACTGTGACACGCCCTGAATCACAACACAGCGTTTATCAACATGTTTATCTTCAGTAAATCAGAGTGAGGGTAGTGCTCACTAATCGAGGTTTCAGTACACAGGTACGAAGGTTATTGGGAAAGTAAGGAACGATCGGTCGCGAAATGGAAACCACAGCGAAAAACCGATGAAGTTTTGCACAGGTGTGTCGGGCAGTGTCTCTAGTATGCCAGTCGATCGCGTTACGTCGTTCCTTTTAGTTCTGAGCACACAGGGAGCGCATAGAGAGACCTAGAACAATAGTGTCTCCCGCCAAGTACGAGGGCCTGGTTAGAAATTTCGCCTGACGCTAGGCAGTCAACATTACATAACTGTCGTGCGTTTTCTTCTTCAAGTCAATTCTCTGCCGCATTCTGCAGGGACAATGAAGATGCCCCTGTATCGTTTTCAATTGGAAATGTTTGATTACTCACAATACAGGACGTAACTGTCTCCCTCTGAGTTTCATCTCTGCTCATATGAACCGCTGGCTATGAAGACATTTTGGCACAGACGACGAGCTGTGGGCCAACGTAGAGAATTGGCGGAAAGCACTGGCGGCTGCCTTCTATAACGAGGGTATTGGAAAGTTGGTACAACGCTACGACAAATGTCTCAGTCGGACCGGCGACTATGGAGATAAGTAGCTGGAAGTTGTAGCTAACTGTTGCAAATAAAAGTATGGATTTTCACTGTGGTTTCCATTTCGCGACCTGTCATTCCTTTCTTTCAGAATAGCCCTCGTATTGACACTAGATACGTGTCACATTTTTCAATGTTTATCTTCTTTCTTCTTCTGTACATCAGTGCTTTTCAACTTCTCCGTTTTTAGTTACATGTTCTATGGCTCACTTGGAACCTTATGCTGGATGGTTCAGCAAAGTTATTCATCTCTAGTATTTCCAGCTGCGATTAAGGTACCGTAATTTTGTTTTAAATCAACTGAAATATGAAAAATGCAGAAATTCCATATAATGTCGTTACATCTAGTGGTCAGTTCCACATTACATAGGGGTTCCTGCATACTTTTCATCAGTGTACATTTGACAAAGCAAGTTGGTAGGCATATCTCTGTAATTAATATAGCTATCAAAGAGACTATACATTGTTTGGTGAGGACTCTCTCACAATTCATATGGGTGAAAACAGTATTGCGATATCTTAAACCGTTCAAGAAATTCTTGAAGTGAACAGCTTGGCTGAATAGTTGAATCACCCTCATGACCAGGAAATGAGACAAGTCCCTGCATGTAGAATTAACTTTATTGGTAACAAACCTGGTCCCCATTGCTTCACACTTGATATACATACTGAACACACCTCCTCTTCCTCCCTCTGTCTGTCTGTGTGCTCCTCCCACCTCTATCTCCTTCTCCTCATCCACCCCACTCTCTCTGTATCTTCATCTTCTCCTCTCCCCTCTATTCGTCCATTTACTCCAACCCATCTCTTTGACCATATCTTCCTCCTCTCTCCCTTTGACTGTATTCTCTTCCCCCACTCTCTTTCCATTTCACATCTCTTTCTTTCCCACTTGCCCAGTATACCTCTACACCTTCCATCTGCCTCATAAAGCTCCCCCACCTTCCTCTTTTCTGTACATTTCTTTCTTTCCCTCACTCTGTTCATCTACACCTTCATCCATCTCAAGCTGTCCCCAGACATGCTTATTGGGACATACAGCCCCTCCAATACAGTACTTCCACAACATGCCTGTCATGCAGGCCATCCTACATCGAAAGGGCTAGAAAACCATTTGTTGTTCCATTATCAAATCTCTCCTTTTCTTCACAAATTGTACCATAAATTAGCCATGTGGTCTTTAGGATAAAATATAACACCACAGTTCTAAAGGTTCTATTTACTTGTTGTCTCACATGTTCGTCATACGCTCTTTGCTTCTGTACAAGTCTACACTTCAGACAAATTCATTCTGAAAAGACTTCCTAACACTTTCATTTTAATTCCATAATAAAATGCATGTTTTTCAGAAAATCTCTTCTTGCTATTCCCTGTTCACCTTTTATATCCTCTCTACTTCAGCCATCATCAGTTATTTTGCTGAACAAGCAGCCTGTACTAATTTCAGTATCTCCTTTCCTATCTGATTTACTTATCTTCCCTGAGTTCCTTCGACTACACACCACTACCATACTTTTTCTTCTGTTAATGTAAGACAGTATGCATTCATTGTTACTAATTTTCTAATTTATTTCCCGTCTCTGACAGTATTATACACTGTCTGACTATACCTCAAAGATTTTCTTTCTTGTCCTGTAAACAGGGTGACTGTAATTAAAGTTAAACTTTCAAAACGCTATAGAAATTACACCACTGGTCAGAATGATATCAATCTGCAACGGAATATTGTCGGAGAAGTGGGAAGACGTAGGGCGGAAGAAAAAAAAATATGAAAAGTGATCAACAGGTGGCACTGTAGGTGTCAGAATACGTAAATGAAAACACCTGTCATGCGCACGACACATTGAAGTTGGTATACACACTCAGGGTACACGGCTTTCCCTCCTTTCGCGTCTGGGACGTTCGCCTAGACTGTCTCAATGCAGGATCGCGATCTGCTTCTAAAGCTGTATTATAAGAGTGATAACTGTGCCCACATCGCTCCGCAGAAGATCCAGGCACTGAAGGATTTGAAAAAAGGCGTTGGCCCGATGACTGCCGTGGGTGTGGAGAAAATGATTCAGAAATTGGCAAAGAGGGGTACATTTGGTGTGCAACATGGTTGAGGGAGGAAACGAATTGATTCGACGTCAGTGTAAGCAGTGGCCACACCAGTGCAGGAGGAGACGAGTGGTGGTGTGCAAACGTGTAGTGCACGGAGAATTGCCCCAACACTGGACACATCGGTGAGCACGGTGCGTAAAATCCTAGAAACATCCTCCTTTGCTGTCCATTCAAAATTATCCATGTGCACGAGAAGCGTCCTGTTGACTTGCCAGCACGAGAGACCTTTGCTTTAGAGTTTCTTGCTCTCATGGAAGTTGACAGTGATTGACCGCGGAAGATTTTGTGGACAGACGAAGCCCACTTTCATCTGACAGGGTATGTCAATACACAGAATTGTCGAATATGGGCAACTGACAATTCGCACGCAAATCAATCAGTACCACTTCATCCTGAAAAGGTCACTGTGCGGGTTTAAGACATCATCTATCATAGGGCCATATTTTTTTTTCTAAGAGACAGGTGCTTGCAGTCCTGTTACCTGTACCGCCACTGATAAGCGCTATGAGCGTCTTTTGCGAAATCACGTCATTCCAGCTCTCCAACACCGTTGATGTGTGGATGGAATCATTTTTATGCAAGATGGCGCACCTCCGCACATTGCGAGTCCAGTTAAGCAGCTGCTGAAGCGCCATTTCGGAAATGCTAGAATTATAAGCCGCCATTACCCTACAGCCTGGCCGTCCCGATCACCTGATCATAATCCGTGTGATTTCTGGCTATGGGGCTATCTGAAAGACGTTGTGTTCAGTGATCCGATAGCAAACTTCGCTGCATTGAAGGCACGCATTGCGCAACACATTCTGAACGTAACTCCGGAAACGTCCCGTTTCTCGATTTCAACTTGTTGCAGAAAACGGTGGACGGCATATTGAACATGTTTTGCGCCAGTCACCCGGTAATGAATAATACGATTTGATTTTAATTGACAATTTAATGCGTTTTTTGCTCTCAGGACGATTAAAAACCAACGTGGGTTTTGGCCTCAGGAAAATTAAAAAACTTATGTGAGTGATGCTTTTTATACGGTTTTTGGCCTCTGGTCAATTAAAAACCGTTTTGTCCCAACCGATGTGATATGACCTTGCCGTGGTGGATGGGCTTACATACCTAACAGTATCATACCTGTACACCCATTTACACTGAGTAGCACAATTTGTTTAACTTCAAACGTACACCTCAGGCATTATTGTTATTTGTAGTAGACCACTATTAAATTATGATGCTTACAAGCCATCTATTGCTACACTTTGTAAATATTTATTTCTCTTCTGCCATACGTTTTCCCCCTTCCCCTGTAATATTCCGTTGCAATTTCACGTCATGCTGACCAATGGTGTTATTTGTACAGCGGTTTGAAAGATTAACTTTAATCACCCTTTATTTAATTCCTTTTCCAGATTTCTCTTTGGACTGCGTAAAAAATGAAATGATCGAATGGCATTGTTGGACGGAGGCCCCATCCGGGGAAATTCGGGCGCCGAGTGCAAGACTTATTTCAGTAGACGTCACATTAGGCGACTTGGCTGCCGGTGATGAGCATTTCATCTACAACTGACAACACGAAGAAAACTAACTGGTCCATATGCTACAATGACCAGACCGCCGTCTGCTCAGGACGCAGTAGAAGTAAAGTGCTTTACCAGCATATTTTTTCTCTGCGCAAGGAGGCTGCCAGTGGAATTCTACGATGGCGTCAGTGCTCTAGAGGATTGCACAGATTTTTGGAAAACCATCACTCTCGCACAACGGCAGGAAGGATGCGGATAGCTTTCTCGGTTATTGTTTTTAACAGAAAGAGCCTCCAGCAGTTGCGCTCAGAGTATTCGTCGCGTGACATCAGCGGCGGGCCAGAAAGACGCAGCAGAGTCAATAAACAGCGGCGTTCATGGCCGACTGCCTCGTATCTTGGCTGGGAGCCACCGCCTCTTCCCAGCTGCAGGAGACGGCTGCTGCTCGGATTGGCTTCAATTCCGCCTGTTTCACAGACACAAAGAGCCCAAAATGCGCTGTCCTTTCATCCGCCAGTTACTGCTTAACACAGGGGAAAGCTCTCCCATTCTTGTCAGTGCGCTCGAGTGTCCCGTGGAATATGATATCTATTGACAGTGAAACATCTTGTGCAGGAATGGACAGAGGAAAAGGTAGTAAAGATTTTAACAGTCCAGTCAAACAGGTTTCTTTTTATTCTTCTTTATAATATTAACTTAAGATGTAAAAGATAAGATAATGAACTTTAGAATATTTCTGAGTGATGGGTGAATAGTGACAAGTGGAAAAAATTATTTTACTAATAATTTTCCAAAAAATCACTTGCATGTATGCCACAGACGACCTCCGAACCGGCACCCAGCCTTGCCTTCCAAGGAATAAAGTGAGACGGGAAATGACACGAATGCAATGAAGGCGTGGATCATTGTTCTAAAGACAAGATGCAAGTCATCCACAGTCCGATGGATTTTCTCAAAAGTCACGATAAATATACTTTAAAATGTAGACTGTCGTTGTATTGAATTCAGTCTGTGAGACCTGACAGAACTACTGTAGTTACCATCAATATTTTTCAGAGGCTGTTAAAAAGTTCTTCCCACTAGGTACAGTACCTGTAAAGTTATTGTTTTGTAAATCAGTGATAGACAGTATTCTTTCTTTTCTTTTTTTCAAATTAGCTGATACAGAAGTGGTTACTTGTTTTCTGTAGTTGCAATCTTTAAATCATAGCATGAAGTTGTGACAAACAATTGTTCTTTCTTTTAATATGTTAAATGTTGTCAGGTGCTAAATCTAAGGCCTCAATTACGATTCGTATTCTGGTAGCTCCACTCAAGATTGGAGGAATGTTTAAATAAATTCAAGGCTCATTTTAACATCAGAAGTGGTCACAGTGGCGACCCTGCAAGGAATGGATTTGCATTAAAGTGAAATCATCCAATCTAGCAATAGTAATTTTTCACTGGTGAAGGTTCAGGACTTGGAGTTGCCACTTGATGTACGAGCTGCACGAATGCTGCAGGGTTTCTCCCCATCTCTCACTGCATTTGCTGCAGTGTTTGGTGGTGCTGCACTGACGGATACCTGGCAACGGAGTACAGTTATGAGGGTCATTCCAAAAGTAAGGTCTTCTATTTTTCATAAGTACATAGACCTGTTTATTTCTACATAATCACCATTTCTGTCGATGCATTTTCGTAGACGCTGTAGCAGTTTCTGTATATCCGTGACATACCAGCTCGCCGCCATGCTGTTCAGAAAGTTATGAACCTCTTCTTTCACCTCGTCGTCGAAGCTGAGTCGTTGGGACCACAATTAACGCTGACAGGTACTGTGAGACTCTGAAAAAACTCAAACGGGCAATTCAGAACCGGAGAAGAGGAGTGTTGAGCAAGGGCGTACACATTTTCCATGACAACGCTCTCCCACACATAGCTCGGCAAACCGTTGCTCTCCTGCAACAGTTTCAGTGGAACTTAATCACCCACCAATTCTATAGTCCTGACTTGGCGCCCAGTGACTACCACCTGTTCCCTAGGTTAAAAGAACATTTGGCCAGAAAGTGCTTCAGCTCCGACGACAAGGTGAAAGAAGAGGTTCATAACTTTCTGAACAGCATGGTGGCGAGCTGGTATGACATGGACATACAAAAACTGCTACAGCGTCTACAAAAATGCATCGACAGAAATGGTGATTATGTCTAAAAATAGCTAAATGTTCAAGCTGTAAACTGACGTAAACCATTGTAGAAATAAACAGGTCTATGTACTTATAAAAAATAGAAGAATAACCCTGAAAAAATAACTGAAGAACTCTTTTGTAGTGTTTCCAATGCAACCATTTCGAAAGTTGATGCTACTCGAACCACTACAGGTAATGTGTGCTAGCTGTCGCTGTTGCAGTAACTGTGTAGGTAAACCGTCACTGAATTGAGTTCCCTGAAATCATGGACAGGCTTTTAGTTTTTGAAGATGGACAGTATTCACTGATGTGCCAAAACATTGTGACCACCAGCTTAACAGCGTGCCAACGGCCCTGCCGCAGTGGTAACACTGGTTCTCGTCAAATTACCGAAGTTAAGGGCTGTCGGGCTTATCTAACACTTGGATGGGTGACCCTCGTAGTCTGCCGAGCTCTGTTGGCAAGCGAGGTGCACTCAGCCCTTGTGAGGATAACGTTGAGGCTCTACCTGATTTGGAGGCAGCGGCTCCGGTCACGAAAACTGACGACGGCCGTGAGAGCGGTGTGCTGACCACAGGCTCCTCTATATCCGCATCCAGTGACGCATTGGGGGATCAGGATGACACGGCGGTCGGTCGGTACTGTTGGGTATCCAAGACCTGTTCGGAAGGAGTTTGTGTGTTGGTTTGTCTGCTTAATAGCATGTTGCTTCACATCTGGAACGCAATACAGCAATGATACTGCACAGCACGGATTCGAAAAGTTCTAGGTGGAGTTCCGGAAGTATCCGACACATGATGTCCATGCTCAGGAAATGCAGTTCCGGTAAATTACGCGTGAAGCTGGCGGCGGAAAGAAGGAAGTCGCACCGAAAATGGAGCTTTCAAGAACGTCATTGGACAGTGGAGTCTTCTCAGACGACTTCCCGTTCTGGGTACGAGATGGTGGGTGATGGAGGCTCCGAGGGGAACAAATGTTACCGAATTGCATTTTCCAATACATAGTGTGATGATATCAGTTGACATTGGGCGCACAACATAATCACTTGCAGGACGTAGCCTGAACAGGAGCCGTTACATTTCTGACGTTTTAATACTTTTGATTGTGTCCTGTTTTCAAAACTTTTGTGGCGTTATTTTTCAACAAAATACCGTAAGAACACATGTTGCACGTCCTGTCTGGACTTTCGTCATTACAGAGTCTGTACATCTGCGACCATGTCCAGCGTTTTCCCCAGATTTCTCACCTACTGAAAATGCCTGGTGATAGATTGTCGAGAGTCTTACATGCCATCAGTCGCCAGCCACTACGGCTGATGAACTCTCGCGCAGCGTTGAAGTAGCATGGTATGACGTACCCGTATTTGCCATCCATACTCGCTGCGTTAGAGTCTTTGCGGCTGAGTGACACGGAATCCTTTGTAAACGTCCCAAATGGATCGTCCGGTACTGCGCGCCGCGGAATTTGAATCCCCGCCAGACGTCGTGGACTTCGAAGACCCCTAGAGGTCTCTGCACCATCGCACCGTAAGCTGGGGCGGCGCGCGCCTCCTGCCCCGCTTTTAGTGTGGGGGCGCCACAGTGGAACACTTGGTTCCAGCGGCCAATAGCGGCGCCCCCGATAGTGTATTTAAGCGCCTACCTCCTACTCAGCCGATGATGAAATGATGATGAGGACAACACACTCAGCCAGCGAGTATAATCTTGCGTTCGTCTCTGGACACATCGCCTCGCGTTAGACAGCTTACTTACTTTCTTGTTCTGTGTACGAGTGGACGTGGTTGTTAGGTTTCCTTGTGACAACGTTATTTCGGTCTTATTGTTCGTTCTGTCCTTCGTTGGTCGTATCCGTCCTTTTCCGTTGTGTTCTTGTTCGCGGGGCCGCTCCGCGGGTCCCGCCGCACTTTCCGTCACTTCGACCCCGTGACCGTTCCGGTCACAGTTACAGCAGATCGCTTTCGGTTACCTTTAATACTAACCCTTCCAACATCTATAACTGTAAATAACCGGGCCGCCAGCCTCACTATGAACATTTGACCCTGTGAGACAAAGTTAATTCACTGTTACTCACAGTGCCCTTCTTACTGCTCATTTCTCGAACACCCGGCATCCGTTCATAGGATTGGCAAACTATAGGCGTATCAGCGCCGGAAACTGCACAACAAGAAGCCACATTAAATGAACAACTCTACCAATCACTTACACCTGCTACATACAAATATTACGAGGGGCGTTCAATTAGACACACAACACCTTTTTACCGGAAGATTTCGGTTGAAAAAATTTGAAATTTGTTGTTGGACATCGTGGAATATTCCTGCTTCAGCCACAATGGTTTCACGAAATTCCGGTACGCTTCAAAATGACTTCAGTAATGGAGGTGCGTTCCAAGCAAAGAGCTGTCACTGATTTGCTTTCGCGGTAATCCAGAGTATCACATATTTTTGTAAGTGCTTACGGAACGTGTACTGAGACCTGGCAGTGAACAAAAGCGCAGTGAGTCGTTGATCGAGGCGCCTATCACACCTCATGATGCAACGATGAGCTCCGAAGTGTATTCTGCTACACCCAGGAAACTGAGGAAAGTACTTCAGTATGTTCGTCGCCACAAAAAAGCAAACTTACTTCTCCTTCCCTATGACAACGATAGGCCTCACAAAAGTTTGCACAGGCAACAGAAGTTCACGAAACTTCATTGAACTGTTCTTCGTCATCCACCCTACAGCCTGGATCTCGTACCTTCCGACTTCCATTTGTTTGATCCAATGAAGGATGCACTCGGCGTTAAACAGTACGTGTACGATGGGGATATTATTGACGTAGTAAGACGTTGATTCCTACGTCGACCAATAGAGTGGTTTTATGAGCACATACGGCTCTCCCAGTAAGGTGGTGAGGTATTCACATTGAACAGAGATTATGTTGAAATATACGATTTTCTAGCCAAAAGAGTGGCGAACGTATTGTCCTGAAATGGGAGAAAGTCTTCTACAATGGAAAACCTGATGCTTGAAAATGAACTGAGCCTTTTTAATGTTTGCTAGTTGCCAATGGCTTCCATTTCGAAATGTTTTTGCAACTGATTTTTGAGAATTCTTCTTAATTTGTCAGTCTGTCTATAGTAGAGTAATAATCCGATATCTTCAAGTTAAAGCCTCACTAGATGAGTTAGTGCACCCTTTGTACTATATTTCGCACCAAATCACATACAAATTTAATAACATATGCTTCCTACTATATAAGCATAATTTAATTATTTTCTAGCCTTGTTGGTGTTGCATATGTAATGGCCAAAAGAGTATTTTTTAGTTACGTATGAACTATAAATAAATTTGGTCATCCCCTTTGCTAAGTATTCGCAATGATAATATCCGATGGGTGACTTAACCACTGTTTTATTTCGATGGGAAATACTGTTAAGATTGTAGATTTTTAGCGATTAGCAAACATAACGAAATAATATCTTAAAAATACATATCTAAATACTGAGATCAAAATGCATTGTTTCACTTTCTGCAGTTCAGTTGTTTGACCTCTGATCTTTAGCTCTCTTTTGTTATGTATGTGTATTGTTGTAAGAGAAAAATATAACTGTTTTAAACGAAAAATTAATTTCTACCTGGGAAAATTGATATAGGGAAAGGATTTTGGTGTATGAACAAAGTTAACTGCTTCTGCGAGAAACAAGTAGTATCTCTGGTTGCGTTTACGAGCTAGCCGGTAATTTTCACAATAAATACTGCGTTCCACGGAATACTCGTTTACCTTGTGGGAAACTAAAGTGTTTGTAACTACGAAAGTGCATTTTCATTTGAAAGACTCAAAAATATCAATAGAATATTTTGAAAACTAGTTTTGTTTTCGATACAGCTTCTTCTGTAGAACTATTTACGTGTGTTTCATAGCGAATATAGGAAGGCTACGCAACGCAACCTTACAGTGACAAATTAATTAAAAGAGCTAAACAATGTTAGTCTGTACCATTCTTGTGCTGCTTCCATATCGGATACCTGAGCTCAAAAATATCAATACAATATTTTTAAAAGCAGTTTTGATTTCGATACAGGTTCTTACGCAGAACTATTTATGTGCGTTTCAAAGCGAATATTGGGAGGCTACGCAACTTAACCTTACAGCGACAAATTAATTTAAATAAAGCTAAATAATAGTAGGCTGTACCATTTTTGTGCTGTTTCCTTATCGGATACCAGTGATGCTATCGCAGAAGAAATAATCGCGTGATTAATTCGCACGCACCTACAACAACGAAGGCGACGGCAGAGTGAGCGTGCATTGATATCTGCAATTATGCTGCCGCAATTTATTGTCAACAATCGCAATCTCTTTTTGCTTTGAAGAAAATTTTGTTTCTGAGGAAATCAACGTACTTTCGTCAGAACCGATCTACTGAGCTTCGAGACTTCCGATAGTTCCAATATCACTCCGTCCTCGGAAGCTAGAGCCAATGTGGGTCGCGTCGGGACTGAACTAACGCTGACGGCTGACGCGTCACAGCGTGAGGTACAAAGTGGGCGCATCCTCAGAGACGCGTCATAATTACGTTGCGTTCCAGGGAGACAAACGCTCTACGCCTCAACGACGTTACACTGAACTTATACTCCACTCCTCTCACGTCTCTCACCGCAGTCAAACGTCCTGCTCTGTGGCGTAGCGTGATCGACAGGCCTATTAACTGCTCGTACCAATAATTCCTGCTTTATAGGACAAGTGATCTGCCGTTACGCTCCAACAGGGGCACAAAAACAATTCACGGAGCAAATAGACAGGCGCGGTGGGAGGGTGAAAAATAATAACAAACGACGACAGGCGCTAGACCGAGGTAACAAGACATAGTGGTCTATTAAATTTAATAACACACTTAAAAGGGCCGCGGCCGGAGGGAAGGGTGGTCGGATTTATGGCCGTGTTGAAAATAAGCCAGCACGGCGCCTGCGTCTTGCGGGCAATTATGATAATTCCGCAAGCCCGCAGTGGTGCCGCCGAGGGAAATGGTTTCCGCGGGCCGCGAGATCAGCTGGAGTTATTCCTCTCTCTCTCTCTCTCTCTCTCTCTCTCTCTCTCTCTCGTTACCCAGGTCTTTCTCTATCTCCGTTATTCCCTCGTCGCCTGCTGACCATACGGCCCTGCGCCACCACATACATCTCGCTTTACATTCTTACCCGGCCCGGTCTCCCTCATATTATTACCCCTTTGCGGCAGCCTTTTTGCGGGCAGCAAGAGTGGCGAGTGGACGAGGTCGTTAGGCTTAATTACGAGGACTCGGGGAATTCCCCGGTGAGGTGTAGGGGTGCGTTCTGCGGGGCTGCCTAGCTGTCAGGTGCAGCACCACCCTCCCTGTCCTGTGTTGGCCGAGTCCGTGCGCGTCTCGGGGCGCACTACCTCACTAGCTCGCCTCTTCGAGCCCCACACCAGCATGTTTCTGTCTGTACGCAAATGGAATGAAAACACCTCCAGTAGCAACTGCGTGCGACAGACAGCAGCTCACGTCCGCTTGCCTTTCATCGCGTGAAAAATTTTCTGACAGCACGATGCGCAACTATTATGCCCTTTTACAAATCTGGGACTCAGCACAATATAAAAGCGTTACGTTCCCTGAAACCTTTTTACATCTACAAATATACTACGCGAGTCCGTGTGATAACGGTCTTGCCACAGAGGGCCGGCCGTTGTGGCCGAGCGGTTCTAGGCGCTTCAGTCTGGAATCGCGCTGGTGCTACGTTCGCAGGTTCTAATCCTGGCTCGTGCATGGATGTGTGTGATGTCCTTAGGTTAGTTAGGTTTAAGTAGTTCTAAGTCTAGGGGACTGATAATCTCAGATGTTAAGTGCTCAGAGCCATTTGAACATTTGATTTTACCACAAAGGTAACACCGGTTCCCGTCAGATCTCCGAAGTTACGCGCTGTAGGGCTGAGTTAGCACTTGGATGGGTGACCAACCGGTCTGACGAGCACAGTTGGCAAGCGGGATGCACTCACCACTTGTTAGGCAAACTGAGGAGCTATTTGACTGAGAGGTAGCGGCTCCGGCCTCATAAAATGACGTACTGCCGGGAAAGGGGTATGCTGATCACACGCCCTTCCATATCCGAATGCAGGGACGCCTGTGGGCTGTGGATGACACGGTGGCCTGTCGGTACTGTTGGATGTTCATGGATTGTTCGTGCGGAGTTTAGTTTAGTTTTTTAGTTTTAGAAGCAATATACAGATCATGGTTGATGGTATGTGGCATCATTATTTACGATCGTCTATAGCATTTCATCATCATTACTAACGACTTTCAGTAGTGTTTCAGTAGTATTTCATTCGCATATCGAGTGAGCAAAACGACTGTCTATATCCTTGTGTACACACTCTATCTCTTAGTTTTAGACGGCCGTTGTGGCCGAGTGGTTCTAGGCGCTTCAGCCTGGAACCCGCGACCGCTGCGGTTGCAGGTTCGAATCCAGCCTCGGGCCTGTTCAGAAGAGAGCCTCGTGACTCCCGCCTAAAATGTTTTATTCAGAGGAAGGCCACATGACACCGAAGGCCTCTGCGCTGTATCTTCATATGTCGGGGCCCCTTACGCGATATGTATGATTGTGGCAGCAGGTTCATCGAATTGACCTAACGAAGTTTCGCTGGAACTATGTCACATTATTAGCAGATTTCCCATTTAACTTTCCTCTCGTGTTACACTTTTCAGTTAGGCTACACCGATCTGCCTGATGAGGACTCCGATCGCCGGAATAATCCTGTAGAACTAGTAGGTCGATATCTTGCATTTAATCTCATTTACAGAGACACTTTCCCAGAACCCTTCCCAGAAACCTACGTCTTCCACTCGCACTGTGTAATACTGATGCTACATATTGATGCCATTTCATATGGTGTTTGCGTTTTACTCCTGAATACACCATACGACATGAAACATGAAGTAACCCAGAAGACGCGGTGGAATGTCAGTGTAACTGGAATACACAGACACCATCGGCCGGTACGTAAACAATCATAGCTTCCTTTCTATGCGAAAGTTACAACTGCCACCAGAGTATATCAGATTGGTTCCTGGTTACTTTTGCTGCCAGATCTGATATAGTGTACATTGAGGTAACAGATAGTGATATGAACACATGCAGATGGAGGTAGTATTGCGTACACAAGGTATGCATTGTCCGAGATGTTATTTGCAGTCAGGTGAGGGCAGAGGCGTCATTTGTTCTCAGGTGATTCATGAGAAAAGATTTCCAATGTGATTATGGTGGTACGACAGGAATTATCAGACTGTGAACACGGAATGGTAGTTGGAGCCAGACGTGTGAAATATTCCACATCGGAAACCGCAAAGGAATTCAGTATTTCGAGATCCACAGTGTCAAGAATGTGCCAAGAATAGCAACTTCCAGACGTTATCTCTCACGTGGACAATGCAGTGGCAGACGGACTTCACTTAACGACCGAAAGCAGCAGCGTTTTCCACGCAAGCAACTCTGCGTGAGATGATAATAGAAATCAATGCGGGACGTAGGCGTTAGGATAATGAAGGGAAATTCCTCGTTAATGGGCAATGGCAGCACACGACCGATGCGAGTGCCCTTGCTAACAGCACCACATCAACTGCAGTAATCGTTACAGTCGGGTTCCGTCTCTTTTTGTGAACATAATCTTGCATGAATCAATATTTAAGCAAAGAAGCTACCATTCACTTGCTTCAGGCTTTCCTATATTGGTCTGCGATCGTTCAACGATGGTAATTTCCTGCATGCAATAGAAACATCAGCCAACAGTCGGATAGTGCTACGTATCCTATCTTATAAATCGTGTTTAGCATTCAGAACGATAGACGTCCTATTATGATTCGTAGTAGTTCACTTTACGTGGCTTTCATTTCTGTTCAACATTTCCATCTAGTATCCCGTTGGACTAATTTTAGCACAGGTACTCCACACATTTTTTGAAAAATGAATTCATAATATTGCGCAATAGTTGTACGTCAACGTCTCAGAAAGCCAACATTGCTGCTGTCCCCATACGTAAATTAAAAATACAGTCCCCAGCGGTGAAAGGTGTCAAAAACGACAAATCGCTATCGAGGGCTACTATCAATATATTCTGCCTCTCGTGTCAACGATCGCTGTTTTTTAACGTCACATAAAGGACGGTTCGAAATCTTAAAAAAAAATGGCTCAGAGCACTATGAGGCTTAACTTCTGAGGTCGTCAGTCCTCCAGAACTTAGAACTACTTAAACCTGACTAACCTAAGGACATCACACACACCCATGCCCGAGGGAGGATTCGAACCTGCGACCGTAGCGGTCGCGTGGTTCCAGACTGTAGCGTCTAGAACCGCTCGGCCACTTCGGCCGGCTCTAAATCTTACCTAAAGGATAATCCTTGCTATAATAATCTTTTCTCCCAGTCTAATTCCAACTCATTCTTTTACAACACAGTCCCAATAGTGAGACGCAGCGGCATGATAATCCGTTGCATGTACGAGATTCGGAGCGTGTGCGTCGGTTTTCGATAAATACTGTGTCCCAGAGACACATCGTCCTTTCTCTAGACCAATACTCCTAGAAATGGAAGCATACCATCCACTACGAACAACATTGGGATGGAGGCAATGAAACTGATGGAGGAAACGGCTCAGGGCTTTTGCTACATGTAGCTACACATAAACGTATCCTCGACGTACCTCCTAAAACAGATTGATTTTGAAAACGTCCTTCCCTGCTCCCTGTCTTTAGAATAACCTCTTAGCCACTACGTCAATTTGTCCAAAATATTTGTAATCGAATAAAAAAAATGTAGCTGTCAGCACATGATGGCAGAGGTTGTGAGCTTTGATGTAGTGTCACTTTTTATTCATGTTTCTCTTGCAAACAGTCGGTATACAATTGCTTCATTCGAACGTGACAGCACTATCTCGACTTCGAATGAAGCAATTGCATAACTATTGAATTCATGATATCCAGTGATTTATGGCACTATACGACAGGTTCGTTTATTTCGATAGTCACATATGGGGCCTGAAGATGGCATAACGAAATGCCGAAACTCGTAGCCTTCTCAATAAAATAAAATAATATCTTAAAGTACATGACTGTTGTTGAATTTTATTGATTTTGACAATTACTTAAATGGGTTGTTTTCGAAGAAAGGCTCTCTGTGCCACTTGAAGTTAGTTGAGACATAAGAGACTCAACGAAATTAGCAGATATGTAATAATTACAATGAATAATGACCGAGGAAATGGAGTACTTGCTACAAACCAATGAACATAGTGCGAAGGTTAAATAAGCAATTACAACGACACTCCGATTCTTAAGAGACCTTTCGGTACGGGTTTTAGCACAAATGGTATAATGTTATCCATGGTCGAAAACTAAATATCCTTCCCCATCTTTCTACGGTTAATGGAGAGTAGAATGCTTTTTACTGCCTGTTCTGTATCTGCTGTAAGGTCGCGTAGCACAGATGACAAAGAAACAGTAAAGAGTAAGGGGTTAAAAAACTGATAAGGTTTAAATAACAAAATACAGCATCAGTTAGGTGTTTTCATGCATAGCGCGACGTGTTTCGACTGTTTGTTCTCAACATCAAGCGGAAATATGTGCATTCGCCTTTTATCTGATGTGTGCATGTGTGTTGCTCGGCCTGACTTTTCCTGCATTCATCTTTTTGTGATTTTAGGTCTGGTGGTTCCTTCATCGTGCAGAAATACCAATGTAAATATATGCAGTAGATATTGAGAATAAATTCTCGAAACGCGTCGCGCTATGGGCGAAAAAGTGTAACTGGTGAAGTATTTTATCATTTGAATCGTAGTCAACGCTTTCTAATAACATCAATCACAATAAACAATTTTTTTTAAAAAAGTGATGCGGGATGGCCGATTGACAGTCGACGATGGCTGAAACTGGTAACAGTAGTATACTAAAGTTTTTAAAAAATATGTGTGTCTCGTTGTATTCTGTAACATAGGTCCTTAATTCAATAACAACCACGGAGTTCAACGAGATCCAGGATGTATAAAATAACACTAAATGTTTTGATCACAGATACGGCGAAAATGTTACTCCGCTATAGCAGAGAGTGGTTCAGTTACGTAGAATTGGAGGATGGCTGCAAGCCGGAAGACGTATTGACTCCTGTCGAACAGAGGCTGAAAAGAATCGAGATGTAGGCCAAGACAGAAAGTAGACGCGTTCGAGAACCTCTCGCGGAACGATGTTTCCGCACAATGAAAAAGCGTTCAGCATTGACGTAAAGGCAGGGAGGAGAAACTGAGCTTTCGGCTACAGGTCTGCCAGCGTGTGGCAGTTGCGCCAGCATTAGCATGTTATACTTAAACATGAGCGGGCGCGCTTCTTCCACCGGCGAACTGGTTCGGTTGAGGGGGAGGCGGAGGCGGAGGCGGAGGCGGAGGAGGCGGCGGGATCGAAGTCTGATCCGTGGAGGGAGCGGGGGCGGCCCGGTGGGTCGGCAGGCGGTGCACGCCCAGCTTGCGGCCTGCCAGACACCTGCTCCAGTGTTATTGTTGGCGCCGCTTCCAGCCTGGGTCCGGACCGCGTGCGGGGAACACGGGCGTCTGTTTTCATTATGCAGCCGTGGACCGAACCCTCCTGCACCGCCAGCCAAACTCCAGCCGCCCTGCACAGACGCGCAGTCCCTTTACGTACACCCCCTCCCACTACAGCACCTCACCGACAGAGAAAGTCACGGTCCCCGAGATTATACGATCTGACGCAGTCCCACATGAACGAGCAACAGACGATTGTAGCCACACAGCCATCTGAAGAGACTCTCAGTTTGTAACTCTCTTCGGTTAAAGGAGATATCGATGTCTTGTCCAACTGGGACTTGGCAAGTGTCCGGGATGTCATGGCAACGCGATATGCACGTATGCAGATGGCGGTAGTATCGTGTACACTAAGTATAAAAGGAAAATGCATTGACAGAGCTGTCATTTGTACTCAGCTGATTCACGTGAAAAGGTGTTCTACGTGACTATGGCCGCACGACGGGATTAACAGACTTTAAACGCTGAATGATAGTTGCAGGCAGCTACAAGCATGGGATCGTTAGGGGGGTTCGATATCCCGAGATTCACAGTTTCAAGACAGTGCCGAGAACACCAAATTTCAAGAGACTTTGAACGCGGAATGATAGCTGCAGGCAGCTACAAGCATGGGCTCGTTAGGGAGTTCAATATCCCGAGATCCACAGTTTCAAGATAGTGCCGAGAACACCAAATTTCAAGAGACTTTGAACACGGGATGATAGTTGCAGG
The DNA here is from genome assembly GCF_021461395.2 of Schistocerca americana. Classification (NCBI taxonomy): domain Eukaryota; kingdom Metazoa; phylum Arthropoda; class Insecta; order Orthoptera; family Acrididae; genus Schistocerca; species Schistocerca americana. The sequence goes on along the minus strand of NC_060123.1, from coordinate 633,601,498 downwards.
CAGCTACAAGCATGGGATCGTTAGGGAATTCCCTATCCCGAGACTCACAGTCTCAAGACAGTGCCGAGAACACCAAATCTCAAGAGACTTTGAATGCGGAATGATACTTGCAGGCAGCTACAAGCGTGGGATCGTTAGGGAATTCCCTATCCCGAGATTCACAGTCTCAAGATAGTGCCGAGAACACCAAATTTCAAGAGACTTTGAACGCGGAATGATAGTTGCAGGCAGCTACAAGCATGGGATCGTTAGGGAATTCAATATCCCGAGATTCACAGTCTCAAGACAGTGCCGAGAACACCAAATTTAAACAGACTTTGAACGTGGAATGATAGTTGGAGGCAGCTACAAGCATGGGATCGTTAGGGAGTTCAATATCCCGAGATCCACAGTTTCAAGATAGTGCCGAGAACACCAAATTTCAAGAGACTTTGAACGCGGGATGATAGTTGCAGGCAGCTACAAGCATGGGATCGTTAGGGAATTCCCTATCCCGAGACTCACAGTCTCAAGACAGTGCCGAGAACACCAAATTTCAAGAGACTTTGAACGCGGAATGATAGTTGCAGGCAGCTACAAGCATGGCATCGTTAGGAAATTCCCTATCCCGAGATTCACAGTCTCAAGAGAGTGCCGAGAACACCAAATTTCAAGAGACTTTGAACGCAGAATGATAGTTGCAGCCAGCTACAAGCATGGGATCGTTAGGGAATTCAATATCCCGAGATTCACAGTCTCAAGACAGTGCCGAGAACACCAAATTTAAACAGACTTTGAACGTGGAATGATAGTTGCAGGCAGCTACAAGCATGGGATCGTTAGGGAGTTCAATATCCCGAGATCCACAGTTTCAAGATAGTGCCGAGAACACCAAATTTCAGCATTATCTCTCACCACGGACAACGCAGAGGCCGACTGCCTTCACTTAACGACCGAGACCAGTGACGTTGGCGTTGGGTCGTCATCGCTAACAGACAAGCAACGCTGTGTGAAATAACAGCAGAAATCAGGGAGAAAAGTACGAGGAAGATGTAGATTAGGATACTGCTGCGAAATTTGGTATTACTGCGGTATGGCAGCACACGACCGATGTGAGTGCCTTTAGCTTAACTCTGTCTGCGCAGCCTTGTGGATTCAGGTGTAGCTTTCTTTTTATTTTTTCTAGTTAGTGTGCGTTGTTATTGGTTACGTCAGTGGTACCAAACCTATGGGTAATTAGTCGCTCGAGGACGAAATTTCATTTTATGAGTAGTAAAAACATAAGCAAGCAGTTGTGTTTCGGCCGCGAAACAAAACTATTTTTAAAAGATCATTACTGCTACATTGTTTCGTGAAACTCTAATACTAACATAAGTTACCAATGACTGCAATTTTTACAGATATTAGTATTAACGTATGACACAATGTGATGGAGGTTACAGGTTGTAAAATGAATGTATAAGCATAATCCTCAGATAGTTCAGCCACTACACAACTCCTTTGCACTTAGCAGTAAAATTGAGACCTACACATCACATATGCTTAAATATCGCATGAAAATGCCTTCCCACATGCTTAGGTAGTTCCCACAATAGACCATAAAATTCAAATGTTTCAAATGGCTCCAAGCACTATGGGACTTAACATCTCAGGTCATTAGTCCCCTAGACTTAGAACTACTTAAACCTAACTAACCTAAGGACATCACATACATGTATGCCTGAGGCAGGATTCGAACCTGCGACCATATCAGAAGTGCGGCTCCGGACTGAAGCGCCTAGAACCTCTCGGCCTCAGCGGCCGGTCCACAAAATTCAGTTCGCAACAACAAATGAAATAATTGAAACATAACAGAACTGTAACTGTGTAATGTCAATTACTCTGTTGTAGGGCCACACTGTATTTTCAATAAATGATGTATAAAGCCAATCAGTTGAATAAAGATTATTGTAATATGCCTTGGTCATGCTTCAGTACTACTAGGAGTCTCTTCGTCAGAATGAATAACCTACAACACGTTAAAAATATAAGCATACATTATGAGCTAAAACGCTGAAATTAAATAACAAAAGTCGTAGATTACGTCCTCCACTAAAAACAAGACCAATTAGTCCACAGCTACAACTTGTTATAAGAACAGACATTAAACTGAATTATTATTGTTATTTTATTATTATTATTAAGTGGAGTGGTTAGACACAAAGCTTTGGCAACCTGAGGTCTTCCAATTTCTGCCACGACAGATGTAAGGGACTACAAGAAGTAGGCCTATGTGCAGCAGGTATATTTTAATTTGGTTGAAGTTGGGATGCAGGACATGGGTTAAGCAAATGTCACTAGCGATAGCACTGTTACAGAGGAAGCACGTTCCGTAAAAAGTGTCTGCTTTCAATGTGGGTAGTCAGCTTTTTCCTGAGGAGGAGTTGTAGGTAGCATTCGCAATGCATTGACAACTCCATCATCATTTATAAAATATGTTTGTTAGAATTGAGTAGTGTTGTCAGTTGTCTCATTGAATCATTAGTTCGTGCTTTAATAAAGCACCTACTAAAACTAAATATCATTTATCTTTAGTAGCTGTAAAAGTGGAACGCTTCAAAGAAAATTCCTTTTTATTCTAAAGTTTAGTCAGGCACTAATGCTGACGAAGGTGACGTGTGGGGGTGGTTACTAGCTGATATGTGACTGCACTCAAAAAGGTTAAGAATCACTAGATTAGGCGGTCACGTGAGCAGTTTCGTCTCTGGAGCCGTCTGATTTTCACTCGCCTCAAAATAAAATAAAAACTGGCCAGAAATGCTAGTAGGACTCGCCATCTGTACAAACTTAATTATGTATATGGGCACTTCACCCATCTAAGAAATTGAAAATCTCAACGATTTTGACTTGATGCTGGTAAGGTGTCGGTCTCGAGAATTCTAAAACTTTTGAGAACTTTTAACTTTAAGTTTGAAGTCGGATAAGAAATGACAAAGTTTTCTCGTGTGATAGAATTACAAATTAACAATTTTCGGAATTTTTCCTTTACTTTTACTGTGAAACTTGCATCTTGCCAAATACCGTGAGTCTAACTCAATGAGAATTATCCTACTGGTTATGTTGAGTGAGTTTGCGAGTGTCAAAGTTAGCGGAATGAACGGACGTATCTTATGATTGCATTCATTTGGAAGTTTACATTTACTGCACCGCCAATCACTGAATTTAGTATATGACATAATTTCAGCTTGGCACGTTTACATATTCCTGAGAAAAAGGCGTCTTAACATATACACAGCCAGACAGTAGGAAAACAAAACAAAAATTAATTTTTTTTTCGTGTGATATAATTACAAATTCACAGTTTACAGACTTTTCCCCTTCATTTGTGCTACGAAATATTGATTGTTGCCCAATTTTATGATTGTAGGTCATCGATAATCCCCTATAGGTTTTGATGAATGAGTTTGCGAATATGACAATATGTGACATAAATGGCCATATTTTTTGACTGCACTGACTTACAGGCTTCAGTTTTCTCCAAGGAATCGTAGTCCTTATTATGGCCACGATGTGTGGCCGCACGGTTTGAGGCGCGATGTCACGGATTGCGCGGCCCCTCCCGCCACAGGTTGAAGTCTTCCCTCGGGAATGGCTGTGTGTGTTGTTCTTAGCATAAGTTTAAGTAGTATGTAAATCTAGGGACTGATGATCTCAGCAGTTTGGTCCCTTAGGAATTCACGCACATTTGAACAGTTGAAAATTCTTATTATGTGACATATATTTTAACTTGAGAAGTGTACCCTTTCCTGAGGAAAAACTCTTTTTAACAGACAGACAGACAACAAAGTGAACCTATAAGTCTTATGTTTTTACCGATTGCGGTACGATATCGTAAGAAGAAGCCCAGACTATTTTTTCTTCTCCTGGAAGCTGCCGAATAGAGCGAACGCAAAAAGATGCTCGCTCGCATCTTTGTACCGTAACTGAAAATAAATCGCTGAGTTTTAAAATACATTGGTGTATACCGCATCATTTCATTAAGCCATTTAATCCTTACAGATTTTATTAAGGAGGAGATAGAGAGAATATATCGCAGGTAAAGCAGCCACAAGATTTCTTTCGCCGTCTTAGCTGTAGGAGAAAAAGTATGCATGGGAGGGAGGAGACAGCGTTGGCATAGGCGCCACAAATATCAGTTAGTTTTAATATGTCACGTTTTTTTGTGTGCAATGGAACTTCGTTTATCCTAATTAGGACCGTGGGTCATCTGGAGTATCGAAAATCCGAATAATCCACACATCCACATCATCAGAAGAAATTTAGAATGGTATGGGTTAAATGCCTTGAAATAACAAATTACACTTATTTCCACTTCAAGAAGCAAATTATACATTACTTTCACACACAAATTGACCAAATGCTAAAAAAGATAAACTGATCTGTGTTTTGTGCTCTGAAATGGTACCAGTAACATAATCGTCTCGTGGCTAGTTATTTAAATCATATACATTTGTCTGTTAGCATTGTGGGATATTTGCTTCAACGAAATCATTTCCACACAGTTTTCCTTTATTCATCTTATTCAGTGTAATTTTTTGCTTATAGACACTACCACTACCGGACTACCGGATTTTTCTTTTTTAAACTCACAACTATCGGAGACATATCAGTAGTCTGCCGCTCAATGTTATTCTAGTTACTGACTCTGTGCCAGGATACTTTGCTGAATTTAAATTTAATGATTGTCGTTGTCGATCGTTGTCGCTATTACGTCTGAAGTATAAATACTGTACAGTTGCTGTAGAAAAAAACTATCTGTAATGAGGTTCGGATAAACGAGGTTCCAGTCTACAGAAGGAAGTACTGACAAATAATCACGAGGTATGAATACTAGTTTTTCAATACAGAATGCATTTCAAGCAATAGAGCTGGGCGACCTATCTAAAAAAAAAAAAAAATTAAACGAAACTATATACTTCCAGAAACCTTTCAAAGTCTCACAAAACTATAATGTATATATGCAGACTAAAACGATGAATGAAAATTGGTACCATGGCCAGGATTGAACACGGGTCTCCTGCTCAGTAGGCACTGTGAGAGTACCAAGTGGGCTCAGGCATCACTGGGAATTTGGAATGAGGAGGGAAGCGTGCCATGATAGTCCGTGCAGTTGCGCAAAGCCACTGTGCCACCGTGGCATAGTGGTTAGCACATCTGCCTAGAGAGCAGGATCACGTGTTCGAATACCAGCCTTGGTACAAGGTTTCATAGTCACTTCAGTCCGCGTACAAACATCCTATTTTTTTTAGGATTGTCCTTTATTTTATTTTACAATGGTGGTAGTACAACTGTTCTTTTTTATTGCAAACCAATCTAGTAATGGGCAACGGCCTTCCAGCCGCCATGCGCTGTTGCCATTTTTCTGGGTGCACTCAGCTCGTGATGAGGAACTATTCGACCGACTAGTAGCGGCTCCGGTCAAAGAAAACCATCATAACGCCCGGGAGAGCGGTGTGCTGACCACACGCCCCTCCTAGCCGCATCCTCAGTTGAGGATGATACGGCGGTCGGATGGTCCCGATGGACATCTTGTGGCCTGAAGACGGAGTGTATCTAGTAATGATACAGTTTCGAAATAATAGTAGGTATCTTTGCTATGAGGGATTGTGGAAGGGTTGAGAATGAACTGTAGATAACTGAGAATCAGGAGGGGAGTTACTGAAGGTATCTCGTAGCTGCTGGTGTTCTTAGTGTGTCATGGTGCCGCTGAAATGCTAAAAGCAAAGTGGACATTGCATTATTACGGATGGCAGGAGGACGTGCTTAATGCTGAGTGAACTGTGTACTGTGGCTTTCAATTCAATGGACAAAAGCATTTTCGCGAGCTCTGTTGACATTGGCTGTGCACAGACAGTCGTACAATGTGTGAACGGCATTAATATGAACAGCACAGGGGCTGTGAGTAACTGTGAATAAACTGCGAAATGTCACGTAATTAAATGCACAAATACGCTTTCGTGAGTGCTACAGTGTGGGACGCCATTACGCTCCGAAATTAACTATGTGGCAAGTGTTCGTGCTGCGTACACGTTGCAACGGTACCTAACGGTTACTGGTGAGTAGTTGCTCTTCTAAACAGTTTCCCATACGAGCAAACCAGTTGTGTCCTTACCTGTGGCTATTCGTAGTTGAGATACCAGGGCTATGCACGGCTCTGTGTAAAAAGAATAGCTCAATGTAGTCATATGGTCAAGCCGCACTCGTCTGCTCTCATACAATTAATTCACTTCAGATAATAACCCACAGCTGTGATCCTGCAGTCAGGTTGTCTATGCATTGCCTAGAATTGCGATCTAATAAAATAAACACAAATACCAAATAAAAGTTGTATCCTAACACTTTTAATTGATGTAGATGACAGAGAATTATTTTGAATAATATTTATTTAGGGAAGGACACCTCAAATAAACGGGAAGTGGTCCTGCGAAATTCAGTTAAAACAAGGACAAAAATACCCCATGAAATGCAGTAAATGTAAATGTCGTGTAACTAGGGCCTCCCGTCGCGTAGACCGTTCGCCGTGTGCAAGTCTTTCGATTTGACGCTACTTCGGTGACTTGCTCGTCGATTGGGACAATACAACACCCAGTCACTGACCGGAGAAAATCTCCGAACCAGCCGGGAATCGAACCCGGGCCCTTAGGATTGACATTCTGTCGCGCTGACCACTCAGCTACCGGGGGCGGACATGAAATGCAGTAAATTACGTGAGAGCGTTACGAGAATGGTAGCAAAATCCCCAACCTAAATAGTCATCAAAGATACACGAAAACTAAGTCCATTTCGTGATCACAACAAATGAGATATTCACCATCTCAATATAGTTCAGAGTTCAACACGATGATTTACAAATTAACAAATGTGATACAAAGAATAGCAACTCATACTCTGTCTATTCTCAGTTCTGTAAATCAAGGAAAAAAAATAGAGTCCTATTCCGTAACACATTCAGACCTCTGGAAATATAAAGTCCCTTCAGAAGCTAAGGTAGGGTACCGGCCGTCCACAGCCCAGAATCAATCACCTATATGACTGAATAACGCACGTTACCTCAGGCAGGTCTGCCTTCTTCAGGAATTCGGCATAAACTTTCCCTCTCAAAAGTTAAAGCTTCATAGCGGCTGTTCATTGCCTAGACATCAGAATCATGTACGCTACCACATGCAGGTCTCCCTTCTTCCAGCACAAACGTAAAATTATCCAGAATCGCCCCTCGAGCTCTTCACTCGAGAAGTCCCAGTATCCAATTGGCTCCAATACTGTTCCACACTGTCTGCTTTTCCTATGGCTGAAGGCCATTCCCCCTAAAATATATCGTTCTTAAGCTCTACAGACATGATCTGATTCAAACGGACCACTTCCCAGACTAAACTAATATATTACAACAATATTTCAATAAAAAATTACATAAACATTCAGTTGCACTCAGATCATTTAAAATAAATATAAGCAATAGTTGGTTCATAAATAAATCAGCTAGCATTTATGTGCAAGCATGCGCACAATATATGACAACTGTCCTCCTGCCATCCGTAGCAATCCAATTTCCACTCTACTTTCAGCATTTTAGCCGCATCGTGACACACGAAAAACAATAGCAGCCACGCGATACGCCTCCTAATTCTCAGTTATCGACAGTTCATTCTCAACCCCTGTATAAGCCCTCATAGCAAAGACTATCAACCATTATGTCGAACCTGTATGATTATTCAAACAGTTATTTTTGCCTTCTCGACAGAAGTGTCCTTTGCTTCTCTTTTCAATTATGGTGTCCGGTAACACATGCGATGGACCACTTACAAATTAGCATAGTTTTTTTAATAGCACTTGCAATCAACATTTAAATGAAGTTACTGGCAAAATAGTAGGCTGTTCATTAAATAACTACACAAGTATGGCAATATGTTAGGTATTAATGGTGTATTCATTAGCTGTATAAATATGGATATTACGATGTTCTGACAGACATATGCGTACTAAAAAATATATAAAAGATGTAATAAGTTAATAAGTAAAATAGACAGATATGCATCTGTCAGGGATGACAGCTAGAGGGCAACGCTATCATTTGAAATATCGTTTCTTCAAATCACATGAAGCTATTTGAAGTTGTTAATTCAGAGTTTCTATGACTTAATGTTTATTTGCTGTTAAATTTTAACTTATGTAGTTTTAAAGATATTGAATTATAGTTGTGTAACTAGATGCGCCCCATTTATCTGAGATTGTCCATGTATTCAGACTCGCATTAATACTTGACTTTGAATTTTTTACCGAATTTCAAAGAGCTGTCACTTGGTCATCCTTAAGATTCTCACATTCCTCCATTTGCTGGAGCATATTCTGCCAAAAGGCAATGCGAACATCAGCCATCCATATCACCACCTCTGGGGTTTACCCGTTTTCGGCAATGTGCTCATTGTTTCTGCACCTGATCTCGCTGGGGCGGCCGCATGACGTTCTCGCACCGCCAATTCGCACACAGTCAAGCAGGCAAATTCAGCTCTCCTCAGTATCAGGTCTAGGTGGACGAATAACTCTCTCACATACTTGCTATGTTACAGTCTTGAAACAGCAAGGCGGTATTAAAGTCTCTAAGGAAAACCAAGAGGGGAAGAGTCAGAACACTATCATAAAGGATAGCCGGGCATTCAGGTCATGGATCAACGAAATTCAGTCACAAATTTTTATAGCAGTTACACACACACACACAAACATTCAGTGCTGTTTACAAAACCGTCGGGTTGTCATTTTGGACGCAAAGAAATATTTCTAAGTTAGTAGTGAATAAAATTGCTGTCCGCCATTATACGGCGCAGCCGCTAACCTACGAGCGAACATAACCTCTGAGTTGTTCTTACTGGCTGAGGGCTTCAGCAGGCACTTTAATCCCGTTTGAAACTGATAGAAATCTTGTTTCACTCAATTTGTTCACATTTATACGGTAGTTGTTTGTGTTTATGTAGTCATGTTATAATACACCGTAGTGCCTTTGAACATTGATGAAGTTTAATAATCGATAAGTACGTGTGATATATGTCTGTATCTAACTAAATTCAGTGCCAATAACTAATTAATTCAAAGACTTTTTGGTCTATCTTTTCATGGGTGACGAACTGTTCTGGTTGTTTAAGTAGTGATATGGGATCAGTATTTGAGCTGGGCAATGAATTAATTTCATTTTGTATTACATTGCAGACTGGACTACATCACCTTTAATTAACGTATTCAGGTATCAGATTTTAAACGAATTGGGCTCAGGTCACCTCTGACCATTACTGTCACCAATACTATTAAAAGCAGGTCAAGCAGTCCCGTTTTGTTACAGAGCACATTTCACAAGCTTAGCTGGTTGCTTGACTTGTTTTTGTGCTTGAAATATATGCAGTCCTGCTACGAAAGGTTTGTGTGATCTACTCAGAAATCTTTATCAACTATATTTTAGAGGATGGGGGGAGGGATGAAACGAGAAAGTTGTTAGAAAGACTTAGCCGAGTAAGTAACGCAGTACCTCCCTCAATTTGTCACATCACAAAATCAAATTGTATGTAACATTCTTAAGAGGCTTATTGGCCACTTTTCTGCCATTTATTTGTCTACAATTAATAAAAAAATGTTCGACACAAAAGTAGTTATGTGTCGAAATCAAACATTGCAACAGTAATTTAAACACCAATTTCAAGCACGGGAAATGCATTGCATGCAGAAATCTTCAAAATGTTAAAATGTACTGAATAAGTCGGTTTAGCTACTGTCGCCTCCTCGTATCATTAAAAATCATAGACGAAGAAAAAGAAAGCAGTAAATTAACGGGCTTTGATGGTTTTCATTAAATGATTGCGCATGAAGTTGTGTTCTACGGTAATTCATCTTTAGGGAGAAAAGATTTTACTGCATAAAATTGTGCCATAAGGCTGACTTGTGATTCATTCCCTCAGTCGTCTTGTAGAAAACTTTTTAACGAGCTAATTATTCTAACTGCAGTATTTTCTCGCAGAAAAATGATTGTATATAACTCATTAGACTGTAGAGGTAATAATAATGTTTATAATTACAATACCAAAAGAAAATTATGCATAGTGTTAATCTTCATGTAATTTACTTTATCTCGAAAAAGGCTGAATAATGAACCGCCACCAAAAGCTTCGGTAACTATGGCAAAGGTGTTAAATATCTCACGGATACCAGAGACAATTCTGATAACGACCTGAAAAAGTACCTTATTTTAGAACCTTATATTCCAATGAAGAATATTTATTCGGCAACTGTTGCAAGTACACCGCAGACATACGTCAGTTTTTAAAGAACATAACCGTTCTTTTTACTGTACCCTATTGTACATTGTTGGTATCCAGCCATAAGTAAACACAAATATAGTTAATGATCCGTACACTGGATTCTTTTTTGTGTCATTGCAGCGTACCGCTCTAGGGATCGACGAATCATGTAACTGACTAACATCAAGTTACAGTTCGTAAGTTCTGTGGTGCTACATGTTTTGAAAGTGGCGAGAATACGTTGATGATTGAAATCAAAGGGATGAAGAAAATGGATTATTTCGTGGTATTAACGACGGCTTCCGAAAAAAAATGTTGCTTAACTTATAGGTCTTTAACGAATAACAACGGCAATGATAGTTTCAGAAAGGAATTACGGGAAAGACACGCTCATACCGTTCGTAGTTGGCCATATGCTAATGGTACGAAGTATATAATAGAATTGTCCAGTGATTTGGATGCTTTTCTAAGTAAAGCATGTGGTCTGAGGGTAAATAAAGTTATGAAAAAGTTAGTGAGAGTAGAAGTAACAAAAATAGCGACATGTTTAATTACAAATTAGGGTATTTTTGCAACTGTACATGACTTAAATACCCCTTCTGCAACCGTTTATTATTGCCACAGAACTACGTATTACAGGAGCAGTACAGCAGGTAACAGGTAAGATAAACTGGACAGGCAAACAAAATTAAGTCTTAGCACCTCTTCTCCACTTCGAGGACCGATTTCATGCGGCAGAAGTGAAATATTCACGACGTCCGTGCTCAGGACGTGAAAGAAGTCCGCACCATCGTCTTTGCAGCACGGATTGATGAATTTTGAATTTAGACAACACTTCATAGACATTTCCGAAACAACTCGGATTGAAATTTCTCCTGCGTGATTTTTTTTTCCACTATACAGAACTGCTGTATGTACAGCTCACTCAGCAAACAATAAAACGACATAAGTAATACAAATGACGCATAGAATTCAGTTGATTTTGTGCAGCTGTCCTACATCCTTGCTTGGGGAACTACAACCGGTAAGGCTGCATGTCCTTTCATACACGTTGACCACTTGCACTGTATCTCCCCACCCCCTCCAACCACTTCCTCTTCCTCCACTGTAGGAAACGGTCCTGCAGTCCTGTAGGCCTCACTTGCCCCTCTTTTTCACGTAACAGTCCCTTTCTGTCGGCGTTAGTTTGTGTATCACGCAAGTTATCTACAGAGTATAAGATTTGGTACGTATGATCTCCGCAACTGAGAGGCATGATAATTAAAAGAGAGATAAGCCACTACAGTTTCATGAAGCTCCGCTACCTGGCGGTGCTATACGTAGCCTTCAAAATGGCATTGGTAAAGGAGGTGCGTTGCAAACAAAGATATGCCATTGAGTTTTGTTCGGCGGAAAACCAGAGCATCGTGGATATTCATAGGCGTTTGCAGGATGTTTACGAAAATCTGGCTGTGAACAGAAGCAGGGTGAGTCGTTGAGCGAGGCGTCTGTCTTCATCACAACAAGGTCGCGCAAGCCTCTCCAATCTCCTGGATGCAGGCCGACCTCTTAACACGTGTGACCCTGAAATGTCGGAATGTGCGGACACTTTCATTGGAAGTGATCGCCGTATCACAAACAAGACACCTCGATGGTAAATTGCACTCTGAAGAGGTTGTTCTGTTTGATATCTTCCCTCATGGTGGAACGATGAACTGTGAAGTATAATTCGCTACTCTCAGGAAACTGAAGAAACGACGGCAGCCTGTTCGCAGCCACAAAAATGCAAGGGATCTTCTCATTCTCCACGACAACGCAAACATTCATCCAAGTCTGGGCGCATACAAGAGGTCACAAAACGTCATTGGACTGTTCTTCCTCCTCCACCCCATGGCTCACATCCTACTCAATCCACCTTCCTTGCCGGACGCTGTTGCCGAGCGGTTCTAGGCGCTTCAGTCCGGAACCGCGCTGCTGCTACGGTAGCAGATGCGGGTCCTGCCTCGGGCAAGGATGTGTGTGATATCCTTAGGTTGGTTAGGGGACTGATGACCTCAGATGTTAAGGCCCATAGTGCTTAGAGCCATTGGAACCACCTTCCTTCTATTTGGCCCAATGAAGGCTGTACTTCGCGGTAACCAGCACGTGGATCATGGGGTTATTGATGCAGTAAGACGTTGGCTTCGACGACGACCAGTGGAGTGGTACCAAGCTGGTTTACAGGGCCTCCCAGTAAGGCGGCGTAATGCTGTCGCACTGAACGGAGATTATGTTGAACAACAGGGTTTTCTTGCCAAAAGAATGGGGAACAATATGGTTCACTGGAACCCTGAATAAAAGGAAAGTGGACGAGCCTGGTAGAAGACCCAACGAAGGAAACCATTCTTCGTCTTGGGCTCGTTTAGGGATCGTGAAAAAGTATAAAAAGATCGATAGTCAACAGGACAGACATTACTGTAGAGACGGTGTATCACTGAGAGGTGTAGTGCTGAAAATGCAAGTGCATACGTCAGAAGAAAAGCCGGCCAGCATATTAGTTCCTCGCACTTATTGTCCATGACGAGCAAATAAGCGAAATTAGAGCTTACTCGGAGGTTCACCGACTGCCGTCTTCTCGACGCCCATTCACCAGCTGTAACTGGGCAATTATCTCTTATTGATGTATTCACGATAGTTAGGAAGTGCTGTAGTCCGTAGCCGGCCATGAATCGGAGAGCATTTCCCACGCTGGCTGGCTGGGTGACGAAGCGAGCGTAGTGGGGTGGGGCTCGGCGCTGGACCGTAGCAAGAAGCGTCAGCCTGGGAAATATACATGACGGGAAGTACCGCCATCTTGGCGCCAAAGTCACCATTTTGTTTAATCATATTTAATAATTAAAGTCATTAATGACAACATGAATACTAGGAGGAGCCTCTGGATGTTTAAAACTATTTATCATAATTTTGCCTCATTAAAACTCACACCCGTTCATTTACAAATGCATATCTTAGAAAGTACGAACTTGATCGGAAATCCACGAACTATGACGAAACTAGTAAGAGATACGGACTGCGCGCCAAAGTCGGCAGTCGGCGTTAAGAGCTCTTCCTGTCTTGTTGGATGGTAACCATGCTCTCGGTTGCGAGTAGTTTGTGACATGAGTGTTTCATTATTGATCTAATAGGGATAAAAGTGGTTTTACGGCATTGTGAATGTTAATTTCGAGTAAATAGATACCCCAAAGTTGACTGACAGCAATTTCAGATAATTAGCTTCCACCGACAGAGACACCTAATGCGGCAATGAAGAATCTGCACGGGACGACATTTACGAGAGCTGCACCACGCACAGGTAGGAGGAAATCCGACGACTGGTCGGATCAAGGAAGGTCCGACTTACACTCGCTAATTCCGGGTGGAAATGCTGACCAGTCATAGTGAACGTCGCATATATCACCCTCTACGGACTCGCGGCAAAGCTGAGTAATAACAATATCAGTTTAGAAGGGAGGGGATCTTGCAAGTGGTACACGCACCTTTCGCTACACGCTGTTTGGTGACACGTGGAGTAGTATAGGAGTAACGCAGAAATTGCGGATCTGCATACAAAGTTAGAGGACACAGTCCACCCCTAATACCAGCAGAACTTCCCTCCCCCTGTGTCCCCGACGCGCAGGGAGGCAGTGATACAACCGAGAAGTCGCAAACGACCCTTGCTGCCGCGAGCCGTTGACAGTGAATCAGGATTAATTCGGATTAGATTGGCAAGCGCGGGATTCCCAGGCGTCCATCTAGGCGCGATCTATGCGCGCGAGCGCCTCCCCTTCCGGGCGGCCTAATTAATTACACGTAATTAACCACGTCCTTCATTCCCCTCGGCGGCCTACGCCAGCCCCCGCACCCCTCCCCCCACGCGCCGCGACCCGCCGACGCACACCGAGATGCGGGGGAGACTAAATGACTGCCCCGACCCAGATAAAAATTACGCTGCCCGCTTGGGGGGAGCCCCGTATCAATTCACTGGAAGCGACGTTCATTTCTGCTGTACGCCAGAGCGGCAGTCTTGTGTCACATCGTTCCGCGCTCTATGAAGAATACGCAGAAATATTAACTGGGTGCTTATCTAATCCCGCAGTGGAATTCCTGCTTTCTACCTATGAACACTTCCACAAGCTATGGGAGAAATTCTTCATCACTGCTCAACAATGAAAATGCTTCAGACTGAAAAAGTAGCTTATTGCAATGTACGTCCAACTGCTGAATTAAAAATCCACAGTAAAAATGTCTGGTTAGCTCTTCATTTGAAGATAAAACGACTTGCCATTTTTTCCCGATCTTCATTTTTAGTTTTGGGGAAATTTTGTTTTTGGAGCTGCCACACCCGTTAAAAGATAAAACGCGGCATTATGCAGATGTTTGTCGGTTATAAACAGCATTATTGTTGCCGTGACCGAGAGTTTAATATTGTTACTCTTGCAGTTAGTGCAGATGGATATCGAGTACTTTAGGATCGTAATATCTGTAAAAAAAAATGTCACAGAAAGTGAATAGTTTTTGTCACACATGTGGTGGAATAATATTTTCGACACAGAAACGAATTCTGACGCGTTTTTTGAACACGGCCTACCAGTTTTATTTTGGTGCGAAGGTAGAGGACCAGGATAAATCACGGGACAAATAAACGCTGAAACAGAAGGAATTATCCGAATGGGACGGTAATCAGTAGAGATGATGTACATGACCAGACAAACGCATGATAACAATTTCAGAAAAAACTGGATGATTTATTCAAGAGAAAGAGCTTCACAAATTGAGCAAGTCAGTAACACATTGGTCCGCCTCAGTCTTTATGCAAGCGGGTATTCGGCTTGGCACTGATTCAAAGAGTAGTTCGGTATTCTCCTGAGGAATATCGTGCCAAATTCTGTACAATTGGCGCGTTATATCTTCAAAATTCCGAACTAGTTGAAGGCTCCAAACGTTCTCAGTTGAGGAATTGCACCCAAAGGTGGAGTTTGGCAAGCACGAAGACACACTGCTGGAATTGTCGCAGTATTCGGGCGGGTATTACCTTGGTGAAATGTACGCTCATGATGGTTTGCCATGAAGGGCAAGAAAACGAGGCGTAGAATATGGTCGACGTTCCGCTGTCCGGTAAGTCTGCCGCGGATGACAACCAAAGGAATCCTGCTACGAAAAGAAATGTCACGCCAAACCATCACTTCTTATTGTCTGACCGTACAGCGGGCGACAGTCTGGAGCGTCTCCAGACAGGTCTTCGGCCTGGAATCTCACTGAGTAGAAGTGAATTCATGGATAAGTCCAGCTTCGAACTGAATCCTGCTGACCCGCAATTAATAAAAAGGGCCGGCTTATGATTGTACCTTAAGAGTAAGGATTTTAATAGGAATATTTTACTTTATTTGCAGCCTTGCAGCCTTTCAGCCGTGAAGTGCCCATCGTGCAGAAACAGCATGTCATTAAGTTTTATTAGAGAAAAACTGCTAACTAAAAACATAGTTTGGTGTGCTTAGAAACATTCCGATGATCCTTGAACCTTTGCCTAGTGTTCACTACGTCAGTAAAACAACATTTAACCCTCAGACCGGATATTACGTGCATTTTTACGTGGATAAATACGGCAACTTTGAACCTCTGGAGTTCAGTAACAGACAATGATATCGAACATGTTTCTAGGTTCCCCGGGAACATCATCTTAAGAGTACACGATAAAAATTACGACCTGCCATAAACAAGAATTACAGAACTGGTCACCTCCGCTATTCGTATTTTTAGTACCAAAAAATCATGTTTTTTTGGGTGCATCTTGATAACGTATACAGATTTCCGAAAACGGGATAATGGCGATTCTAGATGAATGTATAAGGAATTTTCAGTTAAAATTTGAGCCATTTGCTATGGTTACTCATTTATATAATTGCGACTCATGTTGCAACTTGGCTAAAACCCGGGTTTTCCTGTTTCCTGTATAAGTGGGGTAACTATGAACCTCTGGCTCTCGGTAACAGCTAATGATCTCGAAATCAGTTCCCTGTTTCAAAATGGTTCAAAAGGCTCTGAGCACTATGGGACTTAACATGTGAGGTCATCAGTCCCCTAGAACTTAAAACTACTTAAACCTAACTAACCTAAGGACATCACACACATCCATTCCCGAGGCAGGATTCGAACCTGCCACCGTAGCGCTCGCGCGGTTCCAGACTAAAGCGCCTAGAACCACTCGGCCACAACGGTCGGCTCTCTTGTTTCCCAGAGACCATTGTCTTAAGAACACATGATATAATTTCGACGCTCTGCCATGAACAGAAATCATAGAAGTGGCCATTCCCATAATTGGTACTTTTTCCTACCCAAAAATCATGGATTTTCGAAGTTTTCTCAGGAAGTGGCCATGACCAAATAGTGCCTATACAAGCAGCCTAAAGTCCATCCTAGACCACACGTAATGCAAAAGAACCAACCAATCAGTTCAATTTGCTTGGGCTTGGGGAAGTGTGTAATACTTGAATTTTGATTCTGTACTGTAGGATAGTTACAGTATGGCCGTCCTTCCTATGGATATACAAGTGGTCGCTAGGTCAAGGACTATCCAAAACACTTGACCCCTGATCTCTGTGATCAATAGAATCTGAGATGTGATCCGCCGAAAAATCGCATTTTTTCCCCGCGGCTTTTTGGAACATCTTGATACCGAAGAATTTTACTCTCGTTTAGGGCTCCTTTCGTATATAAAGAAATAACTCAACTCGTCGGGTAGCCTACACTGTCCGTCCATAGTTGGTTTTATTCGTACCGCATAAATGGCGTCAGCGCAGTAACCATCGCGGCAGGTTGAAATAACAGCTGCACTCGCACACTCAGTTGCGAGCAGACAGTATTAAGTTGTGGACGTGCGTCCGTAGTGTGTCTACGTTGTCGTGTCGTAAATCGCAGTGGAGCAGCTCGTCTAAATGAAGTGTTCAAGGCATATTCGAGAATGTTTTGAAGGAGAGAAAAGTGTTTGTTAAGTTGGTCCCTCACTCACTGAAACCCGAATTAAAACAAAGCGTGGTCCCCTCACACGACTCGACAGACATGCAAAACATAGAAAATTGTTTTCTGGAAAACATCGTTACGCATGATGAGCCTTGATGTTATCAATCTGAATAATAAATTTCCTTGAGATGGAAGAGATTCCTTTCACAAATCGGCACAGATTTAGAAAACTCGTTCGTGCGAAACATAGGTTGTCCTTTCCTCGCACGGTTTCCTACGCACTGGGGATGAAGGACAACAGGTAGATTTAATATTGCTAGATTTCCAGAAAGCTTTTGACGCAGTACTCCACATGGTTTAGGTTCCCAGCAATGTGAGTGGCTCTGAAACCTCTTAAACAATCGAAGTCAATACGTTGTCCTCGACGGCGAGTGTGCGTTAGAGACAAGGCTATCGTCAGGAGTGTCCCAGGCAAATGGGGTAGGATAGCTACTATTCCCTCTTTACATAAATGACATGACGGAGAGTGTGAGCAAAAGTCTGCGGCTGTTTGCTGATGATGGTTTGGTGTACAGGGAAGTGTCATCGTTGAGTGACTGTAGGATAATACAAGATGACTTAGATGAAATTTCTAGTTGGTGTAGTGAATGGTAGCCAGCTCTAAATATAGGAAAATGTAACTTAATGCAGAGGAGTTGCAAAAATAAACTAAACTCCTCCCGAACAGGCCATGAAGTCCCAACGGTACTGACTGGCAACCGTGTCTTCGTCAGGTCACACGCATCACTGAATGCGGATATGGAGGAGCATGTGGTCAGTAAACCGCTCTCCCGGCCGTATGTCAGTTTCGGAGAACAGAGCCGCTACTTCTCAATCAAGTAGCTCCACAGTTTGCCTCACAGGGGATGAGTGCAGCCCGCATGCCAGCAGCGCTCGGCAGACCTGATGGTCACCCATCCAAGTGCTAGCCCAGCCCGACAGCGCTTAATTTCGGTGATCTGACCGATGTTACCACTGCGGCAAGGCCATTGGCTGCGTAGGGAAAATAGTCCACTAAAATTCAAATACAGCATTAGCAGTGCACTGCTTTTCATATGTCGTTCAAATATGTAACTGTAATGTTGCAGAACGTTGTGAAATGAGACGAACACATAATGATGGCACTGGGGAAGGTTTATTGGGAGAATTTCAGGAACATGTTACTCATCTGTAAAAGAGACCGAGTGGAACATTAATGTGATCCATTCTTGAGTATCACTTTAGTGTTAGGGATACCCACCAGTCGAGTAAAGAAAGATATCGAAGCAATTCAGAGGTGAGCTGTTTGATTTCTGGCTGGTAGTTTCGATCAACACGAGAATATGAGGAGATACTTCGTGAACTCAAATCCATGGAAGAAAAACGACATTGTTTGTACGCATAAATACTGAGAAAATTTAGAGGACGCGAGTTCACAGGTGACTGCAGAATGATTTGACTGCCTCCAACGTACGTTTCTCGTAACGACCACGAAGATAAGAGGAATTATGGCACGTACGGAGGCATATGGACAGTCGTTTTCCCTTGCGCTGTTTGCGAATTAAATAGGAAAAAATGGTTCAAATGGCTCTAAGCACTATGGGACTTAGAACTACTTAAAATTAACAAACCTAAGGAAATCACACACATCCATGCCCGAGACAGGATTCGAACATGCGAGCGTAGCAGCAGCACGGCTCAGGACTGAAGCCCCTAGAACTGCTCGACCACAGCAACCGGCGTGTAACAGGAAATGAAGTGACTAATAGTGGTACAAGGTAACCCTCCGGCAAACACCATATTGTGGCTTGCGGAGTATGTATGAATATACAAATGATTCTAACACAAAATGACCCAGCACAGTGTTTTACACAAAGAGTCAACGTACTGACCACGTAAACGACATTGACGCCAAGCTAAACAACATTCCAGATAAATACTTTTCCGACAGCTCACATGATTGTACGAACCTTCTGTGCATTGTTCTCAGTTCACGGGTGAGGGAGAGGCTACGTAGAACACATTCAAAATCATCATTAACGCAGTCTGGAAAATTTTTGGGCTGACAGATTGGGCTGCACAGTTGCTATACACAACCGCTCAATTGATCAAACAACTGATAGCGCTCGCCCATCGGCGGTGTTCCTTATTTTCTACTGTCTCTCTTTCTCGCAACAATAGCTCTCAACAAACAGGCTCTGAAGTCATTGCCGCGTCAAAGAACATGCTGGGTCTGTGCGTGGTCCTCAATACAGCTGGACTCTGACATGCCAATACACTTTTTGTTGATGCTACAGCGATCGCACATGATATATTGCTCGGCTGACGTATCTATAGAGCGATAAATACTCGAACCATCCGTGCGATTTGTCAAGGTCTGACGGCTGAGGGAATCCAGCTCCTTCTTGCGGGCTGCTTGCAGTGTATGTATTTAACCATCGAAGATGTAGTGGTGGTATACAACAGAATGCCTCCTTACGTTTTATCGTCAAATAAGTAGTGCATAATTATTGTCCCTGAAGAAGAATTTCTTCTTTCCACGAAAGACAAGTTGTGACGGGTATAATTGCATATGTTTTTACATATTGTATCTCATTATGTGCGCATCAGTGAGTTGGTTGTTTTTTTCTTTGTATCGGGATATTTTCCCCCGATGACGTCATAAACTTTGTGACTTGATGTTTTCTGCACGATCGTAACTGCGCCAATAGGCGTACTACTCCCGTAAGTACAGACTCACCGTTTTGAATCAACGTATCCACGCTTCAACACCTAACCTACTGGACAGGAGAAAATAAACATTAATGGCTTGCTGTCTGCCAAATGTAGGTATAATTATTAGTCTGGAAATAACGTAAATACCGATGTAATGTTGTTCAGGGCACATTATTCAGTCACCAATAGGAATACTTGTACTTATACCCATAACACACTGTATATTCTCTCCGGATTGTTTAGCCTAACGATGAGAACACGAAGAGGCATTCCGGATGACACTGACGAAGACAACAGTCGTAGATTATGTCTCAAAGAGTTGATTCTTCCACGAATTACGGCCATCGTATCCGAGAAATACTGCATTTTACAAAAAACATATACAATCCGTTTGAACACTACACAGTGCTATTAAAAAGTGGAAGTTCGGAACGAGTTTTTCGAAACACCTCGACAGTAAGATTGCACTATACGAACCTTGGATGAAGGTCAACAGGAGGATTTGATATTCCTAGATTTCCGTACGGCATTTGACACGGTACCACACTGCCGATTGTTAGCAGAGGTACAAGCATACGGAGTAGGTTCCCAGGCATGTGATTGGCTTGAAGACTTCTTCGGTATACCAGATCCCAGTATGTTGTCCTCGACGGCGAGTGTTCATCAGAGACACGGATATCGTTGTCAAAAAGAAGTGGGTTAGCACTGGTGTTATTTGCTACATAAATGATCTGGCACAAAGGGCAGGCAGCAGTTTGTGGCTGTTTACTGATGATGTTGCGATGAAAGGGAAGGTGTCATCGTTGAGTGACTGTAGGAGATTACAAGACGATTAAGACA
Organism: Schistocerca americana; assembly: GCF_021461395.2. Lineage (NCBI taxonomy): Eukaryota > Metazoa > Arthropoda > Insecta > Orthoptera > Acrididae > Schistocerca > Schistocerca americana. The sequence continues at coordinate 633,580,676 of NC_060123.1, read as the reverse complement.
AAATTTCTAGTTGGCGAGTTGACTGGCAGCTAGCTGTAATATAGCAGAACATAAGTTAATAGAAGTGAGTAGTAAAAACGAACCCATTAGTAAAAATAGTGTGCTTCTTGACACAGTCACTTCGATTAAACATCTAGGCGTAACGTTCCAAAGCAATATGAAATGAGCATGTACGTATTGTACTAGGGAAGGCACACTGTCGACTTCGGTATTTTGACAGTATTGTAGAAAAGTATGATTCATCTCTAATGGAGAACTCACTAGGACAATAGTGTGACCCATTATTGAGTGCTGTTCAAGTGTCTGGGACCCGCACCCGGTCGAGGTAAAGGAAGATATCGAAACAGTTCAGAAGTGGAGTGCTACACTTGTTACTGGTAGGTTCAAACAACACGTATGTGTTACGGAGGCAACTCATAAGGAAATCACTGGACGGAAGGCAACATTCCTTTCGAGTAGCACTATTGAGGAAAATATGTACGAAGATGTAGTTGTAATATGGTTACAGACAGAGTTAGAATTATGGCACCATATTATTGTGCATACCTTCCCAAGGAAAGAACAGTTGTAAGACTTTTCCATAACCCTTTAATAACTGATCAAGCTGCAGTGGCATGCTCTTAACGTTTTTCATTAATCAATTTGTTGTGCACTCTCCAGTCTTCTGGGTGAGATGAAGCGTGCAGTCGTAGTATGACAACTAAACTTTCACGTGCCATTTTGAAGTGTGAAGTGTCATTGATTTAATGAAGTCGATGTGCATTCTGTTGGCACATTTGTTGCCTTCGAATGCCAAACTATGGAAAGCACATCACATTCAATTTCAAAATAATTTTATTTGACGTGAGGATAACGTGTATTATTTTTTGAGACAAATTATTAGATCTCGCTTCTAGGCAGATTAATCGAGTATACGAATCTAGGACGTATGAAGCAGTTTTAGTACTCTAACAACGTGCAGAATTAACCCACATGACAATGCACTCACATCGCTGGATAACTACACTCCTGGAAATTGAAATAAGAACACCGTGAATTCATTGTCCCAGGAAGGGGAAACTTTATTGACACATTCCTGGGGTCAGATACATCACATGATCACACTGACAGAACCACAGGCACATAGACACAGGCAACAGAGCATGCACAATGTCGGCACTAGTACAGTGTATATCCACCTTTCGCAGCAATGCAGGCTGCTATTCTCCCATGGAGACGATCGTAGAGATGCTGGATGTAGTCCTGTGGAACGGCTTGCCATGTCATTTCCACCTGGCGCCTCAGTTGGACCAGCGTTCGTGCTGGACGTGCAGACCGCGTGAGACGACGCTTCATCCAGTCCCAAACATGCTCAATGGGGGACAGATCCGGAGATCTTGCTGGCCAGGGTAGTTGACTTACACCTTCTAGAGCACGTTGGGTGGCACGGGATACATGCGGACGTGCATTGTCCTGTTGGAACAGCAAGTTCCCTTGCCCGTCTAGGAATGGTAGAACGATGGGTTCGATGACGGTTTGGATGTACCGTGCACTATTCAGTGTCCCCTCGACGATCACCAGTGGTGTACGGCCAGTGTAGGAGATCGCTCCCCACACTATGATGCCTGGTATTGGCCCTGTGTGCCTCGGTCGTATGCAGTCCTGATTGTGGCGCTCACCTGCACGGCGCCAAACACGCATACGACCATCATTGGCACCAAGGCAGAAGCGACTCTCATCGCTGAAGACGACACGTCTCCATTCGTCCCTCCATTCACGCCTGTCGCGACACCACTGGAGGCGGGCTGCACGATGTTGGGGCGTGAGCGGAAGACGGCCTAACGGTGTGCGGGACCGTAGCCCAGCTTCATGGAGACGGTTGCGAATGGTCCTCGCCGATACCCCAGGAGCAACAGTGTCCCTAATTTGCTGGGAAGTGGCGGTGCGGTCCCCTACGGCACTGCGTAGGATCCTACGGTCTTGGCGTGAATCTGTGCGTCGCTGCGGTCCGGTCCCAGGTCGACGGGCACGTGCACCTTCCGCCGACCACTGGCGACAACATCGATGTACTGTGGAGACCTCACGCCCCACGTGTTGAGCAATTCGGCGGTACGTCCACCCGGCCTCCCGCATGCCCACTATACGCCCTCGCTCAAAGTCCGTCAACTGCACATACGGTTCACGTCCACGCTGTCGCGGCATGCTACCAGTGTTAGAGACTGCGATGGAGCTCCGTATGCCACGGCAAACTGGCTGACACTGACGGCGGCGGTGCACAAATGCTGCGCAGCTAGCGCCATTCGACGGCCAACACCGCGGTTCCTGGTGTGTCCGCTGTGCCGTGCGTGTGATCATTGCTTGTACAGCCCTCTCGCAGTGTCCGGAGCAAGTATGGTGGGTCTGACACACCAGTGTCAATGTGTTCTTTTTTCCATTTCCAGGAGTGTAATATGGTGCAGTGATTTGAAGACATCGGCATTGTTAATCATACTGCAAGCGAAAAGCCTGTTGTGAGCAGGAAATACTTTGGGGAGTATATTGCACGCTTATCTTACTGGTCCCAAGTACTGAAATCAAATGGTCTGTTGTTTTTGTTGTACGGTCAATTGTTATGAATGACCATAAACGAAAATTACAGAATTATGAAAAAGGCCACCATTCACGCAGTGGATTTTTACGAATGAAGGTACTACAGGTAACTTAGCGCCGCCAAGAGAAACGACTGTCCACTAACCATGTCTCCTCTTTATACAGTTTCTTTTATAGTGGAGTCCCAGAAGGATCGGCTAGAGCAATTTTTCCCAACCTTTTTCGACTCCCGAACCCCTTCTACAACGATCTGCGCTGGGTGAATCACTGACCTCTAAATATAGATACAACAGACACGCACAAAATTTAACTCAAAGCAAGAGGTTTAACCACCATAAATTAACTTCACCCTTGATGATTAAAACCTAAAGTTACTCCAGTTACGAATTAAAAGTTACACAACGTGAAGGCCTAGTTGCAATAATAAATACAAGTTTTCACTGCAATTATTCACCTCTTCCTTGGAATTAAGCGAGAAGGTGGCGCCTGCTTTAGATGGCACAGAGCTTTGAAGTCAGAAACCATAGAAGTTAGGTAAAGTCTCAAATCACTGTCAGCAAAAAGGTTTGTCTCTGTATTATTTATTAAATAGGCAGATGAAGAATACGACTTTTCGAACAGATATGTGGCTTTGGGTAATAAGCCGTCATGGCTTTATTCGCTAACGCTGGTATCTCCTTTAAACTGAGCTAAAAACCAATGAATGACAAAGATTTATGACACTTCAGTAACTGAAAATCAGATGAAACTTCAAGATGCTGCTCTTTTCCTTTTACGCTTAATGTGGATTCTAAAGTTATCGATTCTTCGAATGGATTGCAAATCCAGTTCTTATTATTGGATGGAGCAGGGAAATATTCTCTGATGGTTTTTCCAAGTCCCTTCTATTGTTTGTTAAACATATTCTTGAATTTTCGTCCAAAGAAAGTTGGTTTTCTACCAGGAATTTGTGAAAAGTACCGAGGTACTCAGTACGGTTCCTACTGAAACACGTTTCGAAAAAATTAAGTTCTTTGGTAAATGATTCGATAAGGTCTTGCACACTATAAACGTTTATATTCGACCACTGGAGAATAAGTTCAAACTGTTAATTTTTGAGAAAATGTCTGCCAAATAAGCTAAATCTGAAGCCATATTTCATCTCCCATGCACTTTGCTTTCTCAGAGGCATGACTGGTGATAAAAACACAAACTTCGTCTTTAAGCTCATACAGTCTGGAAATAGTTCTACCGCAAGATAGCCACCTAACCTCAGTATGAGACCATAAACATTTTCTCATTTCCTCACAAAACACTGAAAATATGTGGGAATTTGTAGGAAGAGCCTTAATAAAATTAATTATTTTTACTGCATGGACCAACATAGATCCCAATTAATCGGGCATGCGTTTAGAAACAAGAGCCTGTCCGTGAACGCAACAATTTGTCCAAGAAATATTCGGCGTTACCAGTTTCACTTTGGCCACAAACAGAGCATAACACTCTGTCGTAGATTTTGTACCACCTGAACAAATGCCTCAGCAGCGAGTCCAGTCTATTGAATTTTCGTGGAAGTATTCATCGGTTAAATGAAATATATCTCCACCCGTAGTCTCTCTTTTAACGGTCTGTAGAATAATGATTCTCTTCTACGACTCCCCATAAGTATAATGAAAGCAAAGTAAAAAAATTTGCTAAATTGGCGACATCAGTCCATTTGTCAAGTTGTATCATGCAAGATGGACCAGCTCTAACTCTTTCGAAAATTCTATTTTCGGCATAGTTTGAAATGTCTTTAATCCCACGGTTGACCTTATTGTCGGACAATCGTACCGTATTCCCTTTTTTGTGAAAGATTCTCCAAGAACGAACTGTACTAGTCATTTGTACATGGGCGTACTAAATCTTCAACTATTGAATGTGACATTGCAGTTTTAACAGTTCTGTAGATAACACGACAAGACACTTCCAGATCATTATCCTTGCACTGTTTGCAGCGGATCGTGGTCCCCTCATTGGCTTTTCTTGCATAAAAATCAGCAGACTTTTTCACGTGTTTGGGGTGTTTTAGTTTTTAAATGACGTGTTTAAGCAGGGAAGGTTGCAGACTACTGTCAGAAAGAATGTCGCCACAAACAACACACTGTGATATTGGACAGTGCGTGTCATTTATATATGAAAATCCAAACCTGTTTTACTTATCATCGCACTTCCTTTTCTTTACGCACGGTTCAGTTTTGTCGGTGTGACACACCTCACTAGAAGCTGAATTATTTGTTGACAACACTAATTTGCAATTTTGTTAAACCCTGTTTTTCTTCCAAACTTCCACTTTACAACCAGTCATCCGTTTTAATCTGAACGGAAAAATTTCAGACACTCAATTGACAACTTACACCATTTGGAACAAGGAAAGATGAATTAGTCTATTGTTGAAAATGAAAGGCCTGACGGCCATGTAATATTTTCTTCGTGGGGTCGCGGTACTGTTGATAGTATTGTTAGAACACAAAGAAACAGACGCATTTATGGAAATAATGTGATAAATCCCCGATGTTACACGTATGTAACGATGGATGATAGAGGGTTAATTTAGTTTTTAAGTAATAATAATAATAACCGTAATTATTATTATTATTATTATTATTATTATGACAATGTCGCAGAAACTAGGGAAATAGTAACAGGCCTAATCTCGAAACCCGTCATTATGGAAAAGAGTTTAGGCGAGCCCCCTGAGATGTTAAGGCTTTAGATTCAGAATATTGAAATTCAGGGAATTGCTGGAAGCGTTGCAGCGTTCACTAACAGCGCATTTCTGACTTTTAAAGGAAGGTGCACGGTTTATGTTTAAAATACCTTCCTTTATTGCGTAAGTTGCTTGCTTGATAAACGTCTCGTTAGTTTGACTGACAGAACAGCAAAGTTAGGGAGCGCAACAGTCTGGAAGAAATGTACGTATGAAAAGCAAAGGATTAACACAGTTCTTTTTATTCTAATCTCAGTGTTACATGTATAGAACGAAGCGGAAAAATCCAACGTTCTTCAAAAAATGTTTCAGTCTGAGAATAAAAAATCAGAGACTAAAGAGCAGGATGATGTATTAGCTGGAAGGTACGCAGCCTGAAAATTAGTGGAAGAAGTCCACTACCTCTAACTGCGGGCAAAGAATTTTATATCTTGATTCTTGAAGCATTTTAATAAAAACACGGCAAATGAGTAGCAGCACAAGCCAACTCAAAGGGAAGGAAGGAATATTACGGTTTAAGATCCCGAGCAGTTCAGGGAAACAACAGAAAACTTAAATCTAGATAGCCTACCGAACACAATACCGCTGGCTTATCTGTGTATAATCTCGCTCAGAATAGAAACTCGATGTCTTACTAACGTGCTACTAAGATTCGCTGTATTTAGACACGGGAACTGCATTAGTAAAGGAAGTCGGGTGAGGGATTAAAATACACGTCAACCGAACGTAGTTCTAGTTTTCGATGGTTTCGCTAAATAACTTTTTTCTGGTACATACTAATATTTCAAATGATAAAGTAACTCCGTCTGTTATGCTTTCACGACCAAACTGCTGAACAGATTTTGATAAAACTTCGTATGGAGATAGCTTGAACGCTGAGTAAGAACACAGGTACCCTAACAAGTGTGTAGTACAATACATTTATTGATTTGAAGAATATAACGCGAAATACGGAAGAATAATTACCCTTTAAAAATCTATTTCCTCTTTCAGTTGTGAACTCTTATCATATTTTTGAAAATGCTTTTATTGCTTGATATCTTGTACGTAACATGATTCAACGTAATCAATACAATGTTTATTCAATTATAACCGTCTTTAATCGATACTTCCATACTAATACCAGTATTTTTAACTGCGAAAGTAAGTCTGTTATGTTTTCACTGCTCTATCGCTGAACGGATTCCGATGAAATTTCGTATAGAGATAGCTTGAACCCTAAGGAAGAACGCAGGCTACTTTAGAAACTGTATCTTTTTGGGCATTATTAACATTTTTAAATAAAGTATACGTGAATGGGGTGTAGATGACGCTGGCACGATGGTCGGCGACTATTAGTGATTTCAAACCATTCCTTGTCACAAATCCATCCAATGTTTTTGAGCGAGTGGTTTGCGATATTGAGATGCTACACCATCTAGCATTGCTGGAGAGTTTTGGTGGTGATACAACAATAAAATCGGACTATAAGCCCGAGAATCATATTTAAAATAATTACTTTAAGCCCTGCAAAACGGAAGTTTTATTTAGTGCATAGTTCTAAGACAGCTGAAGCTGCGAAAGTTAGGCGAATCCAACAAACCCCAGAGCAATCTCACGTGCCCCGGAACTTGGATGCAGAACGTCGGCTGGCCTTAATTGTTACAGAGACAGTAGAACGGTCATAAGCCCGTCGCATTTTGGACTCTGAGTGTCACGCATCTCTTACAGCTTCCGAGACGCTTGGAGACCTCAACAGAGATATTTGTAACATGGGGTGTTCTTGGTAAGCCTGCATTTCTTTAACATCTGTCAACTGACTATGTTAATCATAAATGAGACATACCATGGGGATAGGTAAAAAATTTTGTCACCATAACGCATGTAAATGAAAGGATGAAGCGGTTGCTATGTCCTGCCATGGTGGCAAAGTCTCACATCCGGTAATAAGTGACCCAGAGGAACCACTACAAAATATGCTTCTGCACAAATGCAATGAATTGAGGAATTTTTAAATACAACTAGAAAATATAGTGTATGGTTTCAGATTCGACATATAGCAAAACATGTACGTACAAATAGGCACTGCATACATTTTTTTAAAAAAAAATGTGTCAAATGTGTGTGAATTCCCAAACTACTGAGGCCATCGGTCCCTAGACCTTCACACTACTGAAACTATCTTATGCCAAGAACAACACACGTACCCATGCCCGAGGGAGGGCTCGAACAACTGCGGAGAGACCGCACAATGAGCGACATGGCGCCTCCAATCGCGCGGCCACTCCGCACGGCATACATTTTTTATACATACATCTCTACACAAGTATATACACAGACATCATGTAAAATTAGTAACTTATTCACCATCAATCACATAACAAAACTACCGATATGTGAGCGAAGCAGCGGGTAACAGCAAGTAATGGTATATTTCCCCCAAAAACTTTGCTGCTAAGTTTGTGTAGCATCCTTATTAAAATTTATTACTTACCTGTGCACGACATGTTTGCAAACAACACCTTCAGTGATTTCGTCGTTTGTCGTTTAATGGTCTGACATGTTACGAATCACTTAAAAATTACACCGTCGGTGAGCAAATTTTCGACACATTGGTTCCACAGTAGTCTCAACTGTAGTATTTCTATCTGATTGTTCAATAAGCGGAAATGAAGTGATAAGAAACAAACCGTGAACTTCAGTTTCGTGCCGCAAACACATTTGGTAAATCATCATATTCCTATTTATAGACACAGGAAAAACTCGTGGGAAACCTTGTGAGTATCTGACACCTCACGGTGGGTGAGAAGTAATCTCAGCTCTAGCATTATTATTCGACATGTCAAATCGTAAGAATAATGGGAAGGTTAGGCGACGATTAAATACGTTTTCCTTGCGTCTAACACAACTGATAAACCATCAGTTTCACATTTACAGACACTGAAATATCTAGAGTGAGGTTATCGTTAATTTTGCGAATGTATGAAAACTGTTATTTGTTTTCTTCTTATTTCGTGGTTTTACTTAATTTTATTATTTATATTATAGTTTTACTATTTATATAGCTATTTATGTTATTTATGTAATACTCCAGCTAGTTTAAATACGCCATCGTGTATTGAACTCTGTGTTTTCAGAATATACATGCCACCAACTACGGCCGATTCTTTTAAAGAATATACATGTCATCAATTACAGCCAATTCCTTTAAAACGTATAACTTTGTGCAATAGTGATGCCTCTTTACGTACTTATTCTGCGGATGCCTCGATTAGCTAGGGGAATGATAATACGGAGCCCTAAATCCTCCCTTTCGCGGTCAGTTTTACGCGCGAAATAACACTTTAGATGTTAATAAATACATAGAGCTTTCATATGACTTAAACATTGGCAGAAAATGTAAAGGAGGATACAAAACAAGTACGATTATTTGGTGTGTGGTAGATGTACCTTTAAAGATAATTTGTGACATTTTCAGATGAGGGGCGACTAATTTTTGAATATCGCTCAGTGATCTGAAACACTATGGTATGACAGAAAAATTATTGGCGTTTCTCCTTTCACTCGGAAACAATACATTATTTTAAAAAAAACAAAAGAAACACAATGAAATAGCACCAAGAAGAATTATCCGAATGGGACTGAAATATATAGATGTGATGCGTATGTACAGACAAAAATTGATTACAATTTCGGTAATATTGGTTGATTTATTCAAGAAAAACAGATTCACAAACTGAGTTAGTCAATAATGCGTTGGCCCACTTCTGGCCCTTATGGAAGCAACTATCCGGCTTGTCACTGTTTGATAAGAGATGTTGGATGTAGTCCTGAGAGAAACCGTGCCAAATTCTGTCAGAGTGCTGCCTTAGAACGACACAATCCCGAGCTCGTTCGAGCCCCCCTGCCCATAATGCTCCAGACATCCTCACCTGGGAAGAAATCTGGTAACTTTGATGGCAAACACAGGATCCCGCATGCATGACGATAAGCGGTAGAAACTGTTTCCACTTGCAGACGGGCATAATATTGCTGAAATGTAAGCCCAGGGTGGCTTGCCATGAAAGGCAACAAAACGGCTGCAAATGGCTCTGAGTTTTATGGGAATTAACATCTGAGGTCATCAGTCACCTAGAACTTAGAGCAACTTAAACCTAACTAATCTAAGGACATCACACACATATATATCCCCGGGCAGGATTCGAACCTGCGACCGTAGCGGTCGCGCGGCTCCAGTCTGAAGCGCCTAGAACCGCTCGGCCACACCGGCCGGCCAACAAAACGGGCCATATAATATCGTCGATGTACCGCTGGGCTGTAAGGGTGCCGTGGATGACAACGAGAGGAGTCCTGCTATGAAAAGAAATGGCACTTCAGATCGTTGCTCCTGGTTGTCGGGCAGTATAGCTGGTGGTAAGGTCTTATGGGATGAAACTGGTGAGCCTACACACAATCGATCTTAAACTAACCTACGCTATGGACAACACACACCCGTGTCCGAGGGAGGACTCGAACTTCCGACGTGGGGAGCCGCACGGACTGTGGCAAGACGCCCCTGCCATCGCCGCTACCCCGCGCGTCTTTCAGGCTGGTATCCCACCGATGTCCGGCTTGTCTCCGGACACGTCTTCGGCCTGGAATCACGATGGCTGGAGTGGGTTTGAACTGAGCCCCGATGACCAGTGAAGACGTGCCTGGAGACGCGTAGGAGAGCAGTGCGATATCAACCTGACCGTTGTGTGCCAAACAACCTGACAACAAGGAGAGATGGTCTGAAGCTCAATTTCCTAGCACCGCTACAGATGTGAGAGTGTTTACATTATGTAGCGACCAGGAACGTTGAGGATTTCGCTCCAAAATTTTGGGAAGCAGAAATTTTTATCAGCTCTTAGACGGGCCGGTGTTGTTACCTTCCAAGTAACCGTTGAGCTCATTGGGAGGCAGAATACGGCAGTGAATCGTTACATAAGTTTAAACCTGCACGATTCTCTGCATTCCGTCTGCCTTTGTTCATCAACTGCGATTTCGGTGCACAGTATCTGTAGCAGCACACACCATGCCTACTTCATTGGTTACTTCCACAATGTACAGAGGCGTGGTTCAGCATTACACAACTCAGGATGTTACGATAAAATTTGTCAGGTGCGGTCAGGTGGAAAGTCAAAGGAACGCCGCGGAGGTGTATGCGGAGCCCTATCGTTGGAAGCTTGGTTGTGTGTGGATCAGAGGCCGAGAACACAGCTCCAGCAGAGTTTGCAGAGGTACAGCTTTCGGGGCGCACGTTGAAATAAACCGGCGTCTGGCAACTGAGACTCGTCGTGGAGGGACGCGGACGCAATTTCGAACGCTCGGAAGAGGACTCGACGGAAAGTTTATCCCCCAAGGCCGGCTTTGCGCCTGTATACGTCAGAAAACGGATAAGCCGGGAGCCACGGCTGGCTGCTGAAAATCCACGCCGAAGCGTCTCTATAAACTGTTGCGCTTCCGCCGAATATTGGTCAGCATGAGCGGGAGTCTGCATTTACATCTCTTTCCTTTCTGTGCCATCCGCGTAGAGTGTGCAGTAAGAGCGACAGTCAATACGACACCATACAAATGAAACAATTTTTGCGCGTATTCCAATCACCATTACATCCACATCTATACTCCACCAGCTATCTTACATCTAAATGTACGAAGCTATTTGGAAAATAAGATCCGATCCGGCGCGAAATGGAAACTATAGTGGAAGTCCAATGGAGCGTTGCACATATGTGTAGGGCAGTGTCTCCAGTATGACCGGCGGTTGAATCACGTATCTCTTTTAAGCTCTGAGTGCACAGCGAGTACGTAAAGGCGCCTAGAAACTAGTGTCTCTCAGCCAACATGAGGCCTTGGTGAGACATTTTGCCTCATGCCATGCAGGCGCTCCTGCAGTGTTTTCTATTGGAAGTGTCTGGTCTCCGACAATACAGCCCGTAAATGGCTCCCCTGAGTTTCATCTCTTCTCACATGAACCGCTGGCTATGAAGACAACGTTTTGGCACAGACAACCAGCTGTCGACTAGCGCAGAGAACTGGCGGAAAGCAAAGGTGGCCGCCTTCTTTTACGAGGGTATCAGAAAGCTGGCACAATACTACGGCAGATATCTAAGTCGCAGAGGTGGGTATGTAGATAAGTAGCTGAAAGGTGTAGCCGACTGTTCCAAATAAAACATTTTTGTTTTTCAAATTGGTTTCCATTTCGCGATCGATCGGATCTTAGTAGTCCTCATATGTTGTGTTTACTTCCGTAACACGAGGTATTGGTTCAAATGGCTCTGAGCATTATGGGACTTAACATCTAAGGTCATCAGTCCCCTAGAACTTAGAACTACTTAAACCTAACTAACCTAAGGACATCACACACGTCCATGCACGAGGCAGGATTCGAACCTGGGACCGTAGCGGTCGCGAGGTTCCAGACTGAAACGCCTAAAAACACGAGGTATTTCACAATATCTCTCACGGGCTTCTAGTACTGCAGAAGGGACTTGGTTGCCAAAGTTTTTATAGCGAAATCATCTGCAGGAATGTAGAGTTGGATATGAACTACGTTTGAACATCTAACTAAGTAGTATGGCTACCAACTATCTGTATCAATTTGTTTTAAATCGCAACTTAGGTCAATGACCTTCACCTTGATTTTGGCCTACTTTGTTTATATGATCCAGCTCGATGACGTCACGACCACCCCCCTTTCCCCTCCCATCCTCCACCACGCCATTCCTTACCCCCTCTCCAGCCAACCACGGCATAGTAGTAAAATGAAACCACCAATCAAAAATCCAATATGTTTGAGCAATAGTCTGTTCAAAATTACTTCAGGATTGATACTTCGGTAGGGGCACGTGGAAGCGTAGAACACAGGCGTAATCTTACTTTTCATGTAACCCTTGCACACGGGTAAACTATTCATTTTATAAAAATGGAAATTGCTACGATATGTTCTGGAAGAGTTACGCTACATATTGATTTTAGTTTTATATGCGGCAACAAATTATCAAGATGATATAAGGACATTTACGAAAGTTTATTTTCTCACGAGATAACGAAATTTTCGACATGTGGGAAAGTTTTTTGTTACTGAAGTGAATACATTGCGGGAATAAAATCTTAAGAATAAATCACATTTTCACATGTTTGAAACCAGAACTCTGGCGGAGATCTCTAATGGGGTTTGTAATGAAATAGTTATTAATTGTTCTGATCTGCCTACTTAATTGCAACGCAATAAAACATACGATTAATCGAGATTAACACGGTGGAAAAACGAATCTTAAATAGGCCAACCTCTATTGTTTCGTAACAACAAAAGCGATACAAATAACGGGGACTCTGTATTACAACAGTCGTATTGTAAATAGTAATACTAATTTTGCGTGATACATACTGAATTCTTGAGGTGAACTTCCTTTTGAAATGGTTGTTATTCAAGCCTTCTTATTAAAATTTCAAGAATTAGGACGGTGTAACTTTGTTGTGTAGGTACACATTCAAACTTCGCACGCCAAACTTGTAGCCGGATTCGCCTCTGCTCCATTTCTACGGGGACAATGGAAACACTTCACTGTTATGACGGATTCTTGAAGTGCCAGTACCACTGACACTATTGTCGTTTAATGGAATTATCATCTCCTCCACTGAACTTGCCAAAAGAGCTTCATTCGGCCACTCTCTTTCCATGATGCTCTGCGAATGTTTGGTGGCTTTCTTCCAATCTTCAAATCTTCAGCGGTGACGTTCCTAACAGCTTCTCTTCTGAGTGCTTCGACTGCGGAGAGGGTACATTTGTTATTATTCCTAGCAACGCAACCTTTAATTTGGGCCTATGTTAACTCAACTGGGTTGAAATGGCGGTGGCAAGATGATAGCCTGATGACTATATGCCTATGTTCTTTGCCTGTTCGTCGATTTCGCATAGGGAGAACTGTGGCTTCTGCCGATACACTTGTTCAATAAGCTCTATCTTTTTAAGGTTACACATACGGTATGTCGCCGTAGCCAGTCAATCATTTCCACCTTTCGATTTGCCATGGTAGGTGCCTTGTCAACAACAACGGAATGGTAAGGAGCATTATACAGAACAATTGTTGGAGGTTTTCCAAGATCTGGTATTAGTGAATCTTCGAACCACTTTGTAAATGTAATTTGGTTCATTTCTTCATTATAGTCTCCTGTTTCCTTTGATTTAAAAAGCAGGATACTGAACGATAACCTTGCTAGATGCCTTCATCAAGAAGAATACGTCTACTCCCCTTGCCACAAAGTACTGTCATTTTTCCTATAGCTGCATTGTCTGTCCAGCTCCGATTAAAATCGTACCAGAACTGCCCACTTGCGTCAAGTTACATTAGTTCGTCGGTATTTATGCTGCGGATGCATCTCAAAATTCGGTATCGTCATGCAGCTATATCCTTCCTCTCCATTAGCACCTTATGATGGCAGAAATGTAGAAATGTCCATAGTGAAAGCTAAGGTTGTGTAAATCTGTGTAGATGTGTGACTGCCTTGAACAAGTCCTGAATCTTTAAGTGTGACCGGTAACTTCCTAAGCGTCGTATGTTTCTTCCTGTGATTTTAAACATGACGACGAATCGCATCATCTGCAAACGAATCGATATGGGTAATCCTTTTATCCATACCAAGGTTTTTCTCACGGGTGTAAGGTTTCGATGGTTCTTCAGCATCCTTTTCTTCCCAATCTTCACAACAGTGTTTTGGTTTATTTTCAAAGCTTTTGAAGAACACTTCCTCCCCATTTCTTACAACAGTGTTTTTGTTCGTATTCAAAACTTCGGCAGTTCTGTCCGTAACTTAGATGACGGAGAGGCAGCGGGCCACTATTAAGGTTTTCATTCTCAAAGTAGGCACGTAACATACAAACTATTTCTCTTCGCTTCCCTCGTATGTCAATCCCCTAGCCAAATGAACGACCTCGATGTTTTCCACTTATAACGTTCACCGAACTTCTCGCTGACATCGTTCAGTACCACACAACGAATAACGGAAACAACTAATAAAAGAATAACTCCTATAACCGTAAAAGTGCACGCACGAAGTCACAGGGCGCAATAATCATACAGGACAGCAGGCTGGTTGCAGCTAAGGCCCGCTGCAACAATGAAGTGTTTAGTGTGGGGTAAACGACTGGCAACTTCGGGGATTTGCTGCGACTGCGAGTAGCGTAGTATTGGCGGAAAGTCGCCTGGGCCTGATTCTGCTGCGTGCCCCCTCCCCCCCCCCCCCCCCTTCTTGCCACGCCCGTCCTCGCTGTCAATTCTGAAGTATTGGACAGACTTTAGTCCAGCGGTCCTAGTGTGAAAATTATAAAAAGTTAGCCACATCTCCTTACCGCCATTCCGCTCCTCCTGATCATTCTTGCATTAAAATAACAGATTCACGTGAAACGACAATGGTACTTGCATCTGAAGCACGTAAGCACACAGACGCGCATACACGGGCACACACTCAAACGCTCACATAAAGAGGGAAATTTAAAAAAATTTAAATTCTTTTCAGCCAACCAAAACACACAAGCACACACATCCTGCAACGTGCCATAATTCTGTGGGAACGTCTACCACAGAATTGTGGAATGTTACGTGCTTGTGTATGTGTGTGTGTGTGTGTGTGTGTGTGTGTGTGTGTGCGCCCGCGCGCGCACTTGAACTCGTGCGCGCGTATGCGTGTCTGTGTACTTATGTAATTCAGATGCAAATACCTGTACCACTGTACGTTAACCTGTCATTTTTATGCATAATTGGCTGGATATGAGGAGGGTGGAACGGGGGTGTGGCTAACTTTTTATAATTTTAATGCTAGGACAGCTGCACTATATGCCGCGGTGGAGCATGTAAGGCCGCGCTTGACAGTTTCTTGTCAGTCTTGCGACTCACTCTGAGGGTGTGGGCGAGCGATAAGCGACCGAAATATCAGTGGAAGAAATTTTCTGCAAAGAAATTTCCACTCTACAGCGGAGTGTGCGCTGATATGAAACTTCCTGGCAGATGAAAACTGTGTGCCGGACCGAGACTCGAACTCGGGACCTTTGCCTTTCGCGGGCAAGTGCTCTACCAACTGAGCTATCCAAGCACGACTCACCCCCCTTCCTTACAGCTTGAGTCGTCAGTCGTTCTTGGGTACCTCAGTTGGTAGAGCACTTGCCCGCTAAAGGCAAAGGTCCCGAGTTCGAGTCTCGGTCCGGCACACAGTTTTAATCTGCCAGGAATTTTCATATCATCACACAGTCCGCTGTAGACTGAAAATTTCATTCGAGAAACATACCCCAGGATGTGGCTAAGCCATGTCTCCGTAATATTCATTCTTGCTGGAGTGCTAGTTCTGCAAGGTTCGCAGGAGAGCTTCTGTGAAGTTTGGTAGGTAGGAGACGAGGTACATTCGGAAGAAATTTTACTTGCGCGGCTACACTCCCGAAATTTAATGGACTATTCATTACCCGAAAAGTTGAAAATGCACATCAAGTACCTCTTCGGGGAGGAGATGGTACCATGGGTCCACAGTTTGGAAAAATTACGACAATAGACAGCAAGACTATTGAGCTCCTTGAGTTTCTTACTAAAGTGCCGGGACCAGGGAGTTATTCAAAAATTTGCGAGAACGCTGCAGTAAATAGAATTTTACACAGCGCTGGTTCTGCTTTTGTAAGATGAACAATTCGTTTTACCCATCGGAAATTGGACACTGTTTCTGAACACCTCTATCATCTGCATTTGAAGATAGCGCCTGTTTTACCTCCTGACTCATGGGACTGGATTTATGCCCGGTATTACACTATCAAATTTCTTTGTCAAAGATTTGATCAAAGATGTGATCAAATATTCTGTCAAATATATTTGACAAAGATCTTTGACGTAGCGCTAGAAGGGATATTACACTGTCGTCAAAGTTCAAGATGGCTGACAACAACTTGTTATTAACCGCAGCAGTTGCACGTACCGCAATTGCATCGTGTGCACATGCGGAAAAGAAGTGGGGGGGGGGGGGGGGGGGGGAAAGGAACCATACATACAAGGTTGACAGTCTTAAATTCCTGGGATTACAACTTGATAACTAATTCAGTTGGGAGGAGCACACCACAGAACTGCAGAAACGCCTTAACAAATCTGTATTTGCAATTCGAGTGTTAGCAGACATAAGCAACATAAAAATGAAAATGTTTGCATACTTTGCCTACTTTCATTCCATAATGTCACATGGTATAATATTTTGGGGTAAATCTTAAAGTCAAACAAAAGTTTTCCGAGTCCAAAAGCGTGTAATACGTATTATTTGTGGAGTAAATTCACGGACGTCCTGCAGAAACCTCTTCAAAGAACTAGGTATACTAACTACTGCCTCTCAGTATATTTACTCCTTAATGAAATTTGTCCTAAATAATATATCTCTTTTTCCAACAAACAACTCAGTTCATACATACAATACCAGGAACAAAAATGATCTGCACAAGGACTGCAAAGCACTTACTTTAGTTCAAAAAAGGGTCCACTACTCAGGAACACTCATCTTAAATAATTTGCCAGCAAACATAAAAATTTTAGTTACAAATAAAGATCAGTTTAAAAGAAACCTGAAAAACTTACTAGTTTCCAACCCCTTCTACTCCATTGACGAAATTTTTAATAGAAACAAATGATGTATTTATTCATACTATTAGTATTGTTATTTCAGCTTAAAAAAATTGACATGTTCCACACCCACGAGGATCTCCTCAGCACGGATCTATGGAACGAAAAACTAATCTAATCTGGGTGAAGCCGTGGGTTTTACGACGACACGATAAAAGCATTAAACAAAACTTGTTAGGTGGGTTTACAGTGGGAGACTTCAAGTTGTGCATCAATTACTTAAGAATGGATGAGCATACATTTCTGTATGTGCTCTGTGAGGTGTATCCTCATATCACAATATTCACTTAAGAACTGCTACATCTTCAGAAGACAGGGTCACTGCAACACTCCGATTCCTTGCTACAGAAGAGGGTTATGTTAGGTTAGGTCAGGTCAGGTCAGGTCTCCAATCTTCTTAATCTATTTTGGTATTCAGGGTGCCTCATCTTGCAAAGCGCCTCATCAGCTTCATATATCTCTATTAATTTTGTAGTTGTCAGTACACACCAATTGTATTTACCGGCAATGTTTATAAAAACACTGCAGCGATGCTAGCGCTCCAAGTGGTAACATGTCACATTGCAGCTAACAGAAGACAAGCGACTTCTTTGATCAAATCTACAGCGAGGCTCTAGATTTGATCAAATATTGGACGACATTTGACAAAGTTCCCTATTACACCATCAAATATCTTTGACAAAGATATTGGACAAAGATATTGGACAAAGAAATTTGATAATGTAATACCGGCCTATGGCACGAAATGGGCTGAAGTGGCTATAAAATGACAGATTACCAAGTATAGTCGATTAGAGCAGCCTTCTCAGGTGGACTCTTTCTTTCGACGTTCCGTCGTAAATTTGACGGGTAAGGATCTGGACGAATCTAATGTATCTGTCTTAAGTAAAGGGCTAAATTTTGCCCCTGCTCCAAAGACTTTGCAGGAATCATCTTTCATGAGTGCCACTGAAGAAGCCGTCCGACCGCCGTCAGAGGGTTCAGCTGAAGAAATCAGACATGAAGGCTGCCGAGCAATTAGGAAACATCGTCCACAAACAACTAATGTTTCCAAAGAAGAGAGATTTACGATACGAAGGCTGTGTGAGGATACTGACACAGTCGTCCTGTGTGCTGATAAAGGTAATGCTACCGCCCTTTTGGCCCAGAAATTCTACAAGGAAAAGATATGTGGTTTCCTTAGTTCTGGTGCATACCGGAAGACCAACAAAGATCCTACCAACAAGGTGACAATAAGGACTGCTGCTTTGCTGAACGCTTAATCACTACCAAAGGAAGTCATAAGAAGCTCAAAAGTGCGAGGTGCAGTACCACCGAAATTTTTTGGGCTTTCTAAAGTTCACAAAATAGGTAAGGATGAGCGTCTAGAGCATCTGAGGCCTATAACGAGTGTTATTGGTTTATTCCTACTTAACATTTAGCTTCCTTATTAAAACCATTGGTAGGAAAATGTAGTCACCACATTCGTAATTCTATGGATTTTATTCACAGAATCAGCAATGTGAGGCTAAATAGTACGGATGTGCTCGTTAGTTTTGACGTGGTATCATTATTTACCAAGGTACATTTAAGGGGCTCTCTATCTCTTATCGCCCAAACTTTTGACAAGAGCATCATGACGTTATTTGAACATGTGCTTTTATCATCTTACTTTCAGTTTAATGGTGAATTTTATGAGCAGGTTGATGGAGTTGCTATGGGAAGCCCACTCTCACCTCTGGTAGCTAATTTATTCATAGAGGACTTCGAGGACAAGGCACTGGACTCCGCTGGTTTTAAACCAATAGTCTTCTGGCGTTAAGTGGACGACACTTTTGTAGTACGGCCACATGGAATTGTTGAATTACATCACTTTCTTGAGCATTTGAATTCTATCCATGCTATTATCAAATGCTATGGAAATAGAAAATGACACTGCCTCCCCTTTTTGGATGTTGTCGTGCGTCGTGGAGTTGATGGCACATTAGGACATGCCGTATATCGTAAACCTACACATACAAATCTATATCTACATGCCAGTAGCTGCCATCACCATTCACAGACCATAGGTGTCCTTAAGACCTTTGTGCATAGGGCGCATTGTATCTCTGATAAAGATAATTTGCAAGATGAGCTCACATACCTCAAGAGCATTTTAAAGGGAATGGATTTTCTCCGCAACAAATTCGCAAAGCATTCAAGGTAAAACCTAGAACGCAGGTACGTGATGGGGAAGAAGATAGTAATTCCTTCAGATGAAATGCGTTTTTACCCTATCTTTCTTCGAAGATAGGCCGTATTCTCGAGAAACACCGTGATCTTCCGGCCTCCCACGAAGATTGCAGCTTTACTCGGCTCTGTAAATGACGATTTATTGCTTCGTAAGGCGGGTGCGTATCAGATTCATTGCGGAATTGCCCAACAACACGCATCGCTCATGAGAGATGTGTGGAACATTGAAGATACATACGCTTATCACAGCCGGACAAGTCAGCTGTGGCCTATCATTGTATTGATACAGGGCATTCCTTGAACTACTGTGATGTGAAGATTCCAACATTCACCTCTTCCTTTTGGAATTCTGCCTTCAAGGAAGCTATAGAAATTAGTTCAGCGAATAATTTAATAAACAGAGATAACGGTTTTAATTTGGACGTAGCATGTAATCCGTCTCTTGGGGTAATTAAACTAAGGAGGAACTCGTCATGGTGTCATCGCCGCCAAACATACATCGACCACCGAATAGAATGTCTGTACGCATTCGCCACAGGTGAAGTATTTTCTTTTCTGCCAAAAGCGTCTTTGACTCGCAGGCACTTACCGCTGCTTTGGAGGATATGACACCTTGCGTGTCGCAAAAGAACTGAAGGTTGAGTACTCGAAATACGCGTTACTGAAAGATGTTAATCACTACTCAATATACGCGTTAGTGAACCGAAAGATGTTAATCACGACTCAATATACGCGTTAGTGAAAGATGTGCTCGATATACGCGTTACTGAAAGATGTTAATCACTACTCAATATACGCGTTAGTGAACCGAAGGATGTTAATCACTACTCAATATACGCGTTAGTGAAAGATGTTTTGTTTGCGCGGCTGCAGGCACGAAAGCTAGTGGTGCAGCGCTGTAGTCTGTTCAAAGTAGTTGCCCCAACTCGTTACGGAAATGGATGTAAGATTGGAGAATGATTTTCGCTGCAAAGTTCTTGAGTATATTTATGAGTTGTCGCGCTTTGATGTAGGAGAAGAGAATGATTTTCACTGCAAACTTTTTGGTTATATTTTTGAGTTGTCGCGCTTATGTTGTAGAAATGGCGAGGGGTGCAAAGAACGCCGCTAATTCTGTGGTGACGGTTGTTCCAGCGAAGCAGCATCCTGAGAGGCAAAGACGGTATTAGAAGCTGCACTTTGCCACTATCAGTAGTCGCGACTCCTCACCATAACAATCTGAAAGTGCTAATAACACCGTTGGTTTATTCATTCTTACCGGATCCTCAATGGTATTGACGATCTGTGGTCTTGACGGTCTGAAAATGCAGTGCAGTTTTGAAAGGGGAACAGCAGTTATAAAGTCGGCGATAGATCTGAAGTTTCGTGAACCAGTAATTCACAGGATAAGTTAGTTCTGAATGTTCATCGAAAGTCGTTGGGGTAGAAATATTGGGTGTTAGTTTCTCGAAGGTCACCACAGATCCCGGATGTCAAGTTGGTATTACTTCAAAGCAGAGATCGTAGACAACTCATTGACGCTTAATAGAGCGCTGATCAGTAATTGAATCCACGTGGATTTCGTGGTGAAATGGCTGAATTAATTGTCATTCTGTGGTTTTTGACTGGTGGAAATATTTAGTCGCTGTGAGTCCGATTAAGTTTCGACATTCTGGAATGTTCTGACCCAGAACTCTCTCATGGTGAAGAGTGGTATGTAATTGTATTGAGGGAACTAGTTGTAATGGGGCTGCATTTAGCACGTAGTTAAAGACTCATTTGCGTTTTACAATCAGTGATGAGTGCCTCTAGTGTTTAATAATTTACACGAGAAAGTATTAGACAGGAGCCAACGCCTGAGGAGGATGAGGATTTTGCTTATTATTGTTAAATGTAGGCCCAAAATGGCGATGGCGACTTTTCTGTGATTCATCAGTCTTGAGACTCGTGCCCGTCCGTGATGGTTTGTACTTGCACTTAAAGAAATAAAGAACGTGTTATTTGTAAAAAAAAAACAAAATCAAAGGTTCCCGGCTTCATCATTTTAAATATAAATGCTAGCTGTGGAAGGATATTATTAAAAAAATAAAAGAAATTTAATGAAAGTATATGGAAATGGTCTAAACAGCTCTTGATAAGAAAGGCTTACTACTAACATCTACAGTGGGTACCATTGCAAAATATTCGGAAGCACTATATTGCAGGAAAAGTTTGGAACTCCGCTGTTGAGTAGTTGTCTTTCTTTAGAGTAAGAAAAACTCTACTTATATTAATGAAAAGAGATCAATAGGATGGCACCAAAGTAATTAAATTAAATTACGATCAATAAATATATATGAGATACTAGGCAACTATTAATACAAGACTACTGAATGAAATATTTGCTCGATTAACTTAAATGAAACATCAACATGAACACAAATAACATATCGCTGACTCTGAGAAAAAAAAAATATCTTGCAGATATTATTAAAGAATAAAAGTAAAGCCGCCTATCTCTGAGGCAACGGAAATAAGCAAGAAAATCGGTAACATTGTAATTTAGTTTCCGCTTGTTATTTTGCATTACGTTAATGAGTCTTAATTAATTAACGCCTAGTAACTCATGGTTGGAGCTATATTAAGAGTCAATGGTATGAAGGTTACTTCAGAATTAACTAGAAGGAATTATGATTGAGTGTTGATATTAAGATAACTTATTTTCATTACACTTCCTCAGGCGCCCAGTGAGTATTTGCAAATGGTAAAATGTTAAAATAATTTTGAGGTATAGAAATCCGTCGACAAGGCATCTCAAAGTAAATAAAACTACATACGAGTATATTCGGCGACCGGCAGAATCACACATTCGACGTTACCTACATGCTTAGTGCTACGATACAACATTTAAATACGAATAGAGATTCACTAATTGATCTGACTCACAAACAGTACGTTTCTTTCTATTTGGACTGGTTACTATGCAATAATGATAGTAGACTACACTACACCATTATCTGTGACACGCTAATTTTGTAAGATGTTATATATATAGGTCTGACTAATGACAACGATACAGCAAGTGTTGTCACAGAAGTCAATATTCTATCCAAATATAAGAAGAAGATAACGTTATATTTATCACGTACTTTTTTTAACCTTAGAACTGGAATCACTGAACTGCCTACTGATGCAAATGCGTTGCTACTGGAGTGTTACTAGGATCATTCGCGATGATTTGTACTGGGAAGAAGTGATGTCGTTTGCAGACTGATAAAGCGAGTTAACGCTTTCTTTATATTTCTTGACTTCGTGAACAGAAGTACGGTGACAGTATACATTCTCAGACATCAGTACAGCAAGTGTTGAACGTTGACGAGAGTCTGCAAAGTGACTCACACACACGCACATCCAAACACACACACACACACACACACACACACACACACACACACACACACACACACAAATTTTGGATCATGTTCGAAAGTATTCTAACAATATATGCAATGTAAAAAGTACGTAAGCATCTAAAATTCCGCCTCATTAGTAAATTCTATCGCTCTCTGTTGCATATTGCGCTAACGTTTACGCCAGATTTTGAAATCTCGCGCTCCACGGTACGCACACATCGGAGACCACGAGATATGTCCGTGCCACTGGCTCCTCTAGAGCATACAAATAGTTTGGAGGATTCGTCGTTGGGTTATCTTCTGCCTGATGAAGGACGTCCTCTTCAAAGTCGACAGTGTGGCGCGTACGTGAAGCACCACCATCAGCTTTCCTAGCTGTGAACGCACCATGCAAGTTTCTCGGAGCTGTTATTGTAGCCGCACGCAAATGGTATACGATGCCGTAATTACAACAGGTACTGACTACTCAGTTTGAGTGGATTTCATGAAGAGCGAGATTTGAAAGTGATTCAATCTTCAAAAATTATTTTATAATCAAACGGAACATTTCTGGACACGGGTTCCTGACCAAAACTTCATAAACCAAGTCCGCTCTACAAGCCCTAGCAACCTATAAGTACCAGTCAAAACGAGAAGCAAGCAGTCGCCACACGGGACATTGAATGGTTATACACTCCTGGAAATGGAAAAAAGAACACATTGACACCGGTGTGTCAGACCCACCATACTTGCTCCGGACACTGCGAGAGGGCTGTACAAGCAATGATCACACGCACGGCACAGCGGACACACCAGGAACCGCGGTGTTGGCCGTCGAATGGCGTTAGCTGCGCAGCATTTGTGCACCGTCGCCGTCAGTGTCAGCCAGTTTGCCGTGGCATACGGAGCTCCATCGCAGTCGTTAACACTGGTAGCATGCCACGACAGCGTGGACGTGAACCGTATGTGCAGTTGACGGACTTTGAGCGAGGGCGTATAGTGGGCATGCGGGAGGCCGGGTGGACGTACCGCCGAATTGCTCAACACGTGGGGCGTGAGGTCTCCACAATACATCGATGTTGTCGACAGTGGTTGGCGGAAGGTGCACGTGCCCGTCGACCTGGGACCGGACCGCAGCGACGCACGGATGCACGCCACGACCGTAGGATCCTACGCAGTGCCGTAGGGGACCGCCCCGCCACTTCCCAGCAAATTAGGGGCACTGTTGCTCCTGGGGTATCGGCGAGGACCATTCGCAACCGTCTCCATGAAGCTGGGCTACGGTCCCGCACACCGTTAGGCCGTCTTCCGCTCACGCCCCAACATCGTGCAGCCCGCCTCCAGTGGTGTCGCGACAGGCGTGAATGGAGGGACGAATGGAGACGTGTCGTCTTCAGCGATGAGAGTCGCTTCTGCCTTGGTGCCAATGATGGTCGTATGCGTGTTTGGCGCCGTGCAGGTCAGCGCCACAATCAGGACTGCATACGACCGAGGCACACAGGGCCAACACCCGGCATCATGGTGTGGGGAGCGATCTCCTACACTGGTCGTACACCACTGGTGATCGTCGAGAGGACACTGAATAGTGCACGGTACATCCAAACCGTCATCGAACCCATCGTTCTACCATTCCTAGACCGGCAAGGGAACTTGCTGTTCCAACAGGACAATGCACGTCCGCATGTATCCCGTGCCACCCAACGTGCTCTAGAAGGTGTAAGTCAACTACCCTGGCCAGCAAGATCTCCGGATCTGTCCCCCATTGAGCATGTTTGGGACTGGATGAAGCGTCGTCTCACGCGGTCTGCACGTCCAGCACGAACACTGGTCCAACTGAGGCGCCAGGTGGAAATGGCATGGCAAGCCGTTGCACAGGACTACATCCAGCATCTCTACGATCGTCTCCATGGGAGAATAGCAGCCTGCATTGCTGCGAAAGGTGGATATACACTGTACTAGTGCCGACAGTGTGCATGCTCTGTTGCCTGTGTCTACGTGCCTGTGGTTCTGTCAGTGTGATCATGTGATGTATCTGACCCCTAGGAATATGTCAATAAAGTTTCCCCTTCCTGGGACAATGAATTCACGGTGTTCTTATTTCAATTTCCAGGAGTGTATTTAAAAGCTTTAAGATCCTTATCCCACTCTGAGAAGAGATGATCACTTCCTGTTTCATAGAATGCGGTCGGATCATTATTAGTTCTAACTAATCATTTCCCTCTGATGCTGCAAACTACTGCAAATAGTTCAAATTTTGGTTTGAATGGTTGGCATGCGGAAAGAAAAGTTGTCTTTCAACGTTGCTCGATATGTATGGCAGAGGAAGTAACGTTTGATTTCTCCTGGAGTTTTGAAGATAAACGACTCCGTTGTATACTTGCCATCTGTTGTTGCTTCTACCATTGGACGTCGATGAGTTCGTGAACCTCTCGTAGTTACTAAACGAGCCTATGATTCTCTCCTTCTGGTTAACGACGCATATTCACGGATTGATCGTACGAGGGATGCGTGAAGACCTTTCTTACGTGGCTGAGTTCACTTCCTTACAGTCTAATTTCGTGTGATCATTCTCCTTTAGATCACTCCGCGCGAATATTCGAAGATATTTTATAGTTTTTACTGTTTACAGAGATGTATCGCCAACCGTGCCGCTCGCGGGTAAAGAGGTTCGCAAAAGCACGAATCCGTGGCGGGTCCCATCAGGCTGGTGGATTGATGACTCAAAATAAAGTACAACTGAACAGTAAAGCTTATTTCCGCTATTTATGCTTATTCCGTGAAATTTATTCACATCGAGCGTCAATTGCCATCCCTGTACCAACTGTTGATCCTCTTTATGGTCTTCCTACATTTAGCTAAGGGTTTCTAACATTGCTCCGCTCCTACATATGACAGCTACGTCCGTCATCGTTCTCAAGTAAAGTCTCACGATATCCATTAGATCATTTACACACTTTAGTCATCAGAGACGAGCCTGTAACATTCTTTGGGATTCTCCAGACGTTACTTTTACTTCTGAAGCCTGTGTCTCGCCAAATAAAATAAAACAAATAAATAAACTATCACATGTTGCTCTCTAATGTGGTAGGAAAAGCCGAATCTTTAAAATTTGGTCCAGCAGTCCAAGGGTTCGTTTGCGCTCGCTATACAGAGTTGGGAACTATTGAGACGGCCTTACACGAGATGAAGAATATGGCATTAATCCGAGTGGTGTGAAGAACTAACTTATGGACATCACTGGCTAACAGAGAGGGAAATGGGTTGCACAAATGCGCTGCCTGGGATATCTATGTTCTTTGCTGCAGGGAAGACTTTCGTTCTCCCAAACGGTAATAGTAAGCGAGAATACAACGTATCCCGTCCAATAGTCAGGCGTCAGCGATGTGAGCCTTCAGTTGTATGCATCTATTCGACTTGTTGAGAACGGACTTGAGTTGAACAACGGAAAACGTTGTCTGCCGCAAAATTTTTCTACAAGATTACATTTCTCTCGACAAGGTTTCCCTTTTGTTCAGTAAACTTTACTCGCCAATTTTTGCATGTACATTCCATCTCCGAAATAGGATTCTCAAGATATTACCCAGCTGCAGTTCCTTCTGGGCATAGAAACAGGCGTAAAAACCAAAGGATGTCATAACGTGAATGATGGGCAAGTTCCTGTCATTCAGGATAGAAGTCTGTCAGAGTTTATGGTGGCAAAGCTGAAAAACTTATATCATTTCTATCAGTATTTTTCCTTCATTTGAGATCCTTGTGTGACATATTACCATCAGAAATCATATCTTGTACTGTCCGCACGAAGGCCAGACAAATCAGAGCGCGCAGGGACGTTTACGCAATCACTCTACTCACGCTCTACACGTGAATGGAGCTGCAAGAAACCCATATAACTTGTACAATGGGAAGCACCCACTGCCGTGAACTTCACAGTGGTTCGTAGAGGAGATAGAGTACGTAGTTCGATGGTATCGTTTATATGTACTTGATGAAAAGAATAAGATCAAATAATACGAAGAATTGTTCCTTTCCGCATGGGGGATCCACAGCTAGGCCATCTACCGAATTTTGTCTCACCTTTGCGCTGGGCTATCAGCGTACCTTACAATTCATGAAATTTTGTGTAGTTAGAGTAACACATGTCTTGCCTTACAAATTTGGAAACAGAAAAATCTGCAGGCGGCTTATGCACGTCCCAATTAGAACTTTTCTGCAATAATGTATTTTGGTAACCTATGTACTAACCAAACTGGCACTGCTGTATGGAGCGGGATGAGATACCGTAAGGTATACTCTACAGTTACTACTTTTCTATACTAAAACATACACAGTATGTAGAATTTGTAATGCCACAAACAGTAAGATTTGCGTGTGCTATAGTCTTACAAGAACTTAATTAATGTATACATCTGTGTTCATTTAATTTCAACGCGACGATGAATAATTTAGTTCTGTCTTCTCGTTCGCCGTATCCAATGCGTAAATGACATGCGGCACGTCATTCACTGGGCATCCTCGATTGCACTGTCCTGTTGTGATGTACCAAAGAAATACAATATTACTGCTGTTCTGTTTGGGTCTGTTCTGGTCGCACCTGTCATGTCACATCCGCCAATTATTTGAGGACGCTCCTGGAAAACAAAGCGCTGCACAACATTCTTCGAGAAATTCCCAAGCTATTGGATTTTTCATTGTTCTTACAGGTAATATTTTTCAAAGAAATAGGCATTCATAGCTGTAGCTTTGGTAGCATGTTACCTAGCAAAAATGTGCTTAGTTATAAATGTAAATCATTGTAAAGTGGAACAGCACACGTTTTCGAAAATATATTCTGATGTCGTGTGACACCTACGAACACTTTTCTTTGGAAACTTCATATACAATTCATGAGTGGGGCACTTTCATCTCTTGGATCACTACTTTCGAAACAGAAATTGCTTACGCACTGCATAATTATACTGTACATCGACTAGTTTTTCTATACTCAAATATGTATAGAATATACACTCCTTGAAATTGAAATAAGAACACCGTGAATTCATTGTCCCAGGAAGGGGAAACTTTATTGACACATTCCTGGGGTCAGATACATCACATGATCACACTGACAGAACCACAGGCACATAGACACAGGCAACAGAGCATGCACAATGTCGGCACTAGTACAGTGTATATCCATCTTTCGCAGCAATGCAGGCTGCTATTCTCCCATGGAGACGATCGTAGAGATGCTGGATGTAGTCCTGTGGAACGGCTTGCCATGCCATTTCCACCTGGCGCCTCAGTTGGACCAGCGTTCGTGCTGGACGTGCAGACCGCGTGAGACGACGCTTCATCCAGTCCCAAACATGCTCAATGGGTGACAGATCCGGAGATCTTGCTGGCCAGGGTAGTTGACTTACACCTTCTAGAGCACGTTGGGTGGCACGGGATACATGCGGACGTGCATTGTCATGTTGGAACAGCAAGTTCCCTTGCCGGTCTAGGAATGGTAGAACAATGGGTTCGATGACGGTTTGGATGTACCGTGCACTATTCAGTGTCCCCTCGACGATCACCAGTGGTGTACGGCCAGTGTAGGAGATCGCTCCGCACACCATGATGCCGGGTGTTGGCCCTGTGTGCCTCGGTCGTATGCAGTCCTGATTGTGGCGCTCACCTGCACGGCGCCAAACACGCATACGACCATCATTGGCACCAAGGCAGAAGCGACTCTCATCGCTAAAGACGACACGTCTCCATTCGTCCCTCCATTCACGCCTGTCGCGACACCACTGGAGGCGAGCTGCACGATGTTGGGGCGTGAGCGGAAGACGGCCTAACGGTGTGCGGGACCGTAGCCCAGCTTCATGGAGACGGTTGCGAATGGTCCTCGCCGATACCCCAGGAGCAACAGTGTCCCTAATTTGCTGGGAAGTGGCGGTGCGGTCTCCTACGGAACTGCGTAGGATCCTACGGTCTTGGCGTGCATCCGTGCGTCGCTGCGGTCCGGTCCCAGGTCGACGGGCACGTGCACCTTCCGCCGACCACTGGCGACAACATCGATGTACTGTGGAGACCTCACGCCCCACGTGTTGAGCAATTCGGCGGTACGTCCACCCGGCCTCCCGCATGCCCACTATACGCCCTCGCTCAAAGTCCGTCAACTGCACATACGGTTCACGTCCACGCTGTCGCGGCATGCTACCAGTGTTAACGACTGCGATGGAGCTCCGTATGCCACGGCAAACTGGCTGACACTGACGGCGGCGGTGCACAAATGCATTTGCTGAAATAACACAGTGTCGTTCCGAAAGTAATGAACACTTTGTATACTATGTTATTTGTAGCACATCGTATTTCTGTTGATGTAGTAATATCAGATTGTTTACTATAATTTTTCAGGTGCATAGTCTTAACAATGGAGGGCGCTCTGCCTGCGGCCAGCAATGAAATAAATACGTGTGAGGCTGTAACAGAAGAAGTCAAATTTATTGACTCCTCTGCATTCGATACGAAGGAATATATAGAACAAAAGACGTGGAGAATGCATGTGGAAATCGAACACAGGCTCCCCAGTTAGGTGCGTTGGTCGTTCGTACAGCAACATTTTCATTCAAGGACCTCGATAATATGGGTACTGGTGGGGCAGTAATAACAGATACTTTCCTGTGTTTTTGGAAATTATGTGCTCTCAGCCCCCGTGCAAGGTGATGGGAAGCAATTAGTGAGCCAAAATACTTCACAGTCCTTCATTTTAGGGGCTACACAGCAACAATTCATACTGCATTATAGGGTGGGGAAAGAAAAACAGAAAAGAAACTGCGGATTCTTGCCTTCAAATGTATCTAAGTTGCGAAGAACTTTCTTCGTTTGATACCCCCTTTCCATTTCTGCAGTTCTATACGTAACAAGAAAATAATATTTTTCAATTAAACTTTGCAAGCGAAGGTCAACGACATACTGACATCAGTTCATACACTAGATGACTCTTCGATTCGAGGAAATAGTACACTCGGTTTACTACCGTTTGAACCTGACGAATCATATTTTCTTTGTTATAAACTGTTCTTTATAATCCTATTTCTTCAGGCGCTTGTGGATTACCAGGTGGAGGGTAAACCGAAAAACCCCGAAACTTTCTACTGTAGTTGGCCGTCGCACAAATACGTTATTCCCTGAATACCTGCAGCTCCGTCTGCTGCCAACTTTAAGTAGGGTCAGACGCGATTAAAACTCGGCGCAAGTTTTAAAAGGCCAGATGGAGCCAGGTCGCGACCTAGGCCCGGCGAGCCGCTAGTCGGCCAGGTATTTACCAACTTACGACCCCCGGCCGATAAAGTGGGATTAACCAATTAAGTAGCGGGCCCGTCGCTTTATTTGCGGCCCGAAGAGCCTCCCACGGCGTACATCTACCTCCCCCCTCCCCCCACCCTGTAACGAGTGTAGCCCTCCGGGACCCTCAGAACCGCGGCAAAAACTTTCGCAGTTAATCAGCTTATGTGCTGCAATATTCTAAATGGCGTCCTTCATTTCAGTTAATGGCGTGTTTGGATGGTAAGCAGCACAGGGGACGCTGTTGAACTTCATCAAACCGTGCGCTACAAGCCTCGAGTTTGTGAGTGCAGGTGGGTGTGTATGAGTGGTTGTGTGTCTGTGTGTGCGTGTATGTATGTGTGTGCGTGTATGTAAGTGTGTGTTTGTATGTAGCTGCGTTACCTGGGTGGCCCCCTTCAGCAGAGGCGATCGCGTGTATATTTCTGCGACGGCGGGCACAGGAAAATTGCCGCAAATATTTGAAGAGGAGAAGATGGATGATAGGTATACCAAGACTTTACTTGCTAAGGAATTTAGACGCAAACACATCCATCTTTCATAACATGTTACACCGAAGTGGCAATCTATCGAAATTAAACCTTTTATCAAAGCTAATGAACTGTCATTTTCTATTTCTCTGCCACTCAGATGAGCACTGATCTGTGTATGCAGCGTTTGGTAGGTAATGACTTTTCATACATATAATTATACAGTACGGCACACTAACATCGTTTCTCAGTGATAAAATTGATTTTGTACTGTGCGTTAGCTGTGCATTTGTGCTCCAGTGTCACGTGCTGTTACTCAGTAACGAACCTCAGGTCAGCGACGACCATAAATTGAGACCAATAATAATAACTTCGTGTGGCTCAATAGCCAGGTGCAGATCTTTCAGGTGGACACTGTATGACCGACTAGCGTGTCCCCAAACTACCCCACTTACGCAGCTGGGGAAAGGAGACCTACAGTTTAAGATACAATCTTTCTTCATCAGACAGATACAATCACAAGTTGACACAGCAGTACTGAATACGTCCATCACACCTGCCACACTTCAAGTAAGAATGCCTCAGACTGCGCAGAGGCAGAGACTGTATCACAAACGGACCAAATATTGTTTAACAGTAACGTAACTTGCTCTCTTTCTGTGACGTGGTCATCGATAACTTGCAAAAATCAAAATGACACGTCCACCTTACAATACTACTCGTAATAACTGTAATTCTTAATCTACAAATGAAGCAAATGCTGACGTAATGTTGTTCGGAACACTGCCCTCAGACACCAATAAAAATATCTGCACTTATACCCCTGCATAAAAAAGAAACACTGATTAGGTAGCAGAAATAAGTTCGGCTAAATTTGCTAACAGTAAGAAATATATTTTAAATCACGCGTGAAGACTGAAGGTAAAATACGAACTGTTGAAATTTCTTCTTCAATTGGAAATTTCCTACACAGAAGTTCGCAGCAGCGGCTAAACGATAGCCAATTCCCTCTTGACAATAGCTGAAGAGCACTCAGCCGAAAACTCGGGGAGATTTACCACTGGACGCGGCTGGAAACCCAGGAAGATTTCATTGAATCTTATCCCAGCGGGACCATGCATTCATATCGAATAAACGTTCGTTGTGGTGAAAGAACTCATACACGCTTAAGGGACATAAAAGCGAATTACCACATCATGTCTTTGATGTAACATTATCACATAGAACCATAACTTCCTGAAGTGCGCAATGGGCAATTTGTGTACTCTGTGATGTCACTCGCCAGACGGAATGGAATGAATCGATTGGTCTTATAGCCGGGCCTTACAGTTATATATACTGGCAGACGGAAAGAACACGAATTTCGAATAATATTATTATTTTTTGAAGAGAAGAAGTTTGAGGTAAGACTGAAGCACTGCGCAGCTAATCGGAATGACTGTCAGTTATTTAACTGGCCCAGAGCTGAGAGAGAGACCACCCGACTTCCCTGGGTCATGCTTCAACCCATCAACTGATTAAGCTGTCTGGTTTTTATAGAAGTTCTCTGTTAAAAATGTATCCTTTTCAAATCATATTTCACTTTGTTAGGCACGGTCCTGTTCAGAACAATATTATGTGTGAAGATCACGTGACGTTTCACTCTGTCGGTTTGAATACATGCTTCATTCTTAAGTCATTATTCGTCATTTCAAAGGAATAGTCACTCCCCCCATCCCCCTGTTTCAAGAAGGATTATTATTACGCACTACCACATTGCACCATGTGGTACACAAAAATTTGAACATTTATTTAGAAATAGGAATATAGCTTAGCCGCTGTCTGCGTGCTGTTCGCTATAGTGCTTTCGAAAATATGCTACACTACTGGCCATTAAAGTTTCTACACCAAGAAGAAATTCAGTTGATAAACGGATATTCATTGGACAAATATATTATACTAGAACTGACATGTGATTACATTTTAACGCATTTTGGGTGCATAGGTCCTGAGAAAGCAGTACCCAGAACAACCACCTTTAGGCGTAATAACGGCCTTGATACGCCTGGGCATTGAGTCAAACAGGGCTTGGATGGCGTGTACAGGTACAGCTGGCAATGCAGCTTCAACACGGTACCACAGTTCATAAAGAGTAGTGAGTGGCGTATTGTGACGAGCCAGTTGCTCGGCCACCATTGACCAGACGTTTTCAATTGGTGAGAGATCTGGAGAATGTGCTGGCCAGGGCAGCAGTCGAACATTTTCTGTATCCAGGAAGACCCGTACAGGATCTGCAACATGCGGTCGTGCATTATGCTGCTGAAATGTAGGGTTTCGCAGGGATCGAATGAGGGGTAGAGCCACAGGTCGTAACACAGCTGAAATGTGACGGCCACTGTTCATAGTGCCGTCAATGCGAGCAAGAGGTGACCCAGACGTGTAACCAATGGTACAGCATACAATCACGCTGGATGATACACCAGTATGGCGATGACGAATACACGCTTCCGATGTGCGTTCACCGCGATGTCGCCAAACACGGATGCGACCATCATGATACTGTAAACAAAACCTGGGTTCATCCGAAAAAATGACGTTTTGCCATTCATGCACCCAGGTTCGTCGTTGAGTACACCATCGCAAGCGCTCCTGTCTGTGATGCAGCGTCAAAGGTAACCGCAGCCATGGTCTCCGAGCTGATAGTCCATGCTGCTGCGAACGTCGTCGAACTCTTCTTGCAGATGGTTGTTGTCTTGCCGACGTCCCCATGTGTTGACTCAGGGATCGAGACGTGGCTGCACGATCCGTTACAGCCATGCGGTTAAGATGCCTGTCATCTCGACTGCTAGTGACACGAGGCCGTTGGGATCGAGCACGGCGTTCCGTATTACGCTCCTGAACCCACAGATTCCATATTCTGCTAACAGTCATTGGATCTCGACCAACGCGAGCAGTAATGTCGCGATACGATAAACCGCAATCGTGATGGCTACAATTCGACCTTTATCAAAGTCGGAAACGTGATGATAGGCATTTCTCCTCCTTACACGAGGCATCACAACAACGTTTCACCAGGCAACGCCGGTCAACTGCTGTTTGCGTATGAGAAATCGGTTGTAAACTTTCCTCATGCCAGCGCGTTATAGGTGTCGACACCGGCGCCAACCTTGTGTGAATGCTCTGAAAAGCTAATCATTTTCATATCACAGCATCTTCTTCCTGTCGGTTAAATTTCGCGTCTGTAGCACGTCATCTTCGTGGTGTAGCAATTTTAATGGCCAGTAGTGTATTACGTTGTCAAGACGCCAGGTAAGCGGAAATTTTGATTAGGGCCAGATAGTTGTTTTACTTCAGTTGCGTATTTAATATAAAGATAACTTGTATTCAGACCAGCTGCAGGTCAAATTAGGTTAGCAAACAAATGGTTCAAACGGCTGTAAGCACTATGGGACAACAAATGGTGCAAATCACTCAGATCTCTATGGGTCTTAACTTCTGAGGTCATCAGTCCCCTAGAACTTAGAACTACTTAAAGCTAACTAACCTATGGACATCACACACATCCACGCCCGAGGCAGGATTCGAAACTGCGACCGTAGCAGCGGCTATGTTCCGGACTGAAGCGCTTAGAACCGCTCGGCCACACCGGCCGGAGCCGATGGTTAGCATACGAGTTTAAGTTGGATAAAAGTTTGTAGGTACATACTTTTGGTAACACGCAGACTTGTTATTGAATGCGAGGTAATTCTGGGCTAAATTTCATGTCACGCTGAACTCCAAACGGGCGCGATTACGTTCTGTGGGATTGCACATCTGTGTGCTCGGAGAAGGGATGAATCGTCCTGAGGGTGTCAGCAGTGTCGAAGGTTGTGAAGAACGTTTCTTGTTCTTGATCGCACTACGAACAACAGTTTTCTACCACCAAATGTGTGGGAATAAACGACCCAAGGGATGGGGTGGCTTCATTGACACACCTCAGGGCACCCTCCAGGTCCTTTTCTGTCGATTCTGTGCCTCAGTGAGTGTGAAACAGTTTTCCTTACCATCCATAAAATAGCCGAAGTATTTCAATACTGAATGTCGTTGTTCTGACACCAGTCGAAAAATGGCGCCAAGTGACGGTATGAAATACGGGTAAGACGTGTGTGACGACATTCCTAGCCTTTCTCACGTCCACGGTGGCCATAACCCGAATTGTGGCGAAATTTGGCGTCAATGTGCTATCATTAGGCCACATTACACGTCACATGAAATTTCACGCTCTAGCACTCTTTTGCATGTGTTGACACATTGCTGCTTCAAGTGTCGGTGAGCTCGATGGCGACGTCGAGAGCAATCCCGCTTTTGCAGCGTTGAAATGGCTCTGAGCACTATGGGACTTAAGATCTACGGTCATCAGTCCTCTAGAACTTAGAACTACTGAAACCTAACTAACCTAAGGACATCACACAACACCCAGCCATCACGAGGCAGAGAAAATCCCTGACCCCGCCGGGAATCGAACCCGGGAACCCGGGCGTGGGAAGCGAGAACGCTACCGCACGACCACGAGCTGCGGGCATTTTGCAGCGTTGCTGAGAAAGGTTGTGGGCACCTTTAATGCCAAATTTCAATCTTCGGCGTAGTAATGGGACACCATTACAGGATTTCGAAGTAGTGCCCCATTTAATTATGTTGCACAATGTAGTTGATTTATCGCCATCTGAAGTCGTTGTTACGTCATCTGTGTAATAAGGCTCCTGAAGCACAAGGCCTTGTCGTCGTCCTACGGTCGCAGGTTCGAATCCTGCCTCTGGCATGGATGTGTGTGAAATCCTTAGGTTAGTTAGGTTTAAGTAGTTCTAAGTCTAGGGGACTGCTGACCTCAGATGTTAGGTCCCACAGCGCTTACAGTCATTTGAACCTTGTCGTCAGCGCTGAAGGTCGACTTCACATGCGGTGTTGTGGGATGTATGCTGTGTACAACTAACACAGGATCGAACCAAGCAGCGATCCTTGCAGTGCGCCGGCATTGATGGGGTGGTGTGCTACTCTGTCGTTGACGCCATCGAGCTTATAAAGAGATGTTATTCTCCGTGACTTCATACATTGTCGCTGAGCTTGCTGTAAGATTCTGTAGCGAAATGCCAAGATTTAAAAATATATACAGGCTGATTATAGTAAAAGGTAAAGTTTCAAAACGATGTAGAAATAACACCACTGGTCAGAATGACGTCAAATTGCAACGGAATGTTATCGGTGAAGGGGGAAATCGTATGGCAGAAGAAAAAAAATAGTGCGAAAACTGACGAATAGATGGCGTTGTATGTGTCAGTATACGTAAATGAAAACACCTGCACCTGTCATGTGCACGACCCACTGAAGTCGGTATAAACACGCCGGGTAGACAGCTTTTCCTCCTTTCGCGTCTGCGACGCTCGCCGTGATTGTCTCAATGCAGGATCGCGCTCTGCTTGTAAAGCTGTATTACAAGAATGATGGCCGTGCACTCGTCGCTCTTGCAGAAGTTCCGGACACTGAAGGGTTTAAAAAAAGGAGTTGGTCCCGTGACTGCCGAGGGTCTGGAGAAAATAATTCGGAAATTCGAAAAGACGGGTTCTTCTGGTGTGCAACCTGTTAGAGGGAGGATGCGAATTGATTCGACGTCATGGGAAGCAGTGGCGTCAGCAATGCAGGAGGAGACGAGTGGTGGTGTGCAAACGTGCAGTGCACGGAGAATTGCCCAAACATTGGACATACCCGTGAGCACTGTGCGTAAAATACTACGAAACATCCTTCTTTGCTATCCATTCAAAATAACCCATGTGTACGAGTTGCTTCCTGTTAACCCGCCAGCAGTAGTACATTATGTTTAACGTCAAATGTACATCTTAGGCATTGTTGTATGATTCATTTGTCATAGTCCGTCCCCCGGTAGCTAAGTGGTCAGCACAACAGAATGTCAGTCCTAAGAGCCCGGGTTCGATTGCCGGCTTGGTCGGAGATTTTCTCCGCTCGGGGACTGGGTCTTGTGTTGTTCTCATCATCATCATCATCTCATCCCCATAGACGCGCAAGTGGCCGAAATGGCGCCAAATCAAAAGACTTGAACGCAGCGAGCGGTCTACCCGTCGGGAGGCCCTAGTCACACAAAATTCACATTTTCGTAAGTAGTCGACCACTTTTAAATTGTGATGCTTACAGTGCCACCTATTGCTACATTTGGTAACTATTTATTCTTCTTCTGCCATACGTTTTCTCCCATGCCCGATAATATTTCGTTGCAAGTTTGCGTCATTCTGACCAGCGGTGTTATTTCTACAGTAATTTGAAAGTTTAACTTTAATTATAATCAGCCTTTACATTGGGTATAATAATTTATAATAATAGATAGTAAAGTGGCCTTGCCGCAGTGGTAACACCGCTTCCCGTCAGATCACCCACGATAAGCTCTGTCGGGCTGGGATAGCACTTGGATGGGTGACCATCCGGTCTGCCGAGCGCTGTTGGCAAGCGGGGTGCACTCAGCCCTTGTGAGACAAACTGAGTAGCTACTTGCTTTGAGAAGTAGCGGCTCCGGTCTCGTAAACTGACACATGGCCGGGAGAGCACTGTGCCCCTCCATATCCGCATCCAGTGTCGCCCGTGGGCTAAGGATGACCCGGCGACCGGCCGGTACCGTTGGGCCTTCATGGCCTGTTCGGGAGGAGTTAAGTTAATAGTAAAGTGGGCTTAAATTCGATCCTTGGCTTACCTTAATAAGTAATACAACACTTCTTCTGTGCGTTATATGTAATATAAGAGGTGATTCAGAAGTCTAATATCGAAGGGTTTACAGTCCAGAATCGGTATGCCTGTTGGGCAAAACCGACGCACCAGGCTGAAGATAGCCGTTTGATAAACCACCGTGTCCTACTACTTGAAGAAGTCCGTAACTGCCTATCGCATATCCTCGTCTGACACGAATCGTCGACCCTTCAAGGCCTTTTTAAGAGACTGAAGACGCCATATTTACCTGGGGAGAGATCAGGGCTATACAGTTTTAGCTAGAGTGTCTCCTATTAGAGTAGACGTGACTTCTGCATTACGGCATTTGCGATATGGGGAGATGTGTTATCGCGACCAACGCGGAACTTGGCGCACCATTTCTCATCGGTGGTCTTCGACGGACATGCCGTCCCATATATATTTTTCATTCTCCGAGGAATACCGGTGTTTTTCCTTCGGCAGCCAAGAAAAGAATAACAGAAACTTTAGGCCTGTTTGGACGCATTTGGTAAAAACGCGTTCGTAGTTCACATGTCCGCATTTACGGCGAGCATGTCGGGAAGGACACGAATGCCACATTAATCCCTTGCATACATGATGGTGCTTATATACCTGTATAGGAGACGAACTACGTTGTATGTACGCTGCAGCAACGCCATCAAACTTAAACTTTTTCCTTTACTCCATACGTGTGATAAAAATGAAACTAATGCTCATATACCTCCCCGTGGGTTATGCTTGTCTATTATTATTTACCGTACACTCATACTTGTTAAAGGTGGTAATCCACTTTGCTGTAATAGTGCACTAATCTCTTCGAATTTTTACAGAGACCTTCGTAAAGCTTGACAGGACTGTACAAATAGCTGCTCTATGTCTTGCACAGTTCACTTCTGGACTGATGCATTAATGAAAAATCAAGAGGACTAGAGTCAGATGATCTTGTAGGTCAAGATACAGGCACATTTCGACCTATCTGTCGTGGAACATTTTGGTTCGTAAATATCGTTTCCATCAGCAGCAAAACGTGCCGGAGTCGCATCATATAGCCGCTCGTTCAGCAAGGACCGTGGGCGAATTTAATGTCCGATTACAATGAAACTTAATCGAAAAGATTAATGACGCGTACGAAAAAAGGTTCAAATGGCTCTGAGCACTATGTGACTTAACATCTGAGGTCTATTATCAGTACCCTAAAACTTAAAACTACTTAAACCTAACTAACTTAAGGACATCACACACATCCATGCCCGAGGTAGGATTCGAACCTGCGACCGTTCCGGTCGCGCGGTTCAAGACCGAAGCACCTAGAACCACTCAGCCACACCGGACGGCTATGACGCGTATTTTATATTGCTAGCACAATATTTCATACTGAAGTCAGTGGCTGGTATTAACCATACATTCCCAATTATCTCGCAAAGGGGTAGTTTGTGTATCCATCCTTACTGAAACGGTTTTGCATCTGTTATCGCATACTTTTACCGTGTTAGTTTTACATATAAATTATGATACATCGTGTAAATGCGTGATTGTAGGAAATTACGTGAGAACGTCTTGTTGGTTTGGTAAGAAGAATATTTTAATACAGTATTTTGATGAAGCTTTCAGGACCCTGCAATTGGTCGACTGTGAGGCCGGTTTTAAGAGATAAAGTGGGTTGCATTTCTGCCTAGATATTCCTGTAATTGCTCGTTTGGTAGAAAGCGTACTGATGCTAAACTTCCACCAGAAATGGAAAAGAGATAGAGGGACGATAAAAGGATCCTGCGAGGACACCGTTGGCCATTCAGAGGCGAGGCCGGAAAAGTTGCGACGGTCTGCAGGGGGAGGGGACACCCTGCGCCCGTCTGCCCCACCCCCACCTCCAGCTGGAGTATTTCCAGGCGCGCTTTCCGTCGCGAGCAGCAGGCGCTCATTTCCAGCGGCTCTGCGCAGCCGCGTCCACTCTCCACGGCCGGTGCACAGTGTTATATATGTGGCAAAACCTGCGCACATTCCTGGCGCTCTCCCCCTGCCCGCCCGAGGGCAAGAAGCGCGATGGATTTCTCATGTTACGCGCTGCGCCACGGTCCGAGCAGTGCCAATACCAGACACGTTTGGGCCGAGGTGCGGGGAGGGGGGTGGGGGGGGGGGGAGCCCTGGATGAAAGAGCGAGGGAGCTGCGTCTGTTTCCACGAAAGAGGTTCCACCTGCGGAAAGGTGTTTGTCTGTGGGTGTCAATATATGTATGTCTATGTGTGTGTGTGTGTGTGTGTGTGTGTGTGTGTGTGTGTGTGGGAGGGGGTTGGACGGGGGTGGGGGGTAGAAAGGAGCAGCCTGAGAGGCTCTGCAATCAGAAGGACGTTTATTACCTCCATGTTTGTAGTACGGCTGAGCAGAGAAAGGAAGGCTTTCACACTCTTCATGCACAGTAAGGGAAGTGCGGGCAGTGTTGAGCGGGAGGGAGAGAGGGAAGGAAGATATGAGTTATATGGAACGAGGCGAGATGTCAAGGAGCACCGAGGTAACAATTTTGCGTACTTAAATAGCGTCAATGAATAGAGAAGGTATAAAACGGAAAGGTTAGCCTTCCGGCATCTGGAAACCAAGTTCAGTGTACGTTGCTTAGGTGTTCCACACATGAAGAAGACTGCCTCTTTTTCTCTGCAGCTGAGTGTGCGCTGTTAGGAAAGTTGAAGAGAGATGCTATGCTCATTGTTAAGTTTACACTTAATCCTAATGTAAAGAGGCGACCGCGCAGCAGGAATGGCGATTGGTTGTCGGGCGCAGCGCAACTACACATGCTGTTGTGATGGCACTGAAAATACGCCATAATTGTGTAACAGACATATCGCGGTTATTCTAGCGTGAATGACACAGTGAGGAAAGCTACAGTATTGAAAGTTTGCGCTGCTTCTGCCAATCACCGTCTTAAATGTTTAACTCGTGTTAACTCGTCTTTAACTACTGTTTCAAATCTCAGTCGGCAGTCACTCTCTCTGTCCTTCTAGACGAGCTAATGCGGTCTTGTCCCCCGTACGCGATGTGCAAATGTGTGAAGCAGGTTTTCAGGTTTTTTTGTGGCCGGATAAACGTTAACAATCATATCTTACTGAGGAACCGTCCAATGTGACAGTCTAAACTTGTCCTGCAATTTTTGTAAGGGAATAAAACATCGGAAGAAACACAGAGCTAGAATTTTAGCTGCTAAGAAGTACAGCAAGTATTAAAAAAAAAATTGAAAATTGACAAATTCGTAGCTCTCCAGGCGTCTGGAAGAATGTACACCACTGACGTAGCTGCGGAAGACATGCATAATGCAGTGGATGCGCAGTCTTGATCGTCCGGAAATCGGTTATCAGATAACACGGCAGAATTCGATCGTAACCTGTTAATTTCAGCTTCCGTTGGTAGTTTCTCTGACTCAGTTGTTCGCAGTCACTATTCCCTTGAACTTGCAGCTCTTATAATATTAATAATAATTAAGTTACCTTTGCAGTATCAGTTAGTGATAACAATGCAGGTAACAGTGAATTAATCTTCTTTGTGTTTTCCTCGTATATGATAGCTAATAGTATTTGTCTTTGTGCAGGCTCCAGAGTTTCACAGTAATGCTGAATCGAATTAATATTTCCAAATTTGCAAAGATGAAATATCAAAAGCCATAAAGATCTACAGATGTGGTATTTACTAGTTAATTTCCTGGATGTTGATTCGAATGATGTCTGAATTTCTTTAGAAATTGTGGTAACATTTGAAGAAACAAGAAATAACCGACAATCCCGTGATCTGTGGTCCAAACGACGACTGTTGTGCTAATTAAAGTCCAGAACAAAAACACAGTACACTCCTGGCACGACGAAAACATGTAAAGTAACAGCCTTCAGTGACAAAGAAAAGGCTCTAAATTTTTTGGTTAAACGAAGGAGGGAAAAACGCTTGAAGTGAAGCAGTGTGCAAAGCTGGTTCAAATTGTTCAAATGGCTCTGAGCACTATGGGACTTAACTTCTAAGGTCATCAGTCAGCTAGAACTTAGAACTACTTAAACCTAACTAACCTAAGGACAGCACACACACCCATGCCCGAGGCAGGATTCGAACCTGCGACCGTAGTGGTCGCGCGGTTCCAGACTGTAGCGCCTAGAACCACTCGGCCAATCCGGCCGGCGCAAAGCCGATTCCGTTACGTAAAATGAGAATGTGAACTGTGTACGTGGAAAAAAGATTTTCACAAAGTAGGAAATACGTGCCAAAATGAAACACGCTAAACTCTGGAAGAAAAACTGCTCGAAACATTTAGAACTGCTCGTAAGAGTCAATTCCCGCAGCGAGGGAGATCTACTTGATTGGGCCTTTTGAATTGCGAGTGAGATTAGCATGACTGATTTCCGTGTTTATTCTACCTTGTTAAACAGATTCAGGAAATTATATCTGAAAGTAAGTCGGAAAATTACGAAGCTTACCTCAACTAAACGTATAGAAGAAATTTCATTAACAGGTAATACTACAGATAAATTCGTAGCTGACGTGAAGACTATCCTTCTTGTTATCCAATAAAAGCTGCGTATAAAGCCAGTTAGGATTCATGCAGACAGCACTTTATCATTTCGAGCGAGAAAAAAGACCTAGTCGCTTGTAGAGTCGATGAATGATGATACAATTGAATACGACTCCAGCGATTCTTATCAGTGGGGCACTGTTTCCGCAGCTTTATCTCTGTATTCAGGAACATCATGGCAAATTCGAACTGAAACTCACTTGCAAAAGTCTTGTATAGACGTAGCAAAATCCGAAAGGAATGCAGATAATAATTTTCACTGCTACATTCGAAACGGTTTCTTAACTTTTGCAGAAAATAATTCATTGCTTTTATTGCTCTCTTGGTCTGGGCTTACAATCACATCTGTCTTTACGAGGACGACGAAAATACTCAGCCTCTAAACAAAGAAGTTTTTCTGTATTGTAAGGCATGTTTCAGAAAATTGGTGGACAAAATAATTTATGATGTATCTTTGTCATTTCATATTTATAAGCAAAATAGTGGGTTAAAATTTCATCCTTCTGTGCAATGTCAGTTTGCATCACGAGGTGTCATGAATTTGATGAAGTATGCCTGGAACGCAGCACAATACTCAGAATAACGCTAACGAAAATTTCCTACTCCATTCCAGTTCTATCCTGATGAAAATAATAATTACTGTGACGTGTCTAAGTGCAGTAATGTTTCGTTTATCTGGTGTGCCTGGGTTTAAGTACATGTTTGTTTTCTTCATGCGATAGACACTGTATTTTTGTGATGATTACTGGAAATAATTCAAGGAACTGCTTCATTTAGGTAAAAGATACGTTATTCAAAAATTGTCATACGAAATGTGCTACACAGATTGTTATAAAATATTTTATGTCAACATATTAAACCCGATTAATGGAAGTCATCTGTACTGTAACAATTCGTTCCCCTGCAGATGTAGTTTTACAATTACATATGAAACGGTTTAGTTGATGATATAAACTGCAAGTTATTCAAA
The DNA here is from genome assembly GCF_021461395.2 of Schistocerca americana. NCBI lineage: Eukaryota > Metazoa > Arthropoda > Insecta > Orthoptera > Acrididae > Schistocerca > Schistocerca americana. The sequence continues at coordinate 633,538,157 of NC_060123.1, read as the reverse complement.
AAAATTAATCATGCGATACATTTTTGAGGTGGTTTAAGTGCATAAAATTCGCATGAGAGCACTCTGAATTTCAAGGTACGCGACGCAATGTTCTCTTGTCAGGGCTGCGTCAGCTTATTTGCCTATTCGCGTTCCAGGGAGGAGGGGAGGGCTGTACAAACGGCTGTTGTAAGTGGTTCCTCGTGCGACAAAAATGACTACTTTTAACACTGTTTTTAAGATACTTGCTGTGTGCCTTAGTGGCTAAAACGACGAATAAACGAACTATAGGAGAGTGTCGCTAAAGACGAAACTAATAGCGGTGAAAAAATTAAAATCAATTAAGTAGTGACTTCTCCAGAGCAACAGTTAATCTGTGTTGATTTAGAAGCGTGTGGGCGTTAAAGGCATAATTAGGAACATTCATTGTTGGGATCCACTAAACTATATATATACACATTGTGTTAGGTCTTTTAAAAGACACTCGTCAAGTGCCATTACCAAGTGTACGGCTATTACTTAGACACGTCACGAACAATGGGTATGCAGTATATTCCTGTGTGGGACGTGATTTGTTGTTAGTCGTCTTCCTTAAAAGTCCGGCCACCAAACAATTAAACAAGCAGTAATGTACTATAAATTCAAAAGGGCAGTTTACGATAAGAGTAACAGTCCGCAGCGACTAAGGAGGCGGAATGATCGCACAAAGGAAAAGCAGCAGCCACCCTAAGATTCACTGGAACAAACTTGGCGGGCTGTAATTCATCCACGAAAGAAGTGGCTTACAAAATACTTGTTCGACCTATTTTCTTACTGTTGCTCACATTCTAAGACATTTATCAGGTTGGGTTAGTAGAAAAGGTAACCTTGACCCAACGAGGTGCGAATATTTCATCACGGGACCTTCCAGTAGGTGTGCGTACCTTAGCCGGATCCTCAGAAAAATCCCGTGGTAAACACTGAAAAAGATGAGCTGCGCATCATGGAGAGAGGTGACACCTGAAATTTCGAGATGAGTAAGGGAAAATGTTACATCCCACCAAGCCTGTCTCGAAAATTAACCACGACGGGAAACTGAAGTTCATTCGGATGAGCGACAATCATTTTTCGCACGCAACATTCGCGAATGGATTAGGAAAGAGTGAGGCACGGTTGAGGGGGAGCGAGAGTGGCGGAGAAAGATTAGTAGTACTACAAGTATTCTCCGCCACACGCCGTAATGTGGCTTGCCGAGTACAGATTCAGATGTACTATCTGGGTCATAAACTTACGTTGTCTCTGAGTCACGCCATGTTTGAAGATTACAGGAAAGCTGGCTTACTCTGTGTAATGTTCCAAACATTTAGCGGTTCCGTGCTCACTCTCCCTAATTACCCGGTAAACGTTACGTCACGCTCCACGCTGCCTACGTCCGCGGCCTAGTCGCACGTGACGTACATTAGTGGTTAAAAATAAAGGCGACGCGACACACGCGAACCAGCCGTACTCCTCTCTGAAAAATTCAGTATTTCTGCCCTCTCCCCGCGTCCTTCCCCCCTCACTCTCTCACTCTTTCCCTTTCTACAAACACCCGTTTCCTCCCACACACACATACCGGAAACGTTGGCGGTACTAGAGGACTGTTGCCGATGTGTCTATCTCTGACACTTGCAGTGGGCTTGCCTCGGCAGCTTTGCGCTTCTATCTCAACCAGTCACGTAGCGCAATTTTGTATAAATCTCAGAGTCGCCGCTGCACCAGAGATGACTATTGTTTACATTTGCAGCTGCTTGCCCTTAACAGTTGAAAGATGGTAACAGCGCTGTCAACTGTCGCCGACTCTGCTGTAGGTAACCTCATATCTCGTTCATTAAGCGTCGTTACGGAACTGTATCGAATGATTCTGGCAATCGAGACGCACAACATCAACTTGGACACCGTTGGGGCGAGCTGAGTTTCGAAGGATCTGTTTGTGTAATGCTTGGCGATTTTTATAGAGGACATATTAGTTCTCCTACGAGGTGATCATGCATGTGCGTAAAATGTGTTTAACAACGCTACTATTTATTTACATAAGCATTAGAGGTTTATAATTTCACTGAAGACCCAATACACTTGCCTAATATCGTGTAGCATCCCCGAGAGCACGCTAAAGTACCGCAGCACGACATGGCATGTACTCGACTAATGTCTGAAGTAGTGCTGGAGGGAAATGAAACCATGAATCGTGCAGGACTATCTATAAATCCGTAAGAGTACGAGGTGTTCTCTTCAGAACAGTACGTTGCAAGGAATGTAAGGACATGCTCAATAATGTTCACGTCTAGGGAGTTTGATGCCCAGCGGAAGTGTTTAAACTCAGAAGAGTGTTCCTGGAGCCACTCTGTTGCCATTCTGGGCATGTAGGGTGTCGCATTATCCTGCTGGAATTGCCGAAATCCGTCGTAATGCACAGTGGACATGAAGGGATGCAGGTGATCAGAAAGGATGCTGTCACAGTCGTATGTAAAGGTATCGCGGGTCCCAAATCACTCCAACTGTACGTGCCCCACACTATTACAGAGTCTCCATCAGCTTGAACGGTCCCCTGCCGACACGCAGGATCCATAGATTCATGAGGCTGTCTCCATACCTGTACACGTCCACCCGTTCGATACAATTGAAACGAAACTCGTCCAACCAGGCAACATGTTTCCAGTCAACAGTCCAATGTCGGTGATGACGGGTCCAGGCAAAGCGTAATGCTTTGTGTCGTGCAGTCATCAGGGGTATCTGAGTGGCTTGTGTTTCGTAAGTAATTAGGATAAGGAATATAATTTTTGACGCTTGGACGTAGGATGAATCTTGGGAATTACAACAATTACACCCTAAAGAATGCTGAACCAACCGATGAGAACAGTTTGCGAATATAATGCTATCGTTTCCGTGGTCAGTCTAAAGAGTAGTGACAGGGTTTTAGAAATACACAAAGACAACTAGGTAACGTAGAAACATGACGAAATCACAATATCTCTGTGCCTGCGTATTACAATATGTTACAAACCGACCGTACGTAATAGGTTTGTTTCATGACTGTACAGGCAGTGTAGGCCCCACTTAGAGCAAAACACTGCATATTGTCTACGAGATCCATACTGAGAGTCGATAAATTGAAGCCTTCCAAGTCTGGAACATTGTGAGAGTGAATTTCGTAAATGGTGTAATTGCTTCCCAAAAGCTAATGAATAGCATACTACTGGAGTATGCACATGAAATCTTACATACAACACCAGTTTTCTATACACAATGCAGTTATCGTTATGATATAGTCTTAACTATTTCACAGGTTATACAGTTTATGGCATGAGCTGTCCACAGTAAAGGAAACTAAGCGCTGTTGTCATTTTACGAAATTAAGAACTGTAAACCCAGTTAAGATTTCAGCTCTCTTTCACCAGTTTATCAGTTGTTGGTGAGTCTAACGTGCCAGTAACTGAAGGATTCGTAAGGATATAAGTTCATTTTAATTAAATGGTTCAAATGGCTCTGAGCACTATGGGACTCAACTGCTGTGGTCATAAGTCCCCTAGAACTTAGAACTACTTAAACCTAACTAACCTAAGGACATCACAGACATCCATGCCCGAGGCAGGATTCGAACCTGCGACCGTAGCGGACGTGCGGTTCCAGACTGTAGCGCCTTTAACCGCTCGGCCACTTTGGCCGGCTAAGTTCATTTTAATTACCTGTGTGTTTGTGAAGGAAGTCTATAGAGTACGATTTTGGTTTTGGACATTTACGTTGGTTTCGTATTTGTGATGTCGACACAATTGCAGATTTTATCAAAATAAGACCTACAATTCTTTGTATGTTGTGCAGGATGACGTGCAAGTAATTTTTCAATCAGGTGTAGGGCATAGCTCGGGCTGTGCGGCATCGAAGTTTGGAGAATGATGGCGTCAAAACAGTTTCGAATTCTGTTTAATATCCTTCTTTTTAATATCTGACCTGTATCAAAATACTCATGAACCGCAGTCCATCAGTCTATTCTACACAAAGCATTATTGTGTTTCACAAGTAATTAGGATAAGAAACATAATTTTTGACGCTTAAGGCTGTGAAATTTCGACATTCTGTAGCACTGAAACTATGTCTCCCCGGAAATTCTCCGTATTGAAGGTGAGAATTTTACCTCCTTCAACATTTTGGACTACTGACATACAATGATTTGATTCCAGTTCTCGGAAAATTGATTAATTATCCTTGACTGGTGGTTTAAAACACGGTGGACATAAGCCAGGAAGCTTAAGCTGACGCACTCGATAATATTGCTTCATTATTTGCAATAAAGAACCAGAAAAGTAAAGAAAATCGAGGGAGTTGTATAGAATATGTCTTGTAAGACCGGTTCTGGCTCAAAGCGCCATCGTTAATGCAATGAGCCATAAGGACTGCCTTTATTGACTTCTAAACCATAAATTTTTTTAATGTCAACTATATTTTGTTACTATTACTGTTGTAAGGAGGACTATTAAGAAGGAAGGTACAACAAGGGACATTAATGTTAAGGAAGTTAGCTGTTTTCACTCAATAAATACCTTTTTTTGCTAACTTAAAATCTTTCTTTTGCTTGTGCCTTTTTCCCACAATGACCCAGGGTCGGCATGGGTAATCGCATTTGGCAAGGTTAATTTAAGGGGTGGCAGTATGCCCTTCCTGCCGCCACCTGTACCCCCGGGATGAAATTAGTGTACCCCAACTGACCGAGTCTAGTGTAATCCATGGAATAGTGCGAATGTGTTCAGATGTCTGTGAGCCGTGTAACTGAGGCGGGACATGGGGACCAGCCCGGTATTCACCTAGTGGGATGCGGAAAACCGCCTAAAAACCACATACAGGCTGGCTGGCACACCAGCCTCCGTCGTTAAGCCGCCGGGCGGATTCGATCCGGGGTCGCCGCGCCTACCCAAGTCCAGGAAGCAGCGCATTAGTGCTCTCAGCTAACATGGCGGGTTTTTTTGCTAGCTTAAAATATGAAATCCTAATTCCCACGTGGGCATAGAAATGGAAATTGATAGTATTTGTTTTAGTATTTGATTCTTCCGCTTTTTGTTTCAATTATCCCTCACTGGAGTCCATGTCGATATATATCCGAAACTCACTTCGTCTATAAATTAAAAAAGTTACAAAATTCGTAAGTCAAAAACATGTAACAATATTCAGAATATTCTCTGTTGATTCTATTTAACAAGCGCGCATTTCCACATTAATGGGCAAATGAAAATATTTCTGGGACATTTCAGCAAAGAGTCCTACAGGAAACATACGGGATGTACGTATACAGTGTTTACAGCAGACCAAAAGAAACACTTTTTTATGCGACAAAATTGTCACAGGAGTACTGTGATAGTTATGATGACAGTAATGATCAGAGGCTGTGTTCAGTTTTTTTCTCTAGCAAGGAAACAGCGCACATATGACCTTTCCTCACATAAAAAAATTTTTACTTCAGTCTTCTGTAAACAATCTAAACTTCTGTGTGTGTAGTTCTTTACTCACTGTACGTAAACGTGCATATTGGACCTAAAGGTTGCTATCACGTTGACCTATATTTTGTTCCTTCTCATGTTACAGGTTCTTACAGTGTGTGTTGAAGAGCATGCGATAGTTCGTGATCCGACAACTGAATATCTGTATAGAAGCAACCAGGGACGATTTGGAAAATTTTACGTGAGAGGTACTATAAAACGTTGTTTTACTAATATATCGAAATTTTAATATTTCCTTATTGGAACTTTTTCCCCCGTTTTGGTGTGAGGAATGTTCTCCAACACTTTGTAATACTATTTATCACGTATCGATACCAACCCACAGGCGTAAAAAATTGGCATCAGAATTGCAAGTTTCCATCAGACGCCGGCAGCGGCCGTGTAGAATCCGGTGGATCCAATGAAATTTGCTCCCCTAGCCACGTCTCCAACAACTGTGGACTATGAGCGCTGTCTGCCCCTGCAGTATAGGCGGTCAGCGGCAGCCACACGGCCCACTTTGCTACGTGACACTACGCAGATGACACTTCGTCGCGGATCCGTCATCATCGTTCATGCTTTATTTGAGTAATCATCATCCTTGTTGCTGCTGTATCAGCTAGACTCTGTTTCTTGCTGCATTATTTGTTTGGAGGAATACAAATGAAGTAAATCTCATGTTTACTAATCATTTCTGTTCCTGCCCAGCCTTCCCATGACGACAGTTGTCACCTCCCTCTACAGCCTACCTCTCCTTACGATTGTGTACAAAGCCATACACAACGTATTATCATACACTTTATGTGGAGTGAGGCATAGACGCTTACGACTATTAAAACATTTATAACGAGAGGTATCTTATGTGCTGAGTGTCGTTTTCTGGACTGGTCCATTGATTAACACACCGTGTTCAAACACGAGGTCTTAAAGACCGATTTTTTCTGCTATCTCTATGAGGGGTAGTTTTATCGCCCCGAACAAACATAGCTACATAATTAACTTTGTTTGTTTGTTGGTAGATACCTGAGGTCATTATAATCCCAGCACGACGCCGAGGAAGCAAAACAAAATGGCGCAGCCCATTCATAAAATAGAGTATTGTGCAGTAATTAGCTTTCGGAAACTGAAGGAGAGCAACGCTGCAAGAACCCATGCCTCGTACTACAGCAGTGGACCACCGTAGGGGCCAGTGGTGGACGATACAGACGCTTTTAGGGTGGCCAAAAATTCTGAATGACAGAGACAGGGTACTTTCACGCCGAAGCCTCGCTGCTGGCACATCGCTGGTCGCTCAGGCCTGTCTCTTTTCACTGGGAACCTTTACCATGCGCCAGCCCACATCGCTGACTGAGTGGATTACTTGAAGTTTTTGAAGCAAAACGACTTTCTCGGCATCATCTAACGAAGACGACAGCGGTTCATCACGCCATAAATGTTGTTATTAAAAAGGAGAAAGGAGAAGAGGTACGGATTCACACTTTGAATGTAGATCTCCACACTGCAGACACATTCATCAATTCTATCAAGAGCTGAAAAACTATCCTGAGCACTTATTCAGACAATTACGAATTTTCGATCAAATTTTCCAGTTAATTGTAAATGTTAGTAGACCAGAATAGTTAAACACATGACGATTCGACCCAACATTATTAATGTTATTTCTGTGGAAGAGTGATTCATAGGCCTGCTCTTCAAGGTAATACTTATGTCAGCTTTTATCTTTATCTGCTTCATATGCTACACGTGCTATTTATAGATTTCCGTGCTAATATTCTATTGAACAAAAAAAAAAAATTATATGTTAGGTGAAACAGAGAAACCAATTTCCAAATGTTATTACACTTCATGTTGTACATCACGAAGAGGTAGCGATAATCTGAGTGCTTACAGCCTGCGTCCATGAAAAGGCTTGTACAAGTGCTTGTTTATAATCGGTACCCATTTGTCGTCAGCTCAAAACAAACATTACCTTCTGTGTACGGTGGTTTCATTGTCTACGAAGGATATTGCTTACAACCATGTTACAATATTGCTCACGTGTGTGCTATCCATACGGAATAGGATTATGAGTGTATATTAAAAGTATTAAAAAAATGGACGTGCCGACAGTCGCATGGTTCTTTGATCTAAAACATAGTAGCACCGAAATATAGGAAATCCTGAGTTTCCAAATGCTCAAAATTGAGCCAACTATATCCTATAAGATTACTTTCAATCAGTATCAAGTGATGGACCTAGGAATACACTACATCCTCCTGCACAACGCTGATACAATGACCATCAAGGAAAGAATTTAACTAACTACAGTTTGCACAGTTGAATTTAACAAGTCATTTTTGGCTTCTCCATAAGCAAATGGATGAGAGAGGAACCCTAATAACTGGCAAAATGGCAAGTACCCTCTGCCATACAGTTCACAGTAGTTCGTAAAGCATGGATGCAGACAGAGATATGGAAGTATGTGTACGACGCGCGAGAAACCGCGCAATGGGACGCAGTCAAACAGGGCTCTGCTAGATTGACCTTGAAGTAGCCAATTGTAGCTCACGTCACCAGGCCATACTACGATGGTCGCAGCGTGAAACACAAACCAAATTGATATCAGCGCCTGACAAACATCATAGCGAGCAGCAACGGTGCAAATCTTTCGACTCAGTGGGCTTGTCTCACCTTTTCGAAATGAACCTGATCTGTCTCTTAACGATGTAACGTCTACGGTTCGTTAAACACAAAAAAAGAGATTAAGCCAATTTTACTCTGTCTTTAGGTTGGTTCTACGACTTTTGTGGCCACCAGCCACTACGTGGCACAGTTGTCATGGCCTGTGGTAGGTTTCAGAGTTATCACGCAAGTTCGTTTTGCGCTGTTGCGACGTAAAGATGGTGGCGCCACCAACTGTTTGCACCATGGAGGAAAGAACAACTTTCCATAACCCGTTTCTTGTGTTATTAAGGTGTTCCAGCAGCCGCAGATCAATACCAACCTTTAAGCGCACTAGTTTTGTCACCGCGAAGTGTTTTCCAGTGGACTGAACGGGTCACAAGAGGCGGAACGAGCGTGAAGGATGCCGAAAGAGCGGGGTGTTCGGTTACAGCCACAACAAATGCCAATGATGAAAAAGTCCATTCCCTGATCTTGAATTCTGAATAAAAGACGAGGTGTGAAAATCATATGGGCAGCGGCCTTGCCGCAGTGGGTACACCGGTTCCCGTGAGATCACCGAAGTTAAGCGCTGTCTGGCCTGGTCGGCACTTGGATGGGCGACCATCCAGGCCGCCATGCGCTGTTGCCATTTTTCGGGGTGCACTCAGCCTCGTGATGCCAATTGAGGAGCTACTCGACCGAATAGTAGCGGCCTCGGTCAAGAATATCATCATAACAACTGAGAGAGCGGTGTGCTGACCCCACGCCCCTCCGAACCGCATCCTCCACTGAGGATGACACGGCGGTCGGATGGTCTCGATGGGCCACTTTTGGCCTGTAGACGGAGTGGTGCAAATCATATGCAGATTAATCACCACCCTCCGTACGAAAACATACTTGAATGTGTCAAATTTCATAAATTCTGCGCAGGATAAACGTGGAACGTTGCCGAAAGGAATCGTCACTGGTTGTGGGCCACTTGAAGTTGTCTTAAGAGGCTGTCGATTCATATCCGATCAGCATGTAAAGGAAGTGCTCCATAGGTCGTTTTCTGCACAACCAAAATGCTTTTTTCCGGAGGGTCTTCGAAAGCTTGTGCAACGGTGGACCAGGTGCACTGAAAAGAAGGCTATGTTGATAAATTGTGCGTCGAACAGTACTGTACTCTTTTTGTAATGAGTTACAGAAATTTATTGCAGCTACTTATTGACTTATCCTCGAATGTGGAACACGAATCAGATGTGTTTCTGTTGTGCTGATCGTCTTGACCACAGCAATTATACATCAGTAGTAGTACGGAAACAAGGAGGACTTAGCTTCAGAGATTTCGCTCCCTGAGCGCGTCCAAGACGTAAAGATTTCAGCCTGTTGTAGTTCTTTGCAACAACTGAAGTTTTATTGCCTTTGATATATGATGCCAGGAAGGAAATTTGCATGCAAATCTTTGACGGTGGAGATGCCGAGAACGGCATCTTTTCTTGTGCTTAGTGTTTCTGTGCATTTCTTCTTTTTTCCTACACGACGGAAGGAAAGCTTTATCTTTAATACACGATTGCACCATAAATCGCGCCGTCCGCGGCGCTCTCGCCATAAATCCATCAGCGTGAGATTAAATTTTTATCCGGGCGTCATTATGTGTCTGCGTGGGCGTGCCTTGCCGCCGGGGCGCGGGAATGCGTAACGCGGCACGCACAGAATCGCCGGAACGGAACGCAACGTAGCGGGAACGAGGGCACCAAGGCGATCCGAAGGAGTCCCAGGCGAGCGACGCGCAATCAACTATCGATTCCGGCCTAAATCGACTGTCGCCGGCATCCAGTATATCGACACTGCGTCTTCGGAGAGGCCCTCTCTTTCGATTGCCGGGCTGCGCGCTGATTGCTCGACTAATGCGGGGGCGCCAACCAGAGAGTCGATCGCAGCGGAACAAATCAGAGAGAATCAGTCAGTCGCAGGACGCAAGACTGGGCCTGCAGAAGTTTCTTTTATCCTGTTTTCTTTCTTTTTTTACATTTTTACGCAAGAACCGTTCAAGCTAAGCGAAATACGTGTCCTGTCACTTGTTGTTGCCTCTATTAGCTCAGATTGTGCTACGAAGCATTTTAGCTCTGAAGGAATCATTACCGATAGCCTTCGAGCGAAATGCTGTTGTAATTGTACAATATGTAGCAGACCACCGACATGCTCATTCACATGATCGTTTCATGGGGGTAAGAACCGTAAGCAGTAGACAGTCACCATTAACGACAGTCTCACACGTAAAGCAGTTTAACCACCTCGCAGCAGGTGACACTATGTTTTGTTTCTGTCTGAAATTTAGCCCAACTTCACCTCTCAGTCCATAAAAATCTACCTATTACCAAGCCTATGTAGCCACAAACGTTATCCAAATTAAAGTCATATTCTAACCTTTGGCTAAACAAAACTTAGTTTAAATTGAACTGTAACTAGTATCAATAGATTTTATGTTTATATTAAATGCGCAACTGAAGTAAAACAATTGTCTGGTCCTAATCAAAATTTCCATTTGCGTCACGTCTTGACAATATTGTTGCGGTTTTCTCGAAAGTAAAATAGCAAGCAGGTAGGAGCAAAGCTAGATTTCTATTTGTAAATAAATATTCAAAATGTTGCGTATCACATGGTGTAAAATAATGATAAACTTTCTTTAAAAAAGGGATGGGAAGAGTAAACTATTCCTATGAAATAACATTCCAAGACAACGGTTCTAGAACGAAGTGCGTATTCAAAATGACAGAGTAAAACTTCGCGTGATCTTCACACATAACAGTCATCTGAACAATACTGTGTTTAACAAAGTCAACAATGAATTTAAAAGGGTACGACGTTATCAGTCCTTTCGCCTTTCAATTTATACATTACATTAATCATTGCCGTACTTTACAATAAATTTTTCTTATCTAACAGAAAAAATCAGAAATCAACACAGCACTACTGAATACATCCACTAGCTACCACACTTCAGCTAAGAACGTATCAGACTGCGCAGAGGCAAAGATCACAGACTGTTTAACAGTAACATAACTTTCTCTTAGTCTGACGTGCACATCGATAACTTGCGAAATCAAAATGACGTGACCACCTTACAAGGCGGCTAACAAGTAAAATCAGGCATCCACAGAAGATAACACATTAGTAAGTTTACTTACATCATATGCACTTAATAATTAAGATATCCTTACTTTCGTATAGCTGCTGTGTTACATACATGAAAGTAACTTTCTCGATAGTACTAAATAGTCTTGAATGCTGATAGACTCTGGCAATCTTTAAATATTAGTAATGTTTAGTAGCATCTTGTAACTTCAGTTTTCCATACTAGTGTCGATATGTCTGTCGATTCACTGAATGAGGGACGAAGCTCTGCATTGCGTTTGCTTAAATATACACGACTCTCGGAATCGCAGCAATGAGGTCTTGACAATTTAGCATCCTTCAGTGGTGTGAATGCATGGAACCACCCACAGTCCATCAGAGGGATGGAACAGCGAGTTCACCTGTGATGCGTTGACGGGAGGTTTAAATATAACTCTCCCCGATTACTAGGGGTCTTCTGTTCGAACTTCCCATCACCGATTTGACTCATGTTGACAGGATGTGTGGGGCACGACTACGACTTCAGCATATGTAAGTAGAGAGACGCATTTTTCAACCGTTTTCGTGAAAATCATGTTTGAAAATTTTACAAGTATTTATGTATTTTGTATACTCGATAGTATTCAAGAAGTCCGCAAAGGTGTGTGTTAATCGATTAGTTCTAGGAGCGTGCGGTCCATTGAGCACATGTCCTTGCCTGCAGCTCAGTCTTTTCTTCCCACCTAATCGTTAACCGTGCAAACTGTTATTACTGAATGATTCATTTATTATTTACATAATATTTATCCTGAAAACGCAGAAAAGAAATTCGTTATGAGATTGGAAAAAATTGGTTACTCAAGAAATTACAATCATATCAGTGTAGCCAATTTATTTATATTATTTTATCTACATGTGCGACAAGTGTAATGTGTAGTCTCCGGAGCACTCTACGAATCAGGATGATGGTGATCACAGAAACATGACAAACAGTAATTATTGTGCTATACAGCACTTGTAATGAACTTAAAACCTTTGCATGCGCATGGTTTTTTCAGTTTGCTTATTACAAAACAAATGGTTCAAATGGCTCTGAGCACTATGTGACTTAACTCCTGGGGTCATCAGTCCCCTAGAACTTAGAACTACTTAAACGTAACTAACCTAAGGACATCACACACATCCATGCCCAAGACAGGATTCGAACCTGCGACCGTAGCGGTCGCGCGGTTCCAGACTGAAGCGCCTAGAACCGCTCGGCCACTATTAGGCTATTACAACACACACATGGATGATGTCGTCCAGGATACCGAGCAGCATACATAGCACACGCCTGTTGGGCATTTTGATCACAACAGCCATACATCAACTCGATATCGACCTTTTCCGCAACTGGTAAACGGTCCGTTTTAACACGGGTAATGTATCACGAAGCAAATACCGTCCGCACTGGCGGAATGGTACGTGATAACCACGTACTTTTACGTTTGTGACTACTACAGCGCCATCTAACACAAAGCGATAAAAGTGGTCCAACTAAAACATTCATATTTCTTTACGTACTGCACGAATATGTAATAAAAATGGGGGTTTTTATTTAAAAAATATTTAAAAAAATATCCGCTTGGCCTATGGCAGCGTCATCTAGCGGGCCGACCATACCGCCATCTGGTTTCCCGCTTCAAGCTAGACGAGTTTCGTTCTTTGTAGTTTTTCGTTTGATGCTTATTTCGTCAGATATTTGGCCCGGTCACTACCAATGGACCACCCTGTATATCATGATTATCAGTGTCATGAAATCACACGTGAAAAAAATAAGAGAGACTCGGAAAATATTGTACACATCTTAAGAAGGCAACCCAAGTTACATCATCTGTCACAGGTGCAGATGGTGTGAGATGATGTGTGTGGCGTTGCCTCCCTTAAGATGTATGACGTATTTTGTTGCCAATTTTAGTTTTGGACCCTGGTACAAATGTCTGTAAAGTCAATGACCTTATCGATTATGCATATGTCCGTGTCCCTCTCTACCGACTATTTGTTGTACCTCTACTGCAGAAATGACACCTGTATATGGTGCTCTACGAGATATGAGGATCCTCACAAAACTGTACTTTCTTGTACGTAGTAACTTCCTGAGCAGATTACAGACAATATTCACTAGCTGCTGCACGATCACGGTATAGCATGGTTCTCCACAACTTTCTTTCGGCCGCCAAGTCGCAAGGACATATCACGCAATGAACGTGACGACAGACTCGCCACGGACCCAACCGCAAATGAGAAACTACGACTGAGAGTACTAGGCACTAATCTGACACCATACCTCGAGGGCGTGGGACACGGAATGGTAAAATACAGCACATACAAGCAAATTCCAACTGGTCAGAGTCAGTGCTACAGAATGGTTGATTTCATCACACGGGTCACACAAAATAGCAGTTGTCTCACATACGAATACCTCTTGCTGCAAAAGGACTCCCCCTCCCTCTCGCCCCCCCCCCCCCCGCCCCCCAGTGCACATCTGGAGCACTTTTGATTGTACTTCATACACTCAAAGAATGCATTATTCTATCTGATCTATGGCGTTAACTGAAACTGGACAATCCTCTATGCAACAGGTGCCGAATACGAGAGTGGATACTAAAGTAAAATAGCAAGCCGTCACTCATCGCGCCTGCTTACTGAGTGATGGAGCACTGTTGCCATTCGCTGATGGCCTCACTCCGATAGGCATTCAATTTCGCTGCGCTCCTGAACCGATGAATTCTACCATCATCCAGTAGTTGAACCTACCCGTTTGACTCCTTTCCTTTTTAATATACACTACTGGCCGTTAAAATAGCTACACCAAGAAGAAATGCAGATGGTAAGCGCTTATGCATTGGACACATATATTATACTAGAACTGACATGTTATTACATTTTCACGCAATTTGGGTTCATAGATCCTGAGAAATCAGTACACAGAACAACCACCTCTGGCCGTAATAACGGCCTTGACACGCCTGGCCATTGAGTCAAACAGAGCTTGGATGGCGTGTACAGGTACAGCTGCCCATGCAGCTTCAACACGATACCACAGTTTATCAAGAGTAGTGACTGGCGTATTGTGACGAGCCAGTTGCTCGGCCACCATTGACCAGACGCTTTCAATTTGTGAGAGATCTGGAGCATGTGCTACTGAAATGTAGGGTTTCGCAGGGATCGAATGAAGGGTAGAGCAACTGGTCGTAACACATCTGATATGTAACGTCCACTGTTCAAAATGCCGTCAATGCGAACAAGATGTGACTGAGACGTGTAACCAGTGGCACCCCAAATCATCACGCCGCGTGATACGCCAGTATGGCGATGACGAATACACGCTTCCAATGTGCCTTCACCGTGATGTCTCCAAACATGGATGCGACCATCATGATGCTGTAAACAGAACCTGGATTCATCCGAAAAAATGACGCTTTGCCATTCGTGCACCCGGGTTCGTCGTTGAGTATACCATCGCAGGCGCTCATATCTGTGATGCAGCGTCAAGGGTAACCGCAGCCATGGTCTCCGAGCTTGGTAGTCCATGTCGCTGCAAACGTCGTCGAACTGTTCGTGCAGATGTTTGTTGTCTTGGAAACGTCCCCATCTGTTAACTCAGAGATCGAGACGTGAATGCACGATCCGTTACAGCCACGCGGATAAGATGCCTGTCACCTCGACTGCTAGTGATACGAGGCCGTTGGGATCCAGCACGGCGTTCCGTATTACCCTCCTGAACCCACAGATTCCATATTCTGCTAACAGTCACTGGATCTCGACCAACGTGAACAGGAATGTCGCGATACGATAAACCGCAATCGCGATAGGCTACAATACGACCTTTATCAAAGTCGGAAACGTGATGGTACGCATTTCTCCTCCTTACACGAGGCATCACAACAAAGTTTCAGCAGGCAATGCCGGTCAACTTCTGTTTGTGTACGAGATATCGGTTGGAAACTTTCCTCATGTCAGCACGTTGTAGGTGTCGCCACCAGCGCCAACCTTGTATGAATGCTCTGGAAAGCTAATCATTTGCGTATCACAGCATCTTCTTCCTGTCGGTTAAATTTCGCGTCTGTTGTACGTCATCTTCGTGGTGTAGCAATTTTAATGGCCAGTAGTTACCATACTGTTTCATGCGCATCCTTCTACATATTTTACATACTGATATCAGTACGGATCCAGAGTAGAGGAGAAACGGCTGTGACCAACTCTAAAGCTGGGGCGTCCAGCTCCAAGGTGACGCAAAACCCCTTCCCATATCCTTTTAGATGTAGCAACCCTCACCATCCCTTCTGGGCGTATTGCTTCTTCTTCCAGTCCTAGTCACAAAACATGAAACACGACAGACGAGGAAGCTACTAAAATTAGCAATCCAACAGCTCATTTGTATCGTTTTTCAGAGAATTCGAGTGGATAGGCGGACTAATAACCGAGCAGTTATGTACCTTTACACCATAATTATCATCAATTCTGATTTAGCTGAAATTGTTTCAAATGGTTTCTCATAAACTATAAATCCCACGCACGGTAGTAATTCATACTCACTGTTCCGGTTTGTGATTGATTTCATGACCATCAAACTGTTCATCGGGGATGTATATACATGTTCCTTTCGTGATTAAAACTTTACATATTTCCTATGCATTTGGTGAACTCCGACTTCATTACGGACAGGAGGGTCGTAGGTCTTTGAGATTTTTATCTCCTGTATCTCCTACAACAGTCCGCCATAAAATATAGTCTTCTTATGTTAGTGTGTAGATGTGTCCATTTCCCATTTCTGCTGGTGCAGTTCCCCTTCCTGTTTTCTTTTGCTAGCGTGAACAAATATCTGACGGGAGTCTTCACGAATTTCTTTTATTCTCAAATTTCAGTTGGGAAAGCGCTCTCTTCATTAGATCTGGTGACCATGGGGGTAAAATAGATTAGTTTATCGTATCGGAAAATAATTACTGGCCGCAAAATATCTCCGACGCCGCTAAAGAGCTTTCGTGTGAGACATTATGGCACAGTATCAGAATTCCTGGCGCCGTTCTCAGTCAAGTTAGGAGGCGCTCCCATTATCGCCCGCTCATGCCGCTGAACCAAAGGCGCTTTGTGGTGTTCGTGGGGAGAACTTGTCGGAATTCTGGAGTGCGGGGCGTGTACGCAGCAAAACATTGCCGCCAACTTGAATATCTGCCAGAGCGTTGACAGACAAATTGCTGTCGAGGTGAGCGTAATTGTGCAACGTTGACGACAGCTGCCGTTTAGGTCCCCTCAAACCGAACACAATAGCCTTGCGTCGTTCCCACGTAGCGGGGAATGTTGAGTACCTATACGATAACTTTACTGCTGTAGTACTCAACATAAATCGTGAATTCGTGTTGTTAGGGTGTACAGTCATTTATCATTTAGGAAAAGTAGCAGGAAGCCAATCGGTCTTTCTATCAGGTGTTTTAATTCTATACATACTAATTTCTACATCTACGTGACTACTCCGTGATTCACACTTAAGTGCTTGGCAGAGGGTTCGTCGAACCACTACCAGACGAATTCTAAACCGTTCCACACTCAAGTAGAACGTGTGAAAGTTGACGAATCTTTCCGTGCGAGCAATGATTTCGCTTATTTTATGTGATGGTCATTTCTCCGTAAGTAGGAGTGAGTCCTCCAAGTATATTCTAAGCAGAAATTTGTTGACTGAACTTTCGTGAAAACATCTCACTGCAACGAGAAATAGATTTACTTCAAACCCTACCACTCCAAATCACGTATCGTATTCATGATACTCTCTCCCTTATTTCGAGGTAGTATACAACGAGCTCTCTTCCTTGAACTCTTCCGATATCCTCCGTCAATAGTACTCATATTTGGTAAGGATCCCATACCGTCGGGTAATATCCCAGAAGATGGTGGACTACTGCAAAGCAGGCAGGCTCTTTGGTAGAGTTGTTGCAACTTCTAAGTCAGTGGTTCCCAATCTTCCACAGACCATTACCCGTGAGTGAAATCAGACGTTAGCTGGTACCCCGGCCATCCCCCTCATGCCACCTGTAAACTGTTTTATCCCCCCCCCCCCTTCCATCCCCTCCGCCGTCATTATAACCAACTTTAGCACCTAACTAAGCTGTAGAACGAAAGACCTCTATTTTTAAAGTGATGAAAGATGAATAATGTTTTGCTTGTTTCTGTGTATGGGGGGAGGGGGGGGGGGAGGTTAGAATGAATGACGAAGCAAATCGTGGCGCATTGGCGCATTGCAAGTTCTACCCAGAGCTCTTTCTCAGATAAGAAAGCAAACAATCGACATCCACAGGTGGGGTGTCATTTGTTACAAAACATACTTCCACTGCACTACACCTCTCCACTGTGGCGTGGCACTTGCTTGGCCTGCACACTACAACCCCATTTGAAATCGACCAAGTTAAAATATGTGCACTATATTTAAAGTTCGTAAATCAGATACTGCTGCACTCCTTACTTATAAAATGGCAGAAATTGGAACACTTCAGGCTGTTAATGCTTTTTGTCTGACCACAGCCAGTAATAATAATAGTAGTAGTAATACTGTGTATATCACTGTTGCAGCTCTTATGTAGTTACTGCTGTGTCGTGCTGCCAATTTATTCATTCATCTGTTTCGAAGAGTGATGAAGTTATTTCTGTAGTACTTGCAGGTACCATCTACAACTTGGAGACGTGTTCTTGAGATACTTAGCATTTCGTACGTATATGTCTCACTTTTATCATCGTCGATGTACCGAACAAAGCACAACATGTATGTGTAGTGAGGAACCTGTAACCTCCACCGCAGTAATGCTATTAATTGAGAAAAAGTAATTATTGATAACTTATATAATCATTATTAGAGTCTTGCGTAATTGTGACAATAGTAATGATCTTTCGAAAAAATTTAGTTTCGTGACTGAAACAGAATCGAATATCGAATCGTTCACTTTTTACCCCTCAGAAAATTTCATTTTACTCTTCAGGGTATTCCCCCCCCCCCCCCCCCCCAAGTTAGGAACCACTGTTCTAAGTGTCCTGTCAGTAAAGTGGAGCCTTTGGTTGACCTGCCCCACAACATTTTCTATACGACGGTTCTCGCACTTTTAATCCTTAAGAATTTAGATCAGTCTCTATAGTCCTGAAGGTTCTGTGACTTATCGTGTAACCGGTAAGTAACAGGTTCCTTTTAGTATTCGTATGGAAGACCTCAAACTTTTTATTTTTAGGGGTCAATTACTACGTTTTGCACAGTATACTGTGTATACCTATTTTGACTTCTAATGAGTTTACTAGACGGTAAATCTTACTATCATCTGGAAAAAATATAAAATTCCTGCTCAGATTATCATCTAAATTGTTCATATAAACAAGTAACAGCAGAGGGCCTGTATCACTCATTACTTGGAGCAAATAAACAAAAAGTTGTGCTTCGAAAGACGATATTTATGGTGAAGGCTCTCACTACCGGATGTTTCAACTGCTGAGAATTCTTCCGGGTTGTATGGGCGTGGTCCATGGAACTCTTCAATCTCTGACGTTTAGTCCAAGCCTACGTTGGACATATTCGGAGGTACTCCTGATTGTACTGAGTCGCACAGTCAGGAGTACCTCCGAAGATGTCGAACGTAGCCTTGGGCGAAACATCAGGGATTGAAGAGTTCCATGGACCACGGCCATTCAATCCGGAAGAATTCTCAGCAGCTTATTTTTTATGAAACTGTGCTGACAGTGAATCAATAGATTGTTTTCTTCCAGTAATTCATAAAGTTCGATCACAGTGATATGGGTCTGTAATTCAGCGGGTTACTTGCTGCGTATTTCCGTTCTTGTGTATTTGTGTGACGCATGTAGATTTCCAGCCTTTAGATACGGATCTTTGGTGGAGCGAACGTTTGTATATGATTTCTAAGTATGGTACTATTATATAAGCATACAAAGGAACCTGATTGATATATACTGTGAACCGTAAAACTTGCCTTTACAAAGTGGTGTAAATTTCTTCGCCTCGATGACCAGCGGAGACGTGTCAGGAGACGATTCGGACATTGGTGGGGTCGTCTGCCCGGCATACGGCCTGACAACCAGGAGTCATGGTCTGCGGTCCATTTCGTTTCACAGTTGGACAATACTAGTTGTCATCCCCGGCACCCTTACAACACAGCGGTACGTTGACAATATTCTATGCCTCGTGTAGATTCCCTTAAAGGAAAGCCGATTTGGGCTTACATTTCAGCAAGAATGCCAGCGCGCACATGGTGAGAGTTTCTTCTGCTTGCCTTCGTTGTTGTCAAACCCTACCTTTGGCAGCTAATTCACCGGATCTCTGCCCAACTGAGAAAGTTTGGAACATTTTGGTACTGCCCTCCAACCACCTTGGGATTTTGACGATGTAACGCAGCGCATTACACAGAATTTTCCAAGTTATCCCTCTGGAGGATATCCAACAACTCTATCGACCAATACCGAGCTGAATAACTGCTTGCATAAGGGCCAGAGTTGGACCAATGCGATATTGACTTGTTCAATTTGTCAAACTTCCTCCCCTGAATTAATCATACAATAGTTCTGAAACTGTAATCATTTGATTGTCCGTACCTGTTCATCACATATACCGATTTCTGTCCCGTTCGGATAATTCCTTCGCTATGCGTGTTTTCTTAAATACTTTTTTGTATAGTCTATTTTGAAAGGTCGAGCTGTCTTACCCGTAAACTTTACTTTTGAGATTGTGTCATTTATTGTTGTTGTACAAACTAAAACAGCTGCCCCTGCTAGGAGACCCACAGGTCTGCGAAATTCGGCGGCAGGCTGTGGGTTGTAGAGACAGGCACGCGGCCCGCGCCGGGACCTGCTTAATGCGTCTCGCGGGCTGACAAAAGACTGCTGGCGCGGCGCGGCTTTCATGTTTGCGAAACAATCTGCCGGAGTGTGGCCCGGCGTTGCTTGGTGTGGTGTGGTGTAGAGTCGTGGGCCGCTGTGTGCTGTCCTCGAGGGCGAGTCTGCTTTGCGGCGCCCGCATCGACCGACTTCCTCGTTGTCCTCGGCCCTGCAAGGCATTTCGGCGCTCCTTGTAATGCGCCGGCTTGACTGCGGACGTCACCTCACACCTTTTGCTGCAACCGTATTGGCGTAGTGGTACACAGATGCTTGACCTGGAAGGTACATTACTATGTACTCTGGCTGTACAGGACTAGCTGATGTAGTCTTCAGTAGTTTGAACCTGCTTACTGTAATCAATCCTTCGTCCCCCTCTACGATTTGTACCCACCCTCTCTATACTTCCCTCCATAGCCAAACTGACAAATCATATCTCTAGATGTGTCCTACCAACAGAACTTTTTTTTAAAAAAAATCGAGCTGTCGCCGGCCGCTGTGGCCGAGTGGTTCTAGTCGCATCAGCCCGGAACCGCGCTGCTGCTACGGTCGCAAGTTCGAATCCTGCCTCGGGCATGGATGTGTGTGATGTCCTTAGGTTAGTCAGGTTTAAGTAGTTCTAGGTCTAGGGGCAGCAGCCTTTTCAGTAGTTGCAGGGGCAACAGTCTGGATGATTGACTGATCTAGCCTTGTAACATTAACCAAAACGGCTTTGCTGTGCTGGTACTGCGAACGGCTGAAAGCATGGGGAAACTACAACCGTAATTTTTCCCGAGGACATGCAGCTTTACTGTATGATTAAATGATGATGGCGTCCTCTTGGGTAAATTATTCCGGAGGTAAAATCGTCCCCCATTCGGATCTCCGGGCGGGGACTACTCAAGAGGACGTCGTTATCAGGAGAAAGAAAACTGGCGTTCTACGGATCGGAGCGTGGAATGTCAGATCCCTTAATCGGGCAGGTAGGTTAGAAAATTTAAAAAGGGAAATCGATAGGGTAAAGTTAGATATAGTGGGAATTAGTGAAGTTCGGTGGCAGGAGGAACAAGAGTTTTGGTCAGGTGATTACAGGGTTATAAATACAAAATCAAATAGGGGTAATGCAGGAGTAGGTTTTATAATGAATAAAAAAATAGGAGTGCGAGTAAGCTACTACAAACAGCATAGTGAACTCATTATTGTGGCCAAGATAGACACAAAGCCCATGCCTACTACAGTAGTACAAGTTTATATGCCAACTACCTCTGCAGATGATGAAGAAATTGATGAAATGTATGACGAGATAAAAGAAATTATTCAGGTAGTGAAGGGAGACGGAAATTTAATAGTCATAGGTGACTGGAATTCATCAGTAGGAAAAGGGAGAGAAGGAAACATAGTAGGTGAATATGGATTGGGCGGAAGAAATGAAAGAGGAAGCCGCCTTGTAGAATTTTGCACAGAGCATAACTTAATCATAGCTAACACTTGGTTCAAGAATCATAAAAGAAGGTTGTATACCTGGAAGAATCCTGGAGATACTAAAAGGTATAAGATAGATTATATAATGGTAAGACAGAGATTTAGGAACCAGGTTTTAAATTGTAAGACATTTCCAGGGGCAGATGTGGATTCTAACCACAATCTATTGGTTATGAACTGCAGATTGAAACTGAAGAAACTGCAAAAAGGTGGGAATTTAAGGAGATGGGACCTGGATAAACTGAAAGAACCAGAGGTTGTAGAGAGTTTGAGGGAGAGCATAAGGGAACAATTGACAGGAATGGGGGAAAGAAATACAGTAGAAGAAGAATGGGCAGCTCTGAGGGATGAAGTAGTGAAGGCAGCAGAGGATCAAGTACGTAAAAAGACTAGGGCTAATAGAAATCTTTGGGTAACAAAAGAAATATTGAATTTAATTGATGAAAGGAGAAAATATAACAATGCAGTAAATGAAGCAGGCAAAAAGGAATACAAACGTCTCAAAAATGAGATCGACAGGAAGTGCAAAATGGCTAAGCAGGGATGGCTAGAGGACAAATGTAAGGATGTAGAGGCTTGTCTCACTTGGGGTAAGATAGATACTGCCTACAGGAAAATTAAAGAGACCTTTGGAGAGAAGAGAACCACTTGTATGAATATCAAGAGCTCAGATGGCAACCCAGTTCTAATCAAAGAAGAGAAAGCAGAAAGGTGGAAGGAGTATATAGAGGGTTTATACAAGGGCGATGTACTTGAGGACAATATTATGGAAATGGAAGAGGATGTAGATGAAGACGAAATGGGAGATAAGATACAGCGCGAAGAATTTGACAGAGCACTGAAAGACCTGAGTCGAAACAAGGCCCTGGGAATAGACAACATTCCATTAGAACTACTTATGGCCTTGGGAGAACCAGTCATGGCAAAACTCTACCATCTGGTGAGCAAGATGTATGAGACAGGCGAAATACCCTCAGACTTCAAGAAGAATATAATAATTCCCAAAGAAAGCAGGTGTTGACAGATGTGAAAATTACCGAACTATCAGTTTAATAAGCCACAGCTGCAAAATACTAACACGAATTCTTTACAGACGAATGGAAAAACTGATAGAAGCGGACCTCGGGGAAGATCAGTTTGGATTCCGTAGAAATGTTGGAACACGTGAGGCAATACTAACCTTACGACTTATCTTAGAAGAAAGATTAAGAAAAGGCAAACCTACGTTTCTAGCATTTGTAGACTTAGAGAAAGCTTTTGACAATGTTAACTGGAATACTCTCTTTCAAATTCTGAAGTGGTCAGGGGTAAAATACAGGGAGCGAAAGGCTATTTACAATTTGTACAGAAACCAGATGGCAGTTATAAGAGTCCAGGGGCATGAAAGGGAAGCAGTGGTTGGGAAAGGAGTGAGACAGGTTTGTAGCCTGTCCCCGATGTTATTCAATCTGTATATTGAGCAAGCAGTAAAGGAAACAAAAGAAAAATTCGGAGTAGGTATTAAAATTCATGGAGTAGAAGTAAAAACTTTGAGGTTCGCCGATGACATTGTAATTCTGTCAGAGACAGCAAACGACTTGGAAGAACAGTTGAATGGAGTGGACAGTGTCTGATGATGGTTGAAGTAGAGAGGATATAAAATGTAGACTGGCAATGGCAAGGAAATCGTTTCTGAAGAAGAGAAATTTGTTAACATCGAGTATAGATTTAAGTGTCAGGAAGTCGTTTCTGAAAATATTTGTGTGGAGTGTAGCCATGTATGGAAGTGAAACATGGACG
This sequence comes from Schistocerca americana, assembly GCF_021461395.2. Lineage (NCBI taxonomy): Eukaryota > Metazoa > Arthropoda > Insecta > Orthoptera > Acrididae > Schistocerca > Schistocerca americana. Next base: position 633,514,815 of record NC_060123.1, on the reverse strand, counting down.
ATAACTAGTTTGGACAAGAAGAGAATAGAAGCTTTCGAAATTTCGTGCTACAGAAGAATGCTGAAGATTAGATGGGTAGATCACATAACTAATGAGGAAGTATTGAATAGGATTGGGTAGAAGTGAAGTTTGTGGCACAACTTGACTAGAAGAAGGGATCGGTTGGTAGGACATGTTTTGAGGCATCAAGGGATCACAAATTTAGCATTGGAGGGCAGCGTGGAGGGTAAAAATCGTAGAGGGAGACCAAGAGATGAATACACTAAGCAGATTCAGAAGGATGTAGGTTGCAGTAGGTACTGGGAGATGAAGAAGCTTGCGCAGAATAGAGTAGCATGGAGAGCTCCATCAAACCAGTCTCAGGACTGAAGACCACAACAACAACATTTCTAGGGGACTGAGGACCTCAGACGTTAAGTCCCATAGTGCTTAGAGCCATTTGAATCATTTGTAATCGAGCTGTGTCATAAATTTCTTTTCTCCCCAATTCGACTGCATACCACCGCATTAGTTATCCAATCTGCTTACTTTATACTATCTGATCAAAAGTCTCTGGACACTTATCACAGCCTTTTTCGCCTCTGTGGCGGCTTCAGTTCTGGTGGGGACACTTTCAGTGACGTGTCTGAATGTTTGTGGAGGAATGGCAGCCTACTCTTCATGGAGAACCGAAACCAGAGAAAGTAGTGATGTTGGTCGCTGTAGTCTGCAGTGAATTCGACGTTTTGATCCATCCCAACGATGTTCCAGTGGGTTCAGGTCGCGAACATGGGCAGACCAATCCACCATTGCCTCCCGGACTGTTGCTGTCATCCGAATGTAGCAGACTGCGAATAGCAACAAACGGGGGTTTACGAAGTCTTTTCTTCGGAAAAGGGCTGTAAACAGTTCAGGTGATAGAATAGAAGATGCCGACCAGTTTCTGGCCATTTCTCGGATTATTTGTGCAGCCTGTATCAACCAAAGAGCCTTGTACACGCTGCAATTGGATCTATTTAATCACACAGCCGCATTTCGCCTTTACTGACAAGTCATCATGAGTGGATATTCTGAACGTCACATAATTATGTTGGTTTAGAGACGATTTTTGTAGATTTAAAATAAGCTCAGCGCAAAATATAATAATAGCTACAGTTACAAGTACGTACCATTCCTTGACGATTTTACTGTTTTCGCTCATGAGGGAACAAGATGAAAGCCACACATTTTCCGTTCTTTTGCGTATTATAAAGAGGTTCAAATCGAAGTTGATGTACTTTGGTTGACACTATAGATTCACTGTCATTGCAGCCACTTTAACAATAAACACAACTTTATGTGTTATTCTTGCGCGCAGGTGTGACATCTGTTTATGTAAGTTATGCAAAGAATGTCGATTTTATGTTCAAATTTTGTCTCTCAGCCTGTGTGTGTGTGTGTGTGTGTGTGTGTGTGTGTGTGTGTGTGTGTGTGTAAGAATTTTTCTACCTTTTTGCGTTTATACCTTTTTAGTTTACTTACTTATTTTTTGCATTTCTTATATTTCATTTGTTTTTAAGGAACAGTGTTAAGTGGAGGTAGATCAAAGATTGCACAGATGGTTGTGGAGAGTGTGAGAAGCATCTGAGATGTGTTTGAGCAGAGGAATACTGAAGGTGTGCTATCGGAACAGAAGTATCTGGAAGCCACTACGTAATGCGGAACTGACCACTGCATGTCACGAGAGGCGAGCCCGCCAATATATAAGCAGACAGTGTTTATTAAACTGTTAGTAGAGAAGCCATAACAGCAAGACAGGTTGGTTAGGAAAGCTCAGTGACTTCGAACGTGGACTAGTCATTGTATGTCACCCGAGTAACAGATCCATAAGGGACATTTCAGCATTTCTGAAGCTGGCTAGGGCGACTTGCTGATGACACTGCGAAGCAGAAACAGCTAAACCAGATAAACGTGGATAAGGCAGATTTCATATACTCACTGTCACTCACCGTCGAGCATTGCGCTGGTGGCTGTAAAAATCACTTGGAATTAGAGGAAGGGATGATTCGTGAGCTTCAAAGTGCTACCAGTTGTTTATCTAGGACAACAGCTGTTCATAGGGAGGTAAAAGGGAATGAGATACAATGGTCGGGCAGCAACACATGAGCCACACTTATCTGTAGTCAGTGCTATGCGACGATTGAGGTGACGTTTAGAGTCACTGCACCGGGCGGGTGTCGACTGGAAGCAATTAATTTGGAGTGATCAATCTCACTATATTCTGTGGCAACACAATGGAAGGGTTTGGTCAGGTATCCCGATCAGACAATTTAGACAGCCCGCCCGAAGGCTTGGACATAAACGAAGAGCCGCTAGGCGGCACCCTTATAGCCTGCGAACCCTGCTGTAGCCGCCAGGCCTCCATGCACGGGCCACTGCCCCCGCGCCGGGCTATCGGCGCTCACCGGGGCCCTATAAAGGCGGCAGTGCAAGGGCTCAGGACTTACGTAACATGTCGATGGATACTCCTCAATGCTCTGTTTCGTCACCCATTCTCTTTAACATTTGTGATAATGATATCCCAGTTGACTGGAATACTCTCTTTCAAATTCTAAAGGTGGCAGGGGTAAAATACAGGGAGCGAAAGGCTATTTACAATTTGTACAGAAACCAGATGGTAGTTATAAGAGTCGAGGGACAAGAAAGGGAAGCAGTTGTTGGGAAGGGAGTAAGACAGGGTTGCAGCCTCTCCCCGATGTTATTCAATCTGTATATTGAGCAAGCAGTAAAGGAAACAAAAGAAAAATTCGGAGTAGGTATTAAAATCCATGGAGAAGAAATAAAAACTTTGAGGTTCGCCGATGACATTGTAATTCTGTCAGAGACAGCAAACGACTTGGAAGAGCAGTTGAACGGAATGGATAGTGTCATGAAAGGAGGGTATAAGATGAACATCAACAAAAGCAAAACGAGGATAATGGAATGTACTCGAATTAAGTCGGGTGATGCTGAGGGAATTAGATTAGGAAATGAGGCACTTAAAGTAGTAAACTAGTTTTGCCATTTGGGGAAGCAAAGTAACTGATGATGGCGAAGTAGAGAGGATATAAAATGTAGACTGGCAATGGCAAGGAAAGCGTTTCTGAAGAAGAGAAATTTGTTAACATCGAGTATAGATTTAAGTGTCAGGAAGTCATTTCTGAAAGTATTTGTATGGAGTGTAGCCATGTATGGAAGTGAAACATGGACGATAAATAGTTTGGACAAGAAGAGAATAGAAGCTTTCGAAACGTGGTGCTACAGAAGAATGCTGAAGATTAGATGGGTAGATCACATAACTAATGAGGAAGTATTGAATAGGATTGGGGAGAAGAGAAGTTTGCGGCACAACTTGACTAGAAGAAGGGATCGGTTGGTAGGACATGTTTTGAGGCATCAAGGGATCACAAATTTAGCATTGCAGGGCAGCGTGGAGGGTAAAAATCGTAGAGGGAGACCAAGAGATCAATACACTAAGCAGATTCAGAAGGATGTAGGTTGCAGTAGGTACTGGGAGATGAAGAAGCTTGGACAGGATAGAGTAGCATGGAGAGCTGGATCAAACCAGTCTCAGGACTGAAGACCACAACAACAACAACATCCCAGTCATCCCACGCTCCCACCTGCCGCAATACGCCGATGATACGGCGCTCTATGCAACCGGCAGCAACACAGACCAGCTCACTGTTCTTCTTCAGAGGCGGGTGGACGTGACAGTGATCTGGTGTCGTTCAAACAAGATTGCCCTCAATGCCGACAAAACTACGGCAGTCTAATTCACTAAACGGCGTCCAGTCCTCTGCCACAATTTCACTGTCTCAGGCGTCTAGGTCCCATGATTCCCTGATACCTAATATATAGGTGTCCGGATGGATAAAAAACTGCTCTTCCATCGACATGCAGGAAACTCACCCAAAATGGACAGAAGCTAATAAAAGCGTTGTATCCATCGTTGAACAGCAAGGAACTGAACCTAGAGACCAATCTCCTACTGTACCGGATGGTTGTCCACCCTTCCCTCACCTATGGCTGCACTGCTTGGGCCACGGTTAGTGCTTCCAGGGTGTCGACCCGCCGGCCCCTGCAGAATAAGGTGCTTCGCTGGAGCCTGCATGCCCCTCCCCTCACTAGGGTAGTTACTCTCCACGAGGAAACGGACATGGTCTCAGTGAAGACGTCCATTCGAGAGAAGGCAAGGTGTCTCTATGACAAAGTGGGTGCTCTGCACGACACGGTCGCTGGCTTACAAAACATTGGCACCACGACTCCCCGGCACTGGCAAAACATACACCCTTTCTGTAACACCCTATCCTCCGTGCTTCACTGTTGGTACTGTATAATATGGCAGGTAATGTTCTCCAGCCATTCGCCAAACCAAAATATAGTAATCAGAATCAGACACGACCAAGAAACGCAGACGGACTGGCCGAGGGCGTCGACGTTGGGTCTCCCAAACCACAGAAAGACAGCAGCTATGGAGAACAACGAAGATGACAACAGCCATGGACAGATACGACAGTACGACAAGTCCGAAGACTAAGCCAAGTCGAGAGCCTAGACGTAGCAAGATCAAGAACCGAACAACGATGTAGGACAAGAGCGCAGGCGGCACACGCCTGACTCCTGAGGTTGTTTCTTTACTTTTTTTTCTCACGGTCTTACTGTCTTGGTGGAAAGTAAAAACTGTTCTGTTCTCCAATGATGTCAGTCCAAGGACATCACTGGAGTGCACGTGGAAGGTGTGGCTGTGGGACCGTCCGACAGTGGAAGTTCAAGGAGGAGACAATAGGTAACATAACTACATTAGCTACCAACATTGGTAGCTTATGATGGTTGACACATATCGGGTGGTCAGTTTCAACACTGACACTTCATTAGTGGCCGTAACAGGGCTATCGTTAGCCGTGGTCTGATTCCTCAAGGATGGTGAGAGGAAACTGGCAGTTAAAAAAAATTTCTCCAAAGACTGTTTAATATTCTACAAGTATTATATAACAGGTAGCTGTGCCCTCCAGTGTGGTAATGTCACAGTCCTTGAACACTGTAAATGTCGTACATGACCAGACATAGATTTCCAGTATCAACTGAAAACAAAGTGTCAGTCGAAGTACTGAAAATACCCTGGTAGCCAAGAGTGAATCAAGCGTGGAGGAGTAAGTGAAAACCGAAAGCTACTCTCATCGATTTTTGTACGAGTATATCGTAGGTTTTATCATGACCCAATGAGTGCCTAAGAATAAACGGTAATCGTAAATACTGCAAAGTGTTCCTAATGACGATGAGGCACAAGGTTCCAATGAAATGACTGTCATTGAATAAGTAATTGGACCAGGTAAATGTATAGTTGTGGAACAAGGTTACCTGGAGGAACCGAATCCGTATCTCGGTGTTCAAATGTGGTTCATTTGGAGCGCGTTAAAATACCATGGATCTGCAGACATCGAAACAGTCTGGACCCTTGCCACCAAATACCCTAAATTATGTGTAGTTTCAAATTATGAGAACAACCGTCCGAATACCCGCACACAACCTCCAGGAATGGAGCATTGCCATCGCACATCACGAAAATCCAATTTTTTAAGCTTGTTGTACACGGCTCTATCCAAGACTTACAGTGCCATTGAGGTGTCCAAATAGTATGCCACAGACCTGGCAAAACTTACCATTTATAAAAATCATAACTATGCCCCACCTAGTAGGAGCTTATCTTTCAATCTAACTGCACTGTTAAGATTGAGACACACTTTGCTAAAAAATAATTGCATGACGTGTTCAGATAAACCGCCTCAAATACGTTAATTATATATTTTATATTTATTTTGCGTAAAACTGTTGGATCCGCGCTGTTACGAAAATGGATCGTAACGTTTTACAATGATGTAATTGTTCAGCTCAGTGTTAAAATATAGGCTCAAGCACGTTTCACAAAGCAAAAACACTAGAACTAACGCGTTTCTAAAGAGAAAGCACTCATCATCGAAAGTGCTTTACAAGAATCTTGTGAAAACTAGTAACGTAGAAATATGAGTCCAAATATTAAAAATTAGTGCTCACTCCTCTTGTAATCCAGCTTTCCTAAAACGTGCTTCAACATCATTCGTCCAGTTTGTAAGATAATATAAAGCCAGTCGGCATATGGAGTTCATGAACGTAGGTAGTTTTATGGCAACAGCTATTCGCATGCATGGTTCGTATTCCTACACAAAAAACAAAGCCTGATACAAATACTTCTTTCTCTTATTTTGAGTTGCATCATGTTTTTACAAAAGTGCAGTATTTAAAAGGAATTCGGAGCTTCCTAAAAATTAATAACGCTAAATTAGAGGAGAATTAAAGCGTGCTGTGCAACACTTACGTGACTCTGCGAGTATTGTGAAACAAGATAGTCAATTATACTGAAAATTACCTTTGTAGGTATCCAGCATATTTACTTGCGAGAACGGACATGAAATCCAATGAAACAACAGAGACGATAATTTAGCGTATACTTGCGTTGGTAGAAATAGCGTAATTTTTTGTTCTGGTTTTAATGTATAGCTCTTATACTTAGAGGACATCCGTCACTGCACAATATAAATAGTTTAAGTACTCCACGTGCCACTCCAGTTATTAACACTGTATATTAAACTAGATATTAAGTGCTTCAGTAACACTTGCTGAAGTAAAAAATTTCGATACTAGAAATAATGGGAGAACATCCGTTTCGCAGAGTACCTTTTAGTGTGTTCCATCCAGGAAAATCCCAACTGCAAAGGGAGGGAAAAAAAGGCCCCTAAGAAGTCCGATATTTTGCGCGATGGCAAGTTTAATTAAAAATGCGCTTTGCGCTCCAGTTTCATCGAAACTAATTAACGTTCGGTCCGTGACGGATGAGATAGGTTTCTTGACCCAAATGCAGCGAGTAATGCTTGCAGCTAAAAGAGAATAATTATCGAAGGGTGCTCCTTTGTCGTTCATCACACAAAGCACTGAATATGAGCTAAATTTAAATACTTTGCCGTATTTTTTCATTCAGACATTCATATTTCCGACATTTTGATAAATGTGTCGTAGCAGAAAGCTTGTACGGTGACGAGGGACTCTTTTTTGGAAGGAAATAACGAAACAGTTTTGCGGGAAAATTTTTTCTCCGTAACATCTCTCATATTAAAATTTTACTGTGGATACTATACTTTGTGATACGGTTCTTATCCTATTTGAGATCAAAACTGCAGTTAAGCTTTCACAGAACTTCAACTTTTATTATGCGACAAAAGGAAAACAAAAGGTTTTCAACTTCTGCAAATCTTTTAGTTCGTTGTTTAATGGAGATTGTACAGAATGGAATTGGGAACGTTTTGATAAAAGAAACGTACAACCGGAAATGTGAAATAAAACTTCCACAGCACTATACACTTTCTGTGCACTCGGTAGGCTAGATGGAGCACCGCAACACCGTAGTTTGGAAAACGTTCAATGGCAGTAGAATACAATCAAATAATTGGTAAAGTACCGGAACTTCAAGCGCTGATAGAAAGCACCGAAGCTGAAATCGTTATCGGTACAGAAAGCTGGCTGAAGCCACAGATAAATTCTGCCGAAATTTTTACAAAGGCACAGACGGTGTTTAGAAAGGATAGATTGCATGCAACCGGTGGTGGCGTGTTTGTCGCTGTTAGTAGTAGTTTATCCTGTAGTGAAGTAGAAGTGGATAGTTCCTGTGAATTATTATGGGTGAAGGTTACACTCAACAACCGAGCTAGGTTAATAGTTGGATCCTTTTACCGACCAGCAGCATTAGTGGCAGAACAACTGAGAGAAAATTTGGAATACATTTAACATAAATTTTCACGTGGAGATTTCAATTTACCAGATATAGACTGGGAAAGTCAAATGTTTAGGACGGGTGGTAGGGACAGAGCATCTAGTGACATTATACTGATTGCACTATCCGAAAATTACCTCGAGCAATTGAACAGAGAACCGACTCGTGGAGATAACATCTTGGACCTACTGATAACAAACAGACCGAACTTTTCGACTCTGTAAGTGCAGAACAGGGAATCAGTGATCACAAGGCCGTTGCAGCATCCCTGAATATGGAAGTTAATAGGAATACAAAAAAAGGGAGGAAGGTTTGTCTGTTTAGAAAGAGTAATAGAAGGCAGATTTCAGACTACCTAACAGATCAAAACGAACATTTCTGTTCCGACACTGACAATGTTGAGTGTTTATGGAAAAAGTTCATGGCAATCCTAAAAGGGGTTTTAGACACGCACGTGCCGAGTAAAACTGTGAGGGACGGTAAAAACCCACCGTGGTTAAAAAACAAAGTTAGGAAACTACTGCGAAAGCAAAGAGAGCTTCACTCCAAGTGTAAACGCAGCCAAAACCTCTCAGACAAACAGAAGCTAAACGATGTCAAAGTTAGCGTAAGGAGGGCTATGCGTGAAGCGTTCATTGAATTCGAAAGTAAAATTCTATGTACCGACTTGGCAGAAAATCCTAGGATGTTCTGGTCTTACGTTAAATCAGTAAGTGGCTCGAAACAGCATAGCCAGACACTCCGGGATGATGATGGCATTGAAACAGAGGATGACACGCGTTCAGCTGAAATACTAAACACCTTTTTCCGAAGCTGTTTCACAGAGGAAGACCGCACTGCAGTTCCTTCTCTAAATTCTCGCACAAACGAAAAAATGGCTGACATCGAAATAAGTGTCCAAGGAATAGAAAAGCAACTGGAATCACTCAACAGAGGAAAGTCCACTGGACCTGACGGGATACCAATTCGAGCCTACACAGAGTACGCGAAAGAACTTGCCCCCCTTCTAACAGCCGTGTACCGCAAGTCGCTAGAGGAACGGAAGGTTCCAAATGATTGGAAAAGAGCACGGGTAGTCCCAGACTTCAAGAAGGGTCGTCGAGCAGATGCGCAAAACTATAGACCTATATCTCTGACGTCGATCTGTTGTAGAATTTTAGAACATGTTTTTTGCTCGCGTATCATGTCGTTTTTGGAAACCCAGAATCTACTCTGTAGGAATCAACATGGATTCCGGAAATAGCGATCGTGTGAGACCCAACTCGCTTTATTTGTTCATGAGACCCAGAAAATATTAGATACAGGCTCCCAGGTAGATGCTATTTTTCTTGACTTCCGGAAGGCGTTCGATACAGTTCCGCACTGTCGCCTGATAAACAAAGTAAGAACCTACGGAATATCAGACCAGCTGTGTGGCTGGATTGAAGAGTTTTTAGCAAACAGAACACAGCATGTTGTTATCAATGGGGAGACGTCTACAGACGTTAAAGTAACCTCTGGCGTGCCACAGGGGAGTGTTATGGGACCATTGCTTTTCACAATATATATAAATGACCTAGTAGATAGTGTCGAAAGTTCCATGCGGCTTTCAGCGGATGATGCTGTAGTATACAGAGAAGTTGCAGCATTAGAAAATTGTAGCGAAATGCAGGAAGATCTGCAGCGGATAGGCACTCGGTGCAGGGAGTGGCAACTGACCCTTAACATACACATATGTAAAGTATTGCGAATACATAGAAAGAAGGATAAAGAAGGATCCTTTATTGTACGATTATATGATAGCGGAACAAACACTGGTAGCAGTTATTTCTGTAAAATATCTGGGAGTATGGGTGCGGAACGATTTGAATTGGAATGACCATATGAAATTAATTGTTGGTAAGGCTGGTGCCAGGTTGTGATTCATTGGGAGAGTCCTTAGAAAATGTAGTCCATCAACAAAGAAGGTGGCTTACAAAACACTCGTTCGATCTATACTTGAGTATTGCTCATCAGTGTGGGATCCGTACCAGATCGGGTTGACGGAGGAGATAGAGAAGATCCAAAGAAGAGCGGCGCGTTTCCTCACAGGGTTATTTGGTAAGCGTGGTAGCGTTACGGAGATGTTTAGCAAACTCAAGTGGCAGACTCTGCAAGAGAGGCGCTCAGCATCGCGGTGTAGCTTGCTGTCCAGGTTTCGAGAGGGTGCGTTTCTGGATGAGGTATCGAATATATTGCTTCTCCCTACTTATACCTCCAGAGGAGATCACGAATGTAAAATTAGAGGGACTCGGAGGCTTTCATACAGTCGTTCTTCCCGCGAACCATACGCGACTGGAACAGAAATGGGAGGTAATGACCGTGGCACGTAAAGTGTCCTCCGTCGCACACCGTTGGGGGGCTTGCGGAGTATAAATGTAGATGTGTAGATGTAGATGTGTAGAATGTACACCAAATATGTGGCTGCACGACTCTAGGGCTCAATGTTCAATGTCTTCATTAACTAATGTACAACGACGAACCACATTTCGTCTACTTCTCTGTAAGATTCCGCGCTCCCCTCCGATAGTATCAAAGATATGCTCAATAAGCTCAGGTACCGTTTCTACTGGTGTGCGGTAGACAAGGGAGCTTACCTACCACAGGGGACAAAGTCGAGAAGAGTGCAGTCAGGGGAGCGCACAGGCCAAGGGACTGGGTATGCCCTTCCATATGACCTATGCCTGAATTTCTCTGTGAGATATGCTCTTGGACGACGATGAAAATGCACTGGGACACCTTCTTTCTGAAACCTCAAAGTAGGGCACAGTTGCAAGAAAACATCCTCTAGAAGTTTAGGCAAGGCATTGTCCAATACGTTCAGATATCAAGCATCACTGAATCTATCTGTTAAGATGTGTAGTCTAGCAAGATGATCTCCAAGAATTGCAGCCCGAATGTCCACTGTGAATTTCAGATGGTAACACCTCGTAAAGACAGTGCGTAGCTTTCCAGCAGCACAGTGGGGACTGTAGAAACTTTATTTCACTTTTAGGGCTATAGGTTCTTTACATCAAAATGTTCAAAATTTCATCTTCTATGTCTTCAAAATTTTTAAAACATCATCACAGGAACGGTGATAAGGCTGTTATTGTTTATGATATACAGAGATGATTTGCTGGATAATGTTTGACGCTCCATGAGGCTGTTCGTAGATGGTGTTGTCTTTTAGAAGGTAGGAAGGTAGCAACACCACAAGAGGGTAGCGCACTGTATGGAGGTCTGCAGAAGATTAATGACTGATCAGGCACTTGCCGTTGACGTTACTCGCAAATATGTAATTATGTAAATGCGCACAAACGAACAAAGAAATCCACTAATGCTTCGTTGCTGTATTGGCTACAAATCACGGAAAACAATGACTATCGTAAAATGCCTTGGAGTACCCATCCGGAGCATTCTAAAGCGGAATGGCAACATAAAAGAACTGTACGTAAGGCAAATACTGCCAGGCTGGGATTAATAGGAAGAACCTTATTGAGACGTAATTCATCTACCTCGAATGAAGAAGACTCGTTCGTCCTATTCTTCAGTATTGCTCATCTGTCATGTACCCCTACGAGGCTGCATTAATAGAAGAGACAGACAAGGTCGAACGAAGACCGGCGAGTTTCGCCAGACGATCGTTTAGTCGGCGCGACACTAATCACGGAATGACTCAACTAACTCCTCCATTGGCACACGCTAAAAGAGGGACGTTGTTAACCACGGAGAGGTTTATTTTTGAAATTCCGAGAGAGTATGTTCTGGAAACCGTGAGGCAGCATATTACTCTTCAATATTATACACTATATACCGTCATTTTCAGCTGTAATATTTAGACCACACGCTTTAATTAAAAGTAATTCAGTGTTTACATTAACAATGTGAACTCTTTACAGGTCGCTTTCCATCCCAAGTTATTACTTTCTCTGACATCGTATGTCTCGCCAAATGACTACAGAGACAAAAATCCAAGAAATTGGAACGAATACAGAGGTTTACCGGCAACAGTTCTTCCTTGTTCCATTCGCGAATGGAACGGGTAGGGGCAAACAGACTGCGTTTCCAGAAGTACCCTCCGTCACATATAGCAAGGTATTAATGAAGGAAATAAACTTCCTTAATGAGTCCGCGATAACCGTAAATATTAGGTGCCGTTTAAATCGTTCACTGTGAAAATTACAGAACTATCATTTTAATAAGTCATAGCTGCAAAATACTAACGCGAATTCTTTACACACGAATGGAAAAACTAGTAGAAGCCGACCTCGGGGAAGATCAGTTTGGATTCCGTAGAAATGTTGCAACACGTGAGGCAATACTGACCCTACGACTTATCTTAGAAGCTAGATTAAGGAAGGGAAAACCTACGTTTCTAGCACTTGTAGACTTAGAGAAAGCTTTTGACAATGTTGACTGGTATACTCTCTTTCAAATTCTGAAGGTGGCAGGGGTAAAATACAGGGAGCCAAAGGCTATTTACAATTTGTACAGAAACCAGATGGCAGTTCCAAAAGACGAGGGGTATGAAAGGGAAGCAGTGGTTGGGAAGGGAGTGAGACAGGGTTGTAGTCTCTCCCCGATGTTATTCAATCTGTATATTGAGCAAGCAGTGAAGGAAACAAAAGAAAAATTCGGAATAGGTATTAAAATCCATGGAGAAGAAATAAAAACTTTGAGGTTCGCCGATGACATTGTAATTCTGTCAGAGACAGCAAACGACTTGGAAGAGCAGTTGAACGGAATGGATAGTGTCTTGAAAGGAGGGTATAAGATGAACATCAACAAAAGCAAAACGAGGATAATGGAATGTAGTCGAATTAAGTCGCGTGATGCTGAGGAAATTACACTCCTGGAAATGGAAAAAAGAACACATTGACACCGGTGTGTCAGACCCACCATACTTGCTCCGGACACTGCGAGAGGGCTGTACAAGCAATGATCACACGCACGGCACAGCGGACACACCAGGAACCGCGGTGTTGGCCGTCGAATGGCGCTAGCTGCGCAGCATTTGTGCACCGCCGCCGTCAGTGTCAGCCAGTTTGCCGTGGCATACGGAGCTCCATCGCAGTCTTTGACACTGGTAGCATGCCGCGACAGCGTGGACGTGAACCGTATGTGCAGTTGACGGACTTTGAGCGAGGGCGTATAGTGGGCATGCGGGAGGCCGGGTGGACGTACCGCCGAATTGCTCAACACGTGGGGCGTGAGGTCTCCACAGTACATCGATGTTTTCGCCAGTGGTCGGCGGAAGGTGCACGTGCCCGTCGACCTGGGACCGGACCGCAGCGACGCACGGATGCACGCCAAGACCGTAGGATCCTACGCAGTGTCGTAGGGGACCGCACCGCCACTTCCCAGCAAATTAGGGACACTGTTGCTCCTGGGGTATCGGCGAGGACCATTCGCAACCGTCTCCATGAAGCTGGGCTACGGTCCCGCACACCGTTAGGCCGTCTTCCGCTCACGCCCCAACATCGTGCTGCCCGCCTCCAGTGGTGTCGCGACAGGCGTGAATGGAGGGACGAATGGAGACGTGTCGTCTTCAGCGATGAGAGTCGCTTCTGCCTTGGTGCCAATGACGGTCGTATGCGTGTTTGGCGCCGTGCAGGTGAGCGCCACAATCAGGACTGCATACGACCGAGGCACACAGGGCCAACACCCGGCATCATGGTGTGGGGAGCGATCTCCTACACTGGCCACACACCACTGGTGATCGTCGAGGGGACACTGAATAGTGCACGGTACATCCAAACCGTCATCGAACCCATCGTTCTACCATTCCTAGACCGGCAAGGGAACTTGCTGTTCCAACAGGACAATGCACGTCCGCATGTATCCCGTGCCACCCAACGTGCTCTAGAAGGTGTAAGTCAACTACCCTGGCCAGCAAGATCTCCGGATCTGTCCCCCATTGAGCATGTTTGGGACTGGATGAAGCGTCGTCTCACGCGGTCTGCACGTCCAGCACGAACGCTGGTCCAACTGAGGCACCAGGTGGAAATGGCATGGCAAGCCGTTCCACAGGACTACATCCAGCATCTCTACGATTGTCTCCATGGGAGAATAGCAGCCTGCATTGCTGCGAAAGGTGGATATACACTGTACTAGTGCCGACATTGTGCATGCTCTGTTGCCTGTGTCTATGTGCCTGTGGTTCTGTCAGTGTGATCATGTGATTTATCTGACCCCAGGAATGTGTCAATAAAGTTTCCCCTTCCTGGGACAATGAATTCACGGTGTTCTTATTTCAATTTCCAGGAGTGTAGATTAGGAAATGAGACACTTAAAGTAGTAAAGGAGTTTTGCCATTTGGGGAGCAAAGTAACTGATGATGGTCGAAGTAGAGAGGATATAAAATGTAGACTGGCAATGGCAAGGAAAGCGTTTCTGAAGAAGAGAAATTTGTTAACATCGAGTATAGATTTAAGTGTCAGGAAGTCATTTCTGAAAGTATTTGTATGGAGTGTAGCCATGTATGGAAGTGAAACATGGACGATAAATAGTTTGGACAAGAAGAGAATAGAAGCTTTCGAAATGTCGTGCTACAGAAGAATGCTGAAGATTAGATGGGTAGATCACATAACTAATGAGGAAGTATTGAATAGGATTGGGGAGAAGTTTGTGGCACAACTTGACCAGAAGAAGGGATCGGTTGGTAGGACATGTTCTGAGGCATCAAGGGATCACCAATTTAGTTTTGGAGGGCAGCGTGGAGGGTAAAAATCGTAGAGGGAGACCAAGAGATGAATACACTAAGCAGATTCAGAAGGATGTAGGCTGCAGTAGGTACTGGGAGACGAAGAAGCTTGCACAGGATAGAGTAGCATGGAGAGCTGCATCAAACCAGTCTCAGGACTGAAGACCACAACAACAACAATGTAAGTCTATATTTAAAACGTCGTTCAAGCTACGATGATCTTCAGATCAAATCATAGAACTTGTAGAAAAAGGTTTAGTGCAGAATGAATAGAATCTTTGCCTAATCGAGCAGTCAGCTGCAAACCTTGTGAGTTAGCATTCCAGGTAAGCATAGGTTTTACTGATACTGTCACTGAAATTTGTTTTATATGTACTGAGTTTAGATCTGCCCGAGGCAGGATTCGAACTTGCGACCGTAGCGGTCGCGCGGTTCCAGACTGTAGCCCCTAGAACCGCTCGGGCACATCGGCCGGCAAACTTTGTAAACATTCTACAACTGTATTCTTTATGTCTCGATATTTAGTTCTCACCGTAGTCACACTGCAGACGAACAAATTTCTCCCAACAACCCAACAAGAGACCAGCTTGTTGACAACTTCACTGTGGAATGTCTGACTTTATTGAGCGATTCTCTGCTTGCACTGTATCATCACTATAAAAGCGATGTTCTCAAAGCCATTCTTTAAGTTTTGTAAACAGATGAAAATCGGATGGAATAGGTGGGGACTGTATGGAGGATGAACGGTGACAGCCAACCAAAGGCATCTGACTGTTGCAGATGGGGCATCGTTCGTGAACTGACTGGCATTGTTATGCTGAAGAACAGGGTGCTCTTCGAATTTGAAACTCGATTACAGCGCGCTGCTTCTCAGGCACTACCATATTTACGTTACACACGGCCACGTTACACGGTAGAGTTCGGAGGCCTCTAATGCAAAACGATAAAAATGTTTTAGTTACAGAAACTTCAAAAGTTGTCGCATACACATGGGAGGCATTTTTATTTGAGGGGCTGAGCTTTTCGTAACAAATAAACACTCTAATGGTGCCTTTTTTGTTTTAATGCCAAAGATCAATTACAATCGTACTTATAAAACGTTTTAAAATATTTTTATCTAACAAAATCAAAAATGAATATTTTCTTAAACAATTCAAATATGCAGACTTGGAAATTTTTCAAGAAGAAATACTGGATTATTACAGAAATACAGCCAAGTCAAATAGTTTTCTGTAGAAAATGACATTTTGTATGATCACTATGTTACCATAGTGTAACTAACCCAAAATTTTTAAGCAGATATTCTACTTCAATTGATGTTCTTTAATATTATCTATCAACGCCAGAATCTCCTCATACGTGAGGCCGCAACGACAAGCCATGTTACACTACTTTACATGGCATGTTGATTCCACTTATATAAATTTTTTCTGCCCAAAACGTCGCTCTTACAGCTTCATGTCTACATTACAACAGCAGACAAAATAAAGATTACCAAGAATGTGTAGTTATCGGCAGTTCTTTGTTTATTCAAAGCGACAAAAACGTCACGTCAGCGGTTTTAGGTATTTATTATCTTTTTCTTGAAACTACCAACGTTGATTTTTATTTAAAAATGAATTAGGCTAAGAAACTTTAGAACTCATGGGCCCCCATTCATCTTCTTAAGAGACTAGAAGAGGCAGGCGGGTTAACATTTTGCTACGGGTCAAAAGCGGACCCTTGGTGGTTCTAATGTTAAGCGTTCTAGACGCCTTTATTTACAAACCATACGTACGGAGACTTTTGGAGTATGGATAGAGATGGTATTAGGATGGTGCATGAGTTCGTCAGTTTATGTTTTGCATGTTAATATTCCGGTTTCTATGGGTTAATTTATCGGTTGTCATTTCTTGTTTGTAGGTCACTGTCGCTATTTGAGTTCATATATTGTCAACAGTAGAGAGTGAGTGGAGGTGCGAACGCTAGAAAATTGAGTGCCAAGTGGAGAAATTGGAACATCCGCGACATACTGCTCTATTTGAGTTCAATAGATGGGTGACGGCAGCGGAGGCAGCCACAAACATTTGCGCCGTCTGTGGGGATAACACCAATGGGCAGAACACGACAAGAAAATGGTTTTCGTGTTTTAAAGAGGATCGTTTTAAAATTAGTAACTCTCCACGTTATGGAAAACATTTGGTGTTTGATGCAGATTGTTTAAAAGCATTAATCTACAATGATTCATCCTATTTTACACGAGAATTGACAAATGTGATGAACTGGGATCAGTTCATCATCGTGCGGTATTTTCATGCAATGTGAAAGGTTCAAACATCGGGTGTATGGACATTGCATGCTCTAAGCCAAAATCACAAAAATCAGCCGGTAACCATATGTGAATCTCTTCTTTCTCGTAATCAATTGGCTCGTGAACAGCACCGATCATTCTTATACGGTATCGTTACTGCAAAAATTAAAGGTTGTCTTTATGCTAAAATAAGGAAAATAAAGGAATGGTTGAGCCCGAAGAAAGACCTGCACGCATCCACAAAAGACCATATTATGCGTCTGGTGGAACGGCGACGGCGTAGTGTACTATGAATCGCTTCCGCGAACAGTAAACCTCACTGCTGACATTTAATGTCAACAACCGAAAGGCCTTGCTACTCCACGTTAACGCCCGCCCACATTCTGCTAGACTAATGAAAAACGCTATACATTGTATCGTATTGTATTGTACGTTAACCGGGGACCTAGAAACGACGGAGAGGCTTCGTGCCCGCCGCAGCCGCAGTGGTACACAACCCCACGATGACTACCACAGTCCAGTTCACCCCTCCGCCACCCCACTCCGAACCCAGGGTTATTGTGCAGTTCGGCCCCCGGTGCGCCCCCCCCCCCCCCCACCCCGCCCCAGGGAACGTCTCGCACCAGACGAGTGTAACCCCTATGTTTGCGTTGTAGAGTAATGGTGGTGTACGCGTACGTGGAGAATGTGTTTGCGCAGCAATCGCCAATATAGTGTAGGTGAGGCGGAATAAGGGGAACCAGCCCGCATTCGCCGAGGCAGATGGAAAACCGCTTAAAAACCATCCACAGACTGGCCGGTTCACCGGACATCGACACAAATCCGACGGGCGGATTCGTGCCGGGGACGGGAGCTCCTTCCCGCCGGGAAAGCCGTGCGTTAGGCCGTACGGCCAACTGGGCGGGCAACGCGATACGGTAGTTGGCTTGGAATGTCATTCCTCACCACCTTATTCAGCTCGTATTGCGCCCCAGATTTTCAGCTTTTCCTCTCTGTATCGAACACCCTTCAAGGTACTTTCTTTCCGGATGAAAATACGATTCGAATATAGCTTAACTAGTTGTTCGCCACCAAAACTCGTGATTCATACAGTCGCGGAATCTAAATGTTGCCAAGGCGTTGGCAGATTGTTGTAAACACTGAAGGAGACCATATTATTGATGACTAGAGTCTCTGATACGTGTATCTGTTGTGTTTATTAAACATATGGAGAAACGCAGGCAAAAAGGAATACAAACGTCTCAAAAATGATATCGACAGGAAGTGAAATGAGATCGACACGAAGTGTAAAATGGCTAAGCAGGGATGGCTAGAGGACAAATGTAAGGATGTAGAGGCTAATCTCACTAGGGGTAAGAAAGATACTGCCTACAGGAAAATTAAAGAGACCTTTGCAGAAAAGAGAACCACTTGCATAAATATCAAGAGCTCAGATGGAAACCCAGTTCTAAGCAAAGAAGTGAAAGCAGAAAGGTGGAAGGAGTATATAGAGGGTCTGTACAAGGGTGAAATCCTTGAGGTCAATATTATGGAAGTGGAGGAGGATGTAGATGAAGATGAAATGTGAGGTATGATACTGCGTAAAGAGTTTGATGGAGCACTGAAAGACCTAAGGTGAAACAAGGCACCGGGAGTAGACAACATTCCATTACAACTACTCACAGCCCACAGCCTTGGGAGAGTCTGTCCTGACAAATCTCTACCATCTGGTGAGCAAGATGTATGAGACAGGCGAAATACCTTCTGACATCAAGAAGAATATAATAACTGGCTCTGAGCACTATGGGACTTAACATCTGTGGTCATCCCCTAGAACTTAGAACTACTTAAACCTAACTAACCTAAGGACATCACACACATCCATGCCCAAGGCAGGATTCGAACCTGCGACCGTAGCAGCCGCGCGGCTCAGGACTGAGCGCCTAGAACCGCGAGACCACCGCGGCCGGCAATATAATAATTCCAATCCGAAAGAAAGCAGGTGTTGACAGATGTGAAAATTACCGAACTATCAGTTTAATAAGTCACGGCTGCAAAATAGTAACGCGAATTCTTTACAGACGAATGGGAAAACTAGTAGAAGCCGACCTAGGGGAAGATCAGTTTGGATTCCGTAAAACAATCGGAGCACGTGAGGCGATTCTGATCCTACGACGTATCTTAGAAGCTAGATTAAGGAAAGGCAAACTTACGTTTCTAGCATGTGTAGACTTAGAGAAAGCTTTTGACAATGTTGAATGGAATACTTTCAAATTCTGAAAGTGACAGGGGCAAAATACACGGAGCGAAAGGCTATTTACAATTTGTACAGAAACCAGATGGCAGTTATAAGAGTCGAGTGGTATGAAAGGGAAGCAGTGGTTGGGAAGGGAGTGAGACAGGGTTGTAGCCTATCCCCGATGTTATTCGATTTGTATATTGAGCAAGCAATAAAGGAAACAAAAGAAAAATTGGGAGTAGGTATTAAAATTCATGGAGAAGAAATAAAAACTTTGAGGTTCGCCGATGACATTGAAAGGAGGGTATAAGATGAACATCAACAAAAGCAAAACGAGGATAATGGAATGTAGTCGAATTAAGTTGGGTGATGCTGAGGGAATTAGATTAGGAAATGAGACACTTAAAGTAGCAAAGGAGTTTTGCTATTTGGGGAGCAAAATAACTGATGATGGTTGAAGTAGAGAGAATATAAAATGTAGACTGGCAATTGCAAGGAAAGTGTTTCTGAAGAAGAGAAATTTGTTAACATCGAGTATAGGTTTAAGTGTCAGAAAGTCGTTTCTGAAAGTATTTGTATGGAGTGTAGCCATGTACGGAAGTGAAACATGGACGATAAATAGTTTGGACAAGAAGAGAATAGAAGCTCTCGAAATTTCGTGCTACAGCAGAATGCTGAAGATTAGGTGGGTAGATCACGTAACTAATGAGGAGGTACTGAACAGAATTGGAGAGAAGAGAAGTTTGTGGCACAACTTGACTAGAAGAAGGGATCGGTTGATAGGACGTGTTCCTAGGCATCAAGGGGTCACCAATTCAGTATTGGAGGGTAGCGTGGAGGGTAAAAATCGTAGAGGGAGACCAAGAGATGAATACGCTTAGCAGATTCAGATGGATGTAGGTTGCTGTAGGTACTGGGAGATGAAGAAGCTTCCGTATGATAGAGTAGCATGGAGAGCTGCATCAAACCAGTCTCAGGACTGAAGACCACAACAACAACAAGGAGGAACGCTACGAACTTACGTAGCAACCCCCTTGGTTAACGTCATCGCTAAACACGTATATCCTCGTAGCAAAACCACCAACGCATACGCAGAGTCAGTGGAGTGGAGTGGGCGCCCGGATGTCGTTAGCCGGGAGCGTGTAGGCGGGGCTGGAGCAATTCCGTGAGGCGTGCGGTAAGGTGCCAAGTCTAGCGGAAGTGAGGGCGGCCGGCGAGCGGCCAGCGGCGCGCGACGGAGAAGGCGGGCGCGCAAGCGCAGACGCGGCTGCTGCTGCTGCTGCTGGTGGTGCAGCGAGGCGCGGGGACGCGTGTCCACGTCCGCCGGCCGCCGCCCGGTGATTGATGAGCCGGCGGCCTGCGATCGCAAACAGCGCCGCGACCCCAGAGCCGGCTAATCAGCGGCCGCTGTCAGCAGCGCCGGGCGGCGCCGCCGCCGCGGTACGCCGCTGAACTGCTGTCAGCGCGGTTCAGACAGCTCGGAAATCTTGCACGCGTAGAAAACTTAAAATCTTAATCGAAGCTAAACCACGCCACAAAGTGCCTTATGGCGTCCTCACACGGGACGTGTTTCTCTTCTCGATGCGCGGCAGACGTGGCTTATGTCGTTGTTAGT
The DNA here is from genome assembly GCF_021461395.2 of Schistocerca americana. Taxonomy (NCBI): domain Eukaryota; kingdom Metazoa; phylum Arthropoda; class Insecta; order Orthoptera; family Acrididae; genus Schistocerca; species Schistocerca americana. Next base: position 633,494,188 of record NC_060123.1, on the reverse strand, counting down.
GCACGCTTAGAAACGAGCTGGCGTCATCACGTGAGGCGTGCTCCACCTCATGACATGCGACCGCTGCCCTCTATAGCGTCGGTCGTCGGCTCTACCTTGGTCACAAATCACACACTCTACACTACTGGCCTTTAAAATTGCTACACCAAGAAGAGATGCACATGATAAACGGGTATTCATTGGACAAATATATTACATTAGAACTGATTTGTGCTTACATTTTCACGCAGTTTGGGTGCATAAGTCCTGAGAAATCAGTACCCAGAACAGCCACCTCTGGCCGTAATGACGACCTTGATACCCCTGGGCACAGAGTCAAACAGAGCTTGTATGAGGTGTACAGGTACAGCTGCCCATGCAGCTTCAACACGATACCTCAGTTCATCAAGAGTAGTGACTGCCTATTGTGACGAGCCAGTTGCTCAGCCACCATTGACCAGAGGTTTTCAATTGGTGATAGATCTGGAGAATGTCGTGGCCAGGGTAGCAGTCGAACATTTACTGAATCCAGAAAGGCCCGTACAGGGCCTGCAACATGCAGTCGTGCATTATCCTGCTGGTTTCGCAGGCATCGAATGAACGATAAAACCACGGGTCGTAACACATCTGAAATGTAACGTCCACTGTTTAAAGTGCCGTCAATGCGAACAAGAGGTGCCGAGACGTGTAACCAATGGCACCCCATACCATCACGCGGGGTCATACGCCAGTATGGCGATGACGAACACACGCTTCCAATGTGCGTTCACCGCGATGTCGCCAAACACGGATGCGACCATCGTGATGCTGTAAACAGATCCTGGATTCATCCGAAAAAATGCCATTCGTGCACTCAAGTTCGTCGTTGAGTACACCATCTCAGGCGCTCCTGTCTGTGATGCAGCGTCAAGGGTAACCGCAGCCATGGTCCCCGAGCTGATAGTCCATGCTGCTGCAAAAGTCGTCGAACTGTTCGTGCAGATGGTTGTTGTCTTGCAAACGTCCCCATTTGTTGACTCAGGGATCGAGACGTGGTTGCACGATCCGTTAAAGCCATGCGGATAAGATACCTGTCATCTCGACTGCTAGTGATACGAGGCCGTTGGAATCCAGCACGGCGTTTCGTATTACCCTCCTGAACCCACCGATTCTATATTCTGCTAACACTCATTGGATCTCGACCAACGAGAGCAGCAATGTCGCGATACGATAAACCGCAATCGCGACAGGCTACAATCCGACCTTTATCAAAGTCGGAAACGTGATGGTACGTATTTCTCTTCCTTACACGAGGCATCCCAACAACGTTTCACCAAGCAACGCCGGTCAACTGCTGTTGGTGTGTAAGAAATCGGTTGGAAACTTTCCTCATGTCAGCACGTTGTAGGTGTCGCCACCGGCGCCAACCTTGTGTGAATGCTCTGAAAAGCTAATCATTAAAATTGCTGCAACACGATGATGACGTGCTACAGACGCGAAATTTAACCGACAGAATGAAGATGCTGTGATATGCAAATTATTAGCTTTTCAGAGCATTCATAAAAGGTTGGTGCCAGTAGCGACATCTAGCCCGTACAGTATTTTAGAAGAAAAAGATGAATACATTATCACGATCGATTCAGGGAGTCACGTTGAAAACAGTGCTGCAATTCATTAGTCCACATTGCCTGTTGAACAAACGCAATCCTGGGACAGAGTATTGTTGTACAGTGTGTACCGTGCATAAGTCCAGATATTTTTGTTGTTGTCTAACGACGGTGTACTGAACAACATTGCATTAGCATTTACGTCATTTGCAGACTAATAATAATAGCCATTAAAAGTAGTATGTTTTTATATTGATCAGTGCCCCCAAGTACACGTGGCGAGAGCAAGCCATTGATGTTTCTTTTATCCTGGGCAGCAGGTCAGGTGCTGAAATGTGGACACGTGGACGCGTAACGGTTAGTCTATACTGACAGACGTAGTACACTCAGTGGCGCAGTACGATCGTGCAAAAAACATCAGGTCGTAATGTTCGTTACGTGTTTATGGGAACATTGTTGGGCACAGGGAAAAAACTACCAACACACTAATGTTTGTGCATATTAATGAGTGTACATATATAAAAAAATACGTATATGCAGTTATACGCCTTACACCCTGTGTGTGCAGAACTACTGCAGTACATACTTCTATTAAATTTTCAAAGAAGTCCCAGAATCGTTTATAAATGTGAAGGTGAATAAAAATGCTTGGATACAGCACAACGTGAATCAACTTATTGAGATTGCATAGCTCCACACCTCTATCCACCACAATATGGTGAAAATACATAGCTGGCGATTAATTCTTTTCTATAACCCTTTTTAAACCTCTAACGACCGCAATGTGATTAACATTTAATTACAACTAAACGAACCAATAACAACATATTCTTGACAAATCTTCAGCCGTTTCCTCAAAAGAGCATCATTTCTTAACAGCCAAGTTATAGTACGAAAACAAAAGAATTCGAAATGTTTTTAACCGACAGTTTAAAGTTTTTCGTTATTTTATTACAAAAGATCACGCCAATACTGACGCGTTTTCCAGAGATCTTTACTGTGTCGGTGCTTTGAAACAGAACATATTCATAGCACCTAAATTATAATATAAAATCAACCAAATGTGAGCTTCAATTAAATACGAAGAAGTCCAATATAGCGTCCCTTAAATTCTCCTTGTGACGTAGAACGTGATCTTGCATTTCATGGGCCACATTCCTCTCGCTGAAGCAAAATCCTGTGTTCCCTCGTTCAGTCGTTCACGCTACGGACTAATGTGCAACGTGAAAATTTGCGGTGTGATATCACAAAACGCGACCAAGTTCTCATCCACGAATCCTTTCTCCTCTCGTGTGAGGACGGCTTTGAGTTACCGTTACAGAGGCATCGATTTTGTTCTCCAGACTCCACATCCAGTGGTCGGTCGAAAAGTCACAAGGATTTCGACTGCCTTGATCAATCGTCGACGGAATAAATCCCTTAACATTTCTGCAGTTGGAGACAACAATGTGTTGAAGACTTTCGTTGAAGACATATCGACTGACTTCTCGGTAAGTGTGAAAAGTATATTTCCCCTCTCCAACACTCCACCCCCTCCACCAAAAAAAGTAGCACACTCTGTTCATATTCCAGGAAGTAGTAGTGGAAATGATTACACTTTACAAAGCTTCTTGTCTAAAATATATTTTGATGATTCTGATCCACAGCGTAGATGAATTGTAAAAAAAAAACACACACAAAAAACAGTAAGCTGCTATTTAAGTTATTCTTTAATATGGAACGAGTTTTAGTAAAATACCATTACCCAGAACAAGCTTTTGTTAACAGTAAGACAGAATATGTACATAAAAAACAAAAAACCCGAAATCAAAAAGATAACATTCGTGAACGATATTTAGTCGTACAATAGTTTCAATAACGTAAGCCATATTTCTCACTTGGATTATGTAATCTCTGTGACTGTCCGAGCATTTTGTTGCTAAGAGCATCACCTGAGTAGGTTAGAAAGTCGCGTGGTGTTTTTGTCTGTCAACCGCAGTCGGTCAGTGACCATGTACTTATAAATCCTATCTTGTTCAACACACTTTTTTCCACTCAAAAGTACAACACGTCGCTGGATTCCCTGCTGAAGTTATGATAAAATAGACGTGCCATTTGGGAGACGCACTCATTTTGTACCGAGCGAGGTAGTACCGGGCTTAAGGTGTCAAATATTGGATGAGATTCCTGTTCAAATCCCATTCTGTATTCCTCGCACCTTTCAGTTACTGCTTATACGAATTAGCACAAACCGCTGAAACATTGTCTCACGAAGTACCTGTTTTTATGATGTACAGTGTTAATGTAATTAAAGTGTGTAACTAGGGTTTTCTTTTTGAAACTACAAGAGCCGATCAGAAAGTTTCCGTTCGAAGGCTGTACAGTCCAGAACCGATATAGCAATCGGGAAAAGTCGCCGTGAACATTCAGGCAATTATCCCACTCTCTCGAAACATTAAAGACACCCGTTTGGTAGACACCGTGCCCGGCTGCGTGCAGAAGTTCGTAACAGCCGACTGCACATCCTCAGCCGACTGCACATCCTCGTCCGAAAGGAATCGTCGACAATTCAAAGCCTTTTTAAGGGACCGAACTGTGGCAACGGGAGGGTGAAATAATGGGACAAACAACGGCTGTGCGACAGAAAGACAGTGCAAGTAGCAGAGGAGACAGTGGTGTGGAAGAGCAAAAGAATGGTATGAAGAAGCTCACAGTGGGAGAGACAAACAGGAGAAAATGGTGACAGTGGAAAGATATGTATACAGACCGTGGTACTGAGAGAGAAACTCTCAATATGAAGGCTTTACTACAAAGAGGGAAGAGAGGGGAAAGGATTTAGAAACTTTATAGGAATGGTGTTCAGAATGTATACCGCAGGATTTGCCTTTAGGTGCTGGTATTCGGCGACATAGGGTTGAAACACAAACATCAGTGTGAATCACAGTTGCAGATAGCTGACATGGGTCTCGACAAAGTGAGCAGGGTTTGAAGAACATGATACGGAGGTTCGAAATAACTAGCGATGTGGGAATTGCTCTTGGAAATGACCGACGGCCATTTGCGCCACAGATTATTGAAGAAGTTGATGTTGCCATGGCTGAAAATGCTGGACGCAATGAGTGATCTTCAAGCAATGAACGAACTGTGCCACGACAGTTGATCCATTCCATGATCCTCCGTTCGAAAAGTGCAGCGAAGAGGTGTGGAATGGTATCTAAATCCCGGATCCAGACTGTCGTATATGCATGTGCTCGTCTCACTGAGCAACATTTGTAAAACGAACGTAAACCGTGGGTCTCAATAAACAAATGTTATCCTCTCGCGTGGAAACGAAAATGTGTTTGTTTCACTGTTTTATTCGTTATTCCCCTTCCGCATGTCCTTAGAAATGTTTCCACATAGCTTCATTATCCTACAATCATTCGTTCGTCATGGGGCTCCCCTCAAGAAGCGAAAGTTTAAATGCACTGAAGAGCCAAAGAAACTGGTACACCTGCTTAATATCGTGTAGGGCCACCGCGAGCACGAGGAAGGGCCGCAGCACGACGTGGCATGGACTCGACTAACATCTGAAGCGTGCTGGATGGAAATGAAACCATGAATCCCGCAGGGGTGTCCTGAAATCCGTAAGAGTACGAAGGGGTGTAGATCTCTTCTGAACAGCACGTCGCAAGACATCCCAGATACGCTCAATAATGTTCAAATATGGGGAGTTTTGTGGGCAGCGAAAATGTATAAACTCAGGAGAGTGTTCCTTGAGCCACTCTGTAGCAATTCTGTTCTGGACGTGTGGGGTGTCGCACTGTCCTGCTGGAATTGCCCAAGTCCGTCGCAATGCACAACGGAATGCAGGTGATCACACAGGTTGCTTACGTAGGTGGTACCTGTCAGAATCGTATCTATACGTATCAGGGGTCCCATATAATTCCAACTTCACACGCTCCATGCCATTACAGAGCCTCCACCAGCTTGAACAGTCCCCTGCTGACTCGCAGGTTCAGTCCATCTTTGAGGTAGTCTCCATACCCGTACACGTCCATCCGTCCGATACAATTCGAAAAGAGACTCGTCCAATCAGGCAACATGTTTTCGCTCATCAACTGTCCAGTGTCGCTTGTTGATAGCCAAAAAAAAAAAAAAAAGTTTCAAATGGCTCTGAGCAGTATGGGACTTAACTTCTGAGGTCATCAGTCCCCAAGAACTTAGAACTACTTAAACCTAATTAACCTAAGGACAACACACACATCCATTCCGAGGCAGGATTCGAACCTGCGAACGTAGCGGTCGCGCGGTTCCAGACTGTAGCGCCTAGAACCGCACGGCCAGCCCGGTCGGCGATAGCCCAACATTGAAATCTTCAGCAATTTGCTGAAGGGTTGCACTTCTGTCACTTTGAGCGATTCTCTTCAGTTGTCGTTGGTCCCCTTCATGCATTATCAATTTCCGGCCGCAGAGGTGTCGGAGACTTGATGTTTAATCGGATTCCTGATATTCACGGTAGACTTGTGAAATAGTCGTACGGAAAAATCCTTGGAGATGCCTTGTCCCATAGCTCGTGCGCCGACTGTAACACCAGGTTCAAATTCACTTAAATGTTGACAACCTGACATTCTAGCAGCAGTATCCTATTCAACAACGGCGGCGAAAGCTTGTTGTCTTATATAGGCGCCGTATTCTGCCTGCTAACACATGTCTGTATTTGAATACGCATGCCTGTACCAGTTTCTTTGCTCTTCAGTGTATAACCACTGTGTATAAAACCGCGACATATCCAGCATCTTTGTAAAATTATCCAGACTGATAAAAGTGCTACTGTATAACAGTTTTGTTAATACCGCGCGAAAGAAAAGAGCGTTTGTACTACAGAAGTATTAACACGTAGCAACTACAGCACTCCGTCCTTAGAACAGCAATCTGTGCACAAAATGGAGCTCAAGAGACAGAGTCCAGTCACATCACGGGTGTCCGCACCTTGCACGGAGCTGCCAATTCATTAAGAGACCTTCGCACACTCCTAGGGAGCCGTAGAGGATGTTGGAGAGGAGGTGGGGGTGGGGGCGGCATCATTAAGGAGTACGTGAGGGAACTTGATGCAGTGGCCGCGCCGGCCCGGGCCTAATGTAAAGTAGATTAGCTTTATCTCGCCTGTTGGGGGCGGCGGCGGTGGCCACGTTTCGCCCCTAATTCTTCGCGCCGCACTTAGCGCCAAGTGGCGCGCACCCTCCCTGCCCCTAACAACCCCTTACCCGGTTGTTCGCGCGTTACTTTCACCCTTAAATGCCTGGCCGGTGGCGGCGCAGGTACATAAATCCTCGGTGCTAGAACTAAATGCTGCCCAGGCCCGAATACCTACCGGAGCGAACTTCTTACGGCTAGCGGGAAAACTCGTTTGAAATGCGACCGGCTGGAACATTGGCCTATCCCTTGTTACCACTTCGCCGTTGGCCTAGGGAGTTTCATCGGTCTCTCCCGTTCAATAAAAACTGCATTTGACATAATCTTCAGGAATGTCCGAAAAATATGGTGGTTATACTACAATATCGTATAATTTCTCTTCTCCGTTATTCGGCTGCCAGATCAGCTTTGTACTCCGAAAGAGTTCATACAGTGGAAAAAGTCCCACTCTCTGAAAAAAATCAGGAGAAATAGAAAAACAATGAAGTTGCATTGGAAAAATTATGAAAGAGGGATATGCTTTCATGTATGTACGAAGTAAGTTAACCAAGAAAGGAAACTTCAATGATAAGGTTTCAAAGAGAGTAGGAAATTGTTCAAAATTTTATTACTGGGTATAGCACATAACTGGAAACTGGAAAATTCCTGGCTAAGCGAAGATCATGATACACTAGCATATTATCTGCTACTTTTAACCTATAGTCCAGTATGCTGGACTAAGACAAAGAAAGATCCACGCAGAATACAAGGAACAGAAATGTGCTTACTACGAGGGATCCTGGGTAAGACGAGAAGAGACAGGATAAGGAATGAAACCATACAAAAACGCTGCAGGTCAAGCCTCTAAAAGAAAATAGGGTGAGTAATAGACGTAATAGCTTGGCCATATTAAAAGAATGGAACTTGAGAGCCTTCTAACAAGAGCCGTAGTATGGTCAGAATCTGGACGAAAACCAACTGGAGGACCACGAACGGGGTGGAGAGAACAGATGAAGGACAATGTGAACCGTTTAGGACTGCAATGATAGTCGATGCCAAATGACAGTCTGTGGGAGAAAAGAGAAGCGTGGAAGAGGCTTTGTGAACAACCTGCATAATCTGAAACATTTCAAGAAGGAGAAGAGCAACAAGAAGTAGTCTACGATACGCGGAAATTGGTAACATTATTCCACTGCTCGCGAAAGGAGGTTAGCCTCTATATCTACATCTACAACCGCACTTTGCAAACCTTTCTCACGTGCTTGGTAGAGAATGATTTGCAAGTACCCTGTTTTCCCCTTTTATACGTGCGTTCATCACGGGAAGGATGACTGCTAAAACACCACTCTGTGCGGTGAAACTAGTTTTGTTGATCAGGATCCGTCAATGAAAAGGGAAGATTTTAAAAAATAGCTAACTGCTGAAAAATCATCTACGACGTTTCTATTTGGTCGCTTTCTTGTCTGTCTGTCTGTTCGGTACAGTTTTTGCAATTGATTTTGAACGAAATTCCCGGTGATTTAGAGATTTGAAACTTTCATCACAGGCCAGAACATGATGACAATGCAATATTAACTTGCTTTGTTGACTGGCTTTTGCAAAGATGTAACGTACGAAAGGGCTTGGTTCAGCATCATTCCTTTATCCCTCCTCTCTCAGTACGTGTACTACGGGCTTGATATGTAAATGTTGACCTGGCAGGTTTTTAAGTGAAATAAAATTAACATTAAATCGTCATTATTAGAAAAGTATGCTAGTATGACACAGTATATGAGAATGCATTGTGAGCACGTTTTATCACTGTATGCATAGTATTAAGGATGTTACTGTCGTGACCAACAGTCGCCATACTAATATGACATCCATGACACCCCGTGTAAAATAACAGCGAAGGACTATTACAGTATCAGTGTCTATCAGAAATCATGTTTAAGCTGTTGTCATGGTGACTACGTCACGTGACAATCACCGAGGATGTAAGACTGTTAAAAAAGCATTGCCTTAATGAGGGAAGAGGCTTATGATACCTATGGAAACGAAGGAACATCTATGAGCCAAATCCTCGACGAAACAAGATGGTGATTATTGTGCAGATAATTATGATATGTGTTTCAATCGAACAGAGGGAAAATTGATGTAAATTGAATGTAGATAGAATTTGAGAGTAGTTAATTATTACTCTTCGTAAACTAAAGTCAGTTTTAGTTGTACACGTTATAGGTACATCTGCAAGGTCTGTTTTTTGATGAATCTTTCACTGAGTGCTGGAGAGCATGCAGTTTATCAGCTTTTCAGACAGATTAAAACTGTACGACGATCCGGAGCTAGAAACGGGAGCCAGTTGTTTAGAGCTCTGGTCTCAGAACTCAAACAAGCAAGACACTACTGCGTCCCAGCATCTCTGTCCTACTTTCTGAATTACGCTGGAACTCTGCTGAACGTGTGACGACTAGAACAACAAAGACTAAGGATATGACAAAAACGTTCACAGCCATGGGAGGCAAGAGTCTTGGCAGTCTTGGCTTGTGAAGAAAGTCATACTCGGTGAGAAAATGTCGTAGTCAATCCGAATAGCGTTTCAGGAGACCCAAACGACAAATAAAAATTCGCCGTGTTAGGAAATCTAACATGGGTTCAGTGTAGGTCTATCGCAGTGTAACAAACTACTGGAAATGTGAGGGGTGGCCGCTGTGATTATCATTAAATCGCACACTGACGAGACAGAAGTCATGGGATACCTTCTGATACTTCTCTTTGATGTCCCTTACATGTTCAATGGGATTCATGTCGGGCGACCTGGATGGCCAAATCATTCGCTCGAATCGTCCCGAACGCTGTTCAAACCAGTCACGAACAGTTGTGGCCCGATAACATGGCTCATCATTGTTTGGGAACACGAAGTCCTTGAATAGCTGCAAATGGTCTCGCAATAGCCGAACATAACCATTTACTGTCAATGATCGGTTCAGCTGGACCAGAGAACCCAATCCATTTCCATGTAAGCACAGCCTACACCATTATGCAGCCGCGTCTACCTTGCACAGCGCCTTGGTGACAAATTGGGCTCATACCTTAATGGTGTCTACACCACAATCGAAATCTACCATCAGCTCTTACCAACAGAAATCGGGACTCATCTAATCAGCCCTTGGCTTCCTGTAGCCTAGGATCCAGTCGATATGGTCACGAGCCCAGGAAAAGTTTACAACACCCTTATTGGCATTGTAGCGAGAGGGAAAGTGCTTCTCTGGGGGATATCACTGGCCTGGTGTCTTGCTGCTTCGGTAAGTTCCTCGTAGCACAGAAGTAGCGTTCAGTTGCCAGGTTTCACGTAGGTGGGGATCCTGCTGAAGTGGAGTGTTTAGGGATGCCAGTTGTTAATTGTCAACAACGTTTCTACTACATTTGTTTTAATACAGAAATTACGTTGTCACACACGTCACAGAATCAGCATTTGCAATATGGCGGCTGTGGACTACGCCGTTATATTCGACCCTTTACACACATTAACACAGTTTTCTGACTTTACATAATGATAGACACTGCCCACAACACGTGGCGTTCTTATAACTAATAACTTCACCTTATATCTTGCTTAACGTCTGAAATACGCACTCGCGACCGTTCTTTTAGAGCCGCCCCGGTTACTCGACCGTGCGTTTACATGGCTCCTCGCGACTAACTCGCCCCACCTTTATCTCTCAGCCAATAAGGACACTTCTCTCGTTCCCTATATATATCCAAACCTTCAGCCAATGGGCGTTCAGATCGCTGTTGCTAGGCGAATCTGACGTCACGTTTGCTGACATTGCGACGGAAGTTTGTCTCGGAACACTTTCTCACATTGTAAGATCCTCCTCCCAAATAGTCGGATCTTGTCCCTACTAAGGTTGCACAACATTGCCTCCTATGATTTCATCACTAATGCTCTTGCTGACGCTTAATTGTTAAATGAACATGTAGCCTGCCTGCTTCTGAGCATTCCCGATTGCATAAATGTGCGTAATACTTGGCGCAAACACGTGAAGGGAATGCATATATGCATTACAAGTTCTGTAGGCGATGTCGTGCTGCTAGCAAAGAAACTTGTGTAGGCTGCCTGCTGCCATAGCCCATTAATGCCAAATTTCGCCCCACTGGCCTAACGGATGCATTCATCGTGCATCCCACATTGACTTTCGTGGTTTTCTCATGTGGTTTTGGTTGCCTGAAATTTCGTGTTATTGGCATGCTATTGACACGGTGGAATATAGAATTAGAATTTCCTATTTCCGAAATGAAATGTCCAATGCGTCTAACTCCAACTACCACTCCGCTCTCGAATTCCCATCGTGCGGCCATAATCACGTCGGAAACCTTTTCTCATGACTTACCTGAGTACAGGCGACAGCTCTGCATGCCCGTTTCCCTTTTATACTACATATACTCGATGGTTCAAATGGCTCTGAGCACTATGGGACTTAACATCGGAGGTCATCAGTCCCCTAGAACTTACAACTACTTAAACCTAACTAACCTAAGGACACCACACACATCCATGTCCGAGGCAGGTTTCGAACCTGCGACCGTAGCAGGCAAGTATACTCAATCCTACCGCCGTCTGTGTATGTGCATATCTCTATCGCATGACTGTTTCACCTCAGTGTAAATCACGCTGGAGAAATGTACTTGTAACAAAATGTAGCCGTATAGATAAATATAAAGAGCGGGCACATATCTGGAACAGTTTTGTTATAGATTTACTGGAACGACGGGATGTAAAGTAAGTGAATTACTGCATTTCTGTTCAATTCGTGATCATGCCATAGACATAAACTCGGTAAAGAAGTAGAAATAAGGGAGAAGTCTCATTTTATTTTTATTCCTCCGCTTCTAGCGAAAACCGAAGGCGAGCGGGTTTCCAGAGCGCCGTAATAAGATGCAGATCGGGAACAGCGTTCCAGTATTACAACACAGTCCCGCTGTCTGCGGTAAAATCAGTATATAGCCTGGCGAGCGGTTACGACCACTGGCCGTTCCGATCTCCTCGCGGTCGTATCGGACCTGGAGACGTTCCATCCCCCTCCCCCACTTTTCCCTCCCCTCCCCTCCCCTCGCCCCCCCCCCTCTCCCATTTCCCCGCGATAGTAGAGCGTCCAGGAGGCGCCGGCAGCTGCTGCGCCCGTGTTAGTGGTGGTCGTCTATTTTTACGCGCGGCCGCGTGGCCAGCACATGTTTTCGTTATTGAAAGACGCCCGTGCGGCGGTGAGCGAAGGGCGGGGTTATAATAGCCGCGGGGGTCACTGAAAGCGCCTCCCCCGCCCCGTTCCAACTCACTGCTGTGTGTGTGTGTACGGGATGGGGAGAGGGGAAAGATTCCCCCTCCACCTCCAGCAGCGCCGAGCGTCTTCCGTGATATCCTCGGCCTGTGCCTACCCGGACGTCGGTAGCCGATAGACAGTCGCAGACCCTGTCGGTTGCGTTCTCCTGTGTCGCCGACGGAGCTATACCCGCCGAGGTCTTTTGTGACTGAAGTAGACGGTACAATGGCTCCGAGATACATGAGGCCTCTAAAGAAAGCGTCGATCGGTTAAAAAGTCTGCCTCGGAGTATTTTTTTCTTTCCCCTCTACCGGTGGCAACCTGACGCCACACTGCATCTTTGCTGCGACGCTCACCTCTCAGTCAATTATTATATCCTCTTTCCGAGGCATATTATGGTTCTTTGTTCTTATTTTCTCAGCAAACACAACAAACATTAGTAATTTTTTCCCTTAATGAAGTACTAGCTCAAAAGGCCCGTTTGGCTAGTTCTTTTATTCTCACTTGCCGGCCGTTGTGGCCGTGCGGTTGTAGGCGCTTCAGTCGCAGGCGCTACTGTCGCAGGTTCGAATCCTGCCTCGGGCATGGATGTGTGTGATGTCCTTAGTGTTTTGGTTGGCAGGAGAGCCAACACCGTGTTACTAGAGGAGGCCGAAAGGCACGCGTTTTAGCTCACTCAGGCTGCCGTGAGGTCTGGAACAGGACAAGGAAATTAGAATTTAGAAAAACGGACGTAGCTAGTGGAATACTTAACTTTAATCCATTAATGGTGAACGTCGGTCTGAACGGTACATGATTCACAATATCAATAGTAACTGATAAGGGCGCCTCGCTAGGTCGTAGCAAATGACGTAGCTGAAGGCTATGCTAAACTATCGTCTCGGCAAATGAGAGCGTATTTTGTCAGTGAACCATCGCTAGCAAAGTCGGTTGTACAACTGAGGCGAGTGCTAGGAAGTCTCTCTAGACCTGCCGTGTGGCGGCGCTCGGTCTGCAATCACTGATAGTGGCGACACGCGGGTCCGACGTATACTAACGGACCGCGGCCGATTTAAAGGCTACCACCTAGCAAGTGTGGTGTCTGACGGTGACACCACACTTAGGTTAGTTAAGTTTGAATAGTTCGAAGTTCTAGGGGATTGATGACGTCAGATGAGCCGGCCGAAGTGGCCGTGCGGTTAAAGGCGCTGCAGTCTGGAACCGCAAGACCGCTACGGTCGCAGGTTCGAATCCTGCCTCGGGCATGGATGTTTGTGATGGCCTTAGGTTAGTTAGGTTTAACTAGTTCTAAGTTCTAGGGGACTAATGACCTCAGCAGTTTTTGTGTTTCCCATGACTGATGTGGTTATGAAGAGAGATATAGTGTTTCCAGGCCGATGTCCACATAACACATTAATTCTTATATGAGTACGTGTGCGGATGTTTCCTTAACCTTTGGCTACATCTTTTTGTTGTAAACTGTGTAGATTACAAACGACGAGCTCACACATTTTTCTATGGTCTCAAGAGCTGCACAGTTTTAGAAGAGATTCACGTGACTGATCTTTAAGTGCGTCTGTAGACACTAAATAAATACAAGTGTGCATGCTAGTATTTCTATGTGGTCTCAAGAGATGCACAGTTTTAGAAGAGATTCACGTGACTGATCTTTAAGTGCGTCTGTAGAAATCCAATAAATACAAGAGTGCATGCTGTTGGTAACACAGAAGCGAGTGCAGAGAGTGCTGTGTCAGACGAGGCATGTGGACATTACTGGTAATGGCCGTCGGCATCATGTGTGTGTTCTCTTACACCCGTCTAGCATCTCAAAGGGATAGTTCGATATGACACATCCTGAGGTATTAAGGAATTGTAAATTTCCTAATGGAAGGAAGTAGGTGAGAGGGGCGGGGGATGGTAAAACTGTAGCGGGCAACCAAGGAGCGACTACAGCAAGGAAGTTCAAATAAACGTAGTTTTCAGCAGTCAGGCAGACATGTAGTGTCCTTCACAGGATGGAATAGCTTAGAGGGCTACAGCAAACCAGTTTTTACACTGAAAATAACAACAATGAGCACAGTATCTGTATAATAAGATATTGAAAATAGAGAAAGGAGAGTAAATCTAGAGGTTATTCGAGGTGATATTGTGGAGACAAGTATGCTAAACAAGGTATAATTTAATAGCAAAAATGTAGATCAATTTCGAACGCCGGCGCTCTTGTAGACCCCTGAACAGCAGGTGCTGGTGGAGATGGACGCGGTGAACCGAAAAATTCCGGGTGGGACTGAGTGATGGAACATCTGCGACTAGACGCAAGCGGGTTATCGCGACGCAGATCGCGTAACCAGCCGCGCGGCCGCCAGATCGAGTTCTGGTCGAAGCTCCCACCCCTCGTGCTCCCCGCCCCCCCTGACCGCTTTCCTCACCCGTCGTATCTCCTCCCCCTCCTCCTTCCTCTCTCGCTTCTCCACAGCGGTGCGCCGGCGACAGCGGCCGAGCAGATCAGGAAGTGCCGCAGCTGCGCAGTGTTGGTGGCTATCCGCAGCGGATCTGACGCTGGCGCCGCACCATTGGGGCTGAATGAGAAATGGGCGCGCTCTGTCCGCCAGGGGTGCGGACAGCTGAATGCTGCCAATGGAAACGGGAAAGCGCACTGTGTAATAGATTCTTTAACATTTTGCAAAAAAATACATCAGTCAAGTGAGATACTTGTCCAAGTTAAGAAGTAATGCTTAACGGGTCTGAGGATGCGTGCCACACACAGAATCATAAAGCGTCTACATTTATACAAAGCAGCCTACCTTATGCTGCGTGGCGGAGGGTACTTTATGAACCAGAGTCGTTTTCGCCCTTTCCTGGTCCAGTTGTGAATGGCCTCTGGGAATCTCCGTGTAACCTCCAATCTCTCTATTCTTATCGTCGTTATCTTCTCGCGAGATACACTTAGGAGAAAGCAATTCATCGGTTGACTCTTCTTCTGGCGTTCTCTGTCGAAATATTAACATCCACGCTGTGATGAACAATGTCTGTCTTGTAGCCGCTGTCTGAGCACGTGTGTAATGTTGTCGCTCCGGTTAAATAATCTTGTGACGAAACGGGCTACCCTTCTTTGGATTTTCTCTGTTTGCTTTGTCAATCCTATCTGGCACGGATCTCATAAATACGAGCAAGATTTAGGTATCAGTCCGACATGTGTTTAGTAAGCTACCTTCTTTGTGGTTGCACTACAGTTGCAGAAGACTTTTCCAATGGATTTCAGTCTGACATCTGTCTTCCTTGTGAGACGTTTCACACTGTCCAGTAACATTAATGTGATCACCTGACAACAGCTTGAATAAACACTTTTAGCAACGAGGACCTCTGCGAGGCGCCCAGAAAGTGAATCATTGAGGTTCTCGAAGCTGCTTTCTGACTCCAGTGTCGTGTCAACTGCGCTATGTTTCTCGATAGAGAAACCCATGGTGCAAACAGTGCAGTCGATCTAGCCCCAAAGATTCTCGATTGTGGTTAAATTCGTAAAATTTGGTGGCCAGGGGAGTAGAGTACGTTCAGCATCGTACTCTTCGAACCACACACGAACACTGCGAACTGGGTGACACTTTGCATTGTTCTGCTGGTAGATGCCATCGTGCCGAGGAATAACAAACTGCATATAGAGGTGGACATTGACCTCGAGCAGAGGTGAAAATTTTTACTAATACACTGCGACCAGCAGAATGACGAGATCACCTAGGTAATGTTCCTTCGCCCGGATGTTTCTGACCACTGTTGCAGGGTCCCCGTTTTTAGATGTTTCAAGCCGTCCACACCAGCGGCCATCTGTCTGAAGGAGCATAAAACGTGATTCGTCTGAAAAAGCCACCTATAGCACTCAGTGGACGGCCATTTGCGGTACCGGAGTGGAAATTAGAGCTTTCGGCGCCGTTGAACTGCAGTCAGCATGAGCGCCTGCTGCAGAGCCCCGTATGCAACAACGTTTGCTGAGCGGCTGTTGAGGAGACACTGTTGGCAGCCCCTTGGTTCGTCTGGACTGTCAGCTGCCCAAAACATGCACGTCCCCGCAGCCGTATTTTACCCATTTCATCTATGCCCGTTCTGCAGTACAGTTTCCTCGGTGCCTGCTATTGATAACGCTAGTTTTATGCACGGTATACTTCACCCACGGCGGCATGTGAACAGTTTACAAACATAGCCGTTTCGGAAATGCTTCCACGCTTCGCCAGAATGGCAATGATGTGCTCCTTGGGACGTCGCATAAATCGCTCCGTTTCCACATTACGGCAACAACTGCATTGTTTTCCCCGTCGCTCCGACACGATTTGTACATCCTCCACTACTTGTGCTGCCACCTGCCTCCTGTGAGTGATCGTTGCGCGTTGACGTCGAATATAGGCGGTAGTCAAATTAATGTGTATTCGTATGTGGTCGCTATACAGTAGTACTTTCAGTCACTCCGTACGCATGCTGCTAGATATTTAATAAAAGTTAATGCTTCCAGTGATTGTAATCATGTTAACATAGAAGAACGTGCGTTTTTTCCTATTTATGAGCATCTAGGTTACATTGTTTATGTTGAGGATCATCTGCCAATCCCTGCACCAAGGATAGATTCTTCTATTACGTTATCGCTGATTCTAATGTTCAACCTGTACATCGAAAAACCGGTGAGAGAAATAAAACAAATAGTTCAGGTGTAGGATTAAGGTGAAAGAATACCAATAATAAGATTCGTGCAAGAAATGGCGTCACAACTCTCAGTGAAAGCGAGGAAGAAGTACATGGTCAGCTGAAAGAAATGAACACGGAACGAGCACAGGAAGTGGACTGAGGGTAAAACGAAGAAAGTCGAAAGTAATGAAGTGTAGCAGAAGTGATATTATCGATAAATTTAACATAAAAAGTGGGAACCATGAGACATAAGAAGTACTGAGTTCTGCTATGTTGAAAGCAAATCAGCTCATGACGGACAGAGGAGAGTGGCATAGACAAAATCGCAATTCTTCGCTAAAACTACTGTACTTGTAACAGGCAGGGTTCTTAACCTGAGAAAGAAATTTCTGTCAATGTACCCCTGGAGCGCAGCATTCTACGAAAATAAATCATGGAATCCGGGAAAGACGGTAATCGAATCGCTTAAGATGTGGACTCATAAGGTACAATATGGGGTGGTCTCCATCGAATCAGCGAGGAAAGGAAGATTAGGAAAACATTGACTAGAAGAAGGGACAGAATGTTAAGGCATCAAGGAATAACGTCCTTGATACCAGGGGGAATGTACAGAGTTAAAAACAGTGCTTGAAATATGCGTACACTATCTGGCCAAAGTATCTGAACACCGGTTACTGGACTTTAATAGGAGGTGTGTCCACTTATCGTGTTTATGTCGACTTGAGCTCTTCTGATGACACTTTCAGTGAGGTGTCTAAACGTCTGTGGAGGAATTGTGGTCCATTATTCTCCAAGAGCCGAAATCGGAAAGGGTAGTGATGTTGCACACGGCTCTCTGGAGCAAATTCGAAGTCCTAATTCACGCTAAAGATGCTCCATTTGTTTCATGTCGGGACTCTGGACAGGCTAGTCCATTTCAGGAACGTTATTTTTCACAACACTTTGCCTCGCAGATACTGCTCTATGACAGGATGCCTCGTCATTCTGATAAAAAAAATCATCATTTCCGCACTGCTCCTCTACTGTAGGTGGAACACATTGCTGTAAAATGTATTACCCGCCCTAGCAAATTATACGCTCAGAATTTTAATAGTGAACCCCACCCTGTTGCACAGCAACTTTCTGCTAGGATCTATCACTGGATTCGGATGACCATCTCTGTAACGCTTTTCCGCTTATTAAAACGTACGTATAACAAAATGTACTGCTCTTTTTTTGGATATTCTCCAGATCATTCATCATTGGTATGTGGTACGGATTCCTGACAGACAAGCAATACTCTTGTATTGTTCGAAAGATTTTTTCACGCAACTCAAAGTTTATGATTTATATGCGTCAGACAATGATATAATTTTGCACCTACTTTCATTGGTAGATATGGATACAGTATGCAAAACGTATTCCAAAGATACGTAGTAGCACAGAAGAAATAAATCAAAATGTTATGCCTGATGCTACAGGTTTACTGCATGAACATCCAAAATATACATTACTGGCCATTATAATTATTGCTACACCACGAAGATGTCGCGCTACAGACGCGAAATTTAACCGACAGAAAGAAGATAATGTGATATTCAGATGATTAGCTTTTCAGAGCATTCACACAAGGTTGACGCCGGTGGCGACACCTACAACGTGCTGACATGAGGAAAGTTTCCAACCGATTTCTCATACACAAAGAGTAGTTGACTGGCGTTGCCTGGTGAAACGTTGTTGTGATACCTCGTGTAAGTAGGAGAAATGCGTACCATCACGTTTCCGACTTTGATAAAGGTCGGATTGTAGCCTATCGCCATTGCGGTTTATCGTATCGCGACATTGCTGGTGGCGTTAGTCGAGATCCAATGACTGTTAGCAGAATATGGAATCGGTGGGTTCAGGAGGGGAATACGGAACGCCGTGCTGGATCCAAACGACCTCGTATCACTAGCAGTAGAGATGACAGGCATCTTCTCCGCATGTCTGTAACGGATCGTGCAGCCACGTCACGATCCCTGAGTCAGGGACGTTTGTAAGACAATAACCACCTGCACAAACAGTTCGACAACGTTTGCAGCAGCATGGACTATCAGCTCGGAGACCATGGCTGCGGTTACCCTTGACGCTGCATCACAGACAGGAGCGCCTTCGATGGTGTACTCAACGACGAACCTGGGTGCACGAATGGCAAAACGTCATTTTTTCGGATGAATCCAGGTTCTGTTTACTGCATCATGATGGTCGAATCTGTGTTTGGCAACATGGCGGTGACCGCACATTGGAAGCGTGTATTCGTCATCGCCATACTGGCGTATCACCCGGCGTGATGGTGTGTGGTGCCATTGGCTACACGTCACGATCACATCTTGTTCGCATTGACGGCAATTTGAACAGTGGACGTTACATTTCAGATGTGTTACCACCCGTGGCTCTACCCTTCATTCAATCCCTGCGAAACCCTACATTTCAGCAGGATAATGCAGGTCCTGTACGGGCCTTTCTGTATACAGAAAATGTTCGACTGCTACCCTGGCCAGCACATTCTCCAGATCTCTCACCAATTGATAACGTCTGGTCAAGGGTGGCCGAGCAACTGGGTCGTCACAATACGCCAGTCACTACTCTTGATGAACTGTGGTATCATGTTGAAGCTGCATGGGCAGCTATACCTGTACACGCCATCCAAGCTCTGTTTGACTCAATGCCTAGGCGTGTCAAGGCCGTTATTACGGCCAGAGATGGTTGTTATGGGTACTGATTTCTCAGGATCTATGCACCCAAATTGCTTTAAAATGTAATCACATGTCAGTTATAGTATAGTTTATTTGTTCCACAAATACCCGTTTATCATCTGCATTTCTTCTTGATGTAGCCGTTTTAATGACCAGTAGTGTAGTATTAGATAAACTTCTTTCCTTTCAACATTTTGTTGGAGATAACAGCAAGAAAAAAGTTTCGTAAAGGTTTGAACGTATGTGTAAATTTTCTTTCAGGTCATCAAGTACACAGTTTCTAATTTCAATATTTGTCTCATTGTGTTAACTATGTGGCATCACTGTCACTTACTGGTATGCGATATCTGTTTATTTTTATGGCCACTATTTTGGAGTGACGTTTGTGGTCACTGTGTATGTGTGCCGGGAGAGAAAGCTTCGCGTCCTGCTGGCAGTTCACGTGGGTCTACGGTGTCTTTTTACAGCAAAGGGGCAGTCAGTATATCTCATTACGTCAACGACGCCGTCCTACGGGTGAGGCAACCTTGGCGTAAGGCTACAGCCCGCGCCACAGCTATTGTGTTTACCTGGATGGTGCTGATCTGCATGCTGGTCATGGAACGTTTCACCCACCTTCCCATTCCCTGGAATTGGACGAGTATGACAATTCTGCTTTCCTGTGCTGTCTTCAAAGACCCGGACACGGCGACGCCAATCGGTTACCGCAGGAGCGTCGTCTCCGTTCTTGCTCCGAAAATCTGGTTTACGCTATGTGACGGCATCATACCACCTAGCGCAGGGTTTGGACTTGCCGAAAAATCAAAGTAACAGAGTTTCAGTACGTTGTTAGTTTCGTAATGGTAAAATCTACGCCGTGTATGGAAAGAGAGAGAAGTTTGCTAAATTTCTCGTAATTTTACATAAGTTTTGTGACATTTCGGTTCGACAACTTGACAATAGCATGGACTAGTCTCTACAACTGAAATTTTTGGTTACGAGGAAGGAACTTTTTGGAATTTTCTGAGACAGAGCATCGGAGGAGACAGAGACTGAAGGCCATCCGGGACTGTTTGGTGCGCTCTGCTGGTTTGTGGCAGAGTTAAGACTTCGCGCTGTACGCGGTAGAGGGATCTGCAAGCTGAGGATTTCACTTCTCACGTGTTTTATTTATGCAGTCTGAACTGCTGACATAATTCCAATGTGTATTTGGTCTCTTTCATCTTGTATCAGCGAGCTGCACAAATAAGGATATCTTGGTGCTGCAGCATCCACGCAGTCTTTCTTCCGCTGGGTTCCTCCCAAAGCGTTAGTGTCACTTTTTGTTATCTTAATCACAAGTTCAATTAATCTTGTTTCTGTATTAACATTTGATGAACCTTTGTGGGATTCAGGAGTAAATTAAATTCTGTTAAAGGCAGATTTTGTTTCTGTTGCAAGATCGTTCTCCGGTTACGGGGCTCAGAAAATTATGAAAATAAGTTGGTATACTATCACGTTGTGCTTTGCTGTATCGGAGTTTTTCCTCTGAGCACAGTGGTCGGATTAAATGATAAGACATTGACGTTTCACATGCTTACACGCTCCATTACTTTTTTTAATACGTCCCCTAGTTAAACATTTAACGTTAGATTATACCCTTCAATTAGTAGATTATAACAGCATATTAAATTTTTAAACTCGGACAATAATTATATGAAATAATGTAAATGAAATTTCCGTTGACCCTGGAAGCCTTAAGACGACTTTCAACTGTGACTGGGTGACCAGGTGATCGGGACATTATTGTAGACGTTTATTAATCTACGAAGGCTGTTCTTTAACGATTGATCATAATTTTTTTTGAGAACATACCTTTACTCATCCTCATAATTTTGATGGTCCTTCTGAAAGTAGTCTCCCATGAATGCGATGCACTTGTCTCAGCATTTCTGCCAGTCCTCGAATACATACTGGAAACAATTTTTTGAGAGGTCCTTCAAAATCGCCTCCGCACCCTTCACAACCGCTTCTGATGATTGATAATGCCTCCCACCAAGGCGTTTCGTCATTTTAGGGAATAGATAAAAGTCACAAGGGGCTAAATACAGACTATAGGGAGGGTGAGGGATGCACTTCAGATTGATGTTTGCGAGATATTCAGCAAAAACATTGACAATATGCAGCCGCACATTATCGTGGTGCAGCATGCAGCCTGCTTCACGGAAATGTGGTCTTTTGCGCATGATATCGACTTGCAATGTTTTCACGACACCCCTTTAGTATTGTCCAGTTACAGATGTGTGTGCAGGTACAACATGCTGATAACACATTCCATGAATATCAAAGAATGATATTACCATAACGTTTCCAGCAGAAGCAACCAAATGGCTCTGAGCACTATGGGACTTAACACCTTAGGTCATCAGTCACCTAGAACTTAGAGAACTACTTAAACCTAAGGACATCACACACATCCATGCCTGAGGCAGGATTCGAACCTGCGACCGTATCGGTCGCGCGGTTCCAGACTGAAGCGCCTAGAACCGCTCGGCCACCATGGGCCGGCGCAGAAGCAACCACTTTTGCTTTTTTGGGGGGTTGTTGATGAAGAAGATTTCCATACTGAGCTTTGCTGTTTGCTCTCAGGATAAAAATAATGTAGCCAAGTTTCACCAGAAGTGATTACATTTGAAAGAAACTCCGGACCTTCCTGTAACAGCAACCTTAACTCCATGCAGACCTGCACGCGAATGTCCTTTTATTCGGGAATCAACAGTCTTGGAGCCCATCGTGCATAAACACGTGTCATTTGTAATTTTTCTGTCACCAACCTGTGAGTGGCACCCAATGCAATGTTCAGTATTTCAGGAAGTGACGTGATGGCCGAGCGGATCTAGGCGCTTCAGTCTGGAACCGCGTGACCGCTGCGGGCACAGGTTCGAATCCTGCCTCGGGCATGATGTGTGTGGTGTCCTTATGTTAGTTAGGTTTAAGTAGTTCTAAGTTCTAGGGGACTCATGTCCTCAGATGTTAAGTCAAATAGTGCTCAGAGCCATTTTTCTGAAAGTGATCTTAAGGTAATTCGGCGGTCCTCTCTCACAATGACAGCAGCAGTGTTGATGTTTTCTTCCTTAAGAACAGTAACTGGAGCTCCTGGTCCACCTTCTTTTGAAAGTGATTGTCTCCCCTCTTTAAACATTTTAAACTACATTCGAGCTGTGCTGTATGGAAGAACAGACTCACCATAGGCCACCTGTAACATTATATAGGCCTCAGCTGAAGATTAGTTGACACGAAAGCAGAATTTCAAAGCCGCAAATTGTTCCTCGCGTGTTACCTCCATTGCAGCGGTAGGCGATACTGAAAATGTCTGACATCGCCTGCCTCTCGCAGGAGGGAACCAGGAGTGCCAACAATTAAACTGCTACATCTACATCTACATCTACATCTACGTCCATACTCCGCAAGCCACCTGACGGTGTGTGGCGGAAGTTACTTTGAGTACCTCTATCGGTTCTCCCTTCTATTCCAGTCTCCTATTGTTCGTGGAAAGAAAGATTGTCGGTATGCCTCTGTGTGGGCTCTAATCTCTCTGATTTCATCCACATGGTCTCTTCGCGAGATATACGTATTAGGGAGTAACATACTGCTTGACTCCTCAGTGAAGGTATGTTCTCGAAACTTCAACAAAAGCCCGTACTGAGCTACTGAGCGTCTCTCCTTCAGAGTCCAACCACTGGAGTTTATCTATCATCTCCGTAACGCTTTCGCGATTACTAAATGATCCTGTAACGAAGCGCGCTGCTCTCCGTTGGATCTTCTACATCTCTTCTATCAACCCTATTTGGTACGGACCCCACACTGGTGAGCAGTATTAAAGCAGTGGGCGAACAAGTGTACTGTAACCTACTTCCTTTGTTTTCGGACTGCATTTCCTTAGGATTCTTCCAATGAATCTCAGTCTGGCATCTGCTTTACCGACGATTAATTTTATATGTTCATTCCATTTTAAATCACTCCTAATGCCTACATCCAGGTAATTTATGGAATTAACTGCTTCCAATTGCTGACCTGCTATATAGTAGCTAAATGATAAAGGATCTTTCTCTCTATGTATTCGCAACACTTTACACTTGCCTACATTGAGATTCAATCGCCATTCCCTACACCATGCGTCAATTCGTTGCAGATCATCCTGCATTTCAGTACAATTTGCCGTGTTTGTTGCACATCAAGCTAACAGAATATTATAAGATTAAATTGGTTCAAATTGCTCTGAGCACTATGGGACTTAATATCGGAGGGCATCAGCCCTCTAGAACTGAGAACTACTTAAACCTAACCAACCTAAGGACACCACACACTTCCATGCCCGAGGCAGGATTCGAACCTGCGACCGTAGCGGTAGTGCGGTTCCAGACTGAAGAGCCTAAAACCGCTCGGCCACACTGTGTTTGGAGAAGGAGTAGCATTAATGGTACTCCTATGTTTAGCTGTTTTCAAGTGATCTTTAATATACCCTTTCCTGTATGTGCAACAGAAAATTCTCCAGTACACAGTCTGCAGTAAACACGTTCCATATAACTGTCCTTACACAATTACAGAAATGTGTAGTCCTGTTGAAGATTAACATCAAACACAAGTACTCTTCTGGCCATTGCTAAACGATGAGAAAAAAACCGAATAGAGAAAAAACGATCAAAAACATATACACAAGTCACTTAACACACAAAAATAAGACAGACACATGGCCCCTAATGCGTTGAGAAATGACTGAGTGAAAAGTTGTGACAGAACCGGCAGCCACGTCCCCCATCGACGTTAGCGCTTGCCCTAAAAGAAGTTTAAAAATGCAGTGTCGAACATATTGGTTCAAAATTTTAAAAGATTGTCGCCAGTCATAAAATCCTCAATCCTTGGATATTTTTTCAGCCGCGGACAGCAGAGAGCACAAAAAACCGGCACTGTACGGGCTAATCGCGGACGTATGGCAAACGTAATCAAAATGTATCCTACCATCCAGTTCTCTCTGTCAGTCAAGTTGTACCACAAATTTCGTTTTTCTCCAACCGTATTCTGTCGCTTCTTATTAGTCATCTGATCTATCCGTCTAGTCTTCTCTATTCTCCTGCAGCACCACTGAAATCTTCATTGCCCACCTTTTACTTTCATACAACGAAGCACAGCCAGAAAAAAATTTCTAAAATTTAATTTTGTCATTGAGGTTAACAAGATTCACTTTTTCACAAACGCTCTTCTTGTTATTGCCAGCCTGCATTTAATATCCTCTTTACTTCGACGATAGTCACTTATTTTGCCCCCGAAACGTAAATTATAGCGCGAGAAATTATGACCATGAACAATTATGATCATTCTTTATTGAATAGACCTCGTAGAGTAGAAAGTACATGAAGTAAACTCCCTGAGAAAGCGGGCCCTTATTGCTGTCGGGCACTCTGGCGGCCGAAGCACAGCGGCGGCGTGTCGGCTGGGGCCACAGTGCGGGCAAGTGGCCGGCGGGGGCGCGCGCACGTGCGGCGGATGAGCGGCTGTAGCGGCTTTCGCGGCCAAAGCGCCGGCCCCAACGACTCGCACTTAAACCCCATAAAGCTCTATTATGGGCCGGCAGAGGGCGCGCGGCAGCCGCAGCGGCAGCGATTATTGCCTGTGGGGAGCGCGAGGTGGCTGGGGCGGTGGCCATCCGCTGGCACAGACTGCGTGATTTCTCTCTCTCTGTGTCTACACTGACACACCCACGCACACACAGAAAGATCAGAAAGGAAAAGTTCAATCAGAGAACAGTCAGGGCTAATCTTTTAAGGGATGATCCAACCTATAGCATTCGGGACAGCCCTTTCCTTGCTGTCAGTCGTGCAATTACTGTTGGCATTTGTACGTAGTAAAGGTGAGCAAATGGAGGAACATTACCATCATCATATTCAATGGCAGGACAGCCTTTTGTGAGACTTGTTCTTCTGTGGAAGCATCCTTGTTTAGTCACGAGCATATCCAACGCTGAGCTTCCTCCTGTCCTCCATGTCAGCTCCCTCTCACCTGTCTTTCTGTTCCCTTCAGGCACTGCGTACAATAACTTCTTCATTATTCTGTCATCAGCTGCCAGCACAAGTCCTGCCCTTTAGAGTCTCTGAAACGTAATGCAGCTGACAATGTCTGGTTCATTGCATACTCATAGTTTATGTAATCCACACTTACATCTACATCTACATTTAAAATCCGCAAGCCACCCAACGGTGTGTGGCGGAGGGCACATTACGTGCCACTGTCATTATTCCCTTTCCTGTTCCAGTCGCGTATGGTTCGCGGGAAGAACGACTGCCGGAGAGCCTCCGTGCGCTTACTAATCCCTCTAATTTTACATTCGAGATCTCCTCGGGAGATATAAGTAGGGGGAAGCAATATATTCGATACCTTATCCAGAAACGCACCCTCTCGAAACCTGGCGAGCAAGCTGCACCGCGATGCAGAGCGCCTCTTGCAGAGTCTGCCACTTGAGTTTGCGAAACATCTCCGTAACGCTGTCACGTTTACCAAATAACCCTGTGACGTAACGCGCCGCTCTTCTTTGGATCTTCTCTATCTCCTCCGTCAACCCGATCTGGTACGGATCCCACACTGATGAGCAATAATCAAGTATAGGTCGAGCGAGTGTTTTGTAAGCCACCTCCTTTGTTGATGGACTACATTTTCTAAGGACTCTCGCAATGAATCTCAACCTGGTATCCGCCTTACCAACAATTAATTTTATATGATCATTCCACTTCAAATCGTTCCGCACGCATACTCCCAGATATTTTACAGAAGTAAAAGATCTGTCCTTTAAATATGCCAAACTGCATTTCACCAAATTTCGTTAGTGTCCACTGATTGGCGACTCCATGGAGTGCTGTGTGCACAACGACCTTATATGTTAAATTAAAGGGAACGTCAGCGTTGACCGTAATACTGATGTTTTACTGATAGCAGAATCGATTTTCGATCACTTAGTGATCATCTTCAGTGCTGTACAAATTAAACTCAGACACTGGTAACAAGTTATCAATAACCAAAAGGCCGGCCGGGGCGGCCGAGCAATTCTGGGCGCTTCAGTCTGGAACCACGCGACCGCTACGGTCGCAGGTTCGAAATGTGCCTGGGGCATGGATGTGTGTGATGTCTTTAGGTTAGTTAGGTTTAAGTAGTTCTGAGTTCTAGGGGACTGATGACCTCAGATGTTAAGTCCCATAATGCTCAGAGCCATTTGAACCAATAACCAAAACTGAGAAGCGATCACAATAACTGTTATTGTCACTAAGTGATCGAAAATCGATTCTGCTATCAATAAAACATCAATATTACGGCCAACGCTGACCTTCCTTTTAAGTTAGTGCCCATGTTTTATCACCGCGTGTAACTGGGCATGGCGGTCTAGTGATAAAGCGCGTGCATGTGAACCGAGAGATCGCTGGAATGAATCCGAATCAGTCCATAGAAATTTTCTGTCTGCCTTTGACCTAGCTCTCACCTCTCAACGATGTAAGGAGACTCTAGGAAATACATGTGGTACGCATTTCACATAAAACTGTTGATCCTCTTGTCCCAAAAGGATAACTGGGGATCACTTGCGACGTGGAAGTCGCCAAAGTGGCGTCCGGCCCTTAAGCCACACGAAATTACTATTAGTAGCATCGTATCGCTGTAGTCATGGACTACAGTATCCACAAATACCACTGAATGTACCTGGGAAATCATATTATTGTAAAACACATAGCTTAGCGGTCTAAGGCGTTGCAGTCATGGACTGTGCAGCTGGTCCCGGCGCAGGTTCGAGTCCTCCCTCGGGCATGTGTGTGTGTGTTTGTCCTTAGGATAATTTACGTTAAGTAGTGTGTAAGCTTAGGGACTGATGACCTTAGCAGTTAAGTCTCATAAGATTTCACACACATTTGAACATTTTTTGAGTAGCATCGTATGTTATCACCGGCCTCACTAACACTTTATACACCGTAACTTTAGTTTTCTTGAACAGCAGCACACATTTCAGATGTTTCCTCAGGCCGTGACTGCACATGTTCGCCAACAGTATTCGTTGACTCTTCTGCTTTTGTTTTACCGTCGCTACTTCGTTTCCAACGCTTAGGTACTAAGAATCATTCATTTGTCTCCTTGTTGCACAGTCTTTCTTATGCATAGTTATTTCCCAAAAATTGTAACATTTCTGACACAGGTGGTTCCAAACGTAAGAGCCTAAATATAAAAAGTGCAGAAGTTTATTTGAAATTGAGAAAATTCCTTTGGAAGAAAGTCTTGAAAAGTCATGAACAAAATAAGCTCATCGAGTTGAACCCAGACAGTTCATCTGCCTGTTGGCAACAAGAAAGTCTGAATTAAGTTTCTTGGCACACTACAGACGGAAACAAAGTCGTATCAGACGTTCTTGAAAAATTTATGACACAGACAAGAATCAGAAGTTCATAATGCATTTAAAATAGAGTCAAAGTTCGACTACAGTTCTTCACACACGCATGCAGACAGACGGAGTACAATTAGAGACCAAGCTCCCAATGAGAATTTACTATGTCTGGAGAGGGTGACTTATAGGCAATCACAGAAATACTAAAATCCAATGGTCAACCTCTCCGTCGGGACCCCGTCTTCCCAAGGATGGCCGCACTGAAGGATGCAGGACGGGAAGGCTAGCTCGGGCAGTGATGACAGCGTCGCAACTGTCCCGGAGTGAGCTCCCGATAGAAGAAATGAATACGCATTCGGTACCTGGACCAGGAGGCCCACTCCAAGTGAACTTGCCGCCGAGGGTCCGACAGCCGGCCTCAATACAGTCCTCGGTGCCAGGATACATTCGGTCTCGTTCACAGCCACGTGTCCAGCGCAAGAAAAACGTCCGTGGTGCCTGCGACCTCTGCTGGCGCTTTGGTCGCCGTCTGGTAATAGTGTGTGTCGTGGCAGCCCCCGAATATCTTCCGTACAAAAAGTGGACTTCCTGCACAACTCAGGTGTGGTGTGGGTTGCAGGCATAGTAGGCGTATACTTTAAGTTGTGATTCCACAGATAATTCTTCAGCAATGTGATATTGCTGTCTCCACTTTATATTGCCTATGAACTACTTTTCGTTCTTCATCACATACATTTATGGCTTATTGTTTCCATCTATTGAGGGTGCTTCACCAAATAAATCAACGCAATAAATGGAATCCAAAACAGTTCCGCATTCCCCTACTTTCTTGTACACACCTTTGCTCTCTTTTTCTGTATGACACTTAGAAATTAATTCTCTAGCCATTTGGAGCCGTGTCAAGATCCATCATCTCACAGGATCTTACCCTTAGTAAAGAATCATCTAGGGTCATTACTCAGTTATACGTATGGTATTTTCCATTTCTCAATTACTTGTGTACGTGAATAATTGCTCACTTCACAGCAGTCCAGGTTAAAACTAATAGCACCATGTTTCAGGCTCAAGTCGGTTGAACAGCCAGAGGAACGCAAGGGCATACCATCTTGATTACGGCCATGCCTAGTCAAAAACAGCAGTGTTCATTCCAATCTTCTGATGGAAAACAGCTCTACACTTTTAGTTGCCTAAGCAGATCTACTTCCACAAAGTATACATTAATACGAATATGATTAATGGGTATTGTTCATAAGGACTTAAAAATACTGGTGCTAAGGAGCTTTATTACGCTGAATGAAAAAGTCGTTTTTATTTAATAATGTCGACCGAAGCTGCGTAGTGGGACAGCTTTGCCGAACAAGCATCAAGCATTATCCGCATCTTGAGAGGGATTTTTACAACTGTTAATACTCCCCCACATTAACGCCAAGCCAAAGGCTCTTTTGATACGTAAAAGAATATCTAGGTCTGCCAAAAGCAGTGTTTGTGTGTGTGTGTGTGTGTGTGTGTGTGTATGTGCGTGCGTGCGTGTGTGTGTGTGTGTGTGTGTGTGTGTGTGTGTGTGTGTATGGCACTTTCTGTGAATGTGGGACGACTTACGTGGGGCAGATTATTAGAACAGTTGAACAGAAGTGCTAGGAGCATTAGGGACACATTCTAATTGTGTGTGTGTGTGTCTATGGCACTTTCTGTGAATGTGGGACGACTTACGTGGGGCAGATTATTAGAACAGTTGAACAGAAGTGCAAGGAGCATTAGGGACAGATTCTAATATCAGTTGTCACATTAGCAGAGCCTCGAAAATTGTCATGAAATGAACTACGACAAGACCAGCATCGTGATACAAACGTCAGATTTCTGGAACCGCGTAACTAAGGGGTCTATCGAAATAAAGGTGTCGGAGAACGTAATAAACCGCGAGTAGGTGTGAATTTAAGTAAAGCTTGTGGCACGACGTTCTGTCACTGAACGGCTTCAAATTGCAATACCCAGTTTCTGGCTGGCTATCAAACGGTTTCCAGAGGCAACAAAAACTTTATTGACGGTGTATTTCATACAACTATTGACTGATTTTAAAATTTTTAAGCGCTCTCATAATCTATTCATTAAGAGATAGAAACTTACCTTAAAGTATTAACACAGTAGTGAAGTACTTAAGTCAAAATCTGTCTTCATATCTTGAGGCAAACGTAACTCACGGCCGCTATAATACCCAGAACTTATTCATCTGGTGTTTGACAATGAGAGCACCTAGCGACTTCCAACAAACTTTACATGTCACTTCAAATCTTTTGGAAACTTTTTCTCTCTGGCATCCCTCTCGAAATAGTGAAAAGCAAAAGGATTATCGCTGAGTGCATTTTCGTGGTTCGTGCATTAAAATTCCGGCATCAGGCATTACCTTCTAATTTATCAATTCTTTGCCAGTACGTCTAACCGCAACACATTCTGCAGGCAGTATCCACAGTTACTGAATGTGCCTGGGAAGTCATATCATTGTAAAACACATATTTCAGGTGATACGATGTCATAAATATTCAAAATTATGAAAATCTTACTTCTCTTGAAACGGATCGCAAATTTTTGATACCATACGCATCCAGCGATTCACAATGACAACGCTTAGCAACTTTCAACAAGCATTAAACATAATTTCAGACCTTTGAATCGGGATTGTGGGTATGCTATTGTATTGTCATTTGGAATGTGCTGTCAATTAAAAGCGTCTGAGCAGCACGATTCCAACAATTATTTACAGTCTGGAGTGCAGCTGCCAGTATGTAATACAGTACAGCTCGCTGCACCTGTGTCGGTCTCCTAAATATTGTGCTTAAAATGGAATCAACAGCTCAGCGAAACAACAAGAAAGCCTACTATTAACCACGAAGCTTATGATCTTGCTAAAAAAAAAATCAGCATTTTATTTTACTAACGAAAGGTACAAGAGACCCAGTAGATTCCAGAAGGAAAGGTAAGGAAGCAATTGCTCGAAGATGTTCGTAGCTCTCCCGCCGGATTTCCCATCCCTTGGCGACCACCTTGCGTCATATTCCGATACAGAAGATCGACCGGTCGATAGGTATCCGCCGGCAGCGGCCGCAGCCCCGTAGCATCATATCGGAATCCGCATTAGGGCACAGCCGGCAAGCAGCGGCGGCAGAACACGGCCCGCTGCGAGCTGCGGCCCTTCTACAAATGCGATCTCCACTTATCGAGACGCGGAGCTCTGCGGCCTCACGGGGGCCGGGAGAGCACTTCCATCAAGGAAACATTCAATCCAATACGTGTACCGAGACGTCTCCTGTGTGTTACGTCTTTCTCTAGTCGAGCAATCGTGCTAATGGTGCCCTTTATTTCATTTCAAATCTTAGTTGTAAAGAATCTATGCCCTTTTCCATCACCTTCTGGTACCTTTTCTTTTCTTTTATGCAGAAGTTACTGGTGAGGGTACCTTATTAATAGATATTAAAACTGAGCCTTTTTTTTCTTTAGTGTTATTTTCAAACCTGGGTACAGGCAGGCCAGCAGCAGCTCTTTGGCGGCTCTTTGGCCTCAGAGAAACACACAATATAGAAACGAAGACATCGAGAGAAAAAAAATGGCGGACATAGAAACGGAGACAATCACTTTTTAAAATACATGGA
This sequence comes from Schistocerca americana, assembly GCF_021461395.2. NCBI lineage: Eukaryota > Metazoa > Arthropoda > Insecta > Orthoptera > Acrididae > Schistocerca > Schistocerca americana. The sequence continues at coordinate 633,462,811 of NC_060123.1, read as the reverse complement.
GCAGTTCACGGGTGTAGAGTCCAAGATAAAATTTGTTCAGACACTTGGACAGAGACGAATATTGTCACACGTGAACAGAGGTGCACAAAAACGAGCAATCGTGCTAATGGTGCCCTTTATTTCATTTCAAATCTTAGTTGTAAAGAATCTATGCCCTTTTCCATCACCTTCTGGTACCTTTTCTTTTCTTTTATGCAGAAGTTACTGGTGAGGGTACCTTATTAATAGATATTAAAACTGAGCCTTTTTTTTCTTTAGTGTTATTTTCAAACCTGGGTACAGCAGGCCAGCAGCAGCTCTTTGGCGGCTCTTTGGCCTCAGAGAAACACACAATATAGAAACGAAGACATCGAGAGAAAAAAAATGGCGGACATAGAAACGGAGACAATCACTTTTTAAAATACATGGAGCAGTTCACGGGTGTAGAGTCCAAGATAAAATTTGTTCAGACACTTGGACAGAGACGAATATTGTCACACGTGAACAGAGGTGCACAAAAACGAGCAATCGTGCTAATGGTGCCCTTTATTTCATTTCAAATCTTAGTTGTAAAGAATCTATGCCCTTTTCCATCACCTTCTGGTACCTTTTCTTTTCTTTTATGCAGAAGTTACTGGTGAGGGTACCTTATTAATAGATATTAAAACTGAGCCTTTTTTTTCTTTAGTGTTATTTTCAAACCTGGGTACAGCAGGCCAGCAGCAGCTCTTTGGCGGCTCTTTGGCCTCAGAGAAACACACAATATAGAAACGAAGACATCGAGAGAAAAAAAATGGCGGACATAGAAACGGAGACAATCACTTTTTAAAATACATGGAGCAGTTCACGGGTGTAGAGTCCAAGATAAAATTTGTTCAGACACTTGGACAGAGACGAATATTGTCACACGTGAACAGAGGTGCACAAAAACGAGCAATCGTGCTAATGGTGCCCTTTATTTCATTTCAAATCTTAGTTGTAAAGAATCTATGCCCTTTTCCATCACCTTCTGGTACCTTTTCTTTTCTTTTATGCAGAAGTTACTGGTGAGGGTACCTTATTAATAGATATTAAAACTGAGCCTTTTTTTTCTTTAGTGTTATTTTCAAACCTGGGTACAGCAGGCCAGCAGCAGCTCTTTGGCGGCTCTTTGGCCTCAGAGAAACACACAATATAGAAACGAAGACATCGAGAGAAAAAAAATGGCGGACATAGAAACGGAGACAATCACTTTTTAAAATACATGGAGCAGTTCACGGGTGTAGAGTCCAAGATAAAATTTGTTCAGACACTTGGACAGAGACGAATATTGTCACACGTGAACAGAGGTGCACAAAAACGAGCAATCGTGCTAATGGTGCCCTTTATTTCATTTCAAATCTTAGTTGTAAAGAATCTATGCCCTTTTCCATCACCTTCTGGTACCTTTTCTTTTCTTTTATGCAGAAGTTACTGGTGAGGGTACCTTATTAATAGATATTAAAACTGAGCCTTTTTTTTCTTTAGTGTTATTTTCAAACCTGGGTACAGCAGGCCAGCAGCAGCTCTTTGGCGGCTCTTTGGCCTCAGAGAAACACACAATATAGAAACGAAGACATCGAGAGAAAAAAAATGGCGGACATAGAAACGGAGACAATCACTTTTTAAAATACATGGAGCAGTTCACGGGTGTAGAGTCCAAGATAAAATTTGTTCAGACACTTGGACAGAGACGAATATTGTCACACGTGAACAGAGGTGCACAAAAACGAATAATACTGAACCACTTAAGCACAAATCGACGACACACACAGAACACGAGGCGTAGATCTCCGGCGCGCGAATGTTCACTAACCGTGTACGAGTCCGGGGACCTGCCAAGAAAGGAGGAGGGGGGTGGAAGAGAGAGAGGGGAGAGCAGATGCCAAGGGCAGGGGAGATAGGGGGAAGGGCGGAAGGGGGGGGGAAGCCGGGGGAAAGAGGGGAGGAGACTGGGGAAAAGGAAAGAGAAGGGAAGGGAAGAGAAGGGAGGGAGGGTGCCGAAAGGAAAGGACACAGGAAGTGGGGGGGAGGATCAAAGTTGGTAGGAGGGGTAGATGGAGGGGAGGAGGACATCATCAGGGAGGGGGAGCTGACGGAAGCCACCTTGGGAGAGGGTAAGGAGGGTGGAGAGATGGAGACCGGGTGGGACGTGGGAATACAGGCGCGGCAGCGGGTGGGGGTGGGAGAGGATGAGGGAGACTACCGGGTGAGGAGGATCGAGTTTGTGTGAGGTGTACAGGATCCGTCAAAACTGAGCTTTTTTTTTTCTTTATTGTTATTTTGAAACCTGTATTACAGGCAGGCCTGCAGCAGTATACGACGCCGCTCTTTGGCCGCAGAGAAACACAAATATATAAATGAAGACACTTAGAGAAAAAACATGGTGGACATATAAACAGAGACAAACACTTTTTAAAATACAAGGTGCCGTTCACGGGCATAGAGTCCAAGAGAAAATTGTTCAGACACTTGGACACAGACAGAGACGAAAACTGTCACACATGAACGTAGGTGCACAAAACGAATAACACTGAATCACTTAAGCACAAAACGACGGCACACACAGAGCAGGAGGTGTTGATCTCTCGCGCGCGAATGTTCACTAACTGTGTACGAGTCCGGGGACCTGCCAAGAGAGGAGGAGGGGGGGGTGGGAGAGGAAGAGGGGAGAGCTGATGCCAAGGGCAGGGAGATAGGGGGAAGGGAGGAAGGGGGAGGGGAAGCCCGGGGGAAAAGGGAAGGAGGGAGGGGATGGGGGAAAAGGAATGAGGAGGGTGCCTAAAGGAAAGGACACAGGAAGTGGGGGGGGGGAGGATCAAAGTTGATAGGAGGGGTAGATGGAGGGGAGGAGGACATCATCAGGGAGGGGGAGCTGGCGGAAGCCACCTTGGGAGAGGGTGAGGAGGGTGGAGAGGCGGAGACCGGGTGGGACGTGGGAATACAGGCCCGGCAGTGGGCGGGGGTGGGAGAGGATGGGGGAGACAAGCGGATGAGGAGGATCGAGTTTGCGGGAGGTGTACAGGATCCGTCAAACTGAGCATCATGTACGCGGTTTAATCTTGTTGTCTCCGTAAGTTCGGAGATCTCCGCCAACCGTAAAGTCGTCAGTTGAGTCTCGTCTCGCACAATTAGAATCTACTAGCGAACCAACACAATGACTGCTGTGTCAGCAGTGATTATTGCTCTTTCTCTGTATGTGTACAGGGTGGTCCATTGATAGGGACCGGGCCAAATATCTCACGAAATAGCGTCAAACGAAACTCGTCTAGCTTGAAGAGGGAAAGCAGATAGCGCTATGGTTGGCCTGCTAGATGGCGCTGCCATAGGTCAAACGGATATCAACAGCGTTTTTTTAAAATAGGAACCCCCATTTTTATTACATATTAGTGTAGTACGTAAAGAAATAAGAATGTTTTAGTTGGACCACTTTTTTCGCTTTGTGATAGAAGGCACAGTAATAGTCACAAACGCATAAGTACGTGGTATCGCGAAACATTCCGCCAGTGCGGACGGTATTTGCTTCGTGATACATTACCCGTGTTAAAATGGACCGTTAACCAATTGCGGAAAAGGTCGATATAGTGTGGATATCTTGCTATTTTGATCAAAATGCACAACGGGAGTGTGCTATGTATGCTGCTCGGTATCCTGGACGACATCGTCCAAGTGTCCGGACCGTTCGCCCGATAGTTACGTTATTTATGGAAATAGGAAGTGTTCAGCCACATGTGAAACGTCAACCACGACCTGCAACAAATGATGATTCGCAAGTAGGTGTTTTAGCTGCTGTCGCGGCTAATCCGCACATCAGTAGCAGACAAATTGCGCGAGAATCGGGAATCTCAAAAACGTCGGTGTTGAGAATGCTACATCAACATCGATTGCACCCGTACCATGTTCTATGGACCAGTAATTGCATGACGACGACTTTGAACGTTGTGTACAGATCTGCAACTGGGCACAAGAGAAATTACGGGACGATCACAGATTATTTGCACGCTTTCTATTTAGCGACGAAGCGTCATTCACCAACAGCGCTAACGTAAACCGGCATAATGTGCACTATTGGGCAACGGAAAATCCACGATGGCTGCGACAAGTGGAATATCAGCGATCTCGGCGGGTTAATGTATGGGGCGGCATTATGGGAGGAAGGATAATTGGCCCCCATTTTGTCGATGGCAATCTAAATGGTGCAATGTATGCTGATTACCTACGTAATGTTCTACCGATGTTACTACAAATTGTTTCACTGCATGACAGAATGGCGATGTACTTCCAACATGATGGATCTCCGGCACGTAGCTCGCGTGCGGTTGAAGCGGTATTGAACAGCATATTTCATGAAAGGTGGATTGGTCGTCGAAGAACCATAGCTATACGTTCACCGGATCTGACGTCCCCGGATTTCCTTCTGTGGGGAAAGTTGAATGATATTCGCTATAGTGATCCACCGACAACGCCTGACAACATGCGTCAGCGCATTCTCAATGCAAGTGCGAACATTACGGAAGGCGAACTACTCGCTGTTGAGAGGAATGTCGTTACACGTATTGCCAAATGCATAGAGGTTGACGGACATCATTTTGAGCATTTATTGCATTAATGTGGTATTTACAGGTAATCACGCTGTAACAGCATGCGATCTCAGAAATGATAAGTTCATAAAGGTACATGAATCACATTGGAACAACTGAAATAAAATGTTCAAACGTACCTATGTTCTGTATTTTAGTTTAAAAAACCTACCTATTACCAACTGTTCGTCTAGAATTGTGAGCCATATGTTTGACGAATATGTAATAAAATATGGGGCTTCCTATCTAAAATAAACGCAGTTGATATCCGTGGGCCAACCATAGCGCCATCTGGTTTCCCCCTTCAAGCTAGACAAGTTTCGTACTTTGTATTTTTTTCGCTTGAGACTTATTTCGTGAGATATTTGGCCCGGTCACGATCAATGGACCACCCTGTATACAGGGTGCTCAGAAAGTGTCTGCAAAAGTTGTGAGAGTGTTGCAGAATATGGCGTGCGGAGAAATAATTTTTAAGAAATAATTCGAAACTTTGCACCGTTTCCGAGTTAATTAGCATTGAAATTAGCTATTCAGGCTGTTGCACACGCAAACGCGTTGTTCGTTTGGTTTCTAAAAACGGAACACGGGAGTGATACAAAAATTGGACGTCGGAGGTTAGTAAGTGGCGAACCCGACCCAGGGGCTGAGCAGTCTTGTGCGCTATCATCCATACTGTGACAACAACTGACACTGTTTCTATCTGGCGGGCAACATGAATGTGCTCGCGCAAGAGCCTCATTCGCTAGCTTCAATGCTAATTACCTAGGAAACGACGCAACCTATCAAATTTTTTCTTAACACTTATTTCTCAGCACAACCCAACATTCACCACTCTCACGAGCTTGTCAGACTTTTTCTGACCACCCTGCATAAAGGAGTAATCGAAACAGATAAAGTTTCCGGATATTTTTAAATTCAGAGATACAGTTGTAATTCAAGTGTTCGTAAATACCCAACGCACACATCAACACCGTGCCAATTTGAGAATTAAACCTTTAGTCCTGAATGTAGTTATCTGTAGGAAGTCAGTAACATTCAGCTAATTCATCTTTTTTTTGTTGTTGTCTATGTTCATAATCCCCGATAGAAGAGGAGATTTTTACTGCATAAATGGCAAATGTGTTCAGTTTCAGTATAATGTTCCTAAGTTGCTAACCACATTGATTTGAACGTTGTTAACGACATTTCACAAAGCATATAAAGTTATCGAAGATCAGAGAACTGGCGCTGCTACTAACTCAAGAAAATTTCATTTCTTTTTATAATACGAGTATTATGCTTCCCTTAGAGGAACTACTTAGTTTAATGTTGATACCTTTTGTAATATATGATTTCATTAATGTTCTGTTTTTGTCTTTATGAAAAATATGAAGACCTCCTTTCCACTTACTTTATGGCTAGTAATAGGTACTACACCTACAGTTTTCCATGGCAGAATACACTTCCATCCCCAATAATGTATCTATGGAACTGTGGCACCTATGATGTTGCCAAGGCACCGTGATTGCTATAATCTGCATTCCACTAAATTTTTATTTAATAAATGCGTGAAGATTAAATTCTATCATGTGACTGTGTAGAGAGAGACAGAAACTATCTCGCCAGTCAATTACGCAATGTGCGTATTTCATGATCTCTGTCCTTTGTGAGGGAGAACGATTTCGTTGCTGAATACAGGTCACGGATACCGTAAGCCAACTAAACTGGCCATCTGAAATTGAATGGCGGCTATTAAAACTTTTTAATCCACCGAAGCACATATCGGTATGTTTCGAACTTGTCAAAATGGATTTTTCGTCTTACGCTGCTTTCACAGGAAAACATATTACATAAAGATGTGGTGTGACAAGAACGCGTCACCCAAATTGGAAGGAATAGAAAGCGATCTGGCTAATGCAAAACAAACCGTGTACGAAGTTTGCCAAGCAAAGACATCAGACAAAGTGATACACCTTCTTCCTTAAATTTTGTTTTGAAAAAATTTAATTGAGAATTTGTTGAGGAGTTTGGGAATCGATGTTGATGAGATGAAACCATGCACAAGAATATAGTCACCAGAGTGTGGGTCAGCACACCCAATGCACTTCTCCTACCAGCAGTAACGTGAGTGTATGGTACTCTGTCGATGTGTCGAGTTTTTCTCACTACCGTTACAACTCAAAATCCATAAAAAGTGGCTCTGGGATAATGTGTGGTTTTTATCATAATAATCATAATCATCATCATCATCATCATTATAATAATAATAATTATTATTATTAACAGCCATTAGACGTACATTATCAGACAGACTCCTCTGAATTATAAGTTACTTTTCCAAAATCGTCGAACTCTTGGATATGAAACCCCATTTAGTTTACCAAATTCACCCTAGGCCATTTTTAAAATTACTGCATAATACTTTTATTGTCCATGTTGCCGCTGTCTTTACCTGCCAAAAATACAAAAACGAATGGTCTGGTTCAATGATTTCATTGTTATATTTTGCTATTTCATTTCTAGTATTTCGATATACATTATTATAATCATTTTTAACGATTCTTATCCGATTTTCAAAATTACTCCATTAATGTTTCTTAAGCATATCTCTCAGCCTTATGTCACTGGCAAAAGTAATGGTCCTCTATAATTACTTGGGTCATTGTTTGATCCTATCTTATCCAGGGAATGTATAATGGCTGCTTCCCAGTCCTCTAGATTTACCTCTATCTTTTAGAATTTTTTAAATTATATTTTTAAGTATAAATGTAGGGCTTTCCGCAATTCTACCATAGTTCCATCCTCACCGATTACCGTACTGTTTTCCAATCGAGCATATAATTTCTTTAACTTATTCTAAATCTGGAGCTCTCGAGTTGTCATTTTACTGCAAGTTTTACTAAAGATAAACTTTGATTCAGGGTCATGATTTTGTGTAAATATTCAAAAGTTTTAAGCAACTAGATGCACAAATATGGGAAAACCCGGTGGATTTCGGAAAGACAGTTGATGCTGCGAAAAAATTTAAAATCTAAAAAATATTCTACTAATGAGTCAGGTAAGAAGCCATTATACAACAGTTACATTTGTAGATTTTACGAAAGAGTAAGATTCCACTGTCATTAATTCCCTCATCACTATTATGGAAGAATTATGTTTAGATACTAAAACTACAAATATTATCCAAGACACAATAACGAATGCTTTATCTAAGATCAGGTTCTGTTCATAACTCTACATGAACTTTGAGTTAAAAACAGGAGTCATGCAAGAAGACGACCTATCACCTTTGTTCCGTTGAGACGGTGATTAAAGACCGGACAAACTTCTACACAATAGGCAACAAATTGGGAAACCAAAGAGATGACATCTCTGTGAACTGACTGACATTTACAAATGACATTGTCTTCATAACAGATACCCAAGAAACTGCCAAAATCTGCAAAAAGTCTAACTGTGCAAACGGGGAAGATCTGTTAACAAATTTCTTTCGCAAAGCAGAATCTATAAAAGATGTTGAAAACTGCCGTTAGAAATTACTTATAAATCGAAAATAAAGTCAAGAAAGTGAATCAGATATTTAGGTGGGTGGCTAAGCATAAGCAACAACGCAAAAGACAGTCTAGGGAAAAGGAAAAATAAGTTGAAAACCAGAAACGTATAGAAGAAGAAGACTTTATCATGGGACACCAGAAGTGAACACTACAGTAGAGTAGTGAGTCCTTTACCGTCTACGGCGCCGAAACACTAATGCAAAAGGGTGGCATAAAGTAAATTACGATGGAGGAAGAAGACTGGATAGTAGCATACTTTGCCCAAGAGAAGCAGAAACAGAATACAAGATGCACAGCGTATCTGAGAAACTAACACACCCAGTGCGCATAACAAAAATGTCATTCTTTGAACATTTAATTATAATGGAAGTGACAGAGTGACCAAGCAAATTTTTAGTGATATTGTGAACTTGAAACGACAACCTTCATAGTTTACACAATCAATGACCTCAAAGAAGGAAACATCAACATAATGGACATATGGCAGGAATTTATTTACTACCAGAATTCAGAATGCGGTCTTCATGGACGACTAAGGAAGAAATGGGAAACAGCCTCATAACATCGAACAGTTTCGGAAGCAGAGATCAGAACACATGAAACGAATATGGGTGAAGAGGAAGAAGAGTTCATGTTCCATGAAATGAAATATTGCTTTAACGTGCTCTGTGAAACGGCTACTCGAATAAATAAATACTAACGTAGTTTTTCAGTATGAGGTCTGTTCCATTCTATTTTTACAAGTTATTACGTAAATTCTAAATAATAGGACCCATTTTAACCACCGCAGGGTGTCAATTTTAATCCTTTAATGAAATTTACGGCGGTTAAAATGGCTCCATCATTTACACGATAGACTGAGGATGTGGGTCTGTATATGAAGAAACCATGTAAGTTATTCACATCATCTGATAATGACAGTCTAAGAAGTCTATATCGGCTCTGCTATCTCTTCTGTGTCCTGAGACTGAGACATATCAGAAAAAAATGTTTACAAGACCATCATTGTGCTCCGCTAAGAGGGTTTTCTCTCTGTGTGTTAGTTTGTGCAACATTTTATTCGTTTACTCATTTCGCTGTTGAGGTTTATGTACACTGCTGCCAAACAGAACATTTTCATCAAGGAAACAAAGCTGATTCACGTATATTCCTTCTTCGTTTCTCCAGTTCAAGACGCTTAAAATGCCTCTACGAACGAGGAGAACAATTTTTGAGCAGTACAATCTACGTACCTCATTATACTTTTAGGTCTGAATTTCGAATTATCCTCTTGAAGCTCAGTGGAAAGTGTAGCGCTGACATTTATATTCATCAGTGCCGTATTTCTCGAAAGCTGAGTGTACACGTTTGGTTGTAGCAGAATCAAAAAATCTATGAATTTCAGAAGCAGAGGTAATAAATTCTCTATGAATTCCAGAAGCAGAGGTAATAATTTCTTACTCCTCCATTCCATAATTTTCTTTAAGGTTTTTAGTTAGACCATTGTGTTATATCCGCTTCACATGGTAGTAAAAATCTCATGTGCAATAATCTTGGTAATAACTTCCTGTGATACAGCCTTTAACCTCTGTTGTGAGACCAGTTTGTCGAATACTGCTGTGTTCTATGGTAGGTAATCAGATTGAATTTTATTGTGATCCAGCCTAAGGTCATGACTTCTGAAAAAAGGTAATTAAAACGTATTTGTCTTCAACTGATGCAGTTAGCGCACCTTATCATTATTGTATATTAAATTGAGTGGTTGGTAACTAAATGGTTAATGGTCAGACACGAAGTCCAAAAGTTGGGAACTGACTCCTCAATTGATCCCAATATATTTTTCTCTCGTTTATGAGTTCTTCTACCTCTGGAAATTATTATTTTCATGTGTGAGAAACACCAATGTGTATTTCCGTTTGAAATTAACTTTAAAATTCCCCTCATAAGTGACTGGATAAGTCAGTTTGAACATCGGAAACACACAAATTAAGTGCAATCTCTATCAAAGGTTGTGTGGCATGCAAAGCAATCCTCATGTTGAAGTCAGCTTTAGCTACAATTTTTAAATCAAATTCCTGTACTCAAGTCCAGTTATTCATTTAATTACTGAGAATCTAATATTTAATTTTGCATTCCAAGTTGATTTTTCGATCCTGCGAATCTACCAGTAGATAATATGTTTGGAAGCTATTACATACCAGTTATTGTTTACTTCTTGCGTCTTAAGCGAACTGCAATTTAAGAACGTTTTCCATGAAACGCGTTTAGTTTCATTTAAAAGAAAATGCGCAACGCGTCTGGTGTGACAACAGTCTTAAATTGCGGCACACTTGAAACGGAAGAAGGAGCTAATAATGGATCTTCCACGAGACTGTTCGATTGTTATTGTGACTGAATTTTGTGATGGAGCATTACAATATTTTTGTTTCTACTTCCATTATACATACATTCTATGACTTTCAATGCCTTGCACTCTTCCGACATACACAACTTCTCCTTCATTTATTCAAAATATCTAGGATTTTATTACATTATTTTATCTCTTGGATGCACTGTAATCCACGGCTTTTATGACAGTCCACTAACAAAGTTCTTACTGACTCTGGTGTCCTCCACAGTAATTGCTACTTTCACAGAAAATATGCTGCTCTTTAGATTACTAAAACGCTGATAGAAGCGCAGAATATGTTACGTTAATCTACAAATCTGTAAAGGGAAAGGAATTGTCCGAACAATGACCTGTACAATTATAACTGTGCAAAGCCTTATAATAAGTACTATGTAGTTAAGCGCTGTTCGTGGAAAATATTAGTGGGCATAGTTGTTATTTCAAAGCTAGCTTTCAATAAGCCACCTCCCAAGTACATAAATGTCTTGACGATTAGGTGATTTCGCCTCATGGGGATTATTAAAATACATCATACAAAAAATTACACTTACACCACGTCATGATCCGCACGGCAGTGTCGATATAAAAAGTAATCTACATATACATCTACACTCCGCAAACAACGTTACGATATGCAACGGAATGTGTTATGATACCGCTACGTGATTTCTTCTCTGTTCCATGCGAAAGTGTCGTGTGGGAAAAACGACTATCGACAATCCCCTCGTATTCAACGTAACTTTTCGAACACTCTCGTTGTAGTCATTTCGAGGGACGTATGTGGATGTATGTAGTGTGTTGCCTGAGTCTTCAAGGAAAGTACTCTCTCGGCATTTCAATAGAAACCCTCTCTGTGATGTACAACATCTCTCTTGTATCGTCTGCCACTGACTATCGCGCCAGGCAAACGATCCTGTGAGGATACGTGCCACTCTTCGTTGGATCTTGACTGCCTCTTATATTAATGCAACCTGGTGAGGGTTTCAGACTGCTGAGCAAGACACAATGATCAGTCAGAAATGTGTGAGGGTTTCAGACTGCTGAGCAAGACACAATAATCAGTCAAAAAGTGTTTCATAACTCACTTCGTTCGAGGATGATTTACATTTACATCGGATTCGTCCTATGAATCTCTGAATGACATCTGCTTTTTCTACTCTTTTTTCTACGTGGTCAGTCCACTCTAGGCCGCTCCCTACGTTTTTACAGTAGTTCCTCTTTCCAGAAATTTGTCATCAATAGCGTACTTATACAGTAGCGGATTACTTCTCGTATAAAGGGTGTTATAACTGCAGATATTTTTACATGAGGTGCCTTAATATGTACGCACATCAGTGTGTTTGTTACTTTTCTGTGTCCAACAGTATTTCCAGAAACACGTAACATAATTTACTGCCTGATTCTTTTCTGCACAGTCGTAACTGCACCAGTAAGTGGACGACGGATGTCAGCACAGACATATGGTTTTTCGTCCACGTGTCCACACTTTAACATCTGACGGGTGCCTAGGGGCAAATAAGCACCAACGGATTGTTCTTACTACATGCACCTGGAGGTACTACCCAACGTAAAAACATTTGCTATAATTATTACTCTGCAAATGAAGTAAACAATGATGTAATGCTGTTCAGTACATCGCCCTCAGTCACCAACATAATCACCTGCATTAATACCAATTACACCCTGTATATGAGCAGTATGTTACATTTATTTACGTTCAGAGTCAACTGCCAGTCCCTGCATCATCCCTGTATCTTTTACAGATCTTCCTGCAGTTCACTAAGTTATTCTGTCATTGCTTCCTTGTTATAGACAACTAAATCATCTGCAGACAGTCTCATGGAGCTTCCCGATGTTATCAAATGGTTCAAATAGCTCTGAGCACTATGGGACTTAACATCTGTGGTCATCAGTCCCCTAGAACGTAGAACTACTTAAACCTAACTAACCTAAGGACATCACACACATCCAAGCCCGAGGCAGGATTCGAACCTGCGACCGTAGCGGTCACGCGGTTCCAGACTGAAGCGCCTAGAACCGCACGGCCACACCGGCCCGCCAGATGTTATCAGTAACGTTCCTAATAAGAGTCCAAATGCAACAGATGAGGGCAAAACATTCTGTATGTAGTATTTCACAGTTGTGATAAACGTGCACGTACGTTCTACGGCTGTACCCCACTGGTGTGTAGATCATGACGTTATGTAAGCAAAACATTGTTTTCTGAGATATATCTTGATAATGATCAATGTGACGACATCAACTACTCGACAGAAACGAAATAAAGTATTTATTTAAAAGAAAAAGTTACTTCCCTCAAATGGTACTTATAAAGTGTTACGATGCATCTTCATTAGGTTACTGATCTGCCAGAACGAGTAGCGTGTATGAAATGCAATTGGAGGGGAGGTTATTTGGCAGAGAGACCTAAAGAGGTAGGTAACATTCCCACGTGCTCGTGTTGGGCAGAAAGCAGGTGTTAGTGAAGCACATGTGGGCCGGCCCTCGGACCAGTGGCGGAGCGGGCGGCTCGGTCGCTTACCAGGCTCGGGCGTGACAAAGAGCTCTTCCGCGACGGAGGAGGATTGCTCCTCAGGCGGGCTATCAGTTGTGGTTGTAGGGGGGCCTGCGGAACAGACAAGAAGAGCCACGGTCAGAACACTCTGCTCCGCCTCCACTGCCTGCATGCGTTAGTCGCTCAACATGCCGCACTCTGGTTAGTCAGCCAACATCTACTTTGCTGCCCATTAGCCGGTTCCACACGGGCGTGCCCAGAAAGAAACAGAACAAAAAACACACAGTAATCAGTAGGAAAATACAGGTCTGCTATAAATGATCCATTTCTTTTCTAGGCTCTACAGGCTGTTATGGATATAAGTGCAAGATGGTTCAAATGGCTCTGAGCACTATGGGACTTAACATCTATGGTCATCCGTCCCCTAGAACTTAGAACTACTTAAACTTAACTAACCTAAGGACAACACACAACACGCAGTCATCACGAGGCAGAGAAAATCCCTGACCCCGCCGGCAATCGAACCCGGGAACCCGGGCGCGGGAAGCGAGAACGCTACCACACGACCACGAGCTGCGGACTAAGTGCAAGACATTGTGATTATTGGTACCTTAATGTGTAACCAATCAAGGGTGTTATTTATTACTTTTTGTGGTCTAAGAGTCTTCCCACAAACACTACCTGGTATTTTTCGCACAGTGGTAACAGCATTTCTAGCGGGACTACACCTGTCAACATAGGCTAAGAATTTTGCGTCCATGAGTCCACACTTCAACATCTGACCTGCTGCCCACGGAAGAATACGCATTAATGGCTTTCGCTTGTCCCATGTACTTGGAAAATATTAAGTAAACAAACTAAAAACAAGCTACTTCTAATAGCAATAATTACGAGGGTGAGTCAAATGAAAACCTTAAATATTTTTTAAACGTTATTTAGTGTGCAGAAGTGGTACAAAGCTGTATCACTTTTCAACACAATCTCCTAAACACTCAATGCAAGTCCTCTAGCGCTTACAAAGTGCATAAATTCCTTTCGAAAAAAATTCTTTTGGTAGTCCGCGCAACCACTCATGCACCGTACCTCTTCATCAGAACGGAACTTCTTTCCTCCCATTGCGTCTTTGAATGGTCTAAACATATGGAAATCACTTGGGGCAAGGTCTGGTGACTATGGTGGATGAGGAAGACACTCAAAATGCAGGTCTGTGATTGTTACAACTGTTGTACGGGCAGTGTGGGGCCGTGCATTGTCATGTTGCTAAAGCACACCTGCTGACGGCAACCCACATCACTTTGATTTGATTGCCGGCCGCAGATGATATTTTAGGAGATCTGTGTATGATTCACTGGTGACAGTCGTTCCCCTAGGCATGTAATGCTCCAAAATGATGCCTTTTTCGTCCCAAAAGAGAGTCAGCATAACCTTCTCTGCTGATGGTTTTTGTTCAGAACTTCTTTGGTTTTGGTGATGAGGAATGGCGCCATTCCTTGCTCTCTCTCTTCGTTTCCGGTTGGTGGAAGTGAACCCAGGTTTCGTCCCCAGTAACCATTCTTGCAAGGAAGCCATCACCTTCTCGTTCAAAGCACCAAAGAAGTTCTTCACAAGCATCAACACGTCGTCCTCTCATTTCAGGAGTCAGCTGTCGTGGTACCCATCTTGCACACATTTTGTGAAACTGGCGCACATCATGCACAATGTGATTTGGTGATCCATGACTAATCTGTAAACATTTTGCAATGTCATTCAGTGTCACCCGGCGGTTTTCCTTGACTATGGCTTCAACTACTGCGATGTTCTGTCGAGTCACAACTCGCTGTGCCTGACCTGGACGAGGAGCATCTTCCACTGAAGTCACACCATTTGCGAACTTCCTACTCCATTCGCAGACTTGCTGCTGTGACAAAAATGCATCACCGTACTGAACCTTCATTCGCCGATGAATTTCAATAGGTTTCACACTTTCACTACGCAAAAACCGAATAACAGAACGCTGTTCTTCCCTGGTGCAAGTCGCAAGTGGGGTGGCTGTTATATCCTAGCCAGTAATGCCACCCGAGCCCGCTGCCAAAAAGGTTGGCAGCATCAAAGTCCGGACGCCGTCCGCATAAGCAGCGCCAGCGAGACAGGAAATCGCCGCAAGTCTGCGCGCGCCACCGCTGGCTTCTGGCTTCTTAAGTGCTGGAGTCGCGAGCGCTAGGACAGTTCTGTATTCGCCGCTCAGTTGTATACTCGCCACCGAATTGTGTACTTGCTAGTCAGTTGTGTGTTCATCGCAGCAGAGTTGTTGTTTGTCGTCAGCCGACGCTGACCTAGCCGCTCCGACTCGAGCTAGACAGATTTCTGTAGACACGGAGTTCACTACTGTGTTTCTGTATCTTCGTTAATAAAGATAAGTACCGACTTTTATTTAATCAAAGTGTTTGGGTTTTCCTCTTTCTGTTCACTGTTTCAGCGGACCGGTCGGCCCGCTACTAAAAGTGTGGCGGTGACTTCGTAAGCCGTTTCTACAGCGAATTGCTTGTCGCTACGAACGCCGCCACAAAAGTGGCCATCTTTATACTGATACTGCTACGGTATGTATGCATCTGCACTAGCTGCCACCTACATGCCATTCTGCACGCTGTTTGTAGCACACTTACCAACTTACAGGATAACGGCGCGAAATTTCGATTTGTTATTACAAATTTAAGGTTTTCATTTGACTACCCTCGTATTAGTCTGAAAATAAAATAAATACTGATGTAATGTTGTACACTGCACTATCCTCAGTGACTAAGAAAAATGCCTGCACTTATACCCTAGACACCTGTATATTTACCAAAATATTTCATGTACAGATGTGATATATGCACGAATAAAATTGTGAGCTCACCAAGTTTGCATATAGGACTCTGCAGACTTTCTGCTAATGTCCCTCTGATCATGTGACACACTGTAACAGCAGGCCGAAGTGGCCGTGCGGTTAAAGGCGCTGCAGTCTGGAACCGCAAGACCGCTACGGTCGCAGGTTCGAATCCTGCCTCGGGCATGGATGTTTGTGATGTCCTTAGGTTAGTTAGGTTTAACTAGTTCTAAGTTCTAGGGGACTAATGACCTCAGCAGTTGAGTCCCATAGTGCTCAGAGCCATTTGAACCATTTGAACACACTGTAACACCACAGCTCTAATGCTCTACTGATTTATTTTGCTTTTGTTTTATTTAAAATTGCATCGCTGAGCTTCTGTAAATATGTTTGATTGAATAGATAACACAAAATTGTATACTGCTTTCTTTATACAAACTTTGATGTCATGGTTTGGTTCTATGCAGTGTAGTGTACCTGTCATTTAAACTCTTTGTCCCATTTGGAGGGAACAAAACTTACTGTATGTAATTGTAATTTTGTGTGAATAATTTTTTGTAGAGATGTCAATATGTGTAAATGTTTTGTTTTATTTAATGCATTTGGTTGCTGTTATGTAAATAAACTGCTGATCCTCACTTAGGGTTCTTAGTTAGTTTGTATGTAAAAGGTGTAGTGGTTCCCCTCAGGATCGCAACTGTGTAGCGCGCGCAAATTGTGGTTGGCTTAGGTAGAAAAGGTGGAACAAGAGTCAGTCGGGGACGAGCTATGAGTCGGGGACGAGCTACCGAACTGTGCACTGCCATGTAAATTTTGTGTATTGTGTTGGTTCAGAGAGAGTTTTTTTTCTGCCACTTTCCAATGATTCTGATGGATGGATAAATAGCTGGAATGATTCTGGAATTAGTATTCATCATCGCCACCAAGAAGGGACAGAGTCCAGCAGTTCTGCCTGCAAATTCACCTACCAATATGCAGTTGCCACCATATTGCGCAATCATTGCATCGGAATACTACAATGATGTACAGTGAAGGATCAGCTTAATGGATGTGTTAGTGTGCTCAAATATAAGGTAATTTATATCTGAATTTATGTACCTACCTTGATTTTTCTCCTCATCATAACACCTCTCAGGTTCCTCTCCGTTTGAACTAAAGTGATTTCCGAGTGTCCTTACTGAAAGTTCATTAAAGCCCAGTGTTTTCCTAATTGATGCCTCTTGAACATAGTAAAAAGAAAGTTAAAGTTAATGTGGCAAGAGAGTGGATTAAAGTTAATGATGCTTGCTGACAATAATTTTCCCAGTAAAACTGCTTATTAATGTGTTGTTGCCAACTTCAAATTAAAAGTTCTCAACACTGAGGCTTATAAAGGTTTGCTTAGTAAATGATTACATTACTGCTTGTTGTAAATCGCAGAAGGTGAGTCAGTATCTTACATATATGTTAATTTTGTGTCTCACGGTAGTAAAAGTGGAAAACTGCAGTTATGAAACGTTCTATACTCATGTTTGCTAAGTGTTTGTCTCTCTTATGTATTAGAAGTGCATATTAATAATATAACAGGATCCACAGTTTGTCTATTGTGTTAATGCTCGGTAACAAGTAACGGGAAGACAACTAATTTGGAAAATCATAATATCTTTATTCAAATGATAGTGAGAAACAACCTGTTAGTGGATTCCAATTAACTTTCACTTTAAATAGTAAAGTATTTAACTGAGAGTGACTTCACCTATGTACAACTTATAATCCTGCAGTGAATGTTAATAGTAATGATATAAAGACCATTCAGTTTGAACAAGTCCTGAAAGTAATAGAGTGTTTCGGTATCTGTTATAATTTTGCAAATAGTTTGTGCTGCTCCAGTTGTTACCTTCAATCTTAACGTAAACATATGTATGTGTCAGAGTTCATTGCACTCGCGTGTGGCCTAGTATAGGTTGTGTTTATCCATTAGAGTTACTAATAACTATTTTCTTGAACGAGAATGTTAATCATTCTCTTGCCTAGTTAGGCTGGCGACCGTTTTCTTTATCAGTTAAACAGTGCAGATAGGCAAAATTTTGTTTGTTATTGTTCAAATATTTACGTAATTCTGATTTTCATTTCCGATAAGCCACCTCCGTTAGGTACAACACGGTCAACATAACAAAATTCCTCTCAGAGGGTAACACTGCTCTGTTGCTTTATACCATAATTGCTTTAACAAGATAGTTTTATTTCACGACCTGCCTACAACTTTAAGGTTATGGTATGACAGTAGCGGACAGAAGTGTTATACGTGGCTTTTACGTGTTCTGTTGAGGCATAGTACGCAATAAACCAAACTTGGTATTTGAATTCATAAGCGACGTAAATGCTGTTGCAGTGTTATAACACGCCCAAGAGGTACTCGAGTTCACTCCATACCTTATGTAGCAAGATCCTGTCACAGGTCTTCACAGCAGTGCTGATGTGTTATCTGAACTTTTCCAGCATTCTCGGCAGTGGGGGGACATGAACATGCTCCTTACTCTATTCAAAAAGGAAAAAGTCACAAGACAGTAGGTCAAGTGACCTGGGGGCCAAGGTCAGTTGCACATCATCTTCGCCACTGCGATGCGGAAGTTCGGCGTTTAGCTAGCGATGAACATCGATGCTCCAGTGAGAAATTTCCCCGTCTTGTTGGAAGACGATGTTATCGGAATCAGCAGTCAGTTGCGGAAACAAACACGACTGCAACATATCGAGGTAAGATGTACGAGTCACAATTTTCTCAACGAAAGAAAGCGGGCCATACAGCTTCGTCTGTGACATTGCACAAAACACATTAACTTTCGGCGGATCTCCTTCACCCGATAGAACATTACTTTCAGCGCCCTAACTCATCGTGGCGATTAACTTTTCCTGGTAAACGTAAGGTTGGTTCGTCGCTGAATAGCACCTTGGAGGCGAAATGTCCATTCTCAAATGCTTCCTGTACTGTGATGCAAAATTGAATCCGAGTGTCCTAATCTTCGAAGTTTAATTGTTGCACGAGCTGTAGACGGTGCAGTTTGAAATGTAACCGCCGTCATAAGATATTACGCAAATTTACCTGCGCTATTATAAGTTCTGGGCTTGCGCGGACCATTCATGTCTTGGACTGTGCACGAAGCTTTCCCTCGCCCTCTCGACGGCCGCATCTGACACGCTTGGTCAACCCTTTTCTCCTTACAGAGATAACTAGCGCCCCTTAAGTGGTCGATACCAACACACAGTATTGTGTTTACAAGGCGATTCGTTTCCAGAATTCCTTCAGAACCCACTCTGAATTCTTGTAACAGGTGGTTATGACGCATAATCCAACACATAAAAACTCTTTTCTCGCTTTGTCGCCGTTTTTTGAAGGCTCTGCACTCGTAACGCCAGCTGGTGAACACAGTGCGGCTCTGTTTATGCATCAGTTGCGTTTGTACATGTAATGCTTTGGAAAACATAGAACTCTGGAAACAAAAGAATTACTTATAGTATTTCTGTAGTATTACACTACAGTGAAGCGTAGTAAACTGCATAGGTACGCATTTGATGAGTACAATAGTGATTTCTCCATTCTACTGCTGCTACTGATGTGTGCTGCTGAGAATTAGGCAATAGCTTCATACACACATGTACTTCAGTTCTCCTTTAGTTCTTCACTTACACCTGTGGTACGTTGCTAGTGCGTGAGTCATTAAGGTCTAGGCAAGATATAGCTACTTCGTGCATGGAACTGCAGACAGGGAAATTTTTTACAGAATGCCGCCAAGGACAATTGTCTGAGCAGATGGCATGATGGTACTGGTGCACTCTCAGCCCATCTTCCTTCCGTCTTCAAGTAACAAACATGTGCTCAATAGTAAAGGGCCCTTCTCAAAGAAATGTAACAAATGAGCTGTGTGACCTGAGTGATTAAGCGCAGGGCTTCCACAGTTAGTGGAGCAGCTGAAGCCAACTGAAGAGGAGAATGATAAGCTTCCAAAGGTGAACCTTCAAGGTAAGTATGTGTCTTTTAGTGTGAGAGAAGACGGCGATACGCATAGCTATGAGAATTGCTGTCGTATAATTCGACAGTCGAGGCAAAGAATGTAAGGTGGGCAATCAGAAAACTGGACACACCAAACTTCGCAGGACGCTAGGAGACATAATCTTCTAGAGTGGGACGTTATCGTGCAAGGCCTTATGAGAGAAGCTTTGCTGTTACTCTTGTGTTAGCCGCACTGTCCGCAGAAACGTCTTGAAAGGCTACAATTGTGCGTGTGAATGACTGTCAGAGACATTTCAGTTGGGCTCGCTCCAGCAAAAGCTACAAGAGCCACCACCAGAGAACGCTGACAATGTACGCAATGCCGGATGAGTCTTACAACATCAACGCCGCCACTAAACCGATTATCACTTGCTGACACTATGCACTTAGGTGTTCCCATCGTAGGCCATCTGATAATGTTGCAGAGCAACAACAGGTACAAAAAGATCCTGATAATTCTCATTAATATAACGGGCACTCGACTGTTTTCTTATTTCGGTCGTAATGGTGGCGAGACGCAAATTGTTTTCTACCATGGGGCTTACCGAACTTGACCACTATAATGTTTGTTGGTGTAGGACAGCGCATACGCTTTGCTTTTATTTAAATTAACCTTTCGATTAGTCTGGTCCTGTTCTCCATGTTTTCTATCTTACTAATGTTTACATCTCTATATAACTACCGCTCTCCTCTTTTAAATATTCAGTCTTAATCTCATTCCACTATGTTTCCCTCACACTGCCCCTTCCCATGCCAAGTTAACTACTCCTGGATGTTGTAGCTGAAAGTTCCACTAATCTGTCCAGTATTCTAGAAACTGCCTTCCAGATACTTCTTTCCTCAACTATTCTTTGCTGTAACTGTGAGCAATTATCACTGGGAATGGCATGCGGGCACTACAGGTACGTAAATATTTAGCATTACCCACCACGTGACAAAATGTATAATAGATGCTTATGTATGTACCAATGATGCTACTACTACAGCTATGTATTTAACATGAAGAAAGTTTTCTAAAACTTGATGTACTCTTAATACGTGATTCGAAGCTCTCCACTCTGTCACTATTTGTTTTCTATGAAGCAGCATCCTTTAGAACAGGGTCTGGTTGTTTCATGATGCCATTCGTTAAGTACATGGAAACTGGTTACAGGAACTCTAATAACAGGGCGGACTGATGACAATTTGGTGTTGTACAAAACAGGAGCAGAAGCCAAACAGACTCTGGTTAAGAACTCTCTGTGCTTTTTCTCTTGTTCGTGTTTCAAACTTATAGTTTTAAGTGGTGGCTAGCATTACCTGCTCCTTTACACAGCTCTCACGATGAAGTGACAATATTCATGCACTATTAGTCATACTAAAAAAGCAACAAAGTGAATAATGGAAACTAAGAAGTAGTTCAACAGCACGTCCAATGCAACTGGCGCAAAGCAGTAATTAGGAAAAAGCAGATTGCAAAGTCTGAAAGAAATCTAATTGGTTAGTAACTACTCGTAATAAATTGTGATTCCAAAAGAATTATATATCGAACGAAGCATTCATTAAATGATTGCAACTTTCAAATAATTCACTAAGAAATAACTAATGCGTTACAATCAAAATCTTCATTTTTTTCCACATTACAAATTCCATTCCTCATTCAAACTATGAATAACGACAAAGTTGAAAGATGGATATCTCGTGCAATCTTCCATAGAATACGTTATCTGTTTCTGGTCAGACTGTAGTGATTATGTGAAATTCAGTGTAGTATTCGCATAATGTGAACTATATGGATGAGCTGTTGAGTTTCAGTGGATCTATAATCCAAAGCTTAGTCGTTTACACATGTAGGTTCAAAACTCTAAAGCCTCTTAGGACATATCTCATATTTCACCTTTCTTCCTAGCTGACTGATACTCACCCTTTTCGTCATACACATTAGACATATTACATTATTTGCCTAGCAAAGGATTACTTCAGATTTTTCCAACATCTCATGTTGCTCTAGCGTGTCGTGTTCGTGTAAGTTGCTTCTGCAGTCTTTTCTTATCCATTTGTAATACGCAAGAAAACTTCTTTCGTTCATATTTTGTCAATTCACCACGTAGTGTTCGCCTTGGCTTGCTTTCATCAGTCATAGATATGTGTTTCAGTCAAGTTAATTCGCAAATGCCTTTTTTTTATTTGTTCTTTCCCATAATAATTTCGAACATGAAATTTATCCATTGGTCACTGATACACTAATCACTGAATAGGTTTCGTATTACATGCTCCTGCGTGATAACTAGAGGTGATAATAAATGCCACTAGCAGGTCATAGCTAATACTACTGCCGGTTCACATGCAAATAACAAATCGTCCATCCATATAACAATCATGACAAACTAATAATAAAATAAATTTGCCCAAAATAACATCAGTAAAGTCCCTGCAAGACAAATAAACATACAAATGCACAATTCTTGCGCACAACTTAATTCATACGCTTTTCTTTGAAGCACAAATCTCAATGTTCACAGCACACGTTAGTGCAGAATATGGTGTTACGGAAATTCTACTTCTTCCTGCATTAAACACGGTATCGTGCCATGAAATTATCTACAGCGCTGGAGCCTCATATTCAAGCAAGTTTATTTATTTACGTTTGGAACAAATAAACAACATCCAAAAGGTCTTTTTTTAATGCCCGTAATTCATCATTAACACAGAAAACACATTCTCAACGAACTGTGGCTCCAAGATGCCCGCATGACTCTAATAAATGTCGCACTGCCTGGGTACTAGGCAGCCGAAATAACTATAGTGCATGTCACATTGCCTCAGTGCTTGCCTGAATATTAAGTGCTACACATTGTTGTAATATATGTCGCATTGCCTAGGTGCTAGACAGCCCACATTTACCTGGATGCTAGGCATTACCACTTTCTGTAATGAATGCCACTTTTCTTGTGTGGTTGGGAGTCTATACTACTGTAAGTACTACCTGGAGCTAGGTTGCACACACTGCGGTAATGTATGTCGCATTGCCTACGTGGCAGGCAGCCAGCATTAATGTAATGTGTTGTATTCGTTAAGTGCTAGACAATGTCCAGTACAATAATGTATGTGGCATTGTCTCGGTGCTATCCATTCCATATCACTGTACTAAATGTCGCATTTCCTGGGTGCTAGTTAGCACGCTCTATTGTAGCGCAGATAGCATTGCCACGGTGCTAAGTAGTACATACTACTATAATACATGTTGCATTGCACTGCGAATGGTTTTTTCAGTCTGTCTGTCGCAAAAGAACCTGGGTTTACGTTCAGAAACGGGCCTCGGTCATCACACAATTTCTTCGTGTAACACGTATATCTTTTGCTACAATTTCGGGGAATGAAAAATACCGGCAGCGAGATTCGAGCCACACACTTGGCGATTATGAAACTAACCGCTTACTCTCTCAGCTGCGGACTGCTTGAGTACTAGTGACCATCATACCAAGTATATAAGCATGCCCAAAATTTTCAAACTCGATTTTCTCGGAAGCGGTTGTTCACCTGTGTTGAGGTCCTGCTCGTGCCCCACACACCCTGTTAATATGAATCAGATCGGTGAGACAGCATCAGCAACTTTCGAGGCCATGAATCTGTACCGCAGCCGGCTTGCACGCTAACACAAAGGAGAGTATAGTGGTTCTCGTTGAGTTAATGTTGTGTTATTAGCGCCCAGATTGCCGAATGACCTGCCCCACCGCACTCCCTTATCCCGACTGCAGTAGAGGGCGCAACCCAGGCTGCTACAGTACAGTGCCCTGCAGGGTACGTATTTAATAGCCCACACCGACAGCATACCAATAATATGCGATGGGAGCAATGGATCTGGACAGACATTGATAGCCGGAGATCACGATCAAATTTTTGCGCCGGCCATTCGCTCAGAAATGCGTGACTACCGCCGTCACAGAGGCGATGGGCAGTCGGTGTGCCCCTGCGTCGCGAGCTGGTGAGGACAGCCAGTGATGAGTACAGGGCAGGAGGAGGGGGAGGGGGAGGAGGAGGGGGTGGCGCAGCTGGGTGATTACTGTGCGGCGGCGGGCGTTTTAATCTGTCAGCGCGGTCGGCGCGCCGTATTGCGCGGTCAGCCCGCGTGGCGCTGATCAGGTCTGTGGCTGCGTGTTATCAGGCACAACAGTCTGCCGGCTTCGTTACGTCAAGGCCAGTACACCCGAAACATCCCGTGAGCGTTACGCTGCGAGGACTCTACGTGCTTCGCATCAACGAGAGGTACTCATCAGGTTTTTAATACCATCGAGAAAAGTTCAATTAAGGTAATTAATTCTTTGTTTGTTTACAGTTATCATGTCTGGTATAATGGTACACACTCAAACTGCCACGCTGCAGTATCGCAGCATGCCTCTGCAGGAGCCTAAACAGTTGGCATAGTCCATCTCTACCTTACCAATGCACTGAAACTAGTTACAAAATAATTACTCAGCTTTACTTTCTCGATTGATAATTAGCACAATATGACTACCCCTTGAAGTAAAGCTTCAATGTATCAAAAATATTCTGGAGTTACTGTCTTATTTTACCTGATATAATCACAAGTACAAACATAGGAGAGGGACCGAATAAGTCGAAGCAGTACATGACGGCCTTTACGAAGGGAGTGAACTGCATGTTAATAAGGTATGAGACGAAATGCATGACAATGCATACAACATAAGATGTCCAGTATTAAAGAGTTCGACGGAGCTTTGTAATACTTGAGCCCAAATAAGGCAGAAGACACAGATACCATTCTTTCGGAATTTTCCGTAAATTCGAAACATCACCCTGTATACTTGTACTTGTCAAACTAGTTCTATTATGTAATTTATGCCTACACGTTTTTCAAAAGTAATATGCATATTTAGAGCGCATGTATTTGATAAACTGTAACACGTATCGCTACGAACACGTCTTTACTAACTTTTCAAGTTTAAATTGAGGCATATAGCTACGAAACCTGTGACACATATTTACAAATCTTTCAAGTTTAGATTTCAGATGATAATGTATCCTTCACCAGTGACACGAACAATATCACATCGATATTCGAATTCCTCCCATACTCGCCTAAGCAAGTCCATCGTCACTAACATGATGGAAGTACAGATACAGTTCTTCAGCTCTTCTAGGTTCCCTTGCAGTGTTGGTGCATAAATTTGTTCTTAACAGAACCCCATGAGCTGATTCTGTAGGACTAAGTTGGAAAGCTGTTTGACTTCGTGTGACTTTTTCATGGGATACACGGGTGTGGCCATGACTCTTTCCTTACAAACACATCCTACGTGTACAAACCGTTGATATCATCTGCGAATATTCCATCCATTTGAAGGATCAGTTTGATGTCTCAACTTGAAACGTCTTTGCACTGTAATCATGGAATTACATTTCGCAAATTCGAGAACACAAAATAATTCCTGTTGCGGCGTAGCCATTTTGCAACATGTGATGATAACCACGCAAAACAGAAGAAAACCGACATCTAGCAGTAATGATTATTAACTAGGCAACGTATTCGTTCCTGCAATGGTAGAGTCATGGCTCAGCGATCCATAGTTTTGACAACATAATACTATGTAATACGTTTATTATTTTTGAAACACCCTGTATTAATGGGGAGGATACGATCTTCAGGCGTCTCCAAACCGTACTTTATTAGTAGCTAAACTTTCCAAGGCTACTTTTGAGTAATTGTAAATGTGTATTCCTTAATAAGGGACACTTTTCAGCATAAAAGTGATAGATTTTAAATATTTAAGAACGCTTTCATTATTCTTAGTACTTATTCTGTGAAATAGACGGTTAGTTTGAAAGAAAGGTTTATTACTAGAAGGGGCTCTACAACATGTTCTCAAAGTTAGTGCATAAATAATTCATATAACACGCCTGTAACCCCTCATATATTTCAGTTGGATTGGTGACAGCATGACAGTACAGAATTAAAGCAAGCAAAGTTTGAAAGCAGTTTTATTTTTACATCAACTATATTTGAGGACTCTGGAGTTTTCTGGCTAGAAAGCCTGCGAGCACCATGAAATATATGGCTTGTTAACTAGTTCACGACGATAAGGCCGAACTTAGTACCCCTACATTTCTGTAATGCCCCTACATGAAGATCAGTACGTTGAGCAGGAAAATGTACCAACCTGTCGCTCCAATAATATACCACAGGCTTTCCACTCTCCTGGTGCCGATCTACGAGGGTTATCGGTCGAGACTGTTTATGTTCATTTTAAAATACAGTGTTCATTGACGTGGGGAAGCATCTAACAGTACCAGTAAAAACAAATAAAGACGTTAGAGAAGGTTGCTGTTTCTCT
The DNA here is from genome assembly GCF_021461395.2 of Schistocerca americana. Classification (NCBI taxonomy): domain Eukaryota; kingdom Metazoa; phylum Arthropoda; class Insecta; order Orthoptera; family Acrididae; genus Schistocerca; species Schistocerca americana. The sequence continues at coordinate 633,436,617 of NC_060123.1, read as the reverse complement.
CAAACACTTTTCATATTTATGCTGAGGAGATGGAAACAATTTTTCAGCTGTAGTATTATGTTCTCGCCGCAGTACAAGCATTATTTTAGATGGATACGATGTTCCTATCGCGCGGTCTATGGATCCAAAGAAATATTGCATAGGAATATGAGAGTATGGACTGATAATATCTCCACATAAATCAAAAGTAATGGTATTTGGAAAAAAGATGATATGATCCAAAACTGACATAAGTAGGGAAGAAACAGGTGCTGTATCCATTTTTGATTATCTTGGATGTGAAGTAACTAAAACAATAAATAGCGACATACAAGTAAAACTTTTAAATTGAAACCTATCTGTGGAACAATTCACAGAATTCTGAAATTTGAAAGCAGAAAGGAAAGTAAACTGACGCTTTATGGAGCAATAGCTACTCCGGTAGTATTATATGGAAGCGAGATAAGGCTACTCATGAAGAAAGGCAGAAAGAAAATTGCGTCAACTGATATGAAATTTCTCAGAGCACTGAAAAGTTTCACACTGATGGACAAATACGTAACATAGAAATAAGACAAAAGCAACGTATTTTTTACTTGGGAAACAAAATTAAAAACTACAAGCTAAACTGGTGTAATCATTTAGAAAAAACGCAAGAGTGTCTGCCTAGAGGCGCCATGAGTAAGTCCACCAGACAACGAAGAGTCGGACGTCCAAGAACGTAGGTTGTGTTCCAAAATAAAACTGCATAGAGGCAGACGTGATGACACTTTCTGCAGGACCTGACCCATTTTGCAGGACAATGCTCAAGCAGTCACAGTGCCACAGTGCAAGCTGTTGCTGATTTGTTTGACTGATGGGGCTGCTGAGTGTTATACTACCTACTGCACTCCCTTGACTTAAGCCCTCGTAAGTTCAACTCGATTTCTAAACTAAAGGAAACACTTCACGGCATTCGCTTCAGAAATGCTAGAAATTCGACAGGCAATAGACTGCGCCACTCGAACTGTCAACACAAGTGGCACTGCTAAGAGTATCCTACGACTTTCACATCGCTGGCAACGGGTTATACCCAATGCTGGTGACTACCTTGAAGGTCAGTAAAACTCTGAAACACGTATATATTTTGTATGTGCTGTTAATAAATAGTTGCCACTACTTAAGCTCCAACCCTCGTAACACAGGTGCATGGTTTTTATGTATTGTATATGTGCTGGCATAAGCTGTCGCCAGCACACCAGTCCGCTTAGACGAAGGGTGAAGGTCGATAAGGAGGCGCTGAATGAAGCGCGCCTATCACGAGGGAGGTCAGAGACACACGGACAATCAACACGCCACCAACGCCCCCTCGACAGCAAGTATTTAGGCTGCCGCCGCTGACCGGAGGCCACACTCACTCACTGACTCACTCCGCCAGTTGGCGTCTGCCAGCATATCCCCTGAGTCGACTCAGTTCACGTCACAGGCTACGAGAGTGCAATACCGACCAGATTAGTGCCTACAGCGATATCAGCAGTTAGGCTAAAGGTTTGTAATAGCAAGATTACCGTTATTGTCTTCAAGAGGCCAATTACTGAAGACCTTGTACCAGAACACATTACTCTATTCAAGTTAAGTAAATTTTCATGTAAATAAAGACCCATATTAACCCATGTGAGCATTTGTGATGTAGAATGTGGATACCGGCTACCAATAACGACATCCACTCCCTCGACATATAACGACATCCTCTCCCTTGCGGTAAAAGACTCTACAGTATGAGAAATACCAAGAATGGAAGCCGGCCGGGGTGGCCGAGGGGGTCTAGGTGCTATAGTCTGGAACCGCGCGACCGCTACGGTCGCAGGTTCGAATCCTGCCTTCAGCAAGGATGTGTGTGATGTCCTTAGGTTAGTTAGGTTTAAGTAGCTCTGAGTTCTAGGGGACTGCTGAGCTTAGAAATTAAGTCCCATAGTGCTCAGAGCCATTTTTGAACCAAAAATGGAAATCGCTTACGAAATATTCCTAGTTAGGAAAAAACCCTCCACATACACCCCCAACTCTCTAGGATCTGGCCCTGTTGTATGGAAAACGCCAGGAATGGAAATCACTTCCCAAATATGACAAATTTGGAAAAACTCCCCACATCCAAACTCGTGAGGATATGGCTTGGTTGTACAGTAAACGTCAGATATGAAAATCGCTTCCGAAATGTTCCTAACTGGGAGTATGCTTGCCCCAGCCCCAAACTCGCTAATATTCCTATAAAAAAAGCTCGGCCAAAGGCCGAAATCCCATCGCTCATTTAAGCACTGAATGAAATATATAGATGATTTGACCGGTCAGAAAATTTATTCCACATCCCAACCGTCGTAATAAGCTAAGGAACGTATCCTGTTGTATCGGAGTGAGGAGTTTGGAATGCCGCTCATGTCTCAGTTAAAATAAATCCGCAAAATTCTATTACATTGTTGACGTAGGCTTACGGCACGGTATTCACGTTGACATGTCCCGAGCACAACGGCGGAGGCAGTGAATCTCCATTTGGGTCTGCGGCCGGCTTTCAGAAGTTGCCCCGCCACGCAATGCTGGAAGTAAATGAGTCCCTGCTTTGTCTGGGTCTGTAACGCGATACAACGCCAAAAGTCCCGCCGTGGATACATGGCCCCCGACACGCGACCTTTGTGTGGGATTTCAGAAGCCGGGGTCACGCCGACTGGGTAGTACATCGATTGCTCTCCCTGTCTGCCGCTAAGGCGTTCTTCCCGCCTATAACTTCCAGAGGACAAATAATGGTCGAGAGCTGATACCTCGTCTTGCCTCTCCGTTCCACTCACCGTACGAGGGGATGCTATCGGTATTCATCGAACTACCACAGATTCATATTGGCTGTACGCATGTTTACGGACCGCCAAATCACCGAGTGCTTTCCAGAATGCTGGTATTTGGAAGGCAGTGTAACCTTAACAGCAGCAGAGCAACGTCCAAACTACTTTTGTTGCCTCATCGACGCCGAGCTGGAAAAGTCTTCTACGTGAATTTATTTTGTCAGCTGTATTGGAGACCGTGATTGTGTCACATAACATTTACACGTTTGCAAAGTGCTCACTTACGGAAGTCTTCGCAATTACAGATCCCTTCACAGTTTTACCTATGACTTGAAATTACTTAATTAATCTGAGATTATAAAATCTGTTAGAAATTACATCTGCGTTCTGGAGTGGGATTCAAATCTTTGAGCTAGCCTGAGGTATGTAGGTCTTCGGTCTTCATTTCGAACACTGGTCTCATGCAGTTCTCCATACTAGTACAAGTCTGTATAACGACTGCAACCCATTTTCAAAAATGTTTCAAATGGCTCTGAGCACTATGGGACTTAACTTCTGAGGTCATCAGTCCCCTAGAACTTAGAACTACTTAAACCTAACTAACCTAAGGACATCACACACATCCATGCCCGAGGCAGGATTCGAACCTGCGACCGTAGCAGTCGCACGGTTCCAGACTGTAGCGCCTAGAACCGCTCGGCCACTCCGGCCGGCGCAATCCATTTTCACTTGAACATATTACTGTAGTAAAGCCTTGAAAACTCTCTGTAATTTTTACGCCTCACAATTCCCTTCACTATTGCAATATGTATTCGAGTATTCCTTGACGCCTCGAGATGTATCCTATCCCCCGCTCTCTTCTTTTAGTCGTGCATAAATTTAACTTTCCGCTATTTGTACATACTTCTTTATCACGCAATGGACCGGTCTATACATCTAATCTTCAGCATTTTTTCGTAACATACGTTCCAAAAGCTTATATTTTTCCCTGCAGAATTCACCGCCCACGTTTCATACTCCAGACAAGCATTTTCAGAGAAGACATCCTAACATATTCATTTACGTACAATGTTAACGAAATTCTCTTTATTTCTTGCTATGTCCAGTCTGTAGTTTGTATCTCTTGTTCTTCGGGCATTGTCAGTTATTTTACTGCCCAAATATCAAACTCTTCGGCGGCTTTTAATGTCTCTTGTTCTGATCTAAAACCACAGAGTCACCTGATTTACTTCGACTGCATTCCTATATCATTGTTTTATTTGTCTTGAAAATCATCTTGCAAAATTCCATGACATTATTCTGTTCAAGTTATCTTCAGATTCCTTTGGTGTCGCTGACAGAATGACTGTGACATCAGCACTCCTTCAAATTTTTAATTGCTCTTCCTAAACAATAATATCTCACGGTATTCTGTATTCACAGCTAGTTGTTCCCATTTGTGATACATTTTTAATGTATAACAGACGTTACACAAGCGACACTGAAAGTCTTTTCCCTGAGAAGCAACGTTTCTCCCTATCTGAAATTGCTCTCTACATGTCTTTTATGGGAGATAAGCATTACACTCTTTTCCAGGATACACCCTGAGTGTATCGTCTTTGTTTGTAGAAGTCTTATATATTAGGTATATAACATCAAGGAACGGCAAAAAGACATACTCATGTGTCCACTGTTGGTTAGCTCACTGAAGTGAATATGCAACGTAATTGACGAACCAGCTGCAGAAATCAGCAAAATTCAACTCCATGCTTTTCTTGTATACTTGGACTTGCGTACACATTTTGAATTGCAAAACATAACTTTGAAATTCAGCTCGAAGGTTCCCCAGTAATGGTGTAAAAGCGTTGCAACGCCACCATGCGGGCTCCGCAGTGTAAGATGTGTTAATGATGCACACTGAGACCAAATATTCACCACAGCTCTGCCTAATGCACCGTGTACGCGTCACATGAGAACGTATCGCATGTGAATTTCTCGACCTCCGCTATTGGGTGCAAAACTGTAGCGTGCTCTACACGCAGGAAACGGCTACTAGAGTCGCGGAGCACTACGTGTGCCCAGCACATGGAGATTTTTTAGCTCAGAGAAACCCTCCCCTGGGATCAATGACGATCTGCCTCATAAATTAGACACAATGTCCTCAGAGAATGTTCGTCCTCGTAGATCAGAGATAGAAATGATTAATGTGGTTTTAGTAAACCGCAGTAGCATCCAAGGAAAGGTCCTAGAATTAGTATCGCTTACGGAAGGTTATAAAGCACAGATAGCATGAGGAAAAGAGAGATAGTTGAAATCGGACGTTAATGACAACTAAATCCTAAGTTCAGATTGGAATATTTAACGAAAGCATCAGTTAGTCGCCAATGGTGGCCGCGTGTTTATTGCAGTAAAGAATTCGACAAAATCTAGCAAGGTTATCCGACTGTGAATTAATCTGGGCGAAGCTAACTATCAAAGACCGGTCAAAAACGGTAATCGGATACCTTTGTAGACCACCTGGGTCAGGAGCTCTAGCGTTAGTGCGCTTCAAACAGAACCTGCAGAATATCGTTAATAATCTTCCCGATCATGCCATTGTAATAGGGGGCGACTTCAACTTGCCAAGTATAGACAGGGAGTATCATGGTATCAAAACTGGTGACAGAGATAGAGATTCGTGTGACATTGTTCTGGACGTATTGTCCGACAATTACTTTGGGCAGATAAGTAGGGAACCAACTCGTGAGAGTAGGGCCTTAAACACCTCCTGGCAACAAACAGACCTCAACTTACCGAAACAGTTACCTGTGTTGAGGTGTCAGTGATTGTAAGGCTGCGACAGCATCTATGACAACGGGTCTTAAGAAGAATAAGACTGGTAGGAAGATAGTTCTGCTTAGCAAGGGTGACAGGATACAAATTTTAGAGTATATGTGCTGTTTACATCAAATATTCGATAATGAGGACGAAGAAGTGAAGAACACATGGACAAAATTCAAAGGTATCGTGCAATATGCACAATTGCGAGTAAGGTCTTAAGCGACGGGAAAGACCCACTGTGGTTTAAAAACTGCTTTAGAAAACTTCTACGTAAACAAAGAGAATATCTTGCATTCAACTGAAGTAAAATCCTAGCTTTCAAATAAAAGCTGAGAGGAGAAATAGGAGAAGCGTTCAATAATTTTGAAAGTAAAACTTTGTCATTCGATCGGAGTAAAAATTCTAAGAGATTTTGGCCGCATGTAAAGTCAACAATTGCGTCAAAATTATCTATTCGTTCACTCAGTGACCATACTGACACCGAAACGGAAGAAACAAAATGATCAAAAGTGTGTGAATTCGTAAGGGACTAAACTGCTGAGGTAATAGGTCCCTAGACTTACACACTACTTAAACTAACTTATGAAACTTATGCTAAGAACGACACATACACCCATGCCCGAGGGAGGACTCGAACCTCCGGCGGGAGGGGCCTCGCAATCCTTGACATGGCGCCTCAAACTACAAGGCCATTCCGTGCGGCGGAAGATAACAAAGAGAAGGCCAGAATACTGAATTCGGTCTTCTGAAATTGTTTCCCCGAGGAAGATCATAACACTGTTCCTCCTTCCAATCGCCGTAAGAATAAATGGCAGATTTTGAGATAACCGGTCGCGGAACAGAAAAAAACTACAATAGCTTAGTAGTGAAAAGGCGTAGGGATCAGGTAAGATACCTATAAGATTCTAGAAACATTATACGAAAGAATTTGCTCCCCTTCTAGCAGTACATTATCGTAGATCGCTTGAGCAAGGAAGAGCACCTAGCGACTGGAAGAAAGCGTAGGTATTTCCAGTTTTTATGAAGGTCTGTAGGAGAGATGCACACAATTATACACCTATATCGTTGACGTCAGTCTGTTGTAGAATTATGGAACATGTTTTACACTCAACAATTATGACGGTTTTTGAGAATGAAAATCTCCTCTATAACAATCAACATGGATTCCGCAAACAGAGATCCTGCGAAACTCAGCTCGCTCTGTCCCTCAACCACATCTTCAGCGCGGTAGAGAACAGTGCTCAGATTGATGCCGTGTTCCTTGACTTCTGGAAGGCATTGGACACCATCCCACACCACAGTTTAGGGAAAAAGATACTCGCTTATCGAGTATCGGAGCTGATTTGCGTCTGGATTCAAGACTTCTGTACAGACACGTCGCTTTTAACGGAACAAAATCGACAGATGTAAAGGTAATTTCCTTGTACCATAAGGAAGTGTGATGGGACCGTTACTGTTTAAAATATGTATAAAGGAGCTCGTAGACAGCGTCTGATACTATTTAAAGCTGTTCGCAGATGATGTGATTGCCTGCAACACATTAACAACGCCAGAAGGTGATAACGATTTGCAAAATGACCTCCAGCGGATTGATGAATGGTGCAGACTCTGCAGTTGACCCTGAATGTAAATATATGTAACATATTGTTCAGCCATGGGAAAAGAAGTTCACTACTGTACAGCCACACTGTGGATGAAAAACTGCTGGAAGCAGTTCCTACCGTAAAATGTCTATGAGTAACTATCCAGAGCGACCTTAAGTGGAATGACCACATAAAACAAATTGTGCCGAAAGCAGATGCCAGACTCCAGTTCATAGAAATAATGTTACGGAAAGTAACACCCTGACGAAGGAAGTGGTTCATAAGACTCTTGTTCGACCAGTTCTTGAGTCTTGTTCATCTTCTGGGATTCCTAGAAGAGACAACTACCAGCGGCGCTTTGCGTCACGGGATCGTTTAGCCGGCGCCACAGAGTTACGGAGATTCTCAACAAACTCTATTGCCAGACGTTGTAAGAGAGGCGTTGTACATTACGAAAAGATTTACTACTGAAATTTCGAGAGAGCACCGGGAAGGGTCACGACATATTGTTTCCCCACTCATACATCATGAACACGAGAAGAAATTAGAGATAATACAGAGACTTCCCACGCGATATTAGCGAGTGTAAGAGGACTGGAGGGCTCTGTTATGATACAGAATTACTCTCCGCCACACACCATGAAGGTTGTCACATACCCTCTTACACATACTTCACCTGTTCGCGCGGCTCCCCCTTTCGGAGGTTCGAGTCCTCCCTTGGTTGTGTGTGTGTGTGTGTGTGTGTGTGTGTGTGTGTGTGTGTTGTCGTTAGCGTAAGTTAATTTATGTTAGATTAAGTAGTGCGTAAGTCTAGGGACAGATAACCTCAGCAGTTTGTTCCATCGTCCTTAACACAAATTTCCAAATTGACATATTTCACTCCTTCTATTGGTGCCTCTGTGGTGGAGGTCAGAACAGAGACGTCCAGCGTTGAAATCGCGTGATTTTTGTACGCGTAACCAAAGAAAACATTTCGGAAACGCCGTCACTCAGAATTGACATGAAAATGGCGCAGGAGGCGGCATAAAGGGCATAAAGGAAAACGCCCCTTCCCTTGAAGATTGATTCCCACACGTTTTACAGTCAAAGACGACAGTTAACAATGCTGTGTACTACAGGACGACATTCCTGACATCCTTTGACACTTCTGAAATCCTCCGACAATTCTACCCTCCTCTAAGGACATTGTAGTCCTCCTACCCAATTACACATACGAGGTGCGACAATAAAGTAATGAGACTGATGTGAAAAAAAGTTGCTTACCGATTTAGTCAAGTTTAGTATTGTCTCCTTCAAAGTAGTTCCCTTCTGATGGCATCACACCTTTTCCAGCGCTTCTGCCATTGATGGTAACATTTCTGGAACTCAACTTCTGTAATATCCTCCAACACCCTCTCACAGCTTTTTGGACATCTTGTGTTGCTTGAAAATGGCGTCCCTTGAGCACCGTTTTGACTCTTGGAAATAGGAAAAGGTCGCACGGAGCGATATCTGGTGAATAACGTGGCTGTGGTAGTACTGAAATTTGTTTTGAGGTTAAAAATTGCTGTACTGACAGAGCAGCATTCGATGGCTCATTATCGTGATGCAAAATCCAATTATCAGCAATGTTGGATCGGACACGAAGAACTCTTTTGCGAAGTCTTTTTAAAATTTCTTTGTAACTGTTTGTCCAGGAGGCACCCACTCTTTATGAACAATTCCCTTGGAATCAAAGAAGCACACAAGCATGCATTTCACTTTCGACTTTGACATGCGAGCTTTTTTTGATCTGGGTAATCCCTCTGAACACAATTGCGAACTTTGGCGTTTCGTCTCTGGATCGTACTGAAAAAACCAACTTTCATCACCAGTGATAACACGGCTCAACAATTCTGGATTGATTTCCATTTGCTCTAACAGATCGGCTGCCACATTTTTCCGTATTTCGCACTGTCGTGGTGTGAGATATTTGGGAACCATTTTTGTACAAATCTTTCTCATACCAAGATCTTCAGTAATTATTAGACGAACGCTTCTCGATTGATGTTCAGTTCTTCCGCAATCATTTTCACGGATAATATTCCATCAGATCGTACGACTTCACGCACCCTGGCCAAGTTGACATCCGTCCGTGAGGTTGATGGTTGTCAACTGCGGTCTTCATCTTCAACATTCGTTCTGTCTCCACTAAACATTTTATGCCAACGAAAAACTTGATCTCTTTACATAACCTCCTCTCCAAAGGCCTTCTGAAGCTTACCGTAAGTTGTAGTCGCGTTTTCACCCAATTTAGCGCAAAAAGAAATGGCATACCGTTTCGAAATATAATGCGGTTCCATTTCCGTGACGAGAGACACAAAGACGTGTTAACTTATGACAGCACAACTCACGACTGAGCAGTTGCATCGATGTGCCACTTGGACTAGAAGCAGCTTATAGATCAAGGTCAAAGATATTGTGCCTACGCACGGCTGCTGGATTGCAACATCTTGCAAATAAAATCAGTCTCATTACTTTATTGTCACACCTCGTATGTTAAGCACTTTAAAAATGTACCTGTGCGGAGATAACCCGTGAGGGATTCCTAGGGGCTTGCAGGCAGGAAACCCCTTGACACACTTCAGCTGAGCGGCACTATGCAGCTGATTTAGCACGTGCTGGAAGGCATGAGGGATTTGAGAGGTATCGAAAGGGTTGCTGAAATGTAAGCGTCTATAAATCTTACAAGCATTATCTCAGTACGGGTACATTTTGAGAGTGCTCAACAAAGGTGCGCAGGTGGCCCACAGAGTGTTGTCAAAGTGAGGGTCTTACGAGGTACTCTTTGCCATTTTATTTACATGTGTGTTAATGCCGCAGCCCGCCGTGAGCTAGCCACAGGAATGTCGAAACAGGTGGACTGAAAAAGCTTTAACAATCTTTGCTGCTTTTGATCACTTTCATATTTCGTCGAATGGCTTTGGACGGTCCCTAGTGGCTCCACCCCATACACCAGAGCGAAATTGCTGCCACACTATACTCCAAAGTGGCATGATCACATTCAGTGGAGATGCAGGACCACGATGTCCTTATGAAAAGGTTGAATCGGCCGAGGGGTCTCAGCAGTATCAAACTTTGCCAAGAACGTGGCTCTATTGCTCATCGCACTGTGAACTTCGCTTTTGTGCACGAAATCTGTGGGAATCATCATCATAAGGAAATGGGTGGCTTCAATGACGCTCTTCATGTCATCCCCTGCGACTTTTCGTGTCTAATCTGTGTCTGAATAGTTTTTCCCAGCTACGCTCATGATAAAACTGCGTTATTTCAACGCAGGGCGTCACAGTTCTTACTGCCTTTTCGAATGTGTCAAAAGAAAGGGTGAAATGTGTGTAAAAGTGGATGTGTCGACCTTCCTATGTTGTAACATGTCCACGCTGGGTCATTTATCCACCGTGCACCTAACATGAACTTCCGAGATCTGGCGCTTTGCTTTCGTATGTGCCGCTTGCTGTTTGAAGCATCGCCAAGTCCGGTGGTTAAGGCGCCAGAAGCCACGGTTTTGCACTTTTGTAGACGAAGATTTGTAGACACTTTTGAGCCACATGTCAAACTTAAGTGACGCAATGGGAGACAATTACGCGGTCTTTAGGTCCTGACCTACCTTGTGTTGCGTAGCATAAGAGGGCGACTATATCGATTTTGGTTTTACATTTTTTACCAACAGTGTATGCTGCCGGAGCTTCGATTTCCACAAAATATTGCTGACATTACGACGTAGCCATGAAATGAATTACTGACAATGAATGTCGATGCCAGTATGTTGACACTATCGTTTTGTGACTTAGACTGCAATAAACTCCGTTTATTGTGAACCGAGAACTTTAAAATATTAACGCCTCAGTGTTAGGTACGTTATCTAGTTTCACGGTCGAATTCACGCAGGAAAATGATCGGTTGTAGTGTAATAAATGATAATTACTTCAATGGTCGCAGACCTTTAAACAGACACGACAGTCTAGCCAATATGCTAGTCGTAAGTTAGTAACGCTATTATTGGAACGTCTCGTCAGTGCTTCATTTATTCGTGTGTCTTCTGCAGAAGTTTTTCCTATAAAAGGGAAGTTTAACAGTTCTTTTAACGTTACCGCTCAACTGTTTGATGTTGTGCTGTACCCTGATTTTATGTCAAACTGTCATGTACCTTGTTCTCTAGTATCTTCTTAAGCCAGAACGGTCTTCGCGTTATTGAGCTGATTCGTGTTAATCATTCTTTAGTTTCATAACTACGAAAAGAATTAGGTGAGAAAATGAGGAACAAAAATACCGGCAGATGGTAACATACCCTACACTCCTATAACGGCGCAGTAATGTCGTCAGTGTGCAGATAAGCAGGCAATCTGAAAACGCAGTTGTCTCCGCTAAAATATGCAGCGAATTTCCCCACGCAAGAACGTTGCCAACTTTTGAGATTAGGGCCATTACGGAGAGCAAACACGCCAAATGCATTTCGGATTGCTTCATCCTACTCAGAACCACATTTTAAGTCGCCGTTAGTTCTATTCCACATTGTTTATTGTTTCTCAACTCGCATATTGAATCGCAGATCTTGCACAGGCGCGTTGGTACTAGCTAGTATCACCACACTTTGCGATACGTGATCGTTATGTAGCTCCGAAGTACGCCGTGAAGCGATTTATATCCGGTAAATGTCATAGAAAACATGTCTTTGTTACGTATTCGGAGCAAAAAAGGCAGTCGGTTGGCATATATTTTTTTAGAGTACTTAGCTACACTAAACTCCGTCCGAACAGGCCTCGGAAGGCCCAACGGTATCGACCGGCCGCCATGTCATCCTCTCAGCCCAGGCCCGTCACTGGATGCGGATACGGAGGGGCGTGTGGTCAGCACACTGCTCTCCCGGTCGTTGTCAGTTTTCGTGATCTGAGCTGCTATTTAACAGTCAAGTAGCTCCTCAGCTTACCTCGCAAGGGCTGGGTGCACCCTGCTTGTCAACAGCGCGCTGTAGACCGGGCGGTCACCCATCCAAGTGCTAGCCCAGCCCGCCAGCGCTTAACTTTGGTGATCTGACGGGAACCGGTGTTAGCACTACGTCAAGGCCGTTCGCACTTTTTCGAAATATGTTTATAAAATTGTTGCATTTTGTACTCGTTGGTCAACGGCCGTGAGTCTGTAATCCGTGTCTTCCAGACGTTGGACACAGAACGGAGTTGACTGTCGAAGATACACTAATTAGAATGATTATCGCCAGCAGTCGCAAGACACAATGCTGTACAGTAAAGTATGTATATAATAATAATAATAATAATAATAACGGGAGGGCATAATTTGGAGCACTCATTGTAACTCTTTTAGAATAAAAACTATGAAACTTCGCACTGACTTCTCATTTGCCATAATGTCGCAAATACCGGGTGATCAAAAAGTCAGTATAAATTTTAAAACTGAATAAATCACGGAATAATTTAGATACAGAGGTACAAATTGACACACATGCTTGGAATGACATTAGGTTTTATTAGAACCAAAAAAATACAAACGTTCAAAAAATGTCCGATAGGTGGCGCTTCATCTGATCAGAATAGCAATAATTAGCATAACAAAGTAAGACAAAGCAAAGATGATATTCTTTACAGGAAACGCTCAATATGTACTCCATCATTCCTCAACAACAGCTATAGTCGAGGAATAATGTTGTGAACAGCACTGTAAAGCATGTCCGGAATTATGGTGAGGCATTGGCGTCTGATGTTGTCTTTCAGCAGCCCTAGAGATGTCGGACGATCACGATACACTTGCGACTTCAGGTAACCCCAAAGCCAATAATCGCACGGACGGTGGTCTGGGGACCTGGGAGGCCAAGCATGACGAAAGTGGCGGCTGAGCACACAATCATCATCAAACACGCGAGTAAGAGATCTTTGACGCGTCTAGCAATACATTTGTGTGTGTGTGTGTGTGTTTTTTATTATTCTAATAAAACCCCATGTCATTCCAAGCATGTGTGTCAATTTTTACCTCTCTATCTACATTATTCCGTGGTTTATTAAGCTTTCAAATTTATACGGACTTTTTGATCACCCGGTTATTGAAAACGTTGCCCTACAGACCGCCGGCCGCTGTGGCCGAGCGGTTCTAGGCACTTTAGTCCGGAAACACGCTGTTGCTACGGTCACAGGTTCGAATCCTGCCTCGAGTTATGGATGTGCGTGATGTCCTTAGGTTAGTTAGGTTTAAGTAGTTTTAAGTTTAAGGGACTGATGACCTCAGATGTTAAGTCCCATAGTGCTCAGAGCCATTTGAACCATTTTTTGAACTCCGCACGCCTGCTACGTCGACGGATCGCATGTTGTTTGCCTACACTGTTGGCGATGCCCGACGTTGTTCAACGATGCCTAGGGCCGTACGACAAGAGATACGGACATAAACTGCTATGCTAAATGTGCTTGTTATGACCCACTCTACCAGGCCTCCCATTTTTTATATTCATTCATATAACACCTGACATAAGGGGACATTTCAACGCTTAAGTATCATCACCTCCACCGTATTCATTTTATGTACAGGGTGATTCAAAAAGAATACCACAACTTTAGGAATTTAAAACTCTGCAACGACAAAAGGCAGAGCTGAGCACTATCTGTCGGCGAATTAAGGGAGCTATAAAGTTTCATTTAGTTGTACATTTGTTCGCCATTTCAGCCAATAAAGTTTTTGGTCCCTTTTTCTTCGAAGGTGCTACTGTAACTGGACTACAGTATCTGGAGATGTTAGGGAATTGGCTGTTCCCTCAGCTCGAACAAGAAGCACAACAATTCATATTTCAGCAGGATGGAGCGCCACCACATTGGCACTTATCTGTCCGTAACTGCCTGAACGTCAACTACCCGAGGCGATGGATCGGCCGCCAGGCAGCCCGTGACAGAGCACTTCATCACTGGCCTCCAAGAAGCCCTGATCTTACCCCCTGCGATTTTTTCTTATGGGGGTATGTTAAGGATATGGTGTTTCGGCCACCTCTCCCAGCCACCATTGATGATTTGAAATGAGAAATAACAGCAGCTATCCAAACTGTTACGCCTGATATGCTACAGAGAGTGTGGAACGAGTTGCAGTATCGGGTTGATATTGCTCGTGTGTCTGGAGGGGGCCATATTGAACATCTCTGAACTCGTTTTTGAGTGAAAAAAAAACCTTTTTAAATACTCTTTGTAATGATGTATAACAGAAGGTTATATTATGTTTCTTTCATTAAATACACATTTTTAAAGTTGTGGTATTCTTTTTGAATCACCCTGTATTACTCAATATAACCTCTCACCTGTTGCTCTGTCTGCCAGCTATTAATAAGACTCATCATGTGCAATTTTTAGATTGTAGCTTTTAAGGATCTTGCAGTTAGAAAAGGTGCAGTTGTTACACTATGGACGACAAACAGAAAAACATTTCATAGAAAGTGATAGTAAACGAAACGTAGAGAGAAAATTACCTCCTTAATGCCGACCCCTAAATCCTCCGAAAAGGTATTCAAGAAATAGTAAGTGACCTGCTCAAAAATTCTCATTGTCCTGAAAAGACCGCAAATGCTGCTTAGCTGACCCAGTTCAAGGCTAAGGTCGGAGAGGAAGTGAGATCCTGCACCTGTTTCTCCGCCTAATGACGAATAGTTTGGTATTAAAATGCTCAGGTACGAGAGGCACTTTATTTCTCAGTTTTATTGGGCAACAAATATTACGTTAGTTGTAAGCCGGACATTTGAAAAATGAAGGGTGGGAAAAATAAAACTGCCCTGGAAAATATTCCTTGCGCCTCAATATAGGCAACTTAACTAACATCGTCTGAATTTTGGGGCAGTTTATGTAAATTAGGTTGCCTACCATAAGGTGCATAAAGTATTTTCCAGCTGTTTTACCATCTGCCCTTGGTTGGATTATGAAAATTATTTTTCCTATCTTAAAATGCATGAAAGAATTTCTGGTCCAGTTTTATTTTTCGTACCCTGAATTAACTGGCTGGCTGGCTCTGAGCACTATGCGACTTAACTTCTGAGGTCATCAGTCGCCTAGAACTTAGAACTAATTAAACCTAACTAACCTAAGGACATCACACACATCCAGGATTCGAACCTGCGACCGTACCAGTCCCGCGGTTCCGGACTGAGCGCCTAGAACCGCTAGACCACCGCGGCCGGCCCTGAATTAACTAGAACCATATTGAACCATATTACTGGAATCTGGATTGCGGTCCTCAGCTGCCCTATTATTTTATATTGCTGACATAACGCAGCAGACAACAGATATGCTTGGTGCAGAGAGTCCATGTTGACTGGCATTCTGCAATGACTGCAGTGCTCTTCAGCTCCTGGAATCTGGCTTGGGGGATGTATTAGCCATTACAACAATACTGATTTGGTAAATATTGAAGGAGTTTCATTATTCACAATGATGTGGCAGGAATAGTAAACCATATCTTCATATCCTGCATGAACAGGATACCAAATGACATATTCCACCAGGAGTGTTATGGGACCATTGCTTTTCACAATATATATAAATGACCTAGTAGATAGTGTTGGAAGTTCCATGTGGCTTTTTCGCTGGTGATGCTGTAGTATACAGAGAAGTGGCAGCATTAGAAAGTTGCAGCGAAATGCAGGAAGATCTGCAGCGGATAGGCACTTGGTGCAGGGAGTAGTAACCGACCCTTAACATAGACAAATGTAATATATTGCTAATACATAGAAAGAAGGATCCTTTATTTTATGATTATATGATAGCGGAAGAAACACTGGTGGCAGTTACTTCTGTAAAATATCTGGGAAGATGCGTACGGAATGATTTGAAATGGAATGATCATATAAAATTAAGTGTTGGTAAGGCGGGTGCCAGGTTGGTATTCATTGGGAGAGACCTTAGGAAATGTAGTCCATCAACAAAGGAGGTGGTTTACAAAACACTCGTTCGAGCTATACTTGAGTATTGCTCATCAGTGTGGGATCCGTACCAGGTCGGGTTGACGGAGGAGATAGGGAAGATCCAAAGAAGAGCGGTGCGTTTCGTCACAGGGTTATTTGGTAAGCGTGATAGCGTTACGGAGATGTTTAGCAAATTCAAGTGGCAGACTCTGCAAGAGAGGCGCTCTGCATCGCGGTGTAGCTTGCTGTCCAGGTTCCGAGAGGGTGCGTTTCTGGATGAGGTATCGAATATATTGCTTACCCCCTACTTATACCTCCCAAGGAATATCATGAATGTAAAATTGGACAGCGCGCACGGAGGCTTTCCGACAGCCTTCCCACGAACCATACGCGACTGGAACAGGAAAGGGAGGTAATGACAGTGGCACGTAAGCCCCCCCCCCCCCCCCCCCCCCGAAGCCCACATCACAAATGCCTTGAGAAATGTGCGGATTCTTACCTTATCTGGCCATTCCCCTGCTTTGTCACCCACAGAACATGTCTGGGAAGCGATGGGATCAGGTGTAATTTCATACCTGTGTCTAGCCAGCCATTTTCATGAATTTAAACAGTATGGGTTTCAGGCGTGGCAAGAAATTATTCACGCCAGTACCGAAGGCTACTTGATTTCATTCCGCAATGGATGCAAGTGTACATTCCTACCCATGAGATTCAGTTCCTAGTGGAACGAAAGTTTAAAAGCATTTAATACGCGTCATGAACATCACCACACACCTCATTTCCATCAATGTAACTGAAAAAGGGGAAAGAAGAGTAATATATTCGACGTAGTGAAAGAACAGAACTCGCATTCCGATCATTTGCAGAATATTTACTAAATGTCTCAAAAAAGTTTCAGTGTCGAGTTAGACAAAGTGAAGAAAGTAACAAACACGAACTAAATGAAAGGGAACATCTTCTATGCATTATGAGACCTGCGATACTGTGTTACTTTGAAAGTTACACACATAAGAACAAAAGCATGACAACGTTGTGGTCCTACGAACTAATAACCAAGACTGTTTTTAACCAATACTGTTAAGCACTGGTTTGCTGTATGCCACATATGGAGTGGAAGAACTAATAATTTTGTTTTCTTTTTTTAGGTACTGTGTTGGAATTTAAAGACGAAGTTATTTTATTTGGGCTAGAGGACATTGGTGAACAATGACCTCAAAGTCATTAATTGAGCATTTCAGCATGACAATTTTTACGATCTTTGCAACAAGAGCACCATAATTTACCAAAGTCATATTTCCGAGTGAAGCATATACGTTTCTCTGTGGTCCATGATACAGGGTGTTTCAAAAATGACCGGTATATTTGAAACGACAATAAAAACTAAACGAGCAGCGATAGAAATACACCGTTTGTTGCAATATGCTTGGGACAACAGTACATTTTCAGGCAGACAAACTTTCGAAATTACAGTAGTTACAATTTTCAACAACAGATGCCGCTGCGGTCTGGGAAACTCTATAGTACGATATTTTCCACATATCCACCATGCGTAGCAATAATATGGCGTAGTCTCTGAATGAAATTACCCGAAACCTTTGACAACGTGTCTGGCGGAATGGATTCACATGCAGATGAGATGACTGCTTCAGCTGTTCAATTGTTTCTGGATTCTGGCGGTACACCTGGTCTTTCAAGTGTCCCCACAGAAAGAAGTCACAGGGGTTCATGTCTGGCGAATAGGGAGGCCCAATCCACGCCGCCTCCTGTATGTTTCGGATAGCCCAAAGCAATCACACGATCATCGAAATATTCATTCAGGAAATTAAAGACGTCGGCCGTGCGATGTGGCCGGGCACCATCTTGCATAAACCACGAAGTGTTCGCAGTGTCGTCTAAGGCAGTTTGTACCGCCACAAATTCACGAAGAATGTCCAGATAGCGTGATGCAGTAATCGTTTCGGATCTGAAAAATGGGCCAATGATTCCTTTGGAAGAAATGGCGGCCCAGACCAGTACTTTTTGAGGATGCAGGGACGATGGGACTGCAACATGGGGCTTTTCGGTTCCCCATATGCGCCAGTTCTGTTTATTGACGAAGCCGTCCAGGTAAAAATAAGCTTCGTCAGTAAACCAAATGATGCCCACATGCATATCGCCGTCATCAATCCTGTGCACTATATCGTTAGCGAATGTCTCTCGTGCAGCAATGGTAGCGGCGCTGAGGGGTTGCCGCGTTTGAATTTTGTATGGATAGAGGTGTAAACTCTGGCGCATGAGACGATACGTGGACGTTGGCGTCATTTGGACCGCAGCTGCAACACGGCGAACGGAAACCCGAGGCCGCTGTTGGATCACCTGCTGCACTAGCTGCGCGTTGCCCTCTGTGGTTGCCGTACGCGGTCGCCCTACCTTTCCAGCACGTTCATCCGTCACGTTCCCAGTCCGTTGAAATTTTTCAAACAGATCCTTTATTGTATCGCTTTTCGGTCCTTTGGTTACATTAAACCTCCGTTGAAAACTTCGTCTTGTTGCAACAACACTGTGTTCTAGGCGGTGGAATTCCAACACCGGAAAAATCCTCTGTTCTAAGGAATAAACCATGTTGTCTACAGCACACTTGCACGTTGTGAACAGCACACGCTTACAGCAGAAAGACGACGTACAGAATGGCGCACCCACAGACTGCGTTGTCTTCTATATCTTTCACATCACTTGCAGCGCCATCTGTTGTTGAAAATTGTAACTACTGTAATTTCGAAAGTTTGTCCGCCTGGGAATGTACTGTTGTCCCAAGCATATTGCAACAAACGGTGTATTTCTATCGCTGCTCGTTTAGTTTTTATTGCCGTTTCAAATATACCGGTCATTTTTGAAACACCCTGCACATGAGACTTTCGTACTTCCCGAAAACGTAATAAAACAACTCTCGGGGAATAAGTTGACAGAAGAGCGAAGTAAACAGCAGTTTCGTAGGGAGATGAAAATCAGTTGAATTCACATCTGGTAAGCTTTCATCCAAATTCAGAACCATAAATACGTCGTCGTTATGTAGCCATTATCAACGAAGCTACACAGACTTTCCTCGAACTTTAACGGAACTTCCTCATGACGTCTTGCGACAATAACGTGATAGGGAACCAAAGAAGCAATGGCTTAGAGTGACAGTGAACAGTTCGACGATCATGACCGTCCACATAAATTTATATTCTAAATTAATGATTTTTTTTCTACGTATCAGAATCGGTGAGATCGGTCCCTTGTGCTTCGCTGGGACCAGACTAAAGCCGAACCACGCACCGCGACATCGCCAGCCGACGGCCGGCGACCAATACAGGAACCCGTCGTTTTGATCAGACTAGGCCTTGCGACAAATATTTTCGTGATTGCAAAACAAAGATAATAATGTAAATAAATCATATATCTTACTCTTCTCTTATGTCCTGGTCATTCAATGTTTAGCTACTCATGCTGTTACTTGAAGGAGATTACAATCTCATCGTGGCGAATATCCTATGCTGCGATGTACGCTGAGCTGTGATAAACCAGGTGGAGTCTGTTGTGTGATGAAAAGTTCCTTACTTCTCGAATTTTATGACGGTAAATATCATTGTACACATTAGGATTTCCGATATACTATACTGCACAATAAGGATCACGTTAGGGATTCTAAATAAAAAGAAGCGAAGAAGTGATTAATTTTGATTTATTCGGAAAAGTCGTTGAATATATATATATATATATATATATATATATATATATATATATATATATATATATATATATATCTACACTGATACTCCGCAAGCCACCCAACGGTGTGTGGCGGAGGGCACTTTACGTGCCACTGTCATTACCTCCCTTTCCTCTTCCAGTCGCGTATGGTTCGCGGGAAGAACGACTGCCTGAAAGCCTCCGTGCGCGCTCTAATCTCTCTCATTTACCATTCGTGATCTCCTCGGGAGGTATAAGTAGGGGGAAGCAATATATTCGATACCTCATCCAGAAACGCACCCTCTCGAAACCTGGCGAGTAAGCTACACCGCGATGCAGAGCGGCTCTCTTGCAGAGTCTGCCACTTGAGTTTATTAAACATCTCCGTAACGCTATCACGGCTACCAAATAACCCTGTGACGAAACGCGCCGCTCTTCTTTGGATCTTCTCTATCTCCTCCGTCAGACCGATCTGGTACGGATCCCACACTGATGAACAATACTCAAGTATAGGTCGAACGAGTGTTTTGTAAGCCACCTCCTTTGTTGATGGACTTCATTTTCTAAGCACTCTCCCAATGAATCTCAACCTGGTACCCGCCTTACCAACAATTAATTTTATATGATCATTCCACTTCAAATCGTTCCCCACGCATACTCCCAGATATTTTACAGAAGTAACTGCTACCAGTGTTTGTTCCGCTATCATATAATCATACAATAAAGGATCCTTCTTTCTATGTATTCGCGGCCGGCCGAAGTGGCCGTGCGGTTAAAGGCGCTGCAGTCTGGAACCGCAAGACCGCTACGGTCGCAGGTTCGAATCCTGCCTCGGGCATGGATGTTTGTGATGTCCTTAGGTTAGTTAGGTTTAACTAGTTCTAAGTTCTAGGGGACTAATGACCTCAGCAGTTGAGTCCCATAGTGCTCAGAGCCATTTGAACCATTTTTCTATGTATTCGCAATACATTACATTTGTCTATGTTAAGGGTCAGTTGCCACTCCCTGCACCAAGTGCCTATCCGCTGCAGATCTTCCTGCATTTCGCTACAATTTTCTAATGCTGCAACTTCTCTGTATACTACAGCATCATCCGCGAAAAGCCGCATGGAACTTCCGACACTATCTACTAGGTCATTTATATATATTGTGAAAAGCAATGGTCCCATAACACTCCACTGTGACACGCCAGAGGTTACTTTAACGTCTGTAGACGTCTCTCCATTGATAACAACATGCTGTGTTCTGTTTGCTAGAAACTCTTCAATCCAGCCACACAGCTGGTCTGATATTCCGTAGGCTCTTACTTTGTTTATCAGGCGACAGTGCGGAACTGTATCGAACGCCTTCCGGAAGTCAAGAAAAATAGCATCTACCTGGGAGCATGTATCTAATATTTTCTGGGTCTCATGAACAAATAAAGCGAGTTGGGTCTCACACGATCGCTGTTTCCGGAATCCATGTTGATTCCTACATAGTAGATTCTGGGTTTCCAGAAATGACATGATACGCGAGCAAAAAACATGTTCTAAAATTCTACAAGAATATATATGGTATCGTTTTCTTGCTTGGTTTAAGGAACTGACGAAGAACAGATTTGGCAACAATACATCTGGCAGGCTGCTTGAATTTGCGCGCACAACGCCCTAATTAGCTAACTTCAATGTTAATTAACTCAGAAACGGCCAAACGAATCCAATTTTTTTCTGAATAAGTATTTCTCAGCACAAAGTACCCTAAAACACCATTACAAGTTTTTCAGACTGTTTCTGACCACCCTATATATTTACAAAAGCGGCCGTCAAAAAGTTCAATATATTAATTCAGAAACGGTCAAACGTATACAATTTTTTTCTGAACTACTACTTGTCAGCAGAACCTACCCTACAACACCATTAAAAAGTCTTCAGACTATTTCTGACCACCCTATATATTTATAAAATGGGCGATCAAATAGTTTCCGTTCGCAGATTCCACAGCCCAGAATCGGTCTGTCAATCAGACAGAATCACCGTGAGCACTGAGGCAGTCATCCCACCAACGAATCAAGTTGAAGATATCCGTTTGTCAAAACACCGTGTCCTGTTGCGTGAAGAAGTCTGTAGCTGCCTATTCGTTCGACGACCCTTAAAGGACTTTTTAATGGACGAAAAGCGTAATAATCACATGGGGAGAGATCAGGGCTACAGGGAGCTTGCTAGAGTCTCTCCCACTTGAGTGTTACGATATTTTCGATACGGAGCCTTATCATATGGCAACAGCACCCCTTGGCGTACCATTCCACAACGGTGCTTTTCAACATACACACATATACTTCATTCCCTGATAGACCTACCGGTTTTTGTCCTTTGGTAGACAAGATAAGAATAGCAGCACGTTGGTCCTCTTTGGACGCTTTTAGTAATAACGTCGCCTTAGCTGACGTTTCCGTATTCACCGCATGTACGTCACAAAGACACGAATGTCACACTAGTCCCTTACCTTCATGTTGGTGCTTATACATGTTGCGCGTCATATATCCTGCAGCAGCACCCGGAAAGGAAAAGGTTTTGGTAGCCTCTTCTATATAGAAAAGCTAATACTTTCTGGTGGCCAGCACATGGTCGTTTGAAAAATAACGTATCACGGCGCTGTACAGGACACCAAGAACACGAACCAGAATATTTCTTTTCACATTCTTGGTGACGAAATGTTCCCTTTCTTTAACAGAGCAGACAAAATAAAACTCGCCCCACAAAATGTTTGTGCACGTGAAGATAGGCAACCCAACTTACAGACAGGGCAAAAGATGTAACTTGGGTTGTCTATATTGAGGTACATGAAACATTTTCTGGGCTAGTTTTATTTTGCATACGTCTTCCTGCTTGGCTGGGTGGTAACGTGCTTGCCTCCCATACACTGGGCCCGGGTTCGATTCCCAGCTGGGTTGGAGATTTTCTCCCCTTGGGGACTGGGTATTGTGTTGTCCTCGTCATCCTTTCATCCTCATCGCCGGCCCAAGATCGCCCACTGTGGCGCCGAATGAAGTACGACTTGCACTTGGCGGCAGAACCCGACTGGGACATCCCGCCCAACAATGCTATACGATCACTTCATTTCATTATTCTGAATATGCTGCACATCTTAATGATGAGTATACTTTGGATATTCGTGTCTTCCAAGCTGCCAGCACCCATGTTCACAGGTCTGCATGCACAGGTACCTGGCTTGACACGCTAACACTCTTCGACACACCCACTGAATGACCTGGGGTGATGCAGTAGCAAATATCGGGGGCTACATCTACATCTACATGGTTTCTCTGCAATTCACACTAAAGTGCCTGGCAGAGGGTTCATCGAACCACTTTCATACTACTTCCCTACCATTCCACTCTCGAATCGCGCGTGGGAAAAACGGAACACCTAAATCTTTCCGTTCGAGCTCTGATTTCTTTTATTTTATTATGATGATCATTTCTCGCTACATAGGTGGGCGTCAACAAAATATTTTCGCATTCGGAAGAGAATGCTGGTGACTGAAATTTCGTAAATAGATCTCGCCGCAAAGAAAACCGCCTTTGTTTCAGTGACTGCCACCCCAATCCGCGTATCATATCAAAGACACTCTCACCACTATCGCGCTATAACACGAAACGAGCTGCACTTCTATGCACATTTCCGATGTCCTCCGTCAATCCTACCTGGTAAGGATCCCACACCGCGCAGCAATATTCCAGCAGAGAACGCACAAGTGTAATGTATGCTGTCTCTTTGGTGGGTTTGGCGCATCTTGTAAGTGTTCTGCCAACAAAGCGCAGTCTTTGTTTCGCCTTCCCCACAATATTATCTATGTGGTCTTTCCAATTTAAGTTGCTCGTAATTGTAATACCTAGGTGTTTAATCGAATTGACAGTCCTTAGTTTTGTGAGATTTATCGTATACCCAAAATTTATCGGAATTCTTTTGGTACTCATGTGGATGATCTCGTACTTTCCTTTGTTTAGTTCCAATTTCCACTTTTCGCACCATACACAAATTCTCTGTAGATCATTTTGTAATTGGAATCGATCGTCTGATGATTTTACTAGACGGTAAATTACAGCGTCATCTGCAATCAATCTTAAGGGGGCTGCTCAGATTATCACCTAGACCATTTGTGTAAATCAGAAACAGCAGAGGGCCTATGACACCACCTTGCGGAACGCCAGATATCACTTCTGTTATACTCTATGATTTACAATCCATCACTACGACCTGTGACCTCTCTGAGAGGAAATCACGAATCCTGTCACACAACTGAGACGATACTCCATATGCACACAATTTGATTACGAGTCGCTTGTGAGGAACGGTGTCAAAATCCTTCTGGAAATCAAGGAACAGCAGCTGTAATGTAGCCATCAGCATCCCCACAGTTTGTTGGCTCTATCGAGTGTAAACATCAACGACTGGCTTCAGCTGGATAGGGCATATGTGAAGAAACTGGCACACTGTTCCCCCTGCTGAGATGAGGTTATTGTTAACCTCAAGGGTGTAACTAATTTTTTTGTCCCCTGTGTTTACTGTTCTGGATGCTTGGCTACAGATCACGGCGCCCAAATTCAGTCGCGCCTGCTCCGTGCAGCGGCGCAGTTGTTTACTGGCGGCAGCCCGTTGGGCGGGAGTCGCGCCCCGCGGTTCGCAGCTGCCGGAACATAACACGCAGACAGCGCGGCCGGAATGCGAGCCATCAGTCCTCCCATCAGGCTGCTAATAGCGCCGCTCATAACGGCGCCGAATCGATGCGTAATTCGGATTCCCCAGATACCTGTCAGCAGTCCACGGTTTATCGGAAAACTCGCGATAACTCGAGAGCTGGCGCCTCGGCACCCGGTAATGCAGTCAACAGGCCCGTAAACTGTGCGACGAATTCCGGAATAGCTGATGGACAGAAAGTGTTTTTCCAGACACGCCGAAGCTCACAATGCTTTAGGTAAAATATTTGCACGCAAGACCTAATGACTTTTCATGACTAATCCCTCGTCATCAGTCACAGATACCCATCTACATCTACATGTACAGGGTGGTCCATTGATCGTAAACGAGCCAAATATCTCACGAAATAAGCATCAAACTAAAAAACTACAAAGAACGAAATTTGTCTAGCTTGAAGGGGGAAACAAGATGGCGCTATAATGGTCCGCTGGATGGCGCTGCCATAGGTCAAACGGATATGAACTACGTTTCTTTTTAAATAGGAACCCCCAGTTTTTATTGCATATTCGTGTAGTACGTAAGGAAATATGAATGTTTTAGTTGGACCACGTTTATCGCTTTGTGATAGATGGCGCTGTAATAGTCACAAACATATGGCTTATAATTATTGACGAACAGTTGGTAACAGGTAGGATTTGAACATTTTATTTCGGTTGTTCCTTTGTGATACATGTACCTTTGTGAACTTATCATTTCTGAGAATGCATGCTGTTACAGAGTCATTACATGTAAATACTACATTCATGCAATAAATGCTCAAAATGATGTCCGTCAACATCAATGCATTTGGCAATATGTGTAACAACACTCCTCTCGACAGCGAGTAGTTCTCCATCCGTAATGTTCGCATATGCATTGACAATGCGCTGACGCATGTTGTCAGGCGTTGTCGGTGGATCACGATAGCAAATATCCTTTAACTTTCCCCACAGAAAGAAATCCGGGGAAGTCAGATCAAGTGAACGACGACCAATCCACCTGTCATGTAATATGCTATTCAATACCGCTTCAAACGCACGCGAGCTATGTGCCGCACATCCATCATGTTGGAAGTACATCGCCATTCTGTCATGCAGTGAAACATCATGTAGTAACATCGGCAGAACATTACGTAGGAAATCAGCATACATTGCACCATTTAAATTGCCATCGATAAAATAGGGGCCAATTATCCTTCCTCCCATAATGCCGCCCCATACATTAACCCGCCGAGGTCGCTGATATTCCACTTGTCGCAGCCATCGTGGATTTTCCGTTGCCCAATAGTGCATATTATGCCGGTTTGCCTTACCGCTGTTGGTGAATGACGCTTCGTCGCTAAACAGAAAGCGTGCAAATAATCTGTGATCGTCCCGTAATTTCTCTTGTGCCCAGTGGCAGAACTGTACACGACGTTCAAAGTCGTCGCCATGCAATTCCTGGTGCATTGGAATATGGTACGGGTGCAATCGATGTTGATGTAGCATTCTCAACACCGACGTTTTTAAGATTCCCGATTCTCGCTCAATTTGTCTGCTACTGACGTGCGGATTAACCGTGACAGCAGCTAAAACACCTACTTGTGCATCATCATTTGTTGCAGGTCGTGGTTGACGTTTCACATGTGGCTGAGCACTTCCTGTTCATTATATAACGTAACTATCCGGCGAACCGTCCGGACACTTGATGATGTCGTCCAGGATACCGAGCAGCATACATAGCACACGCCCGTTGGGCATTTTGATCACAATAACCATACATCAACATGATATCGACCTTTTCCGCAATTGGTAATACGGGTAATGTATCACGAAGCAAATACCGTCCGCACTGGCGGAATGTTACGGGATACCATGTACTTATACGTTTGTGAATATAACAGCGCCATCTATCACAAAGCGAAAAAAGTGGTTCAACTAAAACCTTCATATTTCTTTACGTACTACACGAATATGTAATAAAAGAAATTGGGGTTCCTATTTAAGAAAACGCCGTTGATATCCGTTTGACCTATGGCAGCGCCATCTAGCGGGCCAACCATAGCGCCATCTGGTCTCCCCCTTCAAGTTAGACGAGTTTCGTTATTTGCAGCTTTTTCGTTTGATGCTTATTTCGTGAGATATTTGGCCCGGTCACTATCAATGGACCACCCTGTATACTTTGCAAAGGCACCGTAAGGTGCGTGACAGAGCGTACCACGTACCACTATTTGTCATTTCCTTTTCTGTTGTACTCGCAAACAGAGAAACAGAAGACGACTGTCTGCAAGTTTCCATACTTACCCTAATTTCTGTTATCTTACCTTCGTGGTACCAATGCGAAACGTACGTTGGAGGCAGTATAATCGATCTGCAATCGGCCTCGAATGACGGTTCTCTAAATTTCCGCAATAGTGCCTCGCGAAATGGGCGTGCCTTCCCTCCGAAGACTTCATAATCTCCCCCATCCTTCAATCTATCCTCCACATTAAACAATACCCAGTCCAAGTAATTAATAAGCAGAGTCTCTTATGAAAATTTGAGAGGAGCGAAGATTGCAATAAGCTTTCAAGTTTACATAGCTTGTCGTGTTGACACGGCTCCAGTTCTTTTTGTCTAGGGTTCTGATTCTTGAAGCTGAAAATCTAACATCAGTTCCTCACAGTTAATTTGAACTAAATAAATTTAAAGATTGTTGTTGCAGAATTTTTACGTAAATATATTTTCCACACTCTGCGGAAATAACAATATCACAACTTACGTGCTGATCGCAAGTACCGGTTAGCAACACGCCGCTGAACAGAAAAATTGAAAGAAGTGATTTCTGGGAAATATCAAAATAAGACCGCCGACGAATAGCAGGAAAAGAAACTTGCTTTGCTGCCATTCTGTGGCACTGTGTCGGGCAAGATAAGCCACCTGTTGAAAAGACACAAGATCAAATCAATCTTCAGGCCTCCAACGAAAATCCGTCAATTACTGAGACCAGTTAAAGACGCCTGGAGTCTACGAAATACCCCGTGAGTGTGGCCAGAAGTACATCGGACAAGCAGTGCGCACTGTGAACAACGCAGGAAAGAACATGAGAGGTATTATCGCCTACGTTATCCAGAGAAATCTGCGTTAGCTAAGCATGCGTTAGAAAACGGCCACCACATAAAATTTGACGATACCTCTGTCGTGGCTCGCATTAACGGCTTCTGGGAGAGCTTAATAAAGCAAGCTATTGAAATAAAAATTACTGCAAACACCTTGAATAGAGACGGTGGCTTGCAGCTCAGCGCTGCGTGGGATCCAGCGATCGCGCGGTTGAAGAGGGCACATCGAACGCCGACTCAAAACATGCCATGTATGGCAATGTAACGGGCACCAGTGACGTCAAAGCCGGCAGCTAGCATATATAAGGGCGCACCAACAGCCAGCTGGCAGTCATAACACTTGACAATGGCCAAGGAGTGCTTGGCCGAAACCTCGTGTAGTTTTAAGCAATTGACGCGGTTGGAAACCGGACCACATTTTATTCAGTATTGCAAAGGGTTCAAAATTTTTGTTAAAAAAATGAATTCCTACTATTTTTCTTTACCTTATTAATTTTAATTGTTATTTCCTCAATGAATCCAGAAATAAACATAGTAAACAGTACACGATTGCATAATTAATAATAGAAATTTTAAGTGTGCAAATAATTCGTAACTTCAAATGTTCATTCGGTTACCTTCCATTCAGAAGGCTGTTGCACTCAGCGACTGTTATATTGACTTTTAAATGATAGATTTCAGCTGTCAGTCGTCCTTTTTCAATATTATTGGCAGATCTAGATTTCAGATTAAAATTTAGAAAGGACGACTGGTTGCTGAAATCTATTATTTACATTTCAAATGTTTCTAAAAAAATTATTTTAACTGTAATTTCAAAACTAGTGCTTATCGATTACAACATCGAAACTAAAATATTTTGTAAAGTAATTCTGCTTCTTAACTTGTAGGTTGAAATATAACATACTTTGTATAAAATTATATGAAAATTTTCAGAAAAACAGCTGAGATTTACTGACCTGTCTTAAATTCGAAAAATAATACTGGTAT
The DNA here is from genome assembly GCF_021461395.2 of Schistocerca americana. NCBI lineage: Eukaryota > Metazoa > Arthropoda > Insecta > Orthoptera > Acrididae > Schistocerca > Schistocerca americana. Next base: position 633,408,064 of record NC_060123.1, on the reverse strand, counting down.
CGGCAACTACTGTTGAGGAAAAGTAATGATACAGGATAATGTCTCCCATCTGAGTTCACGAAGCATTTCCGTAATACTTACGTGCTGATCGAAACTACCGGTCAGCAACACGCCGCAGAATTGCTTCGAAGTCATCTTTAAACCAACCTGGCGGGGAACCAAAACATTCCAGCAGTACTCAAAAAGGGTCGCCCTAGTGTTATGTATGCCGTCTCCTTTATAGATGAGCTACACTTTCCCACAATTCTCCCAATAACACGTTGTCGAGCATTCACCTTCCCTATTACCAACATGACGTACTCATTTCATTCCATATCGCTGTGCCACGTTACGCCTAGATATTTAATGGGTGTGACTACGTCAAGCAGCATTCTGCTAATGCTGTCTTCGAAAGTTACATCATTGTGTTTCATACTTACAATTTTCTAAATTTAGAGCGAGCACCCATCCTCCACACCAATTAGAAATTCTAAGTCACCTTGTGTCCCCCTATAGTCACTCAACGACATCATTTCCCCGTACACAACAGCGTCATCAGCCGTAAATTGCAGTTCCCACGGATCATTTTCTATACAGACATTGAGTCCTGACGATAACCTTGTATCTGAACACTCGCAGCCAAGGATAATGTGTCAGTTCTACTAAAAAAATGGATCAAATGGCTCTGAGCACTATGGGACTTAACATCTGAGGTCATCAGTCCCTTAGAACTTAGAACTACTTAAACCTAACTAACCTAAGGACATCACACACATCCATTCCCGAGGCAGGATTCGAACCAGCGAGCGTAGTGGTCGCGTGGTTCCAGACTGAAACGGCTAGAACCAAATGGCTCTAAGCGCTATGGGACTTAACATCTAAGGTCATCAGTCCCCTAGACTTAGAAACTACTTAAACCTAACTAACCTAAGGACATCACAAACATCCATGCCCGAGGCAGGATTCGAACCTGCGGCCGTAGCAGCCGCGCGGTTCCGGACTGAAGCGCCTTTACCCGCTCGGCTACCACGGCCGGCACGGCTAGAACCGCTCGGCCACAGCGGCCGGCTCAGGTTCTCCTACAAAGCCTTCGAGTCACTCACGTATGTTGAAACCTAATCCGTAGGCTCGGACAATCGTCAACAGTCTGTAGCGCGCCACAGTTCCCAATGCTCTACAAAAATTCTAAGATTATGGGTATATCTGTTGCCCTCTAACCATGGTATATAGGATACCGTTCGAGAAAAGAGCAAGCTGAGTTTATCACAAGCGATGCTTTCTAAATCAGCACACATATTTTATGTTCAGAATGAAGAAACAGTAGCGTGATATTAATCACTCGAGGATTGGGAATGAATATGTGAATGTTTTTTTGGTTAACTGTTCAGTTTATCGAGTCACCGGTATATTTACCTGCTTGATATAGCTAAATTATTATGGAAAACAGAGAAATCTGACGGCCCAGTGTTGGAGGTAGTGCAATAGATGCCACCAAGGAATCAGAAGCGTCCAAGACAGTCAAAGCCAGATGCGTAGCGTGGCACTGGCAAATAACTTAAGTGGTAACGAAAGGCGACAGTCGAGGAAAATCTATCTATTTATTATGGTATTCGTGTGTATATACATTATGTGCGAACTCTAAAAAGTAACGATTCTGTGAGCGTTGAAGCCGTGCGTGCATGGCACACCTCGGCCTTAGAGAACCGGTTCCTCGCTCATGCTCCCTGTATATACCGATATGAGTAAGTCTGATTTGCTGGAGTGTTGTTTGGGCGGTTTTACTCAAAATGTGAACGAAACTTTCAGTAGTCTCATTCGGAGATGCGCTCCAAACATAACATCCAGTCGAAGCGAAGTTGTCACCATTGCTTCAAAAATTGATCAAATGGCTCTGAGCACTACGGAACTTAACTTCTAAGGTCATCAGTCCCCTAGAACTTAGAACTATTTGAACCTGACTAACTTAAGGACATCACACACATCCATCCCCAAGGCAGGATTCGAACCTGCGACCGTAGCGGTCGCGTGGTTCCAGACTGTAGCACCTAGAACCGCTCGGTCACTTCGGCCGGCTGCATTGCTTCAAATTTGGCGGTATGTCTATTGAATGTAGACCATACTGCATTAATGCATGAGGCAAATGCCTTTCAAATCAAAATCGACGATGAAATCCGGCGATTCTGTGAAGACAGAGACGTCAGCGGATACGCGCTAAGGGACGAGAAGCGTTTTGAGGGCTTGTCATGTCAATGTAACAGAAAGCGGCCATCAGTAGCCGGGGTGGTAGTTATTATGGACCAGGCATCGATGATATCCCGCAAGTTTCAAGCTTTGTCCCTTCTTTGTACGATAAAAACTCGTCAGACTTTATACGCTTTTTCTCAAAACCATATTTTTTGACATGGGTGTCATTGTCCAGGCTACAATTTTCATCAGATCTTTATAATTTTTAGTCTTCCTTGAAATAAGTGGATTCACCGGTTCCCGTGAGAGCACCGAAGTTAAACGCTGTCGGGCGTGGTCGGCACGTGATTGGGTGCCCATTCAGGGCGCCATGCGCTGTTGCCATTTTTCGGGGTGCACTCAGCCTCGTGATGCCAATTGAGGAGCTACTCGACCGAATAGTAGCGGCTTCTGTCAAGAATACCATCATCACGACCGGAAGAGCGGTGTGCTGACCCCACGCCCCTCCTATCCGCATCCTCCACGGAGGATGACACAGCGGTCGGATGGTCCCGGTAGGCCACTCGTGACCTGAAGACGGAGTGCTTTTTGAAGTAAGTCGAATTCTCTTCAGTTCATGGTAGCCGTTTTCTTCATGTTGACACTTGCATTTTTTGCGGCCAAAAAAGGGAGGTAAAAAAATGTCCATTTCTTTCAAGTATCTATTATTTAGTTTTTTTTTTTTTTTTTTTTTTTGCAAATCCCTAAGATGAATTAAAATAACATCTGTAAGGATCAGGATGATGTGATAATTTCATGTGTCAGATAACCAGAACTGGAGCTACAGCGACACCGTCGACCTACCTTCCAGGGCTGTGTTGGGAAAATCCCAGTTACGAAGTGTAGATATTAATATTATTCAATAAAAATACTAATAGAAACTTCATTGTATGTTTTATTCATTGCAGAAAAGACAATTTGACTACTACATTTCAGAACGGAGAAAAATAGTCCTGAATTTGAGCAATATTTTGGTCCGTCGCCCTGTCGTCATGATGTTGAGCAAAAGGCATCTGAAACGCCATTTTGGTACACTCGTCTAAGCATACGTAGAGAAAGGTAGTAGAAAAACGGAACGAGGTCTCCAAAGAGGAAGAGCGAGGATAATGTAGTTCACCTAGAGGATCCCTATAACCGTACAATAAACGGAGCCCGTGAAGCATTGATACCATATAGATGAAGTAGTTTTCACGTATTACAGTCTTCAATTTACATGTGGGAAAGTCGTAAAGGCCGGCCGGAGTGGCTGAGCGGTTCTAGGCGCTACAGTCTGGAACCGAGCGACCGCTACGTTTGCAGGTTCGAATCCTGCATCGGGCATGAACGTGTGTGATGTCCTTAGAGTAGTTAGGTTTAAGTAGTTCTACGTTCTAGGGAACTGATGACCTCAGAATTTAAGTCCCGTAGTGCTCAGAGCCAAATTCATAAAGTTTAACTACGCAGGCAAATCTTTTCTTCAAGGCACGATTGGTCACTAACTGGAAACCACAATGAAAATAAACATTGTTTATTTGCAACATTTAGTTACAGCTTCCAATCTAGACACTGACAGACCCGACTTGGACATTTGTCCTTGCATGGTATCAACTTTCCAATACCCTCGTCACAGCAGACAGCCGCCTGTACGATCCGCAAATTGCCTCCTCTTGCAGAAACTTGTTGTCTGTGCCAAATGCTGTCCTCACAGCTAGCGGTTCATGTGAACAAAGAGATGGCAGTCAGGGGGAGCCAAGTCCGGCCTGCATGGTGGATAATCAAACACTTTCCAACGAAAACGCTTTAGGTGCTTCTTGTTGAAGCTGCAGTGTGCGGCCGACCATTGTCATGGAGAAGGATAATGACTGATGACAACATTACTCTTACCTTTTTCTAAACTGCCCTTTACAGACGATTTTCTCGAATCTCCTGATCCGCTTGCTAAGCAAGGTCATCGGTTTATAGTCGCTTCCTTCCCTGTCCTCCTGTACCATTAATGTCTGTACGTTCTGCTTCAGAGTTCCTGCACCATTGTCGCACTTTGCTGTCACGCATGACAGATACGTTATGGGGGCTGCATGAAATCAGGCGGATCCCTTCAGCACGAAGGTATCGAAAGACAGCAAGCACTTAACATTTGATGGGAGACTCTGTATATTTGCGTCCTCACTGTTCGCTCAGAATCGACAGTGCAACGTGAAGAGACCGACAGGCATACTACAGGCATTGTGCAACACGTAAAGCTTCATTGGAATTTCAGTGCGGTTTTAATTTCGCTACCGATCGGACCCTGAAAGATAAATAGCCCTCGTATAACATCGGAAAAATAACGTTATATAAATAATCATGTGTTTGTTTGCAGGTACATTTCTAGAGTACTGATATTCAGTGAAATGCGCACATCACACCGTAGCGCGTAGCTGTAAGCACCACAACAAAATGAAGCATGCAACTGATAAAACTGGGTATCGTTCAGCAACTAGGTTTCTGCATTTTAAGAGGAAGACAGCAGAAACAATATATGCTGAGTTGCCGGCAGTAACGCATCATCATACGGCGTAGTAGGTATATGTCGCAGACGATTTCAGTGTGATTAAGCAGGTCTGCATGATGAAGAATGTAGTGGAAGGTAATGTCTCTGTGAAAAAGAAGGAGTCACCCTGATTTTGGAAGACGAGTGTATTATAAGGACCAATCAAATGAAAACTGACCACCCGCCCCCACGGGATTGTCGAATGGTTTCATTCAGAAGTAATCACCACATGCTATAAGACAGGTATCCCAGAAGGAGACGAGACGATCAATTCCTGTGCCGCAGAACGCAGTGGGCTGCTGACGGATCCACAACCACAACTGATCTTGCACTTCCTCGTCCGACTGAGGCCGAGGTCCAGGCACGAGTTTCTTCATGTAGCCGAAGATGTGAAAATCACACGGCGAGAGATCGGGGCTGTTCGCAAGATGTTGCCCATCTAAATCACTGAAGTGTAGCCTCGGTCTGACTGCCAGTGTGGAGGTGTGCCAATGAATGTAAACACGTTGCTATTATATTTGTACCTGTTGTCCCAGTTGGTCAAAGAATGTTGCCTGCAATGTATGAAGACATGAATCCCAGTACTGTGAAGCACCGAAATGTTCGATACGTTATAGGCCTGCTAGCTGTGTAGCCGTCGGAGCTGAACAGTGTGCCACAATGTTAGCTGAACAACGAGGGAACTGCATTCTGCAATAGACTAGATAGAGCAGAACACTGTTCCCCGAGACTGTGGAGGCCTTAATGCACGGTTTCAGGACTGCATTGTGGCCAGACGGTTCTAAATGCGAGACGCAACCTTTTTCCCAAGAGAAGCTATACATCGGTCCATTATCCAGTGATGAGGAATGATACGCAGTGTATATACACTGAGTACATAATGTATGGACAAAAATTTATTCATTAGGACGTCATTGCCTCTGGACACCGATATCTCTCATTTTCATTTTCCACGGCATTATGATATTTCTATTTTTATTCCTTTCTTTTTCACAAACGTACTGGTACACACGTTTTGTAGTCATGCTGATTAAACAATATCTTAGCACTATTTATTTTCAAAAGACACATCATCGAAAAGGACCATTAACTAATTACATCAAAGTGTCCCATTACCGAACAAACGAAACATTCTAGAGACGCAACATTTCCAACAACTGACGGAACAGGCCCTTTAAGGTGGAGCCGCATTGCTTAAAATGCATTTTTGACAGAAACGCCTCAGAGAAAAATAAAGCGATCAAGATACTCAAGTATGACACGCTCCAAGCAGAAATCGAAAAGGTAGTCAAAGAAATTCTAAACGATTTTTGTAAGAATTGTAATAGTGCATAATCAATTAAATAACCTTGAGCAGAGGTGTGTGTCTCTAATTACACCCTTCTGGAACAAACAAAGAGACGTGAAGTGAAGAATAACCTCAAGCACAGAAAGTGAAAGACGAGATATTTTGGCGATGATAGTTGAATTTGTCAACAAATGTTTGTTGGGTCATCTGACAGTATTTTGAAGCTTCGACTGTTTCACGCGAAGCTACGCAACGATTCTTTACACAAGAGACAGAGGATTTTTTTCCGGCCCCTTAGAAAATAAATTATTATTTTGTATTATAAGAAGATTAAATCGTGCGAAGTGGCGCAGTGGTTAGCGCACTAGACTCGCATTCGGGGACATGACGGTTCAAGTCTCCAGCCAGCCATTCACGTGTAGGTTTCCCGTGATTTCTCTATATCGCTTGCGGTGAATGCCGGGGTGGTTTCTTTGAAAGGCCGATTTCCTTTCCCTATTTTACTAGTACGAACTTGTGTCTCGTCACTAATGACGTCGTCATCAATGGAACTTCACATAGTTATGCGAAGGCTAATTTTTAAGTTCAGTAAAGGACACACTAACCATTTTTTTTTCCAGAAGTTTTCTCTCATCCTATTTGAACTCAGTTCATTCGATATAGACATTATTCCGAAACTCCGTTTCTGTACAGAATTTCATCTTTATAAAATAGTCAATCATCCTGAAACCTTGTGAATCTTAAAAGCAAAGACAAAAAGAGTTAGTCGTCTCTACTCTTCATGAAAATCATATTCATTTGGATTTTTAGATGCACTTTCATCTTTGACTGCTCACACAGATCTTCATTCTTGGCATTATGTGCTTATTCACAGTCATTTTTCCACTAATAGTGCTGTTCCAGAGTACCGGATAAATTTTCTCGATTAAGTCTATGTTTGCCCTGAAGTGCAATTCCTTGTTTCTTCACGGCTTCAAATTTACCTTGCTATTTCTATGACATATGCAAATGGAATGGGATTCTTTAATGCTTACTATGCCATTAAACAGAGGTACATAACGAGTTGTCATTTCATTGCACTTTGTGTGTCCAGATTCACTTATACGCACGTTACTTATTGCCCCGAAATTTAAAAAAAAAAAAGTAATTTTCTTAGCCGCGTATCTAATGTGTACGGAATACCCACCCAATATTATGCTCTTTAGTATTACCTACATATCCTAGATGGAAAATATAATTTTTAAGAAATGAAACTGAATACAATGTGTAGGAAGGAAACGTCTAAGCACTGTTTTCCCAGAGTACATGGTAACATGATACACGTCTAATACGTAATGTATTGTGCTCGCTTCTGAATATTGATGTAATGAGGCCAACTTGTGTCCATCACTTTGTAGCAAAAGTAGCTGTATGTCCGAACCCTTTCTCACCCCCCCCCCCCCCTCCCGACAAGTGCTATTCTTTGCCTTCTTTTAGATTTTTAAAAGTCTTTTTGCACCATAATTATTTTGAACTACGCATACCTACGAGTGTGTAAACAGCGGCAACTGGACTGCATAAAAGTCAGTTTGGTTTAGTGTACAGGATTACGAGTCACGAGGATTGCAGAAGATTCTGATACTTTTTATACTGATCATACTGAGGAGATAATTGACAGTGAAAGTAAGTATATTTAAAGTTACTGGGATGTAAATTTGGGTTTGTACTACTGTCCTAAATGAAACCACTGGAACAGTATGTAGTTTTGATACAACGTTATTAAATTTTAGGCCCATTTTCGCTTATTGTTTAGAACTATTATTTGGTTTAGGCATTATGAGTTCATGGAAGTTTCGAGACGTGGGATTGTGTCTAAGAAAAAAGTGAAAGTGCGTTGATATGTATTTCATAAAATGATGGGTGCTTGAAAACTGTATGTCCCAGTGGTTTCAAAGTGAAACGACTACTTTCAAATATGAGACTATATTTCTTGCCAGTTTCTTGTTTTATCCGTCGCTTACTATGACAATACACGTCAATTTTGTGAAAAATTATAAATTATATTCCAAAGTGAAACCATCTCTTAAAAATAATCTTTAAAATAATTGATTGTTTACTTTTTCGCCAATTTTCTCTTGCATTCGTTGCTCACTGTGATGATAAAGATCAATGTTGTGAGAAATTATAAAATTATTGAAACTCTCCTGACAGATTAAAACTGTGTGCCGGACTGAGACTCGAACTCGGGACCTTTGCCTTTTTTTTTTTTTTGGGAGTGACCGCCCCAATAAACAATTCATCACTGGACAGTGACGCAACTTTTTTTTACATTTATTTATTGGTATTCTATGTGGATACAAAATTAGGCAGTTCACAAAAACTAAATGAAATGCATCCTCTGAAAAAAAAATCATTGTAAATCAAGTCACAAATTTAAAGGAACAGGGATGTTGTTTTTATTTATTTATTTTCAATAAAGATCACTCTGTTAAAAGGAAAATGTAGATCATTTCATGGTAAAGTATGTGCACTACATATTGAGTGGTGAGAGAAGCGTGAGGTTCATTATCAGCTGTCAAATGTGCACACCGACTCCACCCGGCACATCCCAACTGCGTGGGGGGTCGAGGAAGAGTGCCTGAAGATAATTGGCAAAGGTTTTCCGATAGTGTGACCATCTATGAACCTCACTGTGGGCTTGCTGCAAAAAATACCAAAAGTCAAGTCGCGACTTGGCAGCATCCCCATAGAGGTACGCGATCGTCCAACCTTTGATCCAGATGATCGACTGTGATTTAGTCGCCGGAAAGTAGTCACTCTCCGGATGTAAGAAGGAAGCAGGTGTAATATGTTGCGGGGTCACACGGAGGTAGCAAGCCACCATCTGTCTTCCTAGGAGCCATACGTCCTCCACCGCGATACAAGTTAAACGGTGATGGTCGTCATCCACTTAGCGACATTTCGGGCATAATGGAGTGTCCACTAGTCCAATTGCATGGAGCCGTTGGTTGGTGTTGAACTTGCCACAGGCGACAGAGAACCACAGTGCCCGAACGAAGGTAGGAAGGAATTTTTGGTGCACGTGTCTCCAAATCTTCTGCCAATGCAACTTGTTTGAGTTCAATGACATTACGACTTATCCGTCGTAGCAGCCAAACATAAAAATCCTTCGTGCACGGCGGTCTCGTGCGCGGAATCTCGTCTCTGATATAACTAAGTTCCACGATAAATGTTGAGACATGCGCAAAATGTGGCGTAATGTTGTCCACCGCCACCGGAGGTGTGAGGGACGCTTGAACCAGGAGATCCAGTAGGCGGGATGTAAGGGAATCACGCCCGCTACGCCATTGCTTGTACATCGTGGCTAGAAGGAGCGCCGTCGCTCGGCAGTGAACATTCGTAAGTCCGAGTCCCCCCTCGTCCGTAGGGAGAGTGAGCGTTGCGTATCGCACCTTGAGGGGCGACCCAATCATCACAAAATAGCCTAGTGCTGACTGAAGTCGACGTCCGAGCGTGAGTGGTAGGGGCAGGATCTGCGAAATATGCACCTTTCGAGAAACCACATAAGTGTTCAGATACTCGACTCGCTGCAAAGGATCAAGGCGCCATAGGAGATGTTGTTCGACCATGGTACGTGTTGTCTGTAAAATACGTCGGTAGTTAACTGCCGCAGTACGTTTTACAGATGAGGTAAAGTCTATGCCGAGATAGCGGAATCATTGCACTTAAGGAAACGAACTGATTTCTTCCGGCGTTAGGCCCCTTCCAACGGGCATTGCCGCCGATTTGTTCATGTTCACAGCACTACCCGCCGTCACACTGCGGTCCAACAACAGTTCAAGGACCGTCTTCACCTCTCCCTCAGAACGAACGAGCAGCAGGAGGTCGTCCGCATAGACACGACATTTGAAGGTGTAGCCCCGTAGTTCCATCCCAAAAAGAGAATTTGTTAGCTTCCCAATTAATGGTTCTAACGCTATCGCGAACAGAAGCATCGAAAGAGGGCAGCCCTGGCGAATGGATAGTCGAATTTGAATGGACCCTGCTATACGCCCATTAACCTGTACCAAGGATTGTGCGCCCCCATAAATCCGTCAAATGAGACCAGTAAAACGGTCTGGAAATCTCATTTGCTCCCGTACAGCGTACAGATAGTTGTGGCGCACCTTATCAAAAGCACTGTCAAAATCAACCGCCACCATCGCTGCTTTAAGCTGGCACTCCTCTGCCAGCGCTATCACATCACGGCATTCGCCAGTAGCTGTTTGCACATTCACCGATCCACAAGGTGTCGTCTGTTCTAGAGAGAGAACGCTACGAATTAACATACGACATCGGGACACTAGCAACCGTGCAAAGATCTTGGCATTAAGCAGGGTGATGGGGCGATAATGTGAGACCGTAATTCCTAGCTTCGGTTTATGTACTGGCACCAAGAGGCCTTCCATAAAAGCCGGTGGAAGAGGCGCATCGGAATTTAACATCTCGTTGTACATTTCCGTCCATCGCGGTGCCATTTCGTTGCGAAATTCTCGATAAAATTCAGCAGGAAGTCCATCAATGCCTGGGGACAGATTCAACGCACCCTGTGCGGTCGCAGCAAGTACTTCCTCACAGCTAATGGCCTCCAGTAAGGTTCCCGCGGCCTCCACCGTCAGTGTACGGGAGACGTACGTGGCTATACGGTCGAGGTCATCGACAGGGGCTGCTTCTTCCCGATAGATGCGTTGGTAATGGTCGACGAATGCAGAGACAATGTCCGCTTGACGCGTCACTCTTCGGTCTTCGCGGGTAATTAATTCCCGTACCAAAATGCGTCGCCGGTGCTTTCGTTCATTCACGACGTGGTGCATTGAAGGAATCTCGTGCCTTATCGTATCGTGACATCTGGCGCGCACCATGGTTCCCTGAAGCTGTTTCCGAACTAAAGCCACTAGTTTAGCTTTAATTCTTTTGCGTTCGGTCCAGATGTCCTGTCCCGGCGGATCATCATCCAGGTCGCGCAGTGCTGCAAAATAAAATCGGTCGTACGGCGGCGCCATTCAGCCATCTCCCTGCTATATGAGATGAACGTACGGTGAAGCGCCAGTTTAGCACAAGTCAGCCACCAATCAAGCTTCGTCGCATACCTTCCAACCCGTCACTAGCACATCGTCCATGTCTCAAGGATCCGTTGACGGCATTCAGGATCATGTAGATGTTGAATGTTTAATTTCCACGGGGCCTTACTGTTCCACACCTCTCTACGGGGAAGAAGCACCGTACAGATGTAAGCGCTGTGATCGGAAAATGCCAATGGCCAGCGTTCCGCGTCCTGGACATCATTTGCATGAGCCCGTGAGATATAAATGCGATTTAATCTGCTCGCCGAATGACTTGTCACGTAGGTGTATCCCGGTGCACCTCGACGTAGTAATTCCCACGTGTCACTAAGTACAAGGTCGTTGACAACGATTCGCAACTCCTGGCTGATGTTTGCTTACGGCCATTGGTCTTTCTGGCTGAGAACACAGTTGAAATCTCCACCAAGTATTACGCAATAATAACGTCCATGGAATAGTGGGACAATGTCTTCTGCATAAAATCGCGCCCTTTCCCGCCGCCGATTGTTTCCCGACGGTGCATAAAGATTGATGATGCGTGTCCCAAACGTCGTGAAAGCCATTCCCCTGGTGACGAAAGATAACACACGTTCTCCACTGGGAAGCCATCTCGCACGTAAACTGCCACCCCACTCCCATTGTGATCTCCATGTGACGAATAGGATTGGTTGCCTGCGATGTATGGGAGTGCAGCTATGTGGACTTCCTGCAGCAAAGCAATATCCACATCAGATGCCCAAATCGTTTCCTTCAGTAGGTGTATTTTGGCCGGTGAACGCACGTCATTTATATTTAATGTCGCAATACGGTTCGCATGGCGTTGAATCCCACTCTGTCGAGGCACAACAACGTCTCCCTGCTTCGGCGCTGGGGGCTGAGTAAGAAGACGTTCTCTCGCCCCTCTCCCTTCACCTTCAGCAATTATTAGGCTGTCTTCGTGAGTGCCGGGTGCCTCTGTATGACGTCCGGCGCCCCTTCAGTATCGTCATACCACATCTTTTCAGGCAGTGATACATTCGTGTCCTTAGTCATAGCATCTGCGTCTGGAGAGCCAACTGGTTGTGATTCCTCTTCAGCATCACCACGTCCCGGTACCGTTAATGTGACAGACCGCTGCTGGTCTGATCGAACACTTTCCATTGCCTCATCCTGTTTCGTAGAGGCTGTTGTGTCGCCTTGGTCCACAGGCACATCGTCGTCGGGGCAAGGGGAGTCATCCCGAGGAGATGTCGTGCGACGCCGCCGTTTCCTCCTTGACGGGGAACATTCCTTGTGTGATCTTCCTTCCGTGTCCTCAGATTGTAGGGAATCACGGCTGCCCGACAGGAAAGATCCGTAGGAACTGGAAGTATTTCGAGTCCCATCGTTGTACTTGGCGGGAGTTCGGTCGAAATTGACGTTGCCGTCACATAGTGCGTTCCAGACGGAACAGCATCCGTAATGGCCGGAACTGCTTCGTGTACTATCGGTGTGCTTGGTGGGAGTTCGGTCTCATCTGATGTTGTCGCCGTAGATTGTATGCTCGATGGAGCAGCATCCTCTGTCATCCCAACGTCTGCTACAAGGTTTCGGAGAGTGCCATCTTGATCTTCCACCGGGGCTGTGTCTTTTCGGTCATCAGCGGACGCAGTGACGGCTTTGGCATAGGTGATCGGTAGTACTGTCATCGTCGGCGACGGCTCCCGCACATCTGAAGGCAGTTGCGTAATCCGCTGTTGCATACAGTTCGACCTGAGGTGTCCCTCCTGGCCACAGCCAGAACATGTACGTGGTTGACCATCGTAACTCACCACCGCCCGACAAACACCAATTGTCAGATAGGACGGTACATGCTTCTGAAGATCAATATTGATCTGTCGCACTCCGTTAAGAACGGGGTACGTGGCTAATTGTGTCCAGCGTTCTGCTGTGTGACCTTGTACCGTGCCGTATGGCTTGAAAGCCTCGATAACTTCGTCAGCCGGGAGCTCAAATGGCAGCTCAAAAACACGTATTGTCCGTATACCCAGACCAGCATGTTCTACAGTTACCGTGCCGACATTCCCGTCACTATGGCAAAACCGGAGACCTGCTTTTGTCGCCTGTAGAATTCTCTCACACGCCGCGTCATTTATCATCTTAACATACACCGTGGGACTAATGATGGACAGGTGAATTCCGACAATATCGTTTGACGGTATCTTGACTTCCTCTCGAATGAATCGTTCCACTGCTAAAGCCTTTGGTCGTTCGCAGTCTTTGCAGAAATTGAATCGTAATGTAGTTTTCCTGTACTTGTTCGCCATGATCGTTGTTACTAGTCCGCGCGCAGACTAAGTCCACAAGTAAACAAACACTCGCACACGCCGCACAGGCGGAAGTATCGGACCTCCGCTTCGCACGGCCGCTAGCGCCGAACTGACTGAGCTATCCAAGCACGACTCACGCCCCGTCCTCACAGCTTTAACTCCGCCAGTACCTCCTCTCCTGCCTTCCAAACTTTACAGAAGCTCTCCTGCGAACCTTGCAAAACTAGCACTCCTGAAAGAAAGGATATTGCGGAGACATGACTTAGCCACAGCCTGGAAGAAAGAGAAGAAAGAAGCGTCGACTGACTTCTGCTGACGATAGCCATAGTCCCGAGGGGACAGTGGACGACAACGACAGTATCGACCTGAGACCAGTGGATTCAACAGATACCGAGATGACGATGCAGGAATTGCACAGCGACGATAACTTGAACTCTCCTTCTGGTGACCGGAAGGCAGAAATGGAGATAACAACTGTCCAACATCAGAGCGGTGACAACGTTGCCTCCCATCCTTCGACCAGTTCCGGATATATGCTGGGGGACTGGCCGCAAGAAATGGACCAACAGGAACAGAATGAAAATACGAACGCGAAGATTGAGGATAGTCCTGGCCAGAGGCCGGGAGGGATCGGGAAATGTTAAACAACTTAGTGTGGTGAGGAGCGCCGGGGGTGCAGATAGACGCTTAATGACACCGCCCTATAACTGATGAACACACGCCAGGCGTACCGCATTGCAACGATAAACATTAATGGCATTCGGACACCGCTTAAAATTCAAATGCTGAAAGATATGTTACGCGCTGCGGACGTGGATATTGTACTCCTACAAGAAGTGCGTTTCACATCGCCGCCAGAGTTCTACGGCTACGAGGCACATTATTCAGTGCACGATGAAAGTGGATGCGGTGTGCCGATTCTTACCAGGGAAGGAATAGGACTGGAGGACGTCATGTCTGTCCTTTCGGCACGTGGCATAGCGATCACTGTCGACGGCGTTCGTTTCGTCAATTTACACGCGCCATCTGGATCCACAAAATGAAGAGAAAGGGCGACCTTTTACACCGAAGAGATATCACCGTTGTTCGCTGGACATTATGATAACTATATAGTGGGCGGCGACTTTAATTGTGTCGTCGACAAAAAGGACCAAGTACCTCACTATGTGCCATGCATGGAACTGCGTGCGTTGATTACCGAAATGGCGCTTCTGGATACCTGGGAACTGCAGCATGGCGACAGACCGGGTTATACGTTTTTAACGGGACACTCGGCGAGTAGACTTGATAGAGTGTATGCGACACGAGCTCTACGGACGGCGATACTGGATGCCGAAATCTGGCCAGCGGCTTTTACGGATCATATGGCGTACGTCTGTACGATTTCACTAACGCGTCAGAAGATATGGCGGAGTAAGGGTCACTGGAAAATGAATTGTGCACTTTTACGTGACACTGCATGTCGCCGGTCGATAGAGGCGGCCTGGAAGACCTGCGTTCGCCGCCAACGACCATACACCTCGGTTCTCCAGTGGTGGATCAAATGCGCAAAACCAACATTACGGAGAACGTTGATACGATACGGGCAGGACAAATCGCAGTCGAGCCGCACGACGGCTGATTTTTATTTTACAGCCCTGAGGGAGCTGATGACCCAACAACCATCGCCGGAACGGCACACGGCCATGCGCAGGATAAAAGCCAAGTTATTACAGCTGACTAGACTAAGAATGGAAGGTATAATGGTCCGGGCGAGATTGGCGGACACAGTTGGTGCCGAAACCCCCTCCATGCACCACGGAGTACGTGAACGCCAACGACGACTCAGGACATTGATCAGGGAACTAATCTCTGAAACTGGCCAGCAAGTTGTGAACGAGAGTGATATTGCGCATGTGTTTACTGACTATTTCCGCCAGTTATATGGACCTGTACAAGTGAACCACGAGACACTACATGATGTCATCTCGGAAATGCCAGATAGAGGACCACCACTGGATGCAGAGACTTTCATCACAGCGATAACAGAGGACGAGCTGACAGATGCAATTGCCAGGGGAGCTCCGAAAAAGTCCCCAGGACAGGACGGCTTCTCAATTGAATTTTACCGCTCCTTTGCATACCTCATGGGACGGACCTGGATTCAGATGTACAACGAACTCCTGTTACCGAAGACTGAGATACCTTCCGAATTCACGGGGGGTATCATCATCCCAATACCCAAACCACGCGGTGGCAGAAGGCCATGACATTATAGACCACTCACTCTCTTGAACTGCGACTATAAGATTTTCGCGTGTATCCTTGCATCCCTGGGGCTTGCCTGCGGTCTTCAATTTCTGATAGACTCCTCATAGATGAAACTTGCCTCGGCAGTAAGAGTAACGCACATACGGCGCTCGGTGACTACCGAGATATCATTGCATTAGCAGTGGCATGCCGAGTGCGTGGGGCACTCGTCGCTATTGACTTCGATCATGCGTTCGACAGAGTGGATCATACCATTTTGCATGCGGTGATGGGCAGATTGGGAATCCCACAGGCCTTCATCCTAGTGATCATGCGACTGTTACACGGCGTCCGATCAAAGGTCTCGGTGAATGGGCGGGGCACTGACTACATTGTTATTTCAAGGGCAGTTCGTCAAGGTTGCCCCCTTTCGATATTTTTGTATGCAATGGCTTTGGAACCCTGTCTATATGGTCTCCGAAGACGGTTGGAGGGAGTGCCGTTGCCACAACTGACCTTTCATTGCCGCGCTTAAGCTAACCATGTGATGCTGGTGGCAAGGACAGGCGACGAAGTACGTACGGCGTTGGCATGGAAACAGCGATACGGGATGGCGGCAGGAAGCGTGGTTAAACTACAGAAATCACGCTGCATGAATGTCGGTCGAGGATTACAATCGGGGGAGGAAGGCCCGCTCATGTTAGTTAAGACAATAAAATGTCTAGGTGTTACGTTCCACACGGATGTGCAGCGGACAGCAGCGTATAACTACCGACGCATATTGAAGCTGATGCGGACAACGGTACTGTTACAGAAATTAAGAGCGTTGGATATGATTCAGAGGGTGACCTATGTTAACGTATACCTAGCACCGAGACTCACTCACGTAGCGCATGTCCTGCCTTTAACGCGCACAATGGTATCACGGATACAAGCAACTTTCGGAACCTACGTGAGTGTGGGACACCTGTTTAAGATCCAATACACAACGCTTACGCTACCACCTGGAGAGGGTGGACTTGGTCTAGTAAACGTATATGAAAAGGCACGGGCGTTATTCATCTGTACGATTTTACGACAGTGGCGCGGTCAATCTCGCAATATTTCGGATGCGTTGGCCGAGGTACTAGCGCCCACTTCAATGCTGCCCCCAGTCAATGTGGGCCATATTTCACCGAAGCTGTCACATTTCAAGTCTTTTTTTTTTTTTGAGCTTAGCTATGTCAGAGAGTCCTTCCCAACAACACAACTACCGACAACGCGAGATGTATACTAACTCTTACTGCGCCGGTGCCCCAGGAATACCCTGGAAAAGAAGTAACCAGACAAGAACTGGCGACAGATATGGTGCGTTATACGGAACGTTTACCTCCCAACGTCGGTACGCTCAACATGGTATGTGGTGGTAAATAGGAAGTTCACAACGAATCAACGGCGGCACGCGATTCATTTGGCAGACACCCCACTATGTTTAGGCTACGCAACAGTGGACACTGATGAATATCGTTTAGCATGTAGTGGGACGGCTCCAGTGTGGCACTTGGCACAACAGATATTGGCGTTCCTGTTACGCTCCGCCCCTCACACAATTTCATCAGACACACTTTTTTTCCCCCAAGAATCTTATTTTCCGGCCCAAAAAACCAATGCAGTGGCATGGATAAGGGGAATTGTGGTGGGCTACGTGTATAACGAATCGGAAAAGGACAAAATTGATTTTTGGCATTTTCTCCTGGATGGACACACGAAGCTGTAACAGCATAAGGAATATGAGCAAGACTTCGCTAATTACTTGCGACTTACATTTACCGACCCGCCGGCCAGATGGGGTGTGACGGGTGAGAGATGAGATAGACGAAGAAGCCGAGATAGACATCGATCACACTTACGGACCCTTAGTTAATTTCGAGAAGTCGACCCAGTCTTACACCAGCGTCTGGAGAACGAGTCGATAGATGGCTCTCTTGCTCTATCGAACGTCGGGCCGTGAGCAGGTGTCGCCCCCGACACCAATTTCATTTCATTGCTACAGGAGCATGTTTCTTTTGTATTTGTACTATCCGCAATGTCTTCATGTCTTTCATTTGGGCATTTTCAGTTTTATTCATTTCCTTAATTAATTAATTTTCTAATTAGCCACTATTTGTCAACATATGGACATTGTAGACACTATTTATGCAGTAGTACAACAAAATGTATGTCAGCAAAGGTGGTAAAAAAAAGAAAAAACCAAAAAAGTTGGTAGAGCACTTGCCCACGAAAGGCAAAGGTCGCGAGTTCGGGTATCGATAAAAAAAAAAAAATAAAAGTCGGTGGAGCAATTGCCCGCGAAAGGCAAAGGTCCCGAGTTAGAGTCTCGGTCTGGCAGACAGTTTTAATCTGTCAGGAAAGTTTCATATCAGCGCACACTCCGCTGTAGAGTGAAAATTTCATTCTATAAAATTATTATTTTGTATTGTTGGTACTAAAAGGGTTAAGACGAAAACGTCTCGTTTTCCAATTATACGATTCTGATTATCAGGTATATTTTCGTACAGTGAACTGTGCTTTGCCTTTAGTTAACGAAGCGATACGAATAATCTTCACCAACACTCAGACATCCTATGAAAATTTCCGCCTTCATCATGAATACTTACGAGATTATAATTACATCTGAATCCATATTGTCCGGTTGCGCGCACGGATCGTTGAATAAAGGCTAAGGGGAAAAGAAGAGCAATCGATCACGAAATCCGTCGTTTTATTACAGCAGATCTAGATTACATATTATATTACATAGTCCTCTTCATTCCGTGTACCAACAGTTCACTTTAGTCCAAAATGTCACGCGGTAAACTGTACTGATTGATGTAGGATATACAGGAGTCTAACACGAACTGCTACATATTTTCAATCCACATGTGAAGGACTGAAATGGGAGATCCTTTCTGGTAAAAGATCGTGGATTTTGTTTCATAGATGAGCACAAGACAGCCACAGACAAATGCTTAACGCTATGAATCATTGTCTTAAAACGATCGCAATATTATTGGTAGACTGAAATAACTCGTCAACAGAGTTATTGAATCCTGAGAGTGCTCCAGTTTTCAATTTGTTTACTGGCCAGTAAAGATAAGCACTCTTCATTTTGAGGGAACACCGATAAATAACCAAAACAAGTCCGCTCTGGCCCATAAACATGGGCGATGCAATCTGAGGGATTAGCGGAATGCCGGTCTGTGAAATCGAGATAAGCTAGTTGCTAAGCGATACGCACTCTCTCTATAAATTACTGCGGCCTAACAACTTTGAATCAATGGGGCATTAGAGCGGTAGCGCGGGAAGCGAGTTAAATAGCAGCGAGAGTCCATGCCGCCAAGTTGGCCAGCCTGCGCCGGGCACGTTATTAGTCGCGGGCACCTGAGGTGTTCTCAGGTCAACAGCATCAATATGGAACAACCCGTGACGTCACGACGGGCAAACACTCGATAATGCCCTCCTACCGCGGAGGGATTTCGGAATTAAAAAAGGCGGCAACGGGGGCAGTTTCGAGTGCCCTTCTGGCACAAAAATGCAATCCGCATAAATGTAATCCGAGATAAGAACGTACGTTCGAGAGCCAAATAAAACTACATTGGACTTTCTGAACGGTGTTAAGCGGAAAAACGAATCATATGATCTGTGGTGGAGGCGCTCTGTGTACTATTGTTGTTTCCCTCTTTCCCCTTCCATCCGCAAATGGTACGCAGGATGAACGATTGTCGGTATGTCTCTAATGTCTCTAATGTCTCTAATGTTAACGTACTTGATAAATACGCGTAGGACGAAGCAGTGACTTAGTTGTCTCTTCTAGCAAAGAACAGTCTTCGAATTGTAATACACCCCTGACCGAAAGTATGGATCACCCTAGGCAACTTTTAGTGTTGTGAAAAATAAGAAAATAAATAGAAACAATTTGATCGAGTTTATAGTGTTTATTAGTAACACAAAATCAATATTTCGGGTGCCCACCTTCTGCCCTTATTACAGCAGAAATTCTTTTTGACAGAGGGTACACTAACTTTTTACAATCTTCGACATTGCACTCAACGTCTACTAATTTTTCTTTTTACTTAATTGTGTGCCGCCTGACTTTGCGCTTCAGATAAACACATAAGTGCTCTATGGGGTACAAGTCCGGTGATTGGACGAGGTAGTCCAGAAGCTGGATGATATTTTCCCGAAGCCAAGTCATTGTGCGGACAGATATACGGCAGTTTGCGTTATAGTGCTGGGATTTAACGCCATCCAAGGTTGCATCGCCAAAAAGGGTTGTCAAAGAGGACAGTAAAGCAGATTCTAGGACATCTATGTGCTTTGTGCAGTATATACGGTCTTCACACACGACAGTTTGTCCCACTCCTGCAGCGCTCATGCAGCAACGGATCATGACGTTCCCTCCGTCGTAGTTTACTGCAGGTACCACACACTCTGGGTTAACTTCCCAGCCCATCCCGCGATGAACTAGGTCACATCCAGCGTAACAAAAATCTGAAATGTGAATGAATATTGTAGAGAAATCTTGCACGAATTTTTAAATTAATACATTTTGTTTTCTGCCCAAATTGGTATCTGTTGTTAGAGCATCAAGTTGACAAATATACCAGAATGTTAGCTTCGTCAGACCAGACACTATCTGACCAATCTTGTTCGATGAACGTTCGCTGGTTTAGAGCCCACTCATAACGTGGCATTCTATTCTTAGCTATGGCTTCTTCCTGGCTTTACAGCCTTTTAGATGCTTTTAGATGCTTCATTCCTATTTTTTAACGACTCTCTTGCTATCATTCGGTCCCCACGGTCTGTTCCGCTTGCACCTAGTTCTGAGCCTATTAACATGTGACCCGGATGGTGCATCGCTCAGTACCGTATTGTACAGAACGGCGTGAACAACTCACAGTTTTCTAAATCTCCACCTGCGATTTCCCGTGCTCATTCAAAACCTTTATCTAAGTTCGTTTTTCTAAACCAAGTTGGTTCCTTTTAGGTATAATGCAGCAGTATCACCGATGCCAAAGATCAGAAATTTTGGTCTTAGGTCAAAGCGGTAGGTGGATAAAAACAAAATGTCCAGATACTCTGTGACCAAAATGGTACTGAAACAGAGGATGACAGACTAAAGGCCGAAATACTAAATGTATTTTTCCAAAGCTGTTTCACAGAGGAAGACTGCACTGTAGTTCCTTCTCTAGATTGTCGCACAGATGATAAAATGGTAGATATCGAAATAGACGACAGAGGGATAGAGAAACAATTAAAATCGCTCAAAAGAGGAAAAGCAGCTGGACCTGATGGGACACCAGTTCGATTTTACACAGAGTACGCGAAGGAACTTGCCCCCCTTCTTGCAGCGGTCTACCGTAGGTCTATAGAAGAGCGTAGCGTTCATAAGGATTGGAAAAGGGCACAGGTCATCCCCGTTTTCAAGAAGGGACGTCGAACAGATGTGCAGAACTATAGACCTATATGTCTAACGTCGATCAGTTGTAGAATTTTGGAACACATATTATGTTCGAGTATAATGACTTTTCTGGAGACTAGAAATCTACTCTGTAGGAATCAGCATGGGTTTCGAAAAAGACGATCGTGTGAAACCCAGCTCGCGCCATTCGTCCACGTGACTCAAGAGGGCCATAGACACGGGTTCCCAGGTAGATACCGTGTTTCTTGACTTCCGCAAGGCGTTCGATACGGTTCCCCACAGTCGTTTAATGAACAAATTAAGAGCATATGGACTATCAGACCAATTGTGTGATTGGATTGAAGAGTTCCTAGATAACAGAACACATCATGTCATTCTCAATGGAGAGAAGTCTTCCGAAGTAAATTTCAGGTGTGCCGCAGGGGAGTGTCGTAGGACCGTTGCTATTCACAATATGCATAAATGACCTTGTGGATAACACCGGAAGTTCACTGAGGCTTTTTGCGGATGATGCTGTGGTATATCGAGAGGTTGTAACAATGGAAAATTGTACTGAAATGCAGGAGGATCTGCAGCGAATTGACGCATGGTGCAGGGAATGGCAATTGAATCTCAATGTAGACAAGTGTAATGTGCTGCAAATACATAGAAAAATAGATCCCTTATCATTTAGCTACAATATAGCAGGTCAGCAAATGGAAGCAGTTAATTCCATAAATTATCTGGGAGTAGGCATTAGGAGTGATTTAAAATGGAATGGTCATATAAAGTTGATCGAGAGTGAAGCTGATGCCAGACTGAGATTCATTGGAAGAATCCTAAGGAAATGTAATCCGAAAACAAAGGAAGTAGGTTACAGTACACTTGTTCGCCCACTGCTTTAATACTGCTCACCAGTGTGGGATCGGTACAAGATAGGCTTGATAGAAGAAATAGAGAAGATCCACCGGAGAGCAGCGCGCTTCGTTACAGGATCATTTAGTAATCGTGAAAGCGTTACGGAGATGATAGATAAGCTCCAGTGGAAGACTTTGCAGGAGAGACGCTGAGTAGCTCGGTACGGGCTTCTGTTGAAGTTTCGAGAACATTCCTTCACCGAGGAGTCAAGCAGTATATTGATCCCCCCGCCCCTACGTATATCTCGCGAAGAGACCATGAGGATAAAATCAGAGAGATTAGAGACCACACAGAGGCAAACCGACAATCTTTCTTTTCACGAAAAATACGAGGCTGGAATAGAAGGGAGAACCGATAGAGGTACTCAAAGTACCCTCCGCCACACACAGTCAGGTTGCTTGAGGAGTATGGATGTAGACGTAGATGTAGATCTAAACAGGAAAAGAGTGTCCCCAACGAGCGGATGTAGCGAACTGGGTAGTATAGAGAAAAAGATTAAAGTGACAATTTTTTTACAGCATATGTTTCATAGGTGGCTTTGAGGTGGATCAATGTTTTCCGTCTTTTTTAAACCAAAGGGCTTATTTACTGTTATGTATATTGCACACGTGCAGAATTTATAAGGCGCTCCATACTTTTGGCCAACGGTGTAGTAACTCACGCTGAGCTGCAGAACGACTCTCTTTTAGCATCTGCCTACAGAGTTTGTCGAGCACCTCCATGACATTACCTCTAATGCTACATCAACCAGTGACGAAACGCGTTGATCTTCTTTGAATCTTTTCTATGTCATTTATCAATTCTATTTGGTACGCTTCCCAGACTGATGAGCAACATTCAAGTAGTGTTCGTCAGAGAGTTTTTTAAGGTATCTATTTGGTGGCTGGACTTGATTCCCTGAGGATTCTTCCAAAGAGACCCATTCAGGCATCTACCTCACCTACGATTTAGTTTTCTGTGGTAGTTCTTCTTCAAATGGCTCCGTACGAATACTCCCAGCTATTTTAGGGAATCAACTGATTCTATTGATTGTTCTGAACTTATGTAATCATACGAAATGGGTCTTTCTACATGCTTAGCCGCACGACGTTACATTCTGTTGTGTTGAGGGTCAACTACCAACTACCAATAGCTGCACTGGAGGGCCGCGCGGGATTAGCCGAGCGGTCTATGGCGCTGCAGTCATGGACTGAGCGGCTGGTCCCGGCGGAGGTTCGAGTCCTCCCTCGGGCACGGGTGTGTGTGTGTTCGTCCTTAGGATACTTTAGGTTAAGTAGTGTGTAAGCTTAGGGACTGATGACCTTAACAGTTAAGTCCCCATAAGATTTCACACACACATTTTTTGATTTTGCACTGGAGGTCTTCGTGCATGACTGCTGTGAGAAGAGGGTTGAGTTCTTTCGTATACTCCATGTAGAATCGTTCCGTTGAACGACTTTAGTGGTTTGGTATCTCGGGGTCACTAATTTCTATCATCTTGACGTTCGAGTGACGGTTGATATGAGGAAGTGCAGTACGATCTTGCTTAGTGAAACAGTTCTGGGAAACGGAGTCTAGTATGGTGTATCGACCTTTTGTAATCCTTCGTTTCTATTCAATTATGGTTGCAGAGTATCTGAACAGATGAGTTCGTTGGTTTAATAACTTAACATGAGATCAAAACTTTTTAGAATGGTTACGATAATCATGTTGCAATTCAAAATAATGGCATGCGCTGTCTACGTATTGTTTTATATGTTGTTTCATGTGCTCTTGCGTTCATAGCGCCTTACTTTTATTTCGCATGTAATTCAACATTATTAAACGTCGGAGAAACTCAAGAGAACTGCATTTAAACAAGGCTAAATGTTGTTAGGTCAAGTACACTTGAAAGAATACGCGTCGAGCTAAGTATATTACACTGAACTTGGCATGAATTGTGATGGACGTCGGCTATCAGGATACTTAGAATCTCAAAGAGCTCGCGTACGATTACCTATCAGTTTCAGTCATTATGTCTAGCTTTACGAGCGATTGCACGAGGCCCTCGATGCATACATTTTCAACCTGATGAGCGTTCTAAATCTCCGCAGGTATCCTCCTAACCATCCCAAACGAGGGATTTCTTTTTCAGTATCTACCATTTATAGCTTTTAAGGAAAGCATGACTTTAGGTGATTCAAATGGCTCTGAGCACTATGGGACTTAACAGCTGAGGTCATCAGTCTCCTATAACTTAGAACTACTTAAACCTAACTAACCTAAGGACATCACACACATCCATGCCCGAGGCAGGATTCGAAACTGCGACCGTAGCCGTCGCGCGGTACCAGACTGAAGCGCCTAGAACCGCTCGGCCTCTGCGGCCGGCAGGACTTTAGAGACTGACAGCACCTTTATAGGATTTGTCTACGTAGAAAACCGCTCGAGAACGTAAAATGGCACAAAACCTACTAAATTATCAGAAAATGGGTATACGTTTTGGGAAAGAAGGGTATTAAACGACATGCCCTAGTACCAGATCGAAACAATAACAGTAGAATACCAAGATAGAAATGCTCGGATTAAAAACTCGTGTAATGAAGAATCTATGACGGACATAGGGAATGTTCGGGAGTTGGACTGAAATTCACTATGATAAGATATCAACAATGAGATTCTCTTATGGTCTTGCTATTGACACATTGAAAGTGGGGATATTATATGACCTGTTGAGTGAATTGAATTGTCTAATGATTAGAAGATGTGGAATGAGGATAAACTAAGGAAAGATGAAAGTAATGATGAGTAACAGAAATACGATTACCCATAAACTTAACATCAAAACTGAGAACCACATAGTAGAAGAATAAAGGCAATTCTGCTGCCTTGGAGCCAAAATAACACATGACAGACGAAATACGAAAGGTATGCGAAGGAGATTATGAGAGGCAAAGATGCCATTCCGTCCGACTAACACACCAAGCAATAAGTTCCTTGCCGGCTGTGGCCGTGGGGTTCTAGGCGCTTCAGTCTGGAACCGCGCGACCACTACGGTTGCAAATTCGAATCCTGCCTCGGGCATGGATGTGTGTGATGTACTTAGGTTAGTTAGGTTTAAGTAGTTCTAAGTTCTAGTGGACTGATGACCTCAGATGTTAAGTCCCATAGTGCTCAGAACCATTTGAATCTTTTGAACAAGTTCCTTGGCACAGGCCTAGAGAGAGCCATACAGCAAAAATCGTATAAGAAAATAGAATGTAAAATATCCGACAAAAAGACAGGATGTTGGTTGTGAATAAAAAATTTATGAGAAGGCGCTCACCATATAATTGGGGCCGCAGGGTGCAAACGCCGTTCTGACATGAGGATATTGATATACGAGAGCGAGAAAGTGTGCGGTGTCAAACTGGTCTGATGACTGATGACTCAAGTAAAAAAACGGGTAGAGAGAAGAATGGCAGATCAACTTCAGTCTGAAAAAGTGTCCTTTCTTCAGAAAATGACCATGTTGTCGACAAAAGCCACCAGATGAGCACACAGTTTCGGCCACAAAATGAGAGGTTACGTCTCCCATACGCGATCAAGCAGTATTCCGAATGTTACTGTGTTTGACAAAGATCAGACCATGTACGACGCTGTTTGAAGCACAGATCGTGGTTAACCTGTTTGCGAAAGCTGCTGGCTGACAGAACGTATCATAAGATGGTGGAGGTAGTTTGTGACGATATTCCGCCACATTTTTTTCGTGATAAATAATTTTATCACAATTTTTTCTAACTGTAACGTGATTTGCCACATCTCTGGTATCTATGACGAAGTAGAAATACAAAATAGCACTGTCAGTTACCAAAATGGTAGTGGTGAAGCATCTGTCCCAGGTATATATTACGCAGGAAGAGGTTAAGAAGAGAATCAATAGTCTACGCACCACATACAAGCAGGAGAGGAATGAAGTATATTCAGAAATATTTTAAAAATCGAAGTTCTCCTGTTCTTCCGCGATATATGTGGTCTATATGTTCCCACGTCAAGGAATTATCGAATCAAGTAGAAGAGAATAAATTTTCTCGTTTCCCAGTGTGAGGGCGAAGTACATTAAAATAAGTTATTAATTGTTTCGCTGTCCATTCACAGAAACTTGATGTATTCATCAGATTCCGAGTGTAACATTTCTTTTTCATGTGTACATTCCTCTCTCATTTTAAACCATTCCCTGGACTAGCGTCTTGTTTACTTCTTCTTCTTTAAAGACAATGTCGGAGTTAATGTTAGATCTGCATCTGTAGAATTTTCCCACTAGTGTCAAAATACAGCATAGAGGAAAAAGTCTGCTTCAAAAGTAAAATTACACTGACAAGCTTCATTAGTACGGGGTTGCCGGCCGTTGTGGCCGAGCGATTCTAGGCGCTTCAGTCCGCAACCGCGCTGCTGTTACGGTCGCAGGTTCGAATCCTGGCTCGGGCATGGATGTGTGTACTTTCCCTAGGTTAATTAGGTTTAAGTAGTTCTAATTCTAGGGTACTGATGACCTCACTTGTTAAGTCCTATAGTGCTCAGAGCCATTTAGTACGGGATTGTTTCACACATTCGGGGGAGCTAATAGGAAATCTGATGAACAAGTTTGGTCTTTTACGAGGGCCTTAACAAGTTATGAAAAGTTTCATTGTCCATTCGAAGAAAGTTGATGTAATGTCAGGCTTTGAGAGTAATATTTCGTTGAGCAGATTTCCACGGGTAAAACTCTCTCACACTTTAAGACATTCTCTGGATCATTGCCTTGATTTCTTCTTCTAGGCAAAAGTCTCTGCCAGAATTGCTTTGTCTGCATTTGTGGCCACTCTCACTACTTCCAAATTATTCATTAAAATGAGCAGCGGTTGCATGAGAGTGACGGTAAACTGACAGCTTTTGTTTGTACTTCTACGGGCTTGTTTGAAAAATCCGCGACTAGTACAGTAATCTGTTAGCCGCTGGGACTGTTTATGAACTTTTGCAGTCTGTACAATACCTCCCATGGTCTCGCAATATTTTATAGCGTGTATTCTTTTTTTTGTTTTGTTTTTTAGTCATCAGTCATCTGACTGGTTTGATGCGGCTCGTCACGAATTCCTCTCCTTGCCAACCTCTCCATCTCAAAGCAGCACTTGCAACTTACGTTATTTGGAGGATGTATTCCAATCTCTGTACTCCTCTTTCGCTCTGGAGCTCCCTCTAATACTACGGATATTCCCTGATGTCTTAACAGATGTCCTATAATCATGTCCCTTTTCCCTGTCAGTGTTTTACACATGTTCTTTCCTCCCAGATTCTGCGCAGAACCTCCTCATTCCTTACCTTATCAGTCCACCGAATTTTCAACATCCGTCTGTAGCGCCACATCTCAAATGCTTCGATTCTCTTCTGTTCCAGTTTTCCCACAGTCCATGTCTCACTACCATACAATGCTGTACTCCAGACATACATTCTCAGAAATTTCTTCCTCATATTAAGTCTTACGTTTGATACTAGAAGATATCCCTTGGACAGGAATGCCCTTTTTACCACTGCTAGCCAATGAAAGGAAAGCAGTGGTTGGGAAGGGAGTGAGACAGGATTGTACCATATCCCCGATGTTATTCAATCTGTATATTGAGCAAGCAGTAAAGGAAACAATAGAAAAATTTGGAGTAGGAATTAAAATCCATGGAGAAGAAATTAAAACTTTGAGGTTCGTCGATGACATTATAATTCCGTCAGAGACAGCAAACGACCAGGAAGAGCAGCTGAACGGAATGGACAGTGTCTTGAAAGGAGGGTACAAGATGAACATCAACAAAAGCAATACGAGGATAATGGAATGTAGTCAAATTAGATCAGGAATTAGATTAGGAAGTGAGACGCTTAAAGTAGTAAATGAGTTTTGCAATTTGAGGATCAAAATAACTGATGATGGTCGAAGTAGAGAGGATATAAAATGTAGACCGGCAATGGCAAGGAAAGTGTTTCTGAAGAAGAGAAATTTGTTAACATCTAGTATAGATTTAAGTGTCAGGAAGTCGTTTCTGAAAGTATTTGTATGGAGTGTAGCCATGTATGTAAGTGAAACGTGGACGTTAAATAGTTTAGACAAGAAGAGAATAGAAGCTTTCGAAATGTGGTGCTGCAGAAGAATGCTGAAGATTAGATGGGTAGATCACATAACTAATGATGAAGTATTGAATAGAATTGGGGAGAAGAGAAATTTGTGGCACAACTTGACTAGAACATGAGATCTGTTGGTAGGGCATATTCTGAGGCATCAAGGGATCACGAATTTAGTATTAGAGGGCAGCGTGGAGGGTAAAAATCGTAGAGGGAGACCAAGGGATGAATACACTAAACAGATTCAGAAGGTTGTAGGTTGCAGTAGGTACTGGGAGATGAAGAAGCTTGCACAGAATAGAGTAGAATGGAGAGCTGCATCAAACCAGTCTCTGGACTGAAGACCACAACAACAACAGTCAAGCAGTGTCTATCTTTTTGCTCCGCCCGTCATTCGTTATTTTTCTGCCTTGGTTGGAGCATTCCTTGAATTCATCTACTTCGTCATCATCAAACCTGCTATTAAGTTACTCACTGTTCACCTTTCTGCTTCTTGTCACTACTTTCGTCTTTCTTCGATTTACTCTCAGTCCATAATCTATACTCATTCGACTGTTCATTCCAAGTCAGCAATGTCAGCAGCGAACCGAATCACTGATATCCTTTAACCTTGAATTTCAGTTCCATTCCTGGACCTTTCTTTTATTTTCATCATTGCGTTTTCGAAGTACAGATTGAATAATTGCGGCGAAAGACTACATCCCTGCCTTGCCCCCTTTTTAATCCAAGCACTTCGTTTTTGGTCGTGCACTCTTATTATTCCCTCTTGGCTCCTGGACGTATTATACACTACTGGGCATTAAAGTTGCTACACCAAGAAAAAATGCAGATTACAAACGGGTATTCATTGGACAGATATATTATACAAGAACTGACATGTGATTACATTTTCACGCAATTTGGATGCATAAATCCTGAGAAATCAGTACCCAGAACAACCACCTCTGGCCGTAATAACGGCCTTGATGCGCCTGCGCATTGAGTCAAACAGAGCTTGGATGGCGTGTACAGGTACAGCTGCCCATGCAGCTTCAACACTATATCACAGTTCATCAGGAGTACTGACTGGGGTATTGTGACGAGCCAATTGCTCTGCCACCATTGACCAGACGTTTTCAATTGGTGAGAGATCTGGAGAATGTGCTGGCCAGGGCAGCAGTCAAACAATTTCTATGTCCAGAAAGGCCCGTACAGGGACTGCAACATGCGGTCGTGCATTATCCTGTTCAAATGTGGGTTTTCGAAGGGATCGAATGAAGGCTAGAGCCACGGGTCGTAACTCATCTGAAACGTAACGTCCACTGTTCAAAGTGCCGTCAATGCCAACAAGAGGTGACCGAGACGTGTAACCAATGGCACCCCAGACCATTACGCCGGGTGATACGCCAGTATGGCGATGACGAATACACGCTTCCAATGTGCGTTCACCGCGATGTCGCCAAACACGGAAGCGACCATCATTATGCTGTAAACACAACCTGGATTCATCCGAAAAAATTACGTTTTGCCATTTATGCACCCAGGTTCGTTGTTGGGTACACCATCGTAGGCATTCCTGTCTGTGATGCAGCGTCAAGGGTAACAGCAGCCATGGTCTCCGAGCTGATAGTCCATGCTGCTGCAAACGACGTGGATTTGTTCGTGCAGATGGTTGTTGTCTTGCAAACGTCCCTATCTGTTGACTCAGGGATCGAGACGTGGCTCCACGATCCGTTACAGCCACGCGGATAAGATGCCTGTCATCTCGACTGCTAGTGATAGGAGACCGTTGGGATTCAGCACGGCGTTCCGTATTACCCTCCTGAACCCTCCGATTCCATATTCTGCTAACAGTGATTGGATCTCGACCAACGCGAGCAGCAATGTCGCGATACGATAAACCGCAATCGCTATAGGCTACAATCCGACCTTTATCAAAGTCGGATACATGATGGTACGCATTTCTCCTCCTTACACAAGGCATCACAACAACGTTCCACCAGGCAATGCCGGTCAACTGCTGTTTGTGCATGAGAAATCTGTTCCCTCATGTTAGCACGTTGTAGGTATCACCACCGGCGCCAACCTTGTTGAATGCTCTGGAAAGCTAATCATTTGCATATCACAGCATCTTCTTCCTGTCGGTTAAATTTCGCGTCTGTAGCACATCTTCGTGGTGTAGCAATTTTAATGACCAGTAGTGTATATTCCCCGTCTCTCCTTGTAGCTCGACCCTATTAATTTCAGAATTTTGACGATCTTGTATCATTTTACATTGTTGAATGGTTTTTCCAGAACGGCAAATCCAATGAACGTGTCTTGAGTTTTTGTTAGTTTCGCCACCATTGTCAAGCTCAACGTCAGAATTGTCTCTCTGGCGCCTTTGCCCTTCGTAAAGCCAAACTGATCGTCATCTAACACATCCTCAGTTTTCCATAGCAACGCATCAAGGGAAGCCGCCAAGAATGCGGCTGACACCTGGTGGCAGGGCCCACTGCTGTGGGACGGGAGCGCAGCGTGAGACGGAGGCCAGGCTACGGGTGACGTGCGAGATGATCCTCCACGAATCCCCTCCCGGACTCCCGCCTCCTTGCGGCTGCTGCAGAAATGTACCGCGCCTTAATACGGCGCGGGCTAAGCCTTATTGCGCCCTCCGCGGCTCTAATGAAAAGCTGGCGAGATTCCCCCTCCCCTCCCCTCTCCTGCCCACCCTGCCCATCCCTTCTACTGTCGTCGCCGTGACGCTTCTTCCTCAGGACTGGTAGCCCACTGTTCCAAGGCGGATGAGCTCCTGCCTCCGGCAGCCCGCCGTATCTCGCTGACGCCTGCAGAAAATCTCTCGCCCCGTAATTATTTCGCAACATCGGCGTCGCGACGGTTTCCGGGAGAATAGAGACGACCCAGGCAAGTAAGATGCTGCTGGTGCTGTGATGACGGAAGGAGCAGAGAGCCAGCTTACGTCACGCTGGGCTCACTCTGCTGAGTGGCGCTGTGTATGTACCAAATTGTTCAAGTTCTGTGGGATAAATGTCGCACAGATACTCGATACTTAAGTAACTGCACATCCCGGATAAGGTGCCTAATATAGTCTATCCCTAATACTTATTTCTAAATGGCTAAAACGCTGCACAATTGACGTTGTAGGCTGCTCATATAACGGCTTCCAGGGTGGTTTCATTGTCAGTATTTCTTATCATTA
Source organism: Schistocerca americana (assembly GCF_021461395.2). NCBI lineage: Eukaryota > Metazoa > Arthropoda > Insecta > Orthoptera > Acrididae > Schistocerca > Schistocerca americana. The sequence continues at coordinate 633,376,871 of NC_060123.1, read as the reverse complement.
TGGACCGAATTTAACAACTTAAATATTTATTATAATTCACTCAGTAATAGGCATAATACTACTTTAAAGGTTTAATACATTAAGACACATATTACAGTTAGAAACTGTGTAACTGTCTTGAGGTAGCGTGCGCAAATACCCTCACTCACATCTATCCAAAATAATGAAAGGACGAAAGTGTGTTGCCAGCCATTCCATGATATCGCAAATGTCTTCATATACATTAAATAAAAAGGACAAGGGACACCAAATGGTCTTATATGAGGAACTAGAAATTTTCATTCATGGTACATAATCCCAGTAACACTTTATTAATGACGACTTAGAATGTAAAAATGTGAATTTCTCGAAAAATTTATCCAGTTTGGGATGTCTGTTTCCACATATACCGGATGATCAGAAAGTCAGTATAAATTTGAAAACTGAATAAATCACGGAATAACGTAGATAGAGAGGTACAAATTGACACACATGCTTGGAACGACATGGGGTTTTACTGGAACCAAAAAAATACAAACGTTCAAAAAAGTTCGACAGATGGCGCTTCACCTGATCAGAATAGCAATAATTAGCATAACAAAGTAAGACAAAGCAAAGACGATGTTCTTTACACGAAATGCTCAATATGTCCACCATCATTCCTCAACAATAGCTGCAGTCGAGGAATAATGTTGTGAACAGCACTGTAAAGCATGTCCGGAGTTATGGTGAGGCATTGGCGTCGGATGTTGTGTTTCAGCATCCCTAGATATGTCGGTCGATCACGATACACTTGCGACTTCAGGTAACCCCAAAACCAATAATCGCACGGACGGAGGTCTGGGGACCTGGGAGGCCAAGCATGACGGAAGTGGCGGCTGAGCACACGATCATCACCAAACGACGCGCGCAACAGATCTTTCACGCGTCTAGCAACACTTTGTTTTTGTTTTTTTGGTTCTAATAAAACCCCATGTCATCCCAAGCACGTGTGTCAATTTTTACCTCTCGATCTACATTATTCCGCGGTTTATTAATTTTTCAAATTCATACTGACTTTTTGATCACCTGGTACTCATTTCTAAACGGCTAAAACGCTGCTTAATTGCCGTTGTAGGCTGCTCATATAACGGCTTCCAGGGTAGTTTGACTGTCAGTATTTCTTATCATTATTGGGCGAATTTTACAACTTAAATATTTGTTAAATTCACTCGGTAAGAGGTATAATATTACTTTAAAGGTTTAATACATTAAGACACATATTACAGTTAGAAACTGTGTAACTGTCTCGAGGTAGCGTGCGCCAATATCTAGACTGTATTCGTAGAGTATTTGAGAATGACAGCAATACGCAATGTCCAGAGTCTTCAAAACCTTTCCTCACTGACATCCACCCAAAATAATGAAAGGACTAAAGTGTGTTGCCAGCCATTCCTTGATGTCGCAAATGTCTTCATATACATTAAATAAAAAGACAAGGGACACCACATGGTCTTATATGAAGAACTAGAAATTTTCATTCATTGTACACCATCCCAGTAACAGTTTACTAATGACGACTTAGAAAGTAAACATTTAAATTTCTTCAAAAATTTATCCAATTTGGGATGTCTGTTTCCACGTATACATACAGGGTAATTAAGCTGCCTCTACAGCTAAGTTTTATGCAATCACCAAAGCTTTCAAAAACCAAAAAAGGTTATTTTGACACTGTCTCAAGGTACTCAAAAGAAATATCTGAGAGAGATCACGTTTTTCTTCAATAATTCGAAAACTATGGCCTCTAGCTGTAATATATCCCAGTACGAAATTTCACTGCAGTAACTTTCCTGCAAAAGCATCCTGTTTATTTCTTATGGAGGACTAACTGTTGGCATGCAGCGAGCGAGAACATATGAAAATAATGCACGTGGTATTTGAAGGTGTTGCGTGTTCCATGAACTATAGGCTCAGACAGTTGAATCATCTTGAATATGTATATGATTATAGTCCTAGCATTATAGTATAAGGAAATAATATCAAATAATCATTCTATTTCTTTTAAATTATGACTTAACCTGCTTATTTGAAGGAAGATTTTATTTTCATTATTCATACTATCTTGGCAATCGAACTAATATTATCTTAAGAGTTACGGGTCTCTGGAATGATGTAAACACCTGATGTGAAAGTGTTAAGGGAGGATGTTATGTTTATTACTGTGATCTGTGAGTTAGGCTAGCAAAACTGTAACTAAATACGCTAGTGAAATTGCTTAAACTTGCAACTCACTCAAAATTTGCAGTTAAATAAATGTTTCTGTCTCTACAGAGTGAAATTAATATAAATAATCTCACTGGCACACACAGCAAATTATACTAATCACTCTTCAGGTTAATGTAATGATAACTAGAATGCTGCTGATGATGCCAACATACTGCTAAAGTGCATCATGTTAATAAATATTTCTAAAAAGCAACTGAAGTAGTTACAATTACTTAATAAATTCAAAATAAATCCATTCCCACATATAAACAGTAGCTCCAAGTGTTAATAATGTACGACTTCAGTTTGAATACTCATTTTGCAAAGAAATCTTTTAACAATGCAATACAATAAAAAAAGGGTAGCTCTGTGAATGGAGTCAGTTTGCCACAGTTACGGTTTTAGTTATACAAGTAGTGGCGCAGGTACAGTGTTAAGGAGAAATGGATTAAAAGATATCTTGTAGTTATTAGGAAAAAACTACACGAGTATTTTCTTACGGGACCGCAATTTGACTTTAAAAAATATTTAAAAAACATAGACATGTCTTTAGTTTACTAGATGTGAGAGAACCTTTTATATGATGCGACACTGTAAACTAGTAGAATTTGTCAAAGTGATAAATGCTGAGTAGATGCATCTCAGGCATATAGAAAATATACACAACTTGGATTACAATACGAGTAATCAATGTACAGTGCCACAGAGTTGCAGGGACCGGGCAATTAGACGAGATTCTATTCTATCAGTCCGGTCCTTCAATATTTCTTCAGAGAAAATCAACTGAAGAAGCAGTAATAGATATCGAAATTAGGATCAGTAGAGTCTGGATTAGTAATATCTGATGCCCTGATGATATCGTACATATGGCCAAGAACAAATTGCCTAGAACATACGAATATTTTTGGCTTACAGTACAGTAAGAAATAGAGCCCAAATGAAAACATCAACGAAACAACTAGAATAATTCAAGAGCCAGACTCATTCACGTCGTCTTTTAACAGTTCTTAAATAGAACGAATACTGACGTTGTAGTATATCGGTAACTGGCTCTCTAGAACTTATTGTTTGGTAAATTCGTGGTAAGATCTCATGGAACCAAACTGCTTAGATCTTCGGTCCCTAAGCTTACACATTACTTAATCGAACTTAAACTAACTTACGCTAAGGACGACACACACACACACCTGCCCGTGGGAGAACTCGAACCTTCCCGCGTGGCTCTAGAACTAATCATCAGCTATGGAGACAAAGTGTCTAATAAAACATTCTTGTAATGTTTTCTGAAATTCAATTATTGTATTGATAATACAGTATCAATACTGCACATTGTAGGACGAAGTTCATAAAATTCTATCTTAAGTATGCATGTTATTTCGTTTGAAAGCTGGTGAATGTTTCGACCATGTACAATTCAGTATCATGTGAGATGTGGACCTATTGTTGACTTCTGATTAGTAGCTGGAGTGGAAAGATGAAGATTTATAACAGATAACTGGCAATTAACGACTGTGGCAATAATTAGAACAGGAACTGACTGTCTCTACAACTTTATTTATGTATCGTTTTTGTCGAAAAAGTGGTCACACGCATCAAATCACCCCTGTGGAAATGACCGATTATTCGAACCATCATCCAGAGATGAATCAGTCACGACCTAACATCCAACTATAAACAAATTCGACGTTCAACTGCTTGGCGAGAGAAGTGATACTAGCGATTGCCGGTGTTTTTGATTCTTTGATAACGTACACGAGATGCTCCGTAATAATGCATATGACTCAATGTGTGGATGTGTTTTCATGATGTAAGAGCGGCCGTGTATATGAATTTGTACCTCTACATCACCATCACAGCGTTCTCGTTCAACAGATTTATTTTTCGAAATTTTGATTGACTCTGGAACACAGCTGCTTTTGTGAGGCCTTTGTTTCACATTACGTGCATCCACATGACACACGAGAGAAATTTGTTCTTTCAGAGAATCTCAATTATTGACAAATTTGTCTTCTAATGAAGTGTGTCTTTGCAAAGCGCGGTGGGATATAGCTCTCTTCTCACGTGAAGCTTTGACTTCTGGCGCACAATCAGGAGGTGTACTTTCAGTTACGGGATGGAGTTGTTGCTGACAATGTTTAATTCTTGTTCCTAGTTCTTGTCGAATGGTCGTAGTATAGAGGCTTGTCTTTCGGGATAGGCGCATTCAGCCGACTCTATCACGGGATTTGATGACATCGCAGTTTGCTTCTCGTATTCACTTTTCTTTATATTTCTGGAATTTACGTACACGAGTGTATGCTGAAAAGTAATGCATCCGAATTTTTTATTCTTCTCTCAATATCGGTTGTGATAATACACGTCTCACAAGTTACTCGGATGACTTTCCCGCTTCGCTGCATTTAGATGGCTCCGTTGTAAGATGGAGGTGTGTACTGTAACAACGTCGGTCGAAAACTGAAAACTCAGAAAACTGAAAGCACGAATTCGAAGAGTTCGTCCACAGAGGGAGCACCCTCTCCTTCAGCGTGACAATGTCAGAAAACACATGAGTTCTGCGACATCTGCAACAATCCGACGCCTTAGAATTACTGTCGTCGATCATCCTCCATCCTCGTACAGTCTCGCCTTGGCCCCATGTGGCTTTCACATGTTTCCAAAACTTAAAGAATACCTTCAAGAACTTCACTTTGACAGTGTCCAAGCGGTGCAAGTAGAGTCCAGCTTGTGGTACTGTTAACAAACAATCTACAGTGACAGTATCAACAAACTGGCCTCTCGTTGGAAAAGATGTTTTCGTCGCCTGGGGTACAATGTTGAGAAATAAATATGTAGACATGAAGAATAAACATTTAGAATGTTAATAAAGTTTGTTTCATTCAAAAATTTTTAAGATTTTTTGCATAAAATATTCTGAGGTATTAGTTTACAGTACGCCCCCGCACTTTACAACAATGCAAGCTGAACCCAGACCTCGTGTTACTTTTTGATTCGGAATGCTAGGAGAGCTTAATGCCTCGTGTGGTCTATTTCACCAGAACATGCGGAAGCCACTGTTTGTAGTTCCGATATCCGTGCATACAAGGGACTCATATGTCTCTCTCTCTCTCTCTCTCTCTCTCTCTCTCTCTCTCTCTCTCTCTCTCCCACTCTCTCTCTCGCTCTCGCTCATAAAATCAGAATAATAAAATGAGGGTTTGGAAATTGTGTTATGTGATGATGTTAAGTTCTGATGTTGAACACGATGCACCTGATGTAGTGCAGTCACCTTAGGTGTAATCTCTGTTGTAGTTTTACCTTGATCATTATAATACTTATCCAGAACTTTTGGCGTACGTAATTGCAGTAGTTTACATTCTTGCCGTTGTCTATGATTGCAACAAAGTGCCTCTCACCTGCTGATACATATATTTGGAGTTGCATTATTGGAACGTCCCAACTCACGTTGAGTGGTTTTCATGGACGACAGCACTTAATCATGCACCGCCTAAGCTCTTGTGCTTGTTAAGATTTTCGCGACGGTACACGTAAGGCTACGTGATGCAGCTCTACGAGCCATTCACTCGCATAAACGGCGTTTCTCAACCACATCAGATTATAGATTAGTCGGTCTCTTCAGGCATTGTAAGTTACAAGTGGCAAGGCATATTTTTCTTGCATAAGTCGACTCTGCAAGACACAGGTTATTTTTATACAGTGTCTTTAGTCAGTATTCAAATTTAATTCCTCGTAGAGAGCTTTAGAATAGCACCTAGTTCTTAACTTGTGAAACTTCTGCACAGCGATTCGCTCATTATCATATCTGTAATTAACTTTATCTCGTGCCATCCGTAGACAACTACTCACTACAAAGTTTCTCCTTCAACTATCCGTAGTGATTAAACATCCCGTCGTAGTTAAAGCTAAGTGTTTGACAAAAAGATGTTACCCTGAAGAGTAGAAAAAAATACCACTGTTAGTAACAGGGTTCCTGTGTCTCAGATTTACTTTCCCTTTGACACGGAAGCACCGAATGTTGCCAAAGGTGTCCGTTTAAGAATACGAAACAACAGTCTGCCATCCATTAGATTTTTTATCTGCCAGACAAAATGGGTCAGGAATTTACAGCTAATAGGGAAGTGATAAATTACCTGGAAAGCTACTTGCCAGATTTTTTGCAGATCACTATTTATGCTCACATAGCCAAAACACTTGAGGGTGTTGGTTGCTCATATTATTACCCTAGGCTGCAGACAGCTAAAACGCTTTTATTACCACCATTAAGAGGATTTGCACTGCAGAAGTAACAATAATTAAAGAAGTAGCTGAATTTGGAAATAAAAAAGGGCACAAAACACTAATTCTGACAGTCTAGAAGCGCTTCGGAGCAATTAGAGCATCGAAAGTCGAATGCTGATAATAGCTGTATCTACGATGTGGTTGGAATTGAAAATAAAGGCCAACAGTGAAATTAAATCCGCAGATCTAATGTGTATAAAACGGCAGTTAGGTATTCAGCATAATGAAGTAGTCGATCGTCTTGGAAAAAAAGGGAAACCAGGGCATTCGATATTTACACAGCTTCCATGTTCCGCCTTTATTCATGTTTCAATGAAAGAATTGTACGTTCAGGGGGAACAGCAGTGGCAAAAATCGCAACAGAAAAAGAGCTTCCAGTTCGCTTCAGTCCATTGCAGTATACCAACAAAAACGTTGTATAGTCAGAAAAGTCGCCAAGGAGATATGTAACATGAGTTATCGGAAAAAAGTTGGGACATCCATGTTTCTCTGTACATCTCTGCAGGATTCGAGTGGTAGACTCGCCCATATGCAGTGGACATCCAGAGAACGACGGAGATCTTGACCATATCATTGTGGGATGTTGCAAATATGCTCCACATCAAAACAGACTGTGGGGTAACCTAGCAAAATTTTAGATCCCCTCGACAACAAACAGGGCTCTGACATGTAAAGGGTGGTTATAATTAAACTTTTGTTACTCGAGAGGACCCCCATGAAGAAGGAGTGATCGTAGGAAAATGAAATTTCGTGGAAAATTTTCTAAGTACACGCAGAAGAGAAATAACGAATAAATCACTGAAACGAACATATTTTAATTGCAACAAGAGACGGTAACATTCATTAATCGCGTACACGAATACGTTCTAGGGTGCAAACACTGCTCAGTGCAACGACAACTCCATCCACAACACCCTGTAAAACCAGTAGAGATACCACTCACAATTTTCGAACGGTGAACAATAAAAAGTGCAGCCGGCGCGCCACATTGCGTCCAGTGTTCTCAACTATGGCAAGCTCCTCTCACCGGAGGTTCCAGTCCTCCCTCGGGCATGGAGGGTTGTTCTTAGCATAAGTTAGTTTAAGTAGTGTGTAAATCAAGAGACCGGTGACCTCAGCAGTTTGGTCCGTTAGGAACTCACACACATTTGAACATTTGAACCATGGCAATAGTAACTTCTCCAACGACTTGTGGCCCAGTTGGACAGCGGCAACTCCCAGGAGAAATCCCAAATCACCAGTTAATTCGAACTTCCGAAGCACATTCTGCAACCCCGATGTGGCGTCGATACTTGCAAAGAGCAGCAACACTCTTGCTGTTGCTTCGGTAAAATATCTTTACGAGTAAAGTCCTGCTCACCTCGTCCAGACCCATGTTGACTGTCTGCAACTATAATTCACACCCCTACTTGTGTTTCTAACCTACGTTGCCATACCAGTACCGGCATGGCACCTAACGGCAGATCATGACACTATGTCCTAATGCAAATCCTGCAGCGCACCGTCTGAACAAAATTCCTATAATGCTGGATATCTTTACGGCTAATAGTTTTCCGTCTACGTTGGTTTAAGTAGAGAAAGTTTAATTATTATTATGAATACGTAATTTTATGTATGTGTAAAGTACGAGGGCGTACTGAAAAGTAATGCCTCCTTTTTTTTGCCCAAACTATTAAATTTTCTTAAATCTGACTAACTTTAAAACATTCTACGCTTTTACTCCTCATCCCTACATATTTATTTCTCAACATAGTCTCCTTGGATACGAATACATTTCTCTTAGCGAGAGGCCAGTTTGTTCATACCGTCACTGTAGAATGTTTGACGTTGTTGCCCGGAGCCAGAATCTCACTTCTGTCTGTACCGATTCGTCACTATCAAAGTGAAGTCCTCGAAGGTGTTCTTTAAATTTTCGAAAAAGCTGAAAACCGGATGGGGCCAAGTAGGGATTCTGTGGAAGATGAATGATTACAGTGAATCCAAGGCGTCGGATCGTTGCAGATGCTATAGCGCTCCTGTGTGGTCTGCATAGTCATGCTGAAAGACAGAGTGTTCCGAGTGTTCCATGTGTGGAGGGTTAGAACGCTGATTACAGAACGCTGTTTATCACGTACCAAGATAGTTAACGTTATACACCGCCGTGTCACGCGCTACGATTCGGTGAGTTCTAGCGGTGGAGGGTTGCAGCTTGCGTCATCAAAGCGGAAATGTTGACCGTGTAATACGCACGACATGTAGTACCTCAACGGATTATCATACGCATGACATGTAGTATCTCAACCGATCTTGGGAACGTAATGCAGAATTCGGAAGCATTACTCCTCAGCAAGCCTCATAGATGCGTATTGCCATGAACATAGAAAATGATAATAACTTTAATTACATGCCAGATCAGAAAATGTTAATAATTTTAATTTATATGTCAGATTATAACTAGAAGCGGAAACAAGCTTTGAAGCACGTGAAACAGGCGGATGACCAATAGGATGAGATAACGCTTCCTGAGGCAACCGAAAACTGTTGGCTTTGAGTAACCAGTGAGGAATATTCTTGACGATTCGCCAAGGCGAGGAAGGTCGAGGTCACAGGCATCAGCGGTAACCTTTCGATGTATATAATGAAGGAATTTTTAAACGAAGGGTTCCAAGAGAATATTCTAGACAGATATTGCAAGGGGCCGTTTGCATCCAGAATCCATGTAGAACGGAATAAAAGCTCAGAAAGGGGCAGATTAAAGGACAGTAGAGATTCAACAAGGAATCCAAACATGCGGAGGGCAGTGATGCTTTTCAACAGCACCTGATGGAGCAATAAAAATTTCATCTGCGACAAGACATTGATAGACAGTGGTGGACACATGATAACTACAAGCTAAAGAGCAGTCTTCAGCATTCATTGGAGTAGCAATGAGCAGAGGCTGTCTGTTTCTGTATAAAAGAATTAAGTTAGAGGAATTTCAGTGAGCAGGTGGAACAAATTACTGACTGGTACTTGTCTCTTTTACTATAGGGCAAGTTTATAGTCAATTATTTCAGAGTGTTTGATTTAGGACATGTCGCCAATAGTTAACAGACCGAATGGAAGTGAAAGCACTCGTATCTGATAAACGTCCTTTCTAGTGATCACTGAAAGGCTCTGATATTTGCGTCAATAAAACCCGCAGGGTTAGTCGAGAGCGCTAATGCGCTGCTTCCTGGACTCGGGTAGGCACGCCGGCCCCGGATCGAATCCGCCCGGAGGCTTAACGACGGAGGCCGGTGTGCCGGCCAGCCTGGATGTGGTTTTTAGGCGGTTTCCCACATCCCACAAGGTGAATACCGGGCTGGTCCCCACGTCCCGCCTCAGTTACACGGCTCGCAGACATCTGAACACATTCGCACTGTTCCGTGGCTTACACTAGACACAGACAGTTGGGGTACACTAATTCCGTCCAGGCAGGTACGGGGTGGCGGCAGGTAGAGTATCCGGCCACCCCTTAAATTAACCTTGCCAGATCCGATTAACCATGCCGACCCTGCGTCATTGCGGGAAAAAGGCACAAGCAAAAGAAAGAAAGAAAGGGTCTGATGCCTCAATAAACAAATGTGCTCGTTAGAATAGTAAACGAATTGACTAAAAGTAATACCTTGCTACTTCAGCAGATTAGTCTTGCCAACGTCATGAGAATTACAAACCTGTTGCAGCGGAACACCCATTCCAACCAATGATACCATTTTCGTCTCCGTATGAAGGTTGACAGACTAACTAAACCCATGTTGGTAGCATCCTGATTGCGCCACGCCAGTACCACCGAAGACAAGAAAAACTGGTATAGGAAAATGGTGCGGTTTAGGGCGCTGCAGTCATGGATGTGCGGCTGGTCCCGGTGGAGGTTCGAGTCCTCCCTCGGGCATGGGTGTGTGTGTTTGTCCTTAGGATAACTTAGGTTAAGTAGTGTGTAAGCTTAGGGACTGATGACCTCAGCAGTTAAGTCCCATAAGATTTCACACACATTGAACATTGAGGGAAATGGTGCCAGGATGCGTCAGTACTTAAAATTTAATTGCAGTCACTAACATAAGCAATTTTAATAGCTGTACTGTTTTATACAAAAAACCATCATAATTCATAAAACATCACGTTGAGATTAATCGATGAGTTATTGTTTGAAATTTTATTAAAAACTTTAATTTTAATTAATTTAATTTTAGAACATGTTTTTTGCTCGCGTATCATGTCATTTCTGGAAACCCAGAATCTACTATGTAGGAATCAACATGGATTCCGGAAACAGCGATCGTGTGAGACCCAACTCGACTTATTTGTTCATGAGACCCAGAAAATATTAGATACAGGCTCCCAGGTAGATGCTATTTTTCTTGACTTCCGGAAGGCGTTCGATACAGTTCCGCACTGTCGCCTGATAAACAAAGTAAGAGCCTACGGAATATCAGACCAGCTGTGTGGCTGGATTGAAGAGTTTTTAGCAAACAGAACACAGCATGTTGTTATCAATGGAGAGACGTCTACAGACGTTAAAGTAACCTCTGGCGTGCCACAGGGGAGTGTTATGGGACCATTGCTTTTCACAATATATATAAATGACTTAGTAGATAGTGTCGGAAGTTCCATGCGGCTTTTCGCGGATGATGCTGTAGTATACAGAGAAGTTGCTGCATTAGAAAATTGTAGCGAAATACAGGAAGATCTGCAGCGCATAGGCACTTGGTGCAGGGAGTGGCAACTGACCCTTACCATAGACAAATGTAATGTATTGCGAATACATAGAAAGAAGGATCCTTTATTGTGTGATTATATGATAGCGGAACAAACACTGGTAGCAGTTACTTCTGTAAAATATCTGGGAGTATGCGTACGGAACGATTTGAAGTGGAATGATCATATAAAACTAATTGTTGGTAAGGCGGGTACCAGGTTGAGATTCATTGGGAGAGTGCTTAGAAAATGTAGTCCATCAACAAAGGAGGTGGCTTACAAAACACTCGTTCGACCTATACTTGAGTATTGCTCATCAGTGTGGGATCCGTACCAGGTCGGGTTGACGGAGGAGATAGAGAAGATCCAAAGAAGAGCGGCGCGTTTCGTCACTGGGTTATTTGGTAACCGTGATAGCGTTACGGAGATGTTTAATAAACTCAAGTGGCAGACTCTGCAAGAGAGGCGCTCTGCATCGCGGTGTAGCTTGCTCGCCAGGTTTCGAGAGGGTGCGTTTCTGGATGAGGTATCGAATATATTGCTTCCCCCTACTTATACCTCCCGAGGAGATCACGAATGTAAAATTAGAGAGATTAGAGCGCGCACGGAGGCTTTCAGACAGTCGTTCTTCCCGCGAACCATACGCGACTGGAACAGGAAAGGGAGGTAATGACAGTGGCACGTAAAGTGCCCTCCGCCACACACCGTTGGGTGGCTTGCGGAGTATCAATGTAGATGTAGATGTAGATGTAAGAAGGTAATTTCCAACCGTGGTGGAAGGTGGAAAGCGTATATGATGTTACAGCTTACTGCAAAAGACGATTGGGTGGAAGCTGTTCCCGCTCGTGATACGAGTAGTAGGGGTAAACAGAGTGAGGTACAGGGAGGCGGCGGAAAATACTGTGTGGCGGTAAGAGGAGAGCCAGACCAGCAGGCGATGTCGCTGCCAACGCGGCCGCGCATAAATAAATTAGTGCGGTGCGTCGCGACGCCACGGCCACGCCCACAGGCGGTTGTCGCGCGGCCCGTGCAGCGCGCCGCTACCACCAGCCACTCCTCTGGCGAGCGCCTAACTAATGAGGCCCAGATTTACGGGGCTGCGCCAGGGGGCCGGGGGTTGGTGAGAGAGGGTACTGTTAGCGCCCGGCACCGCGGGCTCTGTGCGGGCTAGGGTACACACGCTTCTAATTTAATACCGACCGTTCCCATCCGGCTTGTCTCTAGTCAGAGGCGCGCGCGCAAGTTCTCAGAATAGCTCCGAGACGTGACTGCTCGCAGTAAGCTTTTCTCAGACTGCAGCTCGGCTAACACCTACGGTCTCAAAAGATCTCCTCCATGTGTTAGCAAGGCGTTGAGCAACCAGATGTCCCGATTTTCTCGGAATGTCGATGTTATTAGTAGTTCTATGACCCGCCTCACGGAAGCCTTACATGTGACGATAAATTACCCGACTTTTGGAAACTGCCAATAATTCAAAATATAATGTGTTTTCGCTTCAATAAAGGTCGTTGCAGAATGTGTTTCCGAACTCTTCTATCGCCAAAACCAAGAATGCGGTACAAATGGTTCAATTGGCTCTGAGCACTATGGGACTTAAATGCTGGGGTCATCAGTCCCCTAGAACTTAGAACTACTTAAACCTAACAAACCTAAGGACATCACACACATCCATGCCCGAGGCAGGATTCGAACCTGCGATCGTAGCGGTCGCGCGGTTCCAGATTGTAGCGCCTAGAACCGCTCGGTCACCCGGCCGGCAATGCGGTACACTTGGAGGTTGCTGAACTAAAGATTCATCTAACCGTACGTTTAGCAAAAAATACTTACACGTGGCGTCCATTGTTGTATTATTATCGCCAGTGCCGCTGTCTACTGAACAGAGCTTCAACGTCTCACCCACTGACAGGTCGCGACTACTCTTGTCTCGGCGTTTATTATTTCATTCCCTGGTGGTGACAGCCCTTCTTATCTGCCCTGTTGTTCGTTTCTTTCTTTCGTATACAGTGAAAAACAAATCATACAAGGCAGTTACGTAAGAGCGTGCATGCATTCATTCATTCAGTCACTGGTAGTAAGACTGATCAGAAATTTATGCAATATGTATCTATTTCGAAACCCAATATATACAAACAATTTGGATAAAGCTAGTTGTTGGTTAGGTATATTAAGTAACTACGCGTACTGTGCGGCTGGTCCCGACGGAGATTCGAGTCCTCCCTCGGGCATGGGTGTGTGTGTTTGTCCTTAGGATAATTCAGTTTAAGTAGTGTGTAAGCTTAGGGACTGATGACCTTAGCAGTTAAGTCCCATAAGATTTCACACACATTTGAACATTTGAACTACGAGTACAATAATAGCCATGTGAAGGACCCGGGATAGGTTTCTGGTGCTACCAGGGATTTTCCTTGGCAGGAAGATTGGAACGGGGTGCACTCAGCCTCGTGAGGCCAACTGAATACTTACTTGAACGAGCAATATTAAACCGGACAGTGACAGGGAGAGAAGTGTGCTTGGTGAAGTGCCCCTCCGTACCGCATCCAATGGCAACATTTGCGGAGGTAGACATGGCGGTCTGTCGGGTCCGTTTGTCCCGTCTATAGATAGAGCGCGGAACTTTGCCTTTTTACCTTGCGAAGGTATTGGCGAAATAAATGCCATCCTTCAATTTAGTAAGGATTAATTACATCACGTGATCTGAGGAATTTTTGAATGCACCATATACTGGCCACAAGCAGTATATCAGTATAAAATGCAGTGCACAGGGAGATTTTTTCCACCGTGTACAAACTCGAGGAATTGATAGATGAGAGGGCACAGAATATACGTCTAATGATATTATGTCCGGAAAAGCACGGTTTTCATGCTAGAAACCATTTATTCAGAATTACATTGTTAGGGAACTGCGGTCAAACACGCGCTGTGCCGCGCAACCAATGCTTTATGTGTTGAAAATGGTTTCCATGTGCCTCAACGTATGCGTGTACGCGACGTAGCATGTTCTGTTTCACAGGTTCACATCGGCCAGGATGCATCTGTACAGTGTCTAAGGCAGGATGAATATGCGGCTCCAGTGTATTCACATCTGGAATGGGCTCTGCCTACACGATACTTTTGAGATCGCCCCATAACCAGAAATCGGACGGGTTGAGATCCTGTGAACGAGCAGGCCATGCAAGTGGACCCCTTTCGTCCGATCCATCGACTAGGGAAAACACGACTGAGATGCGTCCGGACGTTAAGGACGAAGTGGGCTGTAGCATCATCATGTAGCAGCCACGTAATCGTTCGAATCATCAATGGCACTTCTTCCAGCAGGAGAGGCAATGTCATCCGCAAGAAATGATGATAATTCCGGCCTTTTAGGCGACTTGGAGGGAATACTGGCCCCAAAATACGGTCGCCAATTATCCTGGCCCATATATTCCGGGTACACAGATGCTGATGATTTGCTGTCACCATACCATGGGAGTTCTGCACACTATCTCACAGATGACTGTTATGAAAGTTGAAAATACCACTCCTCGTAAAAGTTGCCTCATCTGTGAATAGGAGGGATGACAAATCCCGGAATCGTGACTGCCTGGTGAACAAACCGGTGACAAAACTGCTCCCGATGTGGAAAGTTTGTCAGTAGTATGCCTTGCGCAAGCTTTAAGTGATAATGGTAGTAACAATTGTCGTGGAGAATTATCCAAAAAAATGGCTATGAGCACTATGGGACTTAACTGCTGAGGTCATCAGTCCCCTAGAACTTAGAACTACTTAAACCTAACTAACCTAAGGACATCACACACATCCATGCCCGAGGCAGGATTCGAACCAGCGACCGTAGCGGTCGCGCGGTTCCAGACAGTAGCACCTAGAACCGCTCGGATACTCTGGCTGGCGAGAATTATCCAAACGGTCGTCTGGCAAAGCCTGTACTGGGCCAACTGCCTCCACTTAAACGCCGGTCGCCTTCCACACTGTTAATCACTTTTTCCTCTAAGTTGGTGTCCGAACACTTCGGGCACGTCCTTCATGATTTCCTTCTTCCTGAAACGACTGTCTCAGACAAACGGCGAAACACTGCTCCAAACACTGATTGCTGTGATTGTTGTCGGCGGGGATAGGTCTCCTCATACAATATTGCTGCCCGCCGCCCGTTGCCATTTGCTTTTCCGTAAGTGTACACCACGTCGGCAAGCTCTCGATTCGAATACGCTTACACTCCAAGGCTAGTAAGCAAGAGTAGTGAATCGGACACAGTGTCGCCAATTACTATGGCAGGAAAAGGCGCTAGGGCAAGACGTTCGCATAACAGTATCATCGTCTAGGAGGAAAGCGGGCATACTGTAACAGTGACTGCATGATACAGCGCGTATAAGACCGCAGTCTCTGTAACAAAGTATGATTGAATAAATTGTCTCTAGCATGGAAACCATGCATTTCGGGATTTTCTCGTTCCACATTCTCTCATCGATCAATCCCTAGAGTTTGTACATGATGGAAAAAATCACCCTCTACAATTAGGTTTGCTTTGCTGTTTGTGTGTTCTTGTCTTTGAATTTAGCTAAACATATAGCATGCGGTAGCGCAAAACACGGTCTTGTATGTCAGTACTTTCTCCCGTTGGCCCTTCATTTACACCTTTAATGGGAGGCTTCTTGTACTAAGGATGTTTTGTTATGCTGCACTGGACAACTCCGTCTACTAGTAACACAAGCGTGACTACAGGGTTCCCGAAGGTCCGGCCCTTTTGGCGACTCTAGCTCAGCACGACGGTGCTGAAACATTTAGGCCGACCGCAACGCACTGAGAGTGAAGTCCTGTAGACGCCACGGGAAGGGGCTGGTCTCGTCACCGAAGGCGCTAAGGCCACCTACGCCTGGTTTCCGCGTATCACACACGTAAATACACGCCGTGCAGATATCAAAAGTGGTTCAAATGGCTCTGAGCACTATGGGGCTTAACATCTGAGGCCATCAGTCCCCTAGAACTTAGAACTACTTAAACCTGAGGACATCACACACATCCATGCCCGAGGCAGGATTCGAACCTGCAACCGTAGCAGCGCAGTT
Organism: Schistocerca americana; assembly: GCF_021461395.2. Lineage (NCBI taxonomy): Eukaryota > Metazoa > Arthropoda > Insecta > Orthoptera > Acrididae > Schistocerca > Schistocerca americana. The sequence continues at coordinate 633,360,618 of NC_060123.1, read as the reverse complement.
CCGGACTGAAGCGCCTAGAACCGGTCGGTCACAGGGACCGGCGTGCAGCTACGCATACGGGAAACTTGTACCTACTTAAGTGACCTCGCCCTCACTTGGGCTCTGTGCTCCTCTACAGATTAACACCGACTGACTTGGATTTTGTGATACTGCTGATTAACTACCATCAGTAATAGGCGTCCGACAGGACTTAGAATGTACCAATTAACTGTCTGTAGTAACTGTTGTCCAACTGGACATATTTAATCTCCTCGAACTCATCACACCGGGGACCAATACCTTTTATCTAAAATTCCAATTCAGGAAATTATTATTTTGTGTGTTATCAGAATTTAATTACTTTACACCCCTTTGGGACACTCCACTCACCACTGACAACGCAATGGCCGACGGCATTCACTGCTACAGCAGCGACGTTTGGACAGAGTTGTCAGTGCTAACAGGCAATCAACTATATGTGAAATAACCGCAGAAATCGATGTGGAACGTACGCCGAACGTATCCGTTACGACACAGCGGCGAATTAATTTTAATGGGCTGTGGCAGCAGACGACCGACGCGAGTGCCGTTGCTAACAGCACGACATCGCTTGCAGCGCCTCTCCTGGCCTCGTGATCATCTCTGTTGCAGACTGGACGACTATAAATCCGTTGCCTGGTCAGCTGAGTCCAGATTTCAGTTGTTAAGAGCTCTTGATGGGATTCAAGTGTGGCGCAGATTGTGCGAAGCCACGGACCCGAATTCTCAACAAGACACGGTGCAAGCTGGCAATGGTTTCATAATGGTGGGGGCCGTGTTTACATGGAATGGAATGGGTCCTCCCGTCCAAATGAACAAGCTGAGGCCATCTGCAGACATTCATGGACTTCATGAATTATAACTCGCCAGAGCTGTGTATTGTCAAAAGATTCTGCATTAACCAGCTACAGAATTACATCAGTGAGATCAGTATGATGACCGGGAAAGAAAAATGAAATACGGTATTTGTAACGCGATCTCGTTTATTTTTGATCGAATTGTCCTTCAGTTTGAGAAGGAAATACGGTATTTATAACGCGATCTCGTTTATTTTTGATCGAATTGTCCTTCAGTTTGAGAAGGAAAGCCCCAAAAAGAAAACTCCAAATTGTTATTTTATTATTTGTCTTTATTCATCAGATTCCGCAAGGCCGTGGGCACGACAGATACTTCATCATGTACAGATACAGTATATATTTTATAGAACGCTGTGTAACGTCCCCATGCAGTGAAACTTTAAAAAAAAATTTATAGTTTAGCTTCTTTTTTGATGAAATGCAAATTACTGCAGGTTAATGGCTCCCTGGAATTTTACGTGTGATAGTTGACGGACGGGTGTATCTGTGTTTTCTGGAGTCAAGCTTCACATTATTATTGCGAGGAAGCACTTATAGTCCTGCAAACAAAGAATGTGATTAAAAATTCATTGACTAATCACAGATCCAACACATTACGACCTAAAAGAAATTCCTGCTGCCAGATAAGTCCGAAACTGCCTGCTGCACACCCTCGTCCGACAGGAATCGCCGACCTGTTCTGAGATACCGATGCCGTGGGGAGGGATCAGGACTACAGCGTAAGTGCAACTCTGGCTCCTAGTTGAGTTGGCGGAACTTTTGCGTCACGACGTTTGCGACACGGGGCTCGCGTCATCTTAAAGCAAAGGGACCCCTTGTCGCAGTTTCCATTCCACAGCGATGGATTTCGACAGACGTGCCCTATACACGTTCTTCGTTCTGCGATGGATGTCTCCCGGTATTTATCCTTCGGCAGCCAAGGAAAGTACAACAGTAAGTTCACCGTGTTTGGACGCATTTGGTAATAACTTCGCCATAGTTCACGTTTCCACTTTCACCACGTCCAAGCCGGATTGTCGCAACAAACCACTGTTTACATTTCAGTGCTTGTACACCAGCACTGGAGGCGCATGACGCTGCATATGTGCTGCAGGAATGCCTTCGAAAGGAAACTCTTTAATCTCCCTTGTTCGAGCAAGTAATTTAAAGAAAATGGAGAAAAGTGACTGTTACAAAATAAAAGTCTAAAGCATCAAAAGTTTATCTTCCATTTCATTATAAAGGAGAATCTAGTTCATTTAATACAAATATAATATGTTCAGGTAGATTGGTTTTGCGGATATGATGTTCGAGCGACTCACTTCTTTCACCAACTCGCAACAGTGATTCACTGCCGAGGTGGCCTGTTTCTCTCTCTCTTTCTCCCCTTCTATCTCTGTCTCTATCTCTCTCTCTCTCCACACACACACACACACACACACACACACACACACACACACACACACACACCGTCCCACACACACACTGTATTTACAGCACTCCGAACGAGAACGACTCAGCGCCCCCTACCAGCTTCTCTGAACCGCTCTAGTCTACACAAAAACAGCCCAACATCCTACACGCGCTCGCCCGTCTGAGTTCTGCTACGTGATTAAATGCTTGTTCTGCTGTCAATATGTGCTGTCCGCGTTATACTGCACAAACAACTTGTTTGCATTCCGCCTGTTTGCGTACAGCCTGCGAGAGTTTCATTACAGCAAAGAGTATCTTCGCGTTTGATTTCACAGACAGTGGTGAAAGTTCTGATATTATTCTCACGTATTTGTAGTTCTGATATCATGGTTGAACACAGTAATGAGGCGTACATAGTGTAAATACAGGGTGTTTATAATTAAAGTTAAACATTCAAAACACTGCAGAAAATGCACCACTGGTCAGATATCGTCAAACTGCAACGGAATGTTATCGGAGAAGGGGCAAATCGTATGGCAGAAGAGAAAAAAATAGAGTGAAAATTGATGAATAGATGGCGCTGTATGTGTCAGAATACGTAAATGAAAACACTTGCACCTGTCATACGCACGACCCATTGAAGTTGGTATAAACACGCCGGGTACACGGCTTTTCCTCCTTTTGCGTCAGCGACGTTCGCCACGACTATCTCAATGCAGGATCGCGCCCTGCTTGTAAAGCTGTATTACAAGAATGATCACCACACGCCGCTCTGCAGAAGTTCCGGCACTGAAAGGTTTGAAATAAGGCGTTCGGCCGATGACTGCCGTGGGTCTGGAGAAAATGATTCGGAAATTCGAAAAGACTGGTTCTTTTGATGTGCTGCCTGGTAGAGGGAGGAAACGAATTGATTCGACGTCAGTGGAAGCAGTGGCCACAGCAATGCAGGAGGAGGCGACTGGTGGTCTACAAACGTGTAGTGCACGAAGAACTGCCCGAACATTGGACATATCCGTGAGCACGATGTGTAAGATTCTACGAAACATGTTTATTTGCTATCCATTCAAAATTACCCATGTGCACGAGTTGCTTCCTGTTTACCTGCCAGCAAGAGAGACCTCTGTTTTAGACTTTCTTGCTCGCATGGAAGTGGACAATGACTGGTTGTCGAAGATTTTGTGGACAGACGAATCATACTTCCAACTGACAAGATGTGTCAATACGTAGAATTGTCGGATGTGAGCAACGGAAATCCACACGCAAATTAACCAGTACCACTTCATCCTGAAAAGGTCACTATTTTTTTAACTACTTGCTTCATCCTCAGGTCACACAATCGGTTCCTACTTGTTACCAAGTCACCATCAGCTGATGATTGGAACACGTTACACGGTAACCCGCTAATTGAGATTGCAGGCCCGTTTACGTTGTGAGAATCTCCCCGGGATTTTTCAGCTGACTATTTACAACGTAACGTAATCAAATCATCCGATGATGACCAGGCAATAAATCGAAACCAGTAATGGTACCACTTCTGTGATCTGAGGGTCACGTACGTAATCTTATAAATGTAATACATCTTTCAGTTGTTAAGTAGCATGTCCGTTAGTGTGGCAGGTCGGGTAAAATAGTGTCGTTCTGTTACTTAAGATTTTAATTTTAAAGTTTTGACAGCTGCAAGAATGAAATTATGAGTGAATTTTTCACTAATGTCAAGACAATATACCTATGAGAATATAAAGTTGTGCTCAGCTGCAAATGCACAGGAATTGAAATTTGCTCTCGTCTGGTAGTAGATATGCGCAACCACTTGAATAACTATTTTACAACAACTGCAAATATGCGTCCATAAAATCAGAAAGCATGAAACCATGTTAAATAAACAGACAGATTTCGTAGCCATATTCGGTTTAGTACTTTTAGAGAATTATTTGACATTTATTTTCGTATATATGTTAATTTATTTAAAACTCAGGCTTCTGACATTACGAGGGAAATTTCGTCGTTGGTATTTTCATCTTTAACTGAATCAGTGAACTCTTTTGAAATGTATAAACGAGAGTTCGCCTTGAGTGACATGACGTGTGTCTGTAGAATGGGTGAACTAACAACTGCTGGCATTAAAACCTTAAACATGTTCCTTATTGCGTTTCCGGTAGGTTATTCAGTTTTTCAGTATTTCTCATCATATTTTCCGTCACTTGATTCCCGGAACGCAAAACTGACATCTAACCTTGAGGTAACAGGAATACACATATCGCCAGCGAACGAAAACGGAATCACTGTCACGGCGTCCATTTCTCAACTGGCTGCTAGACCTCTACCATGGCAAATGGGAACTACTGAAATAATTTCCTGCTAAAGCTGCTAGACTGCAGCGCTGTACAGCACACATCCTAGATGTTTCCACATTATTTTTTTATCTTTATTGAGTTTCGATTCCCCCCGAAGGGGGCGGGCTGGCAGCAGCTTAATATGCAGCTCTTCAGCCTACAGAATTTGTTTTAAAAAGAGGAACGTAATAAATAATAAAAACAGTCGATAAAATCAGAGACTTAAATGGTAACATGGCGATTCCCCCCGAAGGGGGCGGGCTGGCAGCAGCTTAATATGCAGCTCTTCAGCCTACAGAATTTGTTTTAAAAAGAGGAACGTAATAAATAATAAAAACAGTCGATAAAATCAGAGACTTAAATGGTAACATGGCGATTCCCCCCGAAGGGGGCGGGCTGGCAGCAGCTTAATATGCCGCTCTTCAGCCTACAGAATTTGTTTTAAAAAGAGGAACGTAATAAATAATAAAAACAGTCGATAAAATCAGAGACTTAAATGGTAACATGGCGAAAAAGTCGTGGAACTTAAAACATAGAACAAAGGGGTGATGATGCTAATAAAATACGTATGAAGCAGACACGTAAAATAATAAACAGACAATTAAAAAAACTGGACGACAGTCTGGTTTCTGTTCGCAAGAGACATAAAATTCACACCCAGTGACAGCACGATTTCCGTTCGCAGCACTTTGGATAGACGAACAACACTGAACATCCACTTGAACACTGCACTAAAAAGTTGGCAAATATGACATACCACAGCCGAGGGCAGGTGGGGGTAACCTGGACAGATGATGGGAAAGTAAAAAGGAGGGAAGGAGAAGGAAAACGAAGGGGGGAGTGGGGGAAAGGAGCCAATGGGGGATGAGGACCCATAAGTGGGGAGGGGGTGGGTACTGGGCAGATGCGACAGGGGGTGGGGAAAGGCAGAGGAGGGGAATACAAAAGGGGGGGGCAGAAGGGAGGTAGGGAGAGGTTAGGCGGGGAGAAAACAGGATGGAGTGTGGGGAAGAGGGAGACCAGGGAAAGGACAGAGGAAGGGAGGGGGGCTGAGGATCAGAGTTGATAGGAGGGATAAATGGCGGGAGAGAGGGCATCATCTTGGAGGGGGAGTTGATGGAAGTCACCTTGGGAAAAGAAATGAAGGGTGTAGAGATGGAGGGTAGGGGGGACACGACAGTGAAGGCATGGCACGGGGTGGGGGCAGGAGAGGAGAGGAGAAACCAGGGGGTGAGGGGGATCAAGGCGGCGGGAGGTGGAGAGTATGGGGATATGTTCGAGGAATACGAGCAGATGGGGGAAAGGAATGAGGTCGTAGAGGATCCGCGTGGGGGACAGAGGCATATAGAGAGGACGAGGCAGAGTGCATGACGCTCAAGGATCTGGAGGGATTATAGAATTTGGGGGGGGGGGGGGAGGGAGGGCGGATATCCAGGCGGGACTGGCATAACAGAGGATTCCACATTACTCACACCTTTCCCTATTTATTAGGTGAGCACAGTATTACAGCGACTGTGATTGAGGGTATTTCGATCGGCTTATCGTGAGTATTTATCGTGATACTTCACGAACGTCTGAACCACATGTTAGTATATGCACAAATGTGATGCCCTTTCCTTAGGCACACTACCTTTCTACTACAACAGCGTGTTTCCGATAAAGGCCGCAGGAGTCCAGGTGTAGAAATATCATGGTTGGGTAGCACACCCCTACTTCTGCTTATTATTTATTATACGATAAATAAATAAAATTGGCATTTATTTCGAAAATGCTTCGTTTGCGGACCCATGTCTAGTCGAATTTCTTGCTTCTGTTATCGTGTCACTTTTCGGTACAAATTATGATACAGCGTGTCCCCAAAGTTTGCACTCGGGACACCTCTGGTGCCTGTCTCAGCTAGGAGCCCCAAGCGGCCGCTCGTGCCGTCACTCTTCATTAAGAGGAAAGTTGGGCAGTGTGTGGAGTAGAGGAGACGGGGCAGGTACTCACCGGGCTCGTAGTGGGTGGAGGCGCGCTGCGTGAAGTTGGTCTCTGGGATGCGCAGGTCGCAGTGGAAGGTGGTGGGCGCGCTCAGGGCCTGGTCCTCCGCGACGGTCCACGCCAGCACGTCGTAGACGCTGTCGCGCCGCGACGAGTGCACCTTCACGTCCGCCGCGGGCGACCTGCACACAAAACTGCTTCATTCCACCGGCCGCGCCACTCTCACTGCCATAGATCAACACCAAGTGTTAGGCTTCACTGTCACAAACACACCCACGTGGTTAGAAATTTAGCTGTGACATACAAAGCCAAGCTAACCGACATGCAAATACCTGCAAAAGCCTGGTACTTAGCACAGGTCCTCCTGGTGTTCAAACAAATAGGAAGGGCTGTATAGTACCCGATGTACGAGGGTCACTCCAAAGGAAATGCGCACTATTTTTGTAAAAATACAGTTTTCATTCTGCATGTGTGAAAGTTTTACAGTGTGTAGACACATCCTTCCCGCTTGTTTTCAAACTTAGTTCAACCTGGTGCCGTCACTGCATGTCATCAAGATGACTGCAACGTGTTGTCATAGAATTCCTGTGCTGTGAAAACGAGACAGTGGGAAACATCCACAAGAGGTAGAAAAAGGTGTATTGAGTCATGTAAATTCACGCAAGGAAAACAAATTCAAAACTACACCTTCCGCTGGAAAAGTTATGGCTACGGTGTTTTTCGATTCCGAAGGGCCGGCCGGAGTGGCCGAGTGGTTCTAGGCGCTTCAGTCTGGAATCGCGCGACCGCTACGGTCGCAGTTTCGAATCCTGCCTCAGGCATGGATATGTGTGATAGGTTGGTTAGGGTTCAGTAGTTCTAAGTTATAGGGGACTGATGACCTCAGATGTTAATTCCCATAGTGCTCAGAACCATTTGAACCATTTGATTCCGAAGGACTCTTGCTTGTGGACTTCATGCCAAGTGGAACCACCATAAATTCTGATGCATATGTGACGACACTGAAGAAACGTCAAGCTCGACTGAGTCGCGTTCGACCACATCGCCAAACGCAGAATGTTTTGCTGTTGCACGACAATGCACGGCCACATGTCAGTCAAAAAACCATGGAAGCGATCACAAAACTCGGATGGACAACACTGAAACACCCGCCTTACAGTCCCGAACTGGCTCCACGTGACTATCATCTGTTTGGCAAACTGAAAGACTCTCTTCGTGAAACAAGGTTTGAAGATCATGACTCCCTTGTGACAGTGGCTCCAACAGGTAGGTCCAGAATTTTACCGTGTGGGTATACAGGTGCTGTTTCCAAGATGGCGCAAGGCAGTTAAGAGGGATGGAAATCATGTGGAGAAATGAAAATATTGTTCCTGATGGATGTATCTACACACTGTAAATTTTCAAACATTTAGGATAAAAGATGGATTTAAAAAAAATAGTGTGCATCTCTTTTGGGGTGATCCTCGTACTAGTTCACACAGAGGACTGAAATCGTTTAGACTTCTCTGTATACCTGCAGTCTCAGCTCAACTGAGAGTGGATTGGCACCAAAGATTGTGTCCTATCGCGATCGCTCTGCTCATATTGGTCACACTTGGTCAGTGTTTATCAACTTTGTAACTAGTAAGGTACGCAGGAACAAAGGTGCACACGGGGAAACGATCCAAATCTCGTGTTTTCCCTACTTGTGAGTGTAGTCCGATAGTTCTGAGTCTTCAGTTGACAGCTTTTATGACGGAAGAGTCAGATGTGCTGTGTTAGTGGTTTGTGCTCTGAAGCTTTCCAGATGTGAGATTAGTCTTTTAGAACCTTTTTTATCTAAGTATTTACCAACTAACTGAGGGCTATCTTTCTATACCAAAATCCCAAAGAATTACGAGCACCTCCTGTGTACGTTCATTATACGGCTCACGATGTGAGCTTAGTTGTTGGTTAAACCAGATGCCTTATACACTAGCTGATATCACAAGTGCAGAAACCAGCGCTGCAGGACAAAGGTCCTGCGAACTATCTGGTGCATATGTCCACATGTGTCCCTTTGCCCCAAAACGTTTACTTTTCTTTCTTTGGTTTGAATATTGAACACGTAGCTTTGATCAAAGGAGAAAATATTAAAATGCAGTAAATGAAGCAGGCAAAAAGGAATATAAACGTCTCAAAAATGAAATCGACAGGAAGTGCAAAATGGCTAAGCAGGGATGTCTAGAGGACAAATGTAAGGATATAGAGGTAAGATAAATACTGCGTACAGGAAAATTAAAGAGACCTTTGGAGAAAAGAGAACCATGAATATCAAGAGCTCAGATGGAAAAGCAGTTCTAAGCAATGAAGGGAAAGCAGAATGGTGGAAGGAGTATACAGAGTGTCTATTAAAGGGCGATGTTCTTGAGGGCAATGTTATGGAAATGGAAGAGGACGTAGGTCAAGATGAAATGGGAGATATGATACTACGTGAAGAATTTGGCAGGGTACTGGAAGACCTAAGTCGAAACAAGGCAACGGGATAGACAACATACCATTTGAACTATTGGTAACCTTGGAATAGCCAGCCTTGACAGAACTATACCATCTGATGAGCAAAATGTATGAGACAGACGAAATACCCTCGAACTTCAGGAAGAATATAATAATTCCATTCCCAAAGGAAGCAGGGGTTGACAGATGTGAAAATTACCGAACTATCAGTTTAATAAGCCACAGCTGCAAAATACTAACACGAATTCTTTACAGACGAATGGAAAAACTGGTAAAAGCTGACCAAGGGGACGATCAGTATGGAATCCGTAGAAATGTTGGAACACGTGAGGCAATACTGACTCTACGACTTATCTTAGAAAATAGATTAAGAAAGGCAAACCTACGTTTCTAGCATTTGTAGACTTAGAGAAAGCTTTTGACAATGTTGACTGGAATACTCGCTTTCAAATTCTGAAGGTAGCAGGGGTAAGATACAGGGAGCGAAAGGCTATTTATAATTTGTACAGAAACCAGATGGCAGTTATAAGAGCCGAGGGGCATGAAAGGGAAGCAGTGGTTGGGAAGGGAGTGAGACAGGGTTGTAGCCGATCTCCGATGTTATTCAATATGTACATTGAGCAAGCAGTAAAGGAAAGAAAAGAAACATTCGGAGGAGGAATTAAAATCCATGGAGAAGAAATAAAACTATGAGGTTCGCTGATGACATTGTAATTCTGTCAGAGACAGCAAAGTACCTGGAAGAGCAGCTGAACGCAATGGACAGCGTCTTGAAGGGAGGATATAAGATGAACATCAACAAAAGCAAAACGAGGATAATGGAATGTAGTCGAATTGAGTCGGGTGATGCTAAGGGAATTAGACTAGGAAATGAGACACTTAAAGTAGTAAAGGAGTTTTGCTATTTGGGGAGCAAAATAACTGATGTTGGTCGAAGTAGAGATGATATAAAATGTAGACTGTCAATGGTAAGGAAGTGTTTCAGAAGAGGAGAAATTTGTTAACAACGAGTATAGATTTAGGTGTCAGGAAGTCGTTCTTAAAAGTATTTGTATGGAGTGTAGCCATGTATGGAAGTGAAACGTGGACGATAAATAGTTTAGACAAGAAGAGAATAGAAGCTTTCGAAATGTGGTGCTACAGAAGAATGCTGAAGATTAGATGGTTAGATCATATAACTAATGAGGAGATATTGAACAGAATTGGGGAGAAGAGAAATTTGTGGCACAATTTGATTACAAGAAGGGATCAGTTGGAAGGCATATTCTGAGGCATCAAGGGATCACCAATTTAGTATTGGAGGGCAGCGTGGAGGGTAAAAATCGTAGAGGGAGACCAAGAGAAGAATACACTAAACAGAGTCAGAAGGATGTAGGTTGCAGTAGGTACTGGGAGATGAAGAAGCTTGCACAGTATAGGGTAGCATGGAGAGCTGCATCAAACCAGTCTCTGGACTAAAGACCAAAACAACAACAACAGGTTTATTTAACATATTTCACGGTCGTTAATTTATAGTTCACCATTTCACTTCGACTGATTCAGTGTTAATAACACTGGTTCAACTTCAGGTTACAGAAGCTCTGAAGGAAGAACGTTCTGTATGCCGTTTTCTCCTAAAACATTATAGGATGCCAAGAAGTAATACAAAATGAAACTTCCCTTAGAAATGCAGCAAAAAGGCGTGCATGTAATGAATGCACATTACATGAATGACTTAAAGCACGCTATGGAGTGGCGTCGTTGTGACCCGTCAAGAGAGTGTTTTCTGTGACGGTGATAACCGAATTGGCGGAGCATTGTAAGAATTTGGATGCTCTGTTCAATGGCCTTACGTTGAAACTCTTCAAATATGTAGCGTAGCAGTTTCCCAAAAGTAATGGCGTAAGCAAACCGTTTAGTGGAGAAACGCAAGTGTCCGCGGAAGTCTGACCTCGCTCATTCAACGCTATTCATAATTTAAGTTTGGGACAACCGGAGAAATCAGTATCGGTGCTATGATCTGGTTCAGTAAAGCACAAATGGAACTTTTTTTCAGCTACTTGGAAACTTTGCAATCTAAATATAATTTTCCGCCTCATCGAGACTATAATGAAGACTGATCTGGAATACAGGACTGTGTCAGGAAAACGGCAGAGAAGTGTGGAAAGAAAATGCCAAACAATAATAACACATTGTGTTTTGTGTCCTTTTATTAAAATGTTTTGTATTTAAATTAATGATATATTAGTGCGATGTCTAGTGTTTAATACGGTCACTATGATCGAGACAATGATGATGATGAATTTGATGACGGTGATGATTTTGATGTAGTAAAACGTTAGACAGGTTAATAATGGCAATATCTGACAAATACTGTAATTGTTGTTTACTCTGTTATAAGTACAATAAATTCAGTTTTTGCGGAATTTGGCCAACAACAATAGGATGTTTACCCCAGGCTTGGGTCTAAGATCCATTTTTTTCAGTTGTAAGATTTAATACATTATATAAGCAATCTTGAACTTTTGGTATCGTGTAAAGTATGAGCCTAGGTGTATCATGTACAATTTTCAATGTCATGGTAACCAGAAAAGCAGACGGGAAAGACAGAATTTCTTAAGTGCGTACATCTATCGCCACCTACACAACGGCTCAAGCCGGTCTCGGTGTAACGCAGCCACCTACATTCAAAATTGATAAATAGACGTTTTTGTGGAGAGAATAAGTAGAGGAAAAAGTGCATGTGTAAATGCAGCTTTCGAACAGTTACAAGCTACCAGAATGAGACAAACCTTCTTCCACCAAGGAGGAGGCGAAACAAGCAGTTACAGAGGCTAAAGTAAATCACCAGCAACATTTATATAACTAGCTAACAGTTAATGAAGGGGATAAATTCATCTACCTACTGACCCGAACGCGGTGTAGAGCAGGTCACGGTATAGAACACTACAGGTGCGTCAAGGATAAGAATGATCAGTGGCTCCACGACAGCAATATTACTGTGGGACACTGGCGAGAGTATTTCAGTGAGATATCGAATGCTGAATTCCCTGATCCACGTATACCGAAAGGCGATATCACGACTAGGCCAGTTCAGTTCATGGAAAAATAAGAGGCCCAAGCTGCCATTCATAAGAAGAAAAATTGAAAGGCTCCAGGACGAGACGAACTTCCAGCAGAGATTTGGAAAATTGGGGGCTTAACGATAAAGGGACCATCTAGAGGGCAGAATTCTTCAACTCCATCATTCATTGCGGGCATAAACCCACCGATTGGTCATTCCAGTACCTATTTTTAAGGGAAAGGCTGACCCCAATGAAAGCACCAACTATCGCCCAATCTGGGTACTCCCCCCACATTATGCAGCTATTCGAAAGTATTCTCGGTGACAGGCTGCGGAACACAGTGCAGCTCTCAATAAATATATTGTGGATATTTGAAAGGATATGGAACGATAGACGTAATTTTTGCTGCGTGACAGCTCATCGAGAATTTCATATAAAATGTAGTTATTGCATCTTGCCTTTCTTGATCTCGAGAAGGCACATTAGGTGGTTTGGTATGCTCTTCGTGATCATCAGGTTCCTGAAGCGTACATCAACTATATAAAAATGTTTCCAGCATGAGGTTTTCACTCTGCAGCGGATTGTGAGTTGATATGAAACTTCCTGGCAGATTAAAACTGTGTGACGGACCGAGACTCGAACTCGGGACCATTCCCTTTCTCGGGCAAGTGCTCTACCACCTGAGCTACTCATCACGACTCAGGCCCCGTACTCACAGCCTTAATTCCGCCAGTACCTCGTCTCCTACCTTCCAAACTTCACAGAAGCTCTCCTGCGAACCTGCAGAACTAGCACCACTGGAAGAAAGGATACTGCGGAGACATTGCTTAGCCACAGCCTGGGGGATGTTTCCAGGGTTGCTAGTTTTCCACGTTCGCAGCATAGCTTCTGTGAAGTTCGGAAGGTAGGAGACGAGGTACTGGTGGAGGTAAGGCTGTGAGGACGGGCCATGACTCGTGCTTGGGTTGCTCAGATGGCAAAGCACTTGTCTTCGGAAGGCAACGGTCCCGAGTTCGAGTCTCGGTCTGGCATATAGTTTTAATCTGCCAAGAAGTTTTAGATAAAAATGCTGTACAATACTACCATCAGCCGGGTGCGATGCTCTGCGGAACTGACTGATAGCTTTCCAGTGACAGTCGACGTTCTTCGAGACTCAGCTCTGCCTCCAGTGCTCTTTCTTACAGTAACAGATACCATTACGCGCGACTTACTGACGTGTGAACCGTGGAGAATGCTGTACGCTGATGATGTGTTGCTTGCGGCAGATATCAGGGATGATCTTGAAACTTGATTCCACATATGATATGACCGTCTACAAATATTTAGCATATGTTTAAACATCCACAAGACAGAGTACCTCGAAATGGTTCCATCTCCTGAAACTATACAAATTAAATTAGCTCCTGTTACCAAGGCAAACTCATTCCAATATCTAGGTTCTCGACTACAGAGTGACGACTGAAACGTACACTGGTATTCTTTGTGATAAGGAGACTTCTACGCTCCTAAGCTCAAAGACATTCCGCACAAGTTGAGGCCAGTTGCAGTATCTGATACCGAAGTTTATCTCACACCTACAAGTGTGGAACGTCCACTACAAGTCATGGAAATGTGGAACTGAGGTCATTAGGCACATCAACAATACAACGATCCTATAACTAGCTGGACTGGCTCCTGTCAATGGAAAGATGCAAGAATAGAGACTTCTTTGGTACGGATACATCATACGGGTACCATTTGCTTTAGTAACTAGTTCGGCCTATCATCTCGCTGTCGAAGGACAGAATCGACGTGGAATACCTAAATTACGGAGACTGGACACTATAAACGCAGATGTAAGATCAAGAAGCCTAAATTCACAGGAAGCGTTAGACCGTAAGAAATGTCGTGCAGTGATCCAGACAGCAGACCCCGCTCCAACGTGACGGCGTTAAGAAGAAGAAGATTGGGATTATCGTACTTTCACGCAAGTAGAAGTAAGCGTGTAACAGAAAAGGAACCACATTCGCTCAGTGCTGAGCCGTTTCAAAAACCACACATCAGAGCTAGCGCCCCTTAATACTGCCAGTATCCTACGCGCATTAAACTTCGTACGAAATCATTATCTCACTAAAAGTTTCATATCAACAGACCCCTAAAAAAGCAAAATTTCCTAAAATAGCCACATGGAAAATTTAGCATTGGAAATAATACCAGAATGCGACAGATCGACTTGTTACAAAGTGGTAAATCGAGCAATAGCGATCAATTGCAAGCTTTACTCCATCCAGTTAAAGGCGTCGGCTGCATGTGGAAAAGTATATCGTTTAACATAATCGAACATCGTGTTGAGCAACCAAAATTTCTCGCGCTATGGGAGATAGCAAGGGACATGGTTCGTCCGATCAACAGAATGTACATATGTAAACTTACGAACAACCTACAATATCTGGAAAGGTTATGGGATGCACACGAGGAAATTAGTAATCATCCAAAACAAGGGACTACATACGCCAATTTCTCAAAATTCCAGTGTTACAGCTTATGACAATATTTTTACACAAAAAGAAAAAAAAATGAAAAACCAGCACAGTGGACCAGCTTCCGAGCTCACCCTGAATGGAATGTGACGGCAAATCCGTTATGACTGCCTGTTGCGGTTGATTACAGACCTGTCGAATGGAATGGAGAGAGTAACGAACACGTATCAGATTACTCAGACTGGACTGAAATTCGCGTATTCAGTCACCACAGCGCGATTCTTTGCACGCTAAAATTACAAAAAATGTATGCAACGACATTTCGTCCCGAGTATACATTCTGCATAAAACTGACGCAAAGGGGGTGCTCTGATGTTTGCACGTTTTGGCCATTTCGAGAGGAAATGTGTATTTCGACGATGTCATCGATATAACTGCATGGATCCAGACATTTGTATTACGTACTAGCTCAGTACCCGGAATTGCCGGATGTGTATTTATTTCAATTCTGTTAGTTAGTCTCTTCCTTCACCGTCTCTCTACCCAGCTCTCTGCCGCACACACTGCCCATTTGCTACTCACCCCTCTCTCTCTCCATTTCCCTCTCTGTGTGCCGTACAGTGAAATAATTTTATAGGCACATTCGGCAGCATATGTGGATACTCACTGCCAGATGTGTTGGAGTGGAGTTGGTAAAGAAGTAATAAATTCAGACGTCATGCACTATGCGGCAGTTTTTCACACATCTCAGTGTTTATGACGTCATATCTCCTGTAATGTCTGTAATTTGTGCCGTGCAGTGACACAGTTTTGTACGTATATTCAGTTCTACATGTGAGCACTCTATAAAATGTGTGGTGAATACAGTCAGTGGTAAATAAACAACAAATTAAAACGTCATGTTTGATGCTGCCTTTTACTCGATGAACAGCGAAAATGCTAGAGATAAACTATTTTTACTTTCAAAATTTGGGGGGTGGGGGGTGTAAGCGAGGCTTGAAATTATGCTTAAAGTTTGTTGCAAGTCACTCTCGTTCTGAAATACTTAATAGTGAGCATAGTAGCTATATATTATACATATTATACAAAGTGCACGTTATGAAATGCAATAGCGGTATGGAGGTGTCGGTTGAACTCAGTGAAGATTGTATAAGCATTGTATTTATTAATTTCAATCTATCACGTAGCTCATGTAAAAAACAAAAGCATATACACAAATTTGATAAAGTTTAAAAGTTAAAGACTTAATAGCTTTTTCAAAGAGTAAATATATTTTCCGAACTGGCGTAATATTGTTGAAATCAATACTTGGTACCACACACTTTCTAAAGTAGCCTATGTTCTTCCTTACGTTTCCTTAACAAATTTCATCGAAATAGGTTCATCGGGATATTAATAATAAATTTATATGTCATGCATCAATGGGAAATTTTTCAGACATCTCAGTGTTTTTGACATCATATATCCTGAACTTTGTGCCGAATACATTTAGCATCAAAGAAGTACTAAATTAAAACGTTAAGGCTAATATGAAAACGGAGAGCAAAAATGTAAGCGATAAACTTGTTCATTTCATCATTATGGGTGTGGGAGGTGTTACCGAGAAAAATTTTCGTAAAATTATGAAAATAAGTGAAAAGGTTTTTGGAGACGCTAAGTACTATACCTCTTAAATACTGTGTGAGTAAAATTTGGTGTTCGACGTCGTGATTTACTGATTTACATTTCTTTTCACAACCACCCTTCCCCCTTTCGTAGGTATTTGGTACCTCCCCGCACAGTGATTCTTTCCAGACACTAAGTGATATGTGAACCAAGTTGTATGAAATCGGTTCAGTAATTGCAGAGAGGATGTAGAACACATGTACTTACATTTTTATAATATGTGTGAATACCTTTCTCTTCGTGATCCAATTTCGACTGAATTTAGCCTTAAAGGTGCCCGTAGGTGCGTGGAAGTTAACAGTGAAAACCCTATAAAAATAGTTTTGGAGATTAGGGTGTTGAGACAGCAAACACAAGAAAGTTTTAGAAAAAACTTTAAATGACGATATATATTTTTTTCAGTAATCTGAATTTGATGAACTATAGCCTACAAGCTATGCTCAAGTTATCTGCGAAAACCTCACGAAAATTTGACTTGTTCTTTCGCAGACTGGCGTATTCGAAGACAAACAGGCTAACACGACTTTTTAGCAGGTTCACTGTAGTAGATAAAAAGTACCGGTCCTAGCTGACTTGGCTCACGGCGGCATCGACCCAAGTTACACAGGACCGGTACTTTCTGTCTCCCATAATTCCAAATTCTAAATGAAAATTCACGTATTTTCATTTTAAAAAACGTCAATTTTATATTAAATTAATAATGTGTGAATGTGTGTGATGTCCTTAGGTTAGGTTTAAGTAGTTCTAAGTTCTAGGGGACTGATGACCTCAGATGTTAAGTCCCATAGTGCTCAGAGCCATTTGAACCATTTGTACTCATGCAACATCACGCCCCCCCCCCCCCCCCCCCAAACCCACCACACCATGATACGTGGACCACGATAACAATCATGTTCCATAATGCTGCTGTGTGCACGGAGTATTCCAACCTCTGGCCATACCAGAGTAGGTTGTTCAGAATAACCACTCAGACTCAATCTGCTCCCACCCGAGAAGTGCTCGCGAAGTCTCTTCTCGTTGGTTCAGTCCCTATCCTCTTAGCACCATCGCAAACGGGTTCGCCGAGGTACGGGTGTCAACATGTCATATCGTGTTTGTAGTCTGGGAACAACGCCACATCCATGCAGTCGCTGTAGCGGTGTGGAGCGTAAGACTGAGTTTCTTACTGTCCTGCTAAATGTGGTTGCAATTATAGACGCTGTTTGAAGTGAGCCTCCAGCTGCTGTAGTTCACGGTGGTCGACATCTCCTTCAGATAGAAGGGTTTGTGGTTCAGAACGCTCCCCACGCACGAGAAAGAATGCTGTAAGCAATAGCAAATTCCTGGGCTACACTTGTCACAGTTCTTTTTTCTTCCAGGTTGCCAGTGATTCTTCCTCTTTTACGTCATCCAGATGCAGTCTCCGGCCCATGCAGTAGCGGAGAACAACACCTCAGTGCACCGTGAGAGCTCGCTGACTGATTCACATTCCCTCTACCCGTTCCTTCAACTGCATCGTGTTGATGGGCCAGACCAATCTGGCGATATACTCACGCTAACCTCAAGCAACGTGACGTCTAACTTCCCGTGAACGACTGGCAACATGCTCCCCCACTTCCATTCATTTGCACTCAGTAGTTAATATGATACGTTTATTTATCTTGCCCTCCAGTTTTGCTGAGCAATGTAGAACACCTAAAGTCTACACTGAATTGACAAGAGCCAAGTGACTGCGAGATTCACATATGCAGATGGCGGTAGTAACGCGTCGACAACGTGTAAAGGGATAGTGCACTAGGGGAACCGTCATTTGTACTAGTGTGATTCATGGGAAATGTTGTCCAATTTGGCTATGTGCGAACAACGGGTATTAACAGACTTTGAACATATAATGGTAGTTGTAGCTAGAAGCATGAGACATTCCATTTAGGAAATCGTTAGGGGACTCAGTATTCTGAGATCTAGATGTAACGTCGCGAGTCAATATGCAATAGCATTTTATTGCAGTAAGCTACTTTGCAGTACGGATCGTAGCTTTGGATCAGTTGGCGGTGATAGAAACAGCTGCTTGTATCTTAGCGTGACTCATTCGCACCTGTCGCTAGCCTAGCCATGGGAGGCGGTACCTGTGTCAATTAGAGTGACAGAATGTTCAAGCCCCTAATAATCTAAATAAACTATATTAAATATTATTCAATTTAGTTAAAAGTCAATATGTTGACCTTTGTTATTAAAAAGAAGATTGTGTAAATATTTTCAGCTTTCTAAATGGTTCAAATGGCTCTGAGCACTATGGGACTCAACTGCTGAGGTCATTAGTCCCCTAGAACTTAGAACTAGTTAAACCTAACTAACCTAAGGACATCACAAACAGCCATGCCCGAGGCAGGATTCGAACCTGCGACCGTAGCGGTCTTGCGGTTCCAGACTGCAGCGCCTTTAACCGCACGGCCACTTCGGCCGGCTTTCAGCTTTCTAGCTGGCATACTTTCAGAGTTAGAAAAAATTACCTAAAACGCCCCAAACCGACACTTGCAAGACTAAAGTCAGTTATGATTCATAAAAGTTTGTGTTTTAGTATCGTTTGGAATCATTACTGAAGTTCACAAAATTTTAGGTCAATTTGTTTGAATTTTTATAATTAAAACGTCAACTATTTTTCATTTTCGCAATATAAAATTCAGAAAAGATCAGTATTTATTTAATGTGTTGTTGTGTGAGTAAATGAGAATGAGTGAGCGTGGGTATGCGGGACATACGAAAAAAATCAATATTATCTCATGTTCAACATTACGTAGCTATGTCATGGGAATGTGTTAACCAAGCAAGTTGCAATGAAAAATGTAATTTCCCCACCGTGCTGACGACGTATGTCCGAAGGTACTTGCTTTTGTATAAAGGCAGCCAGAATAGCCACTTGGAGAGTAATAGTTTTCTAAAGTTGCGTCAAGATTAGTTTTCTTTTCGTTTGGATTTTTGAACATTTCATTAATACTTGCATAGTGAAGTGACGTAAATGCATCTTTAAGTGTTGATTGGCGTAAGACAGTTTTTGCGCGAAAAACAACTCGAAGGATTGTTTTGATTGGCTCTTCATTTTGAACAAACAATCAGAGTTAAGCATTTTCCGCGCATTGCAAGTAGCTATAGGCCCTGGAAGGAACGGCAGGGAGTCGCTAGTCAAGTATCGGACGTGCAGCTCATGTTGAACTCTTCCGTCTTTATTATGTGTAAAATGAAGAAATAGTTGGCTTCTCGCTTCCAGATTGTGTGGCCTTAATACTAGTTGCATTTACGGAGAGTTTTGTTAAGTTGGAAAGTTTTTGGATTGTTTTGTTGGAGAGAGAACCGCATGTGAACTTTCGGCTTTGTAAAATTCCGCGTGGCATGTTTCATATTCGTCTATGGAATATTTGGCGAGCAATGTCTTTATTAGACATCCAATGAAAAAGGACCGAATGTGAAACTCGTATGTTGTAGCAGAGTAATGTCGTATCAATTCGGGCTGGACTTAAGTAGATATCCGACTGCCTTGCGTGTGTACTTGGTTGCATGAACTGTGAGCTGAGGACAGTAATGTTATCCATTAATTAAATTCGGGCTGATGGCAAGAGTTTAATTTTGAATCGAAAGATATAAAAGAACACGATGCAGAATTTTGTCATTTTTCTAAAGAGGTGAAGCAACTGCCCTCCACCCTAAAATTGTGTTATAAGATAATACACGATAGCTTGCCGCCAGAGTTTACGCGGACTTTGCAAACATAAGTATTAACGGTGTGTTTCTCCAACGCTGCTTTTAACGCCGTCTGAACAGTATCTACGTATGCAGAGAAGTGGGCTCGTGATCTGATGCCGTACTGAGGTAGGTGGAACTTTTGTAGTGAACAGTACGCCCATGATAAATGATTAAACAAACATTTACACCACATGTCAAACCCGCCCCGCGGCACATAGTGTCAATAGTATGCCGAGAATACCAAATTTCAGGAATTATCTCTCACCAAGAACAACGCAGTAGCCGAAGGCCTTCACTTAACGACCGAGAGCAGCAGTGCATGCGTAGAGTTGTCATGGCTAACAGACAAGCAACAGTGCGCGAAATAACCGCAGATATCAATGTGGGACGTACGACTAACGTACTGGTTAGGACAGTGCGGCGAAACGTGGCGTTAATGGTCGATGGCAGAAGACGACCGATGAGAGAGCCTTTGTTAACAGCACGACAACGCCTGCAGCGGCTCTCCTGGGCTCGCGACCTTATCCACTGAATCCTAGACTAGTGTAAAACCGTAGCCTGGTCAGATGAGTCCCAATTTCAGTTGATAGGAGCTGACGGTAGGGTTCGAGTGTGGCGCAGACCCCACGAAGCCATGGATCCCAGCTGTCAACAGGGCGCTGTGCAAGCTGGTAGTGGCTCCACAATGGAGTTGTGATTACATGGAATGGACCGGATCCTCCGGTCCATGTCAACAGATTGACTGGAAATGGTTATGTTCGGCTACGTGTAGACCATCTGCAGCCTTTTGTGGGCTTCATGTTTCCAAACAACGATGTCATGTCACAAGTGTTAGAGATGAAGAGCAATCTGGACAATTCGAGCGAAAGATTTGACCACCAAGCTCGCCCGACATGAATCCCGTCGAATATTTATGGGACGTAGTCGAGAGGTCAACTACTACACAACATCCTGCACCGACAGCGCTTTCGCAATTATGGATGGCTATGTAGGCAGCTTGGCTCAGTACTTCTGCGGGGGGCTTCCAACTGCTTTTTGAGTCTATGCCACGTCGAGGTGCTGCACTACGCAGGGAAAAAGGAGAGCTCACAGGATATTAGAAGGTATTCCATGACTCTTGCCGCCTCATTGTAGGGGCGTCGACTTCAGCGTAACAACACTTCGACGAGACTTAGCAACAATGGCGTCTCACATGAAGATGACGACCAGGCGGACTGTGGAAATTGTTTTGTAGATCCGACTGCAAGAGTGTCACAAGTTTTTTTCGCCGAGAAAGCTTACGAAGTCACGATCCGGGATATGGTTTTCCTGAAGGATGCGGAAAATGCACTGTAGCCTCAAGAATTTACGAGGTTTTCATTAGAATGAACGCGTAATAATTGAATATGCGGGAAAATTAACTATAGGAAGAGGCAGCATGACAATGTATGTGTCAGGAGACATCGTCGAATAACTTCTGTAATAGCAGCGGAAGCCGTAGTGAGCACAGAGGAATGTATGGAATATATGCTACAAAAAATCTACTATAGCTAGATTACCATTGTCCCTGTATGCAGTCGTTACCCCTGAACATCTGTCATTCCAACCTTATCTTCCTCATTTCTCAGTATTCTTGGCCGATGTACACTTCTTAAATTTCATTTTCCCAGAATTCACTTTATCACAAAATATCTATTTTGTAGACCTGTAAATTCTCTTATATCTGCCAGTATCATTATCGTTATGAATGCCACAATTATTGTCATTATTATTATTACTTCTATTATTGTTATTACTCAAATTATTGTTATTATTATTATTATTGTTAATACAATTAGTGGCTGCAGCTGCAGTAGTACAAGTGGTACTAGTATTAACTTCGTTAGTTCATAGTCAGTATAATTTATTCACACTGCCACTTCAGACACTCAAATCATTTTAATACTAATTGTTATATTAAAGGTGTTATTGTTTAGACATAATAGATACTGTATGTGCCTAAGAGAGGGCCAGACAGTCCCAACGAGATTAGGTTAAACAAATAAATAAAATAAATAATAATTGAGAATGTTTGGTCTAGATGCTGCTCGGAGATGAAGGGACAGTACAGGAGAGAAACGAGAAGTGCAGACGCCGAGCCCCATCCCTACACCGAATAAAGAAACATTAATGTGGACATGTTTGCGTGGATAACTGACACCAGCTCTGGAAGGGCGGGGCTGATTTCCTTTGCCTGAGGTCGTAAGTGATGTGTCAATGACTTTGCTGGTTTTCCGAGTGTGAGTCATTGTGTTTTCAGGTTACACTGTCTTTAGTCTGTCCTATATCTACTTTGAACCACGTCCTGTTGAGCGACATAGCCAAATAAAGCGAAGAGTGGCTCCTCAGGTTTGGAAAGAACGGAATTTCAGTCGAACTGGAAACGCACAGTGGTTTTTCGTATCGAAAATAATTTATTTTCCACCACAGTCACACTAATTACAAGACGAAAAACTGTTTCTGCAGTGGTGGAACTGAAACACGACAAATGTTTTAAAATCTGAGGAGGGCCGAAAACTGTCATTTTATTTTGAAGTTAGTGTGACTGAGCCGGACAATAAACTATATTTATGCTGCTAAGGACAGAGAGGATTTGAACATATCTGCTAAATGCGCCTCATTCAGGCAACTGCATTTGCCGCATCTCAGAAAAATAAAGTAATAGAACGCCACTACCATGTTTAATTTCTCCCTCTCAACCTGTGAAGCACCGTGTATGCTATGTTTCAGATACTTTTGTCTCTCATTCACCAGGAAAGTAATTAACGACACACATCAAGAGTTATGGGGTACGAAACATTTACAGTTATTTAAGTAATCCATAACTGGCATTACAGCTTGTTATCAGTGAGCTTTAGCCAACTGTTTGCGGACGCCTACAAAGAAAAACTTGGCAAAGGGTACGGCAAACATTCACTTTAATTTACAAGATGAAAGCCGCACTCACTTCAAAGAGAACCTTCCCCCAGAAGTTACTTATCTCTGTAACATCTTCATCAAACAAAGGTGCTGTAGGACTGTTCAGACGCAAAGGAAAACATTATCATCAGTTCAGAAAAAGACACAGTTTTCGAAGCAAAGCATGCCATACGTTAGCTAACCTTAAACCGTATTAACACAAATTTGATCTCAAAACATTGCGACGTTACAACAGGTGAGTATGTGCCGTTCGTCATGAGAAGGTTGTTTATCACAAAATTTACCCATTTCGTTTGTAACATGGTTTCAATACGAGAACCTAAACTTTGATAAAGCTGTACAGTACTTTATCATCCTTTGACATAACCGATATTAAGTATATGTAGCACTCATTGGGATTTAACGTGGAATTCAACTAGCCACTTTAATGAGTGCGTTATCTTTAGTGGGTAAAGTATACAGTGACATCTGTCCTTGGAATGACTGTACACTTGCTGCCTTGACATTTCATTCTACTGAACATACCTAGCGATCCAACCAGCACATATCTCGTACGTTCGTAGCCGAAGGCACTTCTTGCGAAAGATAGACATTAACACATCGTCAGAATGAGTGAATACACATCTCTTTTCAGTAAACCACAGTTTGCCAGTATTGAAGAACTGTATAAATAAGGTAACAAAACCGCAAACGAAACACATCTACTCTCCTCCAGCTCTCCTCCCTACTTCCAGGTAGTTTCGCCACCGTTCTTTCAACATCGCATGATAATTTTTTACATTACAGGTTCCTCATCCCACATAGCCCTTCCTGTTTCCAACGAATAACTCTGTCCCGTACTCTTCCCACGACCTATAAACAATCATAAGCACACACGCACACACACACACACACACACACACACACACACAGTCGTTAGAAGTTCAGTACATCCATAACGTGCACCTCAGAGTGCTAGTACGGATGTAGATGCAAACGTTTAGAACACGCGTGCCATCCTCAAATAAACATGCAAGGAAACAACCGAACAACTCATACCTACGATGACAAACGAGCTGAAGGCATAAAATTGATGTTTACGTTGTGAAATAAAATCAAAATGTGTTTGTAATAGTCAAAAGAACAATAGTGATCATAATAGCACTCTTAACGCGCTAATACGACACTAAACAGGACGATATCACTGGGGAACTGTTATTAATATGCTAAATACACGAAGTGATGCAGTGATTTTCAATAAGAAATTTAGAAATAAAAGCAAACCTTTCGTTTTTTTTACAGATAACACGACGTATAAAGCATATTACACATGACATCACGTCCCTAAAAAATTGATTCCGTTACATGAAAAGAATACAACAGTGTGAATATCTTCAAAATAAAATAGTATTACAGACGTAACGTATAACATAGTGGAGGTAATAGACTCAGCTGAGTAACATGTGAGAAAATTTTTACCTTTGTTTATGTACTAACGTAAATTAAATAGAAATAACTTCCAGTCCGATTTATTTTACCTTTCAGATAGAGACAATTTACGATGGTGGTTTTAACGCTTCATCTGTTCTACGTGGCCGTTCCTCACTTGAATTCAGCGCTCAGAACGTTAATGTACAATTGTTAGCAAAGGTCTTCTTTGGATAACCCGCGCGTCGGGTTGGCCCGTGTATCGGATGTGTCGTCGAAGCGTTGGCCCTTCATGCGCATTTCTGCACTGTATCGTTTTGTGACAGGTTAGCATCGATAACACCAAGTACCATCATCCATTAAGATTTTTTCCAGAAAATAATTATCTGAGGTTCGCATTTCAGTTAAGTTCAGGCATCCATCCACAGTACACAGTTATTTTCGTTCTGGGTGCAAGATAGGCGGGACAAAGTTTGCACTTGTATCTTCTTCGAAATATTCCGGAGGGTGTATTGAAAAGTTAATTTAGAGATGTTGCTCCACTGCTGTTTGTGACACAACAATACACTGCTGAACACTGCATGCCCACAACTGACTGGCCGAATACACATTTGTTGTTCACTGTTGTCAGCTCAAACTGCCACCGCAGTTATTGCTCTGACGTCCTTATACACCAGGAATAAAATCAGTCTCTGAGCTTTTTGGATGGATGGTGTATTAACATTAGCAAATTTTTTCGGGCGGAATAATCAAAACGACACCGAATATAATAGAAAAGCTATTGAAAAACGTGTGGGCGAAAGAAAAATAAACAAAGCATGTCTTGCATAAAGAAAGAATTTTGTTCATATAAATTAATCCTTCAGAAAACGAATGACTTTTCTGGGTAGCTTGCCATGTGTGACTATGAAAAACATGTCAGTAAGATGCAGACGCCAGATGGGAGTAGCCTTAAACACGTGAAAGGTTGCTAACAATTATAGACTTAAGAAATTACGAAATGCGGTGATAATTTAACGTTTTCAAAATAATTGATAGAAATAAAGAAAATAAAGAACTATGACCATCCCTACTTGGTTCAAATGGCTCTAAGCACTTTGGGACTTAACTTCTGAGGTCATCAGTCCCCTAGACTTAGAACTACTTAAACATAACTAAGTTAAGTACAGCCGGCCGGTGTGGCCGAGCGGTTCTAGGCGTTTCAGTCTGGAACCGCGCGACCGCTACGGTCGCAGGTTCGAATCCTGCCTCGGGCATGGATGTGTGTGATGCCCTTAGGTTAGTTAGGTTTAAGTAGTTCTAAGTTCTAGGGGACTGATGACCTCAGAAGTTAAGTCCGATAGTGGTCAGAGCCATTTGAATTCATTTTTTGAACCAGAATGGCTTTCCATGAAAGGCAACAACTCAGGGTGTAGAATATCATCGTCATACCGCTGAGCTGTAAGGGTGCCGCGAATGACAACCACACGGGTCCTACAACGAATTGAAATGACACCCCAGACCATTTGTCAGGGTTTACTCGCGGGAGACAACAGGTTGGAGGCTGGCTCTGAGCACTATGGGACTTAACATCTGTGGTCATCAGTCCCCTAGAACTTAGAACTACTTAAACCTAACCAACCTAAGGACATCACACACATCCATGCCCGAGGCAGGATTCGAACCTGCGACCGTAGCAGTCGCGCGGTTCCGGACTGCGCGCCTAGAACAACAGGTTGGAATCCCACCGCTGTTCGGAGCATCTCTGGACACGTCTTGGCCTGAAATCTCACTGACTGGAGTTCAGTTGTCTTCAGTAATCAGTCCCTAGTGCCCCAGTGACCAGTGAAGACATGTCTCGAGGCACCCGTTCAGCGACGGGATATCAACCTGTCTGTCGCCGGCCATACGGCCCGACAAACGCGAGCGATGGTCCGAGTTGCCTTTTCCTTTCGTAGAAGGTCTCCTTTGATTAAGATTCGCAGCACCTTTACAGCACCGTGATACGTGGACAATATCCTTCACCCAGTTTAGTCGCCCTTCACGCAAGCTATCCTGGGCTTACATTCCAACAAGATAATACCCGCCCGCACACGTTGAGAGTTTTACTGCTTGACTTTGCAATACCCTGCTTTAATCAGCAAGGTGGCCAGGTCTCCTCCCAAATTAAAAACGTCTGCAGAATTATGTGCAGTGTCTGTAACTATCTTGGGATATTGACTATCTAACGCACCAGTTGTAGAGAATGTGGCACGATACCCCTCTGCAGGAGGTCTAACAACTCTATCATTCAATGCTCAGCCGAATAACTGCGCACATCAGGGCCAGAGGTGTCCAATGCGTTGCTGATTTGCTCATTTTGTAAAGCCTTTTCTCTTGAACAGATCACCCAATTTTTCTTAAACTGTAATCATTTGTTTGTCTGTGCATTTACATCATATTTACCGATTTCCCTCCCATTCGGATAATAGCATCGTGGTGCGTCGTTTTTCATTGCTTTAGAATGTATTAGCTTCTCTGTTTCGTTTCCTTGGGTCATACACGATGTTACTATCGCTTACATTCCCCGTCTCTTGTGACGTACTACCATTAGTAAGAATTTCTTCGAATGACTCTCATATTTGAGGTGATATTTCGAATCCTTCTACCTCGTTTGTTAGCAATCGCTTTGTGGATCTAGCCTTACGTAATCTACCTTCGCACTGCGCCTGTTATTTGTAAGGTTACATGTGTAGGCAGAGTGGGTTGAGTTTCAAACAAACTAGTATTTTCCTAAAATTGTGCATATTATTTGGGAGAACCTTCTTTTGTTAAAGAACCATCACAGCTATAGACGTTAGAAAGTTCTCTAGGATTTTTCCAACAGACGAACGTTAGGGATACTGATGCGTAATTCTGTACATGAGTAAATCGGAGTGACGTGCACTATTTTCAAATAACGAGGAGCTGTTCGCCACTCGAATATCTCTCGAAACGGAGCGAGAAACGAAGCGACGCAACAGGAAGACAGTCACTTGGAAATGACGTATCTCTGCGACACAGCTGCTCTTCAGTGTCTTTTAACTTAATTTCACTGGAAAATCTGATTAGGATAGTCGAAAGGTCGACTGTAGATTAACTGGACATATACAACGGTGTTATTTAACTTGCAGCAGTACCTCATAAGACGTCAGCCCCACATAGATTCTTCTTTGGTACAACTTATCTTCCAAGATCGTCTCCAAGGACCTTTCTTCTGCTTTTCAATCTCTGCTCCAAGGAATTTTGAGGTACAGCTTATTATACACCCTCGTTTTTCTCAGGCAATTACCAGATTAGCTGGTAGTGGAGTGGAGTAATTCGCTAATTGTTAATGGATAGGAAGGAGTAACCATTTTGGGCATTTACTCGCAGACAAGAGAGATATACCCAATAACTTGGTCAGAACCAGGGCACTGGAACTAGTTTGAATTTACTTTACTAAATGCTAGTTGGTGCTATATGGGAGGTGACTTCCAGGTCTGGCATTCGCCTGATGTCAAAGTGAAGCCTCACAAAAACCATGATCGGAACCGGCGAGCTCTACCTGTTTAGACACGGCCTGACAGAAGAGGTAGGGACCCGAAGACATGATGGGATGTCAGTATACACCGACGAAAGAAAAAATCGCAATACCAAAATATATTAATTGAGAGTATTGAAATCTTGGGAATACATTTGTCTAGGTAATATATTTAAATGACTACACTGCAGGATCACAGGTTAATGTAACCGCCAAATAAGCAATTGAAAATCTGAAAAGCCGGTAGATTAATAATCGGTGTGACCGTCAGGATGATGTAGTCACGCAGACGTGCATGCACTTGTTGTACAGGTGCCGGATGTCATTTCGTGGAATGCAGTTCCATGACTGTTGCTCTTCGTCGATCAATACAAAGTCGGATAATGCTGATTGCGAATGACGCTGCAGTTGTCGTCCGATGGTGTCCCATATGTGCTCGACTGGTGACACATTGAGCAGACCAAGGAAACACGTCGACACTCTGTAGAGCACGTTGGGTTACATCAGCGGAAATGTGCGCGAGCGTTATCCTGTTGGAAAACAATCCTGGAATGCTGTTCACTAATGGTAGCAAAACAGGTCGAATTACCTCAATGACGTACAAAATTGTAGCCAGGAAGCGTGGGACAACCACTGAAGTGTTCCTGCTCTTACATGAAATCGCACCTCAGACAAAACTCCAGGTATAAGTCCGGTGTATCTAGTACGCAGACAGGTTGGTAGCAGACCCTCAATGACCTCATTCTAAACAACACAATTCCATCACTGGCACCGAGGCAGAACCGGCCTTTACCAGAAAACGCGACAGACCTCCATCATGCCCTCCAATGAGCTCTCGCATGACACCAATTAAGTCGCAAACGGCCGTTGTGTGGGGTCAGTGGAATGTACGATACAAAGTGTCTGGCTCGGAGCTGTCTTTGGATTAACCGATTTGCAGCAGTTCACGGTGTAACACGACAACTGCTGCTGTAACTGATGTTGCAGACGCAGTACGATGTGCGGGAATATACGTCGAACACGATGGTGTTACCTCTCAGTACTGCCACGTGGCCGTCTAAAGCCCCATCTTCTAGGAACCGTGCATTTTTGTGACCACCGCTGCCATCAGTCCTGAGCAATCGCTACTTTCCTGCCAAATTTTTCCGCAGTATCGCGTAAGGTAGGTCGAACTTCTCGTGGGCCTGTAACACGACATCGTTTTAGCTCAGTGAGGTGCTGATAATGGCATCTTTGCCGCCTTAAAAGCATTCTTGGCCAACATCTACTAGCGCCACTCTTAAGCGACTAGCGCGAAATTTGAATAGATATAATCTTTCAGATGCAGAAATATGCCTACCAACTTACGTTTATGTCGAAGAACTCGTTTTTAGTGACAGATTTTTTTCCGTCGTGAAACATCTGGCAGGTACACACCATCGGCGGATATATACATGATCAGAGTTGCTTTATTTCGTGGCATGTAGAGCGGCTACCAGAACGCGTTAGTGTTGTTCGTGTTTAGTATTCTTACCAGGCCTCGTAGGAAAGACAAACATCAAAAGAAGTTCTGCACCACCCTGGTTCTGAGCACTCCTGAAGATAGGCGTCGACTATTGATATTGCATCACAGACACAATCCCTTTCACTGTTCAGAGATGTCACTAAACCCGCCCAAAGATGCAATCAACGTGAGCAGAGCCGAATACACGGACGGAGACCGACAGCCGGTCAGTTGCAGTCACTCTATCAGGTAGGAGGTACAGGGCTCGTGTTTTCTGTAATTCAACCATGCCTAGACGGTCAATACCGCAGTTCGATTTCGTCCGAATTATTACTTTGTACCAGGAAGGGCTCTCAACAAGGGAAGTCTCCAAGCGTCTCGGAGTGAACCAAACCGATGTTGTTCGGACATGGAGGATATATAGGGAGACAGGAACTGTCGATGACATGCCTCACTCAGGCCGCCCAAGAGCTACTACTGCAGTGGATGACCACTACGGATTATGGCTCGGAGGAAACCTGACAGAAAAGCCACTATGTTGAATAATGTTTTTCATGCAGCCACAGGACGTCATAATACGACTCAAACTGTGCGCAGTAGGCTGTATGATGCGCAACTTCACTGCCGACGTCGATGGCTAGTTCATCTTGGCAGACACGACACCATGTAGCTTGGTACAGATGGGCCCAACAACACGCCGAATAGACCACTCAGGATTGGCATCACGCTCTTTTCACCGAAGACTCTCGCACATGCCTTCAACCAGGCAATCGTCGGAGACGTGTTTGGAGGCAACCCGGTCAGGCTGAATGCCTTATATACAGTGTCCGGCGAGTGCAGCAACGTGGAGGTTCCGTGCTGTTTTGGGGTGGCATTATGTGGGGCGACGTACGCCGCTGGTGGTCATGGAGGGCGCCGTAATGGCTGTACGATACGTAAATAGCATCCTCCGACTGGTAGTGCAACGATATCGGCAGCATAATGGCGAGGCATTCGTCTTCATGGACGACAATTCGTACGCTCATCGGGCACATCTTGTGATGACTTCCTTCAGAATAACGACATCGCTCGACTAGAGTGGCCAGCATGTTCTCCAGACATGAACGCTATTGAACATGCCTGGGATAGATTGAAAAGGGCTGTTTATGGACGACGTGGTCCACCAAACACTCCGAGGGATCTACGCCGAATTGCCGTTTAGGATTGGGACAATCTGGACCAATAGTGCCTTAATGATATGTGGATAGTATGTCTCGATGGATAATGGCATGCAAGAGGATGCACTACTGGGTATTAGAGGTACCGGTGTGTACAGCAGTCCGGACCACCACACCGGAAGGTGGTACAACATGCAAAGTGCGATTTTCATGAACAACAAAAAGGACGGAAATGATGGTTATGTTGATCACTATTTCAATTTTCTGTACAGGTTCCGGAAATCTCCAATCTGAGGTGATGCAAAACATTTTTTGACGTGTGTATGAGGGCGCCTCGTCAGATCTTGCATGCTCGAATGGGCCAGATTTATCAACACCTCACTGAGTTGCAAAGGAAGCTACATTGTGGATCTCCAGCTGCTCGGCTGGTGGAATCGTGCGATATTCAGATTTGTGGGGTATTCAAAAGTGACAGAGGCCCAGCAGACAGCATGATACCACCCGCCCCCCTCCCAATCACAACCAATGTTGCGTCCGAACACTGCCTGACACCCTCCCTCTACTGACGCGTGCTGTCAATCCGTGGTGTTCGACACGTAGTTTCACTGACCGTATAGATCCTCGTCAAGGATTCAATAGACCACGTCTGACCTACACAGGGGGAGGACTGCCGTGTCGTGCACCAAATCAGTCGTACTGCTTCACATCTGCACCTCCAATCCGAGAGCTAGTAACGGAGTCCACGGAACATGGTGTTTCCTCCATCACCTTTGGGTAGCGGTAGCAACCGGACTAGGGAATTACCGTCTCAAGTGTAGGCTGACGTCAACCCAACAACACTGAACTGCTGCGTTTGGGGTGGTGCCGCAACCAGGAAGGATGAAACGCTGATAAATGGCTCGCATTGTGTTCAGCTATGACCTGCTGTCTGTACTACCACAGATGGCCATCATCGGCAAGTATGGCGGCGGCCTAGGGAGATGTCTCACTCTTCCAAGGTTTTGGAGAGGAATAGCGGTGTCAGTCATGGCGTCATGATGTGGAAACCCA
This sequence comes from Schistocerca americana, assembly GCF_021461395.2. Classification (NCBI taxonomy): domain Eukaryota; kingdom Metazoa; phylum Arthropoda; class Insecta; order Orthoptera; family Acrididae; genus Schistocerca; species Schistocerca americana. The sequence continues at coordinate 633,329,124 of NC_060123.1, read as the reverse complement.
TAGGGTGTGACTTTATACCAGGCTAGTAGTGACTGAGGAAACGCTTACGGTACAAAGGCACATCTATGACATCCTGTGTACTAACGTGTCACCTCGCGCGCAATAATATCGTGGTGTCATTTTTCAACAAGGCAATGCTCTTGCACACGTGGATCCTGCCTCTACGAACTGTCCGCGTGATGTGGAGGTATTCCCACGGCCATGAAGGTCCCTCTAACTGTCACTGCTAGAACATGTGTGAGCCTAGGTCTGACATCAGCTCTGTCCCAGTGCCAGCATCACGGACATCACGAACCATTGAGAGCATTGACGCTGTCTCAAGAGATGTTACAAAGGCTTTTTGACACCCTTCCCAACAGTATAAGTGGATGTATGAAGGCTCTTGATGCTGTGATCACTGAACTAATATCAGATACCACCTCAATCGGAGAAGTTTCATTTGGTTTCCATGTCCCCTTCTGGATTATGGACGCTCCACATTGTTGTGAGTCGGTGTAATTTATTTCTGGGACAGTACTGTCGATGGTATCATTAAGACGTTGGTTTTTTGTTGCTAGGTGGGGTCGCATCACAGACATGAAGGTCAACTTTGTTTTTTTTTTAAATGGAGTGCTATAGTTTGGTACTTATTTTCTGATAGCGGCTATCGAGACGAATCCACTGATGTGTAACAGTAAGTTCTCTGAAGGTCAACGAAGGTCACAAAGGTGGCACGAAAGTCCATTTACAGAAGGTGTTCGAAGTGATGACCATTGGTATAAATGCAGTGCTGCAATCTTCTTGTGATGGATTAAGTGGTATGCCTTATCACATCGGCACTTATCGAAGCACATACTCTGACAATTCTCTCTCGTATATCGTGTAAATTGTAAATATTCTACGAATACTGGGTATCCATCTAACGTGCCATTGACATGTAAACACCATTCAACGGCTTCGCAATACAACACTAATAGAAACGGTAAGATTAGTATCGTTGAATCAAGCGAATGTGAATGATGTATTCCTTCGAAGAACAAGTCGATATGCTGTGATTTCGTAGACTTTCCCGGCGTAATAACTTCTGATATTCTTCACGGGTTTAAGCCGGATCATGTCGTCGTTCTGACACAATATTTCGGCGGACCAGCTGGCCGCCTTCTTCAGGTGAGTCAATGCTCGTGCACTGCCTCGCCGTAACTGAATTCCAGCCACAACGACGGAAACCTTTATACACCACGGACAGAGCACCGCGCGTGTGTGAGATGAGGGGCAGCGGCAAGTAGACACGCAGTGCGGCGGTGGGAGAAGACGGCAGAAACGATAAATCGCAACAGCACTAGCTGGAAGAATCCAATCATCGAAAAGAAGACCGTTGTTGTTTAATGTCGGACAAAATCGGATTCCATGTCTTACTTAGAGGAAAACCTTTATCCCTGTTAATAATATTACTGCATAATCTAATTTCAATGGATTCTTTAAGAACACATTCCCAATAGCGAGAAGCAGGAGAGATCAATTGTGTCTTGTCATAGATCATCCTGTGTCCCTTGTTAAGGCAATGTTCCGCCACTGCCGACTTCTCAGGCTGGAACAATCGAGTGCGCCGATGATGTTCCACGCACCGGTCCTGAGTAGTTCGAATAGTTTGACCAATATAATTATTTCCACAGTGGCACGGAATTTCATAAACCTCAGGCCTCATCAAGCCCAAATTATCTTTAACTGAGCCCAGAAGGGCTCTAGTCTTGGCCACCGACGTAAAAACACTTTTAATATCATATTTTCTTAAAATTCTTGAAATTTTGGACGATATACTTCCCGCAAACGGTAAATAAGCAACAGCTTCAGAAGTATCCACTATTGGCTCGCGTGACGGACCAAACTGAAGAGCACGGTATATTTTTGTTACGTATATCCATTCTGTTTAAAAACAGTCTCCAAATGCTCAAGTTCTTCTTTCAAATGTTCCTCGTCAGAAATGACAGAAGCTCGTTTCACCAAAGTCCGCAAAACTCCACTACATTGGTGTGGTGGATGACAGCTGGTCGCATGAAGATAGCGGTCAGTATGAGTAGGTTTCCGATACACACTATGTCCAAAAGTCCCATCATCCGTTGTTTGAACTAAAACATCAAGAAATGGAAGTTTACCATCACTTTCAATTTCCATAGTAAATTTAATATTCGGATGTAGACAATTAAAATGATCTAAGAAGCGATTTAAAGCATCAATTCCATGTGAACAAACCATAAAAATGGTGCAACGACATAGCGGGCTCTTTGAGATCCGTCCCATTAAAAATGTCGCCGCTGTTTTCAGACAAGTAATGCAGAAGTTTGTTAGAGAGATAGACTGTATTCCATTTGGCAATATATGGGAGAGTACTTCTATGTTGAGAGTACCTTTACTTCCTGCATTTATCTGATGACAGGGTAAAACCTTCTGAAATCCTTGGTTGGAACAGAGGGATTGGATCTATTTTATTTCTGGGACGAAGTCACGTGCTTCTGCAGAGAACAATCACAGTTAATCGAATATGTATGGACGTATAAGCTGAATGTGTATATCCGACGTAGCTGATCTAAGAAGGCAGGAGATCAATTCATTTCAGCTTTGCAGAAAAACTATCACAGCATTCGTGTAGTAACTGAAGTACAGAACAAGTCTATTACCCATGACAGGGCACTCAAATGTAGTACGAATATAGCAATTTTGGTCTCATCGGTTGTGGATTCAACGATTCGATGTTGAAAGTAAGGCCTTAGGATCCATTTTGCGTCTGGTGGAACCACAATACGATCAAGGAAAAATACTGCAACATCATGAAATAATAATGTAGAGTAATGAAATTTCGGGAATACATTTGTCTAGGCAACATAGGCTGATGAGTCGAAACATTGTGACCACCTGCTTAATAGCTTGTTTGTCCGTCTCTATAAAGAAATAAATAAATCATTCCGCGTATCAGGAATCCGACAGTTTGTTAGTAGGCTTGTGGTGGTATGTGGTATTAGGTATCTACGCACGGGTCATGTAATCCGCGTAAATAATGGGCTGTTGATTTGCGAACGCTCTGATGGCGCCAGACAGCGGCCCATATGGGTTCCATAGGATTTACGTAAGGCGAATATGGTCGCCGAAACATCAACGTGAGTTCACCATAATGCTTCTCAAAACCACTGTAGCCCGGTTCCGGCTACGAGACATGGACAGTTGTACTGTTGAAAGATGACAGCGCCGTTCGCGAAGACATCAAGCGTGAAGGAATGCAGGTGGTTCGAAGCTATCAGCGTGTCTTCGATTAGTACCACACGTCCAATGCGAGCGCAGGAGAATGTACCCCAAAGCATTATTCTGCTGCCACCAGCTTGCGTCGGCGGCGCATTGGACGTTTCGAGCCGCCGTTCACCTAGATGACGGCGTTCGTGAAAACTACCATCGACCTAATGTAGTAAAAATGTGATTCACCCGAAGAACCGACACGTTTACACTGATCGACGGTCGAATCCCACTGTCCCAATGCCCACTGCAATCGTAACTGACAATTCATTGGGTCAGCATATGAACACGTAAGGGTGGTCTGCTGCAGAGCTAAATATTCAACAATGTACATGGAACGGTGTGCTCCGAAATACTTGTGCGTGCACCAGCATTGTGCTCCTTCGCAGAGAGGTTACAGGTCACCATCTATCCTATTTTAGAAAGCAGGCAAGCCTTCGAACTGCACGTTCTGTGAAGAGTCGTGGGAGTCCAACTATTAAACTCCTAGTGACAGTTTCAGGGTCCTCCTACCTCTTCACGTAGATTCTCACGACAATGGCACATGAACATTCCACGAGCTTCGTCATTTCCGAGGTATTCGTTGACAGTCTCTGCCCTGTGCCCTCTGTCAAAGTTGCCTATCTCAATGGATTTTCCATCTTCGCTAGGATGATCTCCCGCCCGTGTCTGCTCAGCTTACATACTGTTGTTACCGCGACGTCAATAGGCGGCAACCAACGTCGCAGTGGGCAGCGGTCGAAACGTTTCAGCTTATCAGTGTACTTCAGTGATTTACACTGTAACATCGCAGTCTAATATAAGCGCGGTTAATTAATGTCAAATTAAAATGTCAAATGCAGGTAATTCATAAGAGCCAGACTGTTGACAGTAAGCATCCAAATGGGCATGTATTGCGTTGTAGAGATACCAGGTGCCAGTTTGTGGGGTGGATGATGATGATGATGTTTGGTTTGTGGGGAGCTCAACTGTGCAGTTATCAGTGCCCGTACAAATTCCCAACCTATGCTCAGTCCAATCTCACCACTTTCATGAATGATGATGAAATGATGAGGACAACACCCAGTCATTTGGAGGCAGGTGAAAATCCCCTACCCAGCCGTCAATCGAACCGGGGACCCTGTGCTCGGGAAGCGGGAATGCGACCGCGAGATCACGAGCTGCGGACTTTGTGGGGTGGAGTTCCATGCTTGTTGCACTTGGTCGGTGAATGCGGGGACGGTTAATGCCGTCTGTGGATTACACTGGAGCAGTCGCCCGCTGATATCCTACACGTACTCGATTGATGACAGATCTGGTGATCGAGCAGGCCAAGGCAACATGTCGACACTGTAGAGCAGACTGAGTGCCAACAGCGGTATGTGGGCGAGCGTTATCCTGTTGGAAGACACCTCCTACAATGCTGTTCATTAATGACAGCACGACAGGTGGGAACACCAGACTAACGTACGGATTCGCAGTCAACGTGCGTAGGATAACCATTACAGTGTTTCTCTTGTCATACGAAATCACACACCAGACCATAGCTCCAGGCATAGGTTCGGGGTATCTGGCACGCAAACAGTTTGGTTGCAGGCCCTCAATTGGCCTTCTTCTAACCAACACATGGCCATCACTGGCATCGAGGCAGAACCGGGTTTTTTCAGAAAACATAAGAGATCTGCACCCTGTTCTCCAGTGAGCTCTCTTTTGACACCACCGAAGTCGCAAATGACAGTGGTCTGGGGTCAGTGGAATGCACGTTGCAGGGCCTCTGGGTTGGAGCTGCCTTGAAGTAAGCGATTTGTTAAAGTTTGTGTGTCACGGTGGTGCTAACTGCTGCTGAAATTACTGTTGCAGATGCAGTACGATGCTGAAGAGCCACATGACGAACATCGAGGTCTTATCTTTCGGCAGTGCTACGTGTCCGTCCGGAGCCCGTTGTTCTCGCGGCCGTACATTCTCGTCACCACCGCTGCCAACAATTATGTACGTTCCTGCCAAGTACCGTATTTCTGCAATATCACAGAAAGAACACCCACCTTCCCTTAGGTGTTTTACACGCCCTTGTTCAGTCTCAGTGAGGCGCTGATAGTGGCGTATTTGTCGCTTCAATTCATTCCTGAGTAACATCAACTCACTGCGTCCAATCTCAAAGGTAACTAAGGCGCGTGTTCAGAGCATACCTGATTTACATGCTCATAGTGCTGCTATTACAATCACTCTTATGCGACTGTCGCGAAATCTGAATATATAACATCTGTCAGATGTTGAAACACATCTACCACGTTTAGTTTATGTCGCAAAACCCCTTCTCGTTGTCGCGATTTCTTTCCGTAAGTGTAATATTTAACAATCGACTACGACAAGTACATACCCTCAAACATCTGGTGAAACTTAAAGTTGTACACCACCGCTGCCAACAATTATATACGTTCCTGCCTAGTACTGTATTTGTACAATATCACAGAAAGAACATACACCTCTGTGTAATATTGAAGAATCGACTACGTCAAGTATACATCCTCTCACATCTCGTGTAACTTAGTGTTCTAGATCCGCCACCATAAACATACTTATGGAATTACTCCATCATTAGTTAAGGCAATGTCAGATATGTCATCATGCAATTCGACGATCTTCCTTTTCTTAATGTGTTTATAACTTACACTGCTTTTAGTATTTTGCAGAACATTTTGCAGGAAGTAATTTTGTACATATACACTGGGACACGGGTTGATTATAATAAAAGTGCTTTAGTGCCTTTAATGACTGTGTCTGTTTTGAGTGGCTATGTTAATTCTCTTACGGTTCGCGTGTTCATCGATTCTCTTCATGTCCTTGCCAAGTAGACTGCTGATTCGGATTCTGCTTCGATTCATGACGTAGAAACTCTCCCCTCCACCCTCCCAACTCCCCACTGCGGTAGCACGGAAACAGTAACGCTTAGATTTCTCGGAAAGAGACTTGGATATCAGGTGCTGATAAAAACGTGTTTATTTCCATGTCATGAACAGTATTCAGTGCAATTTTTTTTTTGCAGTAAATCGGCAATTTTCTCTTTGAAAGCCATGAGATTAAAACGGCATTTTTTTCTTTGAAAGCCATGAGATTAATCACAGTGAGACCGATGGCATTGGTGAAAAACGAAAAACTCTTTTACTCTTCTGAAGATTTTCCTCATTTCCTTTATCACCACTTTATCGTAAATGGTAACATCAGAGGTTTCAGAAAAACTCGTTTTTCTTCTCGGCCTACAATATTTTTAACTCTCGTTGGACTAGTCTCTCACGTGGAATACGAATATACAATATAATGGTAGTCCAGGATTCTCCGCATTGCACACCCAAGAAAATTTCCCCTGTGCAATATTTTTCTGAAGTGTTTCGGGAAGAGCATTTGGCAGTGAGCGAGTACGATAGGAATACAACGGCAGGAGGGTAGTAAAGGCGCGAACGTAAGGGCCGTATTTTCGCTTCGACGCCTTCAAAGTGTTCGAAGACACCGCCTGCGCGATAAGTTGCGATTCCGGCCCGTAAACGGACCACACTCGTAAATAAAGGCTGTCGTTAGGAGCGGCACAATACAGGGGCGCCGTGTGTGCGCCGACCGAGAAAATGTTTTCTCCTCCGCGTCGTTTGCAAATAGCTGCGCGCTTTTTCATGCCTTATTACGAGCAGCCGAAAGGCAGAACAAACAGCTTGACGGACAGTGCCCATATGTCGTACAGCGCGCACCGCGGCGCCTGTAACCCTGCGAACCTTCGCAGGTCTCAGCAGCTAACGTAACTACTGGAGTGGAATGGAGAGTTCTCACTATTCCTACTGCACTAATCACATTTCTATCTTGCCACCTAGTAACACTACAAGCCATTAAAATCGAATCAGCAGAAAAGACAACGAAATTTTACGTGTTGTGTGGCGTTTACAGTACATTAATTTGGTAAAGCAGCGAAGGAAACATAGAGACAGGAAAGGAAAGCGCAGGTCATTCCCGTTTTCAAGAGAGGTCATAGCATAGATGCACATAATTATAGGCCTATGTCATTGACACCAATCTGTTGCAGAATTTTGAAAATATTTTATGCGTAAGAGCTATGACGTTTACGGAGAATGAAAATCTACTCTATAGCGATCAACACAAATGCCGCAAACAGAGACCTCTATGTTTCTCCATGATATCGATGACGGTGTGGACAACGGCGCTCAACTTGATACCGTGCTCCTTGACTTCAGGAAGACGTTATGACACGTCGCACACTGCCGTTCAGTGTAAGGAATACGAGCTTACCGAGTACAGGGCCTCACATGCTGCTAGATTGATTGAGAACTTCCTTGCAGACTTAAAAGAAAAAAATTTGCAGATGTACAGTAATTTCCGGAGTCCCCCAAGAAATTGTGATAGGACCTTTACTGTTTACAATATATTTCACTGAGCCGGTAGAAAGTGTCGGAAGTTATTTAAGACTGGGAAACGGGGCTGTCTCATTTGCCATGACGGTTTTCAGGAAGTTTTGGCCATGAAAGTGAATGAAGTTGCGAATTCGAAAAATGTACTCCACCTCTGTAATATCGATATAATCATATTCTTTGTGAGACTGTGTTTGACACCAGAAATGTTGGTCTGAGAGGTTAACTTTGCTTTGTCATAGTCGGAGTGTACAATAGCAGAGTGCGTTTGACAGTCTGGCAAAGTACTTGGTTTATAAAGGGTGGAAGTTAAGCTACCGTGTAGTGGAGGCAGGATTACTTGAAAAGGATTTTGTAATAATATGGTTTGAGGAGAGATATTTAGAAAATGAGATTATATTAATCGATGAATGATAAAAGCCAATTTTTCAGGACACTTTTATATTTGTAAACATGGAGCTTCTCACTAGTAGAATGTTGCTTATGGCTGAAGTGTGCTGTAGAAATTTTTGTAGTGAAGAATACGGTGTTGTCTTGTAATTGAAACATTTGTCAACGGAGGGTTATTAAGAAATATTTTGCTAGATGTTCGAAGTTCATATAAAGATATATTACTGTCGTAGCCTAATGAAGCACAGTTAAACCTCGAGTCTTTCTTCTCATTTATCAGTCGAAAATTAGTCCCCCATTTTCATTTACTTTCATGAGTCTGTTAGAACACTCGCACTGCACGTCGCGAGTTATGTACTGAGAAGCTTTTATGAAAATTGGTAAGGTACTAGTTACTGTCTTGCGTTACACATGGCAAGTCGGCAAATGAAATTTGATTTTTGACAGTCACATCATTAAACCTATTAGCAGCAAGATATTAACGAAACAAACATGCCAAGTTTAAACAGACGGAAAATCCCCCAGAAGGGCGTTCTTTTACAGAAGCTCGAAATTTAGCGCGGACTTCAAGGCGAGATGCCTACAACAGTTTCCACAACGAAACTTTGTCTCGAAACCTGGCAGAAAATCCTGAAAGATTCTTGTCGTATGTGAAGTGTGTTGGCGGCAAGAAACAATCAATGTCTTCTCTCCGCGATAGCAATGGAGATACTGTCAAAGACAGTGCTGCCAAAGCAGAGTTACTAAACACAGCCTTCCGGAATGCCTTCACAAAAGACGAAGTAAATATTCCAGAATTCGAATCGAGAACAGCTGACAACGTGAGTAACGTAGAAGTAAATATCGTCGGAGTAGTGAAGCAACTTAAATCACTTAATAAATGCGAGTCTTCTGTTCCAGACTGTATACTAATTAGGTTCTTTCGGAGCATGTTAATTCATTAGCTCCATACTTAACAATCATATACAACCGTTCACTCGACGAAAGATCCGTACCCAAAGACTGGAAAGTTACACAGGTCACACCAGTATTCAAGAAAGGTAGTAGGAGTAATCCACTAAATTACCTACCCATATCGTTAACGTCGGTACTCAGCAGGATTTTAGAACATATACTGAGTTCGAAAATTATGCATAACCTCGAAGAAACGCAGTCAACATGGGTTTAGAAAACGTCGTCCCTGTGAAACACAACTAGTTCTTTATTCACATGAAGTATTGAGTGCTACTGACAACGGATTTCAGATCGATCCCATATTTCTGGATTTCCGGAAGGCTTTTGACACTTTACCACACAAGCGGCTCGTACTGAAATTGCGTGCTTATGGAATATCGTCTCAGTTATGTGACTGGATTTGTGATTTCCTGTCAAAGATGCCACATTTCGTAGTAATTGACGGAAAGTCATCGAGTGAAACAGAAGTGATTTCTGGCGTTCCCGAAAATAGTGTTATAGGCCCTTTGCTGTTCCTTATCTATATAAACGATTTTGGAGACAATCTGAGAAGCCGTCCAAGGTTGTTTGCAGATGACGCTGTCGTTTATCGACTAATAAAGCCATCAGAAGATCAAAACAAACTGCAAAACGATTTAGAAAATATATCTGAATGGTGCGAAAAGTGGCAGTTGACCATAAATAACGAAAAGTGTGAGGTCATCCACATGAGTGCTAAAAGGAACTCGTTAAACTTCGGTTACACGACAAACTAGTCTAATCTAAAAGTCGTAAATTCAGCTAAATACCTTCGTATTACAATTACGAACAACTTATATTGGAAGGAACACATAGAAAATGTGGGGAAGGCTAACCAAAGACTGCGTTTTATTGGCAGGACACTTAGAAAATGTAACAGACCTACTATGGAGACTGCCTACACTACGCTTGTTCGTCCTCTTTTAGAATACTGCTGCACGGTGTGGGATGCTTACCAGATAGGACTGACAGAGTAAATCGAAAAAGTTCAAAGAAAGGAAGCACGTTTAGTATTATCGCGAAATATGGGAAAGAGTGTTACAGAAGTGATAAAGGATTTGGGCTGGAAATCTTTAAGAGAAAGGCGTTCTTCGTTGCGACGGAATCTTCTCACGAAATTCCAATCACCAACTTTCTCCTCCGAATGCGAAAATATTTTGTTGAGACTGACCTACATCACCATGATAAAATAAGAGAAATCAGAGCTCGTATAGAAAGATATAAGTGTTCATTCTTTCCGCGCGCTATACGAGATTCGAATAATAGAGAATTGTGGAGGTGGTTCGATGAAACCTCTGCCAGCACTTGAATGTGATTTGCAGGGTATCCATGTAGATATAGATGAAGTTGCTGAACAGACGTGCGTTCCGTGAGCACAGTTAATTACCATCAAAATTCATATCCACTATAAAGCACAGTGATTAGCATAGTGTACTTGTGAAGATAATTCCTGTATCAGTTCAGAGGCTCAATACCAGTAAAAGATTTTGGTCAAGTGCAGTCTTGTGAATTTTCAAGCAGTTTTTCAGAAAGTCAGATGTGTTAACTTTTACGTTCATCTGCTGTGTAACTACAGTAGAAGTTCTGGTACAATGATTGTTTGCAAGACTAAAGATAAAAATTAGCAATAATTAGGGCCAACATTTAAACTGAGTCATTTTATGTTGCAGTCAGATGACGTATGTAAATTTCATCGAAAACAGATTCCTTTTTCCCATACGAATTGCTTAGTTTACCGGCTGGCCTGGATTTTGCATCGTGTAGCGTAAGTACCACAGATTTCTGTTCAAAAATTCATTTTCACATAGTTGTATTGTATAGTACTGTATGTTAACCGGGGACCTAGAAACGACGGAGAGGCACCGTCCGCGCCGCAGCCGCAGCGGTCTACAACCCCACGACGACTACAGCAGTCCACTTCACCCCTCCGCCGCGCCACACCGAACCCAGGGTTATTGTGCGGTTCGGCCCCGGTTGACACCCCAGGGAACGTCTCACACCACACGAGTGTAACCCATATGCTTACGTGGCAGAGTAATAGTGGTGTACGCGTACGTGGAGAACTTGTTTGCGCAGCAATCGCCGACATAGTGTAGCTGAGGCGGAATAAGGGGAACCAGCCCGAATTCGCCATGGCAGATGGATAACCGCCTAAAAACCATCCACAGGCTGACCGGCTCACCGAACTTCGACACAGGTCCGCAGTGGGATTCGTGCCGGGGATCATGAGCTCCTTCCCAATCCGGAAAGCCTTGCGTTAGACCGCACGGCTAACCGGGCGGGCTTCACATAGTTATGTTGCCTTGCACTGAGATTTACACATTTCAATATAAAAAATAAGTTTTACGCATTTCTCAAATGCCATCTTGTCACTTATGAACACGAGATCACATGTATAAAAAGCCTTCAACTGTTCGCTGTAAGCTGTAAGAAAGCTGCAAGGCCAGAAGACAGTCTCGATTTGCGGAATGACCTACATGAGATTGATCAGTAGTGCAGGCTCTGGCAGTTGACGCTGAACGTAAATAAATTTAACATACTGCGCATACATTGGAAAAAAACACTACTCTACTACTACACTACCGATGTGAACTTGCTGGAAACAATATTTACAGTAAAATATCTGGAAGTAACTGTCCAGATTGACCTTAAGTGGAATGACCACATAAAACAAATAGTAGGAAAACCGAATGCAGACTTAGATTCGTAGGTCATATCTTAAGCGAATGTAACTCGTTAACGAAAGAAGTGGCCTAAAAAGCAGTTTGTTCGCTCGATTACTAACTATTGTTCACCAATGTGGGGTCCTCGCCAGATAGTACTGATGAAGAGGTAGGAAATATCCAACGAAGAGCGGCACGTTTCGTCACGGGATCGTTTAGTCTGTGTGAGAGCGTTACAGAGGCGCTCCACAATCTCGCGCTACAATAGAGACGTTGTGAATAGCGATGACGTTGTCTATTGAAATTTCGAGAGTACTTTCAGGAGAGAATCGGACAACATATTACTTCCTCCCACATACGTCTAGTAAAACGACCACGACGAGAGAATTTCTAGAAACATTCATCTGACGCGTCATTCACGAATGGAACCAGTTAATGGTACCAGTCAATGGTACCAGATATACCCTCCGCCAAACACTGTAGGCTGGCTTTCGGATACTGATGTGGATGTACTACAAACTCTTTATTAAATTCGTAGGAGACTTGGTGGTGTACAGGACGTGATATTTAGTACACAGGATGCCATGTCTAGTAACTGCAATAGCTCTAAGCTAGATGGATAAGACGTCGAACCGAGTTTGTACAAAGTATGACAGGAACGCGTACGTCATACACGCTGATTCTTAGATAAAGCGTAGCACGATCTTCTCGCGAACATACAACATTCAGATTTGATATGAAGGAGGAAATGACGAACCCTAAGCGTTACCTTCCCCTATTTACGGAATGCGTATAGAATTTCTCTTACATAAACACATTAGCAAAAATGTTGCATAACCTGTATATGTAGTGCAGTTGTGTTACTATTATGACTTTTCTTGTATTAGTCGACTTCACTATTATTGCACCTGGAAGTGAAACAGCGTCTGTCAGCTTATCGCTAGTTTTTAGCGTGATATTTCTCGAGGACTCGCTGAATCACTTGCTAATATATGCATAAGTGTTTTGAAATCATTCACAGTGCGATGCGCTCTCCTTACATACATGTACATGTTTACTGGAACGTCACCGCGTGTTTCCTGTCATGGTTACGGGTGGTCAGATGCAGTAATAACGTGGTCGAGTAATAACAATCGGAACGTCACCTCTGACTTTTTTTTTTAAACATAAACACAGCTAATGTCTCCAAACGTTTCATTTTGTTCCCAGCATCGGTTGAGGTATTACATGTGATGCATATTACTCGGTCGGGTTTCGCTCTTCGCTGACGCATTTTGCAACGATCTGCCGCTAGAGGACTCCGAACGGTGGCGTGTAACAGGCCGGTGTCGGTGCGAGACATACAGCGTGCTGCAATCGGGTTTCTTTTAGCGGAAAATCATACATATGTCATAGAAGAATGAAATCTGTATACTGTTATGATTTTATCGACATCAGCAATGTGCGGCGTTGAGTTGTTCGTGCTTGTAGCGAAAGTGTGTGACAGGACGTCAAAAAACTTCAGGATCAAGCCCTCATAACGCAAAGTCATGCTTACAGTGTTGTGGCATGTTGAAGGCGTGGTGCATTTGGAACTCATTCCTAAAGGCACCACCACAAATTAAGAAAGGTACTGGGACACCCCCATAAAATGAAAGCACGAATTCGAAGACTTCGTCCATACATGGTAGCACCCTCTCCTTCAACATGACAATACCGTACCTCACACAAGCACCGCGACTTCTGCAACAATCCGACGCTTTGGCTCCACTGTCGTCGATCATACTCCGTACTCATATAACTTGGCCCCATTCGGTTTTCATCTGTTTCCAAGATTTAAGGAACCCCTTCGTGGAATTCGCTTTTATAATGATGAAGAGGTGCAAGCAGACGACTGCCTAATATCGTGTAGAGCCCCCGCGAACACGCAGAAGTGCCGAGGCACGACGTGGTATGGACTCGACTAATGTCTGAAGTAGTGCTGGAGGGAACTGACACCACGAATCCTGCAGGGCTGTCCAAAAATCCGTAAGAATACGAAGGGCTAGAGAACTCTTCTGAACAGCACGTTGCAAGACATCCCATATACGCTCAATAATGTTCACGTCTGGGGAACTTGTTGGGCAGCGGAAGTGCGAAAACTCAGAAGAGTGTTTCTGGAGCCACTCTGTAGCAATTCTAGACGTGTGGGGTGTGGCATTGTTCTGCTGGAATTGCCCAAAGCCGTCGGAATGCACAGTTGACATGAATGGATGCAGGTGGTCAGACAGGATGCTTCCGCACATATCACTTGTCACAGTCGAATCTAGACGTATCATGCGTCCCTTATCACGCCAACAGCATACGCCCCACATCATTACAGAGCCTCCACCAGCCTGAGTAGTCCCCTGCTGACATGCAAGGTCTGTGGATTCATGAGGTTGTCTCCATACCCGTACACGTCTATCCGCTCGATACAATTTGGAACGTGACTCGTCCGACCATGCAACACGTTTCTAGTCATCAAGAGTCCAATGTCATTGTTGACGGGACCAGACGAGGGTGAAACTTTGTGTCGTGCCATCATCAACATTATGACCCCTCTCATCACAACATGTGGTCCAACTAAACGGCGATGTTCGGCACTTTTCCTCCATTTCTTTCGTGTTCCCGCGTCTCGCCATATGCCGGAACGTCCAGAGTTGTCGAACATGATCGTCTTGGGTGATCCAGGTGTTGTGGAGTGCTGGGACATAAGGTCGCATGTCAAATCGACCTCCAAATCTCTGAACGCGGTACACTCAGCCAATCAACGACATTGCGACACTCTACTCTTCCTCCGTGTGCCTCTTTTCGGAGGTACAGTCGGCCCTGACTCCATTTTCATGGATGACAGTGGATGGTCTCATCGAGTAGCTCAGGTGAAGGAGCTCTTGAACCGAGAGGATATTTAGTGAATGGACTGGCCTGCCCGTTTGACCGACTTCAGTCCCACCGAGCACGTCTACGATGCGTTGGAGAGACTCATTTCCAACGTCCTTGCTAACATGGGAGCACGTTTCAGAACATGCATAACCGTACGTGGTGATCACACGCCCTATTAAAAATCATGTCCCACCTTTTGTAAAGCCAAGGGCACCATCATGAAAGGCTGTTGCTTCATTGTAATTACTGTCTAAGAATATATGTGTCATTTTTATCATATCATTGCGTATTTCTTTCAGTCACCTTCTGTGTTCTACTGTGGCTAATCTTCCTATTTACAGCCCAAGTTTCATCGAGCTACGTCATTTAGCAATGACACATCATGCGAGCATTACGCCGGCCGCGGTGGTCTAGCGGTTCAGGCGCTCAGTCCGGAACCGCGCGACTACTACGGTCGCAGGTTCGAATCCTGCCTCGGGCGTGGATGTGTGTGATGTCCATAAGTTAGTTAGGTTTAAGTAGTTCTAAGTTCTAGGGGACTGATGACCACAGATGTTAAGTCCCAAAGTGCTCAGAGCCATTTGCGAGCATTACTTTCGTCCTGATTTCAAATAGATTGTTAGTGTTACTCCTAAATACTTTTACAGCATGATGTTCTCAATATGTTCACCACTAACCATTAAATCGGATCTTTCTCTTTGCTTCGGGCTTTATCTTGCCACTGTCGGGGAACTGTCATTCATTACAACCACAGGATAGTTTATCGGTTGCATTTTCCTGGTGGCCGAGCGGTTCTAGGCGCTTCAGCCCGGAACCGCGCTGCTGCTACAGCCGCAGGTTCGAATCCTGCCTTAGGCATGGATGTGGTTGATGTCCTTAGGTAATTTAGGTTTAAGTAGTTCTAAGTCTAAGGGACTGATGACCTCAGATGGTAAGTCCCATGGTGCTTAGAGCCATTTGAGCCAATTTTTTGCATTTTCCTTTACACATCGCCAGTGAACAATGTCATATTACTGCTGCTGTAATCTGAAAAGCCGTTTCGAATCATTAGAGGTGTCATAACGCTTCCTCTGGGCACAGCCGGTGTTACTTTCGTTTTTGTACAGCATTCGCCGTCAAATGTGGTCATCTGCGTTCTACTAGGTATCCACAAATGTAGGGCACAGATACAGATAAACCGGGTCTTTTTTCTTTTTCTAAATTGAGACAATTAAATATCTCGAAAGGGACGCATCGCTCGAAGAAAAGAAAATGTTCTAGGTGAAAATTTAGTATTGGTAAGGGGACATCTGTCTGGTTTTCAACTGACCACCTACCCCAACTCACCTGCATGGGCGGGTTAACTGTGTATCTTCAAAAGGGGAACCACTATTTTTACTGTATACACCAAAACATACGATCGGTTTACTCATAGCATTGTTTTACTTTCGTAGTAGATGGTGCTGTAATCGACAAATATCAAGTGCGCCTGTTTTGCAATTAAGAACCAACGCATTTGATTGTGCATTTCATTTACGATGTAAGCGTAAACCTCTGTGTTCTAAGGGGCGATATTTTACACTGGTGTTACATATTTGATTGTACAGTATAGTACGGTTAGACGTTTCAGTGTCTGGTTAGCATGATCTAGGAACAACGACGTGGATGTAATAGATTTCTGTTCGCCGAAATCAAGCACCCCAAGGGGACTCACTAAATTCAAGCACCCCATTGAGGCTTGGGGACAAGCATCCTGATGGGAACAGAAAAATATTACATCCATGTCGTTGTTCCTGGATCACACTAAACGAAGTTTCTAGCCAGACATTGAAACGGCTAACGATACTGCATTGTACAATCAAATTTGCAACACTAAAGTAAATTTTGAGAATAAATATTAACCGTAGCATCAGCAAGAGCTACTGTCCCTCTACTTGTGGGCGGCATCCCTGATGATCGATTCGTTCCGTCATGTGTACTTGTAAACACACAAAGAGGGTAAGTGAACACTAATTTTCTGGAAAATATCGTACCTCACGCTTTTATGACAATTCGATAACAGTTTCACTTCTTGCAAGGTCGTGCACCAGCACACTTCAGTTGAATGGTTCGGTGGTACGCGTATCAAACTTTTCCTGGCCGAGCGTTATGTAGAAGTGGCCAAGTTGCTTGGCCGCCATGCTCATCTCTTTCCAACGCTATCTACTGTTGGGGCACTTTAAAATCATTTACGTGTTTGTCTCCCGCATCTAACATGGAATCGCCGCGGAATGGAATTGAGACAGGCTGTGAAGAAGTGCGCAATACTCTTGGAGTTAAGGATCGTATTCAGAGGGATATGAAACATCGACGTGAAGCCTATATTGAAACAGGGAGTGGACATTTTGAACATCTTTTGCAGATGCAACGACCTGTGGGGAGAAAAATATTGCTGTTAACACACCTGTTTTGAAGGACCCAACTCGAAAATCTAGCATTTCCGAACACAGTTGTGGTGAACTTTTTTATTCTCTACATGTGAAAAATACCTATATGAAACTGTACCCTGTACTTTTGAAAAACCATGTACTGATGACGTATTCATCGAGCCAGCGGGGTATCTCTTTATGATGCAAACGGAGGTGCTGTGTGTCATACATCACCATCGATGCCAATGAAATCTTTGGTTTCAGTGGAAACTCTCACATTACCCACATATGCTTGATATCGTTACTTCAAAATAAATAAATAAATAAAAAGAAATTTAAAAAATCTTGTTGGTGATAATGATGGAACCCTAGACGAGCACACCATTGACCCACTTTCGACCAGTCGCAGCTACTGCATGTTTTGGCTAACTGCATTCTACTACCTGCTCGTAAGAATAGAAATTGGAGCATATTACGGGTAGTGGTGTACTCCTACGTACATGTGTTGCGTCTGGCACAGAGTATGCCGCTTCTTTTACTATCCTTCAAGAAAGCTTACCGAGCTGAAGTCGCCACAGGCGTATATATTGTGCACTCTCGTAACAGTGACTGCCCTCCACGACGAGTTAAAGATTCAGGGCGCTCGCTGCTCCTCTACTGTGCTGTAGGAATGAGAAGCGACGGCGGCCTGCGGATCGGGCGCGCAGCTGCGCCGCTCCCGACTTTACTGCCGCGCGTGATTGGCCGGCTGGGAAGGCCACACGAGCTGCCCGGCGCGAGAGCCGCACCGATAACCCATAAATCAACGTGCGTTACAAACAGGCGCGGCAGTAATCGCGCGTAAACCGCACTATCTCCGCGCCGGCCCGCCGCCTCAGCGCGCTCTATCAGCGCTGCCACTGTCCTCTCCACACACACACACACACACGAATATACGTACACACGCTACACGTGCCGCGGCTCTGTTGGAAACACATAAAGCGGAAAGGCCAAGCCAGGAAGGAGCGCAGCAAAAACCGACCGCGCCACAGATGGAGCTGAGTCGGCTGCCCTGAGAACACGCCCGTGTTGCGGGATGTATAATGCAAAGGCGCTGCGCGCATTGCTCCCGTGTCTGCTGGCCGTCGAGCGCCGGCAGTGAAAGAGTCGGGTCAGGTCTCAAGATGACAGGCAGTGAGAGCATCAGTGTTATTATTTCTATTAGTATAGTAAATCTGCTCGTATCAGATCTCCTCTTACCCAATAATGTTACTACCCCGCAGTGTGACGCTATACTCAAAAAATTATACTCTTGGCAGATACTTAACTGACTTAGACTGTGTCTTCATAAATCCCCCTTAACCATTTGCAAGACCCAAATCCAGTTGGGTGAGAACTAATTAATGTCACAGGCAACACAACACAGACGACTTCAGACAAATTACTGAAGTCAATACTTTAGTCTCGTATTTTTAAGACTCACGAATTTCACTATCTAATACTGACACCGCCTACAAGCCAGTCTTGACTAAGACTGTAAAAAAATAAAGTTACTTGACCTTTTGTCAAATGTAACACGAATACGAGGAGCCCGACTCTGACAAGATTCAAAAAATGGTTATACTAATCATGCCCCATATCAAGTACGCATTCTTAAAACTTTTCATTTTAAATCCAAACAACAACTTTCTATTCTTTTCCATTAAAATCGTGGAAAATTCCACACTGACGGAATAATCGATACAATTTGTCTCTAGGTAGGTGTCGATCACGATACTTGTTAACGTGTCCTAACCCACATGCAGTAACACACACTTTATCTTTCCGACTCAAGTTCCTTACTTGCGCTGCTTCTCAGTAGTGACTGAGTCAAAATTCCTTCAGCACAATAGCTGGACCATTAATTCACACAAATGTAGGGCCGTACCACTATTTATTAACAATTTAACTAGAGAATCTCGTGATCGTCGGTTGCTCTTCTAGCGGCCAGCTCAAACGGGATGATCTCTTGCTCGCCCAAGCTCTGCTGTCGGCCGGCGATGGGTGGATGTTCTATGCCTCTCTGTACAAATACTTGCATGACTGGGCATAGTATGGATCTTTCCGAGAACATATTCATCAATGTAGACTTTACTTACAATGAAATGGGAAATACCACATCCTTTTCCTCGACTTACTTTAGACTCATATAAAAACAGGTTGAAAGGATAAAATTAAATCGTGACGACACGGCAGCCAGTACAACAATTTTGATTTGACACGTCTGCAAGGACCTTTTAAAGCGAGTTGTCGCTTCTGTGTTAATGACATTTGCGATATGGGGACGTACGTTATCATGAAGCACCAGCACCGGCTTGCGCACCATTTCACAACGGCTGTTTTCAATAGAGATGGTGCGCCACACAGATTCTTCATTCTCCGAAGGATTTCTGTTGTATATAGCGCCTATTATTGCTTATTCTATGCCTCTTGTTTCTTTACTAGGCATCGCCTGCGCTATTGCTCTCGGACCGGAAATTTACAACGCGGCGGCAGCGGAAGTTGCGGTTGAAATAATCGCTGGCTATATAAGTAATCTTTCTGTTAAGACGGCGTCAGTGCACTTTCAGCAGCACTGAATGATTTACAGAGATGCCGCGTTATTATAGGAGGACAAGGCGTTCGCGTCTGACAGTGTATAAAGCTGCTGATAATAGTGCTATTGGGACGAAGAACAATGTAGGTGCGCAAATGATTTTTCATGGCCCTTCGGTGTTTTGTGGATGTCTACTGAATTTTACGTTTACTAACGCAGACGCTAGTGGACATGGTAATGGTTGGGTTACTGTGGCTGTGGTACGTGGTGGAAAAGTAGAGACTGTATTATGCCTGGAACTTTTAACATTCGAGAAATTATTGCTTACCGGACATTTCAGGAGTGTGAAGTGTACAACCAAGATAGGGGTACATCTTGTTATTTGTCCAAAATACCTTTGGTTCTTAGGACGAGGAATCACTGCAAAATAAACGAGTCTGAATCTGTGTTTATATCGGTTAAAGGAGCTCTTAATTGCAGCAAGATTAAAGTTGTTGAGGATGTCACCATTTTTATTATTATTTCTGTCCTTTGGCAGTCAGGTAAAAGATTAAGAGTCCTTTGGTTCTGTTTGGACGCATTTGGTAATAACGTCGCCATTGTTCAAGTTTCAGCATGTACTGCACACATATCGGAAAAACACGAATGCGACATTAATGCGTTGCCTACACGTCGTTGCTTATATACATACATTGGAATCGCGCTGCGTTACATGCACTCTGCAGCAACGCCCTGAAATGGAGGCTTTCTGATCGCTCACTGTAGTAAATCTATACAGTGAGTAATCACTAAAATAAAGGAAATTAACAAATTTTCAAAAGACAAACATTTTCGCTGGCTACTATAATTATTATTTATTTTCCCTTACTAGTCAATTTGGGCTATCACGCCACTGTCAAGCGGTATTTGACATTCTTGGCAGTACAGTAATACAAATACAGTAAATACAAAAGACAATCCACCTAGATCGCAAATGGTGTTTTTTTCCGGGAATCAGTTCATAGATGGACCAGTCTGCGCCACCACTGGAGACACGTCCAGTTGACGAGAGGTGCCTCCTAGCACGTACAATGGCTGAGCACATAGACTCTACGCATCACCAATGGAGATACTGGTCTGAAGAGAGTTTCTCTATGATTGAAACAGGTTTCCAGTGAAATCTATGTGATATTCTATTTAGACTGATAGACTGTTTTGTTCAATTAAGACACATGATCTCTGTTCTGATTATAACTTCACTTGCCTAATAGACGAAGCTAGCCAATAATAAAAGACGAACAGTAGTTGCAGTCTGCAGCATCGTGACTGCTTTTATGCGTTCCTACTGACATTGAAAGTACCCACCTTAGTCCGTTCAGCAGAAAGTCGGCCTGCCCTGAAGCTGTACAAAATTAGCTGTAATACACGTGCCAACAGGTTTCATAGATATATTTAACAGCATGACCTGGTGGAAGTGAGTTAATTTTACCATGTCTGTCTGTAACCACTAAATGAATATAGGAACCCTAGCATTAAAGCATCTGTCTTGTCACTTTTGTACACGCTTTTGCTACCAAGACCTTACTAGCATACAGTTCCAGATGTGAAAGAACGGTAGTAAGGGTAGTTTTCACTCATTCCCTCATACTTAAAACAAACGTTCTCTCTCTCTCTCTCTCTCTCTCTCTCTCCCTCTCTCTCTCTCTCTCTCTCTCTCTCTCTCTCTCTCTCTTTCACGCTTTGTCTCAGTATGTTTGACTTGGTTGATGGAGGCACAACATCACCTCTGCTTGCACCGCTTCGTCACTACACAATGTGAAATCCTCGAAAGTGTTCTTTAAGTTCTGGAAACTTATGAAAATCGGATGGGGCCAGGTCGGAACAATGTGGAGGATGATCGATAACAGTGAACACGAGGTGTCGGAGTGTTAAGGATATCGCAGTGCTAGTGTGTGGTGTGGCATTGTCATGCTGAAGGATAGGATCCTCCTTGTGTGAACGAACTATTTTTCACGCACTGACATAGTCATATAACACAATTTGGAGCCCTCTAGAGACACAAAGCTGCAAATACGTAGCCACGACGAAGAAAGATGCAGGAAGTTGACAACGCCTCTTGTATTTGAATAGCTTTAAGAGTTTCCACATAAAAAAATTGTGGGCTTCCCTCTTCAGCACTCCCTCGTATATTAGTATGTAGCACCATAGAACAATTTACACATTTAGAAGAATCTTACTTTTCTGGAGTAATTAACTTCAGAAAAAGGCTGCAGCACACATAAAGTGAATGCTTGAATTTTAAAATGGAATAAGATAAAACTTTAAACTTCTACCATGGGGATGGGTGGAGCAAAAAGTCTGAAATGTGCTCCAGATTACAGCATTCTCCCCTAATTTTCGGAAGCTGAAAACATTACGTAAATTACGCTGTTACACCAAATATTGTTTAACCAACTATAATATTCATAAATATTGAACTTAAGTCGGCATATTATGAACTCACAGAAACATAGTAAAGCATCTGAATGTTGCATGTAGTAGAAAAAACATATTATAAAATTTAGTTTCGAACGTAATTTACCTATTTCAGAGATTATTCATGTATGTGACTGAGATTTGTGTAACAATTTACCATCGTTATTTTGAAAGTTTACATAAAACTGCACATCGATTACCGTATGGCAAAGTGCATCATTAATTCCCAGGTTGGTGTTTACTTTAGACCATCTGCAACGCTTACAAGTGAGACTAGGTCTGCAGCAGCAAGCGTACACAGAACAACACTCCTCAGTGTGGGAACGCGATCCTCAGCTCATCAGAGCCACTGAAACGAGTCTTACAGCTTCCTTGGGGTCAATGCTTATCCCTACGTCATAAGTCGCTAGCTGAATTTATGTCATTTCAGAAATTTAGGTTGGTCCACGTGCTATGCTTTGGGGCGATTCGTATGGTTGGAAATAACGAGCTCAATAGTTTTTTCATATTGCGGGTCCACAGTTATAATATATTTCTTTAAACTCAGTACCGCCATTAGACTGTTGATTACTTATAGTGCTACATTTACACTTACACAATCATGATTCCGGTTTCAGAGTGCCATTAAAAAGTGTTTTAAGTGTTATAAATTTCCGTAAGACGGCATACTGCCGTATAATAATTTTTTCATAATGCGGGGCCAGAGTCATAATAGATTTTTTAAGTCAGTACCGCCATTAGACTGTTATTTATTTACAGTGTTATATTTACCCTTATTCAATCATGATTTCGGCATCAAAGAGCCACTATCAAGTATTTTAAGTGTTGTAAATTGTATTGTATTTTAATATGACAGTACGCCATCTTAGGCAATTTATGACACTTAAAACACTTGATAATGGCACTTTGAAGCCGAAATCATGATTGTCTAAGTGTAAATGTAACACTGTAAATAGACTGACTTTAAAGAATGTATTATGACTGTCGCCCCGCATTATGAAAAATTTATTATACGACAGTATGCCATCTTAGGCAATGAAATGAACTATCTTTTTAAAATTATGACGTAATGGCACGCGCAGTGAAGAGTTATAACAAAATATAAGGGCGCTGCATATCTAGATTGCACCGGTAGACCCAGAAGAAGGCCACTGCAACCGTGGCCGAAACCTTGGTTTTCTCCAGCAGTACTTTTATACAGTATGACGCTGTACCATACCCAGAAAACTTTTATGCCGACTGACTCTAGCCGCAGAAGCCTACGCAATTATAATAGAACCGGCCGCTGTGGCCGAGCGTTTCTAGGCGCTTCAGTCCGGAACCGCGCTGCTGCTACGGTCGCAGGTTCGAATCCTGCCTCGGGCATGGACGTGTGTGATGGCCTTAGGTTAGTTGGGTTTAAGTAGTTCTAAGTTCTAGGGGACTGATACCCTCAGCTGTTATGTCCCATAGTGCTTAGAGCCATTTGAACCATTTTTTGAATTGTAATGGATGCCTTGTTTCCGTTTCAGTCTGATGAGGCTCAGTATGATCAACTTATCATCAGAATTAAAGAAGGAAGATAGATGACACGCATGCGGATCTCTAACTCCCATATAACAATCATGAACGCTACAACGCCAAACACCGTCACGTAATCTACAATCCAAGCAACCCTAATATGAACGTTTACACTTATGCGGAAGATTGGCCGGTCAGGAAAAATTATTATGGTGCTACTTGCTCCTGAACAGAATGCTGTTTCTCTGACATCACCTGCGAAGTCGAAGATGGTGGTCTTCGTCCATGCTCTTCTCACTAAGTATTATCAACAGTCCTGAGGACCATATAGAGGAATGCGAAGACCTACTGGAAGATTGCGATGCCTCTACGCAGATATATAGATTAGAACGTCGGAGAGAGCATAAAGGCGTGTCGCCATGTGAAGAACAAGTTACTAGGGCGATATCCGTGAGGCTGCGATCTTCTCCGCAAGAGGAGCTGCCTTTTCCACTGAGAGGAGGGGGTGGAGGGGAGATCGATGGCCGTGCTCTGCATCGTCTACCATGGTCTTCTATTCGCTGAATCCCATCGTCTCGTTTCCTGCCCTCTACCACTATTTGACATTTGTGATTTCTGGAAGGTTTGAGCCATATTTACTCATAGAAGATAGTAATTTTCTAGAACATTCTATGTATGCATAAATGTTGTTGTTGTTGTGGTCTTCAGTCCTGAGACTGGTTTGATGCAGCTCTCCGTGCTACTCTAGCCTGTGCAAGCTTCTTCATCTCCCAGTACCTACTGCAACCTACATCCTTCTGAAACTGTTTGGTTTATTCATCTCTTGGTCTCCCTCTACGATTTTTACCCTCCACGCTGCCCTCCAGTACTAAATTGGTGATCCGTTGATGCCTCTGAACATGTCCTACCAACCGATCAATTCTTCTAGTCAAGTTGTGCCGCAAACTTCTCTTCTCCCCAGTCCTATTCAATACCTCCTCATTAGTTATATGGTCTACCCATCTAATCTTCAGCATTCTTCTGTAGCATCACATTTCGAAAGCATCTCTTCTCTTCTTGTCTGAACTATTTATAGTCCACGTTTCACTTCCATACGTGGCTACACTCCATACAAATACTTTTAGAAACGCCTTCCTGACATTTAAATCTATACTCGATGTTAACAAATTTCTCTCCTTCAGAAACGCTTTCCTTGCCATTGCCGGTCTACATTTGATATCCTCTCTACTTCGACCATCATCAGTTATTTTGCTCCACAAATAGCGAAACTCATTTACTACTTTGAGTGTCTCATTTCCTAATCTAATTCCCTCAGCATCACCCCACTTAATTCGACTACATTCCATTAAATAGGAGCATGCATAAATAGAAGCACTATATATTGAGGTAAACAGTTCAGCCATGCCAATAATTTTACATGTATTTAATAAAAGTGACAACAATGTCATAGGTAACGGAACTTGATTCTGAATTCTTCTGACAGCAGTATTACCGATTATTTATCTTGAAAGCAGTAGGCGCTAATATCTACATAAAGACTTCTACAACGAAACAGATATTTAAAATCGTGCGTCCAGCAGAGATGTGGTACATTAGATTAATCATGTGCAGTGTGTCAAATAAAGAATTTTTAAAGGAAAGTAGACTTATTTTCCGTCAGTCCATCGTTGTTTACATTATTTCAAACTGATCTGTTTCGAGCGGTGTCCCCACCTTCAAGTTATTTCTCGTAGTTACTACGAGAACTATCAGAAGGTGGGTGACACTGCACGAAACCCGTCAGCTTGAAATAATAAAAACAGCGATGAACAGAAGGAACATAAGTATATC
Organism: Schistocerca americana; assembly: GCF_021461395.2. Taxonomy (NCBI): domain Eukaryota; kingdom Metazoa; phylum Arthropoda; class Insecta; order Orthoptera; family Acrididae; genus Schistocerca; species Schistocerca americana. The sequence goes on along the minus strand of NC_060123.1, from coordinate 633,303,842 downwards.
TTCCATAAATAAAGATAGTGGGTAGCTCTTTCCCGACGAATAGGCTCAGTTTTGATAAATGTTAAACAAAACAATTCGGAGTATTACCTCTGGACATAAGTTTGTGAAATCAACCCTGTGTGATATTTTAAACATTAAATACGCTCACAGATTATATTATGTGGCGTCCGAGATTCAAACGTGGAACGTTACCTTTATGCGGGCAATTCAGGTTTGGTTTGTAGGAGAGAGGTACTTCAGAATTGAAACTGTAAGATTATCACATCATAAGTCGATAAGAACGTTGCCCACGAAAGAATGGGAAGACTGCGGCACACTGTATTGATCTTGCGCGAAGCTTCATTAAAAATGTTAATGGAATCTGTTATGACATTTCATTAGTAAAGTAATTTGGATGGCCATTATTCCATCCGCTCTTTGGTGGGCGAATGTGTTGCGCTGTTTGTGCTTGAATGGACCGATTTCGGGTTTCACTGTACGAGATTACAGAGACTTAGCTGGCACCATCCACCGCAACAGCCTCAAACTGTTGCTCATTTACCCTCCATTGTGGTCAGCTCAAATGTCAGGCTTTTATCAAAGCGGCCAGATTATGAGGAGTAATGTTCGACGAGGCGATTCTCGAATTTCACACAACAACAAATTTTAGCGAGAAAATTGATGTTTCATTGCCCTGAGGAAAACTGAAGGCAGTACACATTTATCCTGTAAATAACTTCCTGTTCCGTCCAGTAAAAGTTTTTCTGCCCTTTTCACCCGTCGGAACTGTCGTTCTGCGAATGTTTTAGAAAAGATCAACGCCGTTAGAGAAGAGAATTCTAGCTGTATGAGACATATGTTTCTGTAGCCAGACTTTTCTGTATATAAAGCTGCTCTTCGAAAACTTACTTCGTGCATCTGAGCAGAGACTTTATGCCAAAAACATTTCCTGCTTCCTTGGAAATAGCCGACGATATCCAGTTATATAGACTTGCATTAGAAGATTCTCAAAACCAATAGCTTTATTTCTTTTAATCGTTTAAAGAACCTATTGCAACCTCTTTGTGGTTGTGATGCACGTAGAAGTAATCCCGATCTACAAGTATAGAAAACACTTTTGTACTATGTTTTTCAGAAACAAGTGTAATTCTTGATATGCATACGATTTAAGTTCTCGAGTACGACATGATAAAGTTTGTCTACCAACACATTACTTATATTCATTCTAGTATTTCTAGCATTGTCAAGAACTACTGCAGATATCAGTATTTCAGTTAATTACGGAATTTTTCAAAACTTACAGGAAATTCATTTTTTACGCTGCAATGAAGCATTCTACAGACATACCTTTAAGTACACTCTACCTATCGCACCCTGTTGAGTAGCTATATTGTTTCCCAAGGTTGATATTTCTTTTCGTTTCCGAGCTACTTTTATTTGCGAGGAATGTGGAGTGGTGTTTGTGGCGAATTTTTCTGCGCGTGATTTATGCAGTAACAACAAACCGTGTAATGTAGCGTGAAAACTGAGAAAGTATTTACGGAATGTCTGAACGTATGGAGCAGTTTTACAGAGATCATAATTTACCAAGACCGCAGGGCTAATAATTGTGGCTATGGTTCAGCTGAAGATCATCCACAAAGAGAAGGCCTTACATATCACCTCGTGGCGAAAAATCAAAGATGTGGCAGGTGCTGTACATTGTTTACGTGCCATGCAATTTGAAGACGACGTCAGAATCACCGCTGGCACGTATCGTGAGAATATAGCCTCAAAATACAACGTGTTGAGCTGCAGTACAGTTTCTTTCTAGTCTGATTAGCGAATAACTGAAGAAACATCGAAGTGAACATTTGGTAGGAATTTCTTGAACAAGTTGATGGTAATGGAATATTACAACAAAAGATCGGCATGGGTGACGAGTGTTAGGTTTATAGGTACGGTACTGAGACAAACGTACAAGCACCTCAGAGGGTTTTCAGAGCAACTACATCCCAAAACATGCATGTCAGTCTCAATCCAAAAGCAGAGTGCGGTCCTTAACTGTTTTTTACTGTCAATAGAACTGTACATTATAATTTTTAACTCAAAGTTAAACAGACAAGTATTATTATTATTATGCAAGCATTTTGAAAATTTTGTACAATGAAATTGGAAAGATGTGACCACAGGTAGCTCGCTGTCCCTCCATCACGAGCACGTCCCTGCCCTCACAGTACTGTCATTTCGCGAGTATCATGGCAAAAATCGTATGCCTGTTCCCTTGCACGCACACCACTTCACAGATATCACATCATGTAGTTTTCTCCCGATAGTCAGAATTAAAAACTTGGCTAATAGTATGTAGTTTTTAACGTTTTCGTGGCATTTAGGTAAGTTCGTCAGAGACATTGAAAGACAGTCCAGAATAAGATCCTTAGAGCTCATACAGAACGTAAATACAGGGGGTGGGTGAAACTATAAAAATACCGGAAACGTAACACATTACTATGCTTAATACGGTATATGATGTCCGTTGGCATTCTAAGCAGTCTCTAGACCGACTATGACAAGCCCGTCATGAATTTCAAGGGCATCTTACATCATTCTTCTTTAAAATAATGGCAATTCCAGATAACGATGATTGAGGTGGATAGCGATCTGGCATGTCTCTCTCAAAAGTAGATCATAAATGCTCAATGACACTAGGATACGCTGCGTGTGGCGACCAGAGGTGGTACGATTATTCATCCTCACAAGACCAGTCCCGGATGGTGTTAACTGTGGGTACAGGGACTCCGTTCAAATGTTCAAATGGCTCTGAGCACTATGGGACTTAACATCTCAGGTGATCAGTCACCTAGAACGTAGAACTACTGAAACCTAACTAACCTAAGGACATCACAAAAATCCATGCCCGAGGCAGGATTCGAACCTGAGACCGTAGCGGTCGCGCGGTTCCAGACTGAAGCGCCTAGAACCGCTCGGCCACCAGCGGCCGGCGGGACTCTGTCGTATTGCAATATGACTCATCTCATTGGGGAACAAACATTGTACCATGGTATGGACCTAATCACCCAAAATGGTAATATAATCCCTGGCGGTAATACAACCTTGCGCAGTACCCGTGGAGCCCATGGAATACCATGATACGGCTGCCCAAATCATTACCGAACGGTCGCCATGTTTCACTCTTTGGACGTAAATTCAGTCACAAGTCGGAAACAGTGAGGAACAAGACTCATCCGGCCAAATTAATTTCTTCCATTGCCCTCTCATCCAGGTTTCATTATTTCTGCACCACATTTTCCTGTAAAGGCATTTGCGTCACTGACGTGGAATTTTGCAATTGGAGCTCGCCCTGCAATTCCCTGCCTATCGAGCTGCCTTCGTGTTGTTGTGGCGGTGACAGGGTTCACGAGTGCGTCATTTAGTTCTGCAATGACTTTTGCAGCAGCTGTTCTGTTATTCTCCCCACTATCCTCTTCAGTGACCGTCTGCCACGATCATTCAACACACACTTTCCTCGCCATTGTAACTTAGCGGATGATGTTTTTCCGCTTTTCCTGTATGATGCCTCTCGAAACACCAAACACATCGGCAACCTTTATTGCGGAAGCAACCATCACACGAACACCAACAATGTGCACACGTTCGATTCCACTTAGCTCCGACATAATGCACTCACACCTACACAGCTCACACTTGCAAGGTGTTGATGACGTAGCACAGGTGCCGTTCGTCGTCACATTAACCTGTATTAATGTCAACCGTGTATTTCTGCAGCGTTTCCATATTTTTATCCACAGTCACCGTGTTGAGGACTACATTTTTTATTTCAGTTTTTAGACTCGCGTCACAAAAGTGGTGTCATTATCTCTTCCTACATTTTAAGGAGTCATTAGGTCATCTGATTAAAGATAAATAAAATGGGGGTAACATACTGGAATGATTGATTTGTATTATCGGCATAGCTTCTATGGATATATACATGCACTTGAGTACATTATTTAGTAACACATTATTTAGTAATACACCATCAAAAAACTTTTGCATCACCCTGGTACCCAGAACTCCCGAAGATAGACGTTGACTGTGGATGCTATATCACAGACACAGCCACTTTGACCGTTCAGAGATGACACTAAACCAGCCCAAAGATGTAAACAACCATGCATGAACAGCGTCTATTAGACAGATGGGGTCCGACAGCCGATCAGTTCCAGTCATTCCACCACAGCGCGTGTGGTCTGTAATTCAACCATGCCTAGACGGTTAATACCGTGGTTAGATCGCGTCCGCATTGTTACTTTGTGCCAGGAAGGACTTTCAACAAGAGAAGTGTTCAGGGGTCTCGGAGTGAACCAATGTGATGTTGTTCTGGCATTGAGGAGATGCAGAGAGACACGAACTGTCGATGACATGCTTCGCCCAGGCTGCCCAAGGGCTACCACTGCGGTGGATACCCGCTACCTATGGATTATGCCTCGGAGGAACGCCACCATGTCGAAAAATGCTTTTCGTGAAGCTTCAGGAGACATCGTGTTATGACTCAAACTGTGCGCGATAGGCTGCATGATGCGCAACTTCACTCCCGACGTCCATGGTGAGCTCCAGCTTTGCAACCACTTAACCATGCAGCGCGGTACAGATGGATCCAACAACATGCTAAGAATTGTCATCACGTTCTCTTCACCGATGAGCGTCGCATATGCCTTAAACCAGACAATCGTTGGAGACTTTGGAGGCAACCCAGTCAGGCTGGACGTGTTAGACACACTGCCCAGCGAGTGCAGCAAGGTGGAGGTTCCCTGCTATTTTGGGGTGGCATTATGTGGGGCCGACGTACGCCGCTGGTGGTCATGGAAGAAACCGACGAGGCTATACGATATGTGAATGCCATCCTCCGACCGATGGTACAACCATTTCGGCAGCATATTGGGGAGGCGTTGGCCTTCATGGACGACAATTCACGCCCCCTTCGTGCACATATTGTGAGTGACTTCCTTTAGGATAACGACATCGCTCGACTAGAATGGCCAACATGTTCTCCACACATGAACCCAATCCAACATGCCTGGGATGGATTGAACAGGTCAGTTTATGGACGACGTGACCCAACAACCACTCTGAGGGATCTACTCCGAATCGCCGTCGCGGAGTGGGGCAATCTGGACCAACAGTGCCTTGAAGAACTTGTAGATAGAATGCCTCGACGAGTATTTAAGGTACCACCACCTCTGAAGATCTTACTGTATTGCTGTACAACATGCAATGTGCGGTTTTCATGAGCAATAAAAAGGGCGGAAATGATATTTATGTTGATCTCTACTCCAATTTTCTCAACAGGTCCCGGAACTCTCGGAAACGAGGTGATGCAAACCGTTTTTTGATATGTGTACAACTGAACGAGCGGTGATTGTTAAAACTGAAGACAACAGGTAACATCACAATAGTATGATGATGGTAACGATTAAATAGTAAAATATGCGATTAAAAATGTTCGTAAAGTAAAATTGATTTTGAAAATACCGTTCCCGGAGTTAAGACTAGAAAAAAATTACGTGAGTACTGGTGTAGGTAAACCAGTCAGACACTAGAAGCGACTTAAATAACGCTCGCTTACAGACGCGTTACGCTAGTGGCCAACTGCCTACAGGCGTACACTAAACATCTAGTATGAAAGAACTGTTATATCAAGCGACGTTTCAATAAGTGTGAGTCTCCAGAAGAAAGAATCAGGTGCAAAGTAAAAATACAAAACCCATGAGAAGAGACTTCAGTTCATTAAACGCTTCGAAAAATAATTTGTCTCTTAACGATGGAGTTGGTGAGAAATCGTTAAGAAGTCGGAAGCGAGGCTGAGAAATACAATAAAAGAATTTCCTTCGTAGCCCTCTTTGGAGAAGACAGTTGTTCACTGAATACTTAGATGGATGAAGACTGTGTTTTGAACACCAGTAGGTCGTTCGTTGAAGTACCTATATTATCAAATCAGTTCCGGGTTGGATAAATGACGGCTTCCAAGGGCATTAATATCAGATTTTCAGTGTTTCATATTATTATTGTCCGAATTTTTTGATTAAAGCGCTATCAGAATCAGTTCGTTAAGAGGTGCTTTCTAACGTTACAGATTTAACATAATAACTAAAGTATTAAAGTTGGGAAGTGTCTTGATGCAGCGTATCCCACAGCGCTTAAATTATTTAGACAAAATTCATCCACTGATTGAGAACGAGAGCCCTTAACGACTTCAATAAACTTGAAACATAATTTAAAAATTTTCCCTTTATTCCTCACTTACAGTCCAGAAAGTAATTTAGAGAAAAGGCGTGGCTACGGAGTAGGTGATTCGTTTGTCACCCTCATTGGCGAGCAGATGACATTCAGGACGCCTGTCCCTTTCCTTTCTGTTTTGACTCTGCAGGCAGTAACTGTACGGATTTATTATTTGAACAGTGTTTGCAACGTTCTTCCTAGGGCAAAACCATGCCCAAACGACGAGTATGTACCGCTGTTGAACAACTTCAGCCTTTTGAAGGGTGTTGCTTTCTTGCGACCATGGGATGAGAATGGCCGAATCGACTGGTCGCTGCACATGTTGGGCTCAATATTTTCACGGTGTGACGCTGCTTTCTGCAATGATCTGCGGAATATTCTCACAGCTGTAAACACTATTCTGGACGCCCGTGATATAATGAAGCACTTGTAACGAGTGGTAGCGGACCAAATATCATCCCGGGTCGAAATTCGGGCACGTGTTACACCGGCTGTGTCATCAGGAACACTGGGAAACGGTTCCTAGCAGCAGAACTAAGATCACAGGTGTGTCTAGGCAGTGTGCCACTGGCACAGTGACACAACTAAGCATGTCGTGAAAGGGTTGACTGGAGAGTGGAATGGTGCATTGTTGTCTTTAGTGATGGCAGGTTCTGTCTCTATGCGAGTGAGGGACGTATACGTGTATGGCGTAGACGTTCTGAGCTGCCTGCTTCAAAGTGCATTCGGTGTGAGACTAACGGCCATTCCCAACCTTTCCGGTGTACGTGTATGTGCGTGTGTTGGCAGGACGGGGTGGGGCGGAGAGGGAAGGCATAAGGCATCAGTTACGACTCGCAGCCACATTTGGCGTTTCTTTACAGTACAGTAACCAGCGCCCGCTGCACTACACAGGCTGTTATTCCCGTGCTGCTGCTATTTCTTGTGCATGAAGAAGGTGTGTTTTTTCAGCATGACAGTGCAAGATTTCAGACGGCTGTAGCGACACAACGTGCTCTTTGTGGTGTACAAAAACTGCCCTGGCCAAAAAGATCACCAGATCTCTCGCCATCTGAACACGTGTAGGATAAGATGAAGGGAGAAAATATTTGTACTGCAGGGCCTGGAAGATTTACTGCCGAATAGCAATAACAGGTACAGAATTCTTGTGATAATCTATCTCAAGATGGCGTTCGGCATATTTATTATCGTTTTCATGGGAGAAGACACGCCTTCATTGCCACTAGACGTCAAGTACACTGTGAACTGATGCGATTGTGTGGGTACTCTTCACTGTGTCATATGTCTTTAGTGTGAATTGTTCGTATGCTCCTACAATGGTGAAGTGTTACCTCATCTGTCAATAAAATGACCTTTTCCATGAGGGTATTGCATTTCTTTCTTCTACTAGTGGATTATTGCTTCAGTACTAACTCTGTCCCTAACCCATTTTGTGGACAGCACCACATGTACCAATGACGATACGTACACGGTGTCTCTAAAAGGACATCACAATTTTGAAAATTCATATAAATTAGTTCATAGTACGTATACAGGTGGTTTTAGTGTCAGTTTGTAGGAAAATACATCATGTTTTGTCTCACATATTTCGCTAGTAAGGAGCTAGTAAGGAGCTAGTAAGGAGCGCTAGCGGCAGTTACGTTAAACATAACTGCCTTCACTGGACCCGGGCGTTCTAGCTGTGTGTTTTGGTTTGAAGAATCGAAGTCGGCGACAACAGTTCAGCGTAATTTCCGTACCAAATACGCTAAAGATCCTCCTAGTGGGCCTAAATTTATGAGCGGCATCAATGTTTTGTAGAAACAGAGTGCTCGGTAATACATGGAAAATCACATCTGATGACGTCGTTGATAGAGTGAGACAACGTTTTGTCAAGAGCCCTACGAAATCGAAGCGACGTGCATCTCGCGAACTGCAATTCCCACATACGACTGTTTGCTGTGTGTTGAGAAACCGTTTGCATTTGAAACCGAAGAGATTGACGATGGTACAAGCAACAAAAAACACTAATAAAATTGCTCGCAAGAACTTCTGTGCAGGTATGTTAAATCGATTACAGGAGGGTGAACATTTCTTGGACAAAATCGTCCTTTCTGACTAGACCACTTTTCACTTAAGTGGTAAGGTTAACACACAAAACTGTAAGATTTGGGGCTGTCAAAATCCACATCAAACACTGCAACTTGTTCGTGATAGCCCTAAACAGAACGTTTTTTGTCCATTGAGCAAGAACAAAGTGTACGGCCCTTTTTTTCCGTGAGAGACTCATCAACAAGATACTGTACCTGGAAGTGTTACAACAATTTTTGATATCACAGTTCAATGGGGATTACGTATAACGAAATGTTTACTTCATGCAAGATGGCGCACCACCACACTATGGCTGACGTCCGTGTTTTCCTGAGTGACCGCTTTCGAGGTCAATGGAATGGTCGTGATGCGCCAATTGCATGGCCCCCACGTTCCCCAGACCAGACACCACTCGATTTTTTTAAAATTTGGTTTCATCAAGGATATCGTGTTTGTACCTCCTGTCCCGTCTTCTCTAACTAAATTTTGAGCTATAATTTATGCCGGCACTAAGCAAATTACACCCGAAATGCTACAACGAGTTTGAGAAGAAATTGACTTCCGATACGATGTGTGCAGGATAACCAATGGAAGGCACTTACAATATCATTAGTGTAAGGTTCAAGAATTTGATGTATTCCCTGCAAAACATCACTAAACTCAGCTCTATATCTTCTTTCAATAAATTTATATGAATTTTTTAAAGTTGTAAAGTCCTTTTTTATACTCCCTGTAGAAATCTATAGCATCGTGCGGCAGAGGTTTTGGTTTTGATTTTTTCATTAGTCCATAGGTGAATAATCCGGAAATAATAAAATCAACATAATTAACGTCTTGTGTCCTTAACCACAAAGTTTTACATGGTAGACGATACATATTTAACACATTAACTCACTTATAAAGTTATAAAGCAAGCAGTCGTTTGAAGCTTTTTTTTTACGCAATGTAGTTCAGTGCTTTAAACAATGAAGGCTGTAGTTAGTTGTTGTAACTGTTGACTTAACTATGTGGTTAGCACATAGAAGTGTTAGACAGCAGGAACGTCTTTATAAACTACGCACAGCTCCGCCGACCCAGATTTAGTCACAGGGGATAGGTAGACAGGCACTGGTTGCTGCGGCGGCGGCGGCGGCGGCCTTACCTGTCGTGTGTAATGGTGAGGGACGGCTCGGGGAAGACGCCCTCCGCGCGGCAGCTGACGTTGACGGCGCCCTCCTTGTGCCTCGTCTGCACAACCTCCAGATCCTTCTCGGGCGGCACTGCAAAGTGGCAGGAAAACACGCGTCACACCACACGTAAACATCGAAGCTGGCGGCGGGTAAAACTTTCAGTACTCGAATGAAAAAATGCTGCTTCAGACACAATGAGTATTAGACCCAGAATAAAATGGATCCGCGCTTAGGACACTGGGGATAATTGGCAGTCAACGTTTGTTTAACACGACAGTACGTGATGTGACCGTTCTCTTTTCTCTAAAATTTATGGTGATAAATCGACGATCTTTTCATCGTTTGGCCGCATGGACTGGACAGTCTGCGACAGTTTTTTGCTAGATCTAAACTCTATACAAGAGAATATAAAATTTATAAGAAGCACAAAACTTTGAACATAGCTGCTAAGGTTCAGTGACCGTGTCAGAATTATATTAGAACAAATAAGCCCTCGGTCACAAATATTAAGTCAAAGTTGACCAGGTTTCGACGCTACTATGAGCGTCGTCTGCAGAATTAAACTAAGTGTTCTAAAACATAATAGGTATATAAGGCATTAATAAACTAAAGTGTGTACTGCATACCGAAAAGAAGGGGTGTAGGTTAGATGTTTTAGAGGAATTTGAGATGTTCAAACATCTATCTCGTCATGATGGCCACATTCTCAACGAACAGCTGCAGCTGCGAAATAAAAACTTTTTCGACTGTATAAAGTCGTTGCTTGATCTTTGATTCAGATTTCCTCATGCAGTTTACCGAAATGTTATTTTCCTGTTACGTTTTTGCTGTTTTCTTGTATGTCATAACTGACGTTTTTTTACATTACAAAATGTATCTCTGTTTAAAGCAGATAAATATGTAACTACTTCTTATTATTTGCTTACGTTGTGCCTGAATCAGCTTCATTACAATTTCATGTGTCTAATTTTGAATGTACAGTAGCCTAGTTGTTTCTGCGGCTACTAGATGGCGCTCGTAGCAACACCATGTCTACTTGCCCACACTTTCTAACATGGGCACTTCAGTTTTGTTGCAACCCGTGTTCACTCAGGTACGAGCAGCCATTAGCGGCTCGCCATGTTATCTTATTTACAACTTTTCATGGCGTCGCCTTTCCGGCTTAAATTTTTTAGAATGTGACTTGTAAGTACTGCATCTCTTTCCAGTCAGTACACACTTTAGTTTATTAATGTCTTATATACCTGTTATGTTTTAGAACAGTTAGTTTAATTCTGAAGACGACGCTCATAGTAGCATCGAAACCTGGTAAATTTTGACTTAATATTTGTGACCGAGGGATTATTTGTTGTAATATAATTTATAAGAAGCATTTAAATGGAAATGAGAGAGATGAAGAAAAATTGGCCAATTGAATGTAAGACTGATGTGCCGAGAACTCCGCACAAACTTAATTATGTACATATACCTCGTGTTTCAGAAGGAACACAGAATTTTTGTGGGATTATCGACTGAATATAGGCAATCATTTTAAGTATGCGAATATGAGTTTTCCGACTCACAGTTAGTGCGCTAGACATCGCTACAGCGCATTGGCTTTGCCTGGAGAAAACATCACAGCACGTTATGATTATTGCACTCAATACTAGAAGCGTGCGCCTCTGACTTGATAGTATAACTCAGTCCGTCGAGCAACTGAACGGTGGACATTGGGCAATGTTTCATTGGCTTGACTTCGGATGTCTCCTGCTGCAAGAGTAATTCGAGCTCGGAGTTCTTCCACAGTGTTTACAGGATTTTGACATATAAGAGCCTTCACGTGGCTCCGAAGATAAAAATCAAGTGGTATGTGATCTTGGGATCTTGCAAGCCAGTAAACACGTCCATTACGTCCAATCCAGCATTCAGGGTATCGTCTATCCAAGAATCTTCTCACTCGGTTTGTAAAAGGAGGACTTGCCTCATCATGCTGAATGGACATTTGTCTTCCGATTTGAAGCGGTACACCTTCGAGAAAGCGGGAAGTACCCTGTAAACATGACACGTTAAACTGTGTGGAAGAACGTAAGCCCCACTGCTTGGTTGTGAATGATTCCAGCCCGAACATTAACTTTAAATCGTTTCTGAAAGCAGTGAACAGCCGTGCCGCGAGGCTTTTCACCACGAGACCGCACGTTGGAGTTGCTACTGTTGAACATCCCTTCGTGGGTGCAATTAGATTCATCAGCAGATAGTACAATATTAACAAAATCAGGAGTTAGGGTTCTTTGTTGCAAAAATCATATGGCAAAGTCGTTATAAATTGGAAAATCAGCGGTTAGAAGGTCTTGCAACTTACACAACTTGTAGGAACGACTATAATTATCATGTAGAGTTCCGCAAACACTGCTAGAACTAGGATTTAGAGAATGAGCGACGGAGCGTACGTCATCTGATTGACTTGTTTCGAATATTTGTAGTAGTTGTTCCTCGAAATCTGGATTGCGTCACTCCATGGGCGATCTCGAGCGTAGAGATCTCCGTCTAATGTGCCACTTTCACAGCGACGACGATAAACAGCAGCAAATGCTCTGTAATTTTGTATTCGTCAGTTTGGATAATGTCCTGCGTACAAACGCCGTACTCCTCCCAAACTTCCTGCAGTACCACCGTACTCCATCCAAACTTCCTGCAGTACCAAAGGCCAAGTGCATGTCTTGCAAGTTCATTCCACGTGGAATGTTCCAGTGAAGTTAGTACACATGCCCGAGGCAGGATTCGAGTCTGCGACAGTAGCAGCCACGTGGTTCCGGACTGAAGCATCTAGAACCGCTCGGTCACCGCGGCCGGCCGTTCAGGTGGAAGCGAGGTACATAAAAGACAGTTCACATCAAGTTCAAAGCACGGAATGAGGACAAAGGGAACTAGTACAGAGATTCTTCGTTAGGGCGCAGGTACCGATGAAAAAATGACTCCCGGCACCCAGACTCACGGATACTTACCGCCGGTTATCGGACCGCTAGAGGAACCGATAACTTTTTGAGGTCGCCTACCGTCGTAAATATGCAACAACGACCCCATGTTCGTAAACGCAAAATGATTGCCTATATCCTGCCTATCATCAGACAAAAATTCTATACTTATTTCTGAAACAACCGTTATAGTTCATTCATCCTGAGAATCCAGAATCTCAACGATTTTTGGCAAGTCCGTATCAAAATTTCATCGGTAGTTCCTCAGAATGCCTCGGACGTACAAAAAAAAACGAGCAGCGGACTTAAGTTTACATATCTAGAAAGAGGATACATAAAAAATATTTTTTTATGTACTTATATGTGTGACAATTATTGAACTATATAGAGAAAAAGGTTAATTAGCTACAAAGTACGGCGTGCACACACATTATTCAACATATTTAGGTTGTTGTTGTTGTTGTTGAGGTCTTCAGTCCTGAGACTGGTTTGATGCAGCTCTCCATACTACTCTATCCTGTGCAAGCTTCTTCATCTCCCAGTACCTAGTGCAACCTACATCATTCTGAATCTGCTTAGTGTATTCATCTCTTGCTCTCCCTCTACGATTTTTACCCTCCACGGTGCCCTCCAATGCTAAATTTGTGATCCCTTGATGCCTCAAAACATGTCCTACCAACCGATCCCTTCTTCTAGTCAAGTTGTGCCACAAACTTCTCTTCTCCCCAATCCTACTCAATACCTCCTCATTAGTTACGTGGTCTACCCACCTTATCTTCAGCATTCTTCTGTAGCATCACATTTCGAAAGCTTCTATTCTCTTCTTGTCCAAACTAGTTATCGTCCATGTTTCACTTCCATACATGGCTACACTCCATACAAATACTTTCAGAAACGACTTCCTGACACTTAAATCTATACTCGATGTTAACAAATTTCTCTTCTTGAGAAACGCTTTCCTTGCCATTGCCAGTGTACAATTTATATCCTCTCTACTTCGACCATCATCAGTTATTTTACTCCCTAAATAGCAAAACTCTTTTACTACTTTAAGTGTCTCATTTCCTAATCTAATTCCCTCAGCATCACCGGATTTAATTCGACTACATTCCATTATCCTCGTTTTGCTTTTGTTGATGTTCATCTTATATCCTCCTTTCAAGACACTGTCCATTCCGTTCAACTGCTCTTCCAAGTCCTTTGCTGTCTCTGACAGAATTACAATGTCATCGGCGAACCTCAAAGTTTTTACTTCTTCTCCATGAATTTTAATACCTACTCCGAATTTTTCTTTTGTTTCCTTTACTGCTTGCTCAATATACAGATTGAATAACATCGGGGAGAGGCTACAACCCTGTCTCACTCCTTTCCCAACCACTGCTTCCCTTTCATGCCCCTCGACTCTTATAACTGCCATCTGGTTTCTGTACAAATTGTAAACAGCCTTTCGCTCCCTGTATTTTACCCTTGCCACCTTCAGAATTTGAAAGAGAGTATTCCAGTTAACATTGTCAAAAGCTTTTTCTAAGTCTACAAATGCTAGACACGTAGGCTTGCCTTTTCTTAATCTTTCTTCTAAGATAAGTCGGAAGGTTAGTATTGCCTCACGTGTTCCAACATTTCTACGGAATCCAAACTGATCTTCCCCGAGGTCCGCTTCTACCAGTTTTTCCATTCGTCTGTAAAGAATTCGCGTTAGTTTTTTGCAGCTGTGACTTATTAAACTGATAGTTCGGTAATTTTCACATCTGTCAACACCTGCTTTCTTTGGGATTGGAATTATTATATTCTTCTTGAAGTCTGAGGGTATTTCGCCTGTCTCATACATCTTGCTCACTAGATGGTAGAGTTTTGTTAGTCATGGCTCTCCAAAGGCTGTCAGTAGTTCTAATGGAATGTTGTCTACTCCAGGGGCCTTGTTTCGACTTAGGTCTTTCAATGCTCTGCCAAACTCTTCACGCAGTATCATATTTCGTATTTCATCTTGTTCTACATTCTCTTCCATTTCTGTAATATTGTCCTCAAGAACATCGCCCTTGTATAGACCCTCTATATACTCCTTCCACCTTTCTGCTTTCCCTTCTTTGCTTAGAACTGGGCTTCCATTTGATCTCTTGATATTCATGCAAGTGGTTCTCTTTTCTGCAAAGGTCTCTTTCATTTTCCTGTAGGCAGTATCTATCTTCCCCTAGTGATATGCGCCTCTACATTCGTACATTTGTCCTCTAGCCATCCCTGCTTAGCCATTTTGCACTTCCTGTCGATATCATTTTTGAGACGTTTGTATTCCTTTTTGCCTACTTCATTTAGGTTATGACATGTTTGAAATGCCTGTCATCATTAGCGATGATGTGGCGTAGACGAATAGCGAAATTCTGCATGACTCGCCTGAAGTGTCGGAATATCGATGCTGTCGAAGACCTCCTGAATGGCTGTTTTCAGTTCAGCAATAGTTTTGAGGTTATTGCTGTACACCTGGTCTCTAATGTAGCCCCATAAAAAGGGGTGGCGTGTGTTAGGATCCGGAAAATATGACGACCAATCGATGTCCATGGCAGTGGTCTCTGTCTACCCCAGAGCCAGAATGCGGTCCCCAAAGTGCTCCTCCACTTCATCAATCATTCTCCTGCTTCCATGTGGTCGAGCTCCGTTTTGCATGAACCACGTGTTAATGAAATCAGGGTCACTTTAGATAATGGGGATCAAATCATTTTCCAAAACCTTCACATACTTTTCGGTAGTCACCTTGCCATCAAGGAATATCACAGCGATTATTTCGTGACTGGACATCGCACAGCACACAGTCACCAGTTGAGGGTGAAGAGACTTCTCGGTCGTGAAATTCGGATTCTCAGTCCCCCAAATGCGCCAATGTTGCTTATTGACGAACCGCTCCAAATGAAACGGGCTTCGTAGCTAAACCAAACTATACATGCGCATACTAACTGCCATCATGCCCCGCGGCCAATCGTACAGTTTAAACGTCCTAATGCAAACCGTTGAGAAGTCATGACGATTTTGTTTCACACAGTTCAATAATTGTCACCCTGTACTAAAACACGTCTGTAGCTTCCATTTTATGTTTGCCTGTAGTCGTGTTCGTCTAGTATGCTTTTCGTGGATGATGAATTGAAAAAATATATATTTTTACGTGATTTAGCTACAATATAACAAGTTCCAGATGTTTTGTTTTACTTGTACTGTGAAATCTTAAAACGAAGCTTTTTGGCGAATTTCATGATTGAAAATATTAAATTTCGGACGAAGCACCTTCTTGGTAGCGTGAAGCACAGGGACACAGACAACCTGCCGTTCTGACGGCTCTAACGGCGCCAGGACAGGACACTCCTGGGGCAGAAACGAAGCGGTCAATTTCTGTGGGCCAACAGGTCAGAACTAACCGTTGGCCCGCCCAGCTGGTTGGTAGCAGACTTATTTTCTGAAGGCGTCCATATACCAGAATAGAGTATCGGCCAGTTAACAAAAACCACTCACCGCCATAACACTACCCATTCTACAAGATGTTCTAGGGAGGAACAGCATCTGCTGTCTCGCCCGCAACTGCGGCTTTGCTATAGATACTCACCGCTATATTGGAGCAAAGTTTAACTGGTCATTACATTTGACAGAATTTAGTACATTTAAGTGGTCATTACATTCGACAGAATTTAGTAATGTCGCTACGGCTCTATCGCCTTTTCGGTCATTCGGCGACCGATAGCATTTCGCGATACAACGAGAAAGCAGCAGCGTCAGCCAAGCGATAAGCTTCATCTGAGTCTTCCCATAATTTGTTCTCCAAACCTGTTTCCCATTATTTCTCTCTCCGATATGTTCTCAGTTCAGCTTGTGTAGTTCCATTTCAGTACTGTTTCTATATGTAATTTCTGTGATTCTGCAACTGGCAGTGAAAGCTACCTTCGTTTAAACATTCCCCTTTTAATTTACATTTTAGACTTCATTGTCGTTTTATAGTTTCTAAATTACTTTGTTGTTGGTGTTGCCATCTACATCTACATCTACATCTACACAGATACTAACCAAGATACCACACTGTGGGTGGTGGAGGCTACCCTGTACCACTACTCGTCATTTCCTTTCTTGTCGCACACGCAAATAGTGCAAGGGAATAACGACTCTCCTTATGCCTCCGTGTGAGCCTAATTACTCGTATCTTACCTTCATTGTCATTGGCGGAGGTAGAATCGTCCGGCAATGAGGTTCAAATACCGGTTATGTAAATTTTCTCAATTACGTTTCTCGAAAAGAAAGTCATCTTCCCTACAGGGATTCCCATTTAAGTCCCCGAAGCATCTCCGTAACACTTGTGTGTTGTTCGTACCTACCGGCAACAAATCTATCAGTCCGCCTCTGAATTGCTTCGATGTCTTCCTTCAAGCCGAATTGGTGTACGGATCACAAACACTCGAGCAGTACTCAAGAACAGGTCGCCCCAGCATCCAATATGTAGTCTTCTTTACATGTGAACCATTCTTTCCTAAAATTCTCCCAATAAACCGAAGTTCATCATTCGCCTTCCCTACCACAGTTGTCACATCCTAGTTCCATATCATATCACTTTGAAACTGTTCGCCTAAATATTTAAACGACGTGAGTGTGTCAAACAGGACACTAGTAATACTGAAGCCAAACATTACAGGTTTGATTTTGCTACTCATCCTTCTCAACTTACATTTTTCAACGTTTAGGGCTAGGTGCCTTTCATCACACCAACTGTAAATTTTGTATAAGGCGTATTGTATTTTCCTACAGTCACTCAACTTCGACACCTTATTGTGCACCACGGCATTATCAGCAAAGAACCGCAGATTACTGCCCAACCTGCTCGACAGACCATTTACCTATATAGAGAACAGCTGCTGTCCTATCACTCGTACCTGGGACAGTTCTAACGATACCCTTGCCTCTGCCGAACACTCGCCATCGATGACAAAATACTTGGATCTATTATTTAAAAATCTTCGAGCCACTCACATATCTGCGGACTCATTCGATATGCTCGTACCTTCATTAACAACCTGCGATGGGGCTCCGTGTCAAATGCTTTTCGGAAATCTGGAAATATGGTGTCTGCCTGTTGCCCTTCATCCATAGTTCGCAAAATATCATATGCGATGCTTTCTAAAACCTTGCTGATTCCTGAAGCTTCTTAGTCTCAAGAAAGTTGCACATGAACTGAGAAAACGTTCAGAGATTCTACATTTTCACCTCCTTTCCCCAGCATACATACAAGTCAGTGGTTCATCTGGGAGATGCTTGACAGGAAATAAGAAGACAGAGGTAAAGAAAAAAAAAACAACGGTTTATTATTTCCACAGTAGAGAGATTTAATAACAAAGGGAAAACGTTCAGTAAAAATAATACAACTTCTCAGACACTAACAGGCATACGCCTGGATCGCACAGCGAATAAACGCAGTGGGATATGAAGACTATGACACTGATAATCTCCAACGACAGAGGCTGAGCGTTCGTCGTGGTTGGCCAACAGGTACGTCTCGGGATATCACTGGGAAGTGGAAGGTGCCTCTGCGGTGGCTTCCGACGGGGCTGTAAATGATGGCCTGCTAATAGCCAGCGCACGGATTGATCAGAGCTCCGGTGGAGCAAAATTGCCGACGTATTGGTTTGCGCCGCTCTATATAGCTGAGGAGTGGAGAAATTCGTACGGATCCAGTTCCACACATATGAAACGGTGGAGGAAATAGGTCCCTGACACGGAAGACCTCTGGTGGCGCTTGCCCTGTCGTCTGTCGTCCTCTTTGTGATCGATGCAATCTGGGAAGGCAACGCCTTGTATGTATGCAAGCCCGTGATGCTTCAGTGTCTGAGGGGTTACCGACCCCTTGAGGAAAACGGCGGGTGCACGGGACGTAGTCAGTGTCTTCTCACAATCTGATACTAGAGAGGGAATTAAACTGCACTCCCGATGTACTATTAACTTTGATGTTGCCCGCTATCTGGGGAAAGTTCCTTCCATACTGCTCACTGGGATACGAGCTTTCAGCCAGAAAGTTTACGTGTGATGGCGCAACCACACCTCCGATATATTGGAAGCGTTTCCACGAAAATAAGCACTGTATTTCAAAGAGAAAGGCTAAAGTTTTCCTTCGGCGTCCATCAAAAATCTCGGCGCCTCTGCGGTCGGCCAACAACGATTGAGAGTTGCGCAAGACACATGTCTGTAACATTCTGTGCGAGTGCAGCAAATGTCACACAGGATGATCAAAAATTCCCGCTAGAGACTTCTAGAACTTGTGGGTAGGAGCGAGTATATAATATTCTGAACAGAAACCAACGTTTAGAAACGTACAGTTTCGATTCAGATGTGTAACGTTACACGTCTGCTGAGGGAATGAGAAAAGTCTCAGAGTTGCTTGTCCTGGTATGAAATTCGGCAGACAGGAATACGTGTACTACGTCAGAGGGTCACCTCATGTTACTTAACGTCTACCTTGCTACGAGACCTATTCAATGCCTGTACAACTCCGATACAGTAAATATGGTGCGATACACATTTTCAGATTACACAGATATGCTCGTTGTGCATGGCGCAACTCAGGTAACGGTAGATCTGCTAGTCGGCTGTATCACGAACGTTTTCCGCAACGTAGGACACCATCGCTCAAACGTTTTGCCCAAGTTACGCAGCGGATCTGAGAAACAGGTATTTTCACCGTGAGGAGGCAGGACTGTGGTGTTCCAAGGGAACGCCGCGCACCGGAATTTGAAAAAGATGTACGGCATCGCGTTGAAAAGAATCCGTCAAAGATTATTCGAACTATTGGGCATGCAATGGGTGTTAGTCACAATATTGTCCGGGGCGTTCTGCTAGAGCAACAATAACGTCCGTGCCAATTACAAAGGGTACACGCTGTGGGTCGAGAAGATTTTCCACAGCGCGTAGCCTACTTCACTTGGTTCCTGCACCGCTGCATCGACACACACCTGTGCTGTCCACAGATGAATGTACACTCCTGGAAATGGAAAAAAGAACACATTGACACCGGTGTGTCAGACCCACCATACTTGCTCCGGACACTGCGAGAGGGCTGTACAAGCAATGATCACACGCACGGCACAGCGGACACACCAGGAACCGCGGTGTTGGCCGTCGAATGGCGCTAGCTGCGCAGCATTTGTGCACCGCCGCCGTCAGTGTCAGCCAGTCTGCCGTGGCATACGGAGCTCCATCGCAGTCTTCAACACTGGTAGCATGCCGCGACAGCGTGGACGTGAACCGTATGTGCAGTTGACGGACTTTGAGCGAGGGCGTATAGTGGGCATGCGGGAGGCCGGGTGGACGTACCGCCGAATTGCTCAACACGTGGGGCGTGAGGTCTCCACAGTACATCGATGTTGTCGCCAGTGGTCGGCGGAAGGTGCACGTGCCCGTCGACCTGGGACCGGACCGCAGCGACGCACGGATGCACGCCAAGACCGTAGGATCCTACGCAGTGCCGTAGGGGACCGCACCGCCACTTCCCAGCAAATTAGGGACACTGTTGCTCCTGTGGTATCGGCGAGGACCATTCGCAACCGTCTCCATGAAGCTGGGCTACGGTCCCGCACACCGTTATGCCGTCTTCCGCTCACGCCCCAACATCGTGCAGCCCGCCTCCAGTGGTGTCGCGACAGGCGTGAATGGAGGGACGAATGGAGACGTGTCGTCTTCAGCGATGAGAGTCGCTTCTGCCTTGGTGCCAATGATGGTCGTATGCGTGTTTGGAGCCGTGCAGGTGAGCGCCACAATCAGGACTGCATACGACCGAGGCACACAGGGCCAACACCCGGCATCACGGTGTGGGGAGCGATCTCCTACACTGGCCGTACACCACTGGTGATCGTCGAGGGGACACTGAATAGTGCACGGTACATCCAAACCGTCATCGAACCCATCGTTCTACCATTCCTAGACCGGCAAGGGAACTTGCTGTTCCAACAGGACAATGCACGTCCGCATGTATCCCGTGACACCCAACGTGCTCTAGAAGGTGTAAGTCAACTACCCTGGCCAACAAGATCTCCGGATCTGTCCCCCATTGAGCATGTTTGGGACTGGATGAAGCGTCGTCTCACGCGGTCTGCACGTCCAGCACGAACGCTGGTCCAACTGAGGCGCCAGGTGGAAATGGCATGGCAAGCCGTTCCACGGGACTACATCCAGCATCTCTACGATCGTCTCCATGGGAGAATAGCAGCCTGCATTGCTGCGAAAGGTGGATATACACTGTACTAGTGCCGACATTGTGCATGCTCTGTTGCCTGTGTCTATGTGCCTGTGGTTCTGTCAGTGTGATCATGTGATGTATCTGACCCCAGGAATGTGTCAATAAAGTTTCCCCTTCCTGGGACAATGAATTCACGGTGTTCTTATTTCAATTTCCGGGAGTGTATGTTCACAAGGGAAAGTGTTCTGAATTTGCGAAACAATCATGTCTAGGCAGACAAAAACCTTCGTGCCACACATGTTTAGTGATTTCAGTTTGGTGTTACCGTATGCGCAGGTATTCTGGACGATCATGTGACTGGACCAACATCCTCCCACTCATCCTACCTCGTCCGGCACACCTGATCTTCCTACAGAACATACTGGACTCGTCTTTGGAAGCTTTGTCACTGAAAGTCCGTCAGGAACTGTGGTTTCAGTACGATGATGCACCACTTCATTTTTCACTTGCGCTTTGGAGACATCTCAACAGACGATATCGTAAAAGATGGAAAGGTCGAAGTGGTCCTACGCGTGGCCGCCCCTATTGATGGATTTAACTTCTATGAACTTCTTCTTGTGGGGTTGTATTTAAAGTTTAATTTACGAGAATCCTGTAGGGGCAGAGGAAGATCTGCTTGCATGACTTCTGGCCGCTGCACTATAAAGTGAAGAGAGATCAGGATGGATGGAGAGGATGTGCCAGAACACGTTTCGTAGGTACAATGTATGTAGCAACGTTGGTGGAGGCCACATAGAGTCGCTGTCCTGTACATACAATATATTACGTCATTTTTATTTTGGAGTAATGTAAATACTCAATGTTTAAGTGTTAATTCAAACAAATATGCTGAAGTGCTTAATGGATGTTACGTTTTGTTTCATTTCCAATTGTTTCGTAATAACTGTACTGCATAGCGCCTAATTCACTTCCACAATCAGAAGTGTATGGTATAAAAATATGAACTGAAGTCGCCATAGGACGCAAACGGTACGTTTCCGGACATGGGTTCCTTTTCGGAATGTATTCAGTCCCCTCTGCAAGTCCTAGAAGTCTGTAACGGGAATTCCCAGACACCTGATGTATCAGTAATGTTTCCGTAAAAATATGCGGAGTATCTCGAAAACAAATGGCTAAAGTAATCTATCGTCACCCACCAAAAATCGACGCTTCTGGGATCGATCAGTGACGACTGACAGTTGCGCAAAACAACTGTTTATAGAGTTCTGTGCGACTGTGGCAAATCTTATATGGGTCAATGGACGCGCACTGTTCAGCAGCGCTTGTGAAATACCAACGGCATACTCGCCTTCTCCAAGCCAGAAAAGCTGCTTTCGCAGGCACTGTATTTCTGCTGGTCATTCGATGGAATGCGATGCAACAAAAACTTTGGTCCATACAACAAACTTCTGGGTCTCCATAGTCAATGAACAATTAGAAATACGACTGTTGGTGGCTTGACTGTGGTCAGTTGGGACGGTTGTTTCTAGTTGGATTCTGCGTGGAAGCCTGTCATAATATAACTACATGTTCCGGGAAGGCGGCGGCGTTCTACGATTTTACCGCATGGAAATGGTCTGTCTAACATCGATACATCGATCAGGCGAGTTTTCTAGCAGAAATACGTTGGAGCTCGCTCTCGACTAGAATAGATTACAAGAGATGATATTCTGGCGGATCTGTCCAACCTGTTTCGTGCGAGCTGCTCTCTGAGTATATGTATTATGTTAGTCAGTTGCATCCTGAGGTCTTCTGGCGACGTATAGACGATATAGATCCTCTCCAAATGGTTCAAATGGCTCTGAGCACTATGGGACTCAACTGCTGTGGTCATAAGTCCCCTAGAACTTAGAACTACTTAAACCTAACTAACCTAAGGACATCACACACATCCATGCCCGAGGCAGGATTCGAACCTGCGACCGTAGCGGTCGTGCGGTTCCAGGCTGTAGCGCCTTTAACCGCTCGGCCACTCCGGCCGGCAGATCCTCTCCCTTTTGTAGAAATTTCACCTTCTCCAGACATTTTTTATTTATACTGATGGCGTTAACACTAAAGGGCTGGACCGCCAATGCTGAACTTTACGACACCAGCAAGTCAAAATTTTTGGTCGTATTGTATTTCCTTAGTATATGATAAGAAGCCCACCACGGATAATAGGTAACACGGGTTCGGAAAAATGGAGATATGTTTTTTATGGTTCCGTAGTTCAATCCGCTTTGTTGTCTGTATGTCTGTCTGACTCTCCGACTGTTAAGAACTCTTTTTCTCAAGAACGGGTAGGCGTATCAAATTCAAATTTAAATTAAATATTAATGCCTATGATCCCTTGGAGGTGTAAGAATTTTAAGCTTCTAAGTCACTTCAATCAAAAGATACGACTATTTACGTAACATATTCTGACACTCGAAAACTCAATCATCGAGACCTATAGGGTGCTTCTCTTTGACACAAAATCACGAAATTCGGTAAGAAGAAAGGTGTCACAGTAAAAAGGAAAGGAAAAAAATCCGCACACTGTTAATTTGCAATCGTACAACACGAAAAAATATTTTTGTCATTTTTACCCATCTGTCTGTTGGTCTGTCTGTACTAGAGTGCTGCAAAATTCAATGTTTGACCGGTCGCGGCTCGCCTGTTGACGGGGGTGACCGAGCCGCTCGTGTCCGGCCCCACACGACTCTTCTCGGACACCTACTCGCCCCATGTCTGTTGTCCGGATTCCCGACACGCGGATAACAGAGCATGACCGGTCACCGCTGACGTCTCACCTCCTCTCGCCCCGGCTCGCTGCACTGTACTGTACAAATCCAACGCCTCTCTCTCTCTCTCTCTCTCTCTCACACACACACACACACACACACGCACACACACACACACACACACACACACACACAATGTATTTATCTGTGTCTCTCTCCCTTTTAATACAAAAGTAACGTTTCCAAGAATGGGTACGTGACACAGCTAAATTGATAAAGCACTTGTAAAGTAAAATGATATTTCAACGCAATAGCGGATAGAAGACGAGTCTCGTTTCCAAACTGAAGATATATTTTTCCTTTCATTAACAAAAAACATTAAATAAGTGCTGCCCCTGTAATCTAGAAGACAACCATCTTTATAAAGAAAGCATACAAATAACAGTGAACATCTACAGGCGTAACCTGTCATGATTTTCATTTGTTTGTAACAGTTATTGTTTCTCAGCAGTAAATCACTAACGCGTTCCGGATTTGATTGGCTGCGACGATTTCTTAGTAACATGCCGGCTTTACTAAAGCATCTATCAGTAGATGCGCTTGTTGCTGGGATACATAAAATACGTCATGCAACTGCAGCCAGGCCTGGAAGATTTGTTTCATGTTTGCTCCACCACTCTAAGATGTCATCATCATCTCTGGGGTGCATTAAAATGTAGAGATCTACTTCATCTGCTTCGGATGATATGTTGTTCCTCCATTTCTTGAAACGATCTCTCTTTCTGGGTGGTGATGACACAGTACTTGAAGTATCTATGATAATAAACGGAAGAAACAAGTAATACAGAACTGATGTGGAAATCATCGAAACGTTCCCGTAAAAACGAGGTGTCTTACGTTAATGAAGTATTATACAAATTATAAGATTCCCGTTTCTCTATAATACACTATCCACTAACCATGCAAAAACGATTATGTTAATGATTGCATGTTGTACCGGCTTAAGTAGCACACATTTGTCGCACATTGCTAAGAATTTCCTGATTTTCATTTATTTCAAGCATATTAATTTCACAGAAAGAAGGCCAAAGAAACGCAGCAACTTTATGTCTGGAAGTGATCACAATCTTCTCTCAAACGAAAGTAAAGGGTAGATTTTTAATCCTTTGTACCTCCTGTTAAAAACTACATATCTGTTAGTAAACATCAATTACGCTATTTAATTATGAATTTATGGCGTATCATAATGAAACAGTGCTTTTAACTGCAGTAATTACTCACCTGACAGTGTCACTGACACTGCAAATGTGATGCAGTTTGTGAAACCGAAGAAGAACTAATTGGATTGTCGGTTCCTTTTCGCCTTCTAATTCATCTGTGGCCTCTTTAAATGGTCTCAGAAAATGCGTAATTTTTACTGGAAGCTCATTATCATATCCATGCAATCTGTAAGGGGAGTCCTTTTCCGTTATCAAAGCAGCAACTTCGTTATACTGAGTGTGTAAGGATTCCAGCATAGTGTACAAGCTGTTCCAGCGTGTGCAGCCCTCTTGTTTCAACGATGATTTCAAAGACGAGCAGAAGCCACTTTTCTTAATGTACCTTACAATGCATTTTGCAGTATTTATTGTTGAGGCGATGTTCAGGGCATTATTTAACAAGAAGTTATCTTCATCGAAAGTATGGCTAAGTGCTGTGCTTATATAATGAACAGCACAAGGAATCCTTTCGTGATTTTCCAAAGCCTTTATTACATAGACACTCTGGTCGGAGACAAAAACAAAACTGTGCAACATATCCGGCGAAATGTCCCAATCAACCATACTCTCTTCAATTTATTTCATAAGATTTACTCCCGTCTCCTTAACGTCCGGGAATTTTGTTGTAAATAAACCATTGTTCACAAGGGACCAGTCTGTGTTAATGTAATGTGTTGCCGGCCGAAGTGGCCGTGTGGTTAAAGGCGCTGCAGTCTGGAACCGCAAGACCGCTACGGTCGCAGGTTCGAATCCTGCCTCGGGCATGGATGTTTGTGATGTCCTTAGGTTAGTTAGGTTTAACTAGTTCTAAGTTCTAAGGGACTGATGACCTCAGATGTTAAGTCCCATACTGCTTAGAGCCATTTGAACCATTTTTGTAATGTGTTGTAAGCGTCAAATAGTGCACCTGATTATGCGAATCAGTCCACATACCAACTGTCGCAGCACATGTTTTATTAGTAACTTCTGCAATAACAGAAGGCATTATGATGTTTCGTATTGCATCAGCTTGTTCTTTGACATGTCTACTTATAGTAGAGCGATGTGGCATGACATCTGCCACGTTAACATCCCCATAATGCGCATCTAGATGCATTAATTCTTGGCCTAGTTCTCTGAAACCTTCACCTGAAACAGCATTAAAAGGCCTTATATCTTTAGCACACATTGCAACACACTTTGCTGTAATACTATTTTGTATTACTGACGGTCTCCCTGAAGGAGCTGTAGCTTTGTAAGGTCTCTTGCAACTGCGTTTCTTTAAGTGAGTGGTTCCCGACGGGAAACACAATAATGTGTTGCAGTTTATGCACGATACGTACCCAGTAGACGCACTGTTTTCGTCTACAACCAACAGAAATGTACTCCATTCTTGGCGTTTTAGACCTTCCCCTTTCTTCAATGTGTAAACATTGGTTTCAATCTTACGTCTTACTGCACTGGCTTCCTCGCGCTGCTTGATTACAGAGAGAGACACATCACAAATGAGAAGCCCGTACTGGCTACAGTCTCACACGGATAATGACACGTGTAAAGTGTTTGAAGTTACGTGCTACGTATTCGGTCACGGCTTCTACGCTCGGTCACAAGAACTAGTGCGGGCAGCCTATCCAGTTAGGGTGTGCTCGCCCCATCTCGTATTTTGTGCTCGCTTACTCGGTCATGCAGGACTCTAGTCTGTAATTTAAGACCCTTCTTCTATGGATTGGTTTGGCATATCAAGTTTAAATTTATGTCACTTACTAAGGTCTATAGTCCTTTGGCTATGTAAAACTATACACTTCTACATCATGGAATCAAAAGGTCAAATTTATGTCACTTACTGAGGTCGATGGTCCTTTGGGTATGTAAAACTGTACACATCTACATCACGCAATCAAAAGGTCGTTTATGTTGACATTCGAAAAATCACTCGTAAAAACCTATAGGATACTTCCCGCTGACATAACTATAATCATTTAAAGGTTTCACAGTATTTTTAAAGTAAAAAAGTCTGAAACTTGTGAAACTGTAATTAAATCACATAAAAGTATGTTTCGTCATTTGAAAATACACTGCATTTAATATCCGTCTAAAGAATAATAAACGAATATGACTGTTTGAAAACATAAAATGTAGGTTGTAGTTCTATTTTAGTAAGTAAATAAAAATGTTTTATTTAATCTTCTCTCTCTACATGTATAAACTGAAGTCCCACGGTCGCTTCCTTTAATTTGTCCTGGCTAGTCTGAAGAACTACTGTAGAGATTTTCATACGTTCTTGGAATTTCCAGAACCGACATAGTGCCAGTGTCGATATTGATGACAGCCAAAAATCGTTGAGATTCTCGACTCCTTGGAAGGATGAACTACACATATATATAAAGTCTGTATGGAACCCTCAGCGCCCGAGTCCTTTTGCACTCGATCAATTTTTTCCCCTCATACTTGGGCGAGTAACAAACTTTGATTAAGGCTTTGGTGGATAAATATGTACAGAGATGATCAAATTCGTAAAGAAAAGGATTAAAGAGAGAACATAATGAGCTCATTTAGGGTGGTACTATCACAACAACAAAAAAATCGCAAATACGTCTCGCTGGATTTATAAGGAATAACGTTCTGTATCGGTCTACCGCCTTCAGCGGCTGCAGCGCGCCTTGAATAAAGAATGGAGAACCCCTCTTACGCATTCACTTCTGCCGCAGGTCATTCATCCTGATAAAGACGTTGGAGCAACGCCAACTCTTTCACGGCACGGATCACAGTATTTGTTTTTCCACACGCCCGCATTCATTTGTTAAATGGAGAGTGCAGACCAGCGAAAAGCGAATCGTTTCAGTATATCTTTCAACAGAAGTAACGGATAAGGAGTATTTTAACGTGTGACCGTAAGAGCACATGTCAGGATATATTGCGCAATCCTCATATGACGTTTTAGACCTGTATGCGTAAGCAATGAGATCATTTGAAGGAGGAGGGCAGGAAAATTAAGCTTTAACGTCCCGTCGATGGCGAAATCATCAGAGAGGAAACACAATCTGGGACTAGGGAAAGGACTGGGAAGGAGACATATCGTGCAGTTTGGAAGGGGGCTATAATAACATCCACCAAAAGTGATTTAGCGTCACCGCGGAAAATCTAAATCTCGACAGGCAGGTGGAAATTTGAACTATTACCCTCCAGAATACGAGGCCGTGAGACAGTTTCACTACATGCACCCATAGCTAGTACTAATCAGACGTAAAATTACATAACCTGTTTTAACATATTTCGCGTACTTGAAGGCCTACTTCCACCTATATTTCTGTGATGTAAGGTGCAGATGCGATTAATGATCACTGTTCATGTGGCTACGCAATCCTAAGCTGTTGTATTTCCCGTTACGTCTTCAAACACTGAATCAAACTAGTAGTCCACGCCAAGTCTTTTGTGACTGGTGTGCGAACCTTCCATTCAGTTATCTTGGCGTGGCTGTGAAGAAAATGGCAGATTATTCCAGAACCAATCACATAAATCAAACAAATGTAACAAAAGCAGTTTAGCAGTGTCTAGATACTGTGACAGCTAGTGTTAATCACGCTTTATATTGACTGATACAAAGGTGCCTTTGTGTTTATAGTGCATCCCTGAATAGCTATCGTTTTCCCATTCAGATATTTTGGTTGCCATGACCGATTTACGTCCTGCTACTACTAATTTAGAAGAACGTCATAATTCGCAGGAATTCTGTGCCAAGCTGTAAGATTGATGATACCATTTTACAATAATAATATCATCGTCAACCGGCTATATCGAGACACAGTTTCACATGTTGTCACTCTTAGCCAGTTACTGGTATATATTTTATTTAAATCTATAATATTATAATTTACAGAATTAGTCTGTGAGAAGTTCACGTTCTCTTTCAAGTTCATAAAACAAGCTGTGAGTAATACGGTGTTAATCACCAAATAGATAATAGATAAAAATAAAAATTATAATTCTCCACACCAGATTTAACAGCCATGTTGCAACACAAATAACTACGGTCCTATTACTTTTAAATTACACAAAGCTTCTTCTTTTATAATCGTTCTCAGTTTCTTGCCTTAGTAGTAAGTATTGAGATAGCCGTTAGCCAAGTTATGTACATGTATTTTATAACATTTATCTCACGTGATATTCAATTCACTCTAAGTTCTGCTGATTTTATCAGTAGACTTAAGTTCCAAAACACATCAGTCATGATGTTGCCTAGATTTTAACAGAAATGTCTTTTCTGAACCCACTGCATCTCATTGGCAACAGTTTTTGGGATGACGTAAGAGCGTTGTTCGAGTACACGATTTCCTCGAGTACTTTTTATTTCACAAACATTGTGACGGTATCGCCATGGCTTGATTTTTCGCCCGCGATAAAAATAACTTTGCTTCTGGGATCTGTAAAATATAACCCAGGGCTGCACGAGGCACGGATTTACAGTACTGCGTGCGAGAGGTGAAAATCGAACGAAGGAAAAAATATACACCGCTCTTTAGCACACTGTAGAGCATCGACGTCATACTTCTCTCCTTCAACCCTAAAAATGCGGTATTGCCGAACATTGTATTAGATTAATTAAAATGAAACGAAAATTGTAGCCCATGTTCCGAACTTCCGAGAATTCGTCATTACGGAATCAGTGTGAATACAATGATCAATCGTGATGGCGTTTCCCAACTGGACGTCTCAGGGAATACAGCCAACGGGTAGCTTCGAGCTATGCGTAGCAGACAACTTCCTGCGGTTTTACGGAAGGAAGATGATCGTGTTGATATATATGAGACGAGCAATCATCACAGTGCCCGCTCAGAGCAGGAGAGGCACCTGTGCTCAAGTCACACATGTGAACCGACATACGAGTACAACACGCCTGCACCTGAAGATGGCAAGGAGACTTTGCACCGAAATACAGCGGCAGGAAGTTACTCACTTCCTGCTGTTCCCCAAATAATGTAGAACGATTTACTACCATGTCGATTTTCCAACGACTGCACCTTCAGACCAAAACCATTTTTTAATCATGACATGTCTCAACCTTTGTTTTGGAGTAGAGTCGTAACACTTACTGTAGCCTACCGCAGGCATAAGGAAGCATAGGGTATGGTAATTCTCTTAGAAGCTTTGGTTAGTTAAGGTCACACCCCCTTTTCTGTACGTTAGGTATGTAGCGCATCTGTTGGGCGTTACCTCATAACAATCGCTTTCTTTACGTGTGCGATCAGTTTCTTACTACAATAATAACAGGAAACTTTTCATTTTGATCATGATGACGAACTTTCTATTGAGTATAAAATAAGAATATACACACATCAAAAAAAGTTTTTCATCACCTCGGTTCCGTGAGTTCCTGAACCTGTTCAGAAAATTGCAATATAGGTCGACATAGACGTCATTTCCAAACGTTTTATTGCTCATGAGAACCACACATTGCATGTTGTAGCACTATACAGCGAGCCTTTCAGGGGTGGGCCGGCCGGAGTGGCCGACCGGTTCTAGGCGCTACAGTCTTGAAACGCACGACCGCTACGGTTGCAGGTTCGAATCCTTCCTCGGGCATGAATGTGTGTGATGTCCTTAGGTTAGTTAGGTTTAAGTAGTTCTAAGTTCTAGGGGAGTGATGACCTCAGCAGTTAAGTCCCATAGTGCTCAGAGCCATTTGAAACATTTCAGGGGTGGTGGTCCTGACTGCTATACACACCGGTACTTCTAATACCCAGTAGCTCGTCCTCTTGCACTGATGCGTGCCTGTATTCGTCGTGGCATACTATCAACAAGTTTATCAATGCACTGTTGGTTCAGATTGCCCCACTCCTCAATGGCGATTTGGCGTAGATCCCTCAGAGTGGTTGGTGAGAAACGTCGTCCATAAACAGCCCTTTATCCCAGGCATGTGCGATTGCTGGAGAACATGCTGGCCACGTCGAGCTATGATGTTATCCTAAAGAAAGTCATTCACACGATGTGGAGGGTGGGGGCACGAATTGAAGTCCATGAGGACGAATGCCTCGCGAGTATGCTGCCGATATGGTTGCACTTTCTGTCGCAGGATGGCATTCACGTACCGTACAGCAGTTACGGCCCCTTGCATTACCACCAGCTGCGTACGTTTGCCCACATAACGCCACCCGAAAACAGCATGGAATCTCCCCCTTGCTGCGCCCGCTCGATAGTGTGTCTAAGGCGTTCAGCCTAACCGGTTTGCCTCCAAACTCGTTTCCGACGATCGTCGGGTTGAAGCCATATGCGACACTCATCGGTGAAGAGAACGTGATGCCAATCCTGAGCGGTCCATTCGACATGTTATTGGGCGCATCTGTACCGGGCTGCATGACGTAGTTACTACAAAGATGGACCTTGGCCTGGACATCGGGAGTGAAGTTGCGCATCATGCAGCGGACAGTTTGAGTCGTAGCACGGCGTCCTGTGGCTGCACGAAAAGCATTATTCAATATGGTGGAGCTGCTGTCGGGGTTCCTCCGAGCTATAATCCGTAGGTAGCGGTCATCCATTGCAGTAGTAGCGCTTGGGCGGTCTGAGCGAGGCATGTCATTGACAGTTCCTGTCTCTCTGTATCTCGTCCATATCCGAACAACGTCGCTTTGGTTCACTCCGAGGCGTCTGGACACTTCCCTTGTTCAGAGACCTTCCTGGCACAAAATAACAATCCCGACGCGATCGAACCGCGGTATTGACCGTCTAGGCATGGTTGAACTACAGACAATACGAGCCGTGTACCTCCTTCCTGCTGGAATGACTGGAACTGATCGGCTGTCGGACCCCCCCCTGGATGATATGCGCTGCTCATGCATAGTTGTTTACATCTTTGAGCTGGTTTAGTTATATCTGTGAACAGTAAAACTGACTGTGTCTGTGGTACAATATCCACAGTCAACGTCTATTTTCAGTAGTTCTGGGAACCGGGGTTATGCATAACTTATTTTGAGGTGTGTACTTCATTATGATCATTAGTCGTTACACAACGGCAATTCATGGTTAGAAAATATGGGATGATGTATTAAACTGACTTTAACATTCGAAATATGAATTCCGCACACGAATCTCCACAGTAAAATTTCCGGATTGTTTGGCGTGTATGCAGTCAGCAAGAAATCAACAGTTTTGTGCTGTTGCTGTAAATATGTCTTATCTGCATGGAAAAAAAAGAATTCATTTCATATAAGTTTAAAATAGGGTAAAAGAGTTTGTTTGCTAAGTATCACGATAGATTTTTCTTCGGTAATTGATGATGGAATCACATTGACTGGTAAAAGTCGCAACACGACAAAGCAGTTGTTCGTGATAACTGAAATGTGGTAAGCTTTTTCTTACATCTGAATGATGAAGTCTAACCAAATGTCACGCCAGTGGCTAGTAGCGCCCCTATGACGATGTAAATACGGTTTACTTTAAACACACATCGTAATCTTTATGAGCGTTAGTTACCTCTGAGATTGGACGTTATGAGTTGACATTAGTCAAGAATGCCTTTTAGGCGAGAAAGAAACCGTTATCAACATCTCACTGAGTACGAACGACGTCGTGTCATAAGGCTACAATAAGGTAGATGTTCCTTCCGCGATGCTGTAGAAAGATGTGGCAGTAAAGTAGCCATAGTACGTGATTGGTGGCAGCGGTTGCCACCAGAATGCACGGTCGCAGGGAGACTGGGCTCTGCACGGCCACGTGACTCTACCGAGAGGAAAGACCATCGTATATTCGGCGTGGGCCTCCGGCGCATCGCGCTGCATCGGCAGCAACAATCTGAGCAGCAGTTGGTGCCATAGTGACACAACGAACTGTTACGAATCGGTTACTTCAAGGACAGCTCCGAGTCAGACGCACAACAGCGCGCATTGCACTTGTCTAAAATCACCTCCATTTGTGGTTTCAAGTGAGAGCTCACTGGAGGGCAGGATGGTGAGTGGGCTGTTGTGTTTTCTGATGAAAGCTGGTTCTGGCTCGGTGCCAATGATGAACGTCTGTCTGTTAGAAGGAAGCCAGTCGACGGTCTGCTGCCAAACCCTCCGCGTAGGACTGAACCTACACTTGGAGTTATGGTCTGGGATGGAATTTTTTGTGACAGCAGGAGCATTCTCCTGCGTATCTCAAGCACAGTGACTGCATATTTATATGTCAGTCTGATATATTCGTTGTTGTGGACTGGCAAGAGCGCCAATCCACTATCAGAGGAAGCCGAAAGGCACGCGTTTGAGCTCACGTAGGCTGGCGTGAGGTCTGGAAAAGGATAAGGTCTTTATAGTAGCAAAAATAGTACGTAGCTTCTGGAATACTTAACTTTCATCCATAATTGGTGACCATCGGTCTGACGTACATGCATCAGAAGATAAATAGCAATTGATAAGGGAGCCTTGCTAGGTCGTAGCAAATGACGTAGCTGAAGGCTATGCTAACTATCGTCTCGGCGAATGAGAGCGTAATTTGTCAGTGAACCATCGCTAGCAAAGTCAGCTGTACAGCTGGGCGAGTGCTAGGAAGTCTCTCTAGACCTGCCGTGTGGCGGCGCTCGGTCTGCAATCACTGATAGTGGCGACACGCAGGTCCGACGTATACTAACGGACCGCGGCCGATTTAAAGGCTACCACCTTGCAAGTGTGGTGTCTGGCGGTGACACCACATTCGTTTATTTACACTTCAAGTTCCGTAGGACTAAATTGAGGAGCAAATCACCAAGGCCATGGAGCGTGTCAGTACATGAAATTACAACATAAAAGTAATAACAGATAAAAATAAATGTTTATGAACCCGAAAAAGTCAGTCCATAAGTTTAAGTAAACGCAATCAACAATGCAACAAGAATCAGCTTAATTTTTCAAGGAACTCCTCGACAAAATAGAAGAATTGACCCATGAGGAAAGTTTCAAGTTGAAAGCGCGTGGATTACAGCTAAGATTTTTGAAGTGGCGTGGTAGCTTATTGAAAGTGGATGCAGCAGTATACTGCACACCTTTCTGCACAGGAGTTTTGAAGTCTGATACAAATGCAGGTTTGATTTCCGCCGTGTATTAACTGAGTGAAAGCTGCTTAATCTATGGAATAAGCTAATACTGTTAACAAGAAATGACGGTAAGGAATATATAAAGTGAGAGGCCAATGTCGAAATACCCAGACTCGTGAACAGGGGTCGACAAGAGGTTCGTGAACTTACACCACTTACTGCCAGAACCACCCGTTTCTGAGTCAAAAATATCCTTTTAGAATGGGAAGAGTTATAGCAAAATATTATACATACAACATAAGCGTATGAAAATGAGCAAAGTAGACTAATTTTCGTGTGGAACGATCCCTCACTTCAGATACCGTTCGAACAGTAAAAATAGCAGTATTAAGTCTTTGAACAAGATCCTGAACGTGGGCTTTCCACGACACCGTACTATCTATCAGAACACCCAGAAATTTGAACTGTTCAATTTCACTAATCCTATGCCCATTCCGTGAAATTAAAACGTCGGGTTTTGTTGAATTGTGTGTTAGAAGGAACCATAAACCCAAAACCGGGGTTGGAATCCCGAATACGTGTCAGGTTCCTTACCAACCCTGCCACCTCGCTCAGTGCATGTCCACCAATTGATTCAACAGAAACTTCCACAGGGAAACTTGATAATTTACCATTCGCATTCTTGGGAGCAAATGGAACGGCTAACGCGGCCATAAACGTGGAAGGAGGACAGCTGCGCTGTGTGTCAGTAACGACATCAGAGCCAAACACGGAACCCCGCCGGCAGCTCGCGGCAGCAACAGTTGCCCGGTAATTGCGGCTGGTCGCATCAGGCCGGCATTAGCCGTGCAGATAGCATTAGTAGCCGCGTCTCCCTCCCTCCCATCCCTTCACCCCTTTCCCTCTCTCGCGAGCGCAGGCTGCGTGCGGATGTCGCGCCAAGTCGCCCGCCGCTATCTTGCGGCCCATCTTAATGGAAGCATTTGGGGATCGAGTTTGCCCGCCGCCACCCGACAGCAAAGTGGTGTGCCGCCCCGAAGCGATCTGTCTGGCCGATTGCCGCGGCGGCCACACACTTCGCTACCAGCGTCCAAGCCGACAGTTTCCCGCTGCCTTCTCGACCGCCGTCTGACCGACGAGGCGTCGTTCGCTTTAATTCCACGCCTGATGGCCTCGTTTCGCGGACAGAACTGCCGTACAGTCGGCAATTCGCCCGGTCTTGCAGCTGCCATAGAACCCGACGTGATGGAAGAGTGCACGGACTGTGCATTTTTCATGTAACAGCTGACACCATAATCTGTTAGTTCACTCATTGGTGCAATTACTTTCTTCCCAATTGCATGCCATCGTGTAACAGGACTACTTGGGCTAAGATAGCGACATCTTTTCCATTCCACAAAGAAGCAACTGAGGGGCTCGCATGGGAAAGCACAGAAGTCACAAAAATTATATTTAAGAAGCGCGGGAAGAATCGTGAGGTAGCATGTTAAGAAGGAGCTTTTTTGAACAAATCCGTAGTGAAATTTACAGGATGAGCAAAATGAAAGTAGCCAAAAATACGAGGCGTATTCGGAAGGTATGGTCCGATTTGGCGCGAAATGGACACCACTGTGAAAATTAGATGATGCTTCGCGCAGATTAACTGGGCAGTTTCTAGTACTTCCGTAGATGGAGCCACGTCGCTCTTTTCAGTTCAGGGCGCACAGTGAGCACATAGAAATTCCTACAAAACAATCGTGTCTCCCGCGAAAGTATGTACATCTGGTGAGAGATTTCGCCTGCAACTATGCAGCCCACAAAACATAAATAAAACGGATTCTGCAGGGCAATGAAAACGCTCCAGCAGCGTTTTCGATGGGAAGTGTTTGATCACCCACAATACAGCCGTTAACTGGGTCGCTCTGATGTTAATATCTGCTCTCATGAACCGCTGGCTACGAAGACAACGTTTTGACGCAACAGCGAACAGCAGACCACTAGAGAATTGGCGGAAAGCACAAGCGGCTGCTTTCTTTGACGAAGGCACTGCGAAGTTTGTCCGACGCTACGACAAATGTCAAAGTAGGGAAGGGGTGAGGGCGTATATTTAGAGAGTGGTTGACTGTTGGGAATAAAAAATTCTGATTTTCACTGTGGTTTCCATCAGTCCCCTAGAACTTAGAACTACTTAAACCTAACTAACCTAACGACATCACACAGTTCCATGCCCGAGACAGGTTTCGAACCCATGACCGTAGCTGTCGCGCGGTTCCAGACTGTAGCGCCTAGAACCGCTCGGCCACCCTGGCCGGGCCTCTGCAGGTCTTCCTTCATTTCACTGCCATTTTCCAGCGCTGCGATTTCTCCAAACACAACTATATAATACGCGAAACTCCTTCGTTAACTACCAGGTAATTCGTGAAAAGCAGTGGTCCTAAGAAAATGTTGATAGAAATTCTACATTTACATATATACTTCGCTAGCCACCAAGCGGTGTGTGCCTGAGGGCACAATTCCCGCCAAAGTTCCACCCCCCCCCCCCCCCTCCCCGCTGTTCCACTCGCGGATCGCGCGAGAGATAAACCACTGTCTGAACGCCTCAGTACGAGCTCTAATTTCCCTTATCTTTGAATGGTGATCATTGCGTGATTTGAAAGTTGGTGGTAATAATATATACTCTACATCATCGGTGAAAAACGGATTTCAGAATTTAGTGAGCAGCTCCTTCCATTTAGCGCGTCCCCTATCTGCAAGTGTGTCTCACTTCAAACTTTCAATGAGATTTGTAACGCTCTCGCGATGGCTAAATGTACCAATCACGAATCTTGCTGCTCTTCATTGAACCTTCTCAATCTCTTGAATCAGACCCAACTGGTAAGCAATTTCTTTTGTTGAAGGACTGCATCGCTTCAGGATTCTACCAATAAACCGCAGTCTAGAGTTCGCCTTGCCCGTTGTTTGTGTAATCTGATCATTCAAAAATGGTTCAAATGGCTCTGAGCACTATGGGACTTAACATCTGTGGTCATCAGTCCCCTAAACTTAGAACTACTTAAACCTAACTAACCTAAGGACATCACACACATCCATGCCCGAGGCAGGATTCGAACCTGCGACCGTAGCGATCGTGCGGCTCCGGACTGAGCGCCTAGAACCACTAGACCACCGCGGCCGGCTCTGATCATTCCATTTGAGATCATTTCGAATAGTCACACCCAGATACTTGACGGATGTTACCGCTTCCAAAGACTGGGCATTTATATTATATATGTACATTAACGGGGATTTTCACCTTGTTATACGCAGTAGGTTACACTTACTAATATTGAGAGATAATTGCCAGTCATTGCACCAAGCATTTATTTTCTGCAAATCCTCACTGATTTGTTCACAGCTTTCGTGTGATATTGCTTTCCTGTAGACTGCAGCATCATCGACAAACAGTCTAATGCCGCTGTCAGTACCATGAACCAGATCGTTTATGTAAATCGTAAAAAGCAGCGGACCTATTACGTTGCCCTGGGTCGCATCTGAAGTTATGCTTGTTTCTGTTGAAGACACCCCATTCAGGACTTCATACTGCTCTCTGTTTGTTAGAAAACTTTCTATCCAACTGCATATGTCGTCGGGTGGACCGTACGCGCCCACGTTTTGGAGCAAGCGACAGCGCGGAACTGTTGTACATCATGCACAAAGAGGGCCAGCTGTCTCTCGCATGACCGCTGTTTCCTAAAACCGTGGTGGTTTCTGCAGATGAGCTTCTCAGAGTCTAGAAAGGTCATTATGTCTGAACACAAAATATGTTCCATGATTCTACAACAAATCGATGTCAGTGAAATTGGCCGGTAATTATGTGCATCCGATTTTCTACCCTTTTTATAGATTGCTATGACCTGGGCTTTCTTCCAGTCCCGTGGAACTTTCCGCTCTCCCAATGATCTCTGATAGATGATGAATAGGAATGGTGCTATATTTGTATACTAGTCAACATATAATCTTACGGCGATACCGTCTGGGCTTGATGCCTTCCTGGCGTCTAATGATCGTAACTGCTTTACAATCCCAGATACACTAAACACTATGTCAGCCATCCTTGCATTTGTTCTATAATTGAATGGGGGAATGGTGCTGCAGCCCTCTACCGTAAACGAGTTTTTGATAGCTAGGTTTAGAATTTCGGCCTTCTGTTTATCATCATCCGTTACATTACCCGTACTGTCAGCAAGAGAAGGTATTGAATTACTTGTAGCGTGAATAGGTTTCACGTACGAGCAAAACATTTTGGGGTTATTTTTAGATTATGAAGATAAAATACTGCTGTCAAATTCGTTAAAAGAATCTCTCACTGTACTACTGATAATCTAGCAGGTGGTGGACAATACCTTTAAATTCCGACCAAAGATGCTCAATATATTTGTGTCCCGCGGTGAATGCTTCGAGGTGACTATGAAGATATTCATTAATGACACTTTTATTTGCTTTCCCAAACAAGAAAGCTCTACTCTGTTTCTTTGGTATTTGCAACTTCCACTGACACAGAAACCACAACGACATTACGGTCGCTAATACCTTCTTCTAGATTAACTTCCTTAAAATGATCTATATATCTAATATGTTCCCATCTCGAGTTGGTTTTATAACCAATTTCTCAAGGTTGTGTATTGAGAGCGCTCATAGAATAACTTCACAGGAGTCTTTGCTTCTGCCTCCTGTGATAAACGTGTAATTTTCCCAGTCAATGGATGCCATATTCAAGTCTCTACCTATAACTAATGGATAATTTGGATACTTATTTCCTATGTACTCAAGAGCACAAACAAGTTTCTATGCGCTGAAACGTCCTGGCAGATTAAAACATGTGTACTGGACCGAGACTCGAACTCGGGACCTTCGCCTTTCTCGGGCAAGTGCTCTTCCATCTGAGCTACCCATGCACGACTCACGCCCCATTCTCACAGCTTTCTTCTGCTAGTACCTCCTCGCCTACCTTCCAAACTTTACAGAAGCTCTCCTGTGAACCTTGCCTTCCAACCATCTCGGGATTTTGATGATGTAACGCACCATTTGATCAGAATTTATAACTCAAGAGTACATTCAACAAATGTCTGAGTCAGTGCCAAGTCTAATAACTGCTTGAACAAAAGCCAGTGATGGACTTGCTCAGTTTGTGAAGCTCTTTCTCTTGAATAAATCATCCAAATTTTCTGAAACTATTTGTCTGTATACGTACAACATATCTACCCATTTCTGACCCATTCAGATAATTCCTTCATGGTGTTCCATTTCTTTCTGTCTGCCAATGTGTACTATCGTTAAATGATCATTTCGAAGCAAACAACTGCAATGAATAACTACGTCAACAGAAAAACAAATTTGCCTAAAACTCTTTCTGGTAGCATCACATTAATATTATGCATTATATAGATGAATAACGACGTGCTTCATGTTAACTATCCTTCCCTACAGGCATGGCTCCATATGGACAACATGACTTACAAAAATGACAGTTACTTAAATATTTATACACGTTTTTAATCAGTTGAAACGGTGCTTTATTTAAAGACTTTTATTACAACAAACAAACACAGATATGGGTCTCAACAACTCCACATGTTCGCAGATATGGAGCCGGAATAAGCTTATAGCACCCAAAAAATAGCGCCGTAATAAAATGGTCTTTGAATACAGCAGCTTTTTTACTTACTAAACACTTAATGTCGATACAATACATCCATAACGCTGCAGGCCCCGAAGAATTAAAAATATTTACAGAAAATCATAGAACTCAGATTATATCGAATTTCTGATAGTTCTGGCATCAGTGACGAGGGGGGGAGGGGGGGGGGGGGGGTTGGCGAAGTTGAGGAACACAGAGACATACTCCGTACATACGTCGATAGTACGTACACAAGCACATTGTTGATGTTAGTATAGTATGGCTCACAGCGTTTATGACCAGGCTATCAGTAAATAATTGACACTGCCGGAATTGATATTTGTGAATGTAGCGCCAGGAACACTTACGTTCACCACCGGTGTACCTTTAGGTCTATGAGGCATTACTTGACGCTAGTGAAACAGATTCAAACTGAGCAAAACAATTTAAATCATTAACAGCTAATCTACATCTACATGATTACTTTGCTATTCACAATAAAGTGCCTGGCAGAGTGTTCAATGAACCACCTTCAATCTGCCTCTCTACCGTTCCACTCTCGATCGGCGCGCGGGAGAAACGAGCACTTTAATTTTTCTGTCCGAGCTACTGGTGGCAACATATCTGCCACCAAAACCGTCAGGATTTTAGACTGGGACATTCCTTGAAGCATTTTTATTCTTTTTAGTATCGACAAATACTTACAAGTCTTTTTTACACGTTTCTCGATGTAGTGGAGTATTTTCAGGCTGTAATCTGTAAGCAAAAAATGAACTACATATTTTCCCGTATTACAACGTAGGTGACATCTTTGTAACAGCATCCCACTACTTCCTCGCCAGGCCACTGCTGCTTCTCTGTAACAGACTCAATAATACTTTGTCACTCCTACAGACCGCAAGAAAACCAAGCAGTTGGCGTAGGACTAAAATCTCGTGTCTCTCAGTGGTCTGGTGCAGGTCTTTCAATAGGACGCCACTTTAACAACTTGCAGATCCCTAACTTACATCTGCGGTCTTGCCAAGATAATGCTGTCTACAGTTTAACGTGGAATCGGAATCACATGTCGTTCCTGATGAGTCTCTGCGTTGCTGAGAGGTGAAAGCTAGGCAAAATGTAGGCGAAAAATCTCTCGTTCAAGCGAGATTAAATCCAGCGTTCTTTCCGTTTTCCAGGCGCGTGCTTTACAAGTTATTTGCGCTTCCCTGGAACCTTAAACTAAAAGGTTAAATTCTTCACTCTTTAATTTTCATCTTCTTTTCTTAACGAAAGACCTAAGATACTTAAAACAAAACAAATCAACCATTTCTTGGAAAGTTGTTTCTTTTATATTGTAGCTTCTGTGAAAATTATAGTTACCGTACGACGCCAGAGCTTATTAGAAGCAGAAGTTTTCGTACCAAATTAATTAAACTACATGCACACTTCTTGGTAAGCCTGTTAAGAGAAAGGCACAAACTATACTCTACTGTTACATCTTAGAACTAAAACGTAAAGTAAAAAAATCTGAACCAGTCCTTTGTATTTTGCACTGTTTTTATGATTATGGTGCACTTCCGTTGTTTATTGGTCATTCTCATCTATACTCACATTTTTCGTCTTCATTGTAAAACATTCGAAAAGGCCTATAATCGGAACGGTGCTGTTCTTCTTTGTTCCAGGAGAAAATGCCAGCTTATTTCTATGTAGAAAGTTCGCACCTATGTGAGTGTTCATGTGTCCAGTTTCGACTAGAGCTTTCTTGCTCGTGAAGACTAAGCTGTTAAACATATTACTTTTTTATGTCGTGTGAAATGATGGCAGTATTTCACGGATACGATTCATAATACTAGACAAACAGACGTAGGATGACAGAACGCAGTTTAGAATCGCGTGGTCTTGCGGTCCTGATCGCGATGTTATGCTTGCGCAAATGCACTAACTATAAAGCAGGGTGCAGCGCATTAAATCCCTATTTTAGTGATACGTACTGAATGGCGTCTTCCACCGGCGACACGAATGTGAAGCATGTTTATGTTGGTAACAGGAGCCACAACGACATAGGCAAAGCAGCGATGGTGACCATACAGGGCAGTGCAGAATTTGTGTTGCGGTCATTTGAAATATCTACGGTGTCCTACATAACTGCTCCGCACCGGCCATTTCCAAAGCTGTTTTACAGCCACGGTTCTCCCACCGGGCGCAGATTTTTCACCAATCTGCCCCCCACCCCTTCCCCCTCTTCCCCTCCCCCACATCGGATCGGCTCTCGTCGAGCGTCACGCAAGCGCTCGGTTATTCAGCCACATAATGGGCGTGCGCAGCCCGCGCTCTCGATACGTGCGTGACCAGAGATTGGAGTGGATCTCTCGATTAGGGTCCCGCGGGTCCTGCCCCAAACCCTAACCACCCCCTCCACTCCACACCACCCGCTTTCGTCGCTGGGATAATTACGAGCGGCGGCAGGTACGGGTGGCGCGCGCGCGCCCAGCCCGCAGGGCGCAACTCTTGGCCCGCTTTTGATTATAATCCGCCGGAGAGCGTTATTAATGAGGCAGCTCCGAGCGGACGCGACGACCTGTTGACGGCCGCGTCCGCGAGCCAGCTGATTTAGCGCCACACCGCCCGATAAGGGGCTCAATTTACCGACCAAAATATTGAGGAGAGGATAAAGTCCGGCAGGACAAAAACAGAAACAAAAAAAAAAAAAAAAAAAACAATAATCTGCGTAGCTGGCGTACCTCCGGTGGTCTAATAACGCAAATCCATTGTAGTCATTCTATTCAGAATATTATTTATTACGCTCGGTTGAAGCTCTGTTTAAATTGAATAGCCACTCCTGGACGTCTGTGCAAGGTAATCCCAGCAGCGGAGGTACAGAACAGAGCTAGTCCTTTCAAACCGCCGTAGATGTGGCATTGCAAGCTAAGGACTCATGTCTTTATTTTTACATTGTTAATTACGTACAAGTGACATCACATATCTAAATATCTCTAATAATCACTAGATTTTTCAAAATTCTAATATTTTCTGATGACCGTGTTCGGATATTTTTCACTCTGAACAATACACTAGTCTCTCGCTAATCCGGTCTTCAGTAGTCCGGCCTCTCGGTAATCCTGGGCACGTCCAAAAACACGTGCACAATGAATAATAGTGCGCAACAACGCTTAGTTAAACAACGCTTTACATACTGTGTTTGAAATTGTAGCTTTGTAGCTTTCTTTACAGTTCGGAAAGGAAGCACGATACGCTGGACCTCAAGCAGAAACTCTAAATTTTAGATAAGTTAAATTGAAAACATACGTCTCAAAAATGAGATCGACAGGAAGTGCAAAATGTCTAAGTAGGAATGGCTAGAGGACAAATGTACGAATGTAGAGGTGCATATCACTAGGGGTAAGATAGATACTGCCTACAGGAAAATGAAAGAGACCTTTGCAGAAAAGAGAACCACTTGCATGAATATCAAGAGATGAAATGGAAGCCCAGTTCTAAGCAAAGAAGGGAAAGCAGAAAGGTGGAAGGAGTATATAGAGGGTCTATACAAGGGCGATGTTCTTGAGGACAATATTATAGAAATGGAAGAGAATGTAGTAGAAGATGAAATACGAAATATGATACTGCGTGAAGAGTTTGGCAGAGCATTGAAAGACCTAAGTCGAAACAAGGCCCCAGGAGTAGACAACATTCCATTAGAACTACTGACAGCCTTGGGAGAGCCATGCCTAACAAAACTCTACCATCTAGTGAGCAAGATGTATGAGACAGGCGAAATACCCTCAGCCTTCAAGAAGAATACAATAATCCTAACCCCAAAGAAAGCAGGTGTTGACAGATGTGAAAATTACCGAGCAATCAGTTTAATAAGCCACGGATGCAAAATACTAACACGAATTCTTTGGAGACGAATGGAAAAATTGGTAGAAGCCGACCTCGGGGATGATCAGTTTGGATTCCGTAGAAATGTTGGAATACGTGAGGCAGTACTGACTCTAGGACTTATCTTAGAAAATAGATTATGGAAAGACAAACCTACGTATCTAGCATTTGTAGACTTAGAGAAAGCTTTTGACAATGTTGACTGGAATACTCTCTTTCAAATTCTGAAAGTGGCAGGGGTAAAATACAGGGAGCGAAAGGCTGTTTACAATTTGTACAGAAACCAGATGGCAGTTATAAGAGTCGAGGGGCATGAAAGAAAAGGGAAGGGAGTGACACAGGGTTGTAGCTTCTCCCCGATGTTATTCAATCTGCAAGCAGTAAAGGAAACAAAAGAAAAATTCGGAGTAGGAATTAAAATCCATGGAGAAGAAATGAAAACTTTGAGGTTCCCCGATGACATTGTAATTCTGTCAGAGACAGTAAAGGACCTGGAAGAGCAGCTGAACGGAATGGACAGTGTCTTGAAAGGAGGATATAAGATGAACATCAACAAAAGCAAAACGAGGATAATGGAATGTAGTCGAATTAAATCGGGTGATGCTGGGGGAATTAGATTAGGAAATGAGACGCTTAAAGTAGTAAATGAGTTTTGCTGTTTGGGGAGCAAAACAACTGATAATGGTGGAAGTAGAGAGGATATGAAATGTAGACTGGCAATGGCAAGGAAAGCGTTTCTGAAGAAGAGAAATTTGTTAACATCGTTTATAGATTTAAGTGTCAGGAAGTCGTTTCTGAAATTATTTGTATGGAGTGTAGCCATGTATGGAAGTGAAACGTGGACGATAAATAGTTTAGACAAGAAGAGAATAGAAGCTTTAGAAATGTGGTGCTACAGAAGAATGCTGAAGATTAGATGGGTAGAGCACATAACTAACGAGGAGGTATTGAATAGAATTGGAGAGAAGAGAAATTTGTGGCACCACTTGACTAGATGAAGGGATAGGTTGGTAGGGAATATTCTGAGGCATCAAGGGATCACCAATTTAATATTGAAGGGCAGCGCGGGGGGTAAAAATCGTAGAGGGAGACCAAGAGATGAATACACAGACATATTCAGAAAGATGTAGGTTGCAGTAGGTGCTGGGAGATGATGAAGCATGCACAAGATAGAGTAGCATGGAGAGCTGCATTAAACCAGTCTCAGGACTGAATACCACAACAACAACAACAACAACAACAAATTGAGCTCCTTCGCAGAAAACCATTGCTACTGTGTTCCATCTTGGACGAGCAACTATTTATGACATCAAAAAGAAAGAAGATCTTATTCGACAGTACTCGACACAAATGGATAATGAGTTGGGATAACGGAGCGTTATGCGAAAGATTGAGAATGAAGAACTGGACGTAGCTGTTTATAGATGGTTCATAAAACAACGCAGTAAAGGAATTCCAGTCAGTGGCCCGTTTATAAAGGAAACAGCAGCTGCATTCAACAAACAACTTGGCTGTAGTAACTTGTTTGCAGCGAGCGAAGGTTGGCTTTCAAACTCGAAAAACTGACATGGCGTTCGGGGAAAGTCGCACAGCTAAAGATTAGGATGCTGGTGAGTTTGTAAGCAAGATACGGAATATAATAGAGGAAGAAGATTTAACTGCTGATGCCGTGTATAATGCTGATGAAACACGACTGTTTTACAAGACGCTTCCCTCAATAATATTATCTGCCAAGTACGAGAAGGAAGATCGCGGTTACTGGCAACAGAAACAGCGCGTGACATTAATGGCTTGTTGTAATGCAAATTGGAGTCATAAACTACCACTTATGCTGACTGGAAAATCCCAA
Organism: Schistocerca americana; assembly: GCF_021461395.2. Classification (NCBI taxonomy): domain Eukaryota; kingdom Metazoa; phylum Arthropoda; class Insecta; order Orthoptera; family Acrididae; genus Schistocerca; species Schistocerca americana. The sequence continues at coordinate 633,258,920 of NC_060123.1, read as the reverse complement.
CATCCACGTTGTTTTCAACACACTGACATAAATACTCTAGCAGTGCAGTATTGCGCTCGGAAGAAACCGTGGATGGACGGACAAATATTCTCTCAGTGGTTCCATGAAACGTTTGTATCAACAGTGAGAAAAGAGCTAAAGAAGAAACAGCTTCCACTGAGAGATTTCCTTATATTTGACAATGCTCCCAGTCATCCTTCAGATGTTTCTCTAACGTCCGATGGTGTACAAGCACTTTTTCTCCTACCCAGTTTGACAGCCCTAATTAAGCCCACGGACCTCGGAATTTTTGAAGCAGTTAAATTTCATTATTGACATTCACTTCTCGTCTCCTTGTTGAACAAAAGTGAAAACGACTTTGTCGAGATTATGGTGAAGGCGTTGAAAGCAATTAACACACGTGATGTTGTTTTCGAAACAGCCGGAGCATGGAATAATGTGGAGAGCACTATCATATTGAAGAACTGGAGAAAATCGTGGCCATCCATTGATCCTGAGTTGGATCCAGTAGTGAAAAACAGTGATGAGCCAGTCAATTCGGAATTATCAATTGCAGTACTTTGTTCATTGACATGTTCGACAACCTTCCACGAGAAGAAGAAATTGATGATGAATATGTTACTAAGTGGCTGAATCAGGAAAACTGTGATACGGACCAAACTTTAACAGATAAAGAAATAATGAAAAGCGTGCAAGAAAGTAATGATAGAAGTGATGAAGAAGAGAACACAGGAGGAGAGAACATGAAGATTCCTCACACTGCTGGTGCTGAAGTTTCCAGGGCCATCCTGGAGTACATTCTGGAACAACCAAATCCATGCAGTACCGATGTAATGCTTGTAAAGCGGTTGGGTGATAAAGCATGCCACCGTCGCGTATCATGGGAAATTTGTGGTAAGATTTTATGGGGCCAAACTGCTGAGGTCATCGATCCCTCGGCTTACACACTACTTAATCTAACTTAAACTAACTTACGCTAAGGAAAACCCACACACCCATGCCCGAGGGAGGACTCGAACCTTCGGCGGGGGGAGCCGCGCGAACCGTGATAACGCAGCTGAGACCACACGGTTATCCCGCACGGGGCGGCAGTTAAAAATTAGGGATATGTTTCATAGTGAGAGATACTACTGCATAATTACGTACAGTATATTGTACACTCAAGGACTAAGATTTCTTTGAAAATTAATGTATTTTTGGATTTGATAAAGTGTCCTCTATGTTTTAAAATTGTGTCCTTCGGTCTAATAAAGTACAGTACACTGTATACCCTATGTTTTCAAAATATATAAAAAACAAAATAAATGAATAAAATAAATTTCAGACACTCAATAACCTGGCACCCATATGTGCCACGAATGGCCGGATTTGCGAGAGTCTAGTGTTCTACGATACGTTACTTAATAGAATTATAAATCTCCATGTCATAAGAATGTAAGTTTGTTGTTTCTTTTTTAATATTTTCTATCCCTTTTCCTATTAGTTGTGCACATTTTTGGAGGCTTGTATTGTACATTGATTCCGTGCGAATAAAGTCGAAATTGCGAGAAATGTATTCGGAGTTGCTTGACAATATGGATAACTATCAAGTGTATAATGGAATGACGACAATGAAAATTTGAGCCGGACCGGGACTCGAAACCAGATTGCTCGCTTATCGTGAACTGTCACCTTCTCATTTGGCAATCCGAGAATGGGTAGTGCCAAACTTCCATACGTCGTCCGTCACGTGTCTGCAAACTGCACTCATATATTCTCGTACAGAGGTGGTATTTTAATTAAGAGTCGCTTGCCGTAAATACGGCGTTGCAGTGTCCGTGTGGTTTGTAATGTTCCTTCGGATATGCTCGTGAACAACATCGACCATTCCCATCGTGTATCGTTGCTAGTGACGAGAAGTGTTGCCATTATGCTAACATAAGGAAAAAAAAAAGAACGGTTGAGTGAAAACAAAGCAGCAACCTAAATTTACTGGTAACAACTCAAACGTCTTGCAGACGCGACCCCCAAGAACAATAACCAGGAAGACTGCGTGAAGTAATAATATCCACGACAACTCCCTCAAACATTCTGCTTGTCTGACAAAATGCGCTGTACAGGGGTTTGGTTGGGAAGTCATTCCGTACACACCTTATTCACCTCAGCTTACGTCCTCAGATTTTCGTCTTCTCCACCCTCTGTCGAACGACCTTCAAGGAAGCTCGTTTCCACATGAAAATGTACTATAAACATGGCTGTGTTCTTCACCTTAAAATCACGCGATTTCTACAGTCGCAGAATCGAAAAGGTACCCCAGCGTTGTCAGGCTGTTAGAAATACTGAAACAGAATGCGTTGTTGATGACTTAAGTCTGTGTTATGTGTATCTGTTGTGCTTATTGAACTTATGGAAAAGCTCTACGACCTCGTGCAAAATACCAATAGTTAAAACGTTGCGCTGTTTGTTTCCATTTAAATATGAACATTTTAATATCATTACGTTAGCTTTAATGATTTAGATCACAGGCGCTCCAATGGCAAACAACACTCTAGATGTCGCATTGCATATGGATTCCGATAGAGTCAGTAATCGATAGCCTGCTTACAAATAATATACACTCCTGGAAATTGAAATAAGAACACCGTGAATTCATTGTCCCAGGAAGGGGAAACTTTATTGACACAGTCCTGGGGTCAGATACATCACATGATCACACTGACAGAACCACAGGCACATAGACACAGGCAACAGAGCATGCACAATGTCGGCACTAGTACAGTGTATATCCACCTTTCGCAGCAATGCAGGCTGCTATTCTCCCATGGAGACGATCGTAGAGATGCTGGATGTAGTCCTGTGGAACGGCTTGCCATGCCATTTCCACCTGGCGCCTCAGTTGGACCAGCGTTCGTGCTGGACGTGCAGACCGCGTGAGACGACGCTTCATCCAGTCCCAAACATGCTCAATGGGGGACAGATCCGGAGATCTTGCTGGCCAGGGTAGTTGACTTACACCTTCTAGAGCACGTTGGGTGGCACGGGATACATGCGGACGTGCATTGTCCTGTTGGAACAGCAAGTTCCCTTGCCGGTCTAGGAATGGTAGAACGATGGGTTCGATGACGGTTTGGATGTACCGTGCACTATTCAGTGTCCCCTCGACGATCACCAGTGGTGCACGGCCAGTGTAGGAGATCGCTCCCCACACCATGATGCCGGGTGTTGGCCCTGTGTGCCTCGGTCGTATGCAGTCCTGATTGTGGCGCTCACCTGCACGGCGTCAAACACGCATACGACCATCATTGGCACCAAGGCAGAAGCGACTCTCATCGCTGAAGACGACACGTCTCCATTCGTCCCTCCATTCACGCCTGTCGCGACACCACTGGAGGCGGGCTGCACGATGTTGGGGCGTGAGCGGAAGACGGCCTAACGGTGTGCGGGACCGTAGCCCAGCTTCATGGAGACGGTTGCGAATGGTCCTCGCCGACACCCCAGGAGCAACAGTATCCGTAATTTGCTGGGAAGTGGCGGTGCGGTCCCCTACGGCACTGCGTAGGATCCTACGGTCTTGGCGTGCATCCGTGCGTCGCTGCGGTCCGGTCCCAGGTCGACGGGCACGTGCACCTTCCGCCGACCACTGGCGACAACATCGATGTACTGTGGAGACCTCACGCCCCACGTGTTGAGCAATTCGGCGGTACGTCCACCCGGCCTCCCGCATGCCCACTATACGCCCTCGCTCAAAGTCCGTCAACTGCACATACGGTTCACGTCCAAGCTGTCGCGGCATGCTACCAGTGTTAAAGACTGCGATGGAGCTCCGTATGCCACGGCAAACTGGCTGACACTGACGGCGGCGGTGCACAAATGCTGCACAGCTAGCGCCATTCGACGGCCAACACCGCGGTTCCTGGTGTGTCCGCTGTGCCGTGCGTGTGATCATTGCTTGTGCAGCCCTCTCGCAGTGTCCGGAGCAAGTATGGTGGGTCTGACACACCGGTGTCAATGTGTTCTTTTTTCCATTTCCAGGAGTGTATCTACCATTCTGTCCAAACCTCATTACGGTTTATGTGCTCTCTACGCTATCAAAAGTAAGTGCCGTTATGTATACAGTTCAATTCATCAGTGTCAGTGGCAAACTGCTCAATAGCATGATTCCACAGCCATTCGGTGTTTCCAGCACTATATGCGACGCAAACGAAGCTGTGGACCACAAACATTCTAAATCTGAGTACACCAATACAACTACATTGCGGTGTAGTAATGGAAGTGAAACATATCTTTATGCGTCCAAAGGAGAACGAATTGTCCAAACCAGTCGAAGGTACAATGAAGTACATTGGACCCTCCACCAGAAGCCCCACCACCACCATCACCACCACCACAACCAACAACAAAAAAGCAGGGTAAGTGAGAGGTGTACAAATATCGGCAATCCACTGGGGAACGATTTAAGCTACGATGACATGATGTAATTAATACTCGACAATCGCTTCAGTTTTCAGATGTGGTTTTAGAAATGGACGAACAACTTTACCTCCAAGTTCAGCGATCACAGCATCTCTTAATATGTTAAATGAAGTCATCTGTAGTATCTGACCATCGCGGTCTTTGTTGCACACCAGCACTCAGTTATTATATTTCACATTGTTCATTGAAATGACTCTGAATATTTAATGTCTGCGATGGGTACTCTGTTTCAGTGAGTGAATAAGTGAAAGGTCGATGATCAAAAAAGTGTAGACCAAAGTGTTAAACTCAAGCGAAGACGACTGCAACGCTTGAACCCGAAACACCAGGGGCGTTCAATAAGTAATACAACACTTTTTTCGGCCAGTATATGTTGAAGGAACGCGCAATTGATTTTGAGACATGGTGGAAAATTCCGACTTCATCGCCTATACTTTCATGAAGTTCTGATAGTTGGCAGCGGTATACATTGCTTTCAAAATGGCGTCTGTAACGGAGGTGAGCTCCAAGTAGAGAGCTGTCGTTGAGTTTCTTTTGGTGGAAAACCAGAGCATCGCAGATAATCATATGAGCTTATAGAATGTCGAGGGAGACCTGGGAGTGAACAAAGGCGCGATGAGTTTTTGGGCGAGGCGTCTGTCATCATCGCAACATGATCGCGCAATTCTGTCGATCTATCGCGCGAGGGCCGGCCGGACACCTGTGACTCGCTCAATGTTGGAACGTGTGAACACCCTCACTCCAAGTAATGGACGGATCACGATCAAATACCTCGCTGCACAAGTGGATGAGGTCTCACACATATCTGCGCACCCGAAAGCAGCTCACAAAACTTTACTGGACCGTTCTTCCTCTTCCACCCGACAGCCCGCATCTGGTACCTTCCGACTTCCATCTGTTTGGCCCAATGAAGCTTGCACTCACCGGGAAGCAGTATGTGGATGATGCGGCATTCATTTATGCACCAAGACGTTGACTCCAACGTTGACCAGTACAATGGTACCTCGCGGGCATACAAGTCCTCATAGTAAGGTGGCGTAATGTCGTCGCATTGAGCAGAGATCATGTTGAAAAACTGGGTTTCGTCACCAAAAGAGAGGCGAAAAAGACGGCGTGGAATCCTGAATAAAACAAATGTGCTTTCAGAAAAAAAAATGTATTGTGTGGCTTACTGAAGGCCTCCCGTATTACTGTAATAGGTATACAACAAGAGACAGCTGGCCTCCTGTACAGACCCTTTTGGTACGTGAGACCTTTGACGACAGGTATCGCCATAGGTTACTTCAACACAGTTCTCATATAATTTTTTAGAAATTATATGTGCTCTGTATTTTGCATTCACTACTGAACACTTTCGGTTCCGTAGCTGTTTTGAAGTGTTTGCAGAATGATTGACGAAAAAAATAACGCTGCATGCGACGACAAAAATGCATATGACAATTGGGTCACATTACACATCCTAACAACGAACTCCTTGAGTACGAGGTCGCAAGTTCCGTCTTAGTAAGGCTCATTTGAAAATGTTGCGTTAACGGTTATGAAAGGAAAAATATTAGCTGCTGATGACTCGTCGTGTGCATCAGGAGGGCGACAGAAAGTGAACGTTCTGGAGGTGCACGGACCAACCATCGATGGGATGTATCTATTACACTCTACAAAATGGACATCGTCGACATTCAAGACAAGTTCAAAACAAACCATCAACTTTCGCTGTGATCACCAAAAATTAATAATGCACCACAGTGATCACAACGGTTCGAACCATCGAGATCGAAGGCGAACTCCTTAGGAGTTACAAATCGTGCAAGACGTTCAGCTAGGCATTCACTCTTGAAGAATGCATGTTGGTGTAACGGGGTGATGAGAACCGATGCAACGTGATGGCAGGCAATCGGACGTTAAACTGCCTCGGAGCTTATCGAGAAACTGGCTATCATTCAAGGCGTAGCTGCGGATAGTACGTTAATATGTTTTATGGACACGGAAAAAAAAACATCCACAGGTCGAATTTGTCCACTGGTTTCAGGTGGTATGAGATGTAATGTTTCACACTTTTTCAGGAGGGATAGATTGCTCTAAAGGAGTACGATTTTTACACGCAGACCAGGAAACAAGCAAAAGTAAGTTATTTGCAAAAAGCAGTGCTACTACCGTAGTTCTCTTACGCTCTCGCTTGGAGGGAAGTAAGTATTTCCCAATGCCCTTGGAAGAACACGCACACGAGAAAGAATCATAGGAGGCAGAGCTACTCTAATTTGTCGCAGACAATAAGTAACTTCCCAGGCAATTTACTATGCAGATTAATAATCGCCGTAATTGTATATGAATGCATTAAGGCATTGACGTTAGTTGATCTTAATACTACTCTCTTGGTACCTCTAATTTCCAGAGTTCCTTTCATATACATATCCTCTTCCAATCCAAATTGGTTGGATTTGAAAAAAAAAATGTTTCTTTATCGATTTGATAAGTTCGTTTATCTCATCTAGAAATTTTCTAGCTGATTCCGCAGTTTGCTATGCATCGTCAAACTGACGCATGCTTGGAATTTCGTTACCTTATACTCGTATAATCCAGTTCTGTGGCACTCTTTGATGCTATGCAATCAGCCACTGGTGTCGTTGAAATCAATGCAATGTATGTCGCGCTCAGTTTGATGTGCATAATGTAGGAGGAGGTCACTATCAAGTACATCCTGTAAATTGTATCGAGCGCCTCTGAAACCCGCAAACACCACTTTTTGTAACAAATGTGCCTTGTCCTCCAATGAATATCCGCAATTTTTCTGATGTGCTATACGGTCAAACTGCTGTGGACTTGTGGACATATATACATATATATACCATCAAATACTGACGAACCGATTCCACAGACCGAACGTGAGACGTGAGGAGAGGGGCTAGTGTAATTGTTTAATACAAACCGTACAAAAATGCACGAAAGTACGTTTTTTTAACACAAACCTACGTTTTTTTTAAATGGAACCCCGTTAGTTTTATTAGCACATCTGAACATATAAACAAATACGTAATCAGTGCCGTTTGTTGCATTGTAAAATGTTAATTACAACCTGAGATACTGTAACCTAAAGTTGACGCTTGAGTACCACTCCTCCGCTGTTCGATCGTGTGTATCGGAGAGCACCGAATTACGTAGGGATCTAAAGGGAACGGTGATGGACCTTAGGTACAGAAGAGACTGGAACAGCACATTACGTCCACATGCTAACACCTTTTTATTGGTCTTTTTCACTGACGCACATGTACATTAACATGAGGGGTGAGGTACACGTACACACGTGGTTTCCGTTTTCAATTACGGAGTGGAATAGAGTGTGCGCCGACATCTCAGACCAATAGATGTTCAATTTGGTGGCCATAATTTGCTGGACACAATTGCAATCTCTGGCGTAATGAATGTCGTACACGCCGCAGTACATCTGGTGTAATGTCGCCGCAGGCTGCCACAATGCGTTGTTTCATATCCTCTGGGGTTGTAGGCACATCACGGTACACATTCTCCTTTAACGTACCCCACAGAAAGAAGTCCAGAGGTGTAAGGTCAGGAGAACGGGCTGGCCAATTTATGCGTCCTCCACGTCCTATGAAACGCCCGTCGAACATCCTGTCAAGGGTCAGCCTGGTGTTAATTGCGGAATGTGCAGGTGCACCATCATGCTGATACCACATACGTCGACGCGTTTCCAGTGGGACATTTTCGAGCAACGTTGGCAGATCATCACCGTTCCCTCTGGATCCCTACGTAATTCGGTGCTCTCCAATACACACGATCGAACAGCGGAGGAGTGGTACTCAAGCGTCAACTTTAGGTTACAATATCTCCGGATGGAATTAACATTTTACAATGCAACAAACGGCACTGATTACGTATTTGTTTATATGTTCAGATGTGCTAACAAAACTAACGTGGTTCCATTTAAAAAAACGTATGTTTGCGTCAAAAAACATACTTCTGTGCATTTTTGTATGGTTTGTATTAAACAATTACACTATCCCCTCTCCTCACGTTCGGTCTGTGGAATCGGTTCGTCAGTATTTGATGTGGTTTACGAAATATATCCAGCGGTAACGTTAGGTGACTCACCCTGTATGTATTGTGGCTCTCTTTCTGACAAGGATAATGAGCTACATAGTTCGATACCTGTTTCAATATCAATTTTACATGTTAAGGTAACTTTCCAGTGAACGGCTGCAAAAACAATAATAATTTCCAATAAGTTTGTGAGGGTCTAACTACATAATGTGAACTCTTAACACAAAGAAATTTTAGAACAATGAAAGTGTTTTTAGGATGAAGATTTTGGTATAAGAATAATCAGAATAGCTCCGATATAAACTTTATTATATAAACATTTATGTCGGTCAGTAATTTAAAAATTTTCCTGCCAGTTTCAGTCGGAAGTCTAATGATTTCAATCAATAGTTTGTATACTAGAAATTAGACAGTCTTAGATAATCAAAATTAAGGTAATAATTTGATTCTTGGGAAAATCGGTTTGAAGGTAATTTCACCTCTTTCTCACCTCTACTTCTTCACTTTCTCTCTTGGTTTGCTTTTCATGCACCTCTGTGGTACTCTGGCCTTTTAGATTGCCTCAGGAACCTAAATATCATGCCGAAGATTGCACCTGCGCCGTGCTTGCTAGGCATCTCTTTAAAGCGGGAAAAGTCCAAACAAGTGACAGTGAGAGAATCGCACCAATTATACACATCGATACCCATATATCACCCAGACTCCTCGCTGCCTTCACTTACAAGCTTCAAATATGGACACCGCCAGGCGACCACCGACCTTAGTACGTCATATCAATTTCAACGTCATACACGGAAATACAAACCGAAAAACGGATTGAAGGAACTCAGAGAAAAGCTATTTTTTCATCTTATGTAATTACAAATTTAACGTTTTCCGTTACTTTCTTTCAACAGTACTGTGAAACCTTGTTCCTTTCCGTGTCTCACGCTTCTAGGTCAACGCAAATAATAATGACGTCCGTCCGCAGCAGAAACACGGTCGTTGCCGCATACCGACATATATTTAAATTTGTTTTTAAAGGTGTTCCCGACGTCCGAATCGATTCATTTAAATACGATTTTGTTCACAAAACTCTAAATATTGATTTAAAATGGAAAAAACTTGGAATTTTTTAAGGATATTGACTAGCAAGTGACCTTAAGCACGTATCGTCATCATTGTACTCCTCATGCACATTGTCCGCATAGTCGAGCGTATACGACACTACACGTTCCACAGACTCATCTTGCAGAAATGCTAATATTTCATCTGCCACTTTTTTCTACCTCTGCGAAATTCCTTGGGTTCCTTTCTGACGAGATGTCAATTTCGGCAACTGTTGTAGGTATAACGCAATGTTTGCTTTGTTTGTGGCTGCCATTGCTCACCTTTGTATAAACACCACTGGACAGTAGCACTTCTGTGAGTTACTCGCCGATTAGGTAGTTCTGCTACTCTCCGTAGCCTCATTCTGTGCTCACCATTGGATACCTCCAGTCCCGGCCCTTGTCGTCATTGGCAGCCAATACTGTGGTAACTCTGGGACAATCGAAGTGTGTCCATGTGTGATTCAGTAGCTTAGCGCGGCTCGATTGCTCGAATTCTATAAATATCATGGGCGTTGCCCGACCTTCCACTAACATTTGGTGAGCACGAAACAGATGAAGTTAAGGAATTCTGTTACTATGGAAGTAAACTGATACATGACGAACGAAGCAAGGAGGACATAAAAAAGCAGATTATCACTGGTAAAGAGGGCACTGCTGGTCAATAGAAGGGAGCTAGTATCTAACTTGCTTTAATTTGGGGAAGAAATTTATGACAATGTACGTTTGGAGCACAGCATTGTATGGTAGTGAAACATGGACTCTGGGAAAGCCGAAAAGGAACGAAATCGAGATGTCTGTGACATTGTACTACAAACGGATGTGGAAAATTGATTGGATTGGTAAGATGATGATGTTTGGTTTGTGGGGCACTGAACGACACGGTTATCAGTGTCAATTTTTGCTCTGTCCGTTCTCGCCATTTTTCCCGAATGACGACGGAATGAGGAGGACCATGAACCCGGGACCCCGTGATCCAGAAGCAGAAACGCTAACCACTAGACTACGATCTGCGGGCGGGAATGATAAGAAATGAGGTTGTTCTCTGAAGAATCGGCGAAGAAACGAACTTCTGTAAGACATTTAGAAGTGGAAGGGACCGGGTGACAGGGCCTGCGTTAGGACATCGAGGAATAACTTCATTGTTACTAGAGGGAGCTGTAGAAGTTAAAAACTGTAAGGGAAGACGGAGCTTGGAATACGGCCATCAAATAACTGAGGACGCAAGGTGCAGTTGCTACGCTGACAAGAGAAGAGCGTGACCTCGAAGTCTTAGAACCACTTGAACATGTGTTTAGAATATAAACCGCTCATGCCAAAAAAAAGTGGTATGAGCCATCCGGATGCAAAACTGCAGGGATTAGCATGGCAGACGTGTGACTGATTCACCTATCAAAGCTGTAAGAGAGGAAGCATGGTGACGCAAAGTAACAAAATATCGATATAATCGGACGAAATATACCCGTATTTCAATATTGTAACCTACTGCTGTATTTCACTGTGCTTAAAATAATTACGCTATCTGAACAAGAGACGTTTTCTGCTGATCCGATAATGTTGCGCAGGTTTTCAGTCATCAAAGTGCAGGTGTGGTATTTCAATGAAGCGGACAAAGCAAAGTGGAACAGTACAAGATGCATACCCAAATGAAGCCACTTTTTCGCATCCAGCATCACTTCTGCGTTCAAGCACGCAAATATCAAACGCTACATTAATTACATTTCCAAACAATGATATTGGAATATCAGTGTTACAACCTACCTTCTGGCAAGTCATATTGTAACACTGCCTTATATTTCATTGCAGAAAGTTCACAGCATAGCACAGACTCATATCTGATATTGAAATGACGACTGTGTAACGTTATTTGTGGTATTTGACACTATAGCCTTACAGAATGAACGATGCTACTATTTCCTAAAGAAGCACACACCAAGATGTTGGTAATATTCTGTTGACTCTTATATCGAGTTTTTTTTTTTTTTTTTTTTTTTTTTTTTTTTGCATTACCGAAGTTTGTCTCTAGATCGAAAATATGTGACCATTTGAGTTTCCCTCTACGGTTTTGTACGTTTTCGAATGTGAATGACACATTTCACTGCTTCGGCGATGAGCGATTTATGTTCTGAGCCTCCCAACTCACGCACTTCTCTTGTGACATGAAGAGGTCGGTTCGAGAGAGGAACTCGTGCCAGGCCACATCGAGCCAGTAAGAAGACTAATGACTCCAAAAAAAGTAAAAGCATTTTGGACGGCCGTACCGAAGGCCGTGCAGCGTATCAGTGAACGCCTGCAATGGAAGTTTCGCTCTACCAAAATTACGGTTCGGTGGATTTGGTACACCACATAAATGATGTAGTGAATGGTCAGAATTACCGGTAGTGTTAGTAATGAAAGTAGCATAAATGTTCGTGTAAAAGAGAAACTCTAAAGAGCCAAAGAAACTTGTAAACCTGCCTAATATCATGTAGGGCCTCACCAGCAGGCAGAAGTTCCACAATAGGACGCGTCTAGGTCTTGACTAATGTCTGAAGCAGTGCTGGAGGGGATTGACACCATGAATCCTGCAGGACTGTCCATAAATCCGTAAAAGTACGAGGGAGTCGAATATCTCTTCTGAACAGCACGTTGCAAGGCACTGAAATAGCTCAATAACGTTCATGTCAGAGAGGGGGGGGGGGGCTGATGGGCAGCGGGAGTGTTTAAACTCAGAAGAGTGTTCCTGGAGCAACTCTATAGAAATTCTGGACATGTGGCGTGTCGCATTGTCCTGCTGCAATTGCCCATGTCCGGCGAAATGCACAGTGGACATGAGTGGATGCAGGTGGTCAAAAAAAAAGCTCTGAGCACTATGGGACGTAACTTCTGATGTCATCAGTCCCCTAGAACTTAGAACTACTTAAACCTAACGAACCTAAGGACTTCACACACATCCATGCCCGAGACAGGATTCGAACCTGCGACCGTAGCGGTCGCGTGGTTCCAGACTGTAGCGCCCAGAACCGCTCGGTCACCCCGGCTGGCTCAGATGGTCAAACACGATGCTTACTTACGTGTCACCTGACAGAGTCGTATGTAGACGTATCAGGGGTCCCATATCACTTCAACTGCACACGCCCCAAACCATTACAGAGCCTGCACCAGATTGAACACTCCGCTGCTAACACGCAGGGTCCGTGGATTCATGAGATTGTCTAGATACCCGTACACGTCCATCCGTTCGATACAATTTGAAACGAAACTCGGCCGACCAGACAACAATCATCAACAGTCCAATGTCGGTGTTGACCGGCCCAGGCAAGTCAAAAACCTTTGTGTTGTGTAGTCATCAGTGGTACACGGATGGGCCTTGTGCTCCAAAAGCCCATATCGATGATGTTTCATTTACCGGTTCGCACGCTCACACTTGTTGATGGTGCAACACTAAAATCTGCAGCAATTTGCTAAAGGATTGCACTTCTGTCACGTTGAACGATTCTCTTCAGTCATCGTTTGTGCCGTTCTTGCAGGATCTTTTTCCGTCCGCAGCGGTGTCGGAGATTTGATGTTATACCAGATTCCTGATATTCGCGGTACGCTCGTGAGATGGTCGCACGGGAATATCGCCATTTCATCTCTACCTCGGAGATGCTGTGTCTCATCGCTCATGCACCGACTATAGCACTTCATTCTTGATAACCTGCCATTGTAGTAGCAGTAACCAGTCTAACAACTGCACGAAGACACTTGTCTTAGATAGACGTTGCCGGCCGCAGTGCCGTATTCTCCACGTTTACACATCCCTGTATTTGAATAAGCGTGCCCACACCAGTTTCTGTTGGGCTTCAGTGTAAACTGCATTTAATAAGTGGAAAAATGTGTTCATTGCGTGAATTCTGCCCTTTTATGTAACCAAAGTAATTACTTTTGAAGGAAGTACAGTTTACATGCGAAAACATTAAAAAATATACAATTGTAGTTATTTTGTACTCAGTATAAAGTTCTTCTTCGTGATTAAAGGCAAAAGTTTTCTGTTATTATTGATAAACGCGAAAGTTGTTTATGAATAACAGTAAGATGTTTTATACAAATTCGATGAAGTATTGAAGCTATGTCTGATACATTTTTCTTTTGCTTTTTTTCTTTTATTTTTTTTTATATTTTTACCTTTCTGTAGAGGAAATACCGTTTTCAAGCGTTCTATGATGAATCTGCTGGATTATATTCATTGTTTTTAGTGTAACATCCTCCTGTTTCACGCTACAAATCAACAATTTCCGAATAATACATGAATTAAGTAGTGACTGTTTCGCTTTTGCTGTAAATATTGTTTATTCTTAAGTAACAGACAGGGGATAACTGTGTAGGATATACATAACCCGTAGGTTAACTGACACATTATATATCCACACTAAGTTTACAGGCGGTTCACCAGTTTATTAGGGGAATCTCGTAAGAGAATGATCATACACGAAAAGAAGCGATCGTTAGAGGTACCCCTACATAGGTATGCAACACACCTAACGTACTGGTAATGTAGGTATGACCTTAACTGACCAAAGGTAACTGGAAAACTACCGCAGTTGACTCAAACTTATGGTAGTTTACGGTAACCTACCATAGTTTAACAACTGTACCTGCAATACTAGTGCCATGAAGAACTGACGTAGGCCTATTGTTCACTCGAACGTGCAGCCATGTTGTTACCCGACAAGGCAAATTGGTGCTGCGGTCGCAGCAGAAACTGTCTTCGTCACATGACTGGGTACAGTCGCACTCCGTTTAAATTAGTGCAAGTATAGAAGGTAAGCATGGAAATTATTTTCGTGAGCAGGCGCGACAGCTTCCGGTTAATGTCATTAAATACGTTGACTATTTGGAAGAGAAGGGATTTATCTTACCAGTGGAAAAGGCGACGGAACGTGCGGCCAATATCTTAAACTAAAGCAACAAGATAGTTTTCAAACTGCAGAAGGGGGACACGAAGCCGAGGAGGAATGTATTCACAATTCTACTTGAAATGAGGAGAAGTAAGCTGCTCACAGTAAATATTCCATTGACGATGTGGGTGTTACACAGCAATTTCTACGATATTACGAAGAATATAAATAAATACCATCGCTGCCGAAACTGCACAGCTTTAACCGCACAGAACTGAATTTCAAGGCTAGCAAGGAAGTTCTTGTATGGGATATAGTTTCAAAAGGAGTCAAAGTATACGCATTTCTATGTATGAACGAGAGGACGTAGTTGCAGGGAGGAGCATACCATGTTAGATTTTTAGAGAAGAATAAATGATCAGCATCAAATGATCCAGTGGTTTACTTACATAAAACACGCATTAACAGACTACGACTACTACTACTACTACTGCTACTACTACTGTTAGGTAGGCCACACAAACCGTAGTCCGTTTTTGGCTTCGCCAATCAGCCTCCCCTATCTTTCTCGTCCCATATAGTTTCCTCCAGCTAGTCCATCTTACACATATCCTCTCCAATCTCGTCAGTCCATCTTAGCCGCGGTCTTCCCTTTGGACTGTTGCCTCTGACGTCTTCTTCCACCTCCTGCATAGCGATCTGGACTTCTCGCCGCATTACGTGCCCGTACCACTTCAGTCTCCTTCCTCTAATCAAGGTCACTATGTCCAGTGACTTGTACAATTCCTGCAATTCGAGATTTTTCCTTTTTCTCGAGTCATTCCCATCTTTCATTGGCCAAAAAATCTGTCTTATAACAGTATTCTCAAACGTCAGGTGCTTACTTTCTATATTTGGTGTCGTAGTCCACGTCCCTGTTCCGTATACGACGACAGTTTGTATTACTGACCTGGAGATACTAATCTTTGTGGGTCTCTACAGAAGTCCTCACTTCATCAGCTTTCCGAGTGCAAACCTTGTCCAGTTTCCTGTCTGAATTCTTGCCATCATTTTCTGGTCTATCTCGTTTCTTTCATTAGTTCTGCCTCAAGATGTTGGAACTCTTTTACATGTTCAGAGATTTTACCATCTACATCTAAAAGTCTCTCATTGTTCTCTCTGCACACAACACCCTGAATAAATGTTGGCAAACTGACAGTGTGCGAGGAGTATTGCCAAATTAAAGTGCTCTTCGGTGTTTAATTACTCTGCATTCAGGCTGTGACATGGGTTTCATTAAGGATTCACTTCTCTTATATGACTCAGAAACCAGAACGTATACCGCGCGGGATTAGCCGAGCGGTCTTAGGCGCTGCAGTCATGGACTGTGCGGCTGATTCCGGCGGAGGTTCGAGTCCTCCCTCGGGCATGGGTGTGTGTGTTTGTCTTTAGGATAATTTAGGTTAAGTAGTGTGTAAGGTTAGGAACTGATGATCTTAGCAGTTAAGTCCCATAAGATTTCACACACATTTGAATAATTTTTTGAAACCAAAACGTATAACTATCACTCAGAACTGGACCAGCAAGTCTCTCCTCTGTTTATTTGAGGAGAATAACCTTTTATGTTTATTTGACGAAACAAGATACACAAATTCTGAAATACTTTCTAAAGTACCAAAACAAAACTAATTGGCGAGAACTATATTATCCTTCATGGCAGGATAATTTGTAAACTGTTATACACCGTTTATCTTATTCGCAAATACTCTCTTCCGCAATCATCTGCTGCTGACGGAACATTCGGTAGTACGCAATGGGAGAGGTGGGACCAAGTTTCTGAAACAACCTGTAAGGTGGTAGGCACATGAAAAAGTTATAGAGTGATTAAAATTACGTGTCATAGGATTGTAAATAAAATAAGTACAATTAAGTGAATAAAAATAATGAATACAGTTATTCTGCTGAACAAATAAGAATTGAAACTTCAAGGTACCTGCAGGGATTCAAAACCGACAACTTCTGGCTTGTTTCAAAGAAGTCTTTGCCCCTTACACTACACTACTGCTTGGCACAACATTACTTTTATTGTGTTGTATTGTATGTTAACCGGGGACCTAGAAACGACGGAGAGGCTCCGTCTCCGCCGCAGCCGCAGTGGTCCACAACCCCACGACGACTACCGCAGTCCATTTCAGCCCCCCGCCGCCCCACACCGAACCCATGGTTATTGTGCGGTTCGGCCCCCGGTGGACCCCCCAGGGTGACGTCTCACACCAGACGAGTGTAACCCCTATGTTTGCGTTGTAGAGTAATGATGGTGTACGCGTACGTGGAGAACTTGTTTACGCAGCAATAGCCGACATAGTGTAACTGAGGCGGAATAAGGGAAACCAGCCCGCATTCGCCGAGGCAGATGGAAAACCGCCTAAAAACCTTCCACCGACTGGCCGGTTCACTGGACCTTGACACAAATCCGTCGGGCGGATTCGTGCCGGGGACCAGGAGCTCCTTCCCGGCCTGAAAGCCGTGCGTTAGACCGCACGGCCAACAGGGTGGACACAACACTACTTACTTTAATGTTCTAGCACATCAAGCGAAATTGCTATTGAATACTGGCAGTGTACTTACTCCTTCGGAATATTTCCAATCATTGTAAAATATTTGATTACAATAAGGTTCAACCAGTGATCTGGCAGGGATATTGAAACAGTCCCTAATTGATAAGACTTTTAAACACCTTTTCTTGAGCAACCTCTTCTTCCTCCCTCCCTCTCTCTCTCTCTCTAACCATTAAGTAAAAAACTACAAAGGCGCTGGTAGTCTCACTTCAGAAAATTCATTAAATCCAAACAGCCATTATACATAATCCATTCGTGTTTCTGCAAGTGAGAGACGGAAACTGATATTTGATCGGGTTAGCAAAGCAAATTCAGGTGTAACATGTTAACACGACAGCGAACACTGATTCTGGTTTTAGAAATTAGATTTCCCCGTCTTCCACAAATTGTGTCGCTTGTAAATGTGCTGATAGGAATTCGGAGTGTGACAGCGCTCCACTTGCAAGATTACTCTAGTGTACGTCAATTACTACATCACTCTCCACGTTTCCCGTGCGCAAACACGACAGTGCTGGCACCGTGGCGAGATTAGCACTTCGCTTTGCCCAGTAATAACTGGTTACAGTCGGGAAATGGGCTTGTTTACGGCAACACAGGTGTGCATACGTACAGTGCGACGACGCCTCGAGAAATGTGAACTGTCATAACGGCAACTACAGAAGAAGTAGATACGATACTGCAGTGCCTGTTTGTCAAGAAGTACACGCATGCATGTACGAAGGATCAGTCTTTGCGTCGACTACAGTCGTTATGAAATACAAGAAATGTATTCGCACTTAAGATCACGAACAAGCATCACCTGCATAATGGAATGAGGACAATGAAAATCTGTGCCGGATCGGGAGCCCAACCCCGATTTCCCGCTTTACACGAGTAGTCTGCTCACACGCTTTGGCTACCTGTGTACCAATCACGTCCATTCCCGAACACCCAAGCGTCATATGGAATTCCTGTACATAGTGGGGGGGGGGGGGGGGGCATTTTAATTGAAAGTCGCTGCATGTCCGAAGGAACACTACGCTGTACTTCTTAACAACACACGCACTGAAATATCGTATTTATCTACCATACTTCATGATACCCGGCAGCGAATTTCAAATAAAATGTGTATGGCCGGTGTGGCAACTACGTAATGTGTACGAGTGCAGGTTGTGACGCATGAACGACCAAACTTCTGAGGTTCAAATGGCTCGAAGCACTATGGGTCGTAACATCTGAGGTCATCAGTCCCCTAGACTGAGAACTACTTAAACCTAACTAACCTAAGGACATCACGAACATCCATGCCCGAGGCAGGATTCGAACCTGCGACCGTAGCAGGAGCGCGGTTCCGGACTGAAGCTCCTAGAACCGCTCGGCCACAGCGGCAGGCGCTGCAGAGGTCATCGGTCCATTGGCTTACACACTTCTTCATCTAACTGAAACTAAATTACGCTAAAGACAATACACACCCATGTCCGAGGGAGGACTCGAACCTCCGACGGGGTGAGCCACGCAAACCGTGACAAGGTGCCCAAAACCACGCGCTTACCCCGCTCTGGTGAAAGTTTGGGTCTGGCAGTGAAACATGCACGGAAAGACGAAGAGATCAATGCGACCGCTCGCGTACAGCGGGAAATCCGGGTTCGACTCCCGTTACGGCAAGATTTTCATTGTCGTCATTCCATTACACACCTGACGGTAGTTCGTATTCACGGCTGTCAGTACATATCGTGTATTTTGATGAAGTTTCCATTGATTCGGCAGAGAGAAAGGCGAGCCGACAAGCGTAGCATCACGTCGTCTTTCAGGTGGGTCGCTACCCTGTATACGCTTCACAATGGACGCATACATGTACGGCAGCTACGAGGAGAACGAACGTTACAGGTTGCATCCGTCATCATCATTCATAGTTATACGGTGTGATTATATGAAACGCCTTTAACTATCACCTCTGGTTCTCATATTTCTGGCGCGTTTGCCCCGTTGACTGTGGTCCAACTTCAACGCCCCGTAACGTTATCTTTCGACAAGATAGCGCAAGACCGCACGTATCAGTGCACTTTTGACCCACCTCGATACTAGTGTTCGATGAAGACCGCGTCGAGCTCATTCTCCACATATATTACCTGTTGAAAACATCTGACAAAGGGTGCCGAGAGAATGGGACTGTACCACGTGCCAGCCGCTACGATTGATGAACTCTGGAAGGGAGATGAGATGCCACGGAATGCCGTACCCGCATCTGTCATCCACTCTAAATGCCCAGCTGGGTTAGAGTAATTGTTTCTGAGATGGCAGATCTGCGTACTAAAATTCACAATATGCGCATCCCAAAATCCTAAAAAAATTTAATCATGCATTCTTTATATGATTCTGTCTGCAGGCTGTAACGAAACGTGTGGCCAAACCTTCAGGAAACATTCCTCATACGCACAGAAATAATATATGTTACATGGACATGGAGCCGGAAATGCGTAATTTCCGCCGGGCACTGTGATCGAGCGGTTCTAGGCGCTTCAGTCTGGAACCGCGCGCCCGCTACGGTCGCATGTTCGAATCCTGCCTCGGGCATGGATGTCTGTGATGTCCTTAGATTAGTTAGGTTTAAGTAGTTCTAAGTTCTAGGGGACTGATGACCTCAGATGTTAAGTCCCATAATGCTTAGAGCCATTTGAACCATTTTTGAGCTTAATTCCCATGTTAGAGCTCGTTTTCTTCTTCTCTTCGCAATCACATGAATCATGGGAAACCTGCGAAACACAACGTACCAGAATTACATGGAACGTTTTCTCTTAAGAACAACTGCCTTCCGTGAGTGGTTATTCGACGTCGACATCGAATGTGAGTGGACCGTTTAATTTTTTTTCTCTATGTTTCGGGAATGTCTCCTCAAATTGTGGCAATGGTTCTTGTGATACATTGCCGGAAAGACGACGATCATTACTACTACACCATTGGCT
Source organism: Schistocerca americana (assembly GCF_021461395.2). Taxonomy (NCBI): domain Eukaryota; kingdom Metazoa; phylum Arthropoda; class Insecta; order Orthoptera; family Acrididae; genus Schistocerca; species Schistocerca americana. The sequence continues at coordinate 633,238,929 of NC_060123.1, read as the reverse complement.
ATAGTATATGTAATGGAAATGAAATGGAAATGAGCGTTTGGCGTCATTGGCCGGGAGGCCCCTCGCGGGGCAGGTCCGGCCGCCATATCGCAGGTCTTATTACATTCGGCGCCACATTGGGCGACCTGCACGCCGGATGGGGATGAAATGATGATGAACACAACACAACACCCAGTCCCTGAGCGGAGAAAATCTCCGACCCAGCCGGGAATCGAACCCGGGCCCAGAGGACGGCAATCCGTCACGCTGACCACTCAGCTACTGGGGCGGACAGTATATGTAATGATAATGGTTTTAACGTCGACCGCAATAGATAGCATACTGCCATAACTACCAGAGTGCCATCTGTACCTTTAATAATGAATTCTCACAGCCAGAAGGCTCAGTATGGTCCAAACGTGTGAATCAAGCAAGAAAGCATGCCACGTTGATGCACTCGTGCTCCCTACAGCCAAATGAGCGAGTTTTAAAGTATCATATCATGCCCTTCGGAGTGGTGGGATGGTCCTTTTGGAGAATTGCCACGCAAGTTGGACGCGCTGCGTAAGTTGTCCAACGATGGTGGTATCAGTGGTCACATGAACATTGTCACACCCGTAGCGAGGTTCTGGACGTCCACACAGCACTGACGCCGTATTGCAAGGGCAGCAGTGGCAGATCGTACTGCTGCCTCAGCACAGATAAGAGGGCTTGTGAGCCCAAAGGAGTCAACACGAACTGTTTCGAACCGGATACTAGCAGTGGGGTTGTCGGTACGCGCACCAGAAGCCCGTCTTCCACTCATGGTACGGTATCGACGAACATTGCTGGGATGGTCCCGTCACATTATAACTTGAAAGCTAGAATGGCGCGCCGTGGTCTTCATCGATGGAAGCAGACTGTGCCTGCCAGCAAATGATGGTCGTCTCCGCGTACGATGTAGGTCTGGTGAGCGCTGTATCGTAAAGAGCGTTTGTCCAGGACACACTAGATGCATCCCGGGCGTTTTAAATTGGGATAAGATAAGCTATAACTCTCGTTCTCCTTTGGTGCTTCTAGACGGGGATGCTAACCAGCGGCAGAATGTTATTAGACCCGTTCTTTTCCTGTTATTACAACAGGATGCTGAAGTGTTGTTCCAACAGAACAATGCTCGAGACCCACAGTGTCAAGAGCGTGTCGAGAATACCACATTTCTCCACGGACAAGACAGTGGCCTATGGACTTTTTGTGAAACTCGATGTGCCCTCAAGACCTGCGGCCGGCCGGCGTGGACGAGCGGTTCTAGGCGCTTCAGTCTGGAGCCGCGCGACCGACACGGTCGCAGGTTCGGATCCTGCCTCGGGCATGGATGTGTATGATGTCCTCAGGTTAGTTACGTTTAAGTAGTTCTAAGTTCCAGGGGACTGATGACCTCAGATGTTATATCTCATAGTGCTCAGAGCCATTTTTGCAAGAACTGCAACAACTGCCGTGGCCAGCAGGTTCTTCTAATTTGTCTCCAATCGAGCGAGAGGCACTAGAAGTGACCCATCCGATTCGTCAACCAACAACTCTTACAGAACTACGTAATCAGGTGTCTCCCATCTAGCACATCTACATCTACATCTACATTTATACTCCGCAAGCCACCCAACGGTATGTGGCAGAGGGCACTTTACGTGCCACTGTCATTACCTCCCTTTCCTGTTCCAGTCGCGTATGGTTCGCGGGAAGAACGACTGTCTGAAAGCCTCCATGCGCGCTCTAATCTCTCTAATTTTACATTCGTGATCTCCTCGGGAGGTATAAGTAGGGGGAAGCAATGTATTCGATACCTCATCCAGAAACCTGGCGTGCAAGCTACACCGCGATGCAGAGCGCCTCTCTTGCAGAGTCTGCCACTTGAGTTTGTTAAACATCTCCGTAACGCTATCACGGTTACCAAATAACCCTGTGACGAAACGCGCCGCTCTTCTTTGGATCTTCTCTATCTCCTCCGTCAACCCGATCTGGTACTGATATGATGCGCAAGAAATGACTCGTGCGACTTTTCAACCAACGACTCCTCCAGAACTATGTGAGGAGGTCGACCACGCGTGACACCACTTCTCCTAAAACGGTGTTCACCATGTGTACAGTCGACTGGACGTCAGAGTCAGCTCCCGTACTGCCGCCAGTGGAGGCGACACTAATTACTATTTCAAAACTGCTTGCGCTACTGTTTTTTAAATGTAATTATTTCACGTACTTCATATGTACTGTTGCAACAATAAATTTTGAGTGCATTGGAAACCAATAAGGAAGTGTACAAATTTTTTTCCGGCAGTGTATTCTGTATGTACAGTAAGTAAAACTAGCGTGTTTGCAGGCCTCCCTACTGCTGCTAGCATTGTGGTTTTCATACTCCTTTTGTTGCCTGAGCGGATCTGTAGGGTGGGTAAGTGGCGTTCTCCGTGCGCCGAAGTGGCTCTGCGCGCACTGTGTGTCGTGAGAGGAGGTGTTTGCAGCCGAGTGCTAGGTAGCGGCGGCAACGGCAAACAGCTGCGGCGGGCCGCCTAATTTGGTGGCTTCATCAAAGGCAGCGCCGACCCACAATGAGCCCGTAACAGGCACGGCGAGGTTCCCGCACACGCCGACGTCGACGCCGCCGCCGGGCCTGATCGCGGGCCGCGCCGCGCCGCCGGAAACTATCGACCAGCGCCCTTCTGGAACCCTTCCCTCCCCTTCGCTTCGCTTCCTCAGAGTTAGGGCCTTGCTAATCGTGGAGAGCCCTGTTTACGACAGCCGCCGCTTCCTGTAATCGCGGTGCGCTCCGAGAAGCTTCAGTCCAAGTTTCATTGCTTACGTTAATCTTTATTGGGTGCACTCTGGTCACGTGTACAGCGATGGATCTCTATATCGAGAACTTCCGGCATTGAACAGTTCCATGTTTCTCTACTTGAGAAATAACTCTACCTTCCTTGTATCTTTGGACACCCTCTCACCTGGTCATCAATGAAACTGGGTCGTGTAGAGGTCATTCAGTCGTCTTCCTTCTGAAGTTAGAAGTCTCGAGAATAATCTCCAGAAATGACTTTTGAACCGTGATTTATTTTCAAAGAATATTCTTAAGAATTTATTTTATTTACTAGCAATTTGGTTCAAATGGCTCTGAGCATTAAGGGACTGAACTTCTGAGGTCATTAGTCCCCTAGAACTTAGAACTAGTTAAACCTAACTAACCTAAGGACATCACAAACATCCATGCCCGAGGCAGGATTCGAACCTGCGACCGTAGCGGTCTTGCGGTTCCAGACTGCAGCGCCTTTAACCGCTACCAGCAATTCATCACGAACATTAACACATTTAATCACGCTATGTAAGTATGGAAGTAGTTGCCAGGGAGTAACTGATGAAATCATACCCAAATTCCTTTTAACAAATGGGAATTTTATTCACTTTAATAGTTCCTAAAGCATTTTTTAAAAGGAACAGATTTAAAATTATAATCAGAAAGCACCCTCTAAATATCAAGTTACAATTTATTCAGAGGCAGAAAGAAACAAATTTTCACTGTATGAGCTTTCGGGCAGAGAACCTTGCCACTCACTTTTGACACGGCCGTAGTTATGACCGCTCACAACAGTCTCTGAAAGACTACACTGGTGCAAACCTGCAACACACTAGATAACTTTAAACTAAGAGTTTCAACAATTTACACAAGCACACAAACTATGCACCCCCCGTAGGAGGGATGGAAATGGCACAAAACACTAAAAATTAAAATATTAACTTTGCCAACGAAGGTGCAACTTGATTTTGACATTTAAAAAACGTCTTACGGTGAAAGGGTGACAACTTGATATACTACAATGATCATTTAAATAAAGGCCCATGAAATGCAATCTTATATAATATTCTACAAGGTTGGCCAAACAATAGTTAAGATCCTCTACAGTACACAGATACCGCCTCTGAAGATCATAGTAAATAATATCAAAGTTTCCAAAGATCAAAACATATCTCAGGCCGTTACACTCCAAGCAATAACACCAAATCTGACAAACATGACAGAGGCAGCTACTAACGTACGGTAGATTGATAGGGGGATTACCGAACAACCCGAGCCGCAGGTTGCTCTGACCCACCCCTACTCCACAATGGAAAAACGGACCACCCAATTTATAAACAACCACCTTCCCGCGGGTGGGCAAACGGAGAAGGATAGTGGGACGACCCCAAAGCAAAACCGCTGGTGACCTCACCAAGAAAACAAGTAGAATTTAACAAGAGTAAATCAAACAACATATCACCAATCACTTATCTTCTAATGAACTGCGATTTCTCGAGAAGACCTGGCGCAGCACCCCCAAATAGCTCTCCTGAACCGTCCGCTGCCAGCCGTTTCAACGGACGCAGGAAGGCGCGCCGATCTCCCGTCTCACGGCGTCGCAGCTCGCACCGGCCAGCCTGATGTGGGTTGACTCCTGTTGCTCTCGTGTCGACCGCGAAGTCACTACCCCTCGCTATACGCCGCGTCCCACTGGACTCACGTGGCGGCCTCACATGGGCCGACGCTCAAGACGCACAAGTCATCTTGTGTCTCAGTGCGCGACCGACCAACCGATCGATCCAACCGCCAATGACCATTGCCTGAGCAAACTCGAGCAGACTGGCGGCCTAACGCGCAGACTCAGATGCAGGAACTAAGCCGCGACCGGGCGACCACTCGGTGAGTTCTCTTGCAGGCGGAGTGGAAAGACTCTCATTTTGCCGGCTTTAAAGTTTGATCCGAACGACAGACAGACACTAACTGCCTAACAAATGCGGACGAGAGACAGACTAGCAAGCTGGGGACGAGAGACTGACCCATAATGACCGACTGGCGAGCTCATAGCGCCCCTTAAATGCGCGTGAACAGACAACCTTTCCCCTTTCCCACCAGAGGGGGACACCAAAGCAGCGATTGCCACAGCGGCGCCACCGCCAGAAACGGAGGGCGACTGCTTCACACTACGCGCTACGGCGCTCTCTTCAAAACAGCAATTTTTACCACGGCTCAACACTTTCCACTGTAGATCACTGACTGTGACTGCGGAGAAGCACGGATCATGGAACACCTACTGGATTGTCAGCTAGCCTGATGTGACATAAGTCATGGCATAGCGACATGCACACATACAGGATGCCGTAGTTTCGCGTACACAAGGCATAAAAGGGCAATGCTTTGGCGGAGTTGTTATTTATAATCGGGTGATTCATGCGAAAAGATTTCCGACGACATTATGGCCGCACGATGGGAACTAACAGAGTTTGAAAGCAGGATGAATCTTTCAGTTATACACATGAGACATTCTGTTGACGAAACTGTTGAGCAACGCACTATTCCGAGACCCACAGTGTCAAGAGCGTGTCGAGAATACCACATTTCACCACGGACAATGGACCACGGACTATGGACTTTGTGAGGCCGAGTGGTTCTAGGCGCTACAGTCTGGAACCGCGCGACCGTTGCGGTCGCAGGTTCGAATCCTCCCTCGGGCATGGATGTGTGTGGTGTCCTTAGGTTAGTTGGGTTTAAGTAGTTCTAAATTCTAGGGAATTGATGACCTCAGAAGTTAAGTCCTATAGTGCTCAGAGTCATATGGACTTCGTGTAGCGACCGAGAGCAGCGGCGTTTGTCTAGAGGTAACAGGCAAGCTACATACGTGAAACAACTGTAGAAATCAATGAAGGAAGTACGACGAATGTATTCGTTAGGACAATGCGGTGAGATCTGGCAGTAATGGGCTATGGCAGACGACAGGCGCGAGTGTCTTTGCTAACAGCACATCGCCTGGTCTCGGGACCATATCGGTTCGACCCTAGCCGACTGGAAAACCGTGGCCTGGTCAGATTAGTCCGGATTCCAGTTAGTAACAGCTGACAGTAGGGTACGAGTGTGGTGCAGCCTCCACGAAGCCATGGGCCCAAGTTGTCAACAAAGGTCTGTAGAAGTTGGCGGTGGTTTCATAAAGGTGTGGACTGTGTTTACATGGATTGGACTGGGTACTATGATCCATCTGAACTGATCATTGACTAGAAATGTCTATGTTCGGCTAGTTGGCAACCATTTGCAGCTATTAATGGACTTCATGTTCGCAAACAACAATGCGCTGTTACCGGGCCACAACTGTTCGCGATTGGTTTGAAGAACATTCTAGACAGTTCCAGCGAATGATATGGCTGTCCAGATCGCCTCACATGAATTCCGTCGATAATTTTTGGGACGTAATGGAATGAGCAGTTTATGGACAAAATTCTGCACTTTTGCAATTATGGACGGCTAAAGAGGCAACATGGCTCAACATATCTACTGGGACTTCCAACGACGTGTTCATTGCGTGTCTCGTCGAGTTACTGCACTACACCAGGCAAAATGAGGTCAGACACGATGTTAGAAGGTATCCCATGAGTTTTGTAATCTCAGTGTATGCCCTGCATCTTCCGCTGCGGAATATGCTCTGCTTGGAACTTCAAATTCAACTGAACTTGCAAAATTTTGTTTAGCATTAGTGTAGCTTGATAATTCCTTCTTTCATGCGAGTTTAATTACCTAATATGTCAGAACATGCCGCCCATACCATCATGATTTCTCCAGGCTCATACCTCAGGTTCTATTGGTGACAGGAAGGTTCCGTCAATAGTTTTGAATAGCCCTTAGGCTAGGGAACGCTTCTCTATATAACAGAAGGACTGTCTTGCTGCAACTATCCTCCAGTACAGCGTCAAAGTTTCAAGATTACAATTAGCTTAGGCAAATGGTGCAAATTAGTTTGCCCTTTTTGCATTATATGTGTTCTATGGCGCATCTTACATGCTTATGGAGGCACCATTCAGTTTTGGAGCGATTCCTGAGAAAACCCAAAACACATGGTTTCTGCGTATGAAATACAAGTCAATAATTACATGAGGTTATGCACAGAATATGGATGATATTTTTGCATTCCTAATATTCAGATATCGAGTAATCTTAAAAATTTTCTTGATATCTTATTTGTTTCCGAGATAGAGAGGTTGAAATATACGCTACCTGTACACGTGAAATACGGTTTGAGGCAAAAACGTAGTTCGTAAATTTACGTAGTTTATCATCATAAGGATATTGTGGACGTCACGTTGTAGTACTGAGGCACATGAAAAAAAATTTTGTGCTTGTAAAATCCAGTATAATGGGAAAAACTAGCTCTGCGTTAATTAAATTATAAAAATTTTACGGAGCCGTAAAGTTCATATTCTGATGTAGCAGGAAAAAGAAGGGAACCAGCGGAAAAATACTCACACGAGAGCACATAAAAGGAGAGTGTGTTGCTGTTTAATAGACTCTGGCTGAAAAATGGGGTACCAACTACCTCGTCCTACGTTCCTCAGTATCCTTAAAAACTTGCCCCAACATTTTTGCATGCGAGCATATTCGCGATTTTTTATGCTGAGAGAAAATGAGGTGGTGACAGTGGAAAATAGATGGGTAAAAAAATAAATACTGGAAGGTATTTCGTTATAGAGAGACTGAAGGAGACCATGGCAGTGTAGAAGAAAGAGAAGGACACAGTGGCAGTGGAATATAGCTGACATCTAGGCGCGCAGTCCGGAACCGCGCGGCTGCTACGGTCGCAGGTTCGAATCCTGCCTCGGGCATGGATGTGTGTGATGTCCTTAGGTTAGTTAGGTTTAAGTAGTTCTAAGTTCTAGGGGACTGATGACCACATATGTTAAGTCCCATAGAGCTCCGAGCCATTTGAATATAGCTGACAGTGACGGAACAGTGCTAGGGAAAATGTGATGGAGGGAGTGCCAGTGGGAGAGGAATAAAATGACGACTAAAGTGCAAGTGGGTGACAACCTGTGATCACGAGAGACAGAATCTATGAAAATGACAACGATGAAGACAGTGAAGTTGACAGCGAGAAGAGACAGCAGCAGTGGGAAAGACTGAATGAAGGAGTAGCTGTAAGAGTGAGTAATAAGAGTGAGTAAGAGGGAGACAGTGATAATGAGAGAAGACACTAGTAGTAGGACAAAGCGAAGAGGGCTGTGGCTGTGAGACAGGAGACAACGACAGTTAGAGAGACACAAAGAGATAATGACAAAGTGTAGGGCTGCATGAGTGAGTGAGAATGGGCAAGTAGAAGTGGATGTGTATGAGCAACTTACAGCGATTGGGTGGTGGGTGTGATAGAGTTGCAGTTAGGAAAGCTTGTGGGAGTGAGAGATGAATTACACGTTAAAAAAGCGCGAATACATTCGCATGCCGAAGTTTTAGGGAAATTTTTTAAAGGAGCTGAGGAAGGTAAAACTCGGCAGCTGGTACCGACCCATCAGTTATAGTCTTTTACACAGGAGCATATTCGCCTTTTTTCCGATCCGACAGAAACATTTCTCCGTTGTTGGTAATTGCCGCAGTTGTATTTGTTTCTGATCCGACTAAATGCATAAATATCAGTGGAATGTGCATTTCTTGTTCTTCACCAGAAATATTCCAAGCAATTTCGTCTACCTCCATTTGCTCAGTTGTTCCTGCGCCTGCGTTGGCGATTCAGGAGGGTCTCAGATTTATTCGTCGTTCGGTGGCTCAAATGGTTCAAATGGCTCTGAGTACTACGGGACATAACATCTAAGGTCATCAGTTCCCTAGAACTTAGAACTACTTAAACCTAACTAACCTAAGGACATCACATACATCCATGTCCGAGGCAGGATTCGAACCTGCGGTTGTAGAAGTCGCGCGGTTCCGGACTGAAGCGCCTAGAACCGCTCGGCCAACGTGGCCGGCCGTTGTGTTGTGTTCCAGAACCTTCTTGTATTTGTTGTTGTCATTTCTTACTTGTAAATAGTAGCTCTTTTTACTGTATTCCTCAGTCCGAAGGGTAGTTGGATGCAGCTCTCCCCAATAGTCTGCCCTGTGCAAGGCTCTTCATCCCTCCTTAACTAATACATCTTAGCCTATTGTAGATTTTTTACACCCGGTACTTCCCTCCATTATGATACTGCAAACCACTTTATGCCTTAGGATGGGTCTTTTCAACCAATGACATCTTTCGATCACGTACTGACACAAATTTTCCTTTTTACCAGACACCAAATATATAATTCAGGCGAGGACGACCAATGGTCACTTCAGTGCGGACGCACACCTTCCCCGAACTCCTGCGGGAATCGCCGAAATGGCACGAAAAATGAGAATAATGGACAAGGGGCACTACATCAGTAGTGGGTGGATAACCTGAGAATTTGCTTCTGACGTGAGGCGAGCTAGGGTAGTCGGTGCAGTCGCCATGGCCACTGTGTCGGGGTGGCGCAGTGGTCAGAAGATCGGCGTAGTGAGCAGGAGGGCCGGGTTCGAATCCCAGTCAGGCATAAATTTTCAGCTTTCCCCTTTTATAGACCAATGCCCACTGGAAGACAATGTCATTGATTCCTTTGTGTCTCGACCTCGTCATTAGTTTTTCGATCAACCCATCCAATCTTCAGCATTATTCGCTGTAACGACATTTCTGACGGCTCAGTTCTCTCCTCATCTGAACTGTTAATCATCCATGTTTCACTCCCATACGAGGCTACACTCGAGACAAATACAGTGTCCAGTCACATTCCTCTGATCACCCATCAATAGCCTGAGTAACCACCTTGTGTAGCGATCACCGCTACGAGACGTGCAGTAGGAAAGTCGACGCCGCTCTGGAAGGTACCAACAGAGATTTGGAGCCGTTCCACATCCATCGCCGTGGCCAGCTGCTCCAAGTTTCCCGGTTGAGGATATATGGTGCAAACTGCCCGATCGAAGTGGCCTCATAGATTCTGGACTAGATTTAAAACCTGGGATTTTGGTGGCCATAAGAGTACGATAAACCCATCCTGGTGCTCTTCGAACCACCCACGTGCACTGAGAGCTGTGTGACACACTGTATTGTCCTGATGGCATATGCTATCGTGCCGGGGAGAAAACAAACTGCGTGTAAGGTTTGACATGGTCCCCAAGTATAGGTGTAGTGTTGTTCCATTTGGCCTTCAAGAGTGACGAAATCGCCGCCGATGAATGGCAGTCAGTATATGGGTATTAACTAGGCGCTTCCTGCAGAGGTCTATATGCAGCAACGTTCGCTGACAGTCGTTGAGGAGACACTTCTAGTTGTACCTTGGTTCGTCTGGACGATCATTTGCCCACCAGTTGCACGTCTATTCGCCCGTAGGCAACTCCACAACCGTCTCTCAACCCTGTCATCTGTGGCCAAGGTGCACTACGGTTACCTCAGTGGCCGCTTTGGATAACGTAATTTTGCCATGAACGGTATACTATAACCGCGTCGGCACGCGAACAGCTTATAAACTTAGACGTTTCGCAAATGCTTCCACCCTAGTCCCGAAAGCCAATGATCAACAGATGAATCGCTCCGTTTCCGCATTACGACAACAACTGCACTGTTTTCCGCGTCCCCCCAACACGCTTTGTGTGTCCTCCAGTGGTAGTGCTGCTACCTGACGTCTGCAGGTGGTTACTACACGCCGATGTCGAACATGGACAGTGCTCACATTTATGTGACTGGACCGTGTACCTTCAGAAAATGGTTTCTGTTATCTAAATTTACACTCGGTGTTAACAGATTCCTAGTTTTTCACAAGTGTTGGTCTTACTATTGACAGTATGCGATTTATTTCCTCGCTCAATGGTAAGTTATTTTGCTACTCTAATATGAAAACTCAGTTACAGTACTTACTGTCTCATTTCCTAATCTCCTTCCCTCGGCAACGCCTGATTATGTTCACGTACATTGGATTACATCTGTTTCATTTTTGTTAATGTTCATCTCATAATCTCTTTTCGAGACAGTATCTACTGTTTTAACTGTTCTTCTAAGTCCTTTGACGTCTCTGGTGGAATTACAACGTCATCAATAAAGCAATATAATTATTGTCTGTTCCCCTAAACTTTAATTCACTTTCCAAATTTCTTTTTGATTTTATTTACAGCTTTCTCAACGAACAGATTCAACTGTGACCTGCATCCTTTACAGCCTCTGTTTCCTTTACCTTTCCATGTTCTTTTACAAGAAATTCCGTCACTATCTTGCAACGATTAGCCCTATTAGTTCAGTAATACCCTCAGATGTCAGCGCCTGTGGTTTCTGGAACTGGAATAACTAGGTTCGTTTTGAAATATGAGTTTATTTCGCCTGTCTCACATACATTATCTCGCATAGTGTGTGGAATAGTTAAGTCGTGGCAACTTTCCAGAGAATGTCAGCTATTCTGAGGGAATGTCGCCTGCTCCAGCGGTCTGATGATAGAAATAGACACGAAAAGCGTATAAAAAGCCCGTAAGTGGGACCGAAATGTTGGAAGTTATGTGAGAATTATTGCCAAATAAACGAAGAGGTACAAGGAAGACTGTACGAGCAAAAATGAACATTAGATTGGTTCCTTTCACTGTGGAACAAATGTCAATAGTACGTTGTGATCCAACCTGGTTTCGAAAATTTCAGGCAAACAGGAATTTGGTAACTATAAGTGCGCACCAACAATGGTCCACATACATTCTACTTACATTGGGTTGGTATCAATGAAAATAATTTCAGCAATTGCAGCAAGAAACAAGAAGGAGATTCAAATAACTTTTGTTTTCTTGAAGTTTCTTGCAAGTGCAGGAAAACCGCTTATTGCAAAGCCTTGGAAGTTGAAAATGCCTCTTTCATCAAGAGCTCCTCTTTCCTTGTGTCATGAAGATACTCAGCTAAACAAAGCCCTATATGACTCTACACGAAATAGTATCCAGTTTTTTATGAAAACCTGTACTTACACAAATCTTTAGTCTTATGTGAGCCAATATTTTTTCAGTCCTTTTTTATATTATTGTTTATCTACAGTTGGTACAATTTGGAAAGATTCTTTATTTCATAAATATTGTGCCTACGTAGATGTTGTAAAATGATATAAAATTTTGTGCTGAAACTCTTTGCATTTCGATTACTCTGTATATACAGTGTGTTAGAGGTACAAGTACAGATATTTCTATTTATGACTGATCACAGTGTACTGAACGACGTTACATCAGTATTTACTTCATCTCCAGACATATAATATTTGCTATTAGGAGTAGTATGTTTTTGGTTGCGTAATACCTTCAATTACATGTGGAACAAGTAAGCCATTAATCTTTATTTTCCCCTGGGCAGTAGGCCAGATGTTGAAGTGTGGATAGATGGACGCAAAGCGGTTAGTCTATACTGACAGGCCTTGTCCACTTCATGGCATGGTTACTACCATGCAGAAAACATCAGGTAGTAAACTATGTGATATGTTTGTGGGTAGACAGACACAGAGAAAAATACAACTAATACATTGAAATTGGAACATATTACGGTACCAATGATTACAATATCTGTTCTTGTACCATAGACATATTGTTTGTTTTTCCACTGATGAACCAAAACAGTATGACGACATGCTTCACTGCGTGCTGCCCGCCCTTGGAACATAGCAACAGTTCTGTGTGGCATGGATTCGTCAAGTCCTTAGTAGGTTTCCGGATGTGTGTGTGGCACCAGTTCCCTTAAAACACGGGCGAGTAATACGAGAGCGTGAAGGTGACACTCAACATGGCTCTGGTTTATTCCATCGCGATAAAACGAGGCGATTTTGATGGCCAATAAATCGACGTAAGTTCGTTTTCATACTCATCGAACAACTGGACTTGACATGGACAGTTATACTGTTGGAAGATGCCATCGCCACACGGAAGATCATTTAGCACTGAGGGATACAGGTGATCCGCACTAACGTTCTCGTAGGCCAACTTTTATCTGTAATACTGAAAGATGCACATGTCATAAGAAATGGTTATGAAACGTGTGTGTGTTATCAGGAACATAACTTTTTTTTTGCTATATTTACCACTTGAGCATTTTTACATACCTCAACACATGAATGATAGTATTCTTTGGCTACCAAAGGTTGTATTAACGAGTGGAACCCGAGCGACCTAGTGAGTTAGAGGAAGAGAGAGAGAGAGAGAGAGAGAGAGAGAGAGAGAGAGAGATGAGTCGTCAATGAGTGGAGGAGCTTTGATGGCGCTCGTGCGGCACTCAGAATTAATTTCTGCTCCCTTATGTGTAATTGAGGATAATGAATAAAGGATAATTTTAAGAGGATTTTGTAGAGAGACGGCTCGTTTGGAAAAAGATAATCTCCATTGAGTTTATTTGCTGCAAGTGATAGCCGCGTTATTGTTTAGTTTAAAGATTTCATTGTGTTTAACAATATCTACGTGTTGATATGCAGGGCGAATTATCAATTCAGTACTCTAATTACCTTTCTTCCACCACTGTTGTTTAAAAGTATTTATAAGGATTGCAAAGATTAAATTTTACGTAATTTAAATATGGTGTGTAAAAGTTATTTTTATGGTGTAAGACGATGCTCAGAAAAATCATACTCCATGCTTAGTACTAGTCAGTTTTGTGTTATTAAAGGGACTGAATACACTTTCAAATACCCTTCATTTGTTTACAAATATTTCACTAAGGCTAATACTCACTGTTTAATGGAAAGTAAATCTGGATAAATTGCAGTGCCTCACTGTTGCATGGACAATGAAATGCATTTTTCGACAGATATTCAAAGTCTAATTCACAAGTAGCATAAAAATAAAACACGAGAAGGCAGTTTTCAGTACAGTGATTTATTTCAGGTACATGTAGATCAGCACTTATCATTTCGCGGTGTGCTAAGAGAGTATAGCCTACTTTTCAAAGTAAGAAAGCATTAAAGGACCTAAGTGGCCTTTGCCGGGTGAAATTGGGAACTATTTTCATTTACAAATTATTCAGGATCTGCGTTTTCTAACAGGGTACAGTTTGAACACGCAAGACTTAGCCGTTGTGCGTGATTGATACACGGGGAACCCATTCTATGTATTATGGATTGGTTCATGGTATTAAATTTTTTATTTACAGCGTTAGATTCAGTTTGGATTAATTTGTATCACACACACAGAAATTAATCTACAGAGATATGTTCGCGTTCAGAAGTAAGGTTGCTGAGATGATTCTAGATCAGAATATGTAATTTGAATTGAAAGTCAGACAGATTCAAGTAAAAGGTAATAGTTGAATCATATTCAATCAGTTGCATGGATTATGGAACTAACTAAAAATGTAACATAATAGTCACTTATTCTGGCGTGGCACTAATACGCCATGTTTTCCACTGTATCGTAAAAGGAAAATACATTAAAGGTGAGTTCCATTTGCACAGAAGAAGAGGTGTTCCGAGTCTGTTATTTGACTCACAATTCATGCAATCAGATGTTATACTTTTCCGTGTCTACAGTGCTATGAGCAGGACGTTTAAATGAATCAGGTAAAGTGCAATCAATGGAAGCAGAGACTGAGAGGGTGAGCGGAAAGTTATACAATAAATTTTAGTTGATTAAGAAAATTTATTCTCAACTAAGCAATAAAAAACTACAAGGTAACTCATTTCATCATGAAATGTTAATTACAAATTTTTGTTACTGTGAGTGCTTATTGATGAAAAGGAAGGACCAGTCACAAGTGCGCCCACAGAGGGCAGCCACCAAACTGTTCAGGTAGCGAGGTGGTAATAAATGAATCAGTGTATAAAATCTGATCTCACGGAAAGACGGTACAGTTTGTTGAAGAATTGCCTCGAATGACGTAATTGCGTTACTCCAAGTCAGTCTACGATTGGTTTTCGAGGTGGTTGGTGTGTGAAGTGCAGACGGAAGTAGATGTTGCAGCTGTGTCGGAAAACATATTTTAGCGGTCTCATTTTGACTTTAAGATGGTATAAAGCAGTTTTTTGACTTTTGCGGTGCTCAGGAACTAATGATTAATGATGGAGAATCTTGTTATGAATATTAACGACAGGCTGGCTCTAGAAATCGGTTTCCTAACTTTGAAATTAATGAAATAAAACACAATTAGATGGCATCCTAACTGTTTACAGTTCTTATTGTGGTTAGATTTAAACACATCCATCTGTCACATCACTGTTTGTGGCGCAAGCGTTAGCGACTACGACCGCCGGAGAAGACACTAAGCGGGACAACGGCTATGGGGCTGACCGGAGTGGCCGAGCGGTTCTAGGCGCTACAGTCTGGAACCGCGCGGCCGCTACAGTCTCAGGTTCAAATCCTGCCTCGGGCATGGATGTGTGTGATGTCCTTAGGTTAGTTAGGTTTAAGTAGTTCTAAGTTCTAGGGGACTGATGACCTCAGAAGTTAAATCCCATGGCGCTCAGAGCCATTTGAACCATTTTGAACGGCAATGGGTCAACTATAGAAGATGTGAGGTAAGCAAGCTGCCTTTAGTTGTGCTAAGGAGAGTGATCGCAGACATTTCTTGCTAAAATCGACCGTGTTTGTTAATGCCGGCACATCTTTAAGGTTGGAAGCTTCATTTACTGTAGCCGATTGTGTCGATTATGGGGGCAAAATCCGAGTTTACTGTGAGGTTACGTTTTTACCACCGACTGTAAAATTCGTTACACAGATTCGTAAAATGTGAATGCATTTCGTAGAAGAAAGAGAACAACCGTTCAGGTCTTGATTATTAACTCACTTTTATTAGACAGTTTTCATCTAATTTTTAATGAGAGTTTTCACTTCTTGTTGACTTCGGATTCTTAGAACGGATATTATTCCACTGTTCTGTTTCGTTTCTGGTAAGATAATTCTGCTTCAATAGTGCTGGCACGTATGGTTTCGCACTGTAGACTTCCTAATCACTAATGCTGCCCTCAAAATGTGATAGTGCAAACCGCATACGCACAGAAAGTTTTGTTTTTGCTTCTAAGACAGCTCCTGCCCAGTCACTGCAGCGAAGATGAACACAGTGCTCGACAATTCGGAACAAAAAATTTTTCAGTTACGTCTGAAAACTGCAGCTGGTTATTTGCAGCACGTTTGAATATTAAACTGGATGAGGAAAGCAAAAGGTACCGCGAAAAAAAAGAAAAAAAAGACGTGCCACGTCATGTGTTTCGAAATTCTGCTCGCTGGCTAGGATCGGGTACTCAGGTTTTTACTGCGCATGTCTCGATATAACACTCACTAAAACTTTTATAGGTATTTTCTTCTCGGGCGTTATCGTCAACACCTGCTGCAGACGAAGTACCAAACAAGGAGACATAAATTATGAAGCTTTTAACGGCCGCGCTATAAAACCGAGAATGGTTTGCCCATAAAAATCGTGAATGCTGCGGAAATACACAGGGGGTGAAAAGTTGCACGTTTAGCTGAAACACATCTTAACTTCTGTGTAATGCAATACTTGACTCATAAGTACTGCAGTGAAGTATCACACTTTTTTTTCCTTATTCTAAATGTGACACGAATATTACGAACACATATGGATTTTTCTTAGCTGTGTCAACCCACTTTTTAAGGTAAAGATGTACAGTGTTTCGATAAAGAGCTCAGATTAAGCATCAGTAGTAACGACATACCCAGTTTTTATAACAATTACCCGCCCAAAAAGTGCTTCAAATGGCTCTGAGCACTATGGGAGTTAACATCTATGGTCATCAGTCCTCTAGAACTTAGAACAACTTAAACCTAACTAACCTAAGGACATCACACAACACCCAGCCATCACGAGGCAGAGAAAATCCCTGACCCCGCCGGGAATCGAACCCGGGAACCCGGGAGTGGGAAGCGAGAACGCTGCCGCACGACCACGAGCTGCGGGCAGGCACGTTGTAGTCTGAGGCGAATTTCAGCAGCAGATTTTCACACTTGAACAAGGAATTCAATGACAGCACGCTGTCGAAACGAAACATCGATGTACACCGTTTTGAAAGTACTGTCTGTGGTCACGTTATAGACTCTAATGACATCACAATATTGAAACATGCTGTAGTAAGTCTGTAGATTAAGATCCTGCTCTTATTTTTGTTATGTTCTTGGAATTTGAATTTTAACAAAACGTTGCGCACGACTCTTACAGAGATCAAAAAAAGTTTTGCGTCACATCAGTTCCGAGAGTTCCAGAACTTGTATAGAAAATTGGAATAGAGATCAACATAAACCTCATTTTCGCCCTTTTTATTGATTATGGAAACCACAAATTACATGTCGTACCACAATAAAGCGAGACCTTCAGAATTGGTGGTCCAGATTGCTGTACACACCGATACTTCTAATACCCAGTACAAAAAAATGTTCAAATGTGTGTGAAATCTTATGGGACTTCACTGCTGAGGTGATCAGTCCCTAAGCTTACACACTACTTAACCTAAATTATCCTAAGGACAAACACACACACCAATGCCCGAGGGAGGACTTGAACCTCCTCCGGAACCAGCCGCACAGTCCATGACTGCATAGCCTGAGACCGCTCGGCTAATCCCGTACGGCTAATACCCAGTAGCACGTCTTCTTGCACTGATGCATGCCTGTATTTGTCGTGGCGTACTATCCACAGATTCATCAAGGCACTGTTGCTCCAGATTGTCCCACTCCTCAACGGCGATTCGGCGTAGATCCCTCAGAGTGGTTGGTGGGTCACGTCGTCCATAAACGGCCCTTTTCAATATATCCCAGGCATTGTCAATAGGGTTCATGTCTGGAGGACATGTTGGCCACTTTATTCGAGCGATGTCGTTATCCTGAAGGAAGTCATTCACAAGACGTGCACGATGGGGGCGCGAATTGTCGTCCATGAAGTCGAAAGCCCCGCCAATATGGTGCGGATATGGTTGCACTATCGGTCAGAGGATGGCATTCACGTATCCTAAAGCAGTTACGGCTCTTTCGATGACCACCAGCGGCGTACTTCGGCCCCAGATAATGCCACCCCAAAACATCAGGGAACTTCCACCTTGCTGCACTCGCTGGACGGTTCAGCTGATAAGGTTGCCTCCAAACACATCTCCGACGATTGTCTGGTTGAATTCATATGCAACACTCATCGGTGAAGAGAACGTGATGCCAATCCTAAGCGGTCTATTCGGCATGTTGTTATGCCCATCTGTACCGCGCTGCATGGTGTCGTGGATGCAAAGATGAACCTCCTCATGGACGTCGGGAATGAAGTTGCGCATCATGCAGCCTTTTGCGCACAGTTTGTCGTAACACGCCATCCTGTGGCTGCACGAAAAACGTTAATCAAGATGGTGGCGTTGATGTCAGAGATCCTACGAGTCACAATCCTTAGGTAGCGGTCATCCACTGCAGTAGTAGCCCTTGGGCGGCCTGAGAGAATCCTGTTATCGACATTTCGTGTCTCTCTGTATGTCCTCCATGTCCGAACAACATCGCTTTGGTTAACTCTGAGACGCCTGGACACTTCCCTTGTAGAGAGACCTTCTTGGCACAAAGTAACAATGCGGACGTGATTGAAACGCGGTATTGAACGTCTGGGCGTGGTTGAACTGCAGACAACACGAGCCGTGTATCTCCTTCTTGGTGGAATGACAGGAACTGATCGGCTGTCGGACCCCCTCTGTCTAATGCATGGTTGTTTACATCTATGGGTGGGTTTAGTGACATCTCTGAACTATCAAAGGGACTGTCTCTGTGATACAACAGCCGTAGTCAACGTCTGTCTTCAGAAGATCTGGGAAACGAGGTGATACAAAACTTTTTTTGATGTGTGTAGTATGACCTTCGTATATTTCTCGCATTATTGGTCGTACTCATATAACCTGTTAATATGATAGTCCACACACTCGCTAGCTATAGATTACAAGTTATGCGAGATGTTCCACTGAGCATAGGGCTCAACTGTTGAGCTATTCCTCCCCTATGACGTGATGGTCGTTTACAATGGAGCTCCCACCAATAGCTTCGTCCCCTTCCTTACGACGCCGTCTGCCGCCAAGTTGCCATGCACGCACTCCGTGGAAATGTATTACTCTTATACGTATTTACGTGCAGTGCCCATTTCAAAAACATTTTATGCAGCCTTTCTGAAAAACTGAAACATTTCCCTTTGCGAGTAGAAACAATGAAACCAGTTTCGTCATTCCCGCTAAGCTGCTGCTGCAGCGTATTTAGGCGGGGTCGCGAATTCACAGCACGACATTGCCAGAGCGCGTACGTCCGCCGGCCAACAAAAAGCGAGCGAGCAGAGGTGAGTAGAGGTGAGGTCAGGTTGGGGCCGGCCCGCGGTCCGGAAGTTACAAAGTTGTCCGCGGCCGCAGCGGCGGCGTTGGCGGCGGCGCATGAAAAGTTAACGCCGTGGAAGTGCCGGCGGACAGCGCGGTCGGGCCGGCGCCTAAAAACGCTAATCCGCTAAGCCGGGCCAGATATTCGGTCGAATTAACGCCGGCCAGCGGCGCCCTTAAAACCCCGCTCGCCCTGCGGCTTACACAACCCCCCCGGAGTGGCCTCGCACCACTTCCGGACACTGGCGCCGGAGCACCAGAACTTACTCCCTATGTAGCGCACAACCAATCCGCAGTCGCCAGCCGAGTTGACACGATTTTCAAGGACGACACTCGCCGTTCTTTTCATAAATAATCCGTGGTCGACTGTGACCACTGGATTTATCGCAAATCGATTTAGTCAGATGAGAAACCGTTTGCGAGCTGTAACCTAAATTTCTACACATTTGCCGGCCAGGATGGCAGAGCGGTTCTAGACGCTACAGTCTGGAACCGCGCGACCGCTACGGTTGCAGGTTCAAATCCTGCCTCGGGCATGGATGTTTGTGATGTCCTTAGGTTAGTTAGGTTTAAGTAGTTCTAAGTTCTAGGGGACTTACGACCTCAGCAGTTGAGTCCCATAGTGCTCAGAGCCATTTGAACCATTTTATCTACACATTAAAAGTCGGTACTGATGTAACATGACTTTCATCAACTACACAAAATGCTCCATAGGCCTCTCCATTTCAATATCGACAATTTTATGTCTTTATCAGCTTCTCTGGTGCTGTTCAACTTTTCGTATTTGGTTTCTCTATTAGAAATGATCCCCAGCTTTATTAACATGTAATGGAAGTCAGAACCGTCTCTTGTTCGCATTGATGTATTATGGAAAAGCTTCGCTAATGTGAAACACTTCTTCGGCTGAACACGTGCTCATAACTTCCGAAAAATGGTTCAAATGGCTCTGAGCACTATGGGACATAACATCTGAGGTCATCAGTCCCGTAGACGTAGAAGTACTTAAACCTAACTAACTTAAGGATGTCACGCACGTCCATGCCCGAGGCAAGATTCGAACCTGCGACCGTAGCAGTCACGCGGTTCCACACTGAAGCGCCTAGAACCGCTGGGCCGTACAGGTCGGCCATAACTTTCGAGATATGCGTTTTAGATCACATGTTCAGCAGACGTCCAGACTACTTCCTCCCAAAACATCGAGGGCAAGAAGCATCCAGTGGAGGAGATCTGTTTCACAGTATCGAAGACGAAGATGTCCTCGTATCTTATAAGGTATACGTTTTAGAGCGCATGTTTACTATAGTGTTTTTGCTTCGAATGATCGTTCCGAACATCTCCCTGAATATTGACCATTGCTTCCAGGTCATCCCGTATAATGTACGACGCTTTATTCTATCCTGAAATTAAGCCCAGCACGGCTCTAATGTCCTCAACATCTTCGACACACTCTTCCTCTTCTACTACACTGCAGATTCAGATGGAAAGGCGTATTCACCGAGCCTCTGACGAAGACCATAGCTTTAAAGTTTATAGCGTTTGCTTGGGTGCAAAATTATTGCTTGTATTCTTTTTGTTGATACTTCATTGCTTGCTGGTCATCGTGCATTGCTTAGAACCGAGATTACTGTCTATCGGCTTGCTTTCTAGTCTTTCGTAGAGCAGCAGAAATTGAACCAAAGGGTAACAGACACCTGAATCTGCACACACACACACACACACACACACACACACACACACACAAATGGTTCAAATGGCTCTGAGCACTATGGGACTTCACATCTGAGGTCATCAGTCCCCTAGAACTTAGAACTACTTAAACCTAACTAACCTAAGGACATCACACACATCCATGCCCGAGGCAGGATTCGAACCTGCGACCGTTGCGGTCTCGCGGTTCCAGAATGAAGTGCCTAGAACCGCTTGGCCACACCAACTTGCACACACACAGACACACACACACACACACACACACACACACACTCTCTGAAAGCCACTGCGCAGTGCACGTTGTAAGGTACATCGTACCAATATTATCGATTTCCTTTCCTATTCTGTCCGTGAACTGAGCGAGGCAGAAATCACAGATATGTGGCTCTGAACGCGCTCTTATATCTGTCACCTTATTCTCCAGTCACATTAATGTTGTGGGATCCTGCCCATTCGTCTCTTAAAGGATGCCTAGGAAACTGGTTTCCTCGGGTAGCTAGACAACATTCAAGCAAATCATATTAATGGAGTTCGTTACAGTAATTGAATTGACAGTCATTAACTTGCATATGGACAAGGCAGTGTCGCAAGCAGTTGGCGACGTGCAAATGATCAGTGTCCTTCGAAATATACAGTTTCCATGCAAGTAAGTGATATGGATCACAAGTCACGCCTCTTCTAGTGCGGCTCTACTAGTGCGGCGCGACGCGTTTATACTCTTCGCGAAGAGGCCGCTCCTGTCGTGGTGACGTCCTAGACAGCGTGCTATTGGCTGACGTCGTCTCACAGCCCTCTCTGCTGTATCGTTCCTGATTTTCGTGTCGGCGCTTATCGTTACGCCGGAACAAATGTGACCACCGCCTGCGTTCGACGTTGAGATGTAATAACCAGAGACAGACGACAGATGGCAGCACTGACAGTGGAGGGTATATAAAACATGTTGGGGGGACGTCGAAAACAGTGAAGTCGTTGTCGTAATGCGGTAGAGCAATGATTTATCCGGCCCCCTAATGGGGCGATCATTAGTTTCCAGCCCAGAAAGGAAGCCTTTACGAAAAAGGTTTTCAAACCGTTCGCGTGCTGCCTTGTTTACAATGTACCGTGCGTGGTAAAATGGCGCTATCCAAAACGGGTGCCGAGGCAATTCTTGTGCACCGTGGGCCATAGATGACAGAGTTGAATGACAACTGAGCCCTGACCGCCAAGATGAACCAAAGGGCTTCCACCATTGTCTCCTCAACGAGACCGTTCAGCGGACGTTGCTGCCTATGAGTCTCCGCAGCAGGCGCGCGGGTCACACATCCATGCTGACTGCTGTTCATCCGCGACGAAGGCTGGTATTTGTACGTCACTACCAAACTGTACGTCCACTGAGCAGCTACTGGTAGCTTTTTCAGGTGAACCACGTTTATGCTTGGTCAGACAGATGGAAAACACCGTACAAAAATCATTGGAGGGGTCCAGGCAGGAGGAGGGATCGTTACGGTCTGGAGAATGTTTTCGTGGCATTTCCTGAGTGATATCGTCATTCTGAAAGGCACAGTGGGTCAACACAAGTATACATCTATCCTTGCGGGCCATGTCCACTTCTACATGCAGTGAGTTTTTCGGCGGCTTGACGGAACAATGCAACGTGTGGCACAGTTCACAGTATACATGCGTGGTTCGTAGGGCACCAGGATGAGTCTACCGTACTCTCCTGGGCACCAGACTCCCAAGACTTAACTGAAATTGAGAATCTGTAGGATCACTTCGATCGGGGTGTTAGTGCCATGGATCCTAAACGTGAAACCTAGGCAGATGGCCTCGGCACTGGAGTCGACATGGCTCCACACCCCTGTCAGTACATCTACATCTACATTTATACTCCGCAAGCCAACCAACGGTGTGTGGCGGAGGGCACTTTACGTGCCACTGTCATTACCTGCCTTTCCTGTTCCAGTAAGTCGCGTATGGTTCGCGGGAAGAATGACTGCCGGAAAGCCTCCGTGCGCGCTCGAATCTCTCTAATTTTACATTCGTGATCACGGGAGGTATAAGTAGGGGGAAGCCATATATTATACCTTCCAGAACCTCACTGAATCTCTTCCTGCACGTCTCGCAGCAGCAGAAGGAGGCTCTTCAAGGCTCTTGATGGTTGGTCACATTAATGTGACTGGACAGTGTTCAGTTGTGACAATGTAACGGTCACACTGTCTGCTTTGTTCTCTAAATTGTTCCCAACGGGTTTTCGTGAGAACTAACCTGCCTTCCAACAATTCTTATTTTCGTTCCGCGAGCATTTCTGTTACCGTTTTGTATGGGCTATGTGACCCTGTTATGACTTTATCAGCACTTCCGATACATGTCGTCTCATTCACAGAATGCCGAGATGTTAAATTTTTCATTTAAAAGTGTACTCATGCCTGCAGATTCATTTCGCAGTCCCAGTATTTGACAGTCATGCAAACGAGTGATACTGCAGTACGCACTCCAAGTGTTGATACACAATTGAGACAACTCAAATAGACATGACAGACGGAATTGGCAGATTTCCTCTTAGTTTTCAGATGGTACCATTAACCGTCCCGATACTTTAAAAAATCGAACTATCATGTAATAAACAATACCTACGGCAACTAAGACTGTGTGGACTGAATGAGTATAGCCTGGGTTATTTGCGTTTCGTTTTCAGAAAAGCTAGTTTCGCCACATCTGAATGTTAATGATGCCATATCTTCTGAACTAGTGAACTATGTGCCATACCATGATGTACGTTTGAAGGTACGGTGACTGGTACATACGGATATTGTCCGCAAAGTATGATGCGAGTAGATTTTGTAAAAAATAAGTAATAAATTAAAACGAAATGCCTGACGCTGAAGCCGGCCGCGGTGGCCGTGCTGTTCTGGCGCTGCAGTCCGGAACCGCGGGACTGCTACGGTCGCAGGTTCGAATCCTGCCTCGGGCATGGGTGTGTGTGATGTCCTTAGGTTAGTTAGGTTTAAGTAGTTCTAAGTTCTAGGGGACTTATGACCTAAGATGTTGAGTCCCATAGTGCTCAGAGACATTTGAACCATTTTGAACCTGACGCTAAAGTTTTAATACGTGAACATTGCGAATATATTAAGCTGTATGTATTTTCTTCCTTTCACTATATTCTGGGGAATGTCAGCGAGAAAAAGTGTAGAAACGGTTTCCCTAACTATTCACATATTCAAATAATTGATGAAAAATGTGAGTAAATTGCGCGCCGTGACTTACGCTATATCAAGACGTATACTTCAGTGCCTACTTTAATGCGTTAAACTTTTAACGTAAGATTATATCTGTTAATAAGTAGATCATGTGGCCTCTAGTCAGCAAGGGAGACACCAAGAAAACCTCTCAGATCCGATCGGAAAAGTAGTTACTTGAATGGTGTACCAGTAAAATGAACTAATTTGGAGAAAAATGTGACCTCAGTGTGTAATCCAGACGTTATGTGGGAAGCAAAATTCATGAGTGCTAGTTTAAAGAAAATACTGAACCTAGGGGTTTTCTGGGATAGAAATCATGTGACTGACTACTAAAATGAGTCTCAATAGCAAAGCACTGTCTGTCACCACACATTCGCTCCCAGTACCGTTTTTGATATGCCTAGTAGAGTAACGCTGCTCGAGTCTATCATAAAGTTTCTCCAAATGTGCCACACAGTACGTGGAGTGAATATAGCTGATTATGGAAGATTGCGGAGGGCTGAATTCACTTTCTTCACTACATTTTTCCTGTGACTCTCACTAGCAAGGGAATCTATTTTGTTCGAATAATTTGTACTCATTTTCATCTACTTAACATAATTCTGCTTCTTCATTATTAAGTATTACGTTTAATTTGCTCTGATGTGTGTGTCTTTGACTCCCGGAAATAAAATGTCAATTCATCATAAATATAGTAGTCAACATATGTATTTGAAGACACTTTCGTGTACAACATAAATTTACTCGAAAAACCAGTTTTCTTCGATACTACACAATTTACTTGTATATACTCAATTAGTGGGCCACGTATGCTTCAAGTTTTCACCTTGAGTATCCTTTTGATAAATTATTCTTCAAATGACTAACATTTCCTGAACATAAAATTCACCGGTTATTCGCAGTGAGATAATAGGTTCGTAGGAACACCTTCCATAAATTAATCCGACCTAACATGAAACAAAATCGTATTCTGACACTTATTATAAATAGCCTTTTGAAACTATCAAACAGTCTCTCTCTTAGCAGGAGTTCAAGACACACAGATTCAGACAGTTAGCTTAGCATGAAAGATGATCTTCCAATTAGTACTGATTCATTAAGACACCGTTAAGAACACATAGGTAAATTAGAAAATATATTTTATTCGAAAATTTTTCTTTCATATTCGTGCTTTGCAACTCACTTTTGTTTGATATGCACTATATGAGCATTCGGTTCAGTTTCGCTCTTGCATTTCTAAGCCGTTTCCGGCAATTTTATTGCGATTTATGTTTTGTTTCCTTTAATTCTTCTGTCTTCATGTCAGTCCAATTCAATCAGTATATTGTAAACATGATTTGCAAAGAAACACAACCGGCGGTCTTCTAGATACTTCCATTTTTGTTATTATGATCTGAGTCACCTATACAACTGACCTTCGCAATAATTTAAAACTATACATAACATAAATTGAAATGAAATGTTTGTCTTAACAATGACGTGTGGCTCGGCTAACGCCATGAAAATGAAGTCACAAGTCACCACTCCAGAAGTAGCTGGTTCAGCTGAAAGTCTGTATCTGCCCGACAGTGTTAAGGGGATGTTTCAAATAATTTTACAGTGGTAACAGTGATGTCAACCATATTGTTATTTGAACCAGTTCGTGTGTTTGGTTCATGTGTTCTATTTGACCCGGCAGTGAAGAGAAGTAAACAAACGTTATACAAAGTTGAGTTGATATTCAATATTAAAAAAACCTCATAAGTCATCATTAACTTCTACACAAAAGCAACGATATCAAGAAAGTGCATTCACGGAAGTTGTGGATATGGGGATCTGCTCGTGTAAAGTCATAAGAACCTGTTTACTCACAAGAAATAAGTATTAGGTATGTCTCAGATTTCAATAGTAAACTATTCGTCTCCTGCAATTGATATTTTAACGACACCTGTCACAGTATAAGGTTACAGCTGGACGTCGAAAAAAATAAGATCTTCCACTAACATATCACGAAAAATAGTTCGGTGATAATGCAAACAGCCTCGGTTTCTCTCACGAGGAAGTAGCGTACGTACCGGTTTTTAACAAGGTGAAATAAAAAAATAGATTGTCGCTACTTAGGAACACTGATGTCAAACAGACATTATACGAGCCCTAAGAGTCCTAATGAATTTCAAGTAACATTTTGTTTTCGGTCATTCATTATCTACACCCCTTTGGAGGCGCCTATCTTAGTGCGGCAAATGGTATGTAAACACTAGATTATAGGAAACCTGTGAACGGCCAGATAGCACCTTATTTTTATATTAAGCTTTTGACTTGAATTAGGGGAAGAGTTTGACTACAATGGTTTGGTCAGTCCACTGGTATACAACGTCTAAAGGTTTATTTGGACTGATTTACGTAACAATAAAGGAATACTGCAGGCGTAGAAAAGACTTAATTCTTAAAAGTAACATTCTATGTTTAAATAAATTAATATAAATACTTTATTACACTCAGAAAGACTCATTTATTAAAACAAAAGAAATCCTAGATTAATTATTTTCTCAAAGCGTTTAATGTGTACAAAAGCGATCATATTACTTATGAGGAATAACTAGAACATGAACTAAAATCAATTTAATTCACGGTGATCATCGTCTGCGAGTGATTTCTTCGACTCTAGTGTCAGGTGCAGGTATGTTAAAAGTTCAGTTGTCGACTTCAATATTTGTTACTCCACAATGTGCTCAATATTCGTTCTCGAGATGCTTGGTGACTTTTTAGCATTCTACTTTGCAAATGAGATGAGTCGACGTTAAGCTATCTTCAAATTTTCACTCAACATGCGGTCAACATGAGCCATAATCTACATCTACACGGATACGTCCGGCAGAGGGTTCATCGAACCACTTTCACAATAATTCTCTATTAATCCACTCTCGAACAGTGCGCGGAAAAAACGGGCACCTGTATGTTTCTGTGCAAGCTCTGATTTCCCTTAAATTTTTTTTATGATGATTGTTTCTCCCTACGTAGGATGGCATCAACAAAATATTTTCGCATTCGGAGGAGAAAGTTGGTGATTGAAATTTCATTAGAAAATCCCTCCGCAACTAGAAAGTCCTTTGTTTTAATGATGCCCAATCCAAATCCTTTATCATGTACGTGACCACTCTCTTCCCTATTTCTCCATAATTCAAAACATACTGCCCTTCTTTCAACTTCCTCGATGTACTTCGTTAATCCTATCTGGTGAGGACACCGGACCACGCAGTAGTACTCCAAAAGACGACGGACAAGCGTAATTTAGGCAGTCTCTTTAGTAAATCTGTTGAATATTCTAAGTGTTAGTTGAATTTACTGCCTTTAGATTTGATTGATTTGTCGTGTAACCGAAGTTTAAAGGATTCATTTTAGTACTCATGTGGATGACTTCACACTTTTCATTACAGGCTCAACTGCCAATTTTCTCACCATATCTCTTCTATTGTTTTGTCATTAATATGTAATGTAGTTTCATTAGAAATCAGTTCTACTTACGTCAGAGGCTAGAAGCGTGCTGTCGCATGGGCATCGCGACAGCTACAGAGCACCCCGAAGTCGGTTCCCTACCTCCACGGCTCGCCAGCGTGCTCTCAGCACACCATTATGTTGCCGGGCGACATCAGTCTTCGTCTTTTAGCGTGTAAACAGCTCCCCCTCTCCCCACCGTCGCACCTTGCTTGTCTTATATAAGCGCGGGAGAAATGATTACGGTGATCACCATAAAACAACGGGAACTAAGTTACGCCTGCTAACGCCCTACAGCCCGAATGGAGCAGCAGTTTGTCTTAATATTCCACGGCGCCATTTGCGAAATAGCAGCGCGAAAATGTGCCGCGGGTGAATATTTTTCAATGAAAGCTGGTTGCCGCTGCGACAACTATTAGCAACACCTTCCTTATAAGCAGGCATGAACGAAGGAGTTCATTCCGAGTAATGGAAAAATGTACATCCATCCAGAATGGGAATGTATTTGCACTGCAGTAACATGTGCTATGTAACATGGATACGATTCGTATTTCTTAAGCTGATTATTACATCGAAGCATGTAGTAGCACTGTATGAGTCTTCTGTTTTGTTGTATCGTAAATGGTCATAACATGTTTTACCTTCCGAATTACGAAAACAGCTTTTTTATTGAAAGTTCAATCTCAGTGCGCAATATTCGATAATCTGAAAAACAGAAGCACAATAGTATGGTTCCTATGTTTATTTTACTCGGTATTTTCCATAAATGGAAATAAAAAACCGTGAACATGAGTTGCCATCACCCTAATCACTTAATGTCTGTACAGAAAAATTAGGAAAATTTAACA
Organism: Schistocerca americana; assembly: GCF_021461395.2. Lineage (NCBI taxonomy): Eukaryota > Metazoa > Arthropoda > Insecta > Orthoptera > Acrididae > Schistocerca > Schistocerca americana. Next base: position 633,210,578 of record NC_060123.1, on the reverse strand, counting down.
GCTACCCACATGTGCAATAATTTTTTCATCTATCCATGCAAAATATTCAGGTGAAAAAAATTGTAACACTATACGACACTTTTTCAGAACTCAAAAAATATTCTGTTATGTTAAATAATAGTAGGTGGTAAAATATCTTGCTAGATAAAGTGGGTAAGAGTGTCACCTGTTCAACAAAACACTCATTTGTCACCCCTCTGCCTACCACAGCTTATCGAAGACCCTATTTAGAATTTAAGTAATTTGTGGAATGTTAGAGTAGTCCACGTTTCAGTGATACCAAGTGTAATGTATGTCAGATAAATAATGGCAGACCCTCTGTGTATAAACCTGAAACATTGTGGAGGAAATAATTTGATGAAATTGTTTAGTCTAAACGCTTATAATTTTGGCAATTACCATTTAAATGTTACTGACGTGGCTCTGCTATGGTTCTTGCTAATGGTGTCACGAAAGGTGCATCTAAGTTTCAGACCAAGAAGGGCGTGATATCACTGTACTGTTTTCACAACTTGACGCAAAACGAGCACGGTGACTGTTAGTGGGGGAACCATACCTTCTACAAAAGTGGTTAGTATAAAAACATCCTCTTCCTTAATGTGACAGCAATTTACATTTTTTATTCTGATAACGCTTAGGGAGAGACACCAGGATAGTTCATTTAAATTATTGAGCTTCATCACTGGACAGAGGGGCCGCTTGTGTTTTTTTATTGGCTCTGATTTTTACAACATCTAACATATGACTAATAATATTGTTAACTCACTCACTCATAGTATCACACGTTCCGGTTATGTGCATTATTCAGTTTGTTTATCTACATTACAAGTTTGCTAAGAATTATTGAATAGTGTTGCTCAGGTGCATGAGGTATTGTAAATTGATGTGACACAAACAATTTTTCTGTTCGGCATAGTAACAGAAACGCTCATTCTCTCCAACACAACAGTTACCTTCATTTAAATTTTCAAGCATTTAATTTCCATTTAGTACTGTAAACTTTCAGCGAAGTTTACAAAGTTGTTGGACGTTGTCTCAGGAGTGATCGCTCAGGACGGATTCACTCTCTGAAATCATAGGTCTTGGAATATCTGAAGACATGCGACGTTAAGTATACTGCAATAAGTTCGTGATATACCAACTGAAAAAAAGGCAGACGAAGGATTGTTCCATTTGGAGATGTGCCACGAATTATGCCTCGTTATTGCAGCTAGATGTCGGGTATAGCATGAGCGGGGATACATTTGAGCAGAAAGACGTGTAGTGAACATTGTCATGTCTGCAGCTGTTCATCACACTCATCAACAGCAGCGATGTGGCTTCACCATCTCCTTCACAGGAGAGAACAATGCTGCAACTGCGGCTGGCGCCTACGGCCTAGGCTCTGACCACACAGTGGCGTACCGCAGGTTGCTGCCCTTTCAAGGCGCCATCAACACAACTCTGGGACAACTAGGACACCATGCCCCCGGTAACTTGCACCGCTAACTTCACCGAATGCACTGCTGCTGTTGTCAGCCTTAGCTCGTGTCTGTGAGTCATGTGCTATTATAAGCATTTCCTGGTATTCTTCCGGCACACAGCTTCAGTTATACGCACGAAGCTATTAACTGTCTACTGTAAATTATATAGCAACCTGGTCGAATGTAGGGCGTCAGCAACGATTTTCATTTTTATCAGGATTTTATGTAGATGAATGGCTGCCTAATCCTATTACAGTTGATGAACGAATCGTGGCACAGTCTCTTTACCACGAATTGTGACCATTCATGGCTTTAACAGTTCCAGTTGGAAGTGGAACCATAATTTCTCATGCCCGAAAACATACACCTGCTGTAAACTTGGGTTCGTTGGCTTGTGTTAGTGGCATCTCCACATGGCTCCAGGAGTGTTACCTTCCTTTCGTCTTTCGATTTTGCAGAATAGGCCGGCAACTAATTTCTTGTTAACTAAAGTTTTTGTCGATGACGGTATCAACAGAGTCCTAACTCATCCCAAATTCCTCGAAACCAGCCACAGATTTGGCGTCAGCATAGTATGCGATTTCTTTGTACACTGTCGCTATGCTCGAAGACAGACCGTCTTAACATAACGCAAGTTTGCGTTCCATCGAAACGCATTTCAGACAGTTGTAAAATAATTCGTCACACATGCCTTACATTTTGTCCACTCGCACCAACAAAATACGCACATCCAATTGCAGTTCTATGTGTTTATTTGTATTTACATTTTGGCGTTTGATGTACCTACTATGCAACGAGCACCATACTAATGTATGTAATACATGTGATGGTGAAAGATAAAGTTTAGAGAACACATGTTGATACGCAAATTTAGCGCTCGTGAATTGGAGGTTCGACCTATTGAAGTTAACGCCCAATCTTTCATTCATAATTAACGGAAACTGCCATATTGCCTCAACAAGCCGGTTGGCACGAGAAATAAGAGTATCGGTAATAGCGTACCCCTTTGCTCACTATCCAAGTGTTGGGTGATTCATCCTGTATATTTAAAGGTCCTCTCCCACCATTTCATAAAATCTAGAGCGTCCTCTCACACTGTTTGTTGATTGGTTGACACGATCAGGAGTAAGGAATATTAGATAGTTATTACTGGGACTCTTCCTTTTAACTGATTATCAAAGACGAATACAGATGAAACTGGACGTGGTGCTGCTTACATATTAGCTCGAGACATTCTAATTGGTGCTGTCCTTGAACACCACTCGAATTGCTCCGTTAGTTTACATCGCTTATGTAATAAAGACGCCTATTAAAAAAATAAAAGATAACTCTGGTAGCGCGCGCCGCAGAATTTGAATACGCGCCAGACGTCATGGATGTCGAAGACCCCTAGAGGTCTCTCCACCATCGAGCCGTAAGCTGTGGCGCCGAAGTTTTTCGCAATTGAGCTTTCGATGTATAGTCTGCATCCGTGTCTCTCTGGAGCTGAATTTAAGTTTCCTATCTACGTATCACATGCTCAAACAAATTACTCCACATTTTTCTGAAAATGTAGCTCGTTTTCCTGTTTGCATCTTCAGCTGTTCTAAAAACCCATTTCGACATCGGTTTTCATCTGTTTCATTTAATTTTTTTGCTACTGTTCCGTCTACTTCACTTCTTTGCATTACGTCAAGTGATATTGTATTCCTCTCTTCCGTACAGAAAACTGGTCAATTCCTCATTCATCCATGGATTTTTAATAATCAGGTTTTCAGTCCATCAAAAGGCCTAAGCTTCCGACTAACGCGTTATTTAATACTTCTAGATTATCGAAGCATACCTCCTTAAAATATGTTTCCATTCAGTAATTTCTTCCCCAGTTCATTTGAAGCAGTTTCATCACGAATTGCTGTTACTTTTGATCCACTTGATAAAACTAAAGTTAGTCTTATTGCGTAATAATGTTACAATGAAAAATTTCTTTTTTGTTCCATTTTACTCATCTTCAATGACGTTATCAATATAATTAATGCACTACAGTACGCTTAAGGTGAAAGTGTTCCACAGAATGGTCATTAGCGAGATGATGGACACTTCGCCACGAAGCTGAGACATAAGGCAAAAATCAAATATTTTCAGTGAATAGTTTCTGTAAACCCGTTTTACAAAGATGACTGGTTGGGCGTGCTTCGGTTCTGTCTGCGTAAAGCGTCGTCAGTCGGCGCGTGGGAAGTACGTTTTATGCGTCGCAATATGCGCTGGACCCGCTGATGTACTGACAAGTTTGTTTTACAGCCTTTATATATATCCGCTGTGATTTTGCGTTTGGTGCGTATGAAATATAGCTAACATGTTGAATTTTTTTTTAGACTTGGGAGGAGGTCTCTATCTGCCTCCGATCTCGAGAAAATGGATCCTTTGTAGCGCTCTCACTTCCGATCTCACGCCCGCAACATCTCTCAAACCTCCTAAACCGCTCGAGACATCGAAACGAAAGTTTGGTGAATGACTACATACAAGGAGGAGAGTATTTTGTCAGTTCTTAAACACACCGAGCTTTCTTATCTATGGCGATATATAAGTACTTATACTTCCCTTTTTATTTGTTTCACTCCAATGACTGTAATTTTTAAGAGTTATCGACAGCTAGCGAAACAAGAGCTTCCTAGTATGAAAATAAACATGAAATTTCTTCTTTTATGTTACTGAAAACGGACACTATGAGGTTTTTCGTAAGTTATTGAGCTCTGTGATTGACAATTACTTGTTTAATGAGGAACTCCGTTTCGGAATTCTGACGCAATAGCTGCTGTGAGATGAGTTTGGCAAATTACACTGTGACAAAGGAAGTACAATTAAACCAGTCACCAAGAGAAATGCGGCCGTTACTCACAAACGGTGATGCTTCTTCGAATGAGAAAAGGTCAACAACTTACACAAAAATAGATTGCCAATTCTGTTGGAATTTTGGTGGAATCCCCTTAACCCATCGTATTTTTAACACTGAGCGACTGGAATGGAAACTTACCAAACGAGCGTTCCTTCAGGCGCAATGATAGGCACATGCCAGATACTGGTTACTCACCTACGGCTTGCCAAGCCTTAAATACCTCGGGCAGATACATACGTGTATTGACGCAGACGTGAATATGAGGACGTCGATCAATGTGCCACGGATAAAATAGCAAATGTTGTTTGCGAGGAGAAGCTGCCTAAAAACGGAATATATGTAAAATTGCCGATTATGATGAACACTTTTCAACTCTGCGTGTAGACTCCGACCGAATTTCTGGTGTAGTCATCTGCCTATTCGCCAGAGCCAGTCGAACAACCCTACGATTTTTTATTGTGATGTTCTTGCCACGCTATTGTCCTGAGTCGATGTCATGACCACAAGTTCCGTAGCCAGCTGTCTGTGCGGCCTATTGGTATGATAATCCCAAATCCGCCGCGCCTTGATTTTCTCTTTCTCAAAGTCAAAAATGGTTCAAATGGCTCTGAGCACTATGGGACTTAACTTCTGTGGTCATCAGTCCCCTAGAACTTAGAACTACTTAAACCTAACTAACCTAAGGACATCACACACATCCATGCCCGAGGCAGGATTCGAACCTGCGACCGTAGCAGTCCCGCGGTTCCGGACTGCGCGCCTAGAACCACTAGACCACCGCGGCCGGCTTCTCAAAAGTCGAACAGCTGCTAGTATACTGCACTAGTACGACTTCTGGGGTTAGGTGTGTAGCGATCTACACGTGAAAATTTCCAGTGACGTTAGACACGCCTAATACACACATCGAAGTACGTACTCTCAAGCCATTCTTCATCTGGAGGAATCGTTCTTTTCTGTACTAAAAGTAAACTCGGACCAGAATGAAATTTCAGTCGCAATATCGCATAGGTTTGGAAATGCTGGAGTATCAGTCTGTTACCGCTCGGTGTTGGTGCTCACGGTATGATACTTCATATTCCGTCAGCGCAGTATCCACTTCTCCATCGACGTACTGTACGCTGAACTGTGACGTTAGCCGCGCTTTCACCGCTACGACTGCGGAGTCTGGCTTCGCAGCAGATCTCGCCGTTCCAGAAATACTCTTCGCGGGAGATTTCACGTCGGTATCTGCCCGCCCCTGCTCGCCTTATTATAACTCAGCGCTGCCGCCGTCACGTTTATTTTCCCGCCCCCGCCGCCTCCGCCTCCCACATCGCCTTGCTGCCTCTAGGCCACCGTCTTCCCCGACATCTTCACGGCGGCGCTATGACGCTTCCAGTCGTAGGAAGTAATGCCAGCAATCGGCGATAACATCCTGGCTGTGGCCGTATTTCCTGAGTGCGAGACAGGGAGGAAGTCGTTTTCGAGCGTCGATGTCCTAATTTTACTTCCACGTACACAAAAACTGGTACAAAGCAGAGGTAATACACGAGTTGCCTATATAATTAAAAACCTACTACGTGAACTGTGATGCTAATTGCAGTGGACCGCAAGTTGCTCAGCGAGTTTCATTACATTAAATAGTATGACAAGAACTGTCGCCACAACGAGGTATCTCTCGAAAGGCTGCAAAACAGAGGGCGTTTTCTACCAAATAATTTTTTACTCTAAGGTATACATTAAAACTGATGTACTGACAAGTTTGTTTTACAGCCTTTATATATATCCCGTTGAAATGGCTCTGAGCACTATGGGACTTAACATCTGTGGTCATCAGTCCCCTAGAAATTAGAACTACTTAAACCTATCTAACCTAAGGACATCACACACATCAATGCCCGAGGCAGGATTCGAACCTGCGACCGTGGCAGCCGCGCGATTCCAGACTGTAGCCCCTAGAACCGCTCGGCGAACACTTTACACTTTCATCTTAAGTGTACTGTAGTACATTAATTATATTGATAATATCTTTGAAGATGAGTAAAATGGAACAAAAACGAAATTTTTCATTGTAACATTATTACGCAATAAGACTAGTTTTATCAAGTGGATCAACAGTAACAGCAAATCGTTATGAAGTTGCTTAAAATGAACTGGGGAAGAAATTACTGAATGGAAACATATTTGAAGGAGGTATTCTTCGATATTCCAGTGGCATTAAATAACACGTTAATCAGAAGTTTAGGCCTTGTGAGGGACTGAAAACCTGATTATTAAAAATCCATGGATGAATGAGGAAATAATCAGTTTTCTGTACGGAAGAGAAAAGTACAATATCACGTGACGTAATGCAAGGAAGTGAAGTAGACTGAACGCTAACAAAAAAAATTTAATGAAACAGATGACGAAATGGGTTTTTAGAACAGCTGACGATGCAAATAGGAAAATGAGCTACATTTTTAGAAAAATGCGGAGGATTTTGTTTGAGCTTGGGATACGTGGATAGGAAACTGAAATTCAGCTCCAGAGAGACACGGATGCAGCCCATACATCGAAGGGTCAATGGCGAAAAAATTCGGAACTAGGAACATTATACAATAATATAATAAAAGAAGAGTAACGAAGATATGTTGATGAAATACGCGAACGAGTGGTTTGGCTAGAGTGGGACGAAATCAGTAATAAGAAATAACACCAGAACCAGAAAATTTAGTAAGAGAGATGTTGTTTAGTGTGGCATCCCACAATAGTGAAAAAGTATTTTGTATGAAACAGAACACTAACCTAAAGAAATAAAAATATGGAGTGTTGGTCAGCCACTTATTCAAAAAGACAAAAAGATGATTTCGAAAGTAAGTCTGACTTTAGAGTTTCTTCTTCTTCTTCTTCTTCTTCTTCTTTGTTCTTTATCGCCGCCTTGTCCCACGTCACATAGGGTTGGCGTTGCTCTTCTGAATCCTTCTCCTCCATAGTACTCTATCCATTGCCTCTTCCTTCTTCCATCCTTTCTCCCTTAGGTCCCCGGATATATTATCCTTCCACCTCATCTTCGGTCTTCCTCTCCTTCACGCTCCTTCAATCTTTATATCTTCAACTCTGTTTCCGATATACTCTTCCCCTTTTCTCTTTAACTGTCCGTATCACCTTAGTCTACTCTCTTGTATCTTTTTCCCCATCGGTCCCACTTTCACAGCTCCTCTAACAAATTCATTTCTAATCCTGTCCTTCCTTGTTAGCCCACACATCCACCTCAGCATCCTCATTTCCGCCACTTCCTTTCCGGGGCTACTGTGATTGGTCATGTCTCTGCCCCGTATATCATAGCAGGCCTTACCACCGACTTGTACACTTTCCCTTTGAACCCAAAGCTCACCTTCTTGTCACACTACACTCCACTCATTTTCCTTCAGTTTTCCAACCGCAATTTATTCGGTGTTGTATCTCGCTTTCCAGTCCTCCGTCCCTCAGTATGTACGACCCCAGGTATTTAAATTTGCAGACTGATTTCAGCTCATCATCCTGGATCTTGCAAGACCTCATCTGCACATCCTTCAGTGCTAAATATTCTGACTTTGTCCGGCTAATTTTCATCCCTCTTTCTTCTAGTGCCTTCCTCCAATCCTCCAGCCTTTTCTCAAGTCGTTCGATACTCTGCTCACAAAGAACCATATCATCCGCAAACATCATATTCCACGGCGCTTCCTTCTTCACATCTTTCACCGGCACATCCATAATGAGGTCAAAGAGGTAGGAACTAAGCGCAAACCCTTGATGTAACCCTACTTTTACTGGAAACTCCTTTGTCATGCCCACCCTACTTCTCACCTGTGTCATTGCTCCTCTGTGCACTTCCTTCGCTAACCACACGTATTTCTCTGGCGCGCACTGCTCTCTCATGCTCCTCCATATTTCGTCTCTTGGGACTCTGTCACATGCTTTCTCCAAATCAATGAAAGCCATATGCAGGCCGGCTTGTAGCTCCGCGTGTCTCTCAACTATCCGCCTTAAAGCATGTATTACATCAGTCGTTCCTCTTATAGGCATGGACCAAAACTGTTCTTCACACATCACAGTCTCCTTGTGTAATCTTGCTTCTATAACTCTTTCCCATATTTTCATTTGTGAATAAACTAAAGTGTATTGAAAACTGTACGAAAATATCAAAATTCTGATCAGAATAACGATGAAATGCAGACATTAAAGCACAAAATAGTACAGGAAAATTAAAAGCTGGGAGTCAATAATGATAGTTTTAGGGAAAAAAGGAGACAAAATACGAGTATACTTTATGTTGTTTGTTGTACTGTTAGTCTGATAAACACGTAATGATGTTAATAAAAATCTTTCTGCACCAACTTATTTAAATATACATTGTGTTGTTGTGGTCTTCAGTCCAGAGAGTGGTTTGATGCAGCTCTCCACGTTACTCGACCCTGTGTAAGCCTCTTTATCTTCGAGTAACTACTGCAACCTACATTCTTCTGAATCTGTTTAACGTATTCATCTCTTGGTCTCCCTCTACGAATTTTATCCTCCACGCTTCCTTGCCGGCCAGTGTGGCCGAGCGGTTCTAGGCGCTTCAGCCTGGAACCACGCGACCACTACGGTCGCAGGTCCGAATCCTGCCTCGGGCATGGGTGTGTGTGATGTCCTCAGGTTAGTTAGGTTTAAGCAGTTCTGGGGGACTGATGACCTCAGATGTTAAGTCGCATAGTGCTCAGAGCCATTTGAACCACGCTTCCTTCAAATACTAAATTGGTGATCCGTTGATGCTTCAGAATATGTCCTACCAACCGATCCCTTTTTGTAGTCAAGTTCTGCCACAAATTGCTCTTCTCCTCAATTCTATTTTAGTACCTCATCATTAGTTACGTGATCTACCAGTCTAATATTCATCATTCCTCTGTATCACCACAATTCAAAAGCTTCAATTCTCTTCTTGTCTAAACCATATAGCGACCATGTTTCACTTCCATACATGGCCACACTCCATAAAATACTTCCAGAAAAGACTTCCTGACACTTAAAACTATACTCGACGTTAGCAAATGTCTCTTCTTCAGAAACGCTTTCCTTGTCATTGCCAGTTTACATTTTATATCCTCTCTACTTCGGCCATCATAAATTATTTTGCTCCCAAAATAGCAAAACTCATCTACTACTTCAGGTGTCTCATTTCCTAATCTCTTTCCCTGAGCGTCACCTGATTTAATTCGATTAAATTCCGTTATCTTCCTTTTTCTTCTGAAAAAAAAGATACCTAGAAAAACTTCATCATGTGTTCTTAAATAAATGTATACAGAAAGACAGCCGCCATGTTGACAGTAAACGTAGAATATCAATGAGAGATCGATATGTCACTGGAGTTGTCTATGGCAGTCACTTGTGTGATGGACATAAATGTTCTCGCGTTATTTGCGGCCACTAACCTCGCTCTAGGCAAACTTACACAGTAGCAACTCAATAGCCCACAGAATAATGGAAGGTATGTGTGAAGCACAAGGTGAAAGATCCGGGCTGTACAGAGGACGTAGCAGTGTTTTCCACCTAAATCGAAGGAGCGTAGCCCACACCCGATCGGCAGTTTGGGAGGCGGGCGTTATCGTGCGGAAGGCGCACGAAAGGATGTGCCGGTCCCAAAGCACTCCGACAGCCCGAGGGCAAATGGGAAAGCCAACAGTGGAACATATCTCCCTCGCTAAAGAAATCCACAGTTTTCACAAAATCGGACTAAGGCTACGCTTCACCGTCTTGGTTGGGAAACATAGCAACTTCCTCCGCATAGCGCGAACTTTTCAACGCGTGATTTTCATATCTTTGGCGGCCGGAAGAAAGACATACGTGGTATTCAGTTTCAGTCGGACGAATTCGGTTTCAGTCGGACGAGGAAATGCAAGAGGTGGATGCGATCGTGAATTCGTTAGCAGCCGACCGCTTTCTACGAAACAGGAATTGATCACCTCATCTCTCAGTAGGACAAATGTCTTAAGGCGAGTAATGATTACATTTGAATGGAACTATTACATGGTCCCGTTGTGGTGTGTCTTCGATTTCCGTTTGACTGACCATTACATGTTTAATACAAGGGTTCGAATTTAAATAGTGGCAACTATTTATTCACAACCGATACAAAAGGGTTAAATGTTTGCACCTGTTACTGTCCTTCAAAGTAGTCACCAGCGTTGTGTAGAACAAGTTGCAGCGATGTGGAAGGCGTAGTATACCGTTAGCAGAGCCTGTTCTCTTGATGGTGCGAATTGAGCGGTCTACTGCCCGCCGATTCTGTGGAACAGTTTTGAAGCGAATGCCACGAAGTGATTCTTTCATCTTCGGAATGAAATCAACATCACAGGAACTTAAGTCCGGGGAGTATGGTGGATGCTACAGAATTCCCCACTCCCATCGACCGAACAGAGCAGCCACAGCTTGCGATGTATGCGCCCGCACCGGGGTGGCCGAGCGGTTCTAGGCGCTACAGTCTGGAACCGCGCTGCTACTACGGTCGCAGGTTCGAATCCTGCCTCGGGCATGGATGTGTGTGATGTTCTTCGGTTAGGTTTACGTAGTTCTAAGTTCTAGGGGACTGATGACCTTAGAAGTTAAGTCCCATAGTACTCAGAGCCATTTGAACCATTTGTTGTCGTGAAAAATGATAGGTGGGTTGCGCAGAAAGTGACGCCGCTTCTTTCGTAAAGCTTTTTGTTTTTGCAACATCACCCGCGACCAGCTTTGCGAAAGAAGCGCTGACACTTTCTGCGCAACCCACCCATTATTTTCCACGACAATGTGCGGGCGCATACAGCGCAAGCTGTGGCTGTCCTGTTCAGTCGATCGGACTGGGAAATACTGTACTGTCCACCATACTCCCCGGACATAAGTCCTTGTGACTTTGATTTGATTCCAAAGATGAAGTAACCACTTCGTAGCATTTGGTTCAGAACTGTTCCAGAGATTCGACAGACAGTAGATCCCTCGATTCGCACCATCAACAGAACAGCCTATGCTAACGGTATACTACGCCTTCCACATCGCTGGCAACGGGTTCTACACAACACTGGTGACTACTTTGAAGGAGAGTAACAGGTGCAAATATGTAACACTTTTGTATCGGTTGTGAATAAATAGTTGCCACTATTTAAGTTCCAACCCTCGTACATCACAAAGCAAGGGGTTATAACGAGTTTTGTGAGGTTAAGTACCTACTGCCATTATGAAATACATTACGAGAATTTCTATATTCTTATAAATTTTTTTTCACTCACCGCATGATCTCTTTATCTCATAATTACCAGGTGTCAAAAGATGGACCATACAGATCAAGACTAGAAGCGTTCTCGAAAAAGTTTATAGAGCAACTGATGTTTTAAACTGAAGCGCAAGGGACACTGGTATAGGCACGCCTTTTCAAATATAGAGATAGGTAAACAGGCAGAATAAGGCACTGCGGTCAATAACGCCTAAGTAAGATAACGAGTGTTTTGGCCGTTGTTAGATCGGTTACTGGTGCTACAATGGCAGGTTATCAGGATTTGTGAGTTTGAACGTGGTGTTGTAGCTGGCGCACAGGTGATGGGACACAGCATCTCCGAGGTAGCGATGAAATGGGGATTTCCCCGTACGACCATTTCACGAGTATACCGTGAATATCAGGAAACCCGTAAAACATCAAATGTCCGACATCGCTGCGACCGGAAAAAGATCCTGCAAGATCGGGACCAACGACGACTGAAGAGAATTGTTAAACGTGACTGAAGTGCAATCCTTCCGCAAACTGCTGCAGATTTCAATGCCGGCCATCAACAAGTGTCAGCGTGCGAACCATTAAAAGAAACATACGGGCTTTGGGAGCCGATGGCCTACTCGTGTGTCCTTGATGACTGCATGACACAAAGCTTTACTCCTCGTCTGGGGTCCGCAGCTCGCGGTCGTGCGGTAGCGTTCTCGCTTCCCGCACCCGGGTTCCCGGGTTCGATTCCCGGCGGGGTCAGGGATTTTCTCTGCCTCGTGATGACTGGGTGTTGTGTGATGTCCTTAGGTTAGTTAGGTTTAAGTAGTTGTAAGTTCTAGGGGACTGATGACCATAGATGTTAAGTCCCATAGTGCTCAGAGCCATTTGAACCATTTGAACCTCGTCTGGGTCCGTCGACACCGACATCGGACTGTTGATGAGTGGAAACATGTTACCTGATAGAACGAGTCTCGTATCAAATTGTATTGAGTGGATGGACGTGTACGGGTATGGAGACAAGACAACCTCATGAATCGATGGACGTTACATGTAGCAGTGGACTATTCAAGCTGGTAAAGGCTCTGTAGTGGTGTGGGACGTGTACAGTTTGAGTGATATGGGATCCCTGCTACGTCTAAATACGACTCTGCAGGCGACACGTGCGTAAGCATCTTGCCTGCTCACCTGCATCTATTCATGTCCATTATGCATTCCGACCAACCTGGACAATTACAGCAGGACAATGCGACGCCCCACACGTCCAAAACCGCTTCAGAGTGCCTCCATGGACACTCTTCTGAGTTTAAGCATTTCGTCTGGGTACCTAACTCCCCAGACATGAACATCATTGAGCATGTCTGGGATGCCTTGCAACGTTCTGTTCAGAAGAGATCTCCTTCCCCTCGTATTCTTACGGATTTATGGATAGCCCTGTAGGGTTATAGTGTCAGTTCCGTCCAGCACTACTTCAGACTTTGGTAGAGTCCATACCACGTCGAGTTGCTTGCGGGCGCTTACAAGATATTAGGCAGGTGTACCAGTTTCTTTGGCTCTTTATTGTATATTAATACGTTTTTTTTTGTTTTTACCATTCCTTACTGTTAACAAAATCAACAGCAGTAACCACTATATTCATCGGAAGCCTAAATCCGCGAAACGGAAGATCATATTAGCCCACGATCAAAGACGTGGCGACGGTGAACATGGTGGGAGGTTGTAATAGAGGAGACGGTGATGGATCAAAGTGATAATAAATTTGGTTTATTTTTTTTTCAGATAAATGGGGATAGTTTATCATGAATATTTTCGCAGTTCATAATACTTAACTAACAAGTCTTAAAATGACTGTTTGAGACACTGCAGAAAAAAAGCTTGATTTGCTACGATCAAAAGGTTGACGCCTATAATATAACAAAATTCCTGGCTACACAGTAGAAATCGGAGGAAAACCGTAAGTGTCGTCTCAATCATACCCACCGGGTCTGTCAACTTGGGACTTTTACCTATTTGTCGATATGAAGGGCGAGCTAAAAGAAAAGCGTTGTAGGGACTTAAAGGAAGTCAAACAGAAGAAGCAAAAACGCGCAACAGTGATTGCGGGAACTAATGCTTCCACCCAACTGACACTTCCTCTTGACCAGCGGTTGATCAGCTGATTCTAAAATGTGTAGTAGACGCATGTGGTGGAATAATTAGTTACTCCAGCTCCTTCGCCCACGGGAAATCAATCCCTGTGAATTTTGGGTCCTATTTCGTATACAACGAAAGATTTATTCGTACTTCATGTGCTATGGGGAAGATGAGGCGAGGAAATCAGCAAGCGACAGACGTAAATGAGGAAATGATGTCTGATGATTCATACAAGAAACGAAATTTTGTAGCAAAACAGTTTTGTCCCGTGGCATTACGCCTCTTCGTAAAATACTAGGTCTATTTCGATAGTGTTGCCCAACTCGTCAATGACAACTCTGAATGCAAATTTTTCAGTATTTTTAATAGGATACATACGATTTCAAGCAGAGAAACAATAGTCAAAGTATCAGTATATAGGTAAAAAAAAGAAGTATAGCATTTTGTCTAAGACGATAAGTCGTTTCTCGGCGCATTGTGATAGTTCTGAAGAAGTTCCATTACAGTTTGTAGCGATATTCTGAAGCATGAACTACTTCCGAAACGTCAACAAGTGAAGTGTGTGGCTTGCGAAATGGGCAGCATTGTAGCATATTCTTGTGTGAGAGAGAGGGCGCCCCTGAACTATCTTGCGCTAATGGGAAATGGGGCAGTAACTGTATCTAGTATCACTCCGTTTACATGGGGTCCCAAACCCAATATTACCTAAATCGAATTCCCAATTCCGCTTCGAGTTGATCGTGTATGTACCCCGAAATCAACTATGGTAATCTGGTTTTGGCTGCCAGATTTCAGCTTCTAGCACCAAATTGCAGCTCCAAGATCGGGTAGTCAAGTAGCAACATGTTTTTTTTTTTTTATAAATTGGTCAGTGTGAACGAAGTGATTTTGTGTGGAGTGGAGAAGACTGACCAGGAAGTTAATCATTTCCTTCACTTAAATGACGAAAACCGTACTTTGTTATGTGATGGTAGGAGAAACATACACTTACTGAATTAGCAAACTCGAAATGCTTCGAGCCGGCCGCTGTGGTCGAGCGGTTCTAGGCGCTTCAGTCCGGAACCGCGCTGCTGCAACGGTCGCAGATTCGAATCCTGCCTCGGGCATGGATGTGTGTGATGTCCGTAGGTTGGTTAGGTTTAAGTAGTTCTAAGTTCTAGGGGACTGATGACCTCAGATGTTAAGTCCCATAGTGCTCAGAGCCGTTTGAACCATTTTGAAATGCTTCGCAACAACCTCGTATCGTGCGTATGACGATGACTCGTAAATTGCTATACTCACTGTTTCTTTTAGTGGCAAAAGTACGCAACCAATGTCTGGTGGCGACATATTTGCTAAAGGTATGCAGAGAATAATGATGCGTCTTTGCTTATTAGGAGTTTTCTGGCCAGTCCGAGGCTCCAAATTAAATAATGTTTGACCAATTTTCGCTTCGCATTTTTTTCCCACAGTGCATGTGATCTATTTGGGTGTAGTAAAACATTTTTGCACTCTTTGTTTGATGTGGATATGAGTTTTGAATATCTTTTCTTGAATACTCATCAACGTCTAATCTTGGACAGTCTCATCTTCGATTCCCACACTAACATCCATACCGAAACCATGCTCTCTTTTTATATAAAGTACCAGCTGTTATTTGCGTATCAGTAGTTTTGTTATGACTTGTGATGGTGAGTAAGTAAGTTGTTGTACATGCAATAACGCCAGATACCCTCATGTGTCTGTCTGTTCGGGTGAACATAGCTCGTGATGTACACACCACGCAACTGAAAAAAAGATGAAGAATCAGCACACAGGTTCGCTGCCAAGCGGTTCATACAGAGTGGCGTGGGCAGGAGTATACATCTAGACACAGTGCTATTGAAGTAGCGGTTCATTTTACAATGCATGTTGCATGTATTATGCAACGAATTTAATAATTTTATAACATTATGTTCATGTGAGTAAAAAAGAATGTTTCATTCCCTACTTCGTATTCTTAGGGGTACGTTATTTTTCTTTCTAAAGTAGTCTATGTTGTTACTCATGGTTCAAGTTATTTCCTTAACAAATTTCATAGAAATTGGTTCAGCGGTTTAGTCGTGAAAACGTAACAAGTGGAATTACTTTCGCATCTAATAATATTAGTGGCAGATATGGAATAAACATGTTGAGGATTGTGTAAGCATGATATTCATTACGATGAAACGTATCACGTAGAACATCTCAAACAATAAAAGGATTTTCGTAAATCTAAGTTCAAAAGTCAAGGAGCAAACAGTTTTATCGGTTCTGGATTGTGTCGGACTTGAAGGTAGCGCACTGTTAACAAAAACTGAAGCTGTACATTGTTTCCCGAATTCGTTTTATATTCCTCAAATCAATAAATATTTTATGTTTTACACTTCCATGCTTCGTCGCTGGTCTAGGCTGTACCCATATCAAATGTCATCAAAATCGGTTTAGTGATGTAGTAGCCGAAATGTATCTGACAAACATACTTTCACATTTATTTACGTAGGTAAAGATAACCCCATTTCGTCTTGCTGAATTGCAGACACTATAGCTGTAATTCTTCATTTCGTCTTGCTGAATTACAAACATTATAGGTGCAATATAACTGACGCTGCTTACCGGTGCTCAGTCTGGATGGCAAAATCAGTCAGGCGCAAAATATAAACGCGACAGCGTAAAACACTTTCCGAAATCGGGTGTAAACGTTGAATACGGTCGTTCGCACGCTGTGCTTTTGAGCGCTCGCAGTTCTAAATGCTCGGCGCACCCACCTTCATTCGCCCGTCAGTGACTGCACCACTCTCGCTGAAGCAACACATCTTGTTCGACCTGATTTTTATGTCATTCCCAAATACAACCAAATCACGGAGCTATGTTTCTACATTCGTCATTGGACTGTCTCGCACGTGAAGGTAACGCACTTTTGTCGGGAACAGAAGCTGTGTATTGTGTACCAAGAAGAGTGATAGAGTTACGCATTTTGGAGCACCCCGGAAGTTGGAAATGCGTAATAACGTGCAGACAGCTTTCCTGTGGAAAATCCCCGGATTTCAGCCGGTGAATCGCCTGCCTGCCTGCCTGCCTGCCTGCCTGAATTACGTGCTCGCTCAGCAATCGCTCGTATTTCTGAACCACGCAGATAACGCGGTGGATCAGGTGCTGACACAAATAATGCGGTGGGCGCCAGTGAATGGAATTAGGCCTGCAGTGGCGGGCTACCACGAGCGGATCTCGCCGCTTGTTCAGCGCGTTACCGCTGCGCCGACAGGGAGAAAGCGCCCGGTCTTTTACGTCCCCGTACTTCCCATTTCTAATTTTCGCATGCCAGCATTTCTACATGTTACGCTGTGTTTGATGTCAGCTAATCGTTATACGCTACCGCACTGTAGTTATAAAATCACGTAATGAACACAACTCAATTACTCGGCGAAGAAAGTTATTCAAAAACGAGTTGTTTGCTGTAAAAGGGAAATCTGTTCTTAAACAACGAAAGCTCTGCTGTCTTATATATAAATTCTATAAATCCCGTCTTGTTTTTTTTTTGTGCAAGACAAGAATTCTTTGTATTTATTCACGTACGAAGCACATTTCCTTTTTGCCAATAACCTCCTTGCACCATCCTGATTCCTTATAATATGTTCAAATTTCTGATTATTTTACAAATGACTTAATATATTAAAAATAAAGTTTTCACGGAGCTTACTATTTGTGAAATCATGTCTCCCAAGCTAAGTCTCGCATACCAGTATAATTTCACAGTTACATTCAGTGGTATACGTGAATGCCGTCTGCAAAATGTGTTGCGAGTTCAAACGGTTCAAATGGCTCTGAGCACTATGGGACTTAACATCTGAGGTCATCAGTCCCCTAGAACTTAGAACTACTTAAACCTAACCAACCTAATGACATCACACATATCCATGCCCGAGGCAGGATTCAAACCTGCGACCGTAGCAGCAGTGCGGTTCCGGACTAAAGCGCCTAGAACCGCTCGGCCACAGCGAGCGGCTCTGTTGCGGGTACAGTTAGCAGTGTGCAAGTAATAAATTAAAACGTCATGCCTGATAGTTAAGTTTTACTGGATAAGTGAGCGAAGAAAAGTTCCCTAAAGGTTTGGAATTATGTGTAAAGTTTGTCGGAGGTCGTTAATAGTTCTGGTTCTCAAATACTGGATGAATATAGTCTGAGTAATTTCCTATGCCTCAAGATGTACGCACAGTTCCTAACTTCAGCTCTTGGTTTACTGTGTTAAAATATTAACGTACAGTTATATCCCTTAATGGGAAAATTATGATAGCACTATAAATTTTTAAATTCGGTCAATAATTGTACGACATACTGAAAATCAAATTTTTATTTAAGCTGGGACCTTGTATGCACGCAACCTGCAAAGAGAAATGAGTGGCGGAGTGATCGCTTTCGGCGTTTAGTAAATAAAGACTTCTTGTTAACGTTAAATCAAACTGATGTTGTCAACACTTCATATCCAGTTCCGTATGACCAGCAAAAATGTTTAGAAGAATGTGCACTGAGCTGAAAAAAGTCATACGATACCTCCTAATGTCGTGTCGGACCTCCTTTTTACTGAAACTTCCTGGCAGATTAAAACTGTGTGCCCGACCGAGACTCGAACTCGGGACCTTTGCCTTTCGCGGGCAAGTGCTCTACCATCTGAGCTACCGAAGCACGACTCACGCCCGGCCCTCACAGCTTTACTTCTGCCAGTATCTCGTCTCCTACCTTCCAAACTTTACAGAAGCTCTCCTGCGAACCTTGCAGAACTAGCACTCCTGAAAGAAAGGATACTGCGGAGACATGGCTTAGCCACAGCCTGGGGGATGTTTCCAGAATGAGATTTTCACTCTGCAGCGGAGTGTGCGCTGATATGAAACTTCCTGGCAGATTAAAACTATGTGCCCGACCGAGACTAGGTAGCTCAGATGGTAGAGCACTTGCCCGCGAAAGGCAAAGGTCCCGAGTTCGAGTCTCGTTCGGGCACACAGTTTTAATCTGCCAGGAAGTTTCATATCAGCGCACACTCCGCTGCAGAGTGAAAATCTCATTCTCCTTTTTACTGTTAGTAAAGCAAATCGACATGGCACGGACTCAACACGTCGATGGAAGACACCTGCGGAAATATTGAGCCACGGTGTCTCTACAGACGTTGACAACTGCGAAACTGTTGCCGATGCAGGGTTATGTGCACGTACTGATTTGTCCATTATCTTTCGATGGGATTCATGTCGGGTGAATTGGATTTCCAAATCATTCACTCGAACTGTCCAGGATGTTCTTCAAACCAGTCGTTAAGAATGGTTGCCTGGTGACATGGCTCATTGTCATCCATAAAAATTCCATCGTTCTTTGGGAACTAAAGTCTATGAGTGGCTGCGAATGGTCTGCAAGTAGCAGAATATACCAGTCAATGATCGGTTTAGTTGCACCAAACGACCCAGTCCATTCCATGTAACGACAGCCCACACCATTACGGACCTACCACCGGCTTGCACAGTGCCTTATTGTCAAATTGGGTCCATGGCTTCGTGGGGTGTGTGCCAAACTCGAACCCTACCATCAGCTCTTACCAACTGAAATTGAGACTCATATGACCAGGCCACACTTTTCCAGTCATCTGGGGTCCAACAAACCAATATGGTACTGAGCCCAGAAGAGGCGCTGCAGGCGATATCGTGCTGTTAGCATAGGCAAATGCGTCGGTCGTCTGCTGCTATAGCCCATTTAACGCCAAATTTTGCCGCACTGTCACAACGGATACGTTGGTGAAACGTCACACATTGTTTTCTAATTTATTTATTTATTTTTTTTATTTTTGACTTCAGCCAACTGTGGACTACCGGAAACAGTCTCTCCTTCTCCTTCCACAATCTCTGTTTTCTTTCTCTGAGCATCCGTATCCTTTCCTCTGTCCAGATACTCTTATTCGTTGTACTTTCCTTTTCCTGGAGTCGCCTGAACATATCAAACTTTATTCGAAATATCTCTTTTTATCAGACACATTTCTGACTGTTCCCAGCTTTCTCCAAGTCCTTCCTTAATTCTTCAATCCATTTGTGATCGCCTTCAGTTTTGTGAAGTACTTAAGTATTTCGTTTGTATTCGCTCATACTGAAGGGTTGCCCACAAAAGTTCAGTCTTCTCCTTATTATAATGTTAGTGGTCTTATCCACCTATTTGTACAGATCGTTTATTTTTTGTGGTCAAAGGATCTTCCTTAGATTATTTATCTTGTTTCTCTAATTATTCCATTTCTCTTTTCTTCACTGGTATTGGCCACTGAGAAATATATAAAGTGTTTCTGGATTAACGACAGTAGTAGGGCGCCTGATTTTTGCAACGTAGGACATTGTTCTTGATTTATATCTATTCGATGTTTAGCACTCGTCCAGGTCTATTTCTATATCTTGTTCTTTGTTTGCTTTGAAATGAGGAGCATTCGTTTGAATTCACTCACCAAGATAACCCAAATGTATCTATTTTCGTGATCTTTCCAAACCTTACACTCAGATGTCATCATGTTTGTATTCCTTGTATTGTGTCCTTTCCTTTTCTTTTTCTTTTCTTTTTTTCTTTTCTTTCCTTTCTTTTCTTTTCTTGTCTTCTGTTCTCCTTATTTTTCTTTCCTTTTCACTTCTTTTTAGAAAGACAGTGAGTAACATTTCGCTGCTATCTCGTCTAGTTTTTCAAGCATTATTAGGACGACTTTTTCTTAAGCTTTAATTATCAGCTCGAAAAAAATTGGTCTCCAACCATGAAACCTAGTGATAATGTTATTTGTTCTCTACGTATTCATTCCTCAACGCGACACACATTTCCCAAAAGTCCACGACTTGGCCGAGACTTTGATTTGAGAAGACTGCATTTTGGCTGCTAAGAAACATTCTGTCTCGAATGTCACCTCGTCACCATTCTGGAAATGCGGTCTACGGAGGAAAAAAAAAATAGGAAAAAAGACGAGACACCACGAAGGAATTATCCGAATAGGACGGAAATCGGTAGATGTGATGTACATGTACAGACAAACAAATTATTACTGCTTCAGAAGTATTTGGTGATTTATTCACGAGAACGAGCTAATGAAATTGGTCAAATCAATAACGCTTTGCTCCATGTCTGCAAGTAGTTATTCGGCATGGAGTGAATTGGTGAAGTTGTTGGATGTGCTCTAAAGATACATTGTGCCAGATTCTGTCCAACTGGTGCGTTAGATTCCTAAATCTCGAGCTGATTGAGGACGCTGCTCATAATGAGTGGAACGTTCTTAACTGGCGAGAGATCCGGCGAACTTACTGGACAAGTAAGTGTTTGGCAAGCATTAAGACAAGCAGCGGAAACTCCCCGTGTGCGGGCAGGCATTATCTTGCTGAAATATAATCCCAGGGTTACATGTCATGGAGGACAACAAAATGAGACGTAGATTATTGTTGTTGTACCGGTGTGCTGTAAGGGTGCCGCGAATGACAAGCAAAGGGGTTCTACTCTGAAATAAAATGGCACCCCAGAGCATCACCCCTGGCTGTAGGGCAGTATGGCGGACAACAACCAGTTTGGTATCTCAAAGCAACCTGTGGCATCTCCAGACACGTCGTTGCTGGTCATCGAGGATCAGTTAGAAGGGGGACTCATCACCGAAGACAATTTTATACCAGCCAATCAGAGTCGAGGCTGAAGACACATCTGGAGACAACCCAGGCATTGGCAGGATACTAAACTGACTGTCGCCCGACAACCGGGAATGATTACCTAGGGTGCCATTTCATTTCATAGCTGAACCGCTTTGGTTCTTAACCACGGCACCCATACGAAATAGTGCTGCGTCGACGCCATACTATGTCTCGTGCTCTTGCCCTTAGTGGCAAACCATCCTGGGTTTACATCTCACCAATATAGCGCCCGCCCTCAAACGGCGAGAGTTTCTAGTGCTTGTGTTCGTTCTTGTAAAATCCAGCCTTGGCAAGGAAGACCGCCGGTTCTCTTCCAAACTGAGAACGCTGGGAGTATTATGAGCAGGGTCCTCCAACCGGCTCGGGATTTTGACGATATAACGTGAGAGCTGGGCAGTATCTGGTACGATATCCTTCAAGATGCCATCCAACAACTCTCTCAATCAATGCCAAGCCGAATAAGTGTTTGCTTAAGGACCAGAGGTGGACCGACGTGTTACTGACTTATTCAGTTTGTGAAGCTCGTTCTCCTGAATAAATCATCAGTTTCTTTTTTCTGAAATTATAATCATTTGGCTGTCACGCAATGGTTTCTTCACTCAAAGAAAGAGGAAATGTCACTGGACACCATGTCAGCGAAGCTTAAACAACTGTCCCCGCCGGCCGGAGTGGCCGTGCGGTTCTGGGCGCTGCAGTCTGGAGCCGAGCGACCGCTACGGTCGCAGGTTCGAATCCTGCCTCGCGCATGGATGTGTGTGATGTCCTTAGGTTAGTTAGGTTTAATTAGTTCTAAGTTTTAGGCGACTGATGACCACAGAAGTTAAGTCGCATAGTGCTCAGAGCCATTTGAACCAACTGTCCCCAATGCTCAACAGGGTAAGTACACTGAAAAGGAGGCTACCGAGGTCCATATACATGACTTTGATTAGACCTCTGATGACGTACGCAGCTCCTGTCTGGGGATATGCAGCTCCTACACGCCTGCGCCGCCTGCTATTAGCAACGCTCCACGCTACACACGCACCGTGGATCTTCACAATGAATATCGCCTTGAAACGCTCAAGGAAGTATTAAAAAAGACGCCACACGACTATTCAGGAACTCGAGTCACTCAAACAATCCTTTCATCCTTATTCAGGGAAACTATAATCACAACCATAAGTGGAAGCATAAGTAGCCAAAGACTCTACTAGCTAGGGCATAGCCACCTCTGGCAAGCTAACACAAACCCACAAGCGACAACATCGGCAAGTCCTTGCATATCAGCAACACTGACTGGATATGCAGCTGCTATTAAAGCCAACCAGCAAGCTACATTAGGGAAACCGACAAGCTCGCACGCTAACGCACAAACAAACCGCCAATTCTACCCTACTCTGTGAATCCGATACATGACCTATCGCACACAAAACGATGATGAACCTAACTGTTACAGGTAAGCTGACGCTGACCGAGAAACCAACACCTGCACCTAGCAGCAGCCGCCGAGTAACACCGCCTCACAAAGACGATGGAATCGACCTGCATGACAGCCACTGCTAACAAAGACTATCCTTGCATGAACCGTCGCTGGCAGCAAGAAAACCCGCTCTTACTGCTCTTACAACCCGACCCAACTACGACAGAGGTTTTTCCTCTTAGCTCTAGCCTTGGCACTTTTTCCCCTCTGCCCTTCAAACCGCCACTCTTCGGTCAAGTTTCGACCCAATCTATCTCCAGATTAATGGATAACTTTAACCAGACGTACGCAAACATCGCAGAACCCACAGCCTGCTAGACCCCACTTTAGTGAAAATTATTCCTTAAGCAGAGACGGCAGTAGACCTTTTGTCTTGGCCATCATGCCGGTGTGGGCGTGAAGGGGCTTTATATCTTCGTTAAAAAAAATCGTTGTGAAGAATATGTTGCACTGAAGGGGGAATATGTACAGTTTCATGATCACAGCTTGGTTTATTTCAAGATGATAATTAAAGATTTACAACGGTACCACGAATATTGTTAGTTAAAAATTAGCTGAGTGCTGAGCCACCTACTACAGAAAACGCCCGTTTTCAGTGCTGCGAGGCACAAAGAGAAAGTTAAATTATCAGCCGCATCCACTGTGGCTCCATCTCCTTGTGAGGTAAAGGCAGAATTTCACGAGAGACAACGCCGTTGCGGAAGGGAACTACGCCCGCCGCCGTCGCGGAAACGGAAGGGGCTGCAGCGGACGCCGTGATCGCGTAGCACGCTGCGTCACAGAGAAATGGAGTGGGGGCGGAGGACGTAAAAAAAAGAGCTAACGACGCCGGGGGCGCAGCGGCTGGCAGAGCGGCCGCCTCCGCAAGAAAGCCCGCGGCGTGTCAGCTGCGGCTGCGGCGCGTGTGACAGGCGCCGTCTAAGCCCGGCATTACTCTGGGGGCCGGGGGCGGGACGCCGCTCGTATTTGTAGGCGGCTCGGGAGGCGGGGGGCCGCCCCAGGTGACAGACAGTCGGCCGACCTGTCTCCTGGCCGACGCGGGAATATCCCTTCTCACCGCGGCGGCGCCACGCAGCCACGGACACGTGTTATGCGCGCGGAATTGCTTCTACAAGTTATTTATGATGTTACCAGCAGCTTTCATCACGTTTCGTATTAAATGTCAACTTACTGCCTCACTGAAAAAAGAATATTTCTCCATAAAATGTTTTCTCATTTCCTCTTTTCGTGTGAACCGCCTCTGACATTAAAATTAACAGTACTTTATAACAGATGTTAGAGAAGCACTTTTTTTACTCAAATCAAATTTTTGTTTTATATATCATGCTACGATGTCGGAATGGATAGCTTTTAGCATCGTTCGAATCTTTTTTTAAAAACACAAATTCAACATACAATAACGCACAATTTACAAACTCCCTTCAGCGTTTTTCAAAACAGTTATCTTTGTGATGACATTACATGGGTAAGGGGGGAAGGGGAGGTACCAGAGAAAACACGCTTCATGCGAAACAGGACCGTGTTGTCAAATACGCGAACGTGTCTCTTTTCTGCCTGAAAACTAACACTTTTGTTAACAATGGTGATGTGTTCACATCGAGGTAATAGTATCTATTCCTCTGGTTCAAAAACTATGCAATCTAGCCAATAACTATTTGTCTGGCGCTGGCTGGGTATATAGCGCATGTCCGAGGCAAGCAGTGGGGCTGACGGAACTGAGCGACCAGGAGGCGCAACTGTGGTGCACTGCGGCTGGAGCACAGTGTGCGAGAGAGGCGAGTGACGGCTGGACTGCCTTGGTGTTAACACCGGACGTTGATTGCTCTCCGGCCCTCAGACGTTGGTATGGGGCTCCGTTTCCATCTGCTGGAGTTTCAGTCTTACCGATAATCTTTCCAGTGAGCATCATTCCACGACGACTGTGGTTATCGCAATAATTAAAGAATTGCGCAGGCTCGTTCGTCGTATAAGAACTTTCTCAGTTCAGATTCAGATTATGATTCTGGTGCTGCTCATTACTTGTCGTTAATTAATATTCGACTACGTCGGGACATGCTAATTGGTTGCGAAAGAGGCATTTTCGTTTTCGTATGTGTATATCAGTGAATGTTCTTTTCATTAGTTAGAGAGAGATATGTAATTGTTAAGGTTTTTTACTCGTAATTAAGTTGCGGAGTTTTGTTAATTGTATGGATACCATTTTATTGAGTTTTATTTGCATGTTAAAGACTGCAACGTATGTATAAGGCCGTGGGTAGAAATGTTTCTAATAGCAGATTTCTGTGTGTTCTAGAAGGCTATCTTGTTATGGTTTCAATGTTTATGTACCTTGGCCCGGAGGAGTACGCGGGTCGTGTGGGTCCGTTCGGAGAGCAAGAAGGGCGTATGTACAGAGCAGGACTGTAAAATTCTAAATTGTATTTTCTTCCTGTAGTTTAGTACTCTTCTTGAGCTATAATTGTCTGAGTAGCTTATTCTTAAATGTGTGGTAATTAAGCTTGCAGAAATTTTGCTTTGTTCAAGGTTTGCTAAGATAATGTTGAACGTTCAATAATTTTATTAATTGGGTAAATATTTGTTTTTTTTTTTGCAGTTATGCTTGTGTCTTTTTAACGTTGAGTTTTTTAGTATATTTTATTTAAGGGAAAGGTAAACTTTAGACTGGTTGTGAGGTGAGTTTCTTTCTGAGTTCACTTCGAAAGCCTTTGCTTAAATTTTTGGTGTCACCTAAATGGTTTAAAGAGAATTTGATAGTGATCGTATTTTTTTCAAAATTTGTTTGCTAAAGGATAAAGAGTGTAATGAATGTAAATTGTACAGTATATTTTTTTGAGTACCAAGGAATGTGAACATGTGCTGTGGAACTACACTATAATAAAATTTATTATATGTGCAAACTTGGGCCTAGTCCTTCCTTAATAAAAAGTGAGAGCCTGTTCTAAAGATTTTAAGTCATCGCTGCAAATGGTAAGATCCAATCAGTCTCACCTTAGCAGTAAAATATAGTTCCACTTTTACACTGAAGTTTACAATTAATGTTCCGTTTTCCCAAATTAAACTACCACACTGTGAAAGTTCACAGTATCCTTAGTAACAGTTCAAGTAATACTATAGCCCGACAGCCGATGCTATTGGCTAAGGCTGATGGTATTGATTTGTCCACTGGTTTCGTGTGCAATTACACGCACCCTCCGCAAACAAATCGATTAATCAATCACTGTTACCATACTATTTGATGGATAACTTCCAGACTCACATTTTATTAACAGATGCAAAATGTTCACGTTTTGTTTGCGACTTGTCTGCATATGACAGTTCTACGCGAAACGTACAAACGCCTACCCTAACATCCCAAAAAGGCTCGTGGACGGTAGCACATGGTTACCACTGAACGGAACAGCAAGACAAAGCCTCCTGCCGAAAATGCTCCGAATGTTGGAGGGGACCAGCGATGCGTAAGCCGTGAGGGGTATGGCTTACGTCATAACACTATAGACAATAGTACCACTTACAAACTGATTATAGTACCCTAGAAAACTTTGCACATATAAAATTCATCCTGCGTATTTTTGCGTTCACAAAACTCGAAAGTAGTAGGTCAACACAACGTTGCATTGGAATACGCGCGTGGTTGGAAAACGGAAACGTTGCTACCAAAAATCTCAGAAAGTTCTTGACCAATTTACTTCAGATTTCGGACGACATAGGGTATGTTCCGGCACAACGACAAGCGCCGGCACGAAGATGAAGAACGCAAGGATAGAGAAGGCTGTGAGACGACGTCAGACAGCAGTACGCTGACTAGGACCGCACCACGACAGGAGCGGCCTCTATCCGAAAATAATACAAGGGCCCAGACTCGGCCTGACAGTAGTAGATCCGGACTAAAAGATAGCGCTAGAAGAGCCGTGACTTGTGATCCATATGGACTTGTGTGGTTAATTTGCGTGGACATTGAATATAGCGAACGACATTGATTATTTGCATGTCGCCAATTACTTGCGACGACTCGTTGTAAATGCAAAGAATTACTGTAATAAACATGAATATCATTTGCATGTATGTTGTCTAGCTATCCGAAGAGACGAGTGGGCACGACACAACAGGGTATGCATATACATGAGTGTGTGTCTGTGTGTGTGTGTGTGTGTGTGTGTGTGTGACACACACACACAGAGAGAGAGAGAGAGAGAGAGAGAGAGAGAGAGAGAGAGAGAGAGTGAGTGAGAGAGAGACAGCGAGAGAAACAGTTATCAAACAAATCGAAAACAACTTGAACGATTTACTTAAAATTTTTACACTTTCGTGTAATAAATGTTTGGACGAATAAAGGATTTATAGTTCACATTATACGTAATACACAAACATGTGTTTAAAATACACTCCTGGAAATTGAAATAAGAACACCGTGAATTCATTGTCCCAGGAAGGGGAAACTTTATTGACACATTCCTGGGGTCAGATACATCACATGATCACACTGACAGAACCACAGGCACATAGACACAGGCAACAGAGCATGCACAATGTCGGCACTAGTACAGTGTATATCCACCTTTCGCAGCAATGCAGGCTGCTATTCTCCCATGGAGACGATCGTACAGATGCTGGATGTAGTCCTGTGGAACAGATTGCCATGCCATTTCCACCTGGCGCCTCAGTTGGACCAGCGTTCGTGCTGGACGTGCAGACCGCGTGAGACGACGCTTCATCCAGTCCCAAACATGCTCAATGGGGGACAGATCCGGAGATCTTGCTGGCCAGGGTAGTTGACTTACACCTTCTAGAGCACGTTGGGTGGAACGGGATACATGCGGACGTGCATTGTGCTGTTGGAACAGCAAGTTCCCTTGCCGGTCTAGGAATGTTAGAACGATGGGTTTGATGACGGTTTGGATGTACCGTGCACTATTCAGTGTCCCCTCGACGATCACCAGTGGTGTACGGCCAGTGTAGGAGATCGCTTCCCACACCATGATGCCGGGTGTTGGCCCTGTGTGCCTCGGTCGTATGCAGTCCTGAATGTGGCGCTCACCTGCACGGCGCCAAACACGCATACGACCATCATTGGCACCAAGGCAGAAGCGACTCTCATCGCTGAAGACGACACGTCTCCATTCGTCCCTCCATTCACGCCTGTCGCGACACCACTGGAGGCGGGCTGCACGATGTTGGGGCGTGAGCGGAAGACGGCCTAACGGTGTGCGGGACCGTAGCCCAGCTTCATGGAGACGGTTGCGAATGGTCCTCGCCGATACCCCAGGAGCAACAGTGTCCCTAATTTGCTGGGAAGTGGCGGTGCGGTCCCCTACGGCACTGCGTAGGATCCTACGGTCTTGGCGTGCATCCGTGCGTCGCTGCGGTCCGGTCCCAGGTCGACGGGCACGTGCACCTTCCGCCGACCACTGGCGACAACACCGATGTACTGTGGGGACCTCACGCCCCACGTGTTGAGCAATTCGGCGGTACGTCCACCCGGCCTCCCGCATGCCCACTATACGCCCTCGCTCAAAGTCCGTCAACTGCACATACGGTTCACGTCCACGCTGTCGCGGCATGCTACCAGTGTTAAAGACTGCGATGGAGCTTCGTATGCCACGGCAAACTGGCTGACACTGACGGCGGCGGTGCACAAATGCTGCGCAGCTAGCGCCATTCGACGGCCAACACCGCGGTTCCTGGTGTGTCCGCTGTGCCGTGCGTGTGATCATTGCTTGTACAGCCCTCTCGCAGTGTCCGGAGCAAGTATAGTGGGTCTGACACACCGGTGTCAATGTGTTCTTTTTTCCATTTCCAGGAGTGTATGTATGTGAGGTGTTATCAGCAGAAATCTCATTTAGTTCTTGATCGATTTACTTCAAATTTTGCACAATACATAGGCCACATATTTTTAAACAACAAAGTAGACGTTTTCTATTTAAACTGATTGCTGTAAAAATGCGCGGTTTTTACCTTTGGTGCTGGCACTTTAAGTGGTATAATGTGACATTTAAACCATTTGACAGATTGGTTCCCCCAGATTTGTTCTTACTCATTATACATATTTTAGACATAAACTGTATACAAAACAATGTCATGTTTTGTTTTTTCTTCACTTCCGGTTTTCAAAGAAAACCGGGAAGTTGTATTTCTGGCAAACGATTGGAATACTAGTACAGAATACGAAATTGCAATAACGATAAACAGGGCTTAAGAGCAGAGGGGGTGGGGAAGAAGAAATGGTTAGAGGGGCGGGAGGAGATGGATGTAGACAGCAGGAAGGACATACAGAGGGGAGTAGGAGAAGACTAACGAAGAGAAGAGAATGAAGGAGGAGTTAGAGAAAGAGATAAGGACGAAGAGATGGTCAAGGACAGGAGGAGAAGTAGGTTAGGATGTATATCCAATTCTCACACATATAGGCGTGTGCTTTCTCTGTTCTTTTTTTTTTTCATTTACTCAGAATCAGTCACGCAACGCGAGGTCGGGTACAGTTAGTATGATACGAAGGGTGGTTCTCTGGCAAGCTAAACCGTCAAGTAGAGCGTATGAGTTGTGTAATTTTGTCCGCGGTATAAATCGTAAAAATATGTCTGTTTTGTTTTATCAGTACAATAGAGATGATTCTGTTGTAATCTATTGTGATTGTTTTTGTTTCGAAACGATACTGTTCAAAGCTACGCCCTCGAACTGCGGACTATCGTTTTCGAGCGCGAAATGTGTGGGAATCAACGCCGCAGGGAAAGGGGTTGTTTCACTGACGCTCGTTACGTCGTTTTCTGAAGCCTTTTCGTATCGATACTGAGCAGTGGTATGTTTGGAATGTTTACCTTGGCCACCCATAAGGAAACCGCGCGATTTCAACGCCGGGTGCCGCTGTTATGACCCGTGCCAATAACGTCGATAGAAGGGGTAAATTTGGTTAAGGGGGAGTATGGGGGGAAGGCGGAGCTAAGACGAGCTTCCCACAGTGTGATACGAACAAGGTGGCGTTAAGGAGATTTGTAGTGAAATTTGGTGCCAATGTGACATCATTCCAGTTGGTGTGATGAATGGCAACTCGTTGGAGGTTCGAGTCCTCCCTCGGGCATAAGTGTGTGTGTTGTCCATAGCGAAGCTTAGTTTAAGTTAAAGTGAGTAGTGTGTAGGCTTAGGGACCGATGACCTCAGCAGTTAGGTCCCATAGCACCTTACCACAAATTTCCAATTTCCAGTGAATGGCAGCTAGCCCTAAATGTGGAAAAATGTAAGGCGACGCTGATGAGTAGGAAGATCAAACCTTTAATGTTCGGATACAGTATTATTAGTGTCCTGGTTGACACAGTCAAGTCGTTTAAATATCAGGGCGCAACGTTGGAAAGTGATATGAGAAGGAACGAGCATTTGAGAACTGTAGTAGGGAACGCGAATGTTCGACTTCGGTTTATTGGAAGAGTTTTAGGAAAGACTGGCTCACCTGCGAAGGAGGTTGCATATAGGACGCCGGCGCAACCTGTTCTTGAGTGCTGTACGAGTGTTTGGGATCCATACCTGTTCGGACCGAAGGAAGACATCGAAGCAATTAAGCAATTCCGAGGCGGGCTACTAGATGTGTGACTGGCAGGTTCAAACAACACGTAAGTGTCACGGAGATGCTTCTGGAACACAAATGGGAATCCCTGAAGGGAAGGCGATGGCCTTTTCGAGAAACGCTACTGAGAAAATATAGAGATACGCCCTTTAATGCTGATTGTCGAAGAATTCTACTGTAGGCAGCATATATTGCAGGTAAGTACCACGAAGATAAGATACGAGATGTTGGGGCTCATGCGTAGGTATATAGATTCTCGTTTTTCCCTCGCTCTATTTGCGAGTGGAACAGAAAGGTTCAAATGGTTCAAATAGCTCTGAGCACTATGGGACTTAACATCTGAGGTCATCAGTCCCCTAGAACTTAGAACTACTTAAACCTAACTAACCTCACACACATCCATGCCAAAGGCAGGATTCAAACTTGCGACCGTAGAGGTCGCTCGGTTCCAGACTGTAGCGCCTAGAACCGCTCGGCCACTTCGGCCGGCGAACAGAAAGGAAATGACCAGTAGTGATACAGGGTACCCTCCGCCACGCACTGTACGGTTGCTTGCAGAGTATGTATGTAGATGTAGGTTGACCCACCTTACAGCTTACATGAACTTCCGAGATGTGGGCCCTTACTGTTTGACGCGCCGCCGGACGTACGAGTGACGTCAGAGGGCGCCACGCTTTTGAATCATTACAGAGGAAAGTTGTAGGCAGCTTTGAGCTAAAATGCGATTTTCACTCTGCAGCGGAGTGTGCGCTGATGTGAAACTTCCTTGCACATCAAAACCGTGTGCCGGACCGAGACTCGAACTCGGAACCTTTGCATTTGGCGGGCAAGTGCTCTACCATTTTTTTTCCGTTCATTCGTTGCATCGGCTCGGAGCGGACATCGTAAGACACCCGTTTAATTTCGTTGTTGATCGATTAACTCAGTTTTTTATTACAGAGGGAAGCTAACCCCGTGCCGGCACCTTGCAGTTCTTCAAGGTTCGCAGGACAGCTTCTGTGAAGTTTGGAAAGTAGGAGACGAGGTACTGGCGGAAGTAAAGCTGTGAGGACGGGGCGTGAGTCGTGCTTCGGTACCTCAGATGGTAGAGCACTTGCCCGCGAAAGGCAAAGGTCCCGAGTTCGAGTCTCTGTCCGGCACACAGTTTTAATCTACCAGGTAGTTTCAGTTTTGAGCTAGGTTTAAAACATACGTGTCGCAATGGGAGGCAGTACAGGGTTCCGAAAAGTGATCCTTTAATTCCGTTCCGCGTTGTAGTGTCTTGCTGCAGTGTAAACAGCGTTTCCCATGAGATCACCCAAGTTAAGCGCTATCGGGCGTGTTCGGCACTTGGATGGGTGACCATCCAGGCCGCCATGCGCTGTTGCCATTTTTCGGGGTGCACTCAGCCTCGTGATGCCAATTGAGGAGCTTCTCGACCGAATAGTAGCGGCTTCGGTCAAGAATACCATCATAACGACCTGGAGAGCGGTATACTGACCCCGCGCCCTTCCTATCCGCATCCTCCCCTGAGGATGATACGGCGGTCGGATGGTCCCGATGGGCCACTTGTGGCCTGTAGACGGAGAGTTTTATTTATTATTATTATTATTGTAGTGTCTCATGTAGTGAACGTCGTGGTGGTCGTCTTGTACAGCCCTACACAGATAGCGTGTGTGTGTCTGCGTGTGTGTGTGTGTGTGTGTGTGTGTGTGTGTGTGTGTGTGAGTGTGAGTGTGCGTGTTTGTGGCTGGAGCGCTGTCTTGCCGGCGGCCGAGGATAGTTTGCCGGGCTTTGGCTGGCACTAACAGGCTGCCCGCGGCCAAGCGGTGGTCGCAGCCACGCTCAGCGGGCAATTACGGCCGCTCCAGGCAGCGGCAGCGGGAATCGATGCGGCGGCCCGGCGCGGCAAGCGTCCGCAGGCTGTCTTCGATCCCGCGGCCCGCAGGCCAGTGCTCTGTGCGCGCGCGGATTACGACGCCCGAGCGGCGAGCGGCCCCGCTGCCTGGGGGGGGGGGGGGGGGGGGGGGCATCGGGACGTGCATCACCCGCTCGCTACAAGCGCCCAGCCGCCGCTGCCGCATCGGTCTACAGCTGAGCTCCATCACGCCCCTCCACTCTACGGTACCACCGGTGCTCGCTCACAGCGTAAACATTTCGAAGAATATCCGAAACATAACTACGAGGTAACCTACCATTTGCAAAAAATCGGAGACATGTGGAACTGTATAGATCAAAAACTTTATAACGTCAGCTACCGTTTGTTACAAACTGTATAGCTGTGTATAGCACAGCCACTCAGCAATAAATTTCTGTAATATCATTCCTTGTGGAAATGTTGTAAAATAAGTTGATTGATAGGGTTAGGAATGAGGAGGTTCTGGGCAGAATCGGAGAGGAAAGAAATGTGTGGAAAACACTGACAAGGTGAAGGGAAAGGATGATAGGGCATCTCACAAGCTGCGACATGGACGCGAATATATCAGTGACACGAATATAGAATAAATTTCCTTTACTTTACGTCTGATGACAAGATGAGTCTTGCATATGCTGTCATTTGTATGTATTTGACAATGTTGGTGCTGATTTTGTGTTTAACATTTGACGATGCCACTATCCCTCCAGTACATTAGGAGGTGTTTTTATAAAACAGATCTGAGCATTGTCATTATAGTCCGAAACCGGTAGTCTGATGACAAAAAAATTTGTGAACATAGACGTAAAGTAAAGAAGATAGGACATCTGTTAAGACAGTAGGGAATTACATCCATGCTACTACAGGGAGCTATAGTGGGCAAAAACTGTAGAGGAAGACTGAGATTGGAATGCATCCACCAAATAGTTGAGGACGTAGATCGCAAATGATACTCCGAGATGAAGAGGTTGACACAGGAGAGGAATGAGTGGCAGGCAGCATCAAGACAGTCAGAAGACTGATGACTAAAAAAAAATTCCGAAGTAGTAGGCACACCAAGATCGTTTGCAATTATTTCTATTGATCACCGTTTTCTGCAGATCTGTGCTGTAGTATAATAAATAAACATTCCAAGTTATTCCAATTTACAAAAAAATGGCTCTGAGCACTATGGGACTTAACATCTGTGGTCATCAGTCCCCTAGAACTTAGAACTACTGAAACCTAACTAACCTAAGGACATCACACACATCCATGCCCGAGGCAGGATTCGTACCTGCGACCGTAGCAGTCGCGCGGTTCCGGACTGAGCGCCTTGACCGCGAGTCTACCGCGGCCGGCTCCAATTTACAGAAAATTACAATTTGAAAATACACATTGTCATTGTTTTAAATAGTAAATTTATGATAAAAACATCGTTGAGACAGTTTTTCTACACACAGCGTATGTATCGACAGCAACTGACTGAAACAGATGACAACCGTATACAAAAAAATATAGATCATAGTCATTGGATTGGACTGAACAGAAGATATTATGGAGCTCGTGGTTGATACATATATTGACCTCAGATAAATAATCTGAAATATGTCCTTGTCGTAAATTTCTTCTTTATATATAGCTGTCAATTGCTGTCGATGCAAATGCTGTTTGTAGATAAATGATCTGAACTATAATTGCACCGTAAATTTACATTTTAAGAAATGACACTGTATATTTCCAAAATATAATTTATCATAAATCTGTAATTTTAAAAATGTTGCTGGCCGGGGTGGTCGAGCGGTTCTAGGCGCTACAATCTGGAACCGCGCGACCGCTACGGTCACAGGTTCGAATCCTGCCTCGGGCATGGATGTGTGTGATGTCCTTAGGTTACTTAGGTTTAAGTAGTTCTTAGGGGACTGATGACCTCAAACGTTAAGTCCCGTAGTGCTCAGAGACATTTGAACCATTTTTTAAAAATGTTACATAATCCTGTCAAAAGTAATTTTCATGAGATTCGAGTAAAGATAGAATTTGCATTGTGACACATGTAGTTCGAGATTTACGGGAGTACATACCGATTGTCTAGTAC
The DNA here is from genome assembly GCF_021461395.2 of Schistocerca americana. Lineage (NCBI taxonomy): Eukaryota > Metazoa > Arthropoda > Insecta > Orthoptera > Acrididae > Schistocerca > Schistocerca americana. The sequence goes on along the minus strand of NC_060123.1, from coordinate 633,176,254 downwards.
AGAAATCTTAATAACTGTATACAGACTTATATGTGCAAAAATATCGTGCTAGCTCAGTCGTCACTGTGGTGTTAATTGAACAAGTGCGTTAGGTGATCTGATCAACATGATGTATGTTTTATATCTGTGGTATTTTATGTTTGACATGATGATGTTCTTTGCTACATTTAATTTCAAAACAACGCAACATCACTATGTGACTTGCAAGTTTGTGAAGATCATGAACTTCTTTCAGTATGTTACAAGGTACGTTCTAATGCTTCAGTAATGTCTACACTGTTTAAATAAGATCATATATGAATTAGCCATCTTGACGTGGGATGCTTGTTTATTAATCTTTCAGCTCCGATGATGATAGCACAGCTTGTCGAAACCGGTAATCAAAAAAATATTTACAAGCGTACGTGATATTTCAGAACAACGTAACCATTTCTGATTACCCCCAAAGCAGTTTATACAATGTCAGACATAAATAAAAGTCTATAAGCGGAGAAATAGTTTGAGCTCACCCTATATTATCAGGTATAGGTAGCATACGTTCAATTGCAGTCGGCACACAGTGACATGTTTAACAAATGCAACAAATGGTAGTTACGAGTAGTCGCTAACGACCAAGGTCACGCGTGAACATGCAAAATGCCAAAGGTGTGGAGGGCAGAGGAAAATAGCATTTTCTCTCTTCAAAAGGCAAAGTGATACACATAGCTACACGTACAAAAGCGTGGATCGGAATATTTATCGATCGTGTGACTGTATCACATGTACCTGTTTTTATTTTCTCTTTTTTTTCCCTCGGACCATCTTTTACTTTGCTGCAACGACCAACTATATGCTATCATTTGTAAAAATCCGCACACATTTGAAACTGTATCCATAAAAAGCTTGCTCCTAGGTTCATCCGGTTGGTCAGTTGCTCAAGAGTAGTACTTCCATTCGCCAGTACACATCTCCACTACCGTCGTTCACACCTGTCATATATGGCCCCTGGTGCTCCACAGTTGCTTAAGCTCGGGTTTGGGCATTACTTGAACCAAGGCGGCACGAGAACAAACTTAGCCGTTTCGTAATTGCTTCCCTCCCCTCCTCCCCCCCCCCCACCCCTTTTGGGCAGAAAGCTAGTAATCATACCCTTCTGGACATTGGCAAATCACTCCGTTTCCGCATTAAAACAACGACTGCACTGTTTTCCGCATCCCCCGTCACGACTTATACACTCTCCACTGCTTGTGCTGCCACCTACTGTCTGAGTGGGTACTTCACGTTGATGTCGAACGTAAGCGGTGGTCACATTAAAGCGAGTGGACCGTGAATAATTAACACATCACACATTGCTATCACTTCGATCACTTGACAATCACTGCGCTGATATTCGGTTCTACTTTCGGTGGCCCGCATCTCGTGGTCGTCCGGTAGCGTTCTCGCTTCCCACGCCCGGGTTCCCGGGTTCGATTCCCGGCGGGGTCAGGGATTTTCTCTGCCTCGTGATGGCTGGGTGTTGTGTGCTGTCCTTAGGTTAGTTAGGTTTAAGTAGTTCTAAGTTCTAGGGGACTGATGACCATAGCTGTTAAGTCCCATAGTGCTCAGAGCCATTTGAACCATTTTTTTCTACTTTCGGTAAACGGCACAGTTCTGTGAAATCAACAGTGGCTCGCACTAACGACGCTGGTCATCGCTTTTACAGATGTACGCCTCGGCGTTAGACAACGCGGATGGCTACTCATCTCGTGACTCGATACACGATTTATAACTCATGAAACGTAACTACACGCAGTTAACATTGAGGGTAGCGATATGTACATATACAGATGTCGATAGTACCGTGAACACAAAGTATGAAAGGGCAATACATTGGCGGAGATGTCATTTGTACTCAGGTGGTTCATATGAAGACGTTTCCGACATGATTACGACCGCGCGATGGGAATTAACAGATTCTGAATGCGGAATGGTCTTTAGAGCTACTTCCATGGGACAATCCGATTCGGAAATCCTTAGGAAACTCAATAGCCTGCGATCCACAGCGTCAAGAGTGTGCCGAGAATACCATAGTTCAGGCATTAACTCTCACTACAGACAACGCAGTGGCCTTAACAGCTGAGAGCAGCGGCGTTCGTGTGAAGCAGTGGGCCTCTCCGAAGGTCGTGTGCTAAGATAACGACACATCATCGTCCCCGGCCAGCCTGCCTCCCTCGGCGCTGGCCGCAGTAAAACAACATTTCAACTGCTATACCGTACGCCCGAATGAATGAACTACTGTTTTTCATTTCTTTTATGGCATTACGACAGTCGTCCTCATGGCTCTGTGTACCCGCTGCCCCGCCAACCAGCCTGCCTCATCATCGCTACCTTCATGGGAATAAGTAACCCTTCCAGCCATCCTAACCCCATTGTAGAAAGTAGACCCGCCAAATGACTCTCCCAGTCGACTCTGCTTGTCGGACAGTCCATCCCTCATAAGCAGCCAGTGGGCAGAATGACAACGATCAACGCCATACTTCAACCCAGATAGAAGTATGGGGATAATTATTATGACCGGCCGAAGTGGCCGTGCGGTTAAAGGACCGCAGGACCGCTACGATCGCAGGTTCGGATCCTGCCTCTGGCATGGGTGTTTGTGATGTCCTTAGGTTAGTTAGGTTTAACTAGTTCTAAGTTCTAGGGGACTGATGACCTCAGCAGTTGAGTCCCATAGTGCTCAGAGCCAAAATTATTATGGACGATATAATAACAGTAAAATAGCCACACGTAGTTTCGTGAGCACTGTTTTTAATGACACGTTTCGATATCATCATCAATTCGGAAAAGATATTTTTATACAAAACCAATTATGAGTTGCGAACACATTGTACAAATATGGTATGGTCAGATATTATACATACCAATGAAGGGAACAGATATCATACAATGTACTGATTGTGCCATATCGAATAGGAAATGAACGTCCGTGGCTGGAGAGCCACGCAACAAAACTAAAGTGGCTGCAAGGTGGAAGCGTATCACGCAAAAGTGAAGGAAACGAATGACAAAAAATTCAAACGGAAAGGCAGTAATCATAATAATAACGGTAAGAAAGGTCATGTACATACATTTTTACACGTTGTAGTGAAAATTACAGTTGCCCTAACAAAAAGTCGTAAAGCGCTTGGGTAGGGGTAGGACCAGTCAGAAACGTTTATTTCGCTTCTCGGACTAGATCTTGCGAAGGCACGAGACGTAATGACAGCAATCTTATATGCAGACATTGTTGTGAAACTGTAAAATGACACCAGACATTAATGTGTGTGCACGGAAATATAATGTATATAAAAAGATAAGCATACGTTCAGGTTTCATATTTCTATCATTATACAACTGTATGCAGACCACAGCAGGAAGCTAAGCAATTTTATCAGGCCAAAAGGAGTTCAATGGTCAGCCTGTTGAAGATTAACTTCAGCAAGGAATAGCTTGCCAATATGATAACAACTAAGTACACTGCAATAAACAGTTTTCCTATAATCTGCACACAGTTGTCTAATGATAAGGGTACGAAACCAGAAAGTTTGTTTATCTTTTTATACACAGTATGGTATTTCGGGGTAAACACATTATTGTTTGGTGTAATTTTACAATTTTATAACAATATGTATATATAGTATTCATGTCATTATGCTTCGTACATTAAGTTGACTCAGTACATGTATGGTGTCTGTTCCCTTAATTGGTATGTATAATATTTGGCTATACCACATTTGTACAACGTGTTCGGAACTCGGAATTGCATTTGTAAATATCTCATTTCAGAATCTAATAATGATATTTTAGTATTGCCTCATTAAAAAGAGCGGCCATAAAAACACCTGTAGCTATTTTACTATAATCATATTGTCCATAATAGCCATTCGCATATTCCTATCCAGTATCAAAGTTCGCGATTTAATCGCAAATGTGTACTTCATCCCATGTGACAGGTGAGGGAAAACAGATAGGCAAAGGCGTAGACCAGATCTACGACTTCAGCCGGATGCAGTGTTGCCGCTTAATGCCTGCTCAGCCGGCAACCCAAACAACACTCCAGTACTGCGTACAGCCCCTGTACGCAGTGGGATAATATATACTTCAACACGTACTGGCCCTGCTCTTTCTAAAACATGACTTTTCAGTGTATACACAAAAGCACAGTGATATTTAAGGAGCTATCATATTTTCTGTAGCTCACGAACAGTAAGGCGGAAAAAAATAAAACTGATTTACCGAGAGCAGAAGTTGCCGGCAGGGGAAACGGTAACTGTTGTAATTAAGTTTCTCGAGACAAACACAAGTCGCAGTCATTATGTTTCATTGACTGGTTTCACACTTAAGTTTAACGAGAGCATCATCAGAAACTCAGGAATTTACGTTGTGTAATATACAAAGTTTGACTATATGGAATCTTACGTTGACATTAAAAAACGTATTCCGTTTACAAAATGGTAACTTACGTTTGTAATACCGTAGTTGGCTGATTACAGTGCCGCTGTCGGGAATTAAGTTGGTTGTATATATATTGAACGGTTTTTATTAACCACACGAAAAACCAATGTATTTCAATTACTATATTACCATTGAACCATGGTAAATTATTGCCATTTGTTATGAATTATAAATTGCTACAGGAACCAGAAATGTAATAAGTAAAAATGCCACATTATCTTTCGATATACATTAGCGAAGAAATTACGAACAATGTTACACAATCAAGTACTCTAAACGTAAGTTACCATGTAAATGGAATACGTTCTGTATTGTCAATGTAAGATTCCACATTGTCACACTTTGAATATTCCACAGTGTAAATTCCAGAGCTTTTAATGAAGTCATCTTGAATTAAAAAGCAAAAACGGTCAATAAAAAGCAATGAGTGAGACTAGTGGTTGTCACGAAACACTTAAAATTTAAAACTGATTCATACAGAAAATGATGTGATTATAAAAGTTTCATGGAAATTTCTTCAAATTTTCTGGTTCCTCTAACAGTGTGCTAAAGTACTGTGGCTCGAGCTTTTCAGTGTGCACCATGACTGAAAACATGTACGTGCAAATACAGCGAGTTTCAGAAAAGGTGGTCAATATGGTTCAAATGGCTCTGAGCACTATGGGACTTAACATGTGAGGTCATCAGTCCCCTAGAACTTAGAACTACTTAAACCTAACTAACCTAAGGACATTTTTTTTTTTTTTTTTTTTTTTTTTTTTTTTTTTTTTTTTTTTTTTTTTACATTTAGCCACATTCAAAACCCACCGCCTTGATAACTATGGTGGGTTGTTAGCTAACTGACTTCAGTATGTCTGCAGCAAGTCATGGTCTCTTAGCCGTTGCAGATGCTCACAAATGGTTTGTTTGCGAGTAGCTGCACCGTTCCCGTCCCTAGCCACGTGGAGGCGGACCAGATCTGAGCTATCACATGCTGCATGCGTGGTTTGCTATTTCACTTACAAAGTGTTATCGTGTTAATAATATTTAATATAAAAAATAAAACTTAATAAAATATGACATAAAATATGAACATATTGATTTATAAAAAGCAAGTATACAATATAGAACTATGTAGAATATCCAGGAAATATGAAACATCGTGATGTACAAAAGAAAATAAAAAAAAAAAGAAAAGCACTATTACTTTACACAAATAGAATAAGGAAAACATTTACATCTATGAGAGTTGCTTATAGGAGTTGCTTTGAAATTATAGCTTGGAAGCTTGGTTAAAAGCAGAAAAGCTCTATTACTTTACACAGTTAGAATAAGGAAAATATTTACATCTATGAGAGTTGCTTATAGGAGTTGCTTTGAGATTGTAGCCTAGAAGCTTGGTTAAAAACAGGTACACATTCCTATTACAGACTACATTGTCTACTTCAGCAAGGGGCAGAGGCACTACAGTATTACGATTTGTCTACATACACCCTTGTCTCATTATATACTGTTTTAGAACATTTAATGTAATACTTAATAATGTACTCATACTGGTATTAATCTAGGCCTGTCACACTCTCTTACGACTAATAAAACTGATAACATGTTAACATATAAATTTTGAGATTGGTTATTGCAGCTAGCTTCAAACAGTTACTAATATTTACACAAATTTACTGATAGTCATACAATTGGTCTTCTAAAGGGTCCTGGCCCCATCTAGTTAAAAACTGCATTACAAAGATATAAAACATTTTTATAGATATAATACATAAAGGGGGGAATGTGGCTCTAGGTGGTGCAAGTATATGTAAGATATAAACATAAAAGTTCTGAGCAGTACACTTATATACAACACCATACAATTGGTCTTCTAAAGGGTCCTGGCACCATCTAGTTAAAACTGCATTAAAAAGATATAAAGCATTTTAATCGGTATAATACGTAAAGGGGGGGAATGTGGCTCTGGGTATTGCAAGTATACGTATGATATAAACATTAAGGTTCTAAGCAGTACACTTATATACAACACCCATAACAGCTGGCACAGGCCCTTCAAAAGTAGCTACTTTGGAAATTATAGTTCCTGGTCTGGGCATTACAAAATTAAACAAATTTACTGATATTTATACAATCTGCCTTCTGTAGGGTCCTGCCACCATCTAATTCAAATTGCATTTAAAAGATGTAAAAAGAAAATTAGTGATACACAAACATAAAAGGCTATCTGCAGTACAATTGTGTTTAATGCACATCACAGCAGGCACAGGCCCTTCAAGTACAGCTACTTTATGATATAGTATAATTACTAAGGGTGTGGTGGGTTGTTACGACTTCAGACATTTCCAGATCTCTGTTTTGAGTCTGATTCAGTCCTTTCTAGTGTGGAGTTTTCCTATAGCTGACGAACCTTCATAATTAGTGCCAGGCTAGATGCTTCAATTTAGTCTCATTCTAGGTCCATTTCACTTTGTGCATCACTTTCAGAATTAGTATCAGTACTTGTTTCTGTAGTGTAATTTAGGCCTTGTGTACAATGATGTCTCTGTCTCCTACCATTGGGATACTGCCTTCTAAAAAGGTCATACATTTCTGTAGAGACCTTGTCTGTTATGTCATTGAGTGTGTTCCATGAGTCTTGGTTACGTATTTGTTGTTTGATATGTGTGTCATCTAGAACTTGCCGTACATGCGTAAGGGTGTTACACGTAACCCCAGGTCCCCACAGACACACATGTCACTCTCGGCTAATCCAACACGTGTTAAATGTACTGGATATGGCCCATGACCCGTTAAAAAGTGGACCATCCCACGGCTTGGGTCCACATGTGTTAGTCTCAGCCTCTCCTCAATATCTGGAAAAAAGGAATAGACGCGACGCCCCTTATCTGAAGAGTCCCATTCCCTTTGCCATGTTGCATTACGCCATTTTTTGAGTCCCAGTCTGTCCCTGATCTCTTCCCCAGTTATCTCCCGCACCTTATCTCCTCTTCGTTTTTGAAGCCAATAGGAGGCAGCCCTATATTTTATTGTGATGTCAATGGGGTAGATTCCCATGACCACACACAGGGCTTCCGCAGATGTCGTGCTGAAAGCGCCAGTCATTCTCAGTAGCGTACTTCTCTGTCCTCTTCTAATTAGAGTTTTATTGGTTTGCAACAATAATCGGTGTGCCCAGGTACTTGCTGCAAAACATGCTATGGCCTCAAAGATTGCAATGTGATATGTCCGTAGTAGCTTTAGTGGCAGTCTGTACTGCGTCGAGTTTAATCTGGCGAGCTTGTGCATGATTTTACTGGCTTTATCTATTGTTAGTTTCATATGTTCGCTAAAATTTTGCTTCTCATCTAAGTGTAGGCCAAGGTAGCGCGTAACTTGTTTTCTCTGTATGTTAACATCATTTAGTTTCAGAATCGGATTTCTCTGCAGCACTCCTTTGAGTAATATATAAACTGTTTTATTTACAGCAATATGAAGTCTGTTTTTCTTACACCAACCGTCGATTTTCATGAGGAGTTGCGTGCCGTTCTGTTCCAGTGCGGCTCGTGAGTTCGCCGACGTCAGAAGTAGAAGATCGTCAGCATAAGCCACCACCCCTCTTACACGGTGATCTTGGGCCATAATATCCAAGAGGGGCTCAAAGACGATGTCCCAAAAAATCGGGCCACATATCGAGCCTTGTGGGCAGCCTTTACTAATACGTCTCACTACCTTTCTTGTGCCTCCTCTCCACTCCACTACTCTGTCACGACAGTAGTCTAGCAGACTGTTGTATAAAGATGCAGGTAGCTGGATCTCTCTGAGGCGAGCAAACAGTGATGGCCACCATAGATTGTCAAAGGCTCCAGCCACATCAATAAGTATAGCCATCACGTACTTGTCAAGAGTGCTGTTCGTAATCTGTAGTGCTTGGTTGATAGCATCGTCTATGCACTTCTCCTCCCTGAAGCCATACTGGAAGGGTGTAAGGCCGGTAAGACGTCTTTGGGACTGTAGCCTATCACACAATAGCCTTTCCTGCACCTTTGCCAGTGTGTTTAATAAACATATAGGACGGTATGTTTTAGGATCTGTCGGGTCCTTGTCCTCAGACTTTTTAATAATGACCGCCTCGGCTGTTTTCCACAAATGTGGGATTCTACCTGTGCTTAAAGCATCATTAAACAATTTTGTGAGAAATGGCGTAATTTGGATAACTGCCTGTTTTATTGTTTCTGGGAAGATTTTATCTGGGCCAGGTGCTTTACCACTCTTAAGTTTTTTGATTGCTATTGCGACCTCTTCTAAGGACATCACACACATCCATGCCCGAGGCAGGATTCGAACCTGCGACCGTAGCGGTCGCGCGGGTCTAAACTGAAGCGCCTAGAACCCTCGGCCACTTCGGCCGGCGGTGGTCAATAATCCACACATGGAAAGCACAGGCCAAAAGCAGCTAAAAAGCTCCAATAAACACGGGCTCGCAAATCTACCGTTTCCGAGTTACGAACTTGAAGGCAACATGGATAGAAGGACACAAATGAAGAGCACGTTGACATGCACGTCACGTACGGCAAAGCGACTGGCAGTACCCTTGAGGTTGCACGATTGTATGAAGAAGCTTTTCCTCTCTGCAAACAACCCGACAGGGGTACATTTAGCCGGTTACATCAGCCCCTTAGAGAAACCGGGAGTTTCGCACACCATGTACGAGAAGTTCCAACAAATCCATTAACACCCGACGTTGAGGGAAGAGAGTTACGGATTGAACACGAAAGTCCGATTACTTCAACACGGAGGATCGCTACCCAAGAGCGTGTCCTAAGTCATAGCAGTGTGTGGCGGATTTTGCATCGACAAGTACTCTTCCCATATTATCTCCAGCGAGTGCACGTCCACAACAAAGCAGACTTGCCTTCTAGACAGAATTTCTGCCAATGAGTGAAACAATGGAGTACCCTGAATCCCCTCTTTAAGAGCAGTGTTCTGTTCACGGATGAGTCTAGATTTACCCGGGACGGTATTTTTATCTGGGTTTGGGTTGAGTTATTTAGGGGAAGGCAACAAACAGCGATGTCATCGGTCTCATCGGATTAGGGAAGGACGGGGAAGGAAGTCGGCCGTGCCCTTTCAAAGGAACCATCCGGCATGTGCCTCGAGAGATTTATGGAAACCACAGAAAAATTAAATTTGGATGGCCGGGCGCGCGATTGAACCGTCGTCGTCCCGAATGTGAGTCCAGTGTGCTAACCACTGCGCCACCTCGCTCGGTCTATTTTTATCTACCATAACTGTCACATTTGGAACGATGTCAGTCCTAATGCAACACACGTATCATGACATTAGCAGCGTTCTTTATTGAACGTCTGGACAGGACTGCTCCAAGACCACAGTACTGGATCTCACTTCGTACTGCAGATACTAACCAGACAGCAGTGCATGCGGTTTATGCGGACCGTACTTCCAGATGTACATGATGATGTCCCAAAGAACCAACGCCTGAAGATGTTGTTCATGCATGACTGTGCTCCAGCACATTTTCATTTACGAGTGCGCCATACTCGGACGTATGGTCAACACTGGACAGGTAGTTGAGGGCCTGTGCCACGGCCTCCGTCTCCGGATTTAAGTCCCGTGGATTTCTATGCGACGGGTCATGTCAAAAGCCTGGTCTACGCTGCCGAGGTCAACTCTCTTGAGGAATAACGCTTGCGGATTGAAGCAGCCTTCCAGCATTTACAGAATTCTCCATGACTGCCTGAGAGGATTGGCAACTCATTTCAGAGGCGAGTTAAATGTTGCATTCAGACGCATGGACAACATTTCGAACACCTACTTTAACGTTTCGAGCTGCCATGTGTTCCTAGACACTGATAAACCGCAACAGAAAATGTGTTGTATCTCGACAACAGTTGATTTTTGTGTCCATGGTTATTGGAGGTTTTCAGCTACTTTTAGTCTGTACTTTGCGTGTGAGAATTATTAACCATCACTTCTGGAACACACTTTAGACAAAACATTAGTTACGTAACTTTATTTGTTCGAGGTGATAACCGAAATTGTGATTATGTACATCGATATCGTTAAATGGAATATCGCACATGATTAATTTCCGACCGCTCTGCCGAATGGGGACATAAAATTTCAATGCGAAAATTGTGTAGAAGTTGATTGCATTTCACAGTAACATTGAGCGCCAGCTAAACAGCTGACTCTTTGGTACCAACTACAGGAGTTGAAAAACTCCATTCTATTGCCCTCATAGCTTTGCCTCTTTCACAACAAACTCGTCCAGAATTACTAAACAGACAAAAACAATGCGAATCAATTTAATTCGACAGCTTACACAAGAATGAACAAAGTGCGACGCATTTTTATTATTCAAAAAAAAAAAAAATCTTTTGTTACCTGGTGTGAAACGCGTGTGCATTATAGTTGTCTAGTAGGGAGCGAGCACGTCAGTTGTCTGTTGACAATAGTCTTCCACTGGTGCGGCAGCAAGCCGCGCAGTCAATGGATTCGCTACCGAAGTGGGACAATTACAGTGACAAGTTGAACAACAGCTCTCAGCCAAGGTAACGGCTGAGTAATCTTCATTAGTCCGGAATCGATGTGCTGCAAAATTAGACGCAACGCGTAGCTGTTTCCACAGGGCTGGAGGCGAGGCAGTAACAGAGATCAGGACGTAGAAGATGCAGAGGCGACGCAAAGCGGCGAAGTGCCGACACGAGACAGGCTCATTTACCTGCCCGAAGATTACTTACTGGATAAGAGCAAGCAGCGACAATATTATGTGATTTGAAATTCTAACCATTTTCCTATTTTCTGCTGGACACTCATTCCATTATGTCGTTTGTTACGTACGATGAGTCTGCATGCGGCAGTTCGTCATTTTCAAGTGCCTTATACAATATACAGTTTTTTATCAAAAAGTTTTAATAATATAAGTTAGATTGCTTACGTCCAATTCGTAGATAGTTAGGTTTTATGGACCACAATATTGTGTCTCTCGGTGTGTCGTTTGAAATATTGTCTCAGTTAAGGTGTTAGTTAAGTTTGACAGTCTTTACGTATAGTGTCCACTTTTTTATTTGCACTTAAGTTCATTTGGCAGCAGTTAACTGATATGACACTTACATGTTTACAATGCGTTTAAAATTAACAATCACGGAATTTCAGTGCTGATAGCTACATACAAGGATCGTAGTGTTCTACGCTTTCATCTAGAACAAGTAGAAAGTGCAATGAAAAATTACATATGATGTACCCGAAGGAACTGTGAGGAATATTTTGGAACAACTCAAGATTTATATGCACGCAAACGCATTTCCATATAAAATTCTTAATAGATAAGCATAACTGAAACACAAACAATATTTAGAAACTTTTACTGATTTTCTAAAAGAGAGAGGATACTTTTTCGCACCTCACGATGCCAAAAAATCAGTTGAATTAGTGGAATACTCAGTAACAATTATATCTCTGCCTACATGAAAGCACAAGAAGCTGACCACACCGTGAAGCCCATAATGTAATATGCGAATGACAGAGTAATGCAAAAACCCTCGGATGCAACACCGCATTTACAGAAATTGGCGCGGTACACCAGACACTTATCGGGCCCAAGCTCCACCCTGCTCACTGCGGTCACCCCCACCACCCCACACCCAGTGTTTGTATTTGACCGTCGACATTATTAATTTTAATAGATATAATCGTTGCACTACAAAATTAACTTTTACTCATTAAAAAATGTTATCGATGACGGAATTACTTAAGAGAAACTACTGCCCGATATACACTCCTGGAAATGGAAAAAAGAACACATTGACACCGGTGTGTCAAACCCACCATACTTGCTCCGGACACTGCGAGAGGGCTGTACAAGCAATGATTACACGCACGGCACAGCGGACACACCAGGAACCGCGGTGTTGGCCGTCGAATGGCGCTAGCTGCGCAGCATTTGTGCACCGCCGCCGTCAGTGTCAGCCAGTTTGCCGTGGCATACGGAGCTCCATCGCAGTCTTTAACACTGGTAGCATGCCGCGACAGCGTGGACGTGAACCGTATGTGCAGTTGACGGACTTTGAGCGAGGGCGTATAGTGGGCATGCGGGAGGCCGGGTGGACGTACCGCCGAATTGCTCAACACGTGGGGCGTGAGGTCTCCACAGTACATCGATGTTGTCGCCAGTGGTCGGCGGAAGGTGCACGTGCCCGTCGACCTGGGACCGGACCGCAGCGACGCACGGATGCACGCCAAGACCGTAGGATCCTACGCAGTGCCGTAGGGGACCGCACCGCCACTTCCCAGCAAATTAGGGACACTGTTGCTCCTGGGGTATCGGCGAGGACCATTCGCAACCGTCTCCATGAAGCTGGGCTACGGTCCCGCACACCGTTCGGCCGTCTTCCGCTCACGCCCCAACATCGTGCAGCCCGCCTCCAGTGGTGTCGCGACAGGCGTGAATGGAGGGACGAATGGAGACGTGTCGTCTTCAGCGATGAGAGTCGCTTCTGCCTTGGTGCCAATGATGGTCGTATGCGTGTTTGGCGCCGTGCAGGTGAGCGCGACAATCAGGACTGCATACGACCGAGGCACACAGGGCCAACACCCGGCATCATGGTGTGGGGAGCGAACTCCTACACTGGCCGTACACCACTGGTGATCGTCGAGGGGCACTGATTAGTGCACGGTACATCCAAACCGTCATCGAACCCATCGTTCTACCATTCCTAGACCGGCAAGGGAACTTGCTGTTCCAACAGGACAATGCACGTCCGCATGTATCCCGTGCCACCCAACGTGCTCTAGAAGGTGTAAGTCAACTACCCTGGCCAGCAAGATCTACGGATCTGTCCCCCATTGAGCATGTTTGGGACTGGATGAAGCGTCGTCTCACGCGGTCTGCACGTCCAGCACGAACGCTGGTCCAACTGAGGCGCCAGGTGGAAATGGCATGGCAAGCCGTTCCACAGGACTGCATCCAGCATCTCTACGATCGTCTCCATGGGAGAATAGCAGCCTGCATTGCTGCGAAAGGTGAATATACACTGTACTAGTGCCGACATTGTGCATGCTCTGTTGCCTGTGTCTATGTGCCTGTGGTTCTGTCAGTGTGATCATGTGATGTTTCTGACCCCAGGAATGTGTCAATAAAGTTTCCCCTTCCTGGGACAATGAATTCACGGTGTTCTTATTTCAATTTCCAGGAGTGTAATAAAGTTTTGTACTTCCTTATGCATTGTTCCCAGACAGTTTTCCTTTTATTAATTTCACAACGAATGGGGAAGGTCGCTGTAGGTGCCCAAACATGATAGCCTCTTTTCATTGACAGTCCTGTACAACGATATTTTCTCTCCTATCCTTGTCACTCTCCATGACCACTAAATCTTTAGGCCTCTTGTTCAACACCTTGCCTCAATATCTTACAGCTTATTTCGCTCCGGCTCCCCTGCGAAAGGTTTCGCATACTTTTGTCCGTTAAGAAAACCAACGTTTTTCGATGTTCGTAGCAGCTTCTACTTCTAACTGCACGCCGTTTTAGCTTGTTCTACTGTGCAGTTCGTCTTGCGGGCACCATCTATCACAGGGTTTCACAGTCCACAGACACATGCGTTACTCCGATAATGTGATGCTGGCCCACCTCTCACCATTCGTCCTCGCAATTATTTTTGTTTTTTACTCTTCTTTAATTCCCTCCCGAAAGAAAGAGAGCGGTCCCTTCTTGTTTGTTTTGTGCCCAGCCTAGCTGGAATTGGGGTAGGGGTGCCCCAATTCGGAATAAAAAGTTGCCTGACCCCACGTTACTTTTGAACTTGCTACTCTTAGTAGTCACAATAAGGGATTTGCGGCCCGCGGCATTGGGAAGTCTGTACACCCCTGATCCAGCGTCTGCTATTATCCACTTCCAACGTAATTAAAGTAGGCATTTTTTATTCAGGTTCTCTTCACGGAGACGAGGACTGTTGATATTTTTAAAAATATCAGGAATCCGATGTATCACTATTGGCCATCTACACATCGAAAAAAGTAGTGGTATATCGACGAAAAAAATTTCGACGTACAGGCAAACAAAAACATTGACTGCACATTGTAGGTATATCACCGGTTTTAGAGCCGTATATTTACGTAAAAATTTATCATTAGATATTCAACAAGCCAGCTGCCTGCTTCTGCCCCTCAGAGCAAGAACGCTTGGTGATAACCACTTTGCTAATAATGGTAACTTCATGTAAGCGGCACAATAAAAGAAGTCCGATGGGTCAGTCATTCATTTTCGTCACATATCAGATTTACCTGGAACACTTCCTGTCGACTTCCCAGATTTTTCATTTCTGCAAACACCACTGACCTAGCAATTGTAGTGTGAAAACTGTGGTGGTGAGTTTAAACATTGCACTTTCTGTTAGTCGTACCAAGCGCTGATTACGTCAGCATTTCCACTCACATTTCTCCGCCAATGGCGATGATCAATCTTGTCATTTAGATTTTTCTTCATTATTTTGAGCAACTGTTTTTGAAGAATGCCGATGTGAAGAAACAGTGGACTAGTTGCGCTAGAAATTGTGCAGAAATAGTGCACTACTTGCGTTGAAAATGGTTTTTCAACGCATCTGGTCTGCTGTTTCTTCTCATCAGAAATCTTATTATTCCATTCACACCGCAATCCACCATTACAGTCGGACTTCTTCTTTGTGCCATCTATACTTGCTTCGCACAGTCAAAAGACTGGATGTGATGCAAGCTCAGATAATAGTTAGACTGCTTCACATAGTGAAAACAAAATTATGTTCTACTACAGCTTCAAAAGAACGAGTTCAAATATTTGCCAAAAATTGCGAAAGAAATATAATATATATGTGCATTTTCAGCTTCTCGCGGCGTAATGAATAGTCCATTAAATTTCGGGCATGCAGCCGCGCATTTTTTTTTTTTTTTTTTTGTTGTTGCTTGCATGTCCAAAATTTAATGGACTAAATATAATATAAAATAAATATATCGACACTCGATATCGAAATGGCAATCTACGTATCGAGAAAAGATGTACCCAGATATCCATCGATAGTTTTCGGAAAAATATCGATGTATCAATATTTTATCAACAGCTCTAATAGAGACATTATTTTTCTCCGACGGATCACTGGCGACTATGTGTCTCTTATACAGAACAGTCGGAAAGTATCACAGCGATATTCTGTCGACGGATTTCGGGCTCCACCCGTATATCTCATGCCACGAACTGAGCTGTACAGAAGTGGCAGACAGGCCCTAGGAGAAGAAGCATCTCCATAGCTGCTGCGCCCAGCGGAGACTCCGCAGTGAGCTTGATAAAGGAGCGGAAGCAAGAAGGGGAATCGCAGTCGGCGGCACAAGTCGAGGAGCCCGCCTGCAGGACTGGCCGTCATTGTCTGTCTCCGGCAGAGGCAGGACGAGACGAGGAGTCGGCCGCCACTTGTCGGAACTTCTTGCAGGCGGCTGAGGCTTAGCGCGGAGGAACGCGCGGTCCCCGCTACCCGGCGACGCGGGACTCCGACGCTTAAGTCTCGCAAACAAATCCCTGCGAGCGCGCCAGACCCCGGCGGGGCCCTCCATTAGGGCGACGGCTGGGAGCGCGCGGGCAGCGCCGGATAAAACCGGCGCCGGCGGCGGGGAGGGCAGAAAGGGCCGGGCCGTCCTGGAAGGGAAGAAAGGGCCGCCCGCCCTGCCGCGACGTCACGCGAGCGCGACCTGCGGCCGTCGGCCTGCGAACGCCTCACGTCGCTGGCTGGCCTGCCTCTCGTTAGCAACTTCTTCTCCGTCCTCTTTCCGTCCGAGGAGTTCCTGACAAACAACCGCAGCTACACAGCCTCCGGCTGCAAAATGAGGAAATACTGTTTCTGTTCTGGCGGAAAAGTCACCCGGAAAACGACCAGAAGCGTACGCGTCCACCCTCCTCAGCATCCGGCTCCGAAGGAAGGCGGCAAGTATCACTTTGCACCGTGTGATATTGTCTTTTACAGTGTTTTAAGGGGCAGCAGACGATTGGCGCGAGGCGAGATCGTCCGTCGACTTGGCGCTTGCATGTATCTACTTTCAGGTCCAGATGGCTTGCAGAGCCGCCATCAAAATCAACTTCGCTTCTGTCATGTACACGATGATTTTTCAGTCTCTCTTCCCCCAGACTTACGAATCAAAAGAACAGTGCGGCCACAGCACCCGCCAGAGGAAGTCATCAAGACACCGCGGGGCGACCTCATGGAGACGGAGGCTTCACCTCATTCGCCTTCTCTCCTCCTACCGATGCAGCTGGACCCACCAACACCTCAGCAGTCAGCGCTTTCTTCATCTGGTTCATGGCAGAAGTAAGTTCTAATGGCTCTGAGCACTATGGGACTTAACATCTGAGGTCATCAGCCCCGTAGAACTTAGAACTACTTAAACCTAACCAACCTAAGGACATCACACACATCCATGCCCGAGGCAGGATTCGAACCTGCGACCGTAGCAGTCGCGCGGTTCCGGACTGAGCGCCTAGAACCGCTAGACCACCGCGGCCGGCGCAGCAGTAAGTGTGACAGGTGGGGTCGGCATGTTAGCAAAATATTCAAAGCTGGTTCAAAATGGCTCTGAGCATTATGGGACTTAACATTTGTGGTCATCAGTCCCCTAGAACTTAGAACTACTTAAACCTAACATAAGGACATCACACACTTCCATGCCCGAGGCAGGATTCGAACCTGCGACCGTAGCGGTCACACGGTTCCAGACTGTAGCGCCTACAACCGCACGGCCACACCGGGCGGCGTTCAAATCTGGATCAGCTTCCGTGGCTTGTGCCATTTTCTTATATAGGGTAAAAGCATTTAAACCGACAACTCTGGGGGTTGTAGGGGACATCAAAACAAATATTTTTCCCTTAAGTCATTTTTTCCAAAGAGGAGAATTTAAACCGGTAGAGGAAGATTTCTCTGGCGGCAAATTAATTAAACCAGGAAACACTTTTCCATTTTTATGACCAAGAGACAACAGATACGTCCCAATTGAACAGTCCCCAACAACACCGACCCACATATTAACGAAGAACCGCACTTGATGAGCGCTAGTAACTGTGCCATGTGGGTTATCCTCGCTCCAAACATGCGAATTGTGCATGTTGAAGACTCCATCCACCCCGAATGTTGCTTCATCGGTAAACAACACAGAGGATAGAAATGAAGGATGTATTTCACACTGTTCCAAGTACCACTGCGAAAACTGTGCTCTGGGTGGATGATCAACTGGTTCCAGGTTGTGGACACGCTGTACGTGAAATGAACATAACAACTGCTCTCGAAGGACTGGTCTAAAATTCGTCTGATTCGCCCCCATGTTACGTGAAATTGCACGAGTGCTGATTGAAGGATTCCGCTCCACATGCTGCAAGACAGCTTCCTCAAATTGCAGCGTTCTTACCGTGCGACGGCGTCCCTGTCCAGTTAATTTGCTAAATGACCCGGTCTCACGCCGATGTTGGTACACAGCAGCAAAGGTCGTATGATGCGGGATACGGCGATTAGGATATTGTTGGTGATAAACCCGCTGTGCAGCTCCGTCTGTTGCGGTGCACTACGCAGTACGCACCAACCATATCAGTGTACTTACTCCAGGTGTATCGCTATATTAGTAAACGGAGACAATGCACTACTGCACTGGTGGACAGCAGTTGCCTACTACTAACGAACGTAGTATGCCCTCTTACAACTGAAGAGCGTAATACGGCCTCCACCGGTTTAAATAATCCTCATAGGAAAAAATGACATTAGGGAAAAGTATTTGTTTTGATGTCCCCTATAACTTCCCAGAGTTTGTCGGTTTAAATACTTTTCACCCTGTAGTCCAGCGGCAAAGACTGAAGCAATTCAGAATCCTGAACAGAGAGCACAATGTGCAATGGCGACTGTTGTAAAGCAATTCCGCCGGCGATGGTCCATTTCATAGGTGCGAAAGATATTAGGCGAGAAACAGTTGCAATGCTTGATCTTTGGTGCGTGCGGAGCGAAGTTTGGCCATCTGCTGCTTGAAGGTTCTGGCAAAACGTTCCCCTTCACCGTTTGACTGTGGTTGGAACGGTGCACTACTGAGATGCTGTATGCCATTGCGTTCACAAAATGTTTCAAACTCACGTGACGTGAAATGAGGTCCGTTGTATGACATTATTACTTCAGGTAAACCTTGTAGGCAAAATATCGATGATAATACCTGAAGTGAACTACGCGATGTTGTCGAGTTCATTGGCACAGCAAAAGGAATCATCCTACATGAGTCAACCACAATCAACCAGGGAGTGTTCCAAAAAGGTTGCCTGGCGATTACGACATAGGCCAAGCAGAGACTTTTTGTGGTGGAGCAGACTGATTTCCCGGACATACGTGACACTGTGACGTCATCTGTTCTTTTGGGCGTCAATGCCCTGCCAAGAACCGTGTCGGTTCGCTAACTGTTTCGTGCGAACAATCCCCCAGTGTCCTTGGTGAAGTGACTGTAACACTTCTGTTTGCAAAGCTTTAGGGATCGACACATGTGACTGTGCACTGTAATTTTGAACAAGAATCACACCTCTCTGTATAGCAAGGATATGCCGACATGCAAAGTATCGGCACTCCGCAGAGTTCTTTATGCTACGTAAGGAACGAGGCCAAGATGTACGGATGTACACTCCTGGAAATTGAAATAAGAACACCGTGAATTAATTGTCCCAGGAAGGGGAAACTTTATTGACACATTCCTGGGGTCAGATACATCACATGATCACACTGACAGAACCACAGGCACATAGACACAGGCAACAGAGCATGCACAATGTCGGCACTAGTACAGTGTATATCTACCTTTCGCAACAATGCAGGCTGCTATTCTCCCATGGAGACGATCGTAGAGATGCTGGATGTAGTCCTGTGGAACGGCTTGCCATGCCATTTCCACCTGGCGCCTCAGTTGGACCAGCGTTCGTGCTGGACGTGCAGACCGCGTGAGACGACGCTTCATCCAGTCCCAAACATGCTCAATGGGGGACAGATCCGTAGATCTTGCTGGCCAGGGTAGTTGACTTACACCTTCTAGAGCACGTTGGGTGGCACGGGATACATGCGGACGTGCATTGTCCTGTTGGAACAGCAAGTTCCCTTGCCAGTCTAGGAATGGTAGAACGATGCGTTCGATGACGGTTTGGATGTACCGTGCACTATTCAGTGTCCCCTCGACGATCACCAGTGGTGTACGGCCAGTGTAGGAGATCGCTCCCCACACCATGATGCCGGGTGTTGGCCCTGTGTGCCTCGGTCGTATGCAGTCCTGATTGTGGCGCTCACCTGCACGGCGCCAAACACGCATACGACCATCATTGGCACCAAGGCAGAAGCGACTCTCATCGCTGAAGACGACACGTCTCCATTCGTCCCTCCATTCACGCCTGTCGCGACACCACTGGAGGCGGGCTGCACGATGTTGGGGCGTGAGCGGAAGACGGCCTAACGGTGTGCGGGACCGTAGCCCAGCTTCATGGAGACGGTTGCGAATGGTCCTCGCCGATACCCCAGGAGCAACAGTGTCCCTAATTTGCTGGGAAGTGGCGGTGCGGTCCCCTACGGCACTGCGTAGGATCCTACGGTCTTGGCGTGCATCCGTGCGTCGCTGCCGTCCGGTCCCAGGTCGACGGGCACGTGCACCTTCCGCCGACCACTGGCGACAACATCGATGTACTGTGGAGACCTCACGCCCCACGTGTTGAGCAATTCGGCGGTACGTCCACCCGGCCTCCCGCATGCCCACTATACGCCCTCGCTCAAAGTCCGTCAACTGCACATACGGTTCACGTCCACGCTGTCGCGGCATGCTACCAGTGTTAAAGACTGCGATGGAGCTCCGTATGCCACGGCAAACTGGCTGACACTGACGGCGGCGGTGCACAAATGCTGCGCAGGTAGCGCCATTCGACGGCCAACACCGCGGTTCCTGGTGTGTCCGCTGTGCCGTGCGTGTGATCATTGCTTGTACAGCCCTCTCGCAGTGTCCGGAGCAAGTATGGTGGGTCTGACACACCGGTGTCAATGTGTTCTTTTTTCCATTTCCAGGAGTGTATTTGAGCGATACGTGAGGAGCGGCGCTTATATTCACTTCGGCTAGATGCCGCTATTATCGTGGCGACGCTCTGGTCAGCGTGGTATTGGCCGACGTAGTTTCACCGTCTTCTCTTCTCTTGCGTTCTTCATCTTCGTTCCGGCGCTTGTGGTTACGCCAGAACAGTTTCCACGGGGTCGGCAACCTGAAACTGTCCTGCAAAATAGCACTGCTATTTTTTTAAGACTTGTGTCAGTTTGTAACGTATGGTAAATCTAGCGAAGATTGCGCAGTCCCAAACAAAGCGCAGCTTGTGTTCCTGACAGTTGACAAAACTGATCAAATAATGGTTGAAATGGCTCTAAGCAGTATGGGACTTAACATCTGAGGTCATCAGTCCCCTGCACTTAGAGCTACTTAAACCTAACCAACATAAGGACATCACACACATCCATGCCCGAGCCAGGATTCGAACCTACGACCGTAGCACAAAACTGAAGAACTCGTCACTGACGTAGTTTGGTTCAGAGTAGGAACACAAACGCTCGCAGTAGGCGTGTGAAGAAATCCTGTGTTTCCGATGTGAATCAGGTAAGAATAACTTTTCAGTTTTCTCGATGTAGTTATGATGCTCTGTTGTATAAGCTATACAAGAGATACACGACCAATAACCTTTAATTCTTGAATATATTTTGAAACGCTGGTTTGCAATCCACCATACTGCATCCACATGTTTTGCAAATTTGACTTGTGCTTCCATCTGTTGACATCGCTTGGCATCATTGTTTCAGCTCGAAAGAGGTCGCATATAACCTCCCCAAAGAGTGCGTAAGTTGCCTTTAATGTTGGTTGGTCGGCTGATTTCGAGGAGGGGACTAAAGAACGAGGTCATCGGTTCCATCAGTTTAGGGAACTGTAGGGAAGGAGGTCGGTCGTGCCCTTTCATAGGAACCATCCCGGAATTTGCCTGAAGCGATTTAGAGAAATCACGAAGAACCCAAATCAGGATGGCTGGACGTGGGTTTGAACCATCGTCCTCCCGAATGCAAGTCCCAGTGTGCTAACCACTACGCCATCTCGCTCGATCTCTCTTTAGGGAACAACTGCAAAATCTGTACTCTTGAGTGCGTTGTTGAGTCCAAAGGTTAGGTTTCGTTTTTGAATGACGTCAAATTAAGTACCAAAATCAGACAGGAAGCTCATCTAAACCGAAGAGCTGTTCACTGGGTCACACAACGAATTGAAAATGGGTAAAGCATAGCTTT
This sequence comes from Schistocerca americana, assembly GCF_021461395.2. Taxonomy (NCBI): domain Eukaryota; kingdom Metazoa; phylum Arthropoda; class Insecta; order Orthoptera; family Acrididae; genus Schistocerca; species Schistocerca americana. The sequence continues at coordinate 633,154,496 of NC_060123.1, read as the reverse complement.
CCGCTGCTCTTGATACGAAGGAGCCTACTTTAAGAAAAAGATTGAAAACTGTGAGTAGAGAACATGGATTTTGACGTTTCCAGAGGACTGGATTCAGTGCGAGGCACGAACAGTGTTCTTCATTTGAGGGTGATATTGCGTTCATTTGTGACATCTGCTAAATGCGTACCCTTTGAGAATGTTTTGGTACTCTTAAGCGCAGTAGAACGGAAGAGTGCGAAATTTCCTTTTTTTTGTATTTTTGAAAAGTTCAGTAAAAGTATTACCTCTCTACTTCTGTAGATTTCTGAATATCTAGATTTTGTGTTAATAAATATAAACCAAATATGATTTTGTTTTTCTGTTGATAATAACCCAGAAATTTACTGTTACTCCTGAACTGAGCACTCTTAGGTATGGTTTCCCTATCCTTCGTCGGGCAGCATAACAAGTATGAAAATGATAAAGTTAAATGAGACTGCTCAAGTGTGTGCATTGCACGAATTAAAGGTTTGCCGTCAGAAGGACACATCACAGAAGTGGCAGCGTGACATATTGGACTTACATTTAAACATCTGGAAATATTAATTATTTCACAGAATTCTTGTAAAAAAAAGTCTATTCGCTATCGCTTACTGGTTGGTGAGTGTATCAGGCCGTGGGTGTTAATGAACGTATCATTGTTCGACAAGCAGATTGACTGTGAAAATTCTTACTTTAATTTCCACTTTAAATACTGGTACTAAAACTGAATCGGAATTCGTATTTGAAGATGCTGGTTCTGTTCGGAATACAATATCAAACAGCAAGACACAATCCGCGATCTTTCTGATTGCTACCCAAGAAAATACTACACACTTCCATGGCACACAATCTGTAAAAGTGAAAATGTATATGAGTAATCCATCGGTGACTACGTTAACAGCAGAGAGTTATGATAAATATACCAAGTTATCAATCCGAAAAATAAGAAGTACAAGGTTTGCCACTTACTCATACGAACGTCTACAATCCGAGACGGGACAAACGAGAGTGATTAACAGGAAAGATCTTCTCTCTTGAACAAACTTCTACTATCTAACAACTGAAGTAGTTTTACACATACGTATCGATACATATATCTAAATGTTATTCAGTTACACAAACAGTCCTTGCCTTTTTCACTCTTACTGAAGTATCTACCCTCTATTTTTGCTTTCTCTTCGATGGGTGTTCATTTTATTATAAAAGTATGGATAAATATAAGAAATTGACATTACATCACTTCACACTTGAAGTTCGAAATGGAAACCACATTGAAAATTGAAAATATTTTATTTGCAAAGTTTAGCTACACCTTCCAGCTACTCCTGTGTGTAGTCGCCACAGCCACTTACGACATTCGTCACAGCGTTGTACCAACTCACATCGTAGAAGGCGGCCACCCACGTTTTCCGCCAATTCTATACACTGGTCCACAGCTAGCTGTCTCTGTCGAAATATTGTCATCAAAGCCAACGGCACGTGCGTGCAAAGAGTTGAAAATGAGAGAGATGCATGTCCTGCCGGTATGTAGGGTCATAAAACACTTCCCATCGAAAATGCTGCAGGAGCATCTTCGATGCACCTGCAGCGTGCGGCCAAGAATTCTGATAAAGAAGGAAAGGCGTAATAGTTACGTTATGCGGACTGCATGAAATCAGGTGGAAACACTCTGCGTATGACAGCCCACACTTCCCACTTGGTGCCCGACTGTATTGTTTTAGACACCTTTACTCGCTCACTGTGGATTCAGAACGGAAACGTGTGACATAGCGTAATCGACGGAAATATTAGAGCCACCGTCCGACACATCTGTGCAAAGGTTCATCGGATTTTCATGGTGGTTTTAATTTCATGACCAATCGGAGCTTGAAAAAATAATCACTCGTATTTCATGCAGATTACGAAAGGGAAACCAACTTACATCATACGTTCTAGGTCCAGATGATATAAGTTGGCTTGCCTGTCTTAAAGTGTATGAAATATTCTCTAAGACAGAAAAACCGACGAAGGAATTATCCGTATGGGACGGAAAATGATAGATTTGATGAGATGTACAGACAAAGAAATGATTACAGTTTCAGAAAAACTGAATGATTTTTTTTTTTTTCAAAATAAAGAGCTTCACACATTTAGTAAGTCAATAACGCCCAGGTTCACCTGTGGCCCTTATACAAGCAGTAATTCGGCTTGGCATTGATTAATAAAGGTGTTCGATGTCCCCCTAAAGGATATCGTGCCAAATTCTGTCCAGGTAGTGCGCTAGACCGTCAAAATCGTGAGATAGTTGGAATGCCCTGCCCATACTGTTCCAAACAAATGATCTGAGATCCAGCGACCTTGACAGCCAAGGTAAGGTTTGTCATGCATGAACGCAAGCAATAAAAGCTCTCGCCCTGTGGAGGCGACCATTATCTTACTGAAATGTAAGCCCAGGATGGCATGCCATGAAGGGTAACAAACGGGACATAGAATATGGTGTGCATACCGTTGCGCTGTAGGAGTGCCAGGGTAGACAACCAAAGGGGTCTTGCTATGAAAAGAAAAGGCACCCCAGAGCATCACTCCTGGTTGTGGGGCCGTACAGCAGGTGACAGTCAGGTTAGCATCCCATCATTGTCCGGGGCGTCTCCAGACGCTTCTTCGGCGTAGAATCTCACTGACTAGAGTAGGAATGTCTACAGTGATGAGTCCTTCTTCGAACTGAGCGCAGATGACTAGGGAAGACGTGTCTGGACACTCCCAGAGACCTGTTGGATGCCAATGTGATCGTCGCCCGCCATACGGCCCGACAAACAGGAGACATGGTCTGAGGTGTCATACCATTTCATAGCAGGATTCGTTTGGTTGTCATCAGCGGTGTGTCAACGGTATTGTACGCCCTGTTTTGTTTCCCTTCATGGCAAGACATCGTGGGCTTACATTTCAGCAAGATAATGCCCGTCCGCACACAGCGAGAGTTTTTATAGCTTGTCTTCGTGCTTACCACACCCCACCTTGGCCAGCAAGGGCGCCGGATCTCACTTCCATAGAGAACTTTTTGAACATTATGGGCAGCGCTTCCAACCCGTTCTGGATTATGACTATCTAGCGCACCAACTGCACAGAATTTGGCACGATATTCCTTAGGAGAATATGCAATAGCTCTGACAAGCAACGCCAAGCCAAATAAATGTTTGTATGAGGGCCAGAGGTGGAAGAACGCGTTACTGATTTGCTAAAATTGTCAAGCTCTTTCTCTTGAACAAATCATGCAATTTTGCTAAAACTATAATCACTAGTCCGTCTGTTCATGTACATCACGGCTGTCAGTCGCATTCCATTCGGATGATTCCTTGGTAATGCGTTTAAAACCTTTCCCAGAAAGGTTGGATGGCCGCTGTGACCGAGCGGTTCTAGGCGCTTCAGTATGGAACCGCGCGACCGCTAGGATCACAGGTTCGATTCCTGCCTCGGGCATGAATGTGTGTGTTAGTTAGGTTTTAGTAGTTCTCAACTTCTAATTGACTGATCACCTCAGATGTTAAGTCCTATAGTGCTCAGAGCCATTTGAGCCGATAGGTTGGTAGTAAGCACCAGGGATCGTGCGAAATTGTTCTACATGTCTTATCGGAAAATAACACTGCGGAGTTAATTAGAGAACTGCTTCGTGAAGTTAACATATCTCCTGGTCAACAACAGACCAGCACGTTTCGACTCATTGTAGCAGCGTGAAGTAGACCGTTGAAACATCACTAAATAAGGTTGTAAACAGGAATATAAATAAAGGTAGGAAGACATCCCTGCTTAGCAAGTGCGACGGAAAGCAGATTTCAGATAACATGAGCGGTCGACATGAAACAATCATCACCGAGACTGAAATGTTGAGCAAAAATTGACAGATTTCAAGGGTATGTATCGAACACAGCTGTGAGTATCGGGAAGGACGCATCGTGCTCCAAGGACCGAATTAGAAAGCTGCTACGAAAGGATAGAAAGCTACACCGCAAATTTAAACGTAGCCAAAGCCTTAAAGATAAACAAAAATTGAACGAATCCAAAGTTATCATAAGGACAGACATACAAGAGGTCTTCAACAAACACGAAACTAAAATTGCATCTACCAATCTCACGTAAAATCTTAAAATTTCTTTTTCTTAAAAAATGCCAAAAAATATATTGATTTTCTATATGTATCTCGGCGAAAGCCATGAAGATAAAATCACAGGAGTTCGAGTTCACATTGTGTTACCAAGAATCATTCTTCTCGCAGACTATTCGAGGGCGGAAAAGGACAGTTTGGAAGTGACAATAATACACAAAATACCCTCCGCTACACCGTATAACGTAGCTTGCAGAGTACAAATGTAGATATAAATGTCGATGTTTTGTCTATGTACACAACGTTTCTTTGCACGATGTAGGAGCCCAAGTCCAACGGCAAAATTCTGTTATAAGCATTTACCGTAAACAAATATTAGAATAGAGGCAAACAGACAAAAAACGCAATCAAATAACACAGTGAAAAAATAGGAGCGTACGGAATATCAAACCTACTGATGGAGACAAATATTCTCGCGTAAAAGTGACTTCGGTTGGTTCCCAAAAGGAGCGTTACAGGACTTCTACTGTTCTAATAATGGTACGACAGAGCCTTGAAAACGACATTCTAAATTGTACAACAGTTCTATAAGCAGATACAGAAACGAACCACAATTTTTTCATTATGATCAAAAGAGAAGAAAGCACGGTGCGTTGTGTTTGTGATGGCACCCTGATTTCAATTTCTTAGGAAGTCCTATATTTTTTCCTTATTACCCAAAAAAAGTACTTTAATTACGGTGTGTGTGTGTGTGTGTGTGTGCGTGTGTGTGTGTGTGTGTGTGTATGTGTGTGTGTGTGTGTTTGGGTGGGTGGGTGGGTGGGTGTGTACGTGCGTGCGTTTCAGGCAATTATTTTTTGGACTAGAACTGACAGCAAACCAAAGAGTGTACTTTTTAAATGCTTTATCGCGTCTTCCGTGGGAACAACGCATGAGAAGAAACCATTTGACAAGCGCCAATTATTATCCCCGGTACACAAAAATTACAAAAAAAGTAATACAGTTTACAGAGCCAGTATAAATATTTTTCTTCTTCCTTTCCTGCTCGTTTACGGAATCGAGCAGAACCGAAGAGACATTCGATAAAAATTTTCCGTTGCACCATAAAGAAAATATAATGTTCTCAGACAGTAAACTTCGTATCTCCAAAGTTAGCACATAGAGAATGCGTTGGCAAACTTATCTCAACAAGTTTTTATTCAGTGCGTGTACATTCCCTCGGAGGCACTCGCTTTGCTGCAGCTAACGATAAAATTCGATGGACTTACGTGTCTTATCTCGCGTGAAAATAACGTACTTCTCGTCTTCAGTGTAGAGGATTACTGGAAGGAAAAGTGAAAAAACTCTTGCAATCCCACCGTGCTTCGAAAATTGAAAATAAATGTTCTGCGATTCGAGAACATATCTCCCGTCATATTTCGGCTCGAAACGGATTACACCTTGACAAAATGAACAATGGATGCACCTATCTAGACTTGGAAAGGGGATTTAGAGGAGATTTATTTTCTTTGAAGATTACGCTCTCCTTGCGATGTTTACGATTCGGGAAATAGATGGTATTATAGGGATTCTTACTAAAGAGGTCATGCCGCTCATTTGGTAAACTGAATACTAGTGACGGATGGGAGCTATGAGCGAACAATCGAACTCACATCCTTGTATTGTGCTGTTAATTTCCGTTAAAGCTGAGAATTTCCTATAGGTCTCAAGATGTGAATTATAGATGGGACAGGCCATATATCACACGTTTCGCTTAAAACTATACTTGTTGTTTATGTGTAAGTATTGACGCGAGGAATAAATTCTATACGTGTATACTGATTTTTTACGTAAATTAAGATTAGCACGATTGAGTGTTGAGAAATAGTCTCTTTTTCGAGTACAGTCAGATATTCTCTTTCCATCAGTGCCAACTAGCTGGTGAGTTGACAAATCTTTAACATAATGCAGCGCTTCAGCAACCGTGAATTGTTCAGACAATAACAAATTCAGCCTTCAGTTGCAAGGTAATTTTTTTTTTTTTTTGGTTACCTAGGTTTCGATGCCAATAATGGTATTTTCTTCAGAACAAAAATTAAAATATTTTGAGGGCCAAACATTGGCAATGTCACAGAATGTGTGTCACACGTAAGCAACAAAGACTTGTTGCTTACGTGTGACCCTTATTCTTGGACTGGTGTAGCTCCGTCTGCGTTTTTCTTGTTGTTTTTAGTATTGACAGACATAATCTTATGATTATGCATCTTTATTCTGTATTAGATTTATTCTGTGACATGGCCAACGTTTGGCACTCGAAATAATTTAATTTTTGTTCTGAAGAAGATACCATTATTTGTATCGAAACCTAGGTTAACCAAGAAAAAATTTTATCTTGCAACTAAAGGCTGAATTTCTTATTGTCTAGTTGGTGCCGGCCGCGGTGGCCGAGCGGTTCTAGGTGCTTCAGTCTGGAACCGCGCGTCTGCTACGATCGCATGTTCGAATCCTGCCTCGGGCATGGGTGTGTGTGATGTCCTTAGGTTAGTTAGGTTTAAGCAGTTCTAAGTTCTAGAGGACTGATGACCTCAGATGTTACGTCCAATAGTGCTCAGAGCTGTTTTCTCTAGTTTGTGAGTAATGGCGTCGCTTTCTGTTATGTAGTGACTCACAGAGCGACACACATTACACTCTCTGATAAATTTATGTGTCGTTCTGAACAAGTGAACAGATTTCCAGATTTTAGTAACGTAAGGGGGCCGTAACTCCGTCCCCGCTCCTAATTTCGCACCCCTAAAAAGCCTCGTTTTCCACAGATGGTAAGAAACGTTTAGCTGCGTTAGCTGCGTGTATATGCGTGACCTCTGTCCATTGTATTATTGAGAGACTTTGTTGTGTGTAGATCGTTTAACTTGCGTGTACATGTACGAAAGAATCTTCTCTCTCTTCTACTCCCTCTCTCTCGCGTTTTTTTTTTTTTTTTTTTTTTTTTTTTTTTTTTTTTTTTTTTTTTTTTTTTTTTTTTTTTGTAGAAATTAAATTAGCAGCCAGCAATTCCTAGTGCTAGCACTGATTTGTGTTCAAATATTGGGCTGTATTTCAGTCGTTCTGGATTCTGGTGCGTAATCATATTATAGTCAAGGGTTTGGCCCATGTTGCTGTATCGGCCAATACAATAAACTTGAGGATGTTCGCAATTTAGTCCCCCGTGCAGTTCCTATTTTCGCCTGTTAAACACTGATATTATCTTTTATTTATAAGGATTACTTGACTTTAGATATGGGAATACGCAAGAGGAGATTAATGGTTTCGTTGCACGAAATACTTAGTTTGTTATCACGAAACATACTGTTTATCTACACAGACATACAAATTCATATGGTATACACCTGTGAAATACTGAAAAAACTTGGAAAGAATATTCATTCATGACGTTCAAGTGATTCATACTAGTGATATTGCCTGGCATTGTTAGAAAGGAAAATACTTTTAAATTAATTGTACTTCAGAGAATTTTCTGGAGAACAAAATGACGAAAACTTTTTTTTAATTTCCGTATGTGCAATGCTAATGTTTATGTCAAATACTAGCTTTTGTAAGTTACAAGAATGTAATCGTAACTTGTCTTCAAGTGAAGCATAAATTCAGGAACATATACACAGCAATTTGTAGCATTTTCGTCACCTTTCAGGACATAATAGTCCTTATGTACTAAGGCGACAAAATATGGTGGTCCCGGCGGAGGTTCGAGTCCTCCCTCGGGCATGGGTGTGTGTGTTTGTCCTTAGGATAATTTAGGTTAAGTAGTTTGTAAGCTTAGGGACTGATGACCTTAGCAGTGAAGTCCCATAAGATTTCACACACATTTGAACATTTGACGAAATCTGGGTCCCCTGCCTTACTATTAGGAAAGAACTGTATTTTGATGTCTCGTCAGTGACAGCGAAATTTTTGAGACAGCTCCTCTATCATGTATAACGTTTAATAACGCTAGGGCTGTATTTCACCGTTGTGTAATGACTACACACCAAAAAGCTAGTTCGCAATTCCGTTCCGGAGTTTAGGTTCCAGCGTTTTGATCATTACAGAGACACTGTCAAATTTACTCTGATAGACTTAAAGTATTTACGAATACAGTATATTTGCGAAAACTCTGAGTCTAGAGATAAATGAGGTCTCGATAACCTCTTGCCTCTCTTCGTAAATCTGAGTTATTTATGGTGCAAAGCAGCGGCCGTCCACTGATTTACGACCGTTCCGTTGCACGGCGCTATTTATTTTCTGGGTGGAGTGACTCGCCTAAAGATCACCGACGTACATTTTTCGACCCGAAATAGCGCCGCCGAGCAGCGAGGAAATGTCTTTGGGCCAATCGGAAGTTCTCCTGCGGCGACCGAGCGGATATTTCCAGTCCCGGCGATTATGCTCTCTGGTCTGCGCGATGCTTAAATACTTTTTGCCCGACCTCTGCCGGATGTCCAATATCCGGCTGCTCCCTGCTCATCTCCTCTGCTGCCGGCCTCCTTCCCCCCCCCCCCCCCCTCCCCCTCCCCCGGGGCCACCATCCAATAGGAGAACGGTACAGTCGCTTTGGCCACTGTGAGCAACGGCTGTGTTTCCGGGACTGTCCTCCTAATTCTGACGAATGACTTAATGTCAGTCGATACCTTATTATTGACCGGAAGTCGAAGCGATGGAGTCATTAGAGAACACGCCTCAACTAAAGGCATCTTTGACCGCTCTATTTCGGGACACCTTTGTGGCGTTGAAGTAGCTTCCTCACTTTACTGCAGAAGATGTTAATGAACGTATAATGATGTTTAGTAAACGTTATCTCTTACTGTCGTAAATTGTTTACCTATAGATGGGTTACGGGAATCAGATATCCTTATTTCAGTGGTTATTTTCGTAGTAAGACACATCTGTTGAAATACGGTACTACTCTGAACATAATTGAAAATTCATTCCTTACGTTTACCTAGACGAAATCTGTGTTTATCGAACCGAGAGAGAAATGTATACATCAAAAATACGTTATGTATATTGGGAATTTCAGTTTGAAAATCTGTTCTCCACACTAGAGCATGCAGCGCAAATACTTTCATCTCTAGATAGCTACTGCATCCTAGGTACTTTTTAACCAGCTTAATGTGATCAAACCTTGGTCTCCATGATCAGTTTTTACTGCTGACACATAGCCTCTTTACCAAATTAACTATTCATTGATGGTTCCCGAAGTGCGCTTTCACTCGACACCTCCTTCTAGTCATCTCTGTTTTATCCCCATATCGCTGCAGTTTTTATTTAGCTGCTTAATTTACGGATTTAATCCTCAGAATTCTTGTGCATCACCACATTTCAATAACTTCAATTCTCTTCTTTCTCTTCTTGCCTGTACTGTTTGTCGCCGACATTTCACTTCCCTACAAGGCTACAGACCAGGGAAATAGTTTCAGAAAATACTTTCATAACACTTAAACTATGTTCAGTGCTCATAATTTCACACACGGCTTTCTTCCTGTTGCCAAACTGGGTTCTATATCATCTTTACTTCAACCAGAGTCAGTTAACTGGTGCTGAAATAGCAAAACTGATCTACCATTTTTAGTTTGCCATGTCCTAGTCTATATCCCTCAACATCGTTTGATTTATTTGCATCACGTTCCATTACTATTTTTTTACTCCGTTCAACTGATCATGCAAATTGATTATTGTGTCTGACGTAATTACAAGGTTACTGGAATTTTCATATATTATCTCTGATCTTTAATCCACATCTCAAATTTCTTCTTCGTTTCCTTTACTGCTAGCGTAATGTACAGATTGAATAACACGGATGATAGGGTGCAACCTTATCTCACTCATTCCTCAATTAATGCACCTCTTTCATGTCCTTCAAATCCCACATTGGCGGTCTGAACTTTGTACAAGTTGACGATACTTTTTAACTCCCTGTATTTTATCCGTGATAACTTCCGAAATCCAAAGGTTGTATCCCATTCAGCACTGTCAAAACTCTTGTCTAATTGTTTATCAATGATAATTTCAGAAGTCCAAGGGTTGTGTCTCATTCAACACCGGAAAAAGTTTTGTCTAATTCTATAATCGCTGTAAATCTGAGTTTCCTTTTCTTCAACCTATCTTCTTAGACAGTTCATGGTGACAGGATTGCTTCACGTGTGTCTTTATTTCTCCCTCAGGTCGGTATCTAGGCAGCATATTTCAGTTGGGAGGTCATCCAGTATGCTTAACGACTCAACAGGTGTTTCCCTGTCAGAGGAATGGACCATGTGGCTGGCCAAATGTTATGTCTTCCGCACCGTGAGACCTGAAAGAGTGAGTTCATGTCCTGTTCACGGAGGTTGTGACTTAGCCCAGACGGTGATTTAATGAGTGGTAAATGTGTATACCAAACGACTAGTCATTCCGTGTATAATAAAGCGCATAATATAGATAGGAAATAAGCACTGAAGACAGGAGTTTTAAATACATGCAAAACCGTTGCGGGAGAAGTGAACTAATCGGCCAATACTTACTGCGGGATGGATTCAGATTTCATTTGTGTGCCTTCGGTACGAAGCATTCTCGGAATTGATATATTTTACTTCGTAGCTTGTGTCACCTACACAATGCGCGTTGCCAGAGGCGCGAAAGGTTTATTTTCTGGTGTACAGTTTCTGCCACTAAAACTACCTTAATTTTTGCGTGGCGCAGTGGCCGATTGCAGATCTTTCTACTGGACGTGACTTTGGGGACTTACCTGGCCATAATTTACCCCAGTTCGCTGAAGATTCTTCAGATCAATGAGGGGGAGAGGCTACATTAAAGGTAGACAGAAATTTATGTGGCGCCCTCTTCTGTTTATTCCTTTATTTTCCTTCCACAGGGGGCAGCCAGCCCTCTGACCGAACACGCTTAGCAAACGTGCCGGCACCGCTCGACCATTAGGTCCGATGTATATTAAAAAAATGATCCAATGCATTCCTAAAGTAGGGTGCGTGTTCTTGAATTCCTTGGGTTTCATGTCAGTATGGATAATGCACCATGAAATCATCCACTGATCGTCATAGCAGCTTAAAGGCCATCTCCACCCATCCCACACGTTGTGAAAAAATTAAAAAGAATGTATTTCTGGAACACAGGATTATGTGGAAGTGAATCGAACACTGCGGAAACGGATAGAACTAAGCTCTGTTGTTACAGAAGAATACAGACAAAAGAGATATGGGTGGGTTCTCTGGAGAATCGGTGACGAATGGAAAAAATGAAAAGTTGACAAGAAGAAGGAATACGATGATGGGATATGTGTTAAAACGTCAGGGAATAGCTTCCATTGTATTTGGAGGGATCTGCAGAGGATGAAAACTGTAGTGGAAGACAGAGATTGCAGTATATGCAACAAACAGTCAAGGGCTTTGGGCGTACGTGTTACTTTTAATCGAAGAGGTTGGCAAAGATGAGGAAGTCGTCGTGGAGCGCATCAGACCAGTCAGAATACTGACGAGTCAAAAGAAAGAAGTAAAATAAAAAACCTTTCAGTTTTCCCCACAGCTAAACATCACAGTTATATGAAGGGCTTATTTCAATAGTGGTACATGTCCATTTTTGTTCATTGTGTGATACAGAGTCCTAAATTAAATGAGTGCTGAAAAATCTGCAGTTGAGATACCAGAAATATCCAAGCATATGGCTTCTTGTCAGAGACGAACCTTTCGTTCTGTTTGTTTGTATCATTAACTGCAGATGCATTACAGGGAGGAAAGTGGAGGTAACGGACTTGTACCACTATTGAAATGAGCCCTTCATATGTGAGCTGACGGGAGATCACTGCTGTCAGCTGGAGCCGGATCTTAAGTGGAATCAGCGGCGACTAGCAAAAATATGTACCGGACCGGGATTCGACGCTGAGACCTCCTACTTACTCGGTAGGTGCGGTAACCACTGCCTGTGTTAAAGAACAGATACCACGCAATCATAAACAAATCACAGAGACGGGTAACGCGGTCTTGGAGAGCAGAAGGTATGACTTACTTTGGTGACTGCCCTCTGTTCACCGAACACCTCATGAACATGTTCGAAGATGGAATGCGCCATGTGTTGTTCCATCTTACTTTAAACATCCAATCAGTTGTTGAGTTTCTGTTACTTAACCGACAGACGCATTAAGCAGAGTACAGACAAGAAGTGGAGAAAACACTTATCGAGCTCATGTTCTTTTCGCTGTCGCGCACTTTTGAAGGCTATAATCCAGCGGTGATGCTCACTGCCGAGATATATTTTCTCGCTTCGTACAGGAAGGACTTGCGCGTCAGCAGCTGCTCCAGACCGTGAATGCAACGCCCATGAACCCACACACCGACGGCCGTCGCGCACGGCGCGTCACGGTGGCGACGCCACAGCTCAGGGCCTCTGCAGGAACTACGCGTCCAGTGCGGTGCCCTTTGTTCCGGGAATGCTGGAAGCTTCCAGTGGGAGTAGCTGCTGGACTCACCATTACGCATCGCAGCCGGCGGCACAAAATGCTGACATGGAGAATTTTCGACATGATTTCGGTGTCACGAATCCCGCACGAATCGCACCAGAGCTCTGCTGTTCGCTTGTAAATACAGCGCAGGGGATAATGTAGGACTTCAGTATACTGAAGAGCTTTCATCGCCCATTCAAAGAGCATTAAATGGGAGTAACGGATCATTCTGTATTATGCGTAGGCTAGCGTAGCTATAATTCTGTGTTCACTGCGATTGTGGATGTGGAACCAAGTGTCCTGAAGATAATTTCTAGATTACTCCTTATCCGTTTCCCACCCGTATGTTTTGAATGTCACATTCGTGATGAAATCTTCCTGGCAGATTAAAACTGTGTGCCTGACCGACTCTCGAAATCGTGACCTTTGCATTTCGCGGAAAGTGCTCTACCAACTGAGCTACCCAAGCACGACTCACGCCCCGTCCTCACAGCTTTACTTCTGTCAGTATCTCGTCTCCTACCTTCCAAATTTCACAGCAGCTCTGCTGCGAACCTTGCAGAACTAGCGCTCCTGGAAGAAAGGATAATGCGGAGACATGGCTTAGCCATAGCCTGGGCGATGTTTCCAGAAAGAGATTTTTACTCTGGAGCAGAAGTTCGGAAGGTAGGAGACGAGATACTGGCAGAAGTAAATCTGCGAGGACGGGGCGTTTGTGGCGCTTAGGTAGCTCAGATGGTAGAGCACTTGCCCGCAAAAGGCAAAGATCCCGACTTCGAGTCTCGGTCCGGCACACAGTTTTGATCCGCCAGGAAGTTTCATATCAGCACACACTCTGCTGCAGAGTGAAAATCTCATTCTGGAAATATTCGTAAATAGTTTAATGCCAGATCCCCACGAAAGTCTTTCTTTAACTTGACGGAAGTGAAACGTCGACAGTACAGGTAAGAAGAGAGTAGAAGTTTTTAAAATGTGGTCTTACAGAAGGATGCTGATAATTAAATGGGTGGATCGAATAACAGCTCTCAAGAGGTAATGAATCGAATCAAGGAGAAGCGAAATTTATGATATAACTTTACCACGAGTATAAGAAGGGATTAGTGACAACATACATCTTGAAACATGAAGGAATAACCATTTTGGTTATAAAGGGAAATATGGCGGTTAAAAATTGTAGAGGGGGAGCAATATGTGACTACAGACATAAATAGGGAGAACAACATACATATAAATAGGAATAGTCATATATTCGAAAAAATTATTGTCGACATATGTGGCATTTTATTTGCTTCGAGAAAGGTCAGTACTCATTTTCTGTAGGCTATCCGCTTGTTAAGTTTCACTGCTCATTTCGCTAGCCATATCAGCTGCAGCGCCTATAAGCTCTCAAGCCATCAGACGCCATGCCATCCTTCCAACTACGTCTAAGACAGAGGGTTGTAAATTCACAATTCACGTCTTGCATTTTATATGCCGATAACGAGGGATTCAAAATGCAGTAATAAAGTACTACAATAAGCATATGTGGGGAAAATGCAAATCTTTGAGCGCTCAAGGAGAAAGGGCACCACATTACCTTTACTTTCTATGTTTGGGCAGACACTTTGGACAAAAAGCCTCATAGGGCGATATAGTTTATAGTAAATATTAACAGGTGCTAGTTATCAACAGTTCCTCCATGACGAATTGGCCATACTGTTGGACAGCTTTGATCTCCCAGGAAGATAATGAAAGCATGAGGGCTGTTCAGGAAGTTCGATTGGTAGCGAAATGGAAGGAAAAGTGAAAATTCGATGAAGCTTTGCACAGATGTGTTACCTGTCGAACGCCGCTTTACTTCAGTCATTTCAGTCCTGAGAACGCAGTGAGCGCATATATATACTTAGAACAATAGTGTCTGCAGTCAAGTATTAGTGGCCACTGAGAAATTTCGCCTGATTTCACGCAATCCCACACTACGTACTTCTCATTCATTTCCTTCTTCGTGACAGTTCACGGCCGCACACTGCTGGGACAATGAGAATGACTCTGTAGCATTTTCAGCATATATATGCCTCACCGGCCATTTGACCATCTTCTTCTGTGCGGATGCACAAACAGTGCCAGAACTCTTACGGGAATCGGCAGTAAAGCCTCGAGTAATGAGTGTAATGGGCAGTGGCACTATGAATATACTATGGGACAATAAGTTGCGAATGTGGGTCTCAGAGGAGCCGTGCCAGAGATACGTCCCTGCAGTCGCGCTGTCCTATATATCCTCGGTGGCTCAGATGGATAGAGCGTCTGCGATGTAACCAGGATATCCCGGGTTCGAGTACCGGTCGGGGCACACATTTTCAACTGTCCCCATTGACTTGTATCAACGCCTGTACGCAAGTAGGGGTATTCATTTCATTGTAACATACGCCCTGTTGCTGCAGTAGCAACACGTGGCATGTAAGTTACTGGTCCCTGATAAGCATATAAATAGAATTCCATGTCAGCCACGAACCATTTAAGAAGTTTTATAGCCGGGAAGAATGACTCACTGGAGTGTGATACACTTCGGAATGATAGACTTAAGGCTGATTCCGTACCAAGCCTCATAAATACTACCTTCACAAATAACCAAGAAGCTGGCAACGAAACGTAGAATATGAGCCCATTCGTGAGAGTCATGAAACTGTATTACAGATGTGCGCTGCATAATCAGAACCCAGTGACATGAGACAGTCTCACCAAACGGAAACTCAGCGGCAAGGCACATTAGACATTGAAACACGTCTCGTCTTAGCCTCAGAACACACAAGCGTAAATATTCAACAAGTCCTAGCGTCCCTTACGAGCGGACAGAAGTTTCTTCGGTCCATTCATCCAGTAACACAATGCATGCTTTCTGTAAACCTTTACAGGCTAACCTCCAAAGATAACAAAAGTTTGTAGCCGATTTTGGGTACATAATCGTCTTTTCAGTAATCCTGCTATAACTAGTAAGCGAAATAACTGAAATATGGAAATAGTAACACTGAATATTGAAATTTGAAAACGGGAGGCCACGCCACTGGACTTTCTGGGCCAGTCTAAACGTTCATTAAATGTTTGTGTTAGGTTCTGTCATATGAGATGTAGAACAGGAAATCGAGTATAAACTATGTGTGCTATTCGGAAGGTAAGGTCCGGTTTAAATGGAAACCAAAGTTAAAATTAAAACTCTTTTATCTGCTATTTCTCTATACTGTATAGTCGCCACTCCGACTGAGACATTTGTCGTAGCGTTGTATCAACTTTCCAATACCCTCGTCATAGAAGGCAGCCGCCTGTGTTTCCGGCCAGTCATCTGCTCTGATCTTCAGCTCGTTGTCTATGCCAAAATGTTGTCTCCATGGCCAGTGATTGAAGTGAGCAGAGACGAAAATCAGAGTGAGCAACATCCAGGCTGTATGGTGGTTGTTCAAATACTTCCCATTGACAAAGCTACAGGAGCATCTTAGCTGCCTTTCAGTGCGTGTCATGACCGTTACGTTATATGGGGTTGCATCTAATCAGGCGATATGTCTAGGCAGACAGCCTTTCTGGGAGATATTATTTTTGGGCACCTTTACGCTCTCATGGTGTGCTCAGAACTGAGAAGTACAACATGACGCGATCGATAGTTATACTAGAGAACTGCCCTAAACATCTCTGCAGTGATTCATCGGATTTTCTCTGTAGTTTCTATTCCACGACCGATTGGAACTTAATTTCTGGGCACCTGCGTTTGATCGAACAATGTACAACACAACCTTTGCCTTCAATAATTAATGAATTTCTCCATTTTCGAATAGTACTTCACTTTAAAGCTACCATCCACTATTCTGGATATTACACGTCCACTATTCTGAAAATTACACACAACCGTTGCCTTCAACAACTAACGTATTTCACAATTTTCGAATAGTGTTTCGCTTTATGGCCAGCATCCACTAATCTGAACATTTTATATCCTCTTATCAGCAGGTCAGATAAGTCATGACAATGTTTCAGATTGCGGAGACGCTGAACTTGGTTCTGCAGAAGTTTTTACCTTCGATGCATTCTGTTCGGCTGTTGTTATTACAAACTGGGGCTCGGATTCCCATGGTACGTCAACTGGTTGCAAGCCACATTGCTGAAGCACATTCATGCTTCCTGAGATATTGGAGATGATTTCTCATATTCAGTGAAATTCCGTTACAGTTTTAAAGTACATGCGAACGGCTAAAGCAACTTTCCTCCTTCCTGCTTTAGTCACATTGTGTTACTAAATTCACGCATTGGTCAAAACTTTCGTTTGACAGGGCATAGCTTTTCAAATCAGGGAGTGTTAGGATTTATTTACACTAGTAATTCAATTTTATACTGTTAAGTCCGCTTACAACTTTAGATTTCCCATCGACAACATGTACACTCTACAGCGGCGTGTGTCGCACGACAATGAGCAAATATGTCGACAGCCAGTTGTGTTACGACTGTTAAATGATTGTATGAACAGAAGACGGCGAGGGCGTGTAAGAAAGACTGGTAATAACACTGAACACATCCTGCAGCGTCAACAGATAGGTGGCTGTAATAGGGCACAATGGTCGACATATAAATCTACTTACATTCTCTGTAAGCCACGGTATGGTGCATGGCGGAGAGTTTCCTGTACCACTACTACTAATTTCCTTTTTTATTCCACTCGCAAATACAGCGAGGGAAAACGACTGTCTATATGCCTCCATTACAGCCCTAATTTCTGTAATCTTATCTTCGTGGTCTTTAAGCGAAATGTACGTTGGTGGCGGTTGAATCGTTCTGCAGTCAGCCTCAAATATCAGTTTTCTAAATTTTCCCATTGGTGCCTTCTCTCTAGTGATTCCGATTCGAGCATCTCCATAATACATGTGTGTTGTTTGCATCTACGGGCAAGAAATCTAACAGCCTAATTGAATTGCTTCGGTGTTTTCCCTTAATAGGACCTGGTGCGGATCCCAAACACTCCAATAGTACTCAACAGTGGGTCACATTAATTTCCTAAAGACGGTCTTCAAGAAGTACACTACTAATACTGTATTCGAACGTTAGGGGTTTGTTTTTCCTACACATCTACATTAATGTACACTTTTCTACATTTGAAAATAGCTGCCACTCACCACACCAACTAGAAATTTGTTTCTAGTCATCTTATATCCTCCTACAGGCACTCGACGTCGATATTTACCACACATCACAGCATCATCAGCCAACAGCCGCACACTGCTGCTCACCCTGTCCGCCATATCATTTTTGTATACAGAAAATGACAGCGGTCCTATCACAAATATTTACGAGGGATAAGTGTTTATATCTCTTTGTTTTGACCAGTACTGCACACTGCAATACACATTGTTTAAACAGACTGTGTGTGTGTGTGCGTCTGTGTCTGTGTGTGTGTGATAGAGAGGGAGAAAGAGAGAGGGGGTGTAAATGTTTATGTTTTTTATGCACTGGTTTGAGTAATGACTTTAAAAGTGCCTGTCTGATGTATTAGTCAGTTATTAATTTTATTTCATAATGGTATCTGCTAAAAATAAAGATCGATACGCTTGATAAATTCATATTTTGGCACCGGTCGGCGTTGGACGCTGGGACGCGCGCTCAAAGTGCAGAGTGTTAGGTACAGGTGCACACGCTGGGTCGCTTATTTTCTTACGCAACGGTCTGACTTGAAGCGGCTGCAGCCATCTGCCAAACTGCTGCCTCCGCGATCCAACTGGCAAAGCGCCCCGCCTCTATATCTGGGACAGCCCCGCCCGTCACACCGCCGGAGTCCGCTGGAGAACCGGCCACATCCAAAGCAACAGCATGGCCTCTTTCACGCCCCCGCCTCACGTTAAAAAATATCATTAGTCGTTTTCCTCATTCGCTGATGAACCAAAGCATTATGACCACCTGGTTAGTATGGTGTTGGTCCACCTTTAGAACGCAGTTCGGCATTGGCGTGGCATGGGTTCCACAAGTCACTGGTAGATCACCCGAGCTACCTGCAGCCTGATGTCTACACACCCGTCACGTAATTACCGGTGGTTTCGGGGTGCGGAACTGGCGCGTGGAGGCGTCTCAGGTGTGATCCACCAGGTTCAGATAAATCTATTTCGGTGGCCAAGACACAAACCTGAATTCACCATTACGCTCCTGAATCGTCGGTTTCTCGTGACACCGACAGTTGTCTGAGCTATGCTGCGGCATCGGGGAAGAATTCAACCTGTAAGGGAATCAGGTGGTCCACAACAATATCCACGTAGTCCACGGCTGTCCTTACAGCTTCGATTACTACCACAGGTTCCAGGTTCCATGGAAGCCCTCTGAATGTTCCTCA
This sequence comes from Schistocerca americana, assembly GCF_021461395.2. Taxonomy (NCBI): domain Eukaryota; kingdom Metazoa; phylum Arthropoda; class Insecta; order Orthoptera; family Acrididae; genus Schistocerca; species Schistocerca americana. The sequence continues at coordinate 633,135,638 of NC_060123.1, read as the reverse complement.
CGGTATGAGACTGGCTGAACCGCCTTGCAACAGTGCCTCACTGCATGTGATCCACTGGGTCCAGATACGTTGAATTCAGTGGCCCAAGGAATCAACCTGAATCCACCATTATGCTCCTAAATCGACCGTTCCTTGTGACACGGACAGTTGTCCCAGTTATCCTGCGCCGTCGGGGAAGACTTCAAGCATGAAGGGAAGCAGGTGGTCCACAATAATGTCCACGTAGCATGTGGCTGTTATGATGAATTCGATAAATACCACAGCTCTCATGGAAGCCTAGTGAATATTCTTCATGGCATGCCGCTGTCTCCACAGCCCTACAACAATGCATTGTTTGGGCAGCCATTAGAGTGGGTGACATATCGGGATACAACCGTCAACCCGGTGAATAAAGACACGTGATTCTACTGAGCATGTTTCATTGCTCCGCTCTCCGGTTTCAGTCACCTCGTGCCCACTGCAATCGTAATTGACGCTGTCATCGGTCAGCGCCGCAACACGTACAGGTATTCTGTCCGACAATGTGAGCATTTCGATGTGTTCCGAAACAGTTGTGTCTACACCAGCAGTGTACTCTACCCTAACGTCAGATACAGATCGCCACCTATCCTACTTTACAGAGCAAACAGGCCTGTGACTCCCACGTTCTGCGATGAGGTGTCGAAGTGTCGAAGTCCAACACTTTAGCGCCTACACGTGGTTTCACTGTCTTTCAACCACTTTCCGTAGTCGCTCACGGTAGTAACGCGCGAACAGCCGACCGGCGTCACCATTTATTAGGTGTTCGTTCCCTGACGTGTGGGTGTAACAATCTGCCACTTTGTCGGAGTTGCTTATGCCAGTGGGTTTATACATTTGTGGCCTGTATCGTAACTAGAATAATTCCCCATTCATCTCTGCTCCGCTTAATATGCGTCACGGGCCCGAAACGCCCACAAGCAGCGTTCGATATCTTGCTGAGCAGTAGTCATAATACTTTGGTTAATTTGGGTACGCAACAGTTACCTCGCAGAGGGAAAACGGAATTGCAGGACTGTACTCATTCTCTTACTGTTATTTAAACACTTCGTTGTTCAGGCGAACATGCCGAGCATTTTAGTACAAGGGATCCGTGTTCTCCCGTGGATTACATTGTAACTTCGTTTAATTTGATTTTTACCCCATTTATCTATGTAACTTCACTGAAGTGCCAAAGAAACTGGTGTAGGGATGCGTATTCAAATACAGAGGTAAACAGTCAGAATTTGGTGCTCCCTATAGAAGACAAATAGTGTCTGGCACACTTGTTAGAACGGTTACTGCTGCTACAATGGCACACTATCAAGATTTAAGTGAATTTGAACGTGGTGTTATAATCGGCGCACGAGATGTGGGGTACAGCATCTCCGACGTAGCGACGAAGTGGGGATTTCCCAAGACCATTTCACGTTTGTACGGTGAATATCAGGAATAGGGTAAAACATCAAATCTGCGACATCGCTGAGACCAGAAGAAGAGTCTGCAAGAACGGGACCAACGACTACTGAAGTCTAAGCAGTCGTCGTTGGTCCCGTTCTTGCAGACTCGTTCAAATCGACAGAAGTGCTACCCTTCCCTTCCGCAAATTGCTGCAGATTTCAATGCTGGCCCATCAGCAAATGTCAACGAAACATCATCAATTAGGGCTTTCGCAGCCAAAGGCCCACTCGTGTACTCTTGATGACTGAAAACACAAAGATTTATGCCTCGCTGGGGTCCGCCGACACTGACATTGGACTGCTGATCACTGGAAACATGTTTCGTGCTCAGACGAGTCTCGAACTGGTGAACGTGTACAAGTGTGGAGACAACCTCATGAATCCATGGACCCTGCATGTTAGCAGGGGACAGTTCAAGCTGGTGAATGCTCTGCAACGGTCTGGTGAGTATGTAGTTGGAGTGATATGGGACCCCTGAGACGTCTAGATACGACTCTGACAGGTGACACGTATGTAAGCATCCTGTCTGAGCACTTGCGGTTCTAGGCGCTTCAGTCCGTAACCAAGCGACTGCTACGGTCGCAGGTTGGAATCCTGCCTCGGGCATGGATGTGTGTGATGTCCTTGGGTAGTTCTAAGTTCTAGGGGATTGATGACCTCAGATGTTAAGTCCCATAGTGCTCAGAGCCATTTTGGAACCTGTGTCCATTTATGTCCATTGTGCATTCTGACAGACTTAGGCAATTCCAACACGACAATGCGACACCACACACGCCCAGAATTGCTCCAGTTTAAACACTTCTCAGTTTAAACACTTCCGCTGGCCACCAAACTCCCCAGACATGAACATTATTGAGCATATCTGTGACTCCTTGCAACGTGCTGTTCAGAAGAGATTTCCACCCCGTCTTACTCTTACCTGAAGCGTTCATGGTGTCAGTTCCCTCCAGCATTACTTCAGAGTCCATGCCACGTCGTGTTGCGGCACTTCTGCGCGTTCGAGGTGGCCCTACACGGAATTAGGCAAGTGAAGAAGTTTCTTTGGCTCTTCAGTGTATATTGCAATGAAAATATCTGCTCAGCAGTGCAAATACCGACGGTATGCACTATGTGTCTTCTCCATCTCTGAGCACTTACAGAACCTAGTCTATAGCAGTCGTGAGTAATGTGCCAAACTCCTGGGGTTACTGAAAATACTCAGTAAAATATCTCCGGACGACCTTAGAAATTTGGTCGGTAGTGGAGCTGGCGTTGACCTATTTTGTGAGTACGATATAACAGACTTGAAATTTTATGCACTACTCCCGTGAACACACGGGGCAGTGTGAGAGGAGCCGGCCGGGGTGGCCGAGTGGTTCTAGGCGCCACAGTCTGGAACCGCACGACCGCAACGGTCGCCGGTTCGAATCCTGCCTCGGGCATGGATGTGTGTGATATCCTTTGGTTAGTTAGCTCTATGGGACTGATGACCTCAGAAGTTAAGTCTCATAGTGCTCAGAGCCATTTGAACCATTTGAACCCGTGTAAGAGGGGGTAGGATATTCTGCCATTGGCAAAAGGGCTCTCTGCATTTCTTGTTGCTTTGTTGTGGTCATGCGGCTTTCAAATGAGCAAGAGTCCAGGGACATAATAGCTGAAGCTAATAATTCACGTACGACTCATTAGGTAGAAGAGCTTCGAATCATGTTAGTGGTCATATACCGTGGTGAAATCTTTTGTCGTGAGTGAGCAACCTATAAAGCTACTACTTAACACTTACGGTCATCAACTTTAAAGTGCATATTCTCTGGGCACGCGGAATCGCCTTAAGAGCCACAAGAATCGCTCTGTGGAATTATCTGCAGGTTTTACGATTGGAGTACGTGCAAGAGGCCACCCCACTCCAACCGTAGCCAGTAGCAAGTGCTGCCAATACTGTCGAGAGGTCAACACATTTAGTAGGTACGCCTTGTGCAAATGACGTCACACGCATATTCTTCACAATGATCGACACTACAAGAACGGAACGTCAGCGTTAATGGACATCGCAGGCACTATGTAACAGGTGTACTGGATGGTGGAACGCTGAACACTCTTGTCCAAAGTTGAGAAGAGCTATTTAAAGGTAAGTTCTTACTGCAGTCAGCGAAGAAAAAATAAGGTAGAATAGTTAGTAACAGTAATTGAGCAACCAAGTATGGTTGTAAGCGTTTTTCTGAAATTTGTGGCTAGTGAAACAATTTTGTAACCTCTGTTGTAAAAGAATATAGGACAACAGATGTTTGATAAATGTGAAGAAGAAGATTGCGTTGTCAGAACAGGCATTCGTGACAAGAAACATTTTGACCAAGAAACATTTGAATACAGATATTCACGACAAGAAAAACTTTTACCACAAGACATTTGAATATGGATGACAGAAAGTCCTTAAAAAAATTATTTATATGGAGTATACTGCTCTATGGATGTGAAAGTTGGGCTCTGGGTGGACTGGAAAGGAATCGATTTCAAGCTGTTGAAACCTGGGTTTGGCGGAAAATGAGAAGAATGAGCTAGACGGAAAGAAAAACCAACGAGGAAATGTTAATAGATGGCAACTAAGAAAGAAGATTACTACAGGAAATATAAAAGAGAAAAATAAAATTTATCGGGCATGTCATTAGATGCAACAGTATCACCAGTAACGTACTTGATGGGAAAGTCATTGGAAGCGAAGAAAAAGGACGACCTAAGAAGAAGTGTTTAGGGGACATCTAGAGCAGCATAGGATGTGACCAATTACATAGAGGTGAAACTAACAGCCAATCACAGAAGACAGCGGTTGCCTCGACAAGGCATTAGCCTTCCGAATACGTATATTTGTGACGTATGTTAGTTACTTGTGTTGATAAATGAAAATTAGATTAATAATGACAACACTAAACTCTTGTTTGGATATACATCATTATGTGAATAAATGTTTCCAATAGTATAATTTCACTGCATAATCATTCTTGGCACCTATGGAGGCAGTAAAGAAAAATCCACATACTCTGTTTATGGAACAAAGACTGGAAGGATCCTCAAGACGAAAGTAAATCGAAACCGCAACAAAAATAGTTAGCGTTGTAACCGCAACACCCATCATGACTGGCGCAGAATCATCAGAATTCGTATCAGTCGACGTGGCAATTAGTTGCAAAAGCAACAAGACTATGAAAATAAAATACTTCCTATATCGAAAGCTCAGCCTCTCCAAGCAGAGTTAAAAATAATTACTGTGAATCATTTATGATTAAATTTAGTTCAGTTAAATTTTTCATATTCTGTTCGGTGTTAAAAGAAAAGTTCTCTGGTTAAAGTGAACGTGCGTATCTTCAAGTCGACAACCTTTCCTTTGGAACAACAGACTGTGTGAATGATCTGTTTAGCATTGTTAGATCGTGCGACAGTGAGAGGTTTGAATTTTTTGTGAATCAACCAATGACAATAATAATAAATTGTGTAATCTTCCACCAAATCCAGAAATAAATTAGAGAAAACTTCATGACGTATCTTTTGATGGAGATGTGCACCCGAACACATTTCACATACTCTTTTCTCTTCTGAGTCTGTTATTCATAATGCAACATCCAAGCAAAACTAATAAAAATAATACAACTATTCACACTTAACAAAATACATTGCTGGTGATTAAAATTGTAAAACAGTTAAGGCAGCATTCAGCAAACGTGAAAATGGAATGAAAGGTATAACATGCTTGGATGTGTAAGTGATAATTCCACTGAGACCTCTCCAAGTGGGTACAGCTAACGCCATCTACACACATAAAAAAAAGTTTTCCATAACTCGGTTCAGTGAGTTCCGGAACCTGTACAGAAAACTGGAATAGAGATCAACATAAAGATCATTTACGCCCTTTTTATTGCTAATGAAAACCACACATTGCATATTGTACAACCATACAGCGTGACCTTCAGATGTGGTGGTCGAGATCGCTGTACACACCGGTACTTCTAATACCCAGTAGCACGTCCTCTTTCATTTATGCATGCCTGTATTCGTCGTGGCATACTATCCACAAGTTCATCAAGGCACTGTTGCTCCAGATTGACCCGCTCCTCAACAGCGATCCGACGTAGATTCCTCAGAGTGGTTGGTGGGTCACGTCGTCCATAAACAGCCCTTTCAAATCCATCCCAGTCATGTTCGATATGGTTCATGTCTGGAGAACATGCTATCCACTCTAGTCGAGCGATGTTATCCTGAAGGAAGTCATTCACACGATGTGTTCGATGGGGGTGCGAATTGTCGTCCATGAAGACGAATGCCTCGCCAATATGCTGCCGATGTGGTTGCAGCATCGGTCGGAGGATGGATTCACGTATTGTACAGCCGTTACGGCGCCTTCCATGACCAGCAACGGCGTATGTCGGCCACACATGAAGCCACCCCAAAACAGCAGTAAACCTCCACCTTGCTGCACTTACTGGACAGTGTGTCTAAGGCGTTCAGCCTCACCGGGTTGCCTCCAAATAAGTCTCCGACGATTGTCTATGCGATACTCATTAGTGAATAGAACGTGATGCCAATCCTGAGCGGTCCATTCGGCATGTTGTTGGGCTCATCTGTACCGCGCTGCATGGTCTCGTTGTTGCAAAGATAGACGTCGCCATAGACGTCGGGAGTGAAGTTGCGCCTCATGAAGCCTATTGCTCACAGTTTGATTTGTACCACGACGTCCTGTGGCTGCACGAGAAGCATTATTCAACATGGTGGCGTTACTGTCAGGTTCCCTCCGAGGCATAATCGCTAGTTAGCGGTCATCCACTGCAGCAGTAGCCCTCGAGCGGCCTGAGCGAGGCATGTCATCGACAGTTCTCGTCTCTCTGTATCTCCTCCATGTCCGACGACATCGCTTTGGTTCATTCCGAGACGCCTGGTCACTTGCTGAGAGCCGTTCCTGGCACAAAGTAATAATGCGGACGCGATCGAACCGCGGTATTGACCGTCTAGGCATGGTTGAACTAAAGAAAACATGAGCCGTGTACCTCCTTCCTGGTGGAATGACTGGAACTGATAGGCTGTCGGACCCCCTCCGTCTAATAGGCGATGCTCATGCATTGTTGTTTACGTCTTCTGGCGGTTTAGTGACATCTCTGAACAGTCAAAGGGACTGTGTCTGTGATACAATATCCACGGTCAACGTCTATCAGCAGAAGTTCTGGGAACCGGGGTGATACTAAACTTTTTTTTGTGTGTGTACATTCTGTGTACATGGAAAAATTATGCAACGAATTTCTCCGTCAGAAATCGCATTTCAATGTTGATTGTTTGTGAAAATTCCATTTACTCCTTCTACAAGGAGAAATGTGACCAGCATGAATGAGAGTTCGACAGCAGCAACTGTATGACCTACTGATATTCCGTTCTATCATTCCATGATACAGCCGTTTTCTCATTTCTCATGCGAATATGGATTCGATGGATTTTGGATGGTCAGCCTCTACGTCACGTGGGAATTCAACCGCCACACGTGAATAGCGCCTGAGAGGACAGACATTTTGTTTGATCTGGCATACAGTGTCGTACAGCCTCGTCACGTACCTTGAATGGAGATGTGGGCTTGCCTGCAACAAGGCAGACAGTACGACGGCATCTGGAACACTGCGGCCTTTGAGTATGGTGACCATTTTTGAGGCTTCCATTGACGCGGCAGCAGGGAGAGGTACGCCAATAATGGTGTAACCAGTGACAATACTGGGCACAGCAGTCCAAACACGTCGTCTTTGCAGACGAGTGTCTTTTCTGCACACAGTATCACCAGTGGTGTATCTGTGTGTGTAGGATTGGAGGGGAATGGAATTAACAGATTGGTTTCTTTATCGTCATACTGGCCCAGCGCGTCACGTCGCAGCAGACGTACCATGGGATACAAAACACGACCTCCTCTCCAGAATGAGATTTTCACTCTGCAGTGGAGTGTGCGCTAATATGAAACTTCCTGGAAGATTAAAACTGTATGCCGGACCGAGACTCGAATTCGGGACCTATGCCTTTCGCGGGCAAGTGCTCTACCAACTGAGCTACCCAAGCACGACTCACGCCCCGTCCTCACAGCTTTACTTCTGCCAGTATCTCGCAGGAGAACTTCTGCAAAGTTTGGAAGGTAGGAGACGAGATACTGGCAGAAGTACAGCTGTGAGGACGGGGCGTGAGTCGTGCTTGGGTGGCTCAGTTGGTAGAGCACTTGCCCGCGAAAGGCAAAGGTCCCGAGTTCGAGTCTCGGTGCGGCACATATATTTAATCTGCCAGGAACTTTCACGACCTCCTGTGCTTCCCATTGACAGCAATTTGGAAAGAAGCCATTACTCTCCTCTTGTGTGAACGTAGGTGGTTGTGCCCTATCAACGATTTTCGCAAGACGTTTTGTTCCAACAAGACAATGATCGTGTTGCCCTGATCTACCCCGATACAGAGGCTAGTCCCGCCTTGGCTAGCACGTTTCACCAGATCGTTCAGCCACTGAAAACATCTGGTGATGGGTTGCCGAGAGACTGGCATGACACTACACACCATTCATTTGACTGTGGCAGAATAGTAACTGACTTTGGCGTAGGTTTGAAGGAACATTAAGTACAACATTTAGTATGAACAATATTCATATATGTCATCAAAGCTGAGTTCGTTTCAGAGCCCACCTGAATTACTGTCGTCCCGGCTGCCAGTGATTGAAGATCAGTGTACTAAATTTCGCACCCAAATTAAATGGTTAAAATGGCTCTGAGCACTATGGGATTTAACTTCTGAGGTCACCAGTCCCCTAGAACTTACAACTACTTAAACCTAACTAACCTAAGGACAGCACACACATCCATGCCCGAGGCAGGATTCGAACCTGCGATCGTAGCGGTCTCGCGGTTCCAGACTGAAGCGCCTAGAATCGTTCTGCCACCCCAGCCGGCCTTACCCAAATTACATATAAATTTTATCATGGAATCTCATTCCTATACTCCACATGTACATTAAGTAAAATTTTGTAGTTTACTATATTTGGAGGTATTGTAACATTGTTGGCTACCACTATATTCCCGACTATTGTGCCACAGTCAAATGAATTTAAAACAATAGCTAATGACGCGGCGTATTAACACTCAACACGTTATAAACCACGGCAATACGCCATTTTCGTTAAACAAAAAGAGAAAAAACTCTTATTGCTTGCCTTCGTAATCGAGAACATAGTAGCAAAGTAGCAGCACTCACCGAAGATGACCATCTTCTTCGAGCCGGACGTCTCGTTGTCGAACGTGGAGACGACGCACTTGTACTCCCCCGAGAGGTCGGGCGTGGGGTTGAGGATCTGGAGGGCGCGGTGCTTCTTCTCCTTCTCGCTGGACGCCTCGTAGGTGAGGTTAAGGCGGTCCTTGAGCACGCCGAATCCCTGCGGCTTCTCGTCCTTGATCCACTGGTAGACGGGCAGGGGCTCGTTGTTGAAGTACCACTTGACGACCAGCCCGTCCCAGTGCTTGGGGTCGGCCACGGAGTAGTCGCAGTCCAGTATCAGGCTGCTCTGGCTGCCGTTACGTACTGCCTCCGGCACGTTCAGCTTCTCGATTTGCAGGCCCCAGCAACAACCTGCTGACGGGAGAGCACACTATTCATCTCTGTAGACGTGAAATACATTGAAGCGCCAGAGGAACTGGTATAGCCATGCGTACTCAAATACAAAGATATGTAAACAGGTATAATACGGTGCTACTGTCAGCAACGCCTACATAAGACAACAAGTGTCTGGCGCAGTTGTTAGATCAGTTACTGCTGCTACAACGTCAGGTTATCCAAATTTATGTGACTCTGAACGTGGTGTTATCGCTACCTCTCCGAGGTGCCGATGAAGTGGGTATTTTTCTGTGCGACTATTTCACGAGTGTACTGTGAATATCAGGAACTCGGTAAAACATCAAATCTTCGAAATCGATGTGGCCGGAAAAAGGTCCTACAAGAAGGGGACCAATGACGACTAAACAGAATCGATCAACGTAACAGAAGTGCAACCCTTCCGCAAATTGCAGCAGATTTCAATGTTAGGCCATTAAAAAGTGTCAGCCTCCGAATCATTCAATGGACCACCATAGATATGAGATTTCGGAGCCGAAGGCCCACTCGTGTACCCTTGACGACGGCGCGACACAAATCTTTACGCCTTGCCTGTGCCCGTCAGCACCGGCTCTGGACTGTTGATGACTGGAGACATGTTGCCTAGTCGGACGAGTCTCGTTTCAAATTGTCTCGAGTGGATGTACGTGTACGGGTGTAGAGACAACCTCGTCAACCCATGGACTCTGCATGTCAGCAGTGGACGATTCAAGCTGCTGGAGGGTCTGTTATGCTGTGGGGTGTGTGGCATGTGTGCTGCTGGAGTGATACGGGACCCCTGATACATGTAGATACGTCTCTGACAGATGAAACGTACGTAAGCATTCTGTCTGATCACCTGCATCCAATCATGTCCATTGTGCATTCCCAAGGAATTCGTCAATTCCAGCAGTAAATGCGACATCCCATACGTCTAGGATTCCTACAGACTGGCTCAGGAACAGTCTTCCGAGGTTAAAAACTTCCGCTGGTCACCAAATATTGGGGATGCCTTGCAGCGTGTTGTTCAGACCACATCTCCACCCCCTCTTACTCTTACGGATTTATGGACGGCCCTGAAGGATTCATGGTGCCGTTTCCCTCCAGCACTACTTCAGACGTTAGTCGAGTCCATGCCACGTCGTGTTGCGGCACTTCTGCGTGCTCGCCAGCACCCTACACGATATTAGGCAGGTGTACCATTTTCTTTGTCTCCTCGGTGTATGACGTGAGATGTTTCACGGATCTGATACAGGGTGATAAAAATAAAGCTGGCCTGAAAAATATTTCAGGCATCTGAAGACAGGAAACATAACTGTCTTAAGGTGAATGAAAGGTTTTCTGGGGTCGGTTTTATTTTCCAAAAATGTACGGCTTGAAGGGAAAGTACCTGATAATGTGACTGGAGCAAGGTACGGACATCGAATGGAGCAAAATTTCCGAAATAACCTTAAATCTTAAATGTACCATTGTAGAACTACTGGCATAAAACAAATAAACGCTGCACGGAAATACTTCAGATCGACCAGGCGAAGTCGGCAAATGGTGATGGACGCAGTACAGCTTTGAGCTGTGCTCCGAAGAAATACGTAGAGGTTCATGCGTGCACTCTGGGAAAATTTGAACGGAAGCGGGAAGTATATAATCAGTCCTATAATTAGTGTTGCGTGGTAAGTGACACGTACCGTAGGCAAGCCTTTGTCATTACACGATGTTGCAACCTGTTGCTCGAACGGTATGGCTGGTGGCATGTTCATTTTAAGCTGAGAGATGATACCTATAATCAAAAACATCTCATATTGTCATCATAGACGCAAATTTCTGTTAGCTGTAAAGTTCCTGGAACAACGATAGTACGTGGTGGGAGAAGTACAACTGATGTGGAAAGTATTTCATGCACGTTACGATAGGCAACCCAACCTACAATATCCATCCCGTAATGATGATGTAAGTTGTGTTGCCTATCTTAAGGCACATGAAATATTTTCCATATCGGTTTTAATTTGTCCAACCTGTAACTTCGTATTGTTTCAATAGCCAGATGCCTTAGTTTGTTAATATATTGACCGTGCTGTGTATCTCTACTCATCTATCTTACGCAGTAGCTCGCCACCTGGCATAATTACCACCTGAGGGGTTACATCAAGCTTTCTAATGGGTAAAAACCAAATGGGGTCGATTGTGCTCCAGTCATGAAACTAAGCTTTTTTAAAAGAAAATTACTACTAGCACAATTGTGTACGACTGTAGTAAGTTATTAATAACAATTTCTTCATAATTACTAGCATTAACGCATTGCAAAATGCGGTGCAGTTTTTCAGCTTTTGAAACAAATTTACGAAGGACAACTGCCTGACATAGTTAAAGTACTAGACACATATATCGAACATTTTACGACGTGTCTTCGATAGTAAAAGTGACACATACGTAACAAATGCCAAATATCTCATGAAAATGTCTTTTCTAAATTGTACATATTTCCTGCAATGAACCAGAAATTACTTCGCTGCTCACTAGCCAGATAAAGAAGCTAATCGACAGCGCAGAACAAAGGTAAGTACATAATAACAGCTGTAGTGCTGCATACAGTACTATTGCTATTATTACAAGTGGGAATGGTCAGAGACAAAGCACTGACATTTTCAAATGCTCCAGATTCTGGCCAATCAGAAATAAGGTGACCATGCAGCGGAAACGTGTTTTGCCACAAGTGCCTATCTTCACTATGGATCGTTAGCTATCTTTTATGAGATATGGTTGTACGTAGCACTTGTGATGGATAGCAACTGCGTCATCATTCATTATATCACTTACACGCACACACACACACACACACACACACACACACACACACACACACACACACACTCGTAACACCCTATCTGAACAGAGCACAATGCAAAGAAACGTTACATTCAAGATCAGTAAATGGGAAAGTTGATTTATTTACTATGAGTGGAATGAAAATAAAAACAAGAAACTGAATAAATTGGAACGTGATCTATGATGTGCATTGACCGAAAATTACTATGAAAGCATTGAAAATAAAAACAAGGAATTGAATGAACTTGGAACATGATACATGAAGTGCATTGGATAAGAAAATGTCAAGTACAAAAAAAAATGTTACTAGAAATCAGCAGTACCTATTGACCCGTTAACATATTAGTTGGTGGTTTAATAAAATACCAAAAAAAGATAAACATCATTCATCTTTCATGATTTTAAAGACGAAAGTGCTCAAACTTTTTTTTCATTCTTAAGTTTACGCTAATGTTGCCAATGTTCGGTGAAGGGTGGATGGGCGGTACCACTAGCAAATACGTGACTGCCCGGAGGGGAGGGGGGTGATAATGGTGCAAGGAAGTTTGGGAACCACTGATCATAGGGTTGAATGTCTCTGTAGAAAATGTTTCACTCTGTGTCAAGCTGTCGTAAGTAAATACACCAGTAGAAAATTTGCAGATGCTGTATATATTCGAAATCCATTACGCTGCCAAGAGAGCAGGTGCTGAGGGGTAAGAATTTAGAATTACCGCTAGTGATAGAAGTTCCTGCAGTTTTACTGCTTTCCAGATTTTTGTAGTCTTGACATGTGTCAGAACTCACCTAGAGCGCTACAAGTTCCGTTTAGTTTCTCTCTGTAAACAAATGCTCAGTCAAGTACTATCTGTGTTCGAATTCAGCGGCAACGCCCCTTAAAAAAATACCCAGCGCTGTGAATCACTGGTGGGCGATATCCGTCTCGACTAAGCCAGAAGAACATCGCGGCCAGCTATTTCGTTCATAAATGCCGCTCGATGGATGATGTACGGCGCACTCTGAGCTATAACACGTTATAGGCTGCCCTCCATCATCAGTGAGGTCATATCGCCCATCTAAGGTTTCTGGAAAGTGATCCTCTAAGACAATATTAATGAGGTAAACCCTTATAAATGACTTTCTGCCTCCATTGCTAGGCGATATGATTTATCTGAACAAAGGGTGGAGGGAATTATCTGCAGGCCGTGGAGATGAGAACTTAGTGTAATGGCAGCTCTGCCCGGGCGGATATATCGTGGCTATTACTCTCAAGGAGAAAGGCCCAGTGCCGCTCCGCTGCAACATAACCCTGGGAGGGGGTGCAAAGACACTACTGCCGCGGTCACAGCTAATTACCTAATAGCTGCCGCTGCCCACCTAACCCAACGTGTCTACATCAAAACGTTTGGAATGTGAGGAGTGTAGTAACTCACAACTGGTGTACGCTCCAATGAAAAAAACGCATTTCCCCAGGATATACACAAAGAAAAGCATTTAGATGTCTATATACTGGCCATTGTTTTTCTTTAAAGATGACTAATTACTAGTCTTCAATAGTTCCTCTGTGGTGTATGAGCAGTTTCTACGAACAAAAATCTTTGATCTACATTGGGAAGCACTTCTTCTATGTCAGGCATTATATTTCAGTGAGTATATAATGAAAGAGTATAAAGCCCGCATATTTCACCCCTTTGTATGCCAAAGTTTGCTTCATTAAAAGATGATGCAGATAATTTTTCGTTCTAGTGTTGCGCTTCTGAATGTTTCTTTTACTCTCAAATTCAGATGGATTGCTGACAGCAGAGTTCTTAAATGAATAACTGTACTGTGTGGCTGTGGTTAATATTTCAGTTGTATGAAGAGATGCCTGCAAGATATATGTTTGTGAACCCCACACATAAAACTAGCTAATTCTTTTGTGTGATCAATACGTATTGCCTACGTGAGGAGTGACACCGTAATATTATTCCGTATGACATCACTGAATGAAAATAAGCAAAATATGATAACTTACTAACATCCGTATCTCCAAATTCGACAGTTACTCTTACGATAAAAGCAACTAAACCTAAACTTTTCAGCAGATCTAGTATACTATTTTTCCAGTTTAAGTTTTCATCAATATGCATCCGGAAGAAATCACAACTTTATTCCCTTTTTATTATTTCTCGTTGGCATTCTAGTTTAATTGGAGGTGGAATATTTTTTACAATACAAAACTGGATGATCTGCATTTTTTTCAAAATTTAAGACTAGTCCATTTGTGCCAAACCATATAGTAACTTTCACAAATAAATCATTTACTATTTTCTCTCTTGTCGCTTCTTTGCTCGATTTGACGCAAACGCTTGTATCATCTGCAAACAATCCTAATTCTGCCTCTCGATTCAAATAAAATCGCAGATCATTAACGTAAGGCAAGAAGAGTAGTGGGCCAATGGTAGAACCCTCTGGGACTCCCAGTTGTCCGCCATTCTCTTCGTACTTATTTTCAAGTGGGACTATTAACAAAATTACAAATATGAAATTTATTTAATTTTGTTATAAAGTGAAGAATAGGGCGTAATTTTTTCTTTCTAGTAGATGTGTGTTATCTTTTCTTGCATCGGGTGGAATTTACTAAAAACTTTTATCTCACGGTTTTTGCCACAGTACGATTGCACATTTAATTTAATTCACTTAACTGAAAGTGACGTTAATCAGTATTAATATTACTGTCATTGCTGAAGTACACTTTGTCACTTGGAGGGAAAGAAACTGCAGCACTTCCCTCCACAGGAAGTAGATGGATGCTATCTTCACAGTGAAAGAAAACATTTTTTTGTTTTACTTTGCCGTACATTATTTAGAGTGTGATAGAAACATTGAAAAACCAAGTTTTATATCAACAAATGGTTAAAATGGCTCTGAACGCTATGGGACTTAACATCTTAGGTCATCAGTCCCCTAGAACTTAGAACTACTTAAACCTAACTAACCTAAAGACATCACACACATCCATGCCCGAGGCAGGATTCGAACCTGCGACCGTAGCGTAAGTTTTATATCACGTTGTGATATAAATTACAACTCCTTTTCCGCATACTCTGCTTTATGATCAATAAAATTCACGCAGCACCGACAAGGCTTAAGAAACTATGCCAGTCCTGTACACTGTACCATACCTTTCTGCGAACATTCCATTGCTCTGTTCTAAGTTAAGTATCGCTGTGGACGAGATCGGGTGAGCTGTAAAGACGGACGTCAATAAAGTCTGGTATGGGGTTACATTCGTATAATCGTATCGTGGAGTAACATCAGGAGCAAGCGTTCCCTGGTTATTCCAATCGTTTAGATTTTCTGGTCATCACAGATAATTATTCAGGCTGAGAAGCATTCTAGTGCACTTACAAAGATTTCGAGACAGTCCTAATTGCGGTGCACTTAGATACCACATAAGAATAGTTTGAGATATTTCAGAAGTGCCGTGGACGTCTGTCCGTAGCAGGATAATTGCTGGCCGCAAACCAATCATGCCCCCTGGAGCGGCAGCGGCAGCAGGAAGAGAAAAGCGCATTCAACTAACAGTCCACGAGCAGAAGTTGCCAGTTGCAAGTAGTCAGTCAGTCCGAGTCTTGCAAGAAGTTGCTGCAGAACATTCGTCGCGTCTTCAACCCTTCAAGTTGTCGACTGAGATAGAAACAGTGGCTGATAGCCTTCGGTAGAAGTAGAGTAGTGAACAGGATTATCGAGCATGGACAGAAACCGCCTGCGTAGAGATTTAAGTGACTATTGTTAGTGGAACTGTTCTTAGAATAGTACATTAAAACACAAGATTAGTTCCCTCCCGAGTTCTGTTCAGAGAACATCATTCAGTTTGAGTTCCTGGAATTGTAGTCAACACCGGACAGATCAGCTAAACCGCATTCTGCACTCTCAGTAAAGAGCGTTACCAAAGTTGTGTGATATATTTTACTATTCACTATTCTATGTTACTTCCACTGTGTTTGTCCTGGCCTAGAACCTACGCATCCGTCCTACCAGGACACATTTATTCAATGGCGGCGCCCCCAGCCCCCAGCCACACTGCTATTCATCGGCGTGTTTATTTTCACTGTATAGGATGAATACTCTTACTGCTTTATAATGACTGCGAAGTTCATATTTATTCACAAGTAGTCAGCTGTTAGCTGGAAAAAATACGCAAAGAAATAAACAACCAAACCGTTTCACAACGTGTATCGCTTACGACACCTTCATGTTCACTTTAACATCGACTGCTCATTTTATACGACAACTCAAGGTAATAATTAATACCAGAGTGCCGAATACCAGAAAGGCTATGTGGTTTTAATGTACGTCCTGCTGTAATAGTTTTGCTGTTACGCCATGTCTGAATTTATATTTTGTGCTTATTACATGCTTACTGCTGGCTAAAATATACTCTACATCCCTACAATATTACCACCAACATCACGATTTCCATCTTTAAGGTTAGATGCTTTTATATTACTTCCTTTATTGCAATTCTTGTTCCTCTTGCCATTGCACTACTTCTGAATATTATATTTGAAGAGTAGCTAGAAGCGTTGCCCAGCTTAAAATTGAGTGTACCGTTTAAAAGAAATAGCTGAAACAACGGAACAAGCTACTGTACCTCTATTCGTAACTTGGATATATTCTTCACCAAAAGCAAATAATCACAAGGAACGTTGGGGTGCTTATAACGAATGGAAACAAACGCAGTATCCCGGTAGCCCAACAGTTTATGAACAGTCTCATATGTTACTATCTGGCAGGATGACACATGCTTCAATGTCTTGAATATTAAAAAGTCATGAAACAATGATTAAAAATATCATTTGTTTGTACTCGCACAATGTGTGACCCTCTCCATATAGCGCGTTTCAGTGGAATAAGGAAGAAAGGAAGATTACGGGTTAACGTCCAGTCGATATCGAGATCATAAGAGACTGTGAATAAAACAAGGTAGACTGAGTTTTGGAATAATTTAATTGCCGGTAACTGCTACCCGGAATCATAGTTAAGCTGCTTATATGTATGACCAACGAATTCCCCGATTTCCTCAATACGGAACATGAAAAGCCATCTTAGAGACGATGCTAGTTTGCTGAAAATCTACCCACAATTTACCCCAGCCAGTGCTGAAGCCATCATACACTAAATCTGGTGGACTCGTCGTCCGGGGAGCTACTGTTTGGATGAAGCACTTACTGATGCTGAATGCTGAGATGATGTGTTGATAATTGCAATACTCACACCACCCTGTTTACATTTTGTCGTCCCTCTCAAAAGGAACGCTCATTGGCTTTGATAACAGCCTCCAACTAGGTGACTATCTACTTGACATATAGGATATGGTGCAATTATTTCAAAATAGGAAACTGATAAATTATTATTGGAAAGGATTTTGCCTCGAGAAAGTACAGTTGTCTTCTTTTCTCTCTTCCATTTTTCAGTGATGTTTCACGATGTTTAGGGAGTGGCGTCTCGCATGCATCTCTTTGACGCTCTCGAAGCTCTCACGTTATTTAAACACACACTTAACAAAACGTGCAATATTCTTCGAATATGCTCCGTCTGTTGGTAATACAGCTTGGACAGGATCCTAGAGCAGCGAACAATAGTCAATAACTGGCTGAACGAGAATACTGTAAGCGGTCCCCACTATGCGTCAATTGTAAATTTTTAGGACCCTTCCAGTAAACCAGAGGGTGCCGCCCAACTTCTGCAAGTTTAGATGTGGTTATCACACTTTAAATCACCCCGAACAGGAACTCCTAGACACCATATGTCTGCGCGTATTACTTTACATTTCTTTCACGTATATAATCAACTGCGAATCTTTGCGTCAGGCGCCGATCACCTTCGAGTCTCTCTCCATTTCGTAATGTCACCTCCCCGTTCATAACTGCGTTGTCTGGCAAAAGCCTATAAAGCGTACTCTCGTTACATTCCTGGTCATTTATAAACGTGGTGTATCAGAAAAAGTGTATCTTACAGAATACGAGGAGCGTTTCCATAAGTGAGTAAATACAGTTTTTTTTCCCACAGGACATGTTGGTTATATTGAGGATTGCAATACATCACATTATTCCTCAGTCGTTTGGCTACAAGACCGTATTTCTCAACATAAAGTCCGCTCAGTGCGACAGCCTTCCGCCACCTTACAAGCAAGGCCTTTATGCACGCATGGTACCACTCTAGTGGTCGACGTCGGAGCCAACGTCTTATTCCATCAATAACTTGCCCATCATTCACGTACTGGAAGTTTGGAAGGTAGGAGACGAGGTGCTTACGGAAGTAAAGCTGTGAGGACGGGGCGTGAGTCATGCTTGGGTAGCTCAGATGGTAGAGCAATTGCCCGCGAAAGGCAAAGGTCCCAAGTTCGAGTCTCGGTCGGCACACAGTTTTAATCTGCCAGGAAGTTTCATCCACGTACTGCTTCCCGCGAAGTGTAGACTTCATTGGGCCAAACAGATTGTATACGGGAGGTGCGAGAACCGGGCTCTAAGATGGATGAGGAAGAACATTCCGATGAAGTTTTATGAGCTCCTCTCGTGTTCGCAGACTTTCGTGAGGCCTTGGGTTGTCATGGATATTGAAAAGCTCGTTTGCACTTTTGTGGCGAGGAACAAAGTGAAGTCGATCCTTCAGTTTTCTGAGGCAGCACAACACCTACAGAACTGATTGTTGCCGCGTGAGGGAGGACATCAAACAGAATAACCCCTTCAGAATCCCAGAGGACCGTCGACATGACTTTACCAGCTGAGGGTGCGGCTTTCAACTTTTTCTTGAGAGGAGAGGTGATATGGAGTCACTTCATGGATTGCCGTTTTCGTTTCAGGTTCGGAGTAATGAATCCATGTTTCATCTCCTGTGATCATGTTCGACAAAAAATTGTCGCGTTCAACCTAATGACGCGCAGCCAACTCCGCAAAGATGGACCTTCGTTCCTCTTCATGGTCTTCTGTTAGGCGGCGAGGAACCGAGCGGACACACACCTTTGAGTGCCCCAACAGGTGGACGAGTGTGCCAGCACTACCAACAGAGACGTCAAGTTCGATTGTGATCAGTCGATCACCTCAAAATGGAGTCGCCGCACGTTCCAACATTGCAGGAGTCGTAACTGTGTGTGGCACGCCGGCATGCGGGAGATCCGACAGGTTTGAACGACCTTGTTTCGATGACCACTGACGCCTTGCCCAACGACTCACGGTGCTTTTGTTCACTACCAGGTCTCCGTAGGCATTCTACAAGCGCCTATCAATATCTGTGATGCTCTGATTTTCCACCAAAAGAACTCAGCGACAGCCCTGTGCTTGGAATGCACATCCGTTGCTGACGCCGTTCTGAAGGCTATGAATAGCGCTGCCACCCATCGGAACTTCTTGAAACTATAGAGGTTCAAGCAGGAATAGTCCACGACGTTCCACGACAAATTCCGCATTTTTCCAACAGAAATTTGCTGAGAGAAAAAGGTGCCTTACTTATTCAACTACCCTCATAATACGTCAAAGGAATTTTAATTTAAGTATAAAAACGTAAGAAACGTCACTCTTTTTGCGGAGTTATGAATATAATTTGTTTAGCTGTTTTCCAGAATGCTACAGCAACCTGTAATAATTTCTAGGTATAGAACATTACTTTTTTCTGACACATAGCTAACGTTTTTAAATGAACTGTGTAAAAATCAATTTAAATCAAATTTCTGTCAATTTTAGTTAGGGATCTAGAAACTTTAAAAGTCTTTGCGATAGATGCAGCATGCTACAAGTAACTGGCTGTGCTCTAGTGGATGTTCTGGTGGCGGAATATTCATTTAGTTTGGGTTGAGTCCCATTTCCATGAATTCACAACGCAGTGAGCCTTCTGAATGACCTGCGAATAACGTCTGAAGTTGCTGGTGTCACAGAGTGACAAGCTGCCTTGATGCAGTGTTTGAAGGCATGTTCCGTTACATTGTGTAACGTGTCCTTACACTGCCGTATACAAGGCAAATCAGAATATATAAATAAACAAGGTTCGGTCTGCCAAGGATGTTGACTTAGAATAAACATATACTGATGCGTTGAAATGTTTCTGATGATCGGCGAACGCTGATTCGATGCCAAGAAGCAGTCGTGACTTATGCTGTGAGATATCCCGGTAGGAGGCCTCCATCAGCCGTTATTTCATTATGGCTGAACAAAGACTTCGAGAATTTCATGGTGTGGAAGCGTACGTTTGAGCTGCAATTGGTCACGATCCTCACGTCAGCTTACGAGAAACTACCACAGTCACTGGCGAATAATACACAGTCACAAGTTTCACCCAACATTGTCACAGGAGCTGCGTGGGAACAATTTCAACCGCAGAGTTACTTTCTGTGAACGAGCCAGAAATAATATCGTTCTGGATGCCTTACAAAGTGTTATGTTCACAGATAAATTCACGTTCACTGATTAAGGTGCAATGATCCGTCAGAATATGCATTACTGAGATACAGAATTTCCTAAGTGGGTACGTCATGTGTGATACTCGTAGAAGGTGGTCCATTAACGTGTGTTGTGGAATCCTTGGAGATGAAGCCATCCGTCCATAGCACTTCGCAAATACTTTGACAGGTGGGACGCCGGCCAGAGTGGTCGTGCGGTTCTAGGCGCTACAGTCTGGAACCGAGCGACCGCTATGGTCGCCGGTTCGAATCCTGCCTTGGGCATGGATGTGTGTGATGTCCTTCGGTTAGTTAGGTTTAATTAGTTCTAAGTTCTAGGCGACTGATGACCACAGAAGTTAAGTCGCATAGTGCTCAGAGCCATTTGAACCATTTTTTGAACAGGTGGGACGTACAGAATTTTTTTGATCGACAATTTCGGTTCCCTCCTTGAAAATGTTAGTCTACAAGTTAAAGGCTACATGCGGATGCAGCACTATGGTGCCGCAAGCAATTCTGCAGTTAATGTTGTTCAAGAACAGAACGACAGATTTCCTTCAAGATGGTCGTGCCGACGTGGTCCTCAAGGATAGTCCGCAAAGTCGGTCAATTTTAAACCATTTGACATATTGTTGTGTGTACAACTAAAGACTTTTGTTTATATTATCGTACCCACGAACCTAAATGACTTCAGACTGCGCCTCCAGAAAGCTTGTTGTTTCGTGACACCAAATTTTCTCGTCGCCTACGATTTTATCAGATCTATCTTTGCACTGATAGGTCCGAAAGCTTCTTTACGGATTTGGATAGGTTACGTAAGATACTTCTTATGAGACGAGTGTGGTTAATATACCATTCTAAATTGTAATTAAACCACGTGCAGTAATCAGTTATCTAATCTGAGTCACAATGATTTTTAAGAATGCAGGGATTTCTCGGGGAATCTCGATGATTAAGTTTTCTTGGTTATCAGCCGAGTCAAGGCGTGGTTCAGCGGCAACGTTTCGACTACTTTCCCACTAGTCATGGTGAAGTCGCCTAAAGATGCCGAACAGAAAACTTGTCGAAACGTTGCCGCAAAACTGCGCCTTGACTCGGCTGACAAGCAGAAAAAACTTCATCATAATGATTTGATGACTATTCATCACCTACAAGATAAATGCATTTCTTAACGAAACATAGCTTCAGTGTATGCTGAAATTATTTTCATCGATTGCAAAGAAGATTTGCAAACACATTTCTTGGGATAGGTGAGAGGATGACAGCAGATGACATAGCGGCTCACGCTTGCGCTGTTCGAAGGTAGATATCATATACGATGGTTGAAGATTCATAGCAACAGGAATTTCTGATTTTCTGCGCACACAAAGAAACGAAAGAAGTCAAATCTGTGTTGTTAACTGATGGCATGTACTTGACACACAACGCAGGAATTTAACAGTCCGATAAACACATGTGTTTACTTCTATGTGCGTACATGGTGTAATAAGGTTAACGTACACATTTATGGACAATAAAAAGGCATTAGAGCATTTCAGTTATTCAGTTATGAAATACACTGACGGAAAAAAGTCGCAGCACCAAAAACAATAAATATATATATAAATGAAATTCTGTAATGTATTTGTCTAGTTATCGAATGAAAGTGATTTAAACGGCAAGGACACAAGTTAATGTAAGTGGGAGATAAGCCATTGCAAATTTGAAGTACTGTTACATTAATAACCGGCAGAATATTGAATGTAAGCATACAAATGTGGATGGATTGTGTTTTACAGATGCCGGATGTCAATTTGTGGGATGAAGTTTTATGCTTGTTGCGCTCTGTCGCTCAATACACGGATGGTTAATTCCGTTTGCCGATAACGCTACAGTTGTCTGATAGTTATCCATCTGTGCTCGACTGGACACAAAGCTGGTAATCGAGCAGGAAAAAGAAACATGTTGACACTCTGTAGAGCGGGATGTTGGTAAACACCAGCTCGGATGCTGTTCAAAAATGGTTCAAATGGCTCTGAGCACTATGCGACTTAACTTCTGAGGTCATCAGTCCCCTAGAACAGAACATTAAACCTAACTAACCTAAGGACATCACACAGATCCATGCCCGAGGCAGGATTCGAACCTGCGACAGTAGCGGTCGCTCGGTTCCAGACTGGAGCGCTTAGAACCGCACGGCCACTCCGGCCGGCTGATGCTGTTCAAAAATGGCAGCATAACAAATCAAATCACCAGACTGACGTACAAAATTGCAAACAGGGTGAATGGGATAACCACTGAATGCTCCTAATGTCTTACGAAACCGCATCCCACTGTGTTGATCCACTGACTCTTGCACGCAGACAAGTCGGTTGCAGACCCCAACAGGTCTCCATCTAATTAACACACAGCGACCACTGGCACCGAGTAGGAATCAGCTTTCATCATAAAGCACAACAGACCTCCACCCTCTCCTCCAGTGAGCTCTCGCTTGAGACCATTGAAGTCGTTTATGGTGGCCCAGAGCTGTCCTCGAAATAACCGATTTGTAACAGTTCGTTCTGTCTCTGTGGTGCCAACTGCTGCTCAAACTGCTGCTGCAGAAGCAGTACGGCGCGCTACACCCATACGCCGAACACGAGAGTCATTTCTGTCGGAAATAATACATAGCCGTCCGGAATGTGGCCATCTTGCGACCGTACGTTGTCGGACCACCACTGCCAGCAATAATTTTACAGTGACTACGTTCCTGGTAAGACTTTCTATAGTGCCGCAGAATGAACATCCAGTTTCTGGTATCCCTATTACACAACCTTATTCAAACTCAGTGATGTGTTGATAATGGCTAATTTGCTGTCTGAAAGTCATTCTCGACGAACATCTTAGCCGGCCGCTGTGGCCGAGCGGTGCTAGGCGCTTCATTCTGGAACCGCGCGGCCGCTACGGTCGCAGGTTCGAATCCTGTCTAGGGCATGGATGTGTGTGATGTCCTTAGGTTAGTTAGGTTTAAGCAGTTCTAAGTTTTTGGGGGACTGATGACCTCTCAGATGTTAAGTCCAATAGTGCTCAGAGCCATTTGAACCATTTTGAACTAACATCTGATGGCAGACTTGTACAACTTGTTTCTCTATAGTCTTTACTGCGTAATCTAATTCTCCTTCCCTTATTTTCGCCCATTACTAACTGCAACATCTTTCATAAACTTCACTTAATAGCTGCTGGATTGCAGCTAGTAACAAAGTGAAGTAAATTACAATGGGAAAGTAAGACCTTGAAATCCTGAAGATTTGTGCGTGCTGTTGTGTGTAATGGCCATTGTGTGTGCGGCGTTCCCTAATGGGCTTAATCAGGACACAGTTTTGCGTCGCCATCACCTCGGCGCCAAGTACTAATTAAAAATTTTTAATTGCGCCGGAAGGGCGGAGAAGGCAGCTCGCTCATTTGTGCTGAAACCCCTGACAGGCGCTTCGGTCCGTTAAGATGCAGCAGTAGATGAAAGGAATGAGGCCGCGGATAACAACAAAAGGCTGAGTGTTGTAGCGGCGCTAGACTTCTAACAATACAGTCAATTTCACTCCTTAGCCAAACACTGATTTCGACAGTTGCAAAATTTTGCTCATTTTTTCCTGCAGTTATTGTCCTTTAATCCGCAAAGCAACAGCCCTCTGTCCTGATTACAACCACAGTCAGCTCCATATGACATTGGCTGCGTGTAATGAAACTGTTGATATTCAGTTTCGTTGTATCCATTGCTTCTCAAGCTTATACCACGTGGCAAAATGTCTGCAGCTAGATGCGAAATTGTGGGGAAAAATGACTATTGTCATCGGCACACTAAGCAAACTCTGTAATGCACGTTAATGGGGAGCAAGTGAATGTATCTAGAAGGATCCACTATTTGATGTCGCTGCCAGTACCTTTATTGAGCTTGCGTGCAGTGGAGAACGAACTGTATCGTTCCGTTTTCATGCTTGTGTGTCAGTCTCTCCCTGATTTCAGTGTAGGTATAGAAGGACAACACTAATGACCAAAAACGTTTCCCGTGATCTTAGGGGAGACAATTTAAACACCCCGTCCGGTGAAACCTTTACGAAGTACTACACTGAAGATTTGGGAACAACTTCTGTAGTGTGGCCTTTATGTCTCAGAATATATTAATGGCTCCTATTTTGGAGATAACGAACCCTGTCGTCCGACTTTCGGCTACTGCGGATGTAGCTTATGAAATTCATTCTCATTTACAGAGTCAAGTTTGTCATACTATTTACATGCATGTGCTGTACGTCGCTTGATTAATTCTGACGTCCTACGAATGTAGAACTAATCCCTTCCCCCGCACCATGCACCTACAGCTGCCGACAAAGAGAACACCTCAGCGCCTCTGAGGTTTACGTTCACGCCGCAGCCACTACGACGAATTACAGCATCCCACTTAAATCTCTCAAAATAACTCCCCGAAATTCAGATCGAACGAACACTCTCGCAATAAACTATTCCTATCCGCATCGGAAAAACACATTACACTGTGATGGCAACATTTAAATCGATTGTAAAACAAACCTTTGACGACAGATTTGAGCAGATGTAGAAAAATTAGCATGCGTATGTATCGGCCGGTGCTGCTTGCTATGAAAACTAACATACACCATGACATAGTATGAGGTAACTTATGAATTAATCAGATTAAATGTAACGTTTTAGTGCTGGATTTAGAGGAAGTTGGAACGCCCTATCCCGACAATGTTAAATTTAGTGGCTTAGCTACCCTGTGTTTCAGGAACCACTGTAGCCATTGACATGAACCTTATACAGGACATTAAACTGTATGTTCTGAATCTACTGAATTACAATAATTGCATTTCAGCCACTGTTTTCGGAAATACCATTTTTAATTACACGGTTAAAATTTTGTGTACTTTTTTGTGCGTTGTGCTAAATAATATTAATTATACATAACATTATGTTCTTCTTTTAGTTCCATAGGTTAAGGATATGTATGTTATTAACCTGAAAATTTAAATACTCTACTCGAAGTCGTTTCTGAGATTTAGGGAAAAACGCAACAGAAAATGTAATTTTTCAGGAACGGATTCTAAAGTTTCAAAGGACTGTAATTCACATAATATATGCTTAATTCTTTATTTATAGTCACTTAGGAGCACCTTGCACTACAGTATATATTATCCTCTTGATCCTTTCCCAATTTTTTGCTTCTTTTCTTCTTTCTGGACTCCTTAGTAGCCGACTATGCTGGATACTCTGCTTTATCAATGCGAACCTTGTCCATATGTTCATGTCTTCTCATGCAGTTTGCTCCAGGATTAATTCCCATATGCTGCAGCACTATCACCCTACCAATGTTGCCATCATTAAAAGCAATAACAGCATCACTGACCCCCCCACTTTAGTGGCTTCATTCCAACAAAAACAGTTTTTGGTAAGCGAGTCCATATAAGATTATTGAACGACTCATTGGGATTTTGAGTCTGACCATGCAGACACTTCTTCAGTAATTCAGGATTGGCCAGGTTTCTGTAAATAGGTTTTATGATATCAATGACTGCTGTTGGGATGGAATTTTTATGGCGGTATGAACTGTTTGAGTACTGAGCATTGCGCTAATTGCACCATTAATCAGGTTTAGGAGGACAAAGGTGGTGAACTGCTTTTTCATCAGTCGACAGTCATGCTTCATTTTTCAAGAAATCCTCAGTACTATATCTAATGGCCGTCCCATAATACTGCTGCAGTTCATCAATCGTTTTGTCTGTCAGCCTGCCTCTTATGGTCTTACCATCAGAAAGTTTCTTGTCTCTCACACTTTGTTTCAACTTCCTCAACCTGGTGCCCATCCTTTTCACATTTCAGTTTTGTGATAATCTTCTCACCATAAGGCTCAGCGCATACTATACTGTTATATGCTTTTCAGTCTCCATCACCTAAGAACTTAGTGTAACAAACTCCCCTTTCGTTCACAGATCGACTAAAAATTTCAGTAGCTGCAGAGGCCACCACACCTTCATAATTTCTGTCGCACATATGCCCTTCTTAATTCCCAGATTTACACTTATAACAATTTTTGGTTAAAATTTGGAAATCTATTACCTTTCCAGTATCCACAATGGTCACTGTAGCAACAGAATTCTTAGAACTGCAACAGCACTTCTGCCATCAAAAGCTACTGGTATGTCAGTCATGTCTTCATTTATTTCAACAGCTACGTTTGCAGCACATGGAACAGATTCCACAGCAGCTCCAATAAATCCTGCATATATGTCAATTTTATGAGGTGGGCATGGCATATTCATCATGTCACACATTGTTTCTGCTGCATTGTGTCCTTTGCCAATAGCTCTCATTCCATAAAACCACCTAACATTTACTTCGAAATAATTATCTTTACACCTACCAGACCTCAAAAACGAATGAGTATATTTACAACTGGCACAATTAATGATAAGTTTCCTGGCTAGTCCATCTAATACCTTACTGTATTCATGTAAACTAACTGGCCTTCCACATAATTTACAACAGGCACTTGTTACGATGTGTAAATCTACCAGAATATAGCCTAACCTACCACTTACATCACTTTCCTTTTGAGAAAACTGTGTATCACAAGGTTTTATTTTAATCTTCGAAGCTCTAATGTATGTTTCTCGAGATACTGACGAATTTGCGTGTATTTCATTGTCTGTTACTTCACATGCCACATGTTGAACACAACGTTTCCTTTTATTCGAAAATCTATTACCATGAAACCCACGTTTCTTATAAACGCTTTGTTTTGGCGTCATACTTTACTTTTTGAGAGATTTACCAATATATTCGTCACTTTTCCTCGGTAAAACGTTATCACTTCGACATAAAACCCGTGTTTATACTTTGAAACGATACGATACTGTTTCTGACAGTGCTACCAATACAAACACGTAATTTAACCTTTATAACACAACAATCCACAGTCTTGTATACAGAAAATTACTGTTTTTAAT
Organism: Schistocerca americana; assembly: GCF_021461395.2. Lineage (NCBI taxonomy): Eukaryota > Metazoa > Arthropoda > Insecta > Orthoptera > Acrididae > Schistocerca > Schistocerca americana. Next base: position 633,108,393 of record NC_060123.1, on the reverse strand, counting down.
AGTTCTTGAAGTAATGCACATAAAAATTTTAAGTTTTGCAACTGGTGTATATTATATTTTTAAAAAATGAAATAAAATACTTCCCACGTGAGTTTATAAGTGATATATATGTATATCACTTTGTCGGAAAATTGCAAATTTGATAATGAGATAAAAATAGAAAAATGTGAAAAAATTTTCGTTCTAACGCCTCTTCATTATTGCCTGACACTGCGAAGAAACTTAATTAATGTTGAGTACATTTACATGACGATGGCAACATTGCATTAATAACTTTTAAAAGCACTAGGTACACCAGCTGCAACTACATAAATGGAGTCAATTACTGTTAATTTAATTTTACATGGAAATTCTAGTTTAAATCACAGCTATTTAAGCTCAGTTACCATTTAGAAAAAAAATGATTGCTCAACTATAAACATCGTTCCAAGATTTCGTTTAAAACCGAGAAAAGTTTATAGTCATTATATTAATGAGAATTCTTGTGGTCATTTTCAGTGGTGTAGTTGGTGTTGCTCTGAAACAACACTGGCGCGAATGAAATGGAAAATTTTACGCTAGAAACATGTTGACTGAACTTTACGAAACTCATACTCCAGTATTTCGATGCCTAAAATGGTTAAAATTTCAGTTTTATACGCGTTAATTTTTGGATACTTTTAGAACAGATAAAAGACATTTGAAGAGATGAAAAGTATCATAGTCCGAGAGAGAACGAATCATCCACATTACAGACATGGGAGCTTCATACAGACAGAAGACCCCCCTACAGCAGTAACAGCAGAACAACTGGTGACGTGAGGGACTCAAGACACAAGTGTGGCAAAAGAATACCAGGGCTGGGTTCTTCCAGAAGAAGTACACCACGTGAAGATCATGGGACTGTTCGACTGCCCTTTGTGACGGTCGTCCTGTTTTGGACTACACTTTATTTTCTAAATTTGACATTTTACAGGGACTCTTCATATAGCACAAGTAATCACTGCCTTCAGCAGCGCTGCAGAAGACGATAGGATCTTGGAGGACGCTGGTTCCCACGAAGGCAGTGGTGACGAGCGGACCATATGGTGCGGTAGTGGATCTTTGGAGCGGAGAGATATATGAGAACGTATTTTGCTATGCAGTCTATACGTGGAGGAACCACAGACGTTCTCGGGTGGAACCCAGAATTTTCTTTACGAAATACTAGCTGGGGTACCCAACTTCGCTCAGGGAGTTGATATGAGATTCAATGGTAGTTGCAATAAAAGAGCAAACTTTAAAGTATAAGAGGTAAAAATATTTTATTGAAAACATAAGCTAATTACAGCGCTTGTTTATAAACAACAGTTTTCATTTTGTTATCTGGAGTGTATATGTAAAAAATTTTCGAATTTCCTACCTGAGAGCAAGCTACGAACAGTTGACCATGAGACAAGCAGGACTCTTTGAGGTTGACGCCGAACTTTTTGAAATTTGTCCTTGCGCTTTGTTAGTTTTTAGACTGTAGGCTAATTGCAGTCTTTTAAATTGGAATGGCAGTTCAGCAGGGGTCAGTGGTATTCTGGTTATAAATAGTGTGTGTCCTTTGCATTTTCCTGTCATAAGTTCCGTTTCGATGATGTTATTCGATAGCTGTTTCACGATCGTCCTTGTCCCATTGCATGGTTTTGGTGAGGAGAGATTTCTGAGTGGTAAGATCGGAGATTCAGTTGGTGAGTTGAGATTTCTGAGTAGCGTGATCTAAAATCTAATTTTAAGTCGAAGGCAGTATAGTGACATTCCTGATACTTGCAAAGAGTTTAGAAATTCTGTAGGGAAGTTCATCCATTCTCCAACGTTTACCTTCGTGTCGATTGATTTGTATATTCCCTTTTCACCAAGAATTTTATTTAGAATATTAAAGTTGACATTGTCGACGATATTGTTTTTAGTTGCCAGAATCGCCCTTTCAAATAACCAGTCCGGATTGGTACAGTTGAGAACAATGTTTCGATAAATTTGGTCGGTGGGTTCATTTTCAGCAGTAGATATGTAGCAGACATCGTTGTTGACTCAAGGTCACTTGGTAGTGAATCTGCTTCAAAAATGCGAATTTTTTCCGTCTTAAATCAATATTTTGAGGTTTGTGAACAAAATGGTGGTTAAATGAATCGATTCTAACATCAGGAACATTTTTGAAAACAAATTTAAATGTATGTCGCTATGTGGCAACGAACGTTATCCGCTGCGGTCGGATGTCAAATGGCGTCATTATTATTTTGCCACTTCGAAAAGATACACTGCATCGTCGTTTTTACAGTTGGCGGCCCTGTTAGCACACATGCTTTCCGATGCTCCTTTGTTTTCCGTTGTATATCTATGGTTTTCGAGAGTTGTTTGTTTTTACATTTCTGTACGTTGTTGAGTTGTTGGTGCCGTGTCATTCTCGGAAGTAGTTATGCCTCCAAAAAGTGTTTTGGAACGGGAAAATGTAAGTTTTATGGTAATCAGTTTACTTCGTTGGAAAAACCAACTGTATGTTATGTCGACTCCGCCAAGTGTCTCAAGACAGAAGCTAAAATGTTTGAGTACCCAGAGTGACATTTCTATATGATCAAAACACTGTAGCGGAATGTGTTTCCAAAATTGCTGAATTGAGTGCTTTATGCCCGCATCTCGTGGTCGTGCGGTAGCGTTCTCGCTTCCCACGCCCGGGTTCCCGGGTTCGATTCCCGGCGGGGTCAGGGATTTTCTCTGCCTCGTGATGGCTGGGTGTTGTGTGCTGTCCTTAGGTTAGTTCGGTTTAAGTAGTTCTAAGTTCTAGGGGACTTATGACCACAGCAGTTGAGTCCCATAGTGCTCAGAGCCATTTGAACCATTTGAGTGCTTTATGTTCACTGCTACAGAATACTGCTGTGTGTGCGCTTTGTGGAAAACGTGGTATTAAAATCGTCGAAGATTTTGAAGGCAGGAAAGGTATGGCTAGTAAGTAACAAGTGTTTTGTGATTTGTGTGGGGTAACTAAAACTGGGTATTCTTCTGGATTGTGCAAAGGCAGAGTTTATATCACAAATATCAGACTTGCGTATGGAATTACCTGTATTGGGGAGGTTAGAAAGGCAGCTCAAACCTTTTGTGCTATCAAGAATTTTCCCCCACTTACAAGATTTGAGAAGTACACACAGTTACTTCTTCAAAGTCTTGGTCAAGTGAGTGCTGTGTCAATGAAGAAAGCAGTAGAAGAAACTGTGTTATCCAATGAAAGTGACACTGATATAGCTGCAGCATTTGATGGGACATGGCAGAAGCGTGGTCACTTACCACTGAATGGTGTTGTCACTGCAACATTCCTAGAAAATGGAAAGGTGATTGACATAGAATGTATGTCAAAGTCCTGCCATGCTTACAAAGGGAATAACCAGGATCATGTTTGTGTTCAGAATTTTTCTGGGAACAATGGCGGAATGTAATCAGAGGGAGTTCTCAGAATATTTCAAAGGTCAGAAGAGAATTATGGTGTACAGTATGTGAAGTACCTTGGAGACAGAGACTCCAAAGGGTTTGCAAATGTATTGGAAAATATACCTTATGGAGGAACTGTAAAAATTGAAAAGTTAGAGTGTATTGGTCATGTCCAAAAGAAGATGGGCACACGTTTATTTAAACTAATAAAAAATATGAAGCGGAAAAAGCTCAGTGATGGCAAAACAGTTGGTGGTCGGGGTCGTCTTCCTAAGGAAGAGGTGGACAAACTGCAGGTCTGTTATGGTTTAGCCATAAGAAGGAATCGAGGCAATATTGAGGCCATGAAGAAAGCAGTATGGGCTATCATTTTCCATAACCTTCTACAGATGACCATCCGCAGCATACTCTCTGTGACAGTGGTGTTGACACATGGTGTGGATACAAAAAAGCCATAGCAAGTGGTGGCACAGCATCACTCCCTGCTATTTGAGGTATTGGAAGTAATTAAGTCCATATACAGGGACATTGTGACACTAAACTATTGTCGCGGTGCTTACATGGAAAGACACAAAATGTTAATGAGCGTTTCGGCCATATGATATGGGAACGCTTGCATAAAACTGTGATTGTTGGTTTCAGTACCATAATACCAGGTATATTAGATGCTTTAATGATGGGGCAGTTAGCAGATGTGATGTTTTAGTGTTGTTGGGGCTAACTCCTGGATTCGGTATGAGACAAGCACTGATGGCAATTGATTGCTTGAGAGTGGCCTAAGGCGAAAAATGGGTTCTTGAGGCAACTAAAGAGGCCAGAATAGCAAAGAGGAGCAAGAAAGGTAAGAGAGAAGATGAGGAACACACAAACCAAGAATATTACTCAACTGGATAGTTTTAAGAACAACAGAGGTGAGTAACAGGTGAAATGTAACTTTGAACTGAATTTCCCAAGAATAAAATTTTCTGGCATGTTTATTTTACGCAAAAAAACTATTTGAGCTAGAGGTCTGAAGTTGTTTGTGATAATTCAGGCTACCACTTGGAGAAAAGCAGACTACAGACACCAGCTTACTATCACCAGAAGGAAATATATACCATTATTAATTATAAAAAAATAAAAAATTACGTAAAACAATTAAAGACTTTTCACGTTCGAAATTCGGAGGCATTACTTTTCAGCACGCCATCAAGGAATTACGCTCCGTCACACACCTCACGTGTTTTGCGAAGTACAGATTTCGACGTAGGTGTAGAAAGTCTGTGGTATTATTTAACGAATTTTTACAAACTTATTTTTTGACCCATGGATGTTGCATGGATCTGTATCTGATGAGGAGATTCATGGACTCCACCTACTTGCTTTTATTCATGTTTGCAGCATTAGAAGATCAGTGCTTGGGCATCAGTTTTCTACAGCGGTAGCACGCACAGAAAAATCGTCAAATTTTAAACAGCGAGTTTTTCGAAAATCTTTTACGTAATTGGCGTCATTCAATTACTAGAAAGTCGAAGACGGTCAGTATGTACACTACTGGCCATTAAAATTGCTACACCAAGAAGAAATGAATATGATAAACGGGTATTCACGGGACAAATATATTATACTAGAACTGACATTTGATTTCATTTTCACGAAATTTGGGTGCATAAATCCTGAGAAAGCAGTACCCAGAACAACCACCTCTGGCCGTAATAACGGCCTTGATACGCCTGGGTATTGAGTCAAACAGAACTTAGATGGTGTGCACACGTACAGCTGCCCCTGCAGCTTCAACACGATACCACAGTCCATCAAGAGTAGTTAGTGACTGGCGTATTGTGACGAGCCAGTTGCTCGGCCACCATTGACCAGACGTTTTCAATTGATGAGAGATCTGGAGAATGTGCTCGCCAGGGCAGAAGTCGAACATTTTCTGTATCCAGAAAGGCCCGTACAGGACCTGTAACATGCAGTCGTGCATTATCCTGCTGAAATGTACGGTTTCGCAGGGATCCAATGAAGGGTAGAGCCACAGGTCGTAACACATCTGAAATGTAACGCCCACTGTTCAAAATGCCGTCAATGCGATCAAGAGGTGACCGACATGTGTAACCAATGGCTCCCTACATCATCACGCCGGGTGATACGCCAGTATGGCGATGACGAATACACTCTTCCAATGTGCGTTCACCGCGATATCGCCAAACACGGATGCGACCATCATGATGTTGTAAACAGAACCTGGATTCATCCGGAAAGATGGCGTTTTGCCATTCATGGACCCACGTTCGTCGTTGAGTACATCATCGCAGGCGCCCGTGTCTGTGGTGCAGCGTCAAGGGTAACCGCAGCCATGGTCTCCGAGCTGATAGTCCGTGCTGCTGCAAACGTCGTCGAACTGTTCGTGCAGATGGTTGTTGTCTTGCAGACGTCCCTATCTGTTGACTCAGGGGTCGAGACGTGGCTGCACGATCCGTTACAGCCATGCGGATAAGATGCCTGTCATCTCGACTGCTAGTGATACGAGGCCGTTGGGATCCAGCACGGCGTTCCGTATTACCCTCCTGAACCCACCGATTCCATATTCTGCTAACAGTCATTGGATCTCGACCAATGTGAGCAGCAATGTCGCGATACTATAAACCGCAATCGCGATAGGCTGAAATCCGACTTTTATCAAACTTACACGAGGCATCACAACAACGTTTCACCAGGCAACGCCGGTCAACTGCTGTTTGTGTATGAGAAATCGGTTGGGAACTTTCCTCAGCACGTTGTAGGTGCCGCCACCGGCGTCAACCTTGTGTGAATGCTCTGAAAAGTTAATCATTTGCATATCACAGCATCTTCTTCCTGTCGGTTAAATTTCGCGTCTGTTGCACGTCATCTTCGTGGTGTAGCAATTTTAATGGCCAGTAGTGTTTAAGATCGCCTTGCCTCTAAGGCCGGTGTTACACTATCAAATTTCTTTGTCAAATATCTTTGTCAAAGATATTGTCAAATGTCGTCCAATATTTGATCAAATCTAGGGCCTCGCTGTAGGATTGATCAAAGAAGTCGCTTGTCTTCTTTTCACCGCAATGTGACATGTTACCACATGGAGCGCTAGCATCACTGAATTCTGGCGTCTGTAGTGTTTTTATAAACATTGCTGGTAAATACAATTGGTGTTTGCCGACAGCTAAAAAATTAATAGAGATGTATGAAGTTGATGAGGTGCTTTACAACGTGAGGCACGCTGAATACAAAAATAGATTACCAAGATTGGAGACCTGACCTGACATAGCCTAACCTAACCTAACCGTCCCCTGTAGCAAGGAATCTGAGTGTCACAAGGAGCCTGTTTTCTGCAGACGTAGCAGTTCTTAAGCGAATATTGTGCTTTGTGATATGAGGATACACTTCATTGAGCACATACAGAAATGTATGCTCATCCACTCTTAAGTAATTGATGTACGACTTGACGTCCTCCACTATAAGCTCACGTAACAAGTTTTGTTGAATGCTTTTATCGTGTCATCGTAAAACCCACGGCGTCACCCAAGTATGTTTACTTTTTTTCCCCTGCCTCTCTTCCGCATGTGCACACAGTGCAATTACTGCGGTTAATAACAAGTTGTTGTTGTCAGCCATATCGAACTTTGACGACAAATATGATGACAGTTTAATACCCCTTCTAGCGCTAAGTCAAAGATCTTTGTCAAATATATTTGACGGAATATTTGATCACATCTTTGATCAAATCTTTGACAAAGAAATTTGATAGTGTAATACCGGCCTAACAGAGGTCCCTACAGAGGAAGTGTACGTCAGCGGACAGAGGGTAGTCACTGTGGAACAACGTTTCGCTGCGCCACCAGTGGACCTGCGGTAAGGGGCGGGTGCAGTAAACGGCTGGGCCAGCGGACGCGACGACAGGTGGCTGTCGAGCGGTAAGCGGGGCGCTGACTGGGGCTGACTCAGGCCGCTGAAGTTGGGAGTCCGGCTCTGCTGTGGTTGTTTGCGTGGCGCGAGTTTACGGCGGCCCTGGGGAGCTGGCCAAATACTGCAGCCGGCCGGGGCGGGGCGCGGCGTCGCCGAAAATAGACCGCGGAGCGGCTGGACTGTGGCCTAGCGCCGAGTCGCCCAGTGGAGAGGGCGCTGCGGCCGCGTCGCTGCGGTGCCAGGTGCCGTCACTACTTGCGATAGGTTGACGAGTCTCTGATGACCCGCGGACCTGAGTCACATATTTACTTAAGCTCGCGGGATGCCTCGTCACGTGACGCGACAGCAGCGCTCCTACTGCATGTAACGTCCGTGAGCTACTGCTTATTGGTTGACGCACCCATATGAATGGAGCCCCTTTCCCGACATGCTATGTCTCACAACACACGTTTCTTGTGAGTAGATTCATTTTATGTTCGTCCCATGTTCGAACGTTTACATTTACTTGCGCTTCATGAACACTGTTTCTTCACTTATGGCGTTTTACAACACCTGTCTTAACAACTTGAGTTGTAAAATTCTGCGTTGCCGTTGCTTGAAAAAAAAAAAAAAAAAAAAAAAAAAAAAAAAAAAAAAAAAAAAAAAAAAAAAAACTTACTTATTCTCACTCTACTGGCCCCACAAACCTCAGTCGGTTTTTGGCCTCGTCAAGTAGCCTCTTCCACAGTATTCTGTGTTCGGCATCTTCTTTCCCTGGTCCCAGTACCTGAAGATCCTTGGTAGTCTGGTCTTTCAATCTCATTTTCGTCCTGCCTAGGGGTCTTCGTTCTTGCGGATCACCCCTGCTCTCTTCCACCGACGTGGCCAGTCCATCTTACTCTTCTTGTCTTAGCTTCCGCAACTACATCTGGTTCATTGCATAGCTCCCTGAGCTCTCTGTTCTTTCTTCTTCGCCATTCTTCTCCCTCATAGATTGCTCCAAAATTCTTTCGCAGGAATTTATTTTCAAGAACTTTTATCTTTCTCTCTGCGTTTATGCTCTGAATGCAACTTTGATTCTCGCCTCTATTTCTTGCTTCTCATTGTTTTTGTTGTTTATTACTACCCCCAGATATTTAAACATATCTACTTCTTCAAACATGTGCTTATCGGTTTGCAGAGTTGCCAGTCTTTTTGTTCTATAATTTCTTTCTGCCCTCATACCTCTACAGATAATATAGAAGGAATACAAAGAGAAACGGTTGATATGTACACGCAAAGATATTATGACTGAGAGTATCTACCAAAAGCGGACAAAAATTGTCATTGGAATAATCCACAGAGAGTAAGCAGCAATCCTGCAACGAGCGGAGCGAGTGAAACAGATGTTGGTTGAGTGTTTGCCTGGATGATTAAAGGTACCAAACTACAAGGTCATCAGTCCCTTTCTCCTCGAAGAGACAGGTCTACATGACTGTAGATCAGAGATAGCCTACTGCGCAAAACCCAGAGGACGAAAACCTCAAGGTCTACGAAAGCTCAATGATGGTGCGATAAAGGACGAAAAGAAGAAAGAGAGACCGGAAGTAAGGCATTCAATGTGCCCCGTCTAGGGAGCAGCTGAAAGCAACGGAATGAGAGGGCACACATCCACCAGCCCCCGCCACTTACCAGAGGTACCCCACTTAGAAATTGCCTAGGAAAGACTAGCAACACAGACAGGGCGAGACAAGCACAGAGATATAAAAGAGAGCAGGTCTAACAGACCACGCAAGAGAAGGGAAGAAGAATAAAAGAGCAGGTAGGTTGAGCACCAGGGTGCACCACCAAGCCCAGGAGCCGCAGCCCAGCTTGGGCAGAGGAGCAAACACAGTGTTCTGCCAAACCCTCAGTGGAGTAATACGGTTAAGTGGCCCTCCCGTAAAGAGAGTGACAAAACTCCCCTTCACGAATAAAATGTAAGACTAAGTCAGACAGTGAGGCATTGTCTCCTAACACCGGGGGCAGCGAAGCAGGGAGATTAAGAGTCCGCCTCAGGGTGGCTAGGTTAGCACAGTCCAGCAAAATGTGGACCACCGTCAAACAGGACCCACGAAGTCATTGGATGTGGTCCTCAGATGGTGGAAATGACCATGAGTCGCTAAAGTATGCCCAATCAGGGCCGGCAAAGGCAGTAGAGTCCTCGTGAGAGGCCTGAATGAAGTACTCCGTTATCACCCATAGTTTGTTTGGTGAAGCCAGAATGAGCTATTCCGTATTCCAGACCCATAAAACTTGGTGGTGTAATACCGATGGAGGTCTGTTTCCGGAAAACGTATTTCAGGCGTCAGTTATCTGGTAGCCAGTTTTCCCATGCTATCTTCGGGTTCGTCCCCAGGGATCCGAGCATAGCCCATTGTCCAGAATCACGAGTCCATATTGTTCAACGGCATGAAGGGTATAATGGAGAGCAGTTGCCAACGGATGTGGAGGGTAACACTGGTCGAGAGTGTTATGATGACGACGAACGGATCGTCGCCAATGTTGACTGGTGGCCAATGCTACATATAAATCACAGCAGGTTTGTCAGTAACGTCGATAAGGTGCTGGCTGCATGGTCTGGATCTTCAACGACTAAAATAATTAGAAGTTGTTGGTAAAAAATAAAATACAGGGTGATCCACTGATAGTGACCGGGCCAAATATCTCACGAAATAAACATCAAAAGAAAAAACTTCAAAGAACGAAACTCGTCTACCTTGAAGGGGGAATTCAGATGGCGCTATGGCTCGTCCGCTAGATGGCACTGCGAAAGGTCAAACGGATATCAACTGCGTTTTTTTTTAAATAGGAACCCCCATTTTCATTACATATTCGTGTATTTCTTAAAGAAATATGAATGTTTTAGCTGGACAATTTTTTACGCCTTGTAATAGATGGCGCTGTAATAGTCATAAACGTGTAAGTACGTGGCATCACGTAACATTCCGCCAGTGCGGAGGGTATTTGCTTCGTGATACATTACCCGTGTTAAAATGGACCATTTATCAATTGCGGAAAAGGCCTTTATGGTGTTGATGTTGGGCTATTGTGATGAAAATGGCCAACGGGCGTGTGCTACGTATGCTGTTCGGTATCCTGGACGACATCGTCCAAGTGTCCGGACCGTTCGCCGGGAAGTGTTCAGCCACATGTGAAGCGTCAACCACGACTTGCAACAAATGATGATGCCCAAGTAGGTGTTTTAGCTGCTGTCGCGGTTAATCCGCACATCAGTAGCAGAAAAATTGCGCGAGAATCGGGAATCTCAAAAACGTCGGTGTTCAGAATGCTACATCAACATCGATGCACCAGGAATTGCATGGCGACGACTTTGAACGTCGTGTACAGTTCTGCCGCTGCGCACAAGAGAAATTACGGGACGATGAAAGATTTTTTGCACGCGTTCTATTTAGCGACGAAGCGTCATTGACAAACAGCGGTAACGCAAACCGGCATAATATGCACTGTTGGGCAACGGAAAATCCACCATGGCTACGACAAGTGGAACATCAGCGACCTTGACTGGTTAACATACGGTGCGGCATTATGGGAGGAATGATAATTGGCCCCCATTTTATCGATGGCAATCTAAATGGTGCAATGAATGCTGATTTTCTACGCAATGTCCTACCGATGTTACTGCAAGATGTTTCACAGCATGACAGAATGGCGATGTAATTCCAACTTGATGGATGTCCGGCACACAGCTCGCGTGCGGTTGAAGCGGTATTGAATAGCATATTTCATGACAGGTGGATTGGTCGTCGAAGCACTGTACCATGGCCCGCACGTTCACCGGATCTGACGTCCCCGGATTTCTTTCTGTGGGGAAAGTTGAAGGAAGGGTTGTATCTGGACTTCGTAAAACTGCAGAAGGGTAGTGCGATCTCGACTCCAGACAGAAAGGTGCATTAAGGTGCAAGCAGTGCTTCTCCTTAAGCTGGTGAAGACGAGAAGTCAACGTCAGCCGATAATCGCAGGCGAGTCCTACAAAGCGCTAAATCTCCACCACATTGAACAGTTGGTCGTCGAGGTAAAGTTCTGGTTGTGGGTGAACGGTACGACGACGACAGAAGTGCATGACAAGAGTCTTGACAGCTGATAACAGAAGGCCATGGGTGGCGTCCCATGCCTGCGACTTTCGTATAGTGCATCACAGTGAAATATTCTGGCAGCTGTTGCTCATAATCCACGTGCCAGCTCCGAAGAGATTGCCTGTGCCTGCAGAGTTAGTCAGCCCAGCGTTGTTCACTTTTTCCGCGCAAACAACTGCTATCCCCGTCATGTATGATCTCAGCTGCAGATTAACCAGCGGGACTGAAGACGACGCATGGAATTTTGTCACTCAGTTCTCATGCTATATCAGGACAGTAGTTTCTCTCTTCAAACAATTTTCCTTTCCGATGGAGCTACCTTTACAATCTACATCTGCATCTACATTGATACTCCGCAAGCCACCCAACGGTGTGTGGCGGAGGGCACTTTACGTGCCACTGTCATTACCTCCCTTTCCTGTTCCAGTCGCGTATGGTTCGCGGGAAGAACGACTGTCTGAAAGCCTCCGTGCGCGCTCTAATCTCTCTAATTTTACATTCGTGATCTCCTCGGGAGGTACAAGTAGGGGGAAGCAATATATTCGATACCTCATCCAGAAACGCACCCTCTCGAAACCTGGCGAGCAAGCTACACCGCGATGCAGAGCGCCTCTCTTGCAGAGTCTGCCACTTGAGTTTATTGAACATCTCCGTAACTCTATCACGGTTACCAAATAACCCTGTGACGAAACGCGCCGCTCTTCTTTGGATCTTCTCTATCTCCTCCGGCAATCCGATCTGGTACGGATTCCACACTGATGAGCAATACTCAAGTATAGGTCGAACGAGTGTTTTGTAAGCCATCTCCTTTGTTGATGGACTACATTTTCTAAGCACTCTCCCAATGAATCTCAACCTGGTACCCGCCTTACCAACAATTAATTTTATATGATCATTCCACTTCAAATCGTTCCGCACGCATACTCCCAGATATTTTACAGAAGTAACTGCTACCAGTGTTTGTTCCGCTATCATATAATCATACAATAAAGGATCCTTCTTTCTCTGTATTCGCAATACATTACACTTGTCTATGTTAAGGGTCAGTTGCCACTCCCTGCACCAAGTGCCTATCCGCTGCAGATCTTCCTGCATTTCGCTACAATTTTCTAATGCTGCAACTTCTCTGTATACTACAGCATCATCCGCGAAAAGCCGCATGGAACTTCCGACACTATCTACTAAGTCATTTATATATATTGTGAAAAGCAATGGTCCCATAACACTCCCCTGTGGCACGCCAGAGGTTACTTTAACGTCTGTAGACGTCTCTCCATTGATAACAACATGCTGTGTTCTGTTTGCTAAAAAGTCTTCAATCCAGCCACACAGCTGGTCTGATATTCCGTAGGCTCTTACTTTGTTTATCAGGCGACAGTGCGGAACTGTATCGAACGCGTTCCGGAAGTCAAGAAAAATAGTATCTACCTGGGAGCCTGTATCTAATATTTTCTGGGTCTCATGAACAAATAAGGCGAGTTGGGTCTCACACGATCGCTGTTTCCGGAATCCATGTTGATTCCTACATAGTAGATTCTGGGTTTCCAGAAATGTCATGATACGCGAGCAAAAAACATGTTCTAAAATTCTACAAGAGATCGACGTAAGAGATATAGGTCTATAGTTTTGCGCATCTGCTTCTTGAAGACTGGGTCTATCTGTGCTCTTTTCCAATCATTTGGAACCCTCCGTTCCTCTAGAGACTTGCGGTACACGGCTGTTAGAAGGGGGGCAAGTTCTTTCGCGTACTCTGTGTAGAATCGAATTAGTATCCCGTCAGGTCCAGTGGACTTTCCTCTATTGAGTTATTCCAGTTGCTTTTCTATTCCTTGGACACTTATTTCGATGTCAGCCATTTTGTCGTTTGTGCGAGGATTTAGAGAAGGAACTGCAGTGCGGTCTTCCTCTGTGAAACAGCTTTGGAAAAAGGTGTTTAGTATTTCACGGTAAGATGACTGTAAGAAATATCCATTAATTGGCCGCTGAGAATTCACACCGAGTAATTCAGTTTGAACAAAAGTGGCTGTTGTGGGTTAACGATTGGCGAGGAATTCTTGTAAACTATGTGATTGTAAATATTTGAAGAAACCTCAGTGGGTAAAAGATGCGCACAGTTCCTTATCGAAGGGGTATTTCCTCTCCTACAGGAAGAACCACTTGAAATACCTAGATTTATGTGATACCAGCATGATGGGTGCCCAACTCACTAGCCACTTTAGACTAGGAAAGAGCTCAACCAGGTCGGTGGATAGGACGTGAAGGTTTTCTCACTTGACCTGCACTTTCGCTTCATTTGACGCCAATGGACTCTTGTCTCGGGAAAACACCCAAAGATGAAGTCCGCGCACAATCTACGACGACTCAAAAGGATTTATAATTTGTATCGTGCAACGACATGAAAAAATCTCTTCAGTCTGTGAGAAGTCCTTGCGCCAGAGAGTGCAAACGTATATTCCAGTAGACAGTTGCCATTTTGAACACTTCATGATATAAATTTAAATTTATGCATGTTTTACTGAACACATTACTTGGTGATTTCTTTTTTATTTTTTGCTGATTAAATTTTGCTACGTGAATATGTATCTTGGCATTAAACTCATGATGCGATGTTATTACGTAACTAAATTTACGTTTCATTTCCCTGTTTTAGAAAGCTATTGAATTTTTAGCGTGCACCTTTCATTTAAGGACCTGGCAGAAACCAAAGCGGAAACGTTGCTGTAGTTAACTTGTGCATCACCCTTAGATGCCACATCCCTTGCCATACAAATGGTATGTCTGTCTAGCCACATATAGCCAACTGTAATTATTTTCAGGTTTAAATTAACATTTTTCCGCTATTCCGCTTTTGTAAGTGGACTTTCTTAGCAGCGTAAAACTGGAGCATCCTGTTAGCTTGAGACGACAGTTCTGTATAACAGCAAGAACTACGAATAAGACAGCTGTGAATTCCATGTTCAAAACACACAGTTTTTTAAGCCCTAAATATCTTAATTTCTCCGAAACTGTTAGATTTTGAATAGTGAAACCCGGTTGAAAACGTTCCTTTTAAACTACGTAACTAGCATCAGAAATTATTTCCCATTTGAAAACCAGAAATTGATGCGGATATTTCTGTAACTAATATAGCTGTGAGCAGAGCCCACACATTGTTAAGGGCAAACGTAGAGGAAAATGCGTTCGTCTACTTAAATATATTTGTCTCCGGAAATATTACAGCTAAAAAAGTAAAACATAATGCTTGATATTCTGTGCAATTTTTGTTTGAAAATGCGTATCAACGTACATTTTAAAGGGATTTTAATTTTTAATTGTCATTCTTCCTTTAATGTACCTTTTCTCGTAAGCTAATCATGCAATAAAATTGTAATTTCACAGTTTACATCTGAATTAGAGGCTAATAAAGCGTTTGCAACAGATTTTTTTTTAAGGTCATCGTTGGTTTGAAATTAATTTTTCAACTTTGTGTTACGTGAGACTGCTCTGTTTTTCTCAAATTTCACAGGAGAGTTTTTCTCAGAAAAAAGAAAACGGAAATGTTTTACACAGGATAATTCAGAGAGTAATTCTTAAGAGCTAAACCAAACTTCAGGATGTTAGCTTTTATAGCAACTGAGAAAAGGTACCTCATAGCTCAAAAAAATCAGTTTATGACTACTAGCATTTAGAGTGTTTATTTAAATTTTTGAGACGCGCGGGATTAGCTGAGCGGTCTGGGGCGCTGCAGTCATGGACCGTGCGGCTGGTCCCGGCGGAGATTCGAGTCCTCCCTCGGGCATGTGTGTGTGTGTGTGTGTGTGTGTGTGTGTGTGTGTGTGTGTGTGTGTGTGTATGTGTTTGTCCTTAGGATAATTTAGGTTAAGTAGTGTGTAAGCTTAGGGACTGATGACCTTAGCAGTTAAGTCCCATAAGATTTCACACACACACACACACACACACACACACACACACAATTCTAAATTTTTGACAATTATGCTATACCTCTAGTGGCTAATTCCGTCCGTATCCTTAACCTATATTCTCTTCTTCACCTTCCTGGAGTAATCTCTTCCCCTGCTTCCTTTGCCAGTCCTACTTCGCACTTTTTCTTCTCGTACCTGAGCTTTGTCCTCCAATGCTTCTCAGTATCTTCAGTGTGAATGAACCTGGCTGGTAGCTTTGTCTCTACAGGCACTTAATCCTACCTACATTGCCACCATTGAACATCAGACAACCATAAAGCGCAGCTATCTTCACAACAATTGAGAACACAAATACCGTTTTTGGAAGCACATCCATATAAGGTGATTAAAACTCTCATTTGTATTCTGTGAGGCAAAATACAATTAGACAGGTGAAGAAAGGACGAAATACAAAGTGTAAAAGCACGGGCAAATGAGATATTAACCTAAATCCGCTGGAAAACTCGTCTTTGGCATTTTACACAGTATCATGAATTCCTTCACTAATATTCTTCTTCAATGAACTCAATGGCTTTGTCGAAAATCATTCTTCACACTTAAGAGCAGCATCTGCAACACTATTGTTTAAATTTCCAGTACCTTTTACATGTTAAATTCGGTATTTCCTCACTTTTTTGAAAATATGTCTACAGTTACGCCCCATTTCGAGCAAAACAGATTGCTATATGCAAAACTAAAAACTGAAATAAGATAATCTTTCTCACAGCCCTTAAGACTCATCAGCAGTTCGTTTCGTTTGTGTGAGCGAAAAATTTGCGCACCAAAAAATATCTAGCGTAGAGAAAGTGTGGATCAAAGCAGCGAAAGAGGCGGCGTGGCAAGAGTAGACTCCCAAATGAACATTTTGGAAATATATTTCTAGCCACGATTAGATTATGAAATTTTACGACGTTATTCTTAAATAACTAATGAAATTAAATACGCAATAAAAAATTCGAATTTTTGCGCAATTTTAGCCTACATCTGCCCATAATGAGGCAGGTGGAAACAGCTTCATCGATGGAAACGGAACAACGGTATCATAATCAGGTTAGGAAAGATCTGAGATGAACAGCCTAACTGAATCGCCCACTACAGTAGCGAATGCTTCAACGTTATTAGTGATGTTGGAGCCGTAGAGCAGATACAGAGGTTGGAACTGGCGATTTCCTTATTTCCGGTTGTGGATGGGCGGGGGGGGGGGGGGGGGAAGGGGGCTGTAAACCTGTTACCATTGTGCTGAAATTCTCGAGTGCCGGAGTCTACCAATTTCTTAACCTCTTCAGTAATATCTCAAAATACGTACTATGTGACGTAAACATTCGTATTGTTTCCTTAAGTTTTTTTTCTTTTCATAACTTTCGTGACTCGTGTATTCAAGAGATTGTTGACTTTTCTCTCCAAATATTTTCGAAGAGCTTATGAACATTCTAGGTCGAGTAGCGGCCAGTATGCCTTTAAATATCTCAAGAGCCTTGTCAGTAGCCTATTGCCACCATTTCCAGAAACATGCCCTAAGAGTAGTAATCTCCCTTTCCTCATTGTTTCTAGAATGGTTTCTATGTCCTGAGGGACAGCGTTGATATATTTTTTTTTTAATTTCGTAACTTATTAAGTTTTTTGTACAGCTTAATTTTTCCTTATAACGTGTCTTTCTATTCCGGATTTAGGGTTATACCTAAGTGCTTGGTTGTAATGCTTTATTTTAAGAGTCTTAGATAAGGATTTTCTTCGTTGTGCATATTCCTAGTTAAACCGTAAGCTCTTTTCACCTTTTGTATCCTTTATCTTAACTGTAGGTTTTTCTAAGCCATTTTCTGTGCTTGTTTCCCCAAAATATTTGAATTTATTCATCCTTTCAACTGTATCAGCATATTTTCTTGAAAATTTTGGAGCACTTTTATATTCGTCATATATTTTATGTCCTCTTCAGAGATTCTTAATTCCGAAATGTTGGCTCCCTGGGAATTGACTTGTTTTTCTGCATTTGTAAACTTTTCAGGAAATGAAGCGAGAGCACAAATAAAACATTTCCTTTGAAGACACTTCGCTCTGTGTGCATAAAACGAGTAAGAAAATCACATCAGCCCGCAGAAACTCACAATCGTCACGAGGCGAGAAAGCGCCCGTTGCGCTGAAGATGTGACGGATCCCCTTACTCCGGTACGAGTGGCGACCGCGAGCATCTCGCCGCAGAGGACGTCTGTGGGGAGCGAGGCAGCAGCGGGAGGAGAGAGGGCTGTCTTTTGTGGCGCATTCGCCGCTCGGCTGCCGGCGCCTTTGTTCTGGCGTGAGGCCGGCAGAAAGAGGCAACTGCGACCGCCGCTGCCTCCTCCACAGGGCCTCGAGCGTGCATCTGCAGACCGCAGCACACGCACCACCGCAGCAGTCTGCGGAAGGCGCCTCCAGGCGCTGCCCGCAGCTAAAAATACTCCTTCCGCGGTAGCCTCACTGCCTCTCGTGTGCCGGCGCCACATCACGTTCTGCTGAACGGCCTAGCAGTGTTCTACCCTAAATACCTGCAGCAGCCACGTGGCTCTCGTCAAATTTACGTCCTCGCGCGACTCCCTGCACACTTGTAGAAATTACATTCATTTAGACGCCCGTGAAAGTCCTTGAGGAGTAAATATCTATATTGAAAGAGATGATATGTCCCGAGTATTGGATACTGCTTGGAAGAGAGAAACATTAAATTAATTCACATATACAGGGTCGCCAAAACGAAACTAGCATGGGAAATACACAATGTATGTTAATCTTCATCATCTACACTTGATAGGGATGAAGTCAGTTGGTTTGATTAGATTAGATTAGATTAGATTAATACTAGTTCCATGGATCATGAATACGATATTTCGTAATGGTGTGGAACGAGTCAAATTTTCCAATACATGACATAATTAAGTTAATTAAACAACATAATTAAGTTAATATAACAACGTTTTTTCTTAATTTATATCTAAAAATTCCTCTATGGAGTAGAAGGAGTTGTCATTCAGATATTCTTTTAATTTCTTCTTAAATACGTGTTGGTTATCTGTCAGACTTTTGATACTATTTGGTAAGTGACCAAAGACTTTAGTGGCAGTATAATTGACACCTTTCTGTGCCAAATTTAGATTTAATCTTGAATAATGAAGATCATCCTTTCTCCTAATATTGTAGATATGCACACTGCTATTACTTTTGAATTGGGTTTGGTTGTTAATAACAAACTTCATAAGAGAGTATATATACCAAGAAGCTACTGTGAATATGCCTAGATCCTTAAATAAATGTCTGCAGGATGATCTTGGGTGGACCCCAGCTATTATTCTGATTACACGCTTTTGTGCAATAAATACTTTATTCCTCAGTGATGAATTACCCCAAAATATGATGCCATATGCAAGCAATGAGTGAAAATAGGCGTAGTAAGCTAATTTACTAAGATGTTTATCACCAAAATTTGCAATGACCCTTATTGCATAAGTAGCTGAACTCAAACGTTTCAGCAGATCATCAATGTGTTTCTTCCAATTTAATCTCTCATCAATGGACACACCTAAAAATTTTGAATATTCTACCTTAGCTATATGATTCTGATTAAGGTCTATATTTATTGATGGCATCTTACCATTTACTGTACGGAACTGTATGTACCGTGTCTTATTAAAATTCAGTGAGAGTCCGTTTACAAGGAACCACTTTTCTGAAAGACATTATTGACAATTTCATCAGTTAATTCTTGTTTTTCAGGTGTGATTACTATACTTGTATCATCAGCAAAGAGAACTAACTTTGCCTCTTCATGAATATAGAATGGCAAGTCATTAATACATATTAAGAACAAGAAAGGACCCAAGACCGACCCTTGTGGAACCCCATTCTTGATAGTTGCCCAGTTTGAGGATTGTGCTGATCTTTGCATATTACGAGAACTGCTTATTTCAACTTTCTGCACTCTTCCAGTTATGTACAAATTAAACCATTTGTGCACTGTCCCACTCATGCCACAATACTTGAGCTTGTTTAGCAGAATTTCATGATTTACACAATCAAAAGCCTTTGAGAGATCACAAAAAATCACAATGGGTGGTGTTCGGCTATTCAGATCATTCAAAATTTGATTGGTGAAAGCATATATGGCATTTTCTGTTGAAAAACCTTTCTGGAAACCAAACTGACATTTTGTTAGTCTGTCTGTGTTAACAAGCATGAACTACTTTCCGGGCAAGCTACGTATTGCAGACCCTCTGTTATGCTGGCCATTAAAATTGCAACTTCATGAAAGTAACGAGCAACGAACTTTAATATGCTGGATGTGCTAATGACCACTATTTCAGTGCAGCTGTACATATTAGGTACAAGCGCTACCGCCTTCATTCAATGCAGAAGATGTTTGAGTGTTACAGGTACAAAACAAACGGGTGAGTAGCGGATAATAAAACAAGCAAATGATTCCGGTAAACGTAGGTCCAGGAACCAAAGGTTTAGCCGATACGACGTGTTAAGACACTTTAACACAGTCCTCTATGATCCAGATGCTGACATGCACTTGAGAACTAATATATTACAGCTTCTTCTTCTTCTTTTTATTCTGTACTGGTCCGTCCAAGGATTGGTTTGCAACAGCTACAATGGCAGCTTCTCTCCATTCTGTGCGTCTTTCAGCTTTTCTCTTCTTTTCTTTATAGGTGTTACATCCCACATCTTTGACGATTTGATCCATGTACCTCAGCCGTGGTCTTCCTCTTGGTCTTTTACCCTCGACATATCCCTCTATGACTGTGTTCAGGAGTCCTTTATGTCTTAATAGATGGCCTGTAAATTGCACTCTTCTTTTAACAATGAAACTCCAGAAGCTTCTCTTCTCACCTGCTCTTTCCAGAACCACTTCGCTTGTGACCTTGTCGACACATTTTATTTTGACCATGCGTCTATAGCACCACATTTCAAAAGAATTTAGCTTCTGGTCTTCCTCTGTCCCGAGAGTCCATGTTTCACACCCATAGCATGCCACACTCCACACATATGATTTCAAAAATCTTTTCCTGATTTCAAGTCTGATGATCTTAGATGTTGAGATGTTTTTCTTCTTGTTAAAACCAATTCTACTTCTAACTTCTACCTTCCTCCTTCCATCCCTGGTAATGTTACTGCCCAAAGTAAATTTATCAACTTGTTCAAGCAGTTCATTGCCTACATGAACTTGCACTTTCACTTGATCTTTTTTGTCGCATGCGATTACTTTTGTTTTTACTTTATTAATTCTCATATGATATTCTTCCCCTGTAGCTTTATCTAAGCTATTCAGTAGGACTACAAGATCTTCTTCACTTTCAGCACAGGACACCTATATCATCGGCATATCTTCTATCTAATACAGCTAAGTGTCTATTACTGCGAAAACAGGTTTCCGTTAGTCTCCTCACCAACTTCCGCACGTTCTGAAAATCAAAGTTCCGGACTAGCTGCAAGAAGTTTAATATCCTTTACGACAGTTGTTGCCATTCCCAAGAAACGCCCAGTTTGGTTTGACGTCCATATCGTAGCTATAGCAAACTGTCGCTTCTAATTCGAAGTGATTCCATGATATCTAGCAGTTACGAACATAAAGAATACGTTTTGACTCTTATTTGGTAATTGGTTTACTAAAAAGTACTATTTGACATTTATTTGACAGTTCGTTTCCCCGTGATGCTATATAGGTGCTATGATGCGCTACTTCCCGCTTTAGAGGGTATGGTGAATCGTTTTGTGATATTGCTGCTCACACTGATGTGGATCCATGAACTGTCATGGGAACATGAAACCGATAGGTTTAGGAGAACCGCAGTCGACGCCATGCTGGATGTTTGCATTCCCATGCGACTTGCGCCAGAGAGGACATATCTATTGATTGCTCGACTGCGCGAACGCTACATCCTCGACAAGAACCGTGAGTGAGGAAATGGGCTTGATGATAGCAAGACAATATCCACACCGCCAGTGTGTCGGTGCACGGAGCGTCGTGGATGTTAGCACGGCATACATTGTTACGGATTCCTTTGTGGCCACAGTAGAGCGACTCACCGACAGCGGCGCGTCCAACTACAGCGCAGGATACACGAGCTAACTTCAGTGTCTGCAATTAGATCTGTCAGTACTCTGAAGACTCCGATGAACCAGTCGCTAATTATGGAGAACTAAGAGCAGTAACAGAATGTTTGCAAACATTACTGTCAGTGAGACAATATACAAACTGACAAGAGACAGTAACGTTAGTCAGATATCATTGTATTAGGTTTAGGATATAAAATGCCATGCTCCAAAATGTTCCAAATCTAAACAGAACTTCGTAAAATAATCTTAATAAATGATATTTGTTATTTCTTAATGTGCTGCCAAATCTTTGTTATAGTGAGCCGTGTTTATTCAATAATCTTAGCGTGCAATGACTAACCTTCAGAAACCACAGCAAGGAAACATTTTTCTGCTTCTGTTGATGTTTGGGCTGAATTAAGAGTATCGTTCAGTAACTACATTCACAACAGTGTTGTAGTGATAATACACTTCATTTCGTGTTACCTTAAGTCCACGTATTACATTCTTGAACAGTTAAAACAAGCTGTCAACTTTTGCGCTACTCTGAAAACTTAACAAAAAAAAAAAAAAAAAAAAAAAAAGAACTGAATAATTGTGCGACTTTTGTAAGATAATGTTTCATTGAACCATCTGAAGATTGAGGTTGCTGTCAAATTGCCTGCCGTGTCACTGTACACAACAAGAACAGATATGGCCCCAATACACCTGACGTTCCATCCACATATGTCGATAACTATCCATTCAAAATAACAAGCTGCATCCTCTGTACCAAGAAATCCTCCGTGAAGTCACACGTTTCGTCTGATACCCAATACGATCTAACATCACTTGATAAATCTTAGCGTAGTACAGGGTCGAATGCTTTTCAGTAATAGTGAAATATTGTAGTCACCTATTACTTCGATCCACTGCATTCAGGAAGTCGTGTGGTAAAACGTGAATTTCGTTTCGCACTACCGAAAGTTTCACTTTATGCTCGTTTATATAATCCTAATGCAGCTATGGGGAAGCGTAGCACATGGTTAACACAACAGCTCTATCCTTCCACCAAATGATATCCGTATAAATGCACAACAAACGTTATTGCGCAGTTAAGGGGGAAATTTTGTTAGATAGGGGGAAAAAGACAACAAACTATCCCTGAGAGGATAAAGAACAAGTCATATCAGCATATGGCCGTGAATGTGTTTCAAGAGAAGTACACCCAAATGAAAGTGGGGGAAAAAGATCTTTAACAGAGTAGGTTTCAATGACTGAAAACGCACATGATAACACACCAGGCACATGTGAATGTTCTGTCTGTACTACTATTGCACCTCCATACTCCACAGTCAGTCAGCTAGACCATCATCATTTAGCAGCCACATCACCGTTCCAGCAGAGGGAGACAGGGTTGTCCATAGCAAGCGCCGTTATGCCTCGCTTGTGAGATTTCCTGGATTGTCGATATCTTCCCTCGTAAAGGTAGCCCCATCTGTAAACAGGATGGACAGTAAAGTCCCAGCACCGTGACCTGTGCGACGAACCAGTGACAAAACCGCCACCACGGAGACAAGTCCGTAGATCATAAGGCATGAGTGCCTTGTATGTAATCGTAAAATGACAGTCTGGCTTACCCCACACAGGCGGGTCACCAGCCTGGTGCTGATACTGGGGTTGCTGTCAAAGACCTTTTATATCCACCTTCAACTGTGTCTGCCACTCTTGGAACTCATTTCGCACCATATGTCCATACGACCTTCTTTGCTACTTATCCTCTGGAGGATAGTTTCCTGCAATTTGCTTCCAGTTCAGCAAAATCATCCTGTGCACGCAATAGACATTTTTATTGGTTCCTATGAGACATACTTCGCTTGAAGTTATAATAAAATATGAACATAAATGCAGACCTTCCGGCAAGCATTTACATCTTGGTGACTTGTAAGCACTAGGGTCTGGTCTGTGACGTATTTCGGTGTTTAACGTCTTGTCTCCCAGTACTGGAATCATCCTCGCACGCTACACAAATGTATTTTATTTTCAAAGATACTGAACAATTATGTACGATATGTGAAGATCTGTTCGTTAGAAAGTCTCGAAACGCTAATTTTAAATTTGTATTCGAAGCAGATAACACATCGAGAACGATTGAATGTATAGTTGTACATAATATGATGCATAAATAACCAAACAGGCAACTATTTGTCGTGTGTAACGAATCTGGTAAAAAGGATTCATGAACAGTACTGGCTCTTGGCTAGTCACTAAATGTAGATGTAGCATTTTCTCTGCCAGCGCTCGACAAGTAATCATCATTTGTCTGTCTATAAATACTGAAGGTCAGATTTCGCTGTTAAAAAAAGAGTGTGAACAGTGGTGGCAGAGATAGAGTGAAATCGATAGCCGAGGTCGATAGCATCAGCCAGAGAGTGCACTCGCTAGACGCGCAATCTCCAAAAGCTCGGAATTAAAAACGTGAAAAAAAAACCGCTATCGATCTACCATTACTCAGGGCCATTCTTCCTGGATTACCGATCGTACATCACGTGTCTCGTCGCGGAAGCCATTCGTTAAATGAAATCCGTTCGTAACTGCGACGCGATTGATAAAACATTGGCTCGGGAGCGCCGATGCATCGCAAGGCGGAGGAAGCGCCGCCGGGAAGCAGCCGAGGGCGGCACGCCGGAACTTCACGACGGCGTCGAGAAACACCCGGCAAGCGAGTCCTTAAGATGTGCTGGCGTCTGCAAGGCGGAGGGGCGTCGGAAGCCACTAGTAAACGCCGTTAGTTTGATGATAACACATGTTTTCTTCCCAGCACGGAGCACTACATCGCCACTATCAGCCGGAATGTATTCACTTATACATCTTATTCAATAAGGTGAAGATGGTCAGTCGCAATGTTTTAATTATCACTTCGAAAAAACGAAGTTACGTAATAGTCTGTTTTACAGCAGGACATATGGACCTGCAGTCTTGTAACACACCCAAATCCCCGTGCAACAGTATCTTAGCATGCCGCTAGGTGATACAAAGTGACGCAACCGAACACCAGCTTATCAAATGGGTGCGCTGTTTTGTTTTGAGCTCTCTACCAGCGTGCCACGGTACTGTGCTACGGGAATTTCAATGTGTACCAGGACTGCAGACACACCTGTAAACAAACAAAAATTTAATGACGTAAGTTTGGTTATCAAAGTGATAATTAAATCTTTTGGCAACCGCTCGCAGATACAGCCAAACTCGTTGCGTTCTGAAGTGCTTTATTGGACGTCTCCAAATGGACTTCTGGTGACGGTGCTGCAATCTCGATTGTAGTAAAGTGACACTTTCGCTACACTTGCAGTTGTTTAAGGCGTTTCACGTGGTGGTGTTATGGGCTCATAGGGTTTACTGCCCTGAACTACGAGGGATATTTTTTTTCCTAGAATGATCGATCGCGAAGTGGAAACCACAATGGAAAACAACATTTAGCTTCACCTTTCAGATATTTCTCTACGTAGTCGCCACTCGCATGCAGAAATTTGTCGTAGAGTGGTACCACCTTTCCTACACCCTCTTCCTAAGAGGCAGCCGCGTGTGATCTCTGTAAATTCCTTACGCTGGTCAGCAGCTCGTTGTCTGTACCAAAATTCTGTCCTCACAGCCAGCCGTTCGTCTAAGCGAAGAGCCGGCCGCGGTGGTCTAGCGGTTCTGGCGCTGCAGTCCGAAACCGCGGGACTGCTACGGTCGCAGGTTCGAATCCTGCCTCGGGCATGGGTGTGTGTGATGTCCTCAGGTTAGTTAGGTTTAAGTAGTTCTAAGTTCTAGGGGACTTATGACCTAAGATGTTGAGTCCCATAGTGCTCAGAGCCATTTAAGCGAAGAGATGAAAATTAGAGGAAGGCAAATCCTGGCTGTTTTGTATGAATACCACGAATCTGTTTATTTTTGGACATGTCATTCATGGCCTCGATGGGCAATGAATCCACAAGCGCCGGCCAGTGTGGCCGAGCGGTTCTAGGTGCTTCAGTCTCGAACCGCGCGACCACAACGGTTTCAGGTTCGAATCCTGCCTCGGCCATGGATGTGTATGATGTCCTTAGGTTAGCTACGTTTAAGTAGTTCTAAGTTCTAGGGGGCTGATGAGCTCAGATGTTAAGTCCCATAGTGCTCAGAGCCATTTGAACCAATCCACAACCTTCAGAGCGAATGCACAATATCGTTCGAACTCCGGCGGGAATCTAAAATTAGTGAGCATGGAGCGCATGGACGGGTACTGCCGATAGATGGAGGTGTGAGGGAATGAGGGTCGGATGGTTCAGTGTTTCACTTAAGTGGCAAGTAAACAGGACACCCCGGGTTCGAGTACCGGTCCTGTACACATTTTCATTCGTCGACGGCGATTCCACACAAAGTCCCGATGCAGCTGATATTATTCGCTCCTTCCCTTTCCTTTCCTGTCTCCCCCCTCCACCTTCAATTTACGTTACAGAATGTTGGCTGAATTTTGCTTCATTAAATATTTCCCGTCACAAATGCGCAACTGCAGTATGCGGGCGAGATTTCTCTCGAAGAACGAAAAGTAGTAACGCTATGTGGGTTGCATGAAAAGAGGCGAAACCCCTTCAGTAAGGCTTCATATTTAGCGGGAGACACTGCGTTCTAGGGATATTTACGTGCTCACTGTGCGTTCAGAACTGGAGAGTGCTGTGTCACGCTATAGCTGGGCATACTAGAGGGACTGTACAACACATCTTTCCAAATCTTCACAGGATTTTCACTGTGGTTTTAATTTCGCATCGATCTTGTGTTTAAAAATATAGCCATCGCGTATAATTGCTTTATCGAGCTAATCTTAACGCACGCGGAAAATCTAGGAGGCTTGACCGGTGTATAAACACAGGGTAGGCAAAACGAAATTTGCCTGGAAAACAACCTATCCCCCTTGGGATAGGTAAGCCAACGTAAGCCATCCACTACCGGGGCCGATGACAGAATTCGGGTTCGCTACCTAGCGACACATGAAATATCTTCCGGGCCATTTTTATTTTGTCCATCCTATATACAAAAAGTGTATAGTCAGTAGATACGACAACCAGGGTGATTTGTTGCAAATCGGACTTAACAATACACTCTTAAGTACACAGAGTTTTCGAAATTTCCCTTACAAAATTCTAGAACTTGTAGATGGGAGTGAGTGCATAATATTTTGAATAGGAATACACGTCCGCAAATATACCGTTTCCTTGCTAGAACCGTTTGGAAAGATAGGTACATTTGCTACAGTGTAGTCAACAAAAGGGTTCAAATGGCTCTGAGCACTATGGGACTTAACAGCTGAGGTCATCAGCCCCCTAGACTTAGAACTACCTAAACCTAACGAACCTAAGGACATCACACACAACCATGCCCGAGACAGGATTCGAACCTGCGATCGTAGCACCCACGTGTTTCCGGACTGAAGCCCCTACAACCGCTCTACCACAGTGGCCGACGATGGAGGGGTGTGAATCCATCGTCTTCCAAGGGAATAGTTTTGTTTTAGCAGAAGAGCCAACACCGTGTTACGAGTGGAGGCCGAAATGCACGCGTTTTAGACCACGCAGGCTGGCGTGAGGAGGGAAGAACTATACTGACGGGAGGTCTGGAACATGACAAGGAATTAGAATTCAGAAAGCGGACGTAATTAGTTTGATACTTAACTTTAATCCATTAATGATGAACGTCGCTCTTGACGGTACATGATTCACAGTATTATCTGTTCAGAATAGATTCTTGAAGAATATGGCGCCTTGCTAGGTCGTAGCAAATGACGTAGCTGAAGGCTATGGTAAACTGTCGTCTCTGCAAATGAGAGCGAATGTAGACAGTGAACCATCGCTAGCAAAGTCGTCTGTCCAACTGGGGCGAGTGCTAGGGAGTCTCTCTAGACTAGACCTGCTGTGTGGCGGCGCTCGGTCTGCAAACACTGATAGTGGCGACACGCGGGTCCGGCGTATACTAACGGACCTCGGCCGATTTAAAGGCTACCACCTAGCAAGTGTGGTGTCTGGCGGTGACACCACAAATAGCTTCTTGACACCTGTAATGCGGGGCAGAGACAAGTGCCGCGGCTGCACTACCTACTGGGGAACATTTATGTGGGCATTCGTGGATCCAGTGGATATCGTCAAGGCACCACGACGCCCAAGGAGTATCGTAGACTGGTTGCTGATAACGCACACCCCTTAATGACGATCATGTTTCCCGACGGCAGGGGCATTTTTCAGCAAGATAATGCGCCAAGTCACAAGGCCACGAGTGTGATGGAGTTTTTCAAGGATCACAATGGTGAGTTACAGTCGATGTGCTGGTCCCCAACTCACCAGGTGTGATACTGATCGAACAGATCTGGGATTAGATTGAACGAGGCGTCAGAGCTCATCGCCCCTGTCGCTAGAATTTACGGGAATTAGGCGACTTGTGTGTGCAGATGCGATGCCAACTCCCTCCAGCGACCTATCAAGGCTTCATAGCTTCCATGCTACGACGAGTCGCCGCTGTTATCCGCGCCAAAGGTGGAAATACCGGATGTTGGGTTGGTGATCATAATGTTCTGGCTGATCATTGTGTTTGCAAACCAAATCAGCTTTCCGCATGGAACCTGCCGCTCCATACCACTCTGCCGATCTCACGGAACTCCAGGAACCAACATCCCTAAGTTTGCATAGCACGTACCAAAACTGAAAACGGCCCAAGGTGCGACGGATAAAAGTCAGTTCGTGACTTCTTACAACTCTCGTATCAAAGAACTTGATATGACGGTACACTAACGACCTGAACCCGGTTCAAAATTACTTTAGGAGTGACAACTACGACTGAGGTAATAGTGTGTATCTCAAGCCAGAGGCACGGGACACATTCTGCCAGTCCCACGAGACCTGCTGTGTAGTTGCAGAAAACACCTCTGGCTGCCAGACTCTTAACGTCATCGCTAAAACACTTGGCGTTCGTTGTATGCTTCATACACTAAGTCGCCCTGTGAAACCGTTCGTTGCTCGCTAATGTTTGCTTTCGTTTCTCGTGGTTGGGGGATTAATGCTTTATCTGGTATTTCTGTTGTCTATACTGAACAATGTCAATTACTATTCAGCGGGACAACTCGACGTCGCTGTCTTTGCAAGGGCACTCGAGAAAATAGTTTGCGCCTTACATGCCTACACTGTCAAAAATTGTTTTTCATAACGCGCATATCTGTTCTTTCGTTGTTGACAAAACTCCTATCGCGGCAGAGCGAAAGCAGAAGTCGGCTGGTGTCACGTCGAAACGTAATCGGAAGTGATAAATTTCAAAATTTCTCCGATATACGAAATCGAAAAGAAACATATTGGTTAGCCAAACGCAAGACAGCGAAAGGAATGTAACAACCGAAGAAATGTTATTTGTATTTCGACCAGGAATAATATTTTCCCAGACAATCAAGATTAAAATGAAAGTTACTGGTTACTTCGTTTGAGTCCACATTTCATACTAATGAAGCTACTTATAATATCTTCGTAACTTCGTTGTCTTCAAACTCCACTTTCACTACTGAAAAAAACCAAAGCGTTGAGCTTTTCTTCCAACATGGAGGTTCGAATCCTATGTTTGATCAACTACAGTATTGAAAAGTTCTTTTTTCCACTGCTGTTTGTGGCTGTAAGCGACCTCGACGTTAGGAAACCATTCCTTGAGATTATGTACGTCTTGATTATGCACCCACAATTCAGTTAACCATTCCTTCGAAGGTCTTATCGATTTTACCAAGAGAATTGGCTCCCACTGGGAATCTGACTCGAGGATGTGCGAGGTTTGAGAAGTGAATGCTGACTTAATTCAAATCAACTGTCAGATGACAAAATCAGGCGAATAAGGCCATATAATAATTTAGTCTACGTATTTTACTATTGTAACAGTACGCACTCCACAATGTTAAATACTTTCTTACTTTAAATTTCTGTTATGTGGGCCACATTCTGGTACAGGTTCCTAGGCTGCAGCCCTGAGTTAAACCAATGCCCCTCAATACCCCATACCACTCTATACCCCATTACTCTTGCCCCCATCCCCTCTATTCCCCTTACCTCTCCATATACCATGACTCTCCATAACCCCAATCCCGTTGATGCACCATGCCTGCCCGTCCCCATGCTCCTCCATAGGGTATACAATCACTCCTTTTGCTGATGATGACACAGTGATTCCTCCATACCCCTAACTCCTCCGTACCTAACGCCCTTCCATACGCCATTCCCATCCACACCCCATGTGTATCCATAGGGCATACAATCACTTCGTTGGCAGAGGGTGACACAGTGAATGTTCAGCGAGAAGTGATCTTCTAGGCCTGACAGCAGAGTTTAGATTTCATGTGTGAATTTCACGCTTGTGGTGATTCCACCATTACAGCTTCCACTGACTGCCGAAGCAAAATACGTACCTTGACGAGCAGATGCACAATAATGAAAATAATTATAATTTGGTCATAAGACCGGAAATGCTTCCATGCAGACAAGACTTGTGCACTGCCTATTATACACTCCTGGAAATGGAAAAAAGAACACATTGACACCGGTGTGTCAGACCCACCATACTTGCTCCGGACACTGCGAGTGGGCTGTACAAGCAATGATCACACGCACGGCACAGCGGACACACCAGGAACCGCGGTGTTGGCCGTCGAATGGCGCTAGCTGCGCAGCATTTGTGCACCGCCGCCGTCAGTGTCAGCCAGTTTGCCGTGGCATACGGAGCTCCATCGCAGTCTTTAACACTGGTAGGATGCCGCGACAGCGTGGACGTGAACCGTATGTGCAGTTGACGGACTTTGAGCGAGGGCGTATAGTGGGCATGCGGGAGGCCGGGTGGACGTACCGCCGAATTGCTCAACACGTGGGGCGTGAGGTCTCCACAGTACATCGATGTTGTCGCCAGTGGTCGGCGGAAGGTGCACGTGCCCGTCGACCTGGGACCGGACCGCAGCGACGCACGGATGCACGCCAAGACCGTAGGATCCTACGTAGTGCCGTAGGGGAATGCACCGCCACTTCCCAGCAAATTAGGGACACTGTTGCTCCTGGGGTATCGGCGAGGACCATTCGCAACCGTCTCCATGAAGCTGGGCTACGGTCCCGCACACCGTTAGGCCGTCTTCCGCTCACGCCCCAACATCGTGCAGCCCGCCTCCAGTGGTGTCGCGACAGGCGTGAATGGAGGGACGAATGGAGAAGTGTCGTCTTCAGCGATGAGAGTCGCTTCTGCCTTGGTGCCAATGATGGTCGTATGCGTGTTTGGCGCCGTGCAGGTGAGCGCCACAATCAGGACTGCATACGACCGAGGCACACAGGGCCAACACCCGCCATCATGGTGTGGGGAGCGATCTCCTACACTGGCCGTACACCACTGGTGATGGTCGAGGGGACACTGAATAGTGCACGGTACATCCAAACCGTCATCGAACCCATCGTTCTACCATTCCTAGACCGGCAAGGGAACTTGCTGTTCCAACAGGACAATGCACGTCCGCATGTATCCCGTGCCACCCAACGTGCTCTAGAAGGTGTAAGTGAACTACCCTGGCCAGCAAGATCTCCGGATCTGTCCCCCATTGAGCATGTTTGGGACTGGATGAAGCGTCGTCTCACGCGGTCTGCACGTCCAGCACGAACGCTGGTCCAACTGAGGCGCCAGGTGGAAATGGCATGGCAAGCCGTTCCACAGGACTACATCCAGCATCTCTACGATCGTCTCCATGGGAGAATAGCAGCCTGCATTGCTGCGAAAGGTGGATATACACTGTACTAGTGCCGACATTGTGCATGCTCTGTTGCCTGTGTCTATGTGCCTGTGGTTCTGTCAGTGTGATCATGTGATGTATCTGACCCCAGGAATGTGTCAATAAAGTTTCCCCATCCTGGGACAATGAATTCACGGTGTTCTTATTTCAATTTCCAGGAGTGTACATTCTTGCACCGGCAGTGAAAATAACTGAGCTGCTAGTAATATTGAAGAAGTGTCAGGAGATTCTATTTTAATGATGGTTACTAAGTCAGTTACCTACCCCGCAGGCGAGAAAAAATGCGGTAAGCGTAATTATGATGTCCCATACGTGAGTCGTATTTGGATATTTGCAGCTAGGCTGGAAGTTATTAGAAAGAAGGTGGCAATCACGTGGATGGAGGCACACAGCAACCATCAACGTAATGAAAAGACAGGCCAACTAGCAAAATGTGTGGTGCATGAAGGAGAAAGCAAAATGATAGGAAAAAACAAGTAGTTAAATTTTTTCACATTAAAAAAGTGAAAGAGAAGTGATCACAAGATAGGCAGTAATATAGGTAATTGGTAATACTACAGTTACGTACAGCCGGAAGTCCAGCACCAGCGGTGATGCTAGACAACTAAAGACGTTCCAAAAAAAAAAAAAGTTTCCATAACTGTCTGAAGACTGAAATTTAATCACAGAAACTGTAAGAAACATTTTTTGCGAATAGCCATGATGGATTCGTAAAACTGTGGCTGTGGAGAAGAAGAAGACTGGCTGTCTGAAGTCTTGATCAGAACATATTTAACTGACAGATTGCCACCCTAGCAGCAGTACAACTGACCACTCCTGAACTCCCTAGTACTGTTTTTGCCCGAGCGTCTGTATACCCATCATCAACCAGCTCTACTTCAAACCCCTGCCTATTGACCACCCAAAAAGAAAGTCTACAACAGCCTAAACTACAAGCCAGCTTAACATGGAAACTAAATCCCACGAAATTCGTACACATGTCCGAGACTCTCACCTGTACTATCTACGTAAATGTTGCATGTATCTCCAGCACTCCCAAGTTTTACCTCTACCACCAAATTCTTCAGTATTCCACATTCCTTACACCTCCATAGGTTCCATGTTCCTCCCCAAGATAACGTCAGCCACCATTCCCTCTCACATGATGGAAGTATCCCAGAGACAGAGTCAACCTATCAAATATATCCTGCCCTACCTCTTTCATTTGTAACGCTACCTATACCTTGATATCTAAAAACAATTGTATTCAGAGCCCCCGTAAATT
Organism: Schistocerca americana; assembly: GCF_021461395.2. NCBI lineage: Eukaryota > Metazoa > Arthropoda > Insecta > Orthoptera > Acrididae > Schistocerca > Schistocerca americana. The sequence goes on along the minus strand of NC_060123.1, from coordinate 633,075,924 downwards.
ACGGCACTAACCAGTTTTAGTTATGGATTTCATCGATAACACGGATGAATTAAACTGGTTACACTCCATTTCAGAAGATGGATACCAAAGTCCGCTTGTATTAAATGAGCTGTGCTCTGCGCGTCAGGTAACAAAGCGAAACAGTTATTCAGGGTTCGTGGTTTATTAGTAAACACAATTCACAGAGTTTACAATTCTCAATAACAACCACCGGCCATTTCTTTTCACTGTTGCCAACTTAATTTTGACATTCCTTCACAAAAATGAAGTACTGGGGGTCTTCGCTACCTACCTCCGGATTAGTTGAAAACTTATTATGCCATCGCTTAAAAATCTGTGTATATACATGCCTCTCCCGGCCTGGTTAAAGGATTATAGGTCACGAAACCGAAATGATATGTACTTCAAAGACGAATTTAGTTACCTGGTGGCAAGCGCTGTTTTATTTATAACACATTTGACGTGAAAGAGATTTCAGATGCATATAAAATCAGTCAGAATCCATACAAACGCGGTAGCAAGAACATTTGAGTCAGTTATTCTTTCTAATGCTCATTCTGCCATCTAACCAAAATTAAATAGAACTAAGCCTAATTTTTACTAATTTTGGAAGACTGTTATGATTAATATTTTGCTAATTTTAATTCACTCGATGAGTCTGGGTTCCAATTGTATGTGAAAAACATTACTTTTCATCCTCTAACATTATTTTAATTAACTCAAATTTTAAAAACACAGTTTAATCTTGCATAACAGATCTCTTTATCAATACGCGACACTACTTTGGAATTATCCAAAATAATAGGCTCCCTTTGTAACATGTTATCCTGCCGAGATCCTTAGCTCTTAGAGATCCACAATTGATGGTACCAAATATGGGGTAACGAATTTATCTAGTTTCAACATTCAGAATATGGATTTCTTACAGGGACGTGAAAATGCGATTTCAGAAGGACTGTATTGTGTCTATGGAATCAGAAAGCAATCATCGACACCGTGGTGTTGCTAAAAACATGTCTTATGTGTAACAAAAGTAGTATTAACGACTTAACAATTTGGTTTCGGATCAAAGAGTCTGCTGAAAGGTGTCGCTATCGACTTTGCTTCGGTAATCTATAATAGATTACTTGAATAATATCTCATATTCCAAACGAACAATTCCATCCGTACTTTCTCTACATTACCTGCCTCCTATGATCTACATCACAGCTCTTGATTCACAGTGCTCATACAAGATGCTACGCACATCAGTTTCTCCCCTATCCCATGCACATCCAAGTCCCTCACTTCAAACATTTACCAGGAGCCCATAGTATCGTCATCTATACAAGTTTGGAGACTTCATCATCACAAACGCTTCATCAAACTTCAACTTATTGTTATTATTTGCATATGTTATCGTTTCATTCAGGTGCTGAAGAGCGGTAAAATGGTCGCTGCCTGCTCGATAACATACTGGGAGAATGTAAGTAAAACATTAAATAGTATCAAAGGAAAAGTCGACTTTAAGTCATATGTTTTTTTTGTTTTTAGCAGTGCCCGTCATCGACTCCTAGCGAAAGAGACGGAATTATGTTTTTAGTTCCTTCGTACTATTAAAACTTTAATATGACGGAAATGACGTTATTTTTTAAGTTATTCCTTGAGCAAGAGACGCCTTTGTAAAGTTTCGCTATTATCTGAACTCGGAACGTCTTTCATCCCGAGCTCTGTCGTAGCCACTTAACTTTCCTTCAATAGCTCTCTGACGTTACCCAAGTTTCGTGTTACATAGAGCAACAGAAAGACCTCCTCGTTAACTTCTCTCTGCTTTTATTTTACCCTCTTACTTATAAGTTCGACAAGAAAGCTGATTGAGTGAAATTTAGTTGGATTTCTTCTACGTCATGGCCATTTACGCCGCTAATAATCTGTAGCCTTTGCTGACTCCGTATCTCCAACAGCGAAATTCCAGCATTCTGTTGCCCTTCGATCCAGTGCGACGATGTACTCGTATTTAGAAGAGCACATACCTTTTAAGACATGAAGACAACAAAACTCGCCGCGGGCATGACACAAAACACCCAAAACATATGCTCTGTATACGTGCACCTATAACTTGTGTTCCACACAAAGTGGAGTCAAAGTAATCGGGTCACGTGTATTGGCGGTAACTGCTGCTGCAGACAGTTTCCTACCAAGTCACTTCGTGACGTACAGTTTTATACTACAAGTGACAACATCATGTTGACATGACATTTCACATTGCTTCGTTGGCCGCTTTAAATTTGTATGTTACTTACTTGTCAAGTGTTGCATTGTTTGGGCCTTCAGCCTCATTTAAAATATTTTTTGGATGAAAATTTATTGTAGTTGTGTTTTTCAATAATGGGCCTTCAGCCGCTTTAAAATTTAAATTCCTTACTTGTTAAATCATAGACTGTTTGGGCCTTCAGCCTGTGTAAAATATTGTTTAAAGATAAAGATTTGGGCTTTACGCCTACTCAAAATTATTTTATTTCTTTTAAGTCGTCGGCCTTCAGACGTTTTTAAATTAAAGTTCTTGTCTTTCAAGTATCAGACAGTGTGGGGCCTTCAGCTTAACTGATGAAAAGGCCTTCTGCCTTGCATTTTTTCAATTAATTTTAGCTGCAGTCTTAAATCATGGGCCTTCAGCCGTCTTTAAATTAAACTTGTTTGCTTTTCGAGTGTTAGATTTGTTGGGCCTTCAGCCAACTTATAGAACTTCCTTACGTGAGGCCTTCTGCCTTCTAAGTATTCTGTTTTGAGTCTGAATTTTAAGTTAATGGCTTTCAGCGGTTTTTAAATTTAAGTGGTTGTGCCCTTAAGGCATAAGATAGTGTGGCCTATTCAGCGGATAAATAAGTTCAAAAATTTTTGCTGTATTGTTTGGACAATTAAATAAAGTTATATGTGTTTGAGTGAAACTGACAGCCGCCTTTTGGCCTTTTTCCACAATTCCAACTAGCTCTTTCGTCCTGCGGATTTAAGCAGGGCGTTTCACTGCCACTATTATCAAAAACAGAACAAAATTACACCATATCTACTCAATTCACTATGGTATTAATAAATGAGAAGGAAAATAGTTCGAACCTTCGCCTACACCATGGGTGACTTACAGGAAAACCGATACTGATCTTGTACAACGAAAAAAGCGTCGATCACGGAAACAGATGTAAGTTTGGACACAAAGTAACGCATCTGGCGAGCTGTAATAGCGCGTTACAACAAAGCACGCTAGTAAGCTACGCTCTCACTGTAAATTCGTGAATGTTGCTGTCAGAGGTGAGAGGTAGGCATCTCGGTAAAACACAGTACAGAAGCATCTGAACTTAACATAACCGTGTTAGCTGCAAATGGCGTCCACGTGAAGAAGCAGTGTATAGTTAGGCCCAGCGTCGGTAGAAGTGTACCTTAATGTGGTCCTCTACATGGTCAAGGGCATCCAAATTTTTACCGCCCAGGTGCCTCACTGATCAAAAGTGCTCCACGCTCAAAGTATACCTGCAGAAACGCTTTTACTATGCAGCCAGACTTGTCACTTTCCTTTCAGACGAGAAAAGAGCTTGGAGAGTCTTCGCACCTTGCTAGGGACTTACAACTTGCGAAGTGGTATTTAATACGAAAAACGTTTGTAAAAGGCGGCTTTCAGTTTCCGTACGAGCTATACCGACCTCTTGTAATCCTAGCAGTGAGTCTTTGAATTCCTGTCCAAAGTCTCTTAATCGCTGGAGCAGCACTCCATAATAGCTCACAACAGCATCTTGAAAGGAACGTAAGCGTCTGACTGATTCACTGGTTTTTCCCTGAACACTCCCAACAAATCAGGTCCCCAGTTCACCTTAACTACTACTGATTTTACAAATTAGCTCTATTTTTTTTTCCTTTTTAACGGTGTCACAGGTCTCCAGGTTTTCGCAACTAATCGCGCAACCACGTACTATATCGTGTTATTTCTTTTTGTTATATGAATTATCTGCTGTTCGCCCACTTTTTAACTTGGCTTATTCTGGCTTATGTTCCTGCGCGGTCTGTGCAATACAACAACAGCAAAACATTATTGCTATCAACGCCACCACTGTGTCAACCGAGAAATTTTCGTCTTGCCGTAACACTTCCATCAGGATGTCAGGCGTCCGGTTCAATGTGTGCGACCGTTAGTGGGAGATTGCCGCACAGACGTTAAGTTCGGTCTGAAAGGGACCAAGTTAGTGAGTGGCGGCAGCTGCCTGAACCCTAGCAAGTTATAATCCCTGCACTCTCCGCCCGTGGCTACACACCGGTCTGCACACGCAGCCCATCCACTCTGGCTTTTAGAGAGAAGTTCTATCTCGCTAAACCACTTCGCTTCGATTAATCATAGCGAAAGGCGTACCTTCTGTGTGTCGCGCTTTTTTCGTTACCTTACCGCATGTAACACGGGTTGAACAATAGTTCCTTTAGGCGGCCTCTGTTTCTACTTAATTGTCCTGTCTGACAAGCCACTGGAATGCCAACAAATTTCTTCTTATATGAAGAGCTGTTTATATTTTTCTTTATCGATTAGTCATCTGGTTGGGTAGAGTGATTTCTTTAACAGCATGACACAGCATCCATCACGTTTTTTAGAGAGACATCGTGAGTTTGTGGGATGCTGGAGTTATGTTAGGTTCCCCCCCACCTCCAAAAAAAAAGTGTCGTTCCTCTATCTGAGTACGTGAACTCGTTTGCCTCCTCTTAACGAGCGTAATACGTTCGATATTCGCCAGATTCAAATTAGGGCGATTACCATTCGCAGATTGCGTACAGTTGTCGGAGATGTAAGTTCGATAAGTGACACTACGACATTATCTCTGACGCTCGTATGGTTCAAATGGTTCAAATGGCTCTGAGCACTATGGGACTCAACATCTGAGGTCATCAGTCCCCTAGAACTTAGAATTACTTACACCCAACTAACCTAAGGAAATCGCACACATCCATGCCCGACGCAGAAGTCGAACGTGCGACGGTAGCAGCAGCACGGTTCCGTACTGAAGCGCCTAGAACCACTCGGCGACACCGGCCGGCGCTCGGATGGAAACAATACGGAAGGTCAGCATTACCAAATGTTGAAGACGGCTCATTTCTTTGAGGGTGGTGAAGAATATAGTTTGTTGTGTAACATTATGCATTGGAGGCAAGACACAATTCGTCAGAGTAACGCTAAACGTGATAAAAGTTCTGCTAATAGTTACGTCTGCTTTTCTTCGCATGTCTTGCATTTCTGAAATATGATAATGAACTAAAATAAATTTAGTTTTTAATTTTCGTACTTATGATACTTGCTCTGCTCTACGATGGGGCAACAGATTTGTGAAGAAGATACATTTTTTGAACGAAGGTGTGGACAGAAAATTGGCACTTACGTACGATTACTCAAATCGATATCTACAATAACAGTTAATTAATTAAAGACAACCATACACAGATATTGAATATCTCTATAAGAGTCTTAATCTCCCTTATTTTCATGATCCCTACGCGAGATGTTGGATGTAGGCAGCAGAATGGTAGCACAGTCTTCTCCGGATAATACAACTCGTCTTAATTTTCCCCATAGGGGTTCTTCTATGATTCGTCGCCTGTCTTCGAAGAATCAGCCCGGGGACTGGGTGTTGTTTGTGTTGTCCTCATCATTTCATCATCATCACTATTCGTGACAGTGGCTCCATTCGACTGTGAAAAAAGTTGGACTGTGTAAAACCTGGTGGCTTTGCACGAGTGTTGATGACTGCCCAATTGAGCGCCTCATAAACCAATCACCATCATTATCTTCCAAGAATTCCCATTTAAATTCCCCTCTTATATCTGTTACAAGATGATATGGACGGTACCGGACCTATTACTATCATAAAACCACATCTCTGTGTTCGTTCGATGCCTGATGCCATATTCGTTTATTAAGAACTTTGCACACTAGAATAAAGAAGAAAAACTCTCTGAGTCCTGTATAAACTGACAACGGGATACCTCATGGTGAAAATGTTGTGAACTCCATAACAAGCTACAACGAATAACCGTTAAATTAGAAGAATTACTAGCAAGAACTATGTGACGAAGTGATTATGAACTTACAGTGTTTATCAAGTGCCGAGGTCTACTCTTCTCGTACAGCGATCCTACTCAGCGAGCAAGGGACGTTAATTCGTCATAGATTGACTCATTTTTTAGATTCGTTCTCACACTATGCATTATGAGGTCAGTATTTAAACGAAGGTTGCTAAAAAAATATGCCACAAATGCCAACGTCCCATGTTTCTTGAAAATACTAATACAGTAACAGGAATGTCTTAGAGTGGTACAGGCGTAGAATATATAAGGCTGCACTGAAATTAAGTATAATTAAAAAGTATTGCCTAATCCAAGCGGGCACGACTCGGATGATGAAGGAAGATTACGTTATTCCGTAGAGTCCACTCACCTTGAAGCTATGCATGGATACGGAGGTAAAGGCAGATTGATCCCAAACCATCTATATAATACTGATGTTTCCACAATCGCTCCATCAGTGTTTCCATCCAGAATGAACAGACTCGTCTGTTCTGTTTCTACGGATACGCATAGACTGCCATTATGTCTGTTGCCATAGAAATGACGTGACTGTTGCCGAAACGTTGAACTGAAAGCATTCGACAGCAGTATTTTTGACACGGGATGAAAGTACAGCGTAATTGGTTTGTACGTTACAAGCGGCAGCTACTACATAGCAATAAATCTTCTAACTGCATGCGGTACGTAGTCTTAATTTTCGAATTAAGAAGCAACACCAGATATTACTTCCGATATTCTGTACTAAACAGTACAGTACACTGACAAACCAAAACACTGTGACACATTCTTAACAGCTTATTGAGCCATCTTTGTATTTCAGCACAGCAGCGAGTTTGTGTGATATGTATGCATGTGGCAGTGTGTATACGTAGTATGTTCCAAAACGGCGCGCATAAAAACGGGATTTTCTAGCGCTCATACCTCGGGTTCTATTGGTGATAAAGTGTTTTGGATAGTCCTTGGGCTACGGATCATTTGCAAACCCAAGACAAAGTTCGTCTTAGTGTCAGTATCCGACAGTACAGGATAAAAGTATGAATAGTACACACTTTCTACTGGTTTATGGTGGGATTGATTGGAGTTACCATTAGTTCATGGGCGGTTCCCCAGAAAAACTAACAAAAGGCTCTTTTTTTCTATATTGTCGGCTTCACCATCGAACCATCACCCAGCCGAATATTCCGACATGACTATACCTAGAAAATGGCTGAAATTTTTACGACATATACCTAAATTCCCAGTTTCGAACAAACCATAACATAATAATGCCTCCATCGTCCTGCGTCCTTGGCGCGGTTCATGTTTCAAGGAGCCGTTCGCCCAGATGGCAGTGTAGGCGGACACCAACATCGGCCTGCTGTGACAAGAAACATGGTTCATCGGACCAAACGACACGTTCTCATTAATTCACGGCGCGATTTCGACGATCGCATGCTCTGCTGAAATCGTAACTGTGCGGTAGTAGAGTTCAGCATAAAAACAGATACCGATCGTCAGCTGCAGAAGCCAGTATTCAACCATGTGTGCTGAAACGTGTCCTCCGAAACTCTTGTGCTTGCGCCGGGATTGTATTCTGTTGTCCGATCTGCCACAGATTGCCACGTATCCTGTTTTATGGACCTACATCTACATCTACATTTATACTCCGCAAGCCACCCAACGGTGTGTGGCGGAGGGCACTTTACGTGCCACTGTCATTACCTCCCTTTTCTGTTCCAGTCGCGTATGGTTCGCGGGAAGAACGACTGTCTGAAAGCCTCCGTGCGCGCTCGAATCTCTCTAATTTTACATTCGTGATCTCCTCGGGAGGTATAAGTAGGGGCAAGCAATATATTCGATACCTCATCCAGAAACGCACCCTCTCGAAACCTGGCGAGCAAGCTACACCGCGATGCAGAGCGCCTCTCTTGCAGAGTCTGCCACTTGAGTTTGATAAACATCTCCGTAACGCTATCACGCTTACCAAATAACCCTGTGACGAAACACGCCGCTCCTCTTTGGATCTTCTCTATCTCCTCCGGCAATCCGATCTGGTACGGATTCCACACTGATGAGCAATACTCAAGTAAAGGTCGAACGAGTGATTTGTAAGCCACCTCCTTTGTTGATGGACTACACTTTCTAAGGACTCTCCCAATGAATCTCAACTTGGTACCCGCCTTACCAACAATTAATTTTATATGATCATTCCACTTCAAATCGTTCCGCACGCATACTCCCAGATATTTTACAGAAGTAACTGCTACCAGTGTTTGTTCCGCTAGCATATAATCATACAATAAAGGATCATTCTTTCTATGTATTCGCAATACATTACATTTGTCTATGTTAAGGGTCAGTTGCCACTCCCTGCACCAAGTGCCTATCCGCTGCAGATCTTCCTGCATTTTGCTACAATTTTTTAATGCTGCAACCTCTGTATACTACAGCATCATCCGCGAAAAGCCGCATGGAACTTCCGACACTTATCTACTAGGTCATTTATATATATTGTGAAAAGCAATGGTCCCATAACACTCCCCTGTGGCGCGCCAGAGGTTACTTTAACGTCTGTAGACGTCTCTCCATTGATAACAACACGCTGCGTTGTGTTTGCTATAAACTCTTCAATCCAGCCACACAGTTGGTCTGATATTCCATAGGCTCTTATTTTGTTTATCAGGCGACAGTGCGGAACTGTATCGAACGCCTTCCGGAAGTCAAGGAAAATAGCATCTACCTGGGAGCCTGTATCTAACATTTTCTGGGTCTCATGAACAAATAAAGCGAGTTGGGTCTCACACGATCGCTGTTTCCGGAATCCATGTTCATTCCAACAGAGTAGATTCTGGGTTTCCAAAAACGACATGATACTCGAGCAAAAAACATGTTCTAAAATTCGACAACAGATCGACGTCAGAGATATAGGTCTATAGTTTTGCGCATCTGCTCGACTACCCTTCTTGAAGACTGGGACTACCTGTGCTCTTTTCCAATCATTTGGAACCTTCCGTTCCTCTAGAGACTTGCGGTACATGGCTGTTAGAAGGGGGAAAGTTCTTTCGCGTACTCTGTGTAGAATCGAATTGGAATCCCGTCAGGTCCAGTGGACTTTCCTCTGTTGAGTGATTCCAGTTGCTTTTCTATTCCTTGGACACTTATTTCGATGTCAGCAATTTTTTCGTTTGTGCGAGGATTTAGAGAAGGAACTGCAGTGCGGTCTTCCTCTGTGAAACAGCTTTGGAAAAAGGTGTTTAGTATTTCAGCTTTACGCGTGTCATCCTCTGTTTCAATGCCATCATCATCCCGGAGTGTCTGGATATGCTGTTTCGAGCCACTTACTGATTTAACGTAAGACCAGAACTTCCTAGGATTTTCTGTCAAGTCGGTACATAGAATTTTACTTTCGAATTCACTGAACGCTTCACGCATAGCCCTCCTTACGCTAACTTTGACATCGTTTAGCTTCTGTTTGTGTGTGAGGTTTTGGCTGCGTTTACACTTGGAGTGAAGCTCTCTTTGCTTTCGCAGTAGTTTCCTAACTTTGTTGTTGAACCACGGTGGGTTTTTCCCGTCCCTCACAGTTTTACTCGGCACGTACCTGTCTAAAACGCATTTTACGATTGCCTTGAACTTTTTCCATAAACACTCAACATTGTCAGTGTCGGAATAGAAATTTTCATTTTGATCTGTTAGGTAGTCTGAAATCTGCCTTCTATCACTCTTGCTAAACACATAAATCTTTCTCCCTTTTTTTATATTCCTTTTAACTTCCATATTCATGGATGCTGCAACGGCCTTATGATCACTGATTCCCTGTTCTGCACTTACAGAGTCGAAAAGTTCGGGTCTGTTTGTTATCAGTAGGTCCAAGATGCTATCTCCACGAGTCAGTTCTCTCTTTAATTGCTCGAGGTAATTTTCGGATAGTGCACTGAGTATAATGTCACTCAATGCTCTGTCCCTACCACCCGTCCTAAACATCCGAGTGTCCCAGTCTATATCTGGTAAATTGAAATCTCCACCTAAGGCTATAATATGCTGAGAAAATTTATGTGAAATGTGTTCCAAATTTTCTCTCAGTTGTTCTGCCACTAATGCTGCTGAGTCGGGAGGTCGGTAAAAGGAGCCAAGTATTAACCCAGCTCGGTTGTTGAGTGTAACCTCCACCCATAATAATTCACAGGAACTATCCACTTCTACTTCACTACAGGATAAACTACTACTAACAGCGACAAACACGCCACCACCGGTTGCATCCAATCTATCCTTTCTAAACACCGTCTGTGCCTTTGTAAAAATTTCGGAAGAATTTATCTCTGGCTTCAACCAGCTTTCTGTACCTATAACGATTTCAGCTTCGGTGCTTTCTATCAGCGCTTGAAGTTCCGGTACTTTACCAATGCAGCTTCGACAGTTTACAATTACAATACCAATTGCTGCTTGGCCCCCGCATGTCCTGATTTTGCCCCGCACCCTTTGAGGCTGTTGCTCTTTCTGTACTTGCCCGAGGCCATCTAACCTAAAAAACCGCCCAGTCCACGCCACACAACCCCTGCTACCCGTGTAGCCGCTTGCTGCGTGTAGTGGACTCCTGACCTATCCAGAGGAACCCGAAACCCCACCACCCTACGGCGCAAGTCGAGGAATCTGCAGCCCACACGGTCGCAGAACCATCTCAACCTCTGATTCAGACCCTCCACTCGGCTCTGTACCAAAGGTCCGCAGTCAGTCCTGTCGACAATGCTGCAGATGGTGAGCTCTGCTTTCATCCTGCTCGCGAGACTGGCAATCTTCACCAAATCAGATAGCCGCCGGAAGCCAGAGAGGATTTCTTCCGATCCATAGCGACACACATCATTGGTGCCGACATGAGCGACCACCTGCAGATGGGTGCACCCTTTCCACATCTGGAATGACTCCACCCGGTATGCACACGGAGTGCACATTGGTTTCCTTCCCCTCTCTTGCTGCCATATCCCTAAGGGGCCCCATTACGCGCCTCACGTTGGAGCTCCCAACTACCAGTAAGCCCACCCTCTGCGACCGCCCGGATCTTGCAGACTGAGGGGCAACCTCTGGAACAGGACAAGCAGCCATGTCCGGCCGAAGATCAGTATCAGCCTGAGACAGCCTGAAACCGGTTCGTCAGACAAACTGGAGAGGCCTTCCGTTCAGCCCTCCGGAATGTCTTTCGCCCCCTGCCACACCTCGAGACGACCTCCCACTCTACCACAGGTGAGGGATCAGCCTCAATGTGGGCAGTATCCCGGGCAGTCACAGTCGTTGTCCGATCGGGGGATGCGTGGGACGAGCTGGCCGTCCCCGATAAACCCCATCCGGACCCCCACAGTGATGCCCACTGGCTACAGCCTCAAGCTGTGTGACCGAAGCCAACACTGCCTGAAGCTGGGAGCGAAGAGATGCCAACTCATACCATACAAGTCTCTGACAACTACATTCTGTGATGTGGCGTTGACGTCCAACAACTGTCGCCTAGTCGTAGTTTCACCGTCCTTGAACGACTTTCCTTAAATTTACGCCAACAGAGGATATGATTCACCGTTTCCGATATGGACATTCGCAAACCCTGGGCCATAACAATCTGCGCTTTGTCAAAGTACCTAATGTCAGAGAATTTGCCCTTTTGCTCCCTGTACAATCGCTAGATTGTGTTTCGGATCCCTTTCCTAAAAAAGTATTGAACGATGAGCAGCAACCCGTGATCTTTAAGTTCAAGATTTTGTACCTTGTCCTGGGTGAGTCGCCGCTATAAAAGGCCTAAAATAAAAACTCCGCTACAAAAATTAATTTACCAGTATAGAAGTCGTAAAAGTGGTTCTATAATGCGCATCTGACATCTGTTAATAATGTTCCGATGCTTTTGGCGTCACTAAGCCCTAAGAAATACTAATCGACAAAGCTAGGTATAAATGATTGGCTCAGTTTCCACAGTTTTACGCAGCACAAAAAAGCTGCATATTGGCTCAGCTCCACAAGATCCACGTAGCACAAAATAACTGCAAATTCAGCAAATTGACTGAAAACAAGCAATCACACTGTCACACATGTTCACTCAGTAAGAGAAACGACAGATCATTGAACTAACCATTTGAATGTAGTCTACAAAGAATAATACAGGCGTTGCGCTTCCTTCTAATCGATACCTAACTGTCTTTGAAAGGAAATCAATGTCTTTTAATCGTAACAGCTCTGCCCTGTCCCAATTATAAAGACATTAGTCAGGAACGAGTACAGAGCAAAGAGTTGACTGGTACAAAATGTAATTAGTTCCGGGAGTGTGGCAGGTTGAGGATGTAGCATCTTAGTCCTCTGTTAGGCGTCTCCATCACACACAACAATCAATCTTCCAGGTAATGCATTCCCTGGAACTCAGTGCCGGACACCAGGTCGTGAGCTCTCAGTCGAGCGCGTGTAACAAATTTTTAATAAAAATCATTAAAGACTTCTTTTCCTATTTGTCGCCGGCCGCTGTGTGAGCTGTTCTAGGCGCTCCAGTCCGGAACTGCGCTGTTGTTACGGCCGCAGGTTCGAATCCTGCCTCGGGCATGGATGTGTGTGATATCCTTAGGTTAGTTAGGTTTAAGTAGTTCTAAGTCTAGGGGACTGATGATTAAAAATGGTTCAAATGGCTCTAAGCACTATGGGACTTAACATCTATGGTCATCAGTCCCCTAGAACTTAAAACTACTTAGACCTAACTAACATAAGGACATCACACAACACCCAGTCATCACGAGGGGGACTGATGACCTCAGATGTTAACTCCCACAGTGCTCAGAGCCATTTGAACCATGTTTTTCCTATTTGTCACCCTTCTATCACTGAGCAGCAACTTGAAATTAGTATTTCTCTAAATTATTTTTGAAATTAATATCTTAGATGAGAAGTAAAAAACGTATGTATCGGGACTGTTACAAATTGTTCCCCATTACTTTTTGCTCGGTTTATATAATTTTCTTGCCATCTCATGTGGCCGCAACGCGACCAGTGCGACATTGAATCTCGTGGTGGGCAGTGGTCGTAGTGTTTTGGACCATCAACGAATACAACGTGAACCAGAAATGGTTTTGCAAACGTGGAGCCAGATTACTCAGGCTAAAACAGGAAAAGGATTCATACAGACATATGAGAAGCTCATTTTCAAAAGGTACTAAACCCGAAAAATTGAAAAATGAGGTAACAGTTACTCAGAACAACTACCCATGTAATAAACACTGTTATGTATGCCAAAACTTACCGTATACGTTTCCTGTTCCCCTTAACACTTGCTGTTCATTGCTAAGAGTACCAAATCCAACCTTATTTCGTTTCCAGGAAGTACCAAATCCCAACAGCCAGTCGTTGATCTTCTTGGTAATGATGACGTCACACAGAACACGACCGACTTCTATTTACATGACACTCTATGTTTTAAGGACATGTCTGGCTTTTTTTATGTTCACTGTGAGTTTTTAAATAGTTGTGGTGTCTGGTACATCAGATGAATACAGTGAATCAACAACAGAACGACAGTTACCGAACTTGACACAATTTTCTGCCAAAAGGTACCAATCCATTTTTATTAATGCAATAATAATTAAAATAAAAGTTTAACAGACATACGAGGCGTATTGTTTGTCAGAGTCCGTCTAAATAAAACAACAAAGACACAAAACCTATTCTGATGCAACTGTGGTTGTAAAGCGTTTTTTTATCTCTCCTGCTAAACTAGATTTTACAGGTTTTGTGCCGTTTGTAAATGAGCTTCTCATTTATATCTGAAAATCCTCAGTGTACTGCAAGTCGAAATCGAATAAACAGTATCAGTCACAAATAATCGAAATTGTTATCATCACCTAAATGAGTGCGTAATGTTCACACATTTCGCTTTGCTGATGCAGTCTCGCAGTATTAATAACGTGGAGGAACACCTCACCAGTCGTGTCTCATCATAAAGCTGAGTGAGATGTGCTGTTAAGCTTAACAGCTTAGCCTCCTATCGTAGCCGTGTCTTCCAAAATGATAGCCGTGTCCCGGCCGTTGTTGCTATCTATCTGATGGCACCGCGAAGCACACAGTCCAGTCAACATTCATTCACTTGACACTGATTTTAATGTGGTGTTAGTTCGTGTCTCGCAATATTGGAACACACTTCGAAATTTTTAAAATGCCACGGCCACGTTTAATATAAAAAACACGAGTGCCGGAATCGAGACGAAAGGAATCTATCGCTATGTTTAAAATAAGAGAGGCCTTGGAATCTGAATTTTGCGTAGCATAAACACTATTTATAAAAACTAGAAGTATTAAAAGAAGATTGAAACAGGTAGCAGATTTGAAAGGTACAGGCAACAAACCAATACCAAATAGGAAAAGGGATCCCTGAGTCAGTGCAATCAGAATTTAATTCATCCCTGCCCAGGGTGTCAGTTAAGGGAGTATTGAATCCCCGATGCTATCTTTACATTAATTTGTGCAGCTGGCAGTTACTTTTCTGGTGCTGTATTACCTTCTATCTACATACGGTTTTTTAAGTGACACATCTGCAATTGACTGCCCTAACGTCATCAGGGAATTTATAAAGTTGGTGTCATTTCGTCACGGCTGTCTCCAGAGCAATCGTAGCCGAATGAAATTTGAACCATCCTAGGCTTGTCATTTTTTATGTTTGGTGTTTCCCAAGAGGAGTTTGATACTGTGGTCACAGAAACACCGATGTCTTTCGGAACACACACTAAAAATCAGGGTGTCCTACTTCTCATAAGATGATCCTTATCTTCAGATCCGCACTTCTACTGTAATTTCTGTTGTTGCACCGAATAAATAATTACTGTAGCATGTCTTTTATTCCAGTCTTCGATTACAATATCAATTCTTTAGACGATGACCGGTTTCAGTTCGTAATGACCATCCTCAGATCTTTTTTACACCACGTCCTAAGGTAATAAGGCCATAATGGCATCGTCAAAACATATAAATATAATCAGCACAGCATCGTCATATAGATCTAAAATAAGGTGTAGAATAGGCCACATCGTCCACACAGTGATTTTTGCAACTGGCTCACTGTAGCATTTTACCTTTTTTGTGTGACTATCTGTAGTTTCCTATAATTTTGAGTTCAACAGTTCCTATACATCTTATAACACTTTCCGTTCTGTTAAAAATATTTACCAAATCCGTCGTGACGCGTTGCTTCTCATTTTGCTATGAGGAAACACCAACTGACAAAGATGGTTTAAAAAAACAGCGAACTGCGTCGGCGAGTCTTCGTTCGTGCCTCAGGCGATGGAGGGAATAGGTGTCCGCTGAGGTCGAGGCTCACGTGACGCCTGAGAAAGCACCTGTTTGTTTGTATGGAAGTGAGCCGCGGTTCACAACAAGCGGATTCCAAGACGCGTCTCACTCTTGTTGGTACCATTCATTTTACCACCAAATGTCATGTATTGATGTCTAAACACGTTTTATGTTTGACGTTTGAGGTGGTGTTTACATTACTCTGTTCAAAATGGTTCAAATGGCTCTGAGCACTATGGGACTTATCTTCTTAGGTCATCAGTCCCCTAGAACTTAGAACTACTTAAACTTACTAACCTAGGGACATCACACACATGCATGCCAGAGGCAGGATTCGAACCTGCGACCTTAGCGGTCGAGCGGTTCCAGACTGTAGCGCCTAGAACCGCTCGGTCACAAGGGGCCGGCCATTACCCTGTCTTGAAGTATAGCGCATATGGTAATAGTCGAGGGGGAGCGAATAAGTGTTCCGATTAACATTGACAGAATGTAAGTTCGAGAGTGTGCAGTTGTTATTTCTTTTTGCGGACATGTAGCTCGCAATGGATGCGAGGAACCGATACAACTTAGGCAATTTATACTTTTTTGCATTCGAGCCGTTTTCTCTAGGAATTTATTAGTCAGTTGCGTTGCACTTGGTCGGTCGTTCTCACACACCAGTTCACCGGCGAAAATATATTGGAGCGCTGTAGAGTCTGTAGAAATGACAGTAGGCTCTCATGTGAACTTCCACAACTGACAGCTGACGAACGTCGTGGTAGTGATAAGGAGTGTATGTGCCAAATGTATATATGGAATCAGGATCGTAATGTGCGTTGACATGTAGATGAACAGTAGAGATAAGTTGTCGTGTTTGGACGTGTTGACGACCGACAGCGTGAATGAAGTGCGAGATTTCTTGGCATATCAGCACGAACTGTCCAATGTGTCTACAAAGAATGCAGTACCACTCGCATGTACGTAACCCTGCGTAAAAGCAAACCCAACCGACAGGGACTGCTGACGATTGTCACACCTTGTCAGTGACAGTCGGCAAAAACTGCTGTTGTCAGTGAATGGAGGTTCATCTCAAGCACTTTCTGAGCAAATATTTTGAAGCGGTCTGCATGCAATAAATGTTGGAAGTGGAGTGCTTCGTAAAAGGCCATTGTTCAAATACACACAAAAATCTTGCTCATCTTTTTTTAAAAGAAACTTACAGTAGCTGAATGCAGGGATGTAGTGCAATGGGACAAGTCGCAGTTTTGACTGCATTCAAACAATGTAAGGCACTGAGCGCGCAGGAACCTGTAATGATGATGTGTTTGAACTTGAAATGTGGAGAATGTAGTTTAGGCCAGAGGAGATTCTGATGTTTGGGTGGTGTCTGTTGTACCATTCCAACAGCCTTGCAGCGTGGTAACACCGATTCCCGTCAGGTCACCAAAGTTAAGTACCATCAGGCTTGGGTCGCACTTGGATGGGTCACCTTCCGGATCTGCCGAATGCTGTTGGCAATTGGGGTGCGCTCAGCCCTTGTGAGACCAATTGACTAGCTGCTTGACTGAGGAGTAGCGGCACCGGTCACGAAAACTGACAGCTGCAGGGAGAGCGGTATGCTGACCATATACCCCTGCGTACCCCCACCCAGGCTCAGGTTGACATGGCAGCCGGTCGGTGCCGTTGAACCTCCAAGGCTTGTTCGGACGGTGTTTCTTTGTTGTACCACGACTTGGGCCCACTCATTCAAATCACCATTAACATTCCGGGGTACTTCATTCAACATTTTTGGTGGGGTAGTATTCACCCTCCTACTGAATCTTCACGATGAGAATGTCGTGGACACTCGTGTCTGTCAAGACAACTGCAGCCGCGCTCACAGCCCTACACAGGTACATTATCCGATCAAAAGTAATCGGACAGCTGTTGCTGTTGTTGTGGTCCTCAGTCCTGAGACTGGTTTGATGCAGCTCTCCATGCTACTCTATCCTGTGCAAGCTTCTTCATCTCCCAGTACCTACTGCAGCCTACATCCTTCTGAATCTGCTTAGTGTATTCATCTCTTGGTCTCCCTCTACGGTTTTTACCCTCCGCGCTGCCCTCCAGTTCTAAATTGGTGATCCCTTGATGCCTCAAAACATGTCCTACCAACCGATCCCTTCTTCTATTCAAGTTGTGCCACAAACTCTTCCCCAATTCTATTCAATACCTCTTCATTAGTTATGTGATTTACCCATCTAATCTTCAGCATTCTTCTCAGGCACCACATTTCGAAAGCTTCTATTCTCTTCTTGTCTAAACCATTAATGTTAGTGGACAGTAATATGGGATGTGCCCACCCTTCGCCTTTATGACTGCTTGAAATCTGCTGGGAGCACTTTCATGAGGTGTCTGAATGATTGCAGAGGAATCGCAGCAATTCTTAGTCAAGAGTGAGAGACGACAGTGATGTTGGGTGCTGGAGACTGGAGCGAAGCAGAAGCTCTAACTCATTCTCCAGGTGTACCATTGGCTTCAAGTCGGGGCTCTTGGCAGGCCAGTTCATTCCCGGAATGTTATTTTCCTCAAACCATTGACTCACAGATGCTTGCTTATGACGGGATGCATTATCATGCTGATACAAAGAATCATCGTCCCTGAACTGGACGCAAAACACAAAGTTGTAAAATGTGTTCATATCCTTCCAAATTGAGTATTTTCTTAAGCGTAATAAAGTGGACCACACTTTAATCATGAAAAACACTCGCTTTCTCTATCATCACCTACGCCCCACTCTAATCACCAAAAACACTCGCTTTCTCTATCATCACCTACGCCGTATTTCACTGTTGGCACCACACGCTATGGCAGGTTACGTACTCCAGGCATTTGTCAAACCCAAACCCTTCCATTGGATATTCAGTGCAAGTTGCTCGTTTCCACTGCCCAGTGGCGTCACTCTTTGGAATATCTTAGGCGTCGCTTAGTATTTACTACAGCGGTTTATGAGGGGCTGCTTGCCCATTGTACCTCATTGTTTTGAACTACCTACACGCAGGTCATTATGATAGGTGGACTGCTGGTACCACTTTGGAACACAAAAGTGATTCTTTCGCTGATTTCATGTGGTTTTCACAACCACTTACTGGGATGTTAGACGGGCTCTGTTCGTCAGTCTTGTAAAGGCCTTGTCGCTACAGTTGTGCAGGCCTAGTTGCCAGTTCAGTTGCGGTAGGCCGAGTTTGTGAGTTCATGAAACGGCTTTTGGTGCAGTATACCGCTAACACAATTTCGGTCTGCTACTATTATACAGCTGTGCCCCACGGTCAGGTAACAGGATAGGAGAACGACGGCTCTACAGCGCACCAACAAATTAGTAACAAAGTCACACAAATGAGTTAAAAAGGTATACTTATCTTTGTGACTAGTTGACTTATTAAGTCTGCAACACTGCAAGTAATATAATACAAAAAAGAAGGCGTTCAGTGACTAAGTGCAAGTAATATTAGGTAAACTTCACAGTACATAGCAAATGCAAGTACAACAATGTCTGCTCAATTCTAAGAGTTCACTAACGTAATGGCGTATGGAACTCTTGAGAAATGTCAACGTCGACACCTCCGACTCTTCGTTGCGTCTGACAGAGGTTATATTTACTTGTGATTTCGTCGCGAGGTACTGATTTTGACATTGTACCTTGTTCTTCGGGTGGCGCCGCAGACTAGGGAAACTTTAGAAGCATTGAGATGTCCATGATGAATTTGTTACTCAGACGACATCGAATGACTAGTCCACGTTCGAAGTCACTGAGCTCACCAGGTTGAATCGTTCGGCTGTTACTGCTCCTCTATTGGCAATAGAAAACCCACAGCCTTCTGTTATACTGGCGCGTCCTCGTCCCTCCTCTGTGGCGCCTGGTGGTGAATTCCGCATTATACGGTTGAAGGGGGGGGGGGGGGCGGCGGTTCCAGATTCTTTTGATAAGCTACTGAACGATACTGGTTTGGCAAACAGTGAGGCACCCTTCCGTATTTCGACTGCCCGGCTAAATCATCCTATATAGTACGCAAAAACACCCGATATAGTACCAAAACCAGACTGACATTGACAAGAGAAGTCTACTAGTATCAAACATAGGCCTTAACTTGAGGAAGATATTTCTGAGAATGTGCATTTGAAACACAGCTTCTATGGTACTGAAACATGGGCTATGCGAAAACCAGAGCAGAAGGGAATCGAAGTATTTGATTTGGTACTAAAGACGAATCTTGAAAATTAAGTGGACTGATGAGGTAAGGAATGGAAAGGTTCTGCGTAGGATATGGGTGGAACGAAATATATGTGGAAAAACAATGACAAGAAGAAACGACAGGATGATAGGTTATCTGTTAAGACATCAAGTAATGACTAGGTAGGATTGACGGTGGACATCGAAAGGGTGCAAAAAAGGGCAGCTCGTTTTGTATCACGTAATAGGGGAGAGAGTGTGGCAGATATGATACGTGAGTTGGGATGGAAGTCATTAAAGCAAAGACGTTTTTCGTCGCGGCGAGATCTATTTACGAAATTTCAGTCACCAAACTTGCTCTTCCTAATGCGTAAATATTTTGTTGAGCCCGACCTACATAGGTAGGAATGATCATCAAAATGAAATAAAAGAAATCAGAGCTCGAATAAAAAGGTTTAAGTGTTCGTTTTTCCCGCCCGCTGTTCGGGAGTGGAATGGTAGGGAGATAGTATGATTGTGGTTCGATGAACCCTCTGCCAAGCACTTAAATGTGAATTGCAGAGTAATCATGTAGATGTAGATGCTCGGAGAGGCAGCTGGAGGGGGTATAAACTGTAGAAGGCGACAGAGACTCGAAAATATGTGCCCTTGGCACAGGGCAGAATTCGTGATGGGCCTCATCAAACCAGTCAGAAGACTAAAAAAAAAAAAAAAAAAAAAACTGCCAAAGAAAATATCTGGTAGTATCAGGAGAGCGCATGGAACGTAGCAATAAGCATCCATGTAATTTGGCGTCTCTAGACGATCTAGGAAACATTGATTGGCCTCAGGTGTGTACGGCGCTCCCCAAGAAACTCGTATATCTTCCATGACGTGCTGAAGCCATTATCAAGACTAGAGCTGGTGATATACGGGATTATCGTGGTGCCGCTTGGAGGTGTCCTTATATCCGCTATTTTTAAGTGTATTTCGTCTAGGCACTAAAATTCACTGTGAAACCAGTATAAAGTCCACGACCACACAGCGACTTCTGTGTGTGCTTTCCACTGTCTGAAGCCGATCCCCTTAGTAACATAAGCGTTGCTGGTACTGAAGAGGCCGTCAATGTTGCCAGGTAACATTAGTCTCCAGAACTGCGCAGCCAGTAGCTGCCTGTCTCCATAAACTGTGGGACGTGAGGCCGGCACACACACCTGTTCGCCACGCTTGTGGAGGCCGGGCGCCTTCGCGGTGTTTTGGAATCCCTTTCGCGTCGTGAATAATTGAGGACTCCGGCGTCGGAAGAATTGCCCCTGAGCTGCGGCGAGGCGGGCGGCGAGACCGCACCCCGGCAGTGCCTGCATCTTTCATCGGCATCCCGCATGCACAAACGAGGCACGGTGCCCGGCCCACAAATCTCCGCCAGAGCCTCCAGACGCGGGCCGGCCGCAGCCCCCGACCCGTGTGCCCGAACTCACTACACGCTGCGACCCGTAATGGCGCAGTGTGCCGCCAATGGCAGCCGTCTCACGAGCCATTCCGGTTAAACTGTTGACACAATATTTCTGAAATCCTATCAGTTTATCAGCTGAGCCGTGGCTTCGGAGTTGACATAGGGCTTCTACGTATTTACTATGTTGTAAACTCGTCGAGCGCTGTGACAACACGGCGACACGTTTAGGCTGACTTGCACAACATTTCGTTTTTTTTTTGTTTTTTTTTTAAATGGACTTGTGGTCCGGGGTGATATGTTACAATACAGCATCACCGGTCTATTGCGGTCTAACTGTGTTGGTGAGGCAGTAAATTTCCACAGGGCAGTGACTCCGTCACTGCAATTCACTTTGGAGGTGTGGCGGTGGGACTTGTAGTCCCGTACCACCCTCTGACGGTGATAGTACTACATGAGTCAGGAAGAAGAATTTTGCCTAACATGGGCAGGTGAAGGTGTGGCGGTGGGACTTGTAGTCCCGTACGCCAGGGCAGGGGTGTAGGAATGACAACATTTCGAGGTGTGTGCTACGTATATATGAAGACGGTATCTGTTCTTTCCGACATGTCCGAAAGAACAGACACCATCTTCAAATGTATAGTTAAGGCTCACCGGCCATTTGGCCATCTTCTGTGCGGATGCGCACACGTTGCCCGAACTCTTACGGGAATCGGCCGTAAAGCCGCGAGTAATGAGTATAATGGGTAGGGGCACTACGAATATAGTGCGGGACAATAAGTTGGGAATGTGGGTCTCACCGGAGGCGTGGCAGAGATAAGTCCCTGCAGTCGCACTATCCTCTGTGTCCTCGGTGGCTCAGATGGATAGGGCGTCTGCCATTGTTGTGTACATAGTTCCACGTAATCACCGCTACACAACTTTCCCACTAGAGCACGCCCCGCTAAGCACAGCAGCGCAGGCGCAGCGCTCGTCCGTCTCCGCAATAAGAGATGGGGCTGCCTTAGAGACGGACCAAATTCTGCTTCCGCCGATCCGCGTATTAATATGTAACGCAGCCAATGAGATTGCTGCTAATGTACAACCTTTTCTGCTCGCGAATCACACTCGCGCAGTGATACCTGAACGCGCGAGGTATTATAACGAGTGTACAGACCTACGGTTAGTCAGTCTGCATTTGTCTGCACCAGTCTTTACCGGTCTGCATTAGTCTGTACCAGTCCATAGTCAAGTTTCAGTCTGCGCCTAATAAGATTATCATATTCCTGTACATAGCCATGAAGAGAAATGTACAGACACTTTGTCAAGTATCAGAGATATGTGAGAATATGATTAACGTACCAAGACCAAAGGAACTTCAGATTGTCAATTGTAAATAGTATCCAGAACCAAGTTACGTAAGGTTTATGCTTGTTACTATTTTAATAAATGTGTGTGAAAATTAATCAAGTTCTGTTTAAAGTTGTCCACCGTCAATCTGCTACTCTAAGCGTGCAAGTGGCATTTCTATCATCTGACCTAACGGCAGAATATAAACACGCCACGATAAGACCACGAGACATATTGTTGACACTCGCCTACTTCGTTAGAGCGACAACCTAAGTGGTCTGATGGTGTGTGTACCGAAGGTCTTACAGTACGCACACCACAGCCATGTAAGCAGGAGATTCTGGGTTCGAGTCCCGGTCAGGGCACACATTTTCAACTGTCCCCGTTGACGTGTTTGCTACGATTAGGTACCTCATTCACACACTGCGACAACACTGCACCACGATTCAGCGGATAACCCGAGATGATTTCATCAATGAATTCGACGAGAAAGCCTGAATTTTCGTACTAGCACATTATGTCACATTTTACATACATACATATGCTTACTCCCGTTAGTGATCCAAGGTAATATAATAAATAAAGAAACTCTGTCTGTAACGTTTACACGACTAAACCGCTGAACATATTTAGATGAGATTTGGGATGCAAATAGCTTCAACACTGACGACTAACATAGGGTACTTCAGAAAGTAAAAAAAAAGAGAAATTGTACCCTGCGAGGTTTAAGCAAGGAATGGAACATCTTTTTTACATCTCCCAACATAAACCGAACTGAAAACTTACTAAATTAGTTACGTAATTTACACGGTGTAGAATATCTAGTTACTTCAATAGAACAATGCATAGATGTGCACTCCTACCTATTCCCCTCTACATACAGCACTCACCAACGACGCTGTGCATGCTGCTACGTTGAGTGGTGTATTGGAGCAGCTGGGGAAGGGGTGGGGGGGGGGGGGGGGTCGGACGAGGTGCACGCCCGAGCTATGCTTACACGAACAGGCAGTTACATAAGGGTAGCTGATGTTACTTCAAGTACAATAGATTACTTATTGACCATCGCTCATAACAAAAAAACTACTGATAAGGGAGTGCAGCCGCAGGTAACACCTTCGATTAGTCATATTGGAGGGAATGGATCAAATATGTAAGCAATGTAGTGCGTTGAAATGGAAGGAAAAAAAGTTCTGTGTTGCTCTAGTGAAAAAATATAACTTCTGTAATTTCTGTACGAATGCAATGATCCGAGGCGCTTCTTAAATGCATTTAGGTAATATAATGCATGCTTCAGAAATGTTGAAATGTGTGTGAAATCTTATGGGACTTAACTGCTAAGGTCATCAGTCCCTAAGCTTACACACTACTTAACCGAAACTATCCTAAGGACAGACACACACACCCATGCTCAAGGTAGGATACGAACCTCCGCCGGCACCAATGCATGATTTCAGATTTGTCATATCCCTACAGCTAAATTATCAAAAAACTTCCATAATGTAGGTTTATACTAGCACTGCATACATCCATACATGTAAGCATATATAACCACACCACTACTTACGTAGACATTTATATAAATTACTAGCTTTCTTATTCACCATCAGTGATCATAATGAAGCTACTGGTATGCGAGCTCAGCTGAGGATAACAGCTAATATTTCATAACTATAAATATCTTGTGTCATTATATCAGCGACTTTATTTTAAAACTCTTGTGCGAAATGTTATATGTAGAGTTCTAGACAATAAAGGTAACACTATCCGCGCTGTATCCACAAGTAGTTTATACGCATCCGCGATTCTTTTATACGCATATACGAATACTAAAATCTTGTAAACTAGTACGACCGGTTGGAGTTGCTACATAGCTGATGGTAGGTTACCGCCTGGCCATTATCATCTGCTGATCTAAGACGTCGTCGACCGAACCGACACACATTCCCTACCGGAGGGGACACAGGCCAGACGTGTTAGACATGGCCCTCATCAAGGGCATAACAACGACACTCAACGTTGCCGTTGAAAACGATCTGCCCTCAAATCACCAACCCGTTATACTGTACATTGAAGAAACACTGCAGAACATGGAACAACGCAGGATGTTAGACTACAGGCGCGCGAATTGGACCCAGTTCAAGGAAACGCTTGACAGTCGCATCCCACCAACCCACGCGATTAACGAGACAGCCCAAATTGACGAGGCAGTCGAAACCCTCACCGGCGCCGTCCAGGACGCAATAGCCGACACCATACCAATCCGCACGCCACAACAACACAGTGCTGCCCTGCCCCAGGAAATCCTGGGCCTAATCTCAATGAGGAACCGCCTCAGGAGACACTGGCAGCGTACCAGGCGCCAGCACTTCAAACGGCACATTAACAGGCTCCAGGGTATAATCCGGGAAAAAATACAAACATTCAAGACACAACAGTGGGACCAGAAACTCGAAGGGCTGGACACCACGCGACCTGGCGTGTGGCAGCTAGCCCGACACTTCACCAGGGAGAAACTGTACACCCCCACGTTACAAGGGCCAGACGGACCAGCATATTCTGCGGAAGAAAAAGCGGAACTGATGGCCCTCACACTTGCAGCGTCATTCACACCGAACCTGGATCCCTCAGACCCAGCATTCACATTTGCTACGGACCAGGAGGTCACAAGCATCTTGGCCCAACCAGCGCGCAACCACATCCGACAAGCTAGTACAGCAGAAATCAAATGGGCCATCATGCAGACCACTGCTAGGAAGGCCCCTGGTCACGATGGCATTCAAAACCGTGTCCTCCAGGAGTTCACGGACAAAGCTGTAGACTACCTAGCACACATTACGAATGCCATACTCAAGCACCAACACTTCCCCGCCTTTTGGAAGACGGCCAAGGTCCTGATGTTCAGGAAGCCGGGGAAAGACCACTCCCTCCCACAAAATTACCGACCCATCAGTCTGCTGAGCGCGCTCAGCAAGATCGTTGAGAAGGTAATATTAAAACGACTCACCAGGCACTGCATCACAAACGACACCCTGAGACCGGAGCAATTCGGTTTCAGGAATCACGACTCAACAACACAACAACTCCTCCGCGTCGTTGAATACATAACACACGGATACAACACAAGCAAGGCAACTGGGGCGGTGTTCCTGGACATCGAAAAGGCTTTCGATCGTCTATGGCACAACGGCCTAATACGCAAACTTAGTGACGCAGGGTTCCCCGACGGGCCCGTACGTCTCATACACTCATATCTCACGGACAGGAGTTTCAACACCGACGTGCAGGGCAAACAATCGACACGACATGGTATACAGGCAGGAGTACCCCAAGGAAGTATCCTAGGGCCCCTACGGTTTAACCTTTACATTAACGACCTCCCAGCTACACATAACACGACGGTAGCAATCTACGCGGATGACACTGCCATCCTTGCGCAAGATTGGAAGCCGTCTAACATTAACTCACGACTACAGACCGCACTCAGAACGGCGGAGCCTTGGCTGGTGAAATGGCGTGTTAGAGTAAACGTCGACAAGTGCGAGGCCGTTCTGTTCACTAGAAGACCGAAGCAACTGCGCAAACATCAGCACTGCAACCCAATAACACTACACACACGCCCAATACGTTTCCGCGAGAAGGTCAAATACCTCGGTGTCTGGCTGGACAGGAAACTACTCTGGGGGGACCACATTCAACACGTGACCAACAAAGCTAACGCGACGCTCCAACAACTCTACCCTATGCTTAACAGGCGTAGCACACTGAACAGGGGGGTCTCTAGGTCCATGTACATGACACTTATTAGACCCCTGATGACGTACGCAGCCCCTGTCTGGGGATACGCTGCGCCAACTCGCCTGCGCCGTCTGCAGCTCATACAGAACAAAGTACTCAAAATCATAAGCAACGCTCCGCGCTACACACGCATCGCGGACCTTCACCGGGAATACCGGCTAGATACTATCTTGCGGGTATTCCAAAAACTCTCCACACGACTGTACAATAACACGAGACACTCTCACAACCCGTTTATCCTTTCTCTAGGTAACTACGACCACAACCATAGATGGAAGCATAACAGACCAAAGACATTACTGGCTAGGAACTGAACATCTATGGTCTATAGAACGCTAACACGACAGTACTGGCGAGCCCCTGCAACACAGTTATTACTGGAAACCCAGATGTGGGACTAGCCGAAAAACAGGCAACCGCAGGGAAACCGTACTGTACACAGCACGCAAACCAGCCACACACACCCCCTACACAGTCTGTGAGCCGATCTATGACCGATCGCCCACTAATCCACAACGACCTTGAACTGTTGCAGGGACGCAGCAACTGCAGCAAGCGCCACAACAAGCTCCAACAACGACAAAGGTAACGATGCACGATACCTCGAACTAACACAACCACACCTTGCATGCACTGTCGCAGATAGCAAGCCGCTACTGCCCTTACTACCCGCCCTACTGTCGCAGAGGTTTTTTTTCCCTTGGCTCTTGCCTTGGCACTTTTTTTTCCTCTGCCCTTACAACCGCTACCCTTCAATCGTTTTCGACCACTTCTATCTCCTGATGGACCATGTTAATGAGTAATCTTACCCAGGCGCATGGACAACATCACAACCCGCATCCTGTGACGCCTGATTCAAAAACTAACATGTTTACGGAGGTGACAGTAGAACTTTTTATTTGGTCACCACGTTGGTGTGGGCGTGGAGGGGCCCCATCCTTGCTAAGACGTCGTAATTTTAATTCCTAACATTAAGAACGCGGAGGCCGATCGTGACTACATTTTAATAAAACGGATTCTCTCGTATCAGTGACAAGTCCTTACGTTCTGTCGTAATTAGTAAGACGGATTCTGAAAATTTTGTGGCAAATATAGCCTCAACATTGAACAGTCAAATGGAGTCATGCTATAAGTTTTCGTCATCTATTGCGTGCTGTGTAATACTAACCACATAGTTCGTTTATAAGATGTACGTTAATTTAAAATAATGTTACACCAATCGCGCAGTTCCGGACTGAAGCGTCTAGAACCGCTCGGCCACCGCGGCCGGCTTTTGAGGCTCCTATTAAAATGATGCACAGAAGGTTAAATTATTTCACAGCGTAATACTGCTTGCAACTGTATGAGTGGCTCTGTTATTTGTATCCATCTAACAGCTTCCATTGTAGTTGACAGTGGGTAACACATCGCTCAAGTTTCGCTGGATGTGTATGTACAGCATGTAACGGTTATAAATCCAGATATTTTTGAATGTGGTACCTTAATATGTACGCAACTCACTTTGTTGGTGTTTTTCTTTTCCCTGTATCTAACAGTCTTCCCACGAACACACAAATACGTCACAAACTTTACGACCTAATGTTTTCTGCACGGTTGTAACTAACTGGACTTCGTCTATTGACTAATCACTCTATCCCCACACGTCCAG
The DNA here is from genome assembly GCF_021461395.2 of Schistocerca americana. Classification (NCBI taxonomy): domain Eukaryota; kingdom Metazoa; phylum Arthropoda; class Insecta; order Orthoptera; family Acrididae; genus Schistocerca; species Schistocerca americana. The sequence goes on along the minus strand of NC_060123.1, from coordinate 633,048,186 downwards.
ACTGCAACATCAGGCCTGCTGCTTAAGGAAAAACAAGCATTAACGGCTTGCTCTTCCCTCACGTGTTAGAAGGTACCACTAACCTTAAAACATAGGACTTGTCATTGGTTAATTATTAGTCTGCAAATAAATGCTGATGTAATGTTCAGAACACTGTCGTCAGTCACCAGTAGAAATATATGCACTTTTATTCGTAACACCCTGTATAAACAGATACTGTGTGAACAATGAGTAAAGTTATACCAACTGTCAGTCACAATGAAAGCTAATAGAGGGTTACTAATAATAAAGCTGCCTCTACCGTCGTAGGACAGCACCCAGAATTTCACTATGAAACAGTCATGTAACTTCCTGTGCATCATGTGAAGATCAGGCCGAAAAGGTTAAAATACATGTTTATGGAATAAAAAGAATTTCATAAATGTGACTGGTTGCAGTTTTCTGTATTGATACTGCATAAACGGTAACGATTTCTTAAACACTCGTAATGGATAAGCTAAAACGGAAGTAATATCGGTCGTTCTCCAAAGAAGTAATCCACACAAACGATTTAGGAGACAATCTGAGCAGACCTTCTATGTTGTTTGCAGATGATGCTGTTGCGTACCGCCTACTAAAATCACAAGAAGATCAAAATTATCTGCAAAGTGAGTTAGATAGGACATCCATATGGTGTAAAGACGGCAACTGACTGTAAATAATGGGAAGTGCGAAGTCATCCACATGAGTACTCAAAAGAACCCATTACATGTCGGCTAAACGACAAATCACACAAATCTAATGGTTGTCAATTCAGCTAAATACCTAGGGACTACAATCACGAACAACTTAAACTGGAATAAGTACGTGGTAAATATTGTAGGGGTGGCTAACCAAATGGTGCCTTTTATGGCAGAACACTTAGAAGATGGAACAGGCCTACTAAAGATTACGCTTGTCCGACCTGCTCTTAAGTGTTGCTACGCGGGTGGGATCCTTACCAGATAGCATTTACGGAGGACATCGAGAATGTTCAAAGAAAGGCAGCTCGTTTTTCACTACCGGTAAATAAGGGAGAGGGTGTGGCGGATATGATACGCGAGTTGGGGTGGTCATGATTAAGAAAAGATCTTTTCACGAAATTTCTGTCATCATGTTTCTCATCTAAATGCGAAAATATTTTTATGGCGCAGCCTACATCGGAAGAAGTGATAAACGTAATAAATCAGAACTGGCACAATAAGATTAAAATATTCGTTTTTCCCGCACCCTGTTCGAGAGTGAAACGGTGGAGACGTAGTGTGAAGGTGATTCGATGAACCCTTCGCCAGGAAATTTGGAAATTTGTGGTAAGGTACTATAGGACCAAACTGCTGAGATCATCGGTCCCTAGACTTACACACTACTTACACTAAGGACAACACACACACACACACACACACACACACACTCATGCCCGAAAGAGGACTCCAACCACCGACGGAAGGGGAGGGGGGGGGGGGGAGGCGGGAGCCGCACAAACAGTGGCAAGGTGCCTGAGACCGCGCGGCTACCCCGTGCGGCGCTTCGCCAGGCATTTAATTGTAATTTGCAGAGTATTCATATATATGTATATGTATGAATGTGATAAACAAATATGAGTTAGACTATGGAGCGAAGCTTCCAATGGATGGAGTGTATTAGAAAAGCGTTCATGTTACTTTGTGGATACATTCGTTAGTTACGTAAGTCACCTCAGTTTATGTAATCTAAAGGAGAATGAGTCAGACACAAGGCATCACCTGATACGACGGAAGCGAGATATACGTGTAATTCTGCAGAAAATCAGGAAGATCTGCATGTCACCACCTTAAGTTTTTTCAAATGTCGAAAACGGATCTACCGTGTTACGTAATCCATCCGACACATCTACATTCCCTCCGGTATGGATAATAAACGACTAGGTAAACAATAATAACCCGACCGCACGCAATTTAAAAACAGAAAATAATAGTAGTGACACTGTCATTTGACTTTTGACCACAAGCGTGCGGTTAAAGGTTATTACTGCTCATCTCTGCAGACACATCCGTAGATGCCGCATCGGTGCAATATCTTACCGGCAAAGTCAGCATTACTGCGGACATCCTTCGGTTAATCCGTAGGTACCTCAATCCATGAGGGAGTCTAATTATATGCGTCGCGCCCCAAATGGAATTTGTTGAACTGCCCCACTAGTGTCACCGTTTACATGCAATATATTCTTTCGCCCATTACTTTACTGTGATATGCAAACACAGCTAATGGCACTCAATCAAACTAAGATTGCGTCTACCAACAGGAGATTTCTAAAAATGAGAGGAGACCTAGCAAATGACTTTCCTGTTGCCTCATTACACGACACTCTCACCACAAAGAAAATTATTGATGAATGTGAGGAGCAGTGCGATACACATCCTGAGTGTTTTCGTAAGAGCGTGCAAAAATGTAACAGGACATAGAGGATGCTCTACCGAACAATTTGAGGTAGCGAACCTGTGGTCGGGGAAGCCAGCTTAAGGAAATATGGAAGAAAACTTGTCTGCCGGTTTATCTAACGTTACTGGTTTCCAGCTTATTTGCAACTAACATGCGTTCAAGTTTATACGTATTGTACTGTTTACTTACAATGTTACTTATAGTCCGTCTTGATTGCAAATATTTTATTCATATGACCGGTTTTGGTTCATTCAGAACCATCTTCAGATCTGCGTCACATGTTACGCAGCATGTGAAAGCTGCTGGATTTGGACGGGTTACTCCTGTAACTGAAATATCAGATCTGAAGATGGTTCTGAATGAACCGGAACTGGTCATATGAATAAAAAATTTGCAATCAAGACGGATTATAAGTAACATTATAAAATCACTGATTGCTGTTATCCTATCAGACATTATGTCTGTTTTTGCAAACTGTTTACTTACATCTACATTCCTTATTTGCTGCAAGGAAACAAGGCGGAAGAACTGATTACCAGGAAGTATTTTCTGTTCGCTGGATTGAAAGGGGAGATCCTATTCCATGGCCTGGGAGGTCAGCTGAACTGAATCCCCTTGATTATTTCCTATTCCGATGTCTAAAGTCATTCGTGTATGAGACCCCTGTGGATACGGATATGGAATTAGTTACCACAATAGTAGCTGCCTGTGATGTGGTTCGAAACACACCAGAGATATTTGCCAGGGTGTGTCAGAACCTTGCTCGCCGATGTCATGCATGCATTGAGGTTGATGGCCGTCAGTTTAGCACATTTTGTAAGATACAGTACAAATGGTACGTTCATTGTGTTGGTGATGGTATTTGCAGTTAACTCTAACTAACGTAAATAACAGAGTACACAATTCTGTGATTTTATTCCTATTATCTCCGTTAGATGGCTTTTCCGACCCCAGGTTTCCTACCTCAAATTGTTCGGTGACACATCCTCTACGTCGCGTTACTTTTTTGCACGCTCTTACCGAGATACGCTGTAGATGCAGTAGATTAAAATAAGCTGGATTCACGAAATCTGTCCTAAGGCACAAACCAAGCACCTTCAGTTACCCACATAAAAATGGTATACACCCCACATGTCATTCTGGAAGTTGCACCAGACATATTCTACCAGTTAGTTGCACACGATGAAAAAATAAACAAACTCCTTCACAGACCATCTAAAATTATTGAAATATCCAACGTTCGCGCTGAGAGAGGAAGAACTGGCGCAACTACACTACTGGCCATTAAAATTGCTACACCAAGAAGAAATGCAGACGATAAACGGGTATTCATTGGAGAAATATATTATACTAGAACTGACATGTGATTACATTTTCATTAAATTTGGGTGCATACATCCTGAGAAATCAGTACCCAGAACAACCACATCTGACCGTAATAACGGCCTTGATACGCCTGGGCATTGAGTAAAACAGAGCTTGGATGGAGAGTACAGGTGCAGCTGCCCATACAGCTTCAACACGATACCACAGTTCATCACGAGTAGTGACTGGTGTGTTGTGACCAGCCAGTTGCTCGGCCATCACTGACCAGAGGTTTTCAATTGGCGAGAGTACTGGAGAATGTGCTGGCCAGGGCAGCAGTCGAACATTTTCTGTATCCAGAAAGGCCCGTACAGGACCTGCAACATCCGGTCGTGCATTATGCTGCTGAAATGTAGGGCTTCGCAGGGATCGAATGAAGGGTAGAGCCACGGGTCGTAACACATCTGAAATGTAACGTCCACTGTTCAAAGTGCCGCCAATGCGAGCAAGAGGTGACCGAGACGCGTAACCATTGGCACCCCATACCATCACGCCGGATGATGCGCCAGTATGGCGATGACGAATACACGCTTCCAACGTGCGTTCAACGCGATGTCGCCAAACACGGATGCAACCATTATGATGCTATAAACAGAACCTGGATTAGTCCGAAAAAATGACGTTTTACCATTCGTGCACCCAGGTTCGTCGTTGAGTACACCATCGCAGGCGCTCCTGTCCGTGATGCATCGTCAAGGGAAACCGCAGCCATTGGTCTCCGAGCTGATAGTCCATGCTGCTGCAAACGTCGTCGAACTGTTCGTGCAGATGGTCGTTGTTTTGGAAACGTCTCCATCTGTTGACTCAGGGATCGAGACGTGACTGCACGATCCGTTGCAGCCATGCGGGTAAGATTCCTGTCATCTCGACTGCTAGTGATACGAGGCTGTTGGGATCCAGCACGGCGTTCCATATTACTCTCCTGAACCCACCGATTCCATATTCTGCTAACAGTCATTGGATATCGACCAACGCGAGCAGCAATGTCGCGATACGATAAAGCTGCTGGGCTACAATCCAACCTTTATCAAAGTCGGAAACGTGGTGGTACGCATTTCTCCTCCTTACACGAGGCATCACTACAACGTATCACCAGGCAACGGCCGTCAACTGATCTTTGTGTATGAGAAATCGATTGGAAACTTTCCTCATGTCAGCACGTTGTAGGTGTCACCACCGCCGCCAACCTTGTGTGAATGCTCTGAAAAGTTAATCATTTACATATCACAGCATCTTTTTCCTGTAGGTTAAATTTCGCGTCTGTAGCATCTTATCTTCGTGGCGTAGCAATTTTAATGGCCAGTAGTGTACATTCGCCAGAACAGAAAGGATATGATTTCATGACAACAGGAGTTACTGATACATCAATCCTGTTCGTAATTTGTTAGTATTTGTTGAAAAGAATCAGGGCAAATAAATGGGGATTAAAATGCCTTAAACTTGGGCAAACAGTTCCACAAAAGATTTTTTTTCAACGGGTATGTTTTTTTATCAGCAATAAAGTATATTTCCGGACTATGCATAACAAAAGTTTCCTCCGATCCACCAAGTTCACATAATGTGTCCAAGACAAATACGAATTCAAAATTAAAAATAAACAGTGCCATAACAGCATTAACTTCAACTGGCTGCAAAGGGCTCCGCCCTCTGGCAACCCGTCATCTCCTACAGAGGCAGAGTGGAGAGAAAGGTCCCCCATCTTGCACGTGACGAGGAAAAAATAAGCTCCGTGTTATTGGAGTTAGGGAGTGTACTGCAGGCAGGTCGCCGACATTGGAGACTGCTTCCCTTCCTTGGCTGCACACTCGCGACACAGCACAAGCCGGCGCCACCGCAGTGCTGCCTGTGTGTCCCTCCTTGCGACGCCCTCGGCTCCAGACCTGAGTAGGAGACATAGTTGTGCGTGGTGGGCTTTGTCAGCGCCTCCAGCGCAGACAGCCTACCCCAATTGCATTCGCGCCGTCCTCTCCGGCGTCTAGCAGCAATCCGGCGCCTGCTGTCGAGTTTCGGAGCGACTCGGCGACGTCTTTGATCTTGGCTTGCGTCGCAGCACTGTGCCGTGCCGTTTGCAGCCAACTGCTCCAGCGGTTCGCAGACGATTTGCGCTACCATTTCGGCCCGATGGCCTTCAATGTGACTCCGCTACAAAGCGGTAGCGTCTCATAATCGTGCGTTCTGCCTCTCTAGAAATGGCGGCCGCTTTGCGGTCTGTGCAAGTCCCCACCGCAGACCCAGCCGTTGCTTTCCGGAAGACGGAAACAAAGTTTCTCACTGTTGGTGCATACAACACTATCAATAATCGTATCTAAATTCACAACAGAGCATTTCTTAACACCATCAACATTACTAAACGCGGAATCGCGGGTTGCCTGGTAACGGCTTCTAAGATAACAAATACATGCCGAGACAAAAAAGACAAAAAAAGAAACGACACACCACGAAGGAGCTACTCAAGCTGGTCACAAAGTGATACTCATAAAAGTATCTACGGGCAATGCGAAACTGTAAATGATGGTGACCGGTGGATGACTGGGTGACGCTGCAGCTCAGTTTCACCGCGTAGCTGTCAAGGATGATAAAATGGTTCAAATGGCTCTAAGCACTTTGGGACTCAACATCTGAGGTCATCAGTCCCCTAGACTTAGAACTACTTAAACCTAACTAACCTAAGAACATCACATTCATCCATGCCCGAGGCAGGAATCGAACCTGTGACCGTAGCAGCAGCGTGGTTCCGGACTGTAGAGCATAGAACTACTCGGCCACAGCGGCCGGATAGGACGACAAACAAGGGCATATCGATACCAGTGCACCAATTCTTTGCCAATTTCATTCCATGTACTCAGCCGGACGATAACTATGTCTCGCAGACAGGCTCGTGAGAAATTTACGCAGATATCAGCATTTGAGGGCGCGTATTTGGACTCAAAGAAGAGGGCTGGAGTAATGGACGAATAGTTCGATATTAGAACAGGAGCGATGCCACTATTGGACGATGTTGGCAGAAGAGAATGAACCAAGGCAGAACACAGCGCCAAAGAACAAGCGAACGACCAACAGAGGCAACATGACGTGAGGAATGAGTAATAGTATGTGGGGAAGCTCAGGGCGGCAAATTCACCATTATCACAGATTCAATGTGAAACTGGTGCTTCAGTGATCACAACAACCATTGATAGACGACTCACAGAAAGCGGGCTGAAATCACGGCGCTCCTTGTGCCGACTACTATTGCCTTTTTTGGCCTCGCGTTTTTGCAGTCGCGGCTTGGAATGTTATCTACTGAAAGAGAATTGTCTTCACTGATGAGCCCTGGTTAGAACTGAGCCCAGATGACGCAAAGACGTGCCTGGAGAACCATCAGACAGAGGTCGGATACCAACTTGACTGTCTTCCGCCATACGGCTCTACGATCAGGTTTGATGGTCTGACGTACTATTTATTTTCACAGAAGGTCAAATGGTTCAAATGGCTCTGAGCACTATGGGACTCAACTGCTGAGGTCATAAGTCCCCTAGAACTTAGAACTACTTAAACCTAACTAACCTAAGGACATCACACACATCCATGCCCGAGGCAGGATTCGAACCCGCGACCGTAGCGGTCGCGCGGTTCAGGACTGTAGCGCCTAGAACCGCTTGGTCGCTCCGGCCGGCACAGAAGGTCACATTTGGTTGTCATCCACTGCACCCTTACAGCACAGTGGCACGTCGACGATATTCTACGCTCAGTTTCGTTGCCTTGGAGTTCAGCAAAATAATGACCACCTGCAAACGTCAAGAGCTTCTATTGATTTTCTTCGTGCATGCCAAACCCCATGTTTGCCAGTCAGGTAGCGGGATCTCTTCCCAAATGGGAACGTTTGGAGCATTATAGCCATGGCCTTCCAAGCAGCTCGGGATTTTGACGATCTACCCAGCCAATTTTACAGAACTTGGCACGATATCCCTCAGGAGGACATCCAACAACCCGGTCTATCAGTACCAAAACGAATAACTATTTCCAGCCGGCCGCGGTAGCCGAGCGATTCTAGGTGCTTCAGTGCGGAACCACGCGGCTGCTGCTCACGCAGGTTCGAATCCTGCCTCGGGCATGGATGTGTGTGATGTCCTTAGGTTTAAGTAGTTCTAAGTCTAGGGGACTGTGACCTCAGATGTTAAGTCCCATAGTGCTTAGAGCCATTTGAACCATTTGAACTATTTGCATATAGACTAGGAGCGGATCATCATGTTATCGACTTCCTTTGTTTGTAAAGTTCTTTCTTTTGAATAAATCGTCCAACATTTTTTTAAATTGTATATACGTACATCCAGTGTACTGCTTTCCGTCCCCATTCGGATAAATTCGTCGTGTTGTGCCGCTTTTCTGTCTTAGACTGTACAGTGGTGTACAGAACGTGAAAAAAACACTCCATCTTCAAGCCACAAGAGGCCCATCGGGACCATGCGACCGCCGTGTCATCCTAGGCTGAGGATGTGAATAGGAGGGGCATGTGGTCAGCACACCACTCTCCCAGTCGTTATGATGGTTTTCTTTGACCGGAGTTGCTACTATTCGGTCAAGCAGCTCCTCCATTAGCATTACGAGGCTGAGTGCACCCGGAAAAACGGCAACAGTGTATGGCGGCCCCGATGGTCACCCATCCAAGTGCCGGCCACACACGACAGCACTTAACTTCGGTGATCTGACGGGAACCGGTGTACCCACTGCGCAAGGCCGTTGTACAGAACATAACTACAAAAGTAATTTCCATATGATGTGTTACTGCCAAGTAACATAGCTCGATTAAATTTGAATTATACATAGAACGGATTGCTACAGTATCGTAAGGAAGGTAACTGACAGAAACACCCAATAAAACGAACATAATTACACTTTTATTCAAAAACAGTAAATCCGCTGAAGCCACCACAACCATATACGATGGTCCTCTGGACATTAAACAAAGGCGGGACACGATCCTTAATAAGCTCTATGATAATTTGGGACGGCAGTGCATGCTCAGCAACGTGCTCCCAAGCTGGCTGCAAGGTTGGTAAGGAGTTCTTCTCCCTGATGCTCCATTCCTCTGGCAGCGCCATTGACTACTGTATAGTCGTTGGGACATGTGGACGCACTGCAGTCCTCCTCCCATCGCACCCCACATGTATTTGACGAGATTTACGTCGGGGGAACGGGAAATCCAGTCCATCAGCCGAATATCCTCTCGATCGAAGAGGTCTTCCATCTGCATCTATCGATTCGGTCACGTATAGTCATTCAGAGAAACTTACTCACCGCTCTCTTGACACCATCGTAAATGGTGCTACCGATCTGTGGATGGTAACAGAACACAGCACACCGGTAGTCATCCAGAAAGAACACCTCCATTCAGTCGAAATGCCACTTTGGAGCGTGAGATGGCGTGTCTTACAATCCTGTTAAACGTGGTTCCAATGGCAACCGCTGCTTGATGTTAAAGTCCTTTCTTCTCTGCTGTGGTTGACTGTGGATGAAACCCTCCTCTGCTTTGGGCAGCGGTACCTGAGGTTTTGGACGATCCCCATGCACGTAAAACAATGCTGTGAGAAATACCAAATACTTGGGCTACACTCCTTCCAGTTTGTCTGTGCTTCTTCTCCGAGTCATGTTATCTGTATGTTGCCACTGGTCCCTGTTCTAAAGAACACCACCACCAAAATTCACAGCCACTGCTCACTGTTTGATACACTGTATCTTTTCCCGTTCTTTGAACTGTCTTTCTTCGTGGGGTGAACCCCATCTGGCGCTATAGTAACGGGGACCTGACGCTATGTGAGGTACAGCTTCCCGTGCACGGGAGGGAGACCTCTGGCATCACGCTCCCATACTTTCATTCATTACCATCAGTTATTAATATGTTAAGTTACTTTATATGTCTGGTCCTTAAATTTTTCAGAGAATTATTGACAGAATTTATATATTTTAAATGCTATCACAACATACTCATCAAGAAGTATAATCTAAAGTTAATGGCTCACAACAACAAAACATAGTTAATAAAATGTAATAAAATTTTGGGAACACATTTATCTAGACTCATTCTCATAAATTAACGATAATTGTAGGTGCCGCACAACGTGGCATTACACATAGCACAGGCACATAGGGAACACACACGGCACAGATCTACAAGTCCACGGTATTGGTGATAAGTTGAGAAAACACTCCCGAAACACATGTGCTACAAAACTCCACTGTTTCCTGCGCATATACCCCGACATCAATATAGGATATGATTACTATGCACACCTACACAGGCCGCACAACGGGTTTGTATACTCTGGATCAGGTGGTCGAGCAGCTGCTGGGGTATAGCCTCCCATTCTTGCACCAGTGCCCGTCGGAGCTCCTGAAGTGTCCTAGGGGGTTTGAAGACGAGCAGCGATACGTCCACCGAGAGCATCCTAGACGTGCTCGATGGGGTTTAGGTCTGGAGAACAGGCAGGCCACTCCATTCGCCTGACATCTTCTGTTTCAAGGTACTCCTCCACGATATCAGCTCGGTGGGGCCGTGCGTTATCATCCATCACGAGGAAGGTGGGAACCACTGCACCCCTGAAAAGGCGGACATACTGGTGCAAAATGACGTCCCGATACACCTGATCTGTTAAAGTTCCTCTGTCTAAGATATGCAGGCGTTTAAGTGCACCAATCAAACCACGACCTCCATACAGGTCCCTTTCAAGGACATTAAGGGGTTGGTATCTGGTTCACGCCAGATGAAATCCTGGCGAGAATCATTGTTCAGACTACATCTCAACTCGTCCGTGAACATAACCTGGGACCACTGTTCCAATGACCATGTACTGTGTTCTTGACACCAGGCTTTACGGGCTCTCCTGCGGTCAGGGGTCAGTGGAATGCACCTTGCAGGTCTCCGGGCGAGTAAACCATGTCTGTAGATTGTATGTCTGGATACAACTGTTCCAGTGACAGCGGTAAGGACCCGTGCAAAGATACCTGCAGTATTCCATGGCCGTCTGCGGGCACTGCTGGTGAGATATCAGTCTTCTTGTGGTGTTGTACACTGTGGATGTCCCGTACTGTAGAGCCTGGACACGTTTCCTGTCTGCTGGAATCGTTGCCATAATCTTGAGATCAGACTTCGTGGCACACGGGGGGACCGTGCTACGACCTGCTGTGTTTGAACAGCCTCCAGTCGTCCTAGTATTCTACCCCTCACAACGTCATCAATACGTGTTATTTGAGCCATTTTCAACACACACTCACTATTAGCACGTGTGAGAACGTCTGCACACTTACTCGCTGCACCGCACTCTGACATGCACCAACACACATCTGCGTATGTGGACTGCTGCCAGCGCCATCGTGCGACGACCGCAGGTCAAATTCACCGCATGGTCATATCCAGAGGTGGTTTAAGCCCGAAAACCGCCCACCAGAGCGTTGTTTCACCATGTATCAGCATTATCCAGCATGAGTGTAGATTACATGTTTAAGTGAGTATTACTGCGACATCACAGGTCAATACAAGCACGCGTTAGGGCACTGCAAATCTGAAGTGCTGATACATCAATAATCGGTATAATCACCAAAATGTTAAATGCAAGCATCCAAGCGCGCATCCATTGTGCTGTGCAGGTGTCTGCTGTCAGTTTGTGGGATGAAGTTCCATGCTTGTCGCACTTGGTCGATCAATACAGGACGGTTAATTCTGGTTGTAGATGACGCTGCAGTTGTCGTCCGATGATTACCCATATGTTCTCCATTGGATTCAGATCTGATGGTCGAGCAGGACAAGGTAACATATCGACACTCTGTAGACCGTGTTGGATTACAACGGCGGTTTGTGGGCGAGCATTATCCTGTTGGAAAATATCCATGAAATGCTGTTCGTGGCCGGCAGCTGTAGCCGAGCGGTTCTAGGCGCTTCAGTTCGGAACCGCGGCGCTGCTGTTGTCGCATATTCGAATCCTGCCTCGGGCATGGATGTGTGTGAAGTCCTTAGGTTAGTTAGGTTTAAGTCGTTCTAAGTCTAGGCGACTGATGACCTTAGATGTTAAGTCCAATAGTGCTTAGAGCCATTTGAACCATTTTTGCTGTTCATGAATGGGAGGACAAGAGACATAATCACCAGATCGACGTACACATTTGCATTCAACGTGCTTGGGATAGCAACGAGAGTGCTCTTACTGTCATATGAAATCGCATCCCACACCGTAACGTACTCCTGATGTAGGTTCAGTGTGTCTACCACCCAGACAAGTTGGTTGCACGCCGTCGATTGGTCTCCTTCTAATCAACACACGACCGTCATTGGCATCGAGGCAGAAGCAGCTGGCATCAGAAAACAACAGATTTCCACCCTGCCCGCCTATGTGCCCTCGCTTGAAACAGCTGAGGTCGCAAATGGCTTTGGTTTGAGGTCACTGGAATGCATGCTACAAGGCGTCTGGTTCGGTGCGTCCCTGAAATGGCCAGTTTGTAACGGTTCGTTGTCTCACTGTGGTGTCAACTGCTGCTGCAGATGCAGCACTGTGCGACAGTGCTCCACGCCGAACAGGTTGGTCGTCCCTCTCGGAACTGCCTCGTGGCCGTCCGCAGCGCGATCTTCTTGCGACCGTACATTCTTGTGACAACCGCTGTCAACAATCACGTAGTGGCTACATTCCTATCAAGTATTTCTGCAGCATCGCAAAAAGAACATCCAGCTTCTCGTAGCCCTATTACACGACCTCTTTCAGTCACAGTGAGGTGCTGATAATGGCGTCGCCGTAAAGGCATTCTTGACTAATACCAACTCACCACGTACAATGACGTAACTATCGCTCACGACCTTTACAGGTTGTATTTAAAGCAAACTCGATTTGCATGCTCCTAGTGGCCCTACTAACTCTATTCTTATGCGACTGGCGCGCAATTTGAATAGATATCATCTTTCATACGAGTACATACAAACACGCGTACCAACTTTCGTTTATATCCTGCAACTCCTTCTTGGTGTTGGGAGGCTTTTTCCGTCAGTGTATCGAAGTTTGAAAATGTGTAAATGCCTTGAAAGAGTGTAGCTCACGGCGCAGCAATTAATCTGACTATATCCATCCAGTATTTGAGAATGAGGACAGGTATCAACACCTAAAATATTTAAAAATTTAATTTCAAACTATTTCGAAACATTTTCACAAAGTAATCAACGAAGAGAAAAACATTTATCTCTTACTGCGTCTTTGCTGTTTATACAGTTAAACTTCAGCATCGAGAATGACGTTTAATTTTTTACTTCCTTGTTAATAATTCTAATGGTACACATTTTGCAGACTGTAACTTCATACGCCACTGAATGGACCTACGAAGTTATATCATTGTACGGCACATAGTTCAGCAGCTATGATGACATGAACTTCGAGACGCGTGGAAAACTGCTAGATTTTCTCAAAACTGAGAGCAAATTGCGCGGATTACACTCATTCAATGAATACCCCGAAACTAACAAAACCGAAATAATTAAGGTTGTGTGTCCTCGACCATAAATGTTTACGTACTTAACGTCAAATATTTACCACTTTAACTCATACGTAAACTAATCAAATGTTTGCAGCTGTTTTAAACTATGGATTTCGAGAATCGGGGTTTGGGCCTCCCGGAAACATTTACTGTTAAAAATAAATAAATAAATAAATCTGAGTTTGGCAGTAGTCTGTGTTACCTTCCCTCATTTCATCGTACCTTCCATCCTGCCGATTCAAAATTAAGCTCGACGAATTTCTATTTCTTAAAGCCCGGGCAGTGAGAAAGTCGAAAAAGAAGACTATCGCCGAGTTTTCGATGTGGTGCTGTAGAAGGATGTTGAAAATTAACGTCTTCATAAGATTACAGGCTCTCCAACGAGAAGGTGAACCCGCGCAAAACACTGACAAATAGAAGGAACAGGTAGACAGGTCATCTGATAAGACATCGGGGAACGACTTTCACAGTACAGGAAGGAGCTGTAGAGACTAAAACCTGTAGTGGACGATATAGATTAAAATTAAATTAGCAAGTAATTGAGCATGTTGGTGCAAGTGCTATTCAGAGATGGAGAGATTAGGAAGACTTCGTCGGCCGCATCGAACCTGCCAGTAGACAGGTGGCGGCAGAGTGGAACAAGCTTTTGGCAAGTGAATCGGTCGCGAACTAAGCCCTTTGATGCGAGAGTGGTTCGCAGTAGTAAGTGATCTTTGCCGTTGCGCTTCTGGCCCTTAGTGACATGTGCAGAAAGCTGATTAACTCAATGAATCTTGTTGTTTCCATTCGCTCATATTGTAGTCAACATTTTTCCAAAACATGTGAATATTATATCGACATTGTTTTGGCAACGACCGGGAGACCACAAATAGAGAGAGTGAAATACACTCCTGGAAATGGAAAAAAGAACACATTGACACCGGTGTGTCAGACCCACCATACTTGCTCCGGACACTGCGAGAGGGCTGTACAAGCAATGATCACACGCACGGCACAGCGGACACACCAGGAACCGCGGTGTTGGCCGTCGAATGGCGCTAGCTGCGCAGCATTTGTGCACCGCCGCCGTCAGTGTCAGCCAGTTTGCCGTGGCATACGTAGCTCCATCGCAGTCTTTAACACTGGTAGCATGCCGCGACAGCGTGGACGTGAACCGTATGTGCAGTTGACGGACTTTGAGCGAGGGCGTATAGTGGGCATGCGGGAGGCCGGGTGGACGTACCGCCGAATTGCTCAACACGTGGGGCGTGAGGTCTCCACAGTACATCGATGTTGTCGCCAGTGGTCGGCGGAAGGTGCACGTGCCCATCGACCTGGGGCCGGAACGCAGCGACGCACGGATGCACGCCAAGACCGTAGGATCCTACGCAGTGCCGTAGGGGACCGCACCGCCACTTCCCAGAAAATTAGGGACACTGTTGCTCCTGGGGTATCGGCGAGGACCATTCGCAACCGTCTCCATGAAGCTGGGCTACGGTCCCGCACACCGTTAGGCCGTCTTCCGCTCACGCCCCAACATCGCGCAGCCCGCCTCCAGTGGTGTCGCGACAGGCGTGAATGGAGGGACGAATGGAGACGTGTCGTCTTCAGCGATGAGAGTCGCTTCTGCCTTGGTGCCAATGATGGTCGTATGCGTGTTTGGCGCCGTGCAGGTGAGCGCCACAATCAGGACTGCATACGACCGAGGCACACAGGGCCAACACCCGGCATCATGGTGTGGGGAGCGATCTCCTACACTGGCCGTACACCACTGGTGATCGTCGAGGGGACACTGAATAGTGCACGGTACATCCAAACCGTCATCGAACCCATCGTTCTACCATTCCTAGACCGGCAAGGGAACTTGCTGTTCCAACAGGACAATGCACGTCCGCATGTATCCCGTGCCACCCAACGTGCTCTAGAAGGTGTAAGTCAACTACCCTGGCCAGCAAGATCTCCGGATCTGTCCCCCATTGAGCATGTTTGGGACTGGATGAAGCGTCGTCTCACGCGGTCTGCACGTCCAGCACGAACGCTGGTCCAACTGAGGCGCCAGGTGGAAATGGCATGGCAAGCCGTTCCACAGGACTACATCCAGCATCTCTACGATCGTCTCCATGGGAGAATAGCAGCCTGCATTGCTGCGAAAGGTGGATATACACTGTACTAGTGCCGACATTGTGGATGCTCTGTTGCCTGTGTCTATGTGCCTGTGGTTCTGTAAGTGTGATCATGTGATGTATCTGACCCCAGGAATGTGTCAATAAAGTTTCCCCTTCCTGGGACAATGAATTCACGGTGTTCTTATTTCAATTTCCAGGAGTGTACATGTACTTCGATGTGTCCTAGGTCACTTTGGCGGATATTATGTGTTTGCTGTTGGTACTTAATTTTTCAGGCGTATAAATGATTTAGCTTTGAACCCGAGTTTTGGGCTGCGCTGCTAGTTTGTAGGATTTATACTGATAAGCCGAAACATTATTGCCATATCCCACAGCGACATTGACTGCCACCTGGTGGCGTCGCGGGGCAGGTGACGCGGTAACTAAAGTATGTAAACGGTGCACACACGGACAGGTGATCACCTTAGCGAAGATGCGGGCTGCACTGGGATAAGGGACTTTGACATAGGGCACGAAATCCATTGGGGTAAGCGACTTTCGTTGGTTGGATGGTTTGAGGGAGGGGACCAAACGGCGTGGTCTTCGGTCCCATCGGATTAGGGAAGGGTCGGGAAGGAAGTAGGCCGTGCCATTTCAAAGGAACCATCTCGGCATTTGCCTGAAGCGATTTAGGCCAATCAAGGAAAACCTAAATCAGAATGATCGGATGCAGGTTTGAACCGTCATCCTCCCGAATGCGAGTCCAGTGTGATGACCATTGCGCCACGTCGTTGGATAAGCCACTTTGACAAAGGGAAGGTTATTACTATGCAGAGCACGGAACGGCTATCTCGAAAACGCCGAAGCTGGTCGAATGTTCACGTGCTACTGTCGTGAAGTAGGACAGTAAAACTAGAACCAGGCGCTAAGTGGTTGGACGTCCACGACTCTTCACAGAACATGGTGTTCGGAGGCTTGTCTACTCTGTACAGTAGAGTGGACAGTGATCTGAGGCGTCCCTACCGAAAGAGCACAAAGCTGGTGCACGCACAAGTGTTTCGCAGTACATCGTTCATCGTACATTGTTGAACATGGAGCTCCTATGAGTTCGCTTGTTGACCCAACGACATTGCCTATTACGATTGCTTTTGGCACAGGACTTTCGTGATTCGGCCGTCGATCAATGGAAACGTGCCGGCTCTTCGGGTGAATCACATTTTTAGGATACTATGTTGATGGTCGTTTCCACAAACGCCGTCATCTAAGGTAATGACGACTCGAAACGTGCAGCGCGCTATGGATCCAGGCTGGTGGAAGCAAAATTATGATATGGGAGACATTGTCCTGCGCTTGCATGAG
This sequence comes from Schistocerca americana, assembly GCF_021461395.2. NCBI lineage: Eukaryota > Metazoa > Arthropoda > Insecta > Orthoptera > Acrididae > Schistocerca > Schistocerca americana. The sequence continues at coordinate 633,031,456 of NC_060123.1, read as the reverse complement.
ACTTGTCGTAGTAATCGAAGATATTCTGAGTGCTGCGAACCACCTGTATCTCTACATACTTGATGTCTTTCTCGACGGGGATGTCATGTTTCAGCAGTTGAATTGTCCGTGTTTCGGAGCCACAACCGTGCTACAGGAGTTCGAGGAGCATTATAGTGAGTTCACGTTGATGTCTCGGCGACGGAGATCACCTGATGTAAATCCTGTGGAACCCATCTGGGTTGCTACCGCACGCCGTCACCTCGTACGCAAATCAGCGGCCCGTTATTAACACGAATTAAAAATCTAACGCCACATACCTTCACATACCTATTAAGAAACCGTCGGAACCGTGATATGCAGAATCAGTGGTGTATTTCGCTCCGAAGATGGACAAAGAAACTATTAAACTTTTGATCATAATGTTTTGGCTCAAAAAATGGTTCAAATGGCTCTGAGCACTATGGGACTTAACATCTATGGTCATCAGTCCCCTAGAACTTAGAACTACTTAAACCTAACTAACCTAAGGACATCACACAACACCCAGTCATCACGTTTGGCTCATCAGTGTATAATTCGTAATGGTGCATTTTCAGTGCTCGTTCTGGGCGACATGCAATTTTGTCTTCTTTCCTTGTTGCAACCAAGTGGATCTCCAGCTTCATTTGGATACAATACACTAAATGTACTTCTAGAGCACTTGTTGGTTTGGTTTGCAACCACTTAATATACTTCTCACGAGCTCCCACTGCCACCTATCTTCGTATTGCTATACTCATCCAACCTGCCATCTGCAGGCAGGTCCATAGCTTAGGGCGCTTTAGCTCATAATGACAATACATGAAACGCCTGAAATAGCTGCACGTGTAGTAAACGTGCTTCTTTCAAGTAACTGCACAACACCGCATGCACACTGAAGCAGATGTATGTGACAGTGATATCATCCACCTCAAGGGAGTGTGTTAATGACATCATTGTTCAATACCACCTGAAGAGCCAGAGATTTTCATCAACGCTAACGAGCGCAGTATCATTGCCGGAAGCCATATAACAAAGGTTTCTACAGTCTTGGACAGCATGTGATCTTCAGTCCAAAGACTGGCGTCATGCAGCTTCCTACGATAATCCTCGGCAAGCCTCTTCATCTATGAATAACTACCGCACTCTACATCCGTTTGGACAGGCTTACTCTATTCGTGCCTTAGCCAACCTTCACGTCTTCGTCTCTGTCTACAAGTTTTTACCCCTCGCACATCCTTCCATTAACCAACTGAAAAATACTTGCTGCCTCAGGATGTGTCCTATGAACCAATTCCTTCTTTTAATAGAATTGTGCCATATAGAGGGTGAAGAAAAATTCTTGCACTCGGACTTCGCAGCGCCATTACTCACATACTGGTAGTACAAAAATGTCTCTCACCAAACTCCGTCCTGCTCATACTTCGTGCAGTAAATGGACATTAAAGATTGGCACTCTGGCAGCACTGTAATCACATGTGCGGTAACGACTTCTGTCAGGACAGAGAGCAGTTATCTGCAGTTGTTGCAGGGGTAGACAAATACTTTCAGAAAATATTTCCTAACACTTAAATTTACATCAGAAAATAACGAATTGTTGACTTTCAGATATGCTTTGTTTGTTGTCGGCAGTCTTCAGTTTACATTTTCCCTCACACGGCCATCATCAGTTATTTTTCTGGCGAAATGATATAACTCTTCTACTACCTTTAGCGATCCATTTACTAATCTCACTCCCACAGCATCGCCTGATTAACTTCGACTACATTCGATTAGCCTTGTTTTATTTTTACTGATGCTCATCTTATAATCCGTTTTCAGTATTATCCATTTCGTTCAACTGCTCTTCCAAGCTTTTAGCCGGCTCTGACAGATTTACAATGTCAACAGGAAATCGAAGTTTTTTTTTTTCTTCTGTCTGAACTTTAATCCTGTTTCAAATTTCCTTTGTGTTTTCTTCAAAACTTGTTCAACATCGGAGATATGGTACGGCCCTTCTCATGCCACTAATGAGGAGCTTTAAGCTGTTATGGGAAGGAACATTGCAGAATTCCTTTACTCCATGAAATAAGCTGAAGCCATCTTGCCTTGCGGCACTAAAGAGTAATAGGTAAATGGCTGGCCACTTTCAGTGAACTAGGCAAAGCAAATGTCAGCAGTTTCAAATATACTAACGAAAGTAACGGCGGGCTGCCAGTGATCGAATATCATGTGTATTGCTAATTCCCGCTCTGTGCTACGGGTTGATGCTCTGAGGGCTAGCAGCTATTTTGTATAATCTGCATGACGTGCCATAACATTCCTTCATGGTGTTTGCACAGACTGATTGTTTGATGATACTCCATTAACTGGTTAATTAATCTGGTCAATATTTGCTAGCTAAATGAGTATCGAATTTCGCGTTAATGACCTGAGTATTAAAGACGCTCCCCCAGTAACTGGAGATGATACTTTGCACCGAATCCTTTCACGATGATGAAACGTCAGCCACTCTGCAGTGTATCATTTTGACTTACGATGTGCTACAAGCATTCTTATGAAAAATGGCTTTGCAACGTACAGAAGAGAATATCTGTAGACTAGTTGAATTATTGTGTTAGTTCCAAAGCATTACACACCTGAGGATTAAATATAACTATTACTTGTTCATGACCCTTTTTGAGATATGCCCAGTACGAACGACTAAATGAAACCATTATTCTTAAGCTGAAATTTACAAATGACTAATGTGGTTTTGTAATACTAACGAAGTTGATTGTTTATGCGAAATATGATTATTCATTGCATAATGCATGGGAATGTTTGCCATAAAAAGTTAATCTTCCGCTTCAAGTATAATAACAGCAAGACAGAAATTGTGACAAATATCAGTGTAACTATGAGAATCAATCTTAATTCCAAGCCAACATACAGTTTTGTGATACCCATCATGGTATGGTGGTTCCAGGCTGTTGATACAAAGAAAAAAGTTACTTGGTTCGGAATGGTTTGACGTAATCTATGTGATTATTACGTAATTGTGAACGTGAAATAACAACAAAACGAAGGAGAAAATATGTGAACAAATGTACGGAAGTTAAGAAGGGAGGCAACAGGGCAGCGTTGTATGCGTTGATGAAGAGAGAGAGGAAAGGTGCGAGTAAAAATCCTCCTACTGTGGATGGAAATAGAAAGAAGTACATGATGAGGGAAAAAATGAAAGTGATGTGAAGAGAGCAATTCAAAGCCATTTTAAATCCAGACTGGACAGCTGATAAGAAGAGGCTCAATTAAGAGACGGATAACAATCAACGAAGAGCAACTGGAGAGGTATTTGACGTGGGTAGAAGTAGAATCGGTAGTTTACAGTATGAAAAGAGCAAGATCGGGAAGTGTAGATAGGATGTCAGCGGAAAAAGTAAGAACAACTAAATTTTGAAAGGAAAAGGCAACTCAATAATCACTATAAGAAAGAAATCATTGACTCTCTCTTCTATAAAGAAATCAAGAGAGAGTGTAAGAACTACATCGGGGAGACACCGATATGCCAACGTGCAAACGAATTTGATGGAATTATAGGAAAGAAAACAAGAAGTAAAACTCAGAAGAAAACGAAGGAACAGCAGCTTTATTTTACGCAGGGTAGGTCGACGAGAGATCTCATATAGCGCGTATTGGTAATATTCGCTGATGACCATCCTGGATCTTGAGAAGGCGCATACAGGATGTGGCGCACTGAAGTATGGGAAATCCTGTAAAAGGACAAGATAAACGCACAACTGACACGCTGAAAGAAACGTAGCCCGCAAATAAAACTTGTGTGTTACTGAAGTAGGAAATGAGGCATTAGACTGAATAAAACGGAGAAATTTTTTTTTAAAATAAGAAACTGAAATTTTACCTTGAATTTCTATTGCCGTCAGGGATGAAATAATGTACAATTTACGAGAAGTTAATGTTAAGTCAATGGAAAAATAAGGAAGATGAAGCTCAGCAGAGGTTAGAAGTGTGGGAAACGGTTGTTGTATTATATGATATGAAATTTAATGTGCGAAGGAGTAAGTTCATGATCATGACGAGGAAGATGGATATGACTGCTACGGCACTCGTGCTGGTAGCGGAGCAAATGAAAAATTTTGACAGTTTCCTATACTTGCAAACGTAGTGCTCTGAATTTCACTACACTTCAAACTCATCTTAAGAACACTCCCGTGTAACGTATTTTGAAAGTTAAGGCAAATGCACAGAGAAAGCATTCGCTTGTGCGGAGGGGTGCAAGTTGAACTGTCCCTGTACATAACTCGGTGGTTAAGCGCCATTCTAATTAGTTAAAATTTTGTGCTTCAGTGTGTTACTATCTGTAGATGCTTTCATTCAACGTTAGAAGTGATGCATGAATGAAACAGTTTAACTATTGATTAAAATTTCACATCAAAATAAAGTGTTGAAAAGTTTAACGACTCGGAGGAACATAAGGGCTTCTCGCCAGTACCAGAATATATTTTTTTCAATTTGATAAATTTCTTATTTCTATTGACGGTCAAAGAGCACTGCACGTGTGAATTAGAGATGTAACTAATCCTCGTCATTTGATTGTGAACTGTTACTTTGTTAGGCCAGCGGGAAGACAATTAGAACAACATTTTCGAACTGCGAATAATCTCTAAGATATATGATGAAATATTCTACGATGTTAGGATACATAATGACTTAACGTGAAATGCTTCGTTAGGGTTACACTAGAAATCACTGAAAAAAAAATTATTTTGTGTGACGAATAGATGTCTACATTTATAACAATGTAAGTTTTATTCACTCTTTCCTAATCACAAAATTCGCTTCCCTTTAAGAGTTACGGTAGTGGTGTTCACACGTTCAAACGCAATCACTTTTGGAGGGGGTAAACTCTACCATTAGGCCCTTTGCTCGTCCGGTAACAGCCTTATGGAATTTCCAATGTTATACACTGTATCATTTATGAATACGATTATCATAAACAGTAACAGCGGTTTGACATGACTCCTGAAATTGCCTTTACATTCGTCGAAATTGTTCCTTTATCCTCCTCCATTCTGATATTACATGTTATGAAAGATAATTTTATATTGCTAGACTATGCAGCATCCTGGGACAAGATACTATTAAAATAGCAAATGCAAAAATTGTCATCCAGCAAAATTTTAGAACGTATACAAAATGAAGTATATTTCTTTAAAAAATGACAGAAGTATGTTCGATACTCACAACGGTCTCCACTGACCTCGAACGCTCGGACCGCACAAAACGGTGCAATAGTAAACTCGGTCATTAAAAAAAGTGGTTTCTTTCATTTCCATGCAAAATGTTGCATTCTACCACAAGTTGCATTTCAATAGAGGGAAGCAAAGTAACGAGATATTAATAACTAGGAGGGAAATTATACGTAATTCAATCACATTGGCGTATCATCACAGTTTCAATAACCTGCGCCCAAGAATAATTATAATACCTAAAACCACACATACCATACACAACTGATAGTGGTTATATTATTTCTCACAGTGCAGATGCGGGATTTCGATGAAGTGGTTAAAACAAAGTAGAAGATAACAATGTGCACACTCCTCTAAAGCCACGTTTTTACATTCTAAATCATTTTCGCCTTCAGGCAGTCCAGTAAAAAAAGCCACAGTAATTACATTTTCAAATGACAACATGAGTAATTCATTGTTCTATCTTACCTTTCGCCATGCATACTGCAACACAGGCGTATACTTTGGTGCAAAAACTAACAGTAATTCACTGAGTGAAGTCTGATGATGAAATAACGATTATGTATCGTCACTTGGGCTTTGTCACATTACAGTCTTAGAAAATCAGCAATACTTCTAATATAGAGTTCATATTGCGGAGAGAAGTAAACATGAAGGGCTTAGCAATAGTTTTGTTGTTTTCTGTGGCAATATCTTCAGCAAAACATCTTTGTTGGTAAAAATTGCCCTAGAAGGGCACGATCTGTACTATCTGACCAGGAATTACGCAGCAATAGGGTCTTTTCACTTATCACATGTCCGCCAAAGCCTTTAGTTATTTTTGCGCTTTTCCTTGCCGCCAAATGGCTCAAATGGCTCTAAGCACTATGGGACTTAACATCTGAGGTCATTAGTCTCCTAGACTTAGAACTACTTAAACCTAACTAACCCAAGGACGTCTCCCACACCCATGCCCGAGGCAGGATTCGAACTTGCTTGCCTCCAAATGAATGTTCTGTGGGTAAACTATTCCAGGTTTCTTTGACATATTTGGGTCGAAAGTTTCTTGTGCCTCTTGAAAAAAAATGTACGACTTGTTCGCTAGTGTTTCTGTCACTGATAAAGCCACATCAATTGACTCTGGTCACTGTTCCAAACATTTTCTTTCTCCCCACCCTACCCTGTCATGAAGGTTCACTTTCTGCACAACTGTTGTTCTTTGTGACATATACTACAAGGGTAATCCCGAAAGCAAGGAGTCCTATTTACTTACAAGTATGTAGACCTGTTTATTTCTACAATGGTTTATATCAGTTTACAGCTTGAACGTTTAGCTATTTTTCGACATAATCACCATTTCTGTCGATGCATTTCTGTAGGCGCTGTGGCAGTCCTTGCTCAACATTCCTCTTCTCCAGTTCTAAATTGCCCGTTTGAGTTTTTTGAGAGTCTCACAGTACCCGTCAGCGTTAATTGTGGTGCCAGCGATTCAGCTCTGACGACGAAGTGAAAGAAGAGGTTTATAGCTTTCTGAACAGCATGGCGGCGAGCTGGTATGACATGGGCATACAAAAACTGCCACAGCGTCTACAAAAATGCATCGACAGAAACAGTGATTATGTCGAAAAATAGCTAAATGTTCAAGCTGTAAACTGATGTATACCATTGTAGGAATAAACAGGTCTATGTACTTATAAAAAATAGGAAACCTTAGTTTTAGTATTACGCTTCTATATCATTTCCTGTGACAAATGCAGTAATGTGCCTGGACGAAATGCCGTATTCAGCCTTAAGATTGTTGATAAAAAGAATCGGAGCTTTGAAACAGTGCAAGCCAACAATTTAAGACGCTTCTAGTGCCCACGCTTGCAGACGCCAACACTGAGCTGTAGATCCAGTGGGATCTTGTTCTATCAAATTCTGATATTACACGCTGTTTTATAGTTTGTAATTGTGACAATCTGTTTCCTTGGAAACGAGCTCCTGCCTGTCCTTTGCTAGACACACAATTTAGAATTAATCTGCAATTTGATTTACTTTTAATGCACGTATAGAGGCCAGTTAGTTTGTTATAGGATTTGAGGTCACGATTGCAATAGTCTTCAAAACGTTCTATAGCCTTCTGTCATCAGTATGTTGTAATACACTGGTCCTCGACTGTTTTCGTTTTGATATTTCATACTAATTTTGACTGGACTGTTGCTCTTTCTCTGCAGAGGACCGTCGTCTACTGCTTGACCAACCACCTTCAGGTTTAGGTTCTTCCTGTCCTTCAAAATCAGTATATCTATCCAGCCTAAAGTCATGTATTTGCACACCATCCCCATTATATTTTTGAATTATTATGTTACGTAATATACCCACGAAAACTCTATCCTCTACCCCAAATTCATTTCCAAATTCAGCACATCGCAAATTTTTCCCTAATACTTGGAAAACATTAATAAGATTAAGTCACTTCACGATGTCACCGCACACAGTCTACACAGTACTCCGCATGCGAACACTCCAAAAGACACGATCTTACGGCAGCTATAATATTCACGCAAGTCAAACGCTTGTTAGTGCAGCTATAACATGCCACCATCTGATGGAGTTAGCAGACAAGTGTGGATTTTTGCATTGAAATGACTCTCGTCACTGTCGTTTTTATGATCGAGTGTCATCCTAAGAATAGTTTCGTGAGGTTCCTTGCATTCGAAATCAAAGATATCCAATGTCGGAAAACTCAAGATTAAACACTTAAAAATTATGAAAAAAATGCCACTGCAAGGAGAATGTACAGGTCATTGCTGAATAGAGTCGTTTAACTACAACGACTGCTATACTGTTATGATGAAATAGATACTTACTCGATACTACAGAATATATTAGCATATTACAACGTGTTCTCAATATATTCTAGTCCAAAATTACTCAAAGCAGACAGACATTTCTTTATTTCTCGATGACATGCTGACACGTCGATAAACAACTTTATTTATGCAGATGCTGGGAACATGCAGAAACGAAAAACAGTGATACATTGAAAGAACATAGTATCAGATATATTTTAGAATCAACCACAGAGAGTTTAATTTATTCCCACAGACAGAATTAAATAAAACTGGGATATAGCATACATGCTGCATAAGGAGTGAGGAGGATAACAAGGAGATGTTCAATTCTACATGAGAGGAAGTCCTGAATCAAATCACAAATCTGGTTCGATACTTGGTAAACCCACATTTTGTTCGCCAAACGACAGTTGTAATATACCGATTTAATACTGTATATACAATGACTTGTCCATTGAACGGACTTTTCTCGTTATTCTGAATGGGGTTGCATTGACGGATATATGCACTTTAATAATTATTAGTCTTTATTTAGATTATTTTCTTGAAGTTTTGTTCGTTTTCTTCTTATAGAGGTGCTATAAAACCGCAGGTCTGCTTTGTGAAAAGGGCGACAACTGATGTTAGCATTCCGAAAGTCTACTGAATCTCTAGCTACGAAATCGAATAACTATATGTACTTTGTATGCCTGTATTTTAACTCTTCAAGTATCAGAATAACAACATGTATCATTCACTTTCTTCAAGAGCTATTAATTTCAACAACAACGGCTGCTGCCTACCGCATCACAGATATGGCATATCTGCATTACGCCAAACTTCCCGCCCCGTGTTCCCAAAGGAGAAGCACAAAGATAACATTTATAGCAAAGAGTTTCACATCGTTGTCAAAGACACTAACTGATCAGTAATTAGCGGAACATAGCAGATAAAATTTACAGATTTTAAGTTAAATATTCCAGATTTAAACTAAACATAAAATAGATAAATAATTTCGCGTGATATGACGCATTATAGGGGGTTTAGCTTTACGTGAAAACGTAAATTTATAGACTTAAAGAACCGATACCGATGCTATAGAAAAAATCTGAATATATATTACGTTTGATTGCATGACACAGTGTAGAACGGAATCGAGTGCCTTCCGGAATTCAAGGAACACCACATCAATCTGAGCGCCATTGCCTATGACCGGTTAATAGTTTTAGGAAACAGAGTCAACTGTGGGCTTTAGGGCGGTTACAAGGTGGGATTGCCTAACTATCTTTTTATCGAGTGTCAGTCCAAAGTGATTCAGTATTTTTGTTACTTGCATTAGACATGGAATGTGAGTAAATGTCCTCACAGATGGAATGTTCGGTTTTTGGTGTTGCCTACAGATCGTGGTACCACACCAAAATCGGCAATGCAGATCAATACCACTGACATAAGCGAGGTCTCACTTGAATCCCCAACGACGTATGAGAGGCGCTCCTGAAGAACTAATCTCGCCTGTCAGCGCAGCAGCGCCTTCACACTGAGGTCAATATAGGATGGAGCATGCAAGAGCTCAGTTCCCTCGTGACATCTGCTTCAGCAGTCAACAACACCAGTAGGACAGTGGTTCCCAACCTGTGGGTTATTACCCCCTGAATGGTAAAATGTGCTTACTTGAGGGGTAAAAACAAAAAATTTTTATGGCCCTTCGGTCCCGAAACTAAACTGTTTTTAAAAGATCATTACTATTATCACCATTTCGTAGGACCGCAATACTCATTACGTAAGTTAACTACTCTCTAAACTCTATCCGGACAGGATTTTGATGGCCCAATGGTACCGGCCGACCACCGTGTCATCTACATTGGATGTGGTTATGGAGGGCATGTGGTCAACAAAAGACTCTACCGGCCGTTGTCAGTTTTCTTGACTAGAGCCGCTAATTCTCAGTCAAGTAGCTCCCAACTTATCAACAGCACTCAGAAGATCCGAGCAGTCACTCATTCAAGCTCTAGCCAAGCCCAACAGCGCTTAAATTCGGTGATCTGACAGGAACAGGTGTTACCGCTGCGGCAAAGCCGTTGGCTTCGATTACATAAATTACCAATATTTAAATTTTCTTTTGAAATACCTACCAGTATTAACAGTGTGGTGGAAGTTACAGCTTATGAAAGGAATATATGAACAACGCCTTCCTCACATAGTGTGCCCACTACTGATATATTTTGTACTTCGTAGTATGCATCAATGACACTAAAACGGAGACATGTTCTAAACTCCGAGTTGTACGCAGTACAAAAATTGCAGCATTATTCGCTTCACAACAGTAAAATAACTGTCACCACAGTGCAACAATAACTACGTAATGGCCACTGCAATACATCAGGGTTTACACTGTATTATTACTCGTATTAGAGGCAATTGTTAGACACAAACCATTGGCGGCCTGAAGTCTTGCGCCAGATCAGAAGTAAAGAGCTGTAAACAGCGGGTCTCAGTATAGAGCACACATTTTAATTTGGTTGTTTTGAAATAGGGGTGCAAAGTGTAACCGTAGCAAGTATCGCTGAGAGGAGGAGTGGTGCAGTATAGTGATGTTTTGTTACAAGTGTCTGCGACCATTATCTGCTTCTTTTCTGAAAATCAATTGTCGGTGCACTGAGAACTGCTTTGTTATTCTTTAAAAAAAGTTGTTAGCAATAAGTAGCACTAGTATTCTCATAGAGTCATTATTAGTTCTTAGTTTAATGAAATACCTGTAAAAGCTAAATGTCATTTGCGGTTCATTACTTTAAAAATGAAAGAAAGTGCTGATCTTGGTGATGGGAGGAGGGGCCGAAGGGATATCAACTAATATTTGATTGCACTCGGGGATAATAGCCTCAGAAATGTTGGGGAACACTGATCTTGCAGGACGATGATCGTGAAGTATCAGTCGAACCTGTACTTTACTTAAAGTTGAACACAGCTTTTCAAGATAAGTTTATGACTGTATGCACCAGGTGACACTCTTTTTCAAAGAAGTGTCTCAAGTTGCATATATTTTCATTTATTCATTATTGTACGATCGTGAAATGGAAACCACTGTGAAAATCGAAAATGTTTTATTCACAACAGTTAGCTACACCTTGCTGCTACTTTTTTACCTAGTCGCCGTTCCAACTGAGACAGTCGTCGTAGAGTTGTACCAAGTTTGTGATACCCTCGTCTCAGAAGGCAGCCGCCTGCGCTTTACGCCAATACTCGCCTCTCTGCCAAAACGTTGTCTTCATAGCCAGTGGTTAATGTGAGCAGATATGAAGTTCAGGCGGAGACAATTATGGGCTGTGTTGTGGGTGATCAAACACTACCCATCGAAAACGATGCAGGACTATCATCATCATCCCTACAGAGTGCGGCCCAGAATATTGCCACAAAGAAAGAAACGCACGACAGTTTTGTTATTTGGGCTGCATGACATCAGACGAAATCCCTCACCATATCCTCATACTTGGCAAGGTACAATATTTTCTAGGCATTTGTAAGTGCACACTGTGCGCTCAACACGCAGAAGAGCGACGTGGTGTCATCGATGGACTTACTAGAGGCACTGTGCAACACATATTACGCAATGCTTCATCGGATTTTCGTTGTGGTTTCCCTTTCGCGCCCTGTTAAACCTTACTTTCCGAATAGCCCTCGTAATATAGTAAACTAATAGTTTATCTCATTAATCAAAACTTCCGCGCTAAGAGGTAGTGGTTGAACAGTGGTAATTCTTCCTCTTGACCTTTCGTTACCAACTGCGGGCACCATCTTCCGAGGTGACCCAAGGACTGGTTGCTGGGCCGTGAAGGTCCTGTTTATATAGCGCGCATAGATGGTGCCACCACCCGTCTCGTGCTTTCTCTGACTAACATCATTACTCTCGATCAAAGGTAATCGATTGTCACAACGTTGGTACAAAATCGACAGCCATATCTTATCTAACTTTAAGCCTTCTTCTATTCTGTTAAAATTAGTTGGATGTTTATCAATCTTTATGGCTTCTGTACATATCTCCATAACAATGCTACGTCTTAGCTAGCACGCTCGTTTCACTAAATTTTATTTCATGACCACCGTCTTGAAAAACATGTTTCGATTCAGCCGCTTTGTCGATGTGTGCCCAACGGATATTAACACTTCTTTTGGTTGTTCCAATAAACCTTTCCACAACTATACGGAATTCTATACACCCCAGGAGTTGCAAAAGGGTGTCGTACATCTTAAAAATTCGCTAATCAGAAGATGGATGTAAAGATTGTTTCAACTCTAAACTTAGTCAGAACTTTTCCATTATGGTCCGTAATAGTGTAGATAAATGGAAGAAAATTGTTGCCATCCGTCGGTTGTAGTTGTTGCATGCTTTCGGACACTTTTCATCTGGGATAGAGTGCTCGATCTATCTCATTATCAGCGTAACCATTTTTCTTAAAGGCTGTTCGCAAGTTATTTGGATCCTCTTGCGAATAAACTGGCTCACAGATTTTAATAGTCCTGTCCAGCAACGTTTTAATGACCGTCTCACTGTCGACAGGGAATGACGAATGGTGCCGCCTCTAAACGCTCTATATAAATGGGACCTCCACGGCCTAGCAGCCAGTGGTTGTCTCACCACGAAGATGTTGCCTGCAGTTGGCAACGAAACGACGGGAGGAAGAATTTCTTTTCTTCGACCACGGTCTATTAACCCAGAAGCTTTAATTAATAAAAACGCCGGCTGTGAAAGCCTATACGTTACGATTAATAGTTCATGTTTTATGCATTGAAACGTCAAAGAAACTGGTATAGGCGAATTCAAATACAGAGGTATGTAAGCAGGCAGAATTCTGCGCTGTGGTCGGCAACGCCTCTATAAGACAACATGTCTGTGGCGCAGTTGATGGATCGGCTACTGATACTACAAAGGGAAGTTATCATTCAAATGACTTTGAACGTAGTGTTATAGTCAGCGCCCGAAAAAATGGTACAGAGAAACTCCGAGGCAGCGATGAAACGGGGAGCATGCAGTAAGTATCAGGAGTCCAGTGAAATGTCAAATCTGCGGCCTGAAAAAAGATCCTGCAGGAAAGGGACGAACGACAACTGAACAGAACCGTTCAGCGGGACAGAAGTGCAACCCATTCGCAGATTGCTGCAGATTTCAATGCCAGGTCATCAGCAAGTGGGCCGGCCGTGGTGGCCAAGCGGTTAAAGGCGCTACAGTCTGGAACAGGGCAAACGCTACGGTCGCAGGTTCGAATCCTGCCTCGGGCATGAATGTGTCTGATGTCCTTAGGTTAGTTAGGTTTAAGTAGTTCTAAGTTCTAGGGGACTGATGACCTTAGCAGTTAAGTCCCATAGTGCTCAAAGCCATTTGAACCATCAGCAAGTGGCATCGTGCGAACCATTCAAGGAAACATCGTCGATATGGGCTTTCGCAGCGGAAGGCCCACTCGTGTACCCTTGATGACTGTACGACACAAGGCTTTATCCCTCGCCTGGGCCCGTCAACACCAACGCTGAGATATTGATGACTGGAAACATGTTGCCTGGTCGGACGAGTTCAAAAATGGTTCAAATGGCTTTGAGCACTATGGGACTTAACTTCTGAGGTCATCAGTCCCCTCGAACTTAGAACTACTTAAACCTAACTAACCTAACGACATTACACACATCAATGCCCGAGGCAGGATTCGAACCTGCGACCGTATCGGTCGCGCGGTTCCAGACTGAAGCGCCTAGAACCGCTCGGACACTCCGGCCGGCGTCGGACGAGTCTCGTTTCAATTTGAATCGAGGGGATGGACGAGTACCACATGAATCCATGGTTCCTGCATGTCAGCAGGGGACTGTTTAAGCTGCTGAAGGCTCTGTAATTGTGTGAGGCGTATAGTTGGAGTGATATGGGACCCCTGAAACGTCTAGATACGACTCTGACAGGTGCCACGTACGTAAGTATCCTGTCTGATCACCTGGATCCATGCATGTCAGTTGTGCATTTCGGACTTGGACAATTCCAGCAGGTCAATGCGACACACCACACGTCCAGAATTTCTACAGAGTGGCTCCAGGAATACTCGTATGAGTTTTAACAGTTCCGCTGTCCACCAAATTTTCCAGACAGGAACATTATTTGGGCATATTTGGGGTGGCTTGCAGCGTGTTGTTCAGAAGAGGTCTCCATCCCCTCGTACTCTTATTGATTTATGGACAGACCTGCAGAATTCATGGTGTCAGTTACCTCCAGCACTACTTCAAACATCAATCAACCAAACGGCACGTCGTGTGGCGGCAATTCTGTGTGCTCGCGGGGGCTCTACAAGATATTAGGCAGGTGTGCCAATTTCTTTCGATCTTCAGTGTAGTTGCTGCGAATCATCTCCCTGAGCAATAAGGACTCCTGTGGGCCCCCTGCCGCCGTTGGATAAGCAGCTGCAGCAGCAAGTCGTATACTCCTAGCTCACTCATTTGTTACATAGTTTAATTCTTAATTTCTTTGCGTGTTTTTCGTACTTGCATTGTTTAATTCATAAATTTCGAGCGTATTATAGTATTTGAGAGTTGTAGCATCGCGTTTTAGTACCTGAATAGTGTAAATTCGCGTAGTCGTTTGTCTACTGTTTTGTTTTGAACGGCCAGTGTCGGTTGGTCGCAGTCAGTGTGCCCCCTGCCGCCGTTGGATAAGCAGCTGCAGCAGCAAGTCGTATACTCCTAGCTCACTCATTTGTTACATAGTTTAATTCTTAATTTCTTTGCGTGTTTTTCGTACTTGCATTGTTTAATTCATAAATTTCGAGCGTATTATAGTATTTGAGAGTTGTAGCATCGCGTTTTAGTACCTGAATAGTGTAAATTCGCGTAGTCGTTTGTCTACTGTTTTGTTTTGAACGGCCAGTGTCGGTTGGTCGCAGTCAGTGTGCTCCCTGCCGCCGTTGGATAAGCAGCTGAGCAGCAAGTCGTATACTCCTAGCTCACTCATTTGTTACATAGTTTAATTCTTAATTTCTTTGCGTGTTTTTGGTTCTTGCATTGTTTAATTCATAAATTTCGGGCGTATTATAGTATTTGAGAGTGTAGCATCGTGTTTTAGTACCTGAATAGTGTAATTTCGCTTAGTCTCCTTCCGCCGCCGAGCAGTGTCAGCAGTGCGCAAGTAGCAGCATTACTGCATTTACTAGGCAATCTTGTATTTTAATAACCGTTTAAATTTTGTCGATTTGTTTGCGCTCTCTGTAGATTAGTTCAGACGTTCTTAGCAAAACAGTTTTTAGCATGGATAGGGACTGCAACTGCTGTGTTCGGATGCAGGCTGAGTTGGCATCCCTTCGCTCCCAGCTTCAGGCAGTGTTGGCTTCGGTCACACAGCTTGAGGCTGTTGCCAATGGGCATCACTGTGGGGGTCGGGATGGGGGTTTGTCGGGGACGGCCAGCTCGTCCCACGCATCCCCTGATCGGACTACGACTGTGGTTGCCCGGGATACTGCCCGCATTGAGGCTGATCCCTCACCTGTGGTAGAGTGGGAGGTCGTTTCAAGGTGTGGCAGGGGGCGAAAGACATTCCGGAGGGCTGAACGGAAAGCCTCTCCAGTTTGTCTGACGAACCGGTTTCAGGCTCTGTCTCAGGCTGATACTGATCTTCGGCCTGACATGGCTGCTTGTCCTGTTCCAGAGGTTGCCCCTCAGTCTGCAAGATCCGGGCAGTCGCAGAGGGTGGGCTTACTGGTAGTTGGGAGCTCCAACGTCAGGCGCGTAATGGGGCCCCTTAGGGAAATGGCAGCAAGAGAGGGGAAGAAAACCAATGTGCACTCCGTGTGCATACCGGGGGGAGTCATTCCACATGTGGAAAGGGCTTCCAGCGGCTATCTGATTTGGTGAAGACTGCCAGTCTCGCTAGCGGGATGAAAGCAGAGCTCACCATCTGCAGCATCGTCGACAGGACTGACTGCGGACCTTTGGTACAGAGCCGAGTGGAGGGTCTGAATCAGAGGCTGAGACGGTTCTGCGACCGTGTGGGCTGCAGATTCCTCGACTTGCGCCATAGGGTGGTGGGGTTTCGGGTTCCGCTGGATAGGTCAGGAGTCCACTACACGCAACAAGCGGCTACACGGGTAGCAGGGGTTGTGTGGCGTGGGCTGGGCGGTTTTTTAGGTTAGATGGCCTTGGGCAAGTACAGAAAGGGCAACAGCCTCAACGGGTGCGGGGCAAAGTCAGGACATGCGGGGACCAAGCAGCAATCGGTATTGTAATTGTCAACTGTCGAAGCTGCGTTGGTAAAGTACCGGAACTTCAAGCGCTGATAGAAAGCACCGAAGCTGAAATCGTTATAGGTACAGAAAGCTGGCTTAAGCCAGAGATAAATTCTGCCGAAATTTTTACAAAGGTACAGACGGTGTTTAGAAAGGATAGATTGCATGCAACCGGTGGTGGAGTGTTCATCGTTGTTAGTAGTAGTTTATCCTGTAGTGAAGTAGAAGTGGATAGTTCCTGTGAATTATTATGGGTGGAGGTTACACTAAACAACCGAACTAGGTTAATAATTGGCTCCTTTTACCGACCTCCCGACTCAGCAGCATTAGTGGCAGAACAACTGAGAGAAAATTTGGAATACATTTCACATAAATTTTCTCAGCATGTTATAGTCTTAGGTGGAGATTTCAATTTACCAGATATAGACTGGGACACTCAGATGTTTAGGACGGGTGGTAGGGACAGAGCATCGAGTGACATTATACTGAGTGCACTATCCGAAAATTACCTCGAACAATTAAACAGAGAACCGACTCGTGGAGATAACATATTGGACCTACTGATAACAAACAGACCCGAACTTTTCGAATCTGTATGTACAGAACAGGGAATCAGTGATCATAAGGCCGTTGCAGCATCCCTAAATATGGAAGTTAATAGGAATATAAAAAAAGGGAGGAAGGTTTATCTGTTTAGCAAGAGTAATAGAAGGCAGATTTCAGACTACCTAACAGATCAAAACGAAAATTTCTGTTCCGACACTGACAATGTTGAGTGTTTATGGAAAAAGTTCAAGGCAATCGTAAAATGCGTTTTAGACAGGTACGTGCCGAGTAAAACTGTGAGGGACGGGAAAAACCCACCGTGGTACAACAACAAAGTTAGGAAACTACTGCGAAAGCAAAGAGAGCTCCACTCCAAGTTTAAACGCAGCCAAAACCTCTCAGACAAACAGAAGCTAAACGATGTCAAAGTTAGCGTAAGGAGGGCTATGCGTGAAGCGTTCATTGAATTCGAAAGTAAAATTCTATGTACCGACTTGACAGAAAATCCTAGGAAGTTCTGGTCTTACGTTAAATCAGTAAGTGGCTCGAAACAGCATATCCAGACACTACGGGATGATGATGGCATTGAAACAGAGGATCACACGCGTAAAGCTGAAATACTAAACACCTTTTTCCAAAGCTGTTTCACAGAGGAAGACCGCACTGCAGTTCCTTCTCTAAATCCTCGCACAAACGAAAAAATGGCTGACATCGAAATAAGTGTCCAAGGAATAGAAAAGCAACTGGAATCACTCAATAGAGGAAAGTCCACTGGACCTGACGGGATACCAATTCGATTCTACACAGAGTACGCGAAAGAACTTGCCCCCCTTCTAACAGCCGTGTACCGCAAGTCTCTAGAGGAACGGAAGGTTCCAAATGATTGGAAAAGAGCACAGGTAGTCCCAGTCTTCAAGAAGGGTAGTCGAGCAGATGCGCAAAACTATAGACCTATATCTCTGACGTCGATCTGTTGTAGAATTTTAGAACATGTTTTTTGCTCGCGTATCATGTCATTTCTGGAAACCCAGAATCTACTATGTAGGAATCAACATGGATTCCGGAAACAGCGATCGTGTGAGACCCAACTCGCCTTATTTGTTCATGAGACCCAGAAAATATTAGATACAGGCTCCCAGGTAGATGCTATTTTTCTTGACTTCCGGAAGGCGTTCGATACAGTTCCGCACTGTCGCCTGATAAGCAAAGTAAGAGCCTACGGAATATCAGACCAGCTGTGTGGCTGGATTGAGGAGTTTTTGGCAAACAGAACACAGCATGTTGTTATCAATGGAGAGACGTCTACAGACGTTAAAGTAACCTCTGGCGTGCCACAGGGGAGTGTTATGGGACCATTGCTTTTCACAATATATATAAATGACTTAGTAGATAGTGTCGGAAGTTCCATGCGGCTTTTCGCGGATGATGCTGTAGTATACAGAGAAGTTGCTGCATTAGAAAATTGTAGCGAAATACAGGAAGATCTGCAGCGGATAGGCACTTGGTGCAGGGAGTGGCAACTGACCCTTAACATAGACAAATGTAATGTATTGCGAATACATAGAAAGAAGGATCCTTTATTGTATGATTATATGATAGCGGAACAAACACTGGTAGCAGTTACTTCTGTAAAATATCTGGGAGTATGCGTACGGAACGATTTGAAGTGGAATGATCATATAAAACTAATTGTTGGTAAGGCGGGTACCAGGTTGAGATTCATTGGGAGAGTGCTTAGAAAATGTAGTCCATCAACAAAGGAGGTGGCTTACAAAACACTCGTTCGACCTATACTTGAGTATTGCTCATCAGTGTGGGATCCATACCAGGTCGGGTTGACGGAGGAGATAGAGAAGATCCAAAGAAGAGCGGCGCATTTCGTCACTGGGTTATTTGGTAACCGTGATAGCGTTATGGAGATGTTTAATAAACTCAAGTGGCAGACTCTGCAAGAGAGGCGCTCTGCATCGCGGTGTAGCTTGCTCGACAGGTTTCGAGAGGGTGCGTTTCTGGATGAGGTATCGAATATATTGCTTCCCCCAACTTATACTTCCCGAGGAGATCACGAATGTAAAATTAGAGAGATTAGAGCGCGCACGGAGGCTTTCAGACAGTCGTTCTTCCCGCGAACCATACGCGACTGGAACAGGAAAGGGAGGTAATGACAGTGGCACGTAAAGTGCCCTCCGCCACACACCGTTGGGTGGCTTGCGGAGTATCAATGTAGATGTAGATGTAGATGTAGATGTAAAAGCTCGTCTGGTCACAACACAGTGGGCATTTCCTGTAGTTATTATTTCGATTTTTTTGGGCTCAGTGGAAGGGTGGCAGATCCTGAGCAACGCAGAAGTGACCCAGACGAACGCCTGCCAGGCTGGTGAACTGTCAGCCTCGACTGCCGCTGTCTGCACCCGACACGGAAGGCATAACACTGGAGAGGGTACTGGGGGATGCGCAGGCGAGGCAGCTCGCCGAGACTGGCGTTATCGCAGCGTCCGCTCCATTGGTGCCGGCAGCGACGGAAATCAAATTATGCCAGCCCTAAAGGGTGAGCGCGGCGCTGCAGGCGGCGCGGGTGCGAAGAACGAGGCGCGTTAACAAAACGGCGGGGCGGGGATGGCTCCTTATATAGACAGCTGCCGCTGTAGAATAGACGTCACTGCCGGAAAAGGCAGCTCAAGCTGCCGCGATGTGTCGCGAGCACCGCGGTCCAAGTCGTACGCGCCAAAGATGGAACTGAAATGTGGACGAGTGCGCGAACTTGCGGGATACGTCGTTAAACGTCTGAAAGTTACTACTGAGGACTTGTGCTCTGACAGTTAAGGGGGAAGGAGAGGATGACGGACGGAGATATTATTCAAATTCAGGATTTTTTTCTCTATACTGGAATGTAGTAGTGAAATGGGGTTTGATGCACTGACTAAAGCGTACATTGAAGTCTTATATTTTTTATTGAAAAATATTAATATCTTCATTTTTGTAATTGGGATTTTCCCTAGGGACAAGCAGCTCCATTCTACGCATTATACTGTGATGTTGTGATGCATACGTAACTATAACAAGTATTTTTCACAAGTAACGTAGTAAAACACTTTTTCACTGCACCAGAACATAGTATGACTGTGGTTTGTTATGTGTGCTTGCCACACGAAAGCATGACAAGCTACCTGCAGTAATTAACACAAAAGTGATCCAGAAAATTCGGCACACCAAATCTAAAGAATAAATAAAACCGAAAACCCACTGATGATAGCACAGTGGTGCCGAAATATGTTTGGGTACTCAGAAAAACGGTGTTTTGCATAACTGGCGGAACTCACATCCAAAATTTTTAACTGCAAACACAGCCAATACAAGGAGCTGCAAATCAAAAACATGGATATTGGCGAAATAATAGATATTTGAAAAAATGGCCAGTTTTTCGTCTCATATTTTTGACCGAAAAAAAGCTAAATATGAACATTAAAAATTTTGGCTACGGTGAACTGAAGAGGAATCAGTTTGCTTCAAGCGAGACAAAAAACCATTAAAATCGGACAAAATTGTAGCGTGGGCGAAGACGACTGTGCTGAAGGAGATGGTTTTGAGGAAAACGAGTTTAAAGTTTGACAAGTATTTATCATATAAAAAAATGGACAAAGCATGAAACTTACGGAATATCATCGATGGCTGGTCCATAATAACTATCGCCCCGGCTAGTGGATGACCACTTTCTGATACATTGACCTGATAAGCTCTCAATTTCATCCTCAAAGACCATTTCGTCGCTGAGCGCACAGCCGCTGCCGTCTCTATCTTCACATAATCGGCGCATTTCATCGCCGATTTTGATTTGAAGTGCATATGCTACGTGCATTAATGCAGTTTGGCCAATATTGAATAACATACTGCAGAATTTTAAACAATGTTGACAATTTCTCTTCGGCTGAATGTTATTTTTGGAGCGTATCTCCAGATGAGACTACTGAAACTTTCGTTCACATTTTGAGTAAAACTCTCCAGCACATGAGATTTATTGAAACCGTTATAAATAGGTAGCTTGAGCGCGGAAATGGTGGTCCTGTAACGCTGAGACGTGCCTTGCACGCTCGTCTTCAAAGGCTCCAGAATCGTTACTTTTTGGAGTTCGCACATAATATTTTGAAGAATAATTCTTTAGTGTGTGTACATTCGAATTCCGTAATAAAAATGATTTCCAATATTTTCGATTGGCACCCTATTGTCCCCCCTTGTCTTTAAAACAGGTCAAAAACTAGCTCTGTGGCTGTCAGAAAAGGCTCGTGGAATTAATGGAAAGAAGAGAGTCATATGAGGAACATCTCAGCGCAGTTTTATTTCAAGGTTCGATTAAAGAGTTTCCGTTCGTAGGTCATACAGTCCACAATCGGTATGCCAATCAGACAACATCGCCGTGAACAGTAAGGCACCAGTTTGAAGATACCCGTTTGGTAATACACTGTGTCGTCCTGCGTGAATAAGTCAGTAACTGCTCGATCGACATGACTCGCCGACCCCTCAGGGTCTTTCTAATTGACCTAAATCGTGATAATCGCATGCGAAGAGATCTGAACTATTAGGCTGGTGTTCTAGTGTCTCCAGCTTGAGTTGGTATAACTTCTGCGTTACGACGTTTCGATACGGGGACGTGCATTTTGTGTTGAATCGCGACCGGAACACACGTTTCCGTCTTTACTGCACCCACGTCGGAAAGACACGAATGCTACGACAAACTCTTTCCCATATGTCTGTGCTTATATACCCGCATCTGAATCGCTCTACGTTACATACACGCTGTAGTAACGCCCTCAGAATGGAAAATTTACGATCTCCCCTTACAATTCTATAAACAACTATGGAACCGAACTGACAACTACACTGCCTGTCAAAAAGATTGAAGTACCCGGAAGAAACAGTCGGATGCAAATGTAACTTCGTGCACGTACACACAGTCGGCTGATTTGTAAATGATTAGAGCTGCAATTCAGTGACAAGTATTACGGTCACCAGATCGCTTTATTGTTGTTACTCGGCCTGGCAGACTATACAAGAGCTGTAAACAGCTTCACGTGTTGAATGACCTCTGTGAAGGACATGGAAGATACCACGTACAAGTATGAGACAGCATTTTCAGCACTCGAGAGAGTTTAAGAGGGAACTCACTGTAAGTCTGCATTTGACCGGGTGGACTAATTGTTCAGTGTTCAGATTTGCGAGGTATTCGGTTCTGATTGAGGTCTCATATTGGACTGCATGGGAAGGTGACGACAGGACATTCGTCGTCAACGTCTGGTCGACCACATCTGAGGCCGGCTGAGGGCACAGTAGGCCATGGCTTGCTCGTGTTATGCTTTGCATTAAACCTTGGTTGCTATTCTGTGATTTGTCTACCACGGTTATCGCGATTATGCTGTTATCCTCTCTCTCTGTGAGATGCAGCAGCAGCGTGTATCAATATTCTCACCCTTGTACTATATTTGGCTTGGCGCTTAGTTTCCGGCTGTGTCGTGTTCGGGCAGTTGGTCGGTTTGCATGGGGCAGCGAGGACGTCTCCGTGGCGTGTGTCTGGCCGGGGCCGTTGGCGGCGTCAACGCGCGGTCGAAGTGTGAGGGGCTGTTCTCATTGCTACGAGGTCCGCGGCTCACCGTTCCTGGACACAAAAGTTGAGTCTTTCTACCAGCCAGCACCAACTGTTCACATTTTGTTTGAATTTCGTTGTGGGCTGTTGGGACATTCCTGCGAGCAACAACGTGTGTCTTCAAGTTGGTGGAATTCTACCCGCCCTCTTGTCGAGTTTAACTTCATTATTTTTGAATGTATGTGCACCAGCGGATCTTCTACCTTGTCGTCGTTAACGTTCTGGCTACCTGCCCTGGGCGTCGGCTTAAATTCAGGCAGTGTATTTTCCTCGGCGTGTTGTGGATGTCTAGCACAGTGTGTAGTTTGACAGCTGAATGTGTAATTCGTTGTGGGCGCCGATACCTTCTGCGTAGTTCCATTGAACTCCCTGTTGTGTGCTGGTTGGTTGGAGTGGTAGTTATCCTGTCGCTTGGACCGTTAACTGTCTGCCGGTTGGGTTGCCGTCGGATTGAGAATTGTCTCACCTAAGCGAGCGTTAGTGTTTGAATTCCAGGCCGACCCTTGGAAACTTCTGAGTGCCGTTTGATTTGCTGCCTTTTCTTATTTGTCCTTGTTGTTTGTGTATGGCTTCTAGCCGATTTTAAATTAAAATTGTTTTGCCCCTAAGGGGTGAGATTTTTTGGGCCTTCAGCCTAATTTAGAGAAACATTTTAAAATAAAGCCTTCTTCCCTTTAAATTCAAATTCCTGTTTTTGAGTCTTCAGTGATTGGCGTTCAGCCTGTTTTAAATTAAAGTTGTTTTGCCCTTGAGGCGTGAGATTGAATTGCGCATTTAGCTGGGAATTAAGTTCTAAAATTAATGTTTGGCTTGGCTCAAATGGTTCAAATGGCTCTGAGCACTATGGGACTTAACTTCTGAGGTCATCAGTCCACTAGAACTTAGAACTACGTAAACCTAACTAACCTAACGACATCACAGACACCCATGCCCGAGGCAGGATTCGAACTCGCGGCCGTAGCGGTCGCGCGTTTTTGGACTGTAGCGCCTAGAACCGCTCGGCCACCCATGCCGGCTAATGTTTGGCTTGCTCTGTTTTAATGTTTTCTTCACTCTTGTAATGTTTGTCAAATGAATCATGTAGTATGTTCGACTGCAACTCAGTCACTCATTTTGTTCCCTTTGCAGAAATTAAACTATCTCTCCTGTCCTGCGGGTATAGCAGGGGATCTCACTGGTAGCAGAGCGGGGTTTCGCTTGTGCTTGCCATTCCAGTTGCTGTCAGTTTCACTCTTGTTCTGTTTTGGTGTTCTGTGGCACCATAGTGTTTCGGCTGTTACTTGTTTCAAGTGCTTATCGTAATGGCTTTCAGACAGTCCGGAGATCGGCCTGCTCAGAAAGGATTACCTTGTTTACGAGTTGGCAATAAGGCGCCAGCCGATTGAGGGCAGTTTTCCGGAATTAGTAGCCCGTTTGCGTGCTGCCGTTCTTCATCCGGTTGACGTCACGTCGGCGGTTGTGGGTGAGACAGGAGCGGCAATTTTTGTTGGAGGCTGTTAGAGGCCTTGAGCACACTATTTGTGTTTTGGAGGGAACCCAACCTAGTGACAGTCAGCTGGATTGGGTGCGGGCACAGTTACTGCATTTAACTAATTGGATAGCGGATTTAGGCACGTTAGTTTTGGAAGATCATCACAGAAAATTAACTGTTGAGTTGGGAACTTTGGTGAGCGCATTACAGTTTAAGCTTGCGTGTTTAGAGTTGGGTGGGAGTAGGATTGAAGATAGGGACTTGCGCTGTCAGGGAGAGGGTGAGAGCCAGCCGGGGGTGGTACTGTTACATCCTCTGTAAAGTTAGATGCTGTATTTGTAAAGTTGCCTAACCCTCTGGCCTGTTTCTTCCGGGATAATACTGAATTGGTTGTGGAACCACTTGATCAGGTGGAAAAATTATTACGGTTATTGGTTCGCTCAGAACAACACGCGGCTGCCTTTCGCGTTCCGCACCAAGTAATTTTGTTGTTATTGTACCCGCTAGCTAGAGGTGAGTTGAAGAACGTCCTCTCTCTCATTTATGTATACAGAAAATAACAGCGGTCCTGTGACACTTCCCTGCGGTACTCCTCACGGTACCCTTGTCTCTAATGAACACTCACCGTCTGGGGCTGCTACCCTGTTCTGTTACTTAACAAGTCTTCCAGACACCCACAAATCTGGGAAGGAGGTAATTCTCTTCCTCCTGAGAATGTAAACGTGTTTCATGTAGAAATCTTTCGACGAATAGTTATGATGCGTTAGTATGGTTTCTGTATTCCATGTTTGCCTCCACGTGACCGTGATCGAAAAGTTTTTCTAAAAGATTAAAGGGTCATACACATGAAACTTGATAAGTAAATAGCGCCTTTTAACCGTATATTAATTTTTCTAATTTTAGTATAGAAGTAAATTTTTGACTCACATTACCTTTTAACTCCAAAATTCTGTTTACCACAGGAAAACCAACCACCTTGTACAAACAAGCGCGGTCACACTGCACAACATCCTGATTTGTTTCAGGTGCATAAGCAGACGATTATATTTTGGGTAGATCTTTCGTTGCACGGGTGACGTTTTTAAGTCCAGAGCCAGGAGGAGGAGAGTCTTTCTTGTGAATTAGAGCGTCGAGAACACGTCTTTAACTAGTGTTAAGTTCCGAGGTGGAAAAACTAACTGTTAAAGGCTAGGATTAGCAAGGAGAAAATTATGATTTGAGGTCCAGGGTGGCACAAATTTTCAATTGTCTCTCTACGTTTAATACAATGCAAGTTCCGCGTATCTGAACTTGTTTTGTATCATTGCACCTTCACTCACCGATCCACACAGAATTTCATTCCTGTGCATTTAATGCAGCGGTGTCCATCCTTTCAGTTTATCTGGGTCACAATGCAAGAAGATGAGTATTTTTGGGCCGTACATAATTTAGGATACGTAACACCAACAGCTGAAAAGAGAAAGAGAGAAAGGGACGGCCGCAGATACGGCGGGAGTTTAAAACTGAAAATATAAATTCTTTCATCTTTCCATAAACTAAATTTTATGTTTTTTCTCCGATGGTGTGATAGACGCTCACTTTTTGAGCCGCACTGATACACTACTGGCTATCAAAATTGCTACACCACGGAGATGACGTGCTACAGACGCGAAATTTAACAGACAGGACGAAGATGCTGTGATATGGAAATGATTAGGTTTTCAGAGCATTCACACAATGTTGGCGTCAGTGGCGACACCTACAACGTGCTGACTTGAGGAAAGTTTCCAACCGATTTCTCATACACAAATAGCAGTTGACCGGCGTTGACTGGTGAAACGCTGCTGTGATGCCTCGTGTACGGAGGAGAAATGTGTACCATCTCGTTTCCGACTTTGATAAAGATCGGATTGTAGCCTATCGCGATTGTGGTTTATCGTTTCGCGACATTGCTGCTCGCGTTGGTCGAGATCCAATGACTGTTAGCAGAATATGGAATCTGTGGGTTCAGGAGGGTAATCTGAACGCAGTGCTGGATCCTAACGGCCTCGTATCACTAGCAGTCGAGATGAAAGGCATCTTATCCCCATGGCTGTAACGGATCGTGCAGCCACGTCTCGGTCCCTGAGTCAACAGATGGGGACGTTTGCAAGACAACAACCAACTTCACGAACAGTTCGACGACGTTTGCAGCAGCATGGACTATAGCCTCGCAGACCACGGCTGTGGTTACCCGTGACGCTGCATCACACACAGCAGCGCCTGCGATGGTGTACTCAACGACGAAAATGGGTGCACGAATGGCAAAACATTTTCTCGGATAAATCCAGGTTCTGTTTACAGTATCATGATGGTCGCTTCCGTATCTGGCGACATCGCGGTGAACGCACATTGGAAGCGTGTATTCGTCATCGCCATACTGGCGTATCACTCGGAGTGATGGTATGGGGTGCCATTGGTTACACGTCTGTCACCTCTTGTTCGCATTGACAGCATTTTGAACAGTGGACGTTACATTTCGGATGTGTTATGGCCCATGGCTCAACCCTTCATTCGATCCCTGCGAAACCCTACATTTCAGCAGGATAATGCACGACCGCATGTTCCAGATCCTGTAAGGGCGTTTCTGGATACAGAAAATGTTATACTGCTGCCCTGGCCAGCACATTGTCCTGATCTCTCACCAACTGAAAATGTCTGGTCAGTGGTGGCCGAACAACTGGCTCGTCACAATACGCCAGTCACTACTCTTGATGAACTGTGGTATCGTGTTGAAGCTGCATGGGCGGCTGTACCTGTACACGCCATCCAAGTCCTGTTTGACTCAATACCCAGGCGTATTAAGGCCGTTATTACGGCCAGAGGTGGTTGTTCTGGGTACTGATTTCTCAGGATCTATGCACCCAAATTGCGTGAAAATGTAATCACATGTCAGTTCGAGTATATTTGTCCCGTTTATCATCTGCATTTCTTCTTGGTCTAGCAAATTTAATGACCAGTAGCACACTTTCATTTGGCCACATCGGCCGCTGGTCTCGGGTTGTACCCGTGCGACTGCTACGGTCGCAGGTTCGAATCCTGCCTCGGGCATGGATGTGTGTGGTGTCCTTAGGTTAGTTAGGTTTAAGTAGTTCTAAGTTCTAGGGGACTGATAACCACAGCAGTTGAGTCCCATACTGCTCAGAGCCATTTGAACCATTTTGAACCTCGGGTTGTACACCCCCGATTAATCAATTTCACAGAAGTGATTCTCACAGATTTGCCGCGATTTGCACAATCGTGTGCCGTACAGTGAAACTTGGAAAATAATCTTATGGGGGGAATGGCTTCAGTTAAAAGCAGGAGAGCAGGCGGCTCAGGCATCAAAGGCAACACCAGACAGCGGCAGCAGTGGTGAATGTGGGGAAATGGCAAAACGGAAGAAAGAATGTGGCGCCTGGCGGCCGGAGGTTTTCCGGCTGAAAGCCAATTAGAGTGGTCGGCAAACAGCGCCGCCGAACTGATCGAAGGCGGAGCCGGTAATCCACGTGCCTGGACTGTAATCACCGCGTAGCAGCACGCACAAAGCGGAGACGCGTGCATTCCGGCAGCGATCCCTGTGACGAGCAAGTTGTGGCGCCGCTCTGCGTGTGTCCTGTGAGTTTCGCCATCACAGTAGTTGCAACCGAGTGCATTATTCTCGCATGCTCTGTTCCCGCTCGTATGTTTACGTGCTGTTTAAAAATTGTATCTTTCTACGCTGGTCACCAACATGATAAATCTACCTGCCATTATCTTTCACAGGTCGGCAACTGATTTGGTTAGAGTTGTAATAAGGAAAACCCGGCATTTGCCATAACCAGATTTCCTGGAAACTTTGCTCGGTGGAAGAGGAGTGAAAATAAGTGAAAAAGTTTCCGGCTTATCCTTATATACTTCACTGTTTCTGAGAAAGTGGCGGTCAAAGTTGTCGAGGCAATTTAGTTGCTTTTTGCTCGTGATAAGCTTAGCCAAAATTGTGGGACAGTGTTTAGCGTCGCGGCGTTTCGCCTTTGCGTCCCGTGTTCCAAGTCCGGTTGTTGTTGTGAATTATTTATTTGTATGTATTTGTCAACCCCTGTCTGTAGAAGGTTAATACACGGATGCTTCTGATCAAGTTAGGGTATACAAGGACATTATATTACCTGAAAAATTTTAGCTTTCACAATGAATGTCACACAATTATTGCAAAATATATGTGCGTATGGTATTTTCAAGGGGTCCAATCATTTCAAATTCTCGCAGTCTTATATCGCATTGTTATATAATTTTTATATTAATTTTTAATTATTACTCTTACGTTTATTCTTGGTGCATTTTCTTGATTATATCAATCGTACAAACATACCAAACATTGGAATTCCGAAAATCGCGAGCATTGCGCTAAGGCAAGTTTGCCACAGTGAAACTTCTTCGCATGAAGTTCAGTGGGGTAAGAAACGTCGTTGTCATTGCTTAAGATTTCACGCGTTAGCAAAAATTTCGCGACAAACCACGTGTAACGTATCATTATCCGAAAATTGACGGCTACAACCGACTACCAATCAAGATGTACTACAGAAATTTCACCGACGATGATTTGCAGTAATTTTCTCATTCATATACGTATTCTTTTTTAAATTCATTCACCAGTCATATAATTAGTAGACTAATAAGGACAACGTCATATCAATATGCATTGGAAAACGTTTATGTACTAATCTTCTACGGACAAGGCACATAAAAGAGAAGCAGAAATAAATGTAAAAATAACTATCAGGTTTCGAAGACAGGGCGAAAAAGTGTGAAAACGTGACGCTAGTCACTGTGATACAGCTTTGGGTGAAATACTGACGTGCTAAAAGTCACATACAATACCTCGAAAACTTTGACTGTTGTTTGCCGGCCGGTGTGGCCGTGCGGTTCTGGCGCTTCAGTCTGTGACCGCTACGGTCGCAGGTTCGAATCCTGCCTCGGGCATGGATGTGTGTGATGTCCTTAGGTTAGTTAGGTTGAAGTAGTTCTAAGTTCTAGGGGACTGATGACCACAGATGTTAAGTCCCATAGTGCTCAGAGCCATTTGAACCATTTTTTTTACCGTTGTTTTCTCAGAAACGGTGGGGTAGCCTATCTACAGGTAAGTAGAGATATGTGTTCCCTTATTTTGACACCTCTTCCATCGACAGTACTTTCCGGGAAATAGAGTTATGGCGCTTACGGTGTTCTCCTGTTTTAATCCCAAATCAAACGCCACAGGAGACACTATACGATTCTCTTGATGAATGGGCAATGGGTACCTGGCGTTGGTTAGATTGGAACTCGGGTTCTGGAGGGGGGGGGGGGGAGGACGTTGTAAGGACATGGCAACCAGTTAGCTCGTTTCATGGGGTCCGCCACCATTTCCTCTCTTGTTAATCTCTTAGTTTCAGATTAGCACTAGCAAAAACGTCCTCATTTACCTACTATCTGGCAAAGGTGCAAAGTCACGAGCTCTTCGGAATACAAAGGAACTCATATCTCTCTGCAAAATGGGCAGCGGAAACAAAGGTGAGAATTAAAGAAGCATTAGCCTGTAGAACGCTGGGTAAAACATCTTAAAAATCTCCAATAGCAGATTAACAATTGTAGTTGAGACGTTTCTCCCAGAGTATCAAAGCGCCTTTAGAAAAGTAAGTTCGTGAAGCGACAGTATTTTTACTCTAAAGTTGCTTGTAGAAAGCAAATATAATTTAATCCTGACACAGCCGATCGCTGTGGCCGAGCGGTTCTAGACCCTTCAGTCCGGAACCCCGCTTCTGCTACGGTCGCAGGTTCGAATCCTGCCTCGGGCATGGATGTGTGTGATGTCCTTAGGTTAGTTAGGTTTAAGTAGTTCTAAGTTCTAGGGGACTGATGACCTCAGCAGTTAAGTCCCATAGTGCTCAGAGACATTTGAACCATTTTTGCACATGCGCAGAGCCGCTTTCAACTGAAACAGCAAACGGTCTCGAAAGCAGCTCGAAAACAGGTGCAAGTTTGGTAGTGACCTAAAAAAATTTTAGAAAACTATCATTGTAATTATTTCAAGGTCACAATGGATTCTTCAAACTTCGCGCAATTTCCTTAACACCAATGAGCTGGACTGTGTTTCCTTTTCTTGCCAGAATTTGTCCTGTCTACAATGCGATTTTCTTTTGAAATGCATCCCTTTCAAATTAGAAATAAGCTAATATAACTGAGAAGGCTTCCGCGGCCAGAGTTAGTTGATATAAAACATTTTCAAGTATCGTACTGCGTCATAATGTAAAAAACGTTTTGGCCACGGATGAAGTGACGTCATGCCCAGGAAATGGCAATTGAGCCATATAAGCTGTTCTCACAGCTAAAGCACATCAGTAAACCCGAAAGAAGGCCACTGTAACCGTTGCCGAATCGTTGATTTCGCCAGAATAATTCTTTACATTATGACACGGTACGATACTCAGATACGTTTTACGTAAAAATAAGTTGTTTCTCACATGCAGTGACTTACTGTGGGCAGTGTGCATCCTAGTCCACATAAAACGCGAGGTCTGCAGTCGATAAGACATGTTCTAATTTTCGTTCGTTCACTCCTTTTGCGTTCATAAGTAGAACAACCGCAGTTTTTAAATCGGAAAATCGTTTCAGGCATTTCACCTAACTTATCCAACGTAATTTGCAATAATAGTCTATATGATGTACCACATTCTTCGTTCAGTTCCACCGAAATTGCAACCGACAGCGGAATAATACGTGTGACTTACGAAATTTTACTATTCATATCAATAATTTATTCACGTGCTCTATGCCTGAAAGTTTAGTGCAAAGTGCTTCTTGACGTGAAGAATAAAAAATCCTGTCTGTGGGTCGTCGTAACGTTTTGCTCTGTCGTTGTCAACTAGTTCTCTAATTTTTTCCTGCATGCTATTGTAATTTCGTTTAAAAGCAAATTAGCGGCACACGTCAATTGTGCGATTGCTAAATAGAGAGAATTCTCATCCATCTCTTTTGCCGTCCTCATTCATTTTTAAAGGCTTGTGACCATAGATCACTAAATTGCCTGTTTCTGTGCAAAAGCCGCTGGACCTACGGACGTTCGTCATACCACGAACAAATAGCGAAGGGTAAAGGCTTTTGACGACAGCTCACTAGACTGCCTTTTTTTGAGTCAACAGCCACTAGGCGTGCTGACGTCAGTAATAGAACGAACAGCGAAGGGCGAACGCCACTGACACAACGATTCTGCCGAACTTTATAGAGCCGTGCCGACCGAGAAATGCCGCATCGCAATACTGAATAAAATTTCGCGCTTTACCGGATATTCCGAGAACGACCGGGCAAAGCTGAGATAGGCCCAACTGCGCTTCGTACATGGGGATTGCGTGCTGCTTGGAAAGCAGTGGCCGACCCTGACACAGATGAAAACCTGCAAACATTTGGAACAATAAACAGAACACTTCACTACAAAACCGAAAAATGTACAAAAATTAATTTTTTATAAAACTATGGCGATAGCATTACTATTCTATGAATGCGAGAATTAGATAAATAAATAGAATGATGACGCAAAAACACAAGGAACGGAGATGAAGTACATGAAGAGATTCGAAATGAATACAAATGCTATTAATGAGGAAATAACAATACAGAGGTAGGTGGAAACAATATGTGAGTAGAATCAGAGGTAGAAAATCGTGACCTACAACGTGAAACGAAGGAGAGACGTAAAGTTGACCAAAGAGACGATGGACATAAAATTTATGAACGCGAAACATGTGAAGCCTAATGTCTGTGTTAAATGACATGGTTCAAATGGCTCTGAGCACTATGGGACTTAACATCTTAGGTCATCAGTCCCCTAGACTTAGAGCTACTTAAACCTAACTAACCTAAGCACATCACACACATCCATGCCCGAGGCAGGATTCGAACCTGCGACCGTAGCAGTTCCGCGGTGCCGGACTGCAGCTCCTAGAACCGCACGGCCACCACGGCCAGCTTTCTTTCTCAAATTATGGCCCATGATTGTTAGTAAAAGACATCCTATTTCGAGGAACGCTGTCTTTAGGGCCATTTTTCATTTTACGTCATCGTTAGCTTCGTTCCAGGTGTGTTATCCGATTAAAAGCATCCGAAAAACCGTATGTACCCGCAATTGACTACTAGACGTTGCGAAAGGCGTACAGACGGGTTAAAAGCAGGGGGGAAGGGGGGGGAGAGACATTGTGTTTTCGTTAGAAAACTAGCAACATCAGAATGCGTCGGTCAGGAGGGCGCAATATGAAAAATCCATCTACCGCTGCACAAGTGGACTGTTGGTGACGTGATTCTGAAGGGGAAACGCGAAGTGACAACTACAGCTAAACCAACACCTGGAAGTACCTACAGGCTGCGACCCTCGAATATTGCACTTTGACCTAGTGCTGGGTAAAAGCAGCAATAGTTTTACATCCAGGATGGGATAGAATGAAGGCGGTATTGCAGAACTTACGTAGTATGAAATGAGCTTTTTAATTTAGCTATACTGAAAATTTTTGGTGGAAAATTATCTTTTGTGGTAATGAAAATTTAATTATTCAGAATTCCTTTTACATTTTTGCGAATTTGTTATCCAGCCCAGGCTTCGATTCCCATTACTGCCAAGTACTTTTCCTCGATGCGAGGATTGGCACTCAGGCTCGTGATCCCAACAGAGGACTACTTGGCCGAGTAGTAGAAGCTACACTGCCTGAACAGTCTGCAAAACGGCCGGACCACCTGACACTCCATACGGCATCCGCATGATGCCGCAACGCTCAGCATAACACGGCGGCCGGTCGACATCCCTTGAGTCTTCTAAACCTGTACGATGAGCACTTACTAACAATTGAATGTATTTTGGACGTTCGGAAATGACATTTTTTCGTCAATGCTTCCCTTGTCATTACCTGCACTCACTTTATATTCTCTTCCGTGTTGGTGTGATTTTGATCTCCAAGTAGCGAAACTCATATATTGTTTTTCTTCTCTCATTTCCTAATTTATATTTCTTACAGTCGTGTGAATTAGTTTCAATACTCTCCTTTACCATTGTTTTACTATTATATGAATGCGCAATGTCACCCGCACATAACAGCATAATACTAAAAACAGTGATGTATCTTCCACAAAAATATTTGAAGATGAACCTGAAAAGGTTCGAAAACCGGTTCATAGAATAAGAAATAACCATTCAAAAAAGTTTTATGAATTTACATTCTCAGTGTATCTGTTAGGAAATTATTCGAGAACACACACACACACACACACACACACACACACACAGACACACACACAGACACAGAGAGAGAGAGAGAGAGAGAGAGAGAGAGAGAGAGAGAGAGACAGACAGACAGAGAGAGACAGAGAGACACAGAGAGAGAGAGACAGAGAGAGAGAGTGTTGTTGGTAAGTTCCTATGAGGTCATCGGTCACTAGGTGTACACACTACTTAAACTAACTTATGCTAAGCACAACACACACACCCATGCCCGAGGGAGGACTCGAACCTCCGACGGGGGAAGCCGGAGAGAGTGTTCACAGGATGTTTGATATAATTGAAAATTTCTTCCTATGTACGAAAAAATAACCAAAATAGCATAAATTAGGCTTCATTGTTGAGAACTGACTTCGGAAAGTTGTAACTGTCATCCTTGTGTCTTCAAAAATTATTTGTTACAAAAGGTATTATACAGTGACTTTATATTTCATACCATATTGTCAATATGATGGAAAACGTGCGGCTCATTATGCACAGGTTTGTCGGCAGTAAAACCATTAGGTAAAAAGCACCTTGTACAAATAGGCTCTAAAATTCTGCGTGGTGTCTGTCTGTTCTATATCGTGTCTCCCTACCACTTTCGCGCAACGACGCTCTGAGCGTGTTTTTTTTTAGGGAATTGACTAGTTTGAACCTGGGACCTGTTGCTGGTAAGGAGACGTCAGACCACACATGACATGTAGAATTCAGAAGAGTTCAGTGAGACTAGCGATGATATAACCAAATACTTAATGATTTCAGCGTCAGCTCCACTGCACTCCCTGTAAAGGAATCTTAATACTACCTAAATTTAGTGGAAGGGGTTCAAGGCTTTCCTAATTTTAGTTAGCTGGTAAAATAACGTCGAAAAAGCAGTTAAGTTTACCATTTGAAATTTTATTCTACTCACAAAACATTGTTTATAAATTGCACTATTGATAGAAGGAAATGTTTTAATACAGGATGGTAAAAACCAACTGCGTTCAACAAAAATGTGAACGAACATTCCCTGAATGGGTTTCCAAGTTCTACAATGGATCGAAGGATGACCTATGCCATATCACATCTATAATCTAGGTTTAAATTAAGTTTCACAAGAGAGAAAACTATCAAAATGATCTACAGTGACCCTCAATTATCTTTAATTACTTATCTAACTTGTCGTAAATTACAGTGGCTGATGTGGCTTCTCAATAACTATATAACAGAAAAATCATCGCGTTTCAGATTTTTACTTCAAGTGGCAAATGTGAACACCATGAGCTTTAATTGACGATCGACACTAGTATTACGCAAAAAGGGGGTGTAACAGATGAGACTTCTGCAGTTCTGAGTGAAGCTTTATGCACTGTTATGTGGCATCGCGTGCGTTCATTACCTTGTCGGTGTTCGTCAGGGGGCGGCGGCCGGCGCAGCTCCATACAGCTCGCCATCTCGGAAGCAACTCTCCCCTAACTTCTCCCTACTACAATTTACCGAAGTTGGTTTAAAAAAAACTATCTGGCTGTGTTTTCATTTGACCAATCAGGGTCTCAATGTTAACCTTAAGCTCTACCTACAAAAATTCTGTCTATCCAATGAGAAAAGTTATACTTTTCGTGGTGGGGCAATGTTTTTAAAGTTTGCAACGTAACAGAGACGCGAAAAAGTCTCACGCTACAACTTGCGGGTGGTGTGGCCCTTTTAGTGTTATCGTAAGATCTATACTGCTCTTCTGGAGGGCTCTAGCTTTTAACATTGGCTGGGGGGTGGTCCTGACGTAACAGATACGCGAAAGAGTCTCACGCTAAGGCTCTAGCTTTTAACATGGGCTGGGGGGTGGTCCTAGCGGTTAGCTGGAAACGTGGGTGTCCGTCTCTTATCGTAGGGCCTTCTAAACTCAACACGGTTCTGCTCTCGCCTTCTGTTCTCGTTTCTCCCCTCGGAACTGCGTCTGTCTCACGGTGGGAAGGTATGACATGCATTTAGGCATTCTTGTGTTAGTCTGTGGTATTCCATTTGCTCACTCGTTACTGATATTACTTTGGCTAATTTAATGTTACGATTTATTCGGAGCTATGTGACATACTACTGGATTTGCTTATCATGTCAGTGTTTTCATGGAAGGTGTTGGATTTGCCTGACACCTTACAATGCATGTTCGCATACGTAGCACTTAATGAGATTTGTTAACTCTTCGAGCACAAGGTAAAATGAACTTTTGTACCTTCATTTATGTTTCAGTGTCATGTTACATGCGTCTTGGATCCACTTAAGAAGTATACGATGTAATCCACGTTTGACGAACTATATGGAGCAACGCAATGATAATAATAAAGATTAATTACTGCAAAATCAGTTATTCAATGTTTCTTCCTAAGTAAAATATGGACCATTCCATGGCGAGTGTTCTCCAGGCTCCCGCATGAACATCATGGCCTTTGATGAAATTTTGTATGAAGAATCACACATGTTCTCAATGAACAATGATAAAGTTTCACGATCATTAATTCAATACTTCTGAAGATATAGTAATTTATTTGACTCCATAGCGCAGCTATCAGTAGTTCACCAACGAGTTTTCCACAACTTTGAGACATAATATCACCGGTAATATTTTCAAGAAAGAAGCAAAACTATGTGATGTACTTTCCGCGCTATCTTCAGCAAAATAATGTAAAAAAAATCCTGGATGATCTGAATGTGGATAACATGAAGCGAAGTCGGCCGAAGAAATAGACGCTGGAAAAAAAGTAATATTCACCTTTTTATCTCACCGGATGTAACTATGGGAAGCACCTGAAATCTTGCACGTAATAACTCACCAATCTTGGAATCTTGGAATCAAATTTTATTCTCCTACTAATCTCCAATAGCTTAAACATTGAGGGCAAAGTTGACGGTTTTTCTAAAAACGACACACAAGTCTTCTGCAAACTCTTTTAAGCCGTTTTCATTAGAAAGATCATGTTCTAAACCACCTAAAAGACTACATCTGGTTTTGCAATGCGAGCATGTAAGGTACTGAAATACAGCATGTTGAAGCAAAGATATCGCTCGATCCTTCTAAGTTCTCAATATTAATGAAGTTACTGTTCTTAATTTTTCTCTTGAATTTACTGTTCCAGCTATTATAGCGCCGTCCTTTCCTGCTCGCTGACATGCTACAATTATGTTAATTAATTCAATGTCTGTTCTTTTTCCCTGAACTGGATACTCAGCAAATTTATTTCCCCGTAACAGCTGAAAATTATTAAAAAGACGTCAATCCCTTGTAAGTGAAATTCTTGAGAGGGCAGACACCTCCGCAGGACCGAGCTCTCCCCTAGAGCTAGTAGTACGGCTTCCGTTTGCTTTCGTTCAGCTGGGCCAGCGTTTCCGGTATCCGTGCAGGGATGAGTCCCCCTCCTAGGGGATTACCTTAATAGGATTAACAGCGAGACATGGCCGGGATCCGGTGTCGGGATGAAGGAGGGCGCGAGCGCTATCTCGCCGGAACAGCGTGGAGCGGGCGCTGCAAAGTCTTGAGAGACGCACGAAGCGAAGAGCGTGCCGATAAAACAGCGGTTCCTCTTTTTGTTCCCACCAGGAGTCTTCAGAAGCAGCTTGGCAGCCCTCTACCAGTGCAGTCGGTCTCACTGTTGTCTGGTTAGCTGCCGAGAGTATCAGTGCACGAGCCGGAAATTGTTGCAAAGTCTCTCAGTGTTACGACCATGGAAGTCTAGTAGTATCTCATATAGGTGACATATGTTTTGTTAGCGTGATGTACGTAGTCGCATTTCGCTACGGACATGAACGAAACATGCTGACGTAAATGAAAAATGTTACACCAGGAATCAACACTCCAATGTTTATCAAACCTTGTTCTGACGTAACGAGTATTAAAAAATGAAACATTCATTTTGTTTTGTACATAAATCCGCGTAGTCAGCGCGTACACAACTTTCCCAATTGAGCGCGCCCCGCTAAGCACAACAGCGCAGGCACAGCGCTCGTCCGTCTCCGCACTACGAGATGGCGCTGTCTTAGAGACGGACCAAATTCTACTTCCGCCGATCCGCGTATTAATATGTAACGCAGTCAATGAGATTGCTGCTAACGTAGAACCTTTTCTCCTCGCGGCTCACACTCGCGCAGTGATACCTGAACGCGCGAGGTATTATAACGAGTGTACAGACCTCCGATTAGTCAGTCGGCATTAGTCTGTAGTCAAGTTTCAGTGTGCGCCTAATAAGATTATCATATTCCTGTACATAGCCATGAAGATAAATGTATAGACACTTTGTCAAGTATCACGACCAAAGGAACTTCATATTGTCAATTGTAAACAGCATCCAGAATCAAGTTATGTAATATCTATGATTTTTATTATTTTAATAAATGTGTGTGAAAATTAATCAAGTTTTGTTTAAAGTTGGTCACCGTCAATCTGCTACTCTAAGCGTGCAAGTGGAATTTCTATCCTCTGACCTAACGGCAGAAGATAAACACGTCACGATAAGACCACAAGACAAATTGCTGACACTCGCCTACTTCGTTAGAGCGACAAGTCGAATAATCTGATGGTGTGTGTACCGAAGTTCTTACAGTACGCACACCACACATTTCATTTGGAACTGATGTTCATCATCAATATCAGTATAAACTGAGACGCTCACAGGCACTAATACAAGCTTGTATTCACTGTGGCACTCCATCGTCTGGCCACGAGTGGCCTACCGGGACTATCCGACCGCCGTGTCACCCTTAGTGGAGGATGCGGGTAGGAGGGGCGTGGGGTCAGCACACCGCTCTCTGGTCGTTATGATGGTATTCTTGACCGAAGCCGATGCTATTAGGTCGAGTAGCTCCTCAATTGGCATCACGAGGCTGAGTGCACCCCGAAAAATGGCAACAGTGCATGGAAGCTTGGATGGTCACCCATCCAAGTGCCGACCACGCCCGACAGCGCTTAACTCCGGTGTTCGCACGGGAACCGGTGTATCCACTGCGGCAAGGCCGTTACCATTCACTGTGGCATATTACTTATTTCTAAAATTTCGGGAAGCGTTTGATTCAGTGTCCCACTGTAGATACGGGTTAGGTTCCCAGATAAGTGAGTGCCTCGAAGACTTTGTATGTAACAGAACCCAGTACGTTGTCCTCAATGGCGAATGTTTATCAGAGACAAAGGTCTCGTCAGGAGTGCACCAGGGATGTATGATAGGACCACTCTTATTCTCTATATACGTAAGTGATGTGACGGAATAGGTGAGTTGCAGTCCTCGGCCATTTGCTGGTACGCTGTCTCGTACGGGAAGCTGTCGTCGTTTAGTGACTATAGGAGGTTACAGGCTGTAGTAGTATCACTCCGTCTACAGGCCGCAAGTAGCCCATCGGGACCATCCGACCGCTGAGTCATCCTCAGCTGAGGATGCGGATAGCAGGGGCGTGTGGTCAGCACACCGCTCTCCCGGTCGTTATGATGGTTTGCTTTGACCGGAGCCGCTACTATTCGGTCGAGTAGCTCCTCAATTGGCATCACAAGGCTGAATGCACCCCAAAATATGGCAACAGCGCATGGCGGCCAGGACGGTCACCCATCCAAGTGCCGGCCACGCAGGACAGCGCTTAACTTCAGTGATCTGACGGGAACCGGTGTTTCCACTGCGGTAAGGCCGTTGCCACAGGATACAGGATGGCTTAGACAACATTTCCAGTTGGTGTGATGAACGACAGCTTGCTCTAAATGTAGAAAAATGTACGCTAGTGCAGATGAATAAGACAAACAATTCCGTAATGTTAAAATGCAGCATTAGTAGTGTGCTGTTTGATATTGCCACCTCGATATGAAATGGAACGAGCACGTTACGTCAGTGGTAGGGAAGGTGTGATATTCATGCCAGAGGCGGCCCGTATTTTATTTTTCTAGAAGCTCACCTTGATACAGCTAGATGTACGTGAGGTAGGATATGGTACAAAAGCGGAGTGAGGTACAAGTGACAGATGGTACAGTATATATGAGTCCAGTGGGAGAGTCCGCCAATTTTACTGAACTTGCTTCTGATTGGTCGGCAGATTCGAGTGCTAGGCGCCAAAATGCATAGCTTCTCTTATTAATTATTTATATACTTTTCATTGTATTTCACCCAGTTTTTAGTATGACAATCCCTCATGGTTACCCTACGAGTCTATCGTTTTTGTTTATTAAATTTCACTAGTTTTGAGAAATATAAGAGTAACGATATTGTAAGCGAAGTGCTTCGGACACCTTCGGGTCGCTTTGGGGCTCCTGGGAGACGAAGTACTTCGGCTGCGCTGGTCACTCTGTCTCGGGATTTCTGGAGGGACGGGCTCTATATCGAAAGTTGGATGGAAAAGTTAGCGTACAATTAAGAAAGCTATGTCGAATGTTGTAAAAGACAGTGTAAAATGAGTGAATACTTAAATAATAACCAAACAGGATACATTAATGAGAAGTGTTGCTTACTATCATTGTCAGTACTACAGATCTTGCCCTCTGCAGATACAGAGACTAACCTGGGCAAGTAGCATCCCATAAAAAGCAGTTACAGGTTCGAGATGACAGCGTAGCAGCCTCCTCCGAAGTCGATCCCACGACCGACGAGCTGTGTTTTGCGCTGGGTCACAACCTTAGAAGACGGGAAGGTGGTGGAAAGAACGGTTAGAGACTCTTATTCAATCTCTCCAGCGCCCAGATCTGACATCAAATGACGCATTATTTATGAAGGCGAATGGTCAGCTTCGTTTTATTGGGAGAATTTTGGGAAAGTGTGGCTCATCTATAGAAGAGGCGTCAGACAGACCACTAGTGCTACACATTCTCCAGTACCATGCGATTGTTTCGGAACCTCACAAGGTCGGATTGTAGGAAGTCTTCGAAGCAGTTCGGAAACGTGATGCTACAATTGTTACCTGTTGGTTCGATCAGCACGCGAGTATTACGGAGACGCTTCGTGAGCTCAAACTGGAATCCCTGGAGAGAAGGCGGCGGTCTTCTCGCGAGGCTGTCTGGAGGCTGGCACGAAAGTGTACGTTTACCCACCGGGCCCCAGACATACACTCTGGGCGAAAATTTAGGGGTCTCGGAAAGACAACCAAGGATTCGTGCATTCCTGAAGGAATTTATTGTGTAAACTGAAGCGTGGGGTCCTACATTATCGTGGAACATGGCGCGTAGTACTATTGCCATGAAGACAACAACAACATGGTTTACCGGTCACGACACATGTTGATGAGTACAAGCCTCCCTTCAGTTATTACCAAGTAAGAAGAGGTACCGGTCTAGCGAATTGTTGCTTCCTGTGAACCTTCAGCAGAACGTCTACGGACATAATGACGGTTATTTGAATTCTACAAAGACAAGTGAGACACAGCTTAAAATGACAGAATGTCCCTGTGTGCACCATTTGGCTCTGCATTAGTACCGGCCAAGAATCGGCTCACGTATGTATTACCGCTCAACCTCACTGCGAACGCGCCGAATAAAAATGGCAGTGCAGTCGCCCTGCACAAAGTGGTTCAAATGGCTCTGAGCACTATGGGACCTAACTTGTGAGGTCATCAGTCCCCTAGAACTTAGAACTACTTAAACCTATCCAACCTAAGGACATCACACACATCCATGACCAAGGCAGGATTCGAACCTGCGACCGTAGCAGCAGCGCGGTTCGACTGAAACGCCTAGAACCGCTCGGCCACAGCGACCGGCCCTGCATAAGACTTGGTGTTGTAATTCACATTATATAACACCATAGTTCGCAAACAAAGCAAAATGGTATTTAATTTTTTTGGCGCACTACATATAAAATATAACCTTTATCAGGTACTAACTGTTGGCCTCCAGACAGACGCAGACGATTTCACAGATTTGCGCACTCAGGTTGCTACGTAATCATGTCTTACTCAGTTTCGCAATGGAAAAATGACCGTACACACAGTTTTTATCGAAATATTTTGTCATGTTGGCAAAATCATTATGGAGATTTGTAAACTCTTCCCAGAAAAACAATGCAGACGTCGTGGACAGTTCTGACCGAAAGGGATTCGTCTTTCACATGGGAATTAGACTGCAGATCAGTGAGTTACATTTCCACATGCACAAGAGCGCTTTCAACTGAAACGGCAAACGGTCTTAAAAACAGTTCGAAGACAGATGTAAAACTACCAGTGTGCTCAAAACGTTTAGAAAACTATCCTTGTAAATATTCCAGAGACATAATGAGTTCTGTAAACTTCGTGCTTTCTTCAATGCCAGTGAATTTAAGAAACTGGATTGTGCGTTATTTTTGGAAAAATTGTCCCTTCTACAGTCCGATTTTCTTTTTAAATGCATGCCTATAAACTCAAAATAGGCTGTTACTCACCTTGCAATGGTCGACTGTGGGCAATGGACAGTCTTTCTTCGCTTGCTGAACGCCTCCAAATTAAGTTCCCACTGCTTATTGAGATACAGAATAATGAATCCCGTGTGTCAATCGTAATATTTTACTCTTCTGTTGTCAACTAATCTTTAAATTATTTTTGCGAGATTTTCAGTCACCATCGCTTATGCATCTGCATAGAACACTACTGGCCATTAAATTGGTACACCACGATGTTGATATGCTACAGACGCGAAATTTAACCGACAGGAAGAAGATGCTGTGATATACAAATGATTAGCTTTTCAGAGCTTTCACACAAGATTTGCGCCGGTGGCGACACGTACAACGTGCTGACATGAGGAAAGTTTCCAACCAATTCCTCATACACAAACAGCAGTTGGCTGCGTTGCCTGGTGAAACGTTGTTGTGATGCCTCGTGTAAGGAGGAGAAATGCGTACCATCACGTTTCCGCCTTTGATAAACGTCGGATTGTAGCCTATCGCTATTGCGGTTTATCGTATCGCTACATTGATGCTCACGTTGGACGAGATCCAATGACTGTTAGCAGAATATGGACTCAGTGGGTTCAGGAGTGTAATACAGAACGCCATGCTGGATCCCAACGGCCTCGTATCACTAGCAGTCGAGATGACAGGCATCTTACCCTCATGGCTGTAACGGATCGTGCAGCCACGTCTCGATCCCTGAGTCAACAGATGCGGACGTTTGCAAGACAACAACCATATGCACGAACAGTTCGACGACGTTTGCAGCAGCTCGGAGACCTTGGCTGCAGTTACCCTTGACGCTGCATCACAAACAGGAGGGCCAGCGATGGTGTACTCAGCGACGAACCTGGGTGCACGAATGACAAAACGTTATTTTTTCGGATGAATCCAGGTTCTGTTTCAGCATCATGATGGTCGCATCCGTGTTTGGCGACATCGCGGTGAGCGCACATTGGAAGCGTGCATTCGTCATCGCCATACTGGCGTATCATCCGGCGTGATGGTATGGGGTGCCATTGGTTACACGTCTCGGTCACCTCTTGTTCGCATTGAGGGCACTTTCAACAGTGGACGTTACGTTTCAGATGTGTTACGACCGGTGGCTGTACCCTTCATTCGGTCCCCGCGAAACCCTACATTTCAGCAGGATAATGCACGATCGTATGTTGCAGGTCCTCTACGGGCCTTTCTGGATACCGAAAATGTTTGACTGCTGCCCTGGCCAGCACATTCTCCAGATCTCTCACCAACTGAAAACGTCTGGTCAATGGTGACCGAGCAACTGGCTCCTCACAATACGCCAGTCACTACTCTTGATGAACTGTGGTATCGTGTTGAAGCTGCATGGACAGCTGTACCTGTACACGCCATCCAAGAACTGTTTGACTAAATGTCCAGACGCATCAAGGCCGTTATTACGGCCAGAGGTGGTTGTCCTGGGTACTGATTTCTCAGTATCTCTGTACCCAAATTGCGTGAAAATGTTATCATATGTCAGTTCTAGTATAATATATTTGTCCAATGAATACCCGTTTATCATCTGCATTTCTTCTTGGTGTAGCAATTTCAATATCCAGTAGTGTACATACGGAATTTTCTTCTCCCTCTCTTGTATCATTGCCACTCATTTTTAAAGACTTGTGACGCTAGATTGCTAGACTCCCTGTTTTGTGCATGCAGCCACTGGGCCTATGGACATACATCATACCATGAACAAATAGCGAAGGGTAAACGGTTCTGACACCACGGCTCTGTCAACTGATAAGAGTTGTTCCGGCCGAAAAACGCCACACCGAAATACTAAACGAAATGTCGCGTTGTGGCGAATACCTCCGGGAAGGAAAGAGAAAAGCCGATACAGGCCTAGTCTTGGTCCGCATGCGGCCCACACACTCGGCCCGCGTGAAGGCTGGCACGCCGAGGCTGGCTCTGCTCTACACCACACGAGTCTCTGTTCTGTCTGATATAATGTCGGCGTTAAACGACCCGTGCAAAGTGGAATCTCAGCCGAGCTTCCAGTAATCTCTTTCCTACGGTTCACGACATCATACTGTCTCTAACCTCTACTGGGATTTCCAGGAGAAAAATAAACTGCGGATGGAAATCTGTGTCTGAAACTGTCGTCTGACATGGCAACGGTGCATCGCGTTCATAGAACACAAGGCGTGTCAATGCCACAGCTGTCTCCATCTTCTCTACTGACGACAGTCGCAAAATATATCCAATCAGCCAGTTCTATCACGTGATGGTGTGGCCTACTTGAGTCGGCATGCAAAATAAGATCCCAGCAATGCTTTCCATTTCTGCTGTTCTTGAGATTGCTGCTGCAAAATGAATAGAGCTTTCTTAAATCTGTGTCCCATTTGTTCGAAGATCTTTTCCTTGGTCTCCTTTGGTAAACTGGGCTCCCATCTAGTACTTGCTTTTACCGTCTTCCGTTTTTCGAACGACATGACCAATGCATTGCCATTCCGATGTCTTAACTCTTTCTTTTGTGTCACTGACATTTGTTATACATCTGATACCTAGAATTTTCTGTCCGTCTTTTTCAGTATCCCAACATTGATCTTTCCAATCCTCTTTGTGTTACTATTATTTTCTGAGAATTAACTTATTAAAGGTCCATGTCTGAGAGCCATATGTTATTACTGGCAATACACGTAAATTGTTCAAGACTGTTTTCTTCAACTCAGCAGAAATCTTAGCCTTCAAAACAGAAAAGTATCTTCTGTAAGGTAGCCTCCCCAAATAACAACATCAAAATGTTTCCGGTTTTCGGTTTCCTTTCATATTTACAAGTTGAAGCCCACAGAAATATTGTGTGACTCATTGCAGTTGCGTACTTTAAGCAGATACAATTCCCTTTGTTGTCCATTCATCCATCATGATCCTGGTTTTATCATATTTCATTTTTATACCAACTTCACAGCAGACTAACGGAAGTTCACTTACCAGTATTTGTAGTTCTACATTGCTTGCAAACAGAACAATATCACCAGTAAACGTCACGGTATTTACAGGTGGTTTCAAAGAA
This sequence comes from Schistocerca americana, assembly GCF_021461395.2. NCBI lineage: Eukaryota > Metazoa > Arthropoda > Insecta > Orthoptera > Acrididae > Schistocerca > Schistocerca americana. Next base: position 632,986,891 of record NC_060123.1, on the reverse strand, counting down.
CTTACATCAGAGCTCTAGGGGTGATGGATCACGTCAAGGGGAGCAACTCTGGTTGAAACAGTATGTTTGCGGATGATTCCTGGCGATTTTGGGCACCTTTTATTATTAGTTATGCCCCTGAGAGGCGGCAAGATTTACGCCTTTGCACAGTTCGTATGCAGTGTGGGTTTCCTGTAATCCAATGACTTCTCCACGTAAAATAAGGAAAGCCGAGCTTAGAGACCGAGCCAGGTGACGCAGTGGTTAGCGCACTGGACATCAGGACGACTGTTCAAATCTGCATCCGACAGTCGATATCATCGAGATTTAGGTATTTCTGAATTTCCCAAATCGTCCCAGGAAAATGTCGGGAAGATTCCTTTGCAAGGGCACAGCCGATTTCCTTCTCCATTGTAACACAATCGCAGCAGGCAGGGGAATAAGTGAGCGGAATACCGTCTGCCACAATATGTACACGGGAACGCAGTGATGCAATGCGTGATTTACAAAAGAAAGTTTAGTGAGTCCATCCCCTACTTCTTGTAACTGAACTGTAGCCAAATTCCCTACCTCATTTCTCGTAGATGTTGACCCCAACTGGTTACTTCTCTGTCGGTAGTGAACTATAACGGGTATGCAATAAAGAATGCATAATAATGTCAGAGCTGGGCACGTCTAAATACTAAGCATAATAAGAATCGTAAAATGTTAGGATGCCAACTAATTTTATTTTATTTCCCTTATCGCAAAATTAGTAGAACGATTTCTAGAGTCAGTCGCCGGCCGTTGTGGCCGAGCGGTTCTACGCGCTTCATTCCGGAACCGCGCTGCTGCTGCGGTCGCAGGTTCGAACCCTGCCTCGGGAATGGATGTGCGTGATGTCCTTAGGTCACTTAGGTTTACGTAGTTGTAAATCTAGGGGACTGATGACCTCAGATGTTAAGTTTCATAGTGCTTACTGCCGTTTAAGCCATTTTTGAAGAGTCAGTCACTCGTAAATGTTCATAACAAGGCTCCTGGCGGTTAATCATTAATTCCAGAGCGCCACAAAAATCACAAAAATTCTTCACGCGGTCTTAGAACTGACATGAGGTCGTACAAATATGTTTTCCGAGGCAAATTTAACAATTAATTGGGCGTCTTTACGCGGAGTTGCACGTAACACACTATTTCGCGTGTTGCCACCTCAAAAACTAATCGTAGACTGCCTTCAAGTAACGAATCATGTAAGTACGTCATCCGACGCCATTTCTCAACACACTGTTCTGTCTTTACACGAAATCGGATTTTATTCACGATTTATGTGGTAGCTCCTTAGAACCCAATCATAGACTACTGGTCAGCTGCGTTAGCAGTTTAGCATGGCTGGAGCTGTATATGAACGTTTAAACGGTAAATATAAATAATAAAAGATTACTTGTTTGCGCCCAGCGTTGGTGAATCCCATCTTCTTCCAGTAGGATACTCTTCTTCTTTGGCTCAAATGGCTCTGAGCACCATGGGACTAAACATCTATGGTCATCAGTCCCCTAGAACTTAGAACTACTTAAACCTAACTAACCTAAGGACATCACACAACACCCAGTCATCACGAGGCAGAGAAAATCCCTGACCCCGCCGGGAACAGAACCCGGAAACCCGGGCGTGGGAAGCGAGAACGGTACCCCACGACCACGAGCTGCGGACTCTTCTTCTTTGCCCTTAGGTTCTCACACTAGGTAACCAGCTGACGCGTCGTTCGATGACACTGCTTTGTGATTCTATTTACTCGCTAACCTCCCATAACAAAATTTTCCTGTAGCATGCATTAAAACAGAGCAACAATAATGTAATAAACGTGGGCAGCGATATGACACAAACGCCACACAATCGTTGCAGTATTTCGAGCTTATTCTCCGTTTCTAATGTTTTCGGCGTCGATGGGATCTTAAACCTTAATCTTACTTCGTTCATTCGGGCTAGATACAGTGATTCCTAAAGTTTCCTTGATGAAAATATCTCTGTCGATTTACTGGAGTAGTTACTATGCAGTTGCAGCACGCCGGTTAGTAGACCCTGCTAGCTCGGTGAAATATCGTCGTTCCAGAGCTACTGAATTCAATAAAAGGATGGTCAGCATCGACGGAAAGCCTCAGCGAACACTTTGTCTCTGACGAAAGTTGTTTTTCCGTGACGTGATATCTCACCCCCTAGATGTTTGACGCAAATCGTTTCAAACGCGCTGTGTACTCATACCCACGCATGATCAGCAAGGTGGAGCGCCCGCGGAGAGGTGAAGGAACGGTGGCAACGTACAGGACACGTGGGGGCAGTTTCTGGCGCGGTCTTTCCCGCTGGCGAGCCATTTCCGCCGCCGCCCGCCTGCGCGTCGTATCCACTGTGCAATGTCGGCGGGCGGTTGCTGCTTCGGCACCGCCGGCCACGGTCCGGCGTGAGGCAGCGCGGTCGCTGCTAGCCGGTCGGCTATTCCTGGCGTCGCCCCTTACATCACCGCCGCCTTCTGCCCAGTCTCGGCCCTGCTTCGTGGATTTGCCACGCGGCTCGCTCCGGCCCTTGTTTCGACGCGCAGCTGCGCCACTGGGATTCCTCCTGTATTGGGGACGCAGAAATAGATGTCCCTTGTGTAGAGAAGCAGCTGAAATAGTTGAAAACAAATAATTCACTAGCTCCGGAAGGAATAACGATTTGGAGAGAACTCTCCAGTATTCGTCAAACGCAAAGTCTCAAACGACTTGACTAAAGGGCAGGTGACTCATGTACAAACACACACACACACACAGTTTAAAAGAAATGCACGTAAAAAACAATGCACTGGAAACGCTGAAACTCAGTCCAGCATCGCCCAGTAAAGGTAGCATTTACTCTGCGCTGCACTGGGGCTGTCCCATAGACTTAGGGTTTCCTTATCTAGCTGCGACGTCATCGGAACACTCTGAGGTTAGACTGTAAACAGTCGTCAATTACACTTTAGTCGTTAAAGTACACGTCACTATACACTTCACGCCCTATACCGGGTGCTTCCGTAAGTGCGTGCAAATATTGAATAGGACATAGAGAACGCTCTAGTGAACAATTTTATGTGGGGAACCTGGGGTCGGAGAAGCTAACTTACGAAGATATGGAAGTAAATTTGTTTGCCAACTCCTTTACAGCTAACACGCGTACAAGTTTACACGTACTGTGCTGTTTGTTTACATGCACAGTCTTCATTTCCGCGGCGCGGGATTATCCGAGCGGTCTTGGGCGCTGCAGGAATGGACTGTGGGGCTGATCCCGGTGGAGGTTCGAGTCCTCCCTCGGGCATGGGTGTGTGTATTTGTCCTTAGGATAATTTAGGTTAAGTAGTGTGTAAGCTTAGGGACTGATGACCTCAGCAGTCAAGTCCCTTAAGATTTCACACACATTTGAACATTTCTTCATTTCCTGGAAGGAAACAAGAAGGACGAGTCTGATTGTGTAGGAAGCCATGATGCAGGTTTTGTTTACTTGTCCACAAGATGGCCCTGTTGTATCGTGTTTATAGTGTCCCACGACAGAACGTGCTATGGATCAACGACAGACGCCGGCCGGCGTGGCCGTGCGGTTCTAGGCGCTACAGTCTGGAACCGAGCGACCGCTACGGTCGCAGTTTTGAATCCTGCCTCGGGCATGGATGCGTGTGATGTCCTTAGGTTAGTTAGGTTTAATTAGTTCTAAGTTCTAGGCCACTGATGACCTCAGAAGTTAAGTCGCATAGTGCTCAGAGCCATTTGAACCAACGACAGACCCATTTATGACTCAATGCTATTCAGAGACGTACAGTACAATACGACGGAGTAGTACCAGTGCAGTTTCGCAGAACTCGCTGACGTGCACCTCGTGTATGAGGAAGTACGTTCCAATGCTCTCGCTGCTGGAAAGCTATACAGGGAACGATTTTCTAACAAGCATCATCCGTCACGAAGAGAGTTTGTTTCTCTCGATCGAAGAATGCAGAAGACTGGTTCATGGGAAAGAAGAAACAAGGGACCTGGCAACATGAGGACCACTAACACACCCGATTTTGAACAGGAGGATTGCGAGGTCAGCAGACCTGTGACCCCATGATTATTTCGATTGAGGATATCCAAAGTTTCTTGTGTATGAGACCCCAGTGCATACGGAGAAGGGATTAGTTGCCAGAATTGTATCTGCCTGTGATTTGATTCGAGCCACACCAGGGATATTTGTCAGGGTACGTCAGAATATTGTTCGCCGATGTCATGCTTGCATTGAGCTTGATGGCCGTCGCTTTCAGAACCTTTTGTAAGATACAGTACAAATCGTACGTTCATTATGTGGTATTTGCCGTTAACTGTAACAAATGTAAATACAAAAGTACACAGTAATGTGATTTTATTCCTAATACTTCCTTAAACTGGCTTCTCCGACCCCAGGTTCCCTACCTCAAACTGTTCACTGGAGCGTCCTCTATGTCCGGTTAAATTTCTGCTCACTCTAATTGAAACACCCTGTATGCCCGCAGTAAACACATCAAACATTACAACTTGCACGCGTTGTTCGTACTAAGTTTAGAAAGAATCGTCCTATCAGATCGCTATTCAAATAAGAACAGCCCGATTCTTCCACATGGCGCTCTTTGAATGATTCCAGCCCCCTACTACTGGTGAAATCTCGAATTTTCTCGAATGATGGCGATACATTTAGAAAGTGCAACGCCGTCTGTGAGACGACCTTGTGAACATAAACTTGTTGACATAAAGAAAACAAAACTGGAACAAAATTCGGTCTTGTCGGGATGTGAGGACAAGAAGGTCTATAGTGGTGATTGTCCCAAAATATCGGGACGAATGGCAACCCCACATTAGGTCAGTGAGACGAGGCTATACCGAGGTGGTCGAATATGAAGACCCGCCGATGTTCGAGTCGCATTCGCACCAAATATATTTTTGTTTTTTCAGTTAAAGCATCAGTACACCTCCAAAATGTGGTATCCTGTGTATTATTTTCGTTACTGTTATTATTTAAAGATTAAGACATAACACGAACTTCTTACAGATGTAAACGACCAGTCTGTTTCGACCACAACACAAATGAAGCCAGCAGACATTAATAGTGAGTACAGTAGCATCGTCTGTATCCAATGAAGTACAAAACCGCAATACGTAGACTACACTAGACTGCACATTATGCCAAGCACAGTAATTCCATTCTGTTGTTTGTCGTCCAGGCTTATTTTCACAGAGCCGTTACGTACACGTAAAAGCATCGTTCACCTTGGAGAAAGCGACCACTTTACATTTTTAAACACTTCAACACTCGCTGGATCATACTTTGTTAGACCCAATGCAACACACCTGCATGCATCATCACCGAAGCGGCATGCGTGAAAGCTATTAAGTCGTGTCCATCCATGGGTGGAGCACTGAAAACTTGGTCCTTTAAGTGCCGCCATAAGTACCATCCTGGTGGATTAAGGTCCGAGGAACGTGGAAGCCAGAACAGGGGATCTCCAGGACCAATCCATTTCCTTGGAAAAGCTTCATTTACGTAGTTAACGCATACACATTCCAAAGTGTCGTTGTGCACCGTCATGTTGAAATCATAGCTGTCGCCGAACACGAAGTTTAGCGATTTCTAATGCGTCAGCAAAGTATTGCAAAGAAAGATACGATACAGGGGCGCAATAGGTAACGGCCCAAAAGCAATAGGTAACGGCCCAAAAGCACTCCTCCCACGATCCCAGCTTAAAGTTTTGTGTCAAAGCGTACCGGAAAGCCACGTTCACGGTTGATATGGCGGTCGTGTTCCAACCAATAGCAGCTGTTGTGGAGGCTGAAAATACCTTCATCAGTCCATATCACGTTATTTATAAAATGTTCGTTACTTTCCACTTCGCGCAAAGGCCGTTCACAAAACTGTAATCGTCGAATGTAGCCTCCGGCCGCTAGTTCTGAGTTAAGGTGTAATAATATGGATGCAGTTCTCTATCGTGCAACACTTCAACAGCCAGTCTTTGAGATATCTGTAACTGTCTTGCAATATCACAGGTACTTCGCCGAGGTGACTGGTGAACCATTTCATGAATCGCTTCCTCTGTTCGTGGAGTATATCTAGGCCTTGGACGACCTCTATCCATTACTCGTGGACGAAGATACCGGATTCCTTAGAGCGATGCTACAGCCGATGAAGAACGTTCTCCTTGGGATGGCGCCTTTAAGCATACGCACGAGCAGGAACAGCAGCTTGGTTATCGGATGCATCCAGCACCAAAAGCAGTGGTAATATTCCACGCGGAAGTACAGTGTGTGAAGTCTGGTATTTCTATGTTACTGTGGTTGTGGGCGGGCTGAGACTTCGGTTGTTTTCCCGAAGTGAGCGCCATATCTATTTTTTATTACACTGTGAGCAATCTGTAATTGTAAAATATATCATTGCACAGAAAAACTGTAACTTTTAAATTTGCGTGGGTAGTATATTAGTGGGTTGATAGTAGCGTTGCTTTAGAGTGTAGTTGGTGACAGAAGTGGTAGAAGATCTAGATTTGGTTGAGTGCTACAGTAAGAAAGCCCAACTAAGCCGAACTGTTGTTTCATGATTCGTTGATGGTACTAGTGGTTATTTGTAGGAGCTAGATTAATTAGTCATCATTGAATCTCTGGTCTAGAGCCACTGCCACATCCATTTGTCGCCCTCTTCATTGCAGAGCAGTATGATGGTTCGCTTATATCGACGGTCATGATTTACTTTTAATGTTAGATTACGCGATCTAGTTCCACGGTTTTTAACAGCTCAATTGCTGAGACGTCGACGACCTACCGACGTGGAGAATTGTTGTGTATTAAATGGCTTACAGCTGTACCAGAACAAAATATAACGGCTGGTGAGGCTGTCGTTTCCCGGGTTCGATTCCCGCCGGGGTCAGGGATTTTCTCTGCCTCGTGATGACTGGGTGTTGTGTGCTGTCCTTAGGTTAGTTAGGTTTAAGTAGTTCTAAGTTCTAGGGGACTGATGACCATAGATGTTAAGTCCCATAGTGCTCAGAGCCAGGCTGTCGTTAAAATACCAATACATCAATATTTTCCCTGAAATATCGATATATATCGTCGGTATATATTTCAGATATATCGATATCAAAAAGGCAATATCGAGTGCCGATATTTTTATTTTACATTATATTTTTTCAGTATTGTCGGTTAATATTTGAAGTTCTACTTTTGAAACAGCAGTAGGTAGAACATTATTTTACTCTTACTGTACGAAGGAGTCTTACTACTTTTTGAGCTTTCATCACGCCCAGTCTTTTTCTTCGACTGTGTGAAGCAAATATATGAGGCACAAAAGAAGTAGTTCGATAGCACTGGTGGGTGGTGGTGTCAATGGAACAACAAGATTTCCCATGTGAAGAAATAGCACACCAGTTGCGTTAAAGACAATTTGCAACGCAACTAGTGTGCTTTTTTTTTCACACTGGCATTCTTCAAAAACCGTTTCTGAAATTGAGCAAAACTGTAAACGACAAGATTGTCCTTTACGGTGGGCGGAGACGTTTGAGGGGAAAGGCTGACGTAATCGGCGCTTGGCGCTACCAACAGAAACAGCAACGTTTAGCTTCACCATTCAATTTAGACACTGCAGCTGCTTGGTCGCTGGCGTTGGCAGAAATGGAAAAACAGGGAAGTCGACATGAAGTGTTTCGGACCAATTCCACATGTGACAAAACCGAGCCGCTGATATACAGTTACTATTGTTAGCAAAGTGATTATCGCTAAGCGTATACATGCATCGTTCTCCTTGCAGTTCTTACTCTAAGGGGAATAGGCAGGCTGCTAGCCTGTTGATGTACAGAATATCTAATAATAAGTCAGTACTTAAATGTTCAGCTCTAAAACCGGGAGAATATTGACAACGTGCAACCGATATTTTATAGGTAGCTGCGTCGATCTTTTTCCATCGATATTACTACTTCTCTTCGATATATCGAGAGGCGATAGTGCTCTTCTTTTAAATATCGATATATCATATTTCCGATATTTTCAAAAATAGCACTAGTCATATTGCTGGGGGTATGCTGCCACTGATGCGTCTGGTGGAATAACAGACACTGGTCATTTGCTGCAAGCTGTACGACAGCGAGGCGTTTTGAAGCGGTGGTCAAGGAACGTTCCACTGCGCCATCGTCTGAATGTATTATTGAAAACCATTCTCGTATTGTATAAAACGTTCTCTTACTTCTTGCCGCGTCAGTTCAAGGTAAAACGTCCAGCTTTCGACGATTTCCACCATCGTCTTCGTCAGGAGCGACTGACTGTCAATATTGCTGCTGTGGTGGCCAAAGATGGCTTCTGGTTGGTCGGTAGTTACGTCATGTTGTCGTAGACGGTGTCAACGTTTGCGCTGGTGGCGCCTCCACCCCACTTGTAGCGTAAACGTTGCGACGAATGTCTCTGCCCCTTCACTGCATCAAGAGCTCGCTTCCATGCGCCACTACGATTATATCTGCTGTCAGGGTTGAATGTTTCCGCATGCACGCTAATTTCTACAGCCTATTTAATTACAGACTCGCCGTATGTCTGAGCCTGGGACACAATTTTCGTTTCTTCAAACAGTATTTCATGTTTCTTTGTGACGCTGTGACTGCAGATTTCTCCAGCTCAAGATTTTTAATATGCCGTTGATGTTCCGCACAGCGGTCTTAAAAAGTGCGAATGGACTGACCGATGCAATTGCTTCCGCACTCGCATGGGATGATGTACATCCTAGAAATCCAGAGCACGAGACTGTTCTTAACAGGGCGAAGCATCCGACTTATCTTTCTTAGAAGGTCGCAAAACAGATCTGATACATCATCTTACCAGGACTCTGCCTGTTTTGCCGGATGTAGCGCCGCAGAACGGAAGGAATGCAGTCAGTGAATGTTCAGCATTATCACGTTTTCTTTTATTGAAGATCACTGACGTGATATCTGGTGACTCATAGTTGTTCTTTCTGAACACATACTTCAGGTGATTCAATTTGTAATCCATGTGGTCACCGTCAGACAGTTTTTGCTCTATGTACCAGTATATCTAAAGCTGCTTTCTTCATCTACATCTACATTTATACTCCGCAAGCCACCCAACGGTGTGTGGCGGAGGGCACTTTACGTGCCACTGTCATTACCTCCCTTTCCTGTTCCAGTCGCGTATGGTTCGCGGGAAGAACGACTGTCTGAAAGCCTCCGTGCGCGCTCTAATCTCTCTAATTTTACATTCGTGATCTCCTCGGGAGGTATAAGTTGGGGGAAGTAATATATTCGATACCTCATCCAGAAACGCACCCTCTCGAAACCTGGCGAGCAAGCTACACCGTGATGCAGAGCGCCTCTCTTGCAGAGTCTTCCACTTGAGTTTGTTAAGCATCTCCGTAACGCTATCACGGTTACCAAATAACCCTGTGACGAAACGCGCCGCTCTTCTTTGGATCTTCTCTATCTCCTCCGTCAACCCGATCTGGTACGGATCCCACACTGATGAGCAATACTCAAGTATAGGTCGAACGAGTGTTTTGTAAGCCACCTCCTTTGTTGATGGACTACATTTTCTAAGGACTCTCCCAATGAATCTCAACCTGGTACCCGCCTTCTTCTGGACTGGATGGTGAAAATTAAGTGCTAAGATGACAGTACACTGAGTGGCAGAAACGTCCAACCGATTTTCGATGTACCAGAACAAATAAAAACGGCTGCCTTTCCTGTTTCCCTGTCTCGGCAGTGAACTGGATGTTTGGGTGCACGTTGTTCCTGGGTTCGTTGAAGTTTTCAAGGACGTCTACGCCACCGCAGCAGCAATCTTGACAGCTGTCTCTCCTGACAAAGAGGTTTTGGTTGAGATTTTGTACTGAACTGATGCGTCAAAAAGTCCGAGAATGTTTTATGCAGCAGTGCCATCACGAAAGACTTCTTTCACATTGTTTTATTGTCTTGTCAAGAGTGAGGTTTTTACGTGCCAGACCAGATTTTCTTGGCTAGAATTTGAAATGAAATAATACTGATCCCTGACAGCCAGCCGGCCGTCGTGGCCGAGTGGTTCTAGTCGCTTCAGTCTGGAACTGCGCGACCGCTATGGTCGCAGGTTGGATTCCTGCCTCGGACATGGATGTGTGTGATGTTCTTAGGTTAGTTAGGTCTAAGTAGTTCTACGTTCTAGGGGACTGATGACCTCAGAAGTTAAGGCCTATAGTGCTCAGAGCCATTTAAAACCTTTTTAACTGACAGCCAGGGAATTACGGCGCGATATCTTTGTAAAAACAAGAATAATATAGGACTTCTGATTCACTGCAATTTTTCGCTTGTGACTGGTAGTGGACTTAATCGAGTGAACTTGTTAATGTGGGTGCTTGGTTGCTGTTTTATATCGAAGAGAAATATTCATTATATTTTTAAAATATTTACGTCAAAGTGACAGTGTTTATTCCTTGAAAGAGCTCAAAGTATTGTGGGAGTTGAAATTTATAGCAGTCGAGGAAGTTCTGATTTCTTCTAACACAGAACAGTTAACATATTACTAAGGGATGTATATTTTGTAGGAGCCTTTGTGTAGCGTCCACTTCGACCGTTGACTCTAATAGATGCGTCCATGTCCGTGGTCTCCCTTTTTGGATTAAGGTTCAACCAATCAGAATAAACCACAGCCCCCCTGATAGCCGGTACGTCGCAGTAACACTTGCGCCCTTCGCTCTCAAATATTTGTTTTATGTATTTCCGTCTCCTCATTTTACTACAGAATTTACGCTTTGTAGCTCCCTGTAGAACCATGGAAGATAGTTTCTGATTTTTTAGCGCATAACCTATCACCCCGCCCCTTCTTCTTTTCATTGTTTTCCGTACATTGCTTTCTTTGTTGTTTCTGCCGAAAAATCTTCATTCTTTATCGGTTAGGCTAATTTTTAGAATTCTCCTGTAGCCCCACACCTCACGCGCTTCGATTCTCTTCTTTTCCGCGTTTCCCACAGTCCATAATTCGCAGTCTTACAATGCTATGCTCGAAACCTGCATTCTCAGAATGTTCTGCCTCCAATATTAAGGCCTACTGTTGGAAAGAGTTCGTGTTGAGTGTCGACCTGCTCGTGCAGCACATTCGTGGCACGCTAGGCTGCGGAACACGTGAGTGAGCGAGGTCCAGCTCGCATCCAAGCGGCTTTTGGTTCGTTATTGCTCGTTGAGGAAAAGGCCAGGAAGCGCCCCAAGCTTCACCTCAGAAGACACGATGACACACAGAACAAATGTTACACCATGACAGACTGATGGCGCACGCCGCTTCCCACCCTTAAGTTAAATGGCAACGTAAAGGGCATCCGACAGAGTTAAAATAATGTAAATCAGTCATATCCTGAATCCAGAAGAACCAACTCGACGGGGTAAGCCGCAAGAAAGACTGTTCGTGTTTCCCCAGTTACTTTCACATTATTGTTATCGATGCTTAATGTCACATTACTACAGTACCATAAAAAACAATCACATTCAGAGGTAAATTTGTGTAACCATCGGAACCTAGAGCGGTTGGAAACCTTTGTTCAGACGTTTTCCACTTCTCTAACATTTTCATCCCTACATATTAGTTGGAATCAACACACTTGGGAAACTGTATTACGAATATCGATATTTCTGTATTTTACAATTTTTTACGGAATTTTTTTTATTGCCTCTCCTACCTAGGTATATGTTCGTTACGATGTACGAGATCTAATCACATATACTTTAAAACTCTTTTGAATGAAGACGTATTTTTCATGCAACCCACGCGCCCTTTACTCATCTTCGACCTTCATACTTAGCATACAGTTTCTACATACACTGCATTCCCTTGGATAACACAATAAACATCGAGAGATAGAAAGCGTCGCACTCCCATATGAGAGTTTCACGAATATAAAAATGTCGAATGGTGTGTTTCTAAGTAATCTCATATACGTATTAAAAGAGTGCGAACTCTTTTGTTCTGCCAACTGTATACGGTAAAAAAAACGACGAAATTAACGTTTCGTAAGCTGTAGTGAGCCAGCAAATACCAGACGTATTGCAGCCTTTCCTCCCCTGTCCCAGTAAAGTTTACGCCATAAAAAGAGGAAGTTAAGGAACACTTGGGAGGCACAAGAAGTGGCAGACGAAGAGCGCGCTGGGACGCCATCTCTTTCCCTTAGGCCGCGTCCTTCCAAAATGCGAAAATACGTGCCCGGCGGCCCTGCGCCGCGCAACTTGCGACTTTGTCGAAAGTGATGCACTTTTAATGAGGCTTTACGCTCCGCGATAGCCACTGCTGAGAGCCAGTGCACCGCCTCGGGGGTTCCCCTGCCGGCGGCGCCCGCGACGGTGGCGCCGCCACCTGCGCGTAAATTATTGTCGCGCCGTTGCCAGATACCGGCCTGCGGGCAGCCGGCTCCCAGCGAACCGAGCCGAGCCAGGTGGACCGCCGGCTAGACACGGCCAGCAGCTATCTGCTCAGCAAACGACCCATTACACTGGACTATATCGCTCGTCATTAACGCATCGAGTAATTGAGCAATTACGCATAAAATATTTTGCTGTACGGTTCGCAGCTTACAACAAATTGTGTTAATGATCCGCAATTACGCGTCCTCTACCATTCCACTCAACCTCTGTGACTCCCATACTGGCTGCTCTGCACCTCTGTGTGCATATTGCGTGCCTAGATCTGTCCATGATAGCCGTGCTATAATTAAACGTCTATTTGTGATGTGCGTGTGTCTACTTACAGTTACCATATACAGAGATACATCGGCGTCAAGTAGTTTCTGTGTTAGGTGGCATCCTCAAGCTTGATAAAATGTCCTGCTCTACAGCCAGAGAGCTTCTACGTACGAGCGCCGTATCAAATGCCGCAGTTAAGCATTTTTTGCGCAACTCATGTCGTACTACATTAAGCAGAAGGTCTGTTAACGATATCAACTCATTCTGACCACATATGACCAAAACAAGTGCTATCTATTCGTAATGAGAAACGTATATTGACAGCGTAGCGTTTCGCCTGACGTTAATCCGGAAGGATGCTTTAAAGAATATTCACCTGGGAAGGATGAATGAGGAATATACACGTTGCAGAGATACTTTTTGCTCAGTCACACACACACACTTGAAAACATCTACTGTTCATAATCAGTTTTCATCGATATCTTGAAATTTCACAAACTTTAGCATATACGAAAATGCAATGAATATTTCGGCCATACAGGAATTCTGCGACTATTAATGAATGCAAATAAAAATTTTCTGCTTCAGTGACTTATTTCTTTTGCCACTACGCGTTTCGATGGTTCACAGCATCATCTTCATGTGAAGAATTGTTTATTTACGTTGCTGCTGTTGGTGAACATTACAAACACCTTTCACAGCGACAGACCAAGAATTGTTCTGCTGCTGTGAAAGGGCATCTGTACTCTACAGCAACACCAGGTACGTAAACAAACAATTTTCAACCTGAAGATGATGGTGGGAACCGGCGAAACGCGTAGTGGCAAAATGTGTGACTGTCGCAGAAAATTGTTTTATTTGTAACACGCAATGAATGCAAATAGGATGTAATCAACGATATTCTTCTAACTATGGGAACAGCGTTGTAACAATCTCAAGATCGTACATGCTATATTTTTACGCAATAGTCTCTGTCCGGCAGACAGTTTTAATCTGCCAGGAACTTTCGTATCAGTGCACACTCCGCTGCAGAGTGAAAATTTCATTTTGGAAGAATGGAATAGTTCTGAAGTGTATAATTTGCCGCACTAGAACAGAGGTGAATGGAATCGCTGTTGTTAGAGTTATCTCTCGATTACAGCACATACTAGGCACCAATATTTAGACAAAATTATGTTTCATTCAAATCTAGTTATAATGGCATTACAATCAACTGTCCTTTTTGCTTGCAGTTTAACAATGTGAAAACATCCCTTCATTTACTTGTCAACATTCCAAATGATAAGGATAGCCACCATTACAATTTGCTGGGGCTGACAGGCGATGGCAACTGTTCAGCGATCAATGTGAACGGATGCATGCTCAGAATCACGAGTATTATAACATACAGGAAAAGAAACAAATGGACTAGGGAACAGATTAGAGTGTAAGGCGTAATTATTACAGAGTGGAAGAGGTGAATCTGATTACGAAGAAAGTGAAAGTAGACCCATGGGACATGTAGTCAGATGGATGGTTGGAGCACTGTGAACAAAATAAAACTGGTCCAAAAATATTTCATGAGCATGAAGACAAACAACCCAACACACATCATCAGTACCGAAGGCGGATGATGTAAGTTGGGTTGCCTTAAGGTACATGAAATATTTTATACACGCATTTTCAATTTGCGTGCTTTGTAGAAGACCCAAGAAACTTTTTTAATGAATTCCGAGAAACGTAAAACGACTGAGACAATGAAGTAAAGTAAAGTGAGTACATGACGTTAGAAAATATGCAGTGGCAATATGGGTGCATATCGTCAAAGACCATGATGCATGGATACATCTCGAGGCCTTCATCCATCGTTTGCTGTCAAATCGCTTATGTTGATGATTTTTTTCCATATAATTTATGGCTGTGGTTCAAGTACATTCAGCTGTACTTACTGTTACCGCTCAGAAAATTTTATTTGAACCACACTGCTCTGCTACCATCTTCATTAATAAGGCCGGCCGGAGTTGCCGAGCGGTTCTAGGCGCTTCAGTCTGGAACCGCGCGACCGCTACGGTCGTAGGTTCGAATCCTGCCTCAGGCATGGATGTGTGTGATATCCTTAGGTTAGTTAGGTTTAAGTAGTTCTAAGTTCTAGGGGACTGATGACCATAGATGTTAAGTCCCATAGTGCTCAGAGCCATTTTAACCATTTTTTGGTAGTATGCTCCTATGATTCGCCACTTGAGAGCCGCGCCTCTTTTGACCAAACCACTGCAGTGCATAAAGACTTCCGGCTGTATCTGCGGTACCAGAGACAAAACGTGAACGATATTCCTTAATGATTTTTACTGGGACTATCCAATAAACACGGACCTGGCTGATATTCAAATGGTTCAAATGGCTCTGAGCACTATGGGACTTAACATCTATGGTCATCAGTCCCCTAGAACTTAGAACTATTTAAACCTAACTAACCTAAGGACATGACACAACACCCAGTCATCACGAGGCAGAGAAAATCCCTGACCCCGCCCGGGAATCGAACCTGGGAACCCGGGCGCGGGTAGCGAGAACGCTACCGCACGACCACGAGCTGCGGACGGCTGATATTCACAAAGTGGTCGAATCGAAACACAGTTTAAGCAAGAAACAAAGTATGTGTCCCACTTCGGATATTATAAGAGAAGAGTAACAAAAATAAAGTGTTTGCGTCACAAGTCGAGGTCGAGAAAGTCCACCAAAGAAAAGACGGAACCAAAACTCGGAGGACAGACCATCGTTACACGACACTCTTAAGTCACAGTCCGAAGTTACCACTCCTGACGATCCTGGACTACCAGCAGACGAGGCGCGTGGATGTTGCGGCTGGGTTGGCAGATGCCTACAAGTCCGGGCAGCATGTCGAACTTCCTTCTGGACGGTTTTTCTTTTTCTTTATAATTTAACTTCATTGTGTCATCGCTTGAAAAAGGGGCTCTCTGTGGGTCCTTGAGTCCTTTGAGGGTGTTGGTTAGGTACTTGTACGACTGATTGACAGTAACTACTTACATGTAAAATACCGAATAACTGAGGATTATATCATGTTGATCGTCTTGTGGGGGTGCCCCTTGTATTTGTGCCAACGTAGCAGGGTCTGGCCTCCATTCGCAAGTTGGTGGGCATTTCCCCGATACTCGTCTAATTTGTGAAAAGGACGAGCTGCCTGGACTTATATCTTCTCAACGACGTAGTTTTCTCCATTCATCTCGAGTATTTCTTTCGTCCCTGCCCACCCTGGGATGCCTAGACTCCATTTCAAACACCTGTTTTGTAGTGGCTGCAAACTGCATATATTAGAATCACATGTTGTTTCCCCAGACGTCTAGCCGTACAGCAGGGAGGGTTGTACCGTTGCTCTAAAAAGTTTTGATTTCGTTGACGGTGTGAGTGCCCGGATCATCTTCGTAGTATTCAATTTTCTATCTCGTACGTGTGAGGTAAAAGTCATCCCTTTATCTAGTATCACTCCAAGGTATTTCATCGTCGTAGTCCAGGATATTGGCTGTCCATTGATGGCAAGTCTCATCCTCAGTTCTGGCCATTTCTTCGGAAACAGTATTGTTGTAGTTTTCGTAGGATTTAGGATGACGACAAGTTGTCGTTGCATTCTGTTGACACGTTGTTAGATGTTCCTTCCAGAGACTAGGAAGGCCGTGTCATCTGCACACAGACTGGTTGTGACGTGATGAATAATTAAAAATACAAATTTACCAGGCACGGAGATATCACCGCTTCCTGTGGGATGCCAAGTGAGACAGTTTCAAAAATGGTTCAAATGGCTCTGAGCACTATGGGACTTAACTTCTAAGGTCATCAGTCCCCTAGAACTTAGAACTACTTGTTCGGTCTATTCATGTTGAGTTGTATGGACGCTGTGATCCGAAGCAGCTGCCTTCTGGCCAGAGGTGCGCCTGCTGATAATGCCGGTTGGCTGACAGATCTTCTAGGACCATTTTCGATCACGTGAGTGGCGTAGGGAAATAATCCGATTATTGATCGCGACCTCTGGCGCTGCTGGCGATCGGCGGTGTTGGGGTAACGGACCCTGGCGGCCGATGGCTGAGACACGAGGCTGTGTTTGTCTCCGGCAGCGGCCTTCCTCTTACCGTAAACATCGGTCTTGTTTTCACTCGCTGTGACGAAGGCATCCCGCATTTCTGTTTTGTCATGCGGGTCGCCGAAGTCGCAGGCGTACGCGACGGACAGTGCACATTCAGCATCAGATTGCTCGACGATGGCTGGGTCAATGGGGCGCCACTTCGGGTAGTTGCGTGTTTCTAACCCAGTTACGCAAACAGGGAAAGTGTCCTACATTTTAACATTGGATCCGAATAACGTTTAGTTCTTGGGGGCTTCTCACATCGTTGAGATGTGAAGCCTAGATTAAAGCCAGACAGCAAATTTCGGTTTTCAGACTGGGATTCGATACCATGACATCTCGGTTTCCAGGATCGAAAGCCGTAATAGTAGTAGTAATAGGAATAATTTCTCTAGCTGATAGTTAAAACTTCATTAGTACCATTCGTATGTGATGGTGGTGATGATGACATTACATTCTTACATATTGAAGTCTACCGAAATAGTGATAATAAAGATCAGTTTTTTAAGTAAATGATTAAGTTTGGTAACCACGCTCGAATCCTCGTTTTAGTTCGTCAGAAAGTTTCATTTCATCCGCACAGACCAACTACTCTCCACTCGGGAAGTACTGCTTTAAACACAGTGGCAGGCAGACGCGGCGCGTCACCGGCGCCCCTGGCCGGACGAGTGTCGCCTAACGGCGGCTTAATATTCCGACAACATGTGCTGCGCCTGCGGACACTGCCCGCTGTCTGTCATTACGCGCGATTCAGGAGCCGCGTCCGCAGCGTCATAAAACAAGGCCTTTGTGCGTGCTGCGTAATGGCGCTGCCCGATGCACTGCGTGAATAACGTTGTTAGGCAAGTGCCCCGACATCGTGCTTCGTTACCGCGGTTGTTAATACGCGCCAACAATGCCACCTGGCATCCATTCGTACTTTCAGCTCCATGTACAAAAATTGCAATACCAGCAAACCCGTCCGCTATGGGAGAGGCACATCACCGGTTTAGAGTGTCACAGCATCGGAAAAAAAGTTTACTGAACGTATGAATATGTGCGGAAACGAAGTAAAAAAAGCTGCTATAGAGAGTCCATGGTCAGCTACTACTCTACAAGGCCAACTGAGGTTTTGTGTGTGTCATAATTTCGCCGCTGTGTTTGTTGACATACGTAGAAATAGCGCCACTGCTAACGGAGAGCGTACTCCGTTACCAAACATTAGCCACGTCAACGATGCCATATTTTTACGGGGTGTAATCAAAAAAATACGGTGACTTGGCTTTTCGAGCAGAAACTGCTGGTGCAACAACCATCCGATGTAATTTATCCGATAGCCTGATCCAGTGAGACGGGATGGGTCAAAATGGAACACGATATGACTTGGCAGTCAGCGCCCAGAGACTCTTGGAACAGGTTGTGTTTACCGTGCCTGTCGGGCATTATGGATTTCTAACAACATGTAAACATTAAGTTCTGCTTCAAGTTTCTAACAAAGTGACAAAGAAATTCATGAAATGTTGAAAATGGTGTGTGGTGAAAATGCTGTAACGTTGAAGCCTTTTCACAAGTGGTATGAGCGATTTAAAAGTGGAAATGAGTCTGTAGAAGAAAAGCAACGTGCAAAACGGAAGCAAACGTCCAAAAGCGTTAAAAACTATTCGTTCAAACAAGCGAATAGCTGAAAAAAATGTGTGTGAATTCCTAAGGGACCAAATTGCTGAGCTCATCGGTCGCTAGTCTTATACGCTTCTTAAACTATCTTATGCTAAGAACAACACACACACCCATACCCTATGGAGGACTCAAACATCCGGTCGGAGTGGCCACGCAATCCGTGACATGGCGCCTCTATTCGCGCGGCCGCTTCACGCGGGTCGCGAATAACTGTTCGAGACCTTACCGAAGAACTTAGCAACTCGTACGCTTCCGTGCAAACCATTTTAACCGATAATTATAAAATGAGACAATAGGTGCAAATTTGTACCCGACTTTTTAATGGTGAACAGAAAGAAGATCGTCTGTCACTTTGCAAGGAGTTGAAGATCGTTTTCATTCAGATCCGAACATCATGTCTAAAATATATTGGCTATATGCAAGTGGCCCTGATAAGAATCATTCAAAGTTCCCAATGGAGAACCAGTTAATCTACTTATCTACTTGACCTGAAAAGGAATGTCAGGAATGCCAAATTTATGCTCATTCCTTAATTTCCGTTACTGAGGGCACGGCACAGTGCGATCAAGGGGAACAACTGCAAACGCTGAATTTAAACTAAAGTACTGCAACGTTTCCAAAAACAATGTACAAAGAAAGAGATCAGAGAAGTGGGCAAATGGCTTCCTTCTTAATCACGACAATGTGCCGTACCACACCTCACTTTTGATTCGTGAGAGTTTGGCGGGAAAAAGTTTTCTTCTCTGTCCATATCCACCTTACCAAATTTAGCACCATGGAAATTCTGGCTCTTCCCAAAAATTAAAACCGTGCTTAAAGGAGACCGTTTTGACGCCATTTCTGTCTCTCGGAGGGCCGCGACATTGCAGCTGAACGCCCTTCATAAAGAAGACTTTCATAAGTGCTTCCAGTCATGGATCCAACCTTCGAATAAGTGAATTGCTAGCTAAGAACAGTACACTGAAAGAGATTAAATTAGATACCATGTAATCTTACTGCTTTGTTAAAATTATTCACCATATTTCGTATCCCACCTGGTACATCATACTGTTATTTCGGTGATTTTGGTACCATCTTTGGAATACTCTGATCTCGTGAAGGCCACGTTTATTTTCTTCCTCAACGACATGCAAATTTTCTGGAATGAAGTCAAGGTTGGATCTTGGACCTCATCAAACGGCCAATCTTTTGAACTTTTACAGCATTTGCCTACAGCAAAAATAAAATATGGACGCTTTTTGCTAGCTCACAACTCAAAAACAATCTCCCTGGATGATATCCAAGCCTTTCTTTCACGCACAGTCAGTTTTTATTTGAAGTTGTTATAGAATGTCATTCTTTCGAATGCCAGTTACAATAAACATGACTTGTTTCAATTATGCTTCGGACAAGAGAGGAAACATCTCGTAGAGATATTTGGAACATTTTCCTTCTTTGGGCAAGGCTTTAAAGAGCTGTTGAACTACGCGCGATGTAATTAACACTGCAAAATTAAAAATCTCCGAGAGAATTGTTGCAGTAGTTACGGTATATATCAACCAGCGCAACATTGTATTATTATTAATTGAAATAGAATACGAAAATCTATGAAAAGTTCATTTTTTAATTATTACATTTTAATTGACAATAATGGAGAGCGATACTTCATTTTTGTTATTTTATTAGTATTCAGTACACCACAAAATACAGGAATAAGCCACTTCCGCTAAACGTATGATTCATCGTTGGAAGCAAGAATGGAAGCACTTATAGGAGTCTTCTTTATGAAGGGCGTTCAGCTGCTATGTCGTGGCCCTCCTGACTCTAGGAAAAATTCAGGCGTACGCTGCCACATTTGTTAAGTGGTACGAATTAAAAATTAACTTACCAATAGTATTCCTTACTAACTACGGTATGGAAAAGCGCGTTCACAGTTAAAAAATTGTGATACTATTTTTTGCATCAGTACATTATGTGGTCATATTGTAAGTAGGCTGTTGAGGTTCTTATATTGGTAACGCCACCGCCACTGGCTGTGCTGTGTGCAATCTGTGGCTGGGTGGCATTGTTGGAATTTGCTAATTTAGTGTTGGGAAGTTGGCTGTTACCAGCGCGTAGCGTTGCGCAGTTGGAGGTGGGCCGCCAGCAGTGGTGGATGTGGGGAGAGAGATGGCGGAATTTTGAGAGCAGGCGATCTGGACGTGTGTCCAACAGAAAGAGTAAATTTGTAATATTGGATATCATGGACTGATATATACATATATTATAACTTTTGAACACTATTAAGGTAAATACATTGTTTGTTCTCTATCAAAATCTTTCATTTGCTAACTATGCCTATCAGTAGTTAGTGCCTTCAGTAGTTTGAATCTTTTATTTAGCTGGCAGTAGTGGCGCTCGCTATGTTGCAGTAGTTCGAGTAACGAAGATTTTTGTGAGGTAAGTGATTTGTGAAAGGTGTCGTTAAATGTTAGTCAGGGCCATTCTTTTGTACGGATTATTGAAAGTCAGATTCCGTTGCGCTAAAAAATATTGTCAGTTTAAGCACAGTCACGTATAATTTTTCTAAGGGGACGTTTCAATATCAGCAGTACTTTCGACCTCTTGGATGGGACAACGTCGGTATGTTGGTCACTACCTTAGTCCCTGATTTGGAGTGTAACGCATTTTATAGCCTTCCAAAGTTCCTGCACAATTAACGCGTCATGCCGCCAATATTGTTTTAAATATTTTATCCTGTTCACTCCGTTTCACCCTATCTTCCACTTTTAATAACTTTTAAGCAGGTAGGTGTAAGTCTCTTCAGACTCTACAACAATTACTGCAGATATTTCTTATTTGGTCATTCTCCAAGTCTATTAGATCTAGTTCGCAATTGCAGAAAGGTAATCATGAATTATAAATACCTTTTGTGCCTTGATCAGTGTTATATTTTAACAGTTGTATGCCTAAATGTAGTAAATTGACTTCTTTACAAAACCAAGAAAAGATTACACAGTTCTGAGTATTTAAATATTTTCCCTCCAATTTTACAGATTTCCATGTCGAGCTGAAATGAAATCTGGTATCTGTATGGAGAAGTACACGTAAATCGGTAAGAAGGCAAGTCTGGAAAACTTTATTACGTTCTGGAACTGACATTTTTTACTCAATTCAGTAAACCGTCGTAGAATCACAATCTCCGTTCGAATAATGCAGAAGATTAAATCCTTATTTGTTAGGTACGTCAGTCAATTCTTGACAAATTAATATTTACAACAAGAAATACTCTTCATGGCTTCTCGCTCATGTCTTGGTAGTAACCGTTATCAGTTATGACAATATGAGTCACATCCTCCATTTCAATGTAGTAAGTAGAAAATATGTTACCAGAGATGTACAGGGTTAGCCTAAACGATTCATCGGAGTTCAAAGTACTGTTTCTTGACAAGTATACGACAAACAAGAACGGGTAATACACGGAAAGACAGATACAATCAGCAAATTCAAAGTACCATTCTTGTGGCTCTCATGCACGTTAGACGGCAGCAGCCCAGGAGAAGAGTTCCCGTCTCTTGAGAAACGTGAATCGTCACAGTGTGAGAGTGTGCGTTACTAAGTTGCCGCATGTCAGTGTGGAGTTACGAAGAGATTCGCCACAGCTGAATGTCTCCAATTCCATATCCAAGAGAAAGGTATATGACGCCTTTTCTTCATCCGGAAGATTGTGGCAGACTCTCTGTATCTAAAGATATTGGCGTTGTGGTTTTTGCCACAACTGTCGGCTGACTCCTTGACTTTCACCTTCCAACAGAACGAGTCACCTCCACACCTTTTCGAAGAGAGAACTGCTACATAGGTGGATGGTGCGCTCTGGTCTGGTTGATCTCTCTGTGCTGCCGTGGCCCACCAGGTCGCCAAATCACACGCCCTGTGATTTCTTCCTTTGGGGTAATGTTAAGAGCAAAGGTTATGCAACCCAAATGCCAACAACGTTATAACAATTTCAGGAACGCTTCATTTAGGCAAAAGGTGGGTAATGTGGGAGCCACGCTCCAGGAGCGTTACTATGCAGTGTTTCGGGATATTTGTAAACATCCCAACACACCATTGGAAAACCGTCGACAAGACATGCTCGTGAGTAAGTAGTGGGAAAGGGAAACTGTGTGTTTTCCTTTCTTGTATGCTGTGAATGTGGAGCAGTAGTGGAGCCGGCGAGAAGGGGACCAGTAAAAATGGTATTACAACCACTGGTCGACCTGGAGTCATTTGTGCCATAGCGCAGCAAGTAACTGCATCCGAGAGCCATGGAGTAAACGATGCACCAACAAGGGCGTAATGAACAACTGAAGATCGGTAGTTGTTTATCTGTGTTGCTCTCTCAGATCCGACAGTAAGCATATACGGACGTTTTGAATGTACTCAAGAGACTCGTATTACCATGGCAATTGTTAGTTGTATTGCTAAAAGTAATAGTGAAAATGTCGGGCAAAATGTACCCCTGTTTGTGAGAAAATAAATTCAAATGGCTCTGAGTACTACGGGACTTAACATCTCAGGTCATCAGTCCCCTAGAACTTGGAGTTACTTAAACCTAACTAACCTAAAGACATCACACACATCCATGCCCGAGACAGGATTCGAACCTGCGACCGAAGCGGTCGTGCGGATCCAGACTGAGGCGCCTAGAACCACTCGACCACCACCGGCCGGCGATTGTGAGAAGTGTGGCTATTTATTTAGTAGCGCAGTAGAGAGAACTTGCGGAAGCATTCCAGGAATCTTCACCACAATTGGATCGATAGGGTGGTGGTACGGAAGGATCTGCAAAAAAAAACTACTCTGAGAAAAGAGGATAAAGGTAATGCTACTTTCATCTGGCTGTGTATTGGGGTCGGCGAAATATTGCCCTGTTATATCGGCTAGGGATACAACTTATGGTATAGGACAGACCACAAATCTTAAAAAAATAAACAGCAGGAAAAGAAGGAAAAATACATCCCAATAGGAGTGTGAGGCCTCCTCTTCCAATGCAGCTGTTCGTGCTAGTTACAGAACAGCTTTGCCGGTCGCTCGTTCATCCCGACCATTTTGTGACCGCGAGTTTGTGAAGCAGAGTTTGAGTCTGACGCGGGGCACTGTGACTCATCGTACCGAACGTTTGCCAGATGATGTTGTGGAAAAATTAATGGATGTTATTTCGAACGTATTGGCATTGTATTAGATGAAAGTACCGACATAGCAGACACAGCCCAGCTGGCAATATTTATTAGAGGTGGTGATACAGACTTTGTAGTAACGGAGGAACTCCTCTCAAAGACACGACGGCAGGTGACGACATACTGCAGTGCGTGGAGGATGAATTATCAGGTTTGGTCTACCGTGGCAAAAGCTCGTTTCATTTGCCACTGATGGAGCACCCTGCTTGTCCGGATGTAGAGCAGGGTTTACAGTGCGTCTGAGACGAAAACTACAGCAACTAGAAGTGAGGTTCGTACCTGCGCATTTTTTGATTCATCAACAAAACCTCTTCGTAAAAAACGTCAGAATGGCAGATGTAATGACCGTAGTACTGAGGACATTTAATTTTATTGTGAGTCATGGACTGAACTATAGACAGTTTAAACCTCTATGGAAGGATATTTAGAGTGAATACGGTGATATTGACGACTTTGGTGAAGTTCGTAGGCTCAGTAGAGGTAATATGATGCATTGTTTTTTTTTTTTTTTTTTTTTTTTTGTACGTAATAGTTTTATTCATGGGAATGAAGAAGCGTCCCATCTATGAATTCACTGATCCTAAATGGATTAATGAGGTAGCATTTCTTACCGACACCACGTGCCACATGAATAAACTTGATCTTAAGTTGGAGGGAAGTAACATACTTTTTACTCATGGTGTGGACAGTATTACTCCTTTCAAGCAAATGTTGGAGCTTTGGAAATGTCAGATGTTGAAAGATGAGGTAGCCCATCTTCGCAAATTGTCAATGCGAAAATCTAGTTTAACTCAATTTCAGTCGCAGACATTTTCAGGTACTCTTCCGAGTCTTGTGAAGTAATTTTCCGTCCGGTTTAGAGATATGAACGATTTATCGATGGATCTGAAAGCGTTTGCTGCACTCTTTTCAACTACTATAATAATTGATGACATTCCGTCTGCTCTACAGTGCGAGTTGCTCATAATTCGATGTGACAGTGAATTGAAGGCACAATATGAATCAAATTTTTATGAACATTTTTCGCAAACAGATTTCCTAAAGATGCACAAAATGTTTGCCAACCTAATAACAGTTTTCAGCTCAATATATCTGTGTGAAAAACTGTTCTCTCTCATGAAGATAAGTAAATCTCCACGAAGAGCCACTCTAACTGACGCACAAATCACTGCAGTTCTGCAAATTGCAAGGGCGAGGTCGATCACGCCAAATACAGCTCGTCTTCTTCAAAGAAGAGACACACATCTCGACATCATATGTTGAATGACATTTCAGATATATAAGAACGCATAAGACTATGTTTTGTTTATGGTGAGTCAGATTTATTCATTTATTGATTTCTGTGCTATGCCTGGAGTTAGTTTGTCGTTCACTGGTTATGCCGTATTCTTAATAAGCTTTGATGTTGGTCTACTGTATTTTCATGACTGTAGGTAATAGTCAAAGGAGTATATAGTTACGAGATGTCAAAGTAATCACATTTGTTTCCTATACATAATCTAATGAAAGAAAGATAATTAATAGTATTTATTTAGTACCATAATCTATCGCACTGAACAGAACGAGACATGAGACACCACAAAAGTATCACAAGTTTACATCTTATTTGATAAGCGTCTTTTTTCCAGTTGTTTCAGCGAGCTGTGGAAGCAGCTGCAAGGTAAACAGCCGCGAGAGCGCAACCACCCCTCTTGTTCCTGCCTGAGCTGGGGCCCTGCTCATTTGTGCCCGCCTCTGATTTAGACTAAGCTGGTGTTGGAAACTGCAATAGAACAGTGAACGGTTCCTCTTAAACGGTGGATGTGACACCATGATGTGTTTGGTAGGAGGGAGAAGTTATTGTTGCACCCTGCTTGTGTCGAAATGGCGTGTAATTCGATGGGATAACGAAATGCAGCAACAGTCAAAGAATGAAGAACTTTGGGGAACCTGTATTGGATGCCGTTGTATTTCATTCAGTATGTATAGTGAGTTGCCCGTTATGAGAGTATGCCGTTCCAAGGCAATGGGATATTGATTTATCAGAAACAAGTCACCCTTTATACAATTTGTTATAAGTAAATGTGAATGTAAGACACTTTGTCAGTAAGATCCTAAGATAGCTGTTAATACTTTTGAGAGTTGCGTGTGCCCGCATCTCGTGGTCGTGCGGTAGCGTTCTCGCTTCCCACGCCCGGGTTCCCGGGTTCGATTCCCGGCGGGGTCAGGTATTTTCTCTGCCTCGTGATGGCTGGGTGTTGTGTGCTGTCCTTAGGTTAGTTAGGTTTAAGTAGTTCTAAGTTCTAGGGGACTTATGACCACAGCAGTTGAGTCCCATAGTGCTCAGAGCCCTTTGAATTTGAGAGTTGCGTGTGTTCACCGTGGTCTTAGGGTTAGAGGTGTGGAGTTATGGATTTAAAGGAAGTGAGTTCATGTTGTGCTATACGATACTGTTTCATTCAATCTCGTGTTTTTAATAAATTCTGGGTCTTTCCTGTTAATGTAATACTGGATGTACCCATCAGCCAGAACTTTATGACCACCTACCTAATAACCGTTATGTCCACATTTGGCACTGATAACAGCTGCGATGCGACGGGGCATGGAAGCAATGAGGCCTTGGTAAGTCACTGGAGTTCTCACAGCACGTTCAGTAGCATCCCAGACGTGTTCGACGTGGTTCACATCTGGCGAATTGGTGTACAGCCTATCTCCTGAACTAGCCATTGTGTTCCTCGAACCACTCCATCACATGCTCGGCATTTAAACATGGTGCATTATCTTGTTGAAAAATGCCACTGTCATCGGGAAACATGATCGTCGTGAAGGGGTCTACGTGGTCTGCAAGCAGTGTACGATGCTCCTTGGCGGCTATGGTGCCATGCACGTGCTTCACTGGACTCATGATTGCCCACGTGAATGGTCCCCAGAGCATAATGGAGTCGCCGTCAGCTTGTCTCCGCGCGAGTTTTGGTACTGATTGAATGAGAAGTAGCAGCTCCACGGCCTAAAAGCTGGCAAAACGATCAGGAGAGCTTTGTACCGACCATATGCAGCTCCTCCATACTGCAGGTGCACGAAACCGCAAGGCAAAGGATGACACGGTGGCCGGTCGACGTCCCTTGATTCTTCAACGCCTGGACGAGGAGTTCGTATTAAATAATGACTTGTCACAAATTTATAATATGTATGAAAGAAGGACCTTGCAAAAAATAAGACCTTCCGGTTGAGTTCTCGCATGGTGAATATCGCATAACCGGACGACGTGAACCAGTTTGCAGTCTCAAACACTTACGCTTAGGGGCGCTGATGTTGAGATGTACACCTCAGGTACATCGTGTAAGGCGCGATTCGGACACGGAGTCACACTGTATGAAAAGGGCTGGCCTTATCCTATGGATGGGGAAAGCAGACCAGTTAAAGCCGATACCGGACTTTTAGTTCTGTATAACCAGTATTTTCCCGTATTTCTTTGGTATAGCTTACAACAGGTTTTTTTATTTTTCAATAATGACGAGAAAAGAATCCGGCATATAAATTTGCCATAGCACAGTGCTAAAATTTCTGATTTTTAACTAAAACTTAAAAAAGAAACAGGTAGTGTTAATTCTTAATATTCACATTCAGAGTCTGTGTTATTAAGGAAAATATGAAAATCGAACAATGCTGTTTTAGTGACATGCCGATAGAAAAGAGCACAGTATCATATAAGAATCGGTACAGCATTGCTGATAGAATAATAATGTGTCATGTGACATGCCCTATTAGTCGATGGGCGTGCACGGGCAGTGTAAACACTTACCCACACCTCGTTAAAAAGTAAATAAATATATTTCGTTAGAAAACCAGCTTTTCATTCAGAATTACTGAAGAAAAAACTTATCATTAGTCTTCCGTTTCTGATATAATAAAAGGGAATTGAAATTATAACAACACTAATAAAGTAAAATTTGAACAGTTCATTCACGGCTTATAATGAAAACAGAAGTTATTGATCTTTATAACATGCCTTTATCTGCTTACAACCCTTGGAAACTGACAGCTTAATAGAAATAATAAGAGTTGTCCAACCTCAGTTTTCACCCACTAACAATGACTAATCGGAATACCTAAATAGCGGAATGATCTCCATTTGAACACGATTTTTGAGCAGAGTTTCAGGATCAACAGGAGAATACTGGTGATGTTTTGCATTATTCGGCCCCTCGTTACTTTTCGAGAAAAGCACCGAGTGGTCGACCGATTCAGTTTTCTTTTATTTACTTATTATATTTGATATTTTGGTTCTACATACCTTGAAATGTGTAATGCGAAAGTCTGGCGGAGTCTTGGAAATTATCTATCACAGTTCTAGGTCTACCATGATTACTGAAGAGAATAACAATAAAAACAGAAAATCGGTTATTTTGGAGACCGATTATTTTGAGCGGTTCTGACAGTCAGGCTAAACTGGAGACTAAGAAAAAAACAGGTATAACCTAAAACCAGAGTTTTTAGCGACAATCGCCACCCCCACGGTGTACCCGCCTACTTCACGATTATGTGCTCGAGTGGGCGGAAGGAAGGATTCGCATATGCCGTAGAGGGGACTGGCAGGAAGCTGTAGCGACTCGCGACCCACGATATTTAGGAGGACGTTCTGGAGGCAGGAAAACGAACCACCAGGTCCTGGAGGGAGTGACGCCCCACAGCTGACACGGGACGGGTGCGCAGCACGTGGAGGTCACTGCTACGGTACCGCCCAATGCAGGCACGCACACGTGGTCTGTAGCGCCACTGTTCATTATAAGCCACTGCCCCTACCCTTCTCCCCTCCCAGGGATTTTCCAGATGAAGGAGCGCCTTCCCCGCCTGGCTTACGACTGTCAGCTGCGTGTACTTCTCTTTTCCGGCAGCGGAGTCAATTTTCGGACTCATCACTTCTCAGTGTGGTCGATAACTGACAACTGACAAGCGAAGCATGCACACAGCGAGGCACAGATTTTGCTCATCTTTGCACTCAACTGTTGTACCTATTTGGAATCAATAAATGAAGCTCTGGGTGTTACCCGTCTCGAGTGTTTTCGAGAAATCGAGATGCAAAGTTGTACGACCCTATTGAACACCATAGGAGAGCTCCAGTTGCCGCGCAACCTCATCTGCAGAAGCAGCTGAGGTGGCAGATCGCAAATTTGACCGGACTGCATTCCATTTACACATTATTTCGAATCTTCTAACACTTCTAACGCTTCAACTAATCGGGTTTCTTCGTAAATGAACAAAAACGATAATAACGCTAATTAAACTATCGAACCATCCTATTACAAATGCCGGCCGAAGTGGGCGCGCGGTTCTGGCGCTGCAGTCTGGAACCGCGAGACCGCTACGGTCGCAGGTTCGAATCCTGCCTCGGGCATGGATGTGTGTGATGTCCTTAGGTTAGTTAGGTTTAACTAGTTCTAAGTTCTAGGGGACTAATGACCTCAGCAGTTGAGTCCCATAGTGCTCAGAGCCATTTGAACCATTTGAACCTATTACAAATCCTTGAAGATTTTGGTTTATACAACGATAGAAAAGCCATTATCCAGCAAACCCTAACCAAAGTGCCTCCAAAATAAGGTTCTAAGGATAGATGTCTCAGGACAAATTAAATGGTTCAAATGGCTCTGAGCACTATGGGACTTAACTTCTGAGGTCACCAGTCCCCTATAACTTAGAACTAGTTAAACCTAACTAACCTAAGGACATCACACACATCCATGCCCGAGGCAGGATTCGAACCTGCGACCGTAGTGGTCGCGCGGGTCCAGACTAAAGCGCCTAGAACCGCTAGGCAACTCAGTCCGGTCTTTAGGAGATAAAGTTTCTCTCTGGCCCTGCAAACAATGAGACATTCTGCAGTCGCTTCGGGATATTTCTGACATCGCGAAGCAGACACAGAAGAGTCACTACTCGTTGTCACACCTCTAATGAATATCACCACTGACGTACGACTGCGATTATTATCATCAGTAAGCATGTTCCAAAACGCCGCACATAAAAACGGTTTTTTTTTCGGGGCTCGTACCACGATTCCGTAGGTGACAGAGAGGTGTGGTCAAGTGTTTTTGTTAGCCCTTATGCTAGGAACGATTTGTATATCCACCAGAAGGATCGTTTTGGGCAGCCCTTATGCTAGGAACCATTTGTATATCCACAAGAAGGATCGTCCTATTGTAACTATCCTACAGTAAAGGGTCATAGCTTCAGTATTCCACATCTTCAGCTTATGCAATTGGAGAAAATCGGTTGGTTCTTTTTGCATTAGCTGTGGTCTGCAATGTCTCTTATAGCGTTTAAGGAGGCATCATTTAGGTCATGGGCTGTCGCTGAGGAAACACGAAAGTAGTATTTTCCACCATTTTTTCCTCGTCAGCAGGGGGTATCTCAAAAACCAACGGCAGAAAATTGCTCAAATTTGAACTGTATATTCTCTAGGTATTCATCTAAAAGCGCCGTTGTCCCATTTTGAAAAATCTTTACCCGTTTCCGACAAACATCCCAAAAACTTGATTTTTGGATTCAAAGCCTAGACGCTTATTCGAAGACGGCTATCCACAGAATACAGGTGAAATTTTTAAAATATATTCCTTAGATCCCGATATCAAACATTCTTGAACATATTGTTGATATATTTATCCCCACTTGTACAGATAAAATAGCACTTAGAAAACGGTGTTCGTGGTGTGTGTGTGGGGGGGGGGGGGGGGGGGGAGGGAGTGGAATCTGAACAATAATCTTTTTAACAGGAACATAGTCGCATTTTGGTTGTTATTATTTCTCCTGTTCAAAGAAACGTGGCAGCGAGAGGTAGAATTTCGTCTGCTGCCTTAACGTTGATGGGTCACGATGGAGGCTTCTTGCAAGACACCTCCCTTCTCTCCAGCGAGGTATGGTGTTGAGAGCTTGCTATGGTGCGATGCTTCGAATGTATGTCACGAGATGCATAGTCAGAAGTAATCGAAAGAAGACACAGTGAACCACTCACGGCACGCAACATTTTGTGAGCTAGTTGCAGAGCTTTTATCATGGAAGGTATCCAGCCTAACCTTTAATCGAGTTTAGGGAAGTGGGAATGATTTACACGAAAAAAAAGATAAGCTAGCATATCATATTTCATAGTAGCGTTCTGTTTGTGACAGAAAAAATCGTGGGAGGTAAGTAGTATATGAAAGGAATTACCTAAAAAAAAATAGAATTGTATTGTAAGCGATATAAGGCCAGTACTCGAGTGTACTATCGAAATAGAAAATTACATCAGAAGATCCTCTATGGATGTTTTCTTTAAGAGAAAGATCAATGGAAGTTTGCAAAGTAATGTAAAAGTCACGTAAACGGACAGATATTTTCATAAGTACTCCAACCGTCACCCACAACAGAAAAAGTCTGTCATTAAATCTCTTGTCGCCAAAGCCAAAAATATTTACACGCTCGAACACCTGAGTCCCGAATTAAGACTTCTGTAGCAGGTTTTTGAGAAAATGGCTATCGAGGAAGTGAAGGATATAGAGCTATACGACGAAACGACAGTAGGCCGAAGGACAAGGATAAAGCGCGACGATGGAAGAACACAGTTCCTTACCCTTTTGTCAAGAAAAAAAATGTCAAGCCATCAGATCTCTAAAGGTCAGACGCCCTCCTCTATCGGAATACCAGGCATGTAAAATTCGGTTACTTGTGGATATGTTCCACGTTTGAACTACCAAGAGAAACATGAATATAGTCTGAAGGAACATACAAGTTTTGCCGTCCAGGGAAACTATAAAAAGACTAGGTTTAATGTCCCGTCGGCAGGGAGTCATTAGAGACGGAGAAAGTAAAAAAATCAGTCGTAGATGGGCATACTCATCAGTAAGGAAATCATAAGCGAAGTTTTGCGAAGCCAAAATTTTATCTACTGTGATGAACTATTACTCTGAAGATCCAGCGAAGCTTTGGGACGAAACGCCACGGACGAAAACGTTTCATGAACCCGAAAGCAGCTAAGACATCCTGTATTGAAAGCCTTTACTGCAACAAACTTATGACCCAGCTTGACTAAAAGATGGAGTCAGTTGGTAATTTTGTCGGTTGGGAGGTGATGGGACACTGTGGACAGAGACAAAACGATGAACATAGAACTCAGGTTTAGATGGATGTAGGTTGTAGCAGGTACTCGGAGATGAGAAGGTTTGCGTAGGATAGACTAGCTTGGAGAGCTGCAAAAAGCCACTCTTCGTACTGATGGTCACCTCTGACAATGAGCACGTTTTCGCAATTGGATTGTTTTCTGCAACAGGTCTGGCCGCAAGCTATCCTTGTGGGCAGTCCTTCAGGCATGCAGCTGGAAAGTATCCTATATCACTTGTAATTTTCTAGAATCCTTGCGATTTTAGAAATTTTTGACGCTCCTCTACTCTCTGAAAGGTGGCTCAGTAATTTGAAAACCGATATACGTAAAAATACAAACGGTATAAGTGAGTGCCACAAAATTCTATCCGTCACTCCTGGCCCTTCAATCCTTACCATGTCTCCATGACCCAAGAAGACTGCTTAAGGTCTGGCGAATCTTATCTCGGAAAGCGTAACAGCGGGTTCCGCTAGCCGCCCGCAGCACGGGTCGCTATCTCGCCGCTGGCAGAGTGGCTTGCGGTGTAGTGCGCGGCCGCTATCAGAGACGACCCCGCCAAACCGGCAGGTGGTTGGCCGCTGCGACTGTGGAGACATCTGTCCCCGCCGGAGGACACGCAACGGCGGAAGGACGCCGCAGGTACACGCCCACGCGCCCGCCATCTGTCACGTGTGTTCTGGCTCGTCTTTACAGACCCGCTGCATCAGGTCTGTTACACGCAAAACAGTCTAACTTGAACTAATGTCAGACATTAGTGCCGGGTACCGGTGGGTAATGATTACATCTGTACCAGTTATTCCACTGTTTGACATTTACGAGACAAACTGTTGAGACGGAAACGGTGATCACTCACCTTCCGGAAAATAGACCTACAAAAGAAAAAAAAAAGTTAAAGTTGTTACCAACTTAAGTGGCATTCAATTTGAAAGTGTAACGCATACACGGAAAACAACTACATTTCAGCAGTTCTAACGACTACCGTAAGGGGGTGGATAAAAGTATGGGAACGTCAGGATCACAACACATACGATGCATATTACGGTAATATAGCTGTTGGCATTCAAAACAGCGTCCAGTCATCTCGGAATGGATAAGTGCAGGTCTGTACGGTTTTCTGGGGCATCTCATACAATTTTTCATGCAAATAGTGGCAACTGCAGGTAACAATGATGGGGGTGGATAATGATCAACCACCGTTTCTCCAAAATACACCATAACGGGTGAGTTATACTGAGATCTGATGACTTTGGTGGTCAGGGGAGGTGAGACAGCATCGTGTTCACAAAACCAGTGCTCGACGATTCGAGCTCTGTGAACAGGGATTCAGTCGCCTTGAAACACTGCATCATCATTTGTGAACACGCATCTTATCATGGGGTCGATCTGATCAGTCAAAATAGTCATATAATCCTTCGCAATATGGCGACCTTGCAGAGTAACCACGGGACCCATGGAATACCACGATATGACTGCCAAAATCATCTCCGAATTACCACCATGTTTCATTCTTGGGACGTAAACTCCACTACAAATTGGTAACAGATCAAAAGACTTCATTCCTTTGCTCCATATTCGAGGTTTTATGGCTTCATCGCCACGGTTATCTCTTACGGACATTTGCGTCACTCATGAGTGGGTCTGTAATTCCAGTTCGTTTTGCAATTCGTCGCTTTTGGAGCTACCTACGTGTTGTTTTGGTGCTGACTGAATTCGAGAGTGCAACATTCGAATCTGCAGTGGCCTTAGCAGCTGTCGTCCTTTTATTTTGCTGTTCGATGAACATCGGTCACGATCAGTCAAGACACACTGTTGTTCGCGTTGCGAATTAGCGGATGACGTTGTCTCGCTTCCCTTCTATGCCATATAAATCTTCGTTATGACGTCTCTTTAAACATCACACAGCTGTTACGGAGTCGCTCACCATATGAACACCAACAATTTGCCGACGTTCGAGTTCACGTAGCTCAGACATAATGCACTCACAACTGCGCAGAACAATGCCCTGACCACAATTGACTCTTGCATCGTTCTGAGGGTATTGCACAGGTGCCGTTCGTTGTCACATACGACAGTGTAACCAGCAGATTTGGCTAGCATCTACATATATGTTCAAGTTTCTTACGATGTTTCCGCATTTTTGTCCTACCCCTGTATCTGTTAGAAATATTTTTCCTTCTTTTATTTCACGTATGAGTTACAAATAGTCACCACCCTGGTGATTTCTATAAAAACCAACGTTTTGTAGGAATGCTTTGACGTGCGGGGATGTAGTCGTAAGATGAAATTGGCCGTTAGGAAATACCGGTGTTGGCAACTTAACGACGGAGTGTCGTCCGGTCCGAACTGCTGCAAAAGAAACAGGATGTCCAAGAGAAGTTGTGCCACGTAATGTCTAGCGTCTGTTTTCTCAGGGAGACGAGTTTAATAAATAACACTCGCAGCGAGCAGTGGGTCTCACTTGCTCACTCTTATGACCCACATGTAGAAATCAGCATGTGTACTTGCAATAGGCGCAGTCAGCCTCCAGGCCCCACTGACCAACAGTTTCGGTGTCATGTTCTCGTGATATACGAGTGATTTAGCTCATCACTTTAGGGAAGACTGCCAGATTGCAGAGGGCGAGGAATTTAAGTATCGTGTTGCTAATTCGTCACAATTTGACTACTGAATATTACATTGATATCCAACTGCGTCCGATCCTGAGAGCCATACATGTTGCCGTCAAATGCCCTACTGCCGGCGTAGCGTCGTTTTATAGAATCTCTCAACCTCTCTCTCTCGCTCGCCTTCGTTTCGCGCATATCTGAGTATTTATTGTGATATTATCCTTTTGACCGAGCGGTGACTGTGGGTCCAATAACCTGTGCAAGTTCAACAATTGAAGTGCCATTTGCCACTCATTGCAGAGCTATCACATAATTTGATTAAGTGTGTGCAGCTTGCTCGTTTCCTTTGGCTTAGAAGGGATCGAAATGTCTATCTGACACTGTCTTCTCTAACATCAAATTATGAGGTCATCGATTGATGATCTGCTGCTCTCCGGACCGTCATGGCGTCAGATTTTTCTCCACGTACTGCAGGGATATCGATTGCTGATTGAAATTAATTGGTTAATGAAAAGAACAGGGGGAGACTACAGACCAGTAACAGACAGCTAAAGAAAAGTCAGATATATTCTCGTAAACTCACTGCATTGAAAGGCAGTTTCGATACAGATAGATGGTAACTAGTTAGTTCGGAATACACAGGTCATCCGCAGGCTTGTTGTGGTCAGGTCACAAGGTCATAGAAAGTCAGAAAATATGAACAACTACCCCAGTCGCTAGAGAGGGTTTTGGTGCAGCGTAACTCAGACGACTTTCCATGTCCTTGTGACCTGGCCCCAGAAAAGCCTGCAGATGTGTATTCCGAAATTGTGGACTGCCTAGTCACCATCTATTTCTACCAAAACTGCATTTCATTCCAATGTGTTTACGAGAGCAGACCTATATCTCATTTTCCTTTAGCTATCTGTTACTGGTATGTGTATCCCCATGTTCTTTTCATTAACCATTTACTTTTTATCAGAAATCGATATCCTTGCAGTAATGGTAAAGAGCCGTCAGTGGAAACAATTGAAGATCACACGGGAGGGTGTAGCACGACTAAAACTATCGAGTTAACGTTGATAAAACCGTGACTCTGATCTTATCGCGGTGTGTCTTAAACCTGGTCGGTTTCGCTATGAGCGATCTGCTCTCACGGCCTCAGACTATTTAATTATCACAAAGATATAATAAAGCATACTGTAAGGATTCAGCCAGTAACTCCCAGGCAGCGCCTTGCGCCCGAGCGTTAAGTGCAAAAAAATGGTTCAAATGGCTCTGAGCACTACGGGACTTAACATCTATGGTCATCAGTCCCCTAGAACTTAGAACTACTTAAACCTAACTAACCTAAGGACATCACACACGTCCATGCCCGAGGCAGGATTCGAACCTACGACAGTA
Organism: Schistocerca americana; assembly: GCF_021461395.2. Taxonomy (NCBI): domain Eukaryota; kingdom Metazoa; phylum Arthropoda; class Insecta; order Orthoptera; family Acrididae; genus Schistocerca; species Schistocerca americana. The sequence continues at coordinate 632,951,202 of NC_060123.1, read as the reverse complement.
GCAGTCGCGCGGCTCCGGACTGAGCGCCTAGAACCGCTAGACCACCGCGGCCGGCGCGTTAAATGCAGGCAGCGGTAAATAGCACGAAAGGGACCTTGTAGGGCGAGTAGGAATGTTCCACCCCGGATCTTTACATGAGACAGGAAACCAGTGTAGGTCCAGAGCACTGGAATATTCTCGAAGATGGAAAAACAAGCTAGGGGTAAGCGGATGCAAGGTACTGTGTCCAAGCAGGACAGGCCTTCATGTGCTTATCTGAAGGGCATCCAGGAGCAGCAAAAGGCAGAGTCGGCACAGAAGCAGAAGAGAGCACGAGTGGTTGCAACACTGAACAGCTTCGAGAGGGTGGCAGCTGCTACGTGTGGGACGATAAAGACTGAAGAGGGTGGCCCCAAACTGCAACTGTTAGGCATGTAGAAAGTTTACCTTTCCATCTGAAGAGTACTGGACAGAGACAGCCTGTTCCTGTCTCAGGTAGCTGTCGTATAAAAACTTCACTTGTTAGTAGGAACACGTCACTGTTTAATGCTTGTCTCCTGGTTAGTGCGAATTACGCGAAGGGGCCAATGAAATAGTTAGGCCAAACGGATAATGATTTAGTAGTTAGGAGAACAAGTTGTAGCAAAGATACTTTGTCGATAGTGATGAAGTACGGGACGACGTCTGGATGAGCCTGGAGGGACTTGTAAAAAATTATATGCAGAAGAAAGAGTAAAGGGCCTGACATCTCACATATCTTTTATGTTAACAGTCAAACTGGTTTAAGGGTGAGCGAGAGAGAGAGAGAGAGAGAGAGAGAGAGAGAGAGAGAGAGAGAGAGAGAGACAGACACAGACAGAGAGTTGGTGGTAAGTTCCTATGGGACCAAACTGCTGAGGTCATCGGTTCTTAGGCTTACGCATAACTTAATCTAACTTAAACTAGCTTACGCGAAGGACAACACACATACTCATGCCAGAGGAAGGACTCGAACCCCGACGCGCGGAGCCGCGCGAACCGTGTCAAGGTGCCCTTCTCCACACGGCTACCCCGTGCGGCTACTTCGGCAGACCAGCGCTGCCTAAATCCCGTCTCACTCCCCCCCCCCCCCCCCCCCATGTGACAAGAACATGTGCCGGCCGAGGTGGCCGTGCGGTTAAAGGCGCTGCAGTCTGGAACCGCAAGACCGCTACGGTCGCAGGTTCGAATCCTGCCTCGGGCATGGCTGTTTGTGATGTCCTTAGGTTAGTTAGGTTTAACTAGTTCTGAGTTCTAGGGGACCAATAACCTCAGCAGTTGAGTCCCATAGTGCTCAGAGCCATTTGAACCATTTGAACAAGAACATGTCAGTTGTACCTGCACTGCCTACACCGCCTTAAGTAGGCAAGGAGATTCTACTCCCTCTCATCTACGTTGTAAAGGTTCATTGAGGTAATCACAGACTCATAGTGTCGTTAACGTCCTGATTGCTCCACGCAAGCCACACCACCACTATTTTGGTGATCTGGTCCTGTGCCGGGATGCGACACTACTGTAAATGACTTGATAAAAACTGAGAGTAACCGTGCCTGGTTGATCCCGTGGCGGTGGAAACGAAAGCTTCAAGGGCTAAATGGCGGACACGGCCGCACGACTGCTGGTCGAGGATTAAAACCTACAGCGTACAGCCACGAACTGAGCTTACCGAACACTGCAACGAACTGTGCTCGAGAGCGCGCCTCCCTGTAGTTTGTAAACACCGGTCCTCGCACAGAGCATGCTGCCTCCGACACCAAAATATCCCTACTGCGAACATGAGCATGGGCCGAAATGCGGACGGTCGCTTATAGTTTCAGCCGGGGAAGTGTTTGGCTAGCCTACGCAAAAGTTGGCGTTGTTGGGTTGGCGCCGGGCGTCTGGCCGTCGAAGACGCGGTTGTCCATCCGTGCAACCGTCAAATTGGCGTGGATTTTTTTAAATCAACGGCCACTGGACTTCACGCCATTTATGAATTAACTGACAGGTTAACCCAGGAATTTCTCCGTCCTCACCATTTGAAAGTCTTGTACCTGTGCAAGCTATATACTGCAGGTGGCTTGACAAAATTACTTACAATGCGTAATGTACCGAACTAAACTCACCGCAGTCCCGTGCGTACTATCTTTTCACTAGTAATTATATAAAAAATTCGACTCTGTGATTGGAACAAAAGCTTTAATTTTATTTTAGACTCTCTCTCTGTACATGAGCTGGGCTTGCCCGCTAAACAGATTTCGGCATGAGATCTAAATGTCTCCGAAAAGTGTTAAGAGAATTTCTTGTTCGTGTGTCAGAGAGCCTATTCAGTACAGCTGTTTCTTTCAGTGTGTCTATTGTCCTTATTTGCTTACTTTTGTAATCTACCCACCAATCCTCAAATTCTATCAGTAACATGATACGAAATACAGCGATTAAGACACACAGCGTTCCCTTCGTAGGGAAACCGCAATTATACAGGCTCATTTTCACGAAATTGAACTGCAACAACTGGTGACCCAATAATATTTTATTCCTTCGCTCTGGTTTCGGAATAATTTAATTTCATCCTCTGGCATACAATAAAGCGTAAAAGAACAAAGGTTATCATCCATGCTATGTTATCTGTGGAACAAAAGTTTCGTGTCCCACTTGATAAAACAGGGAACACAGGGTTTCGAAAGCAGTCACCTTCTTGCTAGCCTGTTCGTGCTAATAAGAAAGCCATAAACAGCTGAGAGCAAAAGGACTGTGACAGCGTACCCCCACTCGTGACGCTAACACAGTTACTGCATGCAGCTAGGTCGAAGATTTAGAGCAGTGAGCAGGAAAACCAAATAAAAGCGTATCGATACTCTAACCACTACGGACGGAGAGACCCTGTACATCTAGATGCAACGGAGCGAAATTATAGTCTTTCCAAGTGAACGAAAGAGCAATATTAGGTTCTCTATGAGCCCGTGTAAGCTTAGAAAAAAAACTTTTGTCGCCTAATTCTGTTATGGCATACTTCGTACCCAAAAGTTTAAGTTCTAGGTTAATAAATAGTGAAGGGTGTAAGAAGGATCCGTTGTCTGATTCTGGTGATTATCGTATTAATTGTAATGCAGGACAGATGTGTAGATACATTAGTCAAACGGGAAGAAACCTTCATATTTGATTTAAAGAACATAACGATTTTGTAATCCGGGCCATTTTTGACCATGTATTTGATTGATAATCAGCGTAAGTTACAATAAGGTAATAATAGTTTGCTGATCGTGCACACTGTAGGAAAAGTTCGCGTACTTAATGTGCTTCAAGAGAGAGAAGTTCTAAGAAATATCCACTCCCACCCCGGTGAAATTCTACAACTACATCTACACTTACACTACGCAAGCCACTTTACGGTGCGTGGAGGAGGCTTTTTTCTATACCAGTGCTACTTCCCTCTTTTCTGTTCCAGCTGCGTACGGTTCGCGGGAAGAACGATTGCTGGTAAGCCTCAGTGTGTGCTCGAAGCTCTCTTATTTTATCTTCATGGTCCTTTCGCGAGATATACGTAAGAGAAACAATGTATTGGTTAACTCTTTTAGCAATGTACGCTCTCGGAACTTTAACAGTAGACCAAAACATGATGAAGAACACCTCTCTTGCAGGGTCTGCCACTCAAGTTGGATGGGCATGTGAAATGTGAAATGTGTGTGAAATTTTATGGGACTTAACTGCTAAGGTCATCAGTCCCTAAGCTTACACACTACTTAACCTAAATTATCCTAAGGACAAACACACACACACCGATGCCCGAGGGAGGACTCGAACCTCCACCGGGACCAGCCTGGATGGGCATCTCCATGACACTTTTGCGCTTACTAAATAAACCTGTAACGAAACGTGCTACTCCTCTTTGGATCGTCTCTATTTCTTTTATCAGTTCTATCTGATATGGACCCCGTACTCAACAGTTTTACTCGGGTCGAACGTGTGTTTTGTAAGCTACTTCCGTTGTTGATGGACTACATTTCCTAGGCACTCTTCCAATGAATCTTGGCCTGGCATCTGCCTTACACGCGATTTGTTTTATGTGTTTGTTCCACTTGAAATGGCTCTCTCCATATACTCTTACACATATTTTGGAAGTAAATGCTTCCAGTGACAGCTCCGCAATTATGTAACAATACAGTAAAGAGTTGTTCTATCTATGCATTCTTAATCCGTTATGTTACGTCAATTATTAACGATAGTACAGATTTTTGTCATACAAATATTTCAGTAATTGCTGCATACTTGGGGTTACTGCTTAAGTTAGGTTTTCTTAACATTTTGAATGTGTTGGAGCAATTCCTGTTTTAATTGAATTATGTTGACTGCTCCGATTTTTTCTATAAAATTGATTCAACTGTTGGAATCTGTACCATCATCTGGAAAAATTCTCTCACAAGTGTGACGCACGAACAAAGTTGAGAACGAAACAGAAAGAGGAATTGCGCGTTAGTCTAAAAACACGTTTTACCCACAGTTCTAAATAAATGAGAGACCGCAGAAAGAGAAGGAAAGCTGAAATTTGGTTAATATTATGTGTGGAAAGATAAATAAAATTAAGTGTTACCTATGCATTGTAATAGTCCAATGAGGCCACATTCTACAAATGCCTTAATAGTGAACTATGTCTCTGATGTTAAAGAAGAAGTCATTTGCATTTGTTCTGGAAGCGAAAACTTACGGACGTTTTTTCTTGCAGAGGTCAGCGTATGTACAAGCTTTTTTCACAATATAATTGTGTGTTCCTTCGCTTCATCTCTCTCCATGTGAAATAATTAAGAAAATAACAATATAAGAATCTGGTAAGGAGATTCTTTTTACCATCTGCTTTTTGTTCGTCGGAATGGTGGACAGGCACCGTTCAGTTAAACTTCGAAACAATTATTTACCGGCTTCATCCCATAAGATATCCGAAGGACGTAGTTTCAATCAGTTCTGTGTAATTTTTGAAGGCCACTACTGAGCCGTATAAGGCTCGCGTGTATCCCATGTATTGTTTGCCGCCTCGTTTTCTTATTCCATTTACTGGCGTCACTGACTTCCTGCCTTACTTGCCCGTGAGCGGCAGCAGCAGCGCGTATCGATAGTGCACTATCGTACTATCTTTTGGAGCGACCGACAGTATTTCCGTGCCGTCGTGTGTCTGAGTCAGTTCGAGACGGACCAGAAGTGCAGTCGGGACGCAGCAGCAGTGAAGTCGGGGGGACGGAGCGCTGGTGGGGCGCCGACAGCCAGTGCTCGCCGACCGCTGGCGACGCACATAAACTGTCCGACAAAGGGAGATTGGAGCGTCACGACCGTTGGTTGATCGTTCGATTGGTCGTCTCATCGGCCGACGTATACTCGGTCCTTTCACCGTTTCCGGGACTGGGAGTCGGTCTGTTGGCGTGGAGCAGCGAGGATTTCTCCGCGGGACGTAGTTTGGCTAAGGGCCGCTGTTGGACTCTACGCGTGTCGGAGTGTGTGGGGCTGTTCCCATTACTACGAGGTCCGTGGCTCACCGACGCGGGACACAAAAGTTGATTTTAGATTTAATCTACCGGCAAGTCAAGACTGTTCACTTTGTGTCGTTTGGAGTTCGTTGTCGGCTGTTGCGGTATTCCCGCGAGCAACAAAGTGGTTTTCAAGTTGGAAAATTCCAGCCACCCTCCGGTGCAGTTTCACTGTATTTTATTATTTGAACTGAAGTGCACCAGCAGAATCTCCTGCCTTGTGGCCGTTAACGTTCCGGTTACCTGCCCTGGCCGTTGACGTTAATTTCAGGCAGTGTAATTTCCTCATCGTTTTGTTGCTGTCCAACACTGTGTGTAGTTTGACAGCTCCACGTATGATTGGTTGTGGCTGCCAATATCTTCTACGTTGTTCCGTTGAAGTCCTCGTTGTGCCGTGGTTGGGCGAAGCAGTTACCTTGTCGGTGGGTTCGTTGACTGTCGTTCGGTTGGGTTGTCGTCGGATCGTGAAAGGTTGGCCCGACTGCCTGTCTCACCTAAGCGTGCGTTAGTATTTGAATTCCAGGCTGACCCCCGAACATCTGAGCGCCCTTGGGTGTACTGCCTTTTTTTATTTGTTCTTGTTGTTTGTACTTGTATGGCACCTAGCCGATTTTGTTTTTTGAATTAAACTCGTTTTGCCCCTAAGGGGGAAGATTCTTTAGGCCTTCAGCCTAATTTAAAGAACTGTTTCACGTAAGACCTTTGGCATTTTAAAGGTTTTAATGTTGTTGAATTTTAAGTGTTGGGTCTTTAGTCGATTTTGGTTTTGAGTTGTTTTGCTCTTAAGGCCTTCGCCCTAAGTTAAAGATCTGTTTCACGTAAGACCTTTGGAATTTAAAAAAAAAAAAAAAATTGTTATGGAGTTTTAAGTGTTAGGCATTCAGTCGATTTGAATTTAACTTGTTTGCTCTTGATGTGTCTAATTCTTTGGGCCTTCAGCCTAACTAAAGAACTGTTTTAAGATAAGACGTTGCCTCTTAAATTTCTGTTTTGGTTGAGTTTTGCCTGTTTCTTTGTTTTTGTTTTTTTAACATTGTTTAGCCTTAAGTGTTGGGCTTTCAGGCGATTTTGAATACAAAATTTAAAAGGCTTGCCTCTTAAATTTCTGATTATGCTTGCGTTTTAAGTTATTGGCCTTCAGCCGTTTTTAAATTAAAGTCGCTTTCAGCCGGTAATTAAGTCCCAAAGATTAAAGCTATGTGTTAAAAAAAAATGCGCTCTTGTATGTTACATGAAATAATAAAGCTGTATGTTCGAGTGTAGCTGACAGCCCCTTATTTTGGCCGTTTTCCACTATTTAAACTACCTGTTCTCCCCTGCGGGTTAGCAGGGCATTTCAAGTACATTAAAATCTGAATGATTACAATCTGAATGTAAGTGACGATAAATGTCAGAGCTCTATCCTGCATCAGCAATAATACCTTCGTTCAAAAACATTGAGATAACAACTTTCATCAACAAAATAAAATTAAATTCTATTGAAATATTTAAAAGCATTTCACCGTTAAAACTACGTCAGAAAAGGATATTAACATTATGATCGTTGCCACAGCATATCTGCGTAGGTGATTGTATCGTATCTCTCTGAAACACTGTTTTGTACCCGGCAATATTGACACGATGTTTTTAACGAGCTACGTGTGGGGTATTTGCTCAGGCGTATTTGTACTGGGAAGTGAATTTTCGCAAAGAACTAATTTAATCTGTTTTTGTCTATGTAGCGCGTTTCGTTGATGGCAGCATATAAAAGTAGCCGTTTATGTTAACGTGCAAAAACCCCTATGGGGAATTATCGACACAATTAAAGCAGAGAGGGACAATGTAACATCGTGTTTTATGTATCTACATGTACAGGTTCTCTTCCTCCCTAGTGTGCAGAGTACCCATACTCTTTCATTTGTTTTTCTCACTCCCGGTTTCGACCTTCTACCTGCCATAGCCGCATGCAACGGCTTTGCGTCATGTGTAGCGGACGCTGTTTACGGTTTTCCTGTTAGCACGGCCAGAAAAGCAAGACGGTGATTGCTGTCTGGATTCTATGTTCCCTATTTTACAAAGTGGGAAAAGAAACTTTCGTTCCACAGACAACACTGGGTGGAAGGAAACCTCAGTTCTTTTATGCTTTATCGTATGCCAGAAGAAGGAACTAAATTATTCCGAAACGAGTCGTAAACAATAAAATATAATTGGGTCACCGACTGTTTCTGAATTCTCCATTTTGTGAAGAACAGTGATTAAGTTCCTGGACAAATTTAATCACGCCTGCAAGTACGAGAGGAAGCTGATGGCTCTGTCAGTGCCAGGACACGAAGCAGTAAGGTGGGTGAGAATTTCAGCAAGAGCAGGCACCAACAAGAGAGACTATTACAAGATGAATTTTAATGTCGACCCAACGCTTAATGATTCGAGAGAAATTCCATTCTTTTCTTGACAGATTTAGCAAAATAATTATTAGAGCCCAGGGACGAATGTGATCTGAAGTCACCAGTTGAAGGTCTTATGGACTAACTAGGGACATTCGCAAGGATGAAATCCGGCTTTAGGTATGTACGTCAGTCCTCACTGACTCTTTTGTTAGTTAAGAACAGCATTTCTCTGTAAGTAGAGATAGTCGCAGTACAACACACCACAGATTATCCCAACATAGCTTGGGAACAGACGCGTGAGACAAACGTAATGGAACTGTAGAACCACATATTACACAACAGCCGCTTGTCTGGCCTGTTATTGCCGACATATTAGTCTCCAACTTCTCTACATTTTAATTAAAGGGATTTAGAGTTATCCTTTCCGCATGGACAAGCTCAGCTACTAGTAGAACTGTGAGAAAATTATAAGACCCGCGTTTACGTCGATTAGCCTCCGCTTTAAGTTAAAAATTTATAACGTGTTGCGCTCTACTCCGTCCGTTCCGGAATAATCCGTACATTGTTCATTAATGAAGAGTACATGCTGACATGAAGTGCTTTTTAAATAAACTTTTCGAGCAAGAGCACAGGAGTTGCCTGAAACGGTCTTAGCTTAGCAACGAGAGACTTTGTTATTTACCACAGAAATACGCTCATAAACCGATGTACACTCATTTTTACGGCGATGCATTTTGTCTTACATTCTTCCAGTGAGTACATTTCTCAACGTTTTAGGTGTACAGAAAAAAAACGTTTCCAGATCTCACATAAAACTTTACACTGAACTCATAGCGTTATCCAGTCAAACGATCTCGTTAAATGATGCGACAGCAGATAGAGAATGAAATACATGGCGAAAAGATTGGATGCACCAGCACTTGATATTTCAGTTTCCCTAATTCAACACTGCCTCCCATAGTACTGATGAAAAATTATTATCTCTCTTTTGGAGTACTTTCTCCTCCACTTGTTCCTTAATACTTGTATAGTGTGCCAGTTATTGGTTTACCTTCTGCAACACCGTTTGTAAGATGATTTCCTTTTGCATACTAGAAAACAATGAAGGAATAGTCTCCAGAAATTTATATCGAATTCGCCTTTATTTTGAAGCAATGCCATTTTCTCGCACCTGCTACTGTGATTGCTGTTTCTTTTCCGAGGTGAAATGATTTTCACACGTGTCATCCACAGTAAAAAACAAACCCACAAAATTAGTGGGATTATTTCTAAAACTGTCCTAACTTCTAGTTTCGCATTTACGTTTTGTCTGAATATGAATGTGGTTTACAGTAAGTTGGTCATGTGAAATACACTGCAGTCTGTCATCTGATGTGTCTTAAGTGTTAGCACTTGTGTAGATATTTCAATGCCTATCTTCCAGTAACGCTTACCGTATTGCGCGTTTTCTCAGCCTAGTTTTAGAAAGTTCTTCACGTTGGTCATCATTAATAGAAATACGGTCACGTAAGACCTTAGACACCGATTTGTTAACGGTCGATAATGAAGTAGTTAACTCGTTATAAACCTCTACCAATCTGCAATGGATTTCCGATGACGGTGAAACGTCGAGTTTTATCATGGTTCTGTATTCCACTTCAGTCGCGTGACTGAAACATATAAGGCGACCGCTTTGGCCGAGTGGTTCTAGGCGCTTCAGTCCGGAATCGGGCTGAAGCACCGATCGCAAGTTCGAATCGTGCCTCGGGCATGGATGTGTGTGCTGTCCTTAGGTTAATTTGGTTTAAGTAATTCTACGTCTAGGGGACTGATGACCTCAAATGGTAAGTCCAATAGTGCTTAGAGCCATTTGAACGATTTCTGAAACCCATAAAATACGATTACTTTAAAAATATGAGAATGGAATACCATTCCGCAGTTCAAGCAATCATTTCCGTTAACTGACCAAGATAGCATAATTAGAGTGGCATTGTTATCAGCTACGTATACGAACCAGGCAGCGAAACTTTCAACTCTCCACAGTAGAAAATAAATTCTGCAGCCTGATATCAGCACATATGCGCTCTATACTTTCATGTTATCCCGTTACCACTTTAATTTATGGAAATCGTACTGCGGACATGAACGCTGATTGCTGTTAAGGACTTGCTTGTTATCCTTCCACAGTATTACAGGTTTAAAATGTATTTGTGCTGCCAGATTCGAGAAAATATGTGAAATTAAACTGAGCCTTTGATATTTGTAGAAAACAATTCAATTCTCGAACAGAGTAATCGTAGCGCCAATATATTTTAAGGCCTAACGATGTTTCGTCCACGTTGTGGACATCTTCAAGCACTCTATATCGAACACTGTAATGGACGTCAACAGCGACCTCCATGTGGGCAGCTGACGCGTGAGGCAGTCCAGTTCTGAGATTGTGTTGTTACGACGCTTTTTGCATGACATCGTGTCAAGTCCATAGCATTCGTACCTCGATTCGGGCAAAACGGCGTCGCCTGAGTTAACTGACTTGTGAATAGTTTTGATGAGATCGGTTGGCTCGAAAATTTAAGTAAAAATGTTCATCAGGCCCATGGGTCGCCAAAGGTTGCCCATGCGTGGGTCAGATCGGCGCACTGATAGCTAGGTGGTCATAATGGTTTGGCTCACCAGCGCATTTCCGTCATCTACAGAATATGTTCTGATTTGTTTATTACGGTTGGAATCAGTGCATCGAATCGCCAAATGTTCTGTTGTAACCGATATAGCCGATACTGATTTTCTTTTGCGGGACCCATTCTGCTTACATGTAATTCTCGCGACATTTTCCGAGTACCATAATCAAATCGAATGCCTCTTCGTTAGAATATGAGTTTCTGCAAGAATAACATAAACAGATTGAAGACCTTCAAGGAAAACTTTTACGATGGACCGCCAATATGGTTCTTGATACACGCTGGTAATGGAACCAGGAGGGAGTTAAAAGTTATGGTGTCTAGCCGTCAACAGTACCCACTCGCTTGGGTTGAGTGTCGAATCGTAGCGACGATTTGCCGGAAAGGCATCACCGAAACGTCGCAAAATTCAAACTAACTTTTTAGACAAAATTTATTTATTTTTGAAAGCCCTTTCCAATCGTACAAATTTTTTCCGTGCTACGATCTGAAATTTTGAAAGTGAATTCGTTTTGTCTGTTCTCTGATGCTTCCTAGCAATGTATGGTTAACCGTTCTACGCGCCAGTACTGATGAGTTTAACAGATATTTTACGGGGAAAAGTGTTTCTGCCAAGAACCTGGAAGATCAATTGGAAACAATCGGTAGTGACCTGAGAAGTGAGTATATGACGAACAATAACATAACTAAAACAGAGGTAGCGAAATGTAGCCAAACTAAATCATGCGATTTTGAGGCAATATGATTAAGAAATGAGGCATTGCAGGTGACAGATGAATATTGTTGTTTGTATCGTTGACGGTGGGCGAAATAGAAGACAATGGCAAGAAAAACGCTTACGAGTTACAAAATTTTGTTGAAAACGAATATAAATATAGATTCTACTATGTATTTTCTGAAAGTGATTGTTAATCGTACGTAAGTGAAACTAAGACGGTAAACAGTTCAGTCCATAAGAGTATAAAAACTTTAGAAATGTGGAGCTACCGAAGAATGTCCAAAATGTGACGGGTACATAGGGTAACTAACACGGACGTACGATATGAGTAAATTTGGTGGCACATCTTGGCTAATTGAAGAGATTGTTGATAGTAAACACCAAGAGGACGCAATAAGTAGTACATCTGATGACAGAGTGAAGTGTGGATGGTAAAAAGTGGAGAGAGAAGTGACGGACTGAATACGGTGCTCAAGTTCAAGTGGATGTGCGTTGCAGTAGTTACGTTGAAATGGAGAGGCTCGTATAGCGTATACGAGGGTCGAGATCTGCGCCAAAACCATCTGCCGACTAAGCCCACAAGTAAGACAGCAGAAAGTCTTAAGCTGCCTGTATAGTGACCTTCTGACTGTTGGGTTTCGAAGCCGTCGTAAACGACATGAACCTCCGTCCACCGTACGTCCCTCGATGCAGAAAACAGCGTGGCCCTAAGAACTAGGTCATTGGGCGGACGCTGGGAGTGTGATGAAGATGGACCCGAGTGGTGATTCTCGGTACCGTTTGATACACGCCTGTGGCTCGAAAACAAAGTAGGGAGATGTAACCTGCTTGGCAGGAGGAGGTTTTCTCGTGTAGAAGATTCCTATACGTGCTTAACACAAATCCCCATGCGACTGTCATCGTCTCTCATCGACGATACAGTAACGTAGAGCTCGATCTTCATTTGGTCGCTAGTTACATTCCGCAGTTTACGTAAGTTTTCAGTAAAACAATGAACAGGACCATCGTTCCCAAACTGCTTCAAGATGGATTCACTGAGGTAGAGACCCTACTACGAACTTCTCAGACGCTGCTGACCGAGAAGGCTGCGTCTTGCAACCAGAAGCGACCGATTTTTGTGAAATATGGACAGCGGTTTAGAAGTCACGGATCATCACGGTTACCCAACGTTTTGACGTCTCGGGAAATACACACAGGGTGCCAATTTTTGAACTATTTGATAAGAAAGCGTAAATTAATTACAAACTGTGGCGTGAACACACTTTATTCAACATTTGATTATGACATGTTCTATGTGCCTGCCATCATTGACGTTGAAGTGGCGTGAATTTCTGCATGGCCCGCTGAAGTGTCGGAACATCGATGATATCCATGACCTCCTGAATGGCTGTTTTCGGCTCAATAATGGTTTTGGGGTTATTACTGTACATCTTGTCGTTAATATAGTCCCACTAAAAGGACTCGCATATGTTTGGATCCGGAGAATAATGCGGCCAATCGAGGGCCATTCTAGTGGCCTCAGGGTACTCCTGTGCCAGAATGCGGTCCCCAAAGTGCTCCTCCAAGATTTAAAACACTCTCTTGCTTCGATAGGCTTGCATGAATCACATCTTGTCGAAATCAGAGTCACACTGAATACTTTGAATAACGGGGATGAAATCATATTCCAGAACCTTCACTTACCCTTAGGTAGTCACCATGCCATCAAAAAATATTGCACCGATTATTCAGTCTCTGGGCATTGTGCACCCATCGAGGGTGAAGAGACTTCTAGAAAACGAAATGCGGGTTCTCATTCCCCCAAATGCGCCAATTTTGCTTATTGACGAATCCACCCAAATGAAACTGGGCTTTGTCGCTAAACCAGACCATGCATGCGGATACTAATTCTCATCACGACCCGCAGCCAACAGTGGAGTTTGAACGTCCTAACGCAAACCGTTCAGACGTTATGGCGATTTTATTTCGTTTTGTTCAATAATTGTCATCTTGTATTACGATGTGTTGCGTCCATCATCGTGACGGAACGGTGTTCTACGCACTAATAGGGCTAGCGTCTGTAATTCAGTAGGTCATGAATGTGTTCGTTAATGCGGGTAATGAAGTAAACCATTGTTTGTCAGCGATAAGGAAAATGTTTATCTATCGAATGGAGACTTTCTCACTGACTGCTTCTTCTACGCGTAGAGTTCGTCTGGGAGAAAGAATTACCATCTGTGCATGCCGACGATAACACTTTTTAAAAAGGAAAGTGACTTTTACTGTGGTTAGTCTGCTGAATCGTTTCACTATAGCAAAAAGCCGTATCACACAACATGTTTTACAGTACAATATTTTTTTAAGAAAAGGAAACATTTCTCTATTAATGAAAGCGACAAAAATTTAAATGTTCAATGGTATTAATATATTTAGTTAACTGATTTTCAGCTTAGAAAGCCGCCATCAACTATACGTGGTAATCATCATGAAAGAGGGTACAGTACTGGTGAATAAATGGAAAAAGTTTGTAAATGGAGAATGAGGTATAAAAACAGAATAAATGTAATCTTAGAAAAGGCAGCTATAAAATAATGGAAGATTTTTAGGATTAGTTAATAATTGTAAAGGCCAAATACTAGGAAAGTTGAGACATAATTTAAAAAAGCAGTGTGCGCGTTCAACGATGAGGGGGAGAAGGGGGGTTAAAGGAGCAAATTGAATTTGTAAATGTAAGGATAAATAATCATAGTTAAAAGATTTAAGGGAGACTGTTGTCCCTTGGGACATTTCACACAATTCGCCTCTAGCTAGGTCTAAGACAGTAGATAGCTTTTACTTTTAATGTGCTGCAGTGTTTTGCTAAAACTATAAAATATACTCCGGAAAATTTTCCAAATGTACGAAAATGTTACGAGGTACAGCAATGTCATGTACCTGGCAACAGATATTCTTTCCAATTTAAGAGCGCTGCAGTGAAGGATATCTTGTCAGTACTGTAGTTAGACGTTCATTTCTTCTGTTATTACTCTGCTTCACATCAAACATCAGTAAGTGAAAATAAATTAAGCAGAAGTATTGCCAAAAACAAGTTGAAATTTAAATGAATTATAAAATTAAAGCTACTGTGACCTAACACGAATTTTCGGTTTCAAGACAGGTAAAATTGTTAAGCCATTAACGAAACTCAATTAATTTGAAATTATCGTGTACTCCATGTCAAAAATATCTTCTTCTGTTTCAAGGTAAAACATGACGCACAACCGAGGAGGTACGGCTTAGCTGTCTACACGTTATATAACAAGTTTTAAAAATATGTGGAATTTTAGTTGTCATAAAATCCTATAACTGAAGAATTAATAACATGTTCGAAATAGTTACAGCGCTTACATGTGTAGAACTCTAAATATTTACTAGTTCTGCACATAACGTAGTATGAACCGAGAAACGTCGTGTGTTCCCAGGTACACTACCCTCTACGTTCAGCAGTCTCCTCTATATGTCGTAGAATAGCAGAATAATCTGTTTAGTAATATAAATTAAGTTGATGATGGCAGTAAAATTAAACAGGTACAAGACAGTAGTATTAGAAAATAATTAAAAAATCATTACCTATGGAAAATGATGCAGAAACAGAGCAAAAGATGTCACTGACAATTGTAACAGTCCTCCGAAGTTATTCACCAGCACTCTATCCCTTTTGTTGACGAAATGGGTTCTAGTCTGATGATGGCCTTAGAAGTCAAAAACGAATTAACTACATTAGTTAATACACTAGAACATAGACATTTTTGTACCTGACATTATAAATTTGAAGCTATTCTACCAAGCAGCATGGGAAGGATAAATTAGCATGATATATATTCCATACACGATTTAAACTAATAACATAATCAATATATGGGGTAGTAGGGCAAGTTATCAACACTGACCGATATAAACTGGCCTGCAAGAAAATCTTCAATGCCTGTAGAAAACAAAGTATATCCATGAATTTCGTAAACGCGAAGAAAATCCTATTAGCATCTCATACACCTAATGGAACACTTTCTGGAAGCCTTACCCAAAAATGAAGAAAATTTCACGAATTACAATTGGAGCCTTCGGTTTATTTCTAGGAAGTTATTATTAAATGGTAGAAGAAATGAGATCTGGTACTGATTCACTGTCCAGAAACTCCTTCGATTAAATGATTCACTAACAGAAAAAAATCGAGATATATTTTCTCGTTGTCGATGCTAAGTTACCGTAAATCACCATGCTTAGCTGTTTTACAAATTATATCTTCAACATTACGCTCCGCTCAAGAAACCTGCTGCTAACATACTATCCGGACATAAAGCAGTACGGAATAACATCACAAGCAGACGGTGCTTGGCTAACCACCCGCGCAAGGGTAATCTGTTCCGGCCGTGCGAAGGCGGAAGCAACCGCATTATCCCCTGTCAAGCCATCCCGTTAGGTGTCCAACCGTGACGTAGCCAGCTGTATCAAAACCGGACGTAGGCCCTACAACACCGGAAGAGGCATGAACTATGCATGCTGACAACATTACACTGTAATTTCCATCAACAGCAGTGCATGTTTTAAGCTGTCGACAACTTCACACAATGTTCCCTCACCTTGTATCTGTACAGTTACATGGAGCTCTGCTGTGCGAGGTGATTCATTTGTTATGAGCTTCCTCCACTCCATTAAATTTCTGAGTAGTACTAGCAGGGCGAGAGCTCAGCGTTGCTACTATTGTGCTCATCGAGAATTACTGGCATACTGAGAGTGCAAAGTATGGGATTAACAACCCTCCGTCTCTCTTCATCGGAGGTGTGCTTGTACTGTGTGTAGACAACTACTGAGAAAATATACAGCCTTACTAAGAGGCAACGCTTTTGTCCATCTTGAAGTAGTTAAGTTTGGAATCACACTACAATAAGACGGTACTCTGACTTTCTTCCAGCTAGTCGAATTGGAAACATTATTGTCTTTTCACTAGTCATCCGTGAAATGTTGAAATCAAATAAATTCGATATCTGGATTAAAAATTGGAAAGGGAAGTAAGAGTAATCCGTTGAATCACAGGCCCATATTACTAACGTCCATTTGCAGTAGGGTTTTGGAACGTATACTATATTCGAACATTATGAAGTACCTCGCAGAAAACGATTTATTGACACATGGTAAGCACGGATTCAGAAAATATCGTTCTTGCGAAACACAACTAGCTTTTTATACTCATGAAGTAATGAGTGCTATCGACAGGGGATGTTAAATTGATACCATATTTTAAGATTTCCAGAAGGTTTTCGAAACCGTTCTCCACAAGTGTCTTCTAACTAAACGGCGTGCCTATGGAATATCGGATTCGTGATTTCCTGTCACATTTCGTAGTAACAGATGGAAAGTCATCGAGTAAAACCGAAGTAATATCCCGCGTTCCCCAAGCAAGTGTTATATGCCCTCTATTGTTCCTGATCTATGTTAAAGATATAGGAGACAATCTTAGTAGCCGTCTTAGATTGTCTGCAGATGATGCTGTCATTTACCGTCTTGTAAAGTCACCAGGTGACCAAAACGAATTGCAAATTGATTTAGATAAGATATCTGTATGGTGCGAAAATTGGCAGTACACCCTGAATAAAGAAAAGTGTGACGTTATTCACATGAGTACTAAAGGAAATCCACTAAATTTTGGTTACGCGTTAAGTCACAAAAATCTGAAGGCTGTAAATTCAACTAAATACTTAGGGATTACAATTACAATCAACCGAAGTCCGAACGATCACATAGATAATGTTGTGGGTAGAGCAAACTAAAGACTGCTATTCATTGGCAGAACACTCAGAAAGCGCAACAAATCTACGAAAGAGACTGCTTACATCACGCTTGTCCGCCCTATTCCGGAGTATTGCTGTGCGGTGTTAGATCTGCATCAGGTAGGACTGACGGATGACATCGAAAAAGTACAAAGAGGGCGGCTCGTTTTGTATTATCGCGAAATAGGGGAGATAGTGCCACAGACATGATACGTGAATTGGAGTGGCAATCATCAAAATACGGGCGCACCAGTTTTCTCCTCCGATTGCGAAAACTTTCTGTTGACACCCACCCAGATAGGGAGAAATGATCATCACTATAAAATAAGAGAAGCCAGGGCTCGCACAGAAAAAATTAAGTGCTCGTTTTTCCCGCGCGCCGTTCGAGAAGGGAACGGTAGAGAAACAGCTGCCAGGCACTTTATTGTGAATAGCAGAGTAATCACGTAGATGTTGAAGAGATAAATGTTTTATAAAAATGGGCCTATTGTCACAATTTGTATAACTGTAAAATTAGCATTGCCAAAGCCAGCTTTAGCTACTAGATGACAGGCAAATTACACAGTCGTTCTTGATTTTAAATACTGTTTTGTATCGGACATCGGGGTGTAAATGAAAATTATGATTGCAAGTGCCAGGCGTAAATGACATTGTAGCCGCTGGTTGAAAACATTAGTATCTGAGACGTCCTCCATTGATGGTAGACATTGGGTGGTGGATAGTGTTAGATACGTAGAGGGAGGGAGGGAGAGAGAGAGAGAGAGAGACAGAGAGAGAGAGAGAGAAAGTGAGAATGTAGGACGGCGTCTTAAAAAGTAAGGTTTCGTATTTTATATTTGAAATTTTATAGCGTTTTCAAATAACACAAACTGTATTAGCATTCTACACCTTATTCCTCATGCCTACATCTTTGCTCCTCAACGTAGTCACCCTGACGATGAACACATTTCTCCCAACGAGAGATGAGTTTGTCGATACCATCACTGTAGAATGTTACCCTTTGTTGACGGAGTCACAGTCTTGCCCCTGCTTTTAACCGCTTCATCGCTGTCAAAGTAAAGTCCTAGAAGGTGGTCTTTAAGTTCTGGAAACACATGAAAGTCGGATGTGGGCCAAGTGATCGATGACAGTGAACCCAAGGCGTCGGGCTGTTGTAGATGTCACTGTGCTCATGTGTGGTCTGGCATAGGCACACCGGCTCCATGTGTTCACGGACTCTTCGAATTTGGGCCTTCAGTTTCCTGAGGGTCTCGCAGTACGTTGCAGCGATTATGGTGGTGCCTTTGTGAATGAATTTCAAATGAACCACACCGAGAACAGACAAGAACAATGTGAGCATAACATTGCCTGCTTACTGAATGGTATCGAACTTTTTAGGTGTCGGTGATCCTTTGTGGCGGAACTCCGTTGACGTTCTGTTGATTTCCATCCCAGAATGGTAAAATGGAAATGAGCGTATGACATCGTTGGCTGGGAGGCCCCACCTGGGGAAGTCCGGTTGCCAAGTGCAAGTCTAATTTCAGTCGACGCCACATTGGGGGACTTGCGCGGCGGTGACGACGACAGCATAACACCCAGTACCCGAGCGTAGAAAATCTCCAACCCGGCCGGGAATCGAACCCGGCCCCGCTTGCATGGGAGGCGAGCAAGTTACCACCCAGCTAAGCAGGAAGACAACAGAATGATGAACCGAGCTTACATCACCTGTGGTGGTGGTTAGTGTTTAACGTCCCGTCGACAACGAGGTCATTAGAGACGGAGCGCAAGCTCGGGTTAGGGAAGGATTGGGAAGGAAATCGGCCGTGCCCTTTCAAAGGAACCATCTCGGCATTCGCCTGAAACGATTTAGGGAAATCACGGAAAACCTAAATCAGGATGGCCGGAGACGGGATTGAACCGTCGTCCTCCCGAATGCGAGTCCAGTGTGCTAACCACTGCGCCACCTCGCTCGGTTACATCACCTGTCACAATGTTATTAACGAACCCATCATCCTCAATTTAAAAACGCAAAAAAAAATTGTTAACAGGTCGCCATTTTGTTACGTTTCAACTGCATGCACTTTTCTACGCTCAGAAACTCGATTACATCACTCTGTATCCCGCCGAGACCTACGAGAAAGGCCGCGGCGCGTGCGTCAAGAAAGTAGGCCTGAGCTCGCTCCGCTCGCTCAACTCACCAGACGAACTACGCTGCTACACCTGTTAACTCATAAGGAGGTGTGTACGTACAAACGAGAATCGCATCTTCTACTGGAATCCGCTATTACGGAGTCTTACTGTTAGTACACCTACAATGAACTGAAGTCCATAGGCCTACTAGCAATTTGTTACGGCTATACTGGTGTACAATAAAATTAAAAATCATGCCAAAATGATTATCAGTTGGATAGGGCACCACTTCTTGTATAAAATGAGGACTCTTAAGCAAAATCGACTAAATGCTAAAACCCAGCCTCTATACCATATACCGGTATATCGAGTTAAATTAAATTTTGCTGTAGTACTGTCAATCAGTACGACTTCATAATAACAGATGCCAGTAAAATAGATAATTCTCGTTAGTACGTACTCCGAGTTAACAGGTTTCGAAACCCATTTTATCTGTTCAGCTGAGCAAGCGAGCGAGTTCAGTCCTACCTTCGTGACGTACGCGCCACGGCCTGTGTTTCTCGTGGGCCTCGGTTTCCCTCGCACTGACAGAGTTAACGCTACCTGCACAATTGACTGAGGAAGATAACCTCGACTGGGGGCGAAGTACTAGCGCAACAAGGCGCTTCACCTTCTGGCATGACGGTTTGGCTAGGGAAAGTACATGGCTTTATCGGTCTGCTCGACTCTTTGTGCAATTTTACAGAGTTAACGCCGCACGCCGCCATGTTATACGCTCCAATGTGGCGCCCTCTACCGGCAGAGGGTAACTTCTTGTGTCAGTGAAGCGGGACGTCTACCGAGTAATATGCATGGCATGTAATACCTCAAACGATATTGACAACAGAGTAAAAGAATTCTGAGGCTTTACTCTCGAGCACGCCCTCGTATGCTCCAGAAATTTGTTTCCTCGTTAATTTTCAGGCCTAGTGTAATGTACAGTGTAAATGTGTAAATGCATCATTTAATTTATTTCATCGAGATCTTACTAAAAAAATGAAACGGATATTTGCATTTTTGCATTTTAATGGACACAACTTGTGTCTTTATCTCTTTTACGGGCTGTACTACATTCGAATAAAGTTCGTGGCATAACAACAGTTTTGCACCTTCAATTTTCATTTTTATTTATTTTTCCCTTTTGGAAAATACCGCCTTTCATTCACCGTTTCGAACCGTTAACTACAAAGAACGGAGTATACCTACACAAAAATTGTCGAAGGAGACAACAGTAAATAAATATAAAATAAGAAAATTAACGAATGTAATGAATGCACCGGTGAACTGATTAAGTAAAAATTTACTTAACCTTCATGAACAGAAGGCACGAAGCTATGTAACCACCAAGGACCATAAAACCTACAAGTAGCAGTAGTACAATCTTTATAAAAACGCTTAAAAGAAGTTTTTGAAGCGTATTTTTACGTGGATGATAACTAATAATGCTTATCGTAAGATTTATGTTTGACCACCGTATCCTGGTGGCTGGGTAATTTGTGTTCAAGCACGTCAACAACATTTTACAAGTTCACTACGTCTCTAGAAAAATAGTCTGAAGATGGTGCCATGAATCCTCTGCAAGGCACTAAGTCGTCTTGTGTCTTCCTACAGTCACTCAATTTTGACACCTTACCATACACCATGGCATCATCAGCAAACAACCGCAGATTGCTGCCCACAATGTCCGCCAAATCATTTATGTATGTAGACAACAACAGTCTTCCTGCAATTAAAATGCCGTTGCAATTAAAATGGCTATCAAAGTACATGCATAATTTGCAAAGTAGTGCGAAGTGTACTGTTGAGTGTAATGCCCACCGCAGCACCCACTAGGAATTGTTTTCATTCTGTTCAACTACGGAGTGCGGGAAGGATGGCAGCTTAAATACTTCTCTATTCACGAAGCGAGGTGGAGCAATGATAAAACAGCGGACTCGTATCCGCGACGACGGCGGTTCAGATCCCCTTCTGCTCATTTGCACATATGTTTCTCGTGATTTCACTAAATTGCTTAACACCGATGCTGTGGTGGGTCTTGCGGAGGTGCACGCCCATTTTCCGTCGCCATCATTCTCCAGTATCGTACCAAGGAACCTAAGTCTGCTTTACAG
The DNA here is from genome assembly GCF_021461395.2 of Schistocerca americana. Taxonomy (NCBI): domain Eukaryota; kingdom Metazoa; phylum Arthropoda; class Insecta; order Orthoptera; family Acrididae; genus Schistocerca; species Schistocerca americana. The sequence continues at coordinate 632,929,930 of NC_060123.1, read as the reverse complement.
CTGAGCCTGTGTGCACGTTCCATTTCGCAGCTCCGCTCATTGTTACGTCCAGTTATTTGTAGGAGTAACAGATTGCACTGGTAAATGTAAATGTCGTGTGACTGGGGCTCCCGTCGGGTAGACCATTCGCCGGGTGCAAGTCTTTCGATTTGCCACCACTTCGGCGTCTTATGCGTCGATGGGGGTGAAATGATGATGATTAGGACAACACAACACCCACTCCCTGGGTGGAGAAAATCTCCGAGCCAGGCGGGAATCGAACCCAGGCCCTTAAGATTGACATTCTGTCGCGCTCACCACTCAGCTACCGGGGGCGGACATTCCATTGGTGACTGATTGGTATATCTTGCGTACCAAATAAGAGATTCACAACAAATACTGCGAGAGGCGCCACCACGCAGGCAAAACTACTCGCCTGGCATATCTCAGCTCTGAGCACAGCGTCCAGAAAGTGCTCACACACATGGACCTCTTCCTGCTTCCACACCACTTCCCAAGTACATCCACCGAAAGAGTGGACAACAACCAGCAGCGAAAGATATCGGCTGCGGACCACTTCATCTGAGCCTTGTGCTAGTGGACATGCGACTATTCCACCGACAAGCTCAAAACACAATGCGCCACTGCCACATTCACAGTCCCGTACCAGCGACAGGCAGATCCTTATCAGCAGTCAGACAACTTCCGCAGCTGCAATTAGGTCAGACAGTACTCTCAAGAGCCGGCCGCTGTGGCCGAGCGGTTGTAGGCGCTTCAGTCCGGAACCGCGCCGCTGCTACGGTCGCAGATTCGAATCCTGCCTCGGGCATGGGTGTGTGTGATGTCCTTAGGTTAGTTAGGTTTAAGTAGTTCTAAGTCTAGGGGACTGATGACCTCAAATGTTCAGTCCCATAGTGCTCGGAGCCATTTGAACCATTGAGTACTCTGAAGACTACACTCCGATGTAGCAGTCGCTAATTACAGAGTACTAAGAGCAGTAACAGAATGTCCGAAAATATCAGTGATACTATATACAAACTGAAAAGAGAGAGCATCGTTAGTCATATATCATTGTATTAGGTTTATAATATCAATTTCCACGCTCCAAAATGTACTGAAGTTTAGTACAACTTTGAAAAATACTCTTAATAAATATTATTTGTTATTTCTTATTGTGTTTCCAAATCTTTGTTACAGTGCGTCCTGTAATAACAACTGTTTACTCAATAACCTAAGGACTACCATTCAGGAACCAAAGCAGAGGAACATTTTTATGCTACCATAGATGTCTGGGCTGAATTAAGAACAGCATTCAGTTACTACATTCACAACAGTATTGTAGTGAAAAGACACTTCATTTTGTGTTTTATAAAATGCACATTTTACATTTTTGAACATTTGAAGTAAGATATAGACCATTTGCCTTCGATACCACAGTTCTCACACGCTCATATCGCTTTGCAACGTTACGCCGATATTTTTAAATGACTTGACCGTGTCAAGCAGAACAATATTAATACTGTATCCGAACATTACAGGTTTGATCTTCCTACTCATCCGCATTCACTTACGTTTTCCCACATTTAGAGTTAGCTGTCACTCATCACGCCAACTAGATATTTTGTCTAAGCCGTCTTGTATCTTCCTACAGTCACTCAATTTCGACACCTACCGTACTCCACGGCATCATCAACAAACAACTGCAGATTGCTGCCCACACTGTCAGCCAAATCATCTATGTATATACAGAACAACAGCGGACCTGTCACACTTCCCTGGGGCACTCCCCGACGATATCCTTGTCTCTGATGAACGCTCGCCGTCGAGGACAACATACTGGGTTCTACTATTCAAGAAGTCTTAGGGCCACTCTCATATCTGCGAACTTATTCCATATGCTCTTACCTTCGTGAATGGCCTGCAGTGGGGCACCGTGTCAAATGCTTTCCACAAATCTAGACGTATAGAACCTGCCTGTTGCCCATCATCCTTAGTTTTCAGTATACGATGTGGGAAAATGGCAAGCTAAGTTTCACACGAGCAACTCTTTCTGAAACCGTACTGATTCAAACATATAATCTTCTCAGTCTCAAGGAAGTTTATTGTATTCGAACTCACAATATGTTCAACGATACTGCAGCAAACAGAAGTTAAGGGTATTGGTCTGTAATTTTTCGGGTCTGTTCTTTTACATTTCTTATATACTAGAGTCACCTGTGCGTTTTTTCAGTCGCTTAGGACGTTGCGCTGGACGAGAGATTCACGATAAATGCAAGATTTTGAATATGCTGATACATCTGCTACGACGAACCAATACGCGGCCGTCTTGGAGAAATGTTTGCACGCATTTCGTGTTCTCGGGGCGATAAGTGGCGTCTGAACAGTTACTACTTGTGATCGGACCATGGGACACTCATTTGTTTTCTGGTCACCTGCATCCATTCATGTCCATTGTGAATTTCGACGATTCAGGTGGTTGTCTGGTTTCAGAACTGAGGTGTCTATGAAAGACCGTCAAATAGAAACGAGACACACGAAAACAGGTAACTAAACTTTTAATTATTTCAAAAGTAACAGCCACAACTGTTAAAACATTTAGCCTACATTGAGACAAGACGGACAATTCCACTCGGAAAAATGTTCACGCTTGCCTATAGAACCATGATTTCACCCAAACGCGCAGTTCTTCACGGGTGGGTCCACGTGTTGCCAACGCTGTTTCGAGTAGCTGCAGAAATCTAGCTCGGAAGCCCTTACATATCCTACATACAGTTCCGATCCCTCCCCATGCTATTTCCATAATTTTAAAGCCCTGTAGGAAGACACTCTTGGCCATCAATTTTCGCCGGACGAAGATGTGCCATACCTAGGCACAATCATGATGCCGTAAGCAACAGCAAACATTTTTGTATGAAAGAATTCAGCGCCTTGTATCTAAATGTGTTACCAGATGTGGCGATTAATTTTGAAATAATTAACAGTTTCCATTTCCCTCATCTTGATTTGACTGCCCCTTGTACTTACGTAATGGTAGCCAGTTAGAGAATTACGTCTTTAATTGAAAAAAAAATAGTCTGACCGGCTTTAGTCTGGACGTGAATATTCTTGGTAGCTGTATAGATTTGGCCCAAAATACACCACTCAAGAAAATAGTGTGAAAATAAGTAAACGAGCTATTGTGTTTCATTGTCGGTGACTGGTACATCCAGCAGAGCTATCCATCTGCCCTCAGTCCTAAGAATTTAAAATGGTCGACTTCGCTTTCTGTTTGAGCTCTTTGAGACAATAAAATTACGCTTTTGCACGAGTTCTGAGTGAGAATCTGTATTCATCACGTTTTGTTGCAGAATCTGTTTTGTGAAAACCTGGAGCTGATGTTACTGACTACCCTTTTAGCTACATCATTTATATCACGTTCCATACCTCTCACTATAACACTCCCGTCATTTGCTCCAGCTCTGTCTATATTTGCAGGGCCTGCTGTGGGTTGCTTTCCTTCGTTAACAGCTAGGCCCAAGACAGAGGTATTTCTTTATTTTAGGACCAAAATTTCACAGTGCGTATACTATCGCGGACTGTATTATGACACTTAGAGTCACAGTTTACATTCAGATCTCTCCAGTGGCTAATGTTCGTGAATCTTCCATAATGGATACATCAAACGCTAAGGTTTCTGGGAGACGTCCACACGCGAAGTACCTGATCATCAACTGGCAAAAACCTATCTTCAGAATGCGTTACAACATGTTCACTAAAACAGCGCAAAATTATAGTTCAGATGAAAACGGTGAATTTCAAGGTATAACTGACTGCACTTTCTTTCAAAGAAGTACTTAGCACTGAGATATATCTCACTGGCAACAACAAAGGCATAGTAACTCTTTTATAACCTTCACTGAGTAGTTACAAAACTGCCACAAGAAGGAGGCATTCGCTTATGACAACAGTCGCTTCCTTTTTGGTGTGGTCTCTTACCAGTGCGTATGGGATTCATAGGAGGGAGATATCATCAAGCGTCATCTGGTAGCTGGCTGCTCCGGCGTAGCAAACTCACCTGCAAAAAATAAAATTCACTGTTAAGAATTTCCAACGATCTTACAAAGTGTTAACAGGTAACATCAAGTGTGCGTCGTAATAAATTCGTTTTGATAATACTATTGAAGTTCTCTTCACAACTTAACTTCCACAAGCATCCTGTTTTCAGTATCGCAAATGTACAGGTGTGAGTCACAAATCCGTTAACATTCGAAAATTCTAAACTTCACGGAATAATGTAGTCAGAGAGATAAAGATTTACACACATGCTTGAAATGACACGGTGTTTCATTGAAACCAAACGAAAGTGCGCAAAACGATCAACAGACGGCGATTCGTGTGGACAAATGAATTAGTTACCACAACGATTGACTTTAAGCAATCATGATGTTCTTTGTAACAGATGCTCAACATTTTGGCATGATGTTCTGTATAACAAATGCTCAACATTTCGGCCATCATTAATCAACAACAGCCGAAGTGGCCGTGCGGTTAAAGGCGCTGCAGTCTGGAACCGCAAGACCGCTACGGTCGCAGGTTCGAATCCTGCCTCGGGCATGGATGTTCGTGATGTCCTTAGGTTAGTTAGGTTTAACTAGTTCTAAGTTCTAGGAGACTAATGACCTCAGCAGTCAAGTCCCATAGTGCTCAGAGCCATTTGAACCACCTATCTGCTTTGCCAAAGCAGTGTACAGCGTATCAGTAGGTATGGTGAGAAATTGCTGTCGGATGTTGTCTTTTAGTATCTCTAATGAGGTCGGAAGATTCCGGTTTAGGTAGCTTCACTACCAATTATCAGACGAATTGAAGTCTGGGGTCCTGGGAGGCTAATTCCCAAACCTCCAGGTGTCAGAAACTCAGATCGGTACTCAACGTTGTATGTCGATAGAGTATCAACCAAAACTCCGATGTAATTCGTGCTGTGTGTTGTCATCCGGTAGAACACGTTTGAACGGTAGTTAAAAGTTAAACCAGAACGAAGGAGGACAGAAAAAGCCCATCTCTTTATGATTTCGTCGTAGAAGTCGCGTGGGTGAGTCGGCAGAGCGTTTTACAGTAGTAACAAGGGTCCCGGATTCAACCTCCACTGATGGCAATTTCTTTAACTGTTTACGCCTGAAACTGTCATAGTGGAGAACATTTTCCTGAGATGTAAGAGGACGTTTCGGAGTTCGTAGCAATGTTCTTTTCGCAGTCTGCTTTCGGTTAGTTAGTTGAAAGTAGCAAATCTATAGTGTACAATTTTGTAGATAGGAGTGGTGTGGTGTTCCGTCGGATATGTGCGAGAGAACAGACACCATTTGTGATTGAGGAGCTAGTGCATTTGCAACTTCCTGGCAGATTAAAAATGTGTGCCGGACAGAGAACAGAACTCGGGAACTTTGCCTTCCGCCTTTCAGGAGTGCTGGTTCTGCAAGGTTCGCAGGAGAGCTTGGAAGGTAGGAGAGGAGGTACTGGCAGAAATAAAAGCTGTGAGGACGGGGCGTGAGTCGTGCTTGGGTAGCTCTGATGGTAGAGCACTTTCCCGCGAAAGGCAAAGGTCCCGCTTTGGAGTCTCGGTCCGGCACACAGTTTTAATCAGCCAGGAAGTTTCATATCAGCGCACACTCCACTGCAGAGTGAACATCTCATTCTGGAGTGCATTTGCAGTTTCACGGAATAAACATAGGAACAGTAGAATAAAGAAATAGCTGCATTACACATTCGACTCACATAACACTTTCACGCGTAATATAGTGAAAAAATATGCCATCTTTGCGGTTTGAACCCAGGGCCCCTTGTACGACAATCTACCAACTTTCCCACAGAAGCTATTTGGATATCACAGTTATGCTTTTCCTGTGCTATGTAGTTCTGGTGTTACTTTTAAGTAAAGTTTACGCCTGTTATGCTGGACGACAGCACATAGTACGAGCTAAATCGTAGTCTTGGTCGATACTCTGTCGATATACAACGTTTGGTACCGATTGAGTGTCTGACTCCTGGAGGTTTGGATGTAAGAATGACGGACGCGGCGGGTCAGCACGCGATCCTCACCAAACGATGTGCACAAGAGATCTTTCACATGTGTAGCAATATGGGTGCAGCGCCATCCTCCATGTAAGTCCTATTTTCCAGCAGGTGTTTACCAGGCACTCAAGGGACGACAGGATTCGTAACATGCGGTGTCCCTGACGTGCGGTGTCCAACGCCATATGCTGTCCGGTTTTTTGCACTCATTTTTGTTTCAATAAAATCTACATTATTCCTTGAATTAGTGCGTTTTCAAATGTTCATTTCATGGACTTTTGGGTCACCCTGTACATTTTCAGTGACAGCAGAAGATACTGTTAGTTTGTAGGCGAAAACTCTTCATTATTTTTGTTTTAAGCACAGATTAATCAGTAATTATCATCAACATTTTTTGATTATAGGGAGGAGCTTCATAAACTGTTCTGTGACTGGACAGATAGCCGCACATGGATGTCACAACTGTCAGCTTCGCGGTGACAATATGTGGTGCATATGTGCAAGGAAAACAGTGCCACATTCGGTCGAAGACTATCACCAGTTAGCATTGCCAGTATTCCTTTTTACGCACATATTTCATGTTCGTTATACAACTGTGTCGATTTTGTGTCCTTTTAGTACTCTTCTGGGGCAATCCGTGTCTTCACGACTGGGAGGAAAACTTCCTAGTAGGTGGTTCACAGCCTGTTTTATCCCTGTCCACCAATGTTTTGATTCATTCCTCTTTTCTGCTTGGTATGGTGACTGGAATTTTTGTGAAGGCATCTGTACGTCTTTGTTGCTTTCTCTAGACAGTGCGTCTTTAAATTTTTATTGCTGTCCCAGATTTCATTGCCTCAGATAGTGTTTTCAGTACAGGAAGATAAAGCGTGAGACAGAGAAAATGTATTGGACCACGGCCTAATTCCCATGAAACAAACCGAGGTGGCGCAGTGGTTAGCACACTGGACTCGCATTCGGGAGGACGACGGTTCAATACCGTCTCCGGCCATCCTGACTTAGGTTTTCCGTGATTTTCCTAAATCGTTTCAGGCAAATGCCGGGATGGTTCCTTTGAAAGGGCACGACCGATTTCCTTCCCAATCCTTCCCTAACCCGAGCTTGCGCTCCGTCTCCAATGACCTCGTTGTCGACGGGACGTTAAACACTAACCACCACCACCACCCATGAAACAAAAATCGCCAAGTAGACAAGATCGGCAGTTGAGATCTACATCTACATGGATACTCTGCAAACCACATTTAAGTGCCTGGCAGAGGGTTCATCGAACCACCTTCACAATTCTCTATTATTCCAATCTGGTATAGTACACGGAAATAATGAACAACTATATCTTTCCGTACGATCTGTAATTTCCCTTATTTTGTCGTGGTGATCGTTCCTCCCTATGTAGGTTGGTGTCAACAAAATATTTTCGCATTCGGAGGATAAAGTTCGAGATTGGAATTTCGTGAGAAGATTCCGTCGCAAAGAAAAGGGCCTTTTTTAAAATTATTTCCAGCCCAAATCCTGTATCATTTCTGTGACACTCTCTCTCATATTTCGCGATAATATAAAACGTGCTGCCTCTCTTTGAACTTTTTCGATGTACTCCGTCAGTCCTATCTAGTAAGGATCTCACACCTCGCAGCAGTATTCTAAAAGAGGACGGAAAAGCGTAGTGTAGGCAGTCTTCTTTGTAGGTCTGTGACATTTTCTAAGCGTCCTGCCAATAAAACGTAGTCTTTGGTTTGCCTTCACCACAACAATTTCAATGTGTTCCTTCCAATGTAAGTGGTTCGTAATTGTAATACCTAGGTATTTAGTTGCATTTACGGCTTTTAGATTAGACTCATTTATCGTGTAACCGAAGTTTAAAGGATTTCTTTTAGCACTCATGTGGATGACCTCACACTTTTCGTTGTTTAGGGTCAACTGCCACTTTTCGCACCATTCAGATATCTTTTCTACATCGTTTTACAGTTTGTTTTGATCTTCTGATGACTTTATTAGTCGATAAACGACAGCGTCATCTGCAAACAACCGAAGACGGCTGCTCAGATTGTCTCCCAAATCGTTTATATAGATAAGGAACAGCAAAGGGCCTGAAACATTACCTTGAGGAACGCCAGAAATCACTTTTGTTTTACTCGATGACTGTCCGTCAATTACTACGAACTGTGACCTCTCTGACAGGAAATCACAAATTCGGTCACATAACTGAGACGATATTCCATAAGCACGCAATTTCACTACGAGCCGCTTGTGTGGTACAGATCTGAATTGAATGATAAATAATATTTGTTTACAAACGTGTACACCGTTTTCTTTACACTCTCTCTTGTACGTACATTCACGATGTGACTTTTCGAATCTCGACCAGTAAGAATCCCAGGAACACTACAGTTATGGCAACGCTGCTACGAACACTAGATTCGTACAGAGTGTAAAGTGACAGAAGGCCCTAGACCCTTCGCAGTGAGACAGCTAAGCGACTGTCTCGGCTACACGGCTGCAAGGCGCGCTTCGCTGCCTCTTCTTCGCGCTATGTTCCGCTAACGAACCTGCGTCACGGTCCCGCAGCGTGAGTCTTGCACTGCACTACAAACTCCGGCCGTCTTGTGCTAGCAATGTGGGGCTCCGACAAAGGCCTCCATTTGCCGGAAGGACCACGAGAAAGAACTCTGACATTCCGATAGATATGAATGAAGCCTCCTGCCCTTTCCCATAGTCAGGCACTACCTGAGATAAATTAATTGGACATGCGTCAGTAATTACTGTGACCGACTGTTCACATATTCACTAACTGAAATCAGTATAAGACAATCGTCTGATAAGTGTTACTCAGTGATTCCTCCGAAAGAGTAACTGCTTTCAGTAATAGAAGTAGTATTCAAAGAAATGTTCTGTGAACAGCAGTATTATAACGGCGGATCGTCTGCACAGATGCTAGATGGTTAGGGATAGCAATACAGAATCTATTACACTGCCTTAAAAAGTTGTTACGCACCCAAACACCTGGTCGGATGTCAATGTAATAGCGCACACATACATTCCACTGGCGGATATGTAAATGATTACAGATGCATTACTCTGTGACAGCATTCTGATTAGTGTTATTTGAGTTTAATATTGTTGTAGGGTATACAGGGGCCATAAACAGCCTGAAGGAAAATGGGAGTCACGTATAAGTGTGAGATATTATCACCATCTGACTAAGCTTAAAAAGGGTGTCATTGGGGCTCTCCATTTGGCCAGACGAACAAATTTCAACACTCCGCTTACGTTAGGAAGACCGGGCACAGAACACATTGATGACAGATCGTCTGAACTCGGTGAAGTTTCCGGTGGAGACAGCCACGCCCGTCGTATCTCGCTGTAGGTACCTGACATACAATGAAGTGCGTCTTTCAAATGAAAATGTCACCTCTGCACAGCTCTGGTCGTAGATTCGTTGGACTCAGGACGTGGATGAATGGCTGTAACAATGTAGAATGATTTGGAGTCTGACAGGAGTTGGTGGTCGAGTAATAGTTTTTTTTAAGGAGTGTCATTTTTAATACTAGTCATTTCCTTTGTGGTTTTACACAAGACACGTTTACACAATCACTTATCATCCATCTGCGCCGTATGCTGATTTCAACGGTCTTACACACATATATCGCGCCAAAACAATTACAGTTACATTTAACAGACTCAAAACAGTGCCACAACTTAACTAGTAAGGCACACTCTACCGCTCACCTCCGCCATCGCTTCCCAACTGCCGCTTTGTTACTTTATCGCGGGTATAAAAGTGCTTCCTTGAGTTTAGGGCCAATCAGAGCCCTCCGTCTTGTTCCCTGTATATAGGCTGTATCTGAAATGAATGTAGAAAATGAGAAGGCTGGTAGACTGGGCTGTAACAAGCATATTTCACGTAGCGAAGCATGTGATGTGTCGACAGAAGTGACGACACAGTGTGGTTTGAGGTGACCGAAATACACGCTATAAGCTCACGCAGGATAGCGTGAGGTCTGAAACAGGATACGTAATGAATGCTATAAAGAAAAGTACGTAGCTTCTGGAATACTTAACTTTAATCCATCCTTGGTACATCGCTATTGACGATACAAGTGAGACTCTATAGTTTCAGACAATATACTGCTAATGGCGCCTTGCTAGATCGTAGCCATTGACTTAGCTGAAGGCTATTCTAACTATCTGCTCTGCAAATGAGCGAGGCTTCGTCAGTGTGCATCGCTAGCTACGTCGTCCGTACAACTGGGGCGAGTGCTAGTACGTCTCTCTAGACCTGCCGTGTGGTGGCGCTCTGTCTGCTATCACTGAAAGTGGCGACACGTGGGTCCGACATGTACTAATGGACCGCGGCCGATTTAAAGCTACCACCTAGCAAGTGTGGTGTCTGGCGGTGACACCACAAATTCCTCTCTGCACAGTGGTGGTCGTGGATTCGTTGCTCAGGATGTGGATGATTGGCTGTAGCGATGTATAATGATTTGGAGTCTGACAGGAGTTGGTGGTGGAGTAGTAGTTTTTTCTTTTTTTTTTTTAAGGGGTGTCATTTTTAATTCTAGTCATTTCCTTTGTGGTTTTACACAAGACACGTTTACACAATCACTTATCATCCATCTGCGCCGTATGCTGATTTCAACGGTCTTACACACATATACCGCGCCAAAACAATTACAGTTACATTTAACAGACTCTAAACAGTGCCACAATTTAACTAGTAAGGCACACTCTACCGTTCACCTCCGCCATCGCTTCCCAACTGCCGCTTTGTTACTTTATCCCGGGTATAAAAGTGCTTCCTTGAGTTTAGGGCCAATCAGAGCCCTCCGTCTTGTTCCCTATATATAGGCTGTATCTGAAATGAATGTAGAAAATGAGAAGGCTGGTAGACTGGGCTGTAACAAGCATATTTCACGTAGCAAAAGCATGTCCACACCCCATAGTGTACGGCGCTAGGCCTCGTTGGACAGTATCGAGCGCCGCGAAGAGGGTAGGCAGACAAGATGCCACCCCAGCCGTAATGGTAGCAGGTCTGCAGGGCAGCCATTTCAAGGAATTTGTGACATCAACGTAAAAGAGACGTCGGGTTGAAGTTTTATGACCTTTATTTGCAAACGCTGTAGTCGACATAGTTGCGGATATTCCAGGCGGGTCAACACTGCGGGTTTTCCGCCTCTTTCTGGGACGTGAGAGCGCTGCTTTTGGCTGTGCAAATACCTATTTGATAGGTGTCTTTTAGGCGGCCACACCTGTGTACGCTACGGAGTGCGGTTCGCCCTGCGTCAGTTTGTCGTGAAACGGGGACCCTCTTTTCTTTGTTACTGTGTGGCGGGGACAGGAAATGGAGAGCCATTCTTGGCAGCAAAGGGCAGACAAGCACTGTGCTTACCGGGCGGTGGACGGAAATGCTCACGCTGCCCAGCGTTTGTACATTCGGCAGTTCCCGAATCGTAGAGTGCCGGATACAGGCGTATTTAGCGCCATCGACAGGTGCCTCGGGGAGACAGGTTCACATGAGATACGTTTTCCACTGGCAGGTCCTCGTAATGGCACACATGCATATGAGGCCTACTTCAAAACCCGATGTATTCATTTTACCTTACAGGGGCGAAGGCCTGAAGGGCAAGGTCGTCCTCGTGGGAGACACTCCTTTTTGTATACCACCTGGAAGGCGGCGAGTGGGTCTGCTCCTGGGATATGCAAAATAGGCCGAATGAAGGAAGCGAGTAGGGGCAAGATACTGCGTGTAAAATGGTTCAAATGGCTCTGAGCACTATGGGACTTAACTTCTAAGGTCATCAGTCCCCTAGAACTTAGAACTACACAGTCCGTACACCAGGACATGAAGGGGAGGCGTTAGCACTTCTGGAAAATACACCCTCGACAAGGTCGCGGCGTGTTGCACGGGAAATGGGTGTAAGCCATTCCATAATAAGGCGTGTGGTATCGGTAGCTCCGATGCCACAGCGTAGGTGCACGCTCGTAGCTTGCCACTACGAGAGCGGACGAGCTACGGCGACCACAGCGCCCTCTAGCCGACGCTGTGGAGCTCAAAGAGCACCGCTCTGCTTTCTCCACACGTCATCAAGAGCAAACGACCTGGAAACATCGCTTCAACTTCAGAGAGTGTTGGCCTGCTATTGAGACTTACTACGGGAATACGGCTTTATACCTACGTGCTCATCATCGCAAAGATGTGTAACCATTTATTAACTTGTTTTTGCCTGTAGTAAATATCTTTAAATTTACACGCAGTGCCGGCCGGAGTGGCCGAGTGGTTCTGGGCGCTACAGTCTGGATCCGTGTGACCACTACGATCGCAGGTTCGAATCCTGCCTCGGGCATTTATGTATGTGATGTCCTTAGGTTAGTTAGGTGCAATAGTTCTAAGTTCTATGGGACTGATAACCTTAGAAGTTAACCTTATCGACTATCATTTCCACAGTCACACGGCGGTCGGTACAAATAATAATTCGGCTTTCAAGTGAGGAAGTTGAAAATGCAACTGGTCGGGCGAGAACGGTGTTCGTCAGTCACTGAGTAGCGACCATTTTTGAACTGCTCTACCCACTTCTAAAAATTTGCCCCATTCATACAACCTTCACAATAAACTCTAGACATTCTACAGTATATATTCACTGATTTCTCGCTTTCAGCAAGTAAAAACGATTAACAGAGCGTTGTTCAAGTAATGTGGGCGCTTCTATCGGACTCGCTATCTTGAAATGTATTTTTGTGGTTATAAACAAAACATCTGCTCCAGAATGAGATTTTCACTCTGCAGCGGAGTGTGCGCTGATATGAAACTTCCTGGCAGATTAAAACTGTGTGCCCGACCGAGACTCGAACTCGGGACCTTTGCCTTTCGCGAAAGGCAAAGGTCCCGAGTTCGAGTCTCGGTCGGGCACACAGTTTTAATCTGCCAGGAAGTTTCATATCAGCGCACACTCCGCTGCAGAGTGAAAATCTCATTCTGGAAACATCCCCCAGGCTGTGGCTAAGCCATGTCTCCGCAATATCCTTTCTTTCAGGAGTGCTAGTTCTGCAAGGTTCGCAGGAGAGCTTCTGTAAAGTTTGGAAGGTAGGAGACAAGATACTGGCAGAAGTAAAGCTGTGAGTACCGGGCGTGAGTCGTGCTTCGGTAGCTCAGTTGGTAGAGCACTTGCCCGCGAAAGGCAAACTGGCTCATAACTGTTCTACACTGAAGCCCCAAAGAAACTCGTATAGGCATGCGTAATCAAACACAGAAATATGTAAACAGCTAGTACACGGCGCTGTGGTCTGCAACGCCTACGTAACATAAGAAGTGTCTTGCGCTGTTGTCAGATCGGTTACTGCTGCTGGAGTAACAGGTTATCAAGATTTAAGTGGGTTTCAGCGTGGTGTTATAATCGGCGCACGAGCGGTGGGACGCACCATCTCCGAGGTAGTGATAAAGTGGGGAGTTTCCCATACGATCATTTCACGAGTGTACCTTGAATATCAGGAATCCAGTAAATCATCAAATCTTTGACATCGTTAAAGACGGAAACAGATGGCGGAAGAACGGGACCAACGACGACTGAAGAGAATCGTTCAACGTGCGAGAAGTGCAATCCTTTAGCAAAATGCTGCAGATTTCAATGCTGGGCCATCAACAAGTGTGAACGTGCGAACCATTCAACGAAACATTATCGGAGCCAAAGGTCTACTCGGGTAGCCTTGATGACTGCACGACACAAAGCTTTACGCCTCACCTGCGCCCGTCAACACCAACATTTGACTACTAATGACTGGACAGATGTTGCCTCGTGCGGGTGGACGTGTACGGATATGGAGACAACCCGATGAATCCATCGACCCTGCATGTCAGCAGGGGACTGTTCAAGTAGGTGGAGGCTCTGTATTATTGTGGGGTGTGTGCAGCTGGAGTGATATGGGACCCCAGATACGTCTACATACGACTCTGACACGTATGTAAGCATCATGACTGATCACCTGCATCCGTTCATGTCCATTGCTCATTCCGACGGACGTTCCAGCAGGACAATGCGACACCTCACTCGTCCAGAATTGCTAGACAGTGGCTCCAGGAACACTCTTCTGAGTTTAAACACTTCCTCTGGCCACTAAACGCCCCAGACATGAACATTATAGAGCATACCTGGGATGCCTTGCAAAGTGCTGTTCAGAAGAGAACTTCACCTCCTGGTATTCTTACGGATGTATGAAGAGCCTTGCAGAATTCATGGTGTCAGTTCCCTACAGCACTACTTGAGACGAGTCCATGCCACCCTGCAGCACCCCTGCGTCCTCGCAGGGGCCCTGAACGATGTTAAGCAGGAGTACCAGTTTGTTTGGCTCTTCAGTGTATATAGCACCGAACACTGTCCAAGCTTGTTTACGAAAGAAACCTGACAGAAAAAGGTGCGAGCGCTGAAAGGTGATCAGACAAATTGCTTGTTTAGTGCTCTTCACGCTTCGGGCCCGTGGCGGAAGTTCGTTACCTCAGGCGGGCACTGTTCGTGCCCTGCGAAGCGTGTACCACAGACGGACGTGAGACTGCTGCTCGGAAACGGTCGTGCATGGCGCCTGGTGAATATGGTCGTGTTTCCAGTGGCGTGCTGTCAGTATACCTAGTTCACAGGGGGCTATTAACGATATGTGGCTTTCGTCTGAGGAAATGAAAGCTGTGTGCGTCTGGGTATGTCACTGTGCCACTATGATGATGAAAATCAGGTTTCCTTTAAATACACGCTGTAACTGTCTTGAGAGTTAGTTACTTTGAGACTGGACGTAGTTGATTGGCGTTAATCAAAAATGCCTTTAAAGCGACAAAGGCGCCATTATCAACACCTCACTGAGTTTGATCGAGGTCTCGTGATGTACGATCGCATGAAGACTGGTCTCCTGAAGGCCACGTGATATTACGCCGAGGAAACACCACTATGTTCGGCGTATAGCTCTGCTGCATCGTACTGCATTTGCAGCAGCAATTTAAGCAGCCGTAGGCACCATAGTGACACAACGAACCTCCGAGACAGAAACCCTGTAGCTTGCATACAACTGACCCCAAACCACCGCCATTTGCAACGTCAGTGGTGTCACGGGAGAGCTAATTGGAGAGCAGGATGGAGGTTCGTTGTGCTTTTCGATGAAAGCTGGTTCTGCCTCGCACCAGTGATGGCCGTGTGCTGGTTTTAAGGAGGACCTGCACGCAACTGTCTGCGTGCTAGGCACACTAGACCTACTCCTGGAGGTATGTCTGGGATTCGATTTCGTATGCCTGCAGGAATACTCTTGACATTATCCCATGCGCCTTGACTGCAAAATTGTACGAACTGTTATGCTGCCATTCATGAACAGCAAACCTGGGGGTGTTTTCCAACAGGATAACGCTCGTCCATATGCCACTGTTGTAACCTAACATGTTCTACAGTCGACATGTTCCTTGGCCTGTTCGATCACCAGATCTCTCTCCCATCGATCACATATGGAACATCATCAGCCGACAACTCCAGAATCATCCGCTAACAGCATTACTACTCCCTGCATTGACCAACCAAGCGTAACAGCCCTGGAACTCAATCCCACAAACGGACATCCGGTACTTGTACGACACAATGCATGCACGTCTGTAAGTTTGCATTCAAAGTTCTGGCGTTTATATCGTTTATTAATAAACAAGCATATCACATTTGCAATGGCTTACCTAGCGCTTACATTAACCTGTGTTCTTGCAGTGTAATCAGTTACATACGTTATTCGCGAAATTTGATTACTTTACATTAATTACTTTTTGCTATATGAACTGAAGGGTCTGGGTGCAAAAGAATGGAACAACTTTATTACAATCAGTGGCACCGAGTGTAAATGTGTGCTGGACTGGTATTCGAACGGGGGACTTGTTGTTTATTAGGAGCTTACGTAAACCACTGCGCCACTAGGAAACAGTGTTTATCGATCTTCTGCGGATTATCTCGACACACCTCTATGCCGATCCATCAAAAAAAGTTTAGTTAACGTATTATGTAAATAGAAAAAGCAGGGGAAGAAACGAAAGGAAAAGGATTATTGAAAGCAGCTGCATCAGCATCAGCGGCTACGGGTGAAAAACTTGTGCTGAACCAGGATTCGAACCTGGGACCTCCTGTTATTAAAAAGTAGGATTTACCACTGCGCCACCTAAACATAGTGTTTACCAGTTCTGTGCGGAGAATCTCGATAAACCTCTCGGCCGACCTACGTGCTGACCTAGCGCACCTGTTTCACAGCTGCGGATTCCACGTGGTGTCTTTTCTTTCGGACATGTCCGAAAGAACAGGCACCACTCATTCATATAATTCGCCTCGATAGGCAATGGATCCACCACATTTAGAGTGGATGCACAATTGCGTCCAACCTGATACTCGAATCTATAAGTAGCAAGCGTGCAGGACACAGGCAGGAACTGCAAGTAGATGGTGCTCACTTAGCCATTGAGGATGTTTTGTTTTTGTTTTATTACAAGCAGTGTTGCAGACTTCAGTATTCAACTAGTCACAAAGAAAATTAAACCTTTTAACTCATTTGTCTGACTTTGTTACTAATTTATTGGAGCGCTGTCGAACCTTCGATCTCCTGTCCTGTTACCTGCCCCTGGGGCATAGCTATGTAATAGTGGCAGGGAAAAATTGTCTTAGCGGTGTACTGCACCAGAAGCCGCTCAAAAACTCACGAACTCGGCCTGCACAGCAGTAGCGACGAGGCTTCCACAAAACTGGCGACGAGGGTTAACAAAAATTATGTCTGGCGGCCCACGTGAATTTACGCGTGCTACAACCTGACTGGCTAACTTCAGTGCTACTTAACTCGGCCGGCCGAAGTGGCCGAGCGGTTCTAGGCGCGACAGTCTGGAACCGCGTGACCGCTACGGTCACAGGTTCGAATCCTGTCTCGGGCATGCATGTGTGTGAGATGTCCTTAGGTTAGTTAGGTTTAAGTAGTTCTAAGTTCTAGGGGACTGATGACCTCAGATGTTAAGTCCCATAGTACTCAGAGCGATTTGAACCATTTGAATTAACTCGGAAAAGATGCAACGTACAGATTTTTTTTCTTAATAATTGTTTCTCTGCACTACTTACCCTGCAGTATCCTTACAACCGTTTTCAATTGTTTCTGACCACCCTGTATATTCAGGTACTAAAATCGGATTTCAGGATTAAGTATAGATTACAGGATATTCAAGTCCTCAAACAGATTTTGCACTAAATCACCCAAAATATATGCATCTTCACGTTTTCACGGCGCAATGAATGCTGCATTTAATTTCGGCTGTGCAGCCACATTAATTCCGAATCTTCTTCTAATACAAGGGCTGTTCCGAAAGTAACGTCCGATCGGTCGCGATATGAAAACCGTAGTGAAAATCAAAAATTTTTTATTCGCAACAGTTAGCCACACATTCCTGCCACCTTTCCAAATAGTCGCCGTTCCGGCTTAGATATATGTCGTGGCGTTGTACAAGCTTTCCAGTACCCTCGTCACAGAAAGCAGCCGTTGTGCTTTCCGCCAATTCTCTACGCTGGTCTGTCTTTCGTTGTTTGTGCCAAAATATTGTCTTCACAGCCAGTGGTTCACGTGAGCAGAGATGGACTACGGAGGGAGCCAATTAAGTGCTGTATTGTGGGTAATCAAACACTTAACACCGAATACTCTGCAGGAGCGTCTTTGCCGGCCATTGTGACCGAGCGATTCTAGGCGCTTCAGTCCAGAACCGCGCTGCTGCTACGGTCGCACGTTCGAATCCTGCCTTGGGCATGGATGTGTGTCATGTCCTTAGGTTAGTTAGGTTTAAGTAATTCTAAGTCTAGGGGACTGATGGCCTCACATGTGAAGTCCCATAGTGCTCAGAGCCATTTGAACCATTTTTCGTCTTTGTTGCCCAGCAGGTCGCGGCTGAAAATTGTCTTGAAGAAAGAAACGCATGACATGTATCTTATGTGGGCTGCATAGCACCAGGCGAAATCTCGCACCCAAACCATATACTTGGCGGGAGGCTCTCTTGGTTTAGCTATTTCTAAGAGATCGCTTTGAGCTCTGAACTGAAGGAATGCGACATGAAGCGATCGACAGGCACACTAAAGACGCATCTATGTCAAGATCCATCGGATTTTCACGGTGGTTTCCATTTCGTGTCTAGGCGGACGTTACTTTCTGAATACGCCTTGTATTTCGGCTGTGTATTGTTCAGCTATATTCAGTGTGAGCCGAAAGACTCTACACTCTTTCGGCTCACTCTGAAGATGGCTGGACGACATACAGCCAAAATATTGGAAGAAAAATAGGAATTCACCTGGCTGTGCAGCCGAGATTCAATGGGGAACGAAAAATATATTTTGAAACAAGTGAGAGTTTTTCACAGTTCTTATTAATTTCTGGTAGTGGGAGACACAAGTGGTAGGGCTTTTCGGAATAACTGGAAAAAATTAAGCTCTCGCTTATGTACAACTGACGGTTCCGCAGCTGAGACGGCCCATGCCATGTAAGCGCACTGCTCTACAACGGTTTCTCTTCCGCGTCCAGAAGATACCAGCAGCAGCAGTGGTGGTGGGAGCCCCGGTCGTTCCGCTCTGTGCCATCAGGTGGGGCCGGCGCTGACCGCAGCTGGCGACGCCGTTTAACGACCCAGCTGGCTCCCACCGACTGGTCGGTGTCTGGGGGAGGTGGGGCAGGCTGCCCTGTGCCCTGGCGCAGGTAATTGGGGCGGCTCCACGCGCCCGCCTGCTTGCTTGCTTCCTTCCTTCCTTCCGTCGCCGCCTCGCCTGCCCCCATTTTCGCAAGTGTCGGCACGTACTGCCGCTGTCCCTCCTACAGCAATCCCGCGCTCGCTGAGCACCACACACTACGTGCCCTTCCGACACGTCTTTCGCAGATCTCGAGAACAACGTTTGCCTTCCTGACGCTGCTGCAAGGTTTTAAGAATTCTGTATACACCTCCAGCTCTGGTGCTCCCGAGAAAGAATGGAACGAGGATTGGAGTTGAAGGCACAGTCGACGACAAGGTCGTTAGAGTTGGAGTACATGTTCGGATTGGATAGCTTTCGGTACGGTAATCGGTTCAAATGGCTCTAAGCACTATGGGAGTTAACATCTGAGGTCATCAGTCCCCTAGACTTAGATCTACTTAAACCTAACTAACCTAACGACATCACACACAGCCATGCCCGAGGCAGGATTCGAACCTGCGATCATAGCAGCATCGCGGTTCCGGACTGAAGCGCCTAGAATCGCTCGGCCACAGGGTCCGGCACGGTAATCGGCTGTTTCTTTAATGAGGGACCATGCCGACATTCACCACAACATGCTATAGATCTCCCGAACAGTAAACTTCATACAGTAGCTGCAAGAGAAAACCAATTACACCAGTTTACAAGACGACAACTTCACTAGTGAGAGACCGATTAGCAGCCGTGGCGCCGTTACAGAAGCAATGGTCACCAAGGGCAGGAAGGTAAGAGAGCTGCTTCATTATTTATGTTCTCTCGAACTGATAAAGACAGTCACCATCAACTTACCTAATACGTCTAGTTTAGATTCGAAAAACACAGAACAGTCATTGTTAAAGCTGAAAGGCGTTATAAATTTCTTCGATTGTTTGGTCACTAATGTCACTGCTGCCGGCCGAAGTGGCCGTGCGGTTAAAGGCGCTGCAGTCTGGAACCGCAAGACCGCTATGGTCGCAGGTTCGAATCCTGCCTCGGGCATGGATGTTTGTAATGTCCTTAGGTTAGTTAGGTTTAACTAGTTCTAAGTTCTAGGGGACTAATGACCTCAGCAGTTGAGTCCCATAGTGCTCAGAGCCATTTTGAATGTCACTGCTCCCATATCATACACTCTCCATCATGCTAGAAATACAATATCAGATCAGACATGTCAAGCATCTTGGCTGAACCTTCTTTCTCTACCCATATCAAACACTCTCCATCATGCTAGAAATACAGTATCAGATCAGTCATGTCAAGCATCTTGGCTGAACCTTCTTTCTCTACCTCTTCCATGCCACTTTGGAACAAACTGTTCTTTAACCTGCGGATTACTCAAAATTATTCTGCATTCAACAGAAGATAAAAGATTTCTCTTTTAACATCCAAGAGGAAACTAGTATCTCTGTCACACTCTACACTATCTACACTTTTCTCATCCCTTTCTGTTTCTGTCTTCTTCCCTCCATCTCACCTGCTGATCTTCCTCTATTATCTCTCGCTCTTCCTCTAACCAAGCAACTTCTTCTCTACCTTGATTCCCTCTGTACTGTTGTTACAAGTTTCTGTTAGATGTCTCTACTTCATTCAACAAACACGCCTTGGAGAAAATTCCTTAATATTAAAATACTGAGATTTCTTAAATTTCAGATATTATTGTTTTGGGTTACTAAGGACCATACGAAGTAGCTCAGGTCTTTTTTCTATCGTTTTCTCTTTCTTTATAATAATCTCTGATTCTTTCTCTTTTTCTCTTCCCAGAAAGCCTTCAAACTTTTTACTTTTGCTCTGAACATTTCTTGTTCTCCTGTTTTTTTCTCCGTTATTTCCATTTCTTTCTGGTCTCCTTTAACTTCTAGGACCACGGTCACTGATGTTTCTGGGTTTCTGTCAAAAAATTTAAAAATTCTTTTTGTTATCCCCTTTTCATATAGCCGGTTTAGGCGCCGATGAAATACAATTCCTCTCTTCCACACTGTGTCTGATTTTGGTTTCATCTTTCAATAAATTTCTTTATTACTTCTTAATTTACATTTCCCATTCTCAAATTTCGATACAAACACTTATTTTTGCTTCCTTCCAACTTCAGCAAACTCTTTAGCTGTATTTAACGAAAGGCATTCTGAAACATAAGCCAACGGCCTTGCTGCAGTGGTAGCACTGGTTCCCGTCAGATCACCGAAGTTAAGCACTGTCGGGTTAGGCTAGCACTTGGATGGGTGACCAACCGGTCTGCCGAGCGCTGTTGGCAAGCGGGGTGCACTCAGCCCTTGTGAGGCAACCTGTGGAGCTACTTGATTGAGGAGTAGCGGCTCCGGTCTCGGAAACTGTCATACGGCCGGAAGAGCGCTGTGCTGACCATATGTCCCTCCGTATTCGCATCCAGTGACGCCTGTGGGCTGAGGATGAGACGGCGACCACTCGGTACCTTTGGGCCTTCATGGCCTGCGCAGGACGAGAGAGAGGGAGGGAGAGAGAGATTCTGGAGCATGAAGGCATTCTGGTTTAATGACAATGTTGTAGTGCCGGAGTTTTGCATTTATAAAGGTTGAGGGGAGAAAGGAAAGGAAGGGAAAGGACCACAGATGCCACGTGAATCGGGACTTCATGCGGAATCACCGACGAATAGCACTCGGGATGTGCTGACGAATCACTTGTTTTAACCACTGCGCCACGGACAGTGTTCATCGCAGTTCCGCGGATTATCTCGACACGCCTTTCGTTCGACCCTCAATCCCACCTATCTGCATTCCCTGGCCATGTCCTCCATGCTCCCTACTTTGAGATTCCCGCAGGTGATAAGACGTAATTGTGAATCCGCACTGAAGATGGTGGATTCATTGCCCATCGAGCCGAATCACCAGGCATTCATATAATAACATAATAGATTTCTCGTTACTCTGGGTTCTGTTACTTGAAAGCCACTTCCATTTTTCTTGTACTTGTTAAGTTAGCTTCTCTGTCCAGATCTCTTAGTTCTATTACATACTTAAATTTTGTAGTTTTTTTTATTCTTCCACAGTCAGTTTCCATTTATTTCGATGCCTTTTTCCTGTCTCTTATATATTCCGTTTTTTCAAAATGTATAAACCCGCCTATTTTTGGAACCATACATTGTAGGAGATTTATCTTCATTTTTGTATCGCCTACGTATTTAGCTCAGATGACAATACCGTCTGCAAAAGCCAAACAATCACAATTCAGATTAGCCTCTTCTCTCCGAATACATATACAGGGTGAGTCACCTAACGTTACCGCTGGATATATTTCGTAAACCACATCAAATACTGACGAACCGATTCCACAGACCGAACGTGAGGAGAGGGGCTAGTGTAATTGTTTAATACAAACCATAAAAAAATGCACGGAAGTATGTTTTTTAACACAAACCTACGTTTTTTTAAATGAAACCCCGTTAGTTTTGTTAGCACATCTGAACATATAAAAAAATACGTAATCAGTGCCGTTTGTTGCATTGTAAAATGTTAATTACATCCGGAGATATTGTAACCTAAAATTGACGCTTGAGTACCACTCCTCCGCTGTTCGATCGTGTGTATCGGAGAGCACCGAATTACATAGGGATCCAAAGGCAACGGTGATGGACCTTAGGTACAGAGGAGACTGGAACAGCTCATTACGTCCACATGCTAACACCTTTTTATTGGTCTTTTTCACGGACGCACATGTACATTACCATGAGGGGTGAGGTACACGCACACGTGGTTTCCGTTTTCAATTACGGAGTGGAATAGAGTGTGTCCCGAAATGTCAGACCAATAGATGTTCAATGTGGTGGCCATCATTTGCTGCGCACAATTGCAATCTCTGGCGTAATGAATGTCGTACACGCCGCAGTACATCTGGTGTAATGTCGCCGCAGGATGCCACAATACGTTGTTTCATAACCTCTGGGGTTGTAGGCACATCACGGTACACATTCTCCTTTAACGTACCCCACAGAAAGAAGTCAAGAGGTGTAAGATCAGGAGAACGGGCTGGCCAATTTATGCGTCCTCCACGTCCTATGAAACGCCCGTCGAACATCCTGTCAAGGGTCAGCCTAGTGTTAATTGCGGAATGTGCAGGTGCACCATCATGCTGATACCACATACGTCGACGCGTTTCCAGTGGGACATTTTCGAGCAACGTTGGCAGATCATTCTGTAGAAACGCTATGTATGTTGCAGTGCTCTCCGATACACACGATCGAACAGCGGAGGAGTGGTACTCAAGCATCAACTTTAGGTTACAATATCTCCGGATGTAATTAACATTTTACAATGCAACAAACGGCACTGATTACGTATTTGTTTATATGTTCAGATGTGCTAACAAAACTAACGTGGTTCCATTTAAAAAAACGTAGGTTTGTGTTAAAAAACATACTTCCGTGCATTTTTGTATGGTTTGTATTAAACAATTACACTAGCCCCTCTCCTCACGTTCGGTCTGTGGAATCGGTTCGTCAGTATTTGATGTGGTTTACGAAGTATATCCAGCGGTAACGTTAGGTGACTCACCCTGTATTGTCATTATTATTACTATTGTTATTATTATTATAGAGGGTGATTCTGTGATGATGCTACAAACTTTCAGAGATGGTGGAGAGAGGTAAATGTATCTATTTGATGAAAGGAACCCTGGTACGCAAACGACCGTGTCGAATGTTATACAAGTAAGTGATATGTCTGATAGTGCACCTTTGTACTCCAATATCTTTGCTTTCCCTACTTTGGGAGGAGGTAGTATGTACCAAAACAAGAAAAAATGTCCTGTAAGCATGGGTTCTAAAGAGCTAACCTTAAGAGCTATGAGAACTTCTTCATCTTTGCTTCTGTTACATTTCTTCTACTGTGAAACACATGTCTGCTACGAAGCAAGTGCTGTTAGCTCTTAAGGTATGCATTTCTTTTATTGGTCCGTACTAGCTCCTCCATAACATGGAAAGCATAGAGCTTGCAATAGAAGTGTTTCACTGTCAGAGGTAATACGATTTGCGCTTGCTACTTCCGACTTAGTCTTTTCCGGCCCCGGATAAAACTGATGCATCCACCCTACTCCATCATCCCTGAAAGTCCGTAACATCATCACGGAATCACCCTGCATATTGCCCATGCACATTTTAGGAAAGTGTGGTTCATCTCTAAAGGATACCGCATATGTGACGCTAGTGCGACCAATTCTTGAGTACTGCTTAGTGTTTGGGATCCGTACCAGGCCGGATTAAAGGAAGAGGCTGGCTGCTAGATTTGTTACCGGTAGGTTTGAACGGCATGCAAGTATACGGAGATGCCCTAGAAACTCAAATGGGAATCACTGTCGGGAAGGCGACGTCCTTTTCGAGGAACTCTACTGAGAAAATTTAGAGAACCGACATTGGAAGCTGACTGCCGAACGATTCTACTGCCGCCAACACACATTTCACGTATGGACTTGAGGGCTCATACGGAGGCATATAGCGGTCGTTTATCTCTCCTTCTCGTTGCAAGTGGAACAGGAAAGAAAATGGTTAGTAGTGGTACAGGGTACCCTGCACCACATACCAGACTGTGGCTAGCGGAGTATGTATGTGTATGTAGATACTATATACATTGTAATGTTGCCTCATTAATGATGTCCGGTGAGATGTAAGAGAGTGTCTGAAGACCCTAATCTTGCAAAGGTGAAATACGTGCTTACATAAATAAACCGCGTCAGGTGTTGTAGGTTCCTCAGACATCAGAGTGCTAGGTTAGCCATCTGAGCCGACAGGTTCTTGTCCTCAAGACTCGCCATTATTATAAACGTTCGGGATGTGTCAGAATTTTAATTACTGTCATAACTGTGTCTGCGTTGGCTGCGTGTGCGGTGGAACTGTATTCGCTCTTGTATAGGGAGTCGTTGGGATGAGTAAATAAGAATCATGCGCCACCCTCTCTGGCACCATTCCTTTCGACTCGACACTACTTCTCGGTGGACTGCAAATAAGTTTCACTGCGTACTCTCAACCAATTTCAAATTTGTTCTCATTTCGCTGAATAGGATCTGTTCCAGACGTTTCCACAACAGATAAATCTGTATAATCGTCACGAATCGTAGCTTTAGGCGTCAACAATAAGTGCATGATCATGCGGGAAGCGGAAGAAAATCCACGATAGATTCACTATAATCGTTTAAGGCGAATATAATTTCTCACTTTATTAATAAAACTCCCACAAATTACCTCAAAAATATGCTAAACTTAGACACAAGTGTAGAAGATGACATCTACAAGCGTGGCTATGCGTATCACCAACTATTGAGCTACGCGTGTATTGATTATGCCGACCGTGACGTTTATTCTTACAAAGCGCTCTTCGAGTATACCGTTTCATTCGCTTCGTCCTTTTGTAAATTTAAAAGGCACTTATCCTTTCACTTTGCTCTGTCAGAGCCGTGAGTATTTTTGCGTGAGTCTCGGAACAAGAGACTTCAAAGCGAAAAAAAAGGACAGAACATTATTTCCACTTTCGCATACATATTTTGGCTTGTGTGATACGAAACAATGCTGTGTGTCGCTTAATCTCGCCAAGAGAATCACTGTCACGAACAATGTATTTGATGTGGGAGGTCATCTGGCCTCGTTTCATAAATCACGACACTTGATAGATCGGTTTGTCCAGCGAGGCCATCGGCTTTGCCACCACTGATGTATTTATGGAGCACTGTCAATCGTACGTTCAGAGCTAGTGCGGCTTTCACACGAATTAAGCTGTTTGTCAGTTTTGCGAGAGATTAAATAGAGTGTTACGCGACAGAGTATCATTGGAAGCAACATATGAATATTTACTGCACTGTGGGGCCAATCTGCAAGAGTAATACTTTTGGCAAAAATCGAAAAGACTTCAGTGATGGATTATTTTCCATGGAATGATACAGAGTACAACGAATTGGCCAACGCCCTCTTCTTTGTAGCACTGAGTATGATCACGGCGTATAAGTAGTAGGGAACACGTAAAATTATAAAAACTGGCACTGTAATTGGTTATTAAATGGCAAGGAGAGACACGTCATAAAATATTATAATGATACTCCGCCCTAGAAATTTATGTTCTTGTGCCAATAAAGAAAAAGCTTCAGTTCAAACATCGATGTGGTGTTTTACGGAAATTGGTTTGTGACTGATTTGATATGTAGCCACCCTGGAAAAACAAACTTGTGGGCAGTAACACTTTGGAGTTGAGTTCATTAGCAAAAGTAAATCAGAGATAATGGAATTTAGTCGAATGAAATCAGGCGAAGCTTAGAGACAGAATAGGAAATCAAACATTAAAAACAGTAAATGAGCTTTGATATTTGGCCAGAAAAATTATTGATGATGGCAGAAAGACCTGAAATTCAGACTGGTAATAGGAAGTCTAGCATTTCTGGAAACGAGAAATTTATTAAAAGAGAATATAAATTTAAGTGACTCCATGGAGTGCTGTGTGCACAACGACCATATATGTTAAATTAAAAGGAAGGTCAGCGTTGGCCGTAATATTGATGTTTAATTGATGGCAAAAATCGACTTTCAATCACATAGTGATCATCTTCAGTGCTGTGGTGTATAAATTAAACTCATAGACATTGGTATCTAGTTATCAGTAACCAAAGATGAGAAGCGATCACAATAATCGCTTCTCAGCTTTGGTTACTGATAACTAGAGACCAGTGTCTATGAATTTAATTTGTACACCACAGCACTGAAGATGATCACTATGTGATTGAAAGTCGATTTTTGCCATCAATAAAACATCAATATTACGGCCAACGCTGACCTTCCTTTTGATAAATTTAAGTGTTACAAAGTGTATTATTAAGATATTTGTGTGAAGTGTAGGCTTCTGCGGACGCGAAATGTTGATGATAGTTCAGAAAAGCAGGGAACAGAAGCTCTTGAAATGTAGTGTTACAGACGAATGTTGAAGAGTGTGTAGATTGATTGATTAACTAGTGAAGAGGTACTGAGTAGAGACAACAGAACGTTTTAGCAAAACGTCAGTAAAAGAAGGGAACGAATTTTTGAGACATCAGGAAATCTGGTAGTGGAGGTAGTGTGGAAGTTAAAGACTGTAGATGGAGATCAAGGATGGATCAACATCGCAGTAATTATACTGAGATGAAGAGGCCTGCGCAAGCCAGACTATCGTGGACAACCGCTGGAAACAAGATCGCCTCACATGACCTATTGCTAAGTTACAGTGCATACATAACAAGATCCACACCAAAACAACACCGATACTAAATCGGACCATTTCGAAATATTGGCAGAGTTGTTGTGTGACCCGGTAAATTGGCAGATAAACAATAACCAGAAGTCACTCTCGACATTAAAGCAAATTTCATCCTTGAGCACTGTCATATACATCTACTTTTACGAGCACACCTGTAATTTGCAAGGGACATTACAGTGTGCGATGGTGCGGACTTCGGACGCCACTATCATTTCTTTTTCCATTCCCTAAAGGTAGGAGTCAAGACGACCGTTTGATTTCGAATTTTTCAACATTTACCGCCACGGTCACTTCGCGAGTTGTATGTGAGGTGGAAATAATATTTTATCTGACTCTTCAACAGCAATCTTCCACGTGCTGCTCCAAGCGTCTCTGGTAGCGGCCGCCACAGCATTCTAATCTTCCTTTAGGTATTCTCTTGCGCTTTCTAGACGAAATTTTGGCGAGATGCGACGATCTTCTTCGGGTCTCCTTTATCTCCTCTGTCAATATCTAAAGCTGTCTGAAGAACGTTCGGCCTAAGACAACTGTTATAATAGCCTCTGTATAGAGCTAGGTCAGTACAGCACGCTCTTCAGACGGCCTTGCGTTATCTTGTTGAAAGTTAATATTAAGAGACCTCGTGGCTACAGCATATACACCATATTTCAGAAATTATGCGAACAAGAGTTGATGGCGTTTGAACCCATTCGCAGCCAATACCACGACGCCATCTTTTGGTCCCATAAGACGAACGTATTGTGTCAAGGTGCATTCTTTTCGTAACCTTCACACACAAATAAACCATCGTAATGCTTTACAACAGGGACCGGTGTGAATAAAGCATATGGCGCCGCTTCTGCGTCCACTGTCGGCGTACGTCTGTCTTTCTCCTCATCAAAGGAAGCCGCAACAGCTGTCGCCGAGCTGAGAGACCGTGGTGCTCTCAGAGAACTGTGTATGTGACCACTGGTATTGCAGAAAACAAGCCTATTTCGTGACTAAAGGTACGTGACGTGACTGCACGATCCTTCATGGCCGATGAAACAGTACACTGACTCTTCGAGTGCTAGTCCATGGCACTGTTGAGAGCCTACATGGCGTTGAGTGAGGCCCTCCCCCCTGAACCAATCGATTCAATATTTGTATGTAGTGAATCTCGACACAGGCAGCAGCGATATCGCGGTCAGATGCCACGATACTGCCGCTGTCGAATTTCGAAACGTGCCGGTAGATGTCTCTCCTCACTCGAGGCATCTGCATCTACATAGTGCTGAGCACGCCTCCATACTGTCAATCACGGAGGGTACCTTGAACCGCAACTACTCATTCTTTTACCTTTTCCACTGTCCACCGTCGGTAACTGAGTGGTCAGCGTGACAGAATGTCAATCCTAAGGGCTCGGGTTCGATTACCTGCTGGGTCGGAGGTTTTATCCACTCAAGGACTGGGTGTTGTCCTAATCATCATCATTTCATCTCTATCGACACGCAAGTAGCCGAAGTGGCGCCAAATCGAAAGACTTGCACCCGGCGAACAGTCTACCGGACGGGAGGCCCTAGTCACACGACATTTACAATTACCTGTTCCACTTCCAAGTGGAGCGAGGGAAAAACGACTTCCTGTATGCATCCATTCGAGGCCTTATTACTCTTATCACGTTTTCGCTAGGCTTATGGATCATGTACGTTCTCGGGAGTAGAGTCCTTCGACAGTCATCTCCACATGATGGTTCTCTAAATATTCTCAACAGTGTTTCGCTAAAAATAATTCGTTTTTCGTCGAGATATACCTTTTTGTGTACATAAGCATTTTCACTATACTCACTTATTTGTATAACCTACCGGTAACATATCTAGCAGCACGCCTCTGAGCTGCTTGTACGTCTGCCTTCTACCCGACCAGTTAGGATTGCCAAACTCTCGAATAGTACACAAGAATGGACGGCACTAGTATTCTATATACGTTTTATTGATAGATGAGCTGTAATTTCTTAAAATTCTCTCAAGATTCCGAAGTCGACCATTCAGCTCCCCTACAACCGACTTCACGTACTCGTTGAAATTCATATCCCATTGCAACGTTACACCCAGAAAATTAATCAAATGGCTCTGAGCACTATGGGACTCAACTTCTGAGGTCATCAGTCCCCTAGAACTTAGAACTACTGAAACCTAACTAACCTAAGGACATCACACACATCCATGCCCGAGGCAGGATTCGAACTTGTGACCGTAGCGGTCTCGCGGTTACAGACTGTAGCTCCTAGAACCGCACGGCCACTCCGATCGGCGAAAATTAATCGACGTGACAAGCAGCGCACTAGCAATACTGTATTCGAACAATATGTGTATTAACTTACATTTCTCTATACTTTGAGTATGCTGCTAGTCATCACAGTAAATACAAAGGTTATCGAAGTACCCCAGCAATCTTCTACAGTCACTCAACGACCACACAGTCCCGTAAACAACAGCAACATCAACAAACTGTCACACACTGCTGTTTACCCTATCCATCGGATCATATATTTATGAAGAGGTCGATGGAGGTGGATAGCGATCACGCACCATCTCCAAAGTAAAACAGGCACAATAATAATGAGATCTGGTGACTGTCGTGGCCAGGGAAAAAGCATTAGTTCGTCCTAGTGCTCACGACACCAGCCTTTGACGGTGTGCGCTGTATGAACAGGGCACTAGCGAATTGTAACACAGCATCACCATTCGGAAAACAAACACTGTACAATGGGCTGGGCCTGGTAATCCAAAACGGTCTTGACCATAATGCGGTCTTGCAGAGTACCCCTCAATTCCATGGAATACCATGATACTGCTGCAAAGATCCATAGCATGTGTCATCTTTGGGCCGTAATGTAGGCCAGACGTTCGAAAAAGTGTAAAACAAGACTCATCCGACCAAATGAGTTTGTTTCATTGCTCCATAGCTCAGGTTGTATGGCTTCGGCAGCACGTTTCCTGTTACGGGCATTTACATCACTGATGAGTCCGCCCCCGGTAACTGAATGGTCAGCGTGACGGATTGTCAATCCTCTGGGCCCGGGTTCGATTCCCGGCTGGGTCGGGGAATTTTACCCACCGAAGTGGCGTCAAATTGAAGGACCGGCGCACGGCGAAAGATCTGCCCGACGGGGGCGCCCTAGCCATACGACTAAATAAAAAATCACTGATGAGGGTTTTTAGAGTTGCAGCTCGTACTGCAGTTCCCACCTGATGGAGCTCCCTTCGTTTTCTTTTGATGCTGACAGGGTTTGCGAGTGCGATATTCAGTTCTGCAGCGACTTCTGAAGCTGTTGCCCTCATATTTTTCGTATTTGTCCTTTTCCGCGACATCTCTCACGATCACTTAACACAGACTTTCCACATTGTGTCTTAGCCGATGATGATTTTCCACTTCCGTTGTATACGGTATACAGCTCCGATATACCGAGCGAGGTGGCGCAGTGGTTAGACACTGGACTCGCATTCGGGAGGACGACGGTTCAATCCCGCGTCCGGCCATCCTGATTTAGGTTTTCCGTGATTTCCCTAAATCGCTCCAGGCAAATGCCGGGATGGTTCCTTTCAAAGGGTACGGCCGACTTCCTTCCCCGTCCTTCCCTAATCCGATGAGACCGATGACCTCGCTGTCTGGTCTCCTTCCCCGAAACAACCAACCAACAGCTCCGATAAGGTACCCTTTGGAATACCTGATACTTTACCTCTCTTGGTTACCCTAGGACTCACTGTACGAGCACCATCAACTTGTACACGTTCGATTTCACTTAACTCCGTCATGATACACTTACCAACTACACAGAAGGGTGTTCTGGACCACGGCTGATACTTGCAACGTCTTGAGGCCATTGCACCGGTGCCGTCCAAGCTCAAATTCAACAGTGTAACTGTAGGCTTGGCTAGCATTTGCATTTCTGTTCAGTCTTTCCACAATTTTGCCCAACCCCTTTAGATGTGTGTCCGGGTTCTTCTAGTGGCGGGTATCGGACCTCAACGCTCTTATAAGGACCGCACCTTCCTGCGCCGGCTGAACGATCCCTTTCAGCAGTTTTCTTTGTGCATCATCCGGTCCGTTTCTTTTGAATGTGCCTTATACATTCATGTTATTTCGACTTTCGTTCCAAACCATCTTCTTGGTGTTACAGTTTTGATATTTGGCCAGAAAAATCACTGATGATGGTAGAAAGTGGCACTCACCTGAAGATGGCCAGAAGACTCTGCGCCGAAATATCGTGGCAGGACGTTACTGACATCCGGCAGTTCTCCCGTGTTTTTATGGAATAAGTGTTATCTTGTTGGAAGTTAATGTTAAGAGGCCTCACGGGTGCGGCACAGCCACCAGCTTTAACATGCCCGAACTGTAAGAACTGCTATCAAAATCACCCGCTATGCGACGCGGAGCTGATGGTGTTTGAACACTTTAGCACCCAATTCCACGGCGCCACCTACTGGCCTCATATTACGGTAACGAATCTAATGTGTTGTGTACATACACTCCTGGAAATTGAAATAAGAACACCGTGAATTCATTGTCCCAGGAAGGGGAAACTTTATTGACACATTCCTGGGGTCACATACATCACATGATCACACTGACAGAACCACAGGCACATAGACACAGGCAACAGAGCATGCACAATGTCGGCACTAGTACAGTGTATATCCACCTTTCGCAGCAATGCAGGCTGCTATTCTCCCATGGAGACGATCGTAGAGATGCTGGATGTAGTCCTGTGGAACGGCTTGCCATGCCATTTCCACCTGGCGCTTCAGTTGGACCAGCGTTCGTGCTGGACGTGCAGACCGCGTGAGACGACGCTTCATCCAGTCCCAAACATGCTCAATGGGGGACAGATCCGGAGATCTTGCTGGCCAGGGTAGTTGACTTACACCTTCTAGAGCACGTTGGGTGGCACGGGATACATGCGGACGTGCATTGTCCTGTTGGAACAGCAAGTTCCCTTGCCGGTCTAGGAATGGTAGAACGATGGGTTCGATGACGGTTTGGATGTACCGTGCACTATTCAGTGTCCCCTCGACGATCACCAGTGGTGTACGGCCAGTGTAGGAGATCGCTCCCCACACCATGATGCCGGGTGTTGGCCCTGTGTGCCTCGGTCGTATGCAGTCCTGATTGTGGCGCTCACCTGCACGGCGCCAAACACGCATACGACCATCATTGGCACCAAGGCAGAAGCGACTCTCATCGCTGAAGACGACACGTCTCCATTCGCCCCTCCATTCACGCCTGTCGCGACACCACTGGAGGCGGGCTGCACGATGTTGGGGCGTGAGCGGAAGACGGCCTAACGGTGTGCGGGACCGTAGCCCAGCTTCATGGAGACGATTGCGAATGGTCCTCGCCGATACCCCAGGAGCAACAGTGTCCCTAATTTGCTGGGAAGTGGCGGTGCGGTCCCCTACGGCACTGCGTAGTATCCTACGGTCTTGGCGTGCATCCGTGCGTCGCTGCGGTCCGGTCCCAGGTCGACGGGCACGTGCACCTTCCGCCGACCACTGGCGACAACATCGATGTACTGTGGAGACCTCACGCCCCACGTGTTGAGCAATTCGGCGGTACGTCCACCCGGCCTCCCGCATGCCCACTATACGCCCTCGCTCAAAGTCCGTCAACTGCACATACGGTTCACGTCCACGCTGTCGCGGCATGCTACCAGTGTTAAAGACTGCGATGGAGCTCCGTATGCCACGGCAAACTGGCTGACACTGACGGCGGCGGTGCACAAATGCTGCGCAGCTAGCGCCATTCGACGGCCAACACCGCGGTTCCTGGTGTGTCCGCTGTGCCGTGCGTGTGATCATTGCTTGTACAGCCCTCTCGCAGTGTCCCGAGCAAGTATGGTGGGTCTGACACACCGGTGTCATTGTGTTCTTTTTTCCATTTCCAGGAGTGTAGTTCCGCGTGGTCAGCGCGTACACAACTTTCCCACTAGAGCGCGCCCCGCTAAGCACAACAGCGCAGGCGCAGCGCTCGTCCGTCTCCGCACTACGAGATGGCGCTGTCTTAGAGACGGACCAAATTCTGCTTCCGCCGATCCGCGTATTAATATGTAATGCAGCCAATGAGATTGCTGCTAACGTAGAACCTTTTCTCCTCGCGGATCACACTCGCGCAGTGATACCTGAACGCGCGAGGTATTATAACGAGTGTACAGACCTCGATTAGTCAGTCTGCATTAGTCTGTACGAGTCTGCATTTATCTGCACCTGTCTGTACCAGTCTACATCAGTCTGTACCAGTCTATAGTCAAGTTTCAGTCTGCACCTAATAAGATTATCATATTCCTGTACATAGCCATGAAGATAAATGTATAGACTGTTTGTCAAGTATCAGAGATATGTGAGAATAAGATTAACGTACCAAGACCAAAGGAACTTCAGATTGTCACTTGTAAATAGCACCCAGAATAAAGTTAAGTA
Organism: Schistocerca americana; assembly: GCF_021461395.2. Classification (NCBI taxonomy): domain Eukaryota; kingdom Metazoa; phylum Arthropoda; class Insecta; order Orthoptera; family Acrididae; genus Schistocerca; species Schistocerca americana. The sequence goes on along the minus strand of NC_060123.1, from coordinate 632,896,516 downwards.
AGGTTTATGATTGTCATTTTAGTAAATGAGTGTGAAAATTAATCAAGTTCTGTTTAAAGTTGGTCACCGTCAATCTGCTACTCTAAGCGTGCAAGTGGCATTTCTATCGTCTGACCTAACGGGAGAAGATAAACACGCCACGATAAGACCACGAGACATATTGCTGACACTCGCCTGCTTCGTTAGAGCGACAAGTCAGATAATCTGATGGTGTGTGTACCGAAGGTCGTACAGTACGCACACCACAGTCTGTCTTCCGCCTCATCAAAGGACGTCGCAACAGTGGTCGCCGAGCTGCTGTGTATATGGCTCACAAAGGACTTGTGGGTGGAGGCAGGAGCCGAGCAGGAGCGCTAGTAGCGTCTCGGGACTGCGACCTCTGAGGGAGTGTGGGAGAGCTGTACCTGACCGGCGAGCTGCAGTGGCGGGGGACCGGATGGGCGTGCTCCGCCGGCGGCCGTCGGCTCATCCGGCGTCCACCAGTGGCCTTCCTCTCTCTAGTATCGTATAGTCGCACAGTGCGGATCGCGCCGTGACCCCTGCCGCCACTGGCTGCAGCGCGCTTCTGGCTGATAAGTGCCGCGAGTAATTCAGGAAAACCTCCTCCCGTCTTCTCGCCAACGGAGGCATTGTCCTTCGGTGAAGACTTTCTCTCCAGTAGTCCCGGGGCGCAAGTTAAGCAAAACTTCAACCGTGTGGGGAAGCCAGCGGCACTCATCGCGAGCTACTCTTATCTGCGCTGTTTTACTTAAAGTACTCGAGTCGTATATTTCTCCAAACACCGGGCTTCCTGTGGGAAACAAAAGATGTTCCGCGCGGAGCCATTCACGCTTTCTTGTGTCTCGAAAGTAAACGGCGTAACGCTCGACACTGTATTGCGAATGTCGCCTAACGCACTCTGAGAGAAGGTAAATGACTCTACAACAGAATATAAGGACGGAAACCACGAAAGAGCACGCGCAGATATTCAGCCAACCGAATTTGCAATTCCTTCTGGAAGACGGTTGCCGAAGTACTGAACATGCAATTTCTGTTAAGTAATTCTTCCTTCGTTTCTTTCTGGAACAAGAGAATTCACTGATTTTGTCAGCTGGTTTCCGGCTTCCGAGACGATCATTCGATTGTTTAAGTATTTAATTTAATTATCACTGCACAACCGAAGGTGATACTCCGTCTTCGTACATCAATCTAGATGAGTAACACCATTTTCAGTGTCGTTCACGAATATTGTTCCATCTTTGACAAAGAGAGACAGTTAAAGTCTCATTAACTAAAGAAATTATTTGTGTAGAACATATTCAATACGGTGGTTTTCAACCTGCCATAGGTTATTTCAAGAAATATGTCACCCTATTCTCGGACATCTGGTCTGCCCATTGACAGCCAGAGAAATGATGCAACCCTCAAGCAATAAAGAAAGAAAGAGTACGAAATGAGTTGAAAAAGCAATGTCACACGTTTTTTTCTGAAAGCAGGTCAAAGGTGGCTACACTGAGTCACAGCGCCAGAGATTGCGCCAAAGAGTTTTATTCCGCCTCCTCCACTGGCAGCGCTTGTTCAGAAGTTGTGGTGGTTAGTGCTTTGCTGAGAGGATGTTGACAGCTGTACTATTTGAGGCCATGTCGTGTGCAGTTGTTTTGATGGGCTAGACAGCAGATGTTGTTCGAATGGAGATGTTGTAATGATTAGAGTGTATTTTTAGTCAATATATATGAAGGTAAAAAACATTTATTTATTTATTTATTTATTTTAATTTCCTAACCAACAATGCCTCTTGGTCACAGGTTCAGTCAACAAAGCATCTGGCTTGTGTTCATATATTAGACTGTAATTCGGGTTTCTATGTGCAATTATAGTATTTCAGTTTTATTTAATTAATTCAGTGTAAATGGTATTTAAAATACCTTGTCTTATTGAGGAAGAACCGTGCCAGATGTGTAGGTTGAATCACACTTCCGCACACAGAACAGTTACACTTGTGCTTTGTTGTTCGTAGTTTTTGTTTCGTAGCTTTTATAGTTGCTGGGGACTTCATTAATTAATTGTGGTAACGGAAATTTCCTTTCATTCTTTGTTGTAATTCTATGCAGTCAGATTGCGTACTAATACTAGTCAGGGCCAACCGGTTACGAGACTTCGTAATCGGACAGTCAGCTACTAAAATTAAAATTATTTGCATTGTATTTAATTAAGCCCCCATGCACAGGTTTGTTTTATTCAAGCTGCTAATGAACTATATTACTCTCAATTCTTTTGGCTACAGAAACCTATTTTACAACATTATCTCCGTTCAATGCGATTTCCTTAAGCCACCTTGCTGGAAGCAAGCAAGCTCATTCTACTGATCGACGTCGGATCCAACGCCTTGCTGCATCAATAACCTCCCCTTCATCCACGTACTGCTTCCCGCAAAATACATCCTTCATTGGACCAAACAGATGGAAGTAGGAAGATGGGAGATATGTGCTGTAGGGTAGACGAGGAAGGACAGTCCCATGAAGTTTTGTGAGCACCTCTCGGATGCACAGACTTGTGTTCGGCCTTGCGTTGTCATGCAGAAGGAGAAGTTCGTATGCATTTTTGCAGCGACGTACACCAGGAAGTCGTTTCTTCAGTTCCCTGAGTGTGGCACAATACATTTCAGAGTTGACCGTTACACCATATCGGAGAACATCGAACAAAATATCTCCCTCAGAATCCTAGTAGACGGTCGCCTTGACTTTATCAATGAGGTTGCTGCTTTGAACTTTCTCGTGGTGTGGCGCCACTGCCTGTGTTGCCGTTTAGTTTCCTATTCCAAGTGATCACCTATCTTTCATCGCCTGTGCCGATGTTCGGCAAAAATTGTCACGATCAGCCTCGTAACGCGTTCCTCGCTACCTTCTTTTGTTAGACGACGAGGAATCCAGCGCGCAAACACGTATGAGTACCCCAACAGGTGGGCGAGTGTGTCAACTACCAACATAGACGTCCAGTTGAGCAGCAAGGTGTGTTCCATCGATCACCTGGAATGAAAATGTCCGTATTGCTGGAGTCACAGCTGTGTGCGGCCGGTCGGCACGCGGGAGAACGGACGGGTTCGCACGATTTTGTTGCGATGGTAACAGACGCCTCTCACAACGACGCACCCAGCTATTGCTCACTTCCACGTCTCCGCAGACATTCTGGAAGCGCTCGTGAATATCAACGATTCTCTCGGTTTCTACAAAAAAAAAAAAAAAAAAAAAAAAAAAAAAAAAAAAAACTCTATGACATCACTCTGTTTGGATTGCGTCTCCGTTACAGACGCCATTTGAAGGCTACGTATAGCGTCGTGACGTGTGGGAACTTCATGAAAGTACAGGGTGATTCAAAAAGAATACCACAACTTCAGGAATTTAAAACTCTGCAACGACAAAAGGCGGAGCTAAGCACTATCTGTCGGCGAATTAAGGGAGCTATAAAGTTTCATTTAGTTGTAGATTTGTTCGCTTGAGGCGCTGTTGACTAGGCGTCAGCGTCAGTAGATGCTAAGATGGCGACCGCTCAACAGAAAGCTTTTTGTGTTATTGAGTACGGCAGAAGTGAATCGACGACAGTTGTTCAGCGTGCATATCGAACGAAGTATGGTGTTAAACCTCCTGATAGGTGGTGTATTAAACGTTGGTATAAACAGTTTACAGAGAATGGGTGTTTGTGCAAAGGGAAAAGTTCTGGACGGCCGAGAACGAGTGATGAAAATGTAGCACGCATCCTGCAAGCATTTGTTCGCAGCCCAGGAAAATCGACTCGCAGAGCTAGCAGAGAGCTGCAAATTCCACAATCAACTGTATGGAGAGTCCTACGAAAAAGGTTAGTTATGAAACCTTAACGTCAACTACCCAAGGCGATGGATCGGCCGCCAGGCAGCGCGTGACAGAGCACTTCATCACTGGCCTCCAAGAAGCCCTGATCTTACCCCCTGCGATTTTTTCTTATGGGGGTATGTTAAGGATATGGTGTTTCGGGCACCTCTCCCAGCCACCATTGATGATTTGAAACGATAAATAACAGCAGCTATCCAAACTGTTACGCCTGATATGCTACAGAGAGTGTGGAACGAGTTGGAGTATCGGGTTGATATTGCTCGAGTGTCTGGAGGGGGCCATATTGAACATCTCTGAACTTGTTTTTGAGTGAAAAAAAACCTTTTTAAATACTCTTTGTAATGATGTATAACAGAAGGTTATATTATCTTTCTTTCATTAAATACACATTTTTAAAGTTGTGGTATTCTTTTTGAATCACCCTGTATAGGGGCTGAAGCGGGAATATTCCACGATGTCACAAAACAAATTTCACTTTTTTTTCAACAGAAACTGCCGAGAAAGAAAAGTGTTTCATTACTTATTGGACGCAGCTCGTATTAGTATTAGGTAAAAGTATTTTTTCAAAAATCATTTATAAATGGGTTTTTAACACTTCTCGCTTTTCTGCGTAACAAAGCAATAGCTTGGAGTTAATGTCTTCCTAGTTTTACATCTGGACTTAATATTGTAATGGGAAATATAAAAAAATGTATGTAACTGGGTCTCTACACATGCCATTGGGAAAAAGAATGAAATCTGACACATTCATTTTATGCTTCAATTGTCTAGCTCAGGTTCGTTTAACCTACGGCATACCAGTCGCGCAGGTGGTCTGTCACCATAGTTATAATAAATGTGCACGTCCTTACCACGGCATCAGTCGCTGATGAGAAGAGTTGACTTGCTGTTAAAACGTTTTCTAACGCGCCTCGGGCATGGCCCATCGTCAGACTATAAGAGAAAAGCTTGATACAACCTGTCGTGTCAAGTGGTATCGATAATGGCATTGGCGTTCAACTGGCTGTTGCTGTCTGTGTCTGGAGAAGTGGTTCATCCTGAAACGAGTGTTTTTCTCTGATTAAGCATGGCTGTATTCGTCTAGGTAAGTGAATTCGCTAAAAAATAGACGTAAGAGTTCTGGAACTCCTCAAAAGGCGCGTGAAGAGCCGCTGTATGATGCGAAAACGGGAGTATGGTGTGCAAATAGTGCAGCACGTATTTTTGGCACTTGTGTCCTCAAGACGTTATGGAACACAGCCAACATACAAGAGCGTTGAGCTGCCTACGATTCAGGCGTAAAATAGCTAATGTTAGACTGCAGACAGCGCATACAAAACACGGAATATATAATGCATCCGCCTTACGTCACACAAACAGCTGGCGAGTGGACATCCATTCACTAGATGTGAATATAAGCATACACATGGCTCCACTCAGCAGGTAGCACCTCAGGATAATAACCAGACACTATCAGGGCAGTGTTTGAGCGACAGTCTCTGGACGTATTCTACAGTAGCCACATAGAAGATGCAGACTGCACATTCTGCAGGGCATGTTAGCCGTCGTTCACTGGATACGGGTATACAACAGTGTCATGAAGACAGCGCACGTGAACATTCCAACATTTCCGTCCACAGTCTTCATACTCCAGTTACATACTGTGCAACGTCTACCAACAAATCATTTTGAATTGTTGCTATACGGGTTGTCATCCAGTTTTACCACATCTGTTGCCTAACCCAATTTGCCGCTTGGTGATTCTGTGTAATTGCTGGGTGCCAGCAAGCCACCCCATAAGAGGAGGACCTGCTCTGGTGGAAGGGGGATCTCTTCTTCCTGTATTTATGTGTTTGACGTCACGTACCTTGTTAATACAACAAAGGACAAATCTTTTTCCACCAGACCATAACGTCTGATAGCTGTGTGAACAATATACGCACACCTACTTTCTAATAACAAACAACTAACGAAAAGACCTTTGGTTATCTCATGCAGAACAGTGCATGAGCACACAGTATCTGAGACAATAGTACGACGTGTTTTTAATGATAGGACAGCCTGTGTAGCTGCTAGTGACACACCAGTCTCAAATGGAGCCGCTGTTTCGCTTTTAAAATGACAGAAGTCTCCAAAGGGTCACATAAAATCGATACCATGTTTACCACATGGTCCAAACAACGGGCCAGAGTTGTAGGTGGCGTTTGGAGTCTGCCTATGATGGCATCGATTCTCTCGCTGCCATGGAGACAGTGCTTGAGTCGAACGTGAGGGGCCCTGTGCTGTAGTTTCACGCGTTCAAGGACACCAGGGATTTCGTCTATTTTATGTAATACTCAAAAGTGATACAAGACAGGAGAGTGAATTACAAGTGTCAAAAACTAACGCCCCCGCGATTGGCCGAGCGGTCTGAGGCGCTGCAGTCATGGACTGTGCGGCTGGTCCCGGCGGAGGTTCGAGTCGTCCCTGGGACATGGGTGTGTGTGTTTGTCCTTAGGATAATTTAGGTTAAGTAGCATCTAAGCTTAGGGACTGATGACCTTAGCAGTTAAGTCCCATAAGATTTCACACACATTTTTGAAAAACTAACGACTTTATTTTTTCCGTTATAATACTGAGTATTATAGAGGCCAAAGTCTGCTCAAAAGTTACAATGTGTGTGTGTGTGTGTGTGTGTGTGTGTGTGTGTGTGTTTGCTTGCGTTTGTGGGCATCAGCAGAAATTTTTGAAATAGGGGCAAGATAATAAAATTGCTATTTTGATATCAGAAAACTTGAGAAATTCCTGTTAACTATTAACAAAACTAACCAGCAAAAGTGCCACTTATTAATACTCCTCGAAATGAAGACACGGGAAATAAACTTTGAGGACACATATTTAATTTGTGTATAATACTGCTAACAAAACTTGAAATCTGGATATTACGTTAATGTCACATCTCCCTACATGATATTAACGAATTTTCTGCCGTTATTCCGCGATTACCTTAGCAAGGATACCGGAGCAGAGTGTTTGGAAAGGCAGCCTAGTACTCGCCGCAATGAGGGGGTGGCGGGGGGAGGGGGGGAGGTGAGGGGGTGATGCCAGATGTGGCTATGTGGCTTCTTTTATCAACAGAGCGTAGCCTGTCAATCTCATCAGTCAAGGGAGCCTCCTCTTCTGATACAGTCAGTGTAACAGAAGTAGTGAAGCAATCAGCTCCCCAGGAGTGCGGAGCAGTGAATGGCGCAGCTACATCACAGCCACCGCACGCCCATCCTCCCCCCCTAGAGATTATTTTTGTCTTTACACCTGTACTTCTTGAAGAGCCGAGCAGCACTGTCCCATCAGCGTGGGATAGTTGTGTTCGGTATGAATATTTTGTTCATCCAAAAGTATTGCATCACTCTGGTAAGTGTACTTGGTTGACCAATCATGAAGACACTGCTTTTGGGATAGTACCAACATGGTGTCTAAAATTGTGCATCTTGTACGTAAAAGGGAGGGAATTTACACGGGCTTCCCCCTGCTTCTTCATAAATTTACCGACAGTTCTCGCTTGTCACATTGCCAACAGCATAGAGTCGTCCACTACATGTGGAGTTTTCTGAAAGTAGAGAGTTGAGAGCCATAAAATTAGATTCTGAGATTTCTATTCCAGGCAGTCATAGAGATGAAGGTCATCACTGGCCACCTTGTGTTTTACTCATGCTGTTAACGGGGAATGTAAATGTTGCTATCCATATTCTATGAAGCCCTGTGCGTACGTACTTCGACACACAACTTGTGTTGCTTAATTTGGCTATAATTTATTGCTCCTTGTCCAAAAGGTCCAATGAAGATCTTATTGTGCGTACTTCACACAATCTTCCACTCGTTTTGGTACCTCCCCCACTGTTTGCAATTCAATTTGAGTTGTACAGAATTTTACTCTCTGTTAATACCTTTGTGATTTCTGTCAGTCATTACAGCAAATAAATAATTTTTAGCCTTCAACTTACATTTTGATATTCTTTAACTTGACCTAATTAACCTAATCATTAAAAATTAGTACAAGTGGTGGCGTTGTTTTCATCGAAGTCGGCAAATACAAGTGTATTTTACTCATTGTACTGTGAAAGCGATGAGCATTGTGCTCGCTCGTCTAGGATCTGTACGATTTAGTTATACACGTGAGTTTGTGAGAACAACGAGCACTGCACTCGCTCGCCCCACATCAGTACGACTTAGTTTTACTTTTTGCCCTACGACAACCAGTATTGCACTCGCTCGTCTGGTATTACTAGAAGCAAGTTCCGTTCATTAGAGGCGAAAACTTTTAATTTATTAACTGATTATTTACACCGAGCAGTCGGAACTTTATGACCACCTACCAAACAGCCCCCCCATGAACCAAGGATCTTGTCGTTGGTGGGGAGGCTTGTGTGCCTCAGCGATACAGATAGCCGTACCGTAGGTGCAACCACAACGGAGGGTTATCTGTTGAGACGCCAGACAAATGTGTGGTTCCTGAAGAGGGGCAGCAGCCTTTTCAGTAGTTGCAGGGGCAACAGTCTGGATGATTGACTGATCTGGCCTTGTAACACTAACCAAAACGGCCATGCTGTTGTAGTACTCCGAACGGCTGAGAGCAAGGGGAAACTACAGCCGTAATTTTTCCCAAGGGCACGCAGCTTTACTGTATGGTTAAATGATGATGACGTACTCTTGGGTAAAATATTCCGGAGGTAAAATAGTCCCCCATTCGGACCTCCGGGCGGGGACTACTCAAGGGGACGTCGTTATCAGGAGAAAGAAAACTGGCATTCTATGGATCGGAGCGTGGAATGTCAGATCCCTTAATCGGGCAAGTAGGTTAGAAAATTTAAAAAGGGAAATGGATAGGTTAAAGTTAGATATAGTGGGAATTAGTGAAGTTCGGTGGCAGGAGGAACAAGACTTTTGGTCAGGTGAATACAGAGTTATAAATACAAAATCAAATAGGGGTAATGCAGGAGTAGGTTTAATAATGAATAAAAAATAGGAGTGCGGATAAGCTACTACAAACAGCATAGTGAACGTATTATAGTGGCAAAGATAGACACGAAGCCCATGCCTACTATAGTAGTACAAGTTTATATGCCAACTACCTCTGCAGATGACGAAGAAATTGAAGAAATGTATGATGAAATAAAAGAAATTATTCAGGTAGTGAAGGGAGACGAAAATTTAATAGTCATGGGTGACTGGAATTCGGCAGTAGGAAAAGGGAGAGAAGGAAACATAGTAGGTGAATATGGATTGGGGCTAAGAAATGAAAGAGGAAGCCGTCTGGTTCAAGAATCATAAAAGAAGGTTGTATACATGGAAGAATCCTGGAGATACTAAAAGGTATCAGATAGATTATATAATGGTAAGAGAGAGATTTAGGAACCAGGTTTTAAATTGTAGGACATTTCCAGGGGCAGATGTGGACTCTGACTCCAGTCTATTGCTTATGAGCTGTAGATTAAAACTGAAGAAATTGCAAAAAGGTGGGAATTTAAGGAGATGGGACTTGGATAAACTGACTAAACCAGAGGTTGTACAGAGTTTCAGGGACCGCATAAGGGAACAATTGAGAGGAATGGGGGAAAGAAATACAGTAGAAGACGAATGGGTAGCTCTGAGGGATGAAGTAGTGAAGGCAGCAGAGGATCAAGTAGGTAAAAGACGAGGGCTAGTAGAAATCCTTGGGTAACAGAAGAAATATTGAATTTAATTGATGAAAGGAGAAAATACAAAAATGCAGTAAATGAAGCAGGCAAAAAGGAATACAAACGTCTCAAAAATGAGATCGACAGGAAGTGCAAAATGGCTAAGCAGGCATGGCTAGAGGACAAATGTAAGGATGTAGAGGCTTATCTCACTAGGGGTAAGATAGATACTGCCTACAAAAAATTAAAGAGACCTTTGGAGAAGACAGAACCACTTGTATGAATATCAAGAGCTCAAATGGAAACCCAGTTCTAAGCAAAGAGGGGAAAGCAGAAAGGTGGAAGGAGTATATAGAGGGTCTATACAAGGGCGATGTACTTGAGGACAATATTATGGAAAGGGAAGAGGATGTAGATGAAGATGAAATGGGAGATACGATACTGCGTGAAGAGTTTGACAGAGCACTGAAAGACCTGAGTCGAAACAAGGCCCCGGGAGTAGACGACATTCCATTAGAACTACTGACGGCCTTGGGAGAGCCAGTCATGACAAAACTCTACCATCTGGTGAGCAGGATGTACGAGACAGGCGAAATACCCTCAGACTTCAAGAAGAATAAAATAATTCCAATCCCAAAGAAAGCAGGTGTTGACAGATGTGAAAATTACCGAACAATCAGTATAATAAGCCACAGCTGCAAAATACAAACGCGAATTATTTACAGACGAATGGAAAAACTGGTAGAAGCCGACCTCGGGGAAGATCAGTTTGGATTCCGTAGAAATGTTGGAACACGTGAGGCAGTAGTGACCTTACGACTTATCATAGGAGAAAGATTAACGAAAGGCAAACCTACGTTTCTAGCATTTGTAGACTTAAAGAAAGCTTTTGACAATGTTGGCTGGAATACTCTCTTTGAAATTGTAAAGGTGGCAGGGGTAAAATACAGGGAGCGAAAGGCTATTTACAATTTGTACAGAAACCAGATGGCAGTTATAAGAGTCGAGGGGCATGAAAGGGAAGCAGTGGTTTGGAAGGGAGTGAGACAGGGTTGTAGCCTCTCCCCGATGTTATTCAATCTATATATTGAGCAAGCAGTAAAGGAAACAAAAGAAAAATTTGGAGTAGATATTAAAATCCAGGGAGAAGAAATAAAAACTTTGAGATTCGCCGATGACATTGTAATTCCGTCAGAGACAGCGAAGGACTTGGAAGAGCAGTTGAACGGAATGGACTGTGTCTTGAAAGGAGGATATAAGATGAACATCAACAAAAGTAAAACGAGGATAAATGAATGTAGTCGAATTAAGTCGGTTGATGCTGAGGGAATTCGGTTAGGAAATGAGTCACTTAAAGTAGTTAAGGAGTTTTGCTATTTGGGGATCAACATAGCTGATGATGGTCGAAGTAGAGAGGATATAAAATGTAGACTGGCAATGGCAAGGAAAGCGTTTCTGAAGAAGAGAAATTTGTTAAATCGAGTATAGATTTAAGTGTCAAGATGTCGTTTCTGAAAGTATTTGTATGGAGTGTAGCCATGTATGGAAGTGAAACATGGACGATAAATAGTTTGGACAAGAAGAGAATAGAAGCTTTCGAAATGTGGTGCTATAGAAGAATGTTGAAGATCAGGTGGGTAGATCACGTAACTAATGAGGAGGTATTGAATAGGATTGGGGAGAAGAGACGTTTGTGGCACAACTTGACTAGAAGAAAGGATCGGTTGGTAGGATACGTCCTGAGGCATCAACGGATCACAAATTAAGCATTGGAGGGCAGCGTGGAGGGCAAAAATCGTCGAGGGAGACCAAGAGATGAATACACTAAGCAGATTCAGAAAGGATGTAGGTTGCAGTAGATAATGGGAGATGAAGGAGCTTGCATAGGATAGATTAACATGGAGAGCTGCATCAAACCAGTCTCAGGACTGAAGACCACAACAACAACAACAACAACAACAACCTAACAGCCGATATGTCCACCTGTGGCACAGATAACAGCGGCGTCGCGTTGTAGCATGGACGGAATGAGGCCTTCGTAGGTCGTTGGAGGGAGTTAGCACCACCTCTACACATAAAATTCACCTAATTCCCGTAAATTCCGGTGAGGGTGCCGATGAGATCTGACACCACGTTCAATCACATTCCATATGTGTCCCATCTGGTTCAGTTCTGGCGAGGTGGGGGCCGGTACAATATTTCTTTGGCGTCATGGTGCCTTGCACCAGCTGTACTACACCAATGGATGCCCACATAAAGGTTTCCTAGAGCATAATGGAACCGCCACCAGCTTGTCTCCGTCCCGTAGTGAAGGTTTCAAGAAGCTGTTCCCCGGAAGACGACGGATTCCTGCCCTCCCATAGGCATGATGAAGAAGGCATCTGGAATCATCAGACCATGCAACGCTCTGCCGTTGGGCCAACGTCCAGTGACAATGGTCACGTGCCAACTTTAGTCCTAGTTCCCGCTGTCATGGTGTTAACATTGGCACATGCATGGGTCGTCGGCTGCGGATCCCCATCGTTAGGGGTGTTCGGTGCACTGTGTGTTCAGACGCACTTGTACTCTGCCCAGCACTAAAGTCTGAAAGTCCGATGCTATTTCCGCGACACTTCGCCGTCTTTCCTGTTTTACCAGTCTGCCCTGCCTATGACGTCCGATATCTGTAATGAGGGTTTGGCCGCTTAACACTACGCCAGGACGTGGTTTCGCCGCGTGTTGAATACACTCACCACAGCACTTTTGAAACACCCGACAATTCGATCCGTTTCTGAAATGCTCATGTCGAACCTCCGGGCCATCACAGTTTGCCTCTGGTCAAACTCAGGTAGATCGCTCGCCTTTCCCATTCTACACACGGACAGCACACCTCACTGATACTACATATACTATGAGCTTGCCTGACTAGCAGACATTCCACGCCAGGTGACGCTGCTATCACCTGAGCTGGTTTGTATTGATTGTAGGTCGTTGTTCTGTATTTTCTGGCTGGTCAGCGTGTAAATTAGTTATGCAAAAGTAACCTCTAATTGAGAAAATTGGCTTACCTTAGAAAAATGTCTTATATAGGTCTGGATGCAGTATAATTCTTAAGTTTTATTCCCGCTAGGTGACATGCGCCAACGAGTTATTACAGCAGTCATCACGGAGTCGTACAACGGTTCAGGGCCTGTCCAGTGTTGTTTGTGGTTTAAGGAACCCAAATCAGCTACTACATTTCACAGACACGCTGCTTCCTCATAGGCAGACTGTTATAAACTGGTACTATTCTTTTACTGAATGTATTGTTTTCATGCCTTTCTTTGTTTAACTAGGTTGCCTTACAGAACGTTTAATAAAATGTGTTCGTAGAACTACATTTTTGGGACGATCAAGTAAAGTGTTTCCTGGGGCACCACTGGGCGAGATGGATGTGTGGAACCTTGAAGAATAATCACAAATTTGGATAGTAAAATCGACTCTTCACAGCCTAGGACTTAACCAAGATACCCCTTGAATGAGATTTTCACTCTGCAGCGGAGTGTGCGCTGATATGAAACTTCCTGGTAGATTAAAACTGTGTGCCCGACCGAGACTCGAACTCGGGACCTTTGCCTTTGGCGGGCAAGTGCTCTACCATCTGAGCTACCGAAGCACGACTCACGGCACCTCCTCACAGCTTTACTTCCGCCAGTACCTCGCCTCCTACCTTCCAAACTTCACAGAAGCTCTTCTGCGAACCTTGCAGAACTAGCACTCCTGAAAGAAAGGATATAGCGGAGACATGGCTTAGCCACAGCCTGGGCTGGGCTGAGCTTCTGTAAAGTTTGGAAGGTAGGAGACGAGATACTGGCAGAAGTAAAGCTGCGAGTAGCGGACGTGAGTCGTGCTTCGGTAGCTCAGATGGTAGAGGACTTGCCCGCGAAAGGCAAAGGTCCCGAGTTCGAGTCTCGGTCGGGCACACAGTTTTAATCTGCCAGGAAGTTTCAAGAGACCCCTTGTCCGCAAATTTTGACACGTTATTATGCAACGATGTCAAATGGAATGCTGAATTCGTGATTTTATGACTGCACATTGGGCTGTTATGCACCCTATGGAATTACAGAAGTTCCATTTTGTGCAGATCTCCTAGATCGTAATTTTTCACAGTGCATTTTCTATCTCCAACCACAGATAATGGTATTTTCTCTTTCGGACTAAAACCTTTGGGTCTGTCAATAAAGTAGATATGAACAATATTACGGTGTACCAACGACATATGTTTCAAAATATCACTGAAAGCAGGCGGGTTTTCTTTGACCATAGACGAATGGCAAACTACTGCTGCAGTTAACAAGTGCAACAGAAGAAAGCGGTGTTCATTTTGCAATTGAAGACAAATGTTGTGCAGGTGTATTGCAGTCATCTCTACTTTATGATGGAAACAGGTACCAGAATTTGCTCACCAGTGTGTTGGAATGGTTCGTTTTCTGTGTTCGAGAAGTACTTTATGAAGAAGGGACAGAGAATAGTTGCCGGCTATATATCGCAACGTCCCGTAAATCTTCGCAAGTGCGTGAATAGAGGAAGTCACCGCCACCCCAGAGAAAAGGCACAATTTCGCGTGATCTGCCTGTGCGTGAACTCTGTAATGAATAATACAAGGGGGGTTTGAAAAGTCCGTGCGAAGTCCGAGAGATGGTGCGTATCGAGGTCATGCTTAGTTAGTAACATCTTTGGAAAGAACGCACACCAAGTTTCAGACATATTCGTCAATTTCTTTGTGTTTGGCATTCGTGTGAATCAAGGAAGTTGAGTGATTGTCAAAAAATGGACTAAAAAAAATTTCGTGTGGCGATTAAACATTATGAAAGCCAAAACGCCTCAGAAGATTAAAGAGAAGCTTGATGAACTTTACGGCGAGTCTGCACCTTCGATTAGAACAGTTTATAAGTTCTTTCAAAATTTTCGGTGTGCCCATATGGCACAAGTGATGCTGAACGTTCTGCCCGCCCTGTGGAAGTTACGACTCCACAAATCATTGATAAAATCCATGATATGGTGATCGATGACAGAAGAGTTAAGGTGCGTGAGATTGCTAGTGCTGTGGGCATCTAGAATGAACGAGTACATAATATTTTGCATAAACATTTGGACATGAGAAAGCTATCAACAAGATGGTTCCACGATCGCTCACGCTTGAACAGAAATGGGATCGTGTGAAGTGTTGCAAGGACGGTTTGCAGCTGTTCGAGAAGAATCCGCAGGACTTAAAGCGTCGTTTCATCACTGTGGATGAAACATGGATACATTACTATACTCCTGAGACCAAACAATGGGTTACCAATGGAGAATCTGCACTAAAAATGGCGAAGACCATTTCTTCGGCCACAAAGGTTATGGCGACTGTCTTTTGGGATTCACAAGGGATAATCCTCTTCAGCTGTCTGGAAAAGGGTAAACCTATTACAGGTGCAATTACTCATCGTTATTGGACCGTTTGAAAACCGAGCTGCAACAAAAACGCCGGCGATTGGACCGCAAAAAGTCCTTTTCCATCACAACAATGCACCAGCACACACCTCAGCATTTGTGGTCGCAAAAGTAATGGAAGTAGGATTCCAACTCGTTTCACATCCCCCCTATTCTCCAGACTTGGCTCCCTCGGGCTACTATTTGTTCCCCAATTTGAAGAAATGGCTGGCGGGATAAAGATTTTATTGAATTGAGGAGGTGAGTGCAGCAACTAATACCTGTTTTGCAGACTTGGACAATTCCTATTGTAATGTCTCTAGCAGCGGTCTCTCCGCGATATTTTCAGAAATTTTATAAATTATATAACTCAGTACATATCTCGAAATATCTCTTCTTATCTTACCGATTCCTGAACTTCAACATACGATGATTATCAATGCAAAGTAGTTTCAAGCCCTATTATTCCTTGGAGCGTCCATTTACTCCATGGAATAGCTTCTCTGCCATCTATGTTTTCTCTTATGAAAAGGATTCAGATCTTGCCGATTAGCCGTGAAACAACGAAGACGTATATGTATGTATTGTTGAGCTAGTCGCCATCTTGATGAGATTCTGTATGAGAAGGAATTTAATACATGAACTAAACTAAAGTAAGTGTGTTCGGGTATTATTTAACAAATTATTATTGACAGTGTCTGCTTACTACGCTGTGCTGCACGGGATCAGTGGGGAACGTCTGATTTACACTGGACGAACCTGCCGTTTTGTATGCTCAAGATATCCAGTTACTTCAAATAA
The DNA here is from genome assembly GCF_021461395.2 of Schistocerca americana. NCBI lineage: Eukaryota > Metazoa > Arthropoda > Insecta > Orthoptera > Acrididae > Schistocerca > Schistocerca americana. The sequence continues at coordinate 632,880,807 of NC_060123.1, read as the reverse complement.
ATTGGCTAACACGGTCTTACCAGCAGATCTCCGGTCTTCCCCATGTGATCACCGAAAGTTAATAATTATTACAAATGTTTTCAGGAGATCAATTGACAATTTTCGTCGCAGCGAGATTTCAAAATTGCCTTATGGAATTAAAGGTAAGCTCAATTTAATCAGGATAGAACAGTATTGAACTGTGTGAATGTGATAAGCCTGCTTTGTGAATGAAAATTCCCTTAATATACGCATGTTTTTTACTATCCTGATCAGTGAAGCTAAATCAGGCCGGTGTGAGAGAGGTTTTTAAATTTTTTGATTACCACAAAAATATATTAAACTATTATTCTGAAGAGATCAACAAATTAGAACAGCGTTGCACGAAGTATATAAGTCTAAAACGAGACTATGCCGAAAAATAAAAAAAAAGGTTTCCCCCAAACACGTAAGTAGTTTTTATTTTTGCACCGACTTTTAAAACGCCCCTCGTATGTCTGTACCACAGACTCCTGGACCAGAAAAGTCCCCCCTCTTGCCCTTTCCCGCTCCCCTTGCTGACAACAGTGGACCCGTAACTGGCGAAGAAAGGAGAAGTAGAAGAATAAGAGACTGGACGAAAGTAATTACTCCGTTGCAGCACCGGCTGTGCTCCGAGGCATAATCCATCCGCGAGCGGCCGACAGGCCAGAATTCCTAATCGGCTGGGCGGATTCGCTAATTCCTCCCGCGCGGATGGGCGCGTTCCGGCGTTTCCTCCGCAAGGCATCTGCCGACACCGAGTTCCGCGGCGATGATTGATAACCCGATAAATTACCCCGCGGCGCGGTGCAGAGTGTATTCGCCGGATCCCGGCGGCGCCGCGCGCAGATAAGCGACGCGGCTCTGCGCCTACGCCCGCCCCCTCCTCCGCGGGCGCCACCAATCAACTGTGCGGGAGAGCGGGCCACGGGCGGGCCCTTTGTGTGCGCTCCGGCTCCGAAAAAGGTGCGCGCCGCCCCCATTCACAGCAGTAACGATCTGAGCCTTCTCAAGACACCGGTCGGCGAGCAGTAGAACTCTACCCTTACGCACTGGGTTCGCAGACCTTCATATGGAACGTTACCTCAACGACGTGGCCGAAACTGTGTTGAAAAAGCCGTTTTTCAGCGTCTTTATCGTCACATAGATATCACTGGAGGAAGTGTCAACTGTTGTGGACTGGCAAGACAGCCAATCCACTGGGAGGAAGCCGAAAGGCACGCGTTTAAGCTCACACAGGATAGCGTGAGGTCTGGAACAGGCAAGGTCTTTATAGTAGCAAAAATAGTACGTAGCTTCTGGAATACTTTAATCCATAATTGGTGAACATCTGTCTGACGGTACATGCATCACAAGATAAATAGCAAATGATAATGGCGCCTTGCTAGGTCGTAGCAAATGACGTAGCTGAAGGCTATGCTAACTATCGTCTCGGCAAATGATAGCGTAATTTGTCAGTGAACCATCGCTAGCAAAGTCGGCTGTGCAACTGGGGCGAGTGCTAGGAAGTCTCTCTAGACCTGCCGTGTGGCGGCGCTCGGTCTGCAATCACTGACAGTGGCGACACGCGGGTCCGACGTATACTAACGGACCGCGGCCGATTTAAAGGCTACCACCTAGCAAGTGTGGTGTCTGGCGGTGACACCACATCAACTATCAAGTTTTGGTGTAAATTGTTCGAGTCTGGAGCCACAAGGCGCCCGGATTAAACACGCCAAGGGCTACGCAGAATTATTTGTTAAAAGCTATATGTTTTTAAATTGTGTAAAAAACAATTTTGTCCCCTTCCAAATAGTCTCCATTACAATTAATAAACCAGTGCTTCTACTATTCGAAACACTTTTGCAGTCATCTTTAGAAATGGCTGACAGCTCCACCATTGTTTTTTTTTTCTTGACTTGTTCAGTGTTGTGTAGTCGGTGTCGCGTTTCATGCCTATTTTCATGCGTGGAAAAGAAGTCTCACGGAGCCAAGTCAGGCGAGTAAGGTGCGTGGGGCAACGGAACCATGTCAGTTTTAACAAAAACTAAACGACAGAGATGGATGTGTGTGCAGGTGCGTTGTCGTGGTGGAAGTACCAGCGTCCTGTCTGCCACAAATCGGGTCTTTTTGACGAACACTGTTACGCAATCTTTTTAAAACTTCCAAGTAAAAGGTTTGATTGACGGTCTCACATGGGGAAACAAACTCTGAATGAACTACAGCCTTGAGATCAGAAAAGCAAATCAACATTGTTTTGATGTTTGATTTGATTTGATAACATTTTTCTGGAAGGAGTGAAGATGACGTCGTCCATTGGCTTGACTGTTGCTTTGTTTCCCGGTCGTTACCATAGCACCATGGCTCGTCACCAGTAATAACCTTTGAAAGAAAATCTGGATCAGTTTCAAGCTGTTGTTTCAAAGGAGGACATGTTTCAATTTGACGTTCCAGTCAGTACCCCGAGGAAAAAATTTGGCAGCAACTCTTTTCATTTCCAAATATGTCGTTAAAATTCGCTGAACTGAGCTACAAGATAATCCACTAATCTCAGGCAGTTGACAAGTTATCTGTCGATTTTTTCAATTGTTTTCGATAGTTTCGTCTAATCGGGCAGTTTATGGTCGTCCAGAACGAGGTTTGCCATCAGTCGACATGTCGTCATTTTTAGATTGAGTAAACCATACGAACACTTGAGTTTTTCCCAAAGCGTCATCTTGGTATCCTTTTTTTCAACATTAAAACGGTTTCAGAAGCCTTTTTTCCGAATAGCTGCACATTGTTCACTTAAACTTGTTCAGTTAAACCTCACTTAAAAAACGAAACAAGAACAAAACAGCGCTAGCAAAAGCAATCACTGCAAATGAAAAGAAGAAGCCAGGCCGACTGCCTGCGACGCTGAATTGGGAGAGGTGAACTATACATCCCTAGCGGCAGAAATGCGCACCACACAAGCTTCGTCCACGACAATGTTATTTCGTTTTTAGGGTAGCCCTCGTATTTTAATATAAAATGTAATAACTTGAGAAGTAACTGTGATCATTGTCGATGATATGCTTCTACAAGTATGGTAACTCAAAATGCTTTTCTAACACACCCATTACACCTCATCATGCCCATCGTTAGTCGTGCGACAGACATCTGATCTGTATTTCACTTCTCTCGAAGTCTTTTTCAGCAATGCAGACGTAACATTTGCGACAGCAGCACGAATGCGAATACGCAGATCTGGTAGACCACGAGCTGGTGGTGTCTGGTACTTTTGATCTTGATAATTAGCACAGAAACAAGTGATGTAATCCCTGGCCTTCCTGGGAGGGGCCAATCAGTCGCTGAACTACTTCTCCTAACCCAGCGATCTGAGAACTCATGATCCACACAGCGATCTGAGAACTCATTATCCACGATATCCCTCACATTGTTCGCAAAACGACATGGTGCGCCGTGTTGTTAAAATACCAACTCACGTTGCACCAGTGTAATACAATTCGGCTCTCCGAGAGGAAACATACAGAACACCAGAATGAGATTTTCACTCTGCAGCGGAGTGTGCGCTGATATGAAACTTCCTTGCAGATTAAAACTGTGTCCCGAACCGAGAATCGAGCGCGGGACCTTTGCCTTTCGCGGGCAAGTGCTCTACCATCTGAGCTACCCAAGAACGACTCACAGCTTTACATCTGCCAGTACCTTGCCCGCTAAAGGCAAAGGTCCCGAGGTCGAGTCTCTGTCCGGCATACAGTTTTAATCTGCCAGGAAGTTTCATACAGAGCACCTTCCACGGTGGACACTACATGGCTACTGACACACATTTACAGAAAAATGCAGTTACGGACATACGCACGCGGTACCAACTGCCTTAAACAAACACTTGTAGAAGCAAACCGCCAATAGATTTCAAGTTATTACATTTTATATAATTATGAGTTTAACCCGGACACCATGTCCGACTTCGAAAAAATAATATCTATAAAAATTAGAAGATAGAAGGGACATATAACTATTAGAAACATTACACAGTCAACTAAAACGCTCATTCATCCAGGTTGTTAACAAGAATAATATGCAGAAGAATGGAACAAAAAACTGGGGACCCGTTAGATGATGATGTTTGCCTTTCCGAAAGGTAAGGGTACCAGACAGATTTTTCAGGCATTTCTGACGAAGCGATTGATAATGGAGGCAAATCTGAAGTAAAATCATATTAAGTCACGCTCATAGGATTCATCGAACTGATAAACGTATTCGACAACATAAAACGATGCAAGATGATCGGACTTCTGAGAAACGTAGGAGTAAGCTATAGGGAAACACAGATAACACAGTATATAACATGTGCAGGAATCAAGAAGAATCGGCGACCGAGAACGAAGTGCTCGGATTAAAAAAGGTGTTAGACAAGGATGCAGTCTTCCGCTCCGACTAAACAACGCAAACATCAATGAAGCAATGACAGAAATAAAAGAAAGGTTCAACAGTGTAGCTAAAATGCAGAGTGAAAGGATATCAAGGACGAGATTCTGTGGCGATATTTCTATGGTCATTAAAAATGAAGAAGAATTTCAGAACGCACTGAATGGTATGAACAGTACAGTCAGAGTGTGAACTAAAGAAAGACGAGAATAATGAGGAGTAACAGAAAGGAGGTTATTGTTAAAACTTATCGAAACTGGGTACCACGAAATAGACGAAGTTAAGGAATTCTGCTACTTTGGAAGCAAAATAATATAAGTCGGACAAAGCAAGGGCATAACAAACAGATTAGACAGGCAAAGAGGGCTTTCCTGTGCCAGAGAAGCTTGGTAGTGTCAATGTTCGATTTTAATTTTAGAAAGAATTGCCTCAGAATGTACATTTGAACCACAGCATTGTATGGTAGCGAAACATGAGCCGTGGAAAAACAGTAAAAGAAGAGCATACAAGCTTTAGAGATGTCGTGCTATAGAAGGACTTTGATAATTAGGTGGAATGGTAAGACGAGGAATGAGGTGGTCCTCCGCAGAATCGACGAAAAAAGGAACAAAACGAAAACGCTGACAAGAAGAAGGGACATGATAGTACCTGTATTAAAGCCTGAGTGAATATCTTCCATTGTACTAGAAGGAACTGTAAAGGGAAAAACAAAGGGTAATAATTGTAGGGGAAGACAGGTATTGAAATACATCCAACAAATAACTGAAGACACAGGTTGTAAGTGCTACTGCGAGATGAAGAATTTGGGACAAGAGAGGGATTCGTGGCAGGCCGCATCGACTCAGTCGGTACATTAAAAAAATTAAGATTCAGGCACGTGCTTACGGGATTTTGACCACTTCTGTGAGCTTATTTTTGACGACTACGTCATTAATCCTGTTAAGAGTTTGATCAGCACGATTTGAGCTCCCGGGCTAAGCGGTAAGTCTAAATGTTGAGCACCACAGCGGAAACTAATATTAATGACTCATTAAAACCAGCTACGGAGTTTATTAACATTTACTGTGTTGTCACAAATTACATCCGTTAACATCTTCAGGTTCCTGAGTTGTGCTAAAGTAGTGACACAAAATGTCTGGTTGTCGTATGTAGGGTTAAAGAGAAAATACAAAAACACTGATCGTAAATATTCTGCTGACTTCCTGATGAAAGTATACCGTACGGACCCGGCATGGTGCGTATAGTTTCCTGTAAGTTAGTTCTAGATCTATTGACTGGCCTTGAACGGCAGGATCTAATCGAGATTCCTACCTAAGTGAAGGAATACACACACATTAAAATAAGTTTTGCGTCACCCCTGATCCTAGAGCTCCTGAAGATAGACGTTGGCTGTGGATATTGTATCCAAGACAGTCCCTTTGACTGTTCAGAGATGTCACTAAACCAGCCCAAAGATGTAAACAACCACGCATGAGCAGCGCCTATTAGATGGAGTGGGCTCCGACAGCCGATGAGTTCCAGTCATTTAATCAAGAAGGAGACACACGGCTCGTGTTGTCTGTATTCCAACCATGCCCAGACGGTCAATATCGCGGTTCGATCGCGTCCGCGTTGTTTCTTTGTGCCAGGAAGGGCTCTCAACAAGGGAAGTGTCCGGGCGTGACGGAGTAAAGCAAAGCGATGTTGTTCGGACATGGCGGAGATAGGAACTGTCGATGACATGCCTCGCTCAGGCCGCCCAATAGCTACTACTGCATAGGGTGACCGCTGCCTACAGATTATGGCTCGGAAGAACGCTGCGAGCAAAGCCACCATCTTGAATAATGAAACTTCCTGGCAGATTAAAACAGTGTGCCGGGCCTTTGCCTTTCGCGGACAAGTGCTCTACCAGCTGAGCTACCCAAGCACGACTCACGCCTCGTCCTCGCAGCTTTACTTCTGCCAGTACCTCATCTCCTACCTTCCAAACTTAACAGAAGTTCTCCTGCGAACCTTGCAGAACTAGCACTCCTGAAAGAAAGGATATTGCGGAGACATGGCTTAGCCACAGCCTGGGGGATGTTTCCAGAATGAGATTTTCACTCTGCAGCGGAGTGTGCGCTGATATGAAACTTCCTGGCAGATTAAAACTGTGTGCCGGACCGAGACTCGAACTCGGGACCTTTGCCTTTCGCGGGCAAGTGCTCTACCAAGAGCTCCTGGCGATGATGCGTTAGTTGGTCAACCTTACAGCTATCACCGCTAAATGGCAAAGTCATCATTTTTCACAGCAGCACAGGAATTCAGTTCATCGTAGCTAAGCCATTTGGAAAGAAATGTTTGTGAACTGTATACTTAAACATTTCTCTTGGATCACTCTACCTGTTACTGAACACCAGATCAAAATCTCCGCAGTATTTCCCGAGCTTCTTGATTGATTACAAATGTAATTTAAGCTTGTGAGGGAAAAATAAAATTTTTAAGGGATGTAATGGAAAAACTTTTATTTGCTTACTCTGTGAAACCTTGCTTTTTGCTGAAGTCGTGGTTCTAGGTCAACTGGAGGCTTTTGATGAGTGAGTTTGTGAATATCAAAAATGGCCATATCTTATCTGACGGACAGATAAGAACGTCAAGAAATACAGACAGACGGACAATAAAGCCGTCCTATGAGGGTTCCGTTCTTACCGAATGAGGAACGTAGCCCTCAGATGCATGTAAAGCTTTCACGTAGCTCCACTGCTATTAAAACTCTTCATCTGCGAGGAATATGGCACTCAATCATGATTTAAAACACATCATAAAAGTCCTTATTATATCGCGCGGATATCTCGGACATGTGTTCAAGTCTTCTCAAAAAACAAAACGAGAGTCTGGTAGACGTTCGAGCTGCAGGGAACTCCTAGTTTAAAAGCTCCTTGCTCACATTCTGAAGTTATAGGCCATTACTGCTCAGAGTTTTATCTTTGTTTGTAACTTGGTGGTAGTTTTACGCACTTTTAATTAACTTCTCCTCTACCATAATTAAAGCAAACTGCGAACTGTGAACCGTTAATCCCGTAGAATGGCCACCCAGGGAAACGGCGAAAGAGAACTTAATTGAAGTTCATAATTTTTGAATTAGTGAATCACGACATCGCGTCTAGCACCTCGAGCGACGGGCGTATACTGTGCAATTCAGGAGGGACAGTGCGTCGCATCGCCGTAAAGCTCACGTTATTAAAGCGACGGTAGGTACGGCCGTTCCAGCCGCGCTGATGTGTGAACTTTGAGCTGTTGTGTAGGCTGCAGAAAGCGTTTACGTCGGCTCTCGCGTCACGCTTTAGAAATCCATAAACGTGTTACCCAGCCGGATCAATCTATCAGAAATGCTGTCTATACTATATAATTTAGCAAATGATCCCTTCACAAGGATTGTTTGTTATAATTACATTACATCCAATTTTATGCAGTACAAACAAACGCAGATAATACGACCGTATTTAGGAGGCCTGGATGAATGATTCATGCCTGATTTTCTTTCCATAGTTAAATTCCAAATTTCCAAAACAGCGTTATCATCATATTACCATAGGTGGCAAAATCGGACAAATGTGAAAATTAGACGGACAGTCTGACAAATCGTACTCGTAAAATGTTGACCAAAATATGGTATAGAAGAATAGAAAGAGAAATTTAAGCTTTATTATAGCGAAATCATGTTGGTTTCAGGAACGGTAAAAATACCACAAAATCTCCAATGGATCATAGCATTTGTGTACCCTGAGAAATCGTTCGACAGTATAAAGAGGAGAAAGAGGTTGACAATCTTTAGAAAATTAACACTAAAATATAAAGACAGAAGAACAATCCTCAACAAGTGACATTAACAAAAATCGTAGATCAATACACTGAATTTCTTATTAAGAATGGACTAAGGCAAAGGTGGAAATTCCCAGTACTGTTTTTCGATTTCTTCTTCAAACAAGCAATAAAGATAATTAATTAATGAAAAATTCGAGAGAATAACAGTCTAGGGAAAAATGTAATCAACGCTGAAGTTCGCAGGCTGTACGTAGGGAAGGCAGAATAAAACTAGCCTCGAAGACATCGGATGCGTTAAAAAGACAAGCAACAGATATTAAGCAGGTAGTGTAAATTCGGTTGCCTTTCTTAAAGTGCATGAATTATTTGCTGGCCCAGTTTTGTTCTGTCTATCTTGTAGCTCTCCTGGCCGGATAAGAGAACCACTTACGCAACATATTGTAACGAATGCACTACATTCGTAGCAAGGAATATGGTTCAGAGATAAACAGAACAAAGACGATAGTAATGGAGAATAATTACTTGCTCAAAATCAGTACTGACATAGGCGAAGACTAGGAAAAACTGAAAGAATTACCCTATCTGAGAATCATGTAGCAAGCAAGGTAGTTATCGAAAGTAGGACGTTGCAGGAAAAGAAAGTTATGTTCTTTAAGCTGCGACACGTCACGAGTAAAACAGTGATCCAGAGGTATAGAATAAATTCCTTTTATTTCCGTCCATGATCACAAAGTTGTTTGGTCCTTAGTCTACCTGTTTCGATCAACGATGACCATCTTCTGATCTCGATATTGGTTTGCTGCTTCAGTCTACAGTACCACTTTTTGGATCACGATACTATTCGTGTCGCAGCTGGTGAAACTGGTGCCCAGTCCAGCTTTGACAGACCCAAAAAGTTCTGTAAACTGAAGCATCGAATCAATGCCTTCGAATCAGTACCGTTATGTGACGATGGTCACCTCTGAGCGAAACCTGTACTCTAAGGACTAAACAATTTTTGTGATCATAGCTGAAAATAAAAGGAATTTGCTATAAAACTTTTTTCAATAAAATTAATGTAATGACATCGGACATCAATATGGAACTGATGAAGAAATTACTTGAAGGGTGAATCCGGGACACAGCATGTAAAGAAGCGAAACGTGGATCGCTACATTTCTGAAGATGAAGAAACTCGAAGCCTTTGAGACGTGTGTCATCAGAGAATGTCAACAATTAAGCGGACGTATGAAGCACAAGATGGATCAGTACTAAATAGACAATTACCAGGAGAATAAACACGTCATTGTGACATGTGCTACGACGTCGTGTTATAGTTAACTGTCGTTGGAAGCAGCAGTAGGGCGAGAAAATAGTAGAGGTGAACCAAGAATAAAAATTCATAACGGAAGCAATACTTACGAAAAATCAAATCACTTTCGTAGTATCTGTCGTCCGGCACAAGCATTCGGCAATATAAAATTGTGCGAGACATACGAAATTCTGTAGAAAAAAGTAAGCTATAGGAAAAGACGGATAACATCCGATACAAACAACAACCGAGAGAAAACAATAAGAATGCAAGACCAAGAACGAAGTGCTCTGATTCAAAAGTGTGTAAGACAGTAATGTGGTCATCCGTCCCTACTGTTTAATATGTACGTCATAAAAGCAATGAATAAAATAAAGAACTTTCAGCATTGCAGCGCATCAGCAGTCGTAAGTATCGAAATAATTATGAAAAGTCCGCCTCGATTGGACAAACTTCCTTGTGTTTACCTAGGTTTCAGCGTGGGTAACCATGCCTTCTTCAGAACAGTTCGGTGGAGAGCCTGTGACCATCGTACGTTGGCTGGGGCGAGGCAGCACGCACAGGGTTGAGATAAGTGGTGTTATATTATTGACTTGGTACATATGTACCGTGTGTTTGTAAAAAAAAAAAAAAAAGTCTTACCGTTGTAGGTGTTGACTTTAGCCTTTGACTATGCCTATTTAGGCAAGCTATTTTATATCTGTTCTGAAGAAGGCGTGGTTACCCTCGCTGAAACCCAGGTAAACACCAGGTAGTTTGTGCAGTCGAGGCGGATTTTTCATAATTATTTCGAATAAAATAAAATAAATATTCAAGAATGGGATTAAAATTCTTGACGAAGAATATCAACAATAATATTTGTTGATGACATTGGTATCGCCAGTGAAACGAAGAAGAATCATAGGACGCACTGAATGGAATCAAGTCAAATGAGTACAGAACATAAACTGAGAGTACACCGAAGAAAGACGAAAATAATGAGGAGTAGTATAAATGACGTTAGCAATAAACTTAACATCGAAACTGGGAACCAAGAAGTAGTCTAAGTTAAGGAGCTCTGCCAGCTTGGAAGCAAAATAATACCAGCTCGGACAACCAGAAGATATCGTCGTCGTGCAAGACAGACAATATATAAAACAATTGAAGACGTGGAAATGACAACATCAGCCGCTGACAAGAAAAGGAATACTATCAAATCTGTCGCTGCACACTCTCTACTCGATGGACCCGCAGTCTTTTGTGGTTGCAGACTGAACTTCAGCATCGACATTAATGATTCGTTCACCCATGGCAACGGATGGTTAACAGTCGCTATAGTACGAGGTGGTACAGGCGTTCCTAATGTATCAGGACTGGAAAGTTTCGTCGATCGTGATATCATAGCCTATCGAACATATCATGTGACTGAAAATGCAAATAAAGACTTTGGCAAATCAACATATATGTCACCCTCCCCCTTTTCCTTGTATACACGTAGTAGACGTAAGATATCAGTTAATGAAACTGTATTTATATGGATCAAAGGTAAAGGTACTTGTGAATATGTTAAATTTGTTGGCGACTGTACAATGTATTTTCACAAATAAAGTGAACTGTAGCGTAGCTTAAAAACGGACAAGGGTACATCTAGAATCTGTCGACATAGAGTATGCAACAGCATGTTACGTCAGCTCTCTGAACGGTTGACCTTTGACCCCGCCGATAAGGCGGTGCTATGTCATCTTGGCAGCGCGCCAGCCACCGACTTAGCGCTCTACTGATAGCAAACATTGGCCTTAATCTGAGGAAGAAGTTTCTGAAAATATTCGTTTGGAGCATATCATTGTATGGCAGTGACTCATTGACTGTGCGTAAATCGAAAAAGAAGAGATTCGAAGCGAATGAGACGTCGTGCTACAGAAGAATGTTGAAAACTAGAAGGATTGATAATATACGGAATGACGAGGTTCTGTGCAGGATCAGCGAAGAAAGGAACATATGGAAAACGTAGACAAGAAGAAGGGACGTGATGGTATGAAATGTGTTAAGTCGTAAGTGAATAACTTCCATAACAACAGCCACTTCCGCGTAAATACAGCCCACACCAATACGGAGCCACCACCTACTTGCAAAATGCGTTGTTGCCCACCTGAGTGCATGGATTTGTAGGATAAGTGCCACACTCTAACCCTACCACCAACTCTTACTAAATAAAATCGGGACTTACCTGAGCAGGGTTTTCAAGTCGACTAGGGTTCAACCGCCATGGTCACGAGCCCAGGAGGACTGCGCTAACGGATACGTTCGTCGTACGTTCCACACCGACATCTGCGGTTTTTACACGAAATGTTGTTTGTCTGTCAGCAGCGACAACTCTTCGCAAACGGCGCTACTCTCGGTCGTTAAGCGAAGGTCGTCGGCCACTGCCTTGTCCAGGTGAGAGGTAATGCCTGAAATTTGGTACTTTCGGCACTCTCTTCACACTGGAATATTGAATTTCTAACGATCTCCGAAGTGGAAAGTCCCATGCCTCTAGCTCCAACTCTCATTCCGCGTTCACAGTCTGTTAATTCCCGTCGTGCGGCTATAATGACATCCGACAACTTTTTACAGGTATCGCCTGAGTTCAAATGACAGCTCCGCCAATGCACTGACCTTTCATAGCTTCTACAGGCGGTACTAGGGCCATCTGTATATGTGCATATCGTTGTCCAATGACTTTTGTCACCTCCGTGTAAGTAAACGAAGGATGTTGCATTGTAGTATGCTTGCATTGCATCACATCTTTGTATCCATGCGAAATTTATTGCGATACAGAATGTTTTAGCCAGCTCTCTCTTCCTCCCTCCCCCCCCCCTCTCTCTCTCTCTCTCTCTCTCTCTCTCTGACTCTGACACACACACACACACACACACATATACACACACACACACACACACACACACACACACACACACACACACACACACTTAATCAATAGAAAGAAAAACCAGTACACGTTGCAAATATTTTATCTTACATTCGGTGTATAGTTTCGGGCCGAGACTCATTTTCAGATCAGCATAATAAAGCCGAAAATGGGTGTCAGGTTAGGTTAGGTTAGGTTAGGTTAAATGTCGTTTTCGACTCTGTGTAGTTGATTTGAAAATGTGTCTCGGCCCGACAAGAGTTAGTGAATGAAAAATAAAGTATCTGAAAAATGTACTGGTTTTTCGCTCTACTGACACACAGTATTGGCTTTAATGTAAACAAATACTAACATAGCCATAATACCAAAGATCTGCGTTCAGGTCCTAATGAGACAATTGGGACCGACCGACCGCCAAGTCATCCTGTGCCAGTAGCTGTTAATTGCCACTCGGCTAGCTCCTCAGTTGGCACCAGGAGGATGAGTACACCGCTTTCCAGTCCTCCCACCATGGAAAAATCCCTGGCAGTATCAGGACTCAAATACGCATCCTCTGTATTGCAGAGAAACACGTTGACCTTGAGTTATGGAGGTGGACTACGTAAGCACTAAATGTGAGCCTAAATTCTGTGTTTGTGTGGATGGGTGGGTGGGTGTGTGGGTGGATGGGTGTGTGTGTGTGCTAGGTGGTCGCGAGTATAAGAGCGGTTACTGGCCTCGGAGATCGATGGTTGGGGGGTTGTGGTGGGGGGAAGGAGGGGAGGAGAACGCATGTGCAAGTTTTCGTTGCCTGTGGAAACTCAGCCTTAGGTCGGTTGGCCGTACGGTGGCGTTCGTCATCGCTGGCGCCGGCTCGCCAGCTACGTGAGTTGTCTGCAGCCTGGGGACAGGTGGGCTGTGAGAATCGGCGCCTCCATTGTCCGCCGGACGGCCCGCGGGAGCGGCGCCAGGGCGGCCGCATTGTCCGCCGTCCAATAACTCGCGCGACACCTGCCGGCGGCTGCCAGCGCCCCAGCTTCCGCTCTGCCGGGCCCAAAGACTAACGGCCGCTGTCCGGCAAACGACAACACTCTGCCGTCCCGTCTCCTCCAGTCAGCTGGCGAACAGCGGCGCGGGGCGGCGCTCACTCCTCCCTCCGCCCACTACTGTGAGCGGGTTCTGCGGCTGTGCCTAAACTGCCCAAGCAAATGCACATTCCTCGATACTTTTACAGTCCTAGATTACACACGTGGTCAAAATACGAGTAAAACCAGCCGGGAAAATATTTCCTTCATCTTACGATAGACAGCCCATCTTACACTAACTATCCCACTCCTGACAGATGATATACAAGGTGGTCCAAAAGACCGGAAACACCCTCATAAAATTCAAATGGAGTAGCAAGTCCCTACACACGAATAACAGGAAGGGGGAAACTTCATAGGCTATGCCACCAACATGGCGGCCATCTTGAAAGCCGCCATCTTGGATTCAACTCCAAAACTTCAAATGGAATGTGGTCATGTGACATAACAAGCAGATAGAGAATTTCACCAGAAAAACAATGCCGTTGATATTTTAAACATGACTTTATTCATTCTCGGGTTATAGCCAGTTACATGTGGCAGCGGTGGGACGCTCGGCAGCATGTGTGTTATGTGCCGAAGAGACATTACGCCGATGTTACACAATCCCTAAAGACCACCAATAGTCATAGAATGGCTCGATGTTAATGCTATCCTCCGAACCCAGTCCTGATGAACTTTGACCAACACATCTGGCTGTATTTGACCACACGCATCAACAATGCACTGCTTTAGATGATGCAAATCCCATATTTTCACAGAATAAACCAGTGCTTTGACATGACCCCAAAGATAAAAATCCGAAGGAGTCAAATCTGGTGAACGTGGTGGCCACTCCACAGCACCCCTACAACCAATCCTCTTGCACATCCAGGTATGCTCGCACACTGTGCCCGTAATGTGGTGGGGCTCCATCATGCTGGAAGAATTCCGGAACTGTCCTGTCCTCCGTTAACAACGAGGGAAACACTTCTTCATCCAATAACCTCAGATAACCGTTGGCTGTTAAAAGTACCTGGTAACGTACCATCAATAAAAAAAGGTCCAACGACTTTGGTACCCCACACACCACACCAGACCATCACTTTTTGTGAGTCGACCGTTTTGGAAGCATCAATCCAGTGAGGATTTCTGTCGGACCAGTATCTGTGATTCTGCTTGTTCACTTCACCATTCATAAAGAAATTGGTTTCATCACTGAACACCACCTGATAGGGGAAACGTGGGTTTATCTGCAGCTTCTGTGTCGCCCATTCTGAGAACTGTACCCGACGGTCTGGGTCATCCTCGTTCAGGTGTTGGAGCAGCTGAATTTTGTACGAGTGCCATTTGTGCTTCGATAAAATTCGCAGTATACAGTATGAAGGTACGGCTAACCCCACATGCTTGTGACAGGCGACGAGTATTCCGTTGCGGACTCCTGCTAAATGATGCCAACAAGCTCACTGTTGTTGTTTCATCGGTGGCGGATTTTGGTCTTCCAGCCTTAGGTTTATCTGCGACAGAACCTATAACTCGGAATTTGGTCAAAAGCTTGCCAACTGCGATGTGAGTGATGGGCTGTCTGGTTGGGTGCCGACTGTTTAAATCCTCAGCAATGACCCGTGTGCTTCTTTCTCCTGATATCAAGATCATTTCAAAGCTTTCTTCATGTGTTAAGGACATTTTGTATCCTGTAAATAAGGGAATAATGATTAAAACGTTAGCATGAGTAAATGATACCTAACAGTTTAACACATGCAACACATCTGGCATGCGATACTCACTTTGCACCGTTTCAGACAACATTTTATGATTTTTCAGTACGTAATACTACGCTGCCGAGCGTCCCACTGCTGCCTCAAGTAATTGGCTATAACACGAGAATGAATTAAGCTACGTTTAAAATAAAAACGGCATTCTTTTTCTGGTGAAATTCTCTATCTGTTTGATATGTCACATGACCACATTCCCATCTGAAATTTTGGAGTTCAGTCCAAGATGGCGGCTTTCAAGATGGCCGCCATATTGTTGGCAAGGTTTACCAGAAGATATAGCCTATAAAGTTTCCCCCTTTCCATTCCTCGTATGTAGGGACTCTGTTTCCTCGTTTGCTACTCTATTTGGATTTTATGACGGTATTTCCGGACTTTTGGACCACCCTGTATATTGGATTGCCTGTCTTACAATGCATGAAATACACGATGGCTATTCGGAAAGTAAGATCATTGTCTATGTCAGTATGTTATCTCGATAGACTGCTATTCATATAAGCAGGGATGAACATCAGAGGGAACCAAGGCCGAATTCTATAGTGGTTGACAAAATTTTCCATAAAAAACGCTGTAGGGGCGTTCTCATTGCCCTTGCAGTATGCAGCGAGAATTGTCATGAAGAAGGAAATGCATGACAAGTATGTGATGTGAGTTTGCATGAAATCCGGTGAAACCTCGCAGCAGCCACCTATGATTCGTGGGAGAGACTGCTGTTCTACGCATCTTTACGTACTCTCTGTGTGCACAGAACTGAAAAGAGCGACGTGACTTGATCGACAGCCATACTAGATACATTGCTAGAGGGATTTGTGCAAATCTTCATCGGATTTTCGCTGTAGTTTCCATTTCGCTACCACTCTTTCCTTAAGAGGGGTAGGACGTCAAACGGGCCGTCTTGGAGCAAGACATTCTGCACCGTGACACATTTGTCAGTCCAGTAACAGCTCCCACACCCAATATCTCAGACCTAGCATGCCCTCTCCCAGGTATGTATAGATCCATTTATCGAATGAAATACATAGCTTTGTGACTGACAAATAGCTGTGGGTGGGAGTTGCGTTACAGGTTTGTACTGAGCGCTTTACAGTCAGATGCAATCGATAATTGTGAGCGCATTTCAAACGAACAAAACAATGTGTTTAGAGACATTGGTCGTCACTGTCTTTCTTCCTCAATGTTTGCTTTAATGAACCCCATATTTTTGTGATTACTTTCTACATGTGGTTCAAAAGATTATTCCCCATGGAGACGAAGTGTTGTTTGCATCCTTTCTTGTAATTGCTCCGCTTGTGCCAGTGTTTTTATTTCTTTGGTAGGCTGTGGTCAGAAACGACGATTATTGCTTTAACTACCGTTATTGCGATAGTGACATTTGTGACTATTTCTCTGTTACCCGATTCCCATGAATCCTTAGGCTGCAGTACCCGTTTCGTACAGCAAGTAGTAGTATGCAGTGGTCAGCCAGAATACCGAGCTTCTATCTCAGACATGCGCACCTCCCTCCAATATTTCAACAAAGGCTTAATCAGTTTTATTTCAAACAATTAAATATTATATGCGGAGATAGGAACAACTGAAATAGCGCATCACTTCACTAAAATTTGCATTTGTTGTAGCACTTGATAACAGACCAAGAAAATGTCGCTTGTTACACTTGACAGATAATAGCACTAGAACAATAATAAATACCCGATTCAATTTTCTGCACTTTAGTCTAGGTTCAACAGGCGAACACAATTCAAGTTCTCCCATAAATATAAATAAACGCGTAGGCGCGTTGAAGAATTGGTTATGAAACAGTCAGTTATAACATCAAGGCAGGCACACTCCAATTAAAGGGAAAATAATTAGCAAGTTCACACATTGTCTCGAACATTAAGGTGAATAACAGGAAAGTGCGCCGTCCACAACACCTTACGCCGACAGTTAACCTCAAGTAAGTTCCCTTCCTTACAATATGACATTAAGTACAGCTCAATAGTAATAAAAAACATTTAGATCCCACCGATATATATATAATTTAGTGTTTTTCCACCAGTTTTAAGGGCGAGTCGCGTAAGACTTAACACCCCCATTATCCCGTTGACGATTGCACGTATCGACAAGCGGTGTTCGGCGAATCATAGCCGACTATGGGGCACATACTTTGGTACATGCACAGTAATCACAACGTTTATATTGACCGAGATAAAGAGGCAAGTACATGTTTTTCAAATGGGACGCTATACCTTTTTTACCATCATTCAAACGCTCTGGAAAAGGGACGTATAGTGATGTAACGCATGTTGCTATTGTGATTCAAACATCGCTTAAAAGACGGCGGGAAAAATTGTACGATTGAAGGTCGAGGCGGTCGGAAGCGGCTGTAGACTGTAAACACGCCTCTCGCGACCCGCGGGCCGAGTTGCCGTGCTCTATGCAGCATGCACGGCCTACGCTACGAAGGTAAATCCTCATTCGCCCTCTTTTAAGCAAAGTTTGAATCACAATAGCAACATGCGTTAGATCGCTATATGCGTCTTTTCCAGAGCGTTCGAATAATGGTAAAAAGTATAGCATCCCTTTTAAAAAACATTTACTTGTCTCATTATCTCGGTCAATATAAACATTGTGATTATTGTGCATGTACCAACGTATGTGCCCCATAGTTCGCTATGATTCGCCGAAAACCACATGCCGATACGTGAATCGCCCCGGAATAAAGGGGGTGTTACGTCTTACGCGACTCACCCTGTATATATATATAATGACGATTAAAAACTGGTGGAAAAACACTAAATTGGAAATTGACAAATCTATACTAAAAGTAGCCGCACTCCATCTAAACACCCTAAAAATGGCAACTTAATGGCTACCTAGAGTAACAAAATTAAGAATAGCATGCTTATAGATTGACTAGAATAAAGCAATAAATAATATACACGGCTTCTGACGGCCAAGAAACTGTGTTGGGCTATTGAGCAGTGATTACTTTAAGCTAGCCACAACATACGCTAAGCAGGTTAGCGGCATATTTAAAGACAAGCGTCGAGCAAGAACCCTGGTCAGAAGGTAATGGAACCAGTACTAATTTACAACTACAGCCTTGAAATCAACTGATGACAGGGTGACCGTTACCGATGTGGCGTACGCTGGACAGTCAATAGACTGAACACACAGCTGAAGCCCAAGTATAATGCTGAGGGGCGAAACGCCCAGCCCAAAGCATGTTTAGCGCCAACATCTACTTTGAGAACAATACAGCCATGAAACAACAGGATGATATTGCAGCTTGCAGTACAAATGCGAGAGCCCGAATATAGGACTAAAGAACCCTAGTTTCTCAGTTACCAAAACAATCAAAACTAGCAGGATTCCCATACACGCAGACGTGCCAACACTTCCGTTCGTACCCCAGAATCAACTAGAGCAACATAAATCACTGACACATTTCTGTTAATATTTAAAACGCCATACTTAAATACCTTTGATTACCACAAGCCTTAATTAGATAACTCGTTATGCTCTGTTAATGATGCCACTCAAATGAGGTAGCAAGTTAAGGTATACAATTCTACGCTGCCAATTTAACACGCGTCGTGACAAGGAAAGAATGAATTTAGCTAATTAATTGAAAGTCACTACTTGGATTCAGTATTTGACGATGCGCTTAAAGTCAACAGACAAAGGTGAGAGTCAAGTTTACACTCGGAAGCAGCACACGCAGACCACGAGCATAAGGTGAGCATTAAATAAACTGTTCCTTGTTCAGTTATTTACTCACCGATGAAACAAATAATACTCGTCGAATTACTGCAGACACCGGAATCCCCTATTGCTTGCAAATGACCCAAATAATGGTCAAAACGTTTTACTTTAAGACCGACGACATCCATAGGAGAGGAGCTCCAATGGGGAACCAGGCCTCATCCCGTTAGATCCACCTGCGACCAAGACAGTAACATTGGCTTCTGTCACGGCTTTAACGATGCACCACACCTGACACGAGTCAAGCCAAACCATCAACAAAACGGAGTGGCCTCCTGTACATTCCCAGACGTCGGCAATACGAGTTCTTCCCCCCGACCGACGCTCTCCTGCAAACACGGCAGGCAACCGGCCGCAGCATCGCCACAGCGCCCTCTGGCTAGGCTAAGAAAACAGCAGAGCGCGAAGCGGGAATTTCGAGAGGAACGCGCTACAGACAAGGAGGAGGAAACGCAGAGAACTATCGCTACAAACCTACCTAGGCTATAGCAGAGTTACCTGGAGAGTGGTAACTGGAAGACAGACACAGACAGGCGCATGTAGCATCAGTTAGCTCTCTCCCTGTGTAGAATGCAGAAGTCGTGCAACCTATCTAAGTTTGACTCAGGGCAGATTGTGATGCCCCTTGGTTCGGCACCAGTACTTCGGAAAATGCTGATTTATCGGATGTTCAATGAGTGCTGTGGTGAGTGTCTTGAACACGTGGAGAAACCCAGGGTCAACCACGTCCAGATGTCGTGGAGTTGGGCGGTCACCCCTCATTACAGATGTCGTACGTCGTAGGTTGGACAGACTGGTGAAACTGAACCGTCGGTGAACTGTCGCGGAGCTAACACCAAACTTTAATGCTGGGCGGAGTAGAGGTATGTCTGAACACAGAGTGCACCGAACTTTCCTAACGATGGACCTCCACAGCCGACGACTCAAGCATGCACCAATGTTAACACGACGACATCGGGCAGTTGCGACTGAAATGGGCACGTGACCATCGGCACTGAATGTTGGCGCAGTGGCAGAGCGTTCCATGATCTCATGAATCCCGATACCTTCTTCATGGTGCCTATGGCATGGCGCGAATCTTTCGTCTTCCAGGGAAACAGCTCCTTGACACCTGCACTGCGGCGGTTCGGAGACAAGGTGGCGGCGGCTTCATTCTGCTGTGGAGAATATTCATCCATGTGTCCAGTGGAGATCGTGCAAGACGTGATAACGCCCAAGGTGCATCGCACACTGGTTGCAGACCGCGTACACCCCTTCATAACGATCGTAAGGGAAGACATAAGGGATGTTTCAGATAAAGTGTATGGCTTTGTAAATGAGCCCACATGAGAAACTTTACACTCTCTGTTCCTTTATGAACATGTTTTATTGAGTTACATTCCATAGAGTTAAGGCAACGAGATACAATTTCTTCAATAGAACATTAGTTTCTTCTGTCATTTAGCCAAAGTGTTTAACCATGTTTGTACATATCAGTTGAAATCATATTTCTATTCGTTTAGTTTGGGTGCTAGAAACGTTCAAAAGTGTTTAAGGGTGGATGCAACATGCAGTACATAATACAGGGTGATTCAAAAAGAATACCACAACTTTAGGAATTTAAAACTCTGCAACGACAAAAGGCAGAGCTAAGCACTATCTGTCGGCGAATTAAGGGAGCTATAAAGTTTCATTTAGTTATACATTTGTTCGCTTGAGGCGCTGTTGACTAGGCGTCAGCGTCAGTTGATGCTAAGATGGCGACCGCTCAACAGAAAGCTTTCTGTGTTATTGAGTACGGCAGAAGTGAATCGACGACAGTTGTTCAGCGTGCATTTCGAACGAAGTATGGTGTTAAACCTCCTGATAGGTGGTGTATTAAACGTTGGTATAAACAGTTTACAGAGAATGGGTGTCTGTGCAAAGGGAAAAGTTCTGGACGGCCGAGAACGAGTGATGAAAATGTAGCACGCATCCAGCAAGCATTTGTTCGCAGCCCAGGAAGGTTAGTTATGAAACCTTATCGTCTGAAATTGGTTCAAGCACTGTCTGCAGCTGATAAGATTAAAAGAATCGATTTCTGTGATTTTAACCTTGCTCAAATGGAAACAGATGAATCTTTCGTTTCAAAGATTGTGTTTAGTGATGAAGCAACTTTCCACACTAACGGGAAAGTCAACCGTCACAATGTCTGTATATGGGGCACTGAGAATCCGCGGGAAACAACTCAGTATGAACGTGACTCGCCTAAGGTGAACGTTTTCTGTGCCATTTCAGCCAATAAAGTTTTTGGTCCTTTTTTCTTTGAAGGTGCTACTGTAACTGCACTACAGTATCTGGAGATGTTAAGAGAATTGGCTGTTCCCTCAGCTCGAACAAGAAGTACAACAATTCATATTTCAGCAGGATGGAGCGCCACCACATTGGCACTTATCTGTCCGTAACTACCTGAACGTCAACTACCCGAGGCGATGGATCGGCCGCCAGGCAGCCCGTGACAGAGCACTTCATCACTGGCCTCCAAGAAGCCCTGATCTTACCCCCTGCGATTTTTTATTATGGGGGTATGTTAGGGATATGGTGTTTCGGCCACCTCTCCCAGCCACCATTGATGATTTGAAATGAGAAATAACAGCAGCTATCCAAACTATTACGCCTGATATGCTACAGAGAGTGTGGAACGAGTTGGAGTATCGGGTTGATATTGCTCGTGTGTCTGGAGGGGGCCATATTGAACATCTCTGAACTTGTTTTTGAGTGAAAAAAAACCTTTTTAAACACTCTTTGTAATGATGTATAACAGAAGGTTATATATACATTTTTAAAGTTGTGGTATTCTTTTTGAATCACCCTGTACGTGGCCGTCTGCAGATGGATGTTCTGGAGGCGGAATGTTGATGTGAGTGAGGTATTCGAATGTGTGCTCAAGACTGTGAATGCAAATGCAATACGTTTTGTAACCGACCTGCGGACGAGACGTAAAGTCGCCTGTATCACATCGATACGGTGTTAGGTGTCATGTTCCGTTGGACGCGTTATCGACGCGAAGAACACTACACACCGGACAGCTGAAAAGATGGGGGCTTCAGTGTGTCACGGACACTGATGTCGAATGGACGTGAAATACACATCCAGTGAGTACGTTGACATGTTGCTGATGCTTGGCGAATGGTCACACGATGCTAATGAACCAGCCATTGCGTGTGCCTTGAGATATCCAGGTCGAAGAGCTCCGGCAGCCATTATGTTCGTATGTGCTGTGCACCAATGGCAGACGAAAACCAGCAACAAATGAGGTGATGGAAGTGTTTATATTAGCTGCAGTACAGCAGGACCATCATATCTGCTTACGAGACCTTGCTGCAGTCATCGTATCTGCCTTAAATATGTGTGTCATATGATGAAGGGTCACATATTTCACCAGTACCGTCAGTGACACAGGAGCTGTATGGGAACGATTTCAGTCACAGACTTACTTTCAGCGAATGGGCGGTGCGTAGTTTTACTCTGGACGCTTTACAAAGTGTTATGTTCTCCGTTGAATCTACGTGCACAAATTATGGTTCAGAAAAGTCGCAATAATATCCATTACTGGGATACACAAATCCTACGTGGGTACGTCCAGTTGAGCTTCAACAAAAGCGGTCCAGTAACGTATGTTATGGAATCTTTCGGAATGAATTCATTGGTCCACACTACTTCACAGATAAACTGGCAGGTCAGATGAATCGAGCTTTTATAGCCGACAGCTTGGGCGCTTCCTTTGAAAATGTCCTTCTAAGCATTAGAGGCCGAACGTGGATACATCACGACGGTCATCCAGCCCATTCGCAAGTGTTTTGTTCAAAAACTGAACACCAGATTCCTTGAAAGTTGGTTGGGGCGCCGTAATCCTCAACAATGCGCTACACGGTCCCCGATTTAAACAACAGTAGATTTCTTTTTGAGGAATATCTAAAGAATCATGTTTATGTCAGTGGAGCCAAACGGCGAGGATACTTGTCGCTCCGTGACACCGGCGACGTTACATCCTGTCCGCAGGTCGTTAAAAGGCGCATTGCGTTATGCGTTCAGGAAAATGGGCACACATTGGAAAACTTCACTTTTATGAAGAATCCGCCACCTGAACATCCATCTGCAAACAGCCAAGCAGTATGTATAGTACATTATACGAGGCGTGTTTTTTTAAGTAGGTACCGTTTTGCCACACCACAGCCGCAACGCTGTGGTCGGCGTTCTGCGCCTGCGCACTGGATACCTACATCTGTTGTCTACGCACTGACGCCATTACAGTCTGATTGCTCCTTGTTTTGCTGTGTACTGAGTGTTTAAGATGCCTCCGATAATCGTGAGTCCCGCCGACTGTGAAGTACGGGCTGTTATAAGATTTCTTAGTGCTAAAGACCCAAAAGCGATCGATATTCATCGTGAGATCTGTACAGTTTACGGAGAAAACATTTTGAGTGATGGAATGGTAAGAAAGTGGGTGAGAGCATTTAAAGATGGTCGCACAAATTTGCATGATGAACAACGGAGTGGGCGTCCTTCGGTCGTTAATGAAAGTTTGGTGCAGGAAGTGGACACTAAGGTGAGAGAAAACAGACGCTTTACGATTTTCTCCTTACGGGATGACTTTCCTAATGTTCCTCGTAGTGTTTTGTATGGAATTGTGACCGAGCACTTCAATTACCGAAAACTGTGCGCACGTTGGGTACTGAAAATGTTGACGGATGCGCACAAAACCAAACGTTTAGACAGTGCATTGACTTTCCTTGAGCAGCACCACGACGACGGTGATGATTTCTTAAGCCAAATTGTTATGGGCGATGAAACATGGGTGGCCTACGTCACACCAGAATCAAAGCAACAATCCATGGAATGGCGGCACTCAGATTCACCCAGAAAAGTGAAGTTTAAGCAAACAATTTCTGCCCGGAAAATCATGTGCACAGATTTTTGGGACAGAAAAGGAGTATTGCTTGTGGAATTTCTGCCTCGTAACGAGACAATCAATGCAGCAGCTTACTGTAAGACATTTCACAATCTGCGTCGTTCAATTCAGAACAAAGGATGTGGCAAGTTGAGCAAAGGCATCGCTTTGCTGCAAGACAACGCCCGTCCGTATGTGGCGAATCAGACCAAAGATCTCATCACATCACATAGGAAACTCTAGATCATCCTCAGTACAGCCCCGATCTTGCACCCAGTGACTACCATCTTTTCCTGCACTTTAAGAAACACCTGGGCGGTCAGCGTCTTCAAGACGAGACGAAGTCAAAATGGTGGTGATGCAGTGGTTAACAAGTAAGGCGGCAGACTTCTATGGGGATGGTATTCAAAAACTGGTACGTTATGACAAGTGTCTCAATATTGACGGAAATTATGTAGAAAAGTAGATAAAGGTACACGCTTTCATTTAAAAATAAAATTATTGAGATGTCTTAGCATACCTTTTTTTAAATTTCGAAACGGTACAAAAAAAAGAAGAAAAACACGTCTCGTATCTACTCCTAACACTTCGAATGTTTCTTGTACCCAAACTAAACTAAATGCAATTTAAACTGATTTTTTCACTGCTGATTTAAATACATCCGCTACATGATAGAAAAAGCTAATATTCTAATTAAAAAATGTATCTCTTTGCTGTAGCTCTGTACGAAATAACGGAATAAAATATATTCATAACGCCACAAGAAGTGTAACGTTTCTCATGTAGACCGGTCTTAATAAATTTTCCTGTCACCTATTATTTTGTTCATTACAGAGGCATACACTTTATCTGGAACATCCTACATAGGGGGGGGGGGGGGTAATTACGTGAGGCCGTGACGGTGATAGCGACTACCTGCTCGTATTCATTGTCTTGGCTAGTAACAAACATCTCCCCAGCAAAGGCCACACCACAGACAGCAAAACAGAAACAACTACAACGTTTTCTTGTATATGAAACTGGAATTGATTTTCAAGCTTCCTTTCAGACTGGATTTATTAAGTTTTGCCATCCGCTGTTGATCTGGAGTAGAGACAAACAGTGCAATGTGATCATCGGAACGAACTTGCTTTGATGTGTTCGATAAACAAGCTCTGATTTCCTCTTTGTATGGCTTAAATGACACAGAAGTACTGGACTTGATGAGAATACTTTTGATGATATGGAATCTATTTAGTTGAAACGTCTTCGCAATTCTGAATTCCTCGCTATACTGTTGAAGCTCAACAGAAGCTACAGCCTTTATTTATAAGCTGACGAGCAAAATCATTATGGTTACCTACTTAATAGCCTGTTGGTCCACGGACTGTGTACAATACAACAGCGATTCGGAGTAACACATACATTCGACAAGTTGTTGGCAGGTTTATAGAGCGGAGCCCCTTATGGTTACCAGACATCTGCGTGAGTTCACTATTTTGCCCCTCAAAGCACTGTAGCCCGATTCTGGCCATACGGACAGTTAGCTTGCTGGAACATGCCATCACCGTCGGGAAGGGCATCAAGCCAGAAGAGATGCATGGCGCCTTTCGATTACTACCACAGATCCCATGGAAGCTCAGGTGAAAGTCCCCCATACTATAATACTGCGTCCATTGGCGTGCGTCCGTTGCGCGGTGCCTATTTCGAAGGACCACTCGCCAGGATGACGACGTATCCGGACACAATCGTCTTTCTAACAAGAAACGTGTGTCATCCGTTGAAGTGTCGGAAGTTCGATGCGGCTTTTCGCGGATGATGCTGTAGTATACAGAGAAATTGCAGCATTAAAAAATTGCAGCGAAATGCAGAAAGATCTGCAGCGGATAGGCACTTGGTGCAGGGAGTGGCAACTGACGCTTAACATAGATAAATGTAATGTATTGCGAATAAATAGAAAGAAGGATCCTTTATTGTATGATTATATGATATCAGAAAAAACACTGGTAGCAGTTACTTCTGTAAAATATCTGAGAGTATGCGTATGGAACGATTTGAAGTGGAATGATCATATAAAATTAATTGTTGGTAAGGCAGGTGCCAGGTTGAGATTCATTGGGAGAGTCCTTAGAAAATGTAGTCCATCAACAAAGGAGGTGGCTTACAAAACACTCGTTCGACCTATAATTGAGTATTTCTCATCAGTGTATGATCCGTACCAGGTCGAGTTGGCAGAGGAGATAGAGAAGATCCAGAGAAGAGCGGCGCGTATCGTCACAGGGTTATTTGGTAAGCGTGATAGCGTTACGGAGATGTTTAATAAACTCAAGTGGCAGACTCTGCAAGAGAGGCGCTCTGCATCGCGGTGTAGCTTGCTGTCCAGGTTTCGAGAGGGTGCGTTTCTGGATGAGGTATTGAATATATTGCTTCCCTCTACTTATACCTCCCGAGGAGATCACGAATGTAAAATTAGAGAGATACGAGCGCACACGGTGGCATTCCGGCAGTCGTTCTTCCCGAGAACCATACGCGACTGGAACAGGAATGGGAGGTAATGACAGTGGCACGTACAGTGCCCTCCGCCACACACCGGTGGGTGACTTGTGGAGTATAAATGTAGATGTAGATGTAGAAGCTACACGTGCCCACTGCAGCCGTAATTGCCGATGTCGTTGGATGAACAGGGAAAAACCTAGGTGTCGTCAGCTGCGAAGCTACATTTTCGAAAATGTATGCTGAACGCTATGCAACGAAACATTTACAATTACTCCAGTACTGTACTCCTTCATTAAATCTGCCACAGATAGCCACCTATTCTTGTTTACAGGGATGAAAACGACTTTCCAGTTTCTGTTATTATGCGTGGACGTTAAACACTTCATCGCCTACTCTTGGTTTCGCCATCCTTCAACCACTTTCCATGGGCGCTCAATACAGCACCATGCGAACAACCGCCTCATGGAGTGGCCGCGCTGTTTGAGGCGCCATGAAACGGATTGCGTGGCCCTTCCCGCCGGAGGTTCAAGTCCTCCCTCGGGCATGGGTGTGTGTGTTGTTCTTAGCATAAGTTAGTTTAAGTAGTGAGTAAGTGGAGGGACTGATGACCTCAGCAGTTTGGTCCCTTAGGAATACCACACACATTTGAACATTTTTTTCTTTTTCTTCTCTTTTCTTTTTGGCGAACAACCGACAAACTTCGCCGTCTCCGATATACATTTTCTGACGCTCTGGGCCTTAACAATCTACCCTTTGTCGAAGTGGTCTATGTCAGCGGATGTCCCCATTTGCAATCCGTATCGTCGCTAAAATAATTTTCCACTCATCTCTACTCCGCTAATATGCACTGTTCGAAAGAATTAGGGGAATATGGGTGTCAACGTCCGGGACGTTAAATCTGGTTTGACACAGGCTGTACCTCAGATCTTATTGCATAGTTTGAAATCTCCACTTTCAACGTAGGCAACAATGAAAATTATTTTCCTGTGTTGCGCAATACAGCGTCAGGTGACGCCTCAGGCGTCCCAGTGTTTTCGAGTGAGTTACAAGGGTGGCAGTTGACAATTGTGGACGTAGTAGTCAACCAAGCACACGTAACGTGACATCTTAATGTAACGCAAGTTGCAAGGGCGGTCTGTTTGATCCGAAAAGGATGTACTGTTGGGCGTGTTGTTTGCAGATGCCAATGTCTCTCCATCTGTCATCCATAAGTTGTGGACATTCTACAGGGAACAGGTCAGTACACAAGACGAGCTAGACAAGGTCACCGACCCATTGCAGTCGCACGTGAAAACCTATATTTGGCCTCTCTGACTTGCCCAGTCGTACGAATACCGCCATAGCACTGCAAGCCGGTCGTAGAAGGGCTACTGAAGCCGTTTATGCAATCACACTGTACTGACGAGGCTACGAGAAAGGACCTTACTACCGCATTCGAGTACCCCGCTCGACACGACAACAACTTGCAGCTCGCCGTTCTCACCTTCCCATGTTGACTGACCACTTCGTCACAGACGAGTCTACATATCTTCAGAAGCAAGGTAATGGCCATTATCGTGTGCGGAGACCCTTGGTAAGCGACACCTGCGAAATGTCGTCCAGGAAATCGACACACTTCCAAGACTCTGTAATCTTGTGGGGCGGCTTCTGTGTGAGAGAGTTTGTCGTTGTGCACGGTCGCGTTACGGCCAGGTAGTGCATGGAACAGTTCCTTTGGACCACAGACTCTCCAAGAACTTTCATCGGCTCTCATTGAAGAACGGGAACGGAAACCACGTGGTGACCTCCGTAGATTGACATGCCCCGTAGGCGTCAGCCGTAATAAAAGGTCATTTAGCGCATACACGTTACTGGAGTTCGTAAGGTCGAATGAAAAGCACCTAGGATGACAGGAAGAACGATTGTTTCTACTTTGTTTTTGACACACTTTGGACATTTCAGCTTTTTTTTATTCAAACGATCGATGATGTAATGATGTTTTTTTATGTACTAAAATTTTGAAAGGTAAACGTGTAATTTGGTCGCAAACCGAGTTCTCCTTTACTGTTGAACGGAGTGTGGCAGACGTCCCAAATTCATGTTCACCTAATTCTTTTGTGCAGTGTATTTTCCTTTCCCTGTCACATGCCCGAAACGCTGTCAGTCACGTACTGGAAGATACTAGCATAGGTTGAATCAGGTATTTAATAAATTAGGCAGTCCAGTTGTCTGGCTTTGAGACTGAGCTGCCACGTACATGGCAACACCTTACTGATCATTATATTATAAGACATAAGCTGGCTGCTCATTTTCTCTCAAAGTCTTCCTTCACCTTGCCAAAGTGCTTTGCATACGTTCCATTTCTTTTCTAGTGGGCAAAGGGAGCTTACAATATTTCGTTGCGTCACAGTGTGTGTCTAAGAAATGCGGAGCACAGACTGAGCTAATTCCGACTTCATTTTAATTCACTAGAACCCGTGATAACCTTGGACCTAAATAAGCGTCTCTGGTAAGCGGGCGGACGGCCGAGGCATGGTATGTTGTGGGAAAGGAGCGGCGGCTAGTGAAGAAGAAAGGAGACGGAATTTATTCTGCGAATGTAAATGAGTTAATTTGCAACTGTTCTGCGCGCCGGCTATTAAGGCGGCCTCTTGTGAGGCACTGGAGTGGCGGAGGGGCGTTGGCCGAGATATAGCGAGTCCTCGGGGGTGGGTCCGGGGGTGGGGGCTGCTTTGCATGCCACAGGCTGCGCCGGCGCACTGTTCGCTGCTCCTCTCCCCGGCAGTCGAGGAATTTCCAGCCGCTGCGCTGCGGTCGGCCTTAGTGGGACGGACGTGCGTCGAGACATTTTTCAGTTCAACCCAAGCTGGACGCATTCTGCTTCTCCTCTATTAATCCGCAGAGTGCAGTTCAGGGCCGCTGAATTAAATCGTTTCGAAGTTTATGCTCAGTGACAAGTATGCATCTATTACATTAAAAAAAAATCTAGCGCCCCCTCAAAAAGGGGACATTTTTGGTGACAGAAGCCACTTGTTCAGCTATTGGTCATTGTCTGAGCTGTACGTAGACAGGAATTTCACTGTCACGAAGACACAGCTACCTGCAAAGTGGAGATAAAAAACATGTCAGAAAATATTTTATGTACATTAAGACAGGCAACCGAACTTTCATTATCTACCACAGTAAATAAAGCTGTTTATATCACCCTTTACATTTTTTCAAGGTCTGATCGGTCACGAAATTAAAACCACAGTGAATATCCGATGATGCTTTCCGCAGATATGTTGCGCAGTGTCCCTACTACACCTGTCGATCGTGTCTCACCACACTTTTTAGCTCTGAGAGCACACTGAGCATTTAGGGATGCCTCGAATAGTAGTGTCTAGAGGCAAGTTTGAAGTGCGTGGTGCCATTCGATAACTTCGAACTAAGGGGTTCCGCCTGATTTCATGCAGCCCGCATAACAAAACTGTTAACATGTGACTGTACAGTGTGGCAGTCGTGCAGGAACTTTGAAGCTGGGCAATTCAGAGTTGCTCTCTACCAAAGCTACGTAGTCTTAGTACAGCACATAAAAGGATTGCTGGTAGTACCGGTAGCCTTGGTACAGAAAGAAACATATACGAATGTGTGAAGGAGAAACTGCGAACTGACAACTTCACTTTCTTGTTTGTTTAGCTCATAATTAGAACCACACATCGTTCAGTGTCAGTCAGTTGTGTGTTTTATATTCTTACAAAATATAAATTGCTAGTTACACTCATAAGTAACGAAAATTAGTTGATAGCGTAGCTTCTGCACTTTTATGCAACTAAAACAGTTACTTTTGATGCAAGTACGGTTCACATGCACAACCATAATAAATCTGTGTAACTACGGTTGTTATTTTAGACACAACAGAACATTCTTCATCACCGTCAAAGGCAAGACCTTCTTGTTATTGCTGACAAATGCGAAAGTTGTTTATGAATGACAGAAAAATCTTTTATATAATCTTGAAGAAGTATTGAAACGAGGTCTGATAGTTTTTTTAAGTTATCGTTTGTTGGGAAACTGCGTTTGGTAGCTCTGTATTACTAAATCAATAATATTCGAATAAAACCCGAATTAAACATCGACAATTTCAATTTGGCTAGTTTCTAAACAGTTTACCGCTTCCGGTTTGAGGGGATTCTATTAAGAGAACTATCACATTCCCAAACAAAGCGAACGAAATTAGGTAACGCCCGGTAAGTTTGCAACAGACTTAACATACAGGTTATGCGGTTACAGTCTCAACTGACAGAGTCTGCTGGAAAAACAGCCGTTCTCTAAACTTACTTATGATAGTCTACGGTAGTTTTACAACTCCAGCAGTTATACGTGCATGATGCAGGTGGTCAGGAAAGGAAGCAAGTGTCAACCGATGACCTTGTTTAGCGAACTGATCAGGCGATTCGAGAAAATCGTCTACATAGGAGAGCGCAGAACATTCGAAGTGGAATATTGTCATCAGGCATTGTCCTTCTGGATGACAATGCTCGGCCGCAGCAGCATTTTCGATGGGAAGTGTCCGATCGCCCACCATACAGACCGGTCTTGATTACAGCTGATTTTCATCTCTATGCTCACATCAGACGGTGGCTATGAGGACGGCATCTCGGTACAGACAACGATCTCTAGACCAGTGTCGAGAATTGGCGAAAAGCAGACCTTAACTTTCAATAACGATGGTGTTGGGAAGTTGGTACCATGATACGACCACATGCCTAAATCAGAGCGGCGACTATGTAAAGAGGTAGCTAGAAACTATAGCTAAATGTTACAAATAAAGCATTTTTTATTTTCACTGTGGTTACCATCCGCTGCCGACAGGACCTTGAAAAAATCATATAGATCTTTTGTTTCCCCATCTTGTAGCTACCACAGTAGACAAGACTTGTATTAGCTAGAGCCGAGAGCCAAGAGAGGTAACGCCATTCTTATTTGAAGATTCAGTGGTTTCCGTAAGTTACCACCATCATCTACCATCTGTCATGCAGTGTAGGATATAAGCCTCTCTCCATATATTGCGATGTTCATCTATTCTCATCCAAGTGCGTTCTGCTTGTTTCTTTATGTCGTCAGTTCACATTTCATTAGATCGCGCGCTGGATCATTCCTTACGGAAAGGAATACACCACGGAATCTGCTTTGTCCGACTTTCATTATTTCTTCTCGCTATACGCTCAAGCCAATCTCAATTTCATTACGTAACACTCGAAATCGCGTATTCAGCGCCTGTCCTTTCTTATTTCCATTTGTTTGTTTCTCTGGGCATTTTCTGGCCATTCATGTTATACACGAGACGCATCCTTCTACTGCCCGTTGCATAACCACTCATTTGTTGAATTGTTGTTGCGTCAACCAGCTATTCAAGATATCTGAGCTACAATTGATAGAATACACTCGCGATATAGTCTTTCCGTTGACGGGCGTTTGAGAATTTCTGCCCACATTCAAAGTGATTCCGCGTTAATGTTACGATCTTTCATGCATGTGGAAAAGGATAAATGTACCAATTTGAGGTAAGGGTCAGGGGTCTGACACGAACGAGTCGAAACTTAAAGCGAAAATCGGTCTGACAATTTCTGACTGTGGAATACATTATCGGTACTGTTGTTTCTTAGTTTGTAAGGTAGGCAACTTTCAGAGTTGGTAACCAAAACAAAAAAAATATATCCAGTAAACATTGGCTCTACAATGCTATGAGCACTTGCCTACATTCAGTAGTGTGGAACAACTCTCTTCTACTGAACAAGTGTCCATAGATCTTCAGGTAGGCTTTTTACAGACCATGTTCACTGGACTTTTTTTTTTGTTTCTTCGTCCATACCACTCCCTCAAGTGCTTGCAGTCGAATAGATGTGTTTCATTGTATCGAAGATGAACAACTGCTCACAGCTCATATGACATGCATTTTAAAGCCCATCTTCACCAGACATTTTTTCCCTATTTTCATTCATACTACAATCTATGAAGGCTACCTGCCCTACAATCGCCCACAAACAACCGCACTTCTGTCAGAGCTATTAGAACGATTTTCACTTATAACTTTCGAAACGGTCGTTTCCGGTCCTCTCCATCGTGCCTGAGAGGTTGTAACTTCATCCCGGAATCACCCTGTGTACTCCGCGGGCCACTGTATAGTGCACGACGGAGAGAACATCGCGCCATTGTTATCGGTATTCTTTCCTGTTCGTGTCACGAATAGGACAAGAGATAATGACGGTCAAAATCTCTTTGCGCCTCCTATAATCGCTCTTATATCCTTCTCAAGATCCCTAGGCGACGAATAGGACGGTGGCACCATAACGGTTGCATTATATTATTCGAATACAAGTTCTCTAGATTAACCGAACAGGGTCCCGCGAAATATACGCCGCCATTGTTACAACGATTCCCATTTATGTTCCCCGAGCATTCCTCTTACACTTTCATATCGACCAACCAACCTGTTACGATCCTCACAGAACGTTTCTGAATCCATTCAATGTCTTTGTTATTCCTACTGGTAAAGACTTCAAACACTGCAACAAAACTATAGAAGTGATCGCGCTACTGCCTTATACGCGATTTATTATCATTCCAGATTTCAAAGTCCTCCGTTCAGCTGCCCTAAAACCGAACTTATGGGATCGTCCCATTTGATATCCCTTGTTATTAGTACCCTGAAATGCTTATTCCATTTCATTTGATAAAAACCAGTAATTATTTTTCACTATGGCATACATTTTCCCAAATGACATCAAAACCAATTTTACCCTCTTGTTTATTTCTTTAGTTGTCCATCTGTTTGTTGTTTTCAGTTGTTGTAAGTTCACCATTTCGTCACCCCGTTTCTACATAGTCCTCATGAATCTTTTCTATTCTCTGAAAGGAACTTTGTGCAATTATTTGCAGTAAATCAATACATTCTTTAAGAGGATTTTTTTCATCTTTCAGTCACATTCCTGAAGGAAGAATCGAATTGGTGATTGTTATTTTTTCCTCGATTTGTTTTTGTTCTCATCATGGTATTGGTTTGAGGAGTTAAAATAAAATCCCGGAATTTTCCTTACAACTGAGGAAAACTCCTCTAAAACGATACGTGGAATTATTTTGTAGATAGTAGATTTGATTGTTATTTTCCTAGTAAGTCTTTCTTGAATTTCTTCTAAGAGGTGTTTGATGTTACTTACTGCTCGTGTTTGAGTTCTATCTTGTGGTGTTATACGTCAGTATACTTTATGCGCTGGGCTATTCTATGTTACGTAAGTGTACTGAAATCTCAGAAAATTAAAGTAAATAAATTAACCTTAAGTAGTCCGTCAACAGTGTACGGGTACTTAGCGAGTTCATAAAGTGTTTGTTGCAAATCTGTCACAGTTGTAGTACATATAAAGAGTGAACATTAAAAAAACCGACAAACTGCGGGGACGTATTCGTGACTGTAATTGGAAGAAAAAAGTTCTTATGAACATGTGTCCGGAAATGCATCGTTGCCACGGCAGAGGACGCTGACGAAGGGAAATACCTCTGACCACGAGCCCAGTTCCTGTGTGTTGCAGGTGATAGGGATACTAGCGGTTCTTAGGCAGATACACATAATCCTACATTGGCTCACACCATGTGGACGGGCCGCTTACCTGGAGCTTGTACTATGGTTCGTCTGAATAGCCTGCAGAACCCGGTCCTCCAAATCTGGTGTTGTCATAGTCCGCCACCTCTCTGCACATTTGCCTGTCTGAAAGGACCCACCATCACACAAACGCCCAAAGAGGGCTTGAAATGTTGTGTGATGTGTTTGGTGTTTGTGAGGATACTTGTTGTGCTGTAACCGTGCTGCCACGCGACCGTTTAAATCTACCTGGCCGTACACGAACACCATTTCGGCTGGTTCCCGACATGAATACTGGACCGTGCTGCTGCTTACACGGTGCGCCAATCACGAAGCCTGCAACACACGAAGAACACACGGCACGTGGTCATAGGAACTTTCACTCGTCGGCACCGGCTTCCGTGGCAACGATACATTTCCGGACGCATTTTCATTGGTTTTAACTCCTCTATTTCCAGTCATGAATCCGCCCCTAGAGTTTGTCGGCTTTATTAATGTTCACCCTGCATTTTGGCGACTGTTTCATCATCAGGCCTGAACTATTGGGACTGCACTGTGTTTCATTTACTGATTTACACTCTTGCTTGATTTTAGGAGGACTGTTTGGCATTTGTAGCACGTTGGATCAGGGCGATCCCTAACGTTGTTTAACATATTTTAAGCCAAACTTCTGTGTGGTGAACTGCGTAGTCGCGAGCGAAGGCGTACCAATCAACTAGAAGACAGCGTCTCCACTTATCCTTGGTGTGATCTAGGCACGACCTCGTAGGACAGCATTGGTCTTCCTGGCATCTTATGGTCGAAAGAAAGAGACAAAGACAGGGACTCCTAGGCGGCTCGTATGCGATCTGGGTGGGATCTGCCGAAGGAAGCGGTCGTGAGTATGAAGTGACTGTTAGTGGAAGTTCGTAATTTTTAGTAGAAGTACGATAATCACACACGATAGTGATCGTTGTTATTGGTAATGTGTGTTAAACTGTGATCAGTATTACGATTAATGAGTTTGAGTACGTGACGTGCATTCTTGTTAGAAAGTTGAACTTAGCAGCCTTTCGCGTGGAATGTCGTGCAGTCATTAGTGATTGTATTAAGAGCAGTATTCTGGCAAAAATTACAACGCTGAATAAATTAATGGCAGCCTCTAAAAGAATTTACTCACCACCACTGAAAAGTATAGCTATATTTTTCCATAACAGTTTCAGGGCCCAGTCATAAATGGAACCACGCCGGTGCTTGATCTTCGGTGAGAGGACATCAATATTGCAAGACTCAAGGTGAGCAAATAAAATTCTCCGAATTGTGCCTGACGTAGTACACATCCAAATGAAATTCTCATGACAGCTGTACCGCGCACGGTAGCCGCACGGTCTAGGGCGTCTTGTTACGGTGCGCGCGGCTTCCCCCGTCGGAGGTTCGAGTCCTCCCTCGGGCATGGGTATGTGTGTCGTCCTTAGCGTAAGTTAGTTTAAGTTAGATTAAGCAGTGTGT
Organism: Schistocerca americana; assembly: GCF_021461395.2. NCBI lineage: Eukaryota > Metazoa > Arthropoda > Insecta > Orthoptera > Acrididae > Schistocerca > Schistocerca americana. The sequence goes on along the minus strand of NC_060123.1, from coordinate 632,845,420 downwards.
AAGCTTAGGGATCGATGACCTCAGTAGTTTTTGTCCCATACAACCTTACCACAAATTTCCAAATTTTACATCAGCCGTGTGTATCTTACAAGCAGCCACATTCTCGCGGCCGTCAACCCGCTGTTCATTGACACTTTGGAATACGGCGCCACAATGAAGTCACCGCGGTAAGTGGTTACTTCATAAGAACTGAAGCTCACCATCAGGTTCAAACGCCCGGGAATGTTAACGGACGGAGTCATTCTGTTGCAGAATAATGCCCACTCACATGTTGCCAAAACCTTTTCCATTAAGCTGCAGAAGTTTCGCTGGGAAGCACTCAACACATCCTTTACACAGCCCCAAACTCATCTCCCCGTGCGATTTCCATATTTTTGGAGCCCTGAAGAGAGGCATTTGTGGCCGTCGATTTGCATCGAACGAAGAGGTGCTCTTCTGGGTACAAACATGCTTCCTTAAGCAACCAAAACCATTTTTGTGTGAAGGCTTTGACCGTCTTGTCTCTCAGTGGGATAAATGTATTAACAGAAGTGGCGCGGTTTTGGGCGCTTCAGTCCGGAACCGCGCTGCTGCTACGGTTGCAGGTTTGATTCCTGTCTCGGGCACGGATGTGTGCGATGTATGTAAGTTAAGATACGTTTAAGTAGTTCTAAGTCTAGGGGACTGATGACCTCAGATGTAACGTCCCATAGTGCTTGGAGCAATTTGAACCATTTTTGCCGGCCGGAGTGGCCGAGCGGTACTAGGCGCTACAGTCTGGAACCATGCTTCCGCTACTGTTGCAGGTTCGAATCCTGCATCGGGCATAGATGTGTGTGATGTTCTTAGGTTAGTTAGGTTTAAGCATTTCTAAGTTCTAGGGAACTGATGACCTCAGATGTTAAGTCCCATAGTGCTTGGAGCCAATTGAAACATGTTTGAACAGATGCGGCTATTACTTTTGAAATAAGAAACAGTTTACTAACTTTCTTCCGTCTGTTTCGTTTTCATTCGCCTGCCCATTATATTTTCGGAAACACCACTTGCAGACAACGAGTCATCAATTTAGTTTTAAATTATAAGTAGTGATCAAAATGTTTCTGTTCGAAGGCCGCACAGACCACAATCGTTATATCGATATCTGCCGTGAGCATTGAGGGAATTATCTCATCGATGCTCTAGGTTCAAGATATCCGTATGGTGAAACAACGTGTTCAGCCGTTTGATGAAGTCCGTAACTACTTGCTGCACGTTATCGCTCGACACAAACCGTCGAGCTTTCCTCAGTGGACCGAAGGCGTTGTAAGCACATGGGGAGCGATCAGGGCAATAGGACGGGTGCCCGAGTGTCTTCCACCTGTCCGTAACGTATGAGATGGCTTCCCACATCGATCGGCGTCTTGTGTTGATAAGCGAGTAGCACAGAACTTGGCGCACCTTACCACAACGTGGTTTTCATCAAACATTCAGCCCCAGACACATTCTGCGTTGGATATCTGCCTGTATTTGTTATTCAGAAACCAAGAAAAGAATAGTAGCGCGTTGGCCCTGTTTGGAAGCATTTGGTAATAACGCCACAATACTATAAGTTTCCGCATTTACCGCATGGGCGTCAGAAAGTCATGAATGCCTCATTAATCACTTGGCTACATGTCGGTGCTTATACATCTGCATCGAAATCGCACTACCTTACATAATGGATGCAGATGTGACCTCAAACGGTAAGTCTTTGATCACCCCTTAGATTCTTTAAATTTCTTTTTCTTTGTCATGTGTTCTCCTTTCTCCGTTAGCGCTGATTATCGTATTTGCAAAGATAACTATTTATGTTTTTTGTGTACACATTGGTGTATTACGGAAAAATGGACACAATATCGACCCCTGTGGTACGGAAGTTGCGATTATTACCCACTGAAGACGCTGTTCCGTCTCGAACATTGCATAGTTCACCCAGTGCGATTACATCAAAAAAAGAAAAGACGCACCACGAATGAGTGATGCACATTGGTCATAAACTGATGTTCGTAATAGCATCGACCGAAGATGCGTGACGCTGCAGCACAATTTCCCTTCACAGCGAACACTGGTGGTAAGTAGTGGAGATGTCGATACCACGGCATGAAGTATTTGCGAGTTTCATTCTTTGTACTCAGTTCGGCAGTAACTGTGCCTCGCAAACAGGCACGCAAACAGTATACGCAAATGAAACTTCCTGGCAGATTAAAACTGTTTGCCGGACCGAGACTCGACCTCGGGACCTTTGCCCTTCGCGGGCAAGTGCTCGGGGAGAAGTAGACATGGATTCTTTAGTATTGCATTTTTTTTTGGTCATCAGTCTACTGACTGGTTTGATGCGGCCCGCCACGAATTCCTTTCCTGTGCTAACCTCTTCATCTCAGAGTAGCACTTGCAACCTATGTCCTCAATTATTTGCTTGACGTATTCCAATCTCTGTCTTCCTCTACAGTTTTTGCCCTCTACAGCTCCCTCTAGTACCATGGAAGTCATTCCCTCATGTCTTAGCAGATGTCCTATCATCCTGTCCCTTCTCCTTATCAGTGTTTTCCACATATTCCTTTCCTCTCCGATACTGCTTAGAACCTCCTCATTCCTTACCTCATCAGTCTACCTAATTTTCAACTTTCGTCTATAGCACCACATCTCAAATGCTTCGATTCTCTTGTCTTCCGGTTTTCCCACAGTCCATGTTTCACTACCATACAATGCTGTACTCCAGACGTACATCCTCAGAAATTTCTTCCTCAAATTAAAGCCGGTATTTGATATTAGTATACTTCTCTTGGCCAGAAATGCCTTTTTCGCCATAGCCATATACATATTGTATATGACCCGTCTCTCCCTATAGCTTACCCCTACTTTTTTCAGAATCTCGAACAGCTTGCACCATTTTATATTGTCGAACGCTTTTTCCAGGTTGACAAATCCTATGAAAGTGTCTTGATTTTTCTTTAGCCTTGCTTCCATTATTAGCCGTAACGTCAGAATTGCCTCTCTCGTCCCTTTACTTTTCCTAAAGCCAAACTGATCGTCACCTAGCGAATTTCAATTTTCTTTTCCATTCTTATGTATATTATTCTTGTAAGCAGCTTCGATGCATGAGCTGTTAAGCTGATTGTGCGATAATTCTCGCACTTGTTAGCTCTTGCCGTCTTCGGAATTGTGTGGATGATGCTTTTCCGAAAGTCAGATGGTATATCGCCAGACTCATATATTCTACACACCAACGTGAATAGTCGTTTTGTTGCCACTTTCCCAATGATTTTAGAAATTCTGAGGAAATGTTATCTATCCCTTCTGCCTTATTTGACCGTAAGTCCTCCAAAGCTCTTTTAAATTCCGATTCTAATATTGGATCCCCTATCTCTTCTAAATCGACTCCTGTTTCTTCTTCTATCACATCAGACAAATCTTCACCCTCATAGAGGCTTTCAATGTATTCTTTCCACCTATTTGCTCTCTCCTCTGCATTTAACAGTGGAATTCCCGTTGCACTCTTAATGTTACCACCGTTGCTTTTAATGTCACCAAAGGTTGTTTTGACTTTCCTGTATGCTGAGTCTGCCCTTTCGACATTCGTATCTTTTTCGATGTCTTCAAATTTTTCCTGCAGCAATGTCGTCTTAGCTTCCCTGCACTTCCTATTTATTTTATTCCTCAGCGACTTGTATTTCTGTATTCCTGATTTTCCCGGAACATGTTTGTACTTCCTCCTTTCATCAATCAACTGAAGTATTTCTTCTGTTACCCATGGTTTCTTCGCAGCTACCTTCTTTGTACCTATGTTTTCCTTCTCAACTTCTGTGATGGCCCTTTTTAGAGATGTTCATTCCTCTTCAACTGTACTGCCTACTGCGCTATTCCTTATTGCTGTATCTATAGCGTTAGAGAACTTCAAACGTGTCTCGTCATTCCTTAGTACTTCCGTATCCCACTTCTTTGCGTATTGACTCTTCCTGACTAATGTCTTGAACAGCCTACTCTTCTTCACTACTATATTGTGATCTGAGTCTATATCTGCTCCTGGGTACGCCTTACAATCCAGTATCTGATTTCGGAATCTCTGCCTGACCATGACGTAATCTAATTGAAATCTTCCCGTATCTCCCGGCCTTTTCCAAGTATACCTCCTCCTCTTGTGATTCTTGAACAGGGTATTCGCTATTACTAGCTGAAACTTGTTACAGAACTCAATTAGTCTTTCTCCTCTTTCATTCCTTGTCCCAAGCCCATATTCTCCTGTAACTTTTTCTTCTACTCCTTCCGCTACAACTGCATTCCAGTCGCCCATGACTATTAGATTTTTGTCCCCCTTTACATACTGCATTACCCTTTCAATATCCTCATACACTTTCTCCATCTGTTCATCTTCAGCTTGCGACGTCGGCATGTATACCTGAACTATCGTTGTCGGTGTTGGTCTGCTGTCGATTCTGATTAGAACAACCCAGTCACTGAACTGTTCTGCCCTACCTTCCTATTCATAATGAATCCTACACCTGTTATACCATTTTCTGCTGCTGTTGATATTACCCGATATTCATCTGACCAGAAATCCTTGTCTTCCTTCCACTTCACTTCACTGACCCCTACTATATCTAGATTGAGCCTTTGCATTTCCCTTTTCAGATTTTCTAGTTTCCCTACCACGTTCAAGCTTCTGACATTCCACGCCCCGACTCTTAGAACGTTATCCTTTCGTTGATTATTCAATCTTTTTCTCATGGTAACCTCCCCCTTGGCAGTCCCCCCCGGAGATCCGAATGGGGGACTATTCCGGAATCTTTTGCCAATGGAGAGATCATCATGACACTTCTTCAATTACATGCCACATGTCCTGGGGATAAACTTACGTGTCTTTAATGCAGTGGTTTCCATTGCCTTCTGCATCCTCTTGTCGTTGATCACTGCGGATTCTTCCGCCTTTAGGGGCAATTTCCCACCCCTAGGACAAGAGAGTGCCCTGAACCTCTATCCGCTCCTCCGCCCTCTTTGACAAGGCTGTTGGCAGAATGAGGCTGACTTCTTATGCCGGAAGTCTCCGGCCGCCAATGCTGATTATTTATCGAAATTTAGGCAGTGGCGGGGATCGAACTCGGGACCGAAGACGTTTTGATTATGAATCAAAGACGCTACCCCCAGACCACGGGTACATCCCTAGTATTGCATAGGGACACAAATTCTGTGTTAAATAGTCACTGTGAGCTTCGGTAAAGTTTGGAAGGTAGGAGACGACGTACTGTCAGAAGTAAGGCTGTGAGGAGGGGCCGTGAGTCGTGCTTGGGTAGCTCAGGTGGTAGAGCACTTGCCCGCGAAAGGCAAAGGTCCCGAGTTCGTGTCTCGGTCTGGCACAAAGTTTTAATTTGCCAGGAAGTTTCATATCAGCGCACACTCCGCTGCAGAGTGGAAATCTCATTCTGAATATATGCAGATATCAGCGTTTGAAAGTCGGTGTGTATTTGGGCTCAAGAAGGCCAGTTGGAGTAATAGGCGAGCGATATTTGAATAAGAGCGATGCCATTATTCGACGACGTCGGCAGTAATGGGTGATCATGACCGAACAAGACGGAAGCGGTCGGCCTCGAAAGCCGAAGGACATGATTACTGGAGAGCCATCAGAGAGGCAATCAGATCTCTGTATTCGTGGATCTGACGTGTAGCTAGTGATTCACTGACCACTTGTGCTTGTGCCGATTTTCCCGCGGATACGTAGGGTCGGTAAGGTTAATCATATGTGGCAATGTTAGTTGGTGGCCGGATGCCCTTCCTGCCGCCACCGCGTACCCTCTGGGAAGGAATTAGTGTACCCCAGCTGCCTGCGACTAGTGTAGTACATGGAATAGTGCGACAGTGTACAGATGTCTGCGAGCCGTGTAACTGAGGGGGGACGTGGGGACCAGCCCGGTATTCACCTAGAGGGATGCGGAAAACCGCCTAAAAACCACATCCAGGCTAGCCAGCACACCGGCCGTCGTCGCTAATCAACCGGGCGGATTCGATCCGCGGCCGGCGCTCCTACCCGAATCCCGGAAGCAGCGCCTTAGCGCGCTCGGCTAACCTGCTGGGTTAGTGATTCACTGACCACAAGAACCATAAATAGGCGGCAGACTCTTTGCAGTGGTATCGGGTGCATTCGGTTTTGAGTCTCATGGACTAGAGTGGGTGATGGGTCCCGCTTTTAACTGAGCCCAGATGCTCAGCGATGACTTGTTTGTAGGCACCTCAGGTAGCGGTGGGATACGAACGCGAATGACACCCGCCATACTGCCTGACAACCAGGAATGGTGATCTGCGGTACCATTTCTTTTCATAGAAGGACCTATTTGTTTGTTACTCCCGACACCATGTCAGCACAGCGGTACGTCGACGAGATTCTATGGCCCGTTTTGTTGCTCTTGATGACAAGCCATCCTCAGCTTACATTTCAGCAAGGTAATGTCCGCCCGCACACGGCAACAGTCTCTAAGCATGTCTTCACGCTTGCAAAACCCCACCTCAGCCATCTAGGTCGCCGGGTCTCTCCCCAATTGAGAACGTTTGTAGCCTCCAAATACCACTGGATTTTGAGGATCTAACGCGCCGACTGGACAAAGTTTAGCGCTATATCCCTCGGGAACACATCAGACAACTCTGTCACTTACAGCCAAGCCCAATAACTGCTTGCATAAGGGCCAGAAGTGGACTGACTTGCTCAATTTGTGAACCTGTTCCTCCTGAATGAATCATCCAGTTTTTCTAAAATTGTAATCGTTTACTTGTCTGTTCATGTAATTCACGTCTACTAATTTCCGTCCCATTCGGATAATTCCTTCGTAGTGTTTTTTCTTTTTTTTTCTTTTTGGTGTACGTAGAGTACGAAAATCATTTTCACCACTTACTATTCTTTTAGCGATAGTTTGCTCTGCACCAGTTCGAATTTCGGGTTAGTACTGCCGTGACAATTACACGGGATCTTTGTTTGACTCGTTTTGGTACATGAAAATCTGTAAGGAAGTCCCTCCGCGAGGAACTAACGGTGAAAGTGGTGTGAGCTATAGACAGTGGCGGGCCGTGCGTTGCCCAGGCAACGCTGCCCATCGGGCGCCTCCTTACCCAGACTGCTCAGCGGTGATTGGTTGGCGCCGTTTCCGGCGCAGCGTCCCAGTGCGTCGCGTAGCGGAGCTCCCCTTTAAATGCGACGCCGTGCAGCGGACGCGCGGTCTTATAGCAGGTTTCACGCCGGCAATTATTACTTCCGCCGACGTCCTGCAATCGCCGGCTTCTGGTAGTCAGGAAACTGGCCGCTGGCGTAATCTCCGACAGCCGAATGGACCTTGGATTTCTCACGCTTGCCACTACCGGCTGTTTTATCCAAGCTGCTCTGCAGCTGTTACGTAATATGCGGCTCGCACACTGAGACTTTGATAGTATACCTTCCTTAAGTAAAATTTTTATGTGCCCAAAGATCTTCCACAAAATGGTCAATAGGAGAGACTGGGCTATTAAGCTGTCAACGCTATACCTGGCTTTAATGGCATATCGTGTCCCACAAGGCTCTGTCTTTCGGTTCTTATTTTCTTTGTGCACGTTACTGACCTTAGGTGATTAACATCAGCAGAAACCTGATTTGTTTTGTTTGCAGATGTCACAAACTTTGCGGTAAATCACAGGTCTAGTTTAGTCTTACAGGGAACACAAACTAGACCTCTTATTTTAAGGGAAACACCACAACTGCAAGATATCAGCCCGAGCAGTCGATCCTGTGCGAAAATTTGGACCTTAATTCCGACAGTGCGCAGTTATGAATGTGCAGCATTTAGATTTCGCTAGCACTGGTTTTTTGTCACTCGCTCCGCTCCATTACAGCCACTTAATGCCAGAGCGCGAAGTACTGTACTGTGAAATGAACAAGAAGTGTGAGAAATACTGTTGTGACAATGGTAATATTGTAAGTAGCCTGTTTAGGTTTTTATGATGGTAACGCCATGTAGCGATCTATATGAAAATCACTGACTGTGCTGTGTGCAGCCTGTGCCTGGTTTGCATTGTTGGAATTTGCTATTGTAGTGTTGGGCAGTTGGCTGTTAACAGCGCGTAGCGTTGCGCAGTTGGAGGTGAGCCGCCAGGGAAGAGAGAGATGGCAGAATTTTAAGAGCGTACGATCTGGACGTGTGTGCGCCAGAAAGAGTAAATTTGTAATACTGGATATCATGAACTGATATATATATTATGACTTTTGAACACTATTAAGGCAAATACATTTTTTGTTCTTTATCAAAATCTTTCATTTCCTAACTATACCTATCAGTAGTTAGAATCTTTTATTCAGCTGGCAGCATTGGCGCACGCTGTATTGCAGTAGTTTGAGTAACGAAGATTTTTGTGAGGTAAGTCATTCATGAAAGGTATAGGTTATTGTTAGTCAGGGCCATTCTTTTGTAGGAATTTTTGAAAGTCAGATTGCGTTGCGCTAAAAATATTGTGTGTCAGTTTAAGCACAGTCATTTATAATTTTTCTAAGGGGACGTTTCAATATGCTTTTCTCGTTAAGTCAAAGTTTCTAATCTGTAGCATATGCTAAGGGATTCCGAGTAATTGACAGCGTTTCTTAACCACCTGTTCTTTCTTCTAGTGAGCTACTGTACATTGATTTATTTTTACACGAATTAAGTCAAATTCCTGTGTGCTTCTTATCTGTTCCTTAACATAATTTTAACATTCTCCAGTTCACATCACCCTGTTGCCCGATTTTCGTTTCATCTTTATAAAGCTATCAAAGCTGCAAACTTTCAGCGAAATTTCTTAAAAAAATTATTTTTGTATACTTCTCTTGGTTTTAACCTTCAGCATTTTCTGATTGTCTTTGTTGCTTTCCTCGTTACCATTGCTTTTGTCTTATGTGTACAGCAATGTTTTCACTGTATGCTCTGTAAATACAGTTTAATAGATTTCTTACGTAGTCAAATGCTGTTCTGTTGTAACTATATGTCTCATCTCAATTCCTCCTTATACACGGTTATATTCTCTTTCTTCAATGGAACGGTATATATGCTTCAAAACACATATAATGTGTCTTTCTTCGGTTATGGTTTTACTGTGTAATTTTCTTTGATAGCTTTGTATTTCTTGCTTCTTGATGCTGAATACCACATTAATTTTTAGGGCAAGAACACATTCACCGTTATAAAAGAAATTCAAGTACTCTGTTACTTTTTACATCGTAGGAAGATTTATCCGTGGGCATAATAGCCTAACAATATTTCCCCGTTTTACCACTTTTCACTGTCACTGCTTTCCGGAAAATTTTCCTTCTTCAGTAAAGATGAAATTATTGCATCCAATTGTCTTCCATCGACTCTGCAACACATTCCTTCAGTGAACGTGTCTCGAACATACTCAGTATTGTGGAGACAGCTCAGTTAAGCTATCAGAAGAGACTGCCGCAGTTTCTATTAACCTTCCGAGTCAGTGAAGTCATTGCTGATTCGACTAGGGGATGCCTCGCCAGGCCCTGGAGTCCCTACTGCAATCTAGAGAGTACGTCCACGAGAATCGATACGGTCGGCTGGTGGATTGCTTCGGCTGTGCACCGCAATGCGCTTCTCCCGAGGCTGATTAGCGAAGCGGCTAATTACACGCCATTCTGACGCCTTAAAAGCTACGGTTCACTCAATTGATTTGAGTGCCTCTAGGATGGCTTTATCGCCTCTCGTATTTGAAAAGAAATAAACGAGCGTTTCTCTTCAGTATGACAGAGGATTCACAATTAATGTAAAAGGCTGTCTTTAGCGCAACCCGGTTGTCTAACGTCCCTTTCATTTCACGAACCTGTATCAGTTACATCTACGACGTTTTTCCTGTCTTTCTCAGTGTGTCAGCTTTCAGTTTCTTTGATGATGGTCACAGATATTAATTTCATAATAGCTGGAATTTTTGTTACAAAGTGAAATGAACGTATCTGGTAGAAAAGGCAATGTCATACCAGTATTACTTACTATCGGACACTAAAGGTGTTTTTACAGTAACAATAAAAACCGTAAAAATTGTGCTAGGTTAACAAAATGAAACATAGGATCTGTCAGACGGCAATCAATTTGGCTTTAGGAAATGTAAAGGTACCACAGTGGCGGTTACTGGTAAACTGAAGAAACCACTGTTGTGGTTTTGATTTTGTGTCCTACATTTCATGGGTTCTACACGGATACACTTATGGGCTTGCTGCTCCATCAGTCTTACGGTCTTGGCATTTGTTCGTAATGGCTTGTGTGTGAGTGGAAGTGGGAGGGTGTGGCGAAGGGCCGATGGCGTTGGGGGTAGGGGTTGGGTTATATAGCTTGGTGGATGCCCCTATTTTGATCCTTCCTTATTCATTGAATAAAATGTTCTCGGGTTTCCAACTGCGTCAATTGCTTAAAACTACACGAGCTTTCGGCCAATCACTCCTTGTCCATTGTCAAGTGTTATGACTGCCAGCTGGCTGTTGGTGCGCCCTTATATACGCTAGCTGCCGGCTGTGACGTCACTGGTGCCCGTGACATTGCCATATATGAGCATGTTTTGAGTATGCGTTCGATGTGCTCTCTTCCATCGCGCGATCGCTGGATCCCACGCAGCGCTGAGCTGCAAGCCACCGTTTCTATTCAGGGTGTTTGGGGTAATTTTTATTTCAATATCTTCCTTTATTAAACTGCCCCAGAAGCCGTTAGTGCGAGCCACGACAGAGGTATCGTCAAATTTTATGTGGTGACCGTTTTCTAACGCATGCTCAGCTAACGCAGATTTCTCTGGATAGCGTAGGCGATAATACCTCTCATATTCTTTCCTGTGTTGTTCCACAGAGCGAACTGTTTGTCCGATGTAGTTCTGGCTACACTCACAAGGTATTTCGTAGACTCAAGGCGTTCTGAGACCTACCGCGTCTTTAACTGGTCTCAGTAATTGACGGATTTTCGTTGGAGGCCTGAAGACTGATTTGATCTTGTGTCTTTTCAACAGGCATCTTACCATTGTAAGTTGGCTGTTTAGGTTTTTTTATTGGTAACGCCACCTCTGTATGAAAATCACTGGCTGTGCTGTGTGCAGTCTGTGGCTGCTTTGCATTGTTGTAATACTCGCCATTGTAGTGTTAGGCAGCTGGCTGTGAACAGCGCGTAGCGTTGCGCAGTTGGAGGTGAGCCGCCAGCAGTGGTGGATGTGGGGAGAGAGATGGCGGAGTTTTGAAATTTGTCATGAACTGCTATATATATTATGACTATTGACGTAAATACATTGGTTGTTCTCTATCAAAATCTTTCATTTGCTGACTATGCCTATCAGTAGTTAGTGCCTTCAGTACTTTGAATCTTTTATTTAGCTGGCAGTAATGGCGCTCGCTGTATTGCAGTTGCTTGAGTAGCGAAGATTTTTGTGAGGTAAGTGATTTGTGAAACTTATAGGTTAATGTTAGTCAGGGCCATTCTTTTGTAGGGATTTTTGAAAGTCAGATTGCGTTGCGCTAAAAAAAAACATTGTGTGTCAGTTTAAGCACAGTCGTGTATAATTGATCAAAGGGGACGTTTCATATGTCGACCCTTAGCCGAGGATACCTCACTGGAATCTTCTGATTTTTTCTTGTAGTTTGTGTAATTAGTGTAGATTTTGTTTATTGCTAGCGCGTAATTATAGAGAGAATTTCCTTTGTAGTTGTAGTTTTTCATTGTTGTACAGTAAAACAGTTGTGGCATGCATGTAGATTTGCAGCAAGTTTTTCGCAGCTGCGCTTGCAATTAACTAGATATTATTTTCAGTGCTATGTTAATGTGTTCTCTTATTTTTGATCTTCAAATTGTGTTTTTCTGTGTTGTCGTGTGAAATACTGTGACAATAATGGCGTGTGAAAAACGTAATACTAGGCTCCAAAGTAAACTGAGAAATGACAGTGAAAATGAAAGCAGTGTGTTAGCGCCACCGAGTAATGAATTAACTGATGTTCAAAGTAGTAATTTGGTAATTGTGCATAGGGAAATGGAGCGGGCGGCAAACAATGGCGTGGACAGTGAAACAATTAGTGAAGAGGGAAGCATTATCGATCGATCGGTCGGCAACAGCTCGCCTCAGGAATCCGAAATGACAGGACACAATTTTGCAAATACTGTAGATTCAGGTTTTACGTCCTCACCGTTTTCTCAAATGAGTCAAGACACATTTTCCGCTTGTCAAAATGTGAATGTTGCCGGTGCAAATTCACTGCCGAAAAGCACTGAGGAACATGTTACAGACACCAGTGCATTGTTATTACAATTAATGCAACAAATGGGACAAAAGCTTGAAAAGTTAGACACAATGGAACAAAATCTTCAAAAGTTAGACACTACACTTGAACAAACACGTGAAGATTTAACCACTGAGTTACATAACATCGAATCGAAATGTCAAAAGGTCTGTAATGACGTAAAAACACAAATTTGTGAGCATTTTCAACCCATTTTTTCGCGGCATGAAAATGTATTACAGAATCACGAAGCAGCCATAAAAGAACTGCAAACTATTGTTCATGAAAATCATGAGACCTTGCAAGCTAAAATTGACTCAGTTGCATCTACCGATTCGGTTACGCAACTTGCAAGAACTCAGGAAAACTTAAAGGACACAGTAGATACCCTGAAAATTGGTTCAGAAACATGGAGGAAATAAGTACACTATCGGAGAAAGTAGCCGAACTTTCGGATCAGGTCACTAACTTATCTACAAAGGTAGAGGATGATCTGAATGACACAACACCTGTAGCCTTCACTGACACTGAAGAGTATGTAGAAATTAGAAAATTCAAACAAAATCAAAATCAAATCAATACACAGTACAAAAGAGAAATCCGGGAAGTGCAAGATCAGTTGGCACAAGTAGTACAAGAATTACGTATTTCAGAGGACACTCGCGCACCAATACGGGAAGAGGGACATAGAAATACGGAACAGCCACAAAATTCTAACACAGCGCACTGCGGAAATTATGAAAGAAATTGGCAATGTGCACCGAATTTTGAGATTGAACAGCCGACACGACGTAACAATGACCGATATGCGACTCGCCGACATGATGATTTTGACTATAAGCTGTTCATTACTACACGTAAATTCAAAATATTTAAGAATTCCGGCAACGACATTCATCCACAAGCGTGGCTCCATCAATTCTCTCATTGTTTTCCTCCCAACTGGTCATTAGAGCACAGATTAGAATTTATGTGTGGCTACTTAGAGAATGAACCAGCTGTAAGAATGCGATCGGTCATTCACGATTGTCACAGTGAAGGAGAATTTTACCATGCCTTCCTCTCAGCATATTGGTCTCAAGCTACACAAGACCGAGTAAAACATGGCATCATAATGATGAAACATTTCGAACAATCTGAATTCTCCAGTCTTGTGAAATATTTTGAAGACATGTTGCACAAGAATCAGTACCTGTCAAACCCATACAGCCCCTCAGAACTCATCCGCATTTGCTTAATCAAATTACCTGAACATTTACGACATATTATTTTGGCAGGACGTTGCAAAGACGACATTGAAGCTTTTCAGGGACTGTTACAAGAACTGGAAAGTGACACTGACAACCGCGGAACGCAGGAGCACAACAATTACGGATCACATCAGTCGCAATTCCTCGATGAAAGAAATAATAACTGGACGCGACAAGGCTATTCTCACAACACAAATCGTGACTGAAACAGACACCACTCGTATTACAACGGTTGGCAGAGTAGTAATAATTACAGGGAAAGATCACCTCTCCGCAGTAATGACTATCACAGAGACAATCAGAGAAACAGACAATATGGGAACAAAAACAATTATTGTCAAGGGAGACAGAATAACATCAGACACAACAGTTCAGCGCTGGTACGATTCAGGGAGAAATTCTCCACCACTTAACCGACAAGAAAGAAACTACAGGAACTACCGACATGACGACAGACGATGTGATCGTAACGACAGACCTGAATTGCATCAGAATTGGCGGGATTCAAACAGAGCAGGGCACTTTCGACAACGTGAATTTGTAGAAGCTAGGTCTCCTAATCCCAATAACGACGCGCGCCAACAAAGGGACAGACAATGACTCGCACTGCAGGCAGCCGCGTGCGCCAGGTGTCTCAGAGAAAAATAACATAGATGCTAACCTTGAGAAAAATTCCAGTATTCTTCACCGACGTATACCGCGTGACAATTGCATTCAAGTTCAAACTCTGAGTACTAGGAAGAGTAAAGGACTGCACCACGTTTCTCATGTAAAACCGTTTATTGGAAGATAATCTACTTTTTAACTTTGTCTTTGACATAAAACTTTTCACTTCACATTTCTAGTATGCTTTGTCAGACTTAAGAAACTGTTAACATGCAACAATGTTAGAAGTTAAATATCCAGTCAAGAACCAAGAGAACTTATTTAAACAGAAATTACGAATGCATTGTTATTGTGAACAGATGACACAGTGTTATTGTGTGTGTACATTCTTGCTTGTTAGTTGCACGATTACGTAACGACTATAAGGCTCACATACTTAGAACATTTACCAGTACTGCTAATGAGATTTTAATGCAACATTTTGGTTTACTTGAAAATACATTCTGGGTTTAAAGGACTTTCTGTGAGATACCAGACGACACAGTGGTTAGTTTATGTGACAACTACACGATTTTATCACGACGCTACTAATGAGTGACAATATACAATGTTGCTTTTGCGGTGTTTCTGTTTTATATCTGCACAGTTTTTCTGTTTTATTCTGGAAAGTAAAACATACTTTAGTAGTAACTTTTGTGGTATAGCTACAATGAGACTGCCTTTTCCGTAGCACAACAATACGTTACAGCACAGTAATTTCTTCATCACGGCAATAAGCGTAATAACTAAGATATCTATACGCAAAGCATTTCACTTTTGTTTATCATGAGGTAAGTACATTGACTTCTGCAGAACTTAGCTTTCAGAGGAAAATAACTACGACACTTTCACAGAGATTATTTTACAGCAAGACGCACATTTAGCGCTACAGGACATGTGTTTGAGTGATTAATTTTGTGCTTAAATCATTTATTTTTAAAGATTTTTGAATTACAAAGAAAGTTTTCCGTGATATATTTCATTCCATTGGTGTAATCTGTAACACCTGAGGGTATAATTACATTAATCCTCATGGGGGTACACGCCTACTTTGTGTACCATGTGTTTGGCAAGCACAAGGAGCCCTAGCTAATATGGTATTTGCTTATACAACTTTACAAATCGGTACCATATTTCTGTAACACACAAATTACACAGCTATCTGATTATTTGACAGAGAAACAAACATTCTTTTTACTACATCAGTGACACATGTTTACGCAATTTCACAATTGGGTAACTTCACACTTATGAAATTGTATTTTGTCTGTACTGTGTGAACTGTTCATATTTTTTCGGACCCATTGTGATACTATGAGAGCTTTGAATGATGTATTTGGTATGAGATCATGATTTTTAAAGTACGTTTGAGGTAGGTGACACTATTTAAATGAGCAGAGAATTCTTTTTAGGTTTTGAAATTATTGGAGGAAGCTACGACGATTTTGAGATTTGACTGAGGTGTTATGATATTATTATTACGACGACGATGTGTATTATGCTGTTGAGGTATGTTTATGTCAATAAGATGATGCTACCATATATGAGGAATGTGATTACGTGTTTATATGTATATGAATAATGAATAGAAGTTAGGGACTCTTGACTTGTGAAACAGGATGTTGGAAACCAAGAATTGTACTTTAAGAGTTATGAAATGTGTGTAAATGCGTGAATGTATCACAATGCCGGCGAAAATTTTTTTGGACACTGTTATATTCATAGGATTTTGTTTCTACACATTTGCAACGTAAATTCTCGACCTGTGAAATTTTTATATGAGACTGCCACTGTAGCAGAAACTGCTGTCGTAAATATTTCCGTAAGAAAGTTAAGTGACCACCTGCACGTGCGTCGTCGGCACACCGCTGTGTCAGACACCTGGAGAACAAGCCATTAGGGTGTGCCTTTCCGGAAGCACAGGTAGAAAAAAAAAGGGGAGGCCATTATCCTCGCTATTGACATTTCCTTGTCGAAAGCATACTGTGGAGCTCGTAATTTATGATATTTACTGAAATGCCTAATGAAATGACGAGAAATATTTTTACATCTGCACACCTGATTACGACAAGCGTCTTTCTACGAGAGTTGAGAGAATTTCTACTAACTTATGAGATGTCACATGACTATTGAATGATATTTTTATGCTTTGCTTTTCGTAGTTGCTTATTTCACTTGATATCTGGTTTCCAGCTGTGTTGCAGCATTGCGTTTATAAAATAAAATGCATTTGCTAATGTGAACACTTTCTGTCAACAGATCTATTAAATAATAATTTTGTAAACCACATTCTTTAAAAAAGGAGCACTTGGAAAGGAAAGAACAATAAGAAGGGACTAGTAACAGTAACTGGACACATAATTTTCTTTTCAAGTACATGGTAATATTTTTTTTACAATAAGTTTTTGTGCTGCACCACTTTAATTTACATAGACATTAAGATGTGAATATACACTTCCCTTATCTGCATTGTTGTTTTTACTGTAATATCTTTTCTGCTTGAGCTTGTCATGTATAGATATAAGTTTTATATTTTTTATATTTTTTATATTTACTGCTGCTGTTTGCCAGGCATAGTGCTACTGAATTTTAAATTGTGTTACTCTGTTAAACTAGTTTTACTACTGACTTATTTTTCTTGTTACTGCACATTGGCTCATATTAGTTGTAATGTTGCATTGCTTGGTAATTTATATTTACTGCAGCTTGCTTTGCAATTTTCCATTTTTTTTGCATTGCTGTTTGTGTTAATTTGTTATGTGCTGCTGCATTGCCTTGTCCCTTAGTTTAGCATCTGAGCTCAGTAGATTTAAGTTAGCTTAAGAGGAGTAGACTATATAAGAAACTAACTATTATAAATTTATAAGAAATGCATTGAGAAGCTATCAGAAAATGGTCTGGCAAAATAAAAAGGATACTGTACAGTGGAGAAAAACTATTATTGACAGAGGATGTGAACAGAATACAGAAAGCAGAGAGAAAAACTATTTTTGACAGAGGATGTGAACAAAATACAGAAGGCAGGCTCAGATAGGACTTTTGGGAATAATGATGAATGAAGGGAGATCTCCAAGAAGCAAAGAAAGTTTTGTTTACAAAATACTGCAATGAAACAAACCCTGTCCTTTCCTTTTGTGTTATCCCACTATGTGTTTGGGTACCCTTGTGTATATATGTTCTTCCTGTCTTTATATGTTTACCTCATAAGACTTATGTTGTAGAATTTTTCTCATACTCAGCTACATGAACTATGATGAGGAATACTGTTATCCTCAAATATAATTTGCATTAATAATATGTTATTTACTTTGTAAAGATGTTAGACATTATTAATTCTGTTCTGTTTTAATGCTCATGTGTGAAGTTGTTGTTTCCAAAGCTATTCTGATCTTTATGTAGGTACTTATAATTCCTGTAACACTGATGTATATGTTATTTCGATTCTTTTGTAAAGCCTGTATTACTACAAATGTTATCTGTATTATTATGTTTTTAATGATGTATTTTGTACCTTTGTAATTGTATTCTTATGTTATAAAATTGTAATTGTCACCAATTCATCATATTATTAACTTGTATGTTACATTTCACTGCACACGTTTCTGTTGGTCATAGTATATGGACAATAAGTGAGAAGTAGGGACTGTTAGTATTTGCACGTGTGTTAATAATTCAGCAAGGGACTGGATAACAGCATTGCTGGTTCTAAGTACAATTCCAAAAACTTTGAGAGTGCACAAGTGGTGGTTATGGACTCTTCGATGGTGACTGTGCACCTGCACAGTCGCAGCAGATGGCTGCTGGCCATCTCTACAAGGACTACATTGGGGCTGCATCTTTGATGGCCCACCAATACTATTATTTCTACAAGGACTACAGTGAGTCTACACCTTTGCTGACTCACCAGTACCATTATTTCTACAAGGACTACAGTGGGTCTGCACCTCTGGTGGCCCACCAATACCATACTCTCTACTAGGACTACAGTGGGTCTACTCTGTGATGACCTACCTACCAATATTCTTCAAAACGTCGAATGACTCTGCTGTGGGTTTGCTCTGTTGTGGCCCATTATTTGTCAGCATGTCAAGAGTCAGCACTGTCTTTCCGTTGGAAGGACAACACTACTTCTTCAAGACTGCATGGAAATCCACTACTTCTGTGTGCATTTTCTTTTACTGCTCAGACTTTGAGAAAAACTCTGCATTTTTACTGTGATGAACAATCTGGACTGTCTTTATGGACTGTGAGAAAATTTGAGCTTTTGACCAACATTGTATCAATAAGTGTGTGCATTTGATTTCTTTGTTATTGTAATTACGAAAAATTTTTTTCAAATCTGTATTGGCCACTGCCCAAACCAATTTGTAAAATTTTTTTGTGGGGAGCATGGGGGCTATGTAAGTAGGCTGTTTAGGTTTTTTTATTGGTAACGCCACCTCTGTATGAAAATCACTGGCTGTGCTGTGTGCAGTCTGTGGCTGCTTTGCATTGTTGTAATACTCGCCATTGTAGTGTTAGGCAGCTGGCTGTGAACAGCGCGTAGCGTTGCGCAGTTGGAGGTGAGCCGCCAGCAGTGGTGGATGTGGGGAGAGAGATGGCGGAGTTTTGAAATTTGTCATGAACTGCTATATATATTATGACTATTGAGGTAAATACATTGGTTGTTCTCTATCAAAATCTTTCATTTGCTAACTATGCCTATCAGTAGTTAGTGCCTTCAGTACTTTGAATCTTTTATTTAGCTGGCAGTAGTTGCGCTCGCTGTATTGCAGTAGCTTGAGTAGCGAAGATTTTTGTGAGGTAAGTGATTTGTGAAACTTATAGGTTAATGTTAGTCAGGGCCATTCTTTTGTAGGGATTTTTGAATGTCAGATTGCGTTGCGCTAAAAAAAACATTGTGTGTCAGTTTAAGCACAGTCTTGTATAAATTGTTCAAAGGGGAAGTTTCACCATGCCCGACACAGAGCCACAGAATGGCAGCAAAGCAAGCTTATTTTCCTGCTCTTCGTCGGTGGTTTCACTTGATGGGTTCCGTAGCCGTTATTCCTGGCTCAGTTCATGGAGCAGATTATCGTCGTCTGATATTACTCTTGCACGATGCACCAATGTTTGTAATACTGTGCGCTTCTGTGCTGGATGATGATGGCTGGTGGCGTGCCGGTACAGGTCTGTGTGGGTGGGTTTTCTGTAAACGCTGTGGCCAAGGCACCCATTTCGTTTACGGTGGACAAAGACGTCGAGGAAGTGCAATGCATTATCTTTTTCCACCTCCATGGTGATCTGGATATTACTGTTGATGGCATTGAGGTGTTCCAAAACTCGTCTACTTTCTGGCGTCCGTGTGGTCAAATGACGAACGTGTCGTGAACGTATCGAAAGAAACACTTCGGCTTCAGTGGCCCAGTATCTATGGAAATATCCTCAAAATTCTCCATGAAGAGGTTTGCAACAGCTGGAGCCATATGGCACAGGTAGGTATTACAGAATGCCACAAAGTAACTAGCTGGCGTGGCTTCGCAAAACTCTCATCCTTCCTCAACAGATGAAAAAACCATTAATTGAATTAAGAAATATCGTCAGTGATGAACGTCATGTCTGTGTTAAAGTCACGAACTGTGATTACTTTAACGATTAAAACATATTATTGTTTACCTACGTAAAGCAACAGACAATGCCCTCATAGATGTCGTCCAGGGAAGTACCGAGCCCAAAGGCCGACACACTCAAGCGTGTTTGTCACACAAGATTAGCTACGGGTGTCCCGTGTGTTGTCGAAGCCTGTGCTGTCAGACTGCAGTCCAGGTACCGAGACGCTGACTTCCCTGGATGCAACTTCGAAAGTTGCTAATCCGGTTGAACGGAAAGGCACGCCTTTGGAGTGCAGTGCGACTGCTACTTTTGCTCTGATGTACTGGGTGGAAGCAGAGGGTTACAGAGAACGGTGTAATGCGTGGAGCTACAGCCGTAGAACTTTGAAATGAATGGAAGTAAAACGAACCACAATACCTGTAAGTGGTGATTTCTCCGCTGTCAGAACCAGTTTCGCTGCTTTAAAACAGCACCTTCAGGTAAACCATACAAGAAGGAAAGGTTCCCACGTAATACATATGGTCGAAGCACTACAAGAATCTTCTTAAGAAATTAAAAATTTGGAGAATTTTAAGAAAAAATTTAAATATTCTTGTAGAACCTTTGTACAGTATTCAAACAGGCAGAAAGAAACTAAACTTAAAGGAACTTACAATAGTGTCGCCAACGTTCGTAGTCGAAAATCAAGCCCCTGAGGAGGGCAAGTTGACAAATAAATATGTTGAATCCTGCGTACTCGTTAAATGTGGGGTGTCTAGGAAACCTGCTTTCTCGGATCTCTAAGCAAAAAATTCAAACAAATCGTATTAATGAGTTTATTACGAAATGTACATGACGATACTTAACTTTGTGAATAACATAGATATGCCGAAAGCAAATGGCGACAGGCAAAATAAGCAATGCTACACAGTAGAAACGAAATGACTAGTCTTGATGCTATTCTTGAACTGGGCGGCGGCCAGTTGGGCGATGCGCTTGTGTTCTCTTTACATAGAGGCCGCTTATGTCGCGTTGTCGTCCTGGAAAGGGGTCGGTCAGCGTGCAATTGGCTGGCGTCTTCTTCACAGCCCTCTCTGCTCTCTCGTTCCCGAATGGCGTGCCGGCTCTTGACTTTACGCCGTAACAAAATAAAACAGATTTCGGAGCGAATAGTGTGCTGGCACACTACTAGAAAAAGAACATACGTGTATAAGCACGATGAATGAAAACGAAAGACATGAATAGGGAACAACGGCCAATATTACGATCAGACAGACAGCGTAGCAATGGGTTTTAACACTTGTACTTAAACAACTGTGTACTGTATGAATTGTCAATCAACTGTAGACAACGACTGCTACCTTCAACCAATCGTTCGATCCGTCGGCGATAGAAATCCTCTCTTTGGTCACGGGGCCATTCCACCAGAACAGCTGCGTAAACGGTCTCATCGGCGGTAAATCTGTCATGCATCTCCCCCCCCCCCCCACCCCCCCCCGGACAAATTCTTCCATCTTGCCGATCAGACGGAAAACAAATGGTGCAAGGTATGGACCGTATGCTGGATGCCTCCAAGCCTTTCATCGAAAAACGTTGATGCAAAGATTGCGTTTTGCTTCACGTATAGTGTGTTCCATTGTCTAACAGGAGAACAATGCCTTTGCTTAATTCTTCGCGGCTCTTGTTTATGGAGTTGCGCAGCATCGTCGGTGTTGCGCAGTACAAATCGGTGTCCTTGAGCCCATTTGCCATAAACTCTCTGTACACGAGTCGAATTAAACGGTGGTTGTGACCTCCCTTGCGGTTGTCACAACTTTGGGTTTCTTCCGCTGAGGCGAGGCGGTGCGTCTCCATTCCATAGACGCTCTCTTTGTTGCACGGCTGAAATGACTGATTCAGTCTCATCGCCCGAAATAACGCATCTTTGGGAGTCACTGCCTTGCACGGGGTAATGCTCAAGGAATACCAGGGGCGCCATAAACCTTGGGTGTTCCTGAGCAGCTGTTAAAGCGAGAGTCCAACCAAGCGTGCGACACAGTTTCCGATACTGCAAACATCACTGCTTACTGAAATACGCTACTGCTGAGCAATGACTGCATAGTCACCTTACGACTGCTACGATTTACTTCCTCGATTCTTGGATATTTCTGCCTGTATGCTAGATGTCGATGGCCGCCCTTCCTGATCAGCGTCACCCACGTCCGTGCGGCCTTGGTTAAATTGTTGACAACGTTTCACCGCGGCTGGACAGGACAATGCAGTTACTCCATACCCCGCCAGAATTTCACAGTGAATCTGCGTACAGTATTGACGTTTTGCCGAAAAGAATCGCAATGTCCTGCATACCGCAACTTTGGAGTAAGTTTACGGTTTCCGCGCCATTTCACTCACACTCTGACGCAACTGTTATCCGTACCACAGCAGAACTTTCCCTACAGAAAACTCGAGAGCACTCGTCTTCCTTATGACAATGCGCCATCCATGTTGTGCAACGCTCTTAGTGCGGGATGACATGTGTAACTTTCTGAAGTCCGTGCGTATCTTAGATTTAATGAAGCTATGCTACGAATAGTGGATCGAAACTTCATTTCTCTCTTTAGCATCAAACCACTACGCATAAATATTTTGTCTTCGATTTATTTTTGTGTCTTTCGCAGAGTTTACGAATGCTGTAAGAACAGTCTGGAGAGTAATTTTAAGTAGTGTATTGTCCGTAAATTAGTGACGGTAAACTCAGGCAAGTACCACCGGAGTTTCTGGACCCCATCTGAAATAACATGACGTGTGCTCCGGCAGTACAGAAATATACACCTGTAAAATATTTTGAATACTTACAACTAAATTAATTGCCTGTGATCTGCATGCATTATATTTTTGCTACGTCTTTTTGCCATCATTGTCGGGTGGAGAGGACTAAAATTAGCGTGGAGGCAGCTGCAGTGACGACATGCAAAAGTACCAAATCCAGAATCAATGAGATAGCTAATATTACTGCTTTTAGATGTTTCGTTCTATTACAATGCTATTGTAGTTCTTTCTCATAGATTATGTTCCGAACACTTTCAACAGGAAGTGCAGTATCACAGAAAATGTCTCTCACTGAGGAGGAGACGTTTACTCAATTATATGGTCGTACTTATTTATGTAGCTCTTCTCGTAAAACCATTGAAAACCGCATGTTGACGAGCTCTAAAGACTCAAGAACAATAGCAAAATTTTCAGAATATAAGTAAATTAATGTGCCCCATTTTTATACAAAAGTTTTTAGTAATAGTAAACCAGTCCTCAGCCGAGAGTTATTTACTGCCAGACTAAGTTACCTAAGTTGCTTACTTGATGAATTAAACAAATAGCCTGTATCCACGTACAAGGTAACAAATGTGTGCACGGACTTTTCTCCGCAATAAATGGCAGCAATGATGCGTGATTCCAGCAACTTGCCTGCAGTTTCTACTACAACCTATGTCAACCACAAGCTATTGCTACCACTACTTCCTCACTTATTTGGCCGAAGTGAATGCGATTGAGGTTGAAACACGTATGTTGTGTGGCGGCAATGGCGAGGCATTGCAGAGTCTCTCACCAGAGAGCTATTTGTCGTTCCTAGTCTGCGCTTGACCGCGCGAGAGGTCAGTTCTGTGGCAGTCGAGTTACGAGACAGTTCAGTTGCGGGTTAGCAGTTGTGTGTAAGCAGTCGGCGGGCGTCGACATGGCATTCTGGTCAAGATTCAGGACGAGGTATATTATTTTTAAATAAGGTAATGAAGCAGCATTGCGCTCAGCTAATGATGTAAATTAACTGTAACTAATTTGTCCAAGAATCGCCCCAATAATAATTTTGTTTTCAAAGCAATTTTTTTATCAAAGAATTCTTTTTTGAAAGAATATTTGCCTTACATTTCCATAAAGAAAAGTTCCCTTTAACTTCAAAAAAAAAAAAAAAAAAATATTTTGCGATGCATTTCCTCCAAGCTATGGTGAAAAATAAGAGCAGATGCAGTTTTACTGAGGTAAGAATTTGAGTTTAATCAGGGCTGTCTATTTGCATTTTCATTGTGACTGAGATTACATTATCATTGAATTGTATTACATTTTTTGTGGGCAGCTTACACTTGGGTCAGATTGCTAATTTTCATTTAATTGTCATTGTCAATAAATTTAATGTGAGGAGGTTACACTTGGCTCCATTTCTATTAAATATTGTCTTTAAAATTTTGTGGGGAGGTTACAAGGTTCAAACGTCTATAATGATTCGATAAATAGCTGTACGTTTTGATGTCAGGATGTTACTGCTACTAGTGGAAAAATGAGTTTCAGTTTGCGCAGTGTATTGCGTAAAGTTACTTTCTGGCAGCAGTACTATCGTAGTAAACTAAAATATGATGCCTTATGACCAATTTATACTCGTGTTCGACTCCTAGGCAGTGCTATGGCCTTTTGATTTCCTAGGGCTATCATTCTGTGAAACGCCAATCTCCTCGTCATTTTCCGGCTCGAATGAAATAACACGTGACATGTTAATAAACTATATTGGAACAAATAAGCCCTCGGTCACAAATATTAAGTCAAAATTGACCTGGTTTCGACGCTACTATGAGCGCCTCTTCAGAATTAGATTAATTGTTCTAAAACATATTAGGTATATAGTACATTAATAAAATTAAAGTTTGTACTGACTGGAAAAGATGCAGTACTTACAAGTCACATATTAAAAAAGATCTGAGCCGGAAAGGCGACGTCATGAACAGTTGTGAGATGGCGAGCCGCTAAGGGCTGCTCGTACTGTGAACAATACACTTTCTTCGCTAGCCTCCTTAATTACGTTGTCCCGGGAACCTGGATGTTGTATTGCAAAACTGGTTTTGACATATAATTTCAGGCTTTATCGCCGATAGCTCACTAGCCCGCCCGCGTATGTCGCTAATGTTGCTCATATCTGTCCTTCACTGGTCTGATGGTAGCCCTAAGTTTTTTTTTTTTTTTCAATCGGTATTCTGAGTGGTTTGATGCAGCACGCCACGAACTCCTGTGCTAACCTTTTCATCTCAGAGTAGCGCTTGTAACCTGCGTCCTCAATTATTTGCTGGGTGTATTCCAATCTTTCTCTACAATTTTTGCCGTCTACAGCTCCCTCTAGTACCATGAAACACATTCCCTCGTCCTGACAGATGTCCTATCATCCTGTCCCTTTTCATTTCGAGTGTTTTCCACATATCCTTTTCCTCTGCGATTCTGCGTAGAACCTCTTCATTCCTTACCTTATCAGTCCACCTAATTTTCTACATTCGTCTACGGTACCACATCTCAAACGCTTCGATTCTCTTCTGTTTCGATTTTCCCACAATCAATGTTTCACTACCCTAGAATGCTGTACTCCAAACGTACAGTCTCAGAAATTTCTTCCTCAAATTAAGGCCGATATTTGATACTAGTAGACCTTCTTGGCCAGGAATGCCTTTTTTTGATGTCCTCCATGCTCCGTCCGTCATGGTTATTTTACTGCCTATGTTACAGAGTCCCTTAACTTCACCTACTCCGTGGCATAGATCCTGATGTTAAGTTCCTCGCTGTTCTCATTTCAACTACTTCTCATTACTTTCGTCTTTCTTCGATTTACTCTCAATCCATACTCTGTGCTCATTAGACTGTCCATTCCGTTCAGCAGATCATGTAATTATTCTTCACTTTCTCTCAAGATAGCAATGTCATCAGCGAATCTTATCATTGACATCCTTTCACCTTGGATTTTAATTTCACTCCGGAACCTTTCTTTGATTTCCATCACTGCTTCCTCGATGTACAGATTGAACAGTAGGGGCGAAAGGCAACATCCTTGTCTTACACCCTTTTCAATACTAGCACTTCGTTCTTGTTCGTCCACTCTTATTTCCTCTTGGCTGTTGTACATATTGTATATGACCCGTCTCTCTCTATAGCTTACCTTTACTTTTTTCATAATTTGGAACATCTTGCACCATTTTATACTATCGAACGCTTTTTCCTCGTCGAAAAATCTTATGAAAGTTTTTGATTTTTCATTAGTCTTGCTTCCATTACTAACCGCAACGTCAGAATTGTCTCTCTCGTGCCTTTAATTTTTATAAAGCCAAACTGATGTCGTCTAGCGCATCCTGAGTTTTCTTTTCCATTCTTCTGCATATTATTCTTGTAAACCAATTGGATGTAAACCAATTGGATGCATGAGCTTTTAAGCTGATTGTGTGATAATTCTCGCATTTGTCAGCTCTTGCCGTCTTCGGAATTGTGTGGATGATGCTTTTCCGAAAGTCAGATGGTATGTATTCTACACACCAACGTGAATAGTCGTTTTGTTGTCACTTGCTCCAATGACTTTAGAAATTCTGATGCAATGTTATCTATCCCTTCTGCCTTATTTGATCTTAAGTCCTCCAAAGCTCTTTTAAATTCTGATGGTAATACTGGATCCCCTATCTCTTCTAAATCGACTCCTGTTTCTTCTTCTATGACATCAGACAAATCTTCCCCCTCATAGAGGCTTTCAATGTACTCTTTCCACCTACCCGCTCTCTCGCCTGGATTTAGCAGTGGAATTCCCGTTACACTTTTAATGTTATCACCATTGCTTTTAAAGTCACCAAAGATTGTTTTTACTTTCCTGTATGCTGAGACTGTCCTTCCGACGGTCATTTCTTTTTCGATTTCTTCACATTTTTCATGCAGTCATTTCCTCTTATGTCCCTGCACTTCCTATTTACGATATGCCAAATTGGCGTGGATTGCTGTACACATGTACACGCTGTTCTCTACGGCATAGAGCATTCTCAGCATACAAAACAGTCCTTCATTCGTCATTGGTGGGAGTGCAGTACACTGAATTATGAGTGATTTTTGCAAAAATTGTGCCAGACTGCGGCAGACAACTGGCCTTCGGTTGTTGTATCTCACTCTCTTTTTCGATCTCCACGACAGATTTTCATGGTTTTAGCCGCAATGCTCCCTGGATTTATCGACCTGACTACTCATTCGTTTGCATCAGCTATGGCAGCAGACACATTGGCCAACACTCGTAAATCGAGCGCTGAATAATCTCTTTTGCGAAACTAATAAATCATGAGAAAATATTCTGGAATTTGCAGCAACGGTAAGTGGTTAAACAGCCGCTAGGTTTCGGCCGCGTGCTCCTCGGCCAAAGTCAAAATGTAGTCGGTTTGATTGCTATTGTCAACCCTATACAGCCGAACTACCGCCCTTGACGGCTCTGGTTCCCAGTCCAACGCCGTATAACGGAATGTTTACGTTGCGAGCCTGCCACTCTCGCTTCTACCTTCTGGTGGCCGGGTCTCAAGTTACGGAGAGTTTTAGGGCCCCGTCCTTATTAAACACATAGTCAGACGATACCTCTACTATTAAATGGGCCAATAGGTCATGGGATAGCATAATAAAAGAAGATGGTACAGGGTGATTAAAAAAGAATACCACAACTTTAAAAATGTGTATTTAATGAAAGAAACATAATATAACCTTCTGTTATACATCATTACAAAGAGTATTTAAAAAGGTTTTTTTTCACTCAAAAACAAGTTGAGAGATGTTCAATATGGCCCCCTCCAGACACACGAGCAATATCAACCCGATACTCCAACTCGTTCCACACTCTCTGTAGCATATCAGGCGTAACAGTTTGGATAGTTGCTGTTATTTCTCGTTTCAAATCATCAATGGTGGCTGGGAGAGGTGGCCGAAACACCATATCCTTAACATACCCCCATAAGAAAAAATCGCAGGGGGTAAGATCAGGGCTTCTTGGAGGCCAATGATGACGTGCTCTGTCACGGGCTGCCTGGCGGCCGATCCATCGCCTCGGGTAGTTGACGTTCAGGCAGTTACGGACAGATAAGTGCCAATGTGGTGGCGCTCCATCCTGCTGAAATATGAATTGTTGTGCTTCTTGTTCGAGCTGAGGGAACAGCCAATTCTCTAACATCTCCAGATACTGTAGTCCAGTTACAGTAGCACCTTCGAAGAAAAAGGGACCAAAAACTTTATTGGCTGAAATGGCGAACAAATGTACAACTAAATGAAACTTTATAGCTCCCTTAATTCGCCGACAGATAGTGCTTAGCTCTGCCTTTTGTCGTTGCAGAGTTTTAAATTCCTAAAGTTGTGGTATTCTTTTTGAATCACCCTGTATAATAAAAGTCTGGGACTCTGCCAATGGAAGGCTCAAGTAGGCGCTACGAGCTAGCACTGAAAGTACTTGCATGGCACTGGACTGGTCACCAGTGACGTCACTAGTTCAGCCGTCACACACAGACGCCACCTGAGAATGGCAGAGGATTGCTGGTGGGTATTTAACCATTCGACGCGGCTGGAAGCTCGAGATAATTTTTATCACGCCATATCGCCGCGAAACCAAGCACTCTTACATAATGATCCATACTCTGCATCGATATCCGAAAGAGATCTACATAGATACAGTGCAAGCCAACGTGCGGTGCGTGTCGGAGTGCTCTCTGTGGCACTATTTGTCGTTTCCTATCCCGTTACACTGGCAAGTAGAGCGAGGGAAAATCGAGTCTATATGCCTCCGTATGAGCCGTAATCTCTCGTATATTATCTTCGTAGCCCTTACGCATATGTATGTTGGACGCAGAAGAATCGTTCGGCAGTCAGCTTCAAATGCCGGTTCTCTAAATTTTCTGCCGCGCCCTCTAGGGCGCCTTGCCACGGTTCGTGCAGCTTCCCCTGCCGGAGGTTCGAGTTCTCCCTTGGGCATGTGTGTGAGGGTTGTCCTTAGCGTAATTTAGTTTAAGTTAGATCAAATAGAGTGTAAGCCTATGGACTGATAACCTCAGCAGTTTGGACCCTGAGGATCTTACCACAAATTTCCAAAATTTCGCAATTTTCTCAACAGCGTTTCTCGAAAACAATGTCGCCTTCCTTACAGGGATTCCCATTTGTGTTCCCAAAGCATCTCCGTAACACGTCTTGTTCGAGCCTACCGGTAACAAAACATAGCAGCCCGCATCTGGACTGCTTCGAAGTCTTCCTTCAATCCGACCTGGTATGGATCCGAAGCACTCGAGCGGTACTCAAGAATAGGTCGACCAGCGTCCTATATGCTTTCTCGTTTACAGGTGAACCACTCGTTGCTAAAATTCTCCCAATAAAGTGAAGTCAACCATTCACCATCCCAACCACAGTTCTCACATGCTCGTTACGCCTCATATCGCTTTTCAACTTTAAACCCAGATATTTAAACGACTTGATGGTTTCACGCAGGACACTAGTATTACAGTATCCGAACATTACAGGTGTGCTTCCTATTCATCCGCATTGACTTACATTTTTCCTCATTTAGGGCTAGCTGCCATTCATAACACCAACTGAAAATTTTGTGTTAGTCTTCTTGTATCTTCATACAGTCACTCAACTTCGACACCATATCGCACACCTCAGCATCATCAGCAAACAACCATCCTATCCGCTAAATCATTAACAGCCTGCAATGGGGCAACGTGTCAAATGCTTTCCGGAAACCTAGAAATATGGAATCTGCCTATTGCTCTTCATCCATAGTTCTCAGCATATCATGTGAGAAAAGGGCTAGCTGAGTTTCACACGAACGATGCTTACTAAAACCATGCTGATTCGTGGACGTACGCTTCTCAGTCTCAAGAAAGTTTGCTTATGTTCGAAATGAGAATATGTTCAAGAATTCTATAGCAAACAGAATTAAGGGATAATGGTCTGTAATTTTGCGGGTTTGTTCTTTTACCCTTCTTATACACTGGAGTCACCCGCGCGTTTTTCCAGTCGCTTGGGACTTTGTACAGGGCAAGATATTCACCATAAACCCGCCAGGGTAGCCGAAAGCGCTAACGATCTGCTTCCTGGACTCGGTTAGGCGCCCTGGCCCCGGATCGAATCCGCCCGGTGGATTAACAACGACGGCCTGTGTGCCGGCCAGCCTGGATGTGATTTTCAGGCGGTTTTCCACATCCTACTAGGTGAATACCGGGCTGTTCGCCACGTCCCGCCACAGTTCCACGACTCGCAGACATTTGAAACACATTCACACTATTTCACGATTTACACTAGACGCAGACGGCTGGGGTACACTAATTCTGTCCCAGAGGGTTTGGAGTGGCGGCAGGAAGGGCATCCGGCCACCCCTTAAAAATTAACCATGAAAACTCCGTTATTAACCCTGCCGACCCTGCGCACAATGCGGGATAAAGGCAGTAGCAAAAGAAAGAAAGAGATTCACCATAAATGCACGCCTGGTAAGGGACCAAGCCGTACAGTACTCTTTGTAAAATCGAACTGGGATTCCATCCAGACCTGGTGATATATTTTTTTCGGAATCTTTCAGTTGTTCTTCTACGCCAGGGATGCGTTTTACTATGTCTCCATACGGGAGTGTGTCCGGTGGTCAAATGGCGGTATGTTTGTACGATCCTCCTGTGTGAACGATTTCTTGAACGTGAAATTTAAAGCTTCGGCTTTCGTTTTGCAGTCTTCAACTCCGACATCTGAGTGATCAACAAGGGACTGAATGGAAACCTTAGACCCGATTAGCGATTTTACATACGACAGAGCAACAGCATAGTTCCTTTTCTCGCCACTGTCCGTGATGTGATACACTAGAGGTGAAACTTCCGGTAGATTAAAACTGAGTACCGGACCGAGACTCGAACTCGGGACCTTTGCCTTTCGCGGCCACGTGCTCTACCGACGGGGCGTGAGTCGTGCTTGGGTAGCTCAGTCGGTAGAGCACATGCCCGCGAAAAGCAAAGGTCCCGAGTTCGAGTCTCGGTCCGGAACACAGTTTTAATCTGCCAGGAAGTTTCATATCAGCGCACACTCCGCTGTAGAGTGAAAATTTCATTCTAGAACAGTAGAGGTCCTACACGTTGCGTGCACGCCGCTGTAGTGGCGACCCAGCCGCAACACAGAGTTCTGTCAGGAGGTGGATCACACAGAGGCGCGAGATGAAGCTGCAACCGGTCACGCACAGTGGTCCCGCATGCGTTCCTCTAGCATCGTGGCTCGCCGGCGAGACACTCGTTGGCTCTGGGCTGGAACGCGGCTAACGTGCTGGGTGTTGGGTGTTGGCGGCCACAGCTATGAGGTATGTGTGTGTGTGTGTGTGCGCGCGCCCGTATGTGTGTCTGTTATGACAATGGCCGGCTTTGTGCGCGGCGACAGGCTAATGCACTCAGCCGGGATGTGTGGCGAGCGGATCCGTGTGTCGGCGCTGTCGCCTGGTTCGGTAAGGGGAGAGACAGGCAGGCCGACAGGCGGACGCAGCAGCTCTCACACTGTGCGGATTCACGGGCACCACAGCGGCCACAGCACCGCGAACTGCTGCAGTCTCTGGAGGGAATGTCACTCCGTCATGGAGTTATCACCAGAGGAAAGACACATTTCGAAGTAGTCCTCATACCGAAGAATTCTTGTCGAGTTCCTTTGTTCTTGATATTGAAATGTATGTGGCGATTGATAAGTTCCCCCTACTGTGGTAGTCGATACCAAAGTTTATAAATTTCCTCGACACTAATATGTATCTCAGTTATGCGATACGTTTGATAAAATATGACAAATTATTTCTATAGATGTGACATAATTAAATATTCCTCAAGATACGGATGGAAGCTGAAGAAATGATTTAAAATTTGAGTGATGTCCAGGCCTTGAACCTGAGTCTCGTTGCTGACCAGGCGGGTATGCTAGTGATTATGCCACCACAGCATTACAACTAACATACCTGCACAGACTATCCTAGTTCAATATCTGAGCCGTGGCGCTCGTTACTGGCGCGCCAGTCTCTTGGATGTCCATTATCGATCCTTCGATGTTTCTTATCTTTGCTTGCCTTGTTGTTTTCCGCATTCGCGGTTCGAGTGACAGATGACGTTTGCTCGGGCTACCTGCTGAGACTCCGCGAGGTACGAGGTGGAAGCAACCACATATATGTGGAGTTGGTTGTAGGCGGTCTGCCGGTTCAGTATGGAGGATATGTGTTGGCTGCCTGCCTGTCTGCTCTCCTGATTTTGCTAGCCGTGCCTTGCGACCGCCTAGCTTGGGTTGCTGCCTGGTGTATCCTACACGAGCCATACCGGACGTCCAGCAGAAGCCAGCAGAAGTTAAGCAGCCTTGTGTTTCTTTAAAGAAGAGGAGCAGACGTATAAGACCTTTTGTAACCAATTTTGGTGGCCTCTTAAATGTGGCCTTCGCATTTACACTGACTTTGGGGAGAGCTAATTCTTTTAAATTTAAATAGTTGGGGTTCCCTGTCCTTTATAATTTTTTGGGGGTTTCATTTGAATTTTCTCTTTGGGGTTCCTTCCTTGTGCTTGGTTAAATGTCTACTTGTATAGCGGGAAGTGACTCCTGGTTAAAACTCGGAGAAGGTGTTTGATGTTACTGCCGCTTCCGGCATTGTCTTTTCAATCAAGTGTTGTCATCCCTTCGAGCGGCCTGGTGTCACTACTCGTTAATTAATGCTGGTTTATGTGTACTTAATTTTAAATCGGCCATTTGAATTAATATTTTGGAGCGCAATATAGTACTAAGGCAACCTCATTGTATACCACCTTGTGCCCCGGTCTAGTACCTTAATTTTCAGTGGCACGAGTTAGCTCCACTACCGGTTTCACTGATGTGCTCCCTTCAAAATCTTGTCTTGTATAAGTTTGCCCCATGTGTGTCTGGGAACACAGAGATGAGCTTTAGTGTGACTTCAGTGATACTCGATTAATGGAATCTTCATTTTGGCTTGGCTTCCACTGAAGAGTTTGAGTGGAGCGTAGTGTGTTTGATTTGTTATTCATTTAACTACTGTAAGTTTGTTTATTTAATGGGGAGGAAGACATTTAAAGACTGTTGGTATTAACTCCCCTAGCTGCGGGGTGTTGCTGATTCGTTCCAAATGGCCTACTACTTATTCAATTGCAAGGCTGTTGATTAGTTGGTTACTGTGAGTACAAATTCATGCTATTTATTTGTTACCGAAATTGTTGAAGTGTCTGTGTGGCGATTCAATCACTAGCTACGTGTTTGAGCTAAACTGATATGAACCTTAAATTGCCTCCTTAAAATTTGTTGCCAGCAGAAACCCTTAAGACAACTGAGTTTTGTCAGTGCTTATGTTAACCTTTACTGGGAGCAATATTTCATGTAGTTAAATTTTGTCTTAAAATATGTATTTCTCTGAGGTAATAAACGATTGATAAAAGAAAAAAGCAAAGGGGCCTGGTCCTTCCCATTGTGTCCGATTTGTAGCACGTATCAGTCCTCCCTCTTCCCAAGGGCGTTCGACTAGAGTAATACACGCAGGTGTGTTGGTAATAGTGCTGTGGTGGTTAGCATATCTCCCTAATAACGCAGGAAACCCCGGTTCAAGTCCTGCAGATAACAAAAATTTTGATTCATTTCTTCAGCATCCAGCATATCACAGAAATTATTTCATTCAACACGTCTACCAACTAATAAAAGGATTTCTTTTGTGCTTGTGCCAAGTACATCACGTTTGCTTAACAAATATTAATAAAAATTCATCATCGCGTTATTTATTTTAAAATGAAAGAAGTACTTGAAAACGAAAGGAGGAATTAATTTCCTGTATGCTGTCTATTAAGTATGCAGTGTGTATTCAACATGTACCAGCACTTATCGAAATTTTATTAAATCTGTTTCATTCTACACTTTGATATTCAGAGTGTAGTTATCTGTCTCCAGATTGCAATAGAGCAGTTACTTTCATTAAAACGTTTTATTTAAAGAAATATAATAAAATTCTGATATCCCTTACTTGCAAAATTACGAAAAGTAAAATGTTTCCGTTTCGGGAACATTCTCACTTGAAATGCGTGATTAAATTACAGGGTGAGCACAAAGGAACTGTACACTTCCCTAAATTCGTAGATACAAAACGGTACAACTTATTCTTTCCAAATCTTGATCTGTTAATAGAGTATCTCTGGACCTATTTTTACGTATATGCACAACTCTTTTGGTGCAGGTTGCCGCCACTCGAGTGTGCTAGCGTAGAAAATAGCTAGTTCATCACAACTGAAGAACTGCTGTGTCCTTTAGCAATTTGGAAGAGGTTGTTGGTGGGACCTGAAGAGTTGCTCGACAAGTTGATTTCTGTGAGCGTTGCTGGATTGTTGTACGAACGCGATCAACCTTTTGCTGCAACACAGAAGACCGACGATTTTTGCCTTTACAACTGCAATCCTTCTCTTCAAACTGTAACTCTGCTGCGTGAGTCCTATTTAAAGCGTGTGCTATATGCTCATTGAACGGCCCTTCCTTCTCCTGTCTGAAGGATACACCAGAATTTCTACAGTACTCCTTTTTGTACACTAGCACGCTAGAATTCTCCGGTAGCGGCAACCTCAAAAAAAATAAAAAATAAAAAAATAAAAAAAAATCGTCACAGTTTGAAGCAAATAAGTTGTACCGTTTGGTAAGTGGTCAGTTCTTTTGCGATCACCTCGTATAGATGATGAGTACCAATTCTCACGGCCTGTCTTTAGCTTTTGATCACTGAAGATTCTACCCCAAATATGTGCGGTCAACAGCTGATCTCCTGTTAGTAATTGACGAGGAAGGGCGAAGAAATGTGTTTCATTCATCAGATAACAAACCCATCCTAAGACCAGGAGCTAGAAGCAAGAGAGAGAGAGATAAGTAAAGCATATTTTATCTCTAATTATTGCTTATGAGTACTTGCACTATACCTATTTTGTCAGATGTTTAACTTTGTTGTATACTGACTGCGATGGAATATGACGGTGGGTTGATTCCGTCCATTTCGGCGATTCGAGTAGGTCCATGAAAGTGCTCACCTCTGCTGTCGTATCATCTTTACTGACTCAGAAAGTTTACCAACCTGAAAAAGAAAGAAGTCGTATAGAGTCTGTTCGGGATGCTTTTTGCAACTTTCTCTATTGTGACGAATTCTTAATTCCTTGAAGGTACGTTATGGAAGGCCTGTAAATGTATCCACCTGTTACCACAACAGCTATAACGATTGACAACATTTTCCAACTTCAGAAGAACATATTTTTCGATAGACAGTCTACTCAGGTAATTTTTTGTATCAGTTTTTCAATGCGTTGATTTCATTCCTAAAGAGATTTTATTGAAGGCCTTAAATGTTCCCGCTTGTGTTATGATACTCGATTTCTTAGACTGAAAACGTTTCCTAGCCTCAAATAAACTTATTTTTTTACATAGATCTTTATTTAAACCAATTTACGTGACTTTTCTTCTGTGCGAAGATTTCATCCTTGAAGATAAGTTCTGAAAGGCCTATAAATGTATTCGCGTATGCTGCCATAACTTCCTCATTGAATTTAAATTGAGTACTGTCTACATATTATTTAAGTTGTGGGAGTAATAGGGAGAAGTTTTGCAGTATCTACCTAAAGTAGCATACTATGTTCAGTTACTTGTTGATGTGTTGTTTGGATTTCAATAACTATCTTCATCAAAGTTAGTGATTATGGCGGATATTACAGCGAGATCTCTTACTGATCCCTCAGTTTACCTGGTGTCCAGTCACTTTCGCAGATATATAGGGTGTAAAGGAATTAGCCTAAAACTTCGACGCGGCTGTAGGGAATGTTTTAAGTATGGGAACTCACTCACGGAAGAAAAATGGTCTAAATGGCTCTGAGCACTATGCGACTTAACTTCTGAGGTCATCAGTCGCCTAGAACGTAGAACTAATTAAACCTAACTAACCTAAGGACATCACACACATCCATGCCCGAGGCAGGATTCGAACCTGCGACCGTAGCGGTCACGCGGTTCCAGACTGAAGCGCCTTTAACCGCACGGCCACACCGGCCGGCTCACTCACGGAAACACCACTGAAACGTGTTATAGTGAGTTGTGATTACCGCTAGATCTCTCTTTTATTAGCACACATGAGTTTGAGCGTGGACGAACTGCAAGCGTGTGGTTGTGACAGGTGTGTTCACGTTCCACGCCATGAAACGTTCTGAATGCTGTCAGGTTCATTGCGGGAAGTTCCGACTGTGATCCATTGGTGCCTAACATCTCGACTGATGCCAAAGCGTTGGCCTGCCGCCAAGCGTTGGCTCTGCAACTTGATGGGCCTTAGCGTCGCTGGATGCATGTCTCTCAGCGGCCCACTCTGCTAAAGGTGGTTATTTGAGGGTTTCACAGGAGGTCGTATTTTTGTGACTGGACAGTGGATTGTCAACATCCTCCACATCAAAACTGAATGAGAATATTAATTACATGAACACAGCAAACTTCGTAAACAAACGAAATTCAGGTCTTTGCATGTTACTCCTATCACTCTAAAATGTATGGTAAGGTGAGCAGTAAAAGGTTCTTGCTTGGGGTGAAGTGGATTCTATGTTCCGACAACAATACTCATGGTACGACGTACCGCATTTCTCACATTGAATCCAGTCACAAAATCGAAAGCAACTTTGTTAATAGAAGGATTTGCACAAAATCCGCACACATTAAAAACCAAGTTAGTTCCAGTAAGGTTCTCTGCCACTTCTGAAGATTTAGGGTAAACGGCAAGTCCTCTGATGTATTCTCTGTTGGCCTTTCATCTTGAGGTCTTCGACCGACGTATGATGAGAAATAGATCATTACAGAAATGTCGGATAAAATCGCGACACGAAAGCAGCAGGTAGTACGTCACTAAGTGGCCCAGAAAGCCTCAAAAATTTTAACATTGCTTTTTGAGAGCCGGCCGGAGTGGCCGTGCGGTTCTGGGCGCTACAGTCTGGAGCCGAGCGACCGCTACGGGTCGCAGGTTCGAATCCTGCCTCGGGCATGGATGTGTGTGATGTCCTTAGGTTAGTTAGGTTTCATTAGTTCTAAGTTCTAGGCGACTGATGACCTCAGAAGTTAAGTCGCATAGTGCTCAGAACCATTTGAACCATTTGCTTTTTGAGATTAAACATTCTTCGATGGTTGTCAACGTTTATTCTCTCTTAGTTCCACATTGGCCTTTAGTCCTCTAACCACGTTTCTTGGAAGCGACAATATGCTCCACCTCTCTGTTTTTACATTCCGTAGCAGCCTGCTGGTGTTGATCATTGAATGTTCCCTATGATGTCTTAGGAATGAAATTTTCTTCGAGAACTGACACCCGATTGAGAATGAAAAGTCCTGTCACCCCAAAACTTGGTAATGTAGCTGATCTTTCCCATTCCTCTTTTAAGAGAGAAAGAAAGAAAGAGAGAGAGAGAGAGAGAGAGAGCGAGAAAGAGAAAGAGAGAGAGAGCCAGTGTTCCTTTTCGTTATCTCATGATGTGAGCGGTTGGATACTCACTGACCACACTCTTCCTTAAAGGAGCTGTTAATTGGCTTGATAACTACCTTAGCCAAAGGCTGGAGTGTATGCATTGTCTGGCTTGTGGAGGCATGAAAGCACAGTGTCATGTTGTATACAACATTCAATAATACCGATCGATTTTGTGTGGATCGTGTGACCGTCCACCACACAAAACGCTTTTCCCTTTATGAATCCTGATTCTGTCCTATCGACGGCGGATTTAAGAATCATTTTGAAGCCTGATTCCTTCGTAAACAATGAACTAAGAAACAACATTCCTGTAGCACTGTAGCAAGCCACTAGTCACATTCCTTGCATGTCAAGGAGACAGTTTCTCTTTGGTCTTTAGTAACACGAACTCGAGCAGTAAGATGGTTTTTAAGAGCAAGACCAGCCTCGTCAGCGTTGAATATCCCTTCATCTTTATCCAACAATCTGAAGTCTAGCGGTACTGACTCCAACAGATCAGGAAGGGTTTTCCTTTTTAATACAGTAGCTCTTGCCTGTGAAATGGCCGCAGGTAGTCTTAAGGACAGCTCCTTGTGTCGGTCCATACATTTCTGGAACCAGTTATACCAAGATTTTTATTTCCTATTTTGTTAATATATGGGTCCACGGCCTCCAAGTATGAGTATCTCGCAAAACAAAGCATTGTCCGTAGTAGGCCGTACAGCTACCCTTTATTCATTGTGCGAGTGGCCAATTTCGACACTAAGTTGTTTTCAAGCAATTATAGTAATCATTATACAATATGCCATGTTGTGACATACAAGTACAGTCGATCCTACTTTATAATGCTTATGTGTAAGTACTATATGATTATTTAGTGTCGAAATTGGCCAATTCCACAATGATTAAATGATAACTGTACATACTACTATTGGACAATGCTTTCTTACATAGATTTTTATTATTTTGTCTAGACAACGGTGAATTTTCAGACGTTCTACGTCATTGAAGACTGCCTTGAAAACACACTGCAAGGTGAGAGAAAAACCACTTTTGGCGATTTCTTGAAGGAAAACCTCTTTGTCAGAGCATTTTCCTGCTTGTTTGCGGAAATAGATTTTCCTTTATTTCGCATTGCTTCATCTTCTCCAGCGCGAAACGTGTAGCACTGTACGTATTCCGCAAAGCACTGCGTACTGTATACTTATAAAATGTATCGTGGCCCCACTTCTTACGGCATCCATTGACTCTGTCATGCACTCCGGCTTTCGTTCCAAGAGATCGCTATCGCCCTTCTTCATGCACGTACGTGGCATCTGCAAAATATCTGTTCACACTTCGCCAGAGCCTATAAAATTTGCCTACAATCTGCGTTACTGTGTTTGTTACTCGCATTATTCAATGGTGCAACCGTTGGTTATATGCACAACACTTCTCTTCATAAAATGTTGCAAATGTAGATCTCACAAATTGTATTATAAATATTGCATAAATCTCTCAAACGAAATTTCATTTAGTATAATTTGTCTATTAAATAATAGAAAAGTTTCTTGCCTCAGCATAGCCACCTCGAAGGAACGCAATCTCTCCTCGAAATACAGAGAGATGAACAGCTTGCGAGAAGGTCAGCTTTTACTGCTGTGATTTAAAATCAGTCTGGTACCTCCAAGGACACATTTCCGCCTTTCTGTTCTCATTTCTGACAAAGAAAACAGCAAGGTATTTACATTCCCACATTCCTCTCTTAACCTTGAGGGTAAATGGGATAAACTCTTCGTTCTGAGACCCTTTTTACTCTAGTAGCTAAAAGAATTCCTTTGCAAGCAAGCAACTGCACGGGTCCGCGCGTTCATCTGTCATACAGCGGCTGTGACTCAGTCATGTAGCAGTACTTTGTGGAAGTCAGTGTAGGAGCCACAGCTACGAAGTTCAGGTACTGCGTAATGTATTAAAATACACATCCGAAGGCAATTTTTTTGTATGTTGCTCGAAATATGTTTCCACGCAAGAAGTTTTAATACGCATAGCAGCTGCATAAAAAGCAGAAGACGCCGGCGCCTAACATCACATTAGTAAACGAAAAGTTTTAAGTATTCCGAGGCCACATACATTATTCAAGGAGAATCTCCTCCCTTTGGACTTCATTGTTACGAAATTCCGATACAAACTGAAATTCCGAAATCACTCTCAGTTCCTAAAGTAGTTCACTCGCAAGAAATTCGTTTCAGTCTTAGAGAGATTTTCCCATGTACAAGTTTCTCAGTATTGTGATAGAGGGTACATACATACATGTGCTGTCGAAATAGCTGCTTCCAGACAGTTATGAGTATACTGTTAGTAATTGTAAAGATTTTCCGCAAATACGTGCAGGCACTGAGCATTTCTTATACTAGGACTTCTTAAACGAAACAGTTACCCTGAATGAACACACATTACACATACTACTTTTCTGTGACTGGCAACTGAGATTGTCAAGTAATATAACAAAGAACCAACATAAAATGTAAAATATTTTCGGGAAAACATGAATCCGTTATCTTAGAATACCGGCTGAAAACTTCAACCCTACTTTAATAATGTTTGTAGATTTCCAGGTCCCTTAAGAAAATGTTGACTGAAAAGCACTTTATGAAATTATGTAGGTAGTGGGTATAAAATATAGACAGTAGTTGTGTTGTGTGATGTCCTTAGGTTAGTTAGGTTTAAGTAGTTCTAAGTTCAAGGGGACTGATGACCATAGATGTTAAGTCACATAGTGCTCAGAGCCATTTGAACCATTTTTGACAGTAGTTACAAGAGTCCTAAAATACGAAAAGGATGCAATATTTGACGAATGAGTGAGATAGGATTGTTGTAGCCCACCCATGATATTACTCAACCTGTAGAAAGCAAGGGAGAGATTTCACACTCGGGGAGCAGAATCTAAAGCTTTAAGAGTAAGTCAGTCGTAGGGAGTCGAAGATCAGTTGGCCGGAATGGATAGTGTCTCGAAATGAGGCAATTCGATAACTACCAACAAAAGTAAAGAAACGCTAATGGAATGTAGTAGAATGAAATCAGGTCCTGAGACAAGTAGATTAGAAAATAAGATACTGAAAGTAATACACTAGAGTCGATATTTTGACAGCAAATAACTGATGACGACAAAAGTAGGGAGTTTAAAAGTGTTTAAAAAATTTACAAACTTCCGGCACAGGTTCCTTACACCAGATCAAGAATAAAATCTCATATAATAATGAAGATTGACTTTCAATGGCATTCCAGTTACAACCCGAAAATGTCATTATCCATGCACTCGTTTGACTCACTGTATCCTAGAGGGCGTTGTATTTCTGGGGACATTTGTTTACATTAGTCATTCGTCTGTCTTCAACTTGTTCATTTTGTAGATATACGACTGGTAAAGAGTTTCCTGAAAGTGAGTTCCAATGTAGCTGGATATTCATTTCGTGAGCAAGTGGACGTGATTTTTATGTACTGGTGCGCTAATGGTTACGGATGCAAGGCTGAACGCCTGCATCAGCCTATGTTTCCAGATATAAGACAATAGAGTCATCTAATCTAATCTCTGGTGCTGTTAATCGTCTCATTGTGGAGACAGGATCCGTAGTGCCACAGAATGTTAATCAAGAAATACCACGTATCGCTCACACGCCTCATCAGGGAGAGCACGTTCTAAGGGCAGTCCCAGGTATCAGAGAAAAACATGTGGTCCCCGCATGTGAAACAGACAAAGTAACGTTTGGAAGAGAAGAAATATGAAATTTCGACAACCAGCACATTGGGGGCGATTGCAGTCCTCATGCCAGAGTACGGGCTATCCATCAGCATCAGTTTCGGATAAATGTGTGGTCTGGAGTTATTGATGACTGTCTGATAGGACCTCAACTTCTCCCCAGCGAGTCTTACTGATTCTGTCTAGAAGGAAGTTATTCAGAAAACCCTCCAAGGCCTACTAGAACATTAGTTCATGCATCTAAGAGAAAACATGTAATTTATTCACGATGGAGTTCCAACACATTTCATTCTGAGTGTGCGAAATGTCCCCGACTCCAGCTGTTTGGTTCATTATGTCTGGGGGCACCTTAAACATTTGGCCTATGTAGCAGACCACCCGGATATAGAATCTCTACATCGACGTGTCCTGGAAGCCTTCGAAACCATTCGAAACTGTCTGGGAGTAATTGAAAGGATGCGACAGTCCATGATTCCATGGGTGTATGTTCGGTTAGAAGGAAGAAGAGCACATTTCAAGCATTTATTATGAGTTTATGTGTTAATGAGCTCCAGTCACCCGAATTGTAAACTTTCATTACTAACTCGAAAATAAGGACTTTAGGTCATTAGATGTGTTAAGTTTGTAGGACATAATGTAGGACT
Organism: Schistocerca americana; assembly: GCF_021461395.2. NCBI lineage: Eukaryota > Metazoa > Arthropoda > Insecta > Orthoptera > Acrididae > Schistocerca > Schistocerca americana. The sequence continues at coordinate 632,804,076 of NC_060123.1, read as the reverse complement.
CAAAGAAAGCAAGTAAGCAAGTTTAAGTCGATATCAATGGCAATAGTTAGGAGGGGATAAAGAGGCTGACGGCCGGCCGCGGTGGCCGTGCGGTTCTAGGCGCTCCAGTCCGGAGCCGCGCTGCTGCTACGGTGGCAGGTTCGAATCCTGCCTCGGGCATGGATGCGTGTAATGTCCTTAGGTTAGTTAGGTTTAAGCAGTTCTAAGTTCTAGGGGACTGATGACCGCAGCAGTTGAGTCCCATAGTGCTCAGAGCCATTTGAACCAAAGAGGCTGACGTGCCGAATCAAACCAGTCTTCGAACTGAAGACCAAAATAATACAACACTATGTGACATAGTGAGCAGTCTACAACTTCCTTATATCTTTGCAGGATGTTAACAAAGTAATACTTTGAATGGTTCTGGAAATAAGTGTTTGTGGACCACAAAAGTTCATGGAAGTGAAATGGCCCGTTTAAAATGATGGGAAAAGCTGAAAATGCAGTAAGACGCGTTTCGTTAAAAAAATACGAGATAGCTTACAAAATCAACAACGATTATAAAATACAGTAGTGGAGGATGTAAGGAAAGATATTGCCAGAAGACAGAACAAATTGATGGCAAAATTACAGAGGCACCTTGGGGTAAGTAATTTGACTATCGAAGGAAGTGCGGAAAAAATTTGAAAACAAAAGAGAAGAGAACTGGTTTCAAGTAACGGGCGAGTGTAGATTTAGGTATCAACTATTGGAAATCTGTACGAGGTTTAGGACTGATAAACAACAAAATGAAATAGAGAACTGCAATGAATAAACGACTTGGTAACGGTGCCTACAAGAAGACGGATAGCAATACCATCTACCAGAATTGTGTAGGTAACAACTAAGCTGCGCGACTGTAATGAGTGTAAACAGAAAAGAATGCCATTATCGTCGGCGGCTGCTGTAAAATTACGAGCAAGAGATATTAAAAATTTCATGAAGCTATCGTCTATTCTTAGGTGGAAGGAGATTCTTTCCGTATTTCAAGTCAGAGGTGGTGACTTTCAGCCTGGCTCTATTCATTCATGCCAAGTGTTTTTTCTTACAGATCTCTATTTAATTGCTTTAAATCTGTCCTTGTCCAGTATAATGTTTTTCCACTCACGTAAGGTGTATGTCATCACTCTTCAAAATAATCTAATCTAAATTCCGTATACTCATCTGGCCTGCCTACCCAATACTGAAGCACTTCCTAAATTTGTAGAATTTGAGCATTAATTCATGTCTGCCGTTTCTCTTAACACTGTCTTGTAGATACAAAAATTTCTAGTTTTTTCTACTGATTTCAAGAAATTTACATAGTCTGCTACTGATACTGCAGTGTTTACCTAAAGTAGCATACTATGTTTAGTTACTTGTTGATGTGTTGTTTACATTTCAGTAACTATCTTCATCTATACTCGCTCGCTTCCTGTGGGTGCTCTTACTTTGAAAAATCTATATAGATTCGGTACTGAGCTACTTCCATTTGCTTTTGTTGCAATCTGCCCTCGAAACAGTTAAAATGATATATCCACTCCTAAACAGAGAACATCGAAGTCTATCAAACAGTATTTCCTGCTTCGTGTCAGATGACGAAATTTACTTGTAACGTTATGCCGAAGGCTGTTGATGTCAAACAGAAAAAGAAAAAGGCGAGAGAAAGGTGGTCACGATGTAACATCAATACGTGTCGCTTTATGAAGTTAACGGCGGTAGAAATTTGTTTCCAGGAAAAATTAATTTAATTTTCTATACAGAAGCTCAGCTATAGGTCGATAGAAACTTTAATGAAACATCGCTGTTTAATTATTGCTTTCGCGGGTAAGAATATTTGACACATGTCAGGCACAATGAAAGAGAAAAAAGACTTACCGTGCAACGCCAGACACTTTTCACAGGAACGCCGACAGGCTAGAGGAAAGCAAGCGTTTGTTAATTTTACAGGCTAAGACAATTGTGACATTTAGATTGGCACTTCCGGTCTCTTACAAAATAACGTTACTGAACCGAAGGAAAACTGAATAACTGTCAAAGCCAGAGATTTTACCACAAACCGTTCTAAAAATGTAATATAACGGTATTTCGCTTCATCCATAGGGAGCTTGGTCTTCTAAAGGACGTAAGCACACCGAAAAACATGTGATGCAATGTGATACACTAACAGCGCGTTATTCACATTTGTTCCAACGTCAGTGGCACGGAGAACGGATACAAAATGGCCTTTCTCGACCGTTGAGTATTTTCTGCTAAAGCGATTTAAGATGCACAATAACCTGTTGGACTTGTGTCTGTAGTGATGCAATTCAGTGCTACATTTCTTATACTTTTAATAAATCCTTATGGATAGGAACTTTTGCAAACAGACTACATGCATATGATTTGTATAAATACCACTTGGTAAAATACAGATAAGGAATCGAAGAGCACATGCGTGGGTGAGGTATCACAGCATCTCCCCAGCGCTTTTTCCACTCTCTTCCTCACCCCTTCTATATCCTCACTACTATACTGTGACTGCCCTTCTCCCCCTACTCTATCCTGCTCCTTCTATTCCTCTTTCTCCTTCATTCATCTTGATCTGCCTCCACTTTTTTTTTTCTCTGCCAATACCACTCATCCAACGTATAAAATTTCTAAAGGAGCAAATATTTTGATCTGATGTTTTGCTGTGAACCAGTGTTTGTCAGATTGTTTCATTGCAAAAGTTACGAACAGTTTCAATCCATTGTTACGGTTTATTAGTTTTTTAGGTACAGGCTGACGTAGATGAAAGGTGATGACACCATAAATGTATTGACCTGAGGGAATCGGGACTACAATACAGAAGAAAAATTAGGCATCGATCCTTCGAAAAGCACTACACAACGAGAAGGACCTACCACTGTTTGAATGACCAGTAGATGGCCGACAACAGCTGAATTCCGGGGAGACCGTCACCACAAACCATGGTTACTGGAAGCCAGATTGAGATGTTGAGTTGCCATCCGTCGTTTACCACTGACGCCATAATACAAACCAGAGAGACTTGCGTGCTGCAGTTAGAGTCAGCTGGAACTATGCCTGGAACTCTGTGGTGTAAACTCGGAGATCCTTCCGAAAATTACATCACTGAGCTACAGCCCAAAAATAACTGAAATGAACAATTTCAGGAGAGCATAAGCGCCCCATTCAATCTCTGTAATCTACCTTCCTTACATGGAAATGATTAATCACATGAAAATAATCAGCAATTTTCCTCAAAAGAAATGACGCACTTCAAGTGCCACTAGTAACTGATGACATGCTGTAATTAGTGTATTACTACAACTGATTGCACGTGGTACATCCATCCGCCTATGAATGGTACTGTCAGATGCGGGAACGTGCAACATAATGTTGAGTAACTTGATAAGTACTTGAGAGCATTAAAAGCCAGTGGCTGGAGATGAGTAATCCGATGTGTAAGGTATAAAAATGAGCGCTCGGATTGCACTCGACAGACGAATCACTGGCAAAAGATTCTAAAGCTATCTCTCCTTGACGTATTCTGTAAAGGTTCAATGTTTAACAGAGGACCTACAAAGAGCAACGTAATATGGTACGGAAAGAAGGTAATCCTCCTTAGTTTGCCACAGAACCCACTGCAGAAACTTATCTAATCATCGTGTTTCAAAACGGCTACTCCCACACTGGAACTTGCCAGCCGTATTTTTTCATAGGGCTCGTGTCTGCATCAGCCGTGACACTTTACGGAAGAAATGGCTGAACAGCAAAAAATAGGTACATCTAATATCACGGTGCCAGGGAATATTTTCCATGTTGTACAGTAAAATTACGTTTTATTTGCTCTGATACTGATGTATTTATTAAAACGTTTATGCATTCTATGGAGACGTAGCTTCATTAAGGATGCATTTGCGAGAGAACCAAATGATCACAATGTTGTTGTGCATAGGCGCTCAGGCGAGAAACAACGTGTCTTAAGATGAAGTAGTCGCAGACATCATTTGGCAGCCACCGAGAAGCATTCTCAATAGTAGGCAACAAAACAAGCATGTGCCTCGGCAGACTGGCACACTTTCTAAAGATAGACCTGCATGTTTACACCGAACTGTGCTACCGAAGCAAAACGGGACTTCACTGGCACAAATGAGTTTCTGCACCTACACTACAAATCACACTTAAGTGCCTGGCAGAGGGTTCATCGAACCATCTTCACAATAATTCTCTCTCATTCCCCTGAATAGTTGAATTTACGGCCTTTCGATTTAAACGATTTTTCGTGCGGAAAAAACGAAATCCTATACCTCTCCCTGTGAACTCTGAATCCCCTTACTTTTTATGATGATAGTTTCTCCCGGTGTAGGTTGGTGTCAACAAAATATTTTCGCATTCAGAGAAGAAAGTTGGTGATAGAAATTTCGTGAGAAGACCACACCGCAACAAGAAACGCCTTTTTTTTAATTATGTCCACCGCAGATGCTGCATCATATCCGTGACATTCTCTCCCATATTTTTCGATAATACAAAACATCCTGCCTATCTTTAAACAATCTTGATGTACTCCGTTAATCCTCTCTGATAAGGATCTAACAGTCTACAGCAGTACTCCAAGGGGACGGATAAGCATATTGTAGGCAGTCTCTTCAGTAGAACTTTTGCACCTTCTAAGTGTCCTGCCAATAAAACGCCGTTTATGGTTCGCCTTCCCCACAATTTTTCTGTGTGTTCTTTCTAACCTAAGTTGTTCGTAATTGTCATTCCTACGCATTTAGTTGAATTTACGGCCTTTAGATTTAAATGATTTTTCGTGTAACTCATGTTTAACGGATTCCTTTTTGGACTCATGTGGATGAACTCACATTTTTCATTATTTAGGGTCAGTTGTCAATTTTCATGTAATACGCCATTTATGTAAACAGTCTTGCAATTGATTTTGACGTTCTTTTGGCTTTAGTAGACCATAAAAGACAGCATCATCTGCAAACAACCTAAGACGGTTGCTTAGATTGTCTCCTAAATCGTTTATACAGATCAGAAACAGCAAAGGACCTATAACACTGCCTTGGGAAACGTCAGAAATCACTCACGCTTTACTCGATAACTTTCTGTCAATAACTACGAACCGTGACCTCTCTGACAGGAAATCACTAATCCAGTCGCATAATTGAGACAATATCCTATAAGCACGTAGTTTGATTACAAGCCACTCTTGATGTGCGGTATCAGAAGACTTCTGGAAGTCTAGAAATACGTAGCCAGCTTGAAATCCATTGTCGATAGTATTCTGCACTTCGTGTGAATAAAGAGCTAGTTGTGTTTCACAAGAAGGGGGTTTTCTAAATCCGCGCTGACTACGTGTCAATAGACAGTTCTCCTCGAGATAACTCATAATTTTCGAACATAATATACACACACACATCAAAAAAAGTATTGCATCAACTCCGTTCCAAGAATTCCGGATCCTTTACAGAAAATTGGAATAGAGATCAACATAAACATCATTTCCGCTCTTTTTATTGCTCATGAAAACTACTTTTTCCATGAAACTTCCTGAGAAATTAAAATTGTGTGCCGGACCGAGACTGGAACTCGGGACCTCTGCCTTCCGCGCGAAAGGTAGAGCACTTGCACGCGGAAGGTAAAGGTCTCGAGTTCAAGTCTCGGTCCGGCATACAGTTTTAATCTGTCAGGAAATTTCATATCAGCGTGCACTCCGCTGCAGAGTGAAAATCTCATTCTGGAAACATCCCCTAGGCCATGTCTCTGCAAATAACCTTTCTTCCAGGAGTGTTAGTACTGCAATGTTCGCAGAAGTGCTTCTGTGAAGTTTGGATCATAGGAAACGAGGTACTGGCAGAATTGAAGCTGTGAGGACGGGTCGTGAGTCGTGCTTCGGTAGCTCGGTTGGTAGAGCAATTGCCCGCGTAAGGCAAAGATCCCGAGTTCGAGTCTCCGTCGGCACACAGTTTAAATCTGGCAGGAAGTTTCATATCACCGCACACTCCACTGTAGAGCGAAAATCTCATTCTATATATTCCATGTTGTAGCACATACATCGAGTCCTTCAGAGGTGTGGGTCCAGATTGCTGTACACACCGGTATCTCAAATACCCAGTAGCACGTCCTCTTGCATTGATCCATTCCAGCAGTCGTGGTGGCATACTATCCACACGTTCATCAAGGCACATTTGGTCCAGATTGTCCCAATCCTCAACGGCGATTCGGCGTTGATCCCTCGGAGTGGCTGGTGGCTCATGTCGTCTATAAACAGCCCTTTTCAATCTATCCCAGGCATTTTCGATGGGGTTCATGTCTGGAGAAGATGCTGGCCACACCAGTCGAGCGATGTCGTTATCCTGAAGGAAGTCATTCAAAATATGTGCACGATGGGGGCGCGAATTATCGTCAATGTAGACGAATGCCTCGGAATATGCTCACGATATGGTTGCAGTATCGGTCGGAGGATGTCATTCACGTATCGTACAGCCGTTATGGCGCCTTCCATGACTACCAGCGGCGTACGTCGGCCCCACATAATGCCACCCCAAAACTGCAGGGAACCTCCACCTTGCTGTACTCGCTGAACATTGTGTCTAAACGTTCAGCCTGACCGGAGTGCCTCCAAACACGTCTCCGAGGATTGTCCGGTTGAGGGCATATACGACACTCAAAATGGTTCAAATGGCTCTGAGCACTATGGGACTCAACTGCTGTGGTCATAAGTCCCCTAGAACTTAGAACTACTTAATCCTAACTAACCTAAGGACATCACACACATCCATGCCCGAGGCAGGATTCGAACCTGCGACCGTAGCGGTCGTGCGGTTCCAGACTGTAGCGCCTTTAACCGCTCGGCCACTTCGGCCGGCCTATACGACACTCATCTGTGAACAGAACGAGGTGCTAATCCTGAGCGGTCCATTCGGCATGTTGTTGGCCCTATCTTTACTGGGCTGCATGATGTCGTGATTGCAAAGGTGGACCTCGCCATGGACGTCGCGAGTGAAGTTGCGCATCATACAGCCTATTGCGCACAGCGTGAGTCGTAACACGACGTCCTGTAGCTGCACGAAAAGCATTATTCAACTTGGTGGCGTTGCTGTCAGGGTTCCTCAGAGCCATAATCCGTAGGTAGCGGTCATGTACTGCAGCAGTAGCCCTTGGGCGGCCTGAGCGAGGCATGTTAGACAGTTCCTGTCTCTCTATGTCTCCTCCATGTCGGAACAACATCGCTTTGGTTCACTCCAAGGTGCCTGGACACTTCCCTTGTTGAGAGCCCTTCCTGGCACAAAGTAACAATGCGGAAGCGATCGAACCGCGGTATTGACCGTCTAGGCATATTTGAACAACCGACAACACAAGCCGTGTACATTCTACCTGGTAGAATTACTGGAACAGATCGGCTGTCGGACCCCCCTCCCTTCTCAATCGTCTAATAGGCGCTGCTCATGCATGATTGTTTACATCTTTGGACGGGTTTAGCGATATCTCTGAACAGTCGAAGGGACTCCTTCTGAGTTCTGAGAACTGGGGCGATTCAAAACTTTTATTGGTGTGTGTATAATCCAAAATCCTACTGCATATAAGCGTTAAATATAGGCCTGTAATTTAGTGGATTACTTCCATTGCCTTTCTTGAATAATGATGTGACCTGTGAAACTTTCAAGTCTTTGAGTACGGATATTTCGTCGAGCGAGCGGTTTCATGTGATTGTGAAGTATGGAGCTATTGCATCATCATACTCCGAAAGAAACTTAACTGATATAGTATCTGGACCGGGAGACTTGCTTTTATTAAGTGATTTATGTTGCTTCACTACTCCGAGGATATATACTTCTAAGTTACTCTTGTCAGCAACTTTTCTTGGTTGGAATTCTGGAATATTTACTTCGTCTTGCTTGGTGAAGGAATTTCGGAAGGCTTTTTTTCAAACTCTGTATCAGCATCTTTGTCGTCTATAGTATTTCCATTGCTATCGCTCAGAGAAGGCACTGACTGTGTCCTGCCGCTACTGTACATACGACCACTGCACTTTGACTCGCTGGACCGTTCGGATACTGATAATATGTATAATATAGTGAGTACTTCTTGGATATTGTGAGTACTTTCACTTAGTAAGTACTCCTTATTACGTTAAAACTATATGCCTCAATATCAAACATTCCTGCTGTTACGTGCTGCACGTACACACCAAATAAATACAATCTTACTCTACTTTTTTCATAAGGCAAATCCTTTATCACTGATCAGTTTTTCAGATAATTTGACACTAATCTTCGTCTCTACCACACTCAACCTACTGAGATTTTTTTTTTATTCGATGTTCGCAGCAGAACATTTTTCCCTAGCCTCTCTTTCCATTGTCAAAGTTTCTATCAGCTTCCCAAACAGTTATTACAGAATGCATAGCGTGCGAATTTCCAACGTAGCAGTTTTCCAGTGCATATTTTATTTCAGATAATGGTTTTTAAAAAGTTAAGTTTAAGAGGCGTTCCCCGTAGAGGTTGGGTAGAATAAAAGTGGCTCAAAGTATGCTTCATGTACCTCCAAGCCGTATAGGCGGATGCCTCTTTCTCAGCCTGTGTGCACGCGAGCTACCCTTCCCACGTAGACTGTCTGCCCGTGTCGGCACGCTCCTCTGGCAGTAAAATTTTCTCAAATAATGTTACGAAAACGACTGAATGAAAAGTTTTCACTCTGCAGTTGTCCATAGCCATCTATAAATCAACATCACAAAGAACTGCCTATCATTTCGCTAACAGTCATAGCTCTCGTGATGTTTTGGGATATGTAGGTCACAACATCAAATGTGAGTAGTTTGCAATGAAAAATAGGGGTAACTATGAGTTTGCGTTTCTTGCACGCAAGGTCATATATTGCTGTGTATCAAATGTAGTATAACATTTCGAATTTTTCTTTAGACTTGAGAAGACGTCTATACCTCTCTCTGATCGTGAGAAAGTGGACCGTATATAGCACATTCACTTCCGTCTGTGCCCACATCAATACAGCTATAGTGGATTATTCGTAACATCCAGCGTATTTTATAAATTGTTAAAGATACCAAAACGAGTTTTCGGAGAATGGTCCAACACAAACAGAAGAGTATGCTGGAATGTTGGAAAGACGTGAAACTTCCAAGTATATGGAATCAGGAGTAATAACATAGTAAGATAAGGTGCATTTCTCTTAAAAATAACGATTAGATATTTTTGTTAATTAGCATATATTCGACGAATTCATATAAAAGTATGCAGGCATTCGAAATAAACGAAAAAGTAAAGAAAGAAAGGAAGACCTTACCAGGATTCGAACTAGCGATGCTTGTGGTGTCAGTTCACCATTCTGGAACAATACCGAGTAAGCCATGCTGCCAGTTATGCACGTTGCGTTCATTTCAGAGAATAAAGTTCCTTAAAAACTTTCAAAGCCTGTTTTCTCCAGAAATTCGCGGGTTGCACCGAACTGTCTTGAAAAACTAATTTTTGCGTTTGAACTTCACGTGTAATAAACATAAAAAACTGGAAAAATCCGGTTGCTAGGTGATCTTCCTATAAGCTACATGCACTGGAAACTGAAATTCGTGAAGAGGAGTGTTGATTGAAGGTGCATGTCGCTTTCTGGACATGCGTGATTCGACTCACGCCTGGAGAGACCAATTACGCTATTGGAGTGACAAGATGTCGGCTTTGCTAGCACCAGCTGCCACCTTATTCAGCATTATTTGACAAAATTACAATATCGCAGAAATAAGAGCAGATGCTCTGTTAACAAATACCTTTTCCCTCGTAACGTATATGTGAGTGTGGTGGAAGAAATAAATATGACGAGTTGTGTGATTTTTAAAATCTTCACTCATATGTCATCGAGTGATTTCCAGGTAATACTGTGTCTTGTTGGACCACTGACAGTAAAGGACAATACGAAGTAGAGGGACGCCACAAGATTGGCTGTGACACATCGGTTTCTTACTATTTGTGGCAATAACACCAGTTTGATATTCCAGGTCAAGATATCTATTGCTTCTATATGCAACATAATATCAGACGTTTGCCAGGCTCTGGTGAAATTCATGGAAAAGTACATCAAGGTAAGCTACCGGCCCCTTAATGTTTCTTTCTCTGGAAAACAAACAACTTAGTTGATACTCAACGGTTTCATTTAAGAATATGTGAATACATTGTTTGTGTATGTTTTGTAGATGGAGAACAGAGTGTGTGCTTTTATCAAAAGCGTTCAATTAGATCATCTGAATTTCTGTTTTGTTTACTTTCAGCTTCCAAACTCTAGAGAAGTGTGGTTGGATGTTGTGCGTGATTTTGAAATGAGCACTGTTTGCGGCTTTGGGCCACACAACAGAGTTTTCCATCCCATCAGTGGACACGTTTCTTAAGAATAAAGTGTAAATACAGGAGCCAGAATATCTGCTTAATAACAGACCCGAAAACGGAAGTGCATACACCGACAGACGGGTTGGAAACAATGTGACTGCAACTCAGTCGATCTCTAATTACAGTGCTTAATGATCTTGTCCTTACAGAGCGTGTTAACTATTCCTGGATTCCATCTAAGATGTCCACTGACATGTTGCTTTTTTCTGGTAACTACTTTCTACCCTCATTTACACACTTTGGTACTTCACAGCTCCGTACTTTTCTGTTTACTGAACTTTTAATACTTTTCGACTACATCACATTTCCGATGTTTTCACTTTCTTCTTCCTCGGATTTCCGATGGTCAACATTTTTACGTGAGTACAATGTTCTACTGCAGATGTACACGTTCAGGAAATTCTTCTTAGTGTGGATCAATATCGGACATAGCTAGAGATCTTTTATTGAATATAATAAGAAGTAATACTGTCTAAAGGGATTCACAGTACCTCAGTCACCCGACCACTATCCCGAACATGAGTACACAAATTGAATGTCACTAATATACTATCTGCATAGCCAAGACGTCCACTTTCACTATGGTGATGACGGATCTCTATTCTTGTTGCTCATCTCAGTCCACACTGACGAGGGCTGTATGAAAATCACTCATTTCTTTGAGTAAAAATTAATTTTTCTGCTGGTATATAGGTTGGGCGTAACATTGTTTACTAAAAGTAGTCACTGACAATTTGACGTCTTTGAGAATATTTTTCTTTGCAATATTTTATCATAGTTTGTTACTAAGCCCCAAGCGTTATTTGGTTTTTCAAATTGTACACTACTAGCTGAGAAACTGGTGTTGCCCTGATTTATATTTATTCCAGTCTTCTACTGTTTCATCTCCCCCTCCCTCCTCTCTCCATCCATATCCTCCTACCCCTCTCCATCTTCTCCTGCCCCTCTCTATCTCCTCCTCCTCTCTCCCTACCCATCTCCCCCTCCCTATCTCTGTCTCTTTCTTCCTCTTCCTTTCTCTGTTCATCTTGTCCTCCACACCATCTCTGCCCATCTTCTCTTTCCCCATTTCTATCTGTCCATACCCTTCCCTCACTTCTCTCCCGACATCATCGTGGGGACCACAACAGAAGGTCGCACCATGTTTGGTTGAAATCGAGCCAGTGGTTTAGGGTACTACACATCCCCGATTGGAATCCTGAAAATTTACTTCGGACGAGCGGACGAAGAGATGGTTCCGTAGAAATCCGCAAAAATTTTCCATGAAGGCACTGACCGACTTCTCTCACAGTGCGATAAATGTATTAACAGTTCTGGAGATAAAGTTTTTTAGTAATAAACAGGTCAGTTACATCCACATGTCTTGTTTTCATTTGCATGCCGCATATATGCACTTACAGATTCTGATGTAGGTAACAGCCGAGGCTTGTTATTAATGAAGTTACAATTGTCATCTTGTAGGAAAATTGTAATAAAAAAAGTGCAAGACATGAGTGCGTAGAGACTGATTCTTTGAAATTATATATGTATGTTATTTTGAATGCTCTGGATCCAAACCGCTACAAAAAAGTTTGTGTTTCCAGTGGTATCCCTACTTTAAAGGACTTGTGAGTGTGGGTTTAATCGAGACACCTTCTCTCAGGTTACATTTATTATGATGAGGGCAGGGACCAGTGTGTAATTTTTAATTTACTTGTTGTACAATTTTAATGGGTATATTTTGTACGTTTTAGAGCCTGCGCTGAATCAGTCGTCTATGCGATGCATAACCAGATATCTTATGCTGACCAACGCATTTGTTTTCAGCTCCCTTTCAATTTTGTATTTAGATCTGTCATTTTTATGGCCTGTGTATTTTATTGTGAAATTTAAAAATTCAGGTGTGTCAAAACATATATTTCCGTATTGAGAGGTAATATTTGAAAGAATTTTCTGATTAAATTCTTCCAGTTTGACTTTATTACTGTAAATTTTCAAAACTTAATTGTTCGTGATTGTTCGTATTATTTGGTTCCGCTGAAGCTAAATAAAAGAGGTAAAATATTTATATACGGTATGTCTAGCATCTTACCGCTCCCAACTCGAAGGTCCCTACCATCTAAAAACGTTTTCTTGGTCGGTGTTCAGGGATATGACAGGAGCAATCATTCGAATCAAAACAGTGTAATAAAGACTGGATCTGTAATTCTTACTTTAAGAGGAACGAGCAGTTAATCTTCGATAGAGTGAAACAATCGCTTCTGCTGCAAGTTCTTTGCTTTCCGTATTTTAAGAGGTAATGGTATGGTCCAAAACAAGAAGAAAATATCCATTTGTATGGACCACTTTGTAGTCGCACCTCTGTAGGTGATGTTGCGTGTGCGGTGATGCCTTAAATGGTGGGGAACCAGTGGAAACGCTGTGGACAATTTAAGAATGTGTATTTTTTATACATGGTGTTTCCGTAACAGCATGCAAAAATTTAACAGGACATAGAGGGTGCTCCACTGAACAATTTGAGGGAGGGAACCTGGGATCGGAGAAGGCAATAGGTATAGTAGATATAAAATCACATTATCACGTACTTTCTTATTTACTTTACTTACAGCTAACTGCAAATACCATTATTGAGACAACGAGCGTACCTTTCGTACCGTATCTTACAAGATGTGCTGAAACTGACCGCCATCAACCTCATCCGCGAACTAGATTCAGAAGTAGCCTGACAGATATCCCTGGTGCGTTTCGAATCACATCAAAGGCAGCTACAATTCTCGGAACTAATTCCATCGCCGTATCCACTGGAGAATTTAGATATCCCCATACGTAATAATCAAGGAGATTCAGGTCAGGTGGCAGGCAGGCCATAGAATAGGACAACTCGTTCCAATCCACCGACCAGGAAATACAGTGCTGAGATGGTTGCGGACATCCACACTGGAGTTAGGCGGTGCAACGTCACGTTGTATCCACATACTCTCACGAACAGCCAAGGGGACAATATAAATACGATACTACAGGGTCACTGTAAGAACAGGTAAAGTAAACAAAACATGCATTCTATTAGGCTCGTCTTCCTTGTTTCCTTGCAAGAAATAAGGAATGTATACGTAAATAAACATCAAAGTACTTGTAAACTGGTATGCATGTCATCTGTAAGTAAGTTGGAAAACAGTAATGCTAAACAAAGCGGTAGACAAGTTTACTTCCTTGTCTCCTTAAGGTGGCTTCTCCGACTCCATGTTCCCTACCTCAAATTGTTCAGTGGAGCGATCTCTATGTCCTGTTACGTTTTTGCACGCTCTTACAACATCCTGTATATTCAATTCTATAAGAGGCAGGCACGCCTCTGCTCGTGAGCTCTGGACGATGCAGCCAGCGTCGGCTCCTAGGACGTCGCCCGGCAATGCTGCGTCAGGATTCCGAACTTGCGGCGAAGGCGCCACGGCCAATTGCGACAGCAGCGCTTCCCGGCGGAGAGGCGGCTCCACTGCTCCGCGGCGGCAGAAGTGGATTCGACCCGCGCCCATCAGACAGTCGACGGATGACTGCTGGCGTTGTGATGCTGAATCTCTTCCTGGGCCTCAGCGTCGACGGCTACGGGCACGGACAGAAGGCCGACTGGGCTGTGGCAGCACGTCCCGTGAACGACGCAGTGCGGTGGCAGACGCAGCCTAGTCTCGAACCGGAGACTGCTGATGGCGATGTCCAGCCGTCTCACGGTCAGACGGACGAAATCTCGAAGATCCAACAAATAGTATACTTGCGCATCAGACCCTACCGAAGGCAAGTCGGTCCAAACAGACGGCCAGGGGGACACAGATATTATTAGCACCACGAGTGATGAAGAAGAAGCAGATACAGACCAGGGCACCAACACAGATATTGAAGCGTCCAGCGCGGATGATCCTTAGTGTCAACCAAGTCAAATTCAAAGAACAGAGTGGAACAACCGACAAGAGGTGCACAAGTCACACACAATCCTAAAAACAGATTGCACCTTATATGTAAATAGTTAACAGCATCTCCATGTCTAATAAGAGCTTAAAGCTAGGTGCCTCTGCAAGGGACCTACGCCTTCCGTTAAGAGGCAGCGCACAGTCTGGATGGAAGGATCTTAATTGTGGTCCCTCCCTTTTGAGCCCAACCCGACGGATACCTTTGGTAGATCGGGGAAAACCACCGCTCGGGCTGTGTTGCTGGCGGGGCCGGAAGGTGCTAACTGCCACACCACGTATCATTGTAAGTCTCATTGGCTCAGCGTGAACTGTTTGTACAACCAACCTACACAGCCTATACCTCAACCTCCACTACACTAACAACTTCTGATCTGAAGCTTAAAGTTAGGCACCTCTTCAAGGGACCTACGCCCCCCTGGTAAGAGGCGGCGCACGTCCTGGATGGAAGGATCTTAATTGTGGTTCCTCTCTCTTGAGCCCAACCCGACGGATACCTATGGTAGATCGGGGAAAACCACCGTTCAGGTCGTGTTGTCGGCGGGGCCGGGAGGTGCTTGCGCCTGATGCACTCTACCAGGAGCCTTGTAGGCTCAACACAAACCGTTAGCGTCATTACCTTATTACTTTTACCACAAGTACCCTTTCATTAGCAACTCTGAGCCAAGCACAAAATCAGTTACCGCTCTATTGTATATCGTAAACAGTTTAGAAGGCTGGACATGGAGGTGTTAGTCTGAGTTTCTAGCTTTAACGTACCCTAATCTCTTCTAGTTAAGGTAGTTTTTAGGATGGTAGATGTTAAAGGCATGGTGAGCAACGGCCAGCGTCTTGAGGGTCATTCCAAGACCCGGGCCGCCGCCCACAACCAGGTGACGGGCAATATTATACCTATTCCGTCTCTATTCAGTTCTCTTCCTTCCTTCTTTCTAAATATTTAATTTCGTTTTGTTTATTAATATCTTACTTGATTTTGTATTAGTTATAAGTTTTTCTAATGCTGCACAAAAAAAGGATATCAAATGGATGTAAACAAATAGAGCCCGCCTCCACGTGGCGGGACACGGGCAACGGTGTGAGTGAGGACGGGAGCCGGTGTGGCGTTACTTTCAGTCACTCCGGACCCCGGACCCAGTCACAGCGGCTAATTGGCAACATACGACCCACCATAAGAAATTAGGCGGTGGGTCATAAAATATAAGCAGCTAATGAAAAAAAAAAAAAAAAAAAAAGTGGTCCGGCGATGCTCCGGCGTCGTGTTGAAGCTACTCAGCGATGACCAAGTCCCAGAATAGAATCACGTCCTGTCCTCAAATTCAGCCTCATTTATACTCCGTTACTGCCCCGTTGTTTCTCCAAAACCTGGTGTCTGTCCACGTCGCTCAGAGAGACTGGCTCCAGTGTCATGGCAACGACGCGCCTGCTACATCGTTCTTTGCTGCGCGGGGCAGTTTCCTGCTGCGCTCAGCTATCCTCGCTTCGCAACTCTCTTGCTCGTCTGTTATGGTCCCCTACATGTCAACATAGAGCGGCTGACGGCCAGTGCTGTTACCATAATACTCTAAGGCAGCCTCCGTGCTACTTCCAGTCACTTACACTAAAGCTTTAATACCTTTACCTAAAATGTTGGGTATTGCCACTACATATTAACCATTGAAAAACTGGCTCTGAAGTGTATCCCTTAAGAGCTATGAGCATTTGTTCATGCTGGCCACTGTTAACAATAGCTCTTCTACTGAAAAAAATTGCCGTAGCTCTTAAGGTATGCATTTCTAAGCCCGTATTTACCAGAATCCTTGCTTCAAATGATTGTTCCTGTCATATCACTAAATACTGACCACTCATTATGGGACGACCTGCGTTCAGAAACCTTACCCATATGTTTCGCTCCTGTTCCTTGTACAGCGTGACAGTTATCGAACTATATTAAAAAAAAAAAAAAAAAAAACGAAAATTAGTTACGAACTTGTGCCTACACTCACTTTATTCAACATGTAACCGTCACTTCAGGTATTCGGATTTAGGTTATGACGATTTCGATATGTCTGTCATCATTGGCGATGATGTGGTGCAGACGAATAGCGAAATTGTGCATCACCTGGTGAAGTGTCGGAACATCGATGCTGTTTTCACCTTGTTTAGCCTCACAAAAGGAAGTCGCATGTGTTCAGAACCGGAGAATATGGATGCCAATCGAGGTCCTTGCCAGAGGCCTCTGTGTACCCCAGAGCCAGAATGCCGCAAGGACACCACTGCTTCGATGGCGTCGAGCTCCGTCTTGCATGAACCACATGTTGTCGAAATCAGGGTCATTTTGGAAAATGGAGATGAAATCATCTCCCAAAACATCCACGTACCTTTCGGTAGTCACCGTGCCATCAAGGCATATCTCCCCTATTATTCTGTGACATTGCACACCACACAGTGCCGGCATGAGTGGCCGAGCGGTTCTAGGCGCTACAGTCTGCAACCGCGCGACCGCTACGGTCGGAGGTTCGAATCCTGCCTCGGGCATGTGTGTGTGTGTGATGTCCTTAGGTTAGTTAGGTTTGAGTAGTTCAAAGTTCTAGGGGATTGATGACCTCAGAAGTTAAGTCTCAAAGTGCTCAGGGCCATTTGAACCATTTTTGAACACCACACAGTCACCTGTTGAGGGTGAAGAAACTCTTCGATCGTGAGATACGGTTTCTCAATCCCACAAATGCGCTAATTTTTCTTATTGACGAACCCATTCAAATGAAAGTGGTCTTCGTCGCTAAACCAAACCATACTGCGCATACAAATTCTCATCGTGCTCCGCGGCCAACCGAGCTGTTTGAACGTCCTACCGCCATGGTCCAGAAGTTATGACGATTGTATTTTACGTAGTTCAATAACTGTCACCCTGTATTTCCCCATTAATTCGCGGAGAGAAATAATCAAATAAGTCGCTGATTTTCTCTGAATGCATCCACAGTTTTCTTCCAAGAGATGCATCTGCACCAATGGGTAACAAAATTTCGCCAAACAAAACGACGCGAGACTTTTCCATCTTGTGGACAAACACCACTGTGGGCGCGTAGCGTTTGACGGCCGCGCAGAGTGTCAGGGAAGAGCGAGCGACAGATTGCGGCCCCGCGGCGCGTCCTCCGGTGTGGCGGTAACGCGAGCCGGCTGGCAGACCGCAGCACGGAGCGGGCTTCGCGGAGCAGACGGCGGAAGCGCGCATGCGGCGGCGGCGGCGACGGCGGCGCACCGGAAGCGGCAGCGCTGCTTGCTGCTACTTGCTACGCGCCGCCCCGGCTTCACACCGACACCCGCTACCCGCCACACGCCGCGCTCGTGCCGGGCAGCCGCTAGCCGCCGCGGCACAAGCGAAGCGCAGACCACCCCACACCGCCTGCCACTGCCACGGGCCTACGAGAGATACGGGCCCAGTTACGTGCGTCCCAGCACGTGATTCTACGAAATACCGTGACCGCCTCCGGTGGGGAGAGAATGATCAGTTTAGTAATTCCTTACAGCACCTTTAAATACATGCAATCCCTCGACTGAAGACGTTCAGTGGGTTACCTTTTCATTGGCATAATGATCTTCTGTGGTGCCCGAATGGAGCCGAAAATGGTTCAAACGGCTCTGAGCACTATGGAACTTAACATCTGAGGTCATCAGTCCCCTAGAACTTATAACTACTTAAACCTAACTAACCTAAGGACATCACGCACGAGGCAGGATTCGATCCTGGGGCCGTAGCGGTCGCGCGGTTCCAGGCTGAAGCGCCTAGAACCGCTCGGCCTCACCAGCCGGCAATGGAGCCGAGCGTTCGCGATTTATGTCGGAGAAAGCATCTACTGTCACGTCAGAAGATTAATAGTGAGTATTGTAATGAATCTTGTCTCCTCAGAAGTTTTGTACTTCAGCTGTTTCCATATAAATTTCGGACTTACTTGAGTCAATTTTTATACTTAAATTATATATTCCACATCTGAGCTTAATTTTGCATATATCTGACACCAAAACACTTTTTCTCTCATCATGCAATTTATTTTCCACAACAATCCATTTAGCAACGTCATTCGTGAACCATGAAAATTAGCAATCACAATTGCTAACTTAAAGGAGACAAAGATCATTTTACAACGTTACTATGCTTTGGTTTTCATACAAAAAATTCTGCTTGCATTTTTTATTTTTCTAATTGTACTATCGATAATTCAATCGACAATTATACAATGACAGGAAGCAGATAGTTTTTGTATTCTCAAAATTTGCAACCTTTATCATTAATTATCAGGAGCATATTCCTTACATAAATAATTATTTCCAGAAAACATTATGTAACTTAGATGTGAAAAGTAATTTCAATGAAGACAGTCGTAACAAAATTGATTTAAACTTCATTCAATTCTACAAGGACTTGAAGCTATGTAGGTAATATTTATACACACTTTAGACACCAAATGCACCATAATAGTTTCAGCTGTTGTCGAGATTGGTCAATATAACTGTCAACTTCTTTCTGCTGTATGTAAATGTTGCACAATACGTTTACTTAACAAGTGGTTTTGTAAAAGATGTCAAGAATTTGTGAATAAATGCAAATGATATCAAAAAGCAACAATATTCCAGAGACTTTTAGTGAAACCAGACAACTTTGACCTACTAACTGCAAAGCATAAGCAGGAACTGACACTTTAGACAACGATACAGCCATAGCAAGATAAGTAACTCTTACATGGTAATATAATGTTTCTGCCATTAGGAAATTGTATACCAGCAATAGACCATTGGTCCAGAACTTAAGCTTGTCAGGTAAAGATTTTTATTAACAGATTCATTTATACCTTTAAGTTAGTAAAATGTAATATTACTGTTGTTTAAAAGGTAAAGCTGCAATTCGTAACAAGAAATTAAAATGGCGTCTAATAACAATGCTTCATGTATTGGTGTTGTTGAAAATGAAGAAATGTGTAGCTGCAGCAGAGCCCTTAATTCACAAATGTCACAGCAAAAACCTCGACAAACATAAAGATGCAACCAAACCGTGCACTGGAGTGGAGATTTTCTTACTTTAATGTAGGATTACATGCAACATGTATTCTTGCTTATGACACCTATTCATGTTTCATCTATGATTGTTTTTTGATGCCTGTTCAAGCCACAACAAGAACAACATTCCCATCGTGTTCTTAATAGTTGTAAGTGCTCACAGGCATTTTTGAGCAACAGGCTTCTTTTCCCCATCAGAGAACTCCGTCTGCAGTTCACAGTAGTGAAAAGAAGGCTAATGCATGTGATCAGATTCCATGCAATAAAGATGGTATGTGAATACATACAGCAGTTAGCTCTGGTGCTAAGGGAAATTTTACTGCCACTATCGTTGAAAGTGAGGATGTTTATAACTACAACAACCAGTGGCATCATTATTACAAAATAAATGGCAGTTCCATAAGAGTCTTCTGATAAGGAAATTTCTGTACATATAAAGATATTGTTCATAGTTTCAGCTTTTATGTAATTCTGCATTTCTACAGAACAGATTGGTATAGTTGTGTAAAATAAATTAATTGTTGTAATAATTGAACATCCATTCATTCTTTGGCCAATAAATCCCCACATCCCAGAACTAAAAATTGTGCTATGCCAAATGGTGTGTGTCCATTCAAAGAATAGAAAATTAATTATATAAGGAAAATGGTCTAGTACATGCACAACAATTATGAATCCAAAGCATTTCAAATTAAAAGAAATGTAGCTTGGGAAGCAAAGAGAAATAAGTAAACTGCAATTTCAATTGGGAAACATTTTGTCTCTATGTTTGTTTCCCCTGATGACTTCTACGTATTGTGAACGTTTTTTGAATAAACAAAATATATCTTAAATGAAGACCTCAGAAGTTAAGTCTCATAGTGCTCAGAGCCATTTTTTTAAATCGGATTGGAATTTTTAGTAACATTATGATGTAAAAAGAAGATTTTATATTCAGTGTTATTTGAGAAATGAAGCTAATGTACCGCCACAACAAATTATTTGCAAGAACTAAAGCAGAACCAATTATTTCCCGTTTTATGATGAAGACGATTGCGAATTTAAAGTCATTTACCGTTATCATGGTATAAAGACGAATTCAGACAGCATATAGCACCGGTATCCTCTTTGCATATGTAGGAAGTTATTTTGTTTAATTTACAATGGGAAATCGAATAGGGTTTTGATAAAATTCTTCAGAGAAAAAATTGTTCTGAAAACTAAATTAAAAAGAACAAAAAGTACATTCCTTTAATACATGACAAAGAATCGGAGCTATAAGTGGCATTAGATTTCAGATTTTTGTGCTATTCTTAACATATTTTATTCACAGATAAGAAATAAGTGTTTTTGTACATGTAAGTGAATAATGTTTGGGATAACACTTTTTGTTCATGAATAACGAATAATAATTTATATCAGCATACATTATTTGGCACTCGCATAAATTTCGCCCAACTCTTGTGGTATGCAAAGCACGTTGCTCATGTGCACACTGCAAATCTGCAGACCATCTGGAAGCAGGTGTAGGCGCGTGAAATTCATGTAGCTGCGAACAAATGGAAGCTGCGTGGCCCTTGTACGTGTGCCCACGCGGCTCTCATTAACATCGGTAATCTCCGGCAACTTCCGACAACGTTCGCAAAGAGCATACATGCTCTCAGTAGCATAGCGCAGGTGTGTGCGGGCCACCCTGACAGGCCACGCAGGATTCTCCGGTCGACCTCTGGTGTCGCCACAGCCTGAGTCCTAAGTACAGGTTCAAGCACGACACGATTTCCAGCAGTATAGAATTTTGGAATGAAAGAGGAAACCGCCTGGTAAAATTTCGCACAGAGCATATCTTAATCACAGCTAACACTTGCTTTAAGAATCATGAAAGAAAGTTGGTATACGTGGAAGAGGCCTGGAGACACTGGAAGGTTTCAGATATATCATATTATGGTAAGACAGAGATTTACAACCCAGGTTTAAATTGTAAGACTTTCCAGGGACAGATGTGGACTCTGACCACAATCTATTGGTTATGAACTGTAGACTAAAACTGAGAAAACTGCATAAAGGTGGGAATTTAAGAAGATGGGATCTGGTTAAACTGAAAGAAGCAGAGTCTGTAGAGAGTTTCATAGAGAGCATTAGGGAACGATTGGCAAGAACACGGGAAAAATACAGAAGAATGGGTAGCTTCGAGAGATGAAATAGTGAAGGCAGCAGAGGATCAAGGAGATAAAAAGACGAGGGCTAGTAGAAATTCTTGGGTAACAGTGCAGATATTGGATTTTATTGATTAAAGGAGAAAATATAAAAATGCAGTAAATGAAGCAGGCAAAAAGAAATAGAAACGTCTCAAAAAATGAGATCGACAGGAAGTGGAAAACGGCTAAGCATGGCTGGCTAGAGAACAAATGTAAGGATGAAGAGGCATATATCACTAGGTAAGATAGATACAGTCCATAAGGAAATTAAAGAGGTCTTTGGACAAAAGAGAACCACTTGTATGAATATCAAGAGTTCAAATGGAAAACCAGTTCTAAGCAAAGAAGCGAATGCAGAAAGGTGGAAGGAGTATATAGACGGTCCGTACATGGGCGATGTACTCGAGAGCACTATTATGGAATAGGAAGAGAACGTGAGTGAAAATGAAATAGGAGATATGATACTGCGTGAAGAATTTGACAGCGCCCTGGAAGACCATTCCATTAGAACTACTGATAGCCTTGGGAGAGCCAGTCCTGACAAAACTCTACCATCTGGTGAGCAGGACGTATGAGACTGGCGAATCTCTCCCTTGACTTCCAGAAGAATATAATAATTCCAATCCCAAAGCCGGCCGCGGTGGCCGTGCGGTTCTAGGCGCTCCAGTCCGGAGCTGCGCTGCTGCTACGGTCGCAGGTTCGAATCCTGCCTCGGGCATGGGTGTGTGTGATGTCCTTAGGTTAGTTAGGTTTAAGTAGTTCTAAGTTCTAGGGGACTAATGACCATAGCAGTTGAGTCCCATAGTGCTCAGAGCCATTTGAACCATTTTGAACCAATCCCAAAGAAAGCAGGTGTTGACTGTTGTGAAAATTACCGAACTACCAGATTAATAAGTCATGGCTGCAAAATACTGACACAAATTCTTTACAGACGAATGGAAAAACTGGAAGAAGACGACCATGGGGAAGATCAGTTTGGATTCCGTAGAAATGTTGGAACATGTGAGGCAATATTAACTCTACGACTTATCTTAGAAGATAGATTTAGGAAAGACAATCCTACGTTTCTGGAATTTGTAGGCTTAGAGAAAACTTTTGACAACGTTGACAGGAATACGCTCGTTCAAATTTTGAAGGTGGTGGGGGTGAAATGCAGGGAGCGAAAAGCTATTTACAATTTTTACATAAAGCAGATTGCAATTATAAGAGTCGAGGGGCGTGAAAGGGATGCAGTTTTTGGGAATGGAGTGAGGCAGGGTTGTAGCCTATCCCCGATGTTATTCAATCTGTATATTGGGCAAACAGAAAAAGAAACAAAATTAGACTTCGTTGTAGGAATTAAAATTCATGGAGAAGAAATACAAACTCTGAGGTTGGCTGATGACATTGTAGTTCTGTCAGAGACAGCAAAGGACCTGGAAGATCAGTTGAACGGAATGGACAGTGTCTTGAAAGGAGGATATAAGATGAACGTCAACAAAAGTACAACGAGGGTTAAGAAATGTAGTCGAATTAAATCAGGTGATGCTGAGGGAATTAGATTAGAAAATGAGACGCTTGAGGTAATAGATGGGTTTTGCAATTTGGGGAGCAAACTAACTGATGATGATCGGAATAGAGAGGATATAAAATGTATATTGGCAGTGACAAGA
The DNA here is from genome assembly GCF_021461395.2 of Schistocerca americana. Classification (NCBI taxonomy): domain Eukaryota; kingdom Metazoa; phylum Arthropoda; class Insecta; order Orthoptera; family Acrididae; genus Schistocerca; species Schistocerca americana. The sequence continues at coordinate 632,780,911 of NC_060123.1, read as the reverse complement.
AAAGAGTTTCTGGAGAACAGAAATATATTAACATAGCGTATACATTTGTCAGAAAGTCTTTTATAAAAGTATTTGTATGGTGTGTAGCGATTTATGGATGTGAAACATGGACGATAAATAGTTTAGACAAGAAGATAGTAGAAGCTTTCGAAATGTGGTGCTACAGAAGAAGGCTGAAGATCAGATGGGTAGATCACATAACTAATGAGGAGGTACTGGATAGAATTGGGGAGAAGAGGAATTTGTGGCACAACTTGACTAGAAGAAGTGATCGGTTGGTACAACATGTTCTGAGGCATCAAGGAATCACCAAGTTAGTACTGGAGGGCAGCGTGGAGAGTAAAAATTGTAGCGGGAGACCAAGAGATGAATACATTAAGCAGACTCAGAAGCATTTAGGGTGCAGTAATTACTTGGAGATGAAGAAGCTTGCACAGGATAGAGTAGCATGGAGAGCTGCATCAAACCAGTCTCTGAACTGAAGACCACGACAACAACAACAACAACAAAATTTTGGTGGAAACATGTAAATTGTCATATACCCTCCATTATTACTTTACGCTGTAGAGGAACTGAGAAGGGGTATAAGCACTCTTCAGCAATTGTATTTGAAAAACAAATACCTTCAAGACGAAGGCGTCCTCATTTTTTACCTGTCGTGAAATGTTGAGCGCTGGCAATTGATCCAGTGTCAAATATATTTCGTTTTATAGAAAAGTAACGTTTGGTGGGGGAACCTAGTTAGAGAATGAAACAGACCACTACACATAGATCTGCATTCAGATACAACATCTAACCCCTTGTAATGAATTGATAGTTCGTACACAATTTAGGATAATTGTTTCTGAAAATAATTCCAGTAGTAACTGAAGCGATATTTTGCGTATCTTTACAAGCCCATTTCTCGCAGAAATATAGCCGATTGTCATTCCCAGAAGCTTTTTAAGCACTTCTCTATGATCTGTTCTTCTTAGGAACGAACCTTCTGTGTCATATGACACAAGATATTAAAACAACTGGTATTCTCATACAATAATTTGAAACTGTCTCAATGAACCACCATTCGGATTGAATAAATGTGGGTTAATGTCGCTGTTTATCCCACTTGCAGTAGCCCTCGACTCATTACAACTGGAGCAAAGTGCTTTATATCTATCGCAAGCATTTAGGAATTTTAATGCATAACCTCCTGTGCAAAACAGTAAACTTAAGTCACTGTCAGTGGTTTCTGATACTTGTTGTTGAGGTGTTCCTACAGAAACTCAATCTCAGATCTGATACACAGAAGTACCTAAGCAGTTCAGGTTTCTTTTTAATACACTTAATATTTTCAGTTTGTTTCAAAGCCAACCTCTGAAATTGACACATGATAATATACACGACACACTTGCCTGTGACCACCAAACGTACATTCTATGTACCAGAGTCACTCGAAAAGGAATATTTGCAGCATACATGTACAAAATATTCAGAAGTGCAAGACAGACTGTGGTAGTCGTAAGCTCACCGGACAAAAAATCAGTCACACCAGTGCCCACACCGACATGAATCGTTAAGTCTTCCCAGACGGTACAGAAGTCAAGTCACATGCTCAACCACTCGCGCTCTACGTCTACGTGAGCACAACGCAGTAATTATGAGTGACACATTCATGTATCAAGTGGACACTGTACGTAAACATGGGTAAATGTAAGGACGGACAGAGGAAGGAAAGGGTAATCGTGTTTGGTCGTGCCCATGACCATACGGTGCGGGAATATGCTGAATTTGTTTGTGTTCCACGGTGAACTGTTCAATGTTTCTAGAAGCAGTGGTTTACACATGTGGCCACGGAACACGACGTCAGAATTGTGACTGAAAAATGATGCAGAAGAACCAAACAAGCGTTCATGGCCTGTGAATGAAATTCACTTCCCTTGCCGACAGAAATTATTGCAAACAGTGAATTACGCTCCATTCGAGCCAGTTAGTGAGAATTGCGCGGGAACTGCAAGTCGGTCACCTCGTAAGAGACCACTGCTCACAAGGGGACATACAGCTAAGGGCTAGAAAGCATCTATCGTGGTTATTAGCTGATTGGCGGAACGTTATGTGCTCGGAAGAATCACGTTTCTGCCTATATTCAACCGACGTATGTCATTGAGTGCATCGAAGACAAAATCCTAATTATGTGCAAGTTCAGCTGCAAGCCGCAGGTGGGTCTGTCATGTTTTGGAGATCTTTTCTTTATCATGAGGTAGACTTGCTCTGTTAGGTGACCACTAATATGAACCAACTAGGCCATTGAGACATACTAAACGGTCAGACGCTCCCTTTCAATCAACATTTGCGTAATGAGTGTGGTATTGATATCCCTGTATTTCAAGGCGATAACAGTAAAGTTCATCTGCATGGAAGAATACGTGACTGATTTTCTGAACACTCCTCAACCCTATTACACATCCACTGGGCTGCAAGATCACCTCACTTAGGCCGACCGGGGTGGCCGTGCGGTTAAAGGCGCTGCAGTCTGGAACCGCAAGACCGCTACGGTCGCAGGTTCGAATCCTGCCTCGGGCATAGATGTTTGTGATGTCTTTAGGTTAGTTAGGTTTAACTAGTTCTAAGTTCTAGGGGACTAATGACCTCAGCAGTTGAGTCCCATAGTGCTCAGAGCCATTTGAACCATTTTTGATCACCTCACTTAAGCTTGATAAACAATCTGTCGGACATGTTGGAACCGCGGATAAAACACCAACTATAGCATCACCACAATTTGGTAGAATTGCGCGATGAAATCCTCAGCGAGTGACATAAACGGAACGCAACGTACCTGCAGAACCTTATGGATACACTTCCTAGCTTAGTACAGGCAGCTATCAAGCCCAGAGGCGGAATTGCACGGCATTAAATGATGCTTGTAATGATCTCTCTAGGCGTGGCCAATATATTGTCCAGTGTACTTACGCAGCAAAGAAGAAAAAGAGTCCAATGTAAGTTTTGGAATATGTTTAGTTGAATTTGCAGATAGTCGTTAATTTTTTCATCGCGCTTGGGACTTGACAAAATTTCTAGCGTAGTGAATACTGGCATCATCAACAAAGCATATTGACATTTCTAGGGATAACGGAAGCTACAAACGTTCTCAGAACGTTCAGAATACCGGACGAAACCCTCGACGTTGCCAGGAGTACAGCGGGATTTCTTCTGGGTCTCGCCCTGGCACGCCACTGTTTTCGTGACGTCAGAGGTCTCAATACTACGTAGCCAACGGCCTAGCAGGCTGGCTTCCTGGAAGCCGGTCGGCTCGGCCTGTGATACGCCGCCGGCAGCAATCCCCAAAGGCGGCAGGCGTCTTGCGGGCCCGTGGGAACGGTTCGTCTGCTTCCCGTCACCACGTCAACTATGCACAGTCCCCAAGTTGCACTGTCCACGCATGATAACAAGCCGTGGGAACTGCAACGAGGCAGAGGGCACGTCCTGTTCGCTTCTGGCCTCATCGTTCTTGTGCCTGCTTTGATGCGGCTCGTCTCGAAGCTTTGTCCTGTACCAACAGCCGACTACACACGGGCGGAGTTCTGGGACAGAACAGAACCGCTAGCCAGTAAGTTTTCAGCGGAATCGGCCCGCCGATCTCAGATCCTGCTGTGTTCACTAACGTGCATGCCCAAGTGGTCGGTATGTAGTTTCATATCTGCCCGAAGGCTGGGTCCCATCGAGTGTGGGGACAATCGGCGGATTTTTCGGGAAACATCCGTTGGCCCGTAACGGCGTTACATGCTCGAGAGTCCGGAGGCCACATACGACAGATCTGACGGGCTGTGACCGTATCTCGGCGAAATTACAATATACTGCGCGGCGTTTTTAAGATATTACTTGAGTGTAGTAGGTTTTCGAATTTTGAAACTCTTCATTTGTCAAAAAGGCGTCAATATAAATAAGAGTAGGAATAAAAATTTGATGTTCATCGTCAGTTTGTATGCTGTGTAATCTTACATGAAGACATCCGCTGCAAAAAATGGTAAGTACCCTTAGATAAAGCCCACTGCGGTAAAAATGGTAAGGTACAACTTGATTGTTTCGAGAAGTTGCGCAATGAAGTTCCAGATAACTCACTGTTTTGAAGTATTTCTAGAGGAGTGTCATATTTTAAGAACGGAGATACTCCTCAAAACTTTTTTCTCAAAAATATGTCACTGGTTACATACATGATTTACTTTCAAACATGGGTTGGCATTCACTTACCACTAGAGTTTAAAAAAAGCGTAGGCTACCGTAGACTATCCTAAGTAACCGTAGACGATCGTAGCTTTTCGAACCAGCATAACCTGTAGGTTACGTGTGTTGCATACCAATGAGGCGTTACCTTACAACAATCGCTTTCTTTACATATGCAGTCTATCTCTTTGTAGATTCACCTAAAAATCGGAAGTGGTAATCCGTCTACAAACTGAGTGAGGATACATAATGGGACAGGTAACTTGGGAAAATTTTGGTTTTTCGTAGTTATCCTCCTATATATCACTTAAAAGCATATTGTATATACAGCAAAATTGAAATTTCCATTGCTTAATTCAGGTTTTATTAGAAAATTCTGTTATTCATCAACATCCTTTGTATTAATCCATGATAACAGGTGGTTCTTGCCTTTGATCATGATGAAGAATGTTCTATTGAGTACAAACTAACAACTATAATTATACATATTTAATGTCTGTGCATATAAGTCATATTTGCATCAAAAGTAATTGATTTGGTTACATAAAAGTCTATAAGTTATGCGATCAACTAATTTTTTATTACTTATAACAACGGAATATATATTCTGCAAGGATACAAAATACACAATGGACTAACACTGAATGATGTACGGGTCTAATTGTGTTCAAAACAAACAATCAAACACATAAAAACCCAAAGAAGTCGTCGGCTCCCAGTTTCTCTCTTACACATTCATTTATGTTTCTTTCCCTGTCAATGCTATAAATAATACCTGTATGTCCGCCAATTACTACGTCATTTACTTGTTGTACCAAAACTACGAACCGTAGTTTTCGTAAAACGTAACTCTGCTTACCACTGCTTACTTCGTGGCAGTCTTAGCGAAACGTTACTATGAAACCTAATAAAAGTACAGATTTAAAAGTTATGAGTTGTGTATCTTCATGATGCTAAGATTTACAATAACAATTTTTTGTAATTATAAAGCATAACAACCTCAAAAATTTATATATGTTTGAGAACAATATACAATTAATTTTATTATTGCCACGATTCAGCACGTAAACAAAGTTGATTTTTTCCATAGCACTTTCATGTAAACGCACGTAAGTAACGGTAAGGAACACAATACTGTGTACTTCGTTAGATAATTTTTCACATTTCCCTAATTAGCAACAACTCTTGAACCGCATTTGTGCTCTGGAAGATGCTCTGGGCCTTTGAGTCGCAGTTATCCACACCGTCTTCGAATTTGTACAAATCCTCGCGAAACACCTTTTCCGGATACGAACACTACGCTCATTACTACCACTGGCAACCATGTTTTCGGTTTTCAGCACTGCTTACACGCACACAACCTGACAAGCTTATCTTTAGTAAGAATATGAAAACTGAAACAGAGCTGCCACTTCTTGGCTGATGATGGAAAAGAATAAAGTACATCACGTACTAATTTCTCATCGTCTGTCCCTTACCATTGTTTACAGCGATGTCTTCATATTCCTCGAAAAAGAACAGAAAGAAAGAATCGCGCGAAATGGGTGCAAAATGGATTAGCGAAAGGCAATATTCTAATAGTGTGGCCATATGGTTGTGATTCAGAGTCTACAAGATACCGCATCTAACGACTACGACAACTGCTCAAGAATGAGTCAGTACAATTTCGACTCACTTTTAGGTGAATACACTTCATTTTTGTTACCATACTACAGTTGATACAGAGGTTAAGGTAAAACAAATTTTATTTTAACGATTATTTTGTGCTTGCAGGTGCTTTTCATTCCGGGTGGCTTTCATTTTATGTACAACATTTAGTTGACAGACCTAGTCATCTTCTTCAGGAGCTGCGAGTTTTGCTGTTATGTCTACTCACTGGGCATCATGCTGCATGCTACAAGACACAGTAATGCGCATTTCAGCAGGCCAAAGATTTGCTTCCTGAGACGCCGACACTGCTCTGAGAATCTTGAGAGTTTGATATGCTAGGAAGAGGGTATCCTTCCCCCTTTGTAAAGGTAAGCAACTTGCGTTACATGTAAAATAATGGATGTAGCACAGAAATGCATTGTACAATAATGAACGAACGGAAAGCCACATTATTGGTTTATGCAATTCATCCTTTGCTTTTCCCGCTTCTTTCACAGGTCTTCACCTTCCTGAGTTTTTTCTGAGGCTGTTTTTATTTCACTTTGATTCACGGTTGGAATATTGTTTATTATCGTTTCAGCCCTCTGTTCGTACGCCTTATTTTTTATATTCTTGTTCATATAATGTGCATGGTTATTTTCCAACAATTTGTTTAGTAGCACAAAGTATAATTTTTTTCATTGTGATCACTGGTCCACTCCGCCGTACTGGAAGCAACTACAACTTGCTGTCACGCGAAAACCACAGGAAAATTCACGGACTTTCTTCGCGTAGCCTGTGAGTGAAATTCACACTTTTGTGCCCAGCTAATGCGGCCGATCGCCGGTTTCGAGAACTGGAAATCACGACTGGAAGGTCGTGTCCCCGCTAAAGCACAGGCGGTGACTGCAAGCGTTGCGGAATCTGTCGGAATGTCCGTGGGCCGTCGCTACAGCCCACTCGTCTGTGGCCATCAAGTCTCTCCTCTTTCTTCATTTCATAATAGGAACAACACCAAAATGATGTGTTTTGTAGGCATGACTGTAATATACTTTCTCAAACATGGCTGACAGAAAGTACCAATGTTCCAGCCGGCCGGAGTGACTGAGCAGTTCTAGGCGCTACAGTGTGGAACCGCGCGATCGCTACGGTCGCAGGTTCGAATCCTGCCTCGGGCATGGATGTGTGTGATGTCCTTAGGTTAGTTACGTTTCATTAGTTCTAAGTTCTAGGGGACTGATGACGTCAGACGTTATGTCCCACAGTGCTCAGAGCCATTTGAACCAATGTTCCATTTTTGGTACTAAAAGCTGGTGAAAGATAACACTTCTCCTGTTTCGGTTGGTTTCGACATAGCGTGATTATCTTACAGACTTTACACTTCATAGTTGATATCAACTACCGTACCTGTGCCTACAGAGTCCCTGAGATACATATTCTATGTTGTGAAAATCAGGTGGACTTGGGTATCGTCCAACAATCACTTGCTGTGCCGGAACCCATACCCACTTTCTTTCACAGCGTTAAACATATGTCTGAGATAGATTATAGGCATAGACAAGGTAGTCAAGGTAGGTTATTCCACTCTGAGCTGACCGCATGGTGGCGCTGTCTTAAAGCAAAACGTGGGAGAAAGAAATATCACAGCATCTGACCAATAGTATCTGGACGCCTGTTAGTGGACATAAATGTAGGGCGTGTCCGTCCTTCGTCTTGATGACGGCTTTAACTCTGCTGGAGACACTTTTATTATGGTGTCTGAATGTCTACGGGAGGAACAGCAGCCCATGCTTCCTCAAGAGCCGAAGCCAGTAAAGGTAGTAATGTCGAACGCTACGGTATGAGCCAAGTCGACGTTCTGACTTATTCCAGAGGAATTCCATGAGTCTCCCGTCGGGATTCTGGGCGGGTCTGTACATTAAAAGAACGTTATTGTCTACAAACAACTGCCGTGCAGATACTGCTTTATGACACGGTGGACTGTCATGTTTATGTAATCATTGTCTCCGAAATGTTCCTCAGTTGTACGCAGCCCACAGCGCTGTATATTGTGTTCATTATACTTCCGCGTTTTCTTCAGCACTATAAGGGTATCACATCCTAGCCACCAAGAAGCTCTGTGCTTCACTGTCGGCACCATATATGATGGCAGGTGAAGTTCTCCAGGCTTTTGCCAAAGGGAACAGCGTGATTCATGGCTCCAAACCATTCGTTTCCAGTCATCCAGTGTCCAGTGGCGTTGCGCTGTACATCATCTCAATTGCCGCTTAGAACTGATGACACTAACATATACCTCATGAGTACTTGATCGGCCGTGTGGCCCACTACCTTTAACTCAGTCAGCATGCTAGATGGACCGCTGCTGGTAGCACTTTGAAGTTCACGAGAGATTTTCCCATGGATTTCATACGATTTTTTTGCAGTCTCACTTCGCAGTACTATACGGTCCCTGTTCGTCAGTGCAAGAAGTCTGTCTGGTCTGGTTTAGCTGTTGCCATTCCTTCGCGTTTCTACTTCACAATCGCATCACCAACTATCGACTTATGTAGCTTTAAAAAAGTTTAAATGTCCCTGATGGACTTATTACTAGGGTGAAATCCAGCGACTAGCCCATGTTCGAACACAGTGAGTTCTCCTTACCTACCTATTCTGTAGTTACTGCCTCTCCACTGACAACACAATATTCCCCGTCTTCTTTCATACTGGTGTGTCCGCCTCTTGCGAAATCTAGTGGTCAATTCAGCATTACATAGGGCGTGTGGATACTTTTGATTAGGTAGTATATTTTATAACAGAATCTCGTGATTTGAGAAATATCTTTCATAACAGATAGCGATGTTGTACAGTACAGCTTAACTCTATCACTACCAATTTCCTTTTGGAAAGATAGACAATGATGTATTTTTATTGTAAACATTGTAACTGGACGTAACAATATTAAAAACATATTTTTATCAGTGAACCCGTCCTGAAGAGGACTGTCCCAACTCGGTCAAAACAACGGCAATTTAGTTGCTTTTTAGTTTATTATGACGCGGCCCCATACCCAAAATTATTTTACTAAAAAAGAATGTCGTATGGCTAGGCACTCGAGACGGGTAGACCGTTCGCCGGGTGCAAGTCTTTCGACTTGATGCCACTTCAGCGACTTGCCCGTCGATGGGGATGTGATGATGATTAGGACAACACAACACCCAGTCCCTGAGCGGAGAAAATCTCCGACACAGCCGGGAATTGAACCCGGGCCCTTTGGATTGACATTCTGTCGCTTTGACCACTCAGCTACCGGGGGCGGACTTCATTAAAAATGACAGAGTTTTTGAAGCCTGCAAATTTCTGTTTTACCGTGTTTGATTCTATAGAGAAACAGTTGTTCCCAGGGACTACATTCATTTCAGTTAGTGAAGGGCACAGCAATCAGTCGCTCTGATTTATCTTATCTAGATTTCGGTCACTTTGTGGCCGTATTAAATACGAGTTAAAACGTTAAAGAAACTTGCATATTGACATAGTCCCAGCCGGCCGCGGATGTCTAGCGGTTCTGGCGCTGCAGTCCGGAACCGCAGGACTGCTACGGTCGCAGGTTCGAATCCTGCCTCGGGCATGGGTTGTGTGATGTCCTTGGGTTAGTTAGGTTTAAGTAGTTCTAAGTTCTAGGGGACTTATGACCTAAGATGTTGAGTCCCATAGTGCTCAGAGCCATTTTGACATAGTCCCAACTGGGCTATTTATGTCAGAGATTGAATTCCTTGTTCTCCCCGTGCGGTTAAAGGCGCTGCAGTCTGGAACCGCAAGACCGCTACGGTAGCAGGTTCGAATCCTGCCTCGGGCATGGATGTTTGTGATGTCCTTAGGTTAGTTAGGTTTAACTAGTTCTAAGTTCTAGGGGACTAATGACCTCAGCAGTTGAGTCCCATAGTGCTCAGAGCCATTTTTGAACCTTGTTCTCCAATGGCGATGTACAGGGAAGAATAACCCATATGAAAGCGAATGGAATGCCATAAAGTCTGGCGCAGAGCAAGATTCCTTTTTGGCCCTAGTTATAGTGTTGTTTATGTTGTTGCGTTCAGGGACACACAACTACTGTTTAACATAGACACAAAACACAGAAGAGACTGAAGCCCTACACGTAAACTGCTCGTGAGTTGTTGCGTTATATAAATCTATAAACCGAGGGAAAACGTGCCAGTAATGCCCCATGTGTGTTAATACGGTTAGTCTACTAACCGCCACAGATGCTGTTCAGAAAGGTGACCACACCATCATACGAAAAATCTGAAAATTTGTTATGGAATTGACGGAACGTTCGAATATCGCGCCGGCACGAATGTTTGATAACGCGTAGATATATAGTTCTGACGCTGTTCGCTGGCACTGGGTATATAGCGCCAGATCAGTATCCCGTAGCGTATATGCAGGCTAGTTGTGAAATGAATTGCCCATAACGGAACTCAATCAGCATTTTACTGACTGCAAATTCCATCGGTTTTTGGGGCTGGAGCCGTTAAACCGTTACGTTTGCAGCTATGTAGTCAATATTGAGCATCCGACCAATAACATTCTACATCCCTAATGGTGCTTAACGTAACGAGGCAGTGACCTTTACGCACGCAGTTCAGCTCATTGCTAGAGATTCTGCGGGTGCTTAATTGCCGAGTAACGAGACATTTGTGTGCCCGCTGCAACTCGATACACGTTTTTCTGTAGGCCTGTGGAGTAAATAAACGTTATTTGCACTGTAATGATCTATTCCACGTGTTTTGGAAATATTTATGTAAAAATGATAATAACTTTTGTTAATAAACTGGAGACTTAACTGCTAATTATGCTCCTTTAATGCAGTCGGATTTACGTACATAGACATGCAGCTGAAGCACACTCGCAAGATGTATTTGCAGACGTTAACCAAACATCGTAGCACAAAAGTGGCAAAAAGTGGTGTTTTGTGTGGTGTCACCGCCAGACACCACACTTGCTAGGTGGTAGCCTTTAAATCGGCCGCGGTCCGGTAATATACGTCGGACCCGCGTGTCGCCACTATCAGTGATTGCAGACCGAGCGCCGCCACACGGCAGGTCTAGAGAGACGTCCTAGCACTCGCCCCAGTTGTACAGCCGACTTTGCTAGCGATGGTTCACTGACAAATTACGCTCTCATTTGCCGAGACAATAGTTAGCATAGCTTTCAGCTACGTCATTTGCTACGACCTAGCAAGGCGCCATTATCAATTGCTATTTATCTTGTGAAGCATGTACCGTCAGACTGATGTTCACCGATTATGGATTAAAGTTAATTATTCCAGAAGCTACGTACTCTTTTTGCTACTGTAAGACCTTGACCTGTTCCAGACCTCACGCCATCCTGCGTGAGCTTAAACGCGTGCCCTTCGGCCTCCCGTCCTCGTGGATTGGCTGTCTTGCCAGTCCACAAAATTTTGTGCTACTGTTTCTATTGCCTTACGTGTTATATGACTCATCGGCAAGTATTACTTCCGTTCCTGAAGTGATAAATTAAAATTTTGGTAAATGCTACTGCCGTGGGAGCTTCTTAATGGTTACATAGAAGATATTTACAGAGCACAATATATCGACAGGGATAGCGCTTTGTATTTAACAAGCGACATCCTAGGTGACGTCTTTGGGGATTTCCTCACTTTGTCCGGTAAAACGTCAACACACCCGCCTGCGCAGCCGAGATTGCTAACGACGTGGCTCTCGGTGGGGAGGAAATCGATTCGAGCACTGGTGGTGTTGGAAATTTTGATCGCTAGTATCTGGTCGGTAAGTGAAAGACAAGTGGTGGCGTAACTTGCTGATCACAAGACTTTGGGCACCAATGTTCCAGATTAAGATTCAAACCTCTCGAGGGTGTCTAATGAACCGAGGGCATGCGACACTGCTGATGGTGGTCTGTACCACAGATGAAGACATTAACTCAAAGAACCTTGATGCTGCTCGAGAGTGTGTACGCCTAATATTGGCATGAGACTGCACCCTAGATTCATTCATTCATAATAATATAAAGACACCCTACAATGCACCAACACTCGTCACAGTTATCCTAAGTTAAAGGCAACGGTCGTGGTAAGTATAGATTGAATAAGCGTCATGTTATGTTTTCAGACTTTACAGGTGACAGGAAGAGAATGGTATACTATGCCTACTATGTCCTTCCACAGTACAGGAATATGACGCAGTAATGACTTAATGATCTCAAAAAACGTTCGACAAAGTGTATAAGTAGTGGATAAGACTACATAAAAGTATTCAATTTCACTATGTAAAAAAACTAGCGAAAGAGGCAATGCTTCGAAATTATTACATATGTATGGGGAGTTTTCATATTTTCTAATCTCCTTCTTCCCCCTCTCTCTGTCCAGATCGTCCTCCTCCCTCTCTTTCCAGTCTTCTCCTCCTCCCCATTATCTCTATAACTTAACTCTTCCCTCTCCTCTTTGTGCATCTCTTCCTCTCCATCCACTCCTTCCACCTCCCATCCCCCCCCCCCCCCCCGTCTATTTCGTACTCACCCCTGTCAATCGTCGTTCGCTCCCCTCCCCATTTCTTTCCGTCTCCTCTTCACTCCCCCCCTCCCTCCTCACCCCTCTCTGACCGTGTTATTTATTGTTATTTCAAACGAAACCTTTGGATTAAAATCGCTTACAACGAATGGGTAAATCGGCTGCGATCATTGGCGTGCGGCTGGGACTATGTCAATATGCAAGTTTCTTTAAAGTTTTAACTCGTATTTAATACGGCCACAAAGTGACCGAAATCTAGATAAGATAAATCAGAGCGACTGATTGCTGTGCCCTTCACTAACTGAAATAAATATAGTCCCTGGGAACAACTAACTATTGGCCAAAAGCAGAAATCATACCATAGGTGTAGTTCTCTTACGCCCATTTACCGACTCTTGCTTGCGCTTACGTAAATATTCCTCATTGCCCTGCAATGACAGAGAATCGCATGGGGCAGAGCACCTACAACTTCTCGCAGCACAGTAAATAACTTTTCAAATAATTTACCATCCAGACTAATAGCCAGCAGAACTGTATACGACTGCGTTCAGGTATTGATGTTAGTTGATCTTGATGCAACTCTCTTGGTGCCTATGATTTCCAGGGGTGCTTTCATATGCATTTCCTCTTCATATCCCTACTGGTCGGAGTTAGAAATAATTGCTTACTGAACGACTGGATATGTTGATATATCTCACAACAACTTTTCGGGCCGATTCCGCAGTTTACTGTGCATCATGAAGTTGACGCTTTACGTATTTGAAATTTTGTCACCTTACGTCTTCTAATTATGTAGTACTGTTTGAAATAAAGCAACTGTCCACTGCTTCTTTTGAAATCACTTTAATATACATTGCGCGCAATCTGATGAGCATAACGTCATGTCACTGTCATGGACATCCTGTGAATTGTATTGAGCATTACTGAATCGTGTGAACACCCAAAATTTATATCATTTGCGGATTGTCCTCTCTTGAAATATCTGTAGTTTTTCCTATATACTACACGGTCATATTGCTGAGGACTTATTCGAAATCTGTTCATAATTATTTTTTTACTATACTGAGGACGATCTTTCATGTACCTAATTGTATTTAGTACCCACTACTTGGACAACGATTGTCTTTTACTACACTTCACTGGAGATGGGATTTGTGGCTCCCTGTCCGACAAGTATAATGAGCTGTATGCCTTGACAACTGTTTCAATATAATTTTCATTTGTTAAGCACATATCGTCATCACCATACTCCTCAACTGCACAGTCGAGCGTATACGACACCACATATTCTACTGACTCATCTTACAGGGAAGCTAATATTTCATCTGCCACTTATTCCTCCCTGTCCAAAATGCCTTGTGTTTCTTTCTGATGAAATGTCAACCTCGGCAACTGTTGTTATAGATATAATGCAATGTCTGCATTGCTTATCATTGCCATTTAATTAACATCACTAGTTCTGTAGCACTGTTGTGAGTTACTCGCCGGCTACGCAGTTCAACTATGCTCCATAACCACATGCTGTGCTCACAATTGGATACTTCAAGTCCCGCCCCCTGTAGTCATCAGTATCCAATATTGTGGTTGCATACTAGAAAATATATAGGGTGTCGAATGCCGTTGTAGCGGCACCACCGCTTAAGATAGGAAAGATTCGGTGCAATATTTCTGCGCGAGCAAGTTACAGCCAGTTGCGGGCTTGTTGACATTAAGTTATGCTTACCAGCAGCTGTGAAGCAGAATGCAGGCCACATGGGCATAGAACCAATGAAAATAGTAAGTGCAGCGATTTGCATGGTGCAAGTTACAGGCAGAAGGGGCCCACTGGCGCAACCTAAGTGTTGACTCGGAGCGGCGCGTTAGCAAAAGAGGCGCACAGCCCCGTACAAATAGATCCCGGTTTTGTAATGAGGGTGATTCAAGCGTGGGAGCTCCCCTGGACGGTGGGGCATGTCACACCACCAGCTACACGCAGCAGCAGATGGGGCGCCAGCATTCCAGTCTACAGAGGGTCACTGGTTCGATCCTCTGAGGCCAATGCGGAGTTCGTAGCCAGCCAGTAGCGGGACACATGATGGCTTGCTACCGCAGGCAGTCTTGTTGGCTCCCAACACATGCTGGAGTCATCCTAGGGCGAGGGTCGCAACTTTGACTGTTGGATTTCAGGCACTTGTTTTCGCTGTCATCTTAACCAAGATGGAGAAGAAGCACGCAGCGGGCCGCCTTGCGGCTCCCCCGCAAGCAGTGCTGAGGCAACGGGCATACAGGCCGTTGAGTAGGCTGCTGGCTCATCCTGACGTCGTCAAAACACCGTGGCTGTACACAGCAGGCACGCTGCAGTATATTGCACCAGTCGCTGAGGTAGCTCTTCCGCACCAAGCTGTTTTGCAGACAGCGAAGTGGCGTTCTCGGCATTGCGGGACTGACACGGCATTGTAGCTGGGAATAATAAAACACTTGAAGATCATGGTCGAGTTTTAATACGGCGCATCCTGACAGTTTCTCCACGTCCAACATAATTATCCTTACATACACAGCATTTTAAGCAAAAAAAAAAAAAAAAAAAGGGGGGGCTCTGAGCACTATGGGACTTAACTTCTGAGGTCATCAGTTCCCTAGAACTTAGAACTACTCAAACTTAACTAACCTAACGACATCACACACATCCATGCCCGAGGCAGGATTCGAACCTGCGACCGTAGCGGTCGCGCGGTTCCAGACTGTAGCGCCTACAACCGCTCGGCCACCCTGGCCGGCCATTTTCGGTAACTTTAGTAAACACCGATAGCATAGAAATAGATATAAAATTGTCTACAAAATCCCTTTCTCCCTTTTTATAAATCAGCTTTACTACTGAGTACTTCAATCCTTCAGGAAACTGACCATTTCTAAAGGAAAAACTACTAATATGGCTGTACATGGCTAACATGTGCAGCACAGTACTTTAATATTCTGCTAGGTACTCCATCATAGGCATGAGAGTCCTTAGTCTTCAGCGATTTAATTACTGACAGTTAATGAAGAAAGGCTTTGACATGCATTTTTAGCAAATGATCTCTGTCTTGTAATGAGCGGCAATTATGTAAAAAATCATTCTCTACTTCTGTTTTCGATGGGTGTTCTAGTGCAGCCACTGAAATGATCTCTACATTACAGTTAAATAAAGAGGGTAGGATTTGCTTCATGAAATGACTGTTTGCAGTTGTACTTTTATCACGACGTTTTCTTGAATGCGAGCGTTATCCAAACACACTTTCGAAAGAAATGTGTATAGTTCCATTCACATAGCTTTTCAATTTAGTTCCGTAACTTTAACAGTTACAACAAGCAGTTTACGTATAACATGACTTCACAGAACAAACACACGATCACGACACATCAACTCACATAGCGCCACCACTCTTTAACGACAATCTTACACCTACATACATATTTTGGCCATTTAGTTGGAAACATATCATTATCTGTGATTTCATGATGTAATAAACAAAATTTGTACATATAATGTCTGTTTATTCAACTCGCAATGCTATATTTGACATCTGACCTTAAAAAGCCGCGCACAAGATTTGCATATTATGTCTCTCGCAGCACGCCACCTGTTAGTGCTACAGAAAAAATTAGCAGTACCTTTATGTAGGAAACTGAATGATGTTAAATCTTACACTGGGATATGTTTTCGCTGGAGGTCACGGTTTCCGAGTTATACAAGAAAAACGTACGAAAGTGTCAGTCAAACGCAGCAGCATCCCCATCTAAGTTCTCTCCAGTCAGGATTTCTAATATGTTGTTCGTGGGACTCCTTCCTACTCTAGAATAATTTCCGACTACACGTACCATTCCCGATAATTAACCATTTTTGGTCTCTATTGATTAGGCTGTTGCGCCACCAGGATAGTTGGCTATATCGTTAACATCACTAATTTTAACGTGCCCGTAACTTGTAAGGCTCAAGTAAGGGTCGAATTGTCAATATAATCAGTTTTTGGATAACGTTTACAAAAGATATTTGTCTTTCATTACCTTATGAAAGAGAAATAGCTTTTGTAGACGTTAAGCTAAAACTAACTTCGTTGAAAGTCCGACCCAAACTTCACTCTCACATGCGCCGTAGTTTCGTAATCACAAGGCCTGACGAATACATAGGCGCAATTGTTTATTTTATGCTGTTTAAGTTCGCTAAACTGTTAGGTTAAATTTACACAAACACTAATTTTACATTTTGTAAGGGCTCGAGTAAACCGGCAGCGTAATAAGGCCAGTGAATGAAGACAGAGAAAGGTCCAGTGCGGGAAATAATTCGTGAAGCCACAAATTATTTAATAGCAGTAGGAGGAAGTGGCATGAACAACATACTAAAAATCCTGACCGGTGGTGCCCGAGTGTGGGAGTGAGCGTGCGTTTCAAGGTCACTTCTGTCGGTTTTCAGTGTTCCACTGAATTGTTATAGGATTGCTTTGTTGCCGTCCGGCTGTCGTCTGCCTGATCAACTGTTAAGAATCCTATTTAGGAATGAGTAGTAGACGTATCAAGCTTAAATATAGGTCACATATTAAGGTATACCTTGACACTGTACAAATCTTAAACCTATAAGTAAATTCAATTAAAGATACGGGCACATACTGAACATATTTTGATAGCCGAAAATCCACTAGCTTTGACCTAGAATCATGAAATGTGGCAATATGCAAGGCTTCATAGTACCAGCAAAATAAAAAATCTGAATAAGTTAATTGGTTCTGTATAACGCAAATAATTATTATTGCGTTATTTTTTACTTATCTGTCGTTTTGTCAGTCCATCTGTTAAGGCCTTTCATCTCTGGAACAAGTTGGCGTATCAAGTTCAAATTTATGTTGCATACCAGAATGCCTTGGCGGCGTAAGAGTTTTGAGCTTCTAATTCTATGAACAATAGATGTAAATATTCATGTCACATATTTTGACAGTCGGGAACTAATTTATAAAAACAAGAATCGTGGAACTCGGGAAGAAGCAAAGTTTCGCAGTAAACGTAAATTAAAATTCTAAGGCTTGTCAAATTGCAATTATAACCCATAAAAATATCTTTTTATCATTTGAAAATATGTTGCATTCGTCATTTGTCAAAAGCGTAATAGACGGACATAGCTGGATACCAACATAAAATGTAAGTTATGGTCATGTTTTAGCAAGTAAATAAAAATGTTTTATTATATCTTCTCTCTGTACTCATATAAACTGAGGCCACCTGCACTTTTCGTATGTCCAGGCTAGTCGAATAATTACATAAGAGATTAATATACGATGTTGGAATTCCGGGGCCAATATTTTGTCAGTATCGATTACGATAACAGGCAAAAATCATTGAGATTCTCTATTGTCCGGGTGGATGTGAATATAATTATAACTAAAGGGTATTTATAATTAAACTTTTAAAACGCAGTAGAAATAGCACCACTGGTCAGAATTGCGTGAAATTGCAACGAAATATTATCGAAGAAGGTGGAAAACGTGTGGCATAAGAAAACAAATAGTGTGAAAACTGATCAGTAGATGGCGCTGTATGTGTCAGAATACGTAAATGAAAACAGTTGTCACGCGCACAACCCATTGAAGTTGGTATAAACACGCCGAGTACACGGCTTTTTCTCCTTTCGCGTGCGCCACGTTCGCCATGACTGTCTCAATGCAGGATAGTGCTCTGTTTGTAAAGCTGTATTAAAAAAAATGATGACTGTGCGCATGTCGCTCTGCAGAAGTTCCGGACACTGAAGGGTTTGAAAGAAAAAGGCACTAGTCTGACGGCAGCCGTGCGTCTGGAGAAAACGATTCGGAAATTCGGAAAGAAGGGGTTCATTTGGCGTGCAACCTGGTAGAGGGAGGAAACGAACTGATTCGACGTCAGTGTAAGCAGTGGCCACAGCAGTGCAGGAGGAGACGAGTGGTGGAGTGCAAACGTGTAGTGCACGGAGAATTGCCCGAACATTGGACATATCCGAGGGCACCGTGCTTAAAATACTACGAAACATCCTTCTTTGCTATCCATTCAAAATTACCCATGTGCACGAGTTGCTTTCTGTTGACGTGTTAGCAAGAGAGGCCTTTGCTTCAGAATTTCTTGCTCGCATGGAAGTGGACAATGATTGGCCGTCGTAGATTTTGTGGACAGGCGAAGCCCATTTCCATCTGACAGGATTTGTCAATATATTGGATTGTCGAATATGGACAGCGGAAATTCCACACGCAAATCAACCAGTACCACTTCGTCCTGAAAAGGTCACTCTCTGGTGCGGGTTTACGGCATAATTTGTCATAGGGCCATATTTTTTCGAAGAGACAGGTGCTTCCGGTCCTGTTACCCGTACCGTCACTGCTAAGCGCTATGAGTGTCTTTCGCGCAGACACGTCATTCCAGCTCTCCAGTGAATGAGTGGATGGGATCATTTTTATGCAAGACGGCGCACCTCCGCACATTGGAAATCCAGTAAAGCAGCTACCGAATTTCGGAAATGCTAGAATTATCAGCTGCCATTTCCCTACAGCCTGGCCGTCCCGATCACATGATCTAAATCCGTGGAGTTCTGGCTGTGGGGCTATCTGAAAGACGTTGTGTTCAGTGTTCCGACTACAAACTTAGCAGCATTGGAGTTAAGCATTGCGTAACACATACTGAAAGTGACCCCGGAAACACTTCGATCAGTTGTGGAACATGCTGTTTCTCGATTTCAACGTGTAGCAGAAAACGCTGGACATCATACTGAACAAGCTCTGCGACAGTCACAAGGAAATTAATGATACGATTTTATTTTGAGTGATGCTTTTTATGCGGTTTTTGGTCTCAGAACAATTAAAAACTAATTTATATATATTATGCGGTTTTTGGCCTCAGGACAATTAAAAACCGATTTTTCCCTTCCGATGGTCTATGACTTTGCTGTGTTTACACCTGTACATCCATGATTAGTACAGTTTGTTTAACGTCAAACGTACACCTTACGCATTGTTGTATGATTCATTTGTCATTTGTAGTGGACCACTACTAAATTATATTGCTTACAGCGCCATCTAGCCATTTATTTCTACATTTCTGCCATACGCTTTCCCCCTTCTCCGTTAGCTGATTTTGGAAATAGAATATCAGCCTAGCGTTGCCAGAAGGTTCGTGAAACATTTATCTACCGGAGTTGACAACTAAACCGCTCAGTGAGGTGGTCAATTCTACGCTAGAAACTAAACGTTTGTGGGTGTGAGAATGGGCGCGCGTTCGCTCCAGCTTGGCCTCGACTTGGCGTTGGCAGCGGACTGCACGACCTCGCCGCCGCCTCCGGCTGGACAACGGCTCCAGCAGTAGCGCAGCGCTCCGGTGCCTCTGCCCCCACCCACCCACACAGCCCCCCCCTCCCCACTTCCCCGTTCGTTCCGCTTCCGCCTGCAGGAAGCACGCCACGCGCACACGCGAAAGCCGCCCGGCGCCGCTCCGGTAAGCCACGCGCTACCCTCCTTGTGCGCCTACCTCTCAGCTGTAGGTGATGGGCGCTCTGAAGAAGCTGCCATTACGTGAGCACCTGTCGTATCTGCTCTAGAACGAACATACCGTTTTTTATACAGTGAATGGTAGAATAAATAGGCAATTTTAACTGCTTTGCGAAATCAGTTTCCCACTATAGCCATATAAAATGTTTAGAATAGCGAGAAGGAATACTTGTTGAGCTTTAAATATCACCTCAGCGAAAGGTAGCTGCGACTATGAAAATCGCTGATGCTCTTAGTCTCCCGTTCATGTTGACCCTACAATGTGACACATTGTCCTAGACGATGGATTAGTTGGCGGACATGAACCCGTCATAACATTATAGATTTAAGTGTCAGGAAGTCGTTTCTGAAAGTATTTGTATGGAGTGTAGCAATGTATGGAAGTGAAACATGGACGATAAATAGTTTGGACAAGAAGAGAATAGAAGCTTTTGAAATGTGGTGCTACAGAAGAATGCTGAAAATTAGGTGGGTACATCACATAACTAATGAGGAGGTATTGAATAGAATTGGGGAGAAGAGGAGTTTGTGGCACAACTTGACTAGAAGAAGGGATCGGTTGGTAGGACATGTTCTGAGGCATCAAGGGATCACCAATTTAGAACTGGAGGGCAGCGCGAAGGGTAAAAACCGTAGAGGGAGACCAAGAGATGAATTCACTAAGCAGATTCAGAAGGATGTAGGTTGCACTAATTACTGGGAGATGAAGAAGCTTGCACAGGATAGAGTAGCATGGAGAGCTGCAACAAACCAGTCTCAGGACTGAAGACCACAACAACAACAACAACCCGTCGTATTTCTGGAAACGTCAGCCACACAATGCTTTATTCGCCCCAGGAAAGAGGAAGACGGGTGATTTGCGTGTAGAGCGTCGTCACGCTCTTCGGGACAGTAAAAAAGTTAGCTGGATTTCATTCACTAGTTCTTTTAACAGTTCCATTCCCTCTTCCGTCGCGTGGGTCAACCTCCGACGGCTCTTTGGGAACCATTCGGTAGTTGCAGACAATGTCATAGTTGACCCTATTGCTATCTCCAACACCTTTGGCAGCCATTTTGTGGAGATTTCGAGCTCCTCCAGCTATCACCCTGCCTTCCTCTATCGGAAACGAGCGGAGGAGGCTCGGGCGATACAGTTTCTCGTCTCAGAATCGTGAGTGCTACAACGCCGCCTTTACTATGAGGGAATTACATCGTGCTCTCACTTCATCCCGATCCTCCGCCCCAGGATCAGAGACGTTGTTCACATTCAGATGTTGCAGCACTTGTCTTGCGGGCAAGCACTTTGTGCTTCATACATACAACCGCATCTGGGCAGAGGGCACGTTTCCCAGATACTGGCGTGAAGCCACGGTGATACCCATACCTAAGTCCAGTAAGGACAAACACCTTCCTTCTAGCAAATGTCCCACTTCTCTTACCACCTGTGTTTGCAAGGTGATGGAACATACGATTCAGACCCGGCTGGTATGGTGGCCCGTGTCTCCCAATTTCCTAACCACGACTCAGTGTGGATTTCGAGCGCGACTTTTTGCAGTTGACCATCTTGTCACTTTGTCCACCCGTGTCACAAATGGTTTACTGCTGAAATCCCAGACTGTGGCCATATTTTTAGATTTGGAGAAAGCCTACCTCACCTGCTGGAGGGCTGGTATCCTCCGTACTATCTAGATCTGGGGTTTCGGTCACCGCCTGCTCTGTTTCCTTCAGAAATTTTTAAAAGACTGATATTTCAAGGTAGACGTGGGTTATGCTTGTCGGACACCTTTATGCAGGAAAACGGTGTACCTCAGAGTTCCGTCCTGAGCGTCGTCCTTTTTGCTATCGCCATTAACTCTATAACGGTCTGTCTCCCACCGGGCATCTCTGGCTCCCTTTTCATTGACGATTTTTCCATTTATTGCCGTTCTCCACGGACCTGTCTCATTGAGCGCTGTCTCGATCGTCTTTACTCATGGAACATCGACAATGACGTCCCACTGACAAATTCGTTTGTATGAATTTCTGGCGGCGCAATAGGTTTCTTCCACCTTCTTTACATCTTGGGCCTGTTGCTATTCCGATCGTTGAAACTAAGAAATTCCTGAGGCTCAAGCTCGATAAGAAACTGTGGTGTCACCGCCAGACACCACACTTGCTAGGTGGTAGCCTTTAAATCGGCCGCGGTCCGTTAGTATACGTCGGACCCGCGTGTCGCCACTGTCAGTGATTGCAGACCGAGCGCCACCACACGGCAGGTCTAGAGAAACGCCATAGCACTCGCCCCAGTTGTACAGCCGACTTTGCTAGCGATGGTTCACTGACAAATTGCGCTCTCATTTGCCGAGACGATAGTTAGCATAGCCTTCAGCTACGTCATTTGCTACGACCTAGCAAGGCGCCGTTACCATTTGCTATTTATCTTGTGATGCATGTACCGTCAGACCGATGTTCACCAATTATGGATTAAAGTTAAGTATTCCAACAGCTACGTACTTTATTTGCTAGACTCAAATCCTTTAACTGTTCCAGACCTCACGCCAGCCTGCGTGAGCTTAAACGCGTGCCTTTCGGCGTCACCTCATAGTGACTTGGCTGTCTTAATACTATTCACCACTGTAGCATCCGTTTGGCCACTGGCGCCTTTTACACAAGCACGATTGCTACAAGGGAGAATACTCAAAATTTCACAGCCCAAGGTGTCAGTAACTTTTGGTGCGTCCGCTGCAGAAAGAGCTGTGTGTGAAGCGAAGACATCACCTCGGACGACTTCCCGTGACACTTCCTCTTCACAACCTCCTGTAGCGTTGTCAGGAAGTTTCATAGCATGCACATGTGACGGTTTGCCTCTAACGAGCTGCAACATTTCCGGTTGGTGTCTCGTTTCGGTGAGCTTTTTGAATGGATGCGAGCAGTCGTGGAACGCAGTGAGCGTTGAGCATGGTGATGTCCAAAATGTTCTGCCAGGCACTGAAAACTGATCCATGACTGATTTTCACGTTTTCCCCTATAGTCTCGACCATGATTCGTCAGTGTTCGAATACCAGGGCCTCCTTTTCTCTTGCAATTGCTGCTTCTTCACACTGAGGCGATCTGCTACTTCCTTATTCTTCACACAGACATGTTTGACGGCAATGAAAGTTGCCGCGACACCTAAACTATGCCACTTGGGCCGGCTGCGGTGGTCTCGCGGTTCTAGGCGCGCAGTCCGGAACCGTGCGACTGCTACGGTCGCAGGTTCGAATCCTGCCTCGGGCATGGATATGTGTGATGTCCTTAGGGTAGTTAGGTTTAAGTAGTTCTAAGTTCTAGGGGACTGATGACCACAGCTGTTAAGTCCCATAGTGCTCAGAGCCATTTGAACCATTTTTATGCCACTTGGAGATGGCGCTGCAGTTTCAGGATATGCGTGGCTTTCACCAAAACAGTATTTTCTGATGATATAATTTTATTTATCATATCGATCATTAACCTCGAAAATTATTAATCACATCAGTTAACTTAAATGACGAGTCAGAAACCAATTTATAGTGAAATTAATTTTATTATGCTTTAGTTTTTATACAAATAAATTGCACCCAACCCTATTAGTTATTAGGAGCATATTACTTAAATTATATATATATATATATATATATATATATATATATATATATATATATATGTGTGTGTGCGTGTGTGTGTGTGTGTGTGTGTTTGAATGTGTGTGTGTGTGAATGTGTGTGTGTGTGCCTGCGTGCGTGCGCGACGATTCGACGATTATGAGGTAGCGTCTGTTTGCATCTCAATAAATCGAATTTATGGTTTGCCACACACATTTCGCCTCAGTTTACTGTGGTACATGTACACCTACAGTGGTTACGTGGACCACGTTTTGTTTGAGTGAATGTATTTCAGGGAAAATTGAATTGCGCCATCTGTTCAATTGCACACAGAAGTGATGGATTATCATCAATGTAGAACTGTGGTAAACTGCGGACCGTGTAGAAATCGTTTTGAAGAGGTTAGTTACAGTCACTATGTATACAGTTTTATTTGTTAAACTCACTGGTAAGCGTTAATCTTTTGTTGACGAACTGATGTCGCCTAGAATCTGTCTGACGAGTTCGCCTGTTTAGCTGAGTTGTTACGTGCTTGCTTACCGCCAAGCAGGCCCACGTTTTATTCGCACACTGTTGGAAATTTTTCTCCGCTCGAGTACTGGGCGTTGTGTTGTCCTCATCATCATATTATCATCACCGACACGCAAGTCACCCAATGAGGTGTCACCTTGCAACTCGGCGACCGAACTTCCCCGGATGGGGCCTGCTTCCAACTATGCCACTCGACCATTTCGTGTGTGAGTGTGTGTGTGTGTGTGTGTGTGTGTGTGTGTGTGTGTGTGTGTGTTTGTGTTTTTCGGGGAAAGTACTGTTTATAGACTGAAACCTAATCCATACTTAAAAATGGCTCTGAGCACTATGGGACTTAACTTCTAAGGTCATCAGTCCCCTAGAACTTAAAACTACTCAAACCTAACTAACGTAAGGACATCACACACATCCATGACCGAGGCAGGATTCGAACCTGCGACCGTAGCGGTCATGCGCTTCCAGACTGAAGCGCCTAGAGCCCCTCGGCCACTCCGGCCGGCTAATCCATACTTATCTCAACTTACTGGAGCAGTACATTTATGTTGGAGCAACACGTTGCTGTTTGTTTTGGCCCAGAGAAATTTCTAAATTGAAACATGGACTAAACAGTGCGTGCCATAATGTAAAAGTGAGTGTCAGTGGTTCACTAACGTCCGTATGTACTTGACACTTCCTGCACTTCTGACGAGACTAAGTGTGCTATGCATCTGTTAGCAGAGTGCACAGGTATGAGGTCAGACACACCTCAATTTGAGCAGGCGACGAATAAACTTAATGACAAGCTCGTCCGCTGCTGAGCAAAGTTTCAACTCGGAGTAGATATTCTTTCTTATCCTCGGCTTTGTTGCAGAGGCCGGAGTTAAACACTCGATGCGTGCCGACTTTGAACAAACACCTGGTACACACGTGTTTCAGCAAGCCCGGCGCTTGTTGTGGCTGTCCTCGCCTGTTGCATGAATCCTTAATCCCAGCGCGTTTGCCGCGGACCCTACATAATGCAGCCTAGCAGTGTTTGCATTTAGTCCCGGTTGCTGCGTTAGCAGTGGAACGTGCTTTGTGCACTGTTACTCGCTACGTTTCGTGTGTACGTATTTGGTGCGCTGTTATTATATGCACGTACACGAGTGGTCTGCATTTATTCGACGTTAGTACGAAATTCCACATGTAAACTGTCCGTGATCGACTGGGGTTGTTTGCTGGGTACTTTGATACTATGAACTCGTTCAAATGCTTCAAATGGCGCTGAGCACTATGAGACTCAACAGCTGAGGTCATCAGTCCCCTAGAACTTAGAACTACTTAAACCTAACTAACCTAAGGACATCACACACATCCATGCCCGAGGCAGGATTCGAATCTGCGACCGTATCAGTCACGCGGTTCCGAACTGAAGCGCCTAGAACCACTCGGCCACCGCGGCCGGCACTATGAACTCGTGTCCGCTGGCATGTTATAGAGAAAAGTATCTCTTTAGGTGGCAGAACCACCTTCATGCGCGTAGACTGGAGTACTAAACTTCCGTTGAAAATACATTTCGCAATGGTGTGTCCCTCTCAAGTAACATATCTCGATTACACTTTGAAAGAATTGCTACGTTATAGTACGTAAGGTAAGTGGAATAAATACACAATGAGGCGAGCAGAAATGATTTATTCAAGGACAATGGTTACACACAAGTCATCAAAATTCATGAATTTTGCCTAGACGTCACAAAAGGCGGGACATCGTTGCTAATAAGGCGTTTCATGACCGCTGAGAGCAGTGCATGCTCTACAACTTGCTCCGATGCTACCCACAAGATACTTAAAGAGTTCTTCTGGTAGGGAGTTGTATTCATCCTCCAGAGCAGATTACAACTAACAACTTACCTCCGTTCGAACAGGCCTCGGAAGACTCAACGATACGGACCACACTGGCACAGACCGTCGACAATCAACACCTTCTCCGCAATGATTTGTTGCAGCTAATGGAAGATGTTGATTTAGAAACTAGGCAACGAATGTGGTTCTAACAGGACAGAGCAGCTCCCCATTATGCTAAAAATGTGCGTAACATTTTAAATTTACGGTACCCTGGTAGGTGGATAGGACGCGGCGGACCAGTTCAGTAGCCTCCACGTTCACGAGACCAAACATCTCTCAGTTTTTCTTGTGGGGTTATTTAAAAATATTCTTTATATTCTTTATGAAAGACAGCTCACAACCCGAAACGATATGGCGCAACGCATTCGAAGAGTGTGTGCAGCCGTACCACGGGATGTGCTGCTCGAAACTTTGACAACTTCCGCAGACGATTGACTTTATGCATTGAAGCAAATGGGGATAATTTAGAACAATTTTTTCGCGGCTAATTTGATTAATTAAGCACCACAAACTGTGAGAAGCAAGGGGACTCACACTAATGAGGCACCCCAATATGTGAGAGGCAAGGGGGCTCACACTAATGAAGCACCCAATGAGAACATCATTCTACTACGTCCATGTCATTGTTCCCAGGTAATGCTAAAAGTAGGATACAGTACATTTTGTACAAAAATAGCTTCATTTGAGGTAACGAAAGAATTGGTGCACATTTTTTATCGATTTGATGCGTCCTTCTCGAATAATTCTAAATAAATCAGAGTTCTTTCCCACTTTTACTTTTTGTCGATTTCAGCGCCATCTGTCAATGGTTTAAAAATGTTTCACACAAAACTTGATTACTTTTTTTATGGAGAATCCGAATCTGCAATAGAAATGGGTGTTTCCATTTAAGTTTTAAAAGTTGCCTCCCGCCCCACACAACCACACAAGGGGGTGGGGGCTGGAGGTCACATGTAATATCATTTGATGTCCCCCTTTGAGCTTACGAACTTGTCTTACCCACTATTTTACCCGACGTATAGTTTTCGAGATAATCTCATCCGAAACTTCAGATGGACCACCCTATATATATATATTTTGTGTGTCCCCTCTTCCCTAAGAGTCGTCAGGTGCATTTCCTCTTTTGTATCAGCAGATATTTGAAATCTAGTTTTAGCATTGTGTAGCTAGAGCCAGTTCAGAAACGTAGTGCTCATCACGTCCTTCATGCGGATCGACGGAAAGCGTTCCCCTTTATAAACAAAATTATTTTTAATTCAGAATTTTACGTGTCATCCGATAGAGCGCTCACAGATTAGTCTAGTTTGATGTTCGTTTTACCCATATATATTAACAGGAACAGTAAAACACGTAGAATAAACAGCAATCGAACAGCGACAGCATTGCCTGTCTCACACTGGCCGGTATCGCCAAGCACGCTGTAGCTGCTGGACTGTTGTTTATCCTTCGTGTTTTACTGTCCCTGTTAATACATATGGGTTAAACGAATATCGTAGAGGACAAATCTGTTATCGCACTACCGAATGGGCACGTAAAATTCCTATTTAAAAATAGTTTTCTTTGTTGACTCTGGGCGTCGTATGAAAGACGTGACGAGCAGTAATTTCTTAGACTGATTACATCCACACAGTGCGAAAACGAAATTGAAAATATTTGTCGCAACACCTGAGAAAATTGTTCTGACTGACGACTCTTAGGAGATATACACATTCTCTCTACTTCGGTGATTGTCAGTTTTTTGTTGCCCGCTACATAACGAAGGAAACACTGCGCCTGATATTCTGGAACACATGCTTTGCTATAAAACCCAAGCTATCGAAACCACATATCACGTTAAATATGCTATAAAAATCCATAAAGCAGAGCAGCTACTGAATAAATTTGTATTTAGGAAACTACTGATATTGTTGATGACTTGAGTTAGTTTCTGAATTTTCAAAAAGCCAAAAATATGAACTGAATTCTTTGCAATTCTTCAGGTTAATCGAACTTACGTTTTATTAAATCCGACAGTCACATAACATGTCGTGATTCGTCAGTGTCAAACTTTAAAATCTAATCAATGTCACAGTCTCTGTACCAGTTCCTAATTTCATCCTTTCCGCACTTTCTCTGAGTGACGAAA
This sequence comes from Schistocerca americana, assembly GCF_021461395.2. Classification (NCBI taxonomy): domain Eukaryota; kingdom Metazoa; phylum Arthropoda; class Insecta; order Orthoptera; family Acrididae; genus Schistocerca; species Schistocerca americana. The sequence goes on along the minus strand of NC_060123.1, from coordinate 632,752,955 downwards.
GGAGACACTGGTGAGATACCTACACAGTTAATGTTACCGTTCTTTCAAGTTACGTCACAATTCATACACTCGTTACTGAACTCAATCTGTGCCAGATGCGACAGACACGTGAACACTGAAATAACTGCACTTATTTGGTACTCTAAATAACGTCAACTGAATTCTCTATCGGTGTTTGGGTGAAAACAACAAAAGAAGAATTTTCTTTGGATTCCACAACGAGTTTCAAAGTAACACTGAAAGTGTAGTTTCTTTGTTAAACGGTTCAAATGGCTCTGAGCGCTGTGGGACTTAACATCTGAGGTCATCAGTCGCCTAGAACTTAGAACTACTTAAACCTAACTAACCTAAGGACATCACACACATCCATGCCCGAGGTAGGATTCGAACCTGCGACCGTAGCGGTCACGCGGTTCCAAACTGAGGCGCCTAGAACCGCACGGCCACATCGGCCGGCTTCTTTGTTAACAACAACATTTCCGTTCACACAATTTCACCTCTGCCATCCATGTGAATGTAAGGGTGGAAACGAGAATTTCTCATTTACGAATCTAAGTCACTCAACTTGAACTACTGTGGAGAAACAGTGTGTTACGAAAAAAGGCTGAATTGATATTCAGCAGCGGAATATCGAATGCCTTGATCCCTGTGACCTGTGGCCTTGTTTATGCAGAAAACTTACGCAACACTTTCCAGCTTACGAGAAGCTTACTAATTTCACACCTTTTGCAATCAGACGCAAACCCACTTTACTGTATTTTTTCCTTCTCGTTTATTGTTGGGAACTGAGGACCATCGCGTAACTGCCAACTCCCGGCGATCCGTCGGTGATATGAAATCAGCAAAAGTACAGCTTACGAAAGAGAGTTTATTACGTGATTTCAGGGGGCAAGCGCACTGTGATAAGAAGTGCAAGAAATGGTTGCGGACTCTTACCTAGTGTTTAGTACTGATCTGCCCTGGCTTCACTCCTGTAGCACTAACAAGGAGCCTCTTGAGTGCGAGGTCGCAAATTGAATCTTCAGTAAGGCCCATTTGAAAGTGTTGTATTAACTGTTATGACAGGAAAACATTACCAGCTAATGACTCACCATGTGCATCAGGATTGCGACGGGATAAGCGTGCCCAGGAGGTGCAGATATCGACCTTCTATGGGATGTATGTATTACACTTCACAAAATGGACATCGTCGACATTCAAGAAATGTTCAAAACAAACCAATAAGTTGCACCATTAACGCTGAATGGAAAACTGTGTGCCACAATGATCACAAAGGTTCGCATCATCAAGATCTAAGGAAAACTTCTTGCGATTCACAAACTGTTGTCGACGTTCAGCTCGGTAACCACCCTCAAAGAATGCCTATAGAATGATACTAGTGTGACGGTGTGATGAGAAATGATGGAATGCGACGGCATGCAACCGAATGCGAAATGTAAAAGTGCATAATAAACGTTGGCCCTCAATGCACACCTCAGTTGTTCTATAGAGGAGATGAGTTCACAATAGTGGAGATGAATAACTGCTCCTAACAGCCCAGGTATGTATTTTAGAGCCCATATTTACTGGACATTCTTTCCTTGTTTTAGTCCATACTACCATCCCTGGAAGTTACCTACCTACAATCTTAGGAACAATAGTATGTATTCTTCAACAGTATGAATTTAACTTTCACAGATATCAGAAAGGTTTTCGTTCGCTTCCGGTCCTGGAGCCCTTACCTCAAAATGATACATTTATTTTTGCGAGCATTCTAGGACGTCTGTAACACCATCACGGAATCACGCTGTATATATACATAAATTAAAGTCGCCGGCTCCTATAGCTTTAATGCTCTGTAGCTTCGTTGAATAACGTTCCCGGACACAGGTTCCTACGTAAAACTTGATCTGTTAAGCTCCTCTTACAGCCTCTAGAAGTGTGTAACATGCACTGAGAAACGTCCTGTAAACGGAGAATTCTCATCCACCTATTCTGTCATTACCACTCATTTTTAAAGGTTTGTAATGATTGACCGCAAAAATACCATTTTTTGTGCAAACAGACAACGTATTCCGTATCACAAACAAACAGCGAAGCTTTAACAGCACGGAAACTACGATTCTGCCGAACTGAAGAGAGTTATGCCAACATCTTAAAAAATTATTATCTCTGTATTTTTATTTGTTACTGAGCAGGCAAAGTACTCTTATGAAGCTCTCAACGTTAGCTGACTTTTTAGATTCAGCTGCTAGTTGCTAGAAGCGTGTAGTTATAAGAAACGGCTGAGACTCCGGGTCGCACGAACAGATGATTCCGGCCGCATGTAGAACTCGGGCCGCAGTTCGACAACGACTTGTCTAGATGCAACACTCCTTCCGAATCAATTCTTATTCTTCGGCGAATTTGCATGATGCCATTCTATCGATTGCCGTTTTGTCTCCGTTTAAAACGGATACAACCGGGTTTTCATCTGCCATCACAGTCCTTGCAAGAAACTCGACTTCAGAATTATCGTATTGTTCAAAAAGTTCACTGCACACTCTCTTCCTTGTTTCTTTGAGGGCACCCGTCTACATTCTCTAAATCCACGCAGCGCAAACCTTTTTCTACTTTAACCGCCTCATTATCCTTCACATACTCGCTACTCCTACTCCCCCTCGGACTGATAGCTCGTTAACGATTAGCGATTATCGGCTAAAGTAAGATTATGAACACACTGCACATTTTACGACAATGATCGAAGCAGAAGAATTAAAACTTTTGCTGCTGTTGGGACTCGAGCCGGGGGTCTTCTTGCTTATTAGGCAGAAATGCTAACCATTACGCCACCACAGCACGGTGGTCAACTTCGCTGCACGGACTACTCAAGTTGAGTGCCCTCCCCAACACAAACTTCAATTCATATCTTTTGCTTATTTTCCCTTATATTGTCACTACTGCCATTGGAATAGCAAAATGGTTCAAAAGGTTCTGAGCGCTGTGGGACTTAACAGCTGTGGTCATCAGTCCCCTACAACTTAAGAACTACTTAAACCTAACTAACCTAAGGACATCACACACATCCACGCCCGAGGCAGGATTCGAACCTGCGACCGTAGCGATCACGCGGTTCCAGACTGAAGCGCCTTTAACCGCACGGCCACACCGGCCGGCCTTGGAATAGCACCCCAGCGTTTGACGTAATGGAAAAGTCCTGTACCAAAGGTGATCTTATAATTAAATGCTACCCTGATACATATAAGCCTCTTCATTAGCTACGGTAATGATAGAAGTAGTAGTGACAATGTAAGGGAAAATAAGCAGAACATACGAATTGAAGCACTCAGCTTGGGTATTTCGTGGAGCAATGTTGACCATCGTGCTGTGGTGGTCTATGACGGCGGCACGTTAGCCCAGCGTGTTCGGTCAGAGACCTGGCGTGTCTCTGCAAAAAATAAAAAAATAAATTAAAAAAAAACCTGAGTGAAACGATCGACAACGAACTTCAATGGATGTCGTACGACGCCCGCTTCGACCAAATACAACGAGCAACATGGAAATTAAAAACAGAAGTGGTTGGCATTTCTGCCTAGCAAGCAAGGAGACCCAGGTTCGAGTCCCGCATGCAAGACAAATTTTAATTCATTTCTTCCGCTTCGATCATTATGGTGGATAACGAAGAGACTTAAATGTCTCAGGGAAACATTTAATTATAAGATCACCTTGCACATTGCCAGAGGCCCGTGCAGTACTTGGTCTGCTGCTGTACGAGAAGTCCCGAGTATCGGCACTGTCACTAAATACGTGACAAAAGTTATGGGACAACTCCTAATCTCTCATCGGATCTCCTTTTCCCCGGCCAAGTCCAGCAGCTCGACGTGTCATGGACTCAATAAGTCGTTGTAGACCCCTGCAGAAATGCTGAACCATGCTGCCCGTATAGCCGTTCATTATTGAGAAAGTGCAGCCGGTGCAGGATATTGTGCACGCACTGACCTTTCGATTATGTCCCATAAATGTTCGATGGGATTAACGTCGGGCGATCTGTGTGGCCAAATCATTCGCTTGAACTGTCCAGAATGTTCTTCAAACGAATCGCGGACAATCGTGGCTCGATGACATGTCGCAGTGTCATCCACAAAAATTCCATTCTTATTTGGGAATATGAAGTCAATGAATGGCTGAAAACTGGTCTCCTAGTAGCCGAACATAGCTATTTCCAGTCAATGATCGGTTTAGTTCGACCAGAGGACCTGGTCCACTCCATGTAAGCCCATGTCGCACGATTATGGCCCCACCACCAGCTTCCAAAATGCCTCGTCGACGGGTCCATGGCTTCGCGGTGTATGCGCCACACTCAAACCTTACCATTAGCAGTTACCAACTGATATCGGGACTCATCTGACCAGGCCACGGTTTTCCAGTCGTCTACCGAGCGAGGTGGCGCAGTGGTTAGCACACTGGCCTCGCATTCGGAAGGACGACGGTTCAATCCCGCGTCCGGCCATCCTGATTTAGGTTTTCCGTGATTTCCCTATATCACTTCAGGCAAATGCCGGGATGGTTCCTTTGAACGTGCACGGCCGATTTCCTTCCCCATCCTTCCCTAACCCGAGCTTGTGCTCCGTCTCTAATGACCTCGTTGTCGATGGGACGTTAAACACTAATCTCCTCCTCCTCCTCCAGTCGTCTAGGGTCCAACCGATATGGTCACGAGAGGCGCTACACGCGAAGTCGTGCTGTTAGGAAAGCCATTGCCCATTAACGACAAATTTCGCAATACTGTTCTAACGGATAGGTTCGCCATACGTCTCACATTGATTTCTGCAGTTATTTCACGCAGGGTTGCTTGTTTGTCAGCACTGACAACTTCGCCGTTAATTGAAAGCCGTCAGGCACTGCGTTGTCTTTGGTGACAGGTAGCTCATGAAATTTGGTGTTCTTGGCACACGCTTTCCCTTACTGATCTCGAAATATTGAATTCCGTAAAGATTTCGGAACTGAGTGAATGGCACGTTTGGATCGCGCAGTGCCAGTCCCAGAAGTCAACCTCCCAAGAAACAAATGAAGTGCTCTCAATCGCATCAAAACCAGACACGTCCAAGCCAAATGCATTATATATCGGTCGAAAATGGCCGATGACCTCCTTTTCGCCGGTGAAGCCAAGGAACAATCACTAAAGAACATGTGTACGAATTCCAGACAAAAAATTCGGAGGAATCACGAAGGATTTCATCGATGTTGTGTCCGCGGCAATCAGCTGTTAAGCCCATTAGATACATAACTGTGATAATAAGATTAAGTTACTTTGATGTTTGCAAAGTACAGGGGTGCTTTGTCTGACCTTATAAATGTTCTTTTATACCCATGCGACGCTCACAAAATTGCAATTAACTGTATTAATATCTGTTGGTAACAAAATTTACTGATTGTTATATACGACATCTCTACACTCCATGGGCTAAAATAAATAAATAAATTCCTTAGTTGCTTCTATATGCTTTTAAATGCTTTTAAATGCTTTTAAATGACTGGCTGTTTGTACTGTGACACACAAGTTTCACTTCATTCTTTTTTTTTTTTGTGAAGCATGTTCAGTAACCTGTAATACAGTTTGTTTTAGCATATAATATTTGTTTTATATAGCAGTTATTACTAAGTTTCATGATTTTGTTATTATTTTAATGTTAGGTGAGAAACAATCTTTTTTTTTAGCACAAGTTTCGTGATGTTACATTAATATTTCTTACTACTTAGGATTTGTGGTCTTATATGTGCATATTTGCCGGCCTGGAGTTATAGATTCGAAGGTTAGTGTATGAGGCCTAATCTCTTTGATCTTATCTTCATGGTCCTTACGAAAAATGTACATTGAAGGCAGTAGAATCGCTATGCAGTCAGATGTCGGCTCTCTGAATTTTCCGAATAGTGCTCCTCGAAAATAACGTTGTATTCACTCCAGTGATTCCCATATGAGTTACCGAAGCATCTCCATAATAAATGCTGTTCGAACCTACCGGTAACAAATCCAGCGTCCGCAGCTCGTGGTCGTGCGGTAGCGTTCTCGCTTCCCACGCCCGGGTTCCCGGATTCGATTCCCGGCGGGGTCAGGGATTTTCTCTGCCTCGTGATGACTGTGTGTTGTGTGATGTCCTTAGGTTAGTTATATTTAAGTAGTTCTTAGTTCTAGGGGACTGATGACCATAGATGTTAAGTCCCATAGTGCTCAGAGCCATTTTTTGAACAAATCCAGCAGCTCGCCACTGAACTGCTTCCATGTTTTTCTTTAATCGGAACTGGTGCAAATCTCAAACAGTCGTACAGAACTCAACAAATGGTAGCATTATTGCCCTACATGAACCACACTTTTCTAAAATTCTCGCAGCCAACTCGAGTTGACCATTCGTCATCGCTACTACTGTCTTCACACATTCATATTGCTTCATGTTGCTTGCAACGTTACATTCAGATATTTAATCAACGAGACTGTGTCAAGCGGCACAACACCAATACTGTATTATAACATTACATGTTTGTTATTCCTACTCCTACTTCTTGATCAGTGGAAGTGTGGTGTTAAGTCGAAATGCGTTCACATTATGCCGAAAATCGACTGTCGTGGGTACGCGGACTATCTAAGTACTACTTCAGGGCGGGACACATGCAGTAATAAGATCACAAATCGTAAGCAGAAAGAAACGTGTGCTACAAAGAGTTGTTTCTCATCTAACTACAAAATAATAACAAGAAACTGTAATATAGTAAGAAATCTGTATTTTCTTTATAACGCAAATACTAAAAGGGTTATTACAAATGATTGAAGCGATTTCACAGCTCTACAATAACTTTATTATTTGAGATATTTTCACAAAGCTTTGCACACACATACAAAAACTCAAAAAGTTTTTTAGGCATTCACAAATGTTCGATATGTGCCCCTTTAGTGATTCAGCAGACATCAAGCCCATAATGAAGTTCCTCCCACACTCGGCGCAGCATGTCCCCATCAATGAGTTCGAAAGCATCGTTGATACGAGCTCGCAGTTCTGGCACGTTTCTTGGTAGAGGAGCTTTAAACACCGAATCTTTCACATAATCCCACAGAAAGAAATCGCATGGGGTTAAGTCGGGAGAGCGTGGAGGCCATGACATGAATTGCTGATCATGATCTCCACCACGACCGATCCATCGGTTTTCCAATCTCCTGTTTAAGAAATGCCTAACATCATGATGGAAGTGCGGTGGAGCACCATCCTGTTGAAAGATGAAGTCGGCGCTGTCGGTCTCCAGTTGTGGCATGAGCCAATTTTCCAGCATGTCCAGATACACGTGTCATGTAACGTTTTTTTCGCAGAAGAAAAAGGGGCCGTAAACTTTAAACCGTGAGGTTGCACAAAACACGTGAACTTTTCGTGAATTGCGAATTTGCTGCAGGAATGCGTGAGGATTCTCTACCGCCCAGATTCGCACATTGTGTCTGTTCACTTCACCATTAAGAACAAATGTTGCTTTATCAATGAAAACAAGTTTCGCACTGAACGCATCCTCTTCCATGAGTTGTTGCAACCGCGCCGAAAATTCAAAGCGTTTGACTTTGTCATCGGGTGTCAGGGCTTGTAGCACTTGTAAACGGTAAGGCTTCTGCTTTAGCCTTTTCCGTAAGATTTTCCAAACCGTCGGCTGTGGTACGTTTAGCTCTCTGCTTGCTTTATTCGTCGACTTCCGCGGGCTACGCGTGAAACTTGCCCGCACGCGTTCAACCGTTTCTTCGCTGACTGCAGGCCGACCCGTTGATTTCCCCTTACAGAGGCATCCAGAGGCTTTAAACTGCGCATACCATCGCCGAATGGAGTTAGCAGTTGGTGGATCTTTGTTGAACTTCGTCCTGAAGTGTCGTTGCACTGTTATGACTGACTGATGTGAGTGCATTTCAAGCACGACATACGCTTTCTCGGCTCCTGTCGCCATTTTGTCTCACTGCGCTCTCGAGCGCTCTGGCGGCAGAAACCGGAAGTGCGGCTTCAGCCGAACAAAACTTTATGAGTTTTTCTACGTATGTGTAGTGTGTAGCGACCATATGTCAATGAATGGAGCTACAGTGAATTTATGAAATCGCTTCAATCATTTGTAATAGCCCCGTATATAACGAAAACGAACTGTATTATAGGCCACTGAAGATGCTTCACCAATAAATAGCAGCAGAAAGAGTATGACACAATTGAGCCATGCTGGACCCGGCTTATGCGTTGGTTTAAACTTTGACTGTTACTCTGCGTTTTGTTTTCCGTGGTTACTGCGGTTGTGCCGTGGTTCTACCTCTTTCTACGTGTGTCAGCAGCGGTGTGTATCGATATTCGCACCCTGTACTATCTTTGTTCTCGTGCTTATAGTTTCTGGCTAGCCGGTGTGCGGCACTCGGTCGGTTGGTGTGGATCAGCTAGGAAATCTCCGCGTGGCGCTGTGGGCCGGGCCCGCTGGCGGTCTCTAAGCAGTGTCGGAGTGTGCGAGAGCTGTTCCTATTGCTACGAGTTTCGTGGCGCACCGACCCAGGACATCAAAGTTGAGTGGTGATTTAATTACTGAAGCCAGTCTTTTCATATTGTTGCGTTGGTTTTCATGGTTGGCTGTTGGGGGTATTCCCGTGAGCAATAGCGAGTGTTCGAGTTGGCGAAAGTTTGGCCTCCATCCGGTGGAGTTTAACTATTTTGGTTATTTGAAGTCCAAGCGCACCAGCGGAATTTTCTGCCTTGTGGCCGTTAGCGTTCCGGTTACCTGCCCTGGCCGCTGACGTAATATTCAAGCAGTGTCCTTTCCTCACCGTCTTGTCCCTGTCCAACACATGTGTGTAGTTTTGGCAGCTTATACATTCTTGGTTGTGGACGGCTACGCCTTTTACGTTTTGGCTTTGGAATTCCTTGTGTACTGGTCGGGTGGAAAGCGAGTCGTCTTGTCGGTGGGTCCTTTGTTTCTTGCTTGGTATGCCGGCGGATCGGATATAGTTGGGCCGGCTACCTTTCTCCCCTAAGCGAACGCTAATATTTCAAGTGCAGACCGACCCCCGGAAATTTCTCAGCGCCGCTGGCTGTACTACCTTTTCTGATTGGTGTTTGTTTGTGTATTTTAATGGCGTATAACCGATGGTTTGAATTTGCATGCTTTTAGTTGGGTTTTAAATAATGGGCCTTCAGCCACTTTAAAATTGAGTGTTCCTTACTTGACAAGTCTTGCATTGTTAAAATATTTTGGATAAAGCTTTGGGCCCTCTGCCTCTTGAAAATATATTGTAGTTGTGTTTTTCAATCATGGGTCTTCAGCCGTCTTAAAATTAAAATTCCCTACTTGCTAAGTCATATATTGTTTGGCCTTTCAGTCTCATTTAAAATATTTTTTTTTTTTTTCTGGATAAAGGTTGGGCCTTCTGCCTTTTAAAAATTTATTGTAGTTGTGGTTTCAATCATGGGCCTTCAGTTATCTTAAAATTTAAGTTCCTTACTTGTTAAATCTTAGATTGTTTGGGTATTCACCCTCACTTAAAAAAAAAAAAAAAAAAAAAAAAAAAGGATTTAAGAATAAAGCTTTAAAAATGTATTGTAGTTGTGTTTTGAATCATGGGCCTTCAGCCGTTTTAAACGTAAAATTCCTTATTGTTAAGTATTAGACTGTTTGGGCCTTCAGTCTCCTTTTTTTAAATTATTTAAGGATAAAGCTTTGGGCCTTCTGCCTTTGAAAATATATTGTAGTTGTGTTTTTAAATCATGGGCCTTTAGCCGTTTTAAAATTAAAATTCCTTACTTGTCAAGTCTTAGATTGTTTGGGCCTTCAGCTTCATTTGAAATATTATTTATGGTTAAAACCTTGCGCTTTCTGCCTTTTCAAAATTTATTGTAGTTGAGTTTTAAATCATGGACCTTCAGCCGTTTTAAAAATTAAAGAGTTTGTGCCCTTAAGGCATAAGATTGTGTGACATATTCAGTCGATAGTTAAGAACAGAAGTTTGCGCTGTAACGTTTGGGCAACTAAATAAAGTTATATGTTCGAGCGTAACTGATAGCCGCTCATTTTTGGCCCCTTTCCACAATCCCATCTACCTGTTCTGTCCTGCGGATTTAACCAGGCGTTTGAAATAATATCAGACCTGTTACATTAGGCGAACCCGATCCAAGAATATTTGATTAGTGTTGTTTCTGTACTTGATGGAGACGAATCTTTGTGAGAATCTGTTCCAGGTCGCGGTGCCGGCTAGAGGTCGCGCGCCCTCAGTCACTGAGGCCCTGCAGGTGGTTCGCGAAGGCGCAGCGACCCGCCACTGCCCCACTGGGAGTGCAGAGCGGCTGGCGATAAGCGCACGGCCCCAAGTCATGCGAGCGCTGGAGGCAGGGCGCAGCGGGGTAACGTCCGCCCCCGATAACGTGAGATAGCGCCAGCAGTTTCTGCTAAACTGCAAATACCCGCCCACGCGCCACTAGCCGGCGACGCCTCCCCGCGCCCGTGCCGGGTATGTGGCCTGCTGCGCCATCTTTCCACTCGATTTCGTCCACCGTACTCAGCCTGCAGTCCGAGCTTTCGTACCTTCGACGACTGAGAACTAGCACGCAAATAAATATAATCGGGCCTCCGATCGATGTCCTCGACTCTTCCAGACGACATTCGCTAAAAGGAGAGCGGGAAAAAAGTGAAATAAGTCAATAAATCAGAGAGGATCTTCTTTTTAACTCTCCAGTTGACGCTTCTGCTTCGGTCGTGCCGTGTCCCTCTCTGAGACGAAGGCAAAAGAACGAGCGGGAGTTTACTTAAGCCGTACGGTCAAATGAATTTTTTCCTGCTGAATGCTATCATTCCAGAAGACTGTGTGCGTCTTAAGCACCGGGCACTGTGGAAACATCATTAACTATGGAATGTGTCAAGTAGCACTTGACATTTTTCAGATAATTTAATAATGGTAATGCCTCTCCATTGGCACACGTACATTAAAGTATCTGCAGCCACTTTCCTTGTCTGCCATTCCAGAGGACGTTTTGAGGGATTAAATTACTTCTGGCCAAATACTGCAAGTGAAAATTTTTCACCACATGGATTCGAGTCTCCATTTGTGCCTCATCGACTTTGGCTGCGGAGGTGGCGCTAATGAGAGTTACTGAATCGAGTCTTTCAGATAAGCAATGTACCAAACAATTTGACTAAAAGAAAGTATAGGTCATCGGATATATCCTGAAGCATCAGTGAATGGGCAGTTTGATAACGGACAAGAGACTGCGTCAGTGGGTGAGAGGGGGAGGACGGATTAGAAGGAAACCGGTGTTTCACAATAAGGTTGGAGCGGATGTAGGTGTAGCTCTCATTGCTTTGCTATGTTTCTACTTCTGGACGCTCTTTCAATTTCTACATTTCGACACAATTGTCGTAAAGGAGTGCAGCTATAAGTGAAATGTTTATTTGACATTACATCTACATCTACATCCATACTCCGCAAGCCACCTGACGGTGTGTGGCGGAGGGTACTTTGAGTACCTCTATCGGTTCTCCCTTCTATTCCAGTCTCGTATTGTTCGTGGAAAGAAAGATTGTCGGTATGCCTCTGTGTGGGCTCTAATCTCTCTGATTTTATCCTCATTGCCTCTTCGCGAGATATACGTACGAGGGAGCAATATACTGCTTGACTTCTCGGTGAAGGTATGTTCTCGAAACTTCAACAAAAGCCCGTACCGAGCTATTGAGTGTCTCTCTTGCAAAGTCTTCCACTGGAGTTTATCTATCATCTCCGTAACGCTTTTTTCGATTACTAAATGATCCTGTAACGAAGCGCGCTGCTCTCCGTTGGATCAACTCTATCTCTTCTGTCAACCGTATCTGGTACCGATCCCACACTGGTGAGCAATATTCAAGCAGTAAGCGAACAAGTGTACTGTAACCTACTTCCTTTGTTTTCGGATTGCATTTCCTTAGGATTCTTCCAATGAATCTCAGTCTGGCATCTGCTTTACCGACGATCAACTTTATATGATCATTCCATTTTAAATAGCTCCTAATGCGCACTCCCAGATAATTTATGGAATTAACTGCTTCCAGTTGCTGACCTGCTATACTGTAGCTAAATGATAAGGGATCTTTCTTTCTATGTATTCGCAGCACGTTACACTTGTTTAAATTGAGATTCAGTTGCTATTCCCTGTACCATGCGTCAATTCGTTGCAGATCCTCCTGGATTTCAGTACAATTTTCCATTCTTACAACCTCTCGATTTACCACAGCATCACACGCAAAAAGCCTCAGTGTACATCCGATGTTATCCACAAGGTCATTTATGTATATTGTAAATAGCAACGGTCCCACGACACTCCCCTGCGGCACACCTGAAATCACTCTTACTTCGGAAGGCTTCTCTCCATTATAACAGTGATGCCACAGTGACACTACATAAAATTTACGTTACCCCTTTTTTAAAAGAAAAATTTTATTTACTATAACTATGGCTTCACTGTTGTAGTTGCAAACATTTAGCTCTTCGAATTATTTTCATTATGATGTCATTGATTAATATTAACTGTGTGAGAATTTGTGTTACTAATGATATTTTACTAACCTGCCAATTAATGATGACACTCAGTGAACGTCAAATCCGCACCCTAAAACTATTTCAGTAGACAGAAGCGCGCTCTATGAACACTGCAATGGAAGAACTAAGGAGGAATGACTGCAGTTGTCGCCATCAAGGAGTAACACTTGAGACAGGAAAATTAAAATTTGGTAGCGTTTCTTTCAGACTAGTTGCAGAACAACCTTCCACTCACGAAAAATCCCGTTAAAAACTTCTAGGACATGTAGAGGGGAGTGAGTACATAATATTTTTAACAGGAATTTATGTCTGGAAAAACCCCCGTTTCCATTCTACGACGATTTCAGTTCAGAGGCTTATCTCATCCACTTCTGCTTCAGGAACTGAATTAGGCGTAACGCAGTGCAATTATTACGTAACAATTTCAAACGGAACATAACGAAACACTCATTTTATCACTTAAACAAATTTGTTTCTATTAACACTTAAACATTACGTTCTGTATGTACGGGTATATGCTGTGTTTTCGGAATAATGGGAACACGTAATGTTTATGTGAGAATATAAAGAAATGTACTCAGGTGATAAATATATGTTTCGTTACGTTACCTTTCGAGATGTTAGCTAATATTTTTGCTGTGTCACGCCTAACTTAACTGCTCAACTGGAAGTGTATGAGTTACACATCTGAACTGAAACCGTTGCAGAATAAAAACGGTACGTTTAAGTACACAGGTTCCTGCACAGTATATTATGTACTCACCACCCTCTACAAGTCCTACAAGTTCTTAATAGGGATTTCCGAAAACTCTGTATTTATAAATGATTGTTCGTGATAAGTATTTTAAGAGCGTAATTACTGTTTTTTTTTTCTGCGACCGATTATGGACTTAGGTCCCTTATGGACAATAACAAATTTGAACTGATTTGCTAATACTGGAATGTTAAAGACGTTCGTCACCGAAATGAGAATAGTATAATGGATTATCTTTTGAATTACTAATAAACGTGTAGATACATTCATTTTAGTTTGACACAGGCTAACTCAAGATACCAATTTTTACCCATAAAGAGGAATGCGCAAATGTATCGTAATTTTATGTACTTTTTACCACATCTGACAGCATTGAGATATTCTCTATTACCAATGCAGTTTAGTCCGAAGAGGTATCGTAACACGAACAGTACACAGTAATTCGAGATATTCTTTTTCAGGTCATTTTCACGTAGTGGCTCCGAGGAATGTTGTACATTTACAACTATTCTGTTCAACCTGCACTTTTATGGCAGTACATTCAAAGCAAAGCTCTAGTGAAATGCATAAATCTGTTACACTAAGCCGGCCGATTCTAGACGCTACAGTCTGGAACCGCGCGACCGCTACGGTCGCAGGTTCGAATCCTGCCTCGGGCATGGATGTGTGTGATGTCCTTAGTTTAGTTAGGTTTAAGTAGTTCTAAGTTCTAGGGTATTGATGACCTCAGATGTTAAGTCCCATAGTGCTCAGAGCTATTTTTGTTACACTAAGATTGTGACTTTTGTTGTGTGTTTGCAGGGCTGTAAATGTAATGCTGAGCTATTTATTATAATGAGCCAACGTTTTATCACCTTGACAGTTTGGGTTCACAGACAATAGTCATTTTCCAGAATATCTGTTACGAGAAATTTGTTTTTAAATTGATCACTTAGGCAGTACTTGCTAGTGTACCCGTAAATTCACATTCCAGACATGCTAACGGAGACTCTGTTGACTTGAATTTTCCCATGTTTAGCGACGAGCAGCTATGAGTACTGAGTGACTCTGTAGTGGCATCGCCAAGTTCTTGTATCACTGTTTCCTTAGCTGTGTTGTTTAAGTGTGCTAAATAATAGCGAGGAGTGATACAACTTCATCAGTTTTCAGCAGTAACGATATAAGAGGAAGGAGCTACCTAACAAAAAGTAAAGTATGGGGGGGGGGGGGGGCTGACGAAGGTGGGGTGGGTGGGGGGGGGGGGCTATGTTGTGAATGGCCACCCCGCAGCAGAGAAGGAGCAGTGTGACATCTGCAGCCTATGCTCCAACACACATCTAGCACAACTTGTGAGCTACAGCTAGCGAGGTAAAAGTTATCCTATTGAGAGATTACATTAGGACAGATATAAATCGACAAATATAAACGTTCAACATAGCGAAAAGAAAGTAACTGCACAAACAAAGCATCAACCAAAACAATAGGAGCCTAAACATGTAATGCCAGAAGGAAGTCTCATAAAACAAAGAAGAGGTAGAGAAGGTAGCGTAAGAGGTAATGTCGTTTACTACAATACTGGTAAAAGTAAGGAATGTTTGTCACGTGGAAATTGTGTCATTCCCTTGACAACCAGTTTATCTATAAGTAAAATTTTCCTCTCTCTCTTCAACTCTTTCCGAAGTAGTGAAGCTATACAAAGTAGTTGTGGACAAAATCATCTTGTAAATGTTGCAGTTCTTACTCCGACCTTCCCAAGAGAAATTGTACAGGAATGCTGCCTAATGGAAGACGGTGTTTCGTATTTTTGTTTTCATCCAGTCATATTCCAGCACATTCTGTTTTATCTTCAGTCGGTATATTTGTTTATTTTCTTTCTGCAACATAGTGGTTGTATGTTAACCTCTTGCGTAGGTTACATGAACTTTTGTCATACAATATTTACATTTGCAAGAGTATTATTGTCTATTACTTTACATTACTTCGCATACAGTACATAGATAAGATGTATACCACTGAGTTGAGGCGTTCTATGTTGTTCACTTATGATATGTGTAAAGGTTTTAGTTTTATAGTAAATTTGGAAATAAACATTTGTTTACGCACCTCGCATTAAGCTGTTGATTATTTATGCTGCTGGCTTTGAATCTACCACGTAATCTATAGCTCGTCATTTGCAAACAATAAAAGCCTGTGCTTGGTGAACAAATCGTACAAAATAAATGTGTAAGGACAAAAGCGAAAGAAATAATCACGTTAACTATATAAAAGCAAAGGGGGAAACGCCACAACATCAAAAACTGTAAGTAAAGCGCTAAATATTCCGATATAGAGAGTCGCAGTCTGAAATTAACAATAAACTGAAAAATAAGAACGTTTTGTTGCTTCCAGATGACAAGCTTTAGACCGTGTAGCAGAGTCAAAGCTACCAGCATAAACAACCAATAGCTTCATGTGAGATATGTAAACAAATATATACACGCATTTTCTTTCCAAATTTACTATAAAGCTAAAACCTCTATAGATATCGTAAATGTGCAGCATAATTATAATGCCTCAATCCAGTGATTTACAATGAGACGACAAAAGTTATAGGATAGCAATTGCATATATACAGATGGCGGCAGTATCGAATGCACATGGTATAAATGAGCAGTACATAAGTGCAGCTGTCATTTGTACTCCGATGATTCATGTGAAGAAGTTTCCGACTTGATTATGGCCACATGACGTGAGTTAACAGACTTTGATCACGGAACGGCAGTTGGAACCAGACGCATGGGACACTAGGCCTACATTTCGCAAATCTTTAGGGAATCCACTACTCCGAGATCCAGTGTGTTAGGAGTGTTCCGAGCATATCAGATTTCAGCATTACCTCTTACCACGGGCAACGCAGTGGCCTACGACCTTGCGACGTTTTCACAGAGTTGTCAGTGCTAACAGACAAGCAACACTGCGTGTGGGACGTACGATGAACCTGTCCGTTAGGACAGTGCGGCGAAATTTGTTGTTAACGGGCTATCGCAACATACGACAGATCCGAGTGCTTTTGCTAACAACACGACATCGCCAGCAGCTCCTCTCCTGAGCTCGCGACCATATCGATTGGGCCCTACACGATTGGAAAACCGTGGCCTGGTCATGTGAATCCAGATTTAAGGTGGTAAGAGCTGATATTGGGTTCGAGTGTGGTGAAGACCCCACGAAGTCACGAACCGAAGGCGTCAAGAGAGCACTGTGCAAGCAGGTGGTGGCTCCATAATGGGGCGGGCTATGTTTACATGGGATGGACTGGGTCCTATGGTCCAACTGAACCTATCATTGCCTGGAAATGCTTATGGTCTGCTACTTGGAGACCATCTGCAGCCGTTGAAGAACTTCATGTTCTCAAACAGGGATGGAATTTTTATGGATGACAATGAACCACGTCACCGGACCACAATACTGGACAATTAGAGCAAATGATTTGGCATCCAGATCGCCCGACATGAATCCAATCCAGTATTTGTGGAACGTAGTCGAGAGGTCTGTTCGTGCACAAAATCCAGTTCCGGCAACACTTTCTGCAACTATGGACTTCTACAGAGGCAGCATGGCTCACTAGTTCTGCAGAGGACATTTATCGACTTATTGTGTCCAGTTTTGCGCTCTACCGGACAAAAGGTGATCCGGCACGAGATTATGAGGTATATCATGATCCTGTCATTTCAGTGTATGACTCAACTCTGTACTGTATGCAACTAATGCAAAAATTTCACAATAATCATTCTTTTGCAGATGTAAATATCTTGGGCGGAACGTTCATATAATCCACACAGAAATTTAACATCTAACAAGAATTTTTCAGAAAGAAAATAAACAAATAAACCCATTGAAGACAGCACAATAAATGCTGAAACATGTCTGTGCTTAAACAAAACTATAAGAAAAGCGTAATTTCTCTCCAACTTGTAGACATGTTTTCACGTTACCTCTCCACTGTGCAATTGAATTACCTGAAGCCTCTTGCAGAATCTCAGGCACAGTTGTTAGTGGGATTTTTACTTCTTCGTTAGCATCTTCCATCAAAAATTTGATAGCGTTGCGTACAATCGCATGTGTCTGATTATGAAGAACTTTGTCTACAGCTTTGGTGCGTGAAGACTGCGGTGACAAGTATGTAGTAAAATAAGCTGGCCAGAAGGCGACCAACAGCTCGCTATAGCCGTTTTGAATCATACAACGCTCAGTACAGGTGCCACGTTATTACATTTATCGTTGCCCAGTGTAATTATTATGGAAACGAGCCTTTGGCGTCATTGGCCGGGAAGCCCCTTACGGGGCAGGTCCGGCCGCCTTTGTGCAGGTCGTATTACATTCGACGCCACATTGGGCGACCTGCGCCCCGGATGGTAATGAAATGATGATGAAGACAACACAACACCCAGTCCCTGAGCGGAGAAAATCCCCGATCCAGCCGGGAATCGAACCCGGGCCCGTAGGACGGCAATCCGTCACACTGACCACCCAGCTATTGAGGCGGACAGTGCAATTATAAGTGAATAGTTGATGAAGAATACAACACAGGGTATATAAAAACATTTGTTAAAAACTTTGAGGAATCTTTCTTGACATCGAAATATGACATAACGTTCATATGAACACGGAACTAAAAATTCGTCGTTAGAAAAATACGAAAGGAATTCCCCGTAGTAACTCCCGGTTGTGTAATTTACGCCAGATATACATTTTTACTCATCTTCATTTTTACTGTTGGTTACGGCATTAGTTTGGTCTTGCCTGACTGGCGTATGTTCCATCGTAGTGTAAGTTGCAGTACATCGCAACGATGTATTTACTGTCAGAAATGACGGATATGCACTACACGTACGGCATAATAGATGGAAACGCTTAGCACATCAGCTTTATGCTGAACGTTACCCTGGGAGGCAGTTACCTTGTGCAAGAACGTTTATACGACTCCACGACCGCTTGCGAGAGCAGGCTCGTTTAGGGAGAGAGTTGCATGTCGTGTCAAATAAGCGGATGCACGCACGCCTGAACTTGAAGAACGTGTTCTTCGTACACTGGATCAAACTCCATCAACTACTGCCCAGAGAACTGCGTGAACAGAAGGCGTTAACCACATGACAATCTAGAACACTCTGCACGTAAATCTTCTGTACCCGTATCGCCTTCGGCAGGTGCTAGAACTGAATGATGCAGAGTCTTAGCCAAGAAAAACTTTCTATTAACGCATGTTAGGGCATTGTTATGTGTTTCTGTTGTTCCGTTAAAATATCTTATTCACTGATGGAGCGGGCTTTCCAAGAGATAGGATCTTGAATTATAATAGCAGTCACGTACGGGTCCATAAAAATCCTCAGAAGTTCGACAATACAGACATTAACGAAGGCTGAGCCACAAAGCGTGGTGCGAAATCATTCACCATCATCTCACTGTGTCCTACTTCTTTTCGGAACGCTTTACAGGACAAATAAATGTGCAGTTTCTCAGACATCAGTTGTTCTATTTACTTGATGATGTGTCTCTAGATATCCGACGAATGTGGTTTGTGCACCATGGTGTTCCACCTCACTTTACACGAATAACTCACCAGTGTTGCGGCGTTAACGACAAGCTCTGGCACGACAATGAAGAACGGAAGAGCAGAGAAGGCTGCGAGACGACGTCAGCCAATAGGAGGACACCAAGATGGGAGCGGCATATACATGAAGAGAATATACGCGCTGCGCCGCCTAGCCGCGGCGCAGTGGAAGAAGAGCCGTCATACAACAGTGACTTGCCAACTGAATTGTTTTGCTTGCATTGAAATTGTATGTACCGAAGGACACTGATATTATGCACGTCGCCATTTGCTTGCGACACTGTGAATACGCAAAGTATTGCCAGTTTAACTTAACTGTAATAAACTCCATTAATACGATCTTCTTGAATTGTCGTCTACACATCTCCTCCTCCTCTCCCTCACCCAGGGTGGCTTTCGACCCCCCTTCTCCACGAAGACCAACTCCTTAACTTCGTCCGCATTCACTCCCGTCGCTATACCATTTTTGTTTTCCTCGACCTCCAAAATGCCTAAGACCGCATGTGGCATCCCGGTCTCCTCATTCAACTCCAAACCTATGCTTCGCCTATCAGTTTTGTCCGTCTGGTAGCTTTCTCCCTCTCACGCCTTCCTCCCTACTTCACCCTCCCCGACACCAACTCCCGTACCTTTTATCCCACTGCTGGTGTCCCTCAGGGCTCCTTTCTCTTCCCTCTCCTCTATCTCCTGTACACTGCAGATATACCCAAGCCACCCCCACCTGTCCACCTCCTCCAATATGCTGATGACACCCACTTCCTGGCTCTCTATCCTACCCATTGACCAGTTCACCACTTGGTGTAACCAGTGGTTCCTTTGTATCAACCCCTCCAAAACCCAGGCAATCATGATAGGCCACACCACCGACTCCTTCTGTCTCCATGATTTCTATCTAATCAGTTATTGTCGTCCCAAACAGCTAATCTCCACCCTGATATACCTTGGCCTCCCTTCGACCTTCACTGCACCTGGAACACTCATCTCCCAGCCATCCAGCAGAAAGCCCATTCCCGCCTCCATCTCCTGAAACTTCTGTCTGGCCGGACATGGGGATTGCATCCTTCCACCATCCTCCACACCTACAAATCCCTCATCCTATCCTTAGTTATACCACCACAGCCTGAATCACTACCCTCCTCCCCACTTTTAAAAGGCCCTCCAAACCCTAGAAAGCCACGCACTCCGCCTTGCCTTCTGTATCCACCTGCCTTCCTCTACACGACTCGTGTATGACCTCATCCCCTTCCCCCACCTCCTCCTTTTCCTCCATCATCTCTGTATCCTTTACGCTGTCTCCAGGCTTGATCCCCCCCCATTACCACTCGGTTTCCTCCTTCCTCTCCACCCCCAACCTATTGCTGCCCCTTTATGGCTATATCCCTCCCTCTCTCCACCTCCTTTATCAGTTCAATTTCCAGCACCTCCCCGTCCCATATGTTGAACTTCACCCTGTCACCTATCCTTCCTGCCAACTGTAGCCTGGCCTTGTTCCCCCCCCCCCCCCCGCCCCCCCCCCCCTCTGCAGGGTCCACTTTTCCGTCTCCCGACTTTCTCCCAGAGAGTGGATTTTCCTCCTTCCCCCATGAGTCTCTGCACCTCTTCCTTGGCTGTTTTCCGCTCTCATTCTTACATCCCAAGCCCCCTTCAGCGCGACCTCCACCTCATCCCCCTTTCTCTCCCCTCCTTCTCACCTTTTCCCTTCTCCCTTGCCCCTCACCCCTGGCAGCTCCTCCCAGGTTTTTATTCATCATTATGTGTGGTGAGTAGTGTTGTATTCGGTGCTGTTATACAGAGTTATCAAGTGATCTGGTTTAATTGTGTACTCGACCTGTACATAGTTTGCTATCTATGATTTTTCCGTGCTACGTCGTCCATCGCGTCGCTATTTTAATCGTTCTGCGACTTTTTATGCTCTGGCCGTACTTTGGCTGGTGTCTTTTAATCCTTACAGTGTTTTTTGTGTAAAATGCAGTACTTTTTTTGATTTTTACCTCCGTTTTACAGTCACCGCTTTTTGTATGCTTTCTTCTCTTATGTTTCGACTTCTTTTCTATGTTGCGCCATGTTTCTTCTTTATATTGTTTTAAATGTGTTCCTGTCTACTTGTAATCTCTTGGTCGAAGAGCAGCGCCTATGCCGCTGCTGCCAGCCCGCCCCAGATGGGAATTTGGTTCAAAATGGTTCAAATGGCTCTGAGCACTATGCGACTTAACTTCTGAGGTCATCAGTCGCCTAGAACTTAGAACTAATTAAACCTAACTAAGCTAAGGACATCACACACATCCATGCCCGAGGCAGGATTCGAACCTGCGACCGTAGCGGCCGCCCGATTCCAGACTGTAGCGCCTAGAACCGCACGGCCACTCCGGCCGGCATGGGAATTTGAAAATGCCATAAAAGAAAAAAAAAATAGTTGTCTAGCGATCTGAAAAAACAGCTTCCTAGGCACCCTATATTAGACGAGTGGGCAGGATACTACAGCCAGCATTTCTATAACCACCTTTCGGAAATGTGCATTGATCGAGGGTGTCAACAGTATGGTTTATCCAATCGCCAGATTTAAATGCTATGGATTTCTTTCTTGTGTGTGTGTGGGGGGGGGGGGGGGGGGGGGAGAGGAGGGAGACATTTAAAATCCTTGATGTATTCAACTCACGTATCCATTATCGACAACTTGAGGGATCGTATCCCACATGGAACGGACGGTAAAATACGGAACACAGACTCAGGGAATGCATGAAATCAGGAGGTAGTCACTTCGAACAGTTTTCGTAAATCTAGACGTGTTTGGTAGACGCATCATTCTTATTCCAATACTGATAAAACCTTCATGCCTCCCCATCAATGTGTTTCTGGACACATGGCCATCTGAACTTTTTGTAGTGCTTTTGTGGTATCTTCTAGAGATTACGGTGTGACACCAAAGTCGACAACGCGAATCGATACCACAGACGTTGACGAGGGTACGCTGTAATCCGCGATGACGTACAGGGTGGCTTCTGAAGAGTACACACCTCCCCTCTCAGCATACCAGTGCCATCATGCCGAGGTCAATATAACGTCCAGCTACCCCCGTTCGAGACCTCAGCTACAACAGAAGTCAAAATCATTGTGTAGCAGAGTGAGAGTTAAATTCTTTGATGAAATGTACTTTCGTAAGTAATGTATTTTGTACTTCAAGAGAAAAGTATGTACCTTAGTGCATCAAATGTTTCATAGTGATGGCAGACCCAAATTAGCAAGCAATCTGGCGGCAAAGAACTGTGTCAAAATTAAGTAAATCTTCTATACGCACATCAAAGAAGTTTTCCATCACCCCAGCTCCCAGAACTCCTGAGGATAGACGTTGACTGTTGATATTGTAACACAGGCACAGTCCCTTTGACTGTTCAGAGATGTCCTAAACCCGCCCAAAGACGAACAGCCATCCATGAGCAGCGCCTATTAGACGGATGGAGTTCGACAGGCGATCAGTTCCAGTCACTCCACCAGGAAGTGGGTACACAGCTCGTGTTGTCTGTAGTTCAACCATGCTTAGACCATCAATACCGCGGTTCGATTGCGTCCACACTGTTACTTTGAGGCAGGAAGTGCTCTCAACAAGGGAAGTGTCTAGGCGTCTTGGAGTGAACCAATGCGACGTTGATGGCACATGGAGGAGATACAGAGAGAGTTGAACTCTCGATGACATGCCTCACTCAGGAGGCCCATGGGCTACTACTGCTCTGAATGACCGCTACCTACGAATTATGGCTCCGAGGAACCTTGACAGCAACGCCACCGTGTTGAATACTGCTTTTCGAGGAGCCACATGACGTCGTGTTACGACTCAAACTGTGCGCAGTAGGCTGCATTATACGCAATTTCACTCTCGACGGTCATGGCGAGGTTCATCTTGGCAACCACGACACCAGACAGCGCGGTACAGATGGGCCCAACAATATGCCGGATGGTCCGCTCATGACTGGCATCACGCTCTCTTCACCGATGAGTCTCGCATATGCCTTCAACCAGAAAATTGTCGGACACGTGTTTGGAGGAAACGCGGTCAGGCTAAACGCCTTAGACACACTGTCCAGCGACTGCAGCACGGTGGAGGTTCCCTGCCGTTTTGGGGTTGTATTATGTGGGACCGGCGTACGCCGCTGGTGGTCATGGAAGGCGCTGTAACGGCTGTACAATACGATAGTGCAACCATATCGGCAGCATATTGGTGAAGCATTCGTCTTCATGGACGACAATTCGCACTCCCATCGTGCGCATCTTGTGAATGACTTCCTTCAGGATAATGACTAGAGTGACCAGCATGTTCTCCAGACATGAACGCTATCGAACACGCCTGGGATGGATTGAAAAGGACTGTTTATATACGACGTGACTTACCAACCACTCTGAGGGAACTAAGCCGAATCACATTTGAGGAGTGGGACAATCTGGACCAACAGCGCCTTGATGAAATTGTGGATAGTATTCCGCGACGAATACAGGCATGCATCAATGGCAGAGGACGTGCTACTGGGTATTAGAGGTGCCGGTGTGTATAGTTATCTGGACCACCACCTCTGAAGGTCTCACTGTATCGTGGTGCAATGTGTGGTTTTCAGGAGCAATATAAAGGGCGGAAATGATGTATATGTTGATCTCTATTCCAATTTTCTGTACAGGTTCCGGAACTCTCGGAACAGAGGTGATGCAAAACTTTTTTTGATGTGTGTACTCTTATGTAATAAAGTGTACTAATATTTCATGTTTTCTGTTAATAAGCCTTCTCCAAGAGCGGACGATTGTACTTTCGACGGGCACGACAATTCTGAAGAGTAAATCCCTAAAGTTTCTGACCTTTTTTTTAAGCACCTTGCATAAGATAATGTGTATTGGCCGTGCAACGACTAGTTTTTAACGTGGGGGTAATGAGACGTTCCTGAAGAGAGAGTAGTACCTCAGGCAGGTGAAAGGCGCTTGCTGGAGGGGAGTGTTTACGGTAGCTGCACACCACAGGCGATTCCAGACGGCGGCTCCAGCTGAGGGGAGGAAGCCGACATATTGGACACGCATGAAGACCGGCCGGCAGACGGCAGGTATCTGCTTTCAGCCGCCGCACCGTGGATGTCACGCTACACCAAGGAGCGACCGACTCGAGAAATTCCCGCCCATCCATCATCAGTCGACATCTTGCCCGCGCCGTGTGCCGCTCCGTCGGGTGGATACGATGCGTTGCTGGCCCTGGCAAGTTGGCGGAGTGGGTGGCAGGGGGGGAGGAGGTAGTGCTCCCAGAGAAGCTGCCGGCAGCGCCACACGGCGACTGTTCAACCAAGACCGTGGTACACCTGCAGCGCAGTCGGTGGCGAAGTTTTCTTCGCGACACAAATAGGCTCCTCAGATGTTGAAGCGCCTGGAATTAAGTAGGATGTCAACCATTACACTGAGTAGAAAAATGCCTTCGCCTTTCTGAATCGCCTAATGAGGACGGTTCTAGTCCAGCCAGCATCGTTAGTAAATAATCTGATAGTGTTGCTGTCATTATCTGATAAGTGGTTTATGTTTATGAGATAATCTGTAACTGTAGGAAAGACGCATTCAAATATTAAACAATTTTTGGTATTCTCAGACGCGCTACATTAATATATTACTGTCATCCATCAGTGAATCACCAACGTTACATGAAGAAAACGTCATAAAAACACGAATATTCCGGAAAGTTTTGAGTATGTATAAAACATACAGCATACAGGAAAGTCAAAACAACCTTGGTGACATTAAAAGCAACGGTGGTTACATTAAGAGTGCAACGGGAATTCCACTGTTAAATGCAGAGGAGAGAGCAGATAGGTGGAAAGAATACATTGAAAGCCTCTATGAGGGTGAAGATTTGTCTGATGTGATAGAAGAAGAAACAGGAGTCGATTTAGAAGAGATACGGGATCCACTATTAGAATCGGAGTTAAAAAGAGCTTTGGAGGATTTACGGTTAAATAAGGCAGAAGGGATATATAACATTCCATCAGAATTTCGAAAGTCATTGGGGGAAGTGGCAACAAAACGACTATTCACGTTGGTGTGTAGAATATATGAGTCTGGCGATATACCATCTGACTTTCGGAAAAGCATCATCCACACAATTCCGAAGACGGAAAGAGCTGACAAGTGCGAGAATTATCGCACAATCAGCTTAACAGCTCATGCATCGAAGCTGCTTACAAGAATAATATACAGAAGAATGGAAAAGAAAATTGAGAATGCACTAGGTGACGATCAGTTTGGCTTTAGGGAAAGTAAAGGGACGAGAGAGGCAATTCTGACGTTACGGCTAATAATGGAAGCAAGGCTAAAGAAAAATCAAGACACTTTCATAGGATTTGTCGACCTGGAAAAAGCGTTCGACAATATAAAATGGTGCAAGCTCTTCGAGATTCTGAAAAAAGTAGGGGTAAGCTATAGGGAGAGACGGGTCATATACAATATGCACAACAACCGAGAGGGAATAATAAGAGTGGACGACCAAGAACGAAGTGCTCGTATTAAGAAGGGTGTAAGACAAGGCTGTAGCCTTTCGCCCCTACTCTTCAATCTGTACATCGAGGAAGCAATGATGGAAATAAAAGGAAAGTTCAGGAGTGGAATTAAAATACAAGGTGAAAGGATATCAATGATACGATTCGCTGATGACATTGCTATCCTGAGTGAAAGTGAAGAAGAATTAAATGATCTGCTGAACGGAATGAACAGTCTAATGAGTACACAGTATGGTTTGAGAGTAAATCGGAGAAAGACGAAGGTAATGAGAAGTAGTAGAAATGAGAACAGCGAGAAACTTAACATCAGGATTGATGGTCACGAAGTCAATGAAGTTAATGGATTCTGCTACCTAGGCAGTAAAATAACCAATGACGGACGGAGCAAGGAGGACATCAAAAGCAGACTCGCTATGGCAAAAAAGGCATTTCTGGCCAAGAGAGGTCTACTAATATCAAATACCGGCCTTAATTTGAGGAAGAAATTTCTGAGGATGTACGTCTGGAGTACAGCATTGTATGGTAGTGAAACATGGACTGTGGGAAAACCGGAACAGAAGAGAATCGAAGCATTTGAGATGTGGTGCTATTGACGAATGTTGAAAATTAGGTGGACTGATAAGGTAAGGAATGAGGAGGTTCTACGCAGAATCGGAGAGGAAAGGAATATGTGGAAAACACTGATAAGGAGAAGGGACAGGATGATAGGACATCTGCTAAGACATGAGGGAATGACTTCCATGGAACTAGAGTGAGCTGTAGAGGGCAAAAACTCTAGAGGAAGACAGAGATTGGAATACGTCAAGGAAATAATTGAGGACGTAGGTTGCAAGTGCTACTCTGAGATGAAGAGGTTAGTACAGGAAAGTAATTCGTGACGGGCCGCATCAAACCAGTCAGTAGACTGATGAAAAAAAAAAAAAAAAAAAAAAAAAAAAACCATTCCGCTTCAGTAAATGTTTTCTTTTTTCTAAATATCGACATACGCAGCAAATCTGCATATTTCCTTCCAAATTCACTGTTTGATCCCTTCATGAGCATGCTTGCTAGTAGGTTCAAAATCACTCTAAACACTATGGGGCTTAACATATAACATTGGCTCCTGAGGAGGCAGGACCTTGTATTCTATTATTGCATGCAGCTGTTTAAAAAAAAAAAAAAGTTCAAATGGCTCTGAGAACTATGGGACTTAACATCTGAGGTCATCAGTCCCCTAGAACTTAGAACTACTTAAAGCTCACTAACCTAAGGACCTCACACACATCCATGTCCGAGGCAGGATTCGAAAGTGCGACCATAGCAGGCGCGTGGTTCCAGACTGAAACACCTAGAAACTGCTGGTAGGTGCCGTACTCCATGCTGACATATGTATATCTGCCGCTACACCTGATTTTTTATAACTTGGCATTTGTTTTTTGTATACAGTTAACACAAGACAGGGTAGACACATACTTGGGGAATGAACACAGGGGAGCAGATGCATCATCGATGTAGACAACGTCCTACCGGCGGCGGTTTGCCACTGTCTTATTCCGATGTTACGAAGTGTCGGTATCTGTTTCGTGTGAATGACTGTGTTGAGTGCTTATACCGTCTAGTGTTCACAAGGTTGAAGGGAATCCTGGTACCGACAAAACACATCCTCTTGAATAGAACAAAGTCCCAATCCGGCGGACGGATCACCATCAACAGTGTCACATGACATCAGATCATGAAACACTACAGTGTGGTTTTAATTTATTTCAGGACATTGCCGCAATAGCTACTGTGTCACGAATAAGGAAACGCGTGGCTTTGGAGGTAAATTTCGCGTAGCTACGGCTGGGAGGTACTGGTTAAGGAACTGATTGCCACATTGGATGGCAGACGTTGGCAATGTTCATGTTTAGGAAACGAATGGGTGAGGCAGAGTTATGACACAAATCGCAGGTGAGAAGGCGCGGCCCGGTGGGCATTGTATACAAGCGTGAAGTAATCAGGGCCCTGTATACAAGTGTGGAAGTAACCAGGGCCTGACATGCTGCGAAGAACCCATGTGTTGCAGTTCAGCAGTTACACTACTGGCCATTAAAATTGCTACACCACGAAGATGACGTGCTACAGACGCGAAATTTAGCCCACAGGAAGAAGATGTTGTGATATGCAAATGATTAGCTTTTCAGAGCATTCACACAAGGTTAGCGCCGATGGCGGCACCTACAACGTGCTGACATGAGGAAAGTTTCCAACCGATTTCTCATACACAAACAGCAGTTGACCGGCGTTGCCTGGTGAATCGTTGTTGTGATGCCTCGTGTAAGGAGGAGAAATGCGTACCATCACATTTCCGACTTTGATAAAGGTCGGATTGTAGCCTATTGCAATTACGGTTTATCGTATCGCGACACTGCTGCTCGCGTTGGTCGAGATCCAATGACTGGTAGCAGAATATGGAATCGGTGGATTCAGGAGGGTAATACGGAACGCCGTGCTGGATCCCATCGGTGTCGTGTCACTAGTAGTGGAGAAGACAGGCATCTTACCCGCAAGGCTGTAACGGATCGTGCAGCCGCGTCTCGATCCCTAAGTCAACAGATGGGGACGTTTATAAGACAACAACCATCTGCCCGAACAGTTCGACGACGTTTGCAACAACATGGACAATCAGGTCGGAGACCATGGCTGCGGTTAGCCTTGACGCCGCATCACAGATAGGAGAGCCTGCGATGGTGCACTCAACGACGAACTTGGGTGACGAATGGCAAAACGTCATTTCTTCGGATGAATCCAAGTTCTGCTTACAGCATGATGATGGTCGCATCCGCGTTTGGCGACATCGCGGTGAACGCATATTGGAAGCGTGTATTAGTCATCGCCATACTGGCGTATGGTATGGGGTGCCATTGGTTACACGTCTCGGTCACCTCTTGTCCGCATTGACGGCACTTTAAACAGTGGACGTTACATTTCAGACGTTACATTTCGATCCCTGCGAAACCCTAGATTTCAGCAGGATAATGCACGGCCGCATATTGCAGGTCCTGTACGGGCTTTTCTGGATACAGAAAATGTTCGACTGCTGCCCCTTTCATCACATTCTCCAGATCTCTCACTAATTGAAAACGTGTGGTCAATGGTGGCCGAGCAACTGGCTCGTCACGGTATGCCAGTCACTACTCTTGAGGAACTGTGGCATCGTGTTGAAGCTGCATGGGCAGCTGTACCTGTACACGCCATCCAAGCTCTGTTTGACTCAATGCCCAGGCGTATCAAGGCCGTTATTACGGCCAGAGGTGGTTGTTCTGGGTACTGATTTCTCACGATCTATGCACCCAAATTGCGTGAAAATGTAATCACAGGTCAGTTCTAGTATATTATATTTGTCCAATGAATACCCGTTTATCATCTGCATTTCTTGTTGGTGTAGCAATTTTAATGGCCAGTAGTGTACAACTGCGTCTCGTGACCTATGTGTGGGGGATAAAGCGGTCTGACGGAAGTTATGAAAGAACTCTCCACTTCTCCCTCCAGAGGATCTACATCAGAGGCGTGGGGGGAATAAATGTCAATAAGTGAGCCCAGAGGTTCAAACCAGGCAGTAGTGTTACCATAATGTCTGGATGTAGAACCTCAGAGAATGACGGTTGTTTAAGTTGCAGGCTAACCACGACGACCTCTGGTGATGTGTATCAGCGGCCTACCAGTCCGCTGTAAGGATCACCAGCCTCCGCTGTACGGACGCTCCATAGACGTGGCGGGGCGGGCCGCACCGTGGAGCTGCTCCAGAGTGAGGAGCGAGAGGGCTGCTAGCCTCCGCTCTCTGGATGACGTCGTTCAGCAGACCTCAAGCTGTCATCCGCAGTGGCAGGAACGGGAGCAGTCTGCCGCGCTGCGTGCTGCTGGAGCAGCCAGCACACGTGGAGGCCACGTAGCCGCGGCGTGAGCAGTAGCGCTACGTCTGCAAGTTTGGGCAACCGGACGCCGACGCAGCGATTCCAGCTTGGAGATGGCGCTGATCAACGCACACACGCAGCGCGGTGTCATCGCTGGGAATACCGAGAGGCTGGCTGTGTGCCTTCGATGGGATAAAGTCCATGATTATTTTTGATGTTTGCTCTTGTTGACAGAGTTAGTAGTGTGAGTTAGGGTACACGATGTCTAAAGTTACTTTTGTGAAGCCACAGGAACCCGTGGACTTACTTTTGTTTACAGATAATGGTGCATGCTATAATTTAGTGCCTGTGAGGAGTTCATGTTGTAATCAGTCTGGGCACGAGTCGCCGTGTACCAGAGCTGGATCTCAGGAGGGAATACCATTAACTGGAGACAGCATCTGAAGGTGTGTCAAAAACAGCGTTTATCATCCCAGCAGGATTTTTTGTTTACAAATGTATGGCATTTGCATTAAAGAACGTACTGGCAACTTCTCAGCGGTTGTTAGATGGGGTCGTTGCTAAGAGGATTAAAGCCGAGAACTTGCTTGGTCTATCTCGATGACATAATTGTGTATTCAGAAGATTTACTGGAACATGTGAGACGTTTAGAGAGTATCTTTAGTAGGCTACGATCGGCCCGTGCCTTACAGACCCATCCTCGTCTTACAGACGCAGTTCAGAGTTCTCCAGTGTCTCAAACAACTGAGCACATGCTATCAGTCATTGGCCTGTATAATTATTATACACGGTTCGTGGAGAACTTTGCGAAAATGACTAAACCCTTGAACAAGCTACTGAAGAATAGAACGAATTTCCATTTGTAACAGGAATGTCAGCAGGCATTTGAAATACTGAAAAAAATATTACTTCCAGATCCAGTATTAGTTTTCCAGGATTTCGAGAAAGAGTTTATCCTTTCATGTGATGTTTCAAATGAGGCAGCCAGTTGTGCTTTGGGACAGATGGTAAATAGAAACATCCGGTAGCTTACGCTTCAATTAACTTAGAAAAGGTGGAGCATAACTCCTCAACAATAGAGAAAAAGATTCTGGCGGTCGAATATGGTATTATGTATTTTCTGTGTTATATGTATGGTAGGGTAAGGTCGTGACAAATGATGCTCCATTGGAACAGCTCTTTGGTTTATAACATCCATCTAGTAGAATAACTCGGTGGGCACACAAGCTTAGTGAATTCGACTACGGGGTAATCCATGAGCCACAGAGACCACACGCCAATGCAAATTTGTTAAGTCGCGGGGCAGCGATGTTGAGAACGCTGCGGATGAGCGCTGAAGAGTGGCAGCGGGCACAGGCAAGAGACTGCCAGGCATTTCAGTCACAGCCACATTTCGTTATGTAAGAGGGTTTGCTGTGTGGAACGATGAGTTGTGGTTCATATGTGATGTTTCCAGATGGTTTTCGGAAGTAAGTTTTGCAGCAAAATCACGACAGTATGTTGTCAGCTTATGGGGAGGAGGGGGGGGGGGGGCGTCCGATGGAGGGACGTGCAGCAGAGCAGTTTTGGTGAAGGAACAGGAAGCGTTACATGGAGAAGTATGTTAGCGAGTGTGTGCCATGCCCGCAGAGGCCTGGCATTACGCATCACAAAGTGCCGTTTCAAAGGTTATCATAGGCCTCCACTCCATTTTATAGGTTGGGTTGGATGTCCTCGGACCATTTAATGAAACATCTGCAGGAAATAGGTACGTTCTCACGATCATATATCATTGTTCTCGAATTTTTGGCAATGGTATCTATGTCGGACCAATGGGCTAGTACTCTAGCGCAGGCGTTTGTAAATAATTAGATAATAAAAACTGGGGTTCTTGAGACAATATTTATGAACGTGGATATGAATTTAGTCTTGGCTTTAATGAAACAATTATGCCATGTGTTGTATATAAAGTAGTTACGAATGAGTCTGTTTCATTCGCGGACCAATTGGAAAACGGTTCAAAATGGTTCAAATGTCTCTGAGCACTATGGGACTTAACTTCTGGGGTCATCACTGCCCTAGAACTTAGAACTACTGCAACCTAACTAACCTAAGAACATCACACGCGTCCATGCCCGAGGCAGGATTCGAACCCGCGACCGTAGCGGTCGCACGGTTCCAGACTGTAGCGCCTAGAACCTTCGGCCAATCCGGCCGGCTGGGACAACGGAATGCATGCAAATGAGAATTGCGATGTGGTGTACAGCAGAATAATGCCATGTATCTTTGACATCATTCGTAAATTAGGACTGGATGGTGAGTCAGCGAGGAAGATTGGCGGAAGAATTAGGGAAGTTTGGAGGAATGTGCAAAAGGGAAACACGAAGGCGGTAGAACAGACGCGTGGGCAAATTGCCATCATACCGCCTGGGGTCACTAGTCCCTATATGTCAAATAGGAAAACGAAGAAATTTTTATCAAAATACCAGGGGCCATAACAGGTCGTGGAAATGACTTCACTGGTCAACCTGAAGCTACAGTTCCCCACATTAGTCCAATAAAACAGTAGGTGAAAGCTACAAAGGGCAAGAAGAAGGAACCTGATCTCTCTGACAGAATTACAATGTCATCGACAAACTTCAATGTTTTTATTTCTTCTCCATGGATTTTAAT
This sequence comes from Schistocerca americana, assembly GCF_021461395.2. Taxonomy (NCBI): domain Eukaryota; kingdom Metazoa; phylum Arthropoda; class Insecta; order Orthoptera; family Acrididae; genus Schistocerca; species Schistocerca americana. The sequence goes on along the minus strand of NC_060123.1, from coordinate 632,721,085 downwards.
TCCTACTACAAATTTTAATTCCTACTGTAAGTAGGCTGTTTATGTTTTCTTATTGGCAATGTTACGTAGCGCTCTGTATGAAAATCACTGGCTGTGCTGTGTGCAGTCTGTGGCTAGTTTGCATTGTTGTCTGCCATTGTAGTGTTGGGCAGCTGGATGTGAACAGCGCGTAGCGTTGCGCAGTTGGAGGTGAGCCGCCAGCAGTGTTGGATGTGGGGAGAGAAATGGCGGAGTTTTGAAATTTGTAAGACTGGATGTCATGAACTGCTATGTATATTATGATTTTTCAACACTATTAAGGTAAATACATTGTTTGTTCTCTATTAAAACCTTTCATTTGCTAACTATGCCTATCAGTAGTTAGTGCCTCCCGTAGTTTGAATCTTTTATTTAGCTGGCAGTAGTGGCGCTCGCTGTATTGTAGTAGTTGGGGTAACGAAGATTTTTGTGAGGTACGTGATTTGTGAAAGGTATAGGTTAATGTTAGTCAGGGCCATTATTTTGTAGGGATTATTGTAAGTCAGATTGCGTTGCGCTAAAAATATTGTGTGTCAGTTTAAGCACAGTCATGTATCATTTTTCTAAGGGGATGGTTCACTACTCCAATTCTTTTGTTTCCTTCACTGTTTGCTCAACACACAGATTGGGTAACATCGGGGATAGGCTACAACCCTGCCTCACTTTCTTCCCAACCACTGCTTCCCTTTTATGCCCCTCGACTTATAACTGCCATCTGGTTTCTGTACAAACTGTAAATAGCCTTTCGTTCCCTGTATTTGACCTCTGCCACCTCCAGAATTTGAAAGAGAGTATTCCAGTCAATATTGTCAAAAGCTTTCTCTGAGTCTACAAATGCTAGAAACGTAGGTTGACCTTTCCTTTATCTGTCTTCTAAGATAAGCCGCTGGGTCACAGCTGCCTCACCTGTTCCAACATTTCTACGGAATCCGAACTGATCTTCCTCAAGGTAGGCTTCTACCAGATTTTCCATTCTTATGTAAATAATTGGTGTCAGTGATCTATTAAGCTGATAGTTCGGTAAATTTCACACCTGTCATCATCTACTTTCTTTAGGATTGGAATCATTATATTGTTCTTGAAATCTGACCGTATTTCGCCTGTCTCATACATTTTGCTCACCAGATGGTAGAGTTCTGTCAGGGCTTGAAATGTAACCATGCTCTTTCTGCTGACTTTTTATGGAATGTACAGGGTGGTTTTAACTAAACTTCCGCCACCTGAGCCATTTGTACCGAAAAATATATACTGCAAAAGTACCCAACTTTATGGGAATCATGTTCAAAATGTGTGCTGCAGAAATTGTTGGTGTCGCGATTTACTGTAAGGTGATAGTGTTTGTATTGTGGCGTATAACCGAATCTGCTGACAGTCAACATGCGTCTGGACAAGATGAGCAGGGCTTTACTCATAATGCTGTTTTATCAAAATAACAGCAATAGTGCTGCTCCTCTTCGCAAATATTGAAGGATTAAAGAAGTACGGAGAAGTCCTCTCTCCGCACTGGAGTTGAAGAACGTGATTCGGATGTTCGAATTAAATGGCTAGTTGGGAATTGCTTCTGGGAGAGGTCGACCCACTAATTGCGCCACAGATCGTTGAAGAAGTTACTGTTGTCATACCTGCAGTTAGCGATCTTCAAGTGTTGTACGAGCTTTGACACCTCAGCTGAACATTCCATGGTCCATCATGGTTTCGGGCAGCGGTACAACAATCTACGGTGATCCTCAAGGCTGTCGTGAAGGCAGATGGCCGTCACACTGAGCAACGGTTGTAAGCCGGGACGCAAGCACGGTACACAATTGAAATATTTTCTCTCATGTAGACAGTAAAATGTGTTTCTATCAATGGATTATTCATCATTTCTCTTCCGCACGTATTTACAAATATTTTCACAATGGTTCTTTCTCCTACGATCAACCGCTTTTATCGGAATCCTCTCATGTGGCGGAAAAATAATTATAATGGCGTTGTACTCATCCTAGCTACTCTATATAACCGGATAGGATATGTTTCTTCATATTACAAGAAATTCAAGCTCCCGCTGATGTGGATAACTGATGTACTAACTAAGACGTTTCTTAGCCTATAAATGGAGAAAACTAGATCTATGAATGAAACTGTGTCGTGTAAACGAAAGTCATATTAGTGGCAAAAATAATGTGTAGTGTAGTAGATGGCAAGTTCATACTATTTAAAGTACTAACTAGACCGATTATTCCTCCCAGAGATGTTGAACAAAAAATCTCTGCTCCTGTTGACATATGCGGTAAGAGAACAATAATTTCTGTTCGCAAAAAAACTGCGCAATTTTTACCCCACGGCAAAGGACATGACATGGTAATTCGAAAACTGTCACGGCAGTACAAATTTTGTCAGTGAGTGATGGAATAAAATGCAGTGACACCATTATTTTCAGATAAATGTTGAAATGCTTTTTGTCCTGTGAATTATTTGACGTTCGCAGCCGGAAGCAGCGTACGACAGGAAATTCAGTGTAAAACAATTCTGGTTGTCAACCAGATATTCAACGCTCGTTGGCCGGGAGCAAACGAATGCGTTAGATTCGCAAATGAGAGATCACTAGCGAGCCGCTCGCCGCTGCCAACCCATCATCGCGCTGTGTGCTGTGCAAACTAGCGCCGTATATCTTGCGAGCGGAATTCATTACGTCCGCGGCGGGACACGGTGGCTCCGCCTGCGCTGCCACCTACGACGCTAGCGCTCTGGTTTGTGATCTCGCCGTTACCAATCAGACATTGCAGGCGGAAGTAGCTATGAACGGTGGCGCCTGCACTTTTGAACTTTACTTTAATAACTAAGTTTAAATAGAAACACGAGTCGCTAGACTGAAGAGCGGTATAGTTTACACAGGAGGAAACCCCGTGGCTGAAATTAATGTTGTATGAGATTTGAAGGAAGTTTGCAAAGGGTAATAAGGAAATGCGTACCAGAGGATTGTTTAGGGATTGCAAGAGTGATACAGTCATTTCCACAAGAGAGTGTACGCCTTAATTTTAACGTTCACAGCGACATCTCTGGTAGTGACTGTAAATGTTAATAAAATTCCCAATAACCGTGTAACTTAGGACGTAATTTTATTTTATGTTGAAGGCTACCAATTTCAACATTTCACTATGCCATCTTCATGCGCCATATGCCTTTCTCCAAATTAACGAAAATGTCATATCGAGCCATAAATCTCTGCTATCAAGTCTTCGAATGAAGCACTGCTGTAACTGGTAGCCTTAAAAATAAAATAGAATAACAACTTAAGTTACACGGCTGTTGGGAATTTTATTGACACTGACATTTACTTAACCAGCCGATGTCCCCGGTCCATGATGGAGCAAGAGAGGCCACTGATAGTGGTCTCCATAATGTACTCAATGCGCTTTTGCACAGCGAATAGATAAACAGTGGGAGAGTTGGATGTTTTGTATTGTCGGTCGCAGTTTAAAATGAGTGGAAAATATCTGAAGCCTCACGAGGCAATGTTTCTTGTAAATCATCCAAAGCTACAGAAGCTTTCATATGGAACTGCTGCTAAAATTCTTAGAAAGCTAAGAGACTAGTTGCGAAGTGGGTCAAGAAATGAGCTGTCTACAATAGATTGGCCTGCAATATATCCGGATGCAAAGCCGATCGAAAATGTTTTGTCGTATATTGAGAGGAAGCTTAAAGGAAAGCCAATATAAACTTTGAAGCAGCTTTCATATAAAATCATGACGATATGGAAATCGTTACCGAGAGAATATGCAGAGAAGCTCGCCAAACAGTGCCAAGCTATAATCGGTAATGGAAGCAATTGGATTAATTAACACGTAATTGTGCAAATAATGATACATTTATTTTCATGTAAGCATAAATCTATACACTGAAGAGCCAGAGAATCTGGTAAACCTGTCTCATATCGTTTAAGGCCGCCGCGAGCACGCAGAAGTGCCCCAAGACGACGTAGCATGAGCCCGACTAATGTGTGAAGTAGTGCTGGAGGGAAATGACACCATGAATCTTGCAGGGCTGCCCAAAAATCCATAAGAGTAAGAGGGTTGGATATATCTCTTCTAAACAGCACGCTGCAAGGCGTTCCAGATAAGCTCAATAATGTTGATGTCTGAGGAGTTTGGTGGCCAGCGGAAGTGTTTAAATTCAGAAGAGTGATCCTGGAGTCACTCTGTAGCAATTCTGGACGTGTCAGATGTCACCTAGGACAATGCTGGAACTACCCAACTCCGTCGAAATACACAGTGGACATGAATAAATACAGGTGATCAAAGAGGATACTTAGGTACGTATTGTGTCAAAGTCGTATCTAGACGTATCAGGGGCCCCATATCACTCTAACTGCACACCCCCCACACCATTACAGTGCTACCACTGGCTTTAACATTCCCCTGCTAACATGCAGAGCCCATGGATTCATGAGGTTGTCTCCATATTCGTACACGTCCATCCGCCCGATACAATTTGGGACGAGACCCGTCCGACCAGGCAACATGTTTCCATTCATCAACAATCGAATGTCTGTGTTGATGGACCCAGGCGAGGCGTAAAGCTTCATGTCGTGCCGTCATCAAGGGTACACGAGTGGGCCTTCTACTCCGAAAGCCCACATCGATGATGGTCTGTTGAATGGTTCGCAAGCTGGCACTTGTTGATGGCCCAGGACTGAAATCTGCAGCAGTTTGTAGGAGGGTTGCACTGCTGTCACGTTGAACGATTCGTTTCAGTCATCGTTAGTCCTATTCTTGCAGGATCTTTATCTGGCAGCAGCGATATCGTAGATTTGATGTTTCACCGGATTCCTGATGTACAGGTATACGCGTGAAATGCTCGTACGGGCAAATCCCTACTTCATCGCTTCCTCGGAGATGCTGTGTCCCATCGCTCGTACGCCGACAAACTCACTTAAATCTTGCTAACCTGCCATTGTAGCAGCAGTAACCGATCTAACAAATGAGCCAGACCCTTCTCGTCATACACAGGCGTTGACGACCGCAGAGCCGTGTTCTGCATATTTACATATCTCTGTATTTGAATACGTGTGCCTATACCAGTCTCTTTGGCGCTTCAGTGTAGTAATGTTTTTTTTTTTTTTTTTTCAAACAGATGAGGCCGTACGCTTCCTTGTGGAAATGACTGTAGATACAGCTGTGATTTATTTAAATGGCTGATATTTAGAATTAATACTTGCCACCAGATTCGCAGATTTTGAAGTGATAAAGCAAAACGAAGATTCGTTAACTCCTAACACATTGCAATGGAGTTGTATAATAACAGAAGTTTTGGTACTTTTAGGGTGGTATCGAAATAACTGGCCCTGATGGTGTTTCTGAATGTAGTAGGAGGTTTGAGACATCTGATGGTGGGGTTATCCCGAAATGTCTAGTGATGAGGTGATAAATAAAATTATACTGTCAATTTACAGAATGGGAACAGCTCAAAGACCGTGATTAATTTACGCCATCTGACCAAAAGTATTTGGTCACCACCATGTAAAACGGCATCGACCACTATATGTCATTAGAGGCGGACCCGTCAGTATAAAGGAAGATGAGAAATACTGTGTTGTCAGAGAACAGTAACAGCAGCGTTAGTCGAATAGGAGAGTTCAGTGACTTCGCACGTGGAGTAACTGAATAACAAATTGAAGCATCCCCAACTCTCTTGTGGTTCCCTTTTTAGGTACTCCACGTCGACGTCTGCTCGTAGATACGTATCGTCGGTAGCTTTTCCGGTTTTACTTCCCTTCGTGACAGCGACGACTCTCAGATGAGGTGCGGGTCTTGTGTTTTGCTATTACTGCGAGTCTTGCAAATATCGCTTTTATTTAGTAATTTTCCCGGCTACAACTCTTCATATTTATGATTAAGACAGCCTGCGCCACCTTTCGGAGGCAGTGGGGTGGTCAAAGAGTGACAAAAGTACACATTAAGCAGTCCGTAAAGCACTTAAACGTTCACTTCAGTTAGCGTGTTAGTTAATGCCTACGCTTTCCGCTAGATGGTGCTGACTTACTGCTGAATAGCTTAGGGTCATTAAAACCTTCACTGATTAGTACTAGGTAAATAAAGTAAGTACAACACTCTTGTATTTCACTTTCACTCTATATTCAAGGATTAAGATGGTGATGGATGATGGTCAATTTAAAAGGTTCCTAGCCTGGAGGAATCTAAATAGTCCGCAAATGCCGATATGCACGCGCTCTACGTCCAGATTCGAAACTAACGGTACACGACACTTTCAAAAATTCACACGTTAATATCTGAATACCAATACCTCTGAAATCACTCGTATCAGCAGATAATTTGGGTTTCTGTCGTCTATATGCCAGTTAAGTTCCAATCTAGCACTAAAGTCCTAAAATCCCCTTAATACTCCGTTCCTACCAACAGTCAGAGGTCGTACACTACATCACTTTTAATCTCCGTAATGTTCTAACAGTTTATCGTGAATCTTAACATGATACAGTCCAATCTAATTATTGTCTCGCTGACTCACAAGGGTTTCCCGCCCTTTAGGGCTTGAGGTGGAGTAAAGAGCAACGCCATTGGAGGCAGGATGATTGGTAACGAGTGATTTGATGAATCGCTCCTGTGGCAATCCGATAGAAGAGTTTGTGTTTGGAGAGTGCCTATAGAACGTTACCTACTGTCATGCGTAGTGCAAACAGTGGAATACGGTGGTGGCTGTGTTACAATATGGGGGTGTTTTTGTGGTTAGTGGACGGTACCCTTACTGTACTTAAGAAACTATGCGCACAAGGATATGGACAAATATTACAGCTATGTGTGCCGCGTATAGTGTAGAAACAGTTCGGGGACGACGCCTGTTTGTTTCAGGTTGACAATGCACCCTTTCGTAAAACATAATCTGTCAGGCAAATGAATTATGGACTACAGGAGTCTTGAAATTTACTGGCCTGCCCAGAGTACCCATATGGGCCCAATGGAAAGCTTTGAAATGAGTCAGACGTCGACTACGCAGTAGACCCCAGCGTAAAACATCACTACCTTCTCTGGTTTTGAATCTTGAGGAAGAATGAGCTATCGTTGCTGTACAGACATTCAGATACTTCTTTGAATGTGTCCTTAGCAGATCTGAAGCCGTTATAATGGCGAAGCAGAACACACCCCACTTTATTGTCCACTAATAGAGGTCCGTATACTTTCGACCACATAGTGCAGAACGTTGAAGGCCAGTAATTTTCAGTATCGATGCGTATTTTATTGTCCACTAATAGATGTCTGTATACTTTTGATCACGTAGTGCAGAACGTTGAAGACCAGTAATTGTTAGCACAGATGCAAAGACCGTTCACAGGTCGCTTGTTGTTTCCAAATGAATTCTGTACCGTTAAGTCACGCAATCTGCAGTTAATACCATTGACATAGCAGAGAGAAGACGTTCTGCATCGTACGTTTGCTCCAAAGACGATGCTCATTTCATCAAATCACAGCTAAACAGATCTAACGACGTAATTGTAGTCTTTTTCTATTGGAATGCAATGTCACTGTAAGGGGACTAACATTAACGACACTATGTCGTGTCAGTTGACTTCTTAATATCTGTCTGTAATCCGCCGCTATGGAATAAGGACAGACACCACATCACCAGAAACTCATATCTGTATGTATTGTTTTCAAGCCTCTATACAGCTCAGAGTGGAGGATATTTGGTACCAATGTATGCGATATTGGATCCAGTTTTATTCACGCAGGTACATAAGTCTATACGCATCGATACAAGCGCGGAAAGACCTTTCCACAAAGTAAGCGATGGAACCATCAGATTTAGCGCACCCTTTTGCTTGATTACCGGCGGTCTAATTTTACGAAACAGGTCTTCTTGAAACTATGTCATCTTCCAGAATGAGATTTTCACTCTGCAGCGGAGTGTGCGCTGATATGAAACTTCCTGGCAGATTAAAACTGTGTGCCCGACCGAGACTCGAACTCGGGACCTTGCACTTGCCCGCGAAAGGCAAAGGTCCCAAGTTCGAGTCTCGGTCGGGCACACAGTTTTAATCTGCCAGGAAGTCTTATGTCATCTTTATTGCAAAGATCCTGGCAACGCTCTTACAGTTTCCTATTGTGTCTACTCTCCTCTGAAGATATTACCTGTATTATTTCATTGTCTGCTATTTTAATCACTTAATAAAGGAAAAAAATATAACTTAATAAAGACTCTAAACGCCGGGGAAGTGTTCTAGAATCTTTTGTATACGTCAGTTACCAGAAATATCCTTTACATGAGAAAAGCACTTTCCCAGAATCCCTCCAAAAAATTTCCTAAGCTCCTCTAACCAACTTAGTACTTCCGCTCGCTTTCCAGATACCTGTTTTCTATTGTACGCCTTACATCATATACACTCCTGGAAATGGAAAAAAGAACACAATGACACCGGTGTGTCAGACCCACCATACTTGCTCCGGACACTGCGAGAGGGCTGTACAAGCAATGATCACACGCACGGCACAGCGGACACACCAGGAACCGCGGTGTTGGCCGTCGAATGGCGCTAGCTGCGCAGCATTTGTGCACCGCCGCCGTCAGTGTCAGCCAGTTTGCCGTGGCATACGGAGCTCCATCGCAGTCTTTAACACTGGTAGCATGCCGCGACAGCGTGGACGTGAACCGTATGTGCAGTTGACGGACTTTGAGCGAGGGCGTATAGTGGGCATGCGGGAGGCCGGGTGGACGCACCGCCGAATTGCTCAACACGTGGGGCGTGAGGTCTCCACAGTACATCGATGTTGTCGCCAGTAGTCGGCGGAAGGTGCACGTGCCCGTCGACCTGGGACCGGACCGCAGCAACGCACGGATGCACGCCAAGACCGTAGGATCCTACGCAGTGCCGTAGGGGACCGCACCGCCACTTCCCAGCAAATTAGGGACACTGTTGCTCCTGGGGTATCGGCGAGGACCATTCGCAACCGTCTCCATGAAGCTGGGCTACGGTCCCGCACACAGTTAGGCCGTCTTCCGCTCACGCCCCAACATCGTGCAGCCCGCCTCCAGTGGTGTCGCGACAGGCGTGAATGGAGGGACGAATGGAGACGTGTCGTCTTCAGCGATGAGAGTCGCTTCTGCCTTGGTGCCAATGATGGTCGTATGCGTGTTTGGCGCCGTGCAGGTGAGCGCCACAATCAGGACTGCATACGACCGAGGCACACAGGGCCAACACCCGGCATCATGGTGTGGGGAGCGATCTCCTACACTGGCCGTACACCACTGGTGATCGTCGAGGGGACACTGAATAGTGCACGGTACATCCAAACCGTCATCGAACCCATCGTTCTACCATCCCTAGACCGGCAAGAGAACTTGCTGTTCCAACAGGACAATGCACGTCCACATGTATCCCGTGCCACCCAACGTGCTCTAGAACGTGTAAGTCAACTACCCTGGCCAGCAAGATCTCCTGATCTGTCCCCCATTGAGCATGTTTGGGACTGGATGAAGCGTCGTCTCACGCGGTCTGCACGTCCAGCACGAACGCTGGTCCAACTGAGGCGCCAGGTGGAAATGGCATGGCAAGCCGTTCCACAGGACTACATCCAGCGTCTCTACGATCGTCTCCATGGGAGAATAGCAGCCCGCATTGCTGCGAAAGGTGGATATACACTGTACTAGTGCCGACATTGTGCATGCTCTGTTGCCTGTGTCTATGTGCCTGTGGTTCTGTCAGTGTGATCATGTGATGTATCTGACCCCAGGAATGTGTCAATAAAGTTTCCCCTTCCTGGGACAATGAATTCACGGTGTTCTTATTTCAGTTTCCAGGAGTGTACTTTCGTAGTATTACACTTAAATATTTAAGCGATATAATTGGTTTCAGAAGTTCCCCACCGTTCTTGGTAAATGACGCTACCATGTTCCTTCTCTTTGTTTTCGGCGTTACCTATCACTTATCCACAAGAGGATAGAGACACGATTCAGCGCTGGCCGGAGTGGCCAAGCGGTTCTAGGCGCTACAGTCTGGAACCGCGCGAACGCTACGGTCGGGGGTCGAATCCTGCCTCGGGCATGGATGTGTGTGTTGTCCTTAGGTTAGTTAGGTTTAACTAGTTCTAAGTTCTAGGGGACTGATGACCTCAGCAGTTAAGTCCCATAGTGCTCAGAGCCATTTGAACCACGATGCAGTACACCAGCTGAAAAACTTGCATAACTGCTTCAAAGTCTCCCTATAAACAATAAACTACAATTTTGATTCTGTAGGTAACTTATTATCAGCGAATAATCTGAAAGTGTTGCTGCTATTGAGAAATGATTTATATTCACCAGAAAATCTCTAACTATACACAATAAGCATCTCAACACGTAACATACTTGGTGATAATCATAAATAAATTTTTCATATTACTTTAAAAAATAGTCGTGAGTCTAGAGTCTAGCTACTTGTTTCATTTTTCGACAGGGGATACTACATACTTGTCTCAAATTCCACTAGCTTCCATGAATTAAGGGAAAAGGACAACACAGAGAGCGATAATTCCAGTAGGTATTAAGCAACTGTAACAAGAGTATGTTATTCCGAGCAATGCAGCCGGCCGATGTGGCCGAGCGGTTCTGGGCGCTTTAGTCCGGAACCGCGCTGCTGCTACGGTCGCAGGTTCGAATCCTGCCTCGGGTGTGGATGTGTGTGATGTCCGTAGATCAGTACGGTTTAAGTAGTTCTGAGTCTAGGGGACTGATGACCTCAGATGTTAAGTCCCATAGTGCTTAGAGTCATTTGAACCATTTTCAAAGCAATGTAGATACATCGCTATGTAACAAAAGAGTATGTCTGTGACAACGACAATGTGGCGTCAAAATCAGATGGCACAGCTGAATAAATCAGCGTATTCGCACAGCACCCCACTGTCGGTTATACGGGTGAGTTTTAAGGGATAGCAGGTGGAAGCACCTAGTCGGCCGCCTGTTTAAGTATTGCTCCTCCTATTGCTCTTACTCCGTAGTGACAATCATTTCTAATCATAAGCTCGACAGTTTCAAAGTTATGTCAGCCATAAGCTAATGTTACTATGTGTGGCGACTGTCTAGTCCTGGCTTTATGTTGTAGTGACTCTCCGTTCAGCTGCCGTCAGTCTTTAGTGACAACACCGACAGGGAAATTATAAGAGCATATTGTGCACAGGAATCTTCGTAGCACAGGGAATGAATATCTCCACCAATAAACGACTCAGGAAACAGGATGACAAGCTCCATCAAGCGAAATGAATCGCACAAAATGTGTGTGGGGTGCTGTAGAGAAGCTTGAATGTAGTTACAAATGAAGTTTACTGTCAGTGGGATTTTACTTTCGCGACGGCCAGATTATGTTCTTATAGTCTTCAGTCCTAACACTGGTATAATGCAGCTCTCACGTTAGACATCACAGTCAAGCCTCTTCATCTCTACGGAATTACTGCAATGAATCTCCAGTTGAACATGCTTACTGTAGTCAGTTCTTCCTCTGCCACTAACATGCTTACACCTAACATTCGCTTAGTTATGCAATTAACCGTTCGTAGGTGTATCAGCGTGTGTTAAGCTATTCATGTGCACTGTCAAGTTGTGTCAAAGCTCTTACGTTTCAATTTGATGCGGTGCTCATTTATTAGTTAGTGGAGGTATTCATTGCCTATGCCACGAAGCTTCCTGCGCACAGTCTAGTCTTCGGAATTATTCTTTAAAACTCCACCTTTCCAAAGCTTATATTCACCTCTTGTCTGTGCAGTTGATCATCCACGTTTCACTTCCTTATAATGCTAAAAGAAACAGACATGTTTCCAGAAAAGGCTTAACACTTAAATTTGCATACGATCTTTCCTCAGAATCACTTTTCTTGCTATTCCCTGTCTTCTTTTTTATACTCTTATGTTTTGTCACCGCCGGTAATTTTTCTAACAAAACGAATCTATTACTTTTAGTGGATTGTTTCCTGATTTAATTCCCTCATTGTATCCTGGCTTAATTCGATCTTACTCAATTACCGTGACAAAATTACAATGTCTTGGGCAAACTTTAATACGTTTTCCGATTTCTAGTTTGTTATCTTAGCACTTGACTGAATGGTATGGTGAAAAATCGGCAATCTTGTCTCATTCTCTTCTCAATTACTGGCCCGCCTTCACTTCATTATATTAAAATAACTTCATTATGGTTTCTATAAAAGTTGTAGATAGTCTCTCGCTCAGCCTCGCTACCTCCTGAATTTCAGACTTGTGCTCACGTAACCATTGTAAAAGTTTCATCTAAATCTACAAATACTATAAACATAGGTTCGCCTCTCTACAACGTATTTTCTAACTTAAGTCGAAGAGTCATCATTGCTCGCATGTTAGTGCATTTCTCCGGAGACCAAACGAATCATCCCTCAGGGCCACGTGTACCATTTTTTTTTTATTCTTCCGTCCATAATTCGTGTCATTATTATGCAACTATGAATTATTAAACTAATTATAAGGTAACGTTCACACTTGACATCACCAGCCTTGTTTGGAATTGGAATTATTATATTTATCTTGAATTTTGAGGGTATTTCGCCTGGCCTGTATGTTTTTGATTCCAGGTGTCTGGCTGCCCGAAGGACATTGGGAATTCTGTGGGAATGTCTTCTACGCGGGGTGCCCTGTTCAGACTTAACTGTTGGAGCTTTGACAAATTCTTGTCACTGTGTTAAATGTTATCATCTATCTCATCTTCATCTACTTCCTCTCGTTTCTTTATAGTACCAGTTGCCCCCGCGCCCGGTTCTTTGAAGAATCGAACTTCGTTTGAAGGAAAGCTAGTATTTCGTGTGTGTCAAAGTTTATGACGTCGTATCTCCAGATACATGTATCTTGAAATGATATAATTTTACAGGTACAGTCAGAAGTACGTGTGCGTAATGTGTGGAAAATGTGTTGCGAGTAATGTTAGTAGTAAGGAAGTCGTCATTCTCGGTGCGTTGGTTTTACTACATGAACAGCGTAAGCGAAATAAGCGATAAACTCTTAACATTTCATTATTATGTGGGGGTGTTAGCACGAAAAAGTTTCGAACAGGTTTAAAATTACGTGTAAAGATTGTTGGGAGTCGCTAAGCGGTCTCTTTGTCAAATACTGGATGATATTTTTGTGTTAGCAGAAGAGCCAACACCGTGTTGCGAGTGGAGGCCGAAATGCACGCGTTTTAGCTCACGCAGGCTGGCGTGAGGAGAGAAGAACTATACTGACTTGAGGTCTGGAACATGACAAGGAATGACAATTCAGAAAGCGGACGTAATTAGTTTGATACTTAACTTTAATCCATTAATGATGAACGTCGCTCTTGACGGTACATGATTCACAATGTTATCTGTTCAGAATACATTCTTGAAGATAGTAATTATAGTAACTGAATATGGCGCCTTGCTAGGTCGTAGAAAATGACGTAGCTGAAGGCTATGCTAAACTGTCGTCTCTGCAAATGAGAGCGTATGTAGACAGTGAACCATCGCTAGCAAAGTCGGCTGTACAACTGGGGCGAGTGCTCGGGAGTCTCTCTAGACTAGACCCACCGTGTGGCGACGTCGGTCTGCAATCACTGATAGTAGCGACACGCGGGTCCAGCGTATACTAATGGACCGCGGCCGATTTAAAGGCTACCACCTAGCAAGTGTGGTGTCTGGCGGTGACATCACAAATACATCCTCAGTAATTTGTGAATCGGCGCGCGGGGTAGCCGCGCGGTTAGAGGCGTCTCAGCACGGTCCCGGTGGCTGCTCCCGTCGGAGGTTCGAGTCCTTCCTCGGGCATAGGTGTGTGTATTGTCGTCAGTGTAAGCTAGTTTATGTTAGATTAAGTAGTGCGTACGCTTAGGGACCGATGTCCTCAGCAGTTTGGTCTCATAAGGCCTTACCACAAATTTGCAATTCTTTTTTCGTGCATCATGACATATACACAGTTTCTAACTCTAATACATTTGTGTTAAACCTTCACCGTGGTAATATACTTCTTAATTACTATCGGTCAATAACTGTGATTCTTGAAGTTTTCCCGGCGTATTGAATACTCTGTGAGGTTTCGGGAATGCAGCCAGATAATGTTGACTTTGAAACGTCCTGCTTAATTCCGCAGGACAAAACAGGTAGTTGGAATTGTGGAAAGGGACCAAAAGGGGGCTGTAAGTTACACTCAAACACATTTCACTTTATTTAGTAGTCCAAACAATACAGCAAAAATTTTTGAACTTAGTTATCGACTGAATTGGCCACACTATCTTATGCCTTAAGGGCACAACCACTTAAATTTTCGGATGAAAGCCATTAACTTAAAATTCAGACTCAGAATATTTAGAAGGCAGAAGGCCTCACATGAGTAAGTTCTATAACTTGGCTGAAGGTCCAACAAATCTAACGCTTGAAAAGCAAATAAGTTTAATTTAAAGACCGCTGAAGGCCCATGATTTAAGACTTCATTTAAAATTAATTTTAAAAAATAACACAAGGCAGAAGGCCTTATCTTCAATTAGGCTGAAGGTTCCAGACAGTCTGATACTTGAAAGACAAGAACTTTAATTTAAAGAGGCCTGATGGCCGATTACTTAGAACAAATAAAATAATTTTTAGTAGGCAGAAGGCCCAAAGCTTTATCTTTAAACAATATTTTACACAGACTGAAGGCCCAAACAAACTAAGGTTTAACATGTGCGGAATTTAAACTGTAAAGCGGCTGAAGGCCCATTTTTTAAAACCCAACTAAAAGCATACAAATTCAAGCCATTGGCTATACGCCATTAAAATACACAATCAAACACCAATAAGAAAAGGCAGTGCAGCCAGCGGCGCTGAGAAGTTTCCGGGGGTCGGTCTGCACTTGAAATATTAACGTTCGCTTAGGGGAGAGAGGTAGCCAGTCCAACTATATCTCATCCGTCGGCAACCCAACCATGAGAGAGTAAACGGACCCTCCGACAAGACGACTTGCTTTCTACCCGACCAGTGCACAAGGAACTCCAAAGCGAAAACGTAAAAGGTGTAGATGCCCACAACCAAGTATGCATACGCTTCAAAACTACACGTACGTGTTGGCCAGTGACAACACGGTGAGGAAAGGGCACTGCCTGTATTTTACGTCAGCGGCCAGGGCAGGTAACCGGAACGCTAACGGCCAAAAGGTAGAAAATTCCGCTGGTGCACTTGGGCTTCAAATAACTAAAACACAGTTAAACTCCACCGGATGGTGGCCAAACTTTCGCCAACTAGACCACTCGCTGTTGCTCCCGGGAACACGTCCAACAGCCAGACATGAAAACCAACGGCACAATGTGAATAGTCTTGCTTCGGTAATTAAATCACCACTCAACTTTGATGTCCTGGGTCAGTGAGCCACGAACCCCGTAGTATTCGGAACAGCTCCCACACACTCCGAGACTGCGTAGAGACCGCCAGTGGGCCCGGCCCACTGCGCCGCGCGGAGATTTCCTGGCTGATCAACACCAACCGACCGACTCCTAGGAGCCAGTACGCCGACAACATTTAAAATAACTTGTCAATCAAAATCACACAAACTATACACAGTTTCACGAACACTTTCACGAAGAACCAGACAATGCTTACGGCAGCGACTGTACAATAACAGGGACGAATCACGAAATGGTTCAAATGGCTCTGAGCACTATGGGACCATCTGAGGTGCAGTCTTTCCCGGCGTATTCCACTGATGAATTCGTCTTGGGTTATCAGCCGAGTGGTGGTGTCATCTTGTCGCAACATTTCAATGAGTTTCGTACCCATCATCTTCGCCATAAGATTCATCAACATCTGAGGTCATCAGTCCCCTAGAACTTGGAACTACTTGAACCTAACTAACTTAATGACGTCACACACATCCATGCCCGAGGCAGGATTCTAACCTGCGACCGTAGTAGTCGCGCGGTTCCGGACTGAAGCGCCTAGATCCGCTCGGCCACCGCGGCCGGCCCGAATCACGAGTCGGCACACACAGCCAGCCCATAAGCGATCGCCGGCCAAATAGACGTCGACCGACCGATGACCAACCCCACTCCAATCATGTGTGTCGGCAACCGTCGGGCGAGTCATGGCAGTCCGGACCTCACTGCTGCCGCGCCCCGTCTGAACTTGGCGCCGAGTGCCAACTCAAACACGGCCAGGTCCGAACTAACTGCAGGCACGATCCAACTGACTGGTCGACGCACGACGACGCGCAAGTAATAGCAGTCCAGCAAAGATAATACAGCAGGGCTTATATCGATAAGCGCTGCTGCTGCCGATTACGGGCAGGCAAGCAGAAACTCAGTGACGCAAGTAACTGAAACTAACAGAACGAGATGGCAGTACGGCAAAAACAGGATGTTAAATAAGAGATGGCAAGAACACGAGCCACACACGGCTCAGACTTCTTACCACAATATTTCGGCTCGCAACCATCCAGCCATCCTCAGGTGAGTGTCTGCCACTGAGGTCTGCTAGTACATGAAAGATGCGTTGAACATTATCACCACACTCGCTTTTCGCAGCCCAGTAAGTCGCCTGTAGCTGAGCTTTGTATTAACACGGAAGACTCTACAGATTATTCTTCCACAAAAATTTTGGCCCCAGCCAAATCCTTTTCGGATTCAGTAGTTAAAGTACCTGTGAAAATTCATCTAGCGCAAAATCTTATTAATCGTGACAGCGGCTTGCATCTGCGCAAGGCTTGGGACCTGATGATATCTTTAATATCTTCTCAGAGAAAACATTTTATTCATGGCACGTCTGGCGACGTCTGACGTTTGTTCTCAGTGACACGAGCGCGCAACCGTCAGAGGGCGGACATAGAGTTTTACCTTTACGCATGCGCCTGCCCGTCACGGGTGGAACAGTATTTGTAGAGGGCGCGGATTTTGAAAGAGTACGCTCCTGTGACGACCGCCAATGCGCATACAATTTCGCGCCAATTTTTGTTATAAATCCGACATCTTGAACTAGTAGACTCCAATGGCGGACACTCACCTGAAGATGGCTGAACGGTTGCCAGCCGAAATATTGTGGCAAGAAGTTAACATTATCCGGCTGCAATCCCGAAACATCCCAGAACGGTCAACAATTATATGAAAGATTGAAAATAAAAAGAATGGTTCAAATGGCTCTGAGCACTATGGGTCTTAACTGCTGAGGTCATCAATCCCATAGAACTCAGAACTACTTAAACCTAACTAACATAAGGATATAACACACATCCATGCCCGAGGCAGGATTCGAACCTGCGATCTTCGCAGTCGCGCGGTTCCGGACTGAAGCGCATGGAACCGATCCGCCACAACGGCCGGTGCAAATTGTATCACGCATCTTTCTACGTGTTAACTGTTTATTGGTAATGTCGACTGCCTCTTCCCATCCGTGTACGTACTTTTACCAGCTTTCAGCCTTGATGCCAATGACCTCACAGAGCGAGGTGTCCCAGCGGTTAGCACAATGGACTTGCATTCGGCCATACAGATTTAGGTTTTCCGTGATTTCCCTAAATCGCTTCAGGCAAATGTCAGGATGGTTCCTTTGAAGGGGCACGGTCCTCTCGGTCCTCTTCCTTGGAGTCTTTTGGTTCTCCTCGCCAAATCAGCCAACCAGCCAGTGACCTAGCCACAGTGGCAGCACCGGTTCCCGTCTGGTCTCTCAAGTTAAAATGTTGTCGGGCTCAACTAACACTTGGTTGCATGATTGTCTCGGTATGCTGACCGCTGCTGGCGAGCATGGAGCACTCAGCCATTGTAAGACCAACTGATGAGCTACTTGATTGAAAAGTTGCGGCCGGGAGAGTGGTGTGCTGACCTTATGCCACTCCATATCTGCGTCCAGTGGTCCCTACCAGCTAAGAGTATGGTCCACAGCTCGTGGTCGTGCGGTAGCGTTCTCGCTTCCCGTGCCCGCGTTCCCGGGTTCGATTCCCGGCGGGATCAGGGATTTTCTCTGCCTCGTGATGACTGGGTGTCGTGTGATGTCCTTAGGTTAGTTAGGTTTAAGTAGTTCTAAGTTCTAGGGGACTGATGACCATAGATGTTAAGTCCCATAGTGCTCAGAGCCATTTGAACCATTTTGAAGCTAAGTATGACGCAGTGGTCGTTTGGTACTGTTGGGCACTCCAATGCCTGTACAGAAGGAGTTTCAGCCTTGGCTGATGTAACTATGATTTACGGTGAAACAGCCTTATTTTAGACGAGACGGGTTAACAGTCCTTGTGGTAAATCGAAACCTCCTTCTAGTATTTAAGTTCTCGATTTTTACTGAGGACTGAAACTGACGAAAGTGGTGGGACTGGAAGAGTAACACTGTTTTCCGAACGGAGGGTGAAACGAGAAGCATATGACGTAACTACTACGGAACAGCTCGTAGCGCCGAGCACGCTAGGGCACCGGAGAGGTACGCGGAACACCCGTCAAGCCCGCTTCGGCGGAACGCGCAATTGCGTCGTATCAGCTTCGCCAGAGGCGTGGGAAACAGCGCGCAGTCGCGTGCCGGCGCCCGGCTGGCGGAACTGAACTGGAGGCGGCGCAGCCCCCCAGCCCTGGCTCAGCCTAGCCTCCCAGCCTAGCCCGGTAGCCTCTTAGCCGCAGCTGCCATTCGGCGGCTGCCGCTCACTCAACTTTCCGCCGGCGGACGCCTGTCGCCGCCAAGTTGCCGGCAGAGTTCTTCGCGATCCATTACCGCCGCCTCCCGGGATACCGAATCCGGTTGACGGCCGCGTCGCCCGCGGTAGAGCGGTTTCTTGTAGCTGCTGTCGCCGCCACGCCCCGCACTCGGAACTACATCGCCATCAATTCATTGCGCCCCCCAAACCTATTGCAACACCCCAGGCGGGCCCTCCCTTACAAGAAGCGGCGGCGAAAATTGCTTTCTGCCAACTCTCCTAAAGATAACCAACAGCGTAATTAGCTTTGTTCAGAGCGTGGCAGCCCTTCGCGCCGCCATTACTGAGTGCGTATGACTTGGATGGAGGTGTAAATTTTTCAGGTTCTCTCAGAATGTACTCTCAAATTAGTCTGAAAACTGGGCCAAATTTAAAAATTGTGCTATTGCCAGCCAAACAGTTATACACTCTCAGATCTTAATTATTACTAATCAATTATGTAATAATCAATACCTCCCCCTTCAGTAAACCATGTATGAGCGGCGTTCAATAAGTACTCCGTCTTCAGGCCACGAGTGGCCTACCGGGACCATCCGACCGCCGTGTCATCCTCATGTGAAGGATGTGGATAGTAGGGGCGTGGGGTCAGTACGTTATGATGGTATTCTTGACCGAAGCCGCTACTATTCGGTCGAGTAGCTCCTCAATTGGCATCACGAGGCTGAGTGCACCCCGAAAAATGGCAACAGCGCATGGCGGCCAGGATGGTCACCCATCCAAGTGCCGACCACCCCCGATAGCGCTTAACTTCGGTGATCTCACGGGAACCGGTGTATCCAGTGCGGCAAGACCGTGGCGTTCAATAAGTAATGAAACTTATTATTTTTCTGAAGGCAGGTTGGTTTCATTTAGGATTCTGATACATCGTACTGTTCCCCTCTCTTTTGCCTAGAAGACCTAATTATTCAATTCATTCTACTCGTCGACGCCAGAGCCGACGTCTTGTTGCATTAATAATCTCCCCGATATCACATAGTGCTTCCCAGTAGATCTTGCACAGTGCCCAACAGATGCAAGTCGGCAAGTGTGAGATCCGGGCTGTAATGGGGATGAGGAAGAACAGTCCAATGAAGTTCTGTGAGCTCCTCTCAGATGCGCAGACGTCTGAGCACTTGTGTTGTCATGGAGGTCATTAGCTTCCTTCGGCTGACAAACAAGCTGAAGTCGTTTCTCCAATTTTCAGAAGGTAGCACAGTACACTACAGAGTTGATAGTTGCATCACGAGGGAGTACAATAAACAGAATAGCCCTATCAGAATCCATGACTGCACCAGCTGAGGGTGCGACTATGAACTTCTTCTTCTTCAGAGTAGAGGTTGTGTGGTTCCACTTCATGGAATGCCATTTTGTTTTCGGTTCGAAGAGACAAACCCATGTTTCATGGTCTATGACGATGTTCGGCAAAAAATTGCCACCATCAACCTCTTAATATACTGGCAGTTCCACACAGACGGTTCTTCGTTGCTCTTTATGGTTTTATGCTAGGCAATGAGGAATCCAGTGGGCACACAGCTTTGAGTACCCCAACGGGCACACAACTTTGGGTACTCCAACAGGTACACGAGTCTGTCAGCTCTATCCACAATATATCCAGTTGTGTAGCTCGGTGTTTCATTGTGATTCGTTGGTCACTTCGAATGAGAGTGCCCACACTTTTCAACATTGCAGGAGTCACAGTTGTGTGCATCTGGCCACATAGAGGTCAGACGGGTTTGTGTGGCCTCGTTGCGATGATGACAGAGGCCTCGCGCGAAGACTCATCGTGCTCTGTTTCTTTACCAGGTCTCCGCAGAAGTTCTGCAATCGGTTTTGAATATTAGCAATACTCTGGTTCTCCATCGAAAGAAATTCAATGACAGCGCTCTACCTGGAACGCACCCACGTTACAGACGGCATTTTAAAGACTACATATGGTGCCGCCACCTGTCGGAAATATGTGAAACTATAGGAGCTGAAGCGGTAATAGTGTACGATATCCCACAACAAATTCCTCATTTTTTTCAACTGAAATTGGCCTAGAAAAAAAATGTGTTGCATTACTTACTGAACACCCCTCGTGGTTTGTCAAAGAGGATAGCTTGTGTGCCGTTAGAATACAGATAGCCACACAGTAAGTGCAACGGCAGTGGAGGGGTATCTGTCGAGAGGCCACGATAACTCACGGTTCCCGGAGAGGAGCAGCTGCTTTTCATTTGTCGCAGGGGCAACAATCGGGATGTACGATAGATTTGGGCGGGCAACGTTTGACAATGTGGCCTTTGAGCGACAGAAAGCAAAGGAGCATGACAGCCATTATTTTTTTCGAGGACATGCACATCTATCGAATGAATTAATGGTGATGGCATTCTCTTGGGTAAAACGTTCTGGAGGTAAAACAGACCCGCATTCGGATCTCCAGGTGGGAACTACTGCGGAGGCTGTTGTTCTCTCAGAAGAAACAATGGTAATCAAGTGTGAGAGAAAACTCCACGTTCCTGCGCAGATGGACCTATAGGGACCGATCGAAAGCCGCGTCACCTTCTGGCAATAGCATTTGGATGTAATTGGAGGTCAGCACATCCCTGTCCTGGACGTTGTCTGTTATCTATACATTGGAGCTCACATTCCTCATTCAAGTAGTTCCTCAGCTGGCATGAGCAGGCTTAATGCACACCATTTCAGCCCTTCCACCAAAGAAGAACCGCTGGCAGTACAGGGAATCGAACCTAGGTCTCCCACATAACAGCCGGATATGATAACTCCTAGCTAAGGAGGAGGTCTATGGAAACGTCATGGGGTAAACATTTTAGAAGGAAGCCTAGAAATGATTACAACAACCAAGTTCAAATGGATGTTAGCAGCAGTAGGTATGCAAAAATGATAAGGCTTGCAGAATAATCCAGTACGGAAGGCTCAATCTATGAACAAAACAAGACAACAACAAGAACAACAGTCAGACTAAAGCTTGACAGAATTTCACTGCAAAGATTATGCGAAACCAGAGTATGCTCTTCTTGTATATTTTAATGGATGAGCCACTTTAGAAGCTAATCTTAAAACTTTCTGGCACTTCGGAGGATATCACATAAAATATTGAACAAACTAAAGCATGCAAGGAGACGACTATTCTGTGGTACAATCACTGGTGAAACATGGAGAAACTGATGTGGCTAAAGTTAACTATGTATTTTTACGGGTATTAGAGACACTTTAAAAAGTGATGTGTGGTAATACGATGCTACTTGTTCTTGTTGTGAAAGTTTTCGGAAACAATCATGCAAAACAACTGTTATATACTGCATTCAGGCCGTTGATTCCATTCATACTAACAACGTGATCAAAAGAATCCGCACACCTCCAAAAACATACTTCTTGCATATTATGTGCATTGTGCTTCCACCTACTACCAGGTACTCCATATCACCGACCTCATTAGTCATTAGACACAGTTAGAGAGCAGGATGGTGAACGTGGTCGTGTGATTGGGTGTCACTTGAGTCAGACGTCTGTACACGACATTTCCACACTCCTAAACATGCATAGGTCCACTGTTTCCAACATGATAGTGAAGTGGAAGCGTAGGGGGACACGTACAGCACAAAAGCGTACAGGCCGACCTCGTCTGTTGACTGACAGAAACCGCCGATAGTTGAAGAGGGTCGTAATATGTAATAGGAAGACATTTATCCAGACCATCACACAGGAATTCCAAACTGCATCAGGATCCACTGCAAGTACTATGACAGTTACGCGGGAGGTGAGAAAACTGATTTCATGGACGAACGGCTGTTCGTAAGCCACACGTCACGCCGGTAAATGTTAAACGACGCTTCGGTTGGTGTAAGGAGCGTAAACATTTACGACTGAACCGTGGAAAACCGTTGCGTGGAGTGACGAATCACGGTTCACAATGAGGCGATCCGATGGCAGGGTGTGGGTATGGCGAATGCCCGGTGAACTTCATCTGCCAGCGTGTGTAGTGCCAACAGTAAAATTCGGAAGCGGCGGTGTTATGGTGTGGTCGTGTTTCTGCTGGAGAGACCTTGACCCCCTTGTTGTTTTGCATGTCACTGACACAGCACAGGCCTACATTGATGTTTTAAGCACCTACTAGCATCCCACAGTTGATGAGCAATTCGAGGATGGCGACTGCATCTTTCAACACGATCGAGCTCCTGTTCATAATGCACTGCATGTGGCGGAGTGGTTACACGACAATAACATCCCTGTAATCGACTGGCCTGACCTGAATCCTATAGAACGCCTCTGGGATGTTTTGCAACGCCGACTTCGTGCCAGGCCTGAACGATCGATATGGATACCTCTCCTCAGTGCAACACTCCGTGAAGAACGTACTGCTACTCCCCAAGAAACTTCCAGCACATGATTGAACGTATGCCTGCGAGAGTGGAAGCTGTCATCTAAGGTAATCGTGGGGGCCAACACCATACTGACTTCCAGCATTACCGATGGAGGGCCCCACGAACTTGTAACTAATTTTCAGCCAAGTTTCCGGATACTGTTGATCACTTAGTATATATTTCTCCGACAGTCACAGAAATGTATGTGGCTATGCGCTAGGTGGCTTAACCTGCATAGTGCAGCGCCACCATCTAGTCTTTTAGAAAAAGTAATAAGCAATTTAGCGAAAGTAATAAGAAACTGTGAGAAAGCAGCAATTAAGTATCGCATTAGCAGACACAGGCCGCTAGCCCCAGTGTGGTGAAATGTAGACCAAAATAACATCCATGTCAGGGGACTGCGAGACTTGGATAGCTGTGCTCACCGTGCTACGGTAATGAGAGTAATGGGTGGGGTGATGTCACCACACCACGGCAAATCTCCTTTTACGGAAGACGGACGGGCTGCTTGGTTTTAGTGAGATAAATGCTCGTAGGGGCGATATAAATATGTTTGAATTTTGAGGCAGAAATTTTCTCGTTCCCGAGACAAACAGCACCTCCATGACGCCAGGGCTAGCCCAGACAGCGAGACGAATAAGCAAATTTTACCGTAGCAGATGATTTTTGAAAAGAGGAATTCTCTAATAATGGAATTTTTCGACAGCTTAGTACGTGTCAGCGCACAGAATTTCGGAAGACACTAGGACAAAAGTGGCAAATAGGGTTAAAGAAGACCCTTGACTGTAACTGATTGTGACTCGTTGATGTTGTGGTCATAGGATGATTTTCTTTGATTCTATAGCCATACTGTTGGTAGAAGTCAGTCGCTATCGACTAATCGAGTTCTTTTTCTCTGTTCCCCATATGCTCTGCAGCAGTTCTTCCCGTTTACCTCTCACGAACAAAATCAGATGGCACACTACATTTAAGCTTTGGAGCGCAGCACAGAGAATTTTGCTTCTTCAATGAATGAAAATATTCGTTTTGCAAGATTTATCACAAGAGATACTGAAAGCAGTAACACAACTGGAGAGTATCCGTTGTAAAACACCCACAGGTTAGTCGGTAGCAACTGAGTAGTACCGACAGTACGGCTATAAAATCAAAGTAAATAGTATTCTATGACCACAACATCAATGAGACACAGTTACTTATAGTCAGATGATACAAATATCGGAGTGTAACAGTTTGTAGGTATATGGAATGGAGTAATCACACAGTTGTAGATAAGGTTGGTTGGTTTGTTGGGGGAAGGAGACCAGACAGCGAGGTCATCGGTCTCATCAGATTAGGGAAGGATGGAGAAGGAAGTCGGCCGTGCCCTTTGAAAGGAACCATCCCGGCATTTGCCTGGAGCGATTTAGGGAAATCACGGAAAACCTAAATCAGGATGGCCGGACGCGGGATTGAACCGTCGTCCTCCCGAATGCGAGTCCAGTGTCTAACCACTGCGCCACCTCGCTCGGTGTAGATAAGAAAAGTGGCTTAGAGTCACTGGCAGGATGCTGGGAAAATACAGTCAGTTTACAAATCACTTTTGTGTCCCATCTCTGAATATTACTCAAGCGAGTGGGACTCACACCAGGTAGGGCTGGTATGGGTGGTGAAAGTGTTCAAAGAAGGCCGACACAAATCGTCACCTGCTTTTGATACATAGGTTGCGTCACGGAAATGCGAAAAACCTGAACCGGCACTTCGGCGTAAATTATTAACCGTAAATTTACTTTAAAGGTTCCAAGAACCAATATGAAGAATCTACAGATGCTTTAGTTCCCTACATATCACTCCCGTAGAGATCGCAAAGAATGGTTTAGACTAATTTCGGACACGCAGAAGCATTTAAGCACTAATTCCTGCCGCCCTCCATACGCAATTGGAAAGGGAAGAAAGCGCAATATGTGGTACCATCCTAAACGCTCTTTGCGTGCACTTAAGTAGCTTTTAGAGTACGGGTGTAAATGTAAATTTAGAAAATACTCGTGGAAAATACGACCACTCTTTGTACAGATTCGGATATGGTAGCTACCGGACAGTTACACAGAGGCAGAAATGATGCATTCTACGATGGCGTTGGCCCTTCTCCTTCCGTGACGTCATGAGGCTCCACCGACCTTCAAACTCGTCGAGCACTGCAAGACTCAGACTCTCGTCCTTGTGACATTTCGTGCCCTCTCGAGAAGGAATGAAGATTCGGGTTAACGTTCCATCGGCATTGAGGTCATTAAAGACGGAGCACAGACTCGGGATGTTTCAACGACGGGAAGGAAATCGACCATGCCCTTTTATAGGAAAGATCCCAGCATTTGTCTCGAGCGATTTTGGGGAATTTCGGAAATCCTTAATCTGTATGGGAGGTCGCGGATTTGAAACGTAATACCTTCGAATTTGAGTCCAGTATGCCAGCCACTCTGGAAGATATGCGACTCCGCAACTTAAATGCATGTCTTGCACATGTGGTTCTCTGCAGTATGCAGAGACCGAAGTCGTGTTATAGTATATTATTATTATTATTATTTCAAATTTATCACTACGCAGAACAGTACAGTAAATCTAATAGTTCGGTTACGTGTAAGTTAAACAACGATGACTATGGAAAAATGTACCTAAGAAAGAAGGCAGGAAATTTCAAATCAAGCTTCAGTGAACATTTGACTCGCACTGACCCGAAGCTAAAACAATAAAATACCCAAACGCCTGTTAAAGCTACACACAGCTGTAAGAGCATGTCTACTATATATTTCAGAAGAAGGAGAAATTTTCGCATATATGAGGAAACATGCCGATACTATTTTGGACGAACAAGGTAAAGCAAAAAAGGCTGCCATCAGCTCGAAAGTTGGTTTCAACACCACAGTGGTTCTGATATTGGAGACGGTGTGCGGTTGCCCCTACGACCTGCAAACTGACTCACCCAACTAATTAATGAGGGATCTACAATTTAAAATAAAATCGAGACTAAAATTTCACATATGTTACTTTAAAAATTTTGTACATTCCTTTCTTATAAGTAATTCGATAACTTTACAAAATAAAGTAGAAACGCAAATAATGAGCAAATTATTCATAACCTTTGGGAATAAAGTGTTTCACCCTAGCCAATTGCACGACACCATAAATGATATTCTGATTAATACGGCCAAATAACTGACGCACTGCATGAATATTATTACCAAATTTCTTTATAATCTGCTAAAGAATGATGTATATAACACTTAAATGTGTGCTAGATGTAAACTTAACGTACAGTGCATTATTTTTCTGTAAGGCATATACTACTGAAGATTGCCAGGTGGTAGTCTGGCAATAATATGACAAGAAACTGGTTTATATATGCTGACAGTGAGAAAAGTGAAGCACCCAGAATAGAATTGGAAACAAAGTGAAACTCCGCGGATTGAGAGGGTACGTAATGTAATTTCGATGATTACAAAAGCGAGTCAGGTTTACACTGATCATGGCAGTACGAGCCCACTTCTCAAAATGGCACTGCACCCTCTCTGTCCTGGATGCATGCACTGGGAAGCATGAAATGAAGCTGTTATATCCATTCCTGAAACAAGTTGGCCCCGCAACTGTTATTGATTCACATCCTGGGTACTTGCTCTGGGACGGAATTCGCGTCCGCGCCGGTTCCATGCAACTTCTATTGGGGAGTCCGCCTGCTTAGCCGGGTGGTAACGCGCTCGCCTCGCATGCAAGCGGGTCTGGGTTCAATTCCCGGCCGGGTTGCAGGTTTTCTCCGCTCGTGGACTGGGTGTTGTGTTGTCCTCATCATCATTTCATCCTCATCACCGGCGTGCAAGTCTCCCAATGTGGCGTCGACTGAAATAAGACTTTCACTTGGCGGCCGAACTTCCCCGCATGGGGCCTCTCGGCCAACGATGCCACACGCTCATTTCCATTCTTTTTCTATTGGAGACAGTCCTGGAGATTTTGTTGGCCACAGGAGTGCCTCAACGTCACACAGAAAACTGACACATATGCTTGCTATGTGTGGACGAGCTTTGTCCAGTTGCAAAATGGCGCCACGTTACTGAGAGGTAACACACGAGAGCACAGGATATTCGTGACGTACAGTTGTGCCGCGACAGATTCCTCAATCCCAACCAGTCGTGACCTCAAGTCATACCTGTTGACTCCGCACATCATGACACCAAGTGCAACACCACTGCGCCTCCAGTCACTAACCAGCAGCTCGCCTCTCCATGACGCCAGAGGTAACACCACTGCGCCTGTCCAACGCTTTGGAAGCATGGGACCTCCCCACAGGTCGAGGCCATATTCGCTGACGGTGGTCATCCCGGTCAGTGCAGAGCCGCAATTCATCGATGAACACAATGCGATGCCATTCATCAGCAGTCCGTGCTTCCCAGTCACGACACCACACCGCACACAGCCGTTTGTGTTGTGGTGTTGACGGCAACCTATGCATGGGCCATCAATTCCTTGTCTGGCTGTTGATATTCTCCGCTTAACGTTGCGGGATGACACAACATGTGCAGCGAGTCCAGATATAAAGTGGTTACGTTGTGCTGGTGTCTTATGTTTCCATGAAATCCAACACATCCGACTGATCCACAAATATGGATATTGCCCGATTCGACCAGTTAGCCAAATGCAGTCGTACAATGATGTCCCTATCAGACTCTGTCAGATGGTGAGAACACTTTCTTACTTGATTATACGTCATCCCTGTGTCCTTCAGAGTAATGACTCGAAGTCTGTTGCTTTGCACGCCCCTTACGTAGCGTAAGAGACCCGGAAACAGCACTAAAGGCGAACAACACTACTGTGCCCTGCTGTATGACACGAAGCTATACTGAACATACGCTGTGCGTATCAACATGCAACATTTTCAAGCATATCTACGGGCGCCAGCTTTACTTTCGATCAGGTGGACAAATGAAGCACTGGAATACAACAGCAGCCTAATTGGATGACAGGTTTTTATTACTCTACATGCTTCCCTCTAGCTTATCAGAAAGGCCAGGAATTGGCATTTCATAATTAAATAAATCGCCGTTTTATAGTTCTTAGCATGCCTCTTCAACAAATAGATGGGATACATTCGTTACAGGTAACGATTTTGATCTTAACCTTAAAGTCTGATTGTGACGGCTTGTTACTTTTTTTATACTGTGAAACTATTACACAAACTTAATGATCACTAATTTTATATCTTGATAACAGTTCTCAAGACGTTTCATGTCTATTATGTACGGAGGTGGCTGCGAGAGATTACCCGAAATCCACTACATGTGCATCTAAACAAGTCACAACCAA
This sequence comes from Schistocerca americana, assembly GCF_021461395.2. NCBI lineage: Eukaryota > Metazoa > Arthropoda > Insecta > Orthoptera > Acrididae > Schistocerca > Schistocerca americana. Next base: position 632,692,767 of record NC_060123.1, on the reverse strand, counting down.
ACTCAGTTTGATTCTGATTTACTTAGAGGCACATGTTGATTGTGACAGTCATATGCGAACATTTTACGAGTTTAGTTTGAAAAGTTCTCGGAACGGAGTAGAAAAAAGGTGCTTATATCACTGAAACTTTTTTTATTCTACAATGTAGTCTCCTTTTAGATTAATACACTTGGTCCAACGATGTTCCAGTGCATTCATCCGATCTCGAAAATGAGTTTCCTCCAGGCCTGCTAAATAGTTGTAAACTCAGACTATCAATTAATCATTTGAAGTGAATCCTCGTCCACCAATAAAAATTTTAGTTTTGGAAAGACATGGAAGTCAAGTGAATAAGGCGGGTGTGGCAACAATTCGTACATTAGTTCGTGTAATTTTGCCATGGCGATGGCACATAAGCGGGCGCGCATTGTCTTGCGTCAAGAACCACTGCACGTATTATCAAGTAAGGTCTGCCGACCAAATTTACATTCATTTGTCCATTTGGCAACAGTTGAATATGAAGGAGCAGAGTCCCCCAGTGTATTCTGGAACTCGGCATGAATGTCCTTTGGTTTCATACATTTCTTTACGAAGTGTTTAATCACTGCTCGAATCTCGGTTTTTTCCATCTTCGCAAATCACTACGCTCGAATAACAATAGAGCCACGTCACCGCCACAGCTCTCTTCCAAGAGCACTGACGTGTTTACAGCCAACAGTCCAATCAATGTCACGTCAACAACTCGTTGCGCTATCGCTCACCTCTCTTGGTGATTCCGAGAGCTTTTCAAACTACCCTCGTGTAAGGCATGTATTCCCATTTTGATGTTTGTTAACAAGATCATTCACTTTCGGTGCAGCCTCAGCAGGCCAGGCTTGAGAATGAACCAGCTGGTTCGAAACTAGACGTCAGATATACGTACTGCAACTGTGACACATTGTTAGTAAGCGCTTCATGAAAAATTAATGAAAATGTTTTTTTATTCTTCTCTTTGATCACAATATCACATCTTTAGACGATGACCTGTTTCAGCCATAATTACCATCCTCAGATCATTTTTACACCACGTTCTAAAGTGATAAGGCCATCATGGCATCGTCAAAACATATAACTAGCACAGCATCGTCACATAGATCTGCTGTGCTGATTATATTTGTATGTTTTGACGATGCCATTATGACCTTATCACATTAGGACATGTCCGCCCCCGGCAGCTGAGTGGTCAGCGGGACAGACTGTCAACCCTAAGGTCCCGGGTTCGATTCCCTGCTGGATGGGAGATTTTCTCCGCTCTGGGACTGGGTGTTGTGTTGTCCTAATCATCATCATTTCATCCCCATCGACGCGCCAGTCGCCGAAGTGGCGTCAAATCGAAAGACTTCCACCAGGCGAGCGGTCTGCCCGACGGGAGGCCCTCGTCACACGACATTATTATTATTACCTTAGGTCATGGTGTAAAAAAGATCTGAGGATGGTCATTACAAACTGAAACCAGACATCGTCTACAGAAGTGATATTGTGATCAAAGCTGGAATAAAAAACATTTGACAGTATTGGATCACTGTTTGTATACGCGACCATGCAATTGGTGAAAAATTAATGAACATGTTGCAACACATCCTCGAAAGTGCTTATTCCAGCTCACTGGAAGCCCGTCTGTAACACGTGGGAAATGCGGGAGCAGAGGAATGCAGCAGAATTTTCTGATACACCGATTCGGTCACGTCGAAATGGTAGGAAGTAGAGAAGCTTTAACTCTGCATTTTGTCGTGCTCCCCGTACTGAATCATTAGTTCACGGTCACTCCCACGGACCCAGAATAGACTGCCGTTAAGCTGTTGTCGCTCCACTGAGCACGCGCTGCCTGACGGCAGGAATGCGCTCTGTACGAGGCATGCCGCCCGCGCCACTAGACTAGCTAGAGCTGCAGCGGGGTGGCGGTGTTGGCGGCGCGCTCAAAGGGGAATTCCGCGGCCCTCTGCGGCTATCAGCGCGGGCCGGCGAGCCGGCTGCGACCGGCTCCTGGCTAAGTTTAGCCGGCGACCCACTGCCTCGCCAACTCACCCTCTCCACGCCTGCGTGGCAGGTGTCGTCCTTCAGCCCGGCCCCAGCTGACGGTGTCTGTCCTCAGAACTCAGGAAGTCCAGACTCCTGGCTGTCAACGACAGAGCTTGCGGCGCACTGCCGCGGACGTGGGTCACGAGTCTAGACTGCGCCGTCTGCACAGCTCCTCACGGGCACGATGCCTACCACCACCACTTCCCACACAGCTTGGGGAACGTGAAACGAACCAGTTTGAGAGATACACAAAAATACTCCAGACTGGTGATACTTGAGGTGGAGGGACGGGATGAGGAGCTGATAGGCAGTGGGTAGATGGACTGATGACATATCCAGAGAACCCAGAGAACTGGAAAACCTGAAGGAGGTCTTCAAGATAAATCGGCTAAGCTGTGACTCACATTTGACAGGCTCTACGTCAGTGGTTCCCAACCTGGGGGTAATTACCCCCTAGGGCTAAAATAAATTTTCTGAGGGGTAAAAACTAAACTATTCGATTACGTTTCTGTCAATTATTTTTAAAATGTCATTACTATTATGACAATTTTGTAAGAATCTAATACTGATTGTCTAAGTTATCAATAATTACTTTTTTTAAGTACTAGTTTCAAAGCAGTGGAGGTTAAAGATTCGTTATCGTAATCCACCCACTAAATACGTAGTTTGTGCCTTGTCCCGTACTTCGCTGATGATGAAAGTGAGACATATACGACACAAATGCTAAATATCTCAAGAAAACATATTCCTCAAGTTGACAGCACAACACAGCAGTAGCTACATAAGGGCTACTATAGTTCTGTACGCATAATTATTATTATTATCATAAGATTGGTAAGACACAAAGCATTAACAGCCTCAGGACGTCCAATTTCTGCGAGTTCAGAAGTAAGGAGCGTTACAATAAAGTGATTTACAAACAGTCATCTGAACATGTTTCATTTTAAATGAGGTTGCAGTGTACAGGTCAAGCAAGTGTCGAAATAGAGAGAAGTAATAAAGGGTACGTAAGTTTTTTAACAAGTGTCTACCCTCATTGTGTGTGGTTAGCATCCCTATCGGAAAAATAATTGTGGGTAGAACATGTGATGCACCACGAATTCCTGCATCATTCATTCTAATACTCATCACACACACACACACACACACACCGGAAAAATAAAAACCGCAGAGGGGTGGGTGGCAACAGACGGCAGGAGATGTGAGGTAATAATAGCTAATATCTGATTACATTCAGTTAATGGTCTAAAAAAGTTTGGAAACCACTACTGCCACTACGATATTTACTTCACTATCCTCCGAGACTCTGGAGAGACACGAATGGAGAGCTGCAACTCGTACATTTGCCCCGGGGCCAAAACGCAGAAAATAGGCCTCATCCGCCGAAGACACAACATTAAGGCTGTGATCTACCAACCCACTAAGGCACGAGCGTTACTAACGAGTGTAAAGGACCGTCTCGTACTTCGCAAGGCCACACTGTATCAAACCTCTGCCAATGTTGTAAATTACACATGGTACAGGCCACGCACATTGTCCCACACTGCTAATAACAACAAGAGGGTACTGATAATGCAGTTAACTATAGAGATGAAACAATTCAACTATCCGGTGACAGAGGAAATATGGATATAACAGCCAATTCGATACATAATCAATACATACAAAGATTTTTTGAAACAGTTTTGCAAAATAACATTGCTAAAACCTTTTCTTTACATTCAGACAAAAAAAAAACAAATTTCACACATAAAATGCCTTGCAATAACAATACATCAAAATATCAAATGACAAATGGAACTAGAAAAAATGGTTCAAATGTCTCTGAACACTACGGGACTTAACATCTGAGGTCATCAGTAGCCTAGAACTTAGAACTACTTAAACCTAACTAACCTAAGGACATCACACACATCCATGTCCGTAACGGTCGCACGGTTCCAGTCTAAAGCGCCTAGGACCATTAAAATATAGTGTCTGACGAAAAAGAAATGTGAAGCACCCATCACACACGATCAGATGTCAATACGAGGTGTGGCTAGAAACAAACCGGACTAGTACTGGTGAAACAATAAAACGAATGCAATAAGGCTGAAAGTCGCGTGGCCTGTCACGTGACTCTCGCTCCGCCTACTGCTCGAGTTTCATCTGCCTCCTGCACTCAGTCTGCCCGTGGCGTCTGTTTTAAGTTGTTGACGTTTTGTCTGTGCGTCGGAAAATGTTGAGTGTACAGAAAGAACAGCGTGTTAACATCAAATTTTGTTTCAAACTAGGAAAATCTGCAAGTGAAACGTTTGTAATGTTACAACAAGTGTACGCCGATGATTGTTTATCGCGAACACAAGTGTTTGAGTGGTTTAAACGATTTAAAGATGGCCGCGAAGACACCAGTGATGACACTCGCACTGGCAGACCATTGTCAGCAAAAACTGATGCAAACATTGAAAAAATCGGTAAACTTGTTCGACAAGACAACAAGTCAACTCCTGTTAACTCAGACACTGCTCTGATTGTTAAACGGCGATCTTGTCGAACAAGTTTACCAATTTTTTCAATGTTTGCATCAGTTTTTGCTGACAATGGTCTGCCAGTGCGAGTGTCATCACTGGTGTCTTCGCGGCCATCTTTAAATCGTTTAAACCACTCAAACACTTGTGTTCGCGATAAACAATCATCGGCGTACACTTGTTGTAAGATTACAAACGTTTCACTTGCAGATTTTCCTAGTTTGAAACAAAATTTGATGTTAACACGCTGTTCTTTCTGTACACTCAACATTTTCCGACGCACAGACAAAACGTCAACTACTTAAAACAGACGCCACGGGCAGACTGAGTGCAGGAGGCAGATGAAACTCGAGCAGTAGGCGGAGCGAGAGTCACGTGACAGTCACGCGACTTTCAGCCTTATTGCATTCGTTTTATTGTTTCACCAGTACTAGTCCGGTTTTTTTCTAGCCACACCTCGTATAACTATTCTACACTATGTGTTCGTGGCGCCATCCACTGGTAATGCTGGAATTTATTACGGTGTTGGCACACCCTTAGACTTGATGACAGCTACCGCTCCCGAAGGCGTACGTTGAGTCAGGTGCTGGAAGGCATCTTGGGGAATGGCAGCCCATTCTTCACGGAGTGCTGCACTTAGGAGAGGTATCCAGATCGGTCGGTGAGGCCTGGCACGAAGTCGGGATTCCAAAACATCTCAAAGGTGTTCTGCAGGATTCAGGGCAGGCCAGTCCATTACAGTGGTGTAACCACTCTGGCACAGGCCGTGCATTATGAAAAGGGCTCTATCCAGTTGAAAGGCGCAGTCGCCATCCCCGAATTGCTCTTCAACAAAAAAAATGGTTCAAATTGCTCTGAGCACCACGGGACTTAACATCTGAGGTCATCAGTCCCCTAGAACTTAGAACTGCTTAAACCTAACCTAAGGACAACACACACATCCATGCCCGAGGCAGGATTCGAACCTGCGACCGTAACGCTCTTCAACAGTGGGAAGCAAGAAGGTCCTTAAAATATTAATGTAAACCTGTTCTGTGATACTGCCGCTCAAAAAAACAACTCCATGAGAAACACGTCCACACCATAATACCACCGCCTCAAAATTTTACTGTTGGCACCACACATGCTGGAAATGACGTTTGCTGTTCATTCGCTATACCCACACTCTGTCATCAGACCGCCTCATTGTGTACCGTGATTCGTAACTCCACACAACGATTTTCCACTGCTCACTAGTCAAATGTTTGCGCTCCTTACAACACGCGAGGCGGCGTTTGGCATTTACCAGCGTGATGTGTGGCTTATGAGCAGCCGCTCAATCACAAAATCCAAGTTTTCCCACCTCCCGCCTAACTTTCGTATTACTTGCAGTGGATCCTGATGCAGTTTGCAATTCCTGTGTAGATGCCTACCTATCACGCAGTACGACCCGCTTCATCTGTCGGCTGTCTCTCTCTGTCAACAGACGAAGTCGGCCTGTACGCTTTTGTGCTGTACGTGTCCCTTCAAATTTCCACTTCACTATCGCATGGGAAACAGTGGACCTATGGATGTTTAGGAGTGTGGAAACCTCGCGTACAGACGAGTGACACACAATCACCTAACCACGTTCCAAGTCCGTGAGTTCCGCGGAGCGACCCATTCTGCTCTCTCACGATGTGTAATGGCTGCTGAGATCGCTGATAGGGATTACCTTGCAGTAGGTGGCAGCACAATGCACCTAATATGAAAAACGTATGTTTTTGTGGGTTGCCGGTTACTTTTGATCACATGGTGTAAGCATAAGCAATCGCCGAATATGCAAATGATTAGAGTTGCAGTTGCCTGTGGCAAGTAAAACGGACATCATATTGTTCTAGGGTTGTTCTTGTTTTCTGCTGTTACTACGCCTGGTAGAGTGTATAATGTTGGGTGAAGAGCGATGGATGTTAGTGATCAATGTGAAAGACTCTGAGATGTCTCGTAATCGGGCGAGACCAGGTTAAGAGCGCCTGACAGTGTTTGAAAGTGGGCTCGTTGTGCATCTGCATTGGGCCAGCTGCTCGAATCGTGCAATATCCAGGATTGTGTTGTCTTCCAATGTGACAGTGGACCGGTGTTGGACTCCATGAGAACATGAAGGCAGGCATACTCTGAATTTTCCGATCGATCCCGTCCGATCACCATAAGGAAGGTTCATCGTATTGTGCACTCACCATATCGTAACCCCTTAGTATCTCCACCTGCCATCGGAGAACATGTAGTGGACTCCCTGTAACTTCTGTGTCATCCATAAAACCGCCAGATGGACAGACTTCTCCAGAGAATTAGACGACGGAATCAACAAGATACATTCCGTAGCCAAAAACTATACAACCTTTTGTAAACATTCTCCGTAAAGTGTGAAAAAGACAACGTTCCAAGAGGCTGTACAAAGAACTTCACATCACGACTCCCTGAGGGTACCAAAAACGTCATAGACAAATATGAAGAACTGTTCTCAGAAGACACTTTCAGTTACGAGACAATAGCTTGTGGCACAAGTCTTATAATAGCATTAAGTGAAACATGGAAAAAGAAATGGATTGAAAACTTGGAGAAAATGGACTCGTCACATAGCAGCAAACCTGGTCTGAACAGAAACCTCAACGGGGACCCAAAAGAAAGCAGAGAAACATCTGGAATTACACCTAATCAAACTGCGCATCAATTACTACTGAATGGGAAGCCCTAAAAATGTGAGAAAGGCAAGCTACAACGTGATATACACAAAAAATAGAGAATTCCTCCTCTCGTTTCATAATAGAGAAATCAACGAGGGTATAAACTCTATGAAAAACGGAAAGGTGGCTGGTGTTGATGAAGTGTGTGTGGAACATTTAAAGCATTTCGGACCGTATGGTTGTTAAGCCTATTTAACCACTGCCGAGGAACCTTTAAAATGCCTCAATATGGAGGGAGTCCCAGATAATAACACTCACAAAACCAGGAAAAGAACGTAACTCACCACGAATCCAACGGCCCATATCCCTTCCGTGCCACCTCTTCAAATTGTATGAAATACTGATCCTTAATCGAACCAATAACATCGTTCGCTCAAAGTTAATCCCGCAAAGATCTGGTTTCGGGTCAAAGAAACCTTGTACTGGCCGACCTTGGCGCTTACGGAGGGTATAGAGGAAGGATTTGAAAGTAAATTAATAAAGGGGTTGGCTCTGGTCGGTGATAAGTGTCGCCTACGATAGAATAAACCACCGAAAACTATTACCCAAAATCTATGATGTTACTAGGGACCATCAACTAGAAAAATTATGGAATCCTTGCTGGAGAACCGGCAATTCTGTCACCATAGAAGGGGAAAAAGTCGCTAGAGGAAGCAGAAATACGGTCTTCCTCAGGCAAGTGTTCTAGCTACCATCGTGTTCAATCTATATACGAACGATCAGCCAGTATCCAAAGATGTGAGACACTTTCTCTAGGCTCACGATTTGGGTATTATAGCACAAGGGAAAACCTTTGAGGGAGTATAGGTGAAGTTGAAAACGCTAGAAGCTATATCAACAAATTGTGCGACGACAATTCTCTCAAATAAAATCCCACTGAACCGATTTTTTTCGCTTTTTACCTGCAGACAGGCATAGCAAACAGGAAGCTGCATATTAACTGGAATTGATCTACCTTTGAGCACAGACCAGCCGGCATAACTCCGAGTGACGCTGCACAGGTGCCTCATATACAAATGTCACTGCGAGAAAATCCGAAATAAGATAGCTGCAAGGAACAATATCCCTAGAAAACTGGTCACCAAATCTACTGTGTTTAGAACCACCGCTTTTGTAATTCCCATTTCCGCAGCTGCGTACGCGTGCCCTGTTTGGTCTAGATCGGTGCATGCAAAGAAGATCGATATAAGGCTTAAGGTCACTTGTAGGCTTGTCACAGGATGCACGAAGCCCACTACTGGAAAAGCTCTATCAATCTTCTAGTCCTAAGTCTCGTAGGATACCTAATGAACGTAACGAGCACTTCAAAAAGACGTTTGATGAGCGCCATTCACTAGACGGTAGCCTTTATGGATTAAAAAGACTATGATCATGATATCGGTTACTCTATTACATTTTTGATGGCTACCCTACTTCGACAGCGCTTAATTTCGGTAATCTGAAGGGGACCGGTGGTGGCACTGCGGCAAAGCCTTTGGCTACGCAGTGATTTACCACTGACATCGGAGAACGTTGCCCTTGCACAAATATAGCGACTGTGGTTTATGCACGACGGAGCACCGTGTCATTTTCTCCAGATTGTGCTACAGTACATCACTGCAACATGTAATGGGTGATGGAGTCGTCGAATGAAGTCCGGTAGCTTGGCCCCGCCACTCATCGAATCTGAATGTGCTGAACTGCTGGCTACGGGGAAATTTGAAGGCACTGGGGCATGCGCAAGCCGTCGACAATGTGTAGACGTCACAAGAGCATCTGGCCAATTCATGTGACGCAGCCTGCGTGAGACAGGTGTGTTTGAAAGACAACTGTGAACAATGGCTGAGGAATGGAGATAAGACGACACACTGGCTCATATCTCAACAGGTATTGCTTTCCGGACACATCATCAGTATGTAGGAACTTTCCTTCCAGTTTTGACAAGTACTGCTCTAGGAATATGCAACACTTACTTTTAAACATTCTGTATTTTCACAAAAAGACTCTTTTGCATTATATCTAAAAAAGATTCTGTGATGCATTACTATTAAAGTCAAAACAATTATATTCCCATTCTAAATATCACAGACGCTGTTTTTTTATGCAGCTTTGAAAGCTTACTGGCTGGTTTGGACGACGCATAAGTTTACTTAAATGGACCAGGAGCGAATCCAAACCTGTTCAGAGCGGAAAGCTGTGCTTCAGCGAAGGCAGATAGCATAGAATTCGCTTCAGGCCACCTCCCCACACCGAGCGTCCCAAGGGCCAGGCTATCTGCCATAAAACTCCATTGTACGACGCCTATAGAAATCCTTTTGGAAAGATAACGTGTGTAGCCAGTTGCAGACGACAGAAGGGGAGAAGTGTGGGATCTGCCATTACTCTGCAGTGTCGGTATGAAAGAATGTTAAGTTTAGTATCCTTGCAGAGGGCACCCTGATCGGCTCACAATAATTATTTCTGCAGAATGCGTGCTTTTCCATGTTTGTCTACATGTACGCTATTAGACAGGTCAGTGTTAGAAATCTGTCACGGAGCGGGAGAGATTTTCTGCACTCCTCCCCATAAAATCTGCGGGTGAAGTTTTTTGTTTAACTTATTTACAAAATTATTATTGGACGGAGCACAGAAGGTCTGCTGCATTGGCTGGTGAGATTTCTACACTGGTGGAAATAGCCGAGTCTTAGATGGTTAACGAAGAGGATACTTGCTGCTGGGAGATCGATGAGAGAACACTTGCGGAGAGACGACCGAAGCGTGAAGACCTGTTGCCAGACGACCAGTGATATGAGACTGGCAGTCATACACAAGGATGTCTCAGCACTGAGTACAGAGGGCGAGCTGGATTCTGAATTTCCAGCCACTACTGCCGTCGACTTCCACATTCACGCTGTATGAGTGTGGTAAAAATAAGCCGATAATGTAGGCACTGAGTCTGGGGGACACTTTCATCAGGATATAACTGCACAACTTTAATGTTCGCAGGCATCTAGCGGCTTCCATCATCCACTCTGGCGATTGTAGTAGTGTTCTGCTTTCTCCTTTGACTGGTTTAGTTTGATGATTATGCATTTATTGTGTCCACACATCAGCGCAAACGTTAGATTTCATATTTTATTAAACGTTCATATACAGGGTAACAATTTTGAACCATATGAAAAAAAGAACGTAAATTAGTTACAAACTACGGTGTGCAAACACATTATTCTACATTTAAACTTCACTATAGATATTCGGATTTAGGTTATGACATGTTCCATGTGCCTGCTATCATGTTGCGCAGACGACTAGCGAAATTCTGCATGGCCCGCTGATGTGCAGGAACATCGATGCTGACGATGACCTTCTCAGTGTGCGTTTTCAGACCAGCAATAGTTTTGGGCTTATTGATCTACACCTTGTCTCTAATATAGCCCCACAAAAAAGAGTCGCATGTGATCAGATCCGGACAATATGAAGGCCAATCGAGGTCCATGAAAATGGCCTCTGGGTACCACAGTGCCAGAATGAGGTCCCAAAAGTGCTGCTCCAGGACATCGAACCACTCCCGCTTCGGAAAGGTGGAGCTCCGACTTGCATGAACCACATATTGTAGAAATCAGAGCTGCTTTGGATAATGTGGATGACATCATCTCCCAAAACCCTCGAGTAGCGTTTGGTAGTCACCGTGCCATCAAGCAATATCGCACCGATTATTCCGTGACTGGACATCGCACACGAAACGGTCACCCGTTGAGGGTGAAGAGACTTCTCGATCGCGAAATGCGCGTTCTCAATCCCCCAAATGCTCCAATTTTGCTTATTGATAAACCAATCCAAATGAAAGTGGGCTTCGTCGTGCGCATGCGAATACTAGTTCTCATCACCCCCTGCGTCCAACCGTGCAGTTTGCACGTCCTTAGACAAACTGTTCAGAAGTTATGACGTTTTCATTTCATATAGTCAACAATTGTCACCCTGTAATTACCGCTGTGGGTCATTCATTTGTTGACATTTTACGGTAATAATCAAATTGTTACAATGACCTCTTGTTTTTGTTATAGACAGATAAGCTCCTTTATTAACCTATCCATGCGTGGTGTTGTATCCATATATTTATGCTTGATGTGGATACCTCTGTCACTTTTCCTTCGATAAGACATTTGTGTTGCGCAACATTGTTTCCTTTCTTAAATTTGCGTTATCTTGCTTGCCTTTTCTGTAGGTCACCAAGGATCAGACCCTTAGCATCTTAGGAGTATGTTAAACAGCTCAACCCTGCGCTCCACGTTAGGCGTTTACCAGATACATTGGTACATTTCATTATCAGGTGGTATGTGCCTGAGAACCCGATATTGTGAGACTCGTGGGGCTGCGGACACGATAGGGAACTCCTTACGCTCACCTTCAAGTCTTCTGCATCTACTTCTATATACATACTCCGCAAGCCACCGCATGGTGCATGGCACAGGGTACCTGTACCACGACTAGCCAATCCCGTTCCCTTCGTGCATGAAGCGTGGAGAATACACAGCTGTATGCGTCCTAGTTTCTGTTATCTTGTCTTCGTGGTCCTAAAACGAAATGTACGCCGGTCGCAGTAAGATCGTTCAGCATTCAGTCGCGAATTTTCATTCTCTAAATTTTCTCAGTAGCGTGTAAAAGAACCTTCCCTCACATATTCCAGTGTCCCCCCTGAAGCCTTGCAGCATTACGTTCTGTCATTTCTAACCTCTGTAGCTCTGCAGGATTTGCTGCCGATGTGTTGAGATCTTGGTCTTCTTCATATCAGTTTTAACAGACATTAGTTCGAGTACCCACTAATAATGTAGAATCGCAAATCCAAAACTCCAGTGGATGTACTTAGCTTGGAGTCGTTTGCAGGACCACTGTTTCATATGAATGACTGAAGTTATCTCTGAGAGTTTTAAATAATAAATACATACTTTGAAAAAATTTAGTTATTTCTATTCTGCTCATAAAGAACATCGTAGCTATGCACTGAATGAACTGTGTCTCAGTGTTGCCACCTTCACACAAGGCAAAACTAATGCAACACCATCTTTTAAACATAAGCACATCCGTCGTCTGCCGAAGCGTCTGCCAAGACTCTCACCACGACAACCACCCACGCTAGTGCTACAGGCAACGTCACCCTATTTCAGCTTTTACTCTACAGGTTCCCGGCTCCATGCCCGAGGCAGGTCGTGAAACTTAGATTAAGTATTCTATTAGTAGAAATTATGTTGATGGTTAGTAACAAGGACATTTAAGTGCATCCAAATGAAATCGGGGATCCCTCTCAAACTGCCGGTTTTGTTTGAAATCAATTTGTGTTTATAACGCTGTAAGTGAAGCAGACTTAAACAGCTGGGAAGGGCTAAAACCATAGAACAAAGAGCCACTATGAAATGCAAAATTAAAAATGTAATAGAATGTTATTACTACGTGCATCAGCGTCCGGCCATCCTGATTTAGGTTTTCCATGATTTCCCTAAATCACTCCAGGCAAATGCTGGGATGGTTCCTCTGAAAGGGCACGGCCGACTTCCTTCCCCATCCTTCCCTAATCCGATGAAACCGACGACCACGCTGTCTGGTCTCCTTCCCCAAAACAACCAACCAACCAACTACGTGCATCAAAGAATTCAGTTTGACTAGAAGGTTATAAAACTGTACCTGGATTTCGTCTAAGGTTGCTGTTAAGAAAGTTAATGATATGTATTTATCAACGTTTTTAGTAATAAATATGAATAGTATAAAAACCTGCCTTCCAAGCGAAACTAATTGTGATAAGCAAGGTACTCTGACCTCCTGCTTGATTGAAATACATCGATCGCTTCAAAAGGATTTTCTATAAAGTCTCAAAATTAAGATGGACAATGTTCTCATATCCGGCTTTACACGATTAGGTGACAAAGACATCCCCGTCGAAACCTGTTACGCTACTGCGAATAAAAGCAGGTTTTGACTTGGGTACATGTTAGTAAAGCTCGGTATTATTTCTGTAATGGAAATCAAACATGAAGGCTTGAAACACGTGAAGGAAACAGCAAAACTAAATTTAAATAGAAGGATAATTTCAAGTAATTTATGTAGTGGCGGAAAATGTGTGTTACGTTAGGTCAGAAACCACTTTTATTACGCAGCATTTAGCTTATGATGAAAAAAGCGCCTTTCATTCAAGGCAATAGCTCAGTTGGTTGTAATCGATTTCGGATTTATCAAAGTGTGGTGAGTGGAAGTGTATCGCGGTATCCACCTCCACTTGCCCTCACCTCTCATCGGAGTGAGGAGTCACCAAAAACGTCAAGTGCTTCGATTTCCGCGTTTAACTGTAGGTTCCCTTTCCCCGATTCCATAGCCAGACGGAAGTCACCAAAGTAGCTCCAATTGAAATACTTTTACTACCCGCAGTAATTATTATCCCGCCAATCTTCTTACTTTTTAGAAACTTTCATTGCTCTTAATTAACCGCCATTTTACCCAAACGTAGAACACCAAACATACCGTGAAATTTTCCTTGTAAAAGCATTAGTGAGCTGTGCTCATTTTCAGTAAGACCTTTACTAGTATATAACTGCACCGACAAAACTTTTTGCAGACCAACGTATCAGCCACTGTTGCAGACCGATGAGGACTGATACCAAAAGTGTTGAAACGTTGGTATACAAACTAACATGGCGACGCGGCCACATACCAGAGAAAGTTTTACTGTAGACGACAATGGTGAAAGGAGACTACGCTTGCAAACAGTGCACACTTCATCAACATATCTCTGAAATGGAAAGCTGCATCTCCTAGTATATCTAACAAGGGACTACTAGACCGGTTTCCCCATTGTTCACTATCGTCTTGACCTACAGAGGAAACAAGTGAAGGTCTCTCCTCCACATACAATGCCTTGATGAGGTCCGTCTGTAGCATCATTGTTTGTGAAAATCCTTTCTTCCCTGCGTACGGGGATACTCATATCACTACAAGATTAACTACTTTGTAAGCCAGAAAACATTAAAACAGTAAAGTACTTGCATGATAAAACTACTCGCCCATTATTTATACAAACGAATATATTAATTTATGGTTAATGTCGTCACACTCTACGAAAAGCGGTAGAAATGTTACCAAAGTAGCAATAGATCGGTGTGCTATCATGCATATTTTTCGTACTTATTAATGTTGATCTTCTTTCGTTACGCCTGTATGAAGGGACACACGGCAATAATTTTCTACATAATTTTCAGCACTCAGTATCGATTCTCTACCAAGTAGTTATTTTTGTTGGGAACATAATGCAAACGGATTTTGGCCTGCCTCAAAGTTAACAGTTGTCGTAGGCATGTCTGTTGCTGTTAGAAGTAGTTTATCTTTTACCGAAATTGAAGTAGATAGTCTCTATGAGCAAGTATGTGTGGAGATCATTCTTGGCAGCCGAAATAATTTAATAATTGGATCCTTTTACCGACCTTTCTACTCATATAATTGCTAAAATTTTCAAAGAAAACATGAGTCTAATTTCAAATACATACCCGACTCACACAATAATAGTTGGTGGTGACTTCGATTTACTTTCCATACGTCGACAAAAATACATGTTTCAATCGGAAGCAAACATTAAACATCATTCGAAATTGTGCTAACGCATTCTCTGAACATTATTTCGACCATTTAGTTCATGAGTCAAATCGAATATTAAACAGTGTGAAAACACATTTGACCTCTTAGCAACAAACAATCGTGAGCTAATAACGAACATCAAAATGGATATACGGATTTGTCGTAGCGAGACGGAATACAGTAACTAGCAGATCCTCCAAAAATAAACGATAAATACACCTATTCAAGAAAAGTGACAGAAATTCGCTTGACGCCTTCCTGAGAGACAATCTCCAGTCTTTTCAAATTAACAGTGTAAATGTTGACCAGATGTGACCTGAATCGAGAGAAATAGTAGCCTTCTCTGCGCTATAGCAATGGAGATACTATCGTAGACAGTGCTGACGAAGCACAGCTGCTAAATAGAGCCTTCCGAAATTCCTTCACGAACGAAAACGAAGTAAATATTCCAAAATTCGAATCAAGAACAGTTGCCAACATGAGTAACGCAGAAGTACGAGTAGGTATACTCGGAGTAATGAAGCAACTAAAATCACTTAATAAAAGCAAGTCTTGCGGTTCAGACTGCACACTCATTAAGCTCCTTTCAACGAATTAGGTTCCTTTCAGAGCATCCACACTTAACAATCATATACAAACGCTCGCTCGACGAACGATCCGTAGCCAAACATTAGAAAGTTGCACACGTCACACTGATATTCAAGAAAGTCAGTAGGAATCATCCAGAAAATTACAGGCTCGTATCATTAATGTCGATATACAGCAGGATTTTGGAACATATATTGTGTTCAAACATTATGAATTACCTCGAAAAGAACTGTCTATTGACACACAACCAATGCGGATTTAGAAAACATCGTTGTTGTAAAACACAAATAGCTCTTTACTCACACGATGTGTTCAGTGCTATCGACAATAGATTTCAAATTGATTCCGTGGTTTTAGATTTCCAGAAGGCTCTTGACACCGTACGTCAGCAGCGGCTTGTAATCAAATTGCGTGCTTATGGAATATTGCCTCAGTTATGCGACTGTATTCGTGATTTCCACTCAAAGAGGTCACGGTTCGCAGTAACTAACGGAAAGCCATCGAGTAAAACAGAAATGATTTGTGGCTTTCCCCAAGGTAGTTTCACTGGCCCTCTGCTCTTCCTTATCCATAACAACGATTTATGAGATAATCTGAGCAGCCGTTTTAGTTTGTTTGCAGATGATGCTGACTTTTACCGTCTAATAAAGTCAGCAGAAGATCAAAACAAACTTCAAACATATTTACAAAAGATATTTGGACGGTGCAAAAATTGGCAGTCGACCCTAAATAATGAAAAGTGTGAGGCCATCCACGTGAGTGCCACAAGGAATCTGTTAAACTTCGGTTACACGATAAATCAATCAAATATAAAAGCCGAAATTCAACAAAACACCTAGCAATTACCGTTACGAACAACTTAACGTGGGAAGAATACATAGAAAATGTTGTGGGGAAGGCAAATTAAAGGATGTGTTTTATTGCAAGAACACTTAGAACATGTAACAGATCTGCTGTAGAGGCTGCCTACCCTACGCTTGTCCACCCTCTTCTGGAGTACTGCTGCGCGATGTGGGATCCTTACCAGATAGGATTAACGGATTACATCGAGAAAGTTCAAAGAGAGGAATCGCGTTTTGTATTATCGAGTAATAGGGAAGAGAATGTCACGAAAATGATACAGGATTTGTGGTCGACATCTTCTGAATATAAGATGGGATCTTCTCACGAAATTTCAATCTTTAGTTTTCTTCTCCGAATGAGGAAATAGCTTGTTGACGTCGACCTGCGTATGGGGAAACAGTCATCATAATAAAATAAGGGAAATCAGAGCTCCCACGGAAAGATACAGGTAATCATTTTCTCAGCGCGCTGTTCGAGAGTGAAATAATAGAGAATTATTGTAAAGCTGATTCGATGAAGACTCTGCCAGGTACTTACATGTGATTTGCAGAGCGTCATCGTAGATGCAGATGTAGATGAACTGGATCAATGTCGACGAAAATTCCGTACTACATCATCACATCCTTTGATGAGAGTATGTGACATACATCTGCCATCAGCGTGGCATGAAATTGCTGATGTCCTGTATTCAGCGTCTCATGTGGAGAACAGAAGGGTTCTAATTTTAAATTTATTATTTTCAATAAATTTTGTCATTCACACGAAATGTGTATGCCACTGAACACGTCTCAGAGAGAGTTGCTATTTGTGTGTCAAAACAACAAAAAACTGTGCAATGTAAATTATAACAAAATGTACCTCTAATGCCTCCATTCGTCCAAGAATGTACACACTATTGTCACTGCGTTAGCGTCCTTCGAAGCGTTTGGTTCATTATTCAGAGTGGCCACGTTATCTGTGTTCCACGCAACTCATGCTGCATGTTGTTTCACGAGCAGTAAGATCTGTTCACGTAAAAAATCCTTGCCGAAATACTCCCATGCCGTCTGAGCTTTCCCTCGTGTCCCAAGTTGTAAAGTTTGCTACGATTCCTGTACCTTAATGATATGGGTGATCTCACTGTATGATAACTTAGCATGTTTCCAAGATTATGCTTTTCGGCTGTTGCGTATGAGTGGGACGACGATTTTGTGCCTCTGCCTTACGACTTGTAGAACATTTCGAATGACTTGTATTGCATACATAACATAATGTGCGGAGCCAGTGTTAATACCGGAGACTGCATTCTTTCGACCAGAAAAAACCTGCAATTCCTTATTTAAGTCAACCATTCGCCTCCGTTCCACATGCTCGTTCCATCTCCTTTCGCTTCGAAACGTTACGCCCAGATATTTAAAGGACTTGACTGTGTCAACCAAGACACCAGTAATACAGTATCCATCCATCCTATTCATCCACATTAAGTTACTTTCTTCCACATTTAGGGCTAGCAGCCATTCATGATACCAACTGGAAATTTTATCTAAGTCGTCTTGTACACTGTGTGATCAAAAGTACCCGGACACCACCAAAAACATACATTTTTCAAATCAGGTGCATTGTTCTTACACCTACTGCCAGGTACTTGATATCTTCGACCAGCCCATAACAGGGATGTTTTTGACTTGTAACCACTCCGCGTTATGAAAAGGTGCTCCATCGTGTTGAAAGATGCAATAGACATCCTCGAATTGCTCTTCAACAGTGGGAAGCAAGATGGTGCTTAAAACATCAATGTCGGCCTGTCCTGTGATAGTGCCACGTAAAACAACAAGGGGTGCAAGCTCCCTCCATGAAAATCACGACCACACCATAACACCACCGCCTTCGAATTTTGCTGTTTGCACTACACACGCTGGCAGATGACGTTCACCGATCCGCCAAACCCACACCCTACCATCAGATCGCCACATTGTGTACCGTGATTCGTCACTCCATACAACGTAGTCATTGGGCAGCGTGAGAGAGCATAATGGGGCGCTCCGCGGAACTCACGGACTTCGAACGTGGTCAGGTGATATAATTTCACTTGTGTAGTACGTCTGTACGCAAGATTTCACCCTCCTGAACATCGCCAGATCCACTGATTCCGATGTGATAGTGAAGTGGGAACGTGAAGGAACACATACAGGACAAAAGCGCACTGGCCGACCTTTTCTGCTGACTGACAGACTGACAGAGACCGCCGACAGTTAAAGAGGGTGGTAATGTGTAAAATAGGCAGACATCTATCCAGACCATCACACAGGAATTCCAAACTGCATCAGGATCTACTGCAAGTACTATGACAGTTAGTCGGGAGGTGAGAAAATCTGGATTTCGTGGTCGAACGGCTGCTTATAAGCCACAAATCACGTCGGTAAATGCCAAACGACGTCTTGCTTTGTGTAAGGAGCGTAATCATTGGACGATTGAACAGTGGAAAAACGTTGTGTTGTGATGAATCACGGTACACAATGTGGTGATCTGATGGCAGGGTGTGGGTATGGCGGATCGGTGAACGTCATCAGCCAGCGTGTGTAGTGCAAACAGCAAAATTCGAAGGCGGTGGTGTTATGGTGTGGTCGTGATTTTCATGGAGGGAGCTTGCACCACTTGTTGTTTTACGTGGCACTATCACAGGACAGGCCTACATTGATGTTTTAAGCACCTTCTTGCTTCCCACTGTTGAAGAGCAATTCGAGGATGTCGATTGCATATTTCAACACGATGGAGCACCTTTTCATAATGCGGACTGGCTACAAGTCAAAAACATCCCTGTAATGGGCTGGCCAGCACAGACTCCCAACCTGAATCCTATAGAAGACCTTGGGATGTTTTGGAAGGCCGACTTCGTTCCAGGCCTCACCGAACGGCATCGATATTTCTCCTCAATGCAGCACTCCGTGAAGAATGGACTGCCATTCTCCGAAACACATTCCAATACCTGATTGAACGTATGGCTGCGAGAGTTGAAGCTGTCATCAGGGCTAAGGGTGGGCCAACACCATACTGAACTACAGTATTACCGATGGAGGGCGCCTCGAACTTGTAATTCATTTTCAGCCAGGTGTCCGGATACTTTTGATCACACAGTGTTTCCTCCTACAGTCACTCTACTTTGACACCTTACCGTACACCACGGCATCATCAAAAAACAGCAGATTTCTGGCCACCCTGCCCACCAAATCACGTAAGTGTACAGGGTACAACAGCGGTCCTATCACTTTCCTGGAGCACTCCTGACAATGCCCTTGTCTCCGAGGAACACGCACCGTCGAGGACGACATACTGGGATCTGTTACTTAATACGTCTTCAGACCACTCACACATCTGTGAACTTATTGGTACCTTCGTTAACAGCCTGCAATCCATAAACATGGAATCTGCCAGTTGCCCTCCATCCACAGTTCGCGGCATATCATGTGAGGAAAGGGCAAGTCGAGTTTCGCACGAGCGGTGCTTTCTAAATGCGGGAATGGCCACTAGACGTCACTAAGAGTGGACCCACCAGTATAAAACGGGACGGGAAGTACTGTGTTATCAGTAGAGAAGCAGTAACAGCAGAACGAGTCTGTCAGGAGACCTCAGTGACTTCGCAAGTCACCTGAGTAATAGGTCCATCAGTGACATTTCAACGCTTCTAAAGCTGAGCATTCTGAATGTTGCTCATATTATTGTGAACTGGAGAGGCGGAGGAACGACCTTAGTTAAAACAAGGCGAGGCAAAAAAATGGCTCTGAGCACTATGGGACTCAACTGCTGTGGTCATAAGTCCCCTAGAACTTAGAACTACTTAAACCTAACTAACCTAAGGACAGCACACAACACCCAGCCATCACGAGGCAGAGAAAATCCCTGACCCCGCCGGGAATCGAACCCGGGAACCCGGGCGTGGGACAAGGCGAGGCAGACCCCACGTGGTTGCGGAGGGTGCTTTTAAAATTCGCATAAAATCACTCGTGCAACCGGCAGTCAAGCTGGCACATCGAAAATGTAGTTCTGGTAAGGCTTTTGTAATTTAGCATAGCGGATCATGGTTGAGCAGCTCCTCGTAAGCCACACTTGTGTAATCAATGCAAAGCGACGCTTCAGGTGGTGTAAAGAACGACGTCACTAGCCAATGTATGAGAGGAAACGAGAGGTTGGGAGTGATGCACCGCACCCTGTGGAAAACAAATGTAAGAGTCTGGGTTTGGCGAATACCTGTAGAATGTTACCTGCCATCACGTGTAGAGCCAACAGTGAAGAACGGATTAGCTGGTGTTAGGGCACAAGGGCGTTTTCCGTGGTTAGTGTGCAGTCCCCTTACTGGTCTCGAGGAAACGCTGAATGCGAAAGATTATGAACACATTTTAATGCGTTGTATACTTCGTACAGTACAGGACCATTTGGGAGATAATGATTGTGTGCATTAGCACGACAATGCTCCCTGTCATAAAGCACCATTTGTGAGGCAATGGTTTGAGGACACTAACATTGATGAAATGAACTGACCTCCCTGGAGCCCAAACCTGGACTCAATGAAACACCTTTGGGGTGAGTCAGGACGTCGACTTCCCTCCAGCGTCCAAATTACTACCTTCTCTGGTGTCTACTTTTGAGGAAGTATGGGTTCAAATGGTTCAGATCGCTCTGAACACTATGGGACTTAATATCTGAGGTCATCAGTCCCCTAGAACTTAGAACTACTTAAACCTAACTAACCTAAGGGCATCACACACATCCATGCCCGAGAAAGGATGTAGCGGTCGCGAGGTTCCAAACTAAAGCGCCTGAAATCATTCGGTCACAGCGTCCGGAAGTAGGGGGTACATTCCTCCACAAACATTCAGACACCTCACTGAAAGTGTCTCCAGTGAAATTGACGCTGTAATAAAGACAAAGGTGGGCACATCCGATATTGAGATCCACTTTCAGGTCGGATACTTTTGATCGGGTGGTGCATAATTGTTTGTATATAGAGGTGGCTTTCCTTGGCACGGGTGGGACCAATAAAATTTAACATGGAACCGAAGCACATCAGTTCCGAGTCATTGTATTTAAGAATGATTATTTAGACTTCCATAGAGAAACATCTCGTATTCTTATCGGTTCTATAGGAGATAACTGTTCGCTCCTAGCTGCAAAATCCTTATTTCACTGTGCTGTCGGACGACATTGATTAGCAAGGAATTTTTAAGCTACCGTGCATCATACCGTCATCTCATGGATAAAACACGACGTCTTCTCGTGCTGTATTTAAAGATGGGCACAGCAGTTTGTCTGAGGGAGGTGACCAACCAGCGTAATGAAATATCTTTTTTACCTAAATGCAAACTTCAGAGACAAATCGAGTAAGACAGTTGCTCGGCCACCATTGACCAGACGTTTTCAATTGGTGAGAGATCTGAAGAATGTGCTGGCCAGGGCAGAAGTCGAACATTTTCTGTTTCCAGAAGGGCCCGTACAGGACCTGCAACATGCGGTCGTGCATTATCCTGCTGAGATGTAGGGTTTCGCAGGGATCGAATGAAGGCTAGAGCCACGGGTCGTAACACATCTGAAATGTAAAGTCCACTGTTCAAAGTGCCGTCAATGCGAACAAGAGGTGACCGAGACGTGTAACCAATGGCACTCCATACCATCACGCCGGGTGATACGCCAGTATGGCGATGACGAATACACGCTTCCAATGTGCGTTCACCGGGATGTAGCCAAACACGGATGCGACCATCATGATGCTATAAACAGAACCTGGATTAGTCCGAAAAAATGACGTTTTGCCATTCGTGCACCCAGGTTCGTCGTTGAGTACACCATCACAGGCGCTCCCGTCTGTGATGCAGCGTCAATGGTAACCGCAGCCATGGTCTCCGAGCTGATAGTCCATGCTGCTGCAAACGTCGTCGAACTGTTCGGGCAGATGGTTGTCCTGCAAACGTCCCCATCTGTTGACTCAGGGATCGAGACGTGGCTGCACGATCCGTTACAGCCATGCGAATAAGATGCCTGTCATCTCGACTGCTAGTGATACGAGACCGTTGGGATCCAGCACGGCGTTCCGTATTACCCTCCTGAACCCATCGATTCCATATTCTGCTAACAGTCATTGGATCTCGACCAACGCGAGCAGCAATGTTACGATACAGTTAACCGCAATTCCGATAGGCTTCAATCCGACCTTTATCAAAGTCGGAAATGTGATGGTATGCATTTCTCCTCCTTACACGAGGCATCACAACAACGTTTCACCAGGCAATTCCGGTCAACTGCTGTCTGTGTATGAGAAATCGGTTGGAAACTTTCCTCATGTCAGCACGTTGTAGGTGTCGCCACCGGCGCCAACCTTGTGTGAATGCACTGAAAAGCTAATCATTTGCACATCACAGCATCTTCTTCCTGTCGCATAAAATTCGCGTCTGTAGCACGTCATCTTCGTGGTGTAGCAATTTTAATCGCTAGTAGTGTATATAATTTACTCTGATGACCGTGCTACTGCAGTGAGAAGTTTGCTGAATTTGAGTTCTCCGAAACTCAAAGAATTCTTCTAGCACGTAACAGCGAAGATGAACAGGAAATGCTGCCCCATTAGGACTCACATTCAGGCTTTTTCAAAGAAACAGTCTAAATTAAATACAATATTTGCGGAAGTCACACCGATGAGATAAGCAAAATAAAACGGCGAGAAAAAAAGTATGAAATGTCCCACAATTATCAGGATACATCCCGCCCAGCTAGGGGTAGGTTAGGCAATTATAGGACCAGCACAGAACAGTTCATGGGCAATTATATCAGGGACAAATTGGGTCTGGAAGAGAAACATCTGTGTGATTGGTGAACTCTGCAGGGCGATACCCAAATTTTCGAAGAAAATTCATACAGAATACTATTGGAGATTCGCAATGCAGGACAGTTAGTTTTCTGTACATCGAAAATGTAGTTCTGATCACTTTGTTGTAATTTAGCATAACGGGTCATTGCCATTTGTACCACTGATACTTACAACAATACGAATATTAAATGGAAATATAATGAAATCGAATGCATTTATATATCAAGATTGCGTCTTGTATTTTATGAACAGGTATTCGCCAAGTGAACCACACGACTTGAAACACTAAACGCTGTACATAGCCAGAATATGTTCCTCTCGACAAGCTTATTACATGCTTATCCATTTGCTTGTGGCTTCCAGAAATGTTATCCTCCACAAACTAAGTGATAGTAGGCTATTTGGAATCGTCAGCTACAATCTGTCAACGCTCTCGTTAAACTATTAAAGAATTGACCAACTGCGACATTAAAGAATTGACATTCCTTGTGTGCAGTAACCCATCAAGCTAAACAGACAGATGTTGTCTTGTGTGACACTTCTGCAAATATTGCTGTCTAGCAATAATCGACCCTGAATGCCTGAGGTGAAAAACCACAACCAGATGATATAGATCCAAGGTTATGAAATCTGTTGCGGATCCACTACATGGGAATTCACGTCTTCATTCACGACTTAGTGTGGAAAGTGGTTTTCCAGTTCAAAATTATCAGAAATAGCTTATGCAGAAGCACATCAACATCAAAATCTATACCCTGTAAGCTATCTTTCAGTGTTTGACGGAGAGTACTTTTTATATCACTATCTTTGAATCCTTCCCAGTACCATTCGCGAATAGATCGTGGGAAGAATGACTGTCGACAGGTCTAAACGTCCGCAATAGCTGCAACTCCTCTAAATTTCTCGCTATGGTCGTTTCGCGAGACGAATGTGAGAGGAAGTAATACATTGGCCGACACTTTCCTGGACGTACTCTCTCGTAAATTTAATAGTAAACCTCCCTCTAATGTATAATGTCTCTCTAGTAGCGTCTACCACAGGTACATCTACATCTACATCTATACTCCGCGAGCCACCTTACGGTGTGTGGCGGAGGGTACTTATTGTACCACTATCTGATCCCCCCTTCCCTGTTCCATTCACGAATTGTGCGTGGGAAGAACGACTGCTTGTAAGTCTCCGTATTTGCTCTAATTTCTCGGATCTTTTCGTTGTGATCATTACGCGAGATATATGTGGGCGGTAGTAATATGTTGCCCATCTCTTCCCGGAATGTGCTCTCTCGTAATTTCGATAATAAACCTCTCCGTATTGCGTAACGCCTTTCTTGAAGTGTCCGCCACTGGAGCTTGTTCAGCATCTCCGTAACGCTCTCGCGCTGACTAAATGTCCCCATGACGAATCGCGCTGCTTTTCGCTGGATCATGTCTATCTCTTCTATTAATCCAACCTGGTAAGGGTCCCATACTGATGAGCAATACTCAAGAATCGGACGAACAAGCGTTTTGTAAGCTACTTCTTTCGTCGATGAGTCACATTTTCTTAGAATTCTTCCTATGAATCTCAACCTGGCGCCTGCTTCTCCCACTATTTGTTTTATGTGATCATTCCACTTCAGATCGCTCCGGATAGTAACTCCTAAGTATTTTACGGTCGTTACCGCTTCCAATGATTTACCACCTATGGCATAATCGTACTGGAATGGATTTCTGCCCCTATGTATGCGCATTATATTACATTTATCTACGTTTAGGGAAAGCTGCCAGCTGTCGCACCATGCATTAATCCTCTGCAGGTCCTCCTGGAGTACGTACGAGTCTTCTGATGTTGCTACTTTCTTGTAGACAACCGTGTCATCTGCAAATAGCCTCACGGAGCTACCGATGTTGTCAACTAAGTCATTTATGTATATTGTAAACAATAAAGGTCCTATCACGCTTCCCTGCGGTACTCCCGAAATTACCTCTACATCTGCAGATTTTGAACCGTTAAGAATGACATGTTGTGTTCTTTCTTCTAGGAAATCCTGAATCCAATCACAAACCTGGTCCGATATTCCGTAAGCTCGTATTTTTTTCACTAAACGTAAGTGCGGAACCGTATCAAATGCCTTCCTGAAGTCCAGGAATACGGCATCAATCTGCTCGCCAGTGTCTACGGCACTGTGAATTTCTTGGGCAAATAGGGCGAGCTGAGTTTCACATGATCTCTGTTTGCGGAATCCATGTTGGTTATGATGAAGGAGATTTGTATTATCTAAGAACGTCATAATACGAGAACACAAAACATGTTCCATTATTCTACAACAGATTGACGTAAGCGAAATAGGCCTATAATTATTCGCATCTGATTTATGACCCTTCTTGAAAATGGGAACGACCTGCGCTTTCTTCCAGTCGCTAGGTACTTTACGTTCTTCCAGCGATCTACGATAAATTGCTGATAGAAAGGGGGCAAGTTCTTTAGCATAATCACTGTAGAATCTTAAGGGTATCTCGTCTGGTCCGGATGCTTTTCCGCTACTAAGTGATAGCAGTTGTTTTTCAATTCCGATATCGTTTATTTCAATATTTTCCATTTTGGCGTCCGTGCGACGGCTGAAGGTACTTGTTGAGAATCTCCATCACGTTCTCAAGCCGATTAAGTGATCTCCGTAATGAAATGCTCTGTTAAACATTCTCGTGAACAGAGAGCACCGTAAGATTCTCACTCCGGATGACACGCATAGTTGGATGAGAAAACATTCAGTGGTTCAAATGGCTCTGAGTACTATGGGACTAGACATCTGAGGTCATCAGTCCCCTAGAACTTAGAACTGCTTCAACCTAACTAACCTGAGGACAGCACACACATCCATGCCCCAGGCAGGATTCGAACCTGCGACGGTAGCGGTCGTGTGGTTCTAGACTGTAGCGCCTAAAACCGCTCGGTCACCCCGGCCGGCTGAGAAAACATTCTGTTGGCACTCACCTACAAAGGGAGAAATGATCATCACGATAAAATAAGAGAAATCAGCGCTCGCACAGAAAAACTTAAGTGCTCCTTTTTTCCGCTTGACGTTCGAGAGTGGAACGGTAGAGAGACAGCATAAAGGTGGTTCATTGAATGCTCTGCCATGCACTTTACTATGAATAGCAGAGTAATCACGTAGATGTAGATGTAGATGGATGACGGTTAACAAAATACGACTAGGAATTGGAAAAACTAAGGGGAGTTTCAAAAAGTGTGGAAGTATTTGTTACCGTAGCATGTAACTCTCTCTCGAGATGCAAGTAATGAGCTACTTGTAAAGTATACACAGGAACATCAGATGCTTGGGACACGTGAAGCTTGCTAGTGGACAATGTACTGGCTTCGTACAATTTAGATCTTGATTTTCTCTTGATAATATAACACTTACCAAAGGAATATTGTATGGTAAATGGTAAAACGTACGCAGGTCAGAGGTTTCATGTCTCTCACATACGATAAATCTAAATAAAAGGGGATCTACAAACAGCTGGAGGGAGAACCCTTAGTTAAGTGTTAGTGAGGATTAATGAGAGTGAATGCGTTAGAGCCCAGCGCTCAGTCCATTTTTCATATTTTGCAGTTGTCAGTACGCACAACGTACGTATGTGGAGGGAGAGTTTCCTAGGGAACAAACATGACGAGGCACTCACTAGCCAAAGGTGCACATAATGATTTGAGTTGGTGTTTCTAACATTTTAATGAATAATGTGCAAGGCGTATGACGACTGACTGACTACTAAAAACTGTCACGTTGATTGTCTGAACGTAAGGGGACGTGTGTAAGGTGTTCTTTATTCAACAGAGGATAATAAATACAATGATAAACATACCAGTTACACTTAAAGAACTTTCCTATAAAGTTATTTTGTAGAGATTATGTAGTTCATTTCATGGTACAAGCTGAGAAATACGTGATTAATATGAAATAAATGCATTTATTATGTATATTTTAATATACGTTGACGTCATTAGACTTGTATTCGAGAGGCTCAGGATTAAAACCACATTCCTCTCATCCTGACTGAGGTGTCCCAAGCTTTCCCTTATCCAGCTCACGATACTACCGACGCACTTTCATGGAAGAGGTCAAGGACGACTTCTTTTCCATTCTGAACAATCCAGAGGATTGCGTTTTCGACAAACTACCAGTATACCATATATATATATATATATATATATATATATATATATATATATATATATATATATATATATATATATAAGCGTCAACGAAAAAACTACAAAGAACGAAACTTGTCTTGCCTACCTTGAAGGGGGAATATTACATATTCGTGTAGTATGTAAAGAAATATGTGATAGACGGCGCTGTAATAGTCACAAACATATGATTCACAATCTTAGACGAATAGTTGGTAACAGGTAGGTTTTTTAAATTAAAATAAAGAACGTAGGTACGTTTGAACATTTTATTTCCGTTGTTCCAATGTGATACATGTACCTTCGTGAACTTATCATTTCTGAGAACGCATGCTGTTACATCGTGATTACCTGTAAATACCACATTAATGTCATAAATGCTCAAAATGATGTCCGTCAGCCTCAATGCATTTGGCAATACGTGTAACGACATTCCTCTCAACGGCGAGTAGTTCGCCTTCCGGAATGTTTATTTATTTATTTATTTATTTAACCTGGCAAGATTAGGGCCATCAGGCCCTCTCTTACATCTAACCAGGCATTCTACTTATTTTACATTCATATGTTTTAGTAGACATGTTAAACTATATCTAGTACAAAAAGTGAAATAAACAATTTGAAAGGTACACCTGGAAAAATACATACATATAGAGTTTATATTCTTAGGTCACAAGTACTGTTATAATTAGATATTATTGAAGAGACAGATTTTAGATAGGAGTGCCGGCAGCAGGGAGTATGAGGGAGACTCATGGTGAAGGGAGGAGAAGAATAGAGACATGATGAAACATAATTAAGGAAATATAAAGGAAAAGAAGATTGCGTGGCTAATAGAGAAAGATGAAGAGGAAGGCATCTCAGGAGCAAGATAGGAGACGCTAGCTTTGCTATTTGACAGATGAGGGGATTGTCCTTGCACATTAATTTTGTGGAGAACTTTGTGAGGATGATAGTAGGAAATGCTTCAACTTCTTCTTAAAAGCAGCAGGAGATCGAATTTTGCGCAAGGTAAGGGGCAGTTTGTTCCAGAGGCGGACAGCGGCAACTGAGAAGGAGTTTGCAAAAGTTTTTGTTTTGTGAGTGGGCACAGTTAGGATACCAAATAAGAGTGACCTCGTGTTTCGATTATGATGACATGACAGGTTTTTAATCTCTGAAGCAAGGTACTGGGGTGCTTGCGCGATGAGGAGTCGGTGGAGTAGACATAGAGTGTGGTAGTCACGCAATTTGTCCGGCCGCAGCCACCCTAGCTCGGAGTATGAAGCACTAACATGATCATATCGGCGAATGTTGCAGGTGTAACGCACACAGGCATTCATGGTTAGCTCTAGCCGTCTTTTGTTTTCACTACTCATGCCTTGTTGAATCACATCACAATAGTGGAGGTTCGGTAGAACGAGTGCTTGCACGAGCTGGCGTTTCAAGTCCTGTGGAAATATGTTCCGAAACTTTTTGAGAGCATAGAGACAAGCAGACGTCTTTCGGCACACTGCGACTGTATTCTCCGCCCAGTTGAGGTGCTCATCCAAAGTTACACCCAAGTTCTTCACTGTTTTCTGATATGGTATTGGAGTACCGTCGAGCAGAATAGGAGGTAGCCGTTCGCGGAAATCTGAACTTATTAATTTCTGATGGGCTATTAAGATTACTTGCGTCTTTTTTGCATTTAGATTAAGCCCCAGGTTTTTCGCCCATCTCACTACTGAAGATAGATCATCATTCATCTGAGCGATTGCAGTGTTTACATCTTCAGGTCTGACGCTTAGGTAGAGCTGGAGGTCGTCGGCATAGAAATGATATTTCGCACATGCATTGACAATGCGCTGACACATGTTGTCAGGCGTTGTCAGTGGATCACGACACCAAATAGCCTTCAACTTTCCCTACAGAAAGAAATACGGGACGTCAGATCCGGTGAATATGCGAGCCATGGTATGGTGCTTCGACCTATCGTGAAATATTCTGTTCAATACCGCTTCAACCGCAGGCGAGCTATGTGCCGGACATCCATCATTTTGGAAGTACTCGCCATTCTGCCATGCGGTGAAACATCTTGTAGTAACATCGGTTGAACATTACGTAGGAAATCAGCATACATTGCGACATTTAGATTGCCATCGATGAAATGGGGGCCAATTATCCTTCCTCCCATAATGCCGCACCATACATTAACACGCCAAGGTCGCTGATGTTCCACTTGCCGCAGCCATCGTGGGTTTTCCGTTGCCCAATAGTGCTTATTATGCCGGTTTACGTCAAAGCTGTTGGTGAATGACGCTTCGTCGCTAAATAGAACGCGTACAAAATATCTGTCATCGTCCCGTAATTTCTCTTGTGCCCAGTGGCAGAACTGTACACGACGTTCAAAGTCGTCGCCATGCAATTCCTGGTACCTAGAAATATGGTACGGGTGCAATCGATGTTGATGTAGCATTCTCAACACCGAAATTTTTGAAATTCCCGATTCTCGCCCAATTTGCTACTGATGTGCACATTAGCCGAGACAGCAGCTAGAACACCTACTTGGGCATCATCATTTGTTGCAGGTAGTGGTTGACGTTTCACATGTGGCTGAACACTTCCTGTGTCCTTTAATAACGTAACTATCCGGCGAACGGTCTGGACACTTGGATGATGTCGTCCAGGATACCGGGCAGCATACATAGCACACGCCCGTTGGGCATTTTGATCACAATAGTCACACATCAACACGATATCGACCTTTTCCGCAATTGGTAAACGGTCCATTTTAACACGGGTAATGTATCACGAAGCAAATACCGTCCGCAGTGGCGGAATGTTACGTGATACCACGTACTTATACGTTTGTTACTATTACAGCGCTATCTATCACAAAGCGAAAAAAGCGGTCCAACTAAAACATTCATATTTCTTTACGTACTACACGAATATGTAATAAAAGATGGGGGTTCCCATTTTTAAAAATGCAGTTGATATCCGTTTGACCTATGGCAGCGCCATCTAGTGGCCCAACCATAGCGCCATTTGGTTTCCCACTTCAAACTAGACGAGTTTCGTTCTTTGTATTTTTTTCGTTTTATGACATGTAGTCATATAACAGTTTATTTTATCTACTTTAATGATGGGCGTACCTTTTTAACTTTTGACATAATCCAGCACCAGTAAGTAAATACAAAAGACGATTTTTCCCATCCATTTTGTGGTCTGTTGTACTTAATTTTCAATCACTATTTTCTTCACTAAGACTTCTCTGTTTCTACATGATTTTTAGTAATGCTTCGAAGGAAGGAAGGAAGATTTAGTTCAACATCCCGTCGATATCGATC
Organism: Schistocerca americana; assembly: GCF_021461395.2. Taxonomy (NCBI): domain Eukaryota; kingdom Metazoa; phylum Arthropoda; class Insecta; order Orthoptera; family Acrididae; genus Schistocerca; species Schistocerca americana. Next base: position 632,662,205 of record NC_060123.1, on the reverse strand, counting down.
TCATTAGAGATGCAGCACAGGCTAAGATTGTATTAAGGATAGGGAAGGAAATCGTCCGTTTCCTTTCAAAGGGACTATCCCGGCATTTACTTGGAGCGAATTAGGGATATCACGGAAAACCTATATCTGGATGGCCGGACGCAGATTTGAACCGTCATCCTCCCGCATGTGAGCCCAGTGTGCTAACTACTGCGCCGTCTCTCTCACTGCTATTGTTTTACTACAATGAACACTCATTACGTGGGGAATTTAAATTTTTGCAGTACGCCATTAGTTAAGTTGAGATTTCTCGTGTTCTTTTATATCGTCTTTGAAACCTATGTCGTATGCTGAAAAATTAAACGACCTTACCCTTATAGTTGATTTACTGCAAATCAAAATTATATTGCAAACAGTCAGCTACATTCTGAATAATAAACATTATGAGCAATGTGTTGTGTCTAGACAAGACAGCCTAGACACAATTAAACGTAAGCAAATAGAAAGAACAAGACCCTTTCCGTTGACTCGTCGCCAAAAATGTTGTGTCTAGACAAGACAGCCTAGACACAATGAGAGGAAGCCGAAAGGCACGCGCTACGCTCACGCAGATGGGCGTGAGGTCTGAAACAGGACACGTCATGAATGCTATAAAGAAAAGTACGTAGCTTCTGGAATACTTAACTTTAATCCATCCTTTTGGTACATCTGGAGATTGTGGCGATACAAGTGAGACTCTTTAGATACATGCAATGTTACTAATGGTGCCTTGCTAGGTCGTAGCCATTGACTTAGCTGAAGGCTATTCTAACTATTGGCTCGGCTAATGAGCAATGCTTCGTCCATGTAGTTGCTAGCTACGTCGCCCGTACAACTGGGGCGAGTGCTAGTCAGTCTCTCGAGACCTGCCTTGTGGTGGCGCTCGGTCTGCGATCACACAGTGGCGACACGCGGGTCCGACATGTACTAATGGACCGGCCGATTTAAAGCTACCACCTTGCAAGTGTGGTGTCTGGCGGTGACATCACACAATGCACTGAAAATGCTACTTAGCTGTTAAGTAGAATTCTGGAACGGAAGATTATAATTACAATGAAGTAAATATTACACTTCACTAGCACTATTAATTAAAATGTGGGTGCATTCCTAAAATTTCTGTGATTTCTGTATTTCCCTATTTTTCCCCTATACCCCGATCAGGATAGTGGTGTATTTTGAGTTACTTACGTGTGCAGTCACTTGTATTATGTTTGTTACTTTTAACGCCTTCTATAGAGGGTAACTGAGTATTTCTGTTAGTTCCATTTTGTAATTTAGTTTCCTTCTATCCATCTACTATGCATTTTCTTCTGTCTTTTTAATAGCTTATCTAATGACGACTTGCTGACAAGTCGAAGCCGGTTACGATGTCATTTGCGTGATTTGAAGCTGAAAAATATAGTTTAAAAACTTTTCGTTTACAAGACGACCATTGTTCTCCCATACGCCACTGCACCTAGTGTGTGTAAATAGAGTTGAAAAGTTGAATTATGTAACTTTTTTCGGATCGCTGCTCATAGAAGGAAGACAGCAACTCTTAAGTCACCGTTCCGCACACGTGGGCAGTTTTTCGCAGTGTCACGTGACGAACTTAATGTATTTAAAATGAATGGAGACTGTGTAATATCTCATATTTCGTTCTTTTGCAGCTTTCGTAATTGTCAGTCAAACCCTCTGCTCCACAGAGGCAGACGTTATCTGAAGGTTGAAGGCACATATGTTGAGCTACAGTGATGTAAAAGGTTCCAACACGAAGAAGGAGTTGTGTGGGTAAAAACGAAAGTTGGTAGACATTGTGCTACATCTGGAGACTGATGTCTATTATAGTTTCTCGTGTGTAGCATACGAGTGCCACTGGTAGTGCCGCTATGAGTCTGCAAATCAGGTTTGCTTTATGTACACGCTGTAATGGTCGTGAGCGTCGATTACGTTTCAAATTGGACGTGATGGCTTTAAGGCAACAAAGACGCAATTATCAGCGCCTCCCAGAGTTTGAACATGGTTGTGTAATAGAGCTACGAAAAGCTAAGTGTTGCTTCTGCAATGCTGCACAAGACTTGGCAGGAATAAAGCCACTGTAAATGATTTCTAGCAGCGGTGGTCACGAGAATGTACGGTCCCAAGCAGACCGGACTTGGGCAGACACGGGGCACGGCCAAGAGAGGAGACCATCGTGTTCGGCGTATGGCTCTGGTGCGTCATACTGCATCTGTAGCACGAGTCTGAGCAGGATTTTGTACCACTGTGTCACAACGAAATGTTATTTTAAGAATAGCTCTGCATCAAACGGCCTGTATCGTGCATTCCACTGAGCTCAAATCACCGACACCTGCGACTTCAGTGATGTCCAGCGAGAGCTCATTCGATGGCAGGTAAGAGGTCTCTTGTGTTTTTCGATGAAAAGTGGCTCTGTCTCCGTTCCAGTGATGGCCACATGTTGGTTAGAACGCCAATTGAGGTCCTGCAACCAATCTGTTAGTGGCCTAGGCACATTGGACTATGGAGCTATGGTCTAGTGTGCGACTTCATATGACAGCAGGAGCACTGTCGTGATCATCCCACGCACCCTGACTGCAAATTTGTACGTCAGTCTGGTGATTCGACTGTTGTGGTGCGATTTATAAACAGCATTCCCCGGAGGTGTTTTCCAACAGAGTAACACTCGTCCACATAGCGCTGTTGTAATCCAACATTCTCTTCAGAGTGATATGAATCAACCTGCTCGATCACCATATCTGTTCCCAAGCCAGCACATGCAGGACGTCATTGGACGACAATTCCAGCCACAAACAGCATTCTTCGTTGATCCATTATGGATCGTGGGACGCCGGCTCACATGAACTTATTGACGCAATAATTTACCAACAGCCAGATGTATTGTAGAAATTTATTTTTTTATGAATTTCTATGTGCTACCAGTTTCGGCATTACATTGATGCAATCTTCAGGCCCCACTCTTCATAGTCGTAAAATCGCTATACACGGAAGGAGCCATATAACTGGATCCGTGGCCACCAAGAGCTGTTGCAGGACGATTGATTCAGGGAGTGGGGCCTGAAGATACGGCTGTTGGTAAATTATTGCATCAAGAAGACAAACAGCATTATCCGTCCTTGTACTGACCGATAAAGTGCAACAGACATGTAACCCCATCCGATAAGCTGACAACCGGTACGCGTAAAACACAGTGCATACATTTTGCATGCTTGAATTCAACATTGCGGTGGCTACAGCGGTTATTAATGTACTTGGATTTCACATTTGAAATGACTTAACTTGCACTTACATTACCTTTTGATCTTGCAGTGCTAATCACATAAACACGAATATGTTACCAAGACAAACACATTCCCGAAATTTCATTACTCTGTGTTAATTATTTTTGATGCTGCGATTTCTTCCGTCAGTGTATTACTGTTGTAAGAGAGCTTCATCATCAAGTATTGAGACTGCAGCTCCTTGCGTTATTATTTCACTTCCTTTTATAGCCTCGACGTATAAGGTCCTAGAAACAAAACTTCTTTGTTAATTACGTCATACCATTTGTTTTATCATCCCGTGAAGTCAGTATAACTTATCCAACACCGTCTTAATAAGACAAATGGCGAAAGCAAACTCCGGGTAGAGCATTACTGTTTTCCTTGTATGAGCATCAAGTGGTGTTTGAAATGAGTGGTTGCTGAGGTGAGAAAAGCTGTTGTCTAAGTACGTAATCATAATTATTTCAATTCACCGTTTAAAATGCTAGGACTAGTCTAGAATGAAGTGACAGCGGACGAGCATATACAGAAGTGTAGTTGTTGCCTGACCAGCATCCCGCCTTCCCTCTTTCATGTGTTGTTTCTATCCGGCTACACATTTTATGCAATAAGTAAACAGTCGCTGTCACGGGATAACAGTGAGGAAAGCTGCCAATCTTGAGACAGCCGCATCTCCCCGCGGCCACTACAGTATAAATATTGCACTCTAGGAAAGTACGTCAGGGGAAAGCACAGTTACGCAGTCTACAAATAACAGCTAATTTTTTTCATTATACCAGTGAGGGAACAACTATTTTTCGAAACATTGTAAGACATGTACAGTACCGGTACATGTTTTCCTGCTACCTGTTAGGTTATACCACCCAATACGCATGAAAGAAAACTAGCAGTGTTTCAAGTGGATATCGAGAAGTTTATTACTTTTTCCCGTTGTAGAGTTATTGATTTTCACAAGTGCCTAACGTCTCTTAGTTGGCAAAATTACCCAAGCGCCAGTTCTTGTGCTATCCCTTATTCTCTGGCCTCCCGCTCACCCCTCCTGCACAAAAATATCCTCCCTCTTCCTCACTTAGGTCACGAAACGTGTCTAGTGCACAGTACGCAAAATAGTTAAGGCTGTGATGAGGGGGATAATCAGCTTTAGATTCAACACGACCCAATAATGAAGTGAATATTCCAGATTTAAATATTTATTTATTTTTCAAATTCTTAACAGCGGTATTAAATAGCTGCTGCTTTCCATTTGGTTCACCCGAAAATTCTGTTCTACAGTCTAAATGTGACGTAATGCTATAAAAAAATGGTGTCATTTTCTCAGTGGTTAATACGGGTACTAAAATATTTTGGTTTCTAATTTACGTACTCCTTGTGACTTCGTGTCAGGATTACAACATATCAGTAAAATATAACCCTCCCACAAGGAATTTAAGGTGAATGAACTCCCTAAACTATTCAACAATTCTTTTTCCCGAGAGATTTTAATCGACTTAGAAGTGGGAGACTTGCACAACTTCTGTATCCCATTTAAAATCTCAAATGCAGCAATTCCTTTTCAGAGTGGACGGATCATTTACCACAACAGTTCGCGACGTAATTATATGTGAAGGGGGTTATTGAACACTGATTTAAACCGTATTACCGGAGTGGCCGTGCGGTTCTAGGTGCTTCAGTCTGGAACCGCGCGACCGCTACGGTCGCAGGTTCGAATCCTGCCTCGGGCATGGCTGTGTGTGATGTCCTTAGGTTGGTTAGGTTTAAGTAGTTCTAAGTTCTAGGGGACTGATGATCTCAAAAGTTAAGTCCGATAGTGCTCAGTGCCATTTGAACCGTTTTTAAACCGTATTATTTGTTAGCTTCTCAAACTTCTAAACCCGGCCGCTGTGGCCGAGCGGTTCTAGGCGCTTCAGTCCGGAATCGCGCTGCTGCTACGGTCGCAGGTTCTAATCCTGCCTCGAGCATGTGATGTCCTCAGATTAGTTAGGTTTAAGTAGTTCTAAGTATAGAGGACTAATGAGCCCAGATGTTAAGTCCCTTAGTGCTCAGAGCCATCAAACACCTACCCCTGTCCATTGCACAGAGTTTAGAGAATTTTACAAGCATCCTCTCAGTTAAAATCTTCCCCCCTACTCCTTATACCGCAATCCGACCATCATTTCATGGGGTCTCGTTATGGCATTAACAAAGTGGAATTTGTAGCTGTAATTGCAGCGACTCTGAATGGGAAGATAAATTCTGAGAAGAAGGGATGAGGGAGGAGTGAGGGAAGTGAGAGGAAGTGACGGAGGGTTTGAAACGGTTTTACGTACTTTCACAAGTCTAACATTCTATAACCTATTGAAAGACGCGGGAAAAAAGCTTGGCTCTTAATGCGTTGACTGGATCAGTGTGAGTTTGAGATTAAGTCAAGTTGGGCGCAGAAGATGGTAAAAATGTTTTCAGGGCTCATTACGCTTGACAGTACATCTATCGGAGTAGGTTCGCGCTTACAGTACCGATAGTTATTCACGCCTTCGGCAGTATTTTGTCGAGGAATGGAGTGCGATATTTCTGAGACTCAGCATGTTTCTTAAACGGAAGTTATGAAGTATCGTTGTACTTATATAACTTGTCGGTATTCCGGTTATAAGTGTGGCAGCATGGCTCATTTGGACAACGATAGTCAAGGAAGTGTACTGAGGTAGAAGGAATCGAACTCACATAAAGTACGCACAATTCAGCAAAATCTTACTTTTAGTGGTCCGATTGGTATCATTATTAGCAATGAACATTGTGAACTTACTCTGAAACTGAGCAATCAATTGCTCATATACATTTATGACAGTTCGAGGGCTCCGAAACAGAGGGATTATCAGACGATTGGTTGAACACCACAGTGATTTACTTGGGTAGGTGTTAATGGAGTTGGTACAACCACCTATACAAGGAAAAGTCTTCTAAGGGTATTGTGGTGTCGCCGACTGACACCACACTTGCGAGGTGGTAACCTGTAAATCGGCCGCGGTCCGTTGGTATACGTCGGACCCGCGTGTCGCCACTATCAGTGATTGCAGACCGAGCGCCGTTACATGGCAGGTCTAGTCTAGAGAGACTCCCTAGCACTCGCCCCAGTTGTACAGCCGACTTCGCTAGCGCTGGTTCACTGCCTACATACGCTCTCATTTGCCGAGACGACAGTTTAGCACAGCCTTCAGCTACGCCATTTGCTACGACCATATTCAGTTACTATTCTGAACAGATAATATTGTGAATCATGTACCATCAAGAGCGACGTTCATCATTACTGGTTTAAAGTTAAGTATCAAACTAATTACGTCCGCTTTCTGAATTCTAATTCCTTGTCATGTTCCAGACCTCACCTCAGTATAGTCCTTCCCTCCGCACGCCAGCTTGCGTCGCGTGCATTTCGGCCTCCAACAGTAACACGGTGTTGGTTCTTTTGCCAACACAACAGGTATCATTGTGTGATGTGTGTCGGAGGGCACATGGTACGACAGAAACATTTTTCCCGTTCCATCCATGATTAATATGCGGAGAGAAAGAACACCGCTTCACGTGTGCCCAATTCTCTTTGATTTCTTGCTGCTCCTGGTCCCTTCTCGAGATATAATTTCAAGGACGTCACACCTTTCTTGATTCCTATTTCAAAGCGCGCTATTGGAATTTTGAGGTTGAGCTTTTTCGCAGTGTTTAGCGTCCACTCGGTAGCATCTGCGTTGTAATTATTTGATCATTTTCGTGACTTTCGCTCCATGGTTAAAGGAACCCCTTAAGAAGTGTGCACTTCATCTTCCTGTCATCTCAACATCTGCAGTTAATCCTAAACTTACTTGTTTCCTCCAACTGAGAATGTGCTCCCCCGTCCCAAACTCATCCTACTCCCCTCTCCCCCCTCCCCCTCCCCCCACCCCCTCCGAGCGAAGTGAACACTGGACTCGCGTTCGAGAGGACGGCGGTTCAAACCCGCGTCCGGAAACCTGATGTAGAATTTCCGTGATTTCGCTAAATCGCTTCAGCCAAATGCCGAAATGGTTCCCTTGAAAGGGCACGGCCGATTTCCCTCCCTAATCTGATGGGACCGATGACCTCGCTGTTCAGTACCCTCCCCTCACACCAACCAACTAACCAGATCTCCCCCCACCCCTCACCGAGACGCCCTCATTCCTCAGTAGGAACGACCATTCAACGTGGGGTCCAACGAGCTGTGAAACTTGGTTTTCCACACAGTTGAATCAATCGTTAAAGCTCCAGTAGGTAAAAGAAAGGACCCCATTTTTTAAAACTTTAACTGTTAAATAATATCATACTCACGTAATTGTGTTGCCTTGTACATTTACCCAAGCCCTTTGAAACATCGTACATTGCGACCAAAGGGCAATTGGGAAGTAGCTAAATCGTCTCCCACTCCGACGTACCTCCTGGAATTACAGGGAATTAATTAAATTGCTATGCATCATTTCAAATGGAGCCATTGATATGCCATAGACCTTTGAAAAATGTAACACCGTCGACTATTCATTGTGATCTACATGTCTACAAACCATGCGTGTCGTGTCGTGTGTGTGTGTGTGTGTGTGTGTGTGTGTGTGTGAGACCGGGGAGATGGTCCGCGGCTTCCGGCCCTCGCTGTCGTAAAGCTCTCACGCGCGACTCCAGTGCTCCAGCTCCAGCCGATGCCGTTTTTGTCAGCCTCGTGTAGACAACGGGCTGGAGCGACTCTGTGAAGCCAGTGCTATCTCAGCTCCTGTATGAGACAACAAATCCGTTCTCAAGCCTGAACATTCAGCTCCAGATGTAAACGGTCTGCATTTCAAATCGCTCTGTGCTACGAAGTTAACTTGCAGGCTGACTATGTTGCACACTTAAGAAATGCCCAGAGACGAATGGTTCTGAACATCGTTCTTAGGGTCCCATACTCAATCGGTAAAAGCGCAACACTTACAGGGTAGCTTTGTGGTCTCTCTCTTTGTCCGAGTTTTGGAAACAATTTTTTCTGAGGAACAGATGGACGTATCAAGTTGAAATTATGCCACATATTGAGGCCTAAGACCCCTTGGCGATGTAAAAAAGTGAAGCATCTAAGTCGATGCAAACAAAAGATACGGTCATTTATGTCACATATTTTGATAGTCGCAAAATCACTCATCAAAACCTATAGGGTAATTCACTTTGATCTACAATCAAGAAATTTACCAAGAAGCAACGTTTCGCACGGCAACCAAAATAAAGAACCGAAAATTGTTAATTAGTAATCTGTATTCGTTGTCAGATTGTCTGTCTGTCCGTCCGTCTATTAAAACCACTTTCTCTCAGGAATTGTAAGACGTATCAAACTGAACTTTGTGTCACATACTACGATCTATGGTTCCTTGGCGAAATAATAAACGTTAGCTGTTAAGTCAATGCAATCAAAAGATACGGACATTTATAGCAAATATTTTAATGCAAGCCCCTTTTTCCTCAGTAACGGGCAGGTGTATCAAGTTCATATTTGTGTTACATACTAAGGACTATAGTCCTTTGCTGGTCTAAATCGTTAAGCTTCTAAGTCAGTGCAATCAAACGATACGGCAATTTCTGTCACATATTTTGATACCCACAAACTCACTCACTGAAACCTACATGGCACCTCGCTGTCACGTAGAATCATGAAATTTGTTATATTATAATCATGTCACACGACAAAATGTTTCTTTTGTCATTTGTTTTCCGACTTCAAAGTAGAAATTAAATATTCTCGAAAGTCTTGGAATCGATGGGGCCGACATCTTTCCGGTATCAGTGGCAATAACACGCCAAAATCTTCGATGTCTTCGATCCTCGGAATGGTTGAACAATCCAAATATGTACATAATTAAGTTGGTATGGGACGCTCAGAGCACGAGTAATACTCGAACATGGCCATTTTTTTTCACAGTAGTTAAATTTCGCAGCATGTAAGCGAATTTGTTATGTAGTTAGGTTTTCCTCAGATGATTCGAACGATTTTTTTTTTTTTTCTCGAAATGATGTGCACCGGGTCAGTTTGCGGGATATGTACGAGGGCTAGCCAAAAAGTAGATACGTTTTCACCTGCAGCAACAATGGACGGGGCTAATGCGGCCATATTGTTTTTCGAGGATTTGTCCGTTCAGCCTGTACTCAGCCGTGCCAACATGAGTTCGTGTCTTTTCTGGCCATGGGACAATCGACTGGTTTTAACAATTGACCAGTCGATTATTTTTTCGTTCAATTGCTTTTCTCGGTAGAATTAAACCACCGAATGGAACTAGTCTCTTCGGACACGTTAGCTTTGTGAATGTTTCCACTCTCCGAGTTTGAGTAGTTTCACTTAGACTCTCTTTCAGCTTGTTCATTTATACGTAAACCCTGACTACGTTGCCAGCTTTTTAGATACAAATAAGGTATTTTATTTCAAGGAGATGGGATTGGAAAACAAATTTCTAAAAATGTTGTATTTTCAAAATATATGTATCCGTTGTAAGTAGGCTGTTTACGTTTTTATGTTGGTATCGCCACGTAGTGCTCTGTATGAAAATCACTGACTGTGCTGTGTGCAATCTGTGGCTGGTTGGCATTGTTGGAATATTCGCTATTGTAGTGTTGGGCAGTTGAATGTGAACAGCGCGTAGCGTTGTGTAGTTGGAGGTGAGCCTCCGGCAGTGGTGGATGTGGGGAGAGAGATGGCAGCATTTTGAGAGCAGACAATCTGGACTTGTGTTCGTCACAAAAAGGAAATTTGTAAGACTGGATGTCATTAACTGATTTTGGTATATAAAAAACAATGTATTTACCTTCATTGTGTTCGAAAGTCATTTTATATATATTAAGGTAAACACATTGTTTGTTCTATACCTATCAGTAGTTAGTGCCTTCAGTAATTAGAATGTTTTTTTTTAGCTGGCAGTATTGGCGCTCGCTGTATTGCAGTAGTTCGAGTAACGAATATTTTTGGGAGGTAAGTGACTCATGAAAGGTATAGGTTATTGTTAGTCAGGGCGGTTCTTTTGTAGGGATTATAGAAAGTCAGATTGCGTTGCGCTAAAATATATTGTGTGTCAGTTTAATGTTGATCAGAATAAGTAAAGAGATAAATGTCTGAGTACGTTCAGCTTTGCTCAGCTGTTTGAAAATCAAACAACGTAGAAGTTTATCAGAACTGTCATTTATAAATTTTTCTGTGGGTATGATTCACAGTTTATAAAATATTTTCCAACTTCAAACATTAACAACGGGTTTTTCGTGTGTTACATTATAAATTTATATTTAAATAGATTAACAATAACTTTTTTGTTTAGATTTATTGAAAATCTTTCTTTCTCACCTCGTTGGCTTGCACTCGTCACCAATAGTAATTTTCTTTCGGTAAATGCTGAAGTGACGTGAGCAGAAAGCATATAACATACAATTTTTTAATTGTTTGATGACCTAATCAGTTGCTTTTTAAGGATATGCTGTCAATAATATCACAAAATAGGTAGTGCATCTGTACCTATCACAGCAGCTGCCAAAATATTCGCATTCAGCGAATTAACTTCGGACGGCTGTCAATCGACATTAACGTCTGCTCATCCAGACGAGCATGTAAATATTCTGTCACTAGTTTGAGGTAATTTTCCCACGAAAAATATTTGTCGTCATTCGTTAATTGTTTTTGAATTCTTTTACTTAATATAGTTTCAGAATACGAATCGTCTGTGCAAATATTGTATAGCTCACTGAAGTTATCTTGAGAGTCACTTTTTATCCACTCGTATCATTTCTTTCCATGCCACGTTAAAAACATTCAAGCTGACTACTAAGAAAACGCCTTTTCATTAACCTGGACGAAATAATGAACTGAAAGCTACTTATTGGCATTCAACAAAAAGCAATAACGGAATGGCAATAAGAATGACGACAGGTTATAACAGAGTGCACTTGACGATAATGAATTAACGACGGCAAAACTGAGTGTGCCTGACTGTTTTCATTCCATATCTCCCACAGACTTGTCTCAGTCTAAAGAAATGAATGAAAGGTAATCCCACGGATATATAATTTAATCGACTGTTTTCGTTCTGTTGCTCCTAGAGACGGTTTCGTCCAAAAAATGGATGAGTAGTCCAATCGATAACTGGAGCTACAACCGAATTATCGATTGTTTACATTAGGTTGCTCCCAGACTGGTTTCACTCAAAAGAATGAATGGATAATCCAGCCGACACATAAGGCTACAACCGAATGAGTCGGCTGCTTTCATTCGGTTGTTCCCATCACTAGTCGTTTCTCGTCGTCTCACAATTACATTTTTAAATATGTGCCGCAACTGAAAATCCCGCTAGTTGTGAATCGCGGTCAGTAATGCTGATTTTTTTAGCAAAAAATCGTAAAAAGACTGGAATTTATTGGCAAGACATCGTAATAACTGAAGGTGGGTTAGACGTAATAATTGCCGAATTAATGTTCACCACGAAGAACGAGATGCGTGACCAAGGGTTGTGACGGATGGCTCAAATGGTTCAAATGGCTCTGAGCGCTATGCGACTTAACTTCTCAAGTCATCAGTCGCCTAGAACTTAGAACTAATTAAACCTAACTAACCTAAGGACATCACACACATCCATGCCCGAGGCAGGATTCGAACCTGCGACCGTAGCGGTCGCCCGGCTCCAGACTGCAGCGCCCAGAACCGCACGGCCACTCTGGCCGGCCTGTGACGGATGAACTGGTCGCGGAAGTCGATGACAAGATTCAAGAAAACCGCCGATTCACAACGACGGAGCTCTCATTCAGCTTCCCACAAACTTCACAAAGTCTGTTGCATCAAATCGTTCCACAGATGTTAGGTTATCACAAATTTTGTGTAAGATGGGTACCAAAATTCTTGACAGAAGACCACAAGAAGCAGTGTAATGCTGCATCATTAACATTTATGGATTGTTACGAAAAAGATGGTGACTTAATCTTTGAACGAATCGTAACTGGAGACGGGACTGTGTCAAACATGTGAAGTGCGAGAGCAAATTGGAGTCTACGCTAGGGGGGCACACAAATTACCAACCGCCACAAAAAGACATCTGTTTACAAATGATGAAGACCTGGCTCGCAACGCAGCGATTTGACAACGACATCGCCGAACTGCGGAGGGCGTGACTAGCTGGTTGACGTCTCAGACGGCTGAATTTTATGTCAACGGAACTTCAAAGCTTGTTTGCTGCTATGATAAGTGCCTGAACTTTTATGGAGACTGTGTTGAAAAGTAGCACTTAAAAGCAGCTGCCAAATGAATAAAAAAAATTTTCCTACACTTTCTTTTCCTTTCTTCGTGTATCCATAATGAAAATGGACGACTTGGGACGTCAGCTGGTATAATACATGTTAAAAAAAGACGTAATTCCTCACGCTGTATTAAGATGTTGGTTTTATTGGCAACTAGTTTCGATGTTGTTTCAACATCATCTTCAGGCCCATACTGTTACTGTTAACAAGTGTGGGCCTGAAGATGATGTTGTAACAACATCGAAACTAGTTGCCAATAAAACCATCACCTTAATACAGCTGGAGGAATTACGTCTAATTTTAACATTCTTTTCCTTTTTCTTTTTTTTCTAATACCAAAAAGCTATCTACTTTATGGATGGCCTTCGTGTCTATTACTAGTTTCAGTGGATGGCCACGTGCTGGCCATTCAGAAGTTCTTAAACGGTAGACTGGCCTAAATTCAACATTAGTGAACACGTTATTCTCGGCCCCATTCACGCAGCTATACTTAAAACTAGTTTTTCTTAAAAACAGGCTACTAGTTTTTAAATAAATAATAACCCATCAATAGAACTGAAGGATTGGTTGAGAAGAAATGCTTTTAGATTTGATATAAAACTTGCTTTGCTACGTGTCAGGAATTTACTGTTACTGGAAAAATGATCAAACATTTTCGTTTACATATATTGACGTTCTAAGCCGCTGAAAGCTTCAATATTAATATAGCTCATTCTTTCTTCTAGTGTTGTAGATATGGATATCACTATTCTTCTAAAATTGTGACTGACTATTTGTGACCAATGTCATTAGCAAATCTATACGGGGTTTCGTTATACCGTGAGATAGCCAAATATTTCGAAAACGACGAGTATGAAAAAATGTTCTAAGTGTAAAGTTAATATTAGTAAAGGGCACATCTGTCTGTGCTGAATCCATCCGCCATGGCAGGGTCAGATTTGTGTTTTCACGTTGGAGCCCCTGTTATATTACATATTCGGAATTTAGGACAAAAAATACGTGCGGTTTACTCAAACCATTGTTTTCCATTCGTGGTAGGTGGCACTGTAATTGATAACCATCAAGTCTACCTGTTTTTGCAGTTAAGACGTGATGCATTTGACACCACATTTCATTTACCATGTAACTATAAGCCTTTGTGTGCTAACTACTGATTTTGATGTTCAAACGTTACTTTAGTGCTGTAAATTTGATTGTGCAAAACAATATCGTTAGCCCTTTAAATGTCTATTAGAAGCTACGGTTCGAGTGATCCAGGAACAACGAAATGGATGTAATTGTTTTCTGTTCCTGTCGGGATGCTTGATACAAGCGAGTCCCCTTATCTCTCACCACTGGGGTGCTTGATTTCGGCTAATCCCTTTGCCTCTTACCATTGGCGTCCTCCTTTTGAGTGGAGCACGTGCTACTGTCATCTCACATTGTGGATGTATTGCCTTACTACAATGGCTGTCGTTTATATTCCGCCAGCAGCCGCTAGCTCGGAGTTACGGGGATTGGATGGAACACAAACAGAACTAAATCAGAGTGATGGCGGGGTTCGAGGACGTCTACCGAAATCAAGCATTTTGGTGGTCTGGGGACTCACCACACTCAACACTATAGGGAACAGAAAACTACGTTACTATACAAGTAGCTTATTTGCAAAAATATGAATGTCTGACCACAATATTTGTACCGAATGTTTCAGTAGCAGCATCAGCCATAACAACACAAAGGTCTACATTTACATCATAAATGAAATGTAGAATCAAATACGTCGGGACTTAAGTGCAAGAAGAGGCCACCTGATATTTGTCGATTACAGCGCCACCTGCCACGAATGGGAAACAATGGTTTGAGTAAATTCTACGTGTTTTGGTATAGAATCCGAATATGCCATAAAATGGGGGTTCCCATTTGAAAATACAAGGTTGGCCCTACCCCCATAGGAGGGGTGGTTAGGAAGAAGCCAGTGTAGCACAAACAGATGTTCCATTCACTAATATTAACTTTTCACCTAGAATTTTTTTTCCGTACGATACATCGTTTGCAAGAAATTTAGTTATCTCAAATTGAAACGAACACCCCGTATATTGTCGAGGTGCAGTTAAGATCCCTAACTACTTAGGGAGGCACCGAGACGATAATTGCAATGTTGTTTTTTCTGCAAACAGTACTTTCTGTCTTAAAGACAAAGTACCTCAGAAAATTATTCCGTAATTCATTACTGAGTAGAAATGTGTTAGGAAGCTAATTCGTTTCTTTCCATGCCTAGCGATGATACCAAAACAATAAAAAAGCCAAGTTTAATTGCTTGAGCAGCTCAGTAATATCTTTCTTCCAGTTAAAGTTTTCATCAGTATGCACACAGAAAAATTTGGAGCATTGTGGTCTGTTCTCTGTCTCCTGTTCATATGCTACATCAGTTGATTGTTTGACTAAATTTGTAGTACAGAAACGAATATAGCATGTTTTCTCAAAATTAACACTTCAAAGTTTTATCCTGTATTGAGATTTATTGTAACACTAGTGTCTTCTCCAAAACGTACCAGTTCTGCTTGATGAACGTTTACGGGTGGGTGATTCCCATGTATAAGGCATAGAAATGGATTCATCCTGTCGACATTCAATACCGGAATAAAATCAGCTAGATAATAAACATTTACACATAATCGCAAAAAAACTATCTTACGTAATAAATGGAATCTCTAAATCCAGCTCCCCACTGGTGCGAGTGCCATGACTAAGGCGGTGCAACCGCGCTAGTCTGTCGTGGAGCGTTGCTGCAAAATGTTGAGAATCACAGCGGACCATCTGCAACCCTGGACTAGGAAGGAAGCACTTCTTTTATTCCAAATATTTACGTCTCCTTTTCGAACTGAATACATAAAAAACTCTAAGCTAGAAGTTGGTAGGTCGGAACACCAAAGTACAGCACGAGGTAAGACTTGCACAAGTAATTCCGTTTGCTGTTTCTGCTGGTGGTGATTATGTGAGTGACGTAAGAAGTGAGACTAAAAGAAAACCTAAACCGTGAAGCGCTATATGGGTTAAATAGCGATGAACTTAACAAATGAGTGGGAAAAATCTAAACAGGGCAGCGTAATTGTTCTACGTTATCTCCTGAGCTGCATTTACGTTGCATTAATCTCACAGCATTGTAGATTGTGTAGTGACATTCAATAGTAATAATTAACCAGCCTCGATATAAAACTCAAACGTTAATATACAATGTGGATGCTAGTTTAGGATTAACTGTAGGTACAAGGTGAAATAATTGAGAAATGTAAGCCGGGCAGGTGTAATGTTTTTAACTATCAATAGTATCGTATTAATCCTTTATCACTTCGTATCATAACGAAGATTACATTACAATATTGACAGACTTGTAGATATAGTGTCGGACGGACAGCGAAGGTAAGAAGGAAACGGATTAATACTATGACACAACATCACATTACTCACGACAGTCAATGATAACAGACAACTGTATATAGACAATCATGTTAGTTGCTCTGTCAAACAGGAGATTTGGAAACCACTGCCAAATTCGTTACACTATCTAAAGTGCTAACTTTGCTAGTGGTCTGACACTATATTCAGTCTCTTACTATTTCGTCCTAATTGTTTCTAATCCACATATGTAGTACAACCGACGTCGTGGCTAAATTGCTCCACATATTATTTTTATGCCACTATGAGTTCTCCACTCTGCTGCCCCTTCCAGTGCCAAGCAAATTATTTCTGTATATCTTACCAGATATGACACAACACTGTCACTTTTTTTCTGTTAACTCACCTGTAGAAACTCTCTCTCTCCCATGCTCCGTTGAATATGGTCAGGATTTATAGTACTAAAATTAGCAGTGATAGTGGAATGTAAATAGAAACGTCGATGTCATAATCTGTTTTGCAAACGGGACGTTAATCAAGATGTAAAAGGATCTTTTCCTAATGAGGTACAGAGCAAGAGAGAGTGGGGGTGTGGAGGGGGGAGGGAGGAAGGGAAAGAGAGAGATCTTGGTCTGTCACTATGACGTCTCCCTTCAAGTGCCCCCTTCAAGTGTCAAGTACATTATTGCCTAGTGCCTTAGCACGTGTCTCACAACATTGTCATTATTTTAATAATTGATCTCTAGATAACCCTTCTCTACTACATATGGTTACGCATTACAACATTAAAATTTGAAGCGAAAGCATAATATTGATAGAAATTTTGAAGTCTTTATCTGTTTAGTACGGAAGAAATAATAAGGGAGGGTTCGTGGACAGGGGGAGAAATATGCCGAAGGGGTTGCAGCCAGAAAGAAGTAACGCAGAGCCGGACTGACCTGCGACGGACAGCAGCAGCAGGTGCAGGGCCAGGGTCGGTTGCGCCATGGCGGCGAGGGCGCAGACGTCGACGGCGCGGAGTCGCGGGTGTCGGACGCAGGGCTGGTCTCCCCGAGCTACTGTGCACTGGCGGATGACGGCGCGGCCGCGGGCAAGCACCGACTGGAGGCCGGCGGCGGAGGGCCGCTCCACTGTGCGCGCCGCCGACGCCAGCGCCGCCCGCGGCCGCGTGCCCAACCACGGCCCGCCGCGGAGCACAGCGGCGTGCCGTTCCGTGCCGTGGCGTGGCGTGGCGTAAAAAAAGTGCCCGCGCGCGCACCAGCCAGCCGGGCAGGCGCCGGGATAATTTTAGATCGGCCCCCGACAGATTTCCGTGCGGACCGCCGCTAGGCGGGGTAGCAGCTAACCGTCAACAAGCAACTGTCTTATTGTTGCACAGGGGTCTCACAACGCGTGCCTGCGAGGCACGCCTGCCAGAACGCGCGTCGTCGGAGATAGGGTGTCTTATCGCCATTTGCAGACGGCATTGCTCTTCAAAGTTGACATTACCATCGACTTCGGTGTAAAATTAGGCGACTGAAAATCATTTCCGTCGCCTTAGCCCTTAGATGCATAACAGCGATCTTTTGCACGCGGCAACTTTCATTCTTGCAAGAAACTGTCTTACAATGTATTTATTTTAGCTGATGTCTTGTGTAACCCTTGGAAATACAATTGACAGACTTCAGAAGCAACGTTGTCAAATTAATTTTTTTAATTTTATAAATTTTGCATACTGGTGTAATATATACGTACTGCGAAAAGATGCCTTTCCTGTATTTCGCTGCATTTGGAACTGTTTGCACCTTTATTTACTTCCTACACAAAATGGTTCAAATGGCTCTGAGCACTATGGGACTTAACTTCTGAGGTCATCAGTCCCCTAGAACTTAGTACTGTTTAAACCTAACTAATCTAAGGACATCACACACATCCATGCCCGAGGCACGATTCGAACTTGCGACCGTAGCAGTCGCGCGGTTCCAGACTGTAGCGCCTAGAACCGCCGGCCACCCCGGCCGGCCTTCCTACAGACTTCTCTTCCTCGTTCGACCGTCACCTCTGATAAATATCTCACTCCATTAAGGGGAAATCAGCAGATCTCAATGCATAGTGTTATCAAGACCGCAACTGGGGTGTGTAGGCCACACCTTCATACAAGTGGAATGTGATGATCGGTGTTGTTGTCAGTCTTGCGTGGGGGCTTAGTTAAAACGAAAGGACTAATATTAATGAATAAATGCAATAATTTTAGTAGCTGTGTGACCGGTTACGAAGTCTCGTAACCGGTTGGCCCTGACTAGTATTAGCACGCAATCTGGCTGCGTAAAATAAAAATAAAGAATGACAAGGAGTTTCCATTAACACAATTAATTAATTAAGTCCCCTGCAACTATAAAAGCTGCAAAACAACAAAGCACAACTGTAACTGTTCTGTGTGTGGTAGTGTGACTCAACGTACATGTATCTGCTCGGTTCTTTCTCAATACGACAAAATATTTTAAACACCATTCACAATGAACTAATTGAAAAACCAGAAATACTATATTTGCACATAGAAACCAGAATTACAAGTCTAATAAATGAACACGAGCCAGATGCCTTGTTGACTGTACCTGTGATCAAGGGGCATTGTCATTAAAGAAAACTGTTATAACTTTTTACCTCATTATATATTGACGAAAGTTTTAATTACACCAGCATCATAAATCAAAAGCCCATCTCCTTTCTCAAATACACTCTGACAATTGCAACTTCTTCCATCTATACATTACACCAACCGAACAGCATCTACTCTCTCGCCCAACAGAACAACAACTGCCCACGACATCCTATGAAATACTACTGCACCAGTGGAGGCGGCTGAATAATAATCTTTGGCGCAATCTCTGGCGCTGTGACTCAGTGTAGCCACCTTTCAAAAGAAATGGCTCTGAGCACTATGCGACTTAACTTCTGAGGTCATCAGTCGCCTAGAACTTAGAACTAATTAAACCTAACTAACCTAAGGACATCACACACATCCATGCCCGAGGCAGGATTCGAACCTGCGACCATAGTGGTCAAGCGGTTTCAGACTGAAGCGCCTAGAACCGCACGGCCACACCGGCCGGCTGCCACCTTTCAGTCATAATGCAATTATACTATTATTCGATTCAATGTTATTGCATCTGGGACTGAGTGTACTTCAATCGGTGCATGTATTTGCCTCTGTGCTTGAAGCCCATCAGAATGCGATCTGTTATTCCAACAACCAGACAAGTTGCTCGTGAAGTGATTCAGATTTGTAAAGTATATACGACAGTCGAAAAAAAAAATTGGATGTAGTATCTCGGGGTCCTCTTGGGTTTTCATGTGCAACCTCCTGTAGGCTATATTGAA
The DNA here is from genome assembly GCF_021461395.2 of Schistocerca americana. Taxonomy (NCBI): domain Eukaryota; kingdom Metazoa; phylum Arthropoda; class Insecta; order Orthoptera; family Acrididae; genus Schistocerca; species Schistocerca americana. The sequence goes on along the minus strand of NC_060123.1, from coordinate 632,642,934 downwards.
TGCCTATGGTTCAAATTGCTCTGAGCTCTATGGGACTTAACATCTGGGGCCATCAGTCCCCTAGACTTAGAACTACTGAAACCTAACTAACCTAAGGACATCACCACACACATCCATGCCCGAGGCAGGTTTCGAACCAGCTACCATAGCAGCAACGTGTTTCCGGAATAACGCGTCTAGAACCACTTGGCCATAGCGGCCGGATTGAATGCCTATAAACCCGACAGTGGCGCAACGCATCGAATTTTTTTAACAGTTATTTCTCAGCACAACCTACTCTGCAACGTCTTTACAAGCTTCCCAGACTATTTCTGACCACACTGTATATTCTTCTTCTGCTTTTACGGCCTTATTGGACCACTTCAGTCATTAATTACCAGATCATTTTCTTCAGTAAGTTTTCTTTCCGAACTGCGTTGTACCCCATCATTTTTTCTGATCCTTTATGTTGTTCCTCACATTTTTATATAGTTCGTCAGTTTTCGGTTTGGATCATATTTTTATGTTTTCCAGTGTCTTTACATTTCCTGTTTTGTTCTGCCAATCGTCTAGGGTTTATTCTAGCTCTATCATATCCTCCCTGATTTCCTTTCTCCATCATACTTGTTACTTCATGTTCCAGTGGTTGTCTATTATTTTTCAGTACAATCTGGTTTCTGGTGTCCTCGTAGTGTGACCAAATAAAGAGATCCTTTTTTCCGTACAGTATTGTAATGGACTCAAGTTCACTGAGCCCCAATTCATTTGTCACTATCTGCCACTGTCCATTTTTAGACATTTCTTATTTATCTATATTCTAGCTATTCTTCTCTCTACTTTTATGATTTTGTCAATTCTATTTTTCTGAGTGACTCTGAAAAGAGTTTCACCATCGTATGTCACCTATGGTTGAACCATTGTCTTGTTATGATTTAATTTAGTTTTGATTGATGGTGATACATTTTTATTGTATGTGGCCCCACGTTAATTTTTGAGCTTTTATTATTGGGTTAATACATTCTTACCATACAGGTTTCTCATTCAAATTTTGTATTATAGTTTCTCTTAGGTATTTAATTTATACCGCCATTTTTACATTCATATTATTTACTCATATGTTATCCATTACCAGTGGATCTGCTACCATAATATCAGTTTTTCGAATAATATCTTGAGTCCTATTTTTTGTGCTTGTTATTTGATTTCTGACTTCCTGAAAGTTATTAGCTAGTAACGCTAAGTCATCTGCGAATCCGAAGAAATTTAAGTTTATTTAATCTTTCTTAATTCCAAATCTTATGTTTTTAGGATTTTCCTTGCACCGTTTCCTCATCACGTCTCCAGTGCACAGTGGAAAAATATTGGCGATAAACCATCTCCCTGTCTTAACCCTGTTTTAATCGTAAATGGAACTGATATTTCCCCTCTGAATTTGAGGTGTGGTGTTTGTTAAGTTTATTATTTATTACTTTTGGATGGAGTCTGAAATTCGCTGGTATCTTCATCAATGGAGATCTGTGGATACAATCGCAATCTTTTTTGAAGTTTACACAGGTTGTGACTGTCGCTTTTAATCTTATTTTGTAATAATCCATTGTCAGTTTCAAAGTCATTATCTGTTTTTCACAGCTTCCCCCGGGGCATAAATACTTCATGGTATTCTACAAGTTACAGTTCAAGCTAATACAGTATTTACATCGATTGCATAGAATTCGAGACATGCCTTGGTATGTAATATCCGACGGGGCATTCGACCTTAGTTGTCTCGATTTGATTTGTTTTATTTTTCGTGCTATGGGTGGATTATAGCTATAGTCAAATGTTATGGTAGTTCTTCTTTGTTCCAGATTTTTGCTAGCAATTTCTGTAATGATATCTTCAGTAGTCGTGCTGCATATTTGCAAATTTCTTCAAATGTTTAATATTATTCAATTTCTTTGTAGTTTTGAGCTGTTTCAAAGCTTTGTAGGCTTCATGGATTTTGCTTTGGGTTGTATTTTCTGCTGGTGTTTTAACAGGAGTACTGTGTATATTTTCAGTCATTTTGGGGGATCTTTACAATTCAATAATTTGTCAAACTTTTTCCTAAAATTTCTGCATTTTCCTATTGCTATGGCCCATCATATTATTTTTATCCTTTGTCATTAATGTAGCACGGTCATATATTTTTAATTGTCTGCGAAATACTATGCAATAATCTCTTGAGTTTGTTTTCTCGGTATTTATTCCTTACAATTGTATCGTCTTGGTACTGGCGTTTAACCCTTCCGATTACTTTTTTTGTGAGTCCGAAGTGTGATTCTTCTGTTTTATGACTTCTATACAGTAACAAAGCTTGATGTCTATGATCAGAGACTCGACTCGCTAGTCGCTCTCACTCTTTTATAACAACCATCGTTGCACTATTTAGGTTTTTCCATTGAGTTTATTGGGATAGTTGTTCAGCCATCTGTTTTAATTAAGGAACTGTTTCCACTACATTGTCCGTTATTTTTATATTCCCTGTTTTGTCTTCGTATTTACCAATTAATGAGACACGTAGTATCTCTTATTTTTGGCTTGAGTTTTTTTCTTTGGCATTGTAGTGAATTTAATTTTAATTTCTGTCATGCAATGATCTGATCTGGTATCTTTCCCTCCCAGAACTTTCATGTTATAGATTTCCCTGTGGTAATTTTTATCCATGCAGATATGATCCAGCTGCCTTTGTCCTTTATTCCAGGCTGAATGTTTCCAGTTTTTGAGCTTATTTGGCCTTCTCTTGAAGTGTGTTGGCTTTGAGATCATGTCATGGTCTCTGCAGAAATCCACCAGCCTTATGCCTCTCCTGTTTGTTCTTTTATGTGCTGACCATTTCCCTGTTGTGCCTCTGTATATCTGTTGCCTTCCTAACTGGACGTTAAAAATCCCAATTAAAACTTTGTTGCGATTTTTATGTACTTTTCTTGTTATCTCATCTTAAATTTCCCCAAATAGACTCACATCTCCTCTGTGTTCTTTCTTTTTATTTTTACCATTCGTTGGGGCATGAGTATTTATTATTATATTCATTTTACTTGTATCTTTTGTAGTTAGCGTTGATAGCCTTGGAGAGTGTTACTGAAATTCTATTACAGAAACAGATACTTGATTGACAGATACAGATTGACCACAAATACCGTCACAGATTATGGACATTGTTTCATTATTCATTTTCCTCGCATTCCCTTCTAACTTCTACATTCTTGTGATTATATAGGTTCCTGACCAGTGTTTCCACTGCTGTTACAGTTATTAGAATCCCTTCTTGACGCTATTCGTCTGGCAAAATTTTGAGTTTACCTGGTTGTATGATAGAATTTATATTGTGTACTGCATGGTAGCTTATCTGTAATGTCCTGAGTCTAAATTTTGATCTCCTGTCAGTCTTTGATATTTTCAGATTCTCCGACTGGCCAAAGTTATTTTTCAGTTGACTGCTCGCCGTATCCGAGTGCTGACTTCCTTACCAAACGGCAGATTTCCATTTTTAATTTTCAAAGAAAGTCATTCTACAGGGAGTCTGGTACGTCACTCGCCGTTTTTAAAGAGTTATAATTTCTTTATTTATGAACCAATTTTCTTAGAACTACTTTTGTTAGAAACAGTTGAGGTTGTGTCATTTTTCTTTTGTTGCAGTTGGAAAATGACTCATTTCTTGACTGTGAAAGAACAGGACAAAATAGCAGCTCGTTATGAGGTCTGGGGTTCTGTGGTGATGAGCGTAAATGTAGTGGAGGGCTGAATGGGAGATCCAAGTAAAACTGGGTGCAAAAATAGTTAAAAATTGCCATTCCAAATTCCTAACAACAGAGAGTGTCGCCAATACAAGAAGATCACGAAGGCCATCAACTTCAAGGACACTGGAGTATGTTGACAGAGTTCATGAAATGTTCACTAGGAGCCGCAAGAAATCACTACGCCAAGGATCTCGTGAAAGTAATCTTTCACGTTATGCAGTTGCAACGATTCTTAAGAAAGATCTCAGTTCTACGCCGTTGAAACCGCATTACGTGCAGCAGTTCTTTCCTGGTGACTGTGACAGGAGAAGAGAGTTTGGAGAAATTTTCTTGTATTGGAACGAATGATTGGCCTGAATGTATTGAGAATAATTTGTGGACTGATGGGATAGTTTTTCACGTTGGAGAATTTGTAAACAGGCCTAACTACCGTTACTAGGCAGCCTAAAACTCACATGAATGTGTTGAAGAAGCACAAGGGCGTCGGAAGATGACATTATAGTGTGGTATCACGTCATCTGAAGTTGTTGGTACTTTTTTCTACAGAACACAATTATGGTGAAAGATTTCTGTAAATGTTGCAAGATCGTGTGTGACCAGTGTTCTGGCATAAGCTGTTGCTAGCACACCGGTCGGCAAAGATGTAACGCGAAGATCGATAGTAGGCGTTCGATCAAGCTTGACTATCGCGAGAGAGGCCAGAGACACACTGACAAGCAACACGATTCCAACGCCCCCTCGACAGCGTGATTTAGGTCGCCGTCGCTGACCAGAGGCCTCAGCCACAAACTCGGTCACTGACGGGCTAACTTACTGTCACTGACTCTCACTGACTCGCACTCCAGTTGGCGTCTATCTACGACAGAACATAGCGTCAGACTGTAACTAGATTATTGATATTGTCTGCGAGAGTACTATTACGGATGAGCTTGTACCACAACACATGATACTTATTAAAGTGAAGTAGCAGCTACCTGTTCAAGTAAACAAAAAACCGTGCTAATCCAGTAATTTCACAGTGGAGCAACCGATAGCTTCACTTCACGCAGGACACAGCACGTGCATATTTTGCAAATGATGCCCATGAATGGTTGCACTGTGATTTCTTAGGTCGTTAGATTAGAAGACGTGGTGCACATGAATGGCCCGCCCACAGCCTTGATTTAACGCCTTGCGACTTTTTCCTCTGGGGTGGGCTAAGAAGGAGGTTTACAAGAAGAAATCACGAATGATGCACCTACCACGTTGCAGGCAGTAGTATCGCGCGTACGAATTCGTTTAGAAACATGTGTAGTGGATACTGGAGATTATGTGCAAGTTTAAAATGACGTTAAATACATTCTAAAGAAGTTCTGTTTCTAACAAAAGTAGTACCAAGAAAATTTGTTCATAAATAAAGAAATTCTAATTATTTAAAAATAGGGGTGATTATTTATTAGACACCCTGTCCGCCACCTGGGACCGACCTCGTTAATTCTGTTCAGTGGCTTAGGAGAAGATGAGGAACAACCACAAACACTGATCAGCCGGAACATTATGGCCACCTACTACCAACCTGTATGTCCACTTTTAGCATGGATGACAACGGCTATCCTCGTGGCGTGGAAGCACTGAGGTCCTGGTAGGTCGTTGGAGGGAATTGGTACGACATCTGCACACAGAAGTCACCTAACTCCCGCAAATTCCGGGTAGGAAGCGATGAACTCTGCCACTTTCAGAGAACACATCCCAGATTTGTTGGATAGGGTCGGATGTGGTGTGTTGGGGTGACCAGAACATCAATTGGAACTCTCCACTGTGTTTCTCGAACTACTCCATCATACTCCTGGCCTAGTGACACAGCTCATTACCTTTTTGGAAAATGCCACTGCTGTCGGCAAACCTGGTCGCCATGAAGGGGTCTACACGGTGTGCATCCAGTGTACGTTACTCCTTGGCCGTCATGATGCCTTGTGCGAAATGCTCTGGACTCATGGATGCCTACGTGAATGTTCCCATGAGCGTAATGGAGCCCCCGCTAGCTCGCCTCCACAACGCAGAACAGATGTTCACGAGCTTCGAAAGACGACGGTTCGCTACCTCCCATCCGCATGATGAAGAAGGTATCGGGAGTCATCAGACCATGCAACGCTCTGTCACAGCACCAGCGTCCAGTGCCGATGGTCACGAGCTCATTTCAGTCGTTTTTGCCGATGTAGTGATGTTAATAACAGCACATGTATGGGTCGTCGGCTACGAAGGCCCATCATTACTTGTGTTCGGTGCACTGTGTGTTGAGACACACTTTTACTCTGGCCAGCATTAAAATTTGATTTTAGTTGCACCACAGTTCGCTGCCTGTTCTGTTTTACTAGTCTGCCCAGCCTACGACATGCGACATTTGTAATGTGAGGCTTCCGCCTGCTCAGCTGAGCAGCAGACCTGGATTCGATTCTCGTCCGGGTTGGAGAATTTCTCCGCTCGTGGACTGCGTGTTGTGTCGTCCCCATCATCAATTCATTCTCACCACCGGCGCGCAAGTGAAATAGAAAACTCGGCTGCCGAACTTCTCCGCATAGAACCTCCCGTCCAGCAATACCATACGATCATTTCATTTTTTGTACTGAGACCGGTTTTAGACGGTCTAAACCCACGACGTCTGGACGTAGTTGGACATTGGTTTCGACAGGTGTTGAAGACACTCACCACAGCACTATTCGAACACCCGACAAGTTGTGCAGTTTCCGAAATGCTAATGCAGAGCCTCCGGATCATCACCATCTTCCTCGGTCAAACTCAGAGAGATCGAGGGACTTCGCCATTCTACACACGGACAGCATGCTCGCTGATACTGCATACATCTTGCGTGTATCTGGCTACAGTCATAAGTGACTGACCAGCTTGATCAATATGACCACCCACTGTGGTCATAATGATCAAGGTGGTCAGCGTACATACATATGTTCAACTATTTAATAATATGTTTGGAAGTGTTCACTCACCTTTGATGATAAGTTTGCTGTAAGGATTTATGCTGATGTTTGACACCGCACTTGACAAGTATACATACACAATTATTGTGGGAGATGTCGTGTCCGCCCCTCGCGTCTGATACAGGGTACCTAGGAAGCTATTTTCTCGGATAGCTAGACAACAAATCAAGCAAATATTATTAATGGAGTTTACTACAGTAAATTAAATTGACAATACTTCACTTTGTGTATTTGAAAAGATGGCTCGCTATCAAATAGCGCCTTGCGCTGTGTGGCTGAACGGTTCTAGGCGCTTCAGTCCGGAACCGCGCTGCTGCTGCGGTCGTAGGTTCGAATCCTGTCTCGGGCATGGATGTGTGTGATGTCCTTAGGTTAGTTTGGTTTAATTCGTTCTAAGTCTAGGGGACTGATGACCTCAGATGTTAAGTCCCATAGTGCTTAGGCCGGCCGAAGTGGCCGTGCGGTTAAAGGCGCTGCAGTCTGGAACCCCAAGACCGCTAGGGTCGCAGGTTCGAATCCTGCCTCGGGCATGGATGTTTGTGATGTCCTTAGGTTAGTTAGGTTTAACTAGTTCTAAGTTCTAGGGGACTAATGACCTCAGCAGTTGAGTCCCATAGTGCTCAGAGCACTATAGTGCACCATAGTGCTTAGAGCCATTTGAACCATATAAAATGGCGACATGTAAATAGTCAATGTCCTTCAATATATACAATTTTCATGCAATCAAATAACACAGATCACAAGTCACGGCTAAAGCGTTTATATCACGGCTCGTCTTGTAGTGCGGCCGAGGCTAGGCGGAGCAGCGCTTATATTCTCTTCGTATATGGGCCGCTCCTGTTATGGTGTCGTCCTAGTCAGCGTTCCATTGGCTGACATCGTCTCACAGCCTTCTCCTGCTGTATCGTTCCAAGCCGTCGTGCCGGCGCTTGATGTTACGCCGGAACAGGACACAACTATATTACTTATTAAGCACAAATTGTGCAATCTTGGTTATTTATGGAAGCTACTTTCTCCACCTCAACAGAAAAGCCCACAACTGAAGCCCAAATGAATAGGGCCAGACTACAGAGAGACCGGCAGTTGACAAGAACCGTACTACACAACTGCGTGACGTCACATAAACGCAGACATAAGCTGACCCACGCTTCACTCAGACACTACCAGCACAGTACCAACAGTACCTCAAGAGAACAGCAGGACTATGTCTACACTGGCCTTCAAGAAGAGCCGGACTGGAGACTACAAGTGATCGTTGCCATCATTCACTGTATTCCAGACTAGACCAGAGTCAAAGGCACTTCAATGCCAGTACACATTTACCCACTGCTATGCACAGTTTTCTTACTACCGTTCAGTACCGTAAAATTTCTATTTATTAAGTATTGTAAATTGTTGTTAATCAGTGTCATCATCATCATTTTGCCTAGCTGTTGCCTAATGCTATTTGGCACTGTGATGAAGCCATAAAGTTGCTCGATGCAAGGAAGCCACCTTACAACAGCAACTAGTTTTGGTGGTAGAGCTGTATCTTCGTGCCACATAAGTATATTTGACACTAAGTGTATTTGGTGAATACAACAGAAGCTATGAAAGTAACTCGGATTAACCACAGTAATTAACCATTCATAGACACATAAATGAGAGCTACTCCTGACTCCAAAGATTTACATTGTGGACATATGCGCGCCCACCATTTTACATATGAACTCAAGCACCTCTCCCATCTCATTCTGTCCTTTCCCGAATTTGTCGCCAAGTCGCAGAGTGGCTCTCTGTTCTCTACCATGAACCAATCAGAAGGAACCATTGGCAGGCTTGAAACGTGTTCCCGCTTGACTTTCAAGTAATCGTCCGCGTATGCAGTGGGCAATAACAACGCATAGTGCTTCCCAGAAGTTCCCCGTAACTGGTTTCCAAGTAAGTAATTCCTACTTTGCATTCATAATTACAGCCAAAACTAAAATATAAACAAAAGTTCACCAATCAGAAATATCGTTTCCCGTATCATCAGATTAATCTCCTTCAAGTGTACAGTCAATTGACCATAAATATTACACGTGCACTGATTTGATGCAGCTGTCCATGACAGTCAGTCTGAATAACGTCATGAGAGAGTTTTTCAGAAACAATCTCGTCCCATATGCAAATTAGTAATGAAAGTCCCATTTAATTGGAATAATTTACGTAGATAAAAGAGATACACCACAGTGCCAGTGATTCTCAGTAGATATGCTGTCTTGCTGTTGTCTTACTTTTAATTCATATTTGCATGGGATGTAGCAGTGGGAAATGAAAGCACTGTGAGGCAATGTGCAGGGCCGAGTGTCAGCCGTAGCTGCTAGAGAGTTGACCCCCAGGGACGAGTTCCTGGAAAGGACGCCGGGTGTGGTCCGAGGGTTCACAGGCCACTGGACAGAGACTGCTGCCGTGCTGAGCCGCCACAGGAATTCTGGACGTTGTTTAGAAATGAGACAGCGTCTCCCATAGAGAGATGCATGGAGGAAATGCTTTACGACCAGGGAATGGAGCGAGAAATTCCCTCTTTTGCTGAATCCACCTTTGTACGGGAGATGTCGCCAGGTAGCCTTTTTCCCAGAAAATCATATGCATACTCTGCGAATCACACTTAAGTGGCTCGCAGAGGGTTCATTGTTCTGATCTAGAAAAGCGTCCGGAAAAAATTAACACAGAATACTGAGCTGTGCACGGCTCTCGCCTATCCCATTTATTGTTTGTCATCTTCTATAACGGTACTGCCGCCTCGTTTTCTTATTCCTTTTACTGGCCTCAGTAACTTCCTGCCTTACTTACCTGTGAGTGGCAGCAGCAGCGTGTATCGATTAGTGCACTGTCATACCATCTCTGGAGCGACCGATAGTATTTCCGGGTCGGACAGCCGACAGCCGACAGCCATTGCTCGCCTACCACTCGCGACACACATGAACTGTCCGACGAAGGGCCATGGGAGCAGGACGACCGTTGGTTGGTAGTTCGGTTGTTCGAACATCGGCCGATGTATATTTGGTCCTTTCACCGTTTCCGGACCTACCAGTTGGTCGGTTGCCGGGGAGCAGCGGGGAAATCTCCGCAGCGCTTAGTTTGGCCAAGACTGCTGGCGAAGTCCACGCGCGGTCGAAGTGTAGGGTGGTGTTCCCAATGCTACGAGGTCCGTGGCTCACTGATCCTGGTCACGAAAGTTGAATTTTGACTTAATTTACCAGCAAGTCACAACTGTTCACATTGTGTCGTTTGGATTTCGTTGTCGGCTGTCGGGACATTCCCATGAGCAACAACATGTGTATTCAAGTTAGCAAATTTTAGCCACCCTCCGGTGGAGTTTAACTGTACTTGGTTATTTTGAACTCAAGTACACCAGCAGAATCTTCTGCCTTGTGGCTGTTAACGTGCCGGTTACCTGCCCTGGCCGTTGACGTAAATTCAGGCAGTGTATTTTCCTCATCGCGTTGTCGCTGTCCAGTACGATGTATAGTTTGACAGCTCAGTGTATAATTGATAGTGGGCGCTAATACTTATTACGTTGTTCCATTGAACTCACTGTTGTGTGTGGTCGTGTGGAGCGGAAGTTAACTTGTCAGTGGGTCGGTTGACTGTCTGTCGGTTGGGTTGTAGTCGGATTGACACTAACTTGTCGGTGGGTCGGTTGACTGCCGGTCGGTTGGGTTGTAGTCGGATTGATACCGTCCCACTGCGGCAGCTGATTCCAACGGCGGGACCAGCAGCTGCAGATGCGGACACAGAACAACACTACACTGGGCCCTGGCAGGTGGAGGGTCCACGACGCAAACAGAGAAACACCACGCAAAGAAGCGAGTAACCACTCTCGCAAGGTAGCCGAAAGGCGCTGCTGCCTACACCAAAACCCGCACTTCCGGTTAGGAACACCAACACAACAACAAACACGACCCGACCTGCGCCCAGCAACACCACACCAAAACCAACCGCAGCTACGCCCGCGCAACGGAAGACTGGTTTTCCCCTAGTCGTAATACAAAACTACGGGGACCTCAGTGTCCTCAACACAACATTCGCGGAAAGGCATACACCTTACACACTACACACGAAGTACTCTGGGGATAGGGCCTCACTGTACGTATCAACTAACAATGAATATAAAGGTCTCCTTATCGTCCTCAAAGAAAAGGGGATCGAACATTATACGTACAGGACTGCCGAAGGACGGACACAGCAGTACGTGGTAAAGGGAGTGGACCCCAGTACCCCAAACACCACAGTACAAGCGGCGCTCAAATTCCTAGGTTTCGACTGCAAAAGTGCTTCCAGGATGACGGGCTTCCGCTCCCACCACCGTCTACCACACTACCTGGTCGAGATGGCCGACACGGTCGCCTCCCGCGGCCTTCTGCAGATAAAAAGCCTTCTGCGGATGGACGTAAGGGTAGAGACATACGAACCGCCACAGGTCCCACAACCATGTAACAACTGCCAGCGGTTCGGTCATGCGGCCCTCCGCTGCGGCCTGGCACCCCGTTGCCGCGGATGCGCTGGCAAACACGCATCCAACGCATGTACACTAATCCACGAAAACATACGCCGTTGCGCCAACTGTGGCCAAGGCCATGCGGCCAACTACAGGGGCTGCGACGTGTACAAAGAGGCGCAGAGGCGCAAAAATCAACAGTCGAAGCCACCAAACGTCATAACACGTCCAAGGCCCGCACCAAACCCTGTCAGGAACGGAGTGTCGTTCGCCATGGCTACACGCCCTGGAGGAACGGAGCAGGCCGCGGAACCTCTGCGCCCAGCACACGCACCTAACACAACCGCTGCGACAACAACACAGTCGTCCCAGTCAACACACGACACTGCAACCACACCGGTACCAACACCAGCCCCCAAAAACAACACGACCCCACCCCCTGAAGCCACTGCCTACGAAGACACACAGGAAGTCACACTCACACAAGGAACCCCAGAACCAAAAACCCAGAGAAGGAGTAGGCGACCACGTGGAAACAGGAGTGGGAACATACGTGCACCACAACAAAGTACCCAGCAACAACAAAACACTGACACACAGACACACAGTCAGCAAGCCAGTGATACCAGCACACACATTACTCCACCCCCCATCACGTCTGACACACAGGCACCTCAAAATGTTCCACATAACAACAACACAAGCGCCAGCCCACACATAACGCCAACACCCGCACCAGCGGCCGCCAACACCACAACCGAGCCACAGGCCGACACACACAACACCAACACAACACTTGAGGGTTTATTGGAAACAGTATTCCCCCATCACACGACCGCTCAGATCTTTTACAAAATCATGGCGGCCGTCACCACACTCTTCACACAGCTCTTGACTGCTCAACCTGGGCAGTACTGGGCTGCCATACAAACAGCGCTCACCACACTGTTTACACCCATACATGGATAACACGCCACACCCCGCCCCCATCGCAAACAACCAGACACTGACACGGATCCTGTTCTGGAATGCAGACGGGATCAACAACAAAAGGGCGGAATTTGCCGCGCTCATGGAGCGTAAGGGTATCCTTATCGCACTATTGAGCGAAACTAAGCTCAAACCACGCAACCAACTAAACTCCACCGGCTACTGCGTCTATCGTACCGACCGACCGGACGGCTCCGGTCACGGCGGAACAGCCATCATCATACACAAAGACATAGAACACACAAACATAGTGCTCCCTGGACTTGAAAAACTAGAGGCAACCGCCGTCAGGGTCATGTACACCGGAACCTACACTACACTGGTGTCAGTATACAACAGCCCTAAAAACATTAAAACACGCGACATCAGCACAATACTCAACATATCACCCCGCGTAATAGCCGCTGGAGATCTTAACGCAAAACACCCGGACTGGAACTCACGAATACGAAACACCAACGGCAAGAAACTATACGAACACGCACTAGGACGAAACTACATCACACTAGCGCCGACCGAACCGACGCACATTCCCTGCCGGAGGGGACACAGGCCAGACGTGTTAGACATGGCCCTCATCAAGGGCATAACAACGACACTCAACGTTGCCGTTGAAAACGATCTGCCCTCAAATCACCAACCCGTTATACTGTACATTGAAGAAACACTGCAGCACATGGAACAACGCAGGATGTTAGACTACAGGCGAGCGAATTGGGCCCAGTTCAAGGAAACGCTTGACAGTCGCATCCTACCCACCCACGCGATTAACGAGACAGCCCAAATTGACGAGGCAGTCGAAACCCTCACCGGCGCCGTCCAGGACGCAATAGCCGACACCGTACCAATCCGCACGCCACAACAACGCTGCCCTGCCCCAGGAGATACTGGGCCTGATCTCAATGAGGAACCGCCTCAGGAGACATTGGCAGCGTACCAGGCGCCAGCACGTCAAACAGCGCATTAACAGGCTCCAGGGTATAATCCGGGAAAAAATACAAACATTTAAGACACAACAGTGGGACCAGAAACTCGAAGGGCTGGACACCACGCGAACTGGCGTGTGGCAGCTAGCCCGACGCTTCACCAGGGAGAAACTGTACACCCGCACGTTACAAGGACCCGGCGGACCAGCATATTCTGCGGAAGAAAAAGCGGAACTGATGGCCCTCACACTCGCAGCGTCATTCACACCGAACCTGGATCCCTCAGACCCAGCGTTCACACTTGCTGCGGACCGGGAGGTCACACGCATCTTGGCCCAACCAGCGCGCAACATCATCCGACAAGCTAGTACAGCAGAAGTAAAATGGGCCATCATGCATACCACCGCTAGGAAGGCCCATGGTCACGATGGCATTCAAAATCGTGTCCTCCAGGAGCTCACGGACAAAGCTGTAGACTACCTAACACACATCACGAATGCCATACTCAAGCACCAACACTTCCCCGCCTTTTGGAAGACGGTCAAGGTCCTGATGTTCAGGAAGCCGGGGAAAGGCCACTCCCTCCCACAAAATTACCGACCCATCAGTCTGCTGAGCGCGCTCAGCAAGATCGTTGAGAAGGTAATATTAAAACGACTCACCAGGCACTGTATCACAAACGACACCCTGAGACCGGAGCAGTTCGGTTTCGGGAATCACCACTCAACAACACAACTACTTCCCCGCGTCGTTGAATACATAACACACGGATACAACACAAGCAAGGCAACTGGGGCGGTGTTCCTGGACATCGAAAAGGCTTTCGATCGTCTATGGCACAACGGCCTAATGCGCAAACTCAGCGACGCAGGGTTCCCCGACGGGCTCGTACGTCTCATACACTCATGGACAGGAGTTTCGACACCGACGTGCAGGGCAAATAATCGACACGACATGGTATACAAGCAGGAGTACCCCAAGGAAGTATCCTAGGGACCTTACTGTTTGACCTCTACATTAACGACCTCCCAGCTACAACACGACGGTAGCAATCTACGTGGATGACACCGCCATCCTTGCGCAAGATTGGAAGCCGTCTAACATTAACTCACTACTACAGACTGCACTCAGAACGGCGGAGCCTTGGCTGGTGATATGGCGTGTTAGAGTAAACGTCGACAAGTGCGAGGCCGTTCTGTTCACTAGAAGACCGAAGCAACTGCGCAAACATCAGCACTGCAACCCAATATCACTACACACACGCCCAATACGTTTCCGCGAGAAGGTCAAATACCTCGGTGTCTGGCTGGACAGGAAACTACTCTGGGGGGACCACATTCAACACGTGACCAACAAAGCTAACGCGAAGCTCAAACAGCTCCACCCTATGCTTAACAGGCGTAGCACACTGAACAGGAGGGTGTCTAGGTCCATGTACATGACACTTATTAGACCCCTGATGACGTACACAGCCCCTGTCTGGGGATAAGCTGCGCCAACTCGCCTGCGCCGTCTGCAGCTCATACAGAACAAAGTACTCAAAATCATAAGCAACGCTCCGCGCTACACACGCAGCGCGGACCTTCACCGGGAATACCGGCTAGATACTATCTTGCAGGTATTCCAAAAACTCTCCACACGTCTGTACAATAACACGAGACACTCTCGCAACCCGTTTATCCTTTCTCTGGGTAATTACGACCACAACCATAGATGGAAGCATAACAGACCAAAGACATTACTGGATAGGAACTAAACATCTATGGTCCATAGAACGCTAACACGACAGTACTGGCGAGCCCCTGCAACACAGTTATTACTGGAAACCCAGATGTTCGACCAACCGAAAAACAGGCAACCGCAGGGAAACCGTACTGTACACAGCACGCAAACCAGCCACACACACCCCCAACACCGTCTGTGAGCCGATCTATGACCGATCGCCCACTAATCTACAACGACCTTGAACTGTTGCAGGGACGCAGTAACTGCAGCAAGCGCCGAAACAAGCTCCAGCAACGACAAAGGTAACGATGCACGATACCTCGAACTAACATAACCACACCTTGCATGCTCTGTCGCAGCTAGCAAGCCGCTACTGCCCTTACTACCCGTCCTACTGTCGCAGAGGTTTTTTTCCCTTGGCTCTAGCCTTGGCACTTTTTTTCCTCTGCCCTTACAACCGCTACCCTTCGATCGCTTTCGTCCACTCTCTATCTCCTGATGGACCATGTTAATGAGTAATCTTACCCAGACGCATGGATAACATCACAGCCCGCATCCTGTGACATGTTATACGGAGGTGACAGTAGAACTTTTGGTTTGGCCACCACGTTGGTGTGGGCGTGGAGGGGCCCCATCCTTTATAAAAGTCGGATTGAGAATGGTTGGGCTGACTACCTGTCACACCTAATCGAGCGTTAGTGTTTGAATTCCAGTCCGACCCTCGGAAACTTCTGAACGCCATTGGGTGTACTGCCTTTTCTTATTTGTTCTCGTTGTTTGTATTTGGATGGCTTCTAGCCGATTTTGAAATTAAGGTTGTTTTGCCTTTAAGGAGTAAGATTGTTTGGGCCTTCAGCTTAATTTAAAGAACTGTTTTAAGTAAGGCCTTTGGCCATTTGAAAACATTTTGTTGAGTCTTAAGTGATGGGCCTTCAGCCGATTTTGAATTCAAGTTGTTTTGCTCTTAAGGTGTCAGATTGTTTGGACCTTCCGCCTAATTAAAGAACTGTTTTAAGATAAGGCCTTTTACCTTTTTAAAATTCTGATTTTCGTTTGAGTCTTACGTTATTGACTTTCAGCCGATTTTAAATTAAAGTGGTCTTGCCCTTAAGGCATGAAATTGTGTGGCGTATTCAACTGGGTGTTAAGTTCCAAAAATTAATGCTGTGTTTCTTGTTTTTTAATTTTTTTAGCTCTTGTAATGTATGGTCAAATAAATAAAGCTCTATGTTTTAGTGTAACTGAGAACCGATTATTTTGGCTCCTTTCCACAATTTAAACTACATGACCTGTCCTGAGGGTTTAGCAGGACGCCTCTCTGGTAGCAGAGCGCGGTTCCGCTTGTGCTTGCCATTCTAGATGCTGTCAGTTTCACTCTTGTTTCGTTTGTGTTCTGTGGCACCATATTGTTTTAGCTGTTACTTGTTTCAGGTGCTTATGGTAATGGCAGTCAGACAGTGTCCTGGGATCGGCCTGTTCAGAAAGGACCACCTTGTTTACGAGTTGGCAATAAGGGACCCACAGATTGAGGGCAGTATTCCGAAATTGGTAGCCCCTTTTCACACTTCCGTTCTTCAGCCGGTTGACATCACGTCGGCGGTGGTGGGTGCCTTTGGCTCTTTTAAAAATTTTATTTTGTTGAGTCTTAAGTGATGGGCCTTAAGGTGTCAGATTGTTTGGGCCTTCAGCCTAATTAAAGAACTATTTTAAGATAAGGTCTTTGCCTTTTAAAAATTCTGATTTTTGTTTGAGAATTAAGTTACTGGATTTTAGCCGATTTCAAATTAAAAGTGGTCTTCCCCTTAAGGCATGAGATTGCGTGGCGTATTCAACCGGTTATTAAGTTCAAAAAATTAATAGTGTGTTTTTTTAATAATTTCATGGCTCTTGTAATGTTTCGTCAAATATTTTGGCCCATTTCCACAATTTAAACTACCTGTCCTGTCCTGCCTGTTTAACTGGGCCTCTCAAATACTTACGATAAGCTTCTGAGTGATGGATGGGGGGTCACTCTGTCCCGGGCCTCTGAAGTTTTGCGAGACCTTTTATGCTCCGACTTTGCAGTAAAACAATGTTTATTTGATGTGTGACCTTCCGCCATTGGCTAAAGTAAACAAACTCTCAGAAGGAGGCACCAGTCGCCGTCGAGTCAGAGCACCTCATTAGCCAAAGAAAGAGAGAGAGTGACACAATGTTTTTGGTAGAGTGTGGTAGAACACAAGCCACTCGTTAACCAGTCTTGGGAAGGAGATGACTTTTCTTGTAACGAGCAGTTTGATCGGTCGGCGCACAGAAAATTCAGAGCCCAAATACTGTGAGGGACAGAAAATGTGGAAATGCGATGTTTCCTCTTACCTGACAATCGACTGAGAATGAAATGGAGAGTAGACGTTTTCGACTCAAACAAGGATCAACATCTGGATCGTCTGCCGTCTAACTTTGACTCTGAGAGCCACCGCAGAGCCTCTCACGCTGATACATTGGGGCCTGCGAAAGATTTTGGGCCAATCTGGACTTAACCACTGGCGCAGCTCATTGGTTCTACCGCAAATCGACTCTGCAGCCACTTGAACCATCACCTGCAATTCTATGGTGAGACTGTTCTGCAGCCATGAGATGAGGCGTAGGGGAAATCGGAATAAATTTTTCGTGATCCGAATATTTCAAGTTTCACTCTGAAGACTTGCATTTTACCGGTAATGAACAGTTAACTTTCAACTTCGCCCACCAGTGTGACACTCTTCGTTTCTGTAGTAAGAGTTACTGTCATTAACCTTAAGGCAATTACTAGGTATTTTGCATTTGTAAGTAAATTTTCGCTCTCCACCCCACCCCCCCCCCCCCCCCATCAAATATGCCTAGAATATCATGTTAAATTTGCCACATGTTGCCAATCAATTGTTTATTTGTCTATCATTTTAGCATGTTAATGTTGCAACAAGTTGGCACTGTATAGGATTCATTTTATTGCAATAAATCAAAGACATTAGATACCTTCTTTCATTTAGTATTCATAAGTTACCCTCTCACAAATTTGGAGGGTACATTTTCAAATGTTTTATCGACGCTACCAGACTTCAGTTCATTAACCTGGAGTGTTAGCCTCTGTTGAGTAGAGGGAAACAATATAACAAAAAAGGGCCTCCCCCTATTGCTACTTCAAAATAAACCCATTTGAACCAGAGTACCGACATACTGTAATCAAGCCCTGTCGTTTCTCTACAAGTAGTACCCCTACCCCCCTCCAAAATATCTCTCCACTAACAAATTGCATATACCATTATGCCTCAGAATGTGTCCAGCAAACCCTTCTTTTAGATCAGCTGTCATAAATTTCATTTCTGACTGATTTGTCTCAGTATTTCAGTATTTATCCAATCTACGCAGATAATCTTGAGCAATCTTCTATATAATCAGATTTCATAGCGTTCTCGTCTCTCCTTCTCCATACTAACAATTCTTCCCGTATCAATGCAATTTAAGGCTACGCTCAGACCTAGGTTTTCAGAAAAGTCACGCCGACACTTAGCTTTATATTGGACGTTAACACATTTCTCTTTCCCATAAGTGACTCTCCTGCTGTTGCCAATCCCTATTTTATATCCTCTCTACTTTGCCCATTATCACCTTGCCCCCGAAAGAGCAAACCTCATTTACTACTTTAAGTGTCAAATACTCTAGTGTAATTTGATCTGAGTACGTTCCATTGCCGTTGGTGAGTCTCGTTTATTACTTCGTTCATCATTGGCAACGTTTATTGCTGTGAAAACCGTCCAGCTGCACCGTAATAAACAGTCCGCGTAAGGCATAGCGCCTTTAAATCTCGCCTACAGTAATATGACGGAAGCGAGCAGTTTCATACAGAGAGGCATATGGTTATGGTAAGCGAGCTGCAAGTAGTAACGGTTGTGAACGAACAATGCCGCTATCCTACAAACCACGAACTTCTAAGCAGTCAAGACAATGTCTTACGGAAACTAAATGTTATACCTTGGGAACATGGTCAGCATTATGTAGAGTGCCCGCAGCTCGTGGTCGTGCGGTAGCGTTCTCGCGCCCGGGTTCCCGGGTTCGATTCCCGGCGGGGTCAGGGATTTTCTCTGCCTCGTGATGGCTGGGTGTTGTGTGATGTCCTTAGGTTAGTTAGGTTTAAGTAGTTGTAAGTTCTAGGGGACTGATGACCATAGATGTTAAGTCCCATAGTGCTCAGAGCCATTTGAACCATTTTTTTTTATGTAGAATGTTCTTACGTTTCTAGTGAACCCAAATTGATTTTCCTCTTCTATCAGTCTATTTACTGTCTGTAAATACGTTAAACGCAGTTTTGTTTAGCTTGAAAGGACGCCCAAAAGCGCCCTACATTTCTGTCCCGTGATGGGCCACCTTTTCGAACAGACAGATAGTTAATCAGATAGTTACATATTGCATAGGTCATACGATAAACGGTATGATCTGAAACGTGTCGAAAGAACGAACATAGAAAAAGCATGCACACACACACACACACACACACACACACACACACACACACACACACAGGGACACACACAAATTAATATACACATTTCAAACTTGAAAAATGTTGTACGGCATGTTATGCATTTACAGATTTTTTCTGTATAAATGACAACTTACTTCTACTCAAATATCGCTCTATGGTAGAGAAAGAGTTCTTAAGGATAAAAGTCCTTAATACACGTTTTTACCATGGGTAGACTGCATATCTCACTCCTATCTGTGCCAAAAGTATGTTCAGTAAAGGGTAGTGCAGATCATATTTTCATCTAGTGTTGTACTTATGAGTATCTCTGTTACTATTCAACCTAGATGGATAGATAAGTTTGAAGCCCGTGATGAAGTCCACTTCCTGCACCGGTCCGAGCAGTATCTAGTAGCAAGTGTACCAGTGATGTCTTGTGGATAGCTAGAGCACTCATGCTCATGGTCGTAGTTCCACACAGAATATTCCTCCAGATTTCTAAAACAGAAGTGTTTCCGGTCAGAACTTCAAACTCCGCCCTGGCTGTATCTTGTATTTGATGGGCTATATTCAGTTTTCAGTCCTCCTAATCCAATTATCTACTGAAAATAGCCATCATAACAGGTACTCTCTTCTCCTCCGATGCCAACCTTCATCAAGAAGACATTCGTTTCCGAAAGCAAAAGCTTTTCCTTCGTTGGCTCACTATATATGACAAGTGAGTTACATTAATCACATCTCGTAAAGAAAGGAAGGAAGACTAGGGTTCAACATCCTATCGGCGATGAGATCATTGGAGACGCCCCACAAGCTCGGTTTGGGGAAACATGAGGAAGAAAATTGTCTCTGTCCCTTCAAAGGAACCATTTTCAAAGGAACCTTGCTGTCATTTGCCGTAAATGACTTTGTACAACGACGGAAATCGTAAATCAGGACCCATGGATGGGCATTTTAGCCACCATCCTTCACATACCATAATGGTATTCTTCCACCATCTCAGATATTCCACTGGCAATAAGAATTGCGACAAAGGAAGGGTACCAAATAACGAAATTTTAGTTATTATGCATATGCAGTACGGTAAGAACATTATATAATTAAATTCGCGGGTGATTTTGGGGTGAACAGTGTGCAGAACGTGCTTGATGTAGCTTCCAGTTCTAGCTACAACAATGGCTCTAAGACGCCTGAAGACCAAACCACACTCAGCTTGGATGACGAACACTGATGCGTTGCGTGTGTCATTCCTAGCTTTTTCAGTTCTTTGTCACAGTTCATCAGTCATTGTGGCTGACAGTGATGGTTGCCAATCTCTCGACAAACCAAGCACAAATAATTCCGGACGGTCAGGGTTCTGGAGAATGTGATGGCGGGGGCAACAGTCAGATTCTGTGCAAAGACATGGCAGGTCAACGTGGATTAAATGGGGGCTTGTGTTCTGGTGTTGAAAAATAACGTCGTGAGGACCTCTCTGATAGAACACAGACAAAAACTGGCTTCTGGCGTCCTATCCATTACACAAGCTGCTGGGCTCGAATGACGACGGCGAATGTGTTACGTAAGTTTACTTTTCTTCAGAGCCTCCAAACGTGGAGTCCATCTTGATAGTGTACACAGAACCTTGAGGAACTACAGTGATACTTTCAGCGACCGCTGAACGTAACAGTCGGTCAATGAGTCAGATGAACCTCGCACAGAGCTCACCATTGGTGAATGAGGCCCGTTATGGAGGCAATGTGCAGGAAGTCAGCAGGTGGCGTGTCATATAATTTGAGTGAGTGTGTCTGTAGCCTTCATTGCAAGCATTACCTTCTCGTACATTTAATTTTTATCTAAAACTTTTGCTCCAAGTACGTGTAGTGAAGTGATAGTCCTTATAGCAGACAGAGTTTCTGCATTATTTCTCCTTCTTAAACTTTCCTCAGTGAGAACAAAGAAAGAAATTAAATAAAGGCTTCCTTTAAATAGAGTGAGGTATTACACATTTTAAAAGGTACACATTTGTAAGAGAAGAACAAGAAAATCGTTTTGGAAGTTAGTACCATTATACGTCATCTTAAATATTGGGGAATTTTTGTTTCAGCTGTTTAGTTTGTTGGTATTCAAAAATGATTCAAATGGATCTGAGCACTATGGGACTTAGCAGCTGACTTAACAGCTGAGATTATCAGTCCCCTAGAACTTAGAACTACTTAAACCTAACTAACCTAAGGACATCACACACATCCAGGCCCGAGGCAGGATTCGAAACTGCGACCATAGCGGTCGCGCGGTTTCAGACTGAAGCGCCTAGAACCGCTCGGCCACTCCGGCCGGCTGATGGTATTGTCATTATTTTTAAACTACTCATGTCTTCCTGAATTTGAGAGTCAGAATATGTGTTACACTTTAGTCGTCTTTTGTAATTTTTTCAGAATCTTACAAGGAGTGTGGCAGTGAAGAAATTCTTGTTTTCCATATTTGAAAATTAAAGGTTTTGATACACAAACAACTGAAAATATAAAAGGAGCAGTTGTGGAAATGCTATATGAAACGGGAAACTCTGAATTTGTGCTTTTTTATAATAATATTTGTGCTACGAAAACTCTGGGAAACCATTGTAAAATATTTATATGCAGTCATGGAAGAGTGGAAGTCAAATTTATTATTAACAGCACATTACCACAGCATGACGGAGATAAGAGTGTGCCAATGCTGCTTTGTCTTTCAGATAGTTCATATTTTTGCGATTTTCTTCGATTTTTGGTTTTGTAGCGGCTTTTTGCTTTCAGTGTCGAATTTTTCATGGTTACCAGGGAGTTTTTCATTTATGTATTTTTCCTAAATTTTATTTCTTCTAATTTTGGTAAAGTACAATACGGGGATCAAAGGGTATAGAAATCGATAACATTACTATGCTGAATCAAAGATCACAGATGATGCAGTGATGTCTCATCAGTTGAATGGAAGAAGTGTCATGGGAATTTGGTGCTTGCACAAAAGCTGTGTACGGTGTCAGCGTGGAGAGATGTTTGGATCGATGGGACCTAAACTAAAAATATAATAAAGACAATGTAGCCACAAAGATAACATCGCCGTACTTAGAGGGTCAGCGTCAATTATAAGATGTTTAATTTCAAGAGACTTCTTCATCACATAGTGATTAGCAATTTAAAATATGGAAGTATAGACTTACATGACACGTGCCAGTAAAAAAACAATGTACTCTTTGGGCCAGTATGCACACCGGCCATCCTTTGGACTCTCACAGGTGGAGGCCAGTGAAGGGCTGTAGCAATGACACCATCGGCGGCCATGTGTCACGCCTCCACCCTGCAATCCTCTCCCAACAGCCAAGCTCCTGCCTCGATGATACAACAATAAGAGATGTTCTAAGCCTAGAGGCACATACTTAGATCTGCCAATCACAAACAGAATTTATTATCCATTAAAACGAAAAAGCGAATCTGCTTGTTCCCCAGAGTTGGCCAACTTGTTATCAGTACCTAGACTTTATCGCCAAAAGAAGGTACTGCCCGATCCTTGTACCCCACTTGGTGCTAGACACAATGGACCCTCTAAGTACGGCGATGTTATCTTTGTCGCTACATTGTCTTTATTATTTATTAAAATACACAAATGTATTCTCACTACTGGTGTAACTTACACGTTACAGTACACTGGTAGTGATAGTAGTTCTACATTTGTGCCCCAAATAGCCCAGTCAAAGAGCTTTTGTGTCAACACACGCATGTTTTACTTTCTCTGGCACAGCTGTTTTACTGGCCGTTAAAATGGGGTAGCCGATCAGTATACACTCCAAAGCTAACTATAGTGTTCTCTGTAGCCCACAAAGTAAAGATTTAAGTTCAATTTTTGTATCCCACCTGGTGCGAAGTACAGTGGAAACTCAAATTAAATATCACAATGTTATTTACATGTGTAATGTGCCTGTATTATTATTCTATAACAGCACGAAACATATGACCACACTTACCCACATTGTTCACCTAACATACAGGTTACGGTATATGAGGTGATTGGGACAGTCGATCATAGTACCAAAGTAAAATAGCACTTTAAATGAACAAGAATTGTCTGTGATATTTATCAAGGTATGTTGTATAGCAGTATAAAACACACATGGCTCATTTGTTAGCATTACCCACCTCACTTCAGTTAAAGTACACCTGGCAACGACTTTGACACAGTCTTTGCTGATACTATACTTTGTGCAAGCCACAATGGATCCTTCAAATTGTCACAATATTATTTCTACATCTAATTTGTCTACAGTATTTATCAAACGTAAGTAAGGATTGTTTCTTTGCCAAAACACAACGAATGTGGCTACCTTTTTATGCAGACTTTGTGTAAGGTAAAATGGACTCTTAAGTTAAATGTCACATTATTTCTCCCTTCCAAACTATTTGCATTATTTTGCTAAAAACTATTCTCATCTTGGCTGTGCAACACATTCTGACCTCATCTTTCTATTGATGATATTTCAGAAATTTAAATTTATGTTTTATCTAGCTGATTGTAATAGTATGAGTTACTCAGAACTGCATATGACACAGTGGTGAATTAGATCAGATGGTTAAAGATCACAATTTGAAATCAAAACGGTTAATTAGCTTATTTCTTGACTATTGTCTTCTTCAAGTTTCTTTAAGTAGGCTGAAATTCAGGATATGTTTCAGCTTTACCAGGGGAAATCTGGTCGTTATTCATGCATAAACCTAAGAAACAAAATATTTCCATGCCTTATAGCGTTCATAATTTAAGTAACATATTGTTTCAATAACAATTCCCAACATCATATAGGAATGCAGTCGAACTTTGTACGTAACACAACAGAATATACAGTTACAGTAATGAGCACAGTGTTACAGAGCAGAACAGCACAATACAGTCTTAACATGCTGTACCAAATTAGAGAACAGTGATGACTCACACCGAAATGTTGAAGTGACCAGCAATGCTCAACTTACCACATAAGGATATTTAAATTTATGTATCTATCTTTGCATCAAAAGGCAAAGGTTATGAATCATCAATATTTTGTTAAATATATGCATAAATTTTATATAAATGATCATAAAATAATTTTGATAATTTCAGATATTTTCTTCAAAAGTAAAGCAAATATGTTTAACACAACACATAGTTGGTTGATTCTTCTTTGAAATAATTTCTTATTATATGTTTTATAACATATGTAAATAAAACAGTACTCTACAATTTATTGAATAATAACCAAAATTTTTATGTTCTCTGAATCACAAATAAAATAAATTTCTGTTATCTTTCCTCAGTTTTATTGGCACTTCACTCTTTTTTAATATGAAAATTTGTTCTTAAACGATCAAGACTTATTTCATCAAATGCTCTTGTGATACAAAATGACAGATAGCATACAATATTATATTACCATTTTTTCCACATATAGCTATTTTTTCAGTCTCAGTTATCTTAAAACTTTTGCTTAACTCGCAAAATTTTACAGGCAATCAGCATTTTTCTCATGGCTGTGAGAACTACAGAAAGTACAATATGAATGTTCAATATATTGCTTCATGTAAACATATACAGTTTGACATGAATGAACGTAACACATCACAATTTAGGACAATATATCGTAACTCATTCCATCGTTACCTACCACATCATCAGTAAAACCACCACTGTAATCTCATCATCAAAATAATCATAATTATTATATTGTCACCTATTTCAATATGATTTCAACATCTCCTGATGATCCTCAAAATATGGAGACTGATTTAGCACACAATTCTCAAATTAACATCTGGCCATTGCAAAAGTGCTCTGAGTAAAGTGTATCTTCACTCAACCTACGATCAGTTCCAGTTGATGTATGCAGATCTCTTACATATGTAATGTAAAACTCCATATCCCTTCTCTTCACAACAACTTTTTCTAGAAAAATGAAATTGGAATATAAATTGTTAATGTACATAAAATTTCTCCTTTATGTTACCAGTTCAAAGTTCATAGCAATGTGTAAGGTTTTTCAAAATGAATAAAGTGCTGATAGTAAATTTTTCATGTGGCAATAGTATCCAACAAGTCTGACCTATTGTTCAGTAGATAATTCCAATAGTTAAAATGTTTTCACAGTGTACAACAGTTCCTAGAACAGCTCCAAAATCATGTACAAAACGTTTCCATTTAAATAGGCAACACAAAAATTCCAAAATACTTTATATGAAATCATTTATTTATATTTATTTGCAAAATTGAAAGAGTGTGATTCAAAATTCATTTTAAAGCAATGCAATGCTTCCCAAATACACCAAAAATTTGTCAAGAAGGCAGAATTCTGATCAAAACAATTCAAAAATTTTATTCATGTACTTTACTGTCACAATAAATCAGGCCAAAACAAAGCACATCTAGTACAAAATTTTTAAGGAATAATTCCAACATACAACAGGAGACTGAACATTAAATTTCAAATCGTGTATTAGTTTTCATATAGTGACATAATTCATTGAAGAAACTTCCTTAATTTCGAAGGAGAATGGAACAGTACAAGAATGATTCTCTCATGCAAAATTATTTCTTAATCCAAAAATAATAAAATGTATATTCCCCTTTCAAAACAAGTCCTCAGATACCAAGCATAAACGTAATAATTTTACAATTATAGAAACACATGTACTTAAAACGTCATATCATGTCAATTTCTTTTTCAGATAGACTCAAATAGATACAAATTTTAATACAGAAATAAGGAAAAATTTTAATCCCAAACAAAGCAGCAATTAAACTTCAGAGACAAGACTCAAGTTTTCATAAAACTGTCTCAACGTAATATAACTCCTAGCGTTAATTCCTCTACAATATAGCCAAAGTTATTAATACTAAGTACAAAATAGGCAAAACCATCTAGAAATCACAGTTCAGCATTAATCATAGCATAATGTATGGCAAAATATTAAATAATTATTAAATATTTAGACAGCACAAGTAAATCATTAATAAAATACAATTTAGCCTGTCGAAAATTTTTCATTGTGAAAATATGTCTGTGAATTATCCATAAGAAACAAAATTTTATTACATCATTGTACTTTTTCTGAGACACGTTACTCTGCTGGCGTTTTTTTCCCCACTCTTTTAACTGCTACATGCAATGGTGCCTTTCCCATTTCAATGTCAAATCAAAAAATAATCCTGCCATTAAATTTTCCGTAACCAGATATAATATTACTGTTAAATGTTACAGTTTGCTTTCCCTTACTTCTGTTACCAAACCAAAACTGTGTACTTTTCGAGCAAGGGCACACGTAATTTTACCTTCTCAGAGTGCAGTAATTCTTCGCTTCAATACCCCTGCAAAATCATTTGTTCAATGAAAAATACTAAAATTTTCATCAGAATCTATCATTTTGCAAAAGTCAAGATCATTTGATGTATAACATAGTGTTCATTTGAATTGTTGCTGAACTGTGGATGAAATTGCTTCTGATATTTCTCACACTATGAATCTACATTTTATTACATAATTTGTACAATTTTACCCATACAGAATCATTTTATAAAATCTTGCTCATGAAACACCACTCTCTACACATAGTCAGAACCTCATTTGTTACTGGAAAATCACATCTCTTTTCCATTCTCTTCATCTTTGTGACTGTCTTTCAAAACAATTAAACGGCTACTTTCTGCATCAACACTAACCACTTCACTCAAAACATTATCAGCTTCTCTGTCATTACATGAATTAGTTAAATTTTTTTCTCTACGAGATACATCAGATATATCAAGAAAAGAGTTACTGTCAATAACCAGAACATATTCTCAGTCTTATGTGGTCTCGTCTCTGTAGATCTGTGCCATAGGAAGCCAGGAGGGAACGTTGTTTGGTATCTGGTATCCTCTTTCTATAAGACAAACTGCAGGCTTAGATAAATTGGGTTCTTTATTCATAAGAATGGAAAGTTTACTTAACCCAAGACATTCACTGTGGTGCAAGCTCTTGTGCATAGTCCATGGTGAAGTACAAAGTCCGCTATGTTCACAGTTATGGTTGCTATGTGCTGCCTGTCTCTTTGTTAGCGTCGGGGTTAAGTGCATGTTATTCCTGCTGGGCTGAAACTGATGACACTGGAACTTACTCGGTGCGATAGACTCTAACAGACTCACCCCTCCAGTCCGTGGTGGCGATCCTAAATACTGGCGGCTGAGAGGGTGTTGGCGGCATGTTTCCTACGAGTCTGTTGGTGACCTCTATCTATCGTCTCCCACCTCTTTGCCACATGATGTGTTGGCGCCAGCGTACGCCAGCAAACTCACTTTCAGCGTGCTCACTCTCAGTGTTAATTATGTCATCAGGTCTACTTGCTTTTAATATTTCACATCTTTCTCAGTCATAACCAAGAACCAAAATTCTGATGGTCTCTGAAGGATGTCCACTTATCGACTAATATATTTATGTAAGTGTATCGAGAAATATAATACATATCGAAAATCAGCTTTCGATCAGTGGCGTTACAGCCAACCAGAGCCGATGACCAAGTGACAGCATATGCGGTGACTAAAGCCTCCCTACCCCACTACTGGCATCTGTAATATGCTGGACACAGCTTCTGTGTGCACCTTGATACATCTAGGGTCCAGTCATGAGCCCACAGTGCATCGTGATCAGAGCCTGCATCCCCTGGTCCTGGAACCCTCACAGTGACAAAGAGTGCACTTGTTTACAATCTGGGTAAACGCCGCACCCAGAGTCTAACAGTCAAAGTGCTGGATATGTAGTGATATGAGCCTCCCTCCCTTGTTACTTCAGACCTAATGAATGACATTATTCATGAGAACCAATCGTAATCTGGCCATATTTATAACCGGTGACACTGTGCTGAACAAAGACCTGCATTGAGAAAATACTTTTCTCCAGGTCTAATATGACACACACTATCATTGTTGTAGTCTGTGTTATCTACGTTACCACTCTCCATATGGTTAATAGGTATATAATTAATAGGCGGAGAGAACACAGTTTATAATCTTTCTTGGTCTGGATTGTTTGGAAGGTTTACGTGTACGCAAAAAAGCTTTTGCATATCCTTCTCCACTCCCCACCTCCCATTCAAATAGAAAAATGTACGGAACAATATTAAGATTTTTAAAACACAGCACAGGAACTGCGAGGTCTTCTGCTTGTATTTATATTTCAGTTGTGTTGTCTACATTGTGTACTGTATTAGTGTTGCATCCATTGTCTTGTGTTATGTTGATGCTGTTAAGTTTTTCTTGAGAGTTATTTCTACTTACTGATGGTCTGCAAGTCGGTATACTGTACATTAAGATGACAAAAATCATTGGATATCACGTAATATCGTCCCCGATCTTCCTTTTCCCGGCGCAGTGCAGCATCTCAACGTGGCATGGACTCAAAAAGTCGGTGGAAGCCCTTTGCAGAAATACTGAGGCATGCCGCTCCATAATTGCGAAAACGTTGCCAGTCCCATAAAAGTTCGATGAGATTCATGTCGGGTGACGTAGATGGACAAAACATCGTCTCAAATGTCCAGAATGTTCTTTAGACCAACTCCAAACAAGTGTGGCCCACTGACATGGTGTACTGTCACCTATAGACATTCAATCGTTGTTTAGGGCATGAAGTCCATGAAAGGCAGCATATGGTCTCAAAAGTAGACGTACATAACCGTTTCCTGTCAGTGATCGGTTTAGTTGGACCACAGGAGCCAGTCCATTCCATGTAAACACAGCTCACACCGTTATTAAGAGACCTCAAACTTGCACAGTACATTGTTGATTACTTCGGTCTATGGTTTCGTAGGGTTTGCGCCATACTCGAACGCTACTACCACTTCTTACCAACTAAAATCTGGACTCATCTGACGAGACCACGGTTTTCCAGTCGTCTAGGGTAACGTTTACAGCCGCTATCTGTTCTATCTCTGCACGATACGTGGGCTCCGCCCGCAGTATACTGTCTATTACGATACGTCGTTCAGTAGTTCACTACGCGGCACCGGTGGTGCGTCGAGTAGTCCCTTGTTCGATATGTAGGAGGAATACAACGTTGTGAACTTGGTTTCCAGATAGAAGCTATGAAATACTGGCCTGTCCTATCCTCGCAACATGGAGGATGAAAACCTGTACTGTGTGTATCTAGTACATATAGAAGAACACTTGAATGGTTAGATAATTTAAACGAGCTACCAAGAATCACCCTAGGCCTCCTATTAACAAATGTACAGTTTATGATTTTCTATATTCTTATTATAGATCTCTGATGATGCCTAGCATGAGTAGACACAAATAAAACATTCACCTCTAAAACTCGGAATTGTTTCTTGTCTACATTGAAAAGCAAAATTTTTAAATGCGTGTCAAACTTTGGTGACAGGCCAGAACATTACAAGCATCGCTCATCGCGAGACTGAATACCTAAAGGTGGCATGGCGGACACTCGTCACGGTCAAGGAATTAGACAGCCGAGAAGACTCGAAAGGGGAAACATTTTAGCGACTATACGATGCCCAAAGTGCGCAATCGATTGACATTCGCCGGCCTGACAAGTGGCGGATAGCTATGCCACGGCGCCTGGCAAAGAGCAGCTCAGAAACGACGAAGATAGTCGGCTGTTGACGTGCCACACTCGTAAGCGTCTGCGTAAAATGCTGAAGAACGGTGAAAGGGGAAGTAGACGACAAGGTTTGGACCGTCCACACCTAACCACAGGAAGGTTTTTCAGATTAGATGATGTTGGGTAACAGCAGAAAGGGCGCAGAGCAAACAGAGGCTGAGGGTAGTCCTAGCAACAATCGGTACTGTAGCGGTAAATCGGGGATACACAGACCGCGGCCCGTGGGTCGAATGCGGTCTAAAACTGATCAGGTGGGGCCCCGCCCTTCATTGTTCATTCTTAAAAAATTTTTACTCTGCTTCCATACGAAACGAATCTGTTGAATTACTGTCGTTGTGTCGACACGAAACAATTGTAAGTTAACAGTAGATAATGCATTCAAATGCTCTAGCCCCTTCGCGTCAACATGAACAACGTTTTCCGTAATTAACACTGACAAATTAAAAATTAGGAGCCACTTGACGAGTGAGATTATAGAGCCAGCTTTGGGCTTCTCTACGACAAAAACAGAACCATACATTGAACCAGTTCTGAAATCAGTGGAATGCCATGTTTGAATTTAAATCGTGTAAATAATTTTTCTGTAAAGGGTATATTGCTGTAATTATATTTTTTAAATAAAATGAGCATTTGTGACACAAGTAATGTCAAGTAACGACGTACACGATTATTTTATGCTATTTTTTATGCTCGTGGAGTTTCGTAATGAGGCCCCAAATACTAGGAAGTCTGCACATCCCTATCGTAGCTAGTATTGTGTTGTGGAAGAACCAGAGTTACAAGCGCTAGTACAAAGCGCTGGAGCTCAAATACTCCTTGGTACTGAAAGCTGGCTAACGCCGGAGGCAATTTCAGCCGAAATTTTTGCAAAAGACCTCTCAGTGTTCAAGGATAGATTAAATATCGTTGGTGGTGGAGTGTTGACTGCTGTTAGAAGTAGTTAATCTTGCACTGAAATTGAAACTGATAGTTTCTGTAAGTTGGAACGCTTAGAGGCTGTACTTAACAACCTGAATAAATTAATAATTGGTTCCTTTCACCGACATCACGATGCAGATGATACAGTTTCTGACCAGTTCACAGAAAGTTTTCTCATTTCAGATAGGTACCACACTCATAGAATTATAGTTCCTGGTGACTTCAGTCTACCCCCTATGTGTTCGTGAAAATACATGTTTAAAATCGGTTGGTTTGAGGAGACCACTCAGTGTAATTGGTTGTCAAATCATACTTGACCTCTTAGCAACAAATAATCCTGATCAAATAGGGAACATCAAAACGGTTACAGGGATTAGTTACCACAAGGCCACAGTAGAAATACTGACTACAGTTACATAAAGTCCACCAAAAAATAAACTTAAAATGTAACTGTTTAAAAAATCAGATAAAATTTCACTTGACATCTTCTTAAGACACAGACTCTACTCCTTCCAAAGTGACATTGTAAGCATACTGCACACGTTGTTTCAGTTCAAAGGAATAGCATCGACAGCAATTGAGAGTATGTACCACATAAATTAATAAGCGATATACTGATCCCCCATGGAACACGAAACAAGTCAGAGCGCTGTTGTGGAAACAATGTAACATGCATACCAAATACAGGGTGTTACATAAAGGTACGGCCAAACTTTCAGGAAACATTCCTCACACACAAATAAAGAAAAGATGTTATTTGGACATGTGTCCGGAAACGCTTAATTTCCATGTTAGAGCTCATTTTAGTTTTGTCAGTATGATATTCCACCTATGCTCAATGGAGCACGTTATCGTAATTTCATACGGGATACTCTACCTGTGCTGCTAGAACATGTGCCTTTACAAGTACGACACAACATGTGGTTCATGCACGATGGAGCTCCTGCACATTTCAGTCGAAGTGTTCGTACGCTTCTCAGCAACAGATTCTGTGACCGATGGATTGGTAAAGGCGGACCAATTCCATGGCCTCCACGCTCTCCTGACCTCAACCCTCTTGACTTTCATTTATGGGGGCATTTGAAAGCTCTAGTCTACGCAACCCCGGTACCAAACGTAGAGACTCTTCGTGCTCGTATTGTGGACGCCTGTGATGCAATACGCCATTCTCCAGGGCTGCATCAGCCCGTCAGGGATTCCATGCGACGGAGGGTGGATGCATCTATCCTCGCTAACGGAGGACATTTTGAACATTTCCTGTAACAAAGTGTTTGAAGTCACGCTGGTACATTCTGTTGCTGCGTGTTTCCATTCCATGATTAATGTGATTTGAAGAGAAGTAATAAAATGAGCTCTAACATGGAAATTAAGCGATTCCGGACACATGTTCACATAACATATTTTCTTTCTTTGTGTGTGAAGAATGTTTCCTGAAAGTTTGGCCGTACCTTTTTGTAACACCCTGTATAAACCAACGTAAAATTGCCAAGAGTTTTACTGAGGCTCTAAATTTATCATGGACATCAGTGTGAGATGCTTTTAATAATTTCCGCACGCACACGCTGTCTCTAAATCTGGCATTAAATCCAAAGAGATTCTCGTCGTATGTAGTCGTAAAATAGAACAGCGGTACAGACACAATCATAACCTTTATACCGCTATAGCAATGGTAACGTTACCGATGATAGTGCCACTGTAGTAAAGTTTTTTTCCGAAATTCGTTCACCAAAGTAGTCGAATTACAGAATTTCACTCAAGAACACCTGCCAATAAGAGCATCTTAGATGTAGATATCCTGAGTGTAGTGAAGCAGCTTAAATCATTTAATAAAAGTAAGTCTTGCAATCAAACCTGTATCCCAATGAAGCACATTTCATTAAATGCTTATACAATAGCTCCATATTCAGCAACAATATATAACCGTTTATTCAACAAAAAATCTGTACTTGAGTGGGTGACATCAGTACTCAAGAAACTCGATATGATTAATTCAATAAATTTCAGACGTACAGCAGTATTACCTCAAAGAAAACGATTTATTGACAAATAATCTACACGACTCTTGAAGAAGACACCTGCCAGGGTAGCCGAGAGCGCTAATGCGCTGCTTGCTGGACTCGGGTAGACGCGCCAGCCACGGATCGTATACGCCCGGCGGATTAATGACGAGGGCCGGTATGCTGGTTAGCCAGGATGTAGTTTTTTTGTGGTTTCCCACATCCCGCTGGGTGAATAGCGGGCTGGTCCCCACGTTCCGCCTCAGCTACACGACTCGCAGACATTTGAACTCTTTTTTCACTATTCCATGGCTTACGCTAGACGCTGGGGTACACTCACTCTGTCCCGGGAGGTTCAGGGTGGCGGCAAGAAGGACAGTTCATCACAAGCGACTTCCAATCAAACAGCATACCTGTGGAGTATCGTCTTAGTTGTGCCATTGGATTCCAGATTTCCCATCAGAAAGGTCACATTTCGTAGCAACTGACGGAAGGTCAACGAATAAAACAGAAGCGTTATATAACGTTCCATTAGTAATTGTTAAAAAGCCTCTACTCTTCGTAGTCTACACAAACGATTTAGGAGACAATCTGAGCAACCAAAAAAATGTTCAAATGTGTGTGAAATCTTATGGGACTTAACTGCTAAGGTCATCAGTCCCTAAGCTTACACACTACTTAACCGAAATTATTCTAAGGACAAACACACACACACATGCCCGAGGGAGGCCTCGAACCTCCGCAGGGACCAGCCGCACTGAGGAACCATCTTAGGTTGTCTGCAGAAGATCAAAACAAATTGCAAAATGATTTAGAGAAGTTATCTGTACGGTGCGAAACGTGGCTGTTGATTCAAAATAATGAAAGTATGAAGTCATCCACAGAGCACACAAAACGAATCCAATAAATTTCGGTTACACGATAAATCACACAAATCTTTAAGCTGTGAATACAACTAAATATTTCTGGATTACAGTTACGAATAACTGAAACTAGAGCGATATCATACACAATGTTGTAGGGAAAGCAAACGAAAGACTGCGTTTTACTGGCAGGGCAGTTAGAATATAGAACAGGTCTGTTGTTGATAATTCTTCCGGGTTATATGGCCGTGGTCCATGGAATATTTCTATTCCTAACGTTTCGTCCAATACTACGTTGGACATCCTCAGAGGTATGGCTGGTCAGTAGGCAGGACTCAACAGGACCAGCCATACCTCTGAGGATGTCCAACGTAGTATTGGACGAAACGTTAGGAATAGAAATATTCTATGGACCACGGCCATACAACCCGGAAGAATTATCAACAACAGTACCATCCGGTCGTGAAAGCCTTCATTGTATGACAGAACAGGTCTGTTGTTGAGACTACCTACACTACGCTTGTCCGTCTTCTACTGGAGTACCGCCACGTGGTAAGGTATGTGCGTCAGATAAGACTGACGGAGAACATAGGAAAAGCTCAAAGAAGAGGAGCTCCTTTTGTATTATCGCGAAGCGGAGAACAGTGTGTCATGGATATAATACGCGAGTCGAGGTGGCAATCATTAGAAAAAAGCGTTTTTCGTTGGGGCAGGATCTTTTCACCAAATTTTCGTCACAAACTTCCTCCTCCGAATCCTAAAACATTTTGTTGGTGCTCACATTCTCAGGGAGAAGGGACCATTGTAATAAAATAAGATAAACCGGAGGTCGCACGAAAAGATTAGAGTGTTAAATTTCGCCCACATCGCTCGAGAGCAGAATGGTAAAGATATAGCTTGAAGATGGTTCGCTGATCTCTCAGTCACACACTTAATTGTGAACTGAAGAGTGGTGATGTAGATGTAGGTGTAAATGTTGAAGTCGGAGGCTTCTCCGCTCAGTAAAGCGATATAGGTGGCGATTTGTGACATATCTGACAACAGAACACAGCGCTGACGTCGGCAAAAGTGATTCGGAGGGCACTGTTTGGTGCACGAGTTGAAAAGGTGACTGTAGACCAGATGACCCCTACGTGTTCCCATGTCGACTCAACAACACCGTCGATTACGATTGCAGTTAGTATGAGATCATCGAGACTGAACTGTGAATCAATGGAAACGTGTCACCTAGTCGGGTAAATTACACTTCCTGTCAGACCAGATCGGTGGCTGTGTTTGGAAGAATCATGCACGAAACGGGCCCTCATAATCGAAGTCGCCATGACAGCTGTCGAATACATGTACATTATTGCGCAGCACTTCCATCCCTTCAGGCTTGCTGTCTTGCGCATTGCCGATGGCATCTTGCAGCAGGGCAGTTATCTCTGTCACAAGGCCTAAATAATGTACAGTGGCTTTGGGAGAATGATAGTGAACTCACGTTCATGTCTTGCGTTATGTATGAGTCTGAATTATGGGCCTCATGAGAAAAGGGTGACTCGGCTGAGTCACGCAATTTGACTCAGTCTGACTACGAGGTGTGGCCATTAATTGCACGCGTTGATCACGTAGGCTGACGTGAGGATCAATGAACTATACTTGACGGGATGTATCTGGAACATCTTAGTGATTAGAAAGCTAGTAGACAGGAATACAGTTAAATACTTTGCTTTAATTCAGCATCAACGGTGAACGTCCATCTTGACTTTGTACAATGATATTTACAAGTGCAGTTATAGATTAAACTGCGAATACTTCACACATGCGAATGCTTCACACATATACGAGTAGATCAATTGTCAATTCATAAATTGTATGAGGCTAGGTTGTAGCTACTCACTTAGCTAAAGGCTATGCTTACTAGAGTCTCTGCAAATGATATCTCTGAAGTTATATAACAAGTGAACTACTCCTATTAAGGTCGGCTATAGAACTGGACAGTGCGCTAGTTTTTCTCGTAAGACCAGCCGAGTGGCGGCGCTCGGTCTGCTAGCGTCGACAGTGGCGACTCGCGGGTCCGATGTGTACTGACTGACGGCGGCCGATCTGAAGCCTACAACCTAGCAAGTGTGGTGCCTTGCGGTGACACCACATCTTGTGTACCAGTTCGCCTGATCTGACAACGATCGATCTCATGTGGAACACTATGGAGGCCAACTTCACGCTCACAGACCCCCAGCACGTAACTTATGGGAACTGTGTGACCTGTGTTTGGACGTCTGCTGCCACATATCTCCAGACTGTTATGATGAACTTGTGGAATCCATACCGCACAGAATTACCGCTGTATAGCGCCCCATGAGTGGACCAACACGCTGTTAATCCAGCTGTATAGTGTTTCGGCTCATCAGTGCAAGTATTCCACATACACTGTTCCTCATTAAAAATACGACACCGTCAATGCGACATGTAAAAACGCTAATTTGCCGTGAAGTGTATCACATACTTCGATATGCAAATGATAACTGATACAACAATCGGAAAAAAATAAGTAGGAGCAACGCCATCTACATTTTGAACGTGAGGATAGATTACACTGACCGACAGACATTTTGCTATCGAGAATCTGACAGCGATTTTAGCGTCAATTTATGAAAACGAAGGCAGGTATGGTATAAGGTTTCCTAGACTGGCTCTAGCTTTTGAGTTTTTTGATCTAATCAAAAAACTTGTAAAAAATGAAGACGAACATAAAAGAAACCATAAATCTACTCAGGAACAGCATGTAAATAATATTGTCACTATAAAGTAACCACATGAAATACACCATGACACTGGAGTTAGTCCTTGACAAAAATAAAAGTGTGCCTCAGTTTTGTATGAAAAAACTCCGTTTGTATGATTGTCTCACAAAAGCCAATGGAAAATTCAGATTCATCAACATCAGAATATTTGTGTGTGTGTGCGTGCGTGCGTGTGTGTGTGTGTGTGTGTGCGGGGCCTCATAATGCCAGCGGCTGTGTTATCAACGGGTTTCCCACTCCTAAATCCCTTTGAAGTATTTTTCGTTTGCGGGGAGATCGTGTTACGCGTGGTGTAGATATAAGAAACGCCTAGCAGTACGTGTCATAATTTGACAGTGGCGGTACAGTAGCCTGTCGAGACCGCGACTTTTCGTTGTACGGTATTGCCGTACACTTTGGTCGGGACTACCTGGTGAAATACAAATTTGGAATCGATGTAGTCACGTAGACCATGTTCAAGTTGCACGTCTCTAGCGCCCGAGAAGACTAACATACTGTTCAATCGGCCTTGCAGGATTCTACAGTAACGTCACTTAACTTGTGTCAGGGACTGGGCTTGTTTTCGGCGGACTGGAGCACCACAGGCTGTCATCACTGCGACAATTTCGGACATCTTAAAACCTGTGGCTCTGCCATATATTCAAGGTCACTGTGGAATTGTCTCGGTAGAAGGTGACAGGATTTCCCAATGTTGCCCCTACCAGCACATCCCCCCGCCCCAGCTCACCCACGGAGTATATCTGATGATTGGTTACCAGGAAACTGATCAGCCGCTATAAGTTATGAATTCCAGTGCTGAGCTGAAATAGTATGACAATCTTGTGTAGCAAATTTCTCACTTTGTATACCCCCAAGTCACCTACAAGTTTAATCATGTATTCCTGCCATTACACTATATCCACACAATGAGCAACATTTCCTTATTTGCTGTCCTTCCTAGCGTTGCAGTTTTGATGCCCAGCAGCGCAGTTTAATATACGGAGACAAGTCAGTCACGGACCTTTGTTCAACTTTTAACGTCTGACGTAGGGAGTGTTTCCGAAAGACTTCGGAAAAAATCCACACAGAGCACAGGGCACCATTATCGGGCGTTACTCCATGGGTCATGGGAGTGGATACACATAATGGAATCTGGTCAGCGTCATTGATTGCAACTATTATTGCACTTGCAAAAGGTGGTGCCTGCATGATGTAGTGTAACCTTAGGGTGTGGTGTGGAAGGCACCCGAAAGTCTTACAAAGTGCACATTTTTACTTTCTGAGAGGATCTATAATGAAGTAATTCCTTGGTGAACACTTACTCTTATAACGAATTTGCCCACTGGCTACTGTTCGTGACAATATACCAATCGGTATTTAGCAATAGAGCAGAAATAAGTCGTTTAGATGCGTACCAGAGTGTGGATGGCAGACTCAGTGGCTTTTGTGTAACATGGCATGCATATATACACTGTTCAACCATATTTTTTGTTTCTGATTATTAATTTTCGAAGCCACTAATGCCTGTATTTGGACCAATATATTTTACGAACTACTGTTACTATAGTACTCGAAAAGCGGACGATCATTACTAAAATCAATAATTTATGATCTCAAATCTAACCTTTACTGTTTGGTCATAAAGACTGACGTTGATTTGAACTCAGGTTAGAATTGATGTACTTTGGGTTCCAATAGATTCACAGTGAGGTGATCCTCAAGGATGTAGAACTTGACAGAGAACAAGAACACACAATAAATAGTAACATGAAAAGACATTTGCTAATGTACCTTACACAGGATTAATGTGGAGTAAGTGAATAAACTTTAATACGATGTTATTTAAAGTGGAACAGCAAACTTGTCACAAAAAAGTAAATGTTCAATACACTATGGTGCATACTATAATTCTTAGCTTACTGTACTCATGCATAACTTTACAACACCTGCGAATAATGACTACATTATTGTACTGAATGTTTTCAGAAGTCATACTATATGCAATAGTCGCATTACTTCATATTATTAATAATATATACACATCAGTCAGTTTTACTAATAAATTCATCAGCGAAGTGGAAATAGTTGGCCACCAACAAATTTTTACCTTCCTCTTAACTTGAACTTTATTAGTAGTTAAATATTTTATGGTCATTGACAAGTTATAGAAAATACGTGTTCCCGAACACTGGACACCTATCGGGAATAAGGTAATTGAAATCTTTGTGAAGATTACTCTTATTTCTAGTAATTATTCCAAGAACTTACATTTTAATGACAAATTTCACTGAGGAAGAAATATATTGGGAAGCAGTAGTTAGTGTCCTTAGTTTCCTAAAAGGCCTCTGCAGGATGTTCTTGAGTTCACAATAGAAATAACTCTTATTACACGTTTTTGGATTCGCGAATTTTTAGCTTGGCTTGATGAGCTACCCAAAAAGTAATTTCATATGAAACACTGCAATGAAAGTAAGAACGGTATGCTAGCTTCTTTTATTTTTGTATTAACTGTATCTAACAGCATTCTCATCGTTGACGGGCGTTTGTTTAGCGGTTTCAGCAGTTCCGTGGTATGCTCCTCCCTGTTCAATATTTATCAAGGTTAGCCTCATACGTGTAACACTCAACGCCAACCTACTTGTCGTCGTATGTAAGCGTATACTGGCGGGAAACCTGTTACAAATGTTAAACTACACACATTGTGTGTTTTCATTTTAGTTCATTGACGAAGACTCACTTTTGTCCAAACAATGCTCGCAGCAAATTTAATTTCATATATTAATAACATAATGTAATTTCTCTTTATACCCACTGACGTTAATGAAATTTGCAATTTGCTTTTTAGCATGCTTGTTTGTTTGAGTTTCGTAGTTCATTCGCTTGTGATTTGTTTTGCGAGTAATATTACAGCTTTGTCATAACATTTCTAGAGCTAGAATGTCATTAGGCATGGCATTTGCAGTGAATAAGTACCACGCTGTAAAGAGTGGATATACACAAGTACTGATGTCACCCTCCAAGACGTATATTTCACAAAAGGAGACAGCAAGTTTTACTGTGAATACAGTGGTATTTTCTGTACTACTGCTTTCATAATTTAAGTATGAAGAGAACTGATGTGACTACGATGTGCCACTCTTTGGCAGAGTATGTAGGTCACCGCTTCTCGTACGCGTTAACAATACTTCAGAGGAAAACATGTGTACTGGGGTGATTAAGTATTACATCGCATTCTCGTCTGGATGCAGACCCTCCTATTTCCCTAAATAACTTTCGTTAAAATTCTCGATTTCAGGGTACCTTTGGAGCGCTACAACTTCTTAGATACTTGCTTACATTTATTTTATCTAATTGTAAATAAAACCTTAAAACTGTGCATCAAAGCTACCAATTAAGTCGGTTTGTTATAAATAATCGCCGAAAGTTGCTAAAAGGTTTTATTTTTTTATTCAAGAGCTCTTTTCATTTTAAGGTAAGCATCTGATTGAACCTGGATGGAGTTCAGAACAAGAGCATAGATTTTTACTAAGAGAAAAGACATAATGTAACATGATAATAAGATAAACTGATAAGCAGTTTTTCGACCTTTTTGACGAATACCGAATGTCTACAGTTTATATCAAAATTAATTCCTTATTCTCTAGTAATGACTGTATTTGGCATTACATTATTGTTTAAATCTATAAAGGTTATCACCTTAAGAACACATGTACTGAGATACTTCCTTTCTTCTACATACTCCGTTTCTTGATACAATATTTTCTAATATTTATAACAAAATTTAGTAAAGTATACTATAGAACAGATTGAATGCACAGTTTTTGATTACTTTTAATTAGTTTTTATAAGACGTACGCTTCAGGGGCTCCAGAACGCCCTATACTTGCAGTGTTAAAATAACGCTTATAAATTACATATTTTCTCACAAAGTATTTGAGGTAGGAAGTTGAACTTTTACAGATTATTTATTGGAATATGGGCTACAACTTAACACAGGGATTTTACAAAATTTTAGTTCAGTTATTAAAGATGATTTTTTTTCAATTGTAATGAAAATTCACAACATTTTTTTGCAATTTTTATTTATATATTCAAAAATATACAGTTTTTTGGAAAAAGGCTGTGTTAAATTATGCAGAAGGTACTGTGTAACATTTACTGAAAGTTTGAAACAAATGTGTTTGGAAGATCCTTAGAAAACATGTAATTAGTATGAGAAAATAAAAGTTTTGGGAATCGAGCGACAAAGATTGGATTAACTTTTTAGTACATTCCAGGTCCATAGGATGGATTATCTTCATCTTCTGCAAACTCCTCCTCCAGCTTCCTCTTGTTCCTCCTCCTGTTGACTCTTGCTTGTATTTCTAGACTCTTTACAGCCCTGTCTGCAGCCCGAAGGCGTTCCTTGTCTAAAGCAAACATCGCTCTTACCATGTTAGAACCTATCTTCATTCCCATATTTCTAAATACCTTGCACCTTACAATGTTGCCATCATTGAAAGTCGCAACAGCATCATACACACCAAAGTGAAGTGTTTCTATTCCAACAAATACAGTCATGGGGATTCTCGACCATATAACACTATTTACACTTTCTTTGGGGTTTTGAGTTTTTCCGTGAATACACTTTTTCAACAGTTCAGGTGCTGCTAAGTCTCTGTAAATAGGTTTTATCACCTCCATTATTGCATGAGGCAGACTATGCTTATGAGTGTGCACTTCACCAGTTAGCAATCCATTGTTATATTTACACCAACTGCCTTCTTCTTTGGGACACAAGCTATGTTGGGGATTTTCATCGGTTGAAGAAGTATGAAAAAAAAGAGCCCAAACAGCTTTCTTCATTTCGTCGACACTTTGTGTATTTTGCCTAATAGCCATTCCATAATAGTTCTGTATTTTGTCAATTACACTGTCAGTTAACCTTCCCTTCCGATCCAACCCTTTACCATCACTGAGTTTTTGGTTTTTGTACGAAGCTTTCAGTCGCCGAAGTCTTGTTCCCATTCGCTTCTGTACGTGTCAAATACACTCAAATATCTGCACTACAACATCATCACCATAGGGCTTCAGTCCTTGAACATGTTTGAAACTTTTAGAATCACCGTCACCAAGGTAATTAACATATCGCACTTTATCACACGCCTCAGAACGCTGGAATATACTGGCAACACCAGCCACTTCCATTCCTTCACTACTGCCACTATAGTTAGCTTTGCAATTATTTTCATGTGTACCTTTATATTTTTGTGGACATCTACAATACTTTGATATTACTGCTACATCTAAAACTTTCCCTGTATACATACTGGTGGCAGATACTACACCATGAAGAGATGTGTGTCCCCGTTTATGCCAGGTACCATCGAAAGCTGCAGTCAAATTTCTGTTACCATTGTTTTCCATTACTGCCTCTTCCACAGCGTTCTTAATAAATTCTATACAGACATCTTCTACTTTAGACCCTATTAATTTATTATAGGTCGTAAACTTGATTGGGGGATTTGGAAGATTCATGATGCCACAGAAAATTGCACCTGCAGTAGCACCCTTACCAACTGAACGCAAGGAATAAACAAATCTAATGTTGTGTTCGTAGATTTTGCTACCATTTTCTTCAGTTGCAGTTACTGCAACACTGTTCCAAAAGGTGGTCATGTATGAACACTTATCACATTTCAGTTGTATTTCACTAGCAAGTCCTACATGCTTTATTATGGAGAGTTCCAGACCAACTTCACTACAATGAATACATCTTACACAGTTTGAAAAAATTCCTTTGAGAACCGACATATCAAATATTTCATTCACATCCGATTCGCCCATAAAACATTCATAGTTTTCACTCATTGAACCAAGCTTCTTCTGTGAAGTATTTTCTTTCCCACTTTGACTGCTATGGGCAGGTGTACTTGAGAGGTTAGGTTCACTCACTTGGTTATCGTCTTTATTGTTTACAGTAATAACACATACCTTTGGCTTTCCAACATTTCTCCTTTTCATAAAAGCCTTCAGAGGATTTCTAATAACTTTACTTTTACTCATTATTATACTTCAACAAAACAGAGACTCAAGAAACAGAATTAATTACGAATATTTTCGAGATAACGACAGAAGTAAATAAACATGAAACAATCGACAATCACACCAGCGATATATATCGAACCATCACAGGTTAGCCACAACACATACTTGATCTCACATCACTAAAATGTACCTGATGAACACGGACGTTAATAATAACACCATTTGACAGCAATTTAACAGCGCCACAGTGGGTCACGCCCATGTAGAACACATTTCAAAAAAAATTTAAAAATAGTTGTAGTCTTCGGAATTGAATAAATTATATATCTATTAAAAGGTAATAGTCTGCAGATTCAGAAAACGCAAAAAAGTAAAAATTGAACTTTTCATGATTTTGAGCCTTTCCGGAGCCCCTTAACAATCTTTATCGTAGACATGTGGGATTCATCATTTAAAATTTTAAAAGTGTTTACTGGTTTAATTGAATATTATATTGCATAGCAATTTTCTCTTTGCATAAATTCTTTGATTTCGTTGTGTATTTTATTACTTTTATTAGAATAAATGCACACATGTTGTTCATAAGTTACACAAATTACATAGCTTTGTGATATCACACCTTGTTCGTCAGTGTTCACATTGTTTGTTATTTACAGAGCTCTACCAGTGATATTACCCATTTTTTACAGCTGGCCACATGGTAACGGTCACAGGGTTGGTCGCACAGTTCACACACACAATTGCTGCCGGGGTCGTGGAAACTCTTGTTCTCGCATATTTTGTGGTGGTATCCATGCACTGCTATTGAGTTCACCAGGTGTCCGAGTTCTTGATTTATGTTGGTCCAGGAACTGTTTGTCATAGCTTCTGTTGTATTAAAGTCCAGCCAAATTTCCCTCCACTTCTTCTCTATTTGATGTAGGAGTTCATAGCCGGCCGACGTGGCCGTGCGGTTAAAGGCGCTGCAGTGTAGAACCGCAAGACCGCTACGGTCGCAGGTTCGAATGCTGCCTCGGGCATGGATGTTTGTGATGTCCTTAGGTTAGTTAGGTTTAACTAGTTCTAAGTTCTAGGGACTAATGACCTCAGCAGTTGAGTCCCATAGTGCTCAGAGCCATTTGAACCATTAGAAGTTCATTCGAGTTGTCGGTGGATGGGAGCATCATACGCAGTTCCTCTATGAAAAGGGTTTCCTTGTCGAGTTCGTGTACTAGCGTCGACTTCGTGTGTTTTGGAACACCTAGGGCGGCTTTCAAGAAGATGATTTAACTGCTTCCAGAGACCTAAGATCTTTTAGACTCAACTTTTTCCAAATGGGATCTGTTCCATAGGTTGAGATAGGAACTATTTTTGCGGGTAACAAGGCCATGACTGTTTTTAATGACGGTCTGGATATTGCCTTGATGTCAAACATGGCTTTCGTGGCAGCTGCTGCTCGAACTATTACGTGTATTCCGAATGATCTGGCAGTGGTCTGCAGAGTCAGTCCCAGATATCTTAAGCTATTGCCTGTCATAAGAGGTTCCGTCAGAAGATATATTCTGTCCTCCGCAGCTTCTCGACCTCCTTTGCCGAATGTCATATTCAAGATTTTTCCCGTGTTAATTTCCATTTTGTTTTCCTGCGCCGAATTCTCGAGTTGGTTGGTAGCTCTGTGCAGGTTGAGTCTGGAGTTCGATCCAATGACTACTTCGTAAGCACACATATAGATTTTGACGTCCTCCGTTTCTTGTCTTATCATCTGTACAAAATCGTATGTGGGAATATCGAAATGTAAAGGGCTTGGTGGGTGCCCTGCAATACGCCGTTGGTTTGTGTTACCGTTTCCGACGTGCTTACGTCGTCTGTGATCTGAATGAAGTTAGCCGGCAGCATGTTATGGATCAATGTTATAAGTTTACCTTTCCATGTTATTGATTCTAGTTTTGAGATTAGCATACGCCAATTTAGTTTAACGAAGGCCTTTGTATAATTTACGAAGACTGCGTGGACGTTTCCTTGGGCATGTCTTACTGTGTCCTCTATGTCATCTATTAGGTTGCTAACGGCGTGTAGCGCGTTCCTAACTGTTCTTCCGGGGTCTTCTGCTCTACTTCTTCAGAAATGTGCTTTGTGATAACGCTTGTTAGTACCTTGAATTTGTATCCTTCCAGGAAAATTCCCTGTAGTAGTTTTGATACATTTGGTTGCCTTTCCTCTTAAATAGCATCTTAATAATCGACGTCCTCCAAGTTTCTGGTATGTTGCCCTCTTGTAGCCATAAGTATAATATATCTGTTATTGGTTGGAGTAATAGGCTAGTTGAGCCTTTTATATGTTCATTACATATTCCGTCGGGGCCTGGAGC
This sequence comes from Schistocerca americana, assembly GCF_021461395.2. Lineage (NCBI taxonomy): Eukaryota > Metazoa > Arthropoda > Insecta > Orthoptera > Acrididae > Schistocerca > Schistocerca americana. The sequence continues at coordinate 632,598,101 of NC_060123.1, read as the reverse complement.
CATATCGTGTTTTAGAGGTGCTATTATCTCGTGTATCTCTGCCGTCGTGAAGGAGTTAGTTTCCGCTAGGTATGTCTTCATAGTGATAGGTTCATATGCGATATTGCTTTTATCTATGCTGAGAAAGTTGCTTCAATGTTCTTCCCAAACCGTTACATCTGTTTGTGCACTGCTCTAAACTTTTCGTCGTCTCAGTGCTAAATATGGGTCCTTTCTGGCTTCCTCCACCATATTGATTGCTTCCTGTTCCATGTATTACTTTCGTTTAGTCTTCAGAAAATTTTTGTATTTTTTCCGATTTGGCTGTAGGATCTTATATCCTCTAGACTCTGGGTGGATTTTGCCGAATGTAGTGCCTGGAGGGTGATCTTTCTTTTTCCACGACATTCTTCGTTGAACCATATCTGCCTTTTCCTTTTGAGATTGTAAATTGGGGCAGAATGAATCGGTTTTTCCAGGGCTATGATGTCCTATTCAGTGTCGTTTCCCTTTATGTGGTTCTCAAATTCTTTCCACTCTTCTGACTCAGTACGTGGCTGTTTAGCTGCCGCGAGGTTTTAGTTCCTGTGGCTCTTACTCTGCTCTCCGCGTTTGGGAAGCGAAAGCTGCTTCTTTAGAGGAATTTCATCTGCTGAGTAACATACTTTATAATTATTTAGCGTGATGTTGCATCCTTTGAAGAATATTAAGTCTTTGGTGTCACATCCTGAGTGTGTGAAGTATGTTCGTTCGTCTGCCTTGTTGACTAGGGTGAGTCCCTCCTCTGCCATGATGTTTAGCAGCTCGTTTGTTCTATGACTAATGGTGTCTAATCTGCAGTAGAGATCTCCGGCTACGATGATGTTTCGTCCTGGTGTCAAGTGTCTTAAGGCGGTCATAACGGCTGCTATTATGTCTTCTACTGGCGTTAGTGGTTCTACGTACATGGCTATTACGGAGAGGTTTTAGAAATTCATCACGAGCGTGTCCACCGTTCTCTTGGTGGTTGCGTTGCTTGTATATGTTGTGAGTACAATGCGTTTATTTCCAAGGCTGTAGTTGTCAGAGTTTCTACGAGGATTATTATGTACTGTGCGTACAGAAAATTGTTGTTTGTTCGTGCTAGGGCGCTCTTTAGCCCTTCCACATTCCATAGAAGCCGAAAGCTGTACCACAGTATGCCAGATCACATAATGGTCTCAAGTTTGAAAGAGCTTGCACAGTAATAAAAATAAAAACTCTTAACAGCCTGCGGTGGTTATTTAGAACAAACCTTCAAATGTGAATATTCCAGACTTCGCACAGTGTTCTAATAGTACGATTCCCAATACCAACAGGTTATTCGAAAACGAAGCATAGTTTCAAAAACTGATAGATGCATCCATCACAAGATCAGTGTTTGAGTTATTGTAGGTGGGGAGGGGAGATGTTACAATATTCTGCGATTCAACAGCAGCTCTTACTCTCGAAAAGCGTCTTTATGGTTACGCATATGTTTCCAAGATCAACAGCCGATATTTCTTCAATCGCTGCAGGTGATAAGCCTGCATTATGCATTATGACATGCATTATGAGAATAAAAGATGATGAATCACATAACTTTTTGTTTACTTGACTGCTTACGATGGAGAAATGAGACGTTGTTGCACCCTTGGATGTTATACTCTACGATGATACTGGGGGATGGGGGAGTGTAGCAAGAAAAAACTGGGACGAGAAACATGGAATACCCTCGTTATTGGCTGAGTCTCTTTGGGAAAGCAACAGTACTTAACCGACGGAATTCCACTTGGAGGCAACTGCGTAGAATTAGCATTAAACCGACATGTCAGTGAGAAAGTGCCTTTCATATTTGCTTCGTTAGTGTAGATCGACCTAATGTCACCATTCCTTTTGGTGGGTCTACTACGACATAAAAACGTATTGTTGACTACAATAGCGTTATTTTTAGCCAGTGATATACATTTTAACATAACTATTTATCTTTCGGTGATTTTGGGCAAATTTTCGGAGGATATTAAGTTTTAAAAAACGGAGTCGTAAGTATGGCTCTTGCTAAATTAATATAATAGATCCTATCACTACACGAACTGCTGTAGACTTATTTTCACCAAAGGTATTGTAGAACGTTGTGAAGACATGTTTCAAAGAGAAATTTCGGTTCTTTTACAAATGCAGATGCTATATAATAGCCTTTATGTATAAAGATATTTGTTTTTCTATTTAAAACGAGAATATAATTCATATAAATGCTGGAAGATAGGTGTGATTCGAATTACCTATGCTAAATTTGCATGAATCTGATGCCAACTTCCTTGTATAGAAATTAAAAGATGAATGCAAATAATATTAATTAATATTAAATCTCAAATATAGTCAATAACCGCGTGAAGACTATCACAGAACCTATTATTTCTCAAGAACAAAATGGATTGAGAACAGGTCGCTCATGCACATATAATGTGTTTTTTAAAAACATTGCAGAAAACACAGAGAATCAAACATAGAAACTCATATGGCCTTTACCGACCTTAACAACGCTTTTGACCATGTGAGCTGTGATAGCCAGTGGAAGATTATGCCTGAATGTGGATATCCTTGTCACCGAATAGAGATAGTGAAAAGTCTTTACAAAGCTACACGCATTGTGATGAACATACGTAGGAACTGATTTGAAGAAATAATTATTAACCAAGGTGTTAGACAAGGTTGTGGACTATCATCTACCCTCTTTAATATTTACATTGACTTAGTTCCTCGCAAATGGAAATGTAACGTAAACGAAGGAATTAAGATAACGAATGAGGGATACCTGAATGTACTTTTGACTGCTGATGACGTCGTTATTATTCAAAAGAGTGAAGATGGCCTCCAAAGATCCCTATACTAACTGAACCAAATTTACAAAAAATACAACTTCAAAATTTCTAATAAAAAACCAAAAATAATGGCATTTAGATGAAGTTATCCTCTCAGAACAAAAATTATTTTGGATAATCCAGTTTTGGAGCCAGCGACTCAAATCTCTCATTCGGCGTATGCTGTAAGTTTCGATATTGACTCTGATACTGAGCACAACATACCGTACACAAATTCGAAGCTGTCTGGGGTACCATCTGCAGAATACTGGGCCAAAAAGTACAATAGAAACCGTAGTGAAATTCTATAAAGTAATGGCGGTTCCTGTGGTATCCTATGAGAGCGAAAGCTGGGTTACCGCAAAAACCCAAGAAAATATAATTCAGGCAGCAAAGATGAGGTTGCTAAGAAAAACGAAGGGCTGCAAAAGCAGAGATGTGATTGAAAACGAAGATATTACAACATAATTAAATATTTTGAGCATAAATGGAAAATATCCAAAATATTAGAAGGCTGAAGACAACACCTCAACAGAATGCGAGGTCAGAGAATTTCTCGGAAAATCATAAACTACAAGCCGAATGGGAAAAGAGATATCGGAAGACCTTCAAAGAGATGGGAATGATTTTGTTGGTTTGTTTAGAACAGGCAACAGTTTGATCCATGGAAGGAAGATGATGATGGCATTAATAATGAGCGTACTGTATGCGTGCCAACCTTACTTACGTTTGCATTTGCAATTAAGCGATAAATTTCGCCACAGTTTTTGTCGTTTGTATATTTGTATTTAATTTAATATTCTGCCCTTACCACCGGGGAAACAAACAACCGACGTGAGTTATGTAAATGATTTAGAAAACAATGTAGTGTTTGCGTATTAGTATGATGTTGTTGGCTGGGAGACCAACAGGAGTTGTTCAGCGTCCTAATTTCCGATTCGAGCGCGATTTGTGAGATTTGTGTGTTATGTGCATTAGGTGAGTGACTGTAACGACTGTGTATATAGTATTGTGTCACGACGATACAAGGGCTATTCATAAAGTAAGTTCCGATTGATCGCGAAATAGAAACCATTTTGAAAATCAGAAATATTTTATCTGGAACAGTTAGCTACGGCTTCCAGCCACTGCTGTACATAGTCACCACTCCGACGTAGACATTTGTCGTAGCGTTGTACCATCTTTCCAATACCTTCGTCATAGAAGGCAGCCGTCTATGCTTCCCGTCAATTCTCTGCGCTCATCTATGACTCGTTGTCTGTGCGAAAAAGTTGTCTTCATATCCAGTAGTTAATGTTACCAGAGATGAAACTCAGAGAGAGCCAATTAATGGCTATAGTGTGGGTGATCAAATACTTCCCATCGAAAACGCTGCAGGAGCATTTTCATTGTCCCTGCAGATTGCGACTGAGAATCGTCATAACGTAGGAACCGTATGACAGTTCTGTAATGTGGGCTGCATAACACCAGGCGAAATCTCTCACCAGGACCTCATACTTGGCGGGACACACTATTTTCTACGCATCTTTATGCGCTCATCATGCGCTCAGAAATGAAAAGAGTGAAGTGATGTAACCGACAGGCATGCTAGAGACACCCTCAAACACATATGTACAAAGCTTTATGAGACTTTCACAGTGGTTTCCACTTCTTGACCGATCGGTACTTACTTTCCGAATATCCTTCGGATGTGTTCAATGAGTTTCAACGCAACAGTCAAACATTCTCTTTACTGAGACAGCTCATGGGAATATTGACAAAATGCAGTCTTGTGCTGTCTTGTTGAAAGATTAACTTTTCAAAGACTTCGAGGACAGAGCACGGCCACTGGCCTAGGCACATCTACAGTGTAATAGTTCCTGTGCAAATTGCATCAGAGACGATGATTTTCTGCATCAAGTGGCGCCACATACCATCTCAATAACAGCTGGGCAGTTATGACGATAACGAAGGCAATACGGCAACGTTTCATTCCATACTCCATTCCAAACGTAAGGAACGCTTTGTTTCTTCAGACATTTCTTTTCTAGATAATGAAAGATTAGGTACTTGAAAAATATTTATAGATGCAACTTTATAACGTATAAAGACACCTGTCGAGGAAATTGGAAATTTTAAGTTGTTCCTTGGACTGAGACAATAGGACACCGTTTCACCTATTTTATTTAACGCCATCTTACAGCAGATCGACAGAAAGTTTTGTAAAAGCAAGCAAAGTGATACAACCAGAGTAATGCATTTTTGATTGCAGGCGGATTCATATTCAAGACAGTTGGCCTCTTCAGGTACTTAGGGAGTCTTTTTAGGAACAACAATAGAACGGATATAGAGATGATGCCCATATAGCAACAGCGGAACAAAAAATTTCTCAGTTTTATCTACACTTACCAGGAAACGTCACCAACTCGGCGTCGTATTTTTAGAAGAAAAAAGTACGCGTGTAAGATATCAGCCCAAGCAACTGATATGGCGTGAAAGTTTGGGCCATGATTGTGACAGTACACAGTTATGACTGTCTAAAACAACCGCTTTTAAATTTCAAGTGCACCGGATGTTTGTCTCTCGCTCAGTCCCATTGCAGCTGCCCCATGACCGAGCGAAGGCGAGAAAAGAGGGGAAGACAGGTGGACACATCTGCACAACGTGTTTTGAAACCTCATTGAATCTCGTTCAAGAACACATATTATTCTACGCGAAAAATGGTAAGTAACACAAGCATGTAATATATCAGCCTCATGCACATATACGTTCAATGTTATTTTAACAATCTTCTTGTACTCATATCCTGTAGCTACATATACGCCTCAAAATCAATATTAATAAACACTAGTACCTAAACAATAATTATGAAATGAAGTTAAAAATCTTTGATTTGCAGTTTAATCATACCATTCACTTTGAAGACCTTCGTATAACCTGCAAATGTACTTCACCTTAACAGTGTCTACTTTAAAAATCCAAAGAAAATAACGCACAACAGAGGTGTTAACAATCAAACAGGGCTATGGTATTTCTTTAATGACACACCAGTGCATTTCATTCATTTACATTGCGTTTGTGAATTGCAACATAAAAATATTTAAAGCAAAGAGATCTCTGGCACCAGCTGCTGGTTAGAAACCGTGCACTTTCACATAGTGAATAAAGCATGTTACCAATGTCAAAACAGTATTTCATTAACATCTTACGGGCTCAGCTGTACAGCACTACGTACTCGGACTTTTAGACCAATAAGGGGACTTTTTGCTTGTAAAAACACGAGATAGAATATTTTATATTTTTAGACTGTGCATGTGATGGACAGTACGTTGAATTAAGGTTTTCGAACTTCAAAACCGACGAGATAACATTTTATAGCAAAAAAAAAAAAAAAAAAATAGGCAATTTTTTCGGGTTTTCGCTCATCACTGGGAAACTAAATATCGTACTGAACATTTTACTATTACGAAAATGAAAGAGCATTAAATTTTGCGTCGAATGACCTACTTTAATGTCAAAACCAGTGCAGCCGTTTGCCTGTAGTCAGTTGTCAAAGTTCGCTCATTTTTACCAACTTGGCTAAAAGGCGGCTCCAATGGCTGTAACTCAAAAACAGCTACTCCAAATAAAAAACGTCAAGTTATCAAAGTTTTAAACCATGAAATTTCATGTTATAAAAGCACCTATATTTTTCAGTTGTAGGCACTATTAAGCGTTCGTTCAACTGAAAGATAAAATCATATTTTTTTTGTACGTCAAAGTTATTCAATGAAATGAAATTCCAAATGGGAAGATGGTCGTCTAATGAGCACATATGTATTTTTTGTGTGTGTCTTTTTAATTTCGTTCATTCCTGTGTAACTTTATTTATTTTAATTCATGACTTGATTGCTAAGAAGAGGTTGTTAAAATGAAAACCAAGCACATAGTATTGGCTACCATGAATTTACGTATGAGAAATATAAAAAATTGTACAAATAAACAAATAAAAGGGCATGACAGTATTAAAATATATAAAATTTAAATATCGGAGACTCACATTTTATCAATTTTCAGTTCCATTGAGGTCGTTTGGGAGAATGTGGCTGGTTCTGATCTGTTATGGGGAAGCAATAATTATTCAACTATTTTCGTTGGATCGTCTTTGAACTCAGTCCCCTGAAAGATGCAACGTGACAATACCAGATGAAGCAGCGTATGAGCTCTTATTTCACAAATGTACGCATGTCCACTCAACACTCTATACAGACTGTTTTCAGTACTTTCTGCCATTGTTATACTGGAGCATCTCAATAAGGATATTAGAAGGTGGAACTCACCCAGTCGTACAATGATATGTTTGCACCACTGCCTTCGGTTCTTGCAGTATACATCGCCTTCAGGTAAAGTGTCTGATCGGAAGTGACAATACACACTTTTGACAATAATTTAGAAATTTTTTCAATAATGTCAGAAGAAAGTCTGGAGTATAATAATGGAAGGCACATTATTTTTGACCGAACCGACTCTGGGTGATTTGTGACTTCTTCCGTGTATCCATTCCATTCTAGCACGTTAGTGAATTTCTTCCACATTCCATAAAGCCACAGAATCTTATATTCAGAGAGCGATACCTTCAACCACTCAGGGTCGTCGAAAGTGAGATGCTTTATATTAATACTGTTTAAGCCAACTTCATTTGCATTTTGATAGGACATCAGCTGAGATGTACCAACTGTAGACAAAAATCCAGAAACCAAACGATTTCTTTGCGGATCAATGTTCTTGTCAGACTCCATAGCTGTGTAGGGAGTGACTGCTATGATTCTTCCAATGGAATGGAAAGTATTCAACCTGCCAATCGTGCAGATGTTAAAATCGGCTTTATAGAAGACGACTAGTTATGTTAGGATGCTCAGGTCATGCAGTCGATGTCTTCTTAAAAAGGGAGAAGCTTCCATGTATGGAGCTACGAATCCAATTGCACTAAGAGCTTCCACAGTAAGTCTTGATCCGAATCTTTCGTTCATGAATGTACTGGGCCTGATCGATAGCGAACATAGAAATGACCATGGTCTTGCTGCAGAAACCACTGAATGTAACAAAGCAACACACTTTATTCCATTTATCTAGAGCTTCTCGCTTGTTTTTCAAAATCAACGATTCAAAGAAATGGAGCAGTGACTCAAGGATCGCCGAGTGGACATCTGGGAAGAAATCATAAGGTGAGGGGCATTGCGATGTATGATAGACCTAGGTGTGGATGTCCTCACGAATTATATCTGCAGTGCCACATACAATTCTCAGACGTTCTTCTCGTCGATCTGATAGTCTGCTGTGATATAATCTATTGCAGAGTGTCCTATAGCCTGCTTTTGAAACAGACTACTGTTTTCCTTTTATGTCTGTCAAGAAGCATGATTTCTTCACCATACGTGTCTAAGAATCGGGTTTTATGGTCCTTACATCTGCCTCCCAGCCATTCGTCCGCTAACTGCTGCAAAGCAAAGTCACACTCTTTTGATTGTTCGATGTAGGAAGGAATCACTTCAGTTGCTTCACCTATCTGCGTACGTCCAGGACTACCTTGTTTTTATTCACTCCCGATTTGCCGGTAAAAGCTCCTATGACAAAACCTATGATACTGAGCGTCTTTAGCACTAAGTTCCTCATGACGGGTACATTCCAATACTTCGCGAGTCCAGTCATCACCTCGCCTTTCAGCTACCCCAGTAACAATATGTCTTAATTCAAGTTTCATCACTTAATGAACATTTCTCTTTGCATAGTCTGCCAAGTCTCTCCCAACTAGAATCAGTTTCGTCGCCACAATAAAAGCAGAGTTTATTAAAATCAAATTCCTTCTTGTATGATCGGGGGTCCGATGTTGATGGTGCAGGACTTTTTGTCAAAGACGATCTAAACAGTTTTGGTTTACTGTACTCCATCTGACAGGAACTATGCAAATCAACTACAGCCAGATCAGTTAATAACTTACTACGTCCTGCGAATGTTTGATTCTTCCTTGATCGTAGTAGCTTTTCCAGTCCTTTTTGTTTCACTTTAATCAAATTATCATCTGCCTAATCACCGTCGCATACAAAACACACTTCCGTGCGAACTGAATCACTCATTTTAAATACACTGACCGCACAACGAAGGTAAACCCAGTTGAGGAATCGAGAAATTTTTAAGACACAAGTAGTTTTTAACGCGTGCCGCACACAACAAAAGAAGACTGGGCGCGGCTAAGAATGGAAACAATAACAAAGGAGCGGAGAGGACGGCAGCTTCGGCTGTTTACAACATGTCATTTGAGGAGGAACTATAGATACCTCTACACCGAAGATGTCTTCTTATTCAGAATTTCATTTCACTGAATAACTTTGTCTTACAAAAAACAACGAAACGAAATTTTGACTTTCGGGAGTTTGAACGCTTAAAAGTGTCTAAAATTGAAAAAATATGAAATTTCATGCTTTACAACTAGGATAAGTTGACATTTTTCAGTAGGAGTAACTGTTTTGGAGTCACAGGCGTTGGAGTCAAGTTGACAAAAGTGAACGAATTTTGACAACTGATTGTGGGCGAACGTCTACAACGATTTTGACGTTTAAGAGTTCACTCGACGAAAAATTTAATGCTGTTTCATTTTGGTGATTGTAGAATTTTCAATAGGATGCATAGTTTCCGAGCATTAGGTGAAAATCTGAAGAAAGTGCGAAAATTTATTGTTTCTTTGCCAGAGAAATTTGTGCTGAGGGTTTTGTAGGTCGGAAACTAGGATTCTACATACTCTCAAATATATACACAACATACAGAAGTAAAATCTCTTACCTCAATTTTTGGAGGTAAAGGGCGTTTCTTGTGACACCGTTACTGGGCTGATTAGTTGGCTGCAGTGGAGCAGAGCGAATGACAAACAATCGTAGTGCGCGAAATTTAAATGATGTGCCTTTAGACTGTCATAACTGCTTGCTATAAAAATTATGGCCCACATTTTCGAGGTGACTCGATTTCTGGGACTAGTATCTAGCAAGTGTTTTTTTTCCGTGAAGTATGAGGTCGTGTTGGTGATGTTTTGTTGTTAGTACTAACTTCATAAGCTGTTTGCATCAATTGACTGTTATACCGGTAACATTATGCGGATGTGAAACACTTATATTTATTTGTATTTATTTATTTAGCAAAAAGGATGAGGAAAAACCGTTAATATACGATAGAAGAAACTAAGGAAAAATTTTTAGATCGGCATATGCAAAAAAAAAAAAAAAAGAAAGAAAAGAAAATTGAATGGAGGATAAGAAAAAATGAAGAATTAAGATGCCTGTACAAATACCGTAACATTGTCGAAGAGCTAAAGAAGAGAGAGCCCATATAGCAAGAACGGCGGAGAACTGACAATCTAAAATAGAATTTGGCAGGACAGTAGGTCGAACGAGCCAGAAATAGGTGGACGCATCTAGTATGAACATCAACACCGATAGGGCAAACAGTGCACTCGACAGAAAGAAGCGAAAGGGGCTCCTAGAGCAGACGTATCGTCTGAAAGGCCCTTTAGGCACGTAAAGTGAAGTACGTAATGGAGGAACACTTATATTGCAACCTATTTTGATATCTTACAAGTCTGTCTACGCAAAAAAAGCGGTCTTCAATGTTAAGCCTCTTCCTTCTCTCCACACACTTATTTTGTCGCCAATGTGTTGAACTTGCCATTGCCTCTTGCAGTTTGTTGTTATTTGGGAAAAGATATTAATCACTCGGGCTTAAGACTGGGCTAGAAAACGGGTCTTCAATAACTGTAAACTTGAACTGCCGAAGCAAATAAGCACAGTGGCATTGACACGGTGGAGAGCGCTGCGTTTATGATATTTCCTCTAGGCATATAGGCGATGAGTAGAACACCCTCTGAATCCAAAAACACTGTGTCCGAAACCTTTTCGGAGCTCTGACTTTGTTTATCTTTTTCTTCGGGTTTGCTGGGGATTTCAAATGATGTTACATTTACTGGCATTTTATTTCTGGACTTTTTATAAGAAAAGCATTCTCGTCGACAGTAACAATGTGATAAAAAATCCGCCATCAGTGTAGTACGGAAAGAGAAAATTAAGTGCAGCTCACATTCGTTGTATTTTGTGTTCATCTTTCAAATGTGGGGTAGCTCACCTGACACATTTTCTACTCTCAAATAACCACTAACAATTTTATCGTGAAATTTCATTAAAGCGCAAGTTCAGTTCGTTGTTATTGAAACGTTTATCATGTTGAAGTTTTTAATCAGTTCTTGATTTGAATTCATCAATCACAACTGAAGGTCGGGACGATCGTTCTTCACCATGAATATCCATTAGATCGCCACTAAATATGATGTGCCATTTCCGAACTGCATCTTCATTCATCACATTTCATGTAACTTCGGATATATGTCTGTAAATTTCTTTACGGCAGACGTTTTCTGCATTCATGAAACGTACCACATAACGAAGCTGACACCTGGTGGGATCGTTAATTTTGTCGCTCATTCGGAAATCGTAACAAATAAATCTTGCTTCATGTTAGCGTCACAATGACGCCAAAGGCTAGGCAGGTGTGGGTGGTAAGAGGGAGGAGCGAGTACCTCGCGACTCAGATCAGTTATTTTTCTTTTAAAATGGCCATAGTATTTAGTCCCCATACAACTTGTACGTTAACTATAAACTTCACAGTCAACAAAACACTGTCATCTGAAACACCATAATCTTTAGACAGATGCACGAAGTCTTACTATACTCAAATAAGTCTTTTTGGAATCGTTGAGGCTTTACTTTCAAAACAATATCTTTATCACTTTGAATCATCACTGCCAAACAGAGATAGATTATTTCATCATTCTTCAAATGTCGAACGTGCGCTTTCGATATACGTTGCCCATATGAACCGCTGATATAAAATTCTAGGCTAACACGGTAGCGAGCAATTACCGCCCCCGCGTCGGCTTTTTACAGCACCGTTTCCGAGTTAAAATCCAACGAATTCACAGAGGACAATGGCGATGTGATTAACACAGCTAAATATTAAAGTAACATTATGATGCACGTATTGAAATGATAATTACAGAACAATATATCGGACATTTTAAGCAATTATGCAAAGCTGCTCTTTAAATATTAACTACTGTTAGTTATGTATATAGGGTAAACTGCTGAAAACGCGAACTGCAGCAAATTTTATCTTGATAAATTACACATTAAATGACTTGCACCAGAGACGGTGCTTTTAATGCGTAGTTACTGTAAGAGTTCATGAACTGAGGGACATATTCATCGTTCAACATATTCCATCATTCCCACAAAAATCTCTAAGGCAAATACTCACTTCATCTATTGTTGATGAGGAGTTCGGTCCGAATGCTGTTCTGACGCAGCTCGCGACAGTAATCTGTCCTGCGTAAGCCTCTTCATATGTGGATAATGACTACAATCTACATTCATTTCAACCTGCATGCTGTAATAGGGCCTTGGTCACAGTCCAGAACTTCATTCCCCACACCTCCTTCCATTTCCAAACTGATGATTCCTCGATAAATCAAGATGTGTCCTATAAGTCGATCCACGATTTTAGTCAATTTGTGCTACAAATTGCCTTTTCCGCATTTAGATTCCATACCTCCACGTTTGTTATTCGATTTGCCCATCTAATCTTCAACATTCTTCTATCGGTCCAGATTTCGAAATCTTCTATCTCTTCCTGTCTGATCTGGTTGTTTTCTTGCAAAATTCTCACTCTGTATTCAGTATCCTCTCTACTCCTGCCGTCATCTGTTACTTTCCTGCCGAAATAGCGAAAGTCGTCTTCCACTCGAATCTCATTTCTCTCAGCGTCACCTAGTTTGACTACATACAACTACTTCACTTTGTTTGATATTCCATCTCATAATGTCACTTCAAACACTATGAATTACATTCAGCTGATCTTTCATTCAGGTGTTTCACAGAATTACAGTCACATAGACAATCCTAGAAGTATTTATTCTTCTCTCTGAACTTTAATTCCTTTTCCAAACTTCTCCAAGGTTTCCTTTGGAAATTACTCAGAGCACAGATAGAATAACATCGAGGATAGGCTCCAACCCAGTCTCACTCTATTCTCATCTGCTGCATCCATTTCATCCTACATTACTTTTATTACTTCAGTATTACCACACAGAAGAAAATTTATACAGCGCTGTAAAGTAGTGAAAGTGTCTAGTAATGTTCCGTGGGCAGGCCCATGAGGCAAATGTGAAAGAAAACATACATATAGAATGAAGTGCCTGAAATTAATTATGTCGAGGCAGGCACGCCAGAGTTTGATAACTCGAAATGTGTCATGTAACGGTAAACAGGAAACACGATAAAGCAACGAAATTGGGTAATAGATGAACGTCCAAAAGGACACGTGACTCTATAACATTGCGGAGGCTGTACCTTTCTATGCATTACACAGAAATTTCCGCCCTGACAATGCTCACAGCAGTATCTCACTTTGCCCCCTAGGGTGATGGACGGTTACCCTAGGTACAGAGCAGGAAGTGCGGTAGGCAATAAAAAAACCCCGTCTTTGTAGTTATCGGAATTGGGCTTCACGCATTACTACTCCGAGTCTTGCGGAACCTTGTTTCAGATTGGCTGAGAAACACATCATTGCCGGGGCATTTATTTATACCTCCGACCAAGACTTCGTACGTGTGGAATTTATTTTTGAGTTATAAAGCTTCTTTCTGTACAACATTTCAAGCAGCGTGATTGAGCAAATGAACGAAGAGCTCATTTGCTTCACGTCAAACTGGCCGTGCAAAAAGCGACTGGTACTAAGATACATATTCGGAACGGGGAGAGTCTGGTCTTGTGCTTTGTTTACGGTCATGGCATAACATAAGCCCCCAGTGAGTTGTACAAGTTTGAAGATAAATGATAAAGTGCTAGGGGTAAGTGACATTTTGGGTATAAAACCTCCTTCCCCTGCGCCACTTTTTCCGCTTTTATGATATTACGATAGAGAGAAGCAGCTTGAAGCCTCTATGAGCGAAGGAGTTTGAGGGGCGAGGCAACGTATGCGGCTCTCGATCACAATTACGTCGTGTCTCGCTTTTTGAAGGAGCTTACAAAGAGCGAGTTACAGCCTGATGTTCTCGAGCTGCAGGAACTCACGCCTCACGATATTCACTGCATTCTTGAGGCTACAGAGTCCTCACTCATTTCGCCATTCTGACACGAGTTGTCGTCCGACCATGCTCGTCTTGTTATTGCTCCGGAACGTACGAAATCCAGTTAATTTTTGCCTAGTGCATACGATTCTGTTAATAACACATGAAAACGGTTGTGAATCGCAGTTTACACTTGGGACCTGAGGATAAAACCATTTGGTATCGAAACTGGTCACTCTTTTTATAAAGAATAAACGACGATGGATTCAACTACAGCCGCTGGCCTAGTTAGCATTATTCAAGTACTTCGTGCCCGTCTGCAATGCCACTTTCCTTGATGTATTGCCACAGATCTTATCAAATACGCCCACGACAGGTTTCCACGAGCACAGCCGATCATCATTGCTGTTTCCCTGGTGGTCGTCCCCAGTCACTGGACCATAACAGTCTGCCCTTTGTCAAAGTCACTTATGCCAGTGAATTTCGCCATTTTTGGCCCGAATGATCGCTGGAATATTTCCTCATTTGCCTCTGCATGTCTTATGTAGTATTATTATCATGTCACGAACCGCAGTGAGACCAGGTCGCATTTAATCTCGCTTTATAAATTATACAGCGCACCAGTCAATTGTCCTTTTTCTGCAGGTTTTATTTGGCAAATCCAGATTTCGGATTGTGCCTAGCCATTATCAATGTACTATTTTCTAGTCTCAGTGCATGTCAGTTCCCTGTTGTTCGGGCGTTAGTCACAGTTCTTTGAGTATTCAATCTGGATTTGCCAAATAAAACCTGCAAAAAATGGACAACTGACTGCTGCGCTGTATAATTTTTAAATCAGATCACAGTCGCTGAGTGCACCCACGTTCATAATGGGAGGTAATGTGATTTAATCTCGTGATTTGCGGTGGTCGTACCGTAATGGCTCATCACTGTCTTGTCGTTAGCTCAGTACCGTCTCATCGATCCAAAGACTCTTTGCAAGACCAACTCTCCATCTGTAAAAAACAATCGCAATCTTTCCTCGTTGAAGCTGTTGTAGAAGTAAAAGCGTCACCACACACATCACACCATTTCAAACACAGTGTGTGTTGTAACGTTGCATGGTTCTTTGTTGGGCAGGCAAGTGAAAAACTAATTACATTCAGTTTTGGAGCAATTTCATTCACATCTGAGATTCAGTCAACGTCAGAGATTCTGTGCCCAGGCACAGCAAGTGTGTGATGGACACGGAAACCATGGTCCTCTATCGTCATGAATGTCACTGCAGCCACTACACAAGGTTCCGCTGGTGTGGAGAGACCTGGAATGATAAGCAGTGTTGACCAGCGGTCGAACTGCTTCAGGTATTGGCGCTGCAGACTAGCATGGCTATGCCAAGAACAGGGTGCGCTGGTTGCCTGCCTCACCAGCGATGGGTAACAGAAGCAGTAGGATCTCCGGAGTGAACCTCGGCCCCTCCGTCTGCCTGGCAGAGCGTGGAGACAGTAGACGCCCAGTGGATCATTGGACAGGAGGGTCCTAGTTCGACCCTCAACTCGTTGTAGCTGACGCTGGACTTTAAGCCAGGCGGTCGCCTAGGAAGACGCAGGGTGATGGCTGCTCCAGCAGAGAGGATTACAGTGCTTCCTAAAACCAGATGACACTAGCTCGCTTCACAGCGGTCGCCGTTTAGAAGCCTCTTGGCAGATGGACAGCCAGTGTCAGACCTGTTGGCAACGAGTCACCCCAGGTAGCACGTAGCTCCCTGCCACAACACTACATAAGCATCCTAGATTTTGGTAACAGCACTAGTTGTTGACTGAATGGCTATATGTATGTACTGTTAAATCCAGCCTAGTCAACAAATACGGAGTGTGTAGGAAACTTGCTTTCTCAGATCGATAGACAGCACTCAAACAAATCGTATGAATGAGATTTATTATAAAATGAAAAATCGCAATACTTAACTCGGTGTTACACAGATGTGTCGCAAGCAAAGGGCGACAGACAAAATAAGAAATTTTTTCAGTATAACAATTCTCAAGTGCGTGTTACACAGACAGTACAAGCAGATAATTAGAGTTGACGCTTGTATCCAAGTTTCTAATCTTGAAGCTGCTGTAGAACTTTCCGCGACCAGTCTGGCGCGGTGTTTACGTCCTCTTCACATAGGGCCGCTGCTGTTGCATTGTAGTCCTGTAGAGGGGTCGGTCAGACTGCAATTAGCTGACTAGCTGACGCCTTCTCACAGCCGGCACTTGAATTTACACTCCCCCCCCCCCCCCCCCCCCCCACTCACGGCCGCAAAGCGACCGACCGCAGGGTGATGGCTGCTCCAGCAGAGAGGATTACAGTGCTTCCTAAAACCAGATGACACTAGCTCGCTACACAACCGTACCCCGCCATCCGCCATCCGGCCTGCGCTCTGGTGGAGACGTCCCCCAGGAAATGACCAGATGGGTACGCGTCCACCTCCTGAGGCCCATACGAAGATGTAGTAGGCGTCGGCTGCTGCAGCATGGGCGGGTGCACCTCCATCGGTAGGGCGAGAGGAGGCGGAGGAGGTGCAGGCGAAGGCTCCGCCTCCGTAGGGTCGTCCCGCGGTTTGGTGATGATACCACATGGGGGTTGCTGTGGCCGCGCTGCCCTCTGGATCTGTGAATCTGGGGAAAGAGATACAGAAGGATCACCGGGCACCTGACAGTGGTGAATCGGATTGTGATGTCGGCGCTGCAATCCGTCTGGGCCTGAAATGAGACACATGCATGTGCCAAGTCGACGAAGGATCCCATCCTCGTTACAACTGTTAAATACAGCCTAGTCGTCATATACGGGGTGCCTAGGAAACCTGCTTTTTCGGATCACTAGACAACATTCAAACAAATAGTATTAATGAGTTTTACTGTTGTTGTTGGAGTCTTCAGTCCAGAGACTGGTTTGATGCAGCTCTCCATGCTACTCTATCCTGTGCAAGCTGCTTCATCTCCCAGTACATACTGCAACCTACATCCTTCTGAATCTGCTTAGCGTATTCATCTCCTGATCTCCCTTTACGATTTTTACCCTCCACGCTGCCCTCCAACACTAAATTGGTGAACCCTTGATGCCTCAGAATATGTCCTACCTACCGATCCCTTCTTCTAGTCAAGTTGTACCACAAATTCCTCTTCTCTCCAATTCTGTTCAATACCTCCTCATTAATTATGTGATCTACCCATCTAATCTTCAGCATTCTTCTGTAGCACCACATTTCGAAACCTTCAACTCTCTTCTTATCTAAACTATTTATCGTCCACGTTTCACTTCCATGCATGGCTACACTCCATACAAATACTTTCAGAAACGACTTCCTCACACTTAAATCTATACTCGACGTTAAC
This sequence comes from Schistocerca americana, assembly GCF_021461395.2. NCBI lineage: Eukaryota > Metazoa > Arthropoda > Insecta > Orthoptera > Acrididae > Schistocerca > Schistocerca americana. The sequence goes on along the minus strand of NC_060123.1, from coordinate 632,580,783 downwards.
AAATTTTCCTTCTTCAGAGACGCATTCCTTGCCATTGAGAGTCTACATTTTATATCCTCTCTACTTCGACTATTATCAGTTATTTTGCTCCACAAATACCAAGACTCATTTACTGGTTTAAGTGTCTCACTTCCTAATCTAATTCCCCCAGTATCACCTGATTTAATTCGACTACATTTCATTATCCTCGTTTTGCTTTTGATGATGTTAATCTTATATCCTCCTTTCAAGACACTGTCCATTTCTTTCAGCTGCTCTTCCAAGTCCTTTGCTGTCTCTGACAGAATTACAATGTCATCGGCGAACCTCAAGGTTTTTTATTTCTTCTCCATGGATTTTAATACTTACTCCGAACTTTCCTTTTGTTTTCTTTACAGCTTGCTCAATATACAGATTGAATAGCATCGGGGAGAGGCTACAACACTGTCTCACTCTCTTCCCAACCCCTGCTTCCCTTTCATGTCCCTCGACTCTTATAACTGCCATCTGCCTTCTGTACAAATTGTAAATAGTCTTTCGCTCCGTGTATTTTACCCCTGCCACCTTCAGAATTTTAAAGAGAGTATTCCAGTCAACATTCTCAAAAGCTTTCTCTAAGTCTACAAATGCTAGAATCCTTACATTTGTTCTCTAGCCATTCCTGCTTAGCCATTTTGCACTTCCTGTCGATCTCATTTTTGAGACGTTTGTATTCCTTTTTGCCCGCTTCATTTACTGCATTTCTGTATTTATTATAAAATAAAAAATACAAAGCTTTGTGTTACATAGATGTGTCGCAAGCAAAGGATGACAGACAAAATGGGAAATCTCTTTAGTATAACAATTTCCATATCCATGTTATATAGACAAGCAAGTGATTAGAGTCGACACTTCTACCCAGGTTGCTAACCTTGAAGCCGCTGTAGACCTTGCCGCGACCAGACGGGCACGGCGCTTACGTCCTCTTCACATAGGGGACACTGCTGTTGCGTTGTCGTCCTGGAGAGAGATCGGTCAGCCTGCAATTGGCTGACATCTTCTCACAGCCCTCCCTGCTCTATCGTTCCCGACTCTCGTGCCGGCGCTTGACTTTACGCCATAAAATGTATGCTGTGCGAGCTGATTAATGCAAGTATAATGATTATGGAAACTAGCGCTCCACTACAATTGGAAGTAATAAAGCCAACAGGGGAAGCTGCAGTGAAGCCAGAACGACCTTCTTCCTTTCTCAGTCGCTATCACAAACAGTTATGAAAAGCTATTTATTAATCACAGCATCTTCTGTGACAGTCCGTGTAAGCTCACACTGTGTCAATATCGTTATGCACACAACACATGAAACAAACAGTACGCGAGATTTCCACACTCCTAAACATCCCTAGGTCCGCTGTTTCCGATGTGACAGGGAAATGGAAACGTGAAGGGACACGTAGAGCACAAAAGCGTACAGGCCGACCTGGTCTGTTGACTGACAGAGACCGCCGACAGTTGAAGAGGATCGTAATGTGAAATAGGCACACATCTATCCACACCATCATACAGGAATTCGAAATTGCATCAGGAGCCACTGCAAGTATTATGACAGGCGGGAGGTGAGAAAACTTGGATTTCATGGTCGAGCGGCTGCTCATAAGCCACATATCACAACGGTAAATGCTAAACGACGGAGCGTAAACATTGGACGATTGAAAAGTGGTAAAACGTTGTGTGGAGTGACGGATCACGGTACACCATGTGGCGATCCGATGGCAGGGTGTGGGTATGGCGAGTGCCCGGTGAACGTCATGTGCAATCGTGTGTAGTGCCAACAGTAAAATTCGGAGGCGGTAGTGTTACGGTGTGGTCGTGTTTTTCATGGACGGGGCTTGCACCTCCTTGTTGTTTTGCGTGGCACTGTCACAACACAGGTTTACATTGGTTTTTTAAGCACCTTCTTACTTCCCAGTGTTAAAGAGCAATTCGTGGACGGCGACTGCATCTTTCAACACGATAAAGCACCTGTTCATAATGCACGGCATGTGGCGGAGTGGTTACACGACAATAACATCACTGTAATGGAGTGGCCTGCACACAGTCCTGAGCTGAATCCTACAGAACGGCTTTGGGATGTTTTGGAACGCCGACTTCGTACCAGGCCTCACCGAACGACATCGATAACTCTTCTCAATGCAGCACTCCGTGAAGAATGGTCTGCCATTCCACGATAAACCTTCCAGCACCAGATTGAACGTATGCCTGCGAGAGTGGAAGCTGTCATCAGGGCCAAGAGTGGTCCAACATCATACTGAATTCCAGCATTACCGATGGAGGGGGCCATGGACTTGTAAGTCATTTTCAGCTAGGTGTCCGGATATTTTTGATTACCTTATGTATTTTAATTACAGTAATTACGTACTGCACGTACTACACTGCTTGTTGAAGACTGGAGAACATTTATTTTAAAGAAAAAGTTGTTTTAACTAATTTAAATGAGAATGAAACACTTTTACGTACATGTTATATAACGAACTGTATAGGCTTCATACGTCTTCGGGCAGCAATGTCGCACATCCGCTTGACAGTGAGAATTTGCATGTGGTCACTCTCGGGCTGGCGCCAATTTCAATTTCAAGGCCGCCAAGCGCTTCACTATTTGATGGCCCCGTGTCTGCTTCAACTTCGACATTAAGGTAATTTTGTTGCTCGACACTTTCTTCTGTCAGACTTTCGATAGGTCCATCATCATTTGAAATTTGGATCCCAGACTCTTTTGAATCAGACATCATCCATTCTGCTGTATCTTCACCACTAACTTCTGAACATCGAGGAATTTTCAAGAGAATATTTATCACTTCCTTAAGTGACACATCATTCTCATCTTCTCCTGCCCCTTCCATTTCCTTTTATTGAGCTTATTTTGCCATTTTCTCTTTTTCCTTTTCTTCTTGCCTTTCTTTTTTTGTATTTCTCTTCTTGCCTCTCGGCTTGTTCCACAGACGTGTTAATGTGACTGTCTTAAACAAACTCCAAGCTTCTGCCACCATGTAAGCGCAATTTTACAATTTTTTTTCTTAGTTATCCAGAATCCTTTCTTCATTTTCGCTCCCTATCAAAATTCCCTTAAAATGTGCCTTCTGTAACGGCGGTTTGTGGTTTCGATAACAGACAGTTCCAGTGATTGGAACAAGCTGGTGACGTCTGGCGGCAAAAATATTGTTGTAAACTGGCCATGCCCTATTTCCAACAATTCTCCGGGGCGTCCAAATGGTCCAAATGGCTCTGAGCACTATGGGACTCAACTGCTGTGGTCATAAGTCCCCTAGAACTTAGAACTACTTAAACCTAACTAACCTAAGGACAGCACACAACACCCAGCCATCACGAGGCAGAGAAAATCCCTGACCCCGCCGGGAATCGATCCCGGGAACCCGGGCGTGGGAAGCGAGAACGCTACCGCTCCGGGGCGTCGAGTTGGTGCATTATCAACAATCAAAATCACCTAACTACCTACTTTTCCAAGAAATTTTTGTTACTTTTTCAGTTCAGGGACGAAAATTTCGTCGTACCGCTCAGTAAACAATGCTGCAATCATCCAAGCAGTAGGTTGGCTCAAAATGGCTCTGAGCACTATGAGACTTAACTTGTGAGGTCATCAGTCGCCTAGAACTTAGAACTAATTAAACCTAACTAACCTAAGGACATCACATACATCCATGTCCGAGGCAGGATTCGAACCTGCGACCGTAGTGGTCGCTCGGCTCCAGACTGTAGCGCCTAGAACCGCACGGCCACTCCGGTCGGCGCAATAGGTTGGTTTTCACAAAAAAGCAGAAGCTTTTTCTCATTTTGATATGCTCTTGGGCTTTTTGACTTCCCTATCACCAGAAGGGTATTTTATGGCTTCCTGAAGAGTTCGCACAGGGAAGCACAGTTACACGGTCTTTACAAACTTTACGCCCTAGAGCACTACACTTCATTTTAAATGCTAAAGTGGTTTTAGACGAACCTTTCCAAACAATACCAGGTTTCATCAGCGTTGTGCAAAAACTCAGGATCGTAGGAGTCTGTTACACTTTAATTTTTTTCAATTATATCTACTGCACCTTTGGAGTCTGCTGATAACTTCTGGCCTGTTATATCTAATTCACGGACACTGTGCCTGCACTTAAAATTCCTTAGCCAGCCGTTAGTTGCTTTAAAGGATGAACAACCAAACGTCTGAGCTAAGATCTTAGTTTTTCCACAAAGACTCGGACCGTAAATTGGGTTTCCCATAGAACTTTGCTGCAAAAGCCATTTGAAAACGGCTTCTTCTAAATTTTTGATTGTTGCTGCTCTCAGTGGTTTTTCTTGAAGAACTTCCATCTTCGTTTTCAAGCACTTACACGAAGCTCATAATTGTAGGTTTGTTCCTTTTAATTTCTGATATCGTTGCTTGTACAACATGGAACAACTCAGCCAACTGGTACCCGTAATTCCTTTGTCTGATTGTTCTATAATTTTTAGTCTATCCGCTAACGATAACTCAACACGCTTTCTTTTGGAAGCGAAAGTGAACGACGAAACGCATTCACAAACAAAACTATGCGTACAGTCAGCAGCTCCAAGTCACACAGAAGGACCAGTTACCAAAGTAACAATTGGACTGGGGACCGGGCCAGCCACCTGGTGACTGATCACCCCAGCAATATTCGCGTTGCGCCTACAATAGCTTCACGGAGGGAATGACAAAACGCGCGTAGACAGAATCATTGTTTTGTGATTCGTATAATCAACGATTCGGACAGCCGGAGTTCGGATAATTGGAGTTCTACTGTATTTGCGTTACAAACAGGCAGGTATGTTGTTGCGTTGCAAGTTTCTTGGCTATTTAGGCATGCAGGAAAACAGTTGAAGGAATTGTTAGCGGAATTCTCAAGAATAACCGATTAGTGGCTATCACTCGGAGGTGACTCAGGGAGAACTACCTGGAAGTTCCCAATGCACATACCAGCTACCGCCGAGCTACTTCTAGACGATTTGCTCCCGTTTACGAAGACTAAGGGAGTGGTTACACAGTGGCCTCGTTTATTGGATGAGACAGCAAACTGAGCTCCCCTGACGACAAATGTAATAAGCTAAAAATTTATGGGCATGCAGGACAGGTTTGGAGAAGTGAACAAAACTGACAAATAGAAGCAACAGCGGCTTCGGACCGTCACTGAGTGAGATAATAAATGACTAATCAGAGTCTTGTACATTGCTTCATAGAAAGCGATCAATCATCGTTATTTTGTGGCATCCTCGTTTTCCATTCTGTGTCCTACTTTCTTACGGTCTGATGGTTGAAAGTTAAAGCATTCAACTGTGTTACCCTACTGTCCGTGGTCGGGTGAATCACTTTTCTTGTTACAGCAGTTGGATGGTCGTATCTGGATAAGCCGACATCCAGGCAATTGCCTGCTCGAAACATAAGGAGCGCCACCGGCGGTTAATGCTGGCGGCAGTGACATGCTGTGGGGACATTTATCTGGACTTACATGGGACTTGAGGTATGAATCAAAGGTGCCATGACAGCTGTGGACTATGTGAACATTACTGCAGATCACGGCTGTGATGGCATCTTCTAGAACGATAACTATACATATCAAAAGGCTATACTCATACTACAAAGGTGTAAGAGCACCATATTGAACTCATTTTAATACGCTGACGAAAAAAAGCTCGCAACACCAAGACGGAGTTGCGCGGCATAAACGAAAGTTAGTAGGCTTGTTTTTTTATGTCTGCAAGATGATGTCTATTCGAATTTTGCGCCACTATGAGCATGCAAATCATGTTTGTTTTAAACATACGATGTAACGGTCGTGAGCGTTAGGTACCGTAAGACTGGCCGTGGTGAGGTGATGTTAGTCAAGAATGTCTTAAATGCGTCAAAGATACCGTTATCAGCGCACCTCACTGAGTTTGAGCGAGGTCGTGAAATAGGGATACTACAAGCTGGATGTTCCTTCTGAGATAGTGCTGGAAGAATCTGCAGGAATGTAGCCACTGTACGTGACTGATGGTAGTGGTGGACCCGGGAATATATGTTCGCAAGGAGACCGAGCTCTGGCAACCACGTGGCACTACCGAAAGAAAATACCACCGTGTTCAGCGTACGGATCTGGCACATCTCACTGCATCAGCGACAGCAATTTTAGCAGCAGTTGACACGACAGTGACATACCTAACTGTTACAAATCGGCTGCTTCAAGCATAGCTCCGAGCCAGACGCCGTGTAGCGTGCGTGCTCATTGGAGGGCATGGCGTAGGTCTGTTGTGTTTTCTCATGAAAGCTGGTTCTGTCTTGGTGCTAGCAATGGCCGTGTGTTGGTCTGAAGGTGGCCAGTTGAGGGCTTTCAACCAACCTGTTGTATAACACTGATCCTACAGCTGGAGTTATGGTCGGAGGTGCGATTTCGTATAATACCAGGGGCGCTCTCGTGGTTATCCCACATATCCCGACTACAGCTTTGTATGTGAATCTGGTTATTTGACCTACTATACTGCCATTCATGAACAGCATTCCAGAGGGTGCTTTACAACAGGATAACGCTCACCCGCAATACTGCTGTTGTAATCCAACATCGACATGTTGCCTTCGTCTGCTCTACCACCAGATATGTATCCAATCGGTCACGTACGACAGATCATCGGATGACAATTCCAGAGTCATCCACAACCAGCGTTACTCGTCCCTCGTGGACCGACAACGTGTAACAGGCACGGAACTTCAACCCACAAAATGGCATCCGGCGTCTGTGCAACGCAATGCATGCACGTTTCGTTTGCATATTTGCGTTCACGTTTCTGGGAATTACAACTGTTGTTAATGGATCTAGCAATGTTGTTGTGGTCTTCAGTCCTGAAACTGGTGATCTAGCAATATCATTCACTTAAATAAGTCACCTAGACAAATGTGTTACCACTATTTTACTGCTCCACATTAATCACTTTCTGGTGTTGCAATTTCTTTCCGTCAGCGTATCTTTGCCACCAAATTCACCTTGTATTAACCTGATGAAATATATCTAGGACACTTTTGAACACCAGATGTGTGCCCACAAGCCACAGGCCCATTTCCATGCACATTATGCGTAGTGCAGAATGTCAGAGAGTCGTCCCTTCATTTGTTCGCACTTCGATGCGCGACGCATTTGAGAAAACTGCAAACTAGTGTTAATTCTACATTCATTACATGAAGCTTCGATGCAGTACGATAGGCGGGCACTATTTTGTAAAGAGAGGTTGAACTTTAAATCATTTAAATAAACACTGCTAATGTATGGCAATGTAGGCGTTGTTGGATGTAGCATATGCTGACTACCAATTCACGCGTGGGAACTGCAACGTCATCGAAGAATCCTATCGCTACTTTATTCCAGTCAGTACTAGAAATGGTGAATTTGGTACAGGTACGCAGGAAGCCAAGCAACAAGCAACTCACTGACGAGTACATACAACGTGTGCTTCTCTGGAATAAACTGATTCAGTTGTGATGCACTAAAATAAGCAGATTCAGTTGCGATTCACTGCGGTAAACAGAGTCATTGACTAAATTTCATATACAATCAGAACCGTAATTCAGATTTTTTGATTGCTTTCAGTTTGTGCCCATTTACTATCCAATCAACACTGGAAATATGATTCTACAGTTTGTGCTGATAAAACAAAGTACGTATTGGTTTAAGTCGTACCCTCGTGCGACATTGATTAGGGGTTTAAAGGACAGATTCCGACGTAAAACAATTTTTACATCCACAATATACTGAAACGAGTAAACAAGACAAAAATGTAATACTGGATACACACAGTTAGTTTACTATAAAAATCTAGTGGTAACACAATAAAAATTGACAAAACGCTGTCGCTACATATTTGGGATAATCCCAATTCAATGCATATTAATGACTACGTATCTAAATTAAGAGCAAATTCTTCTTTTTTTATGTCCTGTACGAATTGTTACAAAGATGCGAAAATCTAATTTAATATTTGTGCATGTCAATAAGTACCATCTAAACAGAACATGAGGACAGTACATAGTAACCAGATTCGGGTTACAGCCATATGTATGGGTACACCAGTATTCAATATTCTTCTCTTTTCAATCTGATTATCAACAGCATTAGATATGCAACACAGGGCGTTATATCTGGATATGTTAACGAGCTCGTAGAGCATTTTATACGTTGTTATGTCGCTGGATGATAACAAGCCTTGGAGGCTGCGTGGAATCTGATGACCAAGCGCACGAACACTACCTGTAAGAACTTCGATGTCGTACATGTTCCGAAGACATTATAGGAACATACACATATTCTTCTCGCAGACTCATAGACGATGGCGCTTAGGTTTAGCAGATAGAGGTGTTTGTTGAACTTCCAATGCCTAAATTTCCGCTGTACTATAGCTTTCGTGAAGGTCCTCGGTGTTTATGTCTTATTATACATTGATAATTTTGAAATCGTGGGAGGTATTAGTACTTAGTGATGGAATTCGATTTTTGATGCCTTCGGCTATTCCTCTTGCCAGTCCGGTGACAACTACTTTCTGGGAAGTGGTAACATATCTGTGAGAGGCAGTTTATCGTATATGATTTCTCTATCAGATATCACTGATTTGTTAGGATATCTACTTGTTCATTTACCGGTGTTCTAGAGTGGCCTTTCACCCGTACCATCACGATATTGCTACAGGTCCACTGCACCCGAAATACAACGTCGACAATTCTGCAACTATGAGGTTGGTACAGCTATTATGATAACAATAACGTTATCTTGGAACTCTTCCGTTTGTTCCGTATTTGCATAGAAAAACAACAATATGGAAACTGTGAGTCCACCATGATGCAAAACGCTTTATTATTTGTTTACTTATTGATTCCCCAAACTAGTTTCGGCGACAAATATCGGCACCACCTGTGGGACCTCCGAATCTCAGGCATAAAGAAGATAGCACAGTCATACAAAGACTGTAACATATCATTACATTTTTACTGTTCATTTCTTAAGATATAGTTTTCAGTGGATACTTTTATACTAACCTATATATTGTATGTTATGGCATGTTATTAAGAATTGTTGTCGCTGTTTGCAGCATGTTTTCTGTGCTTTCTCTGTTACAGTTTTTCTCAGCGTACATCATGTCATCTGCTACTGTGTGAGCAGCTGTCAATCAAGACGGAAGCCCTTCCTGGCCAATCTTAGTTCTGCATCTCTTGCAAGAACATTTCAGTACTGATCGCAGTAACAATGTCGAGCGTAGATCTTATTGGGGTGCATTTGATACGATTTTGTTTTCTATGAGTATTAGTACGTGCAGTATTGGTTCAAAAAGGTTCAAATGGCTCTTAGCACTATGTGACTTAACTTCTGAGGTCATCAGTCTCCTAGAACTTAGAACTACTTAAACCTAACTAACCTAAGGACATCACACACATCCATGCCCGAGGCAGGATTCGAACCTGCGACCGTAGCGGACGCGCGGTTCCAGACTGTAGCGCCTAGAACTGCTCGGCCACCCCGGCCGGCCAAAGACTGTTTGGTTTTTCTATTAACTGCACTACATTCAAAATTACAATCCTATACCTTCATCCATTAGACACTCGCGCGGTCAAAACTCAAGATCCTCGCAGTGGGTAACATTAGCTTATGTCACGACAGGCTGGTGTTGTAAGTGGCTTTTCCCTTGACAGGACTTGAGGTTAGGTTGTAAGGGAAGAGTGACGTATAACGAAGGTAGTGTTATAAATTGTCGTCATGGCATGGGTCGGTCGCTGCAGATGGTAGGTGGTGCTGCTGACATTCGCACTGAGCTGCTGTTGAGTCGCTAGGTGCGGGAATTCTGTACCCTGTCTCGGAATGTTTGGGAGAGAAGTAAGTGCATTCGGATAAGGCCTCTTTTCAGGCGCAGCTGCTGCTTCTCGAAAGCTTCTCTTAAGAGGTCACTCGAGGAAAAATTTAATGCTGTTTCATTTTAGTGATAGTAAAATTTTCATTATGATGCATAGTTTCCGAGTAATAGGTGAAAATCAGAAGAAATTTCCAATATTTATTTATTTATTTTTTTTTTTTTTTTTTTTTGCCAGAGAAAGTTTTGAAGATCGGAAACATTGGATTCTACGTACTCTCAACTATATACATAAGATAAAAAAAATATTTTACCTCAATTTTTCCAGGCAGAGGGCGTTTTTTGTGACACCGTTCTGGGCTAATTAGGCGACTGCAGTGGAGCAGAGCGAATAGCAAACAATCGTAGCGAGGGAAATTTAAATGCTGTACTTTCAGGCTCTCAAAACTACTTTCTACAAAAATTATGGCCCAAATTTTCGGGGTGCATCGATTGCAAGGACTAGTATCCGGAAAGCGTTTTTTTCCGTGAAGTATTAGGTCGAGTTGATGATTTTTTGTTGTTAATACTAACTTCAAACACCTGTATCAATCGACTGTTATACCGGTAACATTATGCGGGTGTGAAGCATTTATATATAACAAAAAAGATGAGGAAAAACTGTTAATATCCGAAAGAAGAAACTAAGAAAAAATTTTAGACCGGTATATGAAAAAAGTAACGTGGAATGGAGTATAAGAAAGAAATGAAGAATTAAGAGGAATGTACAAATACCGTTAACATTGTCGAAGAGCTAAAGGGAAGAAGATTGAACTGGGTAGGTCATGCAGCCAGAGTGACGGAAAACAGACAATCTAAAACAGCATTTGGCAGGACATTAGGTCAAACGATCCAGAATTAGGTGGCGAGATAACATCCTGGAGGACGCATCTAGGATGAACATCAGCACCGAATGGACAAACAGTGCACTCGATAGTAAGTAGCAGAAGGGGCTCCTAGAGCAGACGTATGGTCTGAAAGGCCCTTTACGAACGTAGAGTGAGGTAAGTAGTGAAGGGACACTTATACTGTAACCTATTTTCGTCCAAACACCTGGAGACCGTGTTCCGCAAGAATGGGTACGGCAACCGCCAAATCCAAAGGACCTTCCGACAACAGAAGTGCAGCAAGAACCGAGATGAAGAACAACCCGAAGAAGAGAAGCAAGCTCTGGCCTATCTACCGTTTGCTGGCAACGTGTCGTCAAAAATAGGGAGACTGTTAAGGCGATACAAGATTGACACAGTCTTCCGACCACCAGCAAAGATTCGTGACCTATTAGGAATGGCAAAAGATGACGTAGGACGTAAGAAAGCGGGCGTATACAAAATCCCGTGCGGCTGTGGCAAATCCTACATCGGCCAAACAGTTCGTACGTCGAGGACCTATGCAAGGAACACGAACGTCACACCCGCTTACGCCAACCGAGCCATTCGGCCCTAGCAGAACACTGAACCGTCGTACTACTCAGTTCTTTAGAAAATCAAAAATTACAATATCACCATAATTATTTAAAGGCGATAGGAAGCTCGGGATCTCTGGTGATGGACAAGCTTGTGATTGTTTTATGATTTTAATTTCACTCAAAAAAGACTATTATAAACTTCAGTTCTGACATTTGCCCTCTTACTGATGCAATATACAAATTTTCACTTTAACTGAATTACATAAACACGAATAAGAATCATATTTCGCACCCGCAACCCGAATCATAGATAGTAGGCACGGTGAATAATGAATCTTAATAAATCGTTCTTGTTTAACCATATCTCAAAAGACTAGTAACACTACACACTTGCAACCCCAAGTTACACAGCCACATAATACCACAACTTCATTAAAAGACAAAGATCTTAAAGCTTAATAAAAGTGAACTGCTAACATCAAGATCCACAGTGAAACCTGCTTAAACTAAAAATGCAAAGTGGGCCAAGCAAGGTCGCAGACCTGGCACACAGGAAAAATAACAAGTTACACATTCATTAAAAATACACAAATGATAACATAAGTGTTAAATCAGAATGGCTAATAATAACTCAACCAGTAGAATAACTTACAGAAACGCTAATATTTACAGGGTGGCCTCACTTAACTTTAGAGAAAAGCGTTAAGGCCGACAGCGGTATTTGGAAGCAATAACGTTACGGCCGGCAGGCAGTGCGAGCGTTCACTTCCCACGGCTTGTGCACAGGCTCACTAGCAGGCGGTATATACAGGGGTTTCAAAAATGACGGTATAGTTGAAACGGCAGTAAAAACTAAACGAGCAGCGATAGAAATACACCGTTTGTTGCAATATGCTTGGGACAACAGTACATTTTCAGGCAGACAAACTTTCGAAATTACAGTAGTTACAATTTTCAACAACAGATGGCGCTGCGGTCTGGGAAACTCTATAGTACGATATTTTCCACATATCCACCATGCGTAGCAATAATATGGCGTAGTCTCTGAATGAAATTACCCGAAACCTTTGACAACGTGTCTGGCGGAATGGCTTCACATGCAGATGAGATGTACTGCTTCAGCTGTTCAATTGTTTCTGGATTCTGGCGGTACACCTGGTCTTTCAAGTGTCCCCACAGAAAGAAGTCACAGGGGTTCATGTCTGGCGAATAGGGAGGCCAATCCACGCCGCCTCCTGTGTGTTTCGGATAGCCCAAAGCAATCACACGATCATCGAAATATTCATTCAGGAAATTAAAGACGTCGGCCGTGCGATGTGGCCGGGCACCATCTTGCATAAACCACGAGGTGTTCGCAGTGTCGTCTAAGGCAGTTTGTACCGCCACAAATTCACGAAGAATGTCCAAATAGCGTGATGCAGTAATCGTTTCGGATCTGAAAAATGGGCCAATAATTCCTTTGGAAGAAATGGCGGCCCAGACCAATACTTTTTGAGGATGCAGGGACGATGGGACTGCAACATGGGGCTTTTCGGTTCCCCATATGTGACAGTTCTGTTTATTGACGAAGCCGTCCAGGTAAAAATAAGCTTCGTCAGTAACCCAAATGCTGCCCACATGCATATCCCCGTCATCAATCCTGTGCACTATATCGTTAGCGAATGTCTCTCGTGCAGCAATGGTAGTGGCGCTGAGGGGTTGCCGCGTTTGAATTTTGTATGGATAGAGGTGTAAACTCTGGCGCATGAGACGATACATGGACGTTGGCGTCATTTGGACCGCAGCTGCAACACGGCGAACGGAAACCCGAGGCCGCTGTTGGATCACCTGCTGCACTAGCTGCGCGTTGCCCTCTGTGGTTACCGTACGCGGTCGCCCTACCTTTCCAGCACGTTCATCCGTCACGTTCCCAGTCCGTTGAAATTTTTCAAACAGATCCTTTATTGTATCGCTTTTCGGTCCTTTGGTTACATTAAACCTCCGTTGAAAACTTCGTCTTATTGCAACAACACTGTGTTCTAGGCGGCGGAATTCCAACACCAGAAAAATCCTCTGTTCTAAGGAATAAACCATGTTGTCTACAGCACACTTGCACGTTGTGAACAGCACACGCTTACAGCAGAAAGACGACGTACAGAATGGCGCACCCACAGACTGCATTGTCTTCTATATCTTTCACATCACTTGCAGCGCCATCTGTTGTTGAAAATTGTAACTACTGTAATTTCGAAAGTTTGTCCGCCTGAAAATGTACTGTTGTCCCAAGCATATTGCAACAAACGGTGTATTTCTATCGCTGCTCGTTTAGTTTTTATTGCCGTTTCAAATATACCGGTCATTTTTGAAACACCCTGTATTTATATATAGTCCGAACGGCCTCACAATGAGCGGTCCTGACAAGAATCCATAACGGTGCCGACGCCAGGAAACGAGCAGACTTAACGAATGGCCTGCGTCACAAATAGATTGCAATGAAGACAAGGTCAAATCACAGCTACACTGGAATATAGAATAAGCATGCCCCAAATTCTTATGGAGCAATACTCTAACACTAAGCGTCTCATATTAAATTAGCAGCAGACTTAGAGATCACTTCCAGTTGCCTTAAGGTACATTCAACATTAAATAAACATACCAAATCCTTCCGTGACGAATGATGAAACCATTAACTCTACGGCTGCCGGGCGTTTACACAACGGCAACCAGTCCCCAAGCGGTCAATATGTCCTAAAACAAGTTAAAACGTGCTTGAAAAGCCCATAAAATACACACTCCACAGATGATGAGAAACGAAATGAGGAACATCAGTCTCCTTAAGATAGCCACTGTGGAACCAAGTTGAGAACCATCTCCGGCAGCTACTCATGCCACAATAAATTTCAACAACCTTCTTAGTCACACACAGAATACAAGTCATACGTAACTTGGAGCTTGCAAATTACGAGCTGGGAAGGTGTTCAGCGTGAGACGACGAACCCACCACAATTTTGCACATCAAGGCAGCCAATGATCGACACCGTACATCCGGCACGACAAATGATAAGGGCGGCGAGCACGGAGAGGCCCATGCGCCACAGTTAGGGACGCCGGCTCGTTTTCAACACGAGGTGGCTCGTTGAAAGCCGACCGGAGACTCACCCGTCACACGTTCACTCGGAAAACCGCTGGGAAGAGTAGTCAAAGATAGCAAGACAGCCGAATATCCATATCAGCGATGCAAGTAGAACACCCTAGCGCCAGCCGCTACAGCTCAACCACTCAATCCATGATAAGAAGATTGAACAACTGCATTGTGTATATAGTTCCGCGTAGTCAGCGCGTACACGACTTTCCCACTAGAGCACGCCCCGCTAAGCACAACAGCGTAGGCGCAGCGCTCGCCCGTCTCCGCACTACGAGATGGCGCTGCCATAGAGATGGACCAAATTCTGCTTCCGCCGATCAACGTATTAATATGTAACGCAGGCAATGAGATTGCTGCTAACGTAGAACCTTTTCTCCTCGCGGATCACACTCGCGCAGTGATACATGAACGCGCGAGGTATTATAACGAGTGTACAGACCTCCGATTAGTCAGTCTGCCTTTGTCTGCACCAGTCTGTACCAGTCTGCCTTTGTCTGCACGGGTCTGTACCAGTCTATAGTCAAGTTTCAGTCTGCGCCTAGTAAGATTACCATATTCCTGTACATAGCCATGAAGATAAATGTATAGACACTTTTGTCAAGTATCAGAGTTATATGTGAGAATAAGATTAACATACCAATACCAAACGAACTTCAGATTGTCAATTGTAAATAGTATCCAGAACCAAGTTAAGTAATTTTTATGCTTGTTATTATTTTAATAAATGACACTCGCCTACTTCCTTAGAGCGACAAGTCAAATAATCTGATGGTGTGTGCACTGAAGGTCTTACAATACGCACACCACACAGTGATACCAATGGTCATCACTTCGAACATCTTCTGTAAATGGACGTTCATGCCACCTTTGTGACCTTCGTTGACCTTCAAAGACGTTACTGTTAGACATCATAGGATTCGTCTTAATAGCCGCTATCAGAAAATAACTACCAAACTATAGCATCCCATTTAAAAAAAAGAGGTTGACCTTCATATCTCTAATCGACCGCACTTAGCAACAAAAAATCAACGTCATACCACGGCCCCCGTTGTCGCATGCAGCTTTTGTCCGAAGAACTTTGCCGGCCGTTATGACCGAGCGGTTCTAGGCGCTTCAGTCTGGAACCGTGAGATCGCTAATAGACAAAGTTGATGAGCATCACGGAGTCTCTCCTTGATGACAGCACGTCTGCTACTCCGGGCTCCCGAAGGCGGTACCGAATCGTATCCATGGACCCAGGAATCGCCGTGGCGTGTTAAACAGCGTTCAAAAATGGTTTTACCGTAACGTATTGAGAAGAGCATTATCCTGGACAGGTATTGTTACAGTCCAAAATCTAGTTCCCACACTCCTACAGTATTCTCCAATAGCTCGATGACGTATGTCATTATCTAGAATATTGGCACTTGAGCAAATGCCAATTACTACCTCTCCCTCTTTTTAACAATCTGACTTTTGTCATGTTCTATTTCATGACGTTCTATTACTGTATTGCCTCTTATACGTTATAAGCTTCTCTTGGGTAAAATATTCCGGAGGTAAAATAGTCCCCCATTCGGATCTCCGAGCGGGGACTACTCAGGAGGACGTCGTTATCAGGAGAAAGAAAACTGGCGTTCTACGGATCGGAGCGTGGAATGTCAGATCCCTTAATCGAGTAGGTACGTTAGAAAATTTAAAAAGGGAAATGGATAGGTTAAAGTTAGATATAGTAGGAATTAGTGAAGTTGGCTGGCAGGAGGAACAACACTTTTGGTCAGACGAATATAGGGTTATAAATACAAAATCAAATAGGGGTAATGCAGGAGTAGGTTTAATAATGAATAAAAAAAATAGGAGTGCGTGTAAGCTACTACAAACAGCATAGTGAACGCATTATTGTGGCCAAGATAGACACGAAGCCCACGCCTACCACAGTAGTACAAGTTTATATGCCAACTAGCTCTGCAGATGACGAAGAAATTGAAAAAATGTATGATGAAATAAAAGAAATTATTCAGACAGTGAAGGGAGACGAAAATTTAATAGTCATGGGTGACTGGAATTCGGTAGTAGGAAAATGGAGAGAAGGATACGTAGAAGGTGAATATGGATTGGGGCTAAGAAATGAAAGAGGAAACCGCCTGGTAGAATTTTGCACATAGCACAACTTAATCATAGTTAACACTTGGTTCAAGAATCATAAAAGAAGGTTGTATACATGGAAGAAGCCTGGAGATACTGACATGTTTCAGATAGATTATATAATGGTAAGACAGAGATTTAGGAACCAGGTTTTAAATTGTAAGACATTTCCAGGGGCAGATGTGGACTCTGACCACAATCTATTGGCTATGAACTGTAGATTCAAACTGCAGAAACTGCAAAAAGGTGGGAATTTAAGGAGATGGGACCGGGATAAACTGACTAAACCAGATGTTGTACAGAGTTTCAGGGAGAGCATAAGGGAACAATTGACAGGAATGGGGGAAAGAAATACAGTAGAAGAAGAATGGGTAGCTTTGAGACATGAAGTAGTGAAGGCAGCAGAGGATCAAGTAGGTAAAAAGACGAGGGCTGGCAGAAATCCTTGGGTAACTGAAGAAATATTGAATTTAATTGACGAAAGGAGAAAATATAAAAATGCAGTAAATGAAGCAGGCAAAAAGGAATACAAACGTCTCAAAAATGATATCGACAGGAAGTGCAAAATGGCTAAGCAGGGATGGCTAGAGGACAAATGTAAGGATGTAGAGGCTTATCTCAGTAGGGGTAAGATAGATACTGCCTACAGGAAAATTAAAGAGACCTTTGAAGAAAAGAGAACCAATTGTATGAATATCAAGAGCTCAGATGGAAACCCAGTTCTAAGGAAAGAAGGGAAAGCAGAAAGGTGGAGGAGTGTGTAGTGGTCCATACAAGTTCCCGTGGTCTAGGGGTTCGATCCCCGCCACTGCCTAAATTTTGATAAATAATCAGCATTGGCGGCCGAAGACTTCCGGCATAAGAAGTCAGCCTCATTCTGCCAACGGCCTTGTCAATGAGGGCGGAGGGGCGGATAGAGGTTCAGGGCACTCTCTTGTCCTAGGGGTGGGAAATTGCCCCTAAAGGGGGAAGAATCAGCAATGATCAACGACATGAGGATACAGAAGGTAATGGAAACCACTGCATTAAAGACACGTAACGTGTATCCACAGGGCATGTGGCCTGTAATTGAAGAAGTGTCATGATGATCTCTCCATTGGCAAAAGATTCCGGAATAGTCCCCCATTCGGATCTCCTGGAGGGGACTGCCAAGGGGGAGGTTACCATGAGAAAAAGATTGAATAATCAACGAAAGGATAACGTTCTACGAGTCGGGGCGTGGAATGTCAGAAGCTTGAACGTGGTAGGGAAACTAGAAAATCTGAAAAGGGAAATGCAAAGGCACAATCTAGATATAGTAGGGGTCAGTGAAGTGAAGACAAGGATTTCTGGTCAGATGAGTATCGGGTAATATCAACAGCAGCAGGAAATGGTATAACAGGTGAATGGGAGGGTAGGGCAGAGGGTGTGTTACTGTGAACAGTTCAGTGACCGGGTTGTTCTAATCAGAATCGACAGCAGACCAACACCGACGACGATAGTTCAGGTATACATGCCGACGTCGCAAGCTGAAGATGAACAGATAGACAAAGTGTATGAGGATATTGAAAGGGTAATGCAGTATGTAAAGGGGGACGAAAATCTAATAGTCATGGGCGACTGGAATGCAGTTGTAGGGGAAGGAGTAGAAGAAAAGGTTACAGGAGAATATGGGATTGGGACAAGGAATGAAAGAGGAGAAAGACTAATTGAGTTCTGTAACAAGTTTTAGCTAGTAATAGCGAATACCCTGTTCAAGAATCACAAGAGGAGGAGGTATACTTGGAAAAGGCCCGGAGATACGGGAAGATTTCAATTAGATTACATCATGGTCAGACAGAGATTTCGAAATCAGATACTGGATTGTAAGGCGTACCCAGGAACAGATATAGACTCAGATCACAATATAGTAGTGATGAAGAGTAGGCTGAAGTTCAAGACATTAGTCAGGAAGAATCAATACGCAAAGAAGTGGGATACTAAAGTACTAAGGAATGACGAGATACGTTTGAAGTTCTCTAACGCTATAGATACAGCAATAAGGAATAGCGCAGTAGGCAGTACTGTTGAAGAGGAATGGACATCTTGGGAAGGAAAACATAGGTACCAAGAAGGTCGCTGCGAAGAAACCATGGGTAACAGAAGAAGTACTTCAGTTGATTGATGAAAGGAGGAAGTACAAACATGTTCCGGGAAAATCAGGAATACAGAAATACAAGTCGTTGAGGAATGAAATAAATAGTAAGTGCAGGGAAGCTAAGACGACATGGCTGCAGGAAAAATGTGAAGACAGCGAAAAAGATATGACTGTCGGAAGGACAGACTCAGTATACAGGAATGTCAAAACAACCTTTGGTGACATTAAAAGCAACGGTGGTAACATTAAGAGTGCAACGGGAATTCCACTGTTAAATGCAGAAGAGAGAGCAGGTAGGTGGAAAGAATACATTGAA
Organism: Schistocerca americana; assembly: GCF_021461395.2. NCBI lineage: Eukaryota > Metazoa > Arthropoda > Insecta > Orthoptera > Acrididae > Schistocerca > Schistocerca americana. The sequence goes on along the minus strand of NC_060123.1, from coordinate 632,561,828 downwards.
GGCCTCTATGAGGGTGAAGATTTGTCTGATGTGATAGAAGAAGAAACATGAGTCGATTTAGAAGAGATAGGGGATCCAGTATTAGAGTCGGAATTTAAAAGCGCTTTGGAGGACTTACGGTCAAATAAGGCAGAAGGGATAGATAACAATCCATCAGGATTTCTAAAATCATTGGGGGAAGTGGCAACAAAACGACTATTCACGTTGGTGTGTAGAATATATGAGTCTGGCGATATACCATCTGACTTTCGGAAAAGCATCATCCACACAATTCCGAAGACGGCAAGAGCTGACAAGTGCGAGAATTATCGCACAATCAGCTTAACAGCTCATGCATCGAAGCTGCTTACAAGAATAATATACAGAAGAATGGAAAAGAAAATTGAGAATGCGCTAGGTGACGATTAGTTTGGCTTTAGGAAAAGTAAAGGGATGAGAGAGGCAATTCTGACGTTACGGCTAATAATGGAAGCAAGGCTGAAGAAAAATCAAGACACTTTCATAGGATTTGTCGACCTGGAAAAAGCGTTCGACAATATAAAATGGTGCAAGCTGTTCGAGATTCTGAAAAAAGTAGGGGTAAGCCATAGGGAGAGACGGGTCATATACAATATGTACAACAACCAAGAGGTAATAATAAGAGTGGACGATCAAGAACGAAGTGCTCGTATTGAGAAGGGTGTAAGACAAGGCTGTAGCCTTTCACCTCTACTCTTCAATCTGTACACCGAGGAAGCAATGATGGAAATAACAGAAGTGTTCAGGAGTGGAATAAAAATACAAGGTGAAAGGATATCAATGATACGATTCGCCGATGACATTGCTATCCTGAGTGAAAGTGAAGAAGAATTAAATGATCTGCTGAACGGAATGAACAGTCTAATGAGTACACAGTATGGTTTGAGAGTAAATAGGAGAAAGACGAAGGTAATGAGAAGTAGTAGAAATGAGAACAGCGAGAAACTTAACATCAGGATTGATGGTCACGAAGTCAAAGAAAGTTAAGGAATTCTGCTACCTAGGCAGTAAAATAGCCAATAACGGACGGAGCAAGGAGGACATCAAAAGGAGGCTCACTATGGCAAAAAAGGCATTTCTGGCCAAGAGAAGTCTACTAATATCAAATACCGGCCTTAATTTGAGGAAGAAATTTCTGAGGATGTACGTTTGGAGTACATGGGTGTAAGACAAGGCTGCAGCCAGTGAAACATGGACTGTGGGAAAACCGGAACAGAAGAGAATCGAAGCATTTGAGATGTGGTGCTATAGACGAATGTTGAAAATTAGGTGGACTGATAAGGTAAGGAATGAGGAGGTTCTACGCAGAATCGGAGAGGAAAGGAATATGTGGAAAACACTGATAAGGAGAAGGGACAGGATGATAGGACATCTGCTAAGACGTGAGGGAATGACTCCCTTGGTACTAGAGGGAGCTGTAGAGGGCAAAAACTGTAGAGGAATACAGATATTGGAATACGTCAAGCAAACAATTGAGTACGTAGGTTGCAAGTGCTACTCTGAGATGAAGAGGTTAGCACAGGAAAGGAATTCGTGGCGGGCCGCATCAAACCAGTCAGTAGACTGATGACCAAAAAAAAAAAAAAAAAAAAAAAAAAAAACAAGGGCGATATACTTGAGGACAATATTATGGAAATGGATGGAAGAGGATGTAGATGAAGATGAAATGGGAGATACGACTCCACGTGAAGAGTTTGATAGAGCACTGAAAGACCTGAGCCCAAACAAGGTCCCGGGAGTAGACAACATTCCATTAGAACTACTGACGGCCTTGGGAGAGCCAGTGCTGACAAAACTCTACCATCTGGTGAGCAAGATGTATGAGACAGGTGAAATACCTTCAGACTTCAAGAAGAATATAATAATTCCAATCCCATAGAAATCAGGTGCTGACAGATGTTTAAATTACCGAACTATCAGTTTAATAAGTCACGGATGCAAAATACTAACGCGAATTCTTTACAGACGAATGGAATAACTGGTAGAAGCCTACCTCGGGGAAGATCAGTTTGGATTCCGTAGAAATGTTGGAACACGTGAGGCAATACTGATCCTACGACTTATCTTAGAAGCTAGATTAAGGAAAGGCAAACCTACGTTTCTAGCATTTGTAGACTTAGAGAAAGCTTTTGACGATGTTGACTGGAATACTCGCTTTCAAATTCTGAAGGTGACAGGGGTAAAATACAGGGAGCGCAAGGCTATTTACAATTTGTACAGAAAGCAGATGGCAGTTATAAGAGTCGAGGGACATGAAAGGGAAGCAGTGGTTGGGAAGGGAGTGAGACAGGGTTGTAGCCTCTCTCCGATATTATTCAATCTGTATATTGAGCAAACAGTGAAGGAAACAATAGAAAAATTCGGAGTAGGTATTAAAATCCAAGGAGAAGAAATAAAAACTTTGAGGTTCGCCGATGACATTGTAATTCTGTCAGAGACAGCAAAGGACTTAGAAGAGCAGTTGAACGGAGTAGACAGTGTCTTGAAAGGAGAAAAGAAGAAGAACATCAACAAAAGCAACACGAGTATAATGGAATGTAGTCGAATTATGTCGGGTGATGCAGAGGGTACTAGATTAGGAAATGAGACACTTAAAGTAGTAAATGAATTTTGCTATTTGGGGAGCAAAATAACTGATGATGGTCGAAGTAGAGAGGATATAAAATGTAGACTGGCAATGACAAGGAAAGCGTTTCTGAAGAAGAGAAGAAGATAAATTTGTTAACATCGAGTATAGATTTAAGTGTCAGGAATTCGTTTCTGAAAGTATTTGTATGGAGCGTAGCCATGTATGGAAGTGAAACATGGACGATAACTAGTTTGGACAAGAAGCGAATAGTAGCTTTCGAAATGTGGTGCTACAGAAGAATGCTGAAGATTATATTTGTAGATCACATAACTAATGAGGAGGTATTGAATAGGATTGGGGAGAAGAGAAGTTTGTGGCACAATTTGACTAAAAGAAGGGATCGGTTGGTAGGACATGTTCTGAGGCATCAAGGGATCACCAATTTAGTATTGGGGGTGACGTGGAAGGTAAAAATCGTAGAGGGAGACCAAGAGATGAATACACTAAGCAGATTCAGAAGGATGTAGGTTGCAGTAGGTACTGGTAGATGAAGAAGCTTGCACAGGATAGAGTAGCATGGAGAGCTGCATCAAACCAGTCTCAGGACTGAAGACCACAACAACAACAACGTTATAAGGTCATTACAGACTTTAACTATTATAACCCCCCCTTTATTTTACGCTGTTCAGTTAATCATTGAAAACCAGTGTATGCCTACATTAGCGACATCTGGTCAACTTACAACACAAACATCTTGTGGCTACTGTACGGCAGCTTGTTTTGAACAGTAGTGCTACTGACAACATGACTCGTGCATATGATGTTATTTATATATATTTGACGATGCTGGTGTTGATCTTGCATTTAACATTTGACGGTGCCAGTACGGCTGCAGTACATTAGGACTTTGTTTTTATTAAACAGATGTGCCTCTTCATACTTAAAGCCCACAAATGCATGTATGTCCGTAGTACTTTCTATTATTGTCTACTTATTGTTTTCAAGCTGAAGATCTGCGAGTGTATTTAAGTTTTTTTCCCATTTCCCATTTTTTGCTGCATATCTGATGATGGTCATTATAGACTGAAATCGGTTATCTGTTAACAAAAAGTTTGTGACCACAGACGTAAATAAAAAGGAACATTTTTCACACTCGTGCAGTGTATTTAGGAATTTTATATTGTTCCTCGCCTGCTACGTCCTCAAATTCCCTTCCACCGCAAGAGCAATGACGCGGTCTCGTATATTGGAGATGAGGCATGGAACATGAATAATGTGACTCTACTGAAAGCGATGTAATTTTTAAGTCTTGTATCTACTGTCATTGGCTATAATACAACGAATGTCCGCCACCGCAGCTGAGTGGACAGGGCGCCTGCTTGTCACTCCGGGGGGCCCGGGTTCGATTCCCGGCTTGGTTAGAGATTTTCTCCATTCAGGGACTGGGTGTTGTATGCGTCGTCTTCATAATCATCATTTCATCCTCATCGACGAGCAAGTCGCCGAAGTGGCGTCACCTCAAAAGTCTGGCACCAATCGATCAGGTCTAGCCGCTGGGAGGCCCTCGTGACGCGAAATTTCATAGAACGAATTACGCTATTGCAGACCTGACTCACCTCGATGGACTGTGAGCCTACTACTGTGTAACGTCGGAAGAACTGTGTGAATAATTCTAACGTATTGTGTCTTGCAGAGGTAGTAAATTCAATTCTTCGATTCCAGGGAGGTCATTCTCTATCAGAAATGACTCTGATTGACTTACATACAAAATTCTGTAGCACGTTCTGTGCGAAATTTATTGCTTATCATTGAAATGTGTTCCATACATAAAATGAAGGGCTTCATTGACTATAAATTGTTGAACCAGCAAAATGTATCTCTTATGGCAAAAAAAAAAAAAAAAAAAAAAATACATGGATTCAAATTTGAGACACTTTACTTGCAACCCTACATGCTCTCTATTCAGTTACAGTGCCCATTTACGAATTTATATCTATTTGGCTAAATTGCATTGTATCTATAAGGGGCAATCAAATGAAAATCGAATGCGCGCCACATCGGGATCGTGGACTGGTTCCAATCTAAAACTGTCACCACACGCATTGAGACTTGTATCCCATTTGAAGAAGAGACGATAAATTGCTGTTTCTTAGAACGCGGTCGGCCCCTGACGGATTCAACCGCACCCACTCTTGCACTTCCTTGGCCGACTGAAACCGATGTCCACCCATGTCTTTCTTCGGCTCGCCAAAGATGTGCAACTCATACATTGAATGATCCAGGCTGTACGGTGAATGCTGCAGGGTTTCCTACCCAAATCGCTGAAGCGCAGCCTTCGTCCGATTGCCAGTGTGGGGACAGGCATTATCTTGCAACAGAATGATTCCATCCGACACCATTCCTGGGTATTTTGACTTCACGGCTAATCGCAGTTTCTGCAAGGTTTCTTCTTTGCGCTGCACACTGTTTGTGCTTCCAGGCTCGGGGAACACGACGAGTAGAGGGTCCCTGCAGTCAAAGGAGGAGGTCATCATGACCTTACGTGGTGCCTCCATTTCAAGTCCAAGGGCAAGCCACGAAGCCAACAGTGGGGACACCCCACAACTCCCCCTCCAAACAAGTCCAGTGTTTACATAACTTCTGGTTAGGTTATAGTGATCCTCCTCCTGGACTGCAGAGGCTCTCTCCTTGTGTTCTACGAGCGTGAAACCACCATCAACGCGCAACACTATGAAGACGCTTTGCACAAACTGCGACGACCCAAAACGCCGAGAAACGCTCCTGTAGGAAATCATCCTGTTGAACGGTAAGGCCCGCGCCACACTGCCGGTCGAACGAAGGCTACGCTTCAGCGATTTGGTTGGCAAACACGGCGACAGCCACCGTAGAGCCCGGTTCACTCACCTTCTAATTTTCACACCTTTGGTGATCTGAAGAAAGAAATGCGCTGACGTCTGTTTCAGTCGGACGAGGAAGGGCATGAGTGGGTGCGGTTCTACACTCCTGGAAATTGAAATAAGAACACCGTGAATTCATTGTCCCAGGAAGGGGAAACTTTATTGACACATTCCTGGGGTCAGATACATCACATGATCACACTGACAGAACCACAGGCACATAGACACAGGCAACAGAGCATGCACAATGTCGGTACTAGTACAGTGTATATCCACCTTTCGCAGCAATGCAGGCTGCTATTCTCCCATGGAGACGATCGTAGAGATGCTGGATGTAGTCCTGTGGAACGGCTTGCCATGCCATTTCCACCTGGCGCCTCAGTTGGACCAGCGCTCGTGCTGGACGTGCAGGCCGCGTGAGACGACCCTTCATCCAGTCCCAAACATGCTCAATGGGGGACAGATCCGGAGATCTTGCTGGCCAGGGTAGTTGACTTACACCTTCTAGAGCACGTTGGGTGGCACGGGATACATGCGGACGTGCATTGTCCTGTTGGAACAGCAAGTCCCTTGCCGGTCTAGGAATGGTAGAACGATGGGTTCGATGACGGTTTGGATGTACCGTGCACTATTCAGTGTCCCCTCGACGATCACCAGTGGTGTACGGCCAGTGTAGGAGATCGCTCCCCACACCATGATGCCGGGTGTTGGCCCTGTGTGCCTCGGTCGTATGCAGTCCTGATTGTGGCGCTCACCTGCACGGCGCCAAACACGCATACGACCATCATTGGCACCAAGGCAGAAGCGACTCTCATCGCTGAAGACGACACGTCTCCATTCGTCCCTCCATTCACGCCTGTCGCGACACCACTGGAGGCGGGCTGCACGATGTTGGGGCGTGAGCGGAAGACGGCCTAACGGTGTGCGGGACCGTAGCCCAGCTTCATGGAGACGGTTGCGAATGGTCCTCGCCGATACCCCAGGAGCAACAGTGTCCCTAATTTGCTGGGAAGTGGCGGTGCGGTCCCCTACGGCACTGCGTAGGATCCTACGGTCTTGGCGTGCATCCGTGCGTCGCTGCGGTCCGGTCCCAGGTCGACGGTCACGTGCACCTTCCGCCGACCACTGGCGACAACATCGATGTACTGTGGAGACCTCACGCCCCACGTGTTGAGCAATTCGGCGGTACGTCCACCCGGCCTCCCGCATGCCCACTATACGCCCTCGCTCAAAGTCCGTCAACTGCACATACGGTTCACGTCCACGCTGTCGCGGCATGCTACCAGTGTTAAAGACTGCGATGGAGCTCCGTATGCCACGGCAAACTGGCTGACACTGACGGCGGCGGTGCACAAATGCTGCGCAGCTAGCGCCATTCGACGGCCAACACCGCGGTTCCTGGTGTGTCCGCTGTGCCGTGCGTGTGATCATTGCTTGTACAGCCCTCTCGCAGTGTCCGGAGCAAGTATGGTGGGTCTGACACACCGGTGTCAATGTGTTCTTTTTTCCATTTCCAGGAGTGTAGATCCATCAGCGGCTAACCACGTTCTACAAAGCAGAAACTGATCATCTCGTCTCCCAGTGGACTAAATGTCGTAACGCACGTGGCGAATACTTTTGAATGGTACCATTCCATGGTACCGTTGTGACGAGTGTTTGAACTTAGAACTAATTAAACCTGACTAACCTAGGGACATCACACACATCCATCCCGGAGGCAGGATTCGAACCTGGGACCGTAGCGGTCGCTCGGTTCCAGACTGTAGCGCCTAGAACCGCACGCCCACTCTGGCCGGCCGTAAATATAATACCAGCATATTCTAAGTATAAATAATTTTGTACCTTTTTCAAACATATGCGGAATACTTAAAACCAAAATTTTTTTACTCGTATGTCCATTCTTTTGACAGGAGGTCTTGGGCACGACGGCCGTCTCCTATTGTGAGAAAATGAAACGCCTACAGCCACCCTTATGATTTTATTTATTTTTGTAGCTACCAGTTTCGGCGCTTCAATGGTTGGAGTGCTGACACCAAAGTTTTCAGACAGTCTGCGTAACTAGTTGTGTTGGCCACTGAAGCCGTATATATAGGGATCGTGTCAATCTCTTCAGCATCAACTACAGCCTGAAGATGGTGCATTGAAGCGCAGAAACTGGCAGCTAAAAAATAAATAAAATCATAAAGACGGCAGTAGGCGTTTCATTTTCTCACAAAACGTACTCGGCCTGTATGCGTCAAATTATCGCAACAAGCATGGCTTGTAAAAAAAATATTGTTACATATTTGCGCTTTTTGCTTAAGAGGAATAATATTTATTTTATCGTGAGTGCTAATGAGCAGGGATAGTCATAAAAAAAAAACAAAAAAAACTGTATTTTACCAGGTATAGACGTATGAAACCGGAGTATGGTAATCACACGTCTGTTGTTTGAAACTGATAAACAATATTTTATTCAAAATAATCTCCATTGTTGTCTATACCATTCTCCCACCGGCAGGCTATGAATGCCACGCCAAAGAAACAGTTCTTCTTTTGAAGCAAACCTGTCAGTGGCCCAATTTCGTGTATTTTCATACCAACTGAAGTGTTGTTCAGCGAGAGTGTTTTCCATTGGTGCAAACAGATGATAGTCAGACCGAGCCAAGTCTGGAGAACAAGCCGCACGCCCTAGTATTTCCTAACTGAACGCCTCGATTGTTTTCCTGACCTTTTGCTGTGTGTGATGGAGCGTTATCATGGAGAAATATGACTTTGTGTTGCGTTATTCCATATTCAAATCTTTTTCACGTAATGTTCGACTTAAATCTATCATTTGCTGTTGGTAGCGATCAATGTTAACGGTTTCACCAGGTTTTAGCAGCTCATAATAGATGACACAGCTCTGATCCCACCTAACATAGAGCATTGTCTTCTTTCCAAAGCGATTTAGTCTTGCAGTTGATGTTGATGGTTTGCCTGGATTCACCCACGACTTACGTCGCTTAGGACTCCCAAAATACATCCATTTTTCATCACTAGTCACAATTCGGCGAAGAAACGACTTTGTTTTATATCTGGCGGGCAGAATTTCGCATGTGGTCTTTCGATTTGCTTGCTGTGTTTCATTCAGTTCATGCAGAACCTATTTTCCCACTTTCAGCACCTTTCCCATAGCTTCTAACTGAAGAGAAACGACTTTCTGCGTCGAATTCAAATGTTTTGCGAGTTCCTGTTGAGTTTGAGTATCCCCTTCATCCAATAAGGCCTCAAATTTGCTTTCTTCGAACGTTTTTGGTAGTGTCCGGCGCTGGTCGTTTCTCACGTCAAAATCACCACTTTTGAATGTTTTGAAGAACTCGAAACACTGATTAGGGAAGGATGGGGAAGGAAGTCGGCAGTGCCCTTTCAAAGGAACTATCCCGGCATTTGCCTTGAGCGATTTAGGGAAATCACGGAAAACCTAAAGCAGGGTGGCCGGACGCGGGATTGAACCGTCGTTCTCCCGAATGCGAGTCCAGTTCATGTATAGGGAAATTCCGGTTTCATACTTCGACACATGGTAACATAACAAGAAATGGCTTAGCTCGTACAAACTACAGATGAAATATTAGAAGAAACAACGTAAAAGCATACTCTTGCTTCTTGCGCTGACAGCTGGAAAGTAACTGTTCCCACGTTCTGTAAGGTTATTTGTATAACTGAGCACCAGACGGCAGCACCTGTCAGATAATACTAGCACTCACAGTGAAGGACATATTACCGTGCCTCATCGCACCCGCTGTGCCACATTCCTCCAGTCTCCCCAACTCCTGGCGTCATCGTGTGAGGAACCATGTAGTATGGGTTCACGTCACGGCAGGTGTTGACTGACGGGACCATGACAGCACAAGGGTACGTCAGGGACATCCAGCGTCACTATATTTGAACAGGATAACTCCACGTGTTAGTGTGAACTGTCTGCATAATGTGCTGTGGCCAGTAATATTGGAAGATCCGTCCGCGAAAGAACATGTGTGATACCAGTCTGGATGTCAGCTCATTTCCAGTACCCCTATACGCTAGATTTTACGCAGTGACCGTCGTACCAGGTACAAGGGTCACTGCAAAAGAAATGCACACAATTTTTTTTTAAATCCATCTTTTATTCTACATGTTTAAAAATTTTACCGTGTGTAGATACATCCTTTAGGAACAATATTTTCATTTCTCCACATAATTTCCATGCCTCTCAACTGCCTTACGCCATCTTGAAACCAGCGCCTGTATACCCGCACGGTAAAATTCTGGACCAATCTGCTGGAGCCACTGTTTGGCAGTGTGCACAAGGGAGTCATAATCTTCAAACCCTGTTCCACGAAGAGAGTCTTTCAGTCTCCCAAAGAGATGATAGTCACATGGAGCCAGGTCAGGACTATAAGGCGGGTTTCAGTGTTGTACATTCGAGTTTTGTTATCGCTTCCATGGTTTTTTGACTGACGTGTGGCCGTGCATTGTCAAATGGTTCAAATGGCTCTGAGCACTATGGGACTCAACTGCTGAGGTCATTAGTCCCCTAGAACTTAGAACTAGTTAAACCTAACTAACCTAAGGACATCACAAACATCCATGCCCGAGGCAGGATTCGAACCTGCGACCGTAGCGGTCTTGCGGTTCCAGACTGCAGCGCCTTTAACCGCACGGCCACTTCGGCCGGCTCGTGCATTGTCGTGCAACAGCAAAACATCCTGCTTTTGCCGATTTGGTCGAACACGACTCAGTCGAGCTTGAAGTTTCTTCAGTGTCGTCACATATGCATAAAAATTTATTGTCGTTCCACTTGGCATGATGTCCACAAGCTGTCTGGAATGTGTGCAGTACGAGGCCTGCCGTTGCGAGGACAATCCTCAATATTGCCGTGTCGGCTTTCATCACGTAAACTGCTTTGCCCACCGACTAACTGTACTGCGATCGACAACAGTATCTCCATACACCTTTTTCAACGTCTTGTGGATGTTTCCCACCGTCTCGTTTTCACAGCACCGGAATTCAATGACGAACGTCAAGTGTAGCAGTCATCTTGAAGACATGCTGTGACGGCGCCACTCACGGGAAAAGGTTAAACTAAGTTTGAAAACAAGCGGGAAGGATGCATCTACACACTGTAAAACTTTCACGCATGCAGAATGAAAACTGTATTTTTACAAAAAAATAGTGTGACCCTCGTACAATACTTATACGGCGGTTTGCCCCACGAGAGGATACAGTAACTTTATGAGATCCTTCCAAACCGAATTAGTCGTTGCACGCAGAACAGAGCTTGATTTTATAGTCACTGAAATAATATTACATACCCTGTCATACCCTCAAATTTCATTCCATTTCCTCCTCCTTCTACGTGTGATTTGTTTTTTGTCAAGCAGTGAATCTGATATGTCAGCAGATCGCTCCCCACTTGAAAATTTCGAGTTGCATTCATGATGGCTGCTTCCAAAATGGCCGTCTTGTTGGTAATATAGCCATACAGTTTTTTTCTCTCCTATCTCATTCTACTATTCTCAAAATTTATGTTTATCCACGTGTTTTTGTTTTAGAAGTGCGACTCCTCCAGAATGTGGAGCAACCTTTACAATGGCGTCTCAGCGGCACGGACCAGGGGCGTCGTGGGAGAAGAGGCCAGCAAGGCAGTGTGTTGTAGCAGGGCGCAGCGCCCTGTAGGAGAGCGCGCACTGGCGCTCCGACAGGGGACAGGGGTCATGCTCCAGGGCGCCGCCGCCACAACTGCCCCCCTGGGACAGCTGGTTAGCCCTGCGGCCGCGCCGCCATGCTTGCTGCTGGGACGTCACAGGGCGGCCGCCTCTGGAGCGAGGGCCTGCTCTCCAGCCTCCAGCCGTAGCCTGGCTGCCTCTCAGCTCTCTCCACTGTAACTCTAGACGCTGCACGGCGAACCGAGTCAGTACCCTATACGAAGTGCCTTCTCTGGGTGGGGGTTAGGTAGAGTCGGTGTCGAGTCCAAGTGTATAAGAGGCGAAATTCAAAATGCTGCAGTAAATAAAGTGAGAACATATGACTCTTGCTTTCTTTATTAGCTCCTAGCTGCACCAAGAAGTACTATTTTGGGTGCTGTTCTGTGATAATTATCTGGTAGAGATATTTGGCTAGTGTTTCTAGTAGTACTAGTATATTTCTGTATTTTTGATTAGTATTCTTCAGTACATAAGTATGTTCCAATGTTAACAGTGATTAACATTATTGTGTCCCTCTCGATGTAATGACATTTTGTGTGTATGTATAAGGGCAGAATTGTGTTGTATCCTAACAGGAGACTTTAGGTCCTTATCTGATATTTGTATATGTTAAATGGTATAAACTCATGGTCAGTATAAGACAGCTATGGCTAATTTACTTGAAGATCAGTCGGTTCAGGTAGAAGTGATAGCTAATCCATTGTAGTGCCACTATCAAGTTTTTGAGCAAAAGTTATAAGTTTTCAACAACAGCAGTAAAAATTAATGAGAAAGCCTCTGTGGAGCTTAACGTTAGTAGCCACAAGCCAGCAGACGCTAGTGTGGCCACATTTGGATCACTGTAACATACATGTAAGGGGACTCTGAGGCGAGGATAGCCGAGTGCAGAAGTAAACTGCACCATACAGCGGTAACCGCGTAGCAATCCGGGCACTGTCATTATACCAGCACAAGTACCTTGCGATGGGTGACGTAACTAGGTGATGCTTTTTGGCAAAGCAGATGTGTGCCAGAAGCATATAAATAAATCTGAATTTTGAGGCAATGGGGCTTCTCATCGATATGAGCAGGAGCACCAGAGTTACACTGGACAGCAAGGTGACTGGTCACCACCAGAAACTTCCATGGGTTCCAGACTGGGTTGCAGCAGCGATCAGTACTGCGCCCTCCATAGGGCTTGGAGCCGCAGCCCTCCCAACCTGCCATCTGTGACTGCTGCCACTGGTGCTTAGTCCCTACTGAGACTTGGCATCCCAGTACCAGCCATCGTCCGACTCCTGCCAAACGGCAGTGAGTCGTACCCTGTGTACAGCTGAATCCACACGCTGCCGTGTGGTGAACCAGGGCTCCAGGCTGCCAATGGAAATAGTTCACTGCTTACATCAAGAGCCGTGACCTCTAAAAGCTGTGGGCCCATCACGGGCCTTTCGTCAGCACAGCAGAGTGCTGGCTCAGTATCAAGGGTGAAAGCCGCCACCTATTCATCAGCCCCATCCAGGGACAACAGAATGGCATGTTTTACTCGCTGAACTGCGACGCATCATGTATTACAATTAAATAACGTCATTCTTTACTGACAACAGTGTTTCTACCGAGCCTGTCATCACAACCAGTCACTGCACGGACCATTCAGAGTTGTGTCAGAGTGGTCATCACCTCCAGGCATTCTGCATAGTTGTGTCAGGGATGTGGATATAGCCACAATCATCAGCAGAGGGTGTGTTACGTCACAACTTGATGTCTGATCCACAGCCTACAGCACTGTCATTAGGGGTGAATAAAACTTTTTGTTGTTTGAGTTGTCAGTTGTGGGGCTGAGGATTACAGTGCATGATAATAGAACGTCACTTTTGTAACACCAGAGGAACTGGGTAGCTTATCACATTTTAAGAGGAATTCTGTAGAAGATGATTTGTACCTGTGCGTTGTACGCAGTTCAATATGTCTGGGCATTTTCTCCTTTGTGCCGAGGGTGTGGCAGTCGTTTACCTTACGAGACTACATAATGAAGAGATTCTAGGTGACTAATGATTAGACATAAGAAGTAGGGTGGTAGTACAGGTTATTTTACAGGTTATTTTACTTTTGTGTTGTGTTAAGGTATTAATTATGACTCGTGAAGATGAGTAATGTTGATCCAGTAGTGAAGTTGGAAATATAAGTTGTCACCAGTGTGGAGGGTATGCAGTCGTTGGTGAATTAGGCAGTTCAATTAAGCATGGATTTGTTTCAAATAATAAACTAGTAGAGAGCAATGAAGAAATAGAGGTGTTAAGGTAACAGGTTCTATGCATCGATCTGGTGGTTGGTGGCTTTGTTCCTCCCTTTCTGGTCTCAGGCTGTGTTAACATTTGTGGAGGATCTCAGTCATCAGCTAACAGAGGTTTGGCCTCATAAATGATTATTTCAGATAGCATGGTTATGTTTGATAGGAGAAGCAAAATCGTTTGTTTGGTGAACAGAGGAGCTGCACAACGCGCTGCGCAACTCGGGCAAGGAATAGCGCAAAGGTATAGTAAAGACAAAAACAGTGCATGGTATTTTCCATGAACAGTTGAGTATGGTTTCAAGAAGGCATCATGAAACTGAATGTGCGTACTTACGAGTTAATGTAGATTGAGGAGATAAACAAAACATTGCTACAGGAAGCTGAGCAACTGAGTTTCTTACTCTTCTGACAGAGATATCAAATAGGGTGTGCACTGAGGCCCCGAGAGATCTCCATTCAGAGGTTAGATCAGCATTTAAATGTGACGAAGTTGATGAGTCCACAGATATAAGGGACTGAAGAAATCTTTTTTTATCGAATACAGAATGTTTTAACTGTTGTCATGGATTGGATTGCAGAGGCAATACTACCAGTCACATGGGGTTAGTAGGGATGGTGTAGGCTCCAGATGGTTTAATGGAATTGGTATTAGGGGTGGTGTGGATCAATGAGGGAGGTGGTCTAGGTGTTAAGAAGTACCCGTTAAATTTAGGAGGGATATTGAATGCTTACAGTAAGAATTCTCAGTAAAGACAAGTGCAGTATGAACGAAAGGAGAGGCGGAATGTGCCATAGTGGATGTGACAGATGGCAGTATAGAGTTTTGTTGGACACAGGGGAGTATGTGTCACCAGCCTCAAGAGAGTAAGTAGGCAGGAGGCGTTGGGATGCACCATGTTACAAGTTGTGTGGAGTATGGCACTGATATATGTCCATTGCTGTCAATAGTGATGAATTTTTCGTTTGAGGCAACAAAGTTGAAGCATGTGTAGTCAGGGTTTCTCATGTAAGCAAGGGCTGTAGAGCGATCCTAGGGTTAGACTTTCTGCATAAACATCATGCCACAGTTGACCTTCAGTGGTATGTAGCGGAGTTTAGTGGAAAGACGTAATGAGTCAAGCTGATGAATAGCGAAAGCAGTTGTCAATACTGATCTCTTGCAAGGAGAATCTAGTGTATAGGACAGCCTTGTTAGACTGAAAACAGTGATAATAAGACTTAATTCGCATTACTGTATGTCAAGTGGCACTGGAAAGTCGTTTTGGGTGAATGTGGAGTCAGACTTACGAAGTGATATGTTGTGCATATTTAAATCGCTAGAGGAGAGTTAGGTATTGGATGCAGCGTGTTGTTTGTTGAAAGATAGTATTGTACCTGTAGAATAAAGGGATGGAGACAAGGTAGTACTCATCGATATGAGTAATTTTGTCGCCGAGGATGTTAAGTTGTTGAGGGGAACATTCTGTTCTACGTTGGGAATTACAGGTAAGGAAGGTTGCCACACTAAGAGTGTAGGCTATAAGAGGGCGCAGTATGCTGCTAGGACTACATTTCATGAGAAACTGAAGCTTCGAAACGGGACAGATAGAACAAAAATGAATGACCTGTGGCTAGAATTTCAGGATACTTCTTTTCTCAGTGGTAGTCACCACCTATGCCAGAAACGTAACACAGAATTTCAGCAGGGAAAAAAAGCACCGTTGCACTGAAGGCTGTACGGAATACTGTGATAATTGCAACCACTTTTGGAGCAATTTATGAATCAACAATTGGCTTATGGGGTAACAGAAGAGAGTAGTAGAGGGGGGGGGGGCAGGAACTGCGGTTATGCACAAGCAGTCTATGTATGTCTTGAAGAAGGATTGTTGTTGTGATTACTGCCATCTAAATAGTAAGATTACGATAGACACCTACGCAATTCCGAACACCACAGAGATAACATACTAGTACAATCTAGAGGAAAACCAGTATTCTCGTGAATGGACTCGATGAGTGGATGCCATCAATAAGAAGTCGCTCAAGAGGATAGACCGAAAATGATGTTTTCAGCACTTTGAGGACACTCTCAATATAGAATAATGCCTTTTGGACAAAAAATTCACCAACAACATTACACTGTTTACTGCACAGATTAAAACTGCATGAGCGTCTGGTTTGTCTTCATGATATAATCGTAACTTCAAGGAATGTGCAGGAGCCTAGGCTGCGACTGTGGGAAGTGTTCGAGAGTTTACGAGTGGCTAATTTGACACTAAGTACAGTGAAATGTCACTTTGCACAAGGAAACGTCAACTATTTAGAACATGTGATTAGTAAGGATGATTTAAGTTCTAATCCTAGATTGATGCAAGCAGTACAAGATATTCCATCACTGGGAACAGCCAGGGACACTATCGTTTCTAGTCTCATAGACTATTATAGGAAGTTTATGAATGATTTTAAGATATTGCAATGCTTATTACACAGTTGTTGAGGAAAGGTGTTAAGTTTGTGTGGTTGGAGATATGTAGGGGTGGATTTGTTGAAAAGAAAAAAGTGTGAACGCCAAGTCCAGTCTCAGGGCTTCCACATATTGAGAAGGAGTTTATGTTGTAACATGATGCGTCGAATCAAGGTCTTGGAGCCAAGAGGTCGATGGTCAGGAACACACTACTGCCTTTGGATCCAGACAGTTGAACACAGCATAGAGGTATCATTGTATGACAGAGAGAGAAATACTTAGTTTGGTGTACAGAGTAACACACTTTTGTTGTTACCTGTATAGAACGAAGTTCAAGGTAGATACAGATAGTATTGCTTTCAAACAGTTACTAGATTTGAAGGGCTCATCCAGTAGATGATGAGATGGGCATTAAATCTCAGTGAATTTCAGTATGAAGTAGTCCACAGTCTAAGTAACTCATGATACACATGGAACTGCAGATGGGCTAAGCAGAAAAATAGCAGGAAAGTACTGGGTCAGGGCATTGGTAAATAGCAAGCAGCATAGAGTGCCAACGAAAAGTGTAGATACTATGGCAAGCAACAGTGGTCTATTTTGTAGAGAAACGAAATTAGGACTGCAGGTGGTGGTTACAACTGAGTTGGCACAATGGGTACTATGCGAAATGCAAGATCACACCTTTTGAGCCACAGGAGACGCAGCATGACGGATTGGAGAGTGGCAGAAAAGTACTTCTGGAGGAGAAGGAAGAACGATGTCGATCAGTATGTCAGAAATTGTGTGAATTGTCTACAGAAGGTTGGTTTATATCAGAATGCCAAAAGACAATGGAACCATTAGGTTCACTGGGGTGGACGTGTCAGACCCATTCAAATAAACACCAGCAGATAATCGTTTCGTGCTGATAATTTTTCTAGTTACGTGAAGATGGTGCCGATGCTGGATCAATAAGCTGTCACACTCATGCAGGCGTTGGTTAACAGGTGGATATTGAAATCTGGGGTTCCAAATATAATAGTTATGACAAAGGGATGAACTTCTTGTCATACATGACAGAGTTTGGTTGGTTGTTAAAAGCAAAAAAAAGTTGAAAACTATTTCATTTCATCCACAAGCTAGTGGAAGGACAGAACGAGTTCGTTAGAAAATTCGAAAGACACTTAGTCATTCCATGAATATACACCATTGAGAGTGGGGCTCATATCTGTCCTTCATAGTGAGTGCATACAACTCCAAAGTGCACATTAATACAGAGCTGTCGCCATTTGAGGTGGCATACGGGAAGAGGATGCCATTGCCATTCGACACTATTATCCAGAGGAAAGACAAGAGGGTGGAGTCAGTCTGAGAATTTGCAAGAACGGTAAAGGAAGTGCAAAGAAAGGTCCAGCGAGCAAATGTTAAGGCACTGGCGAAGTACGAAGAGCCAGTGAAGAGAGTAGGAACCTTGTTGTTGTTGTTGTGGTCTTCAGTCCTGAGACTGGTTTGATACAGCTCTCCATGCTACTAGATGAGGACACGCAAGCACACCTGTAAAGTGCACTACACAGCAGTTGCAGTGCAGCAAGTGGGGCAATGCTATCACATCAGAGCAAGCCTCTTCCTGCGGACGATGTAACTAGGTGCCAGGCTTCAGTGAAACAAATGCACGCCAGAGCCACTATATTTTAATGTAGCTGGACACTAGCAGCACTGTCATGATGCCAGAACTGCAATGGACAGCGTGAAGACGGGGCACCACCAGCATCAGCCTTGGGTTCAAGACCAGGCTGCACCTGCCACCAGCACTAAGCACAGAATCTGGTGTCACAGCCCCACAAACCTACTGTCCATTACTGATGCTCCTAGTGGGACTTAACTCAGTAACAGCCACTGCCTGCCTGTTGCCAGAGGACAGCCAGTCATATCCCTTGTATGGCTGTCTCCATGAGCGGCCGTGATGACACTTGAGGTTGCCAGGCTTCCATGCCACTATTGAAGTAGCATTGCCGACGTCGACAGTTCTGGCCTATAAAGATAGTCGGTCACTCACAGGCCTGCTGTCACTATTTCAGGGCGCCTGCTCAGCATCCAGGGCAGAAGCTGCTACACTTACGTCAGGACTGGCCAGGGACGACAGAGAGGCATATCTGCCTTGTTGAGCCATGAGATGCCATGTACTGGCGTTAAATAAAGTCCTTCTTCACTGTCAGCAGTGTTTCCATTGAGTCTGTCGCCACCACCACTCTCTCCACGGACCCTTCACCACGAACTCAGTATCATTAACCAAAATTCTGCAGTAACTGAGAATTATAGCTGCAAAACAACCAGACTCAGCCACAGGCAATGAAGCAGGAAGAGATGGCACTTATGAGGAAGATATGCCCACTAGGCAACATATGGCTGCAGTTAACACTCAATTTATTGAGGAAGCTGGGAAATATGAAGCCATAGGGAGGGAATTAGCAAAGGAAAGATCAAGATTTGTTTCCTGGAGTTATAGGGAGCCTATCAGTGAAAATGATTGCAGGAATCCTTATAAGCAGTAGAGAAACTTTCAGACAGTGGGTCGAAATTGTCGTTAGAGCTACAAAGAATGATACAGGAACAGTTTGCTGAGCACAAGCAGCCAGTATCAGCAGGCTTAGAAACTTCGGCAAAGTTAAGGAAAATCAAAACGCACAAGCTGCAAATGAACGAATCCCAGTTAGCAATCAGTCGGTTGATAAAATTCTCACCAACAGTGTGCTAAAGAACAAACTACCGAAGATCAAGAAACAAACAGGATTTGAGTTTAGTAAGTGGAAAAATAAAATAGGCAAAACAGCCGGGACTGTGCGCAAAGGGTTAAAGGATACCTGGGCGGCAGTGTAGGAATGTCAACACTAATTGAAGGTAAACGAAACCCTCAGCCCGCGATCATACTATAAATGTACGAATGCCTCTCAACCAGTTCAAAACATTTTGACTTCTGTGCATGGTGTGCTGACGGCAAGAATGCTATACAAAATAATGATGGAAGACATATATGTACAAGCATTTCTAAATACATTAGCTAAATAAGAAAATGATAAATAATGGCATTTGTTCATGAATTTAGAGGTGTGAGCCATTATTATGGAGTGAACTACAATAGATAAGTTGTGGATATGTATATAGTGTACATGGCGATGATGGCCTTTGGGAAACTGAAATAATTGACTCATTCGAAACCCAGGAAGGTTTCGAGATGGCGTTTGTTGCCAAATACTGGTCCTGTGGTGTGCAGGGAACACTATGAAAGGAAGTTTTTATAGCTGGAGCCTTCCTCTTTTGTAAAGGGGAGATTGGGTTGATATTTCGAAAATACCTCAATTAGGCACGTTACTAAGATTTTTTAAGAATCTTGAATGAAAAACTGCCTGTTAAAATCAGAGAAAAATTTATCTATGTGTCAGAGCCAAATATGGAAGACTCTGTATCTGTGTTGGAGTCCATCTACTTAATTCAAGAAGAGGTTCAGTCACAACTAGAATATAGACGATTTTACCTGCAGCGGTTAAATACAAGCAGTGGTGGTAGTGGTAGACAACTACATCAGCCAAATGCTGGCTATCCACAACAGAATAACCAACCAGATGGATATCAGTGCTACAACAAAGGGAATGGTAGTGGGAATAATTAGAATACAAATCAAAGCAGACAGAAACTGCATTGGAACAACAATCTGCCACAAATTCCAGCGAATCCTGATTGGAGATTACAACCACTAGTGATTACTGAAGTCACTGTCAATAGCAGTCGTCTGACCAAACATTGTCTGGTAAACTAACTGCAGTGGTATCGAGCCCCAGAGAGTCGCTTGTTAGATGGGATGGCATGAATGCCACCGGTACCACAATATTCAGTTATAGTCAGTATGCAAGATATTCTGGTAACTAATGTTCTATACACAGGAGCATCTGTCAAAGTGATTTTAAGCATTTCTTCATTGAAGTATCAGCACAAGTCAAGATTATTGAAGCAGTTGGCATGTGGTCGAGAAATGTTAGAGTACAGACACATATGTTACTGAAACAAGAAAACATAGTAATACCATGTTCCATTCAGATAGTTCAAGGCTTGACTGTCAGGTATTCTGGGCCTTGAATCTATCTACAAGAAAGACACAAAGAGTGATACCTCTACGGCATGGTTTCGCTTCTGATCAATGATCCAAGGGCTCATTTTGAGCTATTATGGAAGGTCTGAAGCCCCCAATGGTACCGACGAGTTTTCTGGATCAACCTCACACAAAGTCACAGGACACGGGTGTTTCTTGGTAAATCGATCCAAGTACTTGGAATCACAGTACACACACAACAGAATGTAAAAAAGCCAGAAATCCATGTTGGTGAGAAGAGACAGCAATTTTTCAACCTCTTGAATAAATTATTGGATATGTTTGAAGAGAAACCTGGAATAATTACAGTATATTCATGTCACCTTGATGTATTTTCGGGCAAAATCTTTTACCATCGTTTCTATCCTTTTCTCTGGTTGCAATGGAAAGCAATCGATAAAGAGATTAGAAGGATTTTCAAGTGGACTGTAATAGACGCCACCAATAGCTCAGCTGCTCATGGTGGTACCGAAATCTGGAGAAAAATGAAGCTAGTTCTCGACCTGGGTCATAAACAAAATCGTAGTAATTGTACAAACTAATCTTGAGAACACAGATGAGTTGATGCAGAGATTTCATGGAGTTTCATATCTCACGATTATAGATCAGTGAACTCATACTGGCAGGTACTACTATCAGTAAAATCAAGGAAACACGCAGCCTTTGTCTATACAGGCCACAGCTATCATTCCAAGATCTTACCATTCAGACTTAATGTCGGTTCAGGAGTTTTTATTGCTACTTTTGACTCAGTCCTGGCACCTGAATTGTGAAGTTAGTTGACTTCATTTGTTGACAATCTGTTGATTCTGACAGTCTTGTGGGGAGAACATGTCCATATACGAAATAAGGTGTTAACGAACTTCCTGTGGGCCAGAATCACTACAAACATACAGATGTCTCATTTTCGCCTCCAGCAAATTAAATTCGTTGGTCACCTCATTGATTCAAAGCAATCTTTGCTGGACAGTGAGAAAATAAAAGTCATTAAGAATTTTTATGTCGAATGACCCAAGGAGCAGTTAAAAGAATTTTTCGGCTTGATGTCAGTTTTCCATAGATTTATTCTAGATCAGTCAATAAATGCTGGACCATTACTGCATTTACTACAGAAGAATGTACCGCGGTGCTGGGCATAGCAATATCAATTAGATTTTAACGATGCTGAGATAAAATCAGTCAATTCTAATTTAGTGTACCACCCAGACAAGTCCATCAGTATCTGCTTGATGATGGATGCATCATCGATACTATTACGTGCATGTCTTTTCGAAGATGAGAAACAGACATTTTTCCTGGTAGTATTCACTATCAGAATACTATCAGATTGTGAACGATCGAATACCATGACTAAACTAGAAGATATTGTAGTCGTTTGGGATTTCTAGAGATTTCATTTCAATTTATACGGAGCATAGTATAAAATGTACAGCGATCGTCAAGCTTTGAGCTTCTTACAGACTGATAAGTTGCTACATGAAAGATTGGCTCTGTTACAAGATTATAACTTTCGAACCATTCACATGGGTGGGAATGAAAATCATTGTTTCTGATCGAATATTATGACTTCTAGGAGGAATAGCTTCAGATATGGTGCTCGATGAACGTTATCTGTGTTTTCAGTGATTCTGAAAGACGAAGTTTGCAGGAGATCTGTATAAAAATATGTCTAGACTAGAGAATGCACATCGAAGATGGACGATAGAGAGACAGCGTCTACAGTAACAAGAAAATGACAAGATCAAACAGAGCTCTATACTAGTTAAGGAAGTGTTATTCCATCGTTGGAATTCAAATTCTCGGATCTGCATGCCACATATTACGAAACCAAGCTTATACGGTCTTTATGTATGGGGTCATTTTGGAGTAATTAAATGTGCAAACAAGTTACGAGCTTACTACTGTTCTCCTAATCTATGCATCAAGGTATTAAAGACATTAAAAACTTGTACTATACATCGA
This sequence comes from Schistocerca americana, assembly GCF_021461395.2. Lineage (NCBI taxonomy): Eukaryota > Metazoa > Arthropoda > Insecta > Orthoptera > Acrididae > Schistocerca > Schistocerca americana. The sequence continues at coordinate 632,539,845 of NC_060123.1, read as the reverse complement.
AAGGTGAAATCTTGTAATCAAGACAGCAATGGAGTATTACATACCATTGTACCATATAAGTCCTTGGGATCAGTGCCTGCAGATGTCTGTGGTCCATTACTGTGTGCATGGGAGAGCAGCACATACATCGTAGAATTTTGTGATATCTTCACGAAGTACTTGAAACTACACTGAGGTGACAAAAGTGATGGCACAATGATATACACACATTTAAATGGCGCTAGTATCGCTTCCATACGAAATAAAAAAAAACACTGCATTGATGCAGCTGTGGCCACGCAACGGGGATTAACAGACTGAATGCGGAACGGTAGTTGGAGCTAGACGCATGGGATATTCCCATTCTCAAATAGTTACGGAAACCAGTATTTCGAGACCCAGAATGTGAAGAATGTGCCGAGAATATTAAATTTCAGGCATTACTTCTCACCGCAGTCAATGAGACAATACAGTTGCCGACAGACTTCACATAATGAACAGGAGCAGCGGCATTTCCGTATAATTCTCAGTGCTAACAGAGAAGTAACTCTGCGTGAAATAATCACAGAAATCTGGTGGGACGTATGATGAACGTATGGGTTAAGACAGGTCCGCGAAATGTGGCGCTAATGGGCTGTGGCAGCAGACGACCGTCGCGAGTGCTTTTGCTAACGGCACGACGTCGTCTGCTTTGCCTTTCTTGGGCTTGTGACCATATCAGGTGGACCCTAGGCTATTGGGAAAGTGTGGCCTGTTCAGTTGATAAGAGCTGATGATAGGATTCGAGTGTGGTTCAGACCCCACAAAGCCACGGGCACAGGTTGTCAACAGAGCACTGTGCAAACTAGTGGTGGTTCTGTAACCGTGTGGGCTGTGTTTACATGGAATGGACTGGGTCCTCTGGTCTAAGTGAAACCATGATTGACTAGAAATGATTATATTAAGCTACTTGTTCCCAAAAAATAGGTAATTTTTATGGATGACAATGCGCCATGCCACTGGGCCACATTTGTTCTCTATTGACTTGAAGAACAGTCTGGACAGTTCAAGCGAATGATTTCACCATCCAGATCGCCAAAAATGAATCTCATGGAACAGTTATGAGACATGATCGAGAGTTCAGTTCGTGCACAAAATCCTGTACTGACAACGCTTTCGCAATTATGGACAGCTATAGAGGCAGCATGGTTCAGTATTTCTGCAGAGGACCTACAAAACGACTTGTTGAGTCCGTACTGAGTCAAGATTCTCCACTATATCGAGCAAAAGTAGGTCGGATACGATATTAGGAGGTTTCCCATGACTTCTGTTAGCTCAGTGTATATCTCATACAAACAACCACCAGTTCACTAATACTAAAGAGGCTACAAAAAACTCTATCCGCAACTAGGTAAACCCTGCACTTTGTTAAAACTTCCTGGCAGATTAAAACTGTGTGCCGGACCGAGACTCGAACTCGGACCTTTGCCTTTCGCGGGCAGTTTTAATCTGCCAGGAAGTTTCATATCAGCGCACACTCCGCTGTAGAGTGAAAATTTCATTCCTGCACTTTGTTATCTGACAATGCTACAGACAGTATTAGTTACCAGCGGAGAAATGTTTTGAAACAGCAAGAGATTACACAAGTACTGACTTGACGATACCACACAAAAGCCAACCCGGTAGGGAGGATGTTTCGAGACCTTAACTGGCTCGTCGGGATGTAGCGTCACCCTCAAGAAACGCTATAGATTGCCTCTATAAAATCATTTGAAGAGATAGTATATCATTTGCCTCATCCGTCAACACAGTAAACTTCGGCAGAGTTACTGGTTTGCTCGAGGGAAGGGATTATTGGGTAGACAAGATTCCGCAGGTTCCCAATGACAGAAATCAGTGGGAACAAAAGATAGGAAAAGTTTTTATCAAATTGACAAAAGGAAACATACACTACTGGCCATTAAAACTGCTACACCAAGAAGAAATGCAGATGATAAACGGGTATACATTGGATAAATATATTATACTAGAACTGACATGTGGTTACGTTTTCACGCAATTTGGGTGCATAGATCCTGAGAAATCAGAATCCAGAACAACCACCTCTGGCTTTGATACGCCTGGGCATTGAGTCAAACAGAGCTTGGATGGCGCGTACAGGTACAGCTGACCATGCAGCTTCAACACGATACCACAGTTCATCAAGAGTAGTGACTGGCGTATTGTGACGAGCCAGTAGCTCGCCCACCATTGACCAGATGTTTTCAGTTGGTGAGAGATCTGGAGAATGTGCTGGCCAGGGCAGGTGTCGAACATTTTCTGTATCCAGAAAGGCCCGTACAGGACCTGCAACATGCGGTCGTGCATTATCCTGCTGAAATGTAGGGTTTTGCATGGATCGAATGAAGGGTAGAGCCAAGGGTCGTAACATATCTGAAATGTAACGTCCACTGTTCAATTTGCCGTCAATGCGAACTAGAGGTGACCGACACGTGTAACAAATGGCACCCCATACCATCACGCCGCGTGATACGCCAGTATGGCGATGACGAATACACGCTTTCAATGTGCGTTCACCGCGATGCCGCAAATCACGGATGCGACCATCATGATGCTGTAAACAGATCCTGAATTCATCCGAAAAAATTACGTTTTGTCATTCGTGCACCCAGGTTCGTCGTTGAGTACACCATCGCAGGCGCTCCTGCCTGTCGTACAGCGTCAAAGGTAACCGCAGCCATGGTAAAGTCCATGCTGCTGCAAACGTCGTCGAACTGTTAGTGCAGATGGTTGTTGTCTTGCAAATGTCCCCATCTGTTGACTCAGGGACAAGACGTGGCTGCACGATTCGTTACAGCCATGCGCATAAGATGCCTGTCATCTCGACTGCTAGTGATACGAGGCCGTTGGGATCCAGCACGGCCTTCCGTATTACCCTCCTGAACCCACCGATTCCATATTCTGCTAATAGTCATTGGATCTCGACCAAGGCGAGCAGCAATGTCGCGATACGATAAACCGCAATCGCGATAGGCTACAGTCCGACCTTTATCAAAGTCGGAAACGTGATGGTACGCATTTCTCCTCCTTACACGAGGCATCACAACAACGTTTCACCAGGCAACGCCGGTCAACTGCTGTTTGTGTATGAGAAATCGGTTGGAAACTTTCCTCATGTCAGCACGTTGTAGGTGTTGCCACCGGGGCCAGCCTTGTGTGAATGCTCTGAAAAGCTAATCATTTGCATATCACAGCATCTTCTTCCTGTTGGTTAAGTTTCGCGTGTGTAGCACGTCATCTTCATGGTGTAGCAATTTTAATGGCAAGTAGTGTAGTTATGACTGGAAACTGGTAATAAACCCAAGGTAAGAGTTGGGGAGAAAGCCATCCACGCTCATCGCTCTTGAATGAAAAGAGAAAAAGTGGTAACTTTTGTGTATGGGATCTTGTGACTTCGTAAGGCTTCCAGATCCTGGAATCCTGTTACGTATTTATTAGGGTACCTGGGTAATCATCGAACTAAAGGATTTTATCAAGGTCTAAGGAATATGTTATTCTTTATGGGATTAGTATATATCATCTTAGTTTGAATTTTTGACCTGAATACTTTTGTTGAGTTTCAGTGTAATGTTTTATATTTATATATGGTTTGCGATTATGTAACAAATTTATGTGTTGATGTCTGTAGTAACTAACTATTATTGTGTGAAGTATCCAGGTGCTAAGAGCGCTTCTTGAATTTTAATTAGTAATGTTATGAGAATACTAACGGTTCTCATGGTCCTTTTCCATAGTGATAGGATCTGCTCATGAAATAAGCTGCTTGTCAGGACACAAAGTATTGTATACTGTACCAATCTCAAGTGGCAATCTTAAGATCACTACTCTCTTTGCTTGTTCACAAGATTAATGAATTCAGTAATGGGGATATTTGGATGGTGCTCATTATTGGTTTGGGAGTTAGTCTAACATGTATTTGAAGGTGTACCAAGCTTGTGCAGGTGGGACTTATTATGGGGGTCGGCGTGATGCGTTCCACATTCTTAAGCAAAGTCCTTCTTCATTGCCTCATACTTCCTTTCTGAATGTAAGTCTTGTGTGTGGTGCTTAACATATTTTGCATTGACTCAACTTGACCTACTTCCTTCAAATATATGGTCACTGAACTAAATAAATGAGGATTTAAGTGTGGTAGTGGAAATTACACAACTTTTAAATGAGGAAGTCCATGAGAGGTAGATTGATACAAATAAGCAGAACAGTGGACCACTGGCGATCGTGTTGATTTTTGTGTGATAATATGTGGATAGAGCCATGAACACGTGCGAGTGCAGTGTCACAAAAAAGGGAAAACAGTGCGATGGACATGAAATGATTCGAGTGGCAGCTGATTACTCAGGAATGCAACTAGACAATCGTCTCTCGAACACCGACCTAATTTTGTTTAAAGTGTTAGTGAAATGCACTACTACCACTCTGTGATAGTGGTGTACGAGCATGAAACATTTCACCAGCGAAACTGCAGTTACAAATATTGGTTAAATTCAACGCAAAGCAAATTTACTATAGCATAATAATCAACTGCGTTGTATACTTCTCTGAAATCCGACGACTTCAGCATGGGTGATAAATTAAAATTAAACGGAGATCATTCTGCGAAATTATCATTTATGAACTAATACAAGACGTTACAGGTATTCATTTCAATAAAGTTTTGCTTATTTTACATTCGTTTATGTTGCATGTTCACATGTCACCACTTCTGGCATGGTGTGCTGAGGATCCATTCCTCATCATTCTACTACTGCTTTCATCAAGCCTGTTTCCTGCCTATCCGATACCATGGCTGATATCAAGAAAGGCTTCAATGTCCATCGACCCAATTTCGTGACCAACACCCGTCTGTTCTCCTTGTCGCCATCGTGACAACGTCATTGCACCTGATTAATATCGTTTCCGCTTTCTTTGAAATACTGGTGTGGTACTAAAATCTGCAGCCAAGAAACTTTTGTAACGTGTGTAGATAGAAAAGTTTATGTAGCCTACATAACATATGAACGCTATTGTGATAACTGAAACATCATACAAAATTTCGACAATATAAATAAATATTGATTTTCCGATTATTGTGAACAGCTTTATGAGTTTCCCCGTAAGCCTTAGTCCATGACTGATGAAGTCTACAGTAAATCTAACCCACGATAGCACTAGATGCTAATGTGTGAAGAAAAGGCGCTTGTTGCCTAGACTTGGGGCTTGTTAGGTTCCAAGGCTATACTAGCTAACAATAAAGTAAGAGCTAATCAAGAAAAGAAGAGTGATATGTTCTGACTTTGTTTGTTGCTACGTTTCGAAGTTCAGCTGTGATGGACTTGGACTCGGTAACAACTGTACCTTACCTCCACCCAGAGAATTTTCGTGATGCACAAAAAATGCAATAAACGGTTAACAATAAAATACAATAATACAATGCAAAGTCCTGTCTCCTTGGGAGTCAGTCTTATATTAAAATTTAGTTTATACATTTTCAGACAGCTGCATCCAGTGCTTTCTTATGCAGAGCACAGAAATTCCCACTACGTTCTGCGACTATCAGACAGAAATGAACACAATCAAATGCAGTGAATATAACAGTGACTACCTTCAACAGGAAGTAGGTGCACTTTAACACGTAAGAAAAAAAAGTAAGCAAGCCGACAATCAGCACCCGCAACAACATACATAAACTTAACTGAATCTTAATACTATATCTGGGGTCATCTCAGACAAAATAGCCGAGCTGTTTAAAAACACGAAAATTAGGATCGCTTTTCCCACCTAAGTCAGAAATTCGTAAATGACATCTTACAACCAGCTGAGAAACTAACCAAGCCAGGACTTTATAATGTGGTCTGCACCCATTGCAACAAGTGCTACATTGGCCAGGCTAGGAGAATTTTTAAAATATTTTTAAAGAATATACTGACTGTTTCACACTTGATGAAGCTAACAAAAAAAGCTATAGAAATCATGTTGTCGAAAAAATGTTGCCGTACATAGTGATCATAAAGTAAGTAGAGGAGAGCTGGAGAACGGATGTTTTGCAGGAAATGGAAACAGTCATTTATCGCCTATACTGGGGGAACGAGGACCTAAACGAAATTATGTATTTCAAGCACTCACATTTCTTTATCAGGTTCAATTTAATACTGTTAAAATAGGGAATATGTAGCGATTCAGAACGTACATGGTCCATTAGCATATATCTGTTTTCTTTGAATTAATAATTTTATACTGTTGTTATTAATATTAAATTGTCATAGTCTTCCTATTATAACGCATTTCGTCGATCAACGTTAGATGTTTAGAAGACATGGCAAGAGACAGATAACCCGGTTATCGATACATCGATATTACATCAGAACAAGTTTTTTTGTCTCTCCTGCACAGCAGAGTTGATTAAAATTTGTATAAAGTGTCCTTTGCAAGTTTATAGTCAAGATACGAGAATTATAGATAGCAATAGATTCAAGTGAACACACCGCAAGAAGACAACCATTTCATACGAATACAGTGAGTAATTATTTAAAATAAAGAGTATGTGAACAGCAGGCCGACGAACGAAGAAAATATTACCTCATGTTAGGTTATCTTTCCCTTTCTCCTCAGGATAGCCACTGCACATGGCAAGACCGTAAAGAACAAGTTCAATACCTGTGTGTAGTTTGTTAAATGTTTTCTATATTTTAATGTGTTTCTTCCATGACTGTAGTATATTTGTATAACGGAAAAAACGCATTCTGTGGTAAATGGTGATTTTTATTTCGTTAAACAATGGATTAAGAGCCCTGGAGACGCAACTTCAGTTTTAGAATTTGGGTCACTAGTGGTCCTGTTAAGAGTACATAGGTATATTACAAGGTAACACATTTTTGTATTGTCAGTCTATCCTCAAGATGTGGCTACTTCCTTCAAATTCGTTCCTACAGTAAATAATTCAATTAAGTCAACAAAAATTTGTGAATGGTAGCGGACTCTAAGAAAGCTTTTCATATTGCAAGGTAGTTGTGATAGGTGTGCCCCATAGGTTAATGAACCATCTACAAGAGGTTGTAGGTCTAAAGGTATGTCACATATTATCCTTATAATGGGCGATCAATAAGCACCTATTCGAAGGTCGTACAGTCCTGAATCGGATGCCAATCAGATATAATCGCAGTCAGCACTGAGGAAATAAATCTACCGATACACCATGTCGATGGTGCCGTTTGGCAAAACACAAGGTCCTGCTGCGAACTAATCTACAGCTGCCTGCTGTACATCCTCACCCTGCAGGAACCGTCGACCCTTCAAGGCCTTTTTTACGAGGTGCATTTAAGTTCTAAGGCCTCCGATTTTTTTTCTCCGGACTGGAAAGAGATAGAAACATGCGCATCATTTTAAAATGAGGCCGCGCGTTCATTGTCAATACGTCCCAGAGATGGTAGCACCGTACGGCAGATGGAATTTTACCGCCAGCGGCGAGAATGAGAACTGTTTTAAATACTTAAAATGGCGACGTTTTCCTTATTTGAACAGCGTGCAATCATTTGTTTTCTGAATTTGCGTGGTGTGAAACCAATTGAAATACATCGACAGTTGAAGGAGACATGTGGTGATGGAGTTATGGATGTGTCGAAAGTGCGTTCGTGGGTGCGACAGTTTAATGAAAGCAGAACATCATGTGACAACAAACCGAAACAACCTCGGGCTCGCACAAGCCGGTCTGACGACGTGATTGAGAAAGTGGAGAGAATTATTTTGGGGGATCGCCGAATGACTGTTGAACAGATCGCCTCCAGAGTTGGCATTTCTGTGGGTTCTGTGCACACAATCCTGCATGACGGCCTGAAAATGCGAAAAGTGTCATCCAGATGGGTGCCACGAATGCTGACGGATGACCACATGGCTGGCCGTGTGGCATGTTGCCAAGCAATGTTGACGCGCAACGGCAGCATGAATGGGACTTTCTTTTCGTCCGTTGTGACAATGGATGAGACGTGAATGCCATTTTTCAATCCAGAAACAAAGCGCCAGTCAGCTCAATGGAAGCACACAGATTCACTGCCACCAAAAAAATTTCGGGTAACTGCCAGTGCTGAAAAAATGCTGGTGTCCATGTTCTGGGATAGCGAGGGCATAATCCTTCCCCATTGTGTTACAAAGGGCACTACGGTAACAGGTGCATCCTACGAAAATGTTTTGAAGAACAAATTCCTTCCTGCACTGCAACAAAAACGTCCGGGAAGGGCTGCACGTGTACTGTTTCACCAAGACAACGCACCCGCACATCGAGCTAACGTTACGCAACAGTTTCTTCGTGATAACAACTTTGAAGTGATTCCTCATGCTCCCTACTCACCTGACCTGGCTCCTAGTGACTTTTGGCTTTTTCCAACAATGAAAGACACTCTCTGTGGCCGCACATTCACCAGCCGTGCTGCTATTGCCTCAGCGATTTTCCAGTGGTCAAAACAGACTCCTAAAGAAGCCTTCGCCGCTGCAATGGAATCATGGCGTCAGCGTTGTGAAAAATGTGTACGTCTGCAGGCCGATTACGTCGAGAAGTAACACCAGTTTCACCGATTTCGGGTGAGTAGTTAATTAGAAAAAAAATCGGAGGCCTTAGAACTTAAATGCACCTTGTAAGGACCAGAGGAGTGATAATCGCATGGGAAGAGATCGGGACTATTGGCCGGGTGCTCGAGTGTATCCCACTTGATTCGGTGTAATTTCCTCGTTACGAAATTTCCGAAATAAGGATGGGCGCAATCATGAACTTAGCGCACCATTCCGCAACAGTGGGTTTTCGACCGACATACTACTCCATAAGAATTCCTTTTCAGTGGATGTCTATCGGTGTTTGTACTTCGGCAGCCAAGAAAAGTGTAACAGCACGCACGTCCTGTTTGCTTGCATTTTGTAATAACGTCGACGTAGATGACGTATCCACAATTATCGCACGCACGTCGGAATGACTTGAATACCACACTAAACCCTGCACGCATGCCGGTGCTTATATACATGCATCGGAGTCTTGCTACTTTGCATATACGCTGCAGCAACGCCATCAAACGGAAACTTTTTGATCATCCCTTGTATTATTCGTTTCCATGCAATTCACATCGTCTGTCTCAGTGAAGAGTTTCCGCAGAATATGACTCAGAAAGACGTTAGTGAGTAAACAGCAAAAATAAGTCAACATTTGTATCTCTAGGTTGTACTGTTTCGAGGTTCAAATAGATAATAAAAAGTGGTGTCGAAGTAAACGGGTTTTTAATGACATGACGGTCCATTTCTAGAAAACACTTCACACTGAAGCTTATCTACATCTAAATTATATTACTGGTAACGCGTTTATATAACAAAAGCGATTAGCTAAACGTATTTAAACCGCAGCGGAAAGTTTGGCAGTCCTGTAAATCTGCTGTTTCAAATTTAGGTCTACGATCGAATCAGTTTCAGTTCAGCTTCCGAAATGAAGTAATTTATTTTTAATTTCTGTTTAATCAAGTGAAAGTCTCTCCACCCTCCCAAAATAATCCCATTCACAGCTGCGTAATCGGCTCAGAACGGAAACGAGCCATCACAAACTTGAAGCACCAAAGTCACGATCTGTAATCAGGATCACTGAACTGAGGGCCTGAGTGGTGCTGTTAACTGGAGCACAGTGCACTGTTCGCCCGGGTGAGGCGTGGTTCTCGCCAATTAATGTGGGCACCCAGTGCTAATACAGAAGAGTGGCGATTGTATTCGCTTACCTACCGAGCTCGCTCTGGCAAAACGAATCGATATTTGCGATGATATACGGGACGTGCAGCGCGCCTCCCGTACGTGGTGAATAAAGTGGAAAAATAATGTTCCATAGCCGTTAAATACTTGATGCGATTTAGTGCGTCCCCTGCAGTAGTGAAGAGATGTAGATGATTGTCCGAATAACCGATACGGCTATGATCTGGTACACAGCAGTTTTTATGGAGGGTGAAACGTATCACTCTTGGGATGTGACTGTCACATAACGTTGCTGTGGAAAAATGCGTTCTGCTGCACGCTGTTTTGTATTTCATGTCACTGGCTAGCTTTGAGTGAAATACGAAAGGATATCCCTATACCTCCCACTGAAGAAAATGTTTTCGTTAATTAGGAGGATGAAGACTGTCAGTATTTTGGATACAAGTCGTACTTCTATTATCCCTTAATCAGTCAAGACATCATGTGACCCGCAGTTATGTTTTGTAATGGGAAAATACTAGTGTCGGTATTTATTCAGTGAATCGCTTTTCGGCTCACAACACCATCTTCGGATAGTGACTGACTTTTGTCATCAAATCGTAGGCAGTAACTGTGATCACATTTGGAAAGATATTGCATATATAGTGAGGTGACAAAAGTCAGGGCATACCTCCTAATATTGTATAGGATCTCCTTTTGCTCGACATAGTGCAGCATCTCGACGTGGCAAAAATACAGAGACACGCTGCCTTTACAGCCGTCCCTATCTGCGAAAGTGTTGCCGGTGGAGGATGCTGTGCACAAACTAACCTCTCGATTATGTCCCATAAATGTGCGGACGATTTTGATTGCCAAAATATTCGCTAGAACTGTCTATAATGTTCTTCAAATCAATCGCGAATAGGTGTGGCCCGGTGACATGACATCGTTGTTTGGGAACATTAAGTCAATGAACGGCTGGAAATGGTGTCCTAGTAGCCGAACATAACTACTTCCAGTCAACGATTTTTTCAATTGGAACTGAAGACACAGTTCATTGAGTGTAAACACAGCCCACACCATTATGGAGCCGCCACCAGATTCCTAGATCCCTTGTTAATAACATGCGTCCGACGCTTCATTGGTCTGCGCCACACTCGAACCCTACCATCAGCTCTTACCGCCTAGCATTGGAACTCATATGCCGAGGACGCTTTCTAGTTGTCTAGCGTCCAATCGATATGGTCATAAGTCCAAGGGTGGCGGTGCTGGCGATGTTGTGGTGTTAGCAAAGGTACTCGCGTCTGTCCTCTACTGCGATAGTTCATTGACGCCAAAGTTCGCCGCACTGTCCTGATGAATCGTTCATCTTACGTCGCGGATTGATTTTATCCGTCAATTTACGCAGTGTTCCTTGTCTGTTAGCACTAACAAGTCTACACTAACGCCACTGCTCTCGGTCGTCTAGTGATCATCAGCCACTGCGTTATTCGTGGTGAGAGGTAATGATTGAAATTTGGTAATTTCGGCACATGCTTGACGCTGTGAAATTCGGAATATTGAATTCCCTAACGATTTCGGAAATTGAATGTCCCGTGCTTCTAAAGCCTACTACTATTCTTCATTCAGAACGTGTTAATTCCCGTTGTGCGTCTGTAATCACGTCTGAAACATTTTCACATGAATCACGGAGTACAAACGACAGCTCGGCCAATGCACTGGGTTTTTATATCTTTTGTATGCAACAGTACCACCATTTATATATGTGCATATCGCTATCTCAAGACTTCTGTCACGACAGTATATACTGCCATTCAAAAACATAGGAAACGTCATCTTTGACAGCGCATTTGCAGCGTTGTTGAAATATATGAGGTAAACAGTAAATATATGCGATGGGAACATACCAAATACAAACAAGAAGTCTGCTCAAGATGGAGAAAAATACGGAATAGATATTATAAATTGTTGGTGATGAAGAAAAAAAATAAAATTTATGTTTTGGCAATCGTAACATGGTTGAAAATGTATGAACTGGACCATATGCAAGTAAATATCAAAAATTACTGCAGGAAAGACATACATGGGAGAATTTGACAGAACATGTAACAACTTGGAGTACACAGGTAATCACAATGAAATACATAGAAGGTAAAATTAATTAATATAATGAAAAAATGTAGGATGAATACAGAAATGTGCTTTTTAAGCGCTGTTTAAATGAGACGAAGTATTAGGGTGAGTTTGATTCATTAATGTTAAACCAGGAGAGCGTGCCAGATGTTTTTTGACCTCCTAGGTTTCCTACAGATTCAAGTTTCTCTCTTTGTTTGTCAACTGAATGACTTGGGACTGTGGTTAGTAGCTGTGACCTTCACCCAGTGAAGCGGAGTCAGAGATCTGTTACGTTCATGTTTAACCAGTCCAATTCGCTATGTCATAACCTAACTGAGCAGTTTAAGATTTGTTACAGTCAATACCAGTCGCGAAGCAGCTGGGTCTTATCTTTTCTTTTCAAAATATACTGTGATATGGTGCTCCTCACAATTTTTATGCCTGCAGTGTGTCAGTGTTTTGGGTACGTTCTGTCGTAATTATGGGGCACTACATCAAATTCTGCATGCGCTGGCAGTTAAAGCAAGCAGAATGTAGAGCAGGTTTATAATTTTCAGTTTATGATGCCGTCAGCAGCGCCTGGGATACAGCCATTGTTATGGGCAATAAATTTTGTGGCATCTGCATGGCAGTTTTTAGAGACTGTAACATGTATGTCGACACTTAACTATGGAATGTGAAGCTGCATGTTTGGCTGCTATCAAGTGTTTGGAGGAAAATAATGTTACTGCGACTGTTGTAACTTTCATGTACATTTTGAATCATTGTGTTTGTGCATTGACGTTAATCTTAAGATCTAGAAACTTTACGGATTTGTCACTATTATCCATTGTGAACTCAGTATTTTGATGATGACCGTTCAGCTGTTCAAAGACTATGTTGCGTTTTCTTGCAATGACTACATCGCCATATGTATCTCTACTTCGCAAACCACCGTATGGTATGCGGGGGAGGGTACTTTGTGTACCACTGACACTTCACATTCCTTCTATCCTAGTCGCGAACGGTAGGCGAGAAGAACGATTGCTGGTAAACCCCTCTTTGGGGTCCAATCTCACTCATCTTATCTTCAAGGTCTTTTCGCGAGATATGCTCAGGATGATTCCTGTAGGAACGTGGGCTCTCGGACTTTAAATCAGTAAACCACACCGTCATGCAGAATGCCTCTCTTGCAGGGTCTGCCGCTGGAAGTAGCTGAGCATGTCCTTAACGCTGTTGCTATTACTGAATGAACCTGTTATGAATCTTGGTGCTCCTCTTTGCATCTTCTCTGTTTCCTGTAACAGTCCTACCTGGTATGCATTCCACACTGACGAGCAGTACTGAAATACTGGTCGAACGAGCGCTTTGTACTGTACCGACACGTGGAATGTCTACTAAGGACTGTAGCAAAGTGGTACGGTAACCACAAGTGAACTGTGTCACTAACGAACATATGTTATATGTTAATGTGCAATCGGTGGTGGAATATTATTTTTGAACAAGAAAAACTCTCGATCTTTACGTGTTTTGAACATAAAACTATTAATAATACATATATTTCTGTGTAAACAGATATTAAGAATAACAAAGATTACGGGTATAACACGTCACAGAATTTCTGTACAATTGTATGATAAAGACTTAAATGGAAATGAATGGAAATGAGCGTTTGGCGTCATTGGCCGGGAGGCCCGTCGCGGGGCAGGTCCGGCCGCCATATCGCAGGTCTTATTACATTCGGCGCCACATTGGGCGACCTGCACGCCGGATGGGGATGAAATGATGATGAACACAACACAACACCCAGTCCCTGAGCGGAGAAAATCTCCGACCCAGCCGGGAATCGAACCCGGGCCCAGAGGACGGCAATCCGTCACGCTGACCACTCAGCGACTGGGGCGGACAAGACTTAAACAAAATTATCACTCTGGTGTCAGCTCTCAAACCTACCACATGCTTTTGTACAAGGTTGCGTCTCAACGCACGATTTTGTTAATTGTGCGAACGTTTTTTCAGACTACATGTATAAAAAGTATTTTTTCTTGTAATGTCATTTCATACCTCTCCAACCAAGTGAATATGATTAAGTAATAAATAAAATGTCGTGTGACTAGGACCTCCCGTCAGGTACACCGTTCGCCGGGTGCAAGTCTATCGAATTGACGCCACTACGGCGACTTGAGCGTCGATGGGGATGAAATGATGATTAGGACAACACAACAGCCAATCCGAGCGCAGAAAATCTCCGATCCAGTAGGGAATCGAACCCAGGCCCGTAGGATTGACATTCTGTCGCGCTGACCACTCAGCTACCGGGGCCGGACATATAATTAAGACGACATAATTAATTACCACTCGAATTGAAATTTTATCATTGGCCATCTGCCATTATTTTGTCATACTGGCTCATTGGCAGCTATTACGTGAAATATAATTAATAACATGATTTTCGTGCTTCACCTACAGGAGTACAGAAGAAAAACTTTAAATATTTTTCCTACCAGGAACAGAAAATTTTTTGGAGATAAGTTTCCATTAGAACACACACGCACGCACGCACACACACACACACACACACACACACACACACACACACACTTCCTTTGTTGATGCGCTACGCTTCGAAAGGATTCTTTCAATGAATCTCAGTCTAGCATTTGCTTTACCCGCTTTTAATTTTATGCGGTAGTTCCACTTCAAATCACTCCATACTACTATACAGGTTGTTACAAAAAGGTACGGCCAAACTTTCAGGAAACATTCCTCACACACAAATAAAGAAAAGATGTTATGTGGACATGTGTCCGGAAACGCTTAATCTCCATGTTAGAGCTCATTTTAGTTTCGTCAGTATCTACTGTACTTCATCGATTCACCGCCAGTTGGCCCAATTGAAGGAAGCTAATATTGACTTCGGTGCTTGTGTTGACATGCGACTCATTGCTCTACAGTACTAGCATCAGGCACATCAGTACGTAGCATCAACAGGTTAGGGTTCATCACGAACGTGGTTTTGCAGTCAGTGCAATGTTTACTAATGCGGAGTTGGCAGATGCCCATTTGATGTATGGATTAGCACGGGGCAATAGCCGTGGCGCGGTACGTTTGTATCGAGACAGATTTCCAGAACGAAGGTGTCCCGACAGGAAGACGTTCGAAGCAATTGATCGGCGTCTTAGGGAGCACGGAACATTCCAGCCTATGACTCGCGACTGGGGAAGGCGTAGAACGACGAGGACACCTGCAATGGACGAGGCAATTCTTCGTGCAGTTGACGATAACCCTAATATCAGCGTCAGAGAAGTTGCTGCTGTACAAGGTAACGTTGACCACGTCACTGTATGGAGAGTGCTACGGGAGAACCAGTTGTTTCCGTACCGTGTACAGCGTGTGCAGGCACTATCAGCAGCTGATTGGCCTCCACGGGTACACTTCTGCGAATGGTTCATCCAACAATGTGTCAATCCTCATTTCAGTGCAAATGTTCTCTTTACGGATGAGGCTTCATTCCAACGTTATCAAATTGCAAATTTTCACAATCAACATGTGTGGGTTGACGAGAATCCGCACGAAATTGTGCAATCACGTCATCAACACAGATTTTCTGTGGACGTTTGGGCAGGCATTGTTGGTGATGTCTTGATTGGGCCCCATGTTCTTCTACCTACGCTCAATGGAGCACGTTATCATGATTTCATACGGGATACTCTACCTGTGCTGCTAGAACATGTGCCTTTACAAGTACGACACAACATGTGGTTCATGCACGATGGAGCTCCTGCACATTTCAGTCGAAGTGTTCGTACGCTTCTCAACAACAGATTCGGTGACCGATGGATTGATAGAGGCAGACCAATTCCATGGCCTCTACGCTCTCTTGACCTCAACCCTCTTGACTTTCATTTATGGGGGCATTTGAAAGCTCTTGTCTACGCAACCCCGGTTCCAAATGTAGAGACTCTTCGTGCTCGTATTGTGGATGGCTGTGATACAATACGCCATTCTCCAGGGCTGCATCAGCGCATCAGGAATTCCATGCGACGGAGAGTGGATGCATGTATCCTCGCTAACGGAGGACATTTTGAACATTTCCTGTAACAAAGTGTTTGAAGTCACGCTGGTACGTTTTGTTGCTGTGTGTTTCCATTCCATGATTAATGTGATTTGAAGAGAAGTAATAAAATGAGCTCTAACATGGAAATTAAGCGTTTCCGGACATGTCCACATAACATATTTTCTTTATTTGTGTGTGAGGAATGTTTCCTGAAAGTTTGGCCGTACCTTTTTGTAACACCCTGTGTATTTTGTGTAAGTAACTGCGTCAAGTGACTGTTCTTTAGTCATATTGTACAATAAAGGGTCTTCCAGTCTATGTAATAACAATACGTTACATTTGTTTATGCTGAGGTCAATTGTCGCTCTCTGCACCTAGTGTCTGTCCTCCGCGGATATTACTCCATTTCGCTAGTTATCTAGCCTTGCGATTTCTCTGTACACAGCAGCATAATCCGCGAAAGCCTCATTGAACTTCTGGCGTTGTCTGCTCAGTCAGTTATATGTACTGTGAAAAGTAATGGTCCTATAACTCTCCCTTGGGGCACGTCCGAAGATACTTTTACATCTGAAGATTTCTCTCTGTTGAGTTAGATACGCTGCGCTGTGCTTTTTAGAATCAGTTTTGCTAATAACTGACTAAGTACACACCACATAATTTACACATCTGCAGAGTACTCAGTATTTGCACCCAGAGAATCTTTATTTCCGCTTTTCTGGGATTGATAAATTTTTCACAAGAAATGTATGAAAGGAAAGACAACCATTAAAAGAGAGCTGCGACAATAACTGAAAGGCAATTCTAAAAGAAGAGCATTTAACTATATAGCGTTTAACGCCATCACTTTTCACTTCAAAAATGGTTCAAATGGCTCTGAGCACTATGCGACTTAACTTCTGAGGTCATCAGTCGCATAGAACCTAGAACTAATTAAACCTAACTAACCTAAGGACATCACACACATCATCCATGCCCGAGGCAGGATTCGAACCTGCGACCGTAGCGGTCGCTCGGCTGCAGACTGTAGCGCCTAGAACCGCACGTCCTTTCCGGCCGGTACTTTTCACTTCTGCTGCAGCTTTACTGAAAGTGGTATCTTCAGAATGGTGCAAATATTCTTTCTTGTTGCTTATAGAAACGGTATCCAAATTTAGCTCGTAATTCTTTTAAACCCTCACTGAGTGATTGCTACAGAGTTAATGAGTCGGTATAATGAATACAAATCTATTCACTGAATAGTCGCACAGGAAGTTAGAGTTACAGGAAATATGAACAACTGACGACCAGAAATTAAAAGAAAACTAACAGTCTAGTTAATACCAAAAGAAGTTTTTCGCAACAAAAATGTTGTTTCTGCATACATTGAGTTGTAGCAAAACACGCAAAAGTTAAAATAAGAAAAGTAGACAAGATTCCTTCATTGCATTGTTAGTGACAACGAAGAGGATGGACGTCGTACACCCCGTAAGAGAAAGTTGCTTAAAAACAGTTAATGAAGTTCAGTCCCTGATCGGTCGATCTGAAGTGTTGTAGTTCGATTTAGTTGCGCATTTTCCTTTAAAATAGGGCTAGATTCACTGGACGACTTGGCACTCACGTGTAGGCAGAGAATGCTAGGTACTCCATTTATTCAAAAGGAAGCTCCCCGCTACTAAAAGTCCTTGTTTTATAGGCCGAAAGTTTGACCCAGCAAAGAACTAACAGCTAGTACTTAGACAGGCAAAGACAGTGGGTGGTTTTTAGTTTAATATCTGTAACACTTAAGCACTGCCTGTTTGTCAACCTTCCCGTTCTTCTTCAAGCGATGAGGCCCAGAGGACAGCGCGCCACCACAGTTAGAGCTCTCCATCCGTCTCTGTCTTCTGCTATCTGTCTCCAGTTTTCCGTGACTCCCAGCTGCAACAGGTCTTCTCTCACTCCATCCATCCACCTCTTTCTAGATCTTCCCACTGGTCTGCTGCCTGATGGGATCCAGTCCATTGTGATTTTGGGCCATCTTGTTGGCTCCATTCTAACAACATGTCCAGCCCATTGCAGTCTTTTGCTTCTCATCACTCCCAAGATGTTAGGCTCCTTGTACAGCTCTTCTAATTCAGTGTTATGGCGTCTTCTCCATTCTCCAGTAGTCTGATCTCTGACTGGTCCAAATATTTTCCTGAGGACTTTCCTTTCAAATGTTAGCAGTCGCTTAAGGTCTTGTTTTCGACGGCTCCAGGTTTGAGAACCATAGAGTACTACTGGCATTATTAATGTCTTAAACAACCGTAGCTTTAGTTGTTGCGAGACACTTCTACATTTTAATGTAGGGTCTAGAGAGTGATAGTATCTGTTTCCCGACTGCAGTCGTGCTTTTATCTCTGCTTCAGTTGATGTTACTTCTGTAAAAAATGATCCAAGGTATTTGAACTCTTTCACATGTTTATACCTGGTGTTGTTCACAATTAAATCTTGAGAGTTCTGGATCTTTCTTCCTATGGTCATATACTCTGGCTTTTCAGAGCTAATTTGTAGACCGATCCTAGCTGCCAATAACTCCAAGGTCTGGATACTCCTCTTCAGATCTTCTTGTGTGCATGCTAATAGTGCAATGTCGTCTGCATAGGCCAGATATGTAATGTGTTCATTACCAATTTGAATGCCCTTGATGTTTTCTTTCTTGAAATCCCGTATTACCCTGTCAAGTGCCAGGTTGAAGAGGACAGGTGATAGCCCATCTCCTTGGCGTAATCCTGTTACATCTTGGAAGCTTTCTGTCATTTGATTGCCTACCTTAACCTTAAGTTTTGTGTCATTTAGGCATACCTCTACCAGTTTGACCAACTTCTTTGGTATACCAAACTCTGTCATAGTTCTAATCAGGCTAGGTCTATGTATACTATCGTAAGCCTTCTTGAAGTCTACAAACGGGAGATGTATCTCTCGTCCGTATTCGTACATTTTTTCACAGACCTGTTTTAGGACAAAAATCTGGTCCGTGGTTGATCGCCCTGCCTGGAAACCTCCATGGTATTCTCCAATTATGTCTGTTGCTATAGGTTTTATTCGTTCTAATAGGCAGTTGGAGAAGATCTTATAACAGGTGTTGAGTAGCGCTATGCCCCTGTAGTTGTCACATACGGATTTGTCTTTCTTTTTATGTATGGGGCATATCACAGCTACCTTCCATTCCTCTGGTATTTCATGTTTTACCCAAATTTGCTCGATTAGCTTGTGGATTTTGAAACAGAGGATTTCGTCTCCAGCCTTGAGAAGTTCAGCAGGAATACCGTCCTCGCCTGGAGTTTTACCATTCTTAAGGTTTTTAATCTGGTTCCTTATCTCTTCAATGGTGGGTGGAGGATATTCTGGGTCTACTGTTACTGGTTCTTCAAACTCAAGTAGTTCGGTTGGTTCATCAGAGTTTAGTAATTCTCTGAAGTATTCCATCCATCTTCTTCCAATTTTTTGATCTTCTGTTAACATTCTTCCATTGGCATCTTTTATAAATCTGTGTTGATGGTATGTCCCTCCCTTAAAACTTTTGACTTTTCTATAAAGTTCTTTATACCTATTTCCCTGAAAGTCTTGTTCAACTTCCTCCATGATACTTTTAACATATTTTCTCTTTGCTTTCATCAATGTGGCTTGGGTCTGCCGTCGTGTTTCTTCAAACTTCAATTTTTCTTCTTCTTGCATATTGCTTTGTATCCACAGTAGTTTGGCCCGTTGTCTCTCCCTGATAGCTCCCTCACAATCCTCATTGAACCACACACTTTTTCCCCTAGTTCGCTTTGGGATTACTTCTTGGGCTGTTTCTTTAATGGTCTCTGCAATCGTCTTCCAGTTCTGATCTACCACAGTATCTCCTTCCTCTTCATTCAAAGCCTCAAAACGGTTTGTTAGTGCTATCTTGAAAGTTCTTCTTATATTATCTTCAGTCAGACTCTCATGGTCATATCGAGTGACTCTTTGCATTCTTTTGTGCTTCCTGGCTCTCCGTATTGTTTTCATCCTTCCTCTGACAAGGAAGTGGTCTGATCCACATTCCGCACCTCTTGCCGTTCTAACATTTTGTACCCATTTTTTTATTCTCTTCTCTACAATTAGGTGGTCAATTTGGTTCACTGTTTTCCCATCTGGAGACACCCAGGTTCCTTTATATATTCTCTTCCTGTCGAAATCAGTACTACTTATAAACAAGCCTTCTGCAGTCGCAAAGCTAACCAGCCTAGTGCCGTTATCACTGCTCACATCATGTAAACTGTGCTTTCCGATGGTCCCCATGAAGGCTGCTTCTTTCCCTATTTTCGCATTAAAATTTCCAAGGATAATTTTGTAATGTTCACTTGGTACATTGCCTAAAACCGTTTCTAATTTCTCGTAGAAAATATCTTTTTTGACGTCATCGCTTTCTTCGGTTGGGGCATGACAATTTATATATGTGAGTTTGTGTTTTCCCGTGTCTATGGTTAGGAGTGAGATTCTGAGGTTGATTGATTTAAAATCTATGAGAGTGGTACAGAGTGATTTCTTCACTGCAAAACCAGTTCCTATTGAGTGGTTTGTTTCTGAGGCTCCATGGAACATGACATAGTTTTCCATTTCTGTAGCTCCGGTTTCTGTCCACTTTGTTTCTTGCAGGGCCAATAGATCAATTTGATACTTATCTGCCTCCCTTACACCTTCCCGTTGCTGAATCGAATTTGAATCCTCATAACAATATATCATATTTGTCTGATAAGGAAGGCAGAAAAACAAAATCTATAATTTCATGTATGAAGTTTCAATATTTCGTTGAAATGACCTTGCAGCACCACAGCATCGTAAACCCAGGAAATAAAATGTCGAGTAGGTGACTTCTCGAAGCACTCGAGGTAACTTGCTGTCATTTATCTGAAAATAATTCACTAATTCAAAGAGGGGTCCTCTGTGAAGATCTACTGCGAGTAGAAATGGTTTGACTGAAAAAGCTGACTTGGAATGGGCACGAGAATATTTAGTTTAAGTACTTCCTCGTAGGCGCTGTGCTACATCTCACGCTTGCCCGCTTGAATGTCTGATAAAATTAGTACTTCAGTATGAAGTCTTACATAGCACAATCCTATTAAGGTAACTCGAAACACCTGCTGAACTTAGTGGTGTCATGCAAACCCCATTTCGCTGATAAACGTTTGAAAAGGCAAGGGGCATATAAATTATATTTGGTGAATGAAATACCGACTGACTAAAAAAGGCCAGAACCGATTTCATTTTAAGCGCAGTTCCTAAAGAGAAATCTGCCCCACTGAATCATAATCACATGGGTCACACTGTTGTCACATTAAACGTCTTACGAAAATAAATCACGACAAGTCAGTATGGAAAAATGTCATCTAGAATAATCTTCCAGAGAAGCCCATTTGTCCCATCTCTTGCTTTCATGTCTCCCTCGCTCTGTTTGTCTGTCTGTCTGTCCCTCTCTCTCTTCCTTTTCTCGTCATGTACACAGGCAGCCAGGTGCTGAATGCGGGTTTTGAATGAATACTTTTAATAAGTCATATTTCGTAACATTTTTACAAGTTCGACTTATTTGTCACCGATATGATACAGTATTAAATCTTACGTGAATCGTTTGTCAGAAACTGGAAGTAACATGCTTTTTTCTGCATTTAAGTATAAGCGTACAAGTATTCTCTATAAGTCGTCTACTGATACACTATGTGATCGGAAGTAACCGAACACCTCGCTCAAAATGACTTAGAAGTTCGTGGCGCCCTCCATCGGTAATGCTGGAATTCAATATGGCGTTTGCCAACTCTTAGCCTTGATGACAGCTTCCACTATCGCAGGCATACGTTCAGTCAGGTACTGGAAGGTTACTTGTGGAATGACAGATCATTATTGATAGAGTGCTGCACTGAGGAGAGGTATCGATGTCGGTCGGTGAAGCCTGGCACGAAGTCGGCGTTCCAAACCATCCCAAAGGTGTTCTGTAGGATTCAGGTCAGGACTCTGTGCAGACCAATCAACTACAGGGATATTACTGTCATGTAACTACTCAGCTACGGGCCAAGCTTTCTGAACAGATGCTCGATCGTGTTGAAAGATGCAATCTCCATCCCCGACTTGCTCTTCAACAGTGGGAAGCAAAAAGATGCTTAAAACATCAATGTAGGCCTATGGTGTGAAAGTGAAACGCAAAACAACAAGGGGTGTAACGAAACACACGACCACACCATAACTCCAACGCCTCCGAATTTTATTGTTGGCACTACACACTCTGGCAGATTGCATTCACCGGGCATTCGCCATACCCACACCCTGCCATCCGATCGCCATATTGTGAACCGTGATTCGTCACTCCACACAACGTTTTTCCACTGTTCAATCGTCCAATGTTTGCGCTCCTTACACCAAGCGAGTTGCCGTTTGGCATTTACCGGCGCGTTGTGTGGCTTATGAGCAGTCGCTTGAAGTTTTCTCACCTCTCATCTAACTGTCATAGTACTTGCAGTAGATCCTGATGCAGTTTGGAATTCCTGTGTGATGGTCTCGATAGATGTCTGCCTATTACACATTACGACCCCTCTTCAAGGAATGTTTAGAAGTGTGGCAGTCTCGCGTACAGGCGTATGACACAAGTGACACCCCATCACCTGAACACGTTCGAAGCCCGTGAGTTCCGCGGAGCGCCCCATTCTGCTCTCTCTCGATGTCTAATGACTACTGAAGTCGCTGATGTGGAGTACCTGGCAGTAGGTAGCAGCGCAGTGCACCTAATACGAAAAACGTATGTTTTTGGCCGTGTCCGCATAGTTTTGATCACATAGTGTAGCACCCACTTGCGTATTAGCTAAGCGATTTATGTCACATTCTACGTATTTGACAATACCTTCGTATTTTATGATATCTGTCATATTTAATCACTCCTAAGTGACACACGAAAAAAATCTGTGGGCCAAGAGAGAAAATTTACAGTTTTCCTATCCAAACCACTGCCCTTCCCGCAATTGCCCGCTTTAAAGAGATCCTACCAGGTAATAAAGACTGATTCTGGAAGACTATATTATTTTCTGCAGTCGCATTCTACATACAATCAGAGGCACAGAAGAGATTTCCGCCTAATACCATAAAGAAGAATGAAGACGACATTTGTCAACTAAGACTGAAATATTTATTAAACCTCTTCGTAGTCACTTCTTGACCCATCTATGTGCCGGCCGCTGTAACCGAGCGGTTCTAGGCGCTTCAGTCTGTAACCGCGCTGTTGCTACGGTCTCAGGTTGGAATCCTGCCTCGGGAATGGATGTGTGTGATGTCCTTAGGTTAGTTAGGTTTAAGTAGTTCTAAGTCTACGGGACTGATGACCTCAGATGTTAAGTCCCATAGTGTTTGGAGCCATTTTTGAACCCAACTATCTCTGGTTGATAGCCATTTTCCGACCTTCTTCTACAGCATCAGTAAACAGACCATTAATAACAAATTCAAAATTAAATAAGTTTGTCTTGCTGAAAAGCAGAAATTTGGAATTCAGAGTTTCCTAACGATCGTACGTACTTGTTCTGTCGTCAGTATGGGAGTCAAAAATCACATGCTACCCTTATGTTCAGTTGTTACGGTATGTGTCACAAAACGACACCTAACAGTGTAACTGTATAAAAAGCACGCGACATTGTCCACATCAAAGGAGAAAACAACAGTGTAAACGAATATTATTATCAGAAAAATAATTACCAAAAGAAAAATCCTACAGACAAGGAAGCCGTAGAGAAATCACACGATGTTTTGCCATCCTTGACAGCTTACGAATGCCATTGCCCTTAAGGCTGGACCTAGCCATCCAGAGATCTAATACTGACAAAAGACTTAAGCTGACGACCGAGTACCAACGTCAGATATTTACTTACATGTACGTATTTGCTAGTTTAAATTAAACTTAATAAAAAGTAAACAAGCTATTAAAAAGAGCGGCAGAAGGCTGGCTGTGGAAGAGTCTCTACGTGTCGTAGGAAATCTAGAACAACTTCAACTGATGAGGATGAGCATTATATTGCTGGAGAAGCGTCACTGGTAGACTGAAGAATGTCATCAACATAACGCTGCCCCCTAAGTTCCACGTACCACAATTACAGGGACACGCTATCGTAGGCTATGCCTCCCCCGGGGCCGCGCGGCAGTGTGTCGCGCGACAGCGCGATGGAACTGTACCGTTCAGTTTCGCCAGTATGTGGCAGTCCATGCCGTTCAGGCTTGGCATCACAGTAGACGGAGTACATGTCTCACTTTTAACGGCATCGCACGACAAGAGTGCCTGTATTGCAAATTCACGTCTCCTAGGCCTCTGGAAATGGTTTGTGGAAAACTGGCACCCGTACATCTGCTTGTATCGTGGTACCGTGGAACGAGTTACTGCAGGATCCCTGATCGCTAGCCACACGATCCTTCGATCCTCACGCCTCATCGTCTTCCTGGTCGCTCCAGACCCGGTACTTCGCACGTGGGTGCCTTTTCGTTTCCACTGCTCTCAAGATTGTCTGACGGGACACTCCGAACGATCTCTCTGCCGATCCACGTGGCGTGTCGACCAACCTGGGGTTCCATGCCGATTATTACGCTCCTCTCAAACTAACTTAACTTTGAGATATTTTTTCTAACACGACCGCCTGGCATTCTGCTGCTTCTAACGTCCTCCTTGAGTCGGGATATGATCGTCAGGTGTACGACTCCCACTGTGTGCCATATAATAGGGCATCCAGCCCGACTGCAGCATCAATGCAGCGTCTTGGCACATGCGCATTGGCACCAAATGTGAAACATTTGCAAATCGAATCTCAACGTTCGCGTTTGTACGTTTATACCCTCTCGGTGCGCTATTCTCAAATGTTCCCGGGTGTAAAAATACCTAACATTCCCCGCTGTTTCGCTAACGATAATGACCCAGCGTAACTGTTACTTACATAAAATTACAAGCTGATTAAAATTGTTTTAGGAGACATATTTTAACTAAGAACAACGTACTCTCCTGACCACTAAAATTGTTGTACCAAGAAGACATGCAGCTGATAAACGGGTATTCATTGGACAAGTATACTATACTAGAACTGACATGTCATTACATTTTGACGCAATTTCGGTGCATAGAACCTGAGAAATCAGTACCCAGAACAACCAACTCTGGCCGTAATGGCGGCCTTGATACGTCTGGGCATTGAGTCAAACAGAGCTTGGATGGCGTGTACAGGTACAGATGCCGATGCAGCTTTAACCCCGATACCACTGTTCATCAAGAGTAGTGACTGGCGTATTTAGACGATCCAGTTGCTCGGCAACCATTGACCAGATGTTTCCAATTGATGAGAGATCTGGAGAATGTGCTGGCCAGGGCAGCAGTCTAACAGTTTCTGTATCCAGAAAAGCCCGTACAGGACCTGCAACATGCGGTCGTCCATTATCCTGCTGAAATGTAGGGTTTCGCAGGGATCGAATGAAGGGTAGAGCCATGGGTCGTGACACATCTGAAATGTAACGTCCACTGTTCAAAGTACCGTCAGTGCGAACAAGAGTTGACCGAGACGTGTAATCAATGGCACCCCATACCATCACGCCGGATGATACGCCAGTATGGCGATGACGAATACACGCATCCAATGTGCTTTCACCGCGATGTCACCAAACACAGATGCAACCATCATGATGCTGTAAACAGAACCTGGATTCATCCGGAAAAATGACGTTTTGCCATTCGTGCACTCAGGTTCGTCGTTGAGTACACCATCAGCGGCGTTCCTGTCTGTGATGCAGCGTCAAGGGTAACCGCAGCCATGGTCTCCGATCTGGAGCTGGCGCAAACGTCGTCGAACTGTTGGTGCAGATGGTTGTTTTCTTGCAAACGTCCCCATCTGTTGACTCAGGGATGGAGACGTGGCTGCACTTACAACCATGCGGATAATTAGCCTGTCATCACGTCTGCTAGTGATACGAGGCCGTTGGGATCGAGCACGGCGTTCCGTATTACCCTCCTGAACCCACCGATTCCATATTCTGCTAACAGTCATAGGATCTCGACCAACGCGAGCACCAATGTCACGATGCGATAAACCGCAATCGTGATAGGCTACAATCCGACCTTTATCAAAGTCGGAAACGTGATGGTACGCATTTCTCCACCTTACACGAGGCATCACAACAACGTTTCACCAAGCAACGCCGGTAAACTGCTGTTTGCGTATGAGAAATCGGTTGGAGACTTTCCTCATGTCAGCACGTTGTCGGTGTCGCCACCGGCGCCAACCTTGTGTGAATGCTCTGAAGAGCTAATCATTTGCATATCACAGCATCTTCTTCCTGTCGGTTAAATTTCGCGTGTGTAGCACGTCATCTTCGTGGTGTAGCAATTTTAATGGCCAGTAGTGTATTTTTGTTTTGCAATGCTAGACAATATTTGAGAAATTGTAAAATGTTAAGTTTCATTCCCGGATAATGTCACAATTAATAAAATGTTCTCGATTGTTATGCCGTGGTCGATTGGTATTTCACATTTGTGCCCGATCTGTGGAGGACATTTACAAGGGCATCGTAGCATCTTTGAGTGGTCAATTCACACCCTGGTTCGCTACTGACTGCAGCACTGACCAAATTCTTAGAACTGTTAGGTGGCTGATAAAGAAGTCCTCTATCGAATACTGCGTACAGTGAAGACTGTTCATTTCAGTTGCACTACCATCAATACTTTAAGGACTGCTGAAGATGCACAAGTCCAATTATGAGTGTTATTGTTTCGCCTACATTTTCGACTGCCAAGTTCTTGGCAACGGTATCACGGCTGTATGAGGACCAGCCGGATTCGTATAGCAAGAATTCGAAGCATTTTATCAGTAAATTAAATGGCATAGCGGTCAAGGCAGAGGACATATAAGTTGGCAGTTGATGGTTGGAGTGCTGACACATTATCTGCGAATCCAGTAATGCTGGCAACTGATGGGTTGTGCATGGGGATCGTATCAACCTGTACCGCATCAAAACAGCCTGAAGATGACGCAATGAAGCGTCGAAACTGGTAGCGATAAAATAAACTAAAATAATAAGGACATCTGTAGGTGTTTCTGATTTTTGTCGCGATATTAGTTTTGACTTGATATCGCAATTCACTGTGCCTCCACTCAGTGATACATTGCAAAAGCTGAATCGGATTTTTCCTCTCGATAATGCAGAACTGTTTAAATATTACTCTAACAGCCACATATTTCAAATGGAACGATGAATTCTTTGAACAGAAGGAGCCCCTTAAATTCAGTTATAGCGATCTTCTTTATGGCAAAATCCGAGGTGCAGGCAATGGAAACTGTGAACAAGGATTCAAATATTTGGGTAAGGTACGTGGATGATAAATCTGTTTTGTGACGGAATGGCATGAACAAACTGAGTCGTATTCGCAAAAATCTCAAGGGGATTCACTTTACCGTAGAGGAAGAGGTGGAAGGAAATTTAAATTATGTTGAAATGCAAGTTTCAAGAAAGAAGATCTTAGCTTGGACCACACGGTTTACCGAAAACCCACGCACACTGACCGTTAGCTACACCGCGATTCGGGCACCCACCCACAACAAAAGGAAGCAGGGAAAGTCTGCGAACCAGAGCTACTTGAGGCAGAGTTAAAACACCTCACCAGCGCATTGCTCAAGAATGGTTATTCGTTCCCTTAGATAAGAAGAACGTTAAGATCGCCATGTAAAACTCATTACGTTGCTGAAGCTCCGGTGAAATTGAAAGTTTTTCTGCCTTGCATTACGGACTTAAATGGCTGCATATGAAAAAATCTTGAAAAAGCGGAAAATCGCGTTAGTCTAGAAACCCACATGGAAGATGCAAGATCATCTAAAATCGGCCAAGGGTGCTCGCCAACCGCTAAAAAAGGCAGGTACTTACAGGATTACGTGTAGTTGTGTGGGGGTTTACATCGGTTCCGTAAAAAACAACCGTCAAAATATGACTAGAAGAGCACAAGGGCAATTGCAAAAGAGGGGATACTGACAGATCAGCTGTTGTGGAACACCCATTGCAGCTACGAGACTAACACATTCATTTTGATAGGTCTCAATCTCTGGCAGCCACAAGCGGAGGCTATCAAAGGCTATACAGAGAGGCCATAGAGATTGTGAAATACCCCAGGAATTCCAGTAGGAAAGAGGAGGGCATGGAATTGAATGATATCTTTATTCCTCTGTTGAAGAAGATATGTACCAGTCTTCCACCACTGGATGATAGCAACAGCGGACGATGAAAGCGACAGTGGCCAATTACGCTCGGGTATTCAAAACATGTGACGTCACGCCACTGTGCGAAGCACGCGGAAGCGGAATTTTGCTGCAGTCAGTAGCGGACATTCAACAAAGCTACGATCCCCACTGAAAATGTCCTCCACACATGGGGACGAAACGCTGGGTTTTAGTGTAAAATCTATTCGATCACGGCATTATAACCCGGAACATTTGTTAACTGACTTGAGAAATTTTATTGAAAAAAATGTATCACATCTGTCTTGCGTTGTTACAAGGATGGACTGTTTACAGCATTTGCCTGAATCTAGGCTAAGCAAAACAGTTTGATAATACATACCAATGGATTGGTTAGCGTACGGATTTCACTTGAGAAGATTGCAGGAACAGCTGCAAATTGAAACAGGTCTAAATCTTAGTGCTGGTCATCGCGATAGGTGTAAAAAATGTTCAAATGTGTGTGAAATCTTATGGGACTTAACTGCTAAGGTCATCAGTCCCTAAGCTTACACACTACTTAACCTAAATTATCCTAAGGACAAACACACAGCCATGCCCGAGGGAAGACTCGAACCTCCGCCGGGACCAACCGCACAGTAAACTACTGTAGCGCCAAAGACCGCTCGGCTAATCCCGCGCGGCATGATACGTGCTCATCATCTCCATATGCAGCCAGTATATTTTATGGAACTCCGGTCTTATTTTTCGCTCGCTTCTGTAATGGCACTACCAACATAAACGCTTAAATAAACAGAATGTCTCATGCATGGATGTAGTGTGTTACACTGAAAAATCATTAACAAAGTACATTAGCCTCAAACGTGTTACGTCGAAAGAAAGGGAATTTTTGTGAAAGACAGCCATTTATTTTATTTCCTCTGCTTGCTCATTATTACCACCTGTAATCTACGTAATTATGCTGTCTTTCTAGTACTATTTTGTTTAATTTCAAATTTCATTAGTCGCCGACTACTTACACGGAAGAGCCAAATAATTATGAGCACTGTACACTGCTAGACTGATTGTCGCTTGATTGTGAGCGTATGACGCGGTTAGGGAAGCATATAAGAGGAGCTGACGGAATGGGAGATCATCCTAGCGATGATAAGGTTCGGAAGGGGGATATCCACTGACATAATCGACTTTGCAAAAGGGTATATTGTTATGGCTAGGCACCTGGGAACGTGCAGCACGGAAACGGGGAAGCTGTTCGGCTGTTCCGTGCAGTTCGTCGCGATAATCTATGATTGAGTGACGGTGAAACCACGAGTAGTCGACAATGCGGTGGAGTCGACGCCTCATCATTGGACTTGGAACCCGGTGATTTGTCTGCTGTGTTAGCCAGAAAAGTGGGTTCTGCGACAAATGGGACGTCAGAGTGCAGTGCTGGTCCAGGCAGAAGTCTTTGCTCAACGCACATTGTCGAACATTGCTGTCAGCCTGTGCGTATTGAGACAACGACATTCTTCATTAAGACTGGAGTGCACACGGAATCTTCGAGACTCCGTCGTGGATGAATGGGAACGCGTAGCAGTGTAGAATTGGTGTATGCATCACGTTTCTCGTTTCACCAGGCGACGGTCGTGAAAGGATACGGGCGAACAGCAGCTTACAGGTTGTCTGCGTCATGGACGCAGGCTCGTGGAGGCAGTATTGTAGTGTAGGGAACATTCAGTTGAGCTTACATGGGACATGTGATAGTAACCGAAGGCACCATGGCAGTTGTGGACTATGTGAACTTTACTGTGGACTACCTGTATCCTTCCGTGCTTGTGTTTTCCACGACGACGATGACATCTTCCGTCAAAGTAACTGCCCGAGTCACAAGGCCACATACCGAGCGAGTTGGCGCAATGGTTAAGTGGTTAGCACACTTGTCTCGCATTCGGGAGGACGACGGTTCAGTCCGGCCGTCCTGATTTAGGTTTTCCGTGACTTCCCTAAATCGCTCCAGGCAAATGCCGGGATGGTTCCTTTGAAGGGCCGACTTCCTTCCCCATCCTTCCCTAATCCGATGAGACCGATGGCCTCGCTGTTTCGTCTCTTCCCCCAAACAACCCATCCCCAACCCAACCCACAAACCCACAATGGTGCTGCAGTGATCTGAGGAGCATGATAGTGAACTCATATTTATGTACTGGCAATAAAAGTCACCTCATCCCAACTCGATGGATCGCACGTCGGACGTCGTAGGGCGCAAGTTCTGCGCACACAGACCACAGCCCCGTATTTTAAATGAACCTATCAGCAATCTGGTGCCACCTACAGAATCCCTACAGCGGACTTAGCGAATTTGTGCCACCCGCTACTACTGCTCCACTGTGTTCCAATGGCGGACGAACTCACTGTTAAGTAGGTGGTCATTATGTTTCTGCTCATCGGTGTATTTTGTTCATTTTTGTTTTGAAGATCTCTATATATTTTACGATGTGTCCTAATGTCTTTAGTGATATCTCGTTCGTATAGAGACTCAAATGAATAACAATAAAATAAAGATACTAAACACACGTATACCGAGCGAGGTGGCGCAGTGGTTAGACACTGGACTCGCATTCGGGAGAACGACGGTTCAATCACGCGTCCGGCCTTCCTGATTTAGGTTTTCCGTGATTTCCCTCAATCACTCCAGGCAAATGCCGGGATGGTTCCTCTGAAAGGGCACGGCCGACATCCTTCCCTAATCCGATGAGACCGATGACCACGCTGTCTGGTCTCTATCCCCAAACAAACAGCCAACCAACCAAGTAAACACACGTCCACATATCCTTCGTTAGGATGTACATGGTTTCACTAAACGCTTTCCCGATACTGCTCCATCTTACTGGCAACGAGTGGATGGTAATTCTATTCTTTATAAGTTGCAACAATAACGAATATGTATGATTGTAAAGGTTGTTCAAATGGTTCCAATGGCTCTAAGAACTGTGGGACATAACATCTGAGGTCATCCGTCCCATAGGCTTATAACTACGTAAACCCAGCTAACCTAAGGACATCAGACACACCCCGAGGCACGATTCGAACCTGCGACCATAGCTGCTGCGTGGTTCCGGACAGATGTGCCTAGAACTACTCGTCCACAGCGGCCCGCTGAAGGTTGTAAAACTACATTGGTACAGGGAGAGAGTGATGTAGACTGGTGACTCATAATTTTACCTTTAGACCTCATAGCCTAAAATAGTTTTCCTTTGTGAAAGACTTTATATGTCATTCCAAATATCTGTATCTTCTGGGTTACCACAGATTGTATGAATGTTCCTGTTTGTCCTGAGAATGCAGTACACTCGAGGTGCTAGGTTACTTTCACTGCTGTGTGTGAAATGCGTGGGGTTTTTGATAAAGTTCACGAACTTGCAGTGTTCTATAGATGTCCCCTGCACAGAAAACAGCCCATAGGTCGCAGATCCTGTAACTAATTGTAAGCAAAGAGCTGGTACTACTTAAATGACTGATTTTTTGTTTTGTTTCGGATGCCTCTCGTATTTACTATAGCATAGGACGAGAAAATTCAAATAGAAATCTTTCTCCACCGTGTATTTAACATTTTCCAACTCAATAATAATTTCAGAAGATTTTTCTCTAAATACCGGTAGTGATCATACCTTGACATTCTTTTTGACTGTTTTAGACTTAACCTTTCTTTATAGAAGTGAAATAACACCGATAGCGCCAGACAACGCGTCTCTGCTTCAGACTGCTCGTTCTGGAGGGTTCAGGCAACGCAAACCACTTCGCTTGGGCACGCGTTTAAAGGCGGGGCCCGACGACATCCGAATTGCTTTGTCTACTTTTTCCTTTAATATTTGTTCTTAGTTTTGTTTGTTATTATGACTTTTGAAATAAGTCGGCGATTGCGTGCTAATCTGAGACGCCCATACTTGAATGCCAAGGAAATTAAATGCACAGCTTTTAAAATATTAATGTTAGAAAACTAGCGTTTTGGCGCGCTTTTCCCACGAAACGGGTTTCGGTCCTACCATCTGCTACTGGTACCTCACACTTCTTATTACGTCATCTACTTAATGCTGTACTCTCACCTGCTCTGAGGAGATAATCTTGGAGCTGGGTATGATAGTTGCTACAGCCAGAACTATTACAATCTCTTACGTGATTTGTGAAACTTGTTTCCCTTTCTGTAGAGCGGAGGTTCACAAACTTTTCCTCTGACGGAACACTTTGAGAGTACTGACACTTTGATGGAGCATCTTATTTATTTTGAGGATAAACAAAATTTAAAAAAAATAAGAAAATTGTGTTTTATTCAGTGATTACTTCAATTTTAAATCATATCGAATAAAACAGAGATAATAGTAAAACTAAGGAAAGCAATTAGTACTGTCAAAATATCGAAAAAGTTGTTGATAGTTTCTTGCGGAGCACTTATTCGCTTCCCATGGAATGCAAATGTTCCGCAAGGCACAGTTTGGGAAACCCTGTTCTAGTGGCTACGCCTAGTAACTGAAACTATGGTAAGATCATCGGTCAACATCAATAAATTGATTACTAGAAAGATGAATTTCCTGCAACTCAATGCCTTCGTAAATTAGAAAATTCCGTCAACTCTTTATCTCAATTTATCAAAGCCAACGCACCTCAGTGCGCATTACTGTGAGAATTCATCTGCGTTTTATAACAACTGGTGAGCTTCAACCGTCAACCGTCTACCACGTCGAATCACTTAGTAACTGAAACTCATGTTACTCAGTCGTTGCACGTTTTTGATACTGACAAGAATATTTACTAGGCTCCCGAACGTTTTCTTTTTCTAATGGGTGTATATGAAATTTGCACGTTTTTGATACTGACAAGTATATTTATTAGGCTCCTGAATGTTTTCTTTTTCTAATGGATGTGTATGAAATTTCCTCTCCTGAAATTAGAAGTTCCATATCGATTGTCTCCACGCCTGCGCAGCTGTAACGCATCCGTCACATAAACCACAACACGGAGAGAAGGGAACTGTTCGATGCTGTATACCGCTCACCATCAGTCGAGTCCACGCGAAGGTTTGGCAAACAGCATTCTGGTCATGTGCCCTCTGCCACTCGTAATAGCCATTGCGCATTAGCTTAAACATGACGTTATTGAAATCGGCATTTCCTGCGCGGGACAATACGTTATCGCTTATTGATTGTGCGCTGAAACACGCTATATAATAACTTATACATTCATTCATCAATACACAAGCGCGCAAATGGTATCGGACGGACCAGATATAGCCCCGAAAGTGATTTATTGTCATGTGGCCGGGACGTCACGCCAGCTGCTGCGTCGCGCTACACCGAGCCGCAGGGCTGGAAACATGGCGGATGATGCACTCGCCACACCAGAGGTGTCGCAGGTACGGACTCTCTATTTTAAGTCTGACCTTTAGAAAACAGAAGTCTAAATAAGCGCCCTACTGTCAGCTTCCCTTAATGAACAACTGGAGGTACTAGTCAACAATTATCATGGTCGTGGAAGGGGTGCTTAGAAATCTTTTATAACTGAAACGTGAAGATAAAAGAAATAATGACGCCACCGCGACTGTTTAATGTATCTTTAACATTCCTTCAGACGCGACATATTTCACATGTCACTCTCGTTTTCATTCACTTTTTCCTCCAACATTTACGAGCCGTATCTATGAAAACCTTTAGCAGTGGTATTTTGCGTAACAAAATCTCGGTATACTATACAGGCTGGTTCAGCTGCCCCCCTTTGGGCTCTGTTGACTCGGCTATTACGCCACAACCATGGTCAGTTATTTCATTACGATTGTCAATTTAAACATTCCCATAAATGTAATTAAAACAAACTACTTATGTAAGTTGTGCGGTACAACGAATTGCATTGACGGTTCGATCCAAACTTAACCGTTACAAAAACAGTGCTTTCGTTGTCAGAAGCCAGGCGAATACAACGAAGTAATTGTGTATCAGATTCTGTTAAAAGCCATAAAACCGTTAGGTAAAATTTTAACAAATTTTCCTACAGGAAAATTAAAGAGACCTTTGGAGAAAAGAGAGCCACTTGTATGAATATCAAGTGCTGAAGGGAAGGCAGAAACGTGTAAGGAGTATATAGAGGGTCTATACAAGGGCGATGTACATCAGGGCAATAATATGTAAATGGAAGAGGACGTACATGGTGATGAAATGGGAGGTATGGTATTGTGTGAAGAATTTAACAGAGCACTGGAAGACCTAAGTCCAAACAAAGCGCCGTGAGCAGACAACATTCCATGAGAAGTACTGACAGCCTTGGGAGAGCCGGCCATGAGAAAACTCTGCAATCTGGTGAGCAAGGTCTATGAGACAGGCGAAATACCCTCAGACTCGAAGAAGAATATAGTAATTCGAGTCCCAAAGAAAACAGGTGTTGACAGGTGTGAAAATAAACAGTCAGTTTAACAAGTCACAGCTGCAAAATACTAACATGAACTCTTTAGAGGCGAGTGGAAAAACTGGTAGAAACTGACCTCGGGGAAGATCAGTTTGGGTTCCGTTAAAATGTTGGAAAACGCGAGGCAATAGTGACCCTATGACTTATCTTAGAAGGCAAGAAAAACCTGTATTTCTAGCATTTGTAGACTTAGAGAAAGCTTTTGACAATGTTGACTGGAATACTCTGAAATCCTGAAGATGGCGGCGGTAAAATACAGGGAGTGAAAGGCTACTTACAATTTGTACAGAAACAAGATGACAGTTATAAGAGTCAATGGGCATGAAAGGGAAGCAATGGTTAAGAAGGGAGTGAGACAAGGTTGTAGCCTATCCCAGATGTTATCCAATCTGTATATTGAGGAAGCAGTAATGGAAAAAAACAAAAATTTCGCGTAGGAATTAAAATCCATGGAAAAGAAATAAAAAACTTTGAGGTCTACCACGACACTGTAATTTTGTCGGAGACAGCAAAGGACCTGGAACAGCAGTTGACAGTGTCTTGAAAAGAAGATATTAGATGAACATCATCAAAAGCGAAATGAGTATAATGGAATGTAGTTGAATTAAATCAGGTGATGTTGAGGGAATAAAATTAAGAAATGAGACACTTAAAGCAGTAGATGAGTTTTGCTATCTGGGCAACTGATGATGGTCGAAGCAGAGAGTATATAAAATATAGACTGGCAATGGCAATAAAAGCGTTCCTGAAAACGGGATTGTTAACATAGAGTATAGATTTAAGTGTCAAGAAGTATTCTGAAGTATTCCGAAAGTATTTGTATGAGGCACAGACAAGTATGGAAGAAACATGGGCGATAAATAGTTTAGACAAGAAGAGAATAAAAGCTTTCGAAATGTGGTGCTACAGAACAATGCTGAACATCAAATGGGTGGATAACGTAACTAATGAGGATTTACTGAATAGAATTGGGAGAAGAGTAATTTGAGGCACAACTTGACTGGAAGAAGGGATTGGTTGGCAGGACACATTCTGATGCATTAAAGGATAACTGATTTAGTATTGGAGGGAAGTGCGGAGCGTGAAAATCATTGAGCAAGCCAAAGAGATGAATACTGTAAGTAGATTCAGAAAGATGGAGGTTGCAGTAGTTACTCAGAGATGAAGAAGCTTGCATAGGATAGACTCGCTTGGGGAGCTGCATTAAATCAGTCTCTATAAACTACAACAACTTTTAAACAAGTCCCACTTTCTGGTTTAATGTTTCGCATTTCGGCCTGAATAATGGTATGACATTTGTTGTTGTACCAACAGCATTGCCACAGTGGTAAAACTGGTTCCCATCGGATAACCAAAGTTCACTGCTGCTGGGGCTGTCTAGCACTTGGATTGGTAGCCGTCTGGGACTGCTGGGTGCTGTTGGAATGCTCAGTGCACTCTGTCCTTGACTGAGAAATAGTTGCTCCAGTCACAACGACCAGGAGAGTGGTGTGCTGACCACATGCTCCACCATATCGACATCTATTAATGCCTATCTGTAGTCAGTGTCGAAAGTGTTGCGTGACAGTTTCATATATATTTCGTTTATGTGAGATATGTTACGATTTACTGGAATGGATACAGTCTGTATCTTATCTGCACTAGTGCAGAATTTATGCTGTGTCAAGGGATGGAAATGTTAAAACAAAAAGTATTGTATACTAGAGGGTAGTAGGACAACTTGCGCATCACCCTCACACTGCATTGTTACCAAATTTATTTAAGATGACGAATCCAAGATGGTGGTGTTAAATATGGCAACGTCACAAAGACGTCATGGTGGGCAGTTCAAATTTAGGTGGGAAAATAGGACAATTGGGCTGCCTCCATTAACCTACGAAAATGGCGGGAAAGAAGGTCACTGGGGGTACCTCCACTAACCTATGTCATCCGACCACCGCCTATTACTTGGAATTGGGGGTAAATGACTCAGCCTGTGCTGGGCTGTCGCATAGGATGGAAGTAAGTCTTAATTTTGCAAGAAGTCTTTATTTAAACAATATGAGGTAGTCGCTCCATTCAACGTGTTAACCATGAGATCTGGAGTCCAAGTGACCTAGTGCACACTATCGGCACCAGAGGGCGCTGTCCCTTCCGTGATGTAATCCAAGATGGACGAACTGTGAGAAAAATGGTGGGAAAAGGTCTCAGCCTGCTCTGGGCTACAGGAGAGAAGAAAGAGTGTACTTTATTTATTTTGGAACAATTTACTTGGGGATGGAGTTCATATAGTATATTTATTACACCGATACAAAACAGTCTCTTTGAAGTGCTTGGGGTCTAAATAGGCAGCTTACAGACCTACAAACTACTTGTAAATTATCTAAATAACGCAGTGCACTTATGTTCAAACATGCAAAAAATTCGTCAATTTTCAAAATAATGCATGTGTAACGATCTTCAAACAATCACTAATTCTAAACTCTCCAAATAATGCAGTTCACTGATGTACAGCCATGCAAACAACGTGTAAATTGCCAAAATAACACATGTAAAACGCTCTGCAGACACATGCACTAATTCTAAAGTGTCCCAGTAATGCAGTACACAGCATACAGACCTTCAAACTACTCTTAAATTACAGAAATAATGTAGTACACTGATATGCAGACACGAAATTAACTCGTAAATTATCAAAATAACGCATGTGAAACGATATGCAGACATACACACTAATTCTAAACTGTCCAAATAATGCAGTACACAGCATATAGACCTCCAAACTATTCGTAAATTAACGAAATAATGCTGAATAATGCTCTACAAACACGCTCACAATGCTTAAACAACCGAAAATAATGCAGTGCAATGCACTTAAAATCCGCTTTCAAACTATTGTCAATGGTGACATATCAGTGAACTGTTCCAACATCCACACATGCCGACACCACTGGAGATACGAATGCAGGGGCTTGAGCCATTGCTCTCAGGCAGCTGCCACCTACAAGCTGGAGGTGAAAGGCACATCTATTTTTGGGTAAACCATTAGAGTGTTTTGGGTGTTATACTGACATCACGTCTACGTAAA
This sequence comes from Schistocerca americana, assembly GCF_021461395.2. Taxonomy (NCBI): domain Eukaryota; kingdom Metazoa; phylum Arthropoda; class Insecta; order Orthoptera; family Acrididae; genus Schistocerca; species Schistocerca americana. The sequence continues at coordinate 632,502,323 of NC_060123.1, read as the reverse complement.
TAAGAGCCAAGTCACACTCTGGACACTCACGTGTTCACCTAACCACCACAGATTTGGCTTACCTGCCAGTGGAGTGCCGAGAGAGATGGTTACATAGTGGCTCACCCTTGCAGATACAGCTAAATAATTCTCAATGTCATAGTGACGTCACAGGTCGTGCTATGGAAATCTGCTCCAATGCTTCCCAGAATAGCACAGGGTGCATTGATCCTAGCAATCCTAAAGGGATATGTGAATTGCGTCTAGCTGTACACGTGCTTATCTGCCCAGTATGGCTGATGCATCACAACGAAATGTTTGCATAGCAGCTCACCATCGCAGGCATATCTCAAAGGTTCTCAGTCTTATACTGAAGTCACATGGGATTGTAAATAAGAGCCAAGTATACGTCTTGGAAATTGTAAGGTATTACACAAATAGTGAATGGTCGCTTTTGTAGGATCTTTCATGATGTCTCAGTCTGTCTGAAGTTCTTGCCCTATCAGAACCTGTTTACGAAAATAGCCCAGAATAACACCGAGTGCATTACTTCTGGTGGTCCTAACGTGGCTCCCCATCCATCACGTGTTATCCATCCTGGAAATCGTTAACTCGTGCTTTCAACCAACATCTCGGAAATGCGAACATACTCACTGACATGTAGACGCTTCTACATCCCGGCACAAAGGATGTCTTGTGAATGAATGTAACATTATGATTGGCTCTTAATGAAATTACTGATGCTGCTGGTGTTTGAGGACTGTCTGCCCTTTTTTTTATTTCTGCAGATAAGAATTTCAATTGCAAAATTATTTTGTACAGATCACCATATTGCACTGACGTTTAAACACTGCAGAACCGGACTACAGATCGTCAGATATAGAAAGACCGTTACACAGCTCAACTACTGACCTTGGAACCCTCAATATTAGAGTTTGAAACTGATCTCCAACCTGACCATATATCACCGCGTATCATGTCGATCTAGTAAGCATACAATACGTATCCTGCGCCAAAATAATCTCCCCTTATTCATCATTCATATGGCTATAGACTGCCAGACACTCATACCATGAAAACAGACAGCATAAGTACATTCACCGTAGGTGTACTCCTTGCAGCACTAGATACTTCCCGCGAGGTTGGATGGTCATCCACACAGCCGATGGTCACAAGTCATCCACTCTCAATGCATGACCAGAACGCCCTCAGTAGATCCAGGTCACACTCCGAACTGCTGTACGAGTCACACTCATTTCCCCTCGGCACAAAGAACATTTCTGTTTCTGGCCCCGACCTGCTTGTTTGCTTTCTTTCCATACCCATCTCCAGAATCTGGGATTACAAAAACACACAAATTTTCACATGGTTTGCCAGAATATCATGTCATTCACGCGATACTTCTCGATGTCAAGCACACAGCAATATCACCTGCATAGCAGTATCACTCACACAGTATAATTCCAAAGATACAGACTCGAAATTATTTCTCTGGAAACTCGAAACTTTAGCGAGGTGGAACTTGCTGTAAACCACTGAGTAGCTAGAAACTTACTCCATCTGCGAAGCCCTTTGTGTGAAAACTCAAGAAAAGGAGCGGAAACTGATATTCCACTTGCGAATACCAGTGTCGGTGATGTAACAGATTCCCAACATACTTGTAATTTACAAAGTCTACTAAGGTGTTTCTCATGTCTAGAGAACCAGCAAATATGTCTTCCACCTGTCTTTTACCTGCTAGATAAACACACCACAATCGATGTTCCCTCAACAAAAAAAATGGCACGAAATGTGTAAAAGCAGTCAACCAGCCATTTTACATGGAAGGGAATAATGGCCCAGCGCAAAAACACATCCATATTGAATCATCTCAAATTTCGACGTGATCACGAAAGCTATCCAACACATAACAAGTATTAGTTCGTTATTTGGCCGTGTAGAGGACGACACTGTTGAATCAGCTACATTCATGCATCCCACCAGGCCTACCGTTAGCTGGAAACGTGACACGTTCCCGCCATAGGCAAGCGGCACAGGAAGAATCATCCTATCAAACTGGCCACATATATATTTTATCACTGTACTTACAATTAAATATTAAGATCAAGCTATAAAACTGGACAACATTAGACAATGAACGACGAACTGGAAATAGCCCTGCTTACGGCTGTGGCTCTGGAAACAGAACTATCTGTACCATCCTTATGACTTGATATACTCTTCCCTTTGCTATCACAGTTGTTGTTGTTGTGGTCTTCAGTCCTGAGACTGGTTTGATGCAGCTGTCCATGCTACTCCATCCTGTGCAAGTTTCTTCATCTCCCAGTACTTACTGCAGCCTACATCCTTCTGAATCTGCTTAGTGTATTCATCTCTTGGTCTCCCTCTACGATTTTTACGCTCCACGCTGCCCTCCAATACTAAATTGGTGATTCCTCGATGTCTCAGAACATGTCCTACCAACCGATCCCTTCTTCTAGTCAAGTTGTGCCACAAGCTCCTCTTCTCCCCAATTCTATTCAATACCTCCTCATTAGTTATGTGATCTACCCATATAACCTTCAGCATTCTTCTATAGCACCACATTTCGAAAGCTTCTATTCTCTTCTTGTCTAAACTATTTATCATCCACGTTTCACTTCCATACATGACTACACTCCATACAAATACTTTCAGAAACGACTTCCTGACATTTATATCTATACTCGATGTTAACAAATTTTTCTTCTTCAGAAACGCTTTCCTTGCCATTGCCAGTCTATATTTTATATCCTCTCTACTTCGACCATCATCAGTTATTTTGCTCCCCAAATAGCAAAACTCCTTTACTACTTTAAGTGTCTCATTTCCTAATCTAATTCCCTCAGCATCACACGACTTCATTCGACTACATTCCATTATCCTCGTTTTGCTTTTGTTGATGTTCATCTTATACCCTCTTTTCAAGACACTGTCTATTCCGTTTAACTGCTCTTCCAAGTCCTTTGCTGTCTCTAACAGAATTACAATGTCATCGGCGAACCTCAAAGTTTTTATTTCTTCTCCATGGATTTTAATACCTACTCCGAACTTTTCTTTTGTTTCCTTCACTGCTTGCTCAATATACAGATTGAATAACATCGGGGATAGGCTACAACCCTGTCTTACTCCCTTCCCAACCACTGCTTCCCTTTCATATGACTGCCATCTGCTTTCTGTACAAATTGTAAATAGCCTTCCGCTCCCTGTATTTTACCCCTGCCACCTTCAGAATTTGAAAGAGAGTATTCCAATCAACATTGTCAAAAGCTTTCTCTAAGTCTACAAATGCTAGAAACGTAGGTTTGTTTTTCCTTAATCTTTCTTCTGAGATAAGTCGTAGGGTCAGTATTCCCTCACGTGTTCCTACATTTCTACGGAATCCAAATTGATCTTACCCGAGGTTGGCTTGTATCAGTTTTTCCATTCGTCTGTAAAGAATTCGCGTTAGTATTTTGCATCTGTGACTTATTAAACTGATAGTTCGGTAATTTTCACATCTGTCAACACCTGCTTTCTTTGGGATTGGAATTACTATATTCCTGGTGAATTCTGAGGGTATTTCGTCTGTTTCATACATCTTGCTCACCAGATGGTAGAGTTTTGTCATTCCATGTCAGATCCATACCTTCCTTACGACTGTACATAGTCATTCCCTGTGCACATGTCAGAACACACACACAGACACACACATGACTGATGCTGAAGGCAAATCAATCACGCGCCCCCCTGCTATTAAGCATTATACTCCGCCAATAACTGATTGTTACCAATACAAAATGATACTGACCGAAAATCAGCGGTGAGTGGACTTGTCTCGTGATTTTGGCTTGCGAGTGTCTTAGAAAGAGAGATGTTATCTTCTTACAAACCGCCAGATGTTAAAAAACCCGATCGCAATAACTACTGTACTTTATCAGACCAATAGTGCTGCTACACATCGCCAACGGTGCAACCTCGTAATAAAATTACTGAATTTAGGATGTGGTTTGGCTAAGGAATATGGCAAGAAGTATTTGCACCTCCCCCATGTTGCCTCTAGATATTTCTCCAGGATTTTTAACACATTCGGTCTCGATGCTACGTCATATTTTCGGTGGTATATCTACTGGGTTACAGACAATGCTTGATTGAGAAGGATCACAAATGGTAGATGGTGTGCTGATTGAGGTCATAAGAAACTTAAACTAGCTTATCAAGTCTCTAATGCTACGCTTTTGGGGTTGGAATGATGTGTATGATTTGGAATGAAGTCTTTCCATTCAATCATATACTTACGTTGTTCCCCAAGGAGAAGACCTTTAATGATTACAGCCACTAGTGAATCACATTTCAGGCACTCTCATATCGCAAAATGTAGTTGTTGCGATTGGGTTTTTTAACATCTGGCGGTTTGTAAGAAGATCACATCTCTCTAAGACACACTCGCACGCAAAAATCACAAGTCCATCCATTGCTGATTTTCGGTCAGTATCATTTTGTATCGGTAGCAATCAGTTATTGGCGGAGTATTATACTTAGTAGTAGGGGGTGCTTGATTGGTTTGCCTTCAGCATCAGGCTTGTGTGTGTGTGTGTGTGTGTGTGTGTGTGTCTGTGTGTGTGTCCCGACATGTGGAAACGGAATCACTATGTACAGTCGTAAGGAAGGTATGCATTTGACATGGAATACTGTGATAGCGAAGGGAAAAGTATGTCAAGTCATAAGGATGGTACAGATAGTTCTCTTTCCGGAGCCACAGCCATCAGCAGGGCTATTTTCAATACTGTTCTCATTTTCTAATGATGTCCAATTGAGACGGCGATCGTATTATTTAATTGTAAGTACAGCTATAAAATATACAGGTTAGTCCATTGATAGTGACCAGGTCAACCAAATATCTCATGAAATAAGCATCAAACGAAAAACTACAAAGAATGGAACTCGTCTAGCTTGAAGGGGGAAACCAGATGGTGCTATGGTTGGCCCGCTAGATGGGGCTGCCATAGGTCCAACGGATATCAACTGCGTTTATTTAAATACGAACCCCCATTTTTTATTACGTATTCGTGTAGTACGTATAGAAATATGAATGTTTTAGTTGGACCACTTTTTTCGCTTTTTGATAGTTGTCGCTGTAATAGTCACAAACGTATAAGTACGCGGTATCACGTAACATTCCGCCAGTGGGGACGGTATTTGCTTCGTGATGCATTACCCGTGTTAAAAATGAACGTTTACCAATTGCGGAAAAGGTCGATATCGTGTTGATGTATGGCTACTGTGATCATAATACCCAACGGGCGAGTGCTATGTGTGCTGCTCGGTATCCTGGACGACATCATCCAAGTGTCCGGAACGTTCGCGGGATAGTTACGTTATTTAAGGGAGCAGGAAGTGTTCAGTCACATGTGAAACGCCAACTACGACCTGCAACAAATGATGATGCCATAGCAGGTGTTTTAGCTGCTGTCGCGGCTAATCCACACATCAGTAGCAGACAAACTGCTCGAGAATCGGGAATCTCAAAAACGTCGGTGTTGAGAATGCTACATCAACATCGATTGCACCCGTACCATATTTCTGTGCATCAGGAATTGCTTAGCGATGACTTTGAACGTCGTGTACAGTTCTGCCACCGGGCACAAGAGAAATTACGGGACGATGACAGATTTTTTGCACGTGTTCTATTTAGCGACGAAGCGTCATTCACCAACAGCGGTAACGTAAACCGGCGTAAGATGCACCATTGGGCAACAGAAAATCCACGAGGGCTGCGAGAAGTGGAACATCAACGACCTTGGCAGTTTATGTGTGGTGCGGCATTATGGGAAGAAGGATAATTGGTCCCCATTTTATCGATGGCAATCTGAATGGTGTAATGTATGTTGATTTCCTACGTAATGTTCTACCGATGTTACTACAAGATGTTTCACTGCATGACAGAAGGGCGATGTAGTTCTAACATGATGCATGTCCAACACGTAGATCGCTTGCGGTTGAAGCGGATTTAATAGCATATTTCAAGACAGGTGGCTCAAATGGCTCTGAGAACTATGGGACTCAACATCTTAGGTCATAAGTCCCCTAGAACTTAGAACTACTGAAACCTAACTAACCTAAGGACATCACACACACCCATGCCCGAGGCAGGATTCGAACCTGCGACCGTAGCAGTCCCGCGGTTCCGGACTGCAGCGCCAGACCGCACGGCCACCGCGGCCGGCCAAGACAGGTGGATTGGCCGTCGAAGCACCATACCATGTCCCGCACGTTCACCGGATCTGACGTCCCAGGATTTCTTTCTGTGGGGAAAGTTGAAGGATATTTGCTACCGTGAACCACCGACAACGCCTGAGAACATGCTTCAGCTCATTGTCAATGCATGTGCCAACAATACGGAAGGCGAAATACACGCTGTTGAGAGGAATGTCGTTACACGTATTGCCAAATGCAATGAGGTTGACGAACATAATTTTGAGCATTTATTACATTAATGTGGTATTTACAGGTAATCACGCTGTAGCAGCATGCGTTCTCAGAAATGATAAGTTCACAAAGGAACATGTATCACATTGGAACAACCGAAATAAAATGTTCAGAGGTACCTATGTTCTGTATTTTAATTTAAGAAATCTATCTGTTACCAATTGTTCGTCTAAAATTGTCAGCCATATGTTTGTGACTATGACAGTGCCATCTATCAAAAAGCGCAAAAACTGGTCCAACTAAAACATTCATATTTCTTTACATACTACACGAATATGTAATAAAGAAATGGGGGTTCCTATTTAGAAAAAACGCAGTTGATATCCGTTTGACCTATGGCAGCACCATCTAGCGGGCCAACCATAGCGCCATCTGGTTTCCCCCCTTCAAGCTAGACAAGTTCCGTTCTCAGCAGTTTTTCCGTTTGACGCTTATTTCGTGAGATATTTGGCCCGGTCACGATCAATGGAGTACCCTGTATATGTGGCCGGTTTGATTGGATGATTCTGTCTGTGTCGCTTGCCTGTGGCGGGAATGAGTCACGTTTCCAGCTAATGGTAGGATCTGTCCAAATTGAGAGGCCTGGGGGGATGCATGAATGTAGCTGACTTAACAGTATCGTCCTCTAGACGGCCGAATAGCGAATTTATACTTGGTATGTGTTGGATAGCTTGCATGATCGCGTGGAAATTTGAGAAGATTCAATATGGATGTGTGTTTGCGTTGACCACTATTCCCTTCCATGTAAATTGGTTGATTGTCTGCTTCTACAGATTTCGTGCGTTTATTTGGTTGACGGAACAACGATTGTGGTGTGTGCATCTAGCAAATAAGAGACAGGTGGAAGACATATTTGCCTACTCCAGACATGAGGAACACCTTAGTAGACTTTGTAAATTACAAGAATGCTTTGGAATCTGTTACATAACCGACAGTCTCATTCGCAAGTGGAATATCAGTTTCCACTATTTTTTTCGATTTTTCACGTAAAGGACTTAACAGATGAAATAAGTTTCTAGTTACTCAGTGGTTTACAGCACGCTCTAACTCCTTACAATTTCGAGTTTCCGGAGAAATAATTTCGAGTCTGTAACTTTGGAATTATATTGTGTGAGTGAGGCAGCCGGAGTGGCCGAGAGGTTCTAGGCGCTACTGTCTGGGACCACGGGACCCGCGACGGTCGCAGGTTCGAATCCTGCCTTGGGCATGGATGTGTGTGATGTCCTTAGGTTAGTTCGGTTTAAGTAGTTCTAAGTTCTAGGCGACCGATGACCTTAGAAGGTAAGTGCCATAGTGCTCAGAGCCGTTTTGTGTGAGTAATACTGCTATGCAAGCGATATTGCTGTGTGCTTGATATCGAGAAGTATCGCGTGAATGACATGATATTCTGGCAAACCATGTGAAAATTCGTGTGTTTTGTAATCCCAGATTCTGGAGATGGGTATAGAAAGAAAGCAAGCAAGCAGGTCCACGCCAGAAACAGTAATACCTTTGTGCCGAGGGGAAATGAGCGAGACTTGTACAGCAGTTCGGAGAGTGACTTGGATCCACTGAGGGCGTTCTGGTCATGCATTGAGAGTGGATGACTTGGGACCGTCTGGCAGAGTAGTGTAATTGAGTAGCAGCCTCTCTGTATTTGCCGATCTGTCGGCCACTTATGCAGGGTTTAACTGTCGGTCTCAACTGCAGATAGAAAAAGAAAGGGCAGACAGTGCTTCCACACCGGCAGCATCAGTAATTTGGCAGGTAAATTCAGTTAGAGCCAATCATAATGCTCCATTCATTCACAAGACATCCTTTGTGCTGGGGCGTAGGAGGCTCTACATAGCGATGAGAATGCTATGGGACATCATGAAAGCTCCTACAAAAGCTTCCATTAACTATTTCTGTGAAGTAGACGTGGCTCTTATTTACATTGCCATGTGACTTCAATATAACATTGAGAATCTTTTAGATACGCCTGCGATGGTGACTCGCTATGTGAAGATTTCGTGGTTATGCATCAACCACGCTGGGCAGGTAAGCACAGCTAGACACAGCTCAGATGTCCCCTTAGGATTGCTACAAACAATGCACCCTGTGTAATTCTGGAAAGCATTGGAGGAGATTTCTATAGCGCTACCTGTGACATCAGTATAACATTGAGAACGTTCTAGCTGCGTCTGCGAGGGCGAGCTGCTATGGGAAGATCTCTCTTGGCACTGGACTGGCAGGTAAGTCAAAGGTAGACATGTGATGTCAGTATAACACTCGAAGAATTCTAACTGTTTACCCCAAAATAGGCGCGACTGGCTGTTGGCGGTAGTAGTCTGAGAACAATGGCTCATGCCCCCTCTTCGGTGGTGTCGGAATGTACGCACGTTACAACATTTTGTTGATACCTTGTGGTTGACGAAATTTCGAAAGCGGTTCTTGTGTGTAATGAGTGTACGTGCGCTGCATGATTTTTGGCTGTTTAAGCGTTGTGAGCATGTTGGCAGAGCGTTATACAGCATTATTTCGGTAATTTACAAGTAGTATGCAGGTCTGTATGCTGTGTACTTCATTATTTGAATTGTTGTATCCACGAACCCAACCAACCAACCAACTCGCGCACGCCCGCCCTGACCGTGACATCGCTGGCCACAGTTCCTGTCGCGGCCGTCACCGTCTCAGGGCGTTACCGCCGACGGAAGAGGTCGCGCCATTCCTGAGCTCGGGTCCGCAGCGCCCTCTGCCTTTTGCATATAAGGAGGAGCGCTGGCCCCGAGACGGACAGTCTATTGTCGATTGTCTATTGCTAGCCTTTCGTGGAGTTCATAGCGGAGCCATTGCACTGTGATATTTGCTATTGTATTCGACTAGGCTCAGTACACGGATTACTCTTGGATATTACTTGGACTTGTATTGCTGGTGCACGTTTCGTCAGAAATAAAGATAAGTTACCTCCTCATTCTAGCTGGCGCAATTCTTGTCATTAATTATTTTTCAGCGAACAGACATAGGTACATCCTGGTCACTACCCACGCTTTATACGATTTGTGGTGACTGCCCCAAAAGTGCCGTCACAAAATGGACAGTTTAGAATTAGTGCGCGTGTCTGCTGAGCGTTGTACATGTGTTATTTCGAGAATTTACGAGTTGTTTGCGCGTCTGCATATCAGTGAACTGCAATATCTGGACACTTTAGAATTAGTGAGTTTGTTAGCAGAGCATTATACAAGCATCGTTTTGACAACTTACGAGTTGTTTGCGTGTCTGCTCATCAGTCTACTGAATTATTTAGATAATTTACGAGTATTTCCTAGGTCTGTAGGCTGTGTATTGTGACTCCAAGCACATCAAAGCGAGTGTTTTGTACCAGTGTAATAAATGAACCAGGTGAAATCCATCCCTAAGTAAATAGTTCCAAAATAAAGTACACTTCTTCCCGTCTCCAGCAGCGCAGAACAGGCTGTCCTTTTCCTGCCATTTTTCCTACAGACTGCCATCTTGGATTACGTCACAGAAGGGACGATAGCGCCCTCTGGTGGTGGTATTGTGCACTAGGTCAGTTGGTCTCCTGACCTCATGGTTAACAGACTGGATGAAGCTACCGCCTCAAATTGTTTAAATAAAGACTGCCTGCAAAATATAGACTTACGTCCATCCTATCCAACAGCCCATCACAGGCTCAGTCCTTTTCCTGCCAATTCCAAGGAACAGGTGGCGGCCAGATGACTTAGGTTAGTGGAGGTAGCCCACGCGACCTTTTCTCCTACGTAAATATGAACTTCCTGCCATTTTCTAGGGAAGAGGAGTAGGAGAGGATGGGAGGGCTTAGGTTAGTGGACGTAGCCCAATTGACCTATTTTCCCATCAAAATTTCAGCTATGACATCATTGCGATATTGCCATATCTACCACCCCCATATTGGATCCTCCATATTGGATTCATTTGGCAACAATGCAGAGTGGGGTGAAACGGAAGTTGTCCTACTACTCTAGGGGATTTCAAAAAGTATGTTCGATATTATTATGTCATGTCGAATACCTTTTGTTGAATGCTTCATTGCACATATAAGTCAGACAGTTAATGAAACTGTTTTTGCAGGTATTCGACTAGCCTCTGTAAACAGCGGATGGAATGTTATACCCATTGTTCACTTCCTCGACGACAGAAATCAGCTCAGTGACGGAGCCATTCCAGAACTGCTGTATGAACCCCCTCATCTTTGGAAAAGCTCTTTCCCACAGATGAATTATCAGTTAGCCGAAAATCTCATGCCGGAAGATCTATATTGCCCAATCAGTGTCACACAGTTCTGTGTGGCCATTTCACTATGACTGGATTCAGCGTTGCATTTAGTTCCTATCATGCCAAAATTTCACTGTGAATCTGTGTGTGATGTTGAAGAACGTTTCCAGTTGCTGCGCCATTGCACTCCCACACCATTATGTATGTGTTATCAGTACTGCTGTAGATCTGTGTCTGTAAAAAACCAGAAACATGTACTTCCCTTTGATAATGCTCCTGTCTTGTTGCACAATGGTCTTCGCGTGAGTCGACATGTGTCACTCTCTGCAGTCGCTATGCATATGATGTCTACTCAACATACTGGGCATACAAGGAGCATATAATATGGGTCTCCAACAGATATTACGACGAGAGATGAGGGGTACAGGTAGTAAGGTAATGATACGTTTGATAGTGTTTCTTAGGTACTGTAGCATGCCTTTCGGAGGTGTGCTATCCCTGTACTTGACAGAACAACACGTAATAATACAACATAATAACAGCAACGGCTACAATAACGCATCGCTAGCAAATCAGCTATGCATGCAGGAGCACAGTTTAGCTCACCCACATGATGTCACCTATAATGCCACGTGGGTATGTCACGGAGCATAACAACTGTCGCCCTCCAAATCTGACCGTCAATAGCAGGAAAAAAATCAAATAATCAATAACATCCTAGTTATTAAGGTAATGGGTCAGAAATTTTCATGAGAATAATGACAACTATTACGGGAATTTACGTAATGCTAATCAGAACCAAGAAACAGCGAATAATACTCACCTTCCGAACAATCTGATGTACAATGGGCCTCCTGGTACTAGCTGAGGGAAATTACGTACTTATTCGGAATCATCCGACATCACCATTGGAGATGGAATCAATTACAGAAAGATGGTATACTCAGTGAGGAAACAAAGCAGTAGGCTTCGCCAGAAATGTAGATCCCTAGACAATGTGTCTAACAGTCTATTTTAAATACGAGAGTATGCCATTTTAGGCACTTTATAAGACTCAAAACACTTGATAATAGCACTTTTAAGCCTAAATCATGATCGTGTAAGAGTAAATGCAACACTGCAAATAAAGAACAGTCTAATGGTGGTACTGACTTTAAAGAGATACAGAAAGGGTGTTGTTGTATATCGGACCGTTTATAATTTGCTACAGTTCCGCAACGGGCACCGTACTGACTATGTTCCCTTTATTTGGGTACAAATGAAGGACTCAAGTGTCAATTACCACCAGAAATGGTGGGGCATAGCGACCTGATGGCACTAGCAAAGTGGTCGTCTGTGGACATGGGCCTCGCTAACCACAGTATGGTAGCTCACCAGCTCGCTAACGCAAACACAGCATTCATGTGCTGTACAGCAAATCAAAGTGCCGTACCCACGAGTATGGATGACCTTCCACATCGCCTTTCAGCAAGTAGTCTCTACCCTGAAGAACTCTGCGTTAGTCATGTAATGGAAACGCTTCCTTCTTAAAGTAGACGGGCAATACACCGTGCTGTGTGTTTGTCGGTAGATGAATATGAAAACTGCCAGAGCAACAAAAAGTACTGTGTGGCATCGATCAGTTGGTGCAGTAGCTTCTGTGATCTTTCTGACGTCGATGGAACGAAATGCTTGTCACAAGGAAATGAAAAGTGTAAACACCGGAGTGCACTCGGGAGAAAAACTATGTTTACCTTGAAATAAACATCGCTGTACAACTGAGACGACTGTTTGTGAGTTACGGGACGGACTGAAATCCTTCTCAGTATATCAACGAGATGTGCGCACAGCGTCCGTAGAAGCTCAAGCTGTGATTTTTATTTGGTAAAGGTGTGTGTTTACCGCCAGGTATTTCGTTTATTAGTTTGCGAATTGAAGGTACCTGTGTCCTTAGATATATATGCAAGTAATTTAGTAGAGATAGGAACTAAGCTGCATGTGCGTATTATAAAAGAATTTTTTCCATTCCAGAAAGTAATTTCTCCGCGTGTTTGACTGTATACTTACGCATGTCATGAAACTTGTTTCGACGACAGAACGAGTAGCTCGTCGAAGATTGAGATGAAGCAGAGGATACTTGGACACTGATGTAGGAAAGGAGTTACATATATCTCCAAGATGGACGGTCTGTTTGATGGCGCTAAATCGCTGGCATTTTGATCGTTTTTGTATCTAGACTGGTCGAATGCCATGGCGAAAATAATAAAACGCTGAACCCCATCCCACCGCAAAAGGAAAACTTAAAGAGAAAGAAAAATTCTTTACTGGATTTTTAAGCGAAACAAAAAAGGGAAGAAAAAGTGTAATAAGAATTGTATGTGGACCTTCCTATGCGAATCTCTTGCGGAACAATTATGTTGGTTTTATACACACACACACCCACCCACACACACCCACACACACACACACACACACACACACACATACACATACATACATACGTACACAAACACACACACACACACACACACGCACACACACACACACACACAGATATATATATATATATATATATATATATATATATATATATATATATATATATATGTGTGTGTGTGTGTGTGTGTGTGTGCTGAAAGCAGCGAAAGGTTTTGAGTAGTTTGTATTTTGGGCATTGTCGAAAGCAGCCTACTCCTTCTTATGTCACTGATACCTGTGTTATTTGCTAGTGATGAGTTCCGATGAACATTGTACTCACTGACAAGCGCAGTGGCTTAGAACTGTTAGCCAGCGACTTGGTGTACATGAATACTTCCGGGTTAAACACACAGTGTGATTAAATTCGACGTCATCTCTACATGTGGACTATTCCCCCTTACCGGAGGACAACATTCTGTTTCAGTGTAAAACAGTACCATGGCACAACACGGAAACGGGGAAGTAGAGCATCCCCACGACGTGCTGCAGAGTTTTTGAATAATTTTTACTCTTGATTAGAGTTTTGCGCCACTTATAGTTTGGTGCGATATAAATCAAGTGTTTTCAACCTTTCCCAGCACTGCGCCGTTTTCATGCCTTAGAATTATTGTGGCCAGCACTGCCACGCCCATTATCTATCATTCCCACCACACGTCTTCCTTGTTACGTGCAAACAAAATTCACCTTGTATACAGCCCTCACATCTCGGACACTGAAAAAAAAAATACACACTTCTTTATATTAAAATAAGTTAAATAAGCTTATGGCAAAAAAGTACCTTTTATTGTTCTAATGAAATCTTTAGAAGTTTTCATAACCATAGTTTTCACAACATCGTAGTGAAGTGAATCATGGACTATGGCAAAACTGGAAAAGAAGAGAATTAAAATATTTGAGCCGTGGTACTATTTAAGGATATTGAAAATTAGGTGGAATGATAAGAAAATGAATGAAGAGAATGTCCGCAGCATCAATGAGAAGAGGAGCACGTGAGAAAAATTGACAAGATGAAGGATCGGAGTGGTAGGACATGTGTTAAGTCATCAAGAAATAAATTCCATGGTAGTTGAAGCTGAAGATGGTAAATACATCCGACGGATAACTGAGAATGTAGATTGCAAGTTATACTCTGACATGATGAAGAGGGTGGCACAGGAGAAAAATTCGTGGATGTGCACATCAAGCCAGTCAGAAGATGTGAGGCACCACAGTCCGCTCACATTCTCTTTTTTTTTTTTTTTTCCTCGTGATAACAAGCTATGGTTCCCACGCACAGGAATATGTTCTGATACGTGGGTATTCTCATTTGTTTCATGAACACTGCGTGATTCGTGCTGGCCTAGCAATGTGATGAGTGGAATGTCTTCTGGCACCAGTGTAAGCAAAGATGGCCACTGCTAGTCAAGACTGGGTGGACTATGTGAAGTCAATGGCCGACATATGGGAATAGGTGATTTCCAATCCAACTCAGCAAAATAAAACAATGAGTTCTAAAACAATGTGCTGTGAGACAAAGAATAGTATATTTTGTGGGGGGTCTATTTGTGAAGTGAAAGGAAAGGAACTGTTTTGAAAAGCATGCGTACAGCATTAGCTGATTTACCCTGTAGAAGGAATGTTACCATTTAAAAATATTTTTTGTATTTCCCTCTCTCTCATATAATGTTATGAAATACGTTATATAATGATAGTTATTAATTGTTTATTTAATACATTGTTTTGAAATCGAATGTACTCCAGCTTTGTAATGTTTTTAATGTTACTAGAGTTACAGCAGAGGAAGTTGTGTAGGAATACGGTTCTGTAATTTACCTTCTGTAATGAACATTTCAAGCATCCGATAAAACAGATTGGCACCAGTCAGAAAGAAGGCATAACCAGGTGAGATGTTATTAAGTCGTGATAGTGCTCAGCTTTGCCATCTTTTAGAAGTGGCTTACATCACCTTTGTTAACAAATGGATAAAACAAGCAACACTTTTCCCCACTACGCATTTACAGTAGGAGAACTTTTTACCTTCGGTAAACCATTTCACTGACAGTGTATATTTTCCTATTACTGAGCAAAGCCACACACTAAAAAGTAAATCAAGCAGAGATTCGCTTTTTAACTCACCTTCTACTTACGAGACACTCTGGCCTATAGCGAGCAGCAAATGTGAAATGTCAAACTAGCGTCTAGGAATATTATTATGTGCAGACGCGGATAAGCCCTGGCTACATACACGAGGACACGGGCATCTGAAGACAATTTTTTTTTTACATTAAGGGTTCATTTGAGAAGAATGGTCTGTATTTTCGTGTATGGAATACAATTCGCAATTCCGTGCGTCGAAGTCGGAATGTGAAACCATTAGACTGCCCAGACATCAGACTGTCATGAGAAGCTGTAGCTTCGGTGTCGGAAACAAGTTTGAAAAAGAGGAGAGAGAGATGATCCACGTTACTTCTAGCTGAAAGCTGGAGCGAAAGCACATGATCTTGGACCAGCGCTACAGCAACGGCCAGCAGCTAACACGTAACTTCTCTTCCACGCTCCCTATTGCCTATTCAACAACAATGCGTAGTATCTCGTATGTCAGCTCATTTTGCACGAAGAAACAACTTCCGCTGAAGCAGAGTTCCTACCTGGTACCTAGGCAAAACGAGCTGTACTTAAACGTGACAGATGGAAATTTTGATGAGAAAAAAATTAAAAATAACAACAACAATTGTCAAAATCTCCAGACTGGCTAGGCAACCAGCACAACTAAATGTTATTCATCCAGTCAAAAACTGGGATCGCCAAGTATTAGAATACTATGATATTTGTAGGTACTCTAACGACACTCATAAACGCTGACTCCTAAAGCCAAAAAAAAAAAAAAAAAAAAACCGGTGCTTTATGTGATTAGTGTTAATTATGAAAACGACTAAAAGGGTATTTTAATTAAATAAACAGTTAAACTCTGTTAAATTGTGGATGCAATAACGAATGCTAAACTGGTGGTGCTCCTCACCTTGGTGTGCACTGCAGACTCCAAAAATGAACAGCTGCTGAGTTTGCAGCGGCTTGCGAAAGTTAAGATTTAAAATATTAAAAATGAATTTAGATCTGTTTTCACATTTTATGTCTTCTTAAGGTCATTCTAGTCTCTTTTTGAAGCTACCTGGAAATTGTATTATTTTCTCAGGGATACTGGATTCACCTTCTAATACAACTGCTGTATAGTTATTTGGCACAGTGAGATTTGTATACCTGCTAGTACTCTATGAATCTGATTCATGGTTTATTAACTAATTGCATCACTTTTTAATGTTTGTTCTGTCTTATAAGAACTGTTTCTTAATGTTTATGACCAGGTAACTGCCAAGTTTTACTTTTATTTGCGCAACGGCTTTCGTTGTCTTGATGTTAAAAGTTTGTCATGATCCGTTTTGTATGACTGAAAAAGATAATATGCTCTGTTTTACCTTAAGAATGCCTGCGAGACCTGTTTGAGTGCGTCTCCCCTTGTGTGGTGACGTCTTGTGATAAAATGGTTAAATGAGGGAAGGCACCAACAAATATTAGTTTTTAGGTGTAAATTAATACTTTTTCACTTGTCGGCACCAATATTAATACATAGAACTAAAACCGATTACTTCACTCTGATTAATCGTCTCAGACACATTATCAAATATAATTTTTTAATTATTTTACTTGCAATACTTACATCTTCCTTCCCCTTCAATATTCTTTTCCAAAAGTAAATTCTGTCATTGTTTTTGCGGACAGTTCCAAGTCATCCGTTGGCGACCCCTCCAATGATACCGTCGGATTCACAATGAGTTGGTGTCGCCTCCCCCCGGTTCGTCCATCTGCATCGCACACTGTATTCACGTGAACAGCCCACAGTTGTTTAACAGCAACAAAGCTACAAAACATGAGCCTTTCACGTGATGGCGAGAGGAGGTAATTATCTTTCGAGTAACTGATTGCCTTTACAGTAGTTTTATAATCAAACCAGTACATCACAGTGGCACTGTGTTCAAGGCCAAATTTAGATACTCACTTATGCAATGGCTAACTAAATATCCTTTAAAAACTTTGAGAACAGGTTCCTTACACGAAAACAAGAAAAGATATGTGGTAAGTATGTTCTCTAAAATGCATAATTTAAAAGCTGTGAGCACTTGCTCATCTTCGTTACTGTGAAACGTATGTTCTATTTAACAAGTGCTAACAACTCTTAAAGTGTGCATTTTGGAGCTCATGTTTACTGGACTTTCTCCCTGGTTTGGCCTATACTATCACCTCTGAAAATATGGAAGCAAGGAGCTTCAGCAGAGGAGTTCTGTTTCACTGTTTTGAAAATGAACAAATGTTCCTAGCTGTTTACTAGACGTTTTTTCTTGTTCAGGTGTAAGAAGTCTGCACTGAGAGTCTGTAAATGGAATTTAACTACACATTCTATGCAACCAACTTTTATCATGTGTGTATTAATAATAACGTGAGGTTATACAGAGACTCCGTCGACATGGCCACCTTACAAACTTTCAGGTATTGGGCGCCCCACGAAAACCAGCCCCGTGTACAGACTGCTCGTCAGTTCCGCAGGAGTTGTTTCCTGCCACGAGCCGGTATAATAACAAACAGAGAAACATGTAACAATTAGATAATAAAGAAATAAGAAATAAGCTAATGCAAAGGATCTTGTCTTTTACATTACATTAAATTAGGTGCTGAAAAGACCTTCTCGTGCTTCAGTGCACTTTAGCGAGCGCCATAACTTTTTAATAATCGCTTAGCGCAACTGTGGTATCAGTTCTCAAAATTTCATTAAGAATATTGTCTTTCAAATCTCCTAAAGTTACTAGGCTATTTGTGGTGCAATTTCCCTTTTAAGCTGCCCCGCATATAAAAGTCACAAGTGGTTAGGTTCAGCGGAGGCGGTTTTTAGAATCCTATTCAGATAATCCTTTCTTCGGTGAATGTTTCATGAAACCATAAGAATGATTCGTGTGAAGTTTGACAGGTCGCCCTATCCAGTTGAAAAATAGCATACGTAAGTTCGTGGTGGGTAAAATTCCTCAAACACTCGCATATACACAGCAGCGGTTACTGTTGCTTCAAAATGTATGGGACCCACAATCCGTGTTTCTGACATGGCGCACCACGCTCCGATTTTTTTCACAGTGAAGACGTTCTTCGTCAATTATACAGGAATTGTTTCTTCTGGGAACACACTTTTTCCTGTCAGATGGAACTAGGTTTCATAACTGGTGAAATACAGCAGCGCATCCAAAATTCCACTAACAATTGTTTGCTATTGCCACTATACTAAATCACCCGTTTTGAATTATCTTCCTCCCTCGGTTCTTGGACACAAGTCATTTTGTACACTAACAATTGTCTGATATTGCCACGTACACTATATCACGCGTTTCGCCTTACCTTCCTCGTTCAGTTCTTGGACACAAGTGATTTTGTAGATGCTATATGATGTAAAACACGTTAGAAAGTCCCACGCGAAGTGTTCACTTGTTCCAGTAATTTGCTTGCCGACTTCTTTGGACTCTAGATAATTCGTGCTCGAGTAGCTGCTGACGCGGTGGATGTACGAACGGACGGGGCTCGATTCTTTTATACGTTTGCTCCTGCGCCTGAAATCACTTTGTCACCATATCCTGTATACTACTCTTTGTTGGTATGGAATCGCCCGGAAACGTGTTTCCAAAAATGTCCCACGTTTCCTTAAATTAACGTGTGGAGACCTGCGGTTCCGCTGTTGCGATTCTTTCTTGAAACGGATACATGTTATAACACTGACGTATTTCACTCTCTTCCCTAACAACCGAACATTTAGGTCTGTCACGCGAAACGCCACATAGAATACTAACTTCCCGTGAAACGAGCTAATGTTACTTCCTGAGAGGATTACGAAGTTTGACCGCGCATGTGTCTAATGGACAAAGGTATCGCACTATAATCTTGAATTTGGTTAAATTAACAGAAAAACCAAACGGACTTTAACCTTGGGAGTTTATGAAAGTGCTAAAATTATAAGTGAATAAAACAAATGAACGTCGCCAGCCCAGTTAGGTAAATTAAATTGGAAATATATGTTTAAGAATGTTGAATATTGGTTATTGAAGTTACTTTCGTTGAGGCTTCCCTTTGAATAACGAACAGGATAGAAACTGACACAGCAGACTCTCAACTGTGTGTAGCAGCGGTTACCAATGACGCACCCACCAGTAAATTATGAAAATAATTTTGCACCAAGCTCATACTAATGACAGCTACACTCAAGAGCATTACTTAATCAAATACTGAAATGTTACTGCATGAAGTGCAGAACTACATTTTGACATGAGGGGCCTTTATCTTGACTGACTTAAAAAAACACAAATAAAGATGAATATTATGATAAACACACTGTTTAAGTTCCTTTACATATATCAGTTTTCCTTAGCAACAGTAATAGTTTTTTCCTAATAGGTAGAGAATATGATGGGAACCCATAAGCTAGTATAGTTTCACTAGGCAACGATCTTTGAGTATTACACTAGTCAAGACTAATTCAAAAAGCTAATCATTCACTACACTTGGAGTAGTTCATAATTTACTTTGCATGACAATAAAATACAACAATTGGATAAATTAACTTAAAAAAGGAACCATTCGCGATAGAGATCAAAACTACACTATTTCTGAAAGTGAGCATAACTTATTTGCCTTTTTAACACCAGTGAAGCAGGTATTCTAGACAATAATATTTACACAATCTTGCTCCGTAATCCTACAAAACTATATTTTGCAATAAACTAAGGATACTTTAGCAAAAGCCTATCCAACTTCGCGTTTGTAGTTTCAGCTCTTACTTTTACTACTTCTTTTACATTAGACAACAAATCACTTTTTAACACTTGAATGCAAGAATTGTTCATTTAAATCAGGATAATAAGTTTTAGTAGCACTTAGGTGAGGTTCCTGCATAGTTTCGTGATCGGAATAGAAAATATCGTTCCGGAGACGAATTTATGTTTTTCTGATTATTATTAAAACGCCACACAAATTAACTGGGCCATACCCATATACATTACTGAACGTATGAAGTTTGTGAAGCGATGACGAAGATTGTTGGCAAGCGACATGGAGCCTAACTGTACTCACGGCTCTTGATGTTCGAATGTTCTATAAAATCTCTTCTTGGTGTCGGATTTTCAACATATTAGAGCCATCCGTTTACGCTGAGAATACCAAAAAATAACCAGATCCAGATCTGAGTCAAATCCTTTATAAAGCAGCTTCCAATTGCCACTTTTAGTACCGTCTAAGTGTACCTTACTATGGCTAGCCATATACTGCGTGCCATTTACACAAAGGGGTCGCTCAGTTCGATCGCCAAAACTACCTTTTACATCGCACCATGCCACTTCCGTTCCGGAGGGAGATCCTTACAGATTTTACATGCTACAAATACAAGGGCCCTAAGCGTGAAGCAGCTTTCTACGGCTAGCCATATACTGCGTGCCGTTTACACAAAGGAGTCGCTCAGTTCGATCGCCAAAACTACCTTTTACATCGCGCCATGCTACTTCCGTTCCGGAGGGAGTTCCCTACAGATTTTACATGCTACAAATACAAGGGCCCTAAGCGTGAAGCAGCTTTCTACGGCTAGCCATATACTGCGTGCCGTTTACACAAAGGGGACGCTCAGTTTGATCGCCAAAACTACCTTTTACATCGCGCCATGCCACTTCCGTTCCGGAGGGAGTTCCCTACAGATTTTACATGCTACAAATACAAGGGCCCTAAGCGTGAAGCAGCTTTCTACGGCTAGCCATATACTGCGTGCCGTTTACACAAAGGGGTCGCTCAGTTCGATCGCCAAAACTACCTTTTACATCGTGCCATGCCACTTCCGTTCCGGAGGGAGTTCCCTACAGATTTTACATGCTACAAATACAAGGGCCCTAAGCGTGAAGCAGCTTTCTACGGCTAGCCATACACTGCGTGCCGTTTACACAGAGGGGTCACTCAGTTCGATCACCAAAACTACCTTTTACATCGCGCCATGCCACTTCCGTTCCGGAGGGAGTTCCCTACAGATTTTACATGCTACAAATACAAGGACCCTAAGCGTGAAGCAGCTTTCAATAAACATTTTCTTTTTATGAACATGCATGTATTTTAATAATTGATCATATTAACATATCCCTTTTGCTTTTTTCATATATACATTACAAAACGCTAATTTTACTGTCACAGATCAAGGACTTTAAATAACACAGAATGCACACTTCATAAAACAGATAAATAGTTATGGTTCAAATGGCTCTAAGCACTATGGGACTTAACATCTGAGGTCATCAGTCCCCTAGACTTAGAACTATTTAAACCTAACTAACCTAAGGACATCATACACATCCATGCCCGAGGCAGGGTTCGAACCTGCGACCCTAGCAGCAGCGCGGTACCGGTCTGAAGCGCCTGGAACCGCTCGGCCACAGCGTCCGGGTACACAGTTACATAAAATAAACCTACTTCTGATCGATGTAAGTGTTACAATGTCGCTGGGGTATTTATATCACACGCCTTAACCAAGTGGTAACGGCTTTCGTCCTGACAATACAAAAGGTGGTCGCAACAGCTTCGGAACAGTAGATGACAGTTGGCGGATGACAATGAGCGGTATAGTACTCTGGGCCGGTTTTCCGTGCGCCACCATGTATTATCGCACCAACAATAAGGAAGTCAAATTTGCGAAAATTTTTATCCGGTTATAAATGCTCCCTACACCTTACAGAGACCCCTATTCGCTATACTAACCTCTGTCACTCCCTCTCGTTCCACCGCCTCTTCCACAAGTGAAATTGCCCCACAGTCTGCGGTACCACACAAGCTGAGAATCATCGTTTAGAAATTGTTCTGGATATTTACTCCGCTATATAACCGCATTTTCATGTCCACGACAGACGGAGAAACGGCTGACACGGTCGGGGTTCAGACTATCCCAGATTTTCTGGGAATATCGGCGCCAGATTCTCGCAATTACGAGCTGGAAGAGACGGGGAAGCGCTTTTCTGTAGGAGCGCCGGCGTCGGCCCGAGAGAGGCGACCCGGTCCGGTGACAACCGGCGGGGGGGAGGGGGGGGGCGGAACTGCGCGCCGAGTCGGCCGCTTGTTATCTTTCACGCGCCGGCGGCTGCATAAAGAGTGCCGCAGCGCTGAAAGCCCGCGTCCCCCCAGACAGCTCCCTTTCAGCAGCGGATCCACTGGCCCCGGAAGTAAGTGGGCGGCCCAGCCGTAAAGCCGTGTACACCGAATTCCAGACACCCAAAAATAATACAGCCCTCTCTCCTCCGCCCGGCAGCCGCAGTTGAATAGGCCCGTAGCGCTTTGCCAAGTGGCACCTTTTATTTCGTGTTTATGTCGCTACACAATTCAACACGAAGACAGAAGCAGAGTGTTTGTAAGTGCCTCTTCTCCTTCTCCCGTATTTAAAAAAAAGGTGCAAGAATTCGTTTTAAACATTCTTGGATTATGATCCCATCTGTGTGGGGCCATTCGAGACACAGAACTGCAAATTTTTGAGAAAGAATTCTACTGGTCTTCTACTGTAGCAATATGGATCTAACATGGAATGATTCTGCAGAGAAATGTTCTGCAAGTGGGCAGGACACTACTCGCGTTGACCGGCCGAGGTGGCCAAGCGGTTCTAGGCGCTACAGTCTGGAACCGCGCGACCGCTACGGTCGCAGGTTCGAATCCTGCCTCTGGCATGGATGTGTGTGATGTTCTTAGGTTAGTTAGGTTTAAGTAGTTCTAAGATCTAGAGGACTGATGACCTCAGAAGTTAAGTCCCATAGTGCTCAGATCCATTTTGAACTACTCGCGTTGCAGACTTTACTGGAGGTTTTCCCAAAACACTTACAGTCTTAAACTCATTCACAAACAGACCTGTACACACTTCACGCGAATTGTGCCTCGCAAAGCACTCGGCGATGAAGATACGCTGTTTTATTTTTGATTTTATCCATACTGGATGAGAGGTCGTGGTTGTGAATGTCAATGTTAAAATATAAATCGGCTCAACTAATTGTTTATAGTGAAAACACTAAGATTGACGCGTTTCGGAAGTCAAGCTTCCATCATCAGAATAATAAAAAGTAAAAGAACCTGTTGAAACTCGCTAAAATGGAACATGCACCAGGCACAATAAAATTGATGCATCGTGGCTACTTCCCTTGTTGCAGCCGTGTCTTCCAAGGTGCATATCCACATAGTCGTCAAAATATAAAAAACTCTAAAATGGTGTCGCCTATGGTGTTCAACATCTAACTATATCTTAGTGTTTTACACTATAAACAAGTGGTTGAGCCGATATATTTTTTAACATTGACGCTGTTTTATCGTAAGCACCCTTTCGTGTTCCATGCAGCTGGTCAGTAAACATATGCGATCCACTCACTCACTAAAATACATGATGCACTCGGGACAGAGTGTGATAGAGATAGTCACGTGCGTATCTGTGGCATCAGCAGATCACTACATCGAAATCACGGTTTCCAGCATTGTCTGTGATAAGACAGTTCTGTTCTGCCGCAACTACCGTATTTTGCGGACTGTAAGACGCTACGAACTATAAGAAGCATCTTAACTTTTAAGTAATTTAAAAAAATTACCATTTTTATTGTTAAAATGCAAAGACAGACTAGAAAAAGAATTCTTAGTTTATAAAACTGAACTGACCTTTAAAGTCCCTGAAAATCGTCATCTGAACTTTCTTCTTCTTCCTCTTCGGCTTCATCATTCTCCTCTTCATACACAAGATAATCTTCACTGCCATCGACAGCGTTACTTATGCCGCACTCCTTGAAATATTTTAACGATAATGTCTTCTCTCACTCAAGAGCACGACTGTTTTATCCACGGACGCACCTGTTTGATTGTAGCTCGTTTTGAAGCCCACTTCGACGTGAATTCATGTTGCGTGTCATACATCATCCATTTGTTCCATTTCTCTCTCGTATAAACGTAAATGGTTTAAGAAGTTCCAATTGTGAAGTCAGATCTCCGGGAATAACAGCAAGCTCTGTATTTCCCTGTCTCAGTTTCACTTTCACAGAATTTTTCGAATGACTGACTTCGCACAGGAAGAGAACTGTTCTTCAATGAAGCGCCTTTCCTTCTCTCCCACACTTTATTACTCCACAATTTCATGCCAGCCTCGTCCATACGACCCTTCCCATGTACGTGAACAGCTGCACCGTGTAGCCGTGAGGTCAGGGGCACCTTATCGCGGTTCGCCCGGCTCCCCCCTTCGTAGGTTCGAGTCCTCCCTCGGGCATGGGTGTGTGTGTTGTCTTTATCGTAAGTTTAAGTTAGATTAAGTAGTGAGTAAGCTTAGGGACCGATGACCTCAGCAGTTTGGTCCCATATTCCTCACCATAAATTTCCAAATGTATTTGAATAACAACACCTTGCATATTTCAGAAGGTATTGGCGTTGTTTTGCACTTGAAAATGATCACTGATTTAAGTTTAATACCTTCAGCACAACATGGAACGATAACAGTGTAGCGCGTTTTTCGTGTCCACTTGTTTTCGTAGTTATAGTTTTAGCATCTTTCGTGTCAACTGTACTGTAACTCAGCACATAAAATGTCAGAGGAGTTTCTTCTATATGCGCTATTTAGCTAGTTCCATTCTGGTTTTCTTCCGATGTTGAACAAAAAAGTGATGGACAGATAATATTTTCTTTTCATACTCTTGAGCCCTTTTCTGAGATAAGAGGATTGAAACTTTAATAGGGGCAACTATTCATTTACAGCCCGTACATAAGAGATACGTGTTCCAAAGTTGAACTGTCCTTCAGAATAGTCACCAGCTTTGTATATAGCTCGTTGTTAGCGATGTGAAAGTCTTAGGATACACTTAGCAGTGCCAGTAGTGTTGACAGATCAAGCAGCTCGATGTATTGCCCGATGAATTTGTAGCAACTCTGGAGCGATTGCCGTGAAGTGTTTCCTTCAGTTTAGAAATCTAGTTGAAGTCACGAGGGCTTAAGTCAGGGGAGTACAGTAGGTGGTATAGCACTTAGCAGCCCCATTAGTTAAACAAATCAGTAACAGCTTGCACTGTACGTGCTTCAGCATTGTCCTGCAAAATGATGGTCAGGTCTGCAGAAAGTTATATGCTGTTCATTTTTGGTACACAACCTACGACCAGCTTAGATACATAAGTGACGACACTTTCTGCAGATCCTGACCATCATTTTGCAGGACATTGCTGAAGGACGTATAACGCAAGCTGTTTTTGAATTGTTTGACGGATGGGGTTGCTAAGTGGTATACCACCTACAGCCCTCGTAAGGTCAACTTGATTTCTAAACTGAAGGAACACTTCACGGCATTGGTGTCAGAACTGCTACCAGTTCGTCGGGCAATAGACCGCGCCTCACGAACTGCTAAGGGAATCCTACGGCTTCCACATCGCTGGCAACGGGTTATACGCAATGCTGGTGATTACTTTGAAGGTCCGTAAAACTTTGAAACACGTATCTATTTTGTACGATTTGTAAGTAAGCAGTTGCCACTATTATAATTCCAACCCTCGTGTTTTGGTTTTGGTTCGCATGCTGAGTCAATGACCCTTCATGAACCTGTAGCACCAATTAACTCCACTGCTAAAGTCTTTTAATTTCCATTGTAGCACTAGCTTACGAGCGTGTATTTGAATCATTTTTGTATTAAATACTATGCCATTTTCGCGGTTTCCTTCAATCTATTTCAGTAAGTCAACTTTTACTTTTGACAGTTTTGCATTCAGTCTTCTATTTACACATTTAGTTCTCCTCCTTTCTTTCTAGGCCGCCAGTAGCCAATTGGTTTTTTTCTGTTGGTGGAGAGCTGAAATGACGCTTAGCTGCTCTGTTTCATTGATCATCTACACGTGCTATTACTTACGACTTATGGCCCATATCATATGAACACCTTTTATTTTCTACCATTAAGAAACTAGCTGCCGCGCGGGATCAGCCGAGCGGTCTAAGGCGCTGCAGTCATGGACTGTGAGGCTGGTCCCGAAGGAGGTTCGAGTCCTCCCTCGGGCATAGGTGTGTGTGTTTGTCCTTAGGATAATTCAGGTTAAGTGGTGTGTAAGCTTAGGGACTGAAGACCTTAGCAGTTAAGTCCCTTATAATTTCACACACCTTTCACAAACTAGCTACGAACAAAAATATTGTACAGTAACCGACAACAGAAATCAGATTCAATTCAATTTCATTGGCATCGTAGACTTCAGTGACCCATCGTAGGCTCAACAGTGTTCTGGGTATGTGATGGCGAGACAGGAGGGAGATAGTGTTAGCAAGCTTGTGAATTCCTGCCAGTTGAGTCCAATGTTGCCAGATAGAGATAGGTTTTCCGCGGCATCGAATATATAGCCATATTTAAGACTGGCGGGAATTTTAAATCAACAACGGACATTTCAGTATTAATTTCGAGTATAACATGAACCTGAATTTCGGAGGCAATTTTTTGAAAGAAAGTTGCATCTTATCATCCGTAAAATACGGTATTTTAACTGGCATGGCTGAATAAAATAAAAGCACTGTCAGGTTGAATGTTAGAGCCTTTTGGAAGCAGGTCACACCGGAGCTGGCCAGACGCAAATACATCACGGACCAACTGCTGAAACGGCAAGTGCTGTCATCAAGGAGTCGGTCGTTCATCGCATAGCGCGGACCAACAGAGGGACACCCGACGTATGAGGCAGGGAGAGCCGTTGTGGCGTTAATGACGTGATTGCTTTACGTCCAGTCCGTGATATTGGAACAGATGCCCTGCCAAAACAGAGGCTACTCCTTTCTAGACGGGAATATACAGACTGAAAGCCACCTGCTCCAAGGGGCAACCATTGCCAGTTTACGAGTCTGCGTGGATCAATTAGCCACCATCTCTGGACTCCGCTGCTGCTAGCTGTGGCCCTGCTGTTATCACTGGGTCTGATGCTAAAGACATAGCGGCCCCCGTCGGTGGGGCGGAAAGGAGACGGATATGAAAGAACTTTCGTAAGATAAAAAATGATAACTGTAAGGCATTTCATAGAGACATGAAACTAATCAATAAACAAAATAGGGAAGTTCCATCAAATAAAATTAATGTGCGAATCAGCAGGCCAAATCTTACGATGAATTAAGAAAGCAAATTAAAACTGAAATGGTCGAAATGAACTATAAATTGATGGACTGGAGAAAATATGATAAAGTCTCGGAACTTGGATACTGAAAATTGAGAATTACATACTGAGTAGGAAGCGTTAGGAGAGGATATTCGTGATGAATATAAAGTACGTGAGTATGCAATGAAATAGGAATGGATGAGCGTAAGGGTTATTAAGTAATATAGACTTAGGTGTCGTAAATGAAAACATATGAGCAAAGTTGTTTAAAAGGCAAACAGGAGTTAAATAGGTGGTAAAAGTGTTGAAAAAAGATAAACAGAGTGATATTAATGCAGAAGTAATGAAAAACGAATTCAACTGTTGTACAGAGGGAGGCAGTACGGAATAATGACAAATTCAGGAAACGTGGATGAGGATTGCATAAACAAATCGACTTGTAAGAAAGATAATACTGTTTGTAACGCCGTAAACCAGAACAATGATTTTAAAACCCGCAACATAAAGCGTAGCTTTATTTCGTGGAATAATAATAATATTAGTTGGTTCAAATGGCTCTGAGCACTATAGGATTTAACATCTATGGTCATCAGCCCCCTAGAACTTAGAACTACTTAAACCTAACTAACCTAAGCACAGCACACAACACCCAGTCATCACGAATAATATTAGTGATGTAGTTTATAGTGAGATAGGTCAAGTAACAGGTTATGATGAAAGTAGAACACTACTAAAATAATTGGGGAAGTGTCAGAGAATACTTTCTGAAATTTTTGTTATTTGGAAAGACAATGCTTTCTGGTTTGAGGTTCAAGAGCATAACCCTTTCAAACGACTTCTTCTGATTTTGTCATAGTAACATGAAAAGCTGTTGATAATAGTAATATGTAGTTGTTCAGATTGCTTAAAGTGTACCTATTAATTTAGTGTTTACTGTTAGGTTTCTCAACGTATTGCTAATATGAAGTGGCACTGATCACCGATTGTGTATGTATTTCACGTTTAAAGTAGGAGGAATAATTCGTAGAATGAGTGCACAGAGAATGGACTGTTAAAATGAGTTGAGTGCGTAACAACGAATGCCGGACATTTGCCACGCCGGACATATGCCACGCCGGACATTTGCCACACTTGCCCTTTCGCCAGGTAGCGATCCCTCAGGTAAGGGACGCCCTTCCCCGTACTACCTCTGTCCTCTTTCAAACCGCCGTCTCCACATCTTACTCGATACAACCAGTACGTAAGGGACCTTCTTCTTCGACATCTTGGCCAAATACAGAGCTTCTGAAATACACTGCTGGCCACCGTAAATGCAACACCAAGAAAGACAAGAGGTAGCACAACAAAATTTATTTTGTAGATAACATGTTGACCAAGTATCAAATGATTACGTTTACAGACGTCTGTGATATGTGGTTCCTCCCAGAATCAGTAGCCAGAGTAGCCGCCATTGTTGGAGATCACCGCTGCCACACGTCTCGGCATTGAGTCAAAGAGACGTTGGATGTGTTCCTGTGGTACAGCAGCCCAAGCAGCTTCCACACGTTGCCAAAGATCATCTGGTGTGGCAGCTGGGGATGTAATCTGGGTCACTCGTTGAGCAACCATGGCCCACATGTTTTCTATCGGCGAAAGATCCGGAGAGCGAGCCGGCCAGGGAAGCAAGTCAATCTGGTTATTGACGAAGAACCTTTGGACAATGCGTGCCACGTGTGGTCGCGCATTATCCTGTTGAAATATGGCTGTGGCCGAGCCCTGAAGGTAAGGAAGGACAACTGGCTCCAGCACCTCGGATATGTAGCGCCGGCTATTTAAAGTACCGGCAATGCGTACTAGAGGCGTGCGAAAGTAATATCCAATACTGCCCCATACCATAATACCCGGTGCGAGACCAGTGTGGCGCTGCATAATGCAGCTGTCCAGCATCCTCTCTCCACGGTGTCTCCACACTCGAATCCGACCATCGTGGTGCTGCAGACAGAAGCGTGCCTCGTCGGTAAAGACAACGTCATTCCATTCTGCCGTCCACATCCGTCTGTCATCACACTATTGGCGACGGAGACGTCTGTGGTTCTGCGTCAATGGTAGACGAAGCAATGGACGTCTTGCGGACAGACCACTCTGCTGTAAACGGCGTTGAATGGTACGCGCAGACACTGGATGATGCGTTACAGACGCAATGTGCTGTGCTATGGTTCGGGATGTCACTGAGCGATCCGTCACTGCCATGCGCACAATTTGCCTATCAGCACGTGCAGTGGTGCACCGAGGTGAATGCGATCGACCACGTCGGTCCGTCGTACCCTCCTGCATCCAACGGTCACATATCCGCATTACAGTTGTTTGGTTTCGTCCAACACGACTAGCGATTTCTCTGTATGATAATCCACAACCTCGGTAAGCCACTATCCTTCCTCTGTCGAACTCGGATACTTGATCAAACGATGTTCGCTGTTGTCTACGAGGCATAACTGATCGTCTTGTGAAACAACCACAAGGTGAATACACGTGCCGAACGTACACTCGTCGAAATCGCCAAGCCTTAAATGGCGCTATGAGGTGGCGCCACAGGCGTGCGTGATGTGCATCTGCGCTGAAATTCTAATCAGTTGCATATCTCATCGCTGCAAACCCATGGTGTAAATTTCACTTGATTCGGATGCTTCCTTCAGGGTGTTGCATATACGGTGGCCAGCAGTGTATTTATGACTTTCGGGAAACGAAAGCAATACCGACGATTATGTCAGTATGTAATTAGTTCCGCCAAGTATAAATATAGATTCCTCTGCCTGTACGGTAGCTTCCTTTCACGCTTACTGATTGCGATAGAAACAGTTCATCGGCATGGGAGCAACAAGAAAGGAACGATGAAACGAGAATGCAAATGTACGCTAATCATTTCTTTTTGATCACTGCATTTGTGCCTAATTTAATTAAAACTGCATACCCAAAAGACAATAGGGAAAGAATAAATGGGTTTGTGAATGTTTGAAAAGAAGAACGACATACTCCATATTAATTTACTCTATAAAAACATTAGTTAATAAAGTGTCGTGGGACAGTTTTCAAAACATAATTGAAAACACGTTCACTAAATAGAGATAAGAACATTTACGATTGACATGTCATCTAAAGTCGACTTACTATTTTAAAATGTTAGAAATAAGGAAATGAAGTAATACAGAATGCTACGATTGTAACGTACGTTGTTGTTCTACATTGTTTAGCTCTGGTTTTTACAGGGTCACAGAGAAGGCATCATAGGTTCTGGAGGGAAAAGCCGTAATTGAAATTATCTGCACTACAATAGAAACAAGAAGAACAACTTAAGGAAAAATAATGTAAGCTCACAATCGACTCTGAAGCAGATAGTTCCTGTGACTTAGTATGGGCAGAGGTTATATTCGACAACCGGAATAAATTAATAACTGGCTCCTTTTACCGACCCCCTGTCTCAGATGAAACAGTTGCTGAACAGTTCAAAAAAACTTGAGTCTCATCACAATTAGGTACCCTACTCATATAATTATAGTTGGCAGTTACTTCAATCTACCTTCCGCATGTTGACAAAAATACATTTTCATACCCTATTGTAAACAGAAAACAACTTTCGTAATTGTTCTAAATCCTTTTTTTAAAAATTATTTTTTACAATTAGTTGACGAGGCCATTCAAATTGTAAGTGGTTACGAAAACATACTTGACCTCTTAGCCACAAATAATCCTGAGCATCACGACGGATACAGGGATTAGTGAACACACACTCGTAGCAAGGCTCAATTCCGTAACAAAGAAATTAAACTAAACGCGAAATATATGTATATATAAAAGCAGCTAAAAATTTGGGTGACGTCTTTCTAAGAGATGGTCTCCAATATTTCCAAACTATGTAAATGAAGACCATATGTGGCTTAAGTTCAAAGAAACAGTATCAACAGCACTCGAGATATTCATACGAAATAAAGTAATAAGAGACGGAACTGATCCCCCATGGTACACAAAACACGACAGAAAGCTGTTGCAGGAGCACCGCAAAAGACACGTATAATTTAGAAAAACGAAAATCTCCCAGATTGTTGAAGTTTTACTGAGGCTCGAAATTTGGTGCGGATTTCAATGCGAGATGGATGTAATAGTTTCCACAACGAAACTCGCTCTAAAAATGTGGCGGAAAATCCAAAGAGATACTGGTCCCATGTTAAGTGAATCATCGGAAAGGCTCAGTAAGTACCTTTACTGCGCGACAGCGACGGTAATGTTACTGATGACAGTGCCACTAAAGTGGAGATAGTAAATGCATGTTCCGAAATGTCCCCACCAAAGAAGACAAAGTAAGTATTCCTGAATTCGAAATGAGAAGAGCTGCAAACATAATTTACAAATAGGTATCCCTGGTGTTGCAAAGCAACTGAAATTACGCTGTCAGTGACAGAGGAAAGGATCAAACATCTTTTCAAAAAGTCTCTAATGTATAAGAAAAGTAGGTCTAATACATTTTTTTCTGATGTTCTTTACTAACAATTAATTTTCAGCAGTAAGCTCCTTGCTTTTACTGACCTGTTAAAAGATAATCAACAATTTAGTAAGAAATTTTAATTTTTAAAGATCTAAATGTACTTAAGTAGATTTACATCTACTATAAATGTTTGCAGCTAAACTTAAATAAAAAATATTTGAGGTGCCAAAATTGTCAACCTTAGCATCAGATCAGTTTTGGGATGTCAATTTTAGGTGCAATTCAAAGGTTCAGTTCCCATTTACTTTTACGAAAGTGTTTACTATCAGTTTAACAAACCATGATGTTTTAGGTGATTGTTGCGATTCTGGAGCTTCAGAAAATTATTTTAGAACTCTCAATCATTTAATAGTATGGCCATAATATTGGAAAGTAGAAAAAATTATCTTAACGTGACAACAATCGGAATACTTTTGTGAGCCTTGAAACACTTTTTAATTTTTACATTAAAGGCTGATTCACATCACACTTTGCACAGTCTGTGTACAGTGAATATGATAAATGACCATCTACCATTCTGGTCTGTGTAAAATCAGGCTAAACACGCTGAACTAATGAGCACTCTATTTACAATTACAACTTAATATTAACTCCGATAATGCTGCTTCAATGTTTTAATAATTTTATCTCGATTACCTGCGAGGACTCAGTGGTCTTCATAGTTTTTAATACATTATTTTTAACGTATTTTAGTCCAGTTTCTGAATATGGGCAATGGCATTGAAGCAATGCCTAATGCTGCCAGTCTCTTCATAATTCTTTACGATTCTCTCTATCCTGTCGTCCAGCTTCAAGTACTTCTTCTTCCTCTTCTTACCTTCGAGATTCATTTCCAATTTCATGTACATGCAGTTTGTGAGCTCTGCTTCCTTTTTCAAGCACTCCACCAAATAGTTGATTTTAGGGTGAGGGTTTCCAATAATACTACTTATTTTGTTGTTTCACCCTTCAACAGCATTCGTCGTTAGATGACTTTTTTCCTTAACAGTCCCACAATTCTGTTGCGATATCCTCATTCTCTAGCCAGTTATCCACAAAGTAGTCAAAAAATTGAGAGAACCTTCCCTTATCAGGAGCTTCTGCATGAATCTGAATCCATCCATGGCTTACGTCCTCCGGTTTTACAACTGGCAGCGTTGCACACATGCTGACGTGAAGTCTTAAATCCTCGTTCTAGTGGTACTCCTCAGTTAGACAGAGAGCTCGAATTCTTCTCCATAAACTCTTTATCATATGGCAATACAATCCATTTATTTCAGTTGTGGAAAAAACTTGACGAATGGCCGATATCTCAGCTGCCTCAAAGTCCACCTTTACTTGTTTAGGACACCACTTAGAGACTGCCTGTTTTATCAGACTAAACAGACGAACATTTGTGTCTTTCTTCTTATTAGGGAGCAGTGCAAATGCAGTAGGAAGAATGTTTGATTCTTTAATCGGGCCTCCTAAGTCTACGTGTATGGTGTAGATCTGTGCAAACTGTTTGCTGCATTTCTTAAATGTTCCATCCATAAAAAAATGGGAACATGTTTTTAAACTTTCTTTTCCTTTGCTTCCACTAAAAATCATTATTCTCGCCTGTAATCTATCGTCTTCCAGAAGAAAACTACTGCCAACTCCCATTTATAATAGACCTTCATGAAGATCAATTTCATTAGAGTTCTTAGACTCTTGTTGGTTCCCCCACTCTTGACTCCATCGACGACGCATGGTTCTCTTCATAGATTCTGAATTAGGCACCACTGTAACAAAGTCATAAACTTTATTATGTAGATTTCCCATTTCATCCGCGTATATCTCCGATAACTGTGTAGTTTCTTCTCGAGATCTTCTCTTCGCTCTTTCCACTTGCTTTTTCACTTTCAGAGTTGCATCGTCAGGTGGTCCACAGAGATGTTCCAATACGTTCAACACTTCTCCGTTCCTCGAAAGCAGCTTTCCCTTGCAATGATCCGCTTATCGGCGTAAGCACATACATGTAACAACACCTTCTTTAGATTCCCTCTGTTTAAGTTACGGGTAACCTTTCTAATGAGTAGGAGGCCTGCCCTTGTTCGTTGTAATAACTTCCATACTGATGGTCACGTTAGGAACTTCGAAAGCAAGCTAGGCGGGCGGGTGAGGAGGAGGAGGAGGAGGAGGGGAGGGGGGGGGGGGGGGAGACGAGGGACCGAACCCTTCGGAGCAGGTAAAACCGTGGCAAATGTCCGTCGTGGCAAATGTCCGGACACCCGTAACAACTGTTCTGAAGACATGGCTAATGTTGTTCAGGGTGACGAACCACCTGCCATCCGACTGTTGAAGCAAGGTCGTTGCCACAGTGCTTGATAGAGCAGTGGCTGAATGACGCATCACTGTCTCTGGTGCGGCGTAGCGGGTCTTAAGTGGTCACATAATATTTCCAAACTACCTTTACCCTGGTTGCTTGTAAGATGAAGGTGAATATTTTGTAATTAATAATTAAGTTATCATGCTTAGACTATTACCCATTCACGTTATTTATAATTTTGTAAATTTACTTTCGCAGGAAGTTTGTAATATTGTATGTGTCTAATGTTTCTATTATTTAATGTATGTGGCATGTATCAAAATTTGCGAGGGATATAAAGACAATAGCAGGACGAGACAAGCAACTGACAGTTCAGTATGCAGTCCTGCAATAGGCCATAGAAAACAAGTACATGAGTATAATGTAGTTTTGATAACAAGATAAACAAATTTATTATTCAAATGTGTGATTAAAATAATGTCTGTACTGAAACAATTTTTCTATATGTTAGAAATTTGAAGGACCCAGATGTTTTATGCGAATAATTATACAGACGGTATTGTATACCGACAGTAGGGATGAGCACCTTAAGAATCAAAGGAACTTTGAAATACTGAAAAGACAAAACAGTAGGAAATCCGATGAAACACTGCAGTTAAGGTCGCAATATGGCTGGAGCTCCTTCTTAGTCTTTTAAAAATGTTCTGTCTTTTTTTTTTTCAACCCAGATATTCTTAAAAACATTTATATTTGGGGATAGGTGATGTCTGTGCCACATCAATGCCCAAGTTTATTACATTTTTGCTGCATGTTTTAATGGACAGTATGGCAGTATTTTGCTACAGGAGGCTAGTGAGTACGTAGGATCACAAGGCGGACTCATCGCACGACGCGCTGGATGGTCACATAGCGTGAGAACCACTGGACGGGCAAGAGCGGTATCGTACTGGAAAACAAAGAGACAGTGAACGTTCACCTGCAACGCTGGGCGCCAAGTAGCGAAACTTCTGTTATCTATATTTACTGTTTAAATATTAATACACTGCTCCAACAGCGTTGATGACATTACTTGTACTGAGAACTTGTTAATAATAATTTCAATATCATACAATTCCTCAGATAATTACAATAACAAATTTTAATTATCGTCACATCGTCGTTATTTGTTGACGGAAAGATTGACCAATGACAAGTGGCCGTTGATAGGTCAGGTGTCGAACAGCTAAGGGAGCTCACTACTAGTCAACGATTGGTTTTCGAGGAGGTAATATATCAGTACATGTATGAAATCTGGTCTCATGTAAAGACGGAACAGTTCGTTGAAAAACTGCCTCAGATGACATGTTATGTTGATCCAAGATGGTCTACGATCGGTTTTTGAGGTGGTAACACGGGAACTAGTGTGGGACGTGCAGTTCCGCCTAAAAACGTAATTCATTGGACGTCTCAGAAAACATGGTTATGCGTTCTCATGTTGTTTCTAAGATCGTGTGTAGCATTTTTGTGATTTTTACGGTTCTCGGGAACTAATGATTAACGCCGGGAATCCTGTTATGAGTTTTAACGATCAGACGGCTCTAGAAATCGTTTCACAAATTTTTTGGCTGTTGAAATACAACTAAATTAGTTGTCAGCTTAACATAATACGATTATTATTATGCTTAGCATTTAAACCTACCCACTTGTCATGTTCGTTCCGATGACGAAAACTGTAGCTTCGGTTTATGTCAATCAAATTTTTGGCAAACGTGAGGCAGACTATGCGTACAACATTCACCCTGTAAGGCAACTGTACAGAAACTGATTGCAGATCATCATAGGCGACCAAAACGTAGCATTTATGTAAATAACTGTATCCACTGACGCCTAACTGAGAGGTGCTACGTAAGTCCTCGCCGATTTAGGTTAGGTTATCTGGCACAATAAAGTACAAGCCTTCACGTCCGAGTAAATGGCCGAGGAGCTGAATAAATGATACTGTTTACTGTTAAAATTTCGAAAGGATGCGTTCCTAGCTTTTCAACCAATATATTGCTTCCTCTTTCGAAAAGACCGCCAAGTTAAAGTCAGAGATATTCGAGGTCGCACTGAGGCTTCTTCAGCAAATCGTTCTTGACTGGAACAGGAAAGGGGGGAAGTGACGGAGATACACTGAGTACCCTGTGTCCCACGCCGTCAGTTGACTTGCACAATATGGATGTTCCTGTACATGTAAACGTAAATGTAGAGTAAGAGAAAACATCATGCTGAAACAACGACTTCCAGCACTCACCAAAATTTGATCCTGGAGCAACGGAAGAGCATGGTAAAACACCATGTTCCGGAACAGACACAGCAGGTCTAGATTAAGGTCAGCCTAGGTTTGGCCTTTTCTCAGTCGTTCTCGAAAGTTCGCGTACAGCTGGATATTTTGTTTAGCATTGCGTTGCGGGATTTTTCAGCCGGCAGACTCGTCGTATCAGCGATGTCTGCCCTTCACAATTTGGAGGTTCACTGGTCCAGTGACTGTTTCCACAAAAAGAGTCAGTCAAATCGATCTGCCATCACAGGTCTTAAGATGAATGGAAATAAGAGCCACCGTGGTACAACATTCGAGTTAGAAAACTGCTGCGGAACGAAAGGGAACTTCACAGCAAACATAAACACAGCCAAAGCCTTGCAGACAAACAAAAATTAGGCGAAGTGAAATGTAGTGTGAGGAGGGCTATGCGAGAGGAGTTCAATGAATTCGAAAGTAAAGTTCTATGTACTGACTTGGCAGAAAATCCTAAGAAATTTTGGTCTTATGTCAAAGTGGTAGGTGAATCAAAACAAAATGTCTAGACACTCTGTGACCAAAATAATACTGAAACAGAGGATGACAGACTAAAGACCCAAACACTAAATGTCTTTTTCCAAAGCTGATTCACAGAGGAAGACTGCACTGTAGTTCCTTCTTTAGATTGTCGCACAGAGGACAAAATGGTAGATATCGAAATAGATGACAGAGGGATAGGAAAACAATTAAAATCGCTCAAAAGAGGAAAGGCCGCAGGACCTGATGGGATACCAGTTCGATTTTACACAGAGTATGCGAAGGAACTTGTCCTCCATCTTGCAGCGGTGTACCGTACGTCTCTAGAAGAGCGTAGCGTTCCAAAGATTGGAAAGGGGCACAGGCCATCCCCGTTTTCAAGAAGGGACGTCGAATAGATGTGCAGTACTATAGACCTATATCTCTAACGTCGATCAGTTGTAGAATTTTGGAACACGTATTATGTTCGAGTATAATGACTTTTCTGGAGAGTAGAAACCTACTCTGTAGAAATCAGCATGGATTCCGAAAATGACGGTCGTGTGAAATCCAGCTCGCGCTATTCGTCCATGTTAATCAGAGGGCCATAGACAGGGGTTCTCAGGTAAATGCCATGTTGCTTGACTTCCACAAGACGTTTGACACAGTTCCCCACAGTCGTTTACTGCACAAAGTAAGAGCATGTGGACTATCAGACCAACTGTGTGATTGGATTGAAGAGTTCCTAGGTAAGAGAACGCAGCGTGTCATTCTCAATGGAGAGAAGTCTTCCGCAGTAAGAGTGATTTCAGGTGTGCCACAGGGGAGTGTCGTAGGACCGTTGCTATTCACGATATACATAAAAGACCTTGTGGATGACATCGGAAGTTCACTGAGGCTTTTTGTGGATGATACTGTAGTATATTGAGAGGTTGTAACAATGGAAAATTGTACTGAAATGCAGGAGGTTCTGCAACGAATTGACGTACAGTGCAGGGAATGGCAACTGAATCTCAATTTAGACAAGTGTAATGTGTTGCGAATACATAGAAAGAAAGATCCTTTGTCATTTAGCTACATATAGCAGGTCAGCAACTGGAAGCAGTTAATTCCATAAATTAACTAGGAGTAGGCATTAGGAGTGATTTAAAATGGAATGATCATATAAAGTTGATCGTCGGTAAAGGAGTTGCCATACTGAGATTCATTGGAAGAATCCTAAGGAAATGCAATCCGTAAAAAAAGGAAGTAGGTTACAGCACACTTGTTCGCCCACTGCTTGAATATTGCTCACCAGTGTGTGATCCGTACCAGACGGGGTTGATAGAAGAGATAGAGAAGATCCAACGGAGAGCAGCGCGCTTCGTTATAGTATCATTTAGTAATCGCGAAAGCGTTACGGAGATGATAGATAAACTCCAGTGGAAGACTGCAGGAGAGACGCTCAGTAACTCAGTACGGGCTTTTGTTGAAGTTTCGAGGAAGTACCTTCACCGAGGGGTCCAGCAGTATATTGCTTCCTCCTACGTATATCTCGCGAAGAGACCATGAGGATGAAATCAGAGAGATTAGAGCCCACACAGAGGCATACTGAAAATCTTTCTTTCCACGAACAATACAAGACTGTAATAGAAGGGAGAACCGATAGAGGTACTCAAAATACCCTCCGCCACACACAGTCAGGTGGCTTTCGGAGTATGGATGTAGATGTAGACGAAGAACAGGAGAGACGGATGAAAATTCTAAATATCTATTATGCAGTCGCATAATCGATGCATGTTACAGATCTGCTATGAAACGACATTGCAGTATGTTGCAGAAGGAAATTAAAGATTTAGTTGAGAGCGGAAGAGCAAAAAGATAAAACGATCGACAGACGGAGTTCATTGTTCTATTCATCACGAGAACGTGAAAAAATTTGTGGTGTGGGTAGTCAATTTTCCGAAGTCGTATGCGTTATTCCACTGTCAGATGCAACAGTTTTTCATGGAACTGAACGAGGAGTGTTGGGACTTAATGTATGACTGCAGAAAGTTGATTAAGTCACGTGGCATGCCTAGATTTTTCGATTTAAAACCTGATATTGTAGAATTTATGAAGAAGAAAGGGGGCAGGAAGGAAAATTAGAACATCCGCAATGGATTGCTGATATCTCATTTTAATTGGAATTGGCTGCATACTTCCCAATAAGAAATTGGAAGGTGTTTCTGATTTTAAGGGGGTGCATTTAAAAAGGAAACCACATTGCAGAAGACACAAATTCTGACAAAAAAGACAGTCCAGTCCCTAAAATCACTGTCGGTAAAGACAACATGAGGTTCAAATAATTCATTGTGCTTGAGAAGAGTCTCTGTGTAGATTTGGTTGGTCTACAGCGTGATTCATTTTTAATGGTAAATCCTTTCACTTCAAAACTCTGCAGGTGGTCTTCATTGTTTACCGCAGGTAAAGATTCATCGTGTCCATAATGTAAAAGTGATAAAATATTTCGATTAATATATGTATGTGAAAGACCTTTCTTCGGTTATGAAACTAAGTAAGTTACGATTACGTGTCAACTTGAGTACTAAAATTTGCGGAATTGTTTATGTCTCTTCGTAAACCGACAGTTTGTATCAGATAAAAATTGTACTATATTATTAGCCCTCCAAAATAATTGAGTCATACCGAAAATTTGTTTCGTTTGCGATGTATGTTATTTAGAAATACGAAATATGAAACAAAGTCGTATACAGTGTGAGTGCATTGCCATCTAAATGTGACGTGCCATAAGCTCCCCTGTTTCCTCCACTACCACACCCTTCCCTGCCACCACCTGACACCTCCCCCCCCCCCCCCCCGCCC
Source organism: Schistocerca americana (assembly GCF_021461395.2). NCBI lineage: Eukaryota > Metazoa > Arthropoda > Insecta > Orthoptera > Acrididae > Schistocerca > Schistocerca americana. The sequence goes on along the minus strand of NC_060123.1, from coordinate 632,462,634 downwards.
CATGTCATCGCACTCAGACTGCGTGGAGTGGCGGTAGAGTCACGTCACACGAGCCAGAGAATGTCACACGAACCGAATTCGTGGCGCTCCTGGTCTAGATCGGTATCAACACACATACTCTGCAGACTCTGTGCAATTATAGCGGAAGGTACTACTTACCAATGTTATCGATTCTCTGTCCCGTCCCATTCACATGTGAAGAGAGAGACATATGTCTCATTCTATTATCTAAATTATCTCGTCTTGTTCTCAAGGTGCCGGGATGAGATATAGCAATATAGTTATTTCGGACTTCTTAGAATACTGGAATATTCATCCACTACCGGTCGTCTAAAAACAGGATTGACTGAAAACAACGCTGCCTTTCTTACATGGATTCCAATTTAAGTTTCCTCACCACAAACTCTACTGAACTGACGCAGTATTATATCGCGTCTAGTAATTCGTTCGCTCTCTGCAGCCTTGCCTCCTTTACTATGGCTTTGAACGTCTAAGAGGTGGCAAAATTGTTTTGGATTCCTGCAGGCGGTTTCATTTACAGATTGCCGCATTTTTCCAGAATCCTCGCAACAAATAAAACTTTTTTAATCTGGAATCTAATTACCCTAAAAGCAGAGAAACTGTGTGTGACAGCGCGGATTTGCTAACACCAGCGGTAGTGGTACGGAAAATCCTAAAATGATATCACGCAAGCCACTTAAAAGTTTGTATTGGAATCTTCTTTATGTATCGTTTCTATATATCGCAAACTGTAATTCATTTAGCAAACTAGATCTGAGGTGATATTTGTAGTAGAGATATGACGCAATCATTATTGCGAAAGGTATAGAATGTATAATGCATTTTTTTAGCGTACGACGTCTGCTGTAGGCTGATGCGTAAGATTATGGAACGCATCCTAACAAATGCTAAAAGAACCCTATAAAAAAGAAAACAAATAAGAATATTTTAACTTTTACTTTTACAAAATATAGAATCTGCTGTGCCTCGGCATAAACGTTCCTTCTCAAAGAATAATTATTATGAGACAATACGGTACATTATAGACTGTTTCACATTAAAGACATGTTATTATATGAAACCTTATGAACTATGTTTTTCATTATTTGTAGTCATCCCGTGAGCACTAGTGAGGTTGCTGCAGCTCATAAACATGTCAACTCTAATGTATGGCAGCTGTACTTATACACACATAAAAAATGTTTGCATCACCCAGGTAACCAAAACTCCTGCAGACAGACGATGATTGTGACATGGTATCAGAGACACAGTCCCTTTGACTGTTCAGAGATGTCACTAAACCCTTCCAAAGATGTAAACAATCATGCATGAGCAGCGCCTACTACATGGATGGGGTCCGACAGCCGATCAGTTCCAGTTATTCCACCAGGAAGGAGGTACACTGCTCGTGTTGTCTGTAGTTCAACCATGCCTAGACGGTCAATACCGCGGTTCGATCGCGTCCGCATTGTTACTTTGTGCCAGAAAGGGCTCTCAGCGAGGGAAGGGTGCAGGCGTCTCGGAGTGAAGCAAACCGATGATGTTCAGACATGGAGGAGATACAGAGAGACAGAAACTGTCGATGATATACTTCGCTCAGGCCGCCCATGGGCTATACTGCAGTGGATGACCGCTACATACGGATTATGGCTCGGAGGAACCCTGACAACAACGCAACCATGTTGTGATAATGCTTTTCGTGCAGCCACAGGACGCCGTGTTACAACTCAGACTGTGCATGATGCGCAAATTCCCTCCCGACGTCCATGGCGAGGTCTATCTTTGCAACCACGACACCATGCAGTGCTAAGCAGATAGGCCCAACAATATACCGAATGGACCGCTCAGGACTGACATCACGTTCTGTTCACCGATAAGTGTCGCAGATGCTTTCAACCAGACAATCGTTGGTGACGTGTTTAGAGACAATCCGGTCAGGCTGAACGCATTAGACACACTGTCCAGCGAGTGCAGCAAGGTGGAGGTTCCCTGGTGTTTTGGGGTGGCATTGTGTGGAGCCGACGTACGCCGCTGGTGGTCATGGAAGGCGCTGTAACGGCTGTATGATACGCGAATGCCATCCTCCGACCGTTAGTGCAACCATATCGGGAACATATTGGCGAGGCATTCGTCATTATGGACAACAATTCGCGCCCCCATCATGCACGTCTTGTGAATGACTTCCTTCAAGATAACGACATCGCTCGACTCGAGTGACCAGCATGTTCTCTAGACATGAACTCTATCGACATGCCTGGGATGGATTGAAAAAGGCTGTTTATAGACGACGTGACCCAACAACCACTCTGAGGCTTCTAAGCCGAATCGCCGTTAGGGAGTGGGACAATCTCGACCAACACTGCCCTGATGCTTGTGGATAGTATGCCACGACGAATACATGCATGTATCAAAGTAAGAGGACGTGCTACCGGGTATTAGAGGTACCGGTGTGTAGAGCAATCTGGATCACCACTTCTGAAGGTCTCGATGTATGGTGGTACAATGTGCAATGTGTGGTTTTCATGTGCAATAAAAAGGACGAAAATGATGTTTATGTTGATATCTGTTCGAATTTTCTGTACAGGCTCCGGAACTCTCGGAACCGGGGTGATGCAAAACATTTTTTAGGTTTTAGTAAGAATGTTGAAAATGAAATAAAATAAGGTTCTAACCTTCTTATTAACCAATTACTTTAAAATGTAGGCGGCACCGTCATGAAAGAAGAGATAAAACGTTGTAGCTGTGAAAAGACGTCGGAACGATTGTCCTCATAAGCGAAAGTGAAACTACTACGTAAGAGTTTTTTAAGAATATATAAGTTAACTAACATTTAATGAAATACGTGGATTTCAAAATTGACTCATGGATCAATTGTAATGATTCTTGTAGCAGACGTATAATTTTCCGAAGTCAGTCTCACCGTTTTATCGTTACCTATACTGATAATACAGGGTGTTTCAAAAATGACCGGTATATTTGAAACGGTAATAAAAACTAAACGAGCAGCGATAGAAATACACCGTTTGTTGCAATATGCTTGGGACAACAGTACATTTACAGGCAGACAAACTTTCGAAATTACAGTAGTTACAATTGTCAACAACAGATGGCGCTGCGGTTCCACATATCCACCATGCGTAGCAATAATATGGCGTAGTCTCTGAATGAAATTACCCGAAACCTTTGACAACGTGTCTGGCGGAATGGCTTCACATGCAGATGAGATGTACTGCTTCAGCTGCTCAATTGTTTCTGGATTCTGGCGGTACACCTGGTCTTTCAAGTGTCCCCACAGAAAGAAGTCACAGGGGTTCATGTCTGGCGAATAGGGAGGCCAATCCACGCCGCCTCCTGTATGTGTCGGATAGCCCAAAGCAATCACACGATCATCGAAATATTCATTCAGGAAATTAAAGACGTCGGCCGTGCGATGTGGCCGGGCACCATCTTGCATAAACCACGAGGTGTTCGCAGTGTCGTCTAAGGCAGTTTGTACCGCCACAAATTCACGAAGAATGTCCAGATAGCGTGATGCAGTAATCGTTTCGGATCTGAAAAATGGGCCAATGATTCCTTTGGAAGAAATGGCGGCCCAGACCAGTACTTTTTGAGGATGCAGGGACGATGGGACTGCAACATGGGGCTTTTCGGTTCCCCATATGCGCCAGTTCTGTTTATTGACGAAGCCGTCCAGGTAAAAATAAGCTTCGTCAGTAAACCAAATGCTGCCCACATGCATATCGCCGTCATCAATCCTGTGCACTATATCGTTAGCAAATGTCTCTCGTGCAGCAATGGTAGCGGCGCTGAGGGTTTGCCGCATTTGAATTTTGTATGGATAGAGGTGTAAACTCTGGCGCATGAGACGATACATGGACGTTGGCGTCATTTGGACCGCAGCTGCAACACGGCGAACGGAAACCCGAGGCCGCTGTTGGATCACCTGCTGCACTAGCTGCGCGTTGCCCTCTGTGGTTGCCGTAAGCGGTCGCCCTACCTTTCCAGCACGTTCATCCGTCACGTTCCCAGTGCGTTGAAATTTTTCAAACATATCCTTTATTGTATCGCTTTTCGGTCCTTTGGTTACATTAAACCTCCGTTGAAAACTTCGTCTTGTTGCAACAACACTGTGTTCTAGGCGGTGGAATTCCAACACCAGAAAAATCCTCTGTTCTAAGGAATAAAGCATGTTGGCCACAGCACACTTGCACGTTGTGAACAGCACACGCTTACAGCAGAAAGACGACGTACAGAATGGCGCACCCACAGACTGCGTTGTCTTCTATATCTTTCACCTCACTTGCAGCGCCATCTGTTGTTGAAAATTGTAACTGCTGTAATTTCGAAAGTTTGTCCGCCTGAAAATGTACTGTTGTCCCAAGCATATTTGCAACAAACGGCGTATTTCTATCGCTGCTCGTTCAGTTTTTATTGCCGTTTCAAATATACCAGTCATATTTGAAACACCCTGTACATTACAAATGCCGTGTGTTTGGGACATGGATAATAATTTAAGATGACAGCAGTTTTCTTAGGTATTTTAAGTTAAATTTTGTTTACACATGGGTCGTGTCACGGAAGAGAGGATCTTCGACACTTTAAGTACTTATTCCCGTATCTTTCGCCAGTGATTATATGTGGCACTCAAGCATTAGTAAGTTCGTATAAACATGTATAAATACATTTCAGTATAAGTGAACAATAAAGCAAGTGTAGAGGCTTGCATTGTGTGGGGAAATTCGCATAGCATAAGTTAAATACTGCTAGTAGTTTTTGTACCTCTCATGTTGAGTGTTTTAGTATGTCCATTGTACCATTCACTGTTGTTTAACTTTTAAACTGCATTTGATTATGAAATAGCGTAGCCTGAAGCTGGAGACTGAGGAGAGGTAAACTGGTGGCTTGGAACAGAATCGAAATAGTTCTTTTTGAATGGGTTTCGTACCTCAGAAAGTTGGACCAGTGCTCTCTTATAAACTACCAAGGGAAAATAAGATATTTTCTTCAGAATGCGATGGTATGCACAAAGAATGCATTCCATAGTTTGATTTGGAGTTGGAGTTGTCCAATTGGAATACGAGACCTCAGCGTAAAGCATTATTGCGGGTACATTCACGGTTCCAAAATGCAGCTGCTTAACAGCTTGTGGATTCCCGACTTTGCGACAGGCAACATTGCCTGATTTGTAGCCTGACAGGGAGGCAGCATTAGATCCCATGGGCAGTGCTCCGTTGTTCTATGTACTGTTACTCCATATCGACGAAATCGAACACACCATCCTGCCGTTAACACGTTAAAGTTGACTGACGGACCAAGTAGCTACTCATGTTAGCAACGTTGGCGTATCCTCGAAAGCTTTGTCTAGCGTCAATAAGTAACTCAGTCGCCACCAAATCGCAAATCTGGAGCACTGAAATTCCTTTCATGACATTTCTAGGAATTTGCTGCTCAGTACCGTTACAGTTCAGCGAAGCAATCAATGCCACTCACCCTCAATCGTCTCTACACAGTACAGTGTTCCTTTTCGAGAAATATTTTCAGTGGAAAATACGCTTGGCGTACAGTGCCACTTTCGATTACTGACATCGAATGAAACAGTCGTACTACCGCAAGCAACAACTTATAATATCAGCAGTGGTCCCGACACGTATCAGGGAAATACGTGTATAATGTAAATGTCTAGATCAGTTCACACACCAAAATTCATAATAACTGAGAATCTCTCATGGGCCATTGTCAACATGATTTCCGAAACGGTGCTGGCAAAAGCGATGCTCTTTCCTCGTCAAATGAACTGGTACAACGCTCTAAAGATGTGAACGTGTATATCTATCAATATTTCATGTATTACAAAAAGGCCATTATCCGTATCAAACATGAAAAACTATCAGACACTCTACGAGAAACTGGTACTGCGCGTATTTATCTACTCGCAAACTTTAACCTATACCTGAATCAGATAGCAGACGTCAAAAGTGATCAGGGAGCTTCGGGAACGACCTCAATCACGAAACATATTCGTCAAGGCTTGGTATTGCCTCCTCTTTTGTTCAACATTTACTATAAGATAATATTTAAGAAAACGTTGACAGAAAGTTTTGGAGGGATCACAATAAAAAGGGGACTTCTCAACAATGTCAGAGAAATGGGCACCTTACCATACACGTACAATCTTTCCTTCAGTAAGTAATAAAATAGACTATTTCAGCGCAGTGAATCATTCGGCTAGTATGCTAACTCTTACATGGCCAAAATCATGGTATTGTCTAAAAGGGAAATGCCAATAAATCTCACGTTAAGAGGTAATATCACTGAACGAGTATCCTTCGTGTTATCCTGGCACCCTTAATTCTAATTTTTTTAATGTTGTGTATCCTCCATACCAAGATTCTTTGCTTTGGCTTTTAGTTCAGACACTTTCAAATTATCGAGTGTCCTTGTAGGAGGTGATAAATTATTTTAAATGATTATGTTAATTAAATCAGCTTTTCTATATCTGCTATATAAATCTCAATTATTCCTTCTGCAATAATCACAAAGTTTGGCGACTGTAAACTCTCTCAATGAGGTTTCCATTTATTTAGGACAGAAAACATTAGTTTTTCAAAAGAGTTTCAAATGTAGTTGTTTCATTTAGTTTTATGTGTCTTTTTGTCCGAAATGTTTTTTGAGATCACTTTTAACTATTTTTTTTCCATGTGTACACACTATTTTTCTTTGCTGTCTTTCTTCTAGTTGACAAGGCTTACATTACTTGAGCGCTTGTCCCTGCTTTTGTAGAAACAACTCAAATCTTTAACTTCTTAATGACCAATACATTTTTACTGCTTATGTGTTCTTTATTTATAGAATGTTCTTCATCAGTTGAAACTCTATTAATTTTATTTAACATCCTTCGATGTTTATAGTAATCTTGATGACAACTCTTGCATCTACTTGAGTGTTTTTCTTTAATGTTAAATTTAAGTAAAAACAACTAAAATTCTTAACTTCTTGACAACCAATAGATTTTTAGAATCAGCATCAGCCTCTTTATCTTGTTTTTCTATTGACAATAATGTTTTAGAATGCGCTTCAGTCAAAATTTGCTTTAAATATTTCTTATAATGTCTAGTTGTAATATTTTCCCACATGCACAAAGAATTAGTTTATTGTTGTATGTATTTAGTGATAGCTTTTTTGACATTGTTTACATATGTTTGAATACTTATACTCTGTATACATGTGTGGATAAAAATTATCAATTGACTCCACATTTTCGCATTTTCTACACTTCTTGAGGACTTCCATTTATTGAGATATTTATGCATTAGTTTACTTACGTCAATATTATGGACGTCTGAAGAGAAGAATGTCTTAATTACTAATGATATTTTATGTTTTTATGGAATTCCAGGAGATAAAAATTTGACTGCTGAATATTTTAAACAAATGGAAAAGGATTGTATTGTATTAGTTTACTTAAAGGTTTGTAGTTTTTGCAGCTGGTAATTTTAACTCATAACAAAATCACAGAGACCATGATCAGTAAAAAAAACTGTATTTTTTGTGGATTTAAAGAGACTATTATCGATAAATATATCGGCCCCAAAAATATCTACATATTTCGTCTTATCTTCAACATCTACATTATTTATAATTGCTTTATCACTGTCTCTCTATTCTAAAATTTCAGCAACATCTTTTGCTTTAAGCCATAGATTATTCAATTAGAAGTGACATTCTGTATGTTATTCAAGATTTTTCATTACATTTTAACCTTGTCTTGGGACATGGTTTAACCGTCTGGTGGACAGGTCAAAAATTTTCTCATATATTAGTATCGTCTGTATCTATATTCTTTCCATTTGCTTGGTTTGTATCTTTACATTCTAATATTTCAGCAACATCTCTTACTTTAAACCATGGATTATTCAAATTACAAATGATGTTTAGTTCTTTATTCATTATGGAATTTCAGAGGTGTGAACCCCACCTCTGAAAGTGCAGAATGGTAATACTAAGAGATATTTTAAAATTATATTCTTGAGAAATAGTTGTACCCAATTTCAGAACCTTCCCCACACCAAAATAACCTTGTTCACTAATATTTCATTATCTCTTGAGGGAGCGTTTTCCTCCTCTTTAATTTTTTTAATGTTTTACGAATTACAAGAATAAATTGAAGATATGCGAACTGATAAAGAAAAGGCGATGTTTCATGATCTTGAACACACTAAAATAAAACATGATAATCCATTCGCTGTAGAATAACAATTACAACTGCTTAACACATCCACATCACCCACAACTAAGCCCATTCCAATTTTTTCTTTCCATACATTATTCCTATAATTGCAGTTGCAGCAATTTTTTCACCTAAAGAAGCATCGCTTGCATGCATTCTTTCATTTGGAGCTAAATGAAATTCATTATCTGCTTTGTGTCTTTTTTCTGTATCTTTAGTATCTCTATATGCGATATTGTGTAGTTTTCAAACTAATTTACTTATTCCAGGATCACCACATGCTAGTCTTTCTTCAAGTTTAGCGAAAGGTCCGCAGTAAAAAAACACTGCCAAATGCATATCTTGCATTGGTAAATTATTTAAAACCCAACTGACTAATCTTTTCCACGTTTTTCAGTTTTCCAAAAATGTGTGAGGAAGATTATTCAAAAATCTACTTAAATATGGAATTCCTATTGGATTATCGACTATGAAATCAGTAAATTTATTTGTTACATCTGTGCTATGCCAACTTGTACATTATGATATTTTTTATTTCCAGTCAATTCTTCTCCATGGATTACAGCTAATTTATCAATTAATTGGTGGATATCAGATATCATTCATCCAGACATATTCAACTGGTTTTTCTGTGTATTTTTTACTCAGACCATCACCAAAGACTGTTGAAGCAGTCTTCATACTGTGTTCTGTTTCCTCAGGTGAAGTTTATTCTGAATAACCTGAAGATTCTAATTTGGTATTCTTAACTTTGGAAAATAAACATTAACAATTTCTTTTATCAAACCTTTATATTTGATTCCCCATCTCACTTTGACTCTGTTTTATTTATTTTTAGAATACAATGCTTCTGTACTATACAGTATATCAAGACAATTTGATAAATCAACTGAATCGAATTTCTCATCCACATCATCCATAGTAACATGCTTTTTGGCTAAAAGCTTCATTAACTCTTCGGTTCCTTCATATGTCTTTTCACCAACTGTTAATTTATCTCTTTCAGATGTTACTGGTAATCTACCTATATATTTAAAGATACCAACAGGTCTTAAACCAAAAGCTTTGTCTTCACTGTGGTTTACATATGATAGCGTTCTTTCACTTATATGTATTTTTTTGACATCACTGTCCTTTATTTTCTCGACTGCTTCCTTTTATTTGTCATATTTTTTCAATAGCCCCTGTATTTCTGATTCACGTAATGTGTAATCTTGTTTAATTGATGGTACGTAATTAAATTATTCAGTATAATGGATATAAGAATCTATTTGTTTTTTAACCTCTCTATTTTCTTCAATAGCTTTCAGTACATTATCACCTAAGCCATGGTTCTTTATTTCACATTTTCGATTCCAGCAATAACTGGTTGATCTTTTTTATATTTTTCATATTCTGTTCTATGTTGATTTTTTCCCTTTACTAAACTCCTTTTTTAATTGCTCTTATATCTTTCTATTTCATCTAGTCATTTTCACAACCTCCAGATAGTATTTTGCAAACACTGATTAGAGAAGAAAGAAACATTAATCAATTGTTTTTAATTGCTCAGTCGTTCAGTTAGTAAGTCAGTTAGTCAGTTAGTGAGTGAGTCAGTCAGTCAGTTGGTCAGTCGGTTAGTTACTCAGCAAGTTAATCAGTTAGTCACTTAGATGGTCAGTCAGTTAATTTTGAAATTATTGAAATTTTATCTTTATTAAATCATGAACAAAGTCAAAAGCTATTAATTCTACTCATTCCCTGTGAATGAGATGACTAAAAATAATTTAAATCTCCGCAACAAGAACAGTGAGAATAATATAAATATTGGAGATGGTTGGGTTCATCCTCTTCACACTCACTGTACATGATTTTTAGTATTATTGGTGCTGATGGTACAGATTATCCAACTTATGATGGAAGATCCAATAAAAAGTTAATTTATAATTGCATAGCAAAACTTTCCGAAGTCGTCACAGTTATAAAAGAAACAATATTTTATCAAGAAGCTATCATCCTTTCATTTAATCATATGCCCTTATTTGACTGACTTTCTCTCTAACTCATGGGTTAGCTATGGAAGATCATATAGTTAACACTGGCAAATTAAGAACGACAAGAAGTGAGGTCCTCTATCCATAACAATTACTGGGCGGATTTTTCAAAGATTATAAGTAAGTAATGTTGGAAGGACATTTAACAGTAAGTTTTACTTGGAGTCCAACTGCGGGAGATGCAATTCTTCGATGGGCTTATAAAAATGACGCTGGAATTGAAATAAAAGACACTCTTCCAGAAGAATGTTTGTTGTAGAATCGATGGAAATTCGTGTTCCTGTAGTTAGATATCAGCCAAGATTATTCACTCGAGCTAGAGCATGAAAGACTAAAAACCCCAAAAATTCTCATATCTTTCTTTGAGCCACATAACATCTAAATTACTTGATTAAATGAAAAGAGATATTTTGAGTTAGATATCACTAATTACTATAACTCGATGGAGTTTCACATACCTTATTAAATCTTTGTTTTTTTCAGACAAAAAGGAAAAATAATCCGTTAGTTGACTCTTCCTTATTTGACCAACCTAAATTACAAAGTATCTGTATTAAAAAATGGAAGAAATGAAGTTCTTCCTCAACAAGCATGGAATCTAATCCTCCAAATAATTATCTCGAGGCTTATGATGCATCTCGTGATTTTAAGGAAGTCACACAATTTAATGGCGCTGTTAATGTAAATCCGTTCAATTTTATTTAAAATTATCCTATGTATGTCATAAATATGACTCGATGATCAAATGTTTTAACTACACAAAAAACAAAAATGAAATTGTGTTACACTTTTAATGATAAAATTCCGAAATATAGTAATGCTCGGGAAAAATTTTGATGTGTGATGTACAACACAGAATATCAACTGAGAATTTCTAATAGCTAAAGCAGTCATGTAGATTAGCGACAACTAAAGCAGTCTTATCACTTTAATTTTTAAAATCGCTTAATATTTGGCTGAGAACTTAGCAAAAAATTGATCTATACTGTTGCTGTAGCCAGCTCAGTTTTACGTAAGGTCCTGTTCCAAGCGATGACTAATTCAGACTGACCGCGACAGGAAACTGCGATGGCTGGCGGTGTGTGACCCGCTCTGTGACTAGCTCTTACTCTATCAGTGTGAAGGTCACGCTCGCTCATCGTGGCTCTGAGCCAACTCTCGCTGCGGCGACAGGCTATCAGCGTACAGCAGGAAGTGTTTGCAAAAAGGCGCAACCTCGTTAGACATTCTAATAGCCTAGTACGGCAACTCACTTCTAAGTTTCTAATATGAATTGGCATTTAAAAAGTTTCGAGAGTGTATGATAGGTGGCGTTGATGCAAGTTCCATTACGATTAACATGAGAACATGTCTGGTTTCAAACGTAAATAATTCTTTTCTTAACTTAATTTTTTTCGATTTCAATCACTTTTATGTGTTTTTTACATTGGTTTTCCATTTACAAAATGTAGTAATCTGAAAAATATTATATATTTTCATCAAAATTCGTTCACAAATGTAGAGGATTTAGAAAGTACTTTGAAACTTGAATACCAACTATATATACAGATTGCCACCGCTATTGCTTTGCCCAGCAGGGCAAAAGCTGAGCCCATCGAGAAGAAAACGCCGGCTTCCAGCTTCAGCAGCTCTTCTACTTCATGTGCATGTGAAGTGCCGAGACACTACCAAAAGAATATTATGAGTGGGCGACGAGAAGCAATCAAAGTCGCATAACAACAGCGACGTTCAGCAAAAAAGAACCTGGAGGATGAAAAAATGAAATAAATACCGTACCATTAAGAAGAAAAATAAACCCACCGGGTTTCCTTCAAATAGCTCCGAATCTTACGGATGCAAGTTATAACAATACCTCCACTAACAGTTAATCAGTTCAAAAATTATCACGTTGCGGACTGAAAGTATGATCTTTTCATTGCGCAACAAAAAGGTCTTTAATGTGGGAGGTATTGCTACATCAATTGATTACAGTCACTGAAGAAAATTAACAATAATATCACTTATCTTGTATTTGCAATCCAATGACGATCTCTCTCTGGCTTTGGCTCGTAATTAAAAGTGTTGTCTAAATAGAGAAAGGCAATCAGAATTTAATGACACCGACTTGAAGAACTTATGATGACAATCTTTCAGGATTTAATTTGATTATTTATGTTTTTCAATGCAATGTGGTTAATATTTTTTTAAAAAATGGTCACTTGAAAATAACTCTTGACACTCACTTTTCACAAAAATTCTTGTTTATTAAACTTTTTATCCTTTCACCATACAATTTCGCAGCCGTTACTGCTCTTAATAAAACTCACAACATTTTTCATTGTCCACAACTCAGACTTATCTTTTCATTTCCAACACAAAGATTATTCATATGCAACACAAAAACTTGACTACTCTGTATGCTTCCGCGCCAAATGTTACCACCCAGCATCAAAGATACCAATAAGTACAAAGGTATTCACACTAGATATTGTATCGATTTCAAAATCTCAAAATATCGACGTACATACATATAAAAATCAAACTAAATTTGAATAGAGTGAAAAATATGAGACATTACGTAGAAAAATATTCATTAATCTAAGGTATCGAAAAATAGGGTTGGTGGGTGGTAATGGTTTCGCAAATAAAGAACAATTACAAAGTCAATAATTTCCATAAACCAATTCATTTTCTTTATTTTCGTACCAGCATCTATTACTAGAACATGGAAAATGTTCTTAAATTCTCTGCGAGTGGGCTCAACCTACACACTTACTACCAATGCCAAAGATAATCATCTGGGGTAGTGCAAATCGTAATTTATGGATCTGCCCACAGAGACGCCATTCACCCCTGCTCCATGCTTCCCTTTCACATCACGACACGAAATGAAGCCATTTGAAATGGGATGCTGATATTTATGTCACTAACTGCCTAGCCCGGTTGCTGCTATTCTCTCACCAATGGTGTGGGGTGGCACAGAATGTTGAATGGAGTCAGTCACTTACTCTCAGGTGTGAAGAGGCTACGATGGGCTTGGTGCGCAACACGGCGATTTCTGACCAGACTTTGTCGACCGAAAACTTGACGAGTAGGCCTATTCGCTCTTTTCTAAGTAGTGCATCAGGTTACTGTCACATCTGAATGCTCCACAAATCAGGATATTGTATGATCGAATAGTTAACCAAATAGAACACACAATAAGGCTCCTTTTAAACTCCTTCAGGTGCTGACAGCGCTGTCTCAACCCTGTACGCGGCATATCCATGTTCTCCACAATGATCACACCGCATCTGACGCTGACCTTGTAAACGCTATTAGGCCTGGTAACAACACCAAACACGAACAATATTAAAGCACTTAGCTGGATCTTCTACCTACACAGGGAACTGTAACTATTGCCATTTGCATCACTGCCGATAGTATGCACCATCTCTAGGTTTCAGCGAAATCCGTCAATATAGTTTGGGTGCTTCAATTTTTCTGTTAGGCAGTGTAACTACCGCGTCCACCTCTATAGCCGAGTGGTCAGTGCAGCTAAATGCCTCGTGGAGAATCAGGTTCGATTCCCGGTACTGCCAGAGACTTTTCCCTGGCAGGGAGACTGGAACCAAGTGCACCCAGCCTTGTAATGCCAACTGAGAAGCTACTTCACCGAGTAGTAGCTGTCCCAGGTCACGAAAACTGAGAACGGCCGGGAGAGCAGTCTGCTGATGACATGCCCCTCCACACCGAATCCAGTGACGCCTTCAGCTGAAGACGACACGGCGATCGGTGGTTACCCATGGGCCCTCCAGAGACATACAGATTGTATTTACATCACTGTTTCGAATATTACTTACAGCAAGGCAACTAGAAGCCCACAAGACGTCCATTACAAAATGTGATACACATGAAAGATTACGTGCATTATATCATACAATGATAGGCGTATGATGAAAGTGATACATTGTACACATAATAAACATCTGTAAAAGTAAGCATATGAAACCTCCTTTCACATCAATTCATGTATTAGGCAAATTGCTTGTTACGGTATTCATTCTCTTATGTAGCCTTTGTTCATTTCTTCTTTCCAGAGCATCTAAAACTGAAAGCCTTCACCTGAAGTCTTTCTACCCCTGTAGGGTCCACATGTTACTTCAATTTTCTCTAATTTACTTTTAATTTTTTGGTTTAGGTTATATATTCCTGAATCACTGCTTATATCCTCATTTCTTTACAATCTTCTCTTGTATGGTACATCTGCCTACATTTCTCAGAAACCACATTTCTTAAGCCTGTTTTTTGCTTCCCTGTTGTCATGCACACTTTACCTCCACAAGTAAGGGCTGGTACTACTATAGTTTCCAAAAATCTTCTACTGGGTTTCCTTCCAATATTCCTTTTGAGTTTGTTTTACGATCGTTCAACATACGGAAGTACATTTACTAAAATTTTTATCCATGTCATTGTTTTATTCGTGTGTGTTGTAGGATCCTAGCTATTTTAAATCTTAACTTGTTCCAAGATTTTGCTGTTCAGGAATATTTTAGGTTTTCCTGGCTGTATGTACTGAAATGCCATCAGTTTCGCCTCATTTACAGTCATTTACAGAGAGTTCTATGTTTTATTCAAAGGTTGTCTGCTGCAACTCCATTCTGAATGTCATCTTCATTCTCTGCTATCAGAGCTAAGTCACCTGCATGTAATAGAAACGTGAGATAGGCCATTGAAAATGTGAAATACTGGTGACTAATAATCGGTGTAACAGCCAGAATGTTCAATGAAAGCATGTAAACGAGCGTGTACTATGTTGTACGGGTGCCGGATGTCAGTTTGTAGCATGGAGTTCCGTGCCTGTTGCACTTCGTCGTTTAGTATAGGGTCGGTTAATGTGGTTAGTGGATGACACTGGAGTTGTCGTCAAACGATGTCCCGTATGTGATCGACTGGACACACATCTGGCGATCGAGCACGCCAAGGCAACATGTCGGAAATGTTTAGATCATGTCAGGCTGCAACAGTGGTATGTGGGCGAGCGCCATGCTGTTGGAAAACACCCCCTGACCCCATGGAAAGCTGTTCATGACTGTCAGCACATGTGGTCGAATCACCACACTGACATACAAACTTGCAGTCAGGTTACGACAAGAGTGCTCTGCTGGCGCATCCTACACCATAATTCCTGGAGTAGGTCCAGTATATCTATCACTCAGACAGGTTGGTTGCTGGTCCTCAACTGGCCTCTATCTAACCAACACGTGGCCATCACTGGCACTGAGGCAGAACCCGCTTTCAGGAGCAGTCTCAACAGACCTCCACCATGCCGTCCAATGAGCTCTCGCCTGGCACCACTGAAGTCGGAAATGGTGGTGGTTTGGGGTGAGTGGAATACATCGTACAGCGCGTCTGGCTCGGATCTCTCTTAAAGTAACAGATTTGTAGCAGTTTGTTGTGTCGCTGTAGCTCCACTTGCTGCTCAAATTCATGCTGAAGAGAAGTACGATGCTCCAGAGCCATACGCCGAATACGATGGTCTTCCCTCTCAGTTGTTCCACGTGGCCGTCCAGATCCCGGTCTTCTTGCTAGAGTACATTTTCGTGAGCACCGCTGTCTACATTCCTGCTAAATATTTTCGCAGTATCTCAGAAGGAACAGTCATCTTCTCGTAGACCCATTACACGCCCTCGTTCATACGCAGTGATGTGCTGATAACGGCGCATTTGTCATCTTAAGGACATTCTTGACTAACATCAACTGACCACGTCAAAGTTCGAAAGTAACTAATGTTCAAGATTCTTACAGGGTGGTATTTAAAGCAAACCTGATTTGAATCCTTATAGTGGCACTACTAACGCTACCCTTAAGCGACAGGCTTGAAATTTGAGTAGGCTTCATCTCCAGATGTAGAAATGTGCCTTGTGTCACACAATTCCCTGTTGGTTTTGCGACTTCTTTCTGGCGGTGTGTATGAACTATCAAAACGCGTATTTTAAGGCATCGTTTCTTGGCGTCGAATTTCAGGAAAGGGGTACCATCCATATCGATGCATTACCCTACAAACATTAACGTCACGGACGCTTTAGTTCTGACCTTATGCAGTAGAAGCACTGTTGTCACGACATGTGACTAGGTGACCCAAGAGTTTAAGTAAGTATGAGAATCAAGGCCGTATGTCACCAATAATTGCCTATATCTGCTTTAAGGTATGTATATCCGTCTCTCTTCTAGTGCCAGAAAAGAGTTGCTTTTAGGTGCTAGCTCCAGATTCAAACTTGCATATAGACTAGCAGTCAGTTTAAATGTATTTGTGACTCGCAGGGTCCTGGTGCCACAGAACTGAGTTTTAGTGGAGAGTGACATTAGCATACTTGTCAATTACTGGTTCAAACATATCATCCGATTTGACAGATGGACGGATATCAAATTAATAACCGTTTGAAAATTCGTATTTCGCCCTCTCGCCGCTTTGAAATAGAATTCAGTCAGCGAGTCAACACTTAAGTAATCTCCCATATATCACTGACTCGGCAGAAATGCATGTGTGATTTCCTCAGTACAGGCAGAGGCTTGCAAAAACGATTAGTCTCTGAATTCAGACTTGATACTATGAAATCTACATGTTTCATAATACACAAAACAAATACTCTACAAATTCACTTAGTCTCTGAGCTCAGGCTTGATGCTATCAAGTCGACATGTGTTTCATAATCCACAAAACGAATACTCTACAAGTTAAAGTTATGCCCCTGTGACATATGGACTCAAGTGTATCAATCTCTTGCCTATCGCAGAGTATGGATCACACATGTTCACAGTAGCTGGATATTAAATGTGAATGTGCGCAAGAGGCTGAGCGTCGGAAGTGCAAGGAGAACATGTTTTCATGTAATAATGCTCCTTATTTTCTCCACCCAGAGTCGGACTTCAGATGGGTATTTTTGTAAAAAATCAGCTACATTTACAGCAAATTACAGAAAATGCCCAATACTCTACTGCTAATAGTGTTAATTAATATTAGAATCTTGAGGGCATCCATTAATAATGGTAACATCGGCGTCCATTTTTTGAGGGATGCCACGCTCTCACCGGTATGCACTCAAACCTTGTGAGGCTAATTGAGGAGCTACTTGATCGAGGAGTAGCGGCACTGCTCACGAAACCTGACAACGGCCGGAAGAGCAGTGACCTGACCACATGTGCTTTCATATCAGCATCGAATGACACCTATCGGCTAAGAATGACACTGCAGTTGGTCAGTACCATTGGACCCTCCGAGGCCGGTTCAGACAGACTTTATTTTAGTTTAGTACCCTTACATACACACATTTTGCTGAGAGCAGTGGATGAACTAACATATATTTCGTCATTTTCTAGAATTTACGATGGCATTAGTAAAATATACACACAATGTAATGTAAAAGTGTCTTACGTTATTATTTGGCGCCATATTGCAGAATAAGTTGTGCCACCTTAATTTATACACGTAGTGTTGAGGTTGAGGTTGAGAAAGAAGGAGGAGCACAGGAGTAACATCTATTCAAAAATTCTTGTTTCACCTGGCGATAATGACAGTACCTTGTGAGGGCCCCTTGCTAGGGTATGATGAAGACCTCAATGATGGTGAAGGCAGAGAATGTGGAACTTAGAATGGCATAGCTGGGGGAAGAAGCAACCCATTTTTCTGAGTCTAATACGAACGGAACCCACTGTCCTCGATATACTCTTCGTATAAAGTGTCCCCCTACTATACCAATTGCTTCCTAGGAAGGCGGATGAGCTGCTAGGGGCTTCAAGTCCTAAACGGCAAACCAGGAGCAGAGCCGGCCGCAATGGCCGAGCGGTTCTAGGCGCTTCAGTCCGGAACCGCACGACTGCTACGGTCGCAGGTTCGAATTCTGCCTCGGGCATGGATGTGTGTGATGTCCTTAGGTTAGTTAGGTTTAAGTAGTTCTAAGTTCTAGGGGACTGATGACTTCAGATGTTAAGTCCCATAGTGCTCAGAGCCATTTGAACCAGGCGCAGAGACAACCAAAGTTTCCCCAGCAGGTTCAGAATCACCATTCGTCGTAACTACTATGCCACTGGGCACAGGTCCGGAGCCTGTCAAGAAATGTTTGATTGTTGCTGCGCAGCGGCAGTCCTACATAGAAGAACATAGTCTACAAGCAATAATAAATCTATCTGATAAAGCATATCTGGACATCCAGAAGAGACAGGTCCTATATCAACCAGCACCCCACTATCGGCATACCCCCAAGAACAATTCCTGCAGAACACAGAACAATTCTCACACCTCGGTAGCCATGTTTCAGCAAATGCAAATACTCATGCTGAAATATAATACCACCTCAAGTGTGACAGTACAGGTTTCTGTCGTCTCCCTGCAAGGGTCTTTGATAGCCATAACACCAGCTCTATGTATACTAAGCTGGTGTTATACCATCTCTCACAAGGTAAGAAGCATGGACTACTCACAGAAGGCATATATGATGTCTAGAAAAGTATTATCAGCGCTGCCTTAGAAGAAACCTAAGGGTGAAATGGCAAGATGGTCGCACTACCATCAGTGTTCTGAAAGACGGAACTCTACTAGCACTGAAGATACGATCATCAAGCATGAGCTCTTATGTGGCCCCACATTGTTCATATGCCAGAATCCGGTCTGCCGAAACAAATAATCTATTCCCAGCTAAAGTATGGTCAAATAAAACTAGGAATACCACAAAAACAATATAAATATTCATCAGTGAACGACATGAAACGATATCAAATTGATTCTGGTAACTGAAAATTACTGTATTTAACCGTGCAGTATGCTGTCGCAATTTTTGGGAGGGATTTCAGCACTTCGAGCAATGGAGTTGGAAAACAGAAACTGACAATCGCAATGCTACGAGACAACGGTAACTCCTTAAAATATGCTACACGATGCATCGAGTCCCCTGTAGAACAAACGTGTGTCAAAAATGTGGCAATATCAGCAACTCCAGGACTGGCCTCTAAAGTTACTAACATCCGTGAGTGATAACCCATGATCACTGTAATGTCAATGTATCATCATTATTATTTAGCGCCATTTTACACAATATAAAGTGTCTTACCTTTTAAAACATGGTAATATTTCGAGCCTTTTTTTTTTTTTTTGTAGGATAACTTTGCTGCTGATGGTCTTCTCGCTACAGCGCATAGGCGAGCAAATGACGAAAGTCGTAGAGTTGGAATAATAATAAAATTAATTTGTTATTTAGTTATAACAAATATCTTCTCACTACAGAGTTTGGATCTCGAATGGGGAGCAAAATGCCCAAACGAAGCGAGGCCCCCAGTGACTGGCTGAGAGCAACAGCACTTGATGGCTTTGACTTAATAAACTGGCTGAAAGCAAGCCGAAGTAGGGAAGCATAGGGCAGGGTAGGGGAGGGCGTAACGTTGAATATACCAGGCACAGCTGCCTCAGTCCAGACGTGTAGTTTCTGGAACACTGACATCAGAGGGGCAATTCCTCGAATGCTCACACGAAAAGTGCTGACCTTGCATTTTTTATTTCAAAAATATCAAGGTCATTTAGAACCTGCAGTGTCCTGCAGTGTTTTCATAGGTATCCTTCCCAGCTCCAGCTTTATAAAAACTTAAAATGGGCCAGGGGAGTTATGGCAACCTATTCTTCCAGTAGATGTCATCAGGTAAAACTCACATAAGAGTCGTCATGGATAGGAAGGCATGGGTAAAAGGAATAGCTAAAATTTCTAAAGAAAAACGTATAAAAACTGCTAATGTCTATCTCATGTAAAGAGCCCACTGCGTACTGCCGATATCAGCAATACGCCAAGTGAGGAAGGTAAACTGCATGCTTGAAATTGTAGCTAAGCTAAGATCACATCTGTGGGTATTTTCATTTACTATTAGTAACCACCCCTCATCCACAGTACTGGTATTTTGTATCCAGCGGGATGCCAAATTATTACACTCACTGGATCCAACTTTAATCTGCCATTTTTTATGAAGTTAAATTTTATGTATCATTGATAATACGTTTCTGTAAACTTACTAAACTACTGTAAAGTAAATATCAATATTTAAAACTCAGAATTTTGCTAAAAAATCACGAACATGATGGAGTGTTCAGTATTTGGTACGTCCTTCTTTAGAAGCGATTAAACCCTTAAATCTCCTTGTCATATTCGTAATGTATTACTTCGATGTATTTTCTAATTTAGGTGTGCTGTACCATGCCCTGACAAGTTCTTCTTGCCACCTGATCATGTTTTGGATATATCTCCCTTTGCAATTTTCTTCTTTGGTTTTTGCTGTTCTTTGGTTTTTGCTGGACATTTTCAGAAGCATTCATGTATAGGAGGCTACCTGGCCAGTCCAAAACACGGATTCCAGTCTTATTTCAATATTTAATCACAGTTTTTGCTTTTTGGCACGGTACAAAATCATTCATGATGTAATTGCTGTCGGGAAACGATTCCTTCACCTGTGGAAGAAGTGGAGTTTCCAGTACTGGCCTATACCGATCTTGACTCATCGTCCCTTTAACGATATACATGCGTCCATTGCCTTTGCTACTCATTAGAGACCGAAGCATTACTGATAGAAGATGCTCAACTCTGTGAACTTCGCAATATTGTGGAATTTTTCGTCGCTCGTGGGTCTAACAAATTCCGCTTTGTCTTGTTTCGTCAGGAAAACAAACCTGAAATTAAATTGCGTGTCACATCTGAAAGCCTCTATTATCATAAAATGACGAGTAGTATGATATGTTTATTTATCTCATTCCAGTCATTCACGGTCCAGTTCCTGTACTTGTTGCCCCATTATAGTCGCTGTTGTTTCCGTTATTTGGCAAGAAGATGGCATCGCAACTTCGTTTCATTGAATTTTTGCTACAGAATACGGGAACTCAGGTTTTTCATACTTTACCAGATCACTTAAGAGAACTACCAGTTTTCTCTCTTTGAAGAGCACATGTTTAATTTCCGTACCGTCTCTTGACTCATCCTCCTCTACAGATACAGTCGTCAGTGGGACATGGAAACGCAGTCTTCCCTCGAAAGAAATATCATTGCTCTACATTCCAGCAATAGTGTTGACGAGCCTTAGACTCGGTTCAAGGGATAGATCGTTAGAATGTTTGTCTGGGTGACCTTGGAAATTTGAGTAAACCCACTGACACTCACTGTGGCGTTTGAAAACTTCGCTGCCAAAAATGGAATATGTTAATGTATGAAGCGCCAGTTCCATATTTGTCAAACTTTGTAGAGATGTTTGTCGTGTGCTATCAGCTCAACGAAGTACGAACTCCAGTATGTGATTAAGAGTATCAAGACACCTATTAGTGACACTCTTCACCTTTCTGATGGCTTGAACTCTGTTGATGAGACTTCCAATGAAATGTCTGAATGCCTATGGAGGAATCGCAGGTCATTCTTTCTCAAGAATCGGATGCAAAGTAGGTAGTGTTGTAGAACGCTGTGTCTAACGCCGTGCCAACATCCTAACTGAGCCCAAAGACGTTCCGTCGGAATGAGGTCGGAACTCTGCCCAGGCCAGATCATTTAAGGACTGTTATTGTCCACAAACCATGTGTCACTGATTCTGCTTGATGAACAGAGTGCATTGTAATGCTGATAGAAAACATATCGTCTTCGAACTCTTCCTTTACTGTTCGCGGCACACAATGCCATAAAACGTGTGCACATCCTTCCGAATTTAGCATTTCCTTAAGGGCAAGAAGGGAACCAAACAATAACCACGAAAAACATCCCCACAACATATTACCTCCTCGGTGCCTGACTGTTAAATAAACACAACATTCGCCGGACATTCGCCAAATCCAGACTCTTCTGTCATATTTCCATATGATGTAGCTTGATTTATCACTCCAAACCATTCGCTTTTAGTCATCCACCATCCAGTGACGTCGCTGTTTACACCTCAAACGTCGCTTGAAACTGGCTGCAGAAATGTGGGTTATGTGGAGCTGCTTGATTATTGCACCCCAATCTTTTAACTCCTTACACATAGTCACTGTGCTAGCTGGACTGCTGGTGCCACTTTAAACTTCAGGAGTGATTCTTCCCACTGATTTCATGCGATATTTTACAACCACCTTATACAATGCTCGACGGTCCTTGTCCATCAGTATATGACATCCACCTGGCCTTTATTTAACTGTGGTTATTCGTTCGTGTTTCCATTTGGCAGTCACATCACGGACAGTCGCCATGAGCAGCTTTAGAAGGGGTAAAATGTATCTGATGGACTTGTTACTCAGTTGAAATCTAACTATTAGTCCACGTTCCAAGTCATTGGATTCTGTTACTATTTTTCTACTGATGCAAGTTCGAAGTCACTGAGCTGTCCTGATCTATTGTGCTGTTACTGCTACTCTAGTGACAACACAATTATCCCCGCTTCCTTTTGTGCTGGTGGGGTCTGCCTCTCGTGACATGTAGCCGTCAGTTCCATACTGCATGGGGTTGTCCAGATACTTTTTATTAGATAATGTACATAGATTATGAACCTGAACCGAGACTGTAAATTTTGTATAATGTATACATTTGTGTGTAAATATGTGCAAGTGTAGTAGGGTAATAGAAAAATTCTCTTTCAGGCACACACTGATCTACGTGGTGGATCGATCGCAGGTAGTAACGCCAAATTGTGTAAATAAAAGGAAGTACAAAATCACGATTCTTGAGGGAAATCTGGTCTGAGAACTTCGTACTTATTTGCTGAAACATCTTTACGGCACAATGCATCCTGAAGTAAAACTCGTGTGATTGGGAACTATATCACAAGTATAGTCGCATCAGCCAGCCCGGTTAACCGTGCGGTCTAACGCACGACTTTTCGGAATGGGAAGGAGCGCCTGGTCTCCGGCGCGAATCCGCCCAGCGGACTTGTGTCGAGGTCTGTTGAGCCGGTCAGTCTGTGGATGGTTTTTAGGCGGTTTTCCATCTGCCTCGGCGAATGCGGGCTGGTTCCACTTATTCCTCCTCAGCTACACTATGTCGGTGATTGCTGTGCAAATAAGTTCTCCATGTACCTTCTGGGGCGGGGGTCCACCGGGGGCCGTACCACACAGTAACCCTGAAAGAGTGATTCGGTGTGGGGCGGTGGAGGGGTGAAGTGGACTGCGGTAGTCGTCGTGGGTTTGTGGACCACTGCGGTTGCGGCGAGGACGGAGCGTCTCCTTTGTTTTGAGGCCCCCAGTTAACATACAATGAAATGGTCACATTCATGCACGAATAAACTGTTATCTTTTGGTCGATGTACATTCGTGATGAAGAATCTGAATACATCCGAAAAGATGACGTGCTATCAGAAATCAGTAACTCGACAAATTTCACTTATATTCCACGGGAGACTTGACAACTCCGGATTCGTTCACCTGAAGCTGTATCGTCATCCAAGAAACACAGTAGAATGCGAACAGCCAGCGTGGCTACGTTTAACTGGAGAGGGCCGTCACACAGAATATCTCGTTACATAAAGGGTTCTGGTCATCAAAGGTTTTAGCGTGATCAAAATCGTTAGTGACATAGCACAATCTAACTCAGAGAGATACAGAGAAATAACTTCATGCAATTTAAATGCAGATGATAAATGATGTTCGTTAATTGAAGACAGAAATGAAAATGACTGCTTATAAATCCCCTTTAACTGATTAGCCTAAGTAAATTATGGAACTAGCTGTTGTCATTTTGTAATGCTTTCATTTATCTAATTTACAACAGAGCACGATGGCTCCCATCTTGACTCATATAGTAATGCGTGAGGTTAATGTTGCCTTTTAAGGAGTTCACTTGATTTTCCCTCAATTTCGGGAGTGTTTATACGTTGAAAGACGTGCATGTATCTTGAACTACTATCACTTATTTTCGATTTACGATACTGTATTCACATTATTATCATTACTAACACGGCAATAGCATGCGTGCTATTCTGCTGATTTTTCTATTATCGACAGCATAATGGAACTGGAGAGAGGATTGGAGCAAGGTACTTTTATTTTATTTTTCTTATTCAGTAGTCTGCATCAGCTAGCCATGTTGGCTTTCCTTTCCTCGCACTTACCTTTGAGCTTGGAAGCATGTGCCGGTAGTTTGAATGACTTGGAGAAGCCAAAGCAGACCTTCGTCTTATTCCTCCAAGCAGTAGTACCAACACAAAACTAAGTTTCTCCTGCACGTTTGCCTCTGTAAAGTGGCCTCCCTAACGACTGCCTGACTACATTCTATCCAATCACGAGTCAATAAGCCAAGTCAGGAATGTCTGCTTGAACGGCAGCTAGTTCGGCGACAAATCCGTGCCCCCTGATTGGCCGGTGAAAATTGCGCCAATTTCTACCCCCACAAGGCCCGGCTCCACTGGAGCAACGGCCAGTAGGCGATTAGCAGTCGTGTGGAAAGTCTGTGCCGAGATCCAGAAGAAGATGGTTGCAAGGTGATAAGCTTGCGTGCTCTTGCTAGGTTGAAAAATGGATTGAGTCGCGAGTACATATTAATTTCGGGAGGATTTGCACCTCATTGCTTTTATTTCTTCTTCATTTTGCAATTTTGTTTTTGGAATTGGCTTCAGAGCCTGGTCGGTTGCAGTACGTGGGACTCTCAGTCACCACGTTCTTTATAATTCAACCGTCTTTGTAAGCACTTTACCTTCAGCGAATGTCCTCCCTTTTCCGATATTAGTAAACCTCCCATAACGGCCCTTTATGTGTTAGGTTCCCCCTTCTTTGTCGCCCACGTGTGAACACGTGTCGAGTAGTACTGCACACGATATCTAAATTGAACCAGAAGTAGCATGGCCCGCAGTTCTTGTTATTCGTATTTATAAATCAAGGTGTTGCAGAATGAGTTTTATGAGTTTAATGAGTTTACGGACGGGAGGTCTCTTTAATAAAGTAGCAAGTAGTTCATAGTTTGTCTTTTCAATGTATTTACGTATTAGCTATTGGATTCTTGCACTAATTATTAGAGTAAATTCTTTGGTGGATGATCAGCTCTCACCTTTTATTATCCATTTCGAACGCTAGTATTGTGGGTGACTGCTGAATTTAGGCCATATCCACCCATGCCCCCCCCCCCCCCCAATCTTGTATTAACATCCATATGTAACAAAATATGTATACTCAATAATCATACTTCGCTTGTACAAGTTTAACGTGGATTTATAATAAATTGTTGTGCTTTAAATCCGGCTTTCAATGAGAATTGTTAACCCATTTATAGAGACATCAATGAAATACTAGCATCCCAAAGCCCCTGTTGAAAATGCTCCTCTTAAGAAGGTAAAATTAATTGTAAATTCAATGAATAGTTTTCGTTTGATCGTTTTGGATATTTTTTATGCAGTCAGACTGACAATCCTTACGCTAGGCCCTGATCCTTTCTGATGCGCTGACGGCGTATGTGGTTATCTGTATGAACTTCAACCCCAGTCCTCCCTTCTAGATAAGAGAAAGTCACACTGATAGGACAGTTGTGAGACAAAATTGACGTTATGTGGTGAAAGGGGAGATCCTGACATTCCCGATCCCTTTTAATAGGTAAGGCACCTATTTTAATGTTTTCTTGAGAACACGGTCACCCCTAGTCATAAACGTTTCAAAAGTGTTCATGTTTGGTAGAAGAGTACTAAGGATCATAAAATAAAGAATGAAAGATAAAGAGAGGGGACCGAGGAGGACAAATCAGATACGTCGAAAATAAAGAAAAGTATATGAAAAGCATTCATACAAGTCAACGGAGGTAGATGGAGAAGAGATAACACTGTAGCAGTTTTAGTGCTTTCATCGTAGACATCACGAAAATAATGTAACAACGCGACTAGAAGCGTGGTAACAGTATGTAAAGTGATTTAGAAAAACTGGGAAAGTTGACTCAGCGGTACCTGGTTACAGAACGGCAATGAATTTAGAATTCGCCACATTGAGAATACGAGTTAATTTTTTGATAGACGAAATATATCTCTCAGTCTAGTAGTTACACTTTACAGAAGTTTCAAAACTGTACACAGGGAATAGCAGCTGCATAATATGAGCAAGCCACTAAAACACAGAGCAACGTTATGGAATCCACCAGGCACTGTTTCAGTTCTCCTGCGCGAAATTAATCCGAACGCGATGTGGTATTTAATTGCACGGCTATTCCCCCTATTAATAAAGATGCAGAGTAATGCTAGACAGCAACGATACTCAGGAGCCAGCACACGAATTAGTTTTCGGATCTGAGCCCTCTACTGTACGTCATTATAATGCAATTATTTCTGCTGGCGGTGGCGCAATACTATACGAAAGATTATGAAGGTACTAAATTATACATTGTTTTACTCACACTGGTGAGAATAAAAAAGTTCCTCAGGCTGAATTCACCGTAAAGCAGCTTACAACTATATACGTTCAATAACATTACGTCAGTAACATTTCTTTCAATACTTTCTTGGTTTTCGTTATTCTTCGTGGATTCATTCTCATTCATTTATTATTATATTTTCTCGTCGAGTATCACAGAGCTGAATTGTTAGGCGAGTATGAAGCACAATATTCTGGAATAGCCGCAAGGAGTGGCTGCGCCGTTTAAGGTGTCATGTCACGGATTGCGCGTCCCCTCTCGCCGGAGGTTCGAGTCTACCCTCTGGCATGGGTGTGTGTGCTGTTCTCAGCGTATGTTAGTATAAGCAGTGCGTAAGTCTAGGAATCGATGACCTTAGCCGTTTGATCCCTTACAAATGCACACACATTTGAACATTTATTCTCGAATAGAAGTGCACGTGAACAAGAAACGTTGTTTATACCGTGTACAGAGCTTCAACTTTATAGATTGTATTCCTGTTTTCTGTTGATTGTCTGTAGCGACGTTCCACACAGTTCGTAAAATGAAAGATTAGTTTCATTACGTTCTCTTTCCGTGACGCAGTCCTATTTCTTTAAAAACGTTGACATTTTGCGTCAAAATATGATGAATTTAAAGACATGTTGAAGGTCCACTATTACTTGAGAACACATGTAGAAATGTAAAGTCTTGTCTTGATTCTCTCCTCCCCAAAATGAAAACTGTCTTTCTCTGACATTGGTGGGAGAGGGAGAAAAGGGGTTACTGGTCAGTCTGCGCTCCCGACCGGTACAGAGCAGAAGGCAGGATAATTCAGAGTGAAGGCAATTGATTGTTTCCTTCTATCTGAGACAACACTGGTGCAGGCATTTTCTAGAAATGCAGGTGGTGAGATTTGGTAGGGAACTCGTTGTAGAGACTCTTGGACAAGCAGGGTTTTGAAATAGTTGTTTATTCCAGACAGTACTAACTAATACACTGGGGGCTAGTTCTAGGGTTAGAAAAAGCATGAATAACACTGTTACAGCAGAAGCCAGTGCAGATATCCCAGGAGTGGATGCTAATCACAGTAGCAAACACTAGCAGCATCTTAAGGCTGAAACGTCCCCTTTGAACAATTATACACGACTATCCTTAAACTGACATACAGTATTTTTAGCGCAACGCAATCTGACTTTCAAAAATCCCTACTAAAGAATGGCCCCGTCTAACATTAACCTATACGTTTCACGAATCACTTACCTCACAAAAATCTTGGTTACTCGAACTACTGCAATACAGCAGGGGCCACTACTGCCAGCTAAATAAAAGATTCAAACTATGGAAGGCACTAACTACTGATAGGGATAGTTAGCAAATGAAAGATATTAATAGAGAACAAACAATGTATTTACCTTAATATGATCAAAAGTCATAATATATATAGGAGTTCATAACATCCATTTTTACAAATATCAAAACTCCGCCATTTCTCTCTCCACATCCACCACTGCTGGCGGCTCACCTCCAACTGCGCAACGCTACGCGCTGTTAACATCCAACTGCCGCTGCCCAACACTACAATGGCAGACAACAATGCAAACTAGACACAGACTGCACACAGCACAGCCAGTGATTTTTATACAAAGGTGGCGTTACCAATAAAAAAACTTAAACAGCCTACTTACATAGCCCCAATGCTCCCCACAAAAAATTTTACAAATTGTTTTGGACAGTGGCCAATAATGATTTGATAAAATTTTTTTTATAATTACAATAACAAAGATACCAAATGCACACACTTATTGATACAATGTTGGTCAAAAGCTAAAATTTTCTCACAGTCCATAAAGACAGTCCTGATCGTTCATCACAGTAAAATAGCAGTGTTTTTCTCAAAGTCTGAGCAGTAAAAGAAAATGCACATGGAAGTAGTGGATTTCCATGCAGTCTTGAAGAAGTAGTGTTGTCCTTCCAACGGAAAGACAGTGGTGACTCTTGACATGCTGACAGGTAATGGGCCACAACAGAGCAAACCCACAGCAGAGTCAGTCGAGGATTTGAAGAATATTGGTAGGTGGTGGGCCACCAGAGGTGCAGACCCACTGTAGTTCTTGTAGAAATAATGGTATTGGTGGGTCATCAAAGATGCAGACCCACTGTAGTCCTTGTAGAAATAATGGTATTGGTGGGTCATCAACGATGCAGACCCACTGTAGTCCTTGTAGAGACGGCCAGCAACCAACTGTTGCGACTGTGCAGGTGCACAATCACCATCGAAGAGTCTTGCGGAGAATATAGCAAGTCCATAAACCACCACTTGTGTACTCACAAAGTTTTTGGAATTGCCCTTAGAACCAGGAATGCTGTTATCCAGTCCCTTGCTGAATTATTAACACATGTGCAAACACTAACAGTCCCTACTTCTCACATATTGTCCGTATACTATGACCAACAGAAATGTGTGCAGTGAAATGTAACTTTCAAGTTAATATATGATGAACTGGTGACAATTACAATTTTATAACATGAGAATACAATTACAAAGATACAGAAAACATCATTAAAAACATAGCAATACAGATAACATTTGTAGTAATACAGGCTTTACAAAAGAATAAAAATATACCTATACGTCAGTGTTACAGGAATTATGACGTAAGTTCATACATAAACGATCAGAACAACTTTTGAAACATCAACTTCACACATGAACATTAAAACAGAACAGAATAAATAATGTCTAAGCATCTTCAAAAAGTAAACAGCATATTATCAGAGAATTCTACAACGTAAATCTTATTAGCTAGACACATAAAGACAGGAAAAAGACAAATACACAAGGGTACACAAACACATAGTGGGATAACACAAGGAAAGGACAGGGTTTGTTTTACTGCAGTATTTTGCAAACAAAACTATCTATACCTGCTTTCTGTATTCTATTCATATTTCTTTCAAAATAATTATTTCTCAGTGTACAATACTCATTTTGGCCCAAATCTTTTTCATATAACTTCTCAATGCATTTTTCCCTATTGTCCATAATCAGTTTCTTATATAGTCTACCCCCTCTTAAGCTAACTTAAATCTACTGAGCTCAGATGCTAAACTAAGGGACGAGGCAATGCAGCAGCACATAACAATTAACGCAAACAGCAATGAAAAAAATGCAGATTTGCGAAGCAAGCAGCATTATAGAAATTAGCAAAGCAATTGCAATATTACAACTAATATAAGGCAATGTGCAGCAAACAATAAAAATAAATCATTAGTAAAACTGGCTTTACAGAGTAATACAAAGTCAAATTCAGTAACATTATGCCTGGCAAGCAGCAGCAGTAAATGCTATAACGTATACTTAAGCATGACAAAGCTCAAGCAGAAAAAATAGTACACTAAAGACAACAATGCAGATAAAGGTAATGTATAATCGCATCTTAATGTCCATGTAATTAAAGTGGTGCACCACAACTATTTCTACAAAAGAAATTACCAAGTACTTGAAAAGAAAATGATATATGCAGTTACTGTTAATAGTCCCTTCTTATTGTTCTTTCCATTCCAAGAGCTCCTTTTTCGAAGAATGTGGGTCATAAAATAATTATTTAATAGATCTGTTGACAGAAAGTGTTCACATTAGCACATGCATTTAATTTTATTTTATGAAACCAATGCCGCAAGACAGCTGGAAACCAGATATCAAATGAAATAAGCAACTATGTACAAAGTAAAGCATAAGAACATCATTCAGTAGTCATGAGGCATTTCATAAGTTAGTAGAAAAATCTCTCAACTAGAGAGACAGTAGTCATAATCAGGTGTATAGACATAAAAATATTTCTCGTCATTTCATTGGCCATTTCAGTAAATATCATAAATTAAGAGCTCCACAGTGTAATCATATGTTTTTAAGTTCAACCATGTCGTTTTTGCGATGCTTTCTACAAAGGAACGTCAATAGCGAGGATAATGGCCTCCCTTTTTTTTTCTCCACCTGTACCTCTGAAAGGGGCACACGCTAATGGCTTTTTTCCAGGCGACTGTCGCCCAGCTGGGTGCCCACGACGCATTACGTGCAGGTGGTCATTTAACTTTCTTACGGAAATATTTACGACACCAGTTTCCGCTACAGTGACAGTCTCGTATGAAAATTTCACAGGTCGAATATTTATGTTACAAATGTGTAGAAACAAAATCCTATGAATATAACAGTGTGCAAAAAATTTTTCGTCAGCATTGTAATACATTCACACATGTACACACATTTCATAATTCTAAAGTACGATTCTTGGTTTCCAACATCCTCTTCCACAAATCAGAGTCCCTAATCACTACTCATTATTCCTTGCTTTATAACACGTATACATATTCATAGACACTTCTTAAATATTTCATCATAATAAATACGTAGCATAATCAAATTCCTCATATAGCATCAGCTTATTGACCATAAACATATCTCAGCAGCATAATACACATTGTCGTCGTAATAATATCATAACACCTCAGTCAACTCTCAAAAACGTCATAGCTTTTTGCAATAATTTCAAAACCTAAAAAAATTCTCTGCTCATGTCGAAAGTGTCATCTCCCTCAAACACACTTTAAAAATCATAATCCCATACCAAATACATCATTCAAAGCTCTCATAGTATCACAATGGTTCCAAAAAGTATGAGCATTTCACAAAGTACAGACAAAATACAATTTCATAAGTGTGAAGTTATCCAACTGTGTAATTACGTAAACATCTGTCACTGATGTAGTAAAAAAATGTTTATCTCTCAGTTAAATGATCAGATAGCTGTGTAATTTGTGTGTTAGAGAAATATGGTACCGATGAGTAAATTTGTATAAGCAAATACCATGTTAGCTAGGGCTCCTTGTGCTTGCCAAACACATGGTACACAAAGTAAGCATGTACCCCCCCCCTGAGGATTAATGTAATTATACCCTCAGGTGTTACAGATTACAACAATGGAATGAAATTATTACGGAAAACCTTTATATCATTGTACTTCAAATATCTAAAAAAAATGCATGTTTTAAGTGCAAAATTAATCACTCAAATACGTGTCCTGTAGCGCTAAATGTGCGTCTTGCTGTAAGATAATCTCTGTGGAAGTGTCGTAGTTATCGTCCTCCGAAAGCTAAGGTCTTCAGAAGCCAATGTACTTACCTCATGATACATCAAATTTCAAGTAAACCAAAATGTTGCATTAAAATATCATTAGCAGTACTGGTAAATGTTCTAAGTATGTGAGCCTTATAGTCTTTACATAATCGTGCAACTAACAAGCAAGAATGTACACACACAATAACACTGTGACATCTGTTCACTATAACAATGCATTCGTAATTTCTGTTTAAAAATGTTCCCTATGTTCTTGACTGGATATTTAACTTCAAACATTGTTGCATGTTAACAGTTTCTTAAGTCTGACAAAGCATACTAGAAATGTGAAGTGAAAAGTTTTATACCAAAGACTAAGTTAAAAAGCAGATTATCTTTCAATAAACGGTTTTACATGTGAAATGTGGTGTAAACCTTTACTCTTCCTAGTACGCAGAGTTTAAACTTCAAAGCAATTATCATGTTGTATACATCGGTAAAGAATGCTAAAATTTTTCTCAAGGCTAGCATCTTATGTTATTTGTCTCGGAGCCAGCGGGCGCACGCGGTTGCCTGCTGTGCGAGTCATTGTCTCTTTGTTGGCGCGCGCCGTTATTGAATATTTTTAGCGCAACGCAATCTGACTTTCAAAAATCCCTACTAAAGAATGGC
Source organism: Schistocerca americana (assembly GCF_021461395.2). Taxonomy (NCBI): domain Eukaryota; kingdom Metazoa; phylum Arthropoda; class Insecta; order Orthoptera; family Acrididae; genus Schistocerca; species Schistocerca americana. The sequence continues at coordinate 632,430,303 of NC_060123.1, read as the reverse complement.
CCTGACTAACATTAACCTATACGTTTCACAAATCACTTACCTCACAAAAATCTTGGTTACTCGAACTACTGCAATACAGCAGGCGCCACTACTGCCAGCTAAATAAAAGATTCAAACTATGGAAGGCACTAACTACTGATAGGGATAGTTAGCAAATGAAAGATATTAATAGAGAACAAACAATGTATTTACCTTAATATGATCAAAAGTCATAATATATATAGGAGTTCATAACATCCATTTTTACAAATATCAAAACTCCGCCATTTCTCTCTCCACATCCACCACTGCTGGCGGCTCACCTCCAACTGCGCAACGCTACGCGCTGTTAACATCCAGCTGCCGCTGCCCAACACTACAATGGCAGACAACAATGCAAACTAGACACAGACTGCACACAGCACAGCCAGTGATTTTTATACAAAGGTGGCGTTACCAATAAAAAAACCTAAACAGCCTACTTACAAGGCAACAACTTAGTTGCAAAACAAAACATACTGAATGTGATACTGTTCACAGAGGCACTCCAAGTGAGAGAGCAGACTTACGCGGAGCTTGAGCGAGGCTGGAGTCGACGGACGCGGATTCGGCGTCCAGGTCAACAGTTTTTTGGCGTTTTTGCTCTAACCCTTATGAGCCTACTGAAATTGCTGTTCTCAGAGCTGCTATCAAGCTGGCTTTATACTACGCTAGTACGTGCCTGTTAGTTACAAAGTTCTACGGTGGCAACCTACCACAGTGTCTATACGACTTATGAAGTTACATGTTAATTCCTTGAAGAGCAACTAGCTCCCTGGGACCACATCTGGTGGCGTCTGCATTTACTTCTTGTAACAACTAGTTTCGTCTGCCCTCAGCATCGTCTCTGCTTTCGCGCCTTGTAGCGCCTGTCCTCCTTACTCAGAGCTTCAATATAACACTACAGCAGCAAGGAATAATCAATATATTACAATATGTTGCCGTACCGAAGTTTCAGCGTATTTAACAAACACCTGCAGTTGCAGAAATTAAAGACCCTTATGTGGCATAATAGTGTCACATGTCCTAATTCCAACACAGTCTGTGAGGACTCTTGGAATTTAATCTAAAAAGTCGGTACTGAGGCATCAAATAGCAATACCACCCCACAGGCGTCACAATAACTCAATTCCAGGTCTCTGTCAGACATCGATGCCGATCACACAGGACCTGGCAGGCCCAATGGTGCGTCTCTTTTGCGCCACATCTCCAGTAGCTCTGTACATCTGGCGCCCTCTGCCACCGGTGGCAGCCGTTAAGGCCCCTCGTCCTCGGAGCCGCTTCACAAACCAGTTCTGAGTGACAGACTCGAAAAGCAGATCAGTTTATCCCATGGTCGCAGGGAGTGAAGTACCTCGGTGTCTGCCTTGACAAAAAAGTACTCTTTACGCAGCATATTGACGACAAGATGACGGCAGCCAAGAAGATGGGCAGGTCATTGATTCCGTTCCTGAAGAGTAAGGATATCAACCCTAAGACTAAACTCCAATTGTATAAGGCAACGATGGAGCCTACAATGTTTTATGGCTCCGCCTCGTGGGGAACTACGTGTGTCTCCAACTACCACAAACTCCAAACGCTGCACAACATTTGCTATCGATGGATCACAGGAGCTCCATGGTGGACAAGAAACGTCGACATCCGCACCGCACTCCACGAGACCACTATACAAGAGAAGGTCCATGATAAGGCTCTACAAGTTTTTGACAAAATCGATGCCCTTAGGGGCGAGGTTCAACAATTAGAATCTGTAGGAACGGTAAACCCTGCAAGATGGCACAAGTGTCGAGTACCGAAGTCAATAACGTTTCACTCCCCATAGGCAATCTTTCATAACACGAGGAAGCAGTCACACATAACAGCCTAGACACATCTCACCCTCCACAGCAGATAGACCACCAAAGAGAGCAGGCTAAAGGACCCATTGAGTGCCCAAGCCTAACTGAATGTGCAATAAATAAAGTGTTGTTCTTTTATCCTTACATCCCATCCTAGAAGAATGAGTCATCAAGGATCATCTCTTCAGCCCACACTATACACACACACACACACACACACACACACACATACACACACACACACACACACACACACACACACACACACACACACACAAAAGCCACTTCAAAAACTTGTTGTAATGCAGATTCCGTTTAGTCACGTCTCCGCCACAAAAGCTCACGTTTAGTACACGGAGACTCTACCTTGTTTATTGTATATTGAAATAGCTGGATCCTGCTTCATGTTGTATAATTTGTACTGAGACGTTGTACATATGGAGAAATAAAAGTTAAGGAAATATTCTGTCTGCTGTGTTCTACTCCTTTCCAGCTCTTCTACGACAGTCGCCGCACCTCTGTGGGGCCCACATCTCCCTACTATTGTATATGAAGTCGTACACAACAGGCACTCTGACAAGTTACGGGGTCGTCTCTCGCTCCATCACCGGCCAGATGTGGTAAAGGAGTTGTTTTCTGTCTACAGTATTTGAATCGATTACTTTTGTAACGAATGCCGCACTAGTGCGTTAGTAATCTTTATCGGTAATCAACTTACATTTCCAGACAAGAATTATTTTCTTCAATTTCAGTATTACATCAAATAAAAAGGTGGAGTAGACATTGCAGTAAACATCAGTGTTGCTATTCAGAGTAAAATCTGATAATGGTAAAGCAAACCTTGAAACAGTACATTGATATGAAGATATGGTTGATAAACTTTTCTGTAATAGCACGTGTTCAGTAACTGAGATGCTACCAGTGGCTCTAAACTATTAGGTAAGATTCTAGCATCTTAGCACAGAAGTTCCACACGAATATAGATTTTTACTGTACGTGTGGTCTGCACTGCTGCAGTCACACAAAAGCTTTCAATCGGTCTGTACACGATTAAAGATTATCTACTTATGACTAGTTATAAGCCTTATGTCATTGTTTGTAACTGTGGAATAGAGAACTCGATCCACACATCATCAAAACAATTTCTTTCCGCACACAAACTAAGCAGTTTATCGTCATGTGTGCCTTTGTTTCTTCTTGTGGTAACAGAAATGAGTACATTATTAAATTACGATTACGATTACGATTACGGTTGAACGTAAAGAAAAGGACAGCTCGATCTGACTTAGAGACCATAGGAATGAGCAAAGAAATTCATTTAAAACTCCGAGACATTGATGGACAAAAGTGGGAAGAGACGAAGACCAGGGTGACCTTGATGGCTGAGGAAATAGCTTCCACAGGGAGAACTAAGAAGAATAGGTTATGAAACCAAAACCGCGAGGAAGCCCTGAAAAAACGAAAGCAGTCATGGAAAGACTGGTGCTCGAACAAGAAAGAAAATCCGTTTTAAAAATTTATAGAAGTTGGACGACAAATGGCAATAGTGATTAGAAACCTTAATTGTGAGCATTTGAAAGAGCAATTCCGTCAAACAGAAAATGAGTTTCAGAAATACAAGTCTCGAAGCGTCCACTAAGTGTTTGTATGCATCTTCTGTAGGTGAACCCACAAGTCTCTGTTTTTGGAAAGAAAGTGAAAGCTATCATTATCCAACAAAGACATCCGTCAATTATTAGTTAAATATCTCGAGAAACCATTAAACTGCGACGAACGAAAGGAGAGATTTCCTATTTCAACTGCTGAGATCAAGTTTCAGAAACAAAACCACCAAATAGGAAGGGACTTTTAGCAACATTCAAGACGTGAAGAATATGAGTTCAGCAGATGAAGAAGGAATTGTTGCAGGATTGTGTAAACTGGGTGATGAAAATATGTTGCAGACGTTAAAGCAAATAATGCAGAATATATGGCTAACGGAAACGATCTCAGAAGATTGGAAAAAGCTATATTTTATCCTTTACATAATAAAAGAGATATTACTGATGATAACAATTTCAGAGGAATATCACTGTTTAACACATAGATTCAAGACCATTTCTAAATCTTTACGTAATAGAGTACAGAATCACGTGAACAGTAAGATCGTGGATTATCAGGATAGACTGCAGTAAGGAAGGTATTGTGTGGAGTGGATCCTGTTCCTTAAGTTCATAATCCAAGAGAGAATAGTAAGGCATATGTCTTACGTTGCTGTGTCTGAGAACTTCAAAAAGGCATTTGACTTTGTTGACACAACATATCCTTTTCAAACATTGGAAGAGATTGTTTTGGATGATAAAGAAACAAAGATAACTAGCCAAACAGTAATAAACATAAAATGTAAAGCAAATTTTGTTGCTGTATCTGAAGCTATGTATATGCGAACAGGTGTTAGATGAGATGTCTAGTCCTGTTTGGTCAGTCGTGAAATGGTGATTCGAGGATGGGAAGGAGAACTCAGAGACAATGAAGCCTATGACCAGATTCCACTGGACTATACAAACAACAGTCTTACAATTAAATGTTTAGCTATTGCCAATGACCCTGTAATACTGTCCGAAGATGGAGTTATGGCAGCAAGAAAAATCAACATTTTGACAAGATTTATAACAGAAATGACTGGATGTTACGCAAAAACGGGACATTGGAAAAAGCCAAAGATGCTTCAAATTTGATGGACACAGATTGCGGATAAATTAGAAGAGTCAATGAAGTGAAATAGTATCTCGGTGAGACAATACAGAACAAAAGCCTTGACAGGAAGCTAATAAACTCACAGCAAGTAAGGTGGCCTTCCAGTTAACTAAAAATACGTGCAATAAGAGATCTATCTCCTCTCAAGCCAAGCCACAGAACAATGTTACAGTGCTAGATCCATAATATGTATACGCAGCCAAAAGCCTAGATTTCACTATGACGGGAGACATATGGATCTTGGAAAAGAAATAGAGGAAAATCCGAAGGAGATTATTGGTGCCACTAAAACGCAGCGATGACTACAGGAATGTGAATGAGTGAAGAAAATCGGTACAAGAAAAATGAACAAGTCAGTGTAATGAGGAGAAAACGTTAAATGTCGTATTAGGCGCAGCTAGTTCGGATGAGTGAGAACAGAATTTTAGAACGTGTCAAGTGCAGAGGTCTCCCTGGTGCACATGCCCCCAAAAAATCAGAAGTAATTGAGAAAGATGAAATTTGAAGAACTTGCAATTCTAAACAGAAATACGTTTCGATAGAATATTTTGGATTAAAAGCTTCAGAGGAAACCAAAAAAGAAAACTGGAGCAAAATGGTGAGAACCTTAGAAACAACAGCATTCTGATCGGTCGAAAAGTTGTTGGAAAAAACGGGAGTGAAATCAGGAGCAGTTATTTCCGTTAGCCATAGGAGGCCGAGACCGAATGGACAAAGTACAGTTATGAAGATGCATTTAATACGTACTCGCATATCCAGCACGAAGTTGAAAAGAATTTTCGATATTGTTTCCGAAATCCACTATCGGTCACTTTGTTAACGTCTTTGTTGTCAAAACAATACACGCAAAATGGAGGATTATCTTCCCCAAAATTCGACATTTGATAACCTGTTGAGATACACGCAATGTCACATTTGCAGGAGTGGCCACAGCCGATGAGATCCAAGCACCCAACCCCAGTCCGGAGTTCCAGCGAGGGGTGTACTTAAGTTCGATCACTCATTTACTGACTCCTCTTTGTGTGTTTGCCAGTTGCATAACATCTACAGACTTTCATAGTGGTCAGAGCTCGACGTGTTCTGAAGAGATGATGTATCTAGGAGAGACAGATTTATGAATGATGTATGTTTGTATATATTTCTACATTCGAATTTACTGTTAGCAGTTGACGCTGAAAATACAGCAGAGAAGTTACGTATTGTTTTTACTGTTTGATATTCGATGTAGGATAAATTAATATCTGAATTGTCGGCGCATGAACGGCATCTGTTCCTTGTTATTGTAGCCACTAAAATGTCACACAGCGTGCACAGGAAGTCATAGCAGACTGGCGAAGTGCAAAAGGATGGTGGACCAAGGAGCTTTGGACACCAGAGCAGGAAAATTTATCTTCTTTCTATTGAATTCTTTTTGTATGTGTTCATATATTAAGTTGACATACGTAAGTTGAAATATTTAATTTGAGGTATTTAAGGAATCATGGCAACCAGGGAGCGCAAATCTAAGTGCCACGCAGCATCTAACATCTCTTTTTCAGTTTCAGGGTCATCAAATAACAGAACTGCTGTCAGCAGTTTCTCGCCTCCCACAAGCGCAAACAGCCCAGCAGCAACAGGTGCCTCAGGTTAAAGAAGGCACTCAGCTGCCGCCTCCGTCGTTCTGACAGTTAGATGAGGCAAGGGAAACATGGAAAGAATACGTAAAACAGCTGCGTCAACTTTTCGACGAGTACAAAATCATAGGTGAATCACACCATCCATTTTTCTTTTCATGTGTAGGAGTGTACACCTACCGGCTCCTAGTGAGATAGTTCCCCCTCAGAGAGCCCCAACGCACCCGTCTGAGGTCATAATTGCAAGAGTAGATGAATTTTTTGAGCGCCAAATACACGTTGCTGCTGCACGGCGTGAATTCTTCTGTACGTATAACCGTAGTGATCAGCCCTATAAATACTGGGTTGCAGTATTGCAGCGCGTGACTAGAGACCGTGAATTCACTTGTGTCGGCGGCGCAACTTACCGGTATGAATTGCTATTATTCAGAATCTATCAGATCAGAGACTGAGCGCCGAAATTCTAGAGCATCTATCCCCAGTGAAGTGCATAAAGTTACCGACTCACGCGTAGTTCATGATTTAACTGAGCAAGATTCCTGTCTACGAGTTGTCGCTCCACTTGAGACAAACAACCTTTGCCCCAGCCACATCCCCGCCTTCAGCTCTCGCATGTCAGCATTGCGCAAACAAGGCCGGGCACACTATACACAGCATTTGCCGTGCCAGCATCACGCTGATTTTACACTTTCCTAGCTCCTCACAAAACGAAGTCATAGAGTGAGTCCAAAAAGTATTCGTCTAGTTTCATATCTTTTAGAAAACGAAGTCTGTGTAACATGAGAAGAAATGTATACAAAATGTAAAGAGCTAGTCATGTAAGAAGTACTTCGATAAGTTGTTTTTGTTGAAAAGCAAGGAAAGAAATATATCCAAATCGACAGCAAGGTGAACAAAATAGAAAATTTAATACAAGAACTAGATCATAAAGTATTTGTTGTGTACATAGTTCCTCGTAGTCAGCGCATACACAAATTTCCCACTAGAGCGCGTCCCGCTAAGCACAACAGCACAGGCGCAGCGCTCGTCCGTCTTCGCACTACGAGATGGCGCTGCCATAGAGACGGACCAAATTCTGCTTCCGCCGATCCGCGTATTAATATGTAACGCAGCTAATGAGATTGCTGCTAATGTAGAACCTTTTGTCCTCGCGGGTCACACTCGCGCAGTGATACATGAACGCGCAAAGTATTATAACGAGTGTACAGACCTCTGGTTAGCCAGTCTGCATTTGTCTGCACCAGTCTGTACCAGTCTGCATTTGTCTTCCTGTACCAGTCTGCCTTAGTCTGTACCAGTCTGTACAAGTTCTACATTTGTCTGTACCAGTCTATAGTCAAGTTTCAGTCTGCACCTAATAAGATTACCAAATTCCTGTACATAGCCATGACGATAAATGTATAGACACTTTTGTCAAGTATCAGAGATATATGTGAGAATAAAATTAACGTACAAGTACCAAAGGAACTTCAGATTGTGAACTGTAAATAGCATCAAGATCCAAGTTAAGTAACTTTTACGTTTTTTATTATTTTAATAAACGTGTGTGAAAATTAATCAAGTTCTCTTTAAAGTGGGTCACCGTCAATCTGTTACTCTAAGCGTGCAAGTGGCATTTCTATCGTCTGACCTAATGGCAGAAGATAAACACGCCACGATAAGACCACGAGACATATTGCTGGCACTCGCCTACTTCGTTAGAGCGATAGGTCAAATAATCTGATGGTGTGTGTACTGAAGGTCTTACAGTACGCACACCACAGTATTCTTCCACCATCTTAACATCCCGGAATTCTGCGCGCAGTCATTAAACTCTAACGCTCACCCACAGCAGACGCTAGAGTCAACCGTTCGCGGCCCCTCACTATCACCTGTTCTGGTTCGGAACGGCGCCGATACAGAGCAGTTAGCGCCATGGGCCGTAAGGGTAGTGAGACGACGCTGATAGAAAGGAAACTTATTCAGCTCTAAGATAATGAGTACAAATCCTCCAACGAGATTGCAAAAGTAGTTGGTAGACCTAGACCGACGTTCAGTCGATAATAGATCGATTTTGCGCAACAAAATCATTAAGAAACCAACCACGTACCTGACGCCCTCACGTTTTGACTGATGCAGACGTGAGATTTATCATGAGGGAAATGAAGAAGAAATTAGAAGATCAGGCCTCCTGAGTTGGCAGGGGAGTTCGAGTCTAGGGGAAAGAAGGTATGTGCCAACGCAATCAGAAATGCCTTGAAAACGTATGGGTATCACGGCCACGTACCGCGAAAGAAATTTTGGGTGAACAGAATCGAAAGAAACGTCTTCATTTTGGGTTGTAACATAGACTGAAAAATGAAGAAAATGGCTCTGAGCACTATGGGATTTAACTTCTGAGGTCATCAGTCCCCTACAATTTAGAACTACTTAAATCTAACTAACCTAAGGACATCACACACATCCATGCCCGAGGCAGGATTCTAACCTGCGACCGTAGCGGTCGCGCGGTTCCAGACAGTAGCGCTTAGAACCCCTAGCCACCCTGGCCGGTTGAAAAAGGAAGACTTCTCGATTAGAGTAATATTTTCTGATGAGAATAAATGTAACGTATTCTGGTCGGATAGTAGGCGAATGGTGTGGCGTAAGAAGAATGCGGAGAAGTTGCCACGCAGTCTTGTGCCAACGGTTAAAGACAGTGGTGGCTCCCTGATGGTGTGCGGCTGTATGAGTGCTGCATGTGTTGGAAAATTGCATTTCATAGAAGGTACAATGGATCACCATATGTATATCAACAATTTAAAGGAGAATCTGAATCCTAGGGCCGAAAAATTAGCTCTGTAAAGAAATTAAATTTTTGAACAAGATAACGACCCCAAGCATACGGCTGTAAATACAAGGCTGTGGCTCCTGTACAATACCCCAAAACAACTAAACACCCCTCCTCAGAGCCCAGATATTAAGCCTATTGATCACCTTTCGAAAGTACTGGAAGACAGCATCAGGAGATGACACATTTCTAACAAGAGAGACCTAAAAGAAGCACTTCAAGACGAATGGGACAAAATTCCAGCCTTTCTGAAGGCAAACTAGGTCAAGTCGATGTGAAATCATATTTACAGACTGTTTATTTAAAAAGAAATAGGAGTGGACGAATACTTTTTGAAGTAGCCCTTGAATAAATTCTCCATTTTGCCAAATTCGCTATCGCTATGGATGTATTTATTTCTTTGTCCACAAATAAAAGTGACATACCAAGGTTCGTGACATATGACTGGATGTTCACATTTTGTGTTCCCTTTCTTTCACATGACATATACTCAGTCTTTTTAAAAAAATTACAACTAGGCGAATACTTTTTGGACGCACTGTATGTGAAATGCTATATAACCCATTATCAGAAGAATTTCTTCTTTAGACACACTGAATCCTGATCTTGTCATCGCATGGGACATACAAAACTGGTCTGCCTGCAAAAGACTAGAAAGCCATCATTCGATTCACACGGGGATGAATCGAAGCATGAACGCATTGAAATTAATGTCATTTTATGCGCAAATTCCGCGCCGCCTCCGAGTCAATAATCAGGTGAGCTATGTTACAGAAAACGCATACGCACGTACTTAATACGAATACCACAAAACTCAAAAAGGCTTTCCCGATCTCGAAATTCACGAAAGCGATGTGTGCGCAGGTGGAAAAAGAGAACAGTTTTTCACAACAAGGAATGGACAATTGTATTCGGGGATCACACCGCAAGCTATGGATTACACTGTAAATTTGTAACCAGTCACTGCCTTTTTAACTAGACACCAGAGCTCTGTCACGTTGCTTAACCTAGATACGTATGAAAGAATTGACCCTCCACCGTTGCAAACATCAAGTCCGCATCTCATCGCCTGTAACGGCGACAACATTTCACTACATAGGACGCACCGCTTACCTGCAAAACACAAAAACACGATTAAGGATTCCACTTCGCTGTAATCTGCTCAGCACGGTGCTGTCAAAAGGATATGCTCCGTGACCAGGAAAAATTTTTGCCATACATGTAGTGCTGAAATTCCGTGACGCAGTATATTATAGCCAGGGCTTCCTTCTGCAGCTGACTATTATTAATCTGAGAACAGTTCAAAGATTTGGAAGCACATGCGATAAGGCGTTCTGTTTTGCTAATTTTGTGGGATAAAATCGCCCCCGATGGCACAGGACGAGGCACCGGCTGCAAGCGCATGTGGTTTGGGAGGATCCTAGTACATAAGGCAAGGTTGACGAAATAATGCATTTTTCAGTAATTGAAAAGCTTCACCAACTGCCAAATAGTCGCGTATACAAACAGTGATCCGATAGTGTCAAATATTTTTTACTCCAGTCTTTGGTCACAATATCCATTCTTTAGACGATGGCCGGTTTCAGCCCGTAATGACCATCCTCAGATAATCGTCTAAAGAGGATATTGCGATCAAAGACTGATTGAAAAGCTTAGTCACAGTATTTTGTCCAATGAACGGAACAGTTTTACGCTTGAGGCGGTTCAGAGGAGCGGCAACTTGCGACGCATTAGGAGTGAACTTCATGTAGTGAGTCAGCTTTCCAGGAACCACTTTCAGTTTAAGTAAATTTTTTGTAGATGGCAGCTGCTGAATTGCTTGCAATTTTTGTCAAAGGACAGCTTTCGCGTCGATGAGACATTCTAAACTTTCAATCTTTGTGTTGAATTTTTGTAGCCAAGTCGTCGCATAATGCATGCAGCACAAGACGTGAGCAGCAAAATTTTAGTTGCACATAAGCTTTCAGCCTAATATGAACGTGAAAATCCTTTGCACATCGCAGAACACCGTCGAACAAATGTTGATACTTGTCACAGAGTTTTTGAATTACGGCATGGGAAACTTTTGTGTCAAGTGCGTGCTCAGATTAATAATAGATGGAGAAGGAAGCCCTGGCGATAATATACTGCGCCACACAATTTAATCGCTATCTTTATAGCGAAAATTTTTCCTGGTCACGGAGCATATGCCTTTGACAGCACCGTTTCATCCGTCGAAACGAGTTCCCTATCGCACAGCACAGAAGCTTCAATGTTGGTCTCTATTATTGTCAAATTACCAGTATGGATTCTGTATCACACGATGGCGCAACATGCAAACACCTACAATCTGTCTTGTTTACTCATCGGCACATATGCAGTGTTCGACTTATCGGAAGCTTCTTCTTTACATATCATATTGATTCTTCTAGTTCTCAAGTACTGGATTCTTTTCCTATTAATTCACGACGGGTCGCACAAGCCACGGAATGTGACCAGTCACTACGATGCTAAAACGTTACATTCGCAAAGGTTGGGCGCGTTCTCAGAAATGTATTCATTATTCGTTAGTGTTAGATACTTTGTGCGTCGCAACAGTTTACCTCTTCTGAATGTTCTGATTCTGCTTCACACGCCTAACGAACAGACAAGAGTGTTAATTCCCACCTAGCCGTAACAGCAGGCGCTAACTCTTCTCCACAGAGCTTCCTGGGAAGCAGTTCGCACTAAGCAGCTGGCGCGCCAACATTGTACGTGGGTTGATTTAGATAAGCAAACAAAATGCGTGACAGCACAATGTCGCTCTTGTGCGGACTATCAGGCTGCTCTGCGCCAGGAATTTTTCTCCTGGACACATTCTGATACTCCATGGCAACGCTCCCATGTGGACTATGCTGGTCCCTTTTGGCAAACACGTTGGGTGATAGTCGTAGACGCCAACAGCAAATAACCTTTCGTTGTCCCAATGAATTCGACGAATGCCGTCGCACTATCGAGGGGTCGCTCCTATATTTTCTGTCCAAAGCTTGCCACAAACAATTGTTTCTGACAACGGACCTCCTCTTTCTTCCAAGGAATTTGTACGATTTTGCAGACACCTCATGTCAGAACAGCACCATTCTCGCCACAGTCTAACGTCGAGGTCAAACGTTTCATTCGAACGTTCGAGACGCATATGTCAAAACTTGGTGCTTCAGATTCACGTGAAGATGCGTAACTGATGTTTCTGAGTTCTTTTCGTACTCTGCCAGCTCCTGATATTTCGCCCGCGGAACGTTTGCATGGGAGCAGCCGTCGGATCTCGCTGCATTTTCTTCGTTCGTATCGCTCTGCTCCAGCTTCGGACTTCACCACGACGTTTCACCCGAACTTCAGAGTTCAATATCGAGTATACAACAATCCACACTTACGGGAGTCCTGCGTTGTTCTCAGATCAGCTGGCAGAGCGCAGTGTACTATTCGCACCAGCGCAGGTACGCATCATCAGCTACGGCTCCGTGGATTCTGTGATTTTGCCGTACATCAGGCTGTTCCAGATTTCTTCATTGCGTGACGTCCAACCGCTGTGACGCAGCAATGTCCGTCCGCCGCAACGCAGCCTGCTACGCAGCTTACCGCAACGCAGCCTGCTACGCAGCTTACCGCAACGCAGCCTCCTACGCAGCTTACCGAGCGGTTGGCTCCACCAGCGGCCGCCTCACAGACGCCCACCCCAATGCGTCGCCATTGCTACCAACGCCGCAGGTCGCCTCTTCCATGAACACAGACGCCGCCACTGTCGGCTTGTCGCCGGCGCCCTGTGCTGCACACTCCATGTTTCTACTTGTGCCGTCGGATGCGTCCTGTTTCTTCTGGGCGTCTTCCCTGGCACTCGCAAGACGTAACATCGGACGCAGATTGGTCTGCTCTGCCCCAGACAAGGAACCAGCTGCTTGGCCGACCTCCTTTCGGCCCTCTCTCCGTGAGGAGTTCATTTTAGTTAGGTTGCATACTGGTAACTCTCGTTTCAGCCATTGACATTTGTTAAGTGGTGATCCCCCACCACTTTGTGTTCATTGTTATCAACCTTCCACGGTTCACCATTTCCTTGACGAATGCCACTTTTCTTAACCACATACGTTCTAATTTATGTTTGCTGTCTTGAGATATCGGGCGTTTTAGCGAACGACGCGCAGGCAATCGACCACCTTTTACTTTTTATCCATCGCAGCAATATGGCGAAGGACATTAAATCTTTAGCTGAGGACCTCCGTTTTCTCTATGGCATATTTTACGGACCTTTCTCCAAGAGGAAGTTTGTGTTTCTAGCTGTCTTTTTTTCCGTCGATTGGGCTTAACGTGTAGTCGCTTTTAACTCTTATTTCTTCTTCGAGCTCTATCGTTCTAACATGGGCGCGCACGGCCTTAGTTGATTTTGCGCCCTAAAACGAAACAAAACAAAACTAATCATTTTGTGGTGTTGCAGGTGTTCTTCTTACGTTCTTACTTGGCATTAAATTAGGACAGGAATTTCGCCTTATTCAAGACACCTTTTCAGTTTTGTTTTACCCAGACATGATTCAGCACTTTTGGTGCTTTCTTCAGTACATTGCTTTTTATTTTCTTTTTAAAATTGTTGTTACATATTAACATTTTAGCGAAACTTTTGGTACATAATATTTGCAATCGTGAGTGAATAATTGTTGCAAAATATTACACATCACTTGTCAATAGTTCACAGATGAGATATGTTTTAACGACATGATGCACTATGTGTTGTTTATAATGTTATGTCTAAAGTTCTAGTTATAGCTTAATTGGCAAAGGAGTAGATGTATGCATTAGTTTACCTACCTTACATGATGCTATTGGACATTTATGTTGGTAGCCAGTTTGCTGCACAATCTGCAACTTCTCATCTGCAACTGTAACTTGCAAATGCTGTTAGTCTGTATATGTGGGTCAAACATGCAGTAATTTCAGAGCCAGGTATACAGAATATCTCAGACCACATAAAAGCGATAGCTCACACTCAACATTCGGAGACCACCTGATAGCACACAATCACCACCAAATAAACAGTGAAACTGACTTACGCAACTTTACAACTGGTAGCAGCTTATACCAAAAATTAAGTATAGAAGAAAACTATCACATCCAAAAATCAATAGCCCAAGGCAAGAAAGTGCTAAATGAATACAAATGACAGTGCAATAAAACCCTCTTTGCCTCAACTCAAGAACTGTACAAATAACACCCACACCTAAACTACTCATGAGAAAGAAAAACAACACCCATTCTCACCCTCTCTCTCTCTCTCAGTCTGTCGCAGTCCTGAACACACGCGCACACATACGCACACACACACACACACACATGCACGCACACACACACACAAACCAAACACCACAAACGCCAAATAAACTTCAAATTCGCGCGCCTAACACAGCAAAACACAGTACGTAACAAATGAATAGTACACAGCCACACAGCCACGACAACACGTAATGGCGGCGAAAATCTGCCTATGTTTTGAAAAATCAGAGAAAGTGCAGTGTCAAGCAACCATAGGTCACGAAATCAGCCTATTCACCTCACCAACAACGTACTAGAATGGACTACAATATCAGAGCCGTACGTTACACACAAAAAACGTGATACATACACATTTTGTAATTGCATAATAAATAGACAAATAAAAACTACGCTTTGCTGTTTGCATATGAGAAGCTGTAGCTTGTGTAGCAGACTAGCTACCAACATAAATCTCCAATAGCATTCATCCACTCTTTTCACAAATAAGCTATTACTAGAACTTCAGACATAATGTTGTAAACAACACACAATGCATCAGGCCGTTGATACACATCTCAACTGTGAACTATGAACAAACGATGTATGATATTTTACAAAAATTATTCATTCACAATTGTAAATATCACGTACCAAAACATTTCTCTAAATTTTAATATGCAAAAACAATTTTACAGTAAGAAAATAAAAAAATAACCCACTGAAGATAGCACAAAAACTGCTGAAACATGTCTGGGTAAAATAAAACTGAAAAGGTGTCTTGCATAAGCCGCAATTCCTCGTCCTATTCCCAAAACAAAACTATTAACGGCGCAGGCCCCCCACCCCTCCGCCATTACCCTGGGGGGGGGGGGGGTGAGGTGTACGATACTGGCTGTTATCTGGTCGGCCGTACTTTCAAATACGCCCGCCGTCAGTTACAAAGCGGTGTTACCTACAGCCGGCAAGAGGAAGCACTCGAGATTTTGAGGATCCAATGAGCCAATTCCACAGAATTTGGTACGATATCCGTCAGGAGGACATCCAAGAACTTTATCAGAGTGTACAATCCTTAGCACAGCAAGTGCCCATAACGCCGCTAGGTGTCTATCAACCTCACAGTGGGCAGTGCTTGTTTGGAGTAGCTAAACGTATCACCAGCAAAAAGTCTGGGATTACTATAAAGATCTGCAATGTCATTAGCATACGACATGAACAACAATGGGACTGAAACACATCCCTGGGGCACACTTGAAGTCAGTTCGGCATCTGTCGACGAGATCATGAGACTTCAAATTAATGTTCTTACAACCTTGCATACAATCATAATTATTCGGTATATTATTCGATTCCCATTTATTTCAATTGATATTCCTTACGAACAGTGAAGACGTGGACGGAGACACCCCAGACAACAGAGGGATAACAATTTGTTTTTCGCCCGCCACACGGCGTGGCAAACAGGAGTGATGGCCTGGGGTGGAGTTTCTTTTCATAGCAGGACACTTGTGGTTACCGAGCGAGGTGGCGCAGTGGTTAGCACTCTGGACTCGCATTCGGGAGGACGACGGTTCAATCCCGCGTCCGGCTATCCTGATTTAGGTTTTCCGTGATTTCCCTAAATCGTTCCAGGCAAATGCCGGGATGGTTCCTTTGAAAGGGCACGGCCGACTTCCTTCCCTAATCCGATGAGGCCGATGACCTCGCTGTTTGGTCTCCTTCCAACCAAACAGCCCAACCCAAACCCTTGTTGTCATCCGCGTCACCCTGACAAGACAGGTGTACGTTGACGGTATTGTATGCCCCGTGTTGTTGCCCTTCATGGCATGCCATCCTGGGCTTTCAGCAAGATAATGCCCGCCCGCACACTGCAAGAGTTTCTACTGCTTGTCTTCGTGCTCGTCAAACCTTACCTTGGCCAGCAAAGTCAACAGATCTCTACTTAATTGAGAAAGTTTAGAACGTTATGGGCAACGCCATCGAACCATTTCGATATTCTGGGGGACCAGCTGACCAATTGGACAGAATTTGACACGATATCCGTTGGGAGATTATCCAACAACTTTATCAATCGACGCCAAGCCGAATAACTGTTTGTACAACGAATGGAGTTGGCCGATCGCGTAAGTGACTTGCTCAGTATATGAATCTCTTCCCCTTGAATAAATCACAATTGTAATGAAACTCTGATCATCAGTTTGTCTGTACATGTACATGACATCTACCAATTTCCCTGCCAATAATTCCTTCGCACTGCGTCGTTTTATTGTATTAGAGGGAATACAAGCACAGCAGTGACGAACAGAGAATTTTTCTTGTGACGATACGGATGTAAATGAGGATATCCACTGACAAAAACGACTATGAAAGACATCAGATTCCGAAGGTTCGACTCCTATGCACCCATCCTGGAAAGGGCAAAGCTGGTCGGCTTCTTACATGCTGGTGTCGTGAGCATCCATGAAAAGAGGCTGACAGATGATGAAACTACGTGACACTGTATTGGTTGTCAGAGTCTCATCGCAGACCGGAGACTGGCCTGATCTGCAATGCAGGATAGACGTCGATCTGCGGTAGATATGTTTCAGAGCTCGCCATTTAGCGCACGTTATTGAATGCAGGGTTCAGCAGTTCTGTTCCCACGTAGACCCAACGAAGTCGTGATTTTCAGTTACAGCGGACATGATATCATGGAGAGTGGACGGTGGAGCAAATTAAACGTGTCTTTTGGTAGCCCGGAGCACGTATCTACTTACACAAGGTCCTTGGTAGAGTCCACCATCAACGGCTGCTTAAAACATCCGTGGCATCATGGACGCAGGCCGATTGGGGGCAATATTACGCTATGTGCTTCCATAGTATCTGTTGTCGTAATCGATGGAACCATGAAAGGCGTGGATTACGGGAATATAGTTATGGATTACCTATATCCCTAAATGCTTCATATCTTCCCCCACGTTGATGGTATCTTCCACCAGTATAGCTGTTTGTGTCACAAGGGGAGAATCGTGATATAATCGTTTGAGGGGCATGATATACTCACCTTGATATCTTTGCCGCAAGATTCACCAATTCTGAATCCGATGGAACACATCCAGACTGCTATCGGGTGGCAGCTCCACGTCCACAAATTACGGGCGAGTAATTTACGACAACTGTGTGACTTGTGGGTAGACATTTGGTGTACATGCCTCTGAAGCTTACTAAAGAGATTTCGAATCCATGCCAAGGCCTAAAAAAGGATGTTATCAACGAATTAGTCATAATATTTTGTGTCATCAGTGTATGATGTATTACAGTCTGTAGAAAGCTCCAAAAATGTTCAGTCAGAACTTGAAAAGAGATGACTACTGTACTGATGAGTCATAGCTGGAGTCAATCCACCTATTCTAATACTTTGTGTAAAAATTTGTAGGGATATAAAACGGAACGATCAAGTAGAGTTAGCAGGTAAAAATTCATTGTCAGGGTACTAGGCGCATGCAATTAGTCTACAAGTGAGATTACTTACAAGAAAATCGTGTAATACATTCTAGAATATTGCCCAAGTGTGTGAGACCCCTGTCAAATAGGACTCACAAGAGATACTGAATAAGCGGTCTTATGCGATAGTATATAGGGAGGGGGACCAGGGGAATGGTGTATTTTTAATATTTTGAATGACGAATGGTGACTTGTAAGAAACAATAAAACAACTTCAGTTCCGACCAGGTTAAATACACTCCTGGAAATGGAAAAAAGAACACATTGACACCGGTGTGTCAGGCCCACCATACTTGCTCCGGACACTGCGAGAGGGCTGTACAAGCAATGATCACACGCACGGCACAGCGGACACACCAGGAACCGCGGTGTTGGCCGTCGAATGGCGCTAGCTGCGCAGCATTTGTGCACCGCCGCCGTCAGTGTCAGCCAGTTTGCCGTGGCATACGGAGCTCCATCGCAGTCTTTAACACTGGTAGCATGCCGCGACAGCGTGGACGTGAACCGTATGTGCAGTTGACGGACTTTGAGCGAGGGCGTATAGTGGGCATGCGGGAGGCCGGGTGGACGTACCGCCGAATTGCTCAACACGTGGGGCGTGAGGTCTCCACAGTACATCGATGTTGTCGCCAGTGGTCGGCGGAAGGTGCACGTGCCCGTCGACCTGGGACCGGACCGCAGCGACGCACGGATGCACGCCAAGACCGTAGGATCCTACGCAGTGCCGTAGGGGACCGCACCGCCACTTCCCAGCAAATTAGGGACACTGTTGCTCCTGGGGTATCGGCGAGGACCATTCGCAACCGTCTCCATGAAGCTGGGCTACGGTCCCGCACACCGTTAGGCCGTCTTCCGCTCACGCCCCAACATCGTGCAGCCCGCCTCCACTGGTGTCGCGACAGGCGTGAATGGAGGGACGAATGGAGACGTGTCGTCTTCAACGATGAGAGTCGCTTCTGCCTTGGTGCCAATGATGGTCGTATGCGTGTTTGGCGCCGTGCAGGTGAGCACCACAATCAGGACTGCATACGACCGAGGCACACAGGGCCAACACCCGGCATCATGGTGTGGGGAGCGATCTCCTACACTGGCCGTACACCACTGGTGATCGTCGAGGGGACACTGAATAGTGCACGGTACATCCAAACCGTCATCGAACCCATCGTTCTACCATTCCTAGACCGGCAAGGGAACTTGCTGTTCCAACAGGACAATGCACGTCCGCATGTATCCCGTGCCACCCAACGTGCTCTAGAAGGTGTAAGTCAACTACCCTGGCCAGCAAGATCTCCGGATCTGTCCCCCATTGAGCATGTTTGGGACTGGATGAAGCGTCGTCTCACGCGGTCTGCACGTCCAGCACGAACGCTGGTCCAACTGAGGCGCCAGGTGGAAATGGCATGGCAAGCCGTTCCACAGGACTACATCCAGCATCTCTACGATCGTCTCCATGGGAGAATAGCAGCCTGCATTGCTGCGAAAGGTGGATATACACTGTACTAGTGCCGACATTGTGCATGCTCTGTTGCCTGTGTCTATGTGCCTGTGGTTCTGTCAGTGTGATCATGTGATGTATCTGACCCCAGGAATGTGTCAATAAAGTTTCCCCTTCCTGGGACAATGAATTCACGGTGTTCTTATTTCAATTTCCAGGAGTGTATATCGTAGTACTGGCTTTTAAATCGTTTCGTTGAAAGAAAGAACCTGAAAAACATAATTTCATTTTTTTTCCTTGGGAGCAAGGGGAGGGGGGTCGCCAGCTCCCGTTTCCCATAAGTATGGGCGCCCTAAGTGCTGAGTGTATCCAAATAAGATCACCACGAATGGGTTTGGATCCATGGAAGAGAATTACAGAAATGTAAATACTGATATGGCTGATATTTCAGTACAGACACAACTATTCCGTCAAAGCATACTTACGAAGTTTGAAGATTCATCTTTAAGTGAGGAGTCTTTCAATAACCCCCTAGCTATCCCTCCCGAAGAGACCGTGAATTCAAGATTAGATTAGCTGTCGCCCGCAAGAGACGTTCTTCCTGTGTTTCATGCGCGAATGGAACGATAATATGCTGAAATGGTACAATTCGATCCAACTTCTGCCACGCATTTTACAGTGGTTTTCAGGTACAGATGTAAATGTGCCTGTTTTGGAGGAGAACGAAGAACCGTTGTCCTGGAACTGTGTTCTTTACACTTGCACACCGGTCAGTTATAATAGAACGAGCAACGCAAAGTACTCAGTCCTGTAGCTTAATCACCGCTGGTGTGACATCACATTGCATCGTAACTGTTATAGGCTGATATCAGAACATCATTTTAGTTAATCTTGTGGAATGTAATCGAGAACATTTCGAATGTTGAATGGACATACATACAGGATAGGGTGCCAAATAAATACTATGATGCAAATACATTGTACATTTGAATAGTTTCCCTATGCAGATTAGTGCGGGTTCTTACTGGAGCAGTAGTTACATAGCTCATTCGTAGTTTTTACTAAGAGTGGTAGTAGCGTGGTTGAGCGAGTCATGTCACCAGCTTCATTCAAGAGCCGTCTGCATTGTTTGGGACACTTAATGTTACGAATTACACGTACTCAAATGGCTGATATAGTACCTAATTTAACGTTTAGGCTCCATCTAACGGAGGTGTTTTATACGACAATGGATGGAACGTAAAGCGTAAGCGTAACCGAGAAAGAATCAGTTTTCTCTTTAGCCTGGCAGTTTCTGGATTACAATCTAATTCTGAAAGGATACCGCAGAACTGTCACCGTTTCTTGCGGTCGTTTTGAAAGAGTTCATTATGCTTTACGCTAGGAATCTGGATCATGTGACGTAATCGGGAAGTACTAGAGCATGCTGAAAAGTAGTACCATCAAATATTTTGTGTGAAAACTCTTATAGCTTTTTAAATGAAACGAACTTTATTAATAATCTACATCTTTGTTCTTCACGTCTAAATATTTATTCCTCAACATAGTCATGCTGGCGAAGAACACATTTCTCCAAACGATGGACCAGATAATTATACTGTCACTGCAGAATTTTGGTTCTGTTGACGGTGTTGCAACCTAACCTTTGCTTCCACCGTTACATCACTTTCCAAGTGTTGTCCTCGAAGGTGTTATTTAGGTTCCGGAAAGAGATGAAAATCGGGTTGCGCCAAGTTGGGGTCAGCACCACCGTTTCCATTACGAGCACGAACAACCGAACGTCGCACATTACTGATGTCTATGCAATAATCATCGTATACAGCCATCATTTTCCTTTTGATTTCTTGGTTGCACGATTTGCGAGGTTTGAAACTCGCTTACAGCACATTGCTTCTCACACAACGACATATTTACGTTACAAGCCACAATTTTACACGCTACAATTCAGAATCCCCCAGCGGCAGAATGTTGGAACTAGAGTCAGCGAAAATGAATATTATGAGCACTTCAGCAGATGTTGAGAACAGAATAAAAAATTCGGAAGCGTTATTTTTTCACACACTCTCGTGTTTGCTCTGTGCGTTACACACAGAGGTGACAAATGTCATGGGATACCTCCTAACATCGTGTCCGACCTTGTCTTGACCAGCGTATTGTAGCTGTGGTGTCACCGCCAGACACCACACTTGCTAGGTGGTAGCCTTTTAAATCGGCCGCGGTCCGCTAGTATACGACGGATCCGCGTGTCGCCACTGTCAGTAACTGCAGACCGAGCGCCGCCACACGGCAGGTCTAGAGAGACTTACTAGCACTCGCCCCAGTTGTACGGACGACTTAGCTAGCGATGCAACACTGACGAAGCCTCGTTTATTTGCAGAGAAGATAGTTAGAATAGCCTTCAGCTAAGTCAATGGCTACGACCTAGCAAGGCGCCATAGCAATTGATAGTTATCGCATGAAGCATGTCTCATCAAGAACGTTGTACACAAATGATGGATTAAAGTTAAGTATTCCAGAAGCTACGTACTTTTCTTTATAGCATTCATTACGTATCCTGTTTCAGACCTCACGCCATCCTGCGTGAGCTTGTAGCGTGCATTTCGGCCTTCTCTAGCTATATAACAGTAGCAGCTTGAAGTAACATGGACTAAACACGGCGTTGGAAGTCCGCTGCAGAAATATTGAGCCAATCTGCCTCTACAGCCGCCCATAACTGTGGAAGTGTTGTCGTTGCAGGGTTGGGTGCAATAACTGCGTTGTCCGTGGTGAGAGGTAATCCCTAACATTTGATATTCTCAGCACACTCTTGGCACTGTGGATTCCAGAAGACTGAATTCCCAGACGATTTTCGAAATGGAATGTCCCGTGCGCCTAGCTCCAACTATCATTCCGATTTCAAAGTCGGTTAATTACAGTCGTGTGGTCGTAATCGCGTCGGAAATATTTTCACACCAATTATCTGAGTATAAACACGTCCGCCATTGCACTGCCTCCTTCAGCCCATCTGTATATGTGCGCATCGTACACGTGCATATCGCTACACTGTGATTTTTGTCATCTCTGTGCATTCGCCTTGCGCTACTAGCGTCCAGCAAGTACTAGAGTCTTTGATCAGAAATCCACGATAGCTACGGTTCGACGTCCAGATTAGATAGGTAACGAGCAGTGGCTAACATAGATGCACCCCACGTGACTTGATTCCCGTTCGGCAGCTCCGCATCAGAAACTGCCTCATATTTATGCTCATGGCTGTGTGTTCCAGTACTAGCCACGCTCTACCCGCAGCCGCCCAACGCGTCAAAACCGTCCGCTCGGTCGCCGGAACCTCGCATCGCTTATTCACGGGTTCCACGCACCAATTTCCGACTGACGCTGCACATCGGTCCAAACCAATCGCGTGTTCGTGGCACGGAAACACGGTGTGCCACTGTGGTCGCAGAACTGAGGGCGGTGAAACGTGTACAGAGAGAACAAACTGATTGCTGATACCAGGTGCTGAGGTCAGCTGCCGAAAGAGGGGCGGTGAATGGCACTGTGTGTTCACATGCCTCGCTTGCTGTGGAACTTGTGCAGAAATTTTTGATTCTGACTGGTATTATCTGCTCTCTCTTTTCACACCGCTGTGATGCGAGGACATTTTTAAGTATCCTTGCCATTCACCACTTTTTTTCTATGGTAAAAACCGTAACGGTGTGTCACTTTTATAGTTTTATTTTACATGTTTATTATTACAGTGGCCGGCACCACAATAGACGGGTAAAGGTCATTTCATTTTCGTAGCGTTGCAAGTCTGTAAAAACTACAAATTCATTTTCAATTACTAGAGACATTAGAGCATACTACTTGTCAAAATGTGCAAATTGATGTACTTACACGAGGGCTGTTTGGAGAGTAAGGTCTGATCGGCCGCGAAATGAGAACCACAGCGAAAGCCAAAAATTTTTATTCGCAACAGATAGCCTCAGTCAGCTTCCTCTCTAAATAGTGACCGCTCCTACTTAGACATTTGTCGTGGCGTTGTACATATTTCCCTGTACCCTAGTCACAGGAAATATACTTCTGTGCTTTCCGCCAATTCTCTACACCGGTTTGCCTTTCGTTGTTTGCGCCAAAATGTTGTCTTCGTAGCCAGCGGTTCATGTGAGCAGAGTTGAACAACGGAAGGAGCCAATTAAGGGCTACATTGTGGGTGAACAAAGACCTCCCATCGAAAAGACGGCAGGAGCGTCTTCATTGCCCCTGCAGAATGCGGCTGAAAATTGTCTTGAAGATAGAAAGGCATGACATTTATGGTATGAGGCCTGCATAGGTTTAGGCGAAATCTCGCCATACTTGGCGGTTGAGACTGTTGTTTTAGGCATTTCTACGTGGTAGCTTTGCTCTCTGAACTGAAAAGAGCGACGAGAAGATATGGATAGGCACGCTCAAGACACTGCCCAACACATCCGTGCAAATTTCAATCAGATCTTCACAGTGGTTCCCATTTCGCGCCTAATAGGACCTTACTTTCCGAATAGTCCTCGTAAAATAAGGAATTTTTCTCGTTATTGCAATAAAACATAAAAAACAGTTTCCGTTACAAGTCTGGTGAAAACGTTACTCTTTATTTCAACCAGTAGAAAATTTCATAATGCCTCGTGACATGGAGATGAAAAAAATGAAGGGGATTTAGAAGATTTTTATTTATCTACAGTAGCCACCACGTGTACAAAATATAAAAGAAAATGTCGCACAAAAACATTATGATTAGTTTTGCCGACAGTTTTAGAAAACGTTTGTTAAATTGTGGTCGCTGACTTGCATTACTGTTAACCAGAAGAATAATTCCTGCGAGAAAGTTTTTCCAGAAACATTGAAATTATTTTTGGACACTCAAACATCATCTTTATTCTACTGTATTATCCGTAACTGGAGTTTTATTTCCAGGGCTTCTGCCTGCGAAAAGTCTTGCGTAAGGTAGTATGTCTGCTGTGTTCGGCTACATGAACCACGTATAACGTTTCCAGTCATAAGGACATCTAGCACTGAAGTCATAATTAAAACACATGGAAAAAGTTTCAGAAGTATAAGGAAATGGGTAATGCGGTAAGATGAAACACGAATTCTGAACAATTAGTATGAAGGTTTTTAGGAAAAAATGCATTTGTTAATAAATGCAGAGGTGATAACCATATTTTAAGTGACAGTTACTGGAGAGTTAGCTTATTTCCAGCGTTTGTCACAGATATAGCATGCATCTAACAAACCGACCACGCTTACTCGTCCTCACAAATCTTGTTCAAATTTATGCGGGTCTTGGCCAGAAACGGAAGTGACAGAAATGAGGCTTCATATGGGCAAGCCCTTAGAAAAAGTAGCATTCTTGGCTCGGATACTGTGTGGCATGAGCCATTTATGTTAGCGTACTTCCCACGCAGCGATTGGAGAGGCCGAAAGATTACAGAACGGTAATACAAGGGTAGTGGCGTCGATTCCCTATGCAGACAGTTCCTTTAATTTTCAGTTTTTACCTTACTTAAACTTCAAATATAGCGAAGTGCTCAGTATATGGCATTTCTTAATTTTCATAAAATACTTGTAAAGGAAAGGGAATGGGAAATTTTGATAGCAAATAAATTTACAACAAGTGACTACACTCACCACACCCACTGTGAATCCGTCGATAATATCCCACGTATGTATTGTAATTAAATCGTACAGGACTTGGCATTCCTTTGAGCAGAATTACGCGTAGCTTTCTGCGAACAGTGCAATGAGACAGAACTTTTCATCGTTTTTATCGTGTGCAAGGTGCCTAGAGAGTTACTGCCTCCCCTGTACCCAATGAATATAACACCAGCATGTGTAATTCATCAACTGCGCCGGCCGCGGTGGTCTCGCGGTTCTAGGCGCGCAGTCCGGAACCGTGGGACTGCTATAGTCGCAGGTTCGAATCCTGCCTCGGGCATGGATGTGTGTGATGTCCTTAGGTTAGTTAGGTTTAAGTTGTTCTAAGTTCTAGGGGACTGATAACCACAGCAGTTGAGTCCCATTGTGCTCAGAGGCATTTGAACCAATCATCAATTGCAGAATAATAAAAAGCTCTGATTTTATGTGAAGTTGTGTAGGCCTTACAGTCATTCCCTGGAAATATATTTGCTATCGAAAATTAACCACCGGCCGCGGTGGTCTAGCGGTTCTAGGCGCTCAGTCCGGAACCGCGCGACTGCTACGGTCGCAGGTTCGAATCCTGCCTCGGGCATGGATGTGTGTGATGTCCTTAGGTTAGTTAGGTTTAAGTAGTTCTAAGTTCTAGGGGACTGATGACCATAGATGTTAAGTCCCATAGTGCTCAGAGCCATTTGAACCATTTGAAAATTAACCTTTGCCTTTTCTTTCCATGTCTTCAATGAAAACATTAATAAATGTACTATATTGAGCATTATTTTGGTTTATTTACAATGTAAGTAACTTAAAAATTGTAAATAAATAAAGTTTCCGCGTAGGGATACGGTCTTACGAGCCTCTGATTACCGTTCTCTTGCTCCGGCGTCGCCTAACGCTGAGATGAAACCACGCTATCAACAATTCCTCATGCCTCACCCGACTCTCGCCATAAACCCTATTTAATTTTTTTCTAAACGTTTGGCCGTCTGGAAGTCTTACTTGCATCACTTTCATTTCTGGCCAAGTTTTTTTTTTCCTTCATTGTATTTAGATTCCCCCCGAAGGGCGCGGGTTCTGGCCAAGCTGTCCACGTACCATAAATTTGGAGAAATCGATGACGAAGAATAGGTGCTGTCCACTTGTAAGTGAAAAATTGAGAGAGAGAGAGAGAGAGAGAGAGAGGTCTAATATATACACAGGGTGGTCCATTGATAGTGACCGGGCCAAATATCTCACGAAAAATGCATCAAATGAAAAATCTACAAAGAACGAAACCTGTCTAGCTTGAAAGTAGAAACCAGATGGTGCTATGATTGGCCCGCTAGATGGCGCTGCCATAGGTCAAACGGATATCAACTGCGTTTTTTTTTAAATAGGAACCCCCATTTTTTATTACATATTCGTGCAGTACGCAAAGAAATGTGAATGTTTTAGTTGTACCACTTTTTTCGCTTTGCTATAAATGGCGCTGTAATAGTCACAAACTTATAACTACGTGGTATCACGTAACATTCCGCCAGTGCGGACGGTATTTGCTTCATGATGCATTACCCGTGTTGAAATCGACCGTTTACCAATTGCGGAAAAGGTCGATATCATGTTGATGTATGGCTATTCTGATCAAAACGCCCAACGGGCGTGTGCTATGTTATGCTGCTCGGTATCCTGGACCACATCATCCAAGTGTCCAGACCGTTCGCCGGATAGTTACGTTATTTAAGGAAACAGAAAGTGTTCAGCCTCATGTAAAACGTCAACCACGACCTGCAACAAATGATGATGCCCAAGTAGGTGTTTTAGCTGCTGTCGCGGTTAATCCGCATATCAGTAGCAGACAAATTGCTCGATAATTGGGAATCTCGAAAACGTCGGTGTTGAGAATGCTACATCAACATCGATTGCAGCCGTACCATATTTCTATGCACAAGGAATTGAATGGCGACGACCTTGAACGTCGTCTATAGTTCTGCCACTGGGCACAAGAGAAATTACGTGTCGATGACAGATATTTTGTACGCGTTCTATTTAGCGACGAAGCGTCATTCACCAACAGCGGTAACGTAAACCTGCATAATAAGCACTATTGGGCAACGGAAAATCCACGATGACTGCGACAAGTGGAACATCAGCGACCTTGGCGTGTTGATGCAGGGCCGCACAAGGTGCGTGCACCGGTGCATCGCACAGTGCAGGGTGCAGAAGACGGCTGCGCTATGTTGACGACGGTGCAGACCCCCTTTCCTCGGCTTTGCGCAACAGCGCTGCCTCTCACTTCCTTAGCTTGTGTCGCTCGCGCCGCCTGTCTCGAGCTGTTTCAAAGCTTTTACCCTGTTGTCTTCGTCATTGCCAAATACTAATGTACACTAGGCGGAGAGCTTAGTTTGGTGTACCGGTACAAAAGAGATTTATATAATAACTCTAATAGTAACAATTTTAAATTTGGTTTCAACACATATGTATCTTTCTATGTGCTCTTTATTTTATTTGCAATTTTGCTACTAAGGTCTGAAACAAGAGATTGGCTGACAGCAATTCTGAGAGAATTTTTTAAATTACAATTAGAAATACTAGCACGCAATCTAGTTTTTGTACAAGACAAAAGAGAAAAACACCTTTCGCATGCACAAGTGGAACCAAACATAGAAATAATCTTCGCTGCTTCTCTGTGTAACTTGGGAAATTCTTCCTTCGGCAAATTCTGGTAGAACTGGAGCAAACCTTTTGTATTGTAAAACACATCCTTTCGGTGAACATCGCTTTGCAAATCAATTAGGTCGAAATGTAAATCTGAAGGCGCACTTTCAACATCCATCGAAAAAGGTTTCATAAAAACATCGAGAACTGGCTGCGGGTAGGTAATTTCCTGAAACAATAACAAAGCCAATGTTAATAAATGAAAGTAATGTAAGCCGTTGTTTCGAAGTACTAAGATGCGATAGATTTTAATAAACATGTAATGTGTACTATTGGTTTTAATGTAATGTTACACTTGCATATGTCACGCAATATCGTTTATTTAGCTGTATGATATACCGGCACATTACCTGGAATCGGTCGTTAAACGCATTTTCAAGGGATTGTAGCACCTCGACGTATTTTTCAAAGCGCGCTCCTTCCTGCACAGATGCTGTCAAACAAAATCGTAGTACCGCTTTGATTAGAGCGGTTATAAAAATCAGGCTGTTTTACTAAAGGTACAATTTATATCTCGCTTACCTAGTTCAGGAAAGTGTTGCGTATTTTTCTCTGAAAGGTTGTTTTTGAGGAGCTTCAGTTTATATTGGAAAGCGTTTATTTTGCTGATCATATCGTTGATGAGATTGTTTTCTATTTGGAGTTTCAGACTTAAATCATTTAGGAAGCCATAATGTCTGCCAAAAATCCTAAATCGGCTACCCATTCAGGGACATGAAAATATGGCTCCGGACGTCCTTTGCTTTCCAAAAACTGAGCCACAGTGTGGCGTAGTAGAAAAATTCTGGAAATCACTTTCCCTTTGCTCAGCCAGCGGACCTCAGCGTGGTAGGGAATATCTGGATACTCCTCTTCAAAGGAAATCAAACATTCCTTGAATTGACGATGAGTGAGTCCATGAGAACGAATGTAGTTCACGATACGCACCACTACCATCACATCTTGAAGACCGATAACTTTCGCACAAAGAGCCACTTGGTGTGCAAAACAATGAACGGAAATTCGGCATGTTACGTTTTTTCCGCAGTAGGCCAATAAACCCTTTTGCTTTACCGCACATTGCTGGTGCCCCGTCTGTGGTTACGGAAAACTGCTTTTCCCAAGGGAGTCCTATTCCTTGAGCTGCCATTTCAACAGCTGCTAAAATATCCCACCCCGTAACAGTCTCCTTCAACGAAATCATATCCAGGAGCTCTTCCGTTACATGTAGGTCGTCGTCCACGCCACACAAAAATATTGCTAACTGAGCCGTGTCGTTAATATCCGTGGACTCATCAAGTGCGATGGAGTACGCTACGAAGTTTTAAATTTTGGCTGCCAGTTGACCGTGAAAATTCTCAGCAATGTCGTTGATTGTCATTCTGGAAAGTGGTATTCTGCTGTACGCGGGAGCTAATGTGAGATTCATTGTCTCTACTACGTCCAACATAATGTTTTTTATTAATGGCCCGTCCATAAATGGCCTCCCAGCTCTTGCTAAACGTAGAGCAACTTTGTAACTAGCTCTGAGAGTCCTTTCGCAACACCCCTCATCTTCTTCACCCTAAAGTAGAGAAAAAAAGATATGTTATAAATAATTTATGCGAAAACGAAAACTAAGGAATCCAAACAAATGTTATTTCGTTTCGCATGACCTTTAACCAAAATATACATGCTAAAGTACTTGCAATAAACCTCGTTTGCAGATACAGAATTCTCTTCTTCAAGAGTTTGCAACTTCCGTAATTCTTCCTCTCTGGCATCCCCTGTTATATCACTATACTTTTCTGAATGCAATTTTCTGTAGTGTCTTTCAATAGACGATTTTCTGACACACGTAATTAGTGTACCGCAGATTAGACATTTGGCTTTATCGTCGCAACGCACATAAATGTAGGAGTGTTCCCATCCCAGTTTAAATTGACTTTCGGCAATTTTCCATTTTTTTTGGAGCAGATGGTTCCATTATTCCGGTAATTGTCTTGCGCTTACGTATTCCAATGTTGACTATGCCGTCTGGCAGCGCATTCGGCTCCCCACAGCGTCGGCCTCACGTAGCAAGCCGAGTTGAGGCGAAGTATGCCGAGTTGAACCAATGCACTATGCAGGCACTCGCTGCACCTCGCTTTGCACGCGTGCGGTTTTCCGTGTTTGTGCGGCCCTGTGTTAATGTATGGTGCGGCATTATGGGAGGAAGGATAGTTGGCACACCATTTTATCCATGCCAATCTAATTGGTACAATGTATGCTGATTTCCTACGTAATGTTCTACCGATGTTACTGCAAGATGTTTCACCGCATGACAGAATGGCGATCTACTTCCTACATCATGGATGTCCGGCACATAGATCGCGTGCGGTTGAAGCGGTATTGAATAGCATATTTCATGACAGCTGAATTAGTCGTTGAAGGACCATACATGGCTCACACGTTCACCGGATGTGACGTCCCCGGATTTCTTTCTGTGGGGAAAGTTGAATGATATTTGCTATCGTGATCCACCGACAACGCCTGACAACATGCGTCAGCGCATTGTCAATGCATGTGCGAACATTTCGGAAGGCGAACTACTCGCTCTTGAAAGGAATGTCGTTACACGTACCGTGCGACTGCTACGGTCGCAGGTTCGAATCCTGCCTCGGGCATGGATGTGTGTGATGTCCTTAGGTTAGTTAGGTTTAAGTAGTTCTAAGTTCTAGGGGACTGATGACCACAGCTGTTAAGTCCCATAGTGCTCAGAACCATTTGAACCATTTTTCGTTACACGTATTACCAAATGCATTGAGGTTGGCGGACATCATTTTGAGCATTTATTGCATTAATGTGGTATTTACAGGTAATCACGCATGCGTTCTTAGAAATAAGTTCACAAAGATACTTGTATCACATTGCAACAACTGAAA
Organism: Schistocerca americana; assembly: GCF_021461395.2. Taxonomy (NCBI): domain Eukaryota; kingdom Metazoa; phylum Arthropoda; class Insecta; order Orthoptera; family Acrididae; genus Schistocerca; species Schistocerca americana. The sequence goes on along the minus strand of NC_060123.1, from coordinate 632,399,899 downwards.
TAAAATGTTCAAACGTACCTACGTTCTGTATTTTAATTTGAAAACCTACCAGTTACCAACTGTTCGTTTAAAATTGTGAGCCTTATGTTTGTGACTATTACTGCGCCATCTATCACAAAGCGAAAAAAGTGCTCCAACTAAAACATTCATATTTCTTTAGGTACTACACGAATATGTAATAAAAAAAGGGGTTTCCTATTTTAGAAAACGCAGTTGAGATCCGTTTGACCTATGTCAGCACCATTTAGCGGGCCAACCATAGCACCATCTGGTTGATGACCTCAGATGTTAAGTCCCATAGTGCTCAGAGCCATTTTTTTGAGAGAGAGAGAGATAGATAGAGAGAGAGAGAGAGAGAGAGAGAGAGACAGACAGTCAGACATAAATTGAAATCAAGCTAGCTCTTTACCTAATATTCATTTACCTAAACTGGAGCGATATCTGGTTCCGTGCCGCTCGGAGTAGCCTCGTGGTTTGGGGCACCTTGCCACGGTTCGCGCGGCTCCCCATGTCGGAGGTTCGAGTCCTCCCCCGTGCATTGGAGTGTGTGTTGTCCTTAGCGTAAGTTAGTGTCAATTAAATTAAGTCGTGTGTAAGCCTAGGGACCTATGACCTCAGGAGTTTGGTCTCGTACGAACTTGCCACAAATTTCCAATTTCTGGTTCCGTACCTTTAAGTTAGCTGTCGCATATTTCGGCTAGGTGTGCCATTATAGGCTCCACTATGCTGTGTCTTGTCCCTGGCTCAAAAAATCGACGTCCTGCTGTGCTTCCGCGTGTTTTACGCACCTCGCACAATGATGCCAAGACACTTCTTTCTGGAGCTTCTCGACATCATAAAATTTGAAAGTATTGTCCTTTTCCGGCACTTTCGTTTGGCCTGAGCCCAGATCGTTCCGTAGGGTTGTAGAGGCAGCAATACCGTGGCAAGAATACAACTTTGTGTCCCATTTTGTTTATTAGTTGGTCTAATTCGTACGTCTTTTTCGCATCTAGGATTTCTTCGGTAGACAGAACTTCAGTATTCGATTCGTCGACTGAAAATAAAACATTATTGCTATTCAACCCCTCCATTATGTCTGCCTTCGGTCAATTACAACGTGGTAGACTTTCTGCTTGAATGAAATGAAAGATGGCGTCATCCGTTACGTTAACTCGACCGTCTTTCACGCAGAAAATAGTCGCATAAACCAATTCTTAAAAACTACTCCATTCGTTTCTGAATAATAATCGGAATTGCACGAAGTTTTACCACCACGAAAAAACAAGTTTATTTTCTGGTATAAATCCCGTGATCAGTGAACCAGCGTGGGCGATGATAAGTCGGCCACCGTTACCAGTAAGCACCTTCACACCACCGATTTCTTTCAGACATTTCATATATATTATTGGTATGGTTTCGAGAAACCCAAATTCAATGTAAGTATGCTTCAGGCCTATTGTCCCCATCACGTAATAAGTGGATTGTACGCAAAAACTCCGCTCTGGCTGCTGCAGTGTCTCTGCGTCCCAGTCAGAATTTTGTCTATCATTATACCTTCTGAATTGAGAAACAAGTGAGCAGAGAGGGCTAGGAACGTAGGCAGACAGCCAGAAGAATTAATTTTTCGACGCAGATCACCCTGTATTTTACTCACTGTCGGATTCTCTCCTCTGTTATAGTAAACAAGTACAGTTCTCCGAGTGAGCTCTATTTTAAAATCATCAAATTCTGTGCACTTCCGTTGTCATGTGTGTCCACTTTCTTGGAGAATCGAAGCACATGTTCACATCTGGAGATTCTGCTGAAGTTACTGCTCCGTTAATGCTGCCTACGTTCGACACGGAAATGCCACTAGCTTTTGCTGTCGGTTTATGAATCTCCGCAAAATGTATGTTATTCCTTACTTCTTCGCTGTTAGCCAGATCAGTAAAGAACTTCATTACATTCGATACGACAATTTAATTTTATTTTCGAATGTCTTGCTGCCCTTTTCGCACACCGAGCTGTGTAGCAATACGCTCGGCCCTTGCTCTTACATTTCTCTCACTACTAAACACAAATCGGTGCATCTTTACACGGAAGACTAAAAACAAACGTAAACACACGATATCGCGCGAGAACACTGAATATTCAGTCGGCGCTTACTATATCACTGGCACAATGTGAAGCGAGTGAAACACAGTGCATCGTGCCTGGTGACTGCAGGCAGTGGGTGTGACCTTCAGCTGAGGTCACTATAACATGTTTATTTTTGTGTTTCAGTATTTTAATTTCGTGTTAACATTTGGGATAACTACACTAAATGGAACTGCTATACGACAGATAGTAAGGGGTCGGTGTCGTGTGGTTTGCCAAGTATGCCACGTACTGCCGTAAACTTCGGTTTCAGATACTACATGGACTTAATATTGTGTGAAGAAACTATCAGACTTACTAAAAATGTATGAGCCTCGTGAAATTCTGCAGGGTACAATAATAGTGTACCCGTGGTTATGGCCGTGATTGTTTCTTAACTGGACTAAATTCTTTGGCGTAATGTGAGAATCAAAAACTGATTCGTTTATAATTTTGACTAGCAGAATACCCAGCGTTGCTTGGGTATGTATTTATTTCAGTTCTATTAGCCAGTCTGCTCCTTTCATATCTCTCTGTCCATCTCCTCTGCTCTCCTTTCTGTTCAGCTCGTTTTCCCTAATTCTCTGTTCACCTCCTCCACACCCTCCCCCACCACACTCTGCCCCTCTGCTCTTCATGTTCCTCTCTGTCCATATCCACCACTTCCTCTCTCTCTTTCCATCTCTGCCCTTTCTCTGTCCATTCCCACCTCCCCCCTCTAGCAGTTCATGTCCTCATACCCCATCTCTTTGTCCATTCCCTCCCATTCCCTTTCGATGACAGGTACCACTCCCCCCCCCCCCCCCTTTCTACCCATATCCTCCTTCCCTATCTATGTCCTATTTTGCTCTCTGTGCCTGTCCACCTCTTTCTCGCCTTTTCTCTCTCCATGTTAGCATATCATGCCCAAAAGTAGGTTGCTAGCTCTTATCCAACCTTTTTTTCACAAAATAAATAATATGTGTACTAAGCTTGACTGAAATCGATCCAAGGTTTAGGAGGAGGTTCTTACAGCTGCTTTGCCCGCATAGGCACATATCACGTGAACAATGATGCGCCAAGTAAACTGGTATAGGCATGCGTATTCAAATACAGATATATGTAAATAGGTAGAATACGGCACTGCGGACGGCAAAAAGTGTCTGGTGCAGTTGTTACATCGGTTACTGCTGCTACAATGGCAGGTTATCAAGATTGAAGTGAGTTTTAACGTCGTATCATAGTCGGCGCACGAGCGATGGGATACAGTATCTCCGAGGCAGCAACGAAGTGGGGATTTTTCCGTACGGCCATTTCACGAGTGTACCGTGAATATCAGGAATCCGGTAAAATATCAAATCTCCCACATCACTGCGACTGGAAAAAGATCTTGCAAGAACTGAACCAGCGATGACTGAAGAGAATCGTTTAACCCTTCCGCAAATTGGTACAAATTTCAATGCTGGGCCATCAACGAGTGTTAGCGTGCGAACCATTCAACGAAACATCATCTATATGGGTTTTAGGAGCCGAAGGCCCATTCGTGTACCCTAGATGACTGCACAACACAAAGCTTCACGTCTCCCTTAGGTCCGTCAACACCGACGTTAGACTGTTAATGACTGGAAACGTGTTGCCTGGTTGGACGAGTCTCGTTTCAAATACTATCGGGTGGATAGGGGTGACGGGTATGGAGACAACCTCACGAATCCATGGACCCCGCATATCAGCAGGGGACTGCTCAAGCTGGTGGAGGCTCCGTAATGGTGTGGGGCTTGTACAGTTGGAGTGATATGGGACCACTGATGCGTCTAGATGCGTCTTTGACTGTTGGGACGTATGTAAGCACCCTGTCTGATTACGTGTCAATTGTGCATTCCGACGGACTTGGGCAATTCCAGCAGGACAATGCGACTCGCCACAAGTCCAGAATTGCAACAGAGTGGATACAGGAACGCTCTTCTGAATTACACACTTTCGCTGGCCACCAAACTCCCCAGGCACGAATATTATTGAGCGCGTGTGAGATGCCTTGCAACGTGCTGTTTACAAAAGGTCTCCACCCCCTGGTACTCTTCTACGGATTTTTGGACAGTCCTACAGATTTCACGGTGTCAGTTCCCTCCAGCACTACTTCATACATTGGTCGAGTCCATACCATGTCGTGTTGTGGCACTTCTGCATGCTCGCGAGGGCCCTACACGATAATAGGCAGGTGTACCAGTTTCTTTGCCTCTTTAGTGTATTTATCATAGCACACACATATTTGTGCACATATTTCTCCTCTGTTTCCAGGGAATTTCTACCTGCAGTTTCATTTACACGCAGCTGAAAGTCTATGACATCATGTTTCCTGTACTAGGGATTGTGCAATATTGTGATCTGTAGGTACATTCCGTGTCATATGTGGACACTGTCTGTAAAACGTCTTGAGAATAGAGTTAATAACAAAGAAGTAATAAATTTAAACGTGATGCATGATTCGCCAGTGCCGGGCGGGGTGGCCGAGCGGTTCTAGGCGCTACAGTCTGGTACCGCGCGACCGCTACGGTCGCAGGTTCGAATCCTGCCGCGGGCATGGATGTGTTGTGTGTGATGTCCGTAGGTTAGTTAAGTCTAAGGAGTTATAAGTTCTAGGGAACTGATGACCTCAGATGTTTAGTCCCTTAGTGCTCAGAGCCATTTGAACCATTTGATTCACCAGTTTTCACGCATCCCAGTTTTTACGACATCATGTCGCTTGGAGTATGTGTCGTGCAATGATGTAATATTGAAGGTATAGTCAGAGGTAAATGTAAGTATTGCCTGAGAATGTTGATAATAGTAAGTGATAAATTAAAACTTCATGCCTGACGCAAAAATTTTACCTCACGAAAAGCGTGAATGGTGGTGCCAAGTTCCTATGGGACCAAACTTCTGAGGTCATTGGTCTCTAGGCTTCCACTGTACTTAATCCAAATTAAACTAACTTACGCTAGGGAACAACTGGAACCCCCGGTGGGAGCATCTGAGCGAACCGTGGCAAAGCCTCTCAGACCGCATGGCTGTCCCGCCCGGCAACAGCGTAAATGCAGAACCTCTTCTCATTTTGTTTGGGTTGTCAGCGAGATAAATTTTCATGAAGATTTGATAATGCGTGTGAAGTTTTGTTTCAAGACACTAAGTACTCTCATTCCCAAATACTGGAAGAAAAATTGTTGGGTATTCGCACGTCGCAGTCTGCACTTCTTTTTCACACCCGCTGCAACCCCCACCCCTTTGATGGGTAGGTGGTTTTTACCCCTCACAGCGATTCTTTCCGGACGGTAAGTGACATCTATACCAAGTCTGGTTGAAATCGGTCCAATAGTTTACGAGGAGATGAGAAACGTACATATATACTTATGTACTTAAATGGTTCAAATGGCTCTGAGCACTATGGGACTTAACTGCTGTGGTCATCAGTCCCCTAGAACTTAGAACTACTTGCACCTAACTATCCTAAGGACATCACACACATCCATGCCCGAGGCAGGATTCGAACCTGCGACCGTAGCAGCAGTGCGGTTCCAAACCGTAGCGCCTAGAACCGCACGGCCACTTCGGCCGGCACTTATATACTTAAACATATACACATATAGACACATGCATAGTTATAACATGTATGGCTTTGTAAGAAAATACGGTACCGGGCACGTGCTACTATAAAATGGTTTATTTAACTGCTAAACAATTTTACATACAAACAGAAGCGTGACCTCCAGACTTTTCATGGGTGCGCCAAGTGTGCCAAAAACAGGCGAAGCTCGTTTTCAATTCTCAGCGAGCTGACGTGATTTCACATACTTTAAAAACTGTGAAGCCGGCCTAAGTGGCCGTGCGGTTCTAGGCGCTGCAGTCTGGAACCGCGAGACCGCTACGGTCGCAGGTTCGAATCCTGCCTCGGGCATGGATGTGTGTGATGTCCTTAGGTTAGTTAGGTTTCACTAGTTCTAAGTTCTAGGGGACTAATGACCTCAGCAGTTGAGTCCCATAGTGCTCAGAGCCATTTGAACCATTTGAACCAAAAACTGTGAACCTGATTGTAGGAACTATATCATGAGGTTGAAATATCAATGTAGTCCAAATACGAACGTATACTTGTTCTTTCGCTTGTGCATTTTTCCCGCGGTGTTCTCTGGGTCGGCATGGTTACAATCGGATTTGACATGGTTGGGTTGAAGGGAGGACCGAATGCCCTTCCTGCCGCCACCCCGTACCCCCCCAGGACGGAATCAGTGTACCCCAGCTGTCTACATCTAGTGCAAATCATAAAATAATGCGAACGTGTTTCAGATGTCTGCGACTCGTGTAACTGACGGGGGACGTGGAGACCAGCCCGATATTCGCCTAATGGGACGTGGAAAACCGACTAAAAATCATAGCCAGGCTGACCGGCACACCCACCCTCGTCGTTAATCTACTGTGTGAATTCGATCTGGGTCGGCGCGCGTACCCGAGTCCAGGCAGCAGCGCATTAGCGCTCTCGGCTAAACTGACGGGTGTCCAAATACGAACGTCAATGAACTTAAATTAGAAGTTGCTTAAGATCAGCCCACGGGAGGAATCTTAGCGCCAGCAAATGGATTACGCACACTTCAGATGAATGCAAAAGCTTGTAACCAAACGTTAACAGACCTGCTAAAACTTCGGTGTCACCAGCTATCCACTAACACCGTCAGACGGCATCGTCCATCATGGACAGATAAGCAAAATTACACGCTATAGAGTTGGCATAAATTTATGCCTTCGCAGTGACTATGAAAGCGTTTCAGATAAAAAGAAAGTGGTTCAAATGGCTCTGAGCACTATGGGACTTAACATCTGAAGTCATCAGTCCCATAGAACTTAGTACTACTTATACCTAACTAACCTAAGGACAGAACACACATCCATGCCCAAGGCAGGATTTGAACCTGCGACCGTAGCAGCAGCGCCGTTCTGGACTGAAGCGTCTAGAACCGCTCGGCCACAACGGCCGACGCGGTTCAGATAATTAATTTTCACAGATTTCATCAGATACGTGCTCTTCAAAAAATGTACTTTCCCAATAACTAAATTCACGTGTCTATGTTTTCAATGTTAGATTTATCAAAAGCTGACCTTCGCCGGTTTTTCCTGTTTTTTCTTTTCTTTATTATAATTTGAGTATTTATGTGTCTTTGATGGACGTATTCTGGTGTATGTATTTTTAGTGATATTGTTAGGGAATTTCCATGTTTATATCTCGTAGTTTTTGAAGTGTAGCCGGCCTGAGTGTCCGAGCGGTTCTAGGCGCGTCAGTCTGGAACCGCGCGGTTGCTACGGTCGCAGGTTCTAATCCTGCCTCGGGCATGGATGTGTGTGGTGTCCTTAGGTTAGTTAGGTTTAAGTAGTTATGAGTTCTAGGGGACTGATGAGCTCAGATCTTAAGTCCCATAGTGCTCAGAGCCATTTGAACCATTTTTTGAAGTGTGTTTGAGGTATGGAGTCCGTCATTAGAGTTCTGACTGCGACTAATCGCAATAAAGTAGGTTATGTCTTTGATGCAAGTTCTACACAAAGTGGGAATGTTAGACCTGATAGAGACTTACGTTCATGTTCAGTAACATGTTACAACATTCCCTAGGTCGTGACTGAACTTGCTTAGCTTTTAACTAATTGTGGACAATTTCAAGGTCTGAAGAGTTACTGGAATTTGAACGTGTTACGGGTAATACGCTGTCGTCCTAGGCATAAATCTCTGTCTAACGTTTCGCCTTCCGATGCTAGAGACATCATTAGAAGAGCGTATAATACTCAGAAAGCAGTAGCAGGGTCAAACCAAACAGTCTGCGTGTGTTCACGTAACAATCTGCTCGTCACGTCATCAGACTGCTGTGTAAGACCGTGGAGTCGCGCCGTTGTATGTTATGGAGCTTGTTGTTGGGAGGAGTTGATGCTGTGTGTTTCATTTCGCACGAAGTTCCACAACTTGTTTAATTTCAGTCCTTCTTTTCCGTTGAAATTGTTGTTATTTTGTGTGTCTATGGCCCTCTGCAGATCCTAGCTAGGTAATTATTAGATCTTGCTGATAGCACGTTGTCAGAGAAACTAATTTGATGTTTTCACGGTCGTAGCGCATGATCTGCTACCGACAATTTATCCGTTTTGCCCAGGCGACAATTGGTCTTTGTTTCCTTAAAGTGAATGTTAATGCTTCATTTTGTAGTTGCTATGTAAACCTGGTCGGAAGTGCAGCTCCTGCTGTGGAAAGCGGCGGGAATATGACCTTTACCGTTTTCAAACACTTACACACTTTCTTGTTGGTTTCAATACTGCACCAACACGGTGTCTTCTGAGTACACTGCTGATGCGATATGCGACATAGTTTGCAAATGGAAGGAAAACTTCTCCTTCAATTAGTTCTTTCTCTTTAGAAGCTCTCTCTAGACCTTTTAGAATGTAGAGCCACCTTTATCTCTGCATTATGAATATGAAGTTTTGTTTTAATATTTTATAAATTTATTCATGGAATTTTCGTAACTTATATTTGTCTGGAGTTTTGTTTACTTGTTACAAACATGACATTTACAGTGGTTGGTATCGCAACGGGCTTTTTTCAGGCCTCACCTGACTAGATGTTACGTCATTTCGTTTCTGAGTTAAATATCTAGACACTCTTTGGGTGAAAATTTAATAGGAAACGGATTTCTAGTGACAGGAATCCTAGTAGGAGTATAGCTTTTCATTGAAACTAAAAAAGACCCAATTTCGATACATGATACTCTCAGGAAACAAGGCTCCAGGTTTAATCTTATCAGAGCCAGGAGCAGCAGAGGTATGGATGCGTTTAGTTGATTAGTGTAATACATGGGAAAGCTTTATCCAGCTGCAGATGTCTCAAATGATTGATGATGATGTATGAACATCAACGTAATTGACGTGCTGACTGTCGCCATGACATAATGAACAGAAGTGAGTGAGTTCGAGTGGGGAGACATGTTTAAACCTCACAAGCATTAGCTTAATGGAAAGTGATTTCGGATTAGTTAGACTTGTCCACGTCCGTTCTTCACTGTATTTATGAGAAGTAATTAGAGAGATTACAGAAATGTTAAAACCAGTTGCTGTCGAAAACTGTGTATGTCCCACATGCTAGCAAACGGAATTTATTTGGGTACCTCACAGTGACAGTAAAGCGCTGTCGATATAGTGTTGTAGTATGGCGCTATTTTTTCTTAGCCATTTTTCGGATCGCTTGTTAAAATAGTTATTATTTACAAATTTTTACTAGTACCCAGTTTTGTTACAAACCACATCTTTTTTAAGAAGTCGCGAATTATTTCATGACAGTCAGAATCGCTCTTCAACGAAGGATCGAAGTATTTCATTTACACATTTATCTGTGATGAAACGTACTATTACATTTAATTGAACACAAACAGTGTTATTTACATATAACAGACTCCTTCAGTTTGTTAGGATGTACTCCTGCACGGGGAATTGTAATAGGACGTAAAGACATCATAGAGAGGGTCTCAGACATGCTGATAAATGTTGTTACTGTTCGAACGGATCGTGCATTACTTAACTTGTTGCTACACACAATGGAACGAGCAGATAAATGCGAATTATCAATTTATGTTAGGTACAGAGTATTTTATACATTACTATCACCAGCTCTGAGACATGATCTCAGCTGCCCGTTGATATTAGTCACTCCATCTTTCCTCCGGTAGCTCCGCAAGAGTTCTTCCCTATGGTTGATTAGTGAATTTTGGTAGCAATGCTTTTCTGCTCACAAACAGTCTTGAATTTCGTTCACACGCATATATCACCAATTCGTCTGGGATGTTGCTCTTTCTGATGCAGTCCAATGCCACTAAAGGCCTACACTTATTTCAGAAATTAAATTTCAGTCCCCTCACTTTCACTTCTGTCTTTGGCTACGAAAGAGAAATATGGCCGACAGTCATCATTCCTTAGAACATTTTTTTCGTGTATCGTTTGTACAGAGAAGAGTCAACGGTCTTCTGTTTGATCCGCATACTCATTAAATGTTAGTAGTTTGGCTTCAACATCCCTGTAGGATTCTGTCTCTAACCTCTCACCTGGGATAACTGAAATGTGTTATTTCACGTAAAGTAAAATTGTAGAATAAACATTTCATCATACAATATACATTCAATAGAATGTAATCGCTACTCGGTCCGATGGTAGAAGTCTGTGTTACTCCATTACTTATCCCTACATTAAGAAGTCGATTACGTTGTTGAAGCACACTTGAGCCGTCCACACACTTAGTATGTGGCAGACAGGTTCTAAGTACTCTCATTCGATAACATGGGGAGGAACATAATGGGACATACCATTAAGTAAGGCTTCCCGTACAGATTATATCAATCCCGATTCTTGGGCTTTGATGCCTGGTTTCACGGTAACAAACACAAACTAACCGAGGGAGGTGCCGTAGTGATTAGCACACCGGACTCGCATTCAGGAGGACGACGATTTAAACTCGCGTCCTGCCAACCTGATTTAGGTTTTCCGTGATTTCCCTAAATCGCTTATGGAAAATGCCGGGATAATTTCTTTGAAAGGGCACGGCCAACTCCCATCCCCAGTCCGTCCCTAACCCGATGGCGCCGATGACCTCACTGTTTGGTCCCTTACTCAAAATCAACCATCGAATCAACCTACCAACCAACACTTACGGAGTAAGGAGGTGAAAGCATTATAGTATAATTTCATTTCTAATGCCTTCTGCATTAGAATGCCTGCAGTGTAGATTAAAGAAGTTGATGATTTTATAAGCACTGCATTTATTACATGTAATTGTATTACGTAGAACATATCGGTAAAACGTAACACACAGAGTTACTTTCGCTTTTAGAGGAAGTATGGGTTAACACGGTGTAGATTGTATTCTTATAAGCATTGTATTCGTTACACCTAATCGTATTACATAGATCATGCCAGCCAATAAAAGTAATCTTTTCACAAGTATCATAAAGTTCAAACATTTCAGCCATCACCCCAACACCCAGCTTCAGGCCATGAAGACAATTTTCTGTTACATATACGCTATGTGATCAAAAGTATTCGGACACCTGGCTGAAAATGACTGACAAGTTCGTGGCGCCCTCCATCGGTAATGCTGGAATTCAATATGTGGTTAGCCCATCCTTAGACCTGATGACAGCTTCCACTTGCAAACATATACGTTCAGTCAAGCGCTGCGAGGTTTCGTAGGGAGTGGCAGCCCATTCTTCACGGAGTGCTGCACTGAGGACAGGTATCGATGTCGGTCGGTGAGGCCTGGCACGAAGTCAGCGTTCCAAAACATCAAAAGGTGCTCTATAGGATTCAGGTCAGGACTCTGTGCAGGCCAGTCCATTATAGGGATGTTATTGTCGTGTAACCACTCGGTCACAGGCCATGCATTATGAGCAGGTGTTCGATCACGTTGAAAGATTCAATCGCCATCCCGAAATGCTCTTCAACAGCGGGAAGCAAGAAGGTGGTTAAAACATCAGTGTAGGCCTGTGCTGTGATAGTGCCACGCAAAACAACAAGTTGTGCAAGCCCCTTCCATGAAAAGCACCACCACACCGTAACACCACCACCTCCGAATTTTACTGTTAGCACTACACAGACTGGCAGATGACGTTCACCGGGCAATCGCCATACCCACACCCTGCCAGCGGATCGCCACGTTGTGTACCGTGATACATCACTCCACACAACGTTTTTCCACTGTTCAATCGTCGAATGTTTATGCTCCTTACACCAAGCGAAGTGTCGTTTCCCAGTTACCGGCGTGATGTGTTGCTTACAAGCAGCCGCTCGACCATGAAATCCAAGTTTCCTCAGCTCCCGCCTAACTGACATAGTACTTGCAGTGGATCCTGATGCAGTTTGGAATTCCTATGCGATGGTCTGGATAGATGTCTGCCTATTACACATTACGACACTCTTCAACTGTCAGAGGTCTCTGTCAGTCAACAGACGAGGTCGGCACGTACGCTTTTGTACTGTACGTGTACCTTCACGTTTCTTCACTATCACGTCGGAAACAGCGGACCTATTGATGTTTAGGTGTGTCGAAATCTTGCGTACAGACGTATGACACAAGTGACAACCGATCACCTGACCACGTTCCAAGTCCGTGAGTTCCGCGGAGCTCCCCATTCTGCTCTTCCACGGCGTCCAGTAACTACTGAGGTCGCTGATACGGAGTACCAGGCAGTAGGTGGCAGCACAATGCACCTAACACGAAAAACGTATGTGTTTGGGAGTGTCCGGATACTTTTGATCACATAGTGTATTTATACTGAACTTTATTCAATGATTTAAGCAAGTTAACATATTTACTATATTGAAAAATAATCAGTTCTCTTTTCCTGTAATCTTATTTGACGTTCTGTTATAAAATCATACAGGAGCTTATACGTTTTTATATCATCCGTTGTTAAAAGAGTTTTAGTGTTTTTAATTTTCGGTTTTCCAAGCATAAGTAAATCTTCCACACTTCTCGGTTATTCAGCTGGGTGGCGTGGTCCAAAAGCCGCGATATTTCGGCAAGCTTACTTGTTTCTGTCTTCAGGCAGTCAACCGCGTGATCCGCGACCGGTGGTGGGGGAACCGCAACGCCCCGGGACAGATACTTAACCGCAGTCGCTCTTCGATCACGGTTGCGTGCAGATCTCAGCCGCCGTGGTGACAATGGGTCTTCTTCTTCAGATGTCCTGACGGGAGCTGATTTCCGTGTAGACTGCCGATATGATTTGATCACACTCAAGGCCGGAACCTAGGCCTTGCTTAACTGAAAGCCAAATGGTTCAAATGGCTCTGAGCACTATGGGACTTAACATCTATGGTCATCAGCCCCTAACTAACCTAAGGACATCACACAACACCCAGTCATCACAAGGCAGAGAAAATCTCTGACCCCGCTGGGAATCGAACCCGGGAACCCGGGCGTGGGAAGCGAGAACGCTACCGCAACTGAAAGCCGCTGTCCTTATTCATCAGCGCGTCATGCACTTGGATCTGTACTGCCATTTTCAGAATGCAATCCCAGGAAGTATTCCATTGCTGCAACACGTATGGGCCATCGCAGTTCACGTCTTGTCCATGGGACATGCAGTGCTCTGTCACGCGATCTTTGTCGGCTGTGCGTTGTTAGCGTGGCGTTTATGCTCGGTGCATCACTCCTGTGCAGTCCCGATGGTATAGTCTACATACGTTTTTCGCATTGGCACGGAATACGGATAAGGTAGCATCGTCAGTTGCTTTCTCTGTAGAGCTGATCACAACTCTCTGAAGTTCGTCTTGCAGTGGTTTGATTGCTAATCGTTCGTATTTACCAGTTTGCTTGCAGGTGGCCGTTTGCCATTCCCTGTTGGCTTGAGACCAGCTAACTGCATCCGTCCACTCCTGCAAGACAGGGGGGGAGGGGGAGGGGGGTTGGTTGTTTGGGGAAAGAGACCAAACAGCGAGGTCATCGGTATCATCGGATTAGAGAAGGATGGGGAAGGAAGTCGGCCGTGCCCTTTCAGAGGAACCATCCCGGCATTTGCCTGGAGTGATTTAGGGAAATCACGGAAAACCTAAGTCAGGATGGCCGGACGCGGGATTGAACCGTCGTCCTGCCGAATGCGAGTCCAGTGTGCTAACCACTGCGCCACCTCGCTCGGTGCAAGACAGGGAAGAGTGTTGAGGCCAGATGTAAGTGGAGTGAGAAGAGTTCTCTCGATGTCTAGTTGAGTCTATCCAGGTCCAGGCTGGCTCTTCTGGTGCTCCGGTTGGTGGCGCCGGTGCTGATATGATGAACGACCTTGGCAAAATATCGCATGATTCTGTTCTCTCGCCTTCTCAGAAGAAAGACAAGGAAGGCGAAAGGCGCCCCTTCCTGTTCCGAAGCCTGTCGAGCATCTTGATATTGCTGCGTATCTCCTCCCTGTAGAGGTTCTTGACGTATGATTTTAGGTTTTCCCGGCGTATCAAAACCACCGCAGAAAGAACCTCACACTATTGTCGTCAGCTGTACAGCGAAATTTATTGACCATACTACATTATCCGTACTTGAGAAGGTACTAAATTTTGTACCGACACAGACAACAATACCAAAAGTGAAACTCAACATCGCGGTGGAACAGACCGCTCGTGCAGTTCGACATGATGCTGCAGAGGAAATACGACGGGAAACAAGCCGCGTATCCACCAGGGCGGCTCTTCCGAAGACAAACATCTCCGAGAAGGGAGGAAAGCACTGAAGTGACTCCGACAAGATGCCGATACCGTCGTCCTACCAGTAGATAAAGCGAACTGCACGGTCTTACTAACAACTAATGTATACAAGCAAAAATTGTGCAACCTTTTAGAAGACGACACCAACATGTGGACTGAAGACGAGCCTATCATCAAAATGGAAAGGAAGACCGCTGAGCGTCTCCAGCACACCTTCCTAGACAAGAAGACTCTCCTCGAGTAGCTGCGATTCCTGACTCCCTAAAGTCCACAAGGAACGAATTCCTCTCCGCCGATTGTGAGCAACATTGCAGCACCAACATATGAAGCAGCAAAACACCTGGCACTGATGCTCGGACACTTTGTGGGCAAATGTCAGCACCATATAAGAAATTCGGTGCATTTCTTCCAGCAGCTACAGAACTTCCGACTGGGAAAAGAAGACTTTATGGTGTGCATCGACGTTGCATCCTTCTTCAGTAAGTTACCTCAAAGAGACTCCCTAAACCTCATAGGAGAAAAGTTCAGACCAACCCAAACGAAACTGTTCGAATTCGGGCTTACGTCAACGTACTTTCTGTTCGACGGGAACTACTAGGAACAAACAGATGGTGTAGCAATGGGTTGCCCACCATCACCAACAGTGACCAATATGTTTATGGAGACTTGTAAAGAAGAAGCCCTGGAGTCAGCATTCTGCAGGTCGTCTTGCCTTTTTTCGATATATAGACGATTGACTTGTTATCTGGCCACATGAGAGATATCGCCTACAATACCTTCAGCGGCCACTGAACTCGCTGCTCCAGAATAATAAGCTCACGATGGAGGTAGAAGAAAACAACCAACTTCCATTTGTAGATGTGCTCGTCATGCGAAGACTGGATGGCACACTAGGACACAGTGTCTACCGCAAACCGACACATACACATGCATACCTGCGTACCGCCAGCAGTCATGATCCTTCACAGCGAGAATATGTACTAAGCACACTGGTGCACAGAGCAGAGCAGGTGAAATCTCTGACCGTGACAGCTCAGCAGCTGAATTTCAGCACTTACAGATCGTACTCCGCACGAACGGTTACAACAACCTCCAGATGAAACGTCTGCTTAGGCCGAAGAAGCCGAGACCCCAACCTACCGAAGACGAACACAAACCAGCTGCAACGGCAATTATACCATACGTCGGGAACACATCGGCAAAGATCGGCAGAACACGGTGAAAACACAAGTGCGTGTTTCGCCCTCCATCCAAGACGAGAATAATGTTAGGATCCGTCAAGGACGACTTAGGACTCCGAAAATTGGAAGTTTACCGTATTCCGTGCCAGTACGGGAAAATGAATGTATGCCAGACAATCCGAACGGTACAGGAAGCTGCACTCAGGATGAACGCACACATAGAATGCACAGCCAACAAACTCCCCCGTGACAGAGCACTCCATCTCCCGTGAACAAGACATGAACTACAATGGCACATGTGCGTTGCAGCATCAGATACCATCTAGAACTGCGACCTAATTGGCCAATTATTTTTGTCTCAGTTATTAACTATTTCTCATTTGAAGAAACATCATCAGTTATGTGGACTGGCTATATTTCTCTTCTCGACACACATGGTACCTGTTTTAATGAGAATTGTCCTCTTTACAAGCTCTTGTTTATCGAAATATCGTCATCAGAATCCTGTTTATGATATATTTGCGAGTACATGATTTCCTGACTAATTACCCGTAAACCCGCCGATGATACGTAAATCTAAGCGGCATAATTGCTGTAGCATGTCAGCAAAACTATCGTAGGCTAATGAGTTTGCATATCCACAAAAAGTATAATTAGTGACTAATTACGTTTTGTTCATGAATATTAACCACAGCTGGTTCGCAAAACGAAATAACTGCATTAAATTACATAGTGTTATTAAACTGTGCTCGCCTGGACGCAACAGTGTCGCTCACGTTGTTGCACATTAACTATTTCAGGCGTTATTAATTTTCGTAATTTTAATGAATTTATTGCTCTTCTATTATCTGTAGCTAATTATCCGTGCCGTAGTAGTGGTGGGGCCTATTTCATGTTTTCAGCTAAAATTCTGCGTCTGATACTGATTTTGAATGTTACATGACTCTACCGAGGCGCCCACATTAATAATAATAGTGTTTTCAAGTTTATGAGTTCTCGACACTTCTGCGATTTTTTCGGTGGCAGACATTGATGCTTCCTGTCAAGTGCCGACTAAATTTTACTTACAGACCCCTTTCAACCTTCCATGTTTATCTCTCATCGTACATCTACCAATGGCACCGGACCACATCCCGTCTACATCTACATCTACATATATACTCCGCAATCCACCATACGGTGCGTGGCGGAGGGTACCTCGTACCACCACTAGCATCTTCTCTCCCTGTTCCACTTCCAAACAGAACGAGGAAAAATGACTGCCTATATGCCTCTGTACTATTTCTAATCTCTCTTATCTTATCTTTGTGGTCTTTCCGCGAAATGTAAGTTGGCGGCAGTAAAATTGTACTGCAGTCAGCCTCAAATGCTGGTTCTCTAAATTTCCTCAGTAGCGATTCACGAAAAGAACACTTCCTTTCCTCTAGAGACTCCCACCCGAGTTCCTGAAGCATTTCCGTAACACTCGCGTGAAGATCAAACCTACCAGTAACAAATCTAGCACCCCGCCTCTGAATTGCTTCTATGTCCTCCCTCAATCCGACCTGATAGGGATCCCAAACGCTCGAGCAGTACTCAAGAATAGGTCGTATTAGTGTTTTATAAGCGGTCTCCTTTACAGATGAACCACATCTTCCCAAAATTCTACCAATGATCCGAAGACGACTATCCGCCTTCCCCACAACTGCCATTACATGCTTGTCCCACTTCATATCGCTCTTCAATGTTACGCCCGAATATTTAATCGACGTGACTGTGTCAAGCGCTACACTACTAATGGAGTATTCAAATATTACAGGATTCTTTTTCCTATTCATTTGCATTAATTTACATTTATCTATATTTAGAGTTAGCTGCCATTCTTTACACCAATCACAAATCCTGTCCAAGTCATCTTGTATCCTCCTACAGTCACTCAACGACAACACCTTCCCGTACACCACAGCATCATCAGCAAACAGCCGCACATTGCTACCTATCCTATCCAAAGGATCATTTATGTAGATAGAAAACAACAGCGGACCTACCACACTTCCCTGGGGCACTCCAGATGATACCCTCACCTCCGATGAACACTCACCATCGAGGACAACATACCCTCCCCCACCCCCCCCCCCTCCATTCACTCACTCTCTCGCTCTCTCTGGTCCAAGATAACCATCTTTCTGTGTTTCGTGAGGGCTCCTCAGTAACAAGGACGATAAATAGAATTTTCGGAAGGCGTAAGTATTCTGCTGTGCCAGGACGTTTTGTGACAGTTCTGACTTTAGAAGCCATAATATCCTATCCAACATTTCATTTCATAGTTTAGATGAGATTCCATTAGCTGATGTGTGACGTAAGAAGTGGAGTGAGAGGCAGACATCAGATGGTACAATGAGTACCTATCCAGTGACAAATTTTGCCACAGCAGGAACCACAGCCAAAAATCTCTAATGTTCATTTATTATTATTTATTAAAAGTATAATTCAGATTTAACTGTCAGGCGAACTAACCTCTCAATAGCAAGCTATCACACTCTCGTATGAGATGCCAAACTTTAGAATAGCGATGTTCAGGGGGAGCACATCGTGCCTAGTATGTTCCCGCCAAAGGCGAACTCCTGACGAAGTGATTCCTGCTGACCACTTGAGTCGGCAACGTACGGTCGCACAGTTGAATGGAGTACGCTACAGTTCGATTTATGGGTTGCACGATTAATATCTGAGCTGCGCACCGTATAGAATGACCTTAAACATTCGTGAGTCTGCGTGCAAGGCAGACAAGAACATGGTTAAAAATGTGGAACATAGCTTGTGAACATAGTTCCTACAATTATCTTAATGTACCAGTCTTATTAGTGCTTCATAAGTAGTCTGTGATACGTGTGACTACGTAGGCACCATTTTGTAAAGTGCTATGTTTTGCGCCGGCCGGTGTGGCCGAGCGTTTCTAGGCGCTTCAGTCTGGAACCGCGCGACCGCTACTGTCGTAGGTTCGAATCATGCCTCGGGCATGGATGTTTGTGATGTCCTTAGGTTAGTTAGGTTTAAGTAGTTCTAAGTTATAGAGGACTGATGACCTCCGATGTTAAGTCCCATAGTGCTCAGAGCCATTTGAACCATTTTTTTATGTTTTGCGATTTATGCTTTCATTTGTTACGTGTTTCATGTGGCGATTTAAAAAAATCCTCTGGTACCTCTACCTGATATCTGAATGACTCTTTCGTAGCTTTGGAAGCCTTAGCGACCTCTCTAGTTTCTTGCAGCCTGGCCTCAAGAGGAATGGATTCGCGACCTGTGTGCTACGTCCGTGCAAGGACAATGAAAATTTTTAGAAGATATCTGGTTGATTACCATTACAGAATTTTAGTGTTTTGACATGATGTGGAGCCGGCCGCGGTGGCCGAGCGGTTCTAGTCACTTTAATCCGGAACCACGCGACTGCTACGGTCGCAGGTTCGAATCCTGCCTCGGGCATGGATGTGTGTGATGTCCTTAGGTTAGTTAGGTTTAAGTAGTTCTGAGTTCTAAGGGACTGATGACCTCAGATGTTAAGTCCCATAGTGCTCAGAGCCATTTTGACATGATGTGGCAGAGGACATACAGACGCCTCATATGTCCCATATTTCGAGTACAAATGGGAACAGTTACATGTTATCTGTGGTAACACAGAGGAGAAATAAATGAATGCATAGAGTGGAGACATGCGTGGCTCGTTTTCGTGCCACCTCTTACTTAAAATCCTGTTTTCGCCGTACTGCCACCTCGTTATGTTAGTTCAATTACGTGTCTCACGGAGTTGCTGCTTTACCTGCCCGTGAATGGCAGCAGCAGCGCTTATCGATATAAGTCCTGCCGTATTATCTTTGCTGGACTGTTATTACTTCCCGGTCGTCGTGTACCGACCAGTTCGTTGGAGCGTGCCAGCAGTTAGTTCGGACCTGACAGTGCTTGAGTTGGCACGCGGCACAAGTTCAGTCGGGGCGCGGCAGCAATGAGGTCCGGACCGCCATGATCCACCCGACAGTTGCCGACACACATGATTGGAGGGGCGATGATTTTCGTTGGTCGTAGGTCGGTCGTATTGCCGGATGACGCGTATTTGGCAGGCAATCGCTTATAGTTTGGCTGTGTGTGCCGACTAGTGGTTCGTCCATGTTATTGTACAGTCACTGCCGTTAGCATTCTCTAGTTCTTCGTGCAAGTGTTCATGAAACTGTGTGTAGTTTGTGTGATTTTGACTGACAAGTTATTTTAAATTTTGTCGGCGTACTGGCTGCCAGGTGCCGGTCGGTTGGCGTGGAGCAGTGAGGAATTCTGGGCGGGGCATTATTTGGCCGGGGCCCGATGGCAGTCTCTACGCAATGTCGGAGAGTGTGGCGCTGTTCCCATTGCTACGAGATCCGTGGCTCACTGTCCCTGGACACGAAAGGTGAGTTTTGATTTAACCTGAATTAGTGAAACAATCCCATGTTATCAACAAATTCATGACACAATAATTAATTAAAGAACGCTGACTACGACAGTGAAAACAAAGTTATATGAGGAGCTGACACGTACCTAATTCACCCAACATAATAAGTTGCAGGCATAGTACGAACAACGAAGATGAAAATCATTTCAAAGTTCTTATTAAAAACACGAAATTGTGAATGTAAACAACTAAATGTCGAACTTCTGCAAAGGGAGTTGGGGACCCTTTCCTTACTCACACTACTCAGATATGAAATAGGAATATAATTCGACTTTTGACTCGGCTTTATGAGGTAGCCGCCGGAAAGTCAGAAATATGCATCATTTGCCAGGTATTACAAGTCACACCGAGATAGCACTACGCAGTTTGGTTTGTGCAACGTGAATAAACGCATTTTACAGAATCAGCCACAGCATCTATCGATCAGCTAGCAGCATTAATACTTTCCTTCTCTGCTGAAAATTACATGCATAAGGACGGCGTACGTACTGTTGTAAATAAGGAGAACTATGGGAAATATTATGTCGTTGGCAAATTATACCATACGCAAGACGAGTAGGAAAAGATTACTGTTTAACTTTCCGTCTACATCTAAGTCAATAGAGACGAAGCACAAATTCGGGTTAGAGAAGCATGGAGCAAAAAAGCGGCCGTGCCCTTTCGAGGAAACTATCTCGGCGTTTCCCTCAAGGGTTTTAGGGAGATCACGGAAAACCTTAATCAGAATGGCAGGTGGCGGTTATGAACCGTCGTCCTGCTGAATGCGAGTCCATTGTGCTAACACTGCACTATCCCGCTCGGCATTATCATTTATAAGCGCTCGTTGAGACAGAGGTGGCATCTAGAAGCACGGGATCACAAAAAGGCGGTAGAAAAAGAATAAGCCAACATGTGCTCGAATATTCAGTAACTGAATTAGGAACATGGAAATGAGAAATAGCACGTGGAGTTACATTTTATAGGCTTAATTGGTTTCAAATCAAGTGAAGATAATACACAAGCCATTTGGCATTTGGCATCCGGAGGAGACGTGCAACATAAATCGGATATAGTAACAATTACATAAATCCAATTCTATGAACTACTTTCAGAAAACGCGCAGAATAAACTAAATTGAAGAGGAGAATGGCTGAATTGACTGTATAACATTGCGGATTGAACAACGATAATGAGATTCTGTAACCAGCTTCAAACCTACTGACTTCATAAAGACTATACATTTTCGTAGCACCACACACATGACTACCAACTTGCTTCTTCAGTTCATGTGTGACAGTAGTGTCATAATATGTTATCCGATGTGTAATCACTTTAGGGACAGTATAATTTTCCATTTTTCGTTGTATGTCTGTGAACTCTGGATTGGAAGAGAAGCTCCACACCTGGCTGACGAACAAAGGGTCCTATTGTAGCGGGCATATCTCACTCTGACAACCATGCTGCACCTTATAGGCGCCCTAACTTCGGCGCCTGTCTGAAAGACCAACACTACCGCCCTGTGCGTGTTGTCCAGAAGAGCCAATGCCATGGAGATCAGTGTCTGCCCACGAATGGCTTTCAGGACGCGCGAGGTGTGTCAAGCTTCCCCTTCCTCTGGGTACCAAAAACCTCAAAAATATGCAGGACACCATACACGCAATGCTTAGAGACGTGGACCAATGAACCATGTCAAACAGAGTAACTGACGATATATCCTAGGCGACCTATAGAGAGTGCGTTCGAGCAAGGCAATGAGACTATATGTAAAAACGCGGAAGAATCCGCAGGTTGGAAAACAGCTCTGATTCCGACATGGAATGAGGTGATGACACAGATCCCGATATGACCGTAAATGAGAATTAAGAAATACCCTCAATAAGAAGCATAGCACTCTAAAAAAGCAGAGGTTAAGTTTTACTTATTAGGTAATCTAGAGTAGGTGTTACATTTAGATGAAGAACAATGCTTGGCGGTCGGTGGCTTGATGAACAATTTCAAAACACTCACCGTCATGCACCCTTGGTGAAGGGACGTTTTTCCACTGTCATTTTTCCCATCTTCTGTGTTTATTCTTACTACAATTATGGTTATGGTTTATAATTCGATTTTCCAAAATTTTGTTAATTTCGTACATGTTTATTATCTTTAATATATACGTCTTAAATGAAAAAATGTTGATCATTTTAGAAAAAATGTGTCTTACAGTTATAATACGTCATAGCCTCTTCTCTGTCTTTATAAATTCCTATTTTCCATTCATAAATCGCTAATTTTAAGATTTTAGTCTCTTAATTATTTTTAAGCTTATAAATATTTAAAGACAAGCCTTTCTAAAAATCAGATATAACAAATAAGTTTCATACACCACACATGTACAGTTTAGTAATTTGAAAGTACGACCAGTCTTAGTAACAGGGTGACAGGTCATTTGTTAATGGTAGCAAATAAATATATAAATAAATAAATAAATATCCAAAACCACCTAGATATTGGTCGATCCACTTACCTCGAATCGCTCGATATATAGGGACTGAAATTTCTAGTCATACAGTTTGTCGAAAAAACTATTTTATGTAAGTGAAACAAAGCTACGTCCATCTTTGTGGTTAATTTCTTGATAAAACTGTTACTTTTCGCGTAAAAAAGAAAATAAAAAACTCTTTTGAGATTGCGAGTGTTTTTCACTATGTAGTCTTCCTCATTCGATTTTGAGGAAACTATTGGGGAGGAAAATATTATTTTTCCGTATCTTGTATCCACGCATTGCAGATTGGTAATGAAGTTGTTTTCTTTTCGTTATGGTCCACAGTTATTGTGATACTTCAAAGTACCGTACAACAGAGTACATATATTGAAAAGTTTGTAGCGAAAAATACAGTCGCTGGCCAGTTTCCGTTTGGAGAGTTTTACGCCAACCATTATTCCTTACGAAATGTCGTTAAGGTATCGAAATTGTTTTTAACAGTGGAAGGAGAGTCATGCCTCTTTCCATTCCTGGGAAAGTACGTGAGGTATTTTAGAACTGGCCGCGATGAGGTTGGCAGCCATGCACCACATACGCGGCTACTGCCTCCTACTATGCGGACTGTGGACATGTATTTCTCTTCCTTGTATGCTGCCGATACAAGCCGAAGCTGGAAACGAAAGAACTTAATGAAATGAAAAGACACCGGAAGACGTCAGCTCATGACGATGATTATGTTTTACTCTAAGTCTATGCTGCCTGGTTTCAGGAAACAATGTCAGCTATATAATTTTGTTCGTATCGTCACGTACAATATTGAATTTACTCGCTCATTTATTTATGCTCCGTCACTTTGCAATTGAGGTTTCAGCCGAGCGCGCTGCCAACTGTTGACGTGTTATGCTATTTGTTGTTTCGAATGATGCACAAGCGATATAACTGCATTCTATCATAATGTAACACCGCTCCTGAATGGTACTTGCTATACGGGCACCAAATGAAATAAACATGCATTCTGTTAACACATTCTTCTACAGAGAAACAGTCGAAATGAACAATAGGAAAATAAACAGTGCTGCTGTGCATGTAGGAGACAATGGTACTTCCACTTTTAATATATTCCTCTACGGAAAAGCGAAGGAAATGAAACAAAAATGAAATGAAATTGTTTTGTTACTATCTAATAAATGAAGCTAACGTGTAATACCTTTGACATTAATACAGGGCTATTACAAATGATTGAAGCGATTTCATAAATTCACTGTAGCTCCATTCATTGACATATGGTCACGACACACTACAGATACGTAGAAAAACTCATAAAGTTTTGTTCGGCTGAAGCCGCACTTTAGGTTTCTGCCGCCAGAGCGTTCGAGAGCGCAGTGAGACAAAATGGCGACAGGAGCCGAGAAAGCGTATGTCGTGCTTGAAATGCACTCACATCAGTCAGTCATAACAGTGCAACGACACTTCAGGAGGAAGTTCAACAAATATCCACCAACTAATAACTCCATTCGGCGATGGTATGCGCAGTTTAAAGCTTCTGGATGCCTCTGTAAGGGGAAATCAACTGGGCGGCCTGCAGTGAGCGAAGAAACAGTTGAACGCGTGCGGGCAAGTTTCACGCGTAGCCCACGGAAGTCGACGAATAAAGCAAGCAGGGAGCTAAACGTACCACAGCCGACGGTTTGGAAAATCTTACGGAAAAGGCTAAAGCAGAAGCCTTACCGTTTACAATTGCTACAAGCCCTGACACCCGATGACAAAGTCAAACGCTTTGAATTTTCGGCGCGGTTGCAACAGCTCATGGAAGAGGATGCGTTCAGTGCGAAACTTGTTTTCAGTGATGAAGCAACATTTTTTCTTAATGGTGAAGTGAACAGACACAATGTGCGAATCTGGGCGGTAGAGAATCCTCACGCATTCGTGCAGCAAATTCGTAATTCACCAGAAGTTAACGAGTTTTGTGCAATCTCACGGTTTAAAGTTTACGACCCCTGTTTCTTCTGCGAAAAAAACGTTACAGGACACGTGTATCTGGACATGCTGGAAAATTGGCTCATGCCACAACTGGAGACCGACAGCGCCGACTTCATCTTTCAAAAGGATGGTGCTCCACCGCACTTCCATCATGATGTTCGGCATTTCTTAAAAAGGAGATTGGAAAAACGATGGATCGGTCGTGGTGGAGATCATGATCAGCAATTCATGTCATGGCCTCCACGCTCTCCCGACTTAACCCCATGCGATTTCTTTCTGTGGGGTTATGTGAAAGATTCAGTGTTTAAACCTCCTCTACCAAGAAACGTGCCAGAACTGCGAGCTCGCATCAACGATGCTTTCGAACTCATTGATGGGGACATGCTGCGCCGAGTGTGGGAGGAACTTGATTATCGGCTTGATGTCTGCCGAATCACTAAAGGGGCACATATCTAACATTTGTGAACGCCTAAAAAAACTTTTTGAGTTTTTGTATTGTGAAAATATCTCAAATAATAAAGTTATTGTAGAGCTGTGAAATCGCTTCAATCATTTGTAATAACCCTGTATACTCTTCTACAAAGAAGCGGATGAGATTAAAATGAGAGAATTTTTTATGATCTAGTAGCTGGAGTTGGGGTACAGATCACGGTAGTAGTTTCTTCGAACCTTTCTCGTTTTCTGGCATTGCTCTAATGGAGCGTGCACGCCATGCTACAATGTTCTCCAAAAACGTTCTGTTTTTACATTTTTTAAAACGTAGCAAACCTTTTCGTTTTTCTTCTTGACAGAAATGAAATACGTTATTTATCAACATTTTTCCATTTGAGCATACTCTTCGGTAATGTATATTTGGGCGATGAATAGTCGTTTCAGCAGACGCTAAGAATATGCAGAAGTAGTAACGCTTTACGACTACAACGTGACTGTTCAATACCGAGCGAAGTGCGTCAATCATGTACTGTCGAGTACTGCCAGAAGCCTTAGGTCCCGACTCTATGTGAACAAATTTCAATGCCGCGTTGAGCCGCAGGCAGTTGTGAAATGAACGGATTGTAGTCAACTATAAAAGTAATAAATGTAGAGAAAACATGATAGAAAGGAGATATGAGGAACTGAGTAAACAACTACACAAAGACAAAACAACAGCGGGACCAGTGATACGCTAGATGCCATAGGTACCCAAGAGGGGGGGGGAGGGGGGAGGGGGGGGGGGGGAAGGGGGCCGCGCGTACAGCCTCCAGTGCTTTGTCACAGGAAAGCCCCCTCAGATTGCTTCTATGCTCTGTGTGTCTGCCACTCCTCACCCAGGAGACAGGGTTCCATAATCAGGATTCTCTGTGCAAGCGTCTTCGAACCACCTCACTGGCGCCAGTAGAGCGTTGGAACGGCAAAATGGTTTACCGCTCCAGAACTTTTATTCAGCCCATGAGTTTCTGTCGTATCGCCTAGCACAGGGGCGTGGATGAGCCGACCAATCGAAGGTAGCTTGGTTTCAGTACTGTATCAGTTTCGTGAAGGTTAAATGCGCTTCGATTACGCAGACCGTGATTTTTGAGGGGTTAGAAGCTGGACGGGCGGAAGGAATTATTCGGGGAGTCGGAAACAGAGATTGGAGAGGAGTGTACGTTGACCGTCAGAGTTAGGGACCGCTGACAACCTGTGGCTGGATGCAGACCTCGTCTGACGAGAAGCAGAGGTAAGCTTTTGGTTCGTTGATTCGGGAGATGGGACCAGACAGCGAACCCATCGGTCCTATAGGATTGGGGAAGGATGGGGAAGGAAGGCGGTTGTGCTCTTTAAAAAGAACCATCCCCGCATTTGCCTGAAGAGTTTTGGGGAAGTGACGGAAAACCCAACTCAGGGTGGCCGGACACGGGTTTGAACCGTCGTCCTCCCGAATGCGAGTCCAGTGTGCTAGCCACTGCGGCATCTCGCTCGGTAGGTAAGCTTTTGCATTCCACGGTAGCACGACCCACAACCTGAACAGTTTGCTTCTCATATGATTCGGATTTCTCAACCCAAGCTGCTGACATAACTCCGATCTGAATTTAGGTTCTTGAATCTCGTATCAGCGAGGTGCACAGATAAGGATAAATTGGTCCTACAGCTTACATGCGATCTTCCTTCCAACGAGTTCCTCCTACAATGTTAATCTCAACAAATCTGTTCACCTAACTCGAAATCAAGCCGACTTTATTTCACTGTTTACGTTTGTTACGTCAATTTTTAAGGGTATAAGTTTCTCCTAAAAGTAAATTAATTACTATTTCCCCCAGTTTTATTTTAAGTAACAAATTAAGTAGTCTGTTAAGTGCAAATAACTTTTGATTCATGTTGTTCAACTTCAGAATAAGTATAAATTTTGCTAAAAGCAAATCTGATTTCCATTACAGGATCTTTAACTTCTTCTATAGCTATATTGGTTAGGTGGGGTAAGCATAACGTGGTAAGCTTTCAAGTTGTGCTTTGCTGTGTTCGAGTCGGTCTTTCTGCCCTGGGGCTAGATTATTTGCTAGGATATTGACGCTTCACTCGCCGCAGTAGAAGTTCACACTCTCTAGCACAAAGTCAGAGCATTTAATATAAGACGAACCCTCTTCTCAACTCAAGCTCAGAATTTTGCTAAAGTTGCATGATTTGATATAAAACGTTGCATATGATCAACCACTTCTAATAACCGCAATGACTGAAACATTCTCACCAACACGGCAGAGCCTCTGTCCCCACACGTAACTCCAGCCAAGCTGTCCAGCCATACCAAATGCCCTGGAACAAGTATGTATCTAAAAGCTATTTGAAAGCACTGTCTCCCAATCACCTCTACGCTGACTGGATCATTTTCCGAAAGCTCTTGACCGAAAGATACCGCCTAGCATCTCTCAGAGACAACTCATACATGCCTTGTATACTTCGATACTGGTTACAGAAACAGCTTTGCGAGCTATCAGCGAAGACGTGTTAGAAAGTTAATGAGAGTATATCGTTGAAAAATTGAAAGTGTGCTTTTAACAGGGAAAATTCAAACTACCTTTCGCTGGCTGGAACTGAGGTAGTACGTAAAGCCTCTGTCTGTAAAAGATGTGGTTATTTCACTGTGTTACAAAAGGTAGTTCTGAGTCTATGTTCCGTCTCATGGTTGTTAACAACACTATGTTTTAGGATTACAAGCTCACTGAAGTGCAGCGACACTGAGGCCTTAATAGGAGCGCAGCCATTACACACCTCACTTGCTCGTCACTCATTCTGTTAACATGCATCCGGTATAACGACTGCCACGAGCCACCGCTGCCCTGAAGGAGCTTTGCTCTTGGAACTTACTGCCTTGCAGCGCGTCACAGTTAGCATGTTCATTACTTTGAGCAGAACGTCATGATGTCATTCGAATACAGACGTCAGCGTTTTTACTCGACACGCAGTACCACATCACGCCCCGATCGAACGCCAACTGCCGGCCGAAGTGGCCGTGCGGTTAAAGGCGCTGCAGTCTGGAACCGCAAGACCGCTACGGTCGCAGGTTCGAATCCTGCCTCGGGCATGGATGTTTGTGATGTCCTTAGGTTAGTTAGGTTTAACTAGTTCTAAGTTCTAGGGGACTAATGACCTCAGCAGTTGAGTCCCATAGTGCTCAGAGCCATTTGAACCATTTTGAACGCCAACTCTGCCAGCTATATCTCAAAAACCCACCGAAACCAAACCCCTTGTCACCTTGGTGGCGATCTCATGCGATTAAGGGGCTCCGGAACGCCCTATACTTGCAATGTTAAAATAACGCATATAAATTACATCTTTCCTCACAAAGTATTTGAGGTAGGATGTTGAACTTTTTGCAGATTATTTATTGGAATATGGGCTACAACTTAACACAGGGATTTTACAAAATTTTAGTTCAGTTATGAAAGACGATTTTTTTTTCAATTGTAATGAAAATTCAAAACAATTTTTTGCAATTTTTTATTTATATATTCAAAAATATACAGTTTTTTGGAAAAAGGCTGTGTTAAATTATGCAGAAGGTACTGTGTAACATTTACTGAAAGTTTGAAACAAATATGTTTGGAAGATCCTTAGAAAACATGTAATTAGTATGAGAAAATAAAAGTTTTGGGAATCGAGCGACAAAGATTGGATTAACTTTTTCGTGCATTCTAGGTCCATAGGATGGATTATCTTCATCCTCTGCAAACTCCTCCTCCAGCTTCCTCTTGTTCCTCCTCCTGTTTACTCTTGCTTGTATTTCTAGACTCTTTACAGCCCTGTCTGCAGCCCGAAGGCGTTCCTTGTCTAAAGCAAGCATCGCTCGTTGTTGTGTTCGTAGATTTTGCTACCATTTTCTTCAGTTGCAGTTACTGCAACATTGTTCCAAAAGGTGGTCATGTATGAACACTTATCACATTTCAGATGTATTTCACTAGCAAGTCCTACGTGCTTTATTATGGAGAGTTCCAGACCAACTTCACTACAAGGAATACATCTTACACAGTTTGAAAAAATTCCTTTGAGAACCGACATATCAAATATTTCATTCACATCCGATTCGCCCATAAAACATTCATAGTTTTCACTCATTGAACCAAGCTTCTTCTGTGAAGTATTTTCTTTCCCACTTTGACTGCTATGGACAGGTGTACTTGAGAGGTTAGGTTCACTCACTTGGTTATCGTCTTTATTGTTTACAGTAATAACACATACCTTTGGCTTTCCAACATTTCTCCTTTTCTTAAAAGCCTTCAGACGATTTCTAATAACTTTTCTTTTACTCATTATTATACTTCAACAAAATAGAGACTCAAGAAACAGAATTAATTACGAATATTTTCGAGATAACGACAGAGTAAATAAACATGAAACAATCGACAGTTACACCAGTGATATATATTGAACCATCACAGGTTAGCCACAACACATACTTTATCTCACATCACTAAAATGTACCCGACGAACACGGACGTCAATAATAACACCATTTGACAGCAGTTTAACAGGGCCGCAGTGGGTCACGCCCATGTAGAACACATTTCAAAAAAAATTTAAAAATAGTTGTAGTCTTCGGAATTGAATAAATTATATATCTATTAAAAGGTAGTAGTCTGCAGATTCAGAAATCGCAAAAAAGTAAAAATTGAACTTTTCATGATTTTGAGCCTTTCCGGAACCCCTTAACAGGGGAGAACGCTGTACCTTGTAACACATTGCTGATTTTAGCCTGTAGCCGGCATTGAAACACAATAAAGAGCGAAAGAAACTGGTACACCTGCCTAATATCGTGTAGAGCCCCCGCGAGCAAGCAGAAGTGCCGCAACACGACGTGGCATGGACTAGACTAATGTCTGAATTAGTGCTGCAGGGAATTGAGGCTAAGAACTCTGCACGCTGTCCATAAACTCGTAAGAGTACGAGGGGGTGGATATCGCTTTTTAACAGCGCGTTGCAAGGCATTCCCAGATACGCTCAATAATGCTCATGTCTGGGGAGTTTGGCGGCCAACTGGAGCAACTCTATAGCAATTCTGGAAGCGTAGCTGCTGGAATTGCCCAAGTTCGACGGAATGCACAATGGACATGAATGGATGCAGATGATGAGACAGGATGCCTACGTACGTGTCACCTGCCAGAGACGTATCTAGACGCATCAGACGTCCCGTATAGCTCCAACTGCACACGCCCCATACCATTACAGAGCCCCCATCTACTTGAACAGTCTCCTGCTGGCATGCATAGTCCGTGGATTCATGAGATTGTCTCCGTATCCCTACACGTCCATCCCCTCGACACAATTTGAAACGAGACTAGTCCGACCATGCAACATGTTTCCACTCATCATCAGTCCAATATCAGTGTTGACGGTCCCAGACCAGGCGTAAGGCATTGTGTCGTGCAGTGATTAAGGGTACATGAGTGGGCCTTCGGATCCGAAAGCTCGTATTGACGATGTTTCGTTGAATGATTCTCAAGCTGACACTTGTTGCTGGCCCAGAATTGAAATCTGCAGAAGTTTGCGGTAGGGTTGCGCGTCTATCACGCTGTACGATTCTCTTCAGTCGCCGTTGGTCCCGTTCTTGCAGGATCTTTTTCCTGTCCAAGCGATATCGGAGATTCGATGTTTTACATGATTCCTGATATTTACGGCACACTCGTGAAATGGTCGTACTGGAAAATCCCCACTTCATCACCACCTCAGAGATGCTGTGTCCCATCGCTCGTGCACTGACTATGACACCACGTTCAAACTCACTGAAATCTCGAAAACCTGCCATTTTTGCAGCAGTAACCGATCTAACAGTTGCGCCAAACCTTTCTTATCTTAGGTAGTGGTTGCCGATCGCAGTGCCATTTTCTGCCCGTTTACATATCTCTGTATTTGAATACGCATGCCTATACCAGTTTTTTTGGCGCTTCACTGTATGTTTAATACATATTATTAGTTCATTTTTAAATGACAACACTTATTAATAGATGCTGCAGTTTTTCTTCTGAAAATACAAAAATTACTCCGGAAAAGAAAATTATTTTCCAGAAGCACAGGCAAGGTACAGATATTGCATTCAACTTTAA
This sequence comes from Schistocerca americana, assembly GCF_021461395.2. Taxonomy (NCBI): domain Eukaryota; kingdom Metazoa; phylum Arthropoda; class Insecta; order Orthoptera; family Acrididae; genus Schistocerca; species Schistocerca americana. The sequence continues at coordinate 632,368,978 of NC_060123.1, read as the reverse complement.
AAGTGTTGCAGCTGAGAATTTCTTGTCGATAGTGAAATTAATAGTCTCTGTGTTACTTTACTACTCTACTGCACGTAAGTAATGAATATGTGAAATCAGATTAAGTAGAAGTATTATCAAACACCAGTTACGTGTTAAAGAGTATTTGAAACAAAAACTATTGGCAATACATATTTCCCTTCACAAGGCAGAGTAAATTTGTAAGAGGGTAAAGAAACTCAGTTTATTTACAAACGTCACGTTTTTTATGGTAGTAGTCCTCCCATTGAGAGCTGCAAGACGTTGCCCAACTGACAAGGTACAGCTGAACCGTACAGACGATATCTAACTAGTTTTAAAAATATGCTGAATTTCACTCACCATAAAACTTTGTAACGAAACTATTAACAATACCCTCCAAATAGTTTCGATACATCGTTCAGCACATACATGTGTGGCACTCGTAATATTCACAAACGTTGCACAAAATACAACCTCATGTCACGCCACATCAAAAACAGAAGAAAATTTCGGAAACTGCTTATGAGGCTCTCTAGAGTGCATTTCTTCATGTGATTCTACAACCGGTCACTAGGACGAACCAATAGGCAGGGAACATCATGCACTCCTCGGTACGTTACGCTCCAGGAACAGCATTCTCTCCGTCGCTCCCTCTAACATTACAGAATGTATTTCATCCATTCTCTCGCAAGCTTAGAGCCAATGTGGTTTTTGTTTAGACAATTTAGAATATTTACGTAGATACTATTAATACCCGTTTCAAGTATCTACTGATGTACCTTTATGCTCTGTTTGATACGTTAGTGAAGGCATTCTTGGCTCATTTCTGTAACCCTCTGTTATAAGAACGAATCTCATTCTGAATTTTCATTTTTTTTTTTTTTTTTTTTTTTTACTGAATTCGATTTATAACCCTAATCCACATCCCTGAGTTCCCTGATTAACCAGATCCCCTGAAAGCAGGTATGATGGAGATGCTTTCCATAGTCGAGACAGCAATTGAAATGCCAGATGGTGTGCTGACCCCGTAGACCGGTGCAAGCTCTCTATAAATTACTGTCTGGGGTGGCCACTATCATTGGCTGGATGGTGTAACTATCCACCACCACATGCAAAATGAATAAAACAACCAAAATAACCATAGAGGGAATGGAAATGAATTTGGAACAATATTCACACTGGAATCCTTCAGTCGAGTGGACGGAGCACCAGTAAACTCCGGATACCGAATCCGTAACCATAAAAGAAAAAGCTTTACACATATGCTTGTCCACCAACCTCACTGCGACTTGTGTCAACTACACTACTGGCCATTAAAGTTGCTACACCACGAAGATTACTTGTTACAGACACGAAATTTAACCGACAGGGACAAGATGCAGTGCTTTGCAAATGATTAGCTTTTCAGAGCATTTACACAACGTTGGTGCCGGTGGCGACACCTACAACGTGCTGACATGAGGAAAGTTTCCAAACGATTTCTGATAAACAAACAGCAGTTGACCGGCGTTGCCTGGTGAAACGTTATTGTGATGCCTACTGTAAGGAGCAGAAATGCGTACCATCACGTTTACGACTTTGATAAAGGGCGGATTGTAGCCTATCGCGATTGCGGTTTATCGTATCGCGACATTGCTGCTCGCGTTGGTCGAGATCCAATGACTGTTAGCAGAATACGGAATCGGTGGGTTCAGGAGGGTAATACGGAACGCCGTGCTGGATCCTAAAGGCCTCGTATCACTAGTAGTCGAGATGAGAGGTATCTTATGCTCATGGTTGTAACGGATCGTGCAGCCACGTCTCGATCCCTGAGTCAACAGATGGGAACGTTTGCAAGACAACAACCATCTGCACGAACATTTCAACGACGTTTGCAGCAGCATGGACTATCCGCTCGGAGACCATGGCTGTGGTTACCCTTGACGCTGCATCACAGACAGGAGCGCCTGCGATGGTGTACTCAACGACCAACCTGGCTGCACCGATGGCAAAACGTCATTTTTTCGGATGAATCCAGGTTCTGCTTACGGCATCATGATGGTCACATCCGTGTTTGGCGACATCACGGTGAACGCACATTGTAAGCGCGTATTTGTCATCGCCATACCGGCGTATCACCCGGCGTAATGGTATGGGGTGTCATTGGTTACACGTCTCGGTCACCATTGTTCGCATTGACGACACATTGAACAGTGGACGTTACATTTCAGATGTGTTACGACCCGTGGCTCCACCCTTCATTCGATCCCTACGAAACCCTACAATTCAGCAGGATAATGCACGACCGCATGTTGCAGGTCCTGTACGGGTCTTTCTGGATACAGAAAAAGTTCGACTGCTGCCCTGGCCAGCACATTCTCCAGATCTCTCACCAACTGAAAACGTCTGGTCAATGGTGGCCGAGCAACTGGCTCGTCACAATCCGCCAGTCACTACTCTTGATGAACTGTGGTATCGTGTTGAAGCTGCATGGGCAGCTGTACCTGTACACGCCATCCAAGCTCTGTTTGACTCAATGCACAGGCGTATCAAGGCCGTTATTACGGCCAGAGGTTGTTGTTGTTGTGGGTACTGATTTCTCAGGATCTATGCACCCAAATTGCGTGAAAATGTAATCACAGGTCAGTTCTAGTAGAATATATTTGTCCAATGAATACCCGTTTATCATCTACATTTCTTCTTGTTGTAGCAATTTTAATGGCCAGTAGTGTATTAGTCTCCACCAGGCACATCTCACCTGCTGGGGTTAGAAACAAGTATGAGGATCGACGCGGTGAAAATTGGCATGTATATCCATATCACATGCCGACTTTATTACGAGAAACAACGCATTTATCCCGGATTGGTCGCTCTATCCAACATCAAAATTTGACCATGTGCAAGCGGGACTCGCACACCGACAGTTCCGCACAAATTTAATTATGTGTACGTGGTAGACAGTTCATACGTCCCGGGAATAGAGAATCTCGAATATTTTATCGTGTTATCAAATGGTTCAAATGACTGTGAGCACTATGGGACTTAACTGCTGAGGTCATCAGTCCCCTAGACTTAGAACTACTTAAACCTAACTAACCTAAGGACATCGCACACACCCATGCCCGAGGCAGGATTCGAACCTACAAACGTAGTGGTTGCGCGGTTGCAGACAGTAACGCCTAGAACCGCTCAGTCACCCCGGATGGCTTATCGTATTATCGGCATTGATACTGGCAAGTTATCTGTCTCGGTATTTCCAGGACTTTCGAGAATATTTTAAGTTTGAGGTGAGATAACAAATAACAAAGTATTTTTTCTGTGTTATATAACTAAAAATTAACACTTTCCGAATTTTGTCCTTTAACTCTACCGTTAAATACTAAGCACTCTAGAAATTATAGTCAATGAGTTTGCATCAAATTATGTGACACAAATGGAAATATCTATTAATTGCATTGACTTAGAAGCTTACATTTGTTACACTGCCAATGAATTACAGACCTTAAAAAATAACATAAATTTCAGCTTGATACGTACACCCGTTCTGCGGAAAAAGGAATCATACCAACCGCACAGACAGTCAGACACTAAACAATAAAAAATATATTTTCTTTTTGTTACATAATTACAAATTAATACTTTTAGGATTTTTTCCTGTACGTGTACTGTTAAACCTTGCTTCTTGACAAAATTCATGGTTGTAGGCCAACGATAAATGCCCTACAGGTTTTGATGAGTGAGTTTTCAAGCATAAAAATATGTGACATAAATGGCAGTATGTTTTGACTGCTTTGAATTAGAAGCTAAAATTTTTTACTCCGGTTTTTACTCCGTCAGCACACCGTAGACACTAGTGTGTGACATAAATTTCAACATGATGTATCTCTCTGTGCCTGGGGAAAACGGGTCTGAAGAGATGGATGGACAGACAGCCAGCCAGATAAGAGATGACAAATTTTTTGTCGTATGTTTTAACTGCAAAATGACACTTTCCGGATTTTTTCCTTTAGTTCTTGCCAAATTTCGTAATTCTGGGTCAAGGGGAAATACCATAAAGGTTTTGATGAGTGAGTTTACGAGTCTAAAATGATGACATAAATTGCCGTGTCTTTTGACTGTACTCACTTTACTCTACCTTGGTTTGTGACATACGTTGGAACTCGATACGTCTGCTGCTTTATGCGAGAAAGTGTTTTTATCGGTCTGACGGACAGACAGACAGACGGACAGCTAAGAGATCCTATATAATGGTTCTGTTTTTTACCCCCTAAGGTACGGAATCCTAAAAACATGGTTTTTCCTTATGTGTAAGATATCTAGACGCTTTTACGTTACTTTCAAAGTGTAAGTTGATAAGTGACAGGCGAGGCTATTTATGCCGACAACAGTGGATCGCACAAGATAAGCTAGAACTTCCTCTTGATAGTACTGACGGCTTGAAACTGTGGTACTGTGTTGTGTACATAGTTCCGCGTAGTCAGCGCGTACACAACTTTCTCAATACAACGCGCCCCGCTAAGCACAACAGCGCAGGCGCAGCGCTCGTTCGTCTCCGCACTACGAGGTGGCGCTGTCTTAGAAACGGACCAAATTCTGCTTCCGCTGACACGCGTATTAATATGTAATGCAGCCAATGAGATTGCTGCTAATGTACAACCTTTTCTCCTCGCGGATCACACTCGCGCGGAGATACCTGAACGCGCGAGGTATTTTAACGAGTGTACAGACTTCCGATTAGTCAGTCTGCATTAGTCTGTAGTCAAGTTTCAGTCTGCGCCTAATAAGATTATCATATTCGTGTACATAGCCATGAAGAGAAATGTATAGACACTTTGTCAAGTATCAGAGATATGTGAGAATAAGATTAACGCACCAAGACCAAAGGAACTTCAGATTGTCAATTGTAAATATCATCCAGAACCAAGTTAAGAAAGGGTTTATGATTGTTATTACTTTAATAGGTTGGTTCTGAGCACTATGGGACTTAACATCTGTGGTCATCAGTTCCCTAGAACTTAGAACTACTTAAACCTAACTAACCTAAGGACATCACACACATCCATTCCCGAGGCAGGATTCGAACCTGCGACCGTAGCAGTCCCGCGGTTCCGGACTGCGCGCCTAGAACCGCTAGACCACCGCGGCTGGCATTACTTTAATACATGTGTGTGAAAATTAATCAAGTTCTGTTTAAAGTTGGTCACCGTCAATCTGCTACTCTAAGCGTGCAAGTGGCATTTCTATCGTCTGACCTAACGACAGAAGATAAACAGGCCACGATAAGACCACGAGACATATTGCTGACACTCGCCTACTTCGCTAGAGCGACAAGTCAAATAATCTGATGGTGTGTGTACCGAAGGTCTTACAGTACGCACACCACATACTGTTTCATTGTTTTCAAGAGGAAATTTAATATCTCTCCACTGTTTTATTGCTACGCAAGAGAACCTTCACTGTCTTCTGTGAATGGATCTATTCCCTTTTCCAAGATGTACTTCTCCATGGGCAACCATTTTTGAGTTCCGAGAACAGGTCCTTTATTTGCAAGACGTTTCATATTTTTACCGTCGTTAAAGGAGGACCCTTCAAGTTCTTCCAAGAAAATAATTTTTATTCTTTCAGAAAAGAGTTTTATGTTTTCTAGAAAAGTGTTCTTGTTAACTGAAGTAGCTATTCAACATTATTAGTACAGGGTGTTTATAAACCAATATCGGGGTTTTAACGCTTTATAATATTTATTGTATTAAACTTACAGTTATAAATGGTACGTTAAATGATAGAGCAACTCAAACAATTTTACCAAGAACATTATAAATGTTCAATGTGAGCACCATTTGTCGCACGGCAACCATCAAGTCTATAGCCGAGCTCTTCGCAAACGTTGATAAGTGTGTCTTCAGTGATTGTAGCAGCAGCTGCTTCAATCCGGTTTCTTAACTCAGGGAGGTGTGCTGGTAGCGGAGGCACGTACACACGATCCTTGATGAAGCCCCATATGAAACAATCGCATGGCGTTAGGTCGGGTGAACGTGGAGGCCATGCAAATCAAGCCCTGTCATTGGGCCCCTTGTGGCCTATTCAGCGCTTGGGTACAGTGAAGTTCAACCAATTCCGCGGATACATTGCGCGCTGCGCATGCGCACTGGTACCAAACACAACTGTTTCAGTTGCTCTTTCATTTGACATATCATTTATAACTGTAAGTTTAATATAACAAATATTATAAAGCGTTAAAACCCCGATATTCATTTATAAACACCCTGTATGAATATTTACTGCAAAAGTGGTGGTTTGTTTTCAGAATTTTTAGCTTAAGTAACGCGAACGACGCTGTTGACCGGTTTCCGTGAGGAAAAATGTAGCATAGGCTACGTGTTCAAAAATATTGTGGGCAAAAATAGGGGCTACTGTGGTGGAACGAGACAATTTAAAAAAATTGTCAGTGGGTAGAATCTTTAGCTACTAATCGAAAAACTCCTGAGTATTAGGTTATATCCCACACAGTGCACAAGTTTTGAATAAAAACCTTCAGCCGTGGTTGCCGCAGACTGACGGTACAAGGAGTCTCTCTCTTTCTGGCAATAGCCTTAGAAAATTGGATAGATAAGCCAAAAGAGAATTAAAGTAGTCTTGTGCCCTTGAGGTGGAAAACAGCCCCTTAAGCCAGAATGAACAGTAATAATAAATGGCATAACGATGCAGAGGGCAGTGGCAACAACTGCATTGAAAAAAACTTTGTATCCACATGATATGTGGGCAGTAAAGGTAGAAACCGTGTCATGATGATCTCTCCTTTGACAAAAGATTCAGTCTGCCAATTATGACGGACCCCAGAAAGAAGGTATTAAGCAGTTGTACATCATTCGAATCTCCGGAAAAGGACTGACAAGAGCGAGATGACCACGAGAAGAAGATGGAGTAACCAACGAAAAGGTAACATTTTACGTGGCAGAACGTGGAATCTCAGATGTCAAAATGTTGTGCGGAAGCTAGAAACTCTGAAAATAAAAACGTAGAAGGATCAGTCTAGATGTAGTCTGAGTCAATGATGTGAAACTGAAAGAAGATAAGGATTTCTGGTCAAATAAATTTAGGACAATGTCAAAAGCAGCAGACAATATAGGGTGTATCAAAAACAACATTACAACTTTCGAAATTCATACAAACGTATTCACACGAATTACAGACTTACTGTTGAAGCCATCTTCAAGGGAAATAGATTAATTTTTCACTGACTGGTAAGACGTCTGGGATTCCCTAAATGTTCGTTTACCACGCACGTGAATGGGTCGAGGCGCGCCAGTTGCATGACCCCACCTTCACTCGACCTAAAACCTCTTGATATTTTCATTTTGGGAATCATCAAGGGCACCTTGTTTGTTCCAACCTTACCAGCTTCTCTACTAGAGTTCACAGCCAGAATCTACCTCAAAACTGAGCAAGTCACAACTGATGTACTGCACTGAATTTGTCAAGAAATGAACTTCAGATGGGATGTGTGCTGCATAAACAACAGAAGTCACATTGAAGTTATTTAGGTGTATTGTGCAAAACTTGGCGTATTTTGCTATAAAAGACATCAAAACCATGTCTCTAGGTTAAATGAATAAATCAATATGAGTTTTCAAACTTGTGAGGTCCGTTTGCGTACACCTTATATTATAGGCAGGAGCAGGATTTCTACAGAACGGGAAGGTAGAGCAGAGAGTAAGTTACTACGAATGCATTAATGATAGGATCATTCAATCAGAATCTAAAGCAAGCCAACGCGAACCACACTATTTTAGTTATACATGCCGCCATCATAAGCAGAAGGGGAAGAGATATACAAAATACTTGAGCGTTCTGAATGTGTAAATCAATCTGGAAAGATTGATGAAACTCTATCAATCATTGGAGACTGGAATGCTGTAGAACGAGGGGGGGAGGGGGGGGGGGGGGACAGAAGGCAGAGTTACGGAACAATATAGTCCAGGCAGTAGTAATGAGAGGGCAGAGAGATTCCTTGATTTCTGCAGTAAATTTCGGTAGGTAACAGCAAATACACTCCTGAAGAAGCACAAGAGCAGAAGGTAAATTTGGAAACGAGCGGGAGACAGTGTCAAATGGATTACATATGGGGAGACAGAGATTCTGTAATCAGACGCCGAATTGTAAGTACCCCGCACTGGAGCAGATTTAGACTCATATCACAATTAATAATTGGTGAAGCCAGGTCTGAAGTTTATGAGAAACATAAGTGGAAATCAGGCTATAGAGAAAACTGAAGAGTGATACCAAGGTGAAAATAGTGAGACAGATGCAAACCCTAATTAACTTCGAGTGCCGGAAGAATATATGTGTACTAAAGGTCCATAAGGAAAGCTATCGTCTTAGACTGATCGTCAACTGGATCAAGGCACGCACTTACTATCTGGTGAAACATCTGGCCCACAGGTTGGTTGGGTATACGGAACCAAGCTAAGAATTCAGCACATTTAACCCAGTTCATACGGGAACAACACTTACTAGCAACATATCTAATGCCCAGCTTTGACATAAAACCTCTGTTTACCAATATACAGCTACGTCAATACGCCGTCCTCGTGATACTTGTAGGTGGGAAGGAAAGCGTTGGAGTACAATTCAGAGAACTGACTCAAGAGATGGAGGTGCTCTAGCGAGAACGTGGTCTACAATACGCTCATATGACTGATTATGGAATAATGATCATCTCTCGACACCGATGATCGGTGAAAATCCAAGAAGAACCTTGCGTTTTTAAGAAAAGTGCGTTCGTACAGTTTGAAACTTACGCAGAAATGTCCTGTAAACATCAGGCGAATAGCCTTAAACGTGTATGTTTGAAGAACTAAGACCTTTGATGCAACAGAGCCAAGTCGTGGCCAGGTTACCTTTGGTCCATGTTCTCGGAGTGAATATTTGTGAGCCATATTCAGTAATTTGCATTTGATGGTTTCTGTCATTTCTTAAAAATTATTTATTCGAATTATCTGGTAATGTTGGTGATCGAACTTGGTAAGAACCTCGTCAGTGAATTCAACAATATTTTAAAAAGTAGAATGAACAGATTTCGGTAAATGAAAGGAAGAACATGGAAAACAAGGAATCGATCAGGCTTGTGTGTAAATGAAAGACCATTACATAATAGAGGGTTACCAAATGAGGCAGTGCAACTGCTAAGAAGGATAATCGAGGAGGATGGAACTGTTGTGACCAGCCATCCTGTATTGGGTTTTCCATGGTTTTCCTGCATCGTTAAGACAAATACCGGAAAGATCTCTTAAAGAAGGCTACAGCCGATCACTCTTCCTATCTGTGTGTTGTGAAAACTGGAAATTTACCCTGAATAATGAAATGAGTGAGGCCATCCACATGTGTGCTAAAAGGAATAAGTTCATCTTGGTTTGCAGGATAAATCAGTCAAATCTAAAGGCTGTACACTCAACTAAATACCTAGGAATTACAAATTACGTAAACTGGAAAGAACACACAGAAAATGTTGTGGGGAACGCTAACGAAAGACTGCGGTTTATTGGTAGAACACTTAGAAAACGTAACAGGAACTACTAAAGAGGCTGTCTACACTACCGTTGTCCGTCCTCTTTTGGAGTACTACTGCGCGGCCTGGGATCCTTACCAGATACGATTAACCGAGTACATCGAGGAAGTTCAAAGAACAGTACCACGTTTTGTATTTTCACGAACTAGAGGAGAGAGTATCACTGACATGACAGAGGATTTGGGGTGGACGTCATTAACATGCAGACGTTTTTCGTTGTGCGGAATCTTCTCAAGAAATTTCAATCGCCAATTTTCTCCTCCGAATGCGAAATATTTTTCTGTCCTACATAGGGAGAAATGATCATCATAATAAAATAACGGAAATCAGAGATCGCACGGGAAGATATAGGTGTTCGTTTCTCCAGTGCGCTGATCGAGATTGGAATTATTGTGAATGTGGTTAGATGAACCCTCTGCCAGGCCTTTCAGTGTGATTTGCAAAGTATCCATGTAGATGTAGATGCAGATGAAGAGGTAGATGTATGCGCGTAGTCTACATGTGCTACTCTCTTATAGCGTTTTATATACTGTGTGTTGTATTTTGGTCAATTGTTTGACACTGTATTACACTGACAAATCCAATATCATTGTGATATGAGTCTTGAACGGATAAAGGCAAATAAAAATAAATAACCATTAGCATTCCGAATGGTCCTTACCAACTCGGTGGATACTGTGTCTAAACGAGGCTCACTATGTTCACACCGTTGGGACATAAATCATTATGCTCCACTAAAGAAAAAAATTAAAGCCTGCAGAATGTGAGAAAGATCACACACACCATGATTATGTTTGATGTAGCATCCACTGAATAAACTGTGATGGGACAACACAACGCTGTTCGTGAAACAGAGGTAATCGTTTTAAAGAAAAAGAAAATTTGCACATATTAAACTTGCACTGACGTGAAGACAACATTAAACTGCATCAAGTAATGAAACGTGTTTAGTGACCTGTCACTAACTGAAACGAGACACATGATACCGAATCAAATAAAGTCCAAATATTCCCCTACGGAATGCCACTACATGCTTCTTATATCCTAGTCTAAAATTCAGGTATGTGACTATAGTAAGTATTTCATACGGGAAGTTTCGGCTATGGAAGTCCTACGTCTGGTTAGCGATTGTTTCATGGCGCAAGCTATCATTACTTCCTGGAGAAAAAAGTGTTAAGCGTATCTTGAAGATGTAAAGGAAACTGAGGATGTGTCAGGTGACTGTCACTTTGGCTTTCGTAAATGCAAGGACAACAGACAGGCTGTTCTGACGTTGCTTTTGATAATAGTAGCAAGACTTAAGAAAAATCAAAGCATGTTCATAAGACTAGTCTACTTAGAAAATGCATTCGGCAATGTAAGCTAGTGCAAGATGTTCGATATTTTTAGGAAAGTATGAACAAACTATAGCGGAGGACGGATAATATACAATATGTACAAGAAACAGAAGCGTAAAATAAGTATTGAAGACCAAGAACGAAGCGCTCGGATGAAAAAGGGTGTAGGACAGGGATGTGGTCTTTAACTCATTATTTTCAGTCTACAAATCCAAGAAGCAATGACGGAAATAAGAGAAAAGTCCAAGAGTGGAATTGAAATTGAGGATGGAAAAACATCAAGGATAACATTCGTTGATGACATTGTTATTCTCAGTAAATTTGAAGAAGAGTTACAGGACGTGCTGAATGCAATGAACACTCTGAATATTGAATGTGGATTGATTGTAAACATAAGAATGACGAAAGCAGCATAAATGAGATTAGTGATAAACTTAAGTTGAAAACTGTTGCCCGCGAAGGATCTTTGGAAGCAAAATAAAACATGACGGACGAATTAAGGAGGATATAAAAACAGGTCGGAACAAGCAAGGACGGCATTCATGGCAAAGAGAAATTTGGTAACGACGCATCGGCCTTAATCCGAGGAAGACATTTCTGAGACTGTACTTTTGGAGCACAGCATTGTATAGCTGCGAATCACGGACATTTGCAGAACCGGAAAAGGAGAGAATCGAAGCATTGGAGGTGTGATGCTATAGAATAGTGTCGAAAATTAAGTGGGCTAATAAGATACAGAATGAGAAGTTTCTCCTTAAAATTACATTTCGAGAACATCGACGAGATGAAGGGACAGGTTGATGAGGATTGTGTTAAAACGTCAGGGAATAACTCCCATATTACTACAGGGGGCTGGATAAAGTAAAACATTGTAGGAGTAGGCAGAGATTGGAATACATTGAACAAATAACTGAGAACTGCTCAAAGCACTTATTGTCCATGTTTCATTTGCCGTGTTTTACACCAGTTAATCACATAATGGGTATTAAACGATTAAACTTTCGTTCCATTAAGAACTGGTGTCGATCAACATCATAGATATATTCCACTCCCTTGGATGCTAATACACTTTTGTATTCTTCATGGTATGGACTCTCGTTTGTCATCCTTGTTTACTGACACGTTGCATCCTTTCACACGTGTTAGTTTTCGGTATTGGTTCAACTGGCTCAAATGGCTCTGAGCACTATGTGACTCAACTTCTGAGGTCATCAGTCCCCTAGAACTTAGAACTACTTTAACCTAACTAAGGACATCACATACATCCATGCCCTTTCGGTATTGATTCTGCGTAGTGCAGGGTTCAATTTTGGTCAGAAATACCCAGAGTAGAAAGGCAAGCACAAATGTTCTGCCTTACAAAATACAACACAGCAGTCTCAACGTTGCAAGGTGAGCCACCCTGTCGAAGTGTGGTACCATCTGACACAGCAGTACGTAAGCGGAGGTAGGCGGAGGCCTTAGCACACCCACTGCTGCACAAGTATTTAATAAACGTACTCCAATGAACAGCAAAAACCAAGCAAGTGCAGCTCGAAAGCGTATAAATATCTATCCATTTTGTACTAAATTCACTTGTGTTAGTATAGCAGCTCTACAACCACGGGAGTGCCATCCACAATGTTATTTGTGAACCAAAGTTAGACCCTGCGGATTCGACTGGAGAATGAGATCAAAGACGTCAAAGTTTACTCATAGACATTAATTTTTATTTTAGAGCTGCAGGTAGCAAATCGTTTCTTTCCTGTGGTGTTGCGTCATCATTGTAAATTGAAGTAAATGAATGTGTTTTTAAAAGACAGGGCTAGACATCGTGTATGACTTTTGTCGCTTGAACTACATCATTTGTTCGTTCCAATTCATTTGATACTTATCTTCATTCTTAGCGATTTTGAGATATTTTGGAAGAATTGTTTATCATTCTGGACAATTTACTTTTTGTAGCTTTACTGTATGATTAAATGATGATGGCGTCCTCTTGGGTAAAACATTCCGGAGGTAAAATAGTCCCCCATTCGCATCTCCTGGCGGGGACTACTCAAGAGGACGTCGTTATCAGGAGAAAGAAAACTGGCGTTCTGCGGATCGGAGCGTGGAATGTCAGATCCCTTAATCGGGCAGGTAGGTTAGAAAATTTAAAAAGGGAAATGGATAGGTTAAAGTTAGATATAGTGGGAATTAGTGAAGTTCGGTGGCAGGAGGAACAAGACTTTTGGTCTGGTGAATACAGGGTTATAAATACAAAATCAAATAGGAGTAATGCAGGAGTAGGTTTAATAAAGATTAAAAAAATAGGAGTGCGGGTAAGCTACTACAAACAGCATAGTGAACGCATTATTGTGGCCAAGATAGACACGAAGCCTACGCCTACTACAGTAGTACAAGTTTATATGCCAACTGGCTCTGCAGATAATGAAATTGAAGAAATGTATGATGAGATAAAAGAAATTATTCAGGTAGTGAAGGGAGACGAAAATTTAATAGTAATGGGTGACTGTAATTCGAGAGTAGGAAGAGGGAGACAAGGAAACATAGTAGGTGAATATGGATTGTGGTTAAGAAATGAAAGAGGAAGCTGCCTGGTGGAAATTTGCACAGAGCATAACTTAATCATAGCTAACACTTGGTTCATGAATCATAAAAGAAGGTTATATACATGGAAGAATCCTGGAGATATTAGTAGGTATCAGATAGATTATATAATGGTAAGAGAGAGATTTAGGAACCAGGTTTTAAATTGTAAGTCATTTCCAGGGGCAGATGTGGATTCTGAACACAATCTGTTGGTTATGAACTGTGGATTAAAACTGAAGAAACTGCAAAAATATGGGAATTTAAGGAGATGGGACCTGGATAAACTGACTAAACCAGAGGTTGTACAGAGTTTAAGGGAGAGCATAAAGGAACAATTGACAGGAATGGGGGAAAGACATTCAATAGAAGAAGAATGGGTAGCTTTGAGGAATGAAATAGTGAAGGCAGCAGAGGATCGAGTAGGTAAAAAGATGAGGGCTAGTAGAAATCCTTGGGAAACAGAAGAGATACTGAATTTAATTGATGAAAGGAGAAAATACAAAAATCCAGTAAGTGAAGCAGGCAAGAAGGAATATCAAAAATGGGATCGACAGAAAGTGCAAAATGGCTAAGCAGGGATGGCTAGAGGACAAATATAAGGATGTAGAGGCTTATCTCACGAGGGGTGAGATAGATACTGCCTACAGGAAAATTAAAGAGACCTTTGGAGAAAAGAGAACCACTTGCATGAATACCAAGAGCTTTGATGTAAACCCAGTTCTAAGCAAAGAAGGGAAAGCAGAAAGGTGGAAGGAGAACATAGAGGGTCTATACAAGGGCGATGTACTTCAGGAAAATATTATGGGCCGGCCGAAGTGGCCGTGCGGTTAAAGGCGCTGCAGTCTGGAACCGCAAGACCGCTACGGTCGCAGGTTCGAATCCTGCCTCGGGCATGGATGTTTGTGATGTCCTTAGGTTAGTTAGGTTTAACTAGTTCTAAGTTCTAGGGGACTAATGACCTCAGCAGTTGAGTCCCATAGTGCTCAGAGCCATTTGAACCATTTTTGAAAATATTATGGAAATGGAAGAGAATGTAGATGAAGATGAGATGGGAGATATGATACTGCGTGAAGAGTTTGACAGAGCACTGAAAGACCTAAGTCGAAACAAGGCCCTGGGAGTAGGCAACATTCCATTAGAACTACTGACAGCCTTGGGAGAGCCAGTCCTGACAAAACTTTACCATCTGGTGAGCAAGATGTGCGAGACAGGCGAAATTCCCTCAGACTTCAAGTAGAATATAATAATTCCAAACCCAAAGAAAGCAAGTATTGACAGATCCGAAAATTACCGAACTATCAGTTTCATAAGTCACAGCTGCAAAATACTAACACAAATTCTTTACAGACGAATGGAAAAACTGGTAGAATCCGACCTCGGGGAAAATCAGTTTGGATTCTGTAGAAATGTTGGAACACGTGAAGCAATACTGACCCTACGACTTATCTTAGAAAAAAGAAAGGCAAACCTACGTGTCTAGCATTTGTAGACTTAGAGAAAGCTTTTGACAATGTTAACTGGAATACTCTCTTTCAAATTCTGAAGGTGGCAGGGTTAAAACACAGGGAGCGAGAGGCTATTTACAGTTTGTACAGAAACCAGAAGGGAGTGAGACAGGTTTGTAGCCTCTCCCGGATGCTACTCAATCTGTATATTGAGCAAGCAGTAAAGGAAACAAAAGAAAAGTTCGGAGTAGGTATTAAAATCCATCAAGTATTGATTGAAGTGTCAGGAAGTCGTTTCTGAAAGTATTTGTATGGAGTGTAGCCATGTATGGAAGTGAAACATGGACGATCAACAGTTTGGACAAGAAGAGAATAGAAGTTTTCGAAATGTGGTGCTACAGAAGAATGCTGAAGATTAGATAGGCAGATCACATAACTAATGAGGAGGTATTGAAGAGAATTGGGGAGAAGAGGAGTTTGTGGCACAACTTGACTAGAAGAAGGGATCGGTTGGTAGAACATGTTCTGAGGCATCAAGGGATCACCAATTTAGTACTGGAGGGCAGTGTGGAGGGTAAAAATCGTAGAGGGAGACCAAGAGATGAATACGCTAAACAGATTCAGAAGGATGTAGGCTGCAGTAGGTACTGGGAGATGAAGAAGCTTGCACAGGATAGAGTTGCATGGAGAGCTGCATCACGCCAGTCTCGGGACGGAGGACCACAACAACAACAGGTTTGGATTCATCTATTCCTATGAATATGGAAGACTTCAAGCACGTTTTGTCAACTGCAGTACGAAATACAATTTTTACAGTTGTGGCTATTTTTCGCCTTCGTTAGCATTAGTATCCTATTGTACGAGATACAAAATTTACCTACGTCGAGTGTTTCGCCTTCTCTAGCACTCGTACGGTATTCATCAGTTGACCTGTACAGGTCAGCTGAAGTACGGGATACAAATTATACTGTTGTAGGTTTTTACGCCGTCGCTAGTACGACTATGAGAATTTTCAGTCGATACTATTAGTATCGAAGGCGTAAAAAGAATTTATACAGGTCAACTGAAGTATGGTATACAAATTTTACTTATGACGGTACTTTCGCCTTCGCTAGTAGTAGTATCAAGTGAAGAATAGGATGCAAGTACTAGTGGGGTGAAAAAAGCAACACTTGTAAAATTTGTATCCCGTATTTCAGTTGCCTACGTATGTCAACTGAAGAATAGGTTACTAGTGCTAGCGAAGGCGAAAAAGTCGACATACGCTAAATTTGTATTCCGTACAGCAGTTAACAGATACAGATCAGCTGAAGTTTGGGATACAACTCATATATGTCAACTGAGGTACACCATGCTAACGTTTCTTCTCTCCCGTCTTTGTTTCTTTCTTTTTGCACTAGTATCCCATTTTTCAGTTGAGCTATATAAGTCAACTGAAGAAAAGGATACTAGGACTCAAAGAAGCGATATACTTAACATTATGTTGAAGGTATGAATGTACGAATTATATGTCTACCACCTGTTTTCTCTGCCCTGCATGCTTTTGTTCTCTACATTTGTCTTTGCTGTTAAATCTCTGCAATACTTCATCTATAGTAACTTCTGACGTCATTGGTCAAAGCCAACGCGTTGTATCACATTCTTTAGTAATCTCACTCTGCGACAGTGTTCTCCACCCTGAAACAACGGGATCTACAGCCTCCGTCTCACCAGGCGAACACTGGACTTGAGAAGCAGTGTGTCGATTGTCTTCGCGGAGCAGTGTGTCATGGTCATTATGTCACCTGCCCGCCCCCTGCTCGACGGCACTGAGGACGCGAACCGTCCCGAAACAATCGTGGCAATAGCAGTCTGAATCAACAGCTTATCCAGGCTATGGAGGGGAGGTGAAATATTGGCGGATTTCAGGACGGGGATACTTCAAAAGTATACAAAGCAAAACAGTGGCTGACATATTAGGGAACAGTTGAGAACGGGATAAAGGAAGCATGTGGAATCAATAGACGGAAATGCGGATAGCATAAGAAAGATTAATGGTTTTTACATATGGGATGGGGCTGAGAACAATGGTAAATGAAGTAATTTTACAGGAAGCTCAGCAGAGGGCGATGGACGCATTATTAAGAGGGCTCCCTTCGGAAATGTCAAGGTGAGCACGTACAGGGGTTTCGACTGATTTAATCCAGCTTTCATATTGGCGGTAGAATGCGAGGAAATTCACACAACCAGACTGCATGCTATATGGACAGTGTCTCCAGCTGTAAATGGTGTTAATGATGCGAGCAGATGGGGCATGTACGGAAGGACTACATTTAGCCACAGGATAGTGAAAGTAGAGGCAGACGTAATGACAACAGCAGTTTCAGAGGTAGGGTACAGGGAAGGTAGCAGACGTTAGACACCAAGATCTACCCATGAGCATTCCCAGTAAAATTAGACGCTACAAAATCGCATGCAGAGGTACACCGAGCAATCAGTGGATTAGGTTAGAAGAAGAACTGCTGGATATTGTCCTAGACAGGGGTGCATGTGTCGGCTGCTAGTGGAGATCTGGTGAAACATAAGCAATGGAATGCATGGAATAGGGAACAGAGGTGTCACACCTTTGGCATCAACTGACCCACAGTTTTGCCTGGGTACCGTTCAGTTCTGACAATGTGTAAAGATTGTGCCACGTGTCAGTGATGGCTAGTCTGGGGTTGGATTTGTTGCATCATCATTGAGCTGAAATCTATCTTCGGCAATGCATGGTGGAGCATGACGTAAAAATGTTTCAGTTGGGTGAAACCTCTGTCTGTGTAGCAGTGTCTCAAGGTGAGTTTGTCGAATATGACAAACGGTTTGAATCGCAGACAATCACAATAAGTTTCGTCTCACACAATTGTGTATCTAAGGGTATCAAGAAAGCACTTTGGTTTACTGTGGAGTCTAACTTACCAGAAGGCATGCTGGGTGTCGTACAATTGCTAGAATTAGGTGATGAGTTGTATGAGGAAGATTGTTAGTGGAAAGAAGTGTACATGTATAAGAAGAAAATAATAAAAAAAATGGTAAATTGGTTTGTGTATAACTTTAGCAGCGAGTTAACAGAATGGTTGTTGATTGAAAATCTACATGTAATGGAGGAGGAAGAGTTTGACACAAGGGGTGACAACCATGGACATTCTCCGATCGTCATTGAAAGCGCATTGTGAGGAAAAGTGAAGCACCTAGAGGGAAGTGATAAGTAACAAATCGAAGAGTTACTATTGCAACTTCGGGATTTTTTTTCAGGAGGACCGTTGCTAGTGGTGGATATTCAGCTGCAGCGAATAGCAACAGAAAATGAATCACCTGTTTACCACAATACATACCGAGTCCTGAAGTACTTGCAGCTGATTTTGGAGGAATTCATCAATCAGCAGCTGAAGGATGGAACTATTAAGGATTGTAGTAGCCCATTAGGCGGGGTGGGGGTGGGAGGGGGGCAGAACTGTTGCGCCCCTGAAATCAGTAGACAATCACAAAGATGTAGGTTTTATTGGGGTTATTGACACCTGAATGCCAACTCTATAAAGGATGCTTACCTTTTTCCGAACACTACGGAAGCCACAGACTATTTAGGCCAATGCAAGTATTGTTCAGTGATGGCCTTAGGGCAATGACTACCCTCAGCTAAAAGTCGCTCTGTAAGACTGATGAAAAACAGAATTTTATTCACTATGGTGACATAATTAGTTCAGGAGAATGCCTTTCGGATTGAAAAAGGCGCCTTCGAAGTTGAGAGGCTGGTGGACAGAGGTATCAGAGGTCTGAAACGGCATCAATACACGGTGTATTTTAATAATATAATCACCTTTGTGAATGATACGGAGCAACACTTTTACTGCCTAAGGGAAGCAGCCCTGGGACAGAGCGATGAATTTAACATTAAGAACAGGCAAGTTAATTTTGTGTTGGAAGACTTGACATAGCTTGATCACATAATTAGTAAGGTTGGGGGTTATGGCAGACTGGAGGTTTTTTAAAGCCACACGTGAATTTTCTGTACCTGAATCAGTGAAAGAACTGTGCACAACCATGTCTTGGTGTCACAAATTATTAAAGGGGATTTATAAAAGGATTTGCAGATGTTGCCAGACCATTGACACAATTGCTAAATAACAGTTCAAAATTTGTTTGGTAAGTCTGTAGTCAATGTGCTTTTGGGTGACTGACAGAAGATTTGATATCAAGTCCGATCTTGGTGTTTCTAAATTTCAATAAGGAGATCCTTCTGTCATGCAATGCATCCAACCATGCAGTAGGTTGAGTGTTGTCTCAAGAAATAGCAGGCATAAAGAACTTGTAGCTTATGCATCAAGGGACCTTTTTCTGACACCATGTCAGGAAAAAGAAGTGTTGAGTCTTTTCTGTGGAATTATCTACGTCAAGTGTTATTTCCATGGGAAAAAGTTTTGAGTCATGTAGCACTGAAATTGCTGCTAGGTTTGAAGGATGCATCTAGTAGGCTGACATGACTGGCAGCAGGACTGAGTGAGTTTGATTTTGAGGTAGTACATAACCCTGGGAAGAAAATATGGGAAGAGAGACAGAATTAGTAGGAAAGCAGTAGCAAAGCAGCCGTGTTATAAATAGGAGGTAATGATCTTAAAAGGAATGGCAGACATCACAGAAGACGGATAGTGACTGTAAGGATTTCAGTAAAAAATCACAGTTTTGGACAAAGGATGCGTTGTTGTTTAGAGGAACCATGAGTGGTGGTGCTGGCAAAGCTGAGAAATAGAGAATTACTTGAGACACATGATCACGTGTTAGCAGGTCATTGTAGATACAAGTCTGCCAACAGGAGAGTGTTGGAGAGATACTGGTGGAAGGCTAGGAACTAGTATATGGGCCAATGTATACCACATTGCGTACAGCGTCCACCGAGAAAGGATTTGTGTCAAACGAGAGTAACATTTCACAGGTTATCTGAAGCATTCTACCGTTTCAACGCTCATAACGGATGTTTTAGATCCTTTCAACAGAGCACCCGTTGGGAATAAACACATATGATTATAGAGTATTATTTTCGAGATACGTGCAAATGGTTGTGATGCCCAATCAAAATGCAGCAACAATGACACAAGTGTTAGTAAACTGAAGTTCAGGGTACGTGAGACGATGGCGGCAGATCTGGGAACAAATTTTATGTCGGATTTCTTCAAGTGAATGTGAAAACTTTTGAGTGTGAAAAAACTGAGGACCAGTTCTTTACAGCCTCAAACTAATGGAAGAATAGAAAAAGTGCATAGAACTATAGGGAAGATGCTAGGATAGCATGTGAACGCACACCATACCAAGTAGGATGGTCATTTAGGGTATGTGGTCTCAGCGTACAACTGAAAGCAGTAAGTAAACACAGGATTGTCAACTTATAATGTAGTATATGATCGTAAGATTCCATCGCCATTCAATACGTTGAAAAACAATATTAGTAAGAGAGGAGAATCTGTTAAAGAGTTCTGCGAGAGTAATGACGGATATGGAACAGGGTGTACAAGGCTAATATTAGGGATCTAGAAACGCGAGAGAAAGCTGTGAGCCGTACAGCAGGAATGCCGCAATACAAGCGTGGCCAATGGGTAATGTTGTTGTCGACTTCTTACACTCGAAGGGAAAAGACGATTTCTTTTCCCCGAAGTATGAAGGGCCATATGAAGTTCAGGAAACAACATCACCAGTGGATGTCAATACTGAGCTGCCAACGGCGTCGAAAGTTGTGTGTGAAACCTTTGAAACCGTTTCGAGGCAGCCCAGAAGTTAGTACAGGAATTATACAGTTAGGCCAGAAGAGGAAAGTGAAAAAGAAGGTTGAAGAGAACGAGCGAGACGGTTTGGTCGAACCAGTGAGAAGAAGTCAATTCACGCTAAGGCCCAGGAGATAACAATAGATTTGCTCTCTGTGTTTGTTAGTTATAAATATAGAGAGATGAACTGCTGTGGGCAGCAGAGTAATTTCGGGGAAGGGAACGAAATGGTTACCCCTGTCCTCAGATTAGATATGTCAGGAGATAAGATAATGAGGACCGTAGATGTGCTAATGGTCGTCATCGGAGTAGAAGGGTTGTGGAATTAACACCTGGAAAGTGGAGTGCTCTTCGACAAGGAAGGAATGATGGAGCACAGGGGTACATTTTAATTTGCTTTCCATTAGTGCTGTAGCAATCATGGTACGATTGTTACGTAGTCCACATATATCCCGTTAAGTGGAGAATACAGAAGAATGTTGTCAGGGTAAAAGTGCAGATGAGAGGGCAGGCATGCGGAAAAGGAGGAAATGGAGCTGCAGAAGTTTTACGGAAGTGAAATACAGTTTATCCAAACAGGGTAGTGAGAGTAAGTCATACCTCCTGCGCAGTAAAGTTACTGCCAGGTCATAAATCAGAAAATCTGAAAAAAAAAGAGGTGACTAGGTCTGAGTTGTACTACCAACAAGTTGACGCAGTTTGGTTGTACTCTACCTTCGATAAAGTGATAGTTGTAGCCAGTTGTTTCGAACAGGAGGAACTCACGACATCAAAAAGGACTGAGGTAGATGGAAGTGTTGTTTCGAACAGGAGAAACTCACGAGTTCAGTAATGACTAAGCTAGATAAAAGTGGATTATTAATGAACAGTGTGGTGTCACCGCCAGACACCACACTTGCTAGGTGGTAGCCTTTAAATCGGCCGCGGTCCGTTAGTATACGTCGGACCCGCGTGTCGCCACTGTCAGTGATTGCAGACCGAGCGCCGCCACACGGCAGGTCTAGAGAGACTTACTAGCACTCGGCCCAGTTGTACAGCCGACTTAGCCAGAGATGGATGACTGACAACTACGCTTTCATTTGCCGAGACGATAGTTAGCATAGCCTTCAGCTAAGTCATTTGCTACGACCTAGCAAGGCGCCATAGCATTTGAAATTGAGATTATAACATGTACCGTCAAGAGCGATGTACACCAATTGTGGATTAAAGTTAAGTATTGTATCAACTACGTACTTTAATTGCTACTATTAATTCCCTTAACTGTTCCAGACCTCACGCCAGTCAGCGTGTAATTAAACGCGTGTATTTCGGCCTCCTCTAGCAACACAGTGTTGGCTCTTCTGCCAACACTTCAAACAGTACATTATTTGAAGTAGTAGGGCCAAGTTTCCGTCCACCTGCGACAATTTCAAGAATAATCCATTTGAGCATTTCGCAGTCGCTATAGTACTGCCCAGATGAGTTTATGGAGGTTTTGCCAGACGTGAATCTGACTGTACTGAACAAGATTTTAGGACAAGTGATAATTTGGTCCATAGAGAGATCCATTAATGAGCAGGAGAGCCATGTCATCATGGACACATTGATGTTGTATATGGATCAGTACAGGGGGAAACCGACCAAAGGTAAACAACATTGACTATAGTTATATGAGGTGCTGCAGCTACACTTGATCTGCAACGCTATGTCGTTGTTTACATATATAAAAAGTGAAGCATAAGACGAAGTACAGCACCGTCCACAGTTCATGTCCTGATGGACTGGATTTCCACAGCCTACGAGACAGTAGAGGGAGCTATAACTATAAGCTGAGAAACGAAGTAACTGATGTACCTAAGGATAAGTAGTGCATAAGAGAAAGCAATTATAACAGTAATTTCGAGGAAGAACCTGACCAGAGTGTACAGAGAATTTATCACTCTAGTTTTACATGAAAATAATGTATGTCAAGGCGACACAAGGTATTGTGTACTGTTAAAAAAGTTCAATGTAGTGCAACAACCACATATGTTCACAAGCACGCAGTCTAGTAAGTAGCACCAGCCGTAGGCAAGTTCTGATGTTATGGCTCACGAAATACATCGCAGTTGTCGCAGCGATGAGAGGCGACCCAGTCTGGTGAGGTGTGATAACAGCTGACGCAGAGTACCCAAGCGAAAGGAAGCGGAATCCTTCCCATACTGGCAGCCGCGGAAGTATTTAGCATACGTGACACAGATCACAGTTAAGTTCAAGCAAGCACAGCCTGAAAGTGTATAAATATCTAGCCTTTTTGCATCTGAGTTAGTAAACAGCTCTACATCCACGGGGCTGTGATACTCAGGGAGCCAACTGGATTGGTGTTCAGGGACGACAATTCGACTCTACGACAGGGAAGTCCACCTTGAAACCAAAAGGAGCTGGGGCCGACGTTTCTCCAGGCCAGCACTGGCCCTGGGAAGCAGCTTGCTGTCCGTCATCGTGGCGCAGTGGGTCATGGACGTCACATCACCCGCCCGCCGTCTGTCGAACAGCGCTGAAGGCATGAATCACGCCAACACACTCACGGGCGTATCTGGCCGCTGGGACTGGAGCCATTGCTGGTAGAGGCAGTTGTGGCATGCAGCACCACTCGGTCGACACACCGCTTTGTTAGCATTGCTGGTTGACAGATATGGCAGATGCTGGATACCCCAGACACGCTGAAGTTGTCTGAATCGAACCACAGCGCGGAGCGATAGTAAATGTATTTTGGAACTTATGACTGTTTATCTGGTGCCACCTAGTGTTCCCGGAACTCCTCTGGCTCCAGACCTACTCATATGGTACACACTGTACGTCCACTGTGGCAGGGTAAGCTATGATCCCAACAAACCCTTTTTCACTCTGATGCTACTCGTATTTCCACAAACCTTACAGGGTGATGTTTAGACAGCACAGCATCAGAAACATTACAGTTCGAGTCGAAGCAGGAATAATGCTCACATAGTCCAATGGAGGAAGAGTCTGGCACAAGTTTTTGTCACGGCAAATTTTTTGGAACCTCCTTTAATGTCTGTAGACAAGCTTAGAGGCTTCCTGCGAGACAACGTCATCTATACAGCCAGGATGTTATAGCTGTCTGCAACGCAGTGCATTAGTTTACCATACAGTATCTGAGCAGAACTATTCGGACATCTTTAAGTAGTGTGGAATTCACCACCATATATCACGAGAGGTGGACCTGCCGCCTTGAAAGCACGTGTGGAATATTACAGTGTCATTAGAGAAGTGCCAACAGCATAATGTGGGAAAATAAAACTCCTACAGTCGTCCTTATGATTATATTTATTTTGTTGCGACAAATTTCAGCGCTCCAAGGCGCCATCTTAAGGCCGTAGTTGATGCGGAACAGGTTTATACGAGCCCTACATATGGCTGGTTGGCTCTGAGCACTATGGGACTTAACTTCTAAGGTCATCAGTCCGCTAACTAACCTAAGGACATCACACACATCCATGCCCGAGGCAGGATTCGAACCTGCGACCGTAGCGGTCGCGCGGTACCAGACTGTAACACCTAGAACCGCTCGGCCACCACGGACGAGCCCTACATATACCGCATCAGTGGCCAGCATAACTAGATACACGGATAATTTATGTTGACGGTGTGACTGCTAAGTTTAACGGCCAAGGAACAATCATTGCTAAATCAAAACCAGGCAGATGTGTACTGGCTGACATGGTAGCTTTATGGTAGATGAAAATATCGCATGAAATCAGCGTAAGGAATCACTAGTGAGTTCCAGTGCGTTACCAGGTGTCCAACTACCACAATGACTGTGCATAAAGATTGAAAAAGTATGGGGTACAACGTTTGAACAGCTCCTAATAGGCCACACATTTCTTTAATCAGTTCTGTAAACAGCCACGGGATTCCATTGCCCGCCGCCAGATTCAAAAGAGGGTTCCCTGCTGGGAGTGAGTGAGACGATGGTGGCCGTATGTCCACGGATGCCTCCTGGTGACAGAATGACAAATTTATTAATCAACTGCAATACATTGGTTGTTGGCATTTCTGGCGAGGTTTGTTTCCACTCGTAATATTCTCAGCGGCCACGAAGTTGGCCAGTGGACGCTCAAATGTGCGTCCGCTGCTGCGACCGTAGCTGCGCTGGCGTAACTGAAATCCCTGCCTCGGCAGTGGCGTTACGGCCTTGCTGGGTCGTACTGCGGCGGCAAACATTCCCGGCGGCGGCTGCCTGGCGTCAGCGGGCCGGGGCCCCAGCTCTGACCCCGGTCACTGTGTTTGCCGAGGCACGTCCCAGTGCGACGGCGACAGTGCATTACCATAACACACCCCAGATGACGACTCCCATTACAGGCGTCTGCCTCCTGATGACGTCTAACTATAGTGATGACTGCAGCGGCAGCGTCACTCCGGAGCCTCCTGGAAGACGACTTGCATTACGACAGTGACTATTACGGTGACTGCAATTTTATTAACAACTCCGACCTGGTGGCGGTGCTGAGTGACACAGGTTCTACATCACACCAACGCCTCATGACCGTCTATCCTTAAATACGGCTTTTGTGCCACTGATGTTTGTGGTTCTTCCTCCCCGGTACGTCGGTGAAATAGTCTGGTGTTGCTCGGCTGGTATAACTGACCCGATTAGCGTCCTCGATGTTGACACTCTGGCATTTGGCGAGCTGCTTCTGGTCATATCCTCCACTGGTCGGTGACACAGTGTTCTTCTTCGTGTTGCTTAACTCGGCATTCTGCCCAACCACTTGCTTCACAAGTATCATACATGCAACCGACCGTAACACACATACGACTTGCTTCCCAATATTCCTTGACATTTTAACTAGCTTTATTACTGTAAAACTCCTACCTTTAGTAACTTAATTGCTCTAATCATGCGACCATTTACATTCTGCCTTCTATCGAAAGAATGCGTCCCTGTTTGTGCCTCAACATCTATTTTCACTTTGTTTACATCGTTTTGAACCCTCTGCCAATACTTAACTTTTTTCTTCCGGTCTCCTTATCACTTTCCTGAGTGACAAATTGCTGTCATTTAACCTTACTGTTCATTGGTGATCCGATATAATCGCTTCCATTGAAACTATATAATGTGGTTTTTAACTATTAATTGTGCCACACAGCACTGTTCTTGATGGTCCTTGTGCACGCTTGGTTTTCGCCTTCATGATCGTTCACTCATAACACTGCCTTGTCAGGTTAATGTCGTTCAGATTGGCACGAACCTGTACCCTGAAGCTTGTGAGGGGTGGAGTTTGGGCATTCTCTTGAAGAAGAAGTATATAACTCCTATAACCACAAGTAATACACAAGCGGCTGATGTTCATGAACCAATGACTACCGGTTGCTGCTGCTGCTTATTTCTGTAGCTTTTAACGTGCCCTAAGACTTGTTACATGGTAACACGACCATGCTGGGTGGCGATTGTCTGATCCAGAGAGGTGAGCAAGTCCTCGTCAATGGTATCATTAAGAAACGAAAAGTGTTCGAGTGACAAAACTGAGGAAGCCTTATCAGTTCATAAATTAAGAAATGGACCATACTGACGGCAATGGTTCATATTGTCGGAGCCGGTAAGCGAAAAGTGGGTCCAAATATCTCACAAGTTCCACTGAGTATTAGTCCTTGACCTCGCAGAGTCAACCTTTGTGTGCCATCTAACTCACCCTGCTTGTAACATGTACAAATAATGACTGTCGCTCTGCCACCGAATATAACCAGTGCTGTCCTTACCGCTGGGAGTATTTCGCCTCCTCCAAAAATACTTCCATAATGCCTTATTCACAGGCGATACTCTCCTACTCGGAGCGTGGAATGTCAGATCCCTTAATCGAGCAGTTAGGTTAGAAAATTTAAAAAGGGAAATGGATAGGTTAAAGTTAGATATAGTGGGAATTAGTGAAGTTCGGTGGCAGGAGGAACAAGACTTTTGGTCAGGTGAATACAGGGTTATAAATACAAAATCAAATAGGGGTAATGCAGGAGTAGGTTTGATAATGAATAAAAAAATAGGAGTGTGGGTTAGCTACTACAAACAGCATAGTGAACGCATTATTGTGGCCAAGACAGACACAAAGCCCATGCCTACTACAGTAGTACAAGTTTATATGCCAACTAGCTCTGCAGAGGATGAAGAAATTGATGAAATGCATGACGAGATAAAAGAAATTATTCAGATAGTGAAGGGAGACGAAAATTTAGTAGTCATGGGTGACTGGAATTCAAGCGTAGGAAAAGGGAGAGAAGGAAACATAGTAGGTGAATATGGATTGAAGGTAAGGTATGAAAGAGGAAGTCGTCTGGTAGAATTTTGCGCAGAGCATAACTTAATCATAGCTAACACTTGGTTTAAGAATCTTGAAAGAAGGTTGTATACATGGAAGAAGCCTGGAGATACTAAAAGGTATCAGATAGGTTATATAATGGTAAGACAGAGACTTAGGAACCAGATTTTAAATTGTAAGACATTTCCAGGGGCAGATGTGGACTCTGACCACAATCTATTGGTTATGAACTGTAGATTAAAACTGAAGAAACTGCAAAAAGGTGGGAATTTAAGGAGATGGGACCTGGATAAACTGAAAGAACCAGACGCTGTACAGAGTTTCAGGGAGAGCATAAGGAAACAATTGACAGGAATGGGGAAAAGAAATACAGTAGAAGAAGAATGGCTAACTTTGAGGGATGAAATAGTGAAGGCAGCAGAGCAACAAATACGTAAAAAGACGAGGGCTAGTAGAAACCCTTGGGTAACAGATGAAATATTGAATTTGATTGATGAAAGGAGAAAATATAAAAATGCAGTAAATGAAGCAGGCAAAAAGGAATACAAACGTCTCAAAAATGATATCGACAGGATGTGCAAAATGGCTATGCAGGGATGGCTAGAGGACAAATGTAAGGATGTAGAGGCTAATCTCACTAGGGGTAAGATAGATACTGCGTACAGGAAAATTAAAGAGACCTTTGGAGAAAGGAGAACCACTTGCATGAATATCAAGAGCTTTCATGTAAACCCAGTTCTAAGCAAATAAGGGAAAGCAGAAAGGTGGAAGGAGTATATAGAGGGTCTATACAAGGGCGATGTACTTGAGGACAATATTATGGAAATGGAAGAGGATGTAGATGAAGATGAAATGGGAGATATGATACTGCGTGAAGAGTTTGACAGAGCACTGAAAGACCTGAGTCGAAACAAGGGCCCGGGGGCAGACAACATTGCATTAAAACTACTGACAGCCTTGGGAGAGCCAGTCCTGACAAAACTCTACCATCTGGTGAGCGAGATGAATGAGACAGGCGAAATACCCTCAGACGTCAAGAAGAATATAATAATTCCAATCCCAAAGAAAGCAGGTGTTGACAGATGTTAAAATTACCGAACCACCAGTTTAATAAGTCACAGCTGCAAAATACTAACGCAAATTCTTTACAGTCGAATGGAAAAACTGATAGAAGCCGACCTTGGGGAAGATCAGTTTGGATTCCGTAGAAATGTTGGAACACGTGAGGCAATACTGACCCTACGATTTATCTTAGAAGAATGATTAAGGAAAGGCAAACCTACGTTTCTAGCATTTGTAGACTTAGAGAAAGCTTTTGACAATGTTAACTGGAATACTCTCTTTCAAATTCTGAAGGTGGCAGGGGTAAAATACAGGGAGCGAAAAGCTATTTACAATTTGCACACAAAGTAGATGGCAGTTATAAGAGTCGAGGGGTATGAAAGGGAAGCAGTGGTTGGGAAGGGAGTGAGACAGGGTTGTAGCCTATCCCCGATGTTATTCAATCTGTATATTTAGCAAGCAATAAAGGAAACAAAAGAAAATTTCAGAGTTGGTATCAAAATCCGTGGAGAAGAAATAAAAACTATGAGGTTCGCCGATGACATTGTAATTCTGTCAGAGACAGCAAAGGACTTGGAACAGCAGTTGAACGGAATGGACAGTGTCTTGAAGGGAGGATATAAGACAAACATCAACAAAAGCAAAACGAGGATAATGGAATGTAGTCGAATTAAGTCTGGTGATGCTGAGGGAATTAGATTAGGAAATGGGACGCTTAAAGTAGTAAAGTAGTTTTGCTATTTGGGGAGCAAAATAACTGATGATGGCCGAAGTAGAGAGGATATAAAATGTAGACTGGCAATGGCAAGGAAAGCGTTTCTGAAGAAGAAAAATTTGTTAACATCGAGTATTGATTTAAGTGTCAGGAAGTCATTTCTGAAAGTATTAGTATGGAGTGTAGCCATGTATGGAAGTAAAACGTGGACGATAAATACTTTAGACGAGAAGAGAATAGAAGCTTTCGAAATGTGGTGCTGCAGAAGAATGCTGAAGATTAGATGGGTAGATCACATAACTAATGAGGAGGTATTGAATAGAATTGGGGAGAAGAGGAGTTTGTGGTACAATTTGACTAGAAGGAGGGATCGTTTGGTAGGACATGTTCTGAGACATCGAGGGATCACCAATTTAGTATTGGAGGGCAGCTTGGAGGATAAAAATCGTAGAGGAAGATCAAGAGATGAATACAGTAAGCAGATTCAGAAGGATGTAGGCTGCAGTAGGTACTGGGAGATAAAGAAGCTTGCATAGGATAGAGTAGCATGGAGAGCTGCATCAAACCAGTCTCAGGACTGAAGACCACAACAACAACAACACTCTCCTTGCTACCGTTATACCCTAACTGGATACTCATCGTGCTGTGCAATTGCCCAAACTTTGTTCCGGTCTAGAATCTCGGTCCTGAGTGCCCAAATGCTGCAATTTACACTTAATGTCCACTGGCGATCCGACATAATCACGTCCGTCTGCTTGGAGAACACATATCACGACACAGAAGGTACCATAACTGCTTCGCTTACACACCCGGATTACAACAGGCTCAACACGGTAAGATCCTGTCCACCATCTCTCCTCCATGGACTGATTCAGCTCCCGGATGTTGCTTTCGTCTTCACCTGCTCCTGGTAGAAACGTTCGTTCTTCAGAGATAGAAAATCCTAATGTGAGTCCCGCATCGCTGCACTAAGTTTTATCATATGCCACTGATTCACCATATTATCCTGTTTCCTTCACTTTGCTTTTTCCTTTTCCTCTTCGTCGTCTACCATTGCTCCCTTCCTCGCCCTACCACCACCGTCCTCCCCACTGGGGTCTCACGAGGCAGTTTAACGGTACTCGATTATGTCATCTCTATTACCTGGCAAGGGCCATTATACTGCGACACAAACTGCTTTGTTTTCGCCTTTGGCACGTAAGGATTCGCTAACATAACCCACTGACCCACATGGTACTTGGGTAACACTGCTTTCACATCATGTGCCCTTTCCTGTTTCTCTAAAGCCTCCCTATTCATTTTTTGTACTTTCCGCCAGATAGTTTTCACTCTCCTAGGGAAACCCTTCACTGACGAGTTGCCTCCTTAGGGCGGGACTTTGAAGAACTCAAAGGGTGACAGCACATTGCGCCCAAAAAGTACTTCATTCGGGGATACACCTGTGCTTTGGTGAACTTTCGTGTTGTATGAAGGCGACGACGTATTCCAATAGGACGTCCCAATCTGTATGCTGGGACTTTATGTATTTCGCAATTCTCCTGTGGACTCATTCCGTGCACCCGTTAGTTTGATGATGCAGAGCATTCGTATGTAATTTTTTAACGTGCAGCAGCCTGCATAGCTGCTGCATTAATTCCGACACAAAATTTGTGCCCTGATCCCTGATTATGATTTAAGGTGTCAGAAACCAAATCGCTGACAAGTGTCTCAGCTACTGTCGTGGCTTGCTGGTCTTCTATACAACAGCGTCTCTGCACGAGGGACGAAGTATTGTATCGAACGATGCGAAATGGGCGACTGATAGCGGTACCGAAGAACTTGCGTGACGAAGTGTTGAGGCAAGCGCATGATTTGATTTCAGCGAGACATCTGGGTCAAAGAGCAACGGAGAGAAGGATAGCTCATAATTATTGGTGGATGATGCGTAGGCAGGACGTGGATCATTGTGTGAAAAATTGTGTTCCATGTGCACTACCATCGTGCAGTCTACCTCCCGAACGTAGTACATGCTACGTCCAATGAAACAACTCACTGCATCTAGTGCTTCGTTATCCGTCAAAGTTCGATGATACAAAAGGACTCCACAGGCAGATCAGTACCAACATCAATCCAGACTGTGTTTCCTGTACCTTTCGTTGTGCAAACTCGCGAATTGACCTTAAGGGACGTTGTATGCCAGTTGATTGGTTTCACCTGGTCATTGAGCATACCTCACGTGAGTGGATATTTTCCGGCTGCAGAGACTAGCTGTAACAATTTTCTATCCAGGTCTACCGTATGCCGTTACCGGTCAATTATGGCGCGATGTGCAACCAGGAAATCGGGTCCGAGAATAATGTCGTACCTACCGCTAATCACGGGAAGAACTTCTGCATTCACTTGGAAATTAGCCTCCCCCACTCGGAACTTTAACACTCCAGAACCGAGCAAATTTACAAGTCCTCCATCAACGCCACTTAACGTCCAGCGTATTTTCCCCAAATACTCGCTTACATGCAACGGATACATGGGAATCGGTATCCAACAAAATTTTGTGTCATTCATCCACGACATAGCCGTTCACAAAAATGTCGTCCACTCTTTTCTTATATGTGCTGACTCTTACTGGGAGGGTGACACAGTGCACACCCCGCCCCCTGCGCCGTTTAACTTCTGCCCGTAAGATCCACCCTGTGATTGAAACTTTCACTGTTGTTGATTTCTCTTACGGCATTGCCGATCCCAATAACTAGATTTCTTAAAATAAATTCTACGTTGCTGCCTGCATTCCCTTTGTATATGAACGTGTTACGTTCCGCCAGTCACCCTGGTGTGATCCAATGCGTGGGGAACAGTAGGATGTGCCTCGGCAGCTGAACCCGTGGGCAAAATAAGCGAAACCTACTATATATGAAGCTTGTTACCCTGCTGACGTGTCACCAATGGACGCTGGTATCTTAATGAACTGTGTAGCTGTCTCTTCACAAGAAATGACAACTGAGCTACAGACTGCCTGAATTTATAGCTAGAAAGAGAGAGATTAATCCTCTAACATACAAGAACAAGCACGTAATTTAAGCTATATATGCAATTAAGTACCATACAGGAAAAACTAAATACGAGTACTTAAGCTGCAGCCCTGGCAATGTGATACAGGCAACAGCTGGATTCGGACTAAGTGGTTAACTAGGCAGAATCGAACGATTACTTGCCTTTAAAACAAACAAATGGGCAACTACCGTACTACTGACTCCATAAATATACACTTAAAAATCGAGAGAAAAAGGCGTTAAGTACAAAACAATGCTCGAATTTAAAGCAATATATACTACTACGAAAATACTGGAAAAGCTACATACGTAACTTGTTTCCCTGGAGACGTATCAGAGGTTACAGCTGGACAAGGACTAGGTGCACGTGTTATTGCAAGTTGAAGTCGACCATAGCAGGTGACCACAATAATGGCAATGGATCATTATGTTGCTTCTTGCTCTTTGTCGTACCTTTCCATAATGAGGTATGATGACGAAACTCCCGTATTCGAAATTGACAACGTTCGTGTTGAGGTGCTGCACGCGCACTATCCTTGTTAGATAAGCATTCCGACACCCTACCGCACCCCCACTGGCCCACTAAATTACTTAATTTTAACTCATGGGAGTGCAACCACGAGTTAAATATAGCTATCAATACTTCAGAGATTTGGTAGCCCTGCAGGATCTTATCATCAATGAGAGGCTTCTGCTGGATGTGCGATACCCGCAGAAATGTCTCAGTTCTTTTCCTGGCCGAACTGAGGACAGACGCTGCGTGTTACACCACTTTAGCGTGATTTCTCCTGCGGGTTGACCGATAGTTTGTCGGGCGATGTTACAGCTCCCTGTAAGTGACGATAAAAGTTTTGAAAAACAAGACAGGCCGACCATGATTAAACAGCCATGTAAGAAACTTTCTGTGGAAATAGAGTGCTTCATCATAGAGTTAAGAGAACTCAACACGTCGTTGACAAACAGGAGCTGAAAAAAAACACAAAAGATCGTAATGAGAGCTGTACAGGAATTTTTTGGTGAATTCGAAAATAAGACTTTCACACCCACTTTGACGAAATAAACTCCACTGTTTGAGAGAGGACATACAGTTGGGCTCAAAGAAGCCGTTTAGAGTAATCGGCGAATGGTTCGACATTCGAATAGCAGCGATACTACTGTTCGAAGATGTTGGCAAGGATGGGTGAACCATGGCCAAACACAGCGTTAAGAAGGAAGCGGTTGGCCTAGAGGGATGACACAACGTGAGGACAGAGGAGTCGTCACAGAAACTCGGAGAGCCCCGGGTTCGCGATTATCATCGATGTCACGTATATCTGATGCTTCACTGACCACACTAACCTTTAATAAGCGGCTCACAGAAACGGAGCTGAGCTCTTGACGTCCCTCGCGCCGTCTACAGTTGACGTCTCTGCCCAGTTTGCAGTGGTATCGGGTACATTCGGCCTGGAATCTCATTGACTGGAATAGAACTGTCTTCTGTCATGAGCCCTGCTTCAGACTGAGCCCCGATCACCAGCGCACATGTGTTTGGAGAAACCCTATACAGCTCTGGGGTACCAACCTTATTGTCGCCCACCATATTGCCTGACAACCAGGAGTGACGGATTGTTGTGCCATTCTATTTCGTAGCAGGACCCATTCAGTTGTCAAAGCGCGGCACCCTTACAAATGGTTCAAATGGCTCTGAGCACTATGGGACTTTACATCTGAGGTCATCAGTCCCCTAGAACTTAGAACTACTTAAACCTAACTAACCTAAGGACATCACACACGCCCATGCCCGAGGCAGGATTCGAACCTGCAACCGTAGCGGTCGCGCGGTTCCAGACTGAAGCGCCTAGAACCGCCCGGCCACACCGTCCGGCGGTACCATTACAACACCGTAGCACGTCGACGATAGTCTACTCCCCGTTTTGTTGCCCTTCACTGCAAGCCATCCCGGCTTATATTTCAGCAAGCCGATGCCCTCCCAACAATCGATGAGGGTTTCTACAGCTCGTCTTCGTGCGTGTCAAACCCTATCTTGGCCAGCAAGGTCACCGGATCTATCACGAAATGAGAACGTTTGGAGCATTATGGGCAAGGTCCTCCAACCAGATGGACATTATGAAGATCTAAGCCTCCTATTGGACAGAATTCGACACGGTATCCCTCACGAGGACTTCCACCCAGTCTGCCAATCAGTGGAAAGCCCAATAACTGCTTCAATAAGAGCCAGATGTGGATAAAGACGTTACTGACATGCTTAATTTGTGCAGCTATTTCTCTTCAATAAGTGGTATAACTGTTCTGAAACTGTAATCATTTGTTTGTTTGTACATGTACGTCGTATCTACCGATTTAAGTCCCATTCGGATAATTCCACGTAGTGCGTTGTTTCTTTTTCTTGTATTTGTGTTCTGTTTTTAGATAAAGAATGTAAATGGATCAAAACTGTCTGCTGAGCTGCTGAGTCATGAAACATCCACCGAAACGCAAGATAACTGTAGAGGACGTAAACATTAAATTCAGTCTTCCTAAATAATTTATTTGCAAAATTCGCTAACACGGTCCCTCCTTTCAGTTATCGCGCCTACACGTAAGTATCAGGTATGCAGACTGACTGCGTAGCAGAAATGCTACTTAGAAATTTCAGTAGAGGAAAAGGACTGGAACCCGATGAAAGAACAGTTCGATTCTATAGAGATTATGCGAAAGTTCCTACTCCCACTCGAACATTGATGATCGTAGATCAATGGAGCAGTGAACGTATCAAAGCCCTAGTAAACAGGTCAGTGGCCTCATGAATAAGGATCGGCGCACATATGCACGTAATTATACACCTAATGACTGCGTCAATCTGTTGTAGAATTATGGAAAATAGTTTTGTGCTGACGTACTACGATCGTTTTGGAGTCTGAGAAGCTCCCTTAGAGGAGTTAAACATGGATTCCGTAAAAAAATTTCTTGCGAAACTGTAATCACACTGTACGCCCATGGGATATAGAAGACCGAAGGCAACGGTTCGTAAGGTGTTTCCGTGGTCCTTGACATGACAGCACTGGATACTGTCGCACTGCGTCTTAGAGAACAAAAAACACCGGTGTGCAAAACTTAGGGTCAAAAGTAGTTCTCGCAACTTGTGCTTCTTCCATATAACGTAACTCAGTGAAACTCAGACTATGCATAGAAAGAGCTCTTATAGTACAGTATAGAAGGGTAACTGAAAGAATTACGCAACGAGACGAGCAGAAATGACACTTGCATGGGGGCTTCTTTAAATATGATTGAAAATATTTTTAGATTTTTAGTAGCTGTATGTCCGATTACGCTGTTTCGTAAACGGTTGGCCCTGACTAGTATTATTACGCAATCTGACTGCATAGAATAACAACAAACAATGAAAGAAAATTTTCGTAAACACAGTAAATTAATTAAGTCCCCAGCAACTATAAAACCTGCAAAACCCAAGCACAAATGTAATTGTTCTGTGTGTGGGAGTGTGACTCAACGTACACATCTGGCACGGTTCTTCTTCAACAAGACAAGAATTTTTATATACCAATTATACTGACGTGATAAAAGAAAATTAGAAATACGATAATTGCGTAAGGAAAGCAGAATTACACTCTAATACAAGAACACACGCCAGATGCTTTGTTGACTGAACCTGTAATGACGCATTATTTAAAATATGGAATTAATGAAAAAACACGCAATATTTTACCTTCATATATATTGACGAAAAGCACTCTGATCGTTACAGTATTTCCATTAGAATAACATCTGCTATCTCTCCCATCAAATAACTGCATAAAACATGGAACAACACTCTCCACTATCACATTCACTCCGACTTCACGACAAGCAGTGCCCACTAGCACATCTCGGCACGAACTGACTACTACGAGCTCTGGACAAGCACCGACTGCTACGAGTTCTTAACAGGCACTGACTACTACGAGCTCTGGACAAGCACTGACTGCTACGAGTTCTTAACAGGCACTGACTTCTACGAGCTCTACCCACGCACTGACTACTACGAGTTCTCGACAAGCACTGTGGAGGCGGCTTAATAATACTCTTTGGCGCAATCTCTGGCGCAGTGGCTCAGTGTAGCCACCTTTCACACTTTTACAGAAAAACAGTAATTACAATGAAGTTATCTCAGTTTGTGGTAGTCCACATGCAGTGCAACGTCCTTCCATTCTGGCCACTCGGTTTGTAAGGAATTAGTTTAGTAGAGTGTTCCATTTCTGCACCAGCGATGCTGGGTCGACAATAGCTCGATGGCCTTTGGTGCATGTGGACGTGCTAAAATACGTCTCCACAAGATGTCCCACAAGTGCCCACTGGGGTTTCAGTTGGGGGAGCGGGCAGGCCAGTATATTCGTTCGATCCGAGAGCTGCTCCTCATACGCTGTTTGATGCGGTCGCATATCCACAAAAATGAAATCACGCCCAAATACACACCTGAAAAAATGTACATGAGTAATGAGTACAGTGTCATAATAACGGTAACCTGTGACTATATGATGTTTAAAGAATTATAATGGTACGCTATACCTCCACACACTGTAACAATTGGGCCACCAGAACGATCACGTTCGACAATCTGGGCATACCCTCGTATGGTGATAGGTCAGAATGCGTAATGCTCTTGGGGGCAAAATCGACCATGTTCGTTTGATGGTCCACGTCTTAAGGCTTGGGGATACAATACTGCAGTGTCTGTGTTATTCTGAACTACCGTGCACAGTTCCTTTGGACATACATGTCTAACACAGGCACTGCAATACCGTACGTATCCCCCGACACACAGCCCGCGACTTTCAAGTAAAATGGATCACCTGTCCTAAATATACATGATGGATGTATGAGTACAGGTTGTAAATACATGGTTGACGACATACTGAAGTTGGGTTCTGGTCTCAATTAGTGAACGGATAGCCAAATAAGGCGACCGCTCGCGATAAGCGGGAAATCCGGGTTCGAGTACTGGTCCATCACAAATTTTCACTGTCGTCATTCCATTCTACAGCTGATGGTAGTCCATATTCGCAATTGCGAATAAACTCAATAAAAGGATATTTGGCGAATAGACTGACTTGTACGTCTCCCACTGGCTTAAATACGAGGGTTGGAACTATAATACTGGTAACTATTTATTTACAGCTCGTACAAAATAGATACGTGTTTCAAAGTCTAAGTGACCTTCAGAGTAGTCATCAGCATGGTGTATAACCCGTTGCCAGCGATGTGGAAATCGTGGGATACTCTTAGCAGTTGTGTTGACAGTTCAAGCGGAGCGGTCTATTGCCCGACGAATTTGTAGCAGTTCTGAAACGAATGCCGTGAAGTGTTTCCTTCAGTTTAGAAACCGAGTTGAGCTCACGCGGGCTTAAGTGAGTGGAGTGTAGTAGATGGTATAGCACTTAGCAGCCCCATCAGTCAAACAAATCAGTAACAGCTTGCACTATACGTGTTTGAGCATTGTCCAGCAAAATGATGGTCAGATCCTGCAGGAAGTGTCATCACATCTAAGCTGCTCGTAAGTTGTGTTCCAAAAATGAACAGCATAGAGACAGAAGTGATTACACTTTCTGTAGGACTTCACCATCATTTACCAGGACAATCCTCAAGCACCTACAGCGCAAGCTGTTACTGATTTGTTTGACTGATGGGGATGCTAAGTGCTATACCATGTACTGCACTCCACTGACTTAAGCACTCGTGAGTTCAACTCGGTTTCTAAACTGAAGGAAACACTTCACGTTATTCGCTTCAGAACTGCTACAAATTCGTCGGGCAATAGATTGCGCCGCTCGAACTGTAAACACAACTGGGACTGCTAAGAGTATCCTACGTGTTCCACATCACGGACAACGAGTTGTACACAGTGCGGGTGACTACTTTGAAGGTCAGTAAAACTTCGAAAAACGTATCTATTTTGTACGAGCTGAAAATAAATACTTGCCACTATTAAAGTTCCAACCCTCGTACAACTGAGTATGTCAGGGGTGTGTTGGCAGTCAACATGAACTAACAACCATCCACCAGATTTCAGCCGCATTGGGGTAGGAATGTAACGCCATAAAATGAGAACATTACCAAGCGCGTACCCGGCATGGGAGGATGTTGCCATATGTGGTGATCACACACCCTGTTACGAGACATGACCCGCATTTTGTAATGTCGATGGGACCATCATAAATGGAGATGACTTCAGTGTAGTTATTGTCTTCGAATAAAAGTGTTATTTCTGTTCGTTTCATTGTGTCTTTCTTTCAGTTACCTCCTTTGGTATACTGTATCAGTTCTTTCTACACACATCACAAAAATTTTTCCATGAACTCGGCTCCGAGAGTTCCAGAACCTGTCCAGAAAATTGGAATAGAGATCAATATAAACATCATTTCCGCCCTTTTTATTGATAATGAAATCCACACATTGCATGTTGTACCACCATACAACGAGATCTTCAGAGGTGGTGGTCCAGGTTGCTGTACACACCGGTACCTCTAATACCCAGTAGCACATCCTCTTGCATTGATGCAAGCCTGTATTCGTCGTGGCGAACTATCCAGAAGTTCATCAAGGCTCTGTTGGTCCATATTGGTCCACTCTTCAAAGGCGACTGGTTGTAGATCCCTCAGTGGTTGGTGGGTTACGTCGTCCATAAACAGCCCTTTTCTATGT
This sequence comes from Schistocerca americana, assembly GCF_021461395.2. Taxonomy (NCBI): domain Eukaryota; kingdom Metazoa; phylum Arthropoda; class Insecta; order Orthoptera; family Acrididae; genus Schistocerca; species Schistocerca americana. The sequence continues at coordinate 632,330,533 of NC_060123.1, read as the reverse complement.
ATTTCAGGCATGTTAGATAGGTTTATGTCTGGAGAACATACTGGACACTCTACTCCAGCGATGTCGTTATCCTGAAGGAAGTCATTCACAAGATGTGCACGATGGAATCGCGAATTTTCGTACGTGAAGACGAATGCAAGCCAGTATGCTGCCGATATGGTTGCACTATCAGTAGGAGGATGGTATTCACGTATCGTACAGTCGTTACGGCGCCTTCCATGACCAGCAGCGGCGTACTTTCGCCCTACATATTGCCACCCGAAAACAGCATGCAACACTCGCTGGACAGTGTGTCTAAGGAGTTCAGCCTGACCGTGTTGCCTCCAAACACGTCTCTGACGATTGTCTGGTTGAAGGCATATGCGACTCTCAACGGTGAAGAGAACGTGATGCGGTAGTATCCCTTGGGCAGTCTGAGCGAGGCATGTCATCAACAGTTCCTGTCTCTCTGTAACTCCTCCATGTCCGAACAACATCGCTTTGGTTCGAGATACCTGGACACTTATCTTGTTGAGAGCCCTTCCTGACACAAAGTAACAATGCGGACGCGATCGAACCGCGGTATTGACCGTATAGGCATGGTTGAACTATAGACAACACGAGCCGTGTACCTCCTTTCTGGTGGAATGAATGGAACTGATCGGCTGTCGAACCCCCTCCGTCTAAAAGGCTCTGCTGATGCATAATTGTTTACATCTTTGGGCGGGTTTAGTGACTTCTCTGAACTGCCAAGGTGAGTGTGTGTGTGATAACAACATCCACAGTCAACGTCTATCTTAAGGAGTTCTTGGAACCGGGGTGATGCAAAATGTTTTTTATTATGTAGGTCACGTATCATCGAGCTATGTTACGTTGCAGCGTCACATCACGCGAAAGTTACTTTCACCCTTTAGTTTTGCACACCACTGTATGAGTGTGCCGAATATCGGTGCAGGTTTGTGACTGGACTCATAAATTCTTAGCAACACGTCGATCTTAATGGGGTGATATTACAAACGTTGCAGTAGCCAAAGTTTGCTGAAATCGAGTGTCACGCTGGCGGGACCTTTCGCCGCACAAATGATGCGGTGAGTAACGTAGGAAGTTCCGTGAAGCTGTTAGCGATGATACTGTTTAATACATGAAAGTTGCAACGCCAGACAACTGAAGCGAAAGACAGGCGATAAACGGTCATTGAAGTGAATTGCAGTTATTTCTAACGTAAACAAAAGTTACGTTTTTGCCATAAATATGTGAAACACCTATCAGCGATATATTTCATTATAGTCGATCAATCACTTGAAAGTATAATACGCCAAAAATATCGATGAATATCCTTCCTGAAATGACCTAAAGTGTTAAACAGAACATAGACTGAGATTCATTAAGGTATTCCGAACGATACCTAACAATTTCACAAATGAAGTTGCCCTCAATACACTCGTTACATATATCCATGAGCATTCATCATCAGTTTTGGATCCTTACGGCGTAGAACTACTGCAGGAGATTAATAAGATTGAGAGAAGGCCTGCACGTTTCGTCGCGGTTTTATTGCTGTAAGTGAGGGAGTAATTACATTAGTCAGCCAGAATATTATGGCCACCTGTCTAATAGCCGGAATGTCCATCTTTGCAGATGAGTCGTGTCGTGGAAGCAATGATGTCGTGGTAGGTCGATGGAGGGAGTTGACACCACATTTGCGCACACTGGTCACCTAATGCCCGTAAATTTTGGGGAGGGGATTGATGAGCTCAGACGCCACGTTCCATCACATCCCAGATGTGTTCAGTCGGGTTCAGATCTGGCGAGTTGGTGGCCTAGCAAATCACCTGGAACTCTCCACTGTGTTCCTCGAACCATTTAATCACACTCCTGGCCTTGTGACACGGCGCATTAACTTGCCGAAAAATGCCACGGCCGTTAGGAAACATAATCTTCATGAAGGCGTGTACGTGGTCTTTAGCGAGTGTACGATACTCCTTGGCCGTCATTGACCCACGGAGGCCCACGTGAATGCTCCCCAGAGCATAACGGAGCCGCCGCCAACTTGCCTCCGTACCACAAACCACGTGTGAAGGAACTCTTTCCCTGGAAGACGGCGGATTCCCGCCCTCCCATTGGCATGATGAAGAAGGTATCATCACCATGCAATGCTCTACCACTGCGCCAGCTTCCAGCGCCGGTGAGTACGTGCCCTTTTCAGTCGCGGTTGCCGATGTTGTGGTGTTAGCACTGGAACGTGCATGGGTCGTCAGCTGTGGAGGCTCAGTTTTAGTATTGTTCGGTGCACTGTGTGTTCAGACACACTTGTACTCTGCCCAGCTTTAAAGTCTGATGTTAGAACCGCCTCAATTCGCTGGCTGTCCTGTTTTCCCAATCAGCCCAGCTTGTCCAGACATCGGACATTTTTAATTAGGGGTTCCCGCAGAACCCCACGACGTCTGGAGGTTGTTGAAGATACTAACCACTCAGCACAGCACTTCTCGAACAACCAACAAGTCGTGCACTTTCCGAAACGCTCGTGCCGAGCATCGGGTTATCAAAATTTGCAGTCGATCAAACTCAAATATATCAAGTGCCTTCCCCATTCTACACATAGACAGCACGCTCACTGATACTACATGCACCGTGTGTGTGTCTGACTAGCAGTAATCCCTCGCCAGGTGACGCTGCTATCGCCTTGGAAGGCTTTATATCGATAGTAGGCCGGTGGTCATAACGGGTCGTGCAGTAGCGTTCTCGCTTCCCACGCCCGGGTTCCCGGGTTCGATTCCCGGCGGGGTCAGGGATTTTCTCTGCCTCGTGATGACTGGGTGTTGTGTGATGTCCTTTGGTTAGTTAGGTTTAAGTAGTTCTAAGTTCTAGGGGACTGATGACCATAGATGTTAAGTCCCATAGTGCTCAGAGCCATTTGAACCATTTGGTCATAACGTTCTGGCTGATCACTGTGTATGCCCCTGAAACTCTAGTGGTACGCTCTGCAAGACTGACATTGAGGATGACGCGATATCTTTATTTTGAAATTCTGAAAGCAGACATTGCACACATCGTCAGAAAAAATTCATACACATCTTTCACGAGCGGAACGGGAAAGCGAAGATGTAAACGTGATACCGGAAGTTTCTCCGCTTGCAGATTATTCACATTGATGTTAATAAGCTTTAAATAGCGATTTCCGTATCTGTTTTATTACTCCACGTACTTACGTTTATAGAATATCTCTATTATAAAATCAGCAAACTGTTTTGGTCGCGTCTGTAGTTACCTGGTGATGTTTGTTTAATTTCGATGACAGGGAACGCGCACAACAATGGGATGGAGCCTGAAGCGATGTTCGTTGCCTAGCATTATTTAGCTTTTCTACCGATATCGTTTGGTGTCGATACAAATACGCGTGCTCTGGTAGAGAGAAAGAAACGCTACAATAAGGATTTGCGGAGTGAACTAGTAAACAGCAGACTTTTGTTACTGAAAAGGAACTATTGTAGTAGTCTGTTGTAGCCTTAGGTGCTTTGTGCGAATCGAAGGCCCCGAATCTGAGAGTAAGGCAGGAAGCACGATCGGAATTTAGCGTCCTGACGATAGACGGCGAAATGTGGAGACGATACACTTCATCGTAAGCAGAAGGTATGTCGCAGTGTTCTGTCACCTATTACCTATCATGTAGGAAGACCTGTTTAATTACTATTATCATAACATAGCTGCTTCTGCTTTCTTGTGTATGTAAGACAGCGTTAATCGCAAATTGCAGCTGTTTGGCTGACTGTGGTGTGAGATCGGACCACATAGTTGGTGAAAGTTTGACATCAAGGGGATAGATTCATATTGTGACTCATATTTTCAACCTACCACGCATTTTCAAAAGCCAGTTGCTTAACCACATAGAGGCAGACCTGTTTATCGACTATGTTATTGTAATGTATTATTTCATAATTTTATTTATTGCTAGTGGGGGCACTAATCAATGTCGCTTATCGATTAGACATGTGCAGGTCTGTGATCATCATAGAACCAAGATGTCGTAGGTTTCTGCCACCTGGGGACGAGGAGCTTGGTTGGAACATCTTGCCAGCTGCAGAGTCAGTGTAGAGTTATACCGAGCTGAGCTGGTGCCATAGTAAGTGAAGTCTTGCTGTATTGTTGCCTGGAAAATACATTGGTTGTTAACCAGAATAATAACCAAGTTTCCTTCATTTTTCTCACTGCTGGGACTCTCTTCATTCCAAGATGTAGTTATTATGGGTACGATTATTTATTTCTGGCATGAGAGCATGTGGACTTTGTTTATCTTGTTGATGCCTGTGAGAGAAATAAATGATGAGGCAGAAATGGGAAACCGGTAAACTGATAGGTAGCCAAACGGTATAGAATATCTTCAACTCGTGAGACACTGCGGAGAAATTAGTGTTTTAACCAAGGTCTTTGTTAACAGTTGGTAATCGGTACGATTTAAGGCCATCACCATCGCGTTGCTATGGCTACCACACGACATCGCATTGCTCCCATTCCACCCGGCTTAAGTATCCTAGGTGTGGAAATTCGTTAACACGACGTAAACATGGGTCTAGAAAGAAGAGATCTAGAAAGAAGTGACAATGAAAGTGTGTTTTAACGAAGCGCATCCTATTTTCCTTTGACTACCAGTGGGAGCAAGCACCTGTCAACAGTAAATATCACCACTGACTAATAGTCGTGAAATAACCGTTCCTCTTGACTCCAGATCCATCCTGGAGACATCAGCTTTCACTAATTTAGATCAGCTGTAGCTCTGGGCTTTTTCATACTAGCTGTGTAGTTGCAGCTGTTACAACGTTCATTGTGGGTGAATTAAGACTTTCGTGCAAGCTTCAGAGTATTTCCATCTTGTAAACACTCATCATTCATAGATCCATGACAATAAGCAAGAAGTGAATGATATGGCAGGAATGTAACACGAGAGATCTAACTATAGAAGATAAAATTTCGTTTCATGGCTGCCGGCTTGCATAACACAAAATTATTTCTGCACGCTTAATTTTGTTCGTAATTGTGGGATATACAATTGTAAAATCGCCTAAAGTGTATGTTTTGGTCATAAGAAACATGTTTTTTGAAGCTTGGTAACATTCGTTAATTTTCAAATTGAAACGTACTCGTTACGAAATTTTATCTCAGCTTCAGAGGATATCTGAAGTATAGCGCACATTAGAGTAAATCTTAATTTGGCGTCGGCTTCCAGTGCAGCTAATTTTACGTAGTCGTTCAACTTCAGGTCGACCGGGTGTTTTAAGATCGTTACTGTTCCCAGTGATATGTCGCCAGCAGTTCGATCTAAAAGTAAGGATTTTCTGGCATTTCACTATAGTTTTCCAGTGTTTCGACCTACGAGGAAATTTATTATAACAAGGGAAAGGTACAACTGCGAAGTAGTTCTGTACGTTCTCATGCCGTTGGTGTGTCGTTATATTGCTGTACCTTTGAGAACCTGGAATGTATAGTATGGCTTTCACAGATTTTCTGTAGTTCCACCGCAAGGAAACAAAAACTTCCAGACTGAACGTATGATCCTCTTCACATTTTATTTTCTTGGCAATGGTGAAGACTTTAATATTAGAGGTATGTATATCCAAAAGTAGTATATATCATGTAGCCCTGTCTTGATTATTAATCTTCAGTCGAGTGGCTAAGGTTTCGAATAATTGCTGTCAAAAAATGTAATCTTTCTGTAGTAAATTACTCCTATCTTGAAAAGGCAGCAGGGAAGGTTAGGCTTTAACGCACAGTCGACCAGTCGACGGCAACGTCATTTGGCACGGAGGACAGGTTCTGAATGTTTGAAGATATATCAGCCCGTTCGGTCTCAAAAATCTAAACCTGAGAATATTGTGATGAGATCTAAAACAAAGACGATGCTCTAACTCATTTCAGATGTGTTCCAATAGATTCGGGTCGGGACTATGGGCAGGCCAGTACGTTTTAGGAATGTTACTGTCCATAAACCATTTCCTCGCAGATGCTGTTTTATGGCAGGGTGCAGTCTCATGTTGGTGGAAACATCGTCTCTGAACAGTAACTATACGCTGTACGGAATGCTATAAAATGTGTTCATGTCCTTTTGTGGACAGTGATGTGGACAGTGAATTGTCTGCTACATATTTCATTAATGCAGTCTAGACTCTGATTCTTCACGCTGCCTCTGACCTAAAAGTAAAGGACAGATACAGATGCTCTCAGCTATCTTCCGATTTCGCGTTGTATTTATCTGTTATGTCGTGTGTTTGAATATATTGTATTTATGCACAAAATTTGGCGACCCTGATTATCCGAAACACGTGCCGGAAAGATTTCATCACACACTGCAAAAAGTGAATGGCGAGCCGGAATGTAAAACACACCTTACGAAAGTTTTCGCATCGGTGGTGTCAAGTAGAATGTTCAAATGTGGAAATGTGTGTGAATTCACAAGGGAGCAAACTGCTGAGGTCATCGGTACCTAGACTTACACGCTACCTAAACTAACTTACACTAAGAACAACACACACACGTTCATGCCCGAGGGAGGACTCAAACCTCCGGTGGGAGAGGCCGCGCAATCCGTGACGTGGCCCAAGTACAATTATTCATGAACAACCGCGTCGCGTAATCTACGTATAACATAACAAGCATACAGAATCTTGCAACTGCTGACTTACCATCAGCAAATATTTCCGTTACTCCGATTGCGGTGAAAGCCCCGTCGTTCTGGTCGGATAATCGAGTGCTGTGATTCATTCAACTTGATAGTGAATTTGTCTTGGCCCACATCACCTCGACCGAAATTAAATACAGATACGTGGAGCCTGCACTTAAATATACTCATAATCTGTTCTGGTGACTGACGCGCTCAGTCAAACTGCTGATCCAATAGTACAGGTAGCCGGCCAGAGTGGCCGAGCGGTTATAGGCGCTTCAGTCTGGAACCGCGCGACCGCTAAGGTCGCAGGTTCGAATACTACCTCGGGCATAGATGTGTGTGATGTCCTTAGGTTAGTTAGGTTACGTTCTAGGGGACTGATGACCTCAGATGTTAAGTCCCATAGTGCTCAGAACCCAATAGTACAGGTATAAACATCGACAGTCATCGCAGCCCTCTCTACCAGAAGAGAGACTTCTCTGGAAGCATTGCAAGCACAAGCAGCTGAGATACCTAACAGTCATCATTTTGACTTGCTGCTCTTGCATTTGTCGTGTTTGCAGTTACAATTAATCGATAAAAGGTCGGCCTGTTATGCAGAACAATGTTTTTCCACGTGACCAAAACATGTTTCAGCACCTCTGTGTCATCATCAATGGGCTTTCGTTATTGAAATCTGTGAAATGTGAACATATTTTAAGTGGTACCTAATTTACAATAATTAGGGCTAAAGGAAAGTTTTTGTTTGTTTCTTGAATTACCTTAATCTTGTATTATGCGCTTATGTAGGACCATTTGTACATTATCATGTACTGATAGCTGGTCATCTGCAAACGAAATGATGTTAATGTGAACCTGGTTTGCAAGTTAACACATCACTTCATGTTCAACGTGATTTTGTTGAGTCAGGCTACTTCGCGCACATATTTACTTTGGCAAATACTTTTTATTTCGTATCCTCGTGTCCTCGTGATTTTTTGAGAAGCACGCACAGATACTACACGTATACATACTATACATTATACAAGTAAATAGCAGCAAATATAACCGCGAAATATACTGACAGAACAAAATTACTTTAAAGCTGGAGTGATGTGTTGATTCAGAATCCAAATTTACATTAATATCGCTAAGTTGCAGATGACAGCTACCAGTACATGATAATGTACAAGTAGTCCTACATGGGCGTCTAGTGTAAAATTGAGGCAATGAAAAATCCCAAAACTTTTCTTTAGATCTCATCTTCGTATTACTTGTTATAGTTGTTGTGGTCTTCAGCCCGAAGACTGGTTTGATGCAGCTCTCCATGCTACTCTATCCTATAACATAACGTCTCCGAGTAACTACTGCTAGATACAGCCTTCTTAATAATCTTTTATATGTGACATGTAGGTCCTGCTTCTGTCTTTTATTGTTAGTCAGTATTTACATTTTTCATATAAAAAACGTCTTTTCCTAAAAATTTGTAACTATGTTATAGGCCATTTTAATTGTTTTAATTCTGATGAAGGCACTCTTAGAAGTGTTGAAACCTGGTAAATAAGGCTCAAAATAATAGTGACCGAAGGTTCATTTGTTTCAGTTTTCATCTTAATGTATTCATCTCTTGCATCTCTTGATCTCTCTCTACAAATCTTACTTCTCCCCTCCCCCTTCCCCCCCGCCCGCGCTTCCCATCAGTATCAAATTGGAGACGATGACGTTTCGCTCTGCCGCTAAACAATAGCAACGTTTCCATTACGACTAGGTTATTAACCATTGGAAACATTGACTTTTCCGTCGTATCGAAAGTTGAGATCACACCGCTAACCTTTCGTACCTCACGGCACGACTCTGCAGACCTTACCACAAATTTACTAAAAGTGTTGGCTATAATTATTTCTCTTAGTGTTAATCATATGCTACTTTCGTTCGTATTTATTTGAAGGCATATTAGAAATCCATTATCATGGTTCACTAGGGACCATACAGACACGAGAGAAGTAGTTTTGAATTTCAGCCATAGAGGTGAAATTGGGCAGCAGCTTTCACATGAACTTCAAGGGCTTTCTGTCAATTGCAGGCTTCGTTAAGCAAACCGAAGACTACGCTATAACCGCGAAAAGCACTCTATTGTTGGCAGCATCGTCTCGTAAACAGAGATGGAACTCGACGTGAATAATGTCGATAAGTTAATTCAGCGCGTGTAAAAAACTGGAGAAAAGCACAATAAAGTTGACTCTATCAATGCACTTATATCGCTCAGGGGTGCGCTGCCCCGAAGCCGTTATCTTCTTACATGAAAATTGCGAACTTCACGTAATTTGTTCCAGTCTGATACGATCAGTCAACACAAGTGCATGGCTTTCCGGAAACTCAATAAGAGGCCTTGGCGTCGTTATAAATCGCCAATCTTTCTAAGGCGAGGCGCTATTCGTCGGGGAACAATATAATACAACATTCTCCCGTTGGCATTACTTATAAATATCTGCGACAATGTACATATTCACTTTCGTGACGTCATTTCATGGTCCCCTCGTTCTCGTCACAAATCAATCACAATAAACGCAGCGTTTCACAAAATGGGAATAACTTTCATTATAATCAATTTCTGATTCTCAAGTGGAGCGGTATATAAGTATACAGCGTGGTCCATTGATCGTGACCGGGCCAAATATCTCACGAAATAAGCGTCAAACAAAAACTACAAAGAACGAAACGTGTCTGGCTTGAAGGAGGAAACCAGATGGCGCTATGGTTGGCCCGCTAGATGGCGCTGCCATAGGTCAAAAATATATCAATTGCGTTTTTTAAAATAAGAACCCCCATTTTTTTATTGCATATTCGTGTAGAACGTAAAGAAATATGAATGTTTTAGTTGGATCACTTTTTTCGCTTTGTGACAGATGGCGCTGTAATAGTCACAAACACATGGCTCACAATTTTAGACCAACAGTTGGTAACAGGTAAGTTTTTTAACTTAAAATGTAGAACGTAGGTACGTTTGAACATTTTAATTCGGTTGTTCCAATGTGATACACGTACTTTTGTGAACTTATCATTTCTGAGAACGCATGCTGCTACAGCGTGATTACCTTTAAATACCACATTAACACAATAAATGCTCAAAATGATGTCCGTCAACCTCACTGCATTTGGCAATACGTGTAACGACATTCCTCTCAACAGCGAGTAGTTCGCCTTCCGTAATGTTCTTACAACCACTGACAATGCGCTGACGCATTTTGTCAGACGTTGTCGGTGGATCATGATAGCAAATATCCTTCAACATTCCCCACAGAAAGAAATCCGGGGACGCCAGATCCGGTGAATGTGCGGGCAATGGTATGTCATGAAATACGCTATTCCGTGCCGCTTCAAACGCACGCGAGCTATGTGCCGGACATCCATCATGTTGGAAGTACATCGCCATTCTGTCAGGCAGTGAAAAATCTTGTAGAACATTACGTAGGAAATCAGCATACATTGCACCATTTAGATTGCCGTCGATAAAATGGGGGTCAGTTATCCTTCCTACCATAATTCCGCACCATACATTAACCCGCCAAGGTCGCTGATGTTCCACTTGTCGCAGCCATCGTGTATTTTCATTTGCCCAATAGTGCATATTATGCCTGTTTACGTTACCGCTGTGGGTGAATGACGCTTCGTCGCTAGATAGAACGCGTGCCAAAAATCTGTAATCGTCCCGTAATTTCTCTTGTCCCCAGTCGCAGAACTGTACACGACGTTCATAGTCGTCGCCATGCAATTCCTGGTGCATAGAAATATGGTACGGGTGCAGTCGATGTTGATGTAGCATTCTCAACACCGACATTTTTGAGATTCCCTATTCTCGCCCGATTTGTCTACTACTGATGTGCGGATTAGCCTCGACAGCAGCTAAAACACCTACTTGGGCATCATCATTTGTTGCATGTCGTGGTTGACGTTTCACATGTGGCTGAACACTTCCTGTTTCCTTACATAACGTAACTATCCGGCGAGCGGTCCGGACACTTGGATGATGTGGTCCAGGATACCGAGCAGCATACATAGCACACGCCCGTTGGGCATTTTGATCACAATAGCCATACATCAACACAATATCGACCTTTTCCTCAGTTGGTAAACGGTCTATTTTAAGACGGGTAATGCATCACGAAGCAGATACTGTCCACACTGGCGGAATGTTAAGTGATACCACGTACTTATATGTTTGTGACTATTGTTGTGGCTTGGCAAGACAGCCAAGCCACTATGAGGAAGCCGAAAGGCACTCGTTTAAGCTCACGCAGGCTGGCGTGAGGTCTGGAACAGGACAAGGTAATTAATATAGCCAATAACGTACGTAGCTGCTGGAATACTTAACTTTTATCCACAATTGGTGAACATCGGTCGTGACGGTATAGTAACTGGTAATGGCGCCTTGCTAGGTCGTAGCAAATGACGTAGCTGAAGGCTATGCTAACTATCGTCTCGGCAAATGAGATCGTAATTTGTCAGTGAACCATCGCTAGCAAAGTCGGCTGTACAACTGGGGCGAGTGCTAGGAAGTCTCTCTAGACCTGCCGTGTGGCGGCGCTCGGTCTGCAATCACTGATGCGACACGCGGGTCCGACGTATATTAACGGACCGCGGCCGATTTAAAGGCTACCACCTAGCAATGTGGTGTCTGGCGGTGACACCACAACTATTACAGCTCCATCTATCACAAAACGAAAAAAGTGGTCCAACTAAAACATTCATATTTCTTTATGTACTACACGAATATGTAATGAAAAATGGGGGTTCCTATTTAAAGAAACGCAGTTGATATCCGTTTGACCTAAGGCAGCGCCATCTAGCGGGCCAACCATAGCGCCATTTGGTTTCCCCCTTCAAGCTAGAGGAGTTTCGTTCTTTGTAGTTTTTTCGTCTGATGCTTATTTCGTGAAATATTTGGCCCGGTCACTATCAATGGACCACCGTGTATATAGGTACAGATAATCTGCAGGTAAATCCATCATCCTTTCACGCTCCGTGATTCCCTTTACGAAGGAGAACCTTTACGTACGTACGCGGAACGCGCCAAATTATAAGTTAACACACAAAAGGGAGGAACCTTTTATCTCTTTCGAACAGAAACCAGACTGTCGCCGTGTTTTTTTTAATTGTGTGTGTACTATGTTACTTGTCACATTACTGTGTCTTTTATTAACGTTGCCAACCCCATTTGCATTCTGTTTTAACTTTCCGCAATTTTCCGCCATTTTACACTTGACGTCACCGTTTTATCGCCTGTTTTTCTTGTTTCTTTTCTTCTTACGTTTTTAAAATAAAAGTCTGTAGGCTGTAGAGCAGGGTACTAAGCTACTGCCAGCCGCCCCCCCCCCCCCCTTCGGGGGAAACTGAAAATCAATAAAGGGGAAAAAAAAGAAGGGAGGTAAGGGTTTAACTTCTGGTCGACGTCGCTGTCATTAACGATGAGGCACACATTCGGAATGTTTCAAAGATGTTGAAGGAAATCGGCCGTGTCCTTTCAGGGATCTATTCCGGCATCTGCAGAAGTGATGTAGGGAAATCAGGGAAAAACTAAATATGAATTGCCGGGCGGGAATTTGAACAGTTGAACAGTGGGCCGAGTGGCTTCGGAACCTGGGCAGAATAGAAGAAAGAGGCACACGTTCCCACTTTAGTCGTGTGGAATCTTGTGTAGATTGCACTGGTGCATATTTTGCCAATGCTGCGATGTCTTTTCAGTCTCAAGTCGGTATAATGCGAGCCGTGACACTTGACGGTGAACCAGCGACACATTTTTCATATATTGCTTGTGTGGCTCATGAAGAATACGACAGCGACCCTGCTTAATTTTCAGGACAAAATAAGATGAACAGCACCTGATAAGGTTTGTTTATGACCTTTTTATTCGGTGTAATGACGTCTGTCGCCTTAGAACTAATCTACGACCGATATTATCCAAAGTCATTGGCTACAAAATTTCCTCTGTGTGGCTGCACTTTTTAAATAGCTGTGCTCCTAGCTTAATAGTATAGTTAACGACTTGTAATGTATTTGGGTGCCACACGGTGAAAATGGGTTATTCATAATTGCAATTATCTCATAAAGTACATTCTGCAAAAAGCGTTATTAGGGTTTCTGCAAAATTATTGCGGAGTTAATCACAATTATTTCGCAACCTGGCAAAAAAAAATTTACAAGATCAAAATTTGTCGGAGTAATACTGGTTTTTTCGCGAAATTGTGCAGAACTGCTCAAATTTTGTTCGGAGAATTCTAGAACTAAAATATGAGCGTGAAGAACTCTGAAAAAATGTGTATTTCTCCAAATTCGAGTATCAACTTAACCGGAATTACAATATTCTGGAATGATGCCCGGTGCCACGTTAGTCCTCATAGTTTCGATACACGGATACACCATAATCAAAGCTGCTCCGTTGCCGATTGGTTTTCTATCTGAAGATGCGTAGGAAACTCGTAACAAGGATTCCTGGCCGCCGCGGGAAGATTTTATACGAAAATGTTCCCGTTGAGTAACATGCAAGCCGTTCTCCATCGGCTTCTGGCATATCCGGTTCCACCCATCTCGAGAGTTCAGACAATGACTGCTGAAGAAGATAACCAAATCCCACATGAAGTAAGAGATCTACTTTTCGAACCACCTTTCAGTGAACAACCCGACAGCGACCCTTCTGACAGCAATGACGCAAGCGACGAATGTGACCACGATTACGATTGAAAACTGTAAACGATCGAATAAAACATTTCAGAATCGCAATTTCGACTTCTAATTAGTTATCAGGGTGCTCACAATACTTTATACACCAAGCTTTACTCGAAGCAGCTAAATTTACAATTATTTATCCGCCAATTTGAATTTTGTAATTCCGACATCGGACTCCTAATACGCTATCCAAAGAATCTAAAAAGAACACAGTTCTGAAGGATTTTATATCTATTATGTCCAAGTTTTGAAGCGAGTTGCCACGCTGTGTGTCGTCCTCCCGAATACGAGACCCGTGCGCCACCAGCTGTCACCTCGTCCTTTTAAACACGCCCAATCAGCCACTCTAAGCTACTTCTGTAGAGTACACTAACAACAAATTACAACTAGTAGAAATCACATCGTATTGATAACCAAGGGAACTGTATCTAAATTACTTTATGTATGTCTACGTGAATGATGAGGAAAAAGCTACTTTATAATAAACCCACTGCTCCTGCGGTTGTACATTTCTCATGCATTACATCATGAACGTACTTCACTCCAGAGCTGTGTCATAAACAAAGCGATCATTATACATACATCATTCATCAGTTGTCAAGTGCAAAGAGTAGCAATGTCGTTCCTTAAATAATCTCGACACACGGCGGACTTTTATGGTCTGGGGCAGACATAATGGAAATTACTGTTAGTCTTGGAATGGTCACCTCTTGGGCCAATGATATCACTTCCCATTTTTTGAATAAAAGACGGTGAAACAGTCAGACATCCACCTACCATACAGATATGGAAATACCAAAAACACAATACCTAATAAGGTCTCGGAAAACCGTTGGCAAGTAAAACAGCTTCCATTTCTTGAATAAGATAAATGCAGGAAATTGTTTTCATAGGTATCTTATACCATCACTCCTGAAAAGGAGGAAGTTCAGGTAACTATAATGAGGATGTACACCGTTTTCGTATCCTTCTCTCAAAATCAGGCTACAAACGTTTAATCAGTTGGAGATCTGGTGAATGTGATGGCCAAGAAAGATGAGACAACGCATCTTCGTGCTCACAAAACTAGAAATGGCCCATGAGAGCTGTGTGAACAGGGACCGTGATATTCTGGAACACTGTATCACCATTGGGGAACAAATGTTGTACCACTGGATGGACTTGAGCCAAAATGGTCACAAAATCCCTGGCCTTAGTGCTCTCCGGCAGAGTAACAATGTGGTCAATTGAAAACCAAGATATAGCTCCCAACCGCCCAATTCATGAGCGAAACCCGGCCATGCTTCACTCAAGTCGGCCAAAAATCGGGAAAATTTTGAAAGAAATTTCATCCGACTAAGTACCTTTCATCCATTGCTACGTTGCCCGGGGCTTATGCTCTCGGCACCACGTTTTACTGTTATGGGCGTTTGCATCACTGATCCGTGGTTTTGGAATTCCGACATTTGGTGATCCGTACGTATTGTTTTGATGCTGACAGCTTTCTCGAGCGTGACATTGAGTTCTGCAGTGACTCATGAGAGGCCTCTTCAACGATCGTTCAATACACACTTTCGTATGGGTTTGATTTAGCGGATGATGTTTTTCCGCTTTCCTTATATGCAGTACAAACCTTCGATACGGTGTCTTTTGAAACATCAAATATTTCAGCTATGTGGCTGCGGAAGCACCTACCATAGGAGTACCAAAAATTTTCCCACGTTCTAATTCACTTAGCTTCGCCATAATACACTCACATCGTCACAGAACACCATTCTGACACCGGCTGACTCTTGCAACGCACTGAGGACATTGCGCGGATACTGTCCGTACTCAAATACAACAGCGACCTACAAGCTAGACAAGCATCTGCATTTATGTTCAACCATGCATACCTTGAGGTGATTCAAAATTTTGCCAGACGTGGTTGCCGAGCGGTTCTAGGCGCTACAATCTGGAACCAGGCGACCGCTGCGATCGCAGGTTAGAATCCTGCCACGGGCATGGATGTCTGCGATGTCCTTAGGTTAGGTAGGTTTAAGTAGTTCTAAGATGTTGGGGACTGATGACCTCAGCAGTTAAGTCCCATAGTGCTCAGAGCCATTTGAACCATTTTTTTGTTTCCAAATTTTCATCCAACCCGCGTATAAAAATGTGTAAATCGGTGGCTCAGCCTTAAATCAGTTGACATCACAAATAAGAAAGTATTGTGGGCTGCCTAACTGTCAGCTATTAACTTTCCACTTATAAAATGAGATTTCTGCTGTATCGATCTGAACTACTAAGAATAAGAGCTTATTTATTATTTTTTACATGTGTAATGCTAACATCTGTCAAGTTGGTTGAAGTTTATGTTTCCAGGCCATGTTTAAACTACGACGGGCGGACCAAACCTGTCTTGAACAGTGGGGTTCGCAATCCTTTCATCACGCCGTTCGATAGTTCGATTTAGTTGCAGAGGTACTCTCTTACTCGACAGCCGCACTTGGAAGTGTTGTGAATGCCATTATGACTGCAAACAACAGCTCTTTCTTCTTTGAACTTTCGTCTTATCGTGTAGGTTCCGCCGACACAACATACTCCACAGTTAGCTGCCTAACCAAAATACTCCAGCAACAAAGGGGAGCCTTAAATATGCTGTAGCACTTTGAGATTAGAGATCGACTTCACCTTTCATTCTGATGCAAACTGCCTTCCTGTCACCCCAGGTGAGGCGTTTACAATGCCCGATGCCGTAGAGGCCTTTGAAATCATATGTTACCGACCTGCGGCATCTCTCTCTTAACAAGTAATTATTCAAATGAATTCTGAAGCCAGTTTTGGAACGATTGTTCTCATTTTACGGCACGTCAAAATATTTGCATAAATTACACGCATTATACTGGTAAATGAAAAAAAATATTACTACAGCAGGACTTTTGGTTGTAATTAAATGTCACCAGACGTCAATCAGTTTATTTACCTCTTGACATGCAGTGCTGTCGCGTACAAACTCGTTTATATTCCGTCCAGCGGTCCAACAGAATGGATGAAAAAGAAGCCCATAAAATGTGACACAGTTGATCAAATTCGGCTCGTGGAACAAATACTACTTTGCGATACAGTTTTTCAGTTATTACCTGTTGCTTCCAGACACACTTATGAAATTAACGTAAAATTCAATCTGTAACACAACAAAATTCATGCCTTGCTATGACGTTACTCTGTGCGACATTACAAATCCAATAAGCACATATGCCCAAAAGACGATCCGAGGGAAAAAAAGAAAAAAAAAATCAAACTAGCCATGTGCCGCAGTGGTAGGCACACGGGATTCACACCCGGCTCAGGTCTGCGTCCGATAAACCAGATTTATGTTTTCAGTGATTTCGCTGAATCATTGCAGGCAAATTGCAGAATGGTTTCTTTGAAATGGCTCGACCGATTTCCTTCTCCATTCTGCAGATATTCCTTGCTTGTGCTGCATCTACCGTCTAGTAAGATCATCCGAAGACCAGTGTCAGTTGCAAAGCGATTTAGGAAAGATTGCTGTATGGTGTGGCAGGTGGCAGTTGACGCTAAATAACGAAAAGTGTGAGGTGATCCACATGAGTTCCAAAAGAAATCCGTTGGAATTCGATTACTCGATAAATAGTACAATTCTCAAGGCTGTCAATTCAACTAAGTACCTGTGTGTTAAAATTACAAACAACTTCAGTTGGAAAGTGCACATAGATAATATTGTGGGGAAGGCGAGCCAAGGGTTGCGTTTCATTGGCAGGCCACTTAGAAGATGCAACAAGTCCACTAAAGAGACAGCTTACACTACACTCGTTCGTCCTCTGTTAGAATATTGTTGCGCGGTGTGGAATCCTTACCAGGTGGGATTGACAGAGGACATCGAAAGGGTGCAAAAAAGGGCAGCTCGTTTTGTATTATCACGTAATAGGGGAGAGAGTGTGGCAGATATGACACGCGAGTTGGGATGGAAGTCATTAAAGCAAAGACGTTTTTCGTCGCGGCGAGATCTATTTACGAAATTTCAGTCGCCAACTTTCTTTTCCGAATGCGAAAATATTTTATTGAGCCCAACCTACATAGGTAGGAATGATCATCAAAATAAAGTAAGAGAAATCAGAGCTCGAACAGAAAGGTTCAGGTGTTCGTTCTTCCCGCGCGCTGTTCGGGAGTGGAATGGTAGAGAGATAGTATGATTTTGGCTCGATGAACCCTCTGTCAAGCACTTAAATGTGAATTGCAGAGTAATCATGTAGATGCAGATGTAAATGTAGATACAATGACCTCGATATCGACCGGGAATTAAATTCGTAAATCACTAGTTACAAGTTTTACAGATCGCCTTCGTATCACCATAGTTACGACTGCTTCCAATTCAGATAGTTGCAAAAGGTATTCTTCAATTTGCAGGATGGTTGCAACGTCATGTTCTAAGGTTAATGCTAGGTTTTGAAAACGTATTACGTATCAAAATGAGTCCATATGTGCCATAATTAAAACATACGCTTGTTATAACTAGCAATAACACAATAAATAACTATTCTAGGAAACTTCCTGGCAGATTTAAACTGTGTGCCGGACCGAGACTCAAACTCAGGACCTTTGCCTTTCGCGGGCAAGCGCTCCACCATCTGAGCTTCCCAAGCACGACTCATGCTCCCTCCTCACACCTTTACTTCCGCCAGTACCTCGTCTCCTACCTTCTCCTGTTCGCAGGAGAGCTTCTGTAAAGTTTGGAAGGTAGGAGACGAGGTACTGGTGGAAGTAAAGCTGTGAGGAGGGGGCGTGAGTCGTGCTTGGGTAGCTCAGATGGTAGAGCGCTTGCCCGCGAAAGGCAAAGGTCCCGAGTTCGAGTCTCGGTCCGGCACACAGTTTTAATCTGTCAGGAAGTTTCATATCAGCGCACACCCCGCTGCAGAGTGAAAATCTCGTACTATTCCACGGTTTATTTACACAACACTGACACAAATGATTCTGTTACCAAGAGTCAAGTTGTAGATCTACACTCTATGGAAACTTATATAAACTGGTGGTGGTTATACCAATGTCCAGGAAGTGTAAGTGAAACGCAGAATTACAGAGGAAATCACAAGTCCATTGACATACTAAGCCTAGAGAAAGTTGAAGGCTAAGTTCCAGTATATCATTCGGATTCTAAGTCGAGAGCGCACCCGAATCAACATCAAATAGCAAGTCCAACGCAAAGTAGCGCACCCTAGTTGTGGAGTAGAAACATAGCACGATGAGAACTGGCATGAAGACGTCTGGAGCGACGGTAGGTAAGGCTTCATTGTTAATGGAGCCGGCGGCTGGTGTCGCTGTATATTCTGGGCGGCCGATCGCTGAGTGTCATGCGTCTTCATTCGTTTTTTTTTTTTTTTAAGCGCGCGCGCGGGCGCATGCAAAGGTGGACTGAAATCTTAGCAGCGTTCCGTGCGCGGATAAGTGCGGTCAACGATGCATATCTCGGCCGCCCGTAATGGAACGCGCCGCTGCACGGTCCGGAGATCTAATTGCGGTGGATACCACAACGCTGAGATCACAAAAGTTTTGGAACAGCGATATGCACACACACACACACACACAGATGGCGGTGATATCGTGTAGACAGGGTATAATAGGAGGAGCTGTCATTTTTACTCTGGCGATTCATTGACAAGGTTTGCGACGTGATTATGCGAGGGCAGTTCAATAACTAATGCAACACTTTTTTTTTCTCGGCCAATTTTGGTTGAAAAAACGGGAAATTTCTTGTGGAATATTTTCAAACATTCCCGCTTCGTCTCGTATAGTTTCATTGACTTCCGACAGGTGGCAGCGCTGTACGGAGCTGTTAAAATGGCGTCTGTAACGGATGTGCGTTGCAAACAACGGGCAGTGATCGAGTTTTGTTTGGCGGAAAACCAGGGCATCTCAGATATTCATAGGCGCTTGCAGAATGTCTACGGTGATCTAGCAGTGGACAAAAGCACGGTGAGTCTTTGGGCAAAGCGTGTGTCATCATCGCCGCAAGGTCAAGCAAGACTGTCTGATCTCCCGCGTGCGGGCCGGCCGTGCACAGCTGTGACTCCTGCAATGGCGGAGCGTGCGAACACACTCGTTCGAGATGATCGACGGATCACCATCAAACAACTCAGTGCTCAACTTGACATCTCTGTTGGTAGTGCTGTCACAATTGTTCACCGGTTGGGATATTCAAAGGTTTGTTCCCGCTGGGTCCCTCGTTGTCTAACCGAACACCATAAAGAGCAAAGGAGAACCATCTCTGCGGAATTGCTTGCTCGTCATGTGACTGAGGGTGACAATTTCTTGTCAAAGATTGTTACAGGCGATAAAACATGGGTTCATCACTTTGAACCTGAAACAAAACGGCAATCAATGGAGTGGCGCCACACCCACTCCCCTACCAAGAAAAAGTTTAAAGCCATACCCTCAGCCGGTAAAGTCATGGTTACAGCCTTCTGGGACGCTGAAGGGGTTATTCTGTTCGATGTGCTTCCCAATGGTCAAACGATCAACTCTGAAGTGTATTGTGCTACTCTTCAGAAATTGAAGAAACGACTTCAGCGTGTTCGTAGGCACAAAAATCTTAAAGAACTTCTCCTTCTTCATGACAACGCAAGACCTCACACAAGTCTTCGCACCCGAGAGGAGCTCACAAAACTTCAGTGGATTGTTCTTCCTCATGCACCCTACAGCCCCGATCTCGCACCGTCGGATTCCCATATGTTTGGCCCAATGAAGGACGCAATCCGTGGGAGGCACTACGCGGATGATGAAGAAGTTATTGATGCAGTACGACGTTGGCTCCGACATCGACCAGTGGAATGGTACCGTGCAGGCATACAGGCCCTCATTTCAAGTTGGCGTAAGGCCGTAGCATTAAATGAGATTACGTTGAAAAATAGTGTTGTGTAGCTAAAAGATTGGGGAATAAACTGGTGTATTTCAATGCTGAATATAACAACCCCTGTTTCAGAAAAAAAATGTGTTGCATTACTTATTGAACTGCCCTCGTAGTTGCACGATAGGAATTAGTAGACTTCGAACGCTGAATGGTAGCTAGGGCTGGACGCATGGGACATTCTATTTGGGAAATCGTTGCGGAATTTAATATTCCGACATCCACTGAGTGAATAGTTTGCCGAGAATACCACACTTCACGCATTACCTCTCACCACGGACAACGCAGTGGCCGACGGCCTTCACTTAACGACCGAGAGCAGCGCCGTTTTCATAGAGTTGTCAGTGTTAACAGGCAAACAGCACTGTGTGAAATAACGACAGAAATCAATGTATGGCGTAGGACGAACGTATCTTTTAGGACAGTGCGGCGAAATTCGATGTTAACGGGCTGTGACAGCAGACGACCGCCGGCCGGGATGGCCGAGATGTTCTAGGAGCTACAGACCGGAACCGCGCGGCCACTACGGTCGCAGGTTCGAATCTTGCCTCGGGCATGGATGTGTGTGATGTCCTTAGGTTAGATGGGTTTAAGTAGTTCTAAGTTCTAGGGGACTGATGATCTCAGAAGTTAAGTCCCACAGTGCTCTGAGACATTTGAACCATTTGAACAGCAGACGACCGACGAGAGTGCCTTTGCTAACAGCACGACATCGCCTGCAGCTTCCCTCCTGAGCTCGTGACCGTGTCGGATCGAACACTGGCTACTGGAGAACCGTGATCCGTTCAAATGAGTCCCTATTTTATCAGGTTACTTTCCACTGGAAAAGCGGTTGCACTCGGCCACTGTTATATTGACTTGTAAATTATAGATATCAGCTATAGCAATGAACTGTTGATGAAGCCAGACCAACAGGCATTACATGCATTGAGCATAAATAATAGTGCGTTGAGAATGGCTAGCTTCTAGCTGAAATCTAGATAAAATGACGACTGATCGCTGAAATCTATAATTTACAGGTCCCTATTCAGTTAGTAAGAGCTCATGGTATGGTGCGTGTGTGGTGCAGCCCCACGAAGCCATGGACCCAAGTTGTCAACAAGGAACTGTGCTAGCTAGTAATGCATCCATAATGGCGTGGGCTATTTTACGTGTAATGGACCGGGTGCTCTAGTCCAACTGAAACGATCATTGACCGGAAATGTTTAGATTACCTTAGTTAGAGATTATTTGCAGCAAACATCGATGGAATTTTTATGGATGACAATGCCACTGTAACTGGGCAACAATTTTTCGCTATTAGTTTGAAGAACCTTCTGGACAATTCGAACCAATACTTTGACCACCCAGACAGCCTGACCTGAATCCCATACAACATTTATGTGACAAAATCGAGAGGCCAGTTGACGCACGATATCCGATACCAGTAACACTTTCGCAATTATGGACGGCTAAAGAGGCAGCATAGCTCAATATTTCTGCAGGGGACTTCTGCCTACTTGTTGATCCCATGTCAAGTCGAATTGCTTCACTACAGCGGACAAAAAGAGGTTCGACACGAATTTTGGAAGTGTCCCTTAACTTTTGTCGTCTCAGTCTGTGCTCTCTCATAGAAAGGTGTAGATTCATGAATTAAACTTGTAACACCATCTGACATCAAGGAGTTTAAGAATATTACCTAGGCAGGGAACACTTACTTCGGGCATTATTTGGCAATGGGCATAGCAAAGGAAAACTTAATTTACATGAAATTGAGGGTTATCGTAATGAGCAGCTTACCATGTATGAAAACGTGTATAGAAACGCGGTGCGATGGGCATGTAGACACAGTCTCTTATGATAAAATGTTGTGCAAAACTTAAAGACGAGCCGGCTGCGGTGGCCGTGCGGTTCTAGGCGCTACACTCCGGAACCGCGCGACTGCTACGGTCGCAGGTTCGAATCCTGCCTCGGGCACGGATGTGTGTGATGTCCTTAGGTTAGTTAGGTTTAACTAGTTCTAAGTTCTAGGGGACTGATGACCTCAGATGTTAAGTCCCATAGTGCTCAGAGCCATTTGAACCATTTTTGAGCCTAAGGACGAATGTAGCTACCGTATGAAGCGTCACTGCCAAGTGGCACAACCCTATGAAACATGGACCACACATGCAAAGAACTGCTATAGTATAATACAGAAGCCCGCATCTCGTGGTCGTGCGGTAGCGTTCTCGCTTCCCACGCCCGGGTTCCCGGGTTCGATTCCCGGCGGGGTCAGGTCTCTGCCTCGTGATGGCTGGGTGTTGTGTGCTGTCCTTAGGTTAGTTAGGTTTAAGTAGTTCTAAGTTCTAGGGGACTTATGACCACAGCAGTTGAGTCCCATAGTGCTCAGAGCCATTTGAACCATTTTTTTTATAATACAGAAGGTAACTGAAAGAAAGTGGCGATGAGACGAACAAAAAGGACGCATTAACTCAGGGACAAGAATTACGATTTATGATAGCCCCCTGGACTTTAGAAAACCGGGGCATGGTTCTTAATACGGTGTCTGGTCACTATAGACATGCTGCAACATGTTTCCATGCAGCCCACAAGAGTTCTAGGGAGTTGTTGTGGTAGGGCGTTTCATTCCTCCACAAACGCTATTCACAACTGCTGGACAGACCTTGGTCCACGTGGACATGATGCTATACGAATCTCTGCCGAATCTCGCACGTGCATGATAGCATTTCAGTCGGTGGAACGAGCGGGCAACGACTTTCGCCGAATATCCTGTAGTCCCAAGAGCTCGTACACCTGAGCTGCTCGATGCTGTCACGCACTGTCCTCCATAAAAACAAAGTCAAGACCGAATAACCCCTTGAAGTGATTCATATAGGGAAGAAATACACCGTACAATAACATTGATTCGCATCATAAGACACAGACCACTATAACTCTCACGTTAGATAATGTTCCTGAGTGCTTTACGCGTCCCAGCATCTCGCGACATGAAGATAGGTAAGGAATGATCATTGAATTTGGCTGCTGTGTACAACCATAGCACCGTCACAGCTTATTACTAGCTGTTGCCAGCCACATGTTACTATAACTCAGTCCGGTTTTATTGAAAAGAAAGAAAAGAGGTCGCACACGTTTCTATTAAGCTTAGGAGTATGGTATGCGTCCAAATCTCCTTCTTCTCCGTCTCTCTGTCAATATCCTTCTCCTCCCCATCCCTTTATCAATGTCCTCCTCCTGCGTACTCTCAGTGCATCACCTCCTCCTACTCTCCTACGCCATTTTCTTCTGTCCCTCTCTCTCTCTTGAGCTCTTTCTAACCAACCCCTCTCTCTGTCCATCACCTCCTTTCCATTTCTATGCCCATCTTCTCCTCCTTTCCTCCCCCCCCCCCCCCCGACCTCCTCCTGGCCCCTTCACCCAGTTCATCTCCTTCTTTCCGCTTTAGATGTCCATTTCCTTCAACCTCTGTGCCCGTCTTCTCTTCCTCGTCGTCTCTGACCTTGAATCGGTTTCTTCTTATCGCAAATTCAGATTCTGTAATAATAGTCCAATAATAACATAATAAGCTATAAATACAACCACACAGTTTACTACGAACATTTCATTTATTGTTGTTGTTATGCTCTTCAGTCTGAAGACCGATTTGATGCAGCTCTCGATTGTACTCGAGCCTCTTCCTTTCCGAATAATTACTTCAACCTACATCCTTCTGAATCTGCTGATTGTATTCATTTCTTCCACTCTCCCAACGATTTTTAATCTCCACGCCTCCCTCCAGTTTTAAATGGATTTACCCACGATATCTGAAATGTGTCGTATCAACTGATCCTTCCTTTGATCAAATAGTGCCACAAATTTCTTGTCTCCTCAATTCTATTCACTACCTCCTCATTAGTTACGTGCCGCGCAGAGTGGCCGCTCGGTTAGAGGCGCCATGTCACTGACTGCAGGGCCACTCCCGTCCGAGGTTCGAGTCCTCCCTCGGGCATGAGTGTGTGTGTTGTTCTTAGCGTTAGTTAGTTTGAGTTAGTTTAAGTAGTATGTAAGCCTAGGGAACGATGACCTCAGTAGTTTGGTCCCTTACGAATTCACACACACTTTCATTAATTACGTCATCTGCATCTACCTCTACATCTACATTATACTCCGCTAGCCATGTAATGGTGTGTTGCGGAGGGTACTTTCGGTACCACTAACTTATCCCTTAACCCTGCTCCACTCGCGAATAGTGCGTGGGAAGAATGATTGTCGGTAAACAAATGGTTCAAATGGCTCTGAGCACTATGGCACTATGGGACTTAACATCTGAGGTCATCAGTCCCCTAGAACTTAGAACTACTTTAACCTATCTAACCTTAGGACATCACACACATCAATGCCTGAGGCAGGATTCGAACCTGCGACCGTAGCGGTAGCGCGGTTCCAGAATGAAGCGCCTGGAACCGCTCGGCTACACTGGCCGGCCCGATAAACCTCTGTATTGGCTCTTATTTCTCGAATTTTCTTCTCGTGGTCAATACGCAAGATGCATGTGGGGGTAATTGTCTGACCCCTCCTCAAAAGTGCTGCCCCGAAATTTCAACAGTAAATCTCTCAGTGATGCACGTCTCTTTATTAACGTCTGCCAGTGGAGTTTGTTTAGCATCTCCGTAACGCTGTTTCGCCAGCTAAACGATACCGTGACGAAACGCGCTGCTCTTCGTTGCATCTTCTCTATCTCCTCTATCGGTTCTACCTTATAGGGATCCCAGGTAGATGAACAATACTCAAGGAACAGGCGGACAAGCGCCTTATAAGCCATTTGTTTCATGCATGAGTTACGTTTCCTTAAGTTGAGTCTGGTGTCTGCTTTTCCCACTATCTGTTTTATGTGGTCATTCCACTTAAGGTCGTCCTGGATAGTTACGCCTAGATACACTCCTGGAAACTGAAATAAGAACACCGTGAATTCATTGTCCCAGGAAGGGGAAACTTTATTGACACATTCCTGGGGTCAGATACATCACATGATCACACTGACACAACCACAGGCACATAGACACAGGCAACAGAGCATGCACAATGTCGGCACTAGTACAGTGTATATCCACCTTTCGCAGCAATGCAGGCTGCTATTCTCCCATGGAGACGATCGTAGAGATGCTGGATGTAGTCCTGTGGAACGGCTTGCCATGCCATTTCCACCTGGCGCCTCAGTTGGACCAGCGTTCGTGCTGGACGTGCAGACCGCGTGAGACGACGCTTCATCCAGTCCCAAACATGCTCAATGGGGGACAGATCCGGAGATCTTGCTGGCCAGGGTAGTTGACTTACACCTTCTAGAGCACGTTGGGTGGCACGGGATACGTGCGGACGTGCATTGTCCTGTTGGAACAGCAAGTTCCCTTGCCGGTCTAGGAATGGTAGAACGATGGGTTCGATGACGGTTTGGATGTACCGTGCACTATTCAGTGTCCCCACGACGATCACCAGTGGTGTACGGCCAGTGTAGGAGATCGCTCCCCACACCATGATGCCGGGTGTTGGCCCTGTGTGCCTCGGTCGTATGCAGTCCTGATTGTGGCGCTCACCTGCACGGCGCCAAACACGCATACGACCATCATTGGCACCAAGGCAGAAGCGACTCTCATCGCTGAAGACGACACGTCTCCATTCGTCCCTCCATTCACGCCTGTCGCGACACCACTGGAGGCGGGCTGCACGGTGTTGGCGCGTGAGCGGAAGACGGCCTAACGGTGTGCGGGACCGTAGCCCAGCTTCATGGAGACGGTTGCGAATGGTCCTCGCCGATACCCCAGGAGCAACAGTGTCCCTAATTTGCTGGAAGTGGCGGTGCGGTGCCCTACGGCACTGCGTAGGATCCTACGGTCTTGGCGTGCATCCGTGCGTCGCTGCGGTCCGGTCCCAGGTCGACGGGCACGTGCACCTTCCGCCGACCACTGGCGACAACATCGATGTACTGTGGAGACCTCACGCCAAACGTGTTGAGCAATTCAGCGGTACGTCCACTCGGCCTCCCGCATGCCCACTGTACGCCCTCGCTCAAAGACCGTCAACTGCACATACGGTTCACGTCCACGCTGTCGCGGCATGCTACCAATGTTAAAGATTGCGATGGAGCTCCATATGCCACGGCAAACTGGCTGACACTGACGGCGGCGGTGCACAAATGCTGCGCAGCTAGCGCCATTCGACGGCCAACACCGCGGTTCCTGGTGTGTCCGCTGTGCCGTGCGTGTGATCATTGCTTGTACAGCCCTCTCGCAGTGTCCGGAGCAAATATGGTGGGTCTGACACACCGGTGTCAATGTGTTCTTTTTTCCATTTCCAGGAGTGTATTTTACGGCAGGCGCTGTTTCCAGCTGTTCGTCATCAATAGTGTAGCTGTAAGGTAGTGGATTTCTTTTCCTATGCATACAAAATATGTTACATTATTTACGTTCAGGGTCAACTGCTAGAGTCCGCACCATTCATCAATTCTCTGCATGTCATTCTGCAAATTCTTAATATCTTCTGGCGTTGCTGGTTTGGTATAAACACATGAATCATCTGCGAATACGCTTAAAGAGCATCCGACGCTTTCTGCTAGATCGTTTATAGGCCTATACATTTTAAACAGCAATGCTCCTAGCACACTTCCCTGTGTTAATCCAGATATCACCCTTACATCTGTTGATTTAGTTCCGTTATGAACGACGTGTTCATTTCTACCCGTAAGAAAGTCTTGAATTCAATCTTAGATCTGCTCCGATGCTCCGTAAGCTCGTATATTTTACTAAACGGCAATCAGGACGGTGTCAAATACCTTACTGAAATCAAGGAGCACGGCATCAACTTGAGCGTCGTTTTCCACTGCGCTGTGGATCTCATGGAGGAACAGAGCGAGCTGTGTTTCGCAGGATCTCTGTTTGCGAAACCCATGTTGATGGTTATAGAGGAGATGTTCATTTTTCAAGAACGTCACAATTCTTGAGCATAAAAAATGTTCCATCATTCTACAACGGATTGACGTCAACTATATAGGTCTATAATTGTATGGATCTGTCAGATGACCTTTCTTAATTCGGGAATAACTTACGCTTTTTTCCAGTTGTTAGGCACCTTTCGTTGCTCAGGCGAACTACGATAAATTGTTGCTAGAAGGGGAGCAAGTTGTTTCGCATAATCTTTACAGAATCTTGTAGGTATCTCATCTGGTCCTGAAGTCTTTCCACTACTAAGCGATTGTAGCTGCTTTTCAATTCCGCGATCGGTTATCTCAATATCTGCCATTTCGATGTTCGCACGACGAGTGAAAGGAGGGACAGTGTTACGATCTTACGCGGTGAAACAACTTCGGAAGTACGAATTCAGTATTTCCGCAGTCTTTCTGTTACCTTCCGTTTCGGTGCCGGTGTGGTCTCTGAGAGAATGAATAGATGATTTTTACCCACTTACTGATTTTACATATGACCAAAATCTCTTAGGGTTTTTATTCAGGTCAGTTGACAACGTCTTTCTTTCACAATCATTGAACGCTTGTCTCATTGCTCTCCTTATGCTTATTTTCGCTTCCTTCACCTTTCGTTTGTCAGCTAAGTATTTACTCCTCTTGAATCTGAGATGAAATGTTCTTTGATTACGCAGCGCTTTCCTAACAAGGCTATTAAACCATGGTGGATCTTTCCCATTCCTTATGACCTTATTCGCAACATACTTGTCCGGGGCATATTGAACAATGCCTTTGAAATTTTTCCATTTGTTCTCCACATCTTCGTCCTCCATCAACGAATATTTGATGCTGGCTGCTGAGATATTCTGAAATTTGTATCCTGTCACCCTTGCTGAGCAAATACGTCTTCCTACCTTTCTTAACATTCCTTGTAGGACCCGTCGTCACAGATGCTGACACAGCCTTATGATCACTGATACCTTCCTCTACGTTAACTGATTCGACAAGTTCAAAAACGGTTCAAATGGCTCTGAGCACTATGGGACTTAACATCTGTGGTCATCAGTCCCCTAGAACTTATAACTACTTAAACCTAACCAACCTAAGGACATCACACAACACCCAGTCGTCACGAGGCAGAGAAAACGACAAGTTCAGGTCTGTTTGTTGCCAGGAGATCTAAGTTGTTACTCTCACGAGTTGGTTCTCTATCTGCTCGAGGTAATTTTCGAACAACACATACAGAACAATGCCATACGGTTCCGTCTCTGGCACCAGTTTTGATCGCATATTACTCCCAATCATACCTGGCCAGTTGAAGTCACCCCCTATTACAACGGCATCAACAGGAAAACTACGAGGGCAGTTCAATAAGTAATGCAACACATTTTTTTTCTGAAACAGGGGTGGTTTTATTCAGCATTGAAATACACCAGGTTATTCCCCAATCTTTTAGCTACACAACACTATTTTTCAACGTAATCTCCATTCAATGCTACGGCCTTACGCCACCTTGAAATGAGGGCCTGTATGCCTGCACGGTACCATTCCACTGGTCGATGTCGGAGCCAACGTCGTACTGCATCAATAACTTCTACATCATCCGCGTAGTGCCTCCCACGGATTGCGGCCTTTCGTTGGGTCAAACATATGGAAATCCGACGGTGCGAGATCGGGGCTGTAGGGTGCATGAGGAAGAACAGTCCACTGAAGTTTTGTGAGCTCCTCTGGGGTGCGAAGACTTGTGTGAGGTCTTGCGTTGTCATGAAGAAGGAGAAGTTCGTTCAGATTTTTGTGCCTACGAACACGCTGAAGTCGTTTCTTCAATTTCTGAAGAGTAGCACAATACACTTCAGAGTTGATCGTTTGACCATGGGGAAGGACATCGAACAGAATAACCCCTTCAGCGTCCCAGAAGACTGTAACCATGACTTTACCGGCTGAGGGTATGGCTTTAAACTTTTTCTTGGTAGGGGAGTGGGTGTGGTGCCACTCCATTGATTGTCGTTTTGTTTCAGGTTCGAAGTGATGAACCCATGTTTCATCGCCTGTAACAATCTTTGACAAGAAATTGTCACCCTCAGCCACATGACGAGCAAGCAATTCCGCACAGATGGTTCTCCTTTGCTCTTTATGGTGTTCGGTTAGACAACGAGGGACCCAGCGGGAACAAACCTTTGAATATCCCAACTGGTGAACAATTGTGACAGCACTAACAACAGAGATGTCAAGTTGAGCACTGAGTTGTTTGATGGTGATCCGTCGATCATCTCGAACGAGTGTGTTCGCACGCTCCGCCATTGCAGGAGTCACAGCTGTGCACGGCCGATCGGCACGCGGGAGATCAGACAGTCTTGCTTGACCTTGCGGCGATGATGACACACGCTTTGCCCAACGACTCACCGTGCTTTTGTCCACTGCCAGATCAAGATCACCGTAGACATTCTGCAAGCGCCTATGAATATCTGAGATGCCCTGGTTTTCCGCCAAAAGAAACTCGATCACTGCTCGTTGTTTGCAACGCACATCCATTACAGACGCCATTTTAACATCTCCGTACAGCGCTGCCACCTGTCGGAAGTCAATGAAACTATACGAGACGAAGCGGGAATGTTTGAAAATATTCCACATGAAATTTCCGGTTTTTGAACCAAAATTGGCCGAGAAACAAAATGTGTTGCATTACTTATTGAACTGTCCTCGTATTAATGATGCAAGTTATGTATGAAACGCTCTTCAACTACAGATCCTGCCCCAGGTGGTCTATAAAAGCACCCGATCACCATTTTGACCATTCTTTGATACTCAGTTTCACCTAGATTAATTCACATTCGGAATCCGTGACAACCTCTCCAGATTTTGTCGAACTGCAATAAACACGCCGCCACCACCGGCGACTAACCTATCCTTACGACAAACATTCCAGTCTGAACTTAGGATTTCGTTGTCATTGACGTCTGGCTTCAACCAGCTCTCTGTTCCCAATACTGTCTATGCATTCTTCAGTAAGCGATACTATTTCTGGGACCTTTCCTTAAATGCTCCTGAACTTTACTAAAACAATATTAATCTTTTCTATGTCTGATCTCCGAGGACAAAGATTCTCTAAGGTCGATGAGGGTGATTTAACAGGAAAATCGGCTTCTCTACCGAGGGGAAGGTCCTCTAACCTAAAAAAGCCCCATGTGCACGCCACACGTACTCCGCTACTCTAGTAGCCGCTTCCCGCGCGTAGTGCACGTCTGACCTATTAAGGGGAATCGTACAATTCTGCACCACATAACGGAGGTCGAGAAATTTGCATCCGATACCGTCTCAGAGACGTCTGAGCCTCTGGTTTATACCTTCCACTTTGCTCCAAACCAGAGGACCGCGATTAACCCTGGGTACGATGCCAGAAATAGACAGCTTAGTCTTCACCCGGCGTGCGTTGCTAATTGCCTTCACCAAATCAGCCAGCCGCCGAATATTTAATCGATTTATCGAATCTGCAGCATTCCCCTGTAGCACTGCATTTCGAAAGCTTTTATTCTCTTCTCGTGTAAACTGTTTATCGTCCATGTTTCAGTTCTATACAAGCATACACTCACTGTAAATACATTCCGAAAAGACTTCCTAACACTTAAATCTCTATTTCGACTGCATTCCTTTATTCTTGTTTTGCTTTTATTTCAAGGCACTATCCACTCAATTCAACTACTCTTACTAATCCTTTGCTGTCTTTGACAGAACTAAAAAAATTTTAATTCTTTCCCCTGAACTTTAATTTTTCTTTGGATGCCATCATCACTTTAACATACAGTAGAGCTGTATGTCCGCGATAAAAGTTACAGCTGTAGTTTCCCCTTGCTTTCAGCAATTCGCAGTATCAGCACAGCAAGGTCTTTGGGGTTGAGGTTATAAGTCCACGTGAGTCAATCATGGAGAATGTTCCCCTGTATCTGCTGGAATGACTGCTGGCCCTCTTCAGGAACCAAACGTTTGTCTGGCCACTCAACAACTCCGATGTGGTTGCACCTACCGTATGACTATCTGCATCGTTGAGGCACGCAAGCTACCCCGCCAACGGCAAGCTCCATTGGTCGCAAGGGAGGATTATTAAACTACTAAAGTAACGTGTAAAATTTTGAAGTAAAACGGTGGAGTATTTCTTGAGATTTTCAGCAATAATGTTACCCATTACATAGTACACACACACAGATATATATATATATATATATATATATATGTTGTTGTGGTCTTCAGTCCTGAGACTGGTTTGATGCAGCTCTCCATGCTACTCTATCCTGTCCAAGCTTCTTCATCTCCCAGTACCTACTGCAACCTACATCCTTCTGAATCTGCTTAGTGTATTCATCTCTTGGTCTCCCTCTATCATTTTTACCCTCCACGCTGCTCTCCAATACTAAATTTGTGATACCTTGATGCCTCAGAACATGTCCTACCAACCGATCCCTTCTTCTAGTCAAGTTGTGCCACAAACTCCTCTTCTCCCCAATCCTATTCAGTACCTCCTCATTAGTTATGTGATCTACCTATCTAATCTTCGGCATACTTCTGTAGCACCACATTTCGAAAGCTTCTATTCTCTTCTTGTTCAAACTAGTTATCGTCCATGTTTCACTTCCATACATGGCTACGCTCCATAGAAATACCTTCAGAAACGACTTCCTGACACTTAAATCTATACCCGATGTCAATGAATTTATCTTCTTCATATAGTGTATGTCTGTTTGAATGTTCATTATAACATTTTGCAAAAATCAAAAATTTGAAGTAAATCAGTTACAAACTTTTCGAGATTTTTGGTAACAGGGTTTCCCCTTTATACAACAATGGAAAAAAGTCGCGATACCAAAAAATAATTAACGTAGAGTAATGAGACTTCGAGAATAATTTTGTCTAGGTTACTATTTAAATGATTAACATTGCAAGGCCAGATGACAATGTAAGCGTGAGATAAGCCATTGCAGATGGAAATACTGGTACTGGCCGTGCGGTTCTATGCGCTGCAGTCCGGAACCGCGGGACTGCTACGGTCGCAGGTTCGAATCCTGCCTCGGGCATGGATGCTTGTGATGTCCTTAGGTTAGTTAGGTTTAAGTAGTTCTAAGTTCTAGGGGACTGATGACCTAAGATGTTAAGTCCCGTAGTGCTCAGAGCCATTTTTTTTAAATACTGGTACATTAACTGCCAGAATGTTGAATTCAAGCATGCAAACATGCATGAATTATGTTGCACAGGATCTGGATGTCACCTTGTGCGGTGGAGTTCCATGCCAGTTACACTTGTCCAGTTAGCACAGGCACTATTAGTGCTGTTTGTGGGGGACGCAGGAATTGTCTTCCCATGTTGTCGCATATGTGCTCGACTGGAGACAGATCTGATGATCGATCAGGGCGAAGCAACATGTCGATACTCTGTAGTGCATAGTGAGTTACAACAGCAGAAAGTGGGTATGGAAAAAAAATCAAATGGCTCCAAGCACTATGGGACTTAACATCTGAGGTCATCAGTCCCCAAGACTTAGAACCACTTAAACATAACTAACCTAAGGACATTACACACATCCACGCCCGAGGCAGAATTCGAAACTGCGACCGTAGCAGCAGCGCGGTTCCGGACTGAAGCGCCTAGAACCGCTCGGCCACAGCTGCTGGTGTCGGTTTGGAAAGCACCCCATAGAATGCTGTTCATGAATGGCAGCACAGCAGATACGGCCACAAGAGTGACGTAAAACTTTGCGGTCGGGGTGCGTGGGCTAGCCACGAGAGTGCTCCTGTTGTCATACGAAATCGCACCCCATTAGTAAGTCCAGTGCGTGTAGCACGCAGACAGATTGGTTGCAGATCCTCAACTGACCTCCTTCTAACCAACACTCGGCCGGACTCCCAGACAGAGCCAGCTTTCATCATAAAACACAACAGGCCTCTACCCTCCCCTCAAATGAGCTCTTGGTGGCACGAATGAAGTCGCAAATGATGATGCTTCTGGGTTGGAGCTGGCTCGGAGCTGTCCCTGAAGTAACCGATTTGTAGCAGTTTGTTGTATCAAAGTGGTGCCAGCTACCGCTAAAATTATTGCTGCAGATGCAATGAGATGCTACAGAACCAATCGCCGAACACGATGATCTTCGCTCTCGGTAATACCACGTGGCCGTCCAGAGCCCGTTCTTCTTGCGACCGTAGATTCCGGTGACCACCGCTGCCAGCAGTCATGTACAGTGGCTACATTCCTGCCAAGTCTTTCTGCAGTACCGCAGAAGGAACATCTAGCTACTAGTAGCCCTATTACACAATCTAGTCCAAACTCAGTAAGGCGTTATAACAGCGTCTTTGTCAACGTAAAAGCATTCTTGACTAAAATCAACTCACCACGTCTAATCTCAAAAGGAAGAAACGATCACGACGGCTACAGAAAGTATTTAAACCAAATCTAGTTTGCATCCTCTTAATGGCACAACCAGCGCCACCCTTATGCGACTGGAGCGAAATTTGAGTAGACATCATCTGCCAGATGTAGAAACACGCCTACCAACTTTCGTTTATGTCCCTTGTTGTTGCGATTTTATCCCGTCAGTATACATTACATATTTATTTGAATATTAGTAACTTTTTTAAAAAACCAATACAGTATATTAAACTACGCACGTATCGAATGCAACGTTGTACTAAAGTTTCGAAGCAATCGGTGTAGATCTTTCGGAGATTTAACATTTTAAGCCAATAATATTTACATTTTTATATAGATTTCCCTTATAATTAATACATATACGAGCAGTGGTTAGCACACTAGGCTCGCATTCGGGAGGACGACGGTTCAGTCCCGCGTTTAGTCATCCTGATTTAGGTTGCCGTGATTTCCCTAAATCGCTCCAGGCAAATGCCGAGATGGTTTCTTTGTTCCTTTGAAAGGGCACGGCCGACTTCCTTTCCCGTCATTCTCTAATCCGATGAGACCGATGACCTCGCTGTCTGGTCTCCTAAATGTGTGTGTGGGGGGGGGGGGGGGGGGGGGGCGCGCTCCTGCAGGTAGGCCTATATAAAAACACAGCATCATTCGGATGCAACAATGCGTCAAAAATTTCAAAGCAATCAATGAAGAACTTTAGGAGATTTACGATTTTGAATAACCAAATATTTACATTTTTATTTCTATATTGGACACTTAAACATGGAAAAGTTGTAGGATAGTTTAAATGATCTTGTAATTTAACTCAAGTTTTAGTGTAACAGATTTTTATTTTGTGTAATTGTTGGACACAATACACAAGTAATTAACAGAGAGCAAAGTTTTCTAAAATGGTTGATTGAAATCAAGCAAATGGTGCAAAAAATGTGGAGGTACCAAATTATTTGGAAGAGTACAGTGAAAATGTGCAAGAAGTTATCCTCATCTGCACAGCTAGCGAAATCAGTGTTAATGAGACAAAATCACAAATCGTCATCAAATGTGCAACTCAAGTGCAGTGCCAGAGGAAGTACGTAACGAGCTGCTTAGAGTGCGGACTGTGTTTCTACAGAGCGTGAATCTTGCATTTCACAAAAATCATCAAAGTGTGCATCCATCAGCAACAGATGGCAGCCAGGAGCCCAATTGCACGGTGGCCGGAACATGAATTCCGCAAAACTTACTTGCCCCTCCTCAGCTTTCCACTTTCAAAAAATTCTATATGGAGCAAACAATTCAATGCTGTTGCCAATTGACAGATGAGGATATCATTTATTTCATGAAAGAATACGGGAATACAGCAAATGTTGCCACTCTATGCAAACGAAACACACATTAATAAACGAGGTCTGGTACCGGCGTAGTCCAGTGTCCCCTCCGTTATGCGGTTTCTTCTAGCCAGGCGTGCTGGACAGGTGACTCAATTCGAATGAATGACCAAAATTTTTTAGCAAAGGCCACCGTTTCTCTCGCACTATCTAGGCAGCCCTGTGATGTCCACTGTGATGCCTTTGATGTTCATGCAGACAAATCAAAACGTCAAGCTCAATTATTCTCTGCCGATTGCAGTGGTTACTCTGCTTTCCCTGCCATCAGCCGGCCAGGTAATGGCTCTGCCAAGAAAAGCATGAAGCAGACCACAGCCTCACTTCTGTGAAAACTGTCCATCTCCATGTGGAGGCGTGCCTCTCCTAATGAGATTCTCTGATTCTCTTCTGCCAACAACAGTACCCTGAGACCACAACGGGAGCGCACCTTTCCAGTGTAAAAACCCAAAGCCTCCCTTCCAAGTCCATGTGTCCTGTACCTCAATAAGATAACTACTATACAATGGTAGAAAATGAAACTAATTACTTAACAGTATGTATCACAACTGCACATAATTTATCCAAACGCACCTGACGCTATTTTCACTCTTACTTATTTCCTTTCCTAGCTGTTCACTTACCACCTTCATACACCCTAAATAGAACAATTCATCAGCAGGTGCATTTTTTTCCTAAATGACAGTAAGTACAGCTTTTTTTGAAACTTTGTCAAAAGCTTTCTCAAAATCGCTAAAACCGAGATTCATTGCTCCGTTCACTCATTATGATAAAGAAGATGATCCAGTGTGCTGTTTCCCATTCTAATGTCAGATCTTTCCTTTCTCGCTCTGAAAAATGATTTTTTCCCCTACACAGCTGCTGGAAACGTTGGTTCGTGCCTTTCTTATTGCCCTGCCATGCACTTCACAATGGTTTCTAGAGTAAGGATGTACATATAGACATCAATGGAGGTGTAAACGTAACTATGGCGCAGGTCAAATAGATGGATTACTAAGGACCGTAAGAAAAATGAATATAAAAAAGGGACTATTGATACGAGAGACACAGCGTGTTGAAATACCAGTGGCGGGAAGACAGTGAAATTTCAAACTGTATCGACGTGCCTAATGAATTCGTAGTTTGAAAATGCTGATGCTGACTGGTTACAGTATGGGAACACTTGTGTAACGAGGAAGCAACACCAGTGATGTGAAACACTTGATACTGTCGCTTTCTATGGCAGTCGGATGGTGGAGATTAGGAAGCAAATTCTTCGCTAGAGTACCTGCGGAAGGAAACAACCTGACAAATGGAGAGGGACATACGGAAGTATGTTAGCCCATGTTGGGCGCGCAAAGTATAACTATTTTGTCCCCGTTTAATATTCAACATGCTCTTAACCTTCAATTTACGAGATCTGTTCGCCGAAAATAAAGTCCGATCGGTCGCGTAATGGAAACCACAGAGAAAATCGAAAATGTTTTATTTGCAACAGTTTGCTACACCTTTCAGCTGTCACTCAGTATAGTCGTCCCGACTGAGAGATTTGTCGTAGCGTTGTACCAACTTCGCAACACCCTCGTCATAGAATGCAGCCGCCTGTGCCTTCTGCTACTTCTCACGCCGGTCTACGGTTGGTTGTCTGTAGCAAGATGATGTCTTCACGGCCAGCGGTTAATGTGAGAGAGATAGACATGAGAGGGACCTAAGCCCTGGCTGTACGATGGGTGAGCAAACACCTCCTATCGAAAACGCTGCAGAAGCGTCCTCATTCACCCTGCATTGTGCAGCCGAGTACTGTCATGAAGAAGAGGACGTATGACGGGCACGTTATATAGGGTTGAATGAAATCAGGAAAAACCTCGCAACGGGCACCCATATCTGGCGGTGGCCACTATTGTTCTAGGGCATTTTTACATGCTCACTGTGTTCTAAGTACTGAAGACAGCAAAATGGAGCGATCTAGAGGCATACTAGAGGCACTGCCCAACACATGTGTACGTAACTTCATCGGATTTCTCTGTCGTTCCATATCGCGACCTATTCCAATTTCGATTGGCAGCTGCTGCAACAAAAATCTCGGTAGGTAACATTTGTCTGTTCGTATAGACCTAATACGTATGGCGACACTCTTTGTCGTTACGTTGTCTACATGAAATATGTAATTACTGTAACCCATAAATTTTGATGAACAGAAAAAGTAAAGCAGTGACATGTAAGAGTAAATTTCCAGTGCAATCCAATAGAAAAAATTTCATGCTTTTGGTTTTTGAGCTACGATGTTAGCTGTGCATGTAAAAACGACGTCATTAATAATTCATACGTGACACAATACGTAGAAATCTGTGTGAGCTGACAAGGAAAAATGCAAATCTAAAATAAAATAATTTTATCCTTACAGAAAACTTATCGAAGTCAGTCCTGGACGTTGACTTAGATGTAACAATACAGCTGGCTGAAGTGAGATTTTAAAGGAAAGTAAGGTTATGATGTAACTACAGCGATGTAATACACAACAGCACTATAGATGAGAATTTTAATACCCATTATTTGAAAACACAAAACAAAGTAGTACAAAATGGAAACAACATGTAGTGGTAAAACTGAATTGTTAAACAAATAATATAAATCAACAGGAAAGAGAGATGCAGGACGACCGAAATCAGATACCTCCAGTCAAGACGAAACAGGCTGTAAGCATATTTCATGAAGCGAAGAAGAAGGAAAATATTGCTTTTATAGTGCAAAAGAACATTGTGGTAACCAGTTTACCTTTTATTCAATGTTCCGTTTCTGTTACCGCATCGCAGAAGATCCCTAAAGGGAATAGGTAACGTTGTCAGTTACAAGATAACGAAACAGATATTCAAGTCACTTGATGTTATCCATTGCAGACTATGGGCGTGCACAAAAACAAGACAATAAATACTGTGTTGTTTTTATTACTTTCTTTTGAGAATGGACTGCACCCTTCCGAAAAGCGATCCTGTGGCTATTAGAAGGTGGAATAAAAAGTTCCAGGAAGTTTGTCCCTGGTAACACTGCTTGCCATTTAACTGTGACGAATCGGTGGCGGACCACCGTCATAAAACTTCCTCCCCCACCGAAAAACTAGACCGCCTCCGCAGACAGAAATAATGGCAGTTTCAGCAGCGACACAGAACAGAGACGTGAAAAACAGGAACAAACTTCTCCTAGCAGACCTGTCCGTAGTTTCTGACACCAAGACATTTCACTGACGTGGTTGGTACTATCGTCTTCGAGAATGTGAATGCATTGTTGCTTTCCTGTCGGGGAAACAAGACTGATCTACATTACATATTCGAATTTGCTTTCAGTTTCTCGTCTTATAGATCTGTTAGTAAATTTCTGATGACCCAGCTCCACATCTACTGACAGACTTCAGTGTCACACGTAGGGAATCCTAGAATTGAAGAAACAGAATTATGAAACTTCTTGGTAGATTAAAACCCTGTGACGGAGCGGGAGTCGAACTTGAGACCCTAGGATTTCGCTAAACTAATACTTCTCAATATTTCTTCCAAGGGTGTTATTGCCGCATGGTATGAAAGAGAACTGAGGTTGGGAAGGCAGGAGAAGATGTGCTGCCAGTCGGTAAGGGGGGTTCGTGTAACTTACTTTGGTAGCCCACTCGCCTGAGCATTTGCCAGCAGAAGTAGAATGTCCCAGATTCGAGTACCAGTCCTACACACTCTTTCGACATGCCACGAAATTTGAAATCTATGCACAGCGCTGCAAAGTGTAAATCAATTCTGATATCGACATATTTCAACACTCCAATGTCTTTTCCACAAAACGTGCCGTTCAAAAGAGGTCTCCACAACCTCGTACTCTTACGGATTTATGGACAGCCCAGCAGAGTTCACGGTGTCAGTTCCCTCCAGCACTACTTCAGACGTTAATCGAGTTCATGCCACGTAGTGTTGCGGCATTTCTGCGTGTTCGCTGGAGCCCTACTCGATATTAGGCAGGTGCACCAGTTACTTTGGCTCTTCAGTGTAGTTTGTACATCCTGTAACACGTCTTGATTTGCGTTACTGAGAAGAAACAAATCAGATTTCGAAAAAATTTAAGGGAAACACCTCTTCACATTCAGTTACACAATTTATACAATAAATATAGATGCAGTTAAACACCGCTAAGTTTTGTTCACTCTAAAATTTCAACCAACTGTGGAAAAACCAATGCATTATCACTTGTTAATGTCGTGTCGAAGTCGAATCAACGTTCACACTCTCGTCGGACATGTTTAACAATGAACAGGAAGAGGCATGGATTGATAACAGCACCCCGTACTTCGAAATTCTTATGTTACTTTATTCACCATGGATATCTCAATTGTAACTTTAGTCAAAAATTTCACATTTGATCTTCAAGTCTTTCATGTCAGCAGAGTATTAATTAGTAATCCAATCTCATGCATTAGTAATCTTCCATTCATTTAATCATTTGTTGTTGTTCTTCTTCTTAGCCATGTTTATTCGTCCGCCCTATTTTCCTTTTCATTTTCCCTTCATCATTTTTATGCCCATCACAAAACTGCACCCATATGGCAGTGAGTTACAGGGCATGCACCGCAGCTGCCATACCGTGGTTATGCCACTGACTACACCAGAGATTAGAACCATAGCACATGTAACTAGAATCGCTCGCGTATTAGATCACATCTCTCTTACATGTACCACCACATAACATAACACATTTCTGTAACACGAGCACAGAATTGCTAGACAAAATTTTAATTTCTGATTAATGTTATCAGCATCACTAGTGCAAGACATGTAGGTTCCTATAGCCTGTAATAACCTTTTTCGTTTTTAGCTAGTACTCTGGTGCTCCTGACATGACTAAAATAGTGGTCAATAGGTCCACTTAAATCTAGCTGGGACATCTTGAAAAATGACGTTGCAATTAATGAGATCTCGTGTCACTAGGTATACTCCGTTCTATCCGTTTTATTTCATTCGCAGTGTTCTATCATCCACGAAATTCGGAATTTTGTAAGTTTCTGTGATGAGTAGAGTAGCTAGCAGCAGGAGCGCAACTGGCGTAGAGCTAAGTTTTCGCGATCTACTTGGCGTAAGTTTCCAAAGTTAATTAAAAGCAAGCCGCTGTGTACTTAAAAGTTTACCTGCTGCAGCGTGCCGTGGGCTCCGTATCGTTGCCAGAATCTGATTGGCTCTTGCGCCCGTACTGCCACACTGCATCGAGTGCTTCCATTATTTGTGAACATCTGGAAAAGAAAAACTGAACGTGTGCCACCGAGTTTTACTCCTACACGAGAAGGAACCTTTCAAAGTTGATTAACGCCATCTGCTGTTCATCTGCAGGAAAAACCACTATCTGGTGGATCTATAGCGGAAATGAAACATATTTCGACGAATAAGATGTCGACAAACATTTCAGATAAGGCAGAGACCATATCGCTGTATCTGTAACTTGTGCCTACCACGAAAACGCACAAATATTTCATCGCAACCGGAAGAAACGGTGTCGCTAACATATACGCAGGGTGCTAGGAGTAAAGTATAGATATTTTTATTGGTGACTGAGCATAGTGTATTGAACAACATTATGCCAGTATTTGCTTCATTCACAGACTAATAACTATTGCTATTAGTTACAATGTGTTTTTAGGTTGATTAGTACCTCCAAGTACAAGTGGCAAGAACAAGTCGTCAAAGCTTATTTTCCCCTGGGCAGTTGGTCACGTGTTGAAGTATAGACGGAAAATTATTAGCGTGTACTGACAGGCATGGTCCACTAACAGGTTGAACGACAGTGCAGAAGACATCGGATAATAAATTGCGTGACTTTTTGCAGGAAGACAGTTATACGCAAGTAAAAATAACCAGCACACTCATCTGGGTACATATTAAGGTACCAGCGGTCAAAGTATCAGTACTTATAACCCTAACACTCAGTACATACAGAATGTCGCAGAAATGCTGCGAGAAACACCGAGAGGTTGCAGGAAGTGCCTTGAGGATCAAACTGAAGATAGAAACCCGAATCTGGAAACGTCATCCAATGACGCTATAGAGCGTCGAAGTTGCAAGCGCCGACTCCTACCTTTAGGCCATCCATTTGGAAGCAAACGTGACCTCGTAGACGGAAGGTCTCGCAATGCTGTTTGTTATTCGGTGATTCCGACTGATTGGCAATATCGCCAGTGGAGAAGATGGAGCTAGCTGCTGCCTTGCCACCTGTGAATGCGCTGCTTTGTGGACTTGGTGGATGACTAATTAGGCCACAGATTTCCAGCCGCAGTTTCTCTTGGAACCCTCAAAAACGTCCGAAGTTTTACGGTATACAGGAGAAAAATAAACTATGCCAGTGTATAGGGTCATGTTTGCTGCTGAAAAGTTGATCTAGTGGCAGGTTCTGGTGGCTATAGCTTCAACGCTCTGTAGCGTCGTTGGATGACGGTTGTGGACACAGCTTCCTATCCGTAATTTGTTTTTCAATATGACCTCTAAAACCCTTCGAAGTTTGTCGCAACAGTTCTGGGACACCCTGTACATACAGTATGTAACGTGTGTAAGTGCAGCTATTTTTTGGATGTAGTACCTTAATATACTACTGGGCACTAAAATTGCTACACCATGAAGATGACGTGCTACAGACGCGAAATTTAACCGACAGGAAGAAGATGCTGTGATATGCAAATGATTAGCTTTTCAGAGCATTCACACAAGGTTGGCGCCGGTGGCGACACCTACAACGTGCTGACATGAGCAAAGTTTCCAACCGATTTCTCATACACAAACAGCAGTTGACCACCGTTGCATAGTGAAACGTTGTTGTGATGCCTCGTGTAACGAGGAGTAATGCGTACCATCACGTTTCCAACTTTGATAAAGGTCGGATTGTAGCCTATCACGATTGCACTTTATCGTATCGCGACATTGCTGCTCGCGTTGGTCGAGATCCAATAA
Source organism: Schistocerca americana (assembly GCF_021461395.2). Taxonomy (NCBI): domain Eukaryota; kingdom Metazoa; phylum Arthropoda; class Insecta; order Orthoptera; family Acrididae; genus Schistocerca; species Schistocerca americana. Next base: position 632,288,691 of record NC_060123.1, on the reverse strand, counting down.
CTGTTACCAGAATATGGAATCGGTGGGTTCAGGAGGGTAATATGGAACGCCGTGCTGGATCCCAACGCCCTCGTATCACTATCAGTGGAGATGACAGGCATCTTATCCACATGGCTGTAACGGATCGTACAGCCACGTCTCGATCCTTGAGTCAACAAATGGGGACGTTTGCAAGACAACAACCATCTGCACGAACAGTTCGACGACGTTTGCAGCAGCATGGACTATCAGGTCCGAGACCATGGCTGCGCTTACCCTTGACGCTGCATCACAGACAGGAGCGCCTGCGATGTTGTACTCAGCGACGAACCTGGGTACACGAATGGCAAAACGTCATTTTCTCGGATGAATCCAGGTTCTGTTTACAGCATCATAATGGTCGCATCCGTGTTTGGCGACATCGCGGTGAACGTACATTGGAAGCGTGTATTTGTCATCGCCGTACTGGCGTATCACCCGCTTTGTGGTGCCATTGGTTACACGTCTCGATCACCTCTTGTTCGCATTGACGGCACTTTGAACAGTGGACGTTACATTTCAGATGTGTTACGACCTCCGAAACCCTACATTTCAGCAGGTTAATGCACCACCGCATGTTCATAATTAGGTCCTGCACGGGCCTTTCTGGATACAGAAAATGTTCGACTGCTGCCCTGGCCAGCAGATTCTCCAAATCTCTCACTAATTGAAAACGTCTGGTCAACGGTGGCCGAGCAAGTGGCTCGTGACAATACGCCAGTCACTGCTCTTGGTGAACGGTGGTACTGTGTTGAAGTTGCATGGGCAGCCGTACCTGTACACGCCATCCAAGCTCTGTTTGACTCAATGCCCAGGCGTATCAAGGCCCTTATTACGGCGAGAGGTGGTTGTTCTGGGTACTGATTTCTCAGAATCTATGCACCCAAATTGCGTGAAAATGTAATCACATGTCAGTTCTAGTATAATATATTTGTCCAATGAATACCCGATTATCATCTGCATTTCTTCTTGGTGTAGCAATTTTAATGGCCAGCAGTGTACGTACACGGAACACTCTGTTGCTACTTTTTTATATGAATCAACAGTCTTCTATGAAAGACATCACAAACATTACTACGAGCTGATGTTTTCTATATGGCTGTGACTGCACCAGTAATTGGACTACACCTTTCAGTATAAACTATTTGTTTTGCGTTCATGCGTCCACACTTCAACGCCTGACCTTCGGGCCACGAGAAAATAAACATTAATGGCTTACTCTTGTCCCATGTAGGACTCCATGGAGGTACTAACCAACAGAAAAACATTCTACTCCTAATGACTATAATTATTAGTACTAAATGAAGTAAATACCGGTGTCATGTTGTTCAGTAAACTGTCCTCAGTCACCAGTAGAAATATTTGCTCTTAAACCCATTACACATTGTATATGTTCCCATTTTGGATACGTGTCTGCAATTCTGATAAACGATGAATTCCCAGCGCCACAATACCGTAGCATACTGCTAGAGGAGCGACAACAAAACGGTCCAGCGCATTGCTAAATTGAAGACGGTCTCCTTGGATGTAAATGTGTTCCAGGATTGCACACATATCCGTGCAAATAAACAAAAAAAATCACCCATATGAATTCATTTCTGAGGTAATAACTACTGTCAAGCACCGCTCATACTGGGCATAAATGGATGTATGCGATTTCAACAACTACTGACGAGCAAGAGTTGAAATACAGATGTACTTCAGTTCCACGATATGTACGTCCATTGTGAAGACGACAACGGTGGGAAAGGTGCTTCACTTGCACACACGAGTTAACCAGAACATTTGGTACAATCGTGGACGCTCTTATTTGTGACATCTCCCCAGGTAGATAGCAATATTAACCGACTCAAATGTTAATGGAAGCTTAAACTTCGGGGTGCTACAGATGAAAATACGATCTGTAGCGACTCATTTACCTTTCTGGAGCACTCCAGCGAAACATGTTATGTGAATTCATTTGCGTACAATACAATATTAAAGCACTTTTCAGCAGTCCAGGAACTTTGGTAAATGTATTTCTTGCAAATAAGAGATGAATTCATATATTTCGCTTTTGATTTTCTTACCTTAAAAATCTGATTTTTACACGTCTTCTTGACTGATACCTTCCCCCCATAAATGACTTAATTTTGTTTTGATGTGTAGCATTAAATGCAGTAAACCATTGCACGAAATTTTGAAGAGTTTGCAGAGCGTATACTTTCCGTATGGTCGATTTTAGTTGCCACAATGTTGAGAATGAAATGTGGACAAGATACCTAAATTTCATATAATATTTACTGTATAACAATATCTCATTTATTTTAAGTACCACATAGGTGTCGTATGTAATATTGAGAAATATTCCGTCTTTCGCGACTGTAATAAAAGTTTTATTTACACACGGCGCGTTTGGCTTTATTTTAAAGCACTTCCATCGGTGAAAGGTATGACACATACACAATGGTATTCATGTTCTATTTCTTGTTTTTGTTCCACAGTCGCAGTTTTACCAATGGTGTTGAAATATATCCCTCTTCTGCAACTGTAATAAGCGACTTATTTAGACCAGACGCGTGTCTCTCTTTTGAAGCATCATAAGACGACTGTATTTTGTGTCCTCCATTGCCAAGTCACCTTTCGTAGTTTTGTGCTGCGGTAGCACAATATTCAACGTTTGTGTTGGCTCATCAGTGTTTTAGCAAATAAATGCTGTTTGTGTGTGCCACACACAAAATTATATTTGACATAGCTCTGAGCACTTCACTGACAGACGGTATATTCAAGTCCTAATGTTTTTGCAAGTCCACAGTTTTGTTTAATGTATTTTGTCTACTTCCTTTTGATTGATTGAAGTGCTTTAAAATAAAGCCAAACGGGCCCAGTGTAAGTAAAACTTTTGTTACAGTCGCGAAAGGTGGAATATTTCTCAATATTACATACAACACTTACGTGGTACTTAAATTAAATGAAATATATAGGTATCTTGTCCACATTTCATTCTCAACATTGTGGCAACTAAAATAGACCATCCGGAAAGTATACTCTATGGACTTTACCTCTGCAAACTCTTCAAAATTTCGTGCAATAGTTTACTATATTTAATGCTGCATAATAACTGTGTTGAACATCGAAACAGAATTAAGTCATTTATGGGGGGAAGGTATCAGTCAAGAAGATAGGTAAAAATCTAATTGTTGAGCCAAATAGTTCTTGTGGAATCGAATGATAAAGAGTGTCAAAGCAGTCGGAACACAATGTGTCTGCACAGGCGGCAGTGCAGTGACAAAATCGCCCACAGCGCGTAATGCAGGGAGCACGTCTTTGTAGCAGCGAAAGGGTTAATACGGCCGTGGTGGCTTTACTTCATCTTCTGAGACACTATGAACAGGTTTGGTATTCAATCCAGGACGTTGACACGAAGACTCTCCTCCCCTAGCTGGCCAAGTGGCAGTGAAAACGTGATACACCGCCGTGACTCGTACTATTCGAGTGCCATTGTACAACCGTGCGTTAGCGACTTCGGTTACTGCATCTTTGCCTTCCCCCCCCTCACTCACCCCTACCCAGTGTATACCCCTACAGCCCCTGCAGCTACTAAGGCTGGCGAAAGTCTCTCTGATGGCCAGTATCTTAGTTGACAACTTGACAATCTAAAGTACTCCACTCTCTATGGTAATATTTTCTGCACCATAGCAGTTCTTTAATTCAATTAGTCATAACTATAGACTTAAACTAAAGAAACACGCTTGGAGGCTCAGCAGACGCCACAACTTTACTCTTGATGTTGATGAAGATATGACGCCGCTGACATCAAAGATCGCCACATGCGATATCATTTCATAGATGATTCGTTGAATATGCCAATGTCACTTCACAGTTCTCCATAAATAACAAACCTCTGAAACCAATGATTTGAGGAGTTGTTTATTTTATTAAAAAATTGCCTTACAGATACTCAAACGCACTAACAACTTAAAAAACGCAGTTGTTCTGTTTTTCAGTGACATCATGTGTAAATAGATTTCGTGTCCTGTAAACTCTGATCTTCCAGGAATATTCGGAAAGTAAGTTCAGATCGGTCAAGAAATGGAAACCACTGTGAAAATCTAATAAAGCTTTGCACATATGTGGTCGACAGTGTCTCTAGTATGCCTGTCGGTTGCATCACTTCGCTCCTTTCAGTTCTGAGTGCATGGTGAGCACATAAACATGCGTAGAAAGTAGTGTCTCCCTCCAACTATGAGGTCCTGGTGAGAGATTCCGCCTGTTATGCAGCCCACATTACAGAACTGTCATACTGTTCTTACTTCGTAACAATTCTCGGTCCCAATCTGCAAGAGCAATGAAAATGCTCCTGCAGCGTTTTCGAGCGATAGATGAACGTAGAGAAATGGCAGGAATCACAGGTGGCTGTCTTCCATGACGAGGGTATTAGAAAGTTGATACAAAGCTACGGCAAATGTCTAAGTCGGAATCGTGACTTTGTAGACCAGTGGCTGGAAGCTGTAGCTAACTGTTGCAGATAAAATATTTCTGATTATCACAATGGTTTCCATCAGTCGGAACTTACTGTCCGAATAGCCGTAGTGTCATGGCTATGGGAGTACAAAGTTGCTTACTTTTAGTGAAAAAAATAACATCATATGTCAACATGAGGAAATAGAAAAATATGAAATTAATTTTGGATGTAAAGCTGACGTATGCTCTGCTTCATAAAACCCGATATCTGTTATCAAACAGTAGCACGTCTCAGTCACGACATAATACAGTACTATTATACAATAACTTCTAATTCTGTTCAAGTCACATTACACATTATTATATATTATTAAGTTCTCTGTTGGCCTCTCTAAATGGGCTGCTAATTTTAGACTGAATCACATTGATGAAAAACAGAAAAACATTAAAGGAATGTCCATGTTTTAATTTTACAGTTGTGAAGTTTCACGGATTTTCTTGGTGCTTGCGTCGGGTATTACGTGCTCCTTTATTACCACCGCACAGCAATTTCATTTTAGACATCGTCCCACACTTTGGGCATGTCAGTGTTTAGCTAAGCTACTGTTGCAAAGCAAATGGTATCTTTGGAATATGAGAAAATTACTTACTTACTGAGAAACGTTGGTAAGGTTCTTGTAAAAGAAAACACAGACATCTTACCAAACATTTCTGCATCCCCCCCCCCCCCCCCCGTCTTCCACCAGCGCCCCCTCAGTCACTATGTTTCGTTCCACAGTCACGTCTAGAACTGAATACGTCGCCATACCCACAGGTAGTGATAACGCTATGGTTGAGAATCACTGGACAATTTACAGTAGGCGACCTGTGGTTTCACCAGGTAAAACTTCAGGCTGGTTTCAGTAACCGTCCACAGACATCAAGGCGCATGTGTGGCGTTCCAACCTTCATGATCTTAACTGTGTTGAATACTTCAGTGGCGTCATCAAGTGACACGTGTGAACTTTGGATTTTTCTCTTTCCAGTGAGTTGATGGCTTTCATGGATCTGGACAGCACTCTTACGCTGTTGGTGTATCTTCGAATCCTAGCAGATCGCGGCAGTGCGATATTGAGATTCAGAGGGACAGTGTGTGAAATGCTCATTCAAAAGGGATTGTATTTCCAATGACATATCAACGTTACACATATTCGTCATTTAAAAACTGAACGTAGTCACGCCCACTTTGATAAAACACACACCTTGCTTTTAGCTGGTTGTACTGTGGCTTCGTTGTCGTGTTCGCGGTATGATTGTTGCCTCGTGTCTTTCCTGTACTGAGAAACCTAGAACATTCAAAATTCGTAGTAGTGCAAAGGTTGCCATTCACTATTAAGTAACAGAAGTTAACTCATTTTAGCTTCTGCAATTTTGGACCACTCAGACAACTGGTTCACAATAATTATTCAGCTCCCAAAATAATGTTGTTGTTGTTTTGGTCTTCAGTCCTGAGACTGGTTTGATGCAGCTCTCTATGCTACTCTATCCTGTGCAAGCCTCTTTATCTCCCGGTACATACTGTAGCCTATATCCTTCTGAATCTGCTTAGTGTATTGATCTCTTGGTCTCCCTCTACGATTTTTATCCTCCACGCTGCTCCCAAGTACTAAATTGGTGATTCCTTGATGCCTCAGAACATGTCCTACCAACCGGTTCCTTCTTTTTGTCAAGTTGTGCCACAATATCCTCTTCTCCCCAATCCTATTCAATACTTCCTCATTAGTTATGTGATCTACCCATCTAATCTTCAGCTTTCTTCTGTAGCACCACATTTCGAAAGCTTCTATTCTCTTCTCGCCCAAACTATTTATCGTCCACGTTTCACTTCCATACATGGCTACACTCCATACAAATACTTTCAGAAACGACTTCCTGACACTTAAATCAATACTCGATGTTAACAAATTTCTCTTCTTTAGAAACGCTTTCCTTGCCATTGCCAGTCTACATTTTATATCCTCTCTACTTCGACCATCATCAGTTATTTTGCTCCCCCAATATCAAAACTCATTTCCTGCTTTAAGTGTCTCATTTCCTAATCTAATTCCCGCAGCATCACCCGACTTAATTCGACTACATTCCATTACCCTCGTTTTGCTTTTGTTGATGTTCATCTTATACCCTCCATTCAAGACACTGTCCATTCCGTTCAACTGCACTTCCAAGCCCTTTGCTGTCTCTGACAGTATTACAATGTCATCGGTGAACCTCGAAGTTTTTATTTCTTCTCCATGAATTTTAATACCTAGTCCGACTTTTCTTTCGTTTCGTATACTGCTTGCTCAATATACAGATTGAATTGCATCGGGGAGAGGCAACAAGCCTATCTCACTCCCTTCCCAACCACTGCTTCCCTTTCATGTCCCTCGACCCTTATAACTGCCATCTGATTTCTGTACAAATTGTAAATAGCCTTTCGCTCCCTGTACTTTACCCCTGCCACCTTCAGAATTTGAAAGAGAGTATTCCAGTCAACATTGTCAAAAGCTTTCTCTAAGCCCACAAATTCTACAAACGTGAGTTTGCCTTTCTTTAATCTTTCTTCTGAGATAAGTTGTAAGGTCAGTATTGCCTCACGTGTTCCAACATTTCTACGGAATCCAAACTGATCCTCCCCGAGATCGGCTTTTACCAGTTTTTCCATTCGTCTGTAAAGAATTCACGTTAGTATTTTGCAGCTGTGACTTATTAAACACATTAAACACGGTAATTTTCACATCTGTCAACACGTGCTTTCTTTGGGATTGGAATTATTATATTCTTCTTGAAGTCTGAGAGAATTTCGCCTGTCTCATACATTTTGCTCACCAGATGGTAGAGTTTTGTCAGGACTGGCTCTCCCAAGCCTGTCAGTAGTTCTACTGGAATGCTGTCTACTCCTGGGGCATTGCTTTGACTTAGGTCTTTCAGTGCTCTGTCAAACTCTTCACGCAGTATCATATCTCCCATTTCATCTTCATCTACATCCTCTTCCATTTCCATAATAGTGTTCTCGAGAACATCGCCCCTGTATAGACCCTCTATATACTCCTTCCACCTTTCTGCTTTCCCTTCTTTGCTTAGAACTGGGTTTCCATCTGAGCTCTTGATATTCATGCAAGTGGTTCTCCTTTCTCCAAAGTTCTCTTTAATTTTCCCGTAAGCAGTATCCATCTTACCCCTCATGAGATAAGCCTCTACATCGTTACATTTGTCCTCTAGCCATCCCTGCTTAGCCATTTTGCACTTCCTGTCGATATCATTTTTGAGACGTTTGTATTCCTTTTTGCCTGCTTCACTTGCTGCATTTTTGTATTTTCTCCTTTCATCAATTAAATTCAGTATCTTTTCTGTTACCCAAGGATTTCTACTAGCCCTTGTCGTTTTGCCTACTTGATCCTCTGCTGCCTTCACTATTTCATTCCTCAAAGCTTCCCATTCTTCTTCTACTGTATATCTTTTCCCCATTCCTGTCAATTGTTCCCTTATGCTCTTCCTGAAACTCTGTACAACCTCTGGTTCTTTCAGTTTATCCATAATATAATTTCCAGTTGCTAACATGAGCTACAAAACTGCAGCTTGTCGTCACAATTGTACATACTCGTAAATATCTGCCTTTTTCATCGTCTCTTCCCGCCAAACAAGAGAGATCAGATAGGTTACAATAACAGCCCACGAATCAAATCATTGACAGGGCTGGCAACAAAAGTATTAAAACTGAATGTACATATTCTTTACTTAACAAAATTAAGTCAAAACATTTCGGTAAATAGCTTTATATCTTAACAAAGGTATGTTAAGTTAGAAATTGTTATATTCATGTCGAATGAAAGCAGTAGTACACAATATACGTCTGCTACAGAGAAATCGGTTTTGCCCGAGCTACAGTTTTTCATAAATGAAGTGATCGGTACCCACTGGTATCGAATGTTTCCTGATAGGCGTCAGGCTTGATTACATTATAAGTATTACATGTTATTAGCGCGTAAATACACTATTTGATAAAAAATATGCGGACACGTGGCTGAAAATGACTTACAAGTTCGTCACGCCCTCCATCGGAAAGGTGCTGGAAGGTTTCTTGGGGAATAGCAGCTCATTCTTCACGGAGAGCTGCACTGAGGAGAGGTATCGATGTCGGTCAATGAAGCCTTACACGAAGTCAGCGTTCCAAAACATCCCAAAGGTGTTGTGTTGTATAGGATTCCGGTCAGGACTCTGTGGAGACCAGTCCATTACAGGGATGTTATTGTCGTGTATCCACTCCGCCACAGGTCGTGCATTATGGAAAGGTGCTCGATCGTGTTGAAAGATGCAATCGGCATCCCCGAATTACTCTTCAACAGCGGGAAGCATGAGGGTTCTTAAAACATTAGTGTAGGTCTGTGCGGTTAAAGGCGCTGCAGTCTGGAACCGCAAGACCGCTACGGTCGCAGGTTCGAATCCTGCCTCGGGCATGGATGTTTGTGATGTCTTTAGGTTAGTTAGGTTTAACTAGTTCTAAGTTCTAGGGGACTAATGACCTCAGCAGTTGAGTCCCATAGTGCTCAGAGCCATTTGAACCATTTTTTTGTAGGTCTATGCTGTGATAGTGCAACACAAAGCAAGAGGTGGAAGCCCCTCCATGAAAAACACGATCACACCATAGCACCACCGCCTCCGAATTTTACTGTTGGCACTACACGTGGTGGCAGATGACGTTCACCGGGAATTCACCATACCCACACCCTGCCAGCGGATCGCCATATAGTGTACCGTGATTCGTCACTCCACACAACGATCTTCCAGTGTTCAATAGTCCAATGTTGACGCTCCTTACACCAAGCGAGGCATCGTTTAGCTTTTACCGGCGTGATGTGTGGCTTATGAGCAGCCACTCGGCCATGACTCCTAGTTTTCTCAGCTCCCGCCTATCACAGTATTTGCAGTGGATCCTGTTGCAGTTTGGAATTTCTATTACACATTACTACCCTCTTCAACTGTGGCAGTCTCTGTCCGCGTACAGACGTATGACACAACTGACACTCAATCACGTGATCACATTCGAAGTCCGTGAGTTCCGCGGAGCTCCCCATTCTATTTTCTCAAGATGTCTTACGACTACAGAGGTCGTTGATGTGGAGTACCTGGCAGTAGGTGGCAGCACACTGCACCTTATATGAAAAACGTATGTATTTGGGGTGTCCGGATACTTTTGATCACATAGTGCATATTGTCCACAAGTCTGTATCGTCCAGTCTAGTGGCGCTCGGAAAGGTCAAACACTGGGAAGTTTTGTAAAAGTTTTCGTGACAGACTTTATGGTACTTTTTTGGTTTTTTCGCTTGTATCTCGTGTGCGACGCAAACGGCGGTAATGATGACTATTTACGAAAATAAAGTGGTTAAAATGTCCCACTAAATAGGTCATTGACTTTTTTTCATCACATCAAGGTAAGCCGTGCAGTGCATGTTGAAGTTAGCGCGGTTTCAAAGCCAAGGAGATGCGCCATCTCAGGATCTACGTCACTGCGCTCTTACCGTACCTCGTTGCACATCCATTGCATTGTGTCATGATGTCATTGGAGTGTTTGGTAATTGATACACGCCGTGGTGAAGATATAAGATGTTTCTGAAATGTCATTTACATGTTGCATCGAGTTGTTTAACACAGTGGGTGGTCATTTGCAAATGTCTGTGACAGCTGTTTCCTTCATTCAGTCGAAATATAGTTAAAGATCTGCTGTAGAGTTTAATGGTCACCCTGACGAGCTGAGAATCAGCATCAAGAAGAACAAGCTAGCGACAAGGTCCCACAAATACAGCTTACTAGAAACAATTTTCCACGAAGCGATGGTAACAAATGTCTCTCAGGAAAAATTGCTCTCTAATTCGAAGCACATGAGCCGCTTAATATCAGTGTTAGCTGAAAAATTGACGAAATCATGTGTAGACTGCAAGCAAGCTGTGTAAGATACTGATAACTTCATTATCGACACTGCAATGTGTTTGATTCCTACACACTCAACCGTCGTTGTTGTGGGGAAGGTGTGGACCTTCTCGCCATTCTAACAGGCCTTAATCAAAAAATTAATGTATTATTGGTAAACCAGGGAGAGCGAAAATTCCACATAATTTTATTCTCCTCAGGGAATTGACCACTGCGAGAATATCCTTTTTCTGCCTGCAGTCAGTGACTGTGACACTACTTCTGCTCTTTACATTCGGGGAAAAGTGAACTGCATCCTTACATCGAAGAAAAACACTGATATGTCACAGGACATATAAGTATTCAAAGCTTCAAATGCGGACAAGGAGGCCGTAGTGGGATGTGGTAAACGATGTTTCATCAAGCTGGATTGTTGTGTGAGCGGAGAGATTTTGAAAAACCTCAGATACAGAAGCTACATGAAATCTTCGGTTCGAACAACAGCCATCATCGCTTCTCTGCCACCAACTGAGGGTACTGCTTGCCAGCACGTTCTTCGAGTGTACCACCAGGTAGAACAATGAATGAACAAACATAATAATTCGGAAGAAAGAGGAACGAGCTCAGAGGATTTCCTGGTTCCAACCACTATGCTTCAATCCCTGGTATCCGATGTTATTCTGACCTATATCGCATGCAGCTGCAAAACCGGGTGTCGTGCCTTCAAGTGCAACTGCCGAAAAGCAGGCCTCCTCTGCTCGAAGCTCTGCGTCGAGGTGCGATGTGGTTGGCGAGAATGTCAGCAACTTCGATTTTGTAAGACATAGAAGAAGCCGCATTCCAATTAGAGGAGGAACAGGAGAATGAAACGAGGGCTGCTACAGAAGAAGGTAAGACGTAATTCACATTGTTGTTATCATTTCCCTTTGTGGAATCTCATCGCCTCATTATTATAACAAACGAAGTACACTGGTTTCAACCCTAATTAGTAACCCAGTATCTTGCATGAACTGCAATTGGCCATTGTTATCTTACTTACGTGAAACATACCCAAAGATATTCTCAGTTTGCAGACGAATGAAATAAAGAGGAGGGCAGTGGTGAATGATATGTGAAGCGGATAAAACTTCTTTGAATTTTTTAAAGATTACTCCAAATTTACGGAAACAGACATACGCTAGAGACCATATGGTTTATCTGACAAGAAACGTCGCTCTGATCTATTCAGCGGGAAATTTTATTTTCTTCATTTTCATAAATAGTAAAATTTGCTGAAAACAGCGCGCCTTTTCAGAGTTATTATCGAAAAACCCAAAACGTTACTATTTTCATAGTTTTTTTTCCATTTTTGAGCCATTTCCGGGTAGAAGCTTTGGTGGCACTTCAAATATTCGTATTCAGCACCCTCGAAAACATAATAAAGCTTATCAAAAAATTTCCTGCAAAACGTTCTACTAGTAATTACCATTTTACTGGACTCCTTTAGGCAATTTTATACAGCTCCGACCAATTTTAATATTGCTAATTAAGATTTACCTGGACTTTCGTAGAATTCCACAACCTGTCTAGTTAATCTGGTTGGTGCCATTTTTTTAATATGCCCTTAGATTTTTAGGCCGCTTTCTTTTATATCTGAAAAATATTTGCAGTGTTCTCAATTGATTTATTTTGCTAGCTGTCCGTGTGTCCTTTATTAAGTATAATTTGGACCTAAACTTTTCCTGCTCTTTTTTATTCTCTCACTTTAATTGATTCAGTGTCTCCGACTCTGCCTAAAACGAGCGTTTCGGCCTCATGAAGACCCCTAGATTTGATGACTGTGTTCCAGTACATCAGCTTTGTACATTTTGAGATGCGTTTTTTATTCTACAACTTTTTGTAAACAAGGAAAAAAGAACAGTTTTAATTAGGAGCTTTATAGTTAGCTATTCGTTGCTCCAGTTTCAATTTAACAAAAATAAAAGCGGTAAAGCGCGTACCTGGAAATCGAGAGAGCGCGGGTTCGAATGTCGATCGGAACACGGATTTCACAGTCCTCGTTTTAACCTAACCTTACTTCTGATGATGTGACGAGTAGCCAGAAACAACACGTGTTTCGGACTTCACGTTAAACTGTAGATTCCCTTACCCCACTTGGATAACTGGAGTGGGTTAGGGACGCGGAAGCTCCCGAAGTGGCTCCGAGTAGAAGGACATGCATCAACACATACAACGACATGAAATAATCATTATGATTATTACTATTTTGTCGTTATTGTTGTTTATATACATAATTAAGTTCGTGTGGAATACTGAGAGCGCGAGTTCCACTCTAAACTGTCGGTTTTTTACTGATTTTGGTAGATCTACTTTTCCTGTTGTACTTTTACGAATTTTTATCAGTTCTTTGCTGTTTGAGTGTCTTGACATAGAATCGCCATGTTGTCTGCAAAAGCTAATCATTCTATCCTAATATCAGTACTTCCAAATTTAATAATAATTTTTGCTTTCGACTGTTGACAATTTCTAAATATTTGCATGACAAAGATTCGCCCAAGACAAGAAATTCAATTCAACTACAAAAATAATTAAGCACTTTCAGTTTCAAGGATGACATATTTTAAGTTAATAGTGCAGATATTTTCTGTGACTCGGAATCCTAGACAGTGAAATTTTCACACCGTTTACTGATTTATTTGACCGTTTCCATGTCTACCACCCCTTAATGATGGATATGTCTAATCGTTGGCGTTCCGGTGTAACGACGAACGCCGGCACGAAGATGAAGGACGCAACAGTAGAGGAGGCTGTGAGACGACGTCAGCCAGTAGTACCCTGACTAGGACCGCACCACGACAGGAGCGGCCTCTAGCCGAAGAGAATTTAAGCACCGCTCGTGCCAGCCTCGGCTGGACAATAGAAGACGGGCACTAGTAGACCCCGACTACAAGAGGACACTAGTAGAGCTGTTACTTGTGATCAATATCCCTCACTTGCATGGACATTCTATATAGTGAAAGACACTTATTATTTGAATGTCGCCAGTAGCTTGCGACACATTCTTGTAAACCAAAGTTAAGTTGTTGTTGTTGTGGTCTTCAGTCCTTAGACTGGTTTGATGCAGCTCTCCATGCTACTCTATCCTGTGCAATCTTCTTCATCTCCCAGTACCTACTGCAACCTATATCCTTCTGAATCTGTTTAGTGTATTCATCTCTTGGTCTCCCTCTACGATTTTTACCTTCCTCACTGCCCTCCGATACTAAATTGGTGAACCGAGCGAGGTGGCGCAGTGGTTAGCACACTGGACTCGTATTCGGGAGGACGACGGTTCAATCCCGTCTCCGGCCATCCTGATTTAGGTTTTCCGTGATTTCCCTAAATCGTTTCAGGCAAATGCCGGGATGGTTCCTTTGAAAGGGCACGGCCGATTTCCTTACTAAACCTTCCCTAATCCGAGCTTGCGCTCCGTCTCTAATGACCTCGTTGTCGACGGGACGTTAAACACTAACCACCACAACCACCACTACTAAATTGGTGATCCCTTGATGCCTCAGAACGTGTCCTAGCAATCGATCCCTTCTTCTAGTTAAGTTGTGCCACAAACTTCTCCGCTCCCCAGTCCTATTCAATGCCTCCTCGTTAGTTATATGGTCTACCCATCTAATCTTCAGCATTCTTCTGTAGCACCACATTTCGAAAGCTTCTATTCTCTTCTTGTCCAAACTAGTTACCGTCCATGTTTCACTTCCATACATGGCTACGCTCCATACAAATACTTTCAGAAACGACTTCCTGACACTTAAATCAATACTCGATGTTAACAAATTTCTCTTCTTCAGAAACGCTTTCCTTGCCATTGCCAGTCTACATTTTATATCCTCTCTACTTCGACTATCATCAGTTATTTTGCTCCCTAAATAGCAAAACTCCTTTACTGCTTTAAGTATCTAATTTCCTAATCTAATTCCCTCAGCATCACCCGACTTAATTCGACTATATTCCATTATTCTCGTTTTGCTTTTGTTGATGTTCATCGTATACCCTCCTTTCATGACACTGTCCATTCCGTTCAACTGCTCTGCCAAGTCCTTTGCTGTCTCTGACAGAATTACAATGTCATCGGCGAACCTCAAAGTTTTTATTTCTTCTCCATGGATTTTTATACCTACTCCGAATTTTTCTTTTGTTTCCTTCACTGCTTGCTCAATATACAGATCGAATAACCCTGTGTCACTCCCTTCCCAACCATTGCTTCCCTTTCATGTCCCTCGACTCTTATAACTGCCATCTGGTTTCTGTACAAATTGTTAATAGCCTTTCGCTCCCTGTATTTTACCTCTGCCACCTTCAGAATTTGAAAGAGAGTATTCCAGTCAACATTCTCAAAAGCTTTCTCTAAGTCTACAAATGCTAGAAACGTAGGTTTGCCTTTCCTTAATGTAGCTTCTAAGATAAGTCGTAGGGTCAGTATTGCCTCACGTGTTACAGTATATCTACGGAATCCAAACTGATCTTCCACAAGGTCAGCTTCTACCAGTATACCTACTTTATTGTAATAAACACCATTAATGTGATTTGCTTGAATTGTCGTATAGCTATTCTAGAAAGCAGCATCCTTTAGGCACCCAATAAGAGACGAGTGGGAAGGACTCCACCATTGCAAAACGTTCCGCAAACTACACTCCTGGAAATGGAAAAAAGAACACATTGACACCGGTGTGTCAGACCCACCATACTTGCTCCGGACACTGCGAGAGGGCTGTACAAGCAATGATCACACGCACAGCACAGCGGACACACCAGGAACCGCGGTGTTGGCCGTCGAATGGCGCTAGCTGCGCAGCATTTGTGCACCGCCGCCGTCAGTGTCAGCCAGTTTGCCGTGGCATACGGAGCTCCATCGCAGTCTTTAACACTGGTAGCATGCCGCGACAGCGTGGACGTGAACCGTATGTGCAGTTGACGGACTTTGAGCGAGGGCGTATAGTGGGCATGCGGGAGGCCGGGTGGACGTACCGCCGAATTGCTCAACACGTGGGCCGTGAGGTCTCCACAGTACATCGATGTTGTCGCCAGTGGTCGGCGGAAGGTGCACGTGCCCGTCGACCTGGGACCGGACCGCAGCGACGCACGGATGCACGCCAAGACCGTAGGATCCTACGCAGTGCCGTAGGGGACCGCACCGCCACTTCCCAGCAAATTAGGGACACTGTTGCTCCTGGGGTATCGGCGAGGACCATTCGCAACCGTCTCCATGAAGCTGGGCTACGGTCCCGCACACCGTTAGGCCGTCTTCCGCTCACGCCCCAACATCGTGCAGCCCGCCTCCAGTGGTGTCGCGACAGGCGTGAATGGAGGGACGAATGGAGACGTGTCGTCTTCAGCGATGAGAGTCGCTTCTGCCTTGGTGCCAATGATGGTCGTATGCGTGTTTGGCGCCGTGCAGGTGAGCGCCACAATCAGGACTGCATACGACCGAGGCACACAGGGCCAACACCCGGCATCATGGTGTGGGGAGCGATCTCCTACACTGGCCGTACACCACTGGTGATCGTCGAGGGGACACTGAATAGTGCACGGTACATCCAATCCGTCATCGAACCCATCGTTCTACCATTCCTAGACCGGCAAGGGAACTTGCTGTTCCAACAGGACAATGCACGTCCGCTTGTATCCCGTCCCACCCAACGTGCTCTAGGAGGTGTAAGTCAACTACCCTGGCCAGCAAGATCTCCGGATCTGTCCCCCATTGAGCATGTTTGGGACTGGATGAAGCGTCGTCTCACGCGGTCTGCACGTCCAGCACGAACGCTGGTCCAACTGAGGCGCCAGGTGGAAATGGCATGGCAAGCCGTTCCACAGGACTACATCCAGCATCTCTACGATCGTCTCCATGGGAGAATAGCAGCCTGCATTGCTGCGAAAGGTGGATATACACTGTACTAGTGCCGACATTGTGCATGCTCTGTTGCCTGTGTCTATGTGCCTGTGGTTCTGTCAGTGTGATCATGTGATGTATCTGACCCTAGGAATGTGTCAATAAAGTTTCCCCTTCCTGGGACAATGAATTCACGGTGTTCTTATTTCAATTTCCAGGAGTGTATTTAGTTCTACTGAGCCTAGCTATTGAGCCACGTTAGTTTAGTGCCGTCACCTTCCCACGTTTTATTTCGCACGGATGCTACTGTGGCAACTAATTCTCGCTAGTACGTCGCAGACTGTTGGCAGTATCAGCTGATTAAGGACACCTCACGTTCTTGGTTACTCTATGCGAACGCTTTGCGCTTTTGGTCTGATCTCAGTGTAAGGTGCCACTCGTTTTGAAACTGCACAACAGTATCCATATAAGATTATGAATGTAGTTTATGCAGTGAAGTAGAACCCGAGCCAGTAAATATGAAACCATTAACAACGTGATATCACGTTTCCAATAACAACGGGGGATGGAAAAGTTTACGTAAAACCCAAAGAGAAAGGTGGAAGTTGCTCGGAAGTAGATTAATTAAATACTGAGCATGTGCATGAAGTGCAGTTCACAGACTACAGAACTTCAAAGGAAATCATATTCACTAGGGAGAGAAAATATTTGTAACTCACTTGAATTTCTAGATCCCTAGCGTAGCTACGGATTCGTATCACTATGTGTAATGAACGGAAGGAAAATGAGAACAAAGGCCGCAGTATGCTGCACGTGAAATCCTCACGTGAAACACAATGCGAAAGAGACAGGATTTTGCCCAACATGAATGTTCTCGTAGATTCCTTTCATATGAATGTAGTCTAAATACTCGTAACTTGGCGTAATCTCACCAATACGCTGAATGCTGCTACTTGAATGCATCTATATCAGACAAATGGAAATGTACGAGATACCACTTGCTGCTGACGACCAGGGCGGAAGACGAGGCGCCTTTATGTCTGAAAGTATAATGGAACTGAAACTAACTCTACCGCTCAGCGCTCTCTTTGGCCAGTCCCAGTTTAAGCTTTTGCGTCGCGGTAGGATAAATCATCATATCCTTGTTTTTAGCTGAGTTGAGTCCGCCTCGCTGTCAGAGGCGACTATAGACTGTCTGCGAAGGAAGAATGACTTACACCGCGCGCGCAGTCGTTCTGCCATCTATGAAAGGAGCTCACTATGATACAGTTGCCCTTCATCAAGTAAATTTTTCACACTGACAAATAGTCCTATAAACACTCTTCTGTGCCTCCTGTCGACTTCCGTATTCCTCCAGGACTTTTTATATCGTATCTGATTCGTAATTTCTTGGCTACTGACCCGAATGCTCAAGAATGTTGCTCACAGCTGCCAAATAATAACTTGTAGAAACCTGCTATAAAAGCCTATACCAGTACACGTTTATATCAGAAACATGCACATTCCTTGAATATCGTCATATTATCCGCTGTATTAACACTGGGTTGCATGACAGAGGCAACTTGATACCCGCTCCACTTCTTATTTTTTTCATTAGAATCAAAACCATTGATCAGTGAATCACTGAAATCAAAAGTAGCCTGGGTAAAGATGAAAATAAAATCAGAATGATGGTTAAGGGATTTTGTTTTTTACTTCAACAACCTGAAATGAGTCAGCAGCCCATTTGTTGTTTATCTTTATAAGAACCGCAATCGTCGACGATATTCAGTATCGGCGATTATGGAGGCGAGAACATGCATCGTACCGTTCTCAGGCTCATGAAACTTCATGAAACGTGTGACCGGCAATGTTTTAGCTCGTGCTACAACACTGGATAAAGATAAAATCCATTATGATACTGGAAGGATCGCTTATCGTAAGAAATACTCCTGTAGCTCTTAAGTTAAATGTCGAAAAGAGGACACTTCCCTAACGCAGAGAGAGATTTGATACTAACACACCTCTTACAACCAGAGAAAGGCGTACGTAACCAACTGGATATCATAGCACTAGGTTAACAAGTTGTGAAGAAAAAACCGTTGAGCGTATGAGGAGTGCTTTTCGTTTACGTCCACAAATATGTGAGGATGATGATGATGATGCTGCTCTTGCTGATGATGACGATGATATAATGGTTTAGGCACACGATAGTATAGTCCTTAGCGTCCTTATTATAATCTTCTGTGAGATAAATGCTGTTAAAAGTGGTAAAAGAGTAAAAATTTAACAAAAATTAAAACACACAGATATCTTAAAACCGTACTCACAAAAATGCACACACACACACACACACACACACACACACACACACACATACACAAAAACACACACACACACCCTCCCTCCCAATCACACGCACGCACACGTACGCATATCCGCCTCCCCCCCCCCCCACACACACACACACGTACACACAAAGCAGGCAAAAAAAATTGTACACCTGAAAATACTACGTCGATTTTGATCCGATGACGACATAGGCCACCAGAGGGGTAGCAGATATACTGATAGTGGTATCAGCGTTATCCATCAACAGATAGCTATCTGTGTGTATCCTTTAATATGGAATGGTCACAGCTAGAAGATTCGGTGTGGTGCAAAAGTGTGAAGCAAGCAGGCAACTATGCCAATAAGACGTACTCTCGCTTCCTACAACCAACTTACCGAGTTTCGAAGTGGTCAAAATGCGGGCTTCCAAATAGCGGAATGGTCCTGTCGGAGAATTGCCACATACTTTAGGCGTGCAGCGTCAGTTGTGCAAAGATGCTGGTATCAGTGGTCAAGCGAACATTATGACACCCGCAGGTGGGTTCTAGACGTCCACGCAACACAGACCCTCTCCAGGATTGTCATATTGCAAGGGAATCAATGGTAGATCGTACTGCTACCACAGCACAGGTAAGATGGCTTATGAGCCCAGACGTATCAAAACGCTCACCTGTAGCTGGTCGTCCACAGTTCGACTGTTTCAAGGTGTGCCGCAAGGGATTAGCCGAGCGGTCTAAGGCGCTGCAGTCATGGACTGTGCGGCTGGTCCCGACGGAGGTTCGAGTCCTCCCTCAGGCATGGGTGTGTGTGTTTGTGTTTAAGTGTAAGCTTAGGGACTGATGACCTTAGCAGTTAAGTCCCATAAGAATTCACACACATTTGAACTTTGTTTTTTGTTTCAAGATGTTTTGAAAGATGTAATGGCGTTCCGTGGTCTTCAGTGATGAAATCAAATTCACCGTGCACACAAGTCATGGTCGTTTGCGCGTACTACGAAACTTGGTGAGCGTTGTCTCGCAGAGTGGATTCGTCCAACACACACTGGCCCCACCCCAGGTCTTATGGAGTGGGCTGGGATAAGCTACAACTCTCATTCAGCTTAGGTATTTCAAGAGGGGACGCTAATCAGTATTCGGTATATGAAGAATGTTATTAGATCCGTTTTTTGTCGTTGTTGCTTGAGAAGGTGATGTGTTGTTCCAACAGAAGAAATCTCGCTTTCACACCGACCGTGAAACTCAACGTACTCTGTAATATGTGTAGCAACTCACCTGCCCAACTCTATCTCCGTACTTGTATCCAATCGAGCACGTGGGGGATATGATGGGACGAGAAGTGACTCATCCGACTCGCTAACAAACAGTTCATCTAGAACTACGTGGATAGGTCGAGCAGACGTGGGATAACGATATATATATGGGGTGGTCCATTGATCGAGACCGGGCCAAATATCTCACGAAATAAGCGTCAAACGAAAAAACTACAAAGAACGAAACTTGTCTGGCTTGAAGAGGGAAACCAGATGGCACTATGGTTGGCCCGCTAGATGGCGCTGCCATAGGTCAAATGGATATCAACTGCGTTTTTTTTAAAATAGGAACCCCCATTTTTATTGCATATTCGTGTAGTATGTAAAGAAATATCAATGATTTAGTTGCACCACTTTTTTCGCTTTGTGGCAGATGGCGCTGTAAAAGTCACAAACATATGGCTCACAATTTTAGACGAACAGTCGGTAACAGGTTTTTAAATACAGAAAATTTTATTACGGTTGTTCCAGTGTTGGATATACATCGCCATTCTGTCATGCAGTCAAACATCTTGTAGTAACATAGGTAGAACATTACGTAGGAAATCAACATACATTGCACTATTTAGATTACAATCGATAAAATGGGGGCCAAGATGTGATTGACAAGTAAGTGACCCTCTTGATAGGTATGGAGGTGTGATTACACATGTCAATCACATCGTGATTACGGGCAGCATGGGGTTCACGCCTGAGCCTCAGGACGTGCGCTAGCAGCGCATGTCGGGTGTTTCAGGCGTCAACTTCGCGTCTCAATATCTCGGGATGTAATGGGGATATTGCGATGCAATCAACGCCATTGTGTATGTGCTTTGTCATGCTATGGATTGCTGAAGAAAAAATATAGGAGGTCCATTTAAAAAAACATAAGTTTGTGTTAAAAAACACATATGCTTTCGTTTTTGAATGTTTCCAAATATGTACATTCATGGGCCCCAGTCCTACATTGATACCGGTGAAAGTCGTTTTCCAATAGCTGTTATTGTTTCAGAGATATTTTCGGTGGACAAGATAGCTGGGACACCCTGTATATGGAACGTCTGGGCAATCTCGACACTTTACCAGGCGATTGTGAGAGAGGCACCCATCGAAATGCCGCGGAATTTCGAAGCAGCCACCCTGGATAGAAGCCAAAGAATGTTTCATCTGGTAGATTGTACATCTGCGTATAGAGCGATTTTGTCCTCATGGTCGCTACAGGAATGTTAAATAGAAGCTGTACAACATCTCCATATTTTTTCCTTAATGCTGACTCTTTAAATTTTAAGTAGGCTTTCGTCATGGAATTTGTGGGTATCATCCTGAGCCTGCCAATTCAGTTTTATCAAAAGTTCCGTGATACTCTAATTTCCTGTTTATTCGTGATTTCATTCAAAATAACTGTTACCGTACAGACTGCTCAGCCAAAATCTTATGGTAAATGCCCTCGAAGAGATTGCATGCCACCTGGTGGCAAGTGACGTCGTAAAGAAAACATGACCGGAGCAAATATGTGTGGAAAATCTTTCTAGCGACGATCAGGTCTCAAATGATGAATTTTTTTTACTTAATAGATTCTGACAAATGTCAGTGTTATGGCTTGCTGCCTAGGAATGAGCATCCTGAACGGTGAAACTGGCCAATTGTTCTTGTACTTCAGGCGTGACCATCTATGGAAAGTTGTCGAATGACGGTGAATACAAGAGCATTCACCCAAGTCTTGGACGTCAACGCCTCATTACAGAATGTGGATGTTGGAGTTTTGGCAGTCTGTGGCAGATATGATGACAAAAAGCAGTACTGATGCCGGCGCAGGCGTTTCAGCGCACGCCGATCGGCTCACATTGTTGGATGGAAAGCTCTTCATCAGACCAACCGTATGTGTTCACATGTTGACACAAAGACTTAATGAGATATGGTTGCAGTGGGCACCCGATAATCGAGATTACGTAATGGATCAGTGGAAAAGTGTCACTTGGTCGGATGAATCGTGGAGATTTTAATGGAGAAGAGCCGACGTTTCTAGTGAAAACGAACCAGCTAGAGGGAACATTGACAATATCGCATGAATAGAGTATTAAGAAGACACGCCATTGACACAATGCTCAAGACGCTTACCATAGCAAGCGTATATAAAATTTCTTCCACACACACTATGTATATATATATATGAATCATCAACACTCAGCTTTAGGAATACGAGAGCATTTGTAGTCAGGGAAACGATTAAAATCGGACGTAGCTGATTGTACAGTGGTACAAGGGAAACATCGACATTCTGTTTCCAAGATGCAAATTACTGTACTAGGATGTACAGAGAGGCCATCGAAATACACAAGCAGAATAACAGCTTTAACAGAAAAGAAACAGGACTGGAATTAGACAAGTTGTGAGCCTTAGTACCGAACGCAGTAAACGTGCCTAGTTTTTCCCACTGCAAGATGCGTAGTACATATCGGTGCGACTCCGCGATCGTAGCTAGAGATCTGATGACCTTTGCGATGAATACGTGTGAGCAATTGGGCTTACAGGACTCGTTTAAGTTTGAATCTACTATCTGAGTCTTTATAGCCTCTGCTGATCTGATTAGCATTAGAAGACGAAACCTTAGACGCATCAATAGGCCTTAGACTGCAGCTTAATGTCCGTAAAACGGAATTGCTGATGGACGCAGATGCCAGCTGGTAAAGCCTACATGGTGTTTTGAGAGTTTCTGGTGGTGAAGTTATCGGTCTTCACCGAGTATTAAGGTCATGGCATAATGTGTCACACGTAAGTTCTCTCTCCATAAATGGATAGATGACTATTTCAAATGCAAGTTTCGGACGATTAAGTGGCACAGAGGCCCACAACCGTGTATCGTACCTGCATCTTACATTTCCGGGTTCCCTAAAAATGATACGCTCACAGTTAAAATTCTGGAACGAATGCACTATAGATTATTATGAACTTAGAAAAAAATTTAAAATTTGTGGTACGGTTTTATGGGACCAAACTGCTGAGGTCACCGTTCCCTAAGCTTACACACTGTTTAATCTAACTTAAACTAACTTACTTTAAGGATGACACAGACCCATGCCCGAGAGAGGACTCGAACCTCCGACGGGGAGAGCCGCGCGGACCGTGACAAGACGCCTCAGACCACGCGGCTACCCCGCGCGGCCATTGCCTTTGAATTTAGGATTGTCTGTGCACTTTATTTCACAAATTTGACCGTTTTCTTCGACACAAGGGAAATACTTCTAACAGGCTCAGACAACAAACGCACTCGATTTGGAAATCGCAATTGTCTGGTTCATGAGAATTAGTATAATACTAAAGATATAAATTTAGTTCTTAGTTTGAATTAATGAACATAAATTTCGATCCTCTAAACAATTTAGTCGTGGTGGCTAAGTTCTACGAGTTCAGACTAGGCTCAGCAAGCAAATTTATTGGTTTCGCGTATAAAATAAAGTACCGATTTCTCAGGTAATTTCAATAAATGTACGTCTTCACAATAAATCACAATTCTTTGCACTTGTCAGTACAATTCATGCCAACAAGTCACCAATACTTCACTAGCGCAAACTCGTGTGCAGTACTTGGTACTGTTTCAGTTGAAAGACCCTTATGACGATTGTATAGTATGAACAAAAATCGCTGACGTAGTCTTCGACTCTTGTAGGTGTCAAACTATCGAAATCCGCATTGTAATTCCGTGAACCCGATCTAGAAGGTAGTCTTCCAAAAATACGATGTATTAAAAGAGAAAAACATTACATTATGATACCATTTGTTATACCTCCCATAGTGAGATACCCAGGAAACAGCACATTCCAAATCAATAATAGAAAGGTTTATTACTTCACAGTAGGATACTGATCATGTAACCTCCCAGCAAAATATGTTAAATAAAAAATTTGAAATGGTGCCAAGTGTTACCTCCTCACACAAAAATTAATAATTGATAATTGACCATAAACCAACAATAATATTAATTAAATAATGAACCATGAACGAAATGTAACCACCTAACAGAAATAATAATATCTGGTAAATTTTATAAGGAGAGCAGCGCTGACCTTCGGCCCTGTATTCTGAATAACAAAAGCAAAATTCTTACCTAAAAAAAACCGCAACTATATCTGCTCTTATTTATCGACACAGCTTCGTGCAATGCTGGCGTATATATAAAAGAGTTACTTTATAAAAAAAATATTATTGGGGCATTTTTTTGAACAAATTAAATTACAATTAACATACATTATTAATTATGCGCAAGGCTGCATCTTTACCTTCTACAACAGAGCACACAGCCGACGCATGCCGACACCCGCAGACAGGCAACAACTAACAATAAACTACTCTCTGGTCAGAGATTCTGTCATGCCTCGCCCATCGCCGGCGAAGCATACACCTTACATAACCCTCCACTGGGGGGGGGGGGGGGGGGGGGGGGGGGGGTCAAAAATTTGGCAGCGATGGTGAGTCAATTGGACTTGCCATGAGCAACAAATTTTTCATAATTAATTAACTTTACAATCACAGAATATGTACATATATATAGAAGCAGAACATGAAATAAAATATAGTGCACACGCACTGAGTACAGAAGATATCAGGCAATGACAAAATGTATACACAATGAGTACAAATGAAATGACATAAAGTGCACACGCACTGTAGTTCAGAATATATCAGCAAATCACAAAATGCAATGAATACAAATCATGTTAACAAAATGACGAAAGTGCACACGCACTGTAATACAAAACATATCTGGGAATCACAAAATGTATACGTAATGAGTACAAATGGCATAAAGTGCACATGCACTGTAAAACTCTCTAATATTTTTGCAACAAATAAACCTAATGAGTACAAATCATATTGACAAATGACAAAAGTGCACACACACTGAAGTTCAGAACATATCAGCAAATCACAAAATGTATAAGCAATGAATACAAATCATGTTAACAAAATGACGAAAGTGCACACGCACTGTAATACAGAACATATCTGGGAATTACAAAATGTATACGTTAACAAACGGCATAGAGTGCACACGCACTGTAAAACTCTCTAACATTTTTTACAACAAATAAACATATCAAGGAGTGAAATAAAGTGCACATGCACTATAGAAGTCTTCAGTATTTTCAGGACAACTGATCTTGTTAACAAATGAAATGAGGTGCACACGCACTGTATATGTCTTTTTTATTTTACAAGAATTAGGAAAGGAATGGGAAGGATTGCGTCATGGTTGTAGCACTTTAGGTTGCACGCAGCTGCACTGAAAGTCCATATCTTTCTACAGAAGCACAACACCAAGTGACACAATCTGAAGCTCTTTTCCTTCAAGTATTAATCAGTGTAGCCAAGACACTGAAACGTTGTAATAATATTCCATGCGATCATTTTGGTAGTACACTAGGTACACCAAACAGTGGGACCATAATAACATCTCCATCGCTCAAGGTGGTGGACAGCATGTCGTGTCAACACCATGTTTTGTAAAGTAGACCAACGTAGAATTAATGCAAAAACCAAAAATAGTGCTCCATGATCATGAGGATAGACAGGACAAATTGATATTGCAGTAATTTCTGGTAATTAGATCAGAAGGTGAAGGACATTAAGTCACATAGTAGTCTTCATTGAGAATTACACTAGTCTAACAACTGATTTGAGTAATTGGTGGCACTCATCGCCCAGTTACTGAACATTTCTGTACCATGCATGTAGTATTACAGAATAATGATCATAAAATTATCTGAATATAGTAATTATTGGCACTCATTGCCCAGTTACAAACCATCAGAAGTCATCATTCAAAACAGAAGCTGATGAATGGCATAGTATTAACATAATTCACTTAATTATAGTAATCACTGGCATCATAGGTAATCTTATTCCATTAAACAGTGGCATTCATTGGCCAGATACAAAGCATATTTTTTGTATTATTCAGAAGTCATTATTCAAAATGAGTTAATTATTGACATAGCATTTATACATAATTAGTCTAGTTATAGTAATCATTGGCATAATAGGTAATCTTATTACAATAAACAGTGGCATTCATTGGCCAGTTACAAAGCATTTTTTTTCTTTTTTTGTATTATTCAGAAGTCATTATTCAAAATGAGTTAATTATTGGCACAGCATTTATACATAATTAGTCTAATTATAGTAAACATTGGCATCATAGGTAACCTTATTACAATAAACAGTGGCATTCATTGGCCAGTTACAAAGCATTTTTTTTTGTATTATTCAGAAGTCATTATTCAAAATGAGTTAATTATTGGCATAGCATTTATACATAATTAGTCTAATTATAGTAATCATTGGCATCATAGGTAATCTTATTACAATAAACAGTGGCATTTATTGGCCAGTTACAAAGCATTTTTTTTATTATTCAGAAGTCATTATTGAAGTGACATACTATTCAGAGCTGATCAGTATTATTCAGAACTCTCTTAAACTAGTAGCATTATTTGGGACTGGTAATTACTTTATTTGCTTTTGAGTTATTGCTGCAAATGAAGATGTGTAACGTCATTCATCATGAGTCAGCTGTAGCAAGGTTATTAAATAAGTAGAGTATATGTGATCATATTCATAAACGACATAGGTCTAATAAACAACTATTTATACCACATTAATTTCATGAATAATTTCTCCTGCAAAATATACAAAATGGATTATGAAAATGAAAGAAGAAATGCATATTATGCTGAATTACCAGGTAGTGAAATGTGTATAAAAATATATATGTTCTCTAGCTGTCCTTTCCAAAACCTTCAGTCATCATACCATGCGATATAAGACATCCTGTCAAAACGAACTGCAACAAATACTTAAATAACTACATAGCATCTCTTAACTAACAGCAAATATATAAACTTCATCATTATTTTCATCTGCAAAGAAAAACTTCATTATCCATATCACCATAACTCCATTATTATCATCACCTGTAAAGAAAAACTTCATTAACCATAGTAGCATATTCTTCATCATTATTCATCACCATTCATTATCATCTGCAAAAGAGTCACTTCATTATTCATTATACAACTATTCCTTATTCTTATCATATTTCATCACTAAAACTAAGATGTGTAGTTCTGTCTGACAGCCTGCATCAATCGCCTCGTATTCTGAAAGAAAAAATTAGTTAAGACTGCTATTCTACGATGTGTATAGTATATTCTTGTTAATGCTTGTTAATTCTGATCCATTTACTCTTCATCACGAGGTATTGCATCCTCTTTCGGTCATTCCGAAGGTCAAATTCCCACTTCTGTTTAATTTATTTCGTTTACACGTTATTTCTTTCTGAAAATGATGAACAAAGATTAATGTCTTGCATTTAATTCATATACCCATTAGATAAAAACTAGTTTATAGTAACATAATTGAGCATACAGCATAGCATGACAGAAAACGTAATATGTCAAAAACATAGACAGTGTGCAGGTGCAAAAAATGTACACCGTGTGTCACAATGTAGCAGCAAAAAAAAGTAAAGTAGTCACGAAGTTTAGCTATCATAAGGCAAAATGTTAAAGTCAACTGGTGTTTGTTATATTTTAAATATTTAATGGAGCATACAAACAAACAGGAAAACAGTCATACATACATAAAAATGGAAAATATGCACGGTCTAGGGTGTATAACGACAAGAAATGTGATCCTCTCTTTGTGCAGCTTGTATGTTGTGTAGTTAATAGAGGCGAGAATTGAAGACTTTAGTAGAGAGACAATTTGATAAAATTAATATATCACTAGATGGAATTGCATAATTATTCGTAAGATACGTAATTTTATCTGGAAAATGTGCACTGTCTAATGTATAACGACAAGAAAAGCGACCTGCTAACCTTACCTTGCCGGGCACTTGCCAAGAAAAAATGCGATAATCATCAGTAAGTGTTCATGTGGATATAATTGCATAAGCGGTCATAAAAAAAATTAGGAAATGGCATTACAGTGTGATAAATCATAAAGTATTTTCATTCAATAAAAGGTTTGATGTTCGACACGTGGTGGTTCCCTTTGGTTTTTCTGGTTCTCAAAGTTTCGACGTGTGCTACATTGGGGTGAGGAATGCATCGAATCCGATATGGACCTGCGTATAGAGGTTCAAACTTACTGCACCTACCTTTTCCTCTGTTGGATAGATAGTGTGTACGTACTAATAACTTCTGTCCAATGTGAAATTCATGGCGTATACAAACCTGTTTTTGCTGTCTTCTCCGACGCTCTGCGGCACGTTTGATGTTGTTCAGCGCAATGTCAATTATTTCATGGTGTCGTAGTCGATGAGATGTAGGAAATATTACTAATTCTTTAATTTTGTTAGGCGGTTCAACATTTTTCAGTACAACAGACGGAGATAGCATAGTAGATTCATTCGGTATGGAATTAATTACATCTTGGAATGAGAGTATGTGTGTGTCCCAATCAATATGTTTTTTATGGCAGTAAATTCTACACAGTTTACCAATTTCTTTCATTAATCGTTCACAACGGTTCGAAGAAGCATGGTACCTGGATATATAGATCGGAGAAATGTTTCTAGCTCGTAACATACGTGTCCATATAGCAGATCGAAACTGTGGTCCATTGTCGGAAATTACATTCAACACATGCCCTACATGAAATAGAAAATGTTTTACAAATGTTTTCGAAACAGTTTTAGCAGTAGCTTTGCGTAACGGAGTAAAGGTAACAAATTTTAAATTGAGTTCAACAGCGACAAAGATGTAGCAAAAACCTCTATTAGTTCTGGGAATCGGACCAAAAATGTCTACAGCGGCCATGTGTCTTAATTTAACAGGTACAATGTGATGAAATGGAGGAATATGTGAAGTCGTATCTGATTTAGCTTTCTGGCAGATTTTACATGACGCTAGAACTCGTCGAATACGTTTCTCCATGTTGGTAAAATAACAGTTCTGTTTCAGTTTAAGAAAAAATTTTCTGGCTTCGTAATGTGCGTAACTTAAATGAGTATACCAGATTAATTTGTTAACAATCTCGTCAGGAGTGCATAATAACCAATTGTTGCTGTCAGGATGAAAGCGGCGAAACAGAATGTCATTGCGTACAGTGTAATGGTTTCTAATGGTAACATTATTCCTATCTTGCCAAAGGTGTTTAATCTCTTTCCATACGTTGTCTTTATTCTGCTCTTGTGCTATGTCTTGTAATGACGACGAAATGAAATTTTCAAATGCAACTTGTTGAATGTACATGACGCTGGAATTTTCTTTGCAGAAGTTGGTTGCGATTGTCTTGCTGATTGTTGCTAAGAGAACGGGATACAGCATCTGCTACAATATTTTGCGTGCCGGGAATGTGAACAATTGTAAAATTAAATTCCTGTAGGTA
Organism: Schistocerca americana; assembly: GCF_021461395.2. NCBI lineage: Eukaryota > Metazoa > Arthropoda > Insecta > Orthoptera > Acrididae > Schistocerca > Schistocerca americana. The sequence goes on along the minus strand of NC_060123.1, from coordinate 632,259,454 downwards.
AAATTTCCATCTGCTTAGTCTGTCGTGTGTAAATTTAGCCGAAAGTAAAAATTGTATCGTTCTATGGTCTGTGTAAACGGTGGTATGTCTTCCATAAAGAAAATGCCTAAATCTGGTAAAAGCCCATACAACACATAATGTTTCAAGTTCTGTAACAGAATAATTACGTCCAGCAGCTGACAGAATGCGACTCGCAAATGCGATGTTTTTAATTACTGTTGAGCCATCTTCTTCAATTTCCTGAAAAATGTATACGCCTAAAGCGGTGTTAGAACTGTCGGTAGCAATGGAAAATTTTTTAGTAAGATCTGGGTGCGATAAAAGTGGTGCATTCAATAAGGCTTGTTTCAGGTTCACAAATTCAGAATGTGCTTGCCTATCCCAAGACCAAATAGTGTTTTTACCTGTCAATTGACATAATCTAGGGATGTCTAAAGCAGAGTAACGAATAAACTTCCGAAAAAAGTTAATTAAACCCAAAAAGCTACGTAGTTGCTTCTTCGTCGTAGGAACAGTAATGTCACGTAAGGCTTGAAGTTTTTCCGGGTCAGGCATAATGCCATTTGCTGAAATTAAATGTCCAAGAAATTTTATAGAAGTTTTACCAAAGTGCGATTTACTGAGATTAACTGTGAGTCCTTGTGCACGAAAAGTTTGCAACAGTTGTTCAAGATTCGAATTGTGTTCAGACCAGTTAGCTTCTGCAATAAGAATGTCGTCTACGTACGTTGTGATTCTGTCTTTAAGTTCTGTCGGAAGTATTGTATTCAAACCGCGAATAAATGCTGCTGAAGAAATTGTTAAACCGAACGGTAATATGCAAAATTGATAACAGTCACCAAAACAGAGAAATGCTGTGTACTTTCTGCAGTTCGGATGGAGCTGAATTTGCCAAAATCCCGATTTCAAATCTAATGTTGAATAAATAGCAGTACCATGAAATTTTTGTAGAAGTTCTTCTAGTGTCTGTGGGCGATCTGTTTCATTAATAATAATGTCATTGATGTGACGCGAATCAAGTACGAGGCGAAGTGAACCATCTTTTTTCTTAACAATATGGAGCGGGTTTATGTACGGACTAACTGCCGGTTCAATAATTCCCTGGTCAAGCATAGCTTGCAATTCTTTGTTAACTTGTTCTCTGTGAATATATGGAATGGGATAATGCTTGGCTTTAAATGTGTCGTGCTGTTTAACTTGAAATTCATACATAAAACCGGACATAGTACCAGGAACGTTGTAAAAAACTGGAGCCTGTTGTAAAAGAATTTTGTGTAGTTGTGTGCGTTCGTCGTCTGTATTTGCACTGCTCTGTTTAACTTTATCAGAAATCATCTGTATAACGTCATAGTCGGCTTCGTCTGGAGTATTATAGTTGTGTACGTACGTATCTGTGAACAATGTGGAATGACAGTCTAAGTTCCGTGATGCGGAAATGACCTCTGTACGATTAATTGTTTGTTCTTCTGCAGATAATGAGTGCTGAAATTCTAAAGCCAGTTGTACATTTTCATCCTTCAACATTAAATGGGAATTTTGAAAGTCAATAATGGTATCGTGTTGTACCAGAAAATTCGTACCTAAAATAATGTCTGTTGTCAATAACGGAATAATCCAAAAATTTGAGTGAAATGTATGACCTGCAATACAAAATGATAAATGTGTCTGTAATTTTACATCTACTCCTTTACTAGATACTGCTCCTTTCACTTTAGTTTTGCCTAATGGTAACGTAGGATAGGTATTCTCTTTATTACACTCGTTGAAAGTTTCTTCATTTATAACTGACATAGGTGATCCAGAATCGATTACTGCTGAAAATTTCGATGATCCAATTTTAATTTCGATGACAGGGTGTGAAATGTTTTTTTGAACAACTGGTCTTTCCTGCAAAAGAGTGTCTCGGATGTCCTCAAAAGTAATAACATTTTCATGAACAACATTCTGCGTGTCAAAAGTAGTGCTTGCGTTGCTGGAAGATGCGACCTGTGTAGTATCTAATCAAATTCTATCTGACGTGTTATTATTTTCAGGAGGATGCTGTGGCATTTCGACTATTTGAACTGTTCTGTTATTTCTTCCAGACGAATTACGTTCTGGATGATACCTACTGTCTGGTTCATTCAAGATAATGTGTTGTTGCGGATGTTCTTGCTGCTGATAAGACCGACTGTTATTATACGTACGCTGAAAATTGTGCTCATTAATTTTACGTCTGTCATGATAGTCATTTCTATACGGCGCATTGCGATAGGAATTGAAATAGTGTGTTTTTTGTACGTACTGGTTTCCTTGTTGCTGTGCATTACTATTTGTTGGGGGCGACGCTATACGCGTACGCGGCGAAACATTAAAGCTTGGTTGACCTGGTGCATTACATTGTTGGTTAGGTATGCTAACCGGTTGGTTTTGTTGCTGTTGTTGGGAAAAACGTCTATTGCTACCAAAATGTGGTTCCTCTTGCTGATAATTTTGTCGATACTGATAATTAAAATTTTGTCTGTTATTAAAGTTCTGGTAGTTTACGTTCCTGAAGCATCTATTAGCTTTGCTATTGAAATTGCGTGGCTGATCGTAATTGCTGTATGTTTGTTGACCTTGGTTATTATATGAAAAATTTTTGTTTATAAAGGAATAATCCGATTGCTGCACTTCCAAAAGCTGTAACAAAATCTCTGAATGCCGAAATATTTTCTTTCTGTTGACCCGTTAAAAGTGACCCTCTTAATGACCGTGGTAATTTAGAAATACATAATTGAATAAGTGCAGATTCACTGCATGGTTCACTTAAGCACTGGTTTTGTTGGACCATGTGCTCAAAAAAATTGCGTGACACTGGGAAAATTTGAGTTCTCATAATTTGGTAAACTAATTAGTTGATCCTTAATTCCGCGCTGTGTCGTCTTCGACCAATACGCTGACAGAAAAGCATTCTGAAATTCTTCTACCGAATAGCATTGTCTCGCGATCGGTCTCATACGAGTTGCCGGTTCGCCTTCCAAAAAACTGCAAATAAATTCAAGTTAGTGCGTTACAGGCCAAGTTGGTGGAAAAGCAAAGCTAAATTGTTGTATCCAATCCAAGGGATGGATCTGTGTTCTGTCATTTTTAAATACTTTAAAATTTTTCACTGATAGAAAATGTTTGTAATCAAAATTATCGTCTCTGTACGTCTGAACAGGTTCACGATTGTATGAGAATCTATTTGTCTGTGACTGTTTGATATCTAGGTCACGTACTCTCTGTAGATTACCTAAATTATGCTGACTGTGTGAGTGTGAGAAATGTTCGGAATGTGCCGTATGCTGTGACGTGTTATTAACTGAAATATTTTTTATCTCTGTTACTTCTTGTTGTAAAGTTGACAATTTTCTACGCAATGTATTATTAGACGAATCTATCTCACTGATCGTCTGCTGTAGATTTTGGAATTCAGGTGTTTGGCTAAACGAAATCGGTGACGTATCGTCTGATTTGCTGTCATTATTACATTCAATAACGTCAATACGACTGACCAATTCATCATATTTTTCAGTCAGTATTTTTACCTAATCATCGTTTTTAGTGTCAGAAGCATTAATTTGTTTTTGTATTTTATGTGTGGTTTCGTTCAGTTTATTAACGTCAGCTTTGATGTCATCGGAATCCTGTGTTAGTTCTAATTGTTCGAGTCTGTCTGTCACTGTCTGAAAGTCTACTGTGTGTGTATCTGTTTTTGATTTAAGATCGGAAATTTCATCGCGCAATTCGGTGTTCAACTATTTGATAGTATTAATTTCATCTGATACTGCAGCAATATTATTGTCTACGTATGTTTTTGCTTTTGTAAACAATTTACGTTTATCTTCCTGTCTCTGTGCGGTAATTGTTTCCATGACTTGCCGTTTTACTTTATTTTGTTCCTGTAGGAATTTACGGTAACGTGTTTCATTGTTTTGTAGGTGCTGATTAAAGCGTTCGTCAATTTGACTGTTCTGTTGGTCGAATTTCACGTCTACTTTTGCATCCAGCGTGCGCGAAAGTTCTGCTGTCATTAATTTAAACTCGTCGCGTAACTGTGTTGCTTTTTCAGAGCATTGTTTACCGACTGCACTAATTTCGTCACTAAGTGATTCTACTGTAGCTGTTTGCATATCCCTTAATTCTTGAGCAGCAGATCTAATTTCTTCACTACTTTTCCTAGCACAAGCCTCCATTTCCTCACGTAATTGTTCTTTAGTATCATGACATTGTGCGGCAACGGCTGTAATTTGTTCACTAAGCTGTCTGGAATTGTTGTCTAATTTTTTATTAAGATTGTCTTGTTTTTCATTAAGTTGTTTGTTCTGTTCACTAAGATGTTTGAAATTTTCATTAAGGCTGTCTTGTTTTTCATTAAGTTGTTTGAAATTTTCATTAAGTTGTTTATTCTGTTCACTAAGTTGTTTGAAATTTTCACTAAGTTGTTTGTGATTGTAGTCTTGTCTTTCATTCTGTTGTCTGGAATTTTCATTCTGTTGTAGCAATATTGCCACAATTTGATCCAAGCCAATATTACCTATTCTATTCTCTGTGCTGTTTGATGGCGTACGTGCAGTTGTCACTTTTTGTGTATCCATTTGGATATTCTGTGATTCTTGAAAAGGTTTGCCAATCGGATGTGCACTGTTAGTCTCTATCTCGGAATCAAATAAATCTGTCCTACTTTGAGTATGCTGTTCATTTTCGTTAGAAAAATTTGTCTGTTCATTACGTAAATTTTGCAAACCGGGTGTGTCAAGCTGGGCAGCGTTCATTGTAACAGAACGTGCCATGTCATCAATTGTCGATAAATTAACAGACGACACAATTGAATTTGTTTGTTCATCACTAGGATCAAAATCAACATTAGTGGTCGGTACGCACTGATTGTCTACAATTAGGAGATTCTCATTATTACACTGAGTCTCGGAAGTACTATCGGTCAAATTATTTGAGTCGACTATTTCACTCATTGCACATCGCGATGTACTGTTAACAGTTTTTCGCGGCATTTTTCACTAATCAAAATTATTCACAAATGAAACAAAGACAATGCAAAATGCAACAAACACAAATACTACAAAGAGCAACAAATTGCCAATGATCTGTGAAGGAAAGAGCGACAAATTAGTAAATGCGTTGCGCCAGATGCAAACTACATTAAGTAAATAAGAGCAGATATATGACTACTTATCAGAAGATTCACAAAGAAATACGATCCTGGTCCGGATGTCGCCAAGTGTAACCTCCCAGCAAAATACGTTAAATAAAAAATTTGAAATGGTGCCAAGTGTTACCTCCTCACACAAAAATTGATAATTGATAATTGGCCATAAACCAACAATAATACTAATTAAATAATGAACCATGAACGAAATGTAACCTCCTAACAGAAATAATAATATCTGGTAAATTTTATAAGGACAGCAGCACTGACCTTCGGCCCTGTATTCTGATTAACAAAAGCAAAATTCTTACCTCAATAAAAACCGCAACTATATCTGCTCTTATTTATCGACACAGCTTCGTGCAATGCTGGCGTATATATATATTTTTTTTTATTCTTGGAAGGAATGCATAGGAAAAATTCTTTAGATTGAAATGAATGCTTTTTCTTCAAAAGAGTGGAAAAATTCTTTAAATTGAAATGAATACTTTTCTTTAAAAGAGTTACTTTATAAAAAAATTATTATTGGGGCATTTTTTTGGACAAATTAAATTACATTATTAATTATGCGCAAGGCTGCATCTTTACCTTCTACAACAATACTCATCGTCCAGGATCCTGACCAGAGTCGCGAGCAGAGCACACAGCCGACGCATGCCGACACCCGCAGACTACTACCGTCCACTCGCTACTGTATCCGACTGACTACTACTGTCGACTCGCGCAGACTAGCGACAAGCAACAACTAACAATAAACTACTCTCTGGTCAGAGATTCTGTCATGCGTCGCCCATCGCCGGCGAAGCATACACCTTACAATCAAGCAAAAATTTCTCTTACAAAGCTTGATAACAAACTCTGAGTCTTCTAACAGACGTTCTCCTGAAAGTTAAGTGACAAAACTAAACCAACGTAGTTTTCCACTAGAAGGCAGGAGAGTATAGTCGGCAGTATCTCCCCGATGATACACTATGTGATCAAAAGTATCCGGACACCGGGCTGAAAATGACTTACAAGTTCGTGGCGCCCTCCATCGGTAAAGGTTGAATTCAGTATGGTGTTGGCCCACCCTTAACCTTGATGACTGCTTGCACTCACGCAGGCATACGTTCAGTCAGGTGCCGGAATGTTTCTTGGGGAATGGTAGCCCATTCTTCACGGAGTACTGCACTGAGAATTTGGTCGGTGAGGCCTGGCACGAAGTCGGCGGTCCGAAACATCACAAAGGTGTTCTATAGGATTCAGGTCAGGGCTCCGAGCAGGTCAGTCCATTACAGAGTTATTGCCGTGTAACCACTCCGCCACAGGTCGTGCATTAAAAACAGGTGCTCGATCATGTTGAAAAATGCAATCGCCATACCCGAATTGCTCTTCAACAGTCGGAAACAAGAAGGTGCTTAAAACGCCGATGTAGACCTGTGCTGTGGTAGTGCCATGCAAAACAACAAGGGGTGCAAGCCCCCTTTATGAAAAACACGACCAGACTGTAACACCACTGCTTCCGAATTTTACTGTTGGCACTACACACGCTGATAGATAACGTTTACCGAGCATTCGCCATACCCACATCCTGCCATCGGATCGCCGCATTGTGATCCGTCATTCCACACAACGGTTTCCATTGTTCAGACGTCCGACGTTTACACCAAGCGTGGCATATTTGGAATTTACCGGCGTGGTGTGTGGCTTATGAGCAATATATTGTAAACAAACCCACTCCCGATACCATCTGTCAGACTTGAACGCATCACCTGCAGCGGTTCTAAGCCAACCAGAACAAGGCATTCTTGGGTTCGCACGTACGACGTGTAGTGATGGCTTGAAAATCTGTCCGCGTCAAAATTTAAACCATTTACTGTCGATAAATCAGGAGCCCGTGTTCACAGAAAATGCACTGAATGGATAAGAGTATGTGTGACTAATTTTTCAGGAATAAATTGTAAAATAGTGGGGAGGGATGTGTAGGAAACATTTTACTTATGTAAGGACGACAAAATTACTTTCCTTTGAGGACGTTGCTGCAGCGTATATGCAGCGCGACTCGATTGCGGGTATACAATCACCGACATGTAGGCAAGGGGTAGTGCGACCCCCGAATGGAAACTTCTTTTATTAGTGCTGTTGCAGCTGACGAAAATACCCTCTATCAAGATAATATTACAAGTGGAAAAACTTTTTGTTATATTGAGAAGCCCAAAAACCACTTTGGCAACAGAGAGTCTGATCATATTTATCAGTTCCTTTCAAAAGTCTAGTCTTTGGCAGCACCTCACCAAGTTGTAGGGGTTTGAGGTAGGGTAGCGACGATAACACTCGATTATCGTATTAGAAGTTTCTGCACTGAAAATAAACTATCATCCCCGTCATAGAGAGTAAAGAAACATTCGCGCACCCAGATTTGGTAGCACGATTCCTCACACACCGGCAATACAAAAATGACTCTCACAAAATTTTGTTCTGCGTATATTTCGAGCAGTAACTGGACGTTTAAGATTATCAGTCTGCCAACATTGTCATCACGTGTACAATAGCTACCTCAGTCAGCATATACAACGGTGCAACGGTGCCATACAGATGATGTAGTGGACACCGTTTTAGATTAGCATGCAGGAGATCGAGGATTCGATTCTGGCTCGAGACTTATTTGTCTTTATTTGCTTCAAAAATGGTTCAAAAGGCTCTGAGCACTATGGGACTTAACTTCTGTGGTCATCAGTCCCCTAGAACTTAGAACTACTTAAACCTAACTAACCTAAGGACATCGCACACATCCATGCCCGAGGCAGGATTCGAACCTGCGACCGTAGCAGTCCCGCGGTTCCAAACTGCGCGCCTAGAACCACTAGACCACCGCGGCCGGCCCTTTATTTGCTAAAAGTAGTCTGCGTGTTATGGTATCTGGCGTCCTAATCGTCATGCAGAGGTTACAATGAGTCTTCTCCAAATATTTGCATTTACGTACTACGAACACAGAAATGGAAGTACAATCGTTTTCATTGGTCAGCTTTTAAAGTACTCTTTTGCACGTAGTGGACGCGAATTGATTCGCATCATTGAGTCTACTAGACTACAAAACTGTTTTCTCTGCTCCCATCGAAATTATTTGCAAAGCACGGTGTTAGCCCTACTGGTGACGTAAAGCCCTAACCAAACGTAATGGAGCTGGACGCGGCTAGGATAACACCGAAGAGCCAAACAAACTGGTACACCTGCCTAATATCGTTACGGCCTCCGAGAGCATGCAGAAGTGCCGCAACATGACGTGGCATGGACTCAACTAGTGCCTGAGGTAGTGCTGGAGGGAACCGACAGCATGAATCATTCAGGGCTGTCCATTAAGCCGTAAGAGTACGAAGGGGTGGATCTCTCTTCTGAACAGCACATTGCAAGGCATCCCAGAATGCTTAATAATGTTTGTCTGGAGAGTTTGGTGGCGGGTGGAAGTGTTTAAACTCAGAAGAGTGTTTCTGAAACCAATCTGTAGTAATTTTGGACGTGTGGGGTGTCGCAGGAATTGCCCAAGTCCGTTGGAATACACAATTGACATGAATAAATGCAAGTGATGTGACAGGATGCTTACATACATGTCAGCTGACAGATTCGTGTCCAGACGTATCAGAGGTCCCATATCACTCCAACTGCTGACATGCAGGGTCCACGGATTCATGAGGTTGTCTCCTTACCCGTACACGACCATCGGCTCGATACAATTTGAAACTGGACTCGTCTTATCAGGTAACATGTTTCCAGTCATCAATAGTCTACTGTCGGTGTTGACGGGTCCAGGCTAGACGTAAGCCTTTGTATCGTGCAGTCATTAAGGGTACACGAGTGGGCCTTCGGCTTCGAAAGACCATATCGATGTTTCGTTGAATGGTTCGCACGCTGACACTTGTGATGCCCTAGTATTGAAATCTGCAGCAATTTGCGGAAGGGTTGCACTTCAGTCACATTGAACGATTCTCTTCAGTCATCGTTTGTCCCGTTCTTGCAGGATCTTTTTTTGGCCGCAGCGATAGCGGAGATTTGATGTTTCCCCGTGAAATGGTTGTACGGGAAAATCCCCACTTCATCTGTATCACGGAGATGCTGTCTCACTCATGCGCCAACTATAACGCAACGTTCAAATTCACTTAAATCTTGATAACGTGCCTTTGTAGCAGAAGTAATCGATCTGACAACTGCGCCAGACACATAGTGTCCTACATAGGCGTTGCCGACCACAGTACAATATCTGCCTGTATACGTATCTCTGTGTTTGTATATGCATTCCTATACCAGTTTTTTGGCGCTTCTATGCAGTTGGTATTATTCTATGGGACCATTGGGAGAGGGGAGGGTACACATTAAAAAAAGTTTGGGATCTAATACATGCAGTGATGCGAAACAATTCGCTACCACGACGAGCAAATTTTCTTTAAAATCGTAGGATGAGAGGTCTTTCAGTTATGCAAGACAACATTTTTTCAAGTACCCAAACATATTTCAGCATCACTGTGCCATCATCAGTGGGTTTCCGTGTTATTTAATGTGGACTTTTTACTAAATGATTACAAAATTATGCGGATTTTTACTTTAAACAATAGTTCGGTTCTTTTTGTTTATACCTTTACAATTTGGTGTGCAAGATTTTTCAGGACCACTTGTGTGTTATTTATTATAGGTAACTTTATTAAAAGCTGACCAATGAAAACGATTGTATGTTCATTTCTGTCTTCATAATATGTAACTGCAAATGCTCTGCAAAAGACCTTCTGTATGCACTGTATGACGATTAAGATGCCAGATACCGTACCATGCAGACTGCTTTTAGCATACAGGAACAAATTAGCCTCGAACCCTCGACCTCGAGCATGCTAACCGAAGACGATATCGACTGCACCAACTTCAACGTACTGCTTTTTAATCTTACAGATGTAGCAACTTTACACGTAATTACGGTGTTGCCAGATTGACAATCATTAACGTCTATTTATTGCCGGAAATTCGCGCAAGACAAAATTCTTAGACATTTTTGTGTTGCTACTATGTGAGGAATCTCGCTGCGAACTCAGAGTGCGTGAATTTTTCTTCACCTTGTATATCACAACATGAAACGCCTGTCAATGGAGTCATTAGCGAGCATATTTGTTTCTATGATGTCCTACGCTGTGACAAATGACGAATAGTCTCAGTTCGTAGTGATATAACACATTTCAATGCTTATTCATGCCGTAGAACAGACTCGTAATGTTCAAATTTGGTGTCACACACAGGCATTGTTTTGCCAACGATCCACCGAAATGAATCCTGTCTTCACGTTTGTGCGTATCAATGTAAATGTTTTATCGTATTTTGACAGAGGCAAACTAACTCAGAAGTCATGCCATCACGTCAACAATCAGTGTCCCCTCGCCCCAGCCTCTCGATTGTTTAGTTTGTATAGTCTACGCGCTACACCCTGGAACCGCGCGACCGCTACGGTCGCAGGTTCGAATTCTGCCTCGGGCATGGATGTGTGTGATGTCTTTAGGTTAGTTAGGTTTAAGTAGTTCTAGGTTCTAGGGGACTGATTACCTCAGAAGTTAAGTCCCATAGAGCTCAAAGCCTTTTGAACCATTTTCTATAGTCTAAAACACCGCGCTCATGGAAAAGATACCTTCGAACATTTATCTTTAGATAGGTGTGTTTCTGTACCTGACTGTAATGCTATTTATTTCCAAATAGATTGACGTGGCAAAAGTCATGGCATACCTCCTAATATCGTGTCGCACATTCCTTTGCTCGGCGTAGTGCAGCAGCCTGACGTGGCATGGACTCAACAAGTCGTTGGAAGTACCCTGCAGAAATACAGTCATGCTGGCTCTATAGCGTTCGGTAATTGCGGAAGTGTTACCGGTGTGTATGATTTTGTGCAAGTACTGACCTCTCGATTTTTCCCCACATATCTTCGATGGGATTTATAACAGGCGATTTGGATCGCCAAATCATTCGCTGGAATTATCCAGAATGTTTTTCAAACGAGTCACGAACAATTGTGGCCCAGTGGCATGGTGCATTGTCATCCATAAAAATCCTATTGTTCTTCGGCTACATGAAGTACATGAATGAATGGCTGCAAACGATCTCCAAGTGGCGGAACGTAACCATTTCCAGTCAATGATCGGTTCAATTGGACCAGGGGACCCTCTTCATTGCATGTAAACACAGACCACACCATCATGGAGCCGCCATCAAATTATCAGTGCCTTATTGACAACTTGGGTCCAGCGATTCATGTGTTCTGCTCCATACTCGAATCCTAGCATCAGCTGTAACCAAGTGAATTCGGGACCCATCTGATCAATCGTCTAAGGTTGAACCGAAATATTACGAGCCCAGGAGAGGCGCAGCAGGCAACGTCGTGCTGTTACCAAAGGCACTCGCATAAGTTGTCCTCTGCCATAGCCCATTAACGCCAAATTTTGCCGCACTGTCCTAACAGATACGTTCGATGAGTCCTCCATTGATTTCTGCGGCTATTTCAAGCATCGTAGCGTTTCTGTTTTGACTGACAACTTTTAATATTTTTTGTGGGATCTGAAATTTAAAAACCTCTCACACCGGCCTGATTTAGCTTCACTGATCAGGATTGTAAAAAACATGCGCATATTATGAAATTTTCATTCACAAAGCAGGCTTATCACATTCACACAGTTCAGTACTGTTCTATCCTGATTAAATTGAGCTTAACTTAAATTCCATAAGGCAGTGAAGCAATTTCGAAGTCTGGGTGCGACGAAAATTCAGTCGATCTCCTGAAAACATTTGTAATAATTATTAACTTTCGGTGATCACATGGGGAAGACCGGAGATCTGCTGGTAAGACCGTGTTAGCCCATTTATTGAAAGTAATAAACTGGATATCTTGAGCGTACAAAACGTCAGGTTCCTCCAGTGTAAATCAGACGTTCCCCACTGATCCCGTGCAACACAGCGTAGTAAGCAGACACTGTCAATAATAATCAGTTAAATAATACGCGAACACACTTTAGTTTAGTTCGTGTATTAAATCTCAAGATGGCGACTAGCTCAACAATACATACATATACATCTTCGTTCTTTCACGGCTAATCTGCAAGATCTGAATCATTCTTTTCATAAGAGAAAACACAGATAGCAGAGAAGCTATTCCATGGAGTAAATGCACGCTCCAAGGAATAATAGGGCTTGAAACTACTTTGCATTGATAATCATCGTATATTAAAGTTTACGAATCGGTAAGATAAGAAGAGATATTTCGAGATATGTACTGAATTATATAATTTACAAAATTTCTGAAAATATCGCGGAGAGACCACTGCAAGAGACATTACAAACTCTACGCAAACGCTGTTTCTCTCAGTCGTTAAGTGAAAACCGTCGGGCACTGCGTTGTCCATGGTGAGGGATAATACCTGCAATGTGGTATTCTTCGCGCACTCTTGACCCTGTGCGTCTCGTAATACTGAATTCCCTAACGACTTACGAAATGGGATGTCCCAAGTGTCTAGCTTCAACTACCATTCTGCGTTCAGAGTCCGTTATTTCCAGTCGTGTAGCCATAATCACATCGGACACTTTTCCACATGAATCACCTGAGTAAAAATGACAGTTCCAAAAGTGCACTGCTGTACCTTGTGTATGCGATACTGCCATCTGTACATATCTATATCCCATGAATTTTGTCACCTCAGTGTAAAATAAATAATACAAAATCATGCTCTCTATCTTCAGGATTTGTTTTCTGCTGTAGAAATACTTCAGTTCGTGCTGGGTGCACATGTTCTTATAGAGCAGTAGCGGATATGTATTAAAATGGGTGAGTAAAGTGAAGGTTGTGCTCTGAAATACGGAACTCACTTCACGCAGTACGGTCAGTACCCACAGAAACACTACCGTATTTAAAACACAGATGTCCAATTGGACGCCCTTGTCGTGCAGTATCGGTTCGCCTGGAAGCATGCGCCAGCCGTGTATACTACCCGCGCTGCACACATCCCGCTGCTACGCAGTGCAGCGTCACATATTGTGCGTAAGGGGCGACTCTGCCGCTAGCCAACCGCTCGCCATTGGCTAATAAATTTGACGTCGCCGTAAACCAGACCCGGCCGATAATAACTTGGCGTCTGGGCCAGGTGCTACACGGCAGCACACAACGCTGCCCGTGTTTGCGATGCGCAGCGTACGTTGATTAGGCGCTTCACATTAGCCACGTGGCCGTGCTGTGCGTGATTTGATACAGCGGAGACCGTCCTGTGCTCACAGGGTATCTACTCAATGCAGTTAATTACAGATGGCGGTGTTGGTGCCGGTGCGATATCACCACTATTGATTTACAGAAGATAAACATCCACATTCCTTGTTTAAGAGGTTATTTTGAATGATGTTCCACACTCCCATTGCCCCGAAATTTAACTTTTTTTGTTACAACCAATGGCTTCCAGTAGCTCCAGAACAGTGAATCTTTGTATGCGGGTCACAGAATATCAATTGAAGTACGACAGTCCTGTTTGTGCTAGTGCTTTTACTTGTCCACCAAGATTTCATTTCCGTTTTTAAAACTAGCCTTCAGTTCACAGCGAAAGTTTGTCTTTTACATGTAGAGAATGACCAGAGGAATTCAGTTAAGTTATAGCTAATCAGAGGAAACAAAAAAAAAGCCAGAGTTTCAGAGTCATAACAGTTATTTATTGACTATCGAGGAAATCCAAAGTATTGTGTTTATATGCCGGCATAGGTTACATATTACTTTCAAATTACAAACAACTGTTCACGTGATAATTGTAAGGTAAACTGTGGAACTATGTAATTTACCGAAAGTATCAGAACTAATATTCATCTACAACAGATATTTTAATGTGGGATGTAGCGGCGGTAAACTGTGTACATTACATCTGTATCTGCAATTTGCAGATGCACATTTTAGCTGAAAACTTATTTCAGCTACTATGATTCCTCTACCACATATACTCTACTCTGGCCCATCTAAGGCTGCATTTGTGAGAATTTAGTAAGCACTGTGAATTACATGTATGATACGTTCATAGATTCTTTTTTGACATCATTTCCACGCCTAACGTATATTATTAAGACAGAACTAAGAATATATGTGCATATAATAGTTGTAACAGGACCGATTCAACATGAAAACACGTAAACTGCGGGTTACAGATGAAGTATTTTATACTCTGTATTTACTTGGCCACGTATTTGCCCTTATCACCAAAATTAACAATAGCTCCCACGCTTGCTTTTCAGCGTCAAGACTAATAAAAAAAATGTGCTTGAAAATTATTGATGAAATTCATATCGGACCTCAAAACTTCTCGATAGCTGACTACTGTTATTGTGAAACTTCATGCATGATAAAGTCGCGTTTTTACTTAGAATTACTCCATTAACGGCAGTTTTCTTCGCTACTGCTTCACTTTAGTTGTTTACGAATTTGTTTCTTGCAATCTGATTTTGCGCATGCCTTTCACACTATACTACTACTGAACGATTTCAGATGGTATGTGATAGGCCACTGTATATTGCACTGTTTGCAATGTTACCAGAGAGGGACAGTGACCGTTCATGTCATGATTTATTTTAGGGCGATTTTGTAGAGGAAAACGTCCTATTAATTTATGTGGAAAACGAGGTATAAAGACTATATCGCTCTATTGCATCGGTGTTTCTTGTGGTCCACAGTCATGACCTTTTCGTTTCATTTTTCATAGATGAAATCCTTTTGATAGGTTCGTGTCGAAATTGTTCCTTACACTATGTGACTACGCTTTCCGTAACAGGAACATCATGCGTTAATCGCAAGCAGTATGAGAGTCATGTCGGTTTTGGCGACTGTAAGAAGTCTTATTTGGACGAATTGATTTGTTTAATAAAGTGGTACATAACCTGAGAGTGGTTACTGCCTTAAAGGTACTATGAAATTTTGAGGGGGAGGGGCGGGGGTGAAAACAGGAGGGATTCGATTATGGTTCAGTCACGAAATTAAATTATGTTACTTCTCAAATTAAAATCCCTTTTTAGCAATTCATACTTATCGTACATGGATGAATGAGGTTCAATAAAACTGACTGTTTTTAGGCGATTTTCCACTAAAATTATTCGTGGAGATTTTTAACGTAAAAGAGACGTATAATTGTCATAGGAAAAAGGGCATCATGAATGCCAAGATTCATATCTAAATTTTAGGAAGCTAATTTATTAGTCACGAGTAATTAAGTCTCTTATCATATTATATTATTAAAAATACCATATAAATTGCTTTAAAGTAATGATTAGATACGTCATGACTTCTGCCACATAAACATACACTAAAGAAAAACGCTATTGTCTTTTGATAAGAAAAATGAGTGCTCAACAGAGATTAGTCAATAGCGCACGCGTAGTTGTAACAAAAGTCAATGAATGTACAATTAATGCTCAGCTGATTGACATAGGGAAAGCTGTAGTAACACCACGGATAAACTTAACATGTGATAAAAAGCATGCCTTTTCAACTGACAGGGAAGTAGTTCACTATTAAAACTGTATTTGCGGTCACCATAAACAGGTCTCAGTGACAAATGCTCCAGAGAGCAGAACCGAATCCCGCCATTACTCACGAACTGCGGTATGTGACGCTTTCAAGGGTAACTAAATCAGTTAACATTTTTTGTATTCTTTAAATAAAATGAAAAACAGATTGTACACGAAGATTACATTCTTACGGCAAACATCCTTTACACTGAGATATTGTAATGCTCTGTAAAGAATTTTTTCACAATTATGTTCATGGAGACACACAGACAAGATGTATCACAAATTCATGATTATTATTTCACGTCGTTCGGTTAATTTTTTAAGATGTTTTGTTTCTCTTCGTCCCAACAACTAACCTTATCACAAGTACTACGCTTAATCCAAATACTGTCATTATTTAAAACTACAAAAATGTCCGCCCCTGGTAGCTGAGCGGTTAGCGCGATGGAATGTCATGCCTAACGGCCCGGACTCAATCCCCGGCTGTGTCGGAGATTTTCTTCTTTCAGTGACTAGGTGTTGTATTGCCCTTATTTCATCCCCATCGACACGCAAGTCACCGTAGTGGCGTCTACTCGAAAGACTTGCACCAGGCGAACGATCTACCGGACAGGAGGCTCTAGCCACACGGCATTTCTATTGACTATAAAAATGCGTAAGTTTCATATGGGTCTTGTGATTTTTTTACAAAATTCAGTATCACAACCTCGTTAGACTAGTAATATTTAGATAGTATCATAAATTCATGATTACTATTTCACTAATTATAAAAGTTTCATAACGCATCGTGAAATTCGCGCTTAGTCGGCGACGGCAACAAGCAGCAGGCACTTACCCGCTTGCATGGCAGGGCAGTTCATTATTGGCTGCACCGAGTGCCCGGTTTGCTCTTTGTTCTCCTTTAGACTGTCAGTCGTCGACTCGCTAACCAGGTCGACAGACACGTGAAGTGAATGCAAAGTTGGTATTTCCGAATTCACT
This sequence comes from Schistocerca americana, assembly GCF_021461395.2. Classification (NCBI taxonomy): domain Eukaryota; kingdom Metazoa; phylum Arthropoda; class Insecta; order Orthoptera; family Acrididae; genus Schistocerca; species Schistocerca americana. The sequence goes on along the minus strand of NC_060123.1, from coordinate 632,242,779 downwards.
ATTTTCTTACCGTCTTTCGGACTTTTCTACGAGAAGCAGACGTTCGTGAGTGAAATGTTTTCTATTTCAGTGTCTGTTACTGGGTAAGAAATTGCTAATTTACAGAATTGCCTTTCGCTTACTATTGGACATAAACAGCAGAGTTGATAAGGTGTAACTATGGGTGTAAGTTCTTTCTTTTATTGTTACTGTGATGCCACTGACAAGTAATCACAAATAGGTCACCACAAACGATGTGCACAGATAAAATCTAAACATTACTTCACATCAAGGACAGAACTGAATTTCGTAAGTGCTTCTGCAGAATAAAACTTGCGCACACAAGTCCGTGATATTAAACATAGACATAAGCGTGGTTGCAAACTTGTAAAATTGAGGTAATTTAGGGTGAGAAAAATCATCATAGACTTCTATAACACGTATTTTGCTACAGAATTGCTATTAACATAAATTGAGAAAAAATTACTATCATCGAGACGCGGTGAGTGGCTTTGCATTCTATCAAAGCTGTAACAAATGTAACATGTGATCGTGCCTCAAAAGACAGCGCACAGTCTACTCTATACACCACTGCATGTTCGTCACATTTTATCACGATGCTCAGGCTCGCCATTCCTGACACAATCAACTTAAGTCGATGAAACTGAACGTCCTTGATAGCCTGTGGCAGCAGTACTCTAATAAATTTAAGATACTGTTCATACCATTGGTGGTTGCAGCGTGAGAGAACGAGGTCACTTCAGCACCTTAATTTTTGACTCCTTGCGGATTTATTGACTGTTGTTCTTTGAATGCTGTTAAACGTAATGCAGATGTGGTAATCTGAAATACGTGGAACTGCATCCACCGCGCTGTGCTACATATTGCTCTTCTATAATCGGTGAAGCTTTGCATCAGAGTCGCCAGCACAACTTGACTTGTGCACGTTTTAAAGAGCTTCTGCACATGCGCAACTGCCGTCATGTAATTGCCTTACGGGCCAAATATATAAAGATTTGTTAAACAATCTGCACGGTATGAATGAAATTTTCACTGTAGTGGAGTGTGCGCTGATATGAAACTTCTTGGCAGATTAAAACTGTGTGCCGGGCCGAGACTCGAACTCGCGACCTTTGCCTTTCGCGGGCAAGTGGTCTACCAACTGAGTTACCCAAGCACGACTCACGCCCCGTCCTTACAACCTTAATTCCGCCAGTACCTCGTCTCCTACCTTCCAAACTTCACAGATACTCTCCTGCGGAACATACAGAACTACGAGGTACTGGCGGAATTAAAGCTGTGAGGACGGGGCATGAATTAGGGATCTTGTACATTTGACAGAAAAATAAAAACGCACGAAAACTCCCACTTACACAAAAATGCGAAACGGAAAGTAGCGAAAGCATTATTTCGTTCTAGCCATAAACTGTACTTAATTGTGTACAAAACAATAAAATTCCACAAAAACAGTTCTTTCTTTCTTCAGAGGAATTATGCATATTTATTGTTGTTGTTGTTGACAGAGGCTGAATTTGTATAAATTTGTTGGTAAGCCTAACTGATATACAGCAGATGCTATTAATTTCGCACTCTTACATTTACCTGAAATTAAAAATCTGTGAACAACCAGAACTTATACCCACCATTGGTTCAGACTCATTGCCACAAATCATGGTCACGGACACTTCGTTTTGGATGCCGTGCAGTTCAAAAAATGGCTCTGAGCACTATGGGACTTAACATCTGTGGTCATCAGTCCCCTAAAACTTAGAACTACTTAAACCTAACTAACCTAAGGACATCACACATCCATGCGCGAGGCTGGATTCGATCCTGCGACCGTAGTGGTCGCGCGGTTCCCGACTGTAGCGCCTAGAACCGCACGGCCACTCCGGCCGGCCATTTCTTTTCGCTATGCAGTCGTTCTCAGATGACTGCAGGGAAACTATGTAGCAAATATACTTGATTCGACCTAATCTTTAAATTTGAATACGAAGGGGATATCTTTTCGATATTTGTCATACTTATTACGACACTCACTACCGGTTGCTACATGAATATGTTGAGAATTACGAGTGCAAAGCGCAGTCGCTAGTACGAGGAAAGAAGAAATTGACGGACTGAAACTGTCGTTTTTCGAAATGCGTCCCAGATATATTTCTAGTAGCCTTTTGAAATCTTCTGTAGTGTGCCACAAGGAATTTCGAATCCCGTTCGGTCCTCCATTTTTAAGGTTTCAAGAAGATTGTACTCATGTCTCTTCCCTTTTTGTAAGAGGCTCATGGCTCGACAAATTTTATGATCGGTGCTGCTACTTTTCGGTTGGTTCACTTTAGATAACACATTGCTGTGTACAAAATGTAGCTAACATATCGAAATACTTACTTTAGGATCGTATAAGACTTATACCTCTTTTCGCTAGTGGAGATTTGATTACCAGTCTTATGTATTATTCCGAAGTTTACAACGAAATAATGCCTGAATTCATTAAGAAACGCCTGTGCTGCGCGTTGTACACCAAACACGTCGGCAGGTCAAAGGAGACGGTGCCTTCACATGCACTCTGTTTATATGGGGCTACACCACGCTGCGCATAGTCATTTCGTTTTGAATGGTTAAACGTATTTTTAAAAAAATCGTTCGAAGCATATGAACATCTACTGTACCTGATCCATACATACTTGACAGAAATTGTACAACCGCAGGAGTGTCGAAAAATCTTACTTCGAGTAGCGTGCAAACAGCCTGCTACATATTCTCCTTCAAGCACTAGTTTCGGGATACAATGTCACGCACTCATTTGGGTTGTAGTCAAGATGTATCTCTGTACCAACGAGTCGCAGAATTCTGTCCCGGTACGTACAGCGTGCCTCTGTGTCTTCGGATGTAAACATTGAGCATCTACCTTGCCCATGTTTCCTCTTTCCACTGCCACATAATACATAAGTCAATGTTGATATCCGTGTAAAGCTTACGATGAAAAATGTATAGCAGTGGTGCAGCGAAGATTTAAAGTTCACATCCACGTGTGGCTAAATAAATGGCGAAAAACTGTAAATACACTTACAGAAAATAATCGCAGCACTAAGGAGGAGTTGTGCGACATAAAAGAAAACTGGTGGGCATATTTCCACAGCTGAAACATGATGTAATTTCAAATTTCGTGCCTGTAGCAAAATAGTCACCCTAGTAGCACCACTATCGATGATATCTCAGGTTTGTTTCAATACATGCTGCAATAGTCTAAGCAAAGAAGGGAAAGCAGAAAGGTGGAGGGTCTATACAAGGGCGATGTACTTGAGGAAAATATTATGGAAATAGAAGAGAATGTAGATGAAGATGAAATAGGAAATATGACACTGCGTGAAGAGTTTGACAGAGCACTGAAAGACCTAAGTCGAAACAAGGCCCCGGGAGTAGACAACATTCCATTGGAACTACTGACGGCCTTGGGAGAGCCAGTCCTCACAAAACTCTACCATCTGGTGAGCAAGATGTATGAGACAGGTGAAATACCCTCAGACTTCAAGATGAATTTAATAATTCCAATCCCAAAGAAAGCAGGTTTTGACAGATGTGAAAATAACCGAACTATCAGTTTAATAAGTCACGGCTGCAAAATACTAACGCGAATTCTTTACAGACGAATGGAAAAATTGGTAGAAGCCGATCTCTGGGATGATCAGTTTGGATTCCGTACAAATACTGGAACACCTTAGGCAATACTGACCTTACGACTTACCTTAGAAGCTAGATTAAGAAAAGGCAAACTTACGTTTCTAGCATTTGCAGACTTAGGGAAAGCTTCTGACAATGTTGACTGGAATACTCTCTTTCAAATTCTGAAGGTGGCAGGGGTAAAATACAGAGAGCGAAAGGCTATTTACAATTTGCAGAGAAAGCAGATGGCAGTTATTAAAGTCGAAGGGTATGAAAGCAGTGGTTGGGAACGGAGTGAGACAGGGTTGTAGCCTATCACCGATGTTATTCAATCTGTATATTTAGCAAGCAATAAAGGAAACAAAAGAAAAGTTCGGAGTTGGTATTAAAATCCGTGGAGAAGAAATAAAAACTTTGAGGTTCGCCGATGACATCGTAATTATGTCAGCGACATCAAAGGACTTGGAAGAGCAATTGAACGGAATGGACAGTGTCTTGAAGGGAGGATATAAGATGAACATCAACAAAAGCAAAACAAGGATAATGGAATGTAGTCGAATTAAGTCGGGTGATACTGAGGGAATTAGATTAGGAAATGAGACACTTAAAGTAGTAAAGGAGCAAAATAACTGATGATGATCGAAGTAGAGGATATAAAACGTAGAATGGCAATGGAAAGGAAAGCGTTTCTGAAGTAGAGAAATTTGTTACTATCGAGTATAGATTTAAGTGTCAGGAAGTCGTTTCTGAAAGTATTTGTATGGAGTGTAGCCATGTATAGAAGTGAAACATGGACGATAAATAGTTTGGACAAGAAGAGAATAGAAGCTTTCGAAATGTGGTGCTACAGAAGAATGCTGAAGATTAGATGGGCAGATCACGTAACTAATGAGGTGTTGAATAGAATTAGGGAGAAGAGGGGTTTGTGGCACAACTTGACTAGAACAAGTGATCGGTTGGTAGGACATGTTCTGAGGCAGGGATCTCCAGTTTAGTATTGGGGGGCAGCGTGAAGGGTAAAAACCGTAGAGGGAGACCAAGAGATGAATACACTAAGCAGATTCATAGGGATGTAGGCTGCAGTAGGTACTGGGAGATGAAGATGCTTGCACAGGATAGAGTAGCATGGAGAGCTGCATCAAACCAGTCTCAGGACTGAAGACCACGACAACAACAACAACAACAACAACAACATGGCCGTGAGAGTTAATTACTTTTAACAATGGGTGTGGTGAATTGACGTTAGTCAAGAATGCCTTGAAGGCAACAAACATGAAGTTATCAACACCTCACTGAGTCTTAGCAATGTGTAATAGGGCTAAGAGAAGCTGGATGTTCCTTTCGCGATATTGCTCAAACAATTGGAAGGAATGTAGCCACTGTACATGATTGCTGGTAGTGGTGGTCACGGTAATGTACAGCCGCCAGGAGACCAGGGCCCTGAACGGTCTCATGCGACTATCGAGGGGGAAGATCATCTTGTTTGGCGTATGGCTCTGGCGCATCGCATCACACTACATCTACAACACCAACGTGAGCAGCAGTTGGCATCATAGTGACACAACAAAGTGCTACAAATCGGTTACTTCAAGCACAGATCTGAGACGCACGCCCCAAATCAGATTTCGGCTCGTGGGACATGCCGGGCCCGAGTGCCAAAGCGATCAGCCTCGCTTCACATTTTCTCCACGACCACACCACACTCTCTGAGCGCGAGGAAGGGGAAATGGGCCAACAGCGAATGCGCCGCATTTAAACGGCAGTACAGTCGTACTGCATATTGCGTAGTTACATATATCACAAACAAAATAATTATTCTTTATTAATTAATTATTTTTGGAGCGCTGGAGACATAGTATATTTTTTATCCAGTAGAAACTGCCATCACGCTGGAAGATGCAGACAATTTCATAGAGTTTCGCACTCAATTTAACGTGATTGTGACTTATGTAGTTTCATAACCTATGACTTATGTAGTTTCACACAAATATGTCGATCGAAATATTGTACCACTTTTTCAACCTCATTATGGAGACTTACAAAATGTAGCTGAGGAAAGCGGTGTAGACGTCCTGGACAAATTTAACGTAAAAACATTTGTGATTAAAATTGGAAAATGGTTCAAATGGCTCTGAGCACTATGGGACTTAACATCTGAGGTCATCAGTCCCCTAGAACTTAGCACTACTTAAACCTAACTAACCTAAGGACATCACACACATCCGTGCCCGAGGGAGGATTCGAACCTGCGACCGTAGCAGTCGCGGGGTTCCGGACTGAAGCGCCTAGAACCGCACGGCTACCACGGCCGGCGATTAAAATTGGAATCATCTTGCAAGTCAATCAGTTACTTCTGCACATGCAGAGGGGTGCTTTCAACTGAAACAGCAAACGGTCTCGAAAACAGCTCGAGAAGAGAGGTGACTGACAGTGTTCTTAAATCCTTTATAAAACTATCGTAATTTTTGCTGAGCCACATTAAATTCTTCAAACCTCTCGACTTCTTTAACGCCAGTGAGCTTAGCGAGCTGCATTGTCTTTTTCAGAATGTGTCCTTTTTCTACAGCAGATATTCTTTTTAGAACTATTCACATGAAATTCGAAAGAAGTTACCTCGCAGTGTGTTTCTGTAGGCAATGCGCAGTCGAGTCCACTTAAAATGTGTAGGCCGCAGTCCAATCCGTATGTTATATTTTCGTTCCTGCACTCCTTTTTCCATCATAAATATGGAAGTAGCGAGATTTAAATCGAAAAACTGTTCCAGGCATGCTCCTTGACTTAACCAACACACTTTGCAGTAATGTATGAAGTCTCCATACTCCTCGTTCACTTTCACTGAAAACTGTCACAAATTAAAATGGAATAATGGATGCGACTTCAAAATTTTACTATTCGTTCATCAACTTCTCCATGCCTTCAAATCTACCACAGAATGCTTCGTGATGTACAGGACAATTAATCTCTTCTGTCGATCGTTGTCATTTTGTAGAAAATAAGCAGTACCCGTTGAAATGAACGTGTGAATGTCATTCATACTTTAAATTTTCTTTTATTAATTCTGTCAAGCAACGGCCTTGCTGCAGTGGATACAACGGTTACCGTGATATCACCGAAGTTAAGCGCTGTCAGTTGTGGCCGGCGCTTGGATGGGTGACCATCCAGCCGCCATGCGCAGTCATTTTACGGGGTGCACTCAGCCTCGTGATGCCAATTGAGGAGCTACTCGACCGAATAGTAGCGGCTCCGGTCAAAGAAAACCATCTCAACGACCGGGAGAGCGATGTGCTGACCACACGCCCCTCCTATCCACATCCTCAACTGAGGATGACACCGCGGTCGGATAGTCCCGATGGGCCACTTGTGGCCTGAAGACCGAGTGCTAGGCTATTAATTCTGATGGTACCGTTCATGGATAAATGCTACGCAGTGGGCCAACTTATAAAGATAATTATTAAATAATCAAATCTTTAAAAGCCCAAATAATAAAAGGAAGGGTTTCTAATCCAGTTTTGAATGTGTTCGTTCAGTCACCTAAGGTTCAGGTTGCGAATCCAATGATCATTACATGTTCCTGTTCTCCGTCCCTAGCCAGCTGAAATAGGCAAGATGCTAAACCACTGCATGTCGCCTCAGATGTCATACATGAATCTAGAATAAAATCTTGATGGTTTAAAATGTTTGAATTTACTAATGAATATTTATGCTTTGAAACTCTTGCTGACACCGCTCTGTCCAGATCCATACATGATTTTTCTTAAGTAAAGCAAGAAGTAGTTTACTGTTTAATAGTTGTGGCGGTAAACGTCGGAAGAAAGTACGGAGCCGCAGAAACGACTTGGCGGCCGGTGTGGCCGTACGGTTCTAGGCGCTTCAGTCTGGAACCGCGAGACCGCTACGGTCGCAGGTTCGAATCCTGCCTCGTGCATGGATGTGTGTGATGTCTTTAGGTTAGTTAGGTTTAAATAGTTCTAAGTTTTAGGGGACTGATGACCACAGATGTCAAGTCCCATAGTGCTCAGAGCCAACCCAGAAACGACTTCAATTGTGTTTTAGTACGTGGACTAAGAAAAATTTTAATAGCATCGAACTTATGCGGATCAGGGCGTGTACCTTGTACGTTAAGTGTGTGCCCTAGATACCTTGTCTCACTGTATGCAAATTTAGATTTCTTAAGCTTTGCTATTACTCCAGATGGAACTTTGCAGAGTATTTTTTGACGTATTTTGTGATGTCCTTACCACGTCTTTGTAGCGCTCAGAATGCCATTTAAGGAATGTATCACAATTTCTACTAATTCGTCTGTAAATAGAGCAGAAGTAACTTTCAGACCGAAATGTAGAACGCAGAAGTGATATGTTCGGCTAACGAATATAAAAGCAGTATATTTCCTGGAATCAGGAGTGATAGTCATTAAATTGTTTGTTTTCTGTGCTGCTCTACTTTTAACTGCATCAGCTATGATGTATTTATTTTTTAACAAATTCAGTCACGGTGTCATGCACAACTGTCAGTAGATTTTCACCTATGCATTATTCGAAATATGTATTCTTCTCGGCAATCCAGTTGTGAAATCCTCCGTTTACGATTGCGGAATAGTTTTCTAACTCAAACTTGCCTGTTAATTGCTTCGTCAACGTGATTATCCTGTCCTTAGCTTGTGTAATACGCGTGGTTATTGATTCGTGTACTGACCTGCAAGACTTCACTTGAGTCGCAACGATTTCGGACATGGCGTTTAACTGTTTGATTTCACCCTGAATGTTTATTACTTCCTTGGTCGATTTTTCCTGTTGTACATTTAGTTCTGAAATCGTTTTAATACTGCTACATACAAAAAGAGGTGACTGTACTATTAGCAGTATCATATCTTTTTGTATGTCTGCTCGTAGTGCGATCGTATGATTTTGTATATTTTTGGTCATATGATTTTTACCTTATGTCATACGTGCGTCACTGTCTGTTTTATTTTCGGTCATTTATCGGTTTATAATATTGAGCATATTAGCAATATTTGTCGACTGAAACTGCTCTGCCCCCGCCGTGCGTTTTGACGTGACGTCACGATCAAGAATTTTTCCAAACTGCCCTTCAGTAATTGGCTAGTGGTCCGGACGTTAACAAAATTACCGTCACTAGGCATTTCAGCTGTTGATTGCTCATTAATGCGTGTGTTAACATTACAGATACTGCCAAAATTCTGTTAGATGTCCATGTCAGATTCTTTTTGTGTGTGATGTCTATCGTGCTCTATTTCCGTGAACAGTTTGTGTGCTGTTACACGGCAATACGCAATTTATTGTGAAAGGAAAAATCTTTAAAGTCGTGAGAAATTAAATTCATGAAAATTCATTTCGTAAAATTCAGTATAGCAACAATGACGGTTTTACTGAGCAAGAATAGCAGTTGATCGAAAAATACTTAGCTGTAATGGTTGCTCGCCGTTTTACGTTGAACAAGACATAATTCGGCCATTTTGTAAAATAGTGGAATCTACTGTTGTAGTGGATTGTTCGCCAAAATAAACTACAATTCGCGATTTTGAGCAAATGTGATTGCTACAATTTCGGAAACTTTTTAGGAAGTTACGAAGCACACTAGAATTATGTAAAGCGCTTAAAGTAGCATGCTGAAGTAAAAAGGGGATATATTACATTGGATCCTGTTTTTCAATGCAGATTCCAGGTTTCATCATAATTTCCATTAAACTCTTCTCCAGTTTGGTTGTTAAATTTTTTAAATGGTAATGGCTCCTCATGTGTGTTCGCATCGTCCATAAGACAAAGAAACACAACATAGTATATACAATAATAGGTCACCAGTAAGATTTTCTGTTATCAATTCAAACGGGATCGTGCTTGAATAAATGGTAGGGAGTGAGCCAACTTATTAAAAATTTAAGTAATTTCATGAATAGATAATGTCTGTAAATTACTTTTGTTAGGCTCGCTTGACAATGGCTTTTTGTGTACGGTCCGTTCTGATTCCTTACTCCACTGTAGTTATTTCTTCAAATGAAAAATCCTTTTATCGGACTTCGAAAATTTTTACTCACCAAACAAATTATTCGTACTAGACTCCTTACGCGCCTTTAATGGACACAGAACCTTTAGCTATGTCAAGATTCAGGGTAAATGAGGATGACTTTTAACATAAAATGAAACAGTATGAAGTAGTATCATTACCATTCAATTATCACACATAAACAATAAATTTACATTGAGACTTACACAAAATCAGTTGATGTGTGCAACAACATGTGAGTGCGTTTACTGTGATTGCGCCTCATATAAATGATAATGGAGGTGTGTCGCATAAATCTGTCGTTATCAAACAAAAGCGTCCGCTCGCAACTAAAACAAAGAGGTGGCGTCCCCATAACAGTGGCTTCTTTCAAAGGAGTGCCGCGGGGTACGACGGGCCCTGTGGCGGTCACGTTCTTCTAACCACTTCCCGCCTATGCGGAACTCTGGCGTTAGTGCAAACACAGGACGCTGAAACTATGACTATGCGATGTATCTGACCCGCGGTCTTCGCGCGGTGGCGCTGGCAGCAGTCCACATACGCAAAGGTGTGTTGGTGCATCTTAGAGTACGGTGCAGCGAGTATGCAGACGTTTTCAGAGGTGCTAACGGTAGCTGTGTGTTGAAAATGGCTCAAAGAACACATATTCATGACGTTATGAGTTGTAGAATACTAGGAAGACTGGAGGCTGGTCAAACACAGCAGTTCGTAGCACGGGCCCTCCGTGTGCCACAAAGTGTGATCTCAAGATTATGGCAACGATTCCAGCAGACGGGAAACGTGTCCAGGTTCTACAGTACGGGACGTCCACAGTGTACAACACCACAGGAAGACGGAATCTCACCACCAGTGACCGCAGACGGCCTCGGGGTACTGCAGGTAGCCTTGCTCTGGACCATCCCGCAGCCACTGGAACAATTGTCTCCAGACACGCAGTCTACTGACGATTGAACAGACATGGTTTATTCGCCTTGACACCTGCAAGGTGCATTCCACTGACCTCTGGTCACAGGAGAGCCCATAAAGCCAACAGTACATGGTCATGGTCATGGCGATTGGAACAGTTTACACGGGTCCAGATATAGTCTGAACAGCGGTTCTCAACGGATTTTCATCTGGCGTGAACTTGGAACCAGGTACCAACCCCTTAATGTCCTTGAAAGGGACTTCTATGGAGGTCGTGGTTTGATGGGTACGATTGTGATTGGTGCACGTACACCCCTGCATGTCTTTGACAAAGGAACTGTCACAGGTCAGGTGTATCGTGACGTCATTCTGCACCATTATGTCCGCTTTTTAAGGGGTGCAGTGGGTTCCATCTTCCTTCTGATGGATAATAATGCATGGCCCCACCGAGAAAACAGAAAATATCAGGCGAATGGAGTGGCCTGCCTGTTCTCGGGACTTAAACCCCATCGAGCACGTCTGGGATGCTCTCGGTCGACGTATCGCTGCTCGTCTTCAAAGCCCTACGACACTTTAGGAGCTCCAACAGGCACTGGTGCAAGAATGGAAGGCTACACCCCAGCAGCCGCGCGACCACCTGATCCTGAGTATTCAGTCCGTTGTGCGGCCTGTGTACGTTTGCATGGTGATCATATTCCATATTGATGTCGGGGTACATGCGCAGAAAACAGTGGCATTTTGTAGCACATGTGTTTCGGGACCGTTTTCTCAATTTATCACCAATAATGTGGACTTAGAGATCTGTGTCGTGTGTGTTCCCTATGTGCCTATGCCATTAGCGCCAGTTTCGTGTAGTGCCACGTGGTGTGGCAGCACCGCGTGGGATTAGCCGAGCGGTGTAAGGCGCTGGAGTCATGGACTGTGCGGCTGGTCCCGGCGGAGGTTCGAGTCCTCCCTCGGGCATGGGTGTGTGTGTTTGTCCTTAGGATAAATTAGGTTAAGTAGTGTTTAAGCTTAGGGACTGATGACCTTAGCAGTTAAGTCCCACAAGATTTCACACACATTTTGTGGCACCAAATTCTGCAATTATCCTTAATTTATGAGCACAAGTTTATATTAGTGGTCACTGTTAAATGTTGATTTGTTCACTAATCGATTTCACGACACGACAAACAGTTAGAAATTTTAAAACAACTTTTTCGTTCGGACTCTTTTGCTCCCACACAGTCGCCATGTGTTCTCCTACACACAGCTTTCGTTTTTTTAATACACTTCACTGCACTAACACAAATTATTTGCTCGTTTCAGGTTTTTGTGTACCCACATCCATCTCGCACTTTGGTTTAATTTGTTTGTTCCGATAGCGTGGAATTCGATCGTCTTTTGCTTTGTTTTTTCGGCTGTGGCAGCGTCTACGGTCCTTCTGTGCCTGTCTTTGTATAAGACACACACACACAAACATAGAGAGAGAGAGAGAGAGAGAGAGAGAGAGTGAGGAAGAGAGAGCGGGAGGGGAGAGAGGTATATTGCGGAACAGCGCAGAAACAGAGAAGAAAGAAGTAGCGTTTCACAATGTGGATGTGCATGTGTGAAACCAAGTGATCGAGAAAATATTGTGCATCTGGTGGACCCAGTGCTGCGCATCTGCTGAGTCACACCTGCAGTGGCTCTGTACTCTGAGCACTGTCTGCCACCAGAACATAACATGGCCAGTGGGAGCCACTCAGCCCCATTCGCACTTGGAGCCACTTCACTTTGACACCATAGTTTGTGCTTTTGTTTACACAGTCTCGTCGTAGTTGACAGTGTAGTACCTGGACTCTGTTTCTTGCTGAATTATTTGTGATGAGTCTTCGTACGTTTGGAGAAATACAAGTTAAGTAAATCTTCTGTTTTCTGTGTTAACTTGTTCGCTAATACTATCTGGTCCTTTCCAGCTTTTCTACCATGACTATTGCTGCACAGTTCTTTAACTCACCTGCCTTTGCCCTGTGTACAAAGTCATGCACAACAAGTTTACTTGCAAAAATATATCAGTGTACGCACCTAGTTCAGGAGCGATAGCGTCGTAGCCAGATCTGTGAAAAACTATCGCATGATCAGTGACGCTTCAATTTATTTCTTCTTTGCTATTAATTCTAATCACAACAAATTTCGCAAGTAGGGTCTACATGTGCCATTGAATGTACCTGCAAAATTATATCATTGCACGACACCTAGTTAAGGAGATATGACGTCATAAACATTGAGCTGCGTGGAAACTCAACTCCAACCGCGAAATTTGTTAGAAATATTCGTGTAACATGTTTACAAATATGTGTGAAATATGTTAAATATATATGAAAGATACGTGACCTATGCACACATGGGCAAAGCTGTGTGTAATGGGCTAAAAACGGAACGTGTATCTAGGGGAACTCATGGAAATAATGTACAAGCCAAAAAAAGTGAGCACTAAAGAAGGTTTTAATGTGAGAAACATTTGTGACCTCGTTAAAACGATTTGTAAACCAGACCATAGTGATGAAAGGCAGTGCTTTTAAATAAAATGTGTTTGGTACGACTAAGACTATACACAATAGCAGAAGGCGGCGTAGCTCGAATATTACTTGTAATACCGCCGCTGTGAAAGAGAGCCTTCAAACAGCCAATTCGTTCTTGAATAGGTTTCCTCACGAGCAAACATAATATTTTCTTATTTTTATCCAGATATGTTTCCCTGAAGTTGCGGCATCGTAAGTGGGTTTTCCGTTTCCTTTCTATTACATAACACGGAACTGCTCTTTACTATCTGCACATATAGTAAATTCAGTTTTTAAGAAAAGAAATTTCTATATGTATAGATTGTCAAGAGTAATTTTCCTTTTATCTAATAGAAATAACCAATTGGTGATGCTGTATCTTCAGGGGAATATGTATAGGTGAAAAGAATAAAAATTTGTGTTTGCACAAGGTAGAAGATGTCCAGAAGATATCTTTTTGATGAACCAAAGGAAAATATGTGCACATTTGTCATTTGTGAAACGAACACTGTCCACAGTATTTATTAGCTTATAAGAGGATTTCTTAAGCCTCGACTAACTCTAATGATAGACGAATGTGAGCTGCATCTTCCACACTGATATATCCTTGTCATTTGACTATGTAGTTTCATTTTTTGTACATTTACATGAATAAAGAAACAAACGGATTAGAACATCTAGCCTGTCGAAGTGGCCGAGCGGTTCTAGGCGCTACTGTCTTTTCATCCATAAAAACTTCTGTAAGGCTGAAGTGCAAAGTCTCCGAATGCCATTTCTGAGAGCCAAGTCTTTCTCTTTAATTGTTGCTTCAGATCGACGTAGGTGAAGTAGGACGCCAACGTATATTTAATTAGGGTTTCATACGTATTCTTCGTTATTTTAAACAATATTCTGAGTTACTTATACTACCTCTCACGTGGAGCTTATGGACATCAATACTTTTGGTGAAGGAAGTTTTAAAGCTGGGTGCAATACATTATAATAAAGTCCACATTTTGTATTCGAATGTTTTTAGCACACTTTTGTTTAGAGAGAAATGCGCACAATCGAATTAGCACACATTTCCAGGAGCAAAAATAAAAAAAATTAAGAAAACATTAGGGGGTATGAAAAACACAAACATTCTGCTTCTACACATTTTCACAGTCCTAAACATTGATCGCAATGAGCTCAGTAGCAAGTCATGTAGGAAAGTGCCCTGCACTCGAGGTTTGATCAACACATTACACTGCCCTGCTTTTTTTTTTTTTCTTTTCAGACGTCTCCCTCTCAATCTTTTACATCTCAAGCCTGTCTATGGCCCCGTAGAGGAGCAATATCGAGTTTTTTTCTTGTATTGCACAGCCTGATTCTCGAAGAGCATAACAGTTGACAAAAGGTGGATATCTGTTTTTTCCTGTAGTTTAGATATGTTGTATCCATTGATGTAAAGAGTAGCAAATACCATAGTCTGTGGCTGTGAGGCCAGAAAATCGTCTGGGATATAATACCACCTTTTAGTATAAAAATATACTTAGTCTCAATGAAATAAATTGTTTCAAGAGGAAAAGTCCGTTCAGTTACAATAGACTTTCGTTATTGAAATATTTAGACTGTGGATAAAATTCACTGTCAAAGAACAATTTTTTTTTCTTTATCGGCAGAACAGTCACCGAAGCGTTCTCAACAGTAACAAACAAATGCAACCGAAACACAGTTTCTTAGAAAAGTTGTATGTATTGCATGATGCATTTCTGGACCAATGATTGCTCATTTATCTCCCAAACCATGAAAAGAAAAGTACCAATGTAACTCAATGTAATTGCAAATACCATTACGTCTTGGATTAGAAACATTACAGAAGATAATCATTACGTACTTGGTACGCGTGTAGAAGCCAGTTCATAAAACTGTGCGTAGAACAACAAAAACCATCTACTTTCATTAAAAACTTTCTTCTTTTTCTAAAGTTTAATACTCTCTTTCCGATTTCTGAAACTGTTGTAAGACGAATAAGTTACCAGCTAAAGTATATTGTTCAGGACCGTTGCTTTGAGATTCTATGGAAGAATCATCAAAATTTTCGGTCATATGAAGTCTCGTTGGTATCCCTACAATACTCGAAACTAATCGTTCTATAAAACATTAATCTTCGATGTTAAGGTATTTTGTCTTTTTAGAAGCCTGTTTCTTGTCATTACTTGTCTGTATTTTATGTCCTCTATACACCGGCTATCATCAGTTATTTTTCAAGCAAAATAGTTAAATTCATCCAATAGTTTTTGTGCCTGATTTCATCACCTAAATCTATCAACAACTCCCGATTTAATGCCACAGTCCCCCATTCATTACACGTCCTGTGGCAAAACCCACCAGCGTCATTCACATACGAAGATGGTCTCATTCGGCCCATTTCAGTAATTGCAACCAGACAGAAATCACTGCGTGGTTTAGAAAAAGTATTACTTTTGTTGAAAAAATCTTGTCAAGACAACTTCCTTTCTATTCAAGTTATCTTCCAAGTCTTTTTCTGTCTCTGACATAGTTTCAATGTTAACTGCAAACGGTAAAGCCTATGTTATATCTCACTCGACTTTAACTGCTTTGCCATCCTTGTCTTTTGTTTCTTGTATTGCTTGCTCTTCGTCTAGACTGAATAACATCAGGGATATTTTGCAACAAAGTCAGCCTCCATCTGCAACCATGCTAGCCTCTACTTCCACTACAGCATGACCCTTGACTCTTATGACTGCAGCCAAGTTTCTTTAGCAGTTTAAAATAGCATACGATCTCTGTATTTTATTATAGATATCATCATACCTTGAGAGTGTGTATGAGTGTTCCAAACTTAGCAATGGCTAATTTATTTTCGCACTAGCTAAGTACCTGGCATTGCCAGGGTATGTATTTATACCAGTCTTCTATTACTCCATCTCCTCTTTCCCCCCCTCTCAGTCCATCTCCTCCACCCACGTTTCACTGTCTATTTCCTCCTCCCCTCTCTATGTCCATCTCTTCCTTCACCCTCCATGTCTATGCAGCTCCTTCTCTTTCGACATTTTTACCAATACCCCAGTAGGATGTTGCTGGTGCATCCCCTGCAGTATTTCTTTCCAGATAGTAAGTAATATGTGTACCATGTCGGTGAAGTCGATCCAGGATTTAAGCTTTTTACACGTGGGTTTGCCCATATGTCCACAGGTCACATATACTTCAGATACATTTAATATATTTGACACATATTTTTACACATATTTCAAGAGTATTTCTAACGAATTTCGCCGTTGGAGTTTAGTTCCCACGAAGCTCAATGTTTATGACGTCATACCTCCTCAACTAGGTGTCATACAGTTATAAAATTTTGCAGGTACATCCAGTGCCAAATGTGGACACTGCGTACGTGATCTGCTGCGATTAGAATTAATATCAAAGGAGAAATAAATTAAAACGTCACTGATGATGCGGCAGTTTTCCACGTATCTGAACTATGTGCGTACACTGGTATATTTTTGCAAGTACACGTATTGTGTATGACTTTCTACTCAGGGAAGAGAGAGGTGGGTTAAAGAGCGGTGCAGGACCAGATAGTATTAGCGAACAAGTTAACACAAAAAACAGAAGATTTACTTAACTCGTATTTCTCCAAACATACGAAGACACGTAACAAATAATGCAGCAAGGAACAGAGTCCAGGTATTACACTGTGAACTACGATGAGACTGTGTAAACAAAAGCACAAACTATGGTGTCGAAGTGGCTCCAAGGGCGAATGGGTCTGAGTGGCTCCCACTGGCCATGTTAGGTTCTGGTGGCAGAGTGTGCTCAGAGTACAGAGCCACTGCAGGTGTGGCTCAGCAGATGCGCACCATTGCGTCACCACATCCTACACAGCTGCTTTTGGCATCAAATGGAAACTTGGCATTCTGTTACCAACCTTGATACGCCTTGTGGTGGTACTGATATGTGACATCACAGCACTCATCCTATATTTCAATATTTTCGGCAAAATGTGTTGTAAATAGTGTTGGTGGTGAAGAAGTTATAACTTAAAAGGTAATTTATGACAAGGCAGTTTAACTGCATGGGCTGCGAAAATATAATAAGCGATATAATCTTTTCCTCTCATCATTTGGTGAGAGGTGAAAAGTCCTGTAAAGGTTTGGAATTATTTGTAGGCTTGTTGGAAGTCGCTAAGTGCTGTCATTCCCAAATACTGAATGCACACAGTCTTACTGTTTGCTCGCCACAGCTCACTCCTAAGAGGGGTAGATGCTCCCTCCATAGTAGTTCTTTCCAGAACGTAAGTGATATGTGGCCGAAGTTTGGTTGAAGTCAATCCAGTGGTTTAGGAGGGACGTGAATCAGACATATAACATTCACTTTTATATTTCGTGTTTATTACATTACACATCGAAAAAGTCTCTCATTTTAATGCCCACTGACGCGTCAAAATTGTGATCAACGAGAAACAAAGCTAGAACATACACTGAAGAGCCAAAGAAACTGGTGCACCTGCCTAATATCGTGTAGGGCTCCCCCGAGCACGCAGAAGTGCCGCAACACGACATAGCATGGACTCGACTATTGACTGAAGTAGTGCTGGAGGGAACTGACACTATGAATCCTGCAGGGCTGTCCATAAGCCTGTAAGAGTACGAGGGGATGCAGATCTCTTCCGAACAGCACGTTTATTTCTTTATGCGTCAAGTTCCGTAGGACCAAATTGAGGAGCAAATTTCCAAGATGATGTAACATGTCAGTACATGAAATTACAAAATAAAAGTAATAACAGATAAAAATAAAATGTTAATGAACCCGAAAAAATCAATCCATAAGTTTAAGTAAACGCAACCAACAACACAAGAATCAGATTAATTTTTATAGGAACTCCTCGACAGAATAGAAGGCGTGACCCATGAGGAAACTCTTCAGATTCGATTTAAAAGTGGGTGGATAACTGCTAAGATTTTTAATTCGAGTGGTAGCTTATTGAAAATGGATGCAGCCGTATACTGCATACCTTCCAGTACAAGAGTCGAGGAAGTCCGAGTCAAATGCAGGTTTGATTTCTGCCGAATATTAACTGAGTGAAAAATTCTTATTTGTGGTAATAAGCTAATTTTGTTACCAATAAATGACAGTAAGGAGTATATATATATATGAGGTGCCAATGTCAAAACACCCAGACTCTTGAACAGGGTTCGACAAGTGGTTCGTGAACTTACACTACTTATTGCCCGAACCACCCGTTTCTGAGACAAAGATATCCTTTTAGAATGGGAAGAGTTACCCCAAAATATAATACCATACGACATAAGCGAATGAAAAAGAGCAAAGCAGACTATTTTTCATGTCGAACGATGACGCACTTCAGATGCCGTTCGAATCGTAAAAATGGCAGCATTAAGTCTTTGAACAAGATCCTGAATGTGGGCTTTCCACAACAGTTTACTATCTATCTGAATAACTAGAAAACTTAATTTTTCAGTTTCACTAATCATATGCCCAGTCTGTGAAATTAAAATGTCAGCTTTTGTTGAATAGTGTGTTGTAAACTATAAAAACTGAGTCTTAATGTGATTTACCGTTAGTTTATTTTCTACAAGCCATGAACTTAGGTCATGAACCACACTATTTGAAACTGGGGCAATGTTTCACACAACCACCTTTACTACCAAGCCAGTGTCATTATTAAAAAGCAATATTTTAGAGTTACCTGCAATTCTAGAGGGCATATCATTAATATAAATAAGGAACAGGAATGGACCCAACACTGATCCCTGTGGCACACCCCTTATGACTTTACCCCACTCACCAACCGGGGTGGTGCAGGGGTTAGCAAACTGGACTCGCATTCGGGAGCACGACGGTTCAATCCCGCGTCTGGCCATCCTGATTTAGGTTTCCCTAAATCGCTCCAGGCAAATGCCAGGATGGTTCCTTTGAAAGGGCATGGCAGACTTCCTTCCCCGTCCTTCCCTAATCCGATGAGACCGATGACCTCGCTGTTTGATCTCTTCCCCAAACAACCCAACCCCCCCCCCCCCCCCATGTACCCCACTCAGACCTTGTAACGCCGGAAATGTATATCCTCCTATTTCCATCTATTGTACTATAATTTGTTTTCCTTATTTCTGTTACCTGAATACATGACATTTCTGTGTCTTTACATATTGTAATTGTTTTACTATTTGTATATATATATTTATGCATTTATGTCGATGTATAATTGGTTTCTTTCGTAAATATTATTTGTATTTTTTCGCTGGGTCTTGCCTAGGGAAAACTGCTATCGAACGATTACATCGATAGGCCGTGTGAAGACTCAAAGTGTGTAGGGTCTTTGGTAGTGTTAACTCTGCCGCGTGGAGCGCGGGCAGAGCTGTGGGAGTCTGGCTGGAGTAGCGAGTGGAGCAGGTGTGTTGTGTGACGCTCCCGCGAGTTGCCGCGCTTTCGGGGTTTGGCAGCATGTAATTGCGCTCGACTCGCGATGATAGTTTCTGACATGGTGTCGCGGACGGGAAGCATTAGCTGGCGCACATCAGGAGCCCGTTTCGCCTGGTGACCGTGTCGAGAAGAAGGCGCGCCAACATCCACCTTCTGCAACAGCGACGGCCGACAATGAGTGACTGTCGCCACATCCTCGATCGACGGCTTCAAACCTTCAATCAACCAACAAGGAAGACTGGAAGCACGTAAAGTTTTAGAACTGTATGGCAGACCTCAGCTTTTCAAATTGTTCCATTTGCCTCGCAAAATTACAGCAACGTAGCATGAACCTTTGTTGCTCATTGTCCCAATTGCATTGCCAAGCAGGGTCCCTTCCTTTTCCGAAATGAACCCGAGTGTCGTTGAAATTCAAACGACAGCATAATTCCATTTCACTGCTTTAATTTCAAAGTTCAATTTAAGTATTCATAGCTGGCTACAATAGTTAGATTACACAAGCACAAATTAAGAGTGCGAGTTTTGTTACCGTATTTTAGCTTACCTGTGACTGCAGCTCAGCTTGGTATGTACTAAATTTTACTATTGTTAATTGTTAAGAATCGTTTAATTCAAGTTCAAAGTTAAATCTCTTGTTTCTAAATTGCGTAGATTCAAGTAGCTTTAGAAATGATTGTTGAGGTAGTCCAAGACTAACTGTATTTCGATGTGCTTCAGAAAGAAAGCTCACTATTAACTTCAGTCACTAAATCAACTTTCGATTTTCCGGTTTCATTAATTCTTTTGCTAAATTAAGTGTAGCGAAATTTATTACTTCTGACAAACTTTCAGTTTTCACACTACACGTGTCAACCTTCAGTTGCCACGCTTCTAGTGCCAATTATATGTGTAATAACCTTTCTTTTTCAGTTATTATAGTAATTGTCCATAGGACTGGCGACCGTAATTTCCCCCAAATCTCAAATATCTAATTACCGCTAGTTGATTGTTAACGTAACGGCCGCACATTTACTTTCTTTATTAACTTTATCCCTAATTCAAAATTAATTTCCACCAGTTTCACTTGCATTTTTCCTTTCATTTAGATGTAACCCTTTCCTCCCTCTTTACCGACAGGTTAGCTTCGGTGACGATTGCTTTTCCAAAATTCCCATTAGGTACACGCGGTTTCATTTTTCACTGTCATTAAGGTCGATAAGTGAGGGGGAGGTTACAACCTCACATCACAGCCATTCTCAACATTGTGAATAATGATCTTTTGCTGTCTGTTGCTAGACTAAAAAGAGAAACCAATTGTGAGCTACCCCCTGTATTTTCTAATGGTCCAACATCTGGAGCAATATTTTGTGATCAACACAATGAAGCGCCTTAGTTAAATCATTAAAAAAATATGACTAGCGTTCCAGTACCTCACAGGGAAAAGATAATACAGCATTTTCAGTCGTTAAACGACTTCTAAAGCTGAACTGTATGTTTGGTAGCAAATCGTGTGATATAAAATGATCAATTAACCTTACGTACACAGCCTCTTCAATACATTTAGCAGACACTGATGGCATGGAAATACAAAAATGGCTAAATACAGGGCTAACATGTGCAGCAGAGTACTTTAATGTTCAGCTAGGCACTCCATCATATCCATTAGAGTCCTTGTCTTAAGTGATCTAATTCCTGACTCAATATCCCCCTTGTATGAATCACGAGAAGTATTTCAGACATCAATCTCGGAAAGGAATTTGCTAAAGAAATCATATGATCGCAAGTAGAAACTAAATTTTTATTTAATTCGACAGCAATGTTCAGAAACTGGTTGTTAAATACTGTACATATATCTGATTTATCAGTAATAGAAATATTTTTACTACAAACGGACTTTATATTGTCGACCTCATGCTGCTGACGCGACACTTCCTTTGCAACTGACCATATGGTTCCAATTTTATCCTGTGAATTAGCTATTCTATTTGCATATCACATACGCTTTACCTTCCAAATAACATTTTTGATCACGTTACAATACTGTTTGTAATGGGCTACTGTAGCTTGATTATGACTACTTCTAAGTTTTGATATAATTCCCACTTTGTTCTACATGATATCCTTATCCCACTAGTCAGCCACCTGGGGCTGCCTATTGCTGCTAGTACTCCGTTTAGAACGTTCTAATGGAAAGCAACTCTCAAAGAGCATGAGAAATGAGTTAAGGAAAGCATTGTGTTATCGGCACTATAAATATCATGCCACTCTTGTCCCTTGACAGGGTTTAGAAAACTCTGTTGCTGTTGGATTTACTTTCCTACATAGTTTGCAATTATGTCACATTTGAGTACAAAAGCCTTTTAGTATTAAAATTTGTGCATCATGGCCTGAAAGGCCATTCACCCTTTTACTAACAGAATGCCCATATCGTAATGAAGAATGATAATTATGTCAATGGCTGTGAAACCTGTTCCCCTGCACCCTAACTTGGAAAAGCACAGTCTTAATCAGATCATGTGAGTTTAGATCTACCAACATCCTTTTTCTTGCACCATCATACACAAAATTTATAGTGAAGTTCACCACATACATATAATTTCTGGTACTTCGTACAAAGTGAATCACGGGTCTTCTCTAGCTTGAGCAGAAATGCTCTGAAGTCAGTTAGGGGACCTATAAACAACAACAATTAGAAGTTTAGTTTCGCTAAATTCAGCTGCCCCTGCACAACATTCAAATATCTGTTCAGTGCAGTGCTGTGATACGTCTATGGACTCAAATGGAGTACTGTTTTTTACGTACATAGCCACTCCTCCACCCCAAAAGGAACTCCTTGAAAAACAGCCAGATAATATGTATCCTGGTAAAGGAAGTCACTGAATTGTCGAATTATTTAACAGGTGCTCCATTACACCAATAATTTCAGAGTCAACATCTATAATTATTTCATTAACTTTATCCGTAATATCTCTTATATTTTGATGAAATATGCTAATTCCTTCTCTACGTGGAAACAGGACATCGTCTGAAAGTGAGCCCTTAGAGGAACTTCCGTTAAGGGGACCACACCCTGCCTGTCTAACCTGTGATGATTTAGGCAAGTATTTGACACATTTCTGAGAAAACTATTTGATGCAGGACCTTAATATTTTTACTGTATACTACATGATGCTAATAGGGTCAACTGTACTAAAATCTGCTTTATCCATTTTATAGTTTTTAAGAAATACTTTTTTAAATTTATTAACAAAAATATTAAATTTCTTGTGCAGAAAACTTTTTTGTGTACTTCCTAATGGGGAATATTAATGAGTGTAGTACCAGAGGTGGCTTTTTATATTATGCAGAGTCTCTGAAAACTTCATTCATTTGTCTATGATAGTTTCTGGTATAATGGGGTATATATACTGAAAATTTTAGTTTGCAGGAAATTGCCTTTAAAGATAAAACTTTTGAAATTTGTTACTTACAGTTAATTAAACTGTCCTGCAGCATACGATGGCCTTTCTTTGGCCTCTAGCAGGTCTTCCAGCTTCTTTTTCACATTCCTGGATGTTTGCCTTGCTTTCTTGGCCATATTAGATGCAGACCTGTCTGCATCCGCTATCCTCATTCTATCGTAATGTTGCAGCCCACTGATCATATTTTCACCAGGATTAATTCTTGGCTTTTTCAGTACCCAACTCTTTACAATAATACCACAAATGAATGTAATAACAGCATCATGAACTCCTAGTGTCATTGAATGCATGCCTACAAATACAGATTTCGGAAGGCGGTTCCAAATTACGCTGCTGAAACATTCATTTGGGTTCTGTCTGCCCATGCAGACTTTTCCTTAGAAGGTCGGGATGAGCCAAGTCTCTAAAAATAGGTTTAATTGCTGTAATAACAGCAGTAGGAAGAGAATGCTGGTAAGAATAAGATTCTGCAATTGCCTGAGCCCCATTGTATTTGCACCACGAATTTTCTCCTGATGGACACAATCCATGACATGGCTTATAATCGGTAGAGGACTTATGGAAGAATGTGACCCAAACACCTTTCTTAATTGCCTCCAAATTTTCTTTATTTCTCGTAATTGACTGCACATAGTATACCTGCAAGTTTTCTATTTCAGTTTTAGTTAACTGACCCTTTCCAGTCAACAATTTTCCATCTTCATTTTTTCTTCTTCTCATATCAACAGTTAGTTTTCTCTGACTTGTTCCCAAACGTTTTTGAACATGGCATCTCCATAAGGCTTTGATTTCACCACTCTTTGTTGTATGCCTTACTGTCACCATCGCTCAAATATTTGGTGTACATTACTCCTCTAGTTTCTACAGAGTGATAAAATATTTGTTGTACTCTATGAACTTCCATACCACCACTTGTTCCTCTAAAATTAGCCACACAGCTGTGTTCTTTATGTTCATTGACATTACAACACTTGCAATATTTAGACATAATCTCCACATCTAACACTTTACCGGTGTCTACACTCGTGGCAGTCACTACTCCATTCAGAGAAGTACGTCCACTTTTCTGCCAAGTTCCATCAAGTGCAACTGAAATATCCGAACATCCACTGCTTCCCCAGCAGCCAGTTTCATGCTTTCCTCACTGACCTTACATACAGCTTTCTCTAATTTTTCAAATTTATTTGGTGGTTGATGAAAATTCATCACTGAACAAAATGTTCTCCCTGCAGTCATGCCCTTACCAATGGATCGTAAGGCATAAACTAATCTAGTATTGATTTCATAAGGGCCACTTGCATCTGGTTTTGAAGAACTCATAAATGAAATCACAGCTGAGCATTTAGTGCAGATTAAATCCAAAGCATTTGCTAGGTCTTTTCTCCCACTGGCACTCTCACAAATTTTTACACTGTGTGACTCACTGACTACATTGTACAAATTTAGAAATTACATCTGATAATATTCTCAAATTTATAATAGTATTGCTGCACCCCTTGTCACTTACAGTAAATTCGTTGTAACTCTCTTGAAATGGTGAGAAATTCTTTGATGGTGCACTTGTTGAAGAATTACAATTAGAAACATCGTTGCCAGGTGACATAACCTCTTGTACAGAAAGTATTCTAAACTTGTTTCCTCTAAATTGCTGTTCCTTGAAAATGCCTTTACGTTTCGTCATCTTCAATAAACACAACAAAATACACGTAAACAAGCACTACAAACGTAAGTATAACAACTACTTGCAATCACACTTGAACAAAACTAACCACGTGTTTGAAAGCGTGTTGTTTACACACAGAAACAAACATCAGAAACAAAAGAATACCAACCGTTGCATTCCAAGGATAGCCAACACACTCGGAGTAGAAACAAATCCCTAACGTACAATATAGGGGATATAGAAATCTAAAATATATCCAGAATATTAGTGACAGAAAAGTGGGCGTGGCACATAAACACACGTGGTAGGAAAATGCTCTCCAAATGCTTCAAAAAGTTTTTTTCAGCGAAATCCTTTTCAGATGCTTAAATAAAACCTTAATCTATCGAAATATAATGAAAACCGAAAATCGATTTTTTTCGACCTGAACTACGGTGTGGTTCTCTTAAGCAAGTACACCTACCAGCTGACTTCAAGCTAAAAAAGGTGCAGGTCTAACACCAACTACTACAGGAACTTTTCCATGCGTGATCCCACCACCACCACCACCCACTGCACTGTCACCTATAAGATTTGCCAGCCTCCCCTTCCCATCCTATTGAGGGGCAGGCCATGCCTAGTGAAACCCGATCTACTGATAGACCCAACTGGCACCACTGAAATGTGACCCACGCCCTCTGCCATCAGCGCCCTGTCTAGTCCCATGCTAACGCGCCTAACAGCTGCATTAAGATGAGGCCGATCATGACGCAGAAACAGTCGCACCTGTTTGAGTAGCTATCTTTCCCAGGTCACCACGTACATCACATTCCTCGTACCTATCAAGATTGTTACCTGCTCCACCCAGTATTTCTACCTGATCCTCCTTTGTAAAATTCCTACATAACTCACCTATGCTGTCATTCACCGGAGCCAAACGTGCACTAGGCTCCACAATGCTAGTAACCTGGTACTCACTCCCCAACACTTCCTGCAACAGCTGGCCCACACCTCTACCGTGCGAACTACCTAGCAACATAACCTTCTTCTTTCTGTTAGGCCTTTCAACTGACCTAGGCCTCCTAACTGATGAGGACTGCTGTACGTTTCCTACACCTACAGCTATAAGAGGCTCCTCTCCAATAAACTCTGACAGTTGGTCAAATCTATTGTACACTCCTGGAAATGGAAAAAAGAACATTGACACCGGTGTGTCAGACCCACCATACTTGCTCCGGACACTGCGAGAGGGCTGTACAAGCAATGATCACACGCACGGCACAGCGGACACACCAGGAACCGCGGTGTTGGCAGTCGAATGGCGCTAGCTGCGCAGCATTTGTGCACCGCCGCCGTCAGTGTCAGCCAGTTTGCCGTGGCATACGGAGCTCCATCGCAGTCTTTAACACTGGTAGCATGCCGCGACAGCGTGGACGTGAACCGTATGTGCAGTTGACGGACTTTGAGCGAGGGCGTATAGTGGGCATGCGGAAGGCCGGGTGGACGTACCGCCGAATTGCTCAACACGTGGGGCGTGAGGTCTCCACAGTACATCGATGTTGTCGCCAGTGGTCGGCGGAAGGTGCACGTGCCCGTCGACCTGGGACCGGACCGCAGCGACGCACGGATGCACGCCAAGACCGTAGGATCCTACGCAGTGCCGTAGGGGACCGCACCACCACTTCCCAGCAAATTAGGGACACTGTTGCTCCTGGGGTATCGGTGAGGACCATTCGCAACCGTCTCCATGAAGCTGGGCTACGGTCCCGCACACCGATAGGCCGTCTTCCGCTCACGCCCCAACATCGTGCAGCCCGCCTCCAGTGGTGTCGCGACAGGTGTGAATGGAGGGACGAATGGAGACGTGTCGTCTTCAGCGATGAGAGTCGCTTCTGCCTTGGTGCCAATGATGGTCGTATGCGTGTTTGGCGCCGTGCAGGTGAGCGCCACAATCAGGACTGCATACGACCGAGGCACACAGGGCCAACATCCGGCATCATGGTGTGGGGAGCGATCTCCTACACTGGCCGTACACCACTGGTGATCGTCGAGGGGACACTGAATAGTGCACGGTACATCCAAACCGTCATCGAACCCATCGTTCTACCATTCCTAGACCGGCAAGGGAACTTGCTGTTCCAACAGGACAATGCACGTCCGCATGTATCCCGTGCCACCCAACGTGCTCTAGAAGGTGTAAGTCAACTACCCTGGCCAGCAAGATCTCCGGATCTGTCCTCCATTGAGCATGTTTGGGACTGGATGAAGCGTCGTCTCACGCGGTCTGCACGTCCAGCACGAACGCTGGTCCAACTGAGGCGCCAGGTGGAAATGGCATGGCAAGCCGTTCCACAGGACTACATCCAGCATCTCTACGATCGTCTCCATGGGAGAATAGCAGCCTGCATTGCTGCGAAAGGTGGATATACACTGTACTAGTGCCGACATTGTGCATGCTCTGTTGCCTGTGTCTATGTGCCTATGGTTCTGTCAGTGTGATCATGTTATGTATCTGACCCCAGGAATGTGTCAATAAAGTTTCCCCTTCCTGGGACAATGAATTCACGGTGTTCTTATTTCAGTTTCCAGGAGTGTATATACGCTAAATATAACTGTCCGAATACCTTCTCCTAGGTGCTTTCTTGCCGGCTGCCAGTTCCCATTCCCCACCACCCTTCACCCTCCTCAACCTGTCTAGTTTCTCCTTTGCGCGTTGTAACTGCACCTGAAGGGCACAGATCTCAGGCTCCTGCTCCTCTATCAGTTTATTCCTACTACAGATTCTGCATTCCCAGGAGAGGATCTCGGTAGAATGCCCACTAGCTTCTCCACTGCCTTCCCCTCAACGAAAATACTTTGAACAAATCCCACATCATAACCCATTACTCACAAACCTACGACAGAGCCCACAGTTCTCTCATGGTAGAATTTTACAGTAACTGAAAAAAACTATGTCTACGTTACCTAAGTTCAGTTACGCTAGTAGAACTATTTATAGTACTAACAATAGCGGTCTTCAAATTCTCTGTCGATACTAAGAAAGGAACAACTTGTATTCATACTACTATACAACAGCTAATACCAATACCAACAAAACTTCACAAATTAGGTAAAACCAATAATTATAGCGGCCACTAGAACACCTAACGAAGTTAAAACACTGAAGGAAAATTTTACTGAAATACTTCTCTAGAAACAATATGAAACGTCAGCTGAAAACTAAATCACGAAATTTATTAAATGACTTCAACGCACAGAGAACTCTAAAAAACACACCACTGCAAGGCATCCCAGATACGCTAGATAATCTTCGTGTCTAGGGAGTTTGGTGGCCAGAGGGAGTGCTTAAACTCAGAAGAGTGTTCCTGAAGCCACTCGGTAGCAATTCTGGACGTTTTGGGTCCCGCATTGTCCTGCTGGAATTACCAAAGTCCGTCGGAATGGACAATGGAGATGAATGGCTACAGGTGATCAGACAAGATGCTT
Source organism: Schistocerca americana (assembly GCF_021461395.2). NCBI lineage: Eukaryota > Metazoa > Arthropoda > Insecta > Orthoptera > Acrididae > Schistocerca > Schistocerca americana. The sequence goes on along the minus strand of NC_060123.1, from coordinate 632,214,697 downwards.
AGGTACGTGTCACCTGTCAAAGTCGTATCTAGACGTATCAAGTTTCCCATGTCACTCCAACTACACGCCCCTAACACCATTACAGAGCCTCCACCAGCTCGAACAGTCTCCTCTTGACATGCAGGGTCCATGAGCTCATGAGGTTGTCTCCATACCCGTACACCTCCATCCGTTCGATACAATTTCAAACGAGACTCGTCCGACTAAGCAGCAAGTTGCCAGTCATCATCAGTTCAATGTCGGTGTTGACCCTTAGCTGTTTAGTCCCCCTTAAACATCCCAACAACCACCACCACCATCGGTGTTGACGGTCCCAGGCGAGGCGTAATGCTTTGTGTCGTGGAGTCATCAAGGGTACACGGGTTGGCCCTCGGCTCCGAAAGCCCATATGGAATGATTCGCATGCTGACGAGAATGATGGCAAAGCATTGAAATCTGCAGCAACTTGCGTAAGGGTTGCGAGTTCTGTCACGTTGAACGATTCTCTACAGTCGTCGTCGGCCCCGTTCGTGCATGGTCTTTTACCGGCCGGAGCGATGTCTAAGATTTGACGTTTTACCGGATTCTTGATACTCACGGTACACTCGTGAAACGGTCATATTGGAAAATCCCCAATTCATCGCTACCTCGGATATGCTATGTCCCATCGCTCGTGTGCCGTCCAAACTCTCTAAAATCTTGATAACCTGCCATTGTAGCACCAGTTATCGATGTAACAACTGCCCCAGACACTAGTTGCCTTGTATAGCCGTTGAAATGATAATTAAATGGACACCCTAGCTGCAAACAGGCGTTGATGTACTTCATTGGGGACATGTTGAAAATGTGAGCCCCGATCGGGACTCGAATCCGGGATCTCCTGCTTACATGGCAGACGCTCTATCCATCTGAGCCACCGTGGGTACAGAGGACAGTGCGTCTGCAGGGACTTATCCCTTGCACGCTCCCCGTGAGATCGAGTCCCGGTCGGGGCACACATTTTCAACATGTCCCCAATGTAGTACATCAACGCCTGTTTGCAGCTAGGGTGTCCATTTAATTATCATTTCATTTCTAGCAAAGCTGCATGGTCATCCACGGTAACTGTTCTTTCGGGAACAGATACTACCGTCATACATACTTAAAATATGGCTTCCGGGTCATTGACCTTCTTGTGCGAACGCACACGCTATGCCCGAACTCGTACGGGACTTGGTAGATTAATCTGCCAAGAGTAATGAGTATGATGGGCAAACATCTATTAGGCGCACTACGAATGTAGTGGTGTGGACATGTTGGGAATGTGGATCTCACGGGGAGCGTGCAAGGGATAAGTCCCTGCAGACGCACTATCCTCTGTGCCCACGGTGGCTCAGATGGATGGAGCGTCTGCCATGTAAGCAGGAGATCCCGAGTTCGAGTCCCGGTCGGGGCACACATTTTCAACATGTCCCCAATGAAGTACAACAACGCCTGTTTGCAGCCAGGGTGTCCATTTAATTATCATTTCATTTGTAGCAAAGCTGCATGGTCATCCACTGTAACTGTTCTTTCGGGAACAGATACTACAGTCATATATTGTATAGCCGTTGCCAACGGCAGCGCCGTATTGTGCCTGTTTATATATCTGTATATTTGAATACGCATACCTATACCAGTTTCTTTGGCACTTCAGTGTATATCTCTGTATTTGAATATGCATGCCTATACCAGTTCCTCCGGCGCTTCAGTGTAGAATATTAGTTGCAAGCTGCACTCCTATAGCGCAAGTAGACTGCGTTTTATTTGGTGACATGGCATTAGGGTTGGATATAGCGACCCCTTATCGACCAGTTTGGCGGACCACCTCTGGAAGCAAGTAGCGCAGTCCCGAGCGGATACACAGTTCCAGATTCAGATGCAGGGCTACTATAGCGGCAGTACGCAGAGGCTCGCCTGTGAATCCATTGTCTGGGGGCGGCAGGCGCTGTGTAGAATGTTGATGACCCGTATCTGTCCGTGGCGTCACGTCGCACGGCTTTCTCCACTGAGGAACGGGCAGGGTCGGCCACTTCACGTCAACCCCACATTAGACAAACAGAGTGCAACGCCCTACCTGACTGCTGTGTTAAGACAAGCACGGAAGTTCGTCTGTGATTCTCTTATTGCTTCAAAGAGTCTGGCCACCGATTCGCACGCAGCAGATGTGAGACTCGTTTCAGATCCATATGTCACTGAGTCTGTATTGTTTTAAATTGTAGCAATTACTTCAGTTTGAGTTTGTCATGATGGATACCGAAAACATCTGAGATTTGGGATATCGCTTAGTTCATTTACACTTTTCGAAAGTCGAGATATCGCAGATTTCGTATATGAACTGAAAGTCGTCCACTAGAAAACGGCATTCAAATTATTTGTCTTTCCGAGAATTATTAGTCGCTGGCAGTGTGAAAATAGACACTCTGCATTTAATTATTCTGCCACGAACTTCATTGACTTCGTCCACATAGCGATGTTACATTTTGGAAGAATAGCCGCCTGAATAATCCGGTGTCGGCGCAGCTGAGTTTTTGCCCCGTACCCATCTAGACTGCAAGACAAAGGACACTCGCTTTTTCGGGGTTGTTTGGAGTAGATCATTCACACGTTCGCTCCCCGCCCTAGTTCGATAACTCTGTCTGATGTTTCATTTTGTTGACTGATCATAAGCTGCAACATACATGAAGTTATGGGTAGAATGTTGTTTGCTAGCTTGCTTTGGTGTAAGGCTTCGTTCGTAGAACTTTCGGTTTTGTAGATTTAATTTCTGTGTTACTGGGGTTAAACCTGTTGCTCAACGCGTGATACTGCATTCCATGCGCAAGAATCAGTATCAGTCTTTCGTGGATTCATCCCTGTATGTAGGTCATGGCATGCACTACTAACCCACTTGCTTAGTTGACCAAAGTCATGGTATAGCAACATGCACACATACAAATGGCGTTGGGATCGCGTACAAAAGGTACAGAAGGACACTGCATTGGTCGAACTGTCACTGTAGATGATTCATAAGAAAAGATTTCCGGCGTGGTTATGGCCGCACTACTAGCATTAACACTTTGAACGCGAAATGCTAGTTGGAAATACGCACATGGGACATACCATTTCGGAAATCGTTAAGGAATTTAATATTCCGACATCCACACTGTCAACAGGGTGTCGAGAATATCAACTTTCCGGCATTACCTCTAGAACGTAGTGGCCGACGTCCTTCATTTAACGACCAAGAGCAGCGGCGTCTGCGTGGGGTTTTCGTAACTAACAGATACGCAACACGGCGTGAAATAGCCACAGAAATCACTGTTGGACTTACGACGAACGTTACCCTTAGGACAGTGCGACAAAATTTGGCGTTCCTGGGCTATGACAGCAGACTACCGAATCAAGTGCCTCCGATAACAGCACGACATCGCCTGAATCACCTCTTCTGGGCTCATGACCATATCAGTTGGACCCTAGGCCTGGCCTGGCCAATAAGTCCCAATTTCAGTTGTTGCGAACTGTTGGTAGCGTTAGAGTGTGGCGTAGAACTCACGAAGCCATGGATCCAAGTTGTCAACAAGACACCCTGAAAGTTGGTGTTGGCTACATAATGTCGTGGGCTGTGTTTGATCCAAATGAACGGATCATTGAATGGAAATGGTTGTTTTCGGCTGATTGGATACTATTTGAAGCCGTTGATGGACTTCATGTTCCAAAACAACGACGGCTTTCCTATGGATGACAATGCATCCTGTCACTGGGCCACTATTCTTCGCAATTGGTTTTAAGAACATTCTGGATAGTTCAAGCAAATGGTTTGGCCACCCAGATCTCTTGACATGAGTCCCAGCGATCATTTCAGCACCGAACAGAAACTGAAAGTAACTGCTAATATGAGCGTGATTGGGCCTAGACATTGTTAGGAAGTGTGTTACTTACGGACTCAATAAACGAAGTTATGAACTGTTATCCCTTCGAAACAATATTTTCTCTCGTATTGACGAACTGGTGATTTTAATACCCGTAAAGGAAAGATACACGTTTTCTTTTTAGGCGACACGGTCAGGTTTCGTACGAAGCGTATCTTTTATACACGTTCAATAGCCGCATAAATGTCGTTTCAATTAAGAATTAGCGAAATATAGCGGGAGGGAGGTTACAACTAAAGAAGCTTGCAGCAGATCAGTACTTCCATGTAATCTCGTTACTCAGATTTTTGAGCAGGGAAGGTTGATGTGGGCATGAAAACTGAGAAAAAAAGACTAGCTTATCTGTAAATTGGATAACGCAAGAAATAAATTTTAGTTACTGGTGAAAAATGTGTGTTAGACTTGCAAACAAGTAAATAATCCGACACACGCTTCTACACTCCTGGAAATGGAAAAAAGAACACATTGACACCGGTGTGTCAGACCCACCATACTTGCTCCGGACACTGCGAGAGGGCTGTACAAGCAATGATCACACGCACGGCACAGCGGACACACCAGGAACCGCGGTGTTGGCCGTCGAATGGCGCTAGCTGCTCAGCATTTGTGCACCGCCGCCGTCAGTGTCAGCCAGTTTGCCGTGGCATACGGAGCTCCATCGCAGTCTTTAACACTGGTAGCATGCCGCGACAGCGTGGACGTGAACCGTATGTGCAGTTGACGGACTCTGAGCGAGGGCGTATAGTGGGCATGCGGGAGGCCGGGTGGACGTACCGCCGAATTGCTCAACACGTGGGGCGTGAGGTCTCCACAGTACATCGATGTTGTCGCCAGTGGTCGGCGGAAGGTGCACGTGCCCGTCGACCTGGGACCGGACCGCAGCGACGCACGGATGCACGCCAAGACCGTAGGATCCTACGCAGTGCCGTAGGGGACCGCACCGCCACTTCCCAGCAAATTAGGGACACTTTTGCTCCTGGGGTATCGGCGAGGACCATTCGCAACCGTCTCCATGAAGCTGGGCTACGGTCCTGCACACCGTTAGGCCGTCTTCCGCTCACGCCCCAACATCGTGCAGCCCGCCTCCAGTGGTGTCGCGACAGGCGTGAATGGAGGGACGAATGGAGACGTGTCGTCTTCAGCGATGAGAGTCGCTTCTGCCTTGGTGCCAATGATGGTCGTATGCGTGTTTGGCGCCGTGCAGGTGAGCGCCACAATCAGGACTGCATACGACCGAGCCACACAGGGCCAACACACTGGCCGTACACCACTGGTGATCGTCGAGGGGACACTGAATAGTGCACGGTACATCCAAACCGTCATCGAACCCATCGTCTACCATTCCTAGACCGGCAAGGGAACTTGCTGTTCCAACAGGACAATGCACGTCCGCATGTATCTCGTGCCACCCAACGTGCTCTAGATGGTGTAAATCAACTACCCTGGCCAGCAGGATCTCCGGATCTGTCCCCCATTGAGCATGTTGGGGACTGGATGAAGCGTCGTCTCACGCGGTCTGCACGTCCAGCACGAACGCTGGTCCAACTGAGGCGCCAGGTGGAAATGGCATGGTAAGCCGTTCCACAGGACTACATCCAGCATCTCTACGATCGTCTCCATGGGAGAATAGCAGCCTGCATTGCTGCGAAAGGTGGATATACACTGTACTAGTGCCGACATTGTGCATGCTCTGTTGCCTGTGTCTATGTGCCTGTGGTTCTGTCAGTGTGATCATGTGACGTATCTGACCCCAGGAATGTGTCAATAAAGTTTCCCCTTCCTGGGACAATGAATTCACGGTGTTCTTATTTCAATTTCCAGAAGTGTATTTAGAGGCATTCTCTGACACTTGGCTGTAGACCTGGAATGCGACATGACCTCGTCCGCCATCATGGGAGAAGTGGTCCTACAGTGCAGAAAGGAGATTCCACTTCGTGATGCGCGTTTCATTATGTCGAGACCGCGAGCCCATCAAAATTCACGCGTGTTAGCCGACTGCGCGGTTCGTACGAGGGGCTTTCGATAAATAATGCAACACATTTTTTCACCAATTTCGGTTGAAAAAATGCGAAATCTGTTGCGGTACATCGTGTGATACTCCTGCTTCAGCCCCTGTAGTTTCATGAAGTTCCGACAGGTGGTGACGCTGTACGTAGCCTTCAAAATGGATTCTGTAACGGAAGTCTGTTTCAAGCAGAGAGGTGTTATTGAGTTTCTTTGGCGGAAAGCCGTAGCATCACAGATATTCATAGGCGCCCGCAGAATTTTTGCAGAGGTCTGGCAGTGAAGAAAAGCACGGCCCGTCTTTGAGCGAGGCGTCTGTCATCAGACCAACAAGGTCGCTCAGACCTGTCGGACATCACGCATACCGGCCGGACCCACACAGCTGTGACTCCGGCGATGTTGGAAAGTGCGCATAAACTCATTCGAGCTTATCGATGGATCGCAATCAAACATCTCGTTGCACGACGGGACGTCCCTGTTGGTAGTACTGGTACCCTCGCCACTAAATGGGGTACACAGAGGTGTGTGGCCGCTCGGTTCCTAGCCACCTATCAGAAGACCATAGAGAGCAACGAAGGACAGTCTGTGAGGAATTGCTTGCGCATTACAAGGATAATAGAGACACTTTCTTGTCGAACGCCGTCACACACGCTGAAACATGGATTCGTCACTTCAAACAGGAAACAAAACGGCAGTCCAAGGTGTGGCGCCGAACCACCACTCCTCCGAAGAAAACGTTCAGAGCCGCACCCTCAGCAGTTACTTTTATGGCGACGGTATTCTGGGACTTTGATGGTTTTTGACGTCCTCCCTCATGGTGCAGCGATCAACTTGGAAGTATGTTGTGGTACCCTCAGGAAACTGAAGAAAGGACTTAGGTGCGTCCGTCGCTACAAAAAAGATAATTTAATTACGATGCTCCACGAAAGCTCAATGCCTCACAGAAGTCTGTGCTCCCGAGAGGAGCTCACAGTATTCCGTTAGACTGTACTTCGCCGGCCGCTGTGGCAGAGCGGTTCTAGGTGCTTCAGTGCAGAACCGTAAGTGTTGTAGAACACGTATTGTGTTAGAGTATAATGACTTTTCTGGAGACTAGAAATCTACTCTGTAGGAATCAGCATGGGTTTCGAAAAAGACGGTCATGTGAAACCCAGCTCGCGCTATTCGTCCACGAGACTCAGAGGGCCATAGACACGGGTTCACAGGTAGATGCCGTGTTTCTTGACTTCCGCAAGGCGTTCGATACAGTTCCCCACAGTCGTTTAATGAACAAAGTAAGAGCATATGGACTATCAGACCAATTGTGTGATTGGATTGAAGAGTTCCTAGATAACAGAACGCAGCATGTCTTTCTCAATGGAGAGAGTTCTTCCGAAGTAAGAGTGATTTCAGGTGTGCCGCAGGGGAGTGTCATAGGACCGTTGCTATTCACAATATACATAAATGACCTTGTGGATGACATCGGAAGTTCACTGAGGCTCTCTGCAGATGATGCTGTGGTGTATCGAGAGGTTGTAACAATGGAAAATTGTACTGAAATGCAGGAGGATCTGCAGCGAATTGACGCATGGTGCAGGGAATGGCAATTGAATCTCAATGTAGACAAGTGTAATGTGCTGCGAATACACAGAAAGACAGATCCTTTATCATTTAGCTACAAAATAGCAGGTCAGCAACTGGAAGCAGTTAATACCATAAATTATCTGGGAGTACGCATTAGGAGTGATTTAAAATGGAATGATCATATAATGTTGATCGTCGGTAAAGCAGATGCCAGACTGAGATTCATTGGAAGAATCCTAAGGAAATGCAATCCGAAAACAAAGGAAGTAGGTTACAGTACGCTTGTTCGCCCACTGCTTGAATACTGCTCAGCAGTGTGGGATCCGTACCAGATAGGGTTGATAGAGGATATAGAGAAGATCCAACGGAGAGCAGCGCGCTTCGTTACAGGATCATTTAGTAATCGCGAAAGCGTTACGGAGATGCTAGATAAACTCCAGTGGATGACTCTGCAGGAGAGACGCTCAGTAGCTCGGTACGGGCTTTTGTCAAAGTTTCGAGAACATACCTTCACCGAAGAGTCAAGCAGTATATTGCTCCCTCCTACGTATATCCCGCGAAGAGACCATGAGGATAAAATCAGAGAGATTAGAGCCCACACAGAGGCATACCGACAATCCATCTTTCCACGAACAATACGAGACTGGAATAGAAGGGAGAACCGATAGAGGTACTCAAGGTACCCTCCGCCACACACCGTCAGGTGGCTTGCGGAGTATGGATGTAGATGTAGATGTAGACTGCTACGGTCGCAGGTTCGAATCCGGCCTCGAGCATGGATGTGTGTGATGTCCTTAGGTTAGTTAGGATTAAGTAGTTCTATTTTCTAGAGGACTGATAACCTCAGATGTTAGCTCCCATAGTCCTCAGAGCCATTTGATTTTTGACTGTCCTTCCTATTCCACCCTACGGCCCAGATCTCGGACGTTCCGACTTCCATTTGTTTGGGAAAATTAAGTGTGCAGTCGGCTGGAATGAGTATGTTGGTGATTGAGAGGCTGTTTATACAGCAAGACGTTGGCTCCGACGTCGCCCAATAGAGTTGTACTATGCGGGCTTACTGGCCGTCCCAATAGGGTGACGTAAGACCGTCACATTAAAAGGAGATTATGCAGAAAAATAAGGTTTTGTAGTCAAAGGAATGGGGAATAGTATGGTGTATTTGAATCACGAATAAAACCAACCTGCTTTCAGGAAAAGACGTGTAGCATTACTTACTGAACACCGCTCGTAATGCAAGCGTGCTTGTCACCTCTCTACGTAAGTCTCGCACCACTATGAAGTTAGTGATATAAACATTAGCTGCAGTTCCACGGCAATCATTAGAAGTATTATCTCCTGATTTTGTCGAGATACAGCTGAAATCTGAGACTCAACAAGGCCCTATGGTACCCCTGTTACATTCCGTATGGAATTTGGGGCTGATTTAGTCCATTTTAACTATAATGTAACACATGTTTCGTGTAAAAAATCTTTAAAAAAACATATACCCAATAACTGAAAACGAGCACAGGTCACACTCGTCTACAGGGAGGACACCAGAAATAATATGCAAATTTACTGTCCAATGTAATTGACATCGATGCCTTGCAGAATCGTAGAAGGTAAATCATGCGGAACTCAAACGTAATGATCTATCGCGAATAGCAAGAAGTTATCCGCACCAGAAAAGGACGGTTCCGAAAAAAAGTCTAAGATATTAAACTTGAAATTACCTCATGAGACATCCTTATTTACACAAATACGATCATAAAGTTTATCAAACTAAATTTTCTGACTGGACTGACGATTACGTGTTCGGGTGTACCTCACCTACAAGGGGTGGACAAAAATATGGAGCCGCGCGGGATTAGCCGAGCGGTCTCAGGCGCTGCAGCATGGAGTGTATGTCTGGTCCTGGCGGAGGTTCGAGTCCTCCCTCGGGTGTGTGTGTTTGTCCTTAAGATAATTTAGGTTAAGTAGTGTGTAAGCTTAGGGACTGATGACCTTCGCAGTTAAGTCCCATAAGATTTCACACACATTTGAACATTTTGAAAAATATGGAAGCACAAGATGCACAACACATTATCAGGCCTAAGTCTTTGTAGCATAACCATTTCCATTCAAAACCACTTTTATTCGTCTAGGAAGCGTACTTACGGGCCCTGAATACTTTCAGAGGAAATCTTACAGCATTCTTCTTGCAAAATATTGGCAAGTTGAGATGGATAGCGATCAAGCACCCTACTCCACAGTAGACCCCATAGGATCAAAAATATTTTATCTGGTGACTGTGGTGGCCACTAGAAATGCGAGAATTCATCCTCTGGTTCACATAATCAGTTCTGCACGATTCGTAAGCAGAAGCCCTTTTGTCTCGGAACACAGCGTCAGCACTGGAAAACCATACGATGGACCTGATAGGCCAAAATCGAAACATTATCACAGGCGGTAATTATCTGCTGCACGGTAACCTTCGGGGCCATGTAATACCACGATATGGTGCCCAAATATTCACCGGACCCCTGCCATGTTTCACTTTTGGGACGTAAACACGGTCAGAAGTTGGAACTTATCCGACCATATGACACTATTATATTCCTCCACAGTCCAGGTTTTGTGGAACTGACACCACGGTTTTCCTGTTAATGACATTTGCATCATAGCTGAGTGGTTTTGGTATTTCACTCTCCTTCTACTTCCCTGCTTAGGGAGCTCCATCCATGTTGTTTTGGTGCTGAAAGGGTTCACTAGTTCCGCAATAACCTTTGCAACCGTCGTCCTCGCACTTCTCCTCAGTCTTCTTTAATGATCATCCGAGACGATCGCTCAATCAGGTCCATCGAGATACAAGGGCCTTTTGGCATACATGACAGCACATGCATTACAGTACTTACGAGTTGCAGTGACCCTCTCCTGTGGGGGAGCGAGTTACTACTTCAGACACATTAAGTGATACTATAGGTCTTACAAGTTGCGGCTACCATCTACAATGACGAGCGAGTTTCCTTTTCAGACCAGTTTAATACTTCGCAACTTTGCATTTGAATTCACTCACGCTCTCGAAAACATATTACAAAGTTAATGACTTCAAAGGACATCTTTTCATTGACAAACTGATGTTCGGCCTAGCCTCAAACGTAGCCAAGCTCTAGCAATGTAATATCAATGACTCAAACTGGAATAATTTCACTCACATAAATAACTGGGTATAACAGTTTGTGGGTACATGAAATGGACTAGCCACAAAGATCAGTCGTACGTAAGACAAGCGGCAGAATTCGATTCATTAGTAGGTTAGTGAGAAAATGCAATGCATCTATAATGGAGATGGCTTACACGACGTAAGGCACCTAACTGAGTTACTTTCGTGGCGGATTCCGCGCGTAAATGGCGTGAAGGAACTAACGACTCTGTACGTGGCCATCCACCACGCAGTCGCCTTCAAACAGGAAAACTTGTCCCTGCCCAGCTAGATCTCGCCACTATTTTGGCCAACCTTTACTTGCTCGTGGCTACTAGCAGACTCCTCGTATCCCAAGTGCTGGTTACGTCCGTCTTCCCTCGTACCGCTCTTCCGAATGGTCTTCAGATACAGCACATACAGAAGTGAAGCCCGCTCCCTGAATGCCAAGGAAACGTCCAAGTCAAAGCATCGTCGCTAAGTTACCCAAAAATATCAATACCATCAGAAACCAAAAAACGCAAGAAATCAGTTTTACAATACGAATGTTAGAATGAGTCTTTTAGAAATGACTGATTTATGTAATGAATTTCAGTCTCCAGTTGTATGTTACCGTTATAGAATTACTGTGTGGACTAAACGAAGGGTAGTAATAAAGTTTTAATTGTTGTTGTTGTTGTTGTGGTCTTCAGTCCTGAGACTGGTTTGATGCAGCTCTCCATGCTACTCTATCCTGTGCAAGCTTTTTCATCTCCCAGTACCTACTGCAACCTACATCCTTCTGAATCTGCTTAGTGTATTCATCTCTTGGTCTCCCTCTACGATTTTTACCCTCCACGCTGCCCTCCAATACTAAATTGGTGATCCCTTGATGCCTCAGAACACGTCCTACCAACCGATCCCTTCTTCTGGTCAAGTTGTGCCACAAACTTCTCTTCTCCCCAATCCTATTCAATACTTCCTCATTAGTTATGTGATCTACCCATCTAATCTTCAGCATTCTTCTGTATGCTGAGGGAATTAGATTACGAAATGAGACACTTAAAGTAGTAAAGGAGTTTTGCTATTTGGGGAGCAAAATAACTGATGATGGTCGAAGTAGAGAGGATATAAAATGTAGGCTGGCTATGGCAAGGAAAGCGTTTCTGAAGAAGAGAAATTTGTTAACATACAGTATTGATTTAAGTGTCAGGAAGTCATTTCTGAAAGTATTCGTATGGAGTGTAGCCATGTATGGAAGTGAAACATGGACGATAAATAGCTTGGACAAGAAGAGAACAGAAGCTTTCGAAATGTTATCACCTCGAAAAAATTAAGTTATGTAATTATTTCTTAGTTTATTCGGAGAGAACTGTATGCGATTTTATCAAACGTCAAAATTACCGCACCACAATACTTTAGCACGCAGCTACAGGACAAGAACCATAATGGCGGACACGAGAAGGTGTAGTATCGTGCGGTGGTCGGTTTTCTGTGTGTGGAAGGGAACAATACTGCAACAATTCTTACTGAGCTGTTGGAAGTGTACGGCAACGAAGCACCATAGGACACAGCGGTTAAGTAGCGCAGATGCTTCCGGTGTGCTGAAATAAATCTGAGCGACGAAGAACAAAGCGGCAGACCACCTATCTGTAAAAACCCAGGAATCACAACAGAAATGGAAGACCTGCTGTTCAAAGACCGTTGTGTGACAATCTGTGCGATAATGGGGTATACGTGGAAAACGGTCGTACAAAACTTCTCAAGTATGAGATTTTCACTCTGCAGCGGAGTGTGCGCTGATACGAATCTTCCTGGCAGATTAAAACTGTGTGCCGGACCGAGACTCGAACTCGGGACCTTTTCCTTTCGCGGGCAAGTGCTCTACCAACTGAGCTACCCAAGCACGACTCACGCCCCGTCCTCACAGCTTTAGAGCACTTGCCCGTGAAAGGCAAAGGTCCCGAGTTCGGGTCTCGGTCCGGCACACACTTTTAATCTGCCAGGAAGTTTCAACTTCTCAAGTGTTTGCACGACATTTTAAAGACGATAAATGAAGCCGTCCATCGGTTTCCGCGACTGCTCATTGCCACTGAAGGAACCTCCGGATAAGGGCAGCAGCGGCAATGTTTCAGATGAAGTCTTTACCCCGCCTAATCATCATGAACCAATGATGGATGTAGCGCAATGACCACAAATGCTAGGAAGAAAATAGACAATGGAAATATGTGGATTAACAACCTGCGGAATAGGCAAAGACCCAACCTTCATTGGGTAAATTGATGCTGGGTGTTTTTAGGACTACCAAATGGATTATGTCCGTAAGGGGCACACAGTGGCAAGAGCATAACGCGAGAAACTTATGATGAGGTTACGGCAGTTCGTCAAGACGAAGTTTCGTGGGGCGTCTTCCGATGGGGTGGGTATGCTCCACGCATACACCTCAGCTCATTCTGTGTAGGGCTAAGTCACGTAGAACAAAGTCACTCCCGTATTGTAGTGCAATCGCGATGACATGACTTTTTAGGTGGAAAGTATCCTGATCATCCAAAATGCGAGGTCTCCCCTGAGTCACTCATCACTGAGAAAAATGTGGGACATTGAAGGATGAATGTGTAGAGGACGGATAACACCTTCACTAAGTTTCACACTCAGAGCTTGATGTTTTTGGAGGTGACAGCTAAAAATGTAACTCTACCCTACGTAAACTGGCCCATCTCCAGAGAAGTTTTCAAACATTAAAGAATATACTGTTTGCTTCCTGTGTCAGTACTAACTGTCTGAGAGGAGTCTGGATCAATTCCTGACGAAACATCAAAAGCAAGAAATCACTGTCATCAAGAAATGATAGGAAGAGTCGTTTAAATCCGACCGATTCGAGTAATGAATCTTTCCATCGCCCATTACAAAAGGTGTGTTCACAAAGTAACTCCGATTTTGTGAACTCGCGTGTTTTACTAGCCAGATGCGAGTGATACTCTCATTGTTGTGCTGATAAACGCGTCTGAAAATCAGGAGTACAGTGCTAACCGTACCGTATGTTTCTTCCATTCCCAGCTGTCGAAAAGAAATACAAATGAAGTTTTACAAAGTCATGCCAGTACCTACTACGCTTTGTGTATCTGAAACCTAGATTCCCACGCAAAAGGGTGCAGCAGAGATCGGTCTAGAAATGAAGACAATAGGAAAGATTTACAAGCTTATTCAATGCACAAGAAAAGATATCTAAATAGAAACAGATGCTGGGAGCATTTAGATAAAATGACACAGTAGATTTCCAAAAAGTAATTCTTGACTACAGACTACGAGATAAAAGACACAGGGCAAGATCACAGAAGAGATGGCTAGGCTTGTTAAACGGATATCACCTAGTCCATGAAAGGAGGAGGAGGAGGAGGAGGAGAACAAGAAGAACAATGTCTAACAGAATTTCTATTACGAGGCCTGTTCAGAAAGTAAGCTCCGATTGATTGCCAAATTGAAACCACAGTGAACATCAGAAATGTTTTACTTGTAACAATTAGCTACACCTTTCAGCTACTTCTCTACGTAGTCGCCGTTCTGACTTAGACTTTTGACATAGCGTTGTACCAACTTTTCAATAGCCTCATCATAGAAGGCAGCCGCCAGTGCTTTCCGCCAATTCTCCACGCTGGCCTACACCTCGTTGTCTGTGTCAAAATGTTGTCTTCAAAGACAGCGGTTCATGTGACCAGAGATGAAACTCAGGGGGAGACAATTGTGGACTGTATTGTGGGTAATCTCACATTTCCATTTGAATCTTCATTGCCCCTGCAGAATGCGGCTGAGAATTGTCTTGAAGAAGAAACAGCACGACAGTTATGTAATGTTAGCTGCATAGCTTCAGGCGAAATTTCTCACCAGGCCCTCGTACTTGGCGGCAGACACTATTTTCTAGACATCTTTACGCACTCACTGCGAGCTCAGAAATGAGAAGAGCGACGTGATGCTAACTGGGGTTATACTAGAGACACTACCCAACACATCTGTGCAAAGCTTTATCGGATTTTCATAGTCGTTTCCATTTCGCGACCGATCGGAGCTTACTTTCTGAACGCCCCTCGTAAATTGTGCTCCAAGAACGTAGTGAAGTGCTGCAAAGTTTTAGAAATGGTAAATTCTGCGCGTCTGCTGTGAATGAAACAAGGGCTTATGAGTAGTGTAAGCGTCACGGAGAAGGCACTGAAGACGTTAAAGATGACGAACGCTTTGGAAGCCCTAGAACATTGTCAACCGATCAAACGGTCAGAAAACGGAAGAAAATGATTATGAACGATGGCCGAATCACAGTCAGAGAATTTCATGATGATTTTGGATATAGAACGTGTGACAGCAAGATTCGTTCCACAATTCTTAGTTTTTGAGCAATAATAACTGCGAATGCAAGCTGGCCACGAGTCGATTTTCAAAGCAACTGCGCTACCGGATTGCTGGAACGTGCCGTTACAGGTGTTGAAGTTCGGATTGACAGACGTGACGTCTAAACTCATGCTCAGTCGTCACAGCGCGAGCATTCTAGACCGCCAAGCTGGAAAAACACTCGTCAAGAGAGGTCAAAATCGTTCAAATGGCTCTGAGCGCTATGGGACTTAACTTCTGAAGTCATCAGTCCCCTATAACTTAGAACTATTTAAACCTAACTAACTTAAGGACATCACACACACCATGCCCGAGGCAGGATTGGAACCTGCGACCGTAGCGGTCTCGCGGTTCCAGACTGTAGCGCCTAGAACCGCTCGGCCACCCAGGGTGGCTAAGAAAGGTCAAATGCGAAGGTTATGCTCACTGTGTCCCTCGATGATAGCAACCTAATTCACCATAAGAAGTTCCCGAAAGGATTAATGATTAAACAAGTACAATTACTTACAATTTTAACGCCGTTTGAGTGAAAACAAAAACGAAAAATAAACGCCCCGTCCTGTGATGAAAGAATTCATGGCTTTTGCACCACGCTTATCCACGCCTTCCACTTCGTTCCTTGCTCGCGAATTTTTGGCCAAAAACAATACTTCGATGATGCCTAAGCCTCTACATGAGGCAGACATGGCCGGAGATCTTCGTTCCAAAAACTTGTCGAAATCTTAATGGGATGTCGCTGTACAAGCAGAGTTGAGGTTAAAAGCGTAGCACTGAAAGAATTACAAGCTTTCGCAAATGTTGATTTCACAAGTGTTTCTTTTGAGTTGGATAATTTTTTTTCAAACCACCCATATGACCGCTGCAGACCTACATAATTTTCCATGTGTGAGTCGACTATAATGCGAGTTTACGTCTGCAAATTCTGACGGGGTCTCCTACACTTTTACCGCATTTTCTAACGGCCTAGCTCCATTCCGCGGCTGCTGGTGAGCTTTGTGATACTTGCGACACCCTCTTCTGAGAGGCGGCGTATCGCTTTAGTCGGCCGCGGGCAGTCCCGGAGCGGAAGCAGGGCTGAGTAGGCGGCCGGCCCGGCCTCTGTATTGAGCAGTCTCCTTATCCTGCGGGGAGGGCAGCCCGCCGGCGCCTCGGAGGGCGCGCCCTCTAAGGCCGCTTGTTTGCCTAAAAGTAATAGGTGTTTGCTTATTCATATCACGCCGGCCGTGGCCGCAGCCGGCGGCGAGAGCCGGCCTGTTTGCTGCGGTCGCTTCTGCGAACTTGGGCAGAGCTCCTGGCCTCCTACCACGTGCAAACTGCGCCTAGTCTACCAGCTGTCTGC
Organism: Schistocerca americana; assembly: GCF_021461395.2. Taxonomy (NCBI): domain Eukaryota; kingdom Metazoa; phylum Arthropoda; class Insecta; order Orthoptera; family Acrididae; genus Schistocerca; species Schistocerca americana. The sequence continues at coordinate 632,198,361 of NC_060123.1, read as the reverse complement.
CTCTTACGATATCCAGCTGTCGTCAGGAAGGTGCCACACGTTCCCGCCGAATAACAGTTTGCCGATTACGTACAGGAGGATGACAACGTTAGAAACCTGTTACGAAATTCTGAGAGACTTGCTGATTATCGGCGCATGGTTCGACGATTGCCAGCTGATTTGGACGTGCCATATCAAAGAATCAGTTCGTTTTCTCAAATTGCGGCACAAATCTCGTTTCTTGGTTTCCCCGATTTGATTCAGTACCTCCTCATAATGGACTTGCGACATCAGCCTCACGGAATGGATAACGTCTGGAGAAGAGATTATAAGATGAAATGGGTTGCTGCAGAACAATGCTGAAGATTAGAAGGTTAATAGGGTACCTATTAATACAGAAAATATATGAAGTGAATTTGAAATAGCGAATAACGACAACCATCAGCTGTAGAATGAAATGCCGACAGTGAAACTTTATACCCGGCCGGGACTCAAACTCGGATTTTTGCTTAACGCGATGAGTCCCAGTTAGACACAAATTTTCATTGTCCTCATTCCATTCTACAGCTGATAGTTGTCCTTATTCGGCGTTATGAATTCAACACAAGCATGTCCAAAGGAACTTTGAATAGTAATCAAAATAACACAGGCACTGTTCTTATCATATTTATCTGCTGATACCAGGGAAGTGACCTTATAGTACAACGTCTGACCTGTACGGGAATATACACTACTGGCCAATAAAATTGCTACACCAAGAAGAAATGCAGATGATAAACGGGTATTCATTCAACAAATATACTATACTAGAACTGACATGTGACCACATTTTCACGCAATTTGGGTGCATAGATCCTGAGAAATCAGTACCCAGAACAACCACCTCTGGCCGTAATAACGGCTTTGATACGCCTCGGCATTGAGTCAGAGCTTGGATGGCGAGTACAGGCACAGCTGCCCATGCAGCTTCAACACGATACCACAGTTCATCAAGAGTAGTGATTGGCATATTGTGACGAGCCAGTTGCTCGGACACCATTGAGCAGACGTTTCCAATTGGTGAGAGATCCGGAGAATGTGCTGGCCAGGGCAGTAGACGAACATTTTGTGTATCTAGAAACATGCGGTCGTGCATTATCCTGCTGAAATGTAGGGTTTCGCAGGGATCGAATGAAGGATAGAGCCACGGGTCGTAACACATCTGAAATGTAACATCCATTGTTCAAAGTGCCGTCAATATGAACAAGAGGTGACCGAGATGTGTATCCAATGGCACTCTACATCTTCATCTACATACATACTCCGCAATCCACCATACGGTGCGTGGCGGAGGGTACCTTGTACCACAACTAGCATCTTCTCTCCCTGTCCCACTCCCAAACAGAACGAGGGAAAAGTGACTGCCTATATGCCTCTGTACGAGCTCTAATCTCTCTTATCTTTGTGGTCTTTCCGCGAAATGTAAGTTGGCGGCAGTAAAATTGTACTGCAGTCAGCCTCAAATGCTGGTTCTCTAAACTTCCTCAGTGGCGATTCACGAAAAGAACACCTCCTTTCCTCTAGAGATTCCCACCCGAGTTCCTGAAGCATTTCCGTAACACTCACGTGATGATCAAACCTACCAGTAACAAATCTAGCAGCCCGCCTCTGAATTGCTTCTACGTCCTCCCACAATGCGACCTGATAGGAATCCCAAACGCTCGATCAGTACTCAAGAATAGGTCGTATTAGTGTTTTATAAGCTGTCTCCTTTACAGATGAACCACATCTTCCCAAAATTCTACCAATGAACCGAAGACGACTATCCGCCTTCCCCACAACTGCCATTACATGCTTGTCCCACTTCATATCGTTCTGCAATGCGCCCAAATATTTAATCGACGTGACTGTGTCAAGCGCTACACTACTAATGGAGTATTCAAACATTACAGGATTCTTTTTCCTATTCGTCTGCATTAATTTACATTTATCTATATTTAGAGTTAGCTGCCATTCTTTACACCAATCATAAATCCTGTCCTAGTCATCTTGTATCCTCTTACTGTCACTCAACGACGACACCTTCCCGTGCACCACAGCATCATCAGCAAGCAGCCAGACATTGCTATCCACCCTATCCAAAAGAACATTTATGTAGATAGAAAACAACAGCGGACCTACCACAGTTCCCTGGGCCACTCCAGATGATACCCTCACCTCCGGCGAACACTCACCATCGAGGAAACTCCATACCATCACGCCGGCTGATATCCCAGTATGCCGATGACGAATACACGCTTCCAATGTGCGTTCACCGCGATGTCGCCAAACACGGATGTGACCATCATGATGCTGTAAACAGATCCTGGATTCATCCGAAAAAATGACGTTTTGATATTCGTGCACCCAGGTTCGTCGTTGAGTACACCATCGCAGGCATTCCTGTCTGTGATGCAGCGTCAATGATAACCGCAGCCATGGTCTCCGTGCTGATAGTCCATGCTGCTGCAAACGTCGTGAAACTGTTCGTGCAGATGGTTGTTGTCTTGCAAACGTCCCTATATGTTGACTCAGGGATCGAGACGTAGCTGCACGACCCGTTACAGCCATGCGGATACGATGCCTGTCATCTCGACTGCTAGTGATACGAGGCCGTTGGGATCCAGCACGGCGTTCCGTATTACCCTCCTGAACCCACCGATTCCATATTCTGCTAACAGTTATTGAATCTCGACCTACGCGAACAACAATGTCGCCATATGACAAACCGCAAGCGCAACAGGCTACAATCCGACCTTTATCAAAGTCGGAAACGTGATGGTACGCATTTCTTCTCCTTACACGAAGCGTCACAACAACGTTTTATCAGGTAACGCCGGTCAACTGCTGTTTGTGTATGAGAAATCGATTGGAAACTTTCCTCATGTCAGCACGTTGTAGGTGTCGCCACCAGCGCCAACCTTGTGTGAATGTTCTGAAAAGCTAATCATTTGCATATCACAGCATCTTCTTCCTGTCGGTTAAATTTCGCGTCTGTAGCACGTCATCTTCGTGGTGTAGCAATGTTAATGGCCAGTAGTGCACATAATGGATGTACGAAGACAGGTCGTAGATAGATGGTAGACGACGTATGGAAGTTTGGGCCTCGCCGTGGGTCCAGCATGAATATCCAAATGGTGAAGCGACTGCCGCGATGAGCGGGAAATCACGGTTCGAGTCCCGGTGCCGAACAAATTTTCATTGCCATCATTCCATTCTAAAGCTGATGACTGTCCTTATTCGCAACTGAGAATTCATTTCATGTCTATCATAACGGCTGTAGTAACTGCTGTCTTGCTCCTTTGGACATGCATTCATTTCCAAAGGAACTTCGCATCGAAATCAGCATGGCACAGGCACTGCAATATCGCACCTTCGGAAAAGGATTTCTAACTTTTAAATTTTTAGAAGATGTTAATAAATTCTTATTTTTCAGAAATTATTTTATGCTGTATCCAGTCTGCATTTTATATCCTCTGAACATCGACCACCGTTACTTATTTTACTGTCCAGGTATCAAAATTAATATACTGCTTTCATTACTTCGTTTCCTAATTTAGGAGCACTGCCCAGAAAGTGATGCACTATTTTTTTTATCTCAGCCGAGAGCAATGCTGGGAATACGAAACGTTACGTATGTACTATTTGAAGTCTCCTGAGTGAGCGCACCAAGTTTCACTCACTTCCGACTGATAATGTAGCTGCAGGACAGATTCGAAATGGTGTGTGTAGGTGATGCAAGTTACAAGCAACGTGCCCTCAATGAATTTCTCACTGCGGAGAAAGAAACTTTGAGGAATATTCACAAACACTTGTGCGAAGTCTACGGAGCATCTGCTGTCGACAGAAGTACAGTTAGTCGCTGGGTGCAGAGGGTGAGGTCATCAGAAGGCGGTTCGGCGGAGCTCACGGTTTGCACCGTTGGGGGAGATCATCAACGGCTGTCACACCTGACATGTTGCAGCGAGATGATGTTGTACTTCGTGAGGTCAGACGCATTACGACTCGGCAGTTGGCGCTGCATTTATTAATCAGCAAAGGAATTGTGTATGCAGTATAGGATATTCAGAAGTGTGTGCACGATGGCTCACACGGTGTCTAACACAGGATCACAAATCGCACAGAAAAAACATTTGTCGACTTGTTGCAACGTCTTGAAGCTGTGGAGGAGGCCTTCTTGTCCCTGATTGAGACAGGTGATGAAACCAGGGTTCACCATTTTGAACCCCAAACAAAACAGTCGATGGAATGGCGCTATTCTCATTCCCCACAGAAGAAAAAAATTCAAATCGACTGCTTCCGGTGGTAAGGTCATAATCACCGTGTTCTGGGACTGTGAAGGTGTGATTTTCATACATGTCATCCCAAGAGGCGGAAAAATTAATTCAGAAGCATTGTCAACACATTAATAAAACATAAGATGCGCTTCCGGCGACTTCGGCGCCAGAGCAACCCCGGGATGAAACTTCCTGGCAGATTAAAACTGTGTGCCAGACCGAGACTCGAACTCGGGAACATTTCGTTTCGCGTGCAAGCGCTCTACCATCTGTGCTGTCCAAGCGCGACTCAAGACCCGTCCTCACAGCTTCAGTTCTGCCAGTACCTCGTCTCACACCTTCCAAACTTCACAGAAGCTCTTCTGGGAACCTTGCAGTTAGAGTCTCGGTCCGACATACAGTTTTAATCTGTCAGGAAGTTTCATGTGAGCGCACACTCAGCAGCAGAGTGAAAATCTCATTCTGAACACAGGCGATTTTTTGTTGCAACGCGATAGCGCTCCGCCCACAAAAGTCTGAGGAATGCTGAATACATCGCAGAAAAGGGTTTTACAGTGTTACCCCATCCACCCTACAGCCCTGACCTCGCCCCCTCAGATTTCCTCATTTTTGGGCCATTAAAGGATGCCATTCGTGGAAGACATTTTGAGGACGATGAGGAGGTGATTCACACAGTGAAGCACTGGCTCCACCACCAGGACGAAGATTGGTACCGACATGGCATACATGCCCCTGTTTCGCGTCGGAGGAAGGCCATACAACGGTATGGAGATTACGTGGGAAAATAGGGTATGTACATAAAAAACCATTCTTTTGTGTGTGTAATGCTCATTATGTCCAACAAAGACCTGTTGTAGAAGAAAATGCGGTGCATTAAAAGCAACCCTCGTAATTCCTCAGCATCATCTGATATAATTTGACATCGTTCTTTTAACTTTGTTTTACTTTTGTTGATGTTCATCTTATAATCTCTTCGCTAGACGTTATCCATTCCGTGAGGCTGATGTCTAAAGGGTCTAATGGCTCTAACTTAAGATCTAAGGTCATCAGTCCCCTAGACTTAGAACTACGTAAACCTAACTAACCTAAGGACATCACGCACATTCATGCCCGAGTCAGGATTCGAACCTGCGACCGTATTAGCCTCATGATTCCGGACTGAAGCGCCTGGAACCGCTGGACCACAGCGGCCGGCAGGGTGATGTCGCAAGTCCTTTATTGTCTCCGACGAAATTACAGTACCATAGGCGAGTCGTAAAGTGTTTATTTACATCTTCAACTTTGTAGTCCTGTCTTCCTCAGTTGCTTGTAATATCACTGTATGTTGTTAATTTTTACTTGTTGACCGTCTAACTACGATTGAATGAAACACAGTTTTCGTGCCATACACGTTTCGCCTTTATTCTCTGCGAGGCATCTTCAGTGGCTTGAATAATGTATGTATTCCAGGCCAATGAAGATGCCTTACAGAGAATAAAGGGGAAACGCGTATGACACGAAAATTGTGTTTCATTCAGCTGTAGTTAGACGGTCAACAAGTAAAAATTAACAAATACAAGAATAGTAGTCTTTGTTTATTCTCACTGACACTTGGTTCCCCTCCCAAATTCACCCCCTGGTTTCCTTCACTGCATTCTTCAGTCCATCTTACAATGCAAGTCGTATAGTCAGTATTGCCTTCCATCTTCCTACATGTCTCCGGAATCCAATGTCATCTTCCTGAAGGACGTTTTCTGTCAGTGTTTCCATTCTTCTATAAATAATTAATGTCAGTGTTTTGCAACGACAACGCATGAAAATGCTGTTACTCTTAATTCACAAGCTTGTCACCACAAGGCTTATTTGAAGTTGGAATTATTACGTTCCTCTTTGAGTCTGAAGGTATTTCATCTGTGTCACACATCTTGCTTTCCAGGTGGAACATTTTGGTAATAAGACGTCCTCGCAAGAGCTTGACAAATCAGAGGAACCGTTGTCTACCCGCTGTACTTTGTTCTGTTTATTTTTTCTCCCGGTATCATGTCTTCTACCTCCGCTTTAACTACTTCCTCATCCCGTTCCCTAATATTGTTTTCAAGATTTTTATGTTGATGGCTATTTTATACATTTCGTCCACCTTTCAGTCTTTCATTCTTTGTTTCTTGCCTGCGTAGTATGTGAGCTCTAGACATTCATACAACACCGAATCTTTTCTCCAAAAGTTTCTTTAATTTTCCTACAGGCAGTAAATAACTCTCCATCATGCATATTGCTGGATCTTTACGGTTCCGCTGCGGCCATTCCTACTTTACTAATTTGCGTTCATTGTCAGTCACAGTTTTAGACGTTTGTACATTGTCAGTAACAGTTTTAGACATCTGTACTCCATTTTCCTTCTTCAGTTGCTGTATTTTAGCTTTCTGCTTTCTTCAGTTAAATTCAGTATCTCATGTGTTATCCAAGAACCTCAACTGGACCCTGTCCGTTTGAAAAGTTGTTCCTTTACTTCTTTCATCATATCATTTTCCAGTGGTGTCCATTCTTATATGTATTGCAAAAACAATCACTGAACATAAAATGTTACTTATAATCCGTTTTGATTGCAAAAATGTTTATTCACATGACCGGTTTCGGTTCCTCTAGAACCATCTTAGGATCTGCAATTTCGGTTACAGGAGAAACCAATGCACACTCGTTTTTGCAAGACGGATTATAAGTAACATTCTGTGTATTGCTTTCTCCTGTTTCACTCAATAGGTACCTAATGCTCCCTCGCCGTCCCGGCTAGCCGAGCAGTCTAACGCGCTGCATTCCCGAGCGGGAAGGCGTCTCGGTCCCCGGCACGAATCCGCCCGGAGATTAGTGTCGAGCTCCGGTGTCCCGGTCAGCCTGTGGGTGGTTTTTAAGGCGGTTTTCCATCTACCTCTGCGAATGCTGGCTGGTTCCCCTTATTCCGCCGCAGTTACACTGTCTTGGCGATTGCTGAGCAAACACCGTTTCCACGTACGCGTACACCATAATTATTCTACCACGCAAACACTTGGGGTTACACTCAACTACTTCAAAATGGTTCAAATGGCTCTGAGCTCTATGGGACTTAACATCTGAGGTCACCAGTCAACTAGAACTTAGGACTAACCTAAGGACATCACACACATCCATGCCCGAGGCAGGATTCAAACCTGCGACCGTAGCGGTCGCGTGGTACGAGACTGAAGCGCCTAGAACCGCTCGGCCACTACGGCTGGCCACACTCAACTGGCATCAGACGTTCTGGTGGGGGGGGGGGGGGGGGGGGTCCACTTAGGGCCGAACCGAACAATAACCCTGGATTCGGTATGGAGCGGCGGTGGATTGGGTGGACTGCTGTGGCCTGTTGTGATGTTTTGAACCACTGAGGGCTACAGCGTGACAAAGCCTCTGTTGTTTTTAGATCCCCGGTTTAATACACACGTACATACATAATGCTCCCTTACACAACCCCAACAATCTCAGGTTCAAAATTGTTAAACCTGTTGTGGCCGCTTGTTGACAAATTGCCTGTTGGTTTCTGTCTCGGGTTCTTCGGTCGAGCTTGATTTGGGGATTTTTCTGACGTGTTACCATCATGAGCGGTTGGCATTGATATAACTTCACCCTCCACTGCTTGTGGCCGACTGGAGTAGAACTCGCGGCAACAGATTACATCCACCTGGAACGTCGAGGGCTTTTCCGTGGTCGTTCGCTGCAACACGGGACTTCAGGATCCGTTCAACTTGAGGGTTTCCCCTTCCTTGTTGAAGTTATTGTCGTTTTTACGTATTTCTATATATTCCCTGAACAAGCGGGTGTGATAGCTCTGCTTCACAGCAAGAATTTCCGTGTCGGTCTCACACGGAGGGTGCTCCGCCAATTCCGACTACTCCGCCTGTCCCAATCTGCATTTCCGCCTTTGCTGGTTGATCCTAAATTTGATGCAAGTGCGCCTCTTTTCTCCTTTGTCGATCTGAGACACTCTTTGAACTTCTTTGTCAGTTTTTAAAGAGTAGCTAAAAATGGGTCTGAGCACTATGGGACTTAACATCGGAGGTCATCAGTCCCCTAGAACTTAGAACTAACCTATCGATATCACACACATCCATGCCCGAGGCAGGATTCGAACCTGCAACCGTAGCGGTCGCGCGAAAAGAGTCCCTACGCCGCGTTTGCACAATATACGGCAGATTATTTCCACCACTCCAGGAAGTATGGCACAAAGGCCGAATCCGACATTTCTTATTCCGAAATGTCACTTCGCCGAGTCCTTTATTCCGTGACACTTCTTAAGCGACTGGTGGACTACAAATTGCTCCTCTGAACGCTTTCTAGTATGTGTTGCATGTTTTCATCTCGTGTCTGAGGTGCTACGGCTCACATATTCGTCTTGCTCACGAAAGTATTCATCATACTTCTTTCCTGGCTCGAGTGATGATTTGACAGTTCGCGCAGATGTAAGTCTTTGTGTGTCGGTTTTCGATGGATGCTGTGTCCCAGGTCGGTTGGTTGGTTGTTTGGGGAAGAGACCAGACAGCGAGGTCATCGGTCTCATAGGATTAGGGAAGGATGGGGAAGGAAGTCGGCCGTGTCCTTTGAAAGGCACCATCGCGGCATTTGCCTGGAGCGATTTAAGGAAATCACGGAAAACGTAAATTAGGATGGCCGGACGCGGTGTGTCCCTGGATTTCACTTTCTCTTGTAACCAGCACATATAAGAAGGGTTGCTCTTGGTCCTTTTCTACCTCCGTAGTAAATTTTGTGTTAGCATGCAGACCTGGAGTCTTAGGAAGTAACGGAGATGTTCGTCAGCATGGCTCCACACAATTAAGCATTCGTCGACGTAACACCTTAGGTTTGCAAGGTGCCTGGTCCAGCTCCTATGCTTTGAAATGTTCTATGAAGAAGTTGACCACCACTGGACTAAGGAGATTACAACAGGCGAAGCCTTGTAGTTGTTTGTAGATGTTGTCATTCTAAATTAAATAATTCGTGGTGAGATACGCATGAAAGAGTCTGGTGATGTATTGCAGGAAAATGGAACCAGTATACTCCATAGAATCATTGAGTGGTACATCGGTAAACAAAAAAACTGCATCAAAGTCCCAGTTTTACTTTCTTCAGGTTCCTAAGTCCTTTACATATGTGTCGGTCTTTCCCAACTGCGATTAAAACATAGAGGCCAAGTTTTTCGACAGTTTATACGTCGATGAACCAGATGCGCTTACAATCGGTCTTAGTGGAGAACTATCAGTATGGCTCTTACAGCCGAAGTGGTAGGGCTTCTGTGATTCCCATGTTCTTGTGTGCGTCCGCCGAGATAAGACGCCTTGACTAACCGATTCGTATTCCGTGTAATCCGCTGTGTCGGATATGCACTTCCTTCTTCGCTATATCGTCAGATCTAATAGGTACATCTTCTGTTCATAATCTTCGGTCTTCATCACAATGACTGCATGTACCTTGTCGGCAGGAGTATCCAAGACAGGGCGAACATGCAATTTTTCAACAAGTGTCAATGAAAGCCCTAGCAATTTTGTACTGCGGCTCTGTCGGGTGGGAGGGGGGGGGGGGGGGGACGCTGATTTTTAGGTTGTGTAGATTGCACCGTCGCCTTGACAAACGACAGAAGACGAAAGTAAGTTTGCTGTCCTCTCTCACTTTTCTGTCGCTGTTCCGGAATGAAGGGCCCACGGCAAAGTTCTTGAAATGTAAGCGTCTAGTCACCACCGTCCATGCACGTAGTATCTACGACGAATGCAACGAGCATTCCTTCCTGAGAGAACCCATGCAAAACAGAGACTTGGTAAGAGCGAGAAACCTTCGGACACTTTCTATCGAAGAAGTGGCGACTTGCGTCGAGACAAGGACAAGCGTCACTCACAGCAGCATGCAGAATGAACTCGACCGCTGCACCGAGCGACGGAAGAGACAGTTTGCAAGATGTGGGAAGCAGATTGACAAGTCGTTTCCCGACGAGTCATGTGCAATAGCCAATTTCAGAGAACGACCACTGAGCAAAGAGGAATAGTCTGTCCTCCAAAAAGTGTGGAATTTCGCTCTCATCTCGAGAACTTTGCCTATGGAGGGTATTATGTTCATAGTGAAGCGGCCATTCGGACCCTTCCTTGTGAAATATGTGAAGAAATACGCACTGAAACCCCCAGGATACTGTACCGAACAAAATTAACAGCCTTCCAGCATGAGGAAAGAAGAGTTAAAAGCTATCAAGAGCCTCAACGCCGAAAAGAGTATATTGGTACTGCATGCCTACAAGGCTGCAGGGAACAAGAAAGAGGAAAGCCTCAAGGTGAACGGATCCTGGATCCTGTGTTGCAGCGAACGACCGTTGCACCTAACAAGGGGAGAACAGCAGCGGTAATGCCCACAGAAAAGCCCTCGGAGGCTGGCACGCCAGTTATTTTCGATAGATTGACCTAGTAGACAGTGTCGGAAGTTCCATGCGGCTTTTCGCGGATGATGCTGTAGTATACAGAGAAGTTGCAGCATTAGAAAATTGTAGCGAAATGCAGGAAGATCTGCAGCGGATAGGCACTTGGTGGAGGGAGTGGCAACTGACCCTTAACATAGACAAATGTAATGTATTTCGAATACATAGAAAGAAGGATCCTTTATTGTATGATTATATAATAGCGGAACAAACACTGGTAGCAGTTACTTCTGTAAAATATCTGGGAGTATGCGTGCGGAACGATTTGAAGTGGAATGATCATATAAAATTAATTGTTGGTAAGGCGGGTACCAGGTTGAGATTCATTGGGAGAGTGCTTAGAAAATGTAGTCCATCAACAAAGGAGGTGGCTTACAAAACACTCGTTCGACCTATACTTGAGTATTGCTCATCAGTGTGGGATCCGTACCAGATCGGTTTGACCGAGGAGATAGAGAAGATCCAAAGAAGAGCGGCGCGTTTCGTCACAGGGTTATTTGGTAACCGTGATAGCGTTACGGAGATGTTTAATAAACTCAAGTGGCAGACTCTGCAAGAGAGGCGCTCTGCATCGCGGTGTAGCTTGCTCGCCAGGTTTCGAGAGGGTGCGTTTCTGGATGAGGTATCGAATATATTGCTTCCCCCTACTTATACCTCCCGAGGAGATCACGAGTGTAAAATTAGAGAGATTAGAGCGCGCACGGAGGCTTTCAGACAGTCGTTCTTCCCGCGAACCATACACGACTGGAACAGGAAAGGGACGTAATGACAGTGGCACGTAAAGTGCCCTCCGGCACACACTGTTGGGTGGCTTCCGGAGTAAAACAAAAAAAAAAAAAAAAAAAAAAAAGGTGACAACGAGTTTGAATCCAGCCCGCCACCAGCAATTTGGGGGGGGGGGGGTGTAAAGCTTCGACGATCCCAACCACGCGTGCTGGCGATACGCCAGAAAAATCATGAGATCAACGTCGGCCGAAGAACGAGAGACAGAAGCCAACAAGCAGTTTGTCGATCTCTGGTTCTTTCAATATAAGTGGGTTCAGTCCTCATAACTTCTTGTCTACCTGCAGTTTCTTCAGTTTTGCAAGATTGCAACGAAAAGATATGATGTTATTCCTTCACGCCGAGAGTAATCAGTCACTAAAAATCGGTGACAACTTTCAAATATCTAGGAGTTTCTGTCTAGAATGATGTAAGAGGGAGCGACAATCGTACATACTGCACTGCGGAAGGCAGATCGAAAGTTGATATTTATTGGAATAATCCTGCGAATGTAGTTCACGCATGAAGGAGATAATATCTTCGTCTGACATAATTCCGACCAAACCTTGAGTATTGCTTCCTAGTCTGATAATGTTACCAAGTTGGATTAATTGATTAAACTGAAATGACTGACTCGAAAACTGCTGTTTGTCACCGATTTATTTATTCGGTCAGGGAATGTCACGGAAACCTCAGCGTAGTACAGTATGCGAGATACATGCATGACAATCTGTATCACGGAAAGCCTCATCAGATTCTGAGATCCTGTGTTCCAGAATTAGTCAAAAGACCTATTATAGAAGAACCTCGTTTATTCGACCATCAGTCTTGATCTTCGGCTCACCTGGATCGGTATTTATTTTTATTTGTACAGTAACTGTATAAAATTTGGTACTTTGAAACTAATAGCAGCACCAATTCAGCGAACGGTTCTACACGAATCTTGGCACGTCGTCAGTAAACACGATAACATTCAGTTGTCCAGTACCCCATTTCCCGCGTTTTTTCCAACTGAAAGATGTTGTCACAGAGAAAGTAGGTTTTAGTGTACATAGGATAGATATAGCAGAATTAACAACAATTGTTGTAGCTGAAGTCGATGATAGGATATTATGCTGATAATTATCACAACTCAAAATAACTAATATTTCGAGCTGTAGGATTTTCATTTTTGTTATTTGTATGGCATTATCAGTGGCCTGAACCGCATACATGTTTGTGTTTATACTATTTTGGATTACATAACGAACATTGAACACTGAGGTTACACACAGTTCTGGCATTTTATGATTTTCTGCGACGTAATAATAGTTTAAATTTACACTTCAAATTTCTTAGATTCTGCTCGACATGTGTTGTTGTTCCGGGTTTAGAGTAGTTCTGCTGTTTACTGCCAGTCGAAAATAGGACTAGGAAATGAACAATCGATGGCGTCTCTCTTTACTTTCAAACAGCAGTTGGTCGTGTTTGACCACTGTACACAACGAAAACAGCATCAAACTGAGACCAACTACGTATGTATACAACATTTTATAGTTGTCATTTTTGGGCTGCCTAAGCATATAAAAGTTACAGTACAATTATGGGATCTTGAAATCTACAAGTCAATAAGAGAACATTAATGGGAGCAAGCTACTATGAGCAGCATAGTGAACGCCTTATTGTAGACAAGATCCACACAAAGCCAACACCCACCAGAATAGTAAAAGTTTATATGCCAATCCTCTGCAGATAACGAAGATATTGAAGAAATGTATGAGGAAGCAAGGGAAATCATTCAGAGAGTTAAGTGAGAAGAAAATTTGATTATGATGGGAGATAAGAATTCAGAAGTAGAAAAAGAAAGAGAAGGAAAAGTAGATGACCATAGACTTTGGGAAAGGAATGAAAGAGGATCTCACCAGGTAGAAATTTGCAGAGACCATAAATCAATCATCGCTTACACTTGGTTTAAGACTCATGCAAGAATGCTGCGTACGTGGAAGAGACGTGGACAGACTGGAAGACCTTCGATTGATTATATAATCACAAGACACGGATTTTGGAAGCATTATTTCAATTGTAAGACGTCTCCAGACACAGATGTGGATTCTGAGCAATTTATTGGTTATGAACTGTAGGTTAAAACATAATAAATTCTGTTGACAGTTTTAGAGGGAGCTTTAGGCAACGATAGTCTAGAACAGGGAAAGGAGTATAGCAGAAGTCGAATGGGTAGTTCTGAGAGATGAAATATTCAACACAGCAGAAGATCAAATAGGTAAAATGACGTGCCCTAGCTGAATTCCTTGGAAACACAGGAATTACTGAATTGAATTGACGAATGAAAAAAATACAAAAATGAAGCAAATGAAGCAAGTGAAAGGGAATATAAACCCTAAAAAAATGGAACTGACAGGAAATGCAAAATGGCTAAGCACGAAGGACTAGAAGACAAATGAAAGGATTTAGAAGCATATTCCCTAGGGTAAAAGTAGATACCGCCTAAAAGAAAATCAAATAGGGCTTTGGAGAAAAGAAGCTGTATGAAAATCAGGAGCTCAAATGGAAAACCAATCCTAAGCAAAGATGTTAAGGTTGAAAGGTGGAAGGATTATATAGCATATCTGTACAAAGGAGATGAAGGCGATGTTATAGAAATGGAGGGGGCCGTAGACGAAAATTAGATGAGAGACATGATACTGCGAGAGAAATTTGACAGAGCACTGAAAGACATAAGTCGAAACATGGCGCCGAAAGTAACCGTAAGACCTACTGATAACCGTGGGAGAGCCATCCATGACGAAAATCCTCCATTTGATGTGAAGGATAGAGGATATAGGTGAAATAGCTTCAGACTTCAAGAAGAATGTAGTAATTCCGAAGCTAGCAGGTGAGAATATTATCGAACTATTAGTTTAATAAGTCATGGTTGCAAAATAGTAACAAGAATTCTTTACAGAAGATTGGAAAAACCAGTCGACTGGTACAAGTCGATCTCGGGGAAGATCGGTTTAGATTCCGGAGCACACGAAGCAGTACTGACTCAACGACTTATCTGACAAGATACGTTAAGGAAAGTCAAACCTACAATTACACCATTTGTAGACTAAGTGAAAGCTTTGACAGTGTTTACTGGAATACTCTCATTGAAATTATGAAGGAGCAAGAGTAAAACGCAGGGAGCGAAATGCTATTTACAGACTATACAGAAACCAGATGACATTTATAAGAGTCAAGGGGCATGAAAGGGAAGTAGTGGCCATCAAAGGGAAACAGCGGTTGAGAAGGGAGTGAGACAGAGTTGTAGCCTGTCACCAATCTTATTCACTTTGAACATTGAGCAAGCAGTAAAGTAAACAAAAGAAAAATTTGGAGTAAGAATTAAAGTTCAGGAAGAATTCGACTAAGAAAGAGACACTTAAAATAGTAGACGAGTTTTGTTTTGGGGCTGCAAAATAACTGATGATGGCGGGAGCTTAGAGGATATGAAGTGTAGACTGGCAACGGCATGAAACGCGTTCCTAAAAAGGAAAATTTGTTAACATTGACTACAGATTTAACAGCTAGGAAATCTTTCTTAAATTATTTTTATGGACTGTAGCCACGTATGCAAGTGAAACATGGACGATAAACAGTGTGGACAAAAGAGAATAGAAGCTTTTGAAACGTGGTGGCACAAAAGAATGCTGAACAATGTGTAGTAAGTAATGAGGAGGTACTGAATAGAACTGGGGAGAAAAAGTATTTGTGGCACAACCTAACTAGAAGAAGGAGTCGGTTGATAGGACACATTCTGAGACGTTAAGGGATCACCAGTTTAGCACTGGAAGGACGTGTGTGTATGTATGAAGGGAGGGGGGGGGGGGGGGGTACCAAACTATATGAAAGACTCTTTGCTGAAAGCGCAGCAAGATTTCATCTGGGCCGCTCGTGAAGTCAAAGTTTACAACACAAGAGACAGAAACCATAATCAAATAGGCAACACATGTTACGAGGCAGAACAAGTAGGTGCTCAGAATATGGAATGCGCTAAGACAATTTTGACACTTACTTCTCCCAAAAATCAACTATCGCCTGCCAGTGAACACCAGAAAGGGACCGGAGGTGGTATAATTCAGAAGGGACGCCCTCGACCTTAATCTCTACATTTAAAAACAAAGAAAAATTCTCCGCACAGACGGAATGACTGAGAGCTGTTTCTGATGTGACGATTCAGAATATCGCTTATTTCATGAAAAGACAGGATAATGCACCAGTAACGTGACACACCGGTCGTAAGAGACATGAACATCATGACTTTTCGCTCTACAACGCAGTATGTGTTCTGATTTGAATATTCCTGGAAGATTAAAACTGTTTGTTGGACTGCGTCTCGAAACTGGGGCCTTTGCCTTTCGAGGGCAGATGTTGTACGGCTGAGTATCATACCACGACGCACTACCCGCCTTTACGGCCTTAGTTTTTCTAGTACCTCTTTCACCTTCCACACTTCTCAGATTTCACAATATCCCTTCTTCCAGGAATGTTCATTCAGTGAGGTTTGAAGGTGAACTCTTTTGAGTTAGGAAGGTACGAGATGAGGTCCTACCGGAAGTAAACCAATGAGAGCAGGTCTGAAGTTTTACCTAAGGTGTTGAAAATTTAAAATGTTCGAAAATTTGATGCTATTTTGCTACTAAAATAATTCGCTTTAATGGATCCTTTATCAGAACACGTCCACTGTCTATTTTGTTACAGTTAAACGAAAATATTTTGCTGTAAGTCTTGTGTTGATAGATGTTACACACCACACATATCGTTTACGATATATCACGATGCTATATCACTAAATGGATACAAATGAAGTACGGTTGCTTTAAAGGTTTGATATTAATGGAAACAACAGGATCAGACTATTTTTACCGCCAATGTGCCTGAATAGCTATGGAAATATCAATTTTCAGAATTATTTAACATCAAAGCGAAAACAAATATATTCATTAAAATACTACAGAACAACCTAAATGCACAATGCCCACCCCTCCACACCGCTCCGCCACCAGTCGAAACGCTACCCTTTCTTTGCTCAGATACGCACGGACGTGAATTTGGAATACTGACAATCGAAATGTATTGTACAAAATCGGTGCATATAATTGCGGCTGATTACAGTATGAAATCTGCTGTTCTTATAGCATCATTATAAAACGGCGTTTGCCCTTAGTAGCCGTGGTTTCGAAGTGTCCACTGCAGTAAATTCATAGGGAATTTTAGTCGGTAGGGGCCACAGCGTTCTTAGATGCAAAGAAACTCTTTAATCATGGATGTCATAATTAATTAGTAGTTTAAATTTTCTTTCACAGAAAAATAAATTAGTCTACACTAGAGCTAATTTACTATATTTTCGTGATAAAGTTGTTGCATATATAATATTACACTACAACTTTCATTCCTTTGAATAATTCTTTCTGCACTCACATTAACAGTTTCTGGTATCGTCAACAGTATGTTTTCGATACAGAAGTTATACTTGACTCGCAAAGCATTGACAGAAATACGAGGTTGGAACTACAATAGTGACAACTATTTATTTACAGCTCGTGCAAAATAGATACGTGTGTCAAAGTTTTACTGACCTCCAACGTACTCACCAGCATAGTGCATAACCCGTTCCCGGCGATGTGAAAGTCGTAGGAAACTCCTAGCAACGCCAGTTGTGTTGACAGTTCGAGCGGCACGGTCTGTTGCCCGACGAATTTGTAGCAATTCTGAAGCGAATGCCGTGAAGTGTTTCCTTCAGTTTAGAAATCGAGTTGAAGTCACGAAGGCTTAAGTCAAAGGAGTGCAGTAGGTGGTATAGCACTTAACAGTCCCATCAGTCAAACACATCAGTAACAGCTTGCACTGTATGTGATTGAGCATTGACCTGCAAAATGATGGCCAAGTCCTGCAGAATGTGTCATCAATTCTGTCTCTAAACTGGTCGTAGGTTGTGTTCCAAAATCATATTATCAGAGCAGGTATCACAGGATACATACGAGTAAATTTTTCTGCTGCATTCCAGATACATACCTTTGAAGAATAGACTGTTCAGACTGACGAAATGCTCTATAATTTGGTTTTGCTTTGTCTGTATAAGGCTACGCGTCCCTGTTATAGCGTCGTAGACGAACGACATGCTGCCCCTGAAGTAGCACAAAATTCTCGTATCATTTGCCTGTGATGGACAGTTTCAGGTATACTAGGAATGCTATTCTAATCGATGTACACGTTTTCCTTATGACGACACTGCCATCGATCAGAACTGTACCTACGTTGATCGGGTAATGTTTCTCTATGAGTGGAGCACTCAATGGCTCTTCCTGCACCTTTGCAAATCTATGGAGCCTTTCTCGTACTTTACCAGATTACTGCGCATTATGTACAGTCTTTGGCAAAATGCCTGAACAAAGGATGGTCACCACAGAAGATAAGTCTGACACGAGTTTCCCTGACGTGACAATAAACTTACTGGTGTCTGAATTCCAACCGCAGCAGTCTGTAAAGGCTGGCAACAGTGGAGTCTGCAGTGCATTTCAGAGATTCCTTCTGATGGTCTATGAATGAAGAACTCACCAAGCTAAAAGCAGGACTTTCAACTACCTGTCGTATAAGAAGGTAAGCACCAATCGTAATTCTGCAGCTATGCGCTGAAATAATGCTCGTGTCGACAGACCGCCAGAAAACCAACAACGCTGCGTTCTACCATCATTGGCGTCGCATATTTCTACTTGGTGTAACACAACACAGCATTTCCGCAAGCGAGTAAAATTCGCACAAAATGAGGTGGGAAGTTCTCAGAAACGCATTCTCATTCTGAGCACTGGGTGGTCCATCCCGTTGTTCGAAAGGTGCGGCCTCGTCAGTTGACTGCCAACCTGAGTACTTTGGCCGTTCTCATCGATGTCTCTTTACTACACACCATAGCACTGCAGTCTTCAGACACAATAACTACAGGGAAACTT
Source organism: Schistocerca americana (assembly GCF_021461395.2). Taxonomy (NCBI): domain Eukaryota; kingdom Metazoa; phylum Arthropoda; class Insecta; order Orthoptera; family Acrididae; genus Schistocerca; species Schistocerca americana. The sequence continues at coordinate 632,179,918 of NC_060123.1, read as the reverse complement.
CCTGATAATGAGGCACATGTGATTGTATACAATGTCATTAAATGCAGACCACCTCCTCATCTTAATGGTTGCCAGTAAAGGAGCTGAGCATGCTCAGTCAGGGAAGTCACCATTCTCTGTAATAAGAAAAAGAATGAATAAATATAAAACTGAGAGAAGTTCTCATCAACAGAATTTGAAATATGGCAGGTGACATCCGTAAAGGACCACTGCCGATATAACGACCAAGAATCAAATCTACAGATAGAAAATTGTTGTTAGTGTCGCTGCCTTCAGTGTTGAAGGACCCATATTCGATTCTCGATATGTCCTCAAATTTTTTGCCGACGTAGGAAGGTCTGTAACTGGGTCCACTTAGTCTCGTGATGCCAAATAAGGAGTTGCTTGGGTAAAGAAGCAATGGCATCATTAGGATTTATCAACTGGCGGTAACAGCTGGAGGGATTGGCGACATGGTGATCGCTTGATCCGAGATAATAGATCACTCCTCGCACTGCGTTGTAGGCATCAGTCAGCCAGTAAGGCAGTCGGAACAGGCATAAGCTGCATCTCAGAACAACAACTATATTGGGTGTGGATTCGTTGATCAGTAAATGAAGTACACATTTATCTTAGATTCCTAATACCATATTCAGTGTGAATACGTAAATTATGGGTATTGGCGAACCACAGTCACAGTTTTTCATTAATCTGAGTGACCAGTAACAGCAGATTCGTCAAGGAATACTTGTCACCTGTGTCCACCATCTGAGCACTTGGTGCTTCAGGTATTACCATCATCACAATGATCCACGACGTTTTCTGTTCATAACCGTAGCCCCTGCTTCGCTTTGGCGAACACAAAATTAATTATAATTATTGTTGCGCAGTTTTCCACGGAAAATGACTACGATAAGCCGAGTGAGTAGCCGAGCTAGGGGCTGCAGACACACGGCGGTGAACTCGAATTCAGAAGAATGGGTTTACACATCTCCGTGTCACCATACAAATTTAGTTATTCTGTGGTTTGGTTAAATTGCTTTAAAAAATTCCAGAGTCATTAACCAGAAAAGAACATGGCCGATCTTCTTCCCTTCCTTCTTTCAGTTATAGTTTTTGCTCAATCTGTAGCACCATTATCACAAACGAGTTATTAAAGGGAACTCTTACTTATTCCATTCTAGTAAATAGCTTGCAAAACATTTTCACCCCTTTCACCTTTGTGAATAAAGTAAAGAACTTCAATTGCTGGAAAATGATATAACAGCTATTCAGTAAAAAGAAATTCAGTAACAAGAACAAGAAAAGTTGAAGGCTTCTTCGCCTCCTCCCAGAAGTCTCTGACGATTTGATGGTCAAATAATCGTATGACAAGTGCTAATGGATGGCCTGTGAGTAACATTAGAGTAAGTAATCTACCAATGTGATAAAAATTTTCATACAGAGAGAAACATTTTGAACGCTTATCATGATTAGCTTACGACAAAAGTAAGCGCCAAAGAGACTTCCCTATAATGTCGTGAAGCTATAAAACAGTAGCATCTTTGGCCTAGAAACAGGATTGTTTGTGTGTGGTCATGCGTCCTATTAATGGAGCATTGAAGGATATTGTTGTGTCTGCTACCATTGGAGTCAGTATCGACACAAACGAGGAAGGGGAGAGTTGCAATGGCCGATGGAAGGAAACCAAAATCATCCGTACAAAATACTTTCAAATTAATAGAAAAGTTTATTACTATTAAGGAAAGAAACAACACTAAACATCCTGTGTTTTCTGTGCCTCCTACATGCAATTAAACTTACCCTGAATTACTGCCCACAGAACACGAGCTAAGTATCGTGTTCCTATTACTCAGTACTGATGCTCTCGAAGTCTGTGACGGAACTGGGGCGACCAGTGATGGGAGGCTGGTTGAGTCATCATTGACCGGGTGCGCTGAACTGTCTTCCTGGAGGTGTGGCACTGCCCGTTCATTCCATTGGCGGGCAGGTCAGCGCCTTCTTGATGTTATTCCGCAGCGCTGCGCTGGTCGGTGTGCAGTCGATGCCTTAAGACTGCAGTGACAGCATGAAAGTTTATGTACAGGCAGAACCCGAAATCGACCAACAACGTTTCGGAAGTTGTTTAGTGATATTTTCTTAATGTTGTGGTAAAATGAACGATAACCTCCAGTGACTACTTATAAAGTAACTGAATTTGGTTTCGTTTCTTATTGCCATTCATTTTCGTATCTGTACTACGCTGAAAATATCTACAGAGCAATTTAAATGTCGACAATATGGGGTGTGCGTCATGTTTGAAATAAACTTGTTTCATTCATTCATGGTGCTTGCTGTTAGCAACAGTATTGCCCACTGTACTTTTCACCCGCAAGTTTGCATTCAGCACCGCTCGATTCTGTCTAGGTTCTCGTTTCCCGGCAGTATTACTAGTACATTAACGGTAATACACCGATGTGCGAACGGGTTTACTTATGACGATTGCGCGATGTGCACCACGTGTACCGTTTCACAGGTCACATCACAAAAGCAGCACAATGGCGATATTGTGTGCCGTTCTCGCACCGACGGCTACCACATCACTCTACTTCCGTCACTGAGAATTGTAGCATGTTTTACTGTTCTGTGTTTCGTGTTGTACGTTTCGACGATTGCATATTAGAGGCTTTCTAATTGTTCTGATGGTATGGTCACAGAAACAAAATTAATTGTGGTAGGAAACTTAATAAATGATAACTACATTACCGGTACTGTCTACAACAATTTAGCAGCCAATTACAAAATAAACCTGCGCAGCATCCGAATTTTTTTTCGGTAAAGTTAGAGCTCACCTTATATAATATTATTGTCAACTGCATTTCCCTTATGTAGCCCTTCTACCTTCACCATCACTCTTCTTTTATTTGCTTTTTACGTACTTACCGGCTCAGTTCATGACATTGGTAGAGCTGTTTCTCCTTTGTTCCGAAGATTTTATAATATTCGTGTAAGCATTATCTATCTACTCAGGGGCGACGCACTCTCGTAGAGCACTGTAGCTTTTCTGTACTAATTCCTGCTTTGTCACTTGCCAATCGTATAATATATTGAACAGTACATGCGAATTTAGACTTTCTCGGCGGATCTCCATGATGTCTTATCGGGTTATCAGCGGAGTCAAGGCATCGTTCTATGGCAACATTTCAACAAATTTCCTACTTGTCATCTTCAGGGGAAGTGTCGATTTCTTGTCATGATCGGGTCTTTGTAGCCATTGGACCGCATCTGCATTGGCAGCGCCAATCGTGCGCCTTCGGAAGGAGTGTAGCGGCCCGTGGTGGGGGGAGGGAATTCGTGCCGGTGGTGGTGGCTCCGGGCGTGATGGAGGATCCGGATGTCGCCGCTGATGGGGCCTGTCCATTCCATTCGCTGCCTTCAGACGAAGTAAAGGAGCCTGCTGTCGAGCGGCTATAAAGACCCAGACAAAATACGAATACTTCACGTACAGAGCAATGTTAGAAAAGACACAACAGTACCTAGTCAAGGAGGTAGATGCTCGAACCCCGAACGAAAGGGTACCCGAGGAACTCACAGTCCTAGCCGGCCGGAGTGGCCGTGCGGTTCTGGGCGCTACAGTCTGGAGTCGAGCTACCGCAACGGTCGCAGGTTCGAATACTGCCTCGGGCATGGATGTGTCTGATGTCCTTAGGTTAGTTAGGTTTAAGTAGTTCTAAGTTCTAGGCGACTGATGACCTTAGAAGTTAAGTCGCATAGTGCTCAGAGCCATTTGAACCATCACCGTCCTAGGCTGGGAATGCATTCGTGTAAATCGAATGACCTGAGTTCGGTGCAATGAGATAGTCGCATAACTACATGCTTGTGCTGGCGACCTGCTGAAAGTGAAATGATTTCTTCATTAGGTCGTAAATGAAGAGAGACATACAACACGCCGCGCAGCCCACAACAGTATCACACCTGCCTACGCTTTGCACATGCGGACGTTCGATGCGGTCTCGCTCCCCGCTGTCGCAAATTCACCGGTAGTCACACGCTACAAACGCCCCCACACAGCACCACGCAAATGCGCAACTGTGGTGCTGCCCATCCGGCCAATTACAGGGTGTGCATTGCATACAAGGAGGCGCAAAATAGCTAAACACGTGGAAACTACCACAGCTCCGAAACCGCCCACGCGCCCAGTAAGGAGTGGAATATCCTCTGCTAGAGTGGTAGCTGGCACCCCCAGCGGCGCAGGGCGGTCAGAGAAATCTCAGAGCAGCGCACACGCACAAGAAACACCTCTAGCAACAGACATGCAACACCCAACACCACAAAACACAAATAATACCACCACACCACCCCCTCTGATCACGAACTGCAGCCCACCACAGAAGACGCACCTACACAGGCCAGCCAAAACACCGGTGGTGGAGGAGGAAAAACAACCGGAACAAGGGGATCACGACCACAGCACAGCAACTACACAGGCAGCAGGACCCCAAACCGCACATACACAACTCGGACACGAACAGACAGCATACCCATTCATCACAGATACCACGCAGGCGCTCACAACTACGCCACAAACAGCTGACTCAGAAGCAAGTCGACACCAGACGCCAACACAAGTACCAGCGGCCACAAACACAACCAATAACCCACAGGCCGACACTGCCAACATTAACTCAAGACTCAGAAGAATAATAGAGACATTATGCCTCAGTCACGACCACCGTAGTAGTCATGAAGATTATGGAGTGTGTCTCACAACTCTTTCCGCAGTTCATGTCGAGCTCGCTCAACTGGACTAACATACAAACTATTATAGCACCACTATTTACACCAATACATGGATAACTAACCACACCAGCTCCGAAACGCAATCGCCAACACAAACCCACAGATCCTGTTTTGGAATACCAACGGAATCGTAAGCAAAAGACCCGAAACGGTTGCATTAATGGAGCTAAAGGATATCCGAATCGCCTTAATGAACGGAAAGCTGCTTACGCCTCATAAACAGCCAAAGATCCCAGGTTATGGCGTCTATCCTACCAACCGAGCGGACGGCAGGAAGGGGGTGACACAGCCATCATCATACACAGAGAACACACGATCACAGAGCTCCCTGCACTTCTAATGCTGGAGGCTACGGCAGTCACGGTTAAGTTGAAAGGAACTAACGCCGCACTGGTATCGCTACATAGCCCACCTAAAAGCATAGTAACAAGCGATATCAGCACAGTTCTCAACATGGCACCGCCGGTAATCGACGCTGGAGATCTAAATGCAAAACAACCCGACTGAAATTCACGAATACGTACCTCCATCGGCAATAAACTATACGAAGATGCACTAGGCCGGAATTACATTATACTTTGGCCGGACCTCCCCACGTACGTGCCAGCTCAGGCCCGACTCTGGCCAGACGTGTTAGACATAGCCCTACTCAAGGGCATCACATGTGCACTCAACCTTGTGGTTGAAACCGATCTGGACTCAGACCACATGCCTCCATGCTCACACGGAGGAGACACTGCAGGACACAGAACCACGCAGAATATTGAACAACAAGCGCGCGAATTGGGCGCTGTTCAAGGAAACGATTGATAGCTGTATTCCGGATACTCACGAAATTAGTAACACGCAACAAACTGATGATGCAGTGAGGTTCTTAATACTGCTGTCCAAGACGCGACGACTGACGCCATTCCACATACAACACCATACCAACACTCGACGGCCCTGCCCCAGAAAATCCTGGGCTTTGTCTCAATGAGGAACCACCTCAGGACGTAGTCGCAGCGTACCAGGCACCTATTCCATAAACTGCACGTCAACAGACTCCACTTCTAACAGGGGACAAAATATAAACATTTAAAAACGAGCAATGGGAGGAGAAACTCGCATGGCTAGATGCCACACGTCCTGGCGTGTGAAAGCTAGCCAGAGACTGCACCAGATAGAAACATTACACTCCTACACTAGAAATACCAGACGGCCCTGCTTACTCCATAAAAGAGAAATCAAACCTTCTGACCTCAACACTTGCAGCGTCCTTCATTCCGAAACTGGCTCCTTCAGATCCACTATTCACACTTGAAACGGACCAGGAGGTTACATCACACGCCTTGTAGCCCAGCTCACGCTTGACAAAATGAGATGTACTGGTACAAACGAAATTACGTGGGCTATCAAGCATACGATTGCTAGGAAAGCCCCTGGGACCGATGACATTCAAAATCGTGTCCATGAGGAGTTCACGGATAGAGCCGTAGAATGCCTTACACACATAACAAATGCCATCTTAAAAACACCAACACCTCAATTATTTGTGGAAGGCCGTCAAGGTACTGATTATCAGGAAGCCAGGGAAAGAGCACTCCCTTTCACAAAATTACCAATGCGTCAGTCTTTTGTGTTCGGTCAGCAAGATTGTTGAGAAGGAAATACTAAAAGGCATTATTGGGCACTGCGTCGCCAATGACACCCCAAGACCGGAGAAATTCGGCTTTAAGAATCACCACTCAACAACACAATAACTCCTCCTCGTAGTCGAACATGTAACACACGGCTACAACACGAACAAAGCCACAGAGACTGTGTTCCGGAAATCGAAAAAGCTTTCGACCGTCTCTGGCACAATGGCCTAATACGCAAACTAAGCGATGCTCGTTTTCAAGACGGACTCGTACGTCTCATGCACTTATATCTCACGAACAGATGTTTCAAAACTGACGTGCAGGGCAAACTATGGACACAACACGGTATCCAAACTAGAGTATCCCAGGGAAGCATCCTAGGGTCCATCTTGTACAACCTGTAAATTAATGACTTTCCAGCAACACAAAACACGACGTTAGCCACCTACGCGGATGACACGGCCATGCTTGCGCAAGACTGGAAACCGTTGTACATAAATACAGACGGCACTCAGAACTGCCGAGTCTTGGTTGGAACGATGGCGTATTAAAGTAAACGTCTACAAGTGCAAAGTAGTTCTGTTCACACGCAGACCGAAACTACTGCCCAAACACAACGCTGTCGACAGGTAACACTAAGTGCACGCCCAATACGTTTCCGAGAGAAAACCAGATACGTCGGTGTCTGGCTGGACCGGAAACTTACATGGGGTGACCACATAGAATACGTTGCCAACAGAGCGCACGCGAGGCTCAAACAACTCTACCCAATGCTCAACAGGGAAAGTACCCTGAATAGGAACATGTCGAGGCCCATATACCTGATACCGATTAGACCTCTGATGATATACACAGCTCCCGTCTGGGGGTACGCAGCTCCTTCACAACTGCCCCGCCTGCAGATCATACAGAACAATGTACTACACATCATTACCATCGCTCCACGCTACACCCGCACCGTGAGTCTTCAGAGTGAATACCGCCTTGAAACCCTGAAGGAAGTATTCAAAAAACATGCCACACGACTATACAGGAACTCGAGACACACGGACAATCCTTTCATCCTTAATCTGGAAAACAAAGATCACAGCCAAATGTGGAAGCATAAGCGGCAAAAGACACTATAGCTAGGACATAACCACCTATGGCGTGCTAACACACACCCACAAGCGACAACATCGGCAACCCCCTTCATATCAGCAACACTGGATATGCCCGCTGCTATTAAAGCAGACAAACAGGCTACAGCAGAGAAGCCACCAAGCTCACACACTAACGCACAAACCAACCACCAACACTACCCTACACTGTGAATCCGATGTGTGACCTATCGGACACTAAATGTTAATGAACCTAAATATTACAGATTTGCTGAAATTGACCGAGAAGCCAACACTGGCACCCAGCTGCAGCCGCCGAGTAACAACACTGCACAACGTCAAAGGTATCCACCTGTATGACATCCACTACTAACAAAGTTTACCCTTCCATGACCTGTCTAAGGCAACAGAAAAACCGCTACTGCTCTTACAACCCGACCCAACTATCGCAGAGATTTTTTTCCCCTTGGCTCTTTCTTTGGCACTTTTTTCCCTCTACCCTTTAAACCACTAACCTTCGTTCAACTTTCGACCCAATCTATCTCCAGGTGAGCGCTTATTAATGGTTAATCATAAACAGACGTTCGAAAACATCGCAATACCCACATCCTGCAAGATCTCACTTCGTGAGAACCAACCAGTGCGCAGAGATAGCAGTGGACTTCTTTTGTGTTGGCCATCATGCCGGTGTGGCCGTGGAGTAGGTTCCACCCGATTTACTAAAACGAACCCCATACTTCGTCTCAAGATGACAAGTAAGAAATTTTTTGAAACGTTGCAACAGAACGACACCTTGACTTGGCTGGTAACCCTAGAAGATTCCTCATCGAGATTCGCCGAGAAAGTCTTAAGTAGCATACAGCACCTGCGACAGCCCATCAACACGACGAGGACAAAACGCATTCTAAAGCGCGCTATCTCGGCCTTGGTACATACACTCCTGGAAATGGAAAAAAGAACACATTGACACCGGTGTGTCAGACCCACCATACTTGCTCCGGACACTGCGAGAGGGCTGTACAAGCAATGATCACACGCACGGCACAGCGGGCACATCAGGAACCGCGGTGTTGGCCGTCGAATGGCGCTAGTTGCGCAGCATTTGTGCACCGCCGCCGTCAGTGTCAGCCAGTTTGCCGTGGCATACGGAGCTCCATCGCAGTCTTTAACACTGGTAGCATGCCGCGACAGCGTGGACGTGAACCGTATGTGCAGTTGACGGACTTTGAGCGAGGGCGTATAGTGGGCATGCGGGAGGCCGGGTGGACGTACCGCCGAATTGCTCAACACGTGGGGCGTGAGGTCTCCACAGTACATCGATGTTGTCGCCAGTGGTCGGCGGAAGGTGCACGTGCCCGTCGACCTGGGACCGGACCGCAGCGACGCACGGATGCACGCCAAGACCGTAGGATCCTACGCAGTGCCGTAGGGGACCGCACCGCCACTTCCCAGCAAATTAGGGACACTGTTGCTCCTGGGGTATCGGCGAGGACCATTCGCTACCGTCTCCATGAAGCTGGGCTACGGTCCTGCACACCGTTAGGCCGTCTTCCGCTCACGCCCCAACATCGTGCAGCCCGCCTCCAGTGGTGTCGCGACAGGCGTGAATGGAGGGACGAATGGAGACGTGTCGTCTTCAGCGATGAGAGTCGCTTCTGCCTTGGTGCCAATGATGGTCGTATGCGTGTTTGGCGCCGTGCAGGTGAGCGCCACAATCAGGACTGCATACGACCGAGGCACACAGGGCCAACACCCGGCATCATGGTGTGGGGAGCGATCTCCTACACTGGCCGTACACCACTGGTGATCGTCGAGGGGACACTGAATAGTGCACGGTACATCCAAACCGTCATCGAACCCATCGTTCTACCATTCCTAGACCGGCAAGGGAACTTGCTGTTCCAACAGGACAATGCACGTCCGCATGTATCCCGTGCCACCCAACGTGCTCTAGAATGTGTAAGTCAACTACCCTGTCCCCCATTGAGCATGTTTGGGACTGGATGAAGCGTCGTCTCACGCGGTCTGCACGTCCAGCACGAACGCTGGTCCAACTGAGGCGCCAGGTGGAAATGGCATGGCAAGCCGTTGCACAGGACTACATGCAGCATCTCTACGATCGTCTCCATGGGAGAATAGCAGCCTGCATTGCTGCGAAAGGTGGATATACACTGACCTAGTGCCGACATTGTGCATGCTCTGTTGCCTGTGTCTATGTGCCTGTGGTTCAGTCAGTGTGATCATGTGATGTATCTGACCCCAGGAATGTGTCAATAAAGTTTCCCCTTCCTGGGACAATGAATTCACGGTGTTCTTATTTCAATTTCCAGGAGTGTACATACGTATCACGATACGTGAACTTAGCGAAACCGGTCGCATTCAACTCGCATACCACTTGGAACTGGCTGCCAAACTCTCGCCTTGCTCGTGCGAATGGGTAGACGGTAACACATTCGCAAGTAGTGAACTCTGCAGTCACAAATCTACCACGAAACAACAAAACAAGTCGCACCGACTGCTGGGGACACAAGTGGAGGACATCGATTCAAAGGGTTCGCGGATCATAATCAATTTAACTGGAAAGGAATTGTACAACTCAACAACTTCCGCGCTGTCAAAAGAATTAAATTTAGCACGGGTTACAAGCACATTACCCGACCGGGAGATCAGGCCATCCGGGGGCTTCCCTCTGACATCGCCGAAGAGGTCAGAGGGGAGACTTCCTGGGTCTTGGAGAAAGTGTAAACACCGGAAGACAACATCCCCGCGCCTGAACACAGGACGATCCACGACATACGAGAAGACGAAGATGTGGTCGTCAAAGGCTATGCAACGATACTGCTACGATCAGTTACTACTGTCAGAAGATTGAGATCCCTTTACACGATCCAGCTAAAACAAATTGCAAAGGATACTACATCAGCTGTGACGAGAAAGACCGTCTCACTGCTAACAACCCAGGAATGGGCAAGGATATGGTTAAAAGCCTGCGCTCAGAGCACGCCTGTACCGACTTCCAAAGGTGCACAAAAAGGGTGTTCCACTACGTCCAATATTGGGCACAATAAATTCACCAAATTAAGCTGCAGCTGAACATCTCGTGCAGCTACGGAAGACTTTCGTGGGACATTGTACTCACCATATCAAAAAATCGACGGGGTTTGTGAAGATACCTTAAGGGACATGTATGGACAAAGGTGACATTCTAGTCAGTTTTGATGTCACGTCTCTCTTCACACGGGTACCTCTTAAGGATTCCTTGGCGCTACTAAGAGGCCATTTAGACAAAGAAATGGGAAACTGTTCCACCACGCACTTATTACCACGTACATCTAGTGTAGTGGTATATTCTACTAACAGATACACGTAGTTGCCATAGGGTTTTCCCCATGTATGGAATACTTCGGGGAGCCGGCGTCTGTGGCGGAGCTGTTCTAGGCACTTCAGTCCAGAACCGCGCTGATGCTACGGTCGCAGGTTCGAATCCTGCCTCGGGCATGGATTGGTGTGATGTCCTTAGGTTAGTTAGGTTTAAGTAGTTCTAAGCCTAGGGGACTGATGACCTCAGATGTTAAGTTCCATAGTGCTTAGAGTCAATACTTCGAAGAAAAGGTTCTCGAAACGACGCGCCCGTAACAGAACGTGTTCTACCGCTACGTGGTCGACACATTTGTAATTTGGCCGCATGCTGAAGAAAATATACAAGGATTTGTTAACCATCTCAATTGCATACAGGACAATATTACATTCACAATCGAGCTGAAAGAAAACGGATGACTACCTTTCCCCGACATCGTGATGAAGAAGGAGACTGACGGCACGTTTGGTCATTCTATTTGCGGGGAGAAGAAACACATCGACCTGTACCTTAAAGCCAATAGCTGCCACCTTCCAGCACAACACAAATCCGTGCTCTCCATCTCAGTTCGCAGAGCGTGAGACGTATGCTACAAGAAGAGTCTGCCATCCGAACTGCAGCACTTGAGGAACACCTTTCGCAAGATCGGCTACTCTGAACCGCAGATAAGACGCACTTTCCAACCGATCAAGAAGAAAAGAGAAGACGTACATGAAGAAGACGCTAAGTGCTTGGCGTTCCTTCCATATGGTGGGTCACCCACAGCAATGATTGCCAGTACGTATATCAGAAAAGAGCAACATTAAAACCGTTTTTGGCTCATCGGCCAAAATCAAGAATATGCTGGGCTCAGTGAAGGATGAACTTGGAATAAGAGCACCTCAACTAGGAAGCAGATAGCAGTAGCCTACAGCATCAGCAATGTATACGGCAGCGCTGCTTGGAACGCGTAAGGAGCGTTCGCCTAGGCCAAACGGGAAAATCTGCAGTGGCTGAACACAGTCTCAACGAAAACCACACGTTGGATTTCGAACAAAAACAAAGCTACTGTGCGGGGCGGAAGAGTTCTCGCTTTCTATCTTCAAAGAGTCTGTGGAGAAACTGACGGCAGTATATCGCCCTAGGACAACAAAAATTCAGGTGGAAAACGTAGAGGATTATAGGAAGGTTAAGTCGGAACTTGAAAGGAAGGAAATAGAGTTCCTCACGTATTCTATCGACCCCAAACAGGCTCAGAGTAGTACTAAAGCACCTACCCATCGATGCTGAGGAAGAGGACGTAAAAAATGAATTGATAGAGGAAGGATTCATAGTACACTCGGTTGATCAATTCTCAACCCCCCCCCCCCCCCCCCCGGAATGCAGAAGAAAGTCACGGACGCCAGAAAGAGCCGAATTTCTTAGCGGTTTTAGAAAACAATGAGGATGCTCAGCGGGTGTTCAAACTGCGATACCTGCTGAGATACCGAATAACTGTAGAAAAGTGTAATAAACTGGAAGGTCCTGGGCAGTGCCATAGGTGTAAAAAATTTAAACACTCGAGCAGCAACTGCAACTTGCAGCCGAGACGCGTAAAGTGTGCAGGCCCCTACCTTACCAAGTTGTGCAAGCAACAGAGAGTGGCAAACCCGGTGTGTGCCAACTGCAAAGGCCCCCACCCAGCAAACTATCGCGGCTGCGTAGTATACCAAAGATTGGTGCAAAACCAGAGGTATCAGAAAACTGCCCTAGCAACAACAGCCGCATCAAATGCCCAGGCTCGTCAACAACCAAACTCTGAAGTGCGAGTATGAGATTTCCGAGTATGCGACCACACAGGCAGTTATGCCCGCTCCCACCGGCCAATCTACGTCCGCGGCACCCCCTGCGACAGTGCAGGAGACGACCCTCCCCGCAGTCCCATCTACACCTCCCCCGCCCACAATACAGGCTTCACCTCCACCGCCATCCGGAACAGGCAACTGAAACAACAGCAAAAATGATACTGCAGTCCCAGCGCAAGAGCAGCCGCAGGCGGGGCCAAGCGCAGACAGCTATCTCGGCAGTTTTCTGAGGGAACTCAGAGAACAGGGAAGCTGTTTGCGGGGATATACCTGGGAGCAGTAACACAAAAAGTGAAAGAAACCATAGCGGCAGTCCGAGCCGCGAAAGATAGATACGCAAAAATGCTAGTAATTGCTGAAGCTGCTACGACACTCTTCTGTAATGAACCGTAACGGTACTAGAGAGTTCAAAATGTTAACATGGAATGCAGACGGCATATCCTCAAAGATCCCACAGTTACAATCATTTCTAGATGGTCACGCCATAGATATAGCCTGCATTCAGGAGACGCGTCTAAAGCCGGCCGATCAATTGAAAGTGCGAAATTATTCCGTGCGCAGGGTCGACAGGAAAGGAGTCGCCGTCCTCGTGAAGCAGAGGATTTGTCACCAGACGATCGAAATGCCAAATCTAGCCACAGTCTAGGTGGCCGGTATAGAATTAAAAGTTGGTAACCACATAGTTAAAATAGTATCGGCATATAAACCCCCGCAAATAAACTTCGGCGCGCAGGACTTTCAACACCTGATCGAAATCGGAGAAAGTCATAATAGCAGGGGACTTGAACTCTAAAAGTGTGAATTGGGGGTGCAACACGACAAATGTTGGAGGTTGGAGATTGAGAAGGTTTATCGAGAGCAATCCCCATGTGGGAATAATTGCTCCCGACTAGCCTACTCACATCCCCTACAACCCCGACCATGCACCGGACATCCTAGATGTGTTCTTGTGCAGGGGCCTGCCTTGGAGGGCTGCGCCAACAATCCACTACGAGCTGAACTCAAACCACAACCCGATTGTCCTGGAATGTGCCAATGTCGAAGACACAATCCGGAGGATGGCAAACACAACGTATCAAACTAACTGGGAACAATATATCGCCCTGGTAGGATAACACCTGGGGGTCATTCATGCAAATGTGGAACGAGAGGGAGGTGGACACAGCAGTAGAGTATTTCACAAACGCCCTCCAGACCTGTGCTCGAGAGACAAGCACCAGGCTAGCCACCGCGCCTGGCGCCAGGGACCTGCCCCCTGATATCTGCGAGCTGATAGTCGCCAAGCGGCGCGTGAGGAGGGACTGGCAACGCTATCGCGATCCTGCCGATCGTCGCTTGCTTAGGCGACTTGAAGCCCAGGTAAAGGAAAGACTGATAGAGCACAGAGGCCTCTGCTGGGAATAGAAACTTAGGAACGCGGAACAAGACATGAACCGAGTATGGAAAATCACAAAAGGGCATAAGGCTACTCCCAGGGTACACAGGCCACTCCGAGGTCCAAATGGGCTAGTATACGACGACGAGGATAAGGCAGAATTACTGGCGACATCGTTAGAGTCACAATTCCGTACTAACGTCATCGAAGATGACGAGAGTGACAGGCAGGGAGAAATAATCAACGGACGAGTGGCTCAATTGAGGCAAGAAAGGCCATATACAGAATTTACTCCTGTTTCCGATCGAGTTGTGTGTGCCTATATCAGGCGCATAGGAAATAACAAGTCCCCCGGTCCTGACAAGGTCCGTGCCCCACACCTGAAACACCTGGCTCCTAACGCAATCACCAACCTCACCACACTATACAACCAGTGCCTTTCCCTAGCCTACTTACCAAAAGCCTGGAAAACTGCTCAGGTCGTAACCTTACCTAAACCCAATAAGAACCTTATCCTTCCACAACAACTATAGACCCATCTCACTCCTGTGCTTTCTAGGGAAAGTACTGGAGTGCTTGATCCTCAGCGCCCTACCCAAATTCCTACGAGACAATAATACAATCATCCCTGAGCAGTTTGGATTCCGTCCTGAACATAGCACCATCCATCAATCCCTGCGCCTGGTGGAACACACATGCAGGGCGAGAGACTGGAAACACAGCACAGGAGCAGTCTTTCTCGATATCGAGAAAGCATTTGACAAAGTCTGGCATGATGGCTTAATATAAAAGTTATCCCAGTTAGACATTTCAGGACATATCATCAGCATGATTAACTCGTTTCTGGCGGGGAGGCAATACCGCGTCAGGTGTGGCAAACATGTAAGCTCGATTAGGGACGCTATGGCAGGAATTCCGCAGGGCTCAGTTCTTGGCCCCATATTATACTCACTATACACAAACGACGTACCAAAGTCGGCAGGAGGTGAGATAGCGCTGTATGCCGATGACACGGCGGTTTACAGGAGTAGCGGCAACCTCAATTTCATAACAAAAAAGCTGCAGGAACACTTGTACGAGATCGGAAAATGGTGCAATATTTGGAAAATAAAGGTAAATCCTTAAAAGTCCGTAGCACTCATGTTTACAAGGAAACTGACTCAGCAAACAGGCGTATTTTTGTAGCTGAAAAGGAAATAGAATGGAGTGACTCAGCTACATACCTAGGCCTTGAACTAGACAAACGCTTAACCTTCGCAAAGCAGATAAACAGATCCAGAGGTAGAGGCTACACTGCTTTCATTCAACTATACCCACTCTTAAAAGGTGGAGGACTCACCATAGAAACGAAACTTAGATTATACAGTGCAGTTATCCTGCCAAGTATGTTATATGGATCGGAAGTTTGGTCCATGGCAGCAGACGGACATCTGCAAAGAAGTCAGAGACTCCAAAATAGAATCCTCCGCGTCATCGCCGACGCAGACCGCTACACACCAAACACACACGTTAAGGACCTCTTAGAGGGACCATCCATCTATACCTATATTAAAAGAAAATCATAAAATCTCTATGAAAAGGCACCTACCTCGACCCACCAACTAATAAATCAGTTAGGATCAAATTATACTGATGCTACAGATAAGCGTACACTATCAACATTAACCAGAGAATTCAGGGCATAACAGTTACAGACAAAACAGGCAGACATGCAAACGTGATTTAGATCAACTACAAAAGCTATTCCTCTAAATATCATAAAGCCATGTTAGAAGTCAGACGGGCAAAGCCCCGTGGTGCTTCTGTGGAACACTAATATAGAAAAGTAACTCTACCCGACGCTTTGCCTGAAATGACGTGTAGGAAACATTTGAAACGTCCGCCCCCGGTAGCTGAGTGGCCAGTCTGCCAATGTCAGCGGAGCAGCTCTGAATTTCTTGCGTCCCGGCTGCGAACGTTCGCGGAAGAAGCGGTGTTTACACCGTCGTTACTCGCGTGTGTTACTACGAGTATTTGAATCGAACGCAATGGCACACAGTTTTCGAAAAACCACGATACAGTTCATGTTCTGTAACGAGTACGCACGACCGAAGGCTTTCGATATCGAACGTTTGTGTGTGTCTGAATTCGTATGGGACTTAACTGCTAAGGTCATCAGTCCCTAAGCTTACACTACTTAACCTAATTTATCCTAAGGACAAACACACACATCCATGCCCGAGGGGGGACTCGAACCTCCGCCGGGACCAGCTGCACAGTCCACGACTGCCGCGCCCTAGACCGCTCGGCTAATCCCGCACGACATCGAACGTTTCTTGAGGGACGAAGTGCACCTTAATTACACAGAGCGTATCGGATTTCTCTTATCAATAGTGAGCAGCACTCTTTACGTAAAGATGATCGACGACGCGGCATGCGATAGAATCACTGAAGCCGCCGGACGAGGATTCTAGTTTCGATACTCCGATGGTCATATTGACGAAGTTTTAGTAGCTCATTCTGGCCTGAGCGTGCGTACGATTCGAACCTTCGGCTGCCTTTCGAGGTACCCGAATCATTGTTCACTGAATCACTCCAGCCATGCGGCAGAGTTACTAGACATACGGCCGAACGTTGAGCAAGTTTTAGCACGTATCCAGTGCTCAATGGTGTCCGACAGGTGCGAATTGCCCTTGCGGATCATGTGTCATCGTACGTAAATATAGAGCTATTGTTATCTACTATGGACAGCCCCGGACATTCTCCGGGTGTGGTGGTGAAGGACATCTTCGACCGGCATGTATGCAGACGAGATTCGTGCAACTCCCCAGCGGAGACTTTCAGAATCCTGCTACACCAACGTCACTGTAGCGACGGCGCTTCGCCGAGGTCGCAGCGTACTATCGAACCAACGCCGCCGTTGATTGAGGCTCCTTCGGGCCCCACCGAAGAAGGAATGGCTCCGACCAACCTCAAATCCCAGATACTGCAGGTGGTAGAGACAGAGGATGACAGCATCACGCAAGGCATGGAAGCTGATGTGGAACGACCCCAGGGCGTTGTGGCGGTGGCGAGACAGCAGGAGATACAAGGTTTGCCAACACCAGAGACCGAGGTAGGGCCCGTAAACAACGCTCGCCGCAGCACCGCAAGAAGCGCCGACTAAACTCTGCGGAGACGCTCCCTTCTCTTCTTGGGAGCCCTGATGAGTCTAACAGTATGGACCTGTCTGACTTGAAACCACAAGCTTCAGATATCGCTGACCGTATGAATTCTGACAGTGAAAAGATGTCATGTCGTTCAGACGATGCATCCGCTCAGGAGCCCGACACCCATTCTGCGGCGGAGTCTAAAGCTGCGAAAGATCCACACATGCCACACATCAGTGCAGCACAGGGCAGTTTGGAGCACCCCAATAATATCAGCTGGGATGCGCAGGACGAAGAAATCACCGATGCGGACCCCTCCATTGGTGGGGACTCGCATCCGTCCGCATATGAAGAAACCTAATGCCGCAGGGAGACGTCCGTCGGGCGATCCTGTGCGCATGTGTAAAGGGACTATAGATACGGTGAATTTTCGTCATTTTAACGAGATGACAGCTACTCGAACCCAGGCATACAGAATAGCGACTGTGAACGTAAATACCAGTAGATCGCCCGTGAAACAGCAGACGTTTAGGGACATGATATACGGGTCGGATGTGGATATACTGATGGTAAAGGAAATTTACATTCCTGAGCTCCAGGAAATACATGGATACATCTCCTACACCTCACCTCACTCGGACAACGACAGTGGAACGGCGATATTGGTCCGCGACGGGTTTCCGGTTCGCGACCTGGCTTATCTGCCTTCAGCACGAGGACTGGCGATAACGGTTAATGAAATTCGTATTCTCAATGTTGTGTCTTGCAGCACAGACAACAGACGGGCGCGTGCGAGATATTATTCAGAAGAGATTGTGCCCTTATTTAGCGGCAGATTCGATGATTTCATTGTAGTTGGTGACTTCAGTTGCGTTTTAGCCCAAAAAGACCAGACTCCACATTACAATACCTGTCGCGAACTGCAAGTGCTGTTACTCCTACGCATGTACCAGTGGAACAGTTTATTGCGAATGTGGAAGCAGGGATTCGAACCCTCCCTAAGGCAACTGCTAATGCAATTCGTATTGAAATCACAAGGGTCTTATGCCATAATAAGTCATTGGAGAGTAATTTAACTAATGGGGAGAGAAAGGCCCTCAGGGATTTAAATGCGGACGAAGGGATAGTTGTTCTTCCATCTGATAAAGGTAATGCCACTGTGGTGATGAACAAAGAGGACTACAGAAGTAAGATTTTGGATATATTAGTGGCAGGACATTACAATAAACTTAGAAGAGACCCGACGGCTGTTATTTTGAGGAAAACTAATACGTTGATAAAGTCTTCTACTTCCATTCCACAGAAGGATAAAAAAGTTTTGCTAAGGAGTGAAGCTAAGTGTCCCAGACTTTTTGGTTTACCTAAAGTTCACAAAACAAATCTCCCTCTGAGACCCATTGTTAGTGCGATTGATTCCCCTACTTATCAAATATCTAGGTATGTAGCTACTCTTCTACAACCATACATTGGTAAGACTGATTCTTATGTGAGGGATTCACGTCCTTTTATTGAGAAAATTGAAGGTCTAACCTTGCCTCCTGAAGACATTCTGGTCAGTTTTGATATTGTATCTCTGTTTACTATTATTTCGGTTAATGAAGTTATGGTTTACATAACGGAAGTTTTCCCTGAAGATTTGACCTCTCTGTTTAGACACTGTCTCACATCTGTCCAGTTTCAGTGGGCTGAGGAGTTTTATGAGTAAGTGGATGCTGTTGCCATGGGTAACCCGTTGAGCCCGGCGATTGCTAATTTTTACATGGAGAAATTTGAACAATTAGCGTTGAATAAAACAAATAAGAAACCATGTTGTTGGTATCGTTATGTAGACGACACATTCGTGGTTTGGAAACACGGTAAAAAAGCCTTAGACCAATTTTTTTATCATCTTAATAGCATAAAACCATTGAAGTGGAAAAAGACCAGTTTCGTTTCTCGATGTGTTAGTCATGAGACAGACCGATGGCAGTCTAAAACATAAAGTGTTTTCGGAAGAGCGCACATACTGATAGATACTTACAGAAGAACTCCAGTCATCACCCACAACAAAAAAGAGGTGTAATCAAAAGTTTAGTGGGCAGGGCAAAACGGATTTGCACGCCGGAACATCTGGATACTGAACTGAATCATCTGAAACAGGCCTTCGAAAAGAATGGATACTGAAACAAAGAAATTAATAGAGTTTTAAGACCTAATTACAGCAGGCCAAAGGACAAGGATGGTACACAGCAATGGAAGAACACTGTGTCTTTACCTTTCATTAGTAAGGTTACAGATCGAATCGGCAAAAGTTTGCTGAAACATAAAGTGAAACCGGTATTCAAACCTACCAGAAAAATAGGACAAGTACTTCGTTCTGTTAAAGATAGAAGGCCACCATTATCATCTAGCGGCGTGTATAAAATTCCGTGTACTTGTGGCAAGGCATTGGTACTACGAAAAGAAGTGTGAATACGAGGCTAAAGGAGCATAAAAGTCTTTGCCGACTGGGAAAAATAGATAAATCGGTCGTTGCGGAACATGCACTTCAGTCAGGTCATCATGTAGTGAAGTTTTCTGAAACTACAGTTTTAAGTGCTACCACGAACTATTATTCACGACTGTATAGGGAGGCTATTGAAATTTATAAACATGAGGATAATTTTAATAGAAAAGAAGAGGCCTTGAAATTAAGCGAGATATGGACAGTGGCGCTAGAGAATCGAGAAGTGATTTTTATCTATGACGGACTATTATCGATAGTTACATTTTATCTTTGACTAGTTTTCTCTCTGCTACTATGTGCAAGCTAGACCACGCCCACTTTCCTCGGTATTTCGGCCGCTCTACGACGCCCGACTAGTCAGTCGGCAGGACTCAGCAGGACCAGCCATACCTCTGAAGATGTCCAGCGTAGTATTGGACGAAACGTTGGGAATAGAATAATTCCATGGACCACGGCCATATAATCCCGAAGAATTATCAACAAAGAGACATTTTTCCCAAACAAAAAACGTATGCGGTCAATTAGATCGCTGGACATGGGACGAAATATTTGTTTACGTAAGATATTAAGTACGCGATGGGTTATTGGATATACTTACAAGAACAACACAAGCTCATACGGAGTTATACGAAATACAGAACTTACTTTTCCAATTTTTTAAGAATTGTTTTTCACAACGCGCCCGACAGCTGGGGTGTCCCAGAAATGAAAAGACTCCTGCAGCAGAACTAATAGAGGCAGTAATGTACGGTCCACATTTATTGGCATATTGCACACTGAGAAGACAACTGGCCCACACCTGTTGGCGCCAGATATGATTGGATTATGTTAATGTGTGAAAAAAATAAAAATAAAAAAGACAATGGTAAAAACCGAAACCGCCTCAGATAATGGTCCTTCGAATGGTCGACGCCGAAGAAATACATGCCGCCTACAATGGCAGGTTTGGTGAAGATTATATGGTTAGGTTCATGATGCGACACCACGAGCTGCAGGGTTTGTGATGCAGATGATAACTTCATTTTCACTCCCTCCCGTGACTAGGACTGTCATTTACTTTATTTATGTAAAAGAAAAAGGAAAAGGGGGCGGCCTTTACGTTGATTTTATGGTTTCAAAATTGTTTTTGCTGTCTCGATACTTTTCTTATCACTAGGACAGCACAACTGTACGAATAAACATTGCTTGTTTACCCTGCCTTCCTGTTCCACGAGGAAAAAAAGGAAAAGAAAGAAGAAAAGGCAAAATAAAAAAATAAAAATAGTGGTCAGTGCGACAGAATGTCAATCCTAAGAATCCGGATTGGATTCCCGTCTGGGTCGGCGAGATTTTCTCCGCTCAGGGACTGGGTGTTGTGTTGTCCTAATCATCATCATTTCATCCCCATCGACGCGCAAGTCGCCGAAGTGGCGTCAAATCGAAAGACTTGCACTCGGCGAACGGTCTACCCGACGGGAGGCCCCAGTCACACGACATTCACATTTTGACTCTTGAAACGTTGCCGCAGAACGACGCCTTGACTCGGCTGATAAACCGAGAAGACTTCATCATTTTTTTTTCTTTAGAGTCACCAGATTTCTGAGCGGTTTGATGAGGCCCGCTACGAATTCCTCTCCTGTGCGGACCTCTTCATCCGAGAGTAGCACTTGCAACCTACGTCCTCAGTTATTTGCTGGATGTATTCCAATCTCTGTTTTCCTTCTACAGCTCCTTCTAGTACCATGGAATTCACTCCATGAGCTCTTAATAGATGTCCTATCATCCTGCCCTTCTCCTTGTCAGTGTTTTTCACATATTCCTTTCCTCTCCGATCTTGCACAGAACCACCTCATTCGTCACCTTATCAGTCCACCCAATTTTCAACATTGGTGTATAGTACCACATCTCAAATGCTTAGATTCTCTTCTGTTCCGGTTTTTCCACAATCCATGTTTCACTACCATGCAATGCTGTGCTACAGACGTACATTCTCAGCAATTTCTTCCTCAAACTAAGGTCTATGTTTGATCCTAGTAGACTTCTCTTGGCCAGGAATGCCCTTTTTGCCAATGTTAGTCTACTTTTGATGTCCTATTTGCTCCGTCCGTCGTCGATTATTTTGCTGCCTAGGTAGTAGAATTCCTTAACCTCATCTATTTCGTGACCATCAAACCTCTTGTTAAGTTTCTCACTGTTCTCTTTTCTGCTACTACTCATTACTTTCGCCCTTTTTCGATTAACTCTCGGTCCATATTCTGTACTCATTAGGTTGTTCATTCTATTCAACGGATCATGTAATCCCACTTCACTTTCACTGAGGATAGCAATGTCATCACTTGTAATTCCACTCCTGAATCTTTCTTTTATTTGCGTCATTGCATCTTCGATGTACAGACTGAATAGTAGGGGCGAAAGACTAGATCCCTGTCTTACACCTTTTTCAATCCTAGCACTTCGATCGTGGTCGTCCACTCTTATTATTTCCTCTTGCTGTGCACGTTTTGTATATTATCCGTCTCATCCTATAGTTTACCCGTTACTTCATCCTTCTTGAATAGTAAATACGAGACGACGTATAGCGAAGGCATCTGCTTAAGCTTAAGTTACTGAGTTTATCTCCTCTCGTTTCCAACATTATTAAGGAAGAAGAGAAGAAGAATAATAACTGAAATGTTGTTCAGCCAGAGTGAAGACTACAACTTCAGAACACCGACGAAATTTCTCAGAGCTAAGGGGATAGTGTTGTGTTAATTTCTCTCACATTGCCGTAGTACGAGCTCAGATAAATAGCTCCCAAAATGACTGGTGGTGGTACTTGCCACCTAAGAACTAGATTTACCTATTGAATACCATATCTTGAATTATATTTATTGAAGATATCTCATCGATAAGACATGAAAGTACCACACGAATATCCCGGGGTGATATGGAATTACATTTACAGGTAATCAAGTGATCACATTTGTGCCACGAAAATTCTGCAACGTTGGAAGCCTCACCTTCTCTAGAGAAGGAGAAATTCGTATTCATAGCCTATCTCGTGTTGCAGCGGACCGGGAGTTTCCGTGCTGCTAGAGAGACTGCGCTCGGCGTAATACACGTAAGTGGCTTGGGCGCACACAGAGGCAGCTCTAAAAAGCCAAAAGAACGCACTTTTGTGTTTTATTCCCGTTTGTGAAACTATGCCAGAGGCTGAACCACGGTTAAGAATAATATTCAGCGGCATCGCCAAAACTTGCATCACAATCTAAAACCAGGTGGGTTGTTTTTGTGTTCGGTAACACTTTTTGTGTCGTAGCGTACTAGCAATTAAGAAGGTAATTTGAAAGATTAACTTCGATTTTTCGACAAACGGTGTGTATTAGGAAATACCTTCGGTATTGTACGTCTATTTTTGGGTATTCTGATAACAATAACATCTCTTTTACTACCTACTGGGGCTTAAATTGAACGTGCACCACGTCTATTCACCAGGCTCATTTCACCGCGGCTTTTTAAGCTATTCTTTTCGTTTATATCACGCGTTTTCATCTGTCCAGTTAAAATCCTTAATTTGAAACATTCTGTTACTTATTACCTACAAAATTCCTCTGTGAGTGTTCGTGTGTTCCTCTCAATGCTGTGTTGTTTTATTCTCATACGTTTTTCTATGTTTGAGTGCAGTACTAATGTGAGCCGTCTTAAGCAACTTTGTTTTTAAATTTATGTTCCATTGGTTTGAAGTTCAAAAGTACAGAAGCTGTCACATATTCATAATCTTTAGAGCATGGTGTCATCAGATATTTTGTGAATAAAACAGAAAAAACAGTGTGGTGCTAACTTCTGCAATTTGCAGTACTCGTAGGCAAGAAACAACCGAGACAATAACAACAGCAGAAGTCGTTCCATTA
Organism: Schistocerca americana; assembly: GCF_021461395.2. Lineage (NCBI taxonomy): Eukaryota > Metazoa > Arthropoda > Insecta > Orthoptera > Acrididae > Schistocerca > Schistocerca americana. Next base: position 632,156,400 of record NC_060123.1, on the reverse strand, counting down.
AAGGCAGAGGTGTATTGAGCGTTCCATTACATTGCATATAGTATGTACGCTAGTCTGAGAGAACAAACTGTTAGCGGTCTTTTCTTTCACATCCCAGTGTTCATCGATCAGCCAACGTAAACAAACGACGGCGGCTTTACAAACTGTTCATCTCGGCACTTGACAGAGTGACAGTGTCAAGAGGGTGCTGTCAATGTCTAACGACTTACTCAGCTACAGCGTGAATTAAACAGGGTATTAAAATCAGTGTAGTACTAACTGATAAAAAAAAAGTCTGATAAACATAACTCTATAAACGTATACTTTATGAGAGCTGAACATTTCTTTGAAGGAAAAACTCATGTGACGTCCATTCATTAGACTGGTTCATTCGATGTGATCAATGTGACACCCATCCATGGCAGTGCATACCTCTGTCGATCAGAGAATGTATTTCGCATTGTGAAGTACAGAAATTTCTATTGAAATACGGGTCACACAAGAGGATGGCCCAAATCTTGCGCTGCTGCTAATTGTCGCAATTCGACTAGGGTTTTTGACCATTTAAACGGGGAGCACGGCCTTTCATCTCTGGAATGCAGACTGGGCAAGGCTGTTCACTGTTTCCCTTTAAGTGTGATAGAGAATCTGTCCCTAGGAAGCTGAGGAAATACACCGAATAACTTATCAGATGATACTTTAATACATCGATATTTTTCAGCGTCAGGACACCGGCTTGCAGAATATTTATGTTTGCTTACAACACAATAGAAAATCATATCCACAATGTCATGAGTGGTGTAGGCGGCTTCCAATTCGAGGAAATAGTGTAAAAAAAAAAATAAAGAACACACTGAATGACTCATACGTAAAAACACGATGCCTGAGGACACAATACTGAACTCATTTGCGAAAGTTTGTAAGACACCACAAAACACACCCAAAATTGAGAATCATTAAACTCTTACTGACACGACTGCAACTACAGTTGGCACAACACAACTCTAACCACAAAAGTGAGTGCAGATTACACACTGTTTAAACTGACGTGTACACAGAGTACTGTGATAGTCATCGAAACATTCCGTTGATCATGACGACAGACCACTATATCTGCAACCAAACGTCTTCCAGCTCCTCCCAAAAACAAGTGCATATATCATAACAGAACGTGTACACATACCTATAATTATTAGACATGTTTCTCTTATTACTGTAGGTACGACAACCTCTAAAAACATTGGATAGTCTTTTTACGACACTATACAATTACAGAAGCGTGCTATACATTATAAGGATTGAAATCTGAGTATGACGTCTGTCATGAAGTTAAAACACTCGAATACTTTGTTTAATGTCATTTTAGTGATAGACACCTTTATACACCTAACAGCGATCCTCAATAAGCTTTATGTACACTGAAGAGATATACAAACTGGTACATGTGCCCAAAATCGTGTAGGGCTCCCGCGAGCAGGACGTGGGATGCAATCGACTAATGTCTGGAGTAATGCTGGAGGGAACTGACACCATGAATCCTGCAGGGCTGTCCATAAATCCGCAAGGGTACGAGGAGTTGACATCCCTTCTTAATAACTCGTTGCAAGGTATCCCAGATACGCTCAATAATGTTCATGTCTGGTGACTAACGGAAGTGTTTAAGCTCAGAGGTGTGTTCTTGGATGTGTGAGTGTCACATTGTCCTGTTGGAATTGCCCAAGTCCGTCGGAATGCACAACAGACATGGATGATCAGACAGGTTGCTTACGTATGTATGACCTGTCAGAGTCGTATCTAGACGTATCAAGGGTGCCATATCACTCCATGTGCACACGCCCCAAATCATTACAGAGCCTCCATCAGTTTGAAGAGTCCCCTGCTGACATACAAGGTTCATGGATTGATGAGGTTGTCTACATACCCGTACACGTCCGTCCGCTCAATACAATTTGAAACGAGAATCGTCCGACCGGACAACACGTTTCCAGTCATCAACAGTCCAATACCAGTGTTCACAGGCCCAGGCGAGGCTTAAATGCCGGCCGCGGTGGCCGAGCGGTTCTAGGCGCTCAGACCGGAACTGCGCGACTCCTACGGTCGCAGGTTTGAATCCTGCCTCGGGCATGGATGTTTGTGATGTCCTTAGTTAGTTAGCTGTAAGTAGTTCTAAGTTCTAGGGGACTGATGACCAAAGCTTTTGAGTCCCATAGTGCTCAGAGCCATTTGAACCATTTTGAGGCGTAAAGCTTTATGTCGTGCAGTTATCAAGGGTACAGTAGTGGGCCTTCGGCTCCGAAAGATCATATCGATGATGTTTCGTTGAATGGTTCGCTCGTTGACCCTTTATGATGGCCCAGCTTTGAAATCTGCAGCAATATCCGGAAGGGTTGCACTTCTGCCACTTTCAACGATTCTCTTCAGTCGTCGTTGGTCCCGTTCTTGTAGGACCTCATTCCGGCCGGCAGCGATGTCGGAGATTTGATGTTTTACCAGATTCCTGATGTTCACAGTACACTTCATCGCTACTTCGAAGATGCTTTGTCCCATCTTTCGTGTGGCAACTATAACACTACGTTGAAACTCACTTAAGTCTTGATAACCTGGCATTGTAGCAGCAGTAACCGGTGTAACAACTGCACCAGACACTTGTTGTGACATATAGGCGTTGCCGACCACAGCGTTGTATTCTGCCTGTTTACCTAGCTCCATATATGAATACGCATGCCTATAGCAGTTTCTCTGGAGCCACAGTTTAGAAAGTAGGCGCGGGATATTATGATGTCAGTAGAGAACCAGTAACAGTAGAAGTGGTCGGTCAGGAGAATCCATTGACTTCGAAAGTAGGCGTTGGGTGTCACTTGAGTAATAAACCCATCAGTCGTCTAAAACTGCTTGGTGAAGTGGAAATGGAAGTCACAACCATCATACTAAAGTTTCCAAAGTCAATCGCGCTTGTGACTCATGAAAGCTGAAGAACAACTGTTCCAAATTCAAATGTTGTGCCCAGTGCGCGCACAGCGCGGACAGCAACGATAACACTTGAAACATTCCTGGCTGGCAAAGTATGCTTCTACAAATCAGCTATTGCTGCATGACTTTAGTTAAAAATGCAGCCACAACGAAGAGTAATCTCAACAAGAGTGCCAAAAAAGCTGTAATTAGCTACGATCTGTGAGGCTCCACTCAACGTCATGTGCTGTATAATAACATCATTGATTACCACGCCATTCCACACTCCCGATACGGGTGTTCATATGGGTCCAGTCGACAGTTTCCGTGAGCGCTCGAGACACCACAAGCAGCGACACAACGGAAAAACCATTCGTATCCTGTGTGCAATGTGGATACATTTGCCGGCATTTCAACCTCGATAAATTTTGGCTGTGTACTTCTGTTGTATTTGGTGGCTGATCAGCCCGAACTCGTCGTTCTGTTACTGACAGCTGCTTACGACCTGATTTTGGAAAGTATTAATCCTAATAGTGTTATACATCGTTCAGATACATGTTCTGTGGAAAGATACAACAGAAATAATGCCTATCCGAAAATGAATAAACCTCAGATGACAGTGAGATGGTGGACTAAATATTATTTGGTTTGACTGTACTGGCTGTGAAGATAAAGTGGTAGTCTCCTTTGCCAGCCGCGGTGGTCTCGCGGTTCTAGGCGCGCAGTCCGGAACCGTGCGACTGCTACGGTTGCAGGTTCGAATCCTGCCTCGGGCATGGATGTGTGTGATGTCCTTAGGTTAGTTAGGTTTAAGTAGTTCTAAGTTCTAGGGGACTGATGACCACAGCAGTTGAGTCCCATAGTGCTCAGAACCATTTGAACCATTTGGTAGTCTCCTTTTGTTCACGGAAACGGATGGTAGTCCCCTCAAGAACAGAATGAATGTGATACGCTTTGCTCAGGTAAATTGTAAACAGTTATCGTCTGGTTAATCACAAAATAATTACGCGGAGTTCTATTATTTCTCGCGGGAAACAGAAGACATTCGCCGCTTTGGATTAGCCAACTCCGTTAACCGTCACGCACGTGTTATGTAGGCCGAACGATAACCTCAGCGGCGAATTCCACATGAAAATATGTTGAGCACGTCGTTGCAACGATTTGTAGATGCCGGATCATTCGCAGGGACCACAATATTGCTTCAACAATTCGCACCCCGGATACACAGATGCCACTGTGGTGACGAGAAGATGAGACTAAAACACTTCTGTTCGCATGCTTCAAATGGCTCTAAGCACTATGGGACTTAACATGTGAGGTCATCAATGCCCTAGACTGAGAACTACTTAAACCTAACTAAACTAAGGACATCACACACATCCATGCCCAAAGCAGGTACAGCCGGCCGCTGAGGCAGAGCGGTTCTAGGCGCTTCAGTCCGGAACCGCACGACTGCTACGGTCGAAACGTGCTCGGGTATGGATGTGTGTGATGTCCTTAGGTTAGTTAGGTTTAAGTAGTTCTAACTTCTAGGGAACTGATGACCTCCGATGTTGAGTCCCATAGTGTTCAGAGCCGTTTGAACCGTTTTAAACCCAAGGCAGGATTCGAACCTCCGACCGTAGCAGCAGCGCGGTTCCGGACTGAAGTGCCTAGAACCTCTCGGCTACAACGGCCTGCACACTTTTGTGAAAAACTGTAGTTTCCTAAGGGATATACCGTGCGCTAGTGTTGTCATATCTGTGTAACCAGTATCTTTACCCATATCAGTTACAACATGTCCAAACTCTGAAGATAACCATCTCAATCTATGATGGTTCCGCCAGTGGATTCTATCATCTGGGTGAAAAATGAATCTGTTCCGTAAGATATTTCATGCACTTTAAGATAGGCAACCCAACTTACATCATCCTCCCTGCGATAGGATGATACAAGTCGAACTGCCTATGTTAAGGTGCATGAAATATTTTACGAACCAGATTTATTTTTCACCCACGGTGTAAATGGAATGATGAAAATCCGCAGCATTCTGTATACGAAAGGGAAGGGTTCATACACCTTGCTCAGGATAATTAATAACCACAATGAGTGCACGTGAGAAGATCAAAATCCTCACACGGAATGAGGGCGTGAGGTTCGTTTTAGTATCAATGTGTGTTCGCGAACTGAGAGCTACCGAATTACACACTTCACTGCCTGAATTTCCGCACGACTATAAATAACCCTATCAGACAACGTTACCTTAATAACAATGCGGCGTATGTGGTTTATTCATGATGGGTACCACCCCAATTTCTAATTTTTCTCGTCGTGATCGATTGATGAAGTATTTCCGCGTGTTCAGTCAAGTTATTTCTCCTTTTTAAGCACATTATTTCGATGACCAACAAAGTCACCCCTTTCAGGAGCTGCAGCTGAGCTGTAATCTTTGGTTCCCGTCTTTACTCCAATCAGCACTTGAAGAAGACGAATGTGTCGATTGTCGAACTATTGTGTATAAAGAACAAACTGAAATGACCGTATGGCATTGATGGCTGAGAGTCCCCACCTGGGGAAGTTCGGTCTCCGAGTTGCAGGACTTTTCAGTTAACGCCAGTCTAAAATTTTCCGACATGTATACATGTGTTAAATTCTGACATGTACTGAAGCTAAACCTTTTGCAATACTACTTGAAAATGACCCAAAAGCCAAAATTTCAACTGTGAAATAAGTACGTTCTACAGTCAATGGCGAAAACGATGTCCTTTGAAACGTTCTACATGACTGTGAACCCCAACCATGAGAAGATAATTTTGAATTTAATTCACGAAAGGAGAAAATGTAAAAGATGCCACAAATAAAACATGGAAAATGCAGTGAAGCTTGAAGCGTCAGGGGGCTTGTTGGAGAGTGGAAAGGTACCGGTATATGCTCAGAACACAGTTGATTGAAATCGTTGAAAATAATTACAGTGAGAACATACACCAATATGGGGTGACGGTAATTGAAAAAATGTTTAAAACTTTCTAGAAATCTGCAGTCCAAGTAGTCAGCGACAAGTAGTTAAAGAACAAACAAGTAAAGACGGTTTAAGTACAAATAACAAGCAATTTGCATAGTGAAACTATAACTTAAAATTTGAAATTTCAGCAGTACAATGACATAGAAATCAGTGCTAATCAGATTATAACCAAAGTACCCCGCACTTGTTGCTAAATCAGTAATCGCATTATGGCGAAAAAAAGGCTGACATAGAAATAAGTGTCCAAGGAATAGAAAAGCAACTGGAATCACTCAATAGAGGAAAGTCCACTGGACCTGACGGGATACCAATTCGATTCTACACAGAGTACGCGAATGAACTTGCCCCCCTTCTAACAGCCGTGTACCGCAAGTCTCTAGAGGAACGGAGGGTTCCAAATGATTGGAAAAGAGCACAGGTAGTCCCAGTCTTCAAGAAGGGTCGTCGAGCAGGTGCGCTAAACTACAGACCTATATCTCTGACGTCGATCTGTTGTAGAATTTTAGAACATGTTTTTTGCTCGATTATCATGTCGTTTTTGGAAACCCAGAATATACTATGTAGGAATCAACATGGATTCCGGAAACAGCGATCGTGTGAGACCCAACTCGCTTTATTTGTTCATGAGACCCAGAAAATATTAGATACAGGCTCCCAGGTAGATGCTATTTTTCTTGACTTCCGGAAGGCGTTCGATACAGTTCCACACTGTCGCCTGATAACCAAAGTAAGAGCCTACGGAATATCAGACCAGCTGTGTGGCTGGATTGAAGAGTTATTAGCAAACAGAACACAGCATGTTGTTATTAATGGAGAGACGTCTACAGACGTTAAAGTAACCTCTGGCGTGCCACAGGGGAGTGTTATGGGACCATTGCTTTTCACAATATATATAAATGACCTAGTAGATATTGTCGGAAGTTCCATGCGGCTTTTCGCAGATGATGCTGTAGTATGCAGAGAAGTTGCAGCATTAGAAAATTGTAGCGAAATGCAGGATGATCTGCAGCGGATAGGCACTTGGTGCAGGGAGTGGCAACTGTCCCTTAACGTAGACAAATGTAATGTATTGCGAATACATAGAAAGAAGGATCCTTTATTGTATGATTATATGATAGCGGAACAAACACTGGTAGCAGTTACTTCTGTAAAATATCTGGGAGTATGCGTGCGGAACGATTTGAAGTGGAATGATCATATAAAATTAATTGTTTGTAAGGCGGGTACCAGGGTACCAGTGCTTAGAAAATGTAGTCCATCAACAAAGGAGGTGGCTTACAAGACACTCGTTCGACCTATACTTGAGTATTGCTCATCAGTGTGGGATCCGTACCAGATCGGTTTGACGGAGGAGATAGAGAAGATCCAAAGAAGAGCGGCGCGTTTCGTCACAGGGTTATTTGGTAACCGTGATAGCGTTACGGAGATGTTTAATAAACTCAAGTGGCAGACTCTGCAAGAGAGGCGCTCTGCATCGCGGTGTAGATTGCTCGCCAGGTTTCGAGAGGGTGCGTTTCTGGATGAGGTATCGAATATATTGCTTCCCCCTACTTATACCTCCCGAGGAGATCACGAATGTAAAATTAGAGAGATTAGAGCGCGCACGGAGGCTTTCAGACAGTCGTTCTTCCCGCGAACCATACGCGACTGGAACAGGAAAGGGAGGTAATGACAGTGGCACGTAAAGTGCCCTCCGCCACACACCGTTGGGTGGCTTGCGGAGTATAAATGTAGATGTAGATGTAGATGTAGATATACTGAAAGTTAAAGAAAATCAAATAACAAACTTTGCAACTGCATAATTGGCTTAGAGCCGAATTATAGGTATATCTCATCGGTAGGCCAAATTAATTCGTTACAAGTAAATACCGTACAGTTAGCAAAGCGATAGTTCATGCCTAATTTAAAACTACCCTTAGCTACTGTACCAGCGGCTTAAGACCCAATGATAAAAGGCTGTCATAATGAGGCATGCAAATATAAAGAACAATTACAGGTTAAGAACATAAATTCTGAATCCAATTATTATACTTTAGAATTTCACGACATGGCATGTGTGGCATATTAAAACGTAATAACCGCGATAAATCCAAAACAAAATTTTAAGTGCACCACGAACTTCACATTCACAGAACGTTAGCAGAATTCGAACAAATAGGAACATGTACAGGTCGATTGAATTAATGGCCCGTGGCTATGCAAACTACCTTTACAACTGGTGAATGAGGTTTAAGGTTCACCTGAAATTGGGCCAAAGGCAAAAAGTCTACAAGCAAACACACAAACTTTTCACCACAGTGTCTAAAGAAACAGTAGGCTGCATTTGTACTGAAGCTCGCGTCTATGCGGTGCTGTCAAAGAAAGAAATATTTACTTCAAACCAAATACAATTTAAATAATTAAAATATCAGAGTGAGTTGCACGTTTTATGTTAGAGGTAAATAAACAGCGACCATAGCTGGTCAAATACACAATCTGAATGAATTGTTCAAATGGCTCTGATCACTAAACATCTGAAGTGATCAGTCCACTAGAACTACTTAAACCTAGCTAACCTAAAGACATCACATTCGAACCAGCGACCGTAGCAGTCGCACGGTTCCCGACTAAAGCGCCTAGATCCGTTCGGCCACCGCGGCCGGCTCACAGTCTGAATGGGCAAGGCCCGACCATATGTAAACAAACGATATATAAGTATCAAACAAGTAGTTAGTCCAAATAATAGAGAATCCCAAACAGTACATACTTGATGAAATCATCTGGCCAGCTACCGGATCAAGTAAGGCATACAGTGAGTATACTAAGACATGAAATGATCGTCACGCGTAAGATAAGGACTAATATGACCTATAACACACGCATACAGGTAGAACTAACGCTGTTCTAGTTAAGTTTGAAACCTATGCGTGAAATAAGTTCGACAAGCGCCGAGAGCTTAAAGCAGTTAACAAGTAAAACCCAACAAGGCAATGATCAATTTCAAGGTGGCAGCACTTGGCTGCAGAATCAAATAACGTCATTAGACCTTACACTGTACTGGTACCAAAATGAGCACGGTATGACAAATTTAAATTAACGCAGTTTTCGCTACAATTCAACATTCTTCATAGTAGCGACTAAAATATAAGAGACCAAAACAAAAACTGGTAAGGATGACATAAAAGGACGACGTCAAGAAATTTACAGAGTGAAGCGCCTTGGGCAAAGTACGACCAGTCCAAGCCATTCAATAACATGGCGAGTAGCCAAAAATCTTCACGTACGTTCACTACAGATAGTGAATACACATCCAGAGACACAAACGAGGGCCTTTACCTGACAGCAGCAGACCAAATTAATGACACAAATTTCTAATAGGTCGAAAAGGAACCAGCATGCAGTTACTCAAACATGAGTCGATACCATAACTAATAACTTTTACCAAAAAGCCTCACAACAATCCGCAATATGAGCGGGCAACGGTTCCCTCGACAGTTCCTTCAACCGTCGAGTAGCTGTCAGCTAAATACCCAACCTGTGTGATGGCACCGAACACGCTCTGCAGGCCAGGCCGCAGACTTATAGCAACATTTTGCCAAAACAGGGCGCTGACACGGTCATGGCAAAGGGGACCTCAATCTGCCTTTGCTCTGAGCCAATCACTTAGCTGTAGCTACCCGAGGGCGGGCATCTGTTCCATTCGCCGCTGCTTTCGCGCACATTCTTCCAGCCAGGCGTCCTCTGATCTCTTAGCAAAGGACCAGAGTCAATTCTAGCGCAGGTTCAGTCGATACTAGAAGATATATCAGGTGTACATGTCACAGAGGCCTCCAAAAATGACGCTGACAGAAAGTGAGAAATGGCTAACATGGTATGGGTAGAGATTAAAAACGATTCTGTTGAACCGTGCATGACAAACGGGAATATATTTCAAAATTAAAGAGACCTTGGAGGAAAGTAAAGCAGCTGTATGAATATCAAGAGCTCAGCTCGCAAGTCAGTGCGCAGCAAAAACGACAAAGTTCAAAGGACTATACAGAAGGGCTATATAAGCGAAATGAACTTGAAGTGAATGTGAATGACATGGGAAAGAGGGGAAGAATTTGAAAGAAGAAGAAGAAGAAAAAGAATTTGAAAGAACACTGTGTAACTAATACGCAGGCACTGAATCGAAGTGTAGGGAAAAGAAATTTGTAGCACAACCTGTCGAACAGAACAGATCTTGGCAGGAAACAAACGTTGAGTGTAAAAGTCGATGAGGAAGACCAAGGCTTAAATATAGCAATTAGCTCGCAATGGATGTAGACTGCAGGCAGAAGTGGCTTACACAGATTAGACTAGTGTGAAGAAATACATCAAATTACTTTCCAGACCGAAGACTACAGCTAAGACAGCAACAGTTCACTCCCACAATTTGTTACACAATTTAGTTTTGGCTCCTCAAGCGGGTGCTACGGCATTAAACTGAGAGGGTTTCAATGTGTACCACGATTGCACAACTGTACATGCAAAAACAAAATATTTGTAAGTGTTGTGTCAAGTTGACACTTTAGTAGCTTTATGACTACCCCTTTTATGTTCTTTGCCTACATCCTGAGAGTGGAGATACGGATTTTGAATATTTTATGTGAACAAGGGAATTAATTGGATCCAAGAGGCAGGGAGAGATCTGGAAGAAAAGGGAATTTTCTGTGAAATAGAGATTTGCTGCAGCATAAAATTCATATCAGGAATTAAAGGTGCCCAAAGTTTCCAGCACATGAAACATCAACAGTAGGACAGCACAGAAAGATGGAAAGAATGGAAAGGAAAGAATACTGGACAAGACGGAAGACTGCAAGAAAACAAAAACATCCGATTAACGTGGGCAAAGGAAAAAGAAGATACACTGCATGACAGAAAAAATGAAGCACCCAGAAAGGGAGGCGTAAACGAGATGTAACTTAGCGTGTTGAGATAGTATGTGATGTTACGTCAATTTACACAAATCTTGGAAATAGAAGCCCACTTATGAGAGTGATATTGCACCCCTGTGGCCCAGATATATACACTGGTTTGGTTGGAAAGAATGTTATAAAGCCATTGTATCCTCTCTTGAGCCAAGCTGGCCCACAACTGTTGTAACTAGATCTTCATATCCTGGATGCTGCCAACTGGGCCGACTTTGCCGTCCGAGCTGGACCCACATGTGTGTAATGGACAGGTCTGTAGATCTTTCTGGCCAAAGCGTAGCTAAACATCACGCAGACAGTTCATAGAGACACGCGCCGTGTGTGGACGAGCATTGTCCTGTTGAAAAATGACGTACTGCTGTTCCGTTCCCTCCATCTGGCCATCAATTTAAGACATACCCGATGACTCCTCACGGTATGACGCCAGGAGAAACATCGCTTTGCCTCTCCAGAAGATTGGGAGAATGGAATCACTCCTCAGGTCACCGCCGTTGTCCTCGATGACGGTCGTCGAGATTAATGCAGAACAGCGATTCGTAGCTGAAAACAGTGCTTACATACAACTGTATCACTCCAAAGGCAACACTTTGTATTGCGCGTGTAATGATAGCCTAGGCATGAGACAGTAATTTCCCAAGTTTGGCTGCTGCTAGTCTACGACTAATGGTGCGGGATGACAGAATTTTACCTGTAGTCCTTTACTTGTCCTCAGATGGCAGGCGGAGATGTCGTGAGGTTACGATGTGCCTAGTGGAAAATACGACGATCCTGTTTAGTGGTGGTCACACGTGATCGAACGGAACCATGAGGACGGGTACACTTGCCTTCACGCTCCCATGCAGACATGGGGCCGCTGCCGCATCCGAGTGCCGACAAATGTAGATATTGCACGAAACGACATTGGAGAGCCGCAATAAGGCCCCTTCAACCCTGTCGATTACTGCTAATGCTTTCTCAGATGAGTACGTGGCACCTCCGTGTTCTTCACAGCGCTCACCCAACATCTGGCACAGTGCGCGAACCGTGTGTAGCCTACCAGACCTGGTAACAGCACTAGACAAGAACGACACTAAGCCTCTCGGGTTAGGGTTACCAACCGTCCAGCTTTTTCGGAACATGTCCGGCTTTTCGATTCTTCTTTTTTAACGTCCGGCCAGAATTTTTGTTATTTGGAAAATGTCCTTCACTTTGGTAACGAATTTCCATTTCATAATTTAACGAATTTCAGTGTAGCATAATTGGACTGAACCACAAGCTTCACTAGGTTTGCTAGCAATGATGTAGATGGCGAGAAACGTTCTATTCATAGGCGATAGTAGAAGTATACGATACGTCGATTCGAGGTATTGTAGAAATGTCTGGCAGTGTCTGAAACAAAAACTCCTCAGTTAACGTCTGATTTGAAGTTGTCTTCTCGTTAACACAGTAATGTCAACAGAAAGAGGCAGTGCAGGTTTCAGACAGTTTAAATGCAAAATACCAATGCCTTGTATTTGGACGATGTGTAAGTGGAACTAAATGTGCTGTGAGTGGTAGCTACGTTAATGTGGGATGTCATGGTGCTATAGCCTTGGAACGACATTTTAGCACATAAAAGGATGAAAGAATGGTACGAAGCAGCTTCATGTGTGACCCAGTTCTGGAGTTCGGAGAAAATACATGCTCATACAGTTACGGACGTTCAAGCCACACTGACGTACCACACAGTTTTGCACCGTCGTTCATACAAATCGATGAGTCGTACAAACAAATGAAAACTATTCCTAAAATTCGAGGAGGCACAAAACGTATGTTGTGGAAGAGCTAAACCAGAAGCTATTATAAATAACGTCATTAGACCTTACACTGTACTGGTAGGGGTTTTTGTCAAAACGTCGAATTACAGAGTTAAATATTTTGGCCTGAGGACAGATTACAGTGATTATGGTACATTGAAAAAGTTCTCAATTGTGATTCAATATTTTAATTATAAAAGTAGTGGTACTGAAACAATACAAAGCTGTCCAAACGAAACTTAAGAAAGTATTTCCAATTATATTACACATACTCTGAGAAAACATAACCATACTACTTCTCAATGGATTGTTTTTATTCCCAGTAATGCAAACGTTCACTTCGGTAACACTGCACGCTGCTCTCAAACGACAGTTAAACGAAAGCATAGCAGAAGTTGGATGCCCTGTGCATATATTGCATAATACCTTGCAAGAGGAAGTTGATTCTGTCCCATTGGATATAGAATCATTTTTTATGAAAGTGTGCAACATTTTTAACCTGTATGCAGTACACACAGAGGAACTCAAATATTTCTGCGAATTTGTGGACATCAGTTACCAGCAGCTCCTAAACCATTCCACGACCAGAAGGCTATAGCTAATTCCAACAGTAAAAAGTATTTTGCAACTGTATCTAGCACTTAAATCTTACTTCCTCTCTCAGGATAGGAAATACGTACCTACAACAATTAGAAAGTTTCTACAGAACAACTCTCCGGAGCAATATCTCCCGTTTCTCTTCTTCGTCGAGCATATTTCTCATTGCAAAATGATGTCATATGGAAAAAAAATTTCTATTGGAGAAGTGCGTGACTCATTAGAAACTCTACTAATTTCTCTGTAAAAATTTCGATGAAGAAATAAGCCAGTCAACGGACTACAAATAATTGTTTAATACATTTACATAGGTTTCAACCGCTCTAATGATGTCTTTATCAGAATGAAAGTTTAAAAGCCGTATATAATATGGACTGGGAATAAATTCATGGAAGTAATGGCGATTAGTTCCGGCTCAGCTCTCGCGGCCTACCGACTTTGTCCGCGCAATGGGGCCTGCTGTCTCTCTTCTGCTAAGTAATGTAGATTTATGACTGGGTATTACGATGCTATAGTTTTATACTTGACATGGCCAAACTTTGGCATGCAATAGTTCAGTGTCAATAGCTTTTGATGAAGGCCAAATTATTTTGGCTGAAACCTAGGTAAAGATTGGTTTCTATTCGCGACCGAGCCTGACGTGTTATATGTTCAATGATATGTCTTGGGAGAGATTTTATAGCTACATTTTTCAACATAACAATTTAGCTCAGATAATTTGTCTCAGCAGTATAGTCTACTGACAAATACATTTTCAAAAGATGTCACTGAAAAATACTGAAAATTATTTAGAGTGATTCTGTTGTATTTATAACAATTAAATACCACTGTTTAATTCTATATTAGATTTTCAGTGTGTTATTTTCCGCTCAAATTGAGATTAGAACATGCCTATTACCCTGATGTGTGAAATATAAAGTATTTATTGTGTCTAAAATAAATTGTCAGCCTTTTTTTTAAAGAAAGGCAGCTTTCTGTGAAGCACTGTCCTGCTTTCGATAATTTTTAGTTGGTAACCCTAAATCTCGTCGCTGTCGTGCCTGTCAAAGACAGCTGAAACTCTAACCATTTACATACCCGCCGATACTGTGTATGCGCATGAAACCATATTGCCATCTGACCGTGTCTTTTGGGTGCTTAACTTTCTTTTCAGGCAGTGTAAAAACATAGCGTAAACTCTAGGCGTTACCTAGAGTTCACAGATTCCAAATAAAACAAGTTCCTATCACATTAATTTTTAGAGTAGATGTCCACTGAGGATGCCACAAGTTTGGAAAAACGCAAACAAATAATTTTAGCTCCGCAACTTGTAATTATTAGAAGAAAGGCTTTTCTGTGTATTACCAAAAGCTGTTAATAAAACAAATCTGCCTACGCTACAGTTTTTATAGAACTGACCATTATCAGGAAACGTAAAAATTCGCATAGCAACCTGTGTAGCAACGGTTTCAGTGTGTCGACAAAACATAAAGAAAATTACAAAAAGACATGATGCGACATTGACGTCAATGATAAACTGTAATTATACAATTGAATTATTTTAGTACACTGTCCGTTGTTTTATTCGTTGCTGTTCTGTCAGTGTCCGTACTATACTGCACATAACAAAACCGAAGAAAAAGTTCTATGAAGAGCATCCATTTCTGCAACTACATTTTTTCTTTCCGACCGAAACGCTGGATAATTTTGTTATTTTATTTATTTTGTTTTGAATTCAAAGTATGAGTGATCGCGTATACGTTGCTACAACAATTTTATGTAGCCTGATGATGATAGTTTGAATCAAAACTGGCAGCATAGAAAGGTTTGCTTTGTTAGCAACCATTGATGTCACGTAATAAAGCCTTTCTTCAAAATATAGCAGAGTTTTGCTAGACGGTAGATCCTAATACTTCTGTTTTGTGCACGCACAAGTAAAGAGAATAACATATCGTACGCAATAGATAACAATTCAAGTAGCCTTAATATTGTAGTTGACGTACACTGGTGAGCGTTCTGTTATAATTCTTGTGATATAGTGAGACGACGAAATTAGTCCGAAAACTGCAGAAAAATGATTCAAATGGCTCTAAGCACTATGTGACTTAACATCTGAGGTCATCAGTCCCCTAAACGTAGAACTACTTAGATCTAAGGACAGCACACACATCAATGCCCGAGGCAGGATTCGAATCTGCGACCGCAGCAGCAGCACGGTTCCGGACTGAAGCACCTAGAACCCACAGAAAAGCAAAGTACAAATAAGTAATGCAATACATTTACTTCTCTGGCAGTTTCGTTGAAAAAATTCGGAATTTGTTGTTGGACATCATGGAATATTTCCGTTTCAGACTCTATAGTTTGGTGAAGTTCTGATAGGTGGGGGCGTCATACGAAGTCTTCGAAATGTCGTCTTTAACGGAGGGCATTCCAAGCAGAGTGCTGTCACTGAGTTTCTTTTGGCGAAAAATCAGAACATCACAGATATTCGTAGTCCATTGCAGAATGTCTACGGGGACCTGGAATTGAACAAAAGCACGGTGAGCCGTTGGGCAAAGCAATAAGATTTGATCTATCCCGTGTAACCCTCAGGAAACAACTGCAAGGTGCCCGTCGCCACAAAACTGCAAACTAACTTCTCTTTCTCCATGGCAACCCAAGGCCTCGCACAAGTCCGTCCACTGGAGAGAGGCTCACAAACTTCAATGGACTGTCCTTCCTCACCCGTGCCACAGTCCGCACCTTGCATCTTACGACTTCCATTTGTTTGCTCCAATGAAGGATGCACTCTGCGAGAAACAGAACGTGCATGATAGGGAGCTTATTGATGCAGCAAGACGTTGGCTCCGACATCGGCCAGTAGAGTGGTACCATTCAGGCATACAGACTCTCCCAGAAAGGTGGCGTAAGGCCGTCGCAGTGAAGGTGGATTATGTTGACAAATGTGGTATTATAGCTGAAAGAGTGGAGAATAACAGGATGCACTGGAATCCTGAACAAACCCAACATGCTTTCAGAAATAAAATGTGTTGCATTACGTAGTAAAGGCCCTCGTAATGAAAAGCAGAAAAACAGCAAGAGTTTGTTTACGTTCTTGCTGTCATTAGAAGTTTTAATAACAACAGATTTAAACAACCTGAATGGTTTTGGCTTTAGATGAC
Source organism: Schistocerca americana (assembly GCF_021461395.2). NCBI lineage: Eukaryota > Metazoa > Arthropoda > Insecta > Orthoptera > Acrididae > Schistocerca > Schistocerca americana. Next base: position 632,140,028 of record NC_060123.1, on the reverse strand, counting down.
AAATACAAAAGAAACGACTATTTGTTCGTTAATGAATAAAAACGATGTTTGTGATGAGTACAAATGCACTACCATCCATTTAGAATGAATCCTTGGCTATACCAGTCACTGGTGCTTTTGAATTGTGTTGGGACCAATGAAACATATACAGGGTGAGTCACCTAACATTACCGCTGGATATATTTCGTAAACCACAACAAATACTGACGAATCGATTCCACAGACCGAACGTGAGGAGAGCGGCTAGTGTAATTGGTTAATACAAACCATACAAAAATGCACGGGAGTATGTTTTTTAACACAAACTTACGTTTATTTAAATGGAAACCCCCTTAGTTTTGTTAGCACATCTGAACATATAAACAAATACGTAATCAGTGCCGTTTGTTGCATTGTAAAATGTTAATTACATCCGGAGATATTGTAACCTGAAGTTGACGCTTGAGTACCACTCCTCCGCTGTTCGATCGTGTGTATCGGAGAGCACCGAATTACGTAGGGATCCAAAGGGAACGGTGATGAACCTTAGGTACAGGAGGGACTGGAACAGCACATTACGTCCACATGCTAACACCTTTTTATTGGTCTTTTTCACTGACGCACATGTACATTACCATGAGGGGTGAGGTACACGTACACACGTGGTTTCCGTTTTCAGTTACGGAGTGGAATAGTGTGTGACCCGAAATGTCAGGGCAATAGATGTTCAATATGGTGGCCATCATTTGCTGCACACAATTGCAATCTCTGGCGCAATGAATGTCGTACACGCCGCAGTACATCTGGTGTAATGTCACCGCAGGCTGCCACAATACGTTGTTTCATATCCTTTGGGGTTGTAGGCACATCACGGTACACATTCTCCTTTAACGTACCCCACAGAAAGAAGTCCAGAGGTGTAAGGTCAGGAGAACGGGCTGGCCAATTTATGCGTTCTCCACGTCCTATGAAACGCCCGTCGAACATCCTGTCAAGGATCAGCCTAGTGTTAATTGCGGGATGTGCAGGTGCACCATCATGCTGATACCACATACGTCGACGCGTTTCCAGTGGGACATTTTCGAGCAACGTTGGCAGGTCATTCTGTAGAAACGCGATGTATGTTGCAGCTGTTTGTTACAACACGCAACTTGAAACACCCCCTTTGAACAATTGTACAAGACTGTGGTTAAACTGACACACAATATTTTTAGCGCAACGCAATCTGACTTTCAATAATCCGTACAAAAGAATGGCCCTGTCTAACATTAACCTATACCTTTTACAAATCACTTACCTCACAAAAATCTTCGTTACTCGAACTACTGCAATACAGCGAGCGCCACTCCTGCCAGCTAAATAAAAGATTCAAACTACTGAAGGCACTAACTACTGATAGGCATAGTTAGCAAATGAAAGATTTTAATAGAGAACAAACAATGTATTTACCTTAATAGTGTTCAAAAGTCATAATATATATAGCAGCTCATGATATCCAGTCTTACAAATTTCAAAACTGCGCCATCTCACTCCCCACATCCACCATTGCTGGCGGCTCACCTCCAACTGCGCAACGCTACGCGCTGTTCACATCCAGCTGCCCAACACTACAATGGCAGACAACAATGCAAACTAGCCACAGACTGCACACAGCACAGCCAGTGATTTTCATACAGAGCGCTACGTGGCGTTACCAATTAAAAAATTTAAACAGCCTACTTACAAACTGAACGTCGGAGGTTTCAAGCGTCAACTTTAGGTTACAATATCTCCGGATGTAATTAACATTTTACAATGCAACAAACGGCACTGATTACGTATTTGTTTATATGTTCAGATGTGCTTGTAAAACTAACGTGGTTCCATTTAAAAAAACGTAGGTTTGTGTTAAAAAAACTTACTTCCGTGCATTTTTGTATGGTTTGTATTAAACAATTACACTAGCCCGTCTCCTCACGTTCGGTCTGTGGAATCGGTTCGTCAGTATTTGATGTGATTTACGAAATACATCCAGCGGTAACGTTAGGTGACTCACCCTGTATAGTGCAAGTAGGCCAGAAGGTGGCCCATAGGCAGCTTATCGAGAAGAGGGCCTGAAACCTTGAGTATTCGGTTCATTGTAACATTACTTTTGCCTCCAGTTATTCACATGAAAAGAGATCGCAGCTTCCGTCAGTGACATCTGAGTAGGAGCAGAAACTGCCCCGCGCCGCTTGGAAGTATCTACGGCCGCAGTGCGCGAATCGGACGGGGCCCTTCCGCGCGCGCGATCCGCTGCGTTATTTCCGGACAGTGATTTGATCGCTGATGTATGGCAGCGTCCCGCGGCGTTAATAAAGGAGCAAGTGGCATCATCGGCATCAAGTGTCACGGCCAGTGCTCCATTTGCGAACCGAGTTAATGAGCCGGCTACCAATAGGGGTTCCAATTAATTTATCATTTACAGTTGCGGTTTTAAATCTTCTTGGCGGATAAGCAGCTTTGTACGTCACGGAAATAATTACTTTCCAATTAACAGCGAGATGGCTACGCAATTCGGTGCTCGAAATTTCACACAGGAACGAGCAGCGGTAAAGGGCGTGCTGAGGGGGCGAATTCAGCGGTGATTGTCACCAGTTCGCTGTTAAAGTGCGCTATAGCTCATGAATCTCTTCCCTCCAGAATTCGTGATTTATTAAAAACTATTTTTCTGCTGAATTTAATATGGCCCACAGTAATGTTGTGATCTGCGAATTTACATTATCTCCTGTCGGTTATCTCCTATTAAGCCGTATATCGGGTTAACGAGGGATATTCCTGACCACGAAAATTCAGATCTGCCTTTATTTAAACATTGTTGAACGAATAGATTAACTGGGAACACCTTTGAGGTATTAAGAAATGTATATATAGGGTGAGTCACCTAACGTTACCGCTGGATATATTTCGTAAACCACATCAATTACTGACGAACCGATTCCACAGACCGAACGTGAGGAGAGGGGCTAATGTAATTGGTTAATACAAACCATAAAAAAATGCACGAAAGTATGTTTTTTTAACACAAACCTACGTTTTTTTAAATAGAACCCCGTTAGTTTTGTTAGCACATCTGAACATATAAACAAATACGTAATTAGTGCCGTTTGTTGCATTGTAAAATGTTAATTACATCCGGAGATATTGTAACCTAAAGTTGACGCTTGAGTACCACTCCTCCGCTGTTCGATCGTGTGTCTCGGAGAGCACCGAATTACGTAGGAATCCAAAGGGAACGGTGATGGACCTTAGGTGCAGAAGGCACTGGAACAGTACATTACGTCCACATGCTAACACCTTTTTATTGGTCTTTTCCACTGGCGCACATGTACATTACCATGAGGGGTGAGGTACACGTACACACGTGGTTTCCGTTTTCAATTACGGAGTGAAATAGAGTGTGTCCCAACATGTCAGGCCAATGGATGTTCAATGTGGTGGCCATCATTTGCTGCACACAACTGCAATCTCTGGCGTAATGAATGTCGTACACGCCGCAGTACATCTGGTGTAATGTCGCCGCAGGCTGCCACAATACTTTGTTTCATATCCTTTGGGGTTGTAGGCACATCACGGTACACATTCTCCTTTAACGTACCCCACAGAAAGAAGTCCAGAGGTGTAAGTTCAGGAGAACGGGCTGGCCAATGTATGCGTCCTCCACGTCCTATGAAACGCCCGTAGAACATCCTGTCAAGGGTCAGCCTAGTGTTAATTGCGGGATGTGCAGGTGCACCATCATGCTGATACCACATACGTCGACGCGTTTCCAGTGGGACATTTTCGAGCAACGTGGGCAGATCATTCTGTAGAAACGCGATGATATGTTGCAGAGCTCTCCGATACACACGATCGAACAGCGGAGGAGTGGTACTCAAGCGTCAACTTTAGGTTACAATATCTCCGGATGTAATTAACATTTTGCAATGCAACAAACGGCACTGATTACGTATTTGTTTATATGTTCAGATGTGCTAACAAAACTAACGTGGATCCATTTAAAAAAACGTAGGTTTGTGTTAAAAAACGTACTTCCGTGCATTTTTCTATGGTTTGTATTAAACAATTACACTAGCCCCTCGCCTCACGTTCGGTCTATGGAATCGGTTCGTCAGTATTTGATTTGGTTTACGAAATATATCCAGCGGTAACGTTAGGTGACTCACCCTATATATATATATATATATATATATATATATATATATATATATATATATATATGATGCAAAATAGTTGTCTTCACTTACATATGATACCGTACATGGTGGTTAGTTTTGTTGTGGTCTCTGTGGTTTTCTCGCCCGGTGTATACGTTCTTGAATTGCACACAACACATATTTTGTAAATACGTTACTGTAGCACATTTCGAAATATTCTTAAAATGCAATGTTGAGTGTCGCACATGTGTTGTACATGTGACGTTTCTCTTTACGATACAAAAACTATCGTAAAGAAAAGATGCAAAGATATCATTCGTTAAAAATGGACCAAGGATATAAATAGAACAGACATGATGTGTGGGATGTGCAAAGTGTAACATAGTAAAAGAAAAGTATTTGCACCTCAAGCATAAACTTATTATTAAAAGGCAGTAGGCTACATCGTTTTTACTAGGATTTTTTGTACTGTCAGTGGTAATTATTAACGAAATAATTCAATGTCAGACGATTGCACATTATAAAGAAGACACATATGTACACAAATTTACATATACAGATATTTGGCTATCACTATAGTCCATAAGTTAATTGCAGGAAATGTAAAATCAAAAACTGGGAGGCTGGGATGAGAGAAACACATTTATTCATCATGGTAGTTTATATTTATACAAATACATACTGGTACCTCAAACTGCAGTGGTGTGACTGTTAGGCGTGCAATTTGTGTTTGATTTCTGTAAAGATCCAAAGGAAATAATTTAGAAAATGTTCATTTAGGATGTACTGGAGTGAGCTGACGGTGTGAAGACATATTTCTAGTTCCTCTAGGGGGTCCATTTTATTGCCTTTGTTAGTGGTATGTAATATCTCTTAAGTTGTCATTAACGTCAGTAACGGAGTGTCCATGTTGATTCTTGTGAGTGGAAACTGGGGATTTATTTAAAGTATTTAGTCTAAAGGCATCCATTTGTTCTCAGTATCTTGTACTGAGTTAGCAAGGCTAGAAAAACGTTACTGAACAAAATTCAGAATCAAATAAAGAAACTGGTAGCTTAGAAATAACAGCATTCAGGGTACATGATGGCTGAAGATCAGCAAGCGAAATACAAGGAGGTAGGGAAAGGTTTAGACCAAAAACTCCTGCAACTCTTTGACAGAAAAGAGTTGTCTGTGGAATCAGTGTCAAATGTACAGTCATCTCAAAATGTTATACAACGATAACATTTCAGAAATGTTAGTAGAAGAAACTGCGATAAAGAGCGACCATGACATGTATCCGATCATACAAGTTTCGGTCGGCGAGATCAAAGTGAGAGCAATTTTAGATAACAGCAGTAAGCTGCCAGCCATTTTTTCTCCGAAAAGTTGCTTGACATATCTTCAAAAAATTTGACACGACCATATTAAAGGTTCAGAAAACTAAAATATGCAATAAAATATTAAGAAAATATACTGAGTTCAGTAGACAAACTAGATTGGATTACACGCGTCAAGAGCACAGTGAGTGAAAAAAAGCAGCAATGGACATGGGACGCGGGACAGTCACACTAGAAGAGTAGGATGAAATCAGTATTCACTTTGAGAACGCTATGAAGGGACAGATCCCCTTTAGCTGTCTCAAACTGGAGATCAAGAACGCTGTTAAAGACTTCCACGACCAGTATAGGAGGTATAACAGGCCAAGAGATTCTAGAGCTGGGATCAAGGTGGCAATGTAAGAAATTCACCGGGAAACAGACATGGAAATTAGCTGAGCGTACTGGGATCACAGAGACAGAGAAGGTGGGACTAGAGGTAGCACGAGGCGCAACGCCGAAGTATTCTTGCCAAAACCTCATTCGATTAAGGACTTCCAGTAACAGTCAATTGTAAAACCATACAAACCTTTTCCAGTGTCGCCATACGCAGTTCTACTAGCTTACTGAAAGAAGGTTTCTATGGGGTTATTCAAGAATATAGACGGTGGTGTAATTGGACAAGCCAAGTCTGTATTCAACAAAAGTAGTCCACTGCAAGTAGTAGGTGAAAAGGACGGCAGTATCCGGTTTGTCCTTGACTCCAGAAGAATTAATACAAAATTGTTGACAAAACGGATATACCAGACAGTCTTGAGGAACTTCAACAGAAGTTTGTTGGAATATCGATCTTTGCTCATAAACAGAATTGGCGCTGGATTGTCGTAGGTGCACTGCTTTTATTGCTTTCGGCAGGTATTTTCCGTTTAAAAGACTACTATCCAATCGTAATATCTCGTCAGTGGCATTTATTCGATGGTTAGGTACAATATTGGATGACAGATTGGAAGAAGGAATCGCATGTTACGTGGATGACATTCTAATAGGGGAGATTTCATGAACACAACAAAATGACGGGCTAGGAGAGAGACAAACTGAGACAGCACGGGTCACAACAAATATCAATAAATCTTATGTCAGGACTAAGAATGTCCACTTTCTTGGCCATGTTGTTTCTGCAGAGGAAAAATCCCCAGTCCAGAAAAGGTAGATGCCGTAGCGCAGATTTTTACGCCTCACAGAAGTAACCAACTTCGTACGTTCGTAGGAGCGTAAACTTCTATAAGCGGCTCATTTATGCAGACAGACTGGCCACCTCAATACTTTGTTTACTGACGGGAATGAATACATTTGTTTGGGATGAAATAGCAGATCGGGACTTCCACGGTTTAAAGGCCACACTACTCGTAGGACCAACTCTATCACGCCGAAACCTGTCACATGATTGCAGCCGCGTGGGATTAGCCGAGCGGTGTAAGGCGCTGCAGTCATGGAATCTGCGGCTGATCCCAGCGGAGGTTCGAGTCCTCCCTCGGGCATGGGTGTGTGTGTGTTTGTCCTTAGGATAATTTAGGTTAAGTAGTGTGTAAGCTTACGGACTGATGACCTTAGCAGTTAAGTCCCATAAGATTTTATGCATGACTGCACGGCAAAGGACAACGCTGAGACGTGTCACGGCATGTTGGTATTTAAAGAATATGAAAACAAGAGGAAAATTACCCATCAGACAATCGCATTTCGGAGCCACGTCCTCATGAAGTGTGAGCAGATATATTCGTAATCGTACTAGGAGCACAGGTAGTCGTTTTGGGCTTCCAGAAGTTTCATTGCTTCATATACGGATGCAAAAGAAGAGTATACACAGATCTTAAAGCACTGGAATGTCTACAGACAGCTAAATTCACTCACGGTTGATAGGGTAAATGCATTTCATTGCTTCAGGAATGAAACATTACAACGATCTATACACCAGGACCCAAAAATGCAGTCTCCAACACGTTATTCACTTTCCCTGAGGAAGGAACGCACTATAGTAGGAAGGAGCTCAAAGTGGAATACTTCTCAATATAATATATAAAGAATGTGGCCTTTGAAAACTTCATTACGAGGCTGGTGAAAGACGTAAGAGTAGAGCAACATAAGGACTCACATCTTCTTATAGTCAAAATGAAACATCAAGACAAAACCCTGTTTTTTGCGGAAGGATGTCGTAATTTGAGAAGAAATGTGGGCCGCTCAATGTGGGTAGTGTGTGTGCCGTAAGAACTAACAGACAACGTGATATGTTACACACATCTTACCTACTCACGTTTAGGTGCAAAAAAAAGTCTTTCTTAAAGTTAAAGAGGCTGTGTCAGTTTTGCAATGTGGTCAGAAGAATCGGAAAGGTACTGACTGTCTGTACGGACTGTCAGAAAACAAAACCGATCACAATTAGAACACAGGCACCCATGTGCCCTATCGTACTAACAAAACAGATGCAAACAGCTGCATCTTACCTGATGGACCCTTGCCAATATGGTCAAGAGGTTTTCACTACATAACGCTAGTGGTGGAGTTAACCTCTAAGAACGATATATTCATGCCTCCACGTAAGGCAACAGGATCGTCAATAAGAAAAGCACTGTACCGAGCTTTCCTCACACTATTGGGCCGAGTTGACCGAATACTTTCAGTTAATAGACTACAGTACAGGTCACAGAAGCAGCAGGACACACCGAGGATAAAACCTGTGTACATCTCCCTCTAATACCCGAGTCTGACTCCAAGTGAGTGGATTATGAAATATTTGTGCAATTTATGCCTACTATATAGCCCAAAGAAACACACAACTTGGGATATGTACCTGAGAGTCTTCCACACACTACTACGGAACTCCCACTGATAATGGTGTAAAAAAACAGGCACCCGTCAGAGTTGATAGTGGAGTTTCCACCTAGAAATCGGCTGCAACATAAAGAAATTGTGAAGCAAGGATTCCACAACATTCGTGTTGTGGGAAATAGACCAAATGCAACAGCCGACAAAACGGCAACTGTTAGGGAATTCCACATGGGATGGAAGGTTCTCCTGAAAGGTCATTAATTGTCGAATTGGCAAAAAATGATTTGCCATAAGTCCTTCCCTGTACACCACATAACTGTGCTAGTACGTCGCGTTGCTGGCGCGAGTGCGGTCGAGCTTGAGGGAATAAAATCTGGTAAATCACTTGGGATCCTCCACGCCAGGCACATCAGGGCATTTGCAAAGTAACTCAGGATGTCAAAAAATACTTACACATGTAGGAATTGTAAATAGAGTAGAAGAGGTTAGTACATGTGTAGAACTTGTAAATAGGGTAGAAGAGGTTAGTGTACATGAAGAAATTGAAATGGGTTCATTTGGAGTGTCAGAAGAATTAACAATCAAAAATGGAGATGTTGGAGACATGTAACCTTACATCAGGGACATTTAAATCAGTGAAAATGAAAAAAGCTCTTTTAAAATGTGCAGGTCATCCCATGCGCTGCAAACACCAGTTCAGTGAACTTTAATGTGCCAGTCGTATGGAAGACGTATGTTACATAGGGAGTTGTAACGAAACTCCATAAGTTGAAGGCGAATGAACTTAGCAGGATCTGCAACACGACGAAATCTTTGTTGGAGGTCAGGCTGTGCAGACAATCTACGTGTCGGAAAGACGACACAAGATTTTCCAGTGTGATAATGGCGTCAGGGGTTTATTGGCTAAGTCAGTGTGACTTCGATTTTATGGTATTACACGCTGAAGTTAGATGAGCTCGTCACACAAGTGAGGGCGATAGTTTTCGTTGAAGTTTTGGGATGGCTTGACGCACTGTGTGAGTGGTGTTTATGTGAAAAAGCACATGGCGATAGGCAGGAGGGTGGATTTCATTTGATGCAGGTAGAAGGGAAAAATGGTCTCAAAATGTTGCAAGGATACTATAATGGAAGTCCTGTACAAAATGAATGAGAAGGGTTTGTTGTGAGTGTTATCTTTAAGTACTACCCTAGAAGAAATTAATGAAGAAATTTTGAACAGATGTTAGATGTAAGTCATGTAAGAAATAAAGTTAGCACCATGAAGGAAGTTGTGAATGACCACGAATCGGTGAATGAGAAAGAAGAAGGAAGAGATAAAACTACAAGGTAAAACACTAATCATAAAAGATATGTAGCAGTTTCAGTTTTATTTCCTGAGGTATATTAGGTCACCATTTCATTTTAAGACAGAATTTGGACCACATGTCAGAAGACAACATTATGGGAAACGTTACTACATGAAACGGCATATTCTGCCCTGTTCACAGGTAGTAGTACCGCCAGCCTGTCTGCAACATCGCGTACAAGTGGGGAGGCCATGTCAAATAGCAGGGAAACAGCCTTGGGATTGTGGCTATTCTGAGTAGTAAATACAATAATTGCATGATGTAGTAAAATGTGCTAACCATCGAAGCATATATTCATCCCTCGTGTCCAGCTATCTTACACACTACTCTTCCAACAATATACGTAACAAATTTAAATCTAATTTAAGTTTACTAACATCATAGTTTTGACATTTATTAATTAGACTAATTGGCATTAAATGTGAAGCTAAAACAAGAAACAACTTAAGTATTAGTTATATAAGCGTGCAGTGTGGAGCAACCTTGTGCATTTGAATCTGAGTTAAGAGAATAATTTTTGTAGTAACCACGTAATACATGAAACAGATCCTAGTAACACAAATGTGGCTCCATTCATAAACTTCGAAATAAATAACGGAAATAAGCTTCTCGTGACTACACACGCAACAAGAAAAAAGAATCATACGGAAGATGCAACATGAGTGATATACAGAGCAAATCATGTGAGCGGTACAAACTAAAAGAACCTAACGACGGTGAGTCAGCGATGCTCCGAGTGTATATGGGAGCGAGTCGCCCGTAGATGGCGTAGAGCAGACCCTGCCGTGTGAATGCTTCCTACAGGCGGCCTCTAGTGCCACGCGCGCTAAGACAGTTGGCGATTGACTGAAGTACACACACAAGGTGGCACTACACTCGTCACACTAGCACCACGATATGGCAATTTAGATATTCTGCAATTAGACTCATTTGCATTACATGTAAGCCAAAACCAAAACGCAATTTTCATATTAGTTATAAACTGAAGAGAGAAACAAACTGGTACACCTACCCAATATCGTACAGGGCCCCGTGAGCACGCAAATGTACCGCAACACTACGTGGCATGGAATCGACTAATGAATAATGCAGGGCTGCCCATAAATCCATAGGAGTACGAGGGGGTACAGTTCTCTCCTGAACAGCACACTGCAGGGAATTCTAGGTATGTTCGATAATGTTCATGACTGGGGAGTCTGGTGGCCATCGGAAGTGTTTAAACTCAGAAGAGTCTTCCTGGAGACACACTGTAGCAATTTCGGGTGTGTGGAGTGTCGCGTTGTCCTGCTGGAATTGCCAAAATCCGTCGGAATGCAAAATGGACGTGAATGGATGCAGGTGATCGGACAGGATGCTTACGTACCTGTCAGAGTCGTGTCTAGACGTATCAGGGGTCCCATATCGCTCTGGCTGCATACGTCCCACACCACTACAGTGCCTCCACCAGCTTGAACAGTCCCCTGCTGACATGCAGGGTGCATGGAGGAGGAGGAGGAGGAGGAGATTAGTGTTTAACGTCCCGTCATTAGAGACGGAGCGCAAGCTCGGGTGAGGGAAGGATGGGGAAGGAAATCGGCCGTGCCCTTTCAAAGGAACCATCCCGGCATTTGCCTGAAGCGATTTAGGGAAATCACGGAAAACCTAAATCAGGTTGGCCGGAGACAGGATTGGACAGTCGTCCTCCCGAATGCGGGTCCAGTGTGCTAACCACTGCGCCACCTCGCTCGGTCAGGGTGCATGGATTCGTGAGGTTGTCTCCATACCCGTGCACGTCCAGCCGCACAATACAATTTGGAACAAAACTCGTCCGGCCGGGCAACATGTTTCCAGTCATCAACAGTCCAATGTCGGTGTTGGGGAGCATAGCCGAGGCGTAAAGCCTTGTGTCGTGCAATCATGAAGGGTACACGAGTGGGTTTTCGGCTCCGAAAGCCCATACTGATTATGTTTCTTTGAATGGTTCGCACTTGCTGATGGTTCATCACTGAAATATGCAGCGATTTACGGAACCGTTGCACTTCCGTCACGATGGACGATTCTCTTCAGTTGTCGTTGGTCCCGTTCTTGCAGGATTTTTTTCCGTCTGCAGCCCGGTCTGGGATTTGATGTTTTACCGGATTCCTGATATTCACAGTACACCCGTGAAACGGTCGTCCGGGGAAATCCCCTTTCGTCGCTACCTCGGAGATACTGTCGCCGGTCGGGGTGGCCGAGCGGTTCTAGGCACCACAGTCTGGAACCGCTGCAGTCGCAGGTTCGAATCCTGCCTCGGGCATGGATGTTTGTGATGTCCTTAGGTTTATGTTTAAGTAGTTCTAGGGGAGTGATGACCTTAGAAGTCCCATAGTGCTCAGAGCAATTTTTTGATGCTGTGTACCATCGCTAGTGCGGCAACTGTAGCACTAAGTTCAAACTCACTTAAGTCTTGGTAATCTGCCATTGTAGAAGCAGTAACCGATCTAACAACTGCGCCAGACACTTGTTTTATATTGGCTTTGCCGACCGCAGCACCGTATTCTGGCCGTATTTGAATACGCATGCCGATAGCAGTTTCTCTGGCGCTTTAGTGTATAAGCATGTAGTGTTAAGCAGTATTGTACAGTGTGTGCAGAATGTTTAACGGTATTAGCAGAGTTATGGAGACCACAGCCCAGCGTATGACACACATCACGAAAGTAGAAGAAGCCGAGCAAGCAGAAGGCGGTCGGAGCAGTGAGCAAGACTGGGGCAGAGCTGACAGTTGGGGAATGTTATGTGACAGGCACCACCATAGTGGAAGTCACCGGGCCCGATGGTAGTGGCCCGAGGCGATCCCCGCGCTGTGCTTTGGTGACAGCAAGGCAGCCATCGTGTGGCGGGACGTGGCATTGTGGACAGGTATCGGCAGGTGACATCAGAAAGGTCTCCCTTCTAAAACCACACTGACCCCGTTATCATGTAGAAGGAGACTTACGCAATTCTGACTGAAATGGGAGAAGATAAACGCTGTTATAGTATCACAATTGCGACAGTCCTTGACATAATAAAGGATGCTTAGTTGGGTACAAGGCAATCTTACAACATCACATTGTCACGATTGTGGACGTGGTCTCTTCTCACCTAGATCTTGCATCCAAAAATAACGAAGCGAGAAGCAGATACATAGGTACCTGGGGATTAACCCTCCATATCTAACAGTCCAATTTATCATTTTTATCGTTATCAGAAGCAGAAACGCCCTTAAATCAAATTCAGTCTCAAAAAAGAAAAGAAGAATCAGAAGAACGCAAGTAAGAAGAATGGAAGGCACTGTGGAAGAATTCCCAAACACATGCATCCACAACAAAACAAAGAAATCAAGATAAAGAAGTGGTATAGAAATTACATGTTTGACCATCAGCTGCTTTTTTATTTAAATTCCAAATATCGACGTATTTCAGTCACGGGCCATCTTCACGTATTCCTTCCAAAGATACAAAAAGTAAGTGTAGTATACAGGCAGTGTTACAAAATCTTTTCCAAGGAAGTGCAAAATGTACATGACTACTTACAGGATTAAAACAGTTTAAGCTATAACATCACATCTGTCATTACTTAAATAATGGCCACATCTCATATGTTGAGAATGCTATGAGATCCAGTATAACACACATCATTTTTAAAAGCAAACATGTTAACAATGTTCATAAACAGAGCAGTACTGAAGAGAAGATGAGAGCTATAAGTGCTAAAATTGTGCACAATATTGCCAGCCGGAGTGGCCGAGCGGTTCTAGGCGCTACAGTCTGGAACCGCGTGACTGCTACGGTCGCAGGTTCGTATCCTGCTTCGGGCATGGATGAGTGTGATGTCATTAGGTTAGTTAGGTTTAAGTAGTTCGAAGTTCTAGGGGACTGATGACCTCAGAAGTTAAGTCCCATAGTGCTCAGAGCAATTTGAACCACTTTTGTACACAATATTGAGGAGTTGGTCAAAGATCTTTACAAAGTATTTTCATTATATCGTACAAAAATATCTAGACGATAAATTTATTGTTGAATGCACGGGGCGGGACTATCTGCATTCAGCACAGAAACTTATCATGCAAAGAGCAGCTGTCGATCAAACATGCGTTTTATACATTACTTGACGGCTGTTCGTAATCACCTTCCAAAAATGATCATAATTAAGGATATCTAATTCCATAAAACAACTTGACGTATTTGGAGAGTTCTATCACACAGCCTTAAGCAGTCATAACCTAAGAACGTAACAACAGACTTCTGTAGAATGTATCCGGAAACACATGGGCCTTAACAGCAGAGGTTAGTCTCCAAATACGATGTATTCCTGAAGAGCAGTACACGTATCTCCTTTCACCACAGTACCACGGTGTCTGATCAGCATTTTATCCATATCTGGACATTGATAATGAAAAAGACTTCGAGACTCTACAGCGTACTTGTGACACTGTACGATAGCTCCGCCAGCTGTTGAGCAAGTACAATTACAGACTCTTCGAGAGTCGACATGTACCTAACTCCTCTTGGAGTTGTGCAAATGTGAGCCCCACAGCGGCGTGGTAGTATGTGTTGTTTTCAAACTCCACGTCTTGTCTGATTCTACTCTCATGCTCTGTAAAACCAAAACAATTACTTCTGTCTCGGGAAGCTTGATATTTTAGCGAATGAGTATGAATGTTGTGTGCGACAAAAATAATGTGTCCATTACCCACAACGTCAGTAACAAACAAATAATTTAAAGGTAAATGCTGATCACCAGTAACATCTGGCACAGTAAATGTTAACTTAGTCATAGTTTATATTGTTTATATCGACGTTCACATACAGTCTTCATGCTTGACTTTTATTAATGTCTTGTTGGGTGGCCATAACGTAACGTTTATCGTAATTTGATATTTAAGCATGATGTTATATGAAATTTGGGGATGAATGAATGTGTTAAGCCTTGAGGTTTAGTTACATCAGCGCACTCATAGATAGGATGGAAGCTTCCACTGTAAGAATAGACAGTGTAAAGAGCATGTTAACATTAATACTGATCTGTTGGTAATTTCTGTGTTGTCACTGATCATTTCCTATAGAGTTGCACTTGCCGCAACACAGAACCATGGGTTCTGCTACAAGGTTCTGGCTAGGGTGCAACTAATGTACAGTGGGAAATGAGCAAAGAAAACAATCTCCAAACAAAAGTTATGATAGAGACGAGCAGAACATCAGGTGGCCTGCTCTCAAGAACACACAGAATATGTTTTGTGGAGACAATTCAGTGCAAGGCAGCAAGACTTTTGCCACCGCACTTATAATATGCGCTGGTAGATAATATCTAGCACCACGTACTAACAATTTCAGTAGTACTGCTTGTCTGGGAGTTAATTAGAGCTGAGCACTGACAGAAAGGGCCACATGGGCCACCCATTACTCAGAAGCCACTATCTGCTAAAGAGAGGATGTGAAGAGACTTGGCATGTCTTGCAAGGATGGACATTTACTGCCCTGATAGAAAGCGATTCACGATGGGGAAGTTGCCTCATAGCGCAGACAGTGAAGAAGGGAGGTTGCATTCTGCCCGCATCTCGTGGTCGTGTGGTAGCGTTCTCGCTTCCCACGCGAGGGTTCCCGGGTTCGATTCCCAGCGGGGTCAGGGATTTTCTCTGCCTCGTGATGGCTGGGTGTTGTGTGCTGTCCTTAGGTTAGTTAGGTTTAAGTAGTTCTAAGTTCTAGGGGACTGATGATCATAGATGTTAAGTCCCATAGTGCTCAGAGCCATTTTTTTTTTTTTTTTGAGGTTGCATTCTAGTGTGATGGGAAAACTTAAGAACAGTGTTCCTGGAGAAAGAGTGTCAGACGTGGAACAAGGCTAAAAGGCAACATTTTAGTGCAAAGGAATGTGCGGAGTCACAAACGGTGGTTGTGAACTCGTCTCCGAGGATCCTTCCTATGGTAAGTTCATATTTCGTACGGAATAGCAGAAAAACGTATTTGATGACGAGAGAGCAAAGGAAGTAGCGGGGAAACGGAAACTTTTAGAAAATCGTTTTGAAGGAGTATGAGTTTCAAGTGATCTGCTAGCAGAATTATGACTCATGTAGTGATATATAATGTTTTTGTAATGGCCTCTGTAATTCGTTGCGAGTGCGCAAACGTAGGCAACACGTGTCCAGGAGGGAGTGGATGATCGCGTGGAGATATTTCACTCCAGGCATCGATCAAAGGAATTTAACTGTTGGGATCGAGTGGAGACATTTGCCTTTGGTGATCAGTCTAGATGCTTCACCAAAGAGAATTTGGCAGTTGGATTCTGAGGAATGTTGCTTCTGACACAGAAAGCGCGTGAAGTGGTTTCCCTGTGAATATTGTTATTATTTACTCGTGTGACGATTCGTTGTATCTCTGTGAAGGTGTAACATTGAAGTGTTTATCTACGGGAGAAGACTTTAGTCGAATCTCTGATCCTGGCTACAGAGTAAACGTATACCTTGCTTCGAGCTCGGCCTCGTAGTGAGATAATTTCAGTCTTAGGCGTTTGCGAGAGGCACATTGCGTCCACTGTGTAGGGACAGAACTGTACATACGCCGCGTACGTCATCTGCACAGCGGTCAACGAACCAATGAGCGGATAATCAGTGCATTACAGCAGCTGTCCGTACTTCAATAGGCTATATGCCCTCCAGGTTCAATGGATAGGGAAAAAGTCACAGAAAATCTGTTGAATTCCATTTGCTTGTCCACTGAGCCTTTTCTGAAAGAGCCACTCTGGGTGTAAGTCTTCAGTTTCTCACTCCTAATTTAGATGTACACTACTGGCCATTAAAATTGCTACACCAAGAAGAAATGCAGATAGTAAATGGGTATTCATTGGACAAATATATTATACTAGAACTGACATGTGATAACATTTTCACGCAATTTGGGTGCAAAGATCCTGAGAAATCAGTAACCAGAACAACCACCTCTGGCCGTAATAACGGCCTTCATACGCCTGGGCATTGAGTCAAACAGAGCTTGTATGGCGTGTACAGGTACAGCTTCCCATGCAGCCTCAACACGATACCACATTTCATCAAGAGTAGTGACAGGCGTATTGTGACGAGCCAGATGCAGGGCCACCCTTGACCAGTCGTTTTCAATTGGTGAGAGATCTGGAGAATGTGCTGGCCCGTACAGGACCTGCAACATGCAGTTGTGCATTATCCTGCTGAAATGTAGGATTTCGCAGTGATCGAATGAAGTGTAGAGCCACGGGTCGTAACACATCTGAAATGTACCGTCCACTGTTCAAAGTGCCGTCAATGCGAACAAGAGGTGACCGAGACGTGTAAATAATGGCAGTCCATACCATCACGCCGGGTGATACGCCAGTATGACGATGACGAATACACGCTTCCTATGTGCGTTCACCGCGATGTCGCCAAATACGGATGCGACCATCATGATGCTATAAATAGAACCTGGATTCATCCGAAAAAATGAAGTTTTGCCATTCGTGCACCCAGGTTCGTCGTTGAGTACACCATCCCAGACGCTCCTGTCTGTGATGCAGCGTCAAGGGTAACCGCAGCCATGGTCTCCGAGCTGATAGTCCATGCTGCTGCAAACGTCGTCAAACTGTTCGTGCAGATGGTTGTTGTCTTGCAAACGTCCCCATCTGTTGACTCGGGGATCGAGACGTGGCTGCACGATCCATTACAGCCATGCGGATAAGATGCCTGTCATCTCGACTGCTAGTGATACGAGGCCGTTGGGATCCATCACGGCGTTCCGTATTACCCTCGTGAACCCACCGACTCCATATTATGCTAACAGTCATTGGATCTCGACCACCGCGAGCAGCAGTGTCGCGATACGATAAACTGCAATCTCGATAGGCTACAATCCGACCTTTATCAAAGTCGGAAACGTGATGGTACGCATTTCTCCTCCTTACACGAGGCATCACAGCAACGTTCACCACAACGCCGGTCAACTGCTGTTTGTGTATGAGAAATCGGTTGTAAACTTTCCTTATGTCAGCACGTTGTAGGTGACGCCACCGGCGCCAATTTTATGTGAATGCTCTGAAAAGTTAATCATTTGCATATCACAGCATCTTCTTCTTGTCGGTTAAATTTCGCGTCTGTAGCATTTGATCTTCGTGGTGTAGCAGTTTTAATGGCCGGTAGTGTAGGTTGGAATCCAATATTGCACACTTCATATTTATACAATTTTCTGCAGTCTATATGTTTTTTGACAATAAATAATTTAGGGTATCCCGGTAGGAATGACTGGTTTAATGTAGTGAACTGAAGTAAAATCGCAATTTCACTTTACCCTACCGGTAGGTTGTCAATGACAGGGTCTTGTTAATCAGCTGTAGGAATTATAATTCCATTGTGGAGACATGAGACAATCACACAAAAAAACGGTGTGTGTCACATACACCACGGTGGTTTACAACATTTCTAATGTGTTTCTAAAATGGATAAATTAGAATATGGTAACGCCATCAAAATCGTAGTTTCGTTTAGTCACAGGATACTCTCTGTATTCGATGAAGGGTTATAAACAGTACGCTTGCTTCATTTTCATCACTTAAAAGTTAGCTGACTGTATTAATTTTTTGACTTTTATGTTGCCCACTCAAGAAAGAAAAGCACAAAATATGTCGTACAACGTGATGATCGATGCAAGACCTATAAATTGCTGAAGAAAGAGCAAAATGCATGTTGAATACTGAAGTAAATAATGAATTAACCACACCTACGTACAAAATGAATCTTGCATTCGTGGACTGCTGATCAAAAAAATACGAAAATTTGTTGGTTTGTCATTTTTCAAAACATTTAGACTGATTTATGGCTTCGATTTCTTACCATGGCTGTAATCTACTATTTCACGTTATAAAGCAGGTGGAGGAAGTCGGTGGTCTTGCACCACAAACATCAAAGTGAATCTCATGTGCCTCAGAAGTAATTTTCAATGTTCTTCTTTTTCTTTGCTTTAAAAGCGCAAAATAATAACTGACAAATATTATACATAAATTTTGCATCAAAGGTATGAAACATTATGTAACACGTTACTTGTGTTACAAAATAAAAGGAAAGTAATTCACAGTGTCAACGCTCTTGTCCACAACGTGAGCTAGTCGTAGTCTAAATCACCATATTCTTCCCCTAGTTACTAATCTGATACCCACTTGTATCCAAGCAGACAAGGAGATTCACTGACACTCTCATCGCCTGAGACTCGAACCGATTGCTTCCCAAGCAACACAACTGCTCAATTTATTTCCATTGTAAGATATACGTACAACAAAAAGATTACCTCATGTGGGAGGTTGATGGTGAGGTACTGTACGTATGACAAAGAAAGGAAACAGATGGACAAACATGTTTTCGAACACATAAGCTTATATTCTGAAGACGAGAGAGGAATGCCCTATGTGATCGAAGGCTTTTTGGATCTCAAAGGAGACGAAGAAAGACATATATTTTTATAATTGGTGTAAGGTTAGGTTGGGTAGTGTGACGCTATTGGTCGTCACCACTGTGGACATTCAGCCACTTGACGTGGCTAGAACCTCGAGAAATTTTGATGAGACATACGGACTGAAAGACGCATATGACTTTGTGGAATAGATTCTAACAAATATTGAAATGTCACATAGTTGATACATGTTGCGTTGCCCACTTTTATCTTATTTTGCTTACTGTTTTTAATGACCATACTCCGAGTCTGTAATTTCTTATAGTCCGTGGGTCTCCATAATCAGGCGCGCGGGCCGCATTCGTCCCGCGGAGGGATTTAATCCGGTTGCTCTTGAATGAGTGTTATAAAGCAGAGTGCGGTTCTTACCGCTAGTTCAACTTTTCAAGAGGCGGCTAGGATAATTTCCTTCATTTGTTCGTAAATAGCAAAGGTATCACCAGGAGAGTTCTTCCTGCAGCTGTGTCTTCCTGGCTATATTTGCTGTATTGTAGTTTTCAAGTTTTCTATCTTTCAAGTACGTGTGCAAAATGGCAGTTGAAACTAAACAGAGAAAAGTGGATAGCTGTTCTCATAGTAGAAAGTGGGCCGTCAAATATGGAGGTAGACGAGGATCAGAAGTGTGTTGTGTATAAAAGAATGAATTGCTGTTCTTAGGGAATACGATATTCGCGCCACAACGAAAACAAGCGTGGTGCACAGTTTGATAAATTCAAGGACAGTGTACATGAATATGAACTCTAAACATAGAAACGTGGACTTTGTTTCCAAAAAAAAACATTTTTAGGAACGTATTCTGGAGCGTGAAGCCATACTCTAAAAATTCTCAGTGAATCCAACAAACAAGACAGGATATACATTGGTGGTTATTATATAAAGAGGTGCATTTTAATTATGGCTGAAAAAATGTCTCCTGAGAAAACGGAACACTGTAAAGCAATTACTCTTTCAACTAACCCAGTGGTCCTTCGAGTTTAACATACTGCTCACAGTTTATCAAATCACGTAAAATAAAAGGCAGTAGTCCAGGACACATCTAAAGACATTTTTGATACAACCCAAGTCCTCTTGTTTTATAGAGGTATAACACAGACTACGAAGATACTGATGGCCTAGCAGATCTGATTTCCTTGGATGGTACAACAGGCGATGAGATATCTTAAGGGGTACAGCTAACTTAAGCTGGAAAGCACAACCTTCCTCCATCTCGGCTCAAAAGTTTCACAACAAAGGGATGTGAAATAGGGGTGAGAAATATGCAGGTTCCGTTTAAAGAGTAAACTCAGAAGGTGAAGCAACTGGTATTACGAAACCCTTGACAGTAAACTCCATTCTTCTTCAGGAAGTACAATGGGAGACATCAGTAGATAATGCTGTGTGATGAAACCTGTAATTTCCGTTGCTTATTTCATTCGGTGTCATTGACTCAAACACTTCTACTGATCCTAGGAGAAGTAGAATCTTAGTCAAGTGATCGCCCATATCACATAGCAGAAAGGCTGTTAAGCCATGGTAATTTTTTTTCAATTTTACTTTCTTTGAGAACAGAAATTAAAATTTTTCTTAGTGAGAAAAACAATCTTTTAGAAGTCACGTCCGACGAAGAACGTCTACGAAAAGTAATTTTCTTGGCCGATGTTTGAATGAAATGAAAAAAAGCTTCAAAATGAGGAAAATATTATTCCACGTTTCTGCTGTTGTGACCCACCATAGCCGGCCGAAGTGGCCGTGCGGTTAAAGGCGCTGCAGTCTGGAACCGCAAGACCGCTACGGTCGCAGGTTCGAATCCTGCCTCGGGCATGGATGTTTGTGATGTCCTTAGGTTAGTTAGGTTTAACTAGTTCTAAGTTCTAGGGGACTAATGACCTCAGCAGTTGAGTCCCATAGTGCTCAGAGCCATTTGAACCATTTGACCCACCATGCTCAGTGGACTGTCGACATGTTTCCTTGGTCTGCTCGATCGCCAGATCTGTCTCCAGTCGAGCACACATGGAACATAATCGGACGACATCTCCATCGTCATACACAACCTGTATTAACCGTTCCTTTATTCTCCGACCAAGTGCAAGAGGCATAGATTATCTCACGCTTACATTAACCCGTGACCGTCCTATGTTAATTACTGAAATATGTTACCTAGACATATGTATTCCCGAAATTTCATGACTCTACATTAATTTTTTTTCTGTTGCGACTTTGCCCGTCAGTGTAGAAAAGTTATGCACACTGAGCTCTGCCACTATGCTTAGAGTCAATCACCATCTGTCACCATCTGCTAAAAACCCTAGTCCTTAGAGCTTAAACACTTTCAGAGAAGGCGACCCTCACCGAAGACTGCTCCCTACAAATTGTATTCCGAAGGAGTGGATATAGGGGTCGTGAAATCGAGTAGGCTTTTTAGTCAACATCAACAAACCCTAAGAGTTTGAGATGCACCTAGAGAAGGAGAAGGCAAGAATCACTTATCTCCCTTATGCTGGCCCACCATCGGAAACGGTCGGCAGAGTTCTGAAGAATCTCGGAACCAGTGTATTTCGATCTCCTCAACAGAGGCAAAAAGTTTTCTTTTTAATGATAAAGACGATTAAGGTCTCCGATAGCCGCAATCCGTCTGAATGTGGCATGTCTTACGTGAGGCATACTATCAGAGCAACCGAAAGAGAGGCGCAAGGTACATCAGCGACTTACCTGACTAAGCCTATCGAAACTAAGATGCCAAATAATCTCATACACATGGATGGCGGCCGGGGGTCCGGCACTTAGTTTAGTAAAATTTTGTCGGCCATCACATCCGCTAGTGCTGCAGAGAGCTGAGGGAATTTGCGTTTCACGGAATACCAGTGCGAACACAGAAAACAAAATCGCATTAAAGGCTGTAGTGGGCGTTGGCTCAAAATGGCTCTGAGCACTATGGGACTTCACTGCTGAGGTCATCAGTCCCCTAGAACTTACAACTGCTTAAACCTAACTAAGGACATCACACACATCCATGCCCGAGGCAGGATTCGAACCTGCGACCGTAGCGGTCGCGTGGTTCCAGACTGTAGCGCCTAGAACCACTCGGCCTCTACGGCCGGCTGGGCGTTGGGAACCGAGTTCATAGTCAGCTATAAGTAGCGGCGTGAGATCAACAACAGTTCACTGTCTGGTTGGAGACCAAGTGGTGAGTGCACAAAACAGCAAAACTTGCAGCGCATGAAGAAGACCTGTGGGTCGCTCGTCGAAATATTGTCCATTTAGTGCAAACAATAACTTGGTACAACACCCATAAGCTCGCTATTAATTACATATTAAAGCTTTCAGACAGATACTGATACCTTTTTAACACAATTTCACACAGAAAGCTTTCACACTTCACCGAATATCATTCGTTGAACGGTGAACATTGTTCAAGTTTTTATCTCATGTTTGCAGTGGAATGATCTGAAGAAGGAGTTCTCTTCCAAATTCGCAATTTAGGTCCATATCCCAAGGAAATGCAAATTCGGTTCTAGGCGCTACAGTCTGGAACCGCGTGACCACTACGGTCGTGGGTTCGAATCCTGCCTCGGGCATGGATGTTTGTGATGTCTTTAGGTTAGTTAGGTTTAAGTAGTTCTAAGTTCTAGAGGACTGATGACCTCAGAAGTTAAGTGCCATAGTGCTCAGAGCCATTTGAACCATTTTTTGAGATACAAATTCACATAACGCCATATCTTCAGAATTGGAAGATGTTCACTGAAAATGGAAATCGTCGATGTACGAGCTGATGACAACTTGAAGCATAGGTTCAAAGAAGAAAATCTTGTTTCTGTTTTTGGAGTTTCCTGCAGAAGAAAACTAAGCCTTTCCGTGAAAACTAGGCCTACATCAATGATTTTGCACGAGGTTTGTTGTTTGTATTAGGCACTCCCTGTAGGTGTGAACAAACATATCTTTGTGAAAACAGAATCTAAATACAGAAGTAACCTGAGCAAAGAATAACTACGAGATACTTTACTCATTCATCCGACAAAAGTAGAGGCACAATTTAAGAATATTCCGGATTCAAATACACCTGTCATTAAGTGTTGTAAAGAGTAAAGAAAGAAACCCAAGGTTTTCACTAACTATGGTGTATTTGTTAAAAAACACCGAATTTCGTTATTATTTTCTTCTTTAATTTCACAAAAAAAGTGATATCCGGCCCCTGCTGCGATTAAAAACTTGATATGTGGCCCTCATCTTCTAGTAATTTAAGAACCCTTGTTATAGTCTGTCGTCAGGGTGCGGTGCTTGCCATTTACCGTGCTTGTGTAAATTTGAGAACAACCGAATTTGTGCATTTCCAGTGTGGCAACGATTGTGCCACGCG
Source organism: Schistocerca americana (assembly GCF_021461395.2). Classification (NCBI taxonomy): domain Eukaryota; kingdom Metazoa; phylum Arthropoda; class Insecta; order Orthoptera; family Acrididae; genus Schistocerca; species Schistocerca americana. The sequence goes on along the minus strand of NC_060123.1, from coordinate 632,116,631 downwards.
TATGACGAGACTTAGCATCCTTAATCGTTTGGTTGACACATTTAGCCTTTTCCCTGTACATTTCCACCGTTCGTGAGTAAGGCTTAGCATGGCTCTCCATTTTATACGTCTCAAGCTGATCGTCGTCCAGAGAAGAAAGTGGAGACTGTATGACTGGAAGGAGTAACTGACGTCTACATAAATAACATAAAGAAGCCACACACCAGTGTCTGTTTTGTTCCTGGAAGTTCTACATGACGGCCGGCCGGAGTGGCCGAGCGGTTAAAGGCGCTACACTCTGGAACCGCACGACCTCTACGGTCGCAGGTTCGAATCCTGCCTCGGGCATGGATGTGTGTGATGTCCTTAGGTTAGTTAGGTTTAAGTAGTTCTAAGTTCTAGGGGACTTATGACCACAGCAGTTGAGTCCCATAGTGCTCAGAGCCATTTGAACCATTTGAATCTACGTGACGAATCGGGTGAAACTGCTCTGTTCACACAGTCGGTGGGCTTCATGAGCAGCACATTTAACTACTTCAACGGTGAAAATTTGTGTTGTAAACCAGAAATGTCGTAGTGTATCTGTATTTCTAGTCACACACAAGCAAACAGCAATATGATGAGCTTAGAAAAATTCTAGAGGTTAGTAAGTTATCCTTTTCAGATATTAGTCTTACAATGTCACAGTAAGGGTGCATAATACACTGACGGAAGAAATTGCGTACCAAAATTTAATTAATGTAGAGTAATGAAATTTCGCGATACATTTGTCTGGGAAACATATTTAAGTGATTAACATTGCAGACTCATTGGTTAGTGTAAGGGCGAGATGAAATGCTGGTAGATTAATAACGGGTGTAAAAGCCAGAATGCTGAGTGCAAGCATGCAAACGAACATGCATTGTGTTGTACAGATGACGGGTATCAGTTAGAGCCCGCATCTCGTGGTCGTGCGGTAGCGTTCTCGCTCCCCACGCCCGGGTTCCCAGGTTCGATTCCCGGCGGGGTCAGGTATTTTCTCTGCCTCGTGATGGCTGGGTATTGTGTGCTGTCCTTAGGATAGTTAGGTTTAAGTAGTTCTAAGTTCTAGGGGACTGATGACCATAGATGTTAAGTCCCATAGTGCTCAGAGCCATTTGAACCATATCAGTTAGCGGAACAGTTTTCGATGCCTGTTGCACTTACAAGGGAACCTCCCCATCGCACCCCCCTCAGATTTAGTTATAAGTTGGCACAGGGATAGGTCATGAAAAACTGAACACAGATCAATCGAGAAAACAGGAAGAAGTTGTGTGGAACTATAAAAAAATAAGCAAAATATACAAACTGAGTAGTCCATGCTCAATGTATGCAATATTTAGGAGAGTTCCAGCTGAAGAGCGCCGTGGTCCCGTGGTTAGCGCGAGCAGCTGCAGAACGAGAGGTACTCGGTTCGAATATTCTCTCGAGAGAAAAGTTTAATTTTTTATTTTCAGACAATTATCAAAGTTCAGGCTTTCACACATAATCAACTTCGCTCTCCAAAATTCCAGGGCATGTTCAGATTTGCTTGGACATATGCACAATTTTACGGTCTACACACGGAAACATTCGAAAACGTAAAAAACATATGTTTTGACAGAGCACAGGGAAAACTGTGCGACTGTGAAACTGGTGCATTCATTTGTTGCAGTTTATGTGACAAACTCTTGTGTTTTCATCACTTTTTTGGGAGTGGTTATCACATTCACAAGAAAACCTAAATCGGGCAAGGTAGAAGAATCTTTTTACCCATTCGCCTAGTGTGCAAGTTAGGTGGGTCGACAACATATTCCTGTCATGTGACGCATATGCCGTCACCAGTGTCGTATAGAATATATCAGACGTGTTTTCCTGTGGAGGAATCGGCTGACCTATGAACTTGCGATCAAATGTTTTCGGTTCCCATTGGAGAGGCACGTCCTTTCGTCTACTAATCGCACGGTTTTGCGGTGCGGTCGCAAGACACAGACACTAAACTTATTACAGTGAACGAACGGTCAGATCGTAACTTTGCGAAAATAAAGTAAGTAAAATTTTCAACTAAGGGAGAACTCGAACCCAAGACCTCTCGTTCCTCAGTTGCTCACTCTAACCACGGGACCACAGCACTTCTCAGCTAACACCGTCCCTAATGTTGCATATCTTGCACATGGACTACTCAGTTTGTATATTTTGCTTATTTTTTCATAGTTCCGCACAACTTCTTCCTGTTTTCTCTATTGATCTGTGTTCAGTTTTTCAAGCCTATCCACTGTGTCAATTTATAACTAAATCTGAGGGGGGTGCGATGGGGAGGTTCCCTTGTTAGTCAAACAACAGAGGGACGGTTAATGCTGATTGTGGATAACGTTGGAGTTATCGACCGATGACGTCCGATATATGTGCTCCGACATTCTGTAGAGCATTATGGGTTACAACAGCAGTCTCTGCGCTAGCGTTATAATGTAGGAAACTACCACCAGGAATGTTGTTCTTCAATAGGAACACAACAGGTAGCATCATCAGACTGGAGTACATATTTCCAATCAGGATGTGAGGGATAAGCACGAGAGTGGTTCTGCTGTCATACGAAATTACTCCAGGTGAAGGTCCAGCGTGTCTATCACGCAGTAGATTGGTTGCAGGCCCTCATCTGGCCTCCTAACCAACATACGTCCAACGAAGACACCGAGGCAGAAGCAGCTATCATCGGAAGAGGCAAAAGCCCCCCTCTGTGCTCTCCAATGAGCTCTCGCTTGGCACCACTGAAGTCGCAAATAGCGCTACTCTTATGCGACTGGCGCGAAAATACACTCAAACTAATATTTCTCAACTCTTATTCGGGTTAATTCCGGCTGTTAATAGTTACTCTTCAACATACACGAAGAAGGCAAGCCTACATTTATTCATACACGCCGTTCAATCATGTCTAAACCTGGTCGTCTTCTAATAAATTATTTATCAGATCAAAGGGGTATAATTAGTAATAGCTCTACCAGCATAAAGTACAGTGGTAACGTACCCATCTGAACGCACCTTTCTGGGTAAGTGTTGTTATTACCGACACTTGAATCACTTAAGCAGTCTGACTAGCTGCTCTACCCATGTTTCGTCAGCGGATAATGTAAGCTAGATTCAACGAACTGTTTGAAACGTATTAGTATACCTTGCAGTATTATTACACTATTTTGTAATCAGACCCGTCACTCCCAACTTACTGGGAAACAATGGGTTACCATAGTCAAAAAGGAAAAGTAATATTGTACAGGTTATTCAAAATGTCTAATATTTGAAATTTATTCGTATATTTCCTTTAACCTTTTTTATAATATACTCATCAATTGAATTCTTTAAAACAATTCTGATTCATTCCAAAATTCTCCCTATGACAATAAACAGCGTTGATGCTAGTTGAAAAGACTAATAATGACCACATGGAATCTCAAACGGCATACTGCAGTTAAAAAGAGTTAGTTAACTGACAAATGCAGTTTATAGAAAGCATAAAATTAAATAAGTTGGTGAGAGATATAACTGATTTGGCTCACAAGGCCGTGGAAACCGGAAACCTTTGTTCACAGGACATGAGGTGCCTGTGTTTTTCACACCCTCAGTATAATGCACAACTGTATTCTCGAAATGAACTCTCGCGGCCACAAAATACTCTAACGATGTTCAAGCCAGTGGTCTGCGGAGCAATGTATCAGTGTTACCTATCCCTTAAATAATGATGTCCGATGTTCACCTTTGGTCATACCGTCGACCGCAGGCAGAGTGCGTTTGAACGCCACAATTGGAACAACCTGCCGAGTTCCCTACTCTTCCTATCGGGACACTATAGAAGCCACGAGGGCGCCACAGTGAAGACCAACCCACGGAAATTTTGCTGAAGGTGGTAATTACGGAATTGGTTGCATCGGTAGCCTCGGCTCACCAGAGATGTAACCTCTTACATTCCAGAAAAATTTCAAGCTGGAGGACGCAATTCTAATACTGAATTGTCAGGGCAATCACATATCTGGAAATTTCAGCAAACCAAGATGAGACGTCCCCTCACAGCAAACACCCGAATATACGAGTGTGGAACATCCGGCTTGCGAATTATTACTGCATAATTCAACAAATTTTGAAAAATTAAGAATGAAGCCTGAAGTACACTCCTGGGAATTGAAATAAGAACACCGTGAATTCATTGTCCTAGGAAGGGGAAACTTTATTGACACATTCCTGGGGTCAGATACATCACATGATCACACTGACAGAACCACAGGCACATAGACACAGGCAACAGAGCATGCACAATGTCGGCACTAGTACAGTGTATATCCACCTTTCGCAGCAATGCAGGCTGCTATTCTCCCATGGAGACGATCGTAGAGATGCTGGATGTAGTCCTGTGGAACGGCTTGCCATGCCATTTCCACCTGGCGCCTCAGTTGGACCAGCGTTCGTGCTGGACGTGCAGACCGCTTGAGACGACGCTTCATCCAGTCCCAAACATGCTCAATGGGGGACAGATCCGGAGATCTTGCTGGCCAGGGTAGTTGACTTACACCTTCTAGAGCACGTTGGGTGGCACGGGATACATGCGGACGTGCATTGTCCTGTTGGAACAGCAAGTTCCCTTGCCGGTCTAGGAATGGTAGAACGATGGGTTCGATGACGGTTTGGATGTACCGTGCACTATTCAGTGTCCCCTCGACGATCACCAGTGGTGTACGGCCAGTGTAGGAGATCGCTCCCCACACCATGATGCCGGGTGTTGGCCCTGTGTGCCTCGGTCGTATGCAGTCCTGATTGTGGCGCTCACCTGCACGGCGCCAAACACGCATACGACCATCATTGGCACCAAGGCAGAAGCGACTCTCATCGCTGAAGACGACACGTCTCCATTCGTCCCTCCATTCACGCCTGTCGCGACACCACTGGAGGCGGGCTGCACGATGTTGGGGCGTGAGCGGAAGACGGCCTAACGGTGTGCGGGACCGTAGCCCAGCTTCATGGAGACGGTTGCGAATGGTCCTCGCCGATACCCCAGGAGCAACAGTGTCCCTAATTTGCTGGGAAGTGGCGGTGCGGTCCCCTACGGCACTGCGTAGGATCCTACGGTCTTGGCGTGCATCCGTGCGTCGCTGCGGTCCGGTCCCAGGTCGACGGGCACGTGCACCATCTGCCGACCACTGGCGACAACATCGATGTACTGTGGAGACCTCACGCCCCACGTGTTGAGCAATTCGGCGGTACGTCCACCCGGCCTCCCGCATGCCCACTATACGCCCTCGCTCAAAGTCCGTCAACTGCACATACGGTTCACGTCCACGCTGTCGCGGCATGCTACCAGTGTTAAAGACTGCGACGTAGCTCCGTATGCCACGGCAAACTGGCTGACACTGACGGCGGCGGTGCACAAATGCTGCGCAGCTAGCGCCATTCGACGGCCAACACCGCGGTTCCTGGTGTGTCCGCTGTGCCGTGCGTGTGATCATTGCTTGTACAGCCCTCTCGCAGTGTCCGGAGCAAGTATGGTGGGTCTGACACACCGGTGTCAATGTGTTCTTTTTTCCATTTCCAGGAGTGTATTTTCTTTAATTACACCGAACATTTTACTTCAGAATGCATTAGTATGCATGTCACTTTTGTTTTACTGCCAGAAGACGACGCAGTCCCCAATTCCCCGTCGGACATCCCCGAAATGTTTGTTTCGTTGTGTCCCATTTCATCCGCTATTAAATGCCGGGACACTACCCACGTAGCAGGTCCTCGGTTCAGTTTATTGAAATCCCTGAATATGCCCAATGGAATATCTGGAATTTGCAGGGCTTGGGGAGACGTAAAGGCAATAGGAAAAGCTGAAAAAAATGGTTCAAATGGCTCTGAGCACTATGGGACTTAACATCTATGGTCATCAGTCCCCTAGAACTTAGAACTACTTAAACCTAACTAACCTAAGGACATCACACAACACCCAGCCATCACGAGGCAGAGAAAATCCCTGACCCCGCCGGGAATCGAACCCGGGAACCCGGGCGTAGGAAGCGAGAACGCTACCGCACGACCACGAGATGCGGGCAGGAGAAGCTGACTCACTGAAGAAATTTGCAAATCCTTCCTCTGAATGTGGCTTCGATGTTTGTAGTAAAGGCGAATGTGAAATTATTACTGATCTTACAGATGTTTCGACTCTTCATGAAATCAAAATTGCAATCAGGAAAAAAAAAAAAAATGTATGAAAAAAAGAAACGGAAAAAATGGTCTATAATTTCCCTAACTTGAAGAACGTAGTGCGATACACACTGTTTTTTAATGTAATTTTGTAAATATATTGTCAGTTTCCGGCAAGTAACCCTTAAGCAATGTAGTGGTTGAGTCGTGCGGCTCGCGTTGGATCTCTTTGTAGGTTTCCGCCCTCTGGTGTGGGCCGGACGGTATCGTTTAGTTGGCATGGTGGCGGTTGTTTGCCTTCATCTCGGTTTCGCAAGCGATGCCTGTCCGCTAGTGGCAACATCCGTGGTAGTAACTGTTGCCCTATCTTTGGGGTGACGTCGTTGTTTTTCCAGGTCGTGTGAGTGAGCAGTTCGGTTGGGGACTCAGTAGGAGTGCCACAACACCCTGGGACCGCTGGCGGCACGCATGGACTGTCGGATGGAAGGGCTGTGGTCACGACGGTGCACGACCTCGCCGTAAAGCGGATCCATCACGCTTTAAGATTAGTGCATTCCAATCCACGTAGAGAAACCTCCACCATTGTGATATCTCGCGATTCTCCAGTGGCTTGGGTTCGTGTTGCTGCTCGTAGTGTCGCCGAGGCGAAGAGCAGTGAGTGGAGTGCTAAGGGAAGGCGGATCTGATTAGCTTTCCTCGACTTCTTATTACTATTTACTGCGTTCAGCTTGTTACAATTTGTTACGTTCAACCAGCGGTAATTTTTCTTGCCTGGTGGCCGCTAACGTCCCAGTTACCTGCCCTGGACGTTAATGTATGTAACAGCAGTGTACGTTTCCTCGCCTTGCCACTGCTGTCCGGTAAGGCGTGTAGTTTTGACAGCTTTCTTGATTGTAGGCCAGTTGGTGATTCTTCTACTCTGGTGGTAGTGGTTCCTTTCTCGTTCCGGGCGCTCTAGACGCCGTATTCTGCGGACGTAGTGCAGACCGCCGGTTCCGGGTTTGGTGTATTGTTCCATCTTTGCATTTGGTTCATCGGAAGTCAGGTAGCTTCAGCAAGATTATCATTAGTCATTCGTTAGACTGCTACTAGTCTGCGTTACCATCTGTGAAGTGAATGCAACTCCTGGCTGCCTATCTCATAGCTCGCGAAAGTGTTTTTTGCCGGACCTTCTCATAAGTCGATTACTGGAGCACCGTCTGTGGCCCCTTGGTTCTTACAAGACATTTGTGTTCTAAAAGGTGGTCTGACGGCCAGTAGTTCAGTGTAACGCTCCTTCAGCCGACGCCTTCCGCGGGTATAATCTACCTCAGTACCCCTTAAGGAACTCATGTACTGGTCATTGTGTTTTATTATTGTATTATTTATTGCAATACCTTGAAAAGCCTGCATTAAACGTTGTATATGTCTAGTTAATAGTTCTGGTCGCCTTCTAAAATAAATCTAGCACTTTAGTGTACAGTAATGTTAAGTGTTGTGCTACAAAGTGTACAATCATCTTATTTCACCTGTTTGGTGATCAGTTGCTTGTTTCTTAATTAACCTTTGCTACTGTGTGAGCTGTTTTACAGCACGTTTCCAATTTTTTTTTGTATTATTGCCTTTCTTGCCGTGTGAGGCCTTCAGCCGTGATTGAGGTCACTTGCCTTAAAATTCTAATTTGATATTTGTATTTTAGCAGTAAGCCTTTAAAACCTCATTTACTGCCATTCCTGGCCTCTGATGCCTTCTGCTGTGTTTGTGGCGACTTAACTTTAATATTTCAATACGTGTAAGTTGTAAATTGCAGCGAGTTCTTAAACAATTCTTAATTTATTGCCATTCTTGGCGTGTAAGGCCCTCAGCCGTGATTGTGGTCCTTGTCTTAAAATTCTAATTTGCTATTTGTGTTTACGCAGTAAGCCTTTAAAATCTTATTTACTGCTATTCCTGGCGTCTGATGCCTTGTGTTTTGTTGGTGGCGACTTGCCTTTAATGTTTCAATACGTGTAATTTGTAAGTCGCAGCGAGTTTTAAACACTTATTAATTTGCTGCCATTTCTGACGTGTAAGGCCCTCTTGCCCAGATCACAGTGGCTTGCTTTTAAAACATACGCTGTATCTGTATGTAACGGTGATTTGCTAAATTGTAACTCACTGAAAACACTATTATTTACACAGTTGTTTATTTCTTCGTTAATAACGTGTGGTATTTTTATTTATTGTTGAGTCTGGAATTACTGTTTAAAATAAACTGTGTGTAACTGTAAAAGGCAACCAGTAGTAACTGACTACGGCGCCGTCCACAATCGCAACCGAATCCTGTCTTCTCTTGACTACCAGCTATCAGTGGTCTTTCGAATGTGGCATGTAGCACGTTGTGAAAATGCAGTAAATGGCAGTTTCCCGTCATATGTGTGTATTCTGCCTTATTCAAGTTGTTTGTCCGAGCGGTCTGGAATCCACGTTCTAGTTGTTTTTGTTGATGTCTGCAGTCAGGAGACTGTTTATGTACAGCTCTTCACTCTAATGTATCCTGAGGAACTCAATTTCGGTCAACACCAGTTATTTTGCTGCCGAAATAGCAAAATTCACCGACTGCTATAAGTGTTTCGTTTACTAATCGAGTTCCCCCATTGTCGCCTCACTTAGCTCCACAATATTCCATTACCATGGTTTTACTCTTGTTGGTGTCAACCTTACAGTATCTTTTTGAAGACACAGTTATTTCAGTCCATCCGCTCTTTCGAATCCTTAGTCGTCTGTGTCAGAACTACAATGTAATCTGCAAACCTCATATTTCTTCTTCCTGAACTTTAATTGCTAATCCCAGTTTCTGATTGGTTTCCTTAGTTGCTCAACGTACTTACTGAATAACATTGGGGAAAGACTACAAACCTGTCTCATTTTCTACTCAAACATGCTATTTTTGCATGTGCTTCGGCCGTTGCAACTGTAGTATGGCTTCTGTACGGCTTGTGAGCAATCTTCCGTGACTCTATTTCATGCCTGCTGCCTTTAAAGTTTCGAACAGTGTAGTCTAATCAACATTGTCAGTAGCTTTCCTTACATCATTTTCTGGGTGGTCATCAGTCAGTTGACTCATCTGGTGGATCTCCATCGCGGCTGTGTCTCCTGTGTCAATCTCCTCAACTCAGAGTAGAACATACACCGCATATCCAAAATTGTTTCTTGATTACATTCCAACTTCGAACTTCTCATACAGCTTTTACCCTCAAAAACTCGCTCCAAATTCCATGCAATTATTCGTTGATGTCCTGATACATGGTTTCAAGAAACATCGTTCTCATACAACGCAGCTAGCTCTTTATTTGCACGAAGTAATGGCCGCTATCGACAGGGGATCTCAAGTTGATTCCGTATTTCTAGATTTCCGGAAAGCTTTTGTCACCGTTCCTCACAAGCGACTTCTAATCAAGCTGCGGGCCTATGAGGTATCGTCTCAGTTGTGCGACTGGATTCGTGATTCCCTGTCAGGAAGGATGCAGTTCGTAGTAATAGACGGCAAATAATCGAGTAAAACTGAAGTGATATCAGGTGTTCCCCAGGGAAGCGTCCTGGGTATGTTGCTGTTCCTGATCTGTATAAAAGACCTGGGTGACAATCTGAGCAGTTCTCTTAGGTTGTTCGCAGATGATGCTGTAATTTACCGTCTAGTAAGGTCATCCGAAGACCAGTATCAGTTGCAAAGCGATTTAGAAAAGATTGCTGTATGGTGTGGCAGGTGGCAGTTGACGCTAAATAACGAAAAGTGTGAGGTGATCCACATGAGTTCCAAAAGAAATCCGTTGGAATTCGATTACTCGATAAATAGTACAATTCTCAAGGCTGTCAGTTCAACTAAGTACCTGGGTGTTAAAATCACGAACAACTTCAGTTGGAAAGACCACATAGATAATATTGTGGGGAAGGCGAGCCAAAGGTTGCGTTTCATTGGCAGGACACTTAGAAAATGCAACAAGTCCACTAAAAAGACAGCTTACACTACACTCGTTCGTCCTCTGTTAGATTATTGCTGCGCGGTGTGGGATCCTTACCCGGTGGAATTGACGGAGGACATCGAAAGGGTGCAAAAAAGGGCAGCTCGTTTTGTATTATCACGTAATAGGGGAGAGAGTGTGGCAGATATGAAACGCGAGTTGGGATGGAAGTCATTAAAGCAAAGACGTTTTTCATCGCGGCGAGATCTGTTTACGAAATTTCAGTCACCAACTTTCTCTTCCGAATGCGAAAATGTTTTGTTGAGCCCGTCCTACATAGGTAGGAACGATCATCAAAATAAAATAAGAGAAATCAGAGCTCGAACAGAAAGGTTTAGGTGTTCATTTTTCCCGCGCGCTGTTCAGGAGTGGAATGGTAGACAGATAGTATGATTGTGGTTCGATGAACCCTCTGCCAAGCACTTAATGTGAATTGCAGAGTAATCATGTAGATGTAGATGTAGATACATATTCCAGTTATCTCACCCGTTCTTCCTGTCAACGTTCTCCATTTACATCCATCCTCGCCCATTACACTGATAACCTTATCACTGCTCATTATATCAGTCAACGTAGTTTTAAGTATCCTTGTAGAGCACCACATCTCGAAAACTTTGTGTATGTTGCTCTCAGCTTCTCGCCCCGGTCCGCGATTCACTTCCATACGTTGCTGTGTTCCTAACGTACTTTCTCCGAAATGTTTTCCCCAAATTGAGGCAGTTGTTTGATACTAGTGGGCTTCTTTGGTCATGAATGTCCACAACTTCGACGTTAATTTAACCACAAATGTCATATTTGCTACTCCTCGTCATTTTCTTTTTTCTTCGGTTTAGTCTCCGTCCATCTTCTGTACGTAGTGGACTGTTCGTTTCACTCATTATATTTTCTACTTCTTTGTCGCTTCCACTGAGCATTGCAGTGTCATCAGTGAATCTTATCGTTGATATTTTTCACCCTGAATTCTATGTGCACTGCTGGAGACACCCCCCCCCCCCCTCCCCCTCCATTTTCTTCCTACAATTTCTTATTGGATTAGCTCACTCTAAACCTGTAAATGCTATAAACATAGTTTTACTCTTTTTCCGCCCGTCTTCTAAGATAAGCCGAAGGGTGCGTATCGCCTCACGTATTTCTACATTTTTTGTGCAGTCAATCTTATCTTCGAACAGGTCGGCTACTAGCAGTTTTTACATATTTCGGTAAATTATTTGTGCCGTTATTTTGCAACCGTGACTTATGAAATTGATTGTTCGGTAATATTTACTCCTGTCATTCATGTATTAGGGTCGTTTAATAAATGAAGCAACACATTTCTCTTTTTCGGCCAATTTCCTTTTTAAAAAATGCGGAATCTTTCGTGTGACATCTTCGATTATAACCGCTTCAGCCGCTATAATTTCCGAGATGTGGCGGCGCCATACGTAGCCTTCAAAATGGTGTCTCTAACGCAGCTGCGTTCCAAACAGAGAGCCGGCCTCTGTGGCCGAGCGTTTCTAGGTGCTTCAGTCCGGAACCGCGCTGCTGCTACGGTCGCAAGCTCGAATCCTGCCTCGGCCATGGATGTGTGTGATGTCCTTCGATTAGTTAGGTTTAGGTAGCTCTAAGTCTAAGGGACTGATGACCTCAGATGTTAAGTCCCATAGTGCTTAGAGCCATTTGAACCATTTTTTTCGAAACAGATAGCCGTCATTGAGTTATCTTTGGCAGAAAACCAGAGCAACGCACGTATTTAGAGGCACTTGCAAATGTTCTACAGAGACCTAGCAGTCAACAGAAGCACGCGATTCAGTGGTTGAGACGTCTGTCAACATCACAACGAGGTAGCGCAAACATGTCCGATCTCCAGCGTGTCGGTTGGAAGCACGCGGCTGTGACGTCTGCGATGTTGGAACGTGCGTACACTCTCATTCGACGTGATCGACGAGTCGCAATCAAAGACCACGCTGCTCAACTAGATGTCTCTATTGGTAGCGCTGACACACTCGTCTACGAGTTGGGGTATTCAAAGTTGTGTGCCCACTCGGTTCTTCACCACCTGACAGAAGATGATAAAGAGCAACGAAGGACCACCTGTGCGAAACTGCTTATGCGTCAATTCGCTGTCGTGACAATTCTTTCTCGAACCTCATCACAAATTACGAAATATGGGTTCTTCACTCAGAACCGGAAAAAAATCCAAACCATGAAGTGGCGTCACACCACCTGTCCTCCGAGCGAGATCCTCAGCAGGTAAAGATATGGCGACGCACTTCTGCGACTCTCAAGGAGTTATTCTGTTTGATGTCTTCCCTTGCGCTGCAACAATCAACTCAGGAGTGTGATGTGCTGCTCGCAGCGAACTGAAGAAAAGATGTCAGTTTGTTACTCGCCACAGAAATGCAAAGGAACTTCTCCAAAGCAACCTTAGGCCTCACACAAGTCTGAGCTGAAGAGAGGAGGTCACAAACGTTCGTGGGACTTTTCTCCCTCAACAGGTGCACAGGCCGGATCTCGAACCTTCGGACTTCCATCAGTTTCGCCCAACGAAGAATGCTCTCTGCGTGAAACAACAGGTGGATGATTGGGGGGGGGGGGGGGGGATGCCACTGAACGTTGTCACCGATGTAGACCGGTAGAGTGATACAATGCAGGCATCCAGGCCCTCCCAGTGACGTGGCTTACGGTCGTCACATTCAATGTTGAAAAATAAGATTTTATAGCCAAAAAGTAACGAATAATATTATTTATTGGAACCGTAAGTAAACCTGCCTGCTTTCAGAAATACAAAATTGTGTTGCATTACTTATTGAACGTCTCTTGCACAATGAGACATGTGCAGCTGTGACCTAAAACTTCTCCTTTTCCATATCAACCCTAGGACTCAGACAAGTCTGCGCTGCCGAGAGGAGATCCCAAAAGTTCATGGGACGTTTCTCCTTCTACAGCTCTACAGGCCGGATCTCGAACCGTCGAACTTCCATCAGTTTGGCCCAACGAAGGATGCAATCCGCGGGAAACAGTAGGTGGATGATTGGGTGGGAGTGGGGGTTGGGGGGGGGGGGAGGGGAGTGTTGTTAATGATGCCACTGGACGTTGGCCAGTAGAGTGATACCATGCGGGCATCCAGGCCCACTCAGTAAGGTGACTTAAGGTCGTCACATTCAACGTAGATCATGTTGAAAAATAAGGTTTTTTAGCCAAAAAGTAACGACTAATATTATGTATTCGAACCCTAATTAAACCTACCTGCCTTCAGAAAAACAAAAATGTATTCAACTACTTATTGAACGTCACTTGCACAATGAGACATGTGCAGCTGTGACCTAAAATACGCGGACGCCATTAATGGGAGACGCGGTAGCAAACGGACTGCAACACAACAGTTGGTGCGGCTGTCACCAGCACTGCTCCTAGCACGGAACTGCGGGGTCGTTGGCCGTACCCCGGGCCGCAGCTGCCTTTGGGGGAAATGCGGTCTGCGCGCCGCTTCAATCAGGAGGCGGCGCTCATTTGGGGGCGGAGTGCGTCGCCTGGAGCGGCCGTCTGCGGGGGCGGACGGGCGGGCGCTGGGGGGTGGCGCAATATCGCCCGGCGGCCAGCTCTCATATCTGAAGCCGGCTAAGACGTTCTCCCGAGGGCCGAGCAGCGACTCTGCATTCTCGCCACCTGCCGCGGAGCACAACGAAAGCAAAGAAAGGAAAAAAAGGGGGGAAGGGAGGGGGAGAAGCGGGTTGGCCTCGCCGACTTTTAGTGCCGGGTCGAACTTAGCGATCTTATCTGGCCTCTCTGATTAGTTCGCGACTCTCTTTTACGTCCCTGGAGATTTATCACTCCTCATCCGAGTCTTACGTTTGGCTTTATTACTCTCAGTTCCCAGTGAGTTGATGTTACTGCTGGCGGTTTGATTCTCCAGCTGCTGGAAAAATCCGGCTTTTCTCCTCAATGGCCGCAGTACCTCCTGTCTGCAACCTATTCCCGCGGCTTTCCATCGAAATTGTAATGACACATCTAATATTGCGAACGTAACATTTACATATCGGTAAAAAGTTTTTAGTTCTTCAAGATTCTATCATACCGCAACGACTTTTATCGTGTTGTTCTCCAATCAAGTTTTCTGTACGCATCAAGTTTTATCATCACATCTAAAAAATCTTTCAACCTGAAAAATGGTGATACTGTTTGTCCTTCTTTACATATCGACACTTCATGCCACATATCTTTCTTCCGAACATCGAACGACCGTCGGAGACCTTAGCTACAAAAATCTGTTCTCTAGCTGTTCAGGAAATATCATCCATCATAAATTACCTAGTCGTCATTCGATAAGTGCAGGCCAGCCATGGGTTTTTCGTCCGAAGAAACAAAAAGTAAGTGGGTGACCTGTCAGGAAAGTACACGGCTGCGGCAAAAGATGGTAGCTCAAAGAACCATCATATGTGACTGAGTTCTGTACAGTGTGTCTAAGGAGGAACGATCACTCCAGTCAAAAAATCTTTAGTAAACAATGACACTAAAATGCTACTTTAAGAGCTACACTATGTGATCAGAAGTATCCAGACACCACCAAAAATGTACTTTTTTCATATTAGGTGCATTGTGCTGCCACATACTGTCAAGTACTTCATATCAGCGACCTCAGAATTCATTAGACATCGTGAGAGAGCAGAATGGGGCGCTCCGCGGAATTCACGGACTTCGAACGTGGACAGGTGATTGGCTGTCAGTTGCGTCACACGTCTACACGCGAGATTTCCACACTTCTAAACATCCCTAGGTCCACTGTTTTCGGTGTGATAGTGAAGCAGAAACGTGAAGTGACACGTACAGCACAATATCGTACAGAACGACCTCGTCTGTTGACTGAGAGAACGGCGACAGTAGAAGAGGGTCGTAATGTGTAATAGGTAGACATCTATCCAAACCATCACACAGGAATCCCAAACTGCATCAGGGTCCACTGCACGTGCTATGACAGTTTGGCGGGAGGTGAGAAAACTTGGATTTCATGGTCGAGCGGTTGCTCATAAGCAACATATCACCCTGGTAAACGCCAAACGACGCCTCGCTTCGTATAAGGAGCGTAAACATTGGGCAATTGAACAGTGGAAAAGCGTTGTGTGGAGTGACGAATCACGGTGCACAATATGGCGATCCGATGGCAGGGTGTGAGTATGGAGAATGCCCGGTGAACGTCATCTGCCAGCGTGTGTAGTGCGAACAGCAAAATTCTGAGGCGGTGATGTTATAGTGTGGTCGTGTTCCACATGAAAGGAGCTTGCACTCGTTATTGTTTTGCCTGGCACTATCACAGAAGAAGTCGACATTGATGTTTGAAGCACCTCCTTGCTTCCCACTGTTGAAAAGCAATTCGGAGATGACGATTTCATCTTTCAGCACGATCGAGCACCTGTTCATAGTTCACGGCCTGTGGCGGAGTGGTCACACGACAATACCATCCCTGCAATGGACTGTCGCGCTCAGTCCTGACTTGAATCCTATAGAACTCCTTTGGGATGTTTTGGAACGCCGACTTCATGCCAGGCCTGACTGACCGACATCGATACCTAACCACAGTGCAGCACTCTGTGAAGAATGCGGTGGCATTCCCCAAGAAACCTTCCAGCAACTGATCGAACGTATGCCTGCGAGAATGGAAGCTGTCATCAAGGCTAAGGACGGGCCAACACCATACTGAATTCCAGCATTACCGATGGAGGGCACCACGAACTTGTAAGTCATTTTCAGCCAGGTGTAAGAATACTTTTGATCACATAGTGTATGAGTACTTCCTTACCTTCGATGTTGTGAAGAAAATCTCTTCTGATTCAAGCTCTTCGTTTTCTACATTTTTGAAGGAGGTAGTGTCAACCAAAACTAGAAAAAACAGTCAACATGGGCATTAGATGCATACCACTGGAGCTATGAGCACTTTTTCATCTTCGATACTGTGAAGCAAATCTCTTCTTTGCTTTCCATATTTTGGGAAGAAGTAGTATGGATCATGTTGTGGCCTGGCAAGACAGCCAAGCCACTATGAGGAATCGAAAGGCACGCGTTTAAGCTCACGCAGGCTGGCGTGAGGTCTGGAACAGAACACGGAAATGAGACTAGTACAAAAATGTACGTAGCTTCTTGAATACTTAACTTTAATCCATAATTGGTGAACATCAGTCTGACGGTACATGCATCACAAGATAAATAGCAATTGATAATGGCGCCTTGCTAGGTCGTAGCAAATGACGTAGCTGAAAGCTATGCTAACTATCGTCTCGGCAAATGAGAGCGTAATTTGTCAGTGAACCATCGCTAGCAAAGTCGGCTGTACAACTGGGGCGAGTGCTAGGACGTCTCTCTAGACCTGCCGTGTGGCGGCGCTCGGTCTGCAATCACTGATAGTGGCGACACGCGGGTCCGTCGTATACTACCGGACCGCGACCGATTTAAAGGCTACCACCTAGCAATTGTGGTGTCTGGCGGTGACACCACAGATCAAATAAGAAAAAATTGTCCAATAATGATGGGCTCTACAATGCATGCCGTATAGAGCCATGAGCACTTGTTTATCAGATGAGATGTGTGTCTCGGTAGCGAAGATGAACTGGAAATTATAGCTCTTAAGGTATGCGCTTTGTATGCCCGTTTAACGAAAATTCTTTTTCTTTCTTTTTCCCCACCCTACGACCTCCCAAATGATGAAAAGCGGAGGTTTACTAGGTTCCTGTCATATCCCTAATTATTGACGATTCCTCCTGGGGACAACCTGTGTTGACCAGCTAGGTAATGCCGTGGAACATTAACATCTCTTTTGTACAGCTTACCCCGAAACTTCCGTTTGGTAGAGTCCAGGAACCTCGTCAGATTTCGGTATTGTTGTCTGTGATGGTTTACGCTTGGGAGCACTATCTGTTTCTACCACACAATTGAAAAAAAAATCAGCATCACATCAGTGGTAGGGAATTCTCTTTTCCAGCGGTGATGATGTCATATTTTTCCACTGCACTTCTACCATCTCAGCATAGATTGTTGCCACGACGTTGCCCGTTGGATCGAGTGATACTTCACTTAAACGGTAGAGTGTGACATTGCACACTGAAAGATAAAAATCGCAACACCAAAAAGATCGTTAATATAAATTAATGAAACTTTGGGTATACATTTCTCTAGGTAATAAAAATGGTTCAAATGGCTCTGAGCACTATAGGACTTAACATCTTAGGTCATCAGTCACCTAGAACTTAGAACTACTTAAACCTAATTAACCTAAGGACATCACCCACAGCCATGCCCGAGGAAGGATTCGAAACCACGACCGTAGCGGTCGCGCGGTTCCCGACTGAAGCTCTAGAGCTGCTCGGCCACAACGGCCGGCTGTCTAGGTAACACATTTAAACGATTAAAACTGCGAGATCACATGTTAATGGAAGAGCAAGGTACGCCACTGTAAATGTGATACACTGGGGTATTAATAACCGGTGTAACCGCCAGAATCTTGAATGCAAGCACGCAAACGTGCATACACTGTGTTTTGCAGATGCCGGATGTCCGTTTCTGTGAGGTGTTCCATGCCTGTTGCACTTGGTCAGTCAATACAGGGACAGTTAATGCTGTTTGTGGATGACGCCAGATTTGTCGTCCGATGTTGTCTCATAATCTGCACGATTGGAGACAGGTCTGGTGATATAGCAGATTATATCTCAGTCGACACTCTCCAGAACATGTTTAGTTACAACAGCGGTATGCGGGCAAGCGTTATCCTGTTTGAAAACACCTTCTGACGTGCTGTTCATGAATGGCAACACAATATCTCGAATCACCACAATGATATACAAATTTGCATTCAGGACACGTGTGGTAACAACTAAAGTGGTCTGCTGTCTTATGAAATAGCATCCCATATAATAATTACGTGTAGGTGCAGTACATCTAACACTAGAATAGGTTGGATGCAGGCCCTCACTGATCTCCTTGTAAGCAACACTCGGCCATCTGGCACAGAGGCAAAACCGCCTTCCATCAGAAAACACAACACACCTCCACCTTGCCCTCCAAAGAGTTACCCCTGACGCCACTGAAGTCGCAAATGGCGGTGGTTTTTCGTCTTAGCATGCATGCTACAGGCCGCTTGGTCCAGAGCTGTCCTTGAAGTGTGCGATTTGCAACAGTTCACTGTGTCGCTGTAGTGCTAGCTGTTGTTCGAAATGCTGCTGCTGATGTAGTACGCATGCCGAACACGATGGTCTTTCCTCTCGGTAGTGTCACGTGGTCGTTCGGAGCCCGGTGCTGTTGCACCGTACATTCCAGGGACCAAAGCTGTCAGCAGTAATGTACAATGGCTACATCCATGCCAAGTCGCTGTGCAATATCGCAGAACGATTATCGAGCTTCTCGTAGACGTATTACACAACCTCATTCAAATTCAGCCAGGTGTAAGTAATAGTGTATTTGTCACCTTAAATGCATTCTTGACGAACATCGACTCGCCACGTATACTTTCAAAGGTAACAAACACTCACGAGCGCTACAGGGTGTATTTAAAGCAAAAATGATTTTCATCCTCATAGTGGGGCTACTAGCGGCGCTCTTATGCCACTGGCGCGAAATCTGAATTAGTATCGTCTTTAAGATGTAGAAACAGCCTACCAGTTTTCGTTTAGGTGACACAACTCCTCCTCGGTGTTCCGATTTTTTTCCGTCTGTATTTTGACAGTAAATTTATACTTACAGACCAACGTAAGATTATGTGCCTTTATTTCTTCAAAATAATGCTTAAAAGACAAACCTCTTCGAGTTTACGTAGTGACTATATTGTAGCAGGTTACTGCAGTGGAAGGAAAACGAATATGTATTGTAGTGACGTGTTCCTTTCCTCGTCCGGCATAAACTGTCACTTGTCATATTCCATTACATTACATATTCAGCATCTTAGAGCGCTTTACACTAATTTCGTTTTTCAGGTCACAGCGTCTTCATTGTTTTCATCCCCTTCGGTCCATTAACTAAACCTAACTAAGTACCGTATGGCACTGGTGGCTGCGATATCCAACTGGAAGGACTCTTGGGTGTATTTATCAGTGCACATTCATCCATTTCCTTGCGGATATGTGAGAACTGTGGCGTGTATGTCTTTGAACAGTGCACATAAGTGTAACGGAAGGCTGTATAGAGCAGCATTTTGTGTTTATGTCGTCGACGATGATGAGAAAAGCGAGCGGGTGGAACCCGATGCCGGCACATAGCCTACGCCTCTCGAAGAGCATCCAAGGGGCTGAACGTGCCCATCCAACGGACGAATCACCAGTAACTGTGTCGCATGGCCTCATTACATGAGATACGGCGGAGAGGTTTAGAATTTAATCCAGGTCATTGTCGCAAAGACTAGTCATTAGGAACCACACTGTGCCACCAGCCTCTCCGCCCCTCGCCGACCAAATGCAGGAGTTAGTAACCTCAATTACGGAGTTGGGACGATACTTTTGTTTAATTCATTAAAAGATAATAAACTGGAATCAGCAATCGTTCTTTAAGTTGTTTACAAAAGCGACGTTACACTGTGAGAACATTCTTAGGAGAGATCACGGTGCCTGGAGCTGTTGACGAATGTCTGCATACCGTGTATCGGTGAAGTACGTAATTTTCATCGTATCACACAGCAACTCAGAACATGTGTGCTCATGAGCACAGATTTCCAGTCCACTCTGTCTTTTTCCCTTCTCATCAACATACGTAGTATCTCATACTTACCTCCTAACTTCATAACATAAATAATATAATAACACTCGTCTTGTCTAAATCGTTTTCCGTAAGGGTAACACCATTCTGGCATGTTGTAGAACGCAGTCAGCCTCATATCTCACTAGGTCAATGATGTTTCGTTGATTTTGAGAACCCAGTTTCTCCCGTTAGGTGCGATTAACTCCATTATACACCAAACACTTCGGACATTCCATAGCCAAACTACACTACTGGCCATTAAAATTGCTGCACTACGAAGATGACGTACTACAGACGTGAAATTTAACCGACAGGAAGATGATGCTGTGATATGCAAATGATTAGCTTTCCAGAGCATTCGCAAAAGGTTGGTGCCGGTGGCGACACCTACAACGTGCTGACATGAGGAAAGTTTCCAGCCGATTTCTCATACACAAACAACAGTTGATCGCCGTTGACTGTGAAACGTTGTTGTGATGCTCGTGTAAGGAGGAGTAATGCGTACCATGACGCTTCCGACTTTCATAAAGGTCGGGTTGTATCCTATCGCGATTTCGGTTTATCGTATCGAGCCATTTCTGCTCACGTTGGTCGAGATCCAATGACTGTTAGCAGAATATGGAATCTGTGGGTTCAGGAGGGTAACACAGAACGCCGTGCTGGATCCCAACGGCCTCGAATCGCTAGCAGTCGAGATGACAGGCATCTTATCTGCATGGCTGTAACAGATTCTGCAACGACGTCTCGATCCCTGAGTCAACAGATGGGGCCGTTTGCCAGACAACAACCATCAGCACGAGCAGTTCGACGACGTTTGCAGCAGAATGGACTATCAGCTCGGAGACCATGGCTGCGGTTACCCTTGACGCTGCATCACAGACAGGAGCGCCTGTCATGGTGTTCTCAACGACGAACCTGGGTGCACGAATGGCAAAACTTCATTTTTTCGGATGAGTTCAGGTTCTGTTTACAGCATCATGATGGTCGCATCCGTGTTTGACGACATCGCGGTGAACGCACATTGGAAGCGTCTATTCGTCATCGTCATACTGGCATATCACCGGCGTGATAGTATGGTGTGCCATTGGTTACACGTCTCGGTCACCTCTTGTTCGCATTGACGGCACTTTGAACAGTGGACGTTATATTTCAGATGTGTTACGACCCGTGGCTCTACCCTTCATTCGATCCCTGCGAAACTCTACATTTCAGCAGGATAATGCACGAACGCATGTTGCAGGTCCTGTACGGGCCTTTTTGGATACAGAAAATTTTCGACTGCTGCACTGGCCAGCACATGCTCCAGATCTGTCACCAATTAAAAACGTCTAGTCAATGGTGGCCGAGCAATTGGCTCGTCACAATACGCCAGTCACAATACTCCAATCGCTACTCTTAATGAACTGTGGCATCGTGTTGAAACTGCATGGGTAGCTGTACATGTACACGCCATCCAAGCTCTGTTTGACTCAATGCCCAGGCGTATCAAGGCCGTTATTACGGCCAGAGGTGGCTGTTCTGGGTACTGATTTCTCAGGATCTATGCACCCAAATTGCGTGAAAATATAATCACATGTCAGTTCTAGTATAATATATTTGTCCAATGAATACCCGTTTATCATCTGCATTTCTTCTTGGTGTAGCAATTTTAATGGCCAGTAGTGTAAAATAATTCACGCTCTTTTCTGCTTCGGTAAACATAGGCTAAATTATATTTATTTATGAATCTTTCCTCTCCTATACACTACTTGCTTAATACTATCGTTATTCTGTTAGTATTAGCGGTGTTGTTATCATTGTCTACTCTTAGAAAATAACTGTACATCCACATCTAGATAGGCACTCCGCAATCCACCCTCGGAGCGTGGCGAATGTATCCTGTACCACTTCTAGTCATTTCCTTTCCTGTTTCACTTGAAAATAGAGTGAGAGAAAAACGAATACCTATACGCCTCCGTATGAGCCCTAATTTCTTATATCTTATGTTGGTGCTCCTTAGCGCAATGTAAGTTGGGGGCAGCAGAATCGTTCGGCAGTCAGCTTCAAATGCCGCTTCTCTAAATTTTCTCAGCAGTGTTTCTCGAAAAGAATGTCGCCCTCACTCCAGGAATTTCCTTTGAGCTCCCGAATCGTCTCCGTAATACTTGCGTGTTGTCCGAACGTACCATTAACAAATCTGTCACCCTGTTTCTGAATTGCTTCGATGTCTTCCTAGTACGGATCTCACACAATCAAACAGTACTCAAGAAGAGATAGTTCTTGCGTCCTGTATGCGGTCTTCTTTACAGATGAACCACTCTTTCCTAGAATTCTTCCAATATACCGAAGTCTACCATTCGCCGTCCATACCGCAATCGTCATATAGTCGTTCCGTTTTGTATTGCCTTGCAACGTTACCCCCAGTTATTTAAACGACAAGACTGATTCAAGCAGCTCTCTACTAATGCTGCATCCGAACTTTACGGGTTTGTTTCTTCTACTCATCCACATTAATCTACATTTCTCTACATTTAGAGCTAGTTGTCATTCACTACACAAACTAGAAATTTTGCCAATGTCATCTTGTATCCTTCCACAGAAACTCAACTTCGACATCTGAGCGTACACCACAGTATCATCATCAAACAACCGCTGACTGCAGCCTACTCCCTCCAACAGCGGTCCTGTCACACTTCCCTCTCCCACTCCTGAAGATTGTTGGAACAAGTATCAAATAACTAGAATTTAATTTTATCTACTATATACTACATTACTGGAAATCCTGAAAATGTGTCAGTAATTATCTGAAAAATGAAATTCATGCACCAATTGCTCTTTTTCATGCGTAGAACGACGCATTTCCAGAATTTGCTGCGCGAGTTCACAAAACGTTTGAATGCAGTGTTGGCGTGTTTCGTACTACCCTCTTTCCCTGCAGTCGTCTTTTCACATGCTTATTAAAATCTAAGAAAGCAGGGAAACATAATGTACTGGAATTTAGATGTTAATTTTATGAGACGGTCCTTCTGTAGATCTGCTTATAGGTACTGTGCCTCACGTAATACTTAATTAAACCTTTTTGTTTACTTAAAATAATAATGTAGCAAAAGGATATCATCCCGTTAAAGCTTCCAAAGAGTCAGGATACTGTTGAAGATAGTATACTTCAGTAAATTAAATTTATTTTCAGTTACGTTATGTTTTCATTTATTGCTTCTCTTTCTAAGAGTAAACAGTATTTTTAATTATTATTATTATTATTAGCGAATGTCCCCATGGGAGAACGATAAGCAGGTGATTAACATTTCTTAATGTTCTTCTTATTTCTCCAGTATTTCTTCATTGCCTCCCCAAAGGCCTTCTTCCTTTCTTCGGTCCACTTTGGTCGGAAAGGTTTAGATTCCGTCTCTGGAGTAAACTTCCACTTGTCGATTTTTCTTCTGAATGTATCCCGGTCTGATGTGTTTGTTATGTCAATTTTTGCCTTTTTCAAATCCTTCTTAACTTCAGTTACCCAGGGTATTGTTGCCTTAAGTGATGTCATATAGTCCAATAGACGTTTAGTTAACCTGTTTCCAGGTAATCTGTCTATATGTCCATAAAACTTCATCCGCCTCTTCCTGATATCTGCCTCGATGTTTGATATTTTTTCGGTTGTCTCGGTAGTCTGCAGCCTGTATCCATCTTGTGTGTATCGTGGTCCTAGGATTTTTCTAATAATTTTTCTCTCTACTTTCTTAATTTCGTGTAAATCTAATTTTCTATTCAGGGAGAGTGTTTCACTTGCATATGTGACTGTTGGTTTGATGACTGTGTTGTAGTGTCTGATTTTAGTGCCTTTTGATAGACATTTCTTATTATATATATTTTGAATAAGTCCGAATACTTTCTTGATTTTCTGTAATCGGTTTTTTTGTGCTATTTTCTCAAGTCCTGTTGGTTCAATAACTTCACCGAGATACTTAAAGTGCTTGACTCTAGTTATTTCACCATACTTTGTTTTTAGTTTCGAAATATCTAATTTTGAGCAGATGAATTCTGTCTTCTCAAAGGAGATTTGCAGGCCAACCTTCTCAGTACATTCTTTAAGTGTCTCAATTTGTTTTACTGCTGTTTCTTCACTGTCAGTTATAATTGCCAAGTCATCTGCAAACGCTAAATAAGGGATGTTCAATTTTCCTTTACCTCTTCCTAGTTCAATTGGCTTCCAAAAGCTTTGTTTCCTTAGTGTTACTTCCCACTCTTTCATAACTTTGTCCAAAACTATATTGAATAATAGTGGTGAGATCCCATCTCCTTGTCTTACTCCTGTTTTAATTGAGAATGGTTCCGAAATTTCCCCTCTGAATTTAATTTTTGATTTGGTTTCTGTTAGTGTTTGTTCAATTAGTTTTCGGGTTTTAGTGTCTAGGCCTCGTTCTTCGAGAATGTGACATAGAGACTGTCTGTCTATGGAATCGTATGCCTTTTTGAAATCAACGAATGTGCAGATTATTGGTTTTGACCTGATTGCTTTAATCTTTAAAATAGTTTTAAGGTTGAATATCTGTTCCGGGCATGATCTATTAGGACGAAAGCCTGCTTGGTAGTCTGAAATTGTATGTTCTAGTTGTTCTTGTGCCCTCTTTAGGAGACATGCAGATAGAATTTTGTAGGTAACTGGTAAAAGTGAAATGCCTCTGTAGTTGTTTACGTCTGATCTCTCTCCCTTTTTGTGCAATGGGTGAATTAGTGCACACTTCCACTCCTCTGGGATATTTTCTGTCTGCCAAATTTCTTTGATGATGCTAGTGATCTCTTTTAACGAATTTGGACCAAGGTTTTTCAGTAGTTCAGCTACAATTCCATCTTCTCCCGATGATTTATTATTTTTGAGTTTTCTAATGTGACTATAAATTTCTTCTTGAGATGGTGGTAGTGAAGTCTCATTCGTGTGTTCTGGTTGTAATCTGGGGAATCTTGTACTTGGTTGTGGGCAATTTAGGAGTTGTGAGAAATATTTAGCTAGTTCTTGGCAATTTTCTTTGTTAGTTAGTGCCAATTTTCCATTCTGTTTCCGGAAGCAGAGATTTTGTGGAGTGTATCCTTTGATTTGATTTGCGAATATTTTATAAAAATCTTGAGTGTTGTGGTTCTTAAAGTTTTCTTCAATTGTGTTTAGCTGTTCATTAAGGTATTTTCTTTTAGTTTGTCTAAGTATTTTAGCTGTTTGTTTTCTCACTTTGAAAAATGTTTGTTGTGTGGTTTCTGATTTGTCACAATTGTAATTTAAAAAGGCTTGTTGTCTCTCTTCTAATGCCTTATCACAATTCGAATTCCACCATGGATGCTTGGATATTTTCTTTAACGGAATCAAATCTCTTGCTTTCTGTATAATTTTCGTTCGGAAATCTTTCCAGTTGTTTGTTGGTTGTTTATCCCATGCTTCTGTAATTTCTGATTCCTTGATATTTTTCAAGTCAAATTTGGGAATTAGTGGTGATTTCCTTTGGCGTTTCCTTTTTGGAGTGAATTTAATTTTAACTCTGGTAAGGTAGTGGTCAGAATCTATATTTGCCCCTCTGCGGACTTGAACGTCGTGTATTTCTTTCTGGAAGTCATAGGAGATCGCAACATGGTCTATTTGAAATTCACCAAGCTGAAGGTTTGGTGATCTCCATGTTTTTTGTTTCTTGGGGTCTTTTCGAAGTGATGTTGTCACGATTTTTAGGTTGTTTTGCTGGCATAACTCGATGAGTCTCATGCCGTTCTTGTTTGTGAATTTGTGTGCAGGGTAATTACCGACTGTTTTTTTATATTTCCTCTCTTTGCCAATTTGCGCGTTGAAATCCCCTAGAAGAATTTTTACATCCTCCTTTGGAATTTTGGACATTTCAGTTTCGAGTTTTTCCCAAAATTTTTCTGTCTTCTCCGGTTCTTTTTTGTTGGCAATGTTGGTAGGTGCATGAACATTAATAAATGTATATATTTTGTTGGTGTGCTTGATTCGCATGGTCATTAGTCTGTTACTGATTTGATTCATGTCTATAACAGAGTCAAGGGTGTCCTTATTTACAATAAAAGCCATGCCAAATATTGCAGCTCCTTTGCCAATTTTCTTGTCTGTTTTACTTTTAAAGATACGGTAATTGTTGTAGTCTATTGTTTCTGAATCAGTGAATCTGGTCTCTTGGAGAGCAAGGATTTGAATTTTCTGTTTGTTGAGTTCTGTTGTAAGATTATGAAGTTTGCCTGTCTGAATTAGTGTCTGAATGTTAAAAGTGCCAATAAATGTATGGGACTTTCGTGGACGTTTACTAGAGAACTCCGACTTTCTCTGTCGTACGAGCCCAAGCTCCCCAGAATCCGATAGCTTGGTTGTCGCCACAGGGCGAGTGGATTGGCCACCTGGGGTAATATTAATTTTACTTGTACGAATCATACTGCTTGTAATTAAGTTCCAGCTAATGCTGGGTAGTTAGAACCAGGGATTGTTAGTTCCTGGAGCTTGGTGTTCAGCCGCACCTCACATGGTGAACAGACGCTGGCCAGAGTACCGGTGGTTATTTTTAATTAATAATTACGATTTATATTTCTTTTTCTTACTTTTCTTTTTTATATGATCTCCCTTTTAAGTCTATAGTTATTAACCGCTAGCAACTCACAAAAATTAGAGATCACTGTGTACAAGAATATCATTTGAAAATAAATTGGGGGAAATAGTGGCTAGTAGGACCCACGTATACCAACCTGGTATGTGTTAATTTTGTTGTTACTTTGAAATGAGGTGACACTGACAAAACCTTTCTCTTGAATATTTGTTTTGGTGTAACTGGTCAAACAAAGATTTCTAAGCAAAACGCAACATAGCAAGAAAAGATTTTGTTGGACTCGTCATTCGAAAAGTAAAGAAAATTTTCGGTTAGTATGGACCATAGCATAAAAATCAGATACATGATAATAAAAAATCTTTAAGCTAAAATGTTTTTCTGCGTGTGGACGACTTAACCTGACACAATGCGTTTATCTTGTGTACTAAGTTTTCCTGTAAGATAGTTCTTGTCGCTTCTTCATGAAATTTTGGTAGAAATCTTTATCTGACGATTTCTTTCCTTCGTTAAATCTGTGAGGTAGTTGTGAATTTTCTTCCAAATCGTAAGCCAAGTGCTGTAATTCAGTCTCAGCTATGGCGTTTACGTGGATTACAAATCTTTCGTATGTGTTATAATCAATTCTTTTTCATTTAAATGTTTGAAATACCACATCTCCATACATGTTTGTGAAATAGTGTCCAGTGTTTTTTGTGTGTTCTTAGGGTTTGTTATGTGAACTGACTGTGTGTATAGTATTTGATGTGTTCGGTGTATTTAGTACGAAAATTTCTGTCAGTCTGTCGTATGAAGTAGGTTGGGCAAATTTCCCACATGTTGTGTATAAAATAAAAGACTTATTGTATAAGTTATCACCTAATCTTTAATGTAGTATCTTGTTCGTAGAAATGGAAATGCCGTGTGGCTAGGACCTCCCGTCGGGTAGACCGTTCGCCTGGTGCAAGTCTTTCGAGTTGACGCCACTTCGGCGACTTGCGCGTCGATGGAGATGAAATGATGATGAAAGACACACAACACCCAGTCATCACGAGGCAGAGAAAATCCCTGGCCCCGCCGGGAATCGAACCCGGGACCCCGTGCGCGGGAAGCGAGAACGCTACCGCAAGACCACGAGCTGCGGACTGTTCGTAGAAAAAGCCGTTACCGTTACAATTTATGTATTTATATGATTTACTATCTTCTTCGGGATCCTTTCGATTTTCTGCTGCGAGGAGATCTGGAATCTAAACACTATTCTGCAAATGAGACAACAGAAACAAAGTATATAATAGTTGCATTTGTAGATATCAAGAAAGCTTACGAGTCAATTAACAGAAACTTCCTCATCGATTTTATGAAATTACTCGATTGAAATCCAAAAACTACAAACTTTGTCAAAGACACGTTAAAAAACACTAAATCTAATGTTAGGTTCTTCGGAGAATTCTACAAAAACATTGAGATAAAAACAGGAGTCACGCAGGAAGATGGATTGTCCTCCTTGCTTTTCGCCTATACCCTGGAGAAGGTGACTAGAGTGAAGTAAACCCGACACAAAAAGGCAGAAAATTCGGAAACCAAGAACGTAGCATCTATGTGACAGCAGTCGCCAATGATATTGCCTTGATACCATACACACCAGGAAATGCTAAACTCCAGATGGAATAGCTGATTGTTCGGGGAGGCAAAATCGGTTTACAGATTTGTTTCCCAAAGACAGAATTTATAATAAATGTTAAAAGTTGTCCAGAGACATGACCCATAAATCAAAATAAAATCAATAAAATCGGCCTATTCATATATTTAGGTAACTGATTAGGCGTAAACGGTAATGAGAAAGACAGTCTACAGATAATAGCAAGGAAGACAAACACTGCTTTCCAAAACACCAGAAACTTATACAAGAACAAGGCTTCGTCGTGGACATCAAAGTTAAGCATTACGATACGATGATGGGGCACTAAGCTCTCTGTGGTGCCGAAACTCTAAAAATAGTGCGGAAAGGTGCCACAAACAAAATATATAAATAAAAACGGCTACAGGGAAAGAGAAGCAAAACAACACACACGCAAACTCCCTATACAAAAATTTTATAATATCTCACAGTAGTCGAAAATGAAAATAAATTCTCGAAACGCTTTGTGCTACACATGAAAAGCCGCAACTCGTCCAGTAAATTTATTTTTTAAGCCATTACTACACTAGTTTGTCTCTTAAGTATTTCATACTTACAACTTGTTTGTGGATGACAATGTGTTAAATTCGGTTGTTTCATCATGTCAATCCTCCTGGCACACAACTAGGAGTGACGCGTCCAGATGCGTCGCATTTTTACTCATCAGAATGCACATTGCCTCTCCCTGCATATCAGACACTCACCATAATTAAATTACTGCAATCCAGCTACTTCGACATCCTGGCTGCACAGCCTTCTCGACCTCCTCCTTAGTTTGGACTATACGCCTGCGGAAAAAGCTGCCTCAGAACATGAGTCTAACCCGCGAACCACGCTGCAGTTCCCCTCCCATCTGCGTCCTCACCTTCCAACAGCGGATAAGTGTTTTTTCCCATTGTCTATGCTCTGACAGATTACTCCACCAACCTCCTTTTTGTTCATTCCGTCTCCAATGATTCTTCTTTCACTACATCTTTTGACAACTTTACTACCTCTTGCTGCAATGTGCTCCAGTTAACTTGTCCTCCATTTTTTATTCTTAGGTGCCATTGAACACGTTTTCCTTGCTGTATCTGCTATCATCTGTCAGTAATGTTATAAGAGAAATGTGTTGATCGCAAAATAACTGTTTTCTGTATAATTACAGTTACAATCATTGCAATAATTTCCTATATTATTATAATGAAAAAATCATTCATTATTAACTTAAAATGATTGGATAAACAAATAAATGAGTAGAACTCTTCTTGAACATTCTCATTTGGATTTAATGTTGCTGTGGTAATCCACTTTAGGCGGGATACGTCTTACAGAATCTTGGGACATTCCTTCACTCATCTGTGCCCCACTGAATTAATCTTTGTACTGTAGTTAGGTTGAGAAGGCTTTAACATTTATAACTGCTGCTTTCTTTTGTACGTCAATGTGTAGGTTTGCGTATGATATGCATGACAACTCCGGCTGTCGGTGATGTAGATTTTATGCTTACGGAACTGGAATGTCTTACACAATAAATCTCCATTTCGATATCTATCAAACTGCGAGGAGATGTTCATAAAATAATGCGCATTAAATGATTAATCTTTAATTCCATTCGGAACTGATGTCCATCAGCAGCATCAGTGTGTGGTTTGATACCCTTGGCTGCGAATATACTCTTGCGTTTGTTGTGACTGGGAACCAGCCTTCGAATGTCATCTTGAAGAGTTAACATCTTCAACTTTTGTATCCCTATCTTCCTGAGTTGCGTATAATATTACGGTATATTGATAATTTTTACCTTTTAGGCCTCCTGACTACAACTGAATGAAACACAATTTTCGTGCCATACGCGTTTCGCCTTTATTCTCTGCAAGGCATCTTCAGTGGCCTGGAATGTGTACATATTTTTGCTATTTTAGGGGCACCGTACCTAAAGTTTATAAGCAGTTCTGGTGGCTGGTTTTTGCTATGATATAGTAATGTTTTAAATTCTACTTACAGGATGCGTGGACGATTTGCTACATAATAAGCAGAAAATCTACAATGTCGAAAATTCTACATAATATGTAGAAAATCGTCCACGCAACTTGTAAGTAGAATTTAAAATATTACTGTATCATAGCAAAAACCAGCCACCACAACTCTTTATAACCTATAGGTACATTGCCACAAAATGTTAACTAAGTAGCAGAAATATGTACATATTACAGGCCACTGAAGATTCCTTGCAGAGAATAAAAGCGAGACGCGTATGGCACGAAAACTGCATTTCATTCAGTTGTAGTCAGACGCTCCAAAACGTATAAATTATCAACATACCGTAATCTTAAGGAATTCTTTACCATGCCTGAAACAAAACGCATGTTGTGTCGGTTATGAGGAGTGCTGGTTACAGGTTGGTATGAAAGTGTCCCAGGCATGCTGTACGGATGGGACTTGGAAAGCCAGTCAAGAATACGTACGCTTCACAAGGTGTTTGACGTGTGAACTGCAATGAGGGATCTTCTATTACATAGCTGTGAAATGCAGTTTGGTACCCTGGTGAAGAAGGGTATTGAGAAAGGGTTTACCATTGTGACTACGTAAACTTCCCCGTGTTATTAAGTGAAGATAACCCTCTCACTTCTTCAGTCGAACCATACAGTCCTCAGAAAACAATACTTCCGCGGCCTACCTTGCCGACGTCTTCAAGGCGGTACGAAGTGCGTTAATCTCGTTAAGAAAGATTCATACTGTGAACGGTTGCCTTTTACAAGCTGCGGAAGGCCACGTGCGCCATAAACCGTCGCCACGAAAATCAACGTTCGGCGGCCAGTGGGAAAAGCTGGCAAAACTGTGAATCGCTAACCAGCACCACTGTTCATATATTCTGCTGGTCGAGCCAACGACTATCAATGTCAGACAAAACAGCATCCCGAGTCACGTGCACTTTCGATATGTAATATGCAGTTAAGCACCGGTCTGCTTAGTGTCCCGCTAAGACCGCGCTCGTGGTCTGCCTTATGGACGTAACGTAGCTCTGATCACCTTGATCACAGTTTCTACATCTACAACTACATATATACTCCGCTAGCCACCAAGCTGTGTGTGGCGGAGGGCACTATTCGCTCCAAAGTCACAATTTCCCCCCTCTGTTCCACTCGCGGATCACGTCGGGGTAAAACGACTGTCTGAACGAGCTCTGATGTCCCTTATCTTTGAATGGTGATCATCGCTCGATTTGAAAGTTAGTGCTCCACATCCCCAGTGAAGATCGGATTTTGGAATTTAGTGAGCAGCCCCTTCCGTTTAGCGCAACGTCTACCTGCAAGTGTGTCCCACCTCGAACTTTCTATGATATTTGTAACGCTGTCGCCATTGCTAAATGTACCAGTCTCGAATCTTGCTTCTCTTCTTTGGACCTTCTCAGTCTCTTGAATCAGACCCAACTGGTAAGGGTCCCATACAGGCGAACAATACTCTAAGAGTGCACGAACTAGTGTGCAATTTTCTTTGATGAAGGACTGCATCGCTTCAGGATTCTACCAATAAACCGCAATCTAGTGTTCGCCTTACCCGTTACTTGTGTAACCTGATCGTCCCATTTGAGATCATTTCGAATAGTCACACCCAGATACTCGACGGCTGTTATACTTTCCACAGACTGGGCGTTTATTTTGTGTTCGTACATTAATGGGGATTAATGGGCGTTTCCGACAGATGGCTGGAGTAGGTCCATCCAACGGCTGCGGCTATGTGGGTGGTGGACACTACAAGCAACTGCCGAAATGCAATAATACTTTGAGAGGAGGTTTATATTTGCCAGACTGTTAGTTTACATGCTGTAAGGCCTACAGATATCAGTAGCATTCTATAATCTCAGGCAGCACTGCAGAACTCATAGCAAGGTGTTGAAAGGTACAGTTCCCATACTGGCGGAAGTAACCGCTGTACCATCTGTCGTCACCGGTAGACGAGGGGTTACGTTCTGAGGCTATCTGTGAGAAAGATAGTTGCAACAGCGTACGAAATACTTGGAAACCACAGCCATTCTAAAGTAAGTAATTTTGTTTAACAAATATTTACTAATAACAGGCACTTTTTCTATACCGATGTTAGGAGAAGCCTACTGGTCATAAAAACTTTCTTACAACATTACGACGCAAGAAGGCAGTCATTTGAAAAAACAAATGAATAGCGTTTCAGATAAGAAAATTATACGGAGAACTACGATGTTTCAGAATTGTAAGCAGAAAATCTAGACTGCGCTCCACAGGCGACAGTGACCTATTGAAGACTTCCGATCTAGCTCTGTCGTAAGACCAAGCTCGTAAGAAACCGTTAGATTTGAACTAATAAGTAGTATACTGTTTCATTTATTATTAGTTTACTGTGCTTTTCGTAAAGAAACCCATTTTAACGGAATCTACGAATATTATTTCAAATAAAATAGCTACCCGCATAACCACTCAGAAATTACAGAATACAGAAGAGCACTTAACTGGCAATCCGAAGGCACTGATATTACTTCTGCGAAGGAAATCAACTACGAGAGCTTTGGGGGAAAACATGTTGGAGGAAATCCTACTCGACGACTCACTAAGGTAATCCAAGGACGGGTTAGCTTAATCCCTGTAGCTTAATCTGGATGGGAAAGCACGGCCAGTCTCAATGTACGCCTATTACGCCATCTCTTACCGACTCCCTAACTAAACTAAGATTTAGTACGCTTGAACCTGGTTGAGGACGGCATCCGTGTCATGTCTGCTGTTGGGCCTCTACGTAAATTAGAGGGTAAGTGCCATGTCAGAGCCATTTGGGTTTCATGGTGAGTATCTTAATGGGGGAAACCACAATAGGAGGTTCAAAAAATCAGATTTTTTTATTGCGTAAACCGTTAGCTTAATTATCCAAGAATACGCTGTCAAAATTACAGAACGAAATTCGCATTCCTTTAGATTTTATGAGCGTAGAACCGAGTGCACATCTTCCAATTTACTGAATGAAGATTTATCAAGGGATGAATAACTGGAGACATGATTATGAGACCACACATAAAATGCGAATGAAATGTCTAATTCCACTATTTGGCGATTAGCTCCTAAACACTTGCACTCCGGACTAAAAGACATTGAATTAGTGTCGTATTTAGCTGCGGGCTTATTCAATGAAAGAAATTCATCCCTTATGATAGTCATGAACAAGGCAGGAATTGTAGTAGGCATACAAAGCTGCAATTATCTAGAACAAATAGATAACCTACGCGTGAGTCAGCTGAATCGACGTAGTTCATTGGAATCGAATGACGGTCGGAAAGCTCAGAAAGCACTGCTGCAAGCGCAAAACGAAGCCTGTGAGTAAAATGGTAAAATGAAGGATTACGGTATGGTATTATAATCGCTCAGCATTTTACATTATTTTTAACTTCCTTGAATTTCTAGTTTACGAGAATTTATTTTTCAAACGCGTTTATCTCAAAATCACTTTTCTCACATTTGCATGCAGTCCAACTCAAAAGGTACAGAACCTATCTTTATAAAAATTGATAGTAGGATTCTTTACATAATTACGAATTATATGAACCAACTGCGTATGGTAGAAATGGACCTGTTTATGTAACCATTCTGCTTGAACACGAGCTTGCGACTATCCAGCTCTTACATCAACCCCTCCCCATCCGAGACGGCGTAAGCCCTCTTTGATGACGTTCACGCCTAAAGATGACGGCCAGGTGGACGGTGGAAATATTGTTTTCAAATGACGCATGATCCGGCTGCAGAACCGACAACAGTATTATCAATCTACATCTACATCCATACTCAGCAAGCCACCTGACGGTGTGTGGCGGAGGGTACCCTATCGGTTCTCCCTTCTATTCCAGTCTCGTATTGTTCGTGGAAAGAAGGATTGTCGGTATCCTTCTGTGTGGGCTCTAATCTCTCTGATTTTATCCTCATGGTCTCTTCACGAGACATACGTAGGAGGGAGCAATATACTGCTGGACTCTTTGGTGAAGGTATGTGGTCGAAACTTTAACAAAAGCCCGTAACGAGCTACTGTGCGTCTCTCCTGTAGAGTCTTCCATTGGAGTTTATCTATCATCTCCGTAACGCTTTCGCGATTGCTAAATGATCCTGTAACGAAGCGCGCTGCTCTTTGTTGGATCTTCTCTATCTCTTCTATCAACCCTATCTGGTACGGATCCCACACTACTAAGCAGTATTCAAGCAGTGGGCGAACAAGCGTACTGTAACCTACTTCCTTTGTTTTCGGATTTCATTTCCTTAGGATTCTTCCAATGAATCTCAGACTGGCATCTGCTTTACCGACGATCAACTTTATATGATCATTCCATTTTAAATCACTCCTAATGCGTACTCCCAGATAATTTATGGAATTAACTGCTTCCAGTTGCTGACCTGCTATTTTGTAGCTAAATGATAAGGGATCTATCTTTCTATGTATTCGCAGCAGATTACGCTTGTCTACATTGAGATTCAATTGCCAGTCCCTGCACCATGCGTCAATTCGCTGCAGATTCTCCTGCATTTCAGTACAATTTTCCATTGTTACAACCTCTCGATACACCACAGCATCATCTGCAAAAAGCCTTTGTGAACTTCCGATGTCATCCACCAGGTCATTTATCTATATTGTGAACAGCAACGGTCCCATGACACTCCCCTGTGGCACACCTGAAATCACACTTACTTCGGAAGACTTCTCTCCATTGAGAATGACATGCTGCGTTCTGTTATCTAGGAACTCCTCAATCCAATCACACAATTGGTCTGATAGTGCATATGCTCTTACTTTGTTCATTAAACGACTGTGGGGAACTGTATCGAACGCCTTGCGGAAGTCAAGAAACATGGCATCTACCTGGGAACCCGTGTCTATGGCCCTCTGAGTCTCGTGGACGAATAGCGCGAGCTGGGTTTCACACGACCGTCTTTTTCGAAACCCATGCTGATTCCTACAGCATGATGATGAGCATGATGATGAGCATTCAGTATCCCTTCTACAATTACGAAACAAGTCTTCTTGACGTATCCTACAGCTATCAAACCATGACGGCATTAGTTGCAGAGGTATGGAATTCGAGAATCTCTGCTCCATGTGACCTCTATCCAGGTCGTCTACAGAGACGTTGACCCCCAACTGACTGTCACAAACAAAATTGATGAGTACTGCTAAACACCACAAAATGGGGCTCAACGTCACAGGTGACTCCTTCTCTACACCGTGCAAGTCTCTGTCGCCTATCAGTATGGTGTCAGAGGTAAACAACGCATGGCACTTTGAGATGTAACCCAGTCTTCGTTTCATAATGAAACTTGTGCTTGTAACCTGTGCCCTGATAACAGCTGCTAAAACCCGTCCATTTGCTAGAGCCAGTTGACACAATCCTAAGATTTTCTCTTGGTACAGTCCATCCGGAAGGACACGTACCTATTCTACCTGTCGTATTGTCATTCTGAGTCCATCTTGACACGACCAGCACTCGTAGCACCACAGTCTGTGCGATCTGTCTGTGTAATTCTTACATTTCCTTCTTCCATAACGTTCATTCCAACGATTCGACCTACCTCAAAGCGACACATAATGACTGATTGCACATAAACGTCCATTGGGCATGCTTTGTTGCGATCCGCGCCTGAGAAGTTTCAGTAACGTTACGCAAATCCAATAAAAATCATGTTCTCGCATCATGTGTACGAATGGCTTTCTTTTCTATACTGAAAATACCTAAAATACGCACAAAAAAGGAACTTGCACTGACATATCGTACAGGCAGGCGTTTGGTCAAAGTGTTAATTGTGTAACATTTTCCGTCGGTGTACTTGTGTGTGTGTGTGTGTGTGTGTGTGTGTGTGTGTGTGTTGGCAGAATCACGATTTCACACACAAATCTCGCAGTTCCTATGGAGAAAGGCGAGCATGTTTGCTGGTACTATGACAACCCGGATGCATTCGATAAAGTTGACATCTCATAAATAGGTAAATTGATCTCCATCTCATGCATCTAATACGCAGCTCTTTTGCACTACATTAGAGTCTCGATAATTCGAGGTGAACGGGACCGGAACCACCTCGAACTATCGAAAACTCGGACTATCGAAATTTAAATGGGAAAAAGAAATATTATGATACTGGAAGTAATACAGGTCAAAATATGAACTTTATTAAAATAAAAGTATTTAGACATGCATTTGCATTGGCAGAATAACAATAATTATTTATTTAAACAAGTAATAGTGAAGTGTCTTTTGTTTGGCGGAGCTTCAACGTTTCCTCGCGGCAATGTCACGCCACCGTCTCAGGAGCACGAGGTCAGTTGGTGTCGCCTCAGGCTGTTGTTCCACGTAGCATATGGCGGCCTCGAGAGCAGCGTAGCCATCGGTGTGACTCATCATCGGTGCAGCGTCTGCCTCGTCATTCTCGTCACTCTCACACTGCGATGGAATGTTAACCGTGTCAATTATAGAAGAGTCTGTCACTTCCAACTGTTCGTCCGAATTTAACCACTCTCCTACTTCCACCTCTTCTGCCTCTTCACATCCTGCCAATCTTCTGATTAAATTACACGATGGTTGATCGTCCTCATCTGCTGAATCTTCAGTTTCTGTCTCTGGCATACTTTCCTGTAGACTTTTCGTCCATGACTTAGAAAAGAATCGCTAATCCAGTACACGACGTCCTGCAAAGTTACTTTCTCCAAAGCTCCTAAAATGCTTTCGTTGTCTTCGGAATGGCAGGATTGACTGTAGCAATCGCCGTCGATACTTTTTTCTTAGACATTTCAGAATGCCCTGATCCATGGACTGAATGAGACAGGTAACGTTTGGTGGGAGAAACAAGGCGCGGATACCGTCGCACTGCGCCGGCCGCGGTGGTCTAGCGGTTCTAGGCGCTCAGTCCGGAACCGCACGACTGCTACGGTCGCAGGTTCGAATCCATGGATGTGTGTGATGTCCTTAGGTTAGTTAGGTTTAAGTAGTTCTAAGTTCTAGGGGACTAATAACCACAGATGTTAAGTCCCATAGTGCTCAGAGCCATTTGGACCATTTGGACCGTCGCACTGCAGTTCTCCTGCACTTTGATGTGAGGATGCATTATCCATGAGCAAAATTGCTTTGCATGTCAGTCCCCTTTCTTTTAAAAACTTCTTGCAGTCAGGTACAAATGAGTTAAAAAACCAGTTCTTGAAGATTTCCTGATTCATCCAGGCATTATTCTGATGTGTACAGACAACAGGAAGAGCTGAGATGGATACATTCTTGAATGCTCTTGGCTTGGCAGACTTCCCAATCACAACTAGTTTTAGTTTGTGGTTTCCAGTTGCATTTGAAGCTGCCAAAACGGTGAGCCGCTCTTTGATTTTTTGTGCCCAGGAGAACTTTTTTCTTCACAAGATACAAGTGTTCTCGCTGCTAACATTATAAAATTTAGCCCAGTTTCGTCACAGTTATATATTTGTTCATTAGACAAATTTTCGACAGTTACGATTTTTTTAAACTCGACGATAAATTCTGAAACTGCCTGAGCGTCACCAGAGAGTTTTTCTGCACATACGTCTAGTTGACGCACTCCATACCTCTTCTTTCACTTGTCGAGCCAGCCCACACTAGCGGCGAAATTGTCATCTCCTTTCTGCAGCTGGTTTCTGAAAAACAAAGCTTTTTCTTGCAAGATTGGACCAGAAATCGAAGAACCCTTCTGTCTCTGTTGGGTAAACCACATGAACATTGCCTCACTTGTTTTTTCGAAGTCTGACTTCTTTATACTTCTTCGACTAAGAGATTCGTGTGAGCATTTCTGTGAAGAAAACTGTTCCAATTTAAGTCGGTTTCTTCGCCAGTCACCAACAGTAACTTCACCGACACCATACACGAGGGCAAGTTTTTTTATTGGTTCTCCTTTGTCAAGTCGTCTTAGTGCTTCTAATTTTAGATGCAAAGGTACAAATTTCCTTTTTTTTTTTTTTTTTTTACAGCACTCTTCTTTGTAAGGCGTACAACACACAGCGCTGTACAGTACAGGTACTGGGAACTACAGCAGCGTATTAACTCCCTAGTTTTGATCGGTAGCAGCCGGCAGCAGTCGGGGTATTTCGTGCCATACTGGCAAGAGATGTTCGTGCAACAGGGCAGCGAGCTAATCGTCAAATTTGAGACAAATTGGTCTGAGCACTATGGGACTCAACTGCTGAGGTCATTAGTCCCCTAGAACTTAGAACTAGTTAAACATAACTAACCTAAGGACATCACAAACATCCATGCCCGAGGCAGGATTCGAACCTGCGACCGTCGCGGTCTTGCGGTTCCAGACTGCCGCGCCTTTAACCGCACGGCCACTTCGGCCGGCAGCTAATCGTCGCTGTTGATTGCATTGTTGTCTGCTTTGTCACAGAGCTGTACTCTCTCTATCTATCTTTTTCAATGATGTTTTCATTATTTATCATGTCAATAAAAAAAGAAATTAGACCGTTGCAACATTCTTTTTTTAAAAAAAGAAGCTCGGATTATTGTAAAACTAGAACTATCGAGACTCTATTGTACTGCTTATTGCGATCATGATGGCCTTTTGATCAAACATTAATTAGCAACACATTAGGGCCATGAGTTCGTTGTGAGACAACGTGATTCAAAACACCTATGCTTTCTCAAGGTTGTACTTCTCATTCATCTGGCCCACACACTGATAACTGATATTATTCAGGGGAACCGTCGGATGTCAATGGTAATGGGTGGTTACAATCTGAAATGCAGCTAGTCTCGGAGATTCAATGTGGACTGTAATTATCACATGACAGTGAAACTTGGTTGATATACTGAAGTGATAATGAGGAACCCATTTACGCTGGAAAAACATTAGTTTCAGTTTTGGCCACCAGGTACGAATCTGTCGCTGCACACTGTTCGTATGAGGGTATGGCACGCACGCTCTCATTTGGCAGGGCATAACGTGAGTTAAAGTATGGCTATCGAGAAGAGAGGCCGTTCTGTGTTAATGAAAATGTTACATGTGAACCGCAGCTATTACAGTGCACTACTGAAAGAGCGTCGTTAGCTGAAAGATCCGAGGAGAGGTCTAAAGAGCTTGGTGTGGCACCTGGAAGAGGAAGCCGTCCTATCACGATGGAAGTTAGTGACGGGGTTCCTATTGCTGTAAGACCATACAGTACGTGTATGGGGTAGTGCTAGTGTTGGTTCAGTTTCACGAGAATTGTCCGTCATGTGATCAACAGTAAGGAAAGTTTTCCCATCTGCTTTTCACTGGCACCCGTACAAGATCTAGACGGTGAAGCATCTGAAACCTCATGATCCACAGCGACGTTCTGAATTTGCTCTTCTGATTTTGGCACGAACTGAAGTTAATGACATGTAGCCGGGCAATATTCTGTCAAGTGACAAGGCACATTTTACACCACAGGGTGCGGTGAATGCAAATAACTGTCAAATTTCGGGTACTGTTACACTGCGTGTTGTGCACAGAGAGCTATTGCACTCGCCGCATGTTACTGTGTGCTGTGGATTTACAAGCATTTTTATTCTAGGTCCATTCTCCTTTGAACGGAATACTATAAAGTTACGCGTTGTGGTCTTGGAAGTCAGATCTGGAAGACGGAGAGATCTGGTGAGATTGAATAAGAGTCCCCAACCGTTCTTTCCGCCAACTTGCCATCTTCTAAAGTTGTGTCCCAGTGCAGAAGACAACTCGTCGGTCGCGGGATCTTCTTCGGTGGAGGCTGCTATGCCGTCATCTGGATCCTGTGATTGTGCTCCTTTTCTGGGATGCCACTTGCCCGGGTTAGCCTCCGTATCTGCAGAGGGCAAGATCTGTAGTACTGACGATGATAGTATGCGACACCTCTTATTACTGTATCCTGTTTCATTATTATTTAAATGTTCATACGTTTTACACTGTCTTTTATAACACTCGACAAAGCTTTCTCAATAGTACGGTAACTTTTCTGACGGCTTCCGACATAGAGTACAACATGACCACCCGAAACAGAGTTACGCGTCCATCCCTCTAGAACGCCCGAAACAATCTTACACGTCCGGCACTCCGAACGACCGAAACCGAGTTGCGTGACCGGACCTTCAGAACGCCCGAGACAGAGTGACTAGCGCAGCCGAAGCACCACGTGTCCCAGGCAAGCCAAAGCGGCCCGAAGGTGTCCGAAGCACTTCGGTTGCAATATCGTTATTCTTATGTTTCTCAAAACTAGTGAAATTTAACAAACAAAAACGACAGACTCGTAGGGTAAGCAAGAGAGACTGTCATACTGAAAATACAATGAAAAGTATATAAACAATTAGTAAGTGAAGTTAGGCGTTTTGGCGCTTAGCACCCGAGCGTGTCGAGCAATCAGGAGTAAGTTCAGTACAACTGGCGGACTCTCCCACGGGACTAGTACATACTGTATCATCTGTCGCTTGTACCTCACACCACTCTTGTACCATATGCTACTTAACGTGTTTGAAGCTGCATCAGGGCGAGCTTCTAGCAAAATAAAAAACTGGCGGCCACAGCCAGGAATATCACAATACCAAGAGGATTTGTCAGCTGTACCGTGACGTCTGTACGTTCTGGAGACCGCCATGTGCGGTATGTGATCCCTGCTTTGGAAGAGCGCAACTGTGCTGAAACCACTGTCTTCATGCAAAATGTGGCAACATCTCATCTCGCTTGCCCAGTGAAAGACCTGCTTACCGCAGCCTTCCACGAACGTGTTATCTCCTGTGGTTTACCAATTGCCTGGCCTTTAAGATTACATGTTCTGAATCCGTGTGACTTTTGGGTCTGGGTTTATCTAGAAGACCACGTTTACCAGGATACGTTCGGTCTCTCCCTGATATGAAGACTATTATACAGGCATACGTTGCTCGAGGAATCGCTGCGAGTAACTGTTGATCAGGTAGTTTTACGAATGCAGCATTTCTTCGACGTTCGGTGCTCATATTGAACAAACTGTGTGAGCGGCGCTTAATAATAAAATCAACATTATGCGTTTATCAAGTATTTGACCGTTTCTGACCACGTCCTGTTCCTAATCCATTACATATAGAAGTATTTCTGTCTGTCTTTCTTGCATTCACAGCTTCAGATTTGCATCTGATGGCCAAAACCGTAATTACCTTTTTCCGGCGTAAATCGGTTCCGCATTAACGCGTTAACGTATCTGCAAAGTTTCGCTGTCATACTGCAATTACGACTCACAGTGGATCTCCCTGAGTATCTGCACTTAAATTATACCCGGTACAATGTGGGTCAATGAGATGTAGGCTTGGTGGTGGCAAACTGTGTTATTCAACAATCCTTACGGCTTCCATGGGACGGATCCCACGTTTTTCACAATATAACGTTTATCACTTTTTAAATTTTAGCTTTCAACATTACACTGCGCGAAACTGAAAATTTAAACCGAATTACAATAGCCATTTCCTATCAATTCTAATGTTCTGATAGCGAATATCACAAAGATAATTCAAAATTTGCTCTAGATTCCATTTTACACTGTTTTATTACGGTGAGACAATATCAAATATTATAATGGTTTGTCACAGTCATAATAACTAGTAACAATGAATTATATTATTGTCCCTGCTCTTACTTATGTGCAATATTTCGGATATATATGTTTTGATGCCAATTTCAATGATCATTTCGTCTCCCTCCTCTTCAACTTCAGTGACTTTATTAATGCATGTAATTTCCGCACATTTGTTTCCAGATTAACTACCAGTTGTTCAAGTTGATTGCTATTGAAGTGAA
Source organism: Schistocerca americana (assembly GCF_021461395.2). Taxonomy (NCBI): domain Eukaryota; kingdom Metazoa; phylum Arthropoda; class Insecta; order Orthoptera; family Acrididae; genus Schistocerca; species Schistocerca americana. The sequence continues at coordinate 632,074,852 of NC_060123.1, read as the reverse complement.
CCAAAATGCCACGAGTTTGTATTAACAGCGCTGATACATTTTGCTATGTGTGTGAGGAATTGACATTTACTTCATAAAAACAGCAAGTACCTCCATTGATTAAAAAAGCTTACAGATCTTATTTTGGGTGCAAAACAGGTGATCAGTATAAACCCTGTGCTCCACACGTGATCTGCAACACTTATGCCAGCAACCTCAGAAAATGGATGCATGGGAAAGGACGTTCAATGCCCTTTGCAGTGACCACGATCTGGCGTGAGCCAACTAACCATGTCAGTGACTGCTACTTTCGTATGGTTCCTCCTATCAAGAAGGAAATATCTAAGAAGAAGAAGCGGACAGTGATCTATCCTAACATTCCATGTGCCATTCGTCCAGTTCTACTTGAGGATGGATTGCCAATACCTAAACCACCTACAGAGTACAACATTACTTCTGATAGTGATTCTGAATGTCCTGAACCATGCACATTACAAGATCCAGAATTCCTTCCAAATACATCATCAACTGATGATCCACAATAATTGTCTCAAAATGAATTAAGTGATCTCATTAAAGATTTGGAGCTCTCTAAAGCTAAGGCTGAGATTTTAGCATCAAGATTGCAGTAGAGCAATTTTCTGGAAAGCAATGCAAATGTTTCCTTCTCCCACAGAAGAGAGCAACAATTCACTCCTCTTTTAACATGAAAGGTAGACTTGTGGCATGTGTAGACATAAACGGTCTAATGGAGGCTCTCAGAATTAGTTACAACCCTGATGAGTGGACTCATTTTATTGAACAGTCAAAGCTGAGCTTAAAAGCAGTGCTTTTACATATTGTTAACGAGCTTCCTTCTATTCCAGTTGGGCATAGTGTGCATATCAAAGTCATACGGCAACATGAAAATTTTACTAAAAGTCATCAAGTATAATGACTCTCAATGGCAGGTCTCTGGTGACTTGAAAGCGGTTGCACTGCTGTTAGGTATACAGTTAGGTATGCAGGGTATACTAAATATTACTGCTTGCTTTCTCTATGAATGGGATGGCTGGGATTGTGCATCCCATTACAGTAAACATGCATGGCCCACCAGAAAATCTGTTGAAATAGGTGTAAAAAAAAAATTAAGAGTGCACCTCTAGTAGATCCTAAAAAAATTCTGCTCCCGCCCTTGCATATCAGGTTGTGTCTCATGAAAAACTTTTTTAAGGTAATGAACAAAGACGGCGATGCATTTAAGCACTTAAGGCAAAAATTCCCTAACTTAAGTAATTGCAAAGGAATGGAGGAAATCTTTGTAGGCTCACAGATATGATGGAACCATACAAGGTGATGAGAAGCATGCATGGGAATGTTTTAAGAAACTCTGTTTACAGTTCTTAGGGAACAAACGAGCTACAAATTACAAGGAGATTGTAAATAACATGTTGTCGTCTTTTGAAAAACTTGGTTGCAACATGTCATTAAAAATTCATTTCATACATAGTAATCTTGACTTCATCCCCAAAGATTGTGGTGCAGTAAGTGATGAACATGAGGAGTGATTTCATCAAGATATTTCCACATTTGAGAAGAGGTATGTCGGAAAGTGGAGCCCAACTATTTTAGTAGATTACTGCTGGACTGTCATTCAGGATATTCCCGAGTATGACTAATAATGTCAAGCCAAGCGAATATGGTCATCGTCTGAATTTTTCTCTGAACAAAATATATAATCGTATATACTGTACATACAGACGTTTAACATTTGTAATCCTTTATATACATTTGTGGTCAGTTACTTTATATATTTTCTTTTGTGCTTTACATAGCTCTGGTACAAAGTAGAATTACATAGTATTTTCATTCATGTAATATTATCTTCATTTGTTTCTTAATATTTTACCTTTGTACTTCTACGATGGCACTGAAATTTATCAATGCATAACACATAACATAATTCAAGCAATTGTTCACTTAAAATTTGTTATGCTGAATCTTTGAATATGAATGCATATTTAGTTAGTTATTTATACAACAATGTGGATTACTTTAAAAAAAAACTAGAGCTAAATATTTATGAAGATGATGATTTTGTATCATTTTATATTGAAATAAACATAACTAACTCAAAATCATGCAATTGACACACTTTAACTTCAAATTTGTTGTTCAGCGTTATTTGCCTCAGAAACTAATCAAATACGCTCACGGCAGAGTCGATAAAAAACACATATGTTGTGCGCAATACCATTTTCGTTCGAAGCGATGTACTTAACTATTTCCGCTAAAGAGTTGAAGAATGGGAGAGAGACAACAAAGGGATCAAAATATTTCGGCTGATCACTGTAGTGGTTAGAATTCTCATCAGCTACGCGTGACAGAGCTGCATATAACTGTTGGTGACGTCTGGCCTCAATCACAAGCAATGGATTCATGCTATCGTCACTCAGACATTTTCTAAAGGAGCTATCGTTAGCTACATTCAGATTCATAGTTCTACTCTGTTTGCTTCTGAACATAAGTTCAAGAAATAATTTTATTCGGAAATCATTAACACGGTGGTCGATGGTAGCATTACATGACCAATTTTATGTATCGCCCTTAGCTTTCAGATCTTACGGAAATGCTGAATCAATTTTAGTGTTTTTCCAAATGGTACACTAGCAACCTTATATTTTGCACAGGAATATGCAGTAAAAGTCTCTTTTATATCCATATATGTTGTGATATATTCGATAGAAATGAAAAGATACTGGCAGACGGTCAGAGCGAATACAAATAACGCCCAAATTAAGTAGGTAACTTAAGCAGAATTACGTGACTATCCATCACTTCACCGTTTGTCGCGAAATAAATACGTACGATGCGTAATACATCAACTGGGTGTTACTCGGTAAACTTGCTCCAACCTAGACACAGAACCGGAGGTACTGGACTGCGTTACAGTTCGTAGAAATTACAGAGGTAAATTCTTCACCAGAACACACATATAGCGTAACACGAAGCGCGATAGCAGTACCAATAAACTCCTGGTTCTTTAAAACATCGAACTTCCACGTATAAAACAACTTCAATCATCTGATTACTACCAAATTGAGTTAATGTGTTAAATATTTCCCTTTAAGCATTTAAGGTAGATAAAAATTTAAGAAAGGTTTCAAGTTATACTTTACGTTCGTTGGAATGTGGAATGGAGCAATGTGCTCTCATTCTGAACGACAGGATGAATATAGCCCACGTAATGTGCGCTTAAATTTAAGCAAAAACTAGTTTTTCGCTATATCTATTTTTATGACGTCATATCTTCTAAACTACATGCCGTATCATAACATAATTTTGCTGGTTCATTCAGTGATATATGAAGATACCGTTGAAAAGCGTGCTAAGGACGGAGGTAGCAGTAACGAAATAATAAATTAAAGCTCCATGTCTGATGCCGAAATTTTACTAACGCCGTTTTAAGCAAAAGCTAGGCTTTCACGTATCTAGATAATTAATACTTCATATCTTCTCAGGTACTTGTCGTAAAATGATATAATTCTGCAAGTACATTCAGTGGTATGTGTGGAAACTGTCTGAAAACTGAATTTCGAATAGCGTTAGCAGTAAAGAAGTAAGAAGTATGAACGTCACGACTGATAATGAAGTCTGATTGCATGAACAATGAAAATGTAGTGAGCGATGAGCCTTTATCATTTCATCATGTTGTGTTGGTTATGAGCGGGAAAAAGTTTCGAAAATATTTGAAATTATGTATAAAACTTTCGATTTTCGCTAAGTGCTTTCATTTTCAAATACTGGATGGAAGCTGTCCGCGTATTAAGGCGCCATAAATATAGCTGCGTTAAAACAATACACACGTTTTCTAACTGCACTACTTCATTTGTTGAGTTAAACTTGTAACGTAAGAATATATTTCTTAGTGAGTGGATTATGACAGCATTTTCATTTTTTCAACTGGGTGAAAAGTGACGCGGAATGTTGAAAATGGAATTTTTGTTGGCTCTACGCTGCAACTTGTACCGGTAAAATAGTTCCGGGTTTCGGGATAGCGTTTTACGAACATAGATAGTGATCCACACCCGGATAGAATTTAGTCGGAATTTTATCGACCGTTCTCCGGCACACTCGACGGGCTGATTGGGTTTTTTAGCCAGTTTCCCATTCTCGTTCAGGCAAATGCTGGATTGGTCCTCAACTTCGACTCAGAAAATGCGATAGCCTACACGAAGAGGAAAAATATGAATAGAGATTTTAGAATATTCGCAAGCAGATGGCGCGCACGTATTCCTTCCCTTATCCTACCTGGACGGTTGCGATGCCAAGAACTGTATCCGGTCACAAAGTTAAATAACTGAAATAAATTTGTCAAATCCTAAAAGATGCGAATCGGTACTAGACGAGATGAACGCTAGGGAAAAGAAAGAGAGGTAAAATTAGACGTACTGAAAGGTAACCATACACAATCCATGAATAAATTATTGCGTAAAATACATTATTAACGAATTTAATCAGAGAACGTAAAGTATTCTCACTCACAGAGGTTCTCTCAACAAAAATTTATAAAATTAAAATCCAGGGATGCGGTATGAAGTTAAATAAAAGCTGTGGCATATTGCTGTGCCGTACACAAAAACGTGAACTTGTCAGAAAATTACCAGATTAAAGCTATTTCATGCAAAGCAGTTTCCTGAAATTTGAAACTCTGCTATTTTATGACGGTTTCGTGTGCGTTTCGTGCCATACTCAAGCAACAAATGTGCGTCCGTAGTTTAAAACATACTTCGCTAAAAGCGGGCTCTTGACAAAGCATACTGATATTTTATGTTCGGACACAATTATTTTTTTTCAGTTATGTCCATTTTGAATTTATATCATTTAATACTTTTTAAATACTTTTTGCTGCCATGACGTCTGTCCAACACTTTTGTGAATCCTTTACGTCGAACTTTTCTTTCAGAAGCGAGAATTTCCTGAAAACTGGAAGTATGTGCCCCATGATAGAAACATTTGTATATTTCGTATTGCTTGGTCGAGAGATATTACAACACGAATGTCATTAAAAACTAATTTGATAAGGAAAATGTTCATTTTACGATACTTTACAAGGCGCTGTTTGCTTATGTTGGGAAAGAAATTTTGTAAAGCCAATTACCCTGCATTATAATTAATCGCATTATCGATGTTATTCTTAATTTACATCGTTACAGCATTTTCCAGCTCAGCATATCAATACATACGATTTTGTTTTCTTTGATATTTCCACGTATGTAATGTCGTGTTCCATGTGGAATCGGACTGAAATACACATGAAGATAAACGAATTTTATGAAGAGATTTTAGTTATTCCATCATTTTTTGTTGCTGTTGGGCGATGATTCCTTCCGCTTTGATGATGTTTTTTCTGGAAATTATTTGCTGGAAATGGTATCGAGGTGCCAGTTACTAAGGCGGTAATTCTGGGGAGGGATCAACACTGAGGAATTAGATAGGATGGCGATGGCATAAGTAAGTATTACTTGTAGCGATAATCTGAGTGTGGCAGGAGAAATGCAAGTGAGTACTTGGAATTAGGAAGAGAATAATGAACATCCAAAATTACTTTTGTGTTTGAGGGCATGTGGTGAGTAATACCTGAATAACGCAGTCGGTAGGGACATTCCTGTGAAAGGGAAGGTTGTGGCTTCGAATCCCACTCACACAGTTTTAATCTGTCATGAATTTAAAAAATAGCGCTCATTCAGCAGCAGAGTGAAAGATTTGGGGCGGTGGCTAAGACATTTCCATGCGATATCCTTCCTTCCAAGACCGCTAACCCAGTAAGGAATGCACGAGAGCTTCTTTCAAATTTAGAGAGTAGGAAAGAAGTTCTGGTAGAATTTAAGGTTAGTTCAGACAGTGAGAACGCTCCCGGCAACAAGTTAGGTGCTAGGTATAGGCCAAAACCATTATTCTTGTTTCAACAAAAAATGTTTCTGTCAACATAACGAACCGAGGGAAAAACGTCATATGGCACTGCTAGGAGAACTGTGTCTTAAAATCTGTTGCTTGTCGGCGATTGCAACATGCGTATTTATGCGTCGTCGCAATGTTTTTGTGCACCTGAGAAGCAGCAGGGAATAGGCAATCAGCGGAGTATGCAACGCTTGTTGCCTATAAGCCAGTCATCTTTGCCCTGTGAAAGCAGGAAAGTTGAGCTTAGCGACACTCAAGGTTTTGAAACTACCTGGCAGATTAAAACTGTGTGCCCGACCGAGACTCGAACTCGGGACCCTTGCCTTTCGCGGGATAGTGCTCTACCAACTGAGCTACCGAAGCACGACTCACGCCCGGTACTCACAGCTTTACTTCTGCCAGTACCTCGTCTCCTACCTTCCAAACTTTACAGAAGCTCTCCTGCGAACCTTGCAGAACTAGCATTCCTGAAAGAAGGGATATTGCGGAGACATGGCTTAGCCACAGCCTAGGGGATGTTTCCAGAATGAGATTTTCACTCTGCAGCGGAGTGTGCGCTGATATGAAACTTCCTGGCAGATTAAAACTGTGTGTCCGACCGAGACTCGAACTCGGGACCTTTGCCTTGGCTAAGCCATGTCTCCGCAGTATCCTTTCTTTCAGGAGTGCTAGTTCTGCAAGGTTCGCAGGAGAGCTTCTGTAAAGTTTGGAAGGTAGGAGACGAGGTACTGGCAGAAGTAAAGCTGTGAGTACTGGGCGTGAGTCGTGCTTCGGTAGCTCAGTTGGTAGAGCACTTGCCCGCGAAAGGCAAAGGTCCCAAGTTCGAGTCTCGGTCGGGCACACAGTTTTAATCTGCCAGGAAGTTTCATATCAGCGCACACTCCGCTACAGAGTGAAAATCTCATACTCAAGGTTTTGTTGTTGATAATCACTGTATGTATCTGTTCCAATAGTGTAAGGCTATGGTTGAGCATTTTGCCTATCCCTGAGATGCTAGCAAGGCCTGAACTCTGTGACCTTATACAGTGAGCAGATTGCTCCTTATAACACAATGTAGAATTTAATGACAAAGTCACACAACAAAAACTAATAAGCATCTGAATTTAAACTGGGGTGGCACAATTAAACATGATTAGGATAATATAGATTACATAGATATTGTGGTAAAATGGGGTTTCATTAAACTGCGAAATGAAACCGAAGTTCACAATAACATTTCGTTTAGTACTAAGGTGCATTAACATTATTGCACGTTTTCAACAGGCGAAAGAAATAATTATAAAATGCGTAAGGTTCAGATGAATTACAAAACACAATAATCCCTTGGCACAGGTGGCTAGGACTGGAGAAGAACTGTTACAAATAGATATGATCATATAAACTGACTGCCGATAATAATAAAGAAAAGAGCCAGGAAATTACATATAAGCACGAGTTCTCTTACCTATGGACTAGCTGACTACATGACTTAATTTACAGAAACACAGCACTAACCTGAAACAAACGATTTGACGGTTCCCTCATCACGACATACGCAGAGGCAGCTTATGGTCACCACTGTTCAAAGAGTCAGCCGGAGAGTGTTGAGAGTTATAAGTTTAGCCTTGACATCAATGACACGGGTCTGGGACATAAAAATTGTTTCAAATTTATTAAGAGATTTTATAGTGTTTTCAACGCCGATTTTGGGAAAAATAATTAATGTTAAAATGTGTGTGCATTGCTAAGGGACCAAACTGCTTAGGTCATCGGTCCCTAGACTTACACACTACTTAAACTAACTTATGCTAAGAACAGCATACACATGCAATTCGAACCTCCGGCGGGAGAGGCCGCGCAATCCGTGACATGACGCCTCAAACCGCGCGGCCACTCCGTGTGGCGGAAAAATAGTGAAAAAATTCCATCACGTACGTTTATTTCACAACCTGCTTGTCTAGTTTTAGCTTTTTCCAATATTTCAACACTCTAGTTTTAATTTTGGTTTTTAGCTCTTTTTATATAGATACACGTAAACTAAAGAGTAATTAGGAGAAACCAACAGTATTTTCATATCAGTGCCTGTCTGTCGCGCTGCCCCTTCCCTCGCCATCACAAAGCAGTGAGCTTCTGCTGTTGTCCTTCAGTTCACAGTACCTCTTCCCTCTGTGCTGTTCAGGTGTTGTTGTTACTAGTGTGGTTTAACGCAGTGACTGTTTTACTTGTGTTGTGAAGTCGTTTTATGGACAATGGGCAATGGCTACCAGAGGATGTATAATTTCGCCAAATTGCTTCTGCTACCGTTTTGGTAACTATACTGTTAAAAAGCAACAAAGAAATATTTCTGCTTTTGTTGAAAAAGTATATTTCACCTATTTTGGTATAACGTTAGGCGATCAAGATAAACATTGGGCCCCAAACAAAGTTTGTTCAGTGCGTGTTGAAGAACTGAAGCAATGGTTTCAACGTAAATAGCAATCCTTACGTTTTGGAATACCAATGGTTTGGAGGGAGCCCAAAAATCATAGTGATGACTGCTATTTTTGTTCTTGCAACGTACGAGGTTTTAATTTGAAAAACAAATGGATATTTTTTACACTAACATTTATGAAACGTCCCCTTTAAACAATTATACATGACTGTGCTTAAACTGACACACAATATTTTGTTAGCGCAACGCAATCTGACTTTCAAAAATCCCTACAAAAGAATGGCCCTGACTAACATTAAACTATACCTTTCACAAATCACTTACCTCACAAAAGTCTTCGCTGCTCAAGCTACTGCAATACAGCGAGCGCCACTACTGCCAGCTAAATAAAAGATTCAAACTATGGAAGGCACTAACTACTGATAGGGATAGTTAGCAAATGAAAGATATTAATAGAGAACAAACAATGTATTTACCTTGATATCATCATATATAAATATAGCAGTTCATGACAAATTTCAAAACTCCGCCATCTCTCTCCCCACATCCACCACTGCTGGCGGCTCACCTCCAACTGCGCAACGCTACGCGCTGTTCACATCCAGCTGCCGCTGCCCAACACTACAATGGCAGACAACAATGCAAACTAGCCACAGACTGCACACAGCACAGCCAGTGATTTTCATATTGAGCGCTACGTAACGTTGCCAATAAGAAAACATAAACAGCCTACTTACATAGAGAAAACATAAACAGCCTACTTACAAATTCAATCAGCCATTCGTTCTGTTCCTCACAGACCTGAAGTACCAATAACCACACCTGCAGATTCTTTGGATGGTATAGATGATCACGAGCCATTGGCTCAGCAAGGTGGTAGTGAAGAAGACAGAGATTGCTACGATCCTGGCACAACCGATCCCATTCCATTCTCACAATCTGAGCTGAACGATTTAGAGACCTAGGCCATTCTAAAGAATCGGCAGGGGTTTTAGGATCTAGATTAAAAGATAAACATATATTGTCTCTGGGTACATCCTTTTCTTGGTATCGATCGAGGGAAAAGGAGTTTGTATCTTTCCTCTCTCAAGATGGTGGCCTGGTGTTTGGCAGTGATTTTCCTGGACTTATGGCACATTTCAAAATAGAATATGGTCCTGAGGAGTGGAGACTTTTTTTCGACTTTTTCAAAAAGAACCCTTAAAGCAGTATTTCTACACAATGGCAATAAGTAGGCTTCTATAGCAGTTGGACACTCGGTTCACTTAAAAGAACGGTATGAAAACCTTGAACTGGTTTTAAGCAAACTCTGCTATTCACACCACAAATGGACACAATATAGTGATTTAAAAGTGATTTCACAGGTATTGGAGAGCCCATCGGTACCGACCGCGCTCCCTGTCATCCACTGCTAATGACGTCATTACACCCGATGTGGAAGGGCGTAGGGTCAGCACACCTCTGTCCTACTCGTTGTTATTTTTCGTGAGCCGCAACCGCTACTTATCAGTCAAATAGCTCCTCAATTGTTCTCACGAGGCTGAGTGCATCCCGTTCCAAAGAAAAATCCCTAGCAGTACCGAGAATCGAACCGAGGTCCTCCGCATACTAGTCAGCTGATCTAAACACTCAGCTACAGTCGCAAAAAATAAAATAAAATAAAAACGACGCACAACGAAAGAATTATCTGATTGGGATGGAAATTGGTAGATGTGATGTACATGTACTCACAAACAAATGATTTACTCAAGAGAAAGAGCAAATCAATAACGCGTTCTTCCACATCTGACCATTATGCAAGCAGTTATTCGGCTTGGAATTGTTTGGTACAGTTGTCGTATGTCCCCCTGAGGAAAATCGGGCCAAATTCTGTTCAGTTAGCGCATGAGATCGTCAAAATCCCGAGTTGGTTCAAATGGCTCTGACCACTATGCGACCTAACTTCTGAGTCCATCAGTCGCCTAGAACTTAGAACTAATTAAACCTAAGTAACCTAAGGACATCACACACATCCATGTCCGAGGCGGGATTCGAACCTGCGACCGTAGCGGTCGCTCGGTTCCAGACTGTAGTGCCTAGAACCGCACGGCCACTCCGGCCGGGAAAATCCCGAGTTGGTTGAAGGGCCATGCGCATAACGCTCCTGGCCAAGGAAGGGTTTGACAACCACAATGACAACTCTCCCCATGCTTGGGCGTTATCTTGGTGAAATGTAACCCCAGGATGGCTTGTCACGAAGGACAACAAAACGAGTACGTCTCCATACACATCTTCGGCTCGGAATCTTATCCACTGGAGTAGAATTGTCTTCAGTGATGAGCCCTGCTTCGAAATGAGCCCCGATGACCATCGAAGACGTGTATCGAGACGCCCCAGATGGCCGTGGGATACCAACCTGACTGTCGCCCACCAATCAGGAGTGAAGATCTGAGGTTCCACCTCATTTCCTAACAGGCCCACTTAGGTTTTCATCCTCAGCACCCTTACAGCACAGTGGTATGTTGACAATATTCCATGTCCCATTCTCTTGCCCTCTCCATGGCAAGCCGTCGTGGGCTTACATTTCAGCAGGATAATTCGCCCAAGCACACAGCTACAAATTTATACTTCTTCTCTTCGCAGTCATCGAATTATACCCTGTCCAGCAAGGTCGCCGGATCCCTTCCCATCTAAAAATCGTACGTTCATTATTGGGAGTGCCCTCCAACCAGCTCAGGACTTTGACTATCTAACACTTGCAAAATGGGCAATGTAGACCAACGCTTTGTTGACTTGGTCACTTTGTCATACCCTTTCACTTGAACAAATCATCCAACTTCTCTTAAATTGTAATAATTTGTTTGTCTGTTTGCATACATTACATCTACCGATTTCCGTCCCATTCGGATAATTCCTTCGCAGTGCGCAATTTTTTTGTCTTAGAGTGTACTTGACGAACGCAGTCTGGGCAGTCGGCGTGAGTTATGTTGCGCAAGACATATACACTGCTTCTAACATTAATACTAGTTTTATTACGATGCCTATTACGCAAGATTATACCTCTTAATGAGTAAATTATGACTGCATATTAAATTTTAAAATTTGCTCATTAATTACAGCAAGTACTGCAGACCAGTTTCTGTTGCCCCTGGAAGCAATTAGACACGCAAGCTGCAGCTGTGGATGGGTGACTGGGTCACCGTTTTAGCCGTTTAGTAATGCAGATGACCGAAAAAACATTTCTTTCCCTTTTGGAAACTGACAGGGCTTTCTGACGCTTTGATCTTCTTCATTCAGCTGCGAAAGAAGCTGATGGTGGGGGAGCCGACACCTCGCTGCCACTTCTTTCGCAGCTGGTATCTCCTTCCCTCCCCTCCCTCTTGCCCGTCCCCTCTTCCACCCCTCCCCTCTCCTCCCCGCCCAGCAGCTCTCCTCACAGGATGTGCTGCTGTGCTCCCACTGGATTAAAACTTGGTCTCCTAACAATGGCTATTGTTCTCACTTGCGAACTGCGCGATACACGGCCCTGCACCCCGGACGCGCCGCTTCTTTGGGCCATTCCCTCCCACTGCCGGCTAACTTCTTCGCGCACAAACACGGAATTTCATTCTCCACCAACAATACCGCAATTTTTTTTCGCGTCTCGCCCTCCTAGCCCCCTTGCGACTGCCCTACTCCGTGCTGGTGCCATGATTTTGCGTGAAGCGCAGTTTTGCTTCCGCTGTGTGGGTGTATTCCGGAAATGAAATGGTCGGACGAGGGAAACAAGAACGTGAGCTCGCACATGCGGTCTTGTGCTTTTCCGCTGTGCCAGCTGCAATAGTGGAGACGCCCCACACAGCCAACAACAGCACAAAGTTCTGGAGGCCGACACTTATAGTAAGACATGCCTGTATGCACGTCTCTGATCGAATAACCACTATTTCTAAGCTCCGATTCCAAAAGACAGTGCTGCCAAAGTTGCTGAGATTACGGCCAAATTTATCTATCCACTACATACTAGACAAAGAATCGTTTGATACGCTTTTGTGTATGTTTAAAATGTCTGTAGACTTATGAAAATTGTTTGACGTTAACATTAACATGCTTTCACGAACTTCAGTATTGTTTCCTGCTAATGGATCTGTTTTCTTGATCAATTACATGTCGGATATAATCGTGGATTTATGTGTGAAAGTAATGTAGAGCGGTTGGACAAAAATCTGGAAATATCACAAACACTTCACGTTATCATGCTATAATGGTGCAGTAAAGTTGTTGGCATACAAAACAGGTTCCAGTCGTCTCAGAATGGATAAATATACTTCTCGTGCGGTTTTCCAGGGAATCTTATACCATTATGTGGTGTGCATACTGTAAGACCTTCAGTACACACACCATCAGATTATTTGACTTGTAGCTCTAACGAAGTAGGCGAGTGTCAGCATTATGTCTCTTGGTCTTATCGTGGCGTGTTTATCTTCTGCCGTTAGGTCAGATGATAGAAATGCCACTTGCACGCTTAGAGTAGCAGATTGACGGTGACCAACTTTAAACGGAACTTGATTAATTTTCACACACATTTATTAAAATAATAACAAGCATAAAAATTACTTAACTTGGTTCTGGATGCTATTTACAATTGACAATCTGAAGTTCCTTTGGTATTGGTACGTTAATCTTATGCTCACATATATCTCTGATACTTGACAAAAAGTGTCTACCATATTCCTGTACTTAGCCATGAAGATAAATGTATAATCTTATTGGGCGCAGACTGAAACTTGACTATAGACTGGTACAGACAAATGTAGAACTCGTACAGACTGGTATAGACTAATGCTGACTGATGCAGACTGACTAATCAGAGGTCTGTACACTCGTTATAATGCCTTTCGCGTTCATGTATCACTGCACGAGTGTGATCCGCGAGGAGAAGAGGTTCTACGTTAGCTGCAATCTCATAGGCTGCATTGCATATTAATACGCAGATCGGCGTAAGCAGAATTTGGTCAGTCTTTATGGCAGCGCCATCTCGTAGTGCAGAGACGGACGAGCGCTGTGCCTGCGCTGTTGTGCTTAGCGGGCGCGCTATAGTGGGAAAGTTGTGTACGCGCTGACTACGCGGAATTATGTACACAACACATTATTCCTGCAAAACAGTGGCGACTTCAAGTAACGATGATGGAGATGGATAGCAATCATACACACTTCTTCCCAACATAGACTACAAAGGATCAATAATACGGAGATCTGGTGACTACGGTGCCCAGGGGAGATGCAAAAATTAATTCTCGTGCTCACAAAAGCAGTCTTAGACGATACGAGCCGCATGAACAGAGGTCCTTTCGTATTGGAACACAGCATCGTCAATGGGGAGTAGACACTGTACTGTGGGATTGATCTAACCCGCCAGAATGGTCCATGATCCTTAGCAGTAATGGTATCTTGCAGAGAAACCACGCGGCCCGTGAAATACCGCTTTCTGTGTGCACACATCCTCACCGAACCGCCGACATTTTTCACTCCAGGGAAATAAATTTGGCCAGAAGATGGAAACGGTATTTTACCAGACTCATCTGATCTTATGACCTTCTTCTATTGCTCCATAGGCCGGACGTTGTTGAGAGTTGGCAATACTCTCTTAGGATGTAAAGGTTGGCTACAGCGCGCATACACAACCTCTGGAATCTAAGATATTGTTGTTGCGCCTCGCAGCGCACGGATTAACTAGCGGCAGTTTGGAAGCCAGTGTGGGAGCCCGCCTGCTGTGGTGCGCACGTGTGTTGGGCGAGGGGTCGCCGCCGAGCTACCGTACTGCCGTGTCCGCCAGCAGCGACACAGGATTTGGTATTTCGTTGATATTTTTTATAATTTGCAGCGCGCTTATTAATTTAAAGAAAGGGTTTGTGTATGTGCGTAGCAGCAGACGGTAATTTTGATAATAATAGGAATTGAATTCTTAAGGGGAAACCATTGTTAGATTAAGTATTGACTTTTGCCATTGATTTCTTTTGTAATTGTCAGGGAATTGTTTCACTATGTATTCAACTGAGAAGTATTTCAGTCTGTCTCAAGAGTTTGATTAATTTGTAATATAGCTTTAATGCCACTGGAGGCAGATTTACAAACGAAGCGATTGTTCAAAGAGCTGCTAGCGTTTTGTTAATTCAGTGAGAAAGAATCGCTTTCAGAATATAGTTTTCTTGTTTGGGTTATCATATATCGAGTTTAGATTTGATCAAACCCTTTCTCTTGAATTATATGTAGTTCTAGTAAGCAGCGGCAGCCGCCATACAGAACATGCATTGCACTCAGCATGAATAATAGGTTTTTTTATGTTTTTGTTAAACAATGGAATGCAGCAGATCAAGCAGTGGCAGCAGAAAGACCAAGTAAGTTATTTGTTGCGCACGGGACCAATAAAAAAAAAGTTTTGGCGATCTCTGTAATAGTAAAGTTAACAGGAGTACAAGCACGAGATTTTCAGTAGAAAACACGAGATAAGAAGATAGAGCTCACAACTTTCAATTTGGCCGAGCGGTTCTAGGCGCTTCAGTCTGGAACCACCCGACCGCTACGGTCGCAGGTTCGAATCCTGCCTTGGGCATGGATGTGTGTGAGGTCCTTAGGTTAGTTAGGTTTAAGTAGTTAGTTCTAGGGGACTGATGACCTCAGATGTTAAGTCCCATAGTGCTCAGAGCCATTTTTCTATTGCTCCATACTCCAGGTTTCACGGATTCGGCACCACGTTTTCCAGTTACGAGCATTTATTTCACTGATGAACGGATTAATTTCAGCTCGTCCTGCAATTCCCTGCTTATGGAGTTCCCACCGTGTTATTTTCGTGATGACATTCAGTTTAGCAGTGGGTTTTGCATCTCTCGCTCTCTTTACTTTTCCTCATAACAATGTTGAATGATTGGTCCTCAAGATCACTCAACACAACCTTTCGTCAGAGTTATGATTAGCGGGTGTTGTTGTTCTGTTTCCACTCTATATGGAATAAATCTCCGATACGTTAGCTCTTGAAACACTCAACACTTCCGCTACCGTATGTAATATCGCTCAGCGGGTCTAAGGCTTCCATTCAGACCAGTTTGGTGACGCAGCTGAAGATAGCAGAACGAAAGCTGAAGATCTGAGTTTCACGATCAAGGAATAGTTCACACAGGAGACTCATTCAAACATACCGTCATTTGACCATTGAACAGATTCCCGTATGAACTACATAGTAATAAGCTTATCCGCCGCATAGAAACAACTGATGGATTTGAAAGCAGATAAATCATCATTTTCGGATGGAATCACAATTCGGGTTTACAAAGCGTACTCTATGCCACTGGCCCCTTACCTAGGTTCCGTTTATCTTGAATCTCTCACCCAACACCAAGTCCCCAGTGGCTGGAAAAAAGCGCAGATGACTCCAGTGTATAAGAAAGAACCCGCAACATTACAGACTAATAACCCTAACTTCTGTTTGCTGTAGAATCCTTGAACATATTGTCATTTCGAATATAATATAGCCGGCCGGTGTGGCCGTGTGGTTCTAGGCGCTTCAGTCTGGAACCGCGTGACCGCTACGGTCGCAGGTTCGAATCCTGCCTCGGGCATGGATGTGTGTGATGTCCTTAGGTTAGTTAGGTTTAAGTAGTTCTAAGTTCTAGGGGACTGATGACCACAGATGTTAAGTCCCATAGTGCTCAGTGCCATTTGAACCATTTTCGAATATAATAAACTTCCTTGAGACTGAGAAGCTTATTTGCATGAATCAGCATGGTTTTAGAAAGCATCTCTCGTGCGAAACTCAACTTCCTCTTTTCTCAGATGATACACTGTGAACTATGGATGAAGGACAACAGGCAGATTCCATACTTCTAAATTCCGGAAAGCGCTTGACACCGTGTCATATTACAGGCTGTTATCGAAGGTACGACTATATGGAATAAAGTTGATAGATACTTGAGTACCTCGAAGACTTCTCAAATAATAGAACACAGTATGTTGTTCTCGAAGGTGAGTGTTCATTAGAGACAAGGGTATCGTCAGGAGTGCCCCAGGGAAGTGTGACAGGACCGAAGTTGTTCTCTATATACGTAAATGATTTGGCTGACGGGGTGGGCAACAGCATATGACTCTTTGCTGATGATGCCATGGTGAACGGTGAGGTGTCGAAATGGAGTGACTGTAGGAAGATACGAGACGACTTAGACAAAATTTCCAGTTGGTGTGATGAATGGCAGCCAGTCTTAAATTCGTAAAAATGTAAGTTAATTCGGATGAGAATGAAGAGCAAGCCTGCAATGTTTGGATACAGTATTACTAGTGTCCGGCTTCACACAGTCAAATTTAAATATCTGGGCATAGCGTTGCAAAACGGTATGAGGTGGAGCGAGCATTTGAGAACTGCGGTAGTATAGGCGAATGGTCGACTTAGGTTTGTTGGGAGAATTTTACAAAAGAGTGGTTCACCTGTAAAGGATACCGCATATAGGAGTCTGGTGCGACCTATTCTTGAGTACTGCTCGAGTGTTTGGATCCGTACCAGGTCGGACTGAAGGAAGACATCGAAGTAATCCAGAGGCGGACTAAAAATGGTTCAAATGGCTCTGAGCACTATGGGACTTAACTTCTGAGGTCATCAGTCCCCTAGAACTTAGAACTACTTAAACCTAACTAACCTAAGGACATCACACACAGCCATGCCCGAGGCAGGATTCGAACCTGCGACCGTAGCGGTCGCGCGGTTCCAGACTGTAGCGCCTAGAACCGCTCAGCCACCCCGGCCGGCAGAGGCGGACTGATAGATTTGTTACCGGTAGGTGCGAACAACACGTAAGTGTTACTGAGATGCTTCGGGAACTCAGAGGAAATGCCTGGAGGGAAGTCGACAGTCTTTTCGAGAAATACTACTGAGAAAATTTAGAAAACCGGCATTCGAGGCTGACTGCGACCGATTCTATCGCCACCAACAGACATTGGGCGTAAGGACCACGTAGATAAGATACGACAAATTACGGCTCACACGGATGCATACAGACAGTCGTTTTTCCCTCGCTCTATTTGCGAGTGGAATGGGAAAGGAAATGACAAGTAGTGGTACAGGGTTCTCTACGCCACGCACCGTACGGTGACTTGCAGAGTATATATGTAGATGTAGGTTGGTTACCGATGCACCGACCATACGACCATCAACAGTTGACCCTCGATCGAATCCACTGAAATCGGACTTAACGCAGCCATAATTCCACACAACACTGTTATGACCACGACGGACACTTGACAATGCACAGGTACTTCTCGTGGCCAAATATAACAGCGCAACCTGCAGGCTTGGCTAGCATTTGCTTTAAGTTCAAGTGTGAATTTCTCGCAGTGTTTCAATTTTTTGTCCAACATATGGACGTTATTTTGACACTTATAAGCTACTTTGAGGTTTGCCGATGACATTGCAATTTTGTCAGAGAAAGTAAAGAACTTGGAAGAGAAGCTGAACGGAATGGTTAGTGTCTTGAAAGGAGGATATAAGATGAACATCAACAAAAGCAAAACAAGGATAATGGAATGTAGTCGAATTAAATCTGGTGATGCTGCGGGAATTAGATTCAGAAATGAGACGCTTAAAGTAGTAAATGAGTTTTGCTTTTTGGGGAGCAAAATATCTGATGATGCTCGAAGTAGAGAGGATATAGAATGTAGACTGGCAATGGCAAGGAAAGCGTTCCTGAATAAGGGAAATTTGTTAACATCGAGTATATATTTAAGTCAGGAAGTCGTTTCTGAAAGCATCTGTATGGAGTGTAGCCATGTATGGAAGTGAAACATGGACGATAAATAGTTTGGACAAGAAGAGAATAGAAGCTTTTGAAATGTGGTGCTACAGAAGAATGCTGAAGATTGGATGGGTAAATCGCATAACTAATGAGGAGGTATTGAATAAAATTGGGGAGGAGTTTGTGGCACAACTTGACAAGAAGAAGGGACCGGTTGGTAGGACATGTTCTGAGGCATCAAGGGATCACAAATTTAGCATTGGAGGGCAGCGTGGAGGGTAAAAGTCGTAGAGGGAGACAAAGAGGTGAATACACTAAATAGATTCAGAAGGATGTAGGTTGCAGTAGGTACTGGGAGATGAAGACGCTTGCACAGGATAGAATAGCATAGAGAGCTGCATCAAACCAGTCTCAGGACGGAAGACCACAACAACAACACAAGCTACTAGACTGACAAAATATTCACACCATTTTATTATTTGTAACTGCAGTACATTTACAAATGGCAACACCGAAGATACAATAAACAAATGCAAAGATAAATTCTTATTAACAAATGGCTGCATCATTTGGGCAAAAATGTATATACACGAATACAAAAAGAGCTGTGGTGTAGTCGTGTAAATTCACAGTCTACCCCAATTGAGTCACTTCTTCGAAACACGGTAGTTGTCTCTCACTGCGACGCAAAAGCTTGAGGATTGTCTCACAGGCGTCCATAACATTCTTCTGTGGTGCCAATGTCATCCTCGGATTCGGAGACGCTTCAGACAGTGAGGTGGTGACAAACGCGAAAAAAATGACACGGCTCAGAAATTCTTGTGAGGTGTAACGCGGATTAATGATGCCACTTGTGGACAAAACTTGAGCACGATTCCATCCGATACCACAGTGGACATGTCACACGATGGGTACGTTGTTCGACACGTTTTACGTCGCTTTTGACGCCTCGGAGACGGAGGTTAGAACCGAGAATCCTCGAGTTGAGATTTTACGTTATTCTTATGGGTGGCCGAGGCAAACATTTCAGACACACTGCCGCTCGGAACAGACACTAAAAAGCATTGAGGGGGGGGAGGGGGGGCTGAGGGGTGTCAGGAAAACCACCACTTCCCTTTTCCCTTAGGGTATTGTTTCCCACGCCTTTTCACCGTCGAAGGCGGCTGTTTGCACTATGATGAGCAAAAGGACGAACATCTTGATGACATTTGACGCTGGTGACACACCCTGGACAATTCAAACCTTCTCTGAGGACATCGTAAACCCACTGAACTTGATCGCACCCCTTTGGAGTGTAGCGGGGTCGCAATTTTTGCTTTGACGCACATGGTGCACCTGCCTGGGACCATTTAAAACCGTTCGACCAAATTTTAAAATGATTGGAAGCAGCAATGTGCGATTACGCTTCTTCAGTCCTCCTGTTTCGTGCTTTCCCACGGAGTAATTCACGGTGGGCAGGGTGGGAGGGGTTGAGAGTAGGGTTGGTGGTGTGGGACAATGACACATGGGAGAATAACATGGCAAGGGCTACCTCTTATGCCCCCCCCCCCCCCCCCCCACTCAGTTCGACTTCACCTTTGGTAACGTCCACCTTAGTTGGGTGCTTTAAAAAGGTGTTTGTGCAGACACAGCCAGCCATTGATTCCTATGAGCTGATGTGACAGGCAACCGTTTCGACACCTGTCAGAGTGTGGGCCTACATCGCTGAACGAGTGCTTACTGACCGCACGTAGAGTGGCCACACTTTGTGTTCTGGCTTAGGTCGTGGAACCATTAAGGGCCGTTTGAAACCACTCGATGCTTGTCACGCCAGAACCTGTGTCTCTGTAGACTTTTTTAAAATGCCCCAAAAAGATGCGAGGATGGTACAGAGTGTGTTGCTGATGTTGGGGATCTTAGCAGTGTATTCACGCGTGTGTCACTGTCGTACGCTCCCGTAATCTCACCATGGGAGGTGCTTAGCAAGAGAGCTGAAAACATAAACGGTATTTGTCGCATCAGACGACGTTAAAATCACGTCGACTGGTTTTAAATGACCTCTAGTGTTTCCATTATGTTCACCAGAAGAAAAACTGCGCTACGTCCCAAAGGGTTTTTATAACATCAATGGGACCACAGGACAACGCTGTCTTTACAGAAGTGTTGAGCCGCCCAGAGTGTGTCAGCAATGTCAAAGATTGTCAAGAACGTTGTCCCGTTGCTCATCGCACTCCAAACAGTCGTTTACTACCGCGAAATGTGGGAGAATCAACGCTCCGAGGGGAGCAGTGATTTCATTGACGCTCCTTACTCCACGTATTGATTCTTTTCCGAGTCACTACTGACGGGTGGTGTGTGTGAAACATTTTCCTCGGGCATTTGCAAGAAAACCGCGTGATTTCAATACTGGGGTTCGCGGTTCTGACTTGCGTCGTAGAGGTGTTGAAAGAATGGAAGAAACATGTACAAGAAGGAATGTAACGGACTTCTCATCGTGTGACACATTCACAGCAGTGTTGGGCAGACTTGTGATAAAATTTGGTACCAATATGACATCAGTAACCAACATCGTAATTCACTTGAAGTTCTGAACTCTAGCCTTTCTTTATACGTGTTGACACCACTGAAGTGCCGCCAAGTCCATGGCTGACATCAGAAGACATTATACTTTTTCATAATTACAAACCAAGGCTATAGGCACTTTTGCGCTGAATTTCAAACCCCTGCGTCGAGTGAGAAATTATTACTGGGTTTCTAAAATGTGACCTTTAATTGTGTCCCGCATTCAAAATATATACACTGACGGAAAAAATTTAAACACCAAAAAATAATTAATGTCGGGTAGTAAAATTTCGGGACTATAAAGGTCTAAGTCACATATTTAGTGATTAACATTGCAAGATCACATATTAACGAAGCGCGAGATAAGCCATTGTAAATGCGAAATTCTGGTTCGCTAATTACCGATGTAACCACCAGAACGTTGAAAGCAAACTTTCATGCGTTGTTTTTTTACAAGTACCGGTAATCAGTTGTGGAGTGGCATTCTGTGCCTGTTCCACTTGTTCTGTCAATAAAGGTACGTTTAATGCTGTTTGTGAATGATGCTGAAGTTGTCCGATGACGTTACATACGTGCTCGGTTGGAGACATATGTAGCGATCAAGCAGATCAAGGAAACATGTCGACGCTCTGTAGATCATGGCGGGTTACAACAGTTTTTGGGGGAGCGTTATCCGTTATCCTGTTGGAAAACACCCCTTGGAATGCGTTCATGAATGGCAGCACGATAGATCGAATCACTGCAATCAGAGTGCGTGGGCATTCGAAATCGAGCCCCATACCATTACTTAAACTATACTTCCAATGTTTCTAGCACGAGGAAAAGCTGGTTTCAGACTCTCAACTGTCTCCTTCCAACCATCACCCGGCTATCACTGTCATAGAGACCCGAGGCAGAACCAGCGTTCAGCAGAAAACAGACCTCCACCTGCCCTCGATTGATCTTTCGCTTTACACAACTGAAATCGCAAATGGCCGAGGTTTTGGGTCGATGGAATGCACGCTACTGGGCGTCTGGCTCGGAGCCGACCTTGGAGTGACCGATTTGTAGTAACAGTTCGTTGTGACACTGTAGTGCCAACCGCTGCTCAAACTGCTGATGCAGAAGCAGTACGATGCCGCAGAGCCACACGCCGAGCACAATGGTCTTCCCTGTCGGCAGTCCCACGTGACCGTCCGTTTCCCGGTCTTCTTGGGACCGTACACTCTCGTGACCAGAGCTGCCAGCAGTAATGTACAGCGGCTACATACCCGCCAGGTCTTAAAGCAATATCGCAGAACGAATATCCAGCGCTATTACACGACCTCGTTCGAACGTCGTGAGTTGTTGATAACGCAGTTCAAAAATGTTCAAATGCCGTGATAATCCAGATTTAATCAAATCCAAATCCTGCAGTAATTCTGTTACAGCCGGTCTGATATCTGCTCTTCTGGCTACATGAAAAAATTGCATTTTTAGAAAGTGAACATTTGACAGAAAGAAGGATTACTTATTTTTCGAACTTAATCAACATTTAACACATAATTAGCCGCAAAACATGTGACGAAAACAACACTATGATGATCACCTAGTGAAATCGTGTGGTGATTAGCACACTGGACTCGGATTCTGAAGGACGAAGCTTCAGATCTGCGTCGGACTATCCACATTTAAGTTTTCTGTGATTTTCCTAAATAGCTTCAAGGAAATGCTCGGATGAATCCTGTGAAAGGGCATGGATGATTTCCTTCCCCACCTTGAAACTTTCCAAGTTTGTGCTGTGTCTCTAATGACATCGATGTGACGGGTCTTTCAACCCTGATCTTCCTTTCTCTAATACTGTGATGGTGTTGTGAAATGACGTTTATATCTGCATGAAGCTCACTTTTAGGTTATTGCAGCATTTCTACTTAAATAAGGTAGTCGTAAAAGGAAACTTACTAACATATTGTGTTGAACGGCCGTAAGGTCGATGGCAGGAAATGAAGTGGGGCATGCAAGCAGTTGATCTTTCAGTGTGCATCATTACGACCCACTTGCAATGCACTACACTGAACATATGTGGCTTTTATTTGTAAGTAGATTATTCTTAAGGTCCCTTATTTAATTATGAAAAATCTTCACACCTCAAAAGCACCTACTAAATAATTATTAAAAAAATGTTCTAATGTGTGTGAAATCTTATGGGACTTAACTGCTAAGGTCATCAGTCCCTAAGCTTACACACTACTTAACCTAAATTATCCTAAGGACAAACACACACACACCGAGGTCCGAGGGAGGACTCGAACCTCCACCGGGACCAGCCGCACAGATAACGCAGTGTTTGTTGCCTTAAAGACACTCTTGACTAAAATCAACTCACCACGTCCAAATATCAAACACAGCTAGTTCCCATGACTCTTGAAATGCGCATTTAAAGCAAACGCGATTTGCATTCTTCTACTGCTTGTAGTGGCATTACTACCGCCACTCTTATGCGATCGGTGTGAAATTAGAATAGATATCATCTTTCAGATATAGAGACACACCCACCAACTTCTGTGTATGTCGCAAAACTCCTTCTCGGTGTTGCGGTTTTATCCCGTCAGTATGTAGACACTGATCAGCCAGAACATTATGACCGTCTGCTTGTTTGTCCGTCTTTGGAACGAAATACATCACTGATTCTGCGTATCTGGGCTCCGACAGTTTTTGGTAGGTTTGTAGAGGTACGTGGCTTCACATGTTGAAGCACAGGTCACGTAAGTAACAGGTCACCCATCTGCGTACGCAGTGACGGCGCCCGCTAGCGATCTAAAATGGTTCCAAAGGATTTACATCAGGCTAATTTGATCCTTAAACCATTGTAGCGCGATTCTAACTCCGAGACGAGGGCAATTATACATTTGGAAGACGACATCGCCATCGGGGAAGACATCAAGCATGAAGAGAAGTACGTAGATCGCAGCTTTCGGGCCGTCTTCGATTATTGCCAGGATCCTATGCAAGCGCAGGAGAATGTATTCCCACCAGCTTCCGTCCGGGGGCATGCAAGTCGCCGTTCACCTCGATGATTGTGTTTTTAGGCACTACTATCGACCTAGTGTAGCAAAAATGTGCTCCACCCGAAGAGCGACACGTTTCCATTGATCGGCAGTCCAATTCTGATGGTCCCGTGCCCACTGCAATCGTAATTGAAGATTTCGTAGCGTCAGTGTGTGAACACGGTGGGAAGCTCAGTGTTTAACAATGTACGATGTACGGGGTGCTCCGCGCATGCACCAGCATTGTGCTCTTTCGACAGAGAGCCGCAGGTTACCATCTGTCCCACTTTACAGAGCAGAAAAGAGTCCGTTCTTCGTGTACGTTCAATCATTTAGCGCCTAGTGACACACTCATGCTCATAAATTCAGGATAATGCTGATACATGGTTAAACAACGCTATGATGGGCGGTTTGCGGGTTTAAATCACCTCGAAGAATGACCATGCTGTGCATTTGACCTGCGGTCGTCGCACGGTGGTACTGGCAGCAGTCCACAGAGGTTTGTTGGTGCATGTCAAAGTACGGTGCATAGTGATGACGTTATGAAGGGTAGATTACTAGGGCAACTGGAGGCTGGTCAAATACAGCAGGGGCCCTCTGTGTGCCATAAAGTGTGATCTAAAGATTATGGCAACGATTCTAGGAACAGGAAACGTGTGCAGGCGCTACACTACGTGACGTCCACAGTGTACAACACCACAAGAAGACCGGTATCTCACCATCAGTGCCCGCAGACGGCCACGGAGTACTGCAGGTAGCCTCGCTCGGGATCTTACTGCAGCCACTGGAACAGTTGTCTCTAGAGACACAGTCTACAGACGACTGAACAGACATGGTTAATTCGCCCGGTGACCTGCAAGGCGCATTCCACTGACCCCTGGTCACAGGAGAGTCCGTAAAGCCTGGTGTCAAGAACACAGTACATGGTCATTGGAACAGTGGTCCCAGGTTATGTTCACAGACGTGTCCAGGTATAGTCTGAACAGTGATTCTCGCCGGGTTTTCATCTGGCGTCAACCAGGAACCAGATACCAACCCGTTACTGTCCTTGAAAGGGACTTGTATGGAGATCGCGGTTTGATGGTGTGGGGTGGGATTATGATTGGTGCACGTACACCCATGTATATCTTTGACAGAAGAACTGTAACAGGTCAGGTGTATCGGGACGTCATTTTGCACCAATATGTCAGCCTTTTCAGGGGTGCAGTGTGTCCCACCTTCCTCCTGATGGATGATAACGCACGGCCCCACCGAGCTTCCATCGTGGAGGAGTACCTTGAAACAGAAGATATGAGGCGAATGGAGTGGCCTGCCTGTTCTCCAGACCTAAACCCCATCGAGCACGTCTGGAATGCTCTCGGTCGACGTATCGCTGCACGTCTTCAAACCCCTACGAAACTTCAAGAGCTCCGACAGACACTGGTGCAAAAAAGGGGGGCTATACCCCAGCAGCTGCTCGACCATCTGATCCAGAGTATGCCAACTCGTTGTGCGGCCTGTGTGCGTGTGCATGGTGATCATATCCCATACTGATGTCTGCGGACATGCGCAGGAAACAGTGGCGTTTTGTAGCCCATGTGTTTCGGAACGGTTTACTTAACTTATCCCCAATACCGTGGACTCACAGATCTGTGTCGTGTGTGTTCCTTATGTGCTTATGTTATTAGCGCCAGTTTTGGGTAGTGCCACGTTGTGTGGCACCACATTCTGCAGTTATCCTTAATTTATGAGTGTAGTTTCACTATCCTTCTACAGCTTGCCGTAGATGCTCACGACAGTAGCACGCGAACTTTCAACCAGCTTCACCGTTTTCGAGATACTCGTTCTGCGTAATAATAATCTGCCCTTTGAGTCGTTTATCTCAACGGATTTCTCCTTTTGCAGCCCATATCTTCTGTAGGGTGATCCCCCGTCCGTGTCTGCTCCGCTTTTATGCATTTGTTAGCACGTCACGTGCCCGCAACGCCACCATGCGGCATACAGCGTCGCAGTGGGCACTGCTCATAATGTTCTGGCTTATCAGTTTGCGTGACGGTAATGAATGGTGATAGAGTAATAATGAGGCACTTAGAGAGACCATATAATTCAAACTATAGGTGTTAGTTTTAAAATTCTCTGAAATCATCATCAGTCCTTCAGTTACATCAGAGAATTGTAAAACTAACACCAATATTTTGTCATTATATGGTCCTCTTAAATGCCAACTTATTATTTTTCCACCATTCATTCCCGTGACACTTGCGGTCTTCCACATGGTTTAACGCTTGTGCACAGCGCCTCGGACGTACCGTATATAGACCATCGACGTCTGGACGTAATCGTGCCAGTTGTTCTGCGACCTTCAGTAGTGTGAAGTTAAAATTTCCGTTGTTGCAGCTGGAATCAGTTAACGACGAAGTACAAATTACATAATACCTGATATATCAAATAATCATTACAACGCCACATTATACGAGGTGCATTCAAGTTCTAAGGCCTCCGATTTTTTTTTTCTAATTAACTACTCACCCGAAATCGATGAAACTGGCGTCACTTCTCGACGTAATCGCCCTGCAGACGTACACATTTTTCACAACGCTGACGCAATGATTCCATGGCAGCGGCGAAGGCTTCTTTAGGAGCCTGTTTTGACCACTGGTAAATCGCTGAGGCAATAGCAGCACGGCTGGTGAATTTGCGGCCACGGAGAGTGTCTTTCATTGTTGGAAAAAGCCAAAAGTCACTAGGAGCCAGGTCAGGTGAGTAAGGAGCATGAGGGATCACTTCAAAGTTGTTATACCTCGATGTGCAGGTGCGTTGTCTTGGTGAAACAGCACACGCCCAGCCCTTCCCGGCCGTTTTTGTTGCAGTGCAGGAAGGAATTTGTTCTTCAAAACATTTTCGTAGGATGCACCTTTTACCGTAGTGCCCTTTGGAACGCAATGGGCAAGGATTACGCCCTCGCTGTCCCAGAACATGGACACCATCATTTTTTCAGCACTGGCGGTTACCCGAAATTTTTTTGGTGGCAGTGAATTTCTGTGCTTCCATTGAGCTGACTGGCGCTTTGTTTCTGGGTTGAAAAATGGCATCCACGTCTCAGCCATTGTCACAACCGACGAAAAGAAAGTCCCATTCATGCTGTCGTTGCGCGTCAACATTTCTTGGCAACATGCCACACAGGCAGCCATGTGGTCGTCCGTCAGCATTCGTGGCACCCACCTGGATGACACTTTTCGCATTTTCAGGTCGTCATGCACGATTGTGTGCACAGAACGCACAGAAATGCCAACTCTGGAGGCGATCTGTTCAACAGTCATTCGGCAATCCCCCAAAACATTTTTCTCCACTTTCTCGATTATGTCGTCAGATCGGCTTGTGCGAGCCAGAGGTTGTTTCGGTTTGTTGTCACACGATGTTCTGCCTTCATTAAACTGTCGCACCCACGAACGCACTTTCGACACATCCATAGCTCCATCACCACATGTCTCCTTCAACTGTCGATGAATTTCAATTGGTACACACCACGCAAGTTCAGAAAACGAATGATTGCACGCTGTTCAAGTAAGGAAAACGTCGCCATTTTAAGTATCTAACACAGTTCTCATTCTCGCCGCTGGCGGTAAAATTCCATCTGAAGTACGGTGCTGCCATCTCTGGGACGTATTGACAATGAACGCGGCCTCATTTTAAAACAATGCGCATGTTTCTATCTCTTTCCAGTCCGGAGAAAAATATCGGAGGCCTTAGAACTTGATTGCACCTCGTATATCACTTGTTTGTCAGTGTCTTGTTTTGCTACCAGTCAAATAAACAGCCTTTATTAATCGCATATAGCGTCTTTCACATGTCCTTTGTTTCTTGTGGGGGTGTAACCTGAAGTGTAACGATTGTCATGTGCAGTGTTCTGTGTCCATTATTTGTAGTCTGTTCACGAAGCGACGGACGGGGGCCCCAAGCTCTGGATCGAGAGAAGTCGGTAAAAGTCGGTCGACTTCGTTGCGATTATGTTTTGTGTCCGGCCGCTGACAGCTTCAACGATATAAGACAGAACTTTAAGGAAGTAGCCACTGCGAAGTGACTGTTGTGCCGTGTTACGTTGCCCACGAATGCATCGCTCGATGAGTGAGGAAGCGGTTCTTAGTGCATCACGGTCAGTGCCAGACAGTCTTTCCTCTCCTCGTAGTAGGGCAAGGAGTTTAGTGTTTCACTGAGTGGAGGTGGAAACATAATTAACGACCGATGGGAGGAGGAAAGCAAAAGTCTCGGCCGAAAAGGCGAACAATGACATACGCAGCAAACTCTGTGAGAATTTGGAATTTTTGCAGAGATAACACTGGAAATCAACCAGAATCACCCGGTCAAGAGGTACATTTCAATTCAAGTTTTTCATTTCTAAATTATTTTGAAACTACGTCCCTTTTTTTTAACTGCTCTAGAATTGTCATTTAGTTTGGGCGCATAAAAGCAACGTTATTTACTGTAGGAACTTCTGTTACCGCTTCCCTTACAAAGAGATACCCACAGAGGTGGGATCGACATTTTAAAACCACATACGTGGTTGTGTTCGTTAGGGTCCCAGGCACGGGCGCCCGCAAAAATTTTTCCGGGAAGTGAGCAAGGCCTTAAGATTGCCACTTTTGATATAAATGAGTCATACAGTTTGGGAACTTGTTATGCCACAATAACTAAACTTTGTAGGTGACACCAAAATCTTATTTTACCCCACAGATTTGATGGTTATCCACTCAATATGTGAATACTAATTCCGTATTGCAGCGGGGTTGGGGAAGGTGAACGTGGGGAAGGTGCAAGTGCCTCCTCATGCTCCTTTCCCCTTACCGACGCCTATGGCCCCAGGTATCCTATCACACCCCACTCCATATAATCACTTATCCTGGGGAGTCCTAGTCAGCATGTAATCAACAAAAAAAGAATTTTCTGTGACCCACTAAGTGACTAAATTTGCTATATTCTTTTCGAACCACTCCGTAGGCTAATGATTAAGTTATCTGGGTAATATACAGAAGATAGTTCTGTTCCTGTCACATGTAAATTTTTTTTTCCTTTTTTATACAAATGACTCGTCATTATTTTTGTTCAGTTAACTCTGGCTTCATGACGTGATACCGAGGAACAATACCTACACATGCGTGCGGGTGGTTTCAGAAAGTCATACTACCCCTGGGCACTTCTCCTGTCATTTTGCTTAGAATGGAGTCCTACTTTCTAACTTCTTTTTTATTAGTTCTATTTCAGATAGACCAAGATGTACCGGGAAAATCAAGTTGTATGACTTCGACAGGGTGTGCCGTAAGACAAAAAATTGAAGACTTCTACTTGGTGGAGAAGAATGCTCCATGTCTGCGTATCTTGCAGAAACCCTGGGAAGTACTCGAGGAAAAGACTGACTGTACTTCGTGTATTGTATCTCTGATACAAATTTTGTTGTCAATGAGACCACAAGAAAAATCGTGCAGATTAAGAAGTCTTTATTAGTAAAGAGTGGAGACATTTCTGACGAGTGGTCGCGTTTACTGTAGAAATGAGATATATTTCGGAGCCGCCACAGTAATATTTTGCCTCGATTAAACTTGGATAGACAGTAATATGAGTCCTTGGAGTCTTTCACGATGGCATACATGAATAAAACGCTCTCGGTTTTTTATGAGGACTGTGAAATGTTGGAAGAACGATTATGTTGTCGGCTTATGAATTTCGGATTATTATCCACGAAGTCATACAAAATTAGTAGGACTAAGCACCATCTTTCAATCTGAAACTAACTTTCGATTTCACGAATCCTGTACGCTTTTGTTACGCCAATGTCTCAGTTTTCACTTTCATTGACGCTCAGTGGTTCCAGTTGAAGCTGGTACGGCAGCCAGCAGATGGCACTGTCATCGCCGAGTTGTACATAAATTGATATGAAAGCGCAAGTGTAGTCGTCAGGACTGCGTGACGTAAGCACGGCCTGTTACCCCTGCACCGCCCCTCACCCCTCAGCAGCCTAAATTCTTGGAGTCACTGGGAAAAGCTTGCTTTCTCCACTCCCCGTGTCTCACTCATGTTTCGTACAACTCGTTATGAGCAGACGTAGACATAATTTTATCTCTTGTCTTGCTTGTGTCGTGTGTTCTATAGGTCAGGTCACAGCTAGCGCTAATGGTCCCCACACTGCTCATGAGTCAAGCAGTGAAGCATGCTTACATTGGGTGTACGGCCTGTTACCCATTCGTTTATCTATCAGACGCAGCGTAATTTGGCTCTCCTTGTCATTCCATACATAAATAAACATTGCTGATTATTGTGATACATAACTCAGACCGTATCTTTATTGCTTAATGTATGTCATGAACCATGTGATCAAAAGTATCCGGACACCGGGCTGAAAATTACTTACAAGTACTTACAAGTTTGGAATTCAGTATGATGTTGGCCCACCCTTAGCCTTGATGACAGCTTCCGCTCTTGCAGGCATACGTTCAGCCAGGTGCTGGAAGGTTTCTTGGGGAATTGCAGCCCATTCTTCACGAAGTGCTGCACTGAGGAGATCTATCGATGTCGGTCGGCGACGCCTAGCACGGAGTCGGCGTTCCAAAACATCCCAAGGATGTTCTAGAGGAGTCAGATCAGGCCTCTGTGTAGGCCAGTCCATTACAGGGATGCTATTGTCGTGTAACCACTCCGCCACAGGCCGTGCATTATGAACAGGTGCTCGATCGTGTTGAAAGTTGCAATCGCGTTCCTCGAATTGCTGTTCAACATTGGGAAGCAAGAAGGTGCTTAAAACATCAATGTAGGACTGTGCTGTGATAATGCCCCGCAAAACAACAATGGGTGCAACCCCCCTCCATGAATAACACGACCACACCATAATAACAACGCCTCCACACAACGTTTTTCCACTGTTCAATAGTCCAAGGTTTACGCTCCTTACAGCAAGCGAGGCGTCGTTGGGCATTTAGCAGCGTGATGTGTGGCTTATGAGTAGCCGCTAGACCATGAAATCCAAGTTTTCGCTCCTCCCGCTTAACTGTCATAGTACCTGCAGTGGATCCTGATGAGAGTTTGGAATTTCTGTGTGATGGTCTGGATAGATGTCTGCTTATTACACATTACGACCCTCTTCAACTGTCAGTCAACAGACGAGGTCGGCCTGTACGCTTTTGTGCTGTACGTGTCCCTTCACATTTCCACGTCACTATCACATCGGTAACAGGGAACCTAGGGATGGATGCTTAGGAGTGTGGAAATCTTGCTTACAGACGTATGACACAAGTGACACCCAATTATCTGACCACGTTGGAAGTCCGTGAGTTCCGGGGAACGCCCCATTCTGCTCTCTCACGATGTGTAATGACTACTGAGGTCGCTGATATGGAGTACCTAGCAGCAGGAGGCAGCACAACGCACCTAATTTGAAAACGTATTTCTTTGGGGGTTTCCGGACACTTTTGATCACATAGCGTATGTACCAGGGTTCCCGCGCGAGCTATCCTCTGTAGTTTTGTGTTTCCCGCGTACGTTAGTGCAAGAAGTCACGGCTGTCCAAAGGGGAAACGCACCTACAAGCGAAACTCCACCGAATTGTGGCGCCATCTGCGTGCGTTTTCCTTCTTGCTCCACTGTGATAAGGTCGCGTGGACGTCTGTTTGTAGTTCGAGTCAGGTCTTACAGTCAAACAGGTAACAAAAACAGCGGACTCCAGTGAAGAGAACATCGATATGATGTTGGGGAGACGCACTGCAATGGAGCTATGAAAGTCGGCCAGTAGTACCTTTTTCTCATCGTCATCGTAATTAGGACAAAGAAGAGCTGCAGCCGACTTGGGGAATCGAGGTCTTGGGTACAAAAGTCTTTGGGGGAGCGAAAATGACATCCCTTTAAGCTGTTACTAGGAGATCACATCAATGGATCAGTTTACCTGCCTCCAGGACTGCCCGGCTGTATCTGCAATTCCTACAAAATGAGCTTAATCTCTGGAATCTCCCAGAAGGCATCCCACGTCAGTTAGCAGTGAGACACAGGTCTCAGTAGAATGGTGCATCATCACCCCATTATCGTAGAGCGGTTAGGTAATATCTCAACAACGTGTAGCCCGAACGTCGGATAGAATGTGGTGGTGGGATTCGATGGCCAGTGAGATCGCCTGATTTAACGGCTTTGGCGTTTTTTATGTGGTTATATCAAAGGCAGGTTTTACAGAACGGAAACCGGAAATCCAGATGAGCTATAAACAAAACAAAAATTCGTTATGCTAGCGCTGCATTATCTGCAGAAATGTAAAGAGGTGCCCCTGTTAATACCACGAGGCACTCACATCAAGGTATGCAACAAGGTGGGCATGCACTTGAACATTTGTATAACGGATAATGCAATTATATAGATATGACAGTGTATAACATAGGTTTCAAGGAACATCATTTACGATATTCATTATGTTCATCGACCTTCATTGCAATCGGCATTTATGCAATGCTGCCAATTGTGTATCACGAAAAGGTGCATTGTGTGTTGTTAAAAAAATTAGCTGTCATACCTTGACACGCCTTGAAACAGATAATTAATATGCTTTGTCCCTTGTACGTATTGTTTTGATCATGGACAATAATTCTTCTACACAGACACCTTTTCCCGAACTCGGGAATCGAACCTGACACCCCTCCAGCAGCAAATAAGTATCTAACAACAAGCTGTAGGACCAGTGACAGCTGTAAAGTGTTTGTTTCCCAGCACTAGTCTTACGTTTAGCAGCGTCTCTTCTCTGTTGATGTGGTGTCCCTTCACTGTTCTGCTTAGCAAACGTTTCGGCGTCTGTGGTATTCGACATTAACTGACGTCCACGGAGGAATATATGTGAACCAGATTTTCAAAGTTTCGCGGAAGTTATTTTGTGAAATCGAATGTAATTTACTTTAACATTAGCATGTTTCTCCAGACCTATCACTACATACAATTGTGGTTCACTGCATCTGAAAGAAAGTTTTAGCCTTTTGTTTGAATAGCGTCTATTTTGTTTGCATTAGAAACATGTATGATAAACAGTGAATACGTTGTTGTTTCCTGTAGCGTCCTCCGGCGCTCGCTGGACGACATCCCGTAGTACAGCGCAGTGCCACCGGTTGCATAGTCAGCAGGTGCGGCTAAGCGATAGGATTGATAGCGACGGCCGCCTCAGGAGGACACCACAGCTGACGGACGTACATTTCCATGCCTTCCAAAGATCCAAATCAACTGCTGGACGACATCATGTTGCGTGGTGAGTCAATGATGAAGCCGCCTGCGGTCGTGGCCGGCAGCAACCAGTCACATGTAACAAATGAACTCATTTGCATTATGATATAAGCATGTACCGCCTCCATGTTCAACCTACGCTCAGCACAGCAAGTACAGCGAGTTTCCTGCGTCAACGGCTGGAATCCACGCTTCCACGGCTGGAATGCTCGCCGAGAAACCATCTAGCTACCTCCTGCGGCATTCATCAGCGAGCAGCACCATTGGCAGTACCGTGGGTCTCTAGGAAGTCATCTCAGAATTTTTTCTTTTTTTGGTCATCAGTCTACCGACTGGTTTGATGCGGCCCGCTACGAATTCCTTTCCTGCGCTAACTTCTTCATCTCAGAGTAGCATTTGCAACCTACGTCCTCAATTATTTGCTTGACGTATTCCAATCTCTGTCTTCCTCCACAGGTTTTGCCCTCTACAGCTCCCTCTAGTACCATGGAAGTCATTCCCTCATGTCTTAGCAGATGTCCTATCATCCTGTCCCTTCTCCTTATCAGTGTTTTCCACATATTCCTTTCCTCTCCGATTCTGCGTAGAACCTCCTCATTCCTTATCTTATCAGTCCACCTAGTTTTCAACATTCGCCTATAGCATCACATCTCAAATGCTTCGATTCTCTTCTGTTCCGGTTTTCCCACAGTCCTCAGAAATTTCTTCCTCAAATTAAGGCCGGTATTTGATATTAGTAGGCTTCTCTTGGCCAGAAATGCCTTTTTTGCCATAGCGAGTCTGCTTTTGATGTCCTCCTTGCTCCGTCCGTCATTGGTTATTTTACTGCCTAGGTAGCAGAATTCCTTAACTTCATTGACTTCGTGACCATCAATCCTGATGTTAAGTTTCTCGCTGTTCTCATTTCTACTACTTCTCATTACCTTCGTCTTTCTCCGATTTATTCTCAAACCATACTGTGTACTCATTAGACTGTTCATTCCGTTCAGCATATCATTTAATTCTTCTTCACTTTCACTCAGGATAGCAATGTCATCAGCGAATCGTATCATTGATATCCTTTCACCTTGCATTTTAAGTCCACTCCTGAACCATTCTTTTATTTCCATCATTGCTTCCTCGATGTACAGATTGAAGAGTAGGGGCGAAAGGCTACAGCCTTGTCTTACACCCTTCTTAATACGAGCACTTCGTTCTTGATCGTCCACTCTTATTATTCCCTCTTGGTTGTTGTACATATTGTGTATGACCCGTCTCTCCCTATAGCTTACCCCTACTTTTTTCAGAATCTCGAACAGCTTGCACCATTTTGTATTGTCGAACGCTTTTTCCAGGTCGACAAATCCTATGAAACTGTCTTGATTTTTCTTTAGCCTTGCTTCCACTATTAGCCGTTACGTCAGAATTGCCTCTCTCGTCCCTTTACTTTTCCTAAAGCCAAACTGATCGTCACCTAGCGCATTCTCCATTCTTCTGTATATTATTCCCGTAATCAGCTTCAATGCATGAGCTGTTAAGCTGATTGTGCGATAATTCTCGCACTTGTCATCTCTTGCCGTCTTCGGAATTGTGTGGATGATGCTTTTCCGAAACTCATATATTCTACACACCAACGTGAATAGTCGTTTTGTTGCCACTTCCCCCAATTATTTTAGAAATTCTGATGGAATGTCATCTATCCCTCCTGCCTTATTTGACCGTAAGTCCTCCAAAGCTCTTTTAAATTCCGATTCTAATACTGGATCCCCTATCTCTTCTAAATCGACTCCTTTCTTCTATCACATCAGACAAATCTTCACCCTCATAGAGGCTTTCATTATAATCTTTTCACCTATCTGCTATCTCAGAATATAATGTGATAAATACGGATTGAAGAGTAGCAATAAGACTGGGATTACATTTTCAGGTTACGGAGATGGTTACTGAAAGTAACCTGTTATTGGAAGTGATTTGTGTTCAGTTATACTAGAGGTCCATATTCCGTTTGAGTGTTCTAAGAAATACAGTCATGGTGTTTGGATTATTTCTTTTTGTCCTTATCTCTGAGGCTATACTGTCCCAGTGGCGTTGGGGTGACGTTCTACTGGACAGATAGCAATGTCGCAACACTTCCACTGGATTATCAGAGGTACATTCATTTTCTGTGGTGTTAATGTTACGGCTGGTTCTGGTGGAAGTTCGAGGCCTCCCTTGGGCATGGATGTGTGTGTTTGTCCTTAAGATAATTTAGATTAAGTAGTGTGTAATCTTAGGGACTGATGACCTTAGCAGTTAAGTCCCATAAGATTTCACACACATTTGAACCTTTTTTGTTTGTTAATGTTATCTATTGTCATTATCACCAAAAATGTAGTGGGTTTGTTGTCTTAGCTTTATTATACCAGCTGTTGGTCAGTGACACTGAATCACATAGACAAAGATAACCGTTGAAGTGGCATCCATCCCCGCTATATCAATCTGTGCTTCAGTTGCACCTAAATGCCTTTTAGATAAAGTAGAATACTGCCTTCCCCAGAAAACATATGTGGCTGCGTATACGCGCATGCAAAAGGTTGTCTTTTGTTACGTGCAAGGCAGTTCTTACGGTCGTTCACTACCGTGGCACTATTCTTGAAAAGTTAAGTACGGACCGGCCGTCGTGGCCGAGCGGTTCTAGGCGCTTCAATCTGGAACCGCGTGACCGCTACGGTCGCAGGTTCGAATGCTGCCTCGGGCATGGATGTGCGTGATGTCCTTAGGTTAGTTAGGTTTAAGTAGTTCCAAGTTCTAGGGGACTGATGACCTCAGATGTTAAGTCCCATAGTGCTCAGAGCCATTTGAACCATTTAGTTAAATACTCCTTCCTGTCTTGTTCGTGGACCTCGTACTGTTAATCCCATATTTCACACATACCAAGTGCATATCCGTTGCCTAATTCTTCATAATTCTTTGGTTGCCTGATAAGCGCCACATCACTGTGCACCTCCTAATACCTAACTCTCATCAAAATATGTGGGCGACTTACATGTCCACACAAATAGAATTCCTCTCCTCGGCAGTCGAACCTACCTGCTTTAAAATCTCCTCTGTAGCGGCCTGGCGTGCAATTAGCGCTACGGGGCGTAGGGGTTGGGGACGGAGTGTAAGAGCCATTCTTCAGGGTGTCAGAACAGTGAGAGCTACAGAGCCTGAGGAGTAAAGTGGCTTCAGCCCGACAGACAGTGTTCGTGGAAACGCTAGCTACTGCACTCAGCGTTGCTCGGGAGTGGGGTGACCATGTGTAATAAACTTCTCCAACGGTGCTGTGTCCTGGGTCGTGCCGAAGGGATGGAGATGTAGCCCCTGACGATGACGAAGAAATAGAGATTGCGCAAAATTTTTCCGAAAAAAAAACGAGAAAGGAGAGGGTTTAGGAATTAACCGGGGAATGTGTGGGAGTCCTCTTGCACTTCTTGTTCATATCCTATGTCTACTAGGAGAAAACCTTTCCCTCGGCCCGTGGTTGTAAAGGCACACTGTTTTCAGATTGTCATTTAGACTTAGTAGCAAAATAAAGAAACGACTACTGACAAACAGACGTCTGTCACTGACATGGTTTATGTGGCAACAGCGCTCTTGATTCACACAACTGCCAGCTGCACGGCTCGATTTCCACGAAAGGAGCTCTTGCTGCTACTTCACTATAATCTACATCTACATATATACTCCGCTAGCCAACAAGGAGTGTGTGGAGGTGGGCACAATTCGCGCCAAAGGCATATCCCCCCCCCCTCTCCCTCTGTTCCACTCGCGGATCGCGCGAGGGAAAAACGACTGTCTGAACGCCTCAGTACGAGCTCTTATTTCCCTTATCTTTGAATAATGATCATTACGTGATTTGAAAGTTGGTGGTAATAATATATGCTCTACATCCTCGGTGAAGATTGGATTTCGGAATTTAGTGAGCAGCCCCTTCTGTTAAGCGCGTCGTCTGTCTGCAAGTGTGTCCCACTTCAAACTTTGTATGAGATTTGTAACGTTCTCGCGAAGACTAAATGTACCAGCCACGAATCTTGCCGCTCTTCTTTGGATCTTCCCAATCTCTTAAATCAGACCCAACTGGTAAGGGTCCCTTACAGAC
The DNA here is from genome assembly GCF_021461395.2 of Schistocerca americana. Taxonomy (NCBI): domain Eukaryota; kingdom Metazoa; phylum Arthropoda; class Insecta; order Orthoptera; family Acrididae; genus Schistocerca; species Schistocerca americana. Next base: position 632,037,931 of record NC_060123.1, on the reverse strand, counting down.
GAACAATACTCTAAGACTGGACGAACTAATGCATTGTAAGCTATTTCCTTTGTTGAAGGACTGCATCGCTTCAGAATTCTACCAATAAACCGCAATCTACAGTTCGCCTTACCCGTTACTTGTGTAATCTGATCATTCCATTTGAGATCATTTCGAATACTCACACCCAGATATTCGACTGGTCTTACCGCTCCCAAAGACTGATCATTTATTTTGTACTCATACATTAATGGGGATTTTCGCCTAGGTTACACTTACTAATATTGAGAGATAACTGCCATTCATTACACCACGCATTTATTTTCTGCAAATCCTCATTTGCTACTGTCCTGTACACTACAGCATCATCGGCAAACAGTCTAAGGCCGCTGTCAATACCATCAACCAGATCGTTTATGTAAATCGTAGAAAGCAGAGGACCTATTACGCTGCCCTGGGGCACACCTGAAGTTCCTCTTGTTTCTGTTGAAGTTACCCCGTTCAGGACGACATACTGCTCCCTGTCTGTGAGAAAACTTTCTACCCAACTGCACTCTGTGGATGCTAGTGGTCTATAAAAACATATCAATACAATGGTCAATCCTTGTCTGATTGACAGCTTTATCCTGACTATTTCACAGTCCGACATAGTATCGATCTCAAATGCGTTTAAACAGCTTTTAACTGCAATGAACACACCACCTCTCATAGCATCATCCTATCCTTCCTAAACATTGTCCAATCAGAGTTCAAAATTTCACTGCTTTTTATGTCTGGTTTCAACCAGCTTTCGGTACCTAGTACAATATTGGTATTGCTCCTGTTTATTTCGAAGATTAACTCGGGGATCTTGCTACAGACACTTCGACAATTTACTAACATGAGATTAAGCATATTTAAATCCTTTGGAATGACCTGTTTAGGCGAACTAACAATTTTTACAGTTGATAAACCTACATCAGGGTCATGAACTCGTAATATTTCTGGGCAGAGGTTTTTTTCCCATGGGGAGGAACCTAATCTAAAAAACCCTTATGTGCACGCCACAAGTACTGTGCTACCCATGTAGCTGCTTCCTGTGTATAGTACACCCCTGATCTATCGAGGGGCGTCCTACAACCTTCCACCCCCTAGCGTAGGTCGAGGAATCTACAACCATTTTCGTCACAGAGTCGTCGTAGCCTCTGGTTTAGATTCTCCACTCGACTCCAAACCAGAGGACCGCAGCCCACCCTGGGTGCGATGCTGCAGATCGTCAGCTTGGCTTCCACTCCTCGAGAGATGGAGGCCGCCTTCACCAATTTAGCCAGCCGTCGAAAGGACTCAAGGATTTCCTCGGAACCCCGACGACAGGCGTCGTTGGTACCGACATACGCACCAATCTGCAGCTGGCTGCACCCCGCTCGCTCGATAGCCGCCAGAAGGGCCACATCCTGGACAAGGCCCCCCGACAAGAACACCGAGTGAACGTTGGACTTCTTCCCCGCCCTAGCCGCTATGTTCCTGAGGGTCTCCATGATCCGCCTAACATTGTAGTATCTCCAATACTGGCTGTTGGGTGATGAAACAAACACGCTAATTGCTCGAAGGCTTCCGGATATTGACGATTTCTGCCGACAGAGGACTGAAGCGACACTCTTGCAATTAGAACGCTTCGTATTACGATGAGGTCTGAAAGCAGCGTGGTTTTCTCTGGATTCCAGTACAGCACATTATTCTCCAATCTCTTAGGTACAAAACGCTATCATTTAATCTAATTTCCGGTCAATGTGACGACCTTACGCCAGCTTACTGGGAGTCCCTATATGCCCGCACTCTACTAGATGATGTCGAAGCCAGCGTCTCGTTGCATCTGTAACCTCAACGTCACCCACGAATTGTTCGACAGAAAACTGTCACGACCAGCTTCCTGACAAGCAAGCAGTTCCGCAAAGATGGTCCTTCCTTGTTTTTAATGGTCTTCTTTTAAGGCGACGAGCAACCCAGCGGTCATACACTTCCGAGTACCCCAACTGGTGAACGAGTGTATCAGCACTATCAACAGAGCAGGTTCAGTTGAGCAGCGAGGTGTTTGATAATGCTTGCTTGCTTTTGTTCACTGCCAGGTCTCCGTAGACATTCTACAAGCGCCTATGAATATCTTCCGTGCTCTAGTTTTCCTTCAAGAGAAACTCTATGAGAGCTCTCTGGTTGGGACGCACCTCCGTTACAGACGTCATTCAGAAGCTTTCGAAAAGTGCCACCACCTGTCGAAACTTCATGTCACTGTAGGGTTTGAAGCGGGAATATACCACTATGTCCCACAACAAATTCTGCACTTTTTCACCCGATATAGGCCGATAAAAAATGTGTTGCATTATTTATTGAACGCTACTTGTATCTCATAGAACAGTAAGTAAAACAGAATAGAAGTCGCAATTATTTTATACGACTTTCTGTCAGGAAACGCCTTAAATGAAAGCTCTGTGTCATGGCTTAGAAAATGAGCTGCCGATTTAGATGCGAAATGTAGCAGAGAAAGTTAAAAGCATAGCTGCTTGCAAGTTTGATGTGCAAGAGTTGATGAGGAACACTGACACTATTTCCAATTTGGAAATTTTGATGGCTTTTTCAAAGTATGGGTTAACACAGAAAAAGCTCACGGGACAGCTATGTCAGTGGCAGTGACTGCAAAATATATCGAACGCAGTTCCAGCAAATTCCAGATAGTAAAAAACTGTCAAATTTTGCTGTCTAATCGAGAGTACACGCAGCAGCCCATAAACTTGACACCGAGTGAGATAGCACAATGGTCAACACAATGGACTCGCAATCGGTGAACTGTCATTCAAAGCCTCATCCACTCCGCCTCATTTAGGTTTTTCATGATCTCCCTAAATCGTTGCAGACAAATGCCAGGATGATTGCTTCGAAAGTGCACAACCGATTTCCTCCCACGTCCTTGAAACAATCCGAGCCTGTTGTCCGTCTGTAATGACCTCGACGTGGACAGGACGTTAATCATTTACCTTCCTTTGCCTGAATTTGACTTCAATGACAAAATCAACGAGTTTGCTCCACTCAGCGCAAGAAAGTGCAAACGAAAATAACAATAAAATCGGAGCATGCCACGTAAGAGTCACACAATGGTAAAGGCTTAAGGAAGGCATATACTTTGTTGAAGTTCTTAGTGCGATGAAATGCACCCTGGATTATGGGATAAATGATTATCTCCACGTTGTTTCCGACGTGGATCGGATATTTCTTTTCACCTTACGTAAACGATCAAGGATGTAATAATGTTTTCTTGTGTACTTAGTTTGTGAAAAATAAAGATGTAATTTGATAACATGCTCAGTCCTCAATTATTATTAAGTGTAGTATGACACACGCCCAAAGTCATATTTCCCTCTCACTTTGGATCCGTGATAAAGTGACTATAGTCGAGTTTCTGATCATAATGATCGCATAACTATCGTAAACCTTGAAATTCACCTCTTATTCCCGGGATACCCTTTCAGAGAATCATGAGCCCTGCAATTCTACTGCTGTATGTACTTAACCGCTGGCGCGTTACCAGCTACAACCAATGCTCTATAATGTCACTCTATAATAATCTATAATATTGTCTCCTCGAAATCGCAATACGTGATGCGTTCTCCCGTTACGCCATACACTGGTCAACACAGTTACCATAGGTAGAATTTCTTCTATCTTTCCCGCTGAATTCGAGGGGCCTGCAGCGCTATAATGAAGACGACACGACCAATGACCCATCTCGCATCGGGACCGCGCGACTGCTACGGTCGCAGGTTCGAATCCTGCCTCGGGCATGGATGTGTGTGATGTCCTTAGGTTAGTTAGGTTTAAGTAGTTCTAAGTTCTAGGGGACTGATGACCACAGATGTTAAGTCCCACAGTGCTCAGAGCCAGCCATCTCGCATCTCTGGTACCTCAGGGCCTTGCTAGGCTGCTTTCAATCAGCGTCGCCAGTGTAACCAACAGCCTCTCATATCTCATTCAAACTGTCTCCCTGCACTGCCTAGCGTGATGTACTCTTTACCAGCATACCACGTTGTGTGATTCGGTGTGTGGGGTAACATGACCTGGTAGGTTTCACTGTGCATACACATCCCTTGCGCCCTTTCCCGGTACCATAACCGATTCTATGCCTGTGATAATTAAAGAGGACGATGGGCAAACCTCATATCTGTAGCACCTTTGCCCATCCCTCTCCTGACGCCAAAATGTAGTGGAGAGATGGACAATGACTGATATGGTTGGAAAGAGAGACGGGCTGGAGGTGTAAGAGCCATTCTCCCGGTTGTCAGCGTGACTTTCTCCTCTCCCACCTGGGTGTTGACGCCTTCATGGTTTGGCGCGAACTACGCAGGGCATTTCGAGGACTGAGATGGCCGCTGCAATGCTTGAATAATTACAGTGACTAGGTTTTGTGCCACAACGTTATCTTCCTCATTGATACCTTCATTTCGCAAAATTTCAGTTGATTATCTTCCAAGGCTTAATCTATTTAAATATTCTGTCAGTTTGTTTTCGATAACAATGTCTTTTTTTCTGATGAGGTCATCAAAACTTACCACTTCACTGTGGTCATTCATAACAGTATCTAAATTGTCACATAACTATTTCTAAGTTCATTATCAGTCATTTACGAGAAATGAGCTACGTCACAGTTTGAATACAGCAGAGTATTGATTGTTTCCCATACAGCGTATATCTCCCCTACGTAATATTACACACAGGTTTAACTTGTTTCCTCAAGTGTTTAAAAATAATGTTCTTCTTCGTATGTATTAGCTCTGCAACAAACATTACGATATGAATGCACAATGCCAGATTGATAGACCTTCCTTGGTTGTAAAAGGGAAAGTAATAAATCATCCTTTTTCTATTCAATGTATTTTTATTGTAGTAGTATATGTCTTAAGGCACGGCACCTTAGTAAGTATCTAAGACACAACCGACTGAACCGAACTGGGTAGCGCTGTCGTTAGGATTCTTGACTTGCATTTGGCAGTACGACAGTACAAAACCGATGCCGGCTTAAGGCAAATGTCGGGATGATTCCTTCAAAAGGGCACGCCCACTTACCTACCCCATCCTTCCATGATCCGAGCTTCTTCTCCGTCTCTAATGACATCGTTGCCACTGGGACGTTAGACACCGATCTCCTCCTCTCCTCCTCTCCTCCTCTTCCTCGACCGACTGAGCTACATATATTCATGAGCTCTTATTTAACACATCAGTGAGGCAACAGTGTCTCGCTCCAGGCATGCGTGTAGGCAGCCATAGTTTATTATTGAACAACGATAAGTCATGAGTCTTCGGCTATATGTCAAAAGTGCCAGATAGTCATTACAGCTGTTCGACACAGAGGCATCAGCGGAGACAGCTTTGACTGTAGAGTCAAAACGCTGGAGGCAGGCATCAGCAACAGCATCGGCGCTGGCAGCAACAACGGCAGCTTTGGCGATGGCGGCAGCTGCAGTGGTAGAGCCGGCTGCCCGCATGCTGACTCTTGGTAAGAAATGATATACACTCCTGGAAATGGAAAAAAGAACACATTGACACCGGTGTGTCAGACCCACCATACTTGCTACGGACACTGCGAGAGGGCTGTACAAGCAATGATCACACGCACGGCACAGCGGACACATCAGGAACCGCGGTGTTGGCCGTCGAATGGCGCTAGCTGCGCAGCATTTGTGCACCGCCGCCGTCAGTGTCAGCCAGTTTGCCGTGGCACACGGAGCTCCATCGCAGTCTTTAACACTGGTAGCATGCCGCGACAGCGTGGACGTGAACCGTATGTGCAGTTGACGGACTTTGAGCGAGGGCGTATAGTGGGCATGCGGGAGGCCGGGTGGACGTACCGCCGAATTGCTCAACACGTGGGGCGTGAGGTCTCCACAGTACATCGATGTTGTCGCCAGTGGTCGGCGGAAGGTGCACGTGCCCGTCGACCTGGGACCGGACCGCAGCGACGCACGGATGCACGCCAAGACCGTAGGATCCTACGCAGTGCCGTAGGGGACCGCACCGCCACTTCCCAGCAAATCAGGGACACTGTTGCTCCTGGGGTATCGGCGAGGACCATTCGCAACCGTCTCCATGAAGCTGGGCTACGGTCCCGCACACCGTTAGGCCGTCTTCCGCTCACGTCCCAACATCGTGCAGCCCGCCTCCAGTGGTGTCGCGACAGGAGTGAATGGAGGGACGAATGGAGACGTGTCGTCTTCAGCGATGAGAGTCGCTTCTGCCTTGGTGCCAATGATGGTCGTATGCGTGTTTGGCGCCGTGCAGGTGAGCGCCACAATCAGGACTGCATACGACCGAGGCACACAGGGCCAACACCCGGCATCATGGTGTGGGGAGCGATCTCCTACACTGGCCGTACACCACTGGTGATCGTCGAGGGGACACTGAATAGTGCACGGTACATCCAAACCGTCATCGAACCCATCGTTCTACCATTCCTAGAAAGGCAAGGGAACGTGCTGTTCCAACAGGACAATGCACGTCCGCATGTATCCCGTGCCACCCAACGTGCTCTAGAAGGTGTAAGTCAACTACCCTGGCCAGCAAGATCTCCGGATCTGTCCCCCATTGAGCATGTTTGGGACTGGACGAAGCGTCGTCTCACGCGGTCTGCACGTCCAGCACGAACGCTGGTCCAACTGAGGCGCCAGGTGGAAATGGCATGGCAAGCCGTTCCACAGGACTACATCCAGCATCTCTACGATCGTCTCCATGGGAGAATAGCAGCCTGCATTGCTGCGAAAGGTGGATATACACTGTACTAGTGCCGACATTGTGCATGCTCTGTTGCCTGTGTCTATGTGCCTGTGGTTCTGCCAGTGTGGTCATGTGATGTATCTGACCCCAGGAATGTGTCAATAAAGTTTCCCCTTCCTGGGACAATGAATTCACGGTGTTCTTATTTCAATTTCCAGGAGTGTAGTTTTATAGTTGCCTTGAGAGTACATGTGGGTGAGCCGTGGTAAAATTTGCTGTTTTTGAAGGGCGCGCCGCAGTGGGTAATGTGAAGCAGTCGCCCCCCGTTTCTGGCGGTGGCGCCGCTGTGACAATCGCAGCTTTGGTGTCTCCCTCTGGTGGGAAAGGGGAAAAGTTGCCTGTTCACGTACATTTAAGGGGCGCTTCAGCTCGGCAGGGGGCCCCTCCCCACCTCCCCTGAGACCCTGCACCCCATCCTTGCCTCTTTCCCTCCCACATCCCTCCCTACCTGGCCCTCTTCAGCGCGCCCCCCTCTCATCTCCCCCCTCTCTTCCCCTCCCTCCCTTCTTCCGGTCACCCTCATCTCCTAGCGCCTGGCATAACCTACGTTTTGCTCATCGTCAGTGTGCCACATCAGTGTTGTGTTTAGTGCTGTTTCTCCTGTGCGTCAAGAGGTGAAATTTTAATTGTGTGCTGCCTTGAGGTTCGCAGTCAGTGTTTATGTGCTACGCCATCCGTCGATACCTTTTATGCTCCAGTCATACTGTGCCTTGTGTTCTTTTAATTGTCGCAGTGTGTGGCTTTTTGTGCGTGCTACTTTTAAACAGTTTTTTTAACTCCATTTTACAGTCACCCCGTTTTTTGTCTATTGCCTTCCATGATGTTCCCCTTTTTTATATCTATGTTCACCATATTCTCTCCCTTGTTATTTTTAAATGTCTTCTATTGTTTGTTCTATGTCTTTCGGCTGAAGAGCAGCGCATATGCTGCTGCCAGCCCGCCCCGATGGGGAATTGAAATACAATAGAGAAAAAGAAATCGGCAGGGGCGTCAGTCAGAGTGAAGCTAGGCCAGTCTCGTGTCACCAGTTACTGGTCTGTCTCTCGTTTGCGTTTGTGCGGCAGTTAGCGTCTGTCTATCGTCGGAGTGCTAGTATGTCTGTCGTTTGGATCAAACTTTAAAGCCGGAAAATGATAGTCTTGCCACTTCGCCAGTAAGAGAGTCTGAGTTCCTGCATCTGAGTCGGCGCGTTAGGCCGCCAGTCTGCTCGAGTTCCTCGGGCAACGGTCATTGGCGGTTGGATCGGTCGGTTGGTCTGTCGCGCACTGAAACACGAGATGACTTGTCCGCCTTGAGCGTCGGCGCGTGTGAGGTCCCCACGTGAGTCCAGAGGGCAGCGCCGTATAGAAAGGGGTAGTGGCTTCGCGGTTCACACGAGAGCAACAGGAGCGAAACCACGACATCGGGCTGGCCGGGAAGAGCTGCGACGCTGTGAGACGAGAGATCGGCGGGCCTTCCTGCGTCCGTTGAAGCGGCTGGCAGCGAACGGTTCGGGAGAGCGTTGACCCCCAACGCCAGGTCTTCACCAGAAATCACAGTTTATTAGAAACTAAGTCATTTGAGATATGTTGTTTCATTTACTTGTTAAATTCTACTTGTTTTGTTGGTGAGGTCACCAGCCGCTTTGTTTTGGGGTCGGCCCACAATTCTTCTCCGTTTGCCCACCTGCGGGAAGGTGGTTATTTGTGAATTGGGTGGTCCGTTTTTCCCTTGTGGAATTGGGGAGGTTTAGAGCAATCTACGGTTCGGGTTGTTTAGTAAACCCCCCCCCTCCCCCCGGTCAATCTGCCATACGTTAATAGGTGCCTCTGTCGTGTTTGTCGGATTCGGTGTTAAGAATTTATTGCTTAAAGGCCGAATTCTTGAAATAGGTTTTTATCTTACCTATCATCTTGCGAGGTGGTGTATGTGTAATGTATAGCATGTTGCACATTTTATGTAAGTCTGCATTAAATGGGTTTTATTTAAATAGTCATTTTAGGTTATAACGTTGCCACCCTTCCACCGTAAGAGTCCTTTAAAAAGAAACTACTTGCACTTTAGATGGCAAATAATTTGAGTGTTGTACCATTTCCATCCCTCTTACGGGGTGCATAGTTTACGTGTTTGTGTGAGTTGTTAAAAATTTTTTAGTTTAAAGTAATCTGGTGTGTTGCAGATTTACACCAGTGTACTCTTTCAGAGGTTGTTGTGAGCGGTCATGACTACAACCCTGTTGCAAGGGAGCAGGCAAGCTTCTCAGCCCGAAGGCTCCTACTGTTAATATTGTTCTTTCTGCCTCTAAATAAAATTGTAGCTTGATATTTCGAGGGTGCTTTTCTGCTTATAGTTTTAAACCTGTTTTTGAAAAGCTTTTAGGAATAAAATTCACATTTGTTAAAAGTAATTTCATTTTCCATCAGTTACTTCCTGGCAACTACTTCCACGCTCACCTAGTGTGATTAAATGTGTTAATGATCTTGATGAATCGATAGTAAATAAAGTAAATTTTTATGAATAAAAAATTTGAAAGTAAATTCACGGTTCAGTGGGGCTGTGTGAAATAAACAGTTTCTGAAACACACTGTGATTTACGATTATTTTATCTACAAATTTCATCGTATACTGGCAGCACAGCATTTCGAAAATAGCTGATTTAAATACGGCCTTTACAACATTCATGCCAATAGGCGGCATCTACCACATAGAAAGTCTTTCAGTGCACCCAGCCTCTACTGACTTGACTGCTTCTACACTTACACACTTTTGTGCAAGAGGTATACAGGGATTGATACACTCTTCAACTTATACATACGAGGCGCATTCAATAAGTAATGCAACACTTTTTTTTTCTCGGTCAGTTTCGGTTAGGAGAAAACGTGGAATTTGTTGAGAGACATCGAGGAACATCCCTGCTTCAACCTCTGTAGTTTCATGGAGCTCCGACAGGTGACGGTGCTATACCTAGCCATCATAATGGCGTCTGTGACGGAGGTGCGTTCCAAGCAGAGAGCTGTCACAGCGTTTCTTTTGGAGGAAAACCAGAGCATCGCAAACATTCATAGGCGCTTCCAGAACATCAAAGGAGACCTGTCAGTGAACAAAAGTGTTGTGAGTCATCGCAAAAAGAGCGCACAAATCTGTCCGGTCTCCTGTGTGGCAGCTGACTGCACATTGCTGTGATTCCTGTAGTGCAATGCTGCAACAGATGGACACTCTCATTTGAGCTGGTCGACGAATGGCTACCAACGCCTCGCTGCCCTACTGGACGTCTCTAATTTTAGTGGTTGGCTCTGAGCACTATGCGACTCAACTGCTGAGGTCATCAGTCGCCTAGAACTTAGAACTAATTAAACCTAACTAACCTAAGGACAGCACACAACACCCAGCCATCACGAGGCAGAGAAAATCCCCGACCCCGCCGGGAATCGAACCCGGGAACCCGGGCGTGGGAAGCGAGAACGCTACCGCACGACCACGAGATGCGGGCTCTAATTTTAGTGCTCTGTTTGTAGATAGCGTACTCAAAGGTGAGTTCCAGCTGCTTTCCTCGTCGCCAAACACAAGACCATGAAGAACAACGAAGGAATGAAGGGTGTTCGGTGTCACAAAAAAGCAAACGAACTTCTCTTTTTCCATGAAAACGCAAGGCCTCCCGTGAGTTTGCGCACCTGAGAGGAGGTCACAAAACTTCTTTGGACTGTTTTTCCTCGTCCACCCAGCAGCCTGGATCTCGCACCTTCTCTGACTTTCATCTGTTTGGCCTAATGAAGGACGCAGCTCGTGGACGATGAACAGGTTGTTTATGCAGCAAGACGTTGGCTTCAACAACGATCAGTACAGTGGTACCAAGTGGGTACACAGGCTTTCCCAGTAAGGTGACGTAAGACCATCGAGCTGAACGGAGGGCATTTTAGGCAAGAGTAGGGAATAATGTGGCATATTAGAAGCCTGAATAAAACGAATCTACTTTAAGAATAACATGTGTTGTATCACTTATTGAACAATGAGCCGTGTTGGGTTCATGTTATGCGTTGGTTTAAACCTTGGTTCCTACTCTGCGTTTTATTTCCCGCGGTTATTGCAATTATGCTGTTGTCCGCTCTTTCCGTGAGAGGCAGCAGCGGTGTGTATCGATATTCGCACCTTGTGCTATCTTTGGTCTGATGCTTATAGTTTCCAGATGTGCTATGTGCGAGCAGTCGGTCGGTTGGCGTGGAGCAGCGAGGAAATCTCCGAGGCGCGAAGTTTGGCTGGGACCGCTGGCGGTCTCTACGCAGTGTCGAAGTGTGAGGGGCTGCTCCCATTGCTACGAGATCAGTGGCTCACCGACCCTCGCCACGAAAGTTGAGCTTGGATTTAATTTACCAGCAAGTCAATCAAGACTGTTCACATTTTGCCGTTTGGTTCTCGTTGTTGGCTGTTGGGACATTCCCGCGAGCAACAACGTGTGTGTTCGAGTTGGCGAAGGTTTAGCCACTGTCCGGTTGGAGTCTGACTGTATTTGGTTATTTGAAATCGAAGTGCACCAGCGGAATTTTCTGTCTTGTGGCTGTTAACGTTCCGGTTACCTGCCCTGCCCGTTGACGCAGTGTCCTTTCCTCACCGTGTTGTCGCTGTCCAGCACAGTATGTAGTTCGACAGCTTAATGTATGCTTTGTTGTGGGCATCCATTCTGTGGTGTCACCGCCAGACACCACACTTGCTAGGTGGTAGCCTTTAAATCGGCCGCGGTCCATTAGTATACGTCGGACCCGCGTGTCGCCACTGTCAGTGATAGCAGACCGAGCGCCACCACACGGCAGGTCTAGAGAGACGTACTAGCACTCGTCCCAGTTGTACAGCCGACGTTCATAGCAATGGTTCACTGACAAATACGCTCTCGTTTGCCGAGACGATAGTTAGCATAGCCTTCGAGCTACATTTGCTACGACTTAGCAAGGCGCCGTATTCAATTGATAATTAATATTATGAAGCATGTACCGTAACGAGAGATGTTCTACAATTATGGATTAAAGTTAAGTATTCCAGAAGCTGCGTACTTTTCTTTATAGCATTCATTACATATCCTGTTTCAGACCTCACGCCAGCCTGCGTGAGATTAAGAGCGTGCCTTTCGGCTTCCTCTCATTGTGTCTAGGCTGTCTTGTCTAGACACAACACATTCCTTATACATTTGCCTTGAACTCCCATTTGTGTGCTGGTCGAGTGGAGCCCAAGTTACCTTGTTGGTGGGTCCGTTGACTGTCTGTTGGTTGGGTTGTCGTCGGATCGAGAATGGTTGGGCCAACTACCTGTCTCACCTAAGTGAACATTAGTATTTCAAGTGCTGGCTGGCCCCGAAATTTCTGAGCGCAATTAGTTGCATTGCCTTTTTTTTTATTTTCTGTTGTGTGTATTTGTTTGGCTCATATCCGATGCTTTCGAATTAAAGTTGAATTGTTTTTGTTGGTGTTTTAAGTCATGGGCTTCCAGCCGCTTTAAAATTAAAGTTCCTTGCTTGTCAAGTGTTAGATCGTTTGGGGCCTTCACCCTAATTTAAGGTAAGGCTTACTTGTTTCAATTTATATTACCTTGAGTTTTAAGTCGTGGAGACGTAGTCGTTTTAAAATTAAGGATGTTTGTCTTTCTATCGTGAGACTATTTTGGGCCTTCAGCCTAACTGAAGATAAGGCCTTCTGCCTTGTGTTTTATCATTTAATTTTACGTTGAGTCTTAAATCATCGGCCTTCAGCCGTCTTTAAATTAAGGTTTTTGCTTTTCAAGTGTTAAATTTTTGGGCCTTCAGCCAAATTATAGGACTTACTTAACGTGAGGCCTTCTGCACTTTAAATTTTATTTTTGGCGTCTGAATTTTGAGTTAATGGCTTTTAGCCGTTTTTTTTAATTAAAGTGGTTGTACCCTTAAGGCATAAGATAGTGTGGCTTATTCGGCCAATAACTAAGTTCAAGAATCTGTACAGTAATATTTGGTCAAATAAATAAAGTTATATGTTTCACAAGCTGCGACATCGTGTTCGAATGTAACTGAGAGCCGATCATTTTGGCCCCTTTCCACAATTCCAACTACCTGTCCTCTCCTGCGGGTTTAGCAGGGCGTTTCACTGGTAGCAGAGCGTGCTTACGCTTGTTGCTGTCAGTTTCACACTTGTCTCTGTTTCTGTTTGGTCGTACCATATTGTTTTGGCTGTTACTTGTTTCAAGTGCTTATCGTAATCACAGCGCGGCCAGTGGTGTGTGAGTGTCTTCGTCCAACAGTTCTCTTGCTATCTAATCGTGGATATACAGTGCTGCTGGAATAATAACATACCATACACATTCGAGTGTATATTTATTAATAAAAATATTAGTAATATTAATTACACTAATATTAGACACCGACTTTCTAACACTCTATTCGTGTTGCAGCTGGGGTCAGTTGATGGTCTATAATAGCGCTTCATTCTCTCACTATGAAGAACAGACTTCGAATCAGAAGAAGCTCAGGCAGCTGGATTCATAATATAATAAAGCTGAGGGGATGTGAGACGTTGTTTCCATTTGATCCAGCCTTCCTATTGTTCCAGGGTGGAGTGGAGCGTTGGGGAGATGGTCAGTGGGATAAGTTGGGTGGAAGTTCCTCTGAATGATTCTGATCAATTGTTGGTGGTTCCCTATTGATAACTGCACTGCTCGTGTTCATGCCGTTTATTGCTTGTCATCTAGTCTTTACTGTTCTGTCACTTCGTTTCTTATTCAATTTACTGGTATCACTAAGTTACTGTCTTGTCTGCCCATGAGTGGCAGCAGCAGCAGCGCTTATCGATAAGAGCACTGTTGTATTATCGTTGTAGCAACCGCTAGTATTTCTGGGTCGTCCTGTGCCGGGAGTACAGTCGGGATTAAGCACCAGTGGGGTCCGGACAGCGAGCACTCGCCCAGCCGTTTCCGGGCCCCTTTAGTTGGTCATCCTTCGGGACGTGGGTCAGTTCCTTGCTTGTGCAAAGATGTTAGGTGGCCAATGGCAAGTGTTCCCTCTGCATGGTTTGGTGAGAGCCAGCGTCTCCGGATCATCGTGTGTCCGAATTGCAAAGTGACATCAAGGGAGTCAGGACGGAGCAGCAGTGAAGTCCGGACAGCCGTGACTCGCCAGGCCGTTGCCAACACACATGACTTGAGTGGGGACGACCGTAATTGGTCGTCCGGTCGGTCGTCTCACCGGACGAAGTGTATTTGGTCGCCGATCGCTTCTGGGTTCTCTGTGTTTGTCGACTTGGGATTCGTCCTTGTTGTTCCACAGTCACTGGTTTTAGTATTGTTCGACTTTTTTGTGGAAGTGTTTCGCGGAACCATGCGTAGCTTGTGTGGTTTTGACTGAGCAGTTATTTTAATGCTGTCTGCGTGCTGGGTTGAGTTGGTCAGTTGGGACAGAGCAGCGAAGAAGTCTCCATGACGCGCGGTGAGGCCACGGTCTCTGGCGGCGTGCAAACACGGTCGGATTTGTGAGGCGCTAGCTGCGAGAGCTACAAAGTTCGTCGCCCACCGAACCTGGACGCTGAGGTTGAGTGATCAGTTAATCTGTTATTAAACCTTAACTATTGTCATACCTCTTCGTTCATTTGCGGGTTGTTGCCCCCTCAGCCTTTCGGGCTAGCAGCATTGTATGATGTGTGGGAGTCGGCAACATCTTACAGCCGTCTTCCTATGTTGTGATTAATTATTAAATTGACTGTTACTTATCAGTGAAGTGCACCAGCGGTATCTTCTGCCCTGTGGCCGTTAACGCTCCAGTTACCTGCCCTGGTCGTTACCGTTGTTTGTAGGCATTATGCCTTTTCCCCGTTGTGTTGTTGCTGTCCAGCTCGGCGTGTAGTTTGAAAGCCTTTTAAGGTTCGAATGGCTCTGAGCACTATGGGACTTAACTGCTGTGGTCATCAGTCCCCTAGAACTTAGAACTATTTAAACATAACTAACTTAAGGACACCACACACATCCATGCCTGAGGCAGGATTCGAGCGTAGCGGTCGCGCGGTTCCAGACTGTAGTGCCTAGAACCGCTCGGCCACTTCTGCCGGCTGACAGACTTTTAAATGTTTGGTTTATATTTGCTTAGAGTGGTTATTGTTCCCCTCGCTGTTTTGGGACGCCAATTTCTAAAGGTGTCGTGCTGTTCGTATTCTCGTCCTCGGCTGATATTCTCCATCGTTGTGCCGTTGTTCAGATGCAAGGAAATTGGTTAAATTGTTGGTCAGTCCTTGGGCCATCCGTAGTTTGGGTTGCCATCCGATTACCTAACTTAAACTCTTGGCTGCCTGTCTCACCTCACCTTACGTTTGAGCTACCTTCCCAGGCCGACCCTTGGAACACATCTGAGCGCCACTTGTTCTGTTTGTTTTAAATTTTGATTTTCATTTTAGTTGAAGTATAGTGTGAGGCCTTTGACCCGGTATTAGTTAAGTTTTTTTTTAATTTTACGTAAAGGCCTTCAGCTGTGTTAAACTAAAATTTTCAGCATTGATTGTTTTAGAAAAAAAATTTTATTCTTAGAAATTGTTCTATCTGAAATTGTTTTTAATCCAGGCCCTGAGCTGTCAGTTGTTCCATGTGTTATGTGAGGCCTTCAGCCGAGGATTTGAGTGAACTCCTTAACAAAGCCTTCAGCCGTGTGTATTCTCTAAAGGAAAAATTTTAATAAGAAGCAAGGGGTTTATTCTAAATTATTTATAAGACTTGTCGTTCAGGCCTTCAGCCGTTGTTTCAAATTTGTTTGTGGCCTTCAGCCGTGCTATAAGTTTATCAGGCTTCGGCCGTTCTGTTCTAAGTTTAAAAAGAAAATTTCTTGCTTAGAAAAAATTGCTCATTAATGTCCCATAATTATAGTTGTCCTTCAGACTTGTAGTGTAGACCTTCTGCCGTTAATTGTTTAAATTGTATGGTTTTTTTAAAATTACCTTCTAGTTTTAATTGCTTTTGATTCCTAATCCAGACCTTCAGCTGTTCTTGTGTTTGCTGTGTGGTTTTTTCTTTACCTAGGCCATAAGCCGCATTGTTTAACTGTGATCCTTAAGCCAAAGTGGTTTTTAGAAAAATAAAGTTGTGTGTTTGATTGTGAAACTCACAGTAATTGTTTACGGTTCCATCCACAACCTTAACCTTATCCTGTGCGCTCTCTGACTTCCTCCCAATCAGGTCTCACCTATGAGGAGAGTGGGGTGTGACCTTGATTATAAATCGACCAAGTGTGTAACCTGACACCGGAAATCCTTATCTCATTTGTCTCTCAAGATCAAAATCATCTAGCATCGGCATTGATAATCTACTGATGTACTTTATGATCCTTAAAATCTAATCTGGCATGTCCCATGTGGCAGACACTCTCGATCTGCTCACGTTATGTCAGTCACCATTGACTGCATACATGTCAACAACATAAAGTTTCCATCGTCATTTTCACAAAGAAAGAGGGAGTTTTTCTTAACTGAAATTAGTAGAGTGGTTGTAGTGAAACTTTCGCTGCTTGAGAAGGACCCCATGAAAAACGAGTGATCGTGGGACAATGAAATTTTGTGGAAACATTTGTAGGGGCATGTGGAAAAGTAATAACGAATAAACTCATTGAAAGAAACAGATTTTAACTTCCACATGAGAAGCTGACATTTGATAATTGCGTATCATGTTTACGAAGCAGGCTACAAACATTGCTCAATGTGACGAACATCTGCAAACGTGACGGTCTGCAACCACACTTGACATTGCCGTTTCGCAACGGTTCACAACACCTTTAAACTGATGAACCATGAAATATTCAGCTCTCTTGACAAATAACGTGCACTGCATGAAGATCGCACATCACGTCCAGTATTCTCAGCAATGGCAACAGTAACTTCCTCATTAATATATAATGCTATTGGTCGTCAGCCTCTCCCAGGAGCAATTCCCAAATCGTAATTTAATGCGAAATCTCAGATCATGTTCTTCAAACCCAGTGCAGAAAGAGAACCTTTTTGTATCATTTTAATGTGTTGATACTCGCGAAGAGCACCAACACTATTGCTATCGTTTCAGTGTCAGAGGGCTCTGAGCACTATGGGACTTAACATCTGAGGTCATCAGTCCCCTAGAACTTAGAACTACTTAAACCTAACTAACCTAAGGACATCACACACATCCATGCCCGAGGCAGGATTCGAACCTGAGACCGTAGCGGTCCCGAGGTTCCGGTCGGAAGCGCCCAGAACCGCTCGGCCACTCCGCCCGGCGTACCAGTGTCACTTTGTCCAAATCCATGTTGACTGTCTGCTACCGCGTTGCACCACATTTCGCTCGTGTTTCAACCCTATATCGCCATACTAGTATCGCTGCTAACGACAAGTCATGACATAATAATACTAACACAGTCCTGCTGTGTACAGTATGAACGCAATTCCTATGAGGCTAGTACCCCTCCAGGAAAACAATTTTGCCGACCGGAGTGGCCGAGGCGCTACAGTCTAGAACCACGCGACCGCTACGGTCGTAGGTTCGAATCCTGCCTCGGGCATGGATGTGTGTGATGTCCTTAGATTAGTTAGGTTTAAGTAGTTCTAAGTTCTAGGGGACTGATGGCCTCAGAAGTTAAGTCCCATAGTGCTCAGAGCCATTTGAACCATTTTTGAAAACAATTTTTCGTCTACACTGGCTCAAATAACAAACCTGTATATGGTACTCGATTGAGGTGCGCAATTTTTAAAAATCCGATGGACTTGTCGCAGGCGTTACACGCTGATATTTATTACCATATGCTACAAACTATTTTTGTCTTCTTTGAGCTAGAGTCTCGTGCCGTCACGAGACATCACGCGTCGGCGACGATTTAAGCGCTGCGTCGACACGATGCGCTCGTCGTGGCAGTGAATTAAGCGGTCCTCACACTGAAGCGGCTTCTCGGCGTGAGAAATTAGCCGTTCCGGACTCGCGACCGAATCGCAGCGATGACCCGACGGCACGAGAGCGGCGTAGAAATGGTTCAAATGGTTCAAATGGCTCTGAGCACTATGGGACTTAACTGCTGAGGTCATCAGTCCCCTAGAACTTAGAACTACTTAATCCTATCTAACCTAAGGACATCACACAACACCCAGTCATCACGAGGCAGAGAAAATCCCTGACCCCGCCGGGAGAGCGGCGTAGAAGCGTTTTCTCTCGACTGTCCACACCACAGCGGTATTTGCTGCAGTGGCGTGACGTAATTCTCTGCATCCTTGAAACTGATGATGTCGTCCGACGAGGAAGAGGCACTTATCACAAAAGACGAACGAAGAGCGAGATAAACACTGATTTAGAAACTAAATACATTACATCTGATATCAGAAGCAGCAAAGTTTGATAATTACTATTGTAATTCTTTCAGAAAACTGAAGTGTGTGCTTGACATTAATTTGGAAAAATCGTTGGATCGTAAATATCATAACCTAATGCCGAAACTCTGTATGGACGAAAATAGGTTTTTCATTTACTTTAGAATGAGAAGCGAATTTTTTGAATACTATTAAAGACGTTGAGGGAAAACAGGACACAACTTTGCGTGAACCTGTTGCGCCTGAAGAACGCGTTTTCATCACTTTACGGTAGTAGTACTGCAATCTAACGTACATGGAAAAACTTTTTTATATTGCCCTGTTACAAATGATCTGTACAGGACACAAAAATAACAAAAGAATACTTATGACAGAGATAATAGAGATATATTGTGAACTGTAATTTATTTATGGTGAATGACTGCACCTATCTTGCAGCAGACGCTATACTTCTCAGTTTAATGGTTTCACAAGCATCATTGGAACAGTTAAAAGCGTTATCTTGCATATGGTTTGCATTATTATTTGAAGTTGACTGCGTGGCATCGTTACTATTATGTGCTGGCATTTCCTCTGTTTGCTCCTAATGTGAGATCTCTTCGCTAGCTGCGTCATTTTTAGGTTTACCAGGCATGTCTTGTCCATGAAAATGGCTGCACCGTTTCGGAATATGCTGAGAAAGTAAGAGGGCCTTCTATAGAACAGAACGTATCTTTTCAGACCCTCAAAGTTCTTTTCTTAGCGATACGTGGCGTGCAATATCTGCCAGTCGTTTCACTCAGGGTGATATGATACTCTTGGCGTTGTTTTTGTTTGCAGGAACAGCGGGCGTTTCACTTCTCCTGTCTCCCACGTCACAGACGACTGATTTCTTTTACAGGGAAGAAGAACAACTTTCACATTGCTCTGTTCCTTCTTTATACATATCTAAGATGCAGGTGCAGGTACAGTGTCTTTTCAGTCTGCAATAACTGAAAGTGCTTAGAGTCTAAGACCCGATACATCAGTAGCTGTTAACGCAAATAGCAAAAAGGGATGGAAAGTCTCCATTTGTTTAGCCCATGCCATTTCTTATTTTCAAAGACTGTCCCGTTTTTTGTTCTAATATTTCTTAAAATTTTATGATTTCACGTGTTTCCTTCTTTTTTCAAGCTCTATCCCTGACTTAGAATGGTCGTTATGAAGCATGTATTCTGAAATATCACTCCTTCACAAAAAAATGGTTCAAATGGCTCTGAGCACTATGGGACTTAACATCTATGGTCATCAGTCCCCTAGAACTTAGAACTACTTAAACCTAACTAACCTAAGGACATCACACAACACCCAGCCATCACGAGGCAGAGAAAATCCCTGACCCCGCCGGGAATCGAACCCGGGAACCCGGGCGTGGGAAGCGAGAACGCTACCGCACGACCACGAGATGCGGGCCACTCCTTCACACAAGCTGTTAATTTTACTGGTATTCAGTATATTAATTTCTGTCAGGTATTACATCAGTAGTATACATCACTAATATTGAATTCTAATACCCTTTTCAAGGGCTATTACTCTTTTCATGTTAGACACGTCAGTAACAATGATGTGTGTCACTTTGGATCAGAAGAGATTCTCTCTGGTAGGGAGCGGCTAACAGAAGTGGTACAGTCTTCCAGTCTTGCTTGCAAGATGAAAGCAGAGCTGACCATTTGCAGAATAGTCGACAGGACCGATTGCGGACCTCTGGTACAGAGCCGAGTGGAGAGACTGAATCAGAGGCTCAGACTGTTCTGCGACCGTGTAGGCTGCCGATTCCTCGACTTGCGCGAAAGGGTGATTGGGTTTCTGGTTCCGCTAGGTCAGGTGTTTCCGGAGATACGCATAAAATATCATCCGAATCGTGCTAAACGCATTCTCTGAAAATTATTTCGAGCAGTTAGTTCATGAGCCCACGCGAATAATAAACGGTTGCGAAAACACACTTCTCCTCTTAGCAACAAATAATCCTGAGTTAATGACGAGCATAAAAACTGATACAGGGATTAGTGAACACAGGGCTGCCGTAGCAAGCCGTAACATTGTAATCCCCCTATCCTCTAAAAATAAGCGAAAAATATACCTATTCAAAAATCAGTTAAAAATTCACTTGACGCCTTCCTGAGAGACAATCTCCACGAATTCCAAATTAATACTATAAGTGTAGACCAGATGTGGCTTGAATTCAGTGAAATAGTATCAGCACAAATTGAGAGATTTATACCAAATAAATTAACAAACGACGGAGCTGATCCTCCTAGGTAGACGAAACGGGTTGCCGAAACAATGAAAAAGACATGACATATTTAAACAGAAGCAAAATCCCCAAGATTGGCGATCTTTTACAGAAGCTCCAAATTTAGCGCGGACTTCAATGCGAGATGCATATAACAGTTTCCTCAACGGAACTTTATTTCGAAACCTGGAAGAAAATCCAAAGGTATTCTGGTCGTATGTGAAGTATGTTAGCGGCAAAAAACAATTAATGCCTTCTCTGCGCGATAGCAATGGAGATACTATCGAATACAGTAACGCCAAAGCAGAGTTACTAAACAAAGCCTTCCGAAATGACTTCACAAAAGAAGACGAAGTAAATACTCCAGAATTCGAATCGAGAACAGCAGCCAACATCGTCTCAGTTATGTGGCTGGATCTGTGATTTCCTGTCAGAGAGGTCACAGTTCGTAGTAATTGACGGAAAGTCGTCGAGTAAAACAGAAGTGATTTCTGGCGTTCCCCAAGGTAGTGGTATAAGCCCTTTGCTGTTCCTTATCTATATAAACGATTTGGGAGACAATCTGAGGATCCGTCTTAGGTTGTTTGCAGATGACGCTGTCGTTTATCGACTAATAAAGTCATCAGAAGATCAAAACAAATTGCAAAACGATTTAGAAAAGATAACTGAATGATGCGAAAATTGGCATTTCACCCTAAATAACGAAAAGTGTGAGGTCATCCACATGAGTGCTAAAAGGAACTCGTTAGACTTCGGTTACACGATAAATCAGTCTAATCTAAAAGCCTTAAGTTCAGTTAATACCTAGGTATTACAATTGCGAACAATTTAAATTGGAAGGAACACATAGAAAACGTTGTGGGGAAGGCTAACCAAAGACTGCGTTTTATTGGCAGGAGGCTTAGCAAATGTAACAGATCTACTAAGGAGACTGCCTTCACTACGCTTGTACGTCGGCTTTTACAGTACTGCTGCGCGGTGTGGGATCCTTACCAGATAGGACTGACGGAGCACATCGAAAAAGTTCAAAGAAGTGCAGCACGTTTTGTATTATAGCGAAATATGGTATAGAGTGTGACAGAAATGATCCAGGATTTGGGCTGGACATCATTAAAAGAAAGGCTATTTTCATTGCGATGGAATCTTCTCACGAAATTCCAATCACCAACTTTCTCCTCCGAATGCGAAAATATTTTGTTGACACCGACCTACATAGGGAGAAACGATCACCACGATAAAATAAGGGAAATAAGAGCTCGTACGGAAAGATATAGGTGTTCGTTCTTGCCGCGCGTTGTACAAGATTGAAATAATAGAAAATTGTGAAGGCGGTTCGATGAACCCTCTGCCAGGCACTTGAATGTGATTTTCAGAGTACCGATGTAGATGTAGATAACAGTTATATATTGTTTCAAAATTTTTGCAATAGAATTATATAAATGGCGCTGGTTTTAAAATAAAGATTTGTTAACACGCAGGTACTTGTTACGATGAAACGATTACTGTATGGCCATAAAATTTGTTTCGGTACCTATCAGTCGTGTCCAGTTATTTGTTAAAGGACTGAAGATTTTGCATCTACATATTGTAGTCATATCTTTCGTTTACGGCTGCAGCTTCCCAGTTCACTAACTACTGCGGTCCACATGTCGTTATTCTTCCTGGTATTCCCGTAGTCACTATTAGTGCAAACGCCTGACTGCTTCAGTGAGTTTCTCTGCACACGTCCTGAGGTCGTGGCTACGTACGCCATCTAGCGCGATTCGGAGGCGGCGCGGCAGAAAGTGCTGTCTGCAGCGAACAGGCGGCATCGCAGCGTGGCGACACCGCCTGTCGGTCAGTCACATCAGCGCGGGCAGCCCCATTACACGACACGTGTCAAATCGTCTCAGGCACCCTGCCGCGACTTCGGCGCATTTACTGCCGCTTCTGTGTGAATAACACGTCATCGAGAAGAGAAACGGATCGATACGGACTACAGAACTACCTACGTGTATCTTACTCCAACTTGGAGCCATGTTAGAAAATTGTAAACAAACTACGAATTGGTGTGTGTCGCTAGAAAAAGTCGCTATCCACTACACTATATCATCTAAAATTTCTGTTCCATCACGTTCCTGCAAATGAAATCAATAAAAGGAAGCAACGGTCATATTGTTCCTGTCTTTTAATGTTACTTTTCCCTTTCAGTTTAGAGAGTGTACATACTGACACTATTGCTTTTAATGTATTGCTACCAGCAACAGCTACCAAATGTTGCTTTGTGAATAAAGCTGCAGATAAGATGAGATACAAGTCATACAGACAAATATACTAAACGATGTATGTGTCTCCGGCATGATCGCAGTGTGGTGTCACATACCTCCACAATTTAAAATGTATGTAGTCTACACTGAATATAGCTACGTTACTGCTTCAGAAGTAACTTCAATATGTTAGCTACATTTCTTACGCAACAATGTACAACGTCAAGAGCACCAGAAGTAAAATAGCCAGCGAGTACATATTTTTAAGTGCGCTCTGGACGAATAGATTTGCCATATATATGCCATAGATATGCCACAGGCGGGATTCGAACCTGCGACCATAGCAGCAGCGAGGTTCAGGACTGAAGCGCCTAGAACTGCTCGACCACAGCGGCCGGCTTGAGCTGGTAGCCCTCTGAAATAAAAAAAAAATTTAAAGAAAACAGTGAAAGGATCAACAACGGATGTCATGTGACGTCCGCAACGACCAAACAAAAAGTTAAAAAAAAAAATTGTCAGCGTGACGGACTATCGTTCTGAAGGGCCCGGGTTCGATTCCCGGCTGGGTCGGGGATTTTCTCCGCTCAGGGACTGTGTGTTGTGTTGTCTTCATCATCATTGCATCCCCATCCGGCGCGCAGGTCACCCAATGTAGCGTCGAATGTAACAAGACCTGCACCAAGGCGGCCGGACCTGCCCCGTAAGGGGCCTCCCGGCCAATGACGCCAAACGCTAATTTCCATTTTACTGCATGACAGCCAGTTGGCCACATTACACGCCACGTGCCACAAAAATCAGGCGAGCCAACTGCTGGAGCGCTATTTCTGCCACGTCAGTGTGGGGACAACTTCAAGCTCAAAGGTTTCAGAGGAAACTGTTCGGTCACAAAATTCAATAATTTCCCCTGTTAGTATGAGTCGCCGCTTAACAATCGCCTATCAGTCTTTCATTATGGCTCAGAGGAATTATGGTATTTCGAATTTAAGTAACCAATTCGTCGAGTAGCCATTGAGAAACGTTGCCGCTGTCTACTTTATGTCTGGTGCACTTTGGGCTATACAATGTTCTATGGGAACAGCAGCTAAGATATTGAAGTTACTTTTAAATCAGAAAAATATCTATCTCTAGACTAGACTAAATGCATTTTAAATACTGGGGGCACGCTGTGCTGCACTGCAGATGTACTGCAAACACATATACACTACTTGCCATTAAGATTGCTACACCACGAAGATGACGTGCTACAGACGTAAAATTTAACCGACAGGAAGAAGATGCTGTGATATGCAAATGATTAACTTATCAGAGCATTCACACAAGGTTGGCACCGGTGGCGACACCTACAACGTGCTGACATGCGGAAAGTTTCCAACCGATTTCTCATACACAAACAGCAGATGACCGGGGTTGCCTGGTGAAACGTTGTTGTGATGCCTCGTGTAAGGAGGAGAAATGAGCACCATCTCGTTTCCGATTTTGATAAATGTCGGATTGTAGCCTATCACGATTGTGGTTTATCGTATCGCGACTTTGCTGCTCGCATTGGTCGAGATCCAATGACTGTTAGCAGAATATGGAATCGGTGGGTTCAGGAGGGTAATACGGAACGAAGTGCTGGATACTAACGGCCTCCTATCACTAGCAGTCGAGATGACAGGCATCTTATCCGCATGGCGGTAACGGATCGTGCAGCCACGTCTCGATCCCTGAGTCAACAGATGGGACGTTTGCAAGACAACAACCATCTGCACGAGCAGTTCGACGACGTTTGCAGCAGCATGGACTATCAGCTCGGAGACCATGGCTGCGGTTACCCTTGACGCTGCATCACAGACAGGAGCGCTTGTGATGGTGTACTCAACGACGAACCTGGGTGCACGAATGGCAAAACGTCATTTTTTCGGACGAATCCAGGTTCTGTTTACATCATCATGATGGTCGCATCCGTGTTTGGCAACAATGCGGTGAACGTACTTGGAAGCGTGTATTCGTCATCGCCATACTGGCGTATCACCCGGCGTGATGGTATGGGGTGCCATTGGTTACACGTCTCGGTCACCTCTTGTTCGCATTGACGGCACCTCGAAAAGTAGACGTTAGATTTCAGATGTGTTATGACCCGTGGCTCTACCCTTCATTCGATCTCTGCGAAACCCTAGATTTCAGAAGGATAATGCACGGCCGCATGTTGCAAGTCCTGTACGGGCCTTTCTGGATACAGAAAATGTTCGACTGCTGCCCTGGCCAACACATTCTCCAGGTCTCTCACCAATTGAAAACGTCCGGTCAGTAGTGGCCGAGCAACTGGCTCGTCACAATACGCCAGTCACTACCCTTGATGAACTGTGGTATCGTGTTGAAGCTTAATGTGCAGCTGTACCTGTACACGCCATCAAATGGTTCAAATGGCTCTGAGCACTATGGGACTCAACATCTTAGGTCATAAGTCCCCTAGAACTTAGAACTACTTAAACCTAACTAACCTAAGGACATCACACACACCCATGCCCGAGGCAGGATTCGAACCTGCGACCGTAGCAGTCCCGCGGTTCCGGACTGCAGCGCCAGAACCGCTAGACCACCGCGGCCGGCGACACGCCATCCAAGCTCTGTTTGACTCAATGCCCAGGCGTATCAAGGACGTTATTACGGCCAGAGGTGGTTGTACTGGGTACTGATTTCTCGGGATCTATGCACCCAAACTGCGTGAAAATGTAATCACATTTCAGTTCTAGTATAATACATTTGTCCAATGATACCCGTTTCTCATCTGCATTTCTTCTTGGTGTAACAATTTTAATGGCCAGTAGTGTAAGTATGTCGTGTATTATACTTGTCCGTGTGACAGGTATTCCACCTTATAGCCTGTATTGATAAAACCTCATTCACAAAATACCATTTAGCAATTACTTCCGTAAGCGATGTATTAACAACAATTTAAAGATTGACTTTAATATTGTTCAGTACATTCACTGTATATTTGGAAAGGGTCCAAATGGCTCTGAGCACTATGGGACTTCGCAGCTGAGGTCGTCAGTACCCTATAACTTAGAAGTACTTAAACCTAATTGACCTAAGGACATCACACACATCCATGCCGGAGGCAGGATTCGAACCTGAGCCCGTAGGGTCGCGCGGTTGCAGACTGAAGCGCCTAGAAACGCTCGCCACTCAGGCCGGCTATTTTGAAAGGGAAAAGTAATATTAAAAGATAGGACTGTTTCTTTGTTTTATTGATGTCTTTTAGAATGGATTAATTCATTTGTGACTAGGCGATGGAGTACAAATTTAAGATGGCATTATGTAATGGTTGGCCACTTGTTTTAGAGGCTATCGGTTCACATTGATTCGTATTCTGTTTACAACGTTTATATCAAGATACCAAGCTGAAGTAAAATAACTGCAGGTGTTCTCAAGCAAATATCCTGATAATGTATCCCCACACTAACGCTGTGGCGCACCCGAGATTTTTGTGACACGTGTCGTGTGACGGGGCTTCCTACACCGATGTGGCTACCCGCCAGGCGGTTCCGCAGTGGTATGCAGCATTCCCTGCCGCGACACCGACTTTCCACTCCAGATAGCGTTCTCTGTCGTAGAATAACGAAAAGTAGTGCATGTGCCCACGTCATCGTCAAGTGTACGGAGAGACGTAACGGGGCTGTGAAGCGTTTTCCTTTTCTGTTCCATATTTCTTACGATGACTATAGGAATACCAAGAAAATGACGAAATTTAGAATGCATTGGCGAATGAATTGCGAATAACAGCAGTAAACTCAAATTACGGCTAAAATATGTACACGATAAAATCTTCACCCATTTAACAAACAAACTGAAACGGCCGACAGGTAGAAATGCAAACTTTACGATCAAACTGGAATTCTTCTCCCTGTTACAAGCCTTCGTGTGAATACAAATGTATACTTAAATCCAGTGGTATTTGTAAAACGTCTGTTTCTAAATTTTAAAAATACGTAATTAGTAAGTGTAGCACGAAAAGAGTAAGATATTAACCTTCGTTCTACCTGAATGATAGCAAAAGCAACTAATGTTTTCACATTCATTACAAAGATTTGGCCATGCTTTTGCCTGCAAACCACCTAACTCCACATTATTTTGATACAGATAGCGCACTCTATTCATGTTACATGGAAATTTCTATTTAACTGGCTTCAAAAATTGTTTTTAGTGCTTCAAGGCAGAGATTGTAATTGTAAAATACATAAAACATACAAATATTACAAATCCTACGTGACACAGAAATACATGACAAACATGTACTTAATAATTGAAATAATTCACAATATTTTTGCTGTCATACTCTAAATTTCAGAGGGCTTGCTGTTCTCGTCATGAATAGTCGAAAAATTTGGCCTTTCCAAATTTTATAAGATACATACTATCTTTATAAGACATATTTTGATTGATACCTTTATTTCTGTTTGTTGACATAATGTGCGCTTATGAGCCCTCATGGCAAAGGAATTTTCAACTTCCCTTCTAGCAACACCAAACTTAATATTATTATGCCCTCTAGAAGAATCGCCGGCCGCGGTGGTCTAGCGGTTCTAGCCGCTCAGTCCGGAACCGCGCGACTGCTACGGTCGCAGGTTCGAATCCTGCCTCGGGCATGGATGTGTGTGATGTCCTTAGGTTAGTTAGGTTTAAGTAGTTCTAAGTTCTAGGGGACTGATGACCACAGATGTTAAGTCCCATAGTGCTCAGAGCCATTTGAACCATTTTGAAGAATCATCTTTACATTGCTGCTGTAGGAAATTGCGCGTAAGGTATGGCTTAAGAGCGAACGAAACCTCCGTCACCAGTCAGTACATGAGGGTAAGATGTATTTCATCTGGGAAGATTTTCAGGAGCTGGAAAACTAATACAGTTCTCATCAACTTACTGACCCATATTAGGTGCCTCGAAAATCTCCCCGTCACTATTTATTTCATAATCCTATATATCGACACAAAAAAATTCCATGAGCAACGAAATAAATTTATTCAAGTAGCACAAAAAAATTTGCCCACTTTCTCGTGGACATTTAATAGTGACATATTCCCGTTAATATTGCCGACAAAGCTCGGAATTCCCCATGAATCTCTAAAACCTTCAGGACATTTTTTTTTCATATTACGAATTTGATTCTGTATTACAGACTGGTGAAACAATTGCATCTACAGTTCAATATCCCGCTCAGAAACGGTGGCCTATGGTACAGTAGGAGTCACCTGTAGCGAGACACTTCGAACAACCCATTAACAGAACTTAGTGTTAGCCATACACAGCGTCGAGAAAAACTGTGTCACGAAATTTTAACCCTAGATGCCTGATGCTAGTAGGAACCAAAATTACTAATGTTATGTAGGTCGACAACGCACCATTTTCAAACTACGGAGCCCGCATCTCGTGGTCGTGCGGTAGCGTTCTCGCTTCCCACGCCCGGGTTCCCGGGTTCGATTCCCGGCGGGGTCAGGGATTTTCTCTGCCTCGTGATGGCTGGGTGTTGTGTGCTGTCCTTAGGTTAGTTAGGTTTAAGTAGTTCTAAGTTCTAGGGGACTGATGACCATAGATGTTAAGTCCCATAGTGCTCAGAGCCATTTGAACCATTTTCTCAAACTACGGAAACTTCGCGCCACGCGCTCCGATTGTCCGTGGGATTGCCCTGTTGCCATTCGTCGTTTGACGGGCAGCGCTATGGTCTTCGGTTCATACATACAAACGTCCCTCGCCCTGTCACTGCCCCAACGTGATAGGCACACGTGTCGAATAGGTCTTGCTGTTCGTCTCCACCTCACGTCAGAGGCATTCATACGTTACCTTCGCTTCGGAGCACACTCACGTCTCCTGCGATTTAGTCATACAGTAAGCTAGGCGGCACAGTAGAACAATGAGATCTGGTTTTTGTTTATGGACTAGCCGACGGTAATGCGCATGAAGCTCGACGGTTGTATGAGGAACTGTACCCAGAAAGATGCCACCCACACCCGCAAACGTTTACAGCAATTCACCGGTGACTTGGCGAAACAGGCTCCTTAGCGGGCTATCATGGTGATGCTGGAAGGCCTCGAACACGACGCGATGCTGCATTTGAAGATACTGTTCTCGAGCGCTTCGAGGAAGCACCTACGACAAGTACTCGAGCGATTCGACACGAATGGGGATCACTCATCGGTTAGTCTGGGAGATTTTGAGGGTTGTCGGCCAGCATCAATTTAGCTTCCACCCTGTCGAAGACCTAATCCTGTGGCGGACTATGTACACAGGCTAGGCTTTTGCCGGTAGTTTCTGTGACGTACTGTACGAGATCCCGACTTCCTCGCCGTTGTGTTATTTACCGACGAGGGCAAATTCCATCGGGGTGGCCTTTACAACACTCGAAACGTTCATTACTGGGCAAGGCAAAATCCTCACGTCACGTACGGCCACGGGCACCAGGAACGATTTCGCTCAACATTTGGGCAGGCATTGTGGGTGACCATCTGATTAGGCCTGTCCGTCTATGTCCTCGACTTACGGGGACAAATTAACTTCACTCTTTGCAAGAAACTCTACCCGGGCTGCTGGAAGATGTTCCCCTGGACAGTTACGCATGTGGTTGCAGCATGATAGGGCGTCCACGCATAACAGTCGTTCTGTGAGTGGATATTTAAATAACTCTTCGATGGCCGGATAGTTGGCAGAGGTACTCTTAGTACTTGGCCCACGTGATCGCCAGATCTCACGCCACCGGACTTTTTCCTGTGGGGAATCTTTAAGGTTCTATTACACCCACCCGGGGATGAATTACCTAGAAACGAAGAGAAATTAATGAATCGAATTCAACATGCCGCCAATCACATCAGGGCACTGCCAGGAATCTTTGAAAGAGTTCGGGAAAACACCGTTACCAAGCTTTTGTCGAGTCAGATGGTCGCCAGTTCGAGCACCTGCTTGAAGTAAACAACTGACTAGCTACAAGAAAGGCCCTTTTCAGGGCCGACATAGTTTGTTACAGGCTTTCTATACGCGAACTACCGGCTGTCGACGAGTTTGTTCCGGGTACGTCTTATCATGAAACTACAATGGATGCGCCGGCCGAGGTGGCCGAGCGGTTCAAGGCGCTTCAGTCTGGATCCTCGCGACCGCTAGGGTCGCAGGTTCGAATCCTGCTTCGGGCATGGATGTGTGTGATGTCCTTAGGTTAGTTAGGTTTAAGTAGTTCCAAGTTCTAGGGGACTGATGACCTCAGATGTAAAATCCTGTAGTGCTCAGAGCCATTTGAACCATTTTAGTTTAAAAATTGTGCTTTATCGACCTACACAACATTAGTAATTTTGGTTCCTACTGAAATCACCCATCCAGGGTTAAAAGTTCATGGCAAAATTTTTCTCCACCTAGTATATTAATGATATCATGCCTGGTACTAATTGATATGCTGAATAGCAATAAAATGAATAGCGCATGTGAAGGATACGTGTCTGATACGTACTTTCAGAGGAAGAGCTTCAAAAAAGAATGTAAAGATGTGACATCAAATATGAATTTCAGAGATACTGTAAAAACTTGACGATCTGTTGATGGAATAAAATGGTATAGGCTAAACAAATGGAGGCATTCCTTTCCTCTTTGTAATTTGTCTTACCCACAACAAACGTATCCGCCCATCAACTTGAAACACGTTCAGTTACTGCTGACTGGACAGAAGGAGCAAAGGAAGGTGAAAGTTGTCCCTCTTCCCTGCATAGGGGATCAACTGTCTGCGATAAAGAAGACAGGAGAAGTGAAACTCTTACTGTTCATGTAAAAGCAATGCCAAGAGAATCACCTCTGCAAGAAACAACTGGCAAAAATTGTTTGCCATATTTCGCTAAGAAAATGATTACGACGGTCTCAATAGAATCTTCCGGTTCTATAAAAGATCTCTATTTCAAAACAGTGAAGACTTTTGCACAGACAAGAAAACCCTGGGTGAAACTAAAAATGGTGCACTAACAGATGACCAAGAGTTCTTACATTTGAAGGAATCACATGATAGTAATGAGGCTACGCAATCAACATCAAATAATAATGCAAAGGATATGCATGTGATTATTTTCAGTCGTGACGGGTGTGAAATGGTTTAAATGGCTCTGAGCACTATGGGACTTAACTGCTGTGGCCATCAGTCCCCTAGAACTTAGAACTACTTAAACCTAACTAACCTAAGGACATCACACACATCCATTCCCGAGGCAGGATTCGAACCTGCGACCGTAGCGGTCTCGTGGTTCCAGACTGTAACGCCTTTAACCGCTCGGCCACTCCGGCCGGCACGGGTGTGAAAACACATAACTGAGAAGTACAGCATCTGCTGAAAAGTTGAAGAATTGCTTGATTATTTTTGTCTCTTGTGCAGTTCATTTGTAATTAAATGAATAGTGAAGTGTTTGTATGCACATCTGTTCGTAGTGCTACTTCCGTAAAGTGATGAACAACCGTTCTTCCAGAGAAACTGATTCATGATAAGTTGTGTGCCGTTTTCCCACATCGTGTATAATGAGATTTAAACTCTCATCGAAACATTCACTGGCCATTCTAAAGTAAATGAAAAACAATTTTCGTCAAGACACAGCTACAGCATTAATGTATGGTATTCACCATACTTGCGTCTCTCCAAATTCATATCAAATACCCACGTCCGTTTTCTGAAAGAATTGCAGTAGTAGCTATTAAAACTTACTGTTTCTAACTTGAGTCCTAATGTATCTAATTTGGACGTGAATGTTTAACTAACTTTTCGTTCATTTTCTATGACAGTTAATGTCAGAAGTTGCTGTTCTTCGTCTGACGAGATAATTTGTCTGACTAATTGCAGAGAATTACGTCACGCCGCCACCGCAGACTTTGCTGTAGTGTGAACAGTGAAGAGACAACCCTTCTCTGTCGCTCTGGTGCCGCAGGGGGAGCACCGTGAATCCTCCACAGCTAACTTCGCCTGCCGAGAAATAGCGTCGTTGTGGGACCATTTTATGGAGCTGTGTATGCCCTTGCAGAGGCGCTGATAGAGTTCGTCTCTGGGAGTGTGCTCCCAAAACGGAGCCATTTTTGGCGCAACAAGCATTGTGTGTGAACGGTACGCTGCGCTCGTGCAAGGACCATCGTTCGGCGGACACAACGTGATACTGAGGACATGTAGGAGGCGGATTTCTTGTTCCTGGGGTTCCTGTATTGTCTGGATATCTTATGTGACCGGTATATTTAATCAACGGCCGAATCTGTGAACTCTGTTGGTTAATCGAATGATTTCTGTATCTAATGTTTAAGATAACTGTGTGTACCTGGAGCATGGCTTAATCTCAAGTCGGCGCATGAAGAGTGGTGACGTTTTTATGCAGTATCACTGACGTGGTTCTCCATAGAATCTATGTACAATTACTGCAGGTTCGAAAAGCTGAGTTAAACTGATTGTCATTTTAATGCTTCCGACCTGTAACTATGGCAAGGTAGCAACGTTTTCATTTATATTGTTGTTGTTATTGTTGTTGTGGTCTTCAGTCCAGAGACTGGTTAGATGCAGTTCTCCACGCTACTCTATCCTGTGCAAGCTTCTTCATTTACCAGTACCTACTGCAACCTACATCCTCCGTAATCTGCTTACTTTATTCATTTGGTCTCCCTCTACGATTTTTACAATTCACGCTGCCTTCCAATACTAAATTGGTGATCCCTTGATGCCTCGGAACATGTCCTACTAACCGATCCCTTCTTCTAGTCAAATCGAACCACAAATTTCTCTCCTCCCCAATTCTATTCAATAGCTCCTCATTAGTTATGTGATCTACCCATCTAATCTTTAGTATTCTTCTGTAGCACCACATTTCAAAAGCTTCTATTCTCTTCTTGTCCAAACTATTTATCGTCCATGTTTCACTTCCATACATGACTACACTCCATACAAATACTTCCAGAAACGACTTCCTGACACTTATACCTATACTCGATGTTCACAATTTTCTCTTCTTCGGGAACGCTTTCCTTGCCATTGCCAGTCAACATTTTATATCCTCTCTACTCCGACCATCATCAGTTATTTTGCTCCCCAAATAGCAAAACTCATCTTCTACTTTAAGTGTCTCATTCCCTGATCTAATTCCCTCATCATCACCCGACTTAATTGGATTACATTCCATTATCCTGGTTTTGCTTTTATTGATGTTAATCTTATATTCTCCTTTCAAGACACTGTCCATTCCGTTCAACTGCTCTTCCAGTTCCTTGCTGTCTCTGACAGAATTACAATGTCATCAGCGAACCTCAAAGTTTTTATTTCTTCTCCATGGATTCTAATTCCTACTCCGAATTTTTCTTTTGTTTCCTTTACTGCTGGCTAAATAGACAGATTGAATAACATCGGGTATAGGCTACAATCCTGTCTCATTCCCTTCCCAACCACTGCTTCGCTTTCATGCCCCTCGACTCTTATAATTGCCATCTGGATTCTGTAATTGTAAATAGCCTTTCGCTCCCTGTATTTTACTAATGCAACCTTCAGAATTTGAAAGAGAGTATTCCAGTCAACATTGTCAAAAGCTTTCTCTAAGTCTACAAATGCTAGAAATATAGGTTAGCCTTTCCTTAATCTATATTCTAAGATGAGTCGTAGGGTCAGTATTGCCTCACGTGTTCCAACATTTCTACGGAATCCAAACTGATCTTCCCCGAGGTCGGCTTCTACAAGTTTTTCCATTCGTCTGTAAGGAATTCGCGTTAGTATTTTGCAACTGTGGCTTATTAAACTGATAGTTCGGTAATTTTCACGTCTGTCAACACCTGCTTTCTTTGGGATTGGAATCATTATATTCTTCTTGAAGTCTGAGAGTATTTTGTCTGTGTCATAAATCTTGCTCACCAGATGGTAGAGTTTTGTCAGAGCTGGCTCTCCCAAGGCCGTCAGTAGTTCCAATGGAATGTTGTCTACTCCCGGGGCCTTGTTTCGACTCAGGTCTTTCAGTGCTCTGTCAAACTCTTCACGCCGTATCATATCTCCCATTTCATCTTCATCTACATCCTCTTCCATTTCCATAATATTGTCCTCAAGTACATCGGAGTTGTATGGACCCTCTATATACTCCTGCTTTCTGCTTTCCCTTCTCTGCTTAGAACTTTGTTTCCATCTGAGCTCTTGATATCCATGCAAGTGGTTCTCTTTTCTCCAAGGGTCTCTTTAATTTTCCTGTAGGCAGTATCTATCTTACCCCTAGTGAGATATGCCCCTACATCCTTACATTTGTCCTCTAGCCATCCCTGCTTAGACATTCTCCACTTCCTGTCGATCTGATTTTTGAGATGTTTGTATTCCTTTTTGCCTGCTCCATTTACTGCACTTTTACATTTTCTTTTTTCATCAATTAAATTCAATATCACCTCTGTTACCCAATGATTTCTACTAGCCCTCGTCTTTTCACCTACTTGATCCTCTGCTGCCTTCACTATTTCATCCCTCAAAGCTACCCATTCTTCTTCTACTGTATTTCTTTCCCCCATTCCTGTCAATCGTTCCGTAATGCTCTCCCTGAAACTCTGTACAACCTCTGGTTCTGTCAGTTATCCAGGTTCCATTTCCTTAAATTCCCACCTTTTCGCAGTTTCTTCAGTTTTAATCTTCTTCACTTATGTATCTAGTGATATTTTAACTGATGTGTTAAGCCTGTGGTTAGAGGAGCCTTATTTGAGCATTCGAGTAATCGTTGCATTTGTGGGAGCTGATTTCATTAACAATTATTTTCATGGGGTAAATTTTTCAGCATGAACTGGAGGACATAACTGCAGTTTGTGGAAATGTGTAATTGTGGCAGAGTTTGTTAATTAGGGTGAATACCGGTCGACTGTGTTTTGACAGCTGTAGGCGGTATTCAGTAGGCCCTTTGCATCTAAATGTGAAGTTGTGATGAGAGCATACAGTTTGTGTACGTAGTCGTTAATAGAGCATGTGGGTAGTGCCAGTTAAGTGAAAGCGTATAGTCTCACTAATATTACACTTTCATTGATTAGACAGACGTCACAAATTCAATCAGTGTTAAACACTGTTAATGAAGCTTGTACTTAACGGATTTTTAAGTCGAAGATCTAGTCTCATTGAGTTGCTAAATGAGTACAGAATTAATATTGTGGTAGCGGGATATGTAGCAAAAATTATAATATTTAATCATTTGCCATATTAGCTTTACCTAATATGTTACAGACACGTACAGGGGGTACACCTAAAACGATTTGGTGTTCGAACGATTTTGGGAGAAGCAATGTTGTCATATGAACTTTAAGTCCTCAACGATGAAATTCTATTCATGATCCACGGGAATTAAGTCAAAACTTTATTTCCTTTAGTCTTCCTTTTCTGCGCAAGAAATTTTTGTCAGACATCATAGTTTCAGAAACAATGTTCACGCACCGCCAAATCCAGTCATACCAATTCCCTGTCCTACCACACTTTGATAGCAGACTATGGCTTAAGTGTTGTGAGCCGCGTGAATGATAAAAAGGACTAAATTTTAGGAATATTTATTAAAAGAAAATTTTAGATGGTTTTTTAATACTATATTGTTGTCGTTCCAGTATGACCGTAAGGGAGGTAACTAGGCTGACGGATCTGAAGAAAAAAGTGAACTGTGCATCCGAGGTGGCGTAGCGGTTACGTGATGTGATCGTCTGCAACACGATGCCACCGCACCTGCAGCTGACCGACTTAAGCGCGTCTTTCTCACTCATACATTTGGCTTTAGCAGAGTTGTCCTCTGCAATTTCTGTGTTATAAGTCGGTGAACCATCGTTCGATTTCTGGTGCGAGTCTTACATTACCTGAATGGTGATTTGCAAACCGTCCAGGGTTAAGAGGATTTCAGAAACCCATAGCCTTATGACAGAAGCAAGTCAAGGGGTTCCAAGAGCGTACACAGGTATTTTTCAGTAGAACAATGGAATACGTTACGGATACTGAAAATTCTCCTGGGAAGGAACTAGGATACATTGAATCAGTGTTTTCCACATCTCTTGAGGGTATGTACAAAATCGTCACTAAGCTGCCTGCCACCTTTGTGGGATCGGTATTTGTAGTAGTTGTCTGTTAGGAGAAGCGAATACGGTGAACATACGAGGGTTTCCCAGAAAGTAATGAAGCCTGTTTTTTTCTTCAGTAATCCTTTATTGAACATAATGAGAACTGCACACACAAAAGAATGGTGTTTTATCTACACACCCTATTTTTCCACATAATCTCCATCCCGTTCTACTGCATTTCTCCAGTGCTAAAGAAGGGCGTGCATGCCCTGTCAGCCGGTCGCTCTGTCCGTCGGTTCTAGGCGCTTCAGTCCGGAACCGCGCTGCTGCTACGGTCGCAGGTTTCAATCCTTCCTCGAGTATGGAATGTTTGCGATGTCCTTAAGTATAAGTAGTTCTAAGTCTAGGGGACTGATGACCTCAGATGTTAAGTCCCATAGTGCTCACAGCCATTTGAACCATTTGAGCCATGCCCTGTCAGTACCAATCCTTGTCCTGCTGCTTCACTGAGTGATTCACCTCATCAGCGTCCTCAAAATGTCTTCCACGAATGGCGTCTTTTAATGGCGAATGACAACATCATCTCGCTGCAACATTTCAGGCGTGACAGCCGTGGATGGTCTCCGTGAACGCTGCAAATCGTGGAGCTCTACCAAACCACCTTCTGATGGACTCACCCTCCGTGCCCAGCGACTTACTGTACCTCTGTTGACAGCAGATTCTCGATAGACTTTGCACAAGCATTTGTGAATATTCCCCACAGTTTATTTCTCTACAGTGACAAATTCAATGATGGCACATTGTTTGCAACGTACATCACCTACAGATGCCATTTTGAAACTGTCCTGCGGCTACGCTATCTGTCGGAAGTGATGGAAACTTGTCGCGCTCATTCAGGTGACTTCAAATAATACATAACGTTTAGCATTCGTTGCGTTGTTTCCGGCTGATAAAAAAAAATGAAGTGCATCACTTTCTGGCCAATACTCGTACATTAGGTTCCCTCCTCGAACTGCAAGGTAATGGACAGGTGTTTCGATTAAGAAATTTTCAATATTGTTAATTGTTAGTACCAATGGTTTCTGGCCGTTCAGAGCAGACGCTACTGGAGGTTTCGCAAAAACACTACCTCCTGTACAGTTTCTAATAGAGATTGACAGGAATTAGTAAAAAAGTTGCACTTTGGTGCGCAGCATTCCTGAAAACCATGGAAAGGATATGTTAATAGAATTAAAACCGGTGCTCATCCCTGTCTCTTTCATTTTAAAAGAAAATACTTGCCAGCAACACATTGGAAGGAATATGCCCGGCTGAAAGGACGTAAATAATGTTTAATGCTTGCCCAGGGAATTTTGCATAACTGTTGTTGTAGTGGTGTTCAGTCCGAAGACTGGTTTGATGCAGTTCTCCATTCTACTCTATCCTGTACAAGCCTCTTCGTCTATGAATAACTCTGAAACCTACATCCTTCTGAATCTGCTTACTGTACTCATCTCTTGGTCTCCCTCTACGATTTTAACCCACACACGTCCATCCAGTAATAAACTGGTGATCCGTTGATGTCTCAGAATGTGTCCTATTAATCTATCCCTTCTTTTAGTCAGGTTGTACCACAAATTTCTTTTCTCCCCAGTCGTAATCAGTATCACCTCATTAATTACGTAGATTACCCATCTGGTTTTCAAGATTCTCCTGTTGCATCACTTTTCAAAAGCCGTCATATTCTTCTTGTCGAAACTGTTTGTCGTCCATGTTTCACTTCCGTACATGGCTACACCTCAAAGACCTCCTGACACTTAAATCCATATTCGATGTTAAAAAATTTCTCTTCTTCAGAAACACTTTGCTTGCCACTGCCATTTTACGTCCTATATCCTAGACTTTGGCCATCATCAGTCATTTTCTGCCCATATAGTGAAACACATCTACTATTTTTAGTGTCTCGTTCCAAATTTAAGTCCCTCAGCATCACCTGATTTAATTCGACTACATTCCATTATTCTTGTTTTGCTTTCGTTGGTGTTCATCCTATATCTTCCTTTTGAGACTGTCCATTCCATGCAACTGTTCTACCAAGTCCTTTGCTATTGTATGGTGGCTATTGTTTCATGATGTTATTGGATGTGTTAATATTTGTAAAGGAAAATGTCATATTTGGAGAATTGTAGTCTGAGAAACAGTTGTTAAGTAGCCGTATCTGTGCCTGCGATGGCAGGACTGTGGAGTCGTAGACTCTTTGACTGTAGTGGAAAGCTGTGGCGTGCATCAGGCGACGTTCGTTGAGTGTACAGTGTAATGCATGGACGCACTTTTGGAACTATGTGCGTCGCAAATTTATTACGAGGAGAAATGGTGACACAGAACAATGATGGGATAGCATACGGACATAAAAAAGGTTTTGAAATGAACAAGGTTTTATTTGATGAGGTAACAAGTTAGTTTTGTTTTTGTAGATATGTGTTGTTGGTCCACTTCGCCCTCGTCGCAGGCGAGTTCCTGATAGTTATTTTGTCGATTAACCTGAGTTAATTTAATGTACCATGAAATTTATTAGATTAAATGAATTTTCATATTAGAACCTATAATTGTTTTCTTTGATGAGTTCCTTCCTAACTGAAATTTCACTACTTCAACGGTTGAATCATATGTTTCATTGGCACTGTGTGTCAATATTATGAATCCAATTTCCTCGACCAACTGCAGTCAGTTTTTAGCAGTACTTTTTTAGCTGTTGTGGAGTCTTGTTGTGTTTCCTTTTCTGCCAATACCTCATTTTGCAGGTGAGATTCATACTACGTGATTGTTTCGATTCCTTTGCGCAGTTCACATTCCCAGGTTTGTATTTACGATTATACGCAAACAACCAAAGGCTATACTCTTACACTGTCTCTGAGAGAATTACAATATGATAGGCAAACGTTAAAGATATTATTTCTCCTCCCTGGGCTTTAGTTCCTAATTTAAACGTTTCTTTTTCTTCTTTTACTGCTTGCTGAACATACAGATTGAGTGACATCGGGGATAGACTTCAATCATATATGACTAAATTCCGAAAGCCGCTCTTCGCCGAGGATGTAGTGCATATATAATTACCACTAACTTTCAAATCGCGCCATGATCACCATTAAAATATAGGGGAAATTAGATCTCGTACTGAGCCGTTGAGACAGCCGTTTTTCCCTCACGCGATCTGCGAGTGGGACAGAAGGAGGAAATATGACTTTGTCTCGAATTGTGCCCTCCGTCACACACCGCTTGGTGCCTAGCGGAGTATACAGGGTGGTCCATTGATAGTGACCGGGCCAAATATCTCACAAAACAAGCGTCAAACGAAAAAACTAAGAACAACGAAACTCGTCTAGCTTGACGGGGGAAACCAGATTACGCTGTGGTTGGCCCGCTAGATGGCGCTGCCATAGATCAAACAGATATCAACTAAGTTTTTTAAAAAATAGGGGCCCCCATTTTTATTACATATTCATGTAGTACGTAAAGAAATATGATTTTTTTAGTTGGACTACTTTTTTCGCTTTGTGATAGATAGCGCTGTAATAGTCACAAGCGTAGAAGTACGTGGTATCGCGTAACATTCGGCCAGTGCGGACGGTATTTGCTTCGTGATACATTACCCGTGTTAAACTGGACCGTTTACTAATTGCGCAAAAGGTTGATATGGTGTTGATGTATGGCTATTGTGATCAAAATGCCCAACGGGCGTGTGCTATGTATGCTGCTCGGTATCCTGGGCGACATCATCCAAGTGTCCGTACCGTTTACCGGATAGTTACGTTATTTAAGGAAACAGGAATTGTTCAGACACATGTGAAACGCCAACCACGACCTGCAACAAATGATGATGCCCAAGTAGGCGTTTTAGCTGCTGTCGCTGCTAATCCGCACATGAGTAGCAGATACATTGCGCGAGAATTGGGAATCTGAAAAAAGTCGGTGTTGAGAATGCTACATCAACATCGATTGCACCCGTACCATATTTCTGTGCTCCAACAATTGCATGGCGACAACTCTGAATGTCGTGTACAGTTCTGCCACTGGGCGCAAGAGAAATTACGGGACAATGACAGATTTTTTGCACGCATTCTATTTAGCGACGAAGCGTCATTCACCAACAGCGGTAACGTAAACCGGCATAATATGACCTATTGGGCAACGGAAAATCCACGATGGCTGCGACAAGTGGAACATCAGCGACCTTGGCGGGTTAATGTATGGTGCGGCATTATGGTAGAAAGGATAATTGGCCCCCATTTTATCGATGGCAATATAAATTGTGCAATGTATGCTGATTTCCTACGTAATGTTCTACCGATGTTACTACAAGATGTTTCACTGCATGACAGAATGGCGATGTACTTCCAACATGATGGATGTCTGGCACATAGCTCGCGTGCGGTTGAAGTGGTATTGAATAGCATATTTCATGATAGGTGGATTGATTGTCGAAGCACCATACCATGGCCCGCAAGTTCACCGGATCTGACGTCCCCGGATTTCTTCCTGTGGGGAAAGTTGAAGGATATTTGCCATCGTGATCCACCGACAACGCCTGACAACACGCGTCAGCGCATTGTCAATGCATGTGTGAACATTACGGAAGGCGAACTACTCGCTGTTGACAGGAATGTCGTTACACGTATTGCCAAATGCATTGAGGTTGATGGACATCATTTTGAGCATTTATTACATTAATGTAGTATTTACAGGTAATCACGCTGTAACAGCATGCGTTCTCAGAAACAATATGTTCACAAAGGTACATGTATCACATTGGAACAACCGAAATAACATGTCCAAACGTACCTACGTTCTGTATTTTAATTTAAAAAACCTATCTGTTACCAGCTGTTCGTGTAAAATTGTGAGCCGTATGTTTGTGACTATTACAGCACCATCTACCACTAAGCGAAAAAAGTGGTCCAACTAAAACATTCATATTTCTTTACGTACTACACGAATGGGGTTCCTATTTAAAAAAAACGCTGTTGATATCCGTTTGACCTATGGCAGCACCATCTAGCGGGCCAACCATAGCGCCATCTGGTTTCCCCCTTCAAGCTAGACAAGTTTCGTTATTTGTAGTTTTTTGTTTCACGCTTATTTCGGGAGATATCTGACCCGGTCACGATCAGTTGACCACCCTGTATATTCTGCGCTGGCTATTATGTGCTTTTGACAGTATCGAGTACTCTGGGATGCAAATTTGTAATCAGTGTGGAAATAGGTTGGTTGGTTGATTGGTTAGTTGATTTGGGGGAGGGGACCAAACAGTGAGGTCGTCGGTCCCATCGGGCTAGGTGTGGATGAGGAAGGAAGTCGGCCGTGCCTTTCAAAGGAAGCGTCCCGGGATTCGCGTGAAGCGATATAGGGAAATCACGGAAAAACTAAATCAGGATGTCTGGACGCAGGTATGAAGCGTCGTTCTTCCGAGTGCGAATGCAGTGTGCTAACCACTGCGCCATATCGCTCGATGTAGAAAGACTACAGGTGACGTACATATTCGTTGATTACAGTGGGAGCGTTTTGCAAAGTATGCAGCTGCTTACAAGCGCCAGGACATTTCATAAAATTGTCTTAAGCCGAGTCACAGTAGTTAATCAACCAGCTGCCACAGAACCGGGAGAGCGAGAAATGACCGTTTCATCACAGTGACGTAAAATACATATTACGGACAGCGAATCATGTAATTAAAAAAGAAAGGACTGCAAAACCAGATAAAAGAATTTTCTCAAGGCACATAAAGTTTCAACAAGAGACTCTGAAAGCACGAAAAGAGGTGAGTGAAATGAGGTAGGAATGTAAATAGCCGTGATAATCCAGATTTAATTAAATCCAAATCCTGGAGTAATTCTATTAAAGCCGGTCTGATATCTGCTCTTCTGGCTGTATGAAAAAATTACATTTTTAGGAAATGAACATTTCACAGAAAGAAAGCTTACTTATTTTTCGAACTTAATTAACATTTAACATATAATTAGCCACAAAACATCTGACGAAAACAACACTGTGATGATCACCGAATGAAATCGTGCAGTGATTAGCACACTGGACTCGGATTCGGAAGGACGAAGCTTCACATCTGCGTCCGACCATCCACATTTAAGAAAATGCTCGGATGAATCCTATGAAAGGGTACGGAAGATTTCCTTCTTCACCTTGAAACTTTCCAAGTTTGTGTTCCAATGACATCGATGTGACGGGTCTTTCAACCCTAATCTTCCTTTTCTAATACTGTGACGGTGTTGTGAAATGACTTTTATATCTGCATGAAGCGCACTGTGAAGTTATTGCAGCATTTCTACTTACATAAGGTAGTCGTAAAAGGAAACTTACTAACATATTGTGTTGAACGGCTGTAAGGTCTGTGGCAGGCAATGAAGTGGGGCACGCAAGCAGTTGTTGATCACTCAGTGTACATCATTACAACCTACTTGCAATGCATTACACTGAACGTATGTGGCTTTTATTTATAGGTAGATTTTTCTTCAGGTCCCTTATTTAATGATGAAAAATCTTCACACCTCACAAGCGTCTCGTAAATAATTATTAAATTCAGCTAAAAACTTCAAACCTGGCAGTGCATAAGATTTAATTGGACAATTAAAGATGTAGGCAAATGTTAACACAAAAATTAGTACCAGATGTGTTCAATAAGTAATGCAAGAAATGCTTTTCTCGGGAATTTTCGGTTGAAAAAATGGGGAATTTGTTGTGGAACATGGTGGAATATTTCCGCTTCAGACCCTTTAGTTTCATGAAGTACCGATAGGTTGGGCCGCTATACGTAGGCCTGAAAATGTCTTTGTAGATATTCATAGAAGCTTGCAGGATGTCTGTACAAGTCACGATGGTGTCAGGTAGGCATCCGGGGTGTTTTTCCGACACGTAAAATGGAAATGCAAGGATTCAGGGAAAAAATGAGTTTTATTCCCAAGAATTACCACTAAGGGATACAATGTTCATGAAAACTGGCTACGGCCGTGGAGTGAACCGCCCATGACACGGAAAGAACATTTTGGTCTCAATATCTATCAACATCCATACTCCGCGAGCCACCTGCCGGTGTGTGGCAAAGGGTACCCTGAGTACCTCTATCGTTTCTCCCTCCTATTCCAGTCTCGTATTGTTCATGGAAAGAAAGATTGTCGGTATGCCTCTGTGTGGGCTCTAATCTCTCTGATTTTGTCCTCATGGTCTCTTCGCGAGATATACATAAGACGGAGCAATATACTGCTTGACTCCTCGGCGAAGTTATGTTCTCGAAACTTCAACAAAAGCCCGTACCCAGCTACTGAGTGTCTCTCCTGCAGAATCTTCCACTGGAGTTTATCTATCATCTCCGTAACGCTTTCGCGATTACTAAATGGTCCTGTAACGAAGCGCGCTGCTCTCCCTTGGATCTTCTCTATCTCCTCTATCAACCCTATCTGGTACGGATCCCACACTGGTGAGCAGTATTCAAGCAGTGGGCGAACAAGCGTATTGTACCTACTTCCTTTGTTTTCGGACTGCATTTCCTTAGGATTCTTCCAATGAATCTCAGTCTGGCATCTGCTTTACCGACGATTATTTTTATATGGTCATTCCATTTTAAATCACTCCTAATGCCTACTCCCAGATAATTTATGGAATTAACTGCTTCCAGTTGCTGACCTGCTATATTGTAGCTAAATGATAAAGGATTTCTCTTTCTATGTACTCGCAGCACATTACACTTTTCTGCACTGAGATTCAATTGCCATTCCCTGCACCATGCGTCAATTCGTTGCAGATCGTCCTGCATTTCAGTACAATTTTCCATTGTTACAACCTCTCGATATATTACAGTATCATCCAGTAAAA
This sequence comes from Schistocerca americana, assembly GCF_021461395.2. NCBI lineage: Eukaryota > Metazoa > Arthropoda > Insecta > Orthoptera > Acrididae > Schistocerca > Schistocerca americana. Next base: position 631,994,495 of record NC_060123.1, on the reverse strand, counting down.
GCCTCAATGAACTTCCGATGTTATCCACAAGGTCATTTACGTCTATTGTGAATAGCAACGGTCCTACGACACTCCCCTGCGGCGCACCTGTAATCACCCGGAAGACTTCTCTCCATTGAGAAAGACTGATGGACACGTTCAGAGGGTAAGAAAGCCTGGCAGGCAAGAGAGCTACCCGCTATTTCGGCCGCTACCTCGCGGACGGCACCTGGTCCTATCATTGGTGGGTCTGTGGCTGAAAGTTGGTGTCTCACTCAGTAGCACCTCGGTGGCGTCCATAGCTCCGCAGAATAGCGTGGGAGCCAACTATAAGTAGTGCGTAGTAGTTTACGTAACTGCTCACGCCACTGCCTGAGGCTACGTCAAAACGATGTAAGTATATTACAATAAACGTTTTAACCATTATTACCTGTTACCATGTACAATTCCTTCCCCCTTCCATGAGAGCCAATTACGGTTCTGTGATTCTTATAATGGGTGACACTAATAACTCTTAACGACCAATTCAAAACATAAAAAGTTCTTGTTTTGACGTACATGGAAGGCGACCGACATTTAGTTTTCTTTTTTTGTTTAAAAAAGGTGTCTTAAAATTAATGGAGAGTTGAATTCTAATTTTAAAAAAATTGATCATTAAAGATGCAATAGGGGCAGTGAGTACAAAGTTTGTGTTCTTACTTTACGATTTCATAATCCATTGGTGTCATTTGAGTCGTTCATAATTGAAATCTCTGTTAGTATACTTATATGGATATGGTGTCTGTTCTTTCGGATATGTCCGAAAGAACAGACATTTTTGATGACCTGCAGCCGTCTAGAACGAAATTAGAATTATATTAATACCTTCAGCTGCTAACGGCGTTGATATATATCAACGGGGACAGGTGAAAATGTGTGCCCCGACCGGGACTCGAACCCGTGATCTCCTGCTTACATGGCAGACGCTCTATCCTTTTTCTTTATTTCTTCTTTTTTTTTTGCATTTTGTTCGTTGTTGATATTTGTGTTTGGTCGTGGCGGACGTCACATGACATCCGTTAAAGTTCGTTTGTTGATCCTTCCACTCAGTTTTTTATTATAGAGGCCAAGCAGCTCTCTGACCCAACACCCTGAGCTACCATGCCGGCTCCCCATCTGAGCCACCGAAGGCACAGAGGATAGTGCGACTGCAGGGACTACCTCACGCACGGCTCTGACGAGACCCACATTCTCACCTTGTATGTCCACACACTACATTCGTAGTGTCCCACCCCAACACACTCACTACTCGTGGAAGACATTCTTACCAAGTCCCGTAAGAGTTCGGGGAATATGTGTGCATCCGCACGGAAGAAGAAGGTCATGGCCGTTATTGCCAGAACTACACACTTATATGGAGTTGGTGTCTGTTCTTTCGGACATCATTCATGACTTGGAGCCGTCCAGAACGAAATTAGAATCAATGGTGTCTGTTCTTTCGGACTTGTCCAAAAGAACAGTCACCCTCTCCATATAAGTATATAGTTCTGGCAATACCGGCCTTGACCTCCTTATTCAGTGTGCATGCACACATATTCCCCGAACTCCTACGGAACTTGGTAAGAATGTCTTCCATGAGTAATGAGTGTGTTGGGATGGGACACTACGAATGTAGTGTGTGGACATACAAGGTGAGACTGTGGGTCTCACGGGAAGCGTGCAAGGGATAAGTCCCTGCAGTCACGCTATCCTCTGTGCCCTCGGTGGCTGAGATGGATAGAGCGTCTGCCATGTAAGCAGGAGATCCCGGGTCCGAGTCCCGGTCGGGGCACACATTTTCACCTGTCCCCGTTGATATATATCAACGTCCGTTAGCAGCGGAAGGTATTAATATAGTTATAATCTCTGTTAATACAATGTCTTTTTCTACACACTATCCGAAACAGTCGGAGTCGGTGCAGCGGCCGGTAGTCGAATGCAAGCGCAGAGTCAAAGCAGTGGTGGACGTACTGGCGGCGACCAGCCGGACTGGAGGTGAGCGAAAGTGCACGTCACCCGGTCACCGTAATACGGACCCGGAGTCGAGATGGTTAGAGGGCCGGCTAGCCGAATGAGAGCGTGTCGAGTACTAGCGACTGCAACACTCACAGGTGGGAATCGCGTCAAGGTTCAAGTGACTCACAATGAACAGGGAGTAAACTAACAATAAATGACAGATACGAATAAAGAATGAGTCTGTAAGGGGACTAATTGGCAGTTGAAGAAACCAGGTATCAAACGTTTTCATTACAGGTAGTTGTAATCCGTATATGCATTCCCTTCACGTGTTTAAGTCAAGTATTATGCATTTTTATGCGATCGGGAATGCTCAGTAGCAGCCAGGCTACATGTACATTTAACAATTAAGCGTCAGCAAGGAGCATTAGTGATGAAATCATAGGAGGAAATGTTGTGCAACCTTAGTAGGGACAAGATCCGACTATTCGGAAGCAGGATCTTACAGTCTGAGACAGTCTTCCGAGTGAAACTTCCGTCACAATGTCCGCAAACGTGACGTCAGATCCACCTAACAACAGCGATCTGAACGCCCATTGGCTGAAAGTTTTGATATATCATCATCATCATCATCATCATCAGCCAATTCAATCATTAAATGATGTGGCCTCTTCGAGTCGTGGATTCAGGTAGGCTTTCAGAAGTCTTCTCCAAGTGGGACAGTCTTGGGCAGTTCTCTGCCAGGTGTTACCAACGATCCTCTTGATGTCTTTGTCCCATCTGTCTGGTGGTCTTCCTCTAGGCTTCCGGTGCTCTCTCGGACTCCACTCCAGTACTAGCTTCGTCCATCTGTTGTCTTTTCTTCTTGCGACGTGGCCAGCCCACTGCCATTTCAAGGAACCTACTGCCTCTAAAATGTCGTTAACCTTCGTCACAGACCGGATGTCATCTGCCCTTTTGCTGTCCTTTCTTGTGTAGCCCAGCATTGATCTCTTCATGGCTCTCTGTGCTGTTCTAAGTTTCCCTTTTGTAAATGAGTTCAGTGTCCATGTCTCGCAGCCATACGTCATCACAGGAAGAATGCATTGATCAAATACTGCTTTCTTCAGATTTACTGGCATTTTTGATCTGAATACTATTGAATTCTTCCCAAATGCTTGCCAGCCAAGCTTGATGCGTCGATAGGTTTCTGGCCTTATGTTTCCCTTCATATTTATAATCTGGCCAAGGTAGACATATTCACTGACCTCTTCTAATAGACTGTCTTCGACTTTCACATCTCCAGCTGGGACCCATTTGTTGGACATTACTTTTGTTTTGGAAAGGTTCATGTTCAAGCCAACCAGCTGACATTCCGATGCAAGATCTGTAACTAACTTTTGGAGCTCTGGGAAGTCTTTGGCCAGTAAGGCAATATCATCAGCAAATCTCAAGTTGGTAAGCCTTCTTCCATTAATTCTAATTCCCTTACCTTCCCAGCTCAGCTTTGACGTAACCATTTCCAATACAGCAGAGAACGGTTCTGGGGAGATGGGATCGCCCATTGGCTGAACGTTTTGATACATATATGAAACGAGAGAAGTGGCCTTATTTGCTGAGGGAGAAAGTGGGTGTCTCTCTTGCCCTTCGGGAAGTCAGGGAGAGTCAGTCGCGAGGGGCCACTCAAAACGCACAGTCGAGTAACCGGGGCGGCTCTAAAAGAACGATCGCAAGGGTATATTTCAGCTGTTAAACCAGATATAAAGTGAAGTTATTAGTTACCAGAACGCCACGTGTCATAGGCAGTGTCTATCATTATATAAAGTGAGAAAACTGTGTTAATGTGATGCAAAGGGTCGAATATAACGGCGTAGCCCAGAGCCGCCATAGTGCAAATTCTGATTCTGTGACGTGTTCGACAAAGCAATTTCTGTATTAAAACAAGTATAGTACAAACGTTGTTGACAATTAAAAACTGGCACCCCTGAACACTCCACTTCAGCAGGATCACCACCTACATGGAACCTGGCGACTGAGCGCTACTACTGTGCTACGAGGGACTTACCGAAGTAGCAAGACACCGGGTTAGTGATACCGCCCAGAGAAGCACTTCCTTCTCGCTACATTGTCACTGAGGGCGTGTATAGTTAGTTTGTTTTTACTCATGGCACCTGAAAACCACTTTCCCATAATTTTTTAACAAATTTGCGAAAAGCTTGAGAACACAGCCGTACAAAACTCTATGGTTTAACCTATTGGGAAGGGCATACCCATCAGACGTCACAAACAGTATTCACCATCTGGCTGGGGATCCAGTACAACCTGTGGTGGTGGCTCGCGAGATTTACTGTAGCCATATTTATACATAATCCATACAATCATGCCAATGACACAGATGTAACGCTTGAAATGACCACTCGATTGGAATAATCCTGAATGTGCTATTCAGCAATGTGCGAAGTAGCAAACGGAGTGACGAAGGAACACATTTTTGTGACAACCGACAAGCAGAAAAGTTATATTTCTATCCGTTAAAATTAGGCGTGCGTTACCGAAGTGCGGAGCGTTCGACATCTTTGTAAGGCTTTGCGTTTATGAGGACGCTGTTGACGCCTTACGACGAGACCTGAGTAAGCAAAACGGATCACTGCAACAAGAGAGGAGAGATACCTCGGTATAATACAGCTGTAAAAGAATGTGATAGCCTTGTTACTGTTGGAAGGCTTAGTACCGATTAATCCTGCTATCTCCTCATCGACAGAAACAGACCTCACAATACGGCAATAGGGTAATTACTTGAAGCGGAAGCGTCAAAATATTAACTGCAGCAGCATGCTGTCATGGGCGCCCACTAGCAATTCCAGCAGAACGGAAGCACATGCATGGTCAGTAGCGTAAATAACCGTGTCATCAGACTCGATCCAAGCTTATTCGGTCTACCGTAGAAATTAATAGGCGTCTAGTCTCGCGTCAGTCGATAGATTACGCTTTTTCCCGTTTCAGTTTTCCTAACGACGTAGTGGTGTGGCCACTAAGCCAGTTCTTCGCAAGTCGTTGTGCCTTATTTTGGTATATGCGATAGAGCTTGTGGCGGCCTCACTGTTAATGACAACGATTCTAAAAATATGCTAGTGCAGGTAACCACCATCAGTTCCATGACCTATTCTTTCCCTGTCTCCCGCAATATACAGGGTGGTCCATTGATAGTGACCGGGCCAAATATCTCACGAAATAAGCATCAAACGAAAAAACTACAAAGAACGAAACTCGTCTAGCTCGAAGGAAGAAACCAGATGGCGCTATGGTTGGCCCGCTAGATGACGCTGCCATAGGTCGAACGGATATCAACTGCGTTTTTTTTTTAATAGGAACCCCCATTTTTATTACGTATTCGTATAGTACGTAAAGTAATGTGAATGTTTTAGTTGGACCCCTTTTTTGGCTTTGTGATAGATGGCGCTGTAATAGTCACAAACGTATACGTCTATCAGGTAACATTCCGCCCGTGCGGACGGTATTTGCTTCGTGATACATCACCCGTGTTAAAATGGACCGTTTACCAATGCGGAAAATATCGATATCGTGTTAATGTATGACTATTGTGATCAAAATGCCCAACGGGCGTGTGCTATGTATGCTGCTCGGTATCCTGGACGACATCATCCAAGTATCCGGACCGTTCACCGGATAGTTACGTTGTTTAAGGATAAGCAAACAGGAAGAGTTCAGCCACATGTGAAACGTCAACCACAACCTGCAACAAATGATGATGCCCAAGTAGGTATTTTAGCTGCTGTCGCGGCTAATCCGCACATCAATAGCAGACAAATTGCGCGAGAACCGGGAATCTCAAAAACGTCAGTGTTGAGAATGCTACATAAACATCGATTGCACCCGTACCATATTTTTAAGCACCAGGAATTGCACGGTGACGACTCTGAACGTCATGTACAGTTCTGCTACTGGGCACAAGAGAAATTATGGGACGATGACAGATTTTTTGCACGCGATCTACTTAGCGTCGAAGCGTCATTCACCAACAGCGGTAACGTAAACCGGCATAATATGCACTATTGGGCAACGTAAAATCCACGATGGCTGCGACAAGTGGAACATCAGCAACCTTAGCGGGTTAATGCATGGTGCAGCTTTATGGGAGGAAGGATAATGGGCCCCCATTTTATCGATGGCAATCTAAATGGTGCAATGTATGCTGATTTCCTACGTAATGTTCTGCCGATGATACTACAAGATGTTTCACAGCATGACAGAATGGCGATGTACTGCCAACATGATGGATTTCCGGCACATAGCTCGCGTGCAGTTGAAGCGTAGCATATTTCGTGACAGGTGAATTGGTCGTCTAAGTACCATACCATGGCCCGCACATTCACCGGTTCTGACGTCCTCGGATTTCTTTCTGTGGGGAAAGTTGAAGGACTTTGCTATCGTGATCCACCTACAACGCCTGACAACATGCGTCAGCGCATTGTTAATGCATGTCCGAACATTAAGGAAGGCGAACTACTCGCTGTTGAGAGGAATGTCGTTACACGTATTGCCGAATGCATTGAGTTTGACGGACATCATTTTGAGCATTTATTGCATTAATGTGGTTTCTACAGGTAATCACGCTGTAACAGCATGCGTTCTCAGAAATGATAAGCTCACAAAGGTAGACATATCACATTGGAACAACCAAAATAAAATGTTTAAACGTACGTACGTTCTGTATTTCAATTTAAAAAACCTACCTGTCAGCAACTGTTCGTCTAAAATTGTGAGCCATATGTTTGTGACTATTACATCGCCATCTATCACAAAGCTAAAAAAAAGTGGTCCAACTAAAACATTCATATTTCTTTACGTACTACATGAATATGTAATAAAAATGGGATTTCCTATTTTTTAAAAAATGCAGTTGGTATCCGTTCGACCTATGGCAGCGCCATGCAGCGGGCCCACCATAGCGCTATCTGGTTTCCCCCTTCAAGCTAGACAAGTTTCGGTCTTTATAGTTCTGTCGTTTGACGCTTATTTCGTGAGATATTTGGCCCGGTCACGATCAATGGACCACCCTGTAGAGATTACTACTGTACCTAAATTACCGAAGTAACGTGCGCCATGGCGCGCACACTGCTCTTGGATTCAGCACGAAACGTATTTGTTATGTATAGTGCACTGCATGCAAGTCTCCCAGAGAGAGAAATTTTTGCGATTCATTTGAAAACTGCTGTTTCAAATGAACAAAGCTGCAATAATATGACATATCTATATCTGCCGTTTCTCAGTAGCTCAGTTTGAGCATCCTCTTTACTGCATTGAACATTTTTATACTATACATAAGAATATGAAAATAAAAATACACTTCAAAGCGGGGAGGCAAGCTCAGAGAGAGGAGGTAGAGTGTCGGACAAAATGTTCCGGCGTAACGCCGAGCGGCGGCACGACCATCAGGAACGAAACAGCAGAGAGGGCTGAGAGACGCCGACAGCCAATAGTACGCTGACGGACCCCTCTCTAGGACGACACAGAGACAAGAGCGGCATCTAGGCCAGGAGAATAGAAGCGCCGCTCCGTCTGGCCCCGGCAGAGATCGCGAGTCGAAGTCTAGCCGATCTACGAGCTCTACAGAAGTGGCCTGCATTTGTATTAGACTTGTATATTCTGGAGACAATTTTTATATTTCATTTTGCCCTTTGCTTGCGACATCCCATTTTATATTTCTCAAAGTTAAGTATTGTGATTTATCTTACTGTAATAAACTCTATTAATACAAGTTACTTAAATTGTGTATCTATCCGAGAAAGCAGGTCTCTTAGACACCCTATATTAAACGAGTTGGCAGGACACAACATAAAATTCATAATAATTTGCAAGGACATGCAGGCGGAGCTCCGAAATCTTACTCTAAACGCAATAAACATTTTCCCATGTATTTTTTAGTAGCTAGAGCAGGGGCTGTTGCGATAACTTTTCTTTCGTTATGTCTGCTCACATTTACTTCTGCACATAGATTGGTATATTTCACGTGAAAGAATTGAGGTAAGTGCGCATAACAGTTCTTACTGTACGTTAAGGTGCGTCATTAATTCGGATATTGCTTCTTGTTGCTAGGACACGACCTTCTTAGTAATTTTTGGTTCTCTCAAGTGCTTTGCTTCTGGGTGATGTATTCATTGTGGATCTTGTATCACTACGTGTTTTGTTTCTTTGTGCGTGTATCCTTTGTTACAGTAAGTCCCAGTCGATGACCTTTGCGGTGATTTATTCAACCTACCTGCAATGTCCTATGAATTGTTACGCTGCGTCGAAGATTCTGGCAGACGTCGGCAGTTGAAAAAAAAAATGTGTGTGAAATCTTAACTGCTAAGGTCATCAGAACCTAAGATTACACACTACTTAACCTAAATAATCCTAAGAACAAACACACACACCCATGTCCGAGGGAGGACTCGAACCTCCGTCGGGACCAGCCACACAGTCCATGACTGCAGCGCCTTAGACCGCTTGGCTAATCCCTTGCGTGGCTCAGCAATTGATTTTCCAGCGACGAACTTACCTTCAAGGCTGAAAACCGCAAGTCGGCGTGGTAAATCATAGAAAGGAGATTGAAGTATGTTTCTTTTTTTGTATATTTTTTGTGAGGACACAAATAACTGTGTTCAGTAAAATCGATACGCCATTTTGATGTGCGAAGGGGATATTGTGACGGTATTCCAAAGTTTTCTAACTGCGCCATGTAAAGGTGCTGGAAGATGTACCTAAACGAGGCTCGGCGCAGTCGCCGTGGTGTGTTATCAGTGCTACAGCCAGTAGTATTCGGTGTCGCGTCGGTAGCGAACGTACCTCTGGAGCGCGAGATGCTCGTCCGGTGCCTTTATGAAGAGCTGAGGAATGTTGGAAAATGTTCCTGGCTCGTTGGCGCAATGATAGAATCAATATCGATTGGTAATGCTCGGTAGTTTCCTGTTATCGTTACATATGCAAAGCACTTAATTTATTACAACTACGTTTTGTGGCTTAAGAATACGGCTGAAATAGAGCAGATTCATAAACTGGTAACACATAGTCACTTGTGCATGTTCACGTCCTTATACCGTGATAGCAGCTACAAAATAAATAGCAGTTCTCGCTCTGATTTGAGTGAAGCATTACTGAAAACAATCGATAATTGATAATACTTACATCGTACACAGAGTAGAAATTCGCGGCATTTGTGTCTTAATATGCGCTTTCTGTGTAGTTTGAAAACTCTACTAGGAGTGAGCATGGTTTGACTGTACTGAGGTATTATATTGCCTCTTTCACGTAGCAAGTATTTCCACGAAAATGCATATCGTAGAGGGCCCTTGCTAAAATATGGATCTCCGTTAGTCACGCCTGCTACAGTGACAGATAGGATGGCCGGCCGCGGTGGTCTAGTGGTTCTAGGCGCGCAGTCCGGAACAGCGGGACTACTACGGTCGCAGCTTCGAATCCTGCCTCGGGCATGGATGTGTGTGATGTCCTTAGGTTAGTTAGGTTTAAGTAGTTCTAAGTTCTAGGGGACTGATGACCACAGAAGTTAAGTCCCATTGTGCTCAGAGCCATTTGAACCATTTTTTGAACAGACAGGATGGTCAAATCTGCAGGGAAGTGTTAACTGAAATTTCTAATGGGACTGATGTGATTACGCAAAACTACGGCCGTTAGGGCCCCCCTGCGAGTCCGGGGGTTAGAATAGGCTCACGGTATTCCCGCCTCTCGTAAGAGGAGACTAAAAGGAGTCGCACTTGTTGGTGCCCTGTAGGGTTTGACCTCCATATTTCCAAATTTTCCTGAAGAGCGGACCAATTGAGGAAGGGCGCCTTACATGGTGTATCGTTTCCATAGTGCGTTGAGACCTTTAGCCTCCTTCTCGTCGTCGCAGTGCAGTCCTATTCATTCTCCATCTCTTGAGCGTGGTGACATTCCAGCGTGCGGTTTGCGCCGTGCACTATGCAGTGTCGCTTTCTGCACCGACGACGACCATGGACGTCGTTGCGCCTGATATCCAGCACGGTAGCCAGTTCGTTGTGGTGGGACCACCATGTACCATGTGGGTTGTAGCACCCATGACAACACAGGGATCGCTCTGCTGATGCCTGCGCCGTTAACTTCTCACGTATGCCAAGGACCAGATGCCTATCCCCCTGGGGCATCGGGACTTCCAGCAATGGCCACCCGGCCAGATGACCCTTGCTGTGGCTGGCTGGCGCCCATGAGGAGGGCCATTGGTCGGAGTGGGTGGCATCCGGGTGGATGACACGCTATGAAGGGTGGCACATCTTCTCTTGCTGGTGGCCAACCACCAGCATTCTCTAAACGTTCGAGGGATCAATTCAATGCGCAGAAATATGACCCCAAATCGTTCTCCTCCCTGGCCACACAATGGAAGGAACGAAAGGCTAAGGTTGGCAGTGAAGTTTATTCGTCCCATTATCTAGTATGTATGAGAGCTGATGGGGAGTCTTTCATCATGATGAAGCCTCAGTTCTTTGTAGAGCAATTACAGGAAATTTTGGGGAGGTGGAGGTCTTGTCCAAAATGCGCTCTGTGCCAGTTTTGATAAAAACAGGATCCTCTGCCCAGTCAGGGCATCACTCGCTTGAGGCAAGTTGGGGGATGTTTCTGTTACCATAAAGTTTAAATATGGTCTAGGGTCTTTTATTCCACATGGACCTTCTTTAGCAGTCTGATGACGAACTGAATGCCAATTTAGAGCGGTTAGGTTTTCATTTCGTCCGGCATGTTCATTGGGGTCTGGGGGGTAATAAGGTTGCCACCGGTGCCTTAATCTTGGCCTTCGGGGGTGATACATTGCCTGAGAAGGTCAATGTGGTGGTCTACCACTGTGGTGTCAAGCCCTATATCCCTTCACCAATGTGGTGATGTAAGTGCTGGAAGTTTGGCCACATGTCTTCCTGCTGTATTTCCAGCCTCACATCTCGAGATTGCAGGTGCCCATCACATCCCAATACTCCATGTGCCCCACTTCCCATCTGTGTCAACTGCAGAGAGCATCATTCACCTTGCTCACCAGACTGCAGGATTTCACAGAAACAGAGGAAAATCATAGAATATAAGACCCTGGACCAACTGATCTACACTGAGGATAATCAGAAGCTGGAACACCTTCATCCTGTTTGTATGACCTCCTCTTACACCGCCGCTACAACTGTTGCACCCCCATCAGTCCACCTAACCCAGTCACCTGCCTAGTTGTTGGTGGGGGAGAGTTCCTTCCCTGTTTCTCCTGCATCACCTACTTTGGGAGCAACACCCTCCCCACAACCAATGGTGACATCCATCCCCACTTCTAAGCTGGAGAAGTGTCAAACCTCTTCAGATCCACTCGCTCGGAAGGGGTCCCTTGGGTCCCTCCCTACCAGGTTTCCACCAGTGGGAAAGATGACACCTGCCAGTGCCCACAAGCAGACAGTCCCAGTCCCAGAGACTGACTCAGTGAAGCCCTCCCAGCCAGTGAAACCCAAGAAGTCGTGAGAAAGGTCCAAGAAGAAGTCCCCTAAGACCAAGGAACTTGCGGTGGCACTAACCCCACCGCTACCTGCAAGCTCTGTGACTGAGGATGAGATGGAGATTCTGGCATCTGCTGAGGACCTGGATCTCGCCGGACTCTCAGACACAATGGATATCGACTCCTCAGGAAATCAGTCAGGGTCAGCAGGTGACCCTGAGTTGTAAGACACCTCATTGAATGTTCAGTGCCTTCCCAGCCTCCTGATCCCATTATCCTCCTGTGGAATGTCGGCGGTTTTTTCCGCCACCTTGCTGAGCTCAGACAACTTATCAGCCTTCACCCTCTCTTCTGCATTGCTCTCCAGGAAACTTTGTTTCTGGCGATGCAAACCCCCTCCCTCCATGCCTATTGGGGTTATTGTAAGAATTGGGCAGCTTATGCGAGGATATCTGGTGGAGTGTGTCTACGTCCTTAACTCACAGCGAGTGTGTATCTCTTCAGACACCTTTTGAGGCTGTCGCTGTTAGGGTGTGGACGCCACAGGCTGTTACTGTCTGCAGTATCTATCTCCTACTGGATGGTGATGTCCCACAGCATGTATTGGCCGCCCTGATAGCCCAACTGCCGCCACCGTTTCTGTTACTAGGCGACTTAAACGCCCATAACCCTTTGTGTAGTGGATTGGTGGCAACAGGTCGAGGCACTGTCATTGAGCAAGTGTTGGCACAGCTCGACCTTTCTCTCTTAAATAATGTTTGCCTCTACACATTTCAGTGTGGCGCATGGTACATACTCTGCCATCAACCTTTCAGTCTGCAGCTCTGGCCTTCCACTATTCGTCTAATGGAGTGTGCATGAGTGTGGTAGTGACCACTTTCCAATCTTTCTGTCATTGCCACAGTGTTACTCTTCTGCGCACCTCCCCAGATGGGCTTTGAATAAGGCTGACTGCGACTAGTTTGCCTCCATTGTCACTATTGAGCCTCTTTCTCATGACGCCATTGATGTGGTGGTTCACATGATAACCACTGGCATCGTTTCTGCAGTGGAATCTGCAATTCCCTGTTCTTCCAGGTCCTCTCGGTGGCGGATTGTGCCTTGGTGGTCACTGGAGATCGCTGAGGTGATGAGAAGGCAGGTGGGCCCTCCAACGTCTTAAGTTGCACCCATCACTGGAGCACCACCTTACCTTTAAGCAGATCCATGCCCGAGTCTCACACCATAATCGCCGATGGAAGCAGGAGTGCTGGGAAAGATATGCCTCTATCATTGGCATCCGTACTCTCCTTCGCAGGTTTGGACCAAGATTAGGTGACTCTATGGATATCAGATCCCTGTCAGCATACCTGTGATTTTCCTGAATGGAGCAACCTGTACTGAATCAGACACGATTGCAGAACTATTAGCAGAGCAATATGCTGAGAGTTCCTCTTCTACGAATTACCCACTGGCCTTCCGCTCCCTGAAAGAGTGGTTGGAATGTCGGAGCCTTTCATTCCACACACGCCATCCTGAATCGAACAGTGGGAATTCCAAAGTGCCCTAGCCGCTTACCCTGAAACGGCTCCCAGGCCAGATCGCATCCACTATCAGATGCTCAAACACCTCTCGGTGGACTGCCAGTGACACCTCCTAGACCTTTTCAACTGTATCTGGGTTGAGGGTGAGTTCCAATCACATTGGCAGGAAAGCATAATCATCATACCAGTGTTCAAACATGGCAAGAACACACTGGGGGCGGACAGCTACCACCCCATTAGCCTTACCATCGTTCAGTGCAAGTTGCTCAAACGCATGGTGAGCCAGAGTTTGAGTTGGCTATATGAGTCCTGGGTCCTTCTTGCTCCGTCTCAGGGTGGATTCCGTAAAGGACGCTCTGCCACTGATAATCTGTTCTGTCTGGAGTCTGCCATCCGTACATCCTTTGCCTGCCATCAGCATCTGGTTGCCATCATTTTTTACATGCGGAAGGCATATGGTACATTATGGCGACATCACATCCTCACCACGCTTCATGGGTGGGGTCTTAGGGACCCGCTCCCGATTTTTATTCAAAATTTTCCACCGCTTCGTTCCTTCTTGTGCAAGTTGGTCTTTCCCATAGCTCTTCCCGAGTCCAGGAGAACGGGGCCCGAATGGCTCTGTCTTGAGTGTCTTCCTTCTTTAGTTGCTGTCAATGGGCTAGTTCTAGGCTGCAGCTGTAGGAACGTCCGTATCAGCTTCTTTGTATGCTGTTGACTTTTGCCTGTACTACCGCTCCACTAGAATTTGCAGTTGCTGAACGGCAGCTGCAGTGCACTATCCGCAAGGCGCAGTCTTGAGCCTTATCGCGCGGCTTCCGGATTTGGCCGCCACGACTTGAGTCATGCATTTCTGCCGGCGTCGCACTGTTCTCCCAGAGCCATGGCTTTAACTTGACGGCGATCCTCTTGCTGTCGGGAAGACGCACCGGTTTTTGGTATTGCTTTTTGATGCCTAGTTGACTTGGTTCCCTCATATTCGGCAGCTTAAACAAACGTACAGGCGGCATCTTAACACTCTACGTTGCTTGAGTCACACCAGCTGGGGTGCCGATCGGTCTACCCTTCTACGACTGTATCAGGCATTGATTCAGTCCCGTCTCGATTATGGGAGCCAGGCTTACGGTTTGGCATCGCCTTCCGCATTGTGGTTTCTTGACCCCACACTTCACTGCGGGATCCGACTCGAAATTGGAGCTTTCCGCACAAGCCCTGTAAACAGCATACTTGTGGAAGCTGCTGTCTCTCCATTGCGGATCCGGCGCCAACGACTACTGGCCGAATTACCGTCTCCTTTTCCCCACCTCGGTCGTCCATCTTCCCAAATGGCGGCCCCAGTCAGAGTGTCGGATTGCGATTCACGTCCTCTCTCTTATCTCTAGGCTTGAGTTTTTCCCTCACCCACCTCTTTTCCGGGCCCATATACGTATACCCCCGTGTTGTGTGCGCTGCCCATGCCTTCATCTGGATTTGCCACAAGGCTCGAAGGACTCAGTCCTTTCTGAGGCCTTCCGCCGACGCTTTCTTTCTCACTGCAGAGCTTGTTGCAATCTTTCGCGCACTGGAGTGTATCCGCTCCTGTTCAGATGAGTCCTTCGCTACTTGTAGTGACTCCCTGAGCGGTTTACGAGTTATCGACCAGTGTTTTCCTCGATCTCGTCTGGTGATGGCTATCCAGGAGTCCATCCATACTCTTCCCCGTTGCGCCCGCTCCGTGGTCTTTGTGTGGACCCCGGGTCATGTCGGCATCCCAGGTAATGAATGTGTTGACACGCTGGCCAAACAGGCTATCAGTGCACTGACCCTGGAGATTGGCCTTGCGGAATGTGATCTCCAGTGAGTATTGCGGCAAGAAGTCCTTAGGGTGATGAATGGCGCTATGAGGGTTTGTCTCTTTTTTTTGTGCTGAGTCTTGCCTTTGGCCTACTGTTTTAGATTGGGGCTTTTAGTGTGTCTCTTGGTGGTTGGCTTTTCCTATTTTTGTTTCCATTGTCGGCCAACCACTGTAACACTCCGTGTGCTTTTAATTCCTCTTTTCTGGTCTTTGTCTATGTCTTTCTTGTTCCATGTCGTCCCTTGTCTCCGTTGCTTGTTTACTTCCCTGCAGGTGTTTCAAGGTCGTGGAATAAGAGACCGATGGCCTTTGTAGTCTGGTCCCTTCAACTTCTACAAACCAGCTGGCCCATTATGGTTCTGATTCTTCAGTCACACGACGGAGTCAGATTGTGTGAGAAATTAGAAATATTTTCCTTTAGCCAATGAAAGCAATTAGCGTTAGCGTGCATGCTTGGATTGATACGGTAGATTGTGCAGAATGGTTTCAGGTGAGCTATGAGCAGTATAACATTTTACTTAGTTTAACGATTAGGTAAGTGCATAACCTTTTATTTCCTAATGGATTTTGTTGTAACTTCACATTTAATAACTCTTTGCCAAGTTGGAATACAGTGAGTATTTTATGAAGGGAATTAATCTTCCGGTATGCTCCGATTAGTGCAGAAACGCCCGTTTGCAGTTCATAAACAACAAGCGCGCACGTGACCGGGTAGCTGAGCGCCGTACGACGTCAGAGCGATGGCCGCCACTTAACGCTAGAAGTCGTGGGGGAGCCGGTGCGCATTCGAACCTTAGCGCGCAGGCGACAATGTGGCGTCGATCGCTGTAGCGGCTAAGCTTTCCCATTTGTAATTTCGTTAATATTTTCTGTAAGTAGGATGGAAAGTCGTTTACCAGGCAGTCGGTAAATGATCCTAGGGTGTAGAAGTCTTTAGTGACACGCTTATGGCTCTGTTGTCTCTAAGCTTATAAGAGTAAGTTTATCTTTATTAGTTTCTTGTTTTATATTAAATTTTCCTTACTACAGGATAATAACCAACAATCTTGAATCCAAACGGGACTGAGTTGCTGCCCCAGTGCGTAAAATCTGAATCTAAAATAATAGTTGTGGTTTTGTTTAAAAGTACGGTTCTAACTAAATACGTGTACGTTTTAAATGTTCTCTGGAAGTTAGAAGTTTAAATGGACTACTTCATTTTCGTGTAAATAACATTGGTTGACTTCAAAAGTAATGAGACCGAGCGAGGTGGCGCAGTGGCTAGCACCCTGGACTCGCATTCGGGAGGACGGCGGTTCAATCCCGCGTCGGGCCAACCTTATTTGTGTATTCCGTGATTTCCCTAAATCGCTCCAGGCAAATGCCGGGATGGTACCTTTGAAAGGACATGGCCGACTTCCTTCTACGTCCTTCCCTAATCCGATAAGACCGATGACCTCGCTGTCTGGTCTCCTCCCGGAAAACAACGCAACCCCCAAAAGCAATGACAATGCGTGAAGTTTTACATTTGTGTTACACTTTGTGTAGGTTTATATTGTAACTTGCTCGTGGGAATATAACTGACTGGCAAAACTTCGCGTAATACAGAGAACTGCACTACGCGTGAAATATTGTAGGAAGAAATAAAACAACTGTGTACTGGTAACAGCTGTTACTTGCAAATGCGAGATTTTTGGTCTCAAGCTATTGAAAGGTACAAGTAACTTTGAGTGAGATGGCAATTAACTTAATCTGCATTTTAAGTGTGTTCAGTTGTGGCATGAAGGTAGCTTCTGACTGACTGTAGAGTGGAGCGTAACTCGTGTTCTTCATGTGTACCTAGCACTTGCACTGACTTGCGACCACAGGTGTTTCTGAGAAAGGATTACTATTAAACAGCTCAGAGGCCTTTTGCTACATTTAGCGTCTATTTCACTTATAATGACATTATACGAACTGACTTTGTTTCATATACGCCTCGCAGAGGTCTTTTGTCTCCCTGGGCCTGCATGAATTAAAGTTAAGCAATGGGATACCGTGGATTCGTAACAACCTATTCTCTTTAGCTGTACTGCTCATGACCAAATGTAAGTGGTAGGCTATGACTAAGTTACGTAACTCGTGACTGCTGTATCACAGACTTACTAATACTTTCACGTTTTCCTGAAATTAGCAGAAATTTACCACAGCTGAAAAAGCTTTAACTAGCTAGTTCGCTGATCCGTCAGTTCCCATGACTTGAATCTTATCATTTTCCTCTGCTCTAGCTGCTGATGCTTAACACTACAACTTACATTACGTGACTGAATTAGAAACATAAAGAGCACAAGGAATCCTTGCAATTTTTTTGATTTTAGCGGAGCAACATGCATCTCTGTTGCTCTCCTGTCCGTCTAATACAAGAGCACAAGCAATCCTTGCAATTTTTTTGATTTTAGCGGAGCAACATGCATCTCTGTTGCTCTCCTGTCCGTCTAATACATTTTATAGGTACAAACAAATAAATAAATGATTCTTATCTTTCTTATCCTGTCGAGACATTCTTATCACTACGTTCTTCTCATTTAGTCCCTGGACCTCAGGCCGCAGGAATGTTTGTTTCTTAAAGAGCTTTCTTCTCTTTCTGCTTCGTTGTTGTGACACCTTTATCGGTCTGAGCGACTTTAAGGGTAGAAGCAGGCGGTGCTGCTTGAGGCGACACAGCTGGTTCGTGATGCGGCTTTAGCGGATCAAAGTGTGCTATTGTCGTACGATCAGGTAAGTGAATTTCGGCATTCACCGGGGAGGTGATGCGCAATAAGGGGAAGGGCCCCTCACACCGAGGAGTGAACTTCTTAGTTCGTCCCTTTTTTACCAAAGTACTGCGGAGGAGTACCAAATCATCGGATTTATATTGAGGGAGGGTAGTGCCTTTGTTGCTGCGTTCTCGCTGTTTTTGTGTATCTGTGAAATTACTGCGTTTCCTGTTTTACAAGTGCCTGCAGGAATGATCATCTCGTCTACAAGTCCATTTATTGTGTATTGTAGCGTGGCGGTTTTAGCACACGCATGTCATTACCAGAAACAAAAAGAATAATTTGAGCTCCGGTACCAACAAGAATTTTGACAGTCTTCCCTCTGAGCTTCCCTTCTAAAGCTAAATTTGCCACCTCAGTGGATTCTCCCCTTAACGATAGAGTTCATATAATTCTTTGGCGGCGAGGATGGGTGGCAGAGCCTGCCCCACGCTCGTTTCCGTGTGGAATAGGACTCCTATATGACTCATTATTTCTTTTGTTGCCTGCTGGCACGTTCTTCTTGGGGGAATTCGGCCACCTATTTTGCGGGCAACGAACCTGTTCGTGTCCGACGGTGTGGCATTTCTTAGAACAGGAATCCAGGCAGCGTTCGGCCGCGTGGTTGCGCTTCCCGCATCTCTGGCAATTCAATGAATACATGTCGCGCTTCGCTGGTGCGCGTGGGGGCGGATACAAAGCTGCCCGCTTCCTCGCGTAATGGAGTAAGTATGGCTGCTTCATGCAAGGAGATGGGGGAGGCTATCTTTACCTCTCTCAGTACATACGGGCAGATTCCGCATACGAATACACTGATTGCTCTCTCTTCAGCTTCTTCAGTTAACACTTCATTACGTTTATTGTCCCTTCCCAGGGTGTACGTGCAGCAAGATACTGCCCTAATTCTGTCTGCAAGTTCTTCAGAGTCCTCCCCGCTTTTCTGTCTAAGGGTGGACACTGATCACGGCAGTAGCTAACCACACGCTTGTCGGAGCAGCGCTCTGTTAACCCCTTTTCCAGAATTTTAATGTGGGTGCTTTCCTAACGAGTCTGCAGATTCACCATAAGTTTCCGCATCGTTCCAAAGCTTCATCTTTGTGACATTTCGCAAAAAAAAAAAAAAAAAAAAAAAAAAATTGGTCTGGCCATGCGCATGTGCCGCGCGGAGTGGCCGCGTGGTTTGAGGCGTTATGTCACGGACTGCGCGGCCTCTCCCGTAGGAGGTTAGAGTCCTCCCTCGGGCATGGGTGTGTGTGTTGTTCTTAGCATAAGTTACTTTAAGTAGTGTGTAAGCCTAGGGACCGATGACCTAATCAGTTTGGTCCCTTAGAAATCACACACATTTGAACATTTTGAACATGCACATGTACGTCCCATATCCCTGACATTTTGTAAAAATGTTACATTTGCGCATGGCTTTCCAGCAAAATAAGGTGCAAAAGTTACGGCTGGAAGCGTACTGGCTATATCCGGTGCTAATTTCTCTGCTTCAACTTTAGGGTCTCTTGAATAGCTCATAGTTCCCACATTTTTGGCAGATCTGGTTTCGTGTTTACGAGTTATCACGTAAAGCCACTTCTGTAGTTCTATTTTTTTAAGGCACAGGGTATTTATCTGTTGTTGCAGTAAAGTAATCCCATCAGGCTGATTCGTCGCCGCAGTTGGAGCATACGGACCAGTTTCGATCCTCTCCGCTTGTTGGCGAGGTCGTAATGGTTACAAAACTGGGACTGAGACCGAGAAGATGTAGGATACACCCAAAAAAGGTCTCGCTTTATTCTACACAATTTAAAGATCCCTCGACGGAAGCTCGCCGGAGTTGTTAACTAGCACAGTATATTGCGGCGACACTTACATCAACAGAGGAGGCGGCGGCGGCGGCAGCGGTGTCGGGGGCGGGGCGACGAAGGCTGCGACGGCGGCAGCGGTGCCGGGGGCGGCTGCGGGAAGCGGTTGCCCGGTTACAGCACACAGCGGCAGCACTCGGTGCGGCGCGGCCCACAGCGACTTTTCTTCTGGCGGCTCGCCCCGGTGTGGGACGCGATGTAGCAGCGCGCGGCCATACAGTGCGCTCGCATGCTTGACTGAACCGTCACGGCCTAACACGTCGTCGTGCTGCTCGAAGGCGCGGCTATCGCAAACAGCTCAAGTAGCTAAGCGGTCCGCGGTGGCAAACCGCTAGGGGTCGTCAGGAAAATATTGATTCGGATCGAACGGTAGGAAAGATCCAATTGCCGAAAACCAGTTTGCACATCTCAGGATGGTATCAGGTGTGTATCCGGGGCGTTTCTCATACACATAAAATGAGAAATGCCAGGATTCAGGGAACTTTAAATATGCACCGAAATTTCTGAAAACAAATATTGACCCCATTTCGAAGGTTTAAAAAATTAAATATCTCTCGGAGATAAACCAAGAAAATGATTTGGAAAAAGCTGCTATAGAGGAAAGAATGCATAAAATAGCGCTGGCACATGGTACAACTAAAGACTCTTACAGCAAAAAATGCCTGTCTCAGATGCAAAAATAAGCCACTACAGTGCCATAGTGTAGCCAGAATATCTATACGCAAGCTAATGTCTAGCATGAAACTATAAGCCGCGCGGGATTAGCCGAGCGGTCTGAGGCGCTGCAGTCATGGACTGTGCGGCTGAAATGGCTCAGAGCACTATGGGACTCAACTGCTGAGGTCATTAGTCCCCTAGAACTTAGAACTAGTTAAACCTAACTAACCTAAGGACATCACAAACATCCATGCCCGAGGCAGGATTCGAACCTGCTACCGCAGCGGTCTTGCGGTTCCAGATTGCAGCGCCTTTAACCGCACGACCACTTCGGCCGGCATGCGGCTGATCTCGGCGGAGGTTCGAGTCCTCCCTTGGGCATGGATGTGTGTGTTTATCCTTACGATAATTCAGGTTAAGTAGTGTGTAAGCTTAGGGACTGACGACCTTAGCAGTTAAGTCCCACAAGATTTCACACACATTTGTACATTTTTTTGAAACTATATTTTAGATAAATTAGAATTACTAGACAGGCGAATCGTTAGGAAAACTTTAGGCACACTAAAAACTATTAAAGCCTGGAAAATACGTAATAATGATAAAATCTATCGAAACATAGAAGATATGTCGTAAGTAATGATAAAAAAGGACTTTTTGGACATTTATATCGAATGAAGACAAGAAATTAATCAAAATATTTTAAAATATTATTGGGATAAGAAGACAAAACCAAGTTGGACCCATGAAGTAATAAAGGATTTATAAAAAATTAATATCAAAGCTGAAGAAATAAATAACATACAAGTTTTCAGGAAGAAAGCTTTTAATATGGATTAACTAGATGAAAAACTAGTCTGAAGTGGTCAGAAGACAGCGAGAAGAAACATCATTAAGAGTGCTATAAGAAAAGAAGAAAACAACGAATAAGGAACTGAAACTGTCGCTTGGTCCTTAGTTGATCCATACGAGAAGAAAAACTAGTCTGAAGTGGTTAGAAGACAGCGAGAAGAAACATCATGAAGAATGCTAAAAGAAAAGATGAAAACAACGAATAAGGAACTGAAACTGGCGCTTGGTCCTGAGTTGGACCATACGAAAAGAAAAAGAAAAACGAGAAGAATCTAAGTCATGACACACAGAAAGTATATACAAAACATTCTGACATTACTACATGCAGCTGGGCAAATGTATTCACTCTTTGAGCAGTTATCACCTGCCGATAAGATCTTTATGACAGTCTGATTATACCGATCTACAAACCACTCCGCATGTTTTAAAGTACATACAACAAGAAACTTTAGCGCTAGTACCTATAGTGTAGAGTATGAGAATGAGCGATTAACATTCTGATAATAACAGAAAAAGTATTGTAGTGGTGATATGTATCTAATTTGCTGATTGTTATTGTTGTGTCTAGGCAAGACAGCCTAGACACAATGAGAGGAAGCCGACAGGCACGCGCTAAGCCAAAGAGGGTGCGTGAGGTCTGAAACAGGATACGTAATGATTGCTATAAAGAAAAGTACGTAGCTTCTGTAATACTTAACTTTAATCCATCCTTTTGGTACATCTGGAGATTGTGGCGATACAAGTGAGACTCTTTAGATACATGCAATGTTACTAATGGCGCCTTGCTAGGTCGTAGCCATTGACTTAGCTGAAGGCTATTCTAACTATCTGCTCGGCAAAGGAGCGAGGCTTCGTCAGTGTAGTCGCTAGCAAAGTCGTCCGTACAACTGGGGCGAGTGCTAGTCCGTATCTCGAGACCTGCCTTGTGGTGGCGCTCGGTCTGCGATCACACAGTGGCGACACGCGGGTCCGATATGTACTAACGGACCGCGGCCGATTTAAAACTACCACCTAGCAAGTGTGGTGTCTGGCGGTGACACCACAGTTATAACTAAAAATTTTGGTATTATGTTTGGAACACCTTCATTTTGGGGTACTAGTAAGCCATTTCACTGCAACATGCGGCACGGAGCCCATAGACAAAATTGTTTCCGGAGAAAGGAATCATTCGATAAGGTTGTGGTTTGTGCGATATTTCTTCGGTAAAGAATGGAGAATACTGACGAGTGAACGATAATCACAAATACAACTAAACTAATTCCACATAGTTACAAAATTTTGAGAAACATACACAACCAACTGAAGAAAATCCAGTATGATCAATTTTAGGCTCACTCATATGATCTGAATGGTACCCTTAATTACAGGGATGTCACCGTTCATGTGTTTGCCACTTCTCCACTCAGCCACTGAATGAAGACACCTGATCAGTTTTTAGTGCCGGACCTATTTTCACAACAACGCGGACAGTGGCTCGTTAACAAAACTGGACATATAATTAGGCACGAATGCATTGCTAGATTCTTTGAAATTGCCTAAGGGTAAATCAAGGCAACAAAGGCGTTAAACATCTGCCGCGTTTGCCATACAAATCGATTCCTGCCTTCAACCTTTACAGACAAGAGTCAGTTCTAATAATGCATCCACAGTGGAAGCTCAGTCTCTGTAGAACCTAACTGAACGAATGAAATACATCCGGCACCAAGTACCTCTTTTTACCCAAAAATAAATTCCTTTGCCAAAAAGAGCAGATAGTCCGAAGGGACGGAACAAGTGGAAGCAGTCGAGGACAGTGTCTGGGATGCAGTTAAAAAAAATGTAGAACAGCATTTGAGAGACTAATAAAAAAACAAAACAGAGGAAACTCTTTGATTCTGCCCGAGTAAGCAAAATGAAAGGAAAAGAGGAATCAGTTACACTGACACAAAATTTCCAAACATTTCACTGTTCAGGTTGTAATGAATTTTACAGTAACACAGCAACAGATCTGATACAATTTCCAAAATGCAAGGAATGAGGATACAAGATTACGGCTCCTTTTATAGTAATCTCTGTTAAAGAGCATTTCTATTGACTGGAACGTTTTCGCAGGTCTTTTTACCCTGCTTTTTTCACGAATTTGAGAATTAATCATTGAGTGAAGTTTTGTTTTAACAGCAATTATTAAACACTAAAGAATATGGGGTGGTGTGCAAATATATGCTAGGTATTAAAAAAAAAGAGGAAGGAAAAATTATTAGCATGTATTCGTCTCTAATTTTAATAATAACACACATTTTCCTCAGTGAAAGGTCCTCTTTCACTACGATCCGGACATTTCCGTTGCTTCCACTATCTTTCTCGATTAGTGCACAGTATAGCTAAAATTTTATCTATTATTTTCGGACTCTGTTATATAACAGTAAAATACGAGACGAAATGCCAGTTAAAATATTATTGTAGTTGAGAAAGTTCTCTGCAGTGTATGGCTAACTACGGCTTTAAAGGGGCAGCCTTCCACAACTTTACTCTTGCAGTATCCACTTCTACCGAAACAAGTAACATATGCTGTCGCATAGAAGCGAAGTCAAACAGTGTCTTAAGTTCATAAACTAACCATTAAATAGAAATAAGATCATGACGTTCATAGTGCAATAGAGTAACAAAAGGCAGTGTGTATTCATGAGTAGGTTCTGTTGCAAAGAATAAAATTAAAAACAATATTAAATATGTTGAAGAAATAGGAAGGATTAGACTAAAAATTATTACAAGGTACTCCGTAGAAATCATTCAAATACATGTACGAACTTTACTGCATACTGATGAAGAAGCAGAAGACTTCCACAATTATTTATAGGAACTGCTGTCATCAAATCCCTCAACAAGATGATAATGTGGATAACTAGGACAAGAACTAAGAGGCTATTGTTCAGTGGGAAAACTGTAGCGAAATGTAGAAAAACCTGCAGATGACCGACTGTTTGAGGTGGAGTTGACAGTTGACCTTCAGCATAACTTATAAATAGGCGGGAAGACCCGTTATTGTATGATTACATGATTGACGACCAAGCACTGGAAACAGTCATTGCCTAAAGATCTGGGAGGATGTGAGCAAAGCAGTATAAAATGGAACGACCACTCTAAACAAATCGCAGGTAGACACAACTCGCAAATTCAATTGAGGAATGCGAAGTATTGATGGAGGAAGTAGATAGGAACTAAAGAAGTGCCGGGTGTTTAGCCACAGGCTGGCCTAGTAAGTGCGAAGTGCCCACCCAGCTAAGCTGGGACACATTACAAGAGGGATGTTATTTATTTCGGTGTGGTTTAATGTTTAAATTCGAAGAGCGTCGCGTTCCTAGAAGACCCAATCTTTATACTGCCTCTGCCTAAGTATATCTCGCGAAAAGACCACGAAGGTGGAATTAAAGCGATTTCAGCTCACACGTATGCTGGCGAATAACCTTTCTTCCCGTGCAGCATTCGTGACTGGCACAGCAAAGGTGGGAGCTGACAGTGGTACACAAGTAATTTCACCAGCACACCATAAGGTGTAGACGTAAATGTAGAAACTTCCTGAAGATACTACAAATCGAAACTATTCAGAGGCGGGCTGCTACGTTTCTTATCAGTGGATTCGATCAACACGCGAGTATATGGAGATGCATCGTGAAATCGAATAGCATTCTCTGGAGAGAAGATGACGTCCTTTTCGCGAAACACTATCGAGAAAATTTAGAGAACAGGCATTTGCAGCTGACTGTAAAAAGTTTCTTTTTTCGCGTAAGGGCAACGTAAACAAGTTGAGTGAAATTATTAGGGCTCGCACAGAGGCATTTAAAAAGTCGTTCCTCCCTCGTTCCGTTTGTGAGCGGAACAGGAACGGAAATGACTAACAGTGTGGAAGGTACCCTCCGTAGTGCACCATACGGTGGGTTCTGGCGTATTAATGTAGATGCCGATGTACGAGGGTCACTCCAAAAGAAATGCACACTATTTTTTTTACATCCATCGTTCAAGAATCATAAAAGAAGGTTGTATACATGGAAGAATCCTGGAGATACTAGAAGGTATCTGATAGATTATATAATGGTAAGACAGAGATTTAGGAAACAGGTTTTAAATTGTAAGACATTTCCAGGGGCAGATGTGGACTCTGACCACAATCTATTGGTCATGAACTGTAGATTAAAACTGAAGAAACTGCAAAAAGGTGGGAATTTAAGGAGATGGGTCCTGGATAAACTGACTAAACCAGAGATTGTACAGAGTTTCAGGGAGAGCATTAGGAAACAATTGACAGGAATGGGGGAAAGAAATACAGTAGAAGAAGAATGGGTAGCTTTGAGGGATGAAGTAGTGAAGGCAGCAGAGAATCAAGTAGGTAAAAAGAGGAGGGCTTGTAGAAATCCTTGGGTAACATAAGAAATATTGAATTTAATTGATGAAAGGAGAAAAAATAAAAATGCACTAAATGAAGCAGGCAAAAAGGAATACAAACGTCTCAAAAATGAGATCGACAGGAAGTGCAAAATGGCTAAGCAGGGACGGCTAGAGGACAAATGTAAGGATGTAGAGGCTTATCTCACTAGGGGTAAGATAGATACTGCCTACAGGAAAATTAAAGAGACCTTTGGAGAAAAGAGAGCTACTTGTATGAATATCAAGAGCTCAGATGGAAACCCAGTTCTAAGCAAAGAAGGGAAAGCTCAGAGGGGGAAGGAGTATATAGAGGGTCTATTCCAGGGCGATGTACTTGAGGACAATATTATGGAAATGAAAGAGGATGTAGATGAAGATGAAATGGGAGATATGATACAGCGTGAAGAGTTTGACAAAGCACTGAAAGACCTGAGTCGAAACATGGCCCCGGGAGTAGACAACATTCCACTGGAACTCCTGACGGCCTTGGGAGAGCCAGTCCTGACATAACTCCACCATCTGCTGAGCAAGATGTATGAGACAGGCGACATACCCTCAGACTTCAAGAAGAATAAAATAATTCCAATCCCAAAGAGAGCAGGTGTCAACAGATGTGAAAATTACCGAACTATCAGTTTAATAAGTCACAGCTGCAAAATACTAAGGCGAATTCTTTACAGACGAATGGAAAAACTGGTAGAAGCCGACCTCGGCGAAGATCAGTTTGGATTCCGCAGAAATGTTGGAACACGTGAGGCAATACTGACCCTACGACTTATCTTAGAAAATAGATTAAGGAAAGGCTAACCTACATTTCTAGCATTCGTCGACTTAGAGAAAGCTTTTGACAATGTTGACTGGAATACTCTATTTCAAATTCTGAAGGTGGTAGGGGTGAAACACAGGGAGCGAAAGGCTATTTACAATTTGTACAGAAACCAGATGGCAGTTATAAGAGTAGAGGGGCATGAGAGGGAAGCAGCGATTGGGAAGGGAGTGAGACAGGGTTGTAGCCTCTCCCCGATGTTATTCAATCAGTATATTGAGCAAGCAGTAAAGGAAACAAAAGAAAAATTCGGACTAGGTATTAAAGTCCATGGAGAAGAAATAAAAACGTTGAGGTTCGTCGATGACATTGTAATTCTGTCAGAGACAGCAAAGGACTTGGAAGAGCAGTTGAACGGAATGGACAGTGTCTTGAAAGGAGGATATAGGATGAACATCAACAAAAGCAAAACAAGGATAATGGAATGTAGTCGCATTAAGTCGGGTGATGCTGAGGGAATTAGATTAGGAAATGAGACACTTAAAGTAGTAAAGGTGTTTTGCTACTTGGGGAGCAAAATAACTGATGATGGTCGAAGTAGAGAGGATATAAAATGTAGACTGGCAATGACAAGGAAAGCGTTTCTGAAGAAGAGAAATTTGTTAACATCGAGTATAGATTTAAGCGTCAGGAAGTCGTTTCTGAAAGTATTTATATGGAGTGTAGCCATGTATGGAAGTGAAACATGGACGATAAATAGTTTGGACAAGAAGAGAATAGAAGCTTTCGAAATGTGGTGCTACAGAAGAATGCTGAAGATTAGATGGGTAGATCACATAACTAATGAGGAGGTATTGAATAGAATTGGGGAGGAGTTTGTGGAACAACTTGACAAGAAGAAGTGAACGGTTGGTAGGACATGTTCTGAGGCATCACGGGATCACAAATTTTATCATTGGAGGGCAGCGTGGAGGGTAAAAATCGTAGAGGGAGACCAAGAGATGAATACACTAAGCAGATTCAGAAGGATGTAGGTTGCAGTAAGTACTGGGAGATGAAGACGCTTGCACAGGATAGAGTAGCATGGAGAGCTGTATCAAACCAGTCTCAGGACTGAAGACAACAACAACAACAACAACAACTTTTACTCTACAAGTTTGAAAGTTTTACAGTGTGTAGACACATCCTGTAAGAACAATATTTTCATTTCTCCACATAATTTCCATCCCTCTCAACTGCCTTACGCCATCTTGGAACCAGCGCCTGTATACCCGCACGGTAAAATTCTGGATCAATCCGTTGGAGCCACTGTTTGACAGCGCGCACAAGGGAGTCATCTTCAAACCTTGTTCCACGAAGAGAGTCTTTCAGATTCCCAAGGATATGATAGTCACATGGAACCAGGTCAGGAGTGTAAGGCGGGTGTTTCAGCGTTGTCCATCCGAATTTTGTGATCGCTTCCATTGTTTTTTGACTGACGTGTGGCCATGCATTGTCGTGCAACAGCAAAACATCCTGCTTTTGCCGATGTGGTCGAACACGACTCAGTTGACCTTGAAGTTTCTTCAGTGTCGTCACATGGGCGTCGAATTTATGGTGGTTCCACTTGGCGTGATGTCCACAAACAAGAGTCCTTCGGAATCGAAAAACACCGTAGCCATAACTTTTCCAGCAGAAGGTGTGGTTTTTAATTTTTTTTTTTCTGGCGTGAATTTACATGATGCCATACCATTGATTGCCTCTTCGTCTCTGGTGAAGAATGATGGAGCCATGTTTCATCACCTGTCTCAATTCTTCCAAGAAATTCATCTCCACCACTCTCTTACTGTTCCAAAAGTTCGCTGCATACCGTTTTTCTTGTTTCTTTGTGAGCCACTGTCAACATCCTGGGAACCCACCTGGCACGAACATTTTTTAACGCCAATACTTTCAGTATTCTGCAAACACTTCCTTCCCCTACCCCAACGTAGCGTGACAATTCGTTCACTGTGATGCGTCTGTCAGCAGTCACCAATTCGTTAACTCTCTGCACATTGTCTGGAGTGTGTATAGTACGAGGCCTGCCGCTGCGAGGACAGTCCTCAATATTGCCGTGTCCGCTTTCATCACGTAACCTGCTTGCCCACCGACTAACTGTACTGTGATCGACAGCAGCATCTCCATACACCTTTTTCAACCTCTTTTGGATGTTTCCCACTGTCTCGTTTTCACAGCACAGGAATTCTATGACAACACGTTGCTTCCGACGAATGTCAATTGTAGCAGCCATCTTGAAGACATGCTGTGACGGCGCCACTCACGGGAACAGGTTGAACTAAGTTTGAAAACAAGCGTGAAGGATGTATCTATACACTGTAAAACTTTCACACATGCAGAATGAAAACGGTATTTTTAAAAAAAAATAGAGTGCATTTCTTTTCGATTATCCTCGTAGATATGACAGAATTTGCCAAGAACAACGAAAATTATTTCCCTAATCTATTCTTTCAGAAGAAAATATCTATAAAATGGATTCATGTGCAGCAAACACTGAGGGAAACGGATAGTTCATCATCCGAAGTTTCTTGTAGCGGGAATTTTCGTAGCAGTGGTACTTAACAAGGAAATGCTTTTTTTGAATGCTGCAGGTGACTTTTGTTTATACACACAGCCGCGTTTCGCGTCTTTAACTATGCATCCTCAGTGTGTTGAGAGATATATTATAATATTTATTTGCTCCTCATACACCGTTTTTAAATTTAAATAAGTTCACGTAAATATTTTGTACTCAATTGAAAATGTTCTTACAGTAAAATCCTAATTCATTATTTGAAGATCATGCACTTCTCACCCATGCGGAAAATCAGACTGAAAGGAGCACTTTTTCATGTTGAGTCACTGAAATTTCCTAACATAACATTAATTCAATAGTTATTTCCAGTGTCTAGTGTATCATTTATTTTCTGTAAGCGATCGGAAATTCCTATATTGTAAGTTTTTAATTTTTCTGTGCATTGCTTGGGATAGATTTCTCTTAAATTGTTGTGCTAAAGATCAGTGGCATCTCCCAAACTTTTAGGGCCTGATACGTTTGTTGACTCGGTGTCGAATGTTATACCGTGTGGTGGGACGTGAAATTGAAGCGTCACCCATCCACCAGTGTCAGCCCAGTTTGCAGGTGAATATAAGTTAATTTAGTGTTTTGGTTATGTATTTTTGTAATATTTGTAATTGTTGTGAAATTTCTAAAGTTTGTATTTCTTTTTATGTTTCATGTACGGAGAGGGCGGCGCAACAAACGGAGACAGCATCTTCGCTGCCGGGACCAGAGAGAAAATTGCTGGCCACTATACGTCGCGGGTCGACAGCTAAAGAGCAACAGAAGATCCTGAAACCGAGTTGTTGCGTCGTGCTTCTAAAAATTGAAAATTAAGAATTTGTAATTTTTCTACAACAATGACGTCATAGAAAGTTTAATCGTGTTGTAAATGTTCACTTCTGTCTTGTCAAGGCTCAGGTTCACGTCTATGTGTAGGAAGATAATAAAATAAACTAGTGGATGCTACTAAAGTGTAAATACGTGTTCCGAGAATTTATTTATGAAGAATTATGTTACGTAATTTATTTGACAAGATTATTAATTTTTGACAATGTTCGTCGCGAGTTTGAATGTCGAAAGTTTATTCAATGTGGTTCTAATATTTATTAAAGCAGATAACTTGCATTAATATAGTTTCTGAGGAGAAACAAACGACATCTAAATTGAAAAAGTTTGCGCAAACCAATTGGACTGAGTGACGTAATTCTGCGCATACGACTCAAATGATGATGTTTTAATTACAGTTTTGTTTCGTTCAAGAACCATTCAGAGACAAATTAAAAAAGAATTTAAATAATTTTGAAGTGTGCTGTAACTGACGTAGGTGACGAAGTCTGCACACGGTCATATGTCAAAAGGCACTCAGGCACACAGGTACGAAACAATTAAAACATCAAGAGTCCTTCGGAAGTCAACGCGAGTTTCGTGGAGCCTCCACCAGCCAGCGGCGACTTCGCGGGTGTGGGCATCTGACGGAGCGCAGCCAAGCAGTACGGTCACGCAGTTATTCCACGAGAAGGCGCATCTGTTGGGCAGCAGCTGAACGCTGCAAACCCCGACAACCTTTTTCTCCCTAAACTAACAGGCCCAGTATGTCAGCTGAGGGGCGTTCCTCCGGCTGGTATTAGAAGTGTTGCTGAGGGCTTCGCCTGTCTACGGTGGGGCCGGGCGTGGTTGCAGCCAGTGACGTCTCCGGTGTCTCCTGCCGGTTGCGGAAGCGGGGTCACAGCACCTCAGCAGCTGCATAGACGGCTGTTACTTCTGCAGCCCATAGCAGCACACTGATCATCGAGGACTACAAACTAAAATATTAGTGTCCGGTGAGTCTGTTTTAAGCTGGAAGTGGAATGTTGTACATAGGGAGTGTGCTTTTACAGGATTGTTGATTACAAGTCTGCGTGTGTAACTAGTTAATATCTTACAATAACGTCGGGAAGTGAAATGTCAGACGAAGAGCAATCAATGCCCGATAGGAGCATGAGATCCCTTTTTAGGGCGATCGCTAAATTGAAGCAATCTAACGAAGAATCTACTGCTAGATTAAAAGAGGAATTAAAACAGTCTAACGAAGAATCTACTGCTAGATTAAAAGAGGAACTAAAACAGGAATTAAAACAGTCTAACGAAGAATCTACGGCTAGATTAAAAGAGGAACTTAAAGGGGAGCTAACAAAATCGACAGACAGGTTACAGGAACATCTTACTGAAACCAGTCGAGTATTAAGTGATAAAATAGAGGCTTCTAAAGTTGAAATGCAGGAAAAACTAGTAGGACTTAGTAATAAGATTGCTGATAATTGTAAAAGGTTAGAAGAACATATCCAGGAATCGCGTGAGGAAAAAGCTCGCACGCGAAATGATATTACGGACTTAACCAAGAGACTAGATAATGTCAATGTCTTAGTTGTAAATGAAATAGAGAAAAACAACGACAAGTTACGAGATGAATTTTCTGTGCAAACAGAAACTGTTGTCTGTACACCAAAAATAATTTTCAGGCATTTCATGAGTAATGAAATATCTCACGTTACCTGTATTAGTATGTGAACTTGTGGTAGCTCTGGTTCCTGAACATATATTGTGAAAAATGCACTGATTGGAAATTACATACCAAAGAAGTTTTAGCTTTGTTTTGATGAAAATTTGGGTGCAGTTAATGTCCTCTGAAAGTCAGGAACATAGGTATACTTTGTTATTCTGTTTTTAAAAATGGTTCAAATGGCTCTGAGCACTATGGGACTCAACTGCTGAGGTCATTAGTCCCCTAGAACTTAGAACTAGTTAAACCTAACTAACCTAAGGACATCACAAACATCCATGCCCGAGGCAGGATTCGAACCTGCGACCGTAGCGGTCTTGCGGTTCCAGACTGCAGCGCCTTTAACCGCACGGCCACTTCGGCCGGCTATATTCTGTTTTTATTTCGGTATTAAGGTTGTGTAGTTTCCTCTGTTTGAAGAACAATCATTAGCAGTGTCTTTTTACATTATGAGTTTTATATATAATTTATTGCCTAGTGCTTTTGTGGTCGCTACGTTACTTCACCATTTTATAAAAACTGTAACCTACAAATTAGAAATTTCCATATCATGTGGGGCTTTTGTAAAATGAAGGTTACTGTTGGAACAGTATTTTATTCAGTAAAGAAATCATTGATAGATATACACTCCTGGAAATGGAAAAAAGAACACATTGACACCGGTGTGTCAGACCCACCATACTTGCTCCGGACACTGCGAGAGGGCTGTACAAGCAATGATCACACGCACGGCACAGCGGACACACCAGGAACCGCGGTGTTGGCCGTCGAATGGCGCTAGCTGCGCAGCATTTGTGCACCGCCGCCGTCGGTGTCAGCCAGTTTGCCGTGGCATACGGAGCTCCATCGCAGTCTTTAACACTGGTAGCATGCCGCGACAGCGTGGACGTGAACCGTATGTGCAGTTGACGGACTTTGAGCGAGGGCGTATAGTGGGCATGCGGGAGGCCGGGTGGACGTACCGCCGAATTGCTCAACACGTGGGGCGTGAGGTCTCCACAGTACCTCGATGTTGTCGCCAGTGGTCGGCGGAAGGTGCACGTGCCCGTCGAACTGGGACCGCACCGCAGCGACGCACGGATGCACGCCAAGACCGTAGGATCCTACGCAGTGCCGTAGGGGACCGCACCGCCACTTCCCAGCAAATTAGGGACACTGTTGCTCCTGGGGTATTGGCGAGGACCATTCGCAACGGTCTCCATGAAGCTGGGCTACGGTCCCGCACACCGTTAGGCCGTCTTCCGCTCACGCCCCAACATCGTGCAGCCCGCCTCCAGTGGTGTCGCGACAGGCGTGAATGGAGGGACGAATGGAGACGTGTCGTCTTCAGCGATGAGAGTCGCTTCTGCCTTGGTGCCAATGATGGTCGTATGCGTGTTTGGCGCCGTGCAGGTGAGCGCCACAATCAGGACTGCATACGACCGTGGCACACAGGGCCAACACCCGGCATCATGGTGTGGGGAGCGATCTCCTACACTGGCCGTACACCACTGGTGATCGTCGAGGGGACCCTGAATAGTGCACGGTACATCCAAACCGTCATCGAACCCATCGTTCTACCATTCCTAGACCGGCAAGGGAAGTTGCTGTTCCAACAGGACAATGCACGTCCGCATGTATCCCGTGCCACCCAACGTGCTCTGGAAGGCGTAAGTCAACTACCCTGGCCAGCAAGATCTCCGGATCTGTCCCCCATTGAGCATGTTTGGGACTGGATGAATCGTCGTCTCACGCCGTCTGCACGTCCAGCACGAACGCTGGTCCAACTGAGGCGCCAGGTGGAAATGGCATGGCAAGCCGTTCCACAGGACTACATCCAGCATCTCTACGATCGTCTCAATGGGAGAATAGCAGCCTGCATTGCTGAGAAAGGTGGATATACACTGTACTAGTGCCGACATTGTGCATGCTCTGTTGCCTGTGTCTATGTGCCTGTGGTTCTGTCAGTGTGATCATGTGATGTATTTGACCCCAGGAATGTGTCAATAAAGTTTCCCCTTCCTGGGACAATGAATTCACGGTGTTCTTATTTCAATTTCCAGGAGTGTATTTACAATAGAACTTTTTTTGGGTATTATTCTTGCAAGAATTTCAGTACGAAATTAGGTATATAAAAGGATCTCAAAATGTAGTTTCGGATGCTTTGTCGAGACTTCCAGTAGGAATGGAGAATATTAAAATGGCAGAAGAACCAGGAACAAATTACCATGTTTATTTCCTTTTAACTCAGGAGAACGAACGTAAGGTTAAACGGATAGTAACTGCTATTAGATGCAATCAAAGAAGTGACGATCGATATTGGGACCTTATACAAAACCTTAATAATGGGGACGAAACAGTTAACACCCGGGGTGTGTGGTTATATTTCAACGACTTGTTGTATTGGAAAGCACAGAGGGAACACCAGAGATGGAAAATCTGCATTCCGAAAACTGTTGTGTACGAATTAATTACTTATATGCATGAAGGTTACCGGCATTTTGGAATTCATAAATGTATTAAACATCTAATGAAGTATTATTATTTCAAAAATATGTCCCGTATTGTGAGAAGTATTATTAGGGCTTGTGAAACCTGTCAAGAGGTTAAAGTTAATAACAAATCTAAGCGGTATAAACTATATGCTGTAATTCCTCGAGGTCTGTGGGATCCACCGTCATTAGATTTTTTCGCCCCTCTGCCTCGTAGTTCAGGAGGATTTACTTATGTGTTTGTTGTAATGGAATGTTGGTCCAAACATGTGAAGCTACATACTTTGAAACGAGCGAATACCGCAAGCGTTATACGCTGTCATACCCGAAATTACTTTGTTATCTGGGTCATTCCTAAACGACTTATGTCTGACAACGGTAGTGCCTTTATTAATCAAAAGTTTCAAGATATGATAAAACAATATGGAATCAAACATATCTTAATTTCTAAATATCACCCTCAAAGTAATTTAGTAGAAAGAGTCATGAAAGAATTAGGACGATTATGTAGAACTTATTGTGCACATAAACATACTCGGTGGGCCAAACTAATGCCTGAATTCGAAAAGACATTAAATGAATTGCCTCATCTAACGCCGGGATTATCACCTATAGAAATTTTAGGCAAACGAATTATAGGTGAGCCTTTACTAGCTGCTCTACCTTGGCCACCAGTGAATGAGATCCAACAATGCATCCCAGACGAAAAAGTTTGCGAACAGATTGTTAAAAATGCTGAACGGAGAATTAAGAGTTATAATCAACAGGCTATAGAACCCTCATTTCAGGTAGGAGATCTTGTGTTAGTACGGTCTCATCCTAAAAGTTCTAAGATCGGTAAGGAATGTAGAAAATTCTTCTTTATCTTTGAAGGTCCATATGTTGTACATAAGATTGTACATCCCAAAGCGTTACTTCTTATGGAACCTTCATCAGGTATAATTAAAGGATTATATAGTGTCGATCAAATGAAACCCTTCATTCCTAAATAAGTTAATATTTAGTATATGTTACATACGGAGGAGCGTTCATAGTTTATTCATGTGAAGTTTTTCGTGATAGTTACGTGTTATTTTTAAAGAAATGACAGGAAGTTTAAACAAGTGTTCTACAATAATATACTGGAACTTAAAAAAGGGAAAGATAACTAAAAGGGGATTTATATGGAAGAAAATTTTGTTATTAGGTCAGAAGGAATTTTGTATATTTTATATCTACTCGGATAGTAGGAACCAAAGGGGATGGTTAATAATTTTAGGGACCAAGGGCGTCCAGAGCTATACGGCTCACGAGAACATAGCAGAGTGCCTTTAATAGAGATTTGTTTCTCCTAAATAAATTCCCATTACCCAACAAAGTGTCCGAAGGTAAAGAAAGCCGTGCCGAGATTCTAAAGAAAGTTTTGCTTGATTTCTTCTAGACCTCAGGCATAAATAAAGCATTAGGGAAAAGAACGACGTAAAGTAAATAGTACTATTAGTTATTGTGAGAAACTTATTAGTAATGTATATTTTGGAAAGAATAACCCTAGTAAATGAATAGAACTGAAACTAACCTATCACAATTTGAACGCTCTGTCCTAATGTAACAACGTTAAATGGCTCTGAGCACTATGGGACTTAACATCTATGGTCATCAGTCCCCTAGAACTTAGAACTACTTAAACCTAACTAACCTAAGGACAGCACACAACACCCAGCCATCACGAGGCAGAGAAAATCCCTGACCCCGCCGGGAATCGAACCCGGGAACCCGGGCGTGGGAAGCGAGAACGCTACCGCACGACCACGAGATGCGGGCAACAACGTTAAAGAACGTACTAAATTATTATTTACTAGCAACTATTAAATGAAAAGGAGTAATCTCCATATATTCGGTTATGAATTACCATAATAGCACAATTAAAAGTAAATGACAAATAGTCACGACAATATTGTCATAAAAGGATTAAGTCTATCTAAGAGCAAGGACTCTAGATTACGGAAAATGTGAGAAAAATGTATAATATTAACAATTAAATATTGTATACAGAAGAAGTTTTATTTTCGGTTAAAACCTGACAAACTGAGCTTGTGGGTGGGGTATGTAGTGGGACGTGAAATTGAAGCGTCACCCATCCACCAGTGTCAGCCCAGTTTGCAGGTGAATATAAGTTAATTTAGTGTTTTGGTTATGTATTTTTGTAATATTTGTAATTGTTGTGAAATTTCTAAAGTTTTTATTTATTTTTTTATGTTTCATGTACGGAGAGGGCGGCGCAACGAACGGAGACAGCATCTTCGCTGTCGGGACCAGAGAGAAAATTGCTGGCCACTATACGTCGCGGGTCGACAGCCAAAGAGCAACAGAAGATCCTGAAACCGAGTTGTTGCGTCGTGCTTCTAAAAATTGAAAATTAAGAATTTGTAATGTTTCTACAACAATGACGTCATAGAAAGTTTAATCGTGTTGTAAATGTTCAGTTCTATCTTGTCAAGGCACAGGTTCACGTTTATATGTAGGAAGATAATAAACTAGTGGATGCTACTAAAGTTTAAATACGTGTTCCGAGAATTTATTTATGAAGAACTATGTTACGTAATTTATTTGACAAGATTATTAATTTTTGACAACGTTCGTCACGAGTTTGAATGTCGAAAGTTTATTCAATGTGGTTCTAATATTTATTAAGCAGATAACTTGCATTAATATAATTTCTGAGGAGAAACAAACGGCATCTAAATTGAAAAAGTTTGCGCAAACCATTTGGACTGAGTGACGTAATTCTGCGCATACGACTCAAATGATGATGTTTTAATTACAGTTTTGTTTCGTTCAAGAAGCATTCAGAGACAATTTAAAAAGGAATTTAAATAATTTTGAAGTGTGTTGTAACTGACGTAGGTGACGAAGTCTGCACATGGTCATATGTCAAAAGAAAATCATTCATACAAAACTTGCGTCGTTACACTACAACCGGTACACCCGATACAAAGGAACACAATAGGACAAGCTACCCAACTTTTGCACATTATTTAAGGAAAATAAATTTTATGTCAACTGCGATAGAGAAGGATACGAATTTAGTTATAATAATTGATGATAGAAACCCCACAACTATACAAGAAACCACCACGCATACAAAAAAAAATGCATAAAAACAATTATTGTTAAATGACCAAGTGTGTATGACTAGTAGCTGCAATTCACAGTTTAACTGATTAGGTAGTAGATAAACGTCGCATTATAATATACATAAATAAATTAATATGCAGAAAGAAAACAAGTAAAAACAAAAAAAAATCAGAAACTTGGCATCACTTACAGAAAGAAATGACACACCAGGTACCGAAAGTAACAGTAACTCTAAGGTAGGTTACAAAACAACATGAGAAAGTGCGACTTTCAGTCGGTTTTTCTAAATGGGAGAGAAGTGCATGATCTTCAAGTAATAAACTAGACATTTTACTGTGAGTACCTTTTGATTTGACTATTAAATACTTGCATGAACTACTTGATGTCTGAGAACCAATACGTGAAAACGAAAAATCATGTTCATATTCTGGGGCAGCCATTGAGCTCGCCTTGTTAAAAAGACGAAACGCGTCTGTAGGCATAAATAATACTTAGGTACGGAATATAAAAAGGCGTTTCCTTGCTATCTAGTACAGCCCCTTAGCTGCATTTCGAAGTTCAGCTTAAACAACAGCTTGTTAAGCATAAACAAAATGTCGAAGAAGTCTCCAGTGAAACGGGAGGAATAGCTACAACTTTCTTCAAATTTTCAGATTCAGTTCATTAATTAACTGATTTCCTATGTTAAAATTAAACGCTTGAGCTTCGAAGACATTAATCAGTAATACTTGGTAGCAGTCAATCTCTTTAATAGAGCTGAACGCTACTCAGCAACAAGGGGTTTGGGACAAACTACTGATAATCGCATTATCTCGAAACACATTTCTTAATTGGGTTTTATTTATTTATTTATTTATTTATTGAGTCATCAGTCTCCCGACCGGTTCGATGTGATCCGCTACGAATTTCTCTAGTGCCAACTTCTCCGCCTCAGAGTAGCAACTTCACCCTACGTCCTCAATTATTTGTTTGATATATTTCAATCTCTGTCCTCACGCGCCGTTTTACCCTTTAGAGCTCCCTCTAGAACCACGCAAGTTATTCCTTCGTAGCTTCACACATGTCCTATCTTCGTATCCCCTCTTGTTGTCAGTGTTGTTTAAACGCTTCTTTCTTCGCCGATTCTATGAAGCAGCTCCCTCATCCCTTATTAGTCCTTATACCAATCAACATTCGTCTATAGTACCACATCTCACTCAAATGCTTCGATCCTCTTCTATTCTTGTTTTCCCACAGTCCATGATCCACTACGTAGAATGCTGTCCTCCAAACCTTGCAGTCTGGGAAATTTTTCCTCAGATCAATGCCAAAGTGTGATACTAGCAGAGTTAATTTGACTAGAAATGCCCACTTTTCCTGTGCTAATCTGTTCTTGTGTAGGTAAAAGTATTTCTTACTTCCGTTTAATTCGTGGTCCAGCAATTTTCAAATAACGTTTACAGATGATCTCATTTCTGTTACTCCTAATTACTTTCGTTTTCCTTCCGTTTATTTTCAGTCCATAAAAAAAATGTCTCTGAGCACTATGGGACTTAATTTCTTAAGTCATCAGTACCCCAGAACTTAGAACTACTTTAAACCTAACTAACCTAAGGACATCACACACATCCATGCCCGGAGCAGGATTCGAACCTGCGACCGTAGCAGCATCGCGGTTCGAGACTGTAGCGCCTAGAACCGCTCGGTCACTCCGGCCGGCTTCAATCCGTATTTCTGTACTTATTAGACAGTTCACTTCTTACAAAACATCCCGCAATGCTTTTTTATTTTCACTGAGGATAGTTGATAGTTCCAACGAGCGTGTTTTAGTTTTTCTTGAGTCTTGTTTCCGTTATCTATCGGTACGTCAGAGCAGCCTCTCTGGAGCTCTTCCGACAGCCAAACTGACAGTCGTCTAACTGATCCTCAATTTTTTATTCCGTTCTTCTGTATACTGTCTTGCCAGCAGCTTGAATGCATGAGCTGTTAATATAGTTGTGATAGTTCTCACACGTAACAGGCCTTACTATCTTCAGGATGGTGTGGATAAACTCTACCCGAAAGTCTGATGGTATGTCTCTAGTCTCTAAGATGCCACTTACCCCAGTGATTTCATAAATTCTGAATGAATATTATCTATACCATCTAATTGTAACTGGAAGTCTTCCAAGCTCTTTTAAACTCTGGCTCCAACATTGGATCCTCTTGGTTCAAATGGCTCTGAGCACTATGGGACTCTTCTGAGGTCATCAGTCCCCTAGAACTTAGAACTACTTAAACCTAAATAACCTAAGGACATCACACACATCCATGACCGAGGCAGGATTCGAACCTTCGACCGTAGCGGTCGCGCGGTTCCAGACTGTAGCACCTAGAACCGCTCGGCCACCGCGGGCGGCTGGATCCTCTTCCTCCTCAACATCAACTCTCATTTCTTCTTCAATCACGTTCACAAGTCCTGTCCCTCGTGAAGGCTTTCAGTGTGCTGTTTCAACCTATTCGCTCTCTCCTCTGTGCTTAACAGTGGAACCCTCCGAACGTTCTTAACGTTGACTTACATTTAATTTCGTTGAGGGTCATTTTGACTTTTTTAAACGCTGAATCAGTTCTTCCGCCGACTACTTACGTTTCAATTTCTTCGCAGTTTTCCTGTAGACATTTCACCTTAGCTTTCGTGCTCTTTCCATTTATTTCATTCCTAAGTGACTTACATTTGTGTGTATCTGAATTTCCCTGAACATTTTTGTACTTACTTTTTCATCGATCAGTTGAAGAATTACTTGTGTTACGATAGTTTTCTTAGCAGGTACGTTCCATGTACCTTCGTTTGTCCGTCCACCTTGTCTGGTTGCTCTTGCCAGAGCACTCCTGCTCAACTGAAATGCCTACACTGCAACCACTCATCTCAAAAATGTGTTCATAAAACTGTTTGGAATGTTTTATACAATGTTTGCGAAGTACTTTATAAAGGG
The DNA here is from genome assembly GCF_021461395.2 of Schistocerca americana. Taxonomy (NCBI): domain Eukaryota; kingdom Metazoa; phylum Arthropoda; class Insecta; order Orthoptera; family Acrididae; genus Schistocerca; species Schistocerca americana. Next base: position 631,954,781 of record NC_060123.1, on the reverse strand, counting down.
ATCTGGTAACTGAAGCGTAGCCGGCCATACTGGACGCGCGGCAAGTTTGACACGGGCGCTGGAGCAGAATAGCCGGCCTCATTAAACACCGGTCTGCCCCGAGAACCTCGCCCCCGAACTATGCCGCAGATGTTCCGCGAGTTAACCGATTTCACGGGGAACGCAAAGCGCGCTGCATTATTTAATGGAACTTCTACATCGTAAATTCAATTTAACTACCTCCGCTCGCAACCTGCGCAACAGGTAATAATTAATTCGCACAGCCGAGTGCGGATACCTCTTTGCCAGACTCTGCCGCGAAGAAAAATCCCACTGTGCGATCCCGAAATACGTGGAGTGGATGGTTGTCGATTCGTAGTCACGCCAGATGGGAAGCCACGAATCTGGAAACCACAACAGAACAGGTACTGAGTAATTTCTTTATGAAATACCTGCTACGAACTTTACTCGTTGGCAACTATTTCGTGAGAAACTCCTAGTAGCTCATTAGACATTTCGTTTATGGAGTCGATTGACGCCTGACGTTCAATTTAACGCACTGATTCATCACAGTCTGCATTCAGTCGTATGTGTACCAATACTATGTTTCTTTTTCATTAGATTTGAGGAGGTGCTGTAGTACTCTTTTTCAGTTACCAATATTCACGATTTTTGGCGTAACTTTAATACTGAAAATTCGCGTTTGAGATCACATAGAGACAACAGTGGAATTTAGATTCAAGCAGATCTCGCTATGCGTCGCAGTACAGTTTTTGATAAGTAACACGCGAAATTTTGTGCCAGAACCAGGATACAAAACTGCATTTGCAATTTTTCAGCAGTGAGCTTCAGAGACCTCAGCATCGTAAACGTTCGTTGCTCTACAGATATCGATAGCATAATGCCCTCTAGCAACGCGTGCAATTAGCAAATTAACTGGCTGAAGTTTTTGTTTTTCAGTTAGCCCCTTTGATACTGAAAAGTTGGAGGCACATGCAGAATGAAGAGCAAAATTAAACCTGCTGTGATGTTTTTTCGTCTGCACTGTATATTAGCTTATATGCGTGTAAACTGGAGACGCGTTTAGTCAGATGAACAAATGTGCCGAAAATTTTCACGTTTTAGCTTCGGCCGAAGGGAAGTTGATAACTTACAGACATGTGCTATATAAATAAAAAAAATAAATTTCGTGTATTTTCACCTGTAGCTGTATATTTACTGATCTGCATGTAGGCTGTAAGTAGGTATGTTAAGACTTTAGTGTCAGTTCGATGTGAAGTAGATGCCGGCAAAATTTGTCACATTATGAAAATAAGACATAGCTGTTATACATGTAGATTACTCATCTTGCTTCTACCACACTGTTTCACGTGTTGTCTGATCATTAGTATTACCCGTTTTTCTTCTTATAATTTCATTTTTGTGCTTTAAGTTTGACTTAAAATCATTTTTGTGAATAGGTAGTGGAAAACTCGTAATCTTATACGACTTCAATCTTGCTTTTGCTAGGGGCCAGACCTCCAGCTGTCACGTATCACTGGTTGTGATTTCAGAGTTCACCACGCTTGAAGTAGGGAAAAGCGTTGTGGCAGTCAGTGTAAGGACCGATGAATATCACTTGCTAGCTCCAAGACGCACTGCACGCAAATAATTTTCTACCTATCGATTCAATGCAGCATTTGATGTACAACAGCCATACGTTGTTTTCCACTCAAATAGACAGCGAAATCTTTCAAAGAACGCAAAAATAAAGAAGTTACAGCCGATACCGAAAATATGGGCCTATCTGTGCATGAGAAGCACGATGTGCTAAAGGAACGGTCGTGGAATGGCGACAAGCGGACGATGATGCCATCAGGGTTCGGGTGTGTGTGTGTGTGTGTGTGTGTGTGTGTGTGTGTGTGTGTGTGTGTGTGTGTGTGTGTGTGTGCGTGTGTGGCTTGATTTGGTAGCAAAGTATACGATCAAGTGGCAGCGTCACATAGAGTGCCGATTTCACTATGAGCAAGAACATAAGATACAAAAAAATAGCAGTGATCTTGACCACTGGGTGACACAGTTTTTCTCAGCTTCCGAAAAACCAAATGAGTCTAAGTTACTTGTTGCCACCCGGCGCACAGATAACTGACAATTTTTTAAAAAAGAAATTGAAAAACTGTAGTTACAATTCTTTTTGCAATAGAAAATTCAAACTAGATATTGCAGCGAAAGTCTGCAAAATAGTGCGAGCAACTCGTTTGACACTGAAATAACTATGCCGCACCGAAGCCTTTCGACCTGCCTTTTAAAATAAGCACTTTATTTCTGTTTTCATGTGGAAGGCTATTGGAAATGAAACCCGATGAGTAGTGCACAATTAATATTGTTGTAGTGTTCAGTCCAGAGACTGGTTTGATCCAGCTCTCTATGCTACTCTATCATGTGAAAGCCTCTTCATCTCCAAATAACTACTGCAACCTACATCCTTCTGAATCTGCTTACTGTATTCATCTCTTGGTCTGCCTCTACGACTTTTACCATCCACTCTTCCCTCCAATACTAAACTGGTGATCCCTTGAGCGTCTCTTACCAACCAACCCTTTCTTCTAGTCAAGTTATGCCACAAATTCCTCTTCTCCCCGGTTATTCATACAATATTTAAGGTAGTATTACCCAAGTCCTGTCCTGTCAGTTCCGCACTTGGTTTCATCCCCAGAACTATAAACACATTGCCAAATGTGCTTTGAGTCCGTCCTCTGACTTTGCATGTTATTGTAGGACGATTGTTTTCAATATGACGAAGTTCTAAGAAGAACATGTGGCACACTGATTCGATATATATGGATCAGGTACACCTGGCGATGAGTATGGATGCCTTGAAATTTATTTTATAAGAAAATGAAGTCCATTTACTTACTGTCAAAGGCAACTTCATTGTTACCAGTTTTTGTATCTCATATACAACAGAACCCAAGTGCGCCCGTACTCGGGGCAAGTCCCGTCCCCTCCATATTTGCAGGGAAAAATATTGTGCCATCAGTCGATTTCTTTCAAGGAAATTGCTCAAAAGTCGGTCTTATGCAGATTTTTAACAGGGTTGGAACTGGCACTACTTTTTGTCTACGTTAATCGCTATACCATCCGTCTTCTAAAATTTTAAAAGTAACCGACAGCTTCAGGCCTAACACCCCACCACCATCCCTAGAGACTATCGTATGGGTGCACTTGACTGGTCGATCGTTGATTCTTACAGTTTGGCTCGCGTCAGAGTCGTACGATAAACCGTGTTCATGAATCCGATTGTAGTGTGACTCTGAGGTGTCCTGGAAACGTGCTTAAAGGAACCTTCCAGCTTCCGACATATCTCTCAATCTTTTATCGTGTTTTCCCTTTTAGTTGCTGTTTTAAACTTGTGCCTCGCAGTGCATTCCTAACGTAGTCTGGACGCTAATGACCAATGAAGTTGTGCAAAAAAAAAAAAAAAAAAAAAAAAAAAAAAACCTTTGAGTGAGACCAGGGAGGGATTGGGCGGGGGAGGGGGGGGGGGGGGGGAGGGTTGCTTATTTTTGATTAGCACTGTAAGTGAGCAGCCTTTACTTGTGTGTGTGTGTGTGTGTGTGAGACATCGTAAATACAAAGCTGGGAATGTGAACTGATAGCTTAAATGTGTTAGTGAGCTCAAAGCCACATTACTTACATGAAACTGAGAAGAATCCTGTGCGTGTGATAATCGATGTCATTCATCAGCAAATAAATAAACAAACCAATAATTTCACGCTCAGTGGACTTGATCAGTGCGAACTGTTTTAAAGAAACGTAACTGTATTACAAACGGTATTGTCGACCTGTGTAAGAATGTAACCTGAAACACACGAAAATTTCTGCACTGTCAAATGGCCCTGGTAAAATAAACTGACGGAGCCTACATTGCGCAAAAGAAACGAAACAAACACGTATTTTGAAGCTCACTTGCAAAATTAAGTACTGGCAGAAACAGCAACTCAGGAACACCCCGTAACTGCTAAAAAAAAACCTACTAAAACTAACTACAGTTGTTCCAGCGCGATAGGGTTCATAATCTTGACTCACATGACTCAACCTGTAAGTTCTGATATTTCAGTTCGGAAGGAATAACTTCCATGGTACAGTAAATTAACTCAGAAGATCAATCGATGGAATAACTATGAAAAACACGCCTGTGACGGTGAAATGGACGAACAGTACATGTCCACAAAAATAAAAATAAACTTTCTACCTCAACAAATAATACCTAGTTCTTCATTTCAAAATATTTTCCTGTCCGCATGCTATCCAATCATTGTTCTGAATCATCATCCCTTCTCTTAATAAATCTGCAACTGACATAGTACCAAAAGAGTGTCCATGCATTACACTGTACACTCAACGAATGCCCGGCCGCTTCACACCACAGCTATCCACTACTGACTGTCAAAGCTTCTAAAACTCCACAGTGCTGCCATCGCTGACGCAGACAGTGTTGCCTAACAGCTGTTTCTCTGACCACAATTTTTAAAATATATCATTTTTCGTTGGAAACATTAACACATCCGATAACATCATCAAAAAATAGCCATCTTACAGCTCTCAAAGCTGCAACAGTATTGCGAAAATTAATATCACAACTAATTTTGGAACAATAAAGCTGGATTAACTGGTCATCAAACTTCTCCTCCTCATTGTTATGTCAAGCTCCTCACACAAAAGACGTGGGTGGGCTGTCAGCGGTACAATACTCTGCTCTTCATCCGGGAGCAATCTTAAAAATATAACACAGATGAGAGAAAAATATGAGGGCTATTGTTCGTTTTCATCTTAAAAAGATTAAAGACGAACAGCTAAAAGAAGGAAAATATATATAGTTTCAAAACCTCAGTTGCAATGTCGTGATATTCTCCTATGAAAACGCGCTGGAACACTGCACTTCCACTTGAAATCTAAAGGAGCTGCACTGAGTGAGAAGTGTTGTAGAAGGAGAGCATATGTTCCATAAAGTTGAAAGGTGTGGGTCGAAAGATAGTGTGGTGTTTGATAGAAAAACTATGGAGATAAGACAGAGGAACTGCAATAATAAAAAATTTAACAATAACAATTATGGCTAAACTGAAAAAGTTTTAAGCTCAATAATTTTTCCAATAATGAATATGTCAATGTTTTTTCTACGTACCAAAAATAGAAAACGTATGAAAAGACTCTTAATTTGGATTTTTTAGGTACTTGATACTGTGATACGACAAGATACCAATCATGATCGATGAGGCGGTCCTCGAGAAAATTTTGCTGGAAACCCCTGGTGTAGAAGATGCGGACGTCTTCGACGTGTGAGAAGGTAAATGGATGCGGGAAGCGAAACACGGTGTGTGTCGTTGGAGGAATTGGAGGGACTTACAGAACACTGATGGGTGGAGGTCCGTGCTAACTTCAACAGGGCGGTTGCCGGCGCAGTAGCTCAGCATGTTCGGTCAGAAAGCCGGTTGGCCTCTGTAATAAAAAACTGAGTGGAAGGATCAACCACCGAACTTGAACAGGATGTCTTGCGACGTCCGCAACGACCAAACACAACGATCAATAACGACAAAATGAAAAAAAAAGTGGTCAGCGCGACGGACTGTCAATCCTATGGGCCCGGGTTCGTTTCCCGGCTGGCTCGGAGATTTTCTCCGCTCAGGGACTGGGTGTTGTGTTGTCCTAATCATCATCATTTCATCCTCATCGACACGCAAGTCGCCGAAGTGGCGTCAAATCGAAACACTTGCATCAGGCGAGCGGTCTACCCGACGGGAGGCCCTCGTCACACGCCATTTCATTTTAACATCAGCTGGGGGCTCGTCCTGGATAGATGGAGCTTCTCTGTTACTGAAAAACCCTCGATGTGCACAGTGGTCGATGGTCAACAAGCCTGAATACGCCACAATTCCAGTGCGCAAAGTGTAGAAAGGGTAATTTACAGGAGAATCAGCTTCAAAATTTTTGCGATGCGCCTATTAAATATTTGGCGGGCGCCGACGCGAGCGCCTCGGCGTGGCGCCCGCAGGAGTGAGCGGCTGGTAGTTGGGCGTGCGGCCGGCAGGTTCGCGACCTCCGCCGGCGGCGCCGCGGCAGCGAGCGGCGGCCACGGGCGCCGTGGCGAGGGCTGCGGTGCGCGCGCATCCCCGGCTCACATGTGTCCCGGCGCGGCGCGGCCGGCGGGGGCGCTCAGTCGCGATCCAGCACAGCCATGCGCCGGTGGTGGGCCGCCGCCTAGGGCGCAGCGTCCAGTAGTCGAGGCGACACGAGTCGAGTCGGGCGTGTGGCGCGCAACCGTCGGCACAGCCGGTGACCCTCACCCGCCGCTCCTCAAAGTCCGCGAGGGCGCTGCCTGCCGCTCCACCTCCGTCTGGCATCCTCCGATGTTGTGACTCGAGTGTCTTGTGCGTGCTCGCTCAGACGTCCCTAACTTTCGAAGCTCTCTCATCAGTCGGCACTAGCTTCAGACGCGTTTCGTGTACATACAGTCGATTTGCCGCAGCTGTCACAAGGAGTGTGGTAACACGAACGTAGCTAAGACACCTCGCAGAACCTCTTACTTTCTCTCTCTCTTTTCTCTGTCTGTCTCGTTCAATAAACACCCAGGGACGAGAAGAGAAAAAGATCGAGCTGACAACTTGTTCCCTCCTGTCTGCGTGTGAATCCCCTGGGAGCACCGCCATGGGAACGCCGAACTTCATCCTGGGTGCCGTCGCGTTGCTGATTTTCGCGCCGGCTTCGACACAAGGTAAGGCAGCGGTGCTTGGCAGCGGTCCCGTATCACAAACACCTCGTACCTCTGCATTTCCGTCGCGAGAAAAGTGCGTCGTCACCCTTGTGTTAGAGCAGTTCACTACTACTTTGCGTCAGGTCGAAACGACCAGACTAGGTCTCAAAGAGCAACGACAATTGTATCGTAAAACGAGCAGTTGACCGTTAATCCGATCAAAACGCACTGTGAATTGTCGTGACAAAAGCTAGCAACAAAGCGACCGACGAACGCAAGTGGCCGGCTCCAACGCACCGGAACACAGTGCGTACGAGTGCCCACGCACTGTGCGTGACGCTGGCCTTCACGCTCTCCAGATACGTTTACACCTTACTCCCGTCACTTCGGGTTTCTATCGAATGTGTGTCATGTGTTCCTGTTAAATGAGGCATCCCAACCTTGGTACACTTCGTGTGATCCTTTCTGCTGTAGCTTTTGTTTATTATTCGCTCATCGCAAGGGACCTCAAGTAATGCGAGGCAATGCCCTCCGGAGGAAATAGGATACTACGTAGCTGCCCTGGAAGAGAAAGTGACAAATATCTCACCGACAGAAAACGAACTACTCTTTAGGAGACGTCACAAATGCCATGCTTTCTCTTCCGGGGCACTGCCTTCGAACTCGTCTATCGTTGTCGCTAACATCCAGATAGCAACAAATCTTCTAGTTTACTGATTTTGAGCCGCAAGGGACGATCTATGATGATAAATTAAACAAGATAAACTTCTCTGCCAAGATAGTTAATAATAACCTTTATTCTCGATAATCGGTTCCCGTAAGCAATGTTGTCATGTTTAGATCTCGACAGACAGGTTATTGCGTACTTCTTAAAATAGTATGAATTGGCACGTACGTAACAGACTAAAAGACTGAAAAAAGGAGGAATTTATGTACACAGTTGTTCGCCACATACATCTATCCAATGCCACTCACAACAGAGCACGGCATTGGAGCTAGGGCGCTCTGACAATAGCAATATCCTGCGTATGCCAGTATGTACTAAGGACAACGATGAACCAACATGTCTAATACGTGACCAGATTGACCATTCGTACATTAGATGTACCACAGAAGGGAATAAACATGCTGTATAGCTGATCTGAATGGAAACGTGGTTAACACTTGAACCACAGATCAGATGACGCTTCTAGTGGCATACTTTCTCCTCATGTGCACAACCACTGATTTCGGGGGCGCTGACGCTATTCTCTCATCTCAGTGTACATTCACGCCTTTTGTACCTTATTCATTGATACAGTTCACGAAGGAATTGGTAATAACAAATCCGTTGCAAAAACAGTCCTAGAGCAGAATGCAAAGTCTCCAAAAACAATAAAAAATGTCAACATGGCTAATACCTGTACTAGATTGAAGGCTTTACTCTAAGTTAGATAAATCTATAACTCGCAGACTACGTTGTGAAATTGTAGCCTTCGTAGTGATCTGCGAAACCTGAAAATATGACTAATAGTAAAGGAGAAAGAATGAATCATTCGCTAAATGGAACCAGAACTCTAACACTACGTATCTTCGATCACACGTAGATGTATGTTTCTCATAGTGAACGAAGAACCAACAACATTCCCATAGATATCATCACCAGGTGACCGCGCTGTTTGTTACACGACGTAAAGATTGGCTTACGTGAAATACAATTTCTGCTCCCAGATGCAGAGCCCACATCAGCCCCGATTCGACAACTTATCATATATTTTAAATGCGCATGTTGCTCATTAAGTATGCCAACATTTTTGATGCCATCACACAGAACTTAACCACAACGTAGCTTTATTTTTGTCTTCGTGTTTACATGCTTACGTGCTTGTCCCCAGTACAGCGACGCACTTACTCACTAAAATTAATAAAATGGCTCTGAGCACTATGGGACTCAACTGCTGTGGTCATAAGTCCCCTAGAACTTAGAACTACTTAAACCTAACTAACCTAAGGACAGCACACAACACCCAGCCATCACGAGGCAGAGAAAATCCCCGACCCCGCCGGGAATCGAACCCGGGAACCCGGGCGTGGGAAGCGAGAACGCTACCGCACGACCCTAAAATTAATAGAGAGCTCAGTAAGATCTTATTTTGATTCATCTCAGTCGTTGGTCCTCTTATATTTCTCCAAGAAAAATGCAGTGTGTGTTCTGGATTTGAATCCAATCCTGAGAACTTTGATTCGTTCGTAAGTGGTAGGCACTCGGTTAGATGAAAGAAATTTGTATTTCACCAGCAGATTTACTTTCGCTGAAATTTTTGATACTGTTCTTTATAAGAACAAATACATTCATTCCTGCCGTAATTCTGTAACTAGACGCTGGAAAATTCGAAGCTTTTGTGACAATGAACGATGATACACTGCGTCTCCGACTTGGTAAAAATGAAACTTCTGTCATGAATCTCGTGGCCGTGATGAGAACGGGGCATGAAGATAGTTTCTAACTGCAGTTCGTGGTCCAGTTACCTTCATACAGTAATCATGGTCAAATTTTGGCGATACTACGCTTCTTGATCTGTGACGAGGTTTGATCAGTTTATCTTCAGAATCAATGGTTCTGTAATATTTTCACAATAACGTTATGACCCGAGTTCATCCGAACCATATTCGAATCCATTTCTGTGTGTATGTATACTAGCAATTCTACCATCGAGAGCTTAGCATCTTCACGGTACAATAATTCAAGAAATTTTGAAACTTCATTTTTCTTTAAAATTTACTTAGTGTCCAACCAATACTTGATTTTCAGTTTTCATTGTAATTACGAGCTGAAGGCATCTAATCTACTTAAATTTCTAGATAAAGAAAGAAAAACGCTATTGTTTGCAAACAGATTGTTGCAACCATGTTACCATGCTCCTAATACCACCTACTTTCATGAAAATAAAATTGTCTTTCAGTTTATGAACGTAGTTTCCTCGTTCGTTAAATGTTTCACTTGTAACACTATATACCTGACCTGCTGTATAGTGTTTAGTCTGCAGAGTTTTGCATTCTTATGGTATATTTACTATGATATTCGGCACGCTTGTCACGTAGAAGAACACTTGTTTCGACAACAAAATTCGGGGAGTACTTTAGGGACGTTTGCAGTAATCTTCAAATGGTTTGCTTCTGTTTTCGTAACGTCCATTTTACTCATGTCTGACTTGGACATGAAAGGAGGGATTACGCAGAAAGAGGAGAAAGTTCTATATCGTTCGCAGCCATGCTTGTATGATGTTATGTCTCTGTATCTCTCTGAGGGTTATAAGTGAAGTTCCAACGAACAGATTTTTTTATCATAACTCGTTAAACACTTTAAAATTTCGTTACGTTGGGCTAAGGAGCAGAATTGAGGAATTAGTGGTTCGACTGATGATTTCGCAAGTCTTAATGAATAGCTTAGCGTCTTTAAGATCATACGTACGTCATCAAAGAGAATAGTGGAGCGTATTCTTCAAAAGAATTAACACCTGAATTTCTGCATAGACATGTACATATCTTCATCGCAAGGCCACACTGGTGTTCAGGAGGAAAATAACACAGTTGGCTGTTAATTGATAACAGGGTGACAATTTGAAATACTTATACACGGCAGCCCGCAGATGTTTTCGATGTTATAACTTCCTTTTGGTACTAATACTACTACTGCCGCAGGCCTAATACCATGAAATACTATCAATGTGTACTGTGGGAATCGCAGTATGGAAATATTTGAGAACCAAATTGTGGGGCTAGAAGAGACTTCGGAAAACTTCACTGGCAGCTTCAGACAATTAAATTCCACTGTTTCTTATGCAGAATATATGCACCAATTTCTGATTAATGTTGCCATTGTTGGTGTATTTCAGTGCAATAAGGAAAAGTAGCTGACGAGGGTTTCAGCGAATGTATTACCCACAGATATAAGGTTTGCCTAGAATTTCAAAATATTTATTTCCCGTGGTTTCCTACTCCAAACCAGTTTCACGACCCATAGCTTTCCTCATTGATGTTCCTGCTTCCGATGATCTCAATCACGACAGGAGTAAACTTCAACCCTTAAATGGCCAGGTCACTGTACGCAGAAAGACTGTCGTCTTATTCCCATAGCAGCACCAAGATGTATTTCAGAAATGGTGCGAACCTTCCCTTCCATTCGTTCCGTACGCGAAAAAAAGTGAAGATACCACTATCAACTAAAACTTTCACCCAGTACCACTGCAGGTTGCCTACCTAAGGACTTGCAAGGGCAAAACAGGTTAACTTTCAGTAGTTCACATAATTACTGACCGAACTGGTATATTTTAAAATGCTGCCATAACCTGCCAAGGTTTAACGAATAAGTTGCTAATTACTGTTAGAAACTCTGTATGTGTGTTGAGGCCACGCGGATTACTCAGATTATATTCACCGAGTACTTGTTAATAACAACACTTAGAGATTTGTGAAAAACTTTGCACATAATTTTAAACCTTTTAGAACCTATTTCTCACTAAAGTCCGAGCAAAAAATTAAAGAAAAAGTACATATCTTACTAAGTTTTCGATGTTCGAGCAGTAAAACTTCAACATCGGGCTTAACATTTTAATTGATTACTTGATTACTACTATCTTGTCCGGAAAATATTTTGCAAGTACTATCCACATTTACCACCGAATGTGGCTGCAGAATCATATCATTTTAAGACACACAGTACAGGACAATGGCATCATAAACATTGAGATGCCTGAAAAAATATCTTTTCCTAAAAACAAGTGCAAATTACCCAGACTATACTCCTCCAGTGAACAATCCGAAACCATCAGAACCAAAATAATTAGGATTTTGCGTCTTCGACCATAAATATTTCACACGGTTAACGAGAAATGCTGAACACATTAACTCGTTTGTAATGTAATCAGAATTTTGGAGCTCTTTTATACGTACGAGTTCGACTGGTTAAAAAATCAGCGGTGGGACGTGTTGCTGGTGATTACGAATATGATGTCGTTGAAAAGCTGCACAAATTTAAAGGAATATTTGGAACAGAAAAAAGAAACTATAAAAAACCGAAAAAATAGAAAAATCAAAATTTTATGAAATATGGAAATAGGTTTAGTTCACTAAGATAAAACTGCTTCAGCTGTAAGTGCTTTATTCTCAAGCAAGACCGGTTTCGCAGCATTGTAACTGAATCATCAGGTGCAATCTGTACAAAGTAATAGACAAGAACTCATGTAAGGCGAGAAAACGTAAAAAAAAAAAGAAAATATTTACAGGATGAACATATTCGCAAAATCATCTTCTGATTAACAAAAGAAAATGGATTCACCTAGCGTTCATAGTCCATAACTTCTAGCTATGTAGCGGACGTCAATTATACAATTGCATAAAGCAACACAGAACGCTCCCGTGGTACCTAAAAAGGTCAAAAGCTAAAACGAGAACTTTCTACTAGCAAAATAGATGGTGGGTAAAATACTACGAAATTCTACTCAGCAGTACCTGGTGTGCTAACGGGTCGCCATATACCGAAGACGTGGTCAAAACCCGGCCGTAGATGGACATATATGGGATTATTTAAAATTAATCAGCACCGGTCACTCACCCACCTAAAAAGGCTTGAAAAACATAGCGGTAAACACCCACATTATTAAATCTTAAAGTCTGCGTCATTACAAAAGAAGTCCAATATAAAACTATTTTCAGGTTTTGCACGAAACTCGCATTCAGTGAAACGCGGCAGAATATAGTGTTGTATATAAACAGCTCAAACGGCGGAAAGCAACCCACTGCAGAGCCAGATGGCAAGAGAACATACTTCCCAGAGCAACGCGGTGTTATATATGCAGCCTGTGATTGCACTGAGTACGAAGTATTCTGAGTAGCCTTATGGTTGTCTGGCAGCGACAGGCAGTTAAATAAAAAGAAACGTGGCAGCAAAATACAAGGAGCAGAGATGAGATTCCTGAGGAGTGAAGGGTTGCACAGGACGAGATATAATATAGACTGAAGATGAAGCTTCCTTGCAGATTAAAACTGTGTGCCGGACCGAGACTCGAACTCGGGACCTTTACCTTTCGCGGGCAAGTGCTCTACCAACTGAGCTACCCATGCACGACTCACGCACAGTCCTCACAGCTTTACTTCTGCCAGTACCTCGAAGTTCCATATCAGCGTACACTCCGCTGCAGAGTGAAAATCTCATTCTGGAAACATCCCCCAGGCTGTGGCTAAGCAAAGTCTCCGCAATATCCTTTCTTTCAGGAGTGCTAGTTCTGCAAGGTTCGCAGGAGAGCTTCTGTAAAGTTTGGAAGGTAGGAGGCGAGGTACTGGCAGAAGTAAAGCTGTGAGGAGGTGGCGTGGGTCGTGCGTGGGTAGCTGAGATGGTGCAGCACTTGCCCGCGAAAGGCAAAGGTCCCGAGTTCGAGTCTCGGTCCAGCACACAGCTTTAATCTGCCAGGAAGTTTCAAATCAGCGCACACTCCGCTGCAGAGTGAAAATCTCATTCTGGAGACTGAAGATGTTCCAAATATGTTGAATTTAAATGTTATTGGCGAGTAAATACGTAATACAGGGATGTATGGAAACGACATGTAAACACAATGAGAGACAAAAGTCCTTCTGAGACAGTTCGAATGGGCCAGCAAAAGATTTTTTTATTCTTTTTTTTCTTTTTTTTCGCAATGGTGAAGTGTAAGTCTTCCAGTTGCACGCCAACTTGGTTGCCCCGGTCTGTTGCAGTCATCCAGTTGGGTAAAGGGGATGTGCAGATTATCGAGGAATCAGTACCATGTGTCGTTTCTCCGCGAATCCTTGCGTCGTTCGAAGTGAAGGCTAAATTAATGGCAGACTGAACATTTCCGTGGTCCGTAGGAGGTTCGATCTCATTACTTCTCGGTTACCACCAAACAAGAAGGCCCGAAGGGAGAGAAAGTAATGGGCAAAACCGCTCTGACGATGGAATAGCCAAACGTCTTTACCACTGTATGTAAGGCGACGAAGTTCTTTCAGCGACACAGATTCCGTCAGTTGTGTTCGCTCCTACCCGATCCGCTGCTGCGCGTTGTTTGACGAATGCGTGTCGTCCGACGGGGAATTAAAAAGCGCACCCGCTGTTTTATTCATCGAGGCGCAGCGACGCGTTCCGGTCCTCTTTTTCTGGCAAAAGCAACAAAAACTCTCGTTGTTCCGCAGACACCCGGAGGCAGCGGTTCCGGCGATAAACTGCGAGTCACCCCGGGAAATAAATTTCGAATTAAAATTTGTAATTGGGCCGGCCGCCTGGGCGCGTTGCGCCATGTTAATTACCGCAACTTTAACCAAACACTGCCGCCGTGGTGGGACCGTGGGCCGGCCGGCGCGGCTGCTGCTGTCTGCGAGCGTGCCCGGCCTTGGCGGGGTGTCCGAGGTGGTCAGCGGTCGCATGTACCGTGGCGCGGGACTGTCCGCTCACGTCGCCCCGCATTTACGCCTTCTTCCCAAACTTCGAAGAACAAATTGGACTAAAGCATATGCACTACAGGCCATTAAAGTTGCTACACCACGAAGATGACGTGCTACAGACGCGAAATTTAACCGACACGGAGAAGATGCTGCGATATGCAAATGATAAGCTTTTCAGAGCATTCACACAAGGTTGGGGCCGGTGGCGGCACCTGCAACGTGATGCCATGAGGAAAGTTTCCAACCGATTTCTCATACACAAACAGCAGTTGACCGGCGTTGCGTGGTGAAACGTTGTTGTGATGCCTCGTGTAAGGATGAGAAATGCGTACCATCACGTTTCCGACTTTGATATAGGTCGGATTCTAGCCTACCGCGATTGCGGTTTATCGTATCGCGACATTGCAGCTCGTGTTGGTCGAGATTCAATGATTGTTAGCAGAATATGGAATCGGTGGGTTCAGGAGGGTAATACGGAACGCCCTGCTGGATCCCAACGGCCTCGCATCACTAGCAGTCGAGATGACAGGCATCTTATCCGCATGACTGTAACGGATCGTGTAGCCACGTCTCGATCCCTGAGTCAACAGAAGGGGACGTTTGAGGGACAATAACCATCTGCACGCACAGTTCGACGACGTTTGCAGTAGCATGGACTATCAGCTCGGAGACCATGGCTGCGGTTACCCTTGACGCTGCATCAGAGACAGGAGCGCGTCCGATGGTGTACTCAGCGACGAACCTGGGTGCGCGAATGGCAAAACGTCATTTTTTCGGATGAATCCAGGTTCTGTTTACAGCATCACGATGGTCGCATCCGTGTTTGGTGGCATCGCGGCGAACGCACATTGAAAGCGCGTATTCGTCATCGCCATACTGGCGTATCACCCGGCGTGATGGTATAGGGTGCCATTGGTTACAGGTCTCGGTCACCTCTTGTTCGCATTGACGGCACTTTGAACAGTGGACGTTACACTTCAGATGAATTACGACCCGTATCTCTATCCCTCATTCGATACCTGCGAAACCCTACATTTCAGCAGGATAATGCACGACCGCATGTTGCAGGTCCTGTACGGGCCTTTCTGGATACAGAAAACGTTCGTCTGCTGCCCTGGCCAGCACATTATTCAGACCTCTCACCAACTGAAAACGTCTGATCAATGGTGGCCGAGCAACTGGCTTGTCAAAATACGCTAGTCACTACTCTTGATGAACTGTGGTGTTGAAGCTGCATGGGCAGCTGTACCTGTACACGCCATCCAAGCTGTGTTTGATTCAATGTCCAGGCGTATCAAGGCTGTTATTATGGCCAAAGGTGGTTGTTCTGTGTACTGATTTCTCAGGATCTATGCACCCAAATTGCGTGAAAATGTAATCGCATGTCAGTTCTAGTATAATATATTTGTCCAATCAATACCTGTTTATCATCTGCATTTCTTCTTGGTGTAGCAATTTTAATGGCCAGTAGCGTAGATATCGCACGCGGCACGTTCCATACCCTAACGGGTCGTGGTCCGTACCCAGAACAGCTACCTCGGTTTGTTCCCCGTCGAACACCCATGTGCACTTGCGGAAAACTAGGATCTTCTCAACGCGCCACTTAACACTGTAATAGACTCACACCCATACGATCCCGAACTGAGTAGAGAAGAGTCGTGCAGTATCGGCCGGATTAAACTTTTTGACATTACTGTGTAACTGTGCTGTTTAATCGGTTTATTAATATACTATGTTCTTACCTGAAGAGTTGTACTACGAACCGCACAGTGTCATGATTTTCATTTTTTTAAACTTAATTAAGTCGAAAATCAGAGCTCAATTAGAAGGCCTTTAGAAAGTGTTTTGCATTATCAGCCATTGTCTTTCCTGTGATGTCTGTTGTTAATGGTACAGTGCACTCACACTTCTTGAATAATAATAGGACACATAAGCATGGGTACTTGCCAGTACTATTTCAGCTCCTTTCACCCATGTTTAGCTAATTTTTTTACAGAGTACACAGATAAAATACAAAATATTCTCCTGGCCCACACCCGACATGTATCCATTTTCTACAGCCGGCTCAGAGCACTCAGTCTTCTTCATATGGCTCCAACCATACATTGCACTTCTCAGTCGCTTCTGTTGACCCATTATTTACAGTAAATTCCAGTTTTCTTCGCTCATCGTAATTGGTTTTCCATTGCTACTCTTTGCGTATTTATTTTATTTTGGAACTCCCGACCGAAGCTCAACTTTCTTTAATACTCTTCAACGCTTTAGTTTTTTCTACTTTTAATCTCTTTTTTTTCTTTTCTAATTACTGAAAATGCTTCAGGTTCCTTCCTTGCGATAATTTTGTTCGACATAACCGTGCCCAAAGCCGTTTTCATGCACACTTCATTCCTTTTTCCACTTACTTTTTTCTCATTTTAATATCTCACTCCAAAAAGGAGCATGGAAATTATTTCTGACCAGTAAGACAATCTGGTTACCTGTACCACACGACAAACACACAGTTGGATGTAGTCATATTGTACAATCTTCTATAGAAATTATAATAAACCATTTGTCAGATGTCATTCCTTACATGACTCAGATAACCGAAATACAGCAACGAAATTAATCACTTACCTCAAAAATAGGTACCATAGGCATCAAAATATCTACCGCGCCCTAAGAGCTACAACAACAAGATGAGGCACTCCGAAGACACAAAGGGCTAAATAGAGGATACGCAGCTTTGCGTCTGGTTACTGCACACTTCTGCCATTTGAGGCGGAAAGGGAAATCACAGTAATGGCCGGTAATGATAAGCCGGTCGATACAGAACGATCCTACCCTATGACCACATAGGAGAAATTCTACGACAGCCAGACGATTGGTGCATACTGAATGACATAAACGATAATGTGACACGTACGTTACACAGAGTATATAAAGAACAGTCACTTACACGAATAAGGCTGGCCGGAGTGGCCGAGCGGTTCTAGGTGCTTCAGTTTGGAACCGCGCGACCACTGCCTCGAGCATGGATGTGCGTGACGTCCTTAGGTTAGTTCGGTTTAAGAAGTTCTAAGTTCTGACCTCAGAAGTTAAGTCCCATAGTGCTCAGAGCCATTTGAATCATTTTTACACGAATAAGGGGAAACACACAAACACGGGACTGGGACAGGATATTTGGAATTACACACACACACACACACACACACACACACACACACACACACACACACACACGGTCTCAGATGATGAAACAGATACATACCGTGAGATTAACACACATACGTAGCTCTAAGATAAGACAAAATTAACGAACTTAGAAATGGATCAATTGTTACAAAATATTTTGTATATTTTAGTATATGTAGAAAAGTCTTGTTTAATACTTGTAACGTAAATGAAATAGTTGTTTATTAAGCTGAGATACAGTTTAACCTTACAGACAACACAAACACCATGGACACTATACGTAGAAATAATGAAATCAAACGTGCACAAATAACTTACCGATTAGACCTGTGTAAAGCACGTATGACTTGTAACAAATCTGCTATAAGAGTAATATAAATATACGTCCGCACACATAAATTCGCACTCGACATAGCTAGATGACGGGATCTCTTAATACATACATGTGTGCTTTCTTATTCTTTTATTTCTCTTTCTTAAATGCAAGAAACCCCTTATTTCAGATAACTTTCAGAATTATGTGTGTCATAAAATCATTGTCATCATCTCTTTTCTGTCTTTATAAATTCCTATCTTTTAAACATAAACTCTTAATTTTAAGTATTTCCGTTGGTTAATTACTTCTAAGTCTATAGGTATTTAAAGCTGCGATATTCTTAAACCTTACTAAAAAATAAGAAGAAATCAAACAAGTTTCAAAATTCAAATGGCTCCGAGCACTATGCGACTTAACTTCTGAGGTCGTCAGTCGCCTAGAACTCAGAACTAATTAAACGTAACTAACCTAAGGACATCACACTCATCCATGCCCGAGGCAGGATTCGAACCTGCGACCGTAGCGGTCGCTCGGTTCCAGACTGCAGCGCCTAGAACCGCACGGCCACTCCGGCCGGCAAACAAGTTTTACGTTCTGTATATGTAAAATTTCGAACTGTGGAAATACGACCTGTATTAATAACGAAGTGACAGGTCATTTGTAAATGACAGCAAATAAAATAAAATGAAAATACCTATTGACGCTGAAGATAGTAGTGTGGCCATTACAAGTACTTTTTCGGATATGTAGCTCTTCGGAAAGCTCAATTGTTAATTGACTTTTTTTCTTTTCATAAATTGCTGGGGTTGTCAGCAAGAAAAAGCTTCGTAAAGGTTTGAAATTACGACGGTGTTGTGGAGAGTAATGCCAACGCAATTTTTATGTGAAATCTCTTAAAGCTTTTAAAAAAACGTTATTGACATTCTACATCTGTATTCTTCATGTCTACGTGTATATTTTTGATCATAATCACCCTGGTGGCGAAAACATTTCTCCCAACTAGAGACCAATTTCTTGAAAACGGAACTGTAGAATGTTTGACCCTGTTGACTGAGCCACAACCTCGCCTCTGCGTGCGCCCCTCATCGCTATCAAAGTGAACTACTTGAAGGTGTTTTGCAAACAGATGATTGTCGGATGAGGGCAAGTAGGGAGTGAATGGAGGATGATCGAAACAGTGAACTCAAGGCATCGGACTGCTATGGATGTCGCAGCATTCGTGTGTGGTCTGGCATGGATATGCTGAAGGATAGGGTGCTCCATGTGTGGACGAACTCTAAGAATTCTAAAATAGATTGTAACATGCTCTTTCTCACGCAGCGACATAGGTACGTTACACGATACAATTCGGAGCCCTATAGTGGCAGAGGGATGCAAATACGTACATATGAAGAGTAAGTATGTACAACGTTAATAACACTTGTTTTATTTGAAAAGCTTTAAGAGTCCTATTGCCTGTTACACACTACGACCCTCTTCAAACGTCGGCGGTTTGTGTCAGTCAACGGACGAGGTCGGCCTGTACGCTTTTGTGCTGTACGTGTCCCTTCACGTTTCTACTTCGCTATCACATCGGAAACAGTGGATCTAGGGATGTTCAGGAGTTTGCAAATCTCGCGTGCAGACGAATGACGCAAGTGACACCCAATCACCTGTCCACGTTCGATGTCCGTCAGATCCGCAGAGCGCCCCATTCTGCTCTCTCACGATGTCTAATGACTACTGAGGTCGCTGATATGGAGTACCTGGCAGTAGGTGGCAGCAAAATGCACCTAATATGAAAAACTTATGTTTTTGGGGGTGTCCGGATACTTTTGATCACATAGTGTACGTCACAGGCTGCTCAGCGCGGGTTGGCAAAAATGGTTCAAATGGTTCTGAGCACTATGGGACTTAACATCTATGGTCATCAGTCCCCTAGAACTTAGAACTACTTAAACCTAACTAACCTAACGACATCACACAACACCTAGTCATCACGAGGCAGAGAAAATCCCTGACTCCGCCGGGAATCGAACCCGGGCGTGGGAAGCGAGAACGCTACCGCACGACCACGAGCTGCGGACGCGGGTTGGCACTCGGGATGGGAAGCGACAAGTCGGACGAGGAGAAGCATGTCTTTACACAGCACAATAGGTAAAATCAGTTATGAAAGACACCTAAAACGAGGCAGGTTGCTGTGGCTAGCTGAGTCCTTAAAATGATGGGCGATCCAGCCGCTTTGCAACACACTAACGTCTGACACTATTGTGGAGAGGAGGTCCGAGGACACACAAAGTCTTAAAAGACGAACCACACTCGTCTTCGTGTCATTAGCAAGAGACAGATCTGCCACGATCTTTATGTAGACTGACTTGAAAAAAAAAGACGACATCGTTATCTGAAGGTACTGTGTATATTCGGGAACTACAACTTGTTCATGGAGTACGAACGGGTAAGGTTGTCGTCAAAACGAGATGGCTGATTCAGAAATAATCAGCTGTTATAGGAAATGAGGTAGGTTATGCATTCTGAGATATTAGCTGAAACGAAGAACAGAGTTCGCCCACAAAATATTTCTTGCATATGTAGTTAGGCAACCCTATTTATAACAGTCTCCTAGAGTAGCTTATCTTCAGGTGCATGAAATATTTTCCGGGCCAGTTATATTTTCTCTTTCCCGTAGAAGTGCGGCAGTTTCTACCATGTAGATCTAAAATTTTAATGCTGTCGCAGAATCTATTAAAGCGACTGTCAGGACAGATGTTTTGAGAACTATTGGTTTCTTTCCTCGTTCGTGACACACCCCCCTTATGCCCTGTTGTAATCTCCTCATCGTCATTGGCAAGCTAAACCAAAATTGGTCTTTCTTACGGACATAGATATGTAGTTTACTAACTGACATTAGTACGGTAGCGAAATGTGTTTGCAGATTGAATCTTTGAACTGGCCGTGAGGTATACGAAGATTATGCTTAGAAGACAAACTACTGGACCTCGAAGTGCTGCCGGTGGTGAGGGCAATCGAGACGTGCATATTGGGGCAGTAATCGGTCGTGACAAGCTCAAAAAATCCATCTAGCTGTCCACTCTAAGCGTCGTGAGAAAAATAAGTGGTAATCCTAAACCTGACAGTTTGGCTGCTTTAACGAATGTGACCCTCGTCGCCACCAACTCCACGAACGGGTCCTTCGTCACTTGGTTTGGACTCGGTAACAGCATGGGCCGCTAAAGAAATGGCCTATTCCTTGCCTATAGCCATGAAATGCCAGGAAGTACAAGAACGAAAAGGTAAATAGCATAACACTGGAAGACCCAAAATGAAATGCTCGGTTGAAAAGAGGTATAAGGCTGAAATGTAGTGTCTCGTCCCCTACTGTTCAATCTCTGGCGGAAGTAAAATAAAGGTTCAGGAAATGGGCTAAACGTAGAGGCGAAAGGATGTCATAAGATTCTCTGATGATATTGTTATCCTGAGTGAAAGTTAGGAAGAACTACAGAAACGTGTCCAGTAGAAAGAACAGTCTAACGAACGCAGAATATGAATTGGAAAAATAGAGAAGAAAGACAGAAGAGGTCGGGAGTAGCAGAAATGAGATCTGCGATCAATCTGTCAGAAGTTGGAACAACGCAATAGATGAAGAGAGAGAGAATTCTGCTAACTTGGAAACAAAATAACACATAATGAACGTAGCAAGGAGGACGTAAAAAAAAAATAGTTTAACAAAGCCTGTGCGTATTGTTATTGCATATATGATTGATAATGACGCGCCGGCCGGAGTGGCCGAGCGGTTAAAGGCGCTACAGTCTGGAACCGCACGACCGCTACGGTCGCAGGTTCGAATCCTGCCTCGGGCATGGATGTGTGTGATGTCCTTAGGTTAGTTAGGTTTAAGTAGTTCTAGGGGACTTATGACCTCAGCAGTTGAGTCCCATAGTGCTCAGAGCCATTTGAACCATTTGATAATGACGCATGAGACGAAATTGGCCAGTGGAATAACAAATGGATGTAAAATTTCAACCTATAGCGAACACTGTTTTCTGTTATGAAATACGTCGAGGCTGTATACCCACATACAACGTTGCCATATTTGTATCGGCAACTTCGGGAAGGTTAACAGTTAAAGAGCAACAGGATCATCCTGACGAACTCGTCTAATTTTGAAGATTCAGCCACACGTTTTATCCTTCCTCTGTTTTTTTATGAATTTCTCGAGGATTCTATAGAGAAAATCAAGGATGAAATAGGTGTCACTCGTAAGATCAGTTATATCAAATGAAACAGTAATACGTTGCGCTGAATCGTTTAATTTCCCTATAAATATTATAAAAGTACAGCTCTGCCAATTACGTACTTGCGACAGCAGGAGTAAAACCGTGCTTTGCAGCGAACTCCCATCATGATGAAAAGATGCCCGTGTGTCAGTAGTAACCGGTCATTTCTCCGAGACGTCTTTCAAGTGTGTGTTGTGGCCATTGTAAAATGGTCGTGCCAGGCTCCTAACGCTAGGTATATTTAGACGAATTTCCTTTGTAGATTTGTTTATCGAAAGAATGAAACACTATGTCTGGGGCAAGACCGTGTACACCTGCGATCCAACAGCCGCAGCGAGTTAAAAAGAAAACAAAATGGCATTTTATTCTCCAGAGGCACGCTATTCACGGGCGCTGGAAGAGTCACATGCACAGAGCCACGGACGAGCGTGCACTAACAACATAGTTTCTTGTTTCGCTAAATTACTTTAATAGAATTATTTAGGGCCACTTCTTCCTTGCTGAAATCCTCGTACCACGCGCATTAACTGGCTGTTGCACATTAAGTCTGTAACAGCTTTATCGCCAACACAGAGATCATTACGGTTGTCATAGCCTCCTTCTGTGTACAGTCGGTAGTGTTGCTCTCTACACTATACAGATGAACATATATCTTAAACTTATAAAGCATTCAGTAGCATTTACTTCGTAACACATTTATTCGTCGTTATTTATGTATCCACGAAATGTTCACCTTCTCTCCAGGATTTGGATTATTCGCGATAACAAGTCGGATATCACCAATGGATTTACTTCCGCACGAATTCTTGGTTCTGTCCATCACGTATGGGTTTTTATAACTAGGTCGTAAATGAGGACCACACTGGCTCATCTGCCCCCAGATGGCAATATTACGGTTTTCGTATCAACTGACGGATGTTTCTGTCATTGCATAACCAGACGTTCATTCACTTAGTTTTGAGTTTGCATGTATTTCAACAGCCAGTAATTTGTCAGTGTGCTGCCATAACAATAACATGGTACGACAGATTCATTTCTATGACACTCAGGTTTTAGTGGGTATTTATTTTACTGTCAGTCTGTTGCTGGTTTGCAACAGAATATTCGATTTTTGATTTATTTCTTCTTTTCTCTTGCCAATGTGACACCTGAAATTCGTAAGTACGTATGACAATTTCCTAATTCTTTTAAGCGAATAAATTTATGTAAAAATAAAATCATGGTAAACTTTGTTATTGGGGCACAATGTCGTACTTTACAAAACAAAGGTGTTGTTTTATAGAAGATATAACCACGTGGAGCTGTAAAATAATTTGCATCATACTTCTAATCGCTGTACAATGTAACTTTTGGTTATCTTCATTTCGTGATAATCGAATATCAGTTTTAAATATCGTTGGGTAAATACTAGCGATATTAGTGCGGTAATGTAATTGTTATAATAATTCTTTTTTAATGTTCATTCTCTCAGTTCTCTCGGTTCGGCGTAAATTTACTTCTCACTAAACCCATCGCTCAAATTCTCACGGCGGATTGGACCGCATACAAAACGCTTGCTGATTTTTAGACTTGCACAGACCTGCTGATGAAACATTGAGTTGCTTCTCGCTATCTAATTCCGGCAACTAAAAAGTCCCTGAATTTTTCCTTAATAAGGGATCACCTACAGTGTAAAGTGTATCTTCCATTCGATAAAATTGTGCCCATAGGATTTTTTCTGACTAACAAAATTCTATTTTTACAACTTACACGACACCCTTCAAAAATGTCTGCTCCCGGAGTAAACGGTCGGAAAGCCCTCGCACTTGGCGCAGATTCCTCATTTGAACCGCCTTGCACACTGCTATTAATCATTTTGACGTCCACCCAAGGCTGATAATATATTATCAACAGTGATACTATAATTCTTAAACTACTACTCCGAATACAAAGCGGCACTAACCCCATGAACGTAATGTCTACACAGACTCTCATACGAAATTTGTTTGATCATATCTTTAATCTGGAGCCGATCTAAGTTTATTCAGATTTCGACCAAACACTGATCACTTCCCAGCATGTTCTCCGTCTCCTGCGGTGTTTATATACCATTGAATACAAATCAGCTACAAAATTGATGGCTAATCATAGACCGCAGTTTCCTTAATCGTACAACACTGAACATTAGGATCGTGACGAACTGCTCACTGCTCGACTGCAGTGACCGGCCAAATGGCCCTCGTATCTCTACAGCAGTCTTAAATGATTCACGCAGGGCGCACGCATTATGTTCCGTCAACCTTGTCAGATACTGTAATGTAAAGCCCACATAGTATATCTCTGGCACAATAGAAATGAGCCATAGTGTCACGAAATGTTGTGTTAAAGCAAATAAAAGTAAACGCTGACAGTCAGATTCAATACGTCTCTACTTGAATAAGAAAAGTGGAAGAATACACGTATGTATGCCCTATTTGCTAAAAATCGGCTTGTTTTTTTTTCTAAATAATGATAAATCATTTTCCATTTGGAATTCACTAACACATTGCACGGTGATATCTAGCTAAAAAAATTACTTCAACACTAAGTCTTGAAAGTAACACTTGTAATTCACCTAGCCATTTCAGTGCTCCTTCCGGATATTAAATATTTAATTAACGTAAATTGATGCGTAGCACCGTTTCCCAGTGGAATTTTCACAGTAGGTAATGCTGGCAAATAGATTTTCATAGCTTTCCATTTCTGGCAGAAATGTAGTCTCTTTTCTCAATACCTTGTTATACAGGGCGGGCAAAATAAATTCGGTCCGGTGAATATTTCGTGCCCTTATAGGTAGGGAACCCAGATTATGACATTTGCCCCAGACGTAATTTATTTTGCCTCTCTTAAAATGCACGGAATTTTTTCCAAGCCTAGTTTATTTTGTCGACCCTACGGTTAAATCGAAACAGGTAGTCAACACTCATAATGGTTTATACCTCGCTCGTTGCATCAGTAAGAGTTAAAGTAAATAGCAGAATTTAAATCAAACATATGCAGCAAGAAATATTTTTTAAAACGTTGCTCCAGAAGATGGAAAGTTATTTTTCGAAACTTTTCTAAAATAATAAAAGTACCAGAGAAGTCTTCGTTTGCACCATTTTAGTTCCTACAAACTGAAAAGGTTGAATCTTGTACATGCAGTGACTAAAGTGATATAATTCAACATTATTTCCAGTGAGATGAAGAGCAAGAAGTAATGTATTTATCTTGAGGTTGAAGCTAAGGACAACCAGTACCAACGTAGGCAAACACAAGGCACGTGATACATAACAGATGAAATTTCAAGATTGCATTTTATTGAACAGACAAGCAGAAATTTCTGTATTATGTACACAGAATATAGGAAAGAACTGGGAAATGTTCGAACTGTCATTCTACTTTCACAGAACACAGTATGAGTGTGGATCACTGACCAGTAGATATGAAGACTGACGAAGAAATTCTCAAATGCCGAGACAGCCACACAAAATATTAATAATTGAGGGAAGGTACCAAGCACAAAAAGCTGTGGTCTGCCCTCAAAAAAACTGTCAGACGACCGAAACTCATATATATACACACACACACACACACACACACACACACACACACACACACACACACACGATTCACACAGAACAAAATAATAGCCACAGACTAATAACTCCACTCGTAAATCTTCGACATAAATATTTTTTTCTATATTATGTTGCATACGACAAACTGTGAAAGAGAAACAACTGTATCGCAAAATACAGAAAGTACAAAACCACAGCATTTTTCACAAGGTAGGTTGAGTAAATTGTCTGTCTTGAAGTGCGTGCATCCTTTACTTAAAAACTGAAATTATGTATTTACAGATAATATATATCAATTTTCCTGTCATTTAATAAAAATAGAATGAAAGCACTGGTTATGGTTTAACTTCAGCGGCACATGTATAGGTATAAAAAAAGAAAAATCTGTGCTTTCTCAAGTCGGAACCTAACCAAACATTATTCGTTTAAAGTAACGTATGCATGTTTCTCCATCACTGTCCTGTTAGGGTAGAGTGGTCAAATATTGCTAAACAGTGCATCAGAAAATATTTCATACACCTTAAGATGGCAACCTAGGTTAAGTTTCAATCTTTGTTTATGTAATGTAAAGTGGGTCTCTTATCTTAAGACTATTACTATATTTGACAAACATTTATATTCATACAGCTGCAACGACAAAAGAAATTCTATCTCCTCTCTGTTATCCAGATGTTCGTTAGTTTCTGCAAATATGAATTACCCATTTTCGTATCCTTTTGTCTCACTTCATGGTATTATCCTGCTGTAATCACCCGTGGCTAGAAAATCAAGAACCAAATACATAAAACGAATTAATTCTCGCGTATTTTTCTCCAAGCATTCTTCAAAGATTATTTTCCTGGGCTTCCTTAAGTAAACATTGATCATTTGCTTCGGAATCCTGAATTTAAATCTTGGATCTAACGAACGAAACTAAAAATTAGTTATCTTTTTGTCTATTTGCGACAAGTGAAATATGCGACTGTACGAAGGTCAGCCTAAAAAAAGCGTATTTACAAGTGAGGAAAGACAAAAGAAGTCAGAACGAATGAAAAGGTTCTGGGCGCTTCGGAAAGTCAACTTATTGGAAATGATGATGTTTTGTTTGTGGGCCGCACAACTGCGCGACATCAGCGCCCGTACGAAGTCCCAAATTTGTTCACAATCCAATCTAGCCACTGTGACGGATGATGATGATGATGATGATGATGAGGAGGAGGAGGAGGAGGAGGAGGAGGAGGAGGAGGACACAAACACCCAGCCCTCGGGCAGAGAAAATCCCCAAGCCGGCCGAGAATCGAACCCGGTACTCTGATCCAGAATTACCAACGCTAGCCACTATACCCCGAGCTGCGGACTATTGAAGAGGAGCAGAAAATGGTTGACTTAAGTGATCCAGCGAGGCCGTAAAAGGAATGATGATGATGGAGAAGAAGAAAAAGTTTTCAGGACGTATGTTTCGGACGTGTGCATTTCTTCCAATGATGACCAGTGAATTTACCGAATTTTGTGAGTTAACTTCAGTTAGTTACATTAGAATAGTAGGGACGCATGGCGGTTGTAGGAATTCTATGTATATGTGTGCAGTACAACCTAAGAAAATTAATGCTGAGTATACAAAAACTTAGTACTGGATTGTAACCAGCCTGCGACATTGACATACTAGTGACGCATAGATAGCAAAGAATTGGTTGAAATGGCTCTGAGCACTATGGGACTTAACATCGGAGGTCATCAGTCACTTAGAACTACTTAAACCTAACTAACTTAAGGACATCACACACATCCATGCCCGAGGCAGGATTCGAACCTGCGACCGTAGCAGTCGCGCGGTTCCAGACTGAAGCGCCTAGAACCGCTCGGACACACCGGCCGGCCATATATAGCAGTCGGAACATTTGTGCATTAATACAGGGTGTTTCAAAAATGACCGGTATATTTGAAACGGCCATAAAAACTAAACGAGCAGCGATAGAAATACACAGTTTGTTGCAATATGCTTGGTACAACAGTACATTTTCAGGCAGACAAACTTTCGAAATTACAGTAGTTACAATTTTCAACAACAGATGGCGCTGCAAGTGATGTGGAAGATATAGAAGACAACGCAGTCTTTGGGTGCGCCATTCTGTACGTCGTCTTTCTGCTGTAAGCGTGTGCTGTTCACAACGTGCAAGTGTGCTGTGGACAACATGGTTTATTCCTCAGAACAGAGGATTTTTCTGGTGTTGGAATTCCACCGCCTAGAACACAGTGTTGTTGCAACAAGACGAAGTTTTCAACGGAGGTTTAATGTAACCAAAGGACCGAAAAGCGATACAATAAAGGATCTGTTTGAAAAATTTCAACGGACTGGGAACGTGATGGATGAACGTGCTGGAAAGGTAGGGCGACCGCGTACGGCAACCACAGAGGGCAACGCGCAGCTAGTGCAGCAGGTGATCCAACAGCGGCCTCGGGTTTCCGTTCGCCGTGTTGCAGCTGCGGTCCAAATGACGCCAACGTCCACGAATCGTCTCATGCGCCAGAGTTTACACCTCTATCCATACAAAATTCAAACGCGGCAACCCCTCAGCGCCGCTACCATTGCTGCACGAGAGACATTCGCTAACGATATAGTGCACAGGATTGATGACGGCGATATGCATGTGGGCAGCATTTGGTTTACTGACGAAGCTTATTTTTACCTGGACGGCTTCGTCAATAAACAGAACTGGCGCATATGGGGAACCGAAAAGCCCCATGTTGCAGTCCCATCGTCCCTGCATCCTCAAAAAGTACTGGTCTGGGCCGCCATTTCTTCCAAAGGAATCATTGGCCCATTTTTCAGATCGAATTTGTGGCGGTACAAACTGCCTTAGACGACTCTGCGAACACCTCGTGGTTTATGCAAGATGGTGCCCGGCCACATCACACGGCCGACGTCTTTAATTTCCTGAATGAATATTTCGATGATCGTGTGATTGCTTTGGGCTATCCGAAACATACAGGAGGCGGCGTGCATTGGCCTCCCTATTCGCCAGACATGAACCCCTGTGACTTCTTACAATTTTCCATTGTTACAACCTCTCGATATACTACAGCATCATCCGCTTCTTTCTGTGGGGACACGTGAAAGACCAGGTGTACCGCCAGAATCCAGAAACAATTGAACAGCTGAAGCAGTACATCTCATCTGCATGTGAAGCCATTCCGCCAGACACGTTGTCAAAGGTTTCGGGTAATTTCATTCAGAGACTACGCCATATTATTGCTACGCATGGTGGATATGTGGAAAATATCGTACTATAGAGTTTCCCAGACCGCAGCGCCATCTGTTGTTGACAATTGTAACTATTGTAATTTCGAAAGTTTGTCTGCCTGAAAATGTACTGTTGTCCCAAGCATATTGCAACAAACGGTGTATTTCTATCGCTGCTCGTTTAGTTTTTATTACCGTTTCAAATATACCGGTCATTTTTGAAACACCCTGTATGGTCGTGTGGACTGAAACCGGTACTGAATAAAGGAGTTTAATTCAGAAAAGTGAACGTGTGGATCACAATGTCATTCCTCCAATATATGACACCTCTGCAGCAGCACTTACCAAAAGTCGTCTGTAAATTGCATCGTTTTTGGTAGTCGGATGTCGCGTAGTTTTCAGGTGTTTTTGGTTCTGTTTCCTGAAGAAAAACGCCTGTGCTTGATTTCTTCGGTCCAGAACATCTCCATATTTTACAAGGTTCTTGTCAGTTTAGCGGTAAGAGGTTGATGTAAACAGCGTGTCCTCGTTTCGGCTAGTGCAAGTTACTGCACACTGAGTTTCACTGCAGAGGGCAGTCCGTACTATGTAATGAGATACTGACGTGTTTGCGGCGTACGGTTCCGCAGTATGTATTGCTCAGGAGCGCCAGTCTGATGGGGGCGCTGCCGGCATAAGCGGAGGTGCGGCCGTATAACTGTTGATTACCGGCGCGAATCGATTGTTCTCGATATTAGCCTGGGGACAACGGGCTCCTGGCCCCCTACCACCTACCTCGGGGGCGGCTGACGGCTAGTGGCTACTGGCCGAAGGGCCGTCCAGGGCTCCGGGAGGCCGTGCTGACACCGCGCGGCGCTTGCTACGCCCTCGTAAATAGCGCCGAGACCTGAGCACCGCTGTGGGGGTGGCGGGGGTCGGGGGTTGAGTGGAGGCGCAGTGTTGGCAAAGCCGCTGGCGGCCTGCGCGCCGTATTTACCGCAGCGTCCAACCAACCGGCCGTATTCTGAGAGTCTACGCGTCACGGCTTAGGCCAATCTGGAAAGCAGACCGTGGCTAGCAAACAGCAACAAGCACGCGTAGAATTACCCCCGCAGAGCCAAATAAACCTTAGCCACACGTTCTGCGGGAACTGGGGGTGCAAATTCCGTACCGTCAAGCCGACTTTTAACACTGGAAACGCTTTCCAGCAAGTGTGGCCGTTTTCAGGAGATAAAGCTAACATGTACGGAATAATCTTGGTCGGTGCTGACGAAGTACTAATCAATATTCGGTCTACTCTACACAGTAAATAACTTTCTGCAGCACACTTAATTCAGATCCGAGAATGCCTACATATGAGTCGTGCTTGGATAGCTCAGATGGTATAGCACTTGCCCACGAAAGGCAAAGGTCCCGAGTTCGAGTCTCGGTCCGGCACACAGTTATAATCTGCCAGGAAGTTTCATATCAGCGCACACTCAGCTGCAGAGTGAAAAATCTCATTCTGGAAACATCTCCCAGGCTGTGGCTAAGCCATGTCTCCGCTGTATCCTTTCTTCCAGGAGTACTATTTCTGCAAGGTTCGCAGGAGAGCTTCTGTGAAGTTTGGAAAGTAGGAGACGAGGTACTGGCGGAAGTAAAGCTGTGAGGACGGGGCCTGAGTCGTGCTTGGGTAGCTCAGATGGTGTCGGCACGGTAGCTCAGCGTGTTCGGTCAGAGAGCTGGTTGGTCTCTGTAATAAAAAACTGAGTGAAAGAACCAACGTTTGTTGTTTGTTGTTTGTTGTTCTTAACAGATGTCCTGTGACGTCTGCAACTACCAAACACAACGATCAACAACGAAGCTAATGCAACAAAAAGATGGTAGAGCACTTGCTCGCGAAAGGCAAAGGTCCCCAGTTCGAGTTTCGGTCGGCCATACAATTTTAATCTGCCAGGAAGTTTCATATCAGCGCACACTCCACTGCAAAGTGAAACTCTCATTCTGGAAATGCCTACATGTAAAATAAGAATACGGGTAATTCAAAACACCCTTTTAGCGTTCCATACTTCAATCGGTAGAATCGGGACCCTCATAAGATCAGTTTCTTATCCGTCTGTTAACACACCTTGTTCTCAGGAGCGACTGGAGGTATCAGGTTGAAATATATGTCAAATACATACAACTAAGGTTTACGGTCCGTTGACGATATACAAATTTAAGCTTCTATGTCAATGCAGTCAATACGGCTGCTTACACAGTGATTCCCAATTACGTTAGGACAGCAACGCAACGTTTGTGGGCGAGAATTCGTCGAGGAACCCGAATACCGAGAGGCACGTTCCAGTCACTGTTCGATGACTATTCAGCAGCAAGTGAAGACCTTATTCAGGTGATTTGGCCCCAGCCGACTTCTGATTGCTCCCCGAATTGACGATGGCAACTGAGGATATCCATGAAAATTTTACTACCGTATTATGAGGAATTCGAAAAAGGGGCTAGTGTCTATTTCAAAACACTTGTAAAACGATTTTTGGTGTTTATTGATTCAGATGGAATCATTAGGATTACTACAATGAATTTTGTGAACATATCCACGACTTTTATTTTTCATACACGCCGTGTACGTCACATGTTTTGATACTGCACACTTACTTATTAAAAACTAAATATAAGCAGTGTATATGCACAATTAGTTTTGTACAAACATCTCAGAGAACGAGTTCTACGCGCACTTGCCCACTTTGTATATACGAGTAAAATACTGCTGTTAATTGCAGTTACGGAGCATATCATATGTCACATTTAAAAACTCTCTGCATTGCGTACGCTTTACTCCCCGGAAAGTGACAGCTTATTTACAAAATTACACATGAAATACACTGTATTTCGTACCACTTGCTTCCAGTTTTTTTCGGGAAAAAATCGTCCATTTCTTCCGTTTCACAATGTTTCTCAATGTCCATAAATGCAAAACATCTTTATAGCAAACGAATTTGTCCTGCGTACTCCCATGGTAGATCAACGCATCCCACTGCCTCTGTATTCATGGTTATGGTTTCCTCAACCGCCTCGTCCTCGCTCTCTTCTACTGAATTATGCTATCGATCATTAATTGTATAGGCTCCCGATTATTCACATGGAGCTGGGGTTTACAACGTTTTCAAAATGGTTCAATGGCTCTAAGCACTATGGGACTTAACATCTGAGGTCATCAGTCCCCTAAACTTAGAATTACTTAAACCTAACCAACCTAAGGACATCACACAACACCCAGTCATCACGAGACAGAGAAAATCCATGACCCCGCCGGGAATCGAACCCGGGAACCCGGGCGTGGGAAGCGAGAACGCTACCGCACGACCACGAGCTGCGGACAAAGCGCCTAGAACCGCTCGGCCCCAACGGCCGGCTACAACGTTTTCCTGCGGTAAAACTGGAACTACATACGTAACAGCACGTTGGAAACGAAACTACCTTTACATTAACACATGTAACTAAATTTAAGTGGGCAACGCTTTTCTCTGTCTTCATGTCAAGGCTAATCTCAGCAGTTAATGTAGGAATTTCGATACGATTCTCACTGACAGACCGTTTCACGAGCAGGGTTTGTGTATATAATTTGTAATTGCAATACTTGAATTTGAACTTCTTCCATATTTGATTGGCGTTTGTAGTGACATCTCATTGGAATGATGGGAGCTGTGAGTACCTCAGATGCAGAAGTGGTGGGAACCGGGGGTAAAGCAGCCAGCCACCGCAACTCCATAGAGCAGTGAAGCTTGAACTGAATCAGTACTTATAAGGGACAGCCAAATGAAAACGGACAAGACTGAAAAAAGGAAACTAAAAACGTACAAGTATGGGAAAGAGATATAAAGTAAAAGTATCCATCCCCTCCTACCCCCTCTCTCTGCCCAGTTCCAACTGCCACCCCCCCCCCCCCCTTCGCTCTCTCTGTTTTCATCTCCTCCTGCCCCTGTTCATCCCATCCCTTGTCCATCTCAACCTTTCTCGAGCTGTGATCATCCACAAATGTAACCCCGAAAACAGGTTGATGAATTTCGGTGGTGAGCTGATTCTGCACCCATGCACGTTTATCATGCAGAGCAGTCTCTACATAAGAGGCTTGAAAACCGTTTTTTGCCACTGACGTATAGGCTGCTCGCAAAGATGTCGATAAAGCAGGCCTGTACAAATCCAACACAACATGCCTATCATGAAAGGCCTTCTACATGTCGGGGGCTGGGAAACCATTCCTTGCCCATGGCGTGTAGGGCCTGCCCTGCAGAGTATATCAATAAGACAGGCTGACACTATTTCGACGCAACTCGCCTGTCGTTCATTTCAACCTACATGTTGGGGCTGGAAAATCATTTCTTGGCCCTGTCGTGTACGATGCCCTCCAGAATAGGTCGATGAGGCATGCCGGTACCACTTCTATGCTACTCGAATTGCTAATGGTGGAAGGAAAGAATTAATATCTTTGAGTCCCCTTATGATCTCTATTTTCTGCATTTCGCTATATGAGCGTACCAGCAAGTGTCAAGCTGCCCGACTGCCGTAGGAGCTTACACTCTCAGCATGTTAGTAGTAAACTGCTCAGTTTCTATTATTGCATCTTCCTATTTAGTTTGGCGGCCGAAGTGGCCGTGCGGTTAAAGGCGCTGCAGTCTGGAACCGCAAGACCGCTCCGGTCGCAGGTTCGAATCCTGCCTCGGGGATGGATGTTTGTGATGTCTTTAGGTTAGTTAGGTTTAACTAGTTCTAAGTTCTAGGGGACTAATGACCTCAGCAGTTGAGTCCCATAGTGCTCAGAGCCATTTGAACCTATTTAGTTTGATGATCACCTTAGGTGCTCTCCCACTCTTACTAAACGAACGCCTGACAGTATACGACGCTCTGCTCTGCATTTTATCCATCACCCCTGTTAGTCGCACATTAGGAAATCTCATAGACCGACAGAGCAGTACGATGGTGTAGCATGCTGCCTCTTTCATATTTCAATCACGCTCCTTTAGGGTCCTTCTGACGAATCTGTTTGGCATTGAATCACCCACAACTAATTTTTGGGGGTCGTCATACTTCAAGACGCTTCTATCGGTCAAGCTCAGTCATTTTACTATTGTTACAATTCCGATATATTTATCATCAGTAGAGTAACTGAACAGTAATACGTGTTTTCGCCTAGTACTGCCCAATACAGGGTGATTTAAAAAGGTGAACAAAAAATCAGTTGGCTGTACTTCGTGAACTGAGATGCATTTTAATTCTGTAAATTACATTCGATCATACATACATCGAAGTTTACAGATGTTCAGTATGTCCTCCGGCTGTATAGATAACATCTAGACGGTAGCTTAAATCATCCTGCACTCTATGACGAATGTTTTCCTCACTGAGTTTTCTGAAGCTATGATACGATTCCTTAGGTAATTCAAAGCTGTGGGGAGAGGTGGTGCGTAAACTGTCTCTTTCATGAGCTCCCACAAGAAAAATCGAAGAGTGCGAGGTCGGGAGACCTCGACAGGCAGAAGTAAAGTGCTAAGTCTTCATTACTCTTGCGACCTATCTATCGTTGTTTTAGAGATTCATTCAGAAAACGCCGAACATTCAGATGTCAGTGGGAAGGATCGCCATCCCGCTGGAAGATGTAATCTCTGGATTTTCTTTCATTTGAGGAGCAAGCCAGTTTTGCATAAATCTGAGATACGTTACTCTAGTAACCTTACTATACTCAAAAAGAAAGGTATTAAAATCTTTATCAATGATGTGACGCAAAACACAGTAAGTTTGGGAGTGCTCGTCTCAAGTTTCGGTGTTACATGGGGATTTTGTAGCCCCCATATTCGAACGTTGTGTTGTTGACTTCCCCGTTTAGGTGAAACGTGGCATCATCAACAAAAATTACACTAGGGAGAAACAGTTCATCTTCTTCCATGTTACGGACATACAGTCACAAAATTCTACACGCTTTACCTTATAGTTCCTGTGAAGAGTGTGCACCAGTAGTAGCTGGTATGGCGTGCGCCCTAACCGGCGCCTCAGTGCACGCCAGATATTTGTTTCAGGCCTGTTCGCCCTACGAGTTGATTTCACTGTGCTACGTACAAAGCTCACTCGAATGCGCGCTACGTGTTACACCGATACACGCTTTTTACCTTTACACAGAGAGCCGTTTTCGTCAAATTGTTTGTTCCAGCGATCAATGGTCTTTCTCGTTGCATTCGCAGACTCGCTTTTACTGAACACAAGAAAGCAGAACTCCCGCCTCAATCTACCTCAATCTTTACCTCTTTCATGGGACCTGTTACACCTGCTCTTGCTGATATTTCGATCTTGTTGCTCATGCTCCAACAAAAACTTACGACTACAATGACCTTCCTTGAAGGTCTTCAGGCGTTTGTTACGCCTTAAATGGACCGTTTGCCCGGTCTCCCATTCACCTTCCTTTTCTTTATGTTTCCCTTGTAATGTTAATGTTCCGTTAATCACACTTACGAATAGAGAGGTGGCCAGCACGTCATGAAAGTGCTAATAGAAAGAGAAAATGTCCTTTTACCTGCCACCTTAGAATCTGAGACCGCTTATGACGGTAAGCCTTACATCACACTTCACACACACACACACACACACACACACACACACACACACACACACACACACACACACACACACAAAGGCTTAATTTTTTTCGTGTTGCATAGCAGCTATGTCGCATACAACTGACGCGGCGTACGATACACGTATTGCGGTGCTGGAGTGCTCTAGCGTCAGTATTCGAAAATGCTGGACATAATTCAACTACAGTGTATAGTGTAGGAAATATAGCCAACTGAAATAGGGTTGTGTCCATCTTTTTGAATCAAGGATTGTTAACATCTTTTTTATTCTCGCTCCGAAAAATAGAGGTTTTTTGCAATTAAATGCTTACAGGAGTCGTACACACTAAAATACGCACGTCGCTAGAAAAGTTAAAACAAAATATCGTAACTCAATGTTTATGAGGAATGTCGTGCGGTAATTTGTTTTCTACTCCCGAATGATAACAACGGGGCAACAATCCACGCTGAATTTGTGATAGTGTACGGCAACAAGGTACCGACATATGGCTCATTGTCTAGACGGAACTAACACTAAAATTGTGGCAAAACAAGACTGAGTGACGAAGAACGAAGTGACAGACCATATCTCTTTTGGATCGCAAGAAAAGTGGAGGCTTGGAGCACATAGGCTGGTATATAACAATAGAAGTGACAGTCGAAGCGTGAACAGAAGTCATGTATCAGTTATCTAAATGTTTCACGTCATTATGAACGTGACGAAGGTCGCCACGTGCTGCTTTCTGCGACTGGTCACATCCATTGAAAAAGTCCTCTAAACCGAAGCACCCGAAGAGCTGTAACTGTGTCAGACCAATGCAGATTTCTTTAGCCGCCTAATCAGCATGAACTCCCAAAGAAAGAACTAAACTTTGCAATGGAACGTATGGGTTCACTAGCGCTGACAGTAGTGAAACCCAAACCATCATCGAGGAAAGTGACGTTGAGTGTTCTGGACACTGCCGTTGTGTGATGCTAGCATATTATGGTCGTATGGAGGAAACAGTTACATGAGCATACTACTGGGATCTACCGGCGATCTCACGAGAAGCTGTCAAAGAACGGGATGCTTTGCTTTACGACAACGTGGCATTTAGTGCTCCCTGGGCACAGTCACATACCATGCTTCTTTTGCTACTTATTTGTGCTGCAGTTTACACGACCAGGCCCGGAAAACCGCGCTACGCCACAGTTGAGGCTCTTCATCTGCTTGCGATCCTTGTCTCCAATTCTCTCAGCTGTAGCAAATCTTGCCTTGCCATACCCATTCATCTCTTCCCAGGTCTTCCCAGTACTCTACTGCCTGGTTCGATAAAGTGCATTGCAATTGTCGGTTACCTTTTTTCCTCGATTCTCACCACACGGCCAGTCCATTGCAGTGGTTTGCTTTTCATCATTCCAGAGACATTCGGCTCTTTGTATATCTCCTCTAGATGTGTATTTCCAGTAGTTGGATGCCCACTGGTGAATGGATGCTGTCCGGCCACACTAATGTGGCTAGCTGTGAAAATCTGTCTGCGGGCCGCTGCGAGAAGTGCAGGAAGTGTGTCAGTGAGATTCAGGAAGCTCCCGACAGGGATGTATAGCTATGATACTACAGCGCCGTGGCCAGCTGCTCTGTGTTTCTCGGTTGAGGATCCATGGAGCGAACAACCTGGCCCGATCAAAATGGTTCTAATGGCTCTGAGCACTATGGGACTTAACATCTGAGGTCATCAGTCCCCTAGAACTTAGAACTACTTAAACCTAACTAACCTTAGGACATCACACACATCCATGCCCGTGGCACGATTCGAACCTGCGACCGTAGCGGTTGCGCGGTTCCAGACTGTAGCGCTTAGAACCGCTCGGCCACTTCGGACGGCCTGGCCCGATCGAGGTGGTCTCAGAGATTATGGATTGGCTTTAATTCCGATGAGTTTGGTGGCCAGGAGTGTACGGTAAACTCATCCTCGTGCCCTGCGAACCACGCACGTACACTGCGAGTTGTGTGACGCTTTGCATTGTCCTGCTGGAAGATGCCATCGTGTCGGGGAAAAGCAAACCAACCTGGGCCCTCAGGACGATTGTTGCAGGGTGTTTTCCTTCAAAAGTTTCACGCCGTAGGTTCATAAAATTTGATTCATCTGGAAAGACGTTCCATCGCGACTCATTAGACATCTAGTTGCGGTACTGGCGGGCATATTCCAGCCTTCACTCTGGAAGAACTGCAGTCAGCATGGGTTCATGAACACCAGGCGTCTCATGTGGAGACCCATACACAGCAAAGTTAACTGAACAGTCGGCGAGGAGACACTGTTGGTACCCCGTCGATTCATCTGGGCGGTCGGCGACTCAACAGCTGTAAGTCAGATCGCCCATAGCCATCCCCGCAGCCGTCGTTCACACCTGTTTTCTGCAGTCTGCGGTGCACCGCAATTGCCTCGACGACGTTTTTGGACAGCGCCATTTCGCTACGCACAGTATACTTTAACCACAGCATCACGCGAGTAGTGTAAAACTTCGTAGTTTCGGGAGTGCTACGGTACTTGGCCGCAATTCCAACGATTATGCCCTTTGCGTATCAGATAAAAGCTGGGTTTCCGCATTAAGACTACGACTGCCCTGTTTGTCGCTTCTCCCCGACGCTGTCTACACACCCTCTACTCCTAGTGATGCCACCTACCATGTTTGAATGGTTATTGCACGCAGACGTCGATAATAGGCGGTGACCGCATTAATGTGACTGGACCGCTTATTTTCCCGAGGATTCTTTTCAATGTAAGCGGTCGGTTAAGGTCTCGTTTTCGAGTGTTGCAGATTTGACTGCCATGTAGCACCACTGGTATTATTAGTGTTAGCTGAGATAAATTATATTCTAGATTTTAATACAGGGTTTAGCGAGTAACAACATTTGCTTCCCGTTTGCAGCCTTGCCTTAATTGCTGGTAGATCAGGACTGTGAAATTTCGCCTCACCCCAGTATTCCCCTGGCATAGCACCCAGATAGTTTTTCCTCTTTCCTTCAATGAAGAAATTGTTGCGTGACAGTTATTTACAGAAAGACGAAAAGGTGATTTTCGTAGTGTCACGTTTCTTGAATAGGCAAAATACAGACTTCTACAACCAACATTTCCTCCACAGTCGTTGATAATACACTCCTGGAAATGGAAAAAAGAACACATTGACACCGGTGTGTCAGACCCACCATACTTGCTCCGGACACTGCGACAGGGCTGTACAAGCAATGATCACACGCACGGCACAGCGGACACACCAGGAACCGCGGTGTTGGCCGTCGAATGGCGCTAGCTGCGCAGCATTTGTGCACCACCGCCGTCAGTGTCAGCCAGTTTGCCGTGGCATACGGAGCTCCATCGCAGTCTTTAACACTGGTAGCATGCCGCGACAGCGTGGACGTGAACCGTATGTGCAGTTGACGGACTTTGAGCGAGGGCGTATAGTGGGCATGCGGGAGGCCGGGTGGACGTACCGCCGAATTGCTCAACACGTGGGGCGTGAGGTCTCCACAGTACATCGAT
The DNA here is from genome assembly GCF_021461395.2 of Schistocerca americana. NCBI lineage: Eukaryota > Metazoa > Arthropoda > Insecta > Orthoptera > Acrididae > Schistocerca > Schistocerca americana. The sequence continues at coordinate 631,916,019 of NC_060123.1, read as the reverse complement.
GTTGTCGCCAGTGGTCGGCGGAAGGTGCACGTGCCCGTCGACCTGGGACCGGACCGCAGCGACGCACGGATGCGCGCCAAGACCGTAGGATCCTACGCAGTGCCGTAGGGGACCGCACCGCCACTTCCCAGCAAATTAGAGACACTGTTGCTCCTGGGGTCTCGGCGAGGACCATTCGCAACCGTCTCCATGAAGCTGGGCTACGGTCCCGCACACCGTTAGGCCGTCTTCCGCTCACGCCCCAACATCGTGCAGCCCGCCTCCAGTGGTGTCGCGACAGGCGTGAATGGAGGGACGAATGGAGACGTGTCGTCTTCAGCGATGAGAGTCGCTTCTGCCTTGGTGCCAATGATGGTCATATGCGTGTTTGGCGCCGTGCAGGTTAGCGCCACAATCAGGACTGCATACGACCGAGGCACACAGGGCCAACACCCGGCATCATGGTGTGGGGAGCGATCTCCTACACTGGCCGTATACCACTGGTGATCGTTGAGGGGACACTGAATAGTGCACGGTACATCCAAACCGTCATCGAACCCATCGTTCTACCATTCCTAGACTGGCAAGGGAACTTGCTGTTCCAACAGGACAATGCACGTCCGCATGTATCCTGTGCCACCCAACGTGCTCTAGAAGGTGCAAGTCAACTACCCTGGCCAGCAAGAACTCCGGATCTGTCCCCCATTGAGCATGTTTGGGACTGGATGAAGCGTCGTCTCACGCGGTCTGCACGTCCAGCACGAACGCTGGTCCAACTGAGGCGCCAGGTGGAAATGGCATGGCAAGCCGTTCCACAGGACTACATCCAGCATCTCTACGATCGTCTCCATGGGAGAATAGCAGCCTGCATTGCTGCGAAAGGTGGATATACACTGTACTAGTGCCGACATTGTGCATGCTCTGTTGCCTGTGTCTATGTGCCTGTGGTTCTGTCAGTGTGATCATGTGATGTATCTGACCCCAGGAATGTGTCAATAAAGTTTCCCCTTCCTGGGACAATGAATTCACGGTGTTCTTATTTAAATTTCCAGGAGTGTATGAGTTGAAGGGTGAAAAAGTTGAAGAAGACTAAAACCATCATCTACTCTCATAGTCACAGCTCAGGTAATGATAGAAAGTGCTTATATTTACAAGGTATAAACTTTGCTTCCGCTGTTTTTCCCCAACATTTAAGGCTTTAATGAAACAAATTGGTTTCCGTCGCTGGCCACTACTTTCTCCCATCATTCTGACAGTGTACGAATCCCGCGTCGAAAAAATTGTTCATATTTTGAAGCGATCCACGAATCGATCCAATTCGTGACTTCTTTATGAGATCGGTAGTGTTGGTCACCCAGACCATGTGCCACTGATCTAAACAGGTGATAGAGGGAGCAATGTCTGGAGAATACGGCTGGTGGGGTATGACTTTCCATTTTAACGTTTCGAAGTACGTTTTGACATCTTTTGCAACGTGGGGTCGAGCGTTGTCGTGCTGCAAAATCACTTTATCGTGCCTCTCGATGTATTGCGGCCGTTTGTCTTTTAATGCTCTGCTCAAACGCATTAATTGCGTTCGATAACGAGCACCTGTGATTGTTTCACTTGGTTTTAACACCTCATAGCACACGACGCCGAGCTGGTCCCACCAGATGCAGAGCATGATCTTGGACCCGTGAATATTCGGTTTGTCCGTCGACGTGGAAGCATGGTCAGGATATCCCCCTGATTTTTTGCGTTTAGGGTTATCGTAATGAACCCATTTTTCGTCCCCGGTCACAATGCGATGCAGAAATCCCTTCCGTTTTTGCCTTTGAGGCAACTGTTCACAAACACACAAACGCCGTTCAACGTCTCTTGGTTTCAGCTCACACGGGACCCAAGGTCCTTCTTTCTGAACCATAGCCTTGAGACGTTTTGAAATGGCTTACTGTGTCACTCCCACTAATCGTGCCAATTCTTCTTGAGTTTGACGCGATTCTTCAGTCAGCAATGTCTCCAATTATACATCTTCGAAAAAATTCTCTTCCAACACTATGCCGGTCTACGACGTTAAAATCACCGTTCTTGAAGCGTTGAAACCGTTCACGACATGTTATTTCACTAATAGCGTCCTTATCATACGTACTTGTTTTCTTCATATTGAAATAAAACAGTAACACCTCCCGCAAATGACGAGAATTAGGCTCGTAAACTGACATTTTCAATCAAGAAAAGCTTTATGATGCAGACACAAATCGACCAATGTTTTGAATGAGGTTATATTGACGGAGGTCCAAGCTAACTGCTCGACGTCTGTGATCAGTTTCTTTCGGTCGCTGATTACCGTTGTCGCCATCTATCGGCAAACGGCGGAAGCACATTTGTACACCTTGTAACTTGAGGGTCAACTGCCTTTCCCTACATCAAGTTTCGACCTGCCGCAGAAATCCCTGCGTTTGGTTAGCGTTTTCTGGCACGACAACACCGTCGCTAATTGCCTCACGAGCCTCCCTACGTGATCCACCAGGCCATTTACATACGGCACTTCTCGCGTGCTAGCCGGTGCTCCACAGTGCGTGCAGTGTGACGACCGCTGGGGAAGGCGTCGCTTCCGCTTGCGGCGTCCACGCACACACACACGCACGCACGTACGCGCACACACCTGGATCACTCGACGCTCCGCTCTAAATTGCGACATAGTTGGCGCAACTTGGCTAATGAGTCACACTCGCCGGCTTGCGTGTTCAAAAGACGCCGCCCCGCCCACGCGCAACTTCCGACGCACCGCGGCTGCTGGAATTCGCGAACAGCCAGTTACATCAAATCAGCGTCTGCTGCCCCTGGTTCATATCCCTCTTGCTCTGAGTTCTCTTAACGCAGGCATAGGCAACGCGGCGTAATCATAAGCGTAGTACGGAAATGTTCTTTCAAAATTTAGGGCGAATGTTGCACCTTGGGACACTTCCCACACTTTCACGTCCAACCAGCTTTTTAATACAAGTTTAATATATTTTCTTAATTCATTTTTAAATAACGGCATCCACATTATATGTGCTGGAGTTCTTTTCTGAAATTACAAAAGTTACTCCAGAATATTGAGATCTTTCGAAGAGTAAGTTCTGTATCCCGCCTGGAAGGCTGCGCGTGGGTCTGCTCCTGAAAACTAAAAACTGAAAGGTTGGCCAAATGAAGGAAGTGAGTAGGTGCAGGAAAATGTGAAAACCTCTCGGTACTGCAGTGTGAACTAAAATCATCTTTACTTAACTTTGCGTACAACTAGTGGTTCGCACACTGTGAAATAGAAACAATGTGGCTAGGTCGTCTCCACGGAATCAAAAATTGGTAAAATTGTTAAGACTTTAATGAAACTCATTTTATTTGCAAACCTCTCATGTTCCATGATGAAACATCTCCTGTTTCAAGGTATAAGATAGTGCACGACCGACGAAGTTTGGCTTCACTGTCCACAAGTTAAACGAGCCGTACTTCTTTTTTTCCCCTAGGTTCGATCGCTCGCGAAATTGAAACTAAAGTGAAAATCCAATAAAAATTTACGCAGTGACTCTGGTGCGACCGTCGATCGTGAAATGTCACACTTTTCAGTTCTGGACGCATACCGAGCACGTAAAGATGTCTTGAACAGAGGCTACCACCAGATGTGGAGTGCGCCTTGCCAGCCACTTCCTTCGTGCTGAGTGGTTTCGCCTGATCTCATGCATCCCACATAACATAGCCGTTAAGCGTGACAGCAATGTGCAGCAAAGCTGCAGTAACAATGAAGCAGGTCCCACAGACGCCGTTGATGCAGGCGATTAGGGAAAGAAGCGAATGTCAGCAGATAATCTTGTTTAGTTAGTGTGTCAGCTGATTCTAGAAAACCGTCTGGCGAATGACAATTCGGAACAAACGAAGGGGAATGTTGGCTTAAGTAGCTGTAAAAAGAAAAAAAAACACTCCTGCAGCATTTTAGATGGGAAGTGCGTCTCATCACCCACAGTGCTGCTTGGACCTGACTCCCTCTCATTGCCTACATGAACCTCTGGCTATGAGGGATGTATTTTGGCGCAGAGAAAGAGCTGTAGACCTGTGTAGAGAATTGAGAGAAAGCACAGGTGACTGTCCTCTATGACGAGAGTATTAAAAAGTTCGTACAAAGCTATGATGAATGTCTCAGTCGGAGCTGCGACTATGTAGAGAAGTAGTTGGAAGATGTGGCTAAATGCTGCAAATGAAACATTTCTGATTTTCACAATTGTTGCCATTTCGCGACTGATCAGAACATGAAAAACAAAAGGCTTCTTATAATAGTTTTAAAAATATATAAAATTTTAGTTGTCATGAAATTCTGTAACTGAAGAGTTAACAATATATTCCTAATGCTTTAATATATTATATAGAACTCGAAATATTTACAAATTCTGCTCAAAGCACAACATCATCTGTAGCAACAACAAAAGCTTTAGAAAATGGTGGAAACTGCTGCTTCCAGTGGTCTCCTTCATTTGATTCTAAAATTAGTCACTAGACTGAAGATCCAACCAAAAATGTCTTTTATTACTAGGTACACTACATTCTAGGTACAAAATTCTTTCCTACTGGGCAAGCGACCTCATTTACGGATCCATTTGAGATTTCCAAATTCTATCAGGCAGTTTGAACGTGAATGATTTAATACCTAAGCCCACGAATAATATTACAAAAGATGTATCACGAGAATTCTGTCTGGTCACGTTCTTTACGCACAAAACTGCACCATATTAGGAAAGACGCCTCCGATTTTCACCTTAAATACATCTCCACAAAAGAATGAAATTTTCTTTCTACTTGGCTCCACAACAGCCATGTAGTCCTTAGCTACTATTAGATTCTCCATATTTTGCAAGCGCTGCTGCTTCGCAACTGTGAATAGGATTGATGAATAAACGCACCAGTGGCTCAAACGATCTCTGTTTTGCACGGTCGGTTTATACTTGTATACTGAAGTCGTTTCCAGATCCCACTCTCCAAACTGCTTCAATATAAAATTTGAAACCGGACATATAAATGCAGATATTGTGATCATTGGCCTCTTAATGTGTACCTACTTCGATGCGTTAGGGTTTTCTTTGCGTGTAACAGTCACACACACACACACACACACACACACACACACACACACACACACACACACACACAGAGAGAGAGAGAGAGAGAGAGAGAGAGAGAGAGAGAGAGAGAGAGACATCAGCACTTCAACACACAAACTGCTGTCCAGGGGAAAATAAGCATTAATATTTCACAAGCTGCTACATCTTCCCGAAAAAACAGTGATCCGTATATGTAAAAGTTTCTTTTAATTTACGTCTATGGTCATAAACTTTTTGTTAACAGATTACCGGTTACCTGCTAACAAAAAGCCTTTCACCATAGACGTAAATTAAAGGAAACTTATTAGCATTAATATTCTTGCCACATGTACCTGGAGGTACTAACCAACCTAAAAACGTGCTACTGTTATTAGCTATAATTACTAGTCCACAACTGAAATGATGGTGTAGTGTTATTCAATACACTGTCCTTAGTCATCAATAAAAATGTCTGTACTTACGCTCCCAATACTCCGTATGACGACTGGAGCGGTTATTCATCAGTGGTTAGTTTTTGTATGGTTACAGGGTTGCCGGACAAGCATTAAAAACAGTGACAGTCATTAGACATCTGAATACATACATATGGAGTAATGTTGAATGGGACGACCAGATAAAACAAATCGCAGGAAAAGTAGAAGCCAGAATGAGATTCACTGAAAAAATCCTCAGCAAGCGTAGTCCACCCGCGAAGGAGATAGCCTCGCCATCGTTCTACCGATACTTGGATACTGCTGTTAGTCTCGGACCCACATCAGACAGGACAGTTAATGAGAGTAGAGAAGATCCAAAGGAGAGCCGCGCGTTCCGTCTCATCATCGAGAAAGGGAGAAAGCATCACGGAGATGCTCAGCGAAATCCAGTGGCACACGCTGCAAGAGGGGTGTTCTGTGTCAAGGTTTCGTTTACCGTCAAAGTATGGTAAGCGTAAATTTCTAGAAGATTCTGCCAACATACCTCATACGTGTATCTCGCGAAAGGCCATTCGTGGGGATATTAGAAAAATTCGAGCGCACACTAATTCCTAACACTCATTCTTCTTGAACACCGTTTGGAGCTGGAACAGGTAATTGTGCTGGTGCTGGTGGTGGTAGGGGGGGGGGGGGGGGAAGGAGAGTGACAATGGCGCTCACTACCACATACAGTAAAGTGACTTACGGAGACTAGGTGCAAAAAAAAAAGGAAGTTTAGTGTTTAAAATTCCGTCGATAACGAAGTCATCAGAAACTGAATCCAAGCTCAGATTAAGGAAGGAACTCGGCCGCGCTCTTTCAAAGGAACCATCCTGCCATTTACCTTAAGCGATTTAAGGAAACCACGCAAACCTAAATGTGGATGCTCTGACGGGTGTCTAAACCGTCGTCCTCCCGCATGCGAGTCCAGTGTGCTAACCACTGCGCCATTTCGCTCGGATGCACAATTTAAAACTGCATCCATAGACCATTGGCAAGATACTTTCAGCAGTCTTTTACTCCAAAAATTACATCACATGTGCTGTACACTGTCTTTAGTTATGTTAAAAGCAGTGATTAAATTGAACATTAATTACGCTCAGTGGCAAGTATCGCCATACCTGTCCGTTGTACGCGTTATACTGGGAGTACCGGATATAACTGAAGATATTTTGATTGGTACCTGAGAACAGAGTACTGAACAATATTACATTAGTATTTACTTCATTTTCAGACTAATAATTATAGTTGTTCGGAGTACCACGTTATTAGTATGGTTAGAACCTCCAAGTACATGTGGCAAGACAAGGCATTAATGTTTATTTTCCTCTGGACAGCACATTAGGTGTTGAAGAGTGTACCAGTGGAGAAAAACGAAAAGGCGTATTCCACTTTGTGGTGCAGTTACGACTGTGCAGAAAACAGCAGTCAGTAAATTATCTCATCGGATAGAAAATTATGTGACGTCTATGCGTGCAGACTGTTTCACGCAGAGAAGAAACAACCGATACACTGATGTGTGTACATATTAAGGTATCTCCTATAAAAATAACTATACTTACACTCATTACACCCTGTAAATCTTACTTTGTAGTTCTAAATGTACAGGGTGACAGTTAATGAACTTTATGAAATAAAATCGTCATAACTTGTGAATGGTTTAGTTTGGACGTTCAAACTGCATGGGCGGCCTCTGGGCATGATGGGAATTAGTACGGTTTGGTTTAGGGACGAAGCCCACTTTCATTTGGATGGGTTCGTCAATAAGTAAAATTGACGCATTTGGGGGACTGAGAATCCGCATTTCGCGATCGAGAAGTCTCTTCACCTTCGTTGGGTGACTGTGTGGTGTGCAGTGTTCAGTCAAGGAATAACCGGTGCGATATCCCGTGATGGCACGGTGACTACCGAACATTACTTGAAGGTTTTGGAAGATGATTTCATCCCCATTCTCCAAAGTAACCCTGATTTCGACAAGATGAGGTTCATGCAAGACAGAGCTCGACCCCATCGATGCAGGAGAGTGATGTCCTGGAGAGGCCACTGGCATGGGCCACAATTGCCTGCTTATTCTCCGGAACTGAACACATGCAACTCCTATTTTGTGGGGCTATATTAAGGTGTACAGCAATAACCTAAAAACCATTGCTGAAATGAAAATAGGCAATCTGGAGATAGTCGGCAGCATCGATGTTCCGACACTTCAGCGTGTCTTGCAGAATTTCACTATTCGTTGCACCACATCCTCTCCAATGATGGTAGGCATATCCAACATGTCATAACCTATATCCGAATATCTGTAGTGACGTTTACATGATGAATAAAGCGTGTGCATCCAGTAGTTTGAAACTAATTTCGTTTTTCTCCACGTAATTCAACAGCTGTCACCCTCTAGATGTGTAGATGCAATGGGGTAACATTATAAGTTACCCCATTTGTGTAGCAGCGCGTCACCAGGTTGAAATCCAAAAGAGAAAAATAATAGTAATCACATTCGAGGTACCGGTTCTGACTGAACGGCTGTTTATGTGAAGAGGATTAAGCATGAGGTGTCGTTACGAAGAGCTTGGGCTTAACTGTAGTGATGACATATGCACTCGTAACTACTAGATTCTGGGGCGCAACCACACATACAAACGTGGTTCAAATGGCTGTCAGCACTATGGGACTTAACTTCTGAGGTCATCAGTCCCCTAGAACTTAGAACTACTTAAACCTAACTAAGGACATCACACACATTCATGCCAGAGTCAGGATTCGAACCTGCGACCGTAGCGGTCGCGCGGTTCCAGACCGTAGCGCCTAGAACCGCTCGGCCACTCCGTCCGGCGCACCTCACATACAACACGAATAACAGACCGTTGTGTCAGTACTTACAACTACAGATTTTGATGACCACACAGCTAACGATTGTATGTAGTACGTTACTGCATAAAATGTAATTTTATTTCTCGTTTAGAAACGGCTTTTAACGTAATTAAAACGATGTACCCATCCTTCCTATAAGAGAGATCTCTTGTCACGACTGTCTCTGAAAACAGTCTAAAGTCTAAATTGTGAAATAGAAGGAAAATAAACAAAAAAATTAACGAAATGGGGTCTATATTGTAGATAATTGCTTTGGATTGGTGAATATTTCAATTTCAAAGAATCTAGAGAACTTCAAAATTTAAGAGGGCCGTGAAATGTGTTCCGTTAGAAATTCAAAGTTCGAGGTATGGTAACGGGGTTGGGGACGAAACGCCCACGTATTAATCAGCGGAGACGAGACGTTCACCATTTTTATTTTTTAGCGAGGGAATGTCGTCGTTAAATAAATATCGCCGACGTCGGCTTTATCGGAACACCTGGTAGCGACGGAAGCAGTGGTAATCAGAGCTGCTTTTAAGCTTTAAATGTGTCGATTAACTACGGAAATTTTTAAATTATCCTGATGTTCAATACATCACGAAAAGCAATCATGCACAAACATTTATACGCATTTATTATACCAAAACTGAAATTTTACGCGTGTATATATAGTACGCTGCAGGCGCTAGGCGATTAAAAGGAATAAACGTACGCAGCATTTTTGTGTGATTATAACGCTTTTTTTCGTGTACGTCAGTTTTGTTTTAATTTGCTCTCGATAGAACAAAATGACGCGTCAGGAATTGGAACCACTTTACTATTACTGCCGACGAAAATATTCCACGCCTATCTAACGGCAGTGACTGCTCTTGTCCCTCAGAAAATTTCCTTTGTTTATATTATAAAGCCTCGGTGGCCCCGAGAATAAGTGTCTCACCGATAATCAAACGGCGCGGAATTCGACTGTTGTAGGTACTACAATTTTTTCGATCGCTTATCGCCTCTTTTACCAGCATATTAAAAATGGTAAGTTCGTACTGGTAAACGCAGATTCCCTATAACTGGGTAGACAGAGCTAGCTGGTAAAATACTGGCCTGAATTCTGCTTAACAGTGGTTCAGATCTTCGTTAGACCACCCAGCGATAGTTTCCCATGATTACCCTAAAATGTTTCCCATGATTGCCCTAAAATGTTTCCCATGATTTCCCTAAAATCTGCGTGTAATGAACGCTGCACATTAGTCTGCATCTACGTCTACACGAGTACTCTGCAAATGAAAGGTAAGTTTTGACAGAGAGTTTATAGAAAAATTATAGACCAGGGGTAGTCAACTAGGCCCCTACCTACCATTAGCGGGCGTTCAAGCTTTCATGACGAGTGGTAGGGATCTAAAAATGTTTTCATTAGGTTGTCAAAAACTTGTGACATAAGGAACTTAGTAAGCACTTGATTTTCTTTGTCCACTGCCAGGATGACGACTTCTGATGAAAATGTTCAAATTTCAGAAACTGTTCAGCCTATTACTTTTTATTGTCATTACTGATGACTGTGATGTTAACTGTAATGATGTTGAACAACATGTACAGTCTTTCCGGATTTTTGAAGGTCTGTGAGTAAGGGACTACCATTGGTCTTATGGAGGGATTTTAACTTTCGAGAAGTAATTTCGATGTCTCGAGGACGGACTTCGACTTACGTGACATGATCTCGATGTCTCACTAACCGGACAAGGGCGTATCGATAACCAGGGGTTACAGGGATGGAACAGTTTTTATTTGTTGTAGAGAGTTTAGGGATTGTTTGAATATATGTAGTCACTGGTTGGGGGTCTTTCGATTATAGGGGGTAGGTTGATGGGCCTCGCAGTAGTAGGCACTTGACTTTCTATGGTTTAATTTGTTGTAACTCTGCCGTATAAATTTTATAAAATTACTTCCCCATTTTATAAACCACGAATACTGTGGATCCCGCGGCCAGTTAGCCAAATTTTACTACTAACAGATATACAGAAGTGGGCGGTTGTTGAAAAACGTCGACTATCTCTGTTTTAAATTATTCCTCGACCGGCCCACTCTCAAATGGTACGTGGGATATATAAACATCGAGATTATTCCGTGTGAGCTTTGGTTTCTCTCCTTTTTTTTTAATAAGAGTATTTCTGCCTATGTAGATGCGAGTCAACAAAATATTTTGATTTTAGAAGGAGATGGATGAAATTTCCAGAATATATCTAACTGCAACGAAAATGTCTTTGTTTTGATGAGTGCCACGCTATCATATTGGTGACACACTCTCCATTGTTTCGCTATAACACAAAACGAGCTGCCCTTCTTTCAACTTACTCGATGTCGTCCGTCAATCCTATCCCTTACCGCGCAGCAGTAGTCCGGAAGAGGACCGACTTTGGTGTTGTGATGGGAAAAAAAAGACTACATTTTATGCAAACAATCCAAGAGGGCTGCCCAGGTTCTCTCTTAAATCCTTCTTATAGTTTAAGAGCAGCGGAGAGTCCTTGGCGAATACCCAGATATAACTTCGGTTTCGCTAGATTTACCGTCAATTGCTACGACTTGTAACCTTCCACACAAAAATGAAGGATCCAATCAACAACGGGGACGATATTCTATCGGCACGTAATTTGATTAGAAGCTGCTTGTGAGAAACAGTGACAAACGCCTTGTAGAAGTCTTAGAAACCTGGAATCAATATGAGATATTACATATTAATCGAGAGAGGAAAGGTCGAGAAAAAGGATTAACATAATACTATGAACCGTCTGCCAAAAACTTTAAGTTTGGTTTGCAGAATAGTCACGTAGATATAGATGTAGACTCAGGTACGGTGATGTGGCTATTAAGGAGAAGAAATTCTGGAACGTGAAAGAAACAAAAACTGATTTTTCTGAATTAAATGAAGAACTTGCCCTAAAGTAAGTCAGTTCTGTAAGTTATGTTGTCTTCGATTAGAAGTTTGATTCCCCTATTCACAACACTCATTACTTCGCCTGAATCAAAAGTCAGTTGCACTACTCAGAGATTTTCTGAATCCGTGCTGTCTGAGCCGTTTTCTTTGAGGAATTTCGTGAAGTGGGAACACGATAGTTGTTCCAAAACTGTGCAATTAATCGATGCCAGTGATGCGGGTCTGTAACTTAGCGGATTTCTTCTATTTACTCTTTTGTGTAAGCTTAGCAACTTTACAGTCGTTAGGTAAAACTTCTACCGACATTGTTGAGAAATCACAACTGTGTTTTGTGCTCAGAGTTGAATAAACTTGATTTTACCCAGTTACTGTCGGACTGTGTTCCCCCGTAACCGTCTCAGGAAGGGTGTGTAGGTCCATTGTATCGTTTTAATTCACGCGTCAATTACTGTCCAATTCCCAGAGCCGGAATAATCTGGCCTAAGATGCAGTAACTGGAGTGGATTGCGTTTCCGGGGAAAGGGGATTGGAGGCTTAACCGGTAAGCAGTAAATGCAGGAAGGGGTTTGCGGCTGGTAACTGCTGTGCTAACAGAATGTGTAAATTTGCTCGACGGAACGGTTGCTTTTAAATCTGTACATTTGTTCATAAACCGCTAAACCTCGTCGAATTACACGTTTCATATAGCTTGACACATAGGTGGATATTGTGGAAATAACTGGGGTGCATCAGTAATTAGAATATGTGATCGACAAGTAGCGGTATTTCGTCTCGTAATGTAATTGCTTCTTGACATTCTCACTACGTTAGATTGTTTCCATAGCGTTCCCTAAATAGCCATTTCTTCAATACTCCGCTGGTGGTAATAAAATATTATAAATTATAAAATTCGACGCGTTACTTGCTGTGCGCCGTTGTTTCATTTATAGCCCAAATAAAGCAAATCGTTCGTAATAACCAACCGACAATACCGTATCGCTAAAAAGGTTCAGTAAAACTTATTTGCTCTTTTACTTTGCCTCATTGCACCGAAAGATCTGTGTACCATCACTAGATTAAATTTGTACGAGTAAGTCACACTGATCAAAATCTTGCCACGCCATTTCCGAACAAAATATTATGCATCATAGTTTTTAAATTATTTTCAACAAGCATACTCAAACGACGATTTTTTCCTGTAAAATGAAAAGATAAGTATTTTCCTTAATTTTCTTAATCTTTGCCTCGCATGGTAGCCGCGCGGTCTAGGTACTTTGCCACGGTTCGCGCAGTTCCCCCGTCGGAGGTTCGAGTCCTCCCTCAGGCGTGTGTGTGCGCGTGTGTTGTCCTTACCGTAAGTTAGTTTAAGTAGTGTGTAAGCCTCTGGACCGATTACCTCAGCAGTTTGGTCTCATCGGAACTAACAGCAATTTTTTTTCTTAATCTTTTGCTTTCTACCTCATTGTTATTTCCACCAACCACAATGTTCACTCATAACGTAACATCAGTTGTTTACCCCCTTGCGTACTGATTTGTAAATACTGGGTCGAAACATATTTCAGCAATGTCATGACTCTTTAAGAACTGTCATGGAATAAAACCTTTGAGCCGTTACTAACACGGAAACGCAAGAATATTTGCTGTCACAAGTTCAAATGGCTCAAACAATCTGAACACTATGGGACTTAACTTCTGAGGTCATCAGTCCCCTAGAACTTAGAATTACTTAAACCTAACTAACCTAAGGACATCACACACATCCATGCCCGAGGTAGGATTCGAACCAGTGACCGTAGCGGTCGCGCGGTTCCAGACTGTAGCGCCTACAACCGATCGGCCACTACGGCCGGCTGCCGTAACAAGTCTCTGCGTCCACTTACTTAAGTGCATGTAAGCAGGAGACAGGATTTAATTACGTGTGACGACGTCTGTCGCAGGTAAACGAAGGGGACAGTACACAAAAGAATATTTACGCTTCATACAAGTCCGTAAAGAACATAGTTAATCAGTACCAAGTTATGATGTTATTCTACAATATCGTCTTTCGTTTGTGCAAATACAAAGAAAATATTTCGCCTCAGAATGCAAAAACAATAAAATAATTCGCAGACGTACAAGCCACTAATTTCAAGTGGCAATTGATACAGTATTGTATTGCCTATGACCTTATATCGTTGGGCTACTGAGTAGGAAAATAACGCAGTACGCTCGATGTTGAAATAATCGGAAGCCATTCTCACTGAAAAACTGTCACGTTAATGTGAGAGGAGAAATGTAGGGTTCGGCTTGGGTAATGTGTTAATTGTCTTCTATGAGTTTTCATGTTTGAGCTGTTTTCCTGTGCCGCGCGGGATTAGCCGAGCGGTCAGAGGCGCTGCAGTCATGGAGTCATTGAGTCCTCCCTCGGGCATGGATGTGTGTGTTTCTCCTTACGATAATTTGGGTTCAGTATTGTGTAAGCTTAGGGACTGATGACCTTAGCAGTTCCATAAGATTTCACACACATTTGAACATTGCCGGCCCGTGTAGCCGAGCGGTTCTAGGCTCTTCAGTCTGGAACTGCGCGACCGCTATGGTCGCAGGTTCGAATCCTGCCTCGGGCATGGATGTGTGTGGTGTCCTTAGGTTAGTTAGGTTTAAGTAGTTCTAAGTTCTAGGGGACTAATGACCTCAGATGTTAAGCCCCATAGTGCTCAGAGCCAGTTCAACCATTTTTTTAACATTTACTTTCCTGTTTTGTATGTGAGACAGAATTGACGAAGGAGCCGCAGATTACGCATAATAAATACAGAAAACGCCGAAACGCCCAGTCGGTAAATGAGGGTGCATAGTGTTCACTTTTTATGCTGGTTCCTTATTCCGATCGCACCATCCAGAATCCTCAAAAATTTGCACGGATTTTCTGTGTGTTACCCTAACCGTTGGTTCATATATAATGCCATATGAGGACGTTGTGTGATGTTTAATCATTGTCGCCCCGTCAAACGAAAGAGCAAAGTTAATTGTAGTTCCACAAACGCGAGCGACTGTTTCTGTTACGTGCAAACTCGTTCGCGTGTGACCGATTGTGACTTGAACTGAGCAGAGCGTAAGTGCGCTTGTTCTCCCACGCAATAACGCAATCTTACACGTCATTCAATTAAATGTGGGCAAGGCTGCTTTGGTGTAGGACACGTTTGTAAGAAACACACAGAAAATCTCACGGATATTAATCTTTTTTTATGTAGTACTATTTACTGCAAGACCTGAGTCGAAACAAGGCCCCTGGAGTAGACGACATTCCATTGGAACTACTGACGGCCTTGGGAGAGCCAGTCCTGACAAAACTCTACCATCTGGTGAGCAAGATGTATGAAACAGGCGAAATACCCTCAGACTTCAAGAAGAATATAATAATTCCAATCCCAAAGAAAGCAGGTGTTGACACATGTGAAAATTACCGAACTATCAGTTTAATAAGTCACAGCTGCAAAATACCAACGCGAATTCTTTGCAAAAGAATGGAAAAACTAGTAGAAGCCGACCTCGGGGAAGATCAGTTTGGATTCCGTAGAAATGTTGCAACACGTGAGGCAATACTGACCCAACGACACATCTTAGAAGCTAGATTAAGGAAGGGCAAACCTACGTTTCTAGCATTTGTAGACTTAGAGAAAGATTTAGACAATGTTGACTGGAATACTCTTTCAAATTCTGAAGGTGGCAGGGGTAAAATACAGGGAGCGAAAGGCTATTTATAATTTGTACCGAAACCAGATGGCAGTTATGGGAGTCGAGGGACACGAAAGGGAAGTAGTGGTTGGGAAGGGAGTGAGACAGGGCTGTAGCCTATCCCCGATGTTATTCAATCTGTATATTGAGCAAGCAGTGAAGGAAACAAAAGAAAAATTCAGAGTAGGTATTAAAATTCATGGAGAAGAAATAAAAACTTTGAGGTTCGCCGATGACATTGTAATTGTAACAGAGACAGCAAAGGACTTGGAAGAGCAGTTGAACGGAATGGATAGTGTCTTGAAAGGAGGATATAAGATGAACGTCAACAAAAGCAAAACGAGGATAATGGAATGTAGTCGTATTAAGTCGGGTGATGCTGAGGGAATTAGATTAGGAAATGAGACACTTAAAGTAGTAAAGGAGTTTTGCTATTTGGGGAGCAAAATAACTGATGATGGTCAAAGTAGAGAGGATATAAAATGTAGACTGGCAATAGCACAGAAACCGTTTCTGAAGAAGAGAAATTTGTTAACATCGAGTATAGATTTAAGTGTCAGGAAGTATTTGTATGGAGTGTAGCCATGTATGGAAGTGAAACATGGACGATAAATAGTTTGGACAAGAAGAGAATAGAAGCTTTCGAAATGTGGTGCTACAGAAGAATGCTGAAGATTAGATGGGTAGATCACATAACTAATGAGTAGGTATTGAATAGGATTGGGGAGAAGAGAAGTTTGTGGCACAACTTGACTAGAAGAAGGGATCGGTTGGTAGGACATGCTCTGAGGCATCAAGGGATCACCAATTTAGTATTGGAGGGCAGCGTGGAGGGTAAAAATCGTAGAGGGAGACCAAGCGATGAATACACTAAACAGATTCAGAAGGATGTAGGTTGCAGTAGGTACTGGCAGATGAAGAGGCTGTACAGGATAGAGTAGCATGGAGAGCTGCATCAAACCAGTCTCTGGACTGAAGACCACAACAACAACAATAACAACATTTACTAAAAGTTCTTAGATTACTTTGATTTTGTCCATTGATTTCGTATCAACCATTCCGGTTGATACAGCACTGCCTATCGGCTATATTTTACATTATCGATAACGTGCGTTACGTATTGTGACGGCGTCACGATTTCAAGAAGTGTCTCTGATTACTGTCCATTCTAAAACATTGAATTTTCTCCATATGCAATTAATGAGGATAATTTGAAGATGAAAATACTTGTCTGTATTCCTGAACCTCTGTATTATAACGCAATACGTCAAAAAATTTTGTTGCAATTTGTAATATTTACCGATTTTAGCCAGAAATTTGTCGGCGGTATTTCTTATTGCAATCTCCACCTCTTGCACCTCTGAACGGCAGTTTGTAAGGCAGCACGAAGTAACAAAGGAATGAGCAGGTCTGACGCAGTGAAGGTCCCTTCATGTAGCACCGAGGCGGAGAGAACTTTCACGCTTTCGCAAGGAGCGGAAAACGGCGTTTGACGAGACTGCTGAGTGGTTTTTCGTGTCGCACACACCTACGGCTGACTACTTACTGTTCCGTCCCGGCGAGGTCCCCGTTGGAAGCGATCTGCAGAGTTATAGTGCTCCCGTCTACAAGATTCGCTAACCTCGAGTTCAGAGAGTCAGCTGCGATTTAACTGGAAACAAAAAGCGGTACATTCTTCCGTAAAGACACGCCAGACCTGTTGTGCATTTGTGATCCCAGAACCAGCACAAAGCTGGTTTATACTAATGAAATATTGTCAGTGCATGCAGGTACGCAACAAACCAATATTTATTCGATACCTCTTTGCGGTATTTTTAATATAATTTTCTCTCTCGTATCAACCTCTGGTGACATTGTACAAATCTTCAACTATTCAAAATGAGAGTTGCTTACGCTATTCATGAACTGTTGTGTGTACCACAGAACCGTTAATGTAGGTAAGTCATGTTAGTAAAATACTAAAAAGATCTACAACACAAAAATGAAACGATTCGAATAAACCGACCATAAGGAAGATCGGTTTGGATTCTAGGAAAATGTAGGGAAACGAGAGGCATTACTTATCTCTTCAGTTAGACTGAAGAGTCAATTATTTCTATTTTTATGATATAAAATCAGGGAGATTCAAGCATGATTTGCTCATCATCAGACTTTATGCGAGCAGAAAAGCGTTACTTGATGACAACCTGCGTTAAGCTAAATTAACACACAACTGTGTTATTCATCGTTCTGCTGCTTAAGTGGCTGTAGGGGTATTTTGGGGAGGGGGGAGAATGCGGAGCGGGAGGGTATCTGGTGGGCAGAAATCTGTGTTCAGTGATCTTTTTCTGCTGACTTAGAACTGTGACTCGTTTGTTGTGACTGACAGGGTGGCCTTTGTGGTACGCATATAATTTTGCATCAGTTGTTATGGTCAGATAATCGTGTGATACACTTTATATATATGTATATATATAATCTAACTCCTCCCGACCAGACCATGAAGGCCCAACGGTACCGACTGGCCGCCGTGTCATCCTCAGCCCACAGGCGTCACTGGCTGCGGATATGGAGGGGCATGTGATCAGCACACCGCTCTCCCGGCCGTACGTCAGTTTCCGAGACCGGAGCCGCTACTTCTCAATCAAGTAGCTCCTCAGTCTGCCTCACAAGGGCTGAGTGCACCCTGCTTGCCAACAGCGCTCGGCAGACCGAATGGTCACCCATCCAAGTGCTAACCCAGCCCGAAAGCCCTTCGGTGATCTGACGGGAACCGGTGTTACCACTGTGGCAAGGCCGTTGGCCTTTTTATGTCATTTGTAGATTTAACGATTTCGGAGTATCAGAACTTCATTCGTATACTGGCGGAGCTTTGCATAATATTTCACTATAACACTGCTTAATTAGACACTGATTTGGGCGTAGGTTCACCGGACAAAATATTAGTCATGCAGAAATGCTTTGACAGCGACCTAGTCACATGCTGAACCGAGCGCCCACTCCCTCTACGTGAGCGTAAATAAGTAGTGATCAGTGAGACATTTATGTTTCAGGTGGACATTGTACGTAAAAATGGGCAAATGTAAGGAGATGGCAGAATGGAGGAAACGTGTTTCGCCGTACCCATGGCCATACGGGGTGTGAAGCTGCTGGATTTATTGGTGTTTCGTAGCGAACTATACGAGGTGTGGCTAGAAAAAAACCGGACTAGTACTGGTGAAACAATAAAACGAATGCAATAAGGCTGAAAGTCGCGTGGCCTGTCACGTGACTCTCGCTCCGCCTACTGCTCGAGTTTCATCTGCCTCCTGCACTCAGTCTGCCCGTGGCGTCTCTTTTAAGTAGTTGACGTTTTGTCTGTGCGTCGGAAAATGTTGAGTGTACAGAAAGAACAGCGTGTTAATATCAAATTTTGTTTCAAACTAGGAAAATCTGCAAGTGAAACGTTTGTAATGTTACAACAAGTGGACGGCGATGATTGTTTATCGCGAACACAAGTGTTTGAGTGGTTTAAAAGATTTAAAGATGGCCGCGAAGACACCAGTGATGACACTCGCACTGGCAGACCATTGCCAGCAACAACTGATGCAAACATTGAAAAAATCGGTAGACTTGTTCGACAAGATCGCCGTTTAACAATCAGAGCAGTGTCTGAGTTAACAGGAGTTGACAAGGAAAGTGTTAGGCAGATTCTTCATGAAAGTTTCAACATGAACAAAGTGTGTTCAAAAATGGTTCCAAAGTGTCTCACAATTGAACAGAAGGAACGCCGAAGAATGATTTGTTCTGACATCCTGGAAAACATTGAAAGTGATCCCACCTTCTCACAAAATGTTATTACTTGCGATGAATCGTGGTTTTTTACTTACGATCCCGAAACTAAACGCCAATCGATGCATTGGAAAACTCCTGGTTCTCCACGACAAAAAAAAGCACGAATGTCAAAATCGAAATTCAAGGCAATGATGATTGTTTTTTTTTTTGACATCAAAGGGATTGTGCACATTGATTGGGTACCAGAGGGACAAACAGTGAATCAGCATTACCCTACGTGAGCGAGTACGGAGAAAACGGAACGATTTGTGGAGAAAAAAGTCATGGATCCTTCACCAAGACAATGCCCCAGCTCACAGTGCGTTGTCAGTGAAGACGTTTTTGGCAAAACACAACATTCCCATCGTAGATCATCCACCCTACTCACCTGATTTGGCCCCCTGTGACTTTTTTCTTTTCCCTAAAGTCAAGTCAGCTTTGAAAGGAACTAGATTTGAGACTGTTGAAGCAGTAAAAGAAAAAGCGACGGAAGTAATGTATGGACTTACCGAAAATGATCTGCAGCGTTGCTGTGAACAGTGGAAAATTCGTATGGAGCGGTGTAGAGACCGAGGAGGAGAGTACATTGAAGGAGATAACATGAAATTGTAAATAAATGTTTTTTCCAGCATCAGTCCGGTTTTTTTCTAGCCGCACCTCGTACATCATGCGTACAAACAGTGGTGTAACACACGTGGCCACAAAACAAGACGTCATAATTGTGGTCGGCGGAAGATCCTGGCCGAAAGGGGCCGGAAACGCGTTTCATGGGTTGTGATTGAAAATCGCTTACAAATCAGACACGCAGTGAACGAAGATCCATTCCAACTTGTTAGCAAGAGAGCGTTGCACGTGAACTGCCTTCGTTGAACATTTGGAATCGGTCACTTCGCAAGATGCCATTGTTCAGACAGGACCATAAAGCTCCGCGTCGTAAATGTGCTAGAAATCATCGAACGTGGACAGTAGCTGACTGGCGGAACGTAGTGTGTTCTGACAAACCACGTTTTTATCTTTACCAAAATGACGCATGTCGTCAAGTGTACCAAAGCATTTCATCCTGAATCTGTGCAAGGACGGTTTCAAGCCGGTGGCGGGTTGTGATGTTTTGGGGGTGTTTTGCTTATCATGAATTGAGCCTGCTCACTGAGGTGACCACTAACATGAACCAGCGTGTTTATTTAAACATTCTGAATGAGCAGTTGTTGCCTTTCAGTCAATCTCTGCGTCATGAGTAAGCTAATGATGCCCCTATCTTTCAAGACGGCGACATCAATGTTCACCGGACTGGAAGTATGTGTGACTGATTTCCTGAACGCTTCCCCACCCTATTACATTTCGAGTGCTGAACACCTAAGGTGATCCCGTAGAAAATATGAGGGACGTATTGGAACAGCGCATAAGACGTAGACACCAGCGTCCCCGAGTCCGCAGCTCGTGGTCTAGCGGCTAGGGTTGCTGTCTCTGGGTCACGGGGGCCCGGGTTCGATTGCCGGTCTGGTTGGGGATTTTCTCTGCCCCACGACTAGGTGTCTGTATTGCCCTTATCATTTCATCCTCATCATCATTTGTGACAGTGGCTCGATTGTACTATGCAAAAAATTGGACTGTGAAAAAATTGGGGCTATGTACGGGCGCTAATGACCGCGCAGTCGCGTACCCCACAAACTAATAATCATCACCATCATCAGTATCCCCACAATTTGGTGTAAGTACGCGAGTAGCATAACCTGGGTGCAGCGTACCTGGACGACCTGATGACTCTCTTCCTAACCGAATGATCCAGGCGCCTATCAAGTCCAGCAGAGGAATTACACGGCATCAAGTAATGCTTGTAATGATTTCTCTAAGAGTGCTTAATTTGTTGCCGGTGAGCTTATTTCACTGCGCAAATGTTTATACACAAATGTAAACATTACACACACAATTCAATATGGCGGCCTGGTAGGTGTGGGTGAGTATCGTCCACTGCTTCTTTACAGGTATTTTCACATTACTGACAGTATGGTAGCTGCCTGTTTCACACTGGCTCGTCTTTGGCCTACTGCATTAAACTCAGATTTATAGCATTTGTAGTCTTCGAAATGTTTTGACCCTGTTGACTGAATATATTATTTGAAATTCTGATGTTATCAGCGATAAAATGCAGGAGAGGAAAGACGATCTGCAAATTGTACGTCTGCGGTTATATGGTTGTAAGAGTAGAAGTACATGAGAATGAGGTAGCATTGAGAAAGGAGTGAGACAGTGCTGTATTCTATGTTCCACGCTTTTCACAGAGCATGCAGCAAAAAAATCCTAGTGAAAATTTATAATAGAAATTGTTACGGAGAAGAAATAAAAGATTAGTAGATTCGAAGATCTTATTGTACTGCCGTCAGAAACGAAGAATAAATATGGTAAATCAAATGTGCAGAATACGTTGTGTCCAGCAAAGAGTTGGAGACTAACATAGATAAAGTAATGGAAGGATACAGGAACGCAGTAAAATGCTTGGGGGATTTAGAAACTAAGACACCGAAAATAAGAGACGAGCTTCTCTATTTGTGAAGCAAGGTGACTGATGATGACCGAAACGAAACTCATATTATATCCGGACTGATGATAGCAATAAAAGCTTCTTAGGAAAGAAGAAATACATTAACACCTACTGTAACAGCTACTCCAGTGGCAGAGCAGTGGACACAGCGGTCTGAAGTTAATTTACATTGAAACATTTTTCCTAACATAGACATATTCTGCAGCAGCTGATAAAATTACACTACTGGCCATTAAAATTGATACACCAAGGAAAAAAAAAAGGAGATGATAAACGGGTAGTCATTGGACAAATACATTATACTAGAACTGACGTGTGATTACATTTTCACGAAATTTGGGTGTATAGGTCTTGAGAAGTCCGTTCTTTTCCCATATTAGCCTTATTATATGCGAGAGTCACCTGCACTTTACCATTATTATAACAAGTCACCTAAACTGCTTGCCACCCGCCTCTGACTTTGCGTTGGCCGAGAGTTCCGCAATAAATGCTGTCTAAGAAAGGGACCAATCCCGGAGGGAACTCTCTCTGGAAACGAGTTGCGATTCTATCCTTACCCGATGGCTTAACTGTTTTCAGCTCCTTGAATTGCTTCTCAGTGCCAGGGACGCCTATGTCTATAAAGTATATATACACTACTGGCCATTAAAATTGCTACACCACGAAGATGACGTGCTACAGATGCGAAATTTAACCGACAGGAAGAAGATGCTGCGATATGCAAATGATCAGCTTTTCAGAGCATTCACACACGGTTGGCGCCGGTGGCGACACCTGCAACGTGCTGACATGAGGAAAGTTTCCAACCGATTTCTCATACACAAACAGCAGTAGACCGCCGTTGCCTGGTGAAACGTTGTCGTGATGCCTCGTGTAAGGAGGAGAAATGCGTATCATCGCGTTTCCGACTTTGATAAAGGACGGATTGTAGCCTATCGCGATTGCGGTTTATCGTATCACGACGTGCTGATCGCTTTGGTCGAGATCCAATGACTGTTAGCAGAATATGGAGTCGGTGGGTTGAGGAGGGTAATACGGAACGCCCTGCTGGATCCCAACGGCCTCGTATCACTAGCAGTCGAGATGACTGGCATCTTATCCGCATGGCTATAACGGATCGTGCAGCCACGTCTCGATTCCTGAGTCAAGAGATGGGGATGTTTGCAAGACAACAACCATCTGCACGAACAGTTCGACGACGTTTGCAGCAGCATGGACTACCAGCTCGGAGACCATGGCTGCGGTTACCCTTGACGCTGCATCACAGACAGAAGAGCCTGCGATGGTGTAGTGAACGACGAACCTGGGTGCACGAATGGCAAAACGTCATTTTTTCGGATCAATCCAGGTTCTGTGTACAGCATCATGACGGTCTCATCCGTGTTTGGCAACATCGCGTTGAACGCACGTTGGAAGTGTGTATTCGTCATCGCCATACTGGCGTATCACCCGGCGTGATAGTATGGGGTCACTCGGTCACCTCTTGTTCGCACTGACGGCACTTTGAACAGTGGACGTTACATTTCAGATGTGTTACGACCCGTGGCTCTACCCTTTATTCGATCCCTGCGAAACCCTACATTTCAGCAGGATAATGCATGACCGCATGGTGCTGGTACTGTACGGACCTTTCTGGATACAGACAATGTTCGACTGCTGCCCTGGCCAGCACATTCTCCATATCTTTCACCAATTGAAAACGTCTGGTCAATGGTTGCCGAGCAACTGGTTTGTCAGTACTCTTGGTGAACTGTGGTATCGTGCTGAAGCTCCATGGGCAGCTGTACTTGTACACGCCATCCAAGCGCTGTTTGACTCAATGCCCAGGCGTATCAAGGCCGTTATTACGGCCAGAGGTGGCTGTTCTGGGTTCTGATTTCTCAGGATCTATGCACTCAAACTGCCTGAAAATGTAATCACATGTCAGTTCTAGTATAATATATTTGTCCAGTAAATACCCGTTTATCATTTGCATTTCTTCTTGGTGTAGCAATTTTAATGGCCAGCAGTGTAGTTCCGCGCCACAATATCGTAACAAGCCGCTAGAGGTGCAAAAGTAAGAAAGCCCAACCCTCTGTTAAACTGGTCAGCTTCTGAAAGCTGGTGTTATAGAAGAATTCTGAACATGAAATGAATAAACTGTGTAACTGATGAACAGATTTAGTAACAGAAGTTGGCTAAAATAAGGGAGAGAGAGAGATAGGACACATCCTGAGGCATGAAGGAATTGTTGCAGTTAAGGAAATCTATTAAAGATGTAAAGTGGGGGTCGAGCGTAAGCGATAGAGGAGGACCGAGGATTGACGACAGTAAGCAGACTTAGATGAATGTGGATGGAAAGACTAACAAAAAGTGCAGTTGCATATAGAAGTGCATTAAACCAAGCTGCAGAATGAAACCCGGGGAGTGGGTAAAAGTTTCATATCGTGTTTCGGAAGTTCACTCAATTACAAAAACTTCAGCATACTTACAGTAATTACACCGGATGATAAATGAATGCATCATTAAATTGGCCCAGGTAAGTGCCATGTCGTTATTTGCGTACGATTCGCGTTTTCTTTCCCATGGGTTGTATACTGTGGATGGAAATTAGATAGTACCACAAGCCAATATTCCTTACTTGTTATAACGGCATCATGGCGTAATTAGAATTAATCACTGTTACTTACTTTCTACGGAAGATACGTCGCACTCAAAAATGTGCACGTAATATTTTGGTGTGTTTTGAAGTCGATTGTTATAAATATTGCTTGAAGAGAGAAACCATTTTTTACGCGACTGTCTACAATATGAAACTAAAAAATTAACATACTAAATTTTGGCACAATTCTGTCATCTGCAGAGAGTTTAAAAACTCGCTGACAAACTCTGATTGTGGATGACAGAAAGAAAACTATTCATTAAGATACGTATTTTTTGTAAATGGCTCGCTTGCGAGATATACCCTCGGTTTGCCTCTCCAGGATTATGAGAGTAACCAACTGTGCTTGCATAGCATTTGCATTTTACAAAAGGCGTGAATATATTTACAAGAATTGTTCTTTCTTTCTTTTCTGAGCTTCATTCCGTGCTCGACACCTTCGCACCAGTAACCCTCAGGCTCTGTCGAACAGAACCTACTACGCATCCTAGGCACTCTCCAGGCTTAACGCCCTTTTATTCGTTTCTTGCATTTCCTTTTTTGTGTTGGCGGCTCCAGTAGCCTGTAAGCCAGTTTATAAACTCTCTAACATTGTTCGTACATTCAGTCTAGGCATGAAATATGTTGGGATAGGTCATTTGGAAAGGACATGACCGATTTTCTTTCTGATCCTTTTTAAGTCCACGATTGTGCTTAGTCTATAGTCTCCTTATCGACGAAACGTTGAAGCCGTATCTTCTTCGTTTTAAAGTCTGGTAGCTTCTTCTGGTGCTTCATAGGCGTACAGTGAACGGAGATTAAAACCTCCGGGTGAGCAGTGGAAGTCTTCCCTTAGATAATTCCTTTCGCCGCTACTCATAAACTCAATACAAAACGAAATTCGACATATTCTACATGTCAGTGAGGACGGAGTTTCACGTTGCTAAAAGTTCGACTTACACATTTAACTGCAGCTTTCTCTGTTTGTATAGCAACAGTGTAATTTAATAGAGAACAGTAGTTACGCTAATGCAACAGAGCAGCAAGAGAAACTGAAGACGTGGTGGACGAAAGTCAGTGTGGCGCCAAGAAGGAACAAGATACCACAGCATCAGATTTGAAATTGTGGCTAGTAATAGAAAGTAGATTGCACTAAGATTAGAAAAAGGCTTCGATTGTGTAAGGTAAAATGAGCTCACAATCCTCACGGGATCTGAACTAAAGTACAAAGAAAGGTGAATTATCCACAACAGCTTCAAAACGTAAGTGGTAGTAATAAAAATGGAAGGGAAGGAAGGCGATGTCGTGTTAGGGTTGCGGTTTTAATTTAATTTGTACCTTGGAGGAGAAATCATGGAACTGAGAGTAATTTTTGGAAAATGAATAGAAAGGCAAGAGGGAGAGGTGGAAAGTAATGTCATTGTTCGCAGATGACGTAATCCTTCCCGACATCTGTGATACAGATTTAGACCTGTTCAACGAAATATGCATATAAATTATAAACTAACGGAAGGTAAGCAGTGAACAAAGTGAATGAATTCTTCTCTCGTGGAAACAACATTATACAGTATGACTGAAGCAAAGAAGACAGAAAATATACGTTAAATGATTTCACAGGTAATCGTCATTACGCTTAATATATATTTTTCTATTGTGAGACAAAGCGATCAATACCTTCATGGAAAAGTGTTTTCGGTTCCCTACAGAACCATGTTTGTACTCAGGCATGCACCTAGGACCGTCCATGTGCTGCCACTGTTGCTTCAAAACTGAAGTTTTGCTAGGAAGCCCTTAGACGTGCTACATACAGTCCGAATACCACCCCATGTGATTTTTCTGAAGAAAGACATTCGTGGCAGTCGATTTGGCACTGACGAAGAGGTGAGCACCTGGCTACAACCATGATTCCGAAGACAAATGCACTGATCACCTTATCTGACAGTGAGATAAGTGTATTTACAGTTTTTACTCTTGAAATAATAACCAGTTTAATTACTTTTTTCCATGTGTCTCATTTTCATTTGACTACCCGTAAGAGATTGGCACAGGCGAAAAGAGCTTTCGTTAATAAAAGAACTCTGTTTGTATATGATTTGATGCGAAAATGAAAAAGTTATGAAGAAGAAGTCCCAGAAAATGTACGTGTGGAGCAGAGCGTAGTATGTAAGTGACATCTGGACCATTGGAAATTTAGAGAAGAAGAAACTGGTAGGATATAAATGGACTGCTATCGAAAAAGTTTAAAAGTAAGTAGACAGGAAAGGTACAGAGTGAGAAAATGGATTTCTGTGCGAGAGAAAGAGAAAAGAAAATTTGGCAGAACGTCTGTGAAGGGATAGTTACTCAATTAGTTAGTTAGTTACTTCATGGGCCATTTTGCACAATAATTCCTAATGACTTGGAACAAGTCATTCTATATTCACAATGCAAATTAATTTGTAAATATGACTACATGCTGAACATTTATAAGTTTCTTATTTTATATAAGTTCATAATTGTTGCCCACCACATTTTACGCATTTTCTGTGAAATAGGAGGAGTTGTCACGGAGAAACGATTTCAGATTGTTTCCAAATTTTACTTTTCTGGCAGTCAAAAATTTTTGTTGCAGCATTGTGCACCTCTTTTTGTGCTAAAGACTACCCTAATGTAGAATAATGAATGACACTTTTCGTTTTGGTATTGTAGTTACATACGAATTTGTTTCTTTTGGACTCTAGTGTTGTTAGTGTAAGGAATAGCTGAACTGGTGTTGAAAGGAAAAGCAGGGTGTAATAATCTAAAGGGTACACGATGAGTAGTATTTGCATAAGATGTTACAGATGATGATTGGTGTAGGAGCTGTGCAGAAATGAAATGATTAGAACAAAGCAGAAAAATATCAAGGACAGCATGTAACCACCACAGAGAGTAATTACGTAAAAATTATCTTAAGGTTACCCCTACTGAGTGTGCTGGACAATGTGTGGAATGTGACGCCTGGCACGGTCGCCATATTAGCTGCCTCCCCGTGGCTCAGGTGTCGCGCCGCAGCGGCGCTAAGAGCTTCCGAAGCGACCGTCCCGAGGCGCTGTTGGCCGTCGCGTTATCCGGCCATCTACACGGCTCCAGCACACGCCACCCCAAGGAGGGCCGCGACGTTATCGGCGAAATACGGCGACGCCGATAGCCCGGCCTCGCAACAGCGCGTCCTCCTTGACTCTCCATCATCGGCACTTCTCGACCTGTGACCACGAGCTGATCTCTCTCCTCTCCTCTGCAGTTTACAGAAATACTACACCAAAGAAAGCGTTATACAGCGTGTTATTCGTCTTCAAAATTTCTTCATTTCTTCAGTGTTCGACATTTCGACCCCTTTGCTGCCAACTTCGTCAGCATATCTCGGTGAAACTGGAATACAATAAATAAAACTATTACGTCACACTAAGACAAAATGTAAACTCAGCGGTAGTGGTGCAAAATGGTTCAAATGGCTGTGAGCACTATGGGACTTAACTTCTGAGGTCATCAGTCTCCTAGAACTTCGAACTACTTAAACCTAACTAACCTAAAGACATCACACACATCCATTCCCGAGGTAGGATTCGAACCTGCGACCGCAGCGGTCGCGCGGTTCCAGACTGTAGCGCCTAGAACCGCTCGGCCACTCCGGCTGGTGTAGTGCTGCACCAAGAATAGTGTGCCAGGTCATGGATTTCAAGAATATACGAAGACCAGCCACAGAAAGTAGTATCTATTGAAGGAAATTCCGTAAAGCAAATGAAGTATCGAATAACTAGTACCATTCCACTAGAAATAACAGCTACAGCCTCCCAATGAGCGAGCAACGAACATAAACTACAAGGAAAAATCCCGAAGCGGCACAACAATAATAATATTTAGAATTCCGCCTCATTTTCAATATCCGCTTTCAGTCTTTGTCCAACGACGACAGTGCTCCGATAGCAACTTCAGCACTTCAACATTGCATCTACAGTTCTCCAGAAAAGCACAACAAAACAGCCACATTATTTTTCGACAGTTTCAGCCGTCTGGGGACGTCAGTGGTGTAGTCTTTTACCATAGGAAGTAAGGGACAGGATGTTGTTACGAGTGGCCA
This sequence comes from Schistocerca americana, assembly GCF_021461395.2. Taxonomy (NCBI): domain Eukaryota; kingdom Metazoa; phylum Arthropoda; class Insecta; order Orthoptera; family Acrididae; genus Schistocerca; species Schistocerca americana. The sequence continues at coordinate 631,887,967 of NC_060123.1, read as the reverse complement.
GCATCCTCTTTCTACAACACAATACCGTTCTTTATTTACATGAACAGCATACTTAACTTGAATAGACTCTATGATCTGGGGTTCAAGCTCATTAGTAATAGCCCTCTTGCGGCCAATATCGGTAATCTTGCTATTACAGACATTAGTCCCACTTCTGGTCGCCGTGTACTGTCACAACCTGCGATACAAACTCAGACTGCTCTGCGATTCGAACTCAGACTGCTCTGCGATTGAATGGCAGACGCCAAACTGGAATGAGTCACTGAGGGCCTCTGGTCAGCCACGGCAGCCTAAATACATTCTGTCGAGAAGGCGTTGACTGCATGTTGCTTGTAGGTGTGTCTCTGGCCTCTCTCAGGGGCGCTTGATCCCACTCCTACTTATCGACCTTTGCGCTTCATCTCTGCCGATCGGTGTACTGGCGATAGCTAACGCCAGGACAAGTGAGATCCTGAAGAAGATTCCAGGAGAGGGATTGAAACGTTGAGCATAGAAAAGATTTGAAGAGGAATATGAAGGGGCCCAACGACTCAAAAGTTCTTACTATAAATGATTTTTTCTTCTAAAGAGTGATGTATGTATAACAATTTAATGGGTGTGGTTTTGCTATTGACGATGAGAACTTTCACATACAGCAATGGGGCTCTAACAATAATCGCCATGTGCTCGATGTAATTAATTAATCTATCAGTATGAAATTCAGCTTAAACGTGTCCATTGTTGCATGTAATAGATTCGCTGGTATCACATGTAAGGAGATGGCGGACCACCTCGCGAACAAAGTGTAATTGATGGCCAGCCTTGCCCTCCACATGCAGATTTTGTTGTTCCTGTAAAGAAAAAGTCCACCAAGAGTGGTCACAGACATGGGAGATCTCAGAATAGTACAAAGGAAGACATTATTCCGCAATACAGCCGAATATTCCGCGGGAATCCTGGTTCTCCCAAACAAGCTAACCAGACGTCATACAACTACCATAACGCGCGTCCGGCTGGGTCACGGCTGTTACCCTTCACGTCTTTATAGGACGAGGAATACCGATACCGCGCAGTCCACCCACCTGAGATTGCAGATCTCGACCGTGCGATACTAGGATGCTGGCGGTATGACGGAAAACGCCGCAAGTTTCTTAAGGTCTTAATCAGAATAGGAATTTCCCAACCTACATCTGTGACGGACAGGTTTCGACAGCTAACCACAACAGACTAAGTCAGTATTGCCCGATTTATGCAAGAAAAGGGTATACAATTGTAAGTCAGACACGAATGTTGCAACGGAAGAAGATGTAGTGTAAGGAACGTATTGCGTTCGTGAATTTGCAAAGTCTACCATGAAGTTTACCTGGAATTAATACAATTTCTAATGCTTATGCTGCATATCTAATGTATACCAAATTTGTAGATACTCACTTCCCTGTCTAAATGGTTAGTGCCAATAAATTAAATTAGGAACTTTAACATGGATCTGCTTGGTGGAAACCGGCATATTTATTGGGATGTTGCTATAAAAACCTATCTGGCTGGTCGCTGTGTATGTTATTCGTAGGAGGCCATAATTAAGTTTATGACCAGTGGGGCTTGCAGTCGGACAAACGACTTTGAGTGCTCATCCCCAAGTTCGTCAGCAACTTGACTCATTCCTGTCTTTCCATGTGCACTAACCTTTTCCATGAATTTCGTGGTGTACTTTTTGGTAAGATAAAGCTGTCCTAAACCGTAAAATTTGTTAGGACGTCCAGCTACTTTAATAGATACCATCCTATTTGAGATGTTATGACCTTGCCTCCCCTTCACCTTTGAACCGAGTTACTCTACCAATAACAGGGTCGGGGCGCCAGTTTGATGTGAACTCTCTATCATGGGGAAACTTGGAGTACTTACTTTAATAAATCATGGTCACAGGTGAAAAAAGCGATAAGTGACAGAAAAAATCATAGTACCTGCTTGGGATCGAGTCACAGAGCTTTTCATTTGTAGTTTGGCATTTAGCCGCTGAGCTTCCGCTTGAAATGCGGGTCTTAAATTAGTCAGTGAACCCTTCAGAGCCATCCGGCATGACATTTAAAGCTACTGTTTGCGAAATCACAACTGAAGTTTCTCTTAGAAGCAAGAGTATTTTGAAACTTGCAGTAAGATGTGAGAAATGTGAGCAATGAAATGGAGACTATGTTGAGAAGTGGCAGGAAGCATGTAAATTAAGATGATGTAATTGATTTGTCTAGAGAGTAAAGATTAAAAATTGTTGCTCGTTACTTTTAGTACTGTTGGAAACTAAATTTTTAATCTTGATAAACATTTTCAGTGGCCGAGTGGTTCTAGGCGCGTCAGTCTGGAACTGCGCGTCCACTACGGTCGCAGGTTCGAATCCTGCCTCGGGCATGGACGTGTGTGATGTCCTTAGGTTAGTTGGGTTTAAGTAGTTCTAAGTCCAGGGGACTGATTACCTCAGATGTTAAGTCCCATAGTGCTCAGAGCCAAAAACTTTCAATTTTGTTACAAATCGGCTCGCGTACATTACGTTACATTAAAAACATAGTACTGACCTCAGAAAGTAAGATAGACATGTCGCCCCCCGATAAGACCATTGCGCAATAAGAGAGACGCCTGTCAGAAGACAGCACATGTTCCCTGTAGACGCAGTTCTTCTGCGGCATGGATAACGGGTGCGAGAACAATGGCGCGGCAGCTGTAAACCCATTCCAAAGGTGGAGAAAAGGGACAGCACAATTATTTTGCATGAAACATTAAAACTGCACACAAATTCTCTGGAAAATTCTGACGGTATGTGACCGAATGCAATGTCACATCCAGCCGTAGAAAAATGGCGCCAACAATTTGACCAAGGCGGCACAGACATTGACCATGCCGGTCAGAAAGTCCAGATCTTGCACCAGGCGTTTCCCGTCTTTTCGGCAAGCAAACTGAGCTGAGGGAAGACACATTTTCTAACCACGAGAACGTTCACACCGCGCATATACTGTAGAATGGCCCCGTCAGCAAGTATTTAATTCTATTGAAAGGATAATCAATCGGTAGAACATTTCGACCGCTTTTACGGAGACTTTCTGACATTGTTGAAAAATAGTGTCACGTATCCGTCTCACTCTGAATGTAGTGAAATATTTAAAAAAAAGTTACTTAGCCTGTCATGGGAACGTGTAACTAATTTTTGAAGCCCACTCGTACAATACAGGGCGATTTTTTTCAACGTGTGCAAACTCCAGGGATTGATCGATGAGAGCGTATGGAGCAAAAAAGGAGTAATGAACTTATGTTCGGAAATGCATGATTTCCATACTAGAGACCTTTATTCAATCATATTTTGTTATACAGGGTGTTACAAAAAGGTGTGGCCAAACTTTCAGGAAACATTCCTCACACACAAATAAAGAAAAGATGTTATGTGGACATGTGTCCGGAAACGCTTAATTTCCATGTTAGAGCTCATTTTAGTTTCGTCAGTATGCACTGTACTTCTTCGATTCACCGCCAGTTGGCCCAATTGAAGGAAGGTAATGTTGACATCGGTGCTTGTGTTGACATGCGACTCATTGCTCTACAGTACTAGCATCAAGCACATCAGTACGTAGCATTAACAGGTTAGTGTTCATCACGAACGTGGTTTTGCAGTCAGTGCAATGTTTACAAATGCGGAGTTGGCAGATGCCCATTTGATGCATGGATTAGCACGGGGCAATAGCCGTGGCGCGGTACGTTTTGTATCGAGACAGATTTCCAGAACGAAGGTGTCCCGACAGGAAGACGTTCGAAGCACGGAACATTTCAGCCTATGACTCGCGACTGGGGAAGACCTAGAACGACGAGTACACCTGCAATGGACGAGGCAATTCTTCGTGCAGTTGACGATAACCCTAATGTCAGCGTCAGAGAAGTTGCTACTGTACAAGGTAACGTTGACCACGTCACTGTACGGAGAGTGCTACGGGAGAACCAGTTGTTTCCGTACCATGTACAGCGTGTGCAGGCACTATCAGCAGCTGATTGGCCTCCACGGGTACACTTCTGCGAATGGTTCATCGAACAATGTGTCAATCCTTATTTCAGTGCAAATGTTCTCTTTACGGATGAGGCTTCATTCCAACGTGATCAAATTGTAAATTTTCAAATCAACATGTGTGGGCTGGCGAGAATCCGCACGCAGTTGTGCAATCACGTCATCAACACAGATTTTCTGTGAACGTTTGGGCAGGCATTGTTGGTGATGTCTTGATTGGGCCCCATGTTCTTCCACCTACGCTCAATGGAGCACGTTATCATGATTTCATACGGGATACGCTACCTGTGCTGCTAGAGCATGTGCCTTTACAAGTACGACACAACATGTGGTTCATGCGCGATGGAGCTCCTGCACATTTCAGTCGAAGTGGTCGTACGCTTCTCAACAACAGATTCGGTGACCGATGGATTGGTAGAGGCGGACCAATTCCATGGCCTCCACGCTCTGCTGACCTCAACCTTCTCATTTGTGGGGGCATTTGAAAGCTCTTGTCTACGCAGCCCCGGTACCAAATGTAGAGACTCTTCGTGCTCGTATTGTGGCTGGCTGTGATACAATACGCCATTCTCCAGGGCTGCATCAGTGCATCAGGGATTCCAAGCGATGGAGAGTGGATGCATGTATCCTCGCTAACGGAGGACATTTTGAACATTTACTGTAACAAAGTGTTTGTAGTCACGCTGGTACGTTCTGTTGCTGTGTCTTTCCATTCCATGATTAATGTGATTTGAAGAGAAGTAGTAAAATGAGCTCTAACATGGAAAGTAAGCGTCTCCGGACACATGTCCACATATCATATTTTCTTTCTTTGTGTGCGAGGAATGTTTCCTGAAAGTTTGGGCGTACCTTTTTGTAACACCCTGTATAGATTGCGGTCTAATACGCGCTGTACTATGCAGCCACAGTTACAATATTCATGGTTTCCTCCTAGAGGGTGGTATTATTCCTCGTACGTCATGCCCTAGAGCCCTCTCCTGCGATAGTAATTGGTAATGTTGTGTCAGATTCATATCTCATGCTGACTCACCTTGTAGTGGATGTGATGCAGCGTTGTCCAAAATGGTTCCGTATTCGAATCGAGAGCTTGCCGACATGATGTTTACTTGCCGAAAGGCAAATGGCAACGGGCAGCAGCCGCGCGGTCTCAGGCGCTGCAGTCATGGACTGTGCAGCTGATCCCGGCGGAGGTTCGAGTCCTCCCTCGGGTATGGGTTTGTGTCTTAGGCTAATTTAAGTTAAGTAGTGTGTAAGCTTAGGGACAGATGACCTTAGCAGTTAAGTCCCATAAGATTTCACACATACAGGGCTATTACAAATGATTGAAGCGATTTCATAAATTCACTGTAGCTCCATTCATTGACATATGGTCGCGACACACTACAGATACGTAGAAAAACTCATAAAGTTTTGTTCGGCTGAAGCCGCACTTCAGGTTTCTGCCGCCAGAGCGCTCGAGAGCGCAGTGAGACGAAATGGCGACAGGAGCCGAGAAAGCGTATGTCACATCAGTCAGTCATAACAGTGCAACGACACTTCAGGACGAAGTTCAACAAAGATCCATGCTGACTCACCACCAACTGCTAACTCCATTCGGCGACGGTATGCGCAGTTTAAAGCTTCTGGATGCCTCTGTAAGGGGAAATCAACGGGTCGGCCTGCAGTGAGCGAAGAAACGGTTGAACGCGTGCGGGCAAGTTTCACGCGTAGCCCGCGGAAGTCGACGAATAAAGCAAGCAGGGAGCTAAACGTACCACAGCCGACGGTTTGGAAAATCTTACGGAAAAGGCTAAAGCAGAAGCCTTACCGTTTACAATTGCTACAAGCCCTGACACCCGATGACAAAGTCAAACGCTTTGAATTTTCGGCGCGGTTGCAACAGCTCATGGAAGAGGATGCGTTCAGTGCGAAACTTGTTTTCAGTGATGAAGCAACATTTTTTCTTAATGGTGAAGTGAACAGACACAATGTGCGAATCTGGGCGGTAGAGAATCCTCACGCATTCGAGCAGCAAATTCGCAATTCACCAAAAGTTAACGTGTTTTGTGCAATCTCACGGTTTAAAGTTTACGGCCCCGTTTTCTTCTGCGAAAAAAACGTTACAGGACACGTGTATCTGGACATGCTGGAAAATTGGCTCATGCCACAACTGGAGACCGACAGCGCCGACTTCATCTTTCAACAGGATGGTGCTCCACCGCACTTCCATCATGATGTTCTGCATTTCTTAAACAGGAGATTGCAAAGCCGATGGATCGGTCGTGGCGGGGATCATGATCAGCAATTCATGTCATGGCCTACACGCTCTCCCGACTTAACCCTATGCGATTTCTTTCTGTGGGGTTATGTGAAAGATTCAGTGTTTAAATCTCCTCTACCAAGAAACGTGCCAGAACTGCGAGCTCGCATCAACGATGCTTTCGAACTCATTGATGGGGACATGCTGCGCCGAGTGTGGGAGGAACTTGATTATCGGCTTGATGTCTGCCGAATCACTAAAGGGGCGCATATCGAACATTTGTGAATGCCTAAAATAACTTTTTGAGTTTTTGTATGTGTGTGCAAAGCATTGTGAAAATATCTCAAATAATAAAGTTATTGTAGAGCTGTGAAATCGCTTCAATCATTTGTAATAACCCTGTATTTGCAACGGGCAGCGGACAGCCTGTTTGTGTATCAGGAGACCTATCCTCACCAACAGCAGCATTCAATGTTTGCAACAGTGTTTCTCCCTTTGTCTGAGACAGGGTCGTTTCAGGGCCAGGAATTCATGAAGGACATATCCGAAATGTTCGGACACCAGACTTGGAGGGAAACGTGATTAACGCTGTGGAAGGCGACTGCCGTGTCAGTACTAGGCAGTTGGTCCAACAGAACAGAGTAAGCGGGATGATCTTGTGGAACATTCTCCATTATAATTGTTGTTAACGTTATCACTTAAAGCGTGTGCTGTGCTTACTAACGACAGGATTTTCATATTGGCGGCAGTTTTGTCACTGGTTTCTTCACCAGGCAACCACGATTCTGGGATTTGTGTCATCTATCCTATTCACGGATGAGGCCACATTTACTCGGAGTCGTATCTTAAACTTTCATAGCATTCATCTGTGGGATAGTATGCAGAATCCCCATGGTATAGTGACAGCGAATCATCAGCACCAATGAAGCCGGAATGTGTGTGCTGAGATAATTGGCGACCGCATTGTGGGACCAGTCTTCCTTCCACGTCGCCCAACAGACTGGAACTATCGGCGTTTCTTGCGGTTGACTCTACCTGCTCTGCTGGAAGAAGTCCCATTGATGGTTTGAACGGTTACGTGGCTGCTACATGATGGTGCTCCAGCCCACTTCACCGTTAACGTTCGGATGTATCTCAGTCGTGTCTTCCCTGTTCGGTAGGCCGAACGAGGGGGTCCAGTTGCATGGCCTGCTCGTTCACCGGATCTCAACCCGTGCGATATCTGATTATGGGGCCACCTCAAAAATTATTGTGTATGTAGAGCCCATTCCAGATATGGAGACACTACAGCAGCAAATTCATGTTGCCTTTGACACTGTTGGGTTGCAGCCTGGGCTACGTGAATGTGTGAGGCAAAACACGCTACGGCGCATATAGGCATACGTTGCGGCTTATGGGAACGATTTTCAACACATATTATAACTGTAGCTGCACGGTACAGTGCGCATTAGATCGCAGCCTCTGCAACAGTGTATGATTCAATAAATGGGTTCTATCATGGAAAGCATGCATTTCCCGACATAAGTTCATTAGACCTTTTCTGTTTTGTATCCTTTCGTCGATCAGTCGCTAGAGTTTGTACATTGGGAAAAAAATCATCCTGTACAAGCAAACCAGCGGTTCAACGATAAAAGTGGTGATTAAAATGTGTTCCACTTACCGAAAGGGTTCAGATACACAGTTTTAGATTGTTTTCTGAATCACTCTATAACATGACCGTTTGCAGATACTTCCTTAGTCAAGAGAGCCTGAATAACGGTGTATGTTTCTAGACAGTGGTATAAGGTGAAAGGATAGCCAAAGTTGTGCCTCACGGGTGCCACAATGTTGGGTTGCTCAATTCCTGTGCCTACAGTGTGCTGTGAATACCGACGACTCTCCCTCGGCAGCGTTTCTCCGTGGTGTGATGTCCCATCCTTGCAGTGTAGCACGCATTGGAGATGTTGTTGAAAAGACAGTAGATGAAAACTAGGACAATTTTCAAAAGAGAACCAAAACGCAAATGATTATCAAAGACAAAATTACTTAAAAATGAGTGAGCTTGATGGCATTACCGTCAAAATTGAAGGGGACGGCGATGGTCAAATTTGAAACGTTTCATTTTGGAAAAGGTTACTTACAGTTCTGTATACTTAAGCATCTGTGCCCGGTCACTGGCGGACTGATTTCATGTTAGCAAATAACCTACTTTTTCAATCATTCACTCCACGAACCGTGCGTAGATTTTGCCGTGCTGTGGGCGGCTTGTGTGTCACCGATACAGACAGCCGTACCTTAGGGGCAAACACAACGGAGGGGTATCTTTGTAGAGGGGAAATTAACCTGTCGTTCCAGAACAGGATCAGTAGCGTTTTTAGTAGTTGCAGCGGCATTAGTCTGAATGATTGACTGATGCAGCCTTGTAACATAAGCCGACGTGGCCTTGTTGTGCTCGAATGGCTGGAAGCAGGCAGAAACTACAGCTCTACTGTATGGCTGCATGATGATGGAATACTTTTGGCTAAACGAATCTGGTGTTAAAATAGTTCCCGATTCCGATCCCAGGGCGTTGGCTGTTCAGGTGTATGTCTGAATAAGGAAAAATAAAAATTGGCATTCTATGGGTCGAAATGTGAATTTTAGATCCCTCAGTTGGATAGGCAGGGTAGAGTTTAAAAAGGGAAATGCGTAGGATGGTGTTCGATACTGTGGGAATTAGTAAAATGCTCTGGCAGGAAGAGCAGAACTTATGGTCAGGTCATTAGGTTCTCATCAACACAAAATGAAATAGGAGTAATGCAGTAGTAGGCTAATAATGAACAATAAAACAGGAATGTGGGTAAGCTACCATAAAACCATAGTGAACACATAGCCATGAAAGAAATGAACCCAATACTCACCACAGTAGTGCAAGCTCCGAAGATGATGTAGCAACTGAGGGAGTGTATAATGAGAAAAAGGAAGTTATTCAGACAGTTAAGGTAAAGAAAATTTAATTGGATGTCGGTAGTAGGAATAGAAAGAGATGGAAAAATAGTAGGAGAACACTGACTGAAGGAAAGAAATGAAGGAGGAAGTCACCTCGTGGAATTTTGCACAGAGAATGATTTAATCATCGCTAACACTTGGTTTAAGAATATTGAAAGAATGTTCTATATATGGAAGATAACTTGGAGACAGTGGACAGTTGAAGGTTTCAGACTGATTACACAAGGGAAAAAAAAGAGATTTCGAAAACAGATTTTAAAATGTAAGACATGGTGTGGCAGATGTCGACTCTGACTATGGTTATGGTCGGCAGATTCAAACTGAAGATTCTGCAAAAAAGTACAAAATTCAGGCGATGGGACTTGGATAAATTGAAGAAACCAGAGGTTGTTGCTGATAGCCAGATGTTTCTGTAGGATCATTAGGCAATGTTGGATTGAAACAGGGGAAAGGAAACTCAACAAAAAGCAAATGGGTAGCTTAGAAAGATGACATATGGAAGGCCGCAGTGGATCACTTAGGACAATACGAGATATATTGAATTTAACTGACGAAAGGAGAAAATATGAAAATGCATCGAATAAAGTACGTGAAAGGGAAATACAGATGTATAAAAAGAGAAACTGTACAAAATGGCAAAGCCGGAATACCTGCTGGACAAACGCGAGGCTGTAAAAGCATGCTTAACAAGGGGCCTTGTAAACGTTGCCTGTAAGAAAATTAAAGAGATATTTAGGAGAAAGAGGAGCAGCTAGATGAATATAAAGGCCTAGATGGCGAGCCCGTACTAACCAAAGAAGGGTAAGCTGTTAGACAGAAGGAATATGCGTATAGGGGCTATACACTGTAATGAACTTCAGAACAGCATTATAGAAGAGGAAGAGAAAGTAAACGAAGATGAAATGGGAGATAGGATAATGTTAGAAAAATTTGACAGAGAACTGAAAGGTCGAGGTCGAAACAAGACCCCTAGAGTACACGTCATTCCCTCGGATTGATTGGCATCCTTGAGAGACCCAGTTGTGACAAAACTGTTCCGCCTGGTGAGCAAGATAGATGAGACTACCCTCGAACTCCAAGAAGAATGTAATTATTCCAATTCGAAAGTGTTGTCACGTGTGTAAGAGAGGAATATTTACGAAAATTAATGTGGTCTGTGGTAATATAGATGCGGTTGCCGACTTGCCTTTTACAAGAACTGCTGTTCTCACTAAGGACTCTACTGGTAGACGTAAAAGAGAGAAAAAGTGAAGCGGAGAATGGGGATTAAAGCCATTCCATTAGAAGCGTCATTAGTCTGCTCAAGGAACGGGCGGGACGGCGGGACAGTGCGAATCTTGGCCGTAAATCAGGTCGGAGAGTCGACTAATTTATGTGCTTGGGCCGCGCCGAGTGCAGCAGCGGCGGGGGCGGCGGCGGCGGCGGCGGCGGCAGCGGTGGCGGCGGCGGCGCATTGCGGCGCTGTCGTGATGGATCGCCGGGGGCGGCGGGGGCGGAGGGCATTGATCAGCCGCTCCTCCAGCCGCCGGAAGGTACCACCTCCCCCTCCCCCCGCCGATATTCACGCCAGTGGTATCCGCTCTGGAAGAGTCTGTTGATGTCGCGGAGTAAAGGATATAGGATACATCTCGCGGTTATACCTGTTTCAATTGCGGAGTTCGCTATCGGCCGCCCCTCCGTTGACTCTCCATTCGCGGGTAATTGATTTCTATTCTGGTAATGGAAAAAGTTGTTTACTAGTTAGTGTTGGAAAGCCGCAAACGTTCAGTTCCTGATAAGCAGACTGTGCCGATGATGCGACTTCAGTACCAAAACTCTGACCAGTATCTCATGGAGTGGAACGTATGAAGATCCTTTGAGGAGTAGGAGCTTTGGTCAACGCATTCGCAAAATAGTCAAACGGGAAGAGATTTCGGATGATCCACCTCAGCGAATCACACATCACGCTACTGATTGTAATTGCGTAGAAACTAAACTATTTCCATTAAGTTTAGCTGATTAAAAGTGTCAGGACATCTGTAGGGAATGCGGGATTGAGCATTACATGACACATGAGTTGGATAGTAGACAGCGGGGAGTATTTTGGTGTGAGAAGAGAGACAGCAACAGCGGTGTAGTTCGATCATAAGGGTTTAGTGGCTTCGGACATGGACTAGGATGTCACCACATTTCAGGCCCTCTAAAGATTCCAAAGTCGACTGTTGATGATGTGACAGCGAAGTGGAAACGTGAAAGAACAACCTCAGCTGAACCGAGGCAGGCAGATCTTCCAAGTACTGGGAGACAGGGACTGTCGGGCATTGCTGACGCCGATTGCAAAAATTCCCGATAAATCAGCGGTAAGAATCATTCGCGAGTTCTAAGGCGCTACCAGCAGCCAGCAGAACAACTGTTCGCAGGGAGTTTTTACTGTCCTTTGACCTTCCGACAGATTCCCTTAGGTCAATACTAGTAAGTACCCCTGGCGTAGAGAAACAACTGAAAGATTTGAAAGTAAATAAAGCACCAGGTTCGGGTGCAATCCCATTTCAATTTTACAAAGAGTGCTCTACGGCATTGGCTCTTTCCCTAGCCTGGATTTATCGTGAATCTCTCAACCAGCACAAAGTCCCATGCGACTTGAAAAAGGCGCAGGTGATTTTAGTATGTAAGAAGGGCAAAAGAACGAACCCGCAAAATTACGTACCTTTATGCCTAACTTCTGTCTGCTGCAGAATCCTTGAACATATTCTGAGGTCATAATAAACTTTCTTGAGAGTGCGAAGCTTATGTTCACGAATCAGCATGGTTTTAGAAAGCATCGCTAGAGCGAAACTCAGCTTGCACTTTTCTCACATGATATACTGCAGACTGTACATGGATGCAACAGGCAGATTGTATAATTCTAGATTTCCAGAAAGCATTTGACGCGGTGCCTCACTGCAGGCTGTTAACGAAGATACGAGCATGTGGAATAAGTTCACAGATATGTGAGTGACCCAAAGACTTCTTAAATAATAGAACACAATATGTTCCAGAATGAAGTTTTTACTCTGCAGCGGAGTGTGCGCTAGTACGAAACATCCTGGCATATTAAATCAGTGTGCCGCACCGAGACTCGCTCGGGACCTTTGCCTTTCGCGGGCAAGTCTCTACCAACCGAGACACTCAAGCACGACTCACGCCGCGTCCTCACAGCAAAGGTCCCGAGCTAGAGTCTCGGTCCGGCACACAGTTTTAATCTGCCAGGAAGTTTCACCCAATATGTTGCCCTCGACGGCGAGTGTTCATCAGAGGCAAGGGTATCGTCAGGAGTGACCCGGGGAAGTTTGGTAGGGCAGCTGTTGTTACCTATATACAGAGTGTGCAGCAATCTGGTGTTGTTTACTGCTGATGCCGTCGTGTACGGTAAGGTGTCGATGTTGAGTGACTGTAGGAAAATATGAGGCGACTTAGCCAATATTTCCAGTTGGTGTGATGAATGGCAGCGAGCTCTAAATGTAGAAAAATTTAAGTTAATGCAGGTGAGAAGGAAGATCAAAACTGTAAAGTTCGTATACAGTATTACTAGTGTCGTGCTTGACGTAGTCGTTTAAATATCTGCGCGTAACGTTGCAAAGCGATATGAGGTGGAAAGAGCATGTGGGAACTGTCGTAGGAAAGGCGAATGGTCGACTATACTTAGTTGGGACAATTTTGGGAAAGAGTGGTTCACCTGTAAAGGAGACCGCAAGCAGGGCGCTGATGAGCCTTGTTCTTCAGTCCTGTTCGAATGTTTGTGATCCGTACCAAGTCGGATCGAAGGAACACATCGAAGCAATTCCGAGGCGGGCTGCTAGATTTGTTACCTGTAGGTTCGAACAACACGTAAGTGTTACGGGGATGCTTGGAGAACTCGGAGTCTTTGGAGAGAAAGAAAAGTTCTTTTCTAGAAGCACTGTGAAAATTTAGAGAACCGGCGTAAGGACCACGAAGAAAAGATACTACAATTTAGGGCTCATACGAGGCATGTAGACAGTCGTTCGTCTCCGCTCTATTTGCGAGAGGAACAGGAAATGAAACGACTAGTAGTGGTACAGGGTACCCTCCGCCACGCACAGTACCGGTGGCTTGTGCAGTATCTATGTAGATGCAGATGTAGAATGGGGTACAGTAGTGGAGGGGCTCCCCACAGGCAGCACATTTCTATAGTCAGTCCTAAGCTACATCTGAACTGATGCAAGGAAAGGCGCCACTGAACAGTGGACGACTGGAAATGATTGCTTTGGTGTGATGAGTCCCACTGTACGCAGCCGCAAGCCGATGGAACGTTTTGGGTTTGCTGGAGGCCCGGATAATGTTCCTTGCTATCATATCTAGTGCCAGTTGGAACTGGCGGCAGAGCATGGGGCTGCTTTTCGTCGTTAGAGTGTGGTGGTCCTCTCATTCCGCTAACGCAACCAGCAGCTGCTGATGAACCACGTTTTAAAGCTTTGCTTAGTGCACACAGTAGACGAACAGATCGGACAAGATGATCCTATCAGCTTGACAATGAATCCTCTCGCAAAGCATTATCTTGAGGCAAAAGGTGCCGGCCGCGGTGGTCTCGCGGTTCTAGGCGCGCAGTCCGGAACCGCGCGACTGCTACGGTCGCAGGTTCGAATCCTGCCTCGGGCATGTATGTGTGTGATGTCCTTAGGTTAGTTAGGTTTAAGTAGTTCTAAGTTCTAGGGGACTGATGACCATAGATGTTAAGTCCCATAGTGCTCAGAGCCATTTGAACCATTTTGAGGCAAAAGGTTTGTGGACAATAACAATCTTGAAACGGCCCGGCCTGCCCTATGTCCCGACCTGAACCCAATAGAAAACCTTTGGGATGAGTTAGATCGTTGGCTTCGTTACTCTTAAAGCATGCATTTTGAAAGTTATCTTTACTGAACAATTTCATTGTTTTGTCCCATACTGCCACCTCTCAAAATACAGAAACAAAGGGTTCGCAGTAGAACAGATGTGTTCCACAGTATTGAAGATGAGCAGGTGCTCAGAGTTCTTAAGGTACACCTTCTAGAATTCATATTTGTTAGACTTTTTTATTTTTTTTGTCTTTTTCAACACTATCAGCTCTGAAAGTATGTCGGAGCAATTCTGGTTCACTCTATAAGTAATAGAGCGAGCGACGCAGGCCGACCAAGAGACCTGAAGGGACAAGTGGGGCACGTTCAAGAAACTCTCGCGGACTGTTTCAAAATGGCATCCGTGTAGGTCTGTTTTAGTGCTGTGGCTACAGGGCTTGCTATCGATGAGTTCACCGGGTGACAATTATTGAAATGTATGAAATGAAATCGTCGAAACTTCTGAACTTTTTGCGTTACGACGTTCAAACTGCACGTTTGGTCGCGGGTCATGATGGGAATTAATATGCGCATGCGCATTTGGTATAGCGACGAAGCCCACACTCATTTGGATGGGTTCGTCAATAAGCAGAATGGGCGCATTTGGGGGACTGAGCATCCACGTTTCGCGCTCGAGAAGTCTCTTCACCCTCAACAGTTGACTGTGTGGTGTGCAATGTTCAGTCACGGAATAGTCGGTGAGATGTTCCTTGATGGCACGGTAAATACCGAACGGTACGTGAAGGTTTTGGAAGATGATCCCCATTATCCAAAGTGACTCTGATTTCGATAAGATGTGGTTCATGCAAGACGGAGCTCGACCCCATCGAAGCAGAAGAGTGATGTCCTGGAGGAGCACTCTGGGGACCGTATTCTGGCTCTGGCGTACCCAGATGCCACTGGCATGGGCATCGATAGGCCGTCACATTCTCCGGGTCTTTACACATGCGACTCCTGTATGTGGGGCTATAGGTGTACAGCAATGACCCCAAAACCATTTCTGAGGTGAAAACAGTCATTCATGAGGTCATCGACAGCATCGATGTAACGACACTTCAGCGTATCATGCAGAATTCGTGTGCGCCACAACATCGCCAATTATGGCAGGCATATCTAACATGTCATAACCTTAACCGAATACCTGTGGTGATGTTCACATGTTAAATAAAGTGTGTGCACGCCTTAGTCTGAAAATAATTTGTTTTTTTCCACAAAATTTAATAATTGTCAACCTGTATAACAACAACAGATCCCGAGAACTTTGTGTCAGTACCCATTCCTTGTCCGACATGAACTGTTTCTTGTGCCGGACCGCTCCGCATTGTCTATCTGCTACATAGGGCGTTTCACAGTTCCTGTTACAGACTTGTAGGCGCTGTATAGGGTAGTTTTCATTATCTCTTCTCCTTGTTTTGCGTACTTACTATGGTTATTTCAGCTGTTGCTACTTGCTTTTCTCTCACTTTTCTCTACTGATTTCTCGATGATTCTCATTTCTTTCTTCGGCCCAAGTGGCTGCCGTCTTTTCCTTGAGTTTTTCATGGAAACCTTTGGAGTTTTGAATTTCTTCTCGCGTGGCAGTCCTTTCTCAGTGTCTTGTGAACTAAAACCGAGTTCGTCCATGTCCCTTCCAACTTCTTTGTACCATGTGTTATCCATTCTTAATTTACCGAAGTAAGTGAACAGTCTTCTTCTCGATCTGTTAGGACTCATCATTTTTCCAAATCATGTCTAATTTTTCCTAGGTGTGTATGAAATTCACTAATATGACGTCTTCTGTCCTGTTTGTTCTTAACTGATCCGAAAATTTTCCATAGTGTTTTTCTTCCTCTGATTTCCAGTACTTCTATTATTAATTACCCACTGTCGCTTTTTCTGCTTCATAGCCTTTTTCAAGAGCACTGTAAATAATTCAGTATAAAATATATCTGAATGGCGCATCGTCGTCGAAATACTACAAAAAGTTACATCACACGTATAAATCTCCTCATCGTAAGATGTGATATGACACTCTGCATGTATGGGTAACGTTTTCCGGATTGCTTCAGTACATCACATGTAATTTTCTTCCCACTATAACAGCCGTCTCATCTGGAAAGATTGGCTGTGTTGCTCCACGTACAGGCAGCAAGCTTCGGTGACCGTGTGTATGAAACCACGCGTCGCAGATATAGTTTTGCAACAAGTAGCACGTTCACCACGTGGAGCAGCACCTGTAGAGCACACAGGTCAGAGTTCACCGTCTCCGCTCTGTTCGTACCATGATTTGAAAGTGATCCGATCTTCAAATTTATTTTATATTCAATTAGTACATTTACGGACGTGGGTTCCTTACACTGGTCCACAAATTTTCACTTTTTATTTTTTGCAGAAACGAAACTAGCCTTGCTTTACAGATTTAGATGCTCTGAACACGGATAAACTAAACTACACTCCGTCCGAACATGCTTTGAAAGGCCCAACGGTACCGACCGACCGCCGTGTCATCCTTAGCCCACAGGCGTCACTGCATGCTGATATGGAGCGGCATGTGGTCAGCACACCGCTCTCCCGGCCGTATGTCCGTTTACGAGACGGGAGCCGGTCCTTCTCAGTCAAGTAACTCCTCAGTTTGCCTCACAAGGGCTGAGTGCACCCCGTTTGCCGACAGTGGTCGACAGATTGGAGGGTCACCCATCCAAGTGCCAGCCCGCCCGACAGCGCTTACCTTCGGTGATCTGACGGGAACCGGTGTCACTGCTGCGGCAAGGTCGTTGGCTCCGGACACGAATAGCAAGGTTAAAATTGTCTCCTAGCTCAAGACTGCAAGTAGATAAGGTGCTTGCGATTAACAGTCACACTTACGAAACGTTGTAAGAGCTGCATGGTAAGGCATTGTGACAGGCGTTCTTCCGCCGTGAGTGAGAGAGATGGACGCTTCCAGTGTTATTTGGTAGCACTTCGTTACGTGAGGACTGACGTGAGCAACATCCAGTAGCGTGAGCATTGTCGAGTGTAGAAACGACTTTAACTGTCGTTTGTCACTGTTGCTTGGTTACTTGTAACTGGAACAAGTGCCGTGGCAGTTGGCAGTCAATCTCAGTGAGATAAAGCGCGCAGTCCGGAACCGCGCGACTGCTACGGTCGCAGGTTCGAATCCTGCCTCGGGCATGGATGTGTGTGATGTTCTTAGGTTAGTTAGGTTTAAGTAGTTCTGAGTTCTAGGGGACTGATGACCACAGCTGTTAAGTCCCATAGTGCTCAGAGCCATTGAACCATTTTTAAGTGAGATAAAATTCATACTGAAGAACTGTAATATTGTGCGAGTATACACTTTCACAAATATGCTCATCGTATGCAGTAATAAATCTGATAACTTTTCTTACACGTTTGCAGATGTTAATCATGGTTCAAGACCATTGAATAAAGCAGTGAAAGAAACATACGCCTTGTATTTCGGGTGTCGATTTGAAGATCATCCACACGTGTGATACACTCATTTTTGTCTACACTTAATGTTTGGGCGCACGGTAAAACGTCTCTAACAAGGGAACCTCCCCATCGCACCCCCCTCAGATTTAGTTATAAGTTGGCACAGTGGATAGGCCTTGAAAAACTGAACACAGATCAGTTGAGAAAACAGGAAGAAGTTGTGTGGAACTGTGAAAAAATAAGCAAAGTATACAAACTGAGTAGTTCATGGAAAGATAGGCAACATCAAGGACACTGGGACCGCAGGAGCGCCGTGGTCTCGTGGTAACGTGAGTAGCTGCTGAACGAAAGGTCCTTGGTTCAAATCTTCCATCGAGTGAAAGGTTTAATTTTTTATTTTCAGTTTATGTGACAAACTCTTATGTTTTCATCACTTTTTTGGGAGTGCTTATCACATCCACAAGAAAACCTAAATCGGGCAAGGTAGAAGAATCTTTCCACCCATTCAC
This sequence comes from Schistocerca americana, assembly GCF_021461395.2. NCBI lineage: Eukaryota > Metazoa > Arthropoda > Insecta > Orthoptera > Acrididae > Schistocerca > Schistocerca americana. The sequence goes on along the minus strand of NC_060123.1, from coordinate 631,869,976 downwards.
CAAGTGTACAAGTTAGGTGGGTCGACAACATATTCCTGTCATGTGACGCACATGCCGTCACCAGTGTCGTATAGAATATATCAGATGTGTTTTCCTGTGGAGGAATCGGTTGCCCAATGACCTTGCGATCAAATGTTTTCGGTTCCCATTGGAGAGGCACGTCCTTTCGTCTACTAATCGCACGGTTTTGCGATGCGGTCGCAAAACACAGACACTAAACTTATTACAGTGAACAGAGACATCAATGAACGAACGGACAGATGATAACTATGCAAAAATAAAGTAAGTAAAATTTTCGCTCGTTCTGCAGCTGCTCACGCTACCACGGGACCACGGCGTTCCTGACCTCACAATGTCCATGATGTTGCCTATGTCGCCCATGGACTACTCAGTTTGTATATTTTGCTTATTTTTTCACAGTTCCACACAACTTCTTCCTGTTTTCTCAATTGATCTGTGTTCAGTTTATCAAGGCCTATCCACTGTGCCAACTTATAACTAAATCTGAGGGGGGTGCGATGGGGAGGTTCTCTTGTAAGAAGTATTGTGTGCCTTCTGTTTGGCGTGAACCCACAAATCATGCATAGATTGCTATCTCGAATGATACCTTCATTCCTTGAGAAAAGGAGTCAATACCGAGAGGAAGAGGAATATTAAATATCTCGACATCACATCTATCCGTCATTCACCTTGTGGTTCATGGCGAAGGATTGCCAGTTTCTGTACCCCACATGAACCATCACCAAGCATTGACAGCGACATATGCAGCCGAAAAAGTGCAGTCATCCGCCAGTGACGTTGACTGTGTGTTTACACCATCATCGTTGTGTGGAGAGCCACACAGAAACACACAGGGTAAACTTAGTGTTCTGATTAGAGAATTAGATCTTACAACGCGCAAAGCCGAACACTTGGCATTACGAGCGAATCAGTGGAATTCCTCGCTGACCCAGTAAGTGTGCCTGTGGTTCGGGGGCGACAGAAAAAAAACTTGAGTATCATTTCAGTACTGAATGTGGCATTACATTCTGCAGTGACACTGATGGTTTGTTGGAACACCTGAACATTAGGTACAAATCGCACGAATTGAGACCTTTTACAGATGGTCCAAAAACAAATCTGAAGGCAGCACTGTTACACAATAGTAATGAAACGCCATCAGTCCCTGTCGCAGATGCTGGCTTAACTGAAGAAATTTGTACCATGTTGAAATTTGTCAACTGTGTTAATTATAATAAGCATAAATGGGTGTTATGTGAAGATTTCAAAGCCATTGCTACGGTTGGGTTTGGTAGGGAGTTACACGAAGTGCTGCTGCCACCTCTGTGCGTGAGACAGTCAGGCAAGACAACGCTACACGCAAAGGGAATGGCTTCCCCGAACGGTTCTGGTGCCAAGGTCAAAAAATATTTCAGAAGAACTTCTACTGATTACGAACAAAAATGTTCTACCACCCTTCTACATTAAGCTGGGATTCACGACAACATTTGTTGAGGCACAGGAATGAAGCAGCACTTCAGTAATTGTGTAGTAAGTTTCCAAGGCTCATCATGGAGAAGATCAGAACGCAGATATTCATTGGTCCACAGATACGTCAACTGTTGGGCCACAAACAATTGGAGTCTATTCTAACCCAACGTCAGCTACATGTGTGGCAATGTTTTAGTAACGTGACTATAATTCTTGGGAGACAGGAGAGCCGAAAATTGCAAGGATCTCGTGGAAGATCTCATTCATAGTAATAAGGTTATTGCTGCAACATGACCCTGCACACTTTTACCCCCGCCTCGAAGTGTTCCCACAGAACTGTGATTCATTCAGGAATGAGCACGCCGAGTGGTTCAATCAGGACATTTCTCTAAGAACAGCAGTACGCAGGATGGTGGAGTTCTGCTGTGTCAGCTGACTACTTCTGGATTCTACAGAGAGATGCTGCAAACACTCCAAACACGAGGAAGAGAAAGAAACGACACGAATAAACTAGGCAAGTTCAACTAATATATATATCTTATTGATTACAGTAGCAGCGTACATCAAACGTAAAGTCCCAAATTTTTGCAGCCCTGAGCTATGAGACAATTTTAATCTTAATATCCGTATTCAGGGCATCGAAATATATACAGAGCGACTACTTTGAATTCTGCAAAAAAATCCACTGTGGACCAGTGTTATACGAACTTAATCTGCTAGTTGTTCCATCCATAGAAGCATAAATAGGATCTGTGAAACAGCGTGTACATCAACGCGACTCGGTCACTGATCAAGCACTAGCTGTTATTCTTCAGGTTTAGCTGCCCATGCTTACATTCAGCGTCAAACCGAATGTCGCAATACGCCGATCTGTCGAATAGGCGCGTAAAATTTGACTTAAAAAATTGTTTGGAACGAGAAATGTTTTCCTCCGATATTCATCGTCGCATGGAAGACGTGAAAAGCAGTATCTTTTTACCTGGTCCAAGCTATACATTGCAAAAACGAAACTGCAAATGTTCCCGAAACCCCAGAGTAAAAGCACAACACGTTGTATTACTTTCAGCCTTTTTGTTTTCGACAGCGGACGGTGTTTTGGAACTTTCGTCAACTGTGAGTGCAGCTCTGCAAATTTTTCAATGACGCGAGCGACAAATGGTCTGTGCCTAATAAAGGTGAAAAATTGAAACAGATAAAACACTCAGTATTTGAATGTACCCTCTGAAATTGAAATTTCATCTTTAAAACAAGTCGTCTGTCGATATAACAATAAAATATTGTGGCTTGGTGGGGATTATTTCATTTTTTTGTCGCAACTGTTTATCACCAGAGGAAGCTCGGATAATAGAGGACAAGAAATGTTTCTAAACTCTAGGATGAGGACCACTAATGAAATTGTCAATCAAAACAACAGTGCTTTTCAGAATAACAACAAGTTTTATGGTGACTTTAATTCTTCCGGGTGTGGTATTGCATCATCGTATAAAATAATCTAATTATAAAATCTAAAACCTCGTTTGAACCGTATTACAACACCCTTTACCAGGGAAAGACTGTTTTTGGCGGCCAAAGGAGCTTCTTTTTATTGCGGACGATGTTTCAGTAGGTCGCACTTTATTGACCCTCGAATATAACAGGGTAGCCATCAGGAAAGGAGAGGTGGTAGGAAAGAAATTATTCGTGCATTATCCAGCTTGTCAGTAGTTGGCGACATTCAACCAATCAGCACTTTGCTTCTGGTGGGCACGTATTCTTCATAGTGTGCGCGGGAATACACTGACAGTCCCTCCATAGCTGTTTATGTTAGCTGTCGCTTCCGTACTCGATGAGGCTACTTCCTTGTGACCGTTCGCGGCCCGTTGGACAGGATAAGCCGGCAGCCAGTACGCCGAAGCCTGTTGTCGACCTTTCCATTAATGTTGTCAGGCTGCTTCAGAATTTCAATCGCCTCTCGAATTTTGCGTTGGCGCGTCCGCGACTCTTTCTCCACCACACTGGCTTCCTGGAGCTAGGTACGCTGTCCACAGTCGCGGTGGTGTTCCTCCATCGTCGATTTATTATACTGTGCTGATCGCATTTAGTGTTCTCGTTGTGCCACTCGTGCGCTAACTGGTTTCCCTAGCTACCCTTGTGGACAGTTCAGCACTCGCAACGTAGTTCATATACTACTGTAGTTTGCTCGCTGCATCCTTGGTGAAACCTCTCATATTACGGATCCTGTGACTGCAGCGGAAAATCGGTTTGCAACCTCGTCGGCAGAGGATGTTGCCTAGCGTTCGCTGACCCCCCTCACGTATGGTAAGTGCACTAGGGGAAGCTTCAGTTCCATGTCACATTATCTTGTTTTATTTCGTCTTCTTATAACGTTGCTATCATAAATGTTGGTGCGAAACGTTTGATGTAGCTCCGTAAATTCTTTTTTGTTGTTAGTGTTCAAATGGTTCAAATGGCTCTAAGCACTATGGGACTTAACATCTGAGGTCATCAGACACCTAGGCTTAGAACTGTTGTGGCGTAACAAGACAGCTACGCCACACTGAAGTAGCCGAAAGGCACGCGTTAATCTAGAGAGAGGTCTGAAACAGGATACGTAATGAATGGTAGCAAGAAAAGTACGTAGCTGCTATTCTACTTAACTTTTAATCCTTGTTGTATACATCGTTCTTGATGAGACATTTCATACGATAACTATCAACTATGTAAGGCTAATGGCGCCTTGCTAGGTCGTAGCCATGGACTTAGCTGAAGGCTATTCTAACTGTCTCTCGGCAAATGAGAGAAAGGCTTCGTCAGTGTAGTCGCTAGCAATCGTCGTTCAACTGGAGCGAGTGCTCGTCCGTATCTCGAGACCTGCCTTGTGGTGGCGCTCGGTCTGCGATCACACAGTGGCGACACGCGGGTCCGACATGTACTAAATGGACCGCGGCCGATTTAAGCTACCACCTAGCAAGTGTGGTGTCTGGCGGTGACACCACAAGAACAACTTAAACGTAACTAAACTAAGGACATCACACACATCCATGCCCGAGGCAAGAATCGAACCTGCGACCGTAGCAGCAGAGCGGTTCCGGACTGAAGCGCCTAGAACCTCTCGGTCACAGCAGCCGTCTGTTGCTAGTGTCACTTATCCTATAGACACGTGCAGTCAGCGTGTGCAGAAATTAATACTTCCGATGTGGATGGTGGTGGCTCTTTGTAGACAGTTGCCATTCGCTGACAAGCCGTCTAGCCCACGAATAGCTTCTTTTTTTTTACCATCTCCCTACTTCTCATGATTAGCTTATTATATTCTAGCGCCAATTAAGTTTAACAAATACGAATTATTCACACCAATAGTCTTCAATAAATAGAGGCACCTTTCCTCAAGCAACACCAGTCTTTCCCTGGCCGTCTTCATACTGTCGAAACGTAGGTTCTACATTTTATAATAAAAGTAGACTACTTTATAAAATGACGCGGTGCCACACCCAGAAGAATTTTAACCATGACACCAGCAGTGGAAAGCTACGTAGTTGCGTCAACAAGACTTACGTTCGTAATGAGCTTTTCGGTGCGCGAACTTTAACTTCGCAGTGTTATTGTGGTTCGAAATAAGTAATATTGCCTTTTATTGCTCACTTAAATACAGATGATATTATTCTGCACACTCCAGACTGTGACAACGTCTGGCCGAAGTAAATCATCTCTGCGATATGTTCAGGTTGTGTCAAAGCAATTTCGAGTAATAAGTACAAAACATGTAAGAACTTGAATATCCACGGTTTCCTTAAAAGGTAACGGTTTCCTTCATACACATGGTTTTTTTTCCGACTGTGTGGATATCTGTGCAAATGTTCTACAAAATCTGTACTTCATATAACGGTCATTTCTGTAATGCATAATAGATGTCTCTCAGTTGTACTTCATTTGACAACCTCTGTACTTTCAAAAATTCGTTATCCTCACATCCTTCGTAGTTTCGTTTTTTTTAAAAAAAATGTTGTTTAATTCAATTATTTTTGTTGTAATGTCTCAAACTGGCATATGTCACTGTCCGCGTCCGATAGACGGCACAACTTGTGTCCTGTTTTCGTTGCAGCAATGTAAACCACTGGGCCAATCAGTCTGATGTTAGTTACGAGGTATACGTACCAAACTGGAGTATTTTTAATTTTGAGTTCAGTATGTCTGCTCGTAATTCTGACTATCGCATGCTCACAATGTAACTTCCGGTAAGTAACCTTTGTTGCGACATTTTCATCTTTGTTAATGTTCCTATCAAACTTATTTTTTGCGTATTTTTATAGGGTTGGTACAAGAAAGAAAATACAGTACAGATATACAAGGCTCACATTTACATAATTCCGGTAACACAGGTCGAATGAATGACAGAAAATTGTTGCTGAAATTTAATTCTGATGAAGAAATCCTTACCGCTGTCGAAACATAGGTCAATGATTAAAAAATTATTTGCAACAGGTTGGCTGTGTTATTTCTCCGTTGAAAAAAATCTAACAGATTTACTTGATTTTCTAAGTTTCGGTCAGTTCATTTTTTTTTTCATAATGAACGCGCCATTCGATTCTCTAAATTTCATTACATTCATATTCAGTCTCTTCATTGAGATTATGTGGAAAATAATAAATACGACGGTACAGTGAAACTACTTGCTGTGTGATTAAAAGATTTGCGGTAGTAAATCACATTACACACTTCATTAGCGAGGAATTCTGCAGTAGCTTGTGAATTTTTAAAAAAGCAAATGAGGTATTGCGCAGCCTGTGCGCCTTACACAGAACTAAATTTTGCCTGTGTTCGATATTCGGTAAGCCGTAGTTCCTAGAAAGCTCTCACAGTAATGACATGAATTATTTGGAAGTTTTGTATAAACAGCGGGCAACAAATGAATATTCAATGACGCGGTAAGGTCATTTATAAACGAACATTTTTAATAATTCCCGAACGCTTCTAATATTTACACCGACTCCAAGAAGCTGCATTTCCCCGTCCTATCATTGAAACATAACTACCTGCCATTTTATTTTTTGGTATCAGCATATTTCCGGTTTTATTTTGAAACTCTAGAGCATTTTAGAAAAATAGCTACTGTTTTCCGTCGTTATGGTCTGTACGTCAACCACAGAAACTGTTCTTCTCTTTCACGTAGACTGGCTACACATGATGCGGCCACTAGAAACCAGAAAGCTCTTGTAAAATAAACAACAGCCACATTCAGAAGTTCGTTTTTTTGTCACGACTGTGATTACCAACAGCCGAGATCGTGTGTCACATTGACAGCTACTGTAGAAGCTAAACTAATCTCTTGGTATTTAGCACTCTGAAAAAATCTCAGACCCCATAATATAGTTAGTTCACCAATATGGATGATTGTTATTTAATGTTCCGATGACAGTGTGAGCAGTCCTAGTAACGCAATCGTTTATCAGTACCACATAACCAGTAAAGGAACAGCTATTACAGAGACAAATTGCATAGAGCGAGGTGGCGCAGTGGTTAGCACACTGAACTCGCATTCTGGAGGACGACGGTTCAATCTTGGGTCCTGCCATCCTGATTCAGGTTTTCCGTGATTTCCCTAACTCGCTTCAGGCAAATGCCGAGATTGTTTTTTGAAAAGACACCGCCGAATTCATTCCCCATCCTTCCCTCCTCCGATGAGACCTATGACCTCGCTGTTACGTTTCTTCCCCCACATAAACCAACCAACAGACAAATTGCTCGTAAATATTGTCATTGGAATCTTTACATGCGGACCTGCTGAAAAGTAATGCCTCCGAATTTTTTATATAAAAACTCATATTTTTAAGTAAAACAAATGGTATTGACATTCCACTTCATTATTCTTCACGTCAACATATTTATTTCTCAACATAGTTTACTCTGGCTACGAACACATTCCTCCCAACGGAAGTTCAGTTCGTTGAAACCGTCACTGTAGAATGTCTTTGTTGACGGAGCCAAAGTCTCTCGTATGCTTGGACCGATTCATCACTATCAGAGTGAAGCTGTCCAAGATGTTCTCTAAGTTTTGGGGAACAGATGAAAATCGAATTGGGCCAAGTCCTGACTGTGATAACTGTACACAAGGCGTAGGATTGCTGCAGAGGTCGCATCGCTCGTGTGTAGCCTGGTATTGTCATGGTGAAAGAGAGGGTGCTCCATGTGTGGCCGAACTCTTCTGATTCGAAACTCGATTATAGTTCACTGTTTCTCAAGCACCGACATAGCTAAGTTACACATTGCCACGGTACACACAACTGGGAGCCGTCCAGCGGCAGGGCGCAGAAGAAAAAAGATGTAGAAAGTTAATACGTATTTTTTTTAAAGAGCTTTGAGAGTTTCCACACAAAAAATTCTGAGTCGTTACTTTTCAGCACGCCTCCTATCTCTGACCATAGTACGAATTTTGCGGTGGATAATTACTACATCCAGGAAATAAATATTTACTCTTAGTATGTAAAACATGTCTGTACCCTAAATTAACATTTCGCTTTATAATAAATGAAAAGCACCAGTTTGCTTTTGTTCCACAATACTACTTTAATAGTTAACCGGTTTTCGGCTTACAAGGCCATCTTCAGCCATTTACTGAGTTTTATCACCAAATAAGTTACAAGTTGGTGATAATACTGAAGTTGGCCTTGTAAACCGAAAACCGGTTAACAATAAAAGTAATATTGTAGAAGAAAAGAAAACTGGTGCTTTTCATTTATTATAATGTTGTTCTGCCAAGAACCGACGGAAGATTCTGCTAACATTTCGCTTTATCTCTGTTGCGTTAATTTCCAAGCACCTTTCACAACTGTCACGGGTTGCTTGTATTTCTCTAGTGCTTACTCTAGTGGGCCCTTACGTTGAGACACTGAATGTGTAGACGACCAGACTCTTATTCTATAGAACAATAATGTTAGCATGTTTAGTCGCTGAAAATAACGACGTTACTTATGGACAACACGTAACATTAAGTAGCAGTGCTGTGCGGAAGCATTTGTCTATGACCAAAACATTTTTCATACTTCGATTTCCGATTTTATATGTGAAGGTACATCGTTGAGATAACGAAACCTATATCGATTTAGTTGTGACTAGGAGGCTACGGAATATAGAAACAATATTATCGCTGAAGCTGTATACTATTTGTGGCAAAAATAAATAAATCGTCCTTGAGTGTTGGGGCATTTTCAGTGAAAGCGTTGAAGGCAGAAAGTTAGAGCAGATTTAGCTCCTAAAACATACGTCTGTCAAACTAAAAGATAGCACATTGCCACCAAAGGCTGCTGCTCTTCGATCTGTAGTAGCAGTAATTTTTCCAGCATGTACAAGTAAAGAATTCCCTTTTGTTTCTCTGCGAAGAAATACGGTCCGATCAACCTATTTTGCTTCAGGCCACACCTTTAGACTATCACGAACGTGTTGTTGAGTGTTGTGTCGGTTTCCGGAGAGCCGAATTCTAATGCTGTGGCTATCCATAAGTTCGGAAATAAAGTAAGTCGCTTCATCTGAAAACAGGCTAGTTCAGGGAGTTACTGTCAGCATCTAGCGAGGCCAGTATGAAATACGCGAATGCAAACGGCAGACGACAATCTTTTGGCTGCAAAGCGTAGACCATTTACACGTTGTATGCAAAAAGACGTAACCGCTTATGTAACGCTTAATGAACAGTTGATCGTAATCCCTACAACTCGCTTTATGCACAACGAACTGCCTTCTGGGAGCTGCATTGAAATGCAGCTTGCGCTTCAACACGTGTTTCTCACACAAGGGGACGTTTTCTTCGAGGAAAGTCTTTGACACAGCCTGTCTCTTACAACCTTTTGAACTACCTTATTTTGCTTGTTTTTACAAGTGGTGTACTCACACTAATGTTGGTAACTCCGCTTTCCCGTTGTCCCAGATTCGCATTCTATATATCAGATGACACATTGCTGCTTCTCTTGGTCTGTCACCATCTGTATTCACTTAAAGGCAAATCTGCAAGAAAGGACGAATAAACAGTCTTTTAAAGCTGATAAACGTTTTGAAACAACGGTATCGAAGTTAGGATTTTTTTAAAATGGTAACTTGACTTAATGGATACCTGTAGAACAGAGCCAAGGATTTTCCTTTATCTCTTTCTCAGTCGAACTATTCAGCAAAAACAACTCTCTCTGTTATGCTGAATAACATTTGAAAAATAGTCTTAATTTCGGCAGCAGATCATAATGCGCTTTATACATATGTAAAAAAATTTTCACGTCTGGAACTAATTTTATGTCACCGTCATGAAGCAAGTAGATCACGCAACAATCCGGTGCAGATGCAGCCGCTGCAGCCTGTTTCCCATGGAAGTGGAGATGCACCACACCCATTATTTCCTCCTCACGCTAGCTGCGTTGCTGTATTTCATTCAACGCGCTATTAACTTACATTAAGAAAAGCAGTTTTGAAATTAACGAGGGCTCTTCAGCCGAGGCGCTAGTTCCCTTGTTCATTACGCTTAAGTTGAAGTGCTGTAGTGAAGGGAACAGACACCAGAAACTCAGTTACGTTTAATGAAACGCACTTTCCGAAACTGGAAACGTCTATTACGTTACCTTAGAGTAGAAGCTTCGTAATGTGGAGAACTCCAGTAACAAGTCGCTTGCACGCATTAGTTTAGTAAAAACCTGATGCAGCTGCAACTCTCGGAAAAAATACATAGATGTGTTATCGTACTGGAGATGAGTTATCCGCCAACGTAGCAGATTACTGGGATTGAGAGTCACTTACACACTGCCACAGGGCGAATTGTCAATGACTACATCACGGAATTGTCTCTGTAAGGGATTACAAGCAGTGTGGTCGAATTTTTAATTAATAAAAGACCATCAGCGTCATTTACTCCGCGGATCAGGTCTGTAGTCTTCACTAGTTCATCAGTTCAGTTCTTCCTCTGTCTTCCCTAATATCTTATGCTTTCGGTCGATAAAACTGTCTTTTTGGTACTGGCTCATCAAACATTTTGAGGACATGGCTAAGTCATTTTTTCCTGTCACCGATTTTCTTTATTACAGATAACATCTACAATTTACTTCTGTCCCCAATGAAGATATTACCTGCCACAGAATCAGTCACTGAACTGTATCAAAAATGTCATTAGCCTTTCGGACCAATAGTTCGCTTATAAAATTATCGGTTTTATGCTTTATATTGATTTTACTTCCTTACTCATTTCCTGTCTATTCTTACCTGTACGTAGAACTCACATCTGGGAGAACGACGGTTCAAATCTTCGTGCAACCATCCGGATTTAGGTGTTCCGTGAATTCCAAAATCGCTCCAGGCAAATTCCGGGATGCTTCCTTTGAAAAGGGCCGATTTACTTCTCCATGCTTTCGAAATCCGAGCTTGTACTCCGTCTCTAATGACCACGTTCTTGACGGGACCTTAAACTCTGATTTTTTTTCTAATCTTCTCTTATGGTTACGTCGGTGTAAAGCTGCATTCACAACTCACATGTTAATTTTCCTGTAAATACACAACAACGATACGATATAATTTTCATAACTTTTAACAGTTCCTGTCAATATAATTGTTATCATATTCATCATATATGAGTCTCATACCGACTGCAAAATGTTTGACGTACAGCCATCTACCAAATTCTTAGTTTTTTGTAAAATATGGATGGTCACTTTTCAAACGCATACACTACAGCACCACTAAGTAAATATAACAACTTCTCAAGTAATTTCGCTTGAATAATTGAATAATGCTTCTAAAATAATTTGTTTCACTAAATATGAAAGTCTTTGTGTATTGTTTCTCGCTACCTGGACGTGACACTTTCGCCGTCAGTGTTTTTTTCGGTGCTCAAAGATGTACACAAAAAACTATCTCTTGTCTCTTGACATATGAAGACGCGATTAACACTGCAGTATCTGCCCTAACTCATTATTCTAACGTGGCGTGGCGCTTTCTTTAATTTCGTGCGAGTATACACTAAAACAATTTCTAAACTTCTTGGGCAACAAATTAGGTTGAACCAACAAACTCGGAGATGTATACGAATGAAGGTCCATGTGGGGATAATACGTAATTTCAATTCATCCACAATCGCCGATTTTCAGTTCCATTTGAAAGCAATGCCGAATGTGTAATAGCATGAGCGGGATCATTTATTAACCAAAAAAGGCAGGTAAATCAGATGTGGTACGCTTTCACAAAAGTGTTATTAAGTAGTCAATCATTTCTCACAGTAGTTCAATAAACAACACATTCTTTCGTCAGTTATAGCTCACATGTCAGCCCGTATATGCTCATAAATCGATTTTACGTTCTCAGCGACTTTAATCACTTCGCAAAGTATATTCCTTACTCAACTTTTGTACGTATTTTTCACTAACTGTTATTCCCTTGGCCGCAGAAATCTTTTTCTCGTATTTGGTGCTCGAATTTCATTTGCTTCCATTTGTAATTTGTAACAATCCTGGTACCGAGGAATATCATGGCCGAAGTCTCAATATTCTCGTTCTCCGTAACAGCAGTTTGTAATAATATAGCACATGTTAAGTTGCCCATCGTTCATTAAACCGCTCCAACATAGACATGTATAGTTCTGTCTACCAACTTTGCTCTTCTATTTATTTTAAATTCATGTGCCGGATAACGTTGATAAGCTAGTGTGAAACATGCTTAGACATGCAAATGACTAACATATCTGCACAATCGCACGAAATACGTAGGATTAACTCCATCTCCAATCTAAATAAAAGCAGAGATACACCGCGGGTTTGTCATTCATAAATTTCATTTAAATGTCGATGGCTTGCGAGAAGATCGTGTTATTCCTCAGATACGTCAGGATCGTTCGGTACTGAATTGCGGTTTATCGTTCCGCAGTTCTCGCTGGTCGGGATCCCTCAACTCTCGTGCGAATATGGAACGATAAGTTCAGGAGGGCCGTCCTCGACGTCAAGCAAAATACCAAGGGTCTGACACGACAAGCAGCCGAGAGAAAAGACGTATAGTTCCCTGGCAGTGCAAATAACAGCTGCTTCAGATACCCCGTAACAGGGTGTGGACTCTTTCGTGGAAATACAAGTATTCACATGGACAGTAAGTAGATATGGAGAAAAATTGTTTACGTTTCATTACGGCCTCTGTTTCGAACGGTTCAAATGGCTCTGAGCACTATGGGACTTAACATCTGTGGTCATCAGTCCCCTAGAACTTAGAACTACTTAAACCTAACTAACCTAAGGACATCACACACATCCATGCCCGAGGCAGGATTCGAACCTGCGACCGTAGCAGTCGCGCGGTTCCGGACTGAGCGCCTAGAACCGCGAGACCACCGCGGCCGGCAAAGCCTCTGTTTCGCCTGGCTCGTAATGTGAACAGCGAGCCTTACATGCCTGGTGTGCTAGGTCCGGTGACTGTGGCATATCGTAGAGATCTCTGTGACGTTATGTTTCAACAATATAACGCAAGACCGTATGTTGCCCGTGCTGTCCTCACTTACCCCAATACAGTGTGTTCGAGTGTTGCCATAGCAGCACGTTCTCCAGATCTTTGAGTCACTGAAAACATCTGATTTTTTAATATTTTGGAAGACGAATGGTGACTTGTAAGTAACCATAAAGAAGTCCTAGTTCTGACCATGTAAGAAACCTTCACAACACCGAATTTTAAACCATTTTCCTGAAAGAACAACGTCTGACTACACAACATTTTTTCATTTCTCTGAGAACGAGGGGCGGGCCGCCACTTCCCATTGCCACTGGTTATGGGTGCCCTTGCAAGTGCGTTTTATTTATTGTAACATTACAACTATGTATGACAATAAGTGTCACACGTTTGGTATGTGTTTGTATGGTATTTTCCAGAGTAACAATCACACTACACTCTATTGTTCTTATATTTCATTCTTATATCAATTTTTACGTTAATCGTTATATTTTACTTCAGCACTTACTCTTCAGGAATATTTGGTGCATTCCCATGGATTATACAGATCGTAGATACATTCGAGACATATAAGTTCCGAATACCAAGAGCATCGCGAGAAGGCAGGTTTGCCGCAATAGATTTCTTCATACGAATTTGACTTGCGAAAGAAACAGCGTTGACAGTCCTGAAGATTACGAGCATTCGCAATACTTTCGGCGCAAACCGTGCGTAATGGATCACTGTACCGAAAAATAGCACTTGCAGTTGATTATGAATGAAGGTACAGTACAGGAATTTCACCGGAAACCATTTCAAATAACTTTCTCGTTCATTTAGTGCTTTTTGGTTTCTTTTTCTTTCGTTAACATTTATTCACCAAACATACAATTAGTAGACGAATAAGGACGCCTTGTTTCAGTATACACTGAACAACATTCGTGTAGTAATCTAGGACATGAGTAGATAAATGAAAAACTAGAATAAAAATAGCAAGCGAGTTTAGAACACAGGGAGCAAAACTGAAGCCGTGGCGCTATCCAATGTGCCAGCACTTCAGCTGAAGTATTTACTCGCTATAAGCTACACTAAGTACCTCGAAAGCTTTGACCGTCGTTTTCCCAGAAACGGTCTACTATCCACGGCTAACCCGAGGCACGTGTTCGCTCATTTTGATTCCTCTTCCGCTGAGCGGACATTCTGGCAAATCGGGTTATGATACTTGCCGTGTTCTCCTCGTCGGTCGTGTTGAAGAGTGGCAGTAATTGTACGAGCGGAATCACGTTACGTGAGCATACGGTTATAGGAATTACTGCAGTAACACCTGTATCGTGAGAGTAAGCTGTACGTTGCTGAATCAGTATTACAGTAAAGAAAAAGTCAGAAGTCTCACTCATCCAGTGAACTGTTTAATAATATGGTGAAACCCTGTTAGCTTGATATACCAACGTGCATGGCGTCCTCTCACAGAATTGACGCTACTACTCCACTTATCCTTCTTTTTCCAGAGTATAGAAAATGGACTGTACAGAAGCTGTGAGAGACAGGTTACTGGTGTAGATCGAGAGCTACAACGTTTTTCCCTTCGCACTTCAAGGCCGGAGACACGAGTTCGATTTCCGGGCCAGCGCGCAGACGAGCTAGTGCCGCGCCGCGTAACGTCCTTAAGCGATTCGGTTCACGTTTCACGAGAAGATTACATAAGCAGACCTCAGGGAGATCCCATCTCCGGCGGCGCAGGCCGGCCCCGCCGCGGAAACGCTTTTCCAGTTCAATTTCTACGGCGCGAATTGAGCGGATTCTGCCCGCGGGCGCGCCGCGCCGGCCCGGGAGATTACGACGCAACCGACGCCAGACGCCCGGGACGCACCCTGCGCGGATCCAGTGTCACACGCCAGCTGACACATTCCCCGCCCCTCCCCCGCGCGCGCGCCGCCGCTGCAGCAACTGAGGGGTGTAGCGTTGCGCTTGCCTTTGCCCATTCCGCTTTCACTCGCAACCTTCGGAAGCGACTCCCAGAAGGTTGCCTGTCTTTATTTTCCCTGCTCCCGTTACAACAGCACTTCCCTTCCCTTTCCCCTTCTAGTACACGATGTTTCACCTTTGACGCTTCCGCAATGCCGCTGTTCACGTGGGATGCGAACCGGCTAGTTTCCTCTGCCGCTGCCGTTCTACGTATGGGGGCGTATCCAGTTGTCCGACTGAGAAAACACACACTGCCTGGCAAAGAAAGTGACGCCCCCAGCCGGCCGCGGTGGTCTAGCGGTTCTAGGCGCTCAGTCCGGAACCGCGCAACTGCTACGGTCGCAGGCTCGAATCCTGCCTCGGGCATGGATGTGTGTGATGTCCTTAGGTTAGTTAGGTTTAAGTAGTTCTAAGTTCTAGGGGACTGATCACCACAGATGTTAAGTCCCATAGTGCTCAGAGCCATTCGAACCATTTGACGCCCCCACGTGACACGTTGGGAAGTTAATGTAACTTTATACTTGCACTCAACATCGTCGGGTAAGTACACTCATGCTCATAAATTTAGGATAATTGCAGAATGTTGTGCGACACAACGTGGCACTACACAAAACTGGCGCTAATAGCATAGGCACATATGCAACACACACGACACAGACCTGTAAGTCCACGGTATTGGTGATAAGCTGAGAAAACCGTCCGGAAACACATGTGCTACAAAATGCCACTGTTTCCTGCGCATGTACATGATCGCCATGCACTCGTACGCTGGCCACACAACAGGTTGGCGTACTCCGGATCAGGTGGTCGATGAGCTGCTGGGGTATGGCCTCCCATTCTTGCACCAGTTTCTGTTGGAGCTCCTGAAGTGTCGTAGAGGTTTGAAGACTTGCAGCGATACGTCAACAGAGGTACTCCTCCACGATGGCACTGTTCAGGAGGAAGGTGGGATCCACTGCACCCCCTGAAAAGCGGACATACTGGTGCAAAATAACGTCTTGATACACCTGACCTGTTGCCGTTCCTCAGTCAAAGACGTTTAGGGCTGTACGTGCACCAGTCATAATCCCACCCCCACACCATCAAACCATGACCTCCATACAGGTCCCTCTCAAGGATATTAAGGGGTTGGTATCTGGTTCCTGGTTCACGCCAAATGAAAACCCGGCGAGAATCACTGTTCAGACTATACCTGGACTCGTCTGTGAACATAACCTGGGACCACTGTTCCAATGACCATGTACTGTGTTCGTGACACCAGACTTTACGGGCTCTCCTGTGACCAGAGGTCAGTGGTATGCTCGTTGCAGGTCTCCGGGAGAATAAACCGTGTCTGTTCAGTCGTCTGTAGACTGTGTGTCTGGACACTACTGTTCCAGTGGCTGCGGTAAGGTCCTGCAGTACTCAGTGGTCGTCTACGAGTACTCATGGTGTGAGAGTCGTCTTGTCGTGTTGTACACTGTGGCCGTCCCTTACTGTAGCGCCTGGACACGTTTCCTGTCAGCTGGAATCGTTGCTATAATCTCGAGATCACACTTTGTGGCACACGGAGGTCCCGTGCTACGACCTGCTGTGTTTGACCAGCTTCCAGTCGCCCTAATATTTTACCCCTCTTAACGTGGTCAATAAGTGTTCATTGAGCCAGTTTCAACACACAGTCACCATTAGCACGTCTGAAAATGTCTGCGCACTTACTCGCTGCACAGTACTCTGACATGCACCATCACACCTCTACGTATGTGGACTGCTGCCATAGCCACCGTGCGACGACCGCAGGTCAAATGCACCGCATGGTCATACCCCGAGGTGGTTTAAACCAGAGAACCGCCCACCAGAGCGTTGTTTCACCATGCATCAGCATTATCCTTAATTTATGAGCAGGAGTGTAAATGGGATGTCAAACCAAACACCTTTCAGCCGTCTAGTTTCCAAACTTATTTTATTTCGCTACCAGTTTCGGCGAATTACTACGTCATCTTCAGGACCCTGACCGACGTGTGGGAAGATTACACCTTGATTCTGGTCAAAACATGGGCCAGCAATATTGGTATTAGCAGATTTTTCTCGCTATAGCGTTCAACCGTCATTTGGCGTAGTAAATCACCGAAAGAGGCAAGAAAATAAAATATGTTTGGAAACCAGACAGCTGAAAGGTCCTGTATCAAGCAGCCGAGTTCCGCAACCATGGACATACAGGCAAGTTAAGTACATACTGCGACCTCGTGTCTGACGACTCTTGCAGGACAGTGCTCGTCCACACCATTGCACGTGTCTCTATGAACGTTCTGCGTGATGCTGAGGTACTCTCATGGCCACCAAGGTCCACAGGTATATCCCGATAGAGGATGTGTGGGACCATCTTGGACTTCAGTTTGTAGGATACAAAGGACTAGTTACAACAGTCGTGGGGCTGTTTGCTTCAGGAGGGGAGACAGCGGCTTTCATTCCCTTCGGAACGGCATCAGTGCATGAGTCCAGACCAGAGAAGATGAAACGTCCAACTGAAAAGTGGGTTCATACTGCCAAGTTCTTTGGAAATCTGAGGATTTTGTAAAAGCTGAAGTAGCATCACATAATCTATAAGCCAATATACGAAGTTTTAGTTTTCTCATTCCCTCGTGGGCGCTTGAGTTTCCTTGTCAGACAGTGTATATGAACACTGTTTCCGTACACCTTATGTTTTGAGATTCAAATTGTAACGAAGAATCCAGTCGACTTCCTTGTCGTCAAGCACAGCTTGTAATACCGACACAGATAAATTGGCGCTATGTGCTCTAACATTGTAGCCCATGAAGTAGCAGAACGTCTTTTTGTTTGTTCTCTGAAAGCCGTTTACCATAAGTTGTCCACAAATCTACCTGAATCATTTGGTGGATGTGGTTTGGTCCGTGCTGAACTAATTGAACAGTATTCCTGATTTTACAACTTGAACAGGCTGACTTAGCTGATTTAATAATTCCAACGCAGATTGTTCTTAGTCACGTTCCTCAATGGATTGATAAGTAGTTAATCACAAGACAAAAGAATTAGTGTCTCCTTCATATATTGACTGCGACAGACAGTTCCCTTACTGACTTGGACCAGTATCTGACCTGGTCGTCCGACTGACAGGCGTTACTTCGTAGCTTTTGTGTTTGTGCACAGCTGTGTGAACAGTTGCTACTGATGCGGCACTCTCAAGTGATAAGTGGCGCAACGATTTTCTCGGACTACTTTTCCAAGCTGCTACTCGTTTTAGAATCATTTCGAACGCTTCTGGAAGATGCCATCACCGGCTAACAAGACATCAAGCATGAACAGAACCAAGCAACTCGCAATAATTTTCACGTTGTTGATAGCTGTTATGGTGCGTTCAGTTACACCACAGGTCTTATGGAACTCCCGGTGAACGTCTCCCATAGCATAGCATTGTCCCCACAGTCCTGCGTCAGTGGAGCAGTGCATTTACGATTAGCCGTTCGTCTCCATGATGCAATATCCAGACACGGCCACTGACCTCGGTGTAACTCGAACCGCTATTCATCCTACCAGGCGTCACATTTCCATTGTTCCAGCGTCCAATCTTGGTGGTCCCTTGCCCACGCCAATCTAATGGGCGATGTGTATTGAACAGTGTGCTTCGAGACACTTCTGCCCGCACCAGCATTGTACTCTGTCGTCAGAACGGCTACAGATTGTCGCCCACCCTCCTTTACAGAACGGGCAAGCCACCGTCCTCCATGTTCTCTGATGTGACGTCGACGCCCAACACTTTATCGCCTACTCGTGGTTTTGTCGTCTACTCGTGGTTTTCCATAGGTCCTCACGACAGTAGCTCGCGAACAGACGACCAGCTTCGCCTAGTCAAAGATGCTCGACGCCAAGCGCCAGGTCATACATAACAATCTGTCCTTTGTCCAAGTCACGTGTGTCAATAGATTTCTCCACTTGCGGCCCATGTAGTCGCTAGAATAATTACTCGTTCGTCTCTTCTCCGATTCTGTAGTTACCTTACATCTACATGCCGGCAACGCCAAAGATGACATTGTCTCCTGATGGGCTCATCGTTGTTACTTGATAAATAATTTCAGATATTGCAAGAGAACAACCATCTCGCCACACCGTGAGGTCACAGGCGCTTTTCTAGAAGGACACCGAGAGAGGTGACGCAGTGGACTTGCATTCGGGAGGACGATGGTTCAATCCCGCGTCCGGCCATCCTGATTTAGGTTTTCCGTGATTTCCGTAAATCGCTCCAGGCACATTCCGGGATGGTTCCTTTGAAAGGGCACGGCCGACTCCCTTCCTGTCCCTCCCTAATCCGATGAGACCGATGACCTCGCTGTCTGGTCTCTTCCCCCAAAACAACCCAACCCCAGAATGACATTCTTTCTGTACGTTCGAGGAACGTGGATCCGCGGCACGTTATTGGCGGGCAAATCTGAGATAGCGGATAATGGACTTAGCTCAGGACAACAAGTTTTACGACCGTACAGGACATAGAGGTTGCCGATTCGCTAGATACCAAACTCAAACTCTGTCTTCACTGATTTTGCTACCATTGTGTGGCACATTTCGTGATTTTTTACACTAAAATTAATAAGATATACTAGAGCAGTATGTGAAGGTCTGTCCAGGTGAGACTAACGTTCTGAATTTAGTCACACTCACCGGCATTTAGTCATATTTGATGTCAGTGCCTTACATAATAATTGTAAAGATGCGATCTTTTATTATACAGAAAAGACACACTACACTACAAGATACGTCAGGTTTTCACAAACATAGTAGTAAACAGTCAGCCGCTCCGTAGCATAATTCAGTAAAAGGTCACATCTTCCCTCATTTGTCTGTTTTCATAAATTGTAGCAGAATCGGTACACTTGGATCCACACGCCCTTTACTCCACCTCTTGCTTCATCAATAGTTATTCCATGATTCTTTAAAATCCTCATTTTCACACGTAGGATTTTCAGAAAATCTCATTCTCTCTCTCTCTCTCTCTCTCTCTCTCTCTCTCTCTCTCTCTACTCACTATTCAACTGTCTGTTCCTCTCGTTTTACACAGATATTAATCTTTCTCGGCACAGCGTCCGTATAACAGAGAATATGCATAAGTAAGGGAGGATCAAAATGTTTCCGTTCGAAGGCTATAAATCCAGAATCACTACGCCAGTCAGGCAAAATGATTGTGAGCAATGAGGTAATGATCCCACCGACGTAACAAGTTGGAGATACCTGTTTGCTAAAACACTGTCCTGTTGCTTGCAGAAGTTCGTAAACTGTCTGCAGCACATACTCGTCTGACAAGAATGTGTATCATTCAGCGTCTTTTTAAGGGACCAAAGGTGTGATAATCGCGTGGGGAGAGACTAGGGCAACAGGGCGGGTGCTCGAAAGTCTTCCATTTGTCCGTAATGGGTGAGGCCTCCCAGGTCGACCGGTTGTGGTGCCGATTCGCGTGCAGCACGGAACTTGGCGCAACATTCCACAACGATAATTTTCGACAGACCTGCTGCCCCACATACATATTCATTCTCCGATGGGTGTATATCGGTGTATAACGCCCGCATAAGGAGTCTTTTTGATCGTCCCTTATACTATCGTCTGCAGTCCCTGGGAGATGCAGAAAATTGAAGCTTCTAAGTCGATGCATTCAAAAGAAACGGCCGTTTTTCTCACATTGATACTCGCACTCATTCACCAGAATCTACAGATGATCCTTGCCGGCCGGAGTGGCCGAGCGGTTCTAGGCGCTTAAGTCTGGAACCGAGCGACCGCTACGATCGCAGGTTCGAATCCTGCCTCGGGCATGGATGTGTGTGATGTCCTTAGGTTGATTAGATTTAAGTAGTTCTAGAGGACTGATGACCTCAGTAGTTAAGTCCCATAGTGCTCAGAGCCATTTGAACAGTCTCAACAGATGATCCATCCATTCATATATTTGAGTTTGACCGCAATCCTCAGAGCTCGAGCTAGAGTCCAGTTTTATTATTTTTTTTAATAATCATGCTTTGAATAGGTTTGAGTGCGACCAGAAAGCGTAATGGTCAGGACGACTACTGGTAAATGGCAGAAATTTCAGGTTCCAGTTTCTGTCTGGTACGAATTTTCATTTTTCACGAGATATTCGGTAAGTAGATGTCTCGTGAAACCGATGATCTGGATACAAGTCTCATCTCTGGTAGGCCCATGCGTTTCTAAATGTGACACCTATGCGTGAGTGCTGTCATATAGCAACAGTTATCAAGCATCGGGCAGTCGGTTAATCACAGAGTCTCGGAATACCATTCAGCAAAAGCACATACATTCGTGTTCTTACTAACAAAGGTCGACAGACACGAAGGATGCAGTTTAAGGATAGCGCCAGACATCGTCTTGCGTCAGATAAGGGTTAAGTTGTATTTACTGGAACATTTTAGAAGTGCCTTATACTACATCAGCTCACTGAATATCTACGGAGGAAGCTACTGGATGTAATATTGTAACGGAAATCTGCGAATATAAAATCCCCTCCGGGTCTGTTTCCCGAGTTAATCGGCGCCGTCTGAGATAATTAATTCTCAGAGCTTTAGCAGCGAGCATGCCTGGCATTCCCAAAGGTGTGAGCGCAAACTGCTGGAGATTCTCCAGGAATTAATTATACAAGAACTGCAAGCGGACCCGCCGGGAGCTGTTCAGCCTACGCCTTGCAACAGTAAATCATCCTTTGCACGCTAACATTTATACAGTCAGCAACCGCTCGAAAAAGAGTCGGGGCACTGTGTGGTTAGAGAAAGACCCGAATACATCCAGGACTGGCACTGCGTTTGCACGGAAAGAGGAGCGGCTATCGAATTCTACAATAAGAGAGACGAACGCATGACGTACACAAACCAACACAGTTGCAAAAGACCGGCCATTGTTGTCATATGCCCTACGCAGCTCAAAGTAGTGAATGCCTTGATGCGAAAAAAGTTGTTGCAAGTCTGATTTACTGATCGTGATGCTGCTCTACAGTCTACAGGATAGTCAACATTGGTCCATGCTAAACGACAAACAGATAAGGCAACAGCTGTCGGCACAAATCCTTTTGTTGAATTAGTGTCTGCAGCAGCTAGCTATACGAGCATGCTGTAGCGACCTCGGCAACTGAGGCGAGTACTGCTGGTAATAAAACTTCGTTGACTGGAAACCAGTGAAGCACACATGTGTCAGCTGTTTACTGGATATTTCAGAGCAGTATTTCTGTGATTGTTCCTGAAACTGTGAAATATGAAATGGGTGTTCATAAACAATACGTGATTTCTTTTGGTATCACATGACTTTGTTTTACGTTGAATGCATGTTTTAAAGAAAAAAAATATTTCCAGACGTTCTAAAAAGAAAACAAAATAACGATATGTATTATTTGCTATTGGGAATCGTCCTGAAATTGTAATAGTTATGAATGTGATTCACAACTTACTTCGCAAAAAAGAAAGGCATATCGCTTCTAATCGACTATTGGTTTCTATGCATCGAGGCGTTCTTTCTTCTTTGTCAGCAAATATCATCGTAGACAGAAAAATATATCAAAATGCAGTTTAATCGGACGTGGAATTTCATAAGACAACTGATGAGGTGTGTGCTTGTTCTATATAAATTGTAACTTGCCTTCTTTATTGCGATAATGTAACACCTTAGATCATAAATATACAAATAATGCACTCTGAACCTAAATAAGTGTAGCACACATCTGTTCCTCGTGCAGTCAACAGCTTCTAATTCAGGAACGAAGTTCAACCGGAAAAATTCAACGTGTTCGCATAACGAGGCTGATCTTCCTAAAAATAGCACCTTTACAGCATCATTTTCTAATAAAGAAATATTTTGTAGAGTGTTCGTTGTAATATTAGGTGACTGTCAAGAATCGGACCTATTTCCTTCGTTTTGTAAATGTTGTGTCTTTTGGAACTTAAGAAAGTTCTCTAACCTCATTTCCATTGCTCCTGTTCTCTTCTGGAACAAAGTGCCTTGCACTCTACTCACAATTCGATATCCAATTTTACTTAAGATACCGCTGAATCACTTCATTTTGCCGTCTTACAATTTTATCGCCAAAATTGGGAAGTCATCGTATCGCCATTCATCTCTGTCTGGAATTCAAGCCAACGATCACTTCTTCTTCCACGTAAGATTTTCCCCTTTCCTCTTCACGTTGCTTCGTTAATTACGGTCGGGTTTCTCTCCTTACTTATTCCTATCTTCATTGCTTCTACTCCAAGACGTAATCCAATTTTAAACGTTGCACCTAAGGTGTACTCTTCTGCAGCATCGCGCCAGATACAGAATGGTTTGCTTCATCCGATTACACAATGCACTCACGGCACGGGACATTCATGGCATGAGAATTCGAACGTGAACGTCTGATATTTGTGTGAATTCGTTGTTAGTGCACATCAAAAATTTCTGAGAGATCAAAATTACTACTTACTTCGTAACTCTTCTTCTCTTACATCTACCGCGGAGCTATATTAGCTCTGTAATGAATTGTGTGTTCAGCTGGTCGCTTTATATCATTGAATATCATTGAATTATAGGTTCATTTAGTCGTTTTATATCACGGCACTTCTTTGCACGAACAAGCTGTATAGCGTCCAACAATCGTCAATCCAATAGTGTTTTATGTTCTGGACATTCGCAGCTGCTGAAAGGCATGATGTTTCGCTGACTGCTGGTAAAATTGTTGTTTTATTGATCTACAACCGGTTTCGCGACCTACAGCTGCATCGTCAGGGGCAGCCCTCATGGTAAAGAGTAATATACAGCGTCTCAATTTTGTGGGTATTGAGATTAGTAAAGGTAATATTTAAAACACACTATGTTAGGTCATAGGTGCACCCATCACTCCAAGTCATGATGTAGTCTTCTGTGAATATTGTCCACATTACATTGGCGAAGTATGGTTGACAAAGACGTGATCCATTAATTTCGTAAAAACTGCTGGAGAGTGGATAACTATTTAGTATTTTGAAGTTTCTCTGCATCTAAAGAAGAAAAGAAATATTTTATAATGAGACGAAGCTAATTTTTTTTTTAATATTCCGAACTTACAATAAAAACAATTCAGACAATTTAAAAATACTTAATAAAAAAAAAAAATCATTTTCTGAAAATATTAGAGGAAGCAAAAATTTTTAGTTATAATGAAAGATGCACTGTTCATTCTGAATAGTCAATTAGAATTTAAGCACCATCGCATTCTGGTTAATTTTAATTTAGTACATAATAAAATTTTGTATTATTTTGGCATGTAAAGGGATCTACCCAGCGCTCCTAGGCATGAGTACATGACGTCAGACCGTCCACAAGGTAACTTCCGACCGGCTAGCCCTTCAGTGCGTCCTGTAGCTTGTGCCGGACACTTATGCTCTCCCCGACACCCTGCCATCACACCTGTAACAAAGTTTCACCCCACACACTAATTTACTCTGTGTCCCGGTTGCCACGACTAATCACGTTATTTGTGATTTACTTTTTACTGACAATCCGGATTTCTAATAAAATCTTAGCGTTCTCTCAGTGTAAAATACTTTATCTTCTTTCAGATCAAGACAAACTGTAAAACAAGGGTCTGTTACATCGTCTTCCACCAACCAGTATTTCGGGTTTCAGAAATGCTGTTCCACTGAAACAGGAGTATACAAATTCACTGGCCACATAATAGTCCTTAAATAGCAAAATCTCTCCAATAGTGATTTTCTGTGACTTATCACAAGTGTTTGATTGTGTGAACCATGACATTCTCACAGAAACTAAAATTCTATGATATAAATGGAACAGCATATGAGCAGTTTACGTAGTATCCACACAATAGGTAGCAAAAAATTTCTTTATATGGTTTAAGTAATTTAAAGAAGTTTGTCATTTCATCTAACTGGGGTGAAATTACATTAGGTGTTCCACAGGGATCGATTATCGGTCCTCTCCTGTTCTTGATACATCTGAATGAAATCCCTTCTTATCTGAAACAAGAAGCTAAACTGACACTGTTTGCTGATCATATAAGCATCATTATTAATCCATTAAAAGAAACTCCAATAGAAAATGATACAAATAATGTTATTCGAAAAGTTATTAATCGGTTTTAAGCGAATGGGTTTGCTCTGAACTTCGTAAAAACGTTGTGGCTACAATTTTCTGCTGCAGGGAGTACAGTTCATTCAATAAATATAGGATATCAACAGAAGTCAGTAGCTAGGATAGAGTTTTTTGGGGTACATACGGATGAGAATCTTAATTGGAAAATATATATTTTGGATCTTAAAAATCGACTAGGTTCACCAACTTTTGCAATAAAAATTATTGCCAATTTTGAGGATATAGAAATTAGTAAGCTGACATACGTTGCATACTTTCGCTCTCTGATGCAATACGGAATAAGATTTTGGGGCAACTCAACACTTTGGTAAAAAGTATTCACTGCTCAAAAGAAAGTAGTTAGAATAATGTGTGGGGCTCATAGTCTAACATCTTGCAGGCATCTCTTCACTCAGTAATGACATTTGTTCTCAATAACATGGACCAGTTTAAAAGTGACAGTGACATCCATGATTATAACACCAGATGAAAGAATGACTTACACTCTCCTCTACTTCACCTGTCTTTGGAACAGATAGGGGTAAAATATGCAGCAGCAAGACTTTTTGATAAGTTACCAGATGAAATAAAATGTCTGACAGCAGTAATAGTTTCAAAAGTGAATTAAAATTATATCTCCTTGACAACTCCTCCTATACCATAGAAAAATTCTTGAATAGGAGTAAATAAATCTATAGGTATAATATACACACTGTGTGCCATTTAAGGCGATAGGGTAGGTAAAAATATTAAGATTAAAAAAAAGCCTCGATTTATGTGTGCATTTCTTATGCAGTTGACACGCTGCGCATCATAACGGTTAACGTGAGATTGATCAATGGAATACGTAAGTAACTAACTTACGAAATTAATGAATAACATCTCTGCCAGCCTTCTTTCGCCAATTCAGTGTAGACGGTGTTCACTCAATACTATATCACGACTTGGTGCAATGTGCGCATGTATGACATTTTAACATTGTGAGTGTATTTTAGATATTGTCTATATTAATTTTGATACCCATGAAGTTCAGACACTTTACATTACTCTTTACCAGGTGCGTTGCCCCTGATGATGGGGCTGTAGGCCGCGAAACCGGTTGTGTATTAATAAAACAACTACTTCAACAGCTGTCAGTGAAATTCTCCTTGACATCGGTTTTAAATCCATACATTTATCCGTCCGTTGATATAAATTTACGTTAATTCAGCATAGCTCACATGGAGGGCAGTTATTTTTGCGGATTTAGCTGGTACAGTGGCCGTAATCGTTAGGAGGGGAGCAGAAGAGGAAATTCCTCAGAATGGTTGTGGCTTGTCTTGACAAGCTGCTATCGATGATACAGGAAGGAATTCGTTTAACGCGAGATTAATAAACGCTTCTAAGATTTACGATTGCAGTTAATTATGAAACAGTTGCGTTTTGTACTTAATTTGGTATACAACAGGCCATTAGATATATAATAATTGTAGTTAACTAGTCCATAACCTATAAATTATGACTTGCTTTGAATAAATTTGAAGTAATACAATTTACGATAAATTAGTAGCAGTGTAACATTATCCTCCCTCCCCCTCCTCAGTTTTATAGGGTTAAATGACTCTGTAATGTGGGACGCAATTCATAAAGTCAGAAGTGGGAAAAATTTTGTTCACACATTTTGTAATCAGTGTGTGTCGCCGACAATGGCAGTTCGTCCTCCCTGGCATGCTCAAATAAAGTAAAAGACGGAATCAAATAAAACCTGAATGTTTGTCGGTTACGCTACTTAAACAAATCGGCAATCACACTTGAAAAGATGTACGCATATTTACTGAGCAAAAGACTGCTGGCGTACCTTATAATACAGCAGCTCGTGAGGATCATAGAGACAGCTTTTGTGGCTATGCGCTTGGATTATGACGCTCCAGCCTTATTCATTGCATTACATTTCTAGAAAGCAAACCAATCGCCACAAAGAATGCTTTTCGCAATAGGAATGAACCGAAGAATCTGCGGACTAAAAATATTACATTAGTTTAATTATTGAATTTATGAAGACGTACGCACCGAAAAAAGTGCAAAATATGCAATACGAGAGCCTGAAGTCTGCTGCTGGTCGCATATGTCAACCATAACAGTAAACAATGACAAATAAGAAGGCAAATGTACACTCTGAATAGACCCATCTGCCCATGCGTGCGTTACTGCCGTCTAGTGAGCATGCCCTCATTCATAGCATTTTCTAACAGCTGTCAGTTTCCGTGCACCGATAATGTCAGCTAATTCTCTTAGTTCCACCCGTCCTACCGCAGGTGACAGCCGCGCTAGATGTTTCGTTTGTGGTCGAAAGCCGGCCGGTGTGGCCGTGCGGTTCTAAGCGCGTCAGTTTGGAACTGCGTGACCGCTACGGTCGCAGGTTCGAATCCTGCCTCGGGCATCGATGTGTGTAATGTCCTTAGGTTAGTTAGGTTTAAGTAGTTCTAAGTTCTAGGGGACTGATGACCTCAGCAGTTAAGTCCCATAGTGCTCAGAGCCATTTGAACCATTTTTTGTGGTCGAAAGTCGAAATGCTGTTATTCTATTTTTCTTAAATAAATATAAAATGTGACTTCCTTTTTGCTACGCCTATTATCCATGTTAGTTTCTTTCGTCATGACTTTTAAGTATTAATTCCTGATGCAACACGTGGACAATGATGATGAAATGGAAAAAAAAAATGTGAAGACCGCTTGGTTCATTGTAAGTAGGGGTAATATAGGCTTGATACTGCCAGGCTAAACAAGTAAAATAATTCATTGACTCTAGTTTCAGAGTGAAATGGCGAAATTTTGATTAAGGATGCTGTTTCGCATCAAAACACAATTTCGAAATGTGAAATTGACATGTATATATAAACATGTGGTCTCCTCTTAAGCTCATAAAAGAGACAACATGCACGCCGTGTTTATCGCAATTAATTACAAATTATAGCTTGTTTGAAGAACCGTGTACACAAAATACGACCTATTTGATACAAAATGGAGAACATTGCTCACCGTTTCTAGATTTTAGGGTATTTACCCATCGTTACAAATTAATGTTGGTCTAATGATTTTATACGCGTAATTAACTCTCTAAAGCAAGGCAGCGAGTTTTCGTGTCAGACAGGGTACGATACGAACCTGGAATTCTCACAAAAAAAAAAGCTAGCTCATAGATATCTTCCATTTTCGTAGTGGAGTATTCACTCGATCTTGTAGCGGTGCCAGTTTATAGTAACAAGGCCATCCACAGAAACAATCACCGTAAAGAATATGCCCTCTCTACACAAAGCCTGAATCGGATTTAGGAAGGCTGTTAACATTTGCTCGTAGATAGTTGCAGTACGATCTGTTTGGTAAAGCAACGTTTCTGGCTGTTTCTTGTGCATTTCCGTCGCCTTGACCAACATATTTTTGTCAATATTATGTGCAGACTTCAGGTGCCCGTTATAAACCATATTGGTGTCATTGATTATAAAGTCAATATATTGTGTTATCTCTAGTATCTGTATCCATACTGATAACAAATCTTTAAAACCGTCGTGTCTGTCGGTCGTTGAACACGCTTTAGCTCATCAGAATCGGATCACGAAAAACAAAAAAAGATAATGCAGTTTCAAATTTTAGTAAAACTTTCATGTCTGTCTGAACACGCTACTCTCCAAAATTAATTGACAGATCTTTATGGGATTCTCCCTGGTAACTTCGTGGTAACGAGGGGCATCGTATAGGTTACATGTCATCAAAATCGCATCACCAAAGAAGTATATACATACGTACTATAAAAATGGATGCATGTATGTACGTGTGTACGTATCACATTTCTTCTGAAACCACTGGACCGATTTCTAATAAAGTTTGTACATGCATCACTTATTGCCTGGAAAGAATCGAAGTGGGGTTAAGAATCACCTAGTTATTAAATGGGGAATGATAGGGGTGAAAAAGATGTGTAGGCCACGACGCGCGAGTATCCGGAATATATTCATCCAATATTTGGGAACGGGAGCACTTACTGACTTGTAACAAACGTTACACGTAATTCCAAACCTTTACGAAAATTTTCTCGTTAACTGACCCCACAGGATGATGAGAGCAAAAACGTTTACTACGGTGTTTTCGCTGTTCGTGCAGTAAATGGTTCAAATGGCTCTGAGCACTATGGGACTCAACTGCTGAGGTCATTAGTCCCCTAGAACTTAGAACTAGTTAAACCTAACTAACCTAAGGACAACACAAACATCCATGCCCGAGGCAGGATTCGAACCTGCGACCGTAGCGGCCTTGCGGTTCCAGACTGCAGCGCCTTTAACCGCACGGCCACTTCGGCCGGCTTCGTGCAGTAAAACTGTCGCATAAGGAATGATATTTTACCTTATCACTTCTCTACTAGTAACTATATTAACGAAAAACTTTGCAGATAGGCTTCACAGATAGCGCTGAATTTCCGTGCAAAATTGTATCATCGTACAGGTCATAGTTCACGAGGTATGTCTTCATAAACATTGAGATGCGTGAAAATCTGTCGCATTGTCCACGGCGTTTGAATTTATTACTACTTTGCTACTGATTCTATTCGCAACACATTTAGCAGACTGTGCCAATATATGCCACTGAATGTGCATACAAAATTTTTTCGTTGCACGGCACCTGACGATGTGTGGCAGAGGGTACCCTGAGGACCTCTATCGGTACTTCCTTCTATTCCAGTCTCGTATTGTTCGTGGAAAGAAAGATGGTCGGTAGTCTCTGTGTGGGCTCTAATCTCTCTGATTTTATCCTCATGGTTTCTTCGCGAGATATACGTAGGAGGGAGCAATATACTGCTTGACTCCTCGGTGAATGTATGTTCTCGAAACTTTAACAAAAGCCAGTACCGAGCTACTGAGCGTCTCTCTTGCAGAGTCTGCGTAACGCTTTCTCGTTTACTAAATGATCCTGTAACGAAGCGCGCGGCTCTCAGTTGGATCTTCTCCATCTCTTCTATCAACCGTACCTTGTACGGATCCTACACAGGTGAGCAGTATTCATGCAGTGGGCGAACATGTGTACTGTAACCTACTTCCTGTGTTTTGGGACTGCAATTCCTCAGAATTCTTCCAATGAATCTGTCTGGCATCTGCTTTACCAATGACTAATTTTATATGGTCATTCCATTTTAAATGACTCCTAATGCCTTCTCCCAGATAATTGATGGAATTAACTGCTTCCAGTTGCTGACCTGCTATATTGTAGCTAAATGAAAAAGGATCTTTCTTTCTATGTATTCGCAGCCCATTACACTTCTCTACAATGAGATTCAGTTGCCATTCGTTGCAGTTCCTCCTGCATTTATATAAAATTTATATATATATATATATATATATATATATATATATATATATATATATATATATATAATTCGTCTGATGGTCCATAAGCTCTTATTTTGTTCATTAAACGACTGTGGGGAACTGTATCAAACGCCTTCTGGAAGGCAAACATGGCATCTACCGGGGAACCCGTGTCTATGGCCCTCTGAGTCTCGTGGACGAATAGCGCGAGCTGGGTTTCACACGATAGTGTTTTTCGAAACCCATGCTTATTCTGCAGAGTAGATTTCTAGTCGCCAGAAAAGTCATTGTACTCGAACATAATACGTGTTCCAAAATTCTACAACTAATCCCGGTTAGGGATATAGGTCTATAGTTCTGCACATCTGTTCGACGTCCTTTCTTGAAAACAGCGATGACCCGTGCCCTTTTCCAATCTTTTGGAACGCTACGTTCTTCTAGAGACCTACGGTACACCGCTGCAAGAAGGGGGCAAGTTCCTTCGCCTTCGCTGTGTAATATCGAACGTGTCCCATCAGGTCCAGCGGCCGTTCCTCTTTTGAGCGATTTTGTTTTTCTGTCCCTCTGTCATCTATTTCGATATCTACTATTTTGTCATCTGTGCGACAATCTAGAGAAGGAACTACAGTGCAGCCTTCCTCTGTGAAACAGCTTTGGAAAAAGACATTTAGTACGGTGATGTCACTTGAAACTCGTTTGTGCTTGTAAGCTACTGTCCGCAGCTCGTGGTCGTGCGGTAGCGTTCTCGCTTCCCACGCCCGGGTTCCCGGGTTCGATTCCCGGCGGGGTCAGGGATTTTCTCTGCCTCGTGATAACTGGGTGTTGTGTGATGTCCTTAGGTTAGTTAGGTTTAAGTAGTTCAAAGTTCTAGGGGACTGATGGCAGTAGATGTTAAGTCACATAATGCTCAGAGCCATTTGAACCACTTGTAAGCTACTGATTCTGCTGTCTACTTATTTAAGCTCCTCAGTGAATTTAATACGTCATTCAAATAAAGTAGTATATCCCAGGACTTCCCAGGCAATACTCAATCTTTCTACGAACTGTCGTTTTGAATGTCGCAGGAGGAATTTTCACCGAATCAGTAGTTCGAAATTCGGGACAATTGAACAAGATGAGTGTACGGGACTGGTCTCAGTGTAGGCCAGCCGGCTGTGTATGGCGGGACGCGGGCTGCCTTCCGTGGCCCGCCGTGGCTCCTTTCACACGCGGCCTCGCCTAGTCGGCACCGCCTGCCCTGCGCTCCACGCCATTTAATTCCGTCAATCCACTTTGGCTCCGCGCGGCGCGGCGCAGCGCCGGCAACTTGCGCCTACTCCGCGGCGGTAGTGTTCGTAAACAGAAATTCGTCGCCGGTCTCAACTTTTAATCAAATTGCGAGCGCCGCTCTCCTTCGCTTGCTCAGTACCCACCCTCTGGGCCCACGTTTTCAGCCGCAGAATGTCCTCCGGGGCAGAAGTAAACTGTTCTTGCTCCGGCGCCTTTGTTTGCATACATTTAATCGGGTGTGTGTCTGCGTCCACCAACTGACGCACCCAGAGACAGAGGTAACGCTTCTGTGACGTGACTGTTACCCTGCAGTCGGGCACCGCTCTCTGTCACATGAATGCTGAAGTAACTTGGTGTGTCTCCCAGGGCACTGTGTTGGAACTCTTCTTGTTCTATGTTACAGCTTTGGAAGGCCATTTTAATAGAATCTCAGACATTCCACCGGTGACGCAATTGTCCAAGAGAAGTATTATGCGAAAAAACATTCAATTACAACTTGATAAAAGATCAACGTGATGAAGAGATCGGCAACTTGTTTTAGATGTATAGAAATGTCGGCTACAATTACGCACTTCGCAAACGCAAAAACTTTAACACCCTGTGACTAAAATACTCTGAAGCGCCAAATAAACTGGTATAAGCATACGTATTCAGATTCAGAGATATGGCCGGCCGGTGTGGCCGTGCGGTTCTAGGCGCTTCAGTCTGGAACCGCGTGACTGCTACGGTCGCAGGCTCGAATCCTGCCTCGGGCATGGATGTGTGTGCTGTCCTTAGGTTAGTTAGGTTTAAGTAGTTCTAAGTTCTAGGGGACTGGTGACCACAGATGTTACGTCCGATAGTGCTCAGAGCCATTTGAACCATTTGAATCAGAGATATGCGAAGAAGCGGAATACGGAGATCCGTTCGGCAACGCCTATATAAGACAAGTGTCTGACGCGGTACTTAGATCAATTTTTGCTGCTACAATGGCAGGTTATCAAGATTTAAGTGAGTTTGAACGTGGTGTTATAGTCGGCGAGCGATCGATGGGTCACAGGACCTCCGAGGTAGCGATGAAGTGGCAATTTTCCCGTACGACAATTTCACGAGTGTATCGTGGATTTTAAGAATCCGGTAAAACATAAAATGTCAGACATCGCTGCGGCCGGAAAAAGATCCTACGAGAACGGGACCAAAGACGATTGAAGAGAATCGTTCAAAGTGACAGTAGTGCAACCCTCCCGCAAATTGCTGCAGATTTCAATGTTGGGCCATTAACAAGAAGTCAATGTGCAAACCTTTCTACGAAACATCATCGATATGGGCTCTCGGAGCCGAAGTGCGGCCGGTCGGAGTGGCCGCCGCTTGTGAAATAGCCGCAAAGCCTGCAGTCTCCCTGCTCGCTGCTATCGATACGCCTTTGTCCATCGATGCTAAAGATACGAGAAAACTCAGTGTCCTCAATTATTTCTTGAATGTGTTCTAATACCTGTCTTACTTTGTAGTATTTGCCAACGGCCTTGCCGCAGTGGTAAAACCGGCTCCCGTGCGATCAGCGAAGTTACGCGCTGTCGGGCTTAGTACTTGGTTGGGTGACCGTCCGCGTTTGTTAGAGCTATTGGGAAGCGATGTGCACTCAGCACTTGCGAGGGCAGTTGAGGAGTTACTTGAGTGAGAAGTAGCGGCTCCGGTCACGAAAACTGACAACGCCCGAGGAGCGCTGTGCTGGCCAGTTGCCCCGCCATGTTCGCATCCAGTGACGCCTGTTGGTTAAGGATGACACGGTGGTCGGTCGGTGCCTTTATGCCTTCCGAGGCCAGTTCTGACGTAGTTTTATGCAGTAAAATCCGTCTACAGCTTCTTGCACTAACATGAAAGCTATTTCCTACTGTTCCATAAAATTTCGGGAGAACTGCCGGATGTCTGTAATGTAACTTCCTAGCAGGAAATTACACCAGTCTCCCTCCCTCTTCTGTAACGTCCTTAGCCGATTCTGTGCAAAGCCACGCCTTTTCTCAAGTTTTGTCATGTTACGGTCAGGACAGCGACATAGCCTCGCAGATGATCAGCTTTCGTGTCCTG
Source organism: Schistocerca americana (assembly GCF_021461395.2). Lineage (NCBI taxonomy): Eukaryota > Metazoa > Arthropoda > Insecta > Orthoptera > Acrididae > Schistocerca > Schistocerca americana. The sequence continues at coordinate 631,836,387 of NC_060123.1, read as the reverse complement.
CTTTCGGCATAATCGTTGATTTCAAATGTGCTGGTATTTGCGAATGCTCGATGTTGAAGAAATCCAAAATGTAAATACTTACACTTATGTGTCTTACATCTTACTGTACTTTGATTGTAGAAATGAGATTTTTTTCGCGATTATATGGAGGGACAGAACGCAAGGAAAAATGCGGATAGCGCAAAAGTAAACCGACTACCTTGTAGTTCCATCAGAGACGGTGTACGACTTGGAATAGCAGTTTCGCGTAATGGATAATGTCCAGAAAATGTTATAAGAGGAATATCCAACAAACTAAAACAAGGATAATGGAATGCAGTCGATTTAAATCAGGCGATACCAAGGGAAATAAATTACGGAATCAGACACCAAAAGTAAAATAGTTCTGCTACTCACGCAGTGAAGTAACTGATGGTGGAGAAGCAGAGAGGATATAAAAATGTAGACTGTCTGCAGCAAGAAAAGAATTTGTGGAAAATAGCTAGTGTTAACATGTAGTAAAATTGTCTTAGGAAGTCTTATCTGAAGATAATTTGTGTGACGTATAGCCTTGTACTGAAGTGAAACTTGGACGATATGTAATTCATACAAGAAGAGAACAGAAGCTTTCGGTACGCGATGCTACAAAAGTATGATGAAGATTGGATGGATATATTTAGCACGTAATGTGGAAATACTGAATCGAATTGGGATGAGAAGACATTTATGATACAATTTGAATAAAAAAAGGGACAGTAGACAAAAACGCCCTGATTCGGTAATGTAGGAAAGCGTGCCGTGTAAGAACTGTAGTAGTAGACTAAAGCATGAGTACAGTAAGCATATTCAAATAGATGTAGGTTACAGTAGTTATTCGGAAATGAAGAGGTTTGCACAGAATAGAATAGCGTAGAGAGCTGCATCAAACTAGCCTTCGTACGGAAGACCACAACAACGAAAACAGCAGCAGCCTAAAATTAGTACACAAGCCATGCTCATAAAATGTTACAGAGCAGGAGGAGAGCCTTTGCAAGCGGGAATTTTAAGTGCGGCGTGTGTTGACGTGGAGAGCCGTGTTCGGTCGCCGCTGGCCTAATTAACGAGTGAGACGCAGCTCGCCTCGCCTCTCCGTTACGTTAATTAGGCCAGGCTCTGCCGGCTGAGGCGCCGGCCGCAGCAAAAAGGCGGCCGGCCCGCAGCCCTGTGATCCCCCCTGTCCTCCCGTGTCCTGTCCCGTCCCCTAGAACGCACTTCTTTCATCGCACCTTCACGCCTTGCTCTCCTTGTTCGCGGTTCAGACAAAAAACGGACAGGAGAAACGATGGCGCTTAGCATCGCAGCACAACTGCTGTGTTATAGCTCTGTTATAATGACAAGGAGGGGTCCTCAGGGGTAGCATCCACTTTGTGAAAACATTTGTACAACCGTGTAGCTTAGGGTTCGAGGTACGACACCCTATAGGCAGTCACCCAGTTTGGCTCTCGTCTGTGACTAACCAACAAAAAATAATACAGAAATTTCTGTCGCTCTCTAGCGCCTTTCAAGGCAGCTCTGGTGCCAAAAACGATTCGTAAATTTAAAAATAAAGGTTAAGTTACTGGTATGTTGACTTTTGTGGGTTCTAATTCTACATTTTTCCCCACCTTCACCGAAACGACCACGATAATATATATATGACCCGCCATGGTAGCCGAGTGCGCTAACGCGCTACTTCCTGGAGTTGGGTAGGCGCGCCGGCCCCGGATCGAATTCGCCAGGCGGATTAACGACGAGGGCCGGTGTGCCAGCCAGCCTGGATGCCGTTTTTAGGCGGTTTTCCACATCCCGCTAGGTGAGTACCGGGCTGGTCCCCATGTTCCTCCTCAGTTACACGCGTCGCAGACATTTGAAACACCTCCGCGCTCTTTCACGATTTACACTAGACTCAGTGGGAGTACACTGATTCCGTCCTTGGGGGAGGGGGGGGGGGTGGCAGGAAGGGCATCCGGCCATCCCTAACACTAACACTGCCACATCCGTTGTTGTAGCCACGCCGACCCTGCGATCGCTGAAGGACCGTGGCGCAAGCGAAAGAATATATAGGTTCGAATCCTGCCTCGGGCATGGATGTGCGTTATGTTCTTAGGTTCGTTAGGTTTAAGTAGTTCTAAGTTCTAGGGGACTGATGACCTCAGAAGTTGATTCCCATAGTGCTCAGAGCCATTTGAATAGCAATCGATTGGCATTTTGAGTAGCGCACCTTGTGAAAGGTCATTGATCTCAGCGGCACAGTTAGTTGCACTCCTTCAGTTGGCGAAACTATGACACAGGAAGTGGATACTAGATGACTGGGTGAGCATAATTTGACGTGAGTAATCGCCATTTTCTCTGTTCGGAAATCATGTAATATATCGAATCCAGCAACGCCCCAATGAGGCGTTTAGTCCGAATTGTGTGTTAAATGGCTTCTAATATTTTGCCTGGTGACCACCTCTTTCAGTTGCAAGTATGATTGACGCATGCACTGATTCGGTTTGGAAGGGTGTTATAATGTTGTTGTACCATCTTCTGAGGCAGGCTGCCCCACAGTTGTAAGTGGTCCTTCAGTATCGTGGATCGTGACATAGGGAAGAAGTTGATACCCGAGTCGGTGCCACAAATGTTCTACCGGAGACAGATCGGTGGAGCTTGCTGCCTATGGGAATACCTCAACATCACGCAGACATTTCATAGAAAGACGCCCCATGTGAGGACGAGCACTGTCTTGTTGGAAAAGGCTCATAGATTGTTACATGAGAGGTAACACAAGAGGGTGCAGGATGTCCATGACGTGCCTTTGTGATGTCGTTTCTCCCCCAAGCGTGACCTCATGCCATACCCGATGACGAGTTTGCTAGTCCTCACATTCCCATGAAGTCCAACAGCGGGTTACTGTCCCATCTGAGAGTCTCGAAAGTCTGGATGCTGCACGATTCGACGAGCCGGACAATGGGATGTACACGAAAAGAGCCGTTTCAAGCTCAGTTAGCTGCTGAGAGCGCTGTCGCACACGAGTGCATGGCATCTCCCAGCTCTTCGCATAGGTCAGTTAGCATCTACACCTCAAATACTTGCGCGCCAGTGGTGTGTAACGTACGATGTTACACTCACATCGGATCCTGTCTTTTGGATGCTTCATTTTGTTTTGTCTGGCAGCGCAATTTTAAGTCCATGCTACTCCTTTTAAATCATAATTCATTAATGTCGCATCATCATGGGACATTAGAAGCAAAATTTTGTTAATGCAGCCATCCTTCTCTGTACCTCGCCTTCTTTTGTGGTGTGCTGAGGCACACAAGACGAGTTTGCGACAGTTGGTACCAGAAGTACCGTGGAGGTCCGTCCGCAGCAGGAATATCGCTGCGCGCGTACCAATCACTCTGCCCGAGAGAATCACGCCCCCCTGAAGCGGCAGCCCCACCTGGTAGACACACGCGCGCTTTCGTGCATGAACAGAAGTTGCAGGTGCAAGTTGTACGACAGTCATTCTTGCTAAGTAGTTCCTGCAGAACTTTCGCTATGTCTTCGAGTCGTCGAGTGAGACAAACAGTGGCCGATAGGCAAACAATAGATTTCAGCAGAGACAGAGCACTGAATAGAATATTCGTATATGAACAGAGACCGCCTGCCTAGAGATTTAACATAGTACTGTTATTTTGGAACTGTTTTCCGAACAGTATATAAAGACAGGAAATTAGTTTTCTTCCGACTTTAGTTGAAACACACAGTAAACGTACATAAACACAAACCATTTCAAACGAAAAAAGCTCGAGGTTCTACCAAGACCTTCTCACCTGAAATAGGTAGAAACAGGCTATTATCAACCAACAAGCTACTTACACTGTATTACACATCAAAATACAATATATCGCTTCCCTCTACACACTGCAACTTCTCTTCACCACACTTACTGTATTACTTTATCTTTTCTTTGACATTTGTATTTTATAAATTATATTATCCTCAACTCGGCAGAAAGATATTGTATAGAAGCACTTTAACATTTGTCAACATTCAGTTCTCTGTAACTCTGGAGAAATTTTTGTATATTATATTCTTTACATTATTTAAAAAACATTAACAACTATGTACCAATAAAATTGTGAGAATAAGAAGTCCTTGCTGTTTGATTTAGAAGCATCCGACCCACTTAACATTTCAGGGTGGTGGACTACGCAGTACTGTTAATGAAATAAATAAATAAATAGTGAAATTCAGCTGACAGAACATTATTCAGTTTGTGCTCGTGGAACTGTAGTCAACGCAGGACAGATGGGCTAAGCCTGTGTTCTCCGATTGCTGTAACCAGCGTTACCAAAGTTGAGTAATATAAAATACTATTGACACGTCAGTAATATAAATTACTATTGACGCATTTGTGTTACCTTCATTGTGTGTGTAGTGCCCTAGAACCCACGCATCCGTCCTATCAGGAAACCTTTCATAGTTTTTTTCAGTGGCAGCGAGACTTTCATAAAAGTGGACGCCTTCAGTCCACATCTTTGCCTTTTGACGGTAGTTCCTTCGATTCATTCCGCTGTTGCCACTTCGTAGTATGGTTGTTCTCGAACTATCACTTGAATTTTTCATGAAGCTATTGTGTCCCATTAAAACCGAGCGAGGTGGCGCGGTGGTTAGACACTGGACTCGCATTCGGGAGGCCGACGGTTCAATCCCGCGACCGGCCATCCTGATTTAGGTTTTCCGTGATTTCCCTAAATCCCTCCAGGCAAATGCCGGGATGGTTCCTTTCAAAGGGCACGGCCGACATCCTTCACCGTCCTTCCCTAAACCGATGAGACCGATGACCTCGCTGTCTGGTCTCCTTCCCCAAAACAACCCTGAACCCTGTCCCATTGATTTAATTTTCTGCACTTCCCCTCTCGTTTAATTTTTTTTTTTACTATTTGTTTAATAGATCTTCTTTCAGTCCAGGGTGTTGTCGTGGTTGTTCTTCATATCCACATCTGTACCGTTTCAAATTTCTCTCTTTTTTTGTTCCCACAGAGTTCACTCTCCACAGCCACAGCTTATGCTCAAAATAGAAGTCTCGATGAATTTATTTGTTGTTTCTCTATTAATTTGATTGCTTGATAGTAAATTACTCTCATTCCTGAATTACTGTCGGCAAATAGTTAAAGGTAATGACAGGAAGAACAAACGTTACTATACTCATATTCCGCTCCTGATGTTGCTGTGCACGAAGGCGGACAGAACTATCTTACGCGCTGCAAGAGAAATGTGAGACGTTTGTTCCCATCCTGCGTCCCCGGCCTCGCTCCCTATCGTGCACACAGAGAGACGGACGGGAGTAAGCCGTGTAAAAAGCGCAGACGCCGGTCCGCAGCAGGTGGTCCACGGTGCGTCGGCGGCCGCGCGCTGTTTGCCGGGCGTATTTACCTGTCGGCAGCCCCCACCTGCGCCTCTGGCAGCGGCCGTGTTTACGACCGCGGCGCCGCCTCCCTGGAGAAAATAATCCCGCTGAGAGGGCGCACAGCCAGAGGCTGCGGCGAGATTCCGCCAGCAACTCAGCCCCTGTGTAGTAGGCCGCACGCACGGCGCCTCACACAGTAATCTGGCCACTCCAGCCAACAGCTCGTTCACAAATTAATCCGGCCCTCTGCCGCCGGCGCCAGACTTGTCTCGGCGCCTTACGCTGCTCGGTGGTCTTTGGGGTCATGCCGCCTTCCTCTGTTACGAGAGAGAACCTCCCGCTTACTTTCACGTGAATAACACTACACACACACACACACTGCTGGGTACTCACATTCCTTTCGAAAGTGTGAGGGGGTGGTGACAGGAAGTGCATCTGGCCACGCCTTAGACTGGCCATGTCAAAGCCGTTCATGGCCATGCAGACCCTGCGCCGATGCGGGCTGAAGGCAGAGGAAGAAGAACGCGATGTTTCCCGGTGACAAGATTCTTCACTTCTTAGTATGGCGCAAGTGACAACGGTTGATGTACACTATTGGATCAAAAATATCCAGACAACGTTAGTGGACATTAATATGGGGTGACTTCACCCTTCGACTTTGGGCTGCTTGAAATCTGTTACGAACACATTAATGAGGTCTCTGAATGTCTGGCCAGGAAAGGTAGCTCATTTTTTTTTCGTTTTTTTTTTCAAGAGTCAAAAACAGGAAAGGTGATTGTGTGCACTAGGGCGTTCTACGGATCGGAGCGTGGAATGTCAGATCCCTTAATCGAGCAGGTAGGTTAGAAAATTTAAAAAGGGAAATGGATAGGTTGAAGTTAGATATAGTGGGAATTAGTGAAGTTCGGTGGCAGGAGGAACAAGACTTCTGGTCAAGTGACTACAAGGTTATAAACACACAATCAAACTAGGGTAATGCAGGAGTAGGTTTAATAATGAATAGGAAAATAGGTATGCGGGTAAGCTACTACAAACAGCGTAGTGAACGCATTATTGTGGCCAAGATAGATACGAAGCCCACGCCTACTACAGTAGTACAAGTTTATATGCCAACTAGCTCTGCAGATGACGAAGAAATTGAAGAAATGTATGATGAAATAAAAGAAATTATTCAGATAGTGAAGGGTGGCGAAAATTTAATAGTCATGGGTGACTGTATTCCGGTAGTAGGATAAGGGAGAGAAGGAAACGTAGTAGGTGAATACGGATTGGGGCTAAGAAATGAAAGAGGAAGCCGCCTGGTAGAATTTTGCACAGAGCACAACTTAACCATAGCTAACACTTGGTTCAAGAATCATAAAAGGAGGCTGTATACATGGAGGAAGCCTGGAGATACTGACAGGTTTCAGACAGATTATGTAATGATAAGACAGTGATTTAGGAACCAGGTTTTAAATTGTAAGACATTTCCAGGGGCAAAAAAATGGTTCAAATGGCTCTGAGCACTATGGAACTTAACTACTGAGGTCATCAGTCCCCTAGAACTTAGAACTACTTAAACCTAATTAACCTAAGGACATCACACACATCTATGCCCGAGGCAGGATTCGAATCTGCGACCGTAGCGGTCGCACGGTTCCAGACTGTAGCGCCTAGAACCGCTCGGCCACTCTGGCCGGCTTTCCAGGGGCAGATGTGGAATCTGACCACAATCTATTGGTTATGAACTGTAGATCAAAACTGAAGAAACTGCAAAAAGGTGAGAATTTAAGGAGATGGGACCTGGATAAACTGAAAGAACCAGAGGTTGTACAGAGTTTCAGGCAGAGCAGAAGGGAACAATTGACAGGAATGGAGGAAAGAGATACAGTAGAAGAAGAATGGGTAGCCTTGTGGGATGAAGTAGTGAAGGCAGCAGAGGACCAAGTAGGTAAAAAGACGAGGGCTAGTAGAAATCCTTGGGTAACAGAAGAAATATTGAATTTAATTGATGAAAGGAGAAAATATAAAAATGCAGTAAATGAAGCAGGCAAAAAGGAATACAAATGTCTCAAAAGTGAGATCGACAGGAAGTGCAAAATGGCTAAGCAGGGATGGCTAGAGGACAAATGTAAGGATGTAGAGGCTTATCTCACTAGGGGTAAGATAGATACTGCCTAGAGGAAAATTAAAGAGACCTTTGGAGATAAGAGAACCACTTGTATGAACATCAAGAGCTCAGATGGAAACCCAGTTCTAAGCAAAGAGGGGAAAGTAGAAAGGTGGAAGGAGTATACAGAGGGTCTATACAAGGGCGATGTACTTGAGGACAATATTATGGAAATGGAAGAGGACGTAGATGAAGATGAAATGGGAGATACGATACTGCGTGAAGAGTTTGACAGAGCACTGAAAGACCTGAGTCGAAACAAGGCCCCCGGAGTAGACAACATTCCATTGGAGCTACTGACGACCTTCGGAGAGCCAGTCCTGACAAAACTCTACCATCTGGTGAGCAAGATGTATGAAACAGGCGAAATATCCTCAGACTTCAAGAAGAATATAATAATTCCAATCCCAAAGAAAGCAGATGTTGACAGATGTGAAAATTACCGAACTATCAGTTTAATAAGTCACAGCTGCAAAATACTAACGCGAATTCTTTACAGACGAATGGAAAAACTAGTAGAAGCTGACCTCGGGGAAGATCAGTTTGGATTCCGTAGAAATGTTGCAACACGTGAGGCAATACTGACCCAACGACTCATCTTAGAAGCTAGATTAAGGAAGGGCAAACCTACGTTTCTGGCATTTGTAGACTTAGAGAAAGATTTTGACAATGTTGACTGGAATACCCTCTTTCAAATTCTGAAGGTGGCGGGGGTAAAATACAGGGACCGAAAGGCTATTTACAATTTGTACAGAAACCAGTTGGCAGTTATAAGAGTCGAGGGACATGAAAGGGAAGCAGTGGTTGGGAAGGGAGTGAGACAGGGTTGTAGTCTCTCCCCGATGTTATTCAATCTGTATATTGAGCAAGCAGTGAAGGAAACAAAAGAAAAATTCGGAGTAGGTATTAAAATCCATGGAGAAGAAATAAAAACTTTGAGGTTCGCCGATGACATTGTAATTCTGTCAGAGACAGCAAAGGACTTGGAAGAGCAGTTGAACGGAATGGACAGTGTCTTGAAAGGAGGATATAACATGAACATCAACAAAAGCAAAACGAAGATAATGGAATGTAGTCGAATTAAGTCGGGTGATGCTGAGGGAATTAGATTAGGAAATGAGACACTTAAAGTAGTAAAGGAGTTTTGCTATTTGGGGAGCAAAATAACTGATGATGGTCGAAGTAGACAGGATATAAAATGTAGACTGGCAATGGCAAGGAAAGCATTTCTGAAGAAGAGAAATTTGTTAACATCGAGTATAGGAAGTGAAACATGGACGATAAATAGTTTGGACAAGAAGAGAATAGATGCTTTCGAAATGTGGTGCTACAGAAGAATGCTAAAGATTAGATGGGTAGATCACATAACTAATGAGGAAGTATCGAATAGGATTGGGGTGAAGAGAAGTTTGTGGCACAACTTGACCAGAAGAAGGGATCGGTTGGTAGGACATGTTCTGAGGCATCAAGGGACCACCAATTTAGTGTTGGAGGGCAGCGTGGAGGGTAAAAATCGTAGAGGGAGACCGAGAGATGAATACACTAAGCAGATTCAGAAGGATGTAGGTTGCAGTAGGTACTGGGAGATGAAGAAGCTTGCACAGATAGAGTAGCATGGAGAGCTGCATCAAACAAGTCTCGGGACTGAAGACCATAACAACAACAACAACAGGGTGTGGAACGAAGCCGACATTCTAACTCTTCCGAAATACATTCCACTGGGCTTAGGCCGGGGCTCTGGGCAGGTTAGTCCATTTATTGTCCAAAAGCCATGGTCGTGTCCCGTGAGCGAGGTAGGACACCTTACAGATGACAGAGGGTCATACCTTAGTCGACACAATAGACAAGAGACAGCCGGCCTTTGTAACCGAGCGGTTCTAGGCGCTTCTGTCCGGAACCACGCTGCTGCTGCGGTCGCAGGCTCGAATCCTGCCTCGGGCAAGCATGTGTGTGATGTCCTTAGGTAAGTTAGGTTTAAGTAGTTCCAAGTCTGGGGAATGATGACCTCAGATGTTGAGTCCCAGGTCAGAGCCATTTTTGAAGACAAGAGGAACTAGCATGGGTTGCTTGCTGTACTCGGGCATCAGCTTGGCTACAAGCTGAAAGTTATTCAAACTACGAAACTCGGTGTAAATCTCAAGGAACGGCATAGAAATCAAACACAGAATGGATTCATGATGATGGAACTGTATTCCAGGCACTACTCTAAGACCTAAATTAATTCTGTGTCTGAACTCGCGCCGATATAAGTTGGCTGAATATTCCTCAGAATCTATCTCGTTAGCAGCGGTAGCATGTGGAGACTAACTACTACTGTCAGAAACCGGGCGACGAGCAGCGCTGGGGTAGTGTCTCCTTACTACTGCAGACCTGTTATCCTACGGGTCGCGGATGGACGCATATTTATAGTGTTCACAAAGGTCGCTATCTTGGACCATACCACATTAGGAAGTAATCTAAAACAACTCCTCTGACGTCTCTGCCTGGCACTGCTGTAGTCACGTATGTAGTGAGGCCTCCTTTCATTAGTGTACAAGCTGTTTGTCGTTCGTCCCCGGGATGTCGGCAGCCTGGACACCCTTCTTCACACGATGTCGCAACGCTTCAGCTGCTTCTAGGTGTCATCTCCTAGCTCCGGTTTCGGTTCTGATTTTGATTTTTTTTCTCCTATGTGAGTAGGGTTTGCGACGCCATTGCCTCACAAATGCTCCACAGATAGTGCTTTGTCTTGCTGATATAATCAATCATCGTATCTGAACTGTCCCTCTACTGCACACGATGCTGCTAATTGTTTTCATATCCTTGCGCATTTAGAGTTTTTTATTTTTTATTTTACCCACAATATACTCCCATACTGCAACACTACTTCCGCGCTTCACTGTTGGCACTACGCGTGACAGCAGGTAACATTCTCCAGGCCTTCATCAAACCCAAACCCCTCCGTGCCACAAGGTACAGCGTGCTTCATCACTCCAAATCCCTCCTTCCCCGTCATTTACTGTCCAGTGGAGTCTCTCTTCACACCACCTCAATCGCCGCTTACGGTTGTCTACAGAAATGTGTGCCTTATGAGCAGCTGTCAGACCATTACCCCTATTCTTTATACTCCCTATCCGCATGCGTTGTGCTATCTGGACTACTAGTAACACTTTGAAATCGTATAAAATTCGCCAAAGGAATCACTCGTCAGTTACATACAATCACCCTCTGCAACTCTTGACAGTCCCTGTTCGTTAGGACATGAGGTTCGCCTGGTCTTGGTTAAGTTGTGGTTACCCCTCCGCGTTTTCACTGCACAGTCCTGTCACCAACAGTCAATTTGGCAGTCATAGTAGGGTATTTCTTACTCTGACTTCCAATGACTATTCCACGTCCGAGGTCCGAAGGCACTAAGCTCTCACGACCGACCAATTCTGCTATTAGTGCATCTCTATTGACGAAGTAATACACGACCTACTTAGGTAGAGGTCAATTCCGCGTTACATAGGCGTGTCTAGATACTTTTCATCAGAATATGTACATGGGTCGTAACTGAACACATACTGTATAACATGTGCCATGATGTAAATTTGCTTGTATAAAGATATTACGTAGCTATTCTTAGTTGTACGAATTATCACAGCAGTTGAAGCATGTAGGAGTTGAACAATCTTTGGCATATAAACAACTGAGCGAGAAACTGTTGTATAACACAGCAAACAGAATAGTGCGCTTTGACGTAAATTACTCGATAGGGTGTAGAAAAATTTCCGCTACCTGTCACAATAAAAGGTTATTTATTTGTCACACGACCAATTTCGGGCTTCTGCCCATCCTCAGGTGTTTATACATTCGTGAGCATGTTTATATTGTTGGAGATCACGGTATAAATACAAAAAAATTATAAATACAAAAAAATTATTTGTTGGTGACTAAACATATACAAGTGGGACAAATGTAAGTGGCAAGGCAGCATGTGTCGAAAATATTTGTACTTACATAAAGATGAACCATCATTATTATAATTACTCTGTGGTGACAGTTTTCCAGTTCTTTGCACACTTGTAATCTATTTCACGTCCATATTTCAGTTTCATGAAGTTTAGCTGCATGTTTCACCATTACGACGTGCAATCGTGAAATACACTGTGTTTACATACAAACATGTGGGTTATGGTATAAGAGCTTAGACGTAGTAGGTGTAAAGTTGTTGCTCAGACAGAAACATGTAGGCTACGATCAAAGAACTTAGCCATAGGGAGTGCAAGGATGTTGCACATATAGAAACTTAAAACGTTATTATAGACTGTGAAGCTTTTTGATGCACATTACGAAATTTTTTGATCCACATTTTTGTCGGAGAACTTAGATCTAGGAAGTACAATAATGTTACACACAGAAGTTTGAAAGCTATTATTTATTATGAAAATGAAAGTTACGGCTTGTGTTTACAATTGAATTTTACAAATTACAATAATAACACTTGAACTGTTCTATGACTGCTACATCGATTTTCCATAGCATATTAATTTGTTACTATATTAGAGGAAAATGAATGTATAAACACCTGAGAATGGGCACAAGCCCGAAACCTATAAAGGAACAGTCACGGAGCTCAAAAGCATCCACTATGGATAAAATTCAGTAAATTACTCAGGTTAGACAAGGGTAACAATCTTTCGTAACATACATATTCCTAACGTTGTCAGTCTGGGGGCGATCTGCAATGTACGACAGTTGAAGAAAACTTCACAAGCCAAGAATTTTTTCGATGACTGTTTCTGACAGTGCTATGCTGTTCGGAACATCCAGTACGACAAAGCTTTCCTCACTTCACAGAAATGTTTTTATATAACAGTTGATGTATAAGTAACAGTTAGGCACCTGATGATGACAGTATCCTGCCGAAACCCGACTTGACAATAAATATTAGATAGTAAAAGTGCCCGAAAATGAGGAAATGTCTGTTTCTGACTTTGAGAGCAGTCATAGATCTCCATGAAGTCCGTGTGAAATGGACAAACTTAGGAGATGGTGTCCACAATTATTATTATTTAATATTTCTTCGTAAGTGGAAATGTTACTTGTGAACGCACTGAGGAGTTACCCTCCATTCTCACAACGGGAGTTAAGGTTAAAGGTTCCTCAAAGCTGTGACGAGACTTCAATAATCTGCAAATGGTGCAACTTCGTGTAGTAGAACAGCCACGACATGGAAGCAACCCCCATTCAGAATTGAGAATTTTATTACGAAGCCCACATTGTGATGCGTCACAGGAAAGCTCCCTGCTTTTCTATATTATTTTACTTTACAGAAATCCACCCTCTTGTAGTTTATTTGCAGATCTATGGTATATTAGGCCACTGAGTAGGCTGGAACCTGATCAGACCCACGCATTTTAACTGCAAAACTTTGCATACAGCAGAGAAATAATCGGAATAAATATCTCAAAAGGGGGGGGGGGAAATCGGACATTTAATTGAGAAGTAATTAACGAATGGACACTAATTATGTCAGATGGTGTGTGTCCGAAGAATCCGATGCCAACAGCGCCTACATCATGCTGTATAGTGTTGAAATCACAATATAATGGCTTAAATCAATGACGGAGCCGACACAACAGATAAATTTAAGTAACCTTTATCTTTCAAATGTAGTTAAAACTCTGAAACTTAGATCTGCTCAGCCTGAGCTCCAAACGACAAAAGGCGATAAGACAGGAAGCAGATAAAAGAGCAGCGCTACTTCACTTATTCCCAGTGTCTTAGCATGTACCACTTTTACAACTTCTGGAAGTTGTGCTATGTTAAATGCATCTTTCAACATATAGCTAATACGTTTCTCACAAACGTGTGTGTCTCTTTACAAATGATATACAGTTTTGCTACTACAAAAATAAAGCAAAAAAAATAGAGCAAAAAAAGGAAAAAAACATAACACGAAACACTTTAATATTACTGTGCAGGCAATGCACTTGCAATATCTGATGAACTGATCGGAACAGTGATCTACTGCTGAAATTGCTGGTTGATCCACTGCTTGATCAATTGTTTCTCTTCAGTACAGCTAGCGTAAATGAAATTCTCCATATGTATCGTACCTTACTTGCGTAAGAGAAAAGCCTCTGCGTTTGGGAATATGGTATTCTTCTAGACAATGGTTCACAGGCACTTCGGCAGCCAATATTAATCATAAGGCAGGATTATTCTTACATGTACCTTGAATGTCTAGAGGCTATTCTCTAGTTTCAACTAAGCCGCAGACTTCATCCCCTTTCGTGCAATCTGATTATTAATGAGTGAGAATGGCCTACACACCATACTTATCTTAGGCACATTAAACAGCTTTCACGGTGTAACAGAGACGTGACAGGTAGCGCTGGTCGGCCGCGTGACGTACGCTGTGACGCAGGAAGCCGATCTTGCTTTCGCGGCCACTGCCATCTCTGCTCCCGTGGGATTCTCAGCCGCTAATGAGCAGTAATTGAGTTTCTTCGGTTGTAATTAAACGAATACAAAGGAAGATGCCGCCGCAAGCGAAATATGTATCCAATTTCTGAGGCACTAATTACATTTGACGGCTTTCGTTCAAAGGACCATGCAGTCCTGTTTCCTCTTCGCGTGTACTTCCCATCTTTCGCGTTTCTCTGGAAACTTCGAATGAATGACAAGGGAGACGCGGAAATGTATCGGCTTACGCCTTTCCGCGATTTCCGAATTGTTTCATATGAACGTATTACAGGAATTGCATATATATCATCAAAAGCCAGAATTCTGGATACTTCCTGATTACGAACAACGTCCTGCCAGGCCAACTGCAAAACAGTGGAGCTAAAGTTATTGGGTTCCTGCAAAATGATTTTATGCGACGATATTCATTTTTCAGTACCTTTATTTTTGTTGCGTGGTAATCATTTCTTCTTCATAGTGATACTTTCGCTCTAGGCACCTGGATAGCCGTGACTGTTAAAAGTGCCTCTTCCAGGGCGGGTAGATGTGTTGGACCCGGATCGAAACCGCTACGGTCGCAGGTTCGAATCCTGCCTCGGGCATGGATGTGTGTGATGTTCTTAGGTTAGTTAGGTTTAATTAGTTCTAAGTTCTAGGCGACTGATGACTTCAGAAGTTAACTCGCATAGTGCTCAGAGCCATTTGAACCATTTGAACCGGATCGAAACCGACTAGCTGACTGACAACGAGCGTCGGTGTGCCGGCTATCCTAGATGTGTTTTAGGTGGTTTCCCGCATCGCACTACGCGAATATTGGTCTGACACCCAAATACAGCCTCAGTTACGCGATTTCCAAATATTTAAAAAACTTTCGCTATCTTCACATATGGATACGCACACACTTAGGGTACACTTACTAGTTCCCGCGGTAGGGTTCACTTACTTGTTCCCGCGGTCCTGGCTTCGACGAGAGAGAGCCAGCCAGAACGTAGACTCACCTACACGCTTAGCTGCAGGTGCTTCGGACACTGGACACGCATACCCCTTCATGGCAGTGTTTTCTACGAAGTCTACGCGACACCAGGAACTCTGAGGCTAAACACACCGAGCAGATGTTAGTCGGCAGCGGCAAAGTGTTACTGTTCTGTTACGGGTAACAGTTGTGGTTCCCAGACGATAGCTATACCGAGAAACTGTTCCGGAATGACAAAGCAAGGCAGTGGGCAGAAGGGAGCCAAGTGACCAATGTGAGCACACTCAGTGGATATTTATAAGACAACAAATAAAAAAGTAAGGAGACCAAGAATGTGTATCAGAGCTTGAAAAGAGCAGAGTTTGTCAGTATTGTAACGTCCCCTTAGAAAAATTAGTGAACTACTGTGCTGATAAACCTCTTACATTATTTGCTTTTCAAACAGCTGAGCAAAACTGAACGTACTCAGACATTACTCTCTTTACTTATTCTGATCAACACTAAACTGACACACAATTTTTTAGTGCAAGGCAATCTGACTTTTAATAATCCCTACAAAAGAATGGCCCTGACTAACAGTATCCTATACCTTTCATGAAGCACTTACCTCACAAAAATCTTCGTTACTCAAAGTACTGCAATACAGCGACCGCCAATACTGCCAGCTAGATAAAAGAGTCTAACTACTGAAGTGACTAACTACTGATCGGCATATTTAGAAAATGAAAGATTTTGATAAAGAACAAACAATGTATTTACCTTAATAGTGTTCAAAAGTCATAATATACGAGGGCAGTTCAATAAGTAATGCAACACATTTTTTTTCTGAAACAGGGGTTGTTTTATTCAGCATTGAAATACACCAGGTTATTCCCTAATCTTTTAGCTACACAACACTATTTTTCAATGTAATCTCCATTCAATGCTACGGCCTTACGCCAACTTGAAATGAGGGCCTGTATGCCTGCACGGTACCATTCCACTGGTCGATGTCGGGGCCAACGTCGTACTGCATCAATAACTTCTTCATCATCCGCGTAGTGCCTCCCACGGATTGCGTCCTTCATTGGGCCAAACATATGGAAATCCGACGGTGCGAGATCGGGCCTGTAGGGTGCATGAGGAAGAACAGTCCACTGAAGTTTTGTGAGCTCCTCTCGGGTGCGAAGACTTGTGTGAGGTCTTGCGTTGTCATGAAGAAGGAGAAGTTCGTTCAGATTTTTGTGCCTATGAACACGCTGAAGTCGTTTCTTCAATTTCTGAAGAGTAGCACAATACACTTCAGAGTTGATCGTTTGACCATGGAGAAGGACATCGAACAGAATAACCCCTTCAGCGTCCCTGAAGACTGTAACCATGACTTTACCGGCTGAGGGTATGGCTTTAAACTTTTTCTTGGTAGGGGAGTGGGTGTGGCGCCACTCCATTGATTGCCGTTTTGTTTCAGGTTCGAAGTGATGAACCCATGTTTCATCGCCTGTAACAATCTTTGACAAGAAATTGTCACCCTCAGCCACATGACGAGCAAGTAATTCCGCACGGAAGGTTCTCCTTTGCTCTTTATGGTGTTCGGTTAGACAACGAGGGACCCAGCGGGAACAAACCTTTGAATATCCCAACTGGTGAACAATTGTGGCAGCACTACCAACAGAGATGTCAAGTTGAGCACTGAGTTGTTTGATGGTGATCCGTCGATCATCTCTAACGAGTGTGTTCGCACGCTCCGCCATTGCAGGAGTCACAGCTGTGCACGGCCGGCCCACACGCGGGAGATCAGACAGTCTTGCTTGACCTTGCGGCGATGATGACACACGCTTTGCCCAACGACTCACCGTGCTTTTGTCCACTGCCAGATCACCGTAGACATTCTGCAAGCGCCTATGAATATCTGAGATGCCCTGGTTTTCCGCCAAAAGAAACTCGATCACTGCCCCTTGTTTGCAACGCACATCCGTTACAGACGCCATTTTAACAGCTCCGTACAGCGCTGCCACCTGTCGGAAGTCAGTGAAACTATACGAGACGAAGCGGGAATGTTTGAAAATATTCCACAAGAAATTTCCGGTTTTTTCTACCAAAATTGGCCGAGAAAAAAAATGTGTTGCATTACTTATTGAACTGCCCTCGTATATAGCAGTTCATGACATCCAGTATTACAAATGTACTGTCTCAGATGGACACACGTCCAGATCATCCGCTCTCAAAACTCCGCCATCTCTCTACCCATATCCACCACTGCTGGCGGCTCACCTCCAACTGCGCAACGCTACGCGCTGTTAACAGCCAACTGCCCAACACTACAATAGCAAACAACAATGCAAACCAGCCACAGACTGCACACAGCACAGCCAGTGATTTTCATACAAAGCGCTACGTGGCGTTACCAAAAAAAAAAACCTAAACAGCCTACTTACAGTACTAGGCTGGTGCTGGCAGTCCGGTAAGGAATGGCACGTCTGGAATGCGACGAGAGAGATGACGGCAGCAGTGGGTACGATGCACGAAGGGACAGGCTGGGAACTCTACCTGGAGTAGCGGAAAGCGGGGAGACACGGTCTGTGTTACTCAAGACACGGTGCTGAACGAAACACTTTCCAGTTAGTTTGTCGGTGCGAAGTAAAGGGCTGGAGGATCCGTAATTTTCCGTTACTGTGACAAGTTTCGAGGAGAACTTAAGGGTCTTACTCAGACTTCACAAAGTTCTATCAAGTACTTGAGCTAGGACACGAAACCTATAGCGTAAATCTACTTGCGTAACTTTGAATAAAAGAGCTTAATTCTTTAGATGACGTGTACTTGTAAGTAGTTACTCTTCCCTCTAAAGTTTTTCTGGGTATTTTGCATTCTATTGTATCTTGTAATATTTGTGTGCAGCAAATGTAAGTGAACGAGAGACTGAATTCGATTTATTATTATGATTTTTTCGTTATTGATATCCGTTTGAACGGATTCTGTGTCTTTGGAAAATCCACAGTCGCAAGGGGCTGATGAATCACAGTTTCCCTCGTATAATGGGGCCACCATTTTACAGCGAGGCTGGCAGCCTAATTAGTTACAGATATTGGTGTTGGGAGGGTGAGTATTACAGGCAGCCGAATACGATGCCTTGGTGTTAGCTAACAGAGTAAACCAGCTCTGGTGTGTAGGGCGAGCAGTGCAGCTATCCACGGCAGTCGGACCCGCCGCTACCTGCCCCGTCTATTGTTGATGGCGCGCTGAGTGACCGGTGGCCGGTGGCCCCGGGCCGCACCGAATTCAAAGCCGGAAATTGTGTCGGATTGGCCGCTGCGCCCAGGGCAGGCAACCCGAAGCACGGCTGAGTGCTTCGGTCAGCCGTAGCGATCGACCAGCGGGGAAGGCGCAGACCCGATGGTAATTACGAACCCAGTTCCAAGATTTCATTTCACATCGCATCGCGTTACTTTTAAAAAATTGACCGTGATGCGATGAAATCCTATTTACATACAGACTAAGCAGTACAATGTTCTTTTTTTTTTCGTACACCTTTATTAAGAGTTCGCCCCGTTTCTTCTGGTTTGCATCGGACTCCAGACATGGTTGAGTTCAGTACTCACTTCATCGTTAAAGCTTTCCCTAAACTGTTGTCAGTTTTTTGCTATGTCAGCAGGTCTTTCACGTCTCAATTGCTGTAGGTCCATAGCTTCCTTCCGAATGCTGCTGTATGCAGTGCCATCCAGTATATAATTCAGAATATGAAATCTCGCTCTCCCTCCGTTGGCCCCTCTTCCCTTCCACTCTTCCCTCCGAGTTTTTACAAGTCCTGGCTACCAGTTTCTTTTCCTTTCTTGTTATTCCATTCAGTATTGTTCTTCCCTCACTAACTCTCTGCAGTACCGCCACACTTGACTTTCCCTCACCTCCGCGAAGTCCATATCTGCAAAGCCTCCAACTCAACTCCGTCCGAACAGGCCATGAAAGCCCAACGGTACCGACCGGCCGCCGTGCCATCCTCAGCCCTCTGGCTGCACTGGATGCGTACAGAGAGGGGCATGTGGTCAGCACACCGCTCTCCCAGCCGTTTGTCGGTTTACGAGACAGGAGCCGCTACTTCTCAATCAAGTAGCTCCTCAGTGTGCTTCACAAGGACTGAGTGCACCCCGCTTGCTAACACACCGGATGGCCACCCATCCATGTGCTGCCCTACCCAGCCCGACAGCGCTTAACTTCGGTGATCCGAAGGGAACTGGTGTGACCGCAGCGGAAAGGCCATTCAACCCGAAAGATACTGCTTGACAAAAAAAATCAAGCACGCAGAATAGCTGTGTCCGACGGTAACGTAACGTCCTAGATGTACACACCATAGACAGGTATGTAAAAGGGTATAATTGTAATTATCTGTGACTGGAAGAATGGTCACCAGAGCGCTTTAGTATCGTCTGTTTAGTGTTATCTGGCCTGGTGGGGTTGATAAGAAACTTGAACAATGTTGGAAGTTGGGCGGCGGTGCCGCGTATGAGATAGCATTATGAGCAGCTCATAAAGTTTGAAAGGGGCATCATTCTGGCTCCCCATTTGGTCAGCTGGCCGAATCGTGGAAAATACTTTTATGTGGCATTCAAATGTGGCAGTGGCCTGGTGTTGGTCTGAAGGGGAAGCTGTACAAGTCGTCAGCGTTCCGGTCGACCACGTCTGACCACCATAATGGAGGATCGCCGCATTGTACACCAAGCACATCATAACCCCTCAACATCGGCCAGTGCCGTCCGTGAACCAGTAATCGACTCGCTGCAATATTCTGTGTCATGCCACACCACTGGTTGGAGACCGGCAGCAGCCCCACATGCAGGCTGCCTTCCACAGCACAACAAAACGGCTCCGTTAGGTGTGGTGCGCTGACCGAGAAGCCTGGCCTGCTTCCGAATGGCGTCGCAGCGATGAACCGTGGTCCTGCAGTACCTCGGATGACCGTAGTCGGCTAGTATAGCGGAGACCTAGGGAGAGGCTACATACTTCCATTTTTTGTTTTGGAGAAGCACAGTGACATAAACTGTTGGAGTAATCGTGTGGGGAGCCATCGGATATGACTTCAGGACACGGATGGTAGTGATTTGGTGAAATCCGACGACACAGTGGTAGGTAAAGGTCACCCTACGTTCTCGTACGTGTCCTCTCATGCGATGGTGTTGTGGAGCCATTTTTCAACATGACAATGTTCGTCCGCATGGCACGTACCGCTGAGATGTCTGCATGATATTTAGGTGCTCCTGTGCCCATCATTATCCACAGATTTGTTCCCGATATAACATTGGTGGCGCCACTTCGTGCGTCAACTCCGCCTGAATGCCAATATCGAGGATATTAAGGACCAGTTGCAACAGTTGTGGTCCAGCTTGCCTCAGTGGAATATACAACGCCATTGACACCCTTGCATTCGGAAGGACGGCGGTTCAAACACGCATCCGACCATCGTTCAAGCACGCATCCGACCATCCTAAGGTTTTCGTGATTTCCCTAAATTACTTCAGACAAATGCCGGGATGGTTCCTTTGCAAGGGCACAGCCGACTTTCTTCACCATCCTTTCCTCATCCGACGGGACCGATGACCTCGCTGTTTGGTCCCCTCATCCGAATCAACCATGCCTCGGGCATGGATGTGTGTGATGTCCTTAGGTTTGTTAGGTTTAAGTAGTTCTAAGATCTAGGGGACTGATGACCTCAGAAGTTAAGTCCCATAGTGCTCAGAGCCATTTGAACCATTTTGAACCGAATCAACCAACTAATCCAGCCCAATAAGCACTTGGATTCAGGCCAGAGCGGATGCAACGTGATATTGGTTGGTTGGTTGGTTGGGTTGGTTGGTTGGTACTTTTGGGGATGGGTCCAACCAGCGAGGTCGTCGGTCACATAGGATTAGGGAAGGATGGGGAAGAAAGTCGGCTTGCCATTTAACCGTCCTGCCATGTGCCTGAAGCGATTAAGGGAAACCTAAATCACGATGACCGGACGCGGGTTTTAATAGTCGTCCTCCCGAATGCGAGTCCGGAGTGCTAAACACTGCGCCACCTTGCTTGGTACGTCATATTGGTAACCGGCCCTATGCTGTAAATTTGTCTCTATTTTGCAATCTCTGAAATAACACCACATACCGTCTCTACGTCCGAAGTTTCTACTCGTTTCATCCTCTCCTCTTGAGTGTTTCCCTTTATCAGACACTGTATTTGGTATTTACTGCTTTGGATAAAAATAGCATATGCGTTGGATATGGCGCACCCTTTAAGATATCCTCCTCAGTCCTGAGAATTTTTATTTAAATATTTTTATATTTTCTTGCATAATTTGCCTATTAGCAATACTAGAAACACAAATGTTCAAGAAATCATTCATTTCTCCTTGTCCTACAAAGGGATGTCCCCCCGCAGGGGACGTTAGGTATCAAGGTGTAATGAAGTTCCAGAAATCATATTTCATAAGAACATTACTTTTAGTTTTATCAATGCATTATTTATTTAAATTACTACAAAAATACATTTATTGTTACGAATCTGTACGTAGGTATTGAAAGGGTCCTGTAGCCACCTTTCATTAGTCCGGTAGCCCATTTTCATTACCATTTCTCTTTCTTTTCCTCGTTTCTCTATTCTCTTTACTCTCATAGTAGTGTGATTGAATGAATGTGGTTGTGTGTCACGTTGCTAGACGGTGGCGTAGTCTGCTGCAGAAAGTCTGCGACAGTCGTACAGATTCAGCAGCAGTTGTACAGAATAGCCAACTCTCGTAGTGGTCAAGTAGGCAGAGGTTTTCGCTACTTGTGAGAAATCCACCTGCGTTAGGTTGGTGGCGGAAATGGCATCTTTGGGTTTTCCGGGCCATGCAGAGCGTGGAAGAGGCTGGAGGAGCGGAAGGCAATCTGCCGCCGGTACGGGAAGCGTCCACAGCTGTGCTCCAGTCGAAGAAGGGTGAGTTAGACTGACAGCGTGGCGCGTTGTTACTTGGCGAGGGGAGAGCTGTAAGCCTTTGGTCTCGCTTTTCAAATCTGGAAGATTGCTTTGCCTTGTCGCAGCAAGGAATGCAAAACTTTGGCAGATTTTTCTTTTAGCAAATTTCTGTAGCAGACTTGGATCCGCCGGAAGAGCGCCACACAAAGGTGTCGATAAGAAGTGAGCACTCGCTTCTGTATGAATGTCTGTTTGCCTTCAGCTGTGCCTGCATAAGCCTTCACCTTTCTAAATATTTAGAGCCTTGCCTTATCGTAAATTTTCCTTGCTTTGTGTGTCTTTCGTCCGTGGGGAGCCAACCACGTGGTAGAACATTATAGTTGTTGGGCTACCGGCATCACTAACTGTCCGATCGCATGTTTGTTTTAGATAATGTTAACATGATTGTGTGATGTGATATTGTTGTAATTTGGCACTATACCTAGAAATTGTGTCTACACAAACCACGTGTTATCAGGAATCGTGTACATGCCTCACATCCTTATCTTAGGAATAAATGATTTTATCTACAATTTTCTCTTGTGTTCCGAGATTACGTTTTTGCGCCTAAGCCACTCACCTCGTAGCTTTCCCGTTAGCACATCCAATGCGTTTCCTTATGCACAGGTCCAGTGATTAGTCTCCCCTTGTATTTTATAACAAATGCTGTAGATTAAGTCTTATTTTCAGGTGTGTCGCTGGGAGCTGATCTTATGCAGTGTTCATGCATTTTCTATTTTATTTTAAATGTTTGATTGTCGTGAACAGTGCACGGGGAACACTATTAATTACATCGCATCCCATATGAGCGACATAACAACGTATGCATGTTCGTGAGTTTTTGGTCTGTGATCAAATTAATTTATTTTCCGACTCGACCAAATCTTTGATTAGTTGTATGGTTAGAGTCGGTGGCGACCCTATTCTTCTCACGTTGATTTCATAAGCAATAAGTATTTCCATTCCCAAAAATAAGGAATAACCCGTAGTAACCGGTTAGTTACAGTATATCTACTGAACAAAAGAAAAGTAGGTCAGAAAAAAATTTGGAGTACAGTAGGTTTATCATAAGCATTTATTTCTGATGATAAATGTAATTCATTTAGTCTTCACAGCTCATAATAAAGCTTGAAGCAGTTTTGTGTATCTTGCAGGCAGAGAAAAGCTCTGCAGATGGAACATCTTATGTGTGTGCCTTATTATCTGAACACCCTAGAAATCGACAGCAATTTTTGGTAACCGGTTGAGGAAATTCTGGTAGATGTAGAACGTTTTTGGTTCGAAGGGAATCAGGAGGGTGATCATCTCGAGACCTTGAATGCTTTAGTGCTGGATTTTCGAATTCCGGATCATCCTCAGATATCACTTCAGGTTCACGTGCATGCTACAGATATTTCTCATACTTTTCTCTGAACTGAAGGCAGTCTAGAAAGTCATTCTTCAGTATACCCAAGACAGCTTGATCAGGTCTGTATTCCAGCCATGAAGCACAAATAGCGAAATTAATGAAGTGCATAATCACTCCTACTTCTTAATTCTGGCACTTATTCTATTCAGCATCCTCTCTCCACGGTGTCTCCACACTCGAATCCGACCATCGTGGTGCTACAGACAGAAGCGTGCCTCATCAGTAAAGACAACGTCATTCCATTCTGCCGTCCACATCCGTCTGTCATCACACCATTGGCGACGGAGACGTCTGTGGTTCTGCGTCAATGGTAGACGAAGCAATGGACGTCTTGCGGACAGACCACTCTGCTGTAAACGGCGTCGAAGGGTACGCGCAGACACTGGATGATGCGTTACAGACGCAATGTGCTGTGCTATGGTTCGGGATGTCACTGAGCGATCCGTCACTGCCATGCGCACAATTTGCCTATCAGCACGTGCAGTGGCGCACCGAGGTGAATGCGATCGACCACGTCGGTCCGTCGTACCCTCCTGCATCCAACGGTCACATATCCGCATTACAGTTGTTTGGTTTCGTCCAACACGACTAGCGATTTCTCTGTATGATAATCCACAATCTCGGTAAGCCACTATCCTTCCTCTGTCGAACTCGGATACTTGATCAAAAGATGTTCGCTGTTGTCTACGAGGCATAACTGATCGTCTTGTGAAACAACCACAAGGTAAACACACGTGCCGAACGTACACTCGTCGAAATCGCCAAGCCTTAAATGGCGCTATGAAGTGGCGCCACAGGCGCGCGTGATGTGCGTCTGCGCTGAAATTCTAATCAGTTGCATATCTCATCGCTGCAAACTCATAGTGTAAATTTCACTCGATTCGGATGCTTCCTTCAGGGTGTTGCATTTACGGTGGCCAGCAGTGTACCTTTTTCTTTCGTGAACTGATGGCGACATTTATCAACTGGAGTTACTTACTCCTTCTTTGCTGGACATGAAGATAACAGGGCGATTGTGAAACCACTTCACTACACAAACTTTGCCATCACTTCTCACCGACTGATCAATGGACCCCTACCATTTTTCTTCGTATGATTGTCCAATGATAGTTTGGAAGCTTTCGGAATTCTGGAGTTCTGTAATGTTCCAGTAGCTTGACACTCAGCTTCACTGTGCAATTTGTCTAAAAGCGACTACCATGTGAAATAACGGTCCATGTATATGGTCACTTCAGGAAGAAGAGTGGCTGTCAGTTTTGTAACAGTTTTTCCACCTACATCCAAATTTTCATATAGAGTGTCAGTCACTATAGGATCACCTTTCACTTGGTAAAAGAAGAAATCTAAAGAAAGGTCATCAGTTGCAGCCAGTACAAAATTCTATAGTCCACAAGGGTAAGGTTTCGATTTTATGACTTGTCTTGCTGGTCTCTGACCTCAAACTGGAATCATCTATTCACCAACAGAAACGTTAGTGGGCCTGGGGTTCAGTCTGCAACCATTCCGTTTTTCAAGAACAGGTTGCATTTTCCAAAATTTATTATTTTGCTTTACTTCGAGGGAAACATCATCATAATGAAGTTTCAGATGTTTTCTAATTGTAAAATACCTCCCATGCAAATTTCTTTAGCAATACCTTCCACCTTTGTCTTTTTGGCTCTATACATCCTAATCCTAGGATAGCACAAGTATGACATCACTGTTGCGGAGATAAACCTTTTCATTTCATCTACAGTAGATTTCAGCTCCCTCCCAGTACTTTTAATATACCCTCCTGTGTGTATATTCGGTAAGGGTGCTAAAGATACTTTCTGGCAGATATTTACATACATAATCATGAGGTGGTAAGTTCACACTGACTGCCACTAGTTCATGTTTAGCTGCGGTTGGTAAGGGGAAAAAAATCCAAAATCTTCTTGCAAAACATGCTGTCGGTGGTAGATTGACTAGAGCAGAATCTTTCAAATCTGCTATCGTTCCGGTCTTCAACTTCGTTTTCATCTCCATTAGCTATACCTAAGTCCTGTTCATTACTAACATGGTAATCTGAATCTGTACAAGTATCATCACTAACACACCCATCAAATAATTCATTTACAAAATCTTCAGGTGCCTTTGAATCTGAAAAATTTTCGAAATTAGGCCTAAAAATTGTGAAATTGTTCTCCTGTAGACTACAGTTTCGTGTAACATAATTAATATTAATCTAATATTAACCACAGAATGTAAAATGAACAATTAAATTATTATTTCTGTAAGGAAAAAGATGAAATGTATTTTGTTGACAATCATGTTATGCATTACACTAAGTTCTGATGTCCCCTACAGGGTACACTCGAATTTCAATACATTTTACAAATACAATTGTAAAATTATTAAAATTTTTAATAATTATTACCTGACTATTAATTTGCATTATCCCATACAAACTGTATTGATTAAAACACAATAAAGTTGTAACACAATACCTACAAAAAGCCTCTCTGGAAACACGCTTTCTTCTGTCAGCCATTTTCTATTCTCCCTGGCAACAATGTGATTCAACACAGTGATGATAAACTGCTGTTACATGAGGTGCTGCCATCTCTGAACTTCCTTCAAAACACTTTTCGGTGTTGCCAACATGATACGAGCTCCCGGAAAAAATTTCGAATAATGCTGTGTGTTATGTCCCCAATAGGGGGAGGGGGGGCATGGGGGGGATACCAGGATTGAGGAGGATATATTAAAGCGTTCTTTTTGTAGCTTTTAGGCAGTGACGAATTTGCCCATTTCGTTCTTATACTTAAGCAGTTTAAGTAATAATTCTTACCTTCCGCGAACTCCACGCGTACTTTGAGATAACTGAGTGGGGAAAATGCATTTCCCGTTTATGGAGGAAGGCCCACGAGTCTCGCGCGCGTGCACGCACGCAGAACGAGGAGGAGAGTGGCGTTTGGGAAGCTGTTCGGCCTTTGCCTGGGCCGCCTTCCACATCAAAGCGAGAGGCACAATGTCGAGCTAACAGCGCTATAATTGCCTGGAGCGCGCGGGCGCCTGCCTGCCTAGTGCGCCACGGAAGAAAGTGCGCGGGTGGCGGGGGCGGCTGTGGCGGCGGCGGCTGGCACTTTGAGGCGGCGCGTCTTGATGTGGGTGCCGGCGCCAGCCGCTCCTTGGTTTGCGCCATTGTTCGCCTAATGCGCGGGTTAATGCAATAACGCATGCGGGCGCCACCTCGCCGTGTCCGCCGCTCTGCCGCCGGCAGCTACCAGCCGTCGCCGACGACAAGTGACGTTTCTGTCGCTGAGTGAAAGCATCCATTTCCAACTTCTGAGTTTCACAGGCTAGATCTGGTGACCTGTTTTGCTCTAGTTCCATCTTTTAACTTGCTGTCCTATGCCCCATTTTTGGGTTTGTTTTGTAATAGCATCTTCGGAATCGCTGTTTCTTCCATTCGTTGTAGATGTTCCTTTCAATTTTGCTTACATTCTTCTATTTTATCATTTATTGCAAAAATATTCAGTTTTTGTCTAAAGTTTTTATTAGCCTACACATCTCGTTATATCACGATGCGCCGGCCAGGGTGGCCGAGCAGTTCTAGGGGCTACAGTCTGGAGCCGCACGACCGCTGCGGTCGCAGTTTCGAACCCTGCCTCGGACATGGATGTGTGTGATGTCCTTCGGTTAGTTAGGTGTAAGTAGTTTTAAATTCTAGGGGACTGATGACGTCAGCAGTTACGTCCCATAGTGTTCAGAGCCATTTGAACCATATCACGATGCTAGCACCAAGTGAGATTTCTGTTCCGCAATGAAAAAGTCCCTTTTGACCCTTTCATGGTTAAAATTTATCTCAACATATAAACGGCAATGCCCCGACTGCCTGATTCACTCACACATTCACTCGCAGTTCTGTGAATCATTACTGCCCAGTCCAACCGACTAAGGATAAAACCTTCAAATATGCTGAGCGTTTTGACCTTACGCTACGCGGATAGGTTAAGAAGGGATTTCTTGAAATTCCACCCCTAAGGTGGTGAAATTGGGGATGAAAAGTTTTTTGATACGTCGCTATTAATGCAATTTTGAAGCTAGATCTACGACAATTGGTATTTGGTTTCTCAGTCAGAAATAAAGGTGCACATGTTTCAGCATTTTTAGAAATTCAACCACTAAGGGGGTAAAATAGTGGGTGAAAGTTTTTTGAAATTAATCATTAGTAAAGAACCACCAAAGTATTTTCAAAGCTACGTCTATGAAAACTGGAATCTGACTTCTCAGTTATAAATAAAAAATTACATCTTTTAGTGTTATTGGAAATTTTATTGGAAATTCAACACTTCAACGGAGTGAAATAGGGGAGGAAAGGTTTTATTAAATTATTCACTACGAAGTCAATTTCAAAGTTAAATCTATGAAATATTGTATTTGGCATCTCTGTTAGAAATTAAAGAAAAATACGAGTTTCTCTGTTTTTGGAAATTCAAAATAGAAATGTAAAATTTTT
Source organism: Schistocerca americana (assembly GCF_021461395.2). Taxonomy (NCBI): domain Eukaryota; kingdom Metazoa; phylum Arthropoda; class Insecta; order Orthoptera; family Acrididae; genus Schistocerca; species Schistocerca americana. The sequence goes on along the minus strand of NC_060123.1, from coordinate 631,808,638 downwards.
TAGAAACTATTTCGTTATATTAAAATAAATAATTCCGTGAAAACTTCGTATGTTAGATATAAAGGAATATGCGTTAAAGCATGAAAGTTTCTGTGGAAATACCATCACAAGAATGCAAAAGCTATGATTAACAAAAACCTTGGACGCCAGGTACCAGAATCAATTTTTGGTCAGTAGCTCATTTTGAAAAGACCATGATTTAGAAGCCTTAATTAACGAGAAAGGCGCCGGCCGCTGTGGCCGAGAGGTTCTAGGATCTTCAGTCCGGAACTGCGCTGCCGCTAAGGTCACAGATTCGAATCCAGTCTCGGGCATGATGTCCTTAGGTTGCTTAGGTTTAAGTAGTTCTAAATTCTAGGGGAATGATGTCCTCAGATGTTAAGTCCCATAGTGCCTGGAGCCATTTGTGCCATTTTTAACGTGAAAAGTTTAGAAGGTATTGGTATTTAGTTTCTCAGACAGAAATAAAGAAGCATATGTTTTAGCATTTTTAGAAATTCAACCACTAGATCAAAGAGAGCTATTTAACAGTCACCACGATAAATTGAGTTCGATCATTAATACATTAATTTTTCAGTAGACCAAATAAATGTCAATAAAATTATTTTTGATACAATTACAACACAAATGCTAGCGACGCCGCACTCGCTAAGCAACTTTGGCATATATTTGAAAAATAAAAGGCCAAAAACTGTCTTCTTTTGTAATAAATGGTACATTTTCGCTACCAAAACATATTTACCCTCCTCACAATGAAAAATATGAGATATATCAAATAGGTGTCCAACAAAACATTTGAAGACGGCTTTGACATACAACATACCGATGTTTTCTATATTCTATGACATTTTCTGGGCCATATACGCTATATGATCAAAAGAATCCGGACGCTCGCAAAGACATATGTTTTTCATGTTAGGTACTATGTCCTGTCACCTACTTCCAGATTCTCAATGTCAGCTACCTCAGTAGTCATTAGTCATAGTGAGAGAGCAAAATGGGGCGCTCCGCAAAATTCACGGACTTCGTCAGGTGATTGGGTGTCACTTGCGTCATACGTCTATACGCAAGGTATCCACACTCCTAAACAACCCTAGGTCCACTGTTTCCGATGTTACAGTGAAGTGGAAACGTGTAGGGATACGTACAGCACAAAAGCGTACAGGCCGACCTCGTCTGTTGACTGACAGAGACCCTCCGACAGCTGAAGAGTGTCGTACCGTGTAATAGGCAGACCTCCATCCAGACCATCACACAGGAATACCAAACTGCACCAGGATCCACTGCAGGTACTATGATAGTTTGGCGGGAGGTGAGGGATCTTGGATTTATTGATCGAGCGGCTGCTCTTAAGCCACACATCACACCGGCAAATGCCAAACGACGCCTCGCTTGGTGTAAGGAGCGTAAATATTGGACTATTGAACAGTTGGAAAACGTTGTGTGGAGTGACGAATCACGATACACAATGTGGCGATCCTATGGCAGGGTGTGAGTATGACGAATGGCCGGTGAACTTTCATCTGCCAGCGGATGTAGTGCCATCAGTAAAATTCGGAGGCGGTAATGCTATGGTGTGGTCGTGATTTCCATGAGGGGCCTTGCACCCCTTGTTGTTTTATGTGGCACTGTCAAAGCACAGGCCTACATTGATGTTTTAAGCACCTTCTTGCTTCCCGCTGATGAAGAGGAATTCGGGAATGGCAATCGTATCATTCAACAGATTAGTTTCCTGTTCATAGCGCACGGCCCGTGGCGAAGTGGTTACTGGACAATAACATACCTCTAATGCACTGGCCTGCATAGAGTCGTGATCTGAATCCTATAAACCACCTATGGGATGTTTTGGAACGCCGACTTCACGCCAGGCCTCACAGACCGACATCGATATCTCTCCTCAGTGCAGCACTCCGTGAAGAATGGACTGCCACTCCCCAAGGAACCGTCCAGCACCTAACTTGGCGTATGCATGCGAAGGTGGAAGCTGTCATCAAGGCTAAGGGTGAGGCAACACCCCATTGAATTCCAGCTTTACCGTTGGAAGGCGCCACTAACTTGTAAGTAATTTTCAGCCAGGTGTCCGGATAGTTTTGATAACATAATGTACGTCACACTAAATACAAATTATGTATATGGCAGCAGAGTTACTAAGTTGTTTAGTCAGGCTTCAAAACAATGACTGCGATGTATAAGAAAATACACTTCGTTACTTCAGACATTTTTGGAACAGAGACGGTGAAGATATGGTTTTCGGGATTGAGATGCAATATGTTACCTATTAAAATACGCCGCCCCATATGGTAACTCACTGCCTATTATTATCCATCCTGTGGTCGACAACATTCTTCTCCCATTTCTGATATCACCTCGATACATGAAAGCATGCAAGCATGGCTTTGTTAAGAACGTTTTCCCAACGATCAGCGTTAGTGTGATCGTCAGTGCCCAGCACTCTTTCCAATACGGTGCAGCCTGCATTAACAGAGCTCGTTGTGCGCGATGAAGGGGTACTGCGTCTGCAATGCTTCCCAATTGTTCCTTCGAAGCAGTGAATACCCGTCTGATATCCCATTGGGTACTATGGGTCTCAGTATGGCCCAAACGGCGGAGTATTGATTAATCTGTTGGTAGTCTCCTGTAAGACTGTTTTTCCCTCTTTTAAAACTGTCAGGTTCAAGTCGACCACTACGGACACTTAATGCGGCTTGTACAACAAATTGTCTAAACGCTCGAACATTGTGGCTTACGAGGATTGATGGTTTCGAAAGGGTGGAGCACCCGTAAGACTAATGAGTAGTGCAAATACAGTACAGCACCTCATGCTTAAGAGGGTGCAGTGAGTCACGGTTGGTTTGAGTCGGCAGCGTTTCTGGCTTGATAGTCAAATACTTACGATATATCAACACACTAATTTCTTTAAACTTGAAAAAGTTCTAGCAATGCTGAAGTTACAAAGTGCTCATGACGATATATCCCACACAAGCAAACTGGCAGCCGCTATTAAGTCAGGTAGGTAATTACCTGGTAGTTACTGAAAATGAGTCCGCAGCTCGTGGTCGTGCTGTAGCGTTCTCGCTTCCCACGCCCGGGTTCGATTCCCGGCGGGGTCAGGGATTTTCTCTGCCTCGTGATGACTGGGCGTTGTGTGATGTCCTTAGGTTAGTTAGGTTTAAGTAGTTCTAAGTTCTAGGGGCCTGATGACTATAGATGTTAAGTCCCATAGTGCTCAGAGCCATTTGAACCATTTTTTACTGAAAATGAATAGAGTAATGATATCGGCGCATAAAGCTGATATCGTTCGACGCATTGGATGATACAAGGTGTGCCTGTCACCACCAGCGAGAACAATGTTTAACGTGCCCAAGGCAACGATTTTATGTAGCTGTTTATTGATGACAACTTCACTAAGTATGGAATGCTGGAATGTGCTACCGAAGTTAGTAGCCGGCCGAGGTGGCCGAGCGTTTCTAGGCGCTACATTCGGGAACCGCGCGACCGCTACGGTCGCAGGTTCGAATCCTGCCTCGGGTATGGATGTGTGTGATGTCCTTAGGTTAGTTAGGTTTAATAATTCTAAGTTCTAGGGGACTGATGAGCTCCGAAGCTAAGTCCCATAGTGCTCAGAGTCATTTGAACCATTTGAAGTTCGTAATTGCTCTCGTAAGTATGCACGAAACAGCTTAGTCAGAAAGAGAACGAAAGGACATTCTTTTGTGCCGAGTACGTGCTGATCACAAGGTCTGCACGGAGGCGGGTGTAGCCCAACACCTGAAGTTGTTTTTGCTGGAACGGTATTGCTCCACCAGCAAACCTATTGTGCGTCGATCGGTTAAGTTCCCGGCGACGTCGAAACCAAATGAAGAATGAATGATGGGCTCCATGTGGTTCCCAAGTCGTGCAGCGACCGTAGACCATAAAATTACCAAACATGCAGCAACCAGTCGCAAATTTACCTATTATTTATTCACTTTTGCAAATAGATTTCAACTGATAAAGTCACTTTATGTTTGATCTCTGTTTAAAACAGTATTACTATTCGGGGCACATATTGGTTGAAAGCATCGACGATGGCTGTTAATCAGTTGAAATCGATTTGCAAAAGTGAATAAATAAAACATGATTTTGCGACTGGTTGCTGCATATTTGGTAATCAAATGAAGAATGTTATGTAGATAATTCATTAAGAATGTTTCATCAAAGTAGACATGTTTAGATCGATAGAATTAGGGTATAAGTGTGTCACAGTGCTACAGCGAATGTAAGAGAGGCAGGAGGCTGGGCGAAGTGTAACAGTTGCTGTTATGATAAAATAGTATTCGTGTACATGTGATTTCGCAGTGCACTGTGTGTGTTGTAGCATAAAATGCTTCGATAAAACACAAAGAGACAAAGCATGTGTTCATTGTAACCTTATCTATAGCGTCTGCCTATTCACGTTTTAGAATCCCGTACGAACAGTTTATCATTACTGATGTACCACTGGCGTCGCCAGTGTATGGGGTACGCGTCTAGTTGCCTAGTTAGGTGAAAAGATCGGCGAGTATTTGGCGTCGTCGGCAATACCTTGAAAGGGTTTCAACAGAGAGAAGAAAGAGTTTTGCCCCCACCGACGTTATCTGGATAATTGTGGCACTTCTAGGGCCGCAGAGGTGGAGCTCGAAAAATAATTACAAACTACTAAGAAAGAAACCATGTAGAAGGGCTCATTGCGTAAAACTTTGTAAATCTTGCGCTTTCGGTCAGAAGAAAGCTAGGAAAGATGTACTGCAGGCTGTGTACTTTCTTGGTATGTTTTCACGTTTTTCCTCCTTAGTTTAATGGGTATTAGTAATTTTTGGCCTGCGTAGTGAGGTAATGAATTAGTAAACCATGGTTTTACATAATGTTGATCGGTGATGAGCGAGGTAACATCACCATCCTTTAGACGAAGGTATGAGGCTGGCCTTCCTCCGGGAGAAGCGAGCCGGTGTGTGGCGATTGGAAATTGTAAGTACTGGGTCAGTCAGGTAAGGGAAGGCGCTCTCTGTCTAAGGCTGCAACGTCCGAAACGAATGGAAGTGTTTCCGCACTACTCCAACGCACTTGCTTACGCAGCAATCCCAGGGAGCAGCGTTCGCAGGTCAGTGGGGAATGTCGTTTTGAGAACACTACTCCGAGTATTTGCGAATCTTTTCCAATCGGAGATCTTCTTTTTCTGCCACGTCCTCTTTTAGCAGGTATATTTTAACGAACAATGATCTGGGGCATTTATAAGAAATGATAATTAAATGGACACCCTAGCTGCAAAGAGGCGTTGATATACTTCATGTGTGCCCCGACCGGGACTCGAACCCGGGATCTCCTGCTTAGATGACAGACGCTCTATCCATCTGAGCCACCGAGGGCACAGAGGATAGTGTAGGGACTTATCCCTTGCACGCTACCCGTGAGACCCATATTCCCAACATGTCCACACCACTACATTCGTAGTGCGCCTAATAGATGTTTGCTCATCATCTGCCACGAGTAATGAGTATGATGGGCAAACATCTATTAGGCGCAATACGAATGTAGTGGTGTGGACATGTTTGGAATGTGGGTCTCACGGGTAGCGTGCAAGGGATAAGTCCCTACACTATCCTCTGTGCCCTCGGTGGCCCAGATGGATAGAGCGTCTGCCATGCAAGCAGGAGATCCCGGGTTCGAGTCCCGGTCGGGGCACACATTTTCAACATGTCCCCAATGAAGTATATCAACGCCTCTTTGCAGCTATGGTGTCCATTTAATTATCATTTCATTTCTAGCAAAGCTGCATGGTCATCAACGGTAACTGTTCTTTCAGCAACGGATACTACTGTCATATGCAGTTATAAGAGGTGGGCATGAAAAGAAATTCGTTGTGTAGATACTTGAAATGCCTCCGATGAGGATAACGGAGTTCCTCCTTTCTAAGGCACTTCGCAGTTCCCTTTCTTTCAGGGAACTTTCTTTATTTTGCTTCCTTGCGGGTCAGAAACCCCTCATATCTTCCGGTATGTCATTAAAGTCGACTGGAAAGAATTTTCGAAAGCCGTAACAGTGCTGGAGATCTCGACCCCTGAGTTGGGCAGGCTTATTTGCAGCGAGTGCGCCGCCGTTCTCCCACTCCGCTGGCACTGGTGCTGCAGTGAGCCCTCCAGACCAATCCTTTCTCCAAGCTGGCAGAGCGCAGCACGTAAGCGGACGATGTTTATGTGGCACGTGCTCCGGATCTGCGCGACGCAGGGGGGGAAAGCGGCAAGGGGGATGGCGACCGGTTACCGCTGCAAAGTGTCCACCCCTCGCGGCCGGGCGGCTTCCTCGAGAACTGCTCGCAGATAAAACGGCTGCAGCCGCGGCGCGGTGACTTGGCACTCGCAGCGGCGCCCCTCATTATGCAACTGTTAATGCTAATAGATTAGGAGCGCTGCCAGCGGGGCTATTTTGCGCGCTCCAGCGCTCGCCGGCCGTTTCCTCCAGAGCGGGCCTCGCCCAAAATTTGCTGCCTCGTCCCTTTCAGGCACAGAAGGGGACGGCGCGGACGATTCCGCGGCACTTACGACGATTGCTTCCCCTCCCCAACTTTGTTGATGATTTAGATAAGCGTCTCCTTTCTTCGTCTTATTTATATTTTCGTCGGCGCCAGTTATTCGGGACAAAGAGGCGACGGCGGCGGCGTTGTGCAAATAGAATGACGAACCCGATAAGCAGTGGACAAAGATGACGCGGAGTGTAATAGTTTTTGTTGGAGTCGTTTGTTACTGGAGGCGAAAATAAGTCATAAAAAAAAGCTCTACCCTTTTCCCATTTAATTTGATTGTATCGCAAACTTGCGTCCATTTATTCCTGAATTAGGTAATGTCTGCCGGGAACTACAGGTAGCGACGCAAAGTGGATTTTACGGCTTCAGTCACGCAACTGTGAAACAGGCCAGCTTACAACGACGTAAAAGCCGCACTCCATATCGGGTGGGTCCGTCCATAGGCAGCAGTCTTGCCAGAGAAGCTTATCGGAAAACTTTAATGAGATGCCATTAAACGATTACGCCTGCCGCTGCTAATACCTTTATGTACTCGCTTCAGATGCCCCGCGGAATAAGACGAAATTGTCTTCGCTATTACTGCCCAATGCGATTATTCACAGTACCTTAATACAGCATAATTTGCCATAATTCTGTATTTTTCAGAATCTGAATCATATGTCGAGTACATACACTAAAGCCAAAAAACGACACACCATGATGCAGAAAATCGGTAGTTGCGATGAGCATGTACATACAAACGTTTACACTTTCAGAAAAACTGTATGAAGATAGCTTCACGAATTAAGCAAGTCTGTAACGCATTGCTCGAACTCTAGCCCTTATGAAAGCAGTTATTCTGCTTCACATTTATCGATACAGTTCTCGGATGTCTTCAGGAGGGATACCGTGCCACATTCGGTCCAGTTGTCGGGTGAGAGCGTCAAAATCTCGATTTGTTTGGCCTGCCTGTAACACTCCAAACGTTCTCAGTTGGGGACCTTACTGACCAAGGTAGGGTTTCACAAGGCTGAAGACAAACGTCTCCGTGTGCAGGCGGGAATTACCTTGCTGAAATGTACGCCTAGGATGGCTTGGCATGAAGGACACAAAACGGTGCGTAGAAAATCGTCCACGTACCGCTGTGCTGCAGGGATACCACGGATGACAAGCGAAGGAGTCGTGCTATGAAAAGAAATGGCATCCAAGACCATCACTCTTGGTTTATCGCGCCATATGGAAGGGTAAAGTCAGGATGGTATTCCACCGCCGGCCGGGGCGTCTCCGCTGCTCATCGCGGCTGGGTTCCAAGCGGAATGCACCACTGAAGACAACTCTACTCCAGTCATATTCCAGGCCGAGTGTGTCCGACTCCACTGCAAATCAGTTTGTTGTACAGATATCAACGTTAGTTCGCGCACTGGGCGCCGTAGGCTCAATGCCCTTTCTGTGAGCCGCCTATTAAAGGTCTTTGGGTCTCACTGAGTGCCTCTCTGTACGGCCCTCACATTCTGTCGTCTCTCTATTGTAGCCTCTAAAGGTGGCCCGCTTCCGTCTTGAGTCTGTGTGCGGCTATGGTTCACTCATTCCTGCCAGAATCGTAAAATAATGGCACCTATTCAAACGTCGAGCGATTCGCCGATTACCCAACCGGCTTCTTTGCGCCCAACTACACAGTCTATCCCAAATGCTGACAACTGCGTACTTCGTTTACGCGTTTTTCTGCGAGGTACAGTTACTGTGCAGACGAGTATACGGTATGAAACCTTACGCCCTGCTGTCGACATGTCTCCTGCTACTACCGTTGCCAGCCGTGCGGTGAAATTGCGCTGCAGCATTATACATCCATCCAGCGGCTGCTACGCAAGAGTACAGTCGTATTCCTCTTTTTAGTGTGTCTAACAGGTCGACGAAGGGCAGTTGCAATAATTACGTGCGCTGATGAACCGCTACTCATCCTTTCAGCGCTGTCATATTTATCTCTTTTGGTCATTCAGCCGGAAATGGTATTGAAAGGTTGATTTCTATAGATGAGTGTTTAGGCCGTCATCCTATTGCGGTACTTAATTATTCTCGGCAGAAGGGTACTGATGCAAGCGCTGTACGGTGCACGAGCCTATCACCACCAGCGGAAATGACTGTAGCTGTGGCGATCTGTACTGTCGCAGTCTGAGTCAGTCCAGGTCGCGGATGTTGACAATGGCGGAACACTCGCTCTTGTGTAAAATAATGTGCATAATCTTTAAAGGCGACCAGTAGCAAATGTACACATTCGAGAGCGTGCAGTTGGTGAGGTGGGCAGCCCCAGGTAAGAAAGTGCGCGTATGAAAGGGTCTTTTTGTGCGAACGGGTGAGCAATGTATTCCTCCATCCCTCCCCGCCCCCCCCCCTCACCCTCATTCTTATATATGGATATGGTGTCTGTACTCTCGGGCACGTCCGAAAGTACAGACACCATATCCATATATAAGTATATAGTTCTGGCAATACCGGCCATTCTTGGTAAGAATGTCTTCCACGAGTAATGAGTGTGATTGGGTGGGACACTACGAATGTAGTGTGTGGACATACGAGGTGAGAATGTGAGTCTCGCGGGAGGCGTGCGTGAGATAATCCCTGCAGTCGCGCTAGGATGGATAGAGCGTCTGCCATGTAAGCAGGAGATCCCGGGTTCGAGTCCCGGTCGGGGCACACATTTTTCACCTGTCCCCTTTGATATATATCAACGCCCGTCACCAGCTGAAGGTATTAATATAATTCTAATTTCATTCACGTCTTTCTTGTTCACAATCGCTGCTCCGTTGTCGGTTCACATCCAGGTCTCTATTTGATGGCGTCAAAAACAGATTATGTGAGTGTAGTGTCCGTCAGTCCCTTGCGATATGGCATTTGAGGGTTGGAACACTTGGGTGGAGTGACGCTTCTGAGAAAGATATTGCTGCAGAGCTTGGGCCTCTTGCTGGGTAGTCTGTTTCCGAGTTAGGGAAGCCAGGAAGTGTTGAGTCCTGGCTGTGGTGACTGACTAATCTGTAGCTTTCCCCGAGGTCTAAGTTTGGTTTGAAGGTGATAGTTTCGATGTGAATTGGTGAACCCAAGGATTCTGAGTGTAAAAATCTATCTGCAGCGTCTTGACTGCGCAAAAAGTCAACACCGTCCACCCCCGCGCAAGTGTCGCTCCACACAAGTATAAATTGGATAAACAAAGGACAACCAGTGAGTACTGTCGGTGATGGCTGCCGTGAACACCACAGCAATCCCAGTGAGTGGGCGGTCGCAGATAACTGACTTTCTGTATTACACGGCATTGCACTGATTACTTTTGTGATGTAGATTTTGCAGTTAAGGTATTACCTCATTCTCTAGTATAAATCACAAAAACATCTTGAAAATATTTGTTAACCGTGGTTAACACTGAGCTGATAAACAGGAAGTTAAGCCTAAAGAAGTGTCACATTATTTAGCCTAAATAATAATGTTTAACAAAGTACATAACCATAGTGAAATTGAGAGCATTGAGTTTTGACCTTTTGTCTAGGTACAACAATAGCTCGTCTTAAGTTTAATAATTCAGTTTTCTTCAATTGTAATGGTATGACTCTGCTCAGCAAGGTGGGGTTGCTATATGGCTGCTGATATATTATGTTCATGTCTTAGTAAAATACAAATACGTGTCTTATTGCTATGCCATCTGTTTCATATGTTTATAACGTACTTATAATTCGGTAACATATACTATAACGTATTGTTCTACGAAGTTACTACCTCTATGAGACAATTATTGTCCAGCAGGTAAGTTGTGTTCGGAAAATATGATCTGCATGTGGCACTCAGTTTGTGTCCCATCTCACGTGACATGGGCCATGTGTCTGACCATTGCAGCCAAAGCATACTGTATTGTTGCACTGAACTATGAGGCTATCAGATGAGGGTGTATATATGTGTCACCGAGCCAGCAATCTCCATCTACGTTTTCTCTCCTCGAAACGCTCCACTTCATTGCCAGTTCGCCACAAACTACCTTCCCTTGTGAACGTGTTCGCCGTCTCCTTAAACCTAGGTATCAGATTCTCCAAAATCATCCTTCGGCAGACTTCCACGACCACCACCGGACTACACAGTCCAGAGGGAGCGTATTTTGGTTGAGGGCATGCGGAATCTCTGTAGACTGACATGGTTGATTCCCAGTAGATTTTCGTAGTTCCAACATGACCACAAGAAGAGCTAAGGTATCACGACAAATATACGTTCCCATTTCATACCACATCCTTGTCACATACATTTGATTACAAGCTTCACGAGCACTCAAGAGCATACGCAGGCTTTGTGACTTTTGAGTGGGGTTGGGGAGGGAGAGAGAGAGAGAGAGAGAGAGAGAGAGAGAGAGAGAGAGAGAGAGACCGCATTTTTGCATTGCGGTGAATTACCGTATAGTTTTGGGATACCACTCAAATGCCTCTCGATATTCTCACTACTGGTAATATCCATTACCTCGTTTCGGTTGTTTTCAGTCGGATACTGAACTAGCACATTTTGCGCCGGAGAGACAACGTTGAAGAAAATCTAAACCAGGCCTACTACTATAATAAAGCGACACGTGCATCGCACATGTCATCTCGTAGGATGCCTACTGCAAACACACACACACACACACACACACACACACACACACACACACACACACACACCCTTTTCACTCACTGATTCGACAAGCTTGCAGACGTGGGGAGAGGCCAGGGGTCCCCACGTTTACACTTCATTTAATTCGTGACGACTGGCTCTTTGCTCTTTCCGCGTCACCGCAGCCGCGCATACAGAAGTACCCAGTATCTATTTCTGATGCACCCTCGGTGCAGACATCTGTTATCAGAGTACGACTCCGAGTGACAGATGTTCAAAAAGCGTTTTGTATGCCTGGTCGTATGCCCGAGGGGAGCTGCTTGCCTCCCAGCGTGTGTTCTGTGTTCCGCAGTCTTCTGCGCATAGTCAGTCACACAGGGTTTATCGGAGCACTCATGCAATCACTTCCGAAAAATTTGGTTTGCAAAGGAGTGGCCACTGCAAGTAGTATGTTGCTGTGAGCGCCGCGGAACCATTTAATGCGACTTGTTCACATATGTATATTCGCAACAGTCATTGTCCCTCCATCGATAAGACACGCCCAAAAACACACTGACGATAACACGCTACTAGTATTTGTTACCGCTATTCAGAATCTCGTCTTTGTTGCTGTAGGGAAGGCAGGACAGGTACAAGAACCCGAGCACAAGAAGTTACCGAGTTGGCTTTTCTAGAATATACGTGCAACTGTGTGCGTTGACAACTACAAATCCCTTACAAGATCGCACTAAGTCTTCTGGAAGCTTACGTTCTCCAAAATTCACAGAGATGAAGTCTTGAAGGATATAAAAAGTGTGGGAGCCATAGACCCAGACAAAGTCAAACCATCAGCGCCCACGGTGGCGTTATTTTAGAACAACTGCTCCATATAGGGCTGTAGCCGAAAACGCTGTAGAAGGCAGGCGCTGAATCACAATAGTCGCCTGTAAACCCCAGAAATGCAAACCCACAAGGAAAACCAGAACTATGACATCTCGCTACATATCTCGTAGCTATGTCGATTACCATAAGGGAAACGGAAACATCTGAATATATTACTATACACAGAGTTCCCCAAGAAATCACGAAATATCCTCCCCACGAGGGAGAGAAAAGGGGGAGATTCACGAACGGTAAATTATTCTTTGGGCTTTTTAGGTGCAGATTGGTTGGTTATTTGACATATTGGACGATATTTTCATTATGACAAAGGCCGTTACCCGCTGGAATCCGCTACTGCTTGCGCATATTCGAAAAGCCCAACCGTTAATGATCCAGCTGCGTGAGGTCAATCTACATGCCACATGACTTCTTTAGTTATTTAATACAAACTCTCTCCTCTTGCTAACAAGTAATTTATTAATTCGACGAATGGTTTTTGGCATTTACATCACACCATTTCTGAAAATTGTGCTGTGGAGAAGCAATGTCAGTCAGTCATTCTAAACATGGAACTCAATTTTCAGATCCACTTTAAAATTGCTTGATGTAAAGGCCAAAACTGGTCGTGGAAACTGCTGAATATCTGGAGGAGCTTTTTTTCATTAACTGAGCATACAGTTGCGCAATCAGAATCTTCAGAACATGCAGAAACTAATAGTTCTTTAGGAGCCTAATCACAGCGGACGAGTGATAGGTGTAACACTATGGCCGTCCTTAAAAAAGCAAGGCAAGCAGTGGAAACATGGATTCATCGCCGTCGAAATAGGCTGAGACCAGAATGTCAATGGATAATTTGATGCTTAGTGATTTTTGAGACTGAAGTGGTGTAGGTTTAACACTTTAACCTCCAACGAGGCAAACTGTCGCTGGGGCATACACCATAAATCTGCACACGAGGTTACGCCGGGCTCCAAGATGACGTGGCGCACTATTTGTTTGTATATGGAGTTGAGCAGGGCGTTGAGCAAGCTTGGGCCGTGTCTTTGTTTCATTAGACAACAATTTACAGCACCAGAGCGCATATGAATACAGAAAACCCTTGCGGCCAACCTATTCTAGTATATTACAGTATAGTTCACGTAATACAGTAATAATATAAGCTAATCTCCAAGGTGGGCAACAATAATATACAGTAAACGTTATCCTAAGATACAAGCATACCCTATGTACATAAAACAATATTGTTTCTACTCGGAAATGACTTTGCAAGAGGGCACCAACTGAAACAGCAGCAAGCAGAGTGGCTCATTAGGAACATCTACAATCCACTACTACCGTCACCTCCACCGCATCCCACACAGGCAACTGACGGGACGACACAGTATACCCAAATACACAATCTACTCTAGAACTTACAAGAAAAATGCACAAACAAAGAAAAGGCACAATGAGTTATTGCTAACACACAATTATCTCGTAACGGTCCTGCCGTATTTTCAAATTAAAAATAATAATTGGGCACTGAGATTGTACCACGGCCATGCCATGCAAATACACTTAACACATTCCTGGCAGAAGTTAATTCACTGCTGCCTCACAATGCTTCTACACAGCAACAAATACGACTTCTTCCCCTTCGTTCGAATGAAGAAACCATTGCGTGGCAGGCGTTTTCAGCATGACAGTGAGGTGATATGAGACGTGGAAGTTTCCTGCACAGCCAAAATGCAGAACTGATGTCTCTACCAAGTCACTGGGAAAAATATGTCGTACTGAAGGGTGAAAATATAGAGTGGGAGTTCAATTAGCTTGAAGTTCATGGTGGCAGATTGAATGTTTTGACGTGATAATTAAATCTTTACGACTGGTCCTCGTACTATGACCACGTTGGCTGCCCAAACAGGAGGAGTGTACAAACTTCATCTCACCGGTTTCATTCATACTGACAAGGCATGAAGGATACGGATAGGACTTCAGTTTACGTCAATAGACTGATGCAGCTGTCAATTGCTTTTTCAGAAGATCGAGTTGGAAAGTTTTAGGCATGATCATACAGAGTGTAACGAGTAAAACTGAAGATACTTTTATATGTGATACTTTAATATCTACACACAGTAAGGTAATGGTTATTTTTCCCTTCATCGAACAGTCTTCCCGCAAGTCACATAATTTACTGCTGATTCTTTCTGTATGGTCGTAACTGCACGACTATGTGGACTATCCCTGTCAATCTAGTCTACTCATTATACATTCTTACGTCCACCATCAACACCTGACCTGCTGGCCAGGAGGAAAATAACTATAAAAAGCTTGCTCTTGCAATATGTTCTTACAGTTATACCCAACCTCAAAATATACGACTTGTAATAGCTATTATTATTGGTCTGCAAATGACTTAAATACTGATGTAATGTTTTTCAGTAAACCATCCTCAGTCGCCAATTGAAATATCTGCACTAGTGCCGACTACACCCTGCATAATTAGTATGGTCAGTAATAATGCAAGGGCTGCAGTCGAGCATGTAAGTGCTCAGTTCCGTAAGCGTGACGTCTCTGCATCGTATCTCGCTGTTCGTAGTCTTCTCTGTCCCACGTTATTGCAACAGCAAATTTTTTACGTCTGTGCTAATTGTCAATGTTCATCATCTGCATGCTGATAAAAGGAGATATAATTTTATTCGGAAGGATATTGGTAATAAGGAGCTACATGAGAAATTTCTTCTACATTAGTAGTGCCATTTTATTTGCGTTATTGTATCTAGATACAAGTATAATGTGGGACCTATGGAGCACTAAGGGTATAAGGATGATACTAAGAGTAGAAACATCACAAATAATAATTATTATGACACGCAGTATATGTAATGAGCTCTGCTTTTTTTTCCATATTCATGGTTTTTCAACGTGTTCGTTGAAAAACCATCTTGGTTTACATTCGGAGTTATCTCACCATTTCGCAGCATATCACACATATCGAAAGATATCACCGAATGTAGGTGCAGACAACTGATAGTACGATTGATTGAATTTTTACACATTCTTCTCTAGAAGCTCAGTCCCTACTCTGTTCGCCGATGTACGCGTAAGTTTGTAATCTTTTATACAGTTCTTCACCTTCCTGTAAAAAGGTACCGGCAGCGAGATTCGAGCCAACGACTTTGCGCTTATTAAGCTAAGCTCTTACTCTATCGGGTGCGGACTCTCTCTTCCAATACTAAGAACTAAAGTACGATACCTCGCCTAAAATCTTCCTTAATGAAGGGCAAAAAAGAAAAAGAAAGAGAGAGAGAGAGAGAGAGAGAGAGAGAGAGAGAGAGAGAGAGAGAAATTCTCGTCGACATTTTAGTGTTGCAGCAAGACTAGATTAACTGCTCGAGGTTGTCGAGTGGATTCTACCGCACACGCACGCAATATTAGGTAACTTTATTATTATGTGAACAATATAAGTTACTTAATTTGGAAACAATACATGTGCATATCTATGACCATCTGTTTTGTTAGTGCCGGTGCACTATGACTATTTTTGCTTGACGCATACAGAATGATAGTCACATCTCAAGATAAAATTAAATTAAAAGTTTATATACAGTGTGAGTAATTGTTCTGTAAGATCACAGCTGTATCTGATGACCTAACGCGATGATTACGACTGGAGATGAGCGGCACTGCACTCTTACCTTAGCAACCTTCCAGTAATGGCGGCATATGTAACTTCTTGAGCGATTTTATATGGTGACGTCTCCCATTCGTCACTGTGTTGGGTGGCGACTGAACTTACTCTTGGTTCTGTCGTGAAGTACCAACTTTAACATTGGACTTCGTTCTTTGGACGACACCGTGGTAATGGGTATTGATACAACGCCACAGCTGTCAGTGTTGGCAACGGAACTGCGAGTTTCCGCCAGACGCCGATAGCGGTCGAGTGAATCCCTTTGGACCCAATGGTGCGTTCCTGCTGCGCCACACCTCCAGCGTCTCTATACTAAGAGTGCTCTCTGCCGCCACAATATAGGACGGCCAGTGGCAGCCACTCAGCCTACTTGAACATAGAGCTTCTTTGCTACGACACCATCGTTTGTCCTTAGTACAGTGACCCACTTCCTTGTTGACATTCAGAGCTAGACTTAATTTACACTCCTGGAAATGGAAAAAAGAACACATTGACACCGGTGTGTCAGACCCACCATACTTGCTCCGGACACTGCGAGAGGGCTGTACAAGCAATGATCACACGCACGGCACAGCGGACACACCAGGAACCGCGGTGTTGGCCGTCGAATGGCGCTAGCTGCGCAGCATTTGTGCACCGCCGCCGTCAGTGTCAGCCAGTTTGCCGTGGCATACGGAGCTCCATCGCAGTCTTTAACACTGGTAGCATGCCGCGACAGCGTGGACGTGAACCGTATGTGCAGTTGACGGACTTTGAGCGAGGGCGTATAGTGGGCATGCGGGAGGCCGGGTGGACGTACCGCCGAATTGCTCAACACGTGGGGCGTGAGGCCTCCACAGTACATCGATGTTGTCGCCAGTGGTCGGCGGAAGGTGCACGTGGCCGTCGACCTGGGACCGGACCGCAGCGACGCACGGATGCACGCCAAGACCGTAGGATCCTACGCAGTGCCGTAGGGGACCGCACCGCCACTTCCCAGCAAATTAGGGACACTGTTGCTCCTGGGGTATCGGCGAGGACCATTCGCAACCGTCTCCATGAAGCTGGGCTACGGTCCCGCACACCGTTAGGCCGTCTTCCGCTCACGCCCCAACATCGTGCAGCCCGCCTCCAGTGGTGTCGCGACAGGCGTGAATGGAGGGACGAATGGAGACGTGTCGTCTTCAGCGATGAGAGTCGCTTCTGCCTTGGTGCCAATGATGGTCGTATGCGTGTTTGGCGCCGTGCAGGTGAGCGCCACAATCGGGACTGCATACGACCGAGGCACACAGGGCCAACACCCGGCATCATGGTGTGGGGAGCGATCTCCTACACTGGCCGTACACCACTGGTGATCGTCGAGGGGACACTGAATAGTGCACGGTACATCCAAACCGTCATCGAACCCATCGTTCTACCATTCCTAGACCGGCAAGGGAACTTGCTGTTCCAACAGGACAATGCACGTCCGCATGTATCCCGTGCCACCCAACGTGCTCTAGAAGGTGTAAGTCAACTACCCTGGCCAGCAAGATCTCCGGATCTGTCCCCCATTGAGCATGTTTGGGACTGGATGAAGCGTCGTCTCACGCGGTCTGCACGTCCAGCACGAACGCTGGTCCAACTGAGGCGCCAGGTGGAAATGGCATGGCAAGCCGTTCCACAGGACTACATCCAGCGTCTCTACGATCGTCTCCATGGGAGAATAGCAGCCTGCATTGCTGCGAAAGGTGGATATACACTGTACTAGTGCCGACATTGTGCATGCTCTGTTGCCTGTGTCTATGTGCCTGTGGTTCTGTCAGTGTGATCATGTGATGTATCTGACCCCAGGAATGTATCAATAAAGTTTCCCCTTCCTGGGACAATGAATTCACGGTGTTCTTATTTCAATTTCCAGGAGTGTATTGCTGCATTATTCGAAATGACTCTTTGTATGCTTGGAGAAATACAAGTTGAAGAAATCTTCTGTTTACTGTTTTAACCTATTCGCTAATCATTTACGCTCCTGTGCAGCTCTCCTACGACGACAGCTGCTGCACCACACTATAGCCTACCTCTACTGTGATAAACAACAAACACCACATTTTCAAACTCGATTTCTTGTAAACGATTGACAGTTGTGTCTTCCTGTTAACATATGTTGAAGTCCAACTCGTGCACTGTGTATATGAATGATATGAGGAAATCTGCACAGTCCTCTTGATGGTACAAGTAAAACCATTGTCAAATGGTTCAAATGGCTCTGAGCACTATGGGACTCAACTGCTGAGGTCATTACTCCCCTAGAACTTAGAACTAGTTAAACCTAACTAACCTAAGGACATCACAAACATGCATGCCCGAAGCAGGATTCGAACCTGCGACCGTAGCGGTCTTGCGGTTCCAGACTGCAGCGCCTTTAACCGCACGGCCACTTCTGCCGGCTAAAACCATTGTCGAATAAAAATCTGGATACTCGCATAACGACTGCTGCAGGAATTGTCCGAGGCTGTGCAGTCCGCTGTTATAGCAGGTTTGCAGGTGTGGTTGCAGAAGCGGTGGCCATGGGCAGTGCCCAGAGCCAGATGAAGCAGGAGCGGAGTCTGTGCCCCCCTAGCAGAGCAGCAGCAGCAGCGGCGGCTGGCCGGATTTACGGGCCGGAACTGCGCCCGCCGCCGGAGACACTCGCTGCAGACGCGGCGTAATGGGCTATATAATGAAGAACAGGCCCCCAGCGGCACCGCGGCCAGAGTGCTAACCCGGCAGGGCCCAGGGGGCGTCTGGGATGGATGTCCAGCACACCTGCCCCCACAGGTGGGCAGGCGCAGTGGTGGCTCAAGCGGCCAACCGCGACGGACGCGAGTCGGCGAATTAGTGTTCGTCTGCGTCATGGCTGTCGGGGTGGTTTTAAAGCCTATTCAGCTGCCCACTGCTCATTTCCGGATTAAGACTATAAGCTCACGCGACAAAGTAATTGTTTGATCCTGCAAAGCTGTCGAATATATGAGGTGTCTAAGAAATCTGCTTCTCTGATCGTTAGACAACAATTCAAACAAATCGTATTAAAGAGTTGGATTACGAAATGCATCAATAACAATCTCTAACATTGACAATAACACAGAAGTGTCGCAAGAAAAGGGTTCTTATTTGCAAGAACTCGATTCAGTATATACAGTTTCCAAGTCGCTGGTCTTTTTCTATTCTTTATTATATTTCGATCCCCCTCCCCCCCCCCCCCCCCGGAGGGTGGGGACGGGCTGGCAAAAGTGTAATAAACCGCTCTGCAGCCTACAGATAAAGTTAAAAAACATAATGAGGAGATATAACAATAAAAAGAGGTAATAAAATGGTGACTGTTTAAAGCTAGTACATGGCGAAAAAGTTTTGAAGAAAACATAAAAAAACAAAGGGGTCAGTGATGCTGATTAAAAACACTTAGGAAATAGACGGGCACAATTAAAAGACACAGCGACAGTCTGGTTTCTGTTCGCAACACTTCAAAGAGGGGACACGGAAAACACTGCACTATAGAGTACGAAGGCATATAGGCTGGGGAGGGGGAGGAGGGAGGACCCAGATAGATGAGGGGGGCAAAAGGGGAGGAAAGGGTAAGCAAGAAAAGGGGGGAGCCGATGGAGGGAGAGGGCACAGAAAAGGGGGGAGCAGGGCAGACGCGAGAAAAGGAGTGGGGAAGACAGAGTGGAAAGAAAAAATACTCGGGGGGGGAATGGAGTCAAGGAGTGGCTAGGTGTAGAAAAAACAAAATGGAAGGGGGAAGGGAGCCTGGGAAAAGGACAGGGAGGGAGGGAGGGTGGGAGGGAGGGGGGAGGTGAGGATCATAGTTGATAGGAGGGATAAATGGAGGGAGGGGGAGTTGATGGAAAAGGAGATGAGGGATTTAGAGGTGGAGGGTAGGGGGGACACAACAGTGAAGGCATGGCAGTGGGCAGGGGCTGGAGAGGAGCAACCAGGGAACCAGGTGATGAGGGGGATCAAGTCAGTGGCAGGTGTAGAGGATGAAGACATGTTCAAGGAAAAGGAACAGATTGGGGGAGTGGAGTCGTCATAGAGGATCCGTGTGGGGGATGGGGGTGTATACTGAAGGCAAGGTGGAGTACATGGCACTCGAGGATCTGTAACGACTTACAGAATTTGGGGGAGGGGCGGGTTGATAGCCAGGCGGGACTGGCATAACAGAGGAGGATGATAGAGGGGTTCAACCTCCATGTCCAGCCAGAGAGAAGTTCAAGGAGATGGAGGTGGTTGTGGGCTTTGGATTGGATGAGCGGAGATGAGGGATCCAGGTGAGGTGATGGTCAATGGTGAGTCAAAGGTAGGTGAGGGTGGGGGAGAGGCGTACAGATCGAGCACAGATGGTAAGGGAAAAATCAAGGAGCTGGAGGGGCGAATGGTATAGCATATGATGATTGCCTGGTTCTTGGAAGGATTGATTTTGAGGAGCCACTGGTTAAACCAGGTGGCAAAAAGGTCAAGGTGATTCTGGAGAAGGTGTTGGGACTGTTGAAGGGTAGGACCGACGGCAAGGAAGGCGGTGTCAAGGGGCATACTGCAGGACATGGGGAGTGGAGGGGGAGGTAGGGGCCCATCTGCCATGTAGAGGAGGTGTTGCTGGTCTCCAAGTGTCCGAGCTTGATGCTGCTGTGGGAATGAGCTGCGACCAGTCAGTGCGGTGCTTATGTCCTCTTCACATAGAGGATGCTACAGTCGCGTTGTCGTCCTGGAGAGGGGTCGGTGAGCGTGCAATTGGCTGACATAAACTTCACAGCCCTACCTGCTCTCTCGTTCCGGACTAGAGTGCCGGCGCTTGACTTCACGCCATAATAATAATAAATACTCAACCAAAAGAAAACACGACCTCTTTTGACCGCTATACGTACTGTACTTCCGGTAGCAGGTGGTCATGTGACACTCCTCCGCACCTCTCTCCATCCTTCCGACGTATCTGGTATGGTTAGTGGTTTGTTTGTTTGTTTGGAATTTGTGTAAGTAGTGTGGAGTGACACTTGTGCGGCTCCCGAGGCACTTCACGTAAGGTTTTGTTTTAACATTTGTTGGCTTCGCCAACTCGCAACCAAACTGTCACACTCCAATCTAAACCAGGCCGTAGGCTAAGGTACTTATCAGTCTGTCACCACAGTCAGAACTTTGGTTTTCACATTTCTTGTCTTCGGCAACTCATAAACAAGTTGTCAAATTGTAATCTGTGGCTACGCTACAGCTCAGTCAGTCATCCCAAACAGATTGTCTGCTTTTACATTCGTTAATTTGGCCAAGTTACCTTCCACCCCATCCTAGACGTCGATTTAAACTGCAGATGAGTCTGTCACCACAACTAGATTTTTTTTCTTCGATATACCTCGGTCTCGCCAAATCTTAACCAAATTGTCACATTCCGACATAACGCACACCGTGTATGAAGATAGACAAACCAGCCTAAAACAGTTGTAAGTTACATAAATTATCATAAGAAATGGACTGGTCGCAATTTTTCGAACTCCCGACGTAAATTGCAACTAATTCCCAGTATCTCGTACACTGCTACAGGGGAATCAAATTCTTAGCGCACTAAATGTATTCGCAGTTGCGAATAGGGGCAACCATCAAGTGTAGAATGGAATGACAATGAAAACATGTGCCGGACCGGGACTCGAACCCAAAGTTCCTGCTTATCGCGAGCGGTCGCCTTACCATTTGGCTATCCGAGCACGCCTCACAGCCGTACCGAAAGTTCCATAAACCGTCAACCATGTGCCTACAACCTGTACTCGTGCATCCATTATGTGTATTCCGGTACTTGAAAGCTGCATGCCCGGTGTCGGCGGATAAATAAGATATTGCAGTGCCTGTGTTCTCCTGAATTACGATGGAAAGTTCCTTTGAATATGCATGCATGTCCAAAGAACTTTGCGTAGTAATTCAAAGTAACACAGCCACGGCAATATTGTATAAATTCTTAGCGTGCCTGAATGTTAGCTCTGAAAAACCACTTATCTCAGCAAGGTACCCAGGACCTACAATTTGTCTTTTCACTGAAGTGTCACTTGCAAGAAGTCTTCCGAACCCTTGTGTTACTGCCATTAGGTTGTGTGCAGTTAGCACAGTAGTATGGGAAAGCTGCGGGGTCTCGGCCGTCTTGTCACGCTCCGCGCGGCTTCATCCGTCGGAGGTTCGAGTCCTCCCTCGGTCATAGGTGAGTGTGTGTTGTCCTTAGCGTAAGTTAGGTTAAGTTAGATTAAGTAGTGCATAAGCTTAGGGATCGATGACTTTAGCAGTTTGGTCCCATAAGATCTTACCACAAAATTTCCAAGATGGGAAGGTGAGTAAACGTGCCGGAATAGAAGGAAAGAGCTGTCGTGTTCGGTCATGCCCGTGGCCACACAGAGTTTAAGTTGCCCGATTTGTTGGTGCATCAAAGCGAACTGGGAAACGTGTCTACAAGGAATGGTAACAACTCGTAGCCATGTAAGAAGGCATAAGAACAGTGGTCGAATATAGACCATAACAGACAGGGACCAGGGACGAAGACTACGCCATGAATGACATTCATCGGTTTTCCGAGGGAAAATTTTGAAAGCAAGTGAGCCGAGCCCACAGCTTTACATAAAGCTGCACGTCTTCAGTGCAGCAGACAACACACAGTAGGTGCCTTTAGACGTGAGGTGGCAGTCCACGGTTTTCTGTGTTTGCAAATGATGCAACTTTTCGGGTATAGAGCTTGTGGCTAAGCCTGGAGGTGCTTCTGTGATGTTTCCCGTATCGTAACCTGGAGCCTTCCGTTCAGTTTACCCTGAACGTGAATCACGATGTGTAACCGAGAAGGTTAGCGTGTGTTGCCTTTTCTTGTACATCTTCATGACGAGTGTATTGTGGGAACCTGAATCTTCCTAATTAACAGCCCTGTACGTAGAACTGAACTCATACCTCCCGTGTTTCAACAACACGT
This sequence comes from Schistocerca americana, assembly GCF_021461395.2. Classification (NCBI taxonomy): domain Eukaryota; kingdom Metazoa; phylum Arthropoda; class Insecta; order Orthoptera; family Acrididae; genus Schistocerca; species Schistocerca americana. Next base: position 631,786,048 of record NC_060123.1, on the reverse strand, counting down.
AGCCATCCTATCGTGCCTATCGTACCTCGACTGACCCGGTAAATCACGCAATTATCAACTCGTAGAAAATCTCTGGGACTATCTGGAACAAAAGGTGAAACACATCACACATCATATTCGCAGTCCAGTAGTTCTATGGCATCTAAATATCAATGTGTGACTTCAGCCATACAGCTACACTATGTGATCAAAAGTATACGGATACCTGGCTGAAAAGACTTAAAAGTTCGTGGTGCCCTCCATCGGTAATGCTGGAATTCAATATGGTGTGGCCCACCCTTAGCCTTGATGACACCTTCCACTCTCGTAGGCATACGATCAATCACGTGCTGGAAGGTTTCTTGGGGAATGGCAGCCCATTTTTCACGGAGGAAAGGTATCGATGTCAGTCGGTGAGGCCTGGCTCGAAGACGGCTTTCCAAAACATCCCAAAAGTGTCCTATAGGATTCAGGTCAGGATTCTGTGCAGGCCACTCTCATTACAGGGATATTATTGTAGTGTAACCACTCCGCCACAGGCGACGCATTATGAGCGGGCGCAATCGCCATCCCCGAACTGCTCTTCAACAGTGGGAAGAAAGAAGGTACTTAAAACATCAATCAAGCCTGTGTTGTGATAGTGCCACGCAAAACAACGAGGGGTGCAAGCCCGCTCCATGAAAAACACGACCACACCATAACACCACCGCCTCCGAATTTTACTGTTGGCACTACACACGCTGGCAGATGACGTTTTCCGGGCATCCGGAATACCCACACCCAGCCATCGGATCGTTACATTGTGTACCGTGATTCGTCACTCCACACAATGTTTTCGCTCCTTACACCAAGCGAGGCATCGTTTGGCATTTACTGGCGTGATGTGTGGCTTATGGGCAGCCGCTCGACCATGAAATCAAAGATTCCTCACCTCCCGCCTATCATACTACCTGCAGTGGATCCTGAAGCACTTTGGTATTCGTGTGTGATGGTCTAGATATATGTCTGCCTATTAGTACACATTACGACACTCTTCAACTGTCGGTGGTCTCTGCAGTCAACAGACGAGGTTGACCTGTACGCTTTTGTGCTGTACGTGTCGCTTCACGTTTCCACTTCACTATCATGTCGGAATCAGTGGCGCTAGGGATGTTTAGGAGTGTGGAAATGTCACGAACAGACGTATGACGCAAGTGACACCCAGTCATCTGACCACGTTCGAAGTTCGTGAGTTCCACGGAGCGCCCCATTCTGCTCTCTCACGATGAGTACTAAGGTCGCTGACACGGAATACCTGGCAGTAGATGGCAGCACAATGCACCTAATATGAAAAACGTATGGTTTTGGGCGTGTCCAGGTACTTCTGATAACATAGTGTATGTACACTGAGATACTAGAGACAGAATTGATTAGAATGTATGAGGACCTAGGGAACGAAAGATTAATGTTTCAACAAGACTATGCATCTAAGAATGTTTCCACTACAACCAGAAATGGTTTGAAGATAAAGATATCGATCTATTGCCCTAGCATGTACATAATCCGGATATGAAACCCGTTGAAAACCGTTGGGAATGCTTGCAAGGCGTGTTTTCCGCAATGGAGGGCAATCTGAGGCCAAACGTAAGGTGAAAAGTGCGATACGAGAAGACTGGGCGCCAATTTCACTGCAAGAACTACAAACCCTAACACAATCAATGCCGAAGAGAATTTCTGAGGTATTTAGGAAGAATGGAGCTTGGACGAAGTATTAACAATGCAATATCACAACAGCACAGTGAATGTCCTTAACCCAACTTCCACCCAGGAAATGCAAACGCCTTATTTCGTTACACGTGTTATGAAAGAAACTACTTTATATAAACTCCTGGAAATGGAAAAAAGAACACATTGACACCGGTGTGTCAGACCCACCATACTTGCTCCTGACACTGCGAGAGGGCTGTACAAGCAATGATCACACGCACGGCACAGCGGACACATCAGGAACCGCGGTGTTGGCCGTCGAATGGCGCTAGCTGCGCAGCATTTGTGCACCGCCGCCGTCAGTGTCAGCCAGTTTGCCGTGGCATACGGAGCCCCATCGAAGTCTTTAACACTGGTAGCATGCCGCGACAGCGTGGACGTGAACCGTATGTGCAGTTCACGGACTTTGAGCGAGGGCGTATAGTGGGCATGCGGGAGGCCGGGTGGACGTACCGCCGAATTGCTCAACACGTGGGGCGTGAGGTCTCCACAGTACATCGATGTTGTCGCCAGTGGTCGGCGGCATGTGCACGTGCCCGTCGACCTGGGACCGGACCGCAGCGACGCACGGATGCACGCCAAGACCGTAGGATCCTACGCAGTGCCGTAGGGGACCGCACCGCCACTTCCCAGCAAATTAGTGACACTGTTGCTCCTGCGGTATCGGCGAGGACCATTTGCAACCGTCTCCATGAAGCTGGGCTACGGTCCCGCACACCGTTAGGCCGTCTTCCGCTCACGCCCCAACATCGTGCAGCCCGCCTCCAGTGGTGTCGCGACAGGCGTGAATGGAGGGACGAATGGAGACGTGTCGTCTTCAGCGATGAGAGTCGCTTCTGCCTTGGTGCCAATGATGGTCGTACGCGTGTTCGGCGCCGTGCAGGTGAGCGCCACAATCAGGACTGCATACGACCGAGGCACACAGGGCCAACACCCGGCATCATGGTGTGGGGAGCGATCTCCTACACTGGCCGTACACCACTGGTGATCGTCGAGGGGACACTGAATAGTGCACGGTACATCCAAACCGTCATCGAACCCATCGTTCTACCATTCCTAGACCGGCAAGGGAACTTGCTGTTCCAACAGGACAATGCACGTCCGCATGTATCCCGTGCCACCCAACGTGCTCTAGAAGGTGTAGGTCAACTACCCTGGCCAGCAAGATCTCCGGATCTGTCCCCCATTGAGCATGTTTGGGACTGGATGAAGCGTCGTCTCACGCGGTCTGCACGTCCAGCACGAACGCTGGTCCAACTGAGGCGCCAGGTGGAAATGGCATGGCAAGCCGTTCCACAGGACTACATCCAGCATCTCTACGATCGTCTCCATGGAAGAATAGCAGCCTGCATTGCTGCGAAAGGTGGATATACACTGTACTAGTGCCGACATTGTGCATGCTCTGTTGCCTGTGTCTATGTGCCTGTGGTTCTGTCAGTGTGATCATGTGATGTATCTGACCCCAGGAATGTGTCAATAAAGTTTCCCCTTCTTGGGACAATGAATTCACGGTGTTCTTATTTCAATTTCCAGGAGTGTAATTCCGTCATGATAGTTCGTGTCTCCTATATATCTATTACCTTCATAATAAATTCAACACAGTATGCTACAGACATTATACTATTAATTTCGTAGGATCCTTGCCTCTATACCAATTTCTACTATTGTACCCGCCATACCCTCTACGTGGCATACCTAACGAAACTTGTGAATTCCCTCACTCGGCGTTTTGAGGACGTTGTCACGGCTGTAGGCGTGATTGTACGATATTATCTACATGTCTCTTGGGGATGCTGGGAAAGTATTGCTTTCTAATTGTGTTTTTAAACCATAACTGAAATGAACAAGCTGTGCCCCAAAGAATTTTATGTAAATAAAACAATTATAAATTGCTCTGCTTGCATCCCTACACCTAATCCCTTCATTTATGGTTAATCCAACTGTTGCATTATATTGCAGTTAATATCTTCAATTAATAACTGTAATCAAACTGAATCACCTATCCAAATTGGGGCTTAAATAATTACACCACTACGTGACCCTTCCTTATCAAATGGATAACTGCCTCCGCCGCAAATCGATACGTTTTCAGTCATTCGGTTCTAACCTAAATACGCACTACTTTAAGTTTCCCGACAATTATAGGCACTCGACGACCACCATTTAGGCTGAAGTCCTTCCTGTTTGCGTGTCATCTTCGATTGAGGGACGACACTTCTGCACCGACAGAACCGTTCGTCACTTGGTATTTCACCCTTCTCCCTACGTACCCCTTAAAAGTTCGAATGTTTCCGAAAATATGTCCTAAATTTCCAAGCAAAATTTCACATTTAATCCCTGCTCCTGAAAACGGGACACTTCGAAACTCTTCACGATCTCTGTAACAACTTCCAGTGAAATAGCAATAGCTCAGGGTCCAAAGGAAATATCAGCAACGTGAAACTAAGTAATTAATCGGGTGTTTGTGACGTACGCTTTTCTGTGTACTTCTCGTCGCTAGGACTGTTCTTTGGCGCGAATAAAACGATATTTTGCCAGAACCTTCAGATGCACACCCTCCTGTGCTCTTGCAGTTGCCTGGATGACGTGTCGTTGTCGTGCATCTAGAACGGTGTAAGTGCGATCAATGTTTTCTTTTATTTTACTATATATGGAATGTTTTTGTGGATTATCTCGTATGACCGACTACGAAATTCAGAAATATTAGATGAAATTTCACTAACTTCACAAGTAGAACTTGAATACGCCAGCTCTCTTCCTGGAACTAGATGTGTGTGTTATACCCATCACTATTATCATAAAGATGTCGAACATGAAGTTTGTCAAAAGCAGAAGTGATGAAGAATTTGCCAGACAATGTAAGGATCGAGTGGGATAGTTCATCTTTGTAATGAGTCGTACGAAACAAGAGAATGACCAGAAGATACTCCTACAAAAGTAATTATACCAACTGAGAAAAAGGAGACTAGCATAAAGTATGAAGAACGTCAGAATATCAGATTAACTCTTCGTGCAGCCAAAATGTTATTGACAGTGCTGAACAGATTATTATATGGAAAGTTGCGATGGAATATTCAACGAAAATTTGGATTTAGAACTGGCAAAGGAACAAGAGATGCAGTTGGAAAACTAAGAAGAGATGGTGAGATATGTTAATAGTGTATTTGTTGACTTAGAAACAGGCTGTGGGAACAGATCGATTTGTGTAGATGATTCGTTCACGTGAGGTACCTTAGGATATCGTACACTAGATTGTATGGCATTTTGACCAGCAGTTTTCTGACAGATTTGTCTCGAATTGGTGCCCAAGTAACGGAGCCCACTTGGTTTTCTGTTGATTGTTGTAGTTTGTGACGTGGACACTGTTCTAGCAGCTGTAATTACACGAGATGGGTAGAAATAAAACTGTCCCGGAAAATATTTCATGCACCTTAAGACATACAATCTAACATCTGCTCCGCTTGCAGATAACGTGAGTTGAGCTGCCTATCTTAAAGTACATCAAATATTTTCCAGGCGTTTTATTTTGGTCACTATGTACATTTGTATCTGCCTGAAGCTGAATAACACTCGTAACTGCATTCGTAATAAATAAAAATAAAATAATGTTTGGCACCATATGGGAATGATTATGTTTAGCGATTTCACAAGTTTTTTTACCCATCCCACACAAGACTATTATCTGACAGATTACTTGTTTCGCTCATCAGACGCGAAGGGGCTTAAAGCTGCACTCGGAATCATTGTCTGTTGACGTTCGTACTGGACAGAGCTTCAAACCTTTAATGTGTTGCCATGAGAGCAATCAAAATCTAAAGATGCTCCCGTCTGATGAGCGAAACAAGTAATAAATCAAATGGTGCGCGAAGCGTGGCAGTTTATCTGTTTAAAGCTCGCATGCGATGCTTGCATTTGCCAACATCAGTATACGTCAGCGCATGCGCAGGCTCAGCGCCGTCCTGGAGTGACAGGTGCGAGGCAGGTTCCCCGCGGGACCGCAGCGCGGCGCCACAGGCGGCCGCCGGTATCAGCGGCTGCGTGAGCCGAGCCGAGCTGCCGGCCGTCGGCCCTGGGGACGCCGACGTGGACGCCGCGACAGGCCCTGAATCCTGATGTGGCGCCATGATTTATCTCGGCGCGCCACGCGGCGTGCTTAGGCCCGTAACGTATGTGCGGCGAGCGCTCGCGACTGGGACAAATGTACCACGTCGTGGCGCCTTCCTCTGCAACCACCTGCCGGGGCCTCCTCGGCCGCCGCTTACGCAACTCACTGGGGTTTAGCACACGCCTGTCCGGCTCATCCCCACACACACCTGCGCGGTACTGTCTTTCGCTAGATCTCAACGCTCTATCTCCCACGCACTTAAACTGCGTGAGTCTGAGATAGACACCTACATGCACAAGCGGGCGATACGCGAACAATAAAATACGCTACATTTAGACTACATACACTACCGGCCATTAATATTGCTGTACCAAGAAGAAATGCAGATGATAAACGGGTATTCATTGGACAAATATATTATACTAGAATATGTGATTACATTTTCACGCAATTTGGGCGCATAGATAATGAGAAATCAGTACACACAACAACCACCTCTGGCCGTAGTAACGGCCTTGATACGCCTGGGCATTAAGTCAAACAGAGCTTGGATGGCGTGTACAGGTACAGCTGCCCATGCAGCTTCAACACGATACCGCAGTTCATCAAGAGTAGTGACTGGCGTATTGTGACGAGCCAGTTGCTCGGCCACCATTGACCAGACGTTTTCAATTGGTGAGAGAAGTGGAGAATGTGCTGGCCAGGGCAGCATTCAAACATTTTCTGTATCCAGAAAGGCCCTTATAGGACCTGCAAATGCGGTGTGCATTATCCTGGTGAAATGTAGAGTTTCACAGGGATCGAATGAAGGATTGAGCCACGGGTCGTGACACACTCGAAATGTAACGTCCACTGTTCAAAATGCCGTCAATGCGAACAAGACGTGACCGAGACGTGTAAACAATGGCACCCAATACCATCACGCCGGGTGAGATGCCAGTATAGCGATGACGAATACACGCTTCCAATGTGCGTTCTCCGCGATGTCGCGAAACACGGATGCGACCATCATGATGCTGTAAACAGAACCTGGATTCATCCAAAAAAATGACGTTTTCCCATTCGTGCAACCAGGTTCGTCGTCGAGTACACCATCGCAGGCGCTATTGTCTGTGATGCAGCGTCAAGGGTAAGCGCAGCCATGGTCTCCGAGCTGATAGTTAATGCTGCTGCAAAAGTCGTCGAACTGTTCGTGCAGATGGTTGTTGTCTTGCAAACGTCCCCATCTGTTGACTCAGGGATCGAGACGTGGCTTCACGATCCGTTACAGCCTTGCGGATAAATGTCTGTCATCTCGACTGCTAGTGATACGAGGCCGTTTGGATCCAGCACGGCGTTCCGTATTACCGTCCTGAACCCACCGATTCCATATTCTAACAGCCATTGGATCTAGACCATCGCGAGCAGCAATGTCGCGATACGGTAAACCGCAATCGCGATAGGCTACAATCCAACCTTCATCAAAGTCGGAAACGTGATGGTACGCATTTCTCCTCTTTACACGAGGCATCACAACAACGTTTCACCAGGCAACGCCGGTCAATCTGCTGCCTGTGTATGAGAAATCGTTTGGAAACTTTCCTCATGTCACCACGTTGTAGGTGTCGCCACTGGCGCCAACCTTGTGTGAATGCTCTGAAAAGCTAATCATTTGCATGTCACAGAACCTTCTTCCTGTCGGTTAAATTTCGCGTCTGTAGCACGTCATCTTCGTGGCGTAGCAATTTTAATGGCCAGTAGTGTATAAACAGAAATACATACACTGACGGGAATATAGTTACACCAAAAAGTAATTACGTGGAATGACTAAACTCCAGGAATACATATGTCTAGTCAACATATTTAAGTGTTTAACTTTGCAAGATTACAGGTCAATGTAAGTGTAATATAAGCCATTGCAAATGTGAAATGTGGTACATAAGTAACCGGTGTAACCGCCAGAATGTTGAATGCAAGCATGCAAACGTGTATCCGTTGTGCCCTACAGGTGCCATATACTTTTGTGGGACGGAATTCCATGTCTGTAGCACTTGATCGGTCAACATAGGGATGGTTAATGCTGGTTGCGGATGACGTCGGAGTTGCTGTCCAACGATGTCCCATTTATGATCGACTGGAGACAGATCTGGTTATCGAACAGCCCAAGGCAACATGTCGACGCTCTGTAGAGTATACTGGGCTACAAGAGTGGTATGTGGGCTACCGTTATCCTACTGGAAAGCGCCCCGTGGAATGCTGTTCATGAACGGCAGCGCAACTGGTCGAATCACCAGACTGATGTGCAAATTTGCAGTCAGGGTGTGTGAGATAACCGCTGCTGTCAGTTCGTTATGTCACTGTGGTGCCAGCTGCTGCCGGAATTACTGCTGCAGATGCAGCACCATGCGACAGAAGAACACACGAAACACGATGGTCTTCCCTCTCAGCAGACCCACGTGGCTGTCCGGAGCATGGTCTTCTTGCGACCGCATATTCTACCGCTGCCAGAAATCATGTGCAGTGGCTACATTCCTGAGAAGCCTTTCTGCATTATGGCAGAAGGAACATCTACCTGCTCTTATCCCTGTTACACCACATCGTTCAAAGATCATAATGGCTTCTTTGTCGCCTTAAAGGATTCTTGACTAAAGTGCGCGTCATTTATGTTGGCGGCCGAGTTTAGGTTCGTTCTGCGCATCTGACGTCACAAAACACAGTCAGCTAATGAACAGAGAACGACGTTGCCACATCTCGACTGCAGTGCAGAGCATGGACGAGTGGCTTCAGTTTTAGAAACGTTCAGTCATAAATAAAGTAATAGAACAAAAGCAATGTCTTGATAGCAGACATTCTTTTATAGAAAGTTTGGAAAAAGCATTCTTTATACCAATTGCTTCATATTCTGTTAATTCATTAAACCAAACAAGCAATAAGAATCCTAATTCAGGCGATAGCAAGGAAAGGTGTTTGTATCACTCTCACGAACCGCTTGTTCGCAATAAAGAACAGCGGTAATTGTTTATTTCCTATTGTACTTCGACGAAGCGTGAGTAATTCGTAGTCATACCAACAATGTTTGTCAATATTTTGGGTGACGTGTTCAGTCCTCATTGCGTTATATACTCACTCATGGAGTTATGTCGTCAGGCGAGGTGAGTTAGCATAACGGTTAAGGTGTTGGGCTGCTAAGCGAAAGGTTTTGAGTTCAAACCTTGTGTGGTGCTTAATATTTTCATTACTTAAAAACAATATCGAAGTGCCTTACTTCACATATTATATTCGTCTGAATGCAATTTTTTGAAATTTCTAGTGCTTTGTCTCCTTATTAACCCTTTCGCTGCTGCAGACACGTGCTCCCCGCATTCCGCGCTGTGCGCGATTTTGTCATCACTGCACCGCTCGCCTGTGCAGACACATGGTGTTCCCACTGCTTTGACACACTTATCATTCGATTTCACAAAAACTATTTGGCCCAAAAATTTGATTTTTACACGTCTTCTTGACTGATACCTTCCCCCCATAAATGACTTAATTTTGTTTCGATGTTCAACGCAGTTATTATGCAGCATTAAATATAGTAAACCATTGCACGAAATTTTGAAGAGTTTGCAGATGTAGAAGTCCATAGCGTATACTTTCCGTATGGTCGATTTTAGTTGCCACAATGTTGAGAATGAAATGTGGACAAGATACCTAAATTTCATATAAAATTTACTGTATACTCTATGGACTTTTACCTCTGCAAACTCTTCAAAATTTCGTGCAATGGTTTACTATATTTAATGCTGCATAATAACTGCGTTGAACATCGAAACAAAATTACGTCATTTATGGTGGGAAGGTATCAGTCAAGATGATGTGTAAAAATCTAATTTTTGGGCCAAATTGTTTTTGTGGAATCGATTGATAAGAGTGTCAAAGCAGTCGGAACACGATGTGTCTGCACAGGCGAGCAGTGGAGTGACAAAATCACGCACAGCGCGGAATGCAGGGAGCACGTCTTTGTAGTAGCGAAAGGGTTAACGCGGCCGTGGTAGCTTTACTTCATGAACTGCGCGCTCCCCCCTAAACGCGAGCTTGCGAACTATGCTATACTATGGCGCTGCTTCTATTGGCGCGTGCGTCGTGTGCATCTGGCAACGCAGCAATCTCCCGCGTCTGGGCGAGCATGCGCCAGCCGCCAAGATAAAAGAATTGAACTATAACACCAACCCACTACGTCTAATCTCAAAGGTAACTAACATCTCAGAGGTAACCAACAATTTAAAGGAAACTTGATTTGCGTCTCCATAGTGGCGGTGCTAGCACCACTCTCATGCGGCTGGTGCCGAGTTTGAGTGGGGATAATCTTCCAGATGTGGAAACGCGCCTACCAACTTTCGTTAATGCAGTTTTTCCCGTCAGTTTATATGCTCTGCAATAAAAGATCAAGAACAACGGTCACAATTAAATGCGTTAACAGACAGTACTTCGAAATCAACATGCGAACAGTACCTGGGGACAAGACATAACAGAAATACGATTAAGCAACGTAACAACCACCTCCAGAGGATGGACAGCGACACTCTGTGACAGTATAACAGTGACACTGAAGAAGTTGAGGAGGAAGATATGTAACAGTAAATAAGACAACTATAATTATGAATCAGACTTAACGTGCCAAAACGCACTTAAAATTGTCCGTAACAGTCAAATAATAGTTAGGAATAGCAAATACTAGAGTGAATGTAGTGTAAGATGCTGGAAATCTAACCAAGAAAACACGAGATGTTGTACGTGGATAAAAGCCGATGTTAATGCTTAAGGTTAGGCAAAACTATTTCTCTTCCCCTACCGACTACACCTATAAATTTGAAGCGGACGGTTTATGTCACATGCATGCTGTCAGTAACAACATGCGAGCTTACCAATGACACAACAAGCAGTGAAAAATTGATTCCGGATCTGTTAATCGGCTATAGAGAGAGCATTGTTTGGAGTGAATCGGACAGGTTGAAAAAGGAAGACATTAGAAGAAGAAATGGGGGTCTGTAATGCTGATGAGTGGACGGCGAGACTAAAGTGGCGTTGGACAGCACAGGTGGCCAGGAACAGTTTCAAATGGTCCGAAACAATGATAGACTGGCGTCCGAGGGATCAAAGAGAAGTGACGGACGCCATCTGGCGAGATGGAGAGACGATACCAAACGATATGGTGGGACAAAAATGGGTCCAGATTGCCCACTAAAGATCGACCCAGAAATCTTTGAAAGAGACCAAGAGTGGATCTCTAGAGCGTGAAGAAGGTACCACAGACCATTCAAACAACAAACCATGCCCAGTGGTTGGAAGAAAGCACAGGTGACACCGGTTTATCAAGAAATGTAGCAGAAGCGATTCTGGTACTATCGTACAATGTCTTAGACCTCCATCTGTTGCATAAATAACGCATTACAAGTGACTGTAGGCTTTCCCGGCATAAACTATTGATGAAGGTTTCTCGGGTCTCCAGCCGGGTGGTAGCGTTGATATCTCGCGACGTTTCTGGAAGTTTCATACTACCCATCTTCTGTCGAAGTGTCGAGATTCGCGGAGAGCGGGCTATTTATATGCGCGGTCACCCCCCTCCACTGGACCTCGGGTGGCTGCGGTGGACCAGCAGTGTGCGCGCGGTGGTGGGGATGGCGGCCGGCCCCGGCGGCTGCGTTCGGTTCTCGGTGTGAGCATTCTGTCTGCGTCCGTGGCGGAGGACGTTGACGGACGCGCTCCCGATGGATTGCCGCTATCGCAGGGTCCCATGCTGAGCTGAGTTGGTATCCCTCGCCTCTGTTGACCAGATTGTCGTGAATCCTTATTTCTATGGATTCTTTAATAACGCTTTCCCAGAAGCCAGATACTCGGCACAGTACCTCCGTGTTTTCGAAGCTGAAGGTGTGTTCTCCATTTATGCTGTGTTCTGCTATGGCTGATTTTTCTGTGTGACCTAGTCGCACACATCTGATATGTTCTTCGCAGCGTTTAGATATGCAGCGCTCTGTTTGACCAATGTATTGTTTTCCGCATTCGCATGGTATGCTGTATACTCCTGGTGTGTTAATGTTCAGCTCGTCTTTGGCAGAACCTAGGAGCTCCCTCGTCTTCGGTGATGGTCGGAGAACGGTTTGGATATTGTATTTTCCCAGAAGTCGTGCAATTTTGGCCGAGAGCGGACCCACGTACGAAAGAAACGCGAATCGTTTTTCTTCTTCTTCTTCTCCTTCTCCTCCTTCTTCTTCATCTTCTTCTGGGAGTCTCACTGCTTCCTTTTTCCTTGGACAAGGTGCCTCAGTGCAGACTATTAACGAAGGCACGAGCACATGGAATAGGTTCCTAGACATGGGGATATCTCAAAGACTTCTTAAGTAATAGTACACAGCACGTTGTGCTCGAAGCCAGAGGTTCATCAGAGCAAAGGGTACCCTCAGGAGTGCCTCAGGGAGGTGTGACAGGACCGCCGTTGTTTTCTATAGACATAAACGAGCAGGGAGAGAAGCAGTTTGAGGCTGTCTGCTGATGACGCTATGGTGTGCGGAAAGATGTCGTCGTTAAGTGACCGTAGGAGGACACAGAATGAGATGGACAAAATTTCTGTTTGATGTGATGAGTGGCAGCTTGCCGAAATGTATAAAAATGTAAATTAATGCAAATGAGTATCAAAAACAATCCTATAATGTTCGAGTAAATCGTTAGTAATGTACTGCTTCAGATTAGGCATAACGTTGCAAAGTCATGAAAATGGAACAAGCATGTAAGGATTGTAACATTGAAAGCGATTGGCTGACTTCAGTTTATGGGGAGAGTTTTAGGAAACTATGGCTGATCTGCAAAGGATGCCGCATGTAGAACGCCAGAGCGACTCATTCGTGAATAATGTTAGTGTTGCGACCCCACCAGGTCAGATTACAGGGAAACATGGGTGTGATTCAGAGGCGTGCTGCTAGATTTGTTAACGGTAGGTTCTATCAGCACTGAAGTATTACGCGGATGCTTCGTGAACTCAACTGGGATGCCCTCGAGGGAAGACTATTGAGAAAATTCAGAGAACCATCGGAAGGTGGCTGCAGAACTATTCTGCTGCCGCAAACGTACATTTCGCGTACGGATCGCGAAGGTAACAGAAATTGGAGCTCGTACGGAGCCATGTAGATAGCAGTTTTTCCCTCAGTGTATTTGAGTGGAACAGGAAAAAGGACATGTGTTTGTGCAAGGTGCCCTCCGCCACGCACCATATAGTGGCTTGCAGAGTATGTATATACACGTAGATCTAAAAGAGCCTTGCACAGCATAGATTAAAACTAAGAGCTGCATAGAAGAGAACACTAACAACGACAGATACAACAAAGCATTGTGGCAGCCGTGTGTTCAGTAAAATTGTTCAAATGGTTCTGAGCACTATGGGACTTCACTGCTGTGGTCATCAGTTCCATAGAACGTAGAATTACTTAAACCTAACTAACTTAAGGACATCACACACATCAGTGCCCGAGGCAGGATTCGAACCTGCGACCGTAGCAGTCACTCGGTTCCAGACTGCAGCGCCTAGAACCGCACGGCCACTCCGGCCGGCTGTGTTCAGTAGACAGCATAAATGCGAATGAGGAACACTACATTCAGGTGATGAAAGCAATGGGATACCTCCTAATATCGTTTCGGAGCACCATTTGTCCGGCGTAGTGTGGCAACTCGATGTGACATGGACTCAAAAAGTCGCTGAAAGCCCTCTGCAGAAATATTGAACCGTGCTGCCTCGATAGCCGTCCATAACTGAGAAAGTATTACCAGTGCAGGGTTTTGTGCACTAACTGACCTCTCAATTATGTCCCAAACGAGTTCGATGGGATTCATGAAGAGCAGTCTCGATGGTCCAATCATTCGCTATAATGTCTTCTGGTGACGTGGCTCATAGTCATCCATAAAAATTTCATCGTTGTTTGGGAACACGAAGTCCATGAATGGCTACAAATGGTCTCAAAGTAGCCGAACGTAGCCATTTCCAGTCAATTATTGGTTCAGTGACCAGAGGACCCAGTCCATTCCATGCAAAAACAGCCCACACCAGAATAAATTCACGATCAGCTTGCACAGTTCACTCTAACAAGTTATTAAAACAGTGTAGAGCAATTACAGCTGATGTTTTGAGTCACATATGTAATGCATCACTGACTCAGGGTATTTTTCCACACAGGTTAAAATATGCCATTGTCAGGTCACTCTACAGAAAGGGGGAAACGACAAATGTGAATAATTACCGGCCAGTATCCTTGCTTACAGCATTTTCAAAAATCTTTGAGAAAGTAGTGTACTCAAGAGTGGTTAGCCATCTCCACAGTAATGGGATACTTAGTAAATCACAGTTCGGATTTCAGAAATGCTGTTCCACTGTGACAGCAATATACCATTTCACTGTCCACATAATACTCTTTAAATAGTAAAATGTCACCAGTAGGAATATTCTGTTACTTATCCAAAGCATTTGATTGTATGAACCTTGACATTATGTCAGAGAAATTACAATTCTATGGTATAAATGGAACAGCATATGAGTGGTTTACGTCATATCTACAGAACAGGAAGCAAAAAGTTTATATGCTTCAAGTGATTCAAAGGAGTTTGCCACTTCATCTAATTGGGGTGAAATTACATTAGGTGTTCCACAAGGTTCGATCATGGGGCCCCTCCTGTTCTTGATATATGTGAATGACCTCCCTTCTTACGTGAAACAAGATGCTGACACTGTTTGCTCATGATAGAAGCATAATTATTAATCCAGTAAGAGAAAGCCCGATAGAAAATGATACAAATAAGGTCTTTGGAGAAGTTATTAATTGGTTTTCTGCGAATGGGCTTGCTCTGAACTATGAAAAAACACAGTACATCCACTTTTCTGCTGCAGAAAGTAGAATTCCTTCAATAAACAAACACATCAAAAGAAGTCGGTAGCCAGGGTAAAGCATACCAAGTTGTTAGGTGTACATATAGATGAGAATCTCAATTGGAAAATTCATGTTTTGGTTCTCCTAAAGCGACTAGGTTCAGCAACTTTTGCAATCAGAATAATTGCCAATTTTGAGGATGTAGAAATTAGTGAGCTAACATACTTTGCATACTTCCACTCTCTGATGTCACACGGAATAATATATTCTGGGGCAACTCAACACTTAGGCAAAACGTATTCACTGCTCAAAAGAAGTAGTTAGAATAATGTGTGGCGTTAATAGTCACACATCTTGTAGGCACCTGTTTAAAAGGTTAGGAATTCTTACAACTGCTTCACAGTACATTTACTCAGTAATGAATTTTTTTTCTCAACAACATGGACCAGTTTAGAATCAACAGCGACATTCGTGATTACAGAAAAAAGAAAGACCTACACTATCCTTTACTTAACCTATCTTTGGCACAGAAAGGGGTAAAATAGGCTGCTATAAAACTTTTTGATAAATTACCATGTGAAATAAAATGTCTGACAGACAGCAGTAACAGTTTCAAAAACAAATTGAAATCATAACTCCTTGACAGCTCCTTCTATACCCTAGATTAATTCTTGAATATGAGTAAATAAATCTGGAGATATAATACAAATATTTAGGTATAACACTATAATGGAAACAAAAAAAATCTTGTTTACTGTGCACGTTTCTTGTGCATTTGACAAGTTCCACATCATAACGGTTTTGCCGCGCTATTGATCAATGGAACACGTAACTAACTAACTTGTTGACAACCTGGAACGATGTCTTTGCGGTATGCGGCGCTCTCAAAGCCTGCCATCAGCAACTACCAATTGAAATCTAAACTCATCTGACCAATCCCCGTTTTTCCAGTCGTCTAGGGTTCAACCAATACGGTTACGAGCCCAGGACAGGAGGTGCAGGCGATGTCGTGGTTTTAGCAAATGCACTCGCTGCCGTCGTCTGGTGTCACAGCCCATTAACGCCAAATGTCGCCGCATGTCGTAACGGATACGTTCGTCCTAAGTCCCACATTGATTCTGTGATTATTTCACGCAGTGCTCGTTGTTTGCTCTCGTGCGTTAAGGGGAGCCCCTCGGCCACTGCGTTGTACATGGCGAAAGTTCATGCCTGAAATTTTGCACTCTCGGCACGGTCTTGATGTTGTGGACCTCGGAATACTGATTTCCTTAACGATTTCGGAAATAGAATGTCGCATGCGTATAGCTCAAAGTACCATTCTGCGTACAAAGTCGGTTAATCCCCATCGTGCGGTCGTAATTACGTCGGAAATTTTTTCCACACGAATCACCTGGTTATAAACTACACCTCCGCCAATTCACTGTGTTTTTATACCTTGTGTACTCGATACTACCGCCATCTGTATACGTGTATATCGCTGTCCCATGACGCCACCTCACCTTATAGTACCTAGTTGAAATACTCGGATGGAAATGAAAAACTGTTACAATGCTAAGAACTGAGTGGAACGATATATACGAGGGTCCCTCCAAAATAAATACTATCTTTTTAAAATCCATCTTTTATTCTACATGTTCGAAAGTGTCGATATATCCATTAGCAACAATAATTTCATTTCTCCACATAACTTCCATCACTCTCAACTGCCTTACACCATCTTGGAACCAGCGCCTGTATACCCGCACGGTAGAATTCTGGACCAACCTGTTGGAGCCACTGTTTGACAGCGTGCACAAGGGAGTTGTCATCTTCACACCTTGTTCCACGAAGAGAGTCTTTCAGTTTCCCAAAGAGGTGATAGTCACATGGGGCCAGGCCAGGACTGTAAGGCGAGTGTTTTAGTGTTGTCCATCCGAGTTTTGTGATCGCTTCCATGGTTTTTTGACTGACATGTGGCTGTGCATTGTCGTGCAACAGCAAAACATCCTGCTTTTACCGATGTGGTCGAACACGACTCAGCTGAGCTTGAAGTTTCTTCAGTGTCGTCACATATGCATCAGAATTTACTGTGGTTCCACTTGGCGTGATGTCCACAAGCAAGAGTCCTTCGGAATCGAAAAACACCGTAGCCATAACTTTTCGAGCAGACGGTGTGATTTTGAATTTTTCTTTTTTTTCCGTGGGTGAATTTGCATGATACCACTCCATCGATCGCTTCTTCGTCTCTGGTGAAAAATGATGGAGGCATGTTTCATCACCTGTCACAATTCATCCAAGAAATTCATCTCTACCATTCTCGTACTGTTCCAAAAGTTCGCTGCATACCGTTTTTCTTGTTTCTTTGTGGGCCACTGTCAACATCCTGGGAACCCACCCAGCGCAAACCTTTTTTAACGGCAACACTTCCAGTATTCTGCAAACACTTCCTTCCCCTATCCCAACGTAGCGTGACAATTCGTTCACTGTGATGCGTCTGTCAGCAGTCACCAATTCGTTAACTCTCTGCACATTGTCTGGAGTGTGTGCAGTACGAGGCCTGCCGCTGCGAGGACAATCCTCAATATTGCCGTGCCCGCTTTCATCACGTAACGTGCTTGCCCACCGACTAACTGTACTGCGATCGACAGCAGCACCTCCATACACCTCCTATGGATGTTTCACACTGTCTCGTTTTCACAGCACAGGAATTCTATGACAGCACATTGCTTTTGACGAACTTTAAGTGCAGCAGCCATCTTGACCGGCCGGAGTGGCCGAGCGGTTAAAGGCGCTACAGTCTGAAACCGCACGACCGCTACGGTCGCAGATTCGAATCCTGCCTCGGGCATGGATGTGTGTGGTGTCCTTAGGTTAGTTAGGTTTAAGTAGTTCTAAGTTCTAGGGGACTTACGACCACAGCAGTTGAGTCCCATAGTGTTCAGAGCCATTTTTGAGGACAAGCTGTGACGGCGCCACTCACGGGAACAGGTTGAACAAAGTTTGAAAACAAGCGGGCAGGATGTATCTACACACAGTAAAACTTTCACACACGCAGAATGAAAACTGTATTTTTACAAAAATAGTGTGCATTTCTTTTGGAGTGGCCGTCGCATAGTCACAAAACTACGTTCACTTGCCTCGTACTAAGTTTCTTTGTCAGCGATGTCTGTGGCACGGTCCGATCAATGGGCTCGCCGAAAGCTCGTTCACGTAGAAGGCCGCCCGCCGTCCCCTTGTTTTCATTGTCAGCTCCTGGCCACAATAGCCGCCGACGAAGTTTTCAGGCCGCGGCCCTTTTTGCGCGAGATTTCCCGGTGGGCGCCGGCGGAAGCAAATGAGGGTCCGCTTAATTGATATTGTCAGACAGGCGTGAGGAAGATGGAAAGGCGCGCCCCTACGGGCCCGAGTTACGAGCGGCGGGAGGCGGCGGGGGCGGCGAGGGCGGCGGAGGTGGCGTGTTGACAAATGAGGCGGCCCCCGCGCGATCAATCAGCCGCCTCCGCCGCCGCCTCTGGCGATGGCACCTCTGCCCACCTCGCGTCTTCTCTTTGTGAGCGCCACGCGCCGCCATTGTGAGGGACGCTTTGCCGCCAACGACGGGAGGCGTCGACCAGCCTGTGTGGCAGGATGGGCCGCAGCCACAAAACAGCAACCCAGTACCTCGCCTGCTCTGTCGATTTACCGGGCTACACTCATTCAGTGTTGTTGTGAGGGACAGGCGATATTTAACTGTAAGATGCGAGTAAAATGTTTCGGTTCGTGGTCGTTGCTTCAGCGTATGTGAAACCCATCGCGACTCCTCTGAGTGTACATAAGCAGCGACCAATAGACCAAGGATTAGTGTGTTCAAAAATGGTTCAAACGGCTCTGAGCACTATGGGACTTAAATGCTGAGGTCATCAGTCCCCTATAAAGTAGAACTACTTGAACCTAACTAACGTAAGGACATCACACACATCCATGCCCGAGGCAAGATTCGAACCTGCGACCGGATTGGTCGCGCGGTTCAAGACTGTAGTGCCTAGAACCACTCGGCCACAGCGGTCTGCGATTAGTGTGTCTTTCGATGTGAGTCTGTGAGCTATATGTATGGAATAACAGACACCACGCATTCATATAACTGATATGCCTCGATGGGCTATGAAACAACAAAATCAGTGCAGATGTACATTTATGTTCGACTTCCAGTGGGAATCTACAATTAGCGAGCATAGAGGACGTGGGTAGGGACTTCAGATAAGTGGTGGCGCCAGGTAAGTGTGAAAGTCGGCTTAGGAGCCTTCCAAGGTAGTCTGCACGTATGCAGTTAACATTCTGTCCAGGTAGCGTAGCGGCTAACACAACGGCCTGATAAGCAGGAGATCCCGAGTTTGAGTTTAGGAACAGCACACATTTTCACTTGTCACTGCTGATTCTGGATAAATGCCTGATGCAGCTGATACCATCGGTTTCTTTTCTTTTCCTTTCCTTTTCCTTTTCCTTTTTTCCTTTTCCATTTTTCCTTTTCCTTTTTTCCTTTTCCATTTTTCCTTTTCCTTTTTTCCTTTTCCTTTTCCTGTTCCTTTCCTTTCTCCATCCTCCACGTTCTTCTAGATAACGTGAACTATGGCGGCATTCCAAAACCCTTTCCTTGGCTGCCGAACGGCAAACACAGGTACGCATCCAGCGCAAAATGAATACGTATGGGGCAGCGTGTCTAGCGTAAACCACCGCTGTGGAATGGTGCGAAAAGTTCTGTGTTGGTCGCGATTCAAGTTAATACACCTGTCAATCTGGGAGGCCAACCTCATCCATTATGGACATCAATAAGTGGGGGGAAGACGATGCGATTTGGGCGGACCGGTTCATAACCATTCGTGCCCTGTAGTTGCGACGCCGCAAGGAGATACCTGACAGCTCTCAACGCTGTTGCCAGATTTCAATTCCGAACGACTGCAGACGGAAATGGTACTCTACTGCAGAGCTGTGCCAATACTAAGAAGTGACCATTGAGCCGTTTACAAAATCGCCTTACGTCACTGGTTGAGGTAGACCCGCGGATCTGTCGTGCCTGGCTCACTTCAACTGTCAGGGATCAACTTACGCAAAGGATCTCGACATCAACATCTGTAACGTGCTACGAATTTCCGACAGGAGTTTGGCCACCATAAGATCTGAG
This sequence comes from Schistocerca americana, assembly GCF_021461395.2. Classification (NCBI taxonomy): domain Eukaryota; kingdom Metazoa; phylum Arthropoda; class Insecta; order Orthoptera; family Acrididae; genus Schistocerca; species Schistocerca americana. The sequence continues at coordinate 631,766,211 of NC_060123.1, read as the reverse complement.
GCAAGCTGACAGTCCAGACGTTGAACGGCGGAAAAGGAAACAGAATGGCTGCGTGCCTGAAGCAGCTAAGCGTTTCAGTGTTGAAGGCAACACCTACCCTCACCGCATTGTTGCTGGCTATGAAAGCTTGTACCACCGCTGGAAACCGATGAAGAAAGTTTCGACGATGCAGTGGTTTCATCCGTCATTCCCCCGTCCCAAGAAGTTCAGGAGCTGGAAATATGATGCTCAACCTGTAGTTTGATTACCGGGACCAGCTACTTATTGATATCAAGGATCCTGGTGCCTCTATCACTGTCGAACGTTAGTACGGAACGCTGGAGAAATGGCGGCGTCCAGTTAAGGTGCAACGCCAGAAAAAACTGGGTTAAAGGATGCTGCTGCTTCGTAATAACGCTCGTCCACATATCGTAAAAGTCGTAACGCAGAAGTTACGCCAACTCCACTGGGAGACACTCGAAGACCGCCCTAAATTCCTGATCCCTCCCCATGCAAATATCACGTCTGTGATCTCTTAAAGGAGGCCTTGAACGGGCAACGATTTCTGTCGGACGAGGATGTGCAGCAGGCAATTACGTTCATGCAGCAGGAGAAGATCTTTTACCAGACGGGTATCTTCAACTATCTTCTATCTGGTCTGTCGCTGGGATGATGTCCACAATGCTCGAGACGTACCTCGTCGTCATAGTCATCGATGTCGTCTTACAGACACTACAGGATGTCAAAACAAACACCTTTCGGCTGGAAGGCGGCATAATTTCCAAACTTACTTTATTTGGCTACCAGTTTCGGCAATTTACTATGCTATCGTCAGGCTTGCGACCGACGTGTAGGAAGATTCGAACCTCGGTTCTGGTCAAAATGGGGGCCAGCATTCAAATTCTGATATCATGCAGATATCTGCTAGCTGCAGCGATCATGAACACGTCGGTCAGGGGCTTGAAGATTGCGTAGTAAATCGCCGAAACTGGTAGCTAAATAAGTATGGAAATTAGACTGCTGAAAGGTGTTCGTTTTGACATCCTTTAGTGACAGCCGAGGCCCGAAATCATCTCTAGAAAGAATAGACATACAGCAACATACATTGTGTCAACAGTATATATAATATAATAAATATAAAATATATATAAATGACCTAGTAGATAGTGTCGGAAGTTCCATGCGGCTTTTCGCGGATGATGCTGTAGTATACAGAGAAGTTGCAGCATTAGAAAATTGTAGCGAAATGCAGGAAGATCTGCAGCGGATAGGTACTTGGTGCAGGGAGTGGCAACTGTCCCCTAACATAGACAAATTTAATGTATTGCGAATACATAGAAAGAAGGATCCTTTATTGTATGATTATATATAGCGGAACAAACACTGGTAGCAGTTACTTCTGTAAAATATCTGGGAGTATGCGTGCGGAACGATTTGAAGTGGAATGATCATATAAAATTAATTGTTGGTAAGGCGGGTACCAGGTTGAGATTCATTGGGAGAGTCCTTAGAAAACGTAGTCCATCAACAAAGGAGGTGGCTTACAAAACACTCGTTCGACCTATACTTGAGTATTGCTCATCAGTGTGGGATCCGTACCAGATAGGTTTGATGGAGGAGATAGAGAAGATCCAAAGAAGAGCGGCGCGTTTCGTCACAGGGTTATTTGGTAACCGTGATAGCGTTACGGAGATGTTTAATAAACTCAAGTGGCAGACTCTGCAAGAGAGGCGCTCTGCATCGCGGTGTAGCTTGCTCGCCAGGTTTCGAGAGGGTGCGTTTCTGGATGAGGTATCGAATATATTGCTTCCCCCTACTTATACTTCCCGAGGAGATCACGAATGTAAAATTAGAGAGATTAGAGCGCGCACGGAGGCTTTCAGACAGTCGTTCTTCCCGCGAACCATACGCGACTGGAACAGGAAAGGGAGGTAATGACAGTGGCACGTAAAGTGCCCTCCGCCACACACCGTTGGGTGGCTTGCGGAGTATAAATGTAGATGTAGATGTAGAACAGTATCCAGACACTCCTGTGTATTGTGGAACTGACCACTAGATGTCATGAAAAGCGGATCCACCTGAATAAAAGGAAGCGGTGTTTGTCATGTTATCAGTACGAATGGGTAACACCAAAAGGGTCTGTTAGGAGAGGTGAGTGCCTTCGAAAGTGGGCTTCTCATTGTATGTCGCGTCACTAACATTACATCAGAACATTTCCAAAGCAATTGTTGGTGACATGCCTGTGAAGTTAAAAGCCGAAAGAACAAATGCAGCCAAATCAAGTTCAGACAGACACCACGTGCTGACAGACTGGTATTGCTGAGCACTGCGGAGGGTAGTTGTAAAAAATCGCATTAAATCGGCGAAAGTGACCAGTCGTGAGTTCCATAGTGCTACCAGCAGTCCATTTATCACAGTGACTGTGCATAGCGGGTTAAAAATATTGGACAACCATAGTTGAGCAGCTTCTCATAAGACACACATTTCTTTTTCAGTCCTAAGTTATGCTTAGGGTGGCATTGAGACGCCACTGGACAGTGTATGACTGGAAAAGGGAGATTTCGAGTGATGGATCATATGGTACCCTGCGAAAATCCAGTGGAAGGATTCGGTTGCCTAGATAATACTACTTTGTATCATGTGTGGTGCCTACAGTGAAGTGCAGTCGTGTTGGTGATAAGGTATGGAGGTGCTTTTTCGTTAGACAGTGGCCTCTTTATTATACTCAACAAAACGCTGAATTCGGAGGGATGCGATCACATTTTACAGTGCTGCGTACAGTAGGGGATCAGTTCGTATACGACTGTTGCTTGTACCAGCATGGCAGTGCACGTTGTCACAAAGCAGCCAGCATCTGTGTGGTCGTGGTCTGTGGGGAATAACGTTACTGAGTGCCCTACCCAGAATCCCCAGCTGAATCCAACTGAACACTTTCGGGATAAGTTGAAAAGACGAATTCGTACCAGTCCTAAGAGTCTATCACCCACCTTCTCTGGGTTCGGCTCTTGAGAAAGAGAGGGCTGTCATTCCTTCACAAACATACAGTCACGTCATTGAAAACGTGGTGTCACCGCCAGACACCACACTTGCTAGGTGGTAGTCTTTAAATCGGCCGCGGTCCATTAGTATACGCCGGACCCGTGTGTCGCCACTGTCAGTGATAGCAGACCGAGCGCCACCACACGGCAGCTCTAGAGAGACGTACTAGCACTCGCCCCAGTTGTACAGCCGACTTTGCTAGCGAAGCTACACTGACCGATACGCTCTCATTTGCCGAGACGATAGTTAGCATAGCCTTCCGCTACATTTGCTACGACCTAGCAAGGCGCCGTATTCAATTGATATTTATTATGTGAAGCCTGTATCATCAAGAGAGATGTCTACAATTGTGGATTAAAGTTAAGTATTACTTCATCTACGTACTTTATTTACAATTCTCAAGATATTGTCCTGTTCCAGACCTCACGCCAGTCAGCGTGTAATTAAACGCGTGCATTTCGGCCTCCTCTAGAAACACAGTGTTGGCTCTTCTGCCAACACTACAGAAAATAATCCCAGCTGAGTTCAAACTGTCAGAAAGACCAAGGCTTGACGCACTCTATTAATTTACACTAATAGGTGCCCGGTACATTTGGTCACATACTGTGTAGGGATTGGGCATCTGCTTGTTCCATGTTCCCAAAGTTTATGTCCATCGCTTACTAGGTCGACATATCCCTCCTTCCCTTCGGGCTGTACTTCTGGATGTCCTAACACAGTCCATCGTCTGTCACTATTTCCCACCTCTCTCAGTATTCAGTGATATCCTCCTTAATACAATGCACAGTAAAATCTTTCTTCATTAACTGCTTTTATATGCAGGCCCTCACACCTCTGATGTTTTTAACTTGCTGCCATCTCTTTTCCTTATTCATCGAACTCTCAAACAGTAAAAGTATCACCATCGCCATACAAAATTTAATATTTATTCTTTTTAAGTTTTGCAGCTAGTATATTCTGTTTATTGTTGAAAGTAGTGCTTTGAAATTTGAGCAGCATTTCAACTGTGTCGTACCTAATAACCAAACACTACGATCATCGTTCGGTCTTACGATTATTAAATTTTCAAGAGGATAGTAGCGAGTTATCGACAGTTACCTCGTTTTAGCACAGTCATGTAGTTTTTCAGTTTTCATTACAGTCTTTTAATTCTTGTCGTAAAAATTTCGGCAACAAAACAATAGCAGTTGTGCTTTGTCACTGTAGTTGGCAGCCTCGAAGTTCCATCTCGGAACCTGCAACTCACACATAGCTCCCTCCAGTAAGGATATTACTCGCGCGTCCTTTGGTAACAGATAACAGGTGCTCGGCACTGTTGAGTGGTTTCACTACGCTACCATTGCCATCGTTCCGTCACGGAAGCCATAATGCGTTCACAGGTGCGATATATTCTGTGATCATGTCAGCAGTCCAGCACTCGCGTTACACGAGTTTGATACATCAACTATGTTAAAGTAAAGTAAATTTGATTTAATTTTATCCATATTTTGCTGCTTCAAGCATGACTGTATTCATTACACTCGAGGTATGAATTAAAAAACGCTTTCAGTCACAATTTTCGTGTTTTATTTAGTAGACGATGCATCTCGGAACTTGTGGGTCCATCTTCAAGTTTAATTCGTCTTGATACATGATTTATTTGTTCTTTTGAATGAGATGAAATGCATATTCCGGTCACGAAAAGGTTTGATGTTAGGTTACTGTTATGACTTGGCAAGACAGCCAAGCCACTACGAGGTAAGCCGAAAGGCACGCGTTTAAGCTCACGCCGGCTGGCGTGAGGTCTGGAACAGGTAAAGTAATTGAGACTAGCAAATAAAGTACGAAGCTGCTGGAATACTTAACTTTAATCCATAAGTGGTGAACATAGCTCTTGACGGTACATGCATCACAAGATAAATAGCAAATGATAATGGCGCCTTGCTAGGTCGTAGCTAATGACGTAGCTGAAGGCTATGCTAACTATCGTCTCGGCAAATGAGAGCGTAATTTTTCAGTGAACCATCGCTAGCAAAGTCGGCTGTACAACTGGGGCGAGTGCTAGGAAGTCTCTCTAGACCTGCCGTGTGGCGGCGCTCGGTCTACAATCACTGACAGTGGCGACACGCGGGTCCGACGTATACTAGCGGACCGCGGCCGATTTAAAGGCTACCACCTAGCAAGTGTGGTGTCTGGCGGTGACACCACAGTTACAAACTTCGTAAGTCAGACACGGAAAATATGTGTGAAATAGTAGAAAAGATGAATAGTGTGAACTTACCAAATAATCCTAGAAAAGCGGTTTTAACGTTTTAGTTACAGTATAAGTTTTTTCCTCCATCATTTTCAAGGAATCTTTGTCTTTGTTGACGGAACCACAATCTCACCTCTACTTGTATCACTTCATCGCTATCAAAGTAAAGGCCTCGGAGTGTTAAAATCAGATGAAAATTGGATGGGCCCAAGTCCGCCTTGTACGGAGAATGATTGCTGACAGGGAATCCAAGCAGTCTGATCGTTTCACATGTCGCGGAACTCGTGTGTAGTCTGACATTCTCATGCTCAAGAAGAGGCTGCTCCGTGTGTGGGCGAACTCTTCCAGTTCGAAACTGGATTACAGCGTGCTATTTCTGACGAACAGACATAGTCACGTTACACACCGTCATATTAAACGCAACAATTCGGAGCCCTCTAGAGGCAGAGGGCACCAAGAATAATGATGTAGAATGTTAATTATGTTTACTCACTCCTACATACTCGCCCATTATGTGTCCGTGTACGAAGTTACATTGACGTCCGATCATCTCTTCACAGTACCTCACATCCCTCTTGTTTTCTTCTTTTCTTTCTTTGCAGACAGTATATTTAGCTTGTTTCAGTGTGTACCAAACGTGTCAAATGATTAATAGGGTTCCGTAACCTAGTATTTCGTGGACAGGAATTCATTTCCTATTACAGTTCCGTTCATTCCTATTGGTTGTTGACCCTCCTCAAGCTTTTGCTAACACAGGTGTAGCGTCTGTGAAACACACATTGTGTACCCATTTGACAAGTGGAACATAAATCTATATCTACATAATTACTCTGCGTTTCAAATTAGCCTGGCAGAGGGTTCATTGAACCACCTTCAAGGTGTTTCTCTAACCTTCCACTATTGTACGGCTTGAGAGGAAAACGAGAACTTAAATCCTTCTGTGCAAGCTCTGATTTCTCTTCTTTTCTTACGATGATCATTTCTCCCTATGTAGGTAGGCACCAAAAAAATATTTTCGGAATAAGAGGAGAAAGTTGTTGATTCAAATTTCAGGAGAAAATTCTGTTTCAACGGGAAACGACTTTATTTTAATGATTACCATCCCAATTCACGTCTCATGTCCATAGCACTCTGTCCCCTGTTTCGCGACAGTACAAAACGAGCTGCACTTCCTTGAACTTTTTCGATATCCTCCGTCAGACCTACCTGATATGGATACCAAACCACACAGCAGTATTCCAGAAGAAGGCAGACAAGTTGGTGTAAGAAGGCTATTTAGTAGACCTATTGCACTAAGTGTTCCGCCAGTAAATCACAGTCTCGGTTTGCTTTCCCCGCAACATTAGCTATGTGATAATTCCAAAAAAATGGTTCAAATGGCTCTGAGCACTGTGGGACTTAACTGCTGAGAAGGACATCACACACACCCATGCCCGACGCAGGATTCGAACCTGCGACCGTAGCGGTCGCGCGGTTTCAGACTACAGCGCCTCGAACCGCTCGGCCACAGCCGTCGGCTGATTGTTACAATTTAAGTTATTATTAATTGCAATTTTTAAGTATATAGCGTAATTGACGGTCTTCAGATTTGTGTGATTTGTCATCATCATCATCTAAGACTGATTATGCCTTTCAGCGTTCAGTCTGGAACATAGTCCCCCTTATAAAATTCCTCCATGATCCCCTATTCAATGCTAACATTGGTGCCTCTTCTGATGTTAAGCCTATTACTTCAAAATCATTCTTAACCGAATCCAGGTACCTTCTCCTTGGTCTGCCCCGACTCCTCCTTCCCTCTACTGCTGAACCCATGAGTCTCTTGGGTAACCTTGCTTCTCCCATGCGTGTAACATGACCCCACCATCTAAGCCTGTTCGCCCTGACTGCTACATCTATAGAGTTCATTCCCAGTTTTTCTTTGATTTCCTCATTGTGGACACCCTTCTGCCATTGTTTCCATCTACTAGTACCTGCAATCATCCTAGCTACTTTCATATCCGTAACATCAACCTTGTTGATAAGGTAACCTGAATCCACCCAGCTCTCGCTCCCATACAACAAAGTTGGTCGAAAGATTGAACGGTGCACAGATAACTTAGTCTTGGTACTGACTTCCTTCTTGTAGAAGAGAGTAGATCGTAGCTGAGCGCTCAGTGCATTAGCTTTGCTACACCTCGCTTCCAGTTCTTTCACTATGTTGCCCTCCTGTGAGAATATGCATCCTAAGTACTTGAAACCGTCCACCTGTTCTAACTTTGTCCCTCCTATTTGGCACTCAATCCGTTTATATCTCTTTCCCATTGACATTACTTTCGTTTTGGAGATGCTAATCTTCATACCATAGTCCTTACATTTCTGATCTAGCTCTGAAATATTACTTTGAAAACTTTCAATCGAATCTGCCATCACAACTAAGTCATCCGCATGAGCGAGACTGCTTATTTTGCGTTCACATATCTTAATCTCACCCAGCCAGTCTATTGTTTTCAACATATGATCCCTAAATAATATGAACAACAGCGGAGACAAGTTGCAGTCTTGTCTTAACCTTTGCCGTGTAATGGAAATTCAGTGGATGTCGATGACTTCACACTTTTCATTATTTAAGACTGTACTTTGTCGGCACTCCGTGTAGCATTTGCTTTCAACGCCGCGTGTGGACGTTCCCGCGCAGCTAACAGAGTGGTCGCTGTGTGCCGGGAGGCAGCCGGCCGTTCCCCGCAGCCGCTGTGACGACCTGCCCGCCGGCTGGCGCGCCCCTCGCCGCTTTACTGGCTGTTCCACTCAGGAGCGCAAATTACGGCCAGCCGCGCGGCACCCGAGGAACGGGCGTGCGAGCTGCGCATGCGCGCCCGCCTGCCACTGTGCCGTGCCGGCGCTCTCCGCCGCTTTGCGCATAAAAAAGCACGCGGAGTCCCTCCAAACAGGCGAGACGCCGCGGCTGCTGCCGCTTAGCGTCACGTCCGTGAATAAGTAACGAGAGCGCCCGCGAGTCCCTCGCAGCCGCTCGCCGTCCCAAAAAGCCGAGCCTAGATGCGCGCGCGCCCGCTTAATGTTGTATTGCATTAAACTCGCCCTCGAGTCTGCTATTCATTCGCCTACACTTAGGGCCTGAATTTTTAACCACTGTCGGAGAGAGAAAAGGTTCCGTGAAATATTTAAAATAACAAATTGCTCATTGCATGATTGATGGGTCCCAGTCGGAAGTTAATTACGTTATGCAGAAGAACCTCTCGAGGGTCTGGACTCCAAAAACTGTACTACTTTCAAGTGAGATTACAAATTCAATCAATAAAATTTTACTCGATCTTTTCAGATGTAATGCAGTTTCAGCGGACGACCTCCTCTTTTTCAGTGTTCATCAGAGATTTGCAGCAAAAAGTGCTAGTGAAATCTGTGCGGCTGGTCCCGGCGGAGGTTCGAGTCCTCCCTTGGGGCCGGCCGCGGTGGTCTCGCGGTTCTAGGCGCGCAGTCCGGAACCGTGCGACTGCTACGGTCGCAGGTTCGAATCCTGCCTCGGGCATGGATGTGTGTGATGTCCTTAGGTTAGTTCGGTTTATGTAGTTCTAAGTTCTAGGGGACTGATGACCACGGCAGTTGAGTCCCATAGTGCTCAGAGCCATTTGAACCTCCCTTGGGCATGTGTGTGTGTGTTTTTGTCCTTAGGTTCAAATGGTTCAAATGGCTCTGAGCACTATGGGACTCAACTGCTGAGGTCATCAGTCCCCTAGAACTTAGAACTAGTTAAACCTAACTAACCTAAGGACATCACAAACATCCATGCCCGAGGCAGGATTCGAACCTGCGACCGTAGCGGTCACGCGGTTCCAGACTGAAGCGCCTTTAACCGCACGGCCACACCGGCCGGCTGTCCTTAGGGTAATTTAGGTTAAGAAGTGTGTTAGCTTAGGTACTGATGACCTTAGCAGTGAAGTCCCATGAGATTTCACACACATTTGTTCTTTCGCTAGTGAAATATTCATTTTGCGATGCTCTTGGCAAGTAGTCTACTTTCAATTTGTCCATTATATTTGGACTGTTGAGCTCCGTGGCCGTGGATAATGATATTTCATTGTAAAAATACAGCAACCAGCCACTTTTTAATGCGTTTTGTTTATGCCAATATGCATTTCGGGTTTGCACCCATCTTCAGCTGGCAAATTACATGGATCTTCAGTTACTACAGTAGTACAATCTCGACAGCAGTTTGGATGCTGCAGCAGACCTGTGCAAAAGCAACGATTCTAATCATTTTCTTCAATTTCGCGAGTTTAAAGTTACGCACTATCAGTTGTTCATTTTACTTACATTCTCCTCTCCTTGTTTTTTCTTAACTTTTCTTCTTTCTTGCAACAACACACACACTTTTTACCACGTATTTTACACAGGCGCACTGCGTTATCCGCCATGTTGTCGACTGACAGTTTTTGTTTACATACAAACGGTTTATCTATGGACAGAGTTATATTTTTCGAAAGTGTTGAGGTTATAAGATAAGCTACTGTTTTCCAAACATTGACTTGGGTGACAGAAGTATTCTAAGTACAATGTATACATTTTTTTTTTTTTTTTTTAGTATTGAAGATAATAAACTAACATAACACATTTATAGAACGCAGTAATTCATACATTTACAATATAACAAAGATAGAATTAAGATTTTTATGTTTTATACTATTACATGCATTTGGTTAGGTTTATATTAGATTATGTTATTTCTTGATTGTGCTTAGTGAGTGGTTTGATAAGTAGAGTGTGGAAGTTTTTAAGAAATATTCGGTTTGGTAGCTCTGTTTGGTCGTTAAGTATGTCAGAAGGGGATGCATGTTTATGTGAATAAATTTCGATTTCTTCTAGGAGGTTCATTCTTTTTCCTTTGTTGGCTAGGTGGAGAACTTGTAGGTTATGGGATATGTCTGTTACTTGATGTTCTTCTTCTGCTACATGTTGGGCGAATGTGGATTTATTTAAGTTTTTTAAACGAAGAGCATCCATGTGTTCTCGAAACCGTATGCTGAAGTTTCTCCCTGTTTGGCCTATGTATGTTTTTGGACATGAGTTGCAGTTAAGTTTGTATATTCCTGATTGATTGTACAGTTTGGTATTATTTTTAATGTTATGGATAGCTTTGTCCTTTATTTTGTTATTTGTATAGTAGCTGATTTTGATATCTGTTCCTCGGAACAGCTTTGCTATTTTATATGACAGCTTTCCTACAAATGGCAAGCTTACATATTTTTCTTTTGGCTGTGTTGTGGCATTCTTTAATGTTGTTTTGTTATTGTATTTGTTTATGTGGGGATTTATCTTAGAGTTTAGTTCATCTATTAATTTTGGATTGTAACCATTATTGTAAGCAATTGCTTTGATGGTGTTTAGTTCTTCTGTTTGATCAGCTAGTTCTAGTGGTATTTTGTGCATTCTGTTTAGCATTGCTCTGTATGAAGCCGTCTTATGTTTATCCGGGTGGCAGGATGATTTATTAATTGTGTTATCTGTGTATGTTGGTTTTCTGTATACTTGAAATTTGTGTTTGTTGTTGGAGTTACTTATGCAGAGATCCAGAAAATTTAAACCTGCTTCTGTCTGGTGTTCTACAGTGAAGATGATGTTCTGATGCATTTTATTCATTTCTTTTGCAAGGTTATCAATTTCTTCTGCTGTGCCATCAAATAGGATTATTATATCATCAACATACCTTTTGTAATAAATTATCTTGTTTACTATCTGGGGGTTTTCTTTAAAAAATTTACATTCTAAGTTATTGATGAAAATATCTGCAAGCAAACTGGCAAGGCAGCTACCCATAGCCAGGCCCTCTTTCTGCTGGTACATTTTGTTATTAAAAGAAAAATAGTTGTGTGATAGTACTAGTGTTAATAGATCAATGAATTCATATATTTCTGGTAATGCCAAATTTTTATGTTTAAGTAAATTGTTTTTAATTATTTCTATTGTTTCTTTGACCGGTATGTTTGTGTAGAGGTTTGTGATGTCAAGTGATGCAAACCTAGCAGTATCAGGAATCTGAATTTCCTTTAGACAATTAATAAGTTCATAACTGTTCTTTACTGAGTATGTCTCTTCAAATTTGAATGTGTTGCTAAAGTCAGATGTAGGCATAACAATAAGTTGAAAAAGCTTATGTCACAAATTCCAAAGGTGAATGACAATGTACCTTCCACTAAGCATAAATTCTCCAAACGTTTAGTAAATTCAACAAACATCATCTTCAGTGATAAAGAAGTAAGTTTGCTGAATAAAGGGCTTCAACATAATATCACCCCACCTCTGACTGAAAATAATATTAAAGAATTAATAGTAGGCACCAAAATAGCCTGTGATACTGCAAAACTAACTCAGAATGATCAGATTGCCATAGGCCACAAAGTTAACAATTTTATCACCAAACAAATAGAGAAAGCAAATAATAATAATAATAGTATAAAGCACCATGACACTACAATACTTAAAAATGTTAATAAGAAACTAAGAGACAATAAAGCTTTAGTAGTAAAAGCAGATAAAAGCAATGCTGTTGTTGTAATGTATGAAAGTGAATATGTAAGAAAAACCATTGAATTTTTCAGTAACAATAATATAGTGGAAATTCAGTCTGATCCCACTCTTAAGTTACAGAACAAACTTAAAAATATGATGAAAAAAAGTGATTTCCTCTTAAATGCAAAAGATATACATGAATGCACTGTTATGAACCCTTATGCACCACGTCTACGAGCACAACCCAAGACCCATAAAGTTAACTGTCCCATACGTCCAATTGTTAATTCTCGGAGTAGCCCAACTTATAAAATCAGCAAGAAACTGAATGAGATCCTTAGCAACACATTCAAATTTGAAGAGACATACTCAGTAAAGAACAGTTATGAACTTATTAATTGTCTAAAGGAAATTCAGATTCCTGATACTGCTAGGTTTGCATCACTTGACATCACAAACCTCTACACAAACATACCGGTCAAAGAAACAATAGAAATAATTAAAAACAATTTACTTAAACATAAAAATTTGGCATTACCAGAAATATATGAATTCATTGATCTATTAACACTAGTACTATCACACAACTATTTTTCTTTTAATAACAAAATGTACCAGCAGAAAGAGGGCCTGGCTATGGGTAGCTGCCTTGCCAGTTTGCTTGCAGATATCTTCATCAATAACTTAGAATGTAAATTTTTTAAAGAAAACCCCCAGATAGTAAACAAGATAATTTATTACAAAAGGTATGTTGATGATATAATAATCCTATTTGATGGCACAGCAGAAGAAATTGATAACCTTGCAAAAGAAATGAATAAAATGCATCAGAACATCATCTTCACTGTAGAACACCAGACAGAAGCAGGTTTAAATTTTCTGGATCTCTGCATAAGTAACTCCAACAACAAACACAAATTTCAAGTATACAGAAAACCAACATACACAGATAACACAATTAATAAATCATCCTGCCACCCGGATAAACATAAGACGGCTTCATACAGAGCAATGCTAAACAGAATGCACAAAATACCACTAGAACCAGCTGATCAAATAGAAGAACTAAACACCATCAAAGCAATTGCTTACAATAATGGTTACAATCCAAAATTAATAGATGAACTAAACTCTAAGATAAATCCCCACATAAACAAATACAATAACAAAACAACATTAAAGAATGCCACAACACAGCCAAAAGAAAAATATGTAAGCTTGCCATTTGTAGGAAAGCTGTCATATAAAATAGCAAAGCTGTTCCGAGGAACAGATATCAAAATCAGCTACTATACAAATAACAAAATAAAGGACAAAGCTATCCATAACATTAAAAATAATACCAAACTGTACAATCAATCAGGAATATACAAACTTAACTGCAACTCATGTCCAAAAACATACATAGGCCAAACAGGGAGAAACTTCAGCATACGGTTTCGAGAACACATGGATGCTCTTCGTTTAAAAAACTTAAATAAATCCACATTCGCCCAACATGTAGCAGAAGAAGAACATCAAGTAACAGACATATCCCATAACCTACAAGTTCTCCACCTAGCCAACAAAGGAAAAAGAATGAACCTCCTAGAAGAAATCGAAATTTATTCACATAAACATGCATCCCCTTCTGACATACTTAACGACCAAACAGAGCTACCAAACCGAATATTTCTTAAAAACTTCCACACTCTACTTATCAAACCACTCACTAAGCACAATCAAGAAATAACATAATCTAATATAAACCTAACCAAATGCATGTAATAGTATAAAACATAAAAATCTTAATTCTATCTTTGTTATATTGTAAATGTATGAATTACTGCGTTGTATAAATGTGTTATGTTAGTTTATTATCTTCAATACTAAAAAAAAAAAAAAAAAAAAAATGTATACATTGTACTTAGAATACTTCTGTCACCCAAGTCAATGTTTGGAAAACAGTAGCTTATCTTATAACCTCAACACTTTCGAAAAATATAACTCTGTCCATAGATAAACCGTTTGTATGTAAACAAAAACTGTCAGTCGACAACATGGCGGATAACGCAGTGCGCCTGTGTAAAATACGTGGTAAAAAGTGTGTGTGTTGTTGCAAGAAAGAAGAAAAGTTAAGAAAAAACAAGGAGAGGAGAATGTAAGTAAAATGAACAACTGATAGTGCGTAACTTTAAACTCGCGAAATTGAAGAAAATGATTAGAATCGTTGCTTTTGCACAGGTCTGCTGCAGCATCCAAACTGCTGTCGAGATTGTACTACTGTAGTAACTGAAGATCCATGTAATTTGCCAGCTGAAGATGGGTGCAAACCCGAAATGCATATTGGCATAAATAAAACGCATTAAAAAGTGGCTGGTTGCTGTATTTTTACAATGAAATAGTCTACTTTCCACAACAAACGAGCATTAAACAGCCAAACGTTGGTAGCTAAATCATACGGTACCACGTATCGATAGCATCCCACAGTCGTAAAAGTTGGAAACGGAGCTGCGGTCGTGCGGGGTCCGTTAGAAAAAATAGTGCACACCTCCTGGGCCTCGCTTCCATCGGTTCTGTACTACAAGCGCCCTCCACCGCCGAGATATAGGACGTCTCTTCGCTACGTGACGATCCGCAGACGCAAAGTAATAGCCGCTCCGACACCATTGTTTGTGCTTGGTTCAGAGAGTCTCTTCCTTGTGACACTGGCAGCTGGACTCTTGTTTCTTACTGAAGGAGACTGGTGTCCAAAATTAAAGCAACAAACCGCTATTTCCCAGTCCTGTGTCTAATTGACCATGTAATGATACGAACAGTCAACAGATGTCTTGCTTTGCATAGAGGATGGCATTTCGGGCCGGCCTGGCTAGCCGCGCTGTCTAACGCGCTGCTTCCGGAGTGGGAAGGCGTTCAGGTCGCCGGCACGAATCCGCCGGGTCGATTACTGTCCAGGTCCAGTGTGCCGAAGTCGGTTTTCCATCTGCCTCGACGAATGCGGGCTGGTTCTCATTATTCCGCCTCAGATACACTAAGTCGGCTTTTGTTGCGCAAACACTGTCTCCACATATGCCTACTCCATTCATCAATACTCTACCATGCAAACATTTGGGGCTACATTCGTCTGTTATCAGAGGTCCCCGAGGTGGGTGTGGGGCAGGGTGGGGGGGGGGGGGGGAGGGAGGTAGGTCACCTGAGACTGAGTCGCACAATAGCCCTTCACCCTGGGTCCGGTGTGGGTGGGGTGGCAGAGTTGGGGGGTGGACTGTGGACTGCTGGCATTTGACCTCGCAGCATCCTCTAGATATGTCCTATCTAGGCAAACGGTGTGCAGAGAAGGCTTCAGCAGAGTGGCCTTCATTGCAGTGGACCAATGTTGTTTTAACAGGTGAGTCCCGAGTCAGTTGGTAAGTGATTCTCGATGGATTTGCATCTGGAGGGAACGTGGAACATGATTTCGTGTCCCAAACGTTGTGGAAGGAGACAGATATCGAGGAGGATACACAATGGTGTGGGCAGGGATTATATTTACCACGAGAACCCCTATTCATGAAATTGTACGGGAGAATCGGGTTTGAATCCCATAGAATATGGTTCAAATGGTTCAAATGGCTCTGAGCACTATGGGACTTAACTACTGTGGTCATCAGTCCCCTAGAACTTAGAACTACTTAAACCTAACTAACCTAAGGACATCACACACATCCATGCCCGAGGCAGGATTCGAACCTGCGACCGTAGCAGTCGCGCGGTTCCGGAGTGCGCGCCTAGAACCGCTAGACCACCGCGGCCGGCCCATAGAACATGTCTGGAATGCACTAGGGTGACGGACTGCATCACATCAACATCCACCAATCACTCTCCAAGACTTGCCAGCAGCTACGCAGGAAGACTGGGCATTATTGCCTCAACATGACATTGATGACGCTATTTACAGCGTGCTGGGTCGTTGTCAGGCCTGTACTGCTGCCAGAGGTGGTCACGCTCCATAGGGAGCACATTAACCAGTTGTCGGAATGTGTGTGTGTGCAAATCTGTTGAATTGGAAAAATAGAGCAGGCCGGAGTGGCCTTGCGGATCTAGGCGCTACAGTCTGGAACCGCGCGACCGTTGCGGTCGCAAGCTAGAATCCTGCCTCGGGCATGGATGTGTGTGATGTCCTTAGGTAAGTTAGGTTTAAGTAGCTCTAAGTTCTAGGGGACTGATGATCTCAGTAGTCAAGTCCCATAGTGCTCAGAGCCATTTGAACCAATTGAATCTTAGGTTTCTTCATTATTCATTGTTAACTAAAGCACAAGACAAGGATGAGGACAGTCACTTACCTTTTTTAAAATTTGCATTGTTTCTAAGTGGAAATGTATAGTAAACCAAGGAAACTATGTACCGGACGAACAGTTTCGGCTGCCCCATAATGCCAGCCTAGATATCACCACACAATGGATTACTTTAAGCTACATTCCCCTAGAAAATGGTTCAAATGGCTCTGAGCACTATGGGACTCAACTGCTGAGGTCATTAGTCCCCTAGAACTAAGAACTAGTTAAACCTAACTATCCTAAGGACATCACAAACATCCATGCCCGAGGCAGGATTCGAACCTACGACCGTAGCGGTCTTGCGGTTCCAGACTGCAGCGCCTTTAACCGCACGGTCACTTCGGCCGGCATTCCCCTAGCACTCTATCAAGAAACACTCCCTTTCAGACTTCTGATTCAACTCTTCCTGAACTCTTGTTCGTACTTCGTCGACCTTGTGCAGTTCACAAACCTGGTAGCAACAAGTAAAGCAGCTCGACTACCTCCCACATCCACACAGAGACATTACAAACTTCCTCGTGCAAGCAGCAGGAAGTAGTATTTCGACGCGTTTGATCATTCTCGTAGCAGGAATATTTGGTGTTCTTGGAAGGTTGCTATTTCTATGTCCAACGTGATGTGGGATATAAACTGTGGCCGCCCAGTTTGTGAGTCAGCCGCGAAAAACCCCTGACACCGTGCTAAATATACCTACCGCCACACGCTTGCCTTCCTGTCCTGCCGTCCGCATCTGCCACGAGCAAATCGTGCCCGCGCAGCTAACAGTTACTTACCACGCCACTGACGCCGACAGCTCACAAGGGAACCTCCCCATCGCACCCCCCTCAGATTTAGTTATAAGTTGGCACAGTGGATAGGCCTTGAAAACTGAACATGGATCAATCGAGAAAACAGGAAGAAGTTGTGTGGAACTATGAAAAAAATTAGTAAAATATACAAACTGAGTAGTCCATGCCAACATATGCAACATCAAGGACACTGGGAGTCGAGGAGCGCCGTGGTTCCGTGGTTAGCGAGAGCAGCTACGGAACGAGAGGTCCTAGGTTCAAGGCCTCCCTCGAATGAAAAGTTTAATTTTTCATTTTCTGTTTATGTGACAAACTCTTATGTTTTCATCACTTTTTTGGGAGTGATCATCACATCCACAAGAAAACCTAAATCGGGCAAGGTAGAAGAATCTTTTTACCCATTCGGCAAGTGTACAAGTTAGGTGGGTCGACAACATATTCCTGTCATGTGACGCACATGCCGTCACCAGTGTCGTATAGAATATATCAGACGTGTTTTCCCGTGGAGGAATCGGTTGACCTATGACCTTGGGATCAAATGTTTTCGGTTCCCATTGGAGAGGCACGTCCTTTCGTCTACTAATCGCACGGTTTTGCGGTGCGATCGCAAAACACAGACACTAAACTTATTGCAGTGAACAGAGGCGTCAATGAACGAACGGACAAATCATAACTTTGCGATAATAAAGAAAGTAAAATTTTCAGTCGAGGGAAGACTTGAATCAAGGACCTTTCGTTCTGCAGCTACTCACGCTAACCACGGGACCACGGCGCTTCTCAGCTCGTATAAACCTTGATGTTGCCTATCTTGCGCATGGATTACTCAGTTTGTATATTTCAATAATTTTTTTCACGGTTCCACACAACTTCTTCCTGTTTTCTCGATTGACCTGTGTTCAGTTTTTCAAGGCCTATCCACTGTGCCAACATATAACTAAATCCGAGGGGGGTGCGATGGGGAGGTTCCCTTGTCAGTACTACCTGACAAGGCCATTTCAAGTACCGCCCACCAGGCAGCAACGTCGATACGGACGGAAGAAAATACACTTTGCGTCACGTGTGAGACAAACGCCGTTTCCGACATTGCACTGTAACACATACCACCTGTAGGTGTGCTGCGATCATGCCCGTTGCCCTTTTGTCGGACATTGTGTCAGTCAGGGTACCGGTTTTAACTGGAACTAATTAAGTGTAGAGATGAGCGATGTTGACAAATAACTGATGCTCATTTCGATTTTATGGTTCAAATGGCTCTAAGCACTATGGGACTTAACAACTGAGGTCATCAGTTCCCTAACTAACCACGCTCGAGGCAGGATTCGAACCTGCGACCGTAGCAGCAGCGCGGCTCCGCACTGAAGCGTCTACAACCGCTCGGCCACAACGACCGGATTTCGATTTTATCATCGACGTCCAAACATCGGGTTGCCGACAATAATAGACCGCAAAAGATCGATGGTAAATGATGAAATTTTAGAATGGCGTAAAAAAACATACGAGTACATCTAATATCATACTTACATACTTATTAATCAATAAACGAAATCACATGTAGCATAACGATTTATATGAAGACGGTAAAAATAACAATTATTGACAGAAGTTTCCCGTTCAGCCTATTACGTTGTTCACGCCGAGAGTAGTCTGACGATGTGGCTGTACAGCTCAAATATTTCAGTGCAATTTTTAGTAGCTTTGGGTAGGTAGTACCGATGTGATTCAATACTTCTAATGGATCTTTTTTAAGAATCAGGTGATGGTTTAGACAAAAAGTGAACTGCGATGTCTGGTCAGTTTCTGTTCCAGTGATGTGCCAACACCTAGAAAATACTGACATTTCTTTCAACAGCTGCAACCAAATCCTTGATGATTTTGTTTGCCTTCGAACAAGTAAGAGCATCTTGAAAGTTTATGTTTTGGAATCCACGATGGAGCAACTTTGATATGTGTAGGTCTAACATGTTAACGTGTCCAGTTGGTAGTAAGCGCCTTTTGATTTACGTTATTATATTACTCTTCAGATATTCTCGATTGATCTGTATTGGCTGTATGCCAGGTATTTTGATATTCAGCATACTGCAACGCAGCGAGACTCCGATGCATCTATAATTCTACATCTACATGCATATTCTTCAAATCACATTTAAGTGCCTGGCAGAGGGTTCATCGAACGACCTTCACAATTCTCTATCATTCTAATCTCATATAGAGCGAGGAAAGAATGAACACCTATATCTTTCCGTACGAGCTCTGATTTCCCTCATTTTATCGTGGTGATCGTTCCTCCCTCCGGTGTCAACAAAATATTTTCGCATTCGGAGGAGAAAGTTGGTGATTGAAATTTCGTGAGAAGATTCCGTCGCAACGAAAAACGCCTTTCATTTAATGATGTCCAGCCCAAACCCTGCATTATTTCTGTGACACTCTGTCCCATACTTCACGATAATACAAAACTTGCTGCCTTTCTTTGAACTTTCTCGATGCACTCCTTCAGTTCTATCTGGTAAGAATCCCACACCGCGCAGCATTACTCTAAAAGAGGACGGACAAGCGTAGTGTAGGCAGTCTCCTTAGTAGGTTTGTTACACTTTCTAAGTGTCGTGCCAACGAAACGAAATCTTAGGTTAGGCTTCCCCACAACACTTTCTACGTGATCCTTCCAATTTAAGTTGTTCGTAATTGTAATGCCTAGGTATTTAGTTGAATTTACAGCTTTTAGATTAGACTGATATATTGTGTAACAGAAGTTTAACGAGTTCCTTTCAGCACTCCTGTGGATGACCTCACACTTTTCGTTATTTAGTGTCAACTGCCACTTTTCGCACCATTCCGATATTTTTTATAAATAGTTTTGCAGTTTGTTTTGATCTTCTGGTGACTATTAGACGATAAACGACAGCGTCATTTGCAAACAAGATAAGACGGCTGCTCAGATTGTTTCCCGAATCGTTTATATAGATAAGGAACAGCAAAGGACCTATAACACTACCTTGGGGAACGCTAGAAATCACTTTTGTTTTACTCGATGACTTTCCGTCAATTACTACGAACTGTGACCTCTCTGACAGAAAATCACAAATCCAGTCACATAACTGAGACGATATTCCATAATTAAGCAATTTCACTACGAGCCGCTTGTGTGGTACAGTGTCAAAAGCCTTCCGGAAATCCAGAAATACGGAATCGATTTGAAATCCCTTGTGAACAGAACTCAACACTTCATGTAAATAAACAGCTAGTTGTGTTTCACAGGAACGATGTTTTCTAAACCCATGCTGTCTGTGTGTCAATAGACCGTTCTCAAAAGGTTCAAAATGGCTCTGAGCAGTATGGGACTTGAATTCTGAGGTAATCAGTCCCCTAGAACTTTGAACTACTTGAACCTAACTAACCTAAGGACATTACACACATCCATGCCCGAGGCAGGATTCGAACCTGCGACTGTAGCGGTCGCGCGGTTCCAGACTGTAGCGCCTAGAACCGCTCGGCCACCCCGGCCGGCAATAGACCGTTTTCTTCGAGGTAATTCATACTGTTCGAACACAATACATCTTCTAAAATACTGCTGCATATCGATGTTAACGATAAGGGCCGGTAATTTAGTGGATTACTTCTACCTTCCTTTAAAAGTGGTGTGACCTGTGCAAGTTCCCATTGCACCGACATGTAAACTGCTGCTTACTGTTGCGTTCATGTCTTTTCGACATGCTTGCGCTAAACGCGGAAGGGCGGAGTGTGACGACGTTATTACCAAATGCGTCCAAAAACCGGCTAACGTGCTAATAATTCTTACTTGGCTGCCGTAGGATAAACTCCGATAGCAATCCATCGGAAAGTGAAGGATGTGTATGGAGCAGTATGTCTGTCAGAAACCACCGTTGTAGAATGGTGCACAAAGTTCATGGTAACGCATGTCCCCGATATCACAAACGTCGTGACACAGAAGTCACGCCAGCTCGAGTAGGTGACACTCACATGTCAGCCCTATAGTCCTGACCTCTCCCCGTTCGGTTATCACGCCTTCGATCACTTAAACGGGGCCTTGAAAGACCTACGATTCTTACTGAACGATGGAAATGGGCGTGTGGCGTCATTGGCTGGGAGACCCCGTGCGGGGCAGGTCCGGCCGCCTTGGTGGAGATCTTGTTACATCCGACGCCACATTGAGCGACCTGCGCTCCGGATGGGGATGAAATGGTGATGAAGACAGCACAACACCCAGTCCCTGAGCGGAGAAAATCTCCGGCCCAGCCGGGAATTGAACCCGGGTCCGTAGGACGGTAATCCGTCACGCTGACCACTCAGCTATTGGGGCGGACTTATGGACGATGATGGTGTTCAGCAGGCAGTTACGGGCTTCTTCATGCAACAGGACCCTGTGCTTTATTAGACGGATATCTTGAACCTGGTGCATCAAGGGGTGATTGCCTAGCTGCTGGGGACGATTTTTCTTGAGTGGCATACAGATTTTTGACTTGGCATCGTTAGAATGGAAAACTTTCAATCTGCCCTTACAGGTATTAGGATTGCTTCATTCCTTGCAAAGTAATTTTCTACACAGATTTCACGAACAGCCGCTTCTATTGGCCGAACAACCTCACAAACATCTATCGGTTAGCTACTATGTTGTTAAACAATTTCAATTATTTGGAGGTCAGATTGTTTTCTCAGCTCATCACCTGCTACAACCCTTTGTGAAGCCGCATTACAATCTCTTTCACAGCAGTAAGTAGCTCGGATAGTATGAACAGAACACGACAAATGATTTGTCTTCCAAATACAGTATCTGCACCTTTGACCTGTGTACTGATGTTGTTATGAGACCACTTCAGAAAAAGATTCGCTTAAATGATAACAAAATGAATGACGGTGGTAACAAGTACCATTGTTCTTTGCCAGCATCGATATGCTTAGAAGCAGATAAAACTGAATTCCGACTAGATGATACAGCATCGGACGGAAAGGATTAAAACCCTTTTCTGCCAAATTTGAAGTGCCATCTGGTGAAATTAGTACACTTGAACGAACAATAAATCTTCGTTTTCTAGACGTTGCATGGTGGCTTAATTAAAAAGAAATAATGAATAAATGCAATAACTTTAGTAGCTATGTGTCCGGTTACGAAGTCTTGTAACCGGTTGGCCCTGACTAGTATTAGCACGCAATCTGACTGCATAAAATAAAAATAAAGAATGACAACAAATTTCCATTAACTCAAAACACAATTGATTAATTAAGTTCCCTGCAACTATAAAAGCTACGAAACAACAAAGCACAAGTGTAACTGTTCTGTGTGTGGAAGTGTGACTCAACGTACATGTATCTGGCTCGGTTCTTCCTCAATACGACAAGATATTTTAAACACCATTTACAATGAACTAATTGAAAAACAAGAAATACTGTAATTGCACATAGAAACCAGAATTACAAGTCTAATACGTCAACACGAGCCAGATGCTTCGTTGACTGTACCTGTGACCAAGAGGCATTGTCATTAAAGAAATCTGTAATACTGTTGTTTTTTTTACCTCAATATATATTGACGAAAAATACACTGAGATAATTGCAACATCTTCCATCCATACATTACACCAACCGAACAGCATCTACTCTCTCGCCCAACAGAACAACAACTGCCCTCGACATCCGCTGAGCTACTACTGCCCAGGGGAGGCGGCGGAATAATAATCTTTGGCGGAATCTCTGGCGCTGTGATACAGTGTAGTCACTTTTCAACGTCTGTTGATTAGGATCCGCAACCAAAAGAAAATGGAGCTGAACATGCTTCCTCCACAGATATGATTACATTTTCCGGCCCTGTGGCCGAGCGGTTCTAGGCGCTTCAGTCCGGAGCCGCGCTGCTGCTACGGTCGCAGGTTCCAATCCTGCCTCGGGCTTGGATGTGTGTGATGTCCTTTGGTTAGTTAGGTTTACTTAGTTCTAAGTCTAGGGGACTGATGACCTCAGATGTTAAGTCGCATACAGCTTAGAGCCATTTGAAAAAAAGATTACATTTTAGCTTGCCAGTAACCGATGAGATAGAAATTAACTAATTTCAGTGTGTGATTATGGATGAAGAATACAGTCCACTCAAGGAATATTTTTACCTGCCTGAATTGTTATTCGATAATGCTGTTTCACGCTTTCGCGTTGTTCCCTGTCGGACATGAGAATACTTGTACTGTATGTGAATCACTGACAACAGAAAGGAAACACGTCCCAAATTTTCAAAATTCCTTTTATTGCATCAAAGTAGTCAAACAGGGCAGGCCCACCGAACGTTAGAGATGTGGAATTTTTTCAGTCAATAAAGCGCCTCTAGCAACAGGTACATTTCACTAGGAGGGAACCGAGAAAAACTATGTTACACTGTTAGTGATGGGACGAACCTCATATTGGTTCATTTACAGATGTAAAAACGACACTCAGTTTATACATGGAAACCGCCTACGAAAGAATTTTCCTGGTCTGAAATGCTCGTGACATTACTGCGCCGTTGACTGGAAGTAACAGTACTACCCTATTTTGTGGTATGAAAATGCATCGACGTCATTTTCTAGCGTTTTTGCTCTAAATAAAGCAGGCTGTTTGCAGGGGCATATCCTTTCTTAGAGGGTGCTGTTAAGGCAGGCGCCTCTGTCGTAGATGGTAATTCAGGTGCTTCGCTTTAATGCTGCCATAACAAGCCCAGTTTACCGCGTAAGAGCTCCTAGATTGACTTTTAAGTGCCACCTTATCCCCGCGGAGCCGAAGTTATATCGCGCGTCTTAACGAATCCTTCGCTAAAAGAAACTGGCGTGTAACACATTCCAAAGTAATACCGACGTCCCGAATAGTGAGTGCTACGTGAGTGCAAAGTAATCTATTCATATTTCTTTTTCTTACTATTAACGCTGTTCATATTTAGAGTATTAGACATGTAGATATAGTTACGTCACAGTTGTGATGAGTGGGTGCATACCGGCAGTATGGTAATAGGGTATCAAGAGCTTGGTGATTCCATTCTTAAGACCAGAAAAAATGTTTTAATAAAAGCATGGAAACTGTGTAACACCCAAACTTCCACGGCCAGCATCAATTTGATTAAAGTCTTTCTTGGTATTGGGAGAGACATTTTGAAACCATCACTATTAAAGTCGACGTTATGACCTACTTTGCAGTTTTATTAAGGCAATTGAGCTGCCGGTTTTGGGGGATGGTCTTCCTTTATACTGTTTTATTTCGGTTGCTAAGCGACAACCGACGTCACTTTCCTCAACGTCATTTGACAGTTGAATGTCACGATCCCTGTGGAGGGGTAGTTACAGAGAAGGCTACTGTGTGTCCTAGTCTACCAGGTGATTCGCAGGTAACAGCGAAGTGTGCAAAGTTTTCCTGCGCCAATTCAACGCCAATTGTCTTATCAATCAGGACAGATGTAGAAATGAGTGTCTCCGCAGGTCTGGAGATGGAAACATCGTTACTGCTGTAGCGCGCTTTCGTAATTGGGAAAACTGCGTAAAATAGCAGTATTGGCAACAAACTTTCGGACAAACTAAGTAGAAATGGCGTGGATGAGGCATCTGCTAGTAACACACGGAGCTATATCCACCACATTAAACATGCACTCCTCATAAATCATTTTCTATTGAAGTCTTACCGAGCTGTAATGTTCCGAATATGTTGATTATGAGAATCAACTTACGGAAGACGGCTGTAGTGACAACTGAACAACATGGTAGGGTAAAAAATTGCTGAATGGAGAGGCGCTGGAATGTGTGCAATATTTTTAAGTATATAGCAAGTATAAAAATAACGCAGTGAAGTTGTAAGATTGACATTAATTCGAGATAGCAACAGAAAAATTTGTCTTTAAGAATAGTGTATTTTCTGTATATGTATGGGAAACAGATTAGGGAAATGTTTATGAAGTGTTTGGCCGCAGTGAAGAAAGCCAAATCTTGGATCATGAGAGAAGAGAGGAAAAGGTAGCAGCCTTTTGAAATATGTAAAGGTAGAAAAGGAAAAATAACATGAGTAAAAAGGAGAAGGTAAGGAGAATAGGAGAAGGAATTAAGTAAACAGATGTTACTGAAAGAAGATGTGTACCGGGGAAATGAAATTGTATTAGCAGGACGCGTGAAGGCGAGGAGAAGAAGCAGAAGAAGAAGACAAAAGGACTCAGATTGTGAACGAAGTGCTTAACGGATGTGTGGTGTCACCGCCAGACACCACACCTGCTAGGTGGTCGCCTTTAAATCGGCCGCGATCCGTTAGTATACGTCGCACCCGCGTGTCGCCACTGTCAGTGATTGCAGACCGAGCGCCGCCACACGGCAGGTCTAGAGAGACGTCCTAGCACTCGCCCCAGTTGTACAGCCGACTTTGCTAGCGATGGTTCACTGACAAATTGCGCTCTCATTTGCCGAGACGATAGTTAGCATAGCCTTCAGCTACGTCATTTGCTACGACCTAGCAAGGCGCCATTATCATTTGCTATTTATCTTGTGATGCATGTACCGTCAGACCGATGTTCACCAATTATGGATTAAAGTTAAGTATTCCAACAGCTACGTACTTTATTTGCTAGACTCAAATCCTTTAACAGTTCCAGACCTCACGTCAGCCTGCTCGAGCTTAAACGCGTGCCTTTCGGCTTCACCTCCTAGTGGCTTGGCTGTCTTGCCAAGTCACAACAGGATGTAAATACAAGTTCTTGTTCACACAGCAGGAAACTTGATGTCTTTAGTGTTAATGAAATTAAAAACGTATAAGATAGTTCAATTAATCAGTGGCAAAGCATGCATTTAATTGCTTGTATCAGAACTTTTTGGTGTCTTAGGCACGAAGAATTACTTCGACATTCAGGGAGCGGCAATGGAGTTTAATGTATTTCTTATTCAGTTTTGAAATGATAGCCTTCACTCCGTGTGTGCCGAAATCTTTTTCTGGAAATGGAAAAATTACTCCTGAGAAGCTAGGTTTTCCCAAATGTGAAAAACTCTTCAAAGAGACATGGTCAAGTGGTCAGGAACAAATATTAGAAGTAGAGAAATAAAGAAAATCTTGTCAATACCTTCTTTAACAGCGTAGGTGTTACATAAGTACTCTGTTAGTAGCAGTAATCAGTAAGTGATATCTGATTCAGAATAGATGTTACCGAAAACCAATTAAATGTTAAAAACATTTTGGAGTAGAATTTATTGGCAACTAACACAAATTTCCATTTCCCGAGCAGGGAAAATTGTTAACACGTTAAGAAACTGGGTTCATTTGCAAATATGACGTGTTTCACGTAAGAGACCTGCTGTTTCAACGTACAAGATGGTGCACTACTGACGAATTATGGTTTGATCTCCACATGTTATATAACTAGTTATAAAAGAACAAAGAATTTTACTAAGCATGAAACACTAACTGAAAAATTAAATACATCCTCAAAATCGCTTTAATATATTATATAGTACTGAAATGTACTCAACTCTTAATATTTACATATTTTGCACAAAACACCATCTCATGTCTCACAGCAAAAAGAATTGTAGAAAATACCGCAAACTGCTTACGGCGGTCTCTAGTGCGCCTTCTTCGTGTGGTTCCAGAATCGGTCAATGGACTGAAACACTGACCAGCAGACATCGTGTTTTATATGAGCGTTATCCTCCAGGCAGAACATTCTTCCCTTCTTGGAATATTTGTGTACCAAGGTCTGTTCTCATTTCGTACCCGTTGAAATTTTCCTCGAAATTTTAACGATATCGTAGTCTTAGAGGTCTTTCTCGACAAATGCACCTTTAGTCTGAATGCTGAAGAAGGGAATCTTGAACCAAGCCGTCTTTCAAAATTTGACTGCTCGTATTATAATCTCACTTTTTCTACCACTATGGGAGCGACTGCTTGACCTATCATCCGAGCAGTGTGTAATGCGATTGTAAAGCCATTATTTTCTCGACACATGGCACAACTGTATGATGAAGTGCCATTGATGGGTGTATCATATCTACAGATTGAGACAAGTTACTGTCGAAAGGGTATCGATTGGGGCATTGTTCACGATCCTAATATTTTTGGAACACACTCAATAAGAGTGGGGCACTTTTTGCTTAAAGTGCGCGACTGGTAGTGGTGACAACCGAATCGGAGCTGTTCGAAAACATCAACCTTAAAAACCATTCTCAGGGCTTAGTTTGACAGTCGGGCCACCCAGCCGAAATCTGACGCAAACTAGGCTGTTTTTCATGATGCAGAGTCCTATGATGGATGAATAGTGTGGTTACGCGCTGTTATTCTAGGCGAGAGCGTTGTACTGTGTCCAGGTTCCGTAGCAACACACGGACCTTCTCAATAAAATAACAGTCCAGTTGCATAAAACACAATTTGTGTCGCGACTGCTTTCGACGGCCAGGCGAATCTCAAGTGGCACGAATTATTTAACCGCCCGCAGCTCGTGGTCGTGCGGTAGCGTTCTCGCTTCCTACGCCCGGGTTCCCGGGTTCGATTCCCGGCGGGGTCAGGGATTTTCTCTGCCTCGTGATGGCTGGGTGTTGTGTGGTGTCCTTAGGTTAGTTAGGTTTAAGTAGTTCTAAGTTCTAGGGGACTGATGACCATAGATGTTAAGTCCCATAGTGCTCAGAGCCAATTATTTAACACCACAGGTGTCTTGTCGTGAATCAATCAGTTGAATATTGTGGCGGGAACAACAAGGTTCGGATTGCGTGTTGTGAAGTGGCGTGACTATTTCAGTCAATACTTTAGTGCTGGAATACACACATACTTTTAGATTTCAATTAGCGTCTTGTAATGTGGAGCCACGGCATGTGTAATTGTTTAAATGACGCCGTTAATGCCCATAGTTGATCTTATCCTACTGTTGCAGTTTCCGCATTACGACATGGAGTCATCTAAAAACATACAGTACAACATACCACGACAATATAATGGGGTACAACAACAGCATGAACAATAAACTCCATGATCCGTTAACGTACACGCACCTAAAAATTTTCGATGCTGTCTCACGGCACAAAAAAATGGTTCAGATGGCTCTGAGCACTATGGGACCTAACTTGTGAGGTCATCAGTCCCCTAGAACTTATAACTACTTAAACCTAACTACCCAAAGGACATCCCACACATCCATGCCCGAGGCAGGATTCGAACCTGCGACCATAACGGTCACGCGGCTCACGGCACACATACAGTGCATAAATATAGGTGTTGCTGTACGGTTGTGTCCTACTTTATAACTTGTTAACATAAGTATAATTTTTATTGCTATTTCCTTGCCTCACTTGGTGCTTGTCAGCCGTCCAGACAAGAACATATATTAAATGAAAAGTGTATTCCTACAAAATTAGGTAGAACATATGTAAATGTCGTAAAACTTCCAAAACAGGCGTTGGTACATTGAAGATTTCAAGCGAAATATGCTTATCTTTGAAAAAAAAATCAATGAACTAAGTCTTCACGAATACGAAGCACTTCACTTCACTTTACTGATATTACACTGCTGGCCACCGTAAATGCAACACCCTGAAGGAAGCATCTGAATCAAGTGAAATTTACACCATGAGTTTGCAGCGATGAGATATGCAACTGATTAGAATTTCAGCGCAGACGCACATCACGCGCGCCTGTGGCGCCACCTCATAGCGCCATTTAAGGCTTGGCGATTTCGACGAGTGTACGTTCGGCACGTGTGGTTACATTGTGGTTGTTTCACAAGACGATCAGTTATGCCTCGTAGACAACAGCGAACATCTTTTGATCAAGTATCCGAGTTCGACAGAGGAAGGATAGTGGCTTACCGAGATTGTGGATTATCATACAGAGAAATCGCTAGTCGTGTTGGACGAAACCAAACAACTGTAATGCGGATATGTGACCGTTGGATGCAGAAGGGTACGACGGACCAACGTGGTCGATCGCATTCACCTCGGAGCACCACTGCACGTGCTGATAGGCAAATTGTGCGCATGGCAGTGACGGATCGCTCAGTGACATCCCGAACCATAGCACAGCACATTGCGTCTGTAACGCATCATCCAGTGTCTGCGCGTACCATTCGACGCCGTTTACAGCAGAGTGGCCTGTCCGCAAGACGTCCATTGCTTCGTCTACCATTGACGCAGAACTACAGACCTCTCCGTCGCCAATGGTGTGATGACAGACGGATGTGGACGGCAGAATGGAATGACGTTGTCTTTACTGACGAGGCACGCTTCTGTCTGCAGCACCACGATGGTCGGATTCGAGTGTGGAGACACCGTGGAGAGAGGATGCTGGACAGCTGCATTATGCACCGCTACACTGGTCTTGCGCCGGGTATTATGGTATGGGGCGGTAGTGGATATTACTCTCGCACGCCTCTGGTACGCATTGCCGATACTTTAAATAGCCGGCGCTACATATCCGAGGTGCTGGAGCGAGTTGTCCTTCGTTACCTTCAGGGCTCGGCCACAGCCATATTTCAACAGGATAATGCGCGACCACACGTGGCACGCATTGTCCAAAGGTTCTTCGTCAATAACCAGATCGAAGTGCTTCCCTGGCCGGCTCGCTCTCCGGATCTTTCGCCGATAGAAAACATGTGGTCCATGGTTGCTCAACGAGTGACCCAGATTACATCCCCAGCTGCCACACCAGATGATCTTTGGCAACGTGTGGAAGCTGCTTGGGCTGCTGTACCCCAGGAACACATCCAACGTCTCTTTGACTCAATACCGAGACGTGTGGCAGCGGTGATCTCCAACAATGGCTGCTACTCTGGCTACTGATTCTGGCAGGAACCACATGTCACAGACGTCTGTAAACGTAATGATTTGATACTTGGTCAACATGTTATCTACAAAACATTTGTTGCATTTAACGTGGCCAGCACTGTACAAGAAATAAGCAGTATATGAGGAGGAATGTGGGGAGAAAGTGTTTCGGAAATGTGGGATGCAGCCGTGGATGGAGAATCCCTAACCAAACGTACGGGAGGCAAGGGAGGAAACGGGGTGGGAGAGGAGAGGTTGAGAGGAACCTTAACGCAGGTAGGAAGGGAAGTATTCTGTCAAAGCTAGAAGGTGGGTGTCAGCTGCAGATACATGAACAAAGGCCTACACGAAATTAGTGAAATGTCACCACAGATCAATCTGAACTGCCGTTTCTGGTCTAAGAATCTTTTGGCGAGTGCGGAGAGATGCTTTAAAACATAACACCATACGAGACGATAGAGTAAAGTAACTAAAGTAGTCAAGCCTTCGTGAGTCGTTTTCAGAGGAAATGGACATAGTTCTTATATCTAGCAGCGCAGCATTCAGTTTCTGGACAAGATCTTGAACTTAATACGTTCAAGAAAGCTTTCGATATTAAGCCCTATGAACTGAAAATGTTTATCTTCACTGACTGTTTGACCAGCTTGGAACACCAAAATTTTGGTTTTGCTAGAGTGCTGCGTTTTGTAGCAGTGGTCGTTCAACTGTTCTCTGAAAGCCACGTCTGGATTTTAATTCCTGGCCTCTTGGCTGCGTCAGTTTCATTAATTTCCGCGTCTGTCAGTTGTCATCTACAACGAGAATTTTTTTTTTCGAGTTATCTGTCATGTGTAGTGGCATATAATTGATATATATCAAGGAAAACAGTGCATTCAAAACAGAACCCTGTGGCAAGCACCACTATCATCAGACCACAAATCCATTTTGTACTCGTAATCTTTTGTACATCGATCTGAAAGCTTTGAAGTCATGTAAGAGCTATTGAGCAACGTCGTGTTATTCAAGCCGAGCGTGTGCAATGCTCGTTGTAGTTGGCCTCTGTAAGCGAGGACAGGGGCGACACAACAAACCAAAACTTGGCAGTGTAACCGGTTACTTTTAATGGGTCGCTTAACCAGGAAAGTTGTAACGCAATTTTAGGATCTTGAAATGGGAATAAAGCCTAGTTTTGACATTTTGTTTAATATTGTATTCACAACAGTTAATCAGAGGTTATCAGAGAGATATGCTGACAAAAGGTAAAGTTGATGGGAACACCCTGTGAGGTAGGCCTACTACCTTGAGGATGAAGCACGATGATATCTACAATTAAATCAATACAATGAAATGAATAACCTTAGCTGCATGCAGGTGCTGATATACGTCAATGAGGACAGTTGAAAATGTGTGTCCCGACCGGGACTCGAACCCGGTATCTCCTGCTTACGTGGCAGACGCTCTATCTTTCTTTTTTTCTTTTTTCGTTGTATCTGCTCTGGGCGGACGTCGCAAGACACCGTTTTCAGTTCGTCGTTGATATATTAACTCAGTTTTTTTTATTGTTATTACAGAGTGCAGCTAACCCTCTGACCGAACACGCTGAGTTACCGTGCCAGCTCCATCTGAGCCACCGAGGACACAGAGGATACTGCGACTGCAGAGACGTATCTCTGGCACGCCTCCCGTGAGACTCACATTCCCAACTTACTGTCCCCCACTATATTCGTAGTTCCCCTGCCCATTACACTAGATATTATTGAAATAAAATACAAGTTAGCAACGCCAGTTACGGACCAGAAACATAAGATAATCGAGCTGCTCAAATTACAAATCACACTAATCAGGACAGTGAACACTTGTGTTCAAAATATTCAAATGTGTGTGAATGTGTGTGACTTACACACTACTTAAACTAACTTACACTAACTTCTGTTGGTACTAAGAATAACACACACCCATGCCCGAGGGAGGACTTGAACCTCCGGCGGGAGGGGCCGCGCAGTCCGTGACATGACGCCTCAAACCGCGCGGCCACTCCGCGCGGCGAACACTTAGGTCTTCTCAGGATCAGCAAAGTGTACCAAGCAGCCACAGATGGGCATCAACTCCTGTCTCCTCCGACGCTCCATCCGCGAACATCTCCCGGCTCCTGTATTCGCCCTGCAACTCCCGAAAAATTCCTTCCTACTGCCCACATTCTAACCTTCCAAAAAATCAACGTGCTGGGGACAACTCGAAGCTATTGTCAATGCTACAGACGAGATATGTAACAAATTTTGCCAAAAATAAGGGCAGAGGACAACCAAGGTCTGACGTTTTGCGTAAAAGACCCACATTTTACCATCGTGAGCTAGGCAGTGAACTGGTGCAGTATTACTTTGATTGATCGCCCCATGCATACCAGGTACTCGGATGCACAACCCCACTTTCTCGACAAACATTTTTTTCCCCTCGGAGTAAAACGGAACCGATGCTCCTGGACATGCCGAGCAGCACTTCGGTGTCTGGGCCTTTGAACTTTGAACTTTGGCGTCAAGGGGGTGACAAAGTGAGCACGGCGTTCATTATCCAACGCACGGCGTAGCACCAGCAGTGTTCACACAATGGAAGTGGAGTTTGATTGGTCTGATTTATTGGTCATTAGAGACATGTTGCCTTACATTATATAACAGAGCGTTCATTTCACAGCTTTTCACATTGATTAAAAACATATTTCATGTACAAAGAGCAATATTTGTTTTCAACAATTACAAATAAGTTAGAAATTGAAAAAAAAACACAAAAATAACAAAATTTTAAGATGATGTGATGACCGAGGATAGAAAAGACTTTGATTGAGAGAGAGAGAGAGAGAGAGAGAGAGAGAGAGAGAGAGAGAGAGAGAGAGAGAGAGAGAAATATTACCATATCTGAGCAAGCCTATTCTGAAAGCCGAGGAACTACTTCAGGCCCTGCAGTCCAGGTTCGCAACAGTTTAATTTACAGATTAATATTTCTAAACACTATTTACAAAAACCCATTGGAATGGACCACAGTCGGGCTTCTGCGAAAATTGCTCGATTCCCAGGGACTGCCGGACAAAGGAGTTCCCTACATCCATATTGGGGCCCACTTGAGCTGCTAGGAGGGCTCGAAGCTTCCTCAAATGGTTCAAATGGCTCTGACCATTATGGGACTTAACTTCTGAGGTCATCAGTCCCCCTACTTAAACCTAACTAACCTAAGGACATCACACATATCCATGCCCGAGGCAGAATTCGAACCTGCGACCGTAGCGATCGCGCGGTTCCAGATTGTACCGCCTAGAACCGCTCGGCCACTCCGGCCGGCGAAGCTTCCTCTCAGAGCACAAAGCTTCCTCTCAGAGCACAAATTTTTCTACTGCCCAGTCATGACTAGGAAACAGCGGTCGAAAACTGAAGTGATATCACACAGCAAAATGTAGCATACCTCTTCATCCCCTTAGTTCTTCTACCTTTATGTGAGAGTGGCTTCGCTACCTAGTAGAGGTCACCGTTATCTTCCGCGTGGGTCACTCTTGTAGAATTTCGAATTCGCATTAACTTCTGTTATCAGATTCAACCAGAATCGAGGGCTATGAAATTTTTCGCGTTTAAAAATGGAAAAAAAGGAATGAAACAGTGAAATAATACAAAGAAATGCATCATATCCTGTGTTAATTTATTACTATTATGACGAACGAGTGCGGAAGTAGACATTACCGTCGATATCAGGGAGGGCAGTTACACATTTGCTCTCAGTATTCGTCATATTGCATTATTTGGCGTGTCGCATGCTTGTACACAAACACACACACACACACACACACACACACACACACAGACAGAGAGAGAGAGAGAAAGAGAGAGAGGGACGGGGAAAGGCGGGAGGCAGAGAGAATTAAAGTTTTCCCTTAACGGGCCCGAGATACGCAGACGATAAAACGATTTACATCGGCTGAAGATAACTGACCCCTCCCCTCGCAGTTGTTCACAAACGCCCGCTAGTTAGGGCGCCACTTAGGCTAAATGGCCGCTATGGTTGTTCAAAAACGAGCAATTTGTCTTCGTCTGCGCGCTAATTGAACGCCAGTTTAACTCGTCAGAGTGAGACATCAGCACAATCTGGATTCCACTTAGAGGAGCGGCCAGTCAATTAGCGGTGCAATGGCAGCACTTTGTCTCGCCGTCCTCAAAGCCATTCAGTTGGGTGTGTCGCGTGACCGCGATTCTTAACCGCGCCGCCGCACGCGAACCGTTCCCCCTACACTGACTCGCTGGCTCCCTTTATTTGGCTTCCGTCTGTCCACTGTCCAAAACACCCACGGTAGAAATAGGTCACATAGAGACAGCTACTCCGAGAGCAAAGATTAGCAATAACATTGTTAGCAACAATCAAAAGCTCTTACACTACTGGCCATTAAAATTGCTACACCGCGAAGATGAAGTGCTACAGACACGAAATTTAACCGACAGGAAGAAGATGCTGCGATACGCAAATGATTACCTTTTCAGAGCTTTCACACAAGGCTGGCGCCGTTGGCGACACCTACCTACATCGTGCTGACATGAGGAAAGTTTCCAACCCATTTCTAATACACAAACAGCAGTTGATCGGCGTTGCCTGGTGAAACGTTGTTGTGATGCCTCGTGTCAGGAGGAGAAATCCGTACCATCATGTTTCCGACTTTGATGAAGGTCGGATTGCAGCCTATCGCGATTGCGGTTTATCGTATCGGGACATTGCTGCTCGCGTTGGTCGAGATCCAATGACTGTTAGCAGAATATGGAATCGGTGGGTTCAGGAGGGTAATACGGGCCGCCGTGCTGGATCTCAACGGCCTCGTATCACTAGCAGTCGAGATGACAGACATCTTATCCGCATGGCTGTAACGGATTGTGCAGCCACGTCTCGATCCCTGAGTCAACAGATGGGGACGATTGCAAGACGACAACCATCTGCACGAACAGTTCGACGACGTTTGCAGCAGCATGGGCTATCAGCTCGGAGACCATGGCTGCGGTTACTTTTTACGCTGCATCACAGACAGGAGCGCCTGCGATGGTGTACTCAACGACGAACCTGGGTGTACGAATGGGAAAACGTCTTTTTTTCTGATGAATCCAGGTTCTGTTTACAGCATCATAACGGTCGCATCCGTGTTTGGCGGCATCGCGGTGAACGCACATTGGAAGCGTGTATTCGTCATCGCCATGCTGGCGTATCACCCTGCGTGATGGTATGGGGTGCCATTGGTTACGCGTCTCGGTCACCTCTTGTTCGCATTCACGGCACTTTGAACAGTGGACGTTACATTTCAGATGTGTTACGACCCGTGGCTCTACCCATTATTCGATCCCTGCGAAACTCAGCAGGATAATTCACGACCGCATGTTGCAGGTCCTGTACGGGCCTTTCTGGATACAGAAAATGTTCGACTGCTGCCCTGGCCAGCACATTCTCCAGACCTCTCACCAATTGAAAACGGCTCGTCACAATACGCCAGGCACTACTCTTGATGAACTGTGGTATCGTGTTGAAGCTGGATGGGCAGCTGTACCTGTACACCCCATCCAAGCTCTGTTTGACTCAATGCCCAGACGTATCAAGGCCGTTATTACGGCCAGAGGTGGTTGTTCTAGGTACTGATTTCTGAGGATGTATGCACCCAAATTGCGTGAAAATGTAATCACATGTCAGTTTCAATATGGTATATTTGTCCAATGAATACCCGTTTATCATCTGCATTTCTTCTTGGTGTAGCAATTTTAATGGCCAGTAGTGTATATCACAGGTCAGACGTCGCCATAAACAGTGAGCTGCGTGAAAATGAAACTCCAGGCCGAAATATGCTAGAGATGCCGATGAAATATATGTACAAGTACACGTCAGATATTTTAAATATGTATGAAATATATTTGACATGTGCATACATGGGAAAATGCACGGGTAAAAAGCTCAGTATAAACCTCTGGAACGATTTCAATCAAATTTGTTACACACATTAATTTACTTCACTTCAGGTATGAAATAGGTGTGATGGTGAGGGTGGAGGAAGAGGTGGTAAGTTACTATGGGACCAAACTGCAGAGGTCGTCGACCCCCATGCTTACTCACTACGTAATCTAAGTTAAACTTACATTAAGGAACACACACACACACACACACACACACACACACACACACACACACACACACACACACACACGCTCGAGGGAGGACTCGAACCTCCGACGCGTGGAGCCGCGCGAAGTGTGGCACGTCGCATATTGTAAGACCGCACGGCTACTCCCGAGGGGTCAAGAAACACTAGCCTCTTATTGCTATAGGAGTGATAGAGAAAGGGGAGAAGGCCATAGACAGAGAGGGAAAGAGGAGACGGACTTACACTGACGCCCCACAGAAAATGGTATAGGAATGCGTATTGAAATACAGAGATATGTAAACGGGCAGAATACATCACTACGGTCAGCACCGCCTATATAACAAGTGTCTGGCGCAGTTGCTGGATCTGTTGCAATGGCAGGTTATCAAGATTTAAGGGGGTTGGACGTCAAACGGGTCGACTTGGAGCAGGAGAGGCACCGTAGGACATTTTAATTTCCACTGTCTATACTTATACAAATAAATTCATAAAACTTTGAAAGCATGACCAGGAAGGATTCAGGATTCATACTCATGGCAGCGGAAGCTCACAAACGTAACAAAATACATTTTTTTTACATGCGAAATTTCATCATTTATTCACTTGCTACTGGCTGCATTTGTTGCTATAGGTACACTTTCCTTTCTAAGTAAGAGAGATTCTTCGATGAATTTTGCACAGAATACAAACTATAGTTACTTGTGTATGAAACTATAGAGCTTATTTAATTTATGAAAAAATGAATGAACTGTTACATTTTATTTCTCTGCCTCGTGATGACTGGGTGTTGTGTGATGTCCTTAGGTTAGTTAGGTGTAAGTAGTTCTAAGTTCTAGGGGACTGATGACCATAGATGTTAAGTCCTATAGTCTTCAGAGCCATTTGAACCATTTGTTACATTTTAAATTTGATGTTTAGAAAAAACTCAAATTTTATAGCTAATGATCTCAATTTTTACCACAGTTTTTAATAGATTTGGAAAATTCTAGAGTTTCATACACCTGTAAGTGCTGCTTGTATGCTGTGCAAAATTCATCGAAGAATCTCTCTTACTTGGGAAGAAAAGTGTACCTACAGAAACAAATGCAGCCACTATTAAGTGGAAAAAATGATGAAATTTCACATGTAAAAAGGTTATTTTGCTACGTTTTTCAACTTCCACTGCTAGGAGTGCCAGTCCTCAATCCTTCCTGGTCATGCTGACACAGTTTTGTGAATTGACTTGTAAAAGTATAGACAGGAGAAGTTAAAATGTCCTGTGGTGCCTCTCCTGCTCCAAGTCGGCAAGTTGGACGTCCTACCCCCCGTAAGTATTTGACACTTGGTATCAGCACTGATAGCACAGCTGTCGAAGATTATTCAAATCGGTGCAATCGGAACACTTGCTGGTATAGCAGACTATTAGACACTGTAATGAATGAAGAACTTTACGGGTGGCCAAAGAGAGAGCGCGGGATGGAGGTCGGCTGGAAAAGTTGCGGTGCGGCGCTCCCCAATCTGGTAATTGCCGCGCCGGCAGCTGGCGTCTGCTTTACGGGCTGCGGCTGGGGGCTGCGCAGGTGGCCCGCCGGGGCGTGCGTCCGGCGCCGGCCCTTGTCTTACCGCACCAGATAATAACGCAATTAGCGCGGCTTAGCCCGGCTAGCTAATAGTGCGGGGGCGTCGCACAGTGGGGGCGCGTCCCTGCGTGCGTGCGTACGTGCGTGGGCGGGCGGACGCGCGAAGCGGCGATTTACATTTAACGAGCGGCTGTTTGCGAGCAGTCGTAATGAAATGTGTCAGCCGGCCTTAACTTTCGGCCCGGAATAATACCTGCAGCGGCACTCGGCCGGCGCTCCCGGCGGCTCCAAATTGCCGACGTGATTGCGGCTTTCAGGTGCGGCGCCGATCGCCGCCATTAAAATTGAGTCTGGCGCGCTGCGCCGCGGTGGGTTTACACGTGTCGGCCGCCGCTGCAGCTGACGCGCGCTAATGTTGACGGATTACGGCGAGCGGCGACACGCCCACCACCACCCCGCGCTCCCAAAAATTATTAACGCCGCCGCAGCCGCGCCACTGCCGGTGCACCGGCCGCGCGCTTGAAACATTAACTCTCGGCCCACTTACGAAATTACCTAAGCCGTATAGACCGCGCGTAGCAGTGTCTTTATAAACCACTGCCGGAACCAACTGCACTGTCTACTCCCTCGGCGGTACCTTCTACCTGCTTATACTCTTTATTTACTACCTTCTCTTACCCACTAATAATAGTTGATGGGCCTTCGCTCTCGTTTCCCGTTTTGGTGTTCACAAAATTTCCTCATGGATTAAAAGGGTGTGAAACGAGTATCCTTATAGGGCAACTATCCAAGGATTTCCACCCAATAATATACATACAGCAGACTCTGTACACAATTTATTAAATTGCCAATACTAAACGCTTTTACACAACAACAAATTCATATAACTTGCAGAACTTAACAAAAAGTTAAAAGAATGACCTTTAAAAATAATAACGGCGGCTTGCCACCATAAAAATCAAAGAGCCTTTTACAATAGTGCTTTTACAGTTTAGCCGGCCGCAGTGGCCATGCGGTTCTAGGCGCTTCAGTCTGGAACCGCGCGACCGCTACGGTCGCAGGTTCGAATCCTGCCTCGGGCATGAATGTGTGTGATGTCCTTAGGTTAGTTAGGTTTAATTAGTTCTAAGTTCTAGGGGACTGATGACCTCAGAAGTTAAGTCCCATAGTGCTCAGAGCCATTTGAACAATTTTTTTTTACAGTTTACCCAAGAGACAAAATCCAATAATAAGTTAACTTGGCATTACAATTTTGTGGTGTGCATACTGTAAGACCTTCGGTATACACACCATCAGACTTGTCGCTTGAACGAAGTAGGCGAGTGTCAGCAATATGTCTCGTGGTCTTATCGTGGCGTGTTTATTTTCTGCCGTTAGGTCAGACGATAGAAATGCCACTTGTACGCTTAGAGTAGCAGATTGACAGTGACCAACTTTAAACAGAACTTGATTAATTTTCACACACATTCATTAAAATAATAAAAAGCATAGACATTACGTAACTTGATTCTGGATGGTGTTTACTATTGACAATCTGAAGTTCCTTTGGTCTTGGTACGTTAATCTTATTCTCACATATGTCTGATAATTGACAAAGTGTCTATTCATTTATCTTCATGGCTATGTACGGGAATATGTTAATCTTATTAGGAGCAGACTGAAACTTGACTATAGACTGGTACAGACTAATGCAGACTGGTACAGACTGGTGCAGACAAATGCAGACTGACTAATCGGAGGTCTGCACACTCGTTATAATACCTCACGCGTTCAGGTATCACTGCGCGAGTGTGATCCTTGAGGAGAAAAGGTTCTACGTTAGCAGCAATCTCATTGGCTACGTTACATATTAATACGCAGTTCGGCGGAAGCAGAATTTGGTCCGTCTCTAAGGCAGCGCCATCTCGTAGTGCAGAGATGGACGAGCGCTGCGCCTGCGCTGTTGTGCTTAGCGGGACGCGCTGTGGTGGGAAAGTTGTGTACATGCGGACTACGTGGATCTATGTACACAACAAATTTAAAATTATTTATACAAAATCTTTGGAAAAAGATAATGGCGCTTGGCACCATCAAATGAAAGAAGCGCAACACACAACCAATAAATATAATAACATAATAATTTGATACAACCAAATAACAATATAACATCCCGTCAGCACACGATAACCAAGGCGTCGTTAACTCTGGCGCTCTTAACAAGTGCTGGAAGTCAACACACACAAATCTTCATAAACAATTCTCGCTTCTTAAAACAACACAATAAAATCCAAGCGCACATGAATAGTCAAATGGAAGTGCCTTAACGACACCAAACGCGACTATTCCACCAAGTTAATAATAATAACACATTGAGACAAACATACAGAACATACCACTAAATGCTGCTACACAACCAAATTGACGAGAACGTGTTGTCCAGGTCCCAACGGACCACATATACCAAGCAGCGGTAATTAACTATGCAGATACTGTCCAAAACCGCCTTTCTTAGGCAGACTTTACCTAACACATCAAATGCCTTATATACCAAACATGAACGCAACTCCGGGCAGGTAACAGGAACCACCTACGTGAATTCCTTCAAAAACGGACAAACAAGCACCACCAAAGGTAACGCTGAGCCGACCAGACCCACTCAGCGGGATAACCAAAAGATACTCCAGTTGAGCAAATAAAATAGTATCAACAAATGTCGTAACGTGCCACACACACACAGCAAAAACTTCCAACAACGCCCACATTAGAATGAAGTTCAGAAACCGCTGCTGGAGCTTCCACCCGAAAATGTGACGAGCCAACCGAGCCCACACCCTAACCTGGCAGACGACTCCAAAATTCAGCTACTAATTGTCTCCGGGCCAGAGTATCACAGGACCCCGCCGGACCTCCACGTCAGACAGGCAGGCAGAACGAGTACATCGACTCCATTTAATCACCACCGCACGGCCAGCACAGCGGCGAGTCGCCTCCGCCCCAGACCACTCTGCTCATATTGCGAGGCACAACGACCTTAGCGCTAGTCACCAGCAGGTCAGGCAGAGCGAACTTCACGTTGCGTGCAATCCCGGAAAACCAACTACCCTCTCGCTTTCCGCCGACCACCGCGAACATACGCCAGCGACGTACTAACAAATCGCCACCGGAGCGCTACCCGCACCAGGACAGCGAACTATAATCGATTACAGTGCGCGCTCTGAGCAGGATCACAGGATAGCGGGGCGCGCCATATCAATGTGTCAGCACGGCATTTGAATTCGGAACCTCCTTTACAGCGGGCAGTGCTCTTACCGACCGAGTGCCACGTATAAGTCACACACTGAGCGCACGATCAACAAGATTTCTTCTTGTACCAATACTAGACAGCCAAGCACTAGCGAATTGGAACGTTTATTAAAACCCGTTTACCATGGTTTCGACGTGTATAATAACGCCTTCGTCAGAAGGAGATGCTGGCAATCGGATTACATGTTGTGGCAGAGGTACTTTAAAACACAGCCGAAAGGTGTGAGACAAATAGAAAATTTCATCTCCATAATGAATTAAAACACTAGCTGTACATTGGTGAGGAAATACAGACAACAAAACCCATCTTGTGAATGTTTTAATTTATCACGGAGGTGAAATTTTATATTAGAGGTACGCTCTTCTGCTACATTTCAACGTACCTCTGCCACTACATGTAATCAGTTGTCTTTCCTTCTGAAGATGACGCTACGCTTTTATAAACATTGAAACCAACGTAAAGGTGTTGCAAGAACCGATTCGATGTTGCTATTTCTGCAGGACGATTTCATTCTACTGTTGCTGCTTTAGCCAAGTAAGGTCCAAAGTAATAATAATAATAGTAATAAAACAACAAGAACTAATTTGCCACGCACACTTCAAGGGTGCTGAACGTTTCTTAACTCGATCAGAGATACGATTGTCATTTAATTTCACTACCAAAGTGGAGTAAAAAAAGGAATAATAACAATATTTCTGTTTCTTGGTAGACCCATGCTTCCATTTTAACTGCCGCCATTGCCAAATGCTTTCTCCCACTGCTATGATGATCCATACTGCTGCATACTCCGCTGCTAATTCGTTCCTTCAGAGCGAATAATAATTATAAAATGGTTGTAAGACTCGTAATCACTTCTGAGTAACAGTTGAATTTTACTCCTCTTCCTCAGATTACAGAAACATTCCTGTTCGTCTCTCTCTCTCTCTCTCTCTCTCTCTCTCTCTCTCTCTCTCTCTCTCTCTTCCCCCCCTCCCCCTCCCTCCCCTGTGGCAGTAACCTAAAAAAGGAATCACAGTTTTTACAGAGCCAGGAATCTAAATACTGATAATAATGTGTACATTATACTTACAACATACGTTAATTCTTTCTTTCATCTGATGCTAAATGGCGTTTACTGTTAGAAGTTTCATAGAAACTGTTATTCTCGGTGTCGAAATTATACGACTATTGTGCTGCCGTATGTTGGTTGTGAGCGTTGTATTCCACCGTGGCTGGAACACTGTTCCTCAATACTTAGTTCAGACGATATCCCGCACGTTCTTATCTTCGATGTAAGTGGACGATCTAGTACACATTCGTAAATCTGGAATTATTGAAATACCCGTGCGACCATTTTGGCCAGA
This sequence comes from Schistocerca americana, assembly GCF_021461395.2. Taxonomy (NCBI): domain Eukaryota; kingdom Metazoa; phylum Arthropoda; class Insecta; order Orthoptera; family Acrididae; genus Schistocerca; species Schistocerca americana. Next base: position 631,724,327 of record NC_060123.1, on the reverse strand, counting down.
ACAACAGTTTGTCTTCTTCCTTAGTACAGAATTGACCACTAAAACTTCAAAAAATGGGAGGAATGCAAATAACAAATGGTTACTAATTTACTTATTTATTTACCAACACTGAAGAGGAAGAGAAATTCGTACACCTGCCTAATATTGTGTAGGGCCCCCGCGAGGACGCAGAAGTGCCACAACACGACGTGGCCTGGACTCGACTAATGTCTGAAGTAATGTTGGAGGGAACTGACACCATGAAAAATGCAGACTGCTCATAAGTCCGTAAGAGTACGAAGGTTCAAATGGTTCAAATGGCTCTGAGCACTACGGGACTTAACATCTGAGGTCATCAGTCCCCTAGAACTTAGAACTACTTAAACCTAACTAACCTAAGGACCTCACGCACATCCATGCCCGAGGCAGGATTCGAACCTGCGACCGTAGAAGTCTCGCGGTCCCGGACCGAGGCGACTAGAACCGCACGGCCACCCCGGCCGGCGGAGTACGAAGGGGCAGAGACCTTTTCTGAACAGCAAGTTGCAAGCCATCCCAGATATGTTCAATAATATTTATTTCTGGAGAGTTTGTCGGCCAGCGGAGGTGTTTAAAACGAAGAGAGTATATCTGGGGCCGCTCTGTAGCAATTCTGGACATGGGGTGTCTCATTGTCCTGCTGGAATTATGCAAGTCCGTCGGAATGCAGAATGGACATGAATGAAATGATAATTAAACCAAGACCCTAAGCTGTCTACAGGCGTTGATATACATCACCGGGGACAGCTGAAAATGTGCGCCCCGACCGTAACTCGAACCCGGGATCTCCTGCTTACATGGCAGACGCTCTGTCCATCTGAGCCACCGAGGGCACAGAGGATAATGCGGTTGCAGGGACTTATCCCTTGAACGCTCCGCGTGAGACACACATACCAAACTTCATGTCCGCACACTACATTCGTAGTGCCCATGCCCATTACACTCATTACCCGCGGCAGACAATCTTACCGAGTCCCGTAAGAGTTCGGGCAATACGTGTGCATCCAGCACAGGAGGAGGAGCTCAATGGCTGGTTACCCTTAACTAAATGAGGATGGTATCTGTTCTTTCGGACAAGTCCCAAATAACAGATACCATCTTCATATGGACATCAATGGACGCAGGTGATCAGACAGGGTGAAACTTCCTGACAGATTAAAACTTTGTGCCGGAACGAGACACGAACTCGGAACTTTTGCCTTTCGCGGGCAAGTGCTCTACCATCTGAGCTACCCAAGCACGACTCACGCTCCGTCCTCACAGCTTTACATCTGCCAGTACCTCGTCTCCTACCTTCCAAACTTTACAGAAGCTCTCCTGCGAACCTTGCACAACTATCACTCCTGAAAGAAAGGATATTGCGGAGACATGGCTTATCCAGGAGAGCTTCTGTAAAGTTAGGAAGGTAGGAGACGAGGTACTGGTAAAAGTAAAGCTGTGAGGACGGGGCGTGAGTCGTGCTTGGGTAGCTCAGTTGGTAGAGCACTTGCCCGCGAAAGGCAAAGGTCCCGAGTTCTAGTCTCGTTCCGGCACACAGTTTTAATCTGTCAGGAAGTTTCATATCAGCGCACACTCCGCTGCAGAGTGAAAATCTCATTCTGGATCAGACAGGGTGCTTACATACGTGTCACATGTCAGAGTCGTATCTCGACGTAACAGGGGTCCCACATCACTCCAACACATACGCCCCACACCATTACAGAGCCTCCGCCAGCTTTAAGTGTCCCTGCTGACATGCAGGGCCCATGGATTCATGAGGATGGCTCCATAGACGTACACGTCCATCCACTCGATACAATTTTAACACTCGTCCGACTAGGCAACATGTTTCTGATGGGCCCAGTCAAGGAGTGAAGCCTTGTGTCGTGCAGTCATCAAGGGTACACGAGTAAGTCTCAGAAAGCCCGTATCGATGATTTCTCTTTGAATTGTTCCACGCTGACACTTGTTGATGGAGCAGCACTGAAATCTGCCACAATTTGGGGAAGGGCTCCACATCTCTCATTTTCAACGATTCTCTTCAGTCATTGGATCTGTTTCCAGCAGCATCGATGCTATAGATTCGACGTTTTACCGGATCCGTGATATTTACGGTACACTCGCGAAATGGTCGTACGGGTAAATCCGCACTACATTGCTGTCTCGGAGATGCTGTGCGCCATCGCTCGTGCGCCTACTATAACAACACGATCAAACTCAATTAAATCTTGATAACCTGCCATTTTAGCACCAGTAACAGATATAACAATTACGCCAGACGTCTTACATAGGCGTTGCCGAGCGCAGCGCCGTATTCTGCCTGATTACGTACACAACTGGCCATTAAAATTGCTACACCAAGAAGAAATGCAGATGATAAACGGGTATTCATTGGACAAATATACTATATGAGAACGGACATGTGATTACATTTTCACGCAATTTGGGTGCATAGATCCTGAGAAATCAGTACCCAGAACAACCACGTCTGGCCGTAATAACGGCCATGATACGCCTGGACGGGTACAGCTGCCCATGCAGCTTCAACACGATACCACAGTTCATCAAGAGTAGTGACTGGCGTATTGTGACGAGCCAGTTGCTCGGCCGCCACTGACCAGACGTTTTCAATTGGTGAGAGACCTGGAGAATGTGCTGGCCAGGGCAGCAGTCGAACATTTTATGTATCCGGGAAGGCCCGTACAGGACATGCAACATGCGTTCGTGCATTATCCTGCTGAAATGTAGGGTTTCGCAGGGATCGAATGAAGGGTAGAGCCACAGGTCGTGCCACATCTGAAATGTAACGTCCACCGTTCAAAGTGCCGTCAATGCGAACAAGAGGTGACCGAAACGTGTAACCAATGGCACACCATACCATCATGCCGGGTGATACGCCAGTATGGCGATGACGAATACACGCTTCCAATGTGCGTTCACCGCGATGTCGCCAAACACGGATGCGACCACCATGATGCTGTAAACAGAACCTTGGTTCGTCCGAAAAAATGACGTTTTGCCATTCGTGCATCCGGGTTCGTCGTTGAGTACACCATCGCAGCCACTCCTGTCTGTGATGCAGCGTCAAGCGTAACCGCAGCCATAGTCTCCGAGCCATGCTGCTACAAACGTCGTCGAACTGTTCGTGCAGACGGTTGTTGTCTTGCAAACGTCCCCATCTGTTGACTCAGGGATCGAGACGTGGCTGCACGATCCGTTACACCCATGAGGATAAGATGCCTGTCATATCGACTGCTAGAGATACGAGACCGTTGGGATCCAGCATGGCGTTCCGTATTACCCTCCTGAAACCACCGATTCCATATTCTGCTAAAAGTCATTGGATCTATACCAACGCGAGGAGCAATGTCGCGATACGATAAACCGCAATCGCGATAGGCTACAAGCCGACCTTTATGAAAGGCGGACGTGATAGTACGCATTTCTCCTCCTTACGCGAGGCATCACAACAACGTTTCACCAGGCAATGCCGGTCAACTGCTGTTTGTGTATGAGAAATCGGTTGGAAACTTTCCTCATGTCAGCACGTTGTAGGTGTTGTCGTCGGCGCCAACCTTGTGTGAATTCTCTGAAAAGCTGATCATTTGCATATCTCAGCATCTTCTTCCTGTCGTTTAAATTTCGCGTCTGTAGTACGCCTCCTTCGTGGTGTAGCAATTTATGGCCAATAGTGTACTTGTACACGCGATACTACCGCCACCTGTATATGTGCTTATCGCTATCCCATGACGTCTGTCACCACAATATACTGCGCCCCTTACGAAAAAAGTGGATATTATGTCTTGTCAAACTCACCCTGTATACCAGACGGAAAAAAAAGTGGTAACGGTTCTATAATCGCCAAATGTGGGCACTGCAGTCTGCAGAACATTACATTCATGACTTCTAGCTTTCCGGTGTCAGTTTTCAGCTTCCTGTATGCCACCATTATCATGGGAATCCCCAGTTAACAATAACCTATCGCTTTCGCCAGAAGACAAGTTGATGCCCAAAACCAGACCGCCATTCTCGTCGCTGTTCGACATCCAAAGTGGTGTAGCAATTCTGATGTCCAGTAGTGTATTTCTGTATTTGAGAACGCATGCCTACACCGTACTTGGCGCATCAGTGTATAAAGAAAGAGAATACACGATTGAATCTGTGTCGGTGCTGCAGTTGCAGTGGCCAGCAGCGGACCGCGCCTAATTGCCGCCAGTGGCAGCTGTCCGCCCCCGCCGCCTCCATCGCGACCTTGTGCCCCTGGCGCGGGCCACTGCACCTGTCGGCCCGCGGCCTCTTCGCGCCGTCACCGTAGCGCCACGACGCGCCTCCGAGATTAAACGTCATGCGGGGCGCTGCCTCTTCTCCGTAGGCGCGCGTGATCGATTCTGCGGCGAGGGCGCGACGCCGGCCCGGCGGATGCCGCGAAGATTAGCAGACGCCAAAGGCGCGCAATTTAAAAAAGGCCGAGCGCAAGTGCGGATGAAAGCGCGCCGAATTTATTGCGCGTCCCCGGAAACCGCAAATGAATCCGCGGCGCACCAGGACTACCCGCGCTTCCGTCGTCCTCTCTCTCTCTCTCTCTCTCTCTCTCTCTCTCTCTCTCTCTCCCCCTCTCTCGCCTTCCCCTCTTCCCACTCCCCCCTCTCTCGGAGAGCAGAGCTTTTCAATCCGCCGACCCCCGGGCAGGCCGGGCCCCGTTATTCGCCGCCCTTTCTGCCCACAGCGTAGGCCGCGACTTGTCAGCGTCAGCGCTCGACTCGGACCCCGAGCGGTGCAATATCTCAGCAAGTGTGAGCGCGCACAATGGCGAGCCACCGTGCATGCCCATATGTCGCCACACAAAAGGAGTGACCGCCCGTCTTAGGCCCGATTGGGACAGCCTGCCACCACCACCCTCCGCTTCTTCCAACAGCTCTCATATCTACCCCATCCCCCATCACCACCACCCCGCCCCCCATCCCCACCACTGCTTCCGCCACCACTTCCCCTCCAACCCTTTACAGCCCTTCAGAGGTGGGCGGAGAAAGTCTGCTGGAAGGAGGAGCACTTGAAAAAGGAAAGAAAAGAAATGAAGGAGCGAAATCCTTGGGCTAATCTGGCGCTGACCTCACAAGAGGCAGTATGAAGTACCGGCCGGGGGAATACGTCTCCCTTCTCCCTCCCACCCTTGCCTAAGAAATATTGCCCAGCATTATTCTTATTCTTCCTTTGTTCTGAATACAGAGCCATTGATCCCTGGGAAATTTTTCACTGCCACCCATCAGCGAATATTAGCCTCCAGCTACCTGCTTTTTGCATGAAAAGGCAGCAAGCGACTCGGGAACTGTTACGATGGTTTTCGTTCTTCAGTTTTTACCATTTTTCTTTTCTCAGCAACTACTTTTCAGTTGCTTTTTTATGTACTACTAGAGGATTGAATCTTGAGATACAATTTGTTATAAGGCCGCCTTTCATTTGAGTGAGTCGTCAGTCACCTTTTGTAGAAACTAGGATACGATATTGCGTGGCTTGTGTTGTTCAGAAATACGATGCATATGGAAGTTTAGGTATGGCTGTGGAACGTACTCGGGTAGCCTAACGCTACGGCAACCTCTGCTAGTAACCCGAGAATCCGGCTTTGACTCCAGCTCTGTCACTGTCGTCATCCCATTATACGGCTGATGATTGCCGGTAATCGCAGCTGTGAATACATGTAATCTACTTTCTAGACCAGTCACAACAGTTATTGCTGTAGTTATTAGTTCACAGTGTGGTTTCACTCGATTCTCAATGTTGGTCTCTCGTGTGCAATTATTTTCAGATGTGTATAAATATTCTACTTCACATAACGCTATTATTCTTCTTTCCAACCAGATCTTCCGCACTTCCCAGAGCTCTTAGATGATGCAGTCTATCTAAATTTCCCTCCCTCAGAACGCGCTCTCTCAGATAATCACTTTCGAACACCTAAAAATACATATTGCATTTGTGCTATCAGTATTATTATTTTTATTACTGTAAGCAGCAAGTGCAGTAATTGTTACTTATTTCTGTTATTCAGTTGTCTTTATATAAAGTTAAATCATTTTAAATTCTTATACCATTTCGTTACTATTTATCATATTAAAATTAGTGTTATTTCTTAAGTAAAATAGTACAAAAACTGATGTGTAAAATCGTGGTTGACATAAAAGTACGTCGGAAGACCCTAATCTCATCATGATAAATAAATAAATAAATATAAATATTAATCCTTTCCCATAATTTAAATTCCCCCTCGCCGTTTTCCCTGCGCCGCACACATGCACACTTCCCTCCATTATTAATTTTAAACTATAATTATTGTGTGGCGTGTTGTTAAGTGCAAGAGGTGTGCTTACTCTGTGTTGTTGTTACCCAAAACTTTGTACTCATTGATTGGGCAATGCAACCCCCAGTACCAATAAAGAAATACACTTACTGCAAAATACATTCAGTCCCTTAGCCATTGAATCCTTTGGCCCTGTTCTAGACCGATAACTTTGGTCATTGTGCACCTAACAATAAATTAAATTGTCTTCCCTCTAAAGCAGCAACGGTGGAACGCAATATATTCTGGTCTCTCACAAAAAATATAAATTTGCTAGCTACAGGCTCAGCGGTGTGCAATGCTGGCTGTAATACTGTGAAATGGACACGAAATGGTTTTGCTTGATAAGTGAAAACATTTATGAAAAATCCAACTTTTTTTTAAAAAAAAATATGACCTGGACCGGGGGACGGTAGTCTACTAACTATGGTCGATTACTAACACTGAGTTTATTACCAAAATTATATTGCAAGTTAAGTTTGTCTTTTGAGAAACATTTGACAATTGAAGTTACATTACTCACAAGTAATTCACAAGCAATGAGATTTAAACAGTAGATATTATCCAACCTCACTAAACCAGCATAAATGCGAATCACGAAATTACATATAGCTCATAGAAACATTACAAAAGTGAAATATCTAACAAGCCTTTTTATCCAATCAGTTTACGTATATTCTGGAGTTACTCAACAATTACATATTAAAAGCCAACTCATATATACTAACGCCCTGGCAGAACAAGAATCATAATTATTTAGCATATTTACCTTGTTTGCGAGAAGAATTCTGCTTCCATGTTCAACAACATTGTCATACCTACATTAATCTAACACTTGGTGGCTTCACAGAGTACACCACATAAACTGGCTACCCCATCGTCTTTCGCTCACAGACAGATACCTACAACTGTGTGCCAGCACTACAGTCTCAAACCAGAAGCAGTATCTTTGGCTCTGCAGTCGTCCACAAACAGCGATCCGCTTTATAAAGCCTTTCAGAGACATACATCGTTTATAATATCATAGTTTGTTTGGTTTACAATGGTACAATTATCGCATTCGGGTGCCACATACAAGTGTGCCCCAGTAGACTCTTTTCAATCAGATTTACTATTCCTTGCTGCCTCATGAAGTGCCCTATCAAAACAAATCCCATTTTTACACACACAGTAAGATAAATTCTTTCCTACCCGAATTGATTTAGTTCAACATATCCAGTCTCAAACATTTTAGAAGCTTCTATTCTCTTTTATCTGTACTCTTTGGCGTCCTCGTTTCATCGTCATACATGGCTGCACCACAAAGAAAGACTTTCAGAAGAGACTTAAAAAGCGTTAAATGCTTTATTCGATTTTAACATACTTCTCCCTTTCAGGGGACCTTTAGTGCTATTACCAGAGTATATTTTATACAGTATCTCCTGTTACTGCCATTATCTTGCTGCAAGAACAGGCCTACTGCTTTTACTGTCTCATTTCCTAACTAATGTTTGCAATACTAATGATTAATTCGACTACACTCCATTACCCTCGTTTTATTTTCGCTTATGTTTATATTACTGCTTCTTTTCAAGGTACTATCTGCCCCATTCTCCTGATCGTCCAAATCTTTTTCACGCCTCTGACAGAGTTAAAATGTTATCGGAAAATCTCAAAATTTGTGTTCCTACTCCCTGAACGTTAAATATCTTCCAAAATCTCCCCTTGGTTCCCTTTACTGCATGTTCAGTGTATAGATTGAAGAACGTCGAAGATAGGCTTAAACAGTTTTATTACCTTCTGGCAAGTGTGGCTGTAATTAATACAATGCAGAAAGGAAATAGTTAGCTCTTCGGAACCCCCATTGTTTTCCCCACACTGCTAAGCAGAACTGTGAAATTTGGCTCAAAGGTACCTGCAACCATCCTACTATGCGAAAACGTGGCGCTACATGACGTCGCCCTCGGGCTGGGAGACACTTCATACAGCAAGGTGTCGACAGGTGCGAAAGCAAGCTTCCGAGATCAGAAATTCATGTGAGCTGTAAGGTGGGTTAATGGCGTCTCACTGGCTCCAAATTTCACCACAGTTCTCCTCAACGCCATCGCGGAAGTGTGGTACCATGGGAAGGTCGACACACCTCCCCTTACCAAATCCCACCCTTTCTCTTGACACTTCTGCGGCGGAAGTCAGAACTGCCGCACCTAGCGTTAAAATCATACGGTTTTCTTATTTCTGGCCGTGCAAAATATGTATTACACACCGCCGCTCAGAATCGACGAGAAAAGACCTCAAAGGTGGCATAAAGAGCGTCAGTTAAACCACCAGTTATATGCAAATTGAATGGGATCACTGCTGTCAGCTGCAGTGGAACATTCCGTAGAATCAGCGGCGACAAGTGAAAATGTGTACCAGATATGAATTCGAACCCGTGATGTCCTGATTACCAGGCAGGTGCGATAAGCACTAAGCCATCCGGGACACAGCATTACCGCCACTGAGCGGACTATGTCGGCACGCCTCATGGCCGATCCACATTTCCATCACCTGTCCGCAGTCCCTGTCCATCATATTCCCGTTTCCTACTCTGAGATTCCAGCGGTACTCCGGGCGTATTTGCGCATCCGCACTGAAGAATGTTGATCCATCCCCAGGTACGTATATCAGTTATATGAACGCGCAGGTGTTTGTACTTCCCGACACATCCGAAAGAACAGACATCACGCATTCAGAAAACCACCAATTCTCTTGGCGAGTTCATTTACACGCATCTCGCGGATGAAACGAAAGTATGCAGTACCATCTACAACAGAATGATGTTCTTGAAAATCTTTGCCACTGCTGACATCCCCCGGACGATTCAGTCCTTTTCTGAGGATATTGTGGGGCTGCAACCCCACTGAACGAACTCTTTGGCGTATAGTGCGACCACAATTTTTACTCTGGTATGCAGGGTGGAACCACTAGGGACCATTTAAACCCATTCGATGCAATTTCAACGTGATCCAGTGCAGCAAAGCGTGTCTACCATTTTTTTCAGCCCTCCTGCTTCGCGCTTTCGTGTGGCGTGATCACGTGAGCGGGGGTGCGGGGGGTGGGGGCTATACTAACACGTGCGTAAATAAAACGGCAAAGAGTCCGACTAAAAATCCCCATTTCGTCAACACTCTCAGTGCCAGATGTGCACTTTTGTTGAGCACTCCGAGCTCCACGTGTACAGCGGCAAACCTTGACACGATTCCCAGAAGTGTGAAGGCAAGCCTCCTCTTCTCACCCTTCAGCTGAGTGGTACTACCTGCAAGGGCCTAGGGACTGGTTAAGTGTTGTATCTGTACAGGTACATTTTAAAAGTACTCAAAAAAGTCAAACGGGTGGTACCGATGCTTTCCTGAACTTGGGAGTGCTGGAGGGATATTTTACTATTTCTTTTATGGACATCTCCATCGCATACCCTGCTCGTCACGGCACAGGAGAACGCGAAATAGAAAGCCTGAAAAAGTATGAAAACACTCGACTGCTCTCGATCATGTTTAAATTTGGTCGAATGGGTTTGAACGGTACTAGTGTTTCCAGCTTGTGCATCAGAGTAAAAACTGCGGTCCCACTACACTCGAAGGGCTTCGAAGGGCTTATATCACGTTTAACGGGATGCACCTTCACAGTGTCCTTCGAGAAGGGTTGACTCGTACGGAAGACGTCAGCAATACCAAAGACCGTCAAGAACGTCACTCTGCTGGAAATTGCACTGCAAACTGTCGTTTAGATTAGGGTCAAAGAGTTTCTTACTAGTAGTGGAAACCGACCTTTCTTTGATAACTGATAATCGATTATGAGACTGTCAAGGATAAAAAAAACACTCCAGCTGTAAAATAATTTCCTTCTAAAAACGGGAGCACTAACCAGTTTCAGGACATATGTCGTACCTTCAGGTGCATAAATAAATGCGAGTCCCGATGGATTAACAACTAAGCTTAAAATAATTTAAGATATGTTAAAATAGAGCATTCCTGGTATATCACATGCAAGAGATGTCATGTATCAGGGATGCATATTTTAACCTTAGTTATGCATCGTTTGTTGACTCACATTGTAATGTGCTCTTGAGAATGGAACATATGTTCTGAAACCGGATAGTACTGCGGGAGGGGATTTTACCCTTGACAAAGAATAACAGTTGCAGATGTCCCGTGAAGAGAAACGTGTGGCATATGACATTATATGACAGCTTTTGGTGACCTTGTCGCCGACAATACGTGAAACCCCAATATTCCTCCCTTCGTCTCCGGTTTATGATATACTTTGCGAAAAGTAGACTGTGCAAAACGAAGAAGAGTTTGCTTACCGGCAGATTTCAGCTCTAACGGGTAACACGCTCTGCTGTATCTGTGAATACACTATTTTAAACCCGTTTTTCAAAATAACAAAAGGACAGATTGTGTGCCGGATTTTCTGCTTTCTCGGAAAAAAACGGCGGAAGCTCTCCCCGCATGCGGCGCACCTGTCTGACAGGCGGATTAGGGGGCCGACCCAGATAATGCATCAACGTCGGGTGGCATTAGCAGCCCATGGCGGTCAGACCAGCGCGGGATGCATTTGGCCAACTCGTACGCCCGGCGGTGAGACCAAAAGCACAGCGTCCGGGCTACCCTAAACCCAGCCCACCCCACTCTCCCCTCTGGAAAACCCCACAACCCCCTTTGTAGCCCAATCGGAGTCGGTTGCGCGCTATATACTGTCCGGAGATTAACGTCCATGTTGCTTTGTGCCTATTCGTGGACATATCGAAATACACTCCTGGAAATTGAAATAAGAACACCGTGAATTCATTGTCCCAGGAAGGGGAAACTTTATTGACACATTCCTGGGGTCAGATACATCACATGATCACACTGACAGAACCACAGGCACATAGACACAGGCAACAGAGCATGCACAATGTCGGCACTAGTACAGTGTATATCCACCTTTCGCAGCAATGCAGGCTGCTATTCTCCCATGGAGACGATCGTAGAGATGCTGGATGTAGTCCTGTGGAACGGCTTGCCATGCCATTTCCTCCTGGGGCCTCAGTTGGACCAGCGTTCGTGCTGGACGTGCAGACCGCGTGAGACGACGCTTCATCCAGTCCCAAACATGCCCATTGGGGGACAGATCCGGAAATCTTGCTGGCCAGGGTAGTTGACTTACACCTTCTAGAGCCCGTTGGGTGGCACGGGATACATGCGGACGTCCATTGTCCTGTTGGAACAGCAAGTTCCCTGCCGGTCTAGGAATGGTAGAACGATGGGTTCGATGACGGTTTGGATGTACCGTGCACTATTCAGTGTCCCCTCGACGATCACCAGTGGTGTACGGCCAGTGTAGGAGATCGCTCCCCACACCATGATGCCGGGTGTTCGCCCTGTGTGCCTCGGTCGTATGCAGTCCTGATTGTGGCGCTCACCTGCACGGCGCCAAACACGCATACGACCATCATTGGCACCAAGGCAGAAGCGACTCTCATCGCTGAAGACGACACGTCTCCATTCGTCCCTCCATTCACGCCTGTCGCGACACCACTGGAGGCGGGCTGCACGATGTTGGGGCATGAGCGGAAGACGGCCTAACGGTGTGCGGGCCGTAGCCCAGCTTCATGGAGACGGTTGCGAATGGTCCTCGCCGATACCCCAGGAGCAACAGTGTCCCTAATTTGCTGGGAAGTGGCGGTGCGGTCCCCTACGGCACTGCGTAGGATCCTACGGTCTTGGCGTGCATCCGTGCGTCGCTGCGGTCCGGTCCCAGGTCGACGACTATTAAACACTTCTCCAACATGAAAAGTGCGGTAGGCTATCACATCTCTTGCATTAAAACCTTCCAAACCAGTAACATTCTTCACTTTATCACCATTATAACGAACAACAGCAACAGTAATCCAACCATTACCAGCTTGATGTGTGTCTAATTGGGTAAGTGTAAAATTAATAACACAACCACAAAACACAGATGGACCTTGCAAAATGACCTGTGCTCCTTTGTTAGCAACTCTGATCTCCAGATCGTCTAAGGCCTTATAAACAGTTAGACGCGAACGTCTATATCTTGTCCTGTAACGTGGCATCTCAAATAATATCCCTATTAAACACTTCTCCAACATGAAAAGTGCGGTAGGCTATCACATCTCTTGCATTAAAACCTTCCAAACCAGTAACATTCTTCACTTTATCACCATTATAACGAACAACAGCAACAGTAATCCAACCATTACCAGCTTGATGTGTGTCTAATTGGGTAAGTGTAAAATTAATAACACAACCACAAAACACAGATGGACCTTGCAAAATGACCTGTGCTCCTTTGTTAGCAACTCTGATCTCCAGATCGTCTAAGGCCTTATAAACAGTTAGACGCGAACGTCTATATCTTGTCCTGTAACGTGGCATCTCAAATAATAGTACGGTGCTGCTGCACGCGCTGCTGCACGCCGACTGACGCCGGCTTAGACTGATACACACTGGCGTCTGCACTCGCCGAGCGCTGGGCAGCAACTGGCAGAGGCTTATCCCGTCCGCGCGCGGTAGGATCTCTAGACCGCGCGCGGACGGGATTCAGCTCGGCGCAGCGGCAGTGCTCTTCAAGGGATTTTTTATAATTTTTTTTTTTTTAAAGGAAATGAGGATAGGATAAGAAATTCTTTATTTTAATTTCTGTAATAATGTGTTACATCTCCAGTATTGGACTTCTCTAGACCGCGCGCGGACGGGATTCAGCTCGGCGCAGCGGCAGTACTCTTCAAGGTCATGCGTAGCTGACGTCATGCATTGCGTAACGAGCTAAAAATACTGTTCTCGCTCTATGGCCTCCGGTCAATGTAGCGTACGTGTTGCGTTCAGAATCTAGCCGGTCAATGTTTTTTTTATAATTTTTTTTTTTTTAAAGGAAATGAGGATAGGATAAGAAATTCTTTATTTTAATTTCTGTAATAATGTGTTACATCTCCAGTAACTTGTATTTTAGCACATCTTCCTGCACCTTTAATCCACAGACACACACTCTCCTGTTCACTTATTTTACGGTGATTCCTTGTTCTAAACCAAAATGCCTGGTTAGATGTGAAGTAGGAAATACCCAAATCCCTATTAAACACTTCTCCAACATGAAAAGTGCGGTAGGCTATCACATCTCTTGCATTAAAACCTTCCAAACCAGTAACATTCTTCACTTTATCACCATTATAACGAACAACAGCAACAGTAATCCAACCATTACCAGCTTGATGTGTGTCTAATTGGGTAATTGCTAATTATTATTTTAATTTCTGTAATAATGTGTTACATCTCCAGTAACTTGTATTTTAGCACATCTTCCTGCACCTTTAATCCACAGACACACACTCTCCTGTTCACTTATTTTACGGTGATTCCTTGTTCTAAACCAAAATGCCTGGTTAGATGTGAAGTAGGAAATACCCAAATCCCTATTAAACACTTCTCCAACATGAAAAGTGCGGTAGGCTATCACATCTCTTGCATTAAAACCTTCCAAACCAGTAACATTCTTCACTTTATCACCATTATAACGAACAACAGCAACAGTAATCCAACCATTACCAGCTTGATGTGTGTCTAATTGGGTAAGTGTAAAATTAATAACACAACCACAAAACACAGATGGACCTTGCAAAATGACCTGTGCTCCTTTGTTAGCAACTCTGATCTCCAGATCGTCTAAGGCCTTATAAACAGTTAGACGCGAACGTCTATATCTTGTCCTGTAACGTGGCATCTCAAATAATAGTACGGTGCTGCTGCACGCGCTGCTGCACGCCGACTGACGCCGGCTTAGACTGATACACACTGGCGTCTGCACTCGCCGAGCGCTGGGCAGCAACTGGCAGAGGCTTATCCCGTCCGCGCGCGGTAGGATCTCTAGACCGCGCGCGGACGGGATTCAGCTCGGCGCAGCGGCAGTGCTCTTCAAGGTCATGCGTAGCTGACGTCATGCATTGCGTAACGAGCTAAAAATACTGTTCTCGCTCTATGGCCTCCGGTCAATGTAGCGTACGTGTTGCGTTCAGAATCTAGCCGGTCAATGTTTTTTTTATAATTTTTTTTTTTTTTAAAGGAAATGAGGATAGGATAAGAAATTCTTTATTTTAATTTCTGTAATAATGTGTTACATCTCCAGTAACTTGTATTTTAGCACATCTTCCTGCACCTTTAATCCACAGACACACACTCTCCTGTTCACTTATTTTACGGTGATTCCTTGTTCTAAACCAAAATGCCTGGTTAGATGTGAAGTAGGAAATACCCAAATCCCTATTAAACACTTCTCCAACATGAAAAGTGCGGTAGGCTATCACATCTCTTGCATTAAAACCTTCCAAACCAGTAACATTCTTCACTTTATCACCATTATAACGAACAACAGCAACAGTAATCCAACCATTACCAGCTTGATGTGTGTCTAATTGGGTAAGTGTAAAATTAATAACACAACCACTAAACACAGATGGACCTTGCAAAATGACCTGTGCTCCTTTGTTAGCAACTCTGATCTCCAGATCGTCTAAGGCCTTATAAACAGTTAGACGCGAACGTCTATATCTTGTCCTGTAACGTGGCATCTCAAATAATAGTACGGTGCTGCTGCACGCGCTGCTGCACGCCGACTGACGCCGGCTTAGACTGATACACACTGGCGTCTGCACTCGCCGAGCGCTGGGCAGCAACTGGCAGAGGCTTATCCCGTCCGCGCGCGGTAGGATCTCTAGACCGCGCGCGGACGGGATTTTAGCACATCTTCCTGCACCTTTAATCCACAGACACACACTCTCCTGTTCACTTATTTTACGGTGATTCCTTGTTCTAAACCAAAATGCCTGGTTAGATGTGAAGTAGGAAATACCCAAATCCCTATTAAACACTTCTCCAACATGAAAAGTGCGGTAGGCTATCACATCTCTTGCATTAAAACCTTCCAAACCAGTAACATTCTTCACTTTATCACCATTATAACGAACAACAGCAACAGTAATCCAACCATTACCAGCTTGATGTGTGTCTAATTGGGTAAGTGTAAAATTAATAACACAACCACAAAACACAGATGGACCTTGCAAAATGACCTGTGCTCCTTTGTTAGCAACTCTGATCTCCAGATCGTCTAAGGCCTTATAAACAGTTAGACGCGAACGTCTATATCTTGTCCTGTAACGTGGCATCTCAAATAATAGTACGGTGCTGCTGCACGCGCTGCTGCACGCCGACTGACGCCGGCTTAGACTGATACACACTGGCGTCTGCACTCGCCGAGCGCTGGGCAGCAACTGGCAGAGGCTTATCCCGTCCGCGCGCGGTAGGATCTCTAGACCGCGCGCGGACGGGATTCAGCTCGGCGCAGCGGCAGTGCTCTTCAAGGTCATGCGAGAGAGCGAGAACAGTATTTTTAGCTCGTTACGCAATGCATGACGTCAGCTACGCATGACCTTGAACAGCATTGCCGCTGCGCTGAGCTACATTGACCGGAGGCCATAGAGCGAGAACAGTATTTTTAGCTCGTTACGCAATGCATGACGTCAGCTACGCATGACCTTGAAGAGCACTGCCGCTGCGCCGAGCTGAATCCCGTCCGCGCGCGGTCTAGAGATCCTACCGCGCGCGGACGGGATAAGCCTCTGCCAGTTGCTGCCCAGCGCTCGGCGAGTGCAGACGCCAGTGTGTATCAGTCTAAGCCGGCGTCAGTCGGCGTGCAGCAGCGCGTGCAGCAGCACCGTACTATTATTTGAGATGCCACGTTACAGGACAAGATATAGACGTTCGCGTCTAACTGTTTATAAGGCCTTAGACGATCTGGAGATCAGAGTTGCTAACACAGGAGAGTGTGTGTCTGTGGATTAAAGGTGCAGGAAGATGTGCTAAAATACAAGTTACTGGAGATGTAACACATTATTACAGAAATTAAAATAAAGAATTTCTTATCCTATCCTCATTTCCTTTAAAAAAAAAAAAATTATAAAAAAAACATTGACCGGCTAGATTCTGAACGCAACACGTACGCTACATTGACCGGAGGCCATAGAGCGAGAACAGTATTTTTAGCTCGTTACGCAATGCATGACGTCAGCTACGCATGACCTTGAAGAGCACTGCCGCTGCGCCGAGCTGAATCCCGTCCGCGCGCGGTCTAGAGATCCTACCGCGCGCGGACGGGATAAGCCTCTGCCAGTTGCTGCCCAGCGCTCGGCGAGTGCAGACGCCAGTGTGTATCAGTCTAAGCCGGCGTCAGTCGGCGTGCAGCAGCGCGTGCAGCAGCACCGTACCATTATTTGAGATGCCACGTTACAGGACAAGATATAGACGTTCGCGTCTAACTGTTTATAAGGCCTTAGACGATCTGGAGATCAGAGTTGCTAACAAAGGAGCACAGGTCATTTTGCAAGGTCCATCTGTGTTTTGTGGTTGTGTTATTAATTTTACACTTACCCAATTAGACACACATCAAGCTGGTAATGGTTGGATTACTGTTGCTGTTGTTCGTTATAATGGTGATAAAGTGAAGAATGTTACTGGTTTGGAAGGTTTTAATGCAAGAGATGTGATAGCCTACCGCACTTTTCATGTTGGAGAAGTGTTTAATAGGGATTTGGGTATTTCCTACTTCACATCTAACCAGGCATTTTGGTTTAGACGTTCGCGTCTAACTGTTTATAAGGCCTTAGACGATCTGGAGATCAGAGTTGCTAACAAAGGAGCACAGGTCATTTTGCAAGGTCCATCTGTGTTTTGTGGTTGTGTTATTAATTTTACACTTACCCAATTAGACACACATCAAGCTGGTAATGGTTGGATTACTGTTGCTGTTGTTCGTTATAATGGTGATAAAGTGAAGAATGTTACTGGTTTGGAAGGTTTTAATGCAAGAGATGTGATAGCCTACCGCACTTTTCATGTTGGAGAAGTGTTTAATAGGGATTTGGGTATTTCCTACTTCACATCTATTAAACACTTCTCCAACATGAAAAGTGGACGGGATTCAGCTCGGCGCAGCGGCAGTGCTCTTCAAGGTCATGCGTAGCTGACGTCATGCATTGCGTAACGAGCTAAAAATACTGTTCTCGCTCTATGGCCTCCGGTCAATGTAGCGTACGTGTTGCGTTCAGAATCTAGCCGGTCAATGTTTTTTTTATAATTTTTTTTTTTTTAAAGGAAATGAGGATAGGATAAGAAATTCTTTATTTTAATTTCTGTAATAATGTGTTACATCTCCAGTAACTTGTATTTTAGCACATCTTCATGCACCTTTAATCCACAGACACACACTCTCCTGTTCAGTTATTTTAAGGTGATTCCTTGTTCTAAACCAAAATGCCTGGTTAGATGTGAAGTAGGAAATACCCAAATCCCTATTAAACACTTCTCCAACATGAAAAGTGCGGTAGGCTATCACATCTCTTGCATTAAAACCTTCCAAACCAGTAACATTCTTCACTTTATCACCATTATAACGAACAACAGCAACAGTAATCCAACCATTACCAGCTTGATGTGTGTCTAATTGGGTAAGTGTAAAATTAATAACACAACCACAAAACACAGATGGACCTTGCAAAATGACCTGTGCTCCTTTGTTAGCAACTCTGATCTCCAGATCGTCTAAGGCCTTATAAACAGTTAGACGCGAACGTCTATATCTTGTCCTGTAAAATAAAGAATTTGTTATCCTATCCTCATTTCCTTTAAAAAAAAAAAAATTATAAAAAAAACATTGACCGGCTAGATTCTGAACGCAACACGTACGCTACATTGACCGGAGGCCATAGAGCGAGAACAGTATTTTTAGCTCGTTACGCAATGCATGACGTCAGCTACGCATGACCTTGAAGAGCACTGCCGCTGCGCCGAGCTGAATCCCGTCCGCGCGCGGTCTAGAGATCCTACCGCGCGCGGACGGGATAAGCCTCTGCCAGTTGCTGCCCAGCGCTCGGCGAGTGCAGACGCCAGTGTGTATCAGTCTAAGCCGGCGTCAGTCGGCGTGCAGCAGCGCGTGCAGCAGCACCGTACTATTATTTGAGATGCCACGTTACAGGACAAGATATAGACGTTCGCGTCTAACTGTTTATAAGGCCTTAGACGATCTGGAGATCAGAGTTGCTAACAAAGGAGCACAGGTCATTTTGCAAGGTCCATCTGTGTTTTGTGGTTGTGTTATTAATTTTACACTTACCCAATTAGACACACATCAAGCTGGTAATGGTTGGATTACTGTTGCTGTTGTTCGTTATAATGG
Organism: Schistocerca americana; assembly: GCF_021461395.2. Taxonomy (NCBI): domain Eukaryota; kingdom Metazoa; phylum Arthropoda; class Insecta; order Orthoptera; family Acrididae; genus Schistocerca; species Schistocerca americana. The sequence goes on along the minus strand of NC_060123.1, from coordinate 631,705,753 downwards.
TGATAAAGTGAAGAATGTTACTGGTTTGGAAGGTTTTAATGCAAGAGATGTGATAGCCTACCGCACTTTTCATGTTGGAGAAGTGTTTAATAGGGATTTGGGTATTTCCTACTTCACATCTAACCAGGCATCCAACCATTACCAGCTTGATGTGTGTCTAATTGGGTAAGTGTAAAATTAATAACACAACCACAAAACACAGATGGACCTTGCAAAATGACCTGTGCTCCTTTGTTAGCAACTCTGATCTCCAGATCGTCTAAGGCCTTATAAACAGTTAGACGCGAACGTCTATATCTTGTCCTGTAACGTGGCATCTCAAATAATAGTACGGTGCTGCTGCACGCGCTGCTGCACGCCGACTGACGCCGGCTTAGACTGATACACACTGGCGTCTGCACTCGCCGAGCGCTGGGCAGCAACTGGCAGAGGCTTATCCCGTTGCATTAAAACCTTCCAAACCAGTAACATTCTTCACTTTATCACCATTATAACGAACAACAGCAACAGTAATCCAACCATTACCAGCTTGATGTGTGTCTAATTGGGTAAGTGTAAAATTAATAACACAACCACAAAACACAGATGGACCTTGCAAAATGACCTGTGCTCCTTTGTTAGCAACTCTGATCTCCAGATCGTCTAAGGCCTTATAAACAGTTAGACGCGAACGTCTATATCTTGTCCTGTAACGTGGCATCTCAAATAATAGTACGGTGCTGCTGCACGCGCTGCTGCACGCCGACTGACGCCGGCTTAGACTGATATAACCACTCTGCTGAATCCCGTCCGCGCGCGGTCTAGAGATCCTACCGCGCGCGGACGGGATAAGCCTCTGCCAGTTGCTGCCCAGCGCTCGGCGAGTGCAGACGCCAGTGTGTATCAGTCTAAGCCGGCGTCAGTCGGCGTGCAGCAGCGCGTGCAGCAGCACCGTACTATTATTTGAGATGCCACGTTACAGGACAAGATATAGACGTTCGCGTCTAACTGTTTATAAGGCCTTAGACGATCTGGAGATCAGAGTTGCTAACAAAGGAGCACAGGTCATTTTGCAAGGTCCATCTGTGTTTTGTGGTTGTGTTATTAATTTTACACTTACCCAATTAGACACACATCAAGCTGGTAATGGTTGGATTACTGTTGCTGTTGTTCGTTATAATGGTGATAAAGTGAAGAATGTTACTGGTTTGGAAGGTTTTAATGCAACGGGATAAGCCTCTGCCAGTTGCTGCCCAGCGCTCGGCGAGTGCAGACGCCAGTGTGTATCAGTCTAAGCCGGCGTCAGTCGGCGTGCAGCAGCGCGTGCAGCAGCACCGTACTATTATTTGAGATGCCACGTTACAGGACAAGATATAGACGTTCGCGTCTAACTGTTTATAAGGCCTTAGACGATCTGGAGATCAGAGTTGCTAACAAAGGAGCACAGGTCATTTTGCAAGGTCCATCTGTGTTTTGTGGTTGTGTTATTAATTTTACACTTACCCAATTAGACACACATCAAGCTGGTAATGGTTGGATTACTGTTGCTGTTGTTCGTTATAATGGTGATAAAGTGAAGAATGTTACTGGTTTGGAAGGTTTTAATGCAAGAGATGTGATAGCCTACCGCACTTTTCATGTTGGAGAAGTGTTTAATAGGGATTTGGGTATTTCCTACTTCACATCTAACCAGGCATTTTGGTTTAGAACAAGGAATCACCTTAAAATAAGTGAACAGGAGAGTGTGTGTCTGTGGATTAAAGGTGCAGGAAGATGTGCTAAAATACAAGTTACTGGAGATGTAACACATTATTACAGAAATTAAAATAAAGAATTTCTTATCCTATCCTCATTTCCTTTAAAAAAAAAAAAATTATAAAAAAAACATTGACCGGCTAGATTCTGAACGCAACACGTACGCTACATTGACCGGAGGCCATAGAGCGAGAACAGTATTTTTAGCTCGTTACGCAATGCATGACGTCAGCTACGCATGACCTTGAAGAGCACTGCCGCTGCGCCGAGCTGAATCCCGTCCGCGCGCGGTCTAGAGATCCTACCGCGCGCGGACGGGATAAGCCTCTGCCAGTTGCTGCCCAGCGCTCGGCGAGTGCAGACGCCAGTGTGTATCAGTCTAAGCCGGCGTCAGTCGGCGTGCAGCAGCGCGTGCAGCAGCACCGTACTATTATTTGAGATGCCACGTTACAGGACAAGATATAGACGTTCGCGTCTAACTGTTTATAAGGCCTTAGACGATCTGGAGAGGGCACCGAGGGCACAGAGGATAATGCGGCTGCAGGGACTTATCCCTTGAACGCTCCGCGTGAGACACACATACCAAACTTCATGTCCGCACACTACATTCGTAGTGCCCATGCCCATTACACTCATTACCCGCGGCAGACAATCTTACCGAGTCCCGTAAGAGTTCGGGCAATACGTGTGCATCCAGCACAGGAGGAGGAGCTCAATGGCTGGTTACCCTTAACTAAATGAGGATGGTATCTGTTCTTTCGGACAAGTCCCAAATAACAGATACCATCTTCATATGGACATCAATGGACGCAGGTGATCAGACAGGGTGAAACTTCCTGACAGATTAAAACTTTGTGCCGGAACGAGACACGAACTCGGAACTTTTGCCTTTCGCGGGCAAGTGCTCTACCATCTGAGCTACCCAAGCACGACTCACGCTCCGTCCTCACAGCTTTACATCTGCCAGTACCTCGTCTCCTACCTTCCAAACTTTACAGAAGCTCTCCTGCGAACCTTGCACAACTATCACTCCTGAAAGAAAGGATATTGCGGAGACATGGCTTATCCAGGAGAGCTTCTGTAAAGTTAGGAAGGTAGGAGACGAGGTACTGGTAAAAGTAAAGCTGTGAGGACGGGGCGTGAGTCGTGCTTGGGTAGCTCAGTTGGTAGAGCACTTGCCCGCGAAAGGCAAAGGTCCCGAGTTCTAGTCTCGTTCCGGCACACAGTTTTAATCTGTCAGGAAGTTTCATATCAGCGCACACTCCGCTGCAGAGTGAAAATCTCATTCTGGATCAGACAGGGTGCTTACATACGTGTCACATGTCAGAGTCGTATCTCGACGTAACAGGGGTCCCACATCACTCCAACACATACGCCCCACACCATTACAGAGCCTCCGCCAGCTTTAAGTGTCCCTGCTGACATGCAGGGCCCATGGATTCATGAGGATGGCTCCATAGACGTACACGTCCATCCACTCGATACAATTTTAACACTCGTCCGACTAGGCAACATGTTTCTGATGGGCCCAGTCAAGGAGTGAAGCCTTGTGTCGTGCAGTCATCAAGGGTACACGAGTAAGTCTCAGAAAGCCCGTATCGATGATTTCTCTTTGAATTGTTCCACGCTGACACTTGTTGATGGAGCAGCACTGAAATCTGCCACAATTTGGGGAAGGGCTCCACATCTCTCATTTTCAACGATTCTCTTCAGTCATTGGATCTGTTTCCAGCAGCATCGATGCTATAGATTCGACGTTTTACCGGATCCGTGATATTTACGGTACACTCGCGAAATGGTCGTACGGGTAAATCCGCACTACATTGCTGTCTCGGAGATGCTGTGCGCCATCGCTCGTGCGCCTACTATAACAACACGATCAAACTCAATTAAATCTTGATAACCTGCCATTTTAGCACCAGTAACAGATATAACAATTACGCCAGACGTCTTACATAGGCGTTGCCGAGCGCAGCGCCGTATTCTGCCTGATTACGTACACAACTGGCCATTAAAATTGCTACACCAAGAAGAAATGCAGATGATAAACGGGTATTCATTGGACAAATATACTATATGAGAACGGACATGTGATTACATTTTCACGCAATTTGGGTGCATAGATCCTGAGAAATCAGTACCCAGAACAACCACGTCTGGCCGTAATAACGGCCATGATACGCCTGGACGGGTACAGCTGCCCATGCAGCTTCAACACGATACCACAGTTCATCAAGAGTAGTGACTGGCGTATTGTGACGAGCCAGTTGCTCGGCCGCCACTGACCAGACGTTTTCAATTGGTGAGAGACCTGGAGAATGTGCTGGCCAGGGCAGCAGTCGAACATTTTATGTATCCGGGAAGGCCCGTACAGGACATGCAACATGCGTTCGTGCATTATCCTGCTGAAATGTAGGGTTTCGCAGGGATCGAATGAAGGGTAGAGCCACAGGTCGTGCCACATCTGAAATGTAACGTCCACCGTTCAAAGTGCCGTCAATGCGAACAAGAGGTGACCGAAACGTGTAACCAATGGCACACCATACCATCATGCCGGGTGATACGCCAGTATGGCGATGACGAATACACGCTTCCAATGTGCGTTCACCGCGATGTCGCCAAACACGGATGCGACCACCATGATGCTGTAAACAGAACCTTGGTTCGTCCGAAAAAATGACGTTTTGCCATTCGTGCATCCGGGTTCGTCGTTGAGTACACCATCGCAGCCACTCCTGTCTGTGATGCAGCGTCAAGCGTAACCGCAGCCATAGTCTCCGAGCCATGCTGCTACAAACGTCGTCGAACTGTTCGTGCAGACGGTTGTTGTCTTGCAAACGTCCCCATCTGTTGACTCAGGGATCGAGACGTGGCTGCACGATCCGTTACACCCATGAGGATAAGATGCCTGTCATATCGACTGCTAGAGATACGAGACCGTTGGGATCCAGCATGGCGTTCCGTATTACCCTCCTGAAACCACCGATTCCATATTCTGCTAAAAGTCATTGGATCTATACCAACGCGAGGAGCAATGTCGCGATACGATAAACCGCAATCGCGATAGGCTACAAGCCGACCTTTATGAAAGGCGGACGTGATAGTACGCATTTCTCCTCCTTACGCGAGGCATCACAACAACGTTTCACCAGGCAATGCCGGTCAACTGCTGTTTGTGTATGAGAAATCGGTTGGAAACTTTCCTCATGTCAGCACGTTGTAGGTGTTGTCGTCGGCGCCAACCTTGTGTGAATTCTCTGAAAAGCTGATCATTTGCATATCTCAGCATCTTCTTCCTGTCGTTTAAATTTCGCGTCTGTAGTACGCCTCCTTCGTGGTGTAGCAATTTATGGCCAATAGTGTACTTGTACACGCGATACTACCGCCACCTGTATATGTGCTTATCGCTATCCCATGACGTCTGTCACCACAATATACTGCGCCCCTTACGAAAAAAGTGGATATTATGTCTTGTCAAACTCACCCTGTATACCAGACGGAAAAAAAAGTGGTAACGGTTCTATAATCGCCAAATGTGGGCACTGCAGTCTGCAGAACATTACATTCATGACTTCTAGCTTTCCGGTGTCAGTTTTCAGCTTCCTGTATGCCACCATTATCATGGGAATCCCCAGTTAACAATAACCTATCGCTTTCGCCAGAAGACAAGTTGATGCCCAAAACCAGACCGCCATTCTCGTCGCTGTTCGACATCCAAAGTGGTGTAGCAATTCTGATGTCCAGTAGTGTATTTCTGTATTTGAGAACGCATGCCTACACCGTACTTGGCGCATCAGTGTATAAAGAAAGAGAATACACGATTGAATCTGTGTCGGTGCTGCAGTTGCAGTGGCCAGCAGCGGACCGCGCCTAATTGCCGCCAGTGGCAGCTGTCCGCCCCCGCCGCCTCCATCGCGACCTTGTGCCCCTGGCGCGGGCCACTGCACCTGTCGGCCCGCGGCCTCTTCGCGCCGTCACCGTAGCGCCACGACGCGCCTCCGAGATTAAACGTCATGCGGGGCGCTGCCTCTTCTCCGTAGGCGCGCGTGATCGATTCTGCGGCGAGGGCGCGACGCCGGCCCGGCGGATGCCGCGAAGATTAGCAGACGCCAAAGGCGCGCAATTTAAAAAAGGCCGAGCGCAAGTGCGGATGAAAGCGCGCCGAATTTATTGCGCGTCCCCGGAAACCGCAAATGAATCCGCGGCGCACCAGGACTACCCGCGCTTCCGTCGTCCTCTCTCTCTCTCTCTCTCTCTCTCTCTCTCTCTCTCTCTCCCCCTCTCTCGCCTTCCCCTCTTCCCACTCCCCCCTCTCTCGGAGAGCAGAGCTTTTCAATCCGCCGACCCCCGGGCAGGCCGGGCCCCGTTATTCGCCGCCCTTTCTGCCCACAGCGTAGGCCGCGACTTGTCAGCGTCAGCGCTCGACTCGGACCCCGAGCGGTGCAATATCTCAGCAAGTGTGAGCGCGCACAATGGCGAGCCACCGTGCATGCCCATATGTCGCCACACAAAAGGAGTGACCGCCCGTCTTAGGCCCGATTGGGACAGCCTGCCACCACCACCCTCCGCTTCTTCCAACAGCTCTCATATCTACCCCATCCCCCATCACCACCACCCCGCCCCCCATCCCCACCACTGCTTCCGCCACCACTTCCCCTCCAACCCTTTACAGCCCTTCAGAGGTGGGCGGAGAAAGTCTGCTGGAAGGAGGAGCACTTGAAAAAGGAAAGAAAAGAAATGAAGGAGCGAAATCCTTGGGCTAATCTGGCGCTGACCTCACAAGAGGCAGTATGAAGTACCGGCCGGGGGAATACGTCTCCCTTCTCCCTCCCACCCTTGCCTAAGAAATATTGCCCAGCATTATTCTTATTCTTCCTTTGTTCTGAATACAGAGCCATTGATCCCTGGGAAATTTTTCACTGCCACCCATCAGCGAATATTAGCCTCCAGCTACCTGCTTTTTGCATGAAAAGGCAGCAAGCGACTCGGGAACTGTTACGATGGTTTTCGTTCTTCAGTTTTTACCATTTTTCTTTTCTCAGCAACTACTTTTCAGTTGCTTTTTTATGTACTACTAGAGGATTGAATCTTGAGATACAATTTGTTATAAGGCCGCCTTTCATTTGAGTGAGTCGTCAGTCACCTTTTGTAGAAACTAGGATACGATATTGCGTGGCTTGTGTTGTTCAGAAATACGATGCATATGGAAGTTTAGGTATGGCTGTGGAACGTACTCGGGTAGCCTAACGCTACGGCAACCTCTGCTAGTAACCCGAGAATCCGGCTTTGACTCCAGCTCTGTCACTGTCGTCATCCCATTATACGGCTGATGATTGCCGGTAATCGCAGCTGTGAATACATGTAATCTACTTTCTAGACCAGTCACAACAGTTATTGCTGTAGTTATTAGTTCACAGTGTGGTTTCACTCGATTCTCAATGTTGGTCTCTCGTGTGCAATTATTTTCAGATGTGTATAAATATTCTACTTCACATAACGCTATTATTCTTCTTTCCAACCAGATCTTCCGCACTTCCCAGAGCTCTTAGATGATGCAGTCTATCTAAATTTCCCTCCCTCAGAACGCGCTCTCTCAGATAATCACTTTCGAACACCTAAAAATACATATTGCATTTGTGCTATCAGTATTATTATTTTTATTACTGTAAGCAGCAAGTGCAGTAATTGTTACTTATTTCTGTTATTCAGTTGTCTTTATATAAAGTTAAATCATTTTAAATTCTTATACCATTTCGTTACTATTTATCATATTAAAATTAGTGTTATTTCTTAAGTAAAATAGTACAAAAACTGATGTGTAAAATCGTGGTTGACATAAAAGTACGTCGGAAGACCCTAATCTCATCATGATAAATAAATAAATAAATATAAATATTAATCCTTTCCCATAATTTAAATTCCCCCTCGCCGTTTTCCCTGCGCCGCACACATGCACACTTCCCTCCATTATTAATTTTAAACTATAATTATTGTGTGGCGTGTTGTTAAGTGCAAGAGGTGTGCTTACTCTGTGTTGTTGTTACCCAAAACTTTGTACTCATTGATTGGGCAATGCAACCCCCAGTACCAATAAAGAAATACACTTACTGCAAAATACATTCAGTCCCTTAGCCATTGAATCCTTTGGCCCTGTTCTAGACCGATAACTTTGGTCATTGTGCACCTAACAATAAATTAAATTGTCTTCCCTCTAAAGCAGCAACGGTGGAACGCAATATATTCTGGTCTCTCACAAAAAATATAAATTTGCTAGCTACAGGCTCAGCGGTGTGCAATGCTGGCTGTAATACTGTGAAATGGACACGAAATGGTTTTGCTTGATAAGTGAAAACATTTATGAAAAATCCAACTTTTTTTTAAAAAAAAATATGACCTGGACCGGGGGACGGTAGTCTACTAACTATGGTCGATTACTAACACTGAGTTTATTACCAAAATTATATTGCAAGTTAAGTTTGTCTTTTGAGAAACATTTGACAATTGAAGTTACATTACTCACAAGTAATTCACAAGCAATGAGATTTAAACAGTAGATATTATCCAACCTCACTAAACCAGCATAAATGCGAATCACGAAATTACATATAGCTCATAGAAACATTACAAAAGTGAAATATCTAACAAGCCTTTTTATCCAATCAGTTTACGTATATTCTGGAGTTACTCAACAATTACATATTAAAAGCCAACTCATATATACTAACGCCCTGGCAGAACAAGAATCATAATTATTTAGCATATTTACCTTGTTTGCGAGAAGAATTCTGCTTCCATGTTCAACAACATTGTCATACCTACATTAATCTAACACTTGGTGGCTTCACAGAGTACACCACATAAACTGGCTACCCCATCGTCTTTCGCTCACAGACAGATACCTACAACTGTGTGCCAGCACTACAGTCTCAAACCAGAAGCAGTATCTTTGGCTCTGCAGTCGTCCACAAACAGCGATCCGCTTTATAAAGCCTTTCAGAGACATACATCGTTTATAATATCATAGTTTGTTTGGTTTACAATGGTACAATTATCGCATTCGGGTGCCACATACAAGTGTGCCCCAGTAGACTCTTTTCAATCAGATTTACTATTCCTTGCTGCCTCATGAAGTGCCCTATCAAAACAAATCCCATTTTTACACACACAGTAAGATAAATTCTTTCCTACCCGAATTGATTTAGTTCAACATATCCAGTCTCAAACATTTTAGAAGCTTCTATTCTCTTTTATCTGTACTCTTTGGCGTCCTCGTTTCATCGTCATACATGGCTGCACCACAAAGAAAGACTTTCAGAAGAGACTTAAAAAGCGTTAAATGCTTTATTCGATTTTAACATACTTCTCCCTTTCAGGGGACCTTTAGTGCTATTACCAGAGTATATTTTATACAGTATCTCCTGTTACTGCCATTATCTTGCTGCAAGAACAGGCCTACTGCTTTTACTGTCTCATTTCCTAACTAATGTTTGCAATACTAATGATTAATTCGACTACACTCCATTACCCTCGTTTTATTTTCGCTTATGTTTATATTACTGCTTCTTTTCAAGGTACTATCTGCCCCATTCTCCTGATCGTCCAAATCTTTTTCACGCCTCTGACAGAGTTAAAATGTTATCGGAAAATCTCAAAATTTGTGTTCCTACTCCCTGAACGTTAAATATCTTCCAAAATCTCCCCTTGGTTCCCTTTACTGCATGTTCAGTGTATAGATTGAAGAACGTCGAAGATAGGCTTAAACAGTTTTATTACCTTCTGGCAAGTGTGGCTGTAATTAATACAATGCAGAAAGGAAATAGTTAGCTCTTCGGAACCCCCATTGTTTTCCCCACACTGCTAAGCAGAACTGTGAAATTTGGCTCAAAGGTACCTGCAACCATCCTACTATGCGAAAACGTGGCGCTACATGACGTCGCCCTCGGGCTGGGAGACACTTCATACAGCAAGGTGTCGACAGGTGCGAAAGCAAGCTTCCGAGATCAGAAATTCATGTGAGCTGTAAGGTGGGTTAATGGCGTCTCACTGGCTCCAAATTTCACCACAGTTCTCCTCAACGCCATCGCGGAAGTGTGGTACCATGGGAAGGTCGACACACCTCCCCTTACCAAATCCCACCCTTTCTCTTGACACTTCTGCGGCGGAAGTCAGAACTGCCGCACCTAGCGTTAAAATCATACGGTTTTCTTATTTCTGGCCGTGCAAAATATGTATTACACACCGCCGCTCAGAATCGACGAGAAAAGACCTCAAAGGTGGCATAAAGAGCGTCAGTTAAACCACCAGTTATATGCAAATTGAATGGGATCACTGCTGTCAGCTGCAGTGGAACATTCCGTAGAATCAGCGGCGACAAGTGAAAATGTGTACCAGATATGAATTCGAACCCGTGATGTCCTGATTACCAGGCAGGTGCGATAAGCACTAAGCCATCCGGGACACAGCATTACCGCCACTGAGCGGACTATGTCGGCACGCCTCATGGCCGATCCACATTTCCATCACCTGTCCGCAGTCCCTGTCCATCATATTCCCGTTTCCTACTCTGAGATTCCAGCGGTACTCCGGGCGTATTTGCGCATCCGCACTGAAGAATGTTGATCCATCCCCAGGTACGTATATCAGTTATATGAACGCGCAGGTGTTTGTACTTCCCGACACATCCGAAAGAACAGACATCACGCATTCAGAAAACCACCAATTCTCTTGGCGAGTTCATTTACACGCATCTCGCGGATGAAACGAAAGTATGCAGTACCATCTACAACAGAATGATGTTCTTGAAAATCTTTGCCACTGCTGACATCCCCCGGACGATTCAGTCCTTTTCTGAGGATATTGTGGGGCTGCAACCCCACTGAACGAACTCTTTGGCGTATAGTGCGACCACAATTTTTACTCTGGTATGCAGGGTGGAACCACTAGGGACCATTTAAACCCATTCGATGCAATTTCAACGTGATCCAGTGCAGCAAAGCGTGTCTACCATTTTTTTCAGCCCTCCTGCTTCGCGCTTTCGTGTGGCGTGATCACGTGAGCGGGGGTGCGGGGGGTGGGGGCTATACTAACACGTGCGTAAATAAAACGGCAAAGAGTCCGACTAAAAATCCCCATTTCGTCAACACTCTCAGTGCCAGATGTGCACTTTTGTTGAGCACTCCGAGCTCCACGTGTACAGCGGCAAACCTTGACACGATTCCCAGAAGTGTGAAGGCAAGCCTCCTCTTCTCACCCTTCAGCTGAGTGGTACTACCTGCAAGGGCCTAGGGACTGGTTAAGTGTTGTATCTGTACAGGTACATTTTAAAAGTACTCAAAAAAGTCAAACGGGTGGTACCGATGCTTTCCTGAACTTGGGAGTGCTGGAGGGATATTTTACTATTTCTTTTATGGACATCTCCATCGCATACCCTGCTCGTCACGGCACAGGAGAACGCGAAATAGAAAGCCTGAAAAAGTATGAAAACACTCGACTGCTCTCGATCATGTTTAAATTTGGTCGAATGGGTTTGAACGGTACTAGTGTTTCCAGCTTGTGCATCAGAGTAAAAACTGCGGTCCCACTACACTCGAAGGGCTTCGAAGGGCTTATATCACGTTTAACGGGATGCACCTTCACAGTGTCCTTCGAGAAGGGTTGACTCGTACGGAAGACGTCAGCAATACCAAAGACCGTCAAGAACGTCACTCTGCTGGAAATTGCACTGCAAACTGTCGTTTAGATTAGGGTCAAAGAGTTTCTTACTAGTAGTGGAAACCGACCTTTCTTTGATAACTGATAATCGATTATGAGACTGTCAAGGATAAAAAAAACACTCCAGCTGTAAAATAATTTCCTTCTAAAAACGGGAGCACTAACCAGTTTCAGGACATATGTCGTACCTTCAGGTGCATAAATAAATGCGAGTCCCGATGGATTAACAACTAAGCTTAAAATAATTTAAGATATGTTAAAATAGAGCATTCCTGGTATATCACATGCAAGAGATGTCATGTATCAGGGATGCATATTTTAACCTTAGTTATGCATCGTTTGTTGACTCACATTGTAATGTGCTCTTGAGAATGGAACATATGTTCTGAAACCGGATAGTACTGCGGGAGGGGATTTTACCCTTGACAAAGAATAACAGTTGCAGATGTCCCGTGAAGAGAAACGTGTGGCATATGACATTATATGACAGCTTTTGGTGACCTTGTCGCCGACAATACGTGAAACCCCAATATTCCTCCCTTCGTCTCCGGTTTATGATATACTTTGCGAAAAGTAGACTGTGCAAAACGAAGAAGAGTTTGCTTACCGGCAGATTTCAGCTCTAACGGGTAACACGCTCTGCTGTATCTGTGAATACACTATTTTAAACCCGTTTTTCAAAATAACAAAAGGACAGATTGTGTGCCGGATTTTCTGCTTTCTCGGAAAAAAACGGCGGAAGCTCTCCCCGCATGCGGCGCACCTGTCTGACAGGCGGATTAGGGGGCCGACCCAGATAATGCATCAACGTCGGGTGGCATTAGCAGCCCATGGCGGTCAGACCAGCGCGGGATGCATTTGGCCAACTCGTACGCCCGGCGGTGAGACCAAAAGCACAGCGTCCGGGCTACCCTAAACCCAGCCCACCCCACTCTCCCCTCTGGAAAACCCCACAACCCCCTTTGTAGCCCAATCGGAGTCGGTTGCGCGCTATATACTGTCCGGAGATTAACGTCCATGTTGCTTTGTGCCTATTCGTGGACATATCGAAATACACTCCTGGAAATTGAAATAAGAACACCGTGAATTCATTGTCCCAGGAAGGGGAAACTTTATTGACACATTCCTGGGGTCAGATACATCACATGATCACACTGACAGAACCACAGGCACATAGACACAGGCAACAGAGCATGCACAATGTCGGCACTAGTACAGTGTATATCCACCTTTCGCAGCAATGCAGGCTGCTATTCTCCCATGGAGACGATCGTAGAGATGCTGGATGTAGTCCTGTGGAACGGCTTGCCATGCCATTTCCTCCTGGGGCCTCAGTTGGACCAGCGTTCGTGCTGGACGTGCAGACCGCGTGAGACGACGCTTCATCCAGTCCCAAACATGCCCATTGGGGGACAGATCCGGAAATCTTGCTGGCCAGGGTAGTTGACTTACACCTTCTAGAGCCCGTTGGGTGGCACGGGATACATGCGGACGTCCATTGTCCTGTTGGAACAGCAAGTTCCCTGCCGGTCTAGGAATGGTAGAACGATGGGTTCGATGACGGTTTGGATGTACCGTGCACTATTCAGTGTCCCCTCGACGATCACCAGTGGTGTACGGCCAGTGTAGGAGATCGCTCCCCACACCATGATGCCGGGTGTTCGCCCTGTGTGCCTCGGTCGTATGCAGTCCTGATTGTGGCGCTCACCTGCACGGCGCCAAACACGCATACGACCATCATTGGCACCAAGGCAGAAGCGACTCTCATCGCTGAAGACGACACGTCTCCATTCGTCCCTCCATTCACGCCTGTCGCGACACCACTGGAGGCGGGCTGCACGATGTTGGGGCATGAGCGGAAGACGGCCTAACGGTGTGCGGGCCGTAGCCCAGCTTCATGGAGACGGTTGCGAATGGTCCTCGCCGATACCCCAGGAGCAACAGTGTCCCTAATTTGCTGGGAAGTGGCGGTGCGGTCCCCTACGGCACTGCGTAGGATCCTACGGTCTTGGCGTGCATCCGTGCGTCGCTGCGGTCCGGTCCCAGGTCGACGGGCACGTGCACCTTCCGCCGACCACTGGCGACAACATCGATGTACTGTGGAGACCTCACGCCCCACGTGTTGAGCAATTCGGCGGTACGTCCACCCGGCCTCCCGCATGCCCACTATACGCCCTCGCTCAAAGTCCGTCAACTGCACATACGGTTCACGTCCACGCTGTCGCGGCATGCTACCAGTGTTAAAGACTGCGATGGAGCTCCGTATGCCACGGCAAACTGGCTGGCACTGACGGCGGCGGTGCACAAATGCTGCGCAGCTAGCGCCATTCGACGGCCAACACCGCGTATCCTGGTGTGTCCGCTGTGCCGTGCGTGTGATCATTGTTTGTACAGCCCTCTCGCAGTGTCCGGAGCAAGTATGGTGGGTCTGACACACCGGTGTCAATGTGTTCTTTTTTCCATTTCCAGGAGTGTATTCAGATTTGTCGCAAAAGTTAATGGCTCTGAGCACTATGGGACTTAACATCTCAGGTCATCAGTCCCCTAGAACTTAGAACTACTTAAACCTAACTAACCTAAAGACATCACACACATCCATGCCCGAGGTAGGATTCGAACCTGCGACCGTAGCGGTCGCGAGGTTCAAGACTGCAAACGATAGAACCCGACCAGCGCACTGGACGAAAACATAACTGCGCATCAACCATCGTATCCCTGACAGTGGACACCAAACAGAAGCCAGTAGCACACCAAGCGACAAACAGCAGAAAATTTTGTTCTCAGCTGATTATCTAGCTCAGCTGCTTCCTCATTTATCTCACTTGTCCAAAATACGAAGGCATGAAGGATTTTTTGCACGTTTAGTTACTATTCTTAAATGTTTCAATATATCATCACAGCAAGCGGTAAAAAATTGCTTTTTGTAAAGGGTTAATAACTTATGTATTCATTCAACTAAACTGAAAATGTTCGCAATTCGATCAAAAGCTGAACAAATAACTTAGAAGTCAGGTTTCGCAAAGAGCTCTATACAAACACCAAAGCGCTTTAACTTTCACGATTCTACTGTGTCTAAGGCCTAGGGCGCTACGCCACTTACGGTTGGCTGCTAGATTAAGGTGGAAATCGATCAAAGCCGTGAACTGGTTTCGGTGAAATGAAAATAAAATGAAATAAAAATGTGAAAATCAGGTCACTGATGTTCTTCTCACGTATGAGATCACCACGTATACTTTCAGCACGTCTGTGTCACTGTTCCCAAGTTAATCCTGAATCACAGCAGAGCGAGTCATTTCTTGAAATACACAATAAGGACAGGCTCCCGGACCAGGACTCATCGACAGGCTGCACAGATACAGTCGAAGCGTTCAAGAGAATGGAAGAGATAAGTTCGTAAGTTTTACGGCCAGCATTAAATTAAATAAAATTTTTAAAAAAATGGTTCAAACGGCTCTGAGCGCTATGGAACTTAACACCTCAGGTCATCAGTCCCCCAGAACTTAGAACTACTTAAACCTAACTAACGTAAGGACATCACACACGTCCATGCCCGAGGCAGGATTCGAACCTGCGACCGTAGCGGTCGCGCGGTTGCAGACTGAAGCGCCTAGAATCATCGGTAAATAAATTCACTTTGGATGTTAGACTACTTCGTTATGAAACACCAATACAACTATGCAACCGACTTTTCGACCGGGTTTGTAGCGGTCATCTTCAAACTAGACTAGACTGCAGCAGTCTAATCACTCTGAAGATGACGGCTGCAGATACGGTCGAAACGTTGGTGATTGGCGTGTTTTAGCGTTGTGTACTGACGCTGCCTAACACCCTGAATGATTTCATCCAAAATGGAGGAGAATTTATTTGTTCTGTGTGAGAGGTGAAATTTGTGCAGCTGAAACACGAGTACGTAGAACAGGAATCTGATAAGCAGAGGTAGATTGTTAACGATACTTACATCGACATTCACCTTGCACCAGGTCGTTCGTGTACATTTGACCGTTGTACGCCCAACAGGCTACAATGTGCTCCAGCTTTAACGCTGCTTTCAACTTCGGTTTCAGGATGTTTATTGATGCTGTTTCCGTTTATTAAGAAAAAGAAACAAAATGGAGCATATCTTTCTCCCAGTACTGTGACCGTCAAAACAATCGTTGCAAATACCTCACCACTGTTACAAGCTCCACCTATGCGTTTAAGTAGTATAAATTACAACTTAGGCTGGCTTGATATTGCCTCGCTGTACTGCCAAATTTTCGTTAGTCAATCATTGTCATGTCGAAGTGAACTTCGACACAGAGTCACGATCTCCATATCAATAGAGCATTAACTGTTATTCCACCATAAATTGCGAAAAGATTGGCGCGAGTATCATTTGGCTGACATGATAGTAACTGTTTCCCAGAATGTAAACCGGGTTATTCTTATTTATTACATGGAAAAGACTCAATAAATAATGGTCGAATGTTATGTACGTCACGTAGACCAACTGAGGGTAAAAATGAATAAGAAGAGGCTCGAGTGGGAAAAGGAAACACATTTCATTAGGGCAACACACCTGTCCACAACAACGGCTAATCAGCGAGTGATACGGCAGCAGTTGCATTAATCTACGCGACTAAAGAAAGGTGTGACGAAGAAAGGATTTGAGCTGTGTGAAGAGCCCACAGTGGGACAGTATTTTGCAGATCTTGGAGAATCGTTTTCACGGATGGAAACTACTAAGCAGACAATTGTTGGGTAAAATGCGTAAAAGGGTCTACATTGAAATATAAATACATTTTGAGCTCAAGGTACACAGTCTACAGCGTTTACAGTCTGCGACGTACCTTACCGATCTCTGTCTAGAAGACACAATGTATTACGAACATGACGAGAGCACTTGAAGTGATGATATTAGAAGGTGGGAATGTTCAGAAGGTAGATTTAAATATTGAGTACAATTGATAGGAAATGGTCTGACAGAAATGGAAGCTATTGGAGCACGAATGAACTAATTATTAACATCTAAAATAAATTCCTTTCGAGTAACGCAAAATTAAGACGACATTGGGGAGTGACCCTACGTCAAATCTTAAGCGCGGCACGAAGTCTAAACTGTGTAAGAAAAATATTACATGGATACGTGGTGTCTATTCTTTCGGACATGTCCGAAAGAACATCACGCGGGATCCGCAGCTATTATACATACTGCGTAAATTGAAGGGTGTGGGGCAGAAAGGAAAGGAACTAATGATATCAGCAGCATCGGGACGTTATGTGGAATCAGCTGCGACGAGTGAAAATGTGTGCCGGGCCGGGACGCAAACTCCAGACCTCCTGCGTGCTAAGCAGTTGCGTTAACCGCGGCGCCATCCGGACAAGCGTGTGTATCGCAAATGCGCAGAGTACCTGGACACGCTCCTAGGCTGAACCACATTCTCACCTAGCGCCTCCAATTCGTACACCAGCCCATATCCTCCATGCTCGTTAATTTTAGATTCCTGCTGGAGGTCGAACGACATGGCCGAAAGCACTGACACCGTCGCATTCGTGTAACTGATTCTCCCCGACGGCCAAGGAATCCGCAATCTTTAGTGTGGAGCCACATTTAGTTTCGGCCTCCAGCGGGAATCTAACCTTAACGAGCATGGAGAACTTGGAAGACGACTGTGGAGGCGCAAGGTGGCAGTGTGTTACCAGGATGGCCGGAGACGGCTTTCAACCGTCGTTCTCCCGAATGCGAGTCCACTGTGCTATAGAACTTGAAATAAGCTTCCTTATACTGGAAACGAACGGTTCGAAAGCTACAGGCAAAAACCGTTTTGATACCTTTTCAGTGGAATACTGGTACTGTTGTTGCTGAGATTGTAGGGTAGGCAACTTTCAGAGGTAGTAGCATGGACAAGAAAAGAAAAAATGTCAAGTAAAAATGGGCTCTAAAGTGCATGCCTGAGGAGCCATGAGCACTTATTCATCTTAGGTACTGTCATGCACATCTGTATTGAAGAAGAGGTAATAGCCCTTCAGGTATGCAGTTTAGAGCCCATGTTTACTCGACTTTTTTCTTGTTTTGGTCCATACTACCACCTCTGAAATTTCCCTACCCTACAATTTAGCAACAACTGTCAGAGTTATCAGAAGGGTTGTCTCCTGTTGCTTTCCGAAGAAGCATCTTTACCTCAACTTGACACATTTATCCTTCTCCATCATCCTACAAAGTTCGTAGCATCATTACGGAATCACTATGTACATACGTTTAAGCCGACGGCGCCGGTAACTATGAGGCTGTAGCATAGTTTGCTGAGACTTCCGGACATGGGTTCATGTTCAAAATGTTATGAACCACTCCCCTCTTTGTCCTGGAAGTTCAAAACGGGAATTTCCGAATACCCTGTATTGATGAGCTTATGTTCGTCGAAACCTCAGTACCTTCCTTAGCATTCCTCATACCACAACTTATAGGTTGCTAAATAATACTGCTCGTTATTGTTGCTATTATGTAAATTGAAGGTGGAGGGAAGGAAATGAAAGCAACTTATGCTATCAATTGCATCGGGACTTTATGCAGAATCGGCAGCGACGAGTGAAAATGTGTTGGGCTGTGACCCGACCGGGGGAACTTCTGCGTACGAGGCAATTACGTTAATAACTGCGCCACCTAGAAACTGTGTTCATAGCAAATATGAGAACTATCTCGGTTCGCACCCATGCCCGAGGGAGGACTCGAACCTCCGCCGGGACCAGCCGCGGCAGAATTAGACTCAGACCCAAAAACATAAAGGAAAGAAGGGCGAAGTGTGAGAATGGACAAGCATAAAAGCCAGAACGAAGGAAGCTTGTGGCTATAAACGTTGTCCTGAGATTGTCAAAATGAAATTTAGATGAAGTATCTACATGGCTCTTGGCAAAAATTTGCGAAGCATCTCGTGTAATCCCGCAGCAGAATTAAATGTCTGGGCCTTTTTGCAAAACGGAGTCACTACACTATTAATTTCAGTTAGGGTTTAATAAAATTGGAGTCTTGTTCTACCCACTAGCTGGTGCGTTGGAATCGATGAATGGACCAAATATGGAGCGGCGGAGAAGGGGTAAGCGCGCCAGCCACCTGCTCCCAGAAGCTCTCCGATCTAAGTGGGGGCGGAGAGAGGCGGGGGAGGCTCTCATTAGCTTTCTATGCGCCCGTTGCCGGCGCTGCTACCTGCCCGGCGCTTAAAATACGGCTCCCGCCGCAGCAGGGCGGAGAAATATGGAGCTGCGAGATCGGCGCTCGACCGCTTTGCATCGCCCCGAGCTGATAACGTGGGAGAGAGGGAGGCGGCGCGCCTTATTACCAGAAGAGGCCCCGCTTTCGTCTCGAGTGCCGGCGCGACCTGTGCTTACGTAGCTCGTCAGCAGGATTGCGTCCACTGTAGGTTTCGCTACAGAATCATCATCCCGCCTGCGACGCTGAAATACACTGCCGAAAAAAAAAAGCGCAACATCAAGAAGGAGTTGTGCGACACAAACGAACGTTCAGTCTCTGTTGATCCATCACGGACATGGGATACAAGCTGGTCTAATAATTACCAATGAAATTCGCCAACAGCCATGTAATTGCGATGTCATTTTATTTTGACCACCAGCTTCACCATTCCACTATGCCATCTTCGGGCGTCATACGCATCTCTCAGATGATGATGTCATACTTTCATACATTGCTGGATATCTTGAAACCAAAACCGTATCCCATGTGGTTCATTAGAAGACTTGGTGGCAGCCATGCCACGTGGCACCTTCGAGATGGAAGACCATTGTGTTTGTCGTACGGCTCTGGCACATCGTACTGCATCGGCAGCAGCAGTTGGCACCACACTGACATAACGAACTGTTAGAAACCGATTACTTCAATGACAGCTTCGAGCCAGACTATTGACTACAAACCACCGCCGTTTGCGACTTCACTGGTGTCAAGCGAGAGCTCGTTGGAGGTCTGCTGTGTTTCCAGCTGGCTCTGCTTCTGTGCAAGTGATGGCCTTCAGTTGGTTAGAAGGAAGCCACTTCAGGGCCTGCAACGAAGCTGTCTACAACCTAGACACACTGGACATACGGCAGGAGTAATCGTCTGGGATGATATTTTGTATAACGGCAGAAGCACTCACGTTATCCCACGCAGCCTGACTGCATGTTTGTGTGTCAGTATGGTGATTCAACCTGTTGTGCTGCCATTCATGAACAGCATTTCAGCCGGCCGGAGTGGCCGTGCGGTTCTAGGCGCTGCAGTCTGGAGCCTAGTGACCGCTAGTTCTAAGTTCTAGGCGACTGATGACCTCAGATGTTAAGTCGCATAGTGCTCAGAGCCATTTGAACCATTTTTGAACAGCATTCAAGGGATCTTTTCCAAGACGATAACGCTCACCGACATACCGCTGTTGTAACGCAACATACTCTACAGAGCGTTGACATGTTAACTTTCCCTCCTCAAATCACCAGATCTGTCTCCAATCGAGCACATATGGGATATCATCGCACGACACCTCCAGCGTCATCAACAACCAGCACAAACCGTCCCTGTACTGACCGACCAAGTGCAACCGACATGAAACTCAAAAAAAGTGAGCGAAATCTTATGGGACTTAACTCCTAAGCTCATCAGTCCCTAAGCTTACACACTACTTAATCTAAATTATCCTAAGGACAAACACACACACCCATGCCCGAGGGAGGAATCGAACCTCCGCCGGGACCAGCCGCACAGTCCATGATTGCAGCGCCTAAGACCGCTCGGCTAATCCCGCGGGGCCGACATGAAACTCCATCGCACAAATTTACATCCGGCACCTGTACAACATAATGCATGCACGTTTGCATTCTTGCGTTCAACATTCTGGTGGTTGCCACTGTTATTAATGTACCAACATTTCACATTTTTCATGCCTTATCTCGTGCTTACATTAACAGGTGATCTTACAATGTTTATCATTTAAAGATGTTACCTAGACGATTCTATTCCCGAAATTTCATTACTCGACTTCAATTATTTTTTGTTGCAGCGACTTTTCTCAGTCAACGTAATTTTCCGTCGATGACTAACCAGGAAAAAGTCTTTAGAATGTAACGTCCCTTAATTCCTCTTAATTGGGGTCTGCCGTTAAGTGCTTCAGTACAGATCTAAGACTTTAATGTCACTTACCATTTATTTCATATATATCTGTCTATACTAATAATCCTGTGGCTGCTCCCGTCGGAGGTTCGAGTCCTCCCACGGGCATGCGTGTGTCTGTTGTCTTCAACGTAAATTAGTTTAAGTTAGATTAAGTAGTGTGTAAGCTTAGGGACCGATGACCTCAGCAGTATGGTCATCTAGGACTTACGACTAACTTGGTACGTACTTAAAATGAGCGAAAACAAAGTTGTAATAATATAATATGGAGTACAAGTTTTGTTGTACTGTGTCAAGCTTAAAATCACTTTGAATTCCAAACATGACCCCAGTGTTTCAGGAAGTGAGAAAGTGCGCCATTTTTGGCGGTGATCCGTCCATCAGAACGTAAAATTCGGCAACCATCTTGGCTCTATTCAAGAGCAGTAGGCTGTGATCCAGAAGCAGGTTTCACCCTCTCCCTTCTCTCATCTTTAAACAATACAAATATGCTGCCAAACTCTCTCTCTCTCTCTCTCTCTCTCTCTCTCTCTCTCCAGTCATCCAAAGATACACGTTAAGACACAAGGAGGAAATGGACCATTGAGCCTAGACTAAGAAAACCATTGGCGATTAGGGGACTGGACAAGCCTTCGGGGTGCAATGCCACACGATTCTTTCTTATCACTCGATGATCCGTCTGAGCCTGAACAATTCTCTTGTTCATTTTCAACTGAGTTTAGAATCATTCCCACATCGAGCCTGACTTGGTCTTTTTTTGCGGAAAGGGCAGGATTCAAATCGAACTACAGTCCTCTTAATTGCATTTTACGAGATATCTCTGCATCCTTTTCGATGAATTCTACGATGGTTCCTTAAAAGAGTGCCAGAAGATCATTTTGTGCGTCTTTTCCCGGCGGAACACGATACAGTGACGCCTTTGTGTCAGTAATTCGATCTTTAGTTCACTTCGTCCATTCGCCGTAAAATCATTTGTCTTTTTCCACTAGTCAGAAGGGAGTTTTCAGTAAGCCCGACCTTCTTGTTTCCATTAAAGGTTACTTCACTCTGCTGTCGTGTTTGTTCTTTGCAGCTTCTTCGCGTCATTTGCTACTGCGTCGTCTCTATAATTACACTATTATAAAGGTGCAGGACCTTGAAAGTTTCCGTTTCAAAGAACAAAGAAGACGGAGAGCGTTATTTGATGGCAATATTTATTACTTCTAACTTCACTGTCACAGAAAAGAAACTTATTAATCAGTTCTGAGAATCGCGCCTGATGATGTATGAAGGGAGAACAAAACGTAACCGTACTAAGAAGACAGTTTATCATTTATTGCTTCAGGGGTCACCTCTTACAAGAATCTCGCCTACTATGAATATCAAACATTTTTACAGACCAGCCGTCAGAAGTTCAGAAATGTGAAGCGAAACGATATGTTGTGAAGTGCATAAAATTTTCTGTGTGTTCGAAACGTGTCATGTCTGAATGAAATGTATACATCGTATGGCACTGTTAGCTGGGATGTTCCATGGGGTGTATTGAGCCTCCTCGCACAATGGCCCCTTTCCTTGCGGATATGTGATACCTGTGCCGTATGTGTAATTGAAAAGTGTAGGCGAGTATAATGGATGCGGGTGTAGTGTAATCTTCTGTTGCATGATGATGACAGAAGGGAGAGGATGAAACTCGGCGCCGGGACATAGCCTAACGCTCTCGAATACCAGCAAGGGGGTCGCAAAGCTTAACCCCCCGCCCCCACGGACGGATTTCCATCCACAGCGTCACATGCTCCCACTTCATGAGACATAGCGAAGAGGATTGCACTTTAATCTAGGACATTGGCGCAAAGATTGGTGATCAGGAACTTAACGACACCAGCTCTCGCCCCTTTGCTGGAAGTGTACTGGCAGTGAAAATTTCATCTTTCAGCTTAACCTGTGATACAAGCGCCACCGCACACGCCTGCGTTTACAGCCCTTTTTTCTCATTTTGTTCGTCATTTCTCGTTGCATCTATTCGAGGGCGACGTCCCAGGACACCCATTCAATTTCATCGTTGACCCGTTCACTCAGTTCTTTTTATTACAGAGGGCAGCTAATCCTCTGACCGAAGACACTGAGCTATCATGTCGGCATCCTCATCCACGAAGGTGGGGTTGGTTTAATTAAATCTACTATTAACAATCTTCATTGTCAGGGGCTGCCAAAACTGACGTATGTCTCTTATGCACACTGTTGCGGTACACTTTATTATTGGTCACATGAGGCGGAATTTGCTCGAGTAAATAGGGGGAATTGGCAGTGAAGACAATGCAGCCTGTTTTCTTGAATCACAGTTACGAGGTTGAAAATGAAGAGAGATCGACCTCAGCAACATACATTCCTTCGAAATCAAATTTTCAATTTTGGTTACGCGTGAAAGTTTGGCTGCTAGCGACTGGCTACAGACGCTGCCAAGGTGTTTGCTACAGTGTTAAATTTACTATTACAAATCCGATTTTCTTTCGACTCATTTCTTATAGAACGTCAGTAAGGTGAAGCATGAGCATAACGTAAAGCCAGATGACACCTTTCGCCTTTGTAAGGCTAACGTAGGCTATCGTTGCTTTTCTAAGCTTCTGAAATTGCTGAGCCATATATATTCAGCACCGCGCTTGTAGATGATGCGGAATGTCTGTCTCTCATTATTTTCGCCACATTCACATGCCAGGTTGCAAACATCATGTACTCTTAAAAAAAGGCAGTAATTTATAGAGTGCAGCAGTTTTTTTGATTTTCCAAATTGGACAGAACATTGGACTGACACCATATTTATGGAGAATGAATTTGTTTTGCTTGAGTTGCTCCACTTTTCGGTTTGATATGTAGATATGGACGACTCTTTGCTGAGAAACCTGATCACTTTCAGGTTTTGCGGCTTACACTGGTTTCTTTACCTGAAGAGACACTTCAGATTCTGCCGGCAAATTGTCGTGATCTGCGATTGTGTGGCTTCTGCACATTAATGTACTCAGAATTTCGTTCTGAGCACTTTAACAGACAAGGAAGACTGATAATGAACATTTTCATAGCACGTATAAAATTACCAGCTCTCATAATACCAAGAGGGCTGAGCCACTTTACGCCCACCTTTTGAAAATATTGTAATCCAGTAATGTAATTCCTACTTTATAACTTTGAAAAAGATATTCATTGTTATTGATGATCTCTTCCAGCATGTTCCGTAATTGTTTAAATATTTCAGTAAAACATAACCGAAAAATTTAAGGCTTAGTTGTAAGTAGGCTGTTTATGCTATGTAAGTAGGCTGTTTATGTTTTCTCTATGTAAGTAGGCTGTTTATGTTTTCTCTATGTAAGTAGGCTGTTTATGTTTTCTCTATGTAAGTAGGCTGTTTAGGTTTTTTTATGGTAACGCCACCTCTGTATGAAAATCACTGGCTGTGCTGTGTGCAGTCTGTGGCTGCTTTGCATTGTTGTAATACTCGCCATTGTAGTGTTAGGCAGCTGGCTGTGAACAGCGCGTAGCGTTGCGCAGTTGGAGGTGAGCCGCCAGCAGTGGTGGATGTGGGGAGAGAGATGGCGGAGATTTGTAATTTGTCATGAACTGCTATATTTATACATGATGATATCAAGGTAAATACATTGTTTGTTCTCTATTAATATCTTTCATTTGCTAACTATCCCTATCAGTAGTTAGTGCCTTCAGTAGTTTGAATCTTTTATTTAGCTGGCAGTAGTGGCGCTCGCTGTATTGCAGTAGCTTGAGCAGCGAAGATTTTTGTGAGGTAAGTGATTTGTGAAAGGTATAGTTTAATGTTAGTCAGGGCCATTCTTTTGTAGGGAATTTTGAAAGTCAGATTGCGTTGCGCTAACAAAATATTGTGTGTCAGTTTAAGCACAGTCATGTATAATTGTTGAAAGGGGACGTTTCATAGTAGCAAATGTGACTTTACGCTACAAATGTCATATTCATATTTTCAAGACATGAAGATTTCTCACAGAACTATATATTTTTAAATAGTATGTTGTCAATAAAACTCTATAACAGTTAATGAAACTGCATTTTTGTGGTGATCATAAGGTATCCCTCGATCCCTCGTCTGTGTACACATTCGAAAATGCGTTGGTAATGCTAGATTGCGCTACAATACTGTTTAAGTTTCTGGACCTTACTTATACATCACTACCTATTAAAAACGACATTGTTAGTAAAATTTAAAAACAATTAACGAAATTTGTATTTTTTCCCTTATTCCTTCTTTTGGTGGTCTTAAAGCACCTCCCCTGGCAATACGCGTCATGGGAAATACGTTGGTATTACTAGGGTTAATGAAACAGGTACTGAGGTATTGGTTCGAAAATTACTTGTGAAGAGCTAACTATAACCGCATTCTGTATAATTTTCGTTCATTTTCAGCATGAAGTGGTCGTTAACTACATATATAAACTAAAGCTTCACGTATAGACGCAAAAGCCGGCCGAAATGGCCGTGCGGTTAAAGGCGCTGCAGTCTGAAACCGCAAGACCGGTACGGTCGCAGGTTCGAGTCCTGCCTCGGGCATGGATGTTTGTGATGTCCTTAGGTTAGTTAGGTTTAACTAGTTCTAAGTTCTAGGGGACTAATGACCTCAGCAGTTGAGTCCCATAGTGCTCAGAGCCATATTTTTGTATAGACGCAAAGGTCATTGTGTTAGAACTTACTAGAAAACAAGCAGAATGTTCACATTTCGTATCAACGCTATATTGAAGAGCCATGTAGACGTTCCTTAAGGTACCAAGGTAGTGTCTACGTACCAGGCAGCATAAACAACTGAAGGAAGAAGCTACGATATAGGAGTATGATTCAGAGTGAGTATTCTAAGGATATTGCATTACTTTCTCTGAAATGACAGAACTACTTGTTCTTTGAATGGACTGGCTGCGACCGCCATCATCATTTCGTTAGTGCATTCGCCCGAAAACATGCCTCTGCAAACAGTCGGGTGCAGTCACACAAGAGCTTCGTAGAGGGAGTGTTAAGTTGTGTAACACATTGCACCGAAAATCGCCTTCTGATCAAACGTAAGAGCATGTACGCACATACACATTCACGCACACGTACACATTCACGCACACGTACACATTCACGCACACGTACACATTCACGCACACGTACACATTAACGCTCACTTATATATTAACGCTCACTTATACATTCACGCACACTTACACACACACACACACACACACACACACACACACACACACACACACTAACGCAGACACTCGAACGGCCACAGAAATGCTGGCAGAATTGTAAGCAATATTCCGGAAGACAGTTTTGTAGCACAAGAACTTACCCATTTTTCTGTTTCAGGTGAGTGCTGCACAATGTATTTGCAACACAACACCCGTGGGAACCCAGAAAGGGTAAGTTAATGCTTCACTGCAAATATAATACCTATTTAATTAACTATTTGCAATTGGGTCCGCGTGACGAAAGCTGCAAGAAGTGTAAATTATCTATGCTGGTTTTGTGGGACAGTTCTTGTAACGAAGACACACAGTTCTATAAGTTCTGCGTTTAGGTCGTTCTTCGACCTAGGTAGCTCACTCTGGAATACTTATGTAACCCATACACATGCTCTTCTTTTATGGTTCTCAATGAATGCCAATGCAGGCATTTTGCGTGAACCGTACAGCGCTGTAACCCAACGGCTCATAGTTCATGGTATCGAGGCTATAGTGCATTCCTATTGCTTCTGTGAAAGGCATCTCGGTCATGTGAAAGTACGGTAGAACGATGCTTGGTGACTGCAACGGCTCGACGAACATCGCGTTGGTGTTCGACTGAATGGCTCCAAAACCCTCCAGATACCAACCCTGTTGAACACTGATAAAACATTACGGCCGTATCAATACAAAGGATACTTGACCTGGGTTATCAAGAAGCGGAGCAAACGCAGATTCTAGACATCTATGATGAAACATCAGTACAACATTCCAACGGTAATTTGGAGTTGTGTTACATACTGTGTTAGCATCGCCTGGGACACGTTTCCCAGCCATGAACAGCTTTAGCGAGCACCGCTGAAAGGTGGGCGTTTAATTTCAATTTACAGAGTTCGCAGCGACCCTATCTCGAGTTAGTGGTAGCAATATTAACTGCAGCAACTTCTGCCTCCTCCAAGTTAAGGATAGTGGGGCGTGCAAGCCACCTCCCCTATTTAACTTTACGGCAGGCGTACACCTCCAAGTACTTCATCGATGTGTGAAGCCATACAAGCCACATATATACTTTTTTCGAGTCATCTGTTTTCCGACTCGCTCGATTCAGCCCGCCACGATTTCCTCTTTTGTCCCAGTCTGTTCATCTCATAGTAGCTCTTGCACCCATCTCCATTTTTTGTTGGAAGTGTATGTCTCTGTCTTTCCATATTGATCTTAACCTCTACAGCTTCCCCCAGTAGCGCTGGAATCATTCCCCAATGTCTTATCACATGCGCTGTCTTCCTTCTTCTTGTCAGTGTTTCCCGGTGTTTCTTTCTTCTCGATTCTGCGTAGAATCTCACCATCCTACATCTCATTAGTCCACCAAATTTTAAAAATTCTTCTATTGCGCTGCATCTCAGACGCTTAGATTCACTTCTTTTCCTGTTTTCCCCACAGTCTATGGTCCACTAACGTACAACGCAATTCTGCAGACGTCCATCGTCAGAAGCTACTTCTTCAGATTAATGCAGGTTTCATATGTGCAAACTTCTCATAACTAGGAGGGGCCTCTTTGCCTTTGCTAAATCGCTTTTTATGACGTCCTTGCTTCGTCCGTCATGTGTTATTTTGCTTCCAAGTTAGCAAACTTTCTTCTCTTCGTCTAATTCGTGGTCCCCAGTTTTGATAAGTTCATCGCTAATCTCTTTCCCGCTCGTCCCCATTACTTTCACCTTTTTCCTGTTTACTCTCTGTACCTGTCAGACTTTTCATTCCATTCAACACGTCCTGTACTACTTCTTCACTTTCATTCAGTATAGCCAAGTCTTCAGCGAATCTTGTCCATGACATCCTTTCACCCTGAATTTTAATACCACTCTTGGTACTTCCTCTTCTCTCCCACACTGCTTTTTCGATGTCCGTTTTGAACTGTAGTGGCGAAATACTACATCCTCGCTTCACACCATTTCTAATCCGAGCGCTTCACACTTAGTCACCCATTCTTATTCTTCCCTCTTGGTTCTTCTACCTATTGCGTATTTCCAGTCTTTCCCTATAGCTTAGTGCTATTTTTCTCATAATTTCGAACATCTGGAACCATTTTACATTGTCTAACGCTTTTTTTCTGGGCACACACGAAGACTTTGTGTGATCACCGGTGTACCCTAAACCTTAATTGTCAGAATTCTTCATAGGGTAGAGAATAGTAAATTGAGTACTTTAGATGAAGAACTAATGCAGTGAAATGAATGTATACCTTTTTACTGATAGTAAAATGTAAAACCTTACAGCAACAAAATAAGCCTATAGTTACTGCTCGAAAAGCCGACCCCAGTCTCATTTCATTATAGAAGGAAACTCTGTCTCAAATATTATTATTGTCTGTTGTGTAATGAGATAGGAAGTTAGAACCCTGCAAATATATCCCTCTTCACTTTCTACTGCGACTTCATAAACAGGACCACTTTATGTAACTCAAGGGGAGTAAATCTCTAGGATAGAGGTTGGGTAAACGCGTTGGACATGCAACACGGCATCCCTTTCCTATCCAGCAACGAGAGAGTCTATTCTTCAAGTGTCCACGGATAATGATATCGAAGTGAAATGGTATACCGTCCTGAGGGCAACAACAAATACATCTACATCTACATCTATACTCCGCGAGCCACCTTACGGTGTGTGGCGGAGGGTACTTATTGTACCACTATCTGATCCCCCCTTCCCTGTTCCATTCACGAATTGTGCGTGGGAAGAACGACTGCTTGTAAGTCTCCGTATTTGCTCTAATTTCTCGGATCTTTTCGTTGTGATCATTACGCGAGATATATGTGGGCGGTAGTAATATGTTGCCCATCTCTTCCCGGAATGTACTCTCTCGTAATTTCGATAATAAACCTCTCCGTATTGCGTAACGCCTTTCTTGAAGTGTCCGCCACTGGAGCTTGTTCGGCATCTCCGTAACGCTCTCGCGCTGACTAAATGTCCCCATGACGAATCGCGCTGCTTTTCGCTGGATCATGTCTATCTCTTCTATTAATCCAACCTGGTAAGGGTCCCATACTGATGAGCAATACTCAAGAATCGGACGAACAAGCGTTTTGTAAGCTACTTCTTTCGTCGATGAGTCACATTTTCTTAGAATTCTTCCTATGAATCTCAACCTGGCGCCTGCTTTTCCCACTATTTGTTTTATGTGATCATTCCACTTCAGATCGCTCCGGATAGTAACTCCTAAGTATTTTACGGTCGTTACCGCTTCCAATGATTTACCACCTATGGCATAATCGTACTGGAATGGATTTCTGCCCCTATGTATGCGCATTATATTACATTTATCTACGTTTAGGGAAAGCTGCCAGCTGTCGCACCATGCATTAATCCTCTGCAGGTCCTCCTGGAGTACGTACGAGTCTTCTGATGTTGCTACTTTTTTGTAGACAACCGTGTCATCTGCAAATAGCCTCACGGAGCTACCGATGTTGTCAACTAAGTCATTTATGTATATTGTAAACAATAAAGGTCCTATCACGCTTCCCTGCGGTACTCCCGAAATTACCTCTACATCTGCAGATTTTGAACCGTTAAGAATGACATGTTGTGTTCTTTCTTCTAGAAAATCCTGAATCCAATCACAAACCTGGTCCGATATTCCGTAAGCTCGTATTTTTTTCACTAAACGTAAGTGCGGAACCGTATCAAATGCCTTCCTGAAGTCCAGGAATACGGCATCAATCTGCTCGCCAGTGTCTACGGCACTGTGAATTTCTTGGGCAAATAGGGCGAGCTGAGTTTCACATGATCTCTGTTTGCGGAATCCATGTTGGTTATGATGAAGGAGATTTGTATTATCTAAGAACGTCATAATACGAGAACACAAAACATGTTCCATTATTCTACAACAGATTGACGTAAGCGAAATAGGCCTATAATTATTCGCATCTGATTTATGACCCTTCTTGAAAATGGGAACGACCTGCGCTTTCTTCCAGTCGCTAGGTACTTTACGTTCTTCCAGCGATCTACGATAAATTGCTGATAGAAAGGGGGCAAGTTCTTTAGCATAATCACTGTAGAATCTTAAGGGTATCTCGTCTGGTCCGGATGCTTTTCCGCTACTAAGTGATAGCAGTTGTTTTTCAATTCCGATATCGTTTATTTCAATATTTTCCATTTTGGCGTCCGTGCGACGGCTGAAGTCAGGGACCGTGTTACGATTTTCCGCAGTGAAACAGTTTCGGAACACTGAATTCAGTATTTCTGCCTTTCTTCGGTCGTCCTCTGTTTCGGTGCCATCGTAGTCAACGAGTGACTGAATAGGGGATTTAGATCCGCTTACCGATTTTACATATGACCAAAACTTTTTAGGGTTCTTGTTTAGATTGTTTGCCAATGTTTTATGTTCGAATTCGTTGAACGCTTCTCTCATTGCTCTCTTTACGCTCTTTTTCGCTTCGTTCAGCTTTTCCTTATCAGCTATGATTCGACTACTCTTAAACCTATGATGAAGCTTTCTTTGTTTCCGTAGTACCTTTCGTACATGATTGTTATACCACGGTGGATCTTTCCCCTCGCTTTGGACCTTAGTCGGTACGAACTTATCTAAGGCGTACTGGACGATGTTTCTGAATTTTTTCCATTTTTGTTCCACATCCTCTTCCTCAGAAATGAACGTTTGATGGTGGTCACTCAGATATTCTGCGATTTGTGCCCTATCACTCTTGTTAAGCAAATATATTTTCCTTCCTTTCTTGGCATTTCTTATTACACTTGTAGTCATTGATGCAACCACTGACTTATGATCACTGATACCCTCTTCTACATTCACGGAGTCGAAAAGTTCCGGTCTATTTGTTGCTATGAGGTCTAAAACGTTAGCTTCACGAGTTGGTTCTCTAACTATCTGCTCGAAGTAATTCTCGGACAAGGCAGTCAGGATAATGTCACAAGAGTCTCTGTCCCTGGCTCCAGTTCTGATTGTGTGACTATCCCATTCTATTCCTGGTAGATTGAAGTCTCCCCCTATTACAATAGTATGATCACGAAACTTCCTCACGACGTTCTGCAGGTTCTCTCTGAGGCGCTCAACTACTACGGTTGCTGATGCAGGTGGTCTATAGAAGCATCCGACTATCATATCTGACCCACCTTTGATACTTAACTTAACCCAGATTATTTCACATTCGCATTCGCTAATAACTTCACTGGATATTATTGAATTCTTTACTGCTATAAATACTCCTCCACCATTGGCGTTTATCCTATCCTTGCGGTATATATTCCATTCTGTGTCTAGGATTTCGTTACTGTTCACTTCCGGTTTTAACCAACTTTCCGTTCCCAATACTATATGCACACTATTTCCTTCAATAAGAGATACTAATTCAGGAACCTTGCCCTGGATACTCCTGCAGTTTACCAATATTACGTTAACTTTTCCTGTTTTTGGTCTCTGAGGACGGACGTTCTTTATCAACGATGATAATGTCCTCTCTGGTAAGCCGTCAGGTATTTTATCGTTTCGCCCAAGGGGGGGTCCCTCTAACCTAAAAAACCTCCGTGTGCACGCACCATTCCAGAGAGGTGATTTAACGCTGACTTTTCCTTGCTGAGCTATTGCCACTTCCTATAGTAAACTGCTGTATGTTTGCTACATAAACCGTTCACGACTGTGACGGTGATGTTGCTCTCGTTACCATGGGGATGATAATTAAACTTAGATTCATTTAGTTTTAGTTCACAAAATTAATTTGGTTGTTTCTGACATATTGTTCAAATTTAAAGGCTGCCAGGTTGAATGTAGGTGCTACGACCTAAATGAACTTCATCAGATGCAAATTGTTACAGTCGGATGTAATGTTTATTGTTATTTATCACACACACTGAAAGAAACCTGTGATTAAACATCACTACGTAGTTAAGCAAATTGAAGCTAGCTCAAGCCCCCAGTAGCGTGTTAAGCAAACTCGCTATGCAATTGAAACAGAGAAAATAAAAACACAGCATGTGTGACAGCAGCCAGCGGGCATGTCACTTTCTGGTAGCGTCCAGATTCGACAGTTCCACGTGGTCCCAGCCAAAGCACTCCACAGCCACGACGCCCTCCAGCCAGCCGTGAGTGCTCCGCCGCCTCCACGACAGAGCGCGTGTAATTCAGTCACCGCACTCAACCAAAGCAGACAGTTAAATTCAGTTTCGTGTCACGTGATACTCAAATAAGATGAATCTTCGGTACCTGTTCAGAATTTCAATCTGATGTCGACAAAGATCAGTTACTCCTTTACACACGCAAAGCAAAGTGAAATCAACATGTAGAAATATTAGATGTCTAGCTGCCTCTTAAATCATGCTTCTAAATTTTAATATGTAGGTATACGCACAGCCATACTTACATGTATTCAGGCATACCACAAACACATTACACAGATCTGATGTAGTAATCAGAATAAACTATATCATAAGCAGAGGACAAGCGCACAAGATAAAATTAAGATCTGTGTCTTTAAATTGACTGTAATTCATGAATTCATACAATATTTTAAACGGCATATTCATCAGATCACAAAGTAAACAATTTCTAGTTTAGATTAATATGCTCCGTCTCTCTTAGTTAAGCAAAATCATTGGTTTTTAACTTCTTGTCTTCCATTAGGAAAATAAAGAATTTTAAAATTATTTTTTAACAGTTCGTGTATGTAAAGGTTAAATAAATTTCTGACAGTGAGAAAGTTTTGCAGCGAAACTGTGCATGGATAAACAGGTCAAACTTGCTATAGTCCCTAACACTTCCACTGCAAAATATCTCGTTAAAAAAATAGTTTTTCATTAAAATACTAACTGTTGTATATTTTTGTAACTAACGGTACCACCTGTGGTAGAACTAACAAAGTTGGCATTTTGTACACTGCGGTCTCTTATTGTTATTCTTCCATGAACAGCGATGTGTTTATCGTAGCTTCCTACCTTTCTGACGTCACTGCCTACAGCTAGCTGCTGAATAATCTCTGATGCTCTCCCTGCGTAGCTACTCCTCGTTTTCTGCCACAAGTGGCTGCTCTCGGCGTCCATTTCTTTTAAAATTAATGCCACCAAAATCTTGCTTCGAGACGTTCTCCAAGCACTAACTTGGCGTATATAATAAGTCTTTAAACAATTTAAGGCTATTTGCTGAGTAGGAGCTGTCTTGGGGTTCTAGTAAAAACCCTGTCTTTCAATAGCAAATATTATATTAGCGTCTTTCGTAGACGTGTACATTTATTTCGTCTTAGCTGAGAATCCCGGAATTTCTTAGGTATTTATTTATTCCAGTCTTCCCGTCCCAATCTTCTCTTCCCAGCTCTCTTTGTCCATCTACTCCTTTCACTCTATCTGTTCTTCTACTCCTTTCACTCTATCTGTTCTTCTACTCCTTTCACTCTATCTGTTCATCTCCTCCTGCCACGCTCTCAACGTCCACCTCTTCCTTCTCCTTTTCACCAACTTCCCCTCCGCCACTCGCTGTCCACCCCATCCTCCTCCACTCTCTTCTTCTCTCCATCTACTCCTACCCCAAACCTCTCTCTCTCTCTCTCTCTCTCTCTCTCTCTCTCTCTCTCTCTGTGTGTCTGTCTGTCTCCTCGCACCTCTCCTGCTGTCTTATTTCCCTCTCTCTATCTTACCTCTCTACTTACCTCTGTCGAGTCCCTCCTCTTCTTGTCCATCACCTCGGTATGACACCACCCCTACCCTAAATGGAGGTGGCGGCCTTTAACCCACGGCAATTATTTCCAAATAGCAGGTAATGTTTGTACTAATTGTGGTTGAAATCGTTCGAGGACCTTACAAGGATATGTTGGAGACGTGTTTATTTGACACATGGCATACGGGCAAGGGTCGGACAGACTGCAGATGCTAGCAAAGTCTGGTGGCTGTGCTGTTATATTTGACCACCAACGGTACCTGTGCAACGCCCTACATACAATTCAAGTGTCAACCGCGGTCAGAACAGTGTTTTGTTTAATTGTGAGTGCATTATATCGAAGCTAGATGAATTCTGACATGGGCAAATTGTTGGCGCTCGTATGGTAGGTGTTTCCGTAACCAAGAGAGCCTAGGAGTTCGATGTCTGAAGATCCACCGTATCGAACATTTACACCGCATACACGGAAAGTGGGGAAACGTCATCTATTAAGTCACAACGTTAACGGAAGAGCTTGTTGAGTGATCGTGGGAGATGGTGATTCAAGAGATTTGTGACAAAAATTAAGATGACGACAGCTGCGAAAGTCACTGCAGAACTGAATGTCGCACTCGCGAACCCTGTCAGCACCAAAACAACACAAAGCGAACTCCAGAACCAAGAATTTGCAGGGCGGGGTGGAATTCCAGAACCACTCATCACTGATGAAAATACCAGTAACAGTAAAACGTGGTGCCGAAGTCATAAAACCTGCACTGTAGAGCAATGGAAAAATGTCATTTGGTCAGCTGTGTCTTATTTCATACCGTTTTCAACCACTAGACGAGTTTAAGTCCCATATGTGACACCTATCGGTGGTTTGGTGATGATTTCGGCACCCATGTGTCTCTTTGTTACTCTGTAAGACTGCATTTTTGCCATTGGCTATGTGATCCTTTTGGTTGATCAGGTCCACCCACTGTATAATGTTTGTTTTCCCCAATGGCAATGCAGTGATCCAAGACGACAGGGCTCCTGTGTTGCACACAACTCACATAGTCCAGGATGGGTTTTATGTGTACGAGGATGAAATGTCGCGTCTCTCCTGGCCCCACAGTCACCAGATCTCAATATTGTCGAGGAGAGAGTGTGTGATCAATACC
The DNA here is from genome assembly GCF_021461395.2 of Schistocerca americana. Taxonomy (NCBI): domain Eukaryota; kingdom Metazoa; phylum Arthropoda; class Insecta; order Orthoptera; family Acrididae; genus Schistocerca; species Schistocerca americana. The sequence goes on along the minus strand of NC_060123.1, from coordinate 631,671,196 downwards.
CATCTCCATCATTTTTAACTGTACTTGCAGGAAGAACTATATAAAATTCTTTGAAAACCATATGGGATCTGTTTTGAGTATCAACAGTTTTCCTACACCGGATTTGGCATCTTTGTGCTGTTAGCATATTTTTGTCCACCGCTTTTTATACGTCTGATTCTCTACTCCAGATAGGTCGTTAAATTTATCAGTGGTGTTTAGCCGTGTGGCTTCCTCTTAAATCCCGAAACACGTAGACAAAGTGCAGTCCTAATTCTCACGTTCTGGTTGACACGGTGAACAGCATAAGTAAGAGGCAAATTGCACTACACACTTTTAAAGGTATTCAGATTCAACCAAATACAGGAAATAAACACCAAAACATTTTCGAACATTTTTACGTCACCTCTTCTTATCCTCACCCCTGCCTCCTGCGGTAATGTGGAATCTTACTCCCGAAGTGCTGTTATAATAAGTCATTTACCTGACAGTTGTGGCTGAAAATGTTCCACGTGTTCCTGAGCTAAACTTGCACTATGGAATGTAAGTGGTTCTTAACCTTGCAGTGATACTTTCCAGATAGTAACCAGAAGACCCACAATTCTTTAAAGGAACTCCCCTGTGTAAAACTGCTTCAGACTGCTGATTACTTCACAAATGACTTAATCTATCCTGCCGTGCGGTTCTGGCGCTGCAGTCCGGAACCGCGAGGCTGCTACGGTCGCAGGTTCGAATCCTGCCTCGGGCATGGGTGTGTGTGATGTCCTTAGGTTAGTTAGGTTTAAGCAGTTCTAAGTTCTAGGGGACTTATGACCTAAGAAGTTAAGTACCATAGTGCTCAGAGCCATTCTTGAACTTAATCTATCAAATATTTGACATAGAGCATTTTAGAAAAAGTTTCAGATCATTTTTATTTTTTGGAAGTCACTCAGTGCTCTCATTATCAAACACTGGGTAAATATATACTAGAAAATTTGTGTCCCATTTTAAGAGAAAAGGACTGTGTTTTTATCACGCATCTCAGTGTTCAAGACATTATACCTCCTTATCTACGTACAGTTATAGAAGTTTGCAGGTACATTCAGTGGTATATGGTGATACTACATGTTCCGAATAGAGTTAGTTGTAAGAAGTAGTCAGTCAAAAAATGAATATTTCACCGAATAAACTAAGACTACCTGTACAGAACTCTTGCTTTGCGAACTGTCTTCTTCGCGTAATGATCAGAATACTCATTAATATTACGAAAGCGAATGCCAGTCTCAACAGCAATTGATGGGCGCCTGTCGCTTCCTTTCTGAAATCCTCGAATACGTTCTGTGTCGACAGCGTAAGATCTCCACTGGCTTGAACGCATTTTTTTTATTGTATACTGCTATTTAGGCACACATCACACCATATATCATTTGCATTGGACTATTAATTTCTCTCACCGATACACCTTATTTTGAAACTTCGTGGCAGATTAAAACTCTGTTCCACACTGAGACTCGAACCTGGGACCTTTTTCTTTCACGGACATCTGCCCTCGCAGCCTTTCTTCCACTACTACCTTTGGAAGGTAGGTGAATAGGTAATAGCGGAAACATGGCTGTGAGGGGTTCGTGAGTTGTGCTTGCTTAGCTCAGTCGGTAAGTGCATCTGCACTGATGAGTTTGTGAAAACAGAATACAGCATATCATTCACAATGAAGAGAAATCTTCAGACTTACAAGTAATTTCTGCCGTACCCTAAAGGCGTGTTACATGCCCATTATAACTAAACTCACCCCGATGAGGTTTCGGAAGGCCCAGTGGTTCCGACCGACCACCGTGTCATTCTCAGTCAATAGGCTACACTGGTTGTGGATGTGGAGGGACATGTGGTCAGCACACAGCTCACCTGACCGTTGTCAGCTTTCGTGACTGGAGCCGCTATTTCTCAGTCAGTTAACTGCTCAACTGGACTTAGAAGGGTTGAGTGCACTCCGCTAGCAAACAGTGCTCGGCAGACCCGCATGGCCACCCTTCCAGGCAAACTCGACAGCGCTTAACTCGGGTGATCTGACGGGAACCCGGGGTTAGCACTGCGGCGAGGCAGTTGGGTATAGAACTATCACCTTTCACGATATAGGAGTGAACCAGAATCCTGCTAGCACACTGGACTCACATTCGGGAGGACGACGGTTCAATCCAACGTCCAGCCATCCTGGTTTAGGTTTTCCATGATTTCCCTAAATCGCTTCAGGCAAATGCCCGGATGGTTCCTTTGACAGGGCACGGACGACTTCCTTCCCCATCCTTCCCTAATACGATGAGACCGACGACCTCGCTGTTTGGTCTCTTCCCCCAAATCAACCCATTCCAGAAATCTGCCGACAATCTTTCAGAAATGGTTCAGTTACGCTTTCTGGGCATTTCGGTATGACAGCCCGACGGTCTGCAGCCGCTCGTTACAAAGTTGTTATTCTTTGCTTGATTTCTTGCCCCAGTCAGCTCTGGATCGATTTGCAATGAAAATAGTGCGCCACACAGCAAAATTCGACGGTATTTGCTGTGTGTGTTGTTCCCACACTCAATATCAGCTGTTGACAACAATCATGTACCGGGCGTGAGTCGTGCTTCAGTAGCTCAGATGGTAGAGCACTTGCCCGCGAAAGGCAAAGGTCCCGAGTTCGAGTCTCGGTCGGGCACACAGTTTTAATCTGCCACGAAGTTTCATATCAGCGCACACTCCGCTGCAGAGTGAAAATCTCATTCTGGAATCATGTTGTCCTTACCTCGCTGCCCTCAAGTCTGCATTCAGTAGGGCTCGGCTCTGTCTACGATTTGGTTGTCCGTCTGTGTTAGTTGCAAGATAACAGTAATACACTGCAGTACTATGGATAGCTTTACTGGTGAAGAATTAAACTCTTGTATGGGTTCACTGAAGCGATGGACGAGCAACACAACGACGGTATGCTAAACTGTTCTCGCACCGGCGACAACAGCGTCACGCAAGTTCTACATCTGTCTGAGTGTTGTTGCATAACTTTTTGGTGCGTGTTTTACGTTTTGGTTATTGCATGCTAAGGGCTTCTCTGCTGTGAAGGTATTTTCAAATAGACAAGGGTGATTGCGGTAGCAAACCGAATGAATGATAATTACCTTATTACTCTGTAATGAGTCAAGGGAGACTGGGAGCCCACATATCGAAATAGTCAGAATGTATCCCTGAACAACCAGTAAAATTTTGTCGGTGGCGCTGCGGATCATGCTGTATAAAAATGGCCTGGTGTATAACGTCTGAAATTCCATAGGGCTTTTCGCAGATTGTGTTGATGTGAACAGAGAAGTCATCACGGTAGAACATTGTAGCGAAGTGCAGGAAGACTTGTAGAGACTCGGAGCTTGGTGCAGGAAGTGGAAATCGACCTACCACATAAAGAAATGTAACGTATGTAGACAGAAAAGTCGATTATTGGACGTGCTTCTTCAGCTTCTCCCTGCGTATTTCTTGCTCGAACAGTCCACGGGTGTACTGCCGGTCCATAGTGTCCAACGGGCACTATATTTCGGCGATAAGACATGTCGCCATCGTCAGGTGCGCCAACGAACTGGGCTCCTGAGGCCGTTGGCCGTCTTAAATCCCGTTCCCTCCCGAGGCGTTCTCTCCGCTGTCCGTGCTGGTTCCCATGCCCTGCTGAGGTTGTAGCCGCAATCACGGTTGAAGAGTCCGTCCCTGGTACGAATTTCGATAGCATCTCTAACGACGCTGTCCCAGTATTTAGATGTCTGTGCCAAGACGCTGGGATATTGGTAGTCCATTTCGTGATTTTCGGACTGGCAGAGGGCGCAAGGAATGATAAGAAACAAGAAGAAACAACAAACGACAACCAAAGGTGACAACACCAGCAGCTCTGGACGGGTTTTTGTAGGTTTTCCTCAGGACGTAAGGTGAATACCGGAGCTGTCCCAATTGTCCTTCCCCCTTAGCACAAACGCAAACAAATAAAATAAAAATAACCAAATGATGTCTCCTGTACACACTCGGCTGAAAAAGAGCAAAGCAAGCTCTAGTAAGGCCCGCCTTCCCCTTACGGGAAGAAATGAAAAGTGCTAAAAAAGTCTCAGCAACCCAGTTCGTCAGCGCACCTGACGATGGCGACATATCTGATCGCCGAAATATTGTGCCCGTTGGACACTATGGATCGGCAGTACACCTGTGGACTGTTCGAGCGTAAATTATTGGATGATTACGCGACTGCAGAAAAGTCATTTGAAGCAGCTACTTTCATAAAATATCAATGAGTATGCGTAGGAGCGATTTAAAGTAGAACGCCAACATAAAACTAACCGCAGACAAGAGAGATGCCAGACTGAGATTAGTTGGAAAAATCAGCAGGAAATGTAATGGATCCGTAAAGGTGGTGGGTGGCCTACAGAACCCTCGTTCGAGCACTAACTCGAATATTGCTCGTCAGTATGGGATCCGTACAAGACAGTACTGATAGAGAAAATAGAGAATATCCAAAGAAGAGCAGCACGTTTCGTTACAGGTTCTTTTAATAAGCACGCAGGCGTCACAGAGTAATCAACCAACTCCAGTGGCAGACGCTGCAAGAGAGGCGTTCTGCAACACAATGTGATTTACAATTTAGATTCCGAGAGCGTAGCTACGTAGAAGAGGTGACCAAGACATCTCGCGAGAAAGACCGCGAATGTGTAAAACTGCAGAGATTCGATCTCGCACAAACGGTTACTAACAATTGTAGGGTTATTAACAATCGTCCTTTTCACGGAACGTTCATGACAGGAAAGAGAGAGGGGGAGGGGGGGGGGATAAGGAGACTGACAGTGGTGCACAAAGTACCCTCTGTCATATACCGTAAGGTGGCTGGTATAGTTGCACACGTAGACATCTACATCTACATAATACTGCGCAATCCACCATACGGTGCGAGGCGGAGGGTACCTCGTACCACAACTAACATCCTCTCTCCCTGTTCCACTCCCAAACAAAACGAGGGAAAAATGACTGCCTATATGCCTCTGTACAAGCCCTAATCTCTCTTATCTTATCTTTGTGGTCTTTCCGCGAAATGTAAGTTGGCGGCAATAAAATTGTACTGCAGTCAGCCTCAAATACTGGTTCTCTAAATTTCCTCAGTAGCGATTCACGAAAAGAACGCCTCCTTTCCTCTAGAGACTCCCACCCGAGTTCCTGAAGCATTTCCGTAACACTCGCGTGGTGATCAAACCTACCAGTAAGAAATCTAGCAGCCCGCCTCTGAATTGCTTCTATGTCCTTCCTCATTCCGACCTGACAGGGATCCCCAAACGCTCGAGCAGTACTCAAGAATAGGTCGTATTAGTGTTTTATAAGCGGTCTCCTTTACAGATGAACCATATCTTCCAACAAGTCTACCAATGAACCGCAGACGACCATCCGCCTTCCCCACAACTGCCATTACATGCTTTTCCCTCCCTAGAAAACCAAATGTCACAGGTTCGAGTTCCGTTAGGCACACAGTTTTCGTCTCTTGGCAATTTCTAGTAAGCCGACACTTTGCCCCATAGTGAAAATCCATTCTGACCAAATTACTTTCCACAATAACTAACGAACGCCGCTGTACTCGCTTGCCTCTATCCAGAGCATACATCTACTTGTTAGAAATCCGTTTCTCGAAGCAAAGCAGCCTCTGGAAACGTACGCCTTCTCTTCAGTTACATCATATCGACAGCCCGGCTACGTTACTTTCTCGTGGCTGAACGAAAAATATACTCCCGCGGTCACAGGCTTTGTCCGGCCTTGTGACGTGTATCTCAGCGCGAGAACCTCACGGAGGATTTTGTGCGACGCAGCCAGCAGCTACTGGCCGGGAGGTGTGAAACGGGAGCGGCGGTCCGGCCGCTGTTGTGACGTATTGCCGGGGAAGCGGGCTGGACAGTGATGGACCGACCGCGGCTTCCACGGCAACCCGACACCGGTTGTCGCGCGCACTCAGCCCGCCGGCCGCCGCCGGCCCAAAACAGCCGTAATGTGGGCCGACGCGCCGGCTCCGCCGGTCACGGCCGCTGCGCCGCGCCGCTAGCTGCCGCGGGCCTCCATAGATACGGGAAATCGCACCCCTCTGAGTGGGTACAAACACGAGCGACCGGTCGGCCGTCCGGCAAGGGGAAGACTCCATCCTCCGGCGGAACAAGATGGAGGGTTGATTACGACATTGCAGTGGTGATCGGGAGGAGCCGAGCTGTTTCCACAAGTAGTATCTGGATCTGGGATCTTTGCGTTGTTGGTGACTGGTCAAAAGTCACCTTACCATCCGTGAAATTGGTTAGGAGAACTGGTGGCGTTCGTAATAGCATTGAATCGTCTCGAAATGACAAATGGAGATACTACTTGGTTTTAAAGAGTTATACCCTTTTTCCTGCAGAATAGCAGTAAGTTTAGGCAGATTACGGAGGTGGACAGCGATTCTCACCTTTCTCCCCAAAGCAGCGACGGAACTTGACAATACTGAAATCTGCTGACTGACACGGGAGATGAGACAGTTCGTCCTCGTTCTCACAAAACCAGCCTTGCAGATGCGGGCTGTGTAAATAGAGGGCCTTTCTCTTCAAAAAGACCATCGCCATTGGGTAACAAACATTAAACCATGAGCTGAATCTGAACAAACAAAATGGTCACACATTGGTTCAAATGGCTCTGAGCACTATGTGACTTAATATCTGTGGTCATCAGTCCCCTAGAACGTAGAACTACTTAAACCTAACTAACCTAAGGACATCACACACATCCATGCCCGAGCCAGGATTCGAACCTGCGACCGTAGCAGTCACTTGGTTCCACACTGAAGCGCCTAGAACAGCACGGCCACACCGGCCGGCTGGTCACACATTCCTTGGCAGTAAAGCGACACTGAAGAGTAGCCATGGCTCCCGTGGAATACCACAAAATGGCTAACATAATTATCACCGAAACCCCGCCATATTTCACTCTTAGGACGTAATCTCGCCCAGATATTGGAACAACTATGAAACGAATCTCAACCGACCAAATTGCATTCTCACATTGCTCCATAGCCCAGATTTTGTGGCTTTGGCACCACGTTTTGCGTCAGTGTTGAGTGGGCTCGAAATTCCAGCGCAACTTCGAATTCCCTGGTTCTGGGGCTCATTTGTTTGTACTGACAGGGTTAGCGAGTGGAAAATTTGGTTCTGCAGCGACTTTTGAGAGCTGTCCTCCCCTTACTTACCATCACAATCCTCTTCAGTGAATGTCCGTCGCGATCACTCAAGACGCACTTTCGTCCGCATTATGATTTAGCTGTGTGCTGCATAATTCTTCCATAATTGTGACTCCGGTGCTTCTTGAAACGCCAAACACTTCCGCCAACTCGATTACGAAAGAACCTACCGTACGAACACAAACTGCGAACTTTACACTTCAGTTAGCTTTGACATGATGTGGTGTCACCGCCAGACACCACACTTGCTAGGTGGTAGCCTTTAAATCGGCCGCGGTCCGTTAGTATACGTCGGACCCGCGTGTCGCCACTATCAGTGATTGCAGACCGAGTGCCGCCACACGGCAGGTCTAGAGAGACTTCCTAGCACTCGCCCCAGTTGTACAGCCGACTTTGCTAGCGATGGTTCACTGACAAATCACGCTCTCATTTGCCGAGACGATAGTTAGCATAGCCTTCAGCTACGTCATTTGCTACGACCTAGCAAGGCGCCATTACCAGTTACTATTGATGCTGTAAAACATGTACCGTCAAGAGCGATGTTCACCAATTATGGATTAAAGTTAAGTATTCCAGCAGCTACGTACGTTTTTTGTTAGTCTCATTTCCTTGACCTGTTCCAGACCTCACGTGAGCTAAAACGAGTGCCTTTCGGCTTCCTCTCATAGTGGGATGGCTGTCTTGCCAATCCAGAACACATGATGCACTCACGACGAGGACATTGTACAGGTTCCGTCAGTGGTCAAATACTACAGCGCAACCTGGAGGACCGGGTACCATACATTTTTCACGGTGTTTCCGTATTTTTGTCCAAACCCTGTAAATGTTATGTGGTTCCCTAGACGGCTCTACAGTTTGTAATATTTGCCTTATGACAAAGAGCTGTTACGATGCCAGTCCTGTTGCGTTGACAAACGAACAAGGGTTGGCGATAACACTTAAGAATTAATCGCAGAAAATAAAATAAAGCTCTTAATGCACAAATTTAATTTAGGAACTTTATTTGATAATGACAAATCTGTATATCAGTTTTAAGTGTGACAAGATCGTGGCCGAGAGATGATAAACAGATAACGATGATACACTGTTCAAAAGAATTGGCGGACACGTGTATCAACGTCCCATGTGTTAAATCACCTTTCATACGGGAGGTAACTGTGGTGTTACTGTATGGCTTGAGCACTTCGATTTCAGTGTAGGCAATAATTAAAATCATTCGCCGTCTGTGTTATCCATTACACTGTCACGTGACTCCTCAGTCGGTCGCTGTGGCCGAGCTTCAGTCCAGAACCGCGCTGCTGCTACGGTCGCAGGATCGAATCCTGCCTCGGGTATGATGTCTGTGATGTCCTTAGGTTTAAGTAGTTCTAAGTCTAGGGGATTGATGACCTCAAATGTTAAGTTCCATAGTGCTCAGAGCCATTTGAACCATTTTACCCCTCAAAAGGAAGTGAGTACAGTTGCCCCAGTGTTATTTAGTGCGGTACACAAACGGCAGTTGTCATATGTGAACGTTATGTTCAACCAAGCACATTCAATGCGGTGCCTCCACGCAAGGACTGTTTGGTTAGTTGGTTGGTTGGTTGGTCTGGGAGGGGAACCAAACAGCGAGATCATCGGCCTCTTCGGATTAGGACAGTATCGGGAAGGAAGTCAGCCGTGCCCTTTCAGAGGAACCATCCTGGCATTTCCCTGAAGCGATTTAGGGAAATCACAGAAAACCTAAATCACGGTGGCCGAACGCGGGAATGAATCGTTGTCTTCCCGAATGCGAGTCCAGTGGGCTAACCAATGCGCCACATCGCTCGGTATCTGATTGGCCCAAAAAAGATGGACCTTCGATCGTGTTCCTGCAGGACAATGACTCTCCATGTATCATCCATAGATTGTGGATATGCTACAGGCAGAAAAGTCAGTGCACAAGGCGAGTTGAACAAATTCGTCCACGTATTACAACTCAACGTGGAGACCGATAACTGACCATCTCTGCATTGCGGCGTCGTATGGATACCGTCAGAGCTCTGGAAGACGGTCTAAGAAGGGGCACTGAAGCCGTTATATCCGACCAGACTGTACTGAACAGGTTGCGAGAAAAGAGGTATAGATGTTGACAGCCATACGGATCAAGCGTTGCGTACAGTTGCCTTACCGCCAAGCAGTACGTCTAAAAGATTCCGTTTGACCATGTAGTGGCTGTTGCATATGGTGGTGGGCCTGAATTCGTTCTAATCCCAAGGTCCATGTGGCGGGCCTCGACAGGGTTGACTTGCGAAGCCTGGACATTGAAGCAATGGAATGGCTGGTGGTGAGTTCCGACCTAAATCCCATCGTGCATATGTGGGACATGCTTGACAGACATTCTCGTGATCATCCTGTTCCACCATAGAGAACTCTCATTGGGGAAGGGGAAAGAACAGCACTGGGTGACCTCCATAGATTTGTACGGAGCACGTCACGCAAGTGTCAGGCACCTCACGGATGGTCCAAATGGCTCTGAGCACTATGGGACTTAACTGCTGAGGTCATCAGTCTCCTAGAACTTCGAACTGCTTAAACCTACCTAACCTAAGGACATCACACACAACTATGCCCGAGGCAGGATTCGAACCTGCGACCGAAGCGGTCACGCGGTTCCAGACTGTAGCGCCTAGAACCGCTCGGCCACCCCGGCCGGCCCCTCTCGGACGGCATACACTTTAGTGAGGCTGTCAATGTCCACTAAGAACCGCGCAGGACAGCGGGATGAATGTTTCCACTTTGTTTTCGACACCTGTCGGACAGGTTAGGTCCTTTTGTGTAAACGATCGGAGATATAATGATGTTTTGTTGTGTACTTAATTTGTGAAAGGTAAAGCTATAATTCGGTAACATATCCAGTCCTCTACGACTTATCTTAGAAGCTAGATTAAGGAAAGGCAAACCTACGTTTCTAGCATTTGTAGACTTAGAGAAAGCTTTTGACAATGTTGACTGGAATACTCTCTTTCAAATTCTGAAGGTGGCAGGGGTAAAATGCAGGGAGCGAAAGGCTATTTACAACTTGTACAGAAACCAGATGGCAGTTATAAGAGTCGAGGGACACGAAAGGGAAGCAGTGGTTGGGAAGGGAGTAAGACGGGGTTGTAGCCTCTCACCGATGTTATTCAATCTGTATATTGAGCAAGCAGTAAAGGAAACCAAATAAAAATTCGGAGTAGGTATTAAAATCCATGGAGAAGAAATAAAATCTTTGAGGTTCGCCGATGGCATTGTAATTCTGTCAGAGACAGCAAAGGACTTGGAAGAGCAGATGAATGGAATGGACAGTGTCTTGAGGAGTATATAAGATGAACGTCAACAAAAGCAAAACGAGGATCATGGAATGTAGTCAAATTAAGTCGGGTGATGCTGAGGGAATTAGATTAGAAAATGAGACACTTAAAGTAGTAAAGGAGTTTTGCTATTTGGGGAGCAAAATAACTGATGATGGGCGAAGTTGAGAGGATATAAAATGTAGACTGGCAATGGAAAGGAAAGCGTTTCTGAAGAAGAGAAATTTGTTAACATCGAGTATAGATTTAAGTGTCAGGAAGTCATTTCTGAAAGTATTTGTATGGAGTGTAGCCGTGTATGGAAGGGAAACATGGACGATAAATAGTTTAGACAAGAAGAGAATAGAAGCTTTCGAAATGTGGTGCTACAGAAGAATGCTGAAGATTAGGTGGGTAGATCACATAACTAATGAGGAGGTATTGAATAGGATTGGGGAGAAGAGAAATTTGTGGCACAACCTGACTAGAAGAAGGGATGGTTGGTAGGACATGTTCTGAGGCATCAAGGGATCACCAATTTAGTATTGGAGGGCAGCGTGGAGGGTAAAAGTCGTAGAGGGAGACCAAGAGATGAATACACTAAGCAGATTCAGAAGGATTTAGGTTGCAGTTGTTACTCGGAGATGAAGCAGCTTGCACAGGATAGATTAGCATGGAGAGCTGCATCAAACCAGTCTCAGGACTGAAGACCACAGCAACAACAACATTCAGTCCTCAGTTATTGCTCAGTGGTGTGTGGAAGACGTCGAAAGTCATGTTCCCATAAGTATTTTGAGCAGTGTATTATACATTGGTATAGTGGTATTGTTCCGCGATTTTAGCTACTCGATACGTATTTGCCTTAGTAAGTTACTAATTATCATCAAAACGGCGATTTGCATTAGAACCAAGTCTTTGACGGAACTTCAACACTTTCACGCATACCTGCAAAGTGAAGTTCGCCAATAAGAGACATCAATGACTGGCAACTTAGCGTTCCAGAGTGGTCCTTCCAGAACTGTGACAATAAAATGTTGATCTGTAGACTATTTTCTTCTCAAGGTGAAATTTTTAAGTACCATACAAAGTTAACAGTGGCTCTCAAACCTTGAAACACCATGAAGAAGTCAACATACACTTAAACCGTATGTACACCCAGTCACAGGGCCGCGTGGAGCAACAGTTCGTAGACCGTGTTGCAACGGTGTTCCTTAGTACTGGAGTCACGTAGTTTTAGGGAAGGCTGAAAGTTTTCGATAGTGGTCAAGCATTTTGTTCTTCGCTCGTGGAGACAACTCGATTTTACGATGATAATTCCAAAGTAAGAACGCAACCGAAGCTCAGAGTCATTCATGTAGCTCAGGTAGTGCTAAAAGTTCTACTGCCGTCAATACACTGCTACCCACTGAAATTGCTACACCAGAAAGAAATGCAGATGATAAACGGGTACTCACTGGACAAATATATTATACTAGAACTGACATATGATTACATTTTCACACAATTAGGGTGCACAGATCCTGAGAAATCAGTACTCTGAACAACCACCTCTAGCAGTAATAACGGCCTTGATACGCCTAGGCATTGAGTCAAACAGAGCTTGCATGGCGTGTACAGGTACAGCTGCCCATGCAGCTTCAACACGATACCACAGATCATCAAGAGTAGTAACTGGCGTATTGTCACGAGCCAGTAGCTCGGCCACCATTGACCAGACGATTTCAGTTGGTAAGAGATCTGGAGAATGTGCTGGCCACGGCAGCAGTCGAACATTTCCTGTATCCAGAAAGGCCCGTACAGGACCTGCAACATGCGGTCGTGCATTATCCTGCTGTGCGGTCGTGCATTATCCTGCTGAAATGTAGGGTTTCACAGGGATCGAATGAAGGGTAGAGCCACGGGTCGTAACACATCTGAAATGTAACGTCCACTGTTCGAAGTGCCGTCAGTGCGAACAAAAGGTGACCGAAACGTGTAACCAATGGCACCCTATAGCATCACGCCGGGTGATATGCCAGTATGGCAATGATGAATACACGCTTCCAATGTGAATTCACCGCCATGTCGCCAAACACTGATGCGAACATCATGATGCTGTAAACAGCACCTGTATTCAGCACCATGACGTTTTGCCATTCGTGCACCCAGGTTCGTCGTTGAGCACACCATCGCAGGCGCTCCTATCTGTGATGCAGCGTCAAGGGTAACCTTAACTGCTAGTGATACGAGGCAGTTGGGATCCAGCACGGCGCTCCGTATTACCCTCCTGAAACCACCGATTTCATATTCTGCTAACAGTAATTGGATCTCGACCAACGCGAGCACTAATGTCGCGATACGATAAATCGCAATCGCGATAGGCTACAATCCGACCTTTATAAAAGTCGATAACGTGATGGTACGCATTTCTCCTCCTTACACGAAGCATCACAACAACGTTCCACCAGGCAACGCCGGTCAACTGCTGTTTGTGTATGAGAAATCAGTTGGAAACTTTCCTCATGTCAGCACGTTGTAGGTGCCGCCACCGGCGCCAACCTTGTGTGAATGCTCTGAAAAGCTAATCATTTGCATATCACAGCATCTCCTTCCCGTCGGTTAAATTTCGCGTCTGTGTCACGTCATCTTCGTGGTGTAGCAATTTTAGTGGCCAGTAGTGTAGCTTCGTTTGATAGAATCTACTTTTCTCGTATGTTTCAGCAATTACGTGATTTTCTCCTGTTGATGAGCAGTGTATTTACAGAATAGAACCCCCTTGTTGCTGCTACAGCTAAAGATGTTTAAGGGAGAGATATGAAGGCCTGGTGAACACCGCAATATAATATCTTACTTTATAGAACAATCACTAGTTCGAGAGAGAGAGGGAGAGGTGGGACTGCAAGTATAGGGAGGGATTTATGATGGAGCCTCAAGTAAAACTGCGCTGAGGACCAGGAGCGGACCGTAAAGTGCGAAGCGATGGGGCACAACTAGCAGGTTGACTGGACCGGGCCGGTCCTCCGGCGCTTACCGCGCGTGGCTCATCTAATTTATGGCGCTTATACGCGCCCGCGTAGCTGGCACAAAGCCGTCTCCATAACACGCCCCACTCCTGTGAAGCATAACAAACTCCTTCCCTAAGCGCCGCGCCGTAATTGTAATTCATAACGCCGTCTAATGTTGCCGTAAAGCTGAAGCGAGCGAGCGGGCGTTATAAAAGCTTACAAACACGGCGGTGTGCAACCACCGACAGCACGGCTGCCGAGACTCGTGTAAACGGAGAGGCTAAGATTTCGCAGAAAATCTGGGAGCTACTCTCTTATCAAGTGGTAAAGGTATCAATGGTGTAAATATCTAAGTGCAGTGCAAATGTGTATCACGTCAGCTGAAGTCTTTACTGCGGACCACCGATGTAAAGAGCAACACGGAACGCAGTTGCTTAGTTTCAGTATTTGAGTGCTGCCTGAGAGCCTTGGAATAAATTTCCTTGCATTGGAAGTGGACTTCTCAAAGAGCACAAGTCCATCTCCAGGATGAATTACACAGACCAACTAACATAAAACGCAATGCAAGCGGCTTATACCTATGTTTTCAGCTGCTAAATTCTTATATGACAACAAAAAGCTGGAAAAGACACCATAGTTTCACAACTGAAAGGCAATGCATTAAAACTTTTTTAACAGTTTTAATGTCAAATTTTTTGTGTAGACTACAATTGCGATGAGATCCAGAATTAACTAGCATGCAAGAAAATCTTTCATTCATTATTATTTAGATTTGATTTACTGAACTATTGTATCACCATTTTGATACAAATACGATACATTATACAGAAAAATGGTAATATAGTATCAACATTGATTCAAGGACTTTAACAGATTCCACATAGGCACAGACTTACATCTAAAAAATTTTAGCATGATGTCTACAATACACTTAACAGAATACTAGCCCCCTCTAAAGCTTATATTTCCTACAGTTTCGTCTAGTACCATGGAAGATAGTCCCTGATGTCCCAACGTATGTTCTATGATTCGGTCTCGTCTTCTTGTTGGTGTTTTCCATATGTTCCTTTCTCTGATTATTCTGCGGAGAGCCTCCTCATTCCTACGTTATCAGTCCACCTAATTTTTACATTGTTTTGTAGTACCACACACCCCAGACGCTTCCATTTGGGTACTGCCTGGAAAATGTATTGCGAATAGAGTTAACAGCAAGGAAGCAGCAAATGCCTAATGCTGAGGTTTTACTGCATGAACAGCGAAACTATTGTAAGATAGTGGAGTATGGGGGTGGACTGAGAGAGGAAAAAGTTTCGAAAAGGTATGAAATTAAGGGTAATGATTGTTGGAAGTCAGTAAGTACTCTCATTTCCAATACGTAACCAACATAATACAAGTAATTTTCGCTTCGTGAGATACGCTGCTTCAAAACATCTGGACAGTTTCAAAACCAAATAATTTTTTTTCTTTTGGGACGTCCTCATACAGCCAGCTTAAGATTGGACTCTCAATTATGACGATACGAACGTAAAGATAACGCAACACCCAGTCCCGAAGCGGAGAAAAGATCCGACTCGCTCAGGAATCGAACCCGGACCCTTTAGGTTAGCAGCCAACCCCACTGATCATGCAGCTGCCGCGGCGGACAACTTTAATACTTGACTTATCGTGTTAAAACTTCAAGGTGAGGTAATATCTTTTAATGAGTAGATTGTGATACCATTTTACAGATTTTTGTTGTATGAAATATTGAAAATCAAATTTAAGTGCCGTTGCTAGCCGTTAGGCAAGCAACCTGAAAATGAGCTTGCGCCAGAGTTCTACCAGTTTAGTAATATATATGTTTTCTTTTCATTGGCCTCGTGTCTGGTGGGGCGTTACCACAAATGACGCGAATTTCCGTCACGAACACAGCAACGTAAGCAAGTTTCGGCTCCCGCATAGACCCGTAGGGTCAGGCACAACGAGTTGTGAGTCCACAGAACATTGCACCAGTTGAAGCCATAGTGAAGGAAAACCGCCGAGTGATACTGAATGACATCGCAGCATGTTTACAGGTTAATCATGGGTCAGCACACCACATTGTGCATGAAGTGCTCCAGTTTCACAAAGTGACTCCTAAAATGAGAGAACGACGTGTTGATGCTTGAGAAGAACTTCTTCGGCGCTTTGAACGAGAAGGCTTCCATGCAAGAATCGTTACTGGTGACGAAACCTGGGTTCACTTCCACCAACCGGGAACGAAGAGAGCAAGCAAGTAATGGCGCCTTCCTCATCACCAAAACCAAAGAAGTTTCGAACAGAATCATCAGCAGGGAAGGTTATGCTGACTCCCTTTTGAGACGAGAAAGGCGTCATCTTGGACCATTACATGCCTAAAGGGACCACTGTCACCAGTGCATCATACACAGATCTAAAAAATCATCTGCGTTCTGCAATCAAATCAAAGCGACGTGGATTGCTGTCAGCAGGTGTCCTTTTGCAACATGACAAGGCACGGTACCCGTACAGCACTTGCAACAATCACAGACCTGCATTTTGAGTGTCTTCCTCATCCACCATTCTCACCAGACCATGCCCCAAGGATTTCCATATGTTTGGACCACTCAAAGACACAATGAGAGAAAAGAAGTTCCGTTCTGATGAAGAGGTACGGTGCGCGGTGCGTGAGTGTTTGCGCAGAGTACCAAAATAATTTTTCTCTAAAGGTATTTATGCACTTCGCAAGCGCTGGAGGACTTGCGTTGAGCTTGGGGGAGAGATTATGTTGAAACGTGATAAGCTTTGTACCACTTTTGCACAGTAAATAATATTTAAAAAAATATTTAATGTTTTCATTTGACTCACCCTCGTGGAAACTGGTTTCTATTTGAAAAAAAAAAAAAAAAAAAAAAAAAGGTTCAAATGGCTTTGAGCACTATGGGACTTAACTTCTGAGGTCATCAGTCCCCTAGAACTTAGAACTACTTAAACCTAACTATCCTAAGGACATCACACACATCCATGCCCGAGGCAGGATTCGAACCTGCGACTGTAGCGGTAGCGCGGTTCCAAGCTGTTGCGCCTAGAAGCGCTCGGCTACCCCGTCCGGCTTCTATTTGCAATCGAGGCCGATTCTTTATAATCTTTTCTCTATTGTGTCCCATAAAAATTCGATACACTTCATGTCGGCCGATATGGGTGGTCAAATAATAGGCTGGTATTGTCCAGAATGCTCTTCAAACCACCCAGGAACAATTATGATCCGCTGTTTGGGAACATGACGTCCGTGAATGGCTGCAAATGGTCTCCGAATATGACCATTTCGCATCAATGATGCCATGTAAACACAGCCCACACTATTACGGAGCCATCACCAGCTTGCACAGTGCCTTGTCGATAACTTGGGTTCATGGCTTCGTCGGATCTGCGCCACACTCAAACCCTACCATGAGCTCTTACCAGCTAAAATCGGCACTGACCTGAACAGGAGAGGCGCCGCAGTCGATGTCGTAGTGTTAGGAAAGGCACTCGCGTCGGTCATCTGCAGCTATACCGCATTAACGCCGAATTTCGTTCTGGCGGATACGTTCGTCGTACGCCCCAGATTGACTTCTGTGGTTATTTCACATAGTGTTGTTGTCTTTTAGCATTGCCAACTGTATGCCAACGCCGCTGCTCTCGGCAGTTAAGTCAAAGCAGTAGGCTAGTGCGTTGTCCGTGGTAAGAGCTAATGGCTGAAATTTGGTAACCTCGGCACACTTTCGACACTGTGGATGTCGGAATATTGAATTCCCTAACGATTTTTAAAATCGAATGTCCCACGGGTCTAGCGCCAACTACCATTCCCCGTTCAAAACCTGTTAGTTCACGTTGTGCGGCCATAATCACGTCGGAAATTATTTCATGTGAAACAAATGAGTGCGAATGACAGCTCCGCCAATGTGCTGCCCTTTTATACTCTACTGGCCTTAAAATTGCTACACCATGAAGAAATGCAAATGATAAACGGGTGTTCATTGGACAAATATATTATACTAGAACTGACATATGATTACATTTTCACGCAATTTGGGTGCATAGATTCTGAGAAATCAGTACTCAGAACAACCACCTCTGGCCGTAATAACGGCCTTCATAAGCCTGGGCACTGAGTCAAACAGAGCTTGGATGGCGTGTACAGGTACAGCTGCCCATGCAGCTTCAACACGAAACCATAGTTCATCAAGAGTAGTGACTGGCGTATTGTGACGACCCAGTTGCTCGGCCACCATTGACCAGACGTTTTCAATTGGTGAGAGATCTGGAGAATGTGCTGGCCAGGGCAGCAGTCGAACATTTTCTGTATCTAGAAATGCCCGTACAGGACCTGAAACATTCGGTCGCGCATTATCCTGCTGAAATGTACGGTTTTGCAGGGATCGAATGAAGGGTAGAGCCACGTGTCGTAACACATCTGAAATGTAACGTCCACTGTTCAAAGTGCCGTCAATGCAAAGAAGAGGTGACGTGTAACCAATGGCACCCCATACCATCATGCCAGTATGGCGATGACGAATACACGCTTCCAATGTGCGTTCACCGCGATGTCGCCAAACACGGATGTGACCATCGTCATGCTGTAAACAGAACCTGGATTCATCCGAAAAAATGACGTTTTGCAATTCGTACACCCAGGTTCGTCGTTGAGTATATCATCGCAGGCGCTCCGGTCTGTCATGCAGCGTCAAGGGTAACCGCAGCCATGGTCTCCGAACGGACAGTCCATGCTACTGCAAACTTCGTCGAACTGTTCGTGCAGATGGTTGTTGTCTTGCGAACGTCCCCATCTGTTGACTCAGGGTTCGAGACGTGGCTGCACGATGCGTTACAGCCATGCGGATAAGATGCCTGTCATCTCGACTGCTAATGATACGAGGCCGTTGGGATCCAGCACGGCGTTACGTATTACCCTCCTGAACCCACCGATTCCATATTCTGCTAACAGTCATTGGATCTCGACCAGTGCGAGCAGAGATACGATCGATACGATAAACCGCAATCGCGGTAGGCTACAATCCGACCATTATCAAAGTCGGAAACGTGATGGTACGCATTTCTCCTCCTTACATGAGGCATCACAACAACGTCTCACCAGACAACGCCGGTCAACTGCTGTTTGTGTATGAAAAATCGGTTGAAAACTTTCCTCATGTCTGCACGTTGTAGGTGTCGCCGTCGGCGCCAACCTTGTGTGAATGCTCTGAAAAGCTAATCATTTGCATGTCACAGCATCTTCTTCCTGTCGTTTAAATTTCGCGTCTGTAGTACGTCTCCTTCGTGGTGTAGCAATTTTAATGGCCAATAGTGGACTTGTACACGCGATACTACCGCCACCTGTATATGTGCTTATCGCTATCCCATGACGTCTGTCACCACAATATACTGCGCCCCTTACGAAAAAAAGTGGATATTATGTCTTGTCAAACTCACCCTGTATACCAGACGGAAAAAAAGTGGTAACGGTTCTATAATCGCCAAATGTGGGCACTGCAGTCTGCAGAACATTACATTCATGACTTCTAGCTTTCCGGTGTCAGTTTTCAGCGCCCTGTATGCCACCACCATCATGGGAATCCCCAGTTAACAATAACCTATCGCTTTCGCCAGGAGATAAGTTGATGCCCAAAACCAGACCGCCATTCTCGTCGCTGTTCGACATCCAAAGCGGAACCTAGGCTTGCGTTGCGTGGATCATGCATATTACCAGCAGAGAGCGTTTCTGACGGCTGGGAACGCATGGCGTAAAGTGGCGTTACGCTCGCGGAAATGTATCATTAATTCAGTTCTTGGCAACGGATAACCCAAAATAGCAATCCCTAGATGATTAATTCATCTATTAGTGCCCAGTCCGCAATACTGTAGTAGCCAACTGTTCATAACTTATAGAGGGCTCCGCTAATAATGCATCGGAAGTGCTCGCGCAGAATGCGAATAATAATTAATAGCGGGACTAAGCCAGCTGCCTGCTCATCTATCGGACTGGTCGTTGTTCACCAAAAAATGACGACGCTCCTGCATAACACCGTGCCTCGCTTAGAAACACTCTCAGTGGAAAAACAAATGTTTCCGGATTCACTTGGTTTCTCAGTGAAATAAACAAATAATGGTCGTACATAATTAACTTATTCGTGTGTATAGACAGTTTCGCCCTTCCGCAATTCGCGTGTGTTGATGATTTTTGCCTGTTATTGACACTGATACTAGCAAGCTGTCGGTTCCATAATTTCCAAGACTTTCGAGAAAGTTTTAATTTCAAGTTTGAAGTCGGTAACAAATCACGGAACAAAAATTTTTTCTTGTAAATAAGTTATACAGAACTGCAACCAGTCACTTTTTTTTTAATAATAATGCTTTATTCCATGAACCGGTATTAGAACCTTTTCAGGTTCATCTTCAGATGGTTTCGGGAGGATCCGGGAAGTTACATCATTACTGGTAGTAGCATTATGCTGGGTGCTGGTTCTATGGCAGAAAGATGGGTCACACTTTAATGTATCACCATGACTATAGCTTATCTGTCGATATGGATGTAAATTTAGTTTTTACTTACTGCGACAGTATAGGCGGCTTTTTTCGGTTAGTGTCCATCTGTCTGCCTCCATTTTGATGTCCAGAACACTTTCACACAAACTGTATTAATTTATACTTTGACAGTGACACTTTTCCAGCATCCAGCATGCGCTTTACAACTGTTGCTTGTAACAAATATCTTGACAGAAAGATATGGCATAGGCCTACTTTGTACAGAGATGTAATTTGTTGTTCTTACATTCTTACTTTAATACATGTAAAGAACTCCTTGTAAAATTTCATGGTTCAATAGACAGTACCCGATAGGTTTCGGTGAGCGAGTTTTCGAATCTCAAAATATGTGACATAAAAGGCCGTTCATTGCATTGACTAAGAAGCTTAAAATCTGTACACCGCCGAGGCATTTTAGACTTTAATACTTCAGACTGGAATAGAAGGGAGAACTGATAGAGATACTCAAGCTACCCTCCGCCACACACCGTCAGGTGGCTTGCGGAGTATGGATCAAGATGTAGAAGTAGGTGACATGTCTACTGACACAAAGATGGACAGGCAGATGGACAACAAAGCAATCCTATAAAAGTTCCATTCTTACAACCTGAGGAACGAAACCCTAAAACTTACATTTTTTTCTCGCTATAATTTTCAGCTTTTGTATCATTGTCTATACCGGTGCTATACAGGGTGTTAAGAAATTCATGTTACAAATTACTAGGGTTTGTAGACGGGAGTACATAAGCTGCTGAATAGGAAACCAAGTCTGGAAACGTACCGATTGCGTTCTACGACGGTTTCAGTTCAGATATATAACGCGTTCACGTCTGCTGAGGGAAAGAGTCTTGGAGTGTGCTTGTCTTGGAACGCAGCAGGGTCGGCGGAATGACGTGTTCTATGTCTGACGTCACTTAATGTCTCCTTTGCTGTTGGAATGCATTAATACTGTTCTGTACGAACAGTACGCTCGGTTCTTCCTTGTTTTGGAATAACGTAAACACATAATGTTAAAGCGTTAATACTAAGAGATGTGCTTAAGTGATAACCGGACGTTTCGTTATGTACTGCGTCACTCCTAATTCAGTTCCTCATGCAGAGGTGGATGAGTTAAACATCCGAATTAAAGCCATCGTAGAACGGAAACAGTATGTTTCCGGACATGGGTTTCCATTTAAAATATTATACAATTCCTGCGTAAATCCTACATGTTTGTAACTGGAATTTCCGAACTCACTATGCATGCACAGTTGTTATTTTAGAACTTACAGATCATAGACACGGTAGACTTCATAACTGGGATCTATATAAAGGAATCTTCTTGTGTCGTATGATATGAAAACGTCAGAACTCCTGGAACTATTATGTAGCTTTCGCTCCGATTCCATTGAAAGTTCAGAAACAAAATGCGTGGTTTATTCTTACAACTTCTATGCTCGGTCGTTATCTTGATGACATTTACGTTTCCTTTAAGTAATAAAAATAAACAAATGTCCTTTATGGTAAAATATTACTGCTGAAACGTTGTTAGTCTGCTCGCGACTGTCGTAAGAAAAAGTATGCTCTGTGTGTGTTTCATTCGCCAAACGCGAGTTCTCCCGAGTGCCTGTTCTGGTGAAACACAGACCTGTATTTACCAGCACACGTACACACGTTCATAAAGCTTGAGCTAATTGAGATCACGAGGGTATACCGGTGTAGACCTTAGCCAGCTCCACTTTGTGTTTGTTAACAAGATTTATTTCCAAAAGTATTTCGAGCAGCCCGCACTAAACATTACGAGTAGCCAAGGGAAACGGAGTACTCGACTACGATGACTTTCCTGCCTTTTGCAGGCGGTGTGTGCTACAACATAGTCAGGTTCGTCCAAAAACTACGAGTAAAACATGGTTTTCGTCCTCCAGCGCGACTGCATAAGATACTGCATTTTGTAAGAGAGAATCTCGATCTAGAATGAGATTTTCACTCTGCAGCGGAGTGTGCGCTGATATGAAACTTCCTGGCAGATTAAAAATTGTGCCGGACCGAGACTCGAACTCGGGGCCTTTGCCTTTCGCGGGCAAGTGTTCTACCATCTGAGCTACCCAAGAACGACTCACGCCCCGTCCTCACAGCTTTTCTGGCAGTACCTCGTCTCCTACCTTCCTAACTTTACAGAAGCTCCCCTGGCTAAGCCATGTCTCCGCAATATCCTTTCTTTCAGGAGTGCTAGTTGTGCAAGGTTAGCAGGAGAGCTTCTGTAAAGTTTGGAAGGTAGGAGACGAGGTACTGGCAGATGTAAAGCTGTGAGGACGGAGCGTGAGTCGTGCTTGGGTAGCTCAGTAGGTAGAGCACTTGCCCGCGAAAGGCAAACGTCCCGAGTTAGAGTCTCGGTCCGGCACACAGTTTTAATTTGCCAGGAAGTTTCGAATATCGATTTGATGAAACAAGCAGAATAGAATATCCTGCGTCAGTTATACGGGAGATCACATATTTTCCACGTGTCGCACTATACGATGAACACAGGTGTCACACTCGATTGGGTCAGCCCAGAAACATGAGGTTGCTGACCACTGTCTAAATCCGAAGCTACGAGACACATTTCGCTTTACATTTTAATGTGCGGTTGGTAGCACTTGTCGCAAACAAGTCCTGCACAATGCCTTTTGTTTGGAACGCCCACTGTTGTGTGCTTATCAACAAATAATTCCTATCCCTCGATAATTAATTATTAAAGGTGCTTCATCTGCACGAATCGTATGTTGTGAAAGAAGGTCAATTATGGAGTAACGCCACAGACATTCAAATCCATACGCTCGCTTTGAGTATTCAGACCAACTGCGAAAATAGATGAGGTGTCAAAATTGCCTGGTATCTCATTATTCCGGATAAGATGGTCCACACGCAAGCGCTGGCGTTTAAGTGCCAGTGAAAATAAAGTGTCTGCAAATAGAATCGTCCGCAGGCGACATTTCACGCGAGTGCCGAAAGCTACACCATAACAGAAAGGACACTGACTAATCCAATAAGCAAGACTCGGAGAGTCGAAGTATTTCACTCCGGTGTAAAAGACTGCAACCAGAACCTAAGCCAGAATGGGGGAGGATGAACTGGTGTTCGTTTAAATGGCGAATCGCGAAATATACTGAAAGGCAAAAAAAAAAAAAACTGAAATTACCCAAATCACACGGAAAGTGATCAGAAATACAAATGATCACAGTTTCAGTGAAATTGGATGATTTATTCGAAAGAAAGAGCCTCACAAATTGATCAAGTCAGTAACATTTTGGTCCCCATCTGGCCCGTATGGAAGAAGTTATTCTGCTTAGCACTGACTGATAGTGGCTCGATGCCCTTCTGAGGGACATCGTGCCAAATTCTGTCCAAGTGACGGGTCAGATCGTCAAAATCCCGAGCTGGTTGTAGGGCCATCCACATACAGCTCTAAACATTCTCGTTTGGGGAGAGACCTGGCGACTTTCCTGGCCAAGTTATGGTTTGGCAAGTATTAAGACTAGCCACTGAAACTTTCGCCGTGTGGGCCATTTTTTTTTTTTTTTTTTGTCATCAGTCTACTGACTGGTTTGATGCGGTCCGCCACAAATTCCTTTCCTGTGCTAACCTCTTCATCTCAGAGTAGCACTTGCAACCTACGTCCTCAATTATTTGCTTGACGTATTCCAATCTCTGTCTTCCTCTACAGCTTTTGCCCTCTACAGCTCCCTCTAGTACTATGGCAGTCATTCCCTCATATCTTAGCAGATGTCCTATCATCTTGTCCCTTCTCCTTAGTGTTTTCCACATATTCCTTTCCTCTCCGATTCTGCGTAGAACCTCCTCATTCCTTACTTTATCAGTCCACCTAATTTTCAACATTCGTCTATAGCACTACATCTCAAATGCTTCGATTCTCTTCTGTTCCGGTTTTCCCTCAGTCCATGTTTCACTACCATACAATGCTGTACTCCAGACATACATCCTCAGAAATTTCTTCCTCATATTAAGGCCGATATTTGATATTAGTAGACTTCTATTGGCCAGAAATACCTTTTTTGCCATAGCGAGTCTGCTTTTGATGTCCTCCTTGCTCCGTCCGTCATTGTTTATTTTACTGCCTACGTAGCAGAATTCCTTAACTTCATTGACTTCGTGACCATCAATCCTGATGTTAAGTTTCTCGCTGTTCTCATTTCTACTACCTCTCATTACCTTCGCCTTTCTCCGATTTACTCTCAAACCATACTGTGTACTCATTAGACTGTTCATCCGTTCAGCAGATCATTTAATTCTTCTTCACTTTCACTCAGGATAGCAATGTCATCAGCGAATCGTATCATTGATATCCTTTCACCTTGTATTTTTATTCCACTCCTGAACCTTTCTTTTATTTCGATCATTGTTTCCTCGATCTACAGATTGAAGAGTAGGGGCGAAAGGCTACAGCCTTGTCTTACACCCTTCTTAATACGAGCACTTCGTTCTTGATCGTCCACTCTTATTATTCCCTCTTGGTTGTTGTACATATTGTATATGACCCGTCTCTCCCTATAGCTTACCCCTACTTTTTTTCAGAATCTCGAACAGCTTGCCGGCCGGTGTGGCCGTGCGGTTAAAGGCGCTTCAGTCTGCAACCGCGTGATCGCTACGGTCGCAGGTTCGAATCCTGCCTCGGGCATGGATGTGTGTGATGTCCTTAGGTTAGTTAGGTTTAATTAGTTCTAAGTTGTAGGCGACTGATGACCTCAGAAGTTAAGTCGCATAGTGCTCAGAGCCATTTGAAACATTTTTTTTCGAACAGCTTGCACCATTTTATATTGTCGAACGCTTTTTCCAGGTCTACAAATCCTATGAAAGTGTCTTGATTTTTCTTTAGCCTTGCTTCCATTATTAGCCGTAACGTCAGAATTGCCTCTCTCGTCCCTTTACTTCTCCTAAAGCCAAACTGATCGTCACCTAGCGCATTCTCAATTTTCTTTTCCATTCTTCTGTATATTATTCTTGTAAGCAGCTTCTATGCATGAGCTGTTAAGCAGATTGTGCGATAATTCTCGCACTTGTCAGCTCTTGCCGTCTTCGGAATTGTGTGGATGATGCTTTTCCGAAAGTCAGATGGTATATCGCCAGACTCATATATTCTACACACCAACGTGAATAGTCGTTTTGTTGCCACTTCCCCCAATGATTTTAGAAATTCTGGTGCAATGTTATCTATCCCTTCTGCCTTATTTGACCGTAAGTCCTCCAAAGCTCTTTTAAATTCCGATTCTAATACTGGATCCCCTATCTCTTCTAAATCGACTCCTGTTTCTTCTTTTATCACATCAGACAAATCTTCACCCTCATAGAGGCTTCCAATGTTTTCTTTCCACCTATCTGCTCTCTCCTCTGCGTTTAACAGTGGAATTCCCGTTGCACTCTTAATGTTACCACCGTTGCTTTTAATGTCACCAAAGGTTGTTTTGACTTTCCTGTATGCTGAGTCTGTCCTTCCGACAATCATATCTTTTTCGATGTGTTCACATTTTTTCTGCAGCCATTTCGTCTTAGCTTCCCTGCACTTCCTATTTATTTCATTCCTCAGCGACTTGTATTTCTGTATTCCTGATTTTCCCGGACCATGTTTGTACTTCCTCCTTTCATCAATCAACTGAAGTATTTCTTCTATTACCCATGGTTTCTTCGCAGCTACCTTCTTTGTACCTATGTTTTCCTTCCCAACTTCTGTGATGGCCCTTTTTAGAGATGTCCATTCCTCTTCAACTGTAGTGCCTACTGCGCTATTCCTTATTGCTGTATCTATAGCGTTAGAGAACTACAAACGTATCTCTTCATTCCTTAGTACTTCCGTATTCCACTTCTTTGCGTATTGATTCTTCCTGTTTAATGTCTTGAACTTCAGCCAACTCTTCATCACTACTATATTGTGATCTGAGTCTATATCTGCTCCTGGGTACGCCTTACAATCCAGTATCTGATTTCGGAATCTCTGTCTGACCATGATGTAATCTAATTAAAATCTTCCCGTACCTCCCGGCCTTTTCCAAGTGTACCTCCTCCTCTTGTGATTCTTGAACAGGGCATTCGCTATTACTACTCAATTAGTCTTTCTCCTCTTTCACTCCTTGTCCCAAGCCCATATTCTCTTGTAACCTTCTCTTCTACTCCTTCCCCTACAACTGCATTCCAGTCGCCCATGACTATTAGATTTTCGTCCCCCTTTACATACTGCATTACCTTTTCAATATCCTCATACACTTTCTCTATCTGTTCATCTTCAGCTTGCGACGTCGGCATGTATACCTGAACTATCGTTGTCGGTGTTGGTCTGCTGTCGATTCTGATTAGAACAACCCGGTCACTGAACTGTTCAAGTAACACACCCTCTGCCCTACCTTCCTATTCGTAACGAATCCTACACCTATTATACCATTTTCTGCTGCTGTTGATATTACCCGATACTCATCTGACCAGAAATCCTTGTCTTCCTTCCACTTCACTTCACTGACCCCTACTATATCTAGATTGAGCCCTTGCATTTCCCTTTTCAGATTTTCTAGTTTCCCTACCACGTTCAAGCTTCTGACATTCCACGCCTCGGCTCGTAGAACGTTATCCTTCCGTTGATTATTCAATCTTTTTCTCATGGTAACCTCCTCCTTGGCAGTCCCCTCCCGGAGATCCGAATGGGGGACTATTCCTGAATCTTTTGCCAATGGAGAGATCATCATGACACTTCTTCAGTTACAGGCCACATGTCCTGTGAATAGACGTTACGTGTCTTTAATGCAGTGGTTTCCATTGCCTTCTGCATCCTCATGTCGTTGATCATTGCTGATTCTTCCGCCTTTAGGGGCAATTTCCCACCCCTAGGACAAGAGAGTGCCCTGAACCTCTATCCGCTCCTCC
This sequence comes from Schistocerca americana, assembly GCF_021461395.2. Classification (NCBI taxonomy): domain Eukaryota; kingdom Metazoa; phylum Arthropoda; class Insecta; order Orthoptera; family Acrididae; genus Schistocerca; species Schistocerca americana. The sequence goes on along the minus strand of NC_060123.1, from coordinate 631,644,311 downwards.
GTCCTCTTTGACAAGGCCGTTGGCAGAATGAGGCTGACTTCTTATGCCGGAAGTCTTCGGCCGCCAATGCTGATTATTTATCTTACTGAAATGTTACCCAGGATACCTTGCCATGAAGCACAATAACACAGGGTGCAGTATGTCGTCGATGGACCGCTGTGCTGTAAGGATGCCTCAGATGACAACGAAAGGGGTCCTGCTTCGAAAAGAAATGGCACCCCTAACAACCACTAACAACCACTACTGGTTGTTGAGCCGTATGGCAGGCGAGACTCAGGTTGGTATCCCACCGCTCTCAGAGGCGTCTCCAGACACATCTTCGCTTGTCAAAGGGGCTCATTTCGAAGCAAGACTCATTACTGAAGACAGATGTACTCCAGTCAATGAGATTCCAGCTCAAAAACGTGTCTATAGACGGTCCGGCTACCGGCGGGGTACCAACCGGACTGTCTCGCGCCATGTTGCCCGTCACCGAAGGGTGATGGTCTGATCTACCATTTCTTTTCATAACAGAACACGTTTGGTTGTCATCTGCACCATTCGCACAATACAGTGGCATGTCGACGATACTTTACACCCCTTTTCGTTGCCCTTCATGGCATCCGTCCTTGTTTTACATCTCGGCAAGGTAAGGCCCACCCGCACATGGCGTTAGTTTCTACTGCTTGCCTTAGCGCTTGCCAAACCATACCTTGACCACCAAGGCCACCAGATTTCCACCAGTTGAGAACGTCTGACGCATCAAGAACAGGGTCCTCCAACCGTCCCGGGATTTTGACAATCCAACGCGCAATATTCGGCACGATATATCTCAGGAGCACATCCAACAAATTTATCAGTCAATGACAAGCCCAATTGCTTGCGTAAGGGCTGGAGCCGGCCGAAGTGGCCGTGCGGTTAAAGGCGCTGCAGTCTGGAACCGCAAGACCGCTACGGTCGCAGGTTCGAATCCTGCCTCGGGCATGGATGTTTGTGATGTCCTTAGGTTAGTTAGGTTTAACTAGTTCTAAGTTCTAGGGGACTAATGACCTCAGCAGTTGAGTCCCATAGTGCTCAGAGTCATTTGAACCATTTTTAAGGGCTGGAGGTGGACCAACGCGTTACTAACTTGCTCAGTTTTTGAAGCTGTTACTCTTGAGTAAGTCTTCCAATTTTTCTGAAATCTTAATCACCTTTTGTCTGCACATTCAGATAATTTCTTCGTGGTGCGTGGGTCCACTTGTCCACTTGCTACTAGTTACTATACATTACGCGTTGCTTTCTTCACACATTGAGTTGACATTTTGTCTTTTAACAGCGGAGGATAGTCGATGGTTCTACGAGAATTTTGTTTTCTAGTGAGAGAGCCTCAGTCTTCAATTTTCACGTTTTAAAGATGACAGTGGTTGGTTCGTCGATCCAATGTTACAGTAATCGTCTTACTACTATTGATACCTTCGCGCATTTTCCTAAAGCTTGTATTTTAAACGAATTTTTGTTTTATTTTATCTTGCTATTCATGAGTAATACTGAACTAAACTTCAGCATTTAGCGTACAATTGAGATCATCTTTGAGTAAGAATAGTCAGCCGTGGTGGCCGAACGGTTCTAGGCGCTTCAGTCCGGAACCGCGCGACTGCTACGGTCGCAGGTTCGAATCCTGCCTCGGGCATGGATGTGTGTGATATCCTCAGGTTAATTAGGTTTAAGTGGTTCGAAGTCTAGGGCACTGATGAACCCAGATGTTAAGTCCCAAAGTGTTCAGAGGCATTTGAACAATTTTGAGTTGGAATAGCCAAACTATCACATTTAGTGCAAAAGTAATTTGCGAACTTTCCTATTCTAAACACGATCCCCAGGCACGCTTACAAAATTGGTGGTGCAGGCGCCAGAGTGTTAATTGGGATAGTGCTTTAGCGAAGCGTTTTGGTGTTCTGTTGTTGACGACAAACACCCACCTCTTTGTATCTCTGATCGATCTGTGTGCGTAATGGATCTCTTACTTTTCTACATGGCAAATGCCACATATGGTTTTTACCGATATGGTTAAACAAAAGGAAACAATCTGTAACACTATGTACGAGGGCAGTTCAATAAGTAATGCAACACATTTTTTTTCTGAAACAGGGGTTGTTTTATTCAGCATTGAAATACACCAGGTTATTCCCCAATCCTTTAGCTACACAACACTATTTTTCAACGTAATCTCCATTCAATGCTACGGCCTTACGCCACCTTGAAATGAGGGCCTGTATGCCTGCACGGTACCATTTCACTGGTCGATGTCGGAGCCAACGTCGTACTGCATCAATAACTTCTTCATCATCCGCGTAGTGCCTCCCACGGATTGCGTCCTTCATTGGGCCAAACGTATGGAAATCCGACGGTGCGAGATCGGGGCTGTAGGGTGCATGAGGAAGAACAGTCCACTGAAGTTTTGTGAGCTCCTCTCGGGTGCGAAGACTTGTGTGAGGTCTTGCGTTGTCATGAAGAAGGAGAAGTTCGTTCAGATTTTTGTGCCTACAAACACGCTGAAGTCGTTTCTTCAATCTCTGAAGAGTTGCTCAATACACTTCAGAGTTGATCGTTTGACCATGGGGAAGGACATCGAACAGAATAGCCCCTTCAGCGTCCCAGAAGACTGTAACCATGACTTTACTGGCTGAGCGTATGGCTTTAAACTTTTTCTTGGTAGGGGAGTGGGTGTGGCGCCACTCCATTGATTGCCGTTTTGTTTCAGGTTCGAAGTGATGAACCCATGTTTCATCGCCTGTAAGAATCTTTGACAAGAAATTGTCACCCTCAGCCACATGACGAGCAAGCAGTTCCGCACAGATGGTTCTCCTTTGCTCTTTATGGTGTTCGGTTTGACAACGAGGGACCCAGCGGGAACAAACGTTTGAATATCCCAACTGGTGAACAATTGTGACAGCACTACCAACAGAGATGTCAAGTTGAGCACTGAGTTGTTTGATGGTGATCCGTCGATCATCTGGAACGAGTGTGTTCGCACGCTCCGCCATTGCAGGAGTCACAGCTGTGCACGGCCGGCCCGCACGCGGGAGATCAGACAGTCTTGCTTGACCTTGCGGCGATGATGACACACGCTTTGCCCAACGACTCACCGTGCTTTTGTCCACTGCCAGATCACCGTAGACATTCTGCAAGCGCATATGAATATCTGAGATGCCCTGGTTTTCCGCCAAAAGAAACTCGATCACTGCCCGTTGTTTGCAACACACATCCGTTACAGACGCCATTTTAACAGCTCTGTACAGCGCTGCCACCTGTCGGAAGTCAATGAAACTATACGAGACGAAGCGGGAATGTTTGAAAGTATTCCACAAGAAATTTCCGGTTTTTTCAACCAAAATTGGCCGAGAAAAAAGATGTGTTGCATTACTTATTGAACTGCCCTCGTGCTATAGTGATTGACACCAGTGTACTGAACCGGGATAAAAACGAATTGTCACTCAGATAATAAATGATGACACATTGTTGTAGGAGATGCCGCAACTATATAACTTTTCACATAATTTTAACAATCTCAAATGCATTTAGTCGCATTTAAGAATTAGTTTCGATGACATTTAACGATTATCTTCAGATGTGATTAATCACGAATTGTGAAAAGTCGCATTTCTTTCAAAGGGAAGGAAACTATGGCATTGTTCCTTCCCTACTCGTCACCCATAACATATCACTTATCATTATATATTTTTTAAAGAAATCTGACTTTTAACTTCCATGGTGAAAAAGTTTCGACGACTGAATTCAGCATTTCATCCTTCTCTTTAACATCATCCGTTTCCACGTTAGTACGGTGACTGAGCGACTGACTACATGATTTCGGACACCTTACTATTCTTCTACAAGACCGAGACTTATTAGGGTTTTTAGTGAGATTAACCAGCAGTATTTTATTCCTAAATTCAGGAAATGCTTCTCTCATAGATCTCCTTATACTTTTCTCGCTCGGTTGTCTTTTATTGGTGAAATGTTTCGACTTCACATAGCGCCATCACTACCAACTCTTTTCTGGAGTGAAAGAAGTTGACGTACGGTGATTTTATTAAGGACATCGTCAGAAGCAACATTAACAAAAAATAATGTACGTTTCGTTCATTTTCCAAGACGGTGGTGAAACAGAGATGTGTTTCCCACTGATATTTTGACGTTGGTCTATATGTCCCAGTGGCAATTAAATGATCGTCTTGTATTTTCATTTATGATTGCAAACACTTCACGTATCTGTAGATTTTCCAAATGACAAGCTCTTTACTGTTATATATTAAACGTATTCGCAGTTGCAAATATAGACTACCATCGGCTGTACGACGGAATGACGTGAGTGAAAGTGTTTGCCGAACCGGGGCTCGAACCCGGATTTCCCGCATATTGAGAGCGGTCGCCTTATCATTTGGCTATCCTTGCACGACTCGCAGCCAGAGCCAAAATTCCACTTGTCTACAAACTTCCACATGTCTACAAACTTCCATGTCTGTACTCGTACATTCATTATGTACAGGGTGACAATTATTCAATTATATGAAAAAAAAAAAAACGTAAATCAGTTACAAACTATCACGTGCACACGCTCCACTCAACATGTAAACGTCACCTCAGATGTTCAGATTTAGGTTATGACATGTTCGGTATACGTGCCATCATTGCCGATGATGTCTGGCAGACGAATAGCGAAATCCTGCAGACCCGTTGAAGCGTCGGAACATCGATGATGTCGATGACCTACTGAATGGCTGTTTTCAGCTCACAAGGGAACCTCCCCATCGCACCCTCCTCAGATTTAGTTATAAGTTGGCACGGGGATAGGCCATGAAAAACTGAACACAGATCAATCGAGAAAACAGGAAGAAGTTGTATGGAATTATGAAAAAAATAAGCAAAATATACAAACTGAGTAGTCCGTGTGTAAGATAAGCCACATCAAGGTACGTGTACACTGAGGAGCACCGTGGTCACGTGGTTACCGTGAGCAGCTACGGAACGGAAGGTCCCTGGTTCAATCCTCCCACCAGTGAAAAGTTTTAATTTTTTATTTTCAGACAACTATCAAAGTTCATGCACTCAGACATGACCAACTTCGCTCTCCAAAATTCCAGGACATGTTCAGATTTGCTTGGACACATGCAGGATTTGACGGTCCACACACGGAAAAACTTGAAAACGTTAAAAACGTATGTTTTGAGAGAGCACAGGGAAAACTGTGCGACTGTGAAACTGTTGCATTCATTTGTTGCCATTTATGCGACAAACTCTTATGTTTTCATCACTTTTTTGGGAGTGATTATCACATCCACAAGAAAACTTAAATCGGGCAAGGTAGAAGAATCTTTTTACCCATTCGCCAAGTGTGCAAGTTAGGTGGGTCGACAACACATTCCTGTAATGTGACGCACATGCCGTCATCAGTGTCGTATAGAATATTTCAGACGTGTTTTCCTGTGGAGGAATCGGTTGACCTATGAATTTGCGATCAAATGTTTTCGGTTCCTATTGGAGAGGCACGTCCTTTCGTCAACCAATCGCACGGTTTTGCGGTGCGGTCGCAAAACACAGACACTAAACTTATTACAGTGAACAGAGACGTCAATGAATGAACGGTCAGATCGTAACTTTGCGAAAATAAAGTAAGTAAAATTTTTATTCGAAGGACGACTCGAACCAAGGACCTCTCGTTCCGCAGTTGATCACTCTAACCACGGGACCACGGCGCTCTTAAGCTTACATACTCCTTGATGTTGCATATCTTACACTTGGACTACTCAGTTTGTATATTTTGCTTATTTTTTCGTAGTTCCAAACAACTTCTTCCTGTTTTCTCGATTGATCTGTGTTCAGTTTTTCAAGGCCTATCCACTGTGTCAATTTATAACTAAATCTGAGGGGGGTGCGATGGGGAGGTTCCCTTGTCACTAACGGTTTTGGGGTTATTTCTGTACATCTTGTCTTTAATATAGCCCCACAAAAAGAAGAAGCATGTATTCAAATCAGGAGAATATGGCGGCCAGTCGAGGCCCTTGCCAGTGGCCTCTGGGTATCGCAGAGCCAGAACGCCGTCTACAAAAGTGCTCCTCCAGGACATCGAACAGTCTCCAGATCCGATGGGGTCGAGACCCGTCTTGCATGAACCACATATTGAAATCGGGGTGGCTTTGGATAATGGGGATTGAAATTATCTTCCAAAAACTTTACTTATTGTTCGATAGTCACCGTGCCTTCAAGGAATATCGCACCGATTATTCCGTGACAGAACACCGCGCACCACACATCCGCACGTTGATCGCGAAATGCGGATTCTCAGTCCTCCAAATGCGCCAATTCTGGTTAATGACGAACCCATCCAATTGGAAGTGGGCTTCGTCGCTAAACCAAATGTGTATACTAATTCCCACCATGCCCCTCGGCCAACAGTGCCATCTGACGTCTTAACGCAAACAGTTCAGAAGTTGAAAGTTTTTATAAAAGACATCATATTTATGCCAGTGACTGTAACACTTTGCAATTTCAGCCTTAAGTAATTATCAGTTGCAAATTTTTGTGGCTTTAAGCCATGTCAACTTAGAATGAGCTGACACATTTATATTTGACAGTTTTATTTCCTTTAGTTGAATAATTGTCACCCTGTGTATTCCCGAAGAGATGAGTTCTTTCAACTTGAAATTCGCTTATTCGATGTCGACGGATAAATACGATATTGCAGTACCTGTGTTACTCCGAAAAAGGAACTTCGCACAGGAATGCGGAATAAAACAGGCAACGCAATATCGTCTTCACTGTTACATGTAAACGTCTCAAGTGACAACCACATCGATCCTCCGCGTTGTGATGCAGTGTGAAACAGTTTCTGGACAAACCAGTCTGACTCATGGTACTTGGCAGTAACAGGTAGCAAATGAAATGTTTCGGGCTCAAAAGTAGCTTACCCTTACATGTTTCCATCTGCGGAATTCAAAAATCAACATAAAAATGACTGATTAGCTAGTGCTTTATTGCTTTGTAGATATGACATGTCATTTTTCCCCTATTTAAATTATTAATTTGGGGGTGATTTTGATTTTGGACTTTTCACACCTGTTAAATGACAAAACAGAAAGTTATCCAGCTTTTTGCACGCTATAAATATTATTATTGTTGCTATGACTATAAATTTCGTAATGTCGTTGTTGTAATTAATGCGGAGTTTCAAGTTTTCGAGTAGTTTTCAAGTGTAAAATTTGTAAAATTAAAATGTCACAATGTGTCAGCCTATTGAACAATTTTTGTTACATGTGTGGTGAAATAACATTTTCGTGACAGGAACGCAATCTGACGCCTTTTGTGAAGACGGCCTATTAGCACTGTTTTGGTATGAAGGTAGAGAACCAGGATAAATCTATGATCTCTGCTGTGCCTGTGGTTATTCGGGAGCCTACAACCACACAAATAACTGCTATTTCTGCTTGACTCCAGCTATATAAGCAGGACGGTCAGTCAAAGAAAATAGGAATAGTTCAATACCTCCGCTGCTATTCGGCCTATTACACATTCAGATAGTTTACCAGTTACTGTTCCACTCCTACAATTGAGATTTAAGTAGAAAATAGTGTATTCCACATCCGCTGAGTCTGTTTCTGACGAAGAAGATGGTAAACCTAGTTGTGGAGCTGCAACTGGCGGATACGGAGAAAGATTTCACTAGGGTAATTCTGTAATGGAACGAAGATTTCAGGGCTGTTGGAATGAAACAATACTTGCGGGTTACGGCTGGTTTGTAAGTAGGGAATCTCGGGAATTTACTCACAAGAAGCAAGCCAAAAGGCAACGATCTCATAACGCCACCACATAATTCTCTCCAGACTCAGCCATGTTTTTCCATCAATTTAGAACAATTACAATGTAACTTTGTTCTACAAAATTTCAAGAGGACAGTGTTGTTAACATACGTAATTATAATGTATTTCTGTCTCTTAATCAAATAAAATACTTCGACCTATTGTGTATGACAGAAATCAGACCTAATACATTTTTTCTTTGTCATACAAATTTTTCTCAAGCCAAATTAATGAGTGGGCAACGGCCCTGCCGCAGTGGATACACCGGTTCCCGTGAGATTACCGAAGTGCTCTCGGGCGTGGTGGGCACTTGGATGGGTGACCATCCAGGCCGCCTTGCGCTGTTGCCATTTTTCCGGGTGTACTCAGCTTCGTGATGCCAATTGAGGAGCTACTCGACCGAATAGTAGCGGCTTCGGTCATGAATACCATCATAGCAACCGTGAGAGCGGTGTGCTGACCCCACGCCCCTCCTATCCGCATCCTCCACTGAGGATGACACGGCGGTCGGATGGTCCCGGTAGGCCACTCGTGGCCTGAAGACGGAGTGCAATTTAATGAGTTCTGGCTCTTGAAAGAAATGATAATTCTTTGTTTGTGTGTGTGTGTGTGTGTGGGGGGCGGGGGGGGGGGGGGGAGAGGTGGGCATCCACAACCTATCGTCGGGCCAATGGTAGTGAAAGAATTAAACATGTAAGACTCTTTTTGCTAATGTGGCAACTTTCTACGATGAAACTGCACGTTGCTGCTTGCTGTGGACCCTGTCCCTTTCACCTCCCTTTCCCCAGGAGAGAAAAAAGATTAAGCGACTAGTTACTTCTTCAATAAGATCAGCGATAGACAGCGATTTCTGGGGTGCGTCTGGCTGGGTTTTCCGCAGCAGCGCACAGAAGAGCACAACAGGGAGACAGAGGCGCCGGGTGACGCTCGCTGGCTCAGCAGTGCCGAGATTGGCGGCGGTCCTGGCGGGACGCTAATTAACATTTGCGCGGAGGCGGCGCGGTCCCGGGGGCGGCGGTGACATTTTGGAGGCGGCGCTGACAGCCGCGGCTCCCTGGGGGCCCGCAGGCCTGGCCCCAGCCATCCCCACCCTACCCGCCACACCGCGGCCTTCTTCTCCGTCACCCGCCATGAAAACACAGCGTCCGGTCCCAGCTGCTCCCCATCAGCGTTACGGGAGGAATTTACATTCACGTGACAAAAGCGATGGGACAGCGATATGGTCACATACAGATGGCGGTAGCGCAAAGTACACAAGGTATAAAAGCGCAGCGCATTGACGGAGCTGTCAAATGGTTCAAATGGCTCTGAGCACTATGAGACTTAACATCTGAGGTCATCAGTCCCCTAGAACTTAGAACTACTTAAACCTAACTAACCTAAGACATCACACACATCCATCCCCGAGGCAGGATTCGAACCTGCGATCATAGCGGTCACGCGGTTCCAGACTGAAGCGCCTAGAACCGCTCGGCCACACCGGCCGGCCGGAGCTGTCACTTGTACTCAGGTGATTTGTGTGCAACAGCTTTCCAACGTGATTATGGCCGTGCGACGGAAATTAAGACTTCGAACGTGTAATTGTAGTTGGGGGTAGACGCACGGGACATTCCATTTTGGAAATCGTTAGGGAAATCAATATTCCGACATCCGCGCTGTCCAGACTGTGCCGAAAATACCAAATTTTAGGCATTACCTCTCACCACGGAAAACATAGTTCTGGAATGCAATATTTCGAAATCCAGGATGTCCAGAGAGTTTGAGAATTCCAGATCTGAGGCGCTACCTCTCACCACGGAAAACGTAGTGGCCTTCACTCAACGACCGAGAGCAGCGGCGTTTGCGAAGAGTTATCAGTGATAACAGACAAGCAACACTGCATAAAATGCCGCAGGAATGTGGAACGTGCGACGAACGTACCCGTTAGGTCAGTGCGGCGAAATTCGCTGTTGATGGGCTGTGGCAGCAAACGGCCGACCCGAGTACCATGACATCGCCTGCAGCTCCTCTTCTGGGCTCGTGGTCGTTTCGGTTGGACAGCAGATGACTGGAAAACCATGGTTTGGTCACATGAGTCCCGATTTTAGTTGGTATGATCTGATCATACGGTTAGAGTATGGCGTAGACCCAACGAAGCCGTGGACTCAAGTTGTCAACAAGGCACTCTTCAAGCAGTTGGTGGTTCCATAACGATGTGGGCTGTGTTTGCATGGAACGTGGGTGCTTTGGTCCAACTGAACGGATCATTGACTGGAAAAGGTTATGTTCGGCTACTTGGAGACCATTTGCAGCCATTCAACGACTTTGTAACTAGGAAGGAAATTTTGTGGTTGACAAAGCGCCATGTCGCCGGGTCACAAATGTTCGCGACTGGTTTGAAGAACAATCTGGACAGTTCGTGCGAATGATTTGGCCACCCAGATCGGCCTGCATGAATCCTATCGAACATTTGTGTGTCGTCATCGAGAGGTCAGTTAGTGCTCAAAACCGTGTATTGGCAACACTTTCAAAATTATGGACAGCTATAGAGGCAGCATGGCTCAATATTTCTGCAATGGCTTCCAACGACTTTCTGACTCCATGCCCCTTCGAGCTGCTGCACTACGCAGGGCAAAAGGAGGTCCGACACGATATTAGGAGGTTAATTAATTAATTAGCGTATGGCATTGGTGCCCGGGAGACCCCCGCGGGGCGGTTCGGCCGCCGCTCCACAAGTTCTTTAAAGCCACTACGGCGACTTGCGAGTGAATGAGGATGAAATGATGATGAAAGACACGCAACACCCAGTCATCTCGAGGCAGAGAAAATCCCTGACCCCGCCGGTAATCGAACCCGGGACTCCGTGCGCGGGAAGCGAGAACGCTACCACAAGAGCACGAGCCGCGGACTATTAGGAGGTATCCCAAGACTTCTGTTGAGTCAGTATAGATTGTAGTTCCTCAAGAGACATGGCAACATTTAGACCTAAGTAGCCGGCCGGGGTGGCCGTGCGGTTCTAGGCGCTACAGTCTGGAACCGCGCGACCCCTACGGTCGCAGGTTCGAATCCTGCCTCGGGTATGGACGTGTGTGATGTCCTTAGGTTAGTTAGGTTTAAGTAGTTCTATGCTCTAGGGGACTGTTGACCTTGGAAGTTAAGTCCCATAGTGCTCAGAGCCATTTGAACCATTTTAGACCTAAGTACGACCATTTGAAATGGCGTTAATGGAAGCTGCAGTAAGAAAGTAGAATCCCAGTTTCACATCTTCTGTGGACAAATATATCCTATACTCGCCGCTTGCCCAGCGTTCGAGATCCAACGTTCCATTTTTGTCTCACCTCATGATAACGTAACAAATAACAAACAACAACTTTAATGTTCCATTATTATTGCTCAGTACAAAAACGATAAAGCAAGTGAAACACACATGCAGCATCAGTCATACCACCCTGACACTATGCAAATGCAATACAGCGCCATGCTGAAAATTTGTGCGTCTGTGGCTGTCAAAGACTCTCTTCGCTACACCCGTCGACTTTGCGTCAAGACTCTGACCACAACTTCCGCTACAGATATGTTACTTGCAGTTTTTGACGTCATTCTCAAGGAGACAGACAACTACTACGTGAGAACTGCGATGTGGTTTATGACTCAAATTAAGGTTAATGTAATTCTGAGCCACTCTGATTACCAGTTCTGCGGATAATCCAGCGCATGCAGTTAACATTGGGAGGGAGCCCCTCCACCACCCTCCCCCCCCCCCTCACCCCCACAGATCATAGGTTCAGTTTGCAAGCAGAGGACGACGAAACTGAAATTGAATTTTTGTCTAGGCAAAGTATTATCAGATACTTCTATACATCTCCAGCGACATTTTAAGTAATACTTCTAATTAAATCATAGTTTAAATGATGTCGTTATCAACATAAAGATATTTTGACTCGTGCTTTGAGATAGGCTACGTGAATTATTTTAAAGCGCTTCTGTAAGCAGTATCAAAATTAAGCTGATTTGTGATTAGTTGAGCTGTCCTCCACGGAACCTATTATGCCGCTGCAAATAAGAAGTCCTGACTTCCAAAGCTAGGGCAAATACATAAATCACGTGAAGATAGCTTAATAATTAAATAGAAGTAAAAGAACGATGTGGAAAGGGACACACAATTTCAGGCAGTCTTGTGTATTAGCCGAAAGAGTCTGTTAGAACCAGTTTTTTCAGAGTGCAGTTTTAGAATACGGTTTACAAGAGTACTTTTCATCTGAAGCAGTCAAGCTGTTATAGATCAAGTGTTCGAAAGCGATCTGGGATTTATGAAAACAAAGGGGAGTTCAGTAGATTTATATCACAATACACAGTTAATTTTTCATTTAAATGTAGTTTTGGTCTTTACAGCTTAGGAAACCGACGCCGTCCATGTATGATGAACAAAACAATACCTCGAGTATTCATGACACAAGTAAAGCCTGCAGCTGCGAGTGCACGATTTCATGGTATTACGATAAACGTTCTCTCGCTTCACATTCGATATGCACATACACACTAGGAGTTTGTTACACGCGGAAATGAAAGTGGCGAGTGGAGGACAATGAAACAAGCAACTAATCGTAATCAAAACATTTGCGGAAACCAATCCAAGTGATGATGTTCCTAGCGCTGAAAGGATGTGTAGTTGGTACCCGCATGTTGTGCATTAAATAAATACTTTTCGGAATAAAACTCAGTCGTCATTTCCAAATATATTTTTATTATGCTTTACCTTTTTGTACAAATTGCCATCTTAAGAAGCCCACGAAATTAGGTATGCTATGATGGAGTAACGCACAATAATTTTTTCTCCCCTAGTATTGTAGCTAGGATGTAGAAATTTCACGACGATGTAGTTTGAAGTTTGCGCTACGCTGAGTATTTCGTTGTCATGAGCTGCTCTAGCGAGAAAAACCTGAACTACGAAACAAACTTGGCGATCATGTTACTGTCTTCATCTATTGAAGAGGAGCGAAGTGAAGTTCGATATTTTTGGGCCAAGGGGCATAAACCGAGTGAAATTCAGAGTAACATGCGTGACGTGTATGGGGACGACCATATGGACCGTAGAAATGCCTCCAGGTGGTGTGCAACCCACCAAGAGGGCCAGGTCATCCTTAGTGAATAGCCACGTTACTGATGGACGGTAACAGTTACAACCCCGCGCAGTGTCGGAGTCATCGAGGCAGCTATTTTGAACGACCGGCGTGTGTAGCAGCGAACCTTATCGCAGGAGTTCCACATTTCCTACGGTGCGGTGTATGATATTGTTCATGACACGTTGAAATTTTGTATAAAGTTAGTGCTAGTTAGTGCCTAAGAACCTGACAGACAACTACGAGGGCCAGCAAATGATGAAAATCTGGGATCACTTACGCCGCAGAAGAGCACGACTTTCTGAAAGGAATCGTCAGCGGTAATGGGTCATGGGCGTACCACTACACGACCGAAACCAAAAAGACCTCTTCTAGAGGGAACATGCAGGTTCTCCACTGCGAAAAAAATTCAGAGTGACCCACTTTGCTAGGAAATTGCTTGTGGCAGTGTGCCGGGAGCATTGTGTGTTATTGGTGGCCCTTGCTGAAAATGGGACCACTGTGAAGGCTGCAACCTACATTAAAAGATTGGTTAAGCTGTGTCGTGGTTACATGAAAACCACCGCAACGTTAATGTTGACGGTGTCAAACTTCTTCATAATAGTGATTGCCCCATGTTGCTTCTCATGTTTGTGAAAAAAGCGGAAAAATTGGGTGGGAGATGCTCCAGCATCCACCATACAAGCCGGACGTTGCTATTGCTGTTTGGTACCACTAAGAAATTCCTGGTCTGGCAACTTCATGCGACGGTTGCGGAAGCGAAATCAGCAGTCTGCAAATGGATACAGTCCAACTAAACGGGCTTCTGCGAACAGGGTGTATTTATACTGGTACTACTGTGGAAGTCATGTGTTACGAACGTTCGTGATTATGTAGAAAAGTGGGTTAAAGATGTAAGTTCATTTGTGAGAGTTTTGTTTTGTTACCTGTTAAACTTCGTGGTGACAAAATTATTGTGCGTTACTTTCCGACCTCCCGTGGTATAAATTTTTACTTGAACATGAATATTAAAATTAATTATATTAACTTATCTTGTTTGACGACATCTGTAACGCTATACCCCAACAGCATAAATAGTCCTGTCACCGGAAAAGCCACGTACAGCACAGATACACTACTGGCCATTAAAATTGCTACACCACGAAGATGATGTTATACAGACGCGATATTTAACCGACAGGAAGAAGATGCTGTGATATGCAAATGATTAGCTTTTCAGAGCATTCACACAAGGTTGGCGCCGGTAGCGACACCTACAACGTGCTCACATGAGGGAAGTTTCCAACCGATTTCTCATACACAAACAGCAGCTGACCAGCGTTGCCTGGTGAAACATTGTTGTGATGCCTCGTGTAAGTAGGAGAAATGTGTCCCATCACGTTTCCGACTTTCATAAACGTCGGATTGTAGCCTATCGCGATTGCGGTTTATCGTATCGCGACACTGCTGCTCGCGTTGCTCGAGATCCAGTGACTGTTAGCAGAATATGGAATCGGTGGGTTCAGGAGGGTAATACGGAACGCCGTGCTGGATCCCAACGACCTCGTATCACTAGCAGTCGAGATGACAGGCATCTTACCCGCATGGCTGTAACGGATTGTGCAGCCCCGTCTCGATCCCTGAGTCAACAGATGGGAACGTTTGCAAGACAACAACTGTGGTGTCACCGCCAGACACCAAACTTGCTAGTGGTAGCCTTTAAATCGGCCGCGGTCTGCTAGCATACGTCGGACCCGCAGGTCGCCACTTTCAGTGATTGCAGACCGAGAGCCGCCACACGGCAGGTCTAGTCTAGAGAGACTCCCTAGCAATCGCCCTAGTTGTACAGCCGACTTTGCTAGCGATGGTTCACTGTCTACATACGCTCTCATTTGCAGAGACGAAAGTTTAGCATAGCCTTCAGCTACGTCATTTGCTACGACCTAGCAAGGTGCCATATTCAGTTACTACAATTACTATCTTCAAGAATGAGTTCTGAACAGATAACATTGTGAATCATGAACCGTCAACAGCGACGTTCATCATTAATGGATTCATGTTAAGTATGAAACGAATTACGTCCGCTTTCTGAATTCTCATTCCTTGTCATGTTCCAGACCTCACGTCAGCATAGTTCTTCCCTTCTCACGCCAGCCTGCGTGAGCTAAAACGCGTGCACTTCGGCCTCCACTCGTAACACGGTGTTGGCTCTTCTGGTAACACAAAAACAACAATCTGCACGAACAGTTCGACGACGTTTGCAGCAGCATGGACTATCAGCTCGGAGACCATGGCTGCGGTTACCCTTGACGCTGCATCACAGACAGAAGCGTCTGCGATGGTGTACTCAACGACGAAACTGGGTGCACGAATGGCAAAACGTCATGTTTTCGGATGAACCCAGGTTCTGTTTACAGCATCATGATGGTCGCATCCGTGTTTGGCGGCATCGCGGTGAACACACATTGGAAGCGTGTATTCATCATCGCCATACTGGCGTATCACCAGGCGTGATGGTATGGGGTGCCATTGGTTACACGTCTCGGTCAGCTCTTGTTCGCATTGCCGGCACTTTGAGGCAGTGGACGTTACATTTCAGATGTCTTACGACCCGGGGCTCTACCTTTCATTCGATCACTGCGAAACCCTACATTTCAGCAGGATAATGCACGACCGCATGTTGCAGGTCCTGTACTGGCCTTTCTGGATACAGAAAATGTTCGACTGCTACCCTGGCCAGCACATTCTCCAGATCTCTCACCAATTGGAAACGTCTGGTCAATGGTGGCCGAGCAACTGGCTCGTCACAGTACGCCAGTCACTGCTCTTGATGAACTGTGGTATCGTGTTGAAGCTGCATGGGCAGCTGTACCTTTACACGCCATCCAAGCTATGTCTGACTGAATGCCCAGGCGTATCAAGGCCGTTATTACGGCCAGAGGTGGTTGTTCTGGGTACTGACTTCTCAGGATCTGTGCACCCAAATTTCGTGAAAATGTAATCACATGTCAGTTCTAGTATAATGTATTTGTCCGATGAATACCCGTTTATCA
Organism: Schistocerca americana; assembly: GCF_021461395.2. Lineage (NCBI taxonomy): Eukaryota > Metazoa > Arthropoda > Insecta > Orthoptera > Acrididae > Schistocerca > Schistocerca americana. The sequence continues at coordinate 631,628,366 of NC_060123.1, read as the reverse complement.
TGTGTGTTTCTTCTTGGTGTAGCAATTTTGATGGCCAGTAGTGTACTTTGTATAGAGGTAACAAAAATGCTTACTTGCAACTGCGCGTTTTCGTCACAGTTTCATTAGTGCGCACAGCGCTGCTGGGTGGACATATTCGTTTCGAATACGAGCGGAATCTGGGGGGGGGGGGGGGAGGGGGGACCGCAGCGGCAGGGTCCGCTTAATCAGAACGGCATCAGGCGCGCCGTCGCCGACTTTCATTAAGTTTGGCTCGGTCGGTTTATTTCGTGCGCGATGGCACGCGACGCGCTGCGCCGCGTGTCCCCGGGACAACCGCCGCACCGGTCGCCGTGTCCCTGCAACTGACGCAAGGACGGGGAAGCGTGCCGGCTGGACGGCCGCAATTTGTCAACGCCACGCCGCCGCCGTCACTCGCCGACGTGCCGGGCTGGACCGCGTGCGCCCTGCCCTGCCCTGCGGTTTCTCCGCCAGCGTCGATCGGACGTTTGCACTGGTCCCCCTCCACCTGAATCTCTCGCTCTCTGCCGTCGCTATCTCCGTCCACCTCTAGTGAACTACGCACGGATATCCATGCACGGCGGGACCGGCCAAGGCGAAATAAAAAAAAAAAAAGAGAGTGGAAAAGAAACGTAGAAAGAAAGACAAATCCATTAAATTTATGTAGCCGCTGCGGTAATCCCTCATCCCTTTCGCATCGAAGGGGTTTCCTCGTTACCGGAGATCACAAGAAAATTGGATCCAGCGAATAAATGGTGGTTTTGGGTGGCGGCTCTAGCCCCGGCCGGGCTGCAGCGGCCACACACACACACACACACACACACACACACACACACACAGGCGTCGCTACTGCCCGGCCAGAGGCTCCGACGACCGCGCGAGCGCAGGGGATATATATGGACCCAATAGCATAAGCCTTCATCTGCGCCCGCCGGCTGCAGATTTATGAAATGTCTGTGAATTCGGCGGGGCACATAAATTCCGGCGCCCCGCCCTTCCCCCCCTGTTGGGGGCCGCTCTTTTTCCATTTCCGGTGGCGGCAGCCGCAGTCGCAGCCGCCCCATCGGCTCCTGTCGGATGAACCGGGGAGGCCGCTCTTGCCGGACTACCCACCTAGCGGCAGCGCCGGTATTAATTACCGCCGCCACTGCTGCACCTGCACGCGGGCGTCGCCGCTCGAGTGCATTATCGCATTCCAGGTAGCTGGTCCACTCGCCCCTACACCACACACGGGAATGCTTTGTACAAACGTTTACTAGATTGGATCAGCAGTACTCTCCCATCCCACTCTGATGACGATCTTGTGGATGGACGCTCCTAAGGAACTGCACAAAGACCAACACAAAATGTTCATATGGTCTAACGAATACAAGCTTGTAATGTTGATGCATTAATTTGTTCTGAAAGCGGTGCTGATATTCAAGATAATAAAAGCGGTTTAAAAGCCGTGAGCTATCTGGGGAACTTATCCTTGCGTTACTGACAAACTGTTTCACCAGGTATCCAGTCTAGCTTACCAAATTGCCAACCAGACTAACATTAATTATAGTCTTTTGATAGTCATCTTAAGACAACCGGTGATATATATACACAAAAAGAGAATTTAAATAAAAAGAAATAAATCAGTTTATATTTGGACATTTATTTTAACTTTGATCATTGTTCCGTTAAAATTTCAGCATATTAAACTTGATTCATAACTAAACTGGTGCCTTATTTAGGACTGTGAAAATGAGAGTTGGTAAACTTATGGAACACATCAAATATGGAGCCAAGATTGGGAGACTGCATACAACACAGCATTCATAAAATAACACACGAAGAACGTTGGAACATATGCAAGAGGAAATTAACCACAACCAACCGATTCAATTCTCACCCAAAGAAGTTACGTTCGTAGCGCAGTACTGTCCGTCATGAAATTACCACACACTGGTATACTAAATTCATACTAACTCTCTGTGAAATCTTCCCGAAAAGAATAGCTGAGGGCTACTTTGATGATTACACTACATGCTTCACGTGGTGTACTTGGTTTACACAAAGAGTGTAACTCCACAATAATCTTGATAATTAAAGTAAATTACATCGAAACACAAATTACAAAAGAGAAACCTCGAACTGGTTACTATCGTCTTACTATTAACCTGATGGGTCAAACAATTGTATAAGCACGTGGTACTGGTCTCACAAAGTACACCCCACGTGGGTTGAACATAAAGAAAAGTTGCTATATTGAAAGTATTGTCAAGACGAGACGTTATAATCTCACGCACATTCGCATTTAAGATTGATGCTCTTAGTTAGAGTTACTGATCATCCACACGTGGTTCCACTTTACTCACAAAGAAGTGACAAAGCAACTACTGGAAGATATTCTCAACTTCACACTCGAATTACACTGCGTTGCAATTTAAGATTTAGATCTAAACTGGAAATAAAGGTGATTAAATTTTCAATTAGGCTGAACTTAAGAAATCCGTTGTCCTACAGACTTAGCAGGGACGGGCTTAGCCGGAGATCTTACCACTTCAGACGCTCGCCGTGGACAGACTGCCCTGGGCCCCTACCAAGGGTGCTTCCACATACAAAACGGAAGTGACCAGAGAGGCAGCTTCCTATACCAATATGACACGGGACGGACAGGACCATACAAAGAATAGAAACCTCTTTGCTTTTAGAAAGCGTAGCTACCTGTTCCGACATTGGCCCTACTGTTCTCTAGCAGACAGGCTTGTCTGCTACCATCAAGCATGCAACTAGAAACACATTTGCTCATTCATCCTTTCACGCAGAAGGGAAGGGGGATGACAGTATCTTATCATATACGGTACATAAAAGAAAGCGGATGTAGGTCCCATATGAGACTGTGTGACATGAATTACATATAAACTGTGTTTTAAAGTGTAGTAGTGTGACAGATCGTTCTTGATTATGTGTAAAAGTAACACGTTCCACTGCTCAGTCTCCTCCCAGATAGTCAGAAACACCACAGTAAATTTAGAAATGGAATGTATGCCGTAAATGACAACAGTTTTAAGAAATTAACATGAAAGGAATCCAACAGAGACCTTTCAAGCTGTCTTGAAATGTTGGTAAATGCAAGATATTTGATACACGATTCCTTAATCGTACCACACTTACACACCATATCTTAAATACCATAAGGGGAAGCGGGATGGAATCATGGTTTGGTAGTCGGAATTTATAATTAAGACATTTTATTGACATTACCCCTTTAAAATAATTGCCAATTACAAATTATGGACGAGCCGCTAGACAAAACTTGGCAAATACACTTAGAAACCCAACGTACTGAGTACTCTAACAAACAATTCGAAATTAAGGAAACGGGGTTACCGACAAACTTGAGAACTTCAAACTCCCATGTAGGACTTCCCTCAAAACAGATATAAGGAAAACAATTACAGGTGAGGCGTGACTTAATAGCACTTGAACAATAGTGCCAAGCTAAGATGCCATTACATAACATGATAGAACCACTTATATAAAACAAACTACAACAGAAACACTGATGTTATAAAATAAATGTTCACGTGCTCAGACGTGTTAATAAAAAGTTACTAGAATAAGCTGCACAAGGAATTCAGCAGATGCTATGCAGTTCAAGGTTTAGCCAGTTGCCAGTCCCTAATATTTAAGAAAACAAGTTCATATACAAACAGGTTACATGCAATATATATATCTACCACCTTAACCCGCCTTGACAGAAGGAACATAAATACTAAACTTTGGAAGGCGATATGTGAACAACTCCGGTAGTGGCCAGGTTCTTAAACACTGCCAGTCCTTGACGTCGGATGACATATCACTCCCCGCCAAGGCTCTGGCACAATCAAAAGTTCTTGCCCGAATCAAAAAGAAATTCTAATAACTCTGAAACAGAAACCGTCGGCAGAACCTTTGACTCACTTACACATGGGCAGCTGTATTACTAGAGTGCAGGCTTTAAAAACGGCAACATGAAATAATTTGATTGAAAGAGACACAACCGTCTTAAGGTTCGACTATGAAGGTCTCACTACAGTAATAAAGTTTAAAATCTCTGAGTGCGTCGCTGAACAAACACAATTACGACGACATACCCCATATCAGGTACACAACACGAGGGAGCGGGTTCCACAGCTTCACCGCTTCCCTTCAGATTTTGTTCCCAGCAAAGTCACAGAAGCTGTATCTCCAAGCTGCCTATGTCGCCAAAACGCCCAACCAATTTCACACCACAACGTGTAACGGTCATTAAGCTCGTTCGGTAGCCGTTGACTCTCGTTTCCCAGCGAATGTCACGAGATCCCGAGGGTTACATGTCGCAGGCTAACAACCAACTCGCTTCGCCCATCAACCCGGAAGATAAGACATGCGAAAAACAAAGATAACTTAGCTCAACCACAATCGATCTCAACGATGCATGAAAAAAATAAAACTGGCGCCAGCTCTTCACGGCTTGTGTATAACAAGGAAGAAAACTGGAAGAAACGGCCAAATATTGTATCAAATGATTTGTCAAAGGCAAGAAATAAAGTAAATTACAGAAACATTTGACGTGCCCTTCAATTACGCTTGAAAACATGTATAGCAGCTGAGAAGTGTTGTCTAGGAAGCCTGCATACTCGGTTCCCTAGACAAACAATCAACAATTCGTATTAATGAGTTTTATTGCAATACTTAATTTGATCAATGTGTCGCAGGCAAAGGGTGACACACAGAATAATCAGTCCTGTTCAGAATAGTCAAACTCAGATCCCTAACGACGTGGCTGACATTGAAGCTGCTATCCAAGTGCTTAAGGTTGGCACTGCTATCCAAGTGGACGTCGGGCACGGCTTTTACGTCTTCACATACGGGTTGCTGCTGTTGCGTTGTCGTCCTGGAAGGGAGGTCGGTCAGCGTGCGATTCGCTGTCTTCTTCTCACAGCCTTCTCTTCCCTGTCGTTCCTGGCGCTGACTTCACGCCATAACAAGAAGGTCGCATGTTACTGACCTAAGGACACCACTGAGTGAAATTCCGCGACACAGATACCCTCCAGAATTAATCATAATTCTAAGATTACATGTTCAACATTGGATTTAAATTGTCAAGAGTCACTTCATTTACTGTACATGATTTCAAGTATCAGTCAAAGGCGCATCAAATGCTTTTCTAATCTATTTTATGTCTCACTTTTACACAACTTATTTCACAAGACATTTCACCTTACTTCCAGTTTTATGTCCTGAGTTACTTACAATACGCTCTAAGACACGAAAGACACATCACATCGGAGTCATGCGAATGGGGTGGAAATCGGGTTATGAGATGTACATGTACAGACAAACAAATTAATACAATTTGAGAAAAATCGGATGTTTTATTCAAGAGAAAGAGCCTCATAGATTGAGGAAGAGATTAACGTGTTGGTCCTCCTCTGGCCTTCAGCAAACAGTTATTTAGCTCGGCATTGATCGACAGATTTGTTTGATATCCTAAGAGACAGAGATTCTGTTCACCTAGCACATTAGATTTCCAATATCACGAGTTCGTTCGAGGGCCCTGCGCATAATGCTCCAAAGTTGACAGCTGGGAAGAGATCCAGTCACCTCGCCGGCCAAGGTACGGTCTGACAAGCACGAAGACAAGCGTCAGACACTCTCGCCGTGTTCGGGCGGGCATTATCTTGCTGAAATGTAATACCAGGATGGCTTACTATGAAGGGGAACAAAACGGGGCGTAGAATATCGTCAGCGCCTACCTTAACAATTTTTAGCCTGTCGTCCCTTTCACGCCACCACGCACGCACCTCCCTCCTATTACTTCATGGCTGAGCTATCCCTTCCATTGGACTAGTCGTCGAAAATCGCCGAAGTGTCCGCCGAACATTGATTTGGAGCCAGGCCAAACATATAAGTAATGAAAATGGAACACCACAGCCGCATATTCAAAATATTTATTAATGCGGTTACTGGTTTCAGTGCTACATTTGCGTCATCTTCAGACACTGTTTATCAAACAAATACAGTCACAACGTCTGTGTCTAATAACTTAAGTCATGTAAAAAAATAAGGTACCATAACTGATTCAAAATCACAAGAGGGACGAAATAACCAAAGTGTATAAATATATACATAATCATAAAATGCATGAAGGTGTATTAACATAAAAACACACAGTAGAAAAATGTATCACGGTAATCAAACATGTGATTATTAGCATATGTAAAAAAGTGGAACCATCTAAATTAATTATTGGCTTACTTTAAAACGACGACAGTGTAAAACAGAATAATCTCCAGCAATTATAGATTCTGAAAAGGGCATAATATCAAATACTGTCCAACTAAAAAATATACAGTGGTATGCAACAAACATGATGTATAAATTATTGTTGAAGCGGTGTAAGGTAGGGAAAACGGCAGCAACGATCCACAAGGTGCAGGTCAGCCGCAAGCAAAGTATAAAACCAAACAATAACAAACGTAGACACTATGTTTTGGATGGATGACCTCCAAGGAACAAAAGTAACAATCTGATCTAAAGCCGTTATTAATGTCACGTCGATCCTGCGTTCTTTGTTACACTTCGAAGGCAACTGAAAATTGCTCAGAGATGTTGATGCACAGAGGGGTAGTTTATAGACCATACTTCGCGATTTATTTTTACCATCGTCGGCGAAAAACTGCTGATCGACATATTCATCAACCATTCACATCTGAAGTCAACGAAAGGGCATAAATGCAGTTAACGGGCGTTGGGAGAGTCACAAAACACAAGTTCATCGAGTAACGACGTTTCTCTTACCATGCACTATGTGCAACAGTTAAGATGCACGTTAAAAACATAGTAAGAACAATACGGCTAACAAGGGAACCTCCCCATCGCACCCCCCTCAGATTTAGTTGGCAGAGTGGATAGGCCTTGAAAAACTGAACCCAGATCAATCGAGAAAACAGGAAGAAGTTGTGTGGAACTATGAAAAAAATTAGCAAAATATACGAACTGAGTAGTCTACGTGTAACATAGGCAACTTTAAGGGTAATGTGCTGTCAGGATAGCCGTGGTCCTGTGGTTAGCGTGAGCAGCTGTGGAGTGAGAGGTCCTTGGTTCAAGTCTCCCCGCGACAGAAAATTTTAATTTTTTGTTTTCAGACGATTATTATCTTTCCGTCTGTCCGTCCGATGTGATCACTTTTTTGGGAGTGATAATCACATCCACAAGAAAACCTAAATCGGGCAAGGTAGAAGAATCTTTTTACCCATTCGCCAAGTGTACAAGTTAGGTGGGTCGACAGCATATTACTGTCATGTGACGCACATGCCGTCAACAGTATCGTATAGAATATATCAGACGTGTTTTCCTGTGGAGGAATCGGTTGACCTATGACCTTGCGATGAAATGTTTTCAGTTCCCATTGGAGAGGCACGTCCTTTCATCTATTAATCTGACGGTTTTGCGGTGCGGTCGCAAAACACAGACACTAAACTTATTACAGTGAACAGAGACGTCAATGAACGAACGGACAGATCACAACTTTGCGAAAATGAAGAAAGTAAATTTTTCACTCGGGGGAGGACTTGAACCATGGACCTCTCATTCAGCAGCTGCTCACGCTAACCACAGTACCACGGCGCTCATGACTGCACATCACCCTTGAAGTTGCATATGTTGCACGTGGACTACTCAATTCGTATATTTTGCTAATTTTTTTCATAGTTCCACACAACTTCTTCCTGTTTTCTCGATTGATCTGTGTTCAGTTTTTCAAGGCCTATCCACTGTTCCAACTTATAGCTAAATCTGAGGGGGGTGCGATGGGGAGGTTCCCTTGTAAGTAAAAGCTACAACTAATACCTTAATTTAAGTGGGCCAGGCAGACGAAGCTTGACTATGGAAAACAGCTGTACAACCTACAGATCTGAACTCTAGGTTTTGAAACACCATGTCACTGGAGGTCGGAAGGATGTAAATGGAAAAAACGCGCAACGCAAATTTTCAACAGAAGTTTCCACCTGAACGTACCGAATGCGTAGTGGCGAGGAAAACAGAAAAAACTGAAAGGAATTTCTCTCTCCTGCAAGCACGGTTATTACATTTTTAGCACGCGTCCAGAACAATGTTTGTGCAAATTTAACGACAAGTTTCAAACCCTGAGGCTAACCATATCGTTGTTTAACCGGCAACAGTAGTTGTTTTCGAATGCTAAAAAGCTCCGAGGTAGAACGAATCAGTTTATGGCCTCTCTGAACCTGTGAATTTTTCAGGCGTGACATTTGGCACTCGTGGCTGTGGGCAGAAAAATTTTCAACTATTATAAGTGAATGTAAATGCCAGGAACTTCCTGTAAATAACGAGTACAGCCATTCCGGGATGAAAAGCGCATGCTGTATTCACAGGAGTGCCTATACATACTGTGAAAAACAAAACATAACGCACCCCTAGTCACGTTTTGTACCCTCCGCGCAGAAACCTGATTTGAAAGGACACACAATCCCTGCCTGAAGAGAGCTTCTCTAATTGTTTCTGACAGAGCCAGAACGCGGCGCCCGCGTTTCGCGTAGTGTAAGGAGCGCACGTTAAAAGTGAATGTCGGAGTGTGTGATTTCTCCCAGGCGTGAAATCCTCGTCGCGAACAGGAAATTTTGCTTTAAACATGGGCAACGGGGGCCACAATGGCGCGGCGGAGGTCGGACGCTAGCGCGGATGCCGCCGCAGTGGGTGTGTCGTCCCAGCGAAGCCTAACAAAGTATTCAATTTTGCGGCTGTGGTCAGATTTGGAACACCTGCGCCCGGCTTAATTAAACCTTCATGCCGTGCTTTGTGTGACTGCGGCGTCGCCACCCACAAAGGGAAATGCACGGCTCTGCAAGCGCGAAAGCGCGCAGGTGTTCTCCCGGAGGAAGCGGGCACTTCACGGCTGCGTCCAATAGAGCCCCCCCCTCCGCAGTTCCAAACGCCACGTAAACTGGTAAGCTCCACGCAGCGGAAATTTACGAGACTCACCGCAAAAACACATGTCACGGCACCAAGATTGTTCTTAGAAACCGAGAAAAATATATTGTGAGTGGAGAGTCAGAGGAAAATGGGAATTTAAAAAAGTTCAAAAAGACGGACCAGTAGTACGCAAACTAGTAATCATGTTACTGACAGTGTGCCAAGTGTTAAGTAGGGGGGAGCATCGTACAGTGTACAATAGGATGGCTCCCATTTGGTACTTTTTAAATTTTTTTCTTAATTTTCCTTGCTGTATCCTCCATTGTGATTCAGTCCAACTGTATATTTTGGGTCAATAGGGTAAGAAAGGGAAGTGCCCCTGGGCCTTCAAAATCGGGGAGTCCAAATAAGAGAAGGAAAACTTCGCTATATATTGCTTCCACATGTATAAAACACGGCCTTTGTACCGTCGGCTTCGCCCGCTTGCGTGAATCTCTCCTCTTTCTCCCTCTTTCTGTCCACCCCGTCCCCCCTCCTACCCTCCCTCCCTCTCTCTCTCTCTCTCTCTCTCTTCCTCTCCCTCTCCCTCCCTCACCCCTCCCCCTCCACCTCCGCTCGCTCTCTGCCCATCTATCACATCATCATCCCTCACCTCCACCTAACTGGGAAATGGTTTTTAAGTAAGTGGTATGTGTGTCAAGTTGGGTTGAATGGATCGCTTTGTCGTAAAGCTGTTTGTCCATTAACAGCCCTTCTTCTCAGGAATGAGTACAGGTACAGGGTTGACATTTGTATCAGACTAGCAGAGTACTCGGATTTGCTGGGTTGTGTATTTATTTCAGTCTTCTACTAATCCATCTCCTCTTTCTCCGACTCCCTATCCGTATTGTCCTTCTCTTGGTTCACAACATCCAACCCACTCTCTCTGTTCATCTCCTTCTGCTCCTCTCTCCGTCCATCTGCTGCTCCCCACTATTTACGTCCAACTGCTCCTCCTCCTTCTGTTCATCTGTTCCTTCCCCATCCGCCCAGCTCCTCGTCCCCCCGTAAGTCCGTCTCCACCTCTCCCTCTTTCTCCTCCTCACCTCCGTCAAAAACCATCTCGTCCTTCGCCATCTCTCTATCTCCTCCTCCCCTCTGTCTCCACTTTATCAACATCACCCCAACAAGAGGTTACTAGCTCTTACTTCCAAAGTGTTTCTTTTCAGATAGTAAGTAATATATTTCCGAACGGAAGGTTACCTGATTGTAAGTAATAGGTGCACCAAGTTTGGTTGAAATCGTTCCAGAGGTTTAGAATGACCTTTTTAACCTTGTCTTTGCCTGTGCACGTTCGTGTCAGTCATATTTAACATACTTCACACACATTTGTACACATATTTCACCTGTGCCTCTGGCTATTGAACTCTGCAATTTTGTTCACACGCAGCTTAGTTTTCATGACGTCATAGCTCCTGGTTGGTTGGTTGGTTTTTGGGAAAGAGACCAAACAGCGAGGTCATCGGTCTCATCGGATTAGGGAAGGACAGTGAAGGAAGTCGGCCGTGCCCTTTCAGAGGAACCATCCCGGCATTTGCCTGGAGCGATTTAGGGAAATCACGGAAAACCTAAATCAGGATGGCCGGACGCGGGATTGAACCGTCGTCCTCCCGAATGCGAGTCCAGTGTGCTAACCACTGCGCCACCTCGCTCGGTCCATAGCTCCTGGACTGATAATGATGATACAATTTTGCGGGTGCAACCCAGTAGTATGTGAGCATACTAACTGAGAAATGCATTGCGAATAGTTAGTTGAAGAAGTTACATATTAAAGCTACATGCATGATGCGCCAGGTTATCCGGAGTCTCATTGCTTATAACGCCGCATCGCCTGAAATGTTCAAATGTGTGTTAAATCTTATGGGACTTAACTGCTAAGGTCATCAGTCCCTAAGCTTACACACTACCCAACTCAAATTATCCCAAGGACAAACACGCACAGCCGGCCGAAGTGGCCGCGCGGTTCTGGCGCTGCAGTCTGGAACCGCGAGACCGCTACGGTCGCAGGTTCGAATCCTGTCTCGGGCATGGATGTGTGTGATGTCCTTAGGTTAGTTAGGTTTAACTAGTTCTAAGTTCTAGGGGACTAATGACCTCAGCAGTTGAGCCCCATAGTGCTCAGAGCCATTTGAACCATTTGAACAAACACGCACACCCATGCCCGAGGGAGGACTCGAACCTCCGCCGGGACCAGCCGCACAGTCCACGACTGCAGCGCCCAAGACCGCTCAGCTAATCACGCGCGGCCCGCATCGCCTGAACTATGTCTCGTTCAATGATGCATTTTTGCAGGAACTTTCAATGATAAATGTAAATAACGTCTGCAGAATGTCTTGCACACAGAGTTAACAGTAGAAGAAATAAATTAAAAGGTCAGCTACGTTCCATGATGAGCAAAACCGTGATAAGTGGTAAGCTTCCTTCCTTTCATCATATTTTTTGAGGGGTCATGGAGAACAAGTCTCGTAAAAGTCAGTTCAGTTGAGAGATACCGCCACTTACGTCGCTTATTATGACACTCACAAACTCGCTCGCCACAACCTACGTATGTAATGTTACATGAATAATTAGAGTGCGAGTCCCAATACTTATGTATTAGATATACCGACACGATGTTCATTTTTCTTGCCGTGCCAAATATTGACAAAACCACAGACTTTCGACAGTGCCCGCCAGCGTGGCCGCCACAACGGCAGCCACGACATTGTCTCCTGATGAAGGTGACGATGGCATTCGCTAGGAACTTGAGGTTCTACACAAATTTAAAGCAGCAAAAAATTCGACCATATTTTGTACAAGATTTTTGTCACCATAAACTTCACATTACTTCTTCACGACACATTTGCTTTTTTTCCTAATGTAGCCTGATTGTTAACTTCATTCTGCTTAAATGAACGGTTTCCTATTTCACAGATGAGGCAGGTCAGGTGACAAGACGGGTCTGTAACTACAAGACACGTAGCTTGAGGACAGAAGAGGGCAAAGTCATTCCTTTTTACGACACAACCGAGACCACCCCAGTTGCGTACCACTTTCGAGAGTGAGTAGCAGTCGTGGCAAGCCTTCGTTAGCAGGAGACAAATATATTTGCTAGGATGCTGCTCTGACGAAATAACTGGAAGCAAACTCCCATCTGTCAGAGAGACGGAAATACGCTCAGGTGACAGAAGTCACGGAATAGTGATATGCGCAAATACAGACGGCGGTAGTATCGCATGTAAAAGGTCAGTACATCGATGGAGCCGTGGTTTGTGATCATGTAATTCATGTGAAAATGTCTGCAAAGTGACTATTCTGCACGACGGGAATTAACAGACCTTGAACTCAGAATGTTAATTGAAGAAAGACGCATGGTACATTCCATTTCGGAAATAGTCAGTTTGGTATACAGCCTGGAAGGCGGCGCGTCGGTCTGCTGGTGTAAACTGAAGAGTTCGCCGAATGTAGGAAGCGAGTAGGAGCAGGTGAGGTAAAATTCTCGGCTCGTAGACCTGCACAGCGCCGGCTAGAGGGCGCTGTCGTCGGTGTTTGTGTCGTAGTGCCACCCGTAAAAGTACATTTAATAAAGAATATTAGTCAATGACATATACGTAACTTTTGGTGAAGATGAGCACGTAGGTGCGAAGCCGTTGTCCATGCATCAAAGCTAGCAGTTAGTAGTAGTTGGACAAACTATCATTGAAGTAACAAAGTAATGGCTAGCCCCCTATGAAGTAGAAGCTAAGTTGCTTGGTCGTCTGCTCTTGATCAACTGGGTTGACCGAGCGAGGTGGCGCAGTGGTTAGCACACTGGACTCGCATTCGGGAGGACGACAGTTCAATCCCGCGTCCGGCCATCCTGATTAATGTTTTCCGTGATTTCCCTAAATCGCTCCAGGCAAATGCCGGGATGGTTCCTCTGAAAGGGCACGGCCAACTTCCTTCCCCGTCCTTCCCTGATCCGACGAGACCGATGACCTCGCAGTTTGGTCTCTTCCCACAAAACAACCCCCCAACCCCCAACTGGGCTGAAACTGGAGCGGCGTTCGTAGAGCTGCACAGCGCCGGCTAGAGGAAGCTATCGTCGGTATCGTAGTGCCAACCTAAGAACTTGTACATACACTGTGGCATCGTAGCTATCGATACCACAGTCAGGGAATTCAATATTCTGAGATCCACAGTGTCAAGATACATTACCTCTTACGACGGACAACACAGTGGCCGACGGCATTCGCTTAGCGACCAAAAGCAGCGGCGTTTGTATAGATTTATCAGTGTTAAAAGAGAAGCAACACTGCGACAAACAACCGCAGGAATCAATGTGAGCCGTACGATGAACATATCCGTTCTGACAGTGTAGTGAAATTTGACGTTAATGGGCTATGGCATCAGACGACCGACGCAAGTCTATTTTCCAACAGCACGACATCGCCTGCAGCGCCTCTCCCGGGCTCGTCACCATATCGGTTGGACCCTAGACGACTGGAAAATTGTGGTCTTGTCAGATGAGTCCCGATTTCAGTTGGTATGAGCTGATAGCAGAGCTAGAGTATGGCCTAGACCCCACGAAGCTATAGGCCTAGGATATCAACAAGGCACTGTGCCAGCTGGCGGTGACTCCATAAGGAATTTGTCTGCGTTTACTTGGAATCGATTGGGTCCTCTGGTTATGTTCGCCTACTTGGAGACAATTTGTAGCCATTTATGAACTTCGTTACCAAAAACCGAAATAATTTTTATGGATGACAGTGCGTCATGTCACCAGGCCATCACAGTTGGCTATTGTTTTGAAGAACATTCTGGACAAATCGAGAGAATGATTTGGCTATCCAGATCGGCTGACATGAATTCTGTCGAAATCGTATGGGACATAGTCGAGAGGTCAGTTCATGCACAAAATCCTGCACCAGCTGCAACACTTCGGCAAATATAAACGGCCGTACAGGCAACATGACTCAATATTGTGCAGGATACTTCCAACGACTTGTTAAATCCATTCTACCTCGAGCACTACGCCGCTCAGAAAGAGTTTCGACAATCTATTAGGTGTCAAACGACATTTGTCCTCGCAGTGTGGTTTTCTTTAACACTTCGCGCGCATGTAAACTGTGCACCACTCACATCGGTTGTTCGGGAACTGACGATTTGTAGGAAAAGCAAGATTCCGACACAGCAGTTGAGAAACCGCATGCCAAAATTACAAGGTTTTTATCAACAGTGCAGGCAACTGTAAAAACATATTGATTTTTTAGAATCAGCGGACAACTTCCTTGGCTAAGCACCTAATTTGCTTGCTGAATCAAAAATAAAAATTCAGTGCACTCAGTCGGGAGCAGAATCATGACACCAAGGTTCTAAAAGGTTTCCGGTACAAATCCATGAAAACCTAGAAATTACCTGTAATAGGAACGAAAGGTTGGTTTGAAATGTAACAAGATTATTTTTTTACCAGGTTTGACATGAGTCATGAGTTCCTTGCGGGTTACCCTTTGTAGTGATACGAGAATGGAGATTTCGTCAGTGGTCTGCACCTAGCTAATTGAAAGACAGTTGCAAGTTACTCGGCTAAGAGAGGAGTGGATCTCAAATAATACAACAATAAATCGTTTTAAAACGGCATTGAGAAGTATACTTTCAAAAATCTGTTTTGATCTCATTTGATTTACATCTCACCAATTGCAAACTCCGCACCGAATATTTTTTTTTTTTTTTAAACTTTCATTCCTCCACCGGAAGTGTGGGGCGGGCTCATGGAGGGCTTAGTGCCACTTTGGAGCCTTAGCGTATCCTTATTTTGTGCTGCTGTGGCACTTTTTATTTGGTAGATTGGGTGGTTTAATCCTATCTTCTAATCTATTTTTATTTATTTTGTTGTTTGGTTTTGGGGAATATGCACAACCCTGACATTTGTCTTACGGCTGAGGGAAACCCCATAAAACCTCAGCCAGTGTTGGGGGTCTTTCCTGTTTCTTTCTGTCTTTTATTTAGTTTGGTGTGGTGTGATATTGCCGGCCGAAGTGGCCGTGCGGTTAAAGGCGCTGCAGTCTGGAACCGCAAGACCTCTACGGTCGCAGGTTCGAATCCTGCTCCGGGCATGGATGTTTATGATGTCCTTAGGTTAGTTAGGTTTAACTAGTTCTAAGTTCTAGGGGACTAATGACCTCAGCAGTTGAGTCCCATAGTGCTCAGAGCCATTTGAACCATTTTTTTTTGGTATGATATTGGACGTGCTCCGACAGTTGTTCTCCTGTTGTAATTGCTTCTAAATCCTTGTGTTTTCCGGGATGAATTTGTTCTGCTGCTATTGCGGCTATTTGTGGTGGGTAAGGATACTTGTAGCGTGGGGGATTGTGGTGGAGTTCTGGTTTGATGATTAGGTCTTTATTGTCTCGTTCGTGATATGTCTGTTGTCACCATACGTAGCTATCTCCTTTATTAATCATTCTACCATTGAGTCCGCAACGAAAGTTGTGTGCAGTGTTGTTGTTCAATTCTAGTGGTTTCATATGTGGTAATTATATGCTCGGCACAAGCATATGTGCGCTCAACAGAAAACATAGACTGCGAGTATTCATCTTGAGTCACTATCAGACGGCACAGTTACGCCTTCTAGTTCTCCATCATATTCAGAATAATAATTACCGTAATCACTTTCGCTGTCACTATTTACGCCACCTAAACGTATTATTTTGTCTACCTTGCCGCCGAAAGAATTTTTTTGCTGCATGTACTTTCGCTCGACTTTTTTTAACGTGTTGTCACAATGGAATTAGGTCTTCTTTAGTCACTGAACAAAATTTTTTCCTCGCACAAATGTTTCACAGATGTTACGCTGCATAGAACGCAAGATACCTAGTCTTCCACAACAGACCACATATTCTCTATTGGATTTAATTCCGGGTGGCTAGGAGGAACGAGTAAAACAACGTGACCATCAGTCTGTAGAAACTTTTCGACGGTACTTGGCTTGGTTTTCCGAACAAGCTCATATACAACAGATTTCAGCATCTCATCAGAGAATGGGATACGTTGCTTTCTTAGCCGTTTTCTGATTTCGTCTTTAGTACAACTAGATCTTGGAGGTTTTTTTTATTTTAACTTTGAGATATGGAACACTGTCGAGATACAACACAGAGCTAGATTTTAAGTTCGGAATCACCTTTTCTGTCAACCAATTTCCATAATTTTGTTGGTTCGTGCGGCTCGAGTAATCTCCTATTGCCTTATTTGACTTCTACGTGACAAACGCATTAGGAATAAAGCTATTTCCACAGCCAAATGTTCAAATGTGTGTGAATTTTTAAGGGACCAAACTGCCGAGGTCATCAGTCCCTAGACTTACACACTTCTTGAACTAACTTATGCTAAGAACGACACACACACGTACGCCCGAGGGAGGACTCGAACTGCTGGCGGGAGAGACCGTTTCCACAGCCACCGTAAGTTATTATTGGGCGTTGTCCGATACCGGTCTGCGGAATCTGAGTTGTATTATCTCTCCATGATTTCCCACTTCGTTTGATGAGAAAATGAAAGGTTTATCAACGTAAACAATGTCTCTATTTTCCTAACAAATTTTTTTTAAGTGCTTCGAATAAGCAATTTTTTTTCTCGGATGTCACTTCTCTCTAACAATGACCTTGCTTGATTTTTTCCTGCGGCAACCAAACTTTTTTAATAACTGCCGTACACCAGCGTTGCTATCTTGAAAGTCTACAGCTTCATTCAACTTCTGCTTAATTCCTCCCACTGTTGGCACTCGCTTTTCGGTCAGATAAAAGTTGTACCCAATTCTCCTAACAACGGCCTCTTCAAAACCATCAGTGTCTGTAACTGTTTTGCGTTGACGTTTTTTTATCTCGAGTTACAAACTTGCCTCCTTCGCCAGTTTCCGAAAGCCAGCCTTCCGTTTTAATTTTCTGTGAAACGCCAGTGGTCACTTGGAATATCAGCTGAACTTGCTGCACCGGAATATTTCTGCTCTGAGGGGACTCGTCTTCCGAAACATTAAAATGTCTTCCCGAGACTGACGATTCAGTTTTTGCCTTTGTGCTTTAGAGCATTAATAAACGTAATAATTTCAATTTGACGGCGCTGTACACAGGTGATACAAACACGGAAAAACAAAAGACAATCGAACTTGTGCTGTACTCACAACGGATACACGTGGCAAACTGAATGGCAGCCTAATGTATTAGCGTTGTACAGTATCTCTGTGCGTACGCGCAGTTGTCAGCCGGCGGTTACAATGTAATTGTCGTAAAGCTTTCAGATACCTGGCGCGGAGTGTACGTGTTAATATTAAGACCTCATGTCCGGGAGAGGCGGTCAGTTTGTACTGGTCGTTACTGTTTTACCAGCGCCTGTTTTCCGTTTTCTGGGGAACGAAGCACAACCTCGTTATTACAAAAAGATGGGGACACAAAGCGGCCGGGCCCCTTTCAACGGAACAACTCCAGCATTCGCCTGGAATGATTCAGGGAAATCATGGAAAAACTAAATTTGGTTGGCCGGACTGGGATTTCAACTGTCACGCTTCCGAATGCGGGCCCAACCACTTCGTCACCACGCCGTGCGGCAACCTTCCATTTTGTTGTTGATCCCGAATTGAATAAGTTTTTTTGTACAGTAGTAACTATAAGGTAGCACAAAGGAAATAATCAGACGTAAAATAAGATAGACACTAGCGCACAAGTACAGGATTAGAACGAAAGTGGTGGCCTCACTCGTAATCCATGGAGTACGGAACAATTGTGCACGCCATCTGCGCATATGGCATCAGGCTTTGTCCGTAGCTGAACTGTTTCCGTGACGTATTATCTGATTTGGGTAAGTGCCAGCTAAAATACTTCGTTACTGAGCAGTCTGTGGTTTATTAAAAGGAACTGTGTAGCACAGTATCCTGCCTACTGTAAGATCACATGCGTCATTCGGTATTTGAAAGCTGGTAAGTCTAAATGGGTCAAATGGTTCTGAGCACTATGGGACTTAACATCTGAGGTCATCAATCCCCTAGAACTTAGAACTACTTAAACCTAACTAATCTAAGGAGATCACACACATCCATGCCCGAGGCAGGATTCGAACCTGCGACCGTAGCAGTCGCGGGATTCCAGACTGAAGCGCCTAGAACCGCTCGACCACAGTGGCCGGCTCTTAAGTCTAAACATTCCGAAATTTACCATCAAGTAAAGAAAATGTAAGATCACGCAGTAGTTAATGAAAGAAAGGCGCGGAGGTCACGTGATGTTCGACACTGGACTAATAAACGTGCGCGGAGGAACTCGACGCATACTTTCGCCACTCCTCACAACGGTTAGAAGCAGCAAGAGTAGAACGAAACGGTGCAGTACGCATTTTTACAAAGTTCAGAGAGTTGGTGGGCGGTGAAGATTGGAAACTCATGCCGAGGTGAATTATGCAGTAAATAACTTGATTCGGAGAATGCCGGTAACCCGATGGTGCTCCATGTGTGGACGAACTCTTAGAATCCGAAACTCGATTACAGCACGCTGTTTGTCGTGCACCGCTATGTTACACACTACAATTTCAAGCCCTCTAGCGGCAGATGGCTGCAAATATGTAGACACGAAGAATAAAGATGCAGAATGTTTATAACATTAGTTGTACTAAAAAACGTTGAGAGTTTTTATATAAAAAATTGCGAGGCATTAGTTTTGTCCACGCCCACGTACAAAGCTTCAGCAGCGTTTTACCAAGTGAGCCCATCTGTGCATCGCCTGCGGACGTGACTTTAGCGACCTCTTCGATGTCATTCGAGAGGAGTAGGATATATGCCGACACAAGATTTCACTCTCTTCCTTTTCTCACCCTCTGCATCACAGACATGACACCACACGTGCAGTCCAGTTACTTGCACCTTCAACGCAGTTATGTGTTCAATCAGGTGCTGGAAGGTTTCTTGGAAAATAGCAGCCTGTACTACACTGACCACTGCACTGGGGAGAGATACTGATGTAGGTCGATGAGGCCTGGCACGATGTCGGCGTTCCGAAAGATCCCAAAGGTGTCCTATAGGATTCACGTCAGGACTCCGCAGGCCAGTCCATTACAGGGATGCTATTGTCGTGTAACCATTCCGCCACAGGCCGTGCATTATGAACAGGTGCTCGATCGCATTGAAAAATGCCATTGCCGAATTTCTCTTCAACAGTGGGAAGTAAGAAGGTTCTTAAAACATCATTGTAGATCTGTGCTGTGATAGTGCCACGAAAACAGTAAGGAGGTCAAGCCCGTTTCATGAAAAATACGACCACACCCTAACACCACCGCCTCCGAATTTTACTGTTGGCTCTACACACGCTGGCAGATGACGTTCACCGGGCATTCGTCACACCCACACCCTGCCATCGGATCACCACATGGTGTACCGTGACTCGCCACTCCACACAGCGGTTTTCCACTGTTCAATCGTTCTTTATTTACGTTCCTTACAACAAGCGAGGCGTCGTTTGGCATTTACGGGTTTACCAGCAGATGCTCGACCACAAAATCCATGTTTTGTCACCTCCCGCCTAACTGTCATAGTTCTTGCTGTGGATCCTGATGCAGTTTGGAATTCCTGTGTGATGATCTGGACAGATGTCTGCCTATTACACTTTACAACTCTCTTCAACTGTCGGTGGTCTCTGTCAGTCAGTCGCCCGCGGTGGCTGAGCGGTTCTAGGCGCTTCAGTCCGGAACCGCGCGACTGCTACGGTCGCATTTTCGAAACCTGCCTCGGGCATGGATGTGTGTGATATCCTTAGGTTAGTTAGTTCTAGGGGACTGTTGGCCTCCGATGTTAAGCCCCATAGTGCTCAGAGCCATTTGAACCATTTTTCTCTGTCAGTCAACAGACGAGGTCGGCCTATATGTTTTTGTGCTGCACATGTCCCTTCACGTTTCCACTTGACTATCAGATCGGAAACAGTGGACTTAGGAATGTTTAGGAGTGTGTAAATCTCTCGTACAGACGGATTACACAAGTGACAGACAACTATCTGACCACGTTCGAAGTACGTGAAATCCGCGGAGCGCCCCATTCTGCTCTAAAAATGGTTCAAATGGCTCTGAGCACTATGGGACTTAACATCTGTGGTCATCAGTCCCCTAGAACTTAGAACAACTTAAACCTAACTAACCTAAGGACATCACACACATCCATGCCCGAGGCAGGATTCGAACCTGCGACCGTACCAGTCGCGCGGTTCCGGACTGAGCGCCTAGAACCGCGAGACCACCGCGGCCGGCCCATTCTGCTCTCTCACTATGTCTAATGACTACTGAAGTCACTGATATGGAGTGCCTGGCAGTAGGTAGCAGCACGATGCACTTAGTATGAAAAATCTTTGTTTTTTTGTGGGTGTCCGGATACTTTTGATCACATAGTGTATGTTGGTTTTCGTATGTTAAGGTGCATAAAATATGTTTTTGGGCTGCCTTGTATCATTTGGAGGCAAGCATTGGCGCGCCCTTCAGTGTCGCCAATGGCTGCAGCAGTTGTTACCAATGATCTAGAATTATTTTTCCTCTGGCAGGAAATATTAAAGAGACGGATAGCGACAAATACTAAAATGAACGTGAATGCCGTGTTGCAGTTTGTAAGAACATTACTGGCCTGTCTACGTTTGCAGCACTTCAAATTTTGCGCCAAATGGAAGCACAGAGATCCGCTCGGTATTTTTCCCCCCACGTGAACGCACTGGTTTCCCGGAGGGAGAGCTCCGGCATTTCAATACTGAAAGAAGCGACAGGCTGGCCGATTGTTCATCGAGCGTGGGCAGCTATTATCGCCGCTTTGCGCGTTGCGAGCGACGGCAATTTAACCTGCCCGTTACTCCGACGCTGGAGGAGAAAAAATCCACCGCGCACGACGAGTGAGGGGTGCAAATACAAACAGGATTTGCGATGAAGTGGCGGTTCGGCAGCCAATAACTGCACAGGGAAACAAAAGTGGTAGGCCTCTGGAACCGACCGTCCCCAACGCCCCCCGCCTAGCCGCGTATCCTCTTGGCGTCTGCCGCGGCAGTGGACGCAAGCTGTGAATTCCACGCACTCATTCTGCTGCGGTTTTAATCAAGGCACACAGTACGTGAACGGAGGTCCACAATGCCAGGTCGTCGGTTGTGATGCTGCTGCCAGTGTGTCGGAGGAACGACTGACAGGATGGGGAGGGGGGGAGATAGGTTGGGTGGAAGGCAGGGGGGGGGGGGGTGTGTGTGAAGGTATTGCGGTGGCGTGAGGGGGGGAGTGTGGGAGGAAGCCCCCACCATTCCGGCTGAATGAGGACCGGCCACACACGTGCGCGGCCGTAGTATGGATTCCAATTATTGCGACCGAACAGTTCCGCGGGATCGGCTGCGGGCAGCACCGCTGTTTGCAACTTGCAGCATTTGCTGCTACTCCAGCCATCTCGTTAGCGAGTGCTGAAACTGTGGGGGCGGCGGCGGCGGCGGGCCGATGCGAAGCGGCCCGCGGCTGCCTGGCGTATACAAAGGCAGCAGGTGCCGGCCTGCTCCTTGTTACGTGGAACACCCGGGACTTCCGCCCCCACCTCGCTGTAATGGATATTTGTGGCACTGTGCGCGCCCGTACTCACCCCAACATTCTCTCTCTCCCTCTCTCTCTCTCTCTCTCTCTCCACCCCACACACACCTGCACGCGCACACACGTAACGGGTGGTTCACCTCCTTAATTAGCCCTCCCGGCAGAGCGTGAAGAGATATGCCGAGCTACAATTAGTTCTTGCTTCCCGTGGACGAGGTAGGGTAGAGGGTATGTGTGTATGGCAGGAGCGTGCCTTACCAGTGGGTCACCGCTCAGCTGACACAGGTCGTCTGTCAGAATCTAGAAAGCATGGTCTCGTATATGAACGAGCACGCTTCCGTGTAGGGTGTGTTTATTCGGCGCTCTTCCCTCTACGTTGTACCGCTGTAGACCGGAATACTGTATTAGTGCTGACAAGATGAGACATTCACGTATAGGAATACCGCTGCAAAGTTGTCGCAGAACACAGCAGAAATGGAAGGATACGACAGATTATAGGAGAAAAAGACAGTTTTATTAGCGCCACTGATTGAAATGATTTACTTGCTATGACCACTTGCAAAGAATGGGTGATAACTGCGAGCCAACAAGATCTATGAGTGGACATAAGCTGAGCGAAGAAAACGTGGAAAACCACCTGGATGACGAATGGACGATGATAATGATGTGATGAGGAGGAAATCAAAACCCTTCAGTAATAAAAATGAACAGGTAGGAAACCAGAAACTGAGAAGTGGAAAAAGACACACACACACACACACACACACACACACACACACACACACACACACATAAAATCTTCAGCTTCCCCTACCTATGGGTATAATGCGACCTGTTCGCCCCACCCCTGACCATCCTGTCAGTCGTTCCTCCGGCGCATTGGCAGTGACTTCAAAGCCGGCCGCTGTGGCCGAGCGGTTCTCGGCGCTTCAGTCGCAGGTTCGAATCCTGCCTCGGGCATGGATGTGTGTGATGTCCTTAGGTTAGATAGGTTTAAGTAGTTCTAAGTCTAGGGGACTGATGACCTCAGATGTTAAGTCCCATAGTGCTCAGAGCCATTGGAGCCAGTGACTTCAAAAACCAGGTCCAACATTTTAAGAATCTCTCGCTCTCTGTGTGCAGCGTATTAGTCCTACAGAAAGAAAGAACACGACCTTTCAGTAGGAAATTTAATGTTGTTAAATTTAGTACTGTGGTGCATTTTTTCTGGAGGCTATGGTCTCCGAGTTATTCAAGAAAAACATATTTAAAGCCTCTTTTTTCGTCTGTCTTAAATAATTCGAGAACGTGTCCCAGTACAAAATTTAACTACATTAAATTACCTACAAAAATGTCCCTCTCATTTTTCGTATACGACTAATAGTTTGCCCGTAGCAAGCGAATGAACATTAAAATAATGCGCGTTGTATCTGAAGGTGTTGCGGGTTGCATGAAACCGATAGAGGGACAGCTGAATCTCCCTACTTATAATGAGACTGCACTTTTTTCGTCTGTCTTAAATAATTCGAAAACGTGTCCCAGTACAAAATTTAACTACATTAAATTACCCACAAAAATGTCCCTCTCATTTTTCGTATACGACTAATAGTTTGCCCGTAGCAAGCGAATGAACATTAAAATAATGCACGTTGTATCTGAAGGTGTTGCGGGTTGCATGAAACCGATAGAGGGACAGCTGAATCTCCCTACTTATAATGAGACTGCACTGGTGCGACACATTCTTCGGTACTGGTCGAGCGATTGGGATGACCCCGCTTGTGGTATTAAAGGAGGACGCTGAAATAAAGCAGAGGTGTGCTCCTAGATGTGTTACTGCTAGGTTTGATCAGCACGCGCATATTACAGAAATCCTCTGTGAACTCAGAAATGAATCCCTGGAGAAAAGACGACGTTCCTTTCGCGAAACGCTGTCGACAATTTTTTTTTTTTTCGTTCAATTGGTCCCGGAGCATTATACACGTCATGATATGACATCTTGAAAAGGAAAGGTCCAGAGAAGCCGTTCTCAAATAACCTGATAATATAACATTGGTGAAACTATATACACATATAGCGGCTGTGACGGCGCTGCCGAAGAGTCGGAGAAACGAGTGAAAGGACAGAACCAGCATTTGCGGCTGATTGAAGAACGATTCTACTGTCGCCAAAGTACATTCCCCAGTAAGGACTACTAAGAGAAGATAAAAAATATTGGGACTCATACAGAGACACATAACACAATCGTTTCTCCATTGTTGCTCTTGCGAGTGCAACATGAAAAGAAATGACTAATAGTGAGTTCTACATGGTACCCTCCAACATGCACTGTGTGGTGGCTTGCAGAGTATTTATGTAGATGCAGATAAAGATCTTTCGACAACTCTGCTGTAGGCTGTAGATACGCGATAGCAGCTAGACCTGGAGCTACAGATTGGGGAACAGAAAAAATTTGGAGACTGCACGGAAAAGACGGGGAAAGTCTATTTGAGTAGAAAACGTGTTTATGGCAGATTTTGATGGCCAGCTGTCGGTACTACAAGGTAATCAAAATAACTTTCAAATAACACGATACAAAGGGTTTTCCTTTTAGTGGTATCGGAAGGAACGTTGTAAGTCGGTCTTCTGGTTTGCAGTACACCTTTTAGATCAGTTATGTTCCGGCTGCAAATCTACCTATTTAAACAAATTAATTTCTGTGACACTAATTGCTCGTAGAAGGCCTAGGCATGACGATTCCATTGCCAGATATTGCTCTTTGAGATACATTGTAAGAACCAAACGAAATGATACCATCAGTGAAATTCCTGTTGGCCAAAAGGTCTTGATTGCTTTGCGTAGAATTATCGTTTTACTGTTTCAGCATTCATCAAATGTCTAGCAGTAATAAAACATTTTATATTTACACAAAAATGGTTCAAATGGCTCTGAGCACTATGGGACTTAACATCTGAGGTGATCAGTCCCCTAGAACTACTTAAACCTAACTAACCTAAGGACACCACATACACCCATGCTCGAGGCAGGATTCGAACCTGCGGCCGTAGCGGTCGCGCGGTTCCAGGCTGAAGCACCTACAACCGCTCCTCCATAGCGGCCGGCTATACTTATACTGAAAATTTTGGGAATAAAGGAGCGAATTAAGTTATTAGTTTTTTGCACAGTTATATGAGTGCAATCCTTAATCTAGAAGTAAAGATTCTTGTAATATTCTGTGATTCTTGCTCAAGACGAATAAGAAGTATGCAATGTTCATACACCGTCAGTATTTCGTTCATACCATTAAGACATTAGATAGTGTCAAAACAGTATTTCCAATAAGAGGACACTCTCGATAAGAAAATTATTGGAGAGTTATCAAAGACCGGTGTTAATGCTTTTGAAACCGTAAGAGTGAATTCAAAGTCCTACTAAGTCATTGCTGTTCAACAACAAAGTGTCCGAGTTTGGACGACCTTTTTAAAAGCATGTTACAAACCGAAGTCTTCGTGCAAGACATGACCGCTCAGAAAAGCTGTGGCTGTGAGGGAAGATAAGCTGTTCAAATACAGGATTACTTACAGTGGAGGTTGAACACCAGTACGTTTGGAACATTCTGTTGGTCTGCAGGTAGACGTCGAGCCGAAGTAGGGACGTGACAAATTCGTGTGGGCTCAAGGACCATATGATGGTAAGAAAATTTTTGGAAGGTAAATGATGATTGTTTAGCAAATAACTATAATTGTGTTGGTATATTTTTAGAGCTCCTGCCAATATCTTACGTAAAATACATTTTCAAAAACCCAAACAGTTTTGGGGACAGGCTACCACATAACGAACCAAAATCCAAGACTACCAAAAAGTAACTGCAAGTGCTAAACAAAACAGTGAAGCGACGAAAGCTTACCAAAAAGTGATTGGCATATCACGTTCTTTCCGTGGTAAAGTTGTACTTCCTTTGCATTTACTATCTTTTTATGATAGAAATTTCAGTTGTCATTCTTTTGTAATATATATCCTCTACAATAATTAAATTTAGCATAAACATGTATTTCCTTTGCATTTACTGTCTTTTTATCATATCATTTCAGTTGTCATTCTTTTGTAATATATATCCTCTAAAATAATTAAATTTAGCATCATAATTATATTAGTTACACTCGATTGATGAGATTCACGTTTTGTTTTTTTTTTCTTTTTTTTTTCTAATGTTGAAGGTTTAAAACGCATCTCGTGAGCAATGTACAAAATGTAACATACCCTGTTTCTTCCGTGGGCTCTGTATCTTCTGCAAATAAGATTGAGCGTACTCCTTATTGTAGACTGGCGACGTTCTCGGAAGCTGCAAATTTGGAATTCGAGTGAAACAACTGATGTGTGAGCAAAATCACGATTTTTCCAAGCAGTAGTTCAAATGGTTCAAATGGCTCTGAGCACTATGGGACTTAACATCTGTGGTCATCAGTCCCCTAGAACTTAGAACTACTTAAACCTAACTAACCTAAGGACATCACACACATCCATGCCCGAGGCAGGATTCGAACCTGCGACCGTAGCAGTCGCGCGGTTCCGGACTGAGCGCCTTAACCGCTAGACCACCGCGGCCGGCCAAGCAGCAGTTCTCTGCAGAATTACGACTCTGATCTGTGTTTGGCAGTGGTGTCGGTAAGCCTCGACGTTTTCGTGGCGAGTTTCAGGCACTCCACTGCAGAGGACCGTGGCGAGGAAAGAGACGAGAGAAAAATAGAGAGAGAGAGAGATAGAGAGAGAGAGAGAGAGAGAGAGAGAGCTGAGAAGTAGAGAGTGGAATAGTCTCATCGAGCGTTTACTTTTACTCGGCTTTGCAGAAACATCTCCAAACTGGCGAATGAGCAGTAGTCCGTCGGGAGAGGAAACACTATAACAAGTAATATACAGTGTTGGAAAAAAAAAAAAAAAAAAAAAAAAAAAAAGAGAGAGAACGAAGGGAAGGAAGTGTGGCGAGAGTGTAGCGTGGTAGGCGGGCGGCGGGGGAGGCGGAATGGCCGCGCGTTAACTCGCAACTGACCCAAGTTTTAATTGAAAGCGGCCCGCCGCCGCCGCACTCGAGCAGACAGTGGTACGTTCTTTTTCCGGGCGCCGCCTCGCGCTGGAACGCGGCGCGCCCCGGCGCCTGCCTGGGACAGCCCGTCACACGTCTTCCAGCGGGCCGGCGCATCCCTGCCTTCCCACGCCGCGCCGTCCTGTACGCTGCACGGTAGTTTTACGGCTCCAGATGCACCGCGCTGCAAACTTGCACACACTCGTCAGCCACGGAAGTACTGGCTGCAACATGCAGGCAGATCGACCCTCGGATGCACGAATGGCTGGACTCGCAAAGCTGCTCAAGAGGGGTGTGTAAAACCCCTACCGTAAGACAGTTCATTAAATTACAGCTGCAAAATACAAACGCGAATTCTTTACAGACGAATGGAAAAACTGGTAGAAGCCGACCTCGGGGAAGATCAGTTTGGATTCCGTAGAAATGTTGGAACACGTGAGGCAATACTGACCTTACGACTTATCTTAGAAGAAAGATTAAGGTTGGTTGGTTGGTTGGTTTGGGGAAGGAGACCAGACAGCGTGGTCATCGGTCTCATCGGATTAGGGAAGGATGGGGAAGGAAGTCGCCCGTGCCCTTTCAGAGGAACCATCCCGGCATTTGCCTGGAGCGATTTAGGGAAATCACGGAAAACCTAAATCAGGATGGCCGGACGCGGGATTGAACCGTCGTCCTTCCGAATGCGAGTCCAGTGTGTAACCACTGCGCCACCTCGCTCGGTAAAGATTAAGGAAAGGCAAACCTACGTTTCTAGCATTTGTAGACTTAGAGAAATCTTTTGACAATGTTGACTGGAATACTCTCTTTCAAATTCTAAAGGTGGCAGGCGTAAAGTACAGGGAGCGAAAAGCTATTTACAATTTGTACAAAAACCAGATGGCAGTTATAAGAGTCGAGGGGCATGAAAGGGAAGCAGTGGTTGGGAAGGGAGTGAAACAGGGTTGTAGCCTCTCCCCGATGTTATTCAATCTGTATATTGAGCAAGCAGTGAAGGAAACAAAAGAAAAATTCGTAGTAGGTATTAAAATCCATGGAGAAGAAATAAAAACTTTGAGGTTCGCCGATGACATTGTAATTCTGCCAGAGACAGCAAAGGACTTGGAAGAGCAGTGGAACGGAATGGACCGTGTCTTGAAAGGATATAACATTAACATCAACAAAAACAAAACGAGGATAATGGGATGTAGTCGAATTAAGTCGGGTGATGCTGAGGGAATTAGATTAGGAAATGGGACACTTAAGGTAGTAAAGGAGTTTTGCTACTTGGGGAGCAAAATAACTGATGATGCTCGAAGTAGAGTAGATATAAAATGTAGACTGGCAATGGCAAGGAAAGCGTTTCTGAAGAAGAGAAATTTGTTAACATCAAGTATAGATTTAAGTGTCAGGAAGTCGTTTCTGAAAGTATTTGTATGGAGTGTAGCCATGTATGGAAGTGAAACATGGACGATAAATAGTTTGGACAAGAAGAGAATAGAAGCTTTCGAAATGTGGTGCTACAGAAGAATGTTGAAGATTAGGTGGGTAGATCACGTTACTATTGAGGAGGTGTTGAATAGGATTGGGGAGAAGAAACGTTTGTGGCACAACTTGACTAGAAGAAGGGATCGGTTGGTAGGACATGTTCTGGGGCATCAAGGGATCACAAATTTAGCATTGGAGGGCAGCGTGGGGGGTAAAAATCGTAGAGGGAGACCAAGAGATGAACACACTAAGCAGATTCAGAAGGATGTAGGCTGCAGTAGGTACTGGGAGATGAAGGAGCTTGCACAGGATAGAGTAGCATGGAGAGCTGCACCAAACCACTCTTAGGACTGAAGACCACTACAGCAACAACCGTAAGACAAATACAAAACATTGCTACTAAAAGAAATTTTAACAATTTTTATAGATGTTGGTGACACAGAATGGGTAAGAAACGATTTTTTATGATATTGTGACTGTTATTCTAATATCGTGTGATATATAATATTATAATGTACTCGTACGTTTCAGTTTTCCAGAGACTGGATAACTATCTCAGTTTCACTGTACCAGGCCATAAGATTTGATTATTAAAGATAAATCTCTCCACAAATAATTTCACTGCGTTCGTTGTGCATTTTTTTGTGCATTTCCAGATTTTTTGATCATTTTTTTTCCTGCCTAATTGATGTGGCCACATAATTCATCTCCTTTTTGGTGATCTTACTGTTTCCGTAATCTTCGACGTTGGTGAGCCGTCCACGGCTTGTAGAACTTTCTTTTAAAGGTGTCAGTTCTTTACTCTCTACTCCGTATGAGAAAATTCTCCTTTTATTAGATGTACGGTCCTTGTAGATGAGAAAATCCCGTGAAAAGAACCACAAGACATTTGTTGCTGCTACATGTAATAAGTTGTCCACAAGACAAAGATGACAAATTACCATCTTCTCCCTTGCCCTTTCGATATGCATGGACAAGAGAATTCATCTCGTAATCTATATTCGTTATAGAACTAAACCTCTCACTTTTTTTTAGGTCCTTCATCTATAGTGGTGCTCTGGTGCAGAGAATTTGGCAATATCGCACTTTTTTTCTTTTTTTTTCCACGTAGCGTACAACTGTCAAATTATCTTTCAAATCTGAATGATGATAAAATTTCTCTGGACGCGCAAATCCACCAGATTTTCTTTTTTGACTACCTTTTACCGATTTTGTCTGCTCCTATGTTGCTGACTGTAGGTAGTGACTTTGTCTATTGAGTTCCATCATGACTGATAAGGACATCAGCAATTCTGTAGTCTGTGCCACCTGATTCCTCACTTCCTTTTTCAATTGGTACGTTGGAAGGTGCAATGTGATTGTCCTGGGTGCATCTATGTATGAATCTCTACAGTCGTTTTGGTCAGAGAAAGCTTCATTTTCAAACCAGTCAGTAATGACATCACTTGTGCGGACTTCGGATGTTCTTTTGTCTTTCATAGGTAGGACTGTCCATGTGCAAAGGAAATAGAATTATCTTACATAGTTATCGTGTTCATGACACTAAAGTTATATGTATTGAAACATTTCCTTAGAAAAATTAATGAATTACTGTGCTGGTAAACCTCTTACGTTATTTGATTTTCAAACAGCTGAGCAGAACTGAACGTAATCAGACATTTCTCTCTTTACTTATTCTGATCAACACTAAACTGACACACAATATTTTTAGCGCAACGGAATCTGACTTTCAATAATCCCTACAAAAGAATGGCCCTGACTAACAATAACCTATACCTTTCTTGAATCACTTACCTCACAAAAATCTTCGTTACTCGAACTACTACAGTACAGCGAGTGCCACTACTGCCAGCTAAATAAAAGATTCTAACTACTGAAGGCACTAACTGCTGATAGGTATAATCAGCAAATAAAAGATTTTGATAGAGAACATACAATACATTTACCTTAATAATGTTCAAACGTCATCATATATGTGTGTGTGTGTGTATATATATGTATATCAGTTTATGTTATCCAATATTACAAATTTAATCTTTTTGTTGGACACACGTCCAGATCGTCCGCTCTCAAAATTCTGCCATCTCTCTCCCCACATCCACCACCGCTGACGGCTCACCTCCAACTGCGCAACGCTACGCTCTGTTCACATCCAACTGCCCAACACTACAATAGCAAATATTCCAACAATGCAAACCAGCCACAGACTTCACACAGCACAGTCAGTGATTTTCATATAGAGCGCTACGTGACGTTACCAACATAAAAAATTAAACAGCCTACTTGCAGTATATACCAAATACTTTGGCATTTGTAAAATACACTTACCTTCGTAATAATACTCTATTGCAGCTTTCACACCATTTCTGTCCTCTCAGTAAGAAACGTAACTGAGCACAAATGGTAATTGTTATCAGTAACTTCCCACTTCTCCGCACAATTCAGATCAATGAAAAGCAATCTATTCGAAAGACTTTTAATTTTTAAGATGCCAAAAGACCCCTGTCATGCATTAAACATGTAGGATTAAAATATTCATAAAATAAAGTAATTAATTTGACTTGCAGTGAATAATGTTTTTTTCCAAAAGAAAGTCAGTCGCATCCGCAACGATTACATAGGACATCACTTAAAATACACTGATTTTAAGATAATTTATGGAGAAAATGAAAGGTTGTAGGGTCTAAAAAACCCCTGTTCTGTATCCGAGGGTTAAAACTGTGTGCTGTCACTCGAATCAGGAAACGTGGCTTTCGTGGAAAATGTCCTTGCCAACTGAGCTATCCAGGCACCACTTCCCTACTTTCCAGAAATTCTAGTCCAGCTAGACTGCTTTTTTTCCGTCAACCCTCAGAGTCGTTGACGAAGGCCATCTCCTATAATTCCGTTCTTCCTCTTGTTAGTGTTTTCCACCTATTTCTGTCCACCTCGACTCTAAGGAGAATACCATCATTTATTTTCAGCATACTTTTCTAGCACCAGTTTTCCCACCGTCCACAATCCACTACCATATGTGAGTTACCGATACTAATACTTTTCTTCTATACTAATAATAAAGCCATGAAACCACGTCTGTCTGTCTGCCTGTTTAATCTCCAGAATTACTGGAGAAAATTTCATGGCAAAAATAAGATAGTATTTCATCAAAATCAGAACATGGAAAATATGTTACTGCAATTCAAACTTCTACCTAAAATCGGCTGCCTAGAGTAGTAGTTGCGATGTTTAATCATCACGTCGAAGTGCGCAAAGAAAAAAGATAACACTGTTTGTTTCATAGTTCACCATAGAACCAATAGATGATGTTCTTAGGGTATTTTATTTATTTATTTTACTTCGGTGAGAATTGTTTTTTCGAAAGATTACGTCACTGACAGAATTAGGTGTCGTTATGTTGTCTTTACAAAGGCAAACTGATACCGAATTTAATTGGCTAGGATATAGGGGAACTCGGGGCGGAACGGGATACTCAATGTTTAATAATTTTTATAATATAAAGGAACACAAGTAAACACTTCTTAAAGTGATAAAAAAACACCTTGTAGTGTAACCTAATGTACTTTATTTTAAAATCACTTAAAACAATACTTTTGCATTTTTTACAATTTTTCAAAGAAAGTCTTGCATATTTCCCGTTCCGCCCCACCCAAGGGGCAGAATGGGATAAGGGTAATTTTTGTTAAATTATTGCATAAACGTTGAATTTGAATTACGAATATCGTATTAAACTGTGACAAAATGTTGTATAACAGGCAATCAGACTAAGGAATGTGTAATTTAAACAATAAAAAAGTCGTTCTTCAAAATAAGAAAATATTTTAATGTCATTCTGAAAAATGTACAGTGCTTAATAACCACCAAACCACTAACTATTAGCCCTTTCGACAATAGTCTCAAATCAGTACTTCCTCTTCATCTTCACTGCCTATGCCAGCACATGAATTGTGTGCCCACTCTGGCATGCGACCCAGCCCTCATTACAAACAGAGTACAAGTCCCCACAGTAGAGACACTCAGCATTCTCTCTCTCTGATTCTCTCTTCTCCATCATCTTCTTCCTTTTATTTTTCTCAAGGTCTTTGATGTCGTCTGTTTTTTGGGTGTACAGTTTGATATTTTTGCCTTAAGTTGCACTGCACTTGACGTCTGTCCTGACATTGTTTATAAT
Source organism: Schistocerca americana (assembly GCF_021461395.2). Lineage (NCBI taxonomy): Eukaryota > Metazoa > Arthropoda > Insecta > Orthoptera > Acrididae > Schistocerca > Schistocerca americana. Next base: position 631,596,207 of record NC_060123.1, on the reverse strand, counting down.
TGTGCACCCTCCTCCTTTCTGTAGGCCTACTTTACGTGCGACAGCATTCTGCAATTCCTTCTTATAGGGAGAATCTGTTAATACGACGGTTTTTCCATTTCGTCTCGTAGTCCACCGAGTATTTTGGCAGATTCGTGGGATTGGAATGACAGCCTCGGGCGATATCTGGAAAGCTGAGTTGTTCGGCGAACATTGCTGCTTGGGAGAGTCTGGCATCCATGAACATCCAGGCTGGGTTTGCTTTCTACTTGCATCTAAGTATGACGGGGCAGAACGGGACACTATCCCATTCTGCCCCGTCCCGTTCCGCCCCAAGAGCACTTGTGAGGTTAACAACTTTTATGGAGTGTAATTACTGACGTATTTAAACGCATTAAATAACTAAAGTATAACAAATGCCATGCACTTCAAGGGAATGTCATTTTAGGGTATACAATTAACAGTTAACAGCTTACCTGGCGTTGGAATTCACCAAACGTTAGAGCAACGCAAACGGTAACGTGACGGACAACAATTCACTTAGATCTCGCACTTCAAACTAAATCAGAATGGCTGCCCTCACTTCCCTTCCATTCGGAGAAATAGTTACATGCCCATACAACAGGTTGCAACATTGTCCAGTCTAGAAAAGAGCAATTTCCCTTTGTGCCCCGCTATCCCGTTCTGCCCCGAGTTCCCCTACGGATTTACTGTCTTCCCTTTGTGTATTAAAACTTTGCGACATTGCTTTCCTTCTTTCGATAGATTTTACTTATGTTCTTTGACAGGAACAGCTTGCTTTGTGATTTGGGTGCCTACGCATTAATTTTTTGTTTCGATTGGTTTGTAAAAAAATACCTCAAAAACAATCAAGTCCTTCTGAATACACTAGAATGGCTGAGAGACCGAGGAAGATGTGGTGAATATCATGAGGCGAGGACGTCATGCAGAAGGTTACTTCTCTCCATTGAAACATCATAGAAGGGGAAATTTTTATGGTATGTGGCGCTGGGGAGGGAGTTTTTATACCCCGAATCCCACTAATTTTTAACCACTTACCACTTCACTTTAAAAGTGTGGAATTTGTAGTGAGCTCAGCCATGATCAGAAAAAAAGCACAAGTGCAGACTCTGCGTTTTGCATGCGTAGATCTTAGTGTTAGTTGCTTTTCGCATGGCCTGCTCTACGTCGCTCCCTCCAACGATCGTAAAGGAAACAAGCTCTTTCTTCATGTCCCACTACTCCAGGAATTGCATAGAAATAAGCTGTATAACTCAAAAATATATTCCAAGCACACGAAGTCTAGAGCACAGTTATCAATAAATAACCGAGCTACCCGGGGTTTCTTAGACAGTTACTAAATAAACTCCCTGGACCAAGATTAAACACTAGACACAATTCGCCGATGCACCGTTCTTTTTAGAATTGTGACTCGGTATAGTCATAGGGTGGAGCCATAAGTGTCTGCTTTCATGCACGGGAGCTAAACTCGCTATAGAAATAGTTGTAACATGTTATCTGTGAGTCTAATTGTCGCGGAATTGACGTATTAAAACTTTTCAGTACAAGCATGTTGAAATAAAACAGAATTATAATACGAATTAGGAAAAAAGGATTATATTCTACTCAACACTTCATGTGATATGAAAATGAAGTGGTTCACTCAATCAGTAAAACCTGAGTTCCAAAAGAAAACAAAAAGTGTTTTAGCACAATGTTAACTGATTTTACTCACGTGGTAAATGGTATGTCACGGTGTCGGTTGTTATCAGATATTCATGCATAGAAGCATTTCACTGAAGCGTTATGGACGTGCTAGGTTTCTTAGACACATCTGATTTCGGAATGTGTGTACAGAAATATGATATTTATTGTATGAAAAATTGACAGCAATCAAGTGCAGTTTGAGGATGATGACTCTAACATTTCCCTTAACAAAATAATTCGCGCTGTGTTTTCACGAGTTGCGTCATCAACGACACAGGGATATGAAAAGAAAGAACTGTTTTGGTGTAATTTACTTCAAGATTAGTAATTGGATGTATTCAATATGTGGTCAATGTTACCATTTTTCTGAGATCTGACTGATTAGAAAGCAGTATAAATAAGAAATGAAACCGAAGAGAATCAGTCACCGAAAAGTTTAGCCCGTCTAGTTAGAGCTGTTTCTCTCATCATCAAAGAACATATCAAACGGCCACGGAAGACGTCACGCCGGGTGAGCTGCTGGCGTGATAGTCGATGGCATGTGAAGGAACGATTCTGGGAGGATCTCGAAAGGCGGATAGAAAATAAAACTGCGATACGAACAGTATTGCCGCGCCGGAAGATTCGAAAGCCGTATATAAAGATAGCGCCTTAATTTATGAGAACTTGGCTATTTGCCTATAACGTATCAGATCCTTCAAATAAAAGGTGTCCCCCATAAAAGCCTTAACGCGAGGAATATCTGACGTAACGGCGAGCGGGCGGCCCATATCGTAGACGCCCGAAAGATCTTCCGCGGAATATATATTTCACGTGGCATAATCTTAAAGCCGCATTACGGGAACTATTACATATTTTACGACTTCCTCGCTCCGCGCCTGACCCGCGATATATATTATACGACTGGCAACGGCTGACCCGGCCGAGCGGTGTCTGAAGCTCTGGGGCAGGGGGTGTGTTTGCCGCCTGCAGCACCCACCGCAAGCAGGCGCTTAATCCTGCAGCGGGCGTTACAACTGTCACCCCCTCCTACCACTGATCGGTTTATGCTCGCACGTCGGGCCACGGGAAATATAAGGGCAGAGATAGCTGCGAGAATGATACGAAGCCATCAGTCGTGCCAGGGTGTAATTGACCCGCGAAGATTCCTCTGGGATCAATGAGACACGGGAGGATCTGGTAGCGAGCGAACACGAGGGAGAGGAAAGAAGGTGGAGAAGGAGAGGGGGAGAGAGAAAGAGAGAGAGAGAGAGAGAGAGAGAGAGAGAGGCGCCGGCGCTTCTGGTGCTGGCTGGGGCGGCTGTTTCATGAATAAATCAGAGTTTGTAGTAGGAGCGTCTCTCTGGCCGACGAGAAATAAATGGACGGAAAAAGCGAGATTGTTCTCGGCATTTATAACGGCTCAGGGCGGCGGAGGTGAGCCGGATGGATGACCCCTGCGGCCTGCGCCGTGGCGGCTGCAGCGCCGCCGCCGCTTTCTGCGGACGCGTGCTCTGGGGGGAATCCCCCGACAAGGCCGCGGGAGGGAACTTCGGCCGCTGCAGAGGCGTTTAACACGGAAACGCGGAGGCGTGACGGGTCACAAATTTTGCAACACATCCGTGGCGGCAAAAGGGACGCAGTTGCTGCAGCCATCGTTCTGTGTTAAACTGGACTAAAAGTAAGTGATTTAATCCGCAAATCTAGCCAAACATTTCATACATCCCCAACAATGATTAAGAAAAATCGTTTAATAAAAAGTGTTTTAAATCGCCATAATTAGCACCTGCGAATTAAAATTATGAAAGAGCTATAGATATATTTATTTATTACATTATGGAATTGTATGATAAAATACACTATAAAATACATAAGTGTAGGATACATATTCAGATAAAATATAATACATAAACACAATAAAAAGTAACATCACAGCAGATATTTTGCGTTACGCAAGTCTTCAAATTCTGACGTCCAAATTGGCGATCCATTCGAGGCAGGGCGGTGTGGCGTTGAAGAAGTCAGCCCGACTACCCTGGTAGGCTCTTAATTCACAGTCCTGGGTGATGTGCTGTATTGTTTGATTAGGTGTCCCACAGTCACAGCTATGGCTGGGAAGCTTTCCCCACTTGTGTAGATTGTGAGCACGTAGTCCATGTCCTGTTCGGATTCTGTTTAGGCTTTTCCATAGCTGTCGTGGAAGTTCAAAGCCCTTAGGTTTCTCTGATGGACAGATAAGTTCACGGTTGTCAGGGGAGGCACTATCACTCCAGCTCTCGTGTCATTTAGTATCCATGCTGACGTTGGCAGCTGACAGTTGTTGGGCCAGTCTTAAAGGGGGATTTCTGGAGCGGAGTCGTGTTCTTTCCAAAGTTGTGACATCTTCATGGATAGGAAGTAGGGGATTATTCACTATTTTTGTGTATTCCTTCATCAGAGCTTCCTGTCTTCTCAGGGAAGGTGGAGCTATATGACTAAGTGCTGGAAGCCAATATAGTGGGGTAGTCTTTATGCATCCAGTTATGGTTCTCATAGCAGCGTTTAGCTGGGTGTCCGCCTTGTTTACATGCTTGCTGGTTAACCACGCTGGTGCACAGTACTCGGCTGCAGAGTACACTAAGGCGAGTGCAGAGGTTCGTAGTGTGTCTGCTGCTGCTATAGATATAAAATTTGTAAGGCACAAAATATTATTTTTCAGACTAATAGCCTTGGCTTCGTATTTTCGTGACCGTGAAAATTTTGTATATCTCAAGTGCTCTAATTTCATTCGCACTTGGAAGTTGTTCTTTTTTTAATCAAATGATATTCAGTTTTTAAGCAGTTACTACAGCTCGTAGTATGGCGATGTATGGAGACTAAACAAATGTCGCCCAAATCAGTTATTCGCACTCATGCAACTAACACCTACCACATTTCAACCTGAGAAGCAGTCGATAATTCATTAAAGAACGTCGTGTCAAAAAATAATAACGCAAGAGTTATCACATGAACGAAATAAATAATTATTCAGACTTACATAAGTTTTCAATCACTCATACATCTTAACAGACAAAGCCCAGTAGAAGGGAAGGTAAATAAGGATATGACAGAAGAATGCCAGACAAAAGATTGAGATCACATCACGAAGATACTGTAATTTATACCCCTTCCTCCAGATTTTGAGACCCTACAGAATCGTATTTTATAGATGAGACGCCTCTATTTGGCATTAATGGCTCAGTTCTTGGTTCATTACATTTGGTAATAGTAATTTTACAAGCACAAGAAAAACAAGAAAAAATACTGTTATATATATGAAGATGTTCGAAAGAACAGATACCATCTTCACATAAATAAGGCGTACCGGCCAATGATCTTCTTCAGTGCGGGTGCTCTCACATTGCCCGAACTCTTACGGCAGTCGGTAGACTGACTGACGCAAGTAACAAGCATAGTGGGCAGGGGCACTACAAATGTAGTGTGTGGACAGTAAGTAGGAAGTATGGGTCTCATGGGGAGCGTGCCAGAGATTACACCCTGCAGTCACACTGTCCTTCGTGTCCTCGGTGGCTCAGTCGGATAGAGAGTTTGCCATGTAAACAGGAGATCCCGGGCTCGAGTCCCGGTGGGGGCACTCATTTTCAACTGTCCCCGTTGATAATTACCAACACCTGTAAGCAGCTAATGGTCTAGATTTCACTGTAATTTCAAAATACTGTTATGCCGTTATAGCATGTCAGAAATGGAAAATAGGTTCACAGTACCCTTTAAGTGTTAAATCTAGATAGGTTCCTGGACTGGATGGTTGCTGATAATTGATAAGTTCGTGAGTCCACACTTATTAGAGAACTTTGAGCTTTTATGTTGAATTCGAATCAAATTCGTGGGGAAACCCACACTTTCGTCCCCATTTGCTGAGTACCTCTACATGAGGGTAGGGATGTTGCAGCCTCCACGAATGTCCGATTTGCACCCTGCCTCTCCGCTGAACGCAGGAAAAGTTTATTTCCGCGTGCTTCCGTCCTGGAATGTGATGTGACACATATGCAAAACTTGAGCGTAATTGGCGTCATTGTTCTGGATGGAGATTCAATCAAAGTTGAAGAGATGGTCTCAGTCCTCGCCGTGCTACATGTGACAGCTCTGTCAAGCACATAGATACTACACTGAACGTCTGAAATCTAAAGTAAGCTTTCGTAGCTCAGTGGTCAGCGTGTCTGACTTAGGCGGAAGACCCAAGTTCGATTCTCGGTACTGTCAGGGACTTTTCCTAGGTGTGTGGGCTGAAATTGGCTGCACACAGCCTTGTGATGCCTATTGGTGAGTTACTTGAGCGAGAAGTAACGAGTTGAAGAACTAAAAAGCTACCAGCGGCTGGAGGAGCGGTGTACTGATGCCACGTCGCTCTGTACCGTCTCCAAATAACGTTTCTGTCTGAGGACGACACGGCGGTCGATCGACCCCGTTGTCCCATCTGCACCAGAACACAGAGCTTTGTCTGCTCTCAAACACGATAATTTTTCGCATGCATAATACTTACGCATGGGTTCCTATATGTAAGCGTACTCAGTGCAGTAACACAAGCCGTAGTACTATTAAATGTTGTAAAACAGATTGTTAATATTGTTAGGTTTGTTCTTCGTCTTTTGAACACAATGTGCAATGATTCTTTTAATGCTTAGTAGCTGCTCTATTAAAAGGTTTCATACATTTTGTAACACAAGAGTAAGCCCCAAATTTTCGGGAAACATTGCTCTCACGAAGAGAGAGAGAGAAAAAAAAAAAAAAAAAAACAGGGTAAAGTTGTGCAAAGTGGCCACCCTACGCAAAATGTTGTTTTGCTATCACATCATTTCATAAACAAACGTAAATATATACCTGTAGAAACTGTGTCATTCTCTAAGTCTAATAGAGTTCTATGGTTATTCCAATCCTTCTCTTACAGTAAAAAAGGGAGATTAAGTGAAACTCTGCAGAACGGCCACTCTTCCCAGTAGGTGATAAAATTTACCAGAGACGGAAGTGAAGATTTTGGGCCATTGTGAAGGAGATTCATCTATATAGATATACTTTGGTAGGTGGACCTTTATATAACATTTGAATTTGAGGGAAAATATTTGAATAGAGTAATAGTTTACGAAATTACCGAAAATATTAATAGACTTGCAGTTTCTAAGTTAAATTTTTAATCTTATTTGACTTTGAGAATATGTTATTGTGTAAGTACTAATACAATATTCACACATGAACGTGTAATCATTCTCGTGACAACCAGTACATTCTTCATGGGCCCACTACTTGCAATTAGAACATCTAACCAAAGCTTCGTTGTCCTTAGGGCAAGGGAAAGTTTCGTTGGAATACAAATAATCAGAGTCTTTAACTTCTTCACCAAATTCCCCAAAAAAACTGCTTTTTCTCATTTTACAAGAATCTTTCCTTATTATTTCTGCAGGTCTGGATCTTTTATCATTTTCCTCTGTTTCTGTTGACTTCCTTTCTTGCGGATCAGCTTACCTTTCTTCGACTTCGAATGACAGTTCAGTTTTGCATGGGCTCGACATTATTATCTTTGTCTTGCTGTTTTCTCTGTTTGTCGTTGACACTGGGCTAACTGTATTCTGGCGAAGGCGTGAGGTCACTTGAATTTGTTGCCCAACATATCGACTGTGTTGCCACCTAATTTACATCAGCGACGAATGTGGCTTGTCATTTAAACTCTCTTTTCCTTCACGCTCGATTACATTTTTGTCAGCATCTTTTCTTTTCTTTTCTTTTCTTTTTCTTGTCTTACGACGATCAATGTCTGCTGCATTGCTTGGTAAGCCTATGAATGATATAGAGATTCTCTTAAATGATACGATGGCATCCTAACATACACCTGTTACAAGAAAACATAGCTTTCCACAAGTTTTTAATACAGTAACATCTTAGTATATCTGCTTCATAAAATATTATTGTGTTGTTACCAAATCAATTGTGTTGAAACTACGTATGTACGTTACAAAAAATGTGTTCGGACATAGCGACCAACTGATCGCTTTGGACTGTCACGCAATAGGCCACTATGGCCAGCTAGACAGCATTACTCTAAATGTTGCGTGAATACGGAAGTACGGGACATAGACAACTCATAAAGACGTAGTTTTGTAGATTAAAATACAAAGTTTTACCAGCATTATAGCAATTAATTGTCACAACATTTTTTTAATAGACACCAATGAATTTGTCACTTAATTTACATCGAACGTTTAGAAACCACAAAACATTTCAACTCCAGACGAGCGCGCAGCTATGGTCACGAAACTCGCTGATAACACCAAAGCAGTATCTTTCAACAGTTTTAAGTGTTCGAGACTTTGCTAAAACACTCTCCCAGAGAAATAAAGGAAGTGCCCACTTTACTTGCCTTGGCCATTATAGCTATAGTGTGTGGACATGGGTCCAGAAACGCTTTATTTCCATTTTAGAGCTCAATTTCTACAACTCTTCAACACATTATTCATGGGAAACACACAGAACACAACGGCTCAGCAGTGTGTGAAACACTTTCCTAATGAAATGTTCAAAATGCCCTCCGTTAGCAAGGTGCATCCGTCGTATTGAATTCCTGATACACTGAGTAGATTTAGGAACGGAAAGCTTGGAGGCAAAGAAACTGATCCACCTCAAGTGTAATTCTGTCACCGAATCCATTATTTAGAAGCGTAGGATCAGGATCATTAACACCGAAACGAGGAGGCGCTCCGTCGTGGGTGGAGTATATGTTTTGTCTCTCTCGTAAAGGCCCATGTTTCTCTAAGCAAGCATCGTAAGTTTCTCCACTGACCTCTCGATGAGAGAGCGTGAGCCCCCAACAAAAAGTCACCAACAGTGCCGGCACAAACGTTGACAGAACATCTTTGTTTATGAAGTTATTGCACAATTTTGTAAGGATTCTCGACAACCTACACGTACTGACTGTGGAAATTTACAATCTGATCACGTTGAAAAGGAGTCTCATCTATGGCTATCACATTTACACTAAAGTGAGGGTTGATACATTGTTGCAAGAGCCATTCGCACAAGCATCCCCATGAAGGAAATTAAGCTGCTGATAGTGCCTGCATATGTTGTACATGGTACAGACAGAGCAGATTCTCAAGTTGGACAGCCTGAAAAGTCACGTGGTCAACATTACCTGTTGCAGCTTATTGTCCTATGCTGGCCCTAGGATTGTCGTTAACTGCACGAAGTAGTTCCTTCTCTAGCTGACGTGTCCCCATTTTTCTAGGACTCCCCCAGACACGAGTAGAAGGCTTAAAAGCTCCAAACTCCTCGTAAGACAGCGTTTTGAACATTTCATGTAAAATACAGTTACATGTAACGCTTGTACATTTTGTTTCTGTTTGTTTCCGTTGATTAATTTGATTATAAAAGATGTAGAAAATGAGCTCTTACGGGGCAATTAAGCGTTTCCTTATCCATGCCCATTCGATATTTTTTGGCTTCGTATGTAGGGAATGTTACCTGAAATTTCCGCTGTACCTCTTTTGTATACCTGTATTTGTTTCTAAATATTGTACATCTTCGCATAACTTAAACTACAACGCGCAGTTTTCTCATTCAACTTCTTTTCAGATTTCTCTTCACGTTCTATCCCTGTAGCAAAACTCTGAATTTCCACTTACGCAACATGCAGCATCAGATCCAGTAAAAGCTGTTTCTGTCTTACCTGACTCAACTCAATAAAAAATTGTTGTCAGATGTATAATATGAACTCCCAAAGCCTCCGATTTTTCCTATTTCATCAGTCAGAAACATATCAAATTTCTATGTCTTTTGCAATATAAATTCCCACGACGTAAAGAATGGCATGTAGGTCTTCTCTGTAGAAAAATGTAAATGGATACACGCATTGAAATGGTGCCTTAGACTACACCATTATTGTATGTTAGTTGGATTCAGTCGCATTCTGCAGACACCTGGAGGCAGTACTGTGTAGGTATGTGATATGAAAGATCAGTTATTTAGTGGTATTTTCCAGACAAATAATTTACAGACAGGATACTGGAAAACTAAAGATTATTTACTGGGGAGAGACTGGTCACAAAACACTTTTACGGCCTGTACGTGAACTTTCAGGTATATGAAATGTGTATCAGTTAGAACAGGGGAACTTCTTTTTGTAACGCGAGGTTTTTATGATTTTGGCTATTTTGATGAAGCAGCCAGTTACGGATTGTAAAGCAAGCACTTCCTACGATAAGGGTATGAGAAATGGAAAGAATCATCTAGAAAAGAACAGGTAAGCGTGCATTTAAATGCACGACAAGCGTTATCTAGGTGTAGTATTTGTGGTTTATTTTTGTACGCTGTTTGTGAATTTGTTGTGTGTCTGAGTATGATACGTATCTCCCACTTGTTCCAAAATTAATTTCTGTTCTTAGAATGTGCTCATGCTGAGCTTGGCTTCACGGCACTGGCAGATGTCAGCAGCTGGTGAGATAAATTTGGCACTAACGGCCAAAGCTTTCAAGCAAAGGTCGATTCTCCGTACGCACCACGTCGCGTTCCCGTGATGTTCCGTGAAATGTAGGCTCAATCCATGCTATTCTGTCACATCGTACCACATCTTGGCACACTTCGAACGAAATACGCGAATCACACTGGACTCGCATTCGGAAGGACGACGGTTCAATCCCGCGTCCGGCCATCCTGATTTAGGTGTTCAGTGATGTCCCTAGATCGCTCCAGGCAAATGCCGGGATGGTTCCTTTGAAAGGGCACGGCCGACTTCCTTCCCCATCCTTCCCTAATCCTACACTCCTGGAAATTGAAATAAGAACACCGTGAATTCATTGTCCCAGGAAGGGGAAACTTTATTGACACATTCCTGGGGTCAGATACATCACATGATCACACTGACAGAACCACAGTCACATAGACACAGGCAACAGAGCATGCACAATGTCGGCGCTAGTACAGTGTATACCCACCTTTCGCAGCAATGCAGGCTGCTATTCTCCCATGGAGACGATCGTAGAGATGCTGGATGTAGTCCTGTGGAACGGCTTGCCATGCCATTTCCACCTGGCGCCTCAGTTGGACCAGCGTTCGTGCTGGACGTGCAGACCGCGTGAGACGACGATTCATCCAGTCCCAAACATGCTCAATGGGGGACAGATCCGGAGATGTTGCTGGCAAGGGTAGTTGACTTACACCTTCTAGAGCACGTTTGGTGGCACGGGATACATGCGGACGTGCATTGTCCTGTTGGAACAGCAAGTTCCCTTGCCGGTCTAGGAATGGTAGAACGATGGGTTCGATGACGGTTTGGATGTACCGTGCACTATTCAGTGTCCCCTCGACGATCACCAGTGGTGTACGGCCAGTGTAGGAGATTGCTCCCCACACCATGATGCCGGGTGTTGGCCCTGTTTGCCTCGGTCGTATGCAGTCCTGATTGTGGCGCTCACCTGCACGGCGCCAAACACGCATACGACCATCATTGGCACCAAGGCAGAAGCGACTCTCATCGCTGAAGACGACACGTTTCCATTCGTCCCTCCATTCACGCCTGTCGCGACACCACTGGAGGCGGGCTGCACGATGTTGGGGCGTGAGCGGAAGACGGCCTAACGGTGTGCGGGACCGTAGCCCAGCTTCATGGAGACGGTTGCGAATGGTCCTCGCCGATACCCCAGGAGCAACAGTGTCCCTAATTTGCTGGGAAGTGGCGGTGCGGTCCCCTACGGCACTGCGTAGGATCCTACGGTCTTGGCGTGCATCCGTGCGTCGCTGCGGTCCGGTCCCAGGTCGACGGGCACGTGCACCTTCCGCCGACCACTGGCGACAACATCGATGTACTGTGGAGACCTCACGCCCCACGTGTTGAGCAATTCGGCGCTACGTCCACCCGGCCTCCCGCATGCCCACTATACGCCCTCGCTCAAAGTCCGTCAACTGCACATACGGTTCACGTCCACGCTGTCGCGGCATGCTACCAGTGTTAAAGACTGCGATGGAGCTCCGTATGCCACGGCAAACTGGCTGACACTGTCGGCGGCGGTGCACAAATGCTGCGCAGCTAGCGCCATTCGACGGCCAACACCGCGCTTCCTGGTGTGTCCGCTGTGCCGTGCGTGTGATCATTGCTTGTACAGGCCTCTCGCAGTGTCCGGAGCAAGTATGGTGGGTCTGACACACCGGTGTCAATGTGTTCTTTTTTCCATTTCCAGGAGTGTATGAGACCGATAACCTCGCTGTTTGGTCTCTTCCCCCGAACAACCAACCAACCAAATACGTGAATGATTTTTAACTGAACCTTTAAGATCGGAAAGTACATTACTCTTGTAATATATACGAAATGAATGTATCCCGTAACTGCCAGCCGGGGTGGCCGAGCGGTTCTAGGCGCTACAGTCCGGAACCGCGCGGCCGCTACGGTCGAAGGTTCGAATCCTGCCTCGGGCATGGATATGTGTGATGTCCTTAGGTTAGTTAGGTTTAACTAGTTCTAAGTTCTAGGGGACTGATGACCTCAGAAGTTAAGTCCCATAGTGCTCAGGGCCATTTGAACCATATCCCGTAACTGAAGGTACGTAGCTCTACGAAGATATCGATGGAGGTGAGTGGTTTAAATGTACGCCGTCAGGTTTCTAACACCATTCAATGAATTGTAAAACGTATGCACTTCTGCGAGGCTGTCTTACTGAACTATTCATGCAGAAAACACATTTGTTGATTGGTTGATTCTGGGGAGAGGGCCAAACAGCGAGGTCATCGGTCGTATTCGATTAGGAAAGGACAGGGAACGAAGTCGGCCGTGCCTTTTCAAAGGAACCATACCGGGATTCGCCTAAAGCGATTTAAGGAAATCACGGAAAACCTTATGACGATGGCCGGAAAAGGGTTTGAACCGTCGTCCTCGCGAATGCGAGTCCAGTGTGCTAAGCATTGCGCTACCTGGCTGAGCAAAAACACATTATTTTATCCGTTTAAGAGGAATATCTTTCAGTTTCTTTCACTGAAGCAAACGAATTCACCACACTGAACTACGACTTCATAGTGTAGGTGCACCAAAAAAACCTTTGTTACTGTTGTATTTTTAGTTTTTAAAGTAAAGAAAACTGTTTTTCACTCCCACACGAGCGAAATGAAGTGTGTGTAATTATTGTGCTATTTTGAGAATGTACATCTTGTTTTGTATCCCCGTAAATTATCAAAGGCACAATCATATTACTAACCGTACTGACTATGGTGAAATATAATCTTACTACATTTAATATATTAATGTTCGTAGCTGCGATAAAACAACGTAATGGAAAACTGAAAGTGGAAAAGAAGCAGCAAAGAAGTTCAATACGGCAGCGAGTCGAATGTCAATTGTTTCTTCTGTGGCGCTAACGGCAGCGCAGATGTTCCACATGAAATGCGACATTGTAGAAGCTCATATGAAACTGTGAAGTGCGTGCTGACCCGAAGCTTCGTTGCAAGGCGAAGAACTGCCAGAGTAATGCGATGAGTGAGTGAAGGCGTTTCCATATCGATACTTCCAAGGTAAATTTCTGAAATATTAATAGAGCTCTGGAAGGATGGAGCGCCATCTCTTTATTATTTTCAAATTTCAGACGGCCGACTCTTTTAATTATTTATAATAATTCACGTAAGTGAAAGGAGGAGAGTCTGAGGAGCAGCAAATAATTTGAAGTCCTTAATGCTTTAAAAACTTGCATTCTTCAGGTAGTGAAAAATCTATCGCTTTATGGAAAGACTGTGGATTGAGATAAATGTCTGGCTGAGAAATAACTTCGTCTTACTGCGTTAGAAACACTATGCTGAAATGTGCGTGGCGTTGTCAGCATATAGTAGCGAGCCTCGCTTGCACCCGTATACGGGGGACAGCTAATTTTTTCACCTAGATATCAGGAACAAACGATTATCGAATGAGGTTAGATATGGCATCAGTGGAAAAGACCTTTAAACAGTAGAAAAACTGTGAAGTGTGTCACACAGATCGAATGTTCAAAATATGTATAATTTAAAGCACTGTTGGATGAGAGAACTCTTTCTGTTGCTTTGTAATCGTTCTAGATTTATATACTCATTGTATGTGCGTTCCTTGCTAAGCTAGTATGTAAAACATAAAAAAGTTTATAGCCGAGATATGGGCACTGTCAAAAGTTACGAAACACAATGAAACTAAATGCTAAAGAAACACAAAAGACCCCAGAGTGTCGAGTCATGTAGTGTTTTCGTTTTATTTACGAGTTTAGCAAGAGAGGTATAGCTGATGATGGTCATATAGATAGTTACGTCATAAAAGATAGAAACTGCCAGCATAGGCTGTTTTAAATTCTACAAATTATAGCACAGAAATGATTCTTTTGCGTCTTCCATGTTCTAGACGTTCCATGAGAGATACCTTGACGAATTATAACTACTGTGACCACGGTGAGTAGTTCCACCCAGAGCGAGTGTCATTAGTAAATTCTGTAATGGTAGAGTCACATTATTTATTTTGTTTTAATGTAGTACATTGTGATGCATTTCCAAATATTTCATTTACATTATAACATGTACATGATTATTCTGAAATTTACAATTAATTTTTGACAGAGGAAAAGTAAAACCGTCCTCAGCCTATTTTCCTACCATTCCACTCTCGAATACTACGAGAGAAGAACACGAGCGAGGTTATTTCTCTTATTTTATATCGATGGTCAGCTCTCCACATGTAGATGGGAGTCAACAAAATACTTGGGTATTCGGCAGACAAACTCAATGAGTGAAAAGATCCTGCAGCAACAAAAAAGGCCTTTATTTTAGTTGCTTCCACCCGTACTCGCTTAACATACCCGTGAAACTCTCTTTAAGTTTGTGATAAACCAAAAGGAGATGTCCTCATATGAACTCACTCAGTGTCTTGCGTTAGTTTTATCTGATAACACACCTATAGAGGACGGGCAAGCATAGTGTAGGCGGGCTCTGCCAGTAAAATCACCCTCTGGTTCATCTTCCCCAGCACATTTAATTGTGGCAGTACAAAATAAATCACTTACTGATTACAGTCAGTGTATCTACAACTGGAAACTATGGCTACAGATAATTTGTCTTCAGTCAACAAAATAGAGCAGTCTGACCCATACATCACAACGACAACAGCTAACATCATTAGACTTCACCTTCTGACCCTAAACCAGCCCTCAGAATAAGCGACTGCATCATGATCATATCTGAGAGCTTCTGTGAAGTTTGGAAGGTGGGAGACGAGGTACTGGCGGAACTGAAGCGGTGAGGATGGGTCGTGAGTCGTGCTTGGGTACCTCAGTCGGTAGGGCACTTGCCCGTGAAAGGCAAAGGTCCCGAGTTCAAGTCTAGGTCCAGCACACAGTTCCAATCTCCGCTGCAAAGAGAATATCTTGTTCTGGAAATGTCGGACATAGTTTGCACACTGTCACATAGCTAGTTTTAGATTAATTTAGTAATTTGGTCATGTAAGAAATGCTTGATGAGCAAAGCGTGTACGGAAATGTTCCCCATATATTAAATTAAGACAGATAGGTAATAAGACTGACACCAGTACGATAAAAACAATCTAGTGTATTTGTTTTGGAAAAATAATTTTTACAACCGCAGTTTGATTTATATCCTTGTTTGTTTATGTTTTTTAACCAGTTCCGTGTTTATGGATTTGCGTGTAGTTATGGAGAAGATCGTGAATAATGTAGAGACTTCTTTCTACTGTAATTTCACATAAAGACCTGTTTATGATCATAATACGACGTCGCTGGCAACTTTTCAAAGTGAAGAAACGTAACACCGACACGTATTCTAAATAAGGCCCAGAATGCGTGCTTTTATCGTTATTCCACCGAAAATTTTGTAACTGTCTCTAGAAACACTGGTTGCATACATCGCAATTTTGTTGCGTTTTACAGTCTGGAACCGCGCTACCGCTACGGTAGCAGGTTCGAATCCTGCCTCGGGCATGGATGTGTGTGATGTCCTTAGGTTAGTTAGGTTTAAGTAGTTCTAAGTTCTAGGGGACTGATGACCTTAGAAGTGAAGTCCCACAATGCTCAGAGCAATCAGAACCATTTTTGTCGCGTTTTATTTAGCCGGTTGTGGGCTGACAGTCGGCCTTCAACAGCTTGTCTGGATGGCGAGATGTTTAACTCAGACAAAAGAGACAAGCACAGTGACGTGCGGTGGCGGCGACCACGCACTGAGGCCGCGCTCGCCGACCACATGGAGTGGGAGGCGCTGCCAGCCGCCCACCAGATGTCATGCCCCAGGCTGAATGAGACAGGTGCCGTGGCAGGGGACGAGGTAACCACGCACCAGGCGGGAGTTCACAGGCACTGCTGTGGGCAAGGGAAGACCCGCCGTACACTCAAAATGCCGACTAGGGATGGGAAAAACCGACCGGCTAAACCGATAGCGCCGGCCGGAGTGGCCGAGCGGTTCTAGGCGCTACAGTCTGGAGCCGCGCGACCGCTACGGTCGCAGGTTCGAATCCTGCCTCGGGCATGAATGTGTGTGATGTCCTTAGGTTAAAAAAATGTTCAAATGGCTCTGAGCGCTATGGGGCTTAACTTCTGAGGTCATCAGTCCCCTAGAACTTAGAACTACTTAAACCTAACTAACCTAAGAACGTCACACACATCGATGACCGAGGCAGGATTCGAACCTGCGACCGTTGTTAAGTCCCATAGTACTCAGGGCCATTTGAACCATTTGAAAACCGATAGCGGTATTTTAGTTACGAATAACCGGTGTTCTACGGTATATGTTTGGCCTCCGTTATGAGTCCTTTTTTTTTTTTTTT
This sequence comes from Schistocerca americana, assembly GCF_021461395.2. Lineage (NCBI taxonomy): Eukaryota > Metazoa > Arthropoda > Insecta > Orthoptera > Acrididae > Schistocerca > Schistocerca americana. Next base: position 631,579,751 of record NC_060123.1, on the reverse strand, counting down.
TTTTTTTTTTTAGTTTTTACTAATAACAGGGTAAAAAACGAAATATGAATTAGTCATAGTAGCAGTGCCAGAATTTTTGTTTTTAAATGAATCTTCTTTCAACAACGACTAATAAATCTCCATTGTTTTAAAATATTGCTTTACAGTAGAAAATGGGAAAAGCGATCAGTGCTGTATTTAACAACAATGCCGACAGAAGCCAGCATCAAAGACATGACACAGCAGCTGTATAGAGTTTGTGTTACAGCAATGTACTTGTTAGCATGTGACGTGGCCTATTACGCGGTACGCATTTACAGGCACTGTGCAGGACTTGCCATATCTGGCCTATATGGTAGTTTCTCGCTGTGGTCGTATTACATAATGGCACTATACCTAGTCTGTAAGGATTATACGAAGCGCGGTCTCATAGAAACACAATCCTCTATTTGCTTTAAAAGATTAAAAACAGGAGGAGCCAAAAGGAAACTGCGATGTCGTATTAGGAGTAAACTTAATAATTCACTCATGGTTTACAGTGTAAATAGAAAGTAGCTAATCTTCTAGCTGTGTCTACACACTACGCCCTCCTCTGCTTGTAAAACTTGACTGCGAGATAATTAATAGTCGTTCAGATTAAGTTTTTACTCCTCAGCACTGAGCGTTTGTAATGTTCAAGCAGTGGTGGTATAATGCTCGGTTAGAACACGATTTTTGAGCAGAGGTTAAAAAAAATCGGAAGGAGAATACTGGTGGTTCTTTTTGGTATTCAACCACTTATTTATTTTCGAGAAAAGAAGCGAACAGTAGACGGACAAAGTTTTCTATTATGTGCTTATTTAACTTAACGTTTTGGTTATACGTATCCTGAAAATATTACGAAGATGCACTCTGCGGTCGCGATAACGGTAACGACAGTCGCTCGTTCCCGGTTTTCCGATCAGTCCATTGGCTGTTCGTCATGCATCTGCGTTAGCAACGCGCTCAGGCGCCCGCGCCATCGATTCTCGACTCTGTTACTGTAATGTCTCATTAATCTCCTCAGTTATTTCTCCCTCACTGGTTCTCTCTTAATACACCGAGTTATCTTCCCAAAAGATTGGAACAAGCTCACACCATTATATTCTTCTGCAATCTGTAATTCTTGTATAATATTTCTGTGGGTAGTTAGCTTGTACCATTAATATTCCAGAACTATCTATTTAGAGCTTTTTCCACATTGTAAAGACTGGCTAGCTTCCTTCTCCCTCCCTCCCGCCCCTGCTCCCTCTCCCACGTTTCTTAAGAGCAATGTACTGATTTCACTTCAATTGCAACGTCATTGCTACTCGCCTGTAGTCCTTCCAACTGTCCCTGAATATTTCAAAGACGCCACAGCTGACCCACTGTCTTTCGCTTGTGAGCCCCTGTCACATATGGACAATTACTTGTACAGTCTAAACTTAAGGTCGCTAGAAGTCAGAAAGAAGATAGTAAATCACAGACACAATGCAGAGAGCACTCCCAATTGGTAGTGTTTAGAATAACAACAACAGTAGCGCTAGAGCCCTACAAATTGTAGACGCTCTGGGCAGCTGCCCCAGGGGAGAAGTTTCACTTCTGATAATTAATCGGTACAATTTATGGATGTTCATCGTACTGCATGGACGAGGGGCTTCAGCTGATGTTATATATGAGAAAAACTACCATCACAGCTGTGTCTGGAAAATGTCTTTATTGTCTCACACGACTAGGTTGGCGACCGCTATGGCCGAGCCGTTCTAGGCGCTTCACTCCGGAACCGCGCTGCTGCTACGGTCGCAGGTTCGAATCCTGCCTAGGGCATGGATGTGTCTGATGTCCTTAGCTTAGTTAGGTTTAAGTAGTTCTAAGTCCAGGTGACTGATGACCCCAGATGTTAAGTCCAGTAGTGCTCAGAGCCATTTGAACGATTTTGTATCTAACGAGACGTCGTTATCGGTGATGCAGACAGTGTAATCAGACACCGAAGACGAGATGTCTGAAGTCAAACATGCCGTCATTGTAGCAGGTTAGGCTGCCATTTGCCCTCGATTAACCAGACACGCCCGGGGTCCTGTCCACACAACGGTGTCTCAAGCCCGGATGGTTTTTCCTGCCTCTACAGTAATCATTAGTTCCGGAACGCCCTGGAGTGGCGGAGATGGGACACTGCGTGTTATTACTCCGTGTTGTAGAGTTTGCAGAGCGACGTTCTGCGTGCTCTCACACTGCACCGTTTGCGCCGCTGCTCGATATAGTTCTGTTCGCTGTGTAGCAGTGACTGCGACAGATTCTAATTATGACACACGCTCTGGGTCTGTTTCTTGTACACTCTGTAGTGAGAAATATCTTCGAAATTTTTTAGTGCAGTATATGTCCAGCATTTACCCAGTTTCTTTGACGCGTGTAGGTTCAAATGGCTCTGAACACTATGGGACTTAACACCTGAGGTCATCAGTCCCCTAGAACTTAGAACTACGTAAACCTAACTAACCTAAGGACATCGTGCACATCCATGCCCTAGGCAGGATTCGAACCTGCGACCGTAGCAGTGACGCGGTTTCGGACTGAAGCGCCTAGAACCGTTCGGCCACCGCAGCCGGCACGTCTGTAGGTGTGATCGAGTGAGATGCTTCCGATGCTATGTAGATTGGAGCCTCTTTTGCCGCCACTTGTTAGAGGAACTGTTGGACACACAGTCATTTGCACAAGAAAGTGTACACTGTCATATGTATGAAGTAAAGGATAGTATCATAAATATATGTTTACGTGAAAATACATGTTATCACTAAATGCACAATCGCCTCACCTTTTAGGCATGATTTTCGCGAGATTTTCTCCATATTCTCGATGACGAACTCCATGTCGTCCTGGTTTTGTATGACACCTGTTTAAAACTATATATTGGCTTTCCTTCGGTCAGATTTGCATCCGGAGACACTGCAGCCAAACCATCGTCGAAACTCCACTGTCCTATTTCCACGCTGTACAGAGACGGCTGCCATGTTTCGGATCATTATGCTCTTGAAGCACCCAGTTCGCCTCGTTCGAAATAAATAGTTTTTTAACGGACCTCAGAAGGTTCAAAATGGTTCAAATGGCTCTGAGCACTATGGGACTCAACATCTTAGGTCATAAGTCCCCTAGAACTTAGAACTACTTAAACCTAACTAACCTAAGGACATCACACACACCCATGCCCGAGGCAGATTCGAACCTGCGACCGTAGCAGTCCCGCGGTTCCGGACTGTAGCGCCAGAACCACTAGACCACCGCGGCCGGCTGACCTCAGAAGGCATTTCTGTTAAATACAGCACATTTTTTCAGTGTTTAAATTGATTGTAAGATAGTGCAAATAGCGAAAACAGCAACTGCAAAACGAAACATTCAGCTCTCACACAGTTTATTTATGTTGTTGTTGTTGTTGTCGTTGTGGTCTTCAGTCCTGAGACTGGTTTGATGCAGCTCTCCATGCTACTCTATCCTGTGCAAGCTTCTTCATCTCCCAGTACGTACTGCAACCTACATACTTCTGAATCTGCTTAGTGTATTCATCTCTTGGTCTCCCTCTACGATTTTTACCCACGCTGCCTTCCTAAATTTGTGATCCCTTGGTGCCTCAGAACATGCCCTACCAACCGGTCCCTTCTTCTTGTCAAGTTGTGCCACAAACTCCTCCCCTATTCTATTCAATACCTCCACATTACTTACGTGATTTACCCATCTAATCTTCAGCATTCTTCTGTAGCACCACATTTCGAAAGCTTCTATTCCCTTCTTGTCCAAACTATTCGTCGTCCATACTTTCAGAAACGACTTCCTGAAACTAAACCTATACTCGATGTTAACCAATTTCTCTTCTTCAGAAACGCTTTCCTTGCCATTGCCAGTCTACATTTTATATCCTCTCTACTTCGACCATCATCAGTTATTTTGCTCCCCAAATAGCAAAACTCCTTTACTACTTTAAATGTCTCATTTCCTAATCTAATTCCCTCAGCATCACCCGATTTAATTCGACTACATTCCATTATCCTTGTTTTGCTTTCGTTGATGTTCATCTTATATCCTCCTTTCAAGACACTATCCATTCCGTTCAACTGCTCTTCCAAGTCCTTTGCTGTCTCTGACAGAATTACAATGTCATCGGTGAACCTCAAAGTTTTTATTTCTTCTCCATGGATTTTAATACCTACTCCGAATTTTTCTTTTGTTTCCTTTGCTGCTTGCTCAATATACAGATTGAATAACATCGGGGAGAGGCTACAACCCTGTCTCACTCCCATCCCAACCACGGCTTCCCTTTCATGCCCCTCGACTTTTATAACTGCCATCTGGTTTCTGTACAAATTGTAAATAGCCTTTCGCTCCCTGTATTTTACCCCTGCCACCTTTAGAATTTGAAAGACAGTATTCCAGTATGTTTATTTAGACCCCGTGCAAAAGGGCACTGAGCACAGATTCGAGACCACTACCAGAGATGTCGCTGCGGACGTTACATTTAACATTATGGCGTGTACTTTTTCGTGGAACTGACTGTAAATCAGTAATGGTTGCTGTAGAATCAGGGACAGTTGATAAAAGCTGGAGATTTAATTCACATCTGACACGAAGAGAGAAAGGAAAATGTTTTATTCAACTCTGACGGCGCAGGAGACGTAAAGAGACGGGGGCCAAAGGCGTACGTAATGGTGCGCAGTGCGACACGGCAGCGGTAGTCGGCGTTTGGGTAGTGGCACCGGAGGACAGAGCAGCAGCGGCAACACTCGGCTCTGGAGCGGCTTATCCGGCAGCCGCTAAGCAGGGTCACCAGTCACGCGTGGAAGGGGATCTCCCGCCCCGGGGCAGACGTGTATAAGCCTTTCGCACACAGCGTGAACGATGCTGGCTCGTGACGAGGCGCTGTTAGTCATCCGGGCAAATCTGCAAGGTGAGGCGGCCGCGACAAAGGCTGCGCCGAGCTGGGAACAGTCGGTGGGAACCCGGCGGCGCCGTTCTGCGTGGTTTCACCGGCTCTGCCGACGCGCACCTGCCGGTGCAGTAGACAGCGGCGTGTGGAGCTGCCGCTAATGGCTCGAGCGTTCTCCGCGTCTAATATCCTCTCATGCTGTGCGAGCAATTCCTCCGCGCCACTGGCCGCGTGAAGGCGATGCAGCACCCGTACCAGGAGATGGTTCAAATGGCTCGGAGCACTACGGGACTTAACATCTGAGGTCATCAGTCCCCTAGAACTTAGAACTACTTAAACCTAACTAACCCAAGGACATCACACACACCCATGCCCGAGGCAGGATTCGAACCTGCTACCGTAGCGGTCGCGCGGTTCCAGACTGAAACGCCTATAACCGCTCGGCGACACCGGCCGGCTATCAGGAGAAGGCCCATTATAGCATGTCTCCGAAAGTTAGTAACTCCGTTGGTGACAGAACGAGAAACACCATCTGCATCAATACACCATTTTCTTTTACACTGAAGCGCCAAAGAAACTGGTATAGGCATGCTTATTCCAATACAGAGGTATGTAAACATGCAAAATACGGCGCTGCGGTCTGCAATAAAGACAACAAGCGTCTGGCGCAGCTGTTAGATCGGTTAGTGCTACTACAACGGCAGGTTATCAAGATATAAGTGAGTTTAACGTGGTGTTATAGTCGACGCACGAGCGGTGGGACATAGCATCTCCGAGGTAGCGGCGCGCGGTATTAGCCGAGCTGTCTGCGGCGCTGCAAAATGGTTCAAATGGCTCTGAGCACTATGGGACTTAATTTCTGAGGTCATCAGTCCCCTAGAACTTAGAACTACTTAAACCTAACTAACCTAAGGACATCACGCACATCCATGCCCGAGGCAGGATTCGAACCCGCGACCGTAGTGGTCGTGCGGTTCCAGACTGTAGCGCCTAGAACCGCTCGGCCACCACGGCCGGCACGGCGCTGCAGTCATGGACTGTGCGGCTGATCCCGGCGGAGGTTCGAGTCCTCCCTCGGGTATGGGCATGTGTGTGTGTGTGTGTGTGTGTGTGTGTGTGTGTGTGTGTGTGTGTGTGTGTGTTTGTCCTTAGTATAAGTATAGTAGTGTGTAACGTTAGGGACCGATGATCTTAGCAGTTAAGTTCCATAAGATTTCATACACATTCGAACATTCATTTCGAGGTAGCGATGAAGTGGGATTTTCCCGTTCGACCACTTCACTAGTGTACCTTGAAGATCAGGAATCAGGTAAAACATCAAATCTCCGATATCGCTGCGGCCAGAAAAAGATCCTGCAAGAACGGGACCAACCACGACTGAAGAGAATCGCTCAACGTGACAGAAGTGCAACCCTTCCGCAAATTTCTGCAGGTTTCAATGCTGGGCCATCAACAAGTGTCAGTCTGGCAAACAAGGTTCTGTTTTTATAGTTGACGGTTTAATCTGAACAGCTGCCCTAATATCATAATCCAAGCAACTGGAAGCGCTTGCCAGAATCTCTGTGTTGTTCTATAAGATGAGACGTACCAAGGCACTGCTCCACAGTCGCAGGTTTGCTCGGCTGGTGTAAGCGTCTGTGATGCTTATTCTCTCTATACAACGATGTTCCACTGTCCTAAATAGTGTGACGGAAAGATAGAACGGCATAATTTCAAAGAATTGGGTAGAAACAAGCCTCGTGCAATCCAGGATCATCCCTTACAATCCTAAAAGCGTCCTGATCACAGATGGTGACCGAAAAACGCACTTTACACTTTTTCTTCAGAACACAACCAATCCCGTTGAAGATACCAGTCCACAGCTCGTGGTCGTGCGGTAGCGTTCTCGCTTCCCGCGCCTGGGTTCCTGGGTACGATTCCCGGCGGTGTCAGGGATTTTCTCTGCCTCGTGATGACTGGGTGTTGTGTGCTGTCCTTAGGTTAGTTAGGTTTAAGTAGTTCTAAGTTCTAGGGGACTGATGGCCATAGATGTTAAGTCCCATAGTGCTCAGAGCCATTTGAACCATTTAACACCCGGCGTAAAGATTTTGTCACAATTCCTGTATTTTCGAAACTGTATACAGACAACAGCATCTCAACACTCGACGAACCTCGTTGTCACGGTGACATCTACTTGCAGCGGCTAAACCATCGGACTCTGCCCTTCACTGAGCTAACCGAACAGCAGCTTATTCCATTCTATACACACGGAGTCTGCCAACAGCTTTATCCATATCCCCAGCACGTGCATTGCACGTGCCCTAGGGGCGTCCAATCCCCCGATAGGCGTAATGACCAAGCAGTTGAGTGGATGTTTTGTTTGGCTCCGTAGTGGAATCAATAACGTACGCGTATGTAATTTAGTTCGACAGAGACGTAGTCCCTTTGAGTCGTGAAAGAACGGTCTTATCATCGAGATTTGTGTAACAATAGGATGGGGGGAACGGCGAATAGTGTATCAGTGAACCGTGTGGCAACGACATGAGTTACGTTCGAAACTTCGCTGCATTTCCCTGTATAATGAGGCGTAGAACACATTTCATGATGATCGGTTACCCGACTTACTAGGTTAAGCTTTCAGACCCTTGTTTCTAGACAGTAGTTGGTTGTTTGGTCGCAAGAAACTTCGCCATCTCTCCTCTGCGATGTACTGAACAATCTACACTAAGGCTAAAGTAGAAGAGAGGTGGGGGGCCGGGGATAGGGAGCCAGCAGCGCGTTGAGGTTGTTTGTTGACGTAGCTGTTTAGTGTGGGGAGTGTCTTCGGCGCATAGAGGTAGACTTCGACAAAATTCCCGTTTTGGAATAAATTCAATATAATGCTTCGAAGGCATAGAGTTAATATCGTGCTATCCGACTACAAATCAATGGCGAGCATCTACACGACATCAAATCGTTTAAATATTTAGAGGGCAATCTAAGAAGCAATATTAAAAGTCTGTAATAGGTAAGGGAATGAAAGAATTAGCTTTGTGGGAAGGGTTCTGGAAGTCGAACAATACAGACATTAGTGCCACCAATTATAGAGCATTGCTTCAGCACTTGGAGCTTGCATCAAGTATATATGACGACAGACATGGAGCGGCTTCAAAGATGAGTTGTTAGGTCGTAATAGCGTGTACAAAAGTAACGGATATGCTCAAGGAATGTAAATGAGAAATATTGGAGGAAAACTGGAACTGTTGGTTCAAATGGCTCTGATCACTATGGGACTCAACTGCTGAGGTCATTAGTCCCCTAGAACTTAGAACTAATGAAACCTAACTAACCTAAGGACATCACAAACATCCATGCCCGAGGCAGGATTCGAACCTGCGACCGAAGGGGTCTTGCGGTTCCAGACTGCAGCGCCTTTAACGGCACGGCCACTTCGGCCGGCCTGGAACTGTTCTCATGAGATAATGTTGGGGAGAGTTTAGAGAACCGATATTCGAGTAAAACTGGGCAGCAATTCTGCCACCACCATCGTATGTCACGTTAGGAGCCTTCAGAATAAGATACGAGAATAAAGAAAATATTTTTTTTCTCGTTCTACGCTCGAATGAAGTAGGACACAAAAAACGCTAATACTGATGCGAAGTACATTCCGCCAAACACTTTTTAGTGACTTGCGCAACGTACATGTAGATGTATGTCGGATGTAGACAAAGCACCTTTCAATCTTACGATATGCAACAACTGCTGCAGTGGCTTCTTGTGTACCGTACTAACAAAACTGTCGGCCTCAGTGGAAGTTCTTCTTCCGTACCTATGTGAAACCAATGTTAGGTATTTAAGATATTACGTCTGCAGCGGATTTCAGTCAGAATGATGCAAAAATGATAAGCATTTTATGAACTTTTGGACCTGCTTAACGTACATTACTGGCCATTAAAATTGCTACACCACGAAGATGATGTGCTACAGATGCGAAATTTAACCGACAGGAACAAGATGCTGTGATATGCAAATGATTAGCTTTTCAGAGCATTCACATAAGGATGGCGCCGGTGGCGACACCTACAACGTGCTGACATGAGGAAAGTTTCCAACCCATTTCTCATACACAAACAGCAGTTGACCGGCGTCGCCTGGTGAAACGTTGTTGTGATGCCTCGTGTAAGAAGGAGAAATGTATACCATCACGTTTCCGACTTTGATAAAGGTCGGATTGTAGCCTATCGTGATTGCGGTTCATCGTATAGAGACATTCCTGCTCGCATTGGTCGAGATCCAATGACTGTTAACAGAATATGGAATCGGTGGGTTCAGGAGGGTAATACGGAGCACCGTGCTGGATCCCAACGGCGTTGTACCACTAGCAGTCGAGATGACAGTCATCTTATCCACATGGCTGTAACGGATCGTGCAGCCACGTCTCGATCCTTGAGCCAACAAATGGGGACGATTGCAAGACAACAACCGTCCACACGAACAGTTCGACGACGTTTGCAACAGCAGGGACTACCAGCTCGGAGACCATGGCTGCGGTTACCTTGACACTGCATCACAGACAGGAGCGCCTGCGAAGATGTACTGCCGGCCGCAGTGGCCTTGCGGTTCTAGGCGCTGCAGTCTGGAACCGCGAGACCGCCACGATCGCAGGTTCGAATCCTGCCTCGGGCATGGTTGTGTGTGATGTCCTTAGGTTAGTTAGGTTTAACTAGTTCTAAGTTCTAGGCGACTGATGACCTCAGAAGTTAAGCCGCATAGTGCTCAGAGCCATTTGAACCATTTGAGCTATTCTTCCTGTTTACATATTTATTTCTCAACATAGTTAAACGTCCCCTTAGAAAGATTTAAAAATGACAGTGCTGGAAAACCTTTACGTTATTTGATTTTCAAGCAGATGATCAAAACTGAACGTACTCAGACATTTCTCTCTTTACTTATCCTGATCATCACTAAACTGACATACAATATTTTTAGCGCAACGCAATCTGAGTTTCAATAATCCCTACAAAATAATGGCCCTGACTAACAATAACCTATACTTTTTATGAATCACGGACCTCACAAAAATCTTCGTTACTCGAACTACTGCAATACAGCGAGTGCCAATTCTGTCAGCTAAATAAAAAAAAAAAATGGTTCAAATGGCTCTGAGCACTATGGGACTCAACATCTTAGGTCATAAGTCCCCTAGAACTTAGAACTACTTAAACCTAACTAACCTAAGGACATCACACACACCCATGCCCGAGGCAGGATTCGAACCTGCGACCGTGGCAGTCGCGCGGTTCCGGACTGCGCGCCTAGAACCGCGAGACCACCGCGGCCAGCGCTAAATAAAAGATTCTAACTACTGAAGGCACTAACTACTGATAGGCATAATTAGCAAATGAATGATTTTGATAGAGAACAAACAATGTAATTACCTTAATAGTGTTCAAAAGTCATAATATATATCAGTTAATGACATCCAGTCTTACAAATTTACTCTTTCTGATGGATACACGTCCAGATCGTCCGCTCTCAAAACTCTCCGCCATCTCTCTCCCCATATCCACCACTGCTGGCGGCTCACCTCCAACTGCCCAACGCTACGCGCTGTTCGCATCCAACTGCCCAACACTACAATAGTAAATATTCCAACAATGCAAACCAGCCACAGACTGCACACAGCACAGTCAGTAATTTTCATACAGAGCGCTACGTGGCGTTACCAACATAAAAACCTAAACAGCCTACTTATAATAGTTATCTTGACGACGAGCACGTCTCTCCCAATGAGATGCCGGTTTGTTGATAACTCCACACTAGAATGTTTGCCTTTTTTCGCACCTCTTCATCGTCGTCAACGTGAAGTCGTCGAAGGTGTTCTGGAAACAGATGAAAATCGGATGTGACGAAGTCGGAACTATAAGGAGGATGATCGATGACAGTGAACCCGAGCCGTCGAATTGTTACAGGTGTTGCAGCGCTCTTGTGCAGTCTGGCATTGTCATGTGTGGACAAACACTTCGAATTCGAAACTCGGTTACAGCACGCTGTTTGTCATGCATTCGGAGCCCGCTAGCGGCAGAGGACTGCAAACATGGAGACCTGAAGTTTAAAGATGTAGAACGTTAATAATGTTTGTTTTTATTTGGAAAACTTTAAGAGACTTCACATCAAAAATTCGGAGACATTACTTTTTAGCAAGCCCTTCTGAAACCACAATGGAGCACGAGACGATTTTGTCCGAAACCTCTCGCGCTGTTCGAAACGTCTTCTGGAAATCTTGTACATGGCTGCACGTTCAGAGACCGTGAATAGTTACAATTGAAATTTAATCAGCCCTCGGTCACAATTTTTAACAAATTAACCTGGTTTCGACACTGCTGGGAGTGTCTTCTTCAGAATTTAAATCAAAGAATGGTCTATATTCTATAACATGGTCACATAATTATGACTAAAAACGTATGATAGAGTATAAGTACGGAAAGACTGGCAGTACTTATATGTCCATTATAAAATAATAAATATGCCATTAGTCACATAAATATTAAAAATAAAGAAAACTGTGCCTCGCCGCCAAAATTTTTTTGTCTTTAATATTTTTGTGACTAATGTCCGAGGGCTGATTATCTTTCAATTGTGTCTTCTGAAAAATTCACCAGATGGTAGTGAATGAGGGGCGGCCACCAGGCAATGTAATTGCTCCCCAGACAGAGTGTATACTCTTGCGAGAAGCACCGGTATGAAAAATGTACATTACATACTTCATCCATTCTTCTCGGGTCGCGTTATTGCTGTATTTATCTTTGGGACGGAAGGGAAGACAGTGTTCCTTGCGCACGGGCCGTGGGGCCCCGCAGGGGTGGGCAGCGGAGTGCGTCGGCCGCAGGTATTCCCAATTACGGCGGCTGGAGGCCGTGGGAGCGCCTCGCGCTTCCGGCCTGGCCGGCCGCTCCGCCAGTGTTCCTCCGCTTCTTGCGTGCCGTGCCTTCGCCTGCGCCTTTCCTCTCATTTTCTGTCCACCGTAACCTCAGAATTCCGGATAAACTTTCCCGAATTGCGTGCGGATGATGTCTTTAATTTCGCAGCTGTTGGAAGCAGTTCTACTTTAATATCCGCGCAACATTACTTTACCACACAACACACTGGTTAGTCTCGAGTCCATATAACGCTAGACTAGAGCGCTGGAAAAGTTGACCAGCCTCAGCAGTGGAAATGGTGGATGAAAAGACGCAAGCCGTTCCGGGAGGCCAACTAGCAATCATTTACGTCTCATTTAATCTGTGTTTTGATATATTCTATTATACTTTGGTGGTCATACCATTCTGTCACAGATGCTCCTGCAGTTGAGTGGTCAACCTGTCTGACTGTCACGCGTAAGACTCACGATCAGTTCCCAGTACACGGGATTGAAGTAGGGTGATGGTACTCACAACTCCAGAGAGTAACGCACCACAATCGATAAGCCGCGCTCGAAACACTCCTAACGCAGCAGCTGTTTGGGTTGACAGTACGAAACTATGCCGAGGTCCGCCAAGGGCCGCAGCTGCCAACCCTTGGTCCTCACGTGTACGGATAGCGATCTGTCGATGTCTCGTTAAACACCGCAGCACTAAGCTAAAGCGGACAGTTGTCTTCAGTGCGCCGAGTCGTGTACAGTCTCCAGTTACTGCCAAGGACACAACCTGCAACACTCGTCTCCGAGACTTAAGCCGTCGGCAACATGGACAATGACCGTGCATACGCACGTTGAGAGTGCCGAATTTCTGACGCCATAGCGTGGAATAGCACATTGGGGAGCCTATCCTAACGTGAAGAGCAATATCTAGCATGACCGATATTCAGAACGTGCGTTTGAACATTAACCAATGAACTGGCAGAACGTCGTCTACGACACACGCACGCTGTCTTCCTTCGGTGCAGAGTTGTGAAGCGCCGGACTGGCTTTGTTAAAAAAAATGGCTCTACGCACTATGGGACTCAACATCTGAAGTCATCAGCCCCTAGACTTAAAACTACTTAAACCTAAGCAACCTAACGATATCACACACACCCATGCCCGAGGCAGGAGTCGAACCTGCGACTGTAGCAGCAGCGCGGTTCCGGACTGAAGCGCCTAGAACCGCTTGGCCACAGGGGCCGGATTTTCAGTTGAAGCTCGTGTCTTTTTGTGTGTGTGTGTGTGTGTGTGTGTGTGTGTGTGTGTGTGTGTGTGTGTGTGTACCGTTTCTGAGTACCAGCAAACTGAGAAGCTCACGGAAACCCGCCGTTAATTGTATGATCCGTTGTTATAAAATGACGAGAAACGTCATATTCATGGTAAAAGAGTTATTATATGGCTCTGGGCACTATGGGACTTAACATCTGAGGTCATCAGTCCCCTAGAACTTAGAACTACTTAAACATAACTAACCTGAGGACATCACACACTTCCATGCCCGAGGCAGGATTCGAACCTGCGGCCGTAGCAGAGTTATTATAACTTGCTTATTATGGGAGTATGCCATTTGAAGGCAGTGGCATGTTGAGGATCCATTAAAACCCATTGTTCTTGGTACGATTTGTTATAATTAAATTTCAGTTAGTAATATAACTACGATAAAAGCTTTCAGGACATAACACGCAAGATATTGGTGACACACAGTTACGCTCTCTTTGTCGTAATGAATAGCATCAGAGGATCGTGACAAAGTGTGTGAAATATTGGTGATACGCATCCCACTACAGCGAAATATTTTTTTCCAGCCTCCGCGTTTTTGAAAGGTTTTGATACTTTCTTATTAGTTTAATATTAGTATATACTACAATATTCGATGTTACGTAAATATAAGTGCTCTCTTTTTGAAGAGTGAGTTTATTCGATTGCGTAATCCGCAGGACATCTTGCACTACTTGCAATAAGATACTTCATCATTTTTCCAATTTAAGTTCGTAATTCACATGCTGTAGATATTCTGCTACTGAGTAGCGTTTTACTAAAAAGTGAGAATGATTAAATAAGTCTTATCTACTTTGGGGAGCTATAGTAAATTTGTATCATACTATTTGTAATGGAACTTTTATATGGCCACGTCCTTACTGACTGTACGTGGTACTTACCTTTTTGCCTTATAATATGTTCGCGGATATTGGAGTTTTTATTTATGTATACTACAGACAGAGCAACCAGACTAGCATATGTAGAACGCAGGAAAGTACGTTTTATTAGTGCAAATACAACGATTTTAGGCCCATCAATTTCGTAAACAGTGTGATTTACAAACCAGATACAGCCGACAGCTGCCGTTGGAGCGCGTTGCGATCCCGTATACCACGTTGGGGCCCTTGTACCGTATGCACAAGTCGCATAGTTTGTGAGCGTTCAGCAGCTAGTTGAACTCAGCACGCTCAACGTTGACGTTCGACAGCACGGTCCGTGCCCTCTGAAAAGGCATCACCGAGAGGCATAGTTACAGAACTTCAATATTTTGGAGCACTTGTAAGAATTTCAAACTTCTAATTAAAAAACTGTTCAAATGTGTGTGAAATCTTATGGGACTTAACTGCTAAGGTCATCAGTCCCTAAGATTACACACTACTTAACGTAAATGATCCTAAGGACAAACACACACACACACACACACACACACACACACACACACACACATCCCCGAGGGAGGACTCGAACCTCCGCCGGGACCAGCCGCACAGTGAAACTTCTAATTGCCCTGGACATGTCACAAGAAGAAGCATCACTTAAGATAGGTATTTCCTCATATTTAATAAATATTATTTTATTACTAATTGTTGGGAATCTTTCTGATTGAGGATAACCTTCGCCGTCCCCCTGCATCCCCAACAGATTCTAAGACGCTGCGCTCTTCTCTGTTTAGAGATTCGAAAGCTTAACATTTTCTCATAAATAATAGTTTTTGAATCTTTGTGAAGCACTTAACTTCATACAGATTGTGTATTTGGGAAAAAGAATCCTAACAGGATGGGCGATTGCGAGAAACCAACTTCAAGTCGACCCTGTAGAACAGAACTCCAATGACTGTGCTGTCCTCTGGCGAGACACCATTTTGAAAGTCACAAATTCCGTAATCCAGTCAGATGTTTCAATTTGTAGACATTAGAGCGGTGTGAAAATTTTTGAAACTGTAAATTCCACTATGCTAGTCCTACGTTTCACGGACACAGTCTGATCAAAAGCATCCGGACATCCCTGTGTAGCGCGGAACTGACCACCAGATGTCACGAGAGGCCGACCCGACAGTACGAAAGGCGGCGGTGGGTATTGTGCTGTCTGTAGAGAAACAGTAATAACAACGGAGTGCGTCAATCGGGAGAGTAATTTCAAACACGGACTAGTCCTTAAATGTCACCTGAGTAACAAATCCATCAGCGACATTTCAACCCTTCTAAACCTACCTAAGTCGACTGTTGGTGACGCGACTATGAAGTGGAAAGGCTAAAGAACAAACACAACTCAACCAAGACCACGCAGACCTCACGTATGGACGGATAGGGACCAATGAGCATTGCAGAGAGTGTGTAACGGATAATTTCTTTGACAAAAAACAACACCGCGCCTTTTAATGTGTAGCTACATATGTAAGAATCACTGCATATATTTTTTATGACCTAAATTGTTTCGTTTATTTCATATTCAGATCTAAATAAAACTTCATGTATTCTGACAATGTGTTGATACATTCTTTATACACTGACTGCGTTCCAATTTAGATGCAAAAACGCTTTGGCATAGTAGGAAAAGTTTTATCTAGTAGAAGTTTCTGTTAATGAGGAAGTGACAAATGAAAGGAGACAGTTTATGCTGGGAATCCATAGTGTGAAGACGGACGGGACATATGTCGTCTGAATAGTAAAAACAGTGGTAATTTTGAGGATAATTTCGTAGTAGTGAAAATCTGAAGGTCTTTAAATTGACAAAAGAACGTAGTTGAGTGTACGGAGATGAGCGGAACGCAGAATTCGCTAAGAAATTGTTCTCTCACCATTGTTGCAAAAAATAACAAATTTTGGGAAGAAGTGAGATTTTAATTTCAACAAAGAGTAGAGTCGCAAGAGGGGAAGACTGTAAGAAAGAAATAAGCAAGAAACAATATTTTCAAGTACATAAAAATTCAGCAAGAGACAGACACAGAAGAATGAATGTCTTAAGACAGACTGTACGAGAAAGAATGAACTACCTGCACAAAATGCAGGTCAACAGTCAATCTATGGATGAAGCGTACTGAATGCTTACCTGTTTTACTTTGGTTGAGAAGATACTATGAACTATAGCTATTATAAAGATCGTAGTAAAGTATCAATTATATATCTTTTGTATTTAAAGCAGCGAACTGTGAAAACAGTAGCAAACTGTTAACGTATTTGAGGTGAGAGCCAAAATGTGCATGAATTTGGGCAATAAAAGTAACGACACAATACTACAATACGTCATGGCGTGGATGACCATTGTTGTGCATATTATCAGTGTTCGTATTTCATCCCCAGCACATCCCAGTCTCATACCATTTCGTGTAATAGTTCTGAAAGTTTTGACAGTGAGACTTGTACCATAAGACGGTACATCGGAGCGACAGATGGAATTTTTTGCAGTGTTTTTTAATTATATTTTTATTGAGAAGACAGCACCTGCCTTTTTCTTTTTCTGTGGATCGGCAATCATCTACGCGACGATGCCAGCGACAGTCACCTACAACAGCAGGATCGTAGGTGAGCCAAGACAGCACTGCAGATAGTTATCTCTGGGGTAGAACATTGTTTTTACAGCCCAGTAAACATTTATTTCTTAGGAGACTCTCCAGTTCAACATTAACTAAAGTCAGACGAATGCAATGGGGTCCAAAGATTAAAGCCAGTTATCAAACGCATAATTGTTAAGTTTAATATATATAAAAAATGGAAAGGCCGTAATGCCAGATAACATTGCACCAGAACTTCGGACAGCTGACCCAGACACAGCCGCTGATCTTCCTTACTCTTTTCTTTTTTACAAATATCTGTAACTTCAAGAGCGTGCTACAGCACTCGAGCTTCAACCTCTTTTGATTAACATCTAAAAATTGGACAGCTTTCTGTAGGAATGGAGACGAGAACTTCTCTTCAAATTGCCCAAAAAAGGAAACATTAGCAACCGCCATAATTGCAGGGGAATCACCTTGCTTACATTTCAAAGCAAAGTGTTGTCATGGATAATCCTTAATAGAATCAAAGTGCAAGTTAAAATGCAAATAAGAAATGAGCAGGACGCTCTTAGAAATAACCGTTCGCCCGCATCTCGTGGTCGTGCGGTAGCATTCTCGCTTCCCACGCCCGGGTTCCCGGGTTCGATTCCCGGCGGGGTCAGGGATTTTCTCTGCCTCGTGATGGCTGGGTGTTGTGTGATGTCCTTAGGTTAGTTAGGTTTAAGTAGTTCTAAGTTCTAGGGGACTGATGACCATAGATGTTAAGTCCCATAGTGCTCAGAGCCATTTGAATAACCGTTCTTTTACAGACAAACAAACATGTTTCGAGTCCTTATCAAATATTCAAATCAGTTCGTCACCGTTCTTTACAGTCTCTTTGCACACTCTGAAAAGTCTTCGACCCCGTTGAAAAAAGTCGTATGTGGTAATTTTGAAGAAGGATGCGATACCAGAGACAACATTAAAGATTAACAGGGAGACTTGCAAAATGCACATTCCAAGTCATCCACGAGGATTACGCTACAAACTCCTTCACATTTCAGCCTCGATTTTATCTCCACCTATCTTTCCACTGGTGCTGCATGAAGTGATCAGGAAAGTGATGTAGAGGAAGAAGAGATGTGTAACATGGAGACTGTCTGTGATCTTGACTTTGCCGGTGATATCTTCCTCCTCTCGCAGAAACGTGTTGACGTCCATGGAAGGAGAGCTGCAAGCCCTTAACCATGAAGCCACGATTGCTGGACTGAAAGTGAATGCCACCAAAACAAAGATAATGAAAATTAATACAAGAGATGTGAGAAAGCTGAGACAGAGTAATGAGAATGTGGTAAATGTAAATGAGTTCACATACCTTGGGAGAGTAGTTACTGAAGGTGGAGGAGCAGCTGTCGATGTCAGAGCAAGAATCCAAAATGCCAATGGAACCTTCATGAAGCTGTAATCAGTATGGAGGGCAAGAGAAATATCCATAAAATCTAAACCACGAATATCTGGATCAAACAAAAATCAAATGTTCAAATGTGTGTGAAATCTCATGGGACTTAACTGCTAAGGTCATCAGTCCCTAAGCTTACACACTACTTAACCTAAATTATCCTAAAGACAAACACACGCACCCATGTCCGAGGGGGGACTCGAACCTCCACCGGGACCAGCCGTACAGTCCATGACTGCAGCGCCCCAGACCGCTCGGATAATCCCGCGCGGCTCTGGAACAAACGTGAGAGAAGTGCTGCAATACGGTTGTAGTACTTGTAAGGTTACCTCCACAATCGCCATGAGTTTTCATGTCTTCGTCACTAGATGTCTTAGAACAACGCAAAGGACAGTGAAGATTAAAGCCAGTTATCCAAAGGAATAATTGTTAGGCTCAATATATACATAAAATGGAATTATTAAAATCTTTTGGCCAAATGTGATACCCAATGAAGATCTCTGGAATCGAACAAGAAAGAACCGGTCGCCATGCAACTCAGAAGAAGGAAGTGAAGGTCGATCGTACACACCCTCCGAAGACCCAGGAGGCTCTGAACAACAAGCTTTCGGGGAGGAGGCCAAGAAGGCGCGGAAAACGTTTGCAGAGTTGAAAATCCTCGCCCGAAATCTAGTGCACCGACGGAACTTTGTCGAAGCCCACTGCTCTGGATGAGACAAACAGAAAAGTCAAGTCAATATACTTTTCATTCAGACTTAAATGTCTCGCAGCTAAATTTTGCTGTCGCACAATTACGTTCACATGCTTGACTGAAAAGTAAATATGTTATTGATTTTGTCGTCTGCGCAACGGATTATAACTTTTCTTGAGGGTCGTGTGTAAGTATATCTGTGCTCAATTGCTCGGAACCACACATATACAGGGTTATTACAAATGAGTGAAGCGATTACACAGCTCTACAATAACTTTATTATTTGAGAAATTTTCACAATGCTTTGCACACACATACAAAAAGTCAAAAAGTTTTTTTAGGCATTCACAAATGTTCGATATGTGCCCCTTTAGTGATTCGGCAGACATCAAGCCGATAATCAAGTTCCTCCCACACTCGGCGCAGCATTTTGGTGAATTGCGAATTTGCTGCACGAATGCGTGGGGATTCTCTACCGCCCAGATTCGCACATTGTGTCTGTTCACTTCACCATTAAGAAAAAATGTTGCTTCATCACTGAAAACAAGTTTCGCACTGAAAGCATCCTCTTCCATGAGCTGATGCAACCGCGCCGAAAATTCAAAACGTTTGACTTTGTCATCGGGTGTCAGGGCTTGTAGCAATTGTAAACGGTAAGGCTTCTGCTTTAGCCTTTTCCGTAAGATTTTCCAAACCGTCGGCTGTGGTACGTTTAGCTCCCTGCTTGCTTTATTCGTCGACTTCCACGGGCGAAGCGTGAAACTTGCCCGCACGCTTTCAACCGTTTCTTCGCTCGCTGATTTCCCCTTACAGAGGCATCCAGAAGCTTTAAACTGCGCATACCATCGCCGAATGGAGTTAGCAGTTGGTGGATCTTTGTTGAGCTTCGTCCTGAAGTGTCGTTGCACAGTTATGACTGACTGATGTGAGTGCATTTCAAGCACGACATAAGCTTTCTCGACTCCTGTCGCCATTTTGTCTCACTGCGCTCTCGAGCGCTCTAGCGGCAGAAACCTGAAGTGCGGCTTCAGCCGAACAAAACTTTTTGAGTTTTTCTACGTATCTGTAGTGTGTCGTGACCATATGTCAATGAATGGAGCTACAGTGAATTTATGAAATCGCTTCAATCATTTGTAATAGCCCTGTATATAATAAAATCAAAACCTGGCTGGTACATACGCAATTGCACGTAAAAGTAGCAGTACTGGTAACCGTAATTCACATGACTAAATACTTTCTTACTTCTACATAGTGTGAAGGCGCGAAAATATATTGTTACGCTACTATTCAGTAGTATACAGAGAAACAGTTTATCTGTCTGAATAGTTACAGTTACGTACGTCATAGTGATTTCGTATTTGCTTCTGTTCACATTTGAGTACGAATGCGTCATACTTATATCTAACGTTAATTATGGTAGGAGAGAGCAGGAGTGAAGATAGTGACGTATGGATTCAAATGAAGCATCAGTCTCACATTGAATTATTTTGGTGAAACTGTAGCATTTTGAGAGGTAATTGCCGGCAGTCACAACCAGAAGTTACTCTAACACATACCGGAGGTAATCGAGCATACTTAGGCAACCAGCTAGAAACATATCATATTTTATTCGTGTTAGTTGCTGCCGGCATTGACAGAAATAGCAGGTGGTCACATTAACGAGATTCAGTGGTATTTTAGTGTCATGTAGTAAGCTTTTTCCGTATTACTGGACTCTGGTATTATTTAGGCAGATAATGTAAGGGTATATCGTTTCAAATAACAGCAGTAACAATTATTGTTCAATACTAATAAAATTGTCATAACACATGCATGAATTAATAATTTAACAGTTTCAAGTTTTTATAAAAAACCGGCAGAGGGATTGCTCGTGAGCGCCATGTCCAGCTAGCACAGTGGCTGCGCGTAAGGACTCAAAAAGAAAAAGCCACATATTTATGTATTCAGTGATACTCGACGCTTTTAGTGGTGCAAAGAACGGCGCCACGAGGCAGTGAACGACTGGAAGGAAGTCATGCTGAGTGGTGGATCACGCTACACCCTGTGGAGAAGTATCTTGACGTTACGTAGTATGATATGTAGTGCCGGCATTGAAATACCGAACTGGTGTGGATATTAATACAAGTTACAACGTTGTGCACTGCACACAGGACAAGAACAGTTCGGAGACGATGACTGGCTGTATCAGCATGACTATTCACTCCGTCATAAAGCGCCAGTAGTTGGTGGGCAATAATAATCCTGAAATGGACTTGCCTACCCGGACACCCATCCCGAACAGACTCACCGGTATCTTCGCTGCAAAGCATAGGTACATGCGTCTTAACAGATCGCAGCTAGGAGGAAAACAGGTAAGCGGGAAGTAACAAGGGAAATCTTCCAAACAAAAGACGGATATTGTTTTACAGTGATAACATTTTCTACACCGATTACTTCAGACTTTACGTATTATGACTGCATGTCTCATGTACAAGTGATTTTCTTCGTCATAAATAGTACCTTTACAGTCAGACTATTACACAAGGTAGCAATTGCTGAACTACATGAAAAAACTAAAATTAGTTAAAAATTGCGGCGTGCACACACTTTATTCAATATGTAATCGTCACTACAGATATTAGGATTTAGGTTACGACACGTTCGATATGCCTGCCATCATTGGCGACGATGTGGTACAGAAGAACAGCGAAATTCTGCGTGACCGGCTTAAGTGTCAGATCATCGATGCCATCGATCACCTCTTGAATGGCTGTTTCCGGCCCAGACATGGTCTTGAGGATATTGCCGTTTACTTTGTCTTTAATAAAGCCACATGAAAAGAAGTCGCCTGTGTTCGGATGCGGAGAATATAGCCAATCGACGCCAATGCCAGTGGCGGGTAACCCAGAGCCAGAATGCGGTCCCAAAAGTGCCCCTCCTGGACATCAAACACTCTCCTGCTTCGATGGTGTCGAGCTCCGTCGTGCACGAACCAATCTGGTCGAAATCTGGGCCGGACAGTGTTGCCGAGCGGTTCTAGGCGCTTCAGTCTGGAACCGCGCGACCGCTACGGTCGCAGGTTCGAATCTTGCCTCGGGCATGGATGTGTGTGATGTCCTTAGGTTAGTTAGGTTTAAGTAGTTCTAAGTTCTAGGGGACTGATGACCTCAGATGTTAAGTCACCTAGTGTTCAGAGCCATTTCGAAATCTGGGTTATTTTGGATGATGGGGATCAAATCATATTCCAAAAAATTCACACAACTTTGGTAGTCACCGTGCCATCACGGAATTTTGCACCGATTTTTCGGTGACTGGACATAAAAAACCACAGAGTCATCCGTTGACTAAAAAAAGAGACTTCTCCATAGAAAATGCAAATTCTCGGTCCTCCAGATGAGCCAGTTAGGCTTATTGACGAACCCATAGAAATGACAGTGGGCTTCGTCGCTAAACCAGTCGGGAGGCTGTATTGAATATGTTGTATGGCTCTGAGCACTATTGGACTTACCTGCTGACGTCATCAGTCCCCTAGAACTTAGAACTACTTAAACCTAACTAACCTAAGGACATCACACACATCCATGCCAGAGGCAGGATCCGAACCTGCGACCGTAGCGGTCGCGCAGTTCCAGACTGTAGCGCCTATAACCGCTCGGCCACTCTGGCCGGCTGAATATGTTGTAACTTGTGACCATATTTATCATGTGATTGATGGTTCCTCCCCTATTTCTTCACTCGCAACCAATTCTGACTACTTATAGCGCCGTATTTTCACCTGGTGGCAGAAACTGGAACTATTACTTTCCCAGCATGCTCTGCGAGCACACCGATCAACGATCATACTTACGATGTTTCAGCGTTCTGCGATGTATTCAGCACTCGGAACAACGTCAGTTTAATTAGAACCACCTACTCGTGCGAAGCCTGCCCGGGTCTCCAATTTAGTAGAAAATTTCATTTTTTCTCTGGCGCGCTAGTCACCATAAGTAAGACAGAGGAAGAAGACATGGTAGCTAGGAACAGGTCGCGTGTCTCTGGCAGTGCGCAGCGGTAGCCGGGCGTATGTAGGTGGCTGCGTCGCGGAGAGAGAAGGGTGGGGGAGACGGCTGCATAGCTCAGGACAGGAAGTCCGCCACCTGGCGTCGGGTGCGGAAGTGAGCGGCGACAAACTCCTTAACGCAATTTGCCGAGTTGGAGCGGGCATTCGGCGCGAGGCTAGGCTGCGGTGCGGCGCTGTTTGCGAATCCCGTAACAAAGCCGGTCGGCCGCGGAGGGCCGTGGCTGCAGCTACCGATAAGCCGATGCTGTTCTGCATGCGGTTGTCGTCTGTGCCTCAGAATCAGTACATCACAAGGGCAAGGAACCTGTTCACGAGAGAAAACACACAGTGGTGCCTGACAAACACGGTGAGACGGTACAGCGTGTCGTGATTCGTGCGGCAGCCCATAGCGGGCCAGTGAAGGACAAGCTTCGCCTACAACAAACAACATTGTAACATTATCGTACTCGGCGATTGTTGGTTCTTTGTGGATTCAATCACTGTGACCTACATCTACATTTATACTCCGCTAGCCATCCAACGGTGTGTGGCGCAGGGCGCTTTACGTGCCTCTGTCATTACCTCCCTTTCCTGTTCCAATCGCGTATGGTTCGCGGGAAGAACAACTGCCGGAAAGACTCTGTGCGCGCTCGAATCTCTCTAATTTTACATTCGTGTCGGGAGATGTAATTAGGGGGAAGCAATATATTCGATACCTCATCCAGAAACGCACCCTCTCGAAACCTGGACAGCAAGCTACACCGCGATGCAGAGCGCCTCTCTTGCAGAGTCTGCCACTTGAGTTTGCTAAACATCTCCGTAACGCTATCACGCTTACCAAATAACACTGTGACGAAACGCGCCGGTCTTCTTTGGATCTTCTCTATCTAATCTGTCAACACGAGCTGGTACGGATCCCACACTGATGAGCAATACTCAAGTATAGGTCGAACAAGAGTTTTGTAAGCCACCTCCTTTGTTGATGGACTACTTTTTCCAAGGACTCTCCCAATGAATCTCAACCTGGCACCCGCCTTACCAACAATTAATTTTATACGATCATTCCACTTCAAATCGTTCCGTTCGCATACTCCCAGATATTTTACAGAAGTAACTGCTACCAGTGTTTGTTCCGCTATTATATAATCATACAATAAAGGATCCTTCTTTCCATGTATTCGCAATACATTAGATTTGTCTATGTTAAGGGTCAGTTGCCACTCCCTGCACCAAGTACCTATCCGCTGCAGATCTTCCTGCATTTCGCTGCAATTTTCTAATGCTGCAACTTCTCTGTATACTGCAGAATCATCCGCGAAAAGCGGCATGCAACTTCCAACAATATCTACTAGGTCATATATATATATATATATATATATATATATATATATATATATATTTTGTGAAAAGTAGTGGTCCCATAACACTCCCCTCTGGCACGCCAGAGGTTACTTTAACGTCTATAGACGTCCCTCCATTGAGAACAACATGCTGTGTTATGTTTGCTAAAAACTCTTCAATCCAGACACACAGCTGGTCTGATATTCCGTAGGCTCTTACTTTGTTTATCAGGCGACAGTGTGGAACTGTATCGAACGGCTTCCGGAAGTCAAGGAAAATGGTATCTACCTGGGAGCGTGTATCTAATGTTTTCTCGGTCTCATGAACAAATCCGGAATCCATGTTGATTCCTACAGAGTAGATTCTGGATTTCCAGAAATGACATGATACGCGAGCAAAAAACATGTTCTAAAATTCTACAACAGTTCGATGTCAGAGATATAGGCCTATAGTTTTGCGCATCTGCTCGACGACCCTTCTTGAAAACTGGCACTACCTGTGCTCTTTTCCAATCATTTGGAACCTTCCGTTACTCTAGAGACTTGCGGTCCACGGCTGTTAGAAAGGGGGCAAGTGAATATTTCTTACGTGCTCTA
The DNA here is from genome assembly GCF_021461395.2 of Schistocerca americana. Classification (NCBI taxonomy): domain Eukaryota; kingdom Metazoa; phylum Arthropoda; class Insecta; order Orthoptera; family Acrididae; genus Schistocerca; species Schistocerca americana. The sequence goes on along the minus strand of NC_060123.1, from coordinate 631,555,128 downwards.
TTACAACGAGTAATATGCCATGTGCCGGTTTACTTAATTACATCCGGCCTTGTAGATAAAAAAAAAAACAGTTATTCCGAACATTGAATACTTTCTATAGTGGTTAATGCCTCAAATTTAGTTCATAGTCTGATTTGCAGTCGGTGATTAAAATTCTTACATTTGAAAATGGTTCTGAGATATACCAGACTTTTAAAACGAGTTGAAGCAATCCACTTTTGCTAGCTGGTCAGTTTCCACGTTTCCCTGTTACACTTTCCAGTAGTTCGTGTCTCGGCCTGTTAATGATGCTATTTTTGTGCACAATGCAAGGAGAGGTGGGCTACAAGTAGTGTGGCAACTGTCGGCATAGGACAAGCGCAGAAATGGTCAGTGAACACAGCAAACAGTACTTAACTTCTCCAAACGTACGAAGACCCATTACAAATGATGAAAGAAGAAACAGAGTCACGATGTCAACTAGGACGAGTACAAACTATGGTGTTGGAACCGCGACTAGATGGTATCTGCTTGGCTTCACAAGGCGATCTGGCTCCGAGCGCAAGTGGGCAGAGTGGCTCTGTAACACAGCGGCAGAGGGCGCTCGTGGAACAGAGATGCAGGGAATGTGGCTCAGCTGGCACGCTTCACTGGGTCCACCAGATCCCTCACGACAGCTATAGGCACTGAACGAAAACTTGTTTTCCACTGCCACATAGGCAATGCCAACGGGGAGGTATCAGTACATGATACCACATATTCCAGTAACAGCTGGTCCACAGTTTCTTTGGCTGCAGTGCCTAGGTAATTGGCATCGTTAGTTACTCTGGGTCGATATTAGTAAGTTACCAATATTGTGCGCAGATGGCATCCTTGTGAAGTTGGAAGAATTGACCATTTATGCGTGACCATTTGCCATTAACCCTCTGTAATAATTTCTTTTGTTACCTGTTGTCATTCTTTCGCCCATTCTTTCACAGCTGCTTTTCATTTTCGCAGGCATTGTAATGTGACCGTAATTTAAGCGTTGATTTCCGGTATAGCTTCCGAAGAAATCTATAAATTGTTATTCTGTTCCTGCAGAATTATTCTGGCAGATGCCTGTTATAGGCATCTGCTCTTATAACCATGCATCCTATGTTCAGTCTCCGACTCGACAGTGCGTGAATTGCCATGTTGATCACTGCTCTTCGCTGCAGAGGACAGGTACAAATATGGCAATTGACAAGGCAACTACTTCGCGGATGCTACCCATACTTTTGTTACGTTCATTAAGCTGGCTATCTAGTTTCTTATTTTATAAAACTTGACGTCTTAGCATCTTTTTAGTGACAATATAAACTGCAGACTGTTCGAAATATTTGTACCACATTCTGACAAGAGGGAGAACACAGCACAAAAAAATCTTGTAAATAGTTAATAAGATACTGCCCAGTACAGGTCTTAAGAAGAAAACGGTCCTATACATATAGTTAGTAAACGAATACTTCTTGAGATACAGAACATTCTGTCTGGTGGCGGCTATCTTTTTGGTGACACTTCAGTAGGTGCTCAATCTGATTCCAGTAATTTTCACACGTTCCTCAGCCCTCCTCTCAAAGACCTGCTAACTCGTGGGAATACGCCAGGCCAGCATGGGATTTAGATACTTTCATGGTATACACGCTCGTGTGACGTGTATACGCTTTCAGTGGGTGTGGAATACTCCAGAATCTTCCGAAATCCCTCTAGCTACGTAACTACAGTATTGAAGTCACGTGACCGGCGTGGCCATGCTACTGGATCTACTCGGCCGGAGTATCCCTCTCCATAGGGGAGAATCCTGATCGCCTTACGTGACACTTACCTGTCAATGAACTCTGTTGCCTTAGCCATACCAGAAAGTCATGTCTGTCATTTACCGTGTGGAATAATAAGACTCCATTCCACTCTTTGTGCAGTTCTCACTCATATTGTTAACCAATCAACAGATTGTTGTAACACTTAGAAACCGCATTTTTTTGCAAACATACAATTTTTAAAATGGAGAAATGCTTATTGACAATAGCTTAGTACCTAGCAACTACGCTGGTTGAATGGTACCAACAGGTGTGGATGTGGGAATTTTTCAAAAAACGATGTCTCGTAAACGGCCACCGTTTGAATCCTGCAACAAACACCACTGACAATCTTGTATACTCTACCTTTAGTTCATTAATGTCACTAGGAATTGTTCAATTTCAAAAGGGTACGTTTCAACAAAAAAATTCACTTTCTAAATGTTATTACAGTCTTTTTATGGACTAACAATACGAGCCCCGTCTGTGAAAACCGCACATCAACAGCACATCCACAACTTTGGGGCGCCGGTTTTAGGTGCTACAATTTGTAAATGTGAACTTGATAACGTAAGAAATTAGTAACTTAACAACAATAAAATTATCTCCAAATCGTACGCTGAGTCAATAGACTCGTTTCACATCATCTTCGTCCGTCCGAGATAAGGCTCCATGCCCTATTCAATTTTCTTTCACTGGTCACCTCAGAAGTGACATTCTTATAGCTCAATTACATAGCTTGGGAAAAGGACTATTGTTACGCTTTCACCTCTCAAGCGGATCATCGCTGTCAACCGATATCCATTCGGGTTAAACACAAGTCAACCTCCTCGGCACTCTGATTATGACTCGGCCCTCAGTCAAGTCACTCGGAAAACAGACGAGCTTGCACAGTGCCTTGTTGGCCACGTAGGTCCATCGCTCTTGGGATCTGCGGCACACTGCCTTGCCTTCAGCTCTTACCAACACAAGTCGTAACTTACCTGAAGAGGCCACTGTTTGCCAGTAGTCTAGCGTCCAACCGGTTTAATCACGAGCCCAGGAAAGGCACTGCAGGCGATGTTGTGCTGCTTGCAAATACACTCGCGTCGGTCGTCTGCTGCCATAGCCCATTAACGCGAGATGTCGCCGCACTGTCCTAACGGATACATTTGTTTCACGTCCCTGAATGATTTCTGCGGTTATTTCACGCACTGTTGCTTGTCTGTTAGCACTGACATCTCAACACGAACGCCGCTGCTGTCGGTCGTTAAGTGAAGACCGTCGGCAACTGCGTTGTCAGTGGTTCAGTGATAATGCGTGAAATTTGGTGTTATCGGCACACTCTTGGCACTGTACATTTCGAAATATTGAATGCCCTAACGATTTCCATAGTGCATTGTTCCATGTGTCTAGCTCTAACTACTATGCCGCGGTCGAAGACTGTTAATTTCCGTCGTGCAGCCGTAATCACGTCGGAAACCTTTCTCCATGAATCACCTGAGTAAAAACGACAGCTCCACCAATGCATTGCCCATTGATACCTTGTGTACGCGATACTAGCGCGATCTGTATATGTGCATATCGGTATTCCACGACTTTTGTCATATCAGTGTACGAACTTCAGTTAGACGAACACAGTACTTTCAAAATCGGGTCATGTAGCGAAGGATATTCTGTTAGCAGACGAATCCCCACATTTCTCATTACGTAACATCCCCCCCCCCCTCTCTCTCTCTCTCTCACTCACTCACTCACACACACACACACACACACACACACACACACACACGTGTGCACATACGTCCACAGTGGTGTTGGCAGAATTGCATGCTTTTCTCCTACAGCCAGTTTTTGCATCGCACACACTAACAGAGTTTTTCTGTTTCAGGTGAGTGCCGAACACTATATCTGGATCAACGGTGGCAGTCCTAGAAGTGGTAAGCTAAAGCTTCACGGCAAATATTTTACCAAGTGTGTTAACTAGTTAGTCGGCCGGAGTGGCCGTGCGGTTCTAGGCGCTTCAGTCCGGAACCGCGTTGCTGCTACGGTCGCAGGTTCGAATCCTGCCTCGGGCATGGATGTGTGTGATGTTCTTAGGTCAGTTAGGTTTAAGTAGTTCTAAGTTCTAGGGGACTAATAGCCTGAGTAGTTGAGTCCCATAGTGCTCAGAGCCATTTTAACCATTTGTTAACTAGTTAAAAGAACATGTCACATTATAATACAAAAAATCACGAAAACTGGAACACATATAAAGTGTCTGTCTGATTCTCAGGATCGTCTATTGTTTCATAAGGCATATAAGTCTACATTCTCTATCTCTCTCTCTCTCTCTCTCTCTCTCTCTCTCTCTCTCTCTCTCTAGATCGAGGCCGTTCTTCTATCTGGAAGTAGAATCATAGCTCACTCCAGACCATTCATGCAGGTGTTATCCTCAATGAAGTGAAGTGTAGGCGGTTAACGTCAACCATACGGTCGTGTGTTGCAACACTTCTTGATTCGTGGCATCCAGCATGTCGGTCTATCGTAGTGATATTGTGAAAGGGTCTCACACAAATGAAAGTATCATATAAGTACTTGGACCCTTGAAGGTTCAACAACTCAACGACCACCGCGTAGACACTGTGGAGAATGGCTTCAAAACTCTCCAGATTCTAATTCCACGGAGCGTTCATTGAAAGCTGTGGCACGGCCTATATATCATTCTGTGCGTTCCATTCGCCTCCTTACAACAGTTTTACATGTAATTGCTCCTTCACAGAAATGCATCATATCCCAGCATAGTATTTGTTGTTCGGTCTCCTGTAAGATTACTGGATTATGATAACACAAAATATGCACAATTTCTAAGCTAATATTCGACAGTAATGGAAAGAAATATTGGTGCACTACGTACAGAATGTGTTAGATGGGGGTAGGTGAAATTGGTATGGTACTATTTCCCCGTTGTAAGTGTTCCCCGAGTAGTTTTATCAAAGACGTTTTGACGGATGAACATATCTGAAGGCGGTCACTGAATGATCCAAACTAATTGATGATAATTTATTTCATGCAGTGGAGATGGTCGAAATAAATTGTTTTCAAAGAAATGCAATGTTAAGAAATTTCTTATAATTTCTTCGAAGGGTATACCAAAGAGCAACTTTTGTGTTACATACTACCTGCGTTACGTTTATTGCTTGATATGCGAAATGATTAACTAGATCATGTTTTAATACGACTGTTTTTACTGGTTTAGGAAGTTGAGCACTGCAATCGGTTTATAGTAGCACTGAAATTAAATAGACTGTATTATTCTTGCCACGAAAGTCAATTATAAATTAACTGCGCTACAGTTGGTTATCAAGTCTGTTGTACAAAGCTGTTTTTTTTTTAGTGTTTATAGCCACGTAATTGTCATTTAATGCTTCGTTACACAATAAATTTACTTTTCTATCAGGTTGGTGCATAAGTTTGCAGCGTTTTTGTTTGGTGTTTCGGTTCCTATGGGTTTATTTGTCGACTGTTATTGTTTATTTGTAGTTCACTGTTGCCTATGAATTTATACATTGCCATTTTGCCATTTGGAGTAGTGATTGGAGCTGTGGGCGCTAGAAATTGTAGTGTCAAGAAGATAAATTGGAGCATTTTCGGCATACTCTTCTGTTTGAGTTCAACAGAGGTGTGACGGCAGCGGAGGCAGCCAGAAACATTTGCGCCGTGTGCGGGGATAGTGCCACTGGACAGAGCACAAAAAAAAACATTTTCTCGTTTTAAGGAGGATCGTTTCGACATTAGTGACATTCCACGTTCAGGAAGAGCTTCGGAGTTTGGTGTACTCGAGAACCGCAAATGTGATGAACTGTGATCATTCCACCATCGTGCGGCATTTGCATGCAATGGGCGGAGTTCAAAAATCGAGTGTACGGGCACTGCATGCTCTAAGCCAAGATGACGTAAACCTGCAGGTCGCCGTATCTGTGTTTGCTCGTCATCAATTGGCTCGTGAGCAACATCGACCTTTCCTGTCACGTATCGTTACTGGTGACGGGAAATGGTGTCTTTATACTAACATAAGGAAAAGAAACGAATAGTTGAGTCCAAATAAAGCAGCAACTCCACCTACAAATATCTGCGCTCATCCACAAAAGATAATGTAACGCATCTGATGGAACGGTGACTGTGTCATGTACTAAGAATTGCCTCCCTGGGGTGTGACCATGAGTGCTGACATTTATTGTCAACAACTCAGACGTCTTGCAGGCGCAGTCTAAGAACAAAGTCGAGAAAGACTGCGTAAAGTGATGCTAATCCACGATAACACCCGTCCGTATTCTGCTAGGGTGACAAATAACACTATACTGCAGTTGGGTTGGGAAGTCATTCGGCACCCACATTAACCACCTTATTTTTCGCTCTCAGATTTTTAACTTTTCCGCTCTCTATCGAACAACCTTCAGTGAAATTTCTTTCCGGATGAAAACGCGAGCCAACCACGGCTCTACTGGTCTTCGCTGGAGAACCACGTGATTTCTACAGTCGCGGAATCGACAAGTTACCCACCGTTGGCAGACTGCTGTAAATAGTGAAGGGGGGGAATTCATTATTGATGAGTATCTGTTGCGCTTATGAATAGAAGCATCTACGACATGCAGTATCAATTCTTTGATACTGACACCTATTTTCATGTTGAAAGGTTTTCTTGATCTGTCCTCTACACCTCAAATGTTGTTCTCGAGAACACGCTAATAATGTGCTCTTTTTCATCTTTGTAATGGCGGAATAACTTTGTTGAGTACTTCGATCTTATTATCGTGGCACCGCTGCAAACTTTTCATGTGGTGATTGTGGAAAAGTGATTATGTTAAATGAGAAATCCATAATTGTATTCATTTTTTGAGTTACGAATTATTATTAATCTCTTGCAATCTCAACACCAGCTAGTAACGGCTGTGTCATCTTTCTCACTCACACAGGCGCTTCGGTGAACATTGGAAGGGACACAGAGTATTGATTATTATTGTATGTAAATTGATGGTGGGGGAGGGGTGGGGGGAGAGAAAGGAAGGGAAAGATAGGCATTACTGATGTCAGTTTGTGACCTCCCCTTCTCTCTTTGTTCCGTTTCTTTCGCTGATCTTTCCTATTCTTTCTTCCTTCTTCGTTCCGCGGCTCTATCTCAGGGTTTTCAATGCAGAAATGTAGTGAGAAGGGGGCACATGTGTGTGGTGGTTCATGATATCGTAGTGCTGTGAGGTACTTCTGGTCCGAGAACACTGATGATTGAAATACGAAAATTTCTCTAAAGAAAAAAACAGGTGTGTGCTCTCTTTTCTTTTAAAACTATAAATAGTAGCGTAGCTAGTACTATCTAGCGTTCTACTAAACTGAATAAGCGCGACACCACTGATGAAGTTTCAACCTCAAAAGAAGTTTATTAATACCAATTAGCTGAAATAAAAAGAAAACTCATCCAATCCAGAAGTCACTCCCAGTTAGCGTAATTAGTTTCTGATGTGTGTGTAGCGGTCACTAATACTTAAAAGATCGTTTCAATGATTCTATCATTGTCCGTTTATGAGCTGCTAAGCAACGTATCAACAAGCTGACTATGCAATTATTAATATTTGTCATATCCCGACAGTAAATCGCTTCTCTCTTGCTTTAAGCATCACGACGATTACCATGCCGCTCATATAAGTCTTTGATAGTTATAATCAACATAATGTCTATAAATTGCGGTTAATTTTACAGAATCACACTCGCGACGATAACGCCCGATATCCAGCCGCGTATCCTAAACTCCGCGCCGATATTTGAGAATTCGCGCGCTATTTGTTTGCACCAAAGTCGGGCCGTGGTTCCCTGGAATAACTTTTAAATCAACTGCCGGTTGTAAATTAACAATTCTGTGCCGATTCAGGAAAGTTACAGCAGATCCGCACTCGACGATTAGTTGATTGCGCACTCGAGCAACAGTTTTTTTTTTTTTTGTTCTTACAAAGAGAAAACATAACATGCGTAATGTAACAAGGTGATTTGCTATGTCAAAACATATTTATATATATCTCATTAAAACTCATTACCTATTAAATGTTGTACATAATTAAATTCTTTACTCTGTAAATAATCAATAAAATTTAGAAATCAATAAAATGTATCCAAAAAAAATCTCAAGTTGATATGACGTCATGGGTCACTACTGGTTTCGACTCCCCTACACTCACGTGACGCAAAGTAGATCCGACTATATAGGACATGCTCATGTAATGTTACAAGCTGCAATGGGATGCTAAGCGGAATCAGCGGCGACGAGTGCTGGACTGGGATTCGAATCTGGGGTGTCCCGCTGCGTTTACCGCTGCACCAGCCGGGACGTACTATTAGCTGTGCGGACTATCTCGTCACGCCTCACAGGCGACGCACATTCCCAACGAGCGTCACCTATCCACTGCCCCAGTGATTTCCTCTATGCTCGCTACTCTGAGATTCCTGCAGAAAGTCTGACGTACTTGTGCATCCGCACTGAAGAAGGTGGATCAATTGCCCATCTAGGCGAATCAGTGATATGAATGCGTGGTGAGTTTCTTTCTGACCTGAAAAAGATGGATCCATTGATCATCTACGCGAATCAGTTATGTGAATGCGTGGTGTACTCCTTGTTATTCACTCGTGATAATCGACCCTATTTTTCACCCTCAACGTGATTTTTGAGTTCGTTAAATTTTGTCAATTAGGCGCTATCGTGGTCACATGTCATTCTGTCTTCCGTCCCTCCGTGACCACCGCCACCTTCCCACTCTTCCAGACTGTGATACTTGGCAGTTTCAAAGTGATGTCCTTTCGACTACGTCCCTCCACCTGCCTACACGCTCTAATTACGTGAACATCACGCAAGCGTTGACAGTAGAAAGACATAGTTTCTGAGACATTACTCGGACGAGTACAATACATTCCTGAACGATCCCGTTCTTTGAAATACTTTTGCAACCAAAGAATAAAATCAAAGGGGTACTGAGTTCAGGGGCACTTTTAGATATGAATTTTCGTACTAAAATGTTAAAAAATTGTGTTAAAAATGCGAAGTGATTTCTGGAGTATACGAGAACGTGGTCACCTGAAAATGTGCTGATGTAATTGAAAATATGTTTTTTCGAGAGTAAATCGTTTTACATTAAGTTGAGAAAAGTTTGGGATATCTCCTAATATTGTGACGGATCTCGTTTGGCCCGGAGTAGTGCAGCAACTCTACGTGGCATGGACTGAACAAGTCTTTGGAAGTCCCTTGCGGAACTGAGCCGAGCTGTCTCGGTAGATGTCCATAATTGCGAAAGTGTTGCCGGTGCAGTATTAGGTCCACGAACTGACCTCTCCGTTATGTCCCACAAGCTTTCGATGGGAGTCACATTGGAAAATTGTCCATTGTCACCCTTAAAAATTTTACCGTTGTTAGGGAAAATGCAGACCATGAATGACTGGAAATGTTGTACAAGTAGCTGAATATAACCATTTACATTCAGTGATCGGTTTAGTTGGCCTACAGGACCCAGTCCGTTCATGTAAACACAGCACACACCATTACAGACCACCAGAAACTTGCGCTGTCTTGCTCAGAACTTGGGTCCATGGCATCGTGGGGTCGGTGCCACACTCGAACCCAGCTATCATCTCTTACCAACTGAAATCGGGGCTGATATGAACACGCCATTTGTCTAGGGTCCAACGGTGACGATCCCAGGAGAGGCGTTACAGGCGATGCCGTGCTGTTAACAAAGCCACTCGCGTCGGTCGTTTGCTGCCACAGCACTTTAACGTCAAATTTCGCCACATTATCCTAACGGATACGTTAGTCGTACATACCGCATTTATTTCCGTAGTTTTTTCGTGCAGTGTTGCTTGTCTGTTAGCATTGACAGCCCTACACAAACGTCGCTGCTCTCGGTCGTTGTGTGAAGGTCGTCGGACACTGCGCTGTCCGCGGTGGGAGGTAATGCCTGAATTTTGGTATTCTCGGCACATTTTTGACACCGTGGATCACGGAATATTAAATGCTCCGACGATTTCCGAAGTGTTACGTGCCATGCGCTTGGATCCAACTATTATTCTTCGCTCAGAGTCTGTTGATTCCTATCGTGCGCCAAAACGACGTCAGAAAACCTTTTCAGGTGAATCACATGAGTAAAGATCACAGCTCTGCCAATACATCGCAACTTTATATATAGTGTAAGCGATACTACCGCCATCTATAAATGTGCATATCGCTATCCCAGTGTATTTTGTCATCTCGGTATACGTCTTGCTGGTTGCCCTGTACTTGAAACTGACTTTCATGCAAAAGACTTAATGCACCTTGGGGTAACATCGCTGTCACGGGATTTGCTCGCGAGGCCCGGTGCCGTCTCTCTGAGGGCTCCACGCATTCCCGGATCATTAACAAGCTCTTTCTCCTCTCCAAAAACAAAACGCGACCTTTATAATTTCTCCCCGGCGGTCTGAATAAATCCCCCTACCATTCAGGCCATAATGACCCCAATAAATTACGTCGGCAATTCGCGCGCTGATATTTAAGTACACCGAGTCCGAATGCGGGGCGGCCCATCCTGGGCCGTGCGTTCCACTCGCTCGCCCGCCCGCCCACCACCCCCGCTCTCGCGTGTGCCACTGTTCCACCCGCGGCATTGTTCGTGGCCCGTTTTGTGTACGCTGGTGCGGCGCCATTGTAGCCGCTTCTCGCTACCGCGCGATGGCAATTAATTCCACGGAGGGGCTCCCGCTGCCTGCGATTCGGCCGAATACTTGTTACGCTATTATCGTGCTTCACTGTGGCCTGAAACTGTATTAGTTTCGTAATGCCATCACGAAATCAATTGCGGCGTTGCCTCCACGAAGTAGTTTACATATTGCCTTGTGCTCATGTACTGTTTTGCATGATTCCACGTAACTACTGCACTATGTTATGATCGTCATCTGTTACACGATCCTTGAACATTCTTGCAAACTTGAGACTTATCCCCGAAATTTTCCACACACGGTATCAGGCCTCAGCGACTGTTTCGTCCAGTAAATACAAAACAAGTATACCTAATTATTTGATTAATAATAAATCTAATCACACATATTCATACAGGAGGAGAAATTAAAAATCTGATAACCGCAGTTACGGGTCCACTACTTGAGGATTTAATAAGTCAAAAAACTTGTTATGCAAATATCCACCATAATATAAACTTTTCTTGGTATTTTTCGCCCATCAATATATTTCGAAGTTACAGAAGCATCGGATAGTAAGGTAAAAAAAAGACGTTCTAAGAAGGAACTATCCGAATGGAACGAAAATCGGTAGATATTATGAAAATGTACTGGCAAACAAATGATAACAATTTCAGAATAATTGGTTGATTTATTCAAGGGAAAGAGCTTCACAGATTGAGTAAGTCAATAATGAGTTGATCCAACTCCGGCTGTTATGCAACCAGTTATTTTGCGTGGCATTGATGGTTCAAATGGCTCTTAGCACTATGGGACTTAACTTCTGAGGTCATCAGTCCCCTAGAACTTAGATCTACTTAAACCTAACTAACCTAAGGAAATCACACATATCCATGCACGAGGCGGGATTCGAACCTGCGACCGTAGTGATCGCGCTGTTCCAGACTGTAGCGGCTTGGCATTGATTCATAGAGTTGGATATCCTCCTGAGGGAGACCGTGCTACATTTCTTCCAAATGGTGCGTAAGATGGAGTAAATCCCGAGCTGGTTGGAGGGCGCTGCCCGTAACACTACAAAAGCCGTCCACTAGGGAGAGAACCGGTGAATTTGCTGGCCAGTACATGGTTTGACTAGCATGAAGACAAGAAGTAGAATCTTTGGGGGCGAGCTTTATTTTGCTGAAATGTATACTCAGTGTGGCTTGGCTTGAAGGGCAACAAAACGGGGCGAAGCATCTCGCCGACGTACCGCTGTACTCTAAGGGTTCCGCGGATAACAGCCAAAGGTGTCCTTTTGTAAAGTGAAATGGCACCCCTGACCACCCTCCTAGTTGTCGGACCGTATGGGGGGCGACAGTCAGGATATTATCCTACCGCTGACCGGTTAGTCTCCAGACACGTCTTCGGGCTGGAACCTCATTGACTGGATTACAATTGTCTTCAGTGATGATTCCTGCCTCGAACTGAACGCCGACAGGCAGCGAAGACATGGTTGAAAACGTCGCGGTCAGCGGTGAAAAAGCAGCTTGACTATCGCCTGCCATACGACGCGACATCCAGGAGTGACGGTCTGCGGTGCCACCTGTTTTCACGGCAGGACCCCTTTGGTTAACACCCGCGGTAAATTTACAGCACAACGGTATGCGCCGATATTCTGAGCCCCGTTTCGATGCCTCCCTTCGCCAGCCGCGCTTCAGCACAGGGCTTATCCTCGTGGTAGGCAAACACTACCTTGGCCAGCAATGTCACTGGTTCTCTACCGAGCGAGGTGGCGCAATGGTTAGCACACTGGACTCGCATTCGGGAGGACGACGGTTGAAACCCGCGTCCTGCCATCCTGATTTAGATTTTCCGTGATTTCTCTAAATCGCTTCAGGCAAATGCCGGGATGGTTCCTTTCGAAGGGAACAGCTCACTTTCTTCCACATCTTTCCCTAATGCGATGGGACCGAAGACCTCCCCGTTTGGTCTGGAACTGGAACGTTTGGAGCGTTATGGGCAGGGCCCACCAACCAGCTCCGGACTTCGACGATCTAACGCACCAGTTGGATGGAATTTGGCCACTATATCATCAGGAGGATATCCAATAATAATTGCTTGCGTAAGGGCCAAAGGTGGACCAACGCATTATTCGTCACTGACTTACTAAACTTGTAAAGCTCTTTTTCTGGAATAAATTATCTAATTTTTCCAAATTCTAATAATTTCTTTGCCTATATACGTGCACTGCATCTGCTGATTTTCATTCCGTTCGAATAATTCCTTCGAGGTGCGCCGTTCCGGTTTTTTTTTATTTTATTTTTATTTTTATTTTTTTCCCTCACAGTTACCAACCGTGCACGGGCAGGGTGACGACTCCAGCGAGCGGCCAAATGGTGTAAATTGCCCTGAAGATGACCCCATCGCGGGTTGAAACCGGTTGACAGCAAAATAAGTAATGCGATTGTGACTGTCATTTTGAATAACTGATTATAAGTAAATTAATCGCTGTTTATCTCCATACAACTCTGTTGTCTAAGAATTGTTTGAGAAGGTCTTAGGATGGTGTATATCGTTAAAAAGTAGTGCCGTTTCGTTCAAATTTTTTTCGCAGCCACGCTGTCGTCGTGGAAGACCTTATATTCGCAGGTGTGTCCAAGTGGTGCCACTGCATAATGCCCAACATACCAGCCAGGAAGTCTCCTCCACCCTACCACCTAAAGAACCACAGGGAGGGGCACTGCAGCCCCCCCGGTAAAACTGTCTGCAGGAACTACTTTTTACCAGTGGAGACATTCGACAGTGTCTGTAAAACTGTGAGGGAGTCGCTTTCTGCCCCATTCTGAACCGCTTTGCCGTCAGTAATGTATGGTTTTACGGTCACTTCTAAGAATCACTGCGGAAGCTGACGTCATCCTTGCTAGCAGGTGCTGGCCACCATAACCTTGGAGTCAGTTGTGACTGAAAGCCACATAAGAAGCAATCCTGTCGTGCGGCGATACGATGCGCACGACTATCGCGATTATCATATCACGTCAGCGTAACAGTCTGCTCTGCGCACTGACTCCGTTCCACACATCGATACTGTGTGGTTGAGCTCCAGCGTAACTTTAAATCTCAACCAGAATCACCTCTTCGATGCCAACTAGCTGGGTTCCGAAAACATCGATGACGTGAAAACCGTCTTGCGTTTTTCTCACGTGACATCCTGAAAGCCAGGGATCAAGTAAATCACTGACTTCTGCAGCGCACTTCTCTCAGTGCCATACCAACAGCTGTCAACATAAGCGCTATTTAATGGGATGTCAAACAAGTTTATCACTCGGTTGAGGATTGTTTTGTAGGGAGGATGCAGTACGTTATCTTTTGTGGAGAGTAATTGGCCGGCCACGGTGGCCGTGCGGTTCTGGGCGCTGCAGTCCGGAACCGCGGAACTGCTACGGTCGCGGGTTCGAATCCTGCCTCGGGCATGGATGTGTGTGATGTCCTTAGGTTAGTTAGGTTTAAGTAGTTCTAAGTTCTAGGGGACTGATGACCTAAGATGTTAAGTCCCGTAGTGCTCAGAGCCATTTGAACCATTTGAGAGTAATTCACAGAGGTTGAAGTAACTTTAGACGAGCCCAACGGAAATGTTTATATACTCCTATTGTTCATGTTGTACATAAATCACCTGGCAGTCAATATTAGTAGCAACATCACGTTCTTGCAGATAATGTGGTTGTAGGCTCCGTAATTAGTAACGCAAGTGGTAGACTTCGATTGATTAGCGTGATGCTGGGAAAATACAATCAGTCTTCAAAGGAGACAAATCACATGTACACCCCATCTGGCAATATTTCTCAAGCATGTGGGCTCCATACCATAAACGACTAATGGGCTATTTTGAGCGTACAGATCTACTGAAAGGGTGGCATGAATGCTCGCAGTTTGTTTGACTCGCGGGAGAGGAGGATGGAAATGTCGAAAAATCTGAACTGGCATACGCCTGAAGGCAGACACCAGTTACCCGCGAAAGCACTCTTACAAAATAAAAAAAAAAGGAGAATTGGTATTAACTGAAAAACCTAGAGATATCTTTCAGCCCCCTGCGTATCGCTCTCGCAGGGATCTTGAAGACAGGCGTGGACTAATTACCGCACGCAGAGAAGTGTGAAGGTGTGTAGACAGTCATTCCCAGTGCTTACACGCGATCAGACCGGGGAGTAGACGTTGACTTGTGCTACCAGGCTATTTACTGTCTGCTGTGTATTTAACAGTGGTTTGCAGAGTATGTACATGTTGAATGAACGCTCAGAAACATGGAGTGCTATTGTGATGAAATATAAGACTAGTTAGTATCAGCATCATATTAAAAAACCGTGATCCGAGATGGACTGAGTTGAAAGTTAAAAAGTGGGGACACGTGAATCTGTGAACAATTGTTTAAGGCAGCAAACTGATTTCTTATGTACGTAGTTGCTGGCATTGTAGGTTTGGGTAACCCGTCGAATTTGTACATGTATATCTGAAGTGAGGTTATGGAAATGGAGATGGGGGCTGGCAGAACGGATGGGGCCAAGGGAGAAGAAATTCTACTAATGCATTGGAGATGGTTCAGTGTGTGCGATCACGTATTCACACCTGATATAAAGTTTTGTAAGCTTGCAATTAAAATGTGTTAAGCCATCGGAGAATAGTTTCGACGATGTGAGAGAGTCGTAGTTGCCGAAACTATAGTCGGAGACAGGAATATTCCGGGTGTCCCTTCGTCAATCGGATTTTCTTTGGTGGTTTGGAAGACATTTGGTATCTCGCAATTGTAATGTGTAACCGGAATCAGTCCAAGCAAATACTGCTCAGAAAGTCTTTCATGCGAAGCCCACTGTCGAAAAGAGGCATCAGTTCGTTTCCCAATAAGAACAAAGTGATTTTTAAAAAGCTGAATTTTAGTGCCCATTTGACATGGCTGTTACAGATTAGTCTAGTCTGATATTCGTTTAATTGCTATGTATTTACACCGACAGTAAAACACGCAGAATAAGCGGTACTTCAGCAGCAACAGCACCGCCATGACCCGAGCTGATTTTCCACTACGCAGCAGAGATGCTCAGTCACTGCTAGATTACTGGTCATTCTTCTTTTGTTCTGTTTTGTTCTGTTACTACATATCAATAAAAAAAATATCGCACTAGATAGTATAGGGCCGCTCTGTCGAATGGGCACTTAAAATTCATTTGCTTTCTATCAAATAGGAGGAAAAACAACTGTCTGTCGACCCAAATCCATAGACACAAAAAAAAAAAAAACCTTGCTGCCTACCCGCGGCCCTTCATATCTCTCTCTCTCTCTCTCTCTCTCTCTCTCTCTCTCTCTCTCTCTCTCTAGCCCCCCTCCCTCCTCCTCTCTCTGTGTGTCCTATCCCCCCCCCCGCACCGCCCACACACATCCACCCACCCATCCGTACACACACACACGGGCGCATGCACGGTACACCTCTACACCTCCCTCCCAAAACGCATTTAACTTTTGTCCATTTTGTTTTCGTATCTCGCATACAGTGAGACAGTGCAAGTTACAAGTCCAGTTTCGTAGTTCCACAATGAAGACAACGTGAGAGCCTGTAAAACTAAGTATAAACGAGTTGCACGCAGACACCAGGAAACACACAAAGAAAAACAATTTTTCTCGTAGAACAAAATAATGTAAGCCACTACAGTTCAACATGCCAGCCGTAAATTTTGATGTAAATAAGTTTTCTGCATTATTCAGTCTATGGTAGCAGATGACAAACTGCGAAAGTATAACAGTGCAGGAAGCTGCAGAAACCGCAGCCCGTGTTAACAGGGTACAAAAAACCTGATTGTATGTGAACAGCTTGAAGCTGAAATTCTACAAAGAAATGGTTCAAATGGCTCTGAGCACTATGCGACTTAACTTCTGAGGTCATCAGTCGCCTAGAACTTAGAACTAATTAAACCTAACTAACCTAAGGACATCACACACATCCATGCCCGAGGCAGGATTCGAACCTGCGACCGGAGCGTGAAATTCTACATGCACAGACAGTGAAAAGCAGCTTTCCTTATTATTTGATATAAAGCAAATAACCTACTGAAGACGCTGTAACTCCGGAATAACAGGTCTGGATAAGAAAACAAGAAAATTGTTTGCTCAAGATGGAAGCCTCTTAAATGTTCTTTTATTCGAATTGACAGTGGCTATGGAAGCTTAACTTAACTTACTCTTTATAGCGACTACGTAACTCATAGTAACTGTTCAATGTGAAACCGCCAGTATAAATAAATGCATTACAGCATGATCCATTGACGGAACAGAATTAAATGTTCACAGTCAAGTGACCCATTTTCCCTTGAGTTTCTACACATGGCCAAATTTCTTCCATCTTCGTCAACCAATTACAATCTGTAAACAACACTGAACTCCGCACACAGTAATTTATCATCGACTGCTACGGTTTAGAAACATTTGTCCGACAAGCACTGATTATTCAAGAATTAATAATTTATTTGCTCGGGAAGCACATGGTTGGATGCTGCTTACTTTCTTGAGGTTCCTCATGTTTTAGTTTGTTCACTTGGAGTTTCTGCACCATCAAGAAAAACGACATAACTGGCGTTTTAGCGCGAGATTAGCCGTGCGGTCTGAGGTGCTGCAGTCATGGACTGTGCGGCTGGTCCCGGTGGATGTTCGATTCCTCCCTCGGGCATGTACCTTTGTCCTTAAGATAATTTACGTTAAGTAGTGTGTAAGCTTAGGGACTGATGACCTTAGCAGTTAAGTCCCATAAGATTTCACACACATTTGAACATTTTTTTGACGTTTTAACCGTGATCTTACGTTACAGCCCAAATATGTATACATAGCTTGATGTTATGGCGTCGGCCCCTCGACTTGACTTAAGCAAATGGTAAGTGCTATCTGCTGCTTGAGGTCGTAGTTTAACGGTCTTAAAAGAGGCCCGTGACAGCTCAGCTTTGCCGCTGCGTTGCTTCCCAAGTGCTTCAGGCAAGAACGGCAATTAATTTGCGAGTGTGTATCAGTTTCAAGACCAATAGCAGTTTTATAGCTTGTTAAAGGTGCTGTAGTCAGAATTAACGGATTCTTTCATATTTTTCAGCTAAGGTTTTCTTTTTGTAGTGTTAGCAAAATCATCGGATTGCAGCAATGTTAAGTTTGGTTGCAGTAATCTTGTGGATAGTTTCGGAACGGTCTCGCTTCTCCCTGCGGAGTGTTTCCGCAACGGCCGCATGGCCAGCAAACGGGCGAAGCGCCAAGCCGGCTGGAGGGAGGGCCTGCTATTTCTGCTGTTGTGCCTGCCACCGCCACCGCCACCGCCGCAGTCGCAGCCACAGCTACAACTACAACTACTGCCACCGCCCGCTACACCCGCAGACTGCCGCCCTGCCGCTTCCGACATCTCTGCTCTTGCTGTAGACTCTGCTTCCGGCTGCGGTGCAGTCCACGTAACGATGGGCTTGACAGAGGATGACGGATAGCTTCCGACCGTCTTCCGCAGTCTTCGCAGTTTTATTTGTGCCGCCAAAGAGTCGGTATTCTGGATCTGCTGCGAGTAAAAAACATCTGTACACGTTGTGGTCGTGGACTTCACGTTCTTTTGCTTACGAAATACGCAGTGATGTTCTTCCAGCTTCTCGTATACGCACAAAACATCGACGGTAATTGAAGAAAAAACTACTCAAACTTTCCATTCCTGAGACCCGTCTCTTGCATTGTTTAACTGACAAACTAAAATACGCCGGACGGAGTGGACGTGCGGTTCCAGGCGCTACAGTCTGGAACCGAGCGATCGCTACGTTCGTAGGTTCGAATCCTGCCTCGGGCATGGATGTGTGTAATGTCCTTAGGTTAGTTAGGTTTAATTAGTTCTAAGTTCTAGGCGACTGATGACCTCAGAAGTTAAGTCGCATAGTGCTCAGAGCCATTTGAACCAAACTAAAATGCCTTGGACTTAATCAGAAGCTAACTGGGGACCCCTCACCCAATAGTCACAAAAAGAAAGCCCACAATAAGCTAAATTACTAATCGTCTAAATATGGGTATTAAATCCCGCAACCACCCCAAATGTTTACTAGACCATCATTTTTCCTATCCTCACCTACGGAAGTTTCATCATTCGCTCTAATTTCGAATGTCTTGCATCCATCTAGCTTTCAAAAACCATTTACCCCCGGTTTGGAACCCTGCCCGGCTGCCGCGCATCCATGAGCTTTCTTACATCTTCACACACTCCACAAACTTTCCCGGGTTAGTTTAACTGCCTTCCCGTCTCAGACCATACAGGCGTCCATGAAATATATCCATCCAGTCATTCATAACAAGTCTTGCATCGTATATTCTAAATGAGGGCTACAACTGTCGTCTTCCCAACATAGCTGCAATCGTGCCCGCCACTTATCACCTATATCTCATCCGTCGACCTTTCTCGATACTCAACCCGCTCCGCTTTTTTTCGCATCACAGCGTCTCCAGTCCCTTATGTATCAGAATCACTAGACTAGAAATTGCTACAATACGCCTACAGTATCATCAAAAGTGTCAAAATGAGATACATCAACCGTAGCTTGCGAATTTCAAACTAATATTTTGTATTATTGAAATGCAGAACAGTTACTTGATCGTTCTTTTACTAATGCGGGCATGTTAGAATTAGATTATCTTAGACATGGGTCACGGCCTTAAATGAGGCACCAACATTGAAATGGTACATTTTGGTGGCATGTTAGCTTACATTTCCCTTGTGGGAATGAGTGAATTAATAAATTGACTCATATACATATATTTTACGCCATTGACTACCTTTTAATATATTAACTGGATTCCATACGTTCGTAAGGTCGTGAAGCACATTAAAAACTGTTCAATGACTCGTTTTCGCATTTCCCACTTGACATCCACCTACGTTTGTTCTTTAGTTTACAGCAAGCGAGCTTCCAGTCGCAGATTCTTGCACCGACGACTCCCGTGGACGTAGTGATCTTTTGGTCGTTGGTTGTCTAGGGTTGTAGGTCGACTACTTCCTACAGGCCACTAATGGAGATGTTCAGTATCAGTAATGTTTATTATTGTGCAGTACATAAATAATAAAGAAACCAATAGTCTGAAATATATTGCTGCCCGAGTGAGTCAGTGTTGCCACCGTCAACCTACACAATACGGCACCACCTAGGAAATCACGCACCGTTTTCGCCCGCTAAAGAACTCTCCACAACAACCGCCCGCACAAGAGCTGGTGCCAAAAAGTGTCTAGTGTTGTCATTCCCTTGCCGTCAGACAATCGAATGTCACGACTACTACCCGGGACTGTGGTGTTGCTCGGGAAGTGAGTAACTGCTCCGGAAAAAAACTATCAGTGACAGGCGTATTTTTATTTGGACATTCTGGCGATCCTCAAACCACACCAGGAAAACTAATAAATTGTATTGAAAGAGACGGAACACTTCAGCCAATATTATGTAGTGGTACCAGCTTTTATTGTATTTGTAGGTTACAGTTTACAAAGCATTTTGCAGCTGTAGGAGATAACTTGTATCACATACTTGCCCTCAGTTCTGAATCGCCGGTCTTTTTTTCTTTTTTTTTTTTTAGACGTGACTACCCTTGGTACGTTGTATTATCCAGTCCAATCCATTCTTGGTTGGCTAAAACACGAGAACAACGTGACCAAGCTGTTGATGAGACATTAAGGTGACTTTCTTACGAATGCCTGGAAAAATATCAACAGTCCCCGCATAGTTTACTCGGCTCCAACAAAAACGTGAACACTAGTTGATTGAAAATTGTAGGACAATAGAGTTGTTGCTTGCTGAATAATATAATATACAATTAATCACATGAGTTCTCACACTGAGTTTATTAGATCAGTAAATTGCATTTTTAATTGCGGCTCTTAGAAGCTTGAAACTTCAAGTACCCGATAACAACACGCCTATCTAAATAGTAGACTGCAATCACGTCTTTTCAGCCACAAGTTTTTATTCTAGAAATATTTACAACCATGCGTGAGCAGCGCCTATTAGACGGAGATGAGTTCCAGTCTTTCCACCAGGAAGGAGGTACGCGGCTCGAGTTGTCTGTGGTTCAACCATGCGTAGACGGTCAATACCGCGGTTCGATCGCGTCCGCATTGTTACTCTGTGCCAGGAAGGGCTCTCAACAAGGGAAGTGTCCAGGCGTCTCGGAGTGAACCAAAGCTATGCTGTTCGGACCTGGAGGAGATACAGAGAGACAAGAACTGTCGATGGCATGCCTCACTCAGGCCGCGCAAGGGCTACTACTGCAGTGGATGACCGGCTCGGAGGAACCCTGACAACAACGCCACCATGTTGAATAATGCTTTTCGTGCAGCCACAGGACGTCGTGTCGCGACTCAAACTGTGCGCAATAGGCTGTATGATGCGTAGCTTCACTCCCGACGTCCATGGCAAGGTCCATCTGTGCAACCATGACACCATGCAGCGCGGAACAGCTGGGCTCAACAATGTGCCGCATGGCCCGCTCAGGATTGGCATCACGTCCTCTTCGCCGACGAGTGTCGCGTATGCCCTCAACCAGACAATCGTCGAAGACGTGTCTGGAAGCAACCCGGTCAGGCTGAACGCCTTAGACAGACTGTCCAGCGAGAGCAGCGATTTGGGGGTTCCGTGCTGTTTTGGGGTGGCATTATGTGGAGCCGACGTACGCCGCTGGTGGTCATGGAAGGCGCCGTAACGGCTGTACAATACGTGAATGATCTCCTCCGACCGATAGTGCAACCATATCGGCAGCATATTGGCGAGGCATTAATTTGGTCATCAGCCAATCGAGGCCATTTGCTATATTATTTTAATACTTCCCACTGCTTCTTCCTTTTAGTGTACGTTTTCCCCTTTTTGTTAACTTCTTTCGGTTTCTTCTTTAGCGTCGTTCCGAGTTAGTTTTACGCCTTTTACTTTCCTTGACTCCTTTTGGGCACGTTTTTAACCCGAGACCTGTGTGAACGTGGAAAAAGGACTGATCACCCCGCATTCTGGCCTCTTCAGTCACAACCCAACCAACCAACCAAGCAACCAACCAACCAACCAACCTACCTACCTACCTTCATGAGCCCACCCGAATAGTAAACGGTTGTGAAAACACACTTGATCTCTTAGTAACAAATAATACTAAACATCGATTGAAGACAAAATATCGAGAATATGAAGCGGATTCACAGGCTTGTTACCACAAGCACATGGTAGTGAACTGGTCCTAATCTGTACAGGATTCTCTCGTAGCCCGGCAGAGATACCCTTAGCAATTCTCCACGCACTGTGAACGCAGCCGGTCCATCGCTGAGAGTTAGTGGGCGCTTCCAGCAGCGGGCTGTAACTAAGTGTGGCGGCCCTGCGGCTGTATTTTCGGGACGACTGGCGGC
Source organism: Schistocerca americana (assembly GCF_021461395.2). Classification (NCBI taxonomy): domain Eukaryota; kingdom Metazoa; phylum Arthropoda; class Insecta; order Orthoptera; family Acrididae; genus Schistocerca; species Schistocerca americana. The sequence goes on along the minus strand of NC_060123.1, from coordinate 631,533,273 downwards.
AGAAAGTCGCGGCCGTGTTACTGAATTACGTACATCCCGGCCGCGGCGACATCAAAGGCGAGAATTAGCTGGGTGACTAGCCGCTAGCTCTGCGCCCGTGTTTACGTATTTACCCAATTACAGCCGTAAGTACGTTCCGCCGGCGCCGTTTCATAAATAAATAGTATGCTAATAAGGCCCGCGGCGGGGCGCTTCGTTATGGAGCGGGCCTTGTTCGCCGCTGCCCCGCGGGTACCGCCGGAAATTTGGCTTTCGGTGTCCACCGGCAAGCGCGCCGAATACCGTGGGCCAGTCTGCCCCAATTTATTCGTTGCCGCTGTTACACGTTCACCTTCTGCATTCGAGGCTGCAGTCTCTCTGCTATGAAGTAAAACGCTGACTAAAATCAGTAAATCCGTCAAAGCGCGGAAGACAAAATGCTTGAGTGTGGCAGTGTTCCACAGGGATGTGGCCAGGTTCGAATGCCAGTGATGAGAAATTTCTCGTTACCTTTAACTGGCGATCCGAGGTGCAAAGGCAACAGCGTATGGTCTTCATACAGTGAAGAGTCATTGCCGTTTTAGTAATCATTAGCCCGCATCTCGTGGTCGTGCGGTAGCGTTCTCGCTTCTCACGCCCGGGTTCCCGGGTTCGATTCCCGGCGGGGTCAGGGATTTTCTCTGCCTCGTGATGGCTGGGTGTTGTGTGCTGTCCTTAGGTTAGTTAGGTTTAAGTAGTTCTAAGTTCTAGGGGACTGATGACCACAGCAGTTGAGTCCCATAGTGCTCAGAGCCATTTAGTAATCATTAAACAAATCTGGTGCAAGAAAAAACCTGTCAAGTAAGCTCCGAGGTTTCCGTACAAACTTAATTCCGTATATACACTGAAGATCCAAAGAAATTGGTATACCTGCCTAATACCGTGTAGGGACCCCAGCGAGCACGGAAAAGTGCCGCACACGACGTGGAATGGACTCGAGTAATGTCGGAAATAGTGTTGAGGGAATTGCCACCATGAATCCCGCAGGGCTTTCCAGAAATCGGTAAGAGTGCGAGAGGCTGAAGATCTCTTCTGAACTGCACGTTGCAAGGCATCTCAGATATGGTCAATAATGTTTGATGGCCAGCGGAAGTGTTTAAACTCATAAGAGCGTTCCTGGACCAATTCTGGATGTGTGGGGTGTCACATTGTCCTGCTGGAGTTTCCCAAGTCCGTCGATTACAGAGCCTCAACCAGCTTGAACAGTTCCCTGCTGACATGCAAGGTCCACGATTCATGAGGTTGTCTCCATACACGTACACGTCCGTCCGCTCGATAGAATTAGAAACGAGACCCGGCCGACCATTCTACATGTTTCATCAACCGTCCAGTGTCAGTGTTGACGGGTCCAGGCAAGGCGTAAAGCTTTTTGTCGTGCAGTCATCAAGGGAACACGAGTGGACCTCCGGATCCGAAAGCCCATATCGATGATTTTTTGTTGAATGGATTGCACTCTGACATTTTTTGATGGCCCAGCATTGCAATCTGCAGAAATTTGCGGAAGGGTAGCACTTGTGTCACGCTGAACGATTTTTAGTCGTCGTTGGTCCCCCCCCCCCCCCCCCTCCCCGTTCATGCAGCGATGTCGGAGATTTGATGTTTTGCCAGATTCATTGTATTAACGGTACACGCGTGAAATTGTTGTACGGAAATACCTCCACTTCATCGCTACTTCCGAGATGCTGTGTCCCATCGCTTGGGTGGCGACTGTAACACCACTTTCAAACTCACTTAAATCTTGATAACCTGCCAATGTAGCAGCAGTAACCGATTTAAGAACTGTGCCAGACTGTTGCCTTATATAGGCGCTGCCGACAGCATCGCCGTATTCTACCTGTTTACATCTCTCTGTATTTGAATACGCATGCCTATACCAGTTTCTTTGGCGCTTCAGTGTATGAAATGTAGTGCGAAAGTTTTGCCTATGTCGTCAATTCTTTTAATCTTACAAGACCTCTGGTGATTGTTGCGTGACGAACCTCATCAAATGAGCTTCTAAGAACACCTACTCGGTTTCTACTGTCTGGGAAACCCACCGACCAGCTCGCATTGGTTATTACATTCACCTGTTGTCCGTAAGGTACAGTGGAATGAAAACCGAACACCACCCACAGCGTGACCACGGAATGGTTCCATGCAAAAATAATTACCACACGCGTTAAGACATTGCTCCCACTGGCAGACGATACGATCAGTTCCTAGTTCTCAGAAAGCTGTCGGCCGCTGACGGACCTGCAAACGCACTCAATTCTGCACTTCCTGCCCACCTATGTCCTGATTCAGGTTGCCAAAGATGTGAAAATCACACCGGGTAAGATGGAGGATGTATTACGATGTTGCAGTGTGCCGGCTGCGGTGGCCGAGCGGTTTTAGGCGCTTCAGTCCGGAACCGCGCGACTGCTACGGTCGTACGTTCGAATCCTGCCTTGGGCACGGATGTGTGTGAGGCCCTTAGGTTAGTTAGGTTTAAGTAGTTCTAAGTTTTAGGGGACTGACGACTTCAGATGTTAAGTCCCATAGTGCTCAGAGCCATTTGAACCCTTTTTTGTTGCAGTGTCTCCCATACAAATCGTCCAGTGGGATGATCCCGGCCGACAGTATTCCTGGGCATTTTGACGTTATGGTGCGTTTCAGTTTGTGCAAAGTGTCCTCATAGCACTGATGGTGGCTCCATGCTCGAAGACTTCAACGATCAGAGGATGCATCCTGTTGAATGATATTGCTCGCACCCATACTGCCAATTGGGCGAAGGTTACGCTTTGGAGATTTGATTGGGAACCACTGCAACATTCCCCGTACTGCCTGGATATTTGACCATGTGATTTTCACATCTTTAGCGACTTGAAAAAAGACATGCATGGACCCGGTTTTATTGGAACGAGGAAATGCTAGAGTGGATGCAGTTGCTGGTACGTCAGCGGTCTATCTCGTTTTACGAATCCGGAATTGATCGTCCCTTATCTCAGTAGGATAAATGTCTTAACGACATTTTTTGTCTGTAACCATTCCATGGTCCAATTATGGCGACTGCTTGTTTTTCATTTGACTACTCTTTATATAAAAAACAGTGAAAGGTTCCAAGTTACTGCGAAAAACTCTTGTAAATGGTAACGTCCTGGGAACGAAACGAAAAACGTAAGGGAGTATTGAAACTAACTGGGTTCACCTGACCGTGTGTTTCGTGCTTCTGAAGCGACGTGTTCAACCGGAAGCGCTGGAATGAGCCAAGCATGCCGTACGGAAACTCGAGACTTGGCTGCGTATCCTCCCCATTTTCGGCGGCGGCAAGACAACGCTGGCTTCTGTGAGCCGTGAACGCACGCTGCGCTGTTCCCCCGCTGTTAAGATGCTGGTGAGAGCAGCTGCCAACAGGCTTACAGGGAGGGCGGAAACTGCTGCCACCAGCCACTACCGAGTGCGGCGCACCGATACCATGAATAACTCTAACAAAGTGCTTTAGATATAGATTCTGGCAAAATAGGCCTCAATTTAAATAACGTAAAAATCAAAGGTTGCAGTACAAGACATGTAACAGAGTTATTAAGTGACGTAATAAATAATTTGCTTTGAGTGATTGTACCTTTAACGGTTCTGTTCCATACTCTTTTTTATCCCTTCTGAAACATGAATTTCACATACCGAACCAGTGGGGAATGACTATCCTACTAATAATTTCGGAAAAAGCTCTCTCACGCTAAGAACGCTCGGGCCGCTATGCAGCTTAGAGTTCCAGGGAATGCGTTACAGGCGTAAAAAATGATCGGAAAGGGCACGGAACTCAAAATACGCTAATGTCTCTCAGAAACAAGAAAATTTGAACATCGCTCAGTCTTTGCTTTGATTCGTTCATCACGACCATTTTCTATGTTCGTGTGCTAGAGACAGCTATGGAAATAGTTATTTGTTTTTTTCCTGAAACTTCTTGGAAAGCTAGTAGAACAAAGCGCATTTTCTTTAATATTATTTAAGAAATATATACTGCTCAAAAGAATTAAAAGAATGTGATTTCGCACATCTGTCCTACTCCACTGAGCAATGATTGAGGAGTGGATATGATTCCAAATTATACGTTTATCTTTCACAAATCAGCCAACGGCCTTTCCTCAGTGGTAACACCGGTTTCCGTGAGATCACCGAAGTTAATCACTGTCGGGATGAGCTAGCACTTGGATGGGTGACCACCCGGTCTGCCGAGCGCTGTTGGCAAGCGGAATGCACTCAGCCTTGTGAGGCAATTTGAGAAGCTACTTGACTGAGAAGTAGCGGCTCCGGTCTCGGCAACTGACATACGGTCAGGAGAGCGGCGTGCTGACCGCATCCAGTGACGCGTGTGGGTTGACACCGCGGCCGGTCCGTACCTTTGGGCCTTCATGGCCTGTTCGGGAGGAGTTTTTACAGATCAGGTACACAGTACCCGATCGTTTACATAAAAACTGAAATGTTCAGCAGAAGTCGAAAACGAAGTGGGAACAATCATTCATCCCGTAATCCTTGGTGCTTTTCATTGGATTTTGAGAGCTCCAGTAACGTGTATGCCTTGCGTGAGCCTTTAGCAGTGGCTTTTACCTATGAGACAAGGTGCGCATTAGTCTACGGAGGACACCTTGGGGTATCCGTTCCCATTCATCGAGACTCCATAAGCTTGGAGTGTCTGTGATATAACAGAACGACCACGAACAAGTTGTAGATCACATTCCACATATGCACGATGTAGTTCAGGTCCGGACTCACCGCCGATCTTACATACACGTCCAGGCTTCCCACGCCATCCTCGCCGACGCCCACCACATGGACTTTAGCATTAGGAGGACTTCCGGCCCACCACCGTGTGCAGCAGCCACCACACGGTCCAAAAGTATCCGTTCGATGTACCGCCTTGCGCTAAGGCGACCGTGGACAACATGATCCGTATGGCTGTCAACACTGATGCCTCCGCACACCATCATAGAATCTAGGAAATCTGTCGATTTCCTGGCCAGCATTTGCCAGGTACTGCGTACCGCGACGTGCCCACACACGGACTCGGACATCACCTTAGTCAGAGGACATCTGGACTTGTCTGTGAATAACATGTTTCGCCAGTGACGAAGTTGCCAGGTGCCATGGCAACGGCAGAACTGAAGGCGAGCTGCAAGACGACGTCGTTTCAAGCGGGGTGCGCGAAGAGGACGTTTGGAACGTTGGGAACTTTCTCGAAACCTGTTCATTACAATCTGATCGGACGCAGCGGCTCCAGCGATCGTTCTGAGATCGTCTTCCAGTGCCCTGGAGGTATCCGTACGACGCCGCAACGCAGAGGTGGCCAGATATTGGTCTTCAAGTAGGGTTGTTATACGTCGGCGAATTTGTCCAACACTCCTTGTGTACTGACCTCTCTTCCTGTAGCGTGTGCACTACCTATGACACATGGAGAGGCATTGGCATCTACGGTAACACAACCAACAGTTCATCCTTTTTCAATAACACAGACCGCCCTTGCAATTTACACTGTATTAAGACGTCGCATTGCACGTGCTTGGTTGAATACAACGTCCACAAATGAGAAGCGTCATCGGTGTACCTCACTAGGTAACACTGCAATACTTGCACTCGCTTACCTCTGAGGATTCGCCTGACACCGTAATGCGTAATACAGCCAATAGATGACGAATGATTTTAATAGTTGCCTACATTGAAAGCGAATCTCAGGCCATGCAATAAGACTACAGGTACCTCCTTACATCAAAATAGGTTTAACATACCGACGTAAATACACGTGTTCCTCTGATTATTCTGAACATTGTAGATTACACTACCGGAAAAAAAAATTGGAGCTCGTAGAAAGACGACGTCAATTTTGATATGATGACGGCATATCCTACCTGGGAATAGTAGCTGTACTGATAGTTGTTTCGACATCGTCCGCCAACGGTAGTGGCATAGCTACCAGAGCACGATGCATGTTTAGCTTTAATAGGGAATGCTCACAGCCAGAAGGCTCAGTGTGGTCATTGTAAATTACACTACCGGGAAAAAAAAATTGGAGCACGTAGAAAGACGACATCAATTTTGATATGATGACGGCATATCCTACCTGGGAATAGTAGCTGTACTGATAGTTGTTTGGGCATCGTCCGTCAACGGTAGTGGCATAGCTACCAGAGCACGATGTATGTTTAGCTTTAATAGGGAATGCTCACAGCCAGAAGGCTCAGTGTGGTCATTGTAGATTACACTACCGGGAAAAAAATTGGAGCTCGTAGAAAGACGACGTCAATTTTGATATGATGACGGCATATCCTACCTGGGAATAGTAGCTGTACTGATAGTTGTTTCGGCATCGTCCGCCAACGGTAGTGGCATAGCTACCAGAGCACGATGCATGTTTAGCTTTAATAGGGAATGCTCACAGCGAGAAGGCTCAGTGTGGTGCAGACGTGTGAAGCAAACAGGCAAGCATGCCACAGCGACTCGCTCGTGCTTTCTACAACCAACTGACTGAGTTTGAAAGTGGTCAAATTGTGGCCTTCCGAGTGACGGCATGGTCCTTTCGGAGAATTGCCACACAAGTTGGGCGTGCAGCGTCAGTTGTGCAAGGATGCTGGTATCAGTAATCACGTGAACACCCGTGGATGGGGTTCTGGACGTCAACGCAGCGCAGACGGCCGCCGGGATCGTTGTATTCTAAGGGCAACAGTGATATATCGTACTGCCACCACAGCACAGATAAGAGGGCTTGTTAACCGGGACGTGTCAGCATGCAATGTTGCGAACCGGTATTAGCAGTGGGACTGCAGGCACGCACATCTCTAGCCAGTCTTCCACTAGCGCCACAGCGTCAACCTGCATGGCTAGACTGGTGCCGTCAAAGGGTCACTTGGAAGATGGAATGGCACGTGAGGTAGACCTGTTGAGCGCTGTCTCGTAGTGTGCATTAGCCCAAGACACACTGACCCCACACGAAACCTCGTGGTCTGGGGTGCGATAATCTACAAATCTTGTTCACCTTTGTGTTTCTGGAGTGGACGCTAACCAGCGCGTGATACATGCAGAATGTTGTTAGACCCCTTCTTTTTCCGTTCTTCCAACAGGAAAGTGATGTATTGTTCCAGTAGGATAATGCTCGGCCACACTTCCCGTGAAACATAAGGTTTTCTGCAAGACGTGCAGCAACATCCTTGGCCAGCACAGTCTCCGAACTTGCCTCGAATCGATCAAGCGTGGAATATGCTGGGACGAGAAGTGACTCGTGCGACTCGTCAACCAGCTACTCCTAGAGCACTACGTGAACAGGTCGCGCATGCGTGGCGTGACGTACCGCAGGATAGTATTTCACATCCGTACGATCGACTGGATGCCAGAGTCAGCAGCTGCGCTGCCACCTGTGGAGGCTACACCACACTCTAACATGGATCATTCAGCGTGGGTGGCTACCTGGTATTTTAGAACAGCTTGTGCTATTGTATTGTACGCGTAATCAGTTCATGTACTCCATATACACATTTGCAACAATAAATCTACATTGAGTTGTAATAATCTAAAAGGGTGTACTACATTTTTTTCTGTTTGTTTTTCTTAGGCAATGTATGTTCTCAGCAGTACATCGTTTCCTTTACGGAATGAACAGACGTGAAACCAAGATGATTATTTACACTACTCGCCATTAAAATTGCTACACCAAGAAGAAATGCAGATCATAAACGGGTATTCATTAGACAAAAATATTATACTAGAACTGGTATGTGATTACATTTTCATGCAATTTGGGTGCATAGATCCTGAGAAATCAGTACACAGAACAAACACCTATGGCCGTAATAACGGCCTTGATACGCCTGGGCATTGAGTCAAACAAAGCTTGGATGGCGTGTACAGGTGCAGCTGCCCATGCAGCTTCAACACGATACCACAGTTCATCAAGAGTAGTGACTGGCGTATTGTGACGAGACAGTTGCTCGGCCACCATTGACCAGACGTTTTCAATTGATGAGACATCTGGAAAATGTGCTGGCCAGGGCAGCAGTCGAACGTTTTCTGTATCCACAAAGGCCCGTACAGGACCTGCAACATGCGGTCGTGCATTATCCAGCAGAAATGTAGGGTTTCGCAGGGATCGAATGAAGGGTAGAGTCACGGGTCGTAACACATCTGAAATGTAACGTCAACAGTTCAAAGTGCAGTCAATGCGACCAAGAAGTGACCGAGACGTGTAACCAATGGCAGCCCATACCAACACACCGGCTGATACGCCAGTATGGCGATGACGAACACACGCTTCCAATGTGCGTTCACCACGATGTCGCCAAACACGGATGCAATCATCATGATGCTGTAAACAGAACCTAGATTCATCCGAAAAAATGACGTTTTTTCATTCGTGCACCCAGGTTCGTCGTTGAGTACACCATCGCAGGCGCTCCTGTCTTTGATGCAGCGTCAAGGGTAACCGCAGCCATGGTCTCCGAGCTGATAGTCCATGCTACTGCAAACTTCGTCGAACTGTTCGTGCTGGTGGTTGTTCTCTTGCAAACGGCCCCATCTGTTGACTCAGGGATCGAGACGTGGCTGCACGATCCGTTACAGCCATGCGGATAAGATGCCTGTCATCTCGACTGCTAGTGATACGAGGCCGTTGGGATCCAGCACGGCGTTCCGTATTACCCTCCTGAACCCACCGATTCCATATTCTGATAACAGTCATTGGATCTCGACCAACGCGAGCAGCAATGTCGCGATACGATAAACCGCAATCGCAATAGGCTACAATCCGACCTTTATCAAAGTCGGAAACGTGATGGTACGCATTTCTCCTCCTTACACGAGGCATCACAACAACGTTTCACCAGGCAACGCCGGTCAACTTCTGTTTGTGTATCAGAAATCGGTTGGAAACTTTCTTCATGTCAGCACATTGTACGTTCGCCACCGGCGCCAACCTTGTGTGAGTGCTCTGAAAAGCTAATCATTTGCATATCACAGCATCTTCTTCCTGTCGGTTAAATTTCGCGTCTATAGCACGTCATCTTCGTGGTGTAGCAATTTTAATGGCCATTAGTGTTTGTTCTTAGCAGAGCGTCGTTGTCTTTACGGAATGAACAGACATGAATGTGAGATGATTATTTATATTCAATAAATTTAGCACGGTGTGCAGCTTTTCTTAATTGCTTCGCGAAATTTTACTGATAAGGAACTACCAGTACTTACGAAAGAGCGTAGTTACGTGCCCGTTGTGGCTACTGTTGGACCGACCCCGTCATGTATCTTACAGCGCGAGAGGTACCAGAGAGGGCGGAGAAGCTGTTCTAGCGGCAGACACGGTGCGCCGCCGAGGCGTGGGAGTGGGTGAAGACGCGCGCCCGGATATAGCGGTGACGGCGCGGCCGCCTGGGTGGGTGGGGGTTTAGTTAGGGTGGGCTGGCGCGGGCCATCGGCGCAGCCGCAGCCACAGCAGCGGCCGCCGCGTAATACGGATGTGGGTCATTTATATCGGGAGTCGCCGCCGCGTGCACGGCGCGCCGCCCGACGCTAATCGCCACTCCCACACCGCCCCCGCACTGCGCTGCGGCGCCGATTACAGCGCGTCTCGGCCGCTGCACACCTGTTCTATGCTGCTAGCCATCAAAACTGCACCACCACCCAGGACAGCGTGCAGCAAAGGCCAAACAGCCGTCAAGTGTGCTACATGTTTGGGTGTGAAAATGATTAGCATTTCAGCGCAAAGTAGGTAGGAGTAATGTCAACTAAATCTAAACTCCGCCCGAACAGGCCATGGTACCGACTGGCCGCGGTATTATCCTCAGCCCATAGGCGTCACTGTATGCAGATATGGAAGGGCATGTGGTCAGTACACCGTTCTCCCGGCCGTTTAGTCAGTTTACGACACCGTAACCGCTGCTTCTCAGTCAAGTAGCTCCTCAATTTGTCTCTTAACTGCTGAGAGCACCCCGTTTGCCAACAGTGCTCGGGAGACCGGATGGTCACCCATCAAAGTGCTAGCCCATCCCGACAGTGCCTAATTTGGTGATCTGACGGAAACCAGTACGTTCTGTGAATAAGGAAAGATTAGGTAGCGCGTTTCTCATTGAAATATGAAATCAAACGATTCGATAAGGTGATACTCAACGCCATGCAGCATCTAAACGTCCCCACGCGACAAGCGCCAGAAAGGACCGATACATTGTTGTCTCGGCCTTGCAGGACCGAACTCCCGCGTCTTCTACCTGGAGCCAGGAAATAGGGGCAATGCGGTGTACGGAGCTTCGTGGTCTGTCAGCACGGCTCCTTTGCCGTGGCAGCGGAGTGTGCAGTGTACAGTGGTACACCCAATAACAAACACCCGACTGATGTGTGGCACTACACGTCTCTTCAGACGACTACCGGTACTGCATACGACTTATGTAAATGCAGGGTATCCGATCAGAATAAAGGGTGCCGCATTGCATTAGCCATCGTCATACCAGACAAGCACCTGGCGTCATGATAAAGGGGAGATATTAAGCACACGATCACCTCTGGTAGCATAGCCTGTCACTTGGAGAGCAAATGTGCATTATGATGTGCTGACTTCACGGATGTCGTGGGAAGGACATTCTCGCGATGTCTCACTCATCGAAACAGTCTTTTCATGGGTTTCGACATACGCCACTGTTCTGGTTTACTGCATCGCCGTCATCTTCATGCTTATGTTGGCACACCGGCGTAATTGCATCCGTGGACTGTTGTTACACTTATTTTTACTACAATTTGCCGCTCAAAACATCTGGCGAGAAGGGATCTGCCGTACTATCTGTCGTCTTTGACCAGTGACATAAAGGTACTGTCGTCGTTTTTAGGGCTATTTTGAATTTAATTTGTTTGTACCGTTATTTGTGGGCTGGTAAGTGTGACTATTACTGAATTTACAGATCCAAAATACTGACATCAATTATTTTTAAAAAGGCTGAAAGAACTGGTAGAAGTCGAAATCGGGAAGATCAGTTTGCGTTTCAGAAAAATGTAGCGACGAGCGAAGCAATACAGATTTACGACTTACCTTACAAGGAAGGTTAAAGACAGACAAACCGACATTTATTGCATTCATAGATTTAGAAAATACATTTGACAAAGTTGACTGGAACACACAATTTATTCTCAAGGTATTCGGGCTAAACCACAGGGAGAGTAAAATTGCCTACAACTGTACAGAAACCGGGCTGCAGCTATAAGAGTGCAAGGAAATGAAAGATAATCAGTAGTTCAGAAGGGAGTGAGGTAGGGTTGTAGATTATCCCCGATATTATTCAGTCTCAACACAGAAAAAGCTGTAAATGAAGCCGGCCGGGGTGGCCAAGCGGTTCTAGGCGCTACAGTCTGGAACCGCGCGACCGCTAAGGTCGCAGGTTCGAATCCTGCCTCGGGCATGGATGTGTGTGATGTCCTTAGGTTAGTTAGGTTTCAGTAGTTCTACATCTACATCTACATCTACATTTATACTCCGCAAGCCACCCAACGGTGTGTGGCGGAGGGCACTTTACGTGCCACTGTCATTACCTCCCTTTCCTGTTCCAGTCGCGTATGGTTCGCGGGAAGAACGACTGTCTGAAAGCCTCCGTGCGCGCTCTAATCTCTCTAATTTTACATTCGTGATCTCCTCGGGAGGTATAAGTAGGGGGAAGCAATATATTCGATACCTCAACCAGAAACGCACCCTCTCGAAACCTGGCGAGCAAGCTACACCGCGATGCAGAGCGCCTCTCTTGCAGAGTCTGCCACTTGAGTTTATTAAACATCTCCGTAACACTATCACGGTTACCAAATAACCCTGTGACGAAACGCGCCGCTCTTCTTTGGATCTTCTCTATCTCCTCCGTCAGACCGATCTGGTACGGATCCCACACTGATGAGCAATACTCAAGTATAGGTCGAACGAGTGTTTTGTAAGCCACCTCCTTTGTTGATGGACTACATTTTCTAAGCACTCTCCCAATGAATCACAACCTGGTACCCGCCTTACCAACAATTAATTTTATGTGATCATTTCACTTCAAATAGTTCCGCACGCATACTCCCAGATATTTTACAGAAGTAACTGCTACCAGTGTTTGTTCCGCTATCATATAATCATACAAGAAAGGATCCTTCTTTCTATGTATTCGCAATACATTACATTTGTCTATGTTAAGGGTCAGTTGCCACTCCCTTCACCAAGTGCCTATCCGCTGCAGATCTTCCTGCATTTCGCTACAATTTTCTAATGCTGCAACTTCTCTGTATACTACAGCATCATCCGCGAAAAGCCGCATGGAACTTCCGACACTATCTACTAGGTCATTTATATATATCGTGAAAAGCAATGGTCCCATAACACTCCCCTGTGGCACGCCAGAGGTTACTTTAACGTCTGTAGACGTCTCTCCATTGATAACAACATGCTGTGTTCTGTTTGCTAAAAACTCTTCAATCCAGCCACACAGCTGGTCAGATATTCCGTAGGCTCTTACTAAGCTCTAGGGGACTGATGACCTCAGATATTAAGTCCCATAGTGCTCAGATCCCTGTAAATGAAAGCAAGGCGAAATTTACAAAGGGGATTAAAATTCAGGGGGAAGACATACTAGCTTCAAGAGTTTCCACTGACACTGTAATTTCGCCACAGGCGGTGACGGGCTTCCAAGAAATGTTGAATGGAATGCATAATGTCTTCAAAAATGTAAACAAACTTTAAAAGTGTGTTCGAATTTAATCAGGCGACGCTACAGGAATTAGATTATAAAATGGCACACTAAAGATATTAGATGTTTTCTTATATTTTGGCAGAAAGGTAAGTATCTCAGGTGGCGGTACTTACATCTCCAGAGAGTACCACAACACTATCGATAAGCTTCGCTCGAAACACTCGTAGCGCAGTAGCTGTATGGGTTGCCAGTACTAACTATGTTGAGGTTCGCCAGGGCTATCAGTTGCCAACCCATGGGCATCATGTGTGTGCATAGCGATTCGTCAATGCGTCGTTAAATACCGGAGCACTGAGCCACGGCGGACAGTTCTCTTCAGTGTGCCTAGTCGTGTACAGTCTCCAGTTACCATCGAGTCTACAAGCTGTAGTGTTGGTCCATCGTCTCCGAGAATTGGCCTCCGCAGGCATAGTGGGTCAGCTCTGAACTCTACGTTGGCATCACTCAGAGACACAGTGATAGGACTCTAATAGTTTAGAGGTAATAATTCCAAACGTCAAATTGTGGCCGGCCGAGGTGGCAGAGCGGTTCTAGGCGCTACAGTGCTCAGAGCCATTTGAACCATTTGTCTACTTGTGTTGAGACATTACACAAGAAGAACTCAACTTAAATACTGCTACTTATTGTGACCTGACCAGCACAATTAGATGTTTGAAATTATTAGAAGTCCTGTCACTGTGCCTGTGAGTGATGCCTACATAAAGTTCAGAGCTGGCCTACACAGCCTAATTCTCGGAGACGACGAAGTACGTACACTGTAGCTTGCAGACTCGGCGCTAACTGGAGACTGTACACGACTCGGGGCACTGAAGAGAACTGTCCGCTGCAGTTCTTTTTTTCTTCTTCTACTTCTTCTTTTTTAACATGTGTCCAAAGAGTGATCGCCTTTGACGATTTTTTCTTCTGGCGTGGCAAGGTATGGGTATGGGCAATAGTTCCATTTCATTGTGTGTTCGCTTGCAAAGGGCCTCTCTGTGGGTCCTTTGAGTGTGTTGCATAGGTAGTCGTACGAGCGATTGACAGTAACTATTTACATGTAAGACACCGAATAACTGAACATTGCATCATTTTTGATGGCCCTGTGAGATGAAATAATGGCTCGAGGCACCTCGTATTTATGCCAGTGTCGTGGTAGAGCCTGGTCTACATTCGCAAGTTGGCGGTCATTTCCCTGACACTCATCCAATTTGTGAGAAAGACGAGTTGCCTGGTCATTAATGTACTCAGCGACGTATTTTTCTCCATTCAGTTCCTTCATTCCTCTTGTCCTGGCCCACCATGGGGCTCCTAGGCTCCACTTCAAACACCTGTTTTGTAGTGGTTGCAAACTGCGTATACTACTCACATGATATGTTACTCTATAAAGTTTTAATTACTTTAATGGGTTTAGATTCCTGCTCTTGAAAAACGGTATGAGTGGCCGGATCATTTTCATAGTATTCAGTTTTTTTATCTTTTCCTCTGACAGTGGGATACACGTACCGCTACTGTTGTTCAAAAGGTTGTGGAGTCTGTAACTTTCAGATGTCATAGTATGGACCAAAAAAAGGAAAAAATGTCCAGTAAACATGAGCTCTGAAATCTTTTACGTGTGCGTAAAAGCCATACCTTTGTCACTCCTAGTTAATTCGTCGTCGTAGTCAAGGATATTGGGTGGCAACACAAATGACGATGAATATTTAATCTCGCCGAAACTTGTAGTTGTTTAGAGTGGCGAAGTGTTCTTAGCTGCCAGCCGGGGTGGCGGAGCGGTTCTAGGCGCGACAGTCTGGAACCGCGCGACCGCTACGATCACAGGTTCGAATCCTGCCTCGGGCATGGATGTGTGTGATGTACTTAGGTTAGTTAGGTTTAAGTAGTGCTAAGTTCTAGGGGACTCATGACCTCAGAAGTTAAGTCCCATAGTGCTCAGAGCCATTTGAACCATTTGTTCTTAGCTATGATTCATTCAACCACCCTCAATAACAATAGAAAAGCAAAATTTATATTGATCTGTTTCATCATAATTTTTCACCATACGCATGAAATATCGTTAACTGTCATTTAAAACTTAAAAAATAGAACCGTGAGAAAGAAAAAAGAAACTGAGTTAATTTCCTTATGTATGTACTTTAAATGTTTGTTTTTTAATCACTTGTGACCATTAGTTAAATGAAAACTGCTCATCATCATCTTCAGCGAGTCATAAATACATTTTAAAGGAAAAGGTTAGGGGCCTCACGTAGTATATGTGTAGCACCTACGGTCGTCGGCTCTGAAACCGATATAGCGCTTCAGGCAGGTCAGTGCCCTCCGCTTTGAGAGGCAAGACGGTCTTAAGTGCACCATAATCTTTCAGACGAGAGAGGTTTGAGGCGCTGCTAGATAGTCGCACAGTATTCTGAACACTCGTATATAAACGACTTCCATCCGTTTCCTTTCCGGCTATGCAGGCTACAGCTTCAAGCAGATTCCTTGTAAGAGAAGGGCCGAAACTAAATCTTCGACTAACAATTACTTTCAGATTGTGGCTCCGTTTCACGTACCTGGTCTGTGTTCAGTGCAAGTAAGTAGTGCGTCTCCACCTTATCAAAGTGATAGTGACTTTTGAACTAAATATTACTCAAGGTGTATTAAAAGCTCGCCTATTTCTTTCTCCACCAGTATTGCAGAGCCCAAACATAATTTTGGTTCTCGCAGCAACAAAGCAAGTGGCCACAGTAAAAACTGACAATGCTGTCGCTTTCTGTAGCTGATTCTCTTCACACATGATTGGAGCCGTCCAATACTACACTGAAAAGGTTATCATTGCAATATTTACTCCATGTTAGGTCACTCTCACAAGATGAAACTTGCTGCGGAAATAATTATCCGCGTACTAGTTCTGGGCAGGAGCATACGCAGTGCCGACTGCCGTGAAGTTCGTCTACATCTGTACACTGCAAGTCAACATACGATGTACAGCCTCTTGTACCACTACCATTGTAGACAAGGTTGGCAGCCCGTCCTCTGCCGAGCACAGCGCACTCTAGCGGGCTGTGCAGCTCGACGGAACTGGAGTGTGCCTCGTTCACGTATATGGCGATAGCAAGCAACGATTGTCGACGAGCTCAAGTACGACATCTAATTTCTCTTATATTCGGATACTGGTCATTTCGCGAGACATGAAGAGTGATTCCATGATGATTTTATGAACTTCCGTACAAGACAGAGAAGGGTAAAGGTGTCAATTTGAGGTAAAGGTCCCTGGTTCCGTAATGACTGAGTCTGAAGCTACAAGCGAAAATTGTTCTGGTTCCTCTGTCAATGGAACACATTACCGGTACAGTTGCTGCGAAGTTTGTAAGGTAGGTAACTTCCAGATGTGATATTATGGATCAAACAAGAAAAAATTTCCAGTAAACATGGGGTCTAAAGTGCATACTTTAAGGGCTATGAACACTTGTTCATCTTTGTTGCTGTGAAACACATCCCTTCTGCTGAACAAGAGCGCACAGCTTTTGAGGTATGCATGTCAGAGCCCATACTTAGTAGACAGTATTTTGTTTTGGTCCATACTGCCTCCTCGCAAAATACAAAAAACAAAGAGCATATAGTAGAGATGTCAACTGTCAGAGATATCAGAATGATTCTCGCGTATAGTCTAAGACTCGTCAGCGATGTTTCCAGACCGTGAACCTTACCTCAAGCTGATACATTTACCCTTCTCCATCAGTCCTAAAAATTCTTATCATCACGGAATCACCTTATGTTGTTGTTGTTGTGGTCTTCAGTCCTGAGACTGGTTTGATGCAGCTCTCCATGCTACTCTATCCTGTGCAAGCTTCTTCATCTCCCAGTACCTCCTGCAACCTATATCCTTCTGAATCTGCTTAGTGTATTCATCTCTTGGTCTCCCTCTACGATTTTTACCCTCCACGCTGCCCTCCAATGCTAAATTTGTGACCCCTTGATGCCGCAAAACATGTCCTACCAACCGATCCCTTCTTCTAGTCAAGTTGTGCCACAAACTTCTCTTCTCCCCAATCCTATTCAATACCTCCTCATTAGTTACGTGATCTACCCAACCTATCTTCAGCATTCTTCTGTAGCACCACATTTCGAAAGCTTCTATTCTCTTCTTGTCCAAACTAGTTATCGTCCATGTATCACTTCCATACATGGCTACACTCCATACAAATACTTTCAGAAACGACTTCCTGACACTTAAATCTATACTCGATGTTAACAAATTTCTCTTCTTCAGATACGCTTTCCTTGCCATTGCCAGTCTACTTTTTATATCCTCTCTACTTCGACCATCATCAGTTATTTTGCTCCCTAAATAGCACCTTATATATGGGAGGAAATAATACGTTGTCCGACTCTTGTTCGGAAATGCCCTCTCGGAAGTTCAACAGTAGCCCTATCCGTTATAGAACATAGGCCTTTTGTAGCGACTGCAACTGAGCGTTGTGGGGTACCACCGTAACTGTAGCATCATCGCCACAGATACTACTAAAACTCCGCGCCAACACAAGGTTGGCAGCCCGTCGTCTGCCGAGCACAGCGCACTCTAGCGGGCTGTGCAGCTCGACGGAACTGGAGTGTGCCTCGTTCACTTCTTAGCTAGATTTCAACCTAGGCAGACGCACTTTCATAAGCGGCCCTCAGCCAGTTCTGTAATGTTTGTATTGATTCTCTGAGATGGGCCCATCAGGCTTAGTCCCTGAGAATATGTTGAATTAGTTCATGGTATTCCATGTTACGACATTGTCAGTTCATAGTCGCAGCTGCAGTCCTACAAACTACTTAAGATAAGTAATTTCATTGTACTATGTGTTTCTTGAATAATAGTCCTTCTCTCTAACAGTGTACCGCACCGCATATTATTGCAACCTGGACCCCTTCAGCTCCTATCAACTCGGCCTCCTACTTATTTGCATTTAGAAACGAGCTGAAAACACCCGCGCGTTTTGTGCCTCTAACAGTGAGACACAATAGTAACAACTCGCGCCTGCTAAACGACCCCCCGACAAAACGTGACACTCTTCGTTGAGTACGAAATGATACACAAATCGAATCACAAGCGCGATTCTCCAATGTGCAGGTCATCATAGTCACTACGCGGTCCTATAAGGATACTCTGCAAATCACAATCAGGTGCCTGGCAGAGGGTTCATCGAACAACCTTCACAATTATTCCAATCACCTATAGCTTTCCGTACGAGCTATGATTTCCCTTATTTCATTATGGCGATCGTTTCTCTCTATATAGGTCGGCCTCAACAAAGTACTATCGCATTCGGAGTTGCTGACTGAAATTTCCCGGGAAGATTCCGCAGCAATAATCAGTCTGAATGTATCACCAGACACAATCATGCCCCAGATGCTGCTGTGCCTAGACAAGCAAAAACGCCAGCAGATGGACCGAGGGCATTGCGAGACAGCAAGTGCATTGTCTTGCCGCGCGTTAACACGGGTAGTGCAGGATTTTCACCGAGGCAAGGTAACTGAATCCACACATATTTTTTTCCATTTCATTGCGTAAAATTCTGTTCGTGGAGGAATGAATTCGTATGTAAAGATTGCCGTAAGTAACATGTACTTTCTTGTGTCAGAAACGGAGCGACTGATACTTGGCAGCGGAACCGGTGAGCTACGTGAATCAGTGCAGTAGTCTGCTACACGTTACGTAACAGACAAAGAAACGCACGCACACACGCAGAGAGAGAGAGAGAGAGAGAGAGAGGGAGGGAGAGGGGGAGAGAGAGATTCATTTTAACTGAATGCATTGAAAAATCTCGAAAACTACACGTAGGATCAAAAAACAATTATTGTTCCAATTTGTTTGTCTCGAAGGGAGACGTCCAGTTATACTACACTCGACCCCAGCCTACCACTTGCGTGCATCGCGCGGGACAACTTTGAAATCTTCAATGGGAACCTCAGCTTTTTTATTGCAGATTACCATTCTGCTGCAGAATCTACATACGTTTTGTCTGAAGCATTTTCTTCATTTCGCCACAGATGGCGCTGTAATAGTAGGAGTAGAAATGGGTACATAATCGCAATTTACGACTTGCTACTCAATGGCACGTGGGACTCCACTTCCATGCAGCGACAGAAGGGCAACTCAATATTTCGTAACTTCTTATTGCAAACACCATTCGTAACGTTGTATTCCTCCGACAAATCAAACACGGGAGCACTGTGGCCGTGGCTCGAGGCGAAAGCTACTCCACTTCTCCAATTAGAGTAAGTGTTCAAATGTAGTACCGCCAACTTCAATACACTTAGTAACCGTACGCAGGACAGAAGCATATCTGCAGGACTGTCAGCAAAGGCGTTTCTGGTGCGGTCTATCATGTCTTCGCGCCCTGTTGGCACTTTCTGATAAGCCTTCTCTTAAATATCCCCACAGAAAGAAATCCGACGTCGTCAAATATAGGGGACAGGCTGGTGTGGCCGAGTGGTTCTAGGCGCTTCAGTCCGGAACCGTGCGACTGCTACGGTCGTAGGTTCGAATCCTGCCTCGGGCACGGATGTGTGTGATGTCTTTAGGTTAGTTAGGTTTAAGTAGTTCTAAGTTCTAGGGGACTGATGACCTCAGATGTTAAGTCCCATAGTGCCATTTGAACCATCGACCAGTGTAAAAACGGTCTAATACCTCCCGTGTTTCAATTGCGTAATGTGCTGAGCAACCATAATTTTGAAACCACATACGTTGTCGAACGTCCAAGGCAACATCCCTCAGTAGTACCGATAGTTCCTGTTCCAAAGACGTTCGATATTTATGTGAATGCAGAGTGCTGCCGATAAGATACGGACCAATGAGTTTCATCCCAATGATGCCACACCCTTACGATAACCGATCAAGGACGTTAGTGGTCAGCTTTCTGTAACCAGTGGGGTTGTCTACACTCCAGTAACGTTTCTCCTACATTCTCCGTAAATCAGCATCATATCAGGTTTTTTCTAAAAAATGGTTCAAATGGCTCTGAGCACTATGGGACTCAACTGCTGAGGTCATTAGTCCCCTAGAACTTAGAACTAGTTAAACCTAACTAACCTAAGGACATCAGCCCGCATCTCGTGGTCGTGCGGTAGCGTTCTCGCTTCCCACGCCCGGGTTCCCGGGTTCGATTCCCGGCGGGGTCAGGGATTTTCTCTGCCTCGTGATGGCTGGGTGTTGTGTGATGTCCTTAGGTTAGTTAGGTTTAAGTAGTTCTAAGTTCTAGGGGACTGATGACCATTGAAGTTAAGTCCCATAGTGCTCAGAGCCATTTGAACCATTTTTTAAGGACATCACAAACATCCATGCCCGAGGCAGGATTCGAACCTGCGACCGTAGCGGTCTTGCGGTTCCAGACTGCAGCGCCTTTAACCGCACGGCCACTTCGGCCGGCAGTTTTTTTCTACTCTGGTTGAAACATTTATCGTCCACTTACACGCCTGTTCTCCAAATGATACGTAGGTGTGAGGGCAATAAACACTGTGCAAGTATTATAATCTTTAGAGCCGCTGTCTGTTCTACGTCTGCACGATACGTGAGCTCCGGTCTCAGTGTACTGCCTGTTATGAAACATCATAGTTCGCTAACGGCCGCGACAGCGCTTAGAGCAGTTCCGTGTACGACTTGTCGGAGGAATACAATGTTGCGAGTGGGGTTTCCGATTTGAAATCACGAAACACTGGCCTCTCCTAACCTCGCAGAATGGATATGGGGTACCACGTGCCATTGGATATTCAAAGACCGTTGAGTAACATGTCGTAAATAACGATTGTGTACTCATTTTTATTCCTCCGATTACAGCACCATCTGTGGCGAAACGAAGAAAATGCTTCGGAGAAAATGTATGCAAATTTTGCCGTAGAATCGTAATCTGCAATAGAAAACAGGAGTTGCCGTGGAAGATTTCAGACGGCCGGGTGGCCGAGCGGTTCTAGGCGCTGCAGTCTGGAACCGCACTACCGCTACGGTCGCAGGTTCGAATCCTGCCTCAGGCATGGATGTGTGTGATGTCCTTAGGTTAGTTGGTTTTAAGTAGTTCTAAGTTCTAGGGGACTGATGACCACAGCAGTTAAGTCCCATAGTGCTCAGAACCATTTGAACAATTTTTGAAGATTTCAAAGTTGCCCGCGCCATCCACACACGGGGTGATGTAGGTGTCAAGTATGGTATCATTGGAAGGCCCACTCCGAGAGAAACAAATTGGAATTATAATTTTTTTGATCCGAGCTCAATGTCTTGAGCTGAAATGTGTATATTCCCCCAACAGCCGAAAATGAATTAGCCCACGATACTCGACATCAAGAATGGGCTTTGTGTGTTGTTTTTTCCTCCTATAGCATTTTGTAATGGCACTGTGTGGACGTGATTTCAATGTGTAGACAGGTAGGGTCAAAGAAGGATGGATAGACTAACGGGGGAGATGACAAACGGTTGTGGTTCTCGAGCTATCCGCTTTTCAGAGCTGCCGTTCAGCTGATAGTAAGTTCTAGTCGCGAGTGCAACGTTGATGCTTCACTCATTATTTCAAAAAGAAATAAGTATTATTCAAGATTTTAGTTTTCAATATACGCTAGTATTATGTAACCTGTCAAGACATTTCCATTTTTCCGTGATTTAGACTGTGTGTAGTTACGTTAACTTACATTTCAGAGCTGTACATGTCTAGCCGTATACCGTCATGCCGTTTCTCGTTGCTTTCTCGGTAACCGTGTTCGAGGACGCTCTGTGGCCGTCTTTCTCCGCCAATTAAAAGAGATGAGCACACTATCTTCGATACAGTTAGCCAGCCCTTAAAACTTAACTTTTTAGCTTTTACGGGAGTTCATTTTTTTTACAGATGCCAACCAAGTACGTTCACAATCTTCAGACTGCAATTAACACAGTAAAGAATGATACTGATTCAGTCAGAAGAAATTCTGTGGTGTGTAATATTCCAAGGAAAACCCTAGAACGAAAAATAAAAACCGGTTGTGATTAAAAAACTGCAATGGAACCAGTCAACTGGAAGCAAGAGAGGCACCGCAAGATATTTTAATTTCCAATGTCCTGAATATAGGCTTGAGGGATTCCATTACAAAATATACACGTTTTGTTTGTAGTAGGCCTAATAGGCATTTGATATTGGCACTTCGCGAGTTACATTCTGTGAGTCCAGGTTTTTATTTGAGTTTAGCCAATGAGCAAGGAGTTTTGCGACTTCCTATAATTTTCTTAACAAAACTTATCTCTAACAAGAAGTTTGGTAGAAACGTGTTAAAGGTATTGGGTACTGTTTTAATATGGTTTTCTCCTTGGTTTTAAAGTGTTTCGCCAGCTGGCCATCTTTTCCTTGCATGTTTGGCCATCTAAGCGTGATACGTGGGAGAGATGGTCAAGTACTACATAGTTAAAACAGTCACGGTTCATCTGAAATTTGGCCTAACTACGTGAACTAAGTCTTTATTTTTTTATAAATTCGTAAAGCAATACATCTAAATTTCTCAGTGGTTTGTGTATTTTAAGATTTGATATTGACATGTGAAAAAATCATGAACGTCTGTCTCTGCTTTACCCTACTTGCACAGAAAATAGAATGATAATAACGTAACTTTATTTTTAAGACGTGATAATTAAAAGTTTGACGACCTTTCGTAAACAGACACAGGCCACGATAAGAGGACGCTGCAATGCTGTGTTAATTTACCAGTGTATCGAAGTCCTGGAAGTGTCTTTTGGAGGCTGTCCAAGGCATCTAGTTACCTGCATATTTCACATTCGCGTACCAGAAAAACAGCTCGCATTAAGGTGAATTTGCCACGGAAGTGTTAAGAAGCACAGGTGTCCGACTGTCTGGGCGTAAGTTAGGAATGCGCCTACCACTACCCAAGAGACTGGGCTCCCCCCCACAGCCGGTCGGAACGACGGACGCAGTCGAGTCGCTGGGAATCCGTTCCCCGAGCTGAAAATAGCGCGGCTTAGCAGACTCAGCGACCTAGCTTAAAGGCGAACGCCACTGTCGCGATCGGCGCTACAAGCGGAGTCGGGCGTAGTCTGTCTGGGTGCCGCGCGTAACTGCCCGGTCGGGTGTGGCGTAATAGTGGGCTAAAATGCAGGGTGGAGGGACATTTCTGATGCCGTTACTACCCTCTGAGAAACTGTGGGAAAATTACAGGACCTGTTAAATCTACAGTCCACTGAAAACACAGAGTATGGAGTAACAGTAAACAAAAGTAAGAAGAATCTGTTCAGGCTGTAATCTGCCCCCAGCCTTCCTAATTCCATCTATTGTCCACATAGAACGAAGTCTGTTGTGAAGATTTTAGAGGAGCGAAGAGTGCAATAAACTCTCTAGTTTACTTAGCTTGTCATGCTGAGCTACGGAGTAGTCGAGCGGTTCTAGTGGCTTCAGTCTGGAACCGCGCGACCGCTACGGTCGCAGGTTCGAATCCTGCCTCGGGCAAGGGTCTGTGTGATGTCCTTAAGTTAGTTAGGTTTAAGTAGTTCTAAGTTATAGGGGACTGATGACTTCAGATATTAAGTCCCATAGTGCTCAGAGCCATGCTGAGCTGGCTGGTTCAAATGGCTCTGAGCACTATGGAACATAACATCTGAGGTCATCTGTCCCGTAGAACATAGAACTACTTAAACCTAAGTAACCTAAGGACATGACACACATCCATGCCCGAGGCAGGATTCGAACCTGAGACTGTAGCGGTCGCGCAGTTCCAGCCTGCAGCGCCTAGAACCGCTTGGCCACACCGGCCGGCTGCTGAGCTGGCTCCAGTTCTTCTTGTCTAGGGGTCTGTTTCTTGAAGCTGAAAAGGTTACATTTCAGGTCCTCGCGGTTCGATTGATCTAAATAAATTTTAAGATTGTTCTTGCAGGATTTTTGTTTTTACGTTTATACATTTTTTCATATTTTAGTATATCACAGTCTGTTGATTTTTCACATTAACAAAGCCGAAATTACAAATTTCGCACAAAATACAAAAATACGTCCAATCACATCGGAGGCATGCTTACGACTTCCACACCATATTCCAAAAGGTTAACAATTTTTATTAACAAATGAATTTCTACTTGTTTCTGTTACAATCTTACTTTCGATTATTATTTCATAAATGAATCTACAAATAAACAAGATAACCAGTACAGTATTACGTAAGTAATAATAGAAATTTTAAATGTACCCATAGTTCGTAATTTCAAGTATTTCTAAGACAAAATAATCTTAACTGTACATTCAGTACTAGAAGTTATCGATTGTATCATCGAGACTAAAATATTTTATAAAGTAACTCATTTTCATAAATTTTAGCTGGAAGTATAACTTACTGTGTATAAAATTATATGAAAGTTTTCAGAAAAGCAACTGAGATAATGCTGACCTGTCCAAAATTCGAAAAATAATAGTGGTATCGACAACTACTGATGAGGAAAAGTAATGCTAGAGGTGGACGCCCCGTTACAACGCGCATGATAAGTTAAATTGGCGATAAATTAAACACCCAAATTGTGGACCACAAAGTAAACGAAGTGAAGGTATTCTGCGGCCTTGGAGGCAAAATAACGAAAAATGGACGGAGCAAAGAGGGCACAAAAAACAATTTAAAATAGGTGGAGAGACCTTTCCTTGCCGAAAGTGTCTACTAGTGTCAGACATGTATCGTAAGCTGAGAAGGAAATTTCGGAGGATGTGCATCTAGAGCAGAGCATTGTAAGATGTGAATCATGAGCTGTGAGATAACTGGAGAACAATGGAACCGAAGCGTTTGAAGTGTGTTGTTACATAAGGGTGCTCAAAATTAAGTGGCCTACTAAGGTAAGGAATGAGGAGCTTCTCCGAGGAATCTGAAAGAAACATGTGGTAAACACTTCCTGGATGAAGGCACGGAATGATAGAACAAATGCTAAAACGTAAGGAAATAACTTGCATGGAACTAGAGGAAGGATAGAGGGCAAACATTTAGGAGAAGATAGCGATTGGAATAAATACAACAAATAATTGATGTGGTAGGCTTGAATTGCTGTTCTGAGAGGACGATGTTGGCTCAAGAAAGGAATTTATGACCGGCCGAAGACTGATGGCCAAAAACTAAAAATTTAACACCTAGAGGGACCCAGTACTTGAAGGACGCTACCACATCGGTATATTTATATCGCAGTAACTGACTATCAATTTTGTTGTTTCATATGCACAGGGAAGTATGCAAACACTCATTAGCTCCATGTATTTTTATCTGGTTCTGCAGCTCCAATTCCCTACTACATGGTTTTGGTGAGATTTATTCTAGTTGCGCAACAATTTCCAGAAATGGAAATATGTAATCCCAGTATGATCTTGCCCTTTCCTCTCGCTTAAAAAAAAATGAGAACTCTACAACGGCACGACCTGCCTACATGGATGGAAAATGAAATATTCAGAAAGGAAGGGTGATTAGCATATTGCTGTTGGCAACAGCTGAGTGTGTTCGCGGATTGGTGAAATATTGGTCTGGTATTCAACACAAGATACGAATGTAAAGCAGATGTATGCTTCTCGTGCGTACGTCGTGCTCCATTTGACATTTGAATTGATTTAATCCTATTGTGAATGTAGCGGTGAATCGTGCCCTAGGAGCAGTTTAGTGTTACTTGATATTTACATTGCCGTGAGTGAAAAATAATCACTAAATTTGTTAGACATAACAATCTTTGAATGTAAATGCTGTTACTAAACGTTCTTCAGTGCACGGCAAACAGTTCAGTGCCAGGAAAATGAATTATTTGATTCATCGACTTAATGTCTCAAGTTGTTTTATGAAATTGGTTATTTTACGTTGTACGTTCAACTTGCCCGCTATTAACAAGATAGCTTTCCGGATACAGAAACGCCCACCATCATACAGATTTCAACATTCAGTAGTGAAAATCCAGATTTGAATTCTTCCGTAGCACACACTGTTTGAATTTTATAAAGAACAAAAACGAAACAGATAGTAAGAAAGAAGAATAGTGTTCTTATCAACGACGAGATCACGAGAGATGGGCAAAAGCAAGCGCTGGAGGAGGAGTAAGGAAGGAAATCGGCTATGTATTTTTCACTGGAACCACCCAGGTAATCTGGATGGCCGGATACAGGTTTGAGACGCCATTCTGACGAACACTAGTCCATTGTGCTAACATTTTTCTTTTTTTTTCCATCTCGTTCAATTCCCAAATGGAAAATGACAAATCCAAGATCAGCTCTGTTACGTGAATCGCTCCTGAGTTTTCTTTTATTCTCATAACACTGAAACATCGTATCCTATGTACATTTCCTTCACATGTTGTTTCGTAGCTGCGTCAGTCATAGTTCGTTTGTCGCTATAAAACATGAACAATAGTGTTCTATGAGTCGGTAACAAGTAACATATCAGTTACAATTGAGCGTCCTGTAATCCGTCAATACGCAGTATTTTGTGTTGACATTTCGTTTGTATGTCAGAGATGATAAAGTATCACAGTCACTCGTATGTATGAAATTCCCAAACACAGTACAAACAATAGTTGTAAAATTTCATTTTGACTAACACAAATACATTGTATTGTGGAAATCCTGCGGAGTTACCACGGTCTTCTCAAAAGAACAACATTCCACGCTGTGAGAGATCTGCTTATTCTCCTAAGCCCCTAGACCTGTAGTCCTCAACTGTAAACTTCGACTTCGAGCGTATTTTTATGAGTCGGGTTATAAATGTTATATACACTTCATACAGATAGCCCGTCACTACGTTAAATTTTAGCCGGTGAATTCACAAAATACTATCATTCTGGTTTTAATGTCCTGTAAACATTCTGCCTCGTATGAAATTTGACCAGCAAGTGAACGTGAACAAAATGCTGTCTAACTTCACCTTGTATGCTGTAGGGAGCAGGAGCTTTCCAACACCGCAAAGGAATAGTGCAAAGTTACATAAGCTAAACGATAAACTGCAAATAAACTTGCCCGCTGCATCCTGCAATACTTAATTAATAGAAATGACATACGGTAGCTATACATCGACGTCTTTGTCACTGCAGACAAGAACCTTAAACCACCACTGCATTGCCGGCCGGAGTGGCCGAGCGGTTAAAGGCGCTACAGTCTGGAACCGCACGACCGCTACGATCGCAGGTTCGAATCCTGCCTCGGGCATGGATGTGTGTGATGTCTTTAGGTTAGTTAGGTTTAAGTAGTTCTAAGTTCTAGGGGACTTATGACCACAGCAGTTGAGTCCCATAGTGCTCAGAGCCATTTAAACCAAACCACCACTGCATTACACAACTTGCTGACTGAAAATTTCGCTAAAAAAAGTAAGTATCCTTGCTGAAGGCAGTTAATTTTCTCTTGTTTTTAAAGATAATGAAACGAAATTTTACCTTCTCGGGAAAGAAGTTCTTAATTAAGCAGAGGTGTGGATTTAGGTAAAGATCAGAGCAGTGGAAAATAACTTCGTAAGAGTCCCAAATAACATAACTACTGAATAAGCGTGTATATACTGTGCAGAAATGAAGAAAAAGTCTCATGTCTCAGTGTCCTTCAGCGGGCCACGTGACTTCACAAACCCATTCATTTGGAAAAGGCAGAAAAAAATCTTGTTCTCATATTAACGCCCGTATAATTATTTCATGAGTGGATAAGTAATGACTTAAGCAACTTCTAGACCCGAATGACCGAATAGAAAATGGATTTAGATTCCAGTGTGTTCAGACCAAGTTGTGAACCCGAACAAAGAACTATCACTTCCCACGTGAAACATAATTGCAAGTTATCTCACATGAATATGTCTTAAAAATCACGCAACCATCTCACCATATTCATGGACGAAACCACTTCAGTGCGCCTCTTTCAGTATCCCAACACAAAGCGTGTGTACTAAATAGTTTGGCAAGTACGTGACTTAACAAGCGGGTAAGCAGAGCTTGTTCACGGCAGCAAGTGGAAGCGTGAAGAAGAATATCCCTTTGTCTACAAGCTATGCGGGCTTTGTTAAATGATCTCCGCGCCAAGCAATACAATTCGTTGGCTAATCTCAAACTTTAAGGGACTTGCTGCACAAGACATGCCTTTGGGGTACCCATACAAAGATAAGGGGTACCCTAGCAGACGGAAGAGTGACTATAGTTTCTTTGAGAGCTGCAAGTGTAAACGTATTAACACAGAGCATGACTGGTTGAACAGTAAATGACTTTCAATGTGTATTGCACTGTTCTGTTACTGATGTTCGGAAATACGTAATAAGTTTACGATAAAATTAGAACACGGGAGAGCTGCATATATCTTTTAGAACAATTGTACGTAACTGACCGCTGCTAGAAAGGGCTGTGGTGTTTTATTTAATTTCAGAGGAAACTGCGAAGAACGAGAAGCGCAAGTGGATCATGGTGGCACAGTACGTAGCGTGTAGCCGGCGGCATCTCGACGAGTAGGTGGAGACTCCAGGTCCAGGAGTCGATTATGAAGGTAACCAACATGTGGCGAAAGCGAGATGAACCGTGTTAGAGGCTCTAGCAACTACTTTGAGTGCTTGGGCCTTTAGGATAAAACTTTCCCTATAACAAGGTGCCCGTGATGGACAATACCAAACGTAGACGCTACTCTTTGAGAAAAACAAAAAAGTGATTTATACACGTCAAACCACTGTATGGTGTGTGCCGCGGGACACTTCGTCTAGTGCTGTGGCTTCCAAACTTTTTTCGTTCGATTTGCGAATGTTGTGCGGAAGGAACGGCTGTTAGCGATCATCCGTGTTATTTCGAATCTCTTTAATTTTACCTTCGTGATCTTTACGGGAAATACACGTAGAAAGAAGCGATATATTAGTTGAGTCCTTTAGGATGGTACGCTCTTGGAATTTTGAGTATGTAATGGCATCGTGATGCACAACGCCTCTGTTCTGGCGTCTAATTGTGGAGTTGGCTGAGCATCACCGAAACGCTTCCACGCTTACTAAATGAATTTGTAACAAAATATACTACTCTTCTTTGGAGCTTGCGGGTTTAATGTATCAGTACTCTCTGGTACGGATCCCACACCCAAGAACTGCACTCAAGAATTGGATAAACGTGTCTGGAAGACAAGTCCTTCATGGATGGCTACAGTCATGAAGATTGCCCTACTGGAAGTCTCACTTTACTGATATTAGTTTTACGCGGCCATTCAACTTTAACTCGCTCCGTTCACCAACACCCTGACATATAGTGCCTGTAGCTGCCTGCAGTGATATTTCTGCCAAATACGTTACATTAGTTTCTCTGCCTCTTCATTCGGACATATTCAACCCACATGTGCCACAGAACATACACCACACACACACACACACACACACACACACACACACACACACACACACACACACACAATTGAAGATCATTCAGTGCCGATGCACTCTTCGTCCGACCTGTTGAGGAATCAGCGTGAGGCTGTGAGCACTGAGGTTAATGTACAGGGCCGGCCGGGGTGGCCGAGCGGTTCTAGGCGCTACAGTCTGGAGCCACGCGACCGCTACGGTCGCAGGTTCGAATCCTGCCTCGGGCATGGATGTGTGTGCTGTCCTTAGCTTAGTTACGTTTAAGTAGTTCTAAGTTCTAGGGGACTGATGACCTCAGAAGTTAAGTCCCATAGTGCTCAGAGCCATTTGAACCACTTTTTAATGTACAAAATGGTTCAAATGGCTCTGAGCACTATGGGACTCAACTGCTGAGGTCATTAGTCCCCTAGAACTTAGAACTAGTTAAACCTAACTAACCTAAGGACATCACAAACATCCATGCCCGAAGCAGGATTCGAACCTGCGACCGTAGCGGTCTTGCGGTTCCAGACTGCAGCGCCTTTAACCGCACGGCCACTTCGGCCGGCTTTTTAATGTACAGGTGACGATAGGTGTACATATGGTGATAGGTATGTAATGTGCTACATGTTGGGAATTTGGATTAGACGTGAAGCGTGTTCAGATGGTTGACGTAGTAAAACGGGAAGTTAGGTCGCTAAAACAAAAATAGTTGCTCTAAGACGTCAAGTAGTGTCGTAGGACTTGATCTTGGATTGACTGACGTATTCGACAGTAAAAGGCTTCAAGCCCTAAATCGAGTATCGTTACTTAATGTTCACTATGGTTTCCCAAAACCACTCTATGTATTTCCGGGTTAACGGGTTAATTCCCAACGATAAGACAACCCTCTAGACCCTCCCCCCCCCCCCATCCCCAGCGTCAAGCTCCTTCGTCGTCGTGCCAGTTTACCCATTGCTGCAACTCTAATAGACTGGACAGTCTATTTGTCAAAATGTAATCATTCGCCAGGACGCCATCCGAACCAAGGAGGGCTTTCTGGCGCGCAGCGTCCTCCACCAGATCGGTGCCCCTATTGGTGGAGGACCTCGAGCGCCAGAATCCACTGTGTGTCTGTAAACCCGCGTGGGCGGCGCCGTATCCGGTAAACGGGAGCGCGGCGGAGGGTGGAATTGAATTAAACCCCGGCCGCAGAGGGCCGGAGACAGCCGCCGCCGAGATTGTGTGCCGCTAAACAGGGAGGTGGCGTCAATTTTAGCTGACGGCGCAGGGGCGCGGCGCAGAGGCCGTAGCGCCCGGGCCCGCTGCCAACTCGGCCCACAGAAATAGCCAGCAGGCCGGGGTATCGCCGCGCCGCCGCCTCCGCCGCCATTGAGAGCGCGGGCCACACAGTGGCGGCCGCGACCGCCCGCCGCCGGCGTCGACGTCGGCGTCGATAACGCCAGCCGGCCCGCTCCGGGGCTATCTGGCCAGCGGCGGACGCCTCTCTCTACTGCCTTTCTCAGATGGCTGCCCCGCTGATTACTCGGGCCGTGCCAAGCGACTCGGAAACGACTTGTCTACAGTTCCGATTCCGTGCGCTGTGAATAGTACTTTGTGAATGCCGTGCAGGGTTATATCTGGGGATCTCCGACCAAGCGTTCTGTACTGAGATGACGAAAGTCATGGGATCGCGAAATGCACATACGCAATCGACGGTGGTATCGCGTACACGAGGTACAAAAGGGCGGTGCATTTCCGGAGCCGTCATTTGTGCTTAGATGGTTCGTGTGAGACGCTTTCCCACTTTATTATGGAAGCACGACGGGAATTAAGACATCTAACGCGGAATGGTAGTTGCGCCTAGACACATAGGGCATTCAATTTCAGAAATCGTTAAGGAATTCAGGATTCCGAGATCCACAGTGTCAAGAGTTGAAACCTCCCCTTAGAAAAATTTATGAATGACTGTGCTGATAAACCCCTTACGTAATTTGATTTCCAAACAGCTGAGAAAAACTAAACGTACTTAGACATTTCTCTCTTCACTTATTCTGATCAACACTAAACCGACAAAAAATATTTTTAGCACAACGCAATCTGACTTTCAAAAAACCCTACAAAAGAACGGCCGTGACTAACAATAACCTATGCCTTTCATGAATCACTTACCTCACAAAAATCGTAGTTACTGGAGCTACTGCAATACAGCGAGCGCTAATACTGCCAGCTAAATAAAAGATTCTAACTACTGAAGGCACTAATACTGGTAGGCATAGTCAGCAAATGAAAGATTTTGCTAGAGAACAAGCAATGTATTTACCTTAGTAGTGTTCAATAGCGTGTTACAAAAAGGTACGGCCAAACTTTCAGGAAACATTCCTCACACACAAAGAAAGAAAATATGTTATGTGGACATGTATCCGGAAACGCTTACTTTCCATGTTAGAGCTCATTTTATTACTTCTCTTCAAATCACATTAATCATGGAATGGAAACACACAGCAACAGAACTTACCAGCGTGACTTCATACACTTTGTTACAGGAAATGTTCAAAATGTCCTCCGTTAGCGAGGATGCATGCATCCACCCTCCATCGCATGGAATCCCTGATGCGCTGATGCAGCCCTGGAGAATGGCGTATTGTATCACAGCCGTCCACAATACGAGCACGAAGAGTCTCCACATTTGGTACCGGGGTAGGGTAGACAAGAGCTTTCAAATGCCCCCATAAATGAAAGTCAAGAGGGTTGAGGTCAGGAGAGCGTGGAGGCCATGGAATTGGTCCGCCTCTACCAATCCATCGGTCACCGAATCTGTTGTTGAGAAGCGTACGAACGCTTCGACTGAAATGTGTAGGAGCTCCATCGTGCATGAACCACATGTTGTGCCGCACTTTTAAAGGCACATGTTCTAGCAGCACAGGTAGAGTATCCCGCATGAAATCATGATAACATGCTCCATTGAGCGTAGGTGGAAGAACATGGGGCCCAATCAAGACATCACCAACAATGCCTGCCCAAACGTTCACAGAAAATCTGTGTTGATGACGTGATTGCACAATTGCAACATTACCTTCCTTCAGTTGGGCCAACTGGTGGTGAATCGAGGAAGTACAGTGCATAGTGACGAAACTAAAATGAGCTATAACATGGAAATTAAGCGTTTCCGGACACACGTCCACATAACAGCTTTTCTTTATTTGTGTGTGAGGAATGTGTCCTGAAAGTCTGGCCGTACCTTTTTGTGTATATATATATATATATATATATATATATATATATATATATATAAATTTACTCTTTCTGATGGACACACGACCAGATTATCCGCTCTCAAAACTTCGCCATCTCTCTCCCCACATCTACCACTGCTGGCGGCCCACCTTCAACTGCACAACGCTACGCGCTGTTCACATCCAACAGCCCAACACTGCAATAGTAAATATTCCAACAATGCAAACCAGCCACAGACTGCACACAGCACAGTTAGTGATTTTCATACAGAGCGCTACGTGTCGTTACCAACATAAAAACCTAAACAGCCTACTTACAGAGTGTGTGACGAGAATACCGCATTTCAGGCTTTGCCTTTCACCACGGACAACGCAGTGCCCTACGGCCTTGTCTTAACGACCGAGGGCAGCGGCGTTTGCTTGTAGTTGTCGGTGCACAAGTAAGACAGCGTGAAATAACCGCAAAAATCAATGTGTGATGTACTACGAGAGCGTCCATTAGGATGCTGCGGCGAAATATAGCGTTAATATTTCATCGCAGCAGTCCGCCGACGCACTAAACAACACGACATCGCGTACATCACCTCTCTTGGGCTCCTCACGATATCTTTTGGACCCTATACCACTGTAAAACCATGGCTTGGTCAGATGAGTCTCGCCCAGTTCGTAAGAGCTCACGATAGGGTTGGAGCGTGGCGTAGACCTCGCGAAGCTGTGGACTCAAGGTCTGAACAAGGCTTCTGCTGTCTCCATAACGGTGTCCCCTGTTCAAAATGGTTCAAATGGCTCTGAGCACTATGGGATTTAACATCTGTGGTCATCAGTCCCCTAGAACTTAGAACTACTTAAACCTAACTAACCTAAGGACATAACTCACATCCATGCCCGAGGCAGGACTCAGACCTGTGACCGCAGCGGTGGCGCGGTTCCAGACTGAAGCGCCCAGAACCGCTCGGCCACAACGGCCGGCCGTGTGCGCTGTGCTTGGGTGAAATGGACTGAGTCGTTTGGTCCAACTGAAACGGTCATTGACTGGAGATGGTTATGTTCTGCTACTTGCGGACGATTTGTAGCCATTCACGGTGGAATTTTTATGGGCGACAATGCGCCACGTCAACAGGCCACAGATGTCCGTGACTGGTTTGAAGAGCATTCTGTACAATTCTATCGAATATTGTGGCCACCCAGATCGTCCGACATAAATCACATCTAACATTATGGAACATAATCGCGACGTCAGGCCGTGCACAAAATCCTGCACCGGCAACGCTTTCGCTGTTATGGACGGCTATAATGGCGGCATAGCTCATTATTTCTGCACGGCACTTTCAGCGACGTGTTGAGTCCAAACCATGTCGATTTGCTATACTACGCCGGGAAAAAGGGGATTCCGACGTGATACTGGTAGCCTCGCGTGTAAGGCGTCTTGCCACGGTTCCCGCGGCTTCCCCCGTCGGAGGTTCGAGTCCTCCCTTGGGCATGGGCGTGTATATGCTGTCCCCACAGGAAATAATCAAGTAAATTCAGGTCAGGTGACCTCGCAGACCATGGATTAGATCTCCCCTTGATATCCAGCGACCAGGATATACAGCAGTGAAATGATTGCGGACATTCACATCGAAGTGAGGCGGTGCACCGTCATGTTTGATCCACATCATCTCACGAACAGCCAAGGGTACATTCTTAAAGAACTCGGAACTCTTTTCACGAACCTCAAGTAAAGTAAACAAAACCTGCTTTACGACTCCCTAGTAATCAGGCTCGTCCTCCTCATTTCCTTGCAGGAAACAGAGTGCACATGTAGATAAAGAGCACAGCGCGAGTAAACTTGCGCGCATGTTAAAGTGCGCGTCATTTATGACGGCGGCCGAGTTTAGGTTCGTTCTGCGCATCTGAAGTCACAAAACACAGTCAGCCAATGAACAGAGAACGACGTTGCCAGAGCTCGACTGCAGTGCAGGGCACGGACGAGTGTCTTCAGTTTTAGAAACGCTCAATCATAAATAAAGTAACTGAACAAAAGCAATGTCTTGATAGCAGACTTTCTTTTAAGGAAAAATTGGAAAAAGCATTCATTATACCAATTTCTTCATATTCTATTAATTAATTAAACCAAACAAGCAATAAGCCTCCTAATTCAGGCGATAGCATCATTCTCACTAACTGCTTTTTGGCAATAAAGAACAGCGGTAATTGTTATTTCCTATAGTACTTCGACGAAACGTGAGTAATTCATAGTCATACCAACAGTGTTTGTAGGTATTTGAGTGATATTTTAAAGTCCTCCGGGAGATAGATTTAATGAAGAGCTGCGTTGGCGTAGTTGTTAAAGTGTGTGGCTGCTAAGCGAAAGGTTCTGAGTTCAAACCTTGTTCGGTGCTTAAAATTTTCTTTATTTAAAAATAATATTGAAGTGTCTTACTTCATGAATTTTATTCGTTTGAATGTAATTTTTTGAAATTTCTAGTGGCAACTAAAATCAACCATATGGAAAGTATACGCTATGGACTTTTACCTCTTCAAACTCTTCAAAATTTCGTGCAGTGATTTACTACATCTAATGCTGCACAATAACTGAGTTGAACATTGAAACAAAATTGTCACTTATGGGGGGAAGGTATCAGTCAAGAAGATGACTAAAAATCTAATTTTTGTGCCAAACTGTTTTTATGAAATCGAATGATAAAGTGTGTCAAAGCATTCGAAACACCTTGTGTCTGCACAGGCGAGCAACGCAATCATGGCAAAATCGCGCACATCGCGGAATGCGGGGAGCACGTCTCTGTAGCAGCGAAAGGGTTAATGCGGACGTGGTGGCTTTACTTCATAAACTGCGCGTTCCCCCCTAAACGTAAGTTTGCGAACTATACTATGGCGCTGCTTCTCTTGGCGCTTACAACTGGCAACGCAGAAATCTCCCGCGTCTGGGCGGGCATGCGCGAACCGCCAAGATAAAAGAATTGAACTATAGTTGCAAATAAGCTGGAAAACGGTAATGATAGACAAGTTTATTTCCACATCTCCCTAAGTTGCCTTCTGCGACCCCAGGTTCGCTACGTCAAACTGTTCAGTAGAGCGTTCTCTATGTTCTGTCACATTTCTGCACTCCTTTAGGGAGACACCCCGTGTAAGGGGAGTTAACAGCGTCACATATTGAATGATCACTGTGAAGGATACAGAGACGACATGCATTCGTGTGAGACAGCGTTATCACCCTCTGACAGAGTATGAAAGGGGTCCCATTTTGGGTCTCCAATCGACCAGCTGGTCGAATCGTGTGCAATATGTAGACACGTGTGGCGCTCTGATGTGACAGTGACCCCATCCGTGAGGACTGGAGAGCAGTCACTCGTCGTCAACGTTCCGATCGATCACGTTTGACCACAACAAGGGAGGAACGATATACTATACACAACACACATCGTAACACCTTCACATCTGCGCCTTGCATCCGACAAAAGATAATGGACCACCAGCAAAATTCCGTGTCTCCCTGCGTCATTGATCAGAGACTAAAAGCATTCGGACTAGGGGATTACCGTCCTCTGCTTGGACTGTCGTTAACACAACACAAACGGCTGCGTTTGGAGTGGTACCGTGACCGGAAAGCGTGGACCGCCAGCGAATGCCGTCGCATTTTATTCAGCGGTAAGGCAGAGTTTTGTACTACCACGGATTACCATCGTCGGAGAGCATGGCAGCAACCAGTCGGAAGTCCCGTTCTCCCAATGTTTTGGAGAGGCACGGCGCTGTAGCTGTTGGTGTCAAAGTGAGGGTTGGCCGTCGGGTATCATTCCAGATCACGGCTGGTAGTGACGGGGGGAACTCGCAACACTACGTCACAGACATCTTGCGTCTCATGTGTCAACCTCTCATGCGACAGCATCGTGATGTCATTTTTCAACAGGACAGTGCTCGTCCTTACATCGCGCGTGTGCTGAACTGTCTGCGTGACGCTGAGGCTCTCCCTTGGCAATCAACTTTCCCAGATCAGTCCCAGACTGAACATGAGAGGGACCAGGTCGGCTGGTTGGTTGGTTGGTTGGTTGCGGGAGAGGGAAAGAAACAGCGAGGTCATGGGTGCCATCGGATGAGCGAAGGATGGGCAAGGAAGTCTGCCCAGTCCTTTCAAAGGAACCGTCCTGGCATTTGGCTGAAGCGATTTAAGGAAATCAGGATGGCGAGAGGCGATTCTGAACCGTCGTCCTCACAAATGCGAGTCCAGTGCGTTTAACCACTGCGTCAGCTCGTTCGGTGGATCAGCGTGGACTTAAAATTCATCGCAGTACCAGTATCCATGATAAGGACCACTTAAAACAGTTGTTGGCAACCCTGTGTCAAGAGAGAATACAACAGCTTCATAACGTCCTTGTCAACCGAATCGGATTCACGCACACAGGCGTGAGAAATCCAGCGTCATAGAATAGCGGGATCATACTGCCTCCTTTGAAACTTTGACTCAATATTGTAATCACTGAAATAACGTCACATGCTTTCTCAACTGGTGCAGTTTCATTTCATTTTCTCCTCCTCTTCTGGGTGCTTCATTTTGATTATCACGCAGTGTATTTGTCAGGCGATTCGAATTACTGAAAAAAGTTTTATCAAGCTATTTTTCGTACAGGAGTGAAAATATTCATGTACCGTTAATACTCGTAAATTTTTTGTCTGCGAACTTGACGAAAATTCTTTGGTTCTTTCATTTTAGTAGAAGCTTGTATTTTTATAAGGTTTCAGGAGCTCGTTTAAAGTAAATGCGAGTAACAGTGCAGTATTTGTGTAGAAACGTTTTAAAAATCAGAGTTGGAACATGTGAAGACACAGACAGAACGGACATCGCACCTGAATCGCTAATTCTGCATAACGTAACGTAACGTGGCGTAAAAACGGAATTAGCCGCCAGTTTACAGATGTGGTACACTTATCGCTTGTTTTAGAGATACATGTACTGTACATGTTAATACGCCTCATGTCTCAGTAGTTTTATTTTAATAAACACTCGGAGGCCGTTAGGGAAAGTCCAACTTTTCATTTGCCGAAAATCATGGTTGTATCAGCATTCCGGCAGATGAAAAATTTGGAGTATTAACAAAACCTAGTCACAGTTGCCCGTCCGTACACTTGCTACTAACTGTATTTACATACTGCAAAATACTTACGAGACTATATAGGTATCCACGTCAAGTGGATTACTATGTAATGGAACGGGTGGCGTAAGATATCACCTGATCAGTAGCCGGAATCTGAAGCACACAAAAGAAACTGCACACCACGCACGTTTTAAATTAATTTGCAACCACCAACCCCGACCCGCGCTTTTTCAAAGAATCGAATTCACTTGCATATAACCGCTTCAAACGTATAACTATAAATGAGTTTTAGGGTTAAATATTTGACGTAATGTAAAATCTTAATGGCTGAAGACGCAAAACCCTAACAATGTCGTTTGTTTTAGTTTCGGATTATTCATCCACAGACTAACGAAAGAATCAAACCTAAAACTGGTGAATCACAAACGTGATGATCCCTTTGTGTCTACACGTAAGTTCTCTTTGGCAAATAGTGCGTTGCGTCGAACTATTTTTGGCTTGATCATATAAAAATTAAGTAATAAAAGCAAAGTCATTAAACTCTAGATTAACAATATACTTTCATATACCACTGTCCGGGTGATTTGTATTCCATTTTAAGAGAAGCTGGTTTTTCGTTCATGTTAATGTTTATGCGTGGTACCTCCCGAACAGCGGGCCGTACAATGATATAACTGAGCAAGTACATTAAGTGGTGTGTTACTGTCTACAAAATGGGCTGTGAATAGAGTTAGTAGTAAAACAGAAGGAAATTATCACGCTTGGTCCTGTAGTTCAACTCCACGAACAGCAAAAAGTAGTAAGCGATAATTTTTTCTCCTTTCGTTATTTTGTGTGCTGCAGATAGGGGGAGTGGGGTGTCAGAGAGAAGTAGATTCGAAAAGGTTTAAATAAATGTTAAATTTGTTGAAAGTCGCTAATTGCTCTCATTCTCATGTACTAGATGAATAAAGTGTGGGTAATCTGTGCTCCATTATACCGCCACAAGATTTAGATACAGTTTCTAACTTTAATGCTTGATTGACTGGGTTAAACGTGTAACGCCGGACTATACACCTTAATGAGCAGATTGACAGAATTTTAAATTTTTTAATTCGGCCAGTAATTATAAGAAATTCAGAAAATCAAATTTTTATTGTCGCTGGGAGTCACTAGATAGGCAGTCTAATCCAGGAACCGGGTGACGAGATGACCGTTTTCGGGGTTTAATAATGTAGACGCGGCATACTGTGTTTAGCGTCCGTACCCACGTACATACTCCGCAGGTCACTGTACTGAGCAGAGGTAACGTTTCACCATAGCCGGGCATTTCCATTGCTGCACCGCTAGCAAATGCAGCGAGAGAAAAACGACTGCCTGTATGCAGCCCGCACTTACCCTAAACTCTCTCCTTGCCTTGTTATTCTATACACAAGATGTACGTTTTAGACAGTAGTATTGTTCTGCAGTCTGTCGCAAATGCTACTAATATCGTTGCGCGTGAGAGACATAATCGTCACTCTAAGGATACCCACCGAATCGCACAAAGCATTACTCTCGTATTAATCGACAGGACCAGTAACGAACGCAGCACCGCTTCTATGAACGTATCTTACAGTTTCCGCACAATTTTTCAAAAACAAGCATGCAACTGGATAAGCCATGTTCAGCGACGCTGTAGACTTCTGAATATGTGTTTTTAGTGTGTAATGTTCTCCAGTATTTGCTGATGATTTAGCTGTCATTGAGGAGTAGTAAGAGAAATATAAAAAAAAGTTGGGAAATATGATCGAGAACTGAAAGAAGAAATATCACGTCACAGTTATTACAAAGGAGAACGAAATTACAGTATGCAACCGCCAGCAAGTCGCAGTAGACATCCCAGTTAATAATGTACCACTAACGGAAGTAAGTACGCAGGGATTTCAGAAATCGACACATGCCTCTCAGTAAGACCATTCCTCAGAAAGAGCGGCTCGTTGTCAGCAGACAGTACATTTCTGAGTTTTCCAGCATACATAGCTCTGCTGGGATATGTATATCAGGTGCAGCAACTGTAAACCTACTCCATAGTTGATGTACGCGAAACAGTACCATTCTTTTTGGCAAAACGTCTAAACTGCAGAGATTCACAGTAAAATTCTGGCGGTACATGGACCAAATGCATTGTCAGTTGCAGACGTAGTGGAATGTTGCCAAGAATTTGACCAAGGCCACAAAGAAGTTGGTGATGTTGATAGGAAAGGAAGGCCTTGCACCATGCACAGTGTGTGACTAACTTCTTGAAATGCCCTCATACCTTTAACTGTTTACGAAATAAAACTATCTCTGACGGCAAAAGTTTACCCGTCGTAAAGAGCAGATCTCCACAGGTAAAAGTAGCCTCTTACAAGAAAACGGTGCTAATTACATCAAGGAACCTAGATGTGAAGACCAAAAAGAGATTTATTTAAAAAAATCTTTTTCTGAAGAATCGTCTTGTGTGGCTGGGAGAAGGGAACTATCGGTTAGTTGATTACAAGTTCCATGGATCATTTTGCACAATACATGGTAATGGAAATGGAAATGAGCATTACGTGTCATTGGCCGGGAGGCCCCTTACGAGGCAGGTAATGCCGCCTTGGTGCAGGTCTTATTACATTCGTCGCCACATTGGGCGACCTGCGCGCCGGATGGGGATGAAATGATGATGATAACAAGACACCCAATCCCTGAGCGGAGAAAATCCCCAACGGGACTCGAACTCGGGCCCGTAGGAAGGCAATCCGTCACGCTGACCACTCAGCTATCGGGGCGCACATCGATTGTAATGATGTGGAACAAGTCATTTCACATTCACATCGTAAATTAATTTGTACATACGGTTACATTCTGAACATATCAAAGATTTTATTTTTGTTTTCCCAAAAACGTTCAAATGGTTCAAATGGCTCTGAGCACTATGGGACTTAACATCTATGGTCATCAGTCCTCCCCCCCAAAAAGGTCTTTCTCAGATTTTTGTCGAATTTTACCTTGCCATCTGTCAGACATGTTATATCATTGGGTACGTGATCAAAGATTTTTGTTGCAGCACTGTGCACCCCTCCTTGTGCTAAAGACAGCCTTAATGTGGAGTAATGAACGTCATCTTTCGTTCTGGTATTGTAATTACGTACCTCGTTGTTACTTTTAAACAGTAGTGGGTTATTTACAACAAACTTCATGAGGGAATAAATATACTGCGAATAGCCAGAATGGCCAGCTCTTTAAAAATATGTCTACAAGATGGTGTTATTCTTACAGCAAGTTTTTGCGCAACGAAGACTTTCTTTATTAAAGATGGATGCATCTGAGAAGAGACGTCTAGAGGCATTTGAAGTACGGTGCTGAAGAAGGGTTGAAAAGACATCGTGGACAGTAAAGTCCACAAATGAAGAAATTTGTAGACGAGCAGTTGAAAAAGTGTCATTGTTACCAACAGCACAGAAAAGGAGAGATTAATTATTTGGCCACTTCTACCGACGATGTAATTTTCTAGTTAATGTAAACAAGAAAGTTAATGTAAACAAGGTAACAGGGGAAGAAGAAACATAAATGAAATACTCCAGACAGATAGTGGTAGGAGCAGGGTCATATGAGGAAATGAAGAGACTGCGAGGGATTAGAGAGGCACTGACAAAAAGAATTGCAACCAACCAGTATTGGGACTGAGACTTCGTAAGAGAAGAATGTATTGAACTAACTTTATCAGTGGGCGCAGTCGCTGGGAAGCCAAACTACGAAGTGGTAGCTTTACTTTCATGTTATTTATGTTTACTACCTTCGATGGTGTCTTCATTCTGTTTTAGTTTTCGGCATGATTAACAATGACTGTTCGCACATTCATATTTTATAAATAAATAAAATAAGTAAATAAAACAATAAAAAATAAGAAAGTACCTTCCGCGCCCCACTAGAAATACCCTTCCCCCATTCCTTTCATCGTGTTTTTGTGGGTTGACGCACACACGTTAGTGCCGTATAGTGTAGTTTCTTCAGATGGGGGATGGTTACGTATAGTTAGGAAGGCGACGCCTCGAGAGGTAAGAGTTCATTTTTGTTTGGCAGGGATACAAGTGGAGGTGCCCCGTAGGAATGGCTATGATTTTGTTTTATTTCTTTTGTTCGGGAAAAAAAAAGATGGTAGAGCACTTGCCCGTGAAAGGCAAAGGTCCCGAGTTCGAGTCTCAGTCCGGCACACAGTTCTAATCTGCCAGGAAGTTTCATGAACTGTTTTGTCACTTCTTATTTAGTTCGTGCCCTGTCAGCCCTTTCTGACACTTTTCACATTTCTAACCAGCTGTAGCCCTTAGATTTTATGATACGTTTCTCTTATGTTATCTAAATGTCGGTAACATTTGTTAGAATAGCTCGCAAAAATACAATAGAGTTTTCGTTTTACAATTGGATATTTTAAAAAAAATCTAGGCTTGATTCCTTCAAATTTATAAAAACTGAGGTACGATCAATTTCATTAACCTCATTCCATTTTTGGTAATTTGTCTTGTGGCCTTCGAGCTTTACCTAACAAAAAACAAGAAATTGGGTAACTGTGAAATTCCAAGGCTACACGTGAAATGGAAGGCTACGGAGGTACCTCGTCTACCGGTTACCCGTGGTAATGGGCACCATCGTGGCGCGAATACCTGTGGCTTCCCGTCTACGGTTACAGGGCCTCTCTGCTACGGGTTTCTTCGCCACACAGCTTGCTGCGACCTCACCAACAAATTATTCAGAATGAGGATCACGGACGTAAACGCCTATACGGGAATAATAAATTCTTTCCTTAGAGGCCTTCAATGTACGGTACTTTATAATACAAAACGAACAGAAAGTTTTTAAGCTAAGGACGTACAATTTTCAAGTGGTTCAAATGGCTCTGAGCACTATGGGACTTATCATCTGAGGTCATTAGTCCCCTAGAACCCAGAACTACTTTAACCTAACTAACGTAAGGACATCACACACAATGCCCGAGGCAGGATTCGAACCTGTGACCGTAGCAGTCGCACGGTTCCAGACTGAAGCGCCTAGAACCGCTCGGCCACCAAGGCCGGCCGTACAATTTTCGTTGTGTGAATTATGGGTTCCGTTGTAACGCCAGTCACCATAGTCCTTCCGACTGTGGAAGAAGGCTGTGGTGTGTTTGTTGCGGCGTAACATCAAGCGCCGGCACGTCGGCCAGGAATGTTACAGCAGTGTGTGCTGTGGGGCGGCGTCAGCCAGTAGTGCTCTGACGGATCCCTCTGTAGGACAACACCGAGACCGTAGCGACCCCGACATGAAAAGAATATAAGGGCCACGCTGCCTAGCCGTGGCCCGAGTTGGAAGTCGATCCGACCTACGAACGCTACAGCATTGACTTAGAAACTGTATTGGTTTACTTGTATTACGAATTGTATACACTGAAACGCTTACTTACGTTTGTCTGTCGCCCCCTGCTTGCGACACCTCAGTATCTCACAAAGCTGAGTATTGTAATCATTTCCTTTTGTAATAAACCCCATTAATACGACTTCCTCGAACTGTTGTCTAGCGACCCGAGAAAGTAGCTTTCCTAGGCACCCTATATTAGACGAGTCGGCAGAACATAACAGTGTTCAAATCTTTAAAAACATTTGCTGTTAGGATACAAGGCTGCAGATTACCTGCCCGATGCAGACACTAAAGTTAGCACCTGTTATTGTGATCTTTAGTCCAAAGGCTGATTTGATTCTGTCTATTCTGATGTTAGTGTATCCTTTGCAAGCCTCTTCATCCTTGCACAACTACTGGACACTAAACCCATTTGATAGTGCTCCATTTGTCCCTTCCTTTCCCCCCCCCCCCCCCCCCCCCCCCCATGTCCCCGACTTCCCACCACACGAAAAAAGTATCCCTAGATGCTTCAGAATGTGTCGTATCGACTTATCTCATTTTTGCCATCGAGTTGTGCCAAAAATTTCGTTTCACACCGGTTCGAATCAGTACTACTTCTCCAGTTGTCTGCTGCAGTCAGCTAATTTCATAAATAGCGCAGTACTCATTACATGGGAAATGAATGTGTGTACGCTAAACAAGGAATGTGTGAGTAGTTCCCATAGGTAACTGTATATTCGACTGTTTCTCTGTAGCTTAGTGCTTTGCTTACAGCGTCGTTTACAAAAAACCTCTGTGGTACTTTGTGATTTTAACAAAAAAAATTTCTTCAGTCGGTACATAACGTTCAACAGAATATTAAAAACCATCTTCGTGCGGTGCATCAGAATACTGCCTCATTAGAGGCCACACTTTTCTCAAAGGAAGATTAAATTTACAGTGTGAGTTAGTTTCAGAGCTCTGAAACGATGGTGCCTTAATTTCTCGCAACAACTCGGCTTTCTCCACTAGCCACTGGAGTGAAAATGGTGATTTTCGCGCCTTGTTTGCAAACGTTTAATTGTGTCTGACTTCTAGGGACTGTAAACAATTTACTATCTCCTCTAATAGAAACATGCGACGGGAACGAAATCGCATTATTCGTACAGAGAACGTAGATTCGGCCCTACTGGGAGTTTGATTGGTCGCACGACG
This sequence comes from Schistocerca americana, assembly GCF_021461395.2. Taxonomy (NCBI): domain Eukaryota; kingdom Metazoa; phylum Arthropoda; class Insecta; order Orthoptera; family Acrididae; genus Schistocerca; species Schistocerca americana. The sequence goes on along the minus strand of NC_060123.1, from coordinate 631,489,464 downwards.
AGCTTCAGTTCAATGTAGTGCGCGTTACTACATCACAGTGCAAACGTTGAAAGCGATAGAGTGGACATTTTCCAACGACGGGCACCACGTATGTCGTAACTATAGTTGTAGGCAGGTGAGGAGAGTATCTTGACCCAGGGGGTCGCATCGCAGCTGTGTATAGCAGCTCATACCTGGGTCATTAATATTCGACGTCGGCTTCCGGGCAAGGGCCGCCCGTGCAAGCAGACACGTACCACAGTGTTCGACGGCTGCCAATCAGGCTAATGTCACACTGGCGGCCTCGCTCTGTTGTACAAGACGCAATCCTCAAGGTACGTAATAGGAAGCAACTGTATGTTGCGCACTGGTTTCACAGATATTTCTCCACCCGTTCTCAGCCTCTGTACAATTTCCCACCTCGTTAGATATGAACAACAAAAGGCCGAATTTCCATTATAACATTCCGGTCGATGCCAGTTTCATTGCCGTCGGCGGCTGTGCTACTGATCAAAATAAACAAAAACTGAAAAGAAAAACCGTCAATATTAAGAAATGAAACTAATTAGAGAAACATCCGACACGCCTTTCAATGATGCTGGAAATCATTTATAGCAAATGAGGTTCATCAAATGTTTCTCTAATCTATTTTATTTCATACTTTCAGTCAGATCATTTCACACCCGCCAGGGTAGCCGAGAGCGCTATCGTGCTGCTTCCTGGACTCGGGTAGGCGCGCCGTCCCCGGATCAAATCCGCGTGGCGGATTAACGACGACGGCCGGTGTGCCGGCCAGCCTGTGTGTGGTTTTTAGGAGGTTTACCACATCCTACTAGGTGAATACCGGGCTGGCCCCACGTCCCGCCTCAGTTACACGACTCGCAGACATATGAAACACATTCATACTATTTCACGATTTTAAGTAGATGCAGACAGCTGAGGTACACTACTTCCGTCCCGGGGGTATGGGGTGGCGGCAGGAAGGGCATCCGGCTACCTCTTCCATTAATCATGCCAATTTCGTACTTAACTCTGCCGACCCTGCGCACAATGCGGGATAAAGGCAGTAGCCGAAGAAGAAGAAGAAGAAGAAGAAGTCAGATCATTTCACAATCCGTTTTACTTTCTTTTCAATTTTTTACTGTCAAGTTTTGTTCTGAAAGCATGAAATACAATATATTTAAATATCGGTTGATTACCCTGATTATTTTCAAACAATTAATTCTTCTGTTGCAAAACTAAACCTGACGCTGGTTAGGTTTTCCAAGCTTTTTTCGGCTATGAAAATTCAGACAAAAACCCGTTGGGTACTTTCCTTTCTTCGCCCCAATCATTCTGGATAACACACCAGATGACAGAAATAGTAGAACGTTTCCCACCCTATAGGGAAGAAATTCCACAACAAATTAGTGTGTCAGGCAATTCTCGATTGAAACATTTGACCAATAACCCACAAGTGTCCGGAAAGTTTAATCACTGGAGGTAACATTTCATCTAGAACACGTAATCATTAAATACGTTGTTAATTAGCAGTACAACGAGAGATGACACTGAGATTTGACTTGATCACTACCGTTAGTACTGCAATTAATACTACTGCTATGCAGAGTAACTGAAAACGTACTGATCAGTTGTCAGTACGATGTCAGTCAGTGCTCCATACAGTTGATAAATTTTCGTACATGTTCGGAGAAGATCGTTTACTGTTACTAACTTACGCTGCCCTCGTCATGAGCATTCTATTAATGTCGGCATGCTATTGTGCTGTGGCAGATAAACAGAGATTTCTTGCATTCCAAATATTTTACATTAGTAGGCTTTTGTTCAGAATGAATAGTTAGTGCGGACTTTTTGGAGTGTAGTTAATCAGCTCCTTTCTCGCAGCAACGTGGTCGATGCTCGTTTCCACACCCTCAGCTAAGCCGACGCTCCCGATCCGCGCAACCACACAGTTTACACTGAGCTTTCTCATGTACCCATCTACTGCGTGCGAACGGACGGAATGGTTCCTCTAGTAGCCGTCCTGTGCGAGATCCTTAATAACCTTCCGTCCACTGAACATAAGGCGTCTTCGCCTAATTTCGAATTATTATTATTATAACGATTGTTCCCCTTTAGGAGAGCGATTGAACTTGAATTCATAATTTCATCTTTGGATGTTTTTCTTCTTTGCTTCCCAAAACCTCCTCATCCTCTCAGAATGCTCCTTCTTCCGTTCCTCTGTCCATTTCTTACCAGGCTGACGCGATGTTCTTTCCCCAAACTTCACACTTGTGATTTTATGCCGGCACTCGGTGCGATCTTCGAGATTTTTTATGTTGATCTACTGTAGATCCCTCTGGACTTCTTTCAGCCATTCCGTGCCACATTTACTCCTTGTTATAATATTGAATAATTTCTTTGCTGTTCTGGAGTCTTCCATCCTGTAGATGTGTGTATAAAATTTGTCTCGGCGCTTTCTGATTTCATCTGTTACTATGTTGATCTTTCTATAGAGCTCGTTTTGTGGTCTCTTCATCCAAATGCCATTTTTATTGATTGGACCGTAAATCTTCCTGAGAATTTTTCTGTCCTGCTTTTCTATTTCCTTAATTTTAGAATGACCATCAATCACCATTGTTTCAGCTGCATAGATTGCTTCTGGAAGAATCACTGTTGTATAGTGCCTTAATTTTGCGTCTGTCGAAATGCACTTCTTGTTGTAATGCGTCCATGTTAGCTTGTAGGTTTTCTGGAGCTTGGTGATTCTTTGTTCATTGGCAATTCGGTTTAATCCTGAGGACTGTATAGTTTCACCGAGGTATTTAAAATGGCAGACTTGTGCAATTTTACCATATTTTGTTATTAAAGAGGATTTATTTTCTGGATGCCTTTCCATATATTGGGTTTTTTCATAAGATATCTGTAGTCCGGTTTTTTGTGAAATTTCATGTAGTTTTTCCACTGCGTGAATCGCTTCTGTTCTGTTATTGGTGATAATTGCAATATCGTCAGCGAAAGCAAGGCACTTGACTTTAATTCGGTTCTCTTTCTTGATACCAATTTGGATACCCTTTACGTGAGGTTCCAATTCCCTGATTATCTTTTCTAGGACAATATTGAAAAGGATTGGGGATAGTCCGTCCCCCTGTAGGACTCCAGATTTGATTTCGAAGGGTTCTGATACTTCGCCCATGAATTTCACTTTGGCCGTTGTTCCTCTAAGTGTCTGTTCTGTGATTTTTCGTGTCTTTCGGTCGATCCCAAATTCTTCCATGATTTTAAACAGGGTTCCACGGTCCACTAAATCATATGCTTTCCTGAAGTCGATGAATGTAACTACTGTGTTTCTGCATTTCCTCATTTGTAATATTGTCTTTAAGCACCAGATCTGTTCCGCACATGATCGTCCTTTTCTAAATCCGGCCTGGTATTCACCAATTAGTGTATCTGCTTGCGATTCTATCCTGTTTGAAAGCGCTTTGGAAAGGATTTTGTAAGCGACTGGGAGCATGGAAATTCCTCTGGGATTGTTCATGTCTGTCTTGTCGCCCTTTTGGTGTAGCGGGTGAATTAGAGCGCATTTCCAGTCCTCTGGTATCTGCTCCGTTATCCATATGTCTGATATTATATGGTGTAATTTCTGCATAAGTATAGGATCGTTTAGTTTCCAGAACTCAGCAATGATCCCATCTTCTCCTGGTGCTTTGTTATTTTTCAACTGCTTGACTATCTCCATAATTCCTTCAAGATCCGGGGCATGTGAGTCTGGGTGTGTGAATACTGGAGAAGAGAAGACAAGTTTTTCTTGGGGTGGTTCGCAGTTGAGGAGGGAACTGAAATATTGGGCTAAGATTTTGCAGTTATTTTTCGTGTTGGTTTCCAAAGAGCCATCGGGTTTCTTGAAGCACAAGCTAGGCGCTTGGTATCCCTGTAAGTTTTCTCTGAAAGTCTTATAAAAATTTCTTGTATTATTTTTGATGAAATCCTGCTGGATTTCAGAGAGTCTGTTGTTGTCATATCCCCGTTTTTCTTTTCTAATTATTTTTGAGGTCTGTTTTTGGGTTTTAAGAAAGTTCTCTCAGTTTTCTTCAGTTTTGTGACTGCTAAATTTTTTCCATGCAGTTATTCGGTTGTCAACTGCCTCATCACAGGTTGCATTCCACCAGCGATGTTTCCTGTTGCGAGGGGGTTGTCCTAATTTGATGGCTTCCTGAATTTTCTCTGTTAGTTTCTTCCAGTCTCTTGGTTTTTCCTGATTAATTTGCGTGATGATTTTTTCTTTGTTCAGTTGCAGATATTCCGGATCTGGTTTGGTACTTTTGGGTGGCCATTTTAGCATTCTGTTGGGTTGGAATTTTGTTTTTATTTGGAGAAGATGATGATCTGACTCAAAGGCACCTTTGCGGGTTCTGATGTTTTGAATTTCTTTTATGTTTTCTTTGGAAATTGCGACATGGTCTATTTGGTATTCACCCTGTCTAAGACTGGGTGATCTCCATGTGGTTAATTTATGTGCAGGTTTTTGAAACTGGGTAGTCATTATTTTAAGTCCAAAGTTTCTGCAGAAGTCGATTAGTTTTTCACCATTCTTGTTGGTACGTTTGTGTTTGGTGGGGGGTCCAGTGGTATCTCTGAATTTTGTTTCCTTCCCTAATTGTGCATTAAAATCGCCTACTAAGATTTTCACATGGTGCCTAGGTACTTTATTTGTTGTTTCTTCTAGTGTTTCACAGAAATTGTCCACTGTTTCAGGGTAGATTTTATTGTGATTTGTGGGGGCGTGCACATTGATCAGAGTGTATGCTTTATTAGCTGATTTTACTGATAACAGGGAGACTCTTTCATTGGGAGACGTGAAGTCAATAACTGAGTCGAGTACGGAAGTGTGTACGGCGAATCCTGTTCCGAAAAGTGGTAGTTTGTCTCTTACTTTTATGGCAGGTTTGCCCTTGTAGATCCTGTAATTCTCTGTGTTGAAGTGTCCTTCATCTGTGAATCTTGTCTCTTGCAGTGCAGTGATTTTCAGGTTAAATTATCCCATTGCGTTGGTGAGTTGATTTAATTTGCCTGTTTTAGTGAGGGTGTTCACATTAATTGTACCAATAAAATTTTTACGTTTCGTTTTGAGAGTGTGAGGAGTTTTTGAGAAGCTCCGATTCTTCTCCGCATGGTGTCCCTGATCCCCCAGAATCCGATGATCAGGTGAATCCAGTCTATCGAGTGGTGCCTGGGGTAGTGACTCTGTGGTCGTCTTTTCCATCATGCGTTCAAGTTGAATTTTAGTTTTTGTGGTGATCTCTGTTGAGATCACAGGTATACGACTCGATTTTTGAGTTCGAGAAGATTTTGTGCAGCCGCCTCAACTAGAGGAACAGACGCTGATCACTGGCCGCCAGATGCTGAACAGACACCACTGGGTTTATTGGTTTTTGGTTTAAATTATTATTCGAATTATGTATAATGAATGTGATATAAAGTGAAGAAGACATGAAAAAAGATAGAAGTGGAGCATTAAGCCTGGTCGTGAGTCGTCGCTGGATGGCTTAGTTGGTAAAAGCACTGCCTCGGAGGGCAAAGTTCCTGGTTCGAGTCCCAATTCGCCACACAATTCTAATCTGGCAGGAAGTTTAGAAATAACGCACATTTCACGGCAGCGTGAGAGACTCGTTATTTCAAAGAAAAAATGTCATTCGTAACATTAAGATGTCAGCAATGACCAAAAGAAATGACATTTAAAATCGTGTTAGATACATTAAAAAAGTTTTCCCATTTCATTGCCAGGTCCACATTCTTCATTGCTACATTTACATACGTACTTTGCAAGGTGTTGCGTAGAACGGGAGTGTGTGGGTTTGGAGTTGCCGCATAACGGCGAGTTTATTAGCACCCTTACAAATATTAAAAGAAACTGAAGTTGAGAAAATGGCCGAAAATGCTGTCACACATTGAGAAATAAACCTACAAAACGACACTCACCCATTCACTGCCACCTCGCTCTCGTTGACTCACCCAATCACTCCATGTCAAATGCTGGAAAAGAATGGCGAAAGGGTCAAAGGTGCCATACCTTGATTTTAGACAGAAGTAAAACGGCAGAGAAGCTAAAATAATAGCGCAGGAAAATGTGACCACCTTCAAAAAAAAAAAAAAAAAAAAAAAAAAAAGTGAGACGTGAGACAGTATCTCTCTCTGTCAACACAGTAAGAACGAGATAGGATGGTAGTTATGTGGGGTGTTCCAGGAGGGATGTTCAATCTTCAGATATATGGCCACGCGGTATTAGCCGAGAGGTCTGAGGCGCTGCAGTCATGGACCATGCGTCTGGTCCCGGCGGAGGTTCGAGTCCTCCCTCGGGCATGGGTGTGTGTGTGTTTGTCCTTAGGATAATTTAAGTAGTGTGTAAGCTTAGGGACTGATGACCTTAGCAGTTAGTCCCATAAAATTTCACACACATTTGAACATTTTTCAGATATATGACAGAAACAATCATTTGAAAGAAAAAACCTTACATGACCTTGTCCCCTATTCCGAATAGTTTCCGACACAGAACACATTTAATGTACATTTTTATTTATTTCCTTTAATTATTCAGCATATTGTCAGGTGCACACATTTAGAACAATTAACAAACTTTATATCATGCGGTTTGTGTTGTGGATTGGCAGGAGGGCCAACCCACTAATGTAAGAGGAAGCCGAAAGGCACGCGTTTTAGCTCACGCAGGCTGGCGTGAGGTCTGGAACAGGACAAGGAATTTAGACTAGAAAAAAAAGGATGTAGCTGGTGGAATACCTAACTTTAATCCATTAATGTTGAACGTAGCTCTTGTCTGTACATTCTTTACAATATCGATAGCAACTGATAATGGCGCCTTGCTAGGTCGTAGCAAATGACGTAGCTGAAGGCTATGCTAACTATCGTCTCGGCAAATGAGAACGTATCTTGTCAGTGAACCATCACTAGCCAAGTCGGTTGTACAACTGGGGCGAGTGCTAGGAAGTCTCTCTAGACCTGCCGTGTGGCGACGCTCGTTCTGCAATCACTGATAGTAGCGACACGCGGGTCCGACGTATACTAACGGACCGCGGCCGATTTAAAGGCTACCACCTAGCAAGTGTGGTGTCTGGCGGTGACACGACAGTTTGCAAAGTATCATCTGAGAAATACCTTTTTTTAACTCAGTCATGTCTAAGCATTTTCACATCGTCATATTACAGCTGCTGTGAAATCCACGATAAATGTTCGATATCCCACCGTCAACTTCATTGCATTTGTGCGCTCTTGGGAAAACATGTAGTGTTGCTTGTCTGAGTGCCTCTGCACGTTCCCTAACGAGGGAAGCAGCTTCGTTGATGCGACCAAGCAGCTGATCTCGCATGTTCAGCTTTGATTTTTACGCCTCACACTTCATCCAACCCCAAAACCAAAAACGTAATAGCGTAAGAGCGGACGATATTGCTTTCCAATTAATTCTAACACCACGACCAATCCAACGAGTAGGGTAAGTGATGTTGCGACGTTGCCTCACACGTCTCATAAAATGTTAGTGGGTGGTGAGGGTGCCTCTGTAATGCTAGAAGTAGACTGCAGTCCATGTGTCCAAAGGAATGTACTCAAGGTGTTCAACAAACGATTATCCAGGAAATCAAAATAATTCTACCCGTCATTTGCTTTTCTAAAATGGCCACTAGCCCCAGAACAAATGTAGTTTAAGGATTCTACCACAGAAATCATCCGGAATACAGTATTTGTCCATATGAAGTTTTTTGCTTCAGACGAGTGTTCCCGTCCTATCCCTGAATACTGAACATACCTTTGGGCACAGTCTACATAATCTAGTAGTCCCCCCCCCCCCACCCAACTTCGCATGAGTAACACTAGTATCTATGGGTGGACGATTTCGTTACAATACACAAACGTTCTTCGTGAATAACTCTGTAAGTGAAAATGGTATCAAAGTCTCTGCATTAGTTCCTGACATTATTAGTCCTTGCACACAGACATAAAAAAGCGGTGGAGGACTTCAATTTATAATATTTATAAAATTGTCACTCTTCAGCTGCATACGGAGCGAAGAAAAAATGAGTGTACGCCTTGCTCTCCCACGTGTTACTCTCATGGTTCCCGTACGAAATTTACGGTGGACGAAGCAGAGTTATCGTACAGTCTTCATACACTACAAATTCTCTGAATTTCACAGTTAGTTTTCGCTGAAACAATGTCGCCTGTGTTCCAGATATTCTCATTTCACGTTCCTGAACCTTTCTGACACACATTTGTCTGGGCCGTATGGTCTTGTTCCGATGGTTAACAGTTCGTCTCAGAAGCTCGATGTTTGCTGTGAAGCCTAATTTATAAAGACCATAAATGATGGAGAAGTATTCCAGAACTGGTCACACAGTGACTTGTGTAATATTTCCTTCGTAGTTGGACTGGAATTTCCCACAGACCGCCCGACCAAAACTCTTTATCTGCCACTGATTTCTCGTGTCGGTTCCCTCTTACATTATTTAGTATCATTTCCACCATAACGGGAACAATGTGATGTCCTCAATCCTATCACCGACAGTGTACTAAGATACTAAGTGATTCTTTCTCTTTACCATTTTCGTTTACTCATACTTATGGAAGCTGCCATTCAGTTGACTAAGTACAAGTGCTGTCTAAATAGTTCCTCATTTTTTGACAATAATTTAGCGACTATATCTGCTGAAAACGACATCATCAGCCAGCGATCAGAGAGTTGTACTGACCCCATGTGAGACTGATAACGTTGCAGTTTGCTCCCTTCAATCTACAAATGGTTCAAATGGCTCTGAGCACTATGGGACTCAACATCTTAGGTCATAAGTCCCCTAGAACTTAGAACTACTTAAACCTAACTAACCTAAGGACATCACACACACCCATGCCCGAGGCAGGATTCGAACCTGCGACCGTAGCAGCCTCGCGGTTCCGGACGGCAGCGCCAGAACCGCACGGCCACCGCGGCCGGCTCAATCTCCAAATGTAACCAAAACTCCAAGTGATATATCGGTTATGAACACTGCTCTGCAAAACTTAAGAGCCGGGTAGGTAGTGTATCGTAACAAATTAAGAGCCCCTTGGAAATTGATCAAAGTGGAGCAGCATGTTGCCAGAGATATCCCAGTCGTGCATAGTAAGTTGTATGTGAAATGACGTGAAATCAGCGCGATTGCAGCACCACATAGGGCTGTCCCCAGTATACGTAACAGCTGAAGGAGTGTGAAAAGAAAGTGTGTATCAATCGTAGAGTAGTTACAGAGCAATGTTGTGGTATTTTTCATTACAACATGGCTCGGAGACAACATTTGCATAACTTCGCAGGAGGAAGAACCGTCGTATAACTGGGAGAAGCACAATATATGACGAGCTTAGGCCGGGAATTTGGTATTGCTCACAGCGTTGTTTTACGTGCATTGGGAGCGTTCTGAAATGCAGACACTGCTGCCCGAACGAGAGCAGATCAATCAGCCAACAACAGTAGCAGATGACCTGTACATTGTGCAACAAGCAAGAAGGGACCCATGTCAAAAAGTGGGTGCAGTTGCAGCCCCATGCAACAGGACTGCAAGTCACGCAATCTCACCCTCCATACTGGCTCGGCGACTGCACGAGTTTGCCTTCTTTGCGCGGCGACCAGTACGTTGCGTTTCGTTGACACCGGCTTGTCGACGGCAGCGTATACAATGGTGTCAAGAGCTTAGGGAGTGGACCAACGAGCAGTGGGGGTGAGTGCTCTTTTCTGATGAGGGGAAATTCATATGGCTCATCCATGACTGTCGATACTACGATAGTATCGACGCGTATCAGAGAGGTTTGCCCGCGCCGGCTAGGAAACAGGCCATAATGACAACATCCATTAGTGGCGCGGGCGTTAGTTGGTTGACGACGCGCAGTGGAAACAGTCTCCTGTGTGAGCGACAAGCTGACGGAACCGCCCATTTGAAGCAACACACGCTGTCGATTGGAGTCTGGTGTGCGAAGCGGCAGAGAGGAAGCTGCGATGGCCGTCACAATCGGGAAGTGCAATTGTGTTGACGCGGCAGGATGCTGGCACAACCTGCGACGACCCGAGGACAGCTGCTTCACTGTCCGTTTGAAATCTGGTTACAATGTTCGGAGGCTTTCCATGGTTCTTCGTTGGTTTGTCTCCTTGTTTTTGGTTTAATAACTGTAACAGTGTTGATCGTCCAAAAATGATATTCGAACAGTCAGTATAAAACTAATCGGTTTGAGAGTAACTGACATAGTGTGCAGGCGCACGTAAATATATTTGAACATTTCTTGCAAACTAAAGAATAGATGTCACACTGTGTTAGCAGCTGAAAATTTCATTTCAGTAGCCAGTATAAGGCTGTATCTGTTTTGAGACTGACTGCCACAGGATATTAGTCCACGACAACACATTTGAACATTTATTTCAACTTAAAAGTATACATTTCACATTGTGTTATTGGCAGATAAGTACATTAGAGCGGTTAGGACAGGCCGTTTCCATCTGGCTGTAGTTGTCATTGGGTGTTAGCGTTCGCAGATGCATTTGAATGTGTGCCTCCATTTAGAGAATACGTGCTGCTATCGGTTAGAAGTGGTTAACGCATTTGATAAGCATTGTATGAAGTTGTTACTGCTTCGGTAATAACTGCCCCAGGCTGCAGCGTTCATAAATGGGGTTCCATTTTGGCTTCTTGTCGAAGTATATCATACAGCGTTGATGGTCAGGCAATTTGAACGGGGTGTATACATCGCTTTATTCTTTGAAGGCAACTGTTCCAGTGAACTGCTCCCGCTAACATCGTTGCAAGCTCAACACATTCTTGTCAAGAAAGAGTAATTTCTGCTGTGGACTAGAGCCCGTAAATTGCATCTTGAGGAAAGTCTTAATGTTTTAATAATTTAAAGTGTTTAATATTCAGCATATGTTGTTCAACGAAGAGTATGTGCTGCAGTGGGGTAGTCGCCTTAGTTCTTAGCTGATGTTTAAATAATAATAATAATAATGATAATAATAGTTGTTGGGCTAGTGCCCATAAGTTTATTTATTATTGAGTATATATTAATTTAACAAAGTAACTGCTGCAGCAGGGTAGTGGCCGTAAATTTCACTTTGGAGAGAGTTTTTAAAATAACTTGCTCAGTGACAAATTGTTTGTAACTTTGTATGTAAATGAACTGTTGTTCTAGAAGTCCAGTGGCCTTCACTCCGGGACCTTTTGTTCTGTCTTACCAGCTGTAAAGTTCTTCGGTCTTTCCTCCATGCATGTAAAAGTGGTATCAATGGCGATAGGTGGGAACACATAATGGACTCAGGAGCATTGTCGAGCGTGGTCGTTTCGGTGGTCCAGATACTACGGTGTGAGGATGGAAACGTTGCATTGGCGTACTCTGATCTCGTAACCTTTGAATATGGTACATTCACCGGTCACGTCATTGTGACATTGTACCCCTTCGCCATGTGCGTCTTTTCAGGGATATATTCTGGCTTTACTTCATTTTTGTGGATGACAGTTCGATACCACACCGAACAGCGCAGGTGGAGCTCTTGAATATTCGGCGACTGGACTAACCAGCCAGTTCCTTCGACTTAAATCCCATTGAGTACGTGTGCGATGAGTAGGGGAAATGTACTGCAGCTCGCCCAAATGCACCAACGACTTCCAAGTAGTCCTCAACGGCACTGGATGAGCACTGGAACACCCTACTGCAAGAGCCCCTTATCAACTTCGTGGGCAGCCTTAGAAGCAGGAGCAAGGATTGGCTCCCGTGGTGATTATATATATATATATATATATATATATATATATATATATATATATATATATATATATACAGGGTGTTTCAGAAATGACCGGTATATTTGAAACGGCAATAAAAACTAAACGAGCAGCGATAGAAATACACCGTTTGTTGCAATATGCTTGGGACAACAGTACATTTTCAGGCAGACAAACTTTCGAAATTACAATAGTTACAATTTTCAACAACAGATGGAGCTGCGGTCTGGGAAACTCTATAGTACGATATTTTCCACATGCGTAGCAATAATATGGCGTAGTCTCTGAATGAAATTACCCGAAACCTTTGACAACGTGTCTGGCGGAATGGCTTCACATGCAGATGAGATGTACTGCTTCAGCTGTTCAATTGTTTCTGGATTCTGGCGGTACACCTGGTCTTTCAAGTGTCCCCACAGAAAGAAGTCACAGGGGTTCATGTCTGGCGAATAGGGAGGCCAATCCACGCCGCCTCCTGTATGTTTCGGATAGCCCAAAGCAATCACACGATCATCGAAATATTCATTCAGGAAATTAAAGACGTCGGCTGTGCGATGTGGCCGGGCACCATCTTGCATAAACCACGAGGTGTTAGCAGTGTCGTCTAAGGCAGTTTGTACCGCCACAAATTCACGAAGAATGTCCAGATAGCGTGATGCAGTAATCGTTTCGGATCTGAAAAATGAGCCAATGATTCCTTTGGAAGAAATGGCGGCCCAGACCAGTACTTTTTGAGGATGCAGGGACGATGGGACTGCAACATGGGGCTTTTCGGTTCCCCATATGCGCCAGTTCTGTTTATTGACGAAGCCGTCCAGGTAAAAATAAGCTTCGTCAGTAAACCAAATGCTGCCCACATGCATATCGCCGTCATCAATCCTGTGCACTATATCGTTAGCGAATGTCTCTCGTGCAGCAATGGTAGCGGCGCTGAGGGGTTGCCGCATTTGAATTTTGTATGGATAGAGGTGTAAACTCTGGCGCATGAGACGATACGTGGACGGTGGCGTCATTTGGACCGCAGCTGCAACACAGCGAACGGAAACCCGAGGCCGCTGTTGGATCACCTGCTGCACTAGCTGCGCGTTGCCCTCTGTGGTTGCCGTACGCGGTCGTCCTACTTTTCCAGCACGTTCATCCGTCACGTTCCCAGTCCGTTGAAATTTTTCAAACAGATCCTTTATTGTATCGCTTTTCGGTCCTTTGGTTACATTAAACCTCCGTTGAAAACTTCGTCTTGTTGCAACAAGACTGTGTTCTAGGCGGTGGAATTCCAACACCAGAAAAATCCTCTGTTCTAAGGAATAAACCATGTTGTCTACAGCACACTTGCACGTTGTGAACAGCACACGCTTACAGCAGAAAGACGACGCACAGAACGGCGCACCCACAGACTGCGTTGTCTTCTATATCTTTCACATCACTTGCAGCGCCATCTGTTGTTGAAAATTGTAACTACTGTAATTTCGAAAGTTTGTCTGCCTGTAAATGTACTGTTGACCGAAGCATATTGCAACAAACGGTGTATTTCTATCGCTGCTCGTTTAGTTTTTATTGCCGTTTCAAATATACCGGTCATTTTTGAAACACCCTGTATATATATATATATATAAAGAACCGTGATCGGTCTTTTTTAATGTCCAGTGGACCATCTTCTGTGTAATTATTGTCGTTTCTGCTCGTCTCATTACGTATTTCTTTGAGTTACCTTCTGTGTTTTACTGTAGCAGTTCTTTCTGTGAATTGCCGAATTCCATCGAGCTATGTGTCTTGACAGTGACATCACACGAAAGTTACTTTCGTCGTTAAGTTTTGCACACCATTGTACACTGATAACGTTAGCGGTCTTAGTTTCAGACACCTGACATTTTTATTCATATGAGTTACAAACGTCCGGTGTAGCGTACAGGATTCTTTGAATCAGTTGTATGTGAAGATCCTCTGAATGACATATTTGCGAAGATGCTCATAACTGGCAGTACAGTCTAGAAAGCCTGTCAGAAGCCTGTGAAGGTGGAATTCACATGTTCACCTGCATTTAGAATTTGCAAGAGATGTATTTCATACAAGCAGTTCTTCCTGTACTAAGACAGATACTTCATGCGATATTTAACTTCTTTTGGAATCACAGCAGTGTTCCATTTTAGGATATGGTCTGTGTGCGAGAACGCAGGGAAACTACAGCAATATTGGTCATTAATGATGTGCATGTGGCTCTTTAATCTGCTTAATAACAGGGGTAGTCGGTGCTCTTCTTTCACTACACCACGCTACCTGACGTGATCATATTTTCCGTCTTTCTTTTGACGTTGGAGGTAATCACCAGCTTCTGAAAGCGAGAAGCATCTACTGGCAGCAATATTTCACTTTAATGACCTCTGGTACTTACCTTCATAGTTACGACAGTATTAATTTAAGATCACGTTCAAAAGTGAAGTACGGGAGCCGACGAGTTCCGCGTATGTTTTGTGGTTTACGCTGGCCACGGGCAAACAATGGAAGATTTAATGGTCTGTTTTATAACCCGCCGGCTGCATTCAACTGCGCTTCTATTCTCAACTGCCATCTAAATTGCCGTAAATTCGCTTTTTGTATCTGTTGTATAAAGGAGCTCCTTTTTGAGTCAACATAATCCACTTGTAAAATTGAGCACTAGGGTTGGTAGGGATCCTCTTTTCAGACTAATGATATCCACGATTAAAGTAGAAAAATAATATTCCCTTCAAAATACTACTGGGTACGCCTATAATTAGTTCCACCACATTTCTCGTTAGCTGCGATTTCTAAAGTTATTGTGTAAAATTTATTGCACAGTCGTCACAATCATAGCTGTCAGAAATAACGCTTTTTTTATTTGGGAAATAATATTAAATTTGGAACTCATGCTTTCAGCAATTTTAAAGTTTTGTAAAAGCGGCGGTTTCTGTTTGGTAGATGGTGTTGAAACAAAGTACGTTTAGTGAAGGCAGATCAGTTTGGATTACCACACACGGAAATCATTTCGATGGCTGTAGTTGTGGATGTGGGGGAAAACGTATAGGTTGGTGCGACCGAAACTTCAGGTTGTTGCCTCTGGTTCTAGAAGAATAAAGTTACAATATATCGGTACACACACATCATCATGCCTGCCAGTATGTTCCAAAACTCTGCGCATAAAAACGGAATTTTTCTGCGTCTCTTACTCGATTTCTGTTGATGACAGAAAGGACCACGTGTTCTGGAGAACTGTTGGGCTAGGGACAGTCAGTATAGCCAACAGAAGGCTCATCTTTGTTTCACGGTCCTACAGTACGTGGACAAAATATTTACATTGCACACATCCTCCATCTTAGGCAAATGGAGCAAATCCGTTGGCTCTTTTTGGATTTGAAGTGATCTACGGTGGACATTAAGAGCTTATGCAGGCACCATTAGTTCCTGAGCGGTTCCTTAGAAAACCTGAAAAAAGTGTTTCTTTACATTTTTTTCGTACCAAAGCTGAGCCGCGGATTGCAAGATGGTTATGTACAGCAAAAGGTTGAACCTTGTATGGTATATTCCTAAGATCCCGATCTCGGACAACTTTAAAAAATTTCTTGATGTTTTTATTAGTTTCAGAGATACTGTGGTTCACAGTTATCCTGCTTGTACACGTGAAATATGCATGTAAAATTCGGTGTGAGACAAAAATGTAGTTTATAAAGTGACGTACCACAGAGAAATATACTATCTCCGTTATTATAATAATTGCTCTAGTTACCTTATATTGTAGTCCTGAGGTTCACGCAGTTTTTTTAATTTATTTCATTTTTTAACGTAAAATCCGGTCTCAGCCGTAAAATTAGTTTCGCGTTATTTAAATTTCACGTAAGTACACCATCAGAGTTTTACTGACCATTACATAACTTTTCATGGGAGTGACAAGCCCTGTTACAGCAGGCAAAAGGAATCAACTGAAAAATGCTCCTATCCGAGCACAAAAAGGCCAATGTGTTCATCTTTATTTAAAAGAGTGTGACTGGAAAGTGGAGTGCCCTCTGCCTCATCTACCTTCATCAACACTTTTAAAAATTTTGCCGAAAGTTTTGGCATGTGAACGAATTCGCGCATTTTTATGATGGCGGAGAATGAGACCGTGGGAGTTGAATAGAGACGGGAAGATAGTAGACAATGATTATGGTATAGAAAGAGCGAAAGAGCGTTAGAGAATGAGGACACAGTGGCTATGCAACATAGCTGACAGTGACAGAACAGTGCTAGGAAAGAAGTCGGCCGTGACCTTTCGAAGGAATCCTGGCATTTGCCCGAAGCGATTTAGGGAAATCATGGAAAACGTAAATCAGGACGGCTAGACGCGGGTTTGTAACGTCGTCTTTTCGAACGCGAGTCCATTGTGCTAACCACTGAGCCACTTCACTCGGCAGTGTCAGAGTGAGACAACGACAGTGAGAGGAAACTGTTGTAGTAGGACAGGACGAAGGAGACTTCGCCTATGACACAGAAGACAGTGACAATTAGAGACGCACAAGGAGGTAATGACAATGAGGTGGGCTAAATGAGTGAGTGAGAATGGGCAAGTGCGAGTGGGCAGGTATGAGCGACTTACAGTGATGGACTAAAGAGTGAGAGAGAGGTACAATTCGGGGATCACGTGACGGTGGAAGGTGAGTTGCATGTTATAAGGAGAGCAAAAATTTGGCTTGTCAAAGTTTTTGAGAAAAAATAGGTGGTGATAGAGGTAAACTGAGGCATCTGGTACTTCTCTTAAACTTCGGAGTCTTTTAAATAAATGGGAACGTAATCGCATTTTCCGTGCGCCGATAGGAGCATTTTTGCGTTGGTAAGGCTAACGCAGCACTCACAGGGGATAGACATAATTATTCCACGGCGCCAGTATGGGTAAGATTTTTAAACGCTAATAAAACTGTTATAACTAATAACTGGATTTTTAAGGTGGTTAATACTATGACACAGTAGGAGCACCTAGCAGCTGGTGACGGTAACATGTTTGGTAAGTTAGAATCAATCTTGGTGAATCGTTTCGAGCCTTTTGTTCACCAAAATTAATGTCTGTGACCCAAGTGTACCATTCTATGGCTTCAAAACCCTACTGCGCAAGTATGGAATCGCTTTTCAGCTTCTGTGAGGATCATGTAGTTCTGCCAACACTATTTATCTTAACCGTGAAGGCAGCACCACGCTCTTTGAAAGCGGTATTTTGTATCTGTCTTGTTCGAAGACGTCTGCTGGTCTTTTCTTAATTTATTCTAGATATCCAGCTATTTACTGGTTACATTGTTTTATGTTACAGTTACATAAAATTTGCTGTGGTAATGGAGTAGTATAGATACGTTTTACTATTTCTTCATTCGTTACACAACACACAAACATATAAACTTTCTTATTCTTGTATTGGGGGTTGCTAATAATCGACAAACGTTTTCCGAACGAATAATTTTTTAGGATTTGTCACTAGAATTAAACAATTAGTCAGGCAAGAGGTTAACATTGTATTCAAATAACCAATTACAAAATGTCTGCGTACAGTTTCTTCTTGTGTAGCCACTCCTGGTACACACTAGCGCAGTAAATAAACTTTTGCTATTGTGGGTCTGAGTCTTCAGATCTTAGAGTTCAGAAATAAATGTCCATCTCTTGGAAGAATCTTGTGATGTGAGTGTTGATTTTTGGCTCTCCGGCAAGGTTCGTGAACTGGCGAATTCCTAGTTTGACGATTGCACTATAAAGTTCGGCCTGTTGACCGCCGTAGCGGGAAAATACAAGGCCCTTTATAATCAGAATGCATTTTGCAGCCTTCCTCTGCCACAGGTTAAAAAGCGACTGTAAATTTTCAGGATCTAGGCTTCTCTAATGGACACTTTAATTTCAGACGGTAGCAAACGTCGATTTGTGGGAGACACTTGAGCTCCCGTCACTGGACCTAATAAAATATTTAATTTTTTGTCATTATACTAATTTTTTCCTTTGACCTCCAAAATGCTTACAACCGCATAAGGCATCCCAGTCTCCTCTTTAAAATCCAAACCTACGCCCTGCCTAACAGTTTTGTCCATCTGGTCGCTTCCTTCCTCTCATACCGTCCTTCGTGTGTCGCCCACCACCATTCCAACTCTCGTATCTTTCCTCCTACTGCCAGCGTCTCCCAAGGATCCGTCCTCTCCCATCTCCTGTACACCACCGATATGCCTAAGCCACCCCCACCTCCACACCTTCTCCAATATGCTGATGACACCGCCTTCCTGGCTCTCTATCCTACCCTTCAAAGGTTCCAATGCACCCTCCAAACCCACCTTGACTAGTTTACCACTTGGTGCAACCAGTGGTTCCTTCATATCAACCCCTCCATGAGCCAGGCAATAATCATAGGTCGCATCACCTGCTCCGTCCGTGTCCATGATTTCTACACCATTTATGGTCATCCCATCCAGCTCAGCCCCACCCTGAGATACCTTGGCCTCACCCTCGACTGCTACCTCAACTGACTACGTGCTGCGCGGGATTAGCTGAGCGGTCTACGGCGCTGCAGTCATGTACTGTGTGACTGGTCCCGGCAGAGGTTCGAGTCCTGCCTCGGGCATGGGTGTGTGTGTTTGTCCTTAGGATAATTTAGATTAAGTAGTGTGTAAGCTTAGTGACTGATGACCTTAGCAGTTAAGTCCCATAAGATTTCACACACACACATTTTTCACCTGACTATCCAGCAGGAAGCTCATACCTGCCTCCACCTCCTGAAACTCCCATCTGGCCGGACATGGGGATTGCATCTTTCCACCATCCTCCGCACCTGCAAATCACTCATCTATCCTATCCTCTGTTTCCTCTGTTATACCGATGGTGCTTCGATGTCCCCTCCCCCCCTACCCCTGCTTTTATAAAGCCAACTAATCCTTGAACGCCACGTGCTGCACTTTGCCTTCCGTATCCACCTTCCATCCCCCACACAGCTCCTGTATGACCTCATCCCCTTCTCCCACATTCTCCTTTTTCTCCAACATATCTACATCCTTTCCACTGTCCGCAGGCTTGATCCCCCCTCCCCCCTACTCCTGGTGTCCTCCTTCCTCTCCACTCCCATTGCCGCGCCTCTATCACTGTATCCCCACTCTCTCCACCTCTACACCCTCCATATCCTTCATCTACCCTTACTTCGAACTGTAGACCGTTGCCCCCACCCCCTCTTCAGGCGGGGGGGCCCTTCCTTCCGCCAGAGCGTTTTTTTCTTTTTTTCTTTTTTTTTTTTTTTTTTTGTTCTTCCCTCCCTGAGTCTCTGCACTCCCTCCTCAGCTGATTTTCCTCTCCCGTCCTTCCCCCCCCCCCCCCCCCCCACCTGGCCCCCTTCGGCACGGCCCCCACCTTGTCCTCCCTTCTTGACCTCCCTCTAGCACTGCCCCTTTCCCCCCTTTCTCCCCTTTTTCGTATCCCTACCCCTATCACAGCCTCCCAGTTTTTTCTTGGTCATCAGTGTGCTGCATCAGTGTTCTGTTCGATTTGGTTCTACAGTCACCTCAGGTGCTGTGGTTTTAATTGTGTGTTGCCGGCCGCGGTGGTCTCGCGGTTCTAGGCGCGCAGTCCGGGACCGCACGACTGCTACGGTCGCAGGTTCGAATCCTGCCTCGGGCATGGATGTGTGTGATGTCCTTAGGTTAGTTAGGTTTAAGTAGTTCTAAGTTCTAGGAGAGTGATGACCACAGCTGTTAAGTCCCATAGTGCTCAGAGCCACTTGAACCATTTTTTTTTTAAATTGTGTATTTGTATATAGTTTTGCTGTCTGTGATTGTTCTGTGCTACGCCTCCCATCATGTGGCTGTTTTAATCATTCTGCAACTTTTATGTGCTGGCTGTAATTCGCCTTGTGTTCTTTTAATCCTTTCAGTGTGTGGTTTTTTTTGTGTAAAATACTTCATTTTTACAGTCACCCCCTTTTGTATGCTTTCTTCCATTATGTTCTTCCTTTGAATATCTATGTTCCACCATGTTTTAAGTGCCTTCCTGTTATATACTTAATGTCTCTCGGCTGAAGAGCAGCACCTATGCTGCTGCCAGCCCACCATGGATGGGGAATTGAAATGCAACAAAGAACGAAAAGAAAAGTCAGGCAATCGTACGCTGACCGACCTCCATCTAAGACGACAACGAGACAGCAGCGGACTCTAGATGAAGAGAAAATAAGCGCCACGACCGACACGTGTCAGACCACTTAGACAGCAGCGTCTCTGACAGACACTTCGTTAGGAATCTCTCTGTAGGACAGACTTGCGTATGTTTGTTCTGATAAAGACTGGTTGTGTTCTATGTCGCCCTTTTCTTGCGACATATCCGAGTAATATCAAAGTTAATTATTCGTAATTTCCTAGTTCAAAAATGGCTCTGAGCACTTTGAGACTTAACTTCTGAGGTCATCAGTGCCCTAGAACTTAGAACTACGTAAACCTAACTAACCTAAGGACATCACACACATCCATGCCCGAGGCAGGATTCGAACCTGCGACCGTAGTGGTCTCGCGGTTCGTAATTCCCTAGTGGTAACAAAACTTACTAATACGAGGTTTGATTGATTGTCGAGTGAACCGAGTATGCAGGATTCCTCGACACAACATGAAGTTGTTTAAATCAATGAATAGTATGTTAAATTACCGTAACTTTCAAAAAATTGCCAGTCAGAAAAAATTACGTTCGAAGAGGACACACAAAGCTATAAAACCTGTGAAGGCAGTGTTACACGTTACTTGTAAGATTTAGAACTCCTTGTCACTTTGGAGACACTTGGTTCCCATGCGACTTCGCGCTCTGAAAGTTACCTGTGAAATTTGGAAATGATAACGCATAAAAGCAGAAATGCGTCTACTATTTTTTGTGTATGTCATGACTAGGGTTGCCAGGCGCAAAAACAGGAAAGCCAGATTCGATATCATTTTTAGCCAGACACTTTGTATTAAATCCCAGAGTACCTATTTTAAATCGAAATAGTAGACTTTGTGTTTTTCAGTAATTTATTAATAATCAGTCAGTCTCTGCAAAATGAAACTCACACGTGCTTAAAATAAGAAAAAGAACTGGCCAGGTGCGAGCAGGGCTCGCGGCGAAGCAAGGGTTCCGTGCAACTTTGCTATGTACACAGACAGTTCATTTATTCCGGGAATCGAGCATCTCGACCATATTTGCTTGTTATCGGCATTGATACTGGAAAGATATCTGTCGCATGGTTTCCAATATTCTCGAGAATGATTTAGTTTCAATAATATAAATGTGCCATAAATTCATGCAGTACGTAGGCGACCATTACTACACACACAAAAAAAAGTTCTGTATCACAGCGGTTCCCAGAACTCCTGATGATTGACGTTGACTGTGGATACTGTATCACAGACACAGTCCCTTTGACTGTTCAGAGATGTCACTAAACCCGCCCAAAGATGTAAACAACCATGCACGAGCAGTGCCTATTAGATGGAGGGGGTCCGACAGCCTATCAGTTCCAGTCATTCCACCAGGAAGGAGGTACACGGCTCGTGTTGTCTGTAGTTCAACCATGTCTAGACGGTCAGTACCGCTGTTCGATCGTGTCCCCACTGTTACTTTGTGCCAGGAAGGGCTATCAACAAGGGAAGGGTCCAGGCATCTCGGAGTGATTCAAAGTGATGTTGTTCGGACATGGAGGAGATACAGAGAGACAGGAACTGTCGATGACGTGCCTCGCTCAGGCCGCCCAAGGGCTACTATTGCAGTGGATGACCGTTACCTACGGATTATGGCTCGGAGGAACTCTGACAGCCGGCCGGTGTGGCCGTGCGGTTCTAAGCGCTTCAGTTTGGAACCGCGTGACCGCTACGGTCGCAGGTTCGAATCCTGCCTCTGGCATGGATGTGTGTGATGTCCTGAGGTTAGTTAGGTTTAAGTAGTTCTAAGTTCTAGGGGACTGATGACCTCAGAAGTTAAGTCCCATAGTGCTCAGAGCCATTTGAACCATTTTGAACTCTGACAGCAACGCCACTATGTTGAATAATGTTTTTCGTGCACCCACAAGACGCCGTGTTACGATTCAAACTGTGGGCAGTAGGCTGCATGATGCCCGACGTCCATGGTGATGTCCATCTTCGCAACCACGACACCATGCAGTGCGGTACAGATGGGCCCAGCAACATACCGAATGGATCGCTCAGAATTGGCATCACGTTCTCTTCACCGATGAGTGTCGCATATGCCTCCAACCAGGCAATCGTCGGAGACGTGTTTGGAGGCAACCCGGTCAGGCTGAACGCCTTAGACACACTGTCAGCGAGTGCATGAAGGTGGAGGTTCCCTGCTGTTTTGGGGTGGCCTTATGTGGGGCCGACGTAAGCCCCTGTTGTTCATGGCAGGCGCCGAAACTGCTGTACGACACGTGAATGCCATCCTCCGACCGATAGTGCAACCATATCGGCAGCATACTGGCGAGGCATTCGTCTTCGTGGACGACAATTAGCGTCCCCATCGTGCACATCTTGTCAATGACTTCCTTCAGGATAACGACATAGCTCGACTAGAGTGGCCAGCATGTTCTCCAGATATGAACCCTATCGAACATGCCTGGGATATATTCAAAAGGGCTGTTTATGGACGACGTGACCCACCAACAACTCTGAGGGATCACAACGAATATAGGCATGCATCAAAGCAAGAATACGTGCTATTGGGTATTAAAGGTACCCGTGTGTACAGAAATCTGGAGCACCACCTCTGAATATGCAAAACCTTTTTGGAGGTCTGTATTATTATTATTATTATTAGTATTATTATTACTCTTACTCTTTCTTTTCTCAGACATTATGTCTGGTCAAAAAGGGAAAGTGACGCGGACCTTGATCAAGCGTGACTTCCTTCTAACTGTATGATATATGTTACATTGCATTTAGGAACTTTCGGGTAATTGAACATGTATCAATAATTACAGATTTCTGTAGTTGTATATATAAGTTTGGATGTAACTGTATTGCGTTGATGTACTGGTGGATATTTTGTGGTATGACTCCTGTAGTTGATGGTATGATCTCAACTTTATCCTGATGCCACGTGTCCTTGACTTCCTCAGCCAGTTGGATGTAATTTTCAATTTTTTCTCCTTTTTTCTTCTGTATATTTGTTGTACTGGGTATGGATATTTCGATTAGTTATGTTAATTTCTTCTTTTTATTGGTGAGTATGATGTCAGGTTTGTTATGTGGTGGTGTTTTACCTGTTATAATGGTTGTGTTCCAGTATAATTTGTATTCATCATTCTCCAGTACATTTTGTTGTGCATACTTGTATATGGGAATGTGTTGTTTTATTAGTTTATGTTGTATGGCAAGTTGTTGATGTATTATTTTTGCTACGTTGTCATGTCTTCTGGGGTATTCTGTATTTGCTAGTATTGTACATCCGCTTGTGATGTGATCTACTGTTTCTATTTGTTGTTTGCAAAGTCTGCATTTATGTGTTGTGGTATTCGGATCTTTAATAATATGCTTGCTGTAATATCTAGTGTTTATTGTTTGATCCTGTATTGCAATCATTCCGTCTCACTGTATATATTGCCTTTTCTTAGCCATGTGTTGGATGCGTCTTGATCGATGTTTGGCTGTGTTAGATGATATGGGTGTTTGCCATGTAGTGTTTTCTTTTTCCAATTTACTTTCTTCGTATCTGTTGATGTTATGTGATCTAAAGGGTTGTACAAGTGGTTATGAAATTGCAGTGATGTAACCGATGTATTTATATGAGTGATTGCTTTGTGTATTTTGCTAGTTTCTGCTCGTTCTATAAAGCATTTTCTTAAATTGTCTACCTGTCCATAATGTAGGTTCTTTATGTCGATAAATCCCCTTCCTCCTTCCTTTCCCCTTAATGTGAATCTTTCTGTTGCTGAATTTATGTGATGTTTTCTATATTTGTGGCATTGTTATCGTGTAAGTGTATTGATTGCTTCTAGGTCTGTGTTACTCCATTTCACTACTCCAAATGAGTAGGTCAATATTGGTATAGCATAAATATTTATAGCTTTTGTCTTGTTTCTTGCTGTAAGTTCTGTTTTCAGTATTTTTGTTAGTCTTTGTTTATAGTTTTCTTTTAGTTCTTCTTCAATATTTGTATTATCTATTCCTATTTTTTTGTCTGTATCCTAGATATTTATAGGCATCTGTTTTTTTCCATCGCTTCTATGCAGTCGCTGTGGTTATCCAATATGTAATCATCTTGTTTAGTGTGTTTTCCCTTGACTATGCTATTTTTCTTACATTTGTCTGTTCCAAAAGCCATATTTATATCATTGCTGAACTGTTACCTTTAGTAATTGGTTGAGTTGTTGATTTGTTGCTGCCAGTAGTTTTAGATCATCCATGTATAGCAAATGTGTGATTTTGTGTGGCTATGTTCCAGTAATATTGTATCCATAATTTGTATTATTTAGCATGTTGGATAGTGGTTTCAGAGCAAGGCAGAACCAGAAAGGAGTTAATGAGTCTCCTTGGTATATTCCACGCTTAATCTGTATTGGCTATGATGTGATATTATTAGAATTTGTTTGGATATTAAGTGTTGTTTTCCAATTTTTCGTTACTATGTTTAGGAACTGTATCAATTTAGGATCCACTTTGTATATTTCCAATATTTGTAGTAACCATGAGTGGGGTACACTATCAAAAGCTTTTTGGTAATCAATGTATGCGTAGTGTAGCGACCTTTGTTTAGTTTTAGCTTGATATGTCACCTCTGCATCTATTATCAGTTGATCTTTACATCCTCGTACTCCTTTGCAACAGCCTTTTTGTTCTACATTTATAATTTTGTGCTGTGTTGTATGTGTCATTAATTTCTGTGTAATGACTGAAGTTAATATTTTGTATATTGTTGGTAGGCATGTTATGGAGCGATATTTAGCTGGGTTTGCTGTGTCTGCTTGATCTTTAGGTTTCAGATAAGTTATTCCATGTGTAAGTGTATCAGGGAATGTGTATGGATCTGCAATGTAACTGTTAAATAATTTAGTTAGATGTGAATGTATTGAGGTGAACTTCATTAGCCAGAAATTTGCTATTTTATCTTTTCCATGGGCTTTCCAATTGTGAGTAGAATTAATTGCTTGGGTGACTTCATGTTGCAAAATTATCACTTCAGGCATTTGTGGTAGCATCTTGTATGAGTCTGTTTCTGCCTGTATCCACCGTGCATGCCTGTTATGCTGTACCAGGTTTGACCATATGTTGCTCCAGAAGTATTCCATGTCTGTTATGTTTGGTGGAGTGTCTATTTTAATGTGTATGTTATCTATTGTCTGGTAAAATTTCTTTTGGTTTGTGTTGAATGTTTGGTTTTGTTTCCTTCTATTTTCACTTTTTTGTATCTTCTAAGTCGTTTGGCCAATGCTTGTAATTTCTGCTTCTTTTCATCTAATTGCTCTATCGCTTCTTGTTGTGAGATTTTACCTAACCTTTTTCGTTTTTTGTCTGATATTTCATTTCTTATAAATTATGTTAGCTGTCCGATGTCTCTTCTCAGTTTTTCTGTTCTGGTCTGTAGCCTGTGTTGCCATGCTGGTTTTGTGGGTTTCTTCTGTGTGTTGGTTGGTTCTGATCTCTGATTAGTGTGTAAATTTAGTGTAGTGAGTGCTCCTATATAAACCAGTAGTTGTGACTCTTCCATAGTTGTATTTTCATTTATTTTGTTGTGTATGATTGTGTTGTTAGTTGTTGTTGTTGTTTCGACTTGTGGGATATTTGGTGGTCTATGCAAGAATGGTCTAATGCCTATATTTGTGTCTTTGTATTCTATATATGTCAGCTGAAATCTTTCTTCTATATCTAACATGTGTGCCACTTCGTGTTCTATTTGTGCTTGTTCTGGTGGATGTCTTAAGATTTCGTTTTCCTCTGATTTTTTAATTGATGCGTGTTGTTCTTTGTTTGTTTGCTCTGGGATGTTTGAGTCCATTACTGTATTTTCTTCTTCTTCTGATTGCACATTATTTTGTTCCAGTATTTGTTGTACTTGTTGTTTGATGTTTTCTAATTCTGACTGGGGTATCCTATTATTTTTGATTATTACACGGATCTGATCAGCTAGTCGTTATTCTGTTAAAAATTTTAATTCTGGGTATCTGGTAATAAATGTTGTGTATACTTGTGATCTGTATCCAGTTGTGTTGGTTCCTAAGTTTGTTGCTTGGTAATAACAGAACATGAGGTGTCTGTTAACTTCATCTGACCATCTCATCCTCTGTCTTTGTTTTCGTTCTAGAGTGGTTCCAGGAAGCATATCCTGCAAAACACCTCTATTTGGATTTAAATCATTTTCCGTGTGGCTAGCAGTGTCGTTACCATTGTGGACGGGCATAGGGTTCAAGTGTCGTCCCCGACCATGACAGCGCTTGTCCGAGGCTTCATTAGTTCTGTCCTGAACCAACTAATCACACTAAAAGGGGTGTTAGCCCTATTAGTGGTTTGTTCTTTTCGTCGCCTTTTACGACTGGCAGAATATACCGGAGGCCTAGTCTTTTCCCGGGCCTCCACGGGTATTATTGTTATTATTATTATTATTACTATTATTGTTATTATCATCATCATCAGTATTTCTCCATTCCTGGTCGTTATGGAAATAGTAACAGTAAAACGTCTGGCATGCAAGAAATGACTTAAAACTACTCATACGACATGTTTCGGACTTTATCCGCCATCAGATATCCAGAAGCGATTACTGCACGTAGATATGGTGTTGGAAGTTGTATGCAAGACAAATATTTGCAGACTGATCTGCTGCTATATATCTGGTGGAGTATGCAGTCCGAAACACGTCAATACAGTCAGCCTAATGCAGAGCTACTGATTGTTTTAATTTCAAAATTGAGGTCGGGTACCAGATGACAAAAGGAATACTTTTTCGTGTGATGTCATTACAAATTCAGAGTTTTCGGATTTTTTCCTTTACTTGTCCTCTGAAACTACCTTTTCGCCAAAGTTCACGATTTCAGGCAGCGTTTTGCCGAGTGACTTTTCGAGTATTAAAATACATGAGATACACTGCTGCATATTTTGACTGCGTCGACTTAGAAGCTAACGTTCATTTTATCGCCAAGGGCCTGTAGACATAAATTTCATCTTGGTACGTGAATTCGATCCTGAAGGAGAAAAGGTCGTAACAGACGGATGAACAGACGTAGAGTATGATAAGAAAGACAAAAAAGGTCGTTTGATGTTGTGAGCGTGTGGGCGCTATTCTGTCGTTCTGTGCAACGTATTAATCTGAAATGTACCCTTTACCCTGTGGCTCCTGCAAGATGCAATTTCCACCCCCTTAGCCCGCAGCTCGTGGTCGTGCGGTAGCGTTCTCGCTTCCCGCGCCCGGGTTCCCGGGTTCGATTCCCGGCGGGGACAGGGATTTTCTCTGCCTCGTGATGGCTGGGTGTTGTGTGATGTCCTTAGGTTAGTTAGGTTTCAGTAGTTCTAAGTTCTAGGGGACTGATGACCACAGATGTTAAGTCCCATAATGCTCAGAGC
Organism: Schistocerca americana; assembly: GCF_021461395.2. Classification (NCBI taxonomy): domain Eukaryota; kingdom Metazoa; phylum Arthropoda; class Insecta; order Orthoptera; family Acrididae; genus Schistocerca; species Schistocerca americana. The sequence goes on along the minus strand of NC_060123.1, from coordinate 631,462,199 downwards.
CAATTTCCACCCCCACACTACTACAGAAGTCAGACAGACGCTCCTAACGTTCTAAAGAGAAATGCCTGAAAAACTTTCAGCAATAAGTATCTTCTGGAGTCGTAAGGAAATGACACAAAAATTCACAAAGTTTCTTACGTAACTAATGGGATACTTGGGTACTGGAGTAGCGCTAGTTAGTGTAAGAAAAACATGAAACTAACGAAAATTATTATTTATTTTGCTAAAATTCTGAGAAATCACAATGGCACCTTTAATTATGAACTGAACACCTTATTTCCGGGTTCTTTTCCGAATGTGAAGTTACCTCTTAAGGATAGGATTCGCTAATGAAATTTCTATACAAAGTTTGTTGTTGACTTGGCAGAATGGCTGAGAACTGCGCCTACTCAACTTGAATAATTATCCGTTAGAATGTTGCTAGCTACGGTCGAGGCTGTCGCGTGTGAAATGCAGTGAAGTGTACTGTTGTGGAGGAAATATGGGGCTCGCAAGAGCTGTAGCGCACATTACCGTAAGCTGCGATGACTGCTGTCTGCGCCCTCGCTGCTGACAAATAAGATAACTCTCGTTCTATCTGGATTGACCTTCGCCAATCAAACTCACCCTACGCCTTGATGAAGTCGAGGACTCCTATTCGGCCCTGGTCTAGCTATTGGCGTGGTACACCGGTCAGATAACCAGTCCACCGCTATGCCACTCAAAAATTCGCTCGCAGGCGTTTAACTATAACTCAGTCCGTTCACAACGCACAATAAGTGTGGCGGCCAACACAGTGAACAACGCTTAATCGCAAGGACTCTAGAGTCGCACTCGGATTCGCTCTCGACAGATGTGCTCTCCCAATCAAGTACTGAGGAGAGACTTGTTCCTCGCTCTTTGAGTACACGTAAGAGCGCACACGCTCTCGTTACGTGTTCTCTCTCCAAGAGCGACGACGGAACGGCCCCTCTCCACGCCAGACGTGAAGGGGTATATCTTTCGGTCTCTTCCATTACTCCTTCAGCTCAAGGCGTCAGAAATATCGTCTGCCAATCAGAATTGCTCTTCTAAAATGGGCGAATGACGTTTTGTTTAAGGCGACCAATCCGGAAATCTGTTGCATCGGCGTTTGGTGTTTGCTGTCTCCCTGTGAAAATCTCTGAAACTGCATGCTGTATTTGTAAAGAATGCGTAGGCTGGGCGCTCCCACACAATGTAGTGGAATTTGCTTTTAAGCCCAACACGGGGTCGTTCCTCTTTTCACTCGGGAAAACGCTGTCTGCTCTAAGGGCGGTCACCGGCCGACGTAGATAGGATGGGACCGGCCTCCTGGCGTGCGGTTGCCTCTCTCGAACTAAAATCTCGTGTGACCATCGTGTCTGGAATGTGTGTGTGTGTGTGTGTGTGTGTGTGTGTGTGTGTGTACGCCAGTCTCGAGTAATTCAACCATGGTGCGCTTACTCGTTGTTTGCATATCGTTTACATGAATTCATACAACATTGACTTTATCTTACCGAGTCTGGGTTCGAAAGAAGCGTCTTGATGTGCGGAATATGATTGTGAGGGCGGAATATGTAAGCAATTAAGATCAGGAGACCATGACATCTGACAGTGTAATTACAAATTTAGTTTTCCGATTTTTTTCCCATCTGGTTCCACTGTGAAACCTTTCTTTATGCAAAATTTCATGATTCTAGGCCAACGGAAAGTACGCTATAGGTTTTGATGAGCGAGTTTTGGAGTATTAAAATATGGATATACATGGTTGTATCTTCCGACTGCATTGATTTAAAACCTTCAACTTTTTACTCCCCACCCCACTCAAAAGGACTGTGGACCACAGTAAATCACACAAATTTCAACATGATACGTCTGTCCATTCCTCAGAAGAAGGTTTTTTGACAGTCAGATAGAGAGACACACAGACGGACAACAAAGGAATGATATAAGAGTTGTGTTTGTACCAATCGAGGCATGGAAGGCTAAAACCAGTCAATTAACTGTCTCATAGTTCGACTCTTAATTGCTGAATTTGACCCAGGTTGATCGGTGTATGCGACCGCCGAGTGGATTCCATGCAGGTCTGTCTTCCCTCGCTCTCTCGCAAATTAGTTCTGTCCGTTAAGTGTACGAGAGTAGCAGTAAGGGAATAGTAAAGGAGAGATTTTTAGAATGTTGGAATTTATTTGGTCGGTAACCGTAAGAAGCAAAGGTCGTGGAGCTAGACACAGTGACTACGGAGACTATGGCTCTTGACTGTTCGGAGTGGCTAAAGCGCCTTCAGGAGACGGGTGATTCTGCTGGCTGTTTGCGGCTTCTGCCGCGTAGCTCTGTGGAGTAATCCTCCCCGGAAGCTATCGCGGAACGTGCGACTAGCTCGCTACTGCGCCTCAGGCAGACACTTTGAATGACAAAAGACGACTGACCCGCCGCACCCACACCTGCTGCTGCGGCCGCTCGCCTCTGACCCGGAACAGTCGAATAGGCCCACGGCCGTAGCGGGGTGGGGGAAGACGCCCGCTCCTATCGGCCCCACGGCGGGCGCTGCTCGGTCTGCCATTGTCTGCGCTGAATATGCAGACGGTCGATGCGCGAGTGCTGCCGCGAAGAAAGGACCGGGCCGGGCTGTGCTTCCGCGGCGCGCGTGTATCCCCCCTGCCCCTGCCCTTCACTGCTCTGGCGCGACCTTGATCGCAGGGCGCGCACTGCCAAACCTTCCGCAACGGCGCTCCTCGCTTCAGAAGCCGCCTAGGGCGAGGTGGTGCGATAGCGTGACACTGGCCGCGTATTCTGGTGCGAACACCCAATTCCGTAGTTCAGAAAAGGTCCGAGAAGGGTCCACTAGCCCCCTGACCAATGGTTGCCAGGTGACCGGCCTTAGCCTGACATGTCCGACTTGTTACGTTGCACCCCGCCTCTACTCGTCGACCAGCAACCCATCAGCGACCCCCACACCAAAGCCAGTGTAAAGGCACGCCCTATTCTCTTCCCCATCCTGTCACAATCTCTAATGACCTCATCGTCGATGGTACCTTCCACTCCAGACCACTACATAATTGCATAACATGACGGAATCAATGCAGTTACAACCCATTAGTCAAAGGACACCACATTGGCAGTTAGTATGTTACGATAATAATATACCCTACTTAAAATATTATAATAAAAATGTAACAGTAATTTTTAGCTTTACATCATTACACTTTACTACATAACGCCTTCCTAATGTTCTTTGCGGTGTGGCCAAGAGAAGAGCCAACTAACACATAAAGAAAAGTATTTTGCATCCCGCCTGGATAGGCGGCGCGCGGGTCTGCTCCTGTGCACTGCTTCTGCAAAATAGACCGAGAGTGAAGGACGCGAGTAGGAGCAGGAAAGGTGAAGTGCTTCAGTACTGCGTACAGGTTAAAGCTCTTTTACTGGTGTAAGAACATATACAAATTATTATACTATTTCACTTTGCGTACAGATGAGCACGTATGTACGAACCCGTTCTTGCATCGACGCTAACAGCTACTAGAAGCTACAAAGGTAAATCTGTAGTGGCTCGCCCACTTTGAAAATGAAACAATGTTGGTCGGTCGACTGCTCGGAATCAAATGGGTAGAATATGGAGCGGCGCTCGTAGAGCTGCACAGCGCCGGCTTGTGGGCGCTGTCGTCGGTGTCATAGTGCCAACCTAAGAACTTGTACTTACACTGTGGTATCGTAGCTATCGATACATCAAAAAGGATACCACACTTACATGTAGTACAAAACCGTCAATCTCTCCACGTTAGGAGATATTTTGCGAATTTCACGAAGGCTTACAAGGTGAGAACACTACAGTAGAGAGTAAGAAGTGAAATTATGGGAAGAGGATACCGAGAGAGCCGGCCGAGGTGGCCGAGCGGTTCTAGGCGCTACCGTCTGAAAGGGGACGTTTCGCCTGACAGTGTGGAATTTTTCAGTTTTGTGCGACATGAGACGAGTTTCAAGAATAACATCTTTCTTCTCTAAAAAACACAAAACAGCATGTGTGTATTATGTTGACCAGTGCTTTTGGTTCCTATGTTACTTAATTTCGGTATTAATGTTAATAAAGCAATATTATTTAAGATAACTGACAGTTTTACACGTTCTCGTCCATAATGGACTGTTTTTTATGCTGGACTGAAAAGTTAAATTAGAAAGTACAGAGAACTTCTATATCAGTCGTTTTACTTGATAAGCACAAAGTTTTTTGATGTTCACCCAACATCTTCAGGTGGTAGATTGGTCAAATTAATTGATGAAGCTGAACTACTTCTACTGTTACTTGAACAGCGAAAAACGAGCTTTCGTGGAAAGACATACTTGCTGATGTAACGGCCCTCTTGAGCGGTTGAATTTTTCTGAACGTGTATACCCGGTACAGAATAACGAAGCAATTGACAGCGAAGCAATTGTTTCATATTTTTAATTATCAAGACTGCTTAAAACAGTAGTTTTAGGAGCTTTTTCCTTAACTTTCAAAGGGAAGAGCCCTTGGTCTTCATTCTCTTCTAGGCAACCGCCCCCACCCACAAAGCTTCATTAATCCGCCCCCGAGTGTCAGTGCCAGTCTGAACGAATGCGATCACGAATAGAAAACAGTTACACGATTTTAGTCATAGTATTGAGCATTACAGAGCTTAATTCTTGGAATTTTTTGCTATCACTGGAGACTTTCACTGCAGTCAGAAATTACAGTGGGTCGAAAAAAGTATTCGTCTAGTTTTAATTTAAAAAAAAAAGAATTAAGTATATCTCACGTGAAAGGAAGGGGATGTAAAATGCTAACATCCAGTCATATGCAACGAACCTTAGCAAGTCATTTTTATTGACGGACAAAGAAATAAATACATCCATAGCGATAAAAAATTTGACAAAATGGACAATTTATTCAAGACCGGCTTCAAAACGTATTCGTCCACTCATAATATTTTTTTTTAATTAACAATCTTAAAATATGATTTCGATCACAAAAAATATATTTAGTGGGGTTTCCCTTAGCAGCTATTAGTGCTTGTAGTCGTTTGGGCATCGACTTGACCAAGTTTGCCGTCAGAGAGGCTGGAATTCGGTCCCATTCGTCTTGAAGTGCTTCTTTTAGGTCTCTCTTGTAAGAAATATGTCTTCTCCTGGTGCCATCTTCCAGTAGTCTCCAAAGGTGTTCAACAAGATTGATGTCTAGGCTCTGAGGATGGGTGTTTAGTCGTTTTGGAGTATTGTACAGGAGCCACAGCTTTGTATTTAGAGCCATATGCTTTGGGTCGTTATCTTGTTGAAAAATGTAATTATCTTGTACACCCAGTTTTTCGGCGCTAGGATTCAAATGGTTCAAATGCCTCTAAGCACTATGGGACTTAACATCTGAGGTCATCAGTCCCCTAGAACTACTTATACTTAACCTAAGGACATCACACACATCCATGCCCGAGGCAGGATTCTAACTTGCGACCGGCGCAGCAGCGCGGTTCCGGTTTGAACCGCCTAGAACCGTTCGGTCACAGCGGCCGGCGCAAGAATTCAGATTGTCCTTCAAATGTTGGTGTACATATGCGTTTAACTGTTGGCGCAAGATTGCGTGCCGGCCGAAGTGGCCGTGCGGTTAAAGGCGCTGCAGTCTGGAACCGCAAGACCGCTACGGTCGCAGGTTCGAATCCTGCCTCGGGCATGGGTGTTTGTGATGTCCTTAAGTTAGTTAGGTTTAACTAGTTCTAAGTTCTAGGGGACTAATGACCTCAGCAGTTGAGTCCCATAGTGCTCAGAGCCATTTGAACGATTTGAACAAGACTGCGTGGCAACAACTCCGCATTCTTCTGACGTCACACCATTCGCCTGCCATCCAACCCGAATACGTTATATTTACTCTCGTCAGAAAATATTACTCTATTCCAGAAGTCTTCCTTCTTGAATCTATGTTCCATCGCAAAATGAAGACGATTCTTTCTAATCTGTTCACTGACCCAAAATTTCTTGCACGCTACCCGGCCGTGATACCCATACGTTTTGAAGGTATTTCTGATTGTGTTGGCACACACCTTCTTTCCCCTAGACAGGAGCGCTGATTTTAGGTTTCTCCTTCATTTCCCTCATGATAAATCTCACGTCTGCATCAGTTAAAGTATGAGGGCGTCCGGTACGTGGATGGTTTCTTAATGATTTTGTTGTGCAAAATCGGTCTATTATCGACGACCGTCGATCTAGGTCTACCGACTACTTTAGCAGTCTCGTAAGAAGATTTGCACTCATTATGTAAGCGCAGAACAAGATTCCTTTCGATCAGCGCCGTCTTACTACCCTCACGGCCCATGGCGGTAATTGCACTGTATCGGCGCCGTTCAGAACCACAATAGGCGATAGAGTGGGGCCGCGCACGGTTGACTCTAGTGTGTGCCGTGGGTCAGAGTTATAGTTTAATCGCTGCACGCAGAATTTCGGCATGTTCAGATGGTGGACGAATACTTTATGAACTAGCTCTTGTATAACACTTTCTATTTTGTTATGCTTGCTGTCGATTTGGATGTATTTCTTTCCTTGCTTTTCAACAAAAATGACTTACAGAGGTACTTCTTACATGACTGGCTCTTTAGATTTTGTATACATTTCTTTTCATGACCCACAGACTTTGTTTTCTAAAAGATACACAGCTAGACGAAAACTTTTTGGACTCACTGTACGTGTGCGCACCAGCCAGCACGCTGAGATGTGTCGACCTCTAATTGTTAAGACAGTCTACTTCTGAAGAATCCAGTACTTGCATAGTTCCGATAAACTTACAATATTTGATGTGTGTTAACACATCATTACTCGATAGAAACTCACAGTAGTTGTTTTGTAAATAATCTAGTACAACCTTTGTGTTCCACCCAAATATGTGACATCGACACCAGGTTTTAGAAGTGGTATCTGTATCTCTGTATAATGAGTTTGTATATATCGATGTATAAACAAGTACTACACATGAGGTCACTAATAATCTGCTTTAGCAACTGCTCCATACACTTTTACATGAGAGTATGTCATATTTAATGTCAGGATCACCTTATCCAAACGGTGCTGTATCGACTAGATGCTATTATCACGTTGTACAAAACAATAACGCATACAAAGAAATGAGTGACGCCTGATGACAACAGCGTACAGTCGAAACGAATGCGATAGTTGTGAACTGATCAATATTATGAACGTTTTGTCTTTATGAATAAAACCTGAAAATGCTTTTGATATAGTGATTCAAATACAACGATGAACTGTCAATCAACGATTAGATCATATTTTTACTACAAAGTCACATAAGTAATGTAGTAATATATTCCTCTCTTCTGTACATAATTAATCTAATCATTACTTACGGCCATCGAAATCATGCACTTAAAATGTGAAACAGCCCCAGTATTTCAGTAGATCTCACATCAAATGAGTGCGCAGCAGTTCGCTATTTAAAACGTTATTTGTTGCGTAAACAAAACCGTTTCAAAGAGAAAGAGGGCAATTCTGAAAACGTCAACAAGCTGATGGCTCGGGTTAGCAGCGGTATGTCAAGAGCCGCTAAAAAATATGAACCTGGAATTTTCGACTGCTCACAGAGCATTAAAACTCTGGGGCACGAGTGTACACGGGAATATAAACCCACACGAAGGTGCTGAACTTTGGCAGAACGTTTATCCGCCTACCATATACAATACAATAAGATCCCCTATCCCTTATTCCACATTTTAGCGAAAAAAGTTTCACCTCTGGTATCCTCTTGGATCGAACATGTAAACATGGAAAATGTCAATGTACAGACTATTCCAGAATCGCTAAGGGCGCTATATCAACTTAGTTGGGGTATGTTTTCGTTATTGGATTTCGGCTGGTTTTGTGCTAGCAATTGCAGTTATAATTGCTGTTCACATGTTATCATATGCCGTTTCTAGTACACAGAAGCGTTATTTCATGCGACCGATGACCTCAACAATTTGGTCCCATAGGAACATACCACAAATTTCCAATTCCCTTTATTTTATTATATATATCTTCTTTATCCCACAAGAAGTAAACCTAATTCATCTTCACAAATTCAGAATTCATATATTCTTTTTACATCAACTTCAGTTGAGCAAGTGGTTCTTTTTTTTAACAGATTTCTTCATTTTAGATATTTGTTATTTTTCATTTTTACTCTACTATATTCCCACACAACTTAAGTTTCAACATCATTACGACTGAAATTTTCGTGAATTTGCACTTATAACTACTATTGGTAGTATAAATTGTAATTTTGTACTCTATGGTCATTTTCTTACGAAAAGCCCGTTAAAGTACGTGTTAGTCAGCGGGGACTTATTAAATTATGTTCACTATGGTTTCTCTGCGCTATACATAATATTCATTCACTGTTGTTCAAAAACGATTCATTATACCCAGTCTAGCCGGCCGAAGTGGCCGTGCGGTTCTAGGCGCTGCAGTCTGGAACCGCGAGGCCGCTGCGGTCGCAGGTTCGAATCCTGCCTCGGGCATGGATGTGTGTGATGCCCTTAGGTTAGTTAGGTTTAACTAGTTCTAAGTTCTAGGGGGCTAATGACCTCAGAAGTTGAGTCCCATAGTGCTCAGAGCCATTTGAACCATTATACCCTGTCTGAATTGTAACCTTTTGTTTCTCAGGTTTCGTTGACTACAATTTTCAACAAAACTGTTGGAAACGTATAAGTATTTTTAGCAATGTTTTCATTTTAATTTCTTAAGTTTAATTTGGTCAGTATACAGATAAATGGCAGTTGTTAGGCATCGTCAGAAGGGTTCATATGATTATGCTGTGAGAAATTCTCATTTCACAGTTGCATAATTACGTATTACTTTGGCATTCTCTCTTTCTCTGTACATTATTCATAATATTCAGCATATAGTACGTACACACACTGCATTTGGAACTGCAAATGCTCCAGTCGCTATAGCGATACATATGCTGTCATTGTGGGAAAGGACGTTTTCGTCATACAAATTCGTGTCTTTTGATCAGTTTAGATGCTAGATACACTACGTCTGTGCAAACGAAACACACGAAAGGAGTCCTTTAACTTCTCTTCGTTCATCCCCGAGCACTTTCTACACTTAGCGCGATGTGAAGAGCGGTAAGTTTGTACCTTCCTAAGCTTGTCGCAACTGAATGGTTGGTGCACAAATCTTCCGTTATGACTCCCTTACTGAATTTGATCTAGGCCAAGTCTTGGTCAGCTCCTATTTTCACAAGATTTATAACCTGTACTTCCGTATTTTAATATTTCGAAGCGGATGTTTCTTACATGTAAGTTTTATTACCTATTTGTGGTGCCTTCTGTGACTACATCTGTTACTTACCAATTTGGACATCATGCAATAAATCTACTTAGAATACGGGGTGTCCGTTTCAAACCTTCCACATTTGAAACGCTCAGGTAAAGAAACTACAGTAGATACGTTAGTGAAATTGCACCATATGATAAAGCTTCGCAGAGAACTTATTCAGTACAGCTCTACATGTGAAGCATTCGTAGCACGAAGAATATCGAGTCTGCATTCAGTTTATTTTGATGTTCTTAGTAACATGTCCTCTGTGAGTGTTGCAATCGCATTAGTGATACGACGTCTAATCATGGGAATATCGTCCACTCTAGTAGCATACATGCGGTCCTTCACGAATCCTCACAAGAAGAAATCCTGTGTGTAATGTCGGGGGAACGTGGTGGCTGTGGTGTCACCGCCAGACACCACACTTGCTAGGTGGTAGCCTTTAAATCGGCCGCGGTCCGTTAGTATACGTCGGACCCGCGTGTCGCCACTATCAGTGATTGCAGACCGAGCGCCGCCACACGGCAGGTCTAGAGACACTTCCTAGCACTCGCCCAGTTGTACAGCCGACTTTGCTAGTGATGGTTCACTGACAAATCACGCTCTCATTTGCCGAGACGATAGTTAGCATAGCCTTCAGCTACGTCATTTGCTACGACCTAGCAAGGCGCCATTACCAGTTACTATTGATGCTGTAAAACATGTACCGCCAAGAGCGATTTTCACCAATTATGGATTAAAGTTAAGTATTCCAGAAGATACGTACGTTTTTTGCTAGTCTCAATTCCTTGTCCTGTTCCAGACCTCACGCCAGCATGCGTGAGCTTAAACGCGTGCCTTTCGGCTTCCTCATAGTGGGTTGGCTGTCTTGGCAATCCACAACAGTGGCCATGCTATGGGACCTCGACGTTCTATCAAACGACTGGGAAATTTCCGGTAACTTGCGAACCGCCGTTGACCACTATGGCGGAGCTCCATCTTGTTGAAAGATGAAGATGTGTTGCAAGTATTGTAGATGAGAATATACAAACTCTTAAAGCATGTCCGTATACTGTAGTATCGTAGCGTATCGACAGTACCGGAGCCGGGGCCTCGAAGATCGATTCCTGCGATTGCTGCGAGCAACTCTTTGAATATCGCCGTCGACCTATGAACAAGTTGCCTAAGCTGCAGGAATGGGGGTACTAGTCTTACACTTCAAGATTACCTCTAGTTGCTAGTTGGTGCCGAATGTTGTAACAAGTTGCAAGCGCACTTAGACGCACGCCCGTCTCGGGACTCTGCTCGCAGCTATTTAGCAGCGTCTGCCATAATTTCTCAGCAGTGTAACATTCCTTTACCCACAAATTGAGTAAAATACATTTATTTAAAGTGGACTTGGGTCAACTAATCTTTTGCTTGCTGTTCAGATTCCTACAGCGAAAGATCGCTCTGGGTGCCTTCCATCCATTTATCATTAGCAATGAGGACATAACAGTTTGCTCCTCAGAACACAGCAGCTGACGACTCACATCGTAACAAACACACTGACCCATTCACTGTGTTTCCTGCAGAGAAGAACGGTCCAACAATCCTGTCATTCAGTTTATGGCTATTAACATGAATGTGCGCAACGGAAGATAATAAACGCTAAAATTAAGATTTGGCCCTGTCTGACCACCCCCTGAAGCAAATCTCAGGATCCTTTAATTCTATAAATTACAACCTATACATAAATGAAAGATGAAGGCAACTAATACTACTAAGTGATAAAGTTGTTCCTGCTTATATATTTATTGTCGATTAAAAAAAGCCTTTATATTACAAAGTTTACATTTCCTAAGTAAAATTACTAATCAATTGCCCAACTCTGCCTCTTATTATAACTGCGCGATCTAATATCAATAACGCGAAATGACTGACATCATCTACGTACCAAACACTAGAAGACACTACTTTCAAAAATGATCTACGGTGGTGTGGAACCTCAGTGGAAATAAACTAACGTGATCACTGCTGTTTAGATTTATAGCCCTAATGACCCGGAGCAATTTGTGATATCATCGTATGTACTGCGTCCGGTGCGTCGAAGTGATGGTTCTCGTACTCATCTGCGACGACGGAAGAATTGCAGCCACAAATAAAATCTTTCAAACACTAGGACGGCAGAAGGCGGTCCTCTGACTAATATACTCTAATACTGTCTTCTCCACTCTGTGTTCTACGGACGAGAAACGCGAACTATCAGCCACAAGGATGGAGTTCAGATAACGTCTCAACGTAAGTGTAGGCAGAGGAAGTGCTCTCAATTACTGAACGCTATCTGCTCAACGACGACTTCCAACCCGGAGGTGAAGTCCAGAATCGTACAGGTTCGCAACAGTACAGTGCCTAACTGTTCTAACTATAAACTCTCCTGAGAGTAAATACAGCAAGTACGTCTGCACCAGCAAAGCTGATACCGAGCGACAGACACACACGGACGCTCACAACGGAAAACTTCGTCTCTCCTCCGCTGGCCTCCCAGCAAGGCTCGGCTCCCCACCGTCGTAATTCCGAAAACGAATCATATTTCCGAAACCGCTGAATATTATCCCTCTCTACAGATTCTTCCGAACGCAGATCAACCATATTTTAGTCTTTCAGCGTTCAGCGCGGAAAGTTTGCGAGGAAAAACGTATACTCGTATAATGGTACGGTTCTGAGTAAAAGTCCTTGGAAATAACCCCGCCTGCGTGATTTACAAGGTGAAGCTTCCTTGTTCCTCTCAGCTGCGTCCAAGATTTTCGTAGTTTCCGAAGTATAATCCTTCCCGTCCGGCTACAGAGCGGCTGGTCGCCACTCTATTGTGCCCCAACGCCCAGGTGTCTCAACGTCCGTCTTGCTAGTTCCTGTGTTTAAGCAGCACCAACACACCTGTGTAGTCCTTCCACCCAAGGCTTGAGTTCCGCCTTCCGTTTCATTGCCACTGTCGTTCCAACCTCTACTAGTAGATAATAAAGACACTCCATCTTTCATGCAATAAGCGTTAACAGTTATTTACAAGGCGTACGTGACAATGTCAATCTCCTTTATGTACTCCTATATACGATGTACAACCTATCAAATGATACGTAATTGTGTTTGTAAATCACAGCGAAGTATGTGGATGGGTGCTTGTAAGGTGGGAAATTATAGCCACCTTGCACAATGATAGCATGCGGATGTTGCTAGACCGAAATCCGAACATTATATCGATTAACCGTTTCTGATACATGAAAGGCTACCTCATCTGAGAATAAACATTTTTCCAGGGAGCTGACACTCGCGTCAATATGCTGCAGTGTATCAATAGCAAATCATTTTATGTACGACTTGATACACAATGGTAAGGAGAGGTAGGCTGCTGAGCAGTGTGGCAGCTGTCGTCATAGGAAAGCTGGAAAGGGGCAGGAATGATTAGCGAACAAGTTAATCACAACAAACAGAAGATTTACTTAACTCGTTTTTCTTCAAATGAATGAAAAAATTACAAATAATGCAGTAAGTAACAGAGTACAGCTATTACAACAGCAACACGATGGTGGTGGGGCCACGGCTAGGAAGCAACAGCTTAGTTTCATGTAGCGATCTGGCCCTCGAGCGCGACTCGCTCTGAATCGCAGCCACCGGCTGTTCCTATGCTGCGGCGGCAGAGTGCGCTCTTGGTACGGAGCCACTGTAGATGTGCACGACTGGGTCCACCAGACCACGCGCGACCGCTGTCTGCGTCAGCCGGAAACCTGCGATTCCGTGCTTCAACGACCGTGGTGTGGTATCGATACTTGATACCACAAATTGTTGTCAACATTGTGTGGCGTTCAGCAAAGGATGTTGCAGAATTTTCACTCTGTAAGCATGCAAACGAAGACTACATTCTATTGTCTAATGAAATGTTGCTTGGGATATCTGAAGTTGCCTAGATGCCTGCCATATCGACTTACTTTGGCTTCTGAGACACGCTTATCTGATTATCTCCATTAACTCGCTCGAAACGTTATGAAGTGCACTGAGAGAATGTTCCAGAACACTTCCAGTTGACAGAAACTTACGGCAACATTACTTACAAGGGAACATCCCCATCGCACCCCCCTCAGATTTAGTTATAAGTTAACACAGTGGATAGGCCTTGTAAAACTAAACACAGATCAATCGAGACAACAGGAAGAAGTTGTGTGGAAATATGAAAAAATATGCAAAATATACAAACTGAATAGTCCATGCGCAAGATATGCAACAACAAGAAAAGAGCAAGCCAAAGAGTGCCGTGGTCCTGTGGTTAGCGTCAGCAGCTGCGGACAGAGAGGTCCTAGGTTCAAGCCTTCCCTCGGGTGAAAAATTTAACTTTTTTTCAGTTTATGTGACAAACGCTTATGTTTTCATCTCTTTTTTGGGAGTGATTATCATATCCACAAGGAAACGTAAATCGGGCAAGGTAAAAGAATCTTTTTACCCATTCGCCAAGTGTACAAGTTAGGTGGGTTGACAACATATTCCTGTCATGTGACGCACATGCCGCCACCAGTGTTGTATAGAATATATCAGACGTGTTTTCCTGTGGAGGAATCGGTTGACCTATGACCTTGCGATCAAATGTTTTCGGTTCCCATTGGAGAGGCACGTCCTTTCGTCTACTAATCTCACAGTTTTGCGGTGCGGTCGCAAAACACAGACACTAAAGTTATTACAGTGAACAAACACGTCAATGAACGAACGGACAGATCATAACTTTGCAAAAATAAAGAAGATAAACTTTTCACCCAAGGGCAGAATTGAACCAAAGACCTCTCATTCCGCAGCTGCTCACGCTAACCACGGGACCACGGCACTCCTGAGTTCACACTTTCCTTGATGTCGTATATCTTGCACATGGACTACTCAGTTTGCATATTTTGCTTATTTTTTCATAGTTACACACAACTTCTTCCTGTTTTCTCGATTGATCTGTGTTTAGTTTCTCAAGGGCTATCCACTGTGCCAACTTATAACTAAATCTGAGGGGGGTGCAATGGGGAGGTTCCCTTGTTAGTTGTTTTAACATCTGGCTAATCACATCTGTACAACTTACGATAACTTCGTTTGACAGTAATCGGCGACTTTGTTTCTAGAAACCACACTACTGTTTGTGTCAATTGTTGTGGAGTCGCCATTTTCACTTCATGCGATCATGCTGCAGTCCGGCGACAACAATTAGCAAATCTGATGTGGGAATACAAATTCTCATTGCCGTATCTACTGTAGCTTTTTTTTTATCCTAGCCCTCTGAAATGTGGGAGGTTTGAAGGGGACACCCTGTGTTTGCTAGTCTCATTTGTAACATATGATTCTTGTGTCCTGCAACCACGACATGTACGTTAGCCACATTAAGAGCAGGGCCCCATGTTTCCAGCAAGGGACAAGACAAGCACAGCGCAGGCAAATACGTGGTCCAAAGGGGTAAAGAACAAAGCACAGCATGCTATGACTCAGAACTGCACGTGTACGTGCCATATTCAAAATCTCCTCGCAATGTTTAGGAACCATTACGTGTAGCGCATTACCGCACATCTGTTTTTCACCCTTGATGAATTGCCTATTGCTGCGACAAGTTCGAATCTACTCGACCTTTTCGCCGGCAGCTGAAATATAGTTTACTTCCACGCTAACGGTGAACGTCATGTTTGAGGTTTGTCACAAAAGAAACTAGTGTGATGCTGCGAATTTACGTACTTAAAAGATATTTTCTGTCAGTAGTGATTGCGCGCCCGCATCTCGTGGTCGTGCGGTAGCGTTCTCGCTTCCCACGCCCGGGTTCCCGGGTTCGATTCCCGGCGGGGTCAGGGATTTTCTCTGCCTCGTGATGGCTGGGTGTTGTGTGCTGTCCTTAGGTTAGTTAGGTTTAAGTAGTTCTAAGTTCTAGGGGACTGATGACCATAGATGTTAAGTCCCATAGTGCTCAGAGCCCTTTGAGTAGTGATTGCGTTTTCCTTAGCACCCGTTTGGGTTCACACTCCAGTTGTTGAAAACATTTTTGCAAGTGTTAAAAACTGAATATTTAGTGCTGTGCAGCTTTGATGCATGTGACGTAGATCAATTTTGACATGTAAGTGTCTACAAAATCTTCTCGTATGAGCTTAATTTCCTTTATTGAAACTTTATTCGGCGGACAAGTTTCTGGCACTGCAATCTGCGGTTAGAGCATATACAGTCAAAGGGATTAAAATATTAAATCCATGTAGCTTTCTTGAATAGCTATTGTATATTGGTATGGGAAACTATCTACTACAAAGTGATTGGACAGTAGATGATATGCCACGCCTGCAGCAAAGTAAACACCGAGCTCTGAACCACACGGTGCCACGTTTGCGTGTATGTAAACACAAGGAACCATTCTACACCATATGGCCGTGTACAGCTCTAAGCTGTGCGCATTCTAGTCCAATGACATACGTGGAATACTTGCTCAACCATTATGAATGCTGTGTAACACGCAACTGTTTAACTGTTTAAAAATACAGACAACTGCGACCAGTCACATGTGAAATACTTAGTTTCGCCGTTATTCACATCTATTTTCAAATGGGATTCAGAAGTCACGTATTTCTTTCACTAGCATAATGCAGGGTACTGGTTTGCTGCAGTTTGGGCTGTAATGCAGTTAATATTCCTCTCCAGCTGGTATTTTCATTGCCTGAAAGCCAAAGCATTAAGCACTACTCGCTATAAACAGTGATATCACCATAAAGACGTCAGCATTAAGCATGTGCTGTACAATTGATGTACATTTCAAATTAAGTGGCCAACTCGTGGTTGAAATAGGAGCCTCCAGGAGGATATCAACAACAATGCCGTCCATATCGCTGCAAGCCAGTACCCAGCATCGTGCTACAAACATACGTATACTATGTGATCAAAAGTATCCGAACACCCCCAGAAACATTAGTTATTTATATTAGGTGCTTTATGCTGACACCTACAGCAAGGTACACCATATCAGCGACCTCAGTAGTCGTTAGACATAGTAGGAGAGCAGAATGTGGCGCTCCGCGGAACTCAATGAACTTTGGACGTGGTCAGGTGATCGGGTGTCACTTGCGTCATACATGAGTACGCGAGATTTCCACACTCCTAAACATCCCTAGGTCCACTGGTTCCGATGTGATAGTGAAGTTTAAACGTGAAGGGACGCGTACACCACAAAAGTATACAGGCCGACCTCATCTGTTGACTGACAGAGACAACTGACAGTTGAAGAGGGCCGTAATGTGTAATAGGCAGACATCTATCCAGACCATCACACAGTAATTCCAAACTGTGTCAGGATCCACTGGAAGTACTATGACAGTTAGGTGGGAGGTGAGAAAACTTATTCATGGTAGAGCCGCTGCTCATAAGCCACACATCAAGCCGGAAAATGCCAAACGACGCCTGGCTTGGTGTAAGGAGCGTAAACATTAGACAATTGATCAGTGGAAAAACATTGTGGCGATCCGATGGTAGGGTACGGCGAATGCCCGGTGAACGTCATCTGCCAGCGTGTGTAGCGCCAGCAGCAAAATTCGGAGGCGGTTTTGTTATAGTGTGGTTGTGTTTTTCATGGAGGGAGCTTGCACCTCCTTGTTGTTTTGCGTGGCGCTATAACAGCAAAGGCCTACATTGATGTTTTAACCACCTTCTTCCCTTCCACTGTTAAAGAGCAATTCGTGGCTGGCAGGTGCATCTTTCAGCACGATCGAGCACCTGTTCATAATGCACGACCTGTAGCGGAGTGGTTACACGACAATAAGATCCCTGTAATGGACTGGCCTGCATAGAGTCCTGACGTGAATCCTATAGAACACCTCTGGGATGTTTTGGAACGCCGACTTCGTGCCAGGCCTCACGACCGACATCGATACCTCTCCTCAGTACAGTACTCCGTGAAGAATGACCTGCCATTCCCCAATAAACCTTCCAGCGCCTGATTGAACGTATGACTGCGAGAATGGAAGCTGTTATCAAGGCTATGGGTATCCAACACCATACTGAATTCCAGGATTGCCGATGGAGGTCGCCACGAACTTGGAAGTCATTTTCAGTCAGGTGTCCGGATAGTTCTGATCACATAGTGTATGTCATTCTGAATTGCACGTCTGAAGATGAGCCAGAGAAGGTTTCGAAAACTAGTTTATGGAAATAAAATATTACTTCAAGTGACTAGTCGTAATTACGTGTATTTATAAGCACATGAAATATGTTTTAGGCAGCTGCCCAAGGCACAAGTGAATATGAGTGAAATGTTAGCTACTGTTAACTTGTTATCCAGTGTGCACTGACTGCATCCAAATCGTGTGCTGGTCCTATGCGTGAAGCCACTATGAGCCGTGTTCACGACGATCGTTTACCTACAGTTGATGCTGTATAGCGTGGCGTAGCTGGCAGAGCGTTGCCCCGCATCACAAATCGTATTTACTGGTCGCTTCGGCGCCGAGGTTCGTGTTTACAGTCATGCCAATATCAGTATTGGCCTGTTATTCACATTAATACCAAATATTGGTGCACGCAGATAGCAGACGTTCTGCTGCAATAGAGATGAGCGTGTGGGCTTCCAGAGAGTGATGGTTTGAAGTAGTGGGTCACAGGAAGTCATTCTCATGTGGACCCTGGAAAAAGGAGGGAAGAGAGAGAGAGAGAGAGAGAGAGAGAGAGAGAGAGAGAGAGAGAGAGAGAGAGAGAGAGAGAGATAGAGAGGGTGGAATGGGCAATGTGTTAGTTGATTGCTAGGGGCGGGATCAGCGATATCATCCACTATAAACATGGTGATAGCCATCACAATATTTGGTTCGCAGATGAGCCTCGTTTACATACCCGCGCTGTGGCAACACGCCTTGGCTGCTGGGACGCCGTGCTGTCGCGTGTGCAGTTCAGCTGGGTCAACGCCCACCGTAGGCTGGCGTTGTCGGGTCACCATGCTGACAACTAGGAAATTATAGCTCAAAATTTCAGAGTTCGTGTGAATAACGAAAGGAAGCCTAGGTGAAAGCAGTAAGCGATGTAAGACTTTCGGATGATATTCTCAGCAGAATAATGTCCACTTCGTGATAAGAAAACTAGTAACATGAGTAGAAATATGCTAATAAAATCGAAAGAAAGGTAAACGTCGTATGGCATTGTTGGCTAGGATATTGCACGGAGTCGGTTCAGTCGCCTGCCGGAAAAGATGTTCTTTCTACATGCCCCTCCCCATGCGGATAAAAATGTTTCAAATGGCCCTAAGCACTATGGGAGTTAACATCAGAGGTCATCAGTCCCCTAGACTTAGAACTACTTAAACCTAACTAACCTAAGCACATCACACACATCCATGCCCGAGGCAAAATTCGAACCTGCGACCGTAGTGGTAGCACGGTTCTAGACTGAAGCGCCTACAACCGCTCGGCCACAGCGGCCGGCCCCATGCCGATAAGTGAGTGCTATGTCGTATATATTTATAGGTATGGGTGAATGTAATACTCGGAGTGTATAGTGTAAAGTTATGTTTTTGTTGGATGATGATGATGATGATGATAATGATCATCATGTTAGAAGGGAGATGATGAAACCCAGTGGCGGCGCATAGTCTGCTCTTCTCGAACAGCTCCAAGAGGGTCGGCTAGCTAAAAGTCCCCATCCTACAGACGGATCACAGTCAACAGTGTCACATGGCATCACTTCAGGAGACACTGCGAAGAGGTTTGGAAGTTTATCCAGAATATTGGCGCCAAGACTGGCTATTACGAAATTTACACCACCAGTTCTCCTCCCCGTGCCGTCCAAATACTGGCGGAGAAAATTTCGTTCACTGCGAGGATTCGAACCGGCGTACCACCGAAACGAGCGCCACAGCACAGGCGTTTGTTCACAACGTTAGCTGCGGAGGCGTGTGTAGAAGTGGAATATCAAGAGCAATATGTCAGTGTAGGGAAGCTAAGTAGATTATTAGCATTCTTGTCTGCCTTCGACAGCAAAGAGTTAGCGCTGGACGTGAAAGATAATTCGAGTAGTAAAGTACAGGCGATATACAGGTAGTGGACAAAAATATGGAAACACAAAAAAAAAATACATTATCGTGCTTAATCCGGTGCAGGAAAACCGTTGGCATTCAGAACAGCTTCCAGTGGTCTCGGAATGAATAAATACAGCTCTTGTATGGTTTTCTAGGGAAATATACACCATTCTTCCTGTTAAACAGTGGCAAGTGGAGGTAACAATGATAGAGGTTTACAGCGATCACGTACCCATCTCCCTAAAGTGCTGCCTGCCGCTGTGGCCGAGCGGCTCTATGCATTTCAGTCTGGAACCGCGCTGCTGCTACGATCGCAGGATCGAATCCTGCCTCGGGCATGGATGTGTGTGATGTCCTTAGATTATTTAGGTTTAAGTAGTTCTAAGTCTAGGGGACTGATGACCTCAGATGTTAACTCCCATTGTGCTTAGAGCCATTTGAACCATTTTGAACTCAAAAGTACTCCACTAACGCTCAGTAATACCGACATCTGGTGGCCGTAACGGCCAGGGGGAGCTCACAACACCAGTTCTGGACAATGCGAGCTTTGGGAACAGGGGCTCTGCCGTGTTGAAAACAGCATCGTCAGTACACAAACGTTGTACTGTGTGATGGACTTGATCAACCAAAATGCTCACAAAATCCTTGACAGTAATGCGACCTTGCAGAATAACGATGGAGCTCGTGGGATATCAAGACGTGGCTCCATATGTCGTCACCGATCCCCTGCCACGTTTAACTCTCGGCATGTAAACTCGGCCAGAAGTTACAAACGGTGTGAAACAAGACTCACCTGACTAAATGACTTTCTTCCATTATCCAGGTCTTACAGTTTCCGGCACCATGTTTTCCTATTACGGTCATTTTCATCACTGATCCGTGGATGTGAAATTCCAGCTATCCCTGCAGTTTCCTGACTATCGACCTCCTTCATCTTTTTATTTTTATTTATTTATATATTTTTTGTCGACAGTGTTCGCGAGTGCGAGATTCAGCTCTGCAGTGAGTTAGAGGATGATACTTTTCCACTCTTTCTACGTGTGGTATAAATCTTCTATATGTGCCTGTCGGAGCATCATACGCTTTGCCTACCTTGACTGTTCAAGCACCCAACATACGAGCATCAATAGTTTGCACACTTTCGGGAACATTTAGCTCCAGCATAACACACTCACAACTACACAGAACACTGTGATTGTGGTGTCACCGCCAGACACCACACTTGCTAGGTGGTAGCCTTTAAATCGGCCGCGGTCGCCACTGTCAGTGATTGCAGACCGAGCGCCGCCACACGGCAGGTCTAGAGAGACGTCCTAGCACTCGCCCCAGTTGTACAACCGACTTTGCTAGCGATGCTACACTGACAATTACGCTCTCATTTGCCGAGACGATAGTTAGCATAGCCTTCAGCTACGTCATTTGCTACGACCTAGCAAGGCGCCATTATCAGTTTATATTGAGATTGTACTTATGTATCATCAAGAGCGATGTTCTCCAATTATGGATTAAAATTAAGTATTTCACCATCTGCGTCCGTTTTTCTAAGTCCTAATTTCCTTGTCATTTTCCAGACCTCACGCCAGCCTGCGTGAGCTTAAATGCGTGCCTTTCGGCTTCCTCCAAACCCCGTGAATTGGCTCCTGCCAATTCACAACAGTGATGATCAGGACTGAAACTTGCAATGTATTGAGTGCGTAACACAGGGTCGTGGGCAAGTACAACAGCGTAACTAACAGGCTGGGCTAGCATTTGCATTTACATTCAAGCAAGCCTTTCTCACCGTGTTCCCATATTTATGTCCAATTCCTGTAATTACTGACGCAAAGGCCCTACTGGAAAGCAACCGAATTTTGTAAGATCCGTTTACAGGAATAGGCAATATACGAAGTACGGAACGTCGCTGATGGGTAAACAAAAGCTAAGATAAAACTTCTAACATTGTAACAATAATTGTGAGGGGCGTATGAAAAGTTTTAACAACAGACTTTGCGAACAGAGAACAGTGGAAGCGAAAACGTAACTATCAACGAACACAGAGTAGTGGAAAGAATAAAAGAATTATTCTATGAAGCGAGATTACAAGTCATAAAAGTTTAGGTAATAGCAGTGAGTGGAGACGAAATGCGTTCATCATAAAGCTGTGAATGGGGAAACTGGAAGTGCATGAGATGTGCTGCTGTACATACAAATTAAGCAGGCAGCTATAATACAAATAAACAAGTACTAGGCAGAATCGGTGACAGGAGAAGTTTATAGAAAATCTCTATTAGAAAATGTGACAAGCTACTACTGCATCTATTAGAGCGTCCAGGAATTAATGCAGAGAGAGTAAGTTTTCAGTGTGTGAAAGAAAACATTGAGAATTTTATGTGCGGTGGATATGCAGAGGTGAAAATATACGCAAAACACTTGGTGGTGTGGTGTACTGCATTCGAATTAGTGTTCAAACAAAGAAAACAAGTACTGATGTGGAGTGGAGGTGCAATTTCATTTATGAGAAGCATTTCCGGAAGAGTCTTAGCAGCTAGGGGAGAGTTTCGCGCTTGCTTTATTAACTGACAAGTGCATTCAAAAGTGCCAACTGCAAAAAATTTCTAAAAAGTGAGAAACATTAGCAGATAGAAGCTGAGAGATCGGTCGTGAGCCTTGTCCCGCTAGATCAGTATCGAAGAATATTGCCTACAAAAGATAAGCGGCTAAATTCGTGTCACAATTCAGCACACATTCGACTTTTTGGGGAATTTCAGTTACTTAGGCAGTTATTTAAATGATTGTTACTGTTGGCTGTTGTGACTCAAGACTCTTCCAAGTTTTTGTCTTTACTGTAAGTTGTGTGGTAGTCTAACAAGCTATCTGGATCGAACTCATAACTCCTGCATATTAAAATAATTCATGCATGTTAAAATCGTACGAAAACAAGGTGTAGCGCGTACAAGAGCACGTATTTTAATGTGTGATATTTTAATCTGTACGCACTTCAGTGTGTTAGCTTTCTTTTTTTTCCTGGGTCGAACAGCCTTCCTGAAAACACGTCACGTAATTTACTATCTGATGTTTTCTCCGTGGTGATAACTGTACCACTAAGTGAAGTATCCATGTCAGTATATACTTACCATTTTGCATCCACTTGTCCACACATCCGCTGACCTTCTGCTCAGGGGTAAATAAGCATTAATGGCTTGCTCATGCCCCGTGTACTTGGAGGTAAAATTCAACCTAAAAGCATAAGACGTGTAACAGCAGTATATATTAGTCGGCATTCGATATAAATATTGATGTAATTTTGATGATGACAACGCCCTCAGTCACCAATAAAAGATATATACTCTAACCTGCTACACACTGGTTCCTTATATTACATTCGAATGAGATTTTTTGTATTAAGCGATTGAGTCGGGTCGATTGTTTCCCGGTCACCAAGTTACTCCAGAATCATAAATGTAAAAGCGTAGCAATTGTTTGCACGGAATTGTATTTACTGATGTATTCCATAGATAGAACACTGTTCTGAATAAACATAGTCTCCAGATACAACGAAATAATATTTGAGAAATGGGCTTTATGAAGGCTCCACACGAAATATTCACTTGTTGGGAAATCGAAATTGCAAGAGGTTTCTGGCTATCCGTCTGTAATGAGTGCTACATTCAATTACTTGAAAACTTGTCGATTGTATTCAATTCAAACACGAAGATTAAAAACATCAGCTGTAATGATATGAAAGCAAAGATCATGACAAAACGTTTTTCGTTATTTAATAAATGATATCTATGAGAACTATCAATGTATTCAGAAATCTACAGGCTTCCCCACAGTGTAACACAAAGAATAATCTACGAATTTTACCGATACTTCGTAAATATTATTCACTGTAGACAGAGATTGCGAAATTAGAAATCATCTTGTGTATTACATGAAAAATACATATGAGTAACCATGTAAATAAGGAAAACATTGTCTTAGCAGCGTCTATGAATCAGTAGACCTACATCAGTGCCACGTTTTTGAGCTCTGTGAATGTTCCGCTAAGTATTTTTGGCGTTTCGGTCAAAAGATTATGTTTTGAGTGGCACATCCTCGTAGTAAAACAGTTTCAGTAGTAGATTACGAAGTAACGCATGCGCTTTAGTAAAAAGTCTTTCAGTAGTTTTATCTTTAGAACTGGCAGCTATCTAATATCGGAGGCTAATTTCGTAATCAAGTAGAATTTTCAAGGGCTCTCTTCTGCACAAGTAATTACAAAAAACAGCAACCTTGGATATCATTAAGTACAGGTGGACTCGGTTTGACGTTGAGTGAACTTCAGTTAATACTCTTCAAGAGTGCATTTTAATTGCTTTTCAGGCTTTACGTCCCACTGACGTCGAAAATTCATCGCCATTGGGGAGAAACGGCGATCAAAGCAAGCTATCTGGGGGGGGGGGGGGGGGGGGGTACGCAGTCCGATGAATAGTTCAAAAGCGCTCCAGCATCGCTTCCTGTAATAGAGTTTCATGCGGTCTCTAAATACAGAAAATGTCTCGTTGCTTTCCAAGGACTGAATAAAATGCAAACAGTTTCACGAATAGCACGCCGAACTGTTTGTTCTCATGTCGAATACTCTTAAACATTTGTACTTCCCTCAGACTTGAGAGCCATCAAAGAAAATAAAGTCTTCGTGTTGCTTGCACTTTTACCATGAAAGGTTTATTGCGATGTTTTGCTGCATTCATGCATCTATCTGAACATAATACTAACTTCCTTATGTGAAGACTACACAGTTATTTGTATAGTGTTTTACGACTTGCAGTCCCAGCGTCACTTCGCCTCATATTATTTCTTTGGTACTCCACGATAAACGCAATAGATCAAATTTGACTTGAATATAGGCTAAAAAAATTCATAGACAAAAATCACTCTAAATATCCTTCTCTACGCGCATCTGGATTGCCACATTTCACGTAAGCTGCTATTAAGATGAAAAAATTGATTTCTGCATCATCACAATTACATATACATGGATACTCTGCATATCACACTAAGTGCCTGGCAAAGGGTTCATCGAACCACTTTCACAATAGTTCTCTACTATTCCAATCTCAAACAGCGCGCGGAAAAAAGAACGCCTATATCTTTCCGTGCGACCTCTGGTTTCTCTTATTTTATTACAATGATCCATTCTCCCTATATAGATCGGCGCCAACAAAACATATTCGCATTCGGAGGAGAAAGTTGATGATTGAAATTTCGTGAGAAGATTCCGCCGCAACGAAGAACGCCTTTTTTTTAATGATGTCCGCCGCAAATCCTGTGTCATGTCAGTGACACTGTATCCCCTATTTCTCCAAAATATAAAACATGCTGCTCTTCTTTGAACTTTCTCGACGTACGCCATTAATCATTTCTGGTAAGGATCCCAAACCGCCGGCCGGAGTGGCCGCGCGCTTCTAGGCGCTACAGTCTGGAGCCGAGCGACCGCTACGGTCGCAGGTTCGAATCCTGGCTCGGGCATGGATCTGTCTGATGTCCATAGGTTAGTTAGGTTTAATTAGTTCTACGTTCTAGGCGACTGATGACCTCAGAAGTTAAGTCGCATAGTGCTTAGAGCCACTTTTGATCCCAAACCACTCAGCAGTACTCCAAAAGAGGAGGGACAGGCATAGTGTTGGCAGTCTCTTTAGCAGATCTGTTACATTTTCTAAGTGTTCTGCCAATAAAACGCAATCTGGTTTGCTTTCCCCACAACAGCTTCAATGTGTGGTTTTCAATTTTAATTATTCATAATTGTAACAGTTATGGATTTAGTTAAAGTTACGGCCTTTAGATTTGGCTAATTTATCGTGTAATCGAAGTTTAGCGAGTTCCTTTTAGCGCTCATGTGGATGATAGCACATTATCCATTACTCGGGGTCAACTGCTACACAGATGTCTCTTCCAAATCGTTATGTAATTTGTTTTGATCTTCTGATGACTTTACTACTACTAGACGATAAACGACAGCATCATCTGCAACAACCTAAGACGGATGCTGAGATTGTCTCTTAAATCGTTTACATAGATAAGGAACAACAGAGCGTCTATAACTCTACCTTGGGGAACTCCAGAAATCACTCCTGTTTTACTCGATGACTTTCCGTCAATTACTGCGAACTGTGACCTCTCTGACAGGAAATCAGAACCCACTCACATAACCGAGACGATATTCCATAAGCAGACAATTTCAGTACAAGCCGTTCGTGTGGTACAGTGTCAAAAGCCTTTGGAAATCTAGAAATACGGAATCAGTTTGAAATCCTTAATCAGTAGCACTCAACACTTCGTGTGAATAAAGAGCTAGCTGTGTTTCACAAGTACGACGTTTTCTAAATCCGTGTAGACTTATTTATCGTGTAACCTATGTTTAACGGATATCTGTTAGCACTTATGTGGATGAGATAGACCGTTCTCTTCGAGGTAATTAATGATGTTCGAACAAAATCCTGCTGCATATCGACATTAATGGTATGAGCCCGTAATTTAGTGAATTACTCCTACTACCTTTCTTGAATACTGATGCGACCTGTTCGATTTTCCAGTCCTTGGGTATGGATTTTTCGTCGAGCGAGCGGTTTTGTATGATTGTTAAGTATGGAGTTTATTGTCACAGTAAGGACAAAAGTGTTTCTCTAAATCGTCATTTCTTTTCTTTAACTGTTAGACAACTATTGTATTCTTCTAGCCTGTCGTTTCTCTTGCTCTCTTTCACGTCATCTGTTCATACAGACTGTGGAAAACGAAGTTCTGCTTAACCTAATTACTTCCATAGAAGTAAAAACTGCTGGCAGGAAGGCCAGAAGCAAACAAGTCCCGGGTGTCATGTGAAGTAGTGTACTGGAAACAAATGGTAGAAGTAGCAAAGAGAGAGAGAGAGAGAGAGAGAGAGAGAGAGAGAGAGAGAGAGAGAGAGAGATATTGCGCAACGTACTCCCGTGTCCAACTTGAGATGTTACTTCTAGGAATGAACAGTTGAATAGCCGGCCGAAGTGGCCGTGCGGTTAAAGGCGCTGCAGTCTGGAACCGCAAGACCGCTACGGTCGCAGGTTCGAATCCTGCCTCGGGCATGGATGTTTGTGATGTCCTTAGGTTAGTTAGGTTTAACTAGTTCTAAGTTCTAGGGGACTAATGACCTCAGCAGTTGAGTCCCATAGTGCTCAGAGCCATTTGAACCATTTGAACAGTTGAATAAAACTAGATAAAATCGCGAAAACAGAACCAGTGTTTCTCTTCAATATGAGCAGCATCAGTATGCCATTTGTAAGGACTCTATTTATGTTTCCCAATTTTCTCATCGCTCGCATGCTTCCATGATGCACGAACAGAAACTTGATCAATTTCTACCTCTCTAAGCTAGTATCAAGTAGATCGTTGGTGCTCTACGTTCTTTGATGCGAGAGTGCTTTTGGGAAGTAAGTTTGTATTGACGCTGGCTTCAGCTATTAGCTCTTAGGAAACTTGTGGCATGTTAACGTGCATTTCCCAAGTTAGGTGAGGGCCTCATACTTCAGCATAGACAGCTGCAGGGCGCCGTGGACTGGCAAATACCACGCAGAAATTCGATTTATTTTGTTCAGTGCGTTGTTTCAAATGAGTCACATTGCAACCCGGTCCTTATTCAGGCTAATTATCTAAAAGCTGTTAAATGGAACAGGTGTATTAACGTGTAATTTATTAGTGCCGTATGCTGTGAGAGAGTAGTAGTGCATGTGAATCAACTTGTCTTGATTTACTCTGAACCTATGTAGGCGGTTTACATTTTTGTTACACGCTACGTTGTTTTTTGTTGGTAATTATTTCTACAGACTCTCAGAGCACGTGATCTGCGCTCTGGGTTTTCAGGATGAACGTTGGTCAACTTCTGTGTTTGTAGGATTTATGATTTGCATTTGTAATTTTTCTCGTAATAAATGAGCGTTAAAGATATGCGTCACGGATATCTTAGAACCCGTGACTGTTAAATGAATGTAAATATATAAAACAGCAACCAGTCACTTTTTTGAATAGTTGTTTATTATTTCATGAACCGATTTTCGAACCTTTTCAGGTTCACTTCAGATGGTTTTCTGGAAATTACATCACTATTTCTAGCATAATGCTAGCAAGATTTTTGTAACAAGCAACAGTTGTATAGCACTTGCTCGATGCTGGCGAAGTTTCGCTATCACAGTATAAATGCGTACAGATCGTGTAAAAGTGTGTGAAGTGATGTGTCAACTAGCCATTAAAATGGAAGGGGAGAGATGGACACTAACAGAAAAAAGTCGCCCATACTGTCCCAAGTCAGCACGCAGCGTTACACTAGAAGTAGTGATGTAACTTCCAGAAAACCATCTAAATATAAACCTGAAAAGGTTCTAAAACTGGTTCATTGAATAATAAATAACTATTCAAAAAAATGAGTGGTTGCGGTTACATATATTTACATAAGTCAGCGTATTTGCTAGTCCAATCTGCATCCATTTAAAATAAGCTATTTACGAGTAGCTGTGTTAACAGGTATCTTCCACATCGCCCACTGAGATAAGGAAAAGCCAGTAAAGGACAGCAAAACAAAAAGTCTATTAACAGTCTACGTAACATGACACAGTTGCAAAGGAGCAGACACCTCAGCCTCTGCACATTGTGATCATCAGAACGTAGCATTTTGGCCAGTGTAGACACGGTGGAGATACCCTTACGGAATGTGTACATCCGGTGGCCACGAGAGGACTTCAATACAAAATGTGACCACAGCAGGGGGTAACCGGCGCATTGCCTGCATAGCACGTACTGGTTATTCCCAAGTAACGATTCGTCACTGAAGTACTGTGGCGAATGTACGCCTACCATTCACCGTGGGAATGCCAACGTCATCGCTCCCATGCTGAGTGACAAAATATTGTGCTTTCGGACACTGTTTGTCAGTCTGTCACACATCTGAACATTATCTTAGTGACCGGCAGTAGGCACCCTGCATGACTGAGCGACTGTGGAAGACAAACACCAACACCAACATGTGATCGCGACTCTACATACACGGTATAATATTTAGAGCAACAGATTCATGGGGCAGAATTTCGATATCAGTTTGCTGCTCTTTTCAGATAAATCAATATGCCATATTTGAGCAGTATTATGCGCAGTCACATGCAGTGAGTAAGTGTGCAATTAATCTCAGCGGAACAGTGGGCACATGGCTTGCGACATTTAGATGTGGGCCTCAGATGTCGTCCAATGAACATGTGCGTAGATGTTGTCAATTCGCAGCAGTCATCACGGTCCTTTGGTAACCACCGTCAATACTTCGTGATGTGGCATGCAGAGCCTGTGGAGAGATATTTCCTCAGTATATAACCTGGTCATATTAATTTCTAGGCCTTTAATAGAATTATACACCACACTAAGATGATAATTTTTCTAAATATGATCGTTTTTGTATTCTGATGTACCTAACCCATGGTATGTGCACGTCACAAGTATGCATCCTGGCATTCCACAGGCCGTGTTGATCATGTCACACAGCAAATGATTCACATAGAATGAAAGTTTCACTCTACAGCGGAGTGTGCGCTGATATGAAACTTCCTGGCAGGAGAGCTTCTGTGAAGTTTGGAAGGTAGGAGACGAGGTACTGGCGGAATTAAGGCTGTGAGGACGAGGCGTGAGTCCTGCTTGGGTAGCTCAGTTGGTAGAGCACTTGCCCGCGAAAGGCGAAGGTCCCGAGTTCGAGTCTCAGCCCGGCACACAATTTTAAGCCGCCAGGAAGTTTGAAATGATTCACGTGTCACACTGTTCGCCTTGAATATACAGCAATTTTTGGCCTTACTGGCCAGCGGTCTTGCCGCAGTGGTAGCACTGGTTCACGTTGGATGAAACAAGTTAGGAGCTGTATGGCTTGGCTAGCACTTGGACGGGTCACCTTCCGGGTGTGCCAGTGCTGTTGGCAAGCGGCGTGCACTCAGCCCTTCTGCAACCAACTGAGGAGCTACTTGATTAAGAAGTAGCGGTACCGGTCACGAAAACTGACAACTGCCGGGAGAGCGGTATGCTGAGCACATGCCCGTCTGTGTCCGTATCCGGTGACGCCTAAGGGGTGAGGATGACACGGCGACCGGTCGGTACCGTTGGACTTTCAAGGCCTGTTCGGAAGGTGTTCGTTTTTTTACGATATTACTGAATGTTTCCATTTGAAATATATTATCATGTAGTTTTCTACTGATTTGCTGAATTTAAGATGTCACGTAGAATCTGGAATCAAGTGGCAGGTACAGAGCAGGTTCGTCAAAAAAACTAACACTTCGGATTGCAATTATATTTGTTGAGCACACACGAAAGTGCAGACGGAAATGAACAGACTGCCACAACTATTACACAATCATAGAACGCTGTAGGAACGTATAGTATTAAGAGGACCACACCGTGGTTCAGGTCGAAAAAATCGATTTTCGGTTTTCATCATATTTCGATAGATTAAGGTTTTATTTAAGTACTCTGAAAAGGATTTTGCTGAAAAAAATTTTCGAACATTTAAAGAACATTTTCCTACCACGTGTGTTTATGTGCCACGCCAACTTTTCTGTCACCCACTTTTCTGCATATATTTTAGATCTTTATATCCCCTAAGTTGCAAATTAGGGATCTTTTTTTTACTTCCGAGTGTTGGGTATCCTTGGAATGCAACGGTCGGTATTCTTTTGTTTCTGCTGTTTGTAAACAACACGCTTTCAAACACGCGTTTAGTTTTGTTCAAGTGTGATAGGGAGTAGTTGTTATACTTACGTTTGCAGTGCTTGTTTACATGTGTTTTATTGTGTTTATTGAAGATGACGAAACGTAAAGGCATATTCTTCCATAAGTTCTCTACTGATGATAAGCCATGTCATGGTTGTGTCCATCAGGAGAAAATTCGTGGTGCAAATACAATAGGGCTCAGGCAGCTGGAGAATCTTATTCTCACCAGCATTCTCTTCCTGCTGCTGTTATTACAGGAATTAAACCTATTTTCAGAGACTTGGCTCACCCTGACCATCTAAGGAAATGCCTGCATGGGCAGACACAGAACCCAAATGAATGGTTCAACAGCATAATTTGGAACCGCCTTCCTAAAACTGTATTTGTAGGCATTCATACAGTGAAACTAGGAGTTCATGTTGCTGTTATTACATTCAATTGTGGTAATATTGGAAAGTGTTGGGTACTGAAAGAGCTAGGAATTAATCCTGGTGAGCCGGCCGCGGTGGTCTAGCGGTTCAGGCGCTCAGTCCGGAACCGCGCGACTACTACGGTCGCAGGTTCGAATCCTGCCTCGGGCATGGATGTGTGTGATGTCCTTAGGTTAGTTAGGTTTAAGTAGTTCTAAGTTCTAGGGGACTGATGACCACAGATGTTAAGTCCCATAGTGCTCAGAGCCATTTGAACCATTTGAACCAATCCTGGTGAAAATACGATCACTGGGCTGCAACATTGCCATAAAATGAGGATATCCGATGCAACCAGGTCTGCACCTAATATGGCCAAGAAAGCAAGACAAACATCCAAGAAGGTGAAAAAGAAGCTGGAATACCTGCTAGAGGCCAAAGAAGGGCCATCATATGCAGCAGAACAGTTTTAATTAACTGTAAGTAACAAATTTCAAAAGATTTTCTTTAAAGTCAATTTCCCGCAAACTAAAATTTTCAGTACGTATGCCCCATTATATCAGAAACTATCATAGGTCAATAAATGAAATTTTCGGAGACTCTGCATAACATAATAAGCCACCTCTGGTACTACATTCACAAAAAAATATTTTCTGTTGATAAATTAAAAAAAGTATTTCTCAAAAACTATAAAATGGATAAAGTAGATTTTAATACAGTGACTCTATTAGCATCATGTAACATACAGTAAAAATACTAAGGTCCGACATTAAATAGTTTTTTCAGAAATGGGTCAAATACTTGCCTAAATTAACATGGGTTATATAGGCAGTGAGTGGTCCCCTTAAACAAACAACTAACTCTCAGAAATTTCCAGAAATCAGAAACTTAAGTCCCTACACAGTATAAATTTAAATCCCCGGCTGCGTTTTTCTGTCTGTAAGTGAAGGCCAAACTGAGGAACTACTATAGGGATTTAGATACGGTTTTCGCCAACAGATAGATTAAAGAGGGAGATTTGTGTATGTAATTCGGTACCGGTAAGCCAGACAAATATGTTGTTCGGCCGGAGAAAGTGGTGCCCGTGTGAAGCTGGGGCACGTCCCTACTCATGTCTCTTCCGTATGCTACACCCATATTTTTCTCGCCATTGTTTCGCACAAAAAGTAGTTACTAGTTTTATCAATTTCTTTTCGGAAGCGGTAGAAAGCGATATGTGACTATAATAAGTTACAGTCTTAACTCAGTTATTTGTTTTCGAATGGAAACATCGCGCAACTGACTTCTACTGATTCAAACTTCAAGTATAGAATTTCTCGATAGATCAGACTTTCCAAATCCTGCGACAAATAGAAGAAATGCAATGTGTTTTGGTACATTCATTAAATCGAAGTAATTGTCAAGACAGTCCGCACGGAAAACACAGTATAAATTGAAATCAGAACTACACTCCTGGAAATGGAAAAAAGAACACATTGACACCGGTGTGTCAGACCCACCATACTTGCTCCGGACACTGCGAGAGGGCTGTACAAGCAATGATCACACGCACGGCACAGCGGACACACCAGCAACCGCGGTGTTGGCCGTCGAATGGCGCTAGCTGCGCAGCATTTGTGCACCGCCGCCGTCAGTGTCAGCCAGTTTGCCGTGGCATACGGAGCTCCATCGCAGTCTTTAACACTGGTAGCATGCCGCGACAGCGTGGACGTGAACCGTATGTGCAGTTGACGGACTTTGAGCGAGGGCGTATAGTGGGCATGCGGGAGGCCGGGTGGACGTACCGCCGAATTGCTCAACACGTGGGGCGTGAGGTCTCCACAGTACATCGATGTTGTCGCTAGTGGTCGGCGGAAGTTGCACGTGCCCGTCGACCTGGGACCGGACCGCAGCGACGCACGGATGCACGCCAAGACCGTAGGATCCTACGCAGTGCCGTAGGGGACCGCACCGCCACTTCCCAGCAAATTAGGGACACTGTTGCTCCTGGGGTATCGGCGAGGACCATTCGCAACCGTCTCCATGAAGCTGGGCTACGGTCCTGCACACCGTTAGGCCGTCTTCCGCTCACGCCCCAACATCGTGCAGCCCGCCTCCAGTGGTGTCGCGACAGGCGTGAATGGAGGGACGAATGGAGACGTGTCGTCTTCAGCGATGAGAGTCGCTTCTGCCTTGGTGCCAATGATGGTCGTATGCGTGTTTGGCGCCGTGCAGGTGAGCGCCACAATCAGGACTGCATACGACCGAGGCACACAGGGCCAACACCCGGCATCATGGTGTGGGGTGCGATCTCCTACACTGGCCGTACACCACTGGTGATCGTCGAGGGGACACTGAATAGTGCACGGTACATCCAGACCGTCATCGAACCCATCGTTCTACCATTCCTAGACCGGCAAGGGAACTTGCTGTTCCAACAGGACAATGCACGTCCGCATGTATCCCGTGCCACCAAACGTGCTCTAGAAGGCGTAAGGCAACTACCCTGGCCAGCAAGATCTCCGGATCTGTCCCCCATTGAGCATGTTTGGGACTGGATGAAGCGTCGTCTCACGCGGTCTGCACGTCCAGCACGAACGCTGGTCCAACTGAGGCGCCAGGTGGAAATGGCATGGCAAGCCGTTCCACAGGACTACATCCAGCATCTCTACGATCGTCTCCATGGGAGAATAGCAGCCTGCATTGCTGCGAAAGGTGGATATACACTGTACTAGTGCCGACATTGTGCATGCTCTGTTGCCTGTGTCTATGTGCCTGTGGTTCTGTCAGTGTGATCATGTGATGTATCTGACCCCAGGAATGTGTCAATAAAGTTTCCCCTTCCTGGGACAATGAATTCACGGTGTTCTTATTTCAATTTCCAGGAGTGTATCTAACTGCTGGTAATTAGACGTGTTTCATGAGTTCTTCAGATAAGTCTTTCATCATTCAGTTCTTACGGTCAATCCTTCATTTTCATTGCAAGCTATTACTTACCGCAGCATATAAATCAGTTGTAAAAATACCTTCAAAGAAGTACAAGTATTATACTTTCGCGACAAAGAAGTCGGTTATTGAGCCGATCGCGTAAGGACTGAAAAAAAAAGTAATTATGTAACGAAAGGCTTCGGGATTTCTTCATTCACGCTGACAACAATTCCAAAGCAGAAAGATAGAACTCCTGCACAGCAACATAGGTAGGTTGGAAGCAGACCCAACGAGATGAGTTTCCGCCGCTTCAGGAACTCTTCTTTAAATGGCTTAGCCTATGCAGAGGACGAAACTAATCTGTCGGAGATCATGTGCTTAAAAAAAGCGTAAGTCACTAGCTGTTAGTTTCAGTTCGCTGTAAACAAGGAATGGCTCACTAGCTTTAAAACAACATTTGACTTCGTTTTCAAGAAAATTTGTGGAGGTGGTGGTAAGTTCCTATGAGGCCAAACTGTTGAGGTCATCGGTCCCTAGGCTTACATACTACTTAATCTAACTAATTTAAGCTAAGGACAACACAAACAGCAATGCCCGAGGCAGGACTCGAACCTCCGACGGTAGGAGCCGTGCGAACCGTGGCAAGGCGGCTACCCCGCGCTGCAAAGTTTATGGAGGAAATACGATGGCACAGTTCGTTCAGCAAGCTAAAATGAATGAAATTTAATTTTTCTTGTGTATTCTCGAATATTTGTATGTGCCTTCAGTTTGAAATATTAAAATAAATGGAAACGTTGTAAACCTGCTAAAAATAAACTGTATACTGAGGTTGTCGCTGCTGGAGGGGGTTTATGAATGTGAATGAAGAATGAGTGAATCATTACTTAGACTGTCCGTTTTTCTCGTTCCTCTAATAACTGGCGATATTAAATCTTACCTGTAATTCTTCTGCTGCATCAGGCTCCATCACTTCAAGCCAGGTTTCAGTGATTAAGTGATAAACAGACAACAGAGGGATTCCACAGACCAAGGAAATAGACAGGTCTGGTATAGTGTTGCATATATTCGGTCACGGCCACACGTTAAATGAGAGGTAGCCTGTTACACGTGAATAATGGTTACCGATAGCCAACAAAGTAGTAAAGGAGTTTTGCTATTTGGGGAGCAAAACAACTGGTGATGGTCGAAGTAGAGAGGATATAACATGTAGATTGGCAATGGCGAGGAAAGCGTTTCTGAAGAAGAGAAATTTGTTAACATCGAGTATAGAGTAACATGGAGAGCTGCATCAAACCAGTCTCAGGACTGAAGACCACAACAGCCAACAATGTTGAGGAAGTGTCAAGGCTCGTCTTGCTGCAGGTCAAGACACAATAATAATCAAATAGTGAAAATTACAGTCATAATACTGAACAGTCCAACCGCTGCATTAAGAGAGAGTGGTGAGATAGTGAAAATACTAAAAGTCTTAAGAATTGACGAGACCAGACCAGGCAGGGACGGTTGAGACGGCTTTTACGGATTTCCACACCAACCGTTTGGCGTAGACGTTATCCCGTCGCGTCTGAAGTATTGGCCGCTTAGCACGCGGAAACTGATTACTGACCACGCTGTAACGCGTCGCGCGGTCGATGGCCGCTACTGATGTAACCAACACGCTCGTTCGTGCATAATGGTGGCGACTCACTCACGAACGATGGTCACGAACTTGCACTTACTAATCACTGGCTTCGACTGGGGTATCGAGAGCGTTTCCCGTCACTTTTGTGTCCCAAGACCCGACGGCACTGCCTACCTCAGCCGGCAGGAAGAGGAGTTCCATTTGTGACCAACCTGACAGGTGCGGCTGTCGCGCATTCTTTCCGACCCGTGACGGCAGTGCCTGCGTCCTCGCATTTGGTACACATGGAATAGCTGTTCTTCCGTAGAAAACGTCGTATGGGGTGTGCGTCCCTCCACCGCCGGTGAAGAAAAACTGAAATTCGAACTAACAGCTACCTTAGCTTTCTAGCAATACACCATGTTGTACCAATTCTATATTAATTATATTATAATCTCTGTACGAGCCGGGAGATAAATTGTAAGGCAAGCTACGGAGGTCCTTAATTGGACTGGATTGGATTGTTTGGCGGAGGAGACCAGACAGCAAGGTCATCGGTCTCATCGGATTAGGGAAGGACAGGGAAGGAAGTCGGCCGTGCCCTTTCAAAGGAACCATCCCAGCATTTGCCTGGAGCGATTTAGGGAAACCACGGAAAACCTAAATCAGGATGGCCGGACGCGGGATTGAACCGTCGTCCTCCCGAATGCGAGTCCAGTGTCTACCCACTGCGCCACCTCGCTCGGTGCTCTTCTCAGTTGTGAGCACTCAGCGAGTGCGTGAAGATGTCTAGAAAACAGTGTCTTCCGCCAAGTATGGAAGCCTGCCGACAGATTTCGCCTGATTTCATGCAATCCTAAAAAACATAACTGTCATTCATTTCCTTCTCTATGACAGTTCTCGGCCACACACTGCGGTGGCAATGAGGAGGCTCTTGCAGCGTTTTCGATGGGAAGTGTTTGACCTCCCACCATACAGCCCGGACTTGACTCCCTCTGATTTTCATCTCTGCTCAAATGAACAGCTCCCTATGAAGACAACATTTTGGCACAGACAACGAGCTGCAGTCCACCGTAGACGCTTGTCGGAGCCTGCCTTCTATAACGAGGGTAATGGGAAGTATGTACGAAGCTACGGCAGATATCTAAGTCGGAGAGGCTACTATGTAAAGAAATAGATGGAAGGTGTAACTAATTCTTGCAAATCAGACGGTTTTGATTTTCACTGTGATTCGCACTTCGCGGCCGATCGTTCCTTACTTTCCGAATAGTCCACGTATATTCAACATCATCAATAAAAGACTTAAAAGTAATCGCTTACTTAATTCTTATGGGAGACAAGGTAGCTACTAAAAGGGACCCCTCACCCATATACTATGAGTTCCCTATAATTCAAATAATAAACTTCAAATAATTGAGAGTTCGATTAAATGCGAGTTTGATTGATCGAGGTGGAAAAGTTGAAATAAAAGTGTAAACTAAAAACTGGTACGGTAGTTTCCTTAACATACGTGTTTCCTTACAAAGAAAAGCAGAAACTGAGAACCACATTTTGTAGCATTGACATATTGTGGTACCCAGCCACAGAACAGGTGGAGACAAAGTAACGGCTAGTCCAGCCCTATGACGAAGGGAGAGTGTCCCAGTAAAATTTAAGCAATATCTTTGATAAGAGATTTAACTTCGTTTTCAGATTAGTAGTCGGCTTATGTAAGTGATGGGACTGATGAACTCAGTAGTTTACAAGTGTAATTCATTAATTTACGATTAAATTATATGTAATTTCTTTTCGCCGACAATTAACGACCACCGAGCGGGGTGGCGCAGTGGCTAGCACACTGGACTCGCATTCGGGAGGACGACGGTTCAATCCCGCATCCGGCCATCCTGATTTAGGTTTTCCGTGATTTCCCTAAATCGCTCCAGGCAAATGCTGGGATGGTTCCTTTCAAAGGGCACGGCCGACTTCCTTCCCCGTCCTTCCCTAATCCGATGAGACCGATGACCTCGCTGTCTGGTCTTCTTCCCCAGAAACAACCCAACAACCGAGAAGAGGGACGTGACACTTCCTACGGGCATGCCAAATATACTGCCCAACACATGTGTGCAAAGCTTCCTCGGATTTTCAATAGGGTTTCAATTTCACGAGCGATCGTTTCTTACTTTTCGAATAGCCCTCGTATTATACTGGTAATACACGAAAGGTTTGTTCGTTTATTGCTCTATCTCAGTTTTTTTAGAAGTTTTGTATCTTTACCATTGTCCGCTCCTGATACGTGTTCGGTTTCCTAGCAGGCAGTGTGCAGGTGTACAAATCGTTATTGATAGTAAGATCTTCCGAGTCCTTGGGCCGCGTAGAATTCCTATTAAAACTTTTTCAATGCTCGACGTTCCGATCGCAGCCGAGGTATCGAAACGTTGATGACTGAAAAAATTTGAAGAGGAATTTGACACAGCCTAAGGACTCAGATCTTATCATCAAAGCTAACGACCACCAAAGGCTACAGATTTACGTGCTAAACGTTACCTTAATGTAAACTATCAATATTCGGTGGAAGACCAGTACAGTGTGTTAACTGTAAGACGGCAAAGTTGTGAGGGGAGTGCGGGGTGAGGAGGAAGCAAGCATTGGCTGGCGAGGGGTGAGGAGCCGTTGTGGGGGGGGGGGGGGGGGGGGGGGTGAACAATGCACGCCTAACAGTTGCAGTGCTGGCACTACAAATTGCGCGTCATGCTTGCACGAAAGCAGACGAAAGGCTTGGAAGTAAAACTCGCTATAAATGTTGTTCGTAAACGAAACTGAAATCGTCATATATATATATATATATATATATATATAAATAAAAAGAATGAATGTATGTATGTTTGTCTACTATGCGCTCACAAACCATTCATCCGATTGCAATGAAACTTTGGTGAGTTGTTCTCCGAACGCCCGAAAACAGTAATGGACAATGTTTCAACAGTTACCTCTCTGTAGCATGCGTAGCGCAATTCAGTGGATAAGATTGCTTCAACGCCATCAAGACGAAGGCGACTAATTTTTATTTACTGGAAGGAGAAACCAGTATAATTGGAGTATTTGTTTTCTTTTGAAAGAAAAAATAAATAAAAATTAAAAAAAAGGGTAGGACTCGGGCTCATACGCGAGATATCTCGGGTTCGATTCCTCCACTGGCACTTTCTTTTCTTCTGTTTCATTTTCTTTTGTTATTCCACCAATTGTTCTGAAAGTTTCCCAAACCTATATTATCTTCAATAAATTAGTTACATTAATGAATAAACATTATTTTAAAAAAATTAAAAAAAAATAAAAAAGTAGGTAATGCAGCGGACCCAGGTTCGATTCCCACTGATCGAAATTTTTTTTTTAATTTCATTCCCCGCAATGTTAAACTATTAATTATAAAATTTAAATATACTTATAGTATAACGTAACTGTCTATATATATAAAAAAATGTATGTATGTCTGCCCTCTGTGCGTTCCCAAACCATTCATCCGATTGCAATGAAATTTTGGTGATTTGTTTTCCTTATGCCCAAAAAGGTTCCTAGCCGAAAAAAAAGAAATAAGACACATTCTTGAGGAGATATGACGTCATAAACAATGAGATGCCACCGCGGGAAAATACCCAGATTTATGCATCCACTATTTGATGAGGATGATTCTTGGAAAACTGTATGAATCTCCCAATGCTACGCATGCTTTGCCTTGTGTATGTAGCAGCTCTCACTGAAGATTTGTAAATGGGGTGAAGCAATTTTTTCTGCTCCGTTTCCCTTTCGCAGCATTCAATCACACGCAATGTAATTTTCCGAGCATCGCTACGTAATACTGGTTTCCTTCTAACCGTAGGCCTACCGGTAGGGGTTGTTGGCGACTCCCGAGATGGGCCAGCAACTGCGTTTTCACTCATTTTGATATTGTTTAGCACAACTGCACAATAAAAACACGCAGAACAGTACAGCGCAAAACAATAACGAAGCAGACGGCAATAGCTACCTTGTATAACACAGTCAGCTACGTAATGTTGGCAGCAGTCGAAACTGCGTGCCTACCGAAGCCTCCCGGCGTTTACCGACTTCTACCGATTCAGGACTAGTGAGAGGTCTGCCATCTAAAAGTTTACACACTGTAGTACTTATTGCTGCGCCCTGTTTTAGTACTTTCAAGAGAAATACTTTTGTTAGATTGAAATGTTCCTTGTTGATAATTTTCTGAGTGACCTAAGTGAGGTAGTGGGTGTCCTGAAGGTACGATAACATTGCTGCGGAGCAGACGTCGGAAGCGACGAGCGTAAAAGGCGGCTCGCCAGTGCCAGCGGCGCCTTTTACGAGCGCCGACGCGGCCGCAATTTGCCGTCGGTTTGTAGCTGCGTACACTCTGCGTGACGCAAGTGTGGCTGCTGGCTGCATCCGGATGCGGGGGCGGCGGGGGAGCGACGTCTCTATTTGCGGCGCCCTTCAAGGAGGTCGGAGGCGGGCGGCCGGCGTCTGCAAGCGGGAGCAGCCGCAACTACTGTGCGGTGCGGGCGTACGAACCGCCAGATAAACGCTGGCGCCGGACCCCAAGGACTTCGGTTCTAAGTCTAGTAGGATATGTGGTGTCACCGCCAGACACCACATCTGCTAGGTGGTAACTTAAATCGGCCGCGGTCCATTAGTACATGTCGGACCCGCGTGTCGCCACTGTGTGATCGCAGACCGAGCGCCACCACAAGGCAGGTCTCGAGATACGGAATAGAACTCGCCCCAGTTGTACGACGACTTTGCTAGCGACTACACTGACGAAGCTTTTCTCTCATTTGCCGAGAGACAGTTAGAATAGCCTTCAGCTAAGTCCATGGCTACGACCTAGCAAGGCGCCATTAGCCTTACATAGTTTGATAGTTATCGTATGAAATGTCTCATCAAGAACGATGCATACAACAAGGATTAAAAGTTAATTAATAGCAGCTACATACTTTTCTTTATAACATTAATAAGTATCCTGTTTCAGACCTCTATCTAGCCTACTTGAGATTACGCGTGCCTTTCGGCTACTTCAGTGTGGCGTAGCTGTCTTGTTACGCCACAACAGGATAATATGAGGTGTGGCACTTACGTGTAAAGTTATTTTAGTAACAGTATTGAACCGTAAAATTACACAAATGGCCATTAAAAATGCTACACCACGAAGATGACGTGCTACAGACACGAAATTTAACCAACACGAAGAAGATGTTGTGATATGCAAATGATTTTTAAACAATTCACACAAGGTTGGCTCCGGTGGCGACACCTACAACGTGCTGACATGAGGAAAGTTTCCAACCGATTTCTCATACACAAACAGCAGTTGACCGGCGTTGCCTGGTGAAACGTTGTTGTGATACCTCGTGCAAGGAGGAGAAATGCGTACCATCACGTTTCCGACGTTGATAACGCTCGGATTGTAGCCTAGCGCGATTGCGGTTTATCCTATCGCGACATTGCTGCTCGCGTTGGTCGAGATCCAATGACTCTAAGCAGAATATGGAATCGGTGGGTTCAGGAGGGTAATACGGAACGCCATGCTGGATCCCAACGGCCTCGTATCACTAGCAGTCGAGACGACAGGCATCTTATCCGCATGGCTGTAACAGATCGTGCAGCCACGTCTCGATTCCTGAGTCAACAGTTGGGGACGTTTGCAAGACAACAACCACCTGCACGAACAGTTCGACGACGTTTGCAGCAGCATGGACTATCACTCGGAGACTGTGGCTGCGGTTACCCTTGACGCTGCATCACAAACAGCAGCGCCTGCGATGGTGTACTCAACGACGAACCTGGGTGCACGAATGGCAAAACGTGATTTTTTGGGATGAATCCAGGTTCTGTTTACACCATCATGATGGTCGCATCCGTGTTTGGCGACATCGCGGTGAACGCTCATTGGAAGCGTGTGTTCGTCATCGCTATACTGGCGTAGCACCCGGCGTGATGGTATGGCGTGCCATTGGTTATACGTATCGGTCACCTCTTATTCGCACTGACGGCACTTTGAACAGTGGACGTTATATTTCAGATGTGTTACGACCCGTGGCTCTACCCTTCATTCGATCCCTGCGAAACCGTACATTTCAGCAGGATACTGCACGACCGCATGTTACCGGTCCTGTACAGGCCTTTCTGGATACAGAAAATGTTCTACTGCTGCTCTGGCCAGCACATTCTCCAGATATCTCACCAATTGAAAACGTCTGGCAAATGGTGGCCGAGTAACTGGCTCGTCACAATACGCCAGTCACTACTCTTGATGAACTGTGGTACGGTGTTGAAAGCTGCATGGGCATCTCTACATGTACACACCATCCAAGCTCTGTTTGACTCAATGCCCAGGCGTATCAAGGCTGCTATTACTGCCATAGGTGGTTGTTCTTGGTACTGATTCCTCAGGATCTATGCACCCAAATTGCGTGAAAATGTAATCGCATGGCAGTTCTAGTATAATATATTTGTCCGATGAATACCCGTTTATCATCTGCATTTCT
Source organism: Schistocerca americana (assembly GCF_021461395.2). NCBI lineage: Eukaryota > Metazoa > Arthropoda > Insecta > Orthoptera > Acrididae > Schistocerca > Schistocerca americana. Next base: position 631,420,748 of record NC_060123.1, on the reverse strand, counting down.
TCTTGGTGTAGCAATTTTAATGGTTCACCAAAGATTATTAATCTGAATCAACACACAAAATGTACACTGGAAGTAGGTGCCAAGGAGTAACTGGTGAAATTACACACAATTTTCAGTAACACTTTTTATTCAAATTTGGTGAAAGACTTTACCATATTTTTTTAAAAAAACCAGCAATCTTTTACCAAATAAGTCACAATTTACGATAGGAAAGAAGCTTTAAATTATTAAATTATTATAAAAAATTTCACGCCAGTAAAAGGCAAGTACAAGCAAGCAATTTAACGTATACAACGCGACGTTGTATAATATTTCAAGCTCAGCTAAATTACAGGTGAATTTCATTCCATTGATTAAATGGCGCAGAATCTAACTTGTCTGCAACATATAAAGGCAATCCGGCGTACGTTAACAACCTTGATTAATTATAGCCAAATATACATAAACACAAATTTACGGAAGTTACAGCTTCCAGATGAACAGGAATTCGTTATGCAATTGACTAGTTCTAACCACGTGGCAAAAGGAATTTTTCTTCTTTCTTACAGTGCCTTTTACGCGTGAATCTAGTAATTTTAGTTATGGGAGGCGAGAGAATGGATAAGGTCTTAGTGCCTTGCATTTTAAACAGTACAGTCATTGGTGCCTTAGACTTTCACAGACATGGCAGAGGCTAACAGGCGAATGAACCCGTAGGTAAGCCTGGAGGGGAACAAAGCAATCCGAATCACATATTTACTCTTACTCCCCCCATTTCGTCCTCAAAAGGGGACAAACGGACCACCCTTTCTAATGTTACCACCTTCCCGCGGGTGGGCAGACGAGAATGAATGGCGGGGAACCTCCCCAAAAAATACGGCTGGTATAATTAACAAGAATAAGTAAATTGAATTCAATTACACTTCATAAAATCTGTTAACGATCAATACTCAACTTCTGGTGCGTTACGACTCCCAGGACTGAACCAACGCAGCACCTCCAAATGCTCTGCCGAACCGCCCGCTGCCAGCCGTTTCAACGGACGCAGGAAGGCGCGCCGATTTTCAGAACCTCCTCGACGGTCGACAGCATACGGCCGAACTGCAGATTAGGCCCCTTGCGGACCACGCTCAGGAAGATTCCTTTCGCGACGAGCAGTCAACACCCCATACCACGGAGCCGCTGCTCGCGTCGCCTACGCTGATGCCGCGATATGCCTGCTGTCCGTCTAGCACCGGAAGAAACGTCGCTTCTTGAAGCTCCGACTGCCAACTCTCCACGAGAGCCCGTACGGCCACTTCTTAAACCCACGCGAACAGCCCACTTTTCCCCTTTCCCGCTAGAGGGAGACACCTGAGCCTTCAATTGCGAGAAAGGCGCCACCACCATAAAACGGAGGGCGACTGCTTCACGCTACGCGCTGCGGCGCGCTTTTCAAGGCTAGCTTTACTACCGTAGCTACACACGAAAGCGCCAAAGAAACTGATATAGGCATGCATATTCAAGTACAGATGTATGTAAAAGGCAGAATACGGCGCTGCGCCCGGCAACGCCTACACAAGACAGCAAGTATCTGGGGTAGTTGTTAGATACGTTACTACTGCTACCATGGCAGGTTATCAAGATTTAAGGGAGTCCGAACGTGGTGTTACAGTCGGCGTTCGAGCGATGGGATACAGCAATTCCGAGGTAGCGATGAAATGGGGATTTTCCCGTGCAACCATGTCACGAGTGTACAGTGAATATAAGTAATCCGGTACAACATCAAATCTCGGACATCACTGTGGCCGGAAAAAGATCCTGCAAGAACTGGACTACGACGACGGAAGAGAATCGTTCAACGTGGCAGAAGTGCAGCCTTTCCGCGATTTGCTGCAGATTTCAATGCTGGACCATCAACAAGTGTCAGCGTGCGAACCGTTCCCCGTAACATCATCGATATGGGCTTTCGGAGCCGAAGGTCCACTCGTGTACCCTTGATGACTGCACGACACAAAGCTTTACGCCTCGCCTGGGCCCGTCAATACCAACACTGGACTGTTGATGACTGGAAACATGTTGCCTGGTCGGATGAGTATCGTTTCAAATTGTATCGAGTGGATGAGAGTGTTTGGGTATGAGACCACCTAACGAATCCATGTACCCTGCATGTCAGCTGGGGACTGTTCAAGCTGGTGGAGGCTCTGTAATGGTGTGGGGCGTGTGCAGTTGGAGTCACATGGGACTCCTAATACGCCTAGATACGACTCTGACAGGTGACACACACGTAAGCATCCTGTCTGATCACCAGAATCCATTCATGTCCATTGTCCGATTCCAGAAGGCCAATGCGACACCCCACACGTCCAGAAGTACTACAGAGTGCCTCCAGGAACGCTCTTCTGAGTTTAAACACTTTCGCTGGCCACTAAACTCCGCAAACATGAACATTATTGAGCATATCTGGTTCAAATGGCTCTGAGCACTATGGGACTTAACATCTGAGGTCATCAGTCCCCTAGAACTTAGAACTACTTAAACCTAACTAACCTAAGGAACACACACACATCCATGCCCGAGGCAGGATTCGAACCTGCGACAGTAGCAGTCGCGCGGTTTCGGACTGCAGCGCCTAGAACCGCGTGGCCACCGCGGTTGGCGAGCATATCTGGGATGCCTTGTAAAGTGCTGTTCAGAAGAGATCTCCACCCCTTCAGTCCGGCAGGATTCATGGTGTAAATTTCATCCAGCACTACTTCAGACATAGTCGAGTCCATGCCACGTCGTGTTGCGGCACTTGTGTTCTCACAGGGGCCCTACGTGATACTAAGGAGGTGTAGCAGTTTCTTTGGCTCTTCAGTGTGCGAGTATAAATATCATTGAAATTGATACAGCAATCCCCAGGGCATAGGAAGGGCGGGGATGGCTTCACTGTATAAAACTCCTGGGTTGCTAAGTGATGCAAGTTTCCACTGTGTCCTGTACTTCCTTTCACTGGTGAACATCTGACCTTTCAGAGACTGATTTAAGGGTCCGAACTGACTTACGCGTGTCATATGGTGAGATATCGTGGCTGTAAAGATGATGATCCAATACCACCCATCGAAAATTTTTGCGTTGAGCTGAAGAAGCACTATCCCATTCGAGAGATTACCCCTGTACTTGTCGTTGATGGTCTGTTTGAGCCTCAGCAACGTGTTGTGCCCCGCTACCTCTTTCGCCCCGTGGTAGCCAGTCGATGAGTATTCTTCGTCTTAAAAAAAAAAAACTGAGAATCCCTTTTCTGGCTTTCGGGGGATAGAGGGCTTCTCTTGGGCAAGAATAACTGGGATTCTACCACTCCGTGCTCATTCTTTTGGAGGCCGGATCGAAGTGGTGACACAGCGTTTCGTCACATGCCACATTCTGGGCATTGAAACCCGTTCTTTGCTCCACTTGTCTCAAAGATGGAACACGCAAACAGCCGTTCTCGCCGCCTTCTGCTTCTCTGAAAGATGTTGGAGCAACTACTATGCACAAACTTCACCGAAACGAAGTTTCTCGTGGATTATACGATGTGCAGATGCGACAGTATCGCGTATGGTGGTTCGCGCGTATGACCTGCTCCACAGTCGAAATCGTAGCACTGGTGGTGGAAACGTGCGCCTGCCAAAGACGTGGCATTTCTCTCATGTTCGCACGTCCGCCCGCCAAGCATCGCGGACACCAACGGATTATAGGGACCGTGGGAGACACTGCTACCCGCACACCTGTCTAATGCTGCAATAACGTTGTGAAGCAAGCTCGCTTTCTGCGCCAAGAAATTGGATAAATGCTCTTTGTGCTGATCGGGAGGAATCATCATGCTACGAACTGCGGAAACAACCCTCCCGACACGAGTAAATTGATGCGAAGCCATTAACTCCCTTTGTGCAACCGCGAGTACCACCACGACAAACACATTCGCCAACTGGGAATACACATATCGCTGCTACTACGGGGTTCTCTTTTCCTATTGAGCACACATTGCTATATGCTACTGGAAGTACACTGCCGACCATACGAAGCATTCTCGTTTTCCTCGCTTCATATCTGTGTACAATTTCGATCACTTCCCTATGTCTTCTGTCATGTTGGTCACGACGTGACTCCTGTTGTAATAAGCGATAACAGCCCGTAGACGGTTTGTGATTGATCAGCGCACGTCATAGTTACATGTTGCTGCCAGAGACTGCACTAGTGGTGCAAATGCTTTAGTAGGCACGTAAACAGTTCGACACATTTCTATGTCTCCTATTAGCATCTAGTGCTCGCTTAGACACATTCCTAAGATTATAGCCGTTGCCCTAGTGAAAGCTGTGCTCGCACAAACTAATTTATACTGTTTCTCTAACAACAGAATCCCAGTATGTAGTAGTTTCGGACATGATTTTAGTTCAATCAGAAATAATTCTGTTTAATGATGTTTGATGAAACAAACAGGGAATCAGTTATTTAAGTTAGAGAAGAAATTTACAAGTGCGAGAATAACTTCAACAAACAGTATTTGTAATCTTAGGTGTGTGTGGAAGCGCACTCCCAATGCTGAGTAGACACTGAGGCATGCACTGAACTCTTACCGTTTTTACTGGAGCGCTGGCAGCACTAGTGCAGATACGGGCACAGTCCTTGGCGGCATGACGCCATCATGGCGTGCGGGGATCAGTTCACAAGCCGTGTATAAACTATAAATTGTTAACTCAACAGCAGTCATGACATTTGTTGCTGCCAATGGAAGATTTCGCCGAAAACTCAAAGTTTAACTGTTTTGACGCGACAAGTCAACTGAGAATATTTTACACAAGGATGTTGCCTTGAGAAACGTCGATTTCATAACACTGTTACCATTAAAATTTCAAATCAAGAGGACAGCAAGCAGAAAGATAACATGATAAAGTTTCTATGTGGTTTGGAGCCGTAAAGGTGAAGGTATTTGTCACTCACAGCTGCCTACTCTGGCAGCCACAACGGCTCTTACCCGTCAGGGCTGCGAGTCCAACCGAGCTTGTATGACAGATAAGGGTAGGTTATTGAGTGCCGTATCAGATGTATGCCAGACGTGATCAGTGGCAGTGGCCGGGCAAGGGTGACATGCCAGTTCTAGGCAATCCATAACCAGAAGTTTTCAGTGGATTAGAGGCGTGGAGAACGTGGTGGCCAGGTCAGTAATTGAACATTCACTGTACCGAAGAAGGTCAGAAAAGCACGGGAAAAATACAGTCGTGAGTTGTTGACAGATAACGTCAGAGAGGCCACGATTGTAGGGCACATTCTTAGGTCACATCATACCAGAAATGTAATGGCTGCCTTCCAAATTGCGGCTGTGTTGACCAATGGTACTCGTGTTGGGTAGCACCGAATCACCAAGCGAGATGCTGGGCCCTTGTAACTATGACGAATGCAGTCCGGCAACGTTCATTCACATAACAGCCTCTGATCGCGGGTATTTTCAACGCCATCCAGTATGGAGAACAGGGAATCGTCTGAAAAGTCTACTGTGTCTATGATGTTGAGCGTACGGCGCTTTTCATCAGCTGCCGCGTCGAAGAACGTTGCAACTTTGGTCTCTGTGCTGACACTGGTGTCTCTAGACGTTGTCTCACTTCCTGTGTGGGTAAAGGATAAGAGGCATTTTGATAAAGTGACACAAATTACGAGTGTACCGTTGGGGACGGTTAAGAAGATCAAAATCAGAACTAGAGAGCTGTGTCTGATGCGGTGGCAATCATTAGACATTGGTAGACGTGTTTTCAACCTTTTTCCAAATACCAATGAAAGATTGAGACTGAACACTTACAGGGAGTGGTACACTTTGTATCTGGACAGAGCACATATTCTGTATGTCTGCATAGGCTAAGAAGGAGGCCAACACCGGAATCTGAGTGTTGCGCTCCAGTATCCTGACCGTATGACTTATGACTGCCCAGACTTTGCGCAAGCTGTCTCTGAAGAGAAGCGGCAGTTAGTGACGATTGACACTTGGTATATCATTCTTGCTCCTAATAAATACCCGAATTTTCAGAGGCTAGTCAATAAAGTATCACTACAAAGGAAACAAGTATTCGTGCAAAATTTTCAGAGATAGAAAACAAATATGAGAAAAACATTACCTCTCACCTCAGTTTGATATGTATTGGCGCCAGAAAAGGAAGTCGCTAATAAACAAAGGGTTCCATTGTCGGTGGCATGGCACGTCTCTCGCCAGGCCGCCATTGCTGAAATGGGGCTTCGGCCAGCGACAACGGTGGATCGGAGGGCCTGTGGACTGACATCCGCTGTACGAAACGAATCTTGAATTACCAATTATGACAGGACTGCTTAGGGGACAAGATTGTTAGGAAGGAGAGACTCCACTATGAAAGACAGATAAGAACGGAGTCTTGCTAACAGGACCAAGCGAGTCTTTTATTTTCATTTGGTACAGTGTCGGTGAAATTCTGCTTTCGATGCCAGGAGTAGTACGCATCGAATCTTCATCACGCTAACCACATTTCGGTTTTTTCTGCTTCCCTAAATGATGTATGTGAGAACTGTTGGAGGTGTAATCTTGAAGGACGCGGCGTTTTCGTCTCGTCATGCAGTCCCCCTTAGAAATAAGTTTCAATGAACATTGATGCAATGAAAGGGTGACTACATTTTAGTCTTCCTTATCACCGCCCTCTAGGCACTGATTAGAAGTGTGCTAGTGCGGTTACTTACTACACATACAGAAAGCACCTGTTATTGGCCAAAGAAAGTAGAGATGTGACGATAAAGAGAATGGGAAAACGTAATGTTAAACATGAACACAGAATCCGGCAGTAATTTTAGCTCCCCTCCATTGCTATGCTCGTTCTGTTTTAAGCTCTTTACCCTGTTTGATATGGTAAGGCAAACGGTCAAAAAGAAGGGTGGTACGCGTACGCTGGAAAAAATTCAATGATTAGTTTTCAGGTTACTTCATTTTCTCTTGAATACTGCGGTCACCAGACAGGAAACAATTCAATGAAATGAGAGGCGTTCTTCTGTCCTGCCGTTTACAAATGCGGTGCGGTCAGAATGTACGCCATACGCAATCAATGAAATCAAAACAAATACACTCGCCGCCCACAAAAAATAGAACGGAAAGAGTGGTGGGGAGCTTTTTTTTTTAAATTGGTCGACAGCGGCGGTTAAATCAATCTCGATAAGTGCGGTAATTGGTCAGATGGGTATCAGGGCTGCGTGTGTGTTGGCGACAGACCGCTTTGTCAACCAGCCGGTTCGTCCGCGCGGCCATCATGCGAGCGTCCTGTACAATGACAGGTAGAGCTCTGCGCCACTGGAGCTGGCCAGTGCAACTCCAGTAAGCAGCGGCACGTGCATGGCGTTTGAGAGGAAGGTCGGCATCAAGTACTGGGTGGCTATAATTAAAGTGCAGCTACTCACGGAGGTCGAGTGTGAAACTGTAATTATCTTATGGCGGTGAAACTTGGTGTACATGCTACTGCATTCATGAACGGATTTACACTGCAAAAAAATTAGTTCCAGTATTGCCTACCAGGTGAAAATCTGATCCAGTATTGTTTGTTTGACGGTATGACATCCAAGCTGCCGTTTGACAAGCTATAACGTGAGTGGACAGTATGGCTGTAGAGAAGAGAGATCATGCTCAATTAGGGAAACTGTTTTACGTGAATGGCCGCAACCTGCGGAGAGGCCGGATGTCATTAAATGGTTTAAAGATGATGATAACGAAATTCGAAAACACGAAAGAGGACGGCGTCCTGCCCCGGTGGAAGTTGAAGAAGTTGCTGTTGCTGTAACTGACTACACAGCACGTGGCCCCGGTAATGGGTAATGCTCGTGCTTGTGCAGTCTCACGAGAATTGTACCTCCCATGGTCAACAGTTTTGCGGTATGTATTACACTGCTGCCAGTGCAAGATCCAGACGGTGCAGCAAATGAAACGTCATGACCCGCAGCAACTCTGAATTTGCTCTTTGACTCATGAAACGGATTTAAGTTGACGAGTGGGTCCAGGCAGTATTGTATGAAGTGACGAGGTACATTTTTCACTACAGAGTGCACTGAAAACAAAGAAATGTCGAATTTGGGGTACTGTTAAAGCGCATCCCCATTAAAGCTGTGGGGAGGGGGCGTGAGTCGCGCTTGGGTAGCTCAGTTGGTAGAGCACTTGCCCGCGAAAGGTTCAAATGGCTCTGAGCACTATGGGACTTAACTTCTCAGGTCATCTGTCCTCTAGAACTTAGAACTACTTAAACCTAACTAACCTAAGGACATCACACACATCCCTGCCCGACGCAGGATTCGAACCTGCGACCGTAGCGGTCGCGCGGTTCCACACTGAAGCGCCTAGAACCGCTCGGCCACTTCGGCCGGCAGTGAAAATTTCATTCTGCACCAAATGGCTTCGCGTGATTCGACGATGAGTACCATTTTCTTTCATAGAATTTAGTTTTCTTATTGGTTCTTTCCCATACCAGTTTGTGGATGAAAGTGGGGCTGAGTTCAGGGCGAATTTAACTGTTCATTTATCTATACGGAAGTTCTAATTATTTTTCGATTAATAAATTCTGAGGTAACGTGGAAGGTCGCCGAAGATACGGTCACCTTTCAATATATCACTTTGATTTCCTCAATAAACTATTTGTGTCAAAGAACTCGTTACCCTACTAGATGGTTACACTTTTGAGACTACTGTAGTCGACAACACTTAATACTCATCTTGTGGTAGATGTCGGCGCTGTACGGATTCAAGAGGTGCCTTGAGATGGTAATTTTTAAACAAACAGTCGAATGGCGTATCCGGCAGATCGTTCCAGAGAGAAGCAGACGAACAAGGCTGCGAGCAACGTGAATAGGCAGTCCATACAACCCGACGAATTGCGGTGTCACTGGCCGGCCGGTGTGGCCGAGCGGTTCTAGGCGCTTCAGTCTGGAAACGCGCGACCGCTACGGTCGCAGGCTCGAATCCTGCCTCGGGCATGGATGTGTGTGATGTCCTTAGGTTCGTTAGGTTTATGTAGTTCTAAGCTCTAGGGGACTGATGACCTCAGATGTTAAGTCCTATAGAGCTTAGAACCATTTGAACCATTTGCGGTGTCACTAACAAACGATTGGACGGCCACAAAGTTGACCCTTTCCACAGCCGGAGACCCGCACTAGCTGGCGGACGTTACGAGAGCTGACCCCACCAACCGATCGATCCGCCTCACACACAACTCGTCCAACAGCCAGTTTCCCATGACAGACGGATGCGGCTTTCGCAGACCAACTTGGCTCAAACAGACCAACTCAGCTCTCACATGTCACAAACAACTCGGCTCTAACCGTACAACTCCGCTGTCTCTGACCAACTGTCTTCCCACCCAGAGACACACGCCACAGTAAGCACTTCCTCCTAGGCCGACTTCGACAAAAGATGATCACTGAACAAATAGTAAATCGATAACAAACTCGAGCATGTGGCACCAGACAAGACCCAAGCGAAGTAAAATATGGCTCAAGTAGTTCATTCTCGAATGAAGCTAGTCAATTCGCTTTCTGCGCCGACTCCAAGGTGCCTATAAGAAAGCTAGCCTGTGGCGCTGCCATTTATTCCTGAAACCATACGAGGTGCTTTGCTTCTACTTGCGCTTCCAGCCTGAGGTTATCTCGTCAGTTGGCCGCCACAATTGGACGCGTTTGCGAAGCCGGCAACTGGGCTGAGAGCAATGTCTCGCGAAGGAGAAGATGCTGCACGCAGCCGTAAACACGGCGCCGGGGAAAGGCTTTTGTTCACCCGCTCCATCGAGTGGAAAGATGCGGACGCCTGCCGGCCGTGCCAAGTGGGGGAGGACTCTGCTCGCGTATCTCAGGCGGCGAATATGTGCACGGTCTAGATTAGCCACGGCCCGACCCGCGAGCAGCCGGCTTAAGCAAATGGCGGCGGCGGTTTTAAATTAGGCGGAAAGACGCAGGGGCGCAGAGAGCTGCGCGCCAAGATAACTGCGCCGGCAGCGGCGGGCGGAATATTTAAGAAACTCCTTCGTGGCGCGTCGCGTCTCCAGATAAACACAAGCCGCCCTGGCCAGATGCTATCAGCGCGTAATTTGATTCGCGCGGCGGCGCAGGTCGCAGGCCAATGAGGGCGCGCTCAACCTGCGGCGGCAGCGCCTCCTGGTGGGACGCCAGCGAAGGCTGCGGGGCGGAAACGTTTCATTCCGCTCCTCAGGAAAAATGTGAAAAAACACGACAGAGAGATTGTTTACGTTCTCATTTCATCTACGTGTCCCTCTCACGCGCAAAACAGAATTGTGGCGGTAGAGTTTCTTGAATCTTTTATTAGGATATACACCAGAAGCATTGCTTACAGTTCCAGTAATAACATTTCTTTCTCGCAATAGCTTTCAGCTTCCACTTTTCGGTACGATTTCGTACACAACGGTAAGGAAAGGCAGACTACAGAGTGGCGCACAAACTAACGTCGGAGGATAGCCGGAGAGAAGCAGAAATTATTAGCGAATTAGTTAAAACAGTAAACAGAAGACTTAGCTAACTTATATTTCTCCTAGCGTGCAAAGACTCCTTATAGATAATGCAGCAAGAAATAGAATAGAGTTGATACAAGGGCAACAAGGATGAGACTCATTTAACTGAAGCACGAAAGATGGTGTCAGAGCAGAGAGTAGACAGCGTCTGCTTAGCCTCACGTGGCGAAGAGGTTCCGAGTGCGGGTGGGCTGAGTAGCTCCCGCCGGCCGTCCTATACGGCAGCAGCAGAGGACGCTTGATGTGCAGAACAGCTGGAGGTGTGGCTCAGCGGGCGCGCAACATTTGGTCCGCCAGATCCCGCGTGGCCGCTATAGGCGTATAAAGGAAACTTGCAATTCCGTTGGCAACTTTGATGGACATGAGATGGTATCGATACCAGATACCACATTCAGTATGACTATACTACAGGGTGGTCCATTGATAGTGACAGGGCCAAATATCTCACGAAATAAGCAGCACAAATGGCTCTGAGCACTATGGGACTTAACTTCTGAGGTCATCAGTCCCCTAGAACTTAGAACTACTTAAACCTAACTAACGTATGGACATCACACACGTCCATGCCCGAGGCAGGATTCGAACCTGCGACCGTAGCAGTCGCGCGGTTCCGGACTGAGCGCCTCAACCGCGAGACCACCGCGGCCGGCTGAATAAGCAGCAAACGAAAAAACTACAAAGAATGAAACTCGTCTAGCTTGAAGGGGGAAACCAGATGGGCGCTGCCATAGGTCAAACGGATATCAACTGCATTAAAAAAAAAATAGGAACCCCCATTTATATTACATATCCGTGTAATACGTAAAGAAATATGAATGTTCTAGTTGGACCACTTTTTTCGCTTTGTGACAGATGGCGCTGTAAGTACGTATAAGTACATGGTATCACGCAACATGCCGCTAGGGCGGACGGTATTTGCTTCGTGATACATTACCCGTATTAAAATGGATATCGTGTTGATGTATGGCCATTGTGATCAAAATGCCCAACGGGCGTGTGCTATGTATGTTGCTCCGTATCCTAGACGACATCATCCAAGTGTCCGGGCCGTTCACCGGATAGTTACTTTGTTTAAGGAAACAGGAAGTGTTCAGCCACATGTGGAACGACAACCACGACCTGCAACAAATGGTGATTCCCAGGTAGGTGTTTTAGCTGCTGTTGCGGCTAATCCGCACATCAGTAGCAGACAAATTGCGCGAGAATAGGGAATCTCAAAATCGCCGATGTTGAGACTGCTACATCAACATCGATTGCGCCCGTACCATATTTCTATGCACCAGGAATTGCATGGCGACGATTTTGAACGTCGTGTACAGTTCTGCCACTGGGCACAAGAGAAATTACGGGACGATGACAGATTTTTTGCACGCGTTCTATTTAGCGACGAAGCGTCATTCACCAGCAGCGGTAACGTAAACCGGCATAATATGGACTATTGGACAACGGAAAATCCACGATGGCTGCGACAAGTGGAACATCAGCGACCTTGGCGGGTTAATGTATGATGCGGCATTATGGAGGAAGGGTAACTGGCCCCCATTTAATCGATGGCAATCTAAATGGTGCAATGTATGCTGATTTCCTACGTAATGTTCTACCGATGTTACTACAAGATGTTTCACTGCATGACAGAATTGCGATGTACTTCCAATATGATGGATGTCCGGTCCATAGCTCGCGTTCGGTTGAAGCGGCATTGAATAGCATATTTGATGACAGGTGGATTGATCGTCGAAGCACGTTCACCGGGTCTGACGTCCCCGGATTTCCTTCTGTGGGGAAAATTGATGGATATTTGCTGTCGTGATCAACCGACAACGCCTGACAACATGCATCAGTGCATTGTCAATGCATTTGCGAACATTACGGAAGGCGAACTTGTCGCTGTTGAGATGCATTGCCAAATGCATTGAGATTCACGGACATCATTTTGAACATTTATTGCATTAATGTGGTATTTACGGGTAATCACGCTGTAACAGCATGCGTTCTCAGAAATGATAAGTTCACAAAGGTACATGTATCACATTGGAACAACCGAAATAAAATGTTCAAACGTACCTACGTTCTGTATTTTAATTTAAAAAAACCTACCTGTTACCAACTGTTTGTCTAAAATTGTGAGCCATATGTTTGTGACTATTACAGCGCCATCTATCACAAAGCGAAAAAAGTGGTCCAACTAAAACATTCAAATTTCTTTACGTACTACACGAATATGTAATAAAAACATGGGGGTTCCTATTTAAAAAAACGCTGTTGATATCCGTTTGACCTACGGTAGCGCCATCTAGCGGGCCAACCATAGCGCCATCTGGTTTCCCCCTTTAAGCTAGACAAGTTTCGTTCTTTGTAGTTTTTTCGTTTGACGCTTATTTCGTGAGATTTTTGGCCCGGTCACGATCAATGGACCACCCTGTGAGGTGTATTTCGAAACCTACCAGCGGGGATACTATGCAATGATAAAATCGGGAATGTCGTTGTAATCATGTGTCCACAAACGAACAGTTTGTCAGATAATTGACTGTGTCTGGTAGTGAGTTGCCACTAAGTTCAAGAAAGTAAGGTTAGTGGTAAAATCCCGTCGACGGCGCTGTCATTAGAGACAGAGCACAAACTTATATTAAGTAAGGATCCCTCCCGACATTTGCCTGGAGCGATTTAGAGAAATCATGAAAAACCTAAATCCGGATAGCCAGACGTGGATTTGAACCGTCATCCTCCCGAATGAGAGTCCAGCATGCTAACAGCTACGCCACCTCATTTGGTGCCACTGACTTACTGTTGTAGTTCGTAGAAATGTAACATAACTATAAATATGTTTGGGCAATTTCGTTGGTGCATCATGGGGAAGATTTTGCTGGTGATTTGAGACGACGTCAAACTCTGCAGCCCTAGATGGACACGTGGAGCAGGGTTTGTACATGGGCCTCTAGGATTACCTGACCCCTCTTCTCTGGGGCGTAAAAAGTGATTCGCCTAAAAAGACCACTCAGTGGCCATTCAGTGGACGTCCAGTTGTGGCACCAGCGTGCAAGTTCTAGCCTTCATCCGTTGAACAGTAGTCAGCATGGATGTATGAAGTAGGCGTCCGCTGCAGTAGCCCATATGCAGCAATGTTCGCTGAAGGGTCGTTGAGGAGACGCTGTTGGTAGCCCCTTGGTCCATCTGGGCGGTCACTCGCTCAACAGTTGCGCGTCCATTCGCACGTACACATCTCCGCAGCCGTTGTTCACCCTTATCATCTATGGCCTGTGGTGCACCACAGTTACCTTGGCGCCTATTTTGGATAGCGCCATTTTTCAGTACGCAGTATGCTTTAACCACGGCGGCACTCGAACAGTTTACAAACATAGCTGTATCTGAAATGCTTCCATGTTTAACCTGAAAGCCAGTGACCATGCGCTTGTCGACGTTCGTTATATCGCTCTGGTTCAAATGGCTCTGACCACTATGGGACTCAACATCTGAGGTCATCAGTCCCCTAGAACTTAGAACTACCTAAACCTAACTAACCTAAGGAAATCACTCACATCCATGCCCGTGGCGGTCAGCGGTTCCAGACTGTAGCGCCTAGAAGCGCATGGCCACTCCGGCAGGCTATATCGCTCTGTTTCCGCGTCACAACTACTGCATTGTTTGCCCCTCTTCCTCCCCATACCGATACGCTCTATTTACCCTCCATTGCTAGTGCTGCCACCTGCCCAGCTTGTTGCCGTCACACATACACGGCGGTCGTATTAATGTGACTGAACCGTTTATATATCTGTACCACTAAACTTTTTATTTACCTTGCCGACTTTTGCAAATAGTGGTTATTAAATACAGGGTGTTGCTAAAAGGTACGGCCAAACTTTCAGGAAACATTCCTCACACACAAATAAAGAAAAGATGTTATGTGGACATGTGTCCGGAAACGCTAAATTTCCATGATAGAGCCCATTCTAGTTTCGTTCACCTACGCTCAATGGAGCACGTTATCATGATTTCATACGGGATACTGTACCTGTGCTGCTAGAACATGTGCCTTTACAAGTACGACACAACATGTGGTTCATGCGCGATGGAGCTCCTGCACATTTCAGTCGAAGTGTTCGTACGCTTCTCAACAACAGATTCGGTGACCGATGGATTGGTAGAGGCGGACCAATTACATGGCCTCCACGCTCTCCTGACCTCAATCCTCTTGACTTTCATAATGGGGGCATTTGAAAGCTCTTGTCTACGCAACCCCGGTACCAAATGTGGAGACTCTTCGTGCTCGTATTGTGGACGGCTGTGATACAATACGCCATTCTCCAGGGCTGCATCAGCGCATCAGGGTTTTCCATGCGACGGAGGGTGGATGCATGTATCCTCGCTAACGGAGGACATTTTGAACATTTCGTGTAACAAAGTGTTTGAAGTCACACTGGTGCGTTCTGTTGCTGTGTGTTTCCATTCCATGATTAATGTGCTTTGAAGAGAAGTAATAAAATGAGCTCCAACATAGAAAGCAAGCATTTCCGGACACATAACATATTTTCTTTCTTTGTGTGTGAGGAATGTTTCCTGAAAGTTTGGCCGTACCTTTTTGTAACACCCTGTATTTTGCCTAACTTTGGTGGATCTGTTAATATTGCTGATTTCTGTTGTATGTGACATTTGCAATGAAATAACTTCCACAAGTTGCTTACGCTATCGTATGAACATACACGTATTTCGAAGCAAACTGAGTGTGGTCGTGCAACAGTAACTTTCGCCGCAGTCGCTTTGGTTGACGTTCTCTCTTCAGCCATCAAATTCCGCCTTGTATCGGAAGGTAAGGCTTCTTCCTTCACCGAGAGGTTCTGGAAAATTAAATCTTGAAGACAAAGGAAAAACTGAAGTCTTTGTCGTCCTTATCTTTCATACTTTCCATTTAGAAAATAAATTAATTAAAAAATCCTCTTCTTGACAGTTGTGAAGGAACGTAAGAGAACTAAAATAATTATCCCCTTACTTGACGTAATTATCAAATTGACAACATCGTCCTGCGGAGTGAAATCTGTAAATTTTCCTTTCTAAACTTTGTCTACTTTTTTAATAACTCAATTGATTTTTCAATAGATACTGCCTGGGTACACCCTTACGTTGTTTTCCGCAGATTGTATCTAATCATATGCCGCTTTATTATTCCTTCTATTATGGCAGCCTTCGGCTTTGAAAATGTTGGCCTTGAATATTCAAAATAGCCCTTAAGTGTCGAATTTTTGTATCTGAGCACGCCACCATGCCTGACTCAAAACACCATTGCCGGTGATGTCAGGCTGACCATCTTCATTTTGTAACAACCAGGCTGTATTACTGAACCCCTAAAACACTTCCCCGGTCGCAGTTGCAGGTTGCCAATCTAATGCCTTCCAGAAGCAACAAGAGTTTGATTTTCAGTGTTTCATATAATTTAAGAATTTAAAATGCCGTCTTTAACTTAAGGTTATACCTCTCAATTAGTGGATATAGTATTGAAGTTACGAATTGTATACATGTCTTGTGGCAGCATAGCTCACAACTTGCAAATGACCCACACTATATTCATCCAGTGCTTCAGAATGAGAGCACTTCGAGTTTTCGAACAGACTTTACACATAATTTCAAACCCTATCGAAACTTTTTCTCAAAGACACCCTCCACAAAATAACGGACGAAAAATAGTTTATCGCTAACTAAATTTTCGTTGTTCATACTAGCATGTAGGTACAGAGTGTGCATTTACATGAAATATGCGTGTGGAATTAAGTACTGTTATAGTGTTTCAGTTTTCTTACATATCTGCAGTCTTGAAAGATTTAGTTCAAAATGGTTCAAATGGCTCTGAGCGCCACGGGACTTAACGTCTGAGGTCATCAGTCCCCTAGAAATTAGAACTACTTACACCTAACTAACCTAAGAATATCACACACATCCATGCCCGAGGCAGGATTCGAACCTGCGACCGTAGCGGTCACGCGGTTCCGGACTGTAGCGCCTAGAACCGCTCGGCCACTCCGGCCGGCTGAAAGATTTAGTAACGTGGATCCTTTGTTAAAGACACGTGGTATCTCGTATGAAAGTGTGTGTCGAATTTTAGCAAACCATGTGACGATAATGCTTGCATATTCATGTTTATTGGAGTGTAGAGTCACGTGGGGAAATTTTCTGAATAATTAATATTGCATCCGGCCGCGGTGACCGAGCGGTTCTAGGCGCTTTAATCCGGAACCGCGCTGCTGCTACGTTTGCAGGTTCGAATCCTGCCTCGGGCATGGATGTGTGTGATGTCTTTAGGTTAGTTAGGTTTAAGTAGTTCTAAGTTCTAGGGGACTGATGACATCAGATTTTAAGTCCCATAGTGCTCAGAGCCATTTGAACCATTTGAATTAGTACTACAAACCGGGAAAAGAGATTAGTAAACCGATAACGTAGCCATAAACTTTGGCTGCAACAAAGTAAGTAGTTCAAGTTGAGTGTGTGAATTTTGTATGAGTGATTTTGGAAGGGTTTTCATATTTCAATGCTGTATTTGTGCCGGGAGTAGGCAGCAGTACAATAGTGGCTATTAAAGTGAATGGTCAAATAGGCGAGGAATTTATACGTGATGATTTTGGTTTTTGGTGGGATAATTTTAAGTAGAGGTAGTTACTGAATGGTGATTATCGGAACTGCTAACAGCTCGATCTCCCGTGCATATGCTGGTGCAGCAGTTGTGTGTGCATGTTGATTAATGGATACAGTTGTGGAATATCCTTTTCTTCCGATCCAAAAGTGGGCATTGTGGTAATAAGAGATATCTTTCTGTAGGAGACCATAGTTTTAGTAAAAAAGTGAGATGCGCTAACGATAAATTTAAATACAAAGTCTGATGCGTTAAATTTTACATTGTTAATAACAAAGTCAGATGCGTTTCAGTTACATTGCGGAATCTGATGCAAATTTCATGCTGTGTAAAAATCAGGTGCGTTAAGATTTGTTTAAAGAAGTGAATGTTTTGTTCTTATAACTATCTGAAATTTTTAATGAATAAACCATTTGTTATATAAAATTCAAATTTGAGTCGGAACATGCCTTCTATAAGAGTAGACAAAGCTATCATTATTATATTTTATTATCTGTTGAAAAAAGAAATTTTATTTAATGATTTTACTATATATTTGAATGTCAGTCATTGGGCCAAGCAGAATTCACATAGCTTTCAAGTTATGGAATTTATGCAAAGGTCCATCAAATAAATCTTTGCGCGTAGTGTTAGACTGAGGGAGCAGATGGTTGAAATGGCTCTAAGCGTTATGGCACTTAACATCTGAGGTCATCAGTCCCATAGACTTAGAACTACTGAAACCTGACTAACCTAAGAACATCACACACATCCATGCCCGAAGCAGGATTCGAACCTGCGACCGTAGCAGCAGCGCGGTTCCGGACTGAAGCGCCTAGAACCGCTCGGTCACAAAGGCCGGCGAAGTAGGAGAGGGATCCGTTCAATACAATAGAACTAGAGTATCGGGCAAGGCGTTTCAATTTATTACTTCTTTACTACTTTATTCCCACCACATTCTGCAGACAGTATCCACCTATACCATTGTATGTACTCGCAAAATTATATCATTCTACGAGGACACAGTCCGCGTGAGATGACATCATGACACTGGGACTCGCGAAAAAATAGCTCTTCCTAAAACCCCGTAACAGTTTACATGCTTACCGTCAAATATTTAAGACATTAACGCACTTGTAAAGTAATTAGGCGTTTGATGCTCTTTTATACTTCAAGGTTCAATTCACTGAAGAATCGTCATTGGAGGTGTGGGATTTTACTGGTCTAATACAGAGGGAAGAAAGCTGTGTTCGGTTAAGTCTTCCTCGGTAGCTCAGTGGTAGGGCGATTGTAGGTCAGACATCCGCCCTGGGACTGTCCATCTACTGTAATTAAAAAACTGAGTCAGGATAGATGGTGTTTGCGAGGTGTCATGCGACATCCGCTCAAAGCTGCTACCTAAGTGAAAAGTAGCGGTTTGAAGGTCCGTGGTGCATTAACGGCTGCAAGAGCGGTGTACTGTCCCCATGTCCCTCGTGTTGATCTCGTGTTGATGACGCCATTGAAAGAGGATGACACGGCGGTCGGTCGGCACCTAATGGTCCATCTGGGGGGAGAGGCCGGCCGATGTGGCCAAGCGGTCCTAGGCGCTTCAGTCTGGAGCCGCTCGACCGATACGGTCGCAGGTTCGAATCCTGCCCCGGGCGTGGATGTGTGTGATTTCCTTAGGTTAGTTAGGTTTAAGTAGTTCTACGTTCTAGGGGATTGATGACCTTAGAAGTTAAGTCCCATAGTGCTCAGAGCCATTTGAACCATTTTTTTGAGGGGAGAGTACATTAGGCAGAGGCCCACGAGAAAGACAGTCCGCGGCGCGTACATGACGAAGGTAGTCCTGAACCCGCTCGCTCCCTCAGCTCAGAAGACAAAATGCGTTTCTAAACCTGTTAACTCGCAGCTGGGCGTGTAAGTACTAACGAGAATTTCATCTTCCACTGGAATCAGCTATTATGAAGTCTTACTGATTAACAGTAATACAGCAAAATTTAAGATCGATACTCTATATAAAGGTTATAACGGCTTGTTTATAGCATTTAGTCTCTTCTGCTTAACAGAACTCATTAGATGCTGCAAGTTGTGCCTTATGCAACTGATAATCATTTTAGCATGATTTTATTTTATAGTACGCCAGTACAGCCGTAACAAATTATAAGTAGGCCCATGGACTTCTCTTCATTATAGGTCTAATAACAGTAAGATTCCATAATAGCGGATTTCAGCAGAAGATTCAGTTTTCGTTTGTACAGACACGCATAGTTACAAGTTAATAGGTGTTTAAACGTACTTCATGGTAAATGATGACAGCCAAAAGAGTTGCAGGATAAAGATTTATTAAAATTCTTGACCAAGTTTTCGGTATATATAAATATAGCTTCATCAGAAGTAAAAAAATCTAAAATTACATCCTGCAATGGAGATTAATAAAACAATTGTGCCAAAGGCGGCGTCAATAGTTAAGACATCATCTCCATTTGTACAACATGATTATGGACACAGGGTCAATGCGAACGCAGTTTAGCACTAGTACTTCGCCTATCCTTATATTTATATATACCGTAACCTTGGTCAAGAATTCTATTAAATATTTATCCTGCAACTGTTTTGGCTGTCATCACTTACCGTGAAGAATTTCAACAGTTGCTGTTTCAGCCATGTTTAAAATCCTGAAATGTATAAACGTAGTTTGTCTGCTTATTCGAGCGAGCGCAGTACTATCTTGTACGCGCGGCGGCCTGTCTTCCTCGTAGGCCTCGATCAGGCTACATTCACTAGCCATCCTGCGTTTGACCACTGATCGGGTTTACTTGTTCCTATTTGTATGAGGGGCAGTCTAATAAAAACCTAACATCTGCCACAATGCGACCATGGAATGGTTCCATGCTTGAGTAATCACACAATGGTTCAAATGGCTCTGAGCACTATGGGACTTAACAGCTGTGGTCATCAGTCCCCTAGAACAGAACAACTTAAACCTAACTAACCTAAGGACATCACACACACCCATGCCCGAGGCAGGATTCGAACCTGCGACGGTAGCAGTCGCACCGTTCCGGACTGCGCGCCTAGAACCGCGAGACCAATCACACCATGCCTTCAGACACGGTTGGACGAGACGACCCAAACCCCTTCGTAGAAGGTGGTCGGTCGCCGTGCTGTCCACAACCGCATCCGCTGTAGCACACCCACGTCCGACCGAAACCGACGTCCACGCCTGTCCTCCTTCAGGTCGCCAAAGATATGAAAATTCGTGGATGTCGTTTTCAGTGAACGAGGAAATGGAAGAGAGGTTGCAGCCGATCGCGTTCTACGAAACAGGAATTGATCGCCTTGTCTCCCCGTAGGGTGAATGTCTCAACGCGTGTAGTGATTACTTTTGTCTGTAACTGTTCCATGATCCAGTAATGGCGAGTGTTCGATTTTCATTTGACTGCCCCCTTATAATATACTATACACGTAAACTCCGCTCCAGCCCTCCCCTCGTCTAGTCACGATTCTCCGATTATATTAAGAAAGACTTTCCCATCCATAAACAAGTTTCAAACGTCTGAAAACCTAGTTTCTCTCATAAGCTATTTGTCGTGCAATGACGTGATTTTGTAGGTATCTTCAGTGGTGTATGTGGACAAAGTCTGGGGAAAAGGTAGCGAATATAATAAGTCGTAAAGACGTAATAAATTAAAATGTCTTTCCTGATCGTGAATTCTTCAGGAATAGCGGAAATGTAGTAATCGACAACCTTTTTCATTACATTGTGTGTGCCACGGTGGGGTGAGGGGGGGGGGGGGGGACTTGACAGAAATTTTCTAAAAGAGTTATTTCAAATTAGTGGTAAAATTTGTTGGAACTTGCTAAGAGCTCTAATTCTCAAATACTGGATGAGTACAGCGTGGATAATATGTGCGCCATGAGCTCCACTGCCTCAATGCATTTATACAGTTTCTAATTACGATATCTGACTTATTGTGTTAAACCCGTAACGGATTAGTACACCTGGTAATCAGTGATAAATGACAGCATATAAATTTTCAAATTCCGTCAGTAATCATATGAATGAAGAAAATTAAATTTTTATTACCACCGGAATATGTTAGACAGGCAGTCTGAAACTGAGACAATGTGACCGTTCAAGTAGTGTCGTAATATAAATAACCGGCCTCGGTCAGCCGAGGTCGACTCACAGGTAAGCCTGCTTGAATCCTGGTGCTGAATGAAATTCTCACTGTCAGTATTTGGCCGGCAAAGAGAGAAGGCGTAGAGGCTTAAAGTTCCCGATCACCAGTCTTTCCGTAAGTGTCTTGGATTAAATGGATTAAATTCCAGACATCTCCGTAGTGTAAATGTACCTAATTACTTTTTGTTGTACTGTGATTTATAGTTGTTTTTACCGTTATTTCACGTCTGTGGTAATGTGAAATTCAACTCGTGGCTAGAGAAACATTTAAGCTCAAATTTCAGGTCACAAGTAATCTCGTAATTCTTGAAAAGTGCTAGGCGCGCAGTCCGGAACCGCGCGACTGCTACGGTCGCAGGTTCGAATCCTGCCTCGGGCATGGATGTGTGTGATGTCCTTAGGTTAGTTAGGTTTAAGTTGTTCTAAGTTCTAGGGGACTGGTGACCACAGTAGTTAAGTCCCATAGTGCTCAGAGCCATTTTTTTTTAAGTGATCACCAATGCAGAAGTTAATCAGAAATACAACATTAAACTGTGTGCTACAACGCTCGGAGCGATAGTACCGTCTGTTCTGTTACATTTAAGAAAGCTGCCCTGTTCGCAATACTACAAGCAGACTGCGCGAAAAATATGAATTATAAATAACTACCAAAAATTCCCTGTCTGAAAAGTATGTCACTGTTGAAATGTTAAATTGCATCTCACGTAAATTATAAATTGCCTACCTGTTGGCGCAATGAAAAAATTCTGCGCTGCTACTATCTCCAAACTACTGCGACTACTGTTGCTGTGCTATTTAAAAAATAGAAATTCGAACTACTAGCAGCGCGCTGTGCAATGTATGCTTTAATCTATAGACACATCCACAAAAACTCTGTGCTAATAATATTCGTTACTGCAATGATCACTGTCAATTGAAGCTCAGTTTCTGAGAAACACGGTAAAGCAAAATTACATATGTGAAACTTGAAATAAAGATAAAAATGCTGATTGAGGGAAAAACAATAAATTAACTGTATTAACAACTCTTTACATCATTTAGACGAAATATTTTAACACATGAAATCTTAAAAATTCGCTTTATATTAATAGTGGAGAAACATGAACAAATTCCCTTTACTTTCTTACAAACACATATGCTCTCCATCTTGGAAGAAAACTCAGTAAATCACACATTGTTACATTATCATAAATTCTTGGCCAAATTAATTACTACACTCGGATGTCATGGCGAATTCGCTACAAGAGTACCTTTTGAAGTCTTATGAATGAATTTACAAAATAACTCTCCATAACTAAAAAATCTGAAAATTACTGCCTTTTTTTTAAAAAGTTAGAATGAACAGTCAGGATCCCAATAATGTTTATTCGTTTACCGGTTACGACACGAGACAACCGAGGAGCCGCCAGCACCAGCCATAGGGGGCCAAAAATTCTAAAGATGGCTCTTACATAAGCCGAAACCGGTAAATGAAAAATCTTATTGCAATCTTGACTATTCATTCTAACTTAAATACAGCATCAGGTCGCTGTTATCCATAGATTATGTTGTCTAAATTTATGAAAATTATTGCCGCCACACAGAACGATCTAAACACATCTTACTCCATCACAAGATAAAATTTGACTACTTCTCTCCCTCTCTCTCTCTCTCTCTCTCTCTCTCTCTCTACTCCTCCTCCTCCTCCTCCTCCTCCTCTCCTCTCTCCTTGTCTCTCTTACTCTACTTCCCTCCCTCCCTCCCTCCCTCCCTCCCTCTCTCTCTCTCTCTCTCTCTCTCTCTCTCTCTCTCTCTCTCTCTCTCTCTCTCTCTCTCTCTCACTCACTCACTCACTCTACCTCCCTCCCACTCTCCAAGAGTGCACTCACAAGCAAAGATTCTACTAACAGTCTCTCGCAGCGCAACCCCTTTATCAGAGATGTCGCCAGCTATTACTAAGATGCCATTGAAACTTTTTCACATGACACCCTAAATATTAGCAAAATTACAACTTTCTGTGTGAAACAGACCCCTTACAAGTGCCTCACGAATGACGGCATGTGAGACTGTCACATAGGGACATCAACCCCGGCAGCCTCGTCGGTGTTATTTGAGAGTAGCAGGTTATGTGCCGGCACTGAGATTCATCCCGTCCCTCTCACCATGATACGACGCACAAGCACAACACTATACTATACACGGAACCATTACACACAGTTTCATTGCACAAATACTCAAACTATACAGCTCTCGCATTCCTGCAAGGAAAACGGCAGTTTGCGCAAAGGAAGCGCAGCCTTTTCGCCAGGCAGCTGAACCTACCTCGTCGGATATCCCAGCCAGCAGCCTTTTCGCCAGGCAGCTGAACCCGCCCCGTCGGATATCCCAGCCAGCAACGCCGAACGCCAGTTTTATAGTAATATGGTTAACATTCTGACTGTGCGTGCGCGCGTTTGAAGACACTGGTGATCCTCCAGGAAAGCTTCCAACCTGAGAAACGCAAATGGGCGTTTGCTGCGAGCACGGGTGTCGTACAGGCAGGCGAGCAGAGCCGCGAGATGCTGCTAATGGGCCGGATGCGGCCCCTCGAGGCACGTTCTGCGCCCGCTACGGCTGACGTTTATCTGCGCGCGTGGCACCTGCCGCTTGGCGGCCGCGCCCCCCTGGCCCCTCGGCTCCGGCGGATATATAGAGATTATTGGAATGGCGGCACGTAAGGCTGAAATATGGAGCAGTGACGTGAGACGCGTGCCAACGGCCGCGCCGTGACGCCACGCCCTGCCCTGCAGCCGAGGCCGGCGATACGCCCCTACCCTGCACCCTGGTCGTTAATACACCCGGAGTGAGTCTGCGACGAGGACGGGGCTATCCTAAATACGGGACTGCACGCCCGCAGGTAGCGCTGTCGAGATATTCTGCCTCCTTCCCCGAGAAGCGGAAATTCCTCAAATACTAAATGGGTCGTAGAGAGAAGCTCTTGCCATCGGTGGAGGGGCTGACGTTGACTGTCCCTACGGTGAATGATAAAGACTTCAGTGTGATGTATAGTTCCCGATCACCAGACTGTGCGCCTGTGTGATCGAGAGCCTCTGAGGACTGTGCTGTTGGCTGAGAACATCTGACACCAAAATGGTCCAAATGGCTCTAAGCAATCTTAACAACTGAGGTCATCAGTCTCCTGGACCTAACTAACCTAAGGAAATCACACACATCCAAGCCCGAGGCAGGATTCGAACCTTCGACCGTAGCAGCAGCGCGGTTCCTGACTGAGGCGGCTAGAACCGCTCAGCCACAGCGGCCGGCTCATCTGACACCGTTGCAGGGTTCCCTCCACTGTATGTGGACCTTGAGGTCCAAGGCCCCCATGATGTTATTGTAAGTAAGGTGCTGAGGTTTTCCACGGAGTATGCACTAGCAACTTTACCTAGGACCCATGAATCGGTATGCTACTTTTAGTACCTTGGGGCATTCAGACTTACAACCAGTATGCTAGAATCTCAGGATCACCACCAACCTAAGCCGACTCTTGAGACAAGAGAACCGACCGAACTGGAAAACATTTATAAAAAGGGACTTACAATTCTTTCCCCGCTTTTTTCCTTTTTATGACGTAGTTAAAGTGTTCTGGTGGATTTCACCTTCTCTTTTATTAGTGCCCTTACGCACCGATTCATCAAAAGATATAAAAATGAACAGAGCATTCATATTGATTTCACAATTGAAATCGGGTATTAACCTAACGATCATGGAAATAATACGCGGTATTGATGGTATACAATATTCAATTAACATTGCTGAATAATGGAGGACATCAGTTACATTATAAGAAAACTCGGTCGCTTGATACTGGAACAAAATCACCTGCTTTGCTTTAATGTGGAGATCGTAACATTTGTGAAATTCAATGGAAGAAAAGGACAAAAAATGGTTCAAATGGGCCGGCCGGTGTGGCCGAGCGGTTCAAGGCGCTTCAGTCTGTAATCGCGACACCGCTACGGTCGCAGGTTCGAACCCTGCCTCGGACATGGATGTGTGTGATGTCCTTAGGTTTCAGTAGTTCTAGGTTCTAGGGGACTGAGAACCTCAGATGTTAAGTCCCATAGTGCTCAGAGCCATTTCAATTTTTTTGGTTCAGAGGGCTCTGAGCACTATGGGACCTAACTTCTGAGGTCATCAGTCCCCTAGAACTTAGAACTACTTAAACCTAACTAACCTAAGGACATCAAACACATCCATGCCCAAGGCAGGATTCGAACCTGCGACCGTGGCGGTCGCCCGGCTCCGGACTGTAGCGCCTAGAACCGCTCGGCCACCCCGGCCGGCAAGGAAAAGGACATGCAGTGGTAAGGAAATGGCCATACACTCGATTACTCAGTCCAGACTCGGGTGATGGACTCAGGCAACAACCACCACCAGCACTCGCATGCAAAGAAGGAAAAGTGGGCAGACAGAGTGCATTTCTATCACAGAGTGGCAGCCGTATAAATAAAATCTATGGGGAATAATCTGGTCCGGCTGAGGGCCTCCACCTATTCCACACCCACGTGGTTCCCATACAATAGATTTGTTAGATTCCGCACTTGCATGAAACCTTCGAGAATTCACAAATAATATCAAAACATGTAATTACTTAAGGCCACAATGAAAGAAACTTATTATACAGGAAAGGTTGAGCAGCTGGCTCTTCAGATAAGAACAACCGTTACAGTTCGAACAGGGGGCACGACTATCAATTTAGAAATCAAGGGCGTAAAGAAGTTGGAAAAACGCACACGCATGAAGAAACAATCACCCTTAGTTTCACACAAAATGTGGGCAAGTTATTCTAACTTAAACATGATGGAAAGTTTCTGTGATGGGTGAACTGCTCCACATTGTTCCACTGGGACAAAGCAGAGTCGTATCAGTGTAAAAATTGCACATCATCGTCATCTATTACTGCTACCTCATAGCAAAAAGGTGCTGGGAGACCCATAGCTTTTTACATGAACTGGACTTAAATATTTCAGGCTATTTTACAACGGACAAAACGCAAATTTCGCATGTTTCAAGCAGGAACCAGCAGCAGAATCTCCTTCTCCACAAGGGATCCGCCGGCTACTAGGTGAAAAACGGAAACCAGAGAGAGCTTCCCTCACCAACCTTACAGAAAAACAATACCGCCTCCAGATGGAACAGTTCTCTCTGCCCAGGTACAAGAACGTTGTGTTGGTCGCCCTGCTCTCCCACCCAAACAGTGAGCGCACAGCTCTCGCTCCAGCAGACGATGACCAATTGAACTTCCACCACAAATAGACAGAAAAGTCAAACCCTCATTTGTTCACATTCGCACACAGAAGGGGGTTCAGGAAAAGTAACAGGCATACATGTGGAAACATGGAACATAATAAATGACTTGGTATAATCAAACACTAATGACCTTTCGCAAAATACTTGTTTTTGTGGCAAGAAAAAAACATTTCTTGCCGTCGGTCCACCTACTCAAGCCTTCTCGGGTGGTTCATACGCTCAACCACAGTTATACGGTGGGCCACGTAATTCATAAGGAAGTTCTTTTGCCGGCCGGTGTGGCCATGCGGTTCTAGGCGCTTCAGTCTGGAACCGCGTGACCGCTACGGTCGCAGGTTCGAATCCTGCCTCGGGCATGGATGTGTGTGATGTCCTTAGGTTAGTTAGGTTTATGTAGTTCTAAGTTCTAAGTGCTCGTATTAAGAAGGTTGTAAGACAAGGCTGTAGCCTTTCGCCCCCACTCTTCAATCTGTACATCGAGGAAGCAATGATGGAAATAAAAGAAAGGTTCAGGAGTGGAATTAAAATACAAGGTGAAAGGATATCAATGATGCGATTCGCTGATGACATTGCTATCCTGAGTGAAAGTGAAGAAGAATTAAATGATCTGCTGAACGGAATGAAGTCTAATGAGTACACAGTATGGTTTGAGAGTAAATCGGAGAAAGACGAAGGTAATGAGAAGTAGTAGAAATGAGAACCGCGAGAAACTTAACATCAGGATTGATGGTCACGAAGTCAATGAAGTTAAGGAATTCTGCTACCTAGGTAGTAAAATAACCAATGACGGACGGAGCAAGGAGGACATCAAAAGCAGACTCGCTATGGCAAAAAAGGCATTTCTGGCCAAGATAAGTCTACTAATATCAAATACCGGCCTTAATCTGAGGAAGAAATTTCTGAGGATGTACGTCTGGGGTACAGCATTGTATGGTAGTGAAACATGGGACTGTGGGAAATCCGGAACAGAAGAGAATCGAAGCATTTGAGATGTGGTGCTATAGACGAATGTTGAAAATTAGGTGGACTGATAAGGTAAGGAATGAGGAGGTTCTACGCAGAATCGGAGAGGAAAGGAATATGTGGAAAACACTGATAAGGAGAAGGGACAGGATGATAGGACATCTGCTAAGACATGAGGGAATGACTTCCATGGAACTAGAGTGAGCTGTAGAGGGCAAAAACTGTAGAGGAAGACAGAGATTGGAATACGTCAAGCAAATAATTGAGGACGTAGGTTGCAAGTGCTACTCTGAGATGAAGAGGTTAGCACAGGAAAGGAATTCTAGGGGACTGATGACCACAGATGTTAAGTCCCATAGTGCTCAGAGCCATTTGAACCATTTTTTTTTTAAGTTCTTATGGAACGGCTCTGTTGCGATGTTTCATC
Organism: Schistocerca americana; assembly: GCF_021461395.2. Taxonomy (NCBI): domain Eukaryota; kingdom Metazoa; phylum Arthropoda; class Insecta; order Orthoptera; family Acrididae; genus Schistocerca; species Schistocerca americana. The sequence goes on along the minus strand of NC_060123.1, from coordinate 631,392,840 downwards.
ATTTGGGAAATTTGGGCTACATAATATCACTGTCAATAGTTTTCTCCCTTTCTCTGATTCACATAAACGCAAATACAGCCTCTCATTTCAGTTAAATTCACAACACAGACACACACAACAATTCATAGTGTGCCAGAGGACAGCAGCGGCAAACCACCCTCATTAAGATCTCGCCTAGGTCAGCGGTGTACGATTCCCGCCGAGTTCTCTAGGCTCTTAGTCTGATTGAGGATGTGTCCTTCACTCTCCTATACTGTCAATGCGGGCAGAACTACCCCGAAATCCGGTTCATTAATACGTCGTGAATTGGTGGTTCTTGGTACAACTGAAGTCCTCTCCTGTTTGGTAGTTGGCGCCATTGCGCTCCCATCATGGCTGAGCGTGTTCAGATTGTAAAACAGCCAATCGCAGCATCACGACAAGACGAAGAGCGGCCGTGGAATAGTCGAGGGCAGCCTGGCGTGGAAAACGGAAGCATTAACAACTTGGCGCCAGTCCTAGGGGTCGCGACCAGCAATGAGAAGACAAGACTTTGCAGGCACCCGGCCTTTGGATGGCGCGCTGTCTTGTCTTGCTTACGTCTTGGGGTGCCCTTTTCCACATTTCAAAGTCCAACGGTTATATACCTAGAAGTAATAACATTGCATCATTCGGAGTTGTACAGTGGATACCTTCTACACTAGTACTTTCTAAGAATATAAATTTGCCACAGTACACTGGAAAGGCGTAGATTGCTGCTTAGAATTAGCATGAACTTTCTCGTGCTCCCCACTTTGTTGGCAGTGGCTGCTGGCACATCACTGGACCATACGAAAATTGTTCTAGGAGACAGCCATGACGCTATGGGTACACAGGCGAAGGGAGCCAGTTCCGTTCCGGCAGCAATGCCCGACTGTGGGCAGGCAATCGCCCACCGTTACTACCTCTCGTAATGTTCGCTCAGTTGTATCTCTTGTTAGAGCTATCTGCAAGCACTGAAATCTCGGACTGGCTTCTCGATATGGAACACAGCTTTAGCCCGATGGGAAGATTAGGCATTGGAATTCCAGTAAAAGGAAAAAGTTGTGATATTTCTAAAACGTAGTAACTGTAAAAATCGAAAAGCGCAGATTTATTAATTTTACCTTCTGGTAAAGGTTTTTTGCTGCACTATTGATTTATTTATTCGTAGTGATTACAAAGTTGGACAACGAGCTCGTTTCAGCGTTTCTGCCATTGTCAAGCGTAGCTATGCAGATGGTATAATCAGTACACTAATGTATCTTACGTCTATGTTGGTTTCTATATGTATGTATGGCACATTTTGCTTACGTCATAGCTGATATGATGAGGAAACCTCGCAGAGTATCAGTAGTTATTTCTGTCACGTCATTTCTACGCACTTCCGTTTGTGCGATCACGATAACATTGTATATCGCGGCTGTACCTGCAGCGGTGATATATGTTTGAAATGGAAATTATACGTATTTCGCGCAGACTCAGTGATTATGTTTAATTTTCAGAGATAGTATTTTGTGATCTTATAAATGTTCTACTGTTTTGCATTTGTTGTGATAATCTGCACTTCTTTTTTTACAATGTCAGTATAAGTATCCAGGTATTTTCTTAATGGTTAAAATCTGTCTGTTCATGAAGGATATCTTCTAGGTATTTCTCTGTATCAGTGTAAATTTCCATTTTCTCCAAAATGTTCATTCTACGTCCTTTAGGTGCTTCGTGTAGAATTTTTAGAGCGTTTTCAAAATTTTCTGCCTCATTTTTTGGATTTTAAAATGAAAGTAAAGTATAGATTGCTTGTTTTTGCTATTTCATATATGTTCTTTAAATCTAATTCTGAAATTCTTACCTGCTGGTCGGAAAGAAAATTTGTAACAATTGTGGCAAGAAAGTGTAGATGCCTGGATTTGAAAAAGTGAAGATATTATTTTTTGTTGATCATATTTCGGTCCACAAGTTATGTGTACGAAACGCTAATATTATTTTTGTTTTCTTGAGCAAGTTGTTCGTCTTCTTCGACATTTGGCGTATGTATAGTGTTGCGACGCTGGCAGTTCTAATTTTTATATTTTTCTTCTCTCTTTTAGTGTTATTTACCTACGGATGCTAGATGTTTTTTAATTTTTTATATTGTTCGTATAATTTGAGCTCCATTTTGCGATTGAAATCGGATTGTTGTGCTGTGTGTTGTAGTATTTTTTATTTCATTTTGTATAGAATTTTTTTGGGGGTTAACTTTAAAATTCTGTTAATAATTCATTTGAAATAAACGTATTTACGCGAATTTCAGTGACCAGCATTTTTATCTATGGTGATCTCAGTAGTAATAGTTTTTCTATGTACTTCAAACTGGTGATGTGTTTTTCTGTTGGTTAATTTTAGGTCGAAAATGCTTACGGACTTTTTTTCTATTTAGATGTAATCCTAAGAGTAAATGAATCAGTAATGCTGCAGAAACCTGTATCAAAACTAAAATATGTCTTCCTTCAACCTCATGCATGATACGAGCACTCTAGAAAAGAAATTAATTTTTTTCTGTGCACTTCTGCAATATATATTTGATGATCTGTCTTGTGATACACACTTTTTCAGGAAACTCCCGGGACAGATTTTTTTTTTTTAAATAGAAAATTGCACTTACCAAGTAGTGATTCTAGCTCTTATTTGAGCCTATACACAGTTGCCAACATTACTGCAGGTGTTGAAAGCAAGGAGGGAAATTTTCAACTGCGACGCATGTAAGCTCTTTTGCTACAGCCCGTTGGATGTCTGCGATATCTTGGTCGAGCTTTGCTTTCAGTCGCCGTTCCACTCGGAGAAACAAGAAAAATTTTGCAAGGCGAGAGGTCGGTGAATATGCAGGTTGTGCGATGGCAATAACAGAATGTCTGACAAGATACTCGGTAACAGATAAAGAAGTAGAGGTCTTGCATTATCATACAGTAAGAACCAGTCCTCAGAATGTCACAAATCAAGGCAGCGACGTCGGATTGTTTATCGCATTTCGATGTAAAGAATTTGGTTCACCGTTTGACCTGGAGGAACACATTCATGATGAAGTAATCCTCTACTATCAAAGAATGCGATCAACATTGTCTTTGTTCTCGAAGGTTGTCGGTGACGATTTTTCGAGGCTGGTGATCCAAGTATTTCGACGCTTCATCTTAGGGTCATACTGGTAGCACCAACTTTCGTCCTCAGCAATAATCTTTGACGGAAATGTGGGATCTCGTCTGGCTCTATCCAGTAGTTCAGCAGAAATTTTTCGTCTCTCCTCTTTCTGTTCATCTATTATTGTGTGAGGGACGAATTTTGCATTAAGTTTCTGCTCCCTAAATCTTAGCGTAAAATCTTATGACACACATCATGATTCAAATTAAATTCGTCTGATATCAAACACACAGTTACGAGACGGTCTTCTAGCAGTAACTGCCTTACACGTTCCATGTTTGCATCGGTACGGGTGCAGACGAGCGACCAGTTCTGGGATCGTCTTGCCCGAAATCTCTGCCTTCACAAAACCTTTTCTGCCTTTTGCAAACAGGAGTTTCTGATAATGACTCGCCTGCACACGCTTGCTGAATCATTGTCCGCGTTTCATTAGGGGTTATCCCGAGCTTAACGCAGAACTTAACGTTCACTCTTTGCTCACAATCAGCATCCATTGTGTCACCGTAACTAATGCGCCAAGAACTCAAGCAATGTGTTGCTAAGCACAGCACTGCCACCGAGAGTTAGCGCGGAAACATGGCCAGTGTCATTTCAAACACGCACACATACCAGGTAACACAGAAACAACGTTTGTTCCTTTCTAGTGTCGCACACTCAGAAATTAAAAAAAAAAAAGAAAAAAACCTGATCTGGAACTTTTCTGACAAAGGGAATTTCCGAGCAGCAGCAACATGATAAACATAAACTGAACGAATGGGATGGTATGGTTTGTCGGCGAATTTCAGAGATGAAATCCTCTCGGGATATCAGCGAGGTCATGGCGTTGTGTTGCCGCAACGTTTCCGCGAGTTCCTCACTAGTTATCTTTAGGCGAATGTCGGTTTCTTGTCAACACCTTTGGCCCACCCGTTGTTTCCTCAGCAGAAGAGGTTGTGATCCAGCAGTTACAAAGGAACGCTTTAAACGTGAAGCCGACAGAGCGCTTCAAGAGTAGTGTCTACACGAGTCGGAAACAAGTCGAAACGTTGCAACAACGCGGCGCCACGTCTCGGCTGACAGCCAGAAGAGATTCCATTAATAAATTAAACAATTTTTCTTCACAGTATTTTTTACTCTTTCATGAATAAATGTTATATGGAAACGTACGACAGTTACACCGCAACAAAATAATTTTATTAATTTTTTTGTTGGACTAGAATGATTTTGACTTTGGTTTTTTACCTTGGTACTCAGTGATCTACTGACGTTCTAGATGTAAATATTCAGTAAACTCTGAGTTTAGCGTCAGTGTGTCTGGAATGAAGGACTTAAAATATGAGAGAACGTCGTCGGGCCATTGTTTACACTTGCAAGTAGTTTTCTTACACCAGGTAAAAACAGTTTCCTCGAATAAGCGTACGGCGATTTACTGTGCAGCGCTTCTCCAACTGTTTCTGTCGCTACTAATTTTATTTTGATGGGAGATCAAACGTACTTAACACGATTCTGTTTTATGTGAGACACACAACAGAATCGTGTTAAATAGACTGTAAACAGCGCGCTTTCCCATCTTTACAGTACATAGAACAATCATTGTACGGAACACATAACTTGGTAATTAGCCAATCAGTGTAGTAGGTCAGTGAACCATCTACATTGAAGGGTAATGATCCGAGCCATAATGAAGATTTTCGGCGCAGCTATCGAATCGTTTATGGTTTGAACTAATGTGTGCGTAGTTACAAATGAGCAAACTATTGATATAAATTCGGCGGCAATGCAAATAAATATTTTCGTGTACTCTTTTAAGACATTAGGTGGGGATGGGGGGGGGAGGAGGGCGTTAGGGAATTATTTCGACTTCTGGCCCCCAGACAGCCATCGATAAATCACGGAATATGTTGAGGGATGTGTCCGAGGTGCTAAGGTCCTCTTTCAACAGTAGAAGTAGCACCACAACGATTGTTATCAGAGAATTTCAAACAAAAGGCGCGTATCTTGCTATCCATGTGGTGACTTAGTTTGGAACTCAACAGGAATTACTATGTCTTGGTAAAGTTTCCAGCAGCGTGCATAAGCAAACACACGGATTCACATGACCTCTCAGAAGCTCTTTGAACACTCGACTACTGAGGAATATCTGTCTATAAGAAACTTTGTGCAAACAGTCTAAACGTTTTGATTCCCAATTAGTCTAAAGAGTATCCATTGGTGTGTGGTTGTATGTAACGTCTTATGTCGCTATCGATGCACTAATACCCTGAACTGCTCACGTACTTAGACACACCGTAAGGCACCCCTGTAGGTGAAGGTTTTACTTGTTCTCGTAGCACAATTGCGATGTTCCCGTGCGTGGTCGAACCTCTGTGGCTTGTTAAATTAGAAGAGGATGTTGGTTTCGTCGCCTCCGTGATTTAGCTGACGACCTTTCACTGTCAAAAATTCTACTCGGTGTCTGTCTGCTGTTACAATCCAAGCTAACCAGCAACGAATAGCTTCACCATGCATCGTTGACCACAACAGTTGGCCCACGGACCCGGGGGCGTCACTCGAACTACGGTAACCACGGTAGATGCTTACCACTGTGGCCCATAAGACGACTGTTACCTGCTGGATAATGCAGCTGGGCCACAACTGTCTACCCTTGGTCAGAGCCTCGTGTTTTCTAAATGTGTGTTATAATAATCAGACCTAGACCTTGGCGCAGGTGTGACAACCTGCTACGCTAAATTATTGACTCAGCTGGTAATCAGTACACTTACACGGCACAGGGTGTTCTATGTGGGCTCTGTCTATTATGTACCTTTCTTAATTTTATTTCTTACTTACTTGCACTTGACGGCGAGAATTCCTCGTGGAAACGATCTCTCAGAATTTTCGAAGTAGCCCACCTCTACGCTCCATTGCCTACTGCCAGTGTACTCCTCCCATTGCGGGCAATTAAAACCGTCTTCAGTCTCGCATATTTCTTCAAAGCTGCAGTCATGTGAACGTCGTAAGAATTCTTTATACGTGACGCAGATATACCGAAAAAGCTATGCTTTCGTCATGAACCACTGATTATACCGTGTACTATGGGTTCGTCCTTTTCAGTGAGACTTTTGAAAAAGAAGTGCTCGTAGGACGGAATTCTGTTACCACTGCCTTTGATTTTAAATGTTTCAAAGAGTGACGTGGCCGGTGCTGTTTGTGCGATTTTTCTTTCACGTGACATAATCTTCGTTCATAGCTATGAAAGATACTGAAGAAAGATTTTTAATAATTCATAGTATACAAAGAAACAAATGTTTCGTCTCATGCTCGTAACCTCTTTATGTGGTGAGCTACTGATGCAACCAGGTTTTCTGAAATGGAACGTAATACATTTGTGCTCGAAAAGAGGGTTGCAGTGAAATGACGATTATTAGTTTTCGCAATGAAGTGTGTCATAAATAGTCTGGAAATGTTCTCGTGCTGTAGCGGAAAATTCATCTCCAACGAACCATGGAAACTGTCTAAGGGGAGAGGACATTGTTTGAGGGCATTGCTTTAGTGTATATTGAACGCAGCGCGACTACGATGCGGGTATACAAGCACCTGCATGTAGGCAAACGGTTGGGGTGTCACTGGTGTCTTTCCAGAGTGCGTGCGGTAAACGAAGGAATGTGAAGTACGGCGACGTTATTACTGAATGCGTCAAAACGGGTACAACGTGTGTCAGTGTGTGGGTGTTATGTTGGCGAGTTGCGCAACGGATTGATCTGACAAGTATCCTTTGGCTCCTGCAAGAAGCAGTTTCCACCCAACACTACTACAGAAGTCAGAGTGAAGCTCCTAACGTACCAAAAAGGAATATCTGAAAAACTTTTAGCAATAAATATCTTCTGGAGTCGTCCGCTGTAAGGAAAAGACACAAAAATATTCTATTTTCTTACGTAACTAGTGGGATACTTGGGTACTGGAGTATTGGTAGTTAGTGTACGAAAAACATTAAACCAACGGAAAACATTATTGATTGCAAAATTTAAGAAAATCAATTGAAACTTTTCATTTATAAACTAATACACAAATATCCGGGGTCTTTTCGGAATAGGAGATTATCTCTTATGGATAGGAATCCTGTTAATGATATTTGCATACAAAGTGTGGGAAAGCTCTTTTATCCCTTTTCTTTAAGAATGTTATTTACTCGGCAGAATGGCTGAGAACCGCGCCTACTCAATTTCAATAACTATCCGATTGAATTTTTCTAAGTACGGTCGAGGCTGTCGCGTGAGAAAAGTAATGGAGTGACGTGAATGAAGTATATTATTTCTAATGGAGGAAAGGTGGGGCTTGCCTATGCTGTAGCACACAATACCGTGAGCTGCGACGACTGCTGCCTGCGTCGCTCGCCGCTGACAAATAACAACTCTATCTGGACTGATCTTTGCCAATCGAACTCTCACTACGCCTTGATGGAGTCAAGGACTCCTACTTGCCCTAGTCTTACTATTGGCGTGGTACACCGGCCAGATAACCAGTCCACCGCGATATCACTCAATGTTCGCTCTCAGGCGTTAATACTCTGTGTTCACACCGCACATTAAGTGTCGCGGCAAACAGATTGAACAAACGCTTAATCGCGAGTGACTCAACGTAATCACTCTGATTCGTTAGCGACAGAGGTGCGCTCTCAGTGCAGTACTGAGTAGAAACTTTGTTCCTCGCTCTCTGCATACACGCATGAGTGCACTCGTTCCCACTGTGTGTTCCCAATACAAGAGCGTCACTGGAACGACTTCCCTCCACACAAAAAGCGAAAGGGTATATCACCCGCTGTCTTCCCTCACTCCTCCGGTTCATTGCGTCGGAAATAGTCCACCAATCAGCGTTACTCTTACAAATGGGAGAATGGCTAAGCTGACCAATCCGGAAATATATAGCATCTGCATTAGACGTTTACTGTCCACTTGTGAGATCTCTGAAACTGTTCACTAGGTCCGTCCAAAAAATGCGTATGATAGGACTATCTCAAACTATACAACGACGGGTTTTGCTTTAAAGGTGAACACGCAGCCCATATCCCTTTTCTCTGGCAAAAACTGTTTTGGTCCGTGGGTGGTCGGCCGGCCGGCGCAGCTGCGTGCTAAATCACCCTCCCACAGACTTTTCAGTGGGCTGGTTGCCTCCACCAAATAAACTCCTGTGGCCGTCGTGTCTTGAATGTTTGTGTACGCCGGCCTCAACTTTTTAATCTCGGTGCGCACTTGCGATTTATTTGTTGGATTTGCATATCGATTAAATGGATATATGTAAAATTAACTCTACCCTATCAAGTTTGGGCTCGAATGAAACGTCTTGATACCCAAAATACGATGGTGAGGTCGGAATATGTAAGAAATGAAGGTCAGGAGACTATGCCACCTCACAAGTGCTATTAATTTTTTCTTGGCCGCAGAATGACAAACACCAGTAGACATGCCGGCCGCTGTGTCCAAGCGGTTCTAGGCGATTCAGTCTGGAACCACACAGCTGCTATGGTCGCAGGTTCGAATCCTGCCTCGGGCATGAATGTGTGTGATGTCCTTAGGTTGGTTAGGTTTAAGTAGTTCTAAGTTCTAGGGGACTGATGACCTCAGATATTAAGTCCCATAGTGCAAGAGCCATTTGAACCATTTTTGAACCAGTAGACATTCATCGCAGGATGAAGAATATCTATCGGCGGTATGTCTGTCGACAATCGGGCGCGACGTGGGATGTTTCTGCGTCATGATAATGCAAGTCGCTATATCGCTTTCCAGAACAAATCAAATGGGAGACACTAGAGCACCCACCCTATATTCCTTCTCTCCACCCATGTGATTATCACGCCTTTGGCCCCTTAAAGAAGGATTTGAAGGGTTGACGATTACTTTGGGACGAGGATGTGCACCAAGCATTTACGGACTTCCCTCCACTGGCTCCACGACTGCTGAGTGCACTCCACTTGCCAACAGCACTCGGCAGGTCACCCATCCAAGTGCTGGACAAGCCCGACAGCTCTTAGCTGATCTGACGAGAACTGGTGTTTCCTCTACGTTAAGACACATGATGTAATTTCAGCACATCGAAGAAAAAATTGGTCGGCAGCAACAGTCATCACACTAATGTCGACTCTAGACTTGACAATGGCTTCAATTCGGCGAGTTAGAGTGTCTAAAAATTTTTCAGGTGTGCCCTGTGCAGGTGAAGCCCTGCCGTGATTTTTGGATCATGTAGAGTCACCAAACTGCGGGGATATTGATCGCTACGTTTCACTTGCTTTTAGAAATAATCTCTGGTATGGCATTTTGCGGGACAATCGAGTACACAACCGCAAATGCCCAACGCGTGCCATTCCCTTAGTAACAGTCGCTCGGATATTGGTTGAAATGCGCCTGCATTCGCTGACAGCAGCAGTTCTTGTCGTACTGACACCGATTGTTATTGACGAGGCGTGACACTAGCCTCCTGTACCTATTGGTTAGGATCTTCTCACAATCGCCGTTTTTAGACCGGGATACACCATTTCTTCTAGTCCCGCTGGACTATCCACGTTGATACACCAACGAAAAGAATAACTCCTTTCACGGAGCGGTCACGGATGCGTCCGAATATGATAGCCCTATTCTTCCATTGTGCCACGTCTGCCTGTCTTACTGCGGAGATTCCACACAACCGACTGGTACATGCACACTGCATCACTGATACGACTTTACGCCAGCGTCAGAGAGTGACGTCACGTTGTGGCACCAGCTCTACTTCAACTGCAGCGCTCCAAATCGACGACGCTGGTCTTTCAAAGGGGTGACTAGCATTATGTTGGTGCATTAGTTCATAGCGTTTCCTTTTGCATGCTACTATTCCGGTTGCTATGAGTTTATTTATCGATTTTTTATTTGAAGTTCACTATTGCTATTTGAGTTTACATATTGTAGAGGAGATAGTGACTGTGGCTGTAGACGCTAGAAAATGGAGTGCCAAGTGGAGAAATCCGAACATTTCCGACAGATTCTTCTGTTTGAGTTCAATAGAGGGGTGACAGCAGCGGAGGCAGCCAGAAACATATGAATCGTGTGTGGGCATAATGTCATTGGACAGAGCATGGCAAGAAGACGGTCTTTTCGTTTTAAGGAGGATCGTTTTGACATTAGTGGCTTTACACGTTCCGGATGACATTCGGGGTTTGATGAAGATCGTCTAACCCAGGGGCGGGCAAACGTTGCACGCGGCTCATGAGCGCACAGCGCTGCACGTGTGCTGCTCGCGTGCAGGCGTCGACCGGCGCTGTGGCGACAGCCGGCAGGTTGCGGCAGTGTAGTGCCAGGCTAAGCTGCGGACGTTGATGCGAAGCGAGCACTATGTAGTGAACGTTGTATTTCAAGAAACGGAGAAGTGGAGATTTGCTATATTTTAAAAAGTAATGGGAGAATCATTTTTCTTTGTGCAAAAACGTGAAAATTCGAAATGTTTAATATGTGGCAGTATTCTCGCTGGTCAACGGAAGTTTAGTATTGAAGGCCATTATATTAAATTTCACAAGAACGAGTACAATTTATTGTCGGATTCTGAGCGGATGGGGAATTGACTGAGCGATCTGACGATACCAGACGAATCTGTCGTAGTTGGCCGGCCGGAGTGGCCAGCGGTTCTAGGCACTACAGTGTGGAACCGCGTGACCGCTATGGTCGCAGGTTCGAATCCTGCCTCGGGCATGGATGTGTGTGATGTCCTTAGGTTAGTTAGGTTTAAGTAGTTCTAAGTTCTAGGGGACTGATGACCACAGCAGTTAAGTCCCATAGTGCTCAGAGCCATTTGAATTTGTCGTAGTTGCTGTTGTCAGGAGAGATCTGCGACTTTCTCTCGTTATGTCTCTCATCTAACTGATTTAAAATTTTATGGAGCACTGTTTTGAAGTTTTCAGGACGACAACAATAATAGCCCAGCGGTATGTGCAAGTTATAAGGCTGCGATTAATATAGCGAGAGCTGGAAAACCATTTGCTGAATTAATAAGTCTCGGTTAAGAGCAAACATCAGTGATGAAAATTTGTGTAACTGTTTGTGTTTGTCTGTATGTAGAAATTTTGTTCCAGATATTAAACGTATTGTAAACTCCACCTGTGATAATTAAATAAAACGTATCGTAGGTAATAGGTACTCTTTCAAACCATGAACTCTTTCAAGCACTCCTACTAACCTTATTCATTCACTCAATAAAGCAAGCTAGGAAACAAAACGCATTACAGAGGAAGGAGTGGACAGAGGGTATGGTGGGGAGGGGAGGTAAGCGGGTGGCCAGCTTGCCCCTGTGTGGACGCGGAACACCTGTTAACTGCACGCGTGCAAGTGCACCGCACATGTGCAGGAGTCCTGCCCGCCCCTGGTCTAACCGCATTAATCCCTAATGATCCACGTCAGTGTGCTCGAAAACTGACAGATGTGATGAATTACGATCATTCCACTATCGTGTGGCATTCGATGCAATGGGGAAGGTTCAAATATCGGGTGTGTAGGTAGCGCGCGATGTAAGCCAAAATCGCATAAATCAGTGGGAGGCCGTATGTTCAGCTCTCTTGCTGGTCATCAACTGGCTCGTAAACAACACCGACCATTCCTATCCTGTACCACTACTGGCGACGAGAAATGGTGTCTTTATGCTAAAATATGGGAAAGAAAATAATTGTTGAGCCCAAAGAAAGCAGTAGCTCCCCGTACAAAGACTTCCGACCATCCACAAAAAGATAGTGTTACATATCTGATGGAACAGCGACGGTGTGGGGTACTACGAATTACTTCCCCGAACTGAACCATCACTGCTGACATTTACTACCAACAACTGAGACGCCTTGCAGACGCAATCCTAGAGCAGCGACCAGGAAGACCGCGTGAAGCGATGCTGCTCCGCGATAGCGTCCACCCGTCCGTATTTTGCTAGACTGACAAAAAAGACTATCCAGGAGTTGGGCTGGAAAGTCATTTCGCACCCACCTTATTCACATGATCTTGCGCCCTCAGATTTTCAACTTTTCCGCTGTCTATCGAACAACTTTCAACGGACTTCGTATCCGGATAAAAATGCGCTCCAAATATGGCTCTACGAGCTCTCCCCGTGAAAACCACATGATTTCTACAGTAGCGGAATCGAAAAGTTGCCCAGCGTTGGAAGACTGTTGTAAACAGTAAAGGATAATGTGTTAATAATACCGAGCGAGTTGACGCAGTAGTTAGCGCACTGGCCTCGCATTCGGGAGGACCACGGTACAACCCCGCGTCCATCCTTCCTCGTTTACGTTACCGTGTTTCCCTAAATAGCTTGAGGCAAATGCCGTGATGGTTCCTTTGAAACGGCACGGCCGACTTCCTTCCCCGTCCTTCCCTATTCCGATGAGACCGATGACCTCGTCGTTTGGTCTCTTCCACCAGAACAACCCAATCCCAACGTCTTAATAATGACTAAATTCTCTGTTATATATATTTGTTGTGTTTATTAAACGTATGGAAGAGCGCTAAGAACTTATGGACGATCCTGATATTTTATTTGGGCCGACCAGTGTGGCCGAGCGGTTCTGGGCGCTTCAGTCTGGAACCGCGCGACCGCTACAGTCGCAGGTTCGAATTCTGCCTCGATCAGTGTGATATCCTTAGGTTAGTTAGGTTTAAGTAGTCTAAGTTCTAGGGGACTGATAACCTCATATATTAAGTTCAATAGTGCTCAGAGCCATATGAACCATTTTTAATTGGTGAATTTACGTTAGTTTTATTGCAAATAATTTTCTAATAAACTTTCAGCGTGCTATAGTCAGCTTTTCGAGCAGTTTTTGACGATTATCTTCACAGAGAGAAATACACAGAATGTGCCAGGAGGAATTGTTAGCATTCAGGTATACGACAGGAACTCTCGTTTCAATCACAGAATGTCGTATGGGCATATGACTTATTCTGAATGGTTTCCGAGGTAGACAACGTTCCATGCCACTTTTGTACGTTTTTCTTGAATAACTCGAAAACCACGGTTCCTAGCGAATAGGGGTCGGAGTATGACATTGAACTACGATAAATTTCCGTAAATTTCCTACAAAAAGCGATGCTGGTTCATTTTCATCTAGGACCAACAGTTCACGCGAAGAGAGCGAGGTAATATTGAAAATCACGCACGGCCCACATGTGCTATAGCTTAGGTAAATTCAAATGGCTCTAAGCACTGTGGTACTTGATATCTGAGGTCATCAGTCCCCTAGACTTAGAACTACGTAAACTAACCTAAGGACATCACGCACGTCCGTGCCCGAGGCAGGATTCGAACCTGCGACCGTAGCAGACGCGTGGTTCCGGACTGAAGCTCCTAGAACCGCCCGGCCACAACGGCCGGCAGCTCAGGTAATTTTTTAGGTCAATTTTAGACAGTTTCTCGACATGAGAGACCACAAGTGTCCTATATAAAATTCTTCATCTTCAGTTCCTCTACACAACTGTGGAACATTGTAAACAATGACAATATACTGTGTAATACAGAAAATTAATAACAACGCATATTAAATGCGTTCTATCTCGGAAAACGTTTGTAATAGGGCATATGTTTTTTCTATTAATGATCGTTCCTGTTATGTTCTTGAACACTGACAGTTCCTCCCGGGTCGTCCTTATACTTGCATGATGGAGTTTGCGAATAAAGAGTTCGGACGGGGTGTCCCCCTAAAATAATTTCCAGAAATCTGATTGAATCCTTCACGAGATATTTCCATACCGAATGAAATTCGCGGCCTGCCTGTAAAGAACGAATGGGAAGCGGTGTTGGCTCTTGCCCTGGGGCACGCGTCTTCCACCAGAGTCAGCACCGGCGCTGAGCGGAGATTGCGCTGGCGCCGCCGCATAGCCCGACAATTTGCGGGAAATGGCAGGAAATGCTCGGCCGGCGCCCTATCCGAATAGAAACAAGGCCATCCCGCAGGAGGCAGCTAGCCTGCCGACGCAGCAGCTCCGCCAATCGCCGTGCGAGGGGAGGGCTTGCGGGGCAACCTCCCCGGTTTTTATCTGCAGAGTGCAAAGAGTGCAACCGCCAGTGTCTGCACGATTTACAAGTGCTGTCGGAACTCGAGGGATAATTTTTTTTCTGGTGAAGCGACGAAATCAGAACGCTGGCGTCCAGCTCAGTCGATTTCGTCACCGTGATAAATTATGTAGTACTTCCTTTTTCTGCGGCTCTGTTCCAAGGGATATGTTCGTCCACTGTAGTAAGCAACTGTAGCTATTCTGGGTCACGGCGTCCCGAGCTCGATTCCCAGCAGGTTTGTGGATTATCCCAGCCTGGGGACTAGGTGTTTGTGTGGTCCTCATAGCGACAGTGGCTAGATTGGACTGTGTAATAATTGGACTGCTTAAAAATGTGGACTTTGTACGGGCGCTGATTACAGCGCAGTTCACCCCACAAAAAAAACATCATAACCATCATCATCAACTGTGGCTACGAATAGCAGAGAAAACAGCGATTTTGATCAAAGTACAGGAGACCAAGAGAAGTTAAATGTTCGACATGATCTTGTCCAATAAAGCAAGAAATTGAGGATCCCTACCAATCCGAAAGAAAATTGAAAACTTACCTTATTAACCATTGTCTACAAATTATCAGCATATCTAGATTTAGGGATTGGAAACCTCTATAAGCTACGTGGTTAGTACCAGTTGAAAAGTCCCCTTTTGAAAAATTATACAAGACTGTGCTTAAACTGACACACAATATTTTTAGCGCAACGCAATCTGACTTTCAAAATTCCTACAAAAACAATGGCCCTGACTAACATTAACCTATGCGTTTCACAAATCGCTTACCTCACAAAAATTTTGGTTACTCGAACTACTGCAATACAGCGAGCGCCGCTACTGCCAGCTAAATAAAAGATTCAAACTACAGAAGGCACTAACTACTGATAGGCATAGTTAGCAAATGAAAGATTTTGATAGAGATCAAATGATGTGTTTACCTTAATAGTCATAATATATATATAGCAGTTCATGACATCCAGTCTTAGAAATTTCAAAACTCCGCCATCTCTCTCCCCACATCCACCACTGCTGGCGGCTCACCTCCAACTGCGCAACGCCACGCGCTGTTCACATCCAGCTGCCCAACACTACAATGGCAGACAACAATGCAAACTAACCACAGACTGCACACAGCACAGCCAGTGATATTCATACAGAGCGCTACGTAACGTTGCCAATAAGAAAACATAAACAGCCTACTTACACAGTGTCTGTTATAATGCAGTATGACAAGTAACAACGCGCTATAAATAGAACACAGTACTTATAGAAGTCACAAAACACTATTCTCCAAAAATACCACTGTTCAAAAATGTGCAATTTTGTGTGAAATCTTATGGGACTTATCAGTCCCTAAGCTTACACACTACTTAACCTAAATTATCCTAAGGATAATGCCTGAGGGAGGACTCGCACCTCCGCCGGGACCAGCCGCACAGTCCATGACTCCAGCGCCTCAGACCGCTCGGCTAATCCTGCGCAATACCACTGTAATCAGGTGCATATTAAGCCTCTAAAAGCAGATAAACGGCAGCTTTATAACAGAACTGATGTTTGGCAACGATTTTATTCTGAATAACACCTTTCTTTGTAATTTGATCGATTAAATTTTGATGGCATAATTGTAATCAGCAGAACAGTTTTCTTTCCCTTTTCATTATTTTGTAAAGTACTGATGAGATTTTTTTTGTCATATGGAAACCTGAGATCAAAAAGTTCCAAATTACAAAACAAAGACAAGAAAAAAGGAAACACATTACTCATCATAAGTTTTTCAAAGAAAAATTATGTACCAGAAACTAAAGAAAATTAATGCAAATCACAAATTTTACAGAAAATCAATTCGATGTGATATTTCACAGTCTCGGATCAATATCAGTACTAGATAAAGAGGTAACAGCTTCAGCTGAAGGTTGCGAGAAGTCACTCCATTTCCCAGGGTATCTTCTCATGGGGCAGTTTTGGGCTGTATGCTTCGCTGGTCCGCAGTCACATTCACAACTGTTAACGGCGCACCGTCTATATAACGTAGCCGAATTCTGTCGTGGCCTCTAGGAAAAATGTTTGACTCTGTAACACAATTATCTTCCCACATCGGCCGGCAAGTCTGCAGACTTCAGGAGGCACCGTGGGAACGTTCTTGTAGGAACATCAGCATGTTCCATTCTGTAATTGTGGCTTGTTCTCTCAAGCCTGGCGCAGCGATATCTGGAAGGGCATGGAGGCAAGACGCAGGTGTTTTATTGTCCCAGTTGTAATGCGCATTGAGTCATTGAGACACGTATTTTTTTGTGTGCATTATCTGCTCCTCCATCATGCTGGTGCTCAGAACTACACAGGTGAGAACACTAGAGATCGTCCAGAGCTGCTTAGGATATCTGCTTGCGCTCTCCAGGCTGTTGCTGCCAGTTGATGTCGCACAGAATCAAGAAATTTCCTTGCGGCTTGAAACACCGAATGATCTTCTTTTACTATAGCTATACACATACCAAAAAAGTTTTGCATCATCGTGGTCCCAAAAACTCCTGAAGACAGACGTTGACTGTGGATATTGTATCAAAAACAGTCCCTTTGACTGTTCAGAGATGTCACTAAACCAGCCCAAAGATGTAAACAACCATGCATGGGTAGCGCCTATCGACAGTTCCAGTCACTCCCCCAGGAAGGAGGTACACGGCTCGTGTTGTCTGTAGTTCAACCATGCCTAGGCCGTCAGTACGGCGGCTCGATCGCGTCCACATTGTTACTGTGTGCCAGGACGAGTTCTCAACAAGGGAAGTGTCCAGGCGTCTCGGAGTGAACCAAAGCGATGTTGTTCGGGCACGGAGGAGACACAGAGAGACAGGAACTGTCGATGACATGCCTCGCTCAGGCTGCCCAAGCGCTACTACTGCAGTGGATGACCGCTGACTACGGATTATGGCTCGGAGGAACCCTGACAGCAACGCCACCATGTTGATAATGCTTTTCGTGCAGCCACAGGACGTCGTGTTACGACTCAAACTGTGGGCAATAGGCTGCATGATGCGCAACTTCACTTCCGACGTCAATGGTGAGGTCCATCTTTCCAGCCGCGACACAATGCAGCGCGGTACGGATGGGTCCAGAATCATGCCGAATGGACCGCTCGGGATTGGGTATCACATTCTCTTCACCGATGAATGTCGGAGATGTCTTCAACCAGACAGTCGTCGGATACGTGTTTGGAGGCAACGCAGTCAGGCTGAACGCCTTAGGCACACTGTCCAGCAAGTACAGCGAGGTTGACGTTCCCTGCTGTTTTGGGGTCGCATTATATGGGGCCGACATACGTCGCTGGTGGTCATGGAAGGCGCCGTAACGGTTGCACGATACGTGAATGCCATCCTCCGATCGACAGTGCAACCATATCGGCAGCATATTTGAGTGGCATTGGTCTTCATGGACGACAATTCGCGCCCCCATTGTTTACATCTTGTGAATGACTTCCTTCAGGATACCATCGCTCGACTAGAGTGGCCAGCATGTTCTCCAGACATGAACTCTATCGAACATGCCTGGGATAGATTGAAAAGGCCTGTTTATAAACGACGTGACCCACCAACCACTCTGAGTGAGCTACGCCGAATCGCCGTTGAGGAGTGCGGCAATCTGGACCAACAGTGCTTTGATGAACTTGTGTATAGTATGCTACGACGAATAAGGGCATGCCATAATGCAAGAGGACGTGCTACTGGGTATTAGAGGTACCGGTGTGTACAGCAATCTGGACCACCACCTCTGAAGGTCTCGCTGTATGGTGGTGCAACATGCAATGTGTGGTTTTCATGAGCAATAAAAATGGCGGAAATGATGTTTATGTTGATCAATATTCCAATTTTATGTACGGGTTCTGGAACTTTCGGAACCGAGGTGATGCAAAACTTTTTTTGATGTGTGTAGTAAAGTACCTGCTGCTACACGAGATCCCTCCGATGCCAAGTGGTTGAAAAATTGCTTGAGCAAAGATTGTTGTTCTGGTCTTCACTCCGAAAACTTGTTGGATGCGGCTCAATATGTTACACTACCCTGTACAAGCCTCTCCATGTCTGAATCACTAGCGCAACCATCCTCCATCTAAACCCGCATACTGTATTCAAAGCCATCATCTCCCGCTGCAATTTTCAGCGTCACATTTCCTTCCGTTACCAAACTGACAGTTGCTTTATGCCTCAGGATGTTCCCTTTCAAGCGATTCCTTTTTTTCTTTATTCCTCAGTTCGATTCTGTACGTCCTCATTTGTCATTCTATCTGCCCATGGAATGCTAAGCGTTCTTCTGTAGCACGAATCTTCGGAAGCTCCTATTTCCTTCTAGTTTGAACTGCGTATCATCTAAGCGGCGTTTCCAGACAAGACGAACCATACAGTAGTGCTGCATGCCCTCGGAGAAAAAAATAACAGCGGCAATCTCCCATTCCTTCCAACCGTTAGCAGTAACAGCACAGCAAGGCCATGTCTACTGATGTTACAAGGCCAGGTCAGTCATCTGTACTGTTCTTCTGCAACTACTAGAAAGACTGCTCCCCCTCTTCATCTGCCACTGGTTAGCCTGCCCTCTTTACAGATACCCGTCCATTGCGGTTGCATCTACGGAACATCCTTCTGGATGGGGTATAGATTCCTCCTCCATCAGTTCAATGCAGCTTTCAGTGAAAGTGTTCAGATTAACGTAAAACTGAGGGCTTCGGCGTAAGAATTGTAAGAGAACCTTACCGATATGGTTCAAATGACTCTGAGCACTATGAGACTTAACTTCTGAGGTCGTCAGTCCCCTACAACTTGGAACTACTTAAACCTAACTAACCTAAGGACATCACACACAACCATGCCCGAGGCAGGATACGAACCTGCGACCGTAGTGGTCGCGCGGTTCCAGACTGACGCGCCTAGAACCACTCGACCACACCTGCCGGCTTACCGATATGGCAGACCTGTCACCGCATCTAAAGAAATTTGGGATTTGGGTCTTGAATACATTTTGGCTACATAGGTATCGCTATGTAACCAGAAAATGAGTGTTATGGGGAAATTCGAAAATGACATTGCACTAATGGCTAATACTCATTGGAAAAATTGTCGAAGATGTGCGTTGACTTGAGCAGGCTCTACATCGGAAAACCTTAACATTTTTTTTATGAAAGAAGTGGACACTTTTACTGACAGGCAGGGAAATGGTCTGGTTATTGATCACCGAAAAATCAGAATGAGGACTAAAGTCGGGATATTTATCAAAGAAATATCACCAAACAGCCGAAAGTGTTCAGAAGTTACTTTATTTACGCAAACAGTTTCGGCATCTCAATAATGCTATCTTCGGGTCCATGCGTGTTAAAAATAACCTGTATACATGTAGTACATGCCAAGCTATATCACTAGTTGACATTACAGAAAATGAAGTGTAATAATAAGAGTCCTTAAAACTTACAAAATGCAGTGTGCAGTGTTAAGAAGAGTACCTGTGCACACAAAGCACAACAAAGTAGTGTATGTACTGTAACACCCCACCCGTCACTTGTCTGGTTTTGGTGTGTGTTCACCCCAGGTAATTGACTAACAGATCATCAGAGAGTACAAAACCGCCGCAATGTCGGATAACGCAAAGGAAGTAATAAGGCCCTGTGACTCCTGATTGAACTGCGGTGGCAGTGTTGACATTAATTGGTTCAGAATTGATCCCGTTTAATTAAAAAGGGGTGCACATTGATGTTATATTCTGCTATTGAACACCAGATGCACATTTTGAACATAAAATTAATTAAGAAAGTGACTTGGGATTTCAACTACTTGATTGAAAACAGATGCAGTCGATTAGCACAAATTTATTTTAACTCCCTACCTTCAATCTTCACATTACAAGACTCTCCTATCAGGCAGTGGTAATAAATTGCGTTTGCGTGGAGTAAAGCGCGATAACTCAAAAGTAATTCCTATCGACTGACGCAGGCGTAATGCGAAGTGCGAGAAGAATTCTACTCTACACGGCCCATGAAACCCTCGTGGAAACTTTGCCGACGTGGTCCAACAAATTAATCAGTGGCCGGAGACGGCGCAATATCACTGAATACAGTGTGGCGGAGCGGCGTCGTTGTGCAGACGTCGGCCGACCTCGTGCTGCTGCAAGGCTGTGCTCGTCTATTCACTCCTAGCTATCTTATTCAGTACATAGCTGAACCAAACCTTCCTATCCCCAAGCTCAATCGTTCCATTTGCTAGGTCCTAAACTGCAGAGGTGCTCACTCTTTCCCAGGCAAGCTGAGTAAAGAACGCCACGTCCGCACTCTGGGCAAGCTGGGAACCGAAGACCTCTACAGAGACTTCTCACAGTCCGCTCTTCGCCTCGGTTTCCCCTCCAGCAAAATCACTTACGCCAATTGCAGCGCAAGTCGCGTTAATTATGCGTCGCTTCCCAGTGCCGACCAATACCTGCTCTGGGAAGTGAACAAATTCCCACAAAATTTCCCTTCCTCTCAACTTCTGTTACATAGCTCCTCCCAGGCCACCCATCAAGGTTAGCGTCTGCACAACACCAAGTTTTCCGGAATTCTGACTCCTAAGAGAGTACTTCAGATTCCTTGGTCCTACGTTCCCATCGGAGGCCAGCGTATTTCATTCTGTCGCTCTTCACCTGATTTGCTTCAAACTCTGCGGACCGTGAATTTAGCGTGAAGTTGCTGTAGTCACGAACAGGCATATTTTGACCTCTGTTGACCGCTCCACCGCGCTTTGCGCGGCTTTCACAGAAGACGGGAGAACGGACATTTATCAACAAGCGTACAAGTCCTCCGTCTGTTTCCCGGTACACCAGCATGGAGTCGGGGTCAACCACCCACTCACTGTCACTCATCTTAAGGCGGCTGGAGGCCGCGCCACGTTACCACTTTCTCAGAGCTTGAGCCGCCCTAAGCTGCCTATTGTCGCTTCCCTTCGCCGTTCCCCAGTCGGCCACAGTCAACTCTAGATGCTTCACTGGGGTAAACTAGCGTCCAGTAAATCGGCTCGTTTCCACAAAGTTTTCATTTCATGTGAATTACTTTAAAACCATCACCCGACGTTAATTATTCCACTACATCCATACTATACCCTCCACAAGATGCATTGTGCCTTGTCAGTCATTTTGTTCAGCCCTACTGTTCGCTCAACGTGAGTTAGGTGATCTTTAATGACTTCATGTAAGGGGCATAGTTCTTTCCATCTTACAGTACATATACTTGCTAGCACATAAATTGTTTCGTCATAGTACCAAAGTTATAGAAGAACACACTGAACACAATATAAAATGGAGAAAATACAAATGCGGTGGCACAAACGAATAAAGTTCGTCTAGGTTTTTTGTTTTTTTATTGTTGAAAAAAATATCCATAATTCATATAGATAAACCTCCCGTATTTCTTAGGAAAACTGTAGTCATTCAGATTAAAAACCACGGTTTTACCTATGAAGTTCACAACTGTGTACATATCTATCGCCCAAGTAATGTCACAAGTAATGTCGCAACTAATGATATATCAGAATTAGTTGTCACAATGTCAAAAAACACAACCATAGGCAAAACCCAACGTCATACGAATTACTAAGTGAATAACGGTAGGTAAAGAACCTACTCATTAGGTTATGCAGCATATCAAAAAATTAAAAAAAAGTGTGACATAAAATGCCTTAAACATCAATTATTAGGCGGGTAAGTACTAGGGTGGAGCAAGTACGAAACCCCAAATACCATATTAACCCAGGGGAGTCCACTTGGTGATTTTTCTTTGGTAAATATCTGACCGGTCGCTGTCTCGTAACTACGAATGATCAACTGAGAAAGTCTGGGCTAGGATAATCTGTATGGAAATTGGCTCCCTCGAGTACGGCAGCCGCAGCTCCTGCTGCGAGGGCCGTGCCCCAGTGCCCTGTTGGCCGACACGACACACTCTGGAGCGCCGGGGGGCGTTCAGCGCGGCTCCAGCGCTGGACTGCTAAATATAAATGAGCGCAGAGCGCCGCGCCGGGAGGGCGAACCGGCGCACGCACTGCGTGAGCGAGGCACGCAGTGCGTGGCGGTGCGTGTCATGCGTGGGTCCAGGGTGATGGGGAGGGGGGGGGGCGGGGGCGGCATCTTGGTGGTCGTGTCGTCCCCCCTTCCGAACAAAATAACGTTCTAGTGAAAGCGCTGGAACTTTACAGCTGTCTATTTCCAAAATGTAGGCTATTTTTCGAGGAATAAAACTGCATATAAAGTGGAGCGAAAATGGTAAGGAATTCAGCAAACTACAAGCTATGAATGAGATTTTCACTCTGCAGCGGTGTGTGCGCTGACATGAAACTTCCTGGCAGATTAAAACTGTGTGCCCGACCGAGACTCGAACTCGGGACCTTTGCTTTCGCGGGCAAGTGCTCTACCATCTGAGCTACCGAAGCACGACTAACGCCCGGTACTCACAGCTTTACTTCTGGCAGTACCTCATCTTCCACCTTCCAAACTTTACAGAAGCTCTCCTGCGAAACCTTGCAGAACTAGCACTCCTGAAAGAAAGGATATTGCGGAGACATGGCTTAGCCACAGCCTGGGGGATGTTTCCAGAACGAGATTTTCACTCTGCAGCGGTGTGTGCGATGATATGGAACTTCCTGGCAGATTAAAACTGTGTACCCGACCGAGACTCGAACTCGAGTTCGAGTCTCGGTCGGGCACACAGTTTTAATCTGCCAGAAAGTTTCAACTACAAGCTATGTTTAACACAGGATTTGTAATGTTATGTGTGCCTCACTGCTTTTTTTTTTCTTTAACTAATTTGTGCCTGATTTTATTCTGAGAAGCTCAGTAAAGGATGTAAATGTAAATGTGATTCAAAAAGTACCTGATGTGAAGTGAAGCACAGCTGGACAGCAACAAACTCTTTAGCGCGCAATCCCCGTAACGATATTATTGGAGAATCTTTTAGTATGGACTCTAAAAAAAAGACAAATGATTTTATTTAAAAATAAACTGTTAATCTGTATCTTGTGGAAAGAGGACGTGTTGCTAGGCCGTCGCTCAAACCGTATTGTTACATTTAATGAAAACTGATATTTTAGTGATAAAACCGACTGAAGGATGTGTAAGAGTTGCCAAACATTTATGTATACCAATTTTCTGGAAGTGAAGAATAGAAATATCTTGTTTTTGGAAAATGAGGTGAACTTCATTGTCGTTGCCGTCTATCAATCGACAGAATTGTAAGTGTACAAAGTTCACTAAAATACAGGAAAAGAAATGCATTCTCTATAGTTTTCATTCAATAAGTAACAACCTCTCATAATTTCTTAATTACAGTAATTGGATTATGTTCTTTTACGATAGTACGGTGCTGAACTCCACTGACCAATTTTGATGTAGCAGGACGTGTAGTCTGAAGGAAGTTTGTGTGCCATGCTATCTCCTTTTCTCACGAAAAGCAGATTGCTGTTTGATCTTACTTACTTACAACAGTGGTCCCTTGGGTATGAAGAGCTACGAAAACGTGGACTCGAAGCTACCCGCAATACGGCCAAGTAACTGAGTAGTATTTTAAACCTTAAAGAGCAATAACTTCTTCCAAAGTGCAATGTGTCAACAACTGGTACAGATGCTGATCATTCAAGGAGGCAGCAACCAAAATTCAGGTACCAGTTGCGACTTAAAGTAAAAATCTCAATCAAAAATCAATATATATATCTCTCTCTAAACACATATATAAATATTGATATTATTTTAAAAATGTCATTTTTATAGATTCTTTGCTTAGTCAAGTGATTAATCACTTTTGTTTACGGAATTAAAATTGTAGCTGATGTAACTGACTTGGATTTTAACATACTTTCGTATCACGTGTACTTTATCTGTATTGTTAGATACGGCATAATTTTTGGGGGGTGTTTAAAAATCAAAGCTGCTGAAGAGTGTTCAAGCTACTGAAGGAAAAAACTTTCCATAGTCAATATCGCATGGATACTTTATCGACAACCGGTTTCAACACACCTTGCTGTCATCTTCTGGTCTTCAACAATTTCTGTTGCAAAACGTGCTCATTGTGGGTTGGAACCTCCTGCCAATTTGTCATATTAGTGCAGGACATATAGCACATTATACAAATGTTTACCAGAAATAAAACATCCACAATTAAAAAGCACCTTGTGCACATAGCTAGGTCCCTGAATGTATTGCTCACAGAAGATTCTTAAGTCTTAATTATTACAATAAATAGTATAATGCACATTAACGTATGTGTTTAAGTTAGCTTGACATGTTTCATTCATTGATGATCCACCTGACATCGAGAAAAGTTGGTTTTGTAGTGACCAGCACATTAAAGGATGTGCTTGTGAATTGATGCTTAAAAATAGTTCACTTGCAATTGTAAATTAATATAGATCCGTAGTGGGAAATTGAGAAAGCTATATGACGAATATGAATTGCTTACTGTGCTATGTCTCGGGCAGCAGCAAGCAGTTAATAGCCTGTGGTGACTTCAGTGTAGATGCTATAAAGAATTCTGATAGGAAAAATGATTGAAAACCTTACTTGTATCCTAAAATTTGGTCTCAGCAATTAACTTTGCAACATAGATGGATGAAGACAGTAGGAACCTAATTGATGTTTTCTATGATGAAATTCAAGAAAATGGCTGTTTATCCAGTAACGAATGCTCCCTCTGATTATGATGCACAGGTATGATAAGTAACATAGCACCTTACGGTGTATATATTCCTCAGTGAAAAACTGTTACATTAACTAATGGCTCCGGGACAAATGTGTTTAATAATAGTTTGAAGGAACTGACAAGGGATGTAACTTATCATGAGCCAAATGCTAACATAAAATTTCATCAATTTCATGATAAATTCATATCAGTGTTCAAAAATAGCTTTACGTATAAACTAATCAGAAAGGATACTGAACAGCCATGTAAGAAAACCATGGATCACTAGAGATATTAAAGTATCTTGCGAAAGGAAAAGGGAAATGTCTTTTGGTAAGAAGTAGTAAGCATCCTGCAGTAGTCACACAATACAAAAACTACTCCAAATTATTAAGCAAAGCTATTAAAAAGTCAAAGACCATGCGCACAATGTTAGAACTCAGTACTTCCGACAACAGGCTTCAGGCTACATGGAATGTAGTGAAACGAGAGGCAGGACAACCAGCCACAGAACAAGACATCATCACTATTGAACTAAATGGAAGGGCTATAAAAGTTGAATGACACGCAGAAAGTGCATTTAATAATCATTTCTTACATATAGTAGAAACCATAGGGAAAAGCAGTTCAAAACCAAAATCGCAACAGTATGTTTAAAATGTAACATTCGTCAAATTCAGACATATGAATGTGTCACCTACTTCTCCTTCTGAAATTAAGGATATTATACATTCTTTCAAAAATAAAAGCTCACCTGGTTTTGTTGGTGTTTCCAACAGAGTCAAAAATTTGTTCCCATGTAATAAGCCCAGTCTTATGTGGAATATGTAAAGCATCACTAGCTCAAGGCATTTTTCCAGAGATACTGAAATATGCCCATTATTAAACCTCACTTTAAGGAAGGTTATAAGAGACGTCTCAATAACTACCGACCTGTTTCATACTGACATCATTCCCCAAAATTTTTGAGAAGATGATGTATTCTAGAATAGCATCTCACCATCTCAACAATAGTATCCTTAGCAAATCACAATTTGGGTTTCTGAAGGGTTGCTGTACTGAGAACGTCACTCACCAGATTTTACAAGCATTAAATAATTAGCGTCCGTTAGTATTTTCTGTGGCAACTGTAAGGTATTTGACTGTGTAAATTAAAGTATTCTCCTAGATAAATTGACGTTTTATGGGACTGCTGATAGACAATCAATAGATGTCATATCTAACCATAAGCATGCAGAAAGTTGTACTTAGTAAATCAAGCAATGTAGTTCAGGAGCACAATTGTGATTGCGAAGGATTACGAATGGGATTCTCAAAGGTTCAGCCTTAGTTCTACTACTGTTCTTCATATATGTAAACGATTTTCCGTCTAGCATACAACAAACAGAAGCAGTTCTTTCTCCAGATCACACTAGTACTGTAATCAGCCCAGGCATATGTACAGCCACCGAAGAAATTATAAATAAAATTGTTAAAAGTATCAGTCACCGATTTTCTGCGAATGGTCTCACTCTCAATTTTAAAAAGACACAACATATTTAGGTCTGAACTTCTAGGGATACTACACCAGTTATGAGTGTAACACATGGTGAGGAAATGATAGTGTGGGAACTTCAAAATTCTGAGGTGTCCACATTTATGAGAATTTAATATGAAAAGAAAACAAGTTTTGGAACTCCTAAAACAACTTAGTTCAGCAACATTTTCGCTTAGATTCAGTAAAAATCTTGGGCAGAGACAAAGCAGTAAGTTGACATATTTTGACCTTTCATTCAGTAATGTCCTATATAACTCATCTTTGAGCAAGACAGTCTTCATTGCGCAAAATGTGCTGTAAGGATCATACGTGGTGTTCAACCACGAGCATCTTGTAGACATCTGTTTAAGGAGTTGTGCATTCTGACTACTTCTTCATATTATATTTAACTTCTCATGAAATTTGTTGTAAATTGTTCGAAAGGAACAATGAGGTACGTAATTACAGTACCAGAAGGAAAAATGGCATTCATTACTCCACATTAAGGTTGTCTTTGGCACAGAAAGGAGTGCGCAATGCCACAACAAAAAGATTTTTATTACTTATCCAGTGACATAAAATGTGTGACAGACAGCAAAGTAAACTTTGATAAGACAGAAAAAGTTTCCCCTTGGCAACTCCTTCTATTCCGTAAGAGGATTTGTCTTACTGTAATGTGTAAAAGGTGGTGAGTAGGAATTACTATGTCACGTCTGTATGTTTTCTTTCTTTTTGTAAAATGTAAATTAATCAGCGATTTAAACGTGAAGTGACTTGTTCCACACCATTACCACCCATCGTGAAAAATGAACCATGGAACATGTAACTAACAAACCAACCAACGTACATTGGACGGCGTATATATTTTTAAGATTTAACAGTCATCTGTGGGCACTACATATACGGGCATAGCCAAGAGCAGAACGTGCGTTTGTAATGTAAATGTTTCATTTCTCACAAACCTTTCTACAATGTGCTACATGTTGTCCAATAATATGACAATTTGGCAGGAGGTTCCAGCACACAGTGAACACATATTGCAACAAAAATTGTTGAAGACAAAGAAGACGACAGCAAAGTCTATCGGAATCGGTTGTCCATGATGAAGAAGGACCTATACGATCCTGGCTACACAAAGTCTTTTGCCAAGTAAACTTCTTCCCATTTCTCAGTATCAGAAAATTCTATCATTATTCAAAATACTTGACTTTATGGTAATTCCTTTTATGTTTGAATATGAAATAATCCTTGAACTAAAAAAAAAAATAAAATCCACAATATTTTGAAGGAAATCATTTTACGGAAGCTTATGAATGAAGCATAGATCAATAGGTCAGACATATGGTGCTTTGTCCCTGACTTGGCTTCTTTGAAAATATCCCGTATTAAATCTGTGTGTGTGTGTGTGTGTGTGTGTGTGTGTGTGTGTGTGTGTGTGCATGCATACATGCATCTCATAGATTCTAAACACCAATTTCAATAACCGTTTGGTTGCCACTTCCCGCAATGATTTCAGAAATTCTATTGTCTGTCCCTTTTCCTTTGTTTAATTTAGAGTACTACAAGCCTCTCTTAAATTCTGACTCAAATGATTGATCCCCTATGTCTTCCATATCGACTCCCATTTCTTCTTCTGCCACGTCATCAGAAGGTTCTCCCCCTCGTAGAGGCCCTCAACGTACTCTTCTCACCTATCCGCTCTCTGTCTCTCTCCATTTAACAGTAGAATTACCATTGCACTCGTAATGTTGCAGCCGTTGCTTTTAATTTTACCGAATGTTCTTTAATTTTTCTGTATGCTGAGTGAGTCCTTCGATATCTTCATATTTTCTCTGGAACCATTTCGCCGCGGATTTTCCTGCACGTCTGCTTTTGTTTTCATGTCTAAGTGACTTATATTGCTATAACCCTTTGAACATTTTTGTGCTTCCATCTTTCGTTGATCAGTTGTAGTAGTATTTCTGTTACCTAACGTTTCCTGGCAGTTACCTTTCTTGTGTATATGTCTCTCTCTTTCCTACTTCAGTGATTCTGGAAAAATCCATTCTCCTTCAAATGAACTGCCTACTGTTGTATTCGTTATCACAGTATCTACAGCCTTAGAGAATTTCAAACACATTTCACCATTCCTCAGAAATATTGTATTCCACTGCTTTCCTCACTGATTCTTCCAGTGAACTCACTTAAACTTCAGTCTGTTCATCATCATAACTAAAATGTGGTTCAAATGGCTCTGAGCACTATGGGACTTAACTTCTGAGGTCATCAGTCCCCTAGAACTTCGAATTACTTAAACCTAACTAACTTAAAGAAATCACACACATCCATTCCCGAGGAACTAAAATGTGATCTGATTGTATATCTACTCCTGGGTTAGCCTCACAATCCAATAACTGATTCTGGAATCTCTGCCTGGCAATGATGTCATCTAGTTGGTATCTTCCCGTGTGTCCACCCTTTCCAAATACTGTAGTAATTTCTGTCGCTAATATTGTAATCCTAAAGGAGACAAATTGAACGGCTTTTGCTCTTCAAAATCCGATTAGTAGTTTCGGAGAGAGCCACTTCCGCGCCCGACGGGGGTACAGAAGCACTGGGGCAGCGGAGTTCGCTCCCAGCTTTCGACTACTATGTAGCCATCCGCCCCCCCCCTCCACCCCCCCACCCACGCCTCTGTGTCCTGCCTCCCTCACTCCACCCGCTGCGCCGTGCGACAGAGCACTGGAGAACCGAAAGCGAAGACGCTCGTTCTACAGGTATCACCTGAAGATAACGCTAAGGTATGCCGTCGCAATATCGTGCTACGAAAAAGACTGCCACCGGCTGGCCTCCAGAGAATAGTTCAAGCAATTTCGAAATAACGACAGTGTTCAGAACTTACGATTTCTCTGTTTTGAATAGGAATCTCCCGACATCAGATACGGAGTTTCATTAATAATATCTTTGTGACAAGAGTAATTTGTTTCGTGTTGGTAACCCAGTATTCTTCTATGGAATTGTGCAATGTATGTCAGAAATTGTGCCACTGAATGATGTGGCAATGTGGTTTTCTTTCAGACACTTTTGTTTCAGTTTTCTGGTAGTTCGTTTTCGATTTTAGTTTTTACCTAATCTAATAACTTCTTTTCCAATACAGAAGTTAGCTTTAGAGTTAGAGTTTAGTTCTTTCGTAACACCATCATCGCCCAGTGGTAGTTTTATTATACTGTCTATCGTAGTCTCAAAATATGCCCACTTGTATCACTTGGTCTGGCATGAGCCTTCACTTATAATAGTATTAGGGCGCATAGGCTTCCGGAATGTTCCGAATTTCTATTTACCGCTTTCCTTAGTCAGGCTCAGATCGAAAATGTTGCCACTATTCTCAGTCTTAAGTACAGCGAAAACTTTTTTTTTTCAGTTGCGTGCCATGCATTATTCGTACTATTTATTGCGCGAGATGTTTTGTTTGGCTATCATGAAGCACAACATTTGTTTCCGACGCTTTGGCACTTATAAATAAGCTTGAAGACATATCACTGTTGTTTTTATCCAGGACAACGAAAAACATACGATCATTACAAGAAAAAACGAGCGTCCATTTTGAATGATTTTGGGTTAAATTATAATTTGGCTGTTGATATCCGTAGTGAACAAAATACTGCTTTTAAAGTCGGCCAGTCGCAGCCTTATTAATTTTCTTTATTTGGCTTTCGAAGTGACGTTTCTATATTGCCCCGAGCGTTCTGAGGAGGCACTCAATGAAAATTTTTACTGTCAGGCAATACTTGAAATCTGTGGCAGTTTAAAACTACATACACTTTGAAATTCGAGAGGAACTCCCACCATTTGCAGTCAACGTTCTTCCAATAATTCATCTGATATCGCCCTCTAGACTCACAATTTAGTCCACGCCCCTAGTGTGGATGTAGCTAAAAATTCCACCGGTCTCCTGTGAATTCAGAGAAACCAACGCTCTGCGGCTAAGGGTGCATCAGAGGAAATGCCGAAGTTTTATGACATTTTAATTGCACAACTGCAACAATAGCTTCCTAGGTTACTGTGCTTTAGGTTGCACAGTTCTATTTTGCTAATAGTGAATTTTATCATTTTTCCACTGATCCATCAGTCCGATGGCGCGCTGTACACGACGCACACTGCTGTGGAGAACTTAACATCAGACGTAATATTCGTTTGATGAATTACTGTCACGTAAGATAGCTCGATGAAACTTTGATCATACACACAAAGAGATGCTGCAGTATAATACGGAAGTAAGTATTGCAATGAACAGAAATGATACTTTTATTAAAAAATAATAATTACACTGAAGTCACTCTGATTTATTATGGTCCACTGGACATTGCAAGAGACAGGAGATTTCAGTAGGGCGTGTCATCACAAGTCTGATAAGGAATTCTTGTGGTAAGACGTTCCATTCCTGCACCAGCACGGGTGACAACTGCCAGAGGGTCGTTAATCAACGCGGACATACTGGAATACGTTTTTGTGGCAAATCACACACGTGTGTATTGTTATTGTGTGTACTGAACTGGGGACCTAGAAACGAGGCAGAGGCTTCAGCCCGACGTAGCCCTCAGTGGTTCACAACCCCACAGCAATCCACCCACCCCACCCCCGCCCCACACCAAACCAAGGGTTATTGTGCGGTTCCCCCCGGGGAACATCTCATACGAGACGAGTGTAACCCCAAACGTTTGCGTGCTAGAGTAATTATGGTGTACGCGTACGTGGAGGCAGTGTTTGTGCAGCATTCGCTGACTTAGTGTAACTGAGGCAGATTAAGAGGAACCAACCTGAATTAGCAGAGGTAAATGGAAAACCGCCTTAAAAACCATCCACAAACTGGCCGGCACACCGGACTTCGGCACTAATCAGCCAGGCGGATTCATGTCGGGGACCGGCACGCCTTCCCGCTCGGGAGGCGGTGCGTTAGACCGCGCGGCTAGCCGGTGGTCTATCCCACACGTGCTCGATGGTATTTAAATCGCGGGAAAGGAACAGGGCAGTCCATTCACCGAGCACATAAGGAAGGAGTATTTGACCGGTAAGTGTACCGTGTCCAAAGATCTTTAGGTCAGTATGTCCAGAGAACATTACATCTTCCCATATAATAACACTAGGACCACCAAACCGATCGTGTTCGACAATATTCCTGAATGCATTACGTGTTCCAACCCATCTCCATATTGGGGGGGGGGGGGGGGGGGGGGGAGGGCGGCGGCCTCCAACATTGTCGACCATGATCATGATTCGGCAGTAATCAGTCGCTCTGGTGGATGGATGAGGACGCCCTACCACAAGAACTACTTAGCAGCGCAGCCTTCTGGCCAGTAGGGGAGCGCATTGCAGAGCACAGTGATGTGTTGGTAAATGTGCCAACACCCTGTAGATAGAGGAGGCCGAAATCTAACGCAGACGGGCGTGAATTCTGGAACAGGATAAGTAGTGAATGGTAGCAAGAAAAGTACGTAGCTGCTATATTTAACTTTATTCGATCCTTGTGGTATGCATCATTCTTCTTGTTGAGACATTTCATACGATAACTATCAAACTATCACTTGCTATGTAAGGCTAATGGCGCCTTGCTAGGTCGTAGCCATGGACTTAGCTGAAGGCTATTCTAACTGTCCCTCGGCAAATGAGAGAAAGGTTTCGTCAGTGTAGTCGCTAGCAAAGTCGTCGTACAACTGGGGGCGAGTGCTATTCCGTAACTCGAGACCTGCCTTGTGGTGGCGCTCGGTCTGCGATCACACAGTGGCGACACGCGGGTCCGACATGTACTAAATGGACCGCGGCCGATTTAAGCTACCACCTAGCAAGTGTGGTGTCTGGCGGTGACACCACACACAGCCTATTAAGAACCATCTCCTGCCTTATGTAATGTCCATGGAACCGTCATATATCGCGGTAACTTCAGTATCATTACTGACTTTGAATAAAATTGGCAGGCTGGCCGGTGTGGCCGAGCGGTTCTAGGCGCTTCAGTCTGGAACCGCCCACCGCTACGGTCGCAGGTTCGAATCCTGCCTCGGTCAGGGATGTGTATGATGTCCTTAGGTTCGTTAGGTTTAAGTAGTTCTAAGTTCTAGGGGACTGTAGACCTCAGATGTTAAATCCCATAGTGCTCAGGGTCATTTGAACAATTTTTGAATAAAATTGTCACTGCCTCTCACTGCGTATTTCTTTCAGCTTAAAAGTGGATTACAATAATATTCGATATAGAGAGAGAGCAGCTGTTTCGCTCCTGAATGTCGGGTTGTCTTCGCAGAGTGTTGCTCCGCTAGATACGCTATCATGCGTCGTTCGGTTACTAACACCATCAGCCTACTTGCAACGACATACGGTGCCACCATTCTGGATGTCTTTGCCGAGTGTGCTCTATATTATTGCTCACGGTAGCCATTAATCCAGCTTACACGTAGCGTTCAAATACAATATGAAGAATGACAGATGAGTAAGATAAATATGGCCTCACACATCGTGTACGATCACGGCGCACCCACCTCGTCATCACCTACCTTCATGAAATATGAATCAAGCGAACGGAGTGGCCTGCAGTGTCTTCTGTCATGAGCACGATAAGGCATACTTGAGACCTGTTGAAGCTCACAGTGAGGTACATCAAGAAGCCCCCCTCACACACTGGATGACCCCAAGAGGGCTTCTGTCGAACGGTGGAACAGCCGTGACCACGTCGTAGACAGATTGCGAAAGAGTTTTCAAGCGTGTGACAAAATGTGTTGTGAAGTAACACGGTGCTGGTTGATCCTCAGAATCGGATTTGGCAGAGACGTGCCTTTAACTGGATCGTATATTGTAGCAGATATTTGTATGTATCGTCGAGGTTTCATAACGTTATATTACTTGGCAGTTGCACATCATACGAACGTTAACGTCGTCCTTAAGTTGTGCACACCAGTGTCTTTCTGTCCTCTGCATAAAATATGTACAGCAGCAAATAAGGTATATGGGAATCTTTAGTACAGAACTGTTATCTCGTTTGAAGGTGGTATGCAGACAGAAGACATTTTTTTGTAGTTCAAAAGCCGTTATATACAACTAAATATGTGGAATTCATACTATTAGCAGATGCGTACTTACCGCAAGTAGGCGCCAAACTGTTGTCTTACTCTCCCCTTCTTCGTAGCTACATCGTCGTCTGCTCTAAGCCGTGTTCAGCTGATTAAGTTGGTGAAATAATGATTTTGTTGTAAGCTATCAGAATTCGTCAAACTTCAAATAAATACGCACCATGTTTGTTTTGTCCGTTGATACTGAGAGAGAATAAAACATGTTTTCTAATCCCTATTTGCGTGTCATTTCCTACGCCTAAATTACGTACACTATTCTGTGGTCGAACAATACAGAGAATTCCATATTTACAGTGAGAATTTGTAGATTTCGCCATTCGTGTGTGATAGTGAATGTGTCTACGGTTGTGAGTGAAACAATATTGCACTTACAGCGGATACTAACTTCACTACCAACATCGCTATTTCATTTATCGCAATACAGTTCTCATTCGGATAAGTTTCCTCTAAAACACACAAACACACACACACACGCACACACACACACACTCTTACCCTATTTCATTTCAGTCGCGCAGTAACTCTTTCCCCGTTGTTTGTCATAAGCTGCCAAAGGGGCTCTTCCCACCGTTTTTACAGTTTTACAACTACGGTAATATGACTCTGAATTGTTTTTTACAAAAGAAAGTTTAAAAAAAGAAGAGCGGCCGGAGCGCTTGCATGCATTCCAATTCCCAATTAATTACTTTGGTGTTTGCTTTACCTTTTAGCGTGCACTTCTGTTATTGTTTCGTTCAAAGTACGTCTCTTGCCCTGAGCCAGGCGATACCAGTTTTAATTTTAAATAAACTGTAAGTTATTTCAACTTCAAAAAATTTCATAACGGACATTTTCGTTCATTTGCATGAAAAATTTTGAGAGCTTTCACGTTGTGTCTGGCGGACAACAGAAACTTCTATTTATCACAAAGGATACGAGTAGGGAAACCTCTCACACTACAGTACTGTGTCGAAGTTACTGTGACCATACCGCTTTACAACAGAGACATTATGCTCTATTTTCACGTCATGTCTTTCAGACTAACGTCGGTATTCGCAGTTTTCCGGGATAATATGATTGCCGAAGAGCGTACAGTATCCGCCCTCACTTACGATCCTCTTACTGACGCCTTTTCTTTAGCTCTCAATGATTTTGATTATGCTGTAAGAATAATTTTTTATTATCTGGCAAATTACGCTCTATTTTTTGTTCAAAAATGAGTTTAAAAATTTTCTTTTTAATATCTCAAGCATTTTATAGAAATGGATAGCATTTTTCGTTAAAAAACAGTATCAGACATATGCTGGTGTTAGACTTTTCGTATTTTCCACCGTGATATACATTCATCGGTACATGTGTAACTCCTGTCATGCGCAAAAAGAGTCTCTCCACATTATTATTATGCGTCCTGCAAATGACCAGTGGGATATGTAATTAAATACCTAGCAAGCGACTTTACGAAATACCTAGCGACTTAACGATTTCATGTGTTTTAATCACCTTGAGCACAGCCTCTCTATCTGTTATATGGAACACATTATTTGTTCCCGTATTTCACCTGACAGCTTTACACCTTTCTAGACATCTCTTACATCTAAACAAACATCATTAGTGGTCACCGTACTGCTGTGATGAAGAAGTCGACTGGTTGGTGGAAGAGGGAGAGATTATATCCTAAGGTTAACAAACGAGGGAAAGTGAACAAAATAGAAACGGAAAACGATCTCAAAACATGTTATCCAGTGTAACGAAGATACAGGTTGCCCGTTGAACAGAAAGGAAACAGGGCTCCAAAGAGCTATGAGTACTTAGTCGTCTTCGCTAACGTGGAACACTTATCTTCTACTGAAAAAATGCTCGTAGTTGTTAAGGTATACATTTTAGAGCCCATGTTTACTGGACGTTTTTGCTTGGAACTGCCGTTCCTGTCATATCCCTGAATATTGATCATTCCTCCTGGAACACTCTGTGTGTATACAAGGTGAACATTATTAAAACCGACAAAGTGCAGGGACGGATTCATGACTGGAAATGTAGAAAAAAAAAGTTACTACGTACGGAAATGGACGGTGTGCGTGCAACGACAAGAAATCGTCCTGGAGTACAGTGCAGTGTTTCGTCGCATCCACCTCACAACAGGTGTCGAAAGTGGCCTCCTTGGGATGCAATGCTATACATGATACACATAAGCGTACCTTGGCTTACACCATGTTGGCGTGCCACTTACTGGAGCTTGTACTTAAGTTCGTCTCATATCCTACAGAACCAGGTACTCCAGACCTGGTGTACGCACAGTCCGCCACCTTCCTGCGCGTTCGTCTGTCGGAAAGACCCATGATCACATAAAAGCTCAAAAAGGGCTTGAAATGTGTTGTGGTTGGTTGAAAGGTCTCTGTTGGATTCCTTTCATGTTAATTTCTTAAATCTGTTGTCATTTACGGCATAAATTCCTCTTCTAAATTTACTGTGGCGTTTCTGACTATCTGGGAGGAGACTGAGCAGTGGAACGTGTTACTTCTACACATAATCAAGAACGATCTGTCACACTACTACACTTTAAAACACAGTTTATATGTAATTCGTGTCACACAGTCTCATACGGAACCTACATCCGCTTTCTTTTATATACTGTATATGATAAGATACTGTCATCCCTCTTCCCTTCTGTGTGAAAGGATGAATGAGCAAATGTATTTCTAGTTGCATGGTTGATGGTAGCAGACAAGCCTGTCTGCTAGAGAACAGTAGGACCAACGTCGGAACAGGTAGCTACGCTTTCTAAAAGCAAAGAGGATTCTATTCTTTGTATGGTCCTGTCTGTCCCTTGTCATGTTGGTATAGGAAGCTGCCTCTCTGGTCACTTTCGTTTTGTATCTGGAAGCACCCTTGGTAGGGGCCCAGGGCAGTCTGTCCGCGGCGAGCGTCTGAAGTGTAAGATCTCCGGCTAAGCGCGTGTCTGCTAAGTCCGTAGGACAATGGATTTCTTAAGTTCAGCCTAACTGAAAATTTAATCACCTTTATTTCAGGTTTAGATCTAAAATATCTTATGTTATCTTAAATTGCAACGCAGTGTAATTCGAGTGTGAAGTTCAGAATATCTTCCAGTAGTTGCTTTGTCACTACTTTGTGAGTAAAGTGGAACCACGTGTGGATGATCCGTAACTCTTAACTAAGATCATCAATCTTAAATGCGAATGTGCGTGAGATTATAACGTCTCGTCTTGACAATATTTTTCAATATAGCAACTTTTCTTTATGTTCAGCCCACGTGTGGTGTACTTTGTGAGACCAGTACCACATGCTTATACAGTTGTTTGACCGATCAGGTTAATACTAAGACGATAGTAACCAGTTCGAGGTTTTTCTTTAGTAAATCGCGTTTCGATGTAATTTATTTTAATTATCAAAATTATTGTGGGGTTACACTCTTTGTGTAAACCAAGTTGACCACGTGAAGCATGTGGTGTAAGCATCAAATAGCCCTCAGCTATTCTTTTCGGGAAGATTTCACAGAGAGGTAGTATGAATTTAGTACACCAGTGTGTGGTAATTTCATGACGGACAGGATTGCGTTACGAACGTAACTTCTTTGGGTGAAAATTGAATCGGTTGGTTGTGGTTAATTTCCTCTTGCAAATGTTACAACGTTCTTCGTGTGTTATTTTATGAATGCAGTGTTGTATGCAGTCTCCCAATCTTGGCTCCATATTTGAAGTGTTCCGTAAGATTACAAACTCACATTTTCACAGTCCTAAATAAGGCACCAGCTTAGTTATGACTCACGTTTAATATGCTGAAATTTCAATGATCAATGTTAAAATAAATTTCCAAATATGAACTGATTTATTTCTCTTTATTTAAATTCTCTTTATATATATATATATATATATTGTCGTATGACTATTAAAAGATTATAATTAATGCTAGTCTGGTTGGGAATTTGGTAAGCTAGACTGGATACCTGGTGAAACAGTTGGGCAGTAATGCAAGGTTAACTTCCCCAGACAGCTCACAGCTTTTAACCCGCTTTTATTGGCTATCTGCATCGCTTTCATAGCAAATTAAATCAACAATATTACATGGTGTCTGTGAGGGTACTTGTTTTTGTTTACCTGTGTTGTCTGTCGACCGTTTCTATCTGATTTGCCGGTTTCACAAACACCATCGCGGCTTGTACCCGACATGAATACCGGACCATTCTGCTGCTTACAGTATGCTCCATAAATCACACAAGCTGCAGCGCACAAGGAAGACACGGCGCGTGGTTCAAATGTGTGTGAATTCCTAAGGGACCACACTGCTGACGTCATCGGTCCATAGACGTTCACACTACTTATACTAACTTTAACTTATGATAAGAACAACACACACATCTAAGCCTGAGGGAGGACTCGAACCTCCAGTGGGAGGGACCGCGCAGTCAATGACGTGGCTCCTCAAACCATGCGGCCACTCCGCGCGGTGGCACGTGGTCAGGGGAATTTCGTCAGCGCCCTCTACCATGGCAACGCTGCGTTTCCTGACATATGTTCATCGGATCTTTTTCCTCCATTTCCAATCAGGAATCCGTCCCTGCAGTTTGCCAATTTTATTAATGTTCACCCTGTGCAGCTGTGTATGTTGAAATAATAGTGAGCATGTGCGTGGGATACAGAAAGTGTTGGAGTTTGTATTGACAAGTAACGCTTTAAAAAACATTTATTAACAACAACCATATGTAGAATTTTTCACCTCCTCCAAGAGCCACGCTGCAATAATCAAGGTAGCATAAGTTAAAAAATCAGGGTTTTGAAGCATATAAATGACACCTCAAATTCTTTCTTTCTGTCTTTTGCTTGTGCTGTTTTTCCCGCGGATACGCAGGGTCGGCATGGTTAATCGGATGTGGCAATGTTAGTTGAAGGGGTGGCCGGATGCCCTTCCTGCCGCCACCCCGTACCCCCCTCCCCCCCGCCCCTCTCCCCCGGGAAGGAATTAGTGTACCGTAACTGTCTGCGACTAGTGTAATCCATGGAATAGTGCGAAAGTGTTCAGATGTCTGCGAGCCGTGTACCTGAGGCAGGACGTGGGGACCAGCCCGGTACTCACCTAGGGGGATGTGGAAAACCGCCTCAAAACCGCATCCAGGCTGGCCGGCACACCGTCTCTCGTCGTTAATCCGCCGGGCAGATTCGATCCGGGGCCGGCGCGCCACCCGAGTCCAGGAAGCAGCGCGTTAGCACGCTCGGCTAACCTGGCGGGAAATGACAATTCAAATAATCTTTCTTAAAAAAAAGGTAGAGGCATTTGCCACCCACATGGGATGGATTCAGTACACAGAAACTGAATCTCGATGACGCACTCATTGTTCTTCAAAATACGAACAAGGTCTTTGCGGTGTAAGTGCAGATATCAATATTTACTTCTTTTGCAGATTATATTATTATAAAGAGAGTTAGACTTTAGGTCGGTTAGTACCTCCAAGTAGATGCGGCACAAGCCAGCCATTAGCGTTTATTTTCCCCTGGGCAGCAGATCAAGTGTTGAACTGTGGACACACCGTCCCAAAACAGATACTCTGTACTGATAGGCATAGTTCACTTTGCTCTGCAGTCACGACCGTGCAAAAAACATCAGATAGGACATTATGTGATGTGTTTTCAGGATTGCTGTTCCACGCAGAGAAAAAATAACTAACACATTGAAATAGGTACATGTTAAGGTTGTAACTGTCACAATATCTGTACCTTTACTTCTAACATCCTGTACACAGACTGTATCATACTTAATGCCGTAAAGGCATAGAGTCGAAAGCACACCGTGAAAAAGTCTGTAAACATAGGTCCGCAGATAACCGTCTGCGGGCTGCGACTTTGTCGTTGGCAGCCACTACCGACGTGATTCTGGGTAAACATCGCACACCGGTCCGTGATGGAGTTCAGGCGGAATGGATACGATAGGATAGTATGTACCCAGAGTGTCACTAATGTCAGCTGTTTGCAGAGCGTCTTTGTGTTGTACGTGTGTTGGTGGCAACATGGAAAATTACAGCAACGAGGAGTATGCGGATAGGCGTTCCATGCATGGTAGGGCTTACCGCATGGAACGGGAGCTGCACGCTTGTACAAAAGAGAATCCTCTTCCCGGAGACACCCAACGAGTAAAAAATTTATAATGACGTACACGTTAACAAACAAACTCAATGGACGGAATTACCTTCGGTTTCCACGGCATCTTTTTGCAGTATTGCTTTAGGTTATCCCTTAGAGAAACGCCAGAGGATGCATAATGCAGCACCAGGAGATTTTACTGCTGTGGTGAGACGATATCTAACGCACCGCTATGGCCAAAGTTGGTTTGGGCGAGAGGGACCTAGACATGGCCTCCAAGGTCACCTGGTCTGAACCCGGGTGTCTGGAGCCACTGACTCCTGTTAACAAGGATAAAGAATTGGATCAGAGACCTGTCAATGCTTGACGAAAATTTTGAAATGATCCATGCTTTTGACAGCTTGTTACCGCCGTGTCGACCCAACAGCAGTCAACCTACCCAACAGTCTCCACATCAATCTGTCCTCCAAAATTCCGCTATAAAGGGCAGCAATAAACTTATTTCCTGCCCCCCCCCCCACCTCCCCACACACCTTTGATAGCAAGGAAGGTACACAAGGTAGGGTGGGACTAGGAACAAAGGTGCCAGGTTTTCTTCGCCGAAGAGTGCAAGATTTTTCTATCGCCTGATGGTAGTCGCATAAGAGTGCGGACGCGACCACATACGAATGCGTGTTCCACAGTTTCATTTCAACAGAGGTACTGCGGTCAGTTATGAAACTTCCTGGCAGATTAAAACTGTGTGCCGGAACGAGACTCGAACTCGGGACCATTGCCTTTCACCGACAAGTGCGGGTAGTTGGAAGAGCACTTGCCCGCGAAAGGCGAAGGTCACGAGTTCGAGTCTCGGTCCGGCGCACAGTTTTAATCTGCCAGAAAGTTCCATATCAGCGCACACTCCGCTGCAGAGTGAAAATATCATTACGGTCAGTTATGTTTTGGGACGAATATCATGAAGAGATGTCGGACGACTATCGTCGCTGGTGAAGATAAACTCGAACTGCACAGAATCGGCACAGAATGCTCCTTGCTATTGTCCAGCCCTGTAATCGACATATGAGCAATGAGTTCGCCTTTCAATGACGTCTGCAAAATCCTCTCGTGAACTAAAACTCATTGTTTCTATCTGAGAACAATCACCAGTTAGTAGAGGGTACATTAAAGCTGTACCTTTTAAGCTGAGCTTGCCTATTCACCTGACACTGAAGGGAAAGACAACCTGTTCTTGGATTAACTTCGCAAAATGACGCGTATGACATTCTTCTAGGTGTTCAGTTTAGTCCTCTTACTGATGTCATCCCTCGCAGCAAATAACATAGCGCCTCTGGAAAAGTACCGACTTGTGTGACTATAGATAGACGTGCGGGTAGAAAATCTATGGCGTGTTTGGGGTGCCATTACAGTGAATTTATTGATAAACTGTAAAATAATACAAAATTACTCATTTTAACACTGGGAATTCCGCATAGTGCTGAAAACTGAGCGTTTTTATTTCAGTTAATTTGCTGCGTGGAGTAATAACAGTAAGGAAGCTTTAGTGACTGTTAGACTGCCTCTAGCATTTATTATGTTAAAAGTGGATTACAATAATATTTGATATAGAGATAGAGCAGCTGTTTTGCGCCTGGATGTTGGGTTGTACTCGCCGTCTAGTGTTGCTCCGCTAGATACGCTATCATTCGTCGTTCGGTTACTAACACCACCAGCCTTCCTGCAACGATATACGGCGCGACCATTCTGGATGTATCTGCCGAGTAGTTCTCTGTGTTATTGCTCACGGTAGCCATTAATCCAGCTTATACGTAGCGTTCAAATACAATATGTAAAATGACAGATGAGTAAGATAAATATGGCCTCACACATCGTGTACGAGCACGGCGCACCGACCTCATCACCTACCTTCATGAAATATGAATCAAGCGAACGGAGTGGCCTGCAGTGTCTTCTGTCATGAGCACGGTAAGGCATACTTGAGACCTGTTGAAGCTCACAGTGTGGTACATCAAGAAGCCCCCCCTCATACACTCGATGAGCCGGCCGCGGTGGCCGTGCGGTTCTAGGCGCTCCAGTCCGGAGCCGCGCTGTTGCTACGGTCGCAGGTTCGAATCCTGCCTCGGGCATGGGTGTGTGTGATGTCCTTAGGTTAGTTAGGTTTAAGTAGTTCTAAGTTCTAGGGGACTAATGACCGCAGCAGTTGAGTCCCATAGTGCTCAGAGCCATTTGAACCATCACACACTGGATGACCCCAGAGGGCTTCTGTCGAACGGTGGAACAGCCGTGACCACATCGTAGACAGATTGCCAAAGAGGTTTCAAGCGTGTGACAAAATGTGTTGTGAAGTAACACGGTACTAGTTGATCCCCAGAACCGGATTTCGCAGAGACGTGGATCGAGATTTTCTTTTGTAGCGAAGATGATTCGTTTAATACTCGCTGAAAGATTGCAGTATCCAAACACTGCCATCTGGCTGGAAACCCGAGAGCTTTTCGATAGACTGACTGTATTTTCCTTATTACGTAGCTTGTTTTCTATAGAAAAAGTTTTCTTAGTTCCATAACATTTATTCTTTCGTACCCTGCTCCTTTTTAATGTAGCCCACATAGATTCTCAGACGTGCAGGTGGCGAAACAATTTTTTGAACTGTTTCTTACAGTTAGTATAGGATTTTACAGCATCGGTTGCTGTTCGTTTTTGTTCATTTACTGTTCTATCAGCACTACCTGTTCCAAGGCGCTCTTAGATCATCAGGAATCTCCATAATATATCTTTTTTTTTTACACGGTAGACCTCACACATCAGTTCGTGCAACGTCGTCCTAGAAAAAAATGTAGAAAAAGAAACGAGATGGAAACTAGTAACCAAGTAGTCATTTATCAATGACGACTATTCCACAGAAACTACGTCCTCAGAGGAAAATGTTTTTTTTTCTTTTTTTTTAATGCAGTTCTGACGGTTCTCATAAAACTTTCGATTCAACGAGCTGTGTATTATTAACAGACAAAAAGCAACATTGATAGGTAGGTTACAAGTTAAAATTTCTTCAGAGCTAATTTTTACCGTCCGAATTCATTGGTCTTGCTTACAAAGGCATTCCATACTTGTTGCGTGTTCATGAAATTCCTCAGTAACGGCCGACGGTTCCTTTCCATAGAATACTTGCAAATATCCCTGAATAACACAAAAATTACATATCCACTGTACATGTTCATATTTTGGCAGGACGCACTAGAATACAAAACCAGCAACGTAGGCGTCACCATAACTATTCATTACAACTGAGCAGAACTATAAAGCGGCAATGTTGGACTTCTCAATAATCGACAAACTGCGTTTCGTGTTACCCAGTCATTTATACGTTTGAAGTCTGTAAAGCTTTTACTTTTCTTTACTAATATATTATTGTTTAGTATTGCACAGTGAGGATCCATAAAAGTAAGTAAATTCATGTCGATTATGTTTAAATAACCAAAGTACATTTTGCTTTTCCTTAGATGGCATGTTAATGAGTACCATTTGATTAACTGCCTGTTTTGAGTAGTAATTTTCATATGGATTACAGGATCTATTTTCCCATGTCCACGCCGGCCGGAGTGGCAGTGTGGTTCTAGGCGCTGCAGTCTAGAACCGGGCGACCGCTACGGTCGCAGGTTCGAATCCTGCCTCGGGCGTGGATGTATGTGATGTCCTTAGGTTAGTTAGGTTTAATTAGTTCTAAGTTCTAGGGGACTGATGACCTCAGAAGTTAAGTCGCATAGTGCTCAGAGCCATTTTGAACCCATGTCCACAGGCATAATTTGTATCTCACTTTACAATACATAAATCGATTAACTGAGAAGGAAGCTGTTCTTGCCATCGTAACTCCAGGAAACTCCCATCAGGATTGCAAATTACTCCTAGGTGTTCCACGTTTGTGGCAGGTTATTCTTTGCTCTGTGGTATTTATATACGATTTTGTGCGAATAAGTCGCACGGAGGAGATCATTTCTCGTTTTCGAAGAAAAAATGGGCCATTACAGTGACAACAAATTTTGGATAAGCACTTTAGTTTTACTCCTTGACTTCTGAATTGCTTGTTTGTGTATGGAATATTAATACTGCACATTATGTACTCTGTAAAAGATAAAGTGTGCAGTTTCTTTTTAATAAGAAACACCATTTATCTCTTACTTCTCCATAGTATATCCGAAGCACGTAATCGTATTTGTTACATATACTACACCGTTTTTGACTGACATTACATTTAACGTCCAAGCATGTTCTCGTCTTGCCAAGTAATTCTAACAGTTTTCGTAAAGCTTGACTGAAACAAGACAATTTTAAATAGAGAAACTCTGCTAGAGAGGATAGTGATTCAGTCCCTAAGAACTTACCAAACTTGACATGAACTCTATTAAAAAATAGTGCAAAGTAGAAGGTAACTATACTACAAGATATTGTCACCTGAGAAATATCAGGTATACAAGATTTTCAAAAACATAGGTAACGGAGAAAGAGGACGAAAACAATTGTATAAACTGGCTGTGCAGGAACGAATAAATTCATTTGAATGTGAAACGTTTGTTTCTGACACGGCCTTCAAAGCGCACAGTCATTGTCGGACGTGTAGGGAAAGGAAGGCAAGTGTGATTCCGGCACACATTGTAGCGTCCCTCGCGCTAAAGCTGTTCTTCCGAATCCATTCGCCCCGAACGCGGCCAGACCTCCCTGTGTGCCTATTGTTTCCTTCTGAGCGGGCGTTGTACACACGTGTCAAAGCGATATTATCCGCACCACTTCATGTTTGAACGCGCCGGC
This sequence comes from Schistocerca americana, assembly GCF_021461395.2. NCBI lineage: Eukaryota > Metazoa > Arthropoda > Insecta > Orthoptera > Acrididae > Schistocerca > Schistocerca americana. The sequence continues at coordinate 631,348,537 of NC_060123.1, read as the reverse complement.
CTGAAAGCCAAACAGACGCTGGTTTTACATCCCGCTGGGCTTATACAAGCTGTTAGCATCCATCAGCAAATATTACACATCCTTTCCCCAAAATCGTTCCGTAATACTGACGATGAACGACAGGTAGGCATAATGGTTGGAGTTTCCCGTCACTACATTTTCCCTTCAACTTTGCAACGTGTCTAGGAAGAGATGAATGTCACCGAGTATTATTTACATTCTCAGAAGATGACTTGTGTACGAAAACATTCTGAAAACCTGATCATTATATGATGACATGTGGGTTGCTCAGTGGTGCACGCCCGAACAATCGCACTTACGAGAAATCTGACAATTCTCGAAACATGCTTTAGGGAAATGGCCTGCTATTGTTAGTCTACGTGATTCGTTGATTTCGGGTAATACAGATCCTGTACGTTTGAAAGACTTCCTGTAATAATGACCATGACATCTTTCGAGTAGAATAATTAGTTCCCTTCCGAAAATGTTGCCACTTTGTTACTTCGAGTCGTCTATTACGTCTGTTAATCACAATGTTGGTAACGCAAGAGGCTACATCTGTACACTAAATATACTTCATTGGTTGGATTACCGACGGATTTGCATAATTATGTGATTTCGGAAACGATTTAGTGTATTTCTGAGAATATATGTAAATCCGTAAATGTCAGTTTTTGCAAGGAAATTAGATATAAAATCCTATTTCGTGCGCAGAATCCGTTTGTTACGCTTACTTATCAAATTCTTGTAAACCTGAAGTACAAATAGCCGGCCGCTGTGGCCGAGCGGCTCTAGGCGCCTCAGTCCGGAACCGCGCTGCTGCTACGGTCGAATCGTGCCTCGGGCATGGATGCGTGTGATGTCCTTAGGTTAGTTAGGTTTAAGTAGTTTTAAGTCTAGGGGACTGATGTCCTCAGATCTTAAGTCCCATAGTGCTTAGAGCCATTTGAACAATTTTGAGAGCTTGCAATGACTCGTGATGCTACACTGCTTTCTTTCTATTTCGTAGTTTCTAGATGATTCTAGTGTGTAAAACCACAATCAAAAGAGGCACAGTTCATTTTACACATACACGTGTGTTATCAATTTGCAAATTTGTGGTAAGGTCTTATGAGACCGAACTGCTGAGGTCATCGGTCCCGAAGCTTATGCACTACCCAGTCTTACTTAAACTAACTTGCGTTAAGGACAACCCACACACCCACGCCCGAGGGAGAACTCGAACCTTCGACAGGGGGAGCCGCGCGACCCGTGACAAGACGCCTCAAACCGCGCGGCTACCCCGCGCGGCTGTGGGTTATATGTCTCATTTTAACTATGCAGATGGGAGATTACAGTTGTGTGATTTCATGCTGGATATGGAGAAATGAGTTCCTGAGCCTGACATACGTCAATTACTCACCCTAAAAATCAAGAAATTAATAATTAAATGAGTGTTATATGAAGTTAGAAACACATTCAGTTTTACCATTAAACAAAACATTTGACAAGCAGCGACAGCATTATCCTAGTAAAACCTTGTCACATATGATAAAAGGTTTTAGGTTAAGATTCTAATAATGGCGTAAATGAAATAATTGCAATTGCAAAGTCGTATGATGTTAGCAGAAAAGACATACAGTGCTACAGAACGGAATATGTTGAGGCTATAGCTGGAGTGGGTGAAGTTATAAAGTTCTATAAAACGGCTTGTCTCGTGGTTGTCGTCGACTTCATCATAGTAAACTGTAGGTGGAGGCTGAATTGACTCCAGAATCAGTCATTAGCGGACACCGACGACTCTCGCCAGCAGCTAAGTGCGTATCAGTCCAAAATCTCAGCATCTCGATGCATCTGCTCTGGTGACGTCACAGCCCAATGGAGTCAGTCTGACCGTGGTGGCTCTCAAAGAAGAAGTACCGGTAGTAGAAATAATGCCATATTAAGTGTTCGTTTCAAGGAAAACCTACATTTCCACATTTTCGCTCTTCTCAAAATTCGGACTGGTTGAGATATTGATCTTCCGAACACTGACCAATAAAAATGTTCCTTAGAAAAGACGGCTCCCTTTCCCTGGGCTATTCTTTAGTTTGTTAACGAGCAATGTGCATCCTAGCGTTTAACACTGAAAAAGAGGCTCTCGCTCGCTTTTCATCTCTCTCTGTGGCTAATGTGGTGGGCCCTTGCCAGCAAAGTAGTATTTCTGTGTCTACCCTCTGGTTTATTCATATTACCCAATGCTCGCAGTTCTTATGTTTCATAAACATTTGGATTTTATTAAGTCAGCGTTCAGTGATGTCACACGCTTACAAAGCATCCGAAAACTGCAGGTCTTCATTCCATTTCCGAGAAAGCATCTGAGCACCTGGCGGTTTCCAGAGATAATGTATCCTTCTACATTTTGAGCGCAGTAGTGCCTTCTTTGACTCCGCTAAAACTGGCGTTCTTTGTCATTCCACTCCTGAGTTGTAGAAACTGTCTTGGCTGGTGGCTTTGTACCACAGGAGATCTCATCTGTGTTTCTCTGCAGTGTGTCGGACATCCAACAGCTGCCCTACAAAAAACTGGCCGGTGGCTTGCGAGCTATTGACCTGCGAGCCTCCCAGCTTTCCCTTGCGAGAACTGATACAAGGCTGGTGGTCTACATTTTGAGCGCAGTAGTGCCTTCTTTGACTCCGCTAAAACTGGCGTTCTTTGTCATTCCACTCCTGAGTTGTAGAAACTGTCTTGGCTGGTGGCTTTGTACCACAGGAGATCTCATCTGTGTTTCTCTGCAGTGTGTCGGACATCCAACAGCTGCCCTACAAAAAACTAGCCGGTGGCTTGCGAGCTATTGACCTGCGAGCCTCCCAGCTTTCCCTTGCGAGAACTGATACAAGGCTGGTGGTCTACATGACTCAACGACTCTGTCCCTTTCCCACAATCTGCTTTCAGTCTCCTCCCACTTATACAGGGCATACCATTTCGCGGGGAAGAGTAAATGAAGACTAAGTTACTTTAGTCGGCGACTGATAAGTCCTAGTACTGCTGTATAGGGTGTCTCCGTAAAAGCGTGCAAAATGTAACAGGACATAGAGAATGCTCCAACGAACAGTTTGAGGTAGGGCACTTGGGGTCAGGTGAGCCAGATTAAGGCGTTATCTTGTTTAATGCTTTGTCTAGCATACTGCTTTCCAGCTTATTTACAACAATAATACGTACAAGCCTACACATACTGTGTTGCTTATTTACATATACATTCTTTATTTCCTGCAGGGAAATACGGATGACGAGCCCGAGTACCAGGAAGTCATAACGCAGGTTTTGTTTATTTTACGTGTCCATAAGGTGGCTCTGTTGTATCGTGTTTGCATTGTCCCACAAAAGAACTTGTTGTGAATCAACGACCGATCCCATACATTACTCAGTGCTATTCAGAGACGCAGAGTACAATACGACGGCGGTGTACCGGTACAGTATTTCCGGATCACAGGATTGGAGGAGGAGGTCCCATTACACGGCCTGCGATGTCACCTGATCTGAATCCCCTTGATTATTTCCTATGAGGATATCTAAAGTCACTTGTATATGAGACCCCAGTGGATACGAAGATGGAATTAATTGCCAGAATCGTAGCTGCCTGTAATGTGATTCGAAACGCACCAGGCATATTTGTCAGGGTGCCTCAGAATCTTGTTCGCCGATGTCGTGCTTGCATTGAGGCTGATGTCCGTCAGTTTTAGCACATTTTGTAAGATACAGTACAAATGGTACGTTCATTGTGTCAGTGATTCCTTTTGCAGTTAACTAATGTAAATAAAAAAAGTACGCAGTAACGTGATTTTATTCCTATTATCCTCTTAAGCTGGTTTCTCCAACCCGAGGTTCCCTTCCTGAAATTGTTCAGTTGAGCATCCTCTATGTCCTGTTACGTTCTTGCGCACTCTTACGGAAACACCCTGTACATCACATTTCTCTGTGTGGAGCCGGCCGGTGTGGCCGTCGATTCTAGGCGCTTCAGTCTGGAACCGCGCGACCACTACGGTCGAAGGTTCAATTAGGTTTAAGTAATTCTAAGTTCTAGGGGACTGATGACCTGAGATGCTAACGAGGAAACGCCCCCATCGCCCCCCCCCCCCTCAGATTTAGTTATAAGTTGGCACAGTGGATAGGCCTTGAGAAACTGAACGCAGATCTATCGAGAAAACAGGCAGAAGTTGTGTGGAACTATGAAAAAAATAAGCAAAATATACAAACTGAGTAGTCCATGCGCAAGATAGGCAAAATAAGGATAGTCTGAGCTCAGGAGCGCCGTGGTCCCGTGGTTAGCGTGAGCAGCTGCGGAACGAGAGGTCCTTGGTTCAAGTCTTCCTTGGGGCGGAAAGTTTAACTTTTTATTTTCAGACAATTATTATCTGTCCGTCAGTTATGCTTTCATCACTTTTTTGGGAGTGATTATCACATATACAAGAAAACCCTGAATCGGGCAAGGTAGAAGAATCTTTTTACCCATTCGGCAAGTGTACAAGTTAGGTGGGTCGGCAACATATTCCTGTCATGTGACGCACATGCCGTCACCAGTGTCGTATACAATATATCAGACGTGTTTTCCTGTGGAGGAATCGGTTGACCTATGACCTTGCGATCAAATGTTTTCGGTTCCCATTGGAGAGGCACGTCCTTTCGTCTACTAATCGCACGGTTTTGCGGTGCGGTCGCAAAACACAGACACTAAACTTATTACAGTGAACAGAGACGTCAGTGAACGAACGGACAGATCACAACTTTACGAATATAAAGAAAGTAAACTTTTCACTCGAGGGAAGACTTGAACCAAGGGACCTCTCGTTCCGCAGCTGCTCACCCTAACCACGGGACCACGGTGCTCCTGAGCTCAGACTATCCTTATATTGGCTATCTTGCGCATGGACTACTCAGTTTGTATATTTTGCTTATTTTTTTCATAGTTCCACACAACTTCTGCCTGTTTTCTCGATTGATCTGTGCTCCGTTTTCCAAGGCCTATCCATTGCGCCAAGTTATAACTAAATCTGAGGGGGGTGCGATGGGGAGGTTCCCTTGTAAGTCCCATAGTGCTCAGAGCCATTTGAACCATTTTTTCCCGGTGTGGATGAAGTATTCTGATCGAATGGATCTTTGCATCATGGTCTGACTTGCGTTAGATTGTTACCGAAGATGATAGGTGTGTAACACAGGTAATAGGCTGTACTTGTAAAGGAGAAATGAATCACGCAGAAGTTTTCGTGACGATTGTTGTCGGCAAGTCTGGAAACTCGGGTGAAAAACACACGAAACTTTGTCGAGGAGGTCTCTGTGGCGACTTGCAGAGAGGGCGAGAATATTTCTCACCTGGCGGTCGCGTTCGCGGCAGATTCGCGGCGCCTCTCCTCTTCCTCTGCTGCGGTCCCGGCGGCTGGCGCCACTTTGCGCTCGCGGCCTGTTTGTTATGTATTCGCCGTGTGTTGATCTGAAATTCAGCGCCGGCACTTCTTCGCCGGCAGGAGGCGTCTATTTCTGCAGCCGCCAGGCGCCAGCAGCAGCGGGAACAAAGCGTTCTCATCGCGGCGCTATCGCGCAGCCCCATCTTCCGGCAGGGCCTCACTGCCGGCGCGCCGGAACAATACGGCGCGCGAGCGGCGACGCCGCATGAATTTTGCGAGAATTGTCTCGCGCCAGCCCCCCGAGCTCGCGCCGGAAATACTGTAATTGTGCCGCCTACGGGATCGAATGAAAACTCTCAACTCTCGCCGTAAGTTCACACCTCTGCGAGCCACTGGCATAGACGTAACGTTCCTTTGGAGACATGAATCGTATGGAGAATCATTTTAACTTAACTGGGTCGAAAACATGTATGCTTTTCTCGCCATTCAAGCTCTGCATTGTAATGTTAGAAACAAAAGCAAATATCTCAATGAAGACATGACGGGTAGCCATAGAGTTTTAATTATCCCCTCGGAAACAATAAAGTTACACAAATAATTTTTTGTTCTTTTTTAGGTACGTGTCTGAATTCTAGGTGCTCACTGAAATCACGTGACACAGTACCGTAGAGGAGGCAAAGCAGAATGGGGCATCCTACTACAGTAGCGCTCCTACAGGCTTGCTACTGTACTGAAACGCAGGTACTTCAATGTGTACCACAAAGGAAACGACCAAAAGATATTTACGTAATTTTTTTGAGGCCGTAATCAAAACTATGATAACACTTCGTACAGTAGTCACAAAAAAATGGCTCTGAGCACTATGGGACTTAACTGTTGAGGTCATCAGTCCCCTAGAACTTAGAAATACTTAAACCTAACTAACCTAAGGACAACACACACATCCATGCCCGAGGCAGGATTCGAACCTGCGACCGTAACGGTCGCGCGGTTCCAGACTATAGCGCCTAGAACCGCTCGGCCACGCTGGCCGGCACAGTACTCACACCATGCATATTTAACTGCTGTATGAATTCTAATACATACGTGCTAGACACGTTAGGAACAGCACTTCGTGTTTATTGATTTTTCAACAGGCAGTGGTGTGGTGCAGAAGAGGCAAGTTTTTTAATTAGTAAAATAACAAAACCGAGAGAGAAATCAACACTACAGCTATTGATCTTCTCATAATGTTCTGCAGTGCAAATCTTCAAACAATCCTTAAAGAAAATAAAGCTGTCATCACTACGAAGGTTCACTCGAAAACTTCAGTGCATCAGTGTGGTTACACTAAACGTCATATGCCCCTCGTTTCCTCCAAATTTTGAAATAACTTTCCCTGCCAGTTATAGGAGGGCGTGGAATTTAGCTTTTGCTCCGTAGGATGGTGCAACTCGTCGTTTTTCACATTGGATAGTTATTGCAAGACATACAAAGTGAGGTAGGTAACAAACAAATTCTTGGATGGATTGAGGGTCGAACCATGGGCCTTAGAATTTTGCTGTCTGGCAGTTTTCCCCTCAGTTTTATTTTTTCTGTTGTGACAGCAAATATATTTCAGAAGTAGAAAAAGAAATAAAATGAAAATATATATGGTACTGTGTGGGCATGCGAGAAAGTAATTCCTCCGAATTTTTAATGTGAGAACTCTTAAATATGTTTAAATAAAACAAATGTTATTAACATTTTGCATCTTTGTTCTTCATCTCTACATATTTATCTCCCAACATATTCAGCCTGGCAACGAACGTTTTTCTCCCAACGAGAGCCAGTGTTGCCGATCCTGGAATGTTTGACTTTCACCTCTATTAGTTTCACTTCATCCCTATCAAAGTGGAATCCTCGAAGGTGTTTTTTAACTTTTGGAAAGAGATGAAAATCGGATGTGGCCAAGTCAGAATTGTGTGGAGTATGATCGATGATAGTGAACCTAACGATAGTTGCAGATGTCGTAGCGCTCGTGTGTGGTCTGGAATTCTCATGCTGAAAGGGTGGGTGTCCATGTGTGGACGAACTCTTCGAATTCGAAACTCGACTACACCAAGCGGTTTTCGACAAACCACTTTGTTAGACAGTATAATTCGGAGCCCTCTAGCGGCAGACGGGTGCAAATGTGTAGACATGGAGAGTACAGATGTGGAATGTTAGTAACGCGTGTTTTTTTAAAACTCTAAAGGTTTTTCACATAAAAATTCGAGGATAGGAAATATGAGAAGAAAAAATTATTTTCAGTATTCACTGCATTAATACTGCCTCGTAAACATGACCTTGAAGCTCAGGAAGCAAGTTATTGTCAACTGCTTGAAACGTAAGAATAAGGCAAATAGTACTATTACATCTTGCAAAGCTTAAAGTAATTTCTGAATTATTGAAAACTTGTTGACAGAAGCGCTCAGAATCACAGAATTTCTAAGTCCGCTATACGGATTATGTCGTTCAATGGACTCTGCATTAGCTGCGTACTAGTAAGCAGGCGCTTGGAAATGATAAGATCTGGGTGAGCTAAATACGTCATATTTAGTTGACCAGTGATTTCTGGATTTAAGAAATACAGATTCGGGTGATAAAATACTCGTATAAAGAATGTTAAATTCGTCACGAGGTCACAAAAGTGACAATTTCTGTATGTCTCTCCAAAGCAGGTAGATTTTATGGCTCGTATCTATCCGCGTCTTGAGCATGCGTTCCCCTGTTTACCTCATGGGGTCTGCCACTCTATTTCAACCTTAAACCAGCGATCCACACTATGCAGTCTTTTCTATCCCGTTTAAATCTTCGGCATTTCTCTTCATTGCGATATGACGAGAAATTGAAACAGAGGTTGTGGAAACTTAATTTTGCTGAAAACAATGAAATCTTTGCTAACTGTCACTGATACTGTGGTATCAACGTTCGATATCACACTTGTTAGGGGTTGCAGTTATCGACCGCGGTCCGTATAAGTATGGATGGACCCGCGAATCGCGACCAGCGCCGCTCCGCGGCTTGTATCGACTTTCTAGCGAGCTGTCGTCCAATCTTGCTCGGGACGTCAAGTAGTAAAGTAGCACAGCCTTAAGCTGATCGGGAGCAACCTGTAACTAGGCCCTTAGCAACGTATGGCCCAAGTGAGGCCTCAATAGCTATCTGTTAATAACTACGTGTATGCAGCCAAGAAGAATCCTGAAACTTCCTGGCAGATTAAAACTGTGTGCCCGACCGAGACTCGAACCCGGGACCTTTGCCTTTCGCGGGCAAGTGCTCTACCATCTGAGCTACCGAAGCACGACTCACGCCCGGTACTCACAGCTTTACTTCTGCCAGTATCTCGTCTCCTACCTTCCAAACGTTACAGAAGCTCTCCTGCGAGATACTGGCAGAAGTAAAGCTGTGAGTACCGGGCGTGAGTCGTGCTTCGGTAGCTCAGTTGGTAGAGCACTTGCCCGCGAAAGGCAAAGGTCCCGAGTTCGAGTCTCGGTCGGGCACACAGTTTTAATCTGCCAGGAAGTTTCATATCAGCGCACACTCCGCTGCAGAGTGAAAATCTCATTCTGGAAACATCCCCCGGGCTGTGGCTAAGCCATGTCTCCGCAATATCCTTTCTTTCAGGAGTGCTAGTTCTGCAAGGTTCGCAGGAGACCATGCAGCCAGCACCTTATCGACGTTACTGCCAAACCTGCTGTGATTTATGTTTCTATGTAGTACTGGCCACCAGTAAACATTGGCGACGACTCGTTCGTCGTCGTCATAACCGAGACTATACTAACAAACATGTTTGTTTCTTTTTCAGGTAAATGAATTGGAGCATCTTGGTCAAACTTGGTTCAAATGGTTCAAATGGCTCTGAGCACTATGGGACTTAACTACTGTGGTCATCAGTCCCCTAGAACTTAGAACTACTTAAACCTAACTAACCTAAGGACATCACACACATCCATGCCCGAGGCAGGATTCGAACCTGCGACCGTAGCAGCCGCGCGGTTCCGGACTGCGCGCCTAGAACCGCTAGACCACCGCGGCCGGCGGTCAAACTTGGGACTGAGCATATTCAGGTTAGAGAAAATTAATATAATATTAATACAGGCCGACCTGCGCTGTTGATGCCTTGCGTCCAGCACCTATTCATTATTTGTGCTGTCAATAATCAGTCAACGGAGGCTACATCGAAGGCTTCAACAGCGTACTAGTCCGATAATTTATAGAATTCCCTTTAAACTGAATTACTTGTTGCTGCAGTTCTGTCTGTCGTCAATCAACTCTGCTGCATGGGATGGATATGAGCTGTGTTCTTGGACGTCTTTGAGAGTCTCTTCGGCCCATTATCAGTGGTGACTGGGAGGCGTGTTGTACCAACTCGCAGTTCACGAGTGCTCGGTCAGGAAGAAGCAAAAAATGCCGATTACCGACTGGTAGTAGAGTATTAGTGGCTTTTCTGAACTTTGGGATCCATGACTTACATGGTTCAGATGGCTCTGAGTACTATGGGACTACCGAGCGAGGTGGCGCAGTGGGTAGCACACTGGACTCGCATTCGGGAGGACGACGGTTCAATCCCGCGTCCGCCCATCCTGATTTAGGTTTTCCGTGATTTCCCTAAATCGCTCCAGGCAAATGCCGGAATGGTTCCTTTGAAAGGGCACGGCCGACTTCCTTCCCCATCCTTCCCTCACCCGATGAGACAGATGACCTCGCTGTTTGGTCTCTTCCCCCCAAAACAACAACAACACTATGCGACTTAACTTCTGAGGTCATCAGTCGCCTAGAACTTAGAACTAATTAAACGTAACTAGCCTAAGGACATGACACACATCCATGCCCGAGGCAGGATTCGAACCTGGGACCGTAGCGGTCGCTCGGTTCCAGACTGAAGCGCCTAGAATGGCACGGCCACTACGGCCGGCATGGCTTACATACTGAATCAGACAACCATTTTGAAGCCAAGGTGAAGAACGGAACTATTTATTTGTCTGCGAAGAAGAAAACTTGCATTTAGTATACGGCCATCTCCCAAAGGAAAACCCATTGTTCAGTGTCACAAGTATGCTCTTCTAGATTACAAACCATCAATTTTAATTCATAGTTGTACCAGAAGAGGGAAATATCGTCGATGAACGGTTGTTGACACTCAGATTCTTGAGGAATATAGTTATAAATATATGTATTTGAAGCTCCAAGATTTAAGGTCAAAATTCAGCAGATGGTAGTGGCTGAACCAAGTACTTTGAGCTTAGAAAATAATGGACTGAAATTGTTTTAAATAATACTTTAAAAAGATTTTAAATCATTCAAGCGACAGTCTCAATGCACGCATTACGGTAACATAAAATTTAGTCACATTCTCTCAAATATTCCAGTTGTCTGCTGTACGTAGCAGTAGGTAACTGGGACCCTACTTCTCAGTTCCGTCCCTGTTCACTTTCTACTGGTCTCTCACACATCGACGACTAAGTGTAACCCAAAATAAAAGACTCCTACAAGATATCGTGCGAGACGATAGTATATTATTTCTGAAGACAGCACCACGAATTTTGACGCTGACACACGTGACTCTTACTTATCACCTGAAATATTCAATGGCGACGATTAATTGCCTCAAAATTCTCAGTTAAGCATCCACAGCGAGTCTATAATTTGGTTTTGAGCTCCGTGTATAGTGTAAAGAACCGATTCCCTGGAAGAGACTCGGGAATTCCGTTTCGGTTTCCACTGATTGTCGCTTCCCACGCCCGGGTTCCCGGGTTCGATTCCCGGCGGGGTCAGGGATTTTCTCTGCCTCGTGATGGCTGGGTGTTGTGTGCTGTCCTTAGGTTAGTTCGGTTTAAGTAGTTCTAGGGGACTTATGACCACAGCAGTTGAGTCCCATAGTGCTCAGAGCCACTGATTGACAGATAGCGTTTTTAAATTGTTTCAAGAGCTAACAAAATAAAGCAGTTTCCAAAAGAGGTAATAGGATCATTTGGTGAATTGTGCAACTGAAGACTGTGACTGACTGCAGAGAATAAATGAAGTGCAACAGACAATAAGAAAAAAAGACAGTCTAATGGAAAATTCCTGAAAACAACAGAAAGTATTCATATCCAGCAAAGATGTGTGCCTTTATCTCTTTGTACTGCGGTTGGTGTGTGTGTGTGGGAAAATGTGAATTGCTTTCACTGTGACACAGGAACGTCACCTCACTTACCACTTTTGAGATCTCCTGCATCTTCTTTCCCTTTTTTTTCTTTTTTCTCGCCGGTGTGTGCAGCCGTTCGCAGTAATGAAAGCTGCGAAGTCAAACTCATTAATTAGTTCATAGCGACATTAATGAGTCGCCAGACTTCTCTGTAAATATCATCTACTACTCCACAAATGATAGGCAGGATGACATAAACTAAAAGCATTTCATTCAAGTATCTTATTTCACCGACCTATTCGGGAGCTTAATCGTGTCTGAACGACGCATAATCATATAACAACTACTTAGCAGATACGCATAACTCTTTTTTAAAAACCAATGCTGAACTATATGCAGATAGTTAGATATATTCCTCCTGCAACACTCATGATCCACCTCATATCAACACTGTGTTACCGACTGCTACTTACCGTCGCCAAGTGTACCATTAAGGGCACGTCTGCCCTCCCTCCTGGCCCATACTAAAGTGGCTAAGTGAAGCCCCCTCTCTGCACTCGCCTAACTGTGGTACAGAGCGAGAGATTCTGACCGGTGCCCAGCGTAGTTTCTGGCGATTGTTTCAATTTCGAGGATGGTGTCTTATGATTCGTACAGAGTGTGGCACATAAACCTTAGAGGTCCCAGCAGAGCGAAGTCACGTTACGTGAAAGCGTTCCGCCTCAGTGGCCGTTAAAAGTCTGCCTTGTCTTGGGGATATGGGATGGGAGCAGCCAGCTCCCAGTTTGAGTGGTCTGTTACGCGATTGGCCGTTTGAATGCCTGAAACCTTACCTCCAACGTGGCAGAGTTTTTCCTCCGTCCGTGAAATTTTATGTCGACCATTACTCCAAAACTCAAACTTCGCTGGCCTCTAGATGTCAGTTTATGGCATTACCGGGTGAGCTCTTTCGGCAATCTTGTCGTCTGCTCCTTCTACATTGCTAGAATGCTAATTTAGCTTAACAAGCTGTGTGTTCCGTCTTAGAATGAAGATTATTATAGCGATGGCGATTTTGATGATGGTGATGCAGACCCTATATTGAAGCAAGGAAGCATGCTTAATATAAGCAATGACAGTTCTATTGTAAAACTTTGTATATAAGATATTTATGCCACATTTTGTCAACCGCCTTTTTGAGACTAAGACATGCTCATTTTTGTTGTGATGGACTGCGCATATGCGTTAGCAAGTGTCGTAGCTTTGTGACGTGCAGGTGCTTGTGTCAGGAATGAAAACGCAATAAATATATGATTTTTCTACACTTCAAAGATATTATTGCAACTTTAGTAAAGTTGTCTCGAAGAACTTCTCAAATCCACGCAGGAGAGGATATCCTATGAAATTTTGCGGAAAACATTATTGCCAGCTTTGTTATTGTGGCTACTTCAGCAAGTTTCCGTGGCTTTCGAAAATAAAATTGATCAAGTCATGCAATGCATATTGCCCGCGAAGGGCAAAGATCCCGAGTTCGAGTCTCGGTCGGGCACACAGTTTTAATCTGCCAGGAAGTTTCATATCAGCGCACACTCCGCTGCAGAGTAAAAAATCTCATTCTGAACGCATATGTTGGTTTTAGAAGTGGTATGAGCAGTATTTATTGAACATCCCTCGCAATACTTTTTACCTCGGTTTTCTCCAGTGCTGTCCATGGTAAGGAAATGATACTGCTTTCATAATTTAGAAAGAACTAACTTGCTTATATAAGTGAGAATTGGAGCAGCGATGAGCCTTAATTGCGTATAACTGTGGTTTTTCGCCTTGGAAGAAAAATGAAGAAAGTTGACGGAAACGCTTGGTTGATACATGACTTCTCACCGACGAAATTAATCATCTTGTCTGAAATTTCTCGCGGTGACCGCGGCAGTTCTTGGCAGAAATGGTGCGTCGCAGTTGCAGGTGTCAACGATCTCGAGCCATCACAACGCGCGTGACGTCGATCGTGGCCGTCGCAGACACATTAAGAGCGCCGCCGCCTGGCAAGCGCCACCTGCCCTGCCAACAATGCCGCCTCTATTCCCGGCTGCCGTTGCACGCTCTGTGCCCAGTGTCACCCGGGCAGTGACTGTCAACTTGCCGTCCTGTGTACTTTGTACAGCACTGCGCTCCCCTCCTGTCCCGTGCCCGAAATCACCTCTTCGTCCACAGTACGTTAATGTACGATTTCATGTTTTCCCTATTCGTTCTGCAACTTATTCGTCATTCTCACATACATTCTCTATTTTTCATCACTGCCGTACTTTCCTGTTTTATTCTTTATTCCTCAATTAAATAGAAGGTCGACTTTAAAATTCGTCTTGTTTGCAGTTTCGCTTCTCTCTGGCCCTTCTACACAGTCCGATTCCGAACGCCGTTAATACTAGAACTGGTCATCTCAGTCTTGACCCACACGACCCACACACAAGCTCGTCACCTTAGTGCTTAAAACACGCAGCCAAAAAAAAAAAAAAAATATATATATATATTTCTCTGAGCACTATGGAACTTAACTTCTGAGGTCATCAGTCCCCTAGAACTTAGAACTACTTAAATCTAATTAACCTAAGGACATCACACACATTCATGCCGGAGGCAGGATTCGATCCTGCGACCGTAGCGGTTGCGCGGTTCCAGACTAGCGCCTAGAACCGCTCGGCCACCCCGGCCGGCCACGCAGCCAAGAAGCGAATCAAGGCAAGAGCGGGCGATAGACATCGGGCACAAAATCCCGTGAGCTGTCTACAGGGGGCTTCGTTTCCCCTACAGCTACCTTAACCTCGCCACAAGACGCAACTGTACCTCGGCGGATGACCCAGGGAAAGAGGGAGAGGCATAATGACGTAATGACTCCACCCTCACGCACTCTGAAGTATATTTTGCTAAAATTGTTTCTGATCTTTCATTTGTTAGCTCTCAAGTTTTTCAGACAAATTTTGGAAAGGAAAGTAGCATCAAAACCAAGTTTCGAGAATGCCAAACCATTATAGAAAGAGAAAAGCTGTCCTCAACATGGGACAGTTTTTAGTTGCTTACGTGAGAGCCTGCCCACGCGAATACGTTCTCGACCTCACTGGCTGCAGAGAACATTCCAGCCAGAGAGATCCACATTATAGCTACCTACTGTGAAGACAAATCTGAAACGATTCATAAATGCACAGGTTTTTAAACGATTTGGCCCTTTCCAAACGGAAGCCGTAGCCCTGAAGGAAACAGTATGCCCATTCTATATGCTCACACAGCCGTAGATGGCATGCTTGTGTTCACAGTCGTGGTTCTGAGTGTTATACTGATAATGGTTCCTGCATGTTTGGATATTTTATAGCGTGTAAATGATGACGTCATCCACTGGACATTGTTGCAATTATATTTCTGAAATCCGTTGCAGTACAAGTGAACTTTTTCGCATATTCAGAAGATTGATTTTAAAATTCAAAATTTTTCTGAATTCCAGTTTCTTGCAAATTGCGCTAAATCGAAATAATCATCAGTTCCTCATTTATGACCGAGCGAGGTGGCGCAGTGGTTAGCACACTGGACTCGCATTCGGGAGGACGACGGTTCAATCCCGTCTCCGGCCATCCTGATTTAGGTTTTCCGTGATTTCCCTAAATCATTTCAGGCGAATGCCGAGATGGTTCCTTTGAAAGGGCACGGCCGATTTCCTTCCCAATCTTCCCTAACCCGAGCTTGCGCTCCGTCTCTAATGACCTCGTTGTCGACGGGACGTTAAACACTAAACACCACCACCTCCTCATTTATGTGGCCATATTGCCCGTAGTCGCTTTACAATTTCTGTTGTTACAACTACAAGAAAATACCTGTTTTTTTTCTCTCTCTTCACCAGACGCAGTTCGCTTTATTGAGATATTGGATCATCAGCGGTCTGTAATTAAAGATGTTTACAATTTGATTAGTTCTTAAGATCGAAAACCAGTTCGGTTCGTTAACAATATATTGTTTATTTACGGTGATTTCCGTTTGGTCTCTTGCCTACTTTTGGAAATGCCTTCTGCTAGCACATCTTTGGTTTCGTTCTTCACTACACACCGACACTTATAGTCAAATTTTTCGCTGCTCTGCGAAACTATGCAATTCTTGTGTTTTACACTGCACAGTTTTTCGCATACCACTTTTTTCAGTTTATTTTTATAGTTGTAACTCTGTATTGCGTTTCGTAGAGTTACCAGCATAAGATTGTCACTAGTTTGACTTATACGTTTTAAGTTAATTGTATATGTGTTATTCTGTTTAGTTAAGTTGCTGTGTATTTATATGAAGTGCATGAATAATGAAGGGACACTGATGCAGAGTTTTTTCTTTTCTTCTCGAGGAGGGAGAAGCTATGATAAGTGGACATACACTATGTGATCAAAAGTATCCGGATGCCCCCAAAAATATAGGTCTTTCATATTAGCTGCATTGTGCTGCCACCTACTGCAAGGTACTCCGTATTAGCGACCTACGTAGTTAATAGACATCGTGAGAGAGCAGAATGGGGCGCTCCGCGGAACTCACGGAGTTCTCACGTGAACAGGTGATTGAGTGTCACTTGTGTCATACGTCTGTATGCGAGATTTCCACACTCCTAAACATCCCGAGGTCCACTGTTTCCCATGTGATAGTGAAGTGGAAACGCGAAGGGACACGTACAGCACAAAAGCGTACAGGCCGACCTCGTCTGTTGACTGACAGACACCGCCGACAGTTAAAGAGGGTTGTAATGTGTAATAGGCAGACATCTATCCAGACCACCACACAGGAATTCCAAACTGCATCAGGATGTCAGTTAGGCGGGAGGTGAGAAAATTTACATTTCATGGTAGAGTGGCTGCTCATAAGCCACACATCCCGCCGGTAAATGCCAAAAGACGCCTCGATTGGTGTAAGGATCGTAAACATTGGACGATTGAACAGTTGAAAAATGCTGTCTGGAGTGACGAATCACGGTACACAATGTGGCGATCCGATGGGAGGTTGTGGGTATGGCGAAATGTCGGGGAATGTCATCTGCCAACAGTAAAATTCGGACGTGGTGGTGTTATGGTGTGGTCGTGTTTTTCATGCAGGGGGCTTCCACTCGTTGTTGTTTTGCGTGACACTATTACAGCACAGGCCTACAATAATGTTTAAGCTCCTTCTTGCTTCCCACTGTTGAATAGCAATTCGGGGATGGCGACTGCATCTTTTAGCACGATCGAGCACCTGTTCATAATGCACGGCCTGTGGCAGAATGGTTACACGGCGATAACATCCCTGTAATGGACTGGCCTGGACAGTGTCCTGACCTGTATCCTATACAACACATTTGGGATGTTTTGCAACGCTGATTTTGTGCCAGGCCTCGCCGAACGACATCGATACCCCTCCTCACTGCAAAACTCCGTGAAGAATGGGCTGGCATTCCCGAAGAAACCTCCCAGAACCTGACTGAACGTATGCCTGTTAGAGTGAATGCTGCCATCAAGGCTAAGGGTGGGCCAACACCATATTGAATTCCAGCTTTGCCGATTGCGGGCGGGACGGACTTCCAAATCATTTTCAGCCAGGTGTCCGGATACTTTTGATCACATAGTGTAAGAGAGATGGATTGTGAGTTGGAGGATAAAATGAGGAGCAAGAACTGAAATGAAGTTGGGAGTGGGAGGTATGGATGGGAGAGGGTGAAGGATGGAGAAAGCTCTTTTCGTTTTCATGTAGTTTTAGGGCTTCAGGATGTTTTTGTACAAGTCTCTGTTTCTGTATGTCTCTAACTTGAAGTGGCAACCAAACTTCTGTAAAGAATGCTTCCCCGTCCGTCCAGTAGTGAATTTCGAAACAGCTCCTACATACCTATTAGCAAAACAAATGCAGTCACGACTTACCCAATACTACGAACTAGAAAATGATAGATAAGAAATACCACTCAACTAATAGAACATGTAAGAGACATTCAAATACCTGACACAGAAACACTGCTTTCCTTTCATGTAGAAAATATGTACAGTTGCATTCCTGTTATCGTAACCATAAAAATAATTGAAGAAACCGTGAAAACACACAACCAGCTAGCTCATGAACTCGCAGATGAAACAATAAAATTGTTACAGCTAATAACACAACAAAATCGTTTTGAATTCAGTCAAGAATACTATATACAAGAAGAAGGTTTTCCCATGAGTACAGGTATTTCAAGAACATTAGCCAACAGTTCATGAATTATATAGAAATATTAATGTTTCGGGACATAATAACAAAGAAAAGCTACAGCGCCATCTGTTGATACAGGTACATGGATGTCATAATATGCAGGTTAAATGAACCTAAAAATAGCTTACAGCAACTACACAAAGACATAAATACAGTACACAAAAACATAAATTTCACAAGAACAAGAAAACTCGCTACGCTTTCTAGACATAACCATAAGAGAAGGCAATAACCAAAACAAAATTGACATATACAAAAAACCCAAAACAAATAACAGTTTCGTAAACAGACTGAACATGATCCTCCAAAAACGTCTGATTACCAGAAGGAGCTGGCCATTGTAAAACAAATAGCGTAGACAAGTACATGTGTCAAGTTGAAATTAAGATCTGTGATCGCTTGGCAATGTCAAACTGTTAATTTTCTTAGCTGTTTTAGTCAAAAGATACGACCACATATATAACGTATTTTGATACTCGCAAACTCACTCAACATAATCCGTCGACTTCGAATGACGAAATTTGGCAAGAAGCAAGGTTTCGCAGTACAAGTAAAGGAAAAAAAACCGAAATTTTTTACACAGGATGTGACGTCTCACGTTATTAGGGGATAACATTTATTGCAGTAAGATACGTAGATGTGCAACCGGTGGCTGTTAGGATGCTGCAGAAAGCCTCCTCAGCTGTGAATCAAAGCGCAGCTGACGCTATGATTGTGGCCGTGCCAACGGGCTACCGTGTCACCTAGTTCCACCGTATATTTATACCCCTTACGAATCTAAATAAATCGTAGTAAATATTAACCAATTGGTTTCAGACTTGGTATACTTCTATCTGTTATTCATTAGAAGATCTTTAAAATTACAGCTTCCTAACTACTATAGTTTCGGAGATTGAGAAAATTACCTAAGAACCATGAAACCGATACTTTCAGTGTAAAATTCAATTAGGAACAATAACCGTTTGTCTTTTGTTATCAGTTGAAATCATTACCAAAGTTCAGAATGTGTAGCATCATTTAATTGGGATTTTTAATTTCAACAACTTTAATTATTTCGCACTTCGTAGTATCAAATTCAGAAAAATTAATATCTGTTTATTATATTGTTGTGGGAATAAATGGGAATGTTTGAGAGTGTGTATGTGGGACATATGTAAAATTTTATATTACATTCTGTAAAATATTACGCAGTCTGATCGTGGGAAAGCTGTATTGTACCCACATTGCTGATGATGTATGTCAAGGTGTGATTGCTTTTGTAAGAAGGTAGCCAGAATATCAGTTTGAAGTGTAATCGGTTTCTAAATTAATTTCAAGATTATTTTCTTTCGGTCTTTTTATTAAATATTATATTAATATTTGCATTTTAGAATGACGTAAATTACTTTCTGTTTAGTGATTGGCTCAGGCAAGTTTTGCCGCGAGAATTATCCAGAAAGATCATTCTGACTGGTCAGTCAGACTCATCAGCCAATCAAAATTCAGCTGTTCCCGCGCGCAGAAAGTTAGATGTGCAGAGAGTGGGGAGGCATCGAGAGAGTCGATCGCCAGCTATCGGACGCGAAAGCTCATGGTAAATGTCATGGAGCTCATTATGTGTAATATGAAGAAATACTGAGTTATTGCGTTTAGTACGAGTTTTGATTAACTCTATCGCAGTTACGAACATTTTTGACGAAAGTTTGAAGTTTCTGGATTGTTTTGTTGGAAAGTTACTAGCGTGTGAACTTTAAGCCTTAGTGAAAATTCCGCGAGGCATATTCTGTATTCATTTATGAAGTATTTGGCGAGCACGTCTTTTATGTAAAACCACTGAATGAGACCGAATGTAGAACTCGCAAAAAGTGGTGAATCAGAGACAGAGAGATCGCAAACATGAACGAGTCGGACTTGTATAGACTTCTGGCTGCTTTGCGTGTGAAATTTGTTGGACTTGATAGCAATAAACGTGTGTTCAAAAAATTGCTCTGAGCACTATGGGGCTCAACTTCTAAGGTCATCAGTCCCCTAGAACTTAGAACTACTTAAACCTAACTATGGACAGCCACACACATCCATGCCCGAGGCAGGATTCGAACCTGCGACCGTAGTAGCCACGCAGTTCCAGACTGTAGCGCCTAGAACCGCTCGGCCACCTCGGCCGGCTAAACGTGTGTTATTAAGCAATAAACATTACTGGGCTTGAAATTTTAGGACGCGTATTTCAGTCAAAAATACACATATTACCACCCGAAATCTTGATAAATAGGAACTCTCAGGAACTGTTTCCACCACGAGAGTTACGCTGACTATACTGTGTAGATATTAGGCGACGTTTTCTTCAAAGCTGCTTTTTCGCCGTCAAGTACGTACCTACGATTGCAGAGTGAAGGGACGTCGAGCGAAAGCAGTACTGAAGTAGGTGAACATTTAGTATGAACAGTACGACGATGTTCGAGACAAATATATTTTATCCCGCTACGCCACAAGTAATTGCGTCATACAAAAATATATTTTTGCTGATAGTACTAGCATTGCATTCATCATACGCCAAAAGTATAACAGAAAAACAGTACTGCATTCAAACATAAAATACAAGTTGCATTCATGTTTTAGTAAGTAAGTACAAAAGATTTTAGCACGTATTCTGCCCGTGTTTATTTAAACTGAAGTCCTCTGCTCATTTCTTTCTGTCTGCCTGTGCTTACCTCAGGAAGTACTGTAGAGATTTCGATACGGTCTTGAAAATATCTTGCGGTGTCGATATCATTCAAAAATCGTCGACATTCTTCATCCTCGAGATGGACAAACTGTAACTAAGTTTGTGTGGAACACTCAGTGCGTGAGTCATACTCGCACCACACACACACACACACACACACACACACACACACACACACCGTCGATAGGGCTTCTTTATTCGAATCTGCTAAATGTGAACATGTTTTAACTGATAATCTACGAACATTAGGCGTATAGACAGTTTTTGTTTGTTTTGTCATTAGCTTGGATTTAGATTGCAAATTATGCAAACGCGCGGGCTAGCTACGCGGTATGGGGCGCCTTGCCACGGTCCGCTCGGCTCACCGCGTCGGAGGTTCGAGTCGCCCCTTAGGTATGTGTGTGTGTGTGTGTGTGTGTGTGTGTGTTGTCGTTAGCTAGAGTTAGTTTAAGTTAGATTAAGTAATGTATAAGCCTACGGACCGATGACCTTACCAGTTTAGTCCCATATGAACTTACCACAGATTATCCAACATACTGTGTATGTTATCGGGCACTCGAATCTTGTCACTTGCGACTAAATGACGTTTCATCTAAATGATATTAATGTGAATTTGTTAGACGAGTGAACACACAGTTTTACATCCAAACATGATTTTGTTGTGCGAAGATATTTCTGGATTATGTTTGCGATTAGTTCCATTTAGCTTTAGCAAATCCTTTTTCATCTGCATTCGGATGAGCTTTTGAGAAGCGCACAAAAACACTACACATGTTTTGTAGAACTTCGTTTGAAAATAACAATCTTCAACTTTGCCGAAACATAGCGGAATTGTTGTTCTTCTGTGACCATTCTCAGCTGCCGTTCACTTGTGTGTCACCTCGTGATGTAGAACACATTAGAGATTAGATAAGATTAGTACTTGTTCCATAGTTCATGAATACGAAACTTCGTAATGATGTAAAGCGTGTGAGGTTAATGAAAGGTGTCTGTACAAGATATTACATAACACAAAATATTACATGACACAAAATTTTTTTTTTGTGGGGTTGGGGGAACTACCCACTTACTATATCCAAAAATTCATCTAATGAGTAGAAGGAGTTACCATTAGGAAATTCTTTTGATTTCCTTTTAAGTGCTATATGGCTATCTGTCAGACTTTTGATTCTATTAAGTAAGTGACCAAAGAATAATTTACATCCTTCTGAGCCAAAGTTAGATTTAACCTTGAGTAGTGAAGATTATCCTTTATCCTAGTGCTGCAGCCATGTACACAGCTATTACTTTCGAATTCGTTCGGATTTTTAATAACAAATTTCATAAGTGGATATACATATATTGAGAGGATACAGTGAAGATCCCTTGCTCTTTAAATAAGTGTCTGCAGGATGGTCTACGATGAGCTCCACCAATTATTCTGATTACACGCTTTTGTGCAATGGACACTCTTTTACTCAATGATGAGTTACCCCAGAATATGATGCCATACGAAAGCATACGGACAATCCTTCTTTCCACGAACAATACGAGACTGGAATAGAAGGGAGAACCGATAGAGGTACTCAGGGTACCCTCCGCCACACACCGTCAGGTGGCTTGCGGAGTATGGATGTAGATGTAGAAAACAGAGAATGAAAATATGCGTGGTAAGCTAATTTACTGCGATGTATATCGCCAAAATTTGCAATGACCCTAACAGCATAAGTAGCCGAACTCAAACGTTTCAACAGATCCTCAGTGTGTTTTTTCCAGTTCAACCCCTCATCAATGCATACACCGAGAAATTTTGAATATTCTACCTTAGCTATCGATTTCTGATCGAAGTCTATATTTATTAATGGTGTCATTCCATTTACTGTATGGAACTGGATATACTGTGTTTTGTCAAAGTTTAATGAGAGCCCATTGGCAGAGAACCACTTAATGATTTTCTGAAAAACATCGTTTACAATTTCACCAGTTAATTCTTGTCTGTTGGGTGTGATAGCTATACTTGTATCATCGGCAAAAAGTACCAGATTTGCATCTTCGTGAATACATAGTGGCAAGTCATTAATACATATTGAGAACAGCAGAGGACCGAAGACCGAACCTTGCGGCACCTCATTCTCGATTGTTTCCCAGTTTGAGAATTCACCAGTTTTTTTGCGTATTATGTGAACTGCTTATTTCAACTATCTGCACTCTTGCAGTTAGGTATGATTTAAACCATGTGAGCACAGTCCCATTCATGCCACAGTACTTGACCTTATCTAGAAGAAATGGATTCTCAGAGTTTTGTTTCAGCTATTCTTCGTGCTCATACTATTTTCATTCTCTCATAATGGGCTCCTTTCCACTCACCCATACCAACTCGTTCCAGTCCTCATGGGATTTTCTGCCAAGCCAGCTGTTCAGTCGTTAATTTTCTGATTAATCGTTTTCCCTCTTGGCATATCAAGTTGTGTTGTTCGTGCTTCCTTCAGGCCTCCTTTCACAGCATCGAACCTACTGTTTCAGTTTTAGCCTTCCTGCTATTTTCGTTCAAATTCAGAACCGTTCTGGTTAATTCGGTTGATTTCATTTTTTTTGACATACTCACAGAACTTCTGCCTGCGTTTTTACACCTCCGAATATCTTCGGTACATTTTGATTAAAATTGTAGACATATGGATCATTGAAATCGTGTTGATAGCAATTACACAGGGTGGTCCATTGATCGTGACCAGGCCAAATACCTCACGAAATAAGCGTCAAACGAAAAAACTACAAAGCCCGAAACTTGCCTAGCTTGAAGGGGGTAACCGGATGGCGCTATGGTTGCCCGCTAGATGGCGCTGCCATAGGTCAAACGGATATCAACTGCGTTTTTTAAAATAGGAACCCCCATTTTTTATTACATATTCGTGTAGTACGTAACGAAATATGAATGTTTTAGTTGGACCACTTTTTTCGCTTTGTGATAGATGGCGCTGTAATATTTACAAACACATGGCTCACAGTTTTAGACGAACAGTTGGTAACAGGTAGGTTTTTTAAATTAAAATACAGAACGTAGATTCGTTTGAACATTTTATTTCGGTTGTTCCAACGTGATACATGTACCTTTGTGAACTTATCATTTCTGAGAACGCATGCTGTTACAGAGTGATTACCTGTAAATACCACATTAATGCAATAAATGCTCAAAATGATGTCCGTCGACCTCAATGCATTTGGCAATACGTGTAACGACATTCCTCTCAACAGCGAGTAGTTCGCCTTCCGTAATGTTCGCACATGCATTGACAATGCGCTGTTGTCAGGCGTTGTCGGTGGATTACGATAGCAAATATAACAGAAAGAAATCTCGTGACGTCAGATCCGGTGAACGTGCAGGCCATGTATGGTGCTTCGACGACCAATCCACCTGTCACGAAATGCGCTATTCAGTTCCGCTCCAACCGCACGCGAGCTATCCCTCATGTTGGAAGTACATCGCCATTCTTTCATGCAGTGAAACATCTTGTAGTAACAACGGCAGAACATTACGTAGGAAATCAGCATAGATTGCATCATTTAGATTGCCATCGATAAAATGGAGCCAATTACACTTCCTCTCAAAATGCCGCACCGCCGAGGTGATGTTCCACTTGTCGCAGCCATCGTGAATTTTCCGTTGCCCAATAGTGCATATTATGCCGGTTTACGTTACCGCTGCTGGTGAATGACGCTTTGTCGCTATATAGAAAGCGTGAAAAAATTCTGTCATCGTCCCGTAATTTCTCTTGTGCCCAGTGGCAGAACTGTACACGACGTTCAAAATCGTCGCCATGCAATTCCTGGTGCATAGAAATATAGTACGGGTGCAATCGATGTTGATGTAGCATTCTCAACGCCGACGTTTTTGAGTTTCCTGATTCTCGCCCAATTTGCCTGCTACTGGCGTGCGGATTAATCGCGGCAGCAGCGAAGACATCTATTTTGGCATCATCATTTGTTGCAGCTCGTAGTTGACGTTTTACATGTGGCTGAACGCTTCCTGTTACCTTAAATAACGTAACTATCCGGCGAACGTTTGGGACACTTGGAAGATGTCTTCCAGGATACCGAGCAGCATACATAGCACAAGCCCGTTGGGCATTTGTTCGCAATAGCCATACATCAACACGATGTCGACCTTTTCCGCAATTGGTAAACGATCCATTTTAACACGGGTAATGTATCACGAAGCAAATAGCGTTCGCACTGGCGGAATGTTACGTGATACCACGTACTTATACGTTTGTGACTATTACAGTGCCATCTATCACTAAGCGAAAAAAGTGGTCCAACTAAAACATTCATATTTCTTTACGTACTATATGAATATGTAATAAGAATGGGGGTTCCTACTTAACCCTTTCAGACCCGAAATTTTTCTGGAGGAAGAAAAAAAAATTTTTTGCCGGCCGGAGTGGCCGAGCGGTTAAAGGCGCCACAGCCTGGAACCGCACGACCACTACGGTCACAGGTTCGAATCCTGCCTCGGGCATGGATGTGTGTGATGTCCTTAGGTTAGTTAGGTTTAAGTAGTTCTAAGTTCTAGGGGACTTACGACCACAGCAGTTGAGTCCCATAGTGCTCAGAGCCATTTGAACCATTTTTGAAAAATTATTCTTTATGCAGTGGTGGTCTTAGGCGATTTTTTAATGATTTTAGGAGCAAGATTTATACAAAAATATGTACCCGTTTCCAAAACGTACTTTGTTCACTTGGCTTCACTTTAAGGACTAAAATAATTAATTATGAAATATTCTCTATTGTAATAAATAGTAAAGTGACCATTCAATAATTTCCACGCAAAATAACAACAGCAATATTCAATTATGCCCTGGAACATAGCGAACCGTGTATTCTGGTAGTCACGAGTTGCTGCGCACTGCTGCATTGACTTGCTGATATTTTTGTAGTGATGCCCATTGGTTGGCAGCACTTGCGCGTGATGAAAAGGTTGAACATCTACAAGTGTGTAGCTCAGGTTCGCCTAGGGAAGAAATACTTCAGTTGCAGCTAACAGACTGTAAAAGTTAAAGTACACAATTGTAGCCAGAGGGTCTGAAAGGGTTCAGAAAACGCAGTTGATATTCGTGTGACCTATAGCAGTGCCATCTAGCGGGCTAGCCATAGCGCCATCTGGTTTCCCCCTTCAAGCTAGACGAGTTTCGTTCTTTGTGGTTTTTTCGTTTGATGCTTATTTCGTGAGAAATTTGGCCCGGTCACTTTCTATGGAGCACCCTGTATTTTGTGTGTGTGTGTGTGTGTGTGTGTGTGTGTGTGTGTGTGTGGGAGGGGGGGTTGGGGGGGGGGATAAAGTAACCAAACGTTACGCCCTGAACCCAAACCTGAAACCGCTCCGGCATCCCCACTCCTTGTCTGACGGTACCTTACCCAGCCGTCGGCTACTGCTGGACAGATAGACTCGAAGCAGTGCGGTATCTCGTGTAAATACCGCTGGCGCACAGTTACCGGTACGCGCTGTTGACACGAGACGCCGACGTGGACGCGATGCTGTTTTATTTACGAACGGTCCGTGGCCGTGACTTCCGCTCCCCCCCCCTTCGCTGCATGAAACGCGAGCGCCGACTGCCGACCGCCGACCGCAGCACGCCTGCCTTCCGTTTGTGCGTCGCGCGGCCGCGCAGGTGACCTGGCTGCACGGTGGCCGCCGACAAATGCCGGGCGCTGCGTATCAGCTACGCCTGCAGGCGATGACGTAATGTTACATCAGATCTTTTGTTTACACGTCACACGCTCATGTACTGCGGCTTCGCACTGTCCACTAAGCCTCTGACATATGTGGCATAGAGCAGGCAGAGCTCTGAGGTTCAACAAATGGAAGAAACACGAGTATTAGTAAAGCAAAGAATATATCAAAAAGTCCTTAGCGTTTTAACTGGTTGCAACACAGATGTGCCCTGCACCTTACAGTGGTTTTTATGCTCCCACAGTGGAAGTAAGTTATGTAGTCGCTTTGCTTTGGCGCCCTGCACTGGAAGCTAAAATGAGAGGGCTGTTCATAAAATAACGTCTGACCGGCTATTAAAATGATAATATGCGGGATACTTTTTTTTTTGTATACAAACTGTAATTACATCTTGACATAACTTCACAACATAGTCGCCACTAAAATTTTAGCCTTGTGTCGCAGCACGACACATTCATCGAAGAACAGAGCCTCCTGGTGCTTCGCCGGTCGGAGTGGTCGTGTGGTTCTAGGCGCTACAGTCTGGAACCGAGCGACCGCTACGGTCGCATGTTCGAATCCTGCCTCGGGCATGGATGTGTGTGATGTCCTTAGGTTAGTTAGGTTTAATTAGTTCTAAGTTCTAGGCGACTGATGACCTCAGAAATTAAGTCGCATAGTGCTGAGAGCCATTTGAACCATTTGAACCTGGTGCTTCAGGCAGCTGTTCCTTGTGCTCATTGTTAGTCGTGAATAGATGACCAGCCACCCAGGCTTTTATCTTCGGAAAAAGATGAAAGTCGCTTGTGGCCGAGTCCGGACTACTGGGAGGAAATCGGAAAATCTGCCAGCCAAGTTTCTTCTTCCATTAGCAGTATGAGGTCGCGCATTGTCGGAAAAGGGTATGATTCTGTCGATAACCATCCTGCGCCGTTTGTTTTCGATTTTGCTTCGGGGTTTGATTCAGATGCTTCTGAGCACTATGGGACTTAACTGCTGAGGTCATCAGTCCCCTAGAACTTAGAGCTACTTAAACCTAACTAACCTAAGGATATCACACACATTCATGCCCGAGGCTGGATTCGAACCTGCGACCGAAGCGGTCGCGCGGTTCCAGACTGTAGCGCCTAGAACCGCTCGGCCAGGCCGGCCATCACTTCGGCGTTTTTTAAAGTGTTCACTCCAGTACCTGCCGCCGCGGAGTCGAACACGCGCCAGAACAAATGGACGTGGTCAGCCCATAGAGGGCTCCGCCTCCGCGGCGGCTATTCCGGCCACTGCTAAGCCACGTGCAGACAGCGGCCAATAGCCGCTCCCTCCGGTTTCGTATATAGGGACCCGCTCTGCCCTAGTCCGGTTCCCTCGGGCTTCCCCTCCACTGTCCCTTTCCTCCTCCCCCCATGTCCTCAGCCATTGGCATCCTTGTTCACCCCTCTCCCCCCCTCACCCTTCTTCACCTCTTGGCAGGTCCCTGGACTCGCACACGCTAAGTGGACATTCGCGCGCCGGAGATGATCGCCATCAGTGTCTCGTGTGTGCCGTCGTGTTTAGTGTTCAGTGTTCACCGTCACACTCCATCGTTCACCAGTGCCATCGTCATCTTCAGTGTTTGTGCTTCGTGTCAACAGTTTGTAGTGTGGATTGTCATCGAGTGTGAACGGCTTCGTGTTTTTTTATGTTCATGTGTCTACGGTTTTTTCCCCGCCGTTTTGTTCCAACTCATGTGTCTCCTCTGTTTTTATCATTGTACTATCTTTGGCTGAAGAGCGGCGTATTGTGCTGCTGCCAGCCTACCTGTTCTACGGGTTTTACAATCACAACAAAGAAAAAAAAAACCTAGTCCGGCCAGTCTGGTACTCGCTCTGGATTTCGTTTCTATCTCGGCGGTACTGCGTTCTGGTCGTTGCTCGTTGTTGACATTTGCCTGGCTCTGGTTCCGAGTGGATTTACTGTTGGTGTTTGGTGTTGTGGTTTCCACAAGCCTCCGTTGTTTATCTCTTCTTGTTGTGTCGGTCATAGTCGGTCGTGGTCGGTTGTTATCAGTTGTCGTTGGTCTGTCGTCCGACTCTTCCTGTGTTTACCCGGTGGTGCGTGCTCCACCGCCGGCGGCTTCCCCGCCTGGCGGCTCCGATCCGCAGCCCAAGGCGTTCCCGCAGTTGGTTTTGGTTACTACATTCACCAGCCTGGAGGTGATCGGCCACTGTTCCTAAATGGCTTGTGGCCGGAACATACTTGGCTGCCATACATTTTTATGATTTCCAGGTGTTTTCCGAAAACCATTGCAAGAAAAAAAATAATAATTTTAAAGGCCCTGCCAGTAACCAGAACCTCGCAAGAGCGCCTTTGGTGGGAGCAAGAAACGGCCAGTGGCTACATTCCGCAGAGTGTTACATTATTTCGTGGAGGGTCTGGAGCTCAATGAAATCGAATATTGAACTGGGAGTCCGCGAGTAGAGTGGAAGTTGTCTGGCCTCTTCGGATGAGCTGGTATTTCCGTAGAACAATTCTCGCGACACAGAAAATTGATAGATCCCAGAACTGCGTTCTCGTGTAGACGATTGTTAGCAATAAGCATGTCTGTAGTCGCTCTGTAGATAGTGGCCTCCAATTAGGTTGTGTAGCCAAGTAATTATTTGGATGGTGCTATTAAATGAAAGAGATTTCCGTTTAAGTCAGTAAATTGTTTTCGTTTCTGTGGAAATTTGAGGGTGGTGTTTTTAATGTAACTATTCCCCTGTTGATTTAGAATAATATTCCTGCTCTGTTGTTATAAAAGTTATTGGCGGCTGCAGGAGGTGTTTGAACTATTAGTGATGTTGCGCATACTTCCGTCCAGCGGTCGGGTGTCGGGATCCTTCTGGACGTGGTTCGATTGCTAGAGAGCTTTAGTTACTGAGAATGGAGTGGTGAGTTTAACCCTTTCACACATGTGAAAGTGGACATTGCGACACTTATTTAGACTGATTTGTAGCACTGCAGACAATTGATCTGCGCTTGTCAATAATCTTTTCTGAATAAACTGTGGACAGATCGCTCTATGTGTGGGATTGCACGTCTACCCTGTAGACTCAGCTACATCTCACTTGTCAGGGAAAGAGAAGAGTGTAGTTATGGGAAGAGAGGTTCCCCATGCTCGTCGTAATATGCTGAACACTTATCACACAGGCCAGACACACACACGAGGAGTTTTACAATAAGATTAGAGGTGAAAGAAGATGGAAAGAAGTCAACAGCACGGCAGACTCGGTGACACCTAGGACACTGCAAACAATCAACATGACAGTTACATCACAGAAAGATGGCGAAACTGACCAAAACAAGACAATACAGACGATGATGAAAACAACTTCATTGACTTTCACATGGTACACTACTGGCCATTAAAATTGCTACACCACGAAGATGACGTGCCACAGACGCAAAATTTAAACGACAGGAAGAAGATACTGTGATATGCAAATGATTAGCTTCTCAGAGCATTCACACAAGGTTGGCGGCGGTGGCGACACCTACAACGTGCTGAATTGAGGGAAGTTTCCAGCCGATTTCTCATACACAAATAGCAGTTAACCGGCGTTGCCTGGTGAAACGTTGTTGTGATGCCTCGAGTAAGGAGGAGAAATGCGTACCATCACGTTTCCGACTTTGATAAAGGTCGCATTGCAGCCTATCGCGATTGCTGTTTATCGTATCGCGACACTGCTGCTCGCGTCGGTCGAGATCCAATGACTGTTAGCAGAATTTGGAATCGGTGGGTTCAGGAAGGTAATACGGAACGCCGTGCTGGATCCCATCGGCCTCGTATCACTAGCAGTCGGGATGACAGGCATCTTATCCGCATGGCTGTAACGGGTCGTGCCTGCGATGGTGTACTCAATGACGAACCTGGATGCACGAATGGCAAAAAGTCATTTTTTCGGATGAATCCAGGTTCTGTTTACAGCATCATGGTGGTCGCATCCGTTTTTGGTGTCATCGCGGTGAACGCACATTGGAAGCGTGTATTCGTCATCGCCATACTGGCGTATCACCCGGCGTGATGGTATGGAGTGCCATTGGTTACACGTTTCGGTCACCTCTTGTTCGCATTGACGGCACTTTGAACAGTGGACGTTACGTTTCAGATGTGTTACGACCCGTGGCTCTACCCTTCATTCGATCCCTGCGAAACCCCACATTTCAGCAGGAATATGCAGGACCGCATGTTGCAGGTCCTGTACGGGCCTTTCTGGATACAGAAAATGTTCAATTGCTGCCCTGGCCATTACATTCTCTAGATCTCTCACCGATTGAAAACGTCTGGTCAATGGTGGCCGAGCAACCAGCTCGTCACAATACGCCAGTCACCACTCTTGATGAACTGTGGTATCGTGTTGAAGGTGCATGGGTAGCTGTACCCGTCCAGGCGTATCAAGGCCGTTATTACGGCCAGAGGTGGTTGTTCTGGGTACTGATTTCTCAGGATCTATGCACCCTAATTGCGTGAAAATGTAGTCACATGTCAGTTCTAGTATAATATATTTGTCCAATGAAACCCGTTTATCATCTGCATTTCCTCTTGGTGTAGCAATTTTAATGGCCAGTAGCGTATCTCACGGCGTCTGATATCAAGATGTCTAGTCACGCTAATACGAGTTGAGTAACGCGCAGATAGACGGGAACTGTATCTGGCTCATGAAGGCCATCAGATTTAGGAATTTTTGAACTGGGAACATTAGTAGACAAAAATTTTATTGCTACCTATTCGCATGATATACGTGAAGGAATTTGTGGTTGGTTGGTTGTTTTGGGGAAGGAGACCAGACAGCGAGGTCATCGGTGTAAAGGAATTTGTGGCTGCTCTGCTTAAAGCAGGCCTCGCACGACTCTTTGGGCATGACGACACTTTAACACACTCCTCCTCAGTCATTTGTGGTGCAGGCTAATGTCGACCCAACGTGGCTGAAAGACAGCAGTCGCAGAGCAAGATTAACCCTTCAGTTCAATGTTGTAGTCTATTATTTATTCGTTTTATCTGCCACCGGGGCGATATCAGAAGAAGGGAAATTCAGAGAGCAGTATTTTAAAATCCTCTGGGGCACCGAACTTCAGCATTTCGTGAGTATTACTTTAAGGTAATTCTGTTGTAACTATGGTGCAAAGACGTATTCTACAATTAGAGAGAGATACTAACGTTATTACTATATCATAGCTCATCTGCAACTTGCCCATACTGTGGCCGGCTGGAACCGAGCGACCGCTACGGTCGCAGGTTCGAATCCTGCCTCGGGCTTGGATGTGTGTGTTGTCCTTAGGTTAGTTAGGTTTAAGTAGTTCTAAGTTCTAGGGGACTGATGACCTCAGCAGTCAAGTCCCATAGTGCTTAGAGCCATTTGAACCCAAACTGTGTTGTCGGAGGCAGTAGCTGTTTTAAAAGCATTTACTCCAAACACATTCCACAACAGTGAACGTTTAACGCTGCGTTACCTTAATTACTTGAATTTCAATCACTAACGTAATTATCCGGGCCGATCTGCAAGTGCAAAACAGTTGTAAACGGTCAAATAGCTCCGGGAGAAGAGCATGAAGTTATCTGCACAGTACAAAATGTCGAAGGTCATATTTATTTCAGCTGCATGTCCACGCTCACGGGCTTTAACCTTACTTTCTACAACACGTCTTTCTCCCATTAACTGCATTCATTTTTTATCTCTGTCACGCGTTAAAACAGATAAAAACGCTATTAACCCACAAATGGAGTTGTGGGGTCCTTTTTGATACCAGTCAAACTGTACACGCGTGCCATTTCTTCTGTTGGTCATCGTATTGTTGGCGGTTCTACATATCTTCTCGGCAGTTGATAGTAAACCTCCTGACGAACTAGCAGCATTGTCGAGTTGTTCTCTTTCTCAGTACACAGCTGTAAAGTTTGGGTGGTGTCATTATTGACCCAACGACACCGTAAGTGTTTCTGTTTGCCCTACGTTAAAAGTTTACTTATCAACGAAATGTCATTTTATTTTTAGGCTTAGTGAGCGTTTTCATTTATTTTCAGTGTTACTATGGCTTCGAGCTCTCATTCACGTATGTCAGTGATCGATCCAAGTTTTCCAACTTCGTGAGAAAAACGCTAGAAGAAGGAGAAGAGGGTAGTGATGCAAATGATCTGGACGATAAAATGAACCTTCTTACAACAGTGAACATGAAACTGCTTCAGAACAAAGTCGTGACTCTAGTGAATCAGATAAATTAGAGGGAAATAAATATAGAGGGGAATCATCTAGTTTCTATGGCAGAAATAGGTACAAGTGGTCCACTCTAGAACCTCAAAGGAATGTGAGAACACCAGCCCACAACTTGATAATAAAAGTTCCTACACTGAAAGGCCCTGCAAGCCGATTGGGAGACTCATGCAGTCCATTGGAAGCGTGGGAGTGTTTGTTTACCAGAGATATATTAGAAGAAATTGTGAGTCACACCAATGTGAAAATTTCTTCATATCGATCAAAATTTTCCTATCAGCAGCGCACAGAACTACGAGACATGAACGTTAATGAACTTAGGGCTCTATTTGGATTATTATACTTCAGTGCTATTTTCAAATCCAATCATGAAAATCTGGAGTCTATCTTTGCAACAGACGACACTGGAAGAGAGATTTTCCGCGCCACACTATCCATGAAGAGAGTGCTGATATTGCTTTACTGCCTAAGATTAGATGACATAACTAGCCGAGATGAGAGGAAGAAAACTGACCCTGCAGCAGCGATTTCTTGGATTTTCGATAGAATGGTTCACAATTCTCAGGCATCTTATAACATATGTTCACATGCATGCGTGGATGAAATGCTGGTTGGTTTTCGTGGGAGATGCGCATTTAGGTTTTATATGGCTAATAAACCAACGAAATATAGGATGAAAATAATGATTTTAGCTGATGCTCAAACAAATTAGTTTCTGAATGCCTATTTATACACTGGAAAAGACAATGATGGCGTTGGCTTGACAACACAAGAAAAGAAATTTCAGAAACCTACTCAATCTGTCCTGAGACTAGCGAAGCCCATTTACAGTACAAACAGTAACATTACAGCTGACAGCTATTTTGGCTCTATTGAATTAGTTTCGGAGTTGAAAAAACGAAAGTTGTCCTATGTTGGTACATTGAGGAAAAACGAAAAGGAAATCCCACCCGAGTTCCAGCCATCTAAGAGGCGTGTGGAAGGTTCAACACTTTATGGATTCACAAATGACAGAACATTGATTTCTTATGTCCCTAAAAAAGGAAAAGCTGTCATTTTGATTTCCAGTAGCATCATTCAAGAAGTACAGATCCAAAAACAGGAAAACCAGAAATAATTTCCTTTTACAATAGCACAAAAGGTGGGGTAGACTCTCTTGACAAGAAGTGTGCTACCTACAGCACAGGCAGACGAACACGCAAATGGCCTCTTGCTGTATTTTATGCAGTTCTGAAAGTTCTCGGAGTTAACTCGTATGTAATGCAAACGTCCTGCAAGAAGTACGTACCTATTTCCCGGTTTTAATTCATCAAGACACTTGCCAGGCAGCTTACGCAACCCTATCTCAATAGAGGCTGATGAATGGCAGACTACCAAAAAAACTAAGAGTAACAATCTCAGTACTTTTGAAGAAACCTTTCCCAAAATCACAAATATCCACTCTGGATTCAAAGAGGAAATGATGTGCTCTTTGGCCACGTGTCAGTGAGAAAAAGACAAATCAGTATAGTACCTGCTGCAGTCGCCCAGTTTGCCAAACCTGTCGTTCGGTTGTCTGTAAAGAGTGTGGAGAGGAGAATGCGGGTGATTATTGACGATTTGTGAAAAACTCTGTATCAATTCATATTTGATGTTCATTACATGCAGCTAATTTTTCAAACACTATATATTTATCTCACAGCAGTCTATTATTATTTCGTGTTAGTTTGAATTTTTATATTGCATTTCATTTCAATGTTAAGTAGTGTTGCATAAACTTGTTTTCCTTTTATGATTTTTATAGAGATTTTTTAGTTTAACTGGAGTTTTGTGTTGTAACAAAGGCAATTAAGGCATTTATAAATAAATATTTCTAATGGAAGTAAAGTAAATTAATTTTCTTGGATAAAATTGAGTGTGCTCCCTGCCGCCGTTGGATAAGCAGCTGCAGCAGCAAGTCGTATACTCCTAGCTCACTCATTTGTTACATAGCTTAATTCTTAATTTCCTTGCGTGTTTTTGGTGCTTGCATTGTTTAATTCATAAATTTCAGGCGTATTATAGTATTTGAGAGTTGTAGCATCGCGTTTTAGTACCTGAATAGTGTAAATTCGCGTAGTCTCCTTCCGCCGCCGAGCAGTGTCAGCAGTGCGCAAGTAGCAGAATTACTGCATTTACTAGGCAATCTTGTATTTTAATAACCGTTTAAATTTTGTCGATTTGTTTGCGCTCTCTGTAGATTAGTTCAGACGTTCTTTGCAAAACAGTTTTTAGCATGGATAGGGACT
Source organism: Schistocerca americana (assembly GCF_021461395.2). Lineage (NCBI taxonomy): Eukaryota > Metazoa > Arthropoda > Insecta > Orthoptera > Acrididae > Schistocerca > Schistocerca americana. The sequence goes on along the minus strand of NC_060123.1, from coordinate 631,313,968 downwards.
GCAACTGCTGTGTTCGGATGCAGGCTGAGTTGGCATCCCTTCGCTCCCAGCTTCAGGCAGTGTTGGCTTCGGTCACACAGCTTGAGGCTGTTGCCAATGGGCATCACTGTGGGGGTCCGGATCGGGGTTTGTCGGGAACGGCCAGCTCACCCCACGCATCCCCCAATCGGACTACGACTGTGGTTGCCCGGGATACTGCCCGCATTGAGGCTGATCCCTCACCTGTGGTAGAGTGGGAGGTCGTCTCAAGGTGTGGCAGGGGGCGAAAGACATTCCGGAGGGCTGAACGGAAGGCCTCTCCAGTTTGTCTGACGAACCGGTCTCAGGCTGATACTGATCTTCGGCCTGACATGGCTGCTTGTCCTGTTCCAGAGGTTGCCCCTCAGTCTGCAAGATCCGGGCGGTCGCAGAGGATGGGCTTACTGGTAGTTGGGAGCTCCAACGTCAGGTGCGTAATGGGGCCCCTTAGGGAAATGGCAGCAAGAGAGGGGAAGAAAACCAATGTGCACTCCGTGTGCATACCGGGGGGAGTCATTCCAGATGTGGAAAGGGTCCTTCCGGATGCCATGAAGGGTACAGGGTGCACCCATCTACAGGTGGTCGCTCATGTCGGCACCAATGATGTGTGTCGCTATGGATCGGAGGAAATCCTCTCTGGCTTCCGGGGGCTATCTGATTTGGTGAAGACTGCCAGTCTCGCTAGTGGGATGAAAGCAGAGCTCACCATCTGCAGCATCGTCGACAGGACTGACTGCGGACCTTTGGTACAGAGCCGAGTGGAGGGTATGAATCAGAGGCTGAGACGGTTCTGCGACCGTGTGGGCTGCAGATTCCTCGACTTGCGCTAAAGGGTGGTGGAGTTTCGGGTTCCGCTGGATAGGTCAGGAGTCCACTACACGCAACAAGCGGCTACACGGGTAGCAGGGGTTGTGTGGCGTGGGCTAGGCGGTTTTTTATATTAGATGGCCTTGGGCAAGTACGGAAAGGGCAACAGCCTCAACGGGTGCGGGGCAAAGTCAGGACATGCGGGGACCAAGCAGCAATCGGTATTGTAATTGTAAACTGTCGAAGCTGCGTTGGTAAAGTACCAGAACTTCAAGCGCTGATAGAAAGCACCGAAGCTGAAATCTTTGTAGGTACAGAAAGCTGGCTTAAGCCAGAGATAAATTCTGCCGAAATTTTTACAAAGGTACAGACAGTGTTTATAAAGGATAGATTGCATGCAACCGGTGGTGGAGTGTTCGTCGCTGTTAGTAGTAGTTTATCCTGTAGTGAAGTAGAAGTGGATAGTTCCTGTGAATTATTATGGGTGGAGGTTACACTCAACAACCGAGCTAGGTTAATAATTGGCTCCTTTTACCGACCTCCCGACTCAGCAGCATTAGTCGCAGAACAACTGAGAGAAAATTTGGAATACATTTCACATAAATTTTCTCAGCATGTTATAGTCTTAGGTGGAGATTTCAATTTACCAGATATAGACTGGGACACTCAGATGTTTAGGACTGGTGGTAGGGACAGAGCATCGAGTGACATTATACTGAGTGCACTATCCGAAAATTACCTCGAGCAATTAAACAGAGAACCGACTCGTGGAGATAACATCTTGGACCTACTGATAACAAACAGACCCGAACGTTTTGACTCTGTATGTACAGAACAGGGAATCAGTGATCATAAGGCCGTTGCAGCATCCCTGAATATGGAAGTTAATAGGAATATAAAAAAAGGGAGGAAGGTTTATCTATTTAGCAAGAGTAATAGAAGGCAGATTTCAGACTAACTAACAGATCAAAACGAAAATTTCTGTTTCGACACTGACAATGTTGAGTGTTTATGGAAAAAGTTCAAGGAAATCGTAAAATGCGTTTTAGACAGGTACGTGCCGAGTAAAACTGTGAGGGACGGGAAAAACCCACCGTGGTACAACAACAAAGTTAGGAAACTACTGCGAAAGCAAAGAGAGCTTCACTCCAAGTTTAAACGCAGCCAAAACCTGTCAGACAAACAGAAGCTAAACGATGTCAAAGTTAGCGTAAGGAGGGCTATGCGTGAAGCGTTCAGTGAATTCGAAAGTAAAATTCTATGTACCGACTTGACAGAAAATCCTAGAAAGTTCTGGTCTTACGTTAAATCAGTAAGTGGCTCGAAACAGCATATCCAGACACTCCGGGATGATGATGGCATTGAAACAGAGGATGACACGCGTAAAGCTGAAATACTAAACACCTTTTTCCAAAGCTGTTTCACAGAGGAAGATCGCACTGCAGTTCCTTCTCTAAATCCTCGCACAAACGAAAAAATGGCTGACATCGAAATAAGTGTCCAAGGTATAGAAAAGCAACTGGAATCACTCAATAGAGGAAAGTCCACTGGACCTGACGGGATACCAATTCGATTCTACACAGAGTACGCGAAAGAACTTGCCCCCCTTCTAACAGCCGTGTACCGCAAGTCTCTAGAGGAACGGAGGGTTCCAAATGATTGGAAAAGAGCACAGGTAGTCCCAGTCTTCAAGAAGGGTCGTCGAGCAGATGCGCAAAACTATAGACCTATATCTCTTACGTCGATCTGTTGTAGAATTTTAGAACATGTTTTTTGCTCGAGTATCATGTCGTTTTTGGAAACCCAGAATCTACTATGTAGGAATCAACATGGATTCCGGAAACAGCGATCGTGTGAGACCCAACTCGCTTTATTTGTTCATGAGACCCAGAAAATATTAGATACAGGCTCCCAGGTAGATGCTATTTTTCTTGACTTCCGGAAGGCGTTCGATACAGTTCCGCACTGTCGCCTGATAAACAAAGTAAGAGCCTGCGGAATATCAGACCAGCTGTGTGGCTGGATTGAAGAGATTTTAGCAAACAGAACACAGCATGTTGTTATCAATGGAGAGACGTCTATAGACGTTAAAGTAACCTCTGGCGTGCCAGAAGGGAGTGTTACGGAACCACTGCTTTTCACAATATATATATATATATATATATATATATATATATATATATATATATATATATATATATATATATATATATGACCTAGTAGATAGTGTCGGAAGTTGCATGCCGTTTTTCGCGGATGATTCTGCAGTATACAGAGAAGTTGCAGCATTAGAAAATTGCAGCGAAATGCAGGAAGATCTGCAGCGGATAGGTACTTGGTGCAGGGAGTGGCAACTGACCCTTAACATAGACAAATGTAATGTATTGCGAATACATAGAAAGAAGGATCCTTTATTGTATGATTATTGTAAAATATCTGGGAGTATGCGTGCGGAACGATTTGAAACGGAATGATCATATAAAATTAATTGTTGGTAAGGCGGGTACCAGGTTGAGATTCATTGGGAGAGTGCTTAGAAAATGTAGTCCATCAACAAAGAAGGTGGCTTACAAAACACTCGTTCGACCTATACTTGAATATTGCTCATCAGTGTGAGATCCGTACCAGATCGGTTTGACGGAGGAGATAGAGAAGATCCAAAGAAGAGCGGCGCGTTTCGTCACAGGGTTATTTGGTAACCGTGATAGCGTTACGGAGATGTTTAATAAACTCAAGTGGCAGACTCTGCAAGAGAGGCGCTCTGCATCGCGGTGTAGCTTGCTCGCCAGGTTTCGAGAGGGTGCGTTTCTGGATGAGGTATCGAATATATTGCTTCCCCCTACTTATACCTCCCGAGGAGATCACGAATGTAAAATTAGAGAGATTAGAGCGCACACGGAGGCTTTCAGACAGTCGTTCTTCCCACGAACCATACGCGACTGGAACAGGAAAGGGAGGTAATGACAGTGGAATGTAAAGTGCCCTCCGCCACACACCGTTGGGTGGCTTGCGGAGAATAAATGTAGATGTAGATGTAGGTATCCTTTTGGAACTCACAACACCATTTATGATACTAAGAAGTCACCACTCCGTTTGAGGGTTAAGATGAAGGAATCCTGACACCTTGGAAGCAAAATACCGCGTGTCTCACGAAGCAAGAACGATATAGCAATCAGACTAGAACAGTCAATGATGTCACTACTCGATATAAACAGACTACAAGTATCAATGAAAGGCCCTGAGTTAAGGGAGAATTTTTTTTTAATGTACATTGGAGCACAACATTGTATAGGACTGGACAGTGGAAGTTGTAAAGCTACAAAAGAAAGCATTAGTGATGTTGTGATGCAGATGCATGCTGAAAATTAAGTGAACTGATAAGATGTCACGTGGTTCTCCACAGACTCACCGCTGAAGGGATTATATGAAAAATAGCGAGTACAAGAAGTGACAAGATTACGGAAGATCACAAGATTTCTTGAGACATCAAGGAAAGACGTGCACAGCAACAGAAGGAGCCGTGGGGGGCAAAAATTGTAGGTGAGGGGAGCAGAGATCACAGTATATGCAACAAAATATTGATGACGCTATTTTTAGGTGCTTCTCTAAGAGGAAAAGGTTGGAACAGGAGAGTAATTCCTGATAGGTCGCATTAATCCAGTCAGAAGACTGGAAAAGAAAGAAGAAAATGATTTCACAGTCACTACATACGGAGATAACGCTCGATGTGAAATGAGCAGTGAACCACGCCTGAATGTCTGCCAACGTCACTGAGTACTGAACATATTAGGAACAAGTGGAATGACAGACATTTCAATATGTTTAAGAATTACTTTACAGCCGGCCGGAGTGGCCGTGCGGTTCTAGGCGCTACAGTCTGGAACCGAGCGACCGCTACGGTCGCAGGTTCAAATCCTGCCTCGGGCATGGATGTGTGTGATGTCCTTAGGTTAGTTGGGTTTAATTAGTTCTAAGTTCTAGGCGACTGATGACCTCAGAAGTTAAGTCGCATAGTGCTCATAGCCAATTACTTTACACTTTTTTGGGACCAGTTCTACGTTCCGAAAAATTGGAATACAGTTGTAAATTCGCTGTACAGAGCAACATCCAGCATGCTCTGTCTCTTCTGGTGATAGCGGAGCAGCGTTTGTCATCCCTACAGCGAATAACCGCATAGAGTTCGGAGAACGTCTTTTATGCTGAGAACCGCCCTTATAACCGCAGAAGACGTCAGCTGACCAAAGTAAATTAAATTAATCGATATTAGTGAGATACACAACACAACCTTCACCCCCGCGGGCATTAATTTCGTAGTAAATCATTTATCCACCGTTGAAGTTTCTAGCACAGATTTACGAATTTTTTCTTGTCTACGGAATTCAAGTACATAATAAAAGGACTTACTCTCAAGCACTCGCCGTGGAAAACATTCGCATCCTCATTTGAATGTTCACCCATGAAAGACAGAGAATCTGCAGAGAGAAAAAAGAATTTGAGTTTGAAATAATTATCCCTTTTATAAGGCTCATAGACCTAAAATTATCATGTTCCATCAGACCAGTTGTCAATCGCCACAGCAAATGGGTATCAACAGACCAGTGTGGTTTGTGCAATAAATTACTGACCGCACTCAATCTATGTTATACATTGAGATTTTTCGTTGTGTACGGTAAATCACTGCTGAAAGGTACCGAAAGATTATGTGCCATTTTTGTCGTCAGTATTTACAGTTTTCGCTAGTTTGTGTAAATCACAAATGGCTAGTTCTAAGAACATCGAACTAATTAATACATAAAATAACCACATTATGAAGGTTTTATGGAGCTGCTTCGTCTAATCGTTGGTTGGAAAATGCACGAATCGTTTCAGTAGTGAACCAACCAAAAGGGAGTGATATATTTGTAAACGCAGTACTTCCTGCGGTGTTGGCAAATGGCGTGGAGTGAATGTGGCGTACTTCCCGCGTATATGAACGTCGCATGTGCCTTTTCCAACACCCACCTGTTGCAGATTTCGGAAGGACGTTGCTGTAGCAAAAACTTTGACATTAATTGTTAAGTAAACTGCTGTCCAACCAGAACACAGAAAAGTAACCTTCGTGTTATTTTCTACGGGTGAAAAGTCCCTCTGCGTTTTCTGTTTATGTACAGTGGAGTGTCTAATTTCTTGTTCTTCAAAATGATGATGATGATGATGATGATGATAATGATGATGATGATGTTGATCATCATCATCATCATCATCAGTCTTTCTACTGGCTGGCAGATATGGATCTATTAGGAATTCTCATAATGAGAGAGGTGAGAGGTTCCTGCGTTGTGTGTAGCTGGAGTAAAATATGGCAGCCGTGATCTCCCTCCGGCTTTCTTCCGTTGCTCAAATGTTCAAATGTGTGTGAATTCCTAAGGGACCAAACTACTGAGGTCATCGCTCTCTGGACTTACACACTACTTAAACTAACTTTTGCTAAGAGCAACACACACACCCATGCCAGAGGAAGGACTAGAACCTCCGGCGGGAGGGACTACGCAGTCCGTGACATGGCGCCTCGAACCGCACGGCCACTTCGCGCGGCTCTTTGTAGGACTTCTTGTTTGGTAGTTTCATCTGTCCACTTTGTTTTTCATGTACATGTTGCACATATTCTACATCCAAAATTGCAGCACCCCCAAATGCATCTCACATCATATCATTTTTGGCTTTTCGAAGATTTTCTAATCTATTTTTACGTAAGCGAGTCATCACACACAGCAGAGAAATCGGGAGCCATGTGTCTTCACAATGACATCTATCGACAAGACAAAGGGTCAATCATTTTGTGCAGTTAATGTATTACCTTCCAACAGTGTAGCAGGCCTCAATGTGACAAATGCAGTACTGCAACTATTTTGCAACTCTTACAGGTGATTATGCCCTAAACATATTTTGAGTATGGAAATAATTGTAGCGCCGTTTTGGGCGTTTCAGCTGGTCCCCTCCTAGAAGATTATCTGACTCTCCATTCTTCGTTGAGAGTGAAGTAATCATGATTTGTCGTTTGTTTGGTAGCACAAGTTTCCTTGAGAGTCCCTGCTTCGATAATAGAACTAAGGCTCTCCTCCTCCGTTTTTCTACAGCGGTGATATTCCCATGGTGGGAGAATCTGAAGATGCGCGTTTGGTTTAGAGGGGTTTTTGGCAGGAAGATATGTGTCGATAGCGGATTTTACTTCTTTCCCCTATTTTTGGAGGCCTCTGAGGGAAGTCAAACTGAACGCTCTGAAGGAACTCAAACTGAACAACGGAAGACAGCTGCATGTTACAAGAAATAAATTCATACCGAACGATATCAATCGCAATAAATTGATTGGGGCTTCTTTAAACTGTCTATTTTTACGACTCATATTATTCTCCTTTGCAAAGGAGATATAACAAAAGTAATAGACAAGATATGTTAATTGTGAGCTAAGTGATAGCAAAATGTAGGAAATTCAGCAACACATTGTGGTTCCGTCAAAATTTTTCGATTTTCAATGGAAGTAGTGTCCTCATTGATTTTATTCAGTTTATTTCTGTCAAATTTCTACCCCTTGAGAATGAGAATAATCATAATAACTGTCGCGATATTAAAAGACATTTGATTTAGCTTAAGTATTGAGGACTTTATACAAATTTTATGAACGACGTGTAGCACCATAAGCTTCGATTAAACGATACCTTATCCTGCTGGGACTAGTTTTGATATAGTTTTATACTCTAGCAGACTTCACAAAATATAGGTACACTATAGTTATGTATATGTGTTTCATGCCTTTTTGAGCAGCAAAGTCTGCCTGATGACGTATATCAAACTAGTCCCAGCGTCATGGGCTATTATTTGATGCCATATGATAGTGTTATAAAAAGAAGTCTTTAATGCGATGTATCCTACGTGTAGAACACAATTTCTGCAAACTCCTGTCACGAAAGACCCTGTAATCACACTTTTCAGAACACCTTAGAATGACCTGAAGCAGCAGGATGAATAGAAATGACAAAATATTAGCACTGTTGGTGAATAAGGTTGAAATACCAAAGACATAGAATCTACACAGCAAGGTATATATTGCTGACAATGAGCTAATTAGTTATATGAAGCTCGGATTGGTTGTGCTCTTCTTAAGGAACGGTCCTAGCATTCACCTTAAATAGTTTAGGGAAATCACGAGAAACCCTTTTTAGATGGCTGGAGAGGGATTGAATTGCCTGCCACTGCTAGTGGACTGCATCTGCATGGCGAAGACGCGTGAGTAGCACTCGCTCCTCACCACTGACTTTTCATATGGCTCAGGAGCACTTTGCTGGCATTTCCCTCCCTACCCGTAAAGGAGAGGAGCGCTCGCCGGGTGAGATCCAGCACGCACTTCGAGCTACTACGTGCCTAAGAAACGTGGGCAGCTCGAGCTTCAGTGTTGAGTTAAAGAAATACAGTCCGCCTGCGTCTTGCAATCTACTGTAATGTTTGGAAAAAGCAAAACATTAAGACCGAGAGATGTGATCACAATGAAATTTTTTCCACCGATCAGGGACATGACACTGTATCAATGACTAGAATTATAGACTTGTACTTCCAGTGCGACTGTAGCACCACTATGTACTGCAGTCAGAACTGTAGAGGTCGTGGCATGGAGTCAAATAGCGCCTGCAGGGTAATACTCTGCCACGCTGTTTCTAGGCGCGTCCACAAAGAATTTTCTGTGGATGCAGAAGGGCCTGAACGAGCTAGTTCCCGACAGTCCACATCCCACACACGTTCGAGGGGCGCCATGTCAGGCGAACGCGCAGTCCAGGGAAGCAGTGATACCCATCGTTCTTCGGGTAAGGCTTGCATATTCCCCGCCACATGCGACCGGTCGTTGTTCTGCTGAAATATGGCATGTGGAGTTGCCTTAGGAGGGGCAGTGTTTCGGCTGCAAAACATCACTTATGTAGCAGTAGCTGTTTAGATTGCTCTCAAGAGGTAGGAGGCGAGATCGCGTGTTACAGACAATGGCGTCCCAGACCATGACACTTGGCGTTTGTTCGCTATGCCGCTCAACGATGCAGTCTGTCCGATTGCGTTCACCACGGTAGAATCGAAAACGTATGCGGCCACTCAGCAAACCAATGTTGGCGTACATATGCCCATTCCAGTCTGGGACGTAGGTTGGCAGTGGTCAGTGGATGCCGACGAAATGGCATGCCTGCCACCAGTCCAGTCCTCAGAAGACAGCGTCGAACCGTCGACGCAAACATGTCCACACCCGTTACAGCGCTCCAACGTCACTCCAACACTGTGGACCAAGCTCTTTTGTCCTTCACGCCCAAGTTGACAAGATGGCGGTCAGCTGTGGTCACATTGTGTCGTCCAGTACCCTGTTAGCGCTGTGGTACGGGTCGCTTCTCTCCAGTGGTATCACATACACCTCACTGTTGAAGCAGCGTGCCCTGTACAGGCGGCCGTGTCACGGAACGACAGACCTGCCTCCCAGAGACCACTCGTTCTTCATTATTCGAACGCACACATTCCGATATTCCACACTGTAATGTCGGGGAGGCAAAGTGGCGCTTGGTTACACGTTTCCACGTCGTATGACGGTCCCGCACCGACTGAGCGTTGCGTAGTAAGTCTGCCTGACCGGTCACAAAAAAGAGAGCGCTGTTGGGCCAACGTACACGCCACCTCTCTGCCACGCCCTCTTGTCGTGACGTGTTGCAGACCACTGCTTCTGTGTGCGCCACTTTTTACAAACAGTATAAGCAAGTGGACAGTACGGAGAGAGCAGCAAGTGGCCATAAACGCCCAGCACGTGGCTACGTCTTTAGGCGAGGTAATGTCGGTCCGATCACCTTCGTTAACTTTCACCGTTCTATGCGAGGTTTCTTCGCCCTCACGCACCACAGCCCTGTCACGCTCGGCCGTATCCAGTCTTCCAGTGTCTTACGATTCCGCTAACTCAGTACTTAAACGTCAGTCAACTGACATAAAGACCAGTGTTCGATGGTATGAGTGGTTGTAGTGGTAGTGGTATTTAGAGAACCGAGAACGTGATGGGCTGGTGGACGATCGCCCAGTAGGAGGAGCCGAAGCGGCTATTTCTCCGCCTACCGTCACCCCGTGCGGCGCGCCGGCCCAACTCATCCGCGACCGGCCCGTAACAGCGCGGTGTGGTGTGGTGTGGTGTGGCGGGGCGCAGAGCCAGTGAGCGAATCGCTCGAAATTTCAGCCGTCATTCGGCTGGTTGCCAAAGCGGCAGCGGAGCCGAAATTGTAACCGAGCCGGAACGCCTCAGCTTTCGTCTCGAGGAGCAGCTCCGTCTCATGAGCCCTACACTAGCTAGAGATGAGGAGCTGTGGGTGAAGTGTACGGCGCGAGACCTCGTACAACAACATAGCATCGGATACCTGAATAAAACCGGCATAGGCAGAGGTCAGATCGGAACAGAGAGATCCTAGTCGCATCTGCACAGGATCGAAAGCACCCTTATCCGCAACTGCATCCGCAAGTCGTATGCGCATCTTATCGACGAATATTAAAAAATTGTAAACCAGTGCGTTCGGTTCGCAGGAGCTCTGACGATATGTCCTCTGGCTTGATTTTCGTGTGCGACCTCGCAGTTTACATCGGATTCACTAAAAAATAGAGGCAGATTATGACCGCATCTTAATGAAAGGCAGTCTGTGGTGCTCTTGATACGTCATGGAAGTTTCAGTGTCTCACAAGTTACAGTTTGCTGTTGTACCTACTGAAACCAATTTTGGGAATTTTTCGTTGGGACATTTATGCAACGCTGTGAAGTCAGAAGTAGTCCTTGAAGTTGTTGTCACATTTCGCATTCTGTTAGAAGTTTGTAGTATAGTTCGTTTATCAAGTGAACATTAATTCTCGACGGCATTAAATCATGTTAACGTACTATTCTTCTCACTGTGATAACCGCTGCAGTGTATGCACCGAGCGAGGTGGCGCAGTAGTCAGCATACTCGACTCGCACCCGGGAGGATGACGGTTCAAACCCGCGTTCGGCCATCCTGATTTAGGTTTTCCGTGATTTCCCGATATCGCTTCAGGCAAATGCCGAGATGGTTCCTTCGAAAGGTTCCGCAGCTCTGGTGGCTAGCGTTGCTGCCTATGGATCACGGGGTCTCGGGTTCGTTTCCCGGCCGGGTCGGGGATTTTCTCCGCCCGGGGACTGGGTGTTTGTGTTGTCCTCATCACCTCATCATTTAGGAAGTGCCGAGACTGAAAATGGAAAGGTTTGCAACTTGTATGGGCGCTGATGGCCACGATGTTGAGCGCCCCACAAACCGACACCATCATAATCCATCGAGAGGGCCACCCCCCCGCTTCCCTCCCCGTCCTTCCGTAATCCTCCGGGACTCATGACTTTGCTGTTTGGTCCCCTCCTCCACATCAGTCAACCAACCAAACAACCAGCAATGTATACATGTAAATACATGGCCTAAAAACAGAGTGAAGGACCCAGGAGACATGGTCGGTTGGCATTATAGCCTCACTCCGACAGGTAGAACGACCACCAGGGTGTATTAGTGGCGTTCGTGTTTAATGTTTTACCAGCTGTCGTATATAGGGGGCGTGAACAGCGCCAGTACAGTGATCACTGTTAAGGACACGGAGGTGCTTCCTACTCGTGTGAGACAGCGTTATCAGCAATGAAGAGTGTGAAAGGGACTAGATTTTGGATCTCAATTTGGTTGGCTGGTCGAATCGTGCAGTAGCTGGATTTGCGGGAGATTCGAAGGTGACACTGGTCCGATATTGGACAGCATGGAAACTTCAGGTAGATATACCTGTCGTATAGGTTCTGGTCGACCAAATTTGATCAGAACAACGGAGGATCGCCGTAAAGCGCATAAAGTCTGTAAACCCGTCACATCGGCGCCACCCGCGAACAGTGGACATCCTGCAACGTTATGTGTCATTCGCCATCAGTGGTTGGAGATTAGCAGCAACCAGACTGGGGGGAATTACTTTCCCATGCCTAGACTGTCTTTAACACAATAAGACAAACAGGGTGCATTTCGAGAGATGCCGTGAGAGAAAAGCACGGATTGCTGATGAACAGAGTCGCATTCTGTTCAACGATGAATTGCGTTTCTGCACTACTCCGGGTGACTATCCTCGGAGATTACGGTCATTAGACATGCTGTGCTTCAAATGCTTTGGAGAGGCACAGCAAAGTTGCTTTGATTCACGAGTGGACGACAGACTATTGAATCGACTCCAGATATTTCCGAAAGATTTCTAATGCAGTATTAAGTGGGTGCAGTGAATACGTCGCACATCAGATTAAAACTTCCACTCTTTGTAATCTGATCCATGTGCCATAGGACCACGTAAGTGTATAATGTACGATCCAAGTTGTTCTTTAAGGGTGTCTCCTAATGATTTTGTTTCCACTTTCGTGTGTAAGTAGTCCGTAGTATTCCTATCTTATTTGTGTGATAACTAGAAATATTAGATGAGGCAAAATCTGGACTAAGAGTATCTATTCAGTAGTTAGATACTGCCCTTTATCATTTATCACAAGTACATGTGACATGTAAAATGGGTTATGATATCACATAAACACCAAATTTCACCACAATTCTGCCCAGCGAAACCTCGGATGTGTCACATTATAGGAAGATCGTTACAGAACTTTTTATCCACATTTCACCCCTTCCTTTGACGCCTCTGCAGTGTAGTCAGAATCGCGACGCTCAGCGTTGAAATCACGCACGTTTCTTATTGGCCAAGGAAAACATTTAAAACACTTCGCCATACAATACTTACACGAAAAAGTATAAGGGATGGCATAAAGGGCGTCAGTTTGTTTGTTGGGACGTTAACTTTCTTATATTTCGCGATCGAAAGAAAAAGGTAAAATGTGTGTGAAATTTTATGGGACCTAACTGCTAAGGTCATCAGTCCCTCAGCTTACACACTTCTTAACGTAAATTATCCTAAGGACAAACACACACACCCATGTCCAAGGGTGGACTCGAACCTCCGCCGGGACCAGCCCCAGAGTCCATGACTGCAGCGCGATCGAAAACGACAGTTCGCACTGCTATGAGAAAGACGACGTTCTTGACAACCTTTTGCGCTTCTGACACATCCTGGACGATTCAATCCATATCGATGAACATCACGGTGTTGCACCCCAATTGAACGTCATCTCACCGCTAGGGAGAGTAGCGCGGCGGCAATTTTTGCTCTGGTATACAGTGTGGAACCACTAGGGATCGTTCAAAATCATTCGACGATATTTCAGCATGGTCCGAAGCAACAAAGTATCCTTACTTTTCTTCAGTGCTCCTATTTCACACCCTCCGTGGTGTGATCAAAGAAGGATGCGACCTCGACACACGCGTGAATAAAACGGCAAACGGTTCATCTGAAACTTCTAGGTTCCGAAAAACTCTCGGTGGCACGTCCACATTCATGATTTTAAAAATGTTCCTTGGCAGAGAAAGCGTGCGAAATATTTCTAGGCACCTATAGACAGGTGCCGGCCGGTATGGCCGTGCGGTTCTAGGCGCTTCAGTCTGGAGCCGCGTGACCGCTACGGTCGCAGGTTCGAATCCTGCCTCGGGCATGGATGTGTGTGATACCCTTAGGTTAGTTAGGTTTAAGTAGTTCTAAGTTCTAGGGGACTGATGACCTCAGATGTTAAGTACCACAGTGCTCAGAGCCATTTGAACCATTTTTTTGTAGACGGGCAATTGGCCTCGAATATGTGTTACGTGGTTGCCTACATGCAGGTGCCCTGGGTTACTTCGCAGGTTTTCGATGTAAATGCACATTGTTTAAAATTCCTTTCGCGCGTATCACAGAAATATTCTGGTCACCATATTCTGCCTCAGTTTTAACAGCGGATGGTTCCGACTGGACCACTACAGCCTACAACTGATTCACTGATGCCTTCGTGATTGTGACATCGAGAAGGACATCAACCACATAATTTTTGGCTACCCACTGCAATACCAATTCATTACGGTGCTTAGTGTTTCGTGGACCACAACTTTTTTACCAGAATGAAGACATAACTTCTATCGAATGATGTGTCACTATACAAACATATGATAAATATTATCATTTAATTAATATGTTCAGAATCTAAATATTCTGTCAAATGTTTCTAATGTGAACCATGTTTGTGTGTAGGTGTTGTATTGAGTATGTCTTGTATTCAATAAAACAAGTGTTACATAATTTGTAGAACGTCATGTACTGAAAGCGAACTGACTGGATCAAGTCTGAAGGTCACAAATAAATAAAAATAAATGATTGACTTATAGTACTCTTCTTTTTGCTTTTTACACAATCAGATTTGTGATATGTTGAGTTTAGATTAAAACTATTTCCCGGACCGAGATAGGAAACGAGGCACTGGCAGAATTGAAGCTATGAGGGCGGGTCGTGAGTCGTGCTTGGGTAGCTCAGATTGTAGAGCACTTGCCCACGAAAGGCAAAGGCCCCGAGTTCGAGTCTCGGTCCGTCACACAGTTTTAATCTGCCAAGAAGTTTCATATCAGCGTACGCTCCGCTGCAGAGTGAAAATCGCATTCGGTTTAGATTATGTATTTACCATTTTTTTAAAATTTTTCTTCCCTTACACTAAATATCCAAGATGGCCAATGTATTGCCAAAACCGGTAAAACTTGATGCCATAGTGTTAGTACGATTGCGTCTAAAATTAAGTAAGAGTTTATAACGGATTTAGAGTAGGACAGGCGACCATGAAAATGTTGGTAGATCCTAATAGTAGACTTACTGACACTTTCATGATAGCTGTATTATTGGCAGGTTCATACTGCGCTTAATCGACAGTACTTTCCAGACAAAGAAGAGAGATTTTGATTGTATGGTTTGTCTTTTTTGTTTCAGTCACCATTAATTTTATGAGAATATTGCAGTTCCTTTTTAATTTAATGAATTTCTATACTCACTTCCAACAGGATGGTGCAGGTTTTGTTGTCCCAGTACGATACATCAGTGTGTCACTGTATGAGCATCTTTCGTACGCTGGGATAACACAGGATGCGCGTCCCAACCTAAATATTCTCCAACTTCGTGAAATAAAGGAGTTCTCAATAGATATAAATTCCCTGCAAATCCAATATTAGCTCCCGGGCTGGGTGCGAAAAAAGAAGGGACGCAGATCGCGAGATTTTTCTCAGCGTGCGGGCTCTGAAAAGGGTTTATTAGTCTGCTATAGCAGACCCCACCTGTACCGTTGAAAATTGAGAGGCAATCCCGCTTTGCGAGCGTAGCACTGACCCACCGGCACTGCCTCTCCACCAACCGGGTTGCTACTCATTAAAAAAAGGAAAAAGACGACGTAGCTGTCTAGAGGCAGAACACCACACAAGCTTTCGTGCTTGAGAACATCCAGTCGCATGTAGAAATGTGCAAAGAGATGATAGTTTTAATGGTGAGGACACTATTATTTGCCGGCCGCGGTGGTCTAGCGGTTCTAGGCGCTCAGTCCGGAACCGCGCAACTGCTACGGTCGCAGGTTCGAATCCTGCCTCGGGCATGGATGTGTGTGATGTCCTTAGGTTAGTTAGGTTTAAGTAGTTCTAAGTTCTAGGGGACTGATGACCATAGATGTTAAGTCCCACAGTGCTCAGAGCCATTTGAACCACTATTATTTCAAAAATTGTGGAATGAATCTGTTGCAAAATTTAAATTATACGGGGTGTTCGGAAATTACCGTTACAGTATTCTAGTACTTCTAGAGGGGAGTGAGTAAAAAATGTTTTGAATTGCAACTCGTGTCCGGAAATATAGAGTTTCCGTACAATATCCGTTTGAAAACATGTTTACTAGGTAAGCATGCAACAGGCTACTCATGATGGGAGGTGGTTACGTCGGATCGACTGATGGCATTTTACACTGTCCTACCTCTCTGACCTCGTTGGAGTCTCATTCACGTGTCTGTGACTTTTAGAGCAACTCGATTGAGCATATGTTTGTACAATTCACCGACATGATCCTCCTGAATGGCAAAGCACACGCAGTGAAAGAGCTGCTCATTGCTTTTATCAAGACAGTTCTCCACAACGTCAGATTCCATCGCATACCCTTTTCACCACAGTTACACAACGGCTTCGAGAAAGGGTACCTTGACCGTCAGCAGGCGTGACTGTGGTGCTCTGAGGAGAGGAAGTGGCCGTACTGCATTCCGTTGAAGAGAACAGCACAACGAGTGGACGAGCAATTTATTTGGCTATTAATGAGTGGAACTGTAAAACAAGTGATGTACTGGGTCCCCCTTAATGAGTTACTCGTAAAAATGGTCATTTTACCAACATATCTTAAAATGACTGTAGCACGGAAACGATACATTTATGTACATAGGTTCCAGTTCAACAATCTACTCACTTCCCTCTACAGGTCCTGGAAGTTTGTAACAGGAATTTCCGAACACTCTAAATACGTTGGCAAGCGTCATTGTTCAACGGTGGTCATTGATATGTGTATTATGATCACATTCATACGACCCTCAATTTTTCAGGCGATTTATTGGTTTCGATAAATCATTCGAGAAGATGAAGTGTTGTGAGATGTTTGAAATAACAAAATAGAAAAATCGATTATTATAAATATGCGCGACAACTAAGAATGAACACTAAAACTGTAGGAGCAAGAGAGAAGTGCTCGGAATAAATCTGCATA
Source organism: Schistocerca americana (assembly GCF_021461395.2). Classification (NCBI taxonomy): domain Eukaryota; kingdom Metazoa; phylum Arthropoda; class Insecta; order Orthoptera; family Acrididae; genus Schistocerca; species Schistocerca americana. The sequence goes on along the minus strand of NC_060123.1, from coordinate 631,297,462 downwards.
ATGCCAGGATATACACTTGTCTTCTCTTTTCTTCGAGTTGTATATAGCAGAAGAAAGTGAGATTAAACCTGAGGATAAAATTATGGCAATGGTAAGATTCGCTGATATTGCTACCCTCAGTAAGACTGAGGATTAATTGCAGGACTTGTTAGCTGGCCCGGATCTCGTGGTCGTGCGGTAGCGTTCTCGCATCCCACGCCCAGGTTCCCGGGTTCGATTCCCGGCGGGACCAGGGATTTTCTCTGCCTCGTGATGGCTGGGTGTTGTGTGATGTCCTTAGGTTAGTTAGGTTTAAGTAGTTCTAAGTTCTAGGGGACTGATGACCTAAGATGTTAAGTCCCATAGTGCTCAGAGCCATTTGAACCATTTTTTGTTAGCTGGCCGGCCGCGGTGGTCTAGCGGTTCTAGGCGCGCAGTCCGGAACCGCGCGACCGCTACGGTCGCAGGTTCGAATCCTGCCTCGGAAATGGATGCGTGTGATGTCCTTAGGTTAGTTTGGTTTAAGTAGTTCTAAGTTCTAGGGGACTGATGACCACAGTAGTTAAGTCCCATAGTGCTCAGAGCCATTTTGAACCATGTTGGCTGGAATGAAGTGTGTAATGAGCACATAATATGGATCGAGAGTAAATCAAAGGGAGACCAGAGTATTCAGAAGTAGCATAAATGAGATTACCGATCAATTTCATATAAAAATTAGAGGGCCACGATGGGTAGAGGATGAAGAAATTCTGCGACTTTGGAAACAAAACTAAAGAAGAAGAATACATGAAGTAGAGTGACACAGACAGAGTATACTCGTCAGTAAATATAGTCTGCAAGTATCATAGGCCATAAATTGAGACAACAATTCCTGAGGACGTAAGTCTGGAAGCGAATCGTGCGTTGTGTGAAATCAGAAGAGATTCTAGAACTCTGAAATGAAGTGCTACACGATTTAGAAGTACACTTCTGTCCAAAATTAAAGCAACAAACGGAAATCTTGCCACCGAACGGTATACACAGGTGACAGTAAGAACACAGAACGTAAACAACTGAAACATGCATAGCGGTAGACAAAAGTGTTCTTCGTTTTTTTCCAACTTAACGGACTTGCAGACAAGTTCTGACAACTGGCTAATGTGCTCAGTATGGGCTGTGACCACCTCTGGCAGCAATACAGGCTTGAAAACGACGGGGCATGCTGTGAATGATGTCAGCAATCTTATGTTGAGGCAATAACTCCAGTTCCTCGTGCAGAGCCTTGTATCCCAGACATGCTCTGTTGGATTCAAATCGGGACAGCGAACAGGCCACGCCGTGGGTGCAATATCTTCCGCTTGTAACAAAACATCAGCCACCTACGCTCTATGAATTCAGCATTGTCGTCCGTCAGTACGAAGTCTGGGCCCGCAGCAAATAACAAAAACCGCACATGATATCCGAAGATCACGTCACGATACTTGACAGCAGTTAAACATTGCCGATTCACCCGTAAAATTTCTTGAAGAGTGTTCGTGTCAACATAATCCATGCCCACGCAATGATGGAGACTCCTCAATATCCATCTCTTTGCACAGTGTTTGAGTTCCGAAATCGAGTTCCACGTTCCCTCCAGATGCGAATCCGTCGAGACTCGCTCTCCAAACAAATCTGATATGTGAAAATAACATTGTTCCACTATTCGACCGTCCAGGCAGCATGCTGATGATTCCACTCTGGATGTTTCCTTCTACGAAGATACCTCAGAGGTACACTTACACCAGGTCTCTGACAATAAAGGCCGCTCTGCCGAAGCCTTCTGTGCACCGTTTGCCTCGATGCAACACGTCCAGTGGATACCGCGGGGTAAGATGCCAGTTGTCGTACAGTACTAAGGCGGTACCGTCGTGCCCTTACAACCAAATAATGGTTGACAAACGGTTGGCCTTGCCCTGGTCTTCGGGTAACAGTTTCAGTCTCTATAAACTGTCCCCACACTCTAGAAACAACAGACAATTCACATTAAGCCATCGGGCCACATGAGTTTGCGACTATCCTGATTCCTTTCTTCCCATGGCTCTTCACCGTGGAGAGTCTGGTAGGCGTCTTCTCTGTTCCATACTGCACCGTCTGTGACTGTCTGCACAGCAGTTGTGGATGAGGGACTACCCGGGAAACACTACCCCGTTCAATAGATGCCCTGACGTCATCGATGGCTTGGTTGTCCGTTGGCAGAAATTCCATCATCCGTTTGCCATTTATGTTTCTTCATTTACGTCATACACGACGATGCACCTAACAGTGTGTAGCGGAGAGTACACCTGATCCCCTTTCCATATTCCTTCTGCGAATGGCGTGGAAGAATGATTATGCCTCTAAAAATGGTTCAAGTGGCTCTAAGCACTATGGGGCTTAACTTCTGAGGTAATCAGTCCCCTAGAGCTTAGAACTACTTAAAGCTAACTAACATAAGTACATCACACACATCCATGCCCGAGGCAGGATTCGAATCTGCGACCGTAGCGGTCGCCCGGTTCCAGACTGTAGCGCCTAGAACCGCTCGGCCACTTTGGCCGGCTGTAAGCCTCTATATTAGTTCTAATTTCTCGAATTTTCTCATCGTAGTCATTTCGTGAGTTTTATATGGGAGGAAGTAATAGGTTGTCCCACTCATTCCGCGAAGTGCTCACACAAAATTTCAGTACTAAACCTTTCTGTGGTGCACACCACCCCTCTCGTAACGTCTGCCGCTGTAAAGCGCTAGTACCGACTCAACATATCCGTGATGAAACATGCCGTTGTTTCTTAGATCTTTTCTGTCAAATGGTTCAAATGGCTTTGAGCGCTATGGGACTTAACATCTGAGGTCATCAGTCCCCTAGAACTTAGAACTACTTAAACCTAACTAACCTAAGGACATCACACACATCCGTGCCCGAGGCAGTATTCGAACCTGCGACCGTAGCAGTCACGCGGTTCCGGACTGAAGCGCCCTAACCTCACGGCCACCGCGGCCGGCGATCTTTTCTGTCTCTTCTATCAGTCCCACCTGGTAAGGATCACCAATTGATGAATAATACTCAAGAATCTGTCGAACAAGCAACTTGTAAGCAACTCCGTGGTGGATGGGTTACATATGCTTAAGATTCTTCGTCTGAATCTCAGTCTGGCATCTGCTTGCCCTGCTATTTATGTTGTCGTTCCGCTTAAGATCACTCTGGATAGATACTCAAATGGTTCAAATGGCTCTGAGCATTATGGGACTGATATCACCAGTCCCCTTGAACTACTCAAACCTAACTAACCTAAGGACATGACACACACCCATGCCGAGGAAGAATGCGAACATGCGACCGTAGCGGTCGCGGGGCTCCAGACTGAAGCGCCTAGAACCACTCGGCCACAACGTCCGCCGATAGATACTCCTAGATGTGTTGTGATAGATATTGTTTCCACCACTTTGTCACCAATAGTGTAGATGTGTAGCAGTTGATTTCTTTTCCTATTTCTTTTCCTGTGTATGCGGCGTTTGTTACTATATTTGCGTCCAGGGTCAACTGCCAGAGCCTGCACAATTCAACATTGTCCTCTTAGCTCATTCTCCAAATCGATACTGTCTTCTGGCGTTGCCACTTTCTTACACACAACTGCATCATCTGCGAGCTATCCTAAAGAGCTTCTGACGGTTTTTACTAGATCATTCACATACACTGTAAACAGCAACGCTCCTATTGCACTTTCTTTGGGTACTCCGGAAATTATCTTTACATCTGTCACTTTTGTTCCGTTAAGAGCGACGTGGTGAGTTCTGCCTGCAAGGAGTCTTGAATCCAGTAGCAAATCTGGTCCGAAACTCGATAAATTGACTTTTTTCACTAAAGGGCAAAGCGGGTCGGTCTTAAATGCCACGAGCGGTCTAAGATGCTGCAGTCGTGGACTGTGCGGCTGGTTCCGGCGGAGATTAGAGTCCTCCCTCGGGCATAGGTGTGTGTGTTTGTCCTTAGGATAATTTAGATTAAGTAGTGTGTAAGCTTAGGGACTGATGACCTTAGTAGCTAAGTACCATAAGATTTCACATACATTCGAACATTTTCTTAAATGCCGTCTGAAATCAAGGAACGAACACTGAACCGCTTTGTATGTATACTAGTCCAATACCCTACACATGTTCACACTTAGATATTAGAAGTTGGTTATTACACCAATTATGAATGTACAAAATCAGTGCCAGGTGTCTGGCGTTGTCGTGAGCAGGGCGTCACTGCCGTATTCTTGGAGTTCTTGAGAGTATGCATCACTGAAACTGCTCCACTATTTGCGTCTCAGGGAGCTTCCTGTCCAATGGTAGCTGAGAAACTGCATTATTAGTCTGCAGATAACTAAATTTTCTGTCGCTACAAATGTGTTTGCCGGATCACGACAGTCTTGTGACCCCAGACTGCTTTCCTGAGCGGTTATAGCATAGTGTTGGAGAAAGTCGCGGGCTACGGCCAGTGGTGGCCGGTAGGAGCGCGTTATGGTTATCCAATATGTCAGGCGGACGGGCAGCGGAGAGCTCGCTGTCCGGAGAGATTGAGTCCCGGTAAAATATGGCGCCCATCCCGGCAGGCTAGCGCAAGAGCACGGCGAGCCGCGCAGCGCCGCTCTGTTTACGCCGAGCCGAGCTGAGAGGGGGATTCCCCACAATCAGCCGCTGATGGGACTCCCTCTCACCTCCTTATCCCCGGCTGTTTTCCTACACCGGAGGCAATTTTTCACTCTGGTGGACGGCGCACCTGGGAAAGGGGGAGACACCCGCAGCACTTTAGCCAGGAGGCATTTCTCAGCTCCCAGCGACAAAACAGGTTTGCCGATCAGCGAGACGCCAATAACGCAGACAATTTCGTGTGGATATCTTGTTTATTCTCACATTACGACAACAGGAGCGCGTCGCGGCTCATATTTCGCAGTAAGAATGGTAGACTGCGGTCGTGAAACCCAAACAGTATCTTGGCTAGATCGTACTTGTAATCCACTCTGCGACGGCTCACCTGAAGATGACTGGCAGGTGCCCAGTTGAAATATCGTGCGAAGTATTGAACGACGACCGGCTGCAAGCCCGAAATTTGTTTGAACACTCTCTTTATAGTTATCCACCGCGGTAGCCGAGATCACTGTGCGGTGGCGCTACTCTATGAGAAAGCTGGTTAGAGTTTTAATGATGGAAACAGTTTTAACCCCCAAGCATGAGCAAACGGGTGGCGTACCGTTTCAGATGGCCGGACTTCGAGCAAATATTTGGGCATGTGACGCTGCAGCTGACAACATTAAGCCCGATGGATCGCTTGGTATTATTCCAGAGCAGTAGCATACTAGCCGGCGTTTGGTTTCACTACCTGCACAAGAACTTGCCACAGTCATCCCTGCGACACAGTTAAACTGTTGACAATTCATAACAGGTTGCTGGAAGCCAATAACCCGCACTTGGCTCGGTCTCAAATAGTGCAGTTCATGACGTAAGTTCGCCGGCTGGTGTGGCCGAGCGGTTCTAGGCGCTTCAGTCTGGAACCGCCCGACCGCTACGGTCGCAGGTTCGAATCCTGCCTCGGGCATGGATGTGTGTGATGTCCTTAGGTTAGTTAGGTTTAAGTAGTTCTAAGTTCTAGGGGACTGATGACCTCAGATGTTAAGTCCCATAGTACTCAGAGCCATTTGAACCATTTGAACCATGGCGTAAGTTCACGGCTTGTAGAAAATAAACTAACGCTAAATCCCAGTAAGACCCAGTTTTTACAGTTTCTTACACACAATTCAACAGAACCTGACGTATTAATTTCACAGAATGGCCATATGATTAGTGAAACTGAACAGTTCAAATTTCTAGGTGTTCAGATAGATGGTAAACCGTTGTGGAAAGCCGACGTTCAGGATCTTATTCAGTGACTTAACGCTGCCAATTTTACTATTCGAACGGTATCTGAAGTGAGTGATCGTTCGACACGAAAAGTAGTCTACTTTGCTCATTTTCATTCGCTTATGTCGTATGGTATTATATTTTGGGGTAACTCTTCCCATTCTAAGAGGATATTTTTGGCTCAGAAACGGGCGGTTCGGGCAATAAGTGGTGTAAGTTCGCGAACCTATTGTCGACCCTTGTTCACGAGTCTGGATGTTATATATATATATATATATATATATATATATATATATATATATATATATATATATAGCTGTCATTTCTTGTTAGCAATATTAGCTTATTCCCAAGAATAAGCAGCTTTCACTCAGTTAATACGCGACAGAAATCAAACCTTCATTCGTATCGGACTTCCTTAACTCTTGTGCAGAAAGGTGTGCAATACACTGCTGCAGCCATTTTCAGTATGCTACCACAAGAATTCAAAACTCTTAGCAGAAATCCACGCACTTTCAAATCGAAACTGAAGAGTATCCTCATGGGTCACTCCTTCTATTCTGTCGAGGAGTTAAGCTGATTTCTGTTGTATTGTTGATTGCGTTTACTTAAACTTACGTCCGCCCCCGGTAGCTGAGTGGTCAGCGCGACAGAATGTCAATCCTAAGGGCCCGGGATCGATTCACGGCTGCGTCGGAGATTTTCTCCGCTCAGGGACTGGGTGTTGTTCTAATCGTCATCATTTTATCCCCATCGACGCCAAGTCACCGAAGTGGCGTCAAATCGAAAGACTTGCACCCGGCGAACGGTCTACCCGACGGGAAACCCTAGTCACACGACATTTACATTTTACTTAAACTTATGGACTGACTTTTTCCGGGTTCATAAACATTTCATTTTGATCTCTTAGTACCTTTATGTTGTAATTTAATGTACTGATACGTTCCATGAAGATTCGCTCCTCAATTTGATCCTAAGGAACTTGGCGTGTAAATAAAAGGAAAACTATATGACATCTTCCTCAGGAAATACAATGTTAAATTCCCGCATCCGTCCCCAAACACATCATGACCTCTTAAATCAGCTGATTCAACAATTTTTCAGAATTAATCTCGCAACTACCGTAGCTTGTGCGGCCTTAACATATCTCCCATTTCATTCCTAGATTTGACTGGACGGGCAATTCATTACTATCATTGAAAGCAGTAGACGAATTGTGCTATCTGGGCAGCTAAATGACTAATTATGGTAGAAATTGTTTTCTGATAATGAAGAACATTTTAACATCTAATATAAAGTAACGTGTCTGGAAGCCCTTTCTGAAAGCGTTTGTCTGGATGTGTAGCCTTGTATGGAAGTGAAACGTGGACGATAAAACAGTACAGGCAAGAAAAGAACACAGGTATTTGGAATGTGATGCCACAGTAGAATGTTAATGATTAGACAGGAACATGTAATAATAAATGAGGATTTGCTGACTCGTTTCGGACAGATGAGAAATTTATACCATAAATTGACTAGATGGTGGGATCGGTTTGAAAGATGTCTTGAGGCATCGAGGACTAGGCACTTTGCTAGTGGAGGGAGGTGTTGGAGTAAAAACTACAGATGTGGACCAATGTTTGACAAGAGCAAGCAGGGTCAATGGGATGTAGGTAATAGTAGTAAAGCGTGGATGAAGAGTCTTGCACACAGTACACCAATGAGGAGAGTATATCAAGTCAGTCTTCAGGCTGAATAACACAAGAATAAGTACTTCATTAACACTCAGTGCAAGCAGTCCACTCAAACATGAGAAACTCTAAGCCGTCTAGACCACAAAAACTGTATTTCAAACACTCAAATCAAAGGGTGTCCTCGGAATGCCACGAATCTGAAACAGTGTTTTTGATGAAGCAATCATGTTTTAATTAATTTATTAACAGCTGAGTAACAATACAAAACCAGGGAGCTAAAGTTAAAAGAATAACTAAGAAACAACATTTTCCAAAATAGCGCCAAGTTGCTTACAAATTAGCGTATGACAGGTGTTTGGGATAAGCCCATCATCGTGAATCTGACAAAGGACGTAATAAACAAACTTACATGGCTATAAGCATGGTCGTCACGTCTAATAATAAAAAGGAAGAATGAATGAAACACGCAATACACGAATACTAATTACATCCAAGTTGGCATCATGGATGCTGCCTAGCCATTGTCGGCGTTGCTTTGTAAAGGGAGAAAACGGGAACAGTATACACTGACACGAATAAAAAGAAAAAAAATCTTACGTCAGTTAACCATCTTACATACGCTAATAAAACATATAGTTCCCTATGAGAAGTGTGAAGCAAATAGCGAAGTAAAACTTACAGCTTATGCTAGCTACAGTAGAAGACCAGTTGTTCCGAATCCAGCACACACCGCAGAGCACCAGAACCCGTGGTCCTATGAGCTTGCTCTCCGTAACACACAAATTATTGACTAAAATTATAGCAAAACTCATAGGAAGAAGTACAGGACTTTAAATAACCAATAGAACTTGCTGACTTTGCCAGTGGTTGGTTGGTTGATTTGGGAGAGGGGATCAAACATCGAGGTCAGCAGTCACAACGAATGAGGATAGGATGGGGAAGGAAGCCGGTCGTGTCCTTTCAAAGAAACCATCCCGACATTTGCTTGAAGCGATTTCGGGAAATCACGGAAAACCTAAATCAATATGTCCGGATGCATGTTTGAACCGTCGTCCTCCTGAATGGTTGTCCAGTGTACTAACCACTGGGCCACCTCGCTTGGCTGGCCGTGAACATAGCACAGAAAATAATTCCGTGAAATCAATTAGAGAACGGAGTACTAAGTACGAATTACATTATCAGAAATCTTGTGAGCCAGTTTCAGCAAAATGGATACTGGCATATCTTGAGGAAATAGGCTTATGCCAGAACACCACAGAATAACAGTGTATGTTACATGCTACAGCGTCCATTAAGCGTGATTGGGTACAGAAAGATTCAAATCTGAAAGAAAATGACAGGTAAGAAAATTCCATGTGATCAAAGCTTGGTAGTCCTGGAGGATGTTTTCATAATCTTGAGATTTGAAAACGGAATTTGTGTTTATCGGAAATAACTGAGCCACCTTTGCTTTGTTATGTTGTACGAGTACTGATTGCCTCTAGTGTAATTAAGCTTCTAATTTAATAGCTCGAATAAAGGTTTTAAAATGAGCCGCGCGGGATTAGCCGAGCGGTCTAGGGCGCTGCAGTCATGGACTGTGCGGCTGGTCCCGGCGGAGGTTCGAGTTGTCCTTCGGACATGGATGTGTGTGTTTGTCCTTAAGATACTTTAGGTTAAGTAGTGTGTAAGTTTAGGGACTGATGACTTTTAAGTCCCATACGATTTCACACCATTTGAACATTTCTTTTTTTTAACGATTTTTGAGACAAAAACGATGTGTAATCATCAAATCAGAAATAAAACTGTACAAATCAAAAATCAACTCTTAGAACCATTTGATGAGTTTTGTATCAAGTGCAGCTTAAAACGACGACTTGAGGGGTAGCAAATGAGATACACATTACAGTAAAATGACCTGGATATGCGTCTGGTAAAGTAAATAGATCTTTCAAAAGCAAATCTCCGGTATATTTGAAACAGAATGTTCATAATCATTGTGTACTGCCAGACAAAACGACCATTTAGAACTGAAGGCACATAATAGGCGAGAGAGACACGAAAGTTGCAAATTACTGAGAGACACACGAGCACCGACATCCGGCTCAGCGAAAGGACTGGAGTGGATGACGCATTATGACTAGCCGGCCGCTGTGGCCGAGCGGTTCCAGGCACTTCAGTCCGGAACCGCGCTGCTGCTGTGGTCGCAGGTTCGAATCCTGCCTTAGGCCTGGATGTGTGTGATGTCCTTAGGTTAGTTAGGTTTAAATAGTCTAGTGGACGGGTGACAGATGTTAAGTCTCATAGTGCTTAGAGCCATTTGAGCCAACCATTATGACTACAGTACTAATGCCGTGTAGGTGTCCGTGAGACATGGTCAGGCAAATGGGTTATAGATGAGGCGAGGAAGTTTGTTTGCTGAATGCTGATCCGCAGCTCGTGGTCGTGCGGTAGCGTTCTCGCTTCCCGCGCCCGGGTTCTCGGTTCCCGGGTTCGATTCCCGGCGGGGTTAGGGATTTTCTTTGCCTCGTGATGAGTGGATGTTGTGTGATGTCCTTAGGTTAGTTAGGTTTAAGTAGTTCTAAGTTCTAGGGGACCGATGACCATAGATGTTAAGTCCCATAGTGCTCAGACCATTTGAGGCATTTTTGAGCTGAATGCTGAATTCCATGGTATTGCTTTTACTAATTTTCTTATACATTTTCCCTATGCACCAACATTCATGAGCCCAAGTACGGTTATAGCGAACAGCAATATTTCTCTAATGGAACTTATGCATACAAATACTTGTCTTTTTTTTCCTTCATTAATATTTAAAATCTGTTCACAGAACGATAAGCTGCTATTGGTATAGACTTCCAAAGCAGTGTCTAAAGCATTGTCTTGTCGCAAGAATGTCAGGAGAAGCAATTTTAAGGAAGGTGAAATGAGATGCTGATACAGTCATAAGTATGCAACATTGTGGCTTGCGACTCTGGCTGCAGCCCGAAGCCGCGTGTTAGTGTAAATGAAGCGACGCATAGCGTCGACAATTTACGGCGGGCAGTCAACAGCCCCGCTGCCATTGCTGTGACGTTGGCAGTGCGCGGCGGACGGCCGACGCTACCGAAATAGCAAACTCGAGCAGTGAATAACTTTGGAATTGTGCGCCACATGCTGGGAACAGGCAGTCTGGATCTGCGGCGGAACAAGACGTTTGTTTCTTCTGCCGCAATATATCAAGTGGGCGCAGACAATCGCCGACGCGAAAGAGTATAATCCCAGACGCCGCCGCTGCCGCCGGCAGCTGGAGGACCGCTTTTGTTCGCGGTCGCTACGCTGCCGCGTGGCGTATAAATTTCTCCGGAGCCACCATTATTGGCCATTCGATTTTGAATTTTGCCTATCTGTCTCCCTCCTCACGAAAGCCGTAGGCCTACCGATGAAAGCGTACTTGTCGGAAAATATACATTAATTTTATTTAATGGGTCAGATAGAAAGACAGATTGCAAACCATTTCAAGGGCTGATTTATACTTGCGGGCCCTTATTTTCTGTCGACATTTTCTGCCGTGAAGTGAAATGCAATATGCGAACAGTCGGCGAGCAGTGTCTACAGAACAGTGAAAATAGTACCATTTTTAAGACGCCGTTATTTATACAGGGCTGTTACTAGCTTAAAGTATGCGTTCATCGGTAATTTACAGAACTGAAGTTTCGTTTACTGTCACCAGGAAGCAGAATATTATTCGTATATTATGAATTAGTTTGAAAAGGTTGCACTGAAATCTGTCTTATACTAGACTTCATTCTAAGGAACATCCTACATGAACTAAATTGCTTTCGTCGTTTTCTAATTCATAGGCTACATCCAAAAACCAAAAAATTAATGCAGACACGTCTTCTACACGACTCACCAACTAATCTGGTATGTGAGTTATTCGTGAAGTAAGTTTCCGCCAGCAACTCCTAGACATTACTTTGCACTTGGTGAGTGTTTTACAGAACAAGAAGCTTGAAGATAGGACTAGATCTCAGAAAGAAATATTAAATTAATGTAATGATCATGTAAGTAAAGTCCATGCAGATTATAAGAGGAGATTTATGTATACAGGGTGAGTCACTATTGCCACCAAGAATAACTCCGAAAGCATGATAGGAGCTGAAACGTTTGTGGGACAAAAATGCGTAGGACAACGGGGGCCATAATGTGACGTTGGTTTTTTGTTGCTACATGCGGTCGCTTCAGAGATATGAAGGTCAACTTTGTTTTTTTAAATGGGATGCTATAGTTTGGTACTTATTCTCTGATAGCGGCTATCGAGACGAAACCAATGGTGTGTAACAGTAAGGTCTTCAAAGGTCAAAGAAGGTTACAAATGTGGCATGAACGTCAATTTACAGGTTTTCGACGTGATGACCATTGGTATCAATGCAGTGCTGCAGTCTTCTTATCATGGATTGAGTGGTATTCCTTATCACAACGTCACTTATCGAAATACATTCTCTGACAAGTCTCTCTCGCATATCTTCAGGTATAGTTGTAACGTCTTTATAAACAATGTCTTTTACCAATCCACACAAGAAAAAGTCCAGAGGCATCAAATCTGGCGTCCAATCCATCAATCTGGGAACTGCCGGCCGATGTGGCCGAGCCGTTCGACACGCTTCAGTCTGGTTCGAATCTTGCCTCGGGCATGCATGTGTGTGATGTCCTTAGGTTAGTTAAGTTTAAGTATTTCTAAGAGCCTATTTTTAATCTGTTTCTGCAACCAATTTCTAGCCATCAGCGAAAAATGTGCCGGACATCCATAGTATTGATACCACATTCTGTTCCTTGTTCCTTAGGGTATTTCTTCCAATAACAGACCTAATGTTTCTTGCAGGAATGTGGTGTACATGCTACCATTAAGATGTCCTTCGATGAAATAGGGGCCTATAATTATGTCTTCAGAATCCCACATCATACATTCACTGACCATGGTTTCTGGTGCGCAGTTTGCCGCAGCCAACATGGATTTCCGGTTGTCCAATAATGCATGTTATGCAAATTAACATTTCCGTGGTTTGTGAATGTAGCCTCGTCAGCAAATGAAAATGTGGCGCCTTTTCACGGTCCGTGCGGCTTCCCCTGTTGGAGGTTCGAGTCCTCCCTGGGGTGTGTGTGTAAAAGTTATTTTAAGTTAGATTAAGTAGTGTGTAGGCTTAGGGATCGATGTCCTCAGCAGTTTGGTCCCATAAGATCTTACCACAAATTTCCAAATTAATAAATGTGTCATCTCTCTGAATCTGAAGTTGAGTCCATCGGCAGAATTCAATGCGACGCATACAATCCGTATCAGTTAATTCTTGGTGGAGACGGATACCGAAAGGATGATATTTATGGCGATGCAGAACAAGAATAACACTACTGTGACTCATGCCAGATTCCCTTGCGATTTGACGCGAACTAACACAAAGGTCACGAATCACAGTGGCAAGAGTACCTATTTCCGTTTCTCCGTTAGTAACTTTCCTTTGCTGGATATGTTTCCGGTGCGTTAAAGAGCCAGTTGTTCTCAATTGACCATACACATATTCAAATGTACGACGTGTAGGGTGAGTACGGTGATGATATTTTCAGTGTATAAGTCTCTAGCTCTCACTGAATTTCGTTGGCATTAACCGTAAATGAGAAGCATATCGACTTGTTCTTCGAAGTAACGCATCATTCACATTCGATTGATTCGACGATAGAAGTCTTACCGTTCCTGTTAGTGCTGTATTGCTAAACCGTAGAATGGTGTTTACATGTCAGTGGCACGTTAGATGGATACACCGTATTCGGCGGATATTTACTATTTGCACGATATACGAGAGAGAATTGTTAGAGCATGAGCTTCGATAAGTGCCGAAGTGATAAGGAATACCATTCAATCAACAATAAGAAGATGGCAACAATGCACTGATACCAATGGTCATCACTTCGACCACCTTCTGGACATTCATGCCACCTTTTTGACCTTCGTTGACCTTCAAAGACCTTACTGTTACACATCATTGGATTCCCCTCGATAGTCGCTATCAGAGAATAAAGTACTAAACTATAGCATTCCATTTAAAAAAGCAAAGTTGTCCCTCATTCTCTGACACGACCTCACCTAGCAACAAAAAACCAACCTCATATTACGGCTTCTGTTGTGCCATGCAACATTTGTCCCACAAACTATTCAGCTACTATCATACTTTCGGAGTTTTTCTAGGAGGCAATAGTTAGTGACTCACCATGTATATATATTTATGTATGTGTGGTAGTATCTTCCACATCTCATCCTAAACAACTGGATGGATTTCGACCATACTGGGTACACACACAACTTGCTGTATGGAAAGAACCACGTGGCTTACGAACGCGTGGGAGTGAAGGTGAATAACAGTAGCTGACGGCGTGCAAATATCTGGAATATATCCCTCAATTATTCGAGAATGAGAACACTTCGTGATTTGCAAACAGCTTTTCACATAATTTAAAACCTGTACGAGACTTTTTCTTGTTGACAGCCCCCCACAAAACCATAGAAGGAAAAAGTTTATCGGTTACTACATTTTCACTCTTCAGGCAGAAAAACTGCTACATCAGACAATCCCTTTTGATTTATTACTTGTTTACAACTACCACTATTTGCAATTCATTTTTCAGGAAGTATTTATATGTACCACTGAATGTACTTGCAAAAATATATCAAAATACGATACATGCTTCAGGAGATGTGATGTCATAACACTGAGATACGTGAATAACTGCTCCATCATGCATCACATTAATTTATTACTATTTTTTACTAATTCTATTCTTAACACGTTTCGCATAAAGTGTCCACATATATCACTGAATGTAACTGTAAAATTATATCGTTGTGTGACTCATAATTCATGAGATATGACTTCATAAACATTGATCTCCCTGAAAACGAAATTACATGGCCAAATCCGCTTGAAATACACATGAAATATGTGTACAAATGTATGTGAAATGTGTTCAATATACGAGAAATTTGCGTTTGTGGGCAAAGCCCTGGGTAAAAAGCTCCTCGTAAACCCTAGGATCAATTTCAGTCAAACTTGGTATACATCAATTGCTATCTGGAAAGAAATACTGTGGGGCTAAGTGTGTTTGCTTAAGCTGTCGTCAGCACAGTGGTCAGCAAAGATGTAGCGGGAAGATCGATAGTAGGCGCTGGATGAAGCACGCCTATCACGAGAGAGCCCAGAGACAAACCAACAAGCAACATGCCGCCAACGCCCTCTCGACAGCAGGTATTAAGGCCGCCGCCGCTGAGCGGAGGGGCTCACTCAGGCTACGACAGTGCAAAGCGTCCAGATTAGTGTAATAGCAAGAGTACTGACATTTTCTGCAAGAGGATTATTACACATGAGCTTGCACCATAAAACTGAACTTAAATTAAGATAAGTAATTACTTCCAGTTCATGTAAATAGAGAACTGTGTTAATCCACGTGTGTATTTGTGCATTTGTGTCTGTAAAACGAGAGTAGTCGCCACCCGTGACAATATCCTCTCCCTTATGGTACAAGACACTACAGTGGTGGCGAGGACACTACAGTAAGAACCAGCAACATCTTATAGTAATGAGAGTGATAACGCGAAGAGACTGGGAAGCAAGAGCCGACTGACAGAAAGAGAAGGGGAGGGAGGACTCACACGTAGGGAAGAGGAGTAGCACGTCAGATAGGAGAGGGGAAATGGGGCAATGGACAGAAAGGGGAGGAGAGGAATAGGAGGAGACGGACAGAGAGAGGGCAGAGGAGGGAATAGACCGAGAGAGAGAGCTAGAGAGAGCGAGAGAGAGCGTGAGGAAGGAGGTTGAGATGGACTTGAAGGGGTGGAGAAAATGGACAGAAGATGCAAGGGGTAGGTGGACAAAGAAAGGAAAGAGGAGGAGATAGACAGACAAATGGCTAGGAGGGCATAGATAGACGGAGGAAAGAGGAGGTGGTGGACAGAGAGAGGGGAAGGAGGAGATGAACTAATAAAAGATTCAAACAAATACATCCAAGGCAATGCAGGGTATTCAGCCAATCAACATTTATTTACTGTAACTTTGCATTATAATCGTACTGGCTACTTACTGCTCATGAAACTTTACCAGTGAGTGTTAAGGCATCCCACGTGCTTCGAAACGTCATTATTAATAAGAAACAAGTTGTGTAAAAAATATGTCTGCTTACTACAGAACAAGCTCTACCAGTTACGTCGCTCTCGAACTGCTTATCCCGCCACGGTTTTAGGCGAATGCTATGTCGAGTAAGCTCAGGTAGCCTGGAAGCTCTTGCCGCTCTGTGTTGGAGGTGGAAAACCCGGAGTCCCTCACACATTCATTGAAAGAACGTAAACGAACGGCATCGAGCTGCGTAACGATGGTAGTCCCATGTTTAGTTACTTTCCAAACTCAGATCAACGACAACGTAGAAACAACAGCGCAAAACATTACGGTAGTTCAGTCTATTGAAGAACTTAAACTTGGATAATGTAGCAATGGACAGCGGCATGTGTGAAACTGTATTTGAATACAGTTTGTTTAGGTTGCAACGTCAGTGTGCTACATCTATGTGTCTTCTCTCGGTTACGATCGTTACCCAGGCCAACAATAACCTTTGTTATGCCACGTGATCGATAACTGGTTATTGCGTCAATTACGTCACTGCTTGTCAGTACCAGCTACGTTCTGCGCACCGCAACTGAAGGCGTTGTGTAAACCTGTGTAATGGAAGGATTTGGCATTGAGATGAGATAGAGCTTCTTGCTGAAACTCTGACGAACAGAGAAGTGTGTTCCTCTAAGAGCACTAATGATGATGTTTCGTAAATACACTTTTTTTGTGTGAAACGTAATTTTCCTGTCGTGTGGCTTTCAATTTAGTAGGAATTGGGTTCTGGTTACTAATACGTTATCATTGTTACAGAGAGATACGTCCTGTCGCAATTATTTTCATCATAGCTTTCGGAGTTTCATTGGTACAGTAACCCTGATTACGGGAGTTGTGAATTCAAAGCATTCCGCACAAGGTGTTCTTAGTTGCTGAGAAAGTATTTTTCGTAAGTTAGTCGTTGACCAGTAGGTTGTTCTACGTTCATAAGATTAAGCGATTTAACTCTGACGTAAGCATATTCGCTTTGACGAGCAGTACTTGCAAAGACATTTGAAACTTACTTACGTGGTCGAAACTCGACTGTAAGAGAAACAAAATGAAAGTCACTAGTTTACTCTCAAAATGCGTTTTGTATGTTTCACATTAGGTTTTTATTTTATTTATGCACCGAGATCTGTAGTGGCCGACAGCAAAATGCCAAATTCATTATTCGAATATGTGCAGCTTTATGTGATGTGAAAAACCTGTTTAAAGCTTCCACTTCCTCGTGTAGTTGTTGTGGATTCGTAACATAACATTTCAACTTCCGTTTTTGATAGACATCGTTGAAACCGCAAACCAAAATCCAAATAGGAAATACGTTTAATCGTTTGATCAGTTCTTTTCTTGTTTCCTTTACTGGTTACTTACAACGTCTTTGTGTGGTTTTATTTTTTATCGACTTTCTGGACGTGCCCATGTAGCCATCTCAACAACAGTAATGGCCATACAGAAGTAAGGCAACACAACACCTAGGCCCCGAGCGGATTACGACGTCTCCATAATTAGACAAACATTTTTGTTGGCGTACGGGGCATAGGATGGTGCTGATTGCGTTGCTAATATGTTCTGTCCATAACACGGACACAGTCCTATGCATAAGCATGCTTTACAAAGGAACTATTAAAGTGAAGGGCCCATGGTCTGTGTTCAGCTAGAATTGCCAAGAAAGCTGTGGTTTCACGGAGTCACAATGAAGAAGCGCCACCTGAATACAGTTAGAACTTAGATGTTACTGTAGTCATCTCCACTAAATTAGAGCCAAAGACTCCACAGTGTACAATCAATGATAATGAAGAGAAGCTGATATAAATCGCGTAATACAAGCTTGCACTGAATGCCGAACACAGCAGATAAAATTATACCGCAAGCTGAAATGGTTGAAGATTCCATTACGTATGTCGATCACTGTGCTTTTCTCGTAAATACGAATGGTACAAGAATGTGTCACACCGTAGGAATCTCCTACCTTCCAAACTTTGGTAGGTAGGAGACGAGGTACTGGCAGAATTGAAGCTGTGGGGACGGGTCGTGAGTCGTGCTTGAGTAGCTCATATGGTAGAGCACTTGCCCCCGAAAGGCAAAAGTCCCGAGTTCGAGTCTCGGTCCGGCACCCAGTTTTAATGTACCAGGAAGTTTCATAACAGCACACACTCCGCTGCAGAGCGAAAATCTCACTATAGAAACCAGTTACGATGCCACATGTATGACCTGAGACGGATGGTATACAATAAATAAATAAGGAACAAAACGGTCACCGCGTTCCCAAAGGGCAGTGTGCCTGTCATTTCCTCTAGACAAGTCCTCCTACTACACAGACGAATATTTGGTTAAACACCGGTAGCATGTACAGTATAGTAGAATAAACATATTTACTTTGTTGATAAATCTGTGTTGCTATTGTCCCCCTGAGTTATATGTTCAGTGTCATTAAATTTAAGCCACTGTGCCATTTCATACTTCGTAAACATCCAACATGAGTCATACGTACACAAGCAAATGATCGATGTATAAATAGAGTGTAAACTAACTCGTCCGATATAACGTAGACAAAAATTCTGAAAGTCATTTATGGGAAATTGATTGTGTACATTGTCAGGAAATGAATACAGTTAATCAGTGACGATTTGATTCATTCAGAATTAAACATGTATGACTTGCCGTACACGCTTTGTACGTATGAAGTTTAAAAGATAATAATTACCTACTGGAGCGGTGAGCTACATTAACGCTTCCTCTTGAAAATGGCCATATAACCATAGGAATGATAGGGCGGGGAGTTACGAAAAATTATGCTCAATGTGCACACTAACGTTACCAAGCACTATTACTTAATTAAGATATTGAAGTGAAAAGAACAGCAAAAATGTTAATGTCCAATTACGAACGTTAACGTAGGTATACGGAAGAGACACATTCCTAGACCATGTGTTACCTCCGTATAAACCATACAAATCTACTCGTATACATTAATCACGTACCAGCACATGCGTCCAAGCCATTTGCGTTGATAATGCGTTCTCGAGATTCCAGCCGCCCAAAGTTGTTAAAAAGCAACGAACGTTCTATCAGGTGCTACTGGGCCATTCTAATGTGCAGACTGTCTAGTGACTGATGCTGCCGTCATTAATGCGTGGTATCAGAACATACTGTGCGCCCTGAATTGCATTCGATGAGACATCTATTACTAAAAGGACATGTGGCCTCTGAGAAAGCAATATAAACGACGCGATAGAGATAAAGAAATTACTAAAAGCAGCCTCAACAAAGGCGGCGATTCGCATCCAAGCACAGTTTCAGACTCGGCCATTGGGAGGATATAACTGTATCTGGCGCTGGACTGGCCACCAATGACGTAACAGGCGGCAACACGGCTATGTAACAACGGCAGCAGCAACCAGACAACAGTCATAACTTGGCAATGGTTCTGGAGCATTCTGCAGAAGGCTCGTGGGTTTTTAACCACTTAACATTGCTGGAAGCTGAAGATTATGATTACAAAAGGACCGAGAAAACTCAGGAAAAGGTGATGTAACACATTGAAAATAAAGTCCCGAGAATGTGCATATGGACTATACCAAGCGTTTAGTTATCAGTCTGCCGTTAAACAAATTACGATTCAAGTACAGGACAAGCGCTCGCCAATTAATTACAAATTCACAACAGTCCTTCAGCCAAACTGTTTGTGCCTTTAGTTTCACTCGTAAGGATGATACTGGACAAGCGAATTATCCACTAGTCCCGCTATACAGGGTGTTACAAAGAGGTACGGCCAAACTTTCAGGAAACATTCCTCACACACAAATAAAGAAAAGATGTTATGTGGACATGTGTCCGGAAACGCTTAATTTCCATTTTAGAGCTCATTTTAGTTTCGTCAGTATGTACTGCACTTCCTCGATTCACCGCCAGTTGGTCCAATTGAAGGTAGTGTTGACTCCGGTGCTTGTGTTGACATGCGACTCATTGCTCTACAGTACTAGCATCAAGAACATCAGTATGTAGCATCAACAGGTTAGTGTTCATCACGAACGTGGTTTTGCAGTCAGTGCAATGTTTACAAATGCGGAGTTGGCAGATGCCCATTTGATGTATGGATTAGCACGGGGCAATAGCCGTGGCGCGGTACGTTTGTATCGAGACCGATTTCCAGAACGAAGGTGTCCCGAGAGGAAGACGTTCGAAGCAATTGATCGGCGTCTTAGGGAGCACGGAACATTCAAGCCTATGACTCGCGCCTGGGGAAGACCTAAAACGACGAGGACACGTGCAATGGACGAGTCAATTCTTCGTGCAGTTGACGATAACCCTAATGTCAGCGTCAGAGAAGTTGCTGCTGTACAAGGTAACGTTGACCACGTCACTGTATGGAGAGTGCTACGGGAGAACCAGTTGTTTCCGTACCATGTACAGCGTGTGCAGGCACTATCAGCAGCTGATTGGCCTCCACGGGTACACTTCTGCGGATGGTTCATCCAACAATGTGTCAATCCTCATTTCAGTGCAAATGTTCTCTTTACAGATGAGGCTTCATTCCAACTTGATCAAGTTGTAAATTTTCACAGTCAAACATGTGTGGGCTGACGAGAATCCGCACGCAATTGTGTAATCACGTCATCAACACAGATTTTCTGTGAACGTTTGGGCAGGCATTGTTGGTGATGTCGTGATTGGGCCCCATGTTCTTCCACCTACGCTCAATGGAGCACGTTAGCATGATTTCATACGGGATACTCTACCTGTATTGCTAGAACATGTGCCTTTACAAGTAAGACACAACATGTGGTTCATTCACGATGGAGCTCCTGCACATTTCAGCCGAAGTGTTCGTACGCTTCTCAAAAACAGATTCGGTGACCGATGGATTGGTAGAGGCGGACCAATTCCATGGCCTCCACGCTCTCTTGACCTCAACCCTCTTGACTTTCATTTATGGGGGCATTTGAAAGCTCTTGCCTACGCAACCCCGGTACCAAATGTAGAGACTCTTCGTGCTCGTATTGTGGACGGCTGTGATACAATAGGCCATTCTCCAGGGCCGCATCTGCGCATCAGGGATTCCATGTGACGGAGGGTGGATGCATGTATCCTCGGTAACGGAGGACATTTTGAACATTTCCTGTAACAAAGTGTTTGAAGTCACGCTGGTACGTTTTGTTGCTGTGTGTTTCCATTCCATGGTTAATGTGATTTGAAGAGAAGTAGTAAAATGAGCTCTAACATGGAAAGTAAGCGTTTCCGGACACATGTCCACATAACATCTTTTCTGTATTTGTGTGTGAGGAATGTTTCCTGAAAGTTTGGCCGTACCTTTTTGTAACACCCTGTATAAGCTCACGTACTTGTAAAGCGGCTTCAGTAAGTATTTGGTGACTACAATTTCGTGCGCTAGAAAACGCAAAATATCACCCTCCAGTTCAACGAGAAGTAGCCTGGACGCCACTGGCAACATGTGCAGTGATTATAAAAGTTTTCATTACTAATTCCACTATTCACAGCGCTACACATACGACACGCTCTAGACAGCACATTTCTCCGAAATGTCATCCTGCGAAACGGTCAGCGGAAACCGACGTCCAGGTGTTCGTCTTACGGATAAACAGAAGATGGCAGCACGTTGCAAATCAGTTACCAAAGGCAAACCAACTCTACGCAGATCATTTTTGAGAAAAGAAAAAATGTTTTTCACCTCTACACCTACATGTGTACGCTTATCCTGCTACTGAGTCTAACGTGTTTTGCAGAGGGTTCATAAAACAAGTTTCAGACCATTTGTCTACCGTTCTGGTGTCGAATAACACGGGGGAAAATGAATACTTTACTCTTTCTGTGCAAACTATGACTTCTCCTATTCCATTATGATGGACATGTAGGCAGGAGTCAACAAAATTTTCTGGCATTCGGAGGAGAAATTTGTTGATTGAAATTTCGTTAAAAGATCTCGCCACAACGAAAACCGCCTTTGTTTTAATTATTGCCATCTCAACTAATTTATCACACGACTAACACTCTCTACGTCTTATGAAAAAGGAATTGATGCTCAACTTTTTTGATTTCCTTCGCCAGTTTTATCTGGTAAAGATTCCACAACGCACGGCAATCAAACGTAGTCTTTAGTCCACCTTCCCCAGAAAATACTCTGTGGCATGGCTCCAATTTCATTTGTTTGTAATTGTAGTTCAAATGGTTGAAATGGCTCTGAGCACTATGGGACTTAACTTCTGAGGTCATCAATCGCTTAGAACGTAGAACTACTTAAACCTAACTAACATAAGGACAACACACAAATCCATGCCCGAGCCAGGATTCGAACCTGCGACCATAGCGGTCGCGCGGTTCGAGACTGTATCGCCTAGAACCGCTCAGACACTCCGGCCGGCTGTAATTGTAGTCCCTAGATATTTAGTTGAATTTGAAACCCGTAAATATGCGTTCTGTGTATCCAAAATTTAATGGAATTTGTTTGGTACTAATAAAGGACACCTAACACTTTTTATTGTTTGGTGCCTATTGCCTTTTTACGCACAATACAGATATGGTCTTTAAATCATTTTGCAATTCGTTTTGATCTTCTGGTGATTTTAGTACACGGAAGCGACATCATCATCTGAAAATAATCTAAGATGGCTGCTCAGATTGTCTCATCAATCGTTAACACAGATTGAGAGCAGGTGAAGGCCTGTAACGCTTTGTTGAGGAACCTCAAATATAACTTCGGTTTCAGTAGATGACTTTTTGTCAGTTACTGTGAGCTCTGACCTTTGTAAAAGTAAATCACGAATCCAGTCACAAAACTGACACGTTACTGCATAGACACGCAATTTCATTAGAAGCTGCAAGTGAGGAACGGTGTCAAAAGCATTCTTAGAATCTGGAAATGTGGGATCAACTTGAGATCCTCTCCCTATAAGACTCATTACTTCGTGTGAACAAAGATTCTCTGCACATTTGTTTATTTATATCTCTGCACATCAGTAAGTTAGCATGACTTGTAGGGAGTGATGGTAAGCTGCAGACACACCACCCGCAGGCCGTTGGAGTCTTCCCGTCGAGCGGAGCCGGCGATGCCAGAAACGGCACACCGCTCAGTGGCGGACAGGTCCATGAATACTTAAGAAGCGCCAGTTGAGAGAGAGTGCGTATCCCGGTGGCCGTAGCAGCCGGCTGTGCTCGCCACACACTCCGGCGGGAATTTTTAATTTCCCCGCTGTCGCCCGTAGCTCGCCCTTTCACCTGCATAGGACTCGGTTCATCCATTAGTTAGATGCACTGGCCCTATTCCTAGCCTCCTTAACTGACATTTATGTTACAAACATACACACAGCTTTACACTAAGCAGGGGTGCTATTACCTCAGTGATGGACACAAGGTTTCCCTTATGATAGAATTTCAAGAAAATTTAAATTGTGCTCTATTTATTCTCACCTGTCGTATATTCTTAATGCTTTTACGATGGACGTTCAATAAGTAATGCAACACATTTTTTTATTAGCCAGTTTCGGTTGAAGAAATGCGAAATTTGTTGTGGGACATCGTGGAATATTCCTGCTTCAAACTCTGTAGTTTTATGGGGTTCCGGTAAGTGACTGTGCTGTACGTAGCCTTCAAAATGGCGTCGTAACCGAGGTGCGTTCCGAGCAGAGAGCTGTCAGTTTCTTTTGGCCCAAAACCAGAGCATCTCAGGTATTCACAGACGCTTGCAGAATATCTACAGAGACCTGGTAGTGAACAAAAGCACGGTGAGTCGTTGCGCGAGGCGTCTGTCATCAGCGCAACAAGGTCGCGCCAACCTGTCCGATCCCCGCCGTGCCGGTCGGCCGCACACACATGTAACTCCTTTAATATTGGAACGTGCGGACACTCTCACTCGAGGTGCTCGATGTATCACAAACACCTAGCTGCACAACTGGGCGTCTCTGCTGATAGTGCTGACACAGTCATACAGCAGCTGGGGTACTCAAAAGTGCGAGCCCGGTGTTTTCCTCCCCGCCTAAGAGAAGACAAAATTCAAAGCCGCACCCTCCACCTGTAAAGGCAAGACGACAGTCTTCTTGCACTCTGAAGGTGTTATTCTGTTCTCCCTCATGGTGCAACGATCAACTCTGAAGTGTATTCTGCTACCCTCGGGAAATTAAAGAAACCACTTCAGCGTGTTCGTCGCAACAAAAATGCAAACGTACTTACCGTCTCCACGACAACGTAAGACCTCATATAAGACGGTGCACCCGAGAGCAGCTCACTGAACTTGATTGGATTTCTCTTCCTCATCCACCCTACAGCCCGGATGTCGCACCTTCTGACCTATCTGTTTGGCCCAACGAAGAATACATTCCACGTGAAGCAGTGCGTGGGTGATGGGGAGTTTACTGATGCTACTAGACATTGGCTCCGATGTCGACCAGTAGAATGGTACCATGCTGACATAAGGTGGTCCTAGTAAAGTGGTCTAAGGACAACGCACTGAACGGATTACTTTGAAAAATATGATTTTGGGGCCAATAGAGTGTGGAAAAATATGATGTGTTGGATTCCTGACTCAAACCAACGTTTTTTCAGAGAAAAGTGTTGCATTACTAACTGAACGCCACTCTTACTTTGAGGCCTAATAAGATACGGAATTCAAAGAATTCGAACCTCGCAGCTGTCCCCGTCAACTGCACGGTGCTTGTCTTCTGTGTGACACGCGTTCGACATAGTTTATACCAGCTAATCCACTGTATGAGTTCATTAAATTATTTAATTGATACATTTAACTTTCTACGCGCTCTACTTTTCAATTACAAGTTTCTCTCTTTCCCTAGGGCAGTATATGAATTGATCATACAATGTAGGCTTTCACGACCGGTATTGTCTACACTTAAAACTTCCGGGCTGATAGGCCGTGGTCGATGGATAAAACTCTCCCCAGA
The DNA here is from genome assembly GCF_021461395.2 of Schistocerca americana. NCBI lineage: Eukaryota > Metazoa > Arthropoda > Insecta > Orthoptera > Acrididae > Schistocerca > Schistocerca americana. The sequence continues at coordinate 631,272,882 of NC_060123.1, read as the reverse complement.
CGTTTCGTCTCCGACTGCGTGAGATACCCTCCGAGGTAAAGCGGCGAACTGCGGGTGTTTTAAGTGAGGAGTACATGAATTCTCAAACAATTCTTCACGTACTTCCAGTAGTCACTTAGCGGTGTATTCCAGTCACTAATTATTGAAAACACCCGGGTTTATAGATATTTCATTTCACCGACTTGAAAGAAAACGACAATCCTAAATGTAGCCCCTTGCCAATGATTGATGAAAAGTTCTACAATTATTTTGGGATTGAGATACCAGTAACGTATATCAATGGTAGGAAATGAAGTAAAAGTCATTGCTGAACAGTAATTAAATAAATTGCAAATTCGAGAAAGACAAGAATATAAATAGAGAAATTATGAAGTGTTCTAAAAGATATAAAATATGTGGGACGTATTACGAATATAGTGATTAGTATTTTAATACGTTAGCTGAAGCAAAGAAAAAAAGTTATGTAAACTAATCAACTAATATTGTCGTACGACGAAATAGTCAAGAGAATCTCAAAGGATATTACATAACATTAGAGTGTTCGATAAAAAACTATAGTCTGTAGCAAGAGCAGAAGAAATCTTTTGAGTTTTTCAGTAGCCTCTTCAAAGAGAAGAAACATAACGGAACGATTATGAAGTACTGGATATAAAAAAGCTGCAAAAGAAGGGGAACTGAAATTTGTAAGTTCTCCATACAAGATTCTTATGTGGAGGCGACAAACTGAATTCACATAGATTTGTTGTGTCAGGTGGCTATAATTACAATGCATCTATTCACAGAGATCCAGTGGTTGCTGTAATTTCGTATGGCAGCGAAACTTGGTAGATATACTAATGCGTTAATGCAGCACGTATTTACGCTGGAGAAAGTTATTTCCTATTTTGGACACCAGGTGCAAATCTGGTACTGTACAGCATCGCATCAACGTCTCCGATGCTCATACTAAAGAAATTGTGTAAGCTGCGGTTGACAATTGTGGTGTGCGTACTGTAAGACCTTCGGTACACACACCATCAAATTATTTGACTTGTCGCTCTAACGAAGTAGGCGAGTGTCAGCAAAATGTCTCGTGGTCTTATCGTGGCGTGTTTATCTTCTGCCTTTAGGTCAGATGATAGAAATGCCACTTGCACGCTTAGAGTAGCAGATTGACGGTGACCAACTTTAAACAGAACATGATTAATTTTCACACACATTTATTTAAAAAATAAAAAGCATAGAAATAACTTGGTTCTGGGTGCTATTTACAATTGACAATCTGAAGTTCCTTTGGTCTTGGTACGTTAATCTTATTCTTACATATCTCTGATTCTTGACAAAGTGCCTATTCATTTATCTTCATGGCTATGTACAGGAATCGTATTAGGCGCAGACTGAAACTTGACTATAGACTGGTGCAAACTGTAGTTGTTGTGGTCTTTAGTCCTGAGACAGGTTTGATGCAGCTCTCCATGCTACAATATCCTGTGCAAGCTCCTTCATCTCCCAGTACCTACTGCAACCTACATCCTTCTGAATCTGCTTAGTGTATTCATCTCTTGGTCTCCCTCTACGATTTTTACCCTCCACGGTGCCCTCCAATGCTAAATTTGTGATCCCTTGATGCCTCAAAACATGTCCTACCAACCGATCCCTTCTTCTAGTCAAGTTGTGCCACAAACGTATCTTCTCCCCAATTCTATTCAATACCTCCTCATTAGTTACGTGATCTACCCACCTTATCTTCAGCATTCCTCTGTAGCACCACATTTCGAAAGCTTCTATTCTCTTCTTGTCCAAACTAGTTATCGTCCATGTTTCACTTCCATACATGGATACACTCCATACAAATACTTTCAGAAACGACTTCCTGACGCTTAAATCTATACTCGATGTTAACGAATTTCCCTTCTTCAGAAACGCTTTCCTTCCCATTGCCAGTCTACATTTTATATCCTCTCTACTTCGACCATCCCTAAATAGCAAAACTCCTTTACTACTTTAAGTGTCTCATTTCCTAATCTAATTCCCTCAGCATCACCTGATTTAGTTTGACTACATTCCATTATCCTCGTTTTGCTTTTGTTGATGTTCATCTTATATCCTCCTTTCAAGACACTGTCCATTCCGTTCAACTGCTCTTTCAAGTCCTTTGCTGTCTCTGAGAGAATTACAATGTCATCGGCGAACCTCAAAGTTTTTACTTCTTCTCCATGAATTTTAATACCTACTACGAAATTTTCTTTTGTTTCCTTTACTGCTTGCTCAATATACAGATTGAATAACATCGGGGAGAGGCTACAACCCTGTCTCACTCCTTTCCCAACCACTGCTTCCCTTTCATGCCCCTCGACTCTTATAACTGCCATCTGGTTTCTGTACAAATTGTAAATAGCCTTTCGCTCCCTGTATTTTACCCCTGCCACCTTCAGAATTTGAAAGAGAGTATTCCAGTTAACATTGTCAAAACCTTTCTCTAAGTCTACAAATGCTAGAAACATAGGTTTGCCTTTTCTTAATCTTTCTTCTAAAATAAGTCTTAAGGTTAGTATTGCCTCACGTGTTCCAACATTTCTACGGAATCCAAACTGATCTTCCCTGAGGTCCGCTTCTACCAGTTTTTCCATTCGTCTGTAAAGAATTCGCGTTAGTATTTTGCAGCTGTGCCTTATTAAACTGATAGTTCGGTAATTTTCACATCTGTCAACACCTGCTTTCTTTGGGATTGGAATTATTATATTCTTCTTGAAGTCTGAGGGTTTTTCGCCTGTCTCATACATCTTCCTCACCAGATGGTAGAGTTTTGTCATGAATGGCTCTCCCAAGGCCATCAGTAGTTCTAATGGAATGTTGTCTACTCCCGGGGCCTTGTTTCGACTCAGGTCTTTCAGTGCTCTGTCAAACTCTTCACGCAGTATCTTATCTCCCATTTCGTCTTCATCTACATCCTCTTCCATTTCCATAATATTGTCCTCAAGTACATCGCCCTTGTATAAACCCTCTACATACTCCTTCCACATTTCCGCCTTCCCTTCTTTGCTTAGAACTGGGTTGCCATCTGAGCTCTTGATATTCATACAAGTGGTTCTCTTCTCTCCAAAGGTCTCTTTAATTTTCCTGTAGGCAGTATCTATCTTACCCCTAGTGAGACAAGCCTCTACACCCTTACATTTGTCCTCTAGCCATCCCTGCTTAGCCATTTTGCACTTCCTGTCGATCTCATTTTTGAGACGTTTGTATTCCTTTTTGCCCGCCTCATTTACTGCATTTTTATATTTTCTTCTTTCATCAATTAAATTCAATATTTCCTCTGTTACCCAAGGATTTCTATTAGCCCTCGTCTTTTTACCTACTTGATCGTCTGCTGCCTTCACTACTTCACCCCTCAGAGCTGCCCATTCTTCTTCTACTGCTTGACATACTAATACGCGGGTCGGCGGAAGTCATCTCGTAGAGCGGAGACGGACGAGCGCTGCGCCTGCGCTGTTGTGCTTAGCCAGTTGAGCGCGCGATGCCAATGAGTGCGGACATTGGAACCCGCGCGTCCGAGCCAGCCGGCTGGGTCGCGTCGGGGCCGGCCCCTGGCCGGTCGGTGAGGCCTGCCCCACAGGACGGATACAGCGGCGACGACCCCTGCAACGACAACGGATTCTGACAGGCAACATAATGACAGGACCACGACGAGTGATATGCGAATGCAGAGCGGAGGACACCGTACGTCAAACCTCTATACGAGAGGCATCAGCTAACACAGAACGATCGGCAACAACGGGAACTAAGACGTGAAATACAACACATGATTCTGCAAAGTCAGGAAGTATACGACAACCGGACTAGTACAGTTCCTCCTTCACCGCCTGAAGAACAAGTAGACGACGTGGAACAATTTTCTCCACCAGAAGACGACGACGAAATGGAGGGAGTCTCCTCTGAAGAAGTTTGGACCATGCAGCCCACCGACGGAGAGGGCGATTTTACACTAGTTCGCCAAAGAAAACGACTCAACGCTTCTCCTAAGCAGAACAACTCTCGGAAGCGACAACGTCCAGAAGGACTGAAAACTTCCAACCGTTACGCGGTTATTGCGACTGAAGATACTACGGATGCTCCAGAACGTATGGACCATACGAGTGATGTCAATCTCGAAGCAGATAAAGAGGGGACAGATGGCTCTGGCCGGAACTTACTACGCAAAGTCCCGCCCGTTACAATTTACCATACCAAGAACTACATGGAACTCAACAAGGCGCTGAAAGCGAATATTTACGGCAGTCTTAAGGCCATCTACCAACGAGACAGGATCAAATATCACTTTGACTCCTATGAAAATCAACGGCGGGCCATCAGTGTCGAGTGACATCCACTTTTTTACACATCAAGCCGCAGAGGACAAGGACCTCAAAGTGGTTATCAAACGTCTACTTGCCGAAGTTACGGAGGAAGAACTGAAAGACGCACTGATAGAGAAGGGTTTCCCTGGCATCAACGTCCACCAGTTTAAAAATCGAGACGACAACACGAAGGAATTACGACCTCAAGATGCTTACTGTGCCACGTTGCCAGCCCAAAAGGAAAACTACAACATTTACGACATCAAATACCTTCTATATACTAAAGTCGTTATTGAAACCTACAACAGACAAGAAGGACCTGTTCAATGTCGCCACTGCCAGCGATTCGAACATACGGCTAATTATTGCAGCTTGCCTGCTCGCTGCATTCGATCTGGAGGGCAACACCGATCTTCAGCATGTACTCATCCCCGAGGGGCTCCGCCCAAAATGTGCTAACTGTGAAAAGGACCATCCTGCCACATGGCGTGGCTGCCAGAAGTACCAGGAACTTCTCAGGAAGTACAGACAATAGTCTTCCCCGCAGCCCTCTCAACGGAGGACTCGTGTAGTACGGAACTCCAACCTGATGCTTCACCCTCCGCCCCACCGTCAGCAAACGCCACAAGAACAGCCGGCGGCGACACGGCAGCCAGTAACGCAGCCTCCTCCTGAAGCACTTCCACCTCGACAGCACCGTCAGCATTATTCATACGCCCACGCAGCATCACCACGCCGACCGGACCCGGAAACCTACGTCTCACCAGCTCATTTGATGGAATCTATAGCCCCAGCGCTCTCTGATGTCGCAAAACTTCTCACCGCCGTACAGCAACAACTAGTGGGGATACTTTCTTTAATCGAAAGTGTACTGAAGGCCATCTTATGATGGATCGCCCTGGGATCACGAGAAACCTGAAAATCTGTATATGGAACGCCAACGGAATGAAACACAAGAAGCCAGAATTCACTGAATTTTTACAACGTCACAATCTTCATCGCACTTATATTGGAGACGCACCTTCGACCAAAAACTGAGCTCAGATTTCGTAACATGTACGTCTATAGAACCGACAGACAAGGTCAACGAGGTGGAGGGACCGCAGTTCTGCTTAAAAGGGAACTGCGGCACCATTGTGAAACACTACCACACCTCCAACATCTGGAGGCAACAGCAGTAACGGTTCGATCGGCGGCAGGCAACATCACTTTCATTGCGGCGTACAACAGCCCCGGTAAAAACTTGGTGCCAGACGACCTACGGAGTATCTTCACCAATTTTGACAAAATCTTCCTAGGAGGTGACCTTAACAGCAAGCACGTCGCGTGGAATTCCCGGCGTACGAACCCTCGTGGACGAACTTTGATTGCCATTGAAGAAGAACTGGGCATCACAGTCCATGGCCCACGAGAGCCCACACGGATTCCTTACGTGGATCGGCAAGAAGTAGACGTCCTAGATATTGCTGTCATCAAAAATATTGAGACGAACCTCCAGCTCCGCACCGATTCTTTCGTCTGACCACCGACCTGTTATCAGCATAGTGGAAAACGCAACGGCCAACCTTCCGCCCCTAACCTCACAAACTCTGAACTGGGGTCAATATCGGACATATCTTGACAACAATATCTGCCCGACGCAGGACGTTTTAACACCGGAAGCCATCGACATCGCGGTACAAACTTTGACGCAGAAGATAAAGGTAGCCAAACGGAGGGCAACTACTCACACGGTCTACCCTGTAGTAGCTTTCGACGAGTTCCCGCCTCTACTCCAAGAACTGAAGACACAGAGAAACAGGAGCAGGCGACGTTGGCTCCCCTATAGAAATCCGATCGATCGACGAGAAACACACAACACGAGAACTGCACAGGAAAGTGGCCGAGTGGCGACAGCAGGTCTGGGAAGATAAGATGGATGAATTCTTACTTCGAACCAAGAACGAATGGCAGGTAGTCAAGAACATACGACACCAGCGGCCACCTAAACGAGCCATCAGAGGACCAGATGGCCTCCTCTATAACGAACTCGCCCAGGCGGAGCTGTATGTTACGACTTAACAGGAACAGATGTCTACACCAGCGACCCCCGTGAACGACGTCCGCCTGCAAGAACAGGAAGCCGTCGTTACAGCAGAATGGACTGCTTTTCGTACTGCGCCTGTGCAGAGCCGCCCACAACTCACCACACCAGCAGAGATCCGTAAAATTATCCGGAAGACTCGGAATAATGCGCCGGGCAACGACTCCATAAGCAACACCGATTTGAAACAGTTGCCCAGGAAGCCAACTGTGCTCCTTACCCGAATTCTTAACAGCTGTCTTCTGCAGGGGTATTATCCTACGGCATGGAAGACGGCTCGAGTAGTTCCAATACCCAAGCCAGGTAAAGACCCAGCAGAACCCAACAGTTACCGGCCAATTAACCTCTTGCCGACCCTTGGCAAGGTGCTCGAGAGAGTGCTGTTGAAGAGGCTCCATGACACTCTTACAGCGCATGATTTTATACGACCCGAACAATTCGGTTTCAAGGACAAGTTATCTGCCGAACTTCAACTTCTACGGATCACCGAACGGGTACAAGAAGGATACAACAAGCAGCATTCACGATTGGTGTCTTCCTTGGCATCGAAAAAGCTTACGATAAGGTGTGGCGGCCCAACCTTATCGTCAAACTGCATCGCACTACCCCTATTGCGGATTGTTACATTAGACTCATAGACGGCTTTCTGCAGGACAGGAAACTGTATGTCCGAGTCGACGATAAAAACTCCGAAATGAAACTGATCTCCGCAGGAATTCCGCAGGGCTCTGTCATTTCGCCTCTGCTTTTCAACTTATATATAAATGACATCCCAACAGTGCCCCTTGTTACGGCGAGTTTTTATGCGGACGATACGGCCTTTCTGACAACTGGACGACACTTGGACCAGCTAACCGCTAGGATGCAACGGCAACTTGCTGTAATGGAACGCTGGGCGCTGCAAAATAAGATAACGATCAACCCGACGAAGACGGCAGCCGTTCTGTTCACACGGAGGAAACCAGTTCTGAACGACAGACTCCAAATAGCTGACCAATTTATCCCATGGTCGCCGGGAGTGAAGTATCTCGGTGTCTACCTTGACAAAAAATTACTCTTTACGCAGCATATTGACGACAAGAAGACGGCAGCCCAGAAGATGGCCAGGTCATTGATTCCGTTCCTGAAGAGTAAGGATCTCAACCCTAAGACTAAACTCCAATTGTATAAGGCAACGGTGGAACCCACAATGTAGTATGGCTCCACCTCGTGGGGAACTACGTGCGTCTCCAACTACAACAAACTCCAAACGCTGCAAAACATTTGCTATCGATGGATCACAGGAGCTCCATGGTGGACAAGAAACGTCGACATCCGCACCGCACTCCACGAGACCACTATACAAGAGAAGGTCCATGACAAGGGTCTACGAGTTTTTGACAAGATCGATGCCCTTAGGGACGAATTTCGACAATTAGAATCGGTAAGAACAGTAAACCCTGCAAGATGGCACAAGTATCGAGTACCGAAGTCAATAACGTTTCACCCCCCATAGGCAATCTGTCATAACACGAGGAAACAGTCACACATAAGAGCCTTGACACATTTCACCCTCCACAGGAGATAGACATTACCAAAGACAGCAGGCTAAAGGACCCATTGCGTGCCCAAGCCTAACTGAATGTGTAATAAATAGTTTTCCTTTTATCCTTACATCCCATCCTAGAAGAATAAGTCATCAAGAATAATCTCTTCAGTCCACACCACACACTAAAAAAATATTTAAAAAAAATTGTGCTTAGCGGGGCGCGCTCTAGTGGGAAAGTTGTGTACGCGCTGACTACACGGAACTATATACACAACAACACTAAAATCAACATTGTGCCTTTCTTACTTCTTTGACATCTTTTGACCACGTCCCGTTCCTAATGCATTACACATGGAAACATTTCCATACATCTTTCTTAGATTCATAGCGCCAAATTTGCACCTGGACTAATTTTTTTGAGCGCAAATCGGTTCCAGGTTAACGCATTATGATACCTACAATGTTTCTCTGTCACACGACAACTACAGCCCATGATGGACCTCTGTGAGTAGCTGCATTTTATTTAAAATCACCCAGTGTTCGTATTATGACTTACACCGTTGACACTGCAAATCAGAATGTAAAAAAGGAATAAATTTAGGTTTCTGATGTGTACTTTGCTTTATTCGTGTATTAGTGAGTTACATTGTCGTCATAAACCAACAGACGTACCTGTTGTCCAATACGGAATAAGGTGTTGGTGATGATGCGTTCTGTCCATAAGGCAGTCCATCACTGCAAAGTCAGTAGCCACCAGATTTCTTGGTAAACCGCTATCATTTTCATAGTTGTGTATGACACACTTACCTTAATATCGTCAGTTATCTGGTATCTTCTTAGCCCTCTGGTTCTGTTTCTAGTCATAGTTCCTTGTGGTGAAACCTTTAAGCAGTCACTTCTCGGAGAGTATCCTAGCTAGTTTCGTTTTCTTCTCTTCACTTTTTCCATATTCGCCTTCCCTCCTTCACTACGAGCAACACAAAGGGGCGTATAATTACGCATCAACCGCCTTCTCAGACTAGGTCATTAACACACGCCACTGTTTTGTGGGGTAGCGATGAAGAAACTGTCAGAGGGGTCCAGGCGAGGAGGCGGTAAGTTATGGTTTCTTGTTGAACATCAGCATTGAGCTGTTTTGAAGAGCGCGCCACAACGCGTTGTGTGAAGCAGCCGCCCTCCGTTTCTGGCGGTGGCGCCGCTATGGCAGTCGCAGCTTTGGTGTCTCCCTCTGGTGGGAAAGGGGAAAGGTTGCCTGTTCATGTGCATTTAAGGGGAGCTATGAGCTCGCCAGTTGACTCCGTCTCTTCAAGGTCCTTTCTGGCCGTACATGGGGTCTGGACCCCTCCACCATCCTCCATACCTATAAATCCCTCATTCGCCCTATCCTTTGCTACGCCCAACCTGCCTGGATCTCCGCTCCCCCTACCTTTTACAAATCCCTTCAGATCCTCAAACGCCATGCTCTTCGCCTCACTTACCGCATCCATCTCCCCTCCCCCACGCGGATCCTGTACGACCTTATTCCGTTCCCCCACCTCCTCCTTTTCCTCGAACGGATACGGATCATCTACACCTCCCATAAACTCGATCCTCCTCACCCACTGGTCTCTCCCATCCTCTCCCGCCGCCGTCCGCTGCCGCGCCTGTATTTTCACGTCCCACCTGCTCTCCATCTCTCCACTCTCCATACCCTCCCCCAAGGTGGCTTCCGCCAGCTCCCCCTCCCTGATGATGCCCTCCTCCCCTTCATCTACCCCTCCTACCAACTTTGATCCTCCCTCGCTTTTCCTGTTTGTTCCTATGGGCACCCTCTCTCCCTTCTCTCCCCCTTCCCTCCCTCCTCCCTTTCTCCCCACTCCTCCCCCGGGCTTCCCCTACTCCCATACCTCCATTCCTCCTACCATCTCCTCTGCCATTGGCGTCTTTGCTCTCCCCTCTCCCTCCCCCACCCCCTGCTGCCCCTCTTGGCAGGACCCCGGACTCGCTCACGTTGCGTGGACATTCGCGCGCCAGAGATCATCACCATCAGTTTCTCGTGTGTGTGCCATCGTGTCTGTGTTTAGTGTTCTTCGCCGTCCCTCTCTTACTTTCACCTGTGCCATCGAAGTCGTCAGTGTTTGTGCGCTGTGCCGACAGTTCTTAGTGTGTTTTTCGTCGAGTGTGAACAGCTTAGTGTTTTTTGTATTGTGTGTCTACTGTTTTTTGCCAGCGAATTTGTTCAGTCTTTTATGTGTCGTCTTTATATTTTTTCATTGTCAAACCTGAGGCTGAAGAACAGCGTAGGATGCTGCTGCCAGCCCACCTTATGTAGAGGTGTTAAAATAACAATAAAGGAAAAAAAAAGCTCGCCAGTTGGTCAGTCTGGGTGAGTCTGCAGTCAGTCTGGGGTCAGTCTCTCGTCCCTAGCTTGCTAGTCTGTCTCTCGTCCAAATTTGTGGCGCAGCGAGAGAACTCAACGAGTGGTGGCCCAGTCGGCGACTTAGTTCCCGCATCTGAGTCTGCGCATTAGGCCGCCAGTCTGCTCGAGTTGCTCAGGCAACGGTCATTGGCAGTTGGATCGATCGGTTGGTCGGTCGTGCACTGAGACACAAGATGACTTGGCCCCCTTGAGCGTCGGCGCATGTGATGTCGCCACGTGAGTCCAGTGGGCCGCGGAGTATAGCGAGGGGTAGTGATTTTGCGGCCGACACGAGAGCAACAGGAGTCAACCCACGACATAGGTCTGGTCGGTGCGAGCTGCGACGCCATGAGACGGGAGATCGGGGCGCTCTCCTGCGTCCGTTGAAGCGGCTGGCAGCAGACGGTTCGGGAGAGCATTTTGGGGGTGCTGCGCCACGTCTTCGCCAGACATAACAGTTTATTATAAGTTAAGTGATTGTAGATACGTTGTTTCATTTACTTGTTAAATTCTACTTGTTTTCTTGTTGAGGTCACAAGCCGCTTTGAATTGGGGTCGTCCCACCATTCTTCTCCGTTTTCCCACCCGCGGGAACGTGGATATTTATGAATTGGGTGGTTCGTTTTTACCTTGTGGAGTAGGGGCGGGTTAGAGCAACCTGCGGTTCGGGTTGTTCGGTAATCTCTCTATCAGTCTGCCGTACGTTAATAGCTGCCTCTGTCATGTTTGTCGGATTCGGTGTGTTAACGAATTTATTGCTTGAAGTGTAACAGCCTAATTCTTGAAATATGTTTTTATCTTACCTATCATCTTCAGCGGCGGTATATGTGTACTGTAGAGCATATTTGGCCAACCTTGTATAATTTTATGTAAGATTGCATTTCATGAGCTTTTGTTTAAATGGTCATTTTAGTATATAAAGTTGCCACCCTTCCACTGTAAGACTTTTCTTAGAAGTTAAAATCAAGTTGCGCCTCCGATGGCAAGTTAATCTTTTAAATTCTTAAGAAAAGTTTCGAAAGTAAATTCACGGTTCAGGCATCTTGTGAGTCATTGGGTAACATAAAACAGGTAGGTTTAGCAGAGTGAGATGTGTCAACTGAAGGGATGTGAGCACATAGAACAGTATGTGTATTGATTCCCGTCTTTGCTTTCTGCGGGGATATAAAGTTTGGCAGCTCCATTGGTTTTGTTTGAGATCATGAGGCTGTTATTCAGAGCTCATTCTCATTCATCAGACTTACCAACGTCACAAACACGAAGTCCACACTCACTGATGTTCTCTCACGATTTTACTTCTCATCCTGTTCCATTCGCGGAAGGTACGAGGGAAGAAAGACTCTTCGTAAGCTTGTGTTTGAACAAGAATCTTATGTTAAAAGTGCGCTTGTCTGTGGTGGGACGACGCCCTTCTTGTGAGGTCTCCAGCTGCGCCGGCCGCGGAGGCCGTGCGGTTCTAGGCGCTGTAGTCCGGAACCGCGGGACTGCTACGGTCGCAGGTTCGAATCCTGCCTCGGGCATGGATGTGTGTGATGTTCTTAGGTTAGTTAGGTTTAAGTAGTTCTTAGTTCTAGGGGACTGATGACCTAAGATGTTTAGTCCCATAGTGCTCAGAGCCATTTGAACCATTTCTCCAGCTGCAGCTTTATTGAGCAGCGCCGTAACGCAATCGCGCCGACTAAACAAACTCGTGATGAATCATATAGCTTTTCTTAGAAGCTTCTCTACTTCTTCCGTTTATCCAACATGGTGAGCGGCGAAATATATCTGCGAATTGTAGGGACAAGATTAAAGCGGGAGTTCTATTTCTTGGAGATGTTACACTTCCTCTAAATTTGTCTGATCTTACCTTCCCCACCAAGATTAGCTTTAAGCGGCCATTCCACCTTAAATAACTCCGTACTGATGCTCATTAAAATTTGTCGCTTCTGGCTCATTCTAGTGACACGTCGCGGAATATTTTGCAATTTTATTTTCTTCGAAACAGTGTGAAACTGTGTGAAATACTTTCCTGAAGCCAACTAACAAGACGTTAATCGTTGTTCTCACCTTACTAGCTCTCGTGAGCGTACAGCAAAAGTTTACTTTCGCAGTTTCGCACGTCCACATTTTTTCCGGCCTTTTTATTTACTCTTAGGAGCAGTTCGGTCTTCAGAAAAGACAACATAGGTGCAATAAATAATATTTTCATAATTCTACTGCAAAATTACTCTGAATTGCACATCTGCTGTATGACATACGTAGTCCAGTTACATTAATGTGACTGTCACTTATGTCCGTCGTCAACGTGCAATAACCACTCACAGACGTCAGATGGCAGTACAACAACGGAGGGTTTATAAAGCGTGTCGAGGGGACGCGGAAAATGATGCATTCGTTGTCGCAGTGCTGAAAATGAGTGATTTATCTGACGTGCAAAAGGACACAATGATCGGTGTTCGGGTCAAGGGTGAAAGCATTTCCGAAACGGCTAAGTCTGTAAACTGTTCGTGTGCCGCTATGGATAAAGTACACTGTGCATGGCAAAATGGTACCATCCAAAACCGGCAAATATGGAGCATCACAGACGCTAGATCTTAGGGGTGAAAGACAGCTGTGGAGATGCTTACGGGCGAATAGACGTACACCTGCTGAGCTCTTGTCAGCCCAGATGAACCAAGGGGCTACTAACATTGTCTCCACAATGATCGTTCAGCAAACGTGGCTGCATATGGGCCTCCGTCACAATCGTCTGGTCCTTGCACCCCTGATGAATGCTACTGATCGGCGACGAAAGTTGGATTCTGCAAGCCAGTACCATAAATGGATCTCCACTGAATCGCAACAGGTGGCTTTTCCTGATGAACCACTTTTTATGCCCCATTGGAGAGACGGCAGTTGGCTGGTACGGCGTGAAGCGTCTGTGGTATGTTTTCGTGGCCTCCCCCCCCCCCCCCGCGTTATATCGTCTTTCTGGAACTCGCAGTGGACCAACAAAACTATGCATCTATTGGGGACCATGTCCACCTCTACAGTCAGTTTGTTTATCCTCGCCACGATGGTATCTATCAGCAGGACAAGGCAACGTGTCACACACCTCGCAATGAACGAGCGTTGTTCTAAGCACACCAGGATTACAGTACCGTTCTACCCAGGCTACCAAACTCTCCGGGTTTAAAGCCACTCGAGCATATGTGGAAGCACCTCGACGGGCTGTTCGCTCCATAGTTCCTCATCCGGCGAACCTAGCGCAGCTGCCACGGCACTGGAGTCGGCGAGCGGTTCTAGGCGCTACAGTCTGGAACCGCGCGAAGGCTAAGGTCGCAGGTTCGAATCCTGCCTCGGGCATGAATGTGTGTCATGTCCTTGGGTTGGTTAGGTTTAAGTAGTTCTAAGTTCTAGGGGACTGATGACCTCAGAAGCTGAGTCCGATAGTGCTCAGAGCCATTTGAACCATTTGAACTGGAATCGGCGTGACTCCACATCCCTGTCGGTACCTTCCAGAACCACAATGACACTCTTCCTGCAATTCTCGCAGCGGTCAGCTCTGCAAAATATGGTTATTCAGGCTTTCGAAAGGTGGTCACATTATTATGACTGGACAGTATATAATTAATGACCGAATTTAAAAATTTAAAATACAAGCAGTAAAGGAAACAAAAGAAAAATTCGGAGTAGGTATTAAAATTCATGGAGAAGAAGTAAAAACTTTGAGGTTCGTCGATGACATTGTAATTCTGTCAGAGACAGCAAAGGACTTGGAAGAGCAGTTGAACGGAATGGACAGTGTCTTGAAACATCAACAAAAGCAAAACGAGGATAGTGGAATGTAGTCAAATTAAATCGGGTGATACTGAGGGAATTAGATTAGGAAATGAGACACTTAAAGTAGTAAAGGAGTTTTGCTATTTGGGGAGTAAAATAACTGATGATGGTCGAAGTAGAGAGGATATAAAATGTAGACTGGCAATGGCAAGGAAATCGTTTCTGAAGAAGAGAAATTTGTTAATATCGAGTATAGATTTAAGTGTGAGAAAGTCGTTTCTGAAAGTATTTGTATGGAGTGTAGCCATGTATGGAAGTGAAACATGGACGATAACTAGTTTGGACAAGAAGAAAATAGAAGCTTTCGAAATGTGGTGCTACAGAAGAATGCTGAAGATAAGGTGGGTAGATCACGTAACTAATGAGGAGGTATTGAATAGGATTGGGGAGAAGAGAAGTTTGTGGCACAACTTGACTAGAAGAAGGGATCGGTTGGTAGGACATGTTCTGAGGCATCAAGGGATCACCAATTTAGTATTGGAGGGCAGCGTGGAGGATAAAAATCGTAGATGGAGACCAAGAGATGAATACACTAAACAGATACAGAAGGATGTAGGTTGCAGTAGATACTGGGAGATGAAGAAGCTTGCACAGGATAGAGTAGCATGGAGAGCTGCATCAAACCAGTCTCAGGACTGAAGTCCACAACAACAACAACAAAGTCGTATCTATACTAGGTTGAACGTGCCAGGTATAATTAGGTATGTCGCATATTTGCGGCAACAGCGTTTGAGAAAATTGAGGCTTAAAACTCTTCATTCAGTAAAACCTGTTTATTTGATATTTTTCTGATACGTTGACAGGATTTAAATAATTAATATTGAAAAGTGGATACAAGATAGCTTTATTCGTGAAAGTCAGGGTAACAGTTTATTTTCTTGTGTGGACACAGATGAACGTTGCATTTACTACACGTGAATACTTCTTATCCTATAAAATTTGGTCTTCTACATCTTTACCTTGTGACAGTAATCTGAGAACAGTAATCTACTGCATCAGTTCGGGGAGACTTATCAGGAATCGGTTTTATACGACTCTGTTGCTGCTGCTTCTGTACTCGCTGAAGGCCTTTTCCCTGCTTGCTGAATTCAGATTGTAGTAGATCATTTTGTTTATTACGGGGAATTTTGACAGTCTCTTCCGGCAGGTGGTATACCAGCTTTGAAATCTCCATCTGTATTTCGTGGAGTACATAACCTCGGAGTTTTGTCACTAATAAAATAAAATCTTCAATTAGTAGTTCATTGGAACTTCATGTCGCAATCAAAGTGGTATGTAGCAGACGAAACAGCTTTGAGGTCAAATCTTCAAATGAGTTATGAGAAACAGCTAATAAATTATTGTGTGTATACGTAAATATACGTAAGTATTGTTGTGCTACAGATCAACGGAAATATTTGATTTCACTCCATTTTATTCCATCAGTTGCGTGCGCCCACAAAGGAACACAAACACTTCATTACACGTGTTTTAGACAAACAGCACTTTCGAATTCACTCGCACGTGTAAAGTGTTTGTTACATGATAATGTAATCGCGTCACAGATACTACAGGAAAAGCATATAATTCTCAAAACTGAAGATGCCTCTGTGTCTAGCTGTAATTGTCCAAACAGTGACGGTAACTTCGTGTATGGGTGTGGTGAACAAAGGCACGAACAGTAAGTCGCTCTAGAAGTACACTCAGGAGACAGAAGCAGCGGTCACAGGCGTTGCTAGCTTCGTACGGGATCTACACCTAACGTCACATACACTGGAAAGCAATTAACCTTTCACTTATTAGCTTCACTCTGGTATGATGCGAATTCGCGACCCGCGGCATTAAGGGTGAGCTGTGTCAATTTACAGTAAGCTTTACGTCCCTTTGATTACATTAATCTACACAAATTACTTACTTACTAACGGCAATGACAAACGAGACAAAATTACTTAATGCAAAGAGGAAACGATTAAATAGAAGCATAGAATTAATCAGAAAAGACATACAGAAACAAATGCCCAGTGTACTTAAACAGACCACCCAGAGAAAGCGAACTTTCAATTTAAAAATTTATTAGGTCAAACATTTACAAAATTAATTAAAAATGGAAACTCGCTGAATGTAAGATATTGTAGTAATTTAATTCCTCAAGTGATTCTAATTGTGGAAGCAACCAACGACAAGCCTTCGCTGAACGCCAGCATTGGCCGTCTAAGATAAACTGTACACATCAGTGTACAACAGTATGGACAGGAATTTATAAAACACAATTAAATAAAACAATTACCAAATATGAACTCTTCAATAAACAAATGAATTAGTACAAAACGCACTTTAAAAGGAAGCCCACCAGAGTTGGGTTACATGGGACTTCTAACCAACAATCGAACGCATAATTGACTTCACTTAAGTGTAATAAAACACATAGATTGCCCAAACGTGCAGAGATCAGAACGAGCTAAAAAAATTATCTATAAGTAAAAGAAAATATAAACCATGCCGGTGATTACAGCAATTAATATTAACGGCTCAGATCTAAAATTTTAAATACATACTCTCTTAGCCGCTCCGTTCCCAAAGAAATTAAAAGGAGGTACATTTGTAAATGAGTCAGAATATGCGTTAAAGTAGTAACAGACAAATGTAGTTACAAATAGCTTGCCACTGCTACCTTACAATCTGAAAGAAGAATAAAATTTTTCAAAACCAGGAACGTTGCATAAGTAGCACAAGAAGGTGACAACATTATACAGCAACGTGTTTCTAACACCTCATTACAATTAAAGGGTAATACTGATGACGTCAGTGGAGAGCACCACTTTCAATCAGTTACCTCACGGTGAAGTCGGGAAATCATTCACTTGTAAACTGATCGATGCTCGCCGTTTTCAAAATGCAGCGCTAGAGTGCCTCCACAAACGCGTTCCGTGATCCAGTTATCCATCTAAATGTGAGTACCCGACAAGCGTGAAGACAGAGTTCAGCACACACCTCCATGCCAACTCAATTCACGAAACTACGTCTACGTGGGATCGTGAACACCACCACATGCCACAGCTGTACCTGCTGGCCCCCTCTTAAGTTCAGTGTGGCAATAGACACACAGCACACCGCGTCCTAATACAGGCACTACACCACAGCCGGACTGGTGCGACTTCATCTACACAAAACGAAAGCATTCAAAACCAGCTAACACTTAAGCGAAGATACAAAGCAGATCGCGCAGACAGACGGTACCTGAGACGAGCCGGGTACTAACTTTAACTACCGGTGGATTGCGGTTATCGCTGAAACAACCGTTCTTCGGTTATATCCGCGCCAATTTAACCTGACTGTTAAAACCGCTCAAAATAAGCGGTTTCTGAAATAACTGATTTTCCGATTTGTATTCCTGTTATTGTCACTAACAGCTAAAACGTCCAGCCCTATCTTACTTGCAGCCTCTGCCAGCTCTACCTTCTTCCCAGAGTAGCCCCCATTGATATTAACAGCTCCCCATCTCATTACCATTTGTTTGCCAAGTCGTATCTTAAGAGTCCCTGGTTTGTCAGTTAGAGGTGGGACTCTGTCACCTCCAAAGGTCCGAGGTATTTTGCTCTGATTGTTGCCAGCATCATATTTAAAGTACCAGGGAAGCAGGTTGCTAGCCTTACTTGCCCCGAGTCCCATTGGGTTTTACCGCTAACGGCTGAGGGACTAACCGGTGGATTTGGTAGTCTTTGCCGTATGAGCACAAAGGTGACCACGACTCAGAATATGTCCGAGATGCCCAGCCTTATTCCAAAGTAACTGGTATCCCGACTGTCGGGACCACTTACTTGGCCACTCATACGTTGCCCGCGGTTCATGAACTAGGACATGACTACAGGAACCCACACCATGATTTCTACTCTCTTCTGCAAGAAGGAAGTCAGTACCAAGACTAAGCTATCTGTCCACCGTTCAATCTTCCGACCAACTTTGTTGTATGGGAGCGAAAGCTGGGTGGATTCAGGTTACCTTATCAACAAGGTTGAGGTTACGGATATGAAAGTAGCTAGGATGATTGCAGGTACTAGTAGATGGGAACAATGGCAGGAGGGGGTTCACAATGAGGAAATCAAAGAAAAACTGGAAATGAACTCTATAGATGTAGCAGTCAGGGCGAACATGCTTAGATGGTGGGGTCATGTTACACGCATGGGAGAAGCAAGGTTACCCAAGAGACTCATGGATTCAGCAGTAGAGGGTAGGAGGAGTCGGGGAAGACCGAGGAGAAGATACCTGGATTCGGTTAAGAATGATTCTGAAGTAATAGGTTTAACATCAGAAGAGGCACCAATGTTAGCACTGAATAGGGGATCATGGAGGAACTGTATAAGGGGGGCTATGCTCCAGACTGAACGCTGAAAGGCATAATCAGTCTTAAATGATGATGATGATGATGATGATGATTCCTGTTATTTTCTGTAATAAACGTAGTTCAAATGGTTCAAATGGCTCTGAGCACTATGGGACTTAACATCTGAGGTCATCAGTCGCCTAGAACTTAGAAGCACTTAAACCTAACTAACCTAATGACATCACACACATCCATGCCCCAGGCAGGATTCGAACCTGCGACCGTAGCGATCACGCGGTCCCAGACTTAAGAGCCTAGAACCGCACGGGCACACCGGCCGGCAAACGTAGAAGTCGAACAAGATAAATACCATCAAAACATTAAACGAAATATGCAAATAAAAAAAAGTTATTCCGTCCACCACTCCATGCATTTCTCGGAAAGTGACAAATGGCTGAAAACAACAAAAATCATCAGTTTTTTCCTGTTGTTGACGGTCCGTGGACCCGCACCGTAGAAGATACTGCTTAGCGACAGTATGTAATACAATCCAGATTACTGCTATATCAGCAGTCTCGCTTTTATTACATAATTCTGCTTTGTTTCTAATTTTTTTAACATTCTGCTCAAAAATAAAGTTGTATTCGCGGATAATACCACTACTTAGTTGACAACATCGGTAGCTCCGTGAGGCTATTTGCAGATGACACGGTTGTCTACAAGAAAGTAGCAACATCAGAAGACTCGTACGTACTCCAGGAGGACCTGCAGAGGATTAATGCATGGTGCGACAGCTGGAAGCTTTCCCTAAACGTAGATAAATGTAATATAATGCGCATACATAGGGGCAGAAATCCATTCCAGTACGATTATGCCATAGGTGGTAAATCATTGGAAGCGGTAACGACCGTAAAATACTTAGGAGTTACTATCCGGAGCGATCTGAAGTGGAATGATCACATAAAACAAATAGTGGGAAAAGCAGGCGCCAGGTTGAGATTCATAGGAAGAATTCTAAGAAAATGTGACTCATCGACGAAAGAAGTAGCTTACAAAACGCTTGTTCGTCCGATTCTTGAGTATTGCTCATCAGTATGGGACCCTTACCAGGTTGGATTAATAGAAGAGATAGACATGATCCAGCGAAAAGCAGCGCGATTCGTCATGGGGACATTTAGTCAGCGCGAGAGCGTTACGGAGATGCTGAACAAGCTCCAGTGGCGGACACTTCAAGAAAGGCGTTACGCAATACGGAGAGGTTTATTATCGAAATTACGAGAGAGCACATTCCGGGAAGAGATGGTCAACATATTACTACCGCCCACATATATCTCGCGTAATGATCACAACGAAAAGATCCGAGAAATTAGAGCAAATACGGAGACTTACAAGCAGTCGTTCTTCCCACGCACAATTCGTGAATGGAACAGGGAAGGGGGGATCAGATAGTGGTACAATAAGTACCCTCCGCCACACACCGTAAGGTGGCTCGCGGAGTATAGATGTAGATGTATTTTGGCATCACTTGTAGTCAGTGCTAAAGTATGAAAACTAAGGATGAAGAATTCAGGTTTTCGAGTTGACTTGTCCGTCTTCAAGGGCTAGAAGCAGATATAGACATATCATGTAGACACGGCCAGCAGATCAGTTACTCCTATTTTTATTGTATACTTGGGATGATTTGTTGTTAAATTTTCAATTTATTACTGTTACCACAGTTTACTCCCACTTTTATTATTTCATACGAATGGCAGACGTATCTCTACTCTTTTAAAGGCAATGGAGCATTTTGCTATGTCACTTCGTAAAAATATTTCCAGTCAAGGGTCAGCGCCATTCTCTAATGCAACAAATGTCCGGCAACGACGACGAGAAACTACCGTAGAAATCACGTGGGGCAAGTCTTGCACACTATACGGACGCGCAAATCTTAAGCCATTACACACGGCAACAGCGACGTTATTGTGTCAGCAGTTCTCTACCAGTTCTTATGCTATGTGTTCGCTGCTCGTTTCTGTCAGCATTGTTGTTAAAATAAGACTGATCGCTTTTCACACATTCTGTAATAACGCAATTGCCGGCCGGTGTGGCCGGGCGGTTCAGTCTGGAACCGCGCGACCGCTACGGTGCAGGTTCGAATCCTGCCTGGGGTATGGATGTGTGATGTCCTTAGGTTAGTTAGGTCTGAGTAGTTCTAAGTTCTAGGGGACTGATGACCTCAGGTATTAAGTCTCATAGGGCTCAGAGCCATCTGAACCATTTTTGATAATGCAATCCCAAACAAATGCAAATTTTGTGAATAAAAATAACTCTATTTTAAAAAGTTTTTTTTAAAGTAAAAATTTGTCACAGCTTCTATAACTAATTGATTTTTTTGTGTTTATTTACTCGGTTATTGGTGAAAAAAAAATCATCTGTTATAAACGAGACCAAACCAATACCGAAAAATACTGGTCATTCAGAACTAAAATACCGGTATCGGTTTTTCCCAGACCAATAGGCACCTAGCGAACAGCGCTTTCAGACATACATGAATTGGAGAGAAACCGTTGGGATCCACTGAGGACTGGCTTGAAGTGGTCCAACATGGTCATTAATTAGTAGGTGAATTATCCGAAACTAGTAAAACCTACATAACAGTAATTAGGGTTTTAAGTCTTCAACCGTAAAGATTATACATGCGCGACGTCAAACATTTAACACATTGAGTAATTTGTAAAGAAATCCGGCGTCTGAAGCGGTTTTATGCATCGAAGTTCGAGTCTTTGAAGACTCGGGAGTGGCAGTGGGATGGAGAGTTACTGGTATGTAATAAGAACAATATACAACTGTACGTCATACGTATGTGAACAAACTGTTTCCAGTAGGTTCTAGAGCGTTACCAGAGTGGTCGCAGTTCCTCAGGTGCGGCGGATTTTCGTGTCTGAAACGCTCGTATGTCGGAGACGTCGTCCAGGTTGCCAGCGCGCCTGCCCCTGGCTGCCTCAGTGCGCTGCGGGTGGCCTGCATTCCGGCGCGCGCCTAGCCCACCGCTTTCTCTTCTCTCCTCCCTGGGCCGCGCTGGAGAAGCCAGCCCGACCCAGCCCGGTCCGCTTCTTTTGTGCCGGAGCTTCTTTTGTTCGCCAGCCCGCTGCTCCGGGCGGCCCCTTGCGCCGAAATTGATGGAGGATTGTGAACTAATATATCACCCCGGCAGCGCCCTCCGCCGCTATTAATTACTGCGCCCTATCGCGTCTGCGGAAACACACATCCGCGAGCGCCCGCAGCGGTCACCGCAGGAGGAATTGTTGCGCGTTCCTCGTGGGAGGAGGGCGTGTCGACTCGGCCAGCACTGCTCCAAGACTTCTTTGTACCGATGGAAAAAGTCTGAATGGACCTTCTAAACACCTTACAGCTCTACAGTGAACTAGCAAAAGAGCAATTTACAACTACCAGATTCGTCTAATAGCTTTAAAGGAAACGTCCACACTTTTTGGAGCCCAATAAATGATAATAATTCTAAGAAACCTCTGTAGTGGTAATAGGCACGTACTTACAAATCGTCTGAGATGAATCCGCTAGAGCAGTCAAGAACCAGCACTGACCTTTTGACATGACACCTCAAGCCACACATGTACCAATATTATTATAAATTGGTACCTACATAAATTAGTATGTTATGTGCCCCCAATGCGTTAGTTATAGTAACGACGCAGCAAATTGGCTGCCTGCCCCAAAGTACTAATCCTGAAATGTCGCGTGCACTATTCACTGTTTAAAATCGTTACCACTCTCAGCTAGCGAAATGACATAGTAACTGCCTGACGAAGTGGTGTTGTGGTGGCCGTGTGAGCGGATTAATTGATTAACGATATTATTGTTCAAAAGCGTTATGCTAATTAGACACGATCAAAAATGTTTAAAAAAAGGTTCAAATGGCTCTGAGCACTATGGGACTTAACTACTGAGGTCATCAGTCCCCTAGAACTTAGAACTAGTTAAATCTAACCAACCTAAGGACATCACACACATCCATGCCCGTGGCAGGACCTAGCGCCTAGAACCTCTCGGCCAACCCGGCCGGCAAAAATGTTTACTACATATATAAAACGTCATTTTTCTTCTATTCATTGCATTGTATTTCAACAGCCTCATTTTAGTCTCGCTGTGTGTGTTGATGCAGTGGTTAGCACACTGGACCCTCATTGGGAAGGACGGGGTTTTAAATCCGCTTCCAGCCATCCAGATTTTCCCTAAATCGATCCATAAAAATGCCGGGATGGCTACTATAAAAAGGCACGGGCGACTTCATTCCCCATTTTTGAAAGAGTCCGAGCGTGTGCTTGGTTCCTACTGACTACGATGTCGACGGGACATTCAATCCTAATGTTCCTTCCTTAATGTAGTTTCATATTGCTTCCTACAAATATGACCGCATTTGAAGATGGCTGCCTTTGCAATGTACTATAAGAAATCTACTTTACTTCCTTTTCAAATTTATGAGATAGCAGCTGGCCAATACGAGTCCCGCACGCCAGCGAGTTGGTAGTACTTGAAAGCAAACAACAAAGCATTCTTCCTCTTACATCTTCCAGCCACGCAGTGCCAACGTAACTTACTCTTCTGCCCGTGAGGAAAGGGGCCAAATTTCCTCAGTTTACAGCCGGATTCACCAGCATAAATTAAAATTAAGCACAGTATTACTGTCCCGGTAAATATTTTTCTCCATATACATGTTCCGCAAGTCACCGTATCGTACATGGAGAGGGTACCTGGTACAACTTTTGTCCATTTCCTTCCTGTTCCAGTCGCTAATATAGCAAGGGAAAACAATTTCCTATACTTCTCCGTGCGAGCCGTAATTTCTCTTATCTTCGTATTTCGTGTACCCTACTTTGGTAGCAGTAGAAACGCTCTGTATTCAGCTTCAAATACCTGTTCTCTAAATTTTCCCAATAGTGTTCGCGAAAAAAACGTTGTCCTCCCTCCAGGGACTCCCATTTTCCTTCACGAAGTATCTCCGTAGTAGTGCTGTGTTCATCGAACAGGTAACAAATCTAGTAGCACGCCTCTAAATTGCTTCAACGTATTCATTCAATCACAGCTTGCGCGGATCCCAAATACTGTAACAGAACTCAACAATGGGTCGCACTAGTGCTCTGTACGCAGTCCCCTTTATAAATGAGTTGAAACTCTTCGATAAAGTCGAAGTCGACCATTTGTGATTTGTTTGTTACTGGGCAGAAATGCTACACTCTTAAAAAGCTCTTGATGGTAATTTTGGATTCGGCTGTCAGTTGCTA
Source organism: Schistocerca americana (assembly GCF_021461395.2). Classification (NCBI taxonomy): domain Eukaryota; kingdom Metazoa; phylum Arthropoda; class Insecta; order Orthoptera; family Acrididae; genus Schistocerca; species Schistocerca americana. The sequence goes on along the minus strand of NC_060123.1, from coordinate 631,249,174 downwards.
GATGCGCATTATTAAAAAAAGGTGGACTGCACGAATACCTTATTCGGACCGTTTGATGACCGTTCCGCTATAGAAAGTGGAACAAAAGGACAACTAAGTGAGTTCAGGTTGTCGCAGTTCAGTAGCATATACATACCAAAGAAAAATTTAAATAATATTGTGGCAAAACAGTCACAGACGACACACACCTCGATTCGTTCGTTTCGTTCTTCAGACGCAGCCATCATATTACAATCGTTGCCCTGGAGTCAGCCCCACTCGGTGTCACCTCATGTTTTGCTGTGGCGACGTGGTACTTTCGACGCCCGAATGTGCTACTGCCAGGATAATGAGTATCTGATGATCCTGGTTATCTGATGAGCGAAACCGGTAATAGCGGATAACAATGTGTACAATCTCCGGCTGTTTTATCTGGACGGTAAATGCATTGGTCACGGTGTACCCGGCATGCAATACTTGTATTTGCCAAAAAACTGCTTAAATAAAAGAAATCATTTGGATCAAATCTCATATCAACTACAACGAAATATCAGCCCAAACAACAAAAGATGTAAACGAAAGTGCAAGATAGCTGAGATAAAACCATATAAGCAAACTTCCTTTTCACAATTAAACGGCAAATACTGCTTATGTATGAGTGGTAAAGAAAATAAAGGCGAAAAAATTGGATAAAACCTACGCTGGTGGACATCTGTTCCGCAAAGCCCCGAGACGTGAAAAAATAGCGTCCATTTTATGAATGCGCCACAACCATGGATATTTTCCCTCCTACTTGTATGAAAATCAGCATAATTTAACACTTACCTCTATCGACGTCATAACCCAACAAAACATGAACTAAATCAAGTCAGTGTGAATCTCATGAGTGCAGCAAGAGCTAACTTTCTAAACAAAGGCTTGAACTTTCCTTTGTGCTTGCAGGCCACCGCTTTGCATATTTTCTGCACAAAAGTCTAAAAGGAAAGATTGGTGCCACTTTGAAGAAATAACGGAATAACCTTGTTAGAACCAACACTCGGTTATCTATCGATTTGTAGTAAGGAGTGACATCGTATTTTTGTGGTGGTATCATTCTGGTAGCAGGTATGACGTCAGGCCTCTAAGCGCGTTTCTGGCCATTGAATTTGCAGAGCCATGAGGGCAGAACGCAACAAAAGTCAAACCAGTATGCGGAGTGGTACGTACTTAGATGTGCAAACGATTAACAATTCAGCCAATGGTGAGCAGAAGAACCACCGTTGCAAGCCTCCGTGTTAACTGAAATTTGACTAATTTTGACTTCGTAGCCTTCTCATGAGATGTATTTTATAGGATACGATATCTTACTTTAAGAAATACCCTCCACCAACGAGTACAGACGTAGATTGTGAACGTCCAACTATTTATTAACAAGGAGCCCGCGCCTGCTCGTCAGCACCGATTTCGTCCAAATGTATGGTGGTTGCGGACAATGGCCTGAAATGAAGGTGACAGAAGGGGAACTCCAGATGGCAAAGAGTTTAGAAAACAGTGCTTCTCGGAGCGGTCGGGCGAGGCACGATCCGTTAACGTTAGCATAGTCTCCACGGAGACCTTGGCGCGACGGAAAGAGAACAGAACGGCAATTCGTGGATCGTGGTGTAGAAACCTGTGGGAACATCTTTATTTTTTTTATTTTGTACGTTAAGTACAGCGCAAATAAACCGAAATAACGGTCCATATATTGTATTTATTAGTATTTTCACGAGAGGCATCGTAAGGCAAAGGATATTGTGGGACCTTGCATAAGTTTCTAGGAAGGGATTGTAAGCCCTAAACGAGAACTTCGTACATAAAATTACTTTCTTTTCGTGTTTTACATCTGATGGTTTACACGTGCGGGTGTGATATTATAAAGACAGGGGAATTAACCGACCGCACGCAGCTGCCGAAAGCTTCACGAAGAAAATGAAACAAACGCAATACGAAATCCTGTACGCTTTAATTATAATCCCTTCTTGGAAAATTATTTGCAGAGTTCAAAAAATGGCTCTGAGCACTATGCGACTTAACTTCTGAGGTCATCAGTCGCCTAGAACTTAGAACTAATTAAACCTAACTAACCTAAGGACATCACACACATCCATGCCCGAGGCAGGATTCGAACCTGCGACCGTAGCGGTCACGCGGTTCCAGACTGAAGCGCCTTTAACCGCACGGCCACACTGGCCGGCTGCAGAGTTCTCGTGGGTGTAAGTACACTACATTCTTGGAAATTATTTGCAATGAGAAATGTTATTTGCCTTTCCTTTTCAAGTCTTTTATGAAGATATTAATAAACAGAATGTATGGAGCATTTTTTCGGTTTATATGAGGTTTAAGAACGGTAAAAACTGAAAACAGAGAAAGTAGTTTTGCATTGGAGCTCGACCCTACGACACTAGGACACCGTTCAGTGCTCTTTCCACTGGTCCAGTCGCTGCGTGGAGACTATGATAACATAAATATCTTATGTCTCCCGACCAGCGCCATAATCACTATTATGGCTAATCGCTTGGTCGTCTGGAGCGCTCCACTTCTGTCTATCTCATTTCTATCCAAGCGCAGCATCCACTAAGTGGTCTTGTCCCCTGTTCGGCGATTGCGCATACACATGAGAAGCTCCGTCATCCACCATATTGAGTTGGGATACACGCATTCGGCTGTTTTACTCAATAACATATCGCGTTTTAGTGGTGTTTTATTTTTACGGACGACGGATGTTGCGTATCGATTTCCGAGCTTTTTAGCGCTAATGTTTTATTATATGGCCGGCCGTGGTGGTCTCGCGGTTCTAGGCGTGCAGTCCGGAATCGCGCGACTGCTACGGTCGCAGGTTCGAATCCTGCCTCGGGCATGGATGTGTGTGATGTCCTTAGGTTAGTTAGGTTTAAGTAGTTCTAAGTTCTAGGAGACTGATGAACTCAGATGTTAAGTGACATAGTGCTCAGAGTCATTTGAACCATTTTTATTGTATGTTACCCTGATTATGTAGCTCTATGTGCCCTGAAACAAGTAATCATCTAAAAATAGAGGAGTAAATAAAGCTGAAGCTGTTTATTAGCACCCAAGGAAACAAAAACTGTCCGGAAAATCTTTGTAATTGATTCGTGTTGCTGAACAAGTGAAGTGCCCATCACAAACAATGCAGGGAACAGTGATTTCTGCTGGAACGTCGGCTGCTGTTACACATCCCCCACATGCGAATCTCCCACATGCTCTGTCCCGAGTATTTCACAGTGTCATTACGTTTGAGTTGGGAGAGGAACATGCGTGCTTAGCGACCAGCTGAGTGCAACTCTAAGAAGTGCTCACGATGAAACATCACGCGTCGTTTTGGGGTGTTTTGTGGAGCAGAATTCGCGGAAAACGTTGGCAGTGCTGCTTGCACGATAGTTTGAGACTAGGAGTGTTTTGGCAAAGCCTCCACCATATGTGGCAATGTAAAACTTAGGGTAAAAAGGCGGCCGTTTCCTGTGTCTTCTGTGATGTTCATTAACAAGCCTCAGTGCCGTGTCACTCTTTCTTGAAAGTGATTTCCGGGCCTGTTTTATACTGCCCACCGTGTATAAGCGTCCGTCGTAGGTCATACTTCAGCGGGTGAACTTTGACTAAACATTTTCGTAGTGCCCGAGAGTAGGTTATTTATAACAGTCCGCCGGCAAATGTTTACACTGTCGTCCGCTTTGCAGTTACATCGTGTGTAGATGACTTATATTCTGGTACTGGACAACACATCTGAAGGTAGCGTGGATTTCGTTGTTCTCTGTTTTGGCGAATTTACAGAACCAGAGCAGATGAAACATTACAGGCCATAAGGGCATAAGTGACTGCCACGGCGTAAAAATATTGGCAGCATTCTCTCGCCGGTAATGAGAAAAAGGTTGCTGTCGTTCTCACCACCACCAGCCGGTGACAAACATGCTTATAATCTACTGCTTGGCACACAAAGTTACAATGAGGACTAACATCTTGGGGAATACATCAGTCGCTCATAGCAATAGTCTCTTAAATTACGCCCCATGTGCTGAAGAGATCAAATCTCTAAATAATTTGTACCAATACCTTCAGATTAGCTGCAGTATCCAGAGTATTTAAAGCTACAAGGAATACTTTTTAATTTATGATGATTTCTCACAGGTTCGTGAAATCCGTATATCTAATAGGAAAGCTATGCAAGATGAGTGGAATCGTTAACGGAAATGTAAATTTAGTAATATCGAAAGGTGATACGACACCGGAAGACAGGTTCAAATGCCCATCAGATCGTTCGGAAATAAGTTTTCCGTTATTTCCCCGAATCTTTATAGGCGAATGCTGCCATGGTTCCGTTAAAAAGAGCACGTTAGACTTGCTTCTTCTTTCTTCCATAATCAAGATTGTACTCCGAAGCTTTTTCCTCGTCTTCCCTCCTTCTTAGTAAAAAGATATTTGAATTCAGGAAACAGTATAATTATTCCAAATAATTTCCCCAAAAAATCTCCAATCAAACGTATATAATTCTCTATTTGTGGACTTCACCAAATGTCATGTTCTGTACCTTTCGTCTGCGTGATTAACGAATCATAACTAAAAAGTTCTTCAATTCTACAAACATCTCTTAATTTACTGCTAGTCTGTCGGAAAATCACTTACATTTAATTGTGGCCAGGACAGATGACATGCCTGAATTTTGGAAACTGTTTTGTAACTTCTCTGATAGATTAAAACTGTATGCTGGACCGACACTTGAACCCAGAACTTGCATTGCCTTTCAAAAACAATTTTCTTACCTATTGAACTATCGAGGCGCGACTTTTGACTGGGCTCTGCAGCCACAGTCTAGACGGCATCCCCTCCGACTACTTTCCTGTCTTTCTCGAGTGCGAGTTCTGCTAGGTGTATAAGAGAAATTCTGTGAAGTGCAGAATGTTGAAGAAGCATTACTGGTGGGAACAGAGCCGTGAGAGCGGTCCGAGAAACACATTTGGGAAGGAGATATTTCGGGTTCGAGATCCGATCGTTCACACAGTATTAATTTGCCAAGAAGTTTCAAAACAAACTTGTTTTTGAAGGAACCATCCTTCATTTGTCTTAAGTAATTTAGGAGTACTATAGAATGTCTGCGTGGGAAACTGAATCTTAGTAGACGTGAAATTGCGTCTATTGTATGACCTACTACGCCTCTTCTCTCGATGAAAGTTTTGACGATGATCTCCCCGCAGGATGGGACCGTTGAGTTTAGTGGCACCTTTGGATATATTCAAGAGGCGTAAGTTATGTATCGACATCGGGATTCACACTCCCTTTTTCCTTTCAACACCAACAGCAGAAACGTTATATTACAATCCACACGCGTCCATGATTCACGTCCAGTAAAGAATCACACTTAAAGCAGAACACTCAAGATCCGAAAGGAAAAGCGTCCACTGGATGCAAACGAGGAAAGCCTTTCCTATTTACATGATTGAACATCTAGAACGTACTCCTGCCATTAATGACATGCATCACCATTTATCGCATTAGGTGTTCCAAATTACTTTTGTGAGAAACGAAGTTTATGGAAGTGAACAAGAAAAACCATTTTGATGCTTTCTGACAGCGTAATAATTCTATATTTCTTCTTTTTCAGGTAATACCAACCTCCACCAGAAATAATATCGGGAAACTCCAAGAACTTCTTCCAGCACACAGTAAGCACTAGCTAAAAAATATGTACATCGTTTTTAAATACATTAGTGATAATCTATAGAGCACTTTTCTGCTCTCTAGATTATTCCTACTAGTTTTAACCAGCTTCGTATCAGTTTTGTAGCTAGTGACGGGCTGATGGGTTTTACAGTCCGATACTCAAACATAATTCAAATTTCAAGACTGGTAGTGTGTCCTTCTCAGCCACGTATTGGAAATGCGGAGCGCAGTGTGTGCATAGCGGTCACACTGCATTGTTATCACGCAGGGAAGTTTGATGTGAATATATTTTGTAGATAGTGGTCCGTCCATTTAGTTCTTGTGCTTCCTGATTCACCTCTTTTTCAGCTTCTCCTCTGTTGTTACTTTTATCGTATCTGCACTTGTAAAAGTACGAGTGAATTGATACGTAACGCAAAATTCAGATTTCATATATAGCCATACCTGAGTAACATTGCACAACAGTAATGTACTACAGTATTGTTCTCCCTAGGCTGCTCAATAATATTGTGCACTAATACTGTGATTCGAAATGTTGGACGATAGAGACTCTGCTGCTGCGATAATTTGTCTAATTTTTTGCAAGCAGAAAAAGAAAGTGGATTGAAAATTGGTTCGAGGAGAGTCAAAGATATCTCATGAAAACTTCCTGAGACTAAACGAAAAAAAGAGTGTCATAATCAACATTTGGTGCTTCATGGAAAAAAGCTCTTCCCATACACTGGCGTCCCCACAGGTAGGCGCTTGCCGACCTCACCATGATAATTGGTGCGGACGATCGTATGCCCATGATCAAAAACTCAAATAATACAATGTGAGACACACTTCCACCAAGTCATCACTTATCTATTACGCTACGATACCTTGCTACCTTCAAATGTTTCGAAGACTTGAGATTTACTAGTGCAGTTTGACCTTACATCATTTGAGACGTAGTTACGGAAACGTATCATGCAGTAATACATGCATTAAAGGCTTACACTCCGATAATCAATGTGTACATGACAATAAATATCTAGATATACTTTTATTCGTAACTTCCCATTAATTAGATTTCTTATAAAGATCTTCCTTCGTGGCTGTTCCTTGTATTTTCTGAGCAACAAATCATACAATTCATCACGCCTAATTAACACTTCCGCTTTTTCTCCCCTTATACCCCATCAATGCTGGCAATGATTTATTCGTCTCGGTACACTCTAATACTCATGCTCTTTCATCTTGTTCCCAACTCAGTTTCCACCCCCTTTGCTTATGTAGAACGTGAGGGACTCTCAATGATTCTGTCAACACCGCCCACAGACTCACAATATTTCCAGGAAGCGCAATATCTTTCCCAATATTATTGTGCAGTCTCTTAATCTCACTCCTAGTCGGTTAATTTTACTGCACATTCGGGAAATACCGCAAATAGGAGAGACCGCCTACAGGCATCTTAAGAGACGAGCAATGGTGAAGATGAATGTGTTCGATATGTAGACGTGAGATCGGAGTTTACCATTTAGTGAATGAAGCAGTGGTGGCAGGTTATGTCGTGCTAACGTTCTACAGCATATTGTAAATATCGTACCAACGTATGTTACAATACTTTTTCCGTGATAATTAGAAACCAGTGTCACAGTCCTGAAATAATCAGCCGCGCTATCATCAACTCGCAGAAGGGATGCAGCTGTCTCTTTCGGGTGTCAAAGCTCTGATGTAATCACTTCTGGCACTATGAGTGCTCAGTTGCTCACAGCACCAGGACAGTAATTTTGTTTCAAGGTGCGTGTGACGTACTACGCTGGCGTAGAGTGTGAAGGATTTCTCAACAGCAGTCCGCGCAGTGGCACGTGTCAAGGGCACTATTTGTCAATTCACCTAGGATTCGATACCCGCTCCTATATTCATGGCTTGTCACTGTATTTTATTCCTCGTAATGTGAAATTACGCGTTATAAAATGTAAATATGTGTAAACAGTTCAATTTCTATAAGTAAAATTAAACATGTGTATTTAATTTACATAATTATGAGTAGATACTGGGAGGTCAAGAAGCTTGCACAGGATAGAGTAGCATGGAGAGCTGCATCAAACCAGTCTCTGGACTCAAGACAACAACAACAACAACAACAACAATTACGAGTACTACCCTTGAAAGTCAAAAGGGTCAGATGGTGGTAAAAAACCGATTATACGAGGAAATTTGGTACGAAATCGTTTTATGTAGGTAACTAAACTAAAGAGGCCTTTTCAAATAGATCTTTGGAGGAGAAAGTGCGACTTAAAGAGTTAGGTAGATATACTCGAATGTAATCTATCAGCAGGAGGGCATGGGAATAGGCTCACCTTGGCTCAAACTATGTGAGTAGAAGCAGGTAGGTGCCCCTTTCGGGTTCCTAGAATATTTCACCTGAGTGGGCCATAGGACAAGGTAAAGTGTTCTCTAAAGATTTCCACGTACGGTATTAGAACCTTTGGGCAGCTGTTCATTTAATGGCGCGGTAGCCCAGTGATCAAGTGAACCGGCAGGCAATTTGTCGGTTCGAATTCGATTCCCGCTATGTTATATAATGTTATCCTTTCCATGTCTTCCGCCAACAGCTGCGTGTATTTAACGTTCCGACGACAACGAAGTTTAAAATCGGATTGTTCTCTTAAGGATGAGTGAAGAAATAGGCTGTACACCTGTCAAAGGAACCAGCCCGGCATTTGCCTGGAACGATTTAGGGAAATACAGGATCCAGATGGTCGGGCCCAGGATTTAACCGTTATCCTCTGGAATGCGCTGACCATTGCGCCACTTCCCACGCTGCTCCAAACGCTAATAAAATGGGAAGAAGCCTTCATAACTGGTATATTGCGAAGTAGCCATCTGCTAAGGACTACGCAGCAGTTTCCAGATATAAAGGTAGATGCAGAAATAAAGAATTCCCTACGGAAGTAATCATGTTAAAAGAAATCCCGGAGGTAAGAAGTCAGCTCCAGTGAGGAGTCGGCGCAAAATCTGGAACAAGAATTGCGACGCAGGCGCGTAATTCACGCTCATTCGTGCTCTGAGACTGCCATCTGTATGCCGCGCTCTACTTTGTCCGAGTTTCCATAACTTGTGATTGCCGTCGCGGGTAATACGATAAGAAGGCGGGTTGCGCGCTAGGCCGGCAGTTAGAATAGGAATGCGGGCCCGGCGCTGCCCTGCTGCGTACACGCGCGCGCTCGTCCCGGGCCGCACGGGCGCCACTCTATATAATCAACCGGCAGTGCGCGCGCCCTGAATTTGTAAGTCTGCTGCGCCACAGCGCAGGGCACCGGGCGCGGAATTATATTTTAGTGCGCGACCACTTTGCGAGATGGCGCCGTAAAATACTCGAATTCGGCGCTCGCGGCAACACAATGGCTGGCCACGCTGCGGCGCTGCCCGTTTCCGCTTCCGACCGCCGCGCAGTCCTTGAACGCTGTCCAGCGGTTGAACTCCGACCAAAAATTTATGGTTTACCCGCTGCCGGTTGAGGGCCCTCCGTTCCGCTGCGTCGCTATTGGCTGCCGGGGCAATTTATGCCAAGTGTTGCATTTTCCATCCGCACGCATCGCTAATTGCCCGCAGAGTTGCAGCGTTTTTTTAGCGGGTCGTGTCCACTTACGAAATAGTGCGTCATAGCTCTGCCCGCCTCTGTAACGCACAGTAGTACGGTATGATTCCACCAAGGTGTACCTTGTTTTGCTCCTGCCGTACAAGTTTTTTTCCACTGTATTTGTCAGCAAAAATACAGGACATTTGTCGTATAAGTGCAGGTACTTCTATTGATGACTAAGGACAGTGTACTGGACATCATTATATCAGTATTATTTCGCTTCATTAGCACACTGCCGGCCGGGGTGGCCGAGCGGTTCTAGGCGCTACAGTCTGGAACTGCGCTACCGCTACGGTCGCAGGTTCTAATCCTGCCTCGGGTAGGGATGTGTGTGATGTCATTAGGTTAGTTAGGTTTAAGTAGTTCTTAGTTCTTGGGGACTGATGACTTCAGAAGTTAAGTCCCATAGCGCTCAGAGCCATTTGAACCATTTGCTGATACAAGGATGCAAAACGCATAGTATATACTGACATGCATAGTTCGTGGCACAGTTACGACAGTGCAGAAAACATCAGCTGGTAAATTATGTGATTACTTTGTGGGGAGATTGTTAGATGCAGAGAAAAAAAACAACTAACTCTCTCAAGTGGATACATACTTAGTTACCTATACCCATAAGACCCTGTACGTCAACTGACGAGCCAAAACGGCATGACCACTACGACTACTTCACAAGGCAAGACTGAACACTGTCTGGTGCCGATGCGGAATGTAGTGCAGTAAGGAAAGTACGTAAGTAAAGCAGAAAGATATAGGGAATCCTCCTAGGGACGATATGGGCCACAAATGTGTTACGGAAGTGATCCGATCACCGGATCAAAGGCGCAGGAAGTTAATGCGTGTGTATGTGTAATGTCCTAGCTCGAGGACGGTTGTATAGAACAATAGAACGTGGATGGGCTGAAGCTATATAAGTGGGATAGCAAATTCCACGGATGGTCAAAATGAATGCATTCAGGACAGACAAAATACCATCACCTAGAAGCAGGCTAAGAATATTGGGGGATGAATAACCCATTTTTCAGTTACTTAGGGTCGGTGATAGTATCTGATGACTATGCTTGGATAAGCGTGTAAAGTTACTATATTAAATTCTAAGCGCTATTGACCAGAAAGGGTCAAATTAGTATGGCAGAATTAATTTAATTGCGTGAAAGGACGTACAACGGCGCCTTCATCGTCCTTAATATCTAATGACCGACAGAGGTCATTCTGGATAGTGCTATCGGATATGTACCAAAATAGTGTCTTTATGCGAGTCTTTCGCCTTTTGGGCGTTCTGTATTAATGTTGGACCCTGCCTCTTTAGGCAGTTTGTAGTTTTTGTGTGTTCCGAAGAAGGCGTGGTTATCCGCGCTGAAACCCAGGTCAACATCCGGTTTCTATTTGCAATCGAGGCAGATGCTTTATAATCATTAAATTATTCACGATTGCTGACGCGCTGCAATGTTAAAAGTTCTCAAGGAAATATAAAGGTTCTTCAAATTGGAACAAAGTTTACGATTTTAAGGCAATAATTTCACAGTACAAAGCTTTCACTCAGAAAAACAGAAATTTATTTTAAAGGAACTGCAGAATATCTTTGGATGACCTTTAACAAAAACCTCTTACTGGGAAAGTGATCAATAAGTAACACTACACTTCACATGAACCAATTAATAACAGTTTTAGCAATTTGCTGTGGGATCGAACGAATAATGACAATATCCAAAATTTCTTTACAAAAGATGATGATGATGATGATGATGATGATTATGATGATGTTTGGTTTGTGGGGCGCTCAACTGCGCGGTTATCAGCGCCCATACAATTTCCCAACCTTTGGTCAGTCCAATTTCGCCACTTTCCTGGATGATGATGAAATGATGAAGACAACACAAACACCTAGTAATCTCGAGGCAGGTGAAAATCCCTGTCCCCGCCGGGAATTTACAAAATATAACATGCCCCAAGGGGTGCAATTATACTAATAATAATTCTAGCGTAGAAGCAACCAGATGATTGGAATAAAGGGCAAAAAACCTGATCTAGAAAACAAATAATTCTGAACAATACATGATAACTGCAATTAGAGGGGACAAGATGTACATACAGTGAATACCATGAGCGAAATTCTTAATGCTCACCATCTTTTTTATTAAAGCGTTAGCATACGAACTTATTTCTTTAAAATATATAAAAATAAAACAACAGTGGAAAAATACACCAGACTCAACACACAACCTGGAGGTATGTTAACATACAAAAATAAAACCCTTTTCCTTAACATTGAATTTAGTGACCACTTGGAGAGCACAAGCTATTAAAGCAAATTGAGTCAAAGACTCTGAGGGGTAACACAAAACAAATACAATGTATCTTGTATCAGAATTCCGTGTCGGAGTGACCTCCTCTAACATCGTCGCTTATAATGCTAGTCCCGGCTACTCACTGAGCCCGACCACTCGACAACCACTACTCAACAGTGTACTGCTAGACCGCTGCGTGAAAACAAGTATCATAAGCCCCAACCACGCTCGAAGACTCTCGGTCACGCATACCAGTACAAGTGTCATTAGCAACCAAGTTTAACATAGGCGACTCGAGCACAGAGCATACATTAGTGAACATTAAAATACGGGGACCACAGCTGCGTGAACACAGAAATCACCTGTAAGTGCGGTGACACAATTTCAACCGAGTGTACAAAATGTAAATTAGAAATACACACGGATGCTACGGCAAAATCAAAGGAACAGTCAATCCCAGGTAGATGCCGTGTTTCTTGACTTCCGCAAGGCGTTCGATACAGTTCCCCACAGTCGTCTAATGAACAAAGTAAGAGCATATGGACTATCAGACCAATTGTTTGATTGGATTGAAGAGTTCCTAGATAACAGAACGCAGCATGTCATTCTCAATGGAGAGAAGTCTTCCGAAGTAAGAGTGATTTCAGGTGTGCCGCAGGGGAGTGTCGTAGGACCGTTGCTATTCACAATGTGCATATATGACCTTGTGAATAACATCGGAAGTTCACTGAGGCTTTTTGCGGATGATGCTGTAGTATATCGAGAGGTTGTAACAATGGAAAATTGTACTGAAATGCAGGAGGATCTGCAACGAATTGACGCATGGTGCAGGGAATAGCAATTCAATCTCAATTTAGACAAGTGTAATGTGCTGCGAATACATAGAAAGAAAGATCCCTTATCATTTAGCTACAGTATAGCAGGTCAGCAACTGGAAGCAATTAATTCCATAAATTATCTGGGAGTACGCATTAGGAGTGATTTAAAATGGAATGATCATATAAAGTTGACCGTCGGTAAAGCAGATGCCAGACTGAGATTCATTGGAAGAATCCTGAGGAAATACAATCCGAAAACAAAGGAAGTAGGTTACAGTACACTTGTTCACCTACTGCTCGAATATTGCTCACCAGTGTGGGATCCGTACCAGGTAGGGTTGATAGAAGAGATAGAGAAGATTCAACAGAGAGCAGCGCTCTTCGTTACAGGATCATTTAGTAACCGCGAAAGCGTTACGGAGACGATAAACTCCAGTGGAAAGCTCTGCAGGAGACGCTCAGTAGCTCGGTAGGGGCTTTTCTTGAAGTTTGGAGAAAATACCTTCACCGAGAGGTCAAGCAGTATATTGCTCCCTCCTACGTATATCTGGCGAAGAGACCGTGAGGATAAAATCAGAGACATTAGAGCCCACACAGAGGCATACCGACAATCTTTCTTTCCACGAACAATACGAGACTGAAATAGAGGGGAGAACCGGTAGAGATACTCAATGTACCCTCCGCCACACACCGTCAGATGGCTTGCGGAGTATGGATGTAGATGAAGTTGTAGAATCCAACTAAATTAAATCTTAAAGCGCTCGGGTGCATCAAAACTCTCATTAAACTAGTTAACAAAATGTACAATTTAGTGCTGTCGTAGAGTCAATTATGATCCAGTGCAGAGGTAACGCCCAAACCTCCTCAGCAAATATCTGGCGGAATAACAAGGTTGTCGAATATGATTTCTGCTCGTCAGTAGATGGTGCTGCCTTAAAACATTTACAAGAGTCCTCGTCTGACAGCGTAAATTCTCCATTTGACAGGTAAATGAACCAAGTCCGCATAGCAACAGCAGTCAACGACCCCCAAGAGCCTAGGCTCCCCAGCTAGTCGCAAGCCCTGCCGGGGCCGGCCAAGTCGACGTCCACATAGCGAGGTACTTTCTAGGCTCCTACTGCCCTCACCTCTCCTGCGACCCCTTTTCTCTCCAACAGAGCACGCCACCTCACGATGTATTCGCAACCGACGACCAAAGATCAAAACTGAAAGCAAGGGTGGATATCCGGAGAGCCTCCACTGCTCAGTCTGTAGTGCCCTGCTCCCGATCCATTGTTAAGACGGTTGATTCTTAATTAATGTTCTTAAATTCAAGTGCCAGTGCGATGAAGCTCAGTCATGGTAAAAAGTGAATTTCCGACTCTTCCTCGCAAATGTGAAAAAACTATGTCTAACACTCCCAGGTATATCATTCGCTCCTGTAAAACGTCATAGTCAACATCTGAATGGCACAAAGAAAACTTTTAGTTTCCATGCCAAGTTTTCATTTCACGTTTCTGACTTGATTCGTGTGCAAGGTAACTGTGTAGTGAAATCGGATCAATCTTTTTGCAACATGCTGTAGTACATGAAAATCTGCCCGTACCTGGAAGCTAAGTGTTGCGAATTGCCCGTTAGCGCGCGTGCCAGCGTTGCGTGCCAGACCAGCGGGCGCCGGCCTCATGAGCTCGCCGCGTTGCGCTGGGCCGTGTCCCACTTGGCGCCGCCGAGGCTTCGCGCGCTAAGAATAGGCGTGGCCGCGCGTCCGGAAGTTTGCGGCAGGTGGGTGGTCGACGGCGGGCTGGGCGCCAAGTCGTCACTGCCTGTAGCGCCGGCGATTACCGTCTGCCGCAGATACCAGGCCAACTCAATGTGCAGACACTGTGTGACCGCACACTAATACCCACTCACCGATAAGCCATGTACGCAAAAAAACAGGAATTGTTTTCAAAAGCTACACTACTGGCCATTAAAATTGCTACACCACGAAGATGACGTGCTACAGACGCGAAATTTAACCGACAGGAGGAAGATGCTGTGATATGCAAATAATTTGCTTTTCAGAGTATTCACACAGGGTTGGCGCCGGTGGCGACACCTATAACGTGCTGACATGAGGAAAGTTTTCAACCGATTTCTCATACACAAACAGCAGTTGACCGGCGTTGCCTGTTGAAACGTTGTTGTGATGCCTCGTGTAAGAAGGAGAAATGCGTACCACCACGTTTCCGAATCTGATAGAGGTCGGATTGTAGCCTATCGCGATTGCGGTTTATCGTATCGCGACATTGCTGCTCGCGTTGGTCGAGATCCAAGGACTGTTAGCAGAATGTGGAATCGGTGGGTTCAGGAGGGTAATACGGAACGCCGTGCTGGATCCCAACGGCCTCGTATCACTAGCAGTCGAGATGACAGGCATCTTATCCGCTTGGCTGTAATGGATCGTACAGCCACGTCTCGGTCCCTGAGTCAACAGATGGTGACGTTTGCAAGACAATAACCATCTGCACAAACAGTTCGACGATGTTTGCAGCAGCATGGACTATAAGCTCGGAGACCCTTGACGCAGCATCATAGACAGGAGCGCCTACGATGGTGTACTCAACGACGAACATGGCAAAACGTCATTTTTTCGGATGAATCCAGGTTCTGTTTACAGCGTCATGATGGTCGCATCCGTGTTTGGCGACACCGCTGTGAAGGCACATTAGTAGCGTGCATTCGTCATCGCCATACTGGCGTACCACCCGGCGTGATGGTATGGGGTGACACTGGTTACACGTCTCGGTCACCTCTTGTTCGCATTGACAGCACTTAGAACAGTGGACTTTACATTTCAGATGTGTTAGGACCCGTGGCTCGATCCTTGCGAAACCCATTTCAGCAGGATGATGCACGACCCCATGTTGCAGTTCCTGTACGGGCCTTTCTGGATACAGAAAATGTTCGACTGCTGCCCTGGCCAGCACATTCGCCAGATCTCTCACCAACTGAATTCGTCTGGTCAATGGTGGCCGAGCAACTGGCTCGTCACAATACGTCAGTCACTACTCTTGATGAACTGTGGTATCGTGTTGATACTGCATGGGCAGCTAGCTGTGCCTGTACACGCCATCCAAGCTCTGTCTGACTCAATACCCAGGCGTATCAAGGCCGCTATTACGGCCAGAGGTGCTTGTTCTGGGTACTGATTTCTCAGGATCTATGCACCCAAATTTGGTGAAAATGTAATCACATGTAAGTTCTAGTATAATATATTTGTCCAATGAATACCCGTTTATATCTGCATTTCTTATTGGTGTAGCAATTTTAATGGCTAGTAGTGTACTTATTTTCAAATTGTTTACAGAACAAATATCCCCTTTAAAATACTCTCCATTAGAACTAATACATTTGTCCCACCGGTGCAGTCATCTTCAGAAATAGCTGACAACTCTTCCTTCTTTGTTTTCTTGCATGGAAATAAGGCTAAGTCGCACGGAGCCAGGTCAGGCGAGTAAGGTGTGTGGGACAGCGGAATAATGCCGTTTTTAGTCAAACGTGGAAAACCAGGTCTCCTGTCTGCCACAAGCCGGGTCTTTTCTTGACGGTCACTGTTGCACAATCTCCGGTAGTTGATGGATTGTCTGTCGACGGTCCTTGAGAACAAGCTCTCGAATTTCTTTGATATTTGCATCGATAAGGACAGTTGATGGACGCCCATAACGAGGTTTGTCATTAGTCTATATGTCGCCATTTTGAAATCGAGCAAATACTTGAGTTTTTCCCATGACGTCATCTTGGTAAGCCGTTTTCAACATTAAAACAGATTCAGCAACGTTTTTACCGAGTAGAAGACAAAATTTCACTGATGCACTTTATTTTCTTAAACTCAGTATCAGACAAAACGAAACAAGAACGACTCAGCGCTAGAAAAAACAATCACAGCAGATGAACAGAACGAGCCAGGTCTACAACACAGGCGGCAATCAATTGCGCTTTATACACCTAGCGGCAGCAATGCGTACTACACAAGTTCGGCCCACGTCAATGTTATTCCGGTCTTTTTTTTTAGGGGGGCGGGGGGGGAGGGGGGAGGGGGCGTAGTCCCTCGTAATGTCGATTATGTCAGCAACTCTCTAAAGCTTATATTACAGATACGACTTTCTGTTCTGGGTGTGCATTATCGAGTCTCTCTCTGATAAAGTCGTAACGGTCCTCGTTGTTACCTAGTTCGCCTGAGGATCATTGCCAAGGAAAACATGTACATCTGTAACTTTTTTTTTCACTAGCTGTACTCCACAAGCTACCTTGCGACGTGTGGCGGAAGTAGCTTTGTGCACAATTGTCGCTTCACCCCTTTTATTTTGATCGCGAAGAGTTCGCGGGAAGCACGATTGCCAGTAAGCCTTCTTGCGGGCTCGAATCTCTCTGATTTTATCTACGTGGTCTTTCGCGAGATACACGTCGGAGTAAGAAATGTATTTGTTGACTCTTACAGGAATGTACGCTCGCGGAAATTTAAGAGTAATCCAGAACGCCCCTCTTGTAGTGTCTGCCACTGTAGTTGGTTGATCGTCTCTCCGACGCTTTCGTTCTTATTAAATGAATCTACAAAGATACGCGCTACTCTTCTTTCCATGTTCCCTATTTCCTCAGTCATTCCCGTGTGGTATGACTATAATAATGACTAGCAGTAAGCGATAATGGAGCGAGTATTCTATAAGCTACTTCCTCTGTTGACGGACTTCACTTCCTGAGAATTGTTCCAATGAAACTCATTCAAGCATCAGTCTTATTCGCGATTGATTTTATGTGCTCATTTCACTTCAGAACGCTCCATACACACATTCCTAGATAATAAATGAAAATCACCAGTTTGCTTTTGTTCTATAATATTACTTTTATTGTTAACCAGTTTTCGGCTGACTAGGCCATCTTCAGACATTTGCCTGAAGATGGCCTAGTAAGCCGAAAACCGCTTAACAATATGTTGTGTACATAGTTCCGCGTAGTCAGCGCGTACACAACTTTCCCACTAGAGCGCGCCCCGCTAAACACAACAGCGCAGGCGCAGCGCTCGTCTGTCTCCGCACTACGAGATGGCACTGCCATAGATATGGACCAGATTCTGCTTCCGACGATCCGCGCATTAATATGTAACGCAGCCAATGAGATTGCTGCTAACATAGAACCTTTTCTCCTCGCAGATCACACTCACGCAGTGATACATGAACGCGTGAGGTATTATAACGAGTATACAGACCTCCGATTAGTCAGTCTGCAATTGTCTGCACCAGTCTGCACCAGTCTGTACCAGTCTGTACGAGTTCTACATTTGTCTGTACCAGTCTATAGTCAAGTTTCAGTCTGCGCCTAATAAGATTACCATATTCCTGTACATAGCCATGAAGATAAATGTATAGACACTTTTGTCAAGTATCAGAGATATATGTGAGAATAAGATTAATGTACCAAGACCAAAGGAACTTCAGATTGTCAGTTGTAAATAGCATCCAGAACCAAGTTAAGTAATCGTTATGCTTGTTATTATTTTAATAAATGTGTGTGAAAATTAATCAGTTTCTGTTTAAAGTTGGTCACCGTCAATCTGCTACTCTAAGCGTGCAAGTGGCATTTCTATCATCTGACCTATCGGCAGATGATAAACACGCCACGATAAGACCACGAGACATATTGCTGACACTCGCCTACTTCGTTAGAGCGACAAGTCAAATAATCTGATGGTGTGTATACTGAAGGTCTTACAGTACGGACACCGCACAATAAAAGTAATATTGTAGAACAAAAGCAAATTGGCCCTTTTCATGTATTATAATGTTGTTCTACCAAGAACCGACGTAAGATTCTGTTAACATTCCTAGATATTTTATGGAAACGTCTGCTTTCACTGATTGTTCTTCAATAGTGTAGCCATACAATAAAGAGTCTTTCTGCTTGTATATTAACAAAATGTTACATTTCTTTATGTTTAGGGTCAATTTCCACTTCCTGCACTAAGTGTGGAACCTCTGTGGGTTCTCCTGCGTCCCGCTAAAGTTTTTTAGCGTTGCAGATTCTCTGAATACAACAGTAACATCCACGAAAAGCCTCATGGAACCAACCTTAAACACTAGATTATCTACGAGGGCTATTCGGAAGGTAAGGCCCGATCGGTTGCGAAATGGAAACCACAGTGAAAATCAAAAATGATTTATTTGCAACACTTCGCTACATCTTCCAGCTACTTCTGTATATTCCTTCCCCAGACTTAGACATTTGTCTTAGCTTGGTACCTCGTCATAGAAGGCAGCTGCCTGTAATTTCCTTCACTTCTCTGCTCTCGTTTGCAGTTCGTTGTCTGTGCCAAAATGCTGTCTTCATAGCCAGCGGTTCATGTGAGTAGAGATGAAAATCAGATGGAGGTAAGTCTGGACTTTAAGGTGGGTGATCAAACACTTCCCATCGAGAACGCTGCTGGGGCGTCCTCATTGCACCAGCTGTGTGCGGCCGAAGAAAGAACTGCACGACAAGTAAGTTGCGTGGAGTTGCATGAAAGCAGGTGAAACATCTCAGCTAGGCAGGAGACACTGTTATTCTACACATCTGTAGGTGATCACAGTGTGCCCAGAGCTAAAAGAGCGACGTGACGCGATTGACTGTCGTACTATAAACGCTGCCCAACACATCTATGCAAAGCTTCATCGGGTTTTGACCGTCGTTTCCATGTTGAGACTGATCAGACCTTACTTTTAAAAGCCCTGTTGTATACAATGAGCCGGCCG
The DNA here is from genome assembly GCF_021461395.2 of Schistocerca americana. Taxonomy (NCBI): domain Eukaryota; kingdom Metazoa; phylum Arthropoda; class Insecta; order Orthoptera; family Acrididae; genus Schistocerca; species Schistocerca americana. The sequence continues at coordinate 631,230,048 of NC_060123.1, read as the reverse complement.
GAGTAGCCGAGCGGTTAAAGGCGCTACAGTCTGCAACCGCACGACTGCTACGGTCGCAGGTTCGAATCCTGCCTCGGGCATGGATGTGTGTGATGTCCTTAGGTTAGTTAGGTTTAAGTAGTTCTAAGTTCTAGGGGACTTATGACCACAGCAGTTGAGTCCCATAGTGCTCAGAGCCATTTTTTTGTATACAATGCGTAGCGCAGATATTTCTATTGCTGACTGAGGATAGTGTCCTGAACAACATTACATCATTGTTGTTTAGCTTATTTACAGACTAATAATTGCAGCTATTATGAGTAGTATATTTTTAGACTGTTTAGTATCTCCATTTACATGTGGCAAGAGCAAGGCATTAATGCTTACTTTCTCACGGGGAGCAGTCAGGTGTTAAAGTGTGGATATGTGGACGCTAAACGGTTACTCTGTACTGACAGGCACAGTCTATTTAGTGGTGCATTAACCACTGCATAGAAAACATAAGGTAGAAAATTAAATGACATATATGCTGGAGGACTGTTAGAACCAGAGAAAAAAACAATTAGCACACTGAAGTGGGTACCACAAATAAAAATATCCGCAGTTTACCTGTAACACACTGTTTGTTATGAAAAGTAATTGTCCGATAAAACGTTTTTAATGAAAGTTGTTTCAACGTTAAAAATGTAGCATTAATAAAGTAGAAAAATAGGTTTCAGTATTATTTGGAACCTACAAATAAGATATAAAAGCATACAGTAAAAAGGCGTTGTAAACTGTCTTCTGAACATTGTTTAAGGCGTTTGCAGGAATTTGTTTTCAAGGGAAAAGAACTTTTGACGTTTTGAAAAGTTTTGACAACGCTTTTACTACTCCTTCAAACCTCAGCAATGTGGAGAATTTACCATACGACCTTTGTCAAAAACATCCACTACGGTACGCATTTCGCTTAGGTCATTGATGTTGTTGTTGTGGTCTTTAGTCCTGAGACTGGTTTGATGCAGCTCTCCATGCTACTCTATCCTGTGCAAGCTGCTTCATCTCCCAGTAACAACTGCAACCTAAATCCTTCTGAATCTGCTGAGTCTATTCATCTCTTGGTCTCCCTCTACGATTTTTACCCTCCACGCTGCCCTCCAATGCTAAATTTGTGATCCCTTGATGCCTCAGAACATGTCCTACCAACCGGTCCCTTCTTCTAGTCAAGTTGTGCCACAAACTCCTCTTCTCCCCAATTCTGTTCAATACCTTCTCATTAGTTATGTGATCTACCAATCAAATCTTCAGCATTCTTCTGTAGCACCACATTTCGAAAGCTTCTATTCTCTTCTTGTCCAAACTATTTATCGTCCATGTTTCACTTCCATACATGGCTACACTCCATACAAATACTTTTAGAAACGACTTCCTGACGCTTAAATCTATACTCGATGTTAACAAATTTCGCTTCTTCAGAAACGCTTTCCTTGCCATTGCCAGTCTACATTTTATATCCTCTCTACTTCGACCATCATCAGTTATTTTGCTCCCAAAATAGCAAATCTCATTTACTACTTTAAGTGTCTCATTTCCTAATCTAATTCCCTCAAAATCACCAGACTCAATTCGAAGGTCATTGATAAACTATGTTATTGTTGCTAGTTCGGTAGCTGCCTTGCTATAGAAGCATTTTTTTACTCAAGTAGTGCGGACCTTCATAAGCTCAAGTTTGATCGTGGATTATGTAAACTGCACAGCAACACCACTGACATGCCATATTTCTTCCCTTTTCCTCAACTGTAATGCGTGCACCCAATATGTTAATCGCTGGTGAACATTTGGTTGTCGATGACGGTGACATAGCTGGCGGCATTCGTTATCCCGACCGCCCCGCGCCACCTGGCAGCGCAGCTTTCCGTCCGCGCGCCGCCCAGACGTAACTCCACTTGTGCGCGCACTTCACCTGACTGGCCAACAAGTGGTGCAAAGTAGCGCGGGCGCCGGCCGGAATGCGGCGTCCCCACAGGTGCGCGCCGCGGGCACTGGAGCGTGCTTCCCCGTCCGCCGCGCCGCCGGAGGGGTGGCCACGCCGCAGGGCCCATTGTGGCCGCGCAGGTAAGCCCCGCCGTCCGCTGCTTCCAGCAGAGTCAACAACTGCCACGTACCACTGCGCTCTCGTCCAACGACGCCTGGACAATCCCTATGCACTTCTGTCCGCTCCTCCTGATGTGGTGCACAGTTGTACACTCGAGTAAAAGAGAGAATAAACGTCATCAGAATGAGATTTTCACTCTGCAGCGGAGTGTGCGCTGATATGAAACTTCCTGGCAGATTAAAACTGTGTGCCCGACCGAGACTCGAACTCGGGACCTTTGCCTTTCGCCGGCAAGTGCTTGGTAGAGTCTCGGTCGGGCACACAGTTTTAATCTGCCAGGAAGTTTCAATAAACGTCATGTCCACATTCCGTAGCGGCGGCTTGACAGAAAAACGTGAATACTCTGGAATTTTTACAGATACTGTACTTCAAAAACCGAGCTTGCAGCCAGACAGGTAAAAATCAACAAGTCGATCGTCCGGATGGCAGTGACAAACCCGGACACGGGGCGCCCAGCATACCACGGGACGAAAGATTCTCCGAAACTAGAGATATAACAGTCGTAGTGCTGTGAGTCGACACTTAAGGGGCTCCGGAACGCCCTATACTTGCAATGTTAAAATAACGCTTATAAATTACATCTTTCCTCACAAAGTATTTGAGGTAGGAAGTTCAACTTTTTACAGATTATTTATTGGAATATGGGCTACAACTTGACACAGGGATTTTACAAAATTTTAGTTCAGTTATTAAAGATGATTTTTTTTCAATTGTAATGAAAATTCACAACAATTTTTTGCAATTTTTTATTTATATATTCAAAAATATACAGTTTTTTGGAAAAAGGCTGTGTTAAATTATGCAGAAGGTACTGTGTAACATTTACTGAAAGTTTGAAACAAATATGTTTGGAAGATCCTTAGAAAACATGTAATTAGTATGAGAAAATAAAAGTTTTGGGAATCGAGCGACAAAGATTGGATTAACTTTTTAGTGCATTCCAGGTCCATAGGATGGATTATCTTCATCCTCTGCAAACTCCTCCTCCAGCTTCCTCTTGTTCCTACTCCTGTTTACTCTTGCTTGTATTTCTAGACTCTTTACAGCCCTGTCTGCAGCCCGAAGGCGTTCCTCGTCTAAAGCAAGCATCGCTCGTTGTTGTGTTCGTAGATTTTGCTACCATTTTCTTCAGTTGCAGTTAGTGCAACACTGTTCCAAAAGGTGGTAATGTATGAACACTTATCACATTTCAGTTGTATTTCACTAGCAAGTCCTACGTGCTTTATTATGGAGAGTTCCAGACCAACTTCACTACAATGAATACATCTTACACAGTTTGAAAAAATTCCTTTGAGAACCGACATATCAAATATTTCATTCACATCCGATTCGCCCATAAAACATTCATAGTTTTCACTCATTTAACCAAGCTTCTTCTGTGAAGTATTTTCTTTCCCACTTTGACTGCTATGGGCAGGTGTACTTGAGAGGTTAGGTTCACTCACTTGGTTATCGTCTTTATTGTTTACAGTAATAACACATACCTTTGGCCTTCCAACATTTCTCCTTTTCTTAAAAGCCTTCAGAGGATTTCTAATAACTTTACTTTTACTCATTATTATACTTCAACAAAACAGAGACTCAAGAAACAGAATTAATTACGAATATTTTCGAGATAACGATAGAGTAAATAAACATGAAACAATCGACAATCACACCAGCGATATATATTGAACCATCACAGGTTAGCCACAACACATACTTTATCTCACATCACTAAAATGTACCTGATGAACACGGACGTTAATAATAACACCATTTGACAGCAGTTTAACAGCGCCACAGTGGGTCACGCCCATGTAGAACACATTTCAAAAAAAATTTAAAAATAGTTGTAGTCTTCGGAATTGAATAAATTATATATCTATTAAAAGGTAATAGTCTGCAGATTCAGAAAACGCGAAAAAGTAAAAATTGAACTTTTCATGATTTTGAGCCTTTCTGGAGCCCCTTAAAGCATTAAAAATATCGTCTCAGAATTTTTATGTGAAAACACACACAGCTCTTTTAAATACGAGGGGCTTTCAATAACTAATCAACACATTTGTTTTCTCGGCCAATTTCGTTTGAAAAAAAAATGTGGTATTTGTTGCGGGATTTCGTGGACTATTTCCGCCTGTCTCTACAGTTTCATGAAGTCCGACAGGTGGTGGCGCTATTCGTAGCCTTCGAAATGGAGTCTTTAACACAGGTGCGTCCCAAGCAGAGCGCTGTCATTCAGTTTCTTTTGACGGGAAACCAGAGCATCGCAGGTATTCATAGGCGGTTGCAGATTGTCTACGGACACCTGCGGGTGAACAAAAGCACGTTGAGTCGTTGTGCGAGGTGTCGTTCAGCGTCGCAACAAGCTCGCGCAAATCTGTCCCTGAAGGAAGTCATTCACAAGATGTGCACGATGGGGGCGCGAATTGTCTCCCATGAAGACGAATGCCTGGCCAGTATGCTGCCGATATGGTTGCACTGTCGGTCGGGGGATGGCATTCACGTATCGTACAACCATTACGGCGCTTTCCATGATCACCAGAAGCGTGCTTGGTCCCCACATAATGCCACCCCAAAACAACAGGGAACTCCACCTTGCTGCACTCTCTGGATAGTGCGTGTAACGCGATCAGACTGACAGTGTTGCTTCAAAACGCATCTCCGACGATTGCCTGGTTGAAGGCAGATGCGACAACCATCGGTGAAGAGAACGTGATGCCAATCCTGAGCGGTCTATTCGGCATGTTTCTGGACCCATCTGTACCGCCCTGCATTGTGTCGTTGTGGGAACGATGGACCTCACCATGGACGTCTGGACTAGTTGCGCATCATGCAGCCTATTGCACACAGTTTGAGTCGTAACACGATATCCTGTGGCTACACGAAAGGCATTGTTTAACGTGGTGGCGTTGCTGTCAGTGTTCTTCCGAGCTATAATCCGTAAATAGCGGTCATCCACTAAAGCAGTAGTCCTTGAGCGGCCCGACCGAGGCATGTTCCTGTCTCTCTCTCTGTCTCTCTGTCTCTCTCTCTCTCTCTCTCTCTTCCATGTCCTGTTCTCTTAGAGACGCTTGGATCCTTTCCTTGTTGCGTTCCTGGCACAAAGTAACAATGCGGACACGAACGAACAGCGGTATTGACCGTTTAGGCTTGGTTGAACTATAGACGCCACGAACCGTGTACCTCCTTCCTCGTGGAATGAGTGGAGCTGATCGGCTCTCGGGCTCCCTCCGTTCAATAGAAGCTGCTTATGCGTGGTTGTTTACATCTTTGGGCGCGTTTAGTGACATCTCTTAACAGTCAAAGGGACTGTGTCTGTGATACAATATCCACAGTCAACGTCTATCTTCAGTACTTTTGGGTAACGGGGTGATAAAAAACTTTTTTTGATGTGTGTATATCCACTTTAGATTTGGACTGTGCGTTGACAGAATGAAATGATACGATTTTTAGTATTTTAGCATCCTCTCGTTCCGCTTCGAAAGCCGTCGGTTTTGAGTCGTCTAAGAGCAGTGAGGAAGTACATTGAACTGTAGCAGTTTCTGTCGTTCGTCGGCGGTTGCCTTCGGCTTCGGCTTGCTCGCCGACCTCGGGAATCTCCGTTGGTGTCCGTGGGTGCTCGAAATCCCGGCCGTTTCCCATTGCGTGTCTGTGTGTGAGACCGAGAGCAACGTGCGCGTGAGAAGATTTCACGTAGCTGTGAATTCGCCAGTCATACAAATGCAGATATGAGTTTTACGAATAGGTATTTGAACAAGCAGGCATTTGTAGATCACCATTGAATAGCTAGTCTTTCGGTTCCTTTTTACTAATTTAATTGCGAAAAAGTACTTTGCCGAGTTTCTCGCGGTGTCATGCTCCAAGGCTGCAATGGCGATTGTGTCAATAGCGTCCTCTTTGAAACCTGATGTCTCATTACCATCGTAGTTTATATAAAAGGTCACTCTAACACTTGCACACTAATAAAAGGAACTGATACAGGAATAGAAATACATATTTGGAGTAGGAAAATATGGTCCTGGAAGTTATACTGAGCCAATGAAAGCTTTCAAATGTTAGGAACAACAAGGATACTCAATCCATACGCACCCTAATTTCAACAAGCGGCATGTATTTTTTCTGTGTACGTACAGTTGGCTGCCACTGGATGGAACACCTGTACACTCCTCTCTTGCAAGTACGTGACGTACCTAATGCCACATATCCCAGGCGTTCCATCGAAAGGGAAGTCCAGTTCTGCAGTCACCTCTCCCCTCTCATCTGAAACCTCTTGATTTTTTTTTAACTGTGGAGGCACATCAAAGGCCTCTTATATCTGACACTATTTCCAGAAGGAAAAAAAAGCTTCTCATTAGGATACTTGCACCGCCCGCAGTTGCTGGTATACTATGTAGTGCGCGCCAGAATTTTCTACGAAGACTTTCGTTTGCATTGAATGTGATGGTCGCTATTTTGAACACCTGTATTGTTGAATACTTTTGAGTAAACAGTACATTATTTTTTCCGACCTTAAGGCGGATTAATAAAAATTGGTGTACTCCTATATCAGCTCCTTCAGTTTTTCCACATACTTTTGACTCAGAGACTGTCGCACAGTGACACTCCATGGCACGGAATGCTAACGTACGCCGGCAGCGAAAGAATTTCCGGAAGGAGAAAGACCTTAAAACTAACAGAATTTTGGATTCAACGATAATTTCTAGCCGAATTTGGAATAATCACTAAAAAGTGAGGTGGAAACTCAAAAAATTTCGTTTGAAACCATGAAATTTAGTAAGTATAACTTGTTCTCACATACTGCAAAAATTTACGAGGTGCCGGGGCTAGCGTGTATTTAACACTAAATTCTTCTAGAATCTACATATGTAAATGATGCTCTAAGCCCCCCCCCCCTATTCTAACTCCGACTTTTGCTGTTGCACAAGGATTAAAAAAAATACGCGAACTGACTCTAATCAACCCTGCCAGTGGAGCAGAAGAGAGTTTGGCACCTGCAATAATTTAATTTGATAAATAAGTTAAATAAACGAAGGTTTCATTAACATAGTGAGGAATGATAGGGTTGCTCTACCGATTAACAGAATGAAAGTTCTGTCCAAAATAACAATATGATTTATTAAGACTAAACAAAAAATAATAAACAAAAACACATGAAACATTTACAATACATCAAATTGGCTCAAATGGGATACTCAAACAAACGCTGTGAATGTGAAGTTGTCCCTAAACCAGATTGTGAGGATTATGACGAAGTGGTATGTGGAGCCAATTCCTTGCAACTCAAATCTTAGGAGAAAACACATAGCCAACCCAACATTAATTGCTGCTACCCAAGACAGAACAAAGTTAGAAAAAGACGAACAGGCGCGCTCTGCTGAGCTCTGATTATCACCTAGGAAAATCCCTGTCTGCCGGTGCTGCGGACATACCTTACCAGTCTGTCTTCTTAACTGCAAGAACACGATTTTGGCATACCGGAGGCGATGACTGGTTGCTTCGACGTCCTCGACCGAAAAGCGAGAGCCGACTCTCTACAAGAGCACCCGTACAAGCCGAACACACAACATTCCCGCCCCCACGACAGTGGCCGTGGTTAAACGTTCCAATCAGCAACTCGAAAACCGGCGGAAAATTCCACTCTATTGCCGGAGCACTACCATTCCACCAACGGAGATTCTTGGCGCCAATTTCTGCGCTGATTTTGCTACGTCACGGAGCTATGCCCTGAGCAACCCAATCACAGTTACTATTTTGCAGAAAGCGCGGGAATTTTCCCGCCACAACTGCCTGGGTACACAACTCATTCCCACGCCTCGCTGGTAGCCCGCCAGAAAGTGTTTTCGCTAAGTTTCTGCGAAGTAACGGAACCTCTACCCCAGCTGCTACTTCAGGCCCCTGCTGGCATGTCTCTTGACAATGTCGGCGTCTGGAAAGCATTCACTCGACTCCCTTACACTCGTCGGCTTAACCCTCTCGAGATCCGCAGAGCCTGCCTGTCACCGGACCACCTGGGTGACGAGAGACGCTGCGTGGGAAGTCCGCGTGTGAAGGAATAGCAACTTTTCACCGTATGCAATTAGAGACGAAAATCGTAAGATAGAAATATGAGAGGGGGCTCATGCCACCTCTCAAATTGGTTCAGTGAAAATTGAAATTTCAAACTGAAGAAACCTGGAAATCTTGCGATGAAAGGAAGTTGGACCCTTTATATTCTGAAATTCGGGAAAAATGCACAAATGTACTATTTTTCTTAATTACAAGTGATCCAAATAGTGTAAAAGAAACCACGGTTTTATTAAGTTGTTCTAACATAATTAACGCTGAAAATTTATATCTACTATCAAATTTACATTTCAGTGGTTGCTATGGCAGAAAAAAGTTTTGACTAATATTGTAGAGTAGTTACGAGTTTCAGGAAAAATGGACCGTGGCCACGTTACACATCTTCAGTGCAAAAATGTTTTCAAAGAAGTACTTTATACGGACAACATATCCAAACTTTTACGAAACCATCGCATTTACTTAGTTACCAACACCCTATCTTATTCCCCAACTCGGACCTCTAATGTTAGGTTCAGGCAACAGGCATTGCACACAGCTCCATGTAAGGAGAGCGTTTGTGATGGTTTCAGCTGTTGCAGTTCTTAAATCAATAACATGACTTACCTAGGTCTCATCACCGTCTTACAGCTCTCACGACAGCATCTGAGTGGAAACTATTAGTCACGTAGTCGCTCCTTCATGATTCCCAAGACGCGGAAGCCTGGACGTGCTAAATCAGAACGTTACGATGGATGTGGTCTTGTAGCGATCCTACCTGATAGTTTACGCTGAGAGGCATCCAGGGTAACTATATCCTTTTTATTACAGAAAACTGTGCACACAACTCTTCTTGTAGATGGATGCGTCTTGAATTACTTCAGTAGAATTTGATTTCTCCTCTCCATTGAGAGTCTTTTGAGTTCCGCTTCATACTGATGACACCAGTGTCATCTCCGGTGACGATGGTGTTCAAAAAACTGTCACCTTCAGTCTCGTATTGGCTCGACAGGTCCCAAGAAATACCTATTCGAAGATTATTTTGATCTACTGAAAGCAACTACCGGACCCATTTCGCAGGTACGTTTGGAAAATCAAGGTTATGTAGCATTTTGTTTACGGCATTACAAACGAGATTCAGCTGTGCACTCAAGTCCATTTTCGTAATCTGTGGGGCCGGCCGAAGTGGCCGTGTGGTTAAAGGCGCTGCAGTCTGGAACCGCAAGACCGCTACGGTCGCAGGTTCGAATCCTGCCTCGGGTATGGATGTTTGTGATGTCCTTAGGTTAGTTAGGTTTAACTAGTTCTAAGTTCTAGGGGACTAATGACCTCAGCAGTTGAGTCCCATAGTGCTCAGAGCCATTTGAACCATTTGTAATCTGTCGACCATCACGGACGAGCTATTCGTGACGGTGGCCATTATGAGGAATCGCAACTGAGCAGCACTGACTGGGCTATGGCTTGCCGTGCACATGCGTTTCACCACAGGTGAGACGCAGTATCTACCGCCTCACATCACTCACATATACTGTATCGTCTCTATGAACCTCTAGCAACTGTCCAATGATATCAGTTTGCACGATTTATTCATCACTCAGGAGTTCAGTGACACATCTCTGTTTTATACACATCTCTGTTTCAGGCACCATTCTCGAACGGTCCCCTGCTCCTGCTGGTCGTTGATTATTTATTGAATAGCCAAGGTGGTCTTGCAGGTAGAACACTAGACCTTGGTCCATTTAGATCCCCGTTCCAACCCCACGTAGGATCGGGGATTTCGTCGTACCTTTCCGTCCATTACGGCCCGAGGTCCACTCAAGCTGCTGCCAGAATGAGTACCGGGTACTTTTCCAAGTGGTAAAAGTCGGTCGGGGTGATAGGCCCTCCACCCAGCCCCTGCTAGTGTCCCTACGAACTGCTGCACTCTACTTGCAGTTGGGTGAGAACCCCGTTCACATGTTGAGTGCTGCTGACTTAACCTTTTGTCTTTTATATATATATATATATATATATATATATATATATATATATATATATATATATATATATATATATCCTGACAAGATTAGGGCCATCTGTATCACCTATCATACATAATGTTCACGCAACAACACAGACCTTACAAAAGACTTAAATCTAATACGAGATACAACACTTTGCAGTAACTATAACTGAAATAGCGGAAATCAGCGACGGCTAAAGAGGTTAAAGAAGGAAAGAAAAGAAAAAAAACTGTTTGCAGAAGTTCATGAATAAATGAGCGATGAAGTTACATTACAGTCAAGTAAATTTAAACTGATGGCACTCACAGCAGTGGTTGCTAGAAGAGAAATAGAGAGAGAGAGAGAGAGAGAGAGAGAGAGAGAGAGAGAGAGAGAGAGGAGAATCATGATATAAAATAAAACACACATCATGAAAAGAAGGAAAACAAAATGGCGTGAAACGAAAGTAAAAGGAACCATAACTGCGAGAAGAGGCATTTGATTCATTGTTCGATAGATACAAACAGGCAATGTTTGTTGATCGTAATCTTAAATGAAACAGGGCACTGAATTATGCACAAAGTTCAGACTAGCCTGTTCCAGAGACGGACAGCAGCAACCGTGAAGGAATTCACAGATGTTATGTTTTTGTATTTGTTTTAGGATACTTGAAAAGTGATGCACTCAGACTTTCATGGCTATTGTGAGATACTAGAGTACACGCACAGAAGGGATGCGATGAATTTGACGTAGCGTGTGCTAGTTACGTAACTTATCTGGCTGTAACCTTCCGAACTTGGTCCATGAGATCCTGAAGCCGCCAAATGTAACGGTGACGGAGGAAAAACAGTAATCAAGTTTAACAAAAAAATGGTTCAAATGGCTCTGAGCACTATGCGACTTAACTTCTGAGGTCATCAGTCGCCTAGATCTTAGAACTAATTAAACCTAACTAACCTAAGGACAGCACACACATCCATGCCCGAGGCAGGATTCGAACCTGCGACCGTCGCGGTCGCTCGGTTCCAGGCTGTAGCGCCTAGAACCGCACGGCCACTCCGGCCGGTCAAGTTTAACAATTTTATTGGGAACGAATTACGTCTGGATCGACGGTAAGAACAAACAGCACAAAATACGGCGTCGCTAGGTACTGGTACAGAAGTTTGACACAGCTCCTATCTAAAATTGCCGCCCTGTTCGTAGTATGTAGTAACACCATTAGGAGCTTCGTAGAAAAATACACTTACAGAGTAATAATTCACCTCCGGAGAATACCGTCCTGATTAACTCCAACGCAAGCACAGAAAAGTCTAATACAGTCTCAAGCCCACGGAGGAAAAAACGATGAAAGGGGTGTCGGTCCCTGCGATGGGCTTCGAGGGCGTCATGAGACTGTAATATAAGTAGCACCGGGGACCAGTACAGGTTCTGAAAGCTGGAAGAACTGGATGATTTAGCGTGTGCGCCGTCCTTTATAGCTGCAGGCGGCGGAATACTGTTGGTGCAATTCTGTTGTCACGTTTTGTGGTGAGACGAATAGGTCCTTCGGAAGTAGCGGCCTCTACCAGCGCTGGTACCGCAGCATGGTGTAGGTCGTGACTGCGACATGGGGAGATCGCAATGCTGAGGCGTGCAGGGCCACGCGTGCCCGATGTGCCACAGTGGTTGCCGCTCCCTTTTGCGTAGATCCGCGATATAGCATGGATGTTGCAGATGTAACGCACGCAACCGTTCATGGTCAGCTCTAACCGTCTCCATTTTTCGCTACTCGTTCCGCATACGACTGCTTCACGATAATGGAGGTTCAGTAGAATGCGTGATTGGACTTCACATCCTGTGGCGATTTTTTCCGAAATTTCTGGACGGCAAATTGCTAAATTTGTCTAGCACCATTCTGGGCCCACCGTTGTTCCGGTTCCTCTCTACAAACCACACAGTTGGCCTGGTACTAACTGCGTCCCTCGGGGCTCTTGTCAATAGCTCAGGTAGACTCAAGTTTCCCCGAAGACAAGTCGACTGCGCCCGATTAGAGACGTGTAGAACGCACGCGGCGGGGGGATTTCGCTTCCGAGCGCCACGCCTGTTTCCGGAAGGCGGCGAGCGCGGCTGATGGATTCTGGCCAGGAGGGCGTGGCCAGCGCCAGGTGATTTACTCCGCTGGCAGCGAGCGGGCGTCGCGGCAGGTAGTTGACCGCATGCCAGGAGGGTGTACGGTGTCCGCCGTGTAGCCGCAGTCCTCAGGGTCCCCGGCTGCAGCTGCGCTCACTCTCTCGTGGCGCTCCGGTCGAATATTTACCGCTCGAGGCGGCGAATAATTGAGTCAACCGGCCGGGGCGCCTGAATAAACAGCCACAAGCCGCCGGGCATTGACAGCCCGTCACACGGCGCCAGGTATGACTGCTAGAGGCAAAAATCAATGGGGAAATATTTAGGCGCTGAACGTGAGCGCTGATTTGGAGACGAAATGAGCGAATATAATCCAAAATAGAGATGCTAGTGTAACTGATTTTCCTTCAGTGTGGTTGATGTGTGTGAATGTGTAAGTAGGCTGTTTAGGTTTTTAAGTTGGTAACGTCACGCAGCGCTCTGTATGAAAATAAATGAAAATAACAGGCTGTGCTGTGTGCAGTCTGTGGCTGGTTGGCATTGTTGGAATATTTGCTGCTGTAGTGTTGGGTAGTTGGATGTGAACAGCGCGTAGCGTTGCGCAGTTGAAGGTGAGCCGCCAGCGGTGGTGGATGTGGGGAGAGAGATGGCAGTATTTTGAGAGGGGACGATCTGGACGTGTGTCCATCAGAAAGGGTAAACTTGTAAGACTGGATGTCATGAACTGATATATATATATATATATATATTATGACTTTTGAACACTATTAAGGTAAATACATTGTTTGTTCTCTATCAAAATCTTTCATTTGCTAACTATGCCTATCAGTAGTTAGTGCCTTCAATAGTTAGAATCCTTTATTTATCTGGCAGTATTGGCGCTCGCTGTATTGCAGTAGTTCGAATAACGAAGACTTTTGTGAGGTAAGTGATTCATGAAAGGTATAGGTTATTGTTAGTCACGGTCATTCTTTTGTAGGGATTTTTGAAAGTCAGATTGCGTTCCGCTAGAAATATTAATCAAAATATCCAGGGGTATGCTGCCGGTCTATAGTGTCCAACGGGCACAATATTTCGGCGATCATACATGTCGCCATCATCAGGTGAACTGACGGACTGAGCTCCTGTGAACGTGCCGGCACGGAGATCCGTGCGCTATGGCTGCTCAGAGGGAACTGGGTTCGGTCGCGGCGGCGGCAGATTTAAATACCCTACGCCCGCGGCGCGCTCCCTCCGCCGTCCGCGCCTCGCGCCACGGTCGCGCGGCGGAACAGATTGCGACGGCGTCTGAGATGACGTTGGTGTGATGGCTCCGTCCGCCATGGTCGTCACAACTATACGTTTGCTCGATTTACTCTTGATTAACCCGATGGCTGGTTCCCAAGCCTTGCTAAGATTATAGCCACAGTCACGGTTTATGAGGTCGTCATTGGTGCGAATTTCGATGGCCTCTCTAACAACGCTGTCCCAGTATCTCGACGTCTGTACCACAATCCTCGTGCGGTCATACTCCATGGCGTGATTTTCCGACAAACAATGTTCAGCGACCGCCGACTTGCTCGGATACATCAGTCGAGTGTGCCTCTGGTGTTCACGGCATCGATCCTCGACGGTACGCATCGTCTGACCAATATACGACTTGCCACATTGACACGGAATCTGGTACACGCCGGCCTTCCTCAAACCCAGGTCATCTTTGGCGCTCCCCACCAGTGCACGAGTTTTATTTGGAGGACAAAACACAGTTTCGACCCGGTGTTTCTTCAGAATGCGGGCGATTTTCCCCGAGAGTGCGCCTGTGTATGGAATAAATGCAGTGCCTACCTCCTCCCTCGTGACTTCATCCATCTCAACAGGTTGTGCTGCAGTGTCAGATTCAACGTGCTCTCCGAAGATGAGGAAAGTATTCACGATATTAGCAGAAATTGATATATGCTGGCAAACACTTGCTCATAGCACTTGATCAAAATGATGACACCACTTGCAACGCATGCATTGTGACATAAACTACTGAAAGAACTGATTCTAAGTTCAAAGTCATTGAGCGCAAATGCTTGGACATAATTCTATCTGAGGGGCTAAAATCCACGAAAGCTGGCCAATTTGAGGCGCTGCAGTGTAATCGTGGTTGTTTTTCCATATTTTTGGCCACGATGGAACAGAAATAGCAATTTATTGTAATCTCTGTTACGTAAATTTTAATTATGTTCAAACCAGCTTTTACTCTTTTAAGGTAACAATTGTGAACGTCATATCTACGTTTACATCTAAATCTACATCACTACTCTGCAATTCACACTTAAGTGCTTGGCAGAAAGTTCCTCGAGCCAAATTCGGACTATTTGTCTACCATTCCACTGTCGAACAGCGCGCGGAAGGACGAATACACAAATCCTTCCGTGCGAGCTCTGATATCTCTTACTTTTTTACGAGCATAATTTCTTCCTAAGTAGGTAGGTGTCAGTAAGATATTTTCACAGCCGGAGGAGAACTTTCGATATGGAAATTTCGTAAATAGATCCCGTCGCAACGAAGAACGCCTTTCCTTAAATGATTGCCATTCCAATTCGCCTGTCATATCACTGTCTCCCCTGTTTGCACTTCTTTAACTTTTTCGATGACGACCGTCATTCCTGTATGGTAAGGATCCCATAGTGCATAGCAGTAAGTCAGAAGACGTCGGTCAAGCGTAGTGTAGGTTGTCTATTAAAAAAAAAACTCGTTGTATCGTTCAAGAGTTCAGCCAATAAAAGGCAGTCTTCGGTTCGCCTTAGCCACAACGTTTTCTATGTGATAGTTCTCGTTTAAGTTGTTCGTAAATGAATCCCTGGGTATGTAGTTCAATTCACAGCCAGTAGATTTGTGTGATTTATTATGTAACGAAACATTAATGAATTCCTTTTAGTACTCATGTGAATTACCTCAGACTTTTCATTACCTGCAGGCCGCGGTGATCTAGCGGTTCTGGCGCTGCAGTCCGGAACCGCGGGACTGCTACGGTCGCAGGTTCGAATCCTGTCTCGGGCATGGGTGTGTGTGATGTCCTTAGGTTAGTTAGGTTTAAGTAGTTCTAAGTTCTAGGGGACTTATGACCTAAGATGTTGAGTCCCATAGTGCTCAGAGCCATTTGAACCATTTGAATTTTTCATTACCTGGAATCAATTTCCAGTTTTTGGCAGCACATAGATATCTTGTCAAAATCATTTTGCAACTGGTTCTGATCTTCTTACGATTTTACTAGCTGGTAAGCGACAGCATCAACTGCAAACAGTCTAAGACGGCGGCCCAGACCGTATCGGAAAATGTTTATATGGATTAAGAACAGCAGAGAGCACATAACTCATCGTTGGGGAACCCCAGACATCTCTTCTCTTTTACTCAATGACTTTCTGTAGGTGACCACGAACTGCCACAATTCTGACATCAAATCACGAATCCAGCCGCACAGCAATTTGTGAGGAACGGTGTCAAAAGCCTTCTAGTAATCCAGAAATATAGAATCAATCTGAGATCCCCTGTCGATAGCAAACATTACTTCATGTGAATAAAGAGCTAGTTGCGTTTCAGGCGTTCGATATTTTCTGTCTCAAATCTGCGCGTCGTTTTCTTCGAGGTGTACTGTTAATTCTATGGTTATAGTAATGAGAAGTTGGTTTCGTTTTTGTTCTGATGTCCTGTAAATTATTTTCGCTTAGTATAATGAAACTCAAATTCGTTTACGTTTATTGTATTTAGTCTCTCACTTTTATGAAGGAGTTACTTTTATGAAGAAGTTGTGTGATGTACCTTGAATCAAATATCATGGTTAGTAAAACACAATCACTCTTACGTTGTGGATGAAACTGAGTATTTGTCAAAAATAGAGCGTTTTCAATCTACTGATAGTTGCTCAAACATTAATAGGGACTTTAGCCATAATGTCGCAGGATGCATAAGAGAGAGAGAGAGAGAGAGAGAGAGAGAGAGAGAGAGAGTGAGAGAGGGAGATGGAGAGGGAGAGGGAGAGAGGGAGAGAGAGAGAGAGAGAGAGAGAGAGAGAGAGAGTTCGCTCCTCCAAACGTCTCGTCACTGTGTTCACATAAGAATGTATTTCGTTTGGAGGCAGGCGGGTGCGTATTGCTGAATATCCTCCCACACGATGCGGCAGCATCTACTCAAATTGTACGGCGCGAACAATTGGTGACCGAGAGCTGTAGACAGCACTCGCGTAACAATCGACAGTGTACGAATGGATGTTGGTTAAGCTGTAATAAAAGATGTTTAGGCATTCGAATTATTGAACAAGAATATGTAAACAAAAAGGAAATGTCCGGTTGGCTGGATTGCTCAGTGCAATAAATAAGTGACTTAAGGTTGAATAACAAGTGCACTGTTTTTGTTCTACTGATTTTCGTTAATTTCAATCTAGTTGTCGGCTTATTAGGCCATCTTCAAGAAACAATTGACAAGCATCTGAAAGGTAACTGTACATTGTAAGCAATAATATACTCCACTTGAACAGTGTCTTGTGCATCAGACTTTTTTCTTAACGTTGCAGTTACAATTTTCACACTGGGCAATGTTAAGTATAATAAATAACTGAACTACACATTATTACAGGTTAAATGGTTATAATGCTAAATTTTGTGAGGTCTTGAAATTGACTGAGAAACTGTTAAACTGAGCACTTCATTTATGTTGTTCAACAAACATGTTTTTTGACATTGTAAACTAAACTTCAGGCGATGGACAATATTGCACATTATAACCATTTAACATGTAATATTGTGTAGTTCAATTATTTATTGTACTTAACGTTGTCCATTGTGTAAACTGTAATGTCAACGTTAAAACAATTTTGATGTCAAACACGCTATGCAAACTGAGTGTATTTTTCCCTATAATGATTGCTCATATAAGAATTAGTGTACCTTTCTAACGCTGGTCAGTTATTTCTTGAAGATGGCCTAATAAGCTGACAACTAGTTTGAAATAAACAACAATCAGTACAACAGAAAAAAATGTACTTGTTGACCAACTTCGCATATGGAATTTCTCTATCAAGAATTAACGCAAAAATCAATAAATAAAATAGGTGAAATATTTATATTTACAATCCAGTAAATATTCAGTCCATTGACAGTGACCGGGCCAAATATCTCACGAAATAAGCATAAGAAAACAAAGAACGAAACTCGTCTAGCTTGAATGGGGAAACCAGATGGCGCTATGGTTGGCCGGCTAGATGGCGCTGCCATAGGTCAAACGGATATCAACTGCCTTTTTTAAAATAGGAACTCCCATTTTTATTACATATTCGTGTAGTACGTAAAGAAATATGAATGTTTTGGTTGGACCACGTTTTTCGCTTTGTGATAGATCGCCCTGTAGTAGTCTCAAACGTTTAAGTATGTGGTATCACGTAACATTCCGCCAGTGCGGACGGTATTTGCTTCGTAATACCTTACCCGTGTTAAAATGAACCGTTTACCAATTGCAAAAAAGGTCGATATTGTGTTGACATATGGCTATTGTGATCAAAATGCCCAACGGGCGTGTGCTATGTATGCTGCTCGGTATCCTGGACGACATCATCCAAGTGTCCAGACCGTTCGCCGGATAGTTACGTTACGTTATTTAAGGAAACAGGAAGAGTTCAGCCACATGTGAAACGTCAACCACGACCTGTAACAAATGATGATGCCCAAGTAGGTGTTTTAGCTGCTGTCACGGCTAATCCGCACATCAGTAGCAGACAAACTGCGCGAGAATCGGGAATCTCAAAAACGGCGGTGTCGAGAAAACTGCATCAACATCGATTGCACCCGTACCATATTTCTATGCACCAAGAATTGCATGGCGACGACTTTGAACGTCGTGTACTGGGCACAAGAGAAGTTACGTGACGATGACAGATTTTTTGCACGCGTTCTATTTAGCGACGAAGCGTCATTCACCAACAGTGGTAACGTAAACCGGCGTAATTTGCACTATTGAGCAACGGAAAATGCACGATGGTGCGACAAGTGGAACATCAGCGACCTTGGCGGGTTGATGTATGGTGCGACATTATGGGGGGAAGGATAATTGGCCCCCATTTAATCGATGGCAATCTAAATGGTGCAATGTATGCTGATTTCCTGCGTAATGTTCTATCGATGTTACTACAAGATGTTTCACCGCATGACAGAATGGCGATGTACTTCCAACATGATGGATGTTTGGCACATAGCTCGCGTGCGGTTGAAGCGGTATTGAATAGCATATTTCATGATAGGTGGATTGGTCGTCGAAGCACCATACCATGCATGGCCCACACGTTCATTGTATCTGACGTCCCCATATTTCTTTCTGTGGGAAAAGTTGAAGGATATTTGCTATTGTGATCCACCGACAACGCCTGACAACATGCGTCAGCGCATTGTCAATGCATGTGCGAACATTACGGAAGGCGAACTACTCGCTGTTGAGAGGAATGTCGTGACACGTATTGCCAAATGCATTGAGGTTGACGGATATTATTTTGAGCATTTATGGGATTAATGTGGTATTTATAGGTAACCACGCTGTAACAACATGCGTTCTCAGAAATGATAAGTTCACAAAGGTACATGTATCACATTGTAACAACCAAAATAAAATGTTCAAACGTACCTACGTTCTGTATTTTAATTTAAAAAACCTACCTGTTGCCAACTAAATCATTCATATTTCTTTCCGTACTAGACGAATATGTAATAAAAAATGCGGGTTCCTATTTAAAAAAACGCAGTTGATATCCGTTTGACCTACATAACAGCGCCTTCTCGCGGGCTAACCATAGCGGCATCTGGTTTCCCCCGTCAAGCTAGACAAGTTTCGTTCTTTGTAGTTTTTTCGTTAGACGCTTATTTCGCGAGATACTTGGCCCGGTCACGATCAATGGACCACCCTGTATATACAGTTATTGAAACAGTAGGTCTGAAACAGTACACTTCGACCTTTGGGATAAGGATAAAGGAAACGTAAGAAATAATTGAAAACAGTATCATTGAACGACGAGATAAACGTCAGAAGTCCATAGGCAGAACTGACTCAAAAATTTATACACAGATAATTGCAAGTAGATTATGCACAGGCTACTTGGACTCTGGAGTTATCACTCTGGATGCGTATAACAGAGGCTACAGTGAAATAAATAATAGCATTCAACTGTTGTTCTTCGGTATTTAAAACTCATTGGAGTTGTAGACATCAAAATGGCTCTGAGCACTATGGGACTGAACTGCTGAGGTCATTAGTCCCCTAGAACTTAGAACTAGTTAAACCTAACTAACCTAAGGACATGACAAACATCCACGCCCGAGGCAGGATTCGAACCTGCGACCGTAGCGGTCTTGCGGTTCCAGACTCCAGCGCCTTTAACCGCACGGCCACTTCGGCCGGCTACAATGTAGACATCAGTTACAGTACTTTCCATACTTCATGCCCCTAAAACAACCACCGTTCTTGCCACAGTTATTCCCATTGTGTTCACGTTGGTGTGTGTGTGTGTGTGTGTGTGTGTGTGTGTGTGTGTGTGTGTGTGTGTATCAGTTCTAGGTGACCCGGAACGCCAGTAGTTCTGGTGCACTGTGAACAATGCCCCTTCATCGTGCGCGGCGCCACATACATTTGAAACAGACTGAGCATAAACAAGTTAGAAATGAAAGATCAACACTGCGAGCAGTCGCTGTTTGCTCCTGCCTCCTCGCATCGCTTCTGTCCCACAGATCGGCTCGCGTTCTGCCAAGTCCTCCCGTTTCTGTCTCCACACTGGCGAAGCAGACTTTCTGCAGTGCCGGTAGAGCGTTTCCTGCAAAACAGTAACAGTAAGGATCGAGTACTTGCGTGGTACTTACTCTGTCGTGTGGGATTACGCCCGCAAACGCTCAGATACATCGTCCAAGTCGCATATCAGAAAATAAACTTAGGATTCACATGTGACCATAATATCTGTCAGGAGGGGCCAGTTCCGTGGAAGGAAGGACGAAAAATTATGATTTAACGTCCCGTGACGACATCGTCAGTTGCGATCGGTAGGGAAAGAAATACGCTGCATCTAAATCTGATTGGGTGGACGAGGTTTTGAACCGGTGTCTCCCGAATGCGAATGCATTGTCGTAACACTCGCTGCATAACGTCCTAGGTCGAACTGCGCAGAGGACATTTAACTTTTTCATCACCAGAAAGTAACACTAGTTAAAGGATACTTTTTATTTCTAAAAGCAATAATCACATTAGCACCATTTGCCGGTACCCTCAGTGCTAAATAATTACAAAGGTTTCTGTGCTCCGCAACCAAGAATGTGGTTCACGTTGCGTGCACGTGGTTTATATCCATATAATTTATAGCGCATTTCAGCACCTTCTGGCAGGAGACGAAATAGGACGAGTTGAATTTTGTTGTCGGCTAATTCCAAATCATAGACCAACCCAATGAACACTGGTTGCTGACGAAGCTGTTCTCCTCCGTGACGCTATGTGTAACAGTGGTAATTCACAAGGGTTATCCGAAGAAAACTCGCATGGTTTTGTGCAGACATATTGTTAAACGCACTTTCCCGTAAATTGGTGGTGTGCTGTGACTGTCAAGACGGGAGTTCTCTCTATGTCCCTATGTGGTACTCCCGCAGCTCCGCCTTCATACACCACCTGTTAGTATACGCTCAGTGCACGCGCTTGCGATGGTAAGTACGACCTCTTCCCATCTGGCTCTGCAATGCGTTGCTTTCTGCCTATTGAGCTGTTTAAGTACGGCGCGATATTAAGCCTTATTTCATTCGTTTCAGTTTCGTGCTAGACCTTAAGACAGTTTTATATTCAATTTTTTGGGGAATGAACTAGGATTTAAGATTGAATAACGTGGGTCTTTACCAGTATGTTTTTAAGTTCCTTTTGGGTAAATGAGAGACCGGTGGTGCTTTACATAACCCCATAGAAAGTACTCGTTAGCTAACCAGTTATGGTACTCCTAATGAGTAGAATTCAGTAGTATTTTACCTACCAGATACTTTGTTAGCAGGGAGTTCTTATTTTAGCTCTTTCCCTGTCTAGGTATCACGGAAGCATTCTTTGTTGTTTCATGATGCTTTGTGATTGACGTCCGCTACACACCGAAAAGTTGCTGACTATGAACGCTGCGTCATCATGTTCTCTTTTTTGATTATAACGTGACTTGATTGTGTTTGTTCACCTCGTACGAGGGCTATTCGGAAAGTAAGGTCCGATGGCGTGCGAAAGGAAACCACAGTGAAAATCCGATGCAGCTTTGAACAGATACGTTCGGCAGTGTCACTAGTAGGCCCATCGGTCGTGTCACGTCGTTCTTTTCTGTTCTGAGCGCACAGTGAATACGTAAAGATGCTTACAGCAATTGTGTCTCCCACCATGTATGAGGGCCTGGTATGAGATTCTTCTGCATGACAATTCTCGGCCGCAGTCTGAAGAGGCAATGAAGATGCTCTTGCAGCGTTTTCAATGGGAAGTGTTCGATTACCCACAATAGAGCCCGCAATTGACTCTCCCTGAGTTTCATTTCTGCTCACATGAATAGCTAGCTATGAAGACGACGTTCTGGCAATGAGCTATAGACCAGCTTAGAGAGTTGGCAGGAAGCACAGGCGGCTTGCTACTATGAAGAGGGTATTGGAAAGTTGGTTCAACACCACGAAAAATGCCTAAATCGGAGCGGCGACTAAGTGGAGAAGTAGTTGGAAGGTGTAGCTAGCTGCTGAAAATAAAACACTTTTAATTTTCACGGTGGTTTCCACTTTGCGACTAATCGGACCATACTTTCGGAACAGGCCTCGTATATCTTTTCATTTTAGTCGCGTTTTCTTGCCTTACGTAAGTTTTTGTCTGTTATTTTGTACAGATCGCACCTGATGATGCAGGTAAAATGATGCAAAACCGGTCGAGCTAGTAAATACGACTGAAGCTGTTGTATCTACAAAACCTTTTATGCATATTTCACTGCATACCAGGAGACATAGCCAGAGTCCCGGTGACTGTATTGACAATACGATTAGTGACAGCAGTTTTTGGATCGAAACCAGTTACACTAAGAGCAACTCCATGCAAGTTATGTGCATCGAAGTAAGGATTCTTATAGTCCATTCTCCTTTCACATTCATACAGACTACCGACCCTTAACACGCTGTCAGTTTTAAAATTTTGTTTAGTTTTCAGATAATGTCTAAATGTTGCACGCTTGAGCCGTCTCACAATACGCCATTTAATATACTGTGTCTTAGAAACATGCAACGGAAGCATACTGTGTTTATGATAAACAGCAGATAATGACCTTTGAACCGAATCACAGTGTTCTGAGTGTAAATTACCTGTAATAGCACATTCTCTGTTCAATTTACTCGCAGCAATAATACTCACAGATTTCCCGCAGCAGAACGAAAGTCTTCTACCAGTATATCTCAATTGTGAAATTTAGATGATATTTGAGTGTAGTACTTTCTTTTACTATTTGCTAGAATGCTCTACTAGTAATTAATTCGAAATGGATGGCAAGCTCCGGTCTCACTCTGCCGCTGCCGCTCCCAAGTGTTTCATTATTAGCTGCCTGAGTTGCGCAACGTATTGGCACATGCTGTACCAGTTCACCCAGGTATATAGGGTGTATCATAAATAATGGCGTAAACGCATACAGTTGAAAGTACACGATACTAGATGCAAAAAATTCTCAGTAAACATAGGGGCGAAAATGCATACCTGAAGAGCTATGAGCAATTTGTCATCTTCGAAACTGTGAAGCAAATCTCTTCTACTGCAAGTTCTTTGCTTTCCATATTTTGGGAACTGGTAGTATGGACCAAAATAAAAAATAAAAAAGGCAAGTAAACATGTGCTCTAAAATGCATTTCTGAAGAGCTATCAGCAGTTGTTCATCTTTTCAGCTTTGAAACACAACTCTTCTGATGATAAAGTGCTCGTAACTTTGAAGGTATGCGTTTTAGAGCATATGTTTGCTGGACATTTTTTTCTTATTTTGGTCCATACTACCGCTTCCCAAATTTTGGAAAGCAAAGAACTTGCAGTAGAAGAGATTTGTTTCACAGTATCGAAGACGAAAAAAATTGCTCGTAGTTCTTAAGGTATGCACTCTCCACCCTACGTTTATAAAGACTTTTTTGCTTCAACTGTATGCGTTCACGCCATTGGTTATGATACACCCTGTATAATATTCAGTTGTCAAGATGCTGCCTGATAGTGTTCATCGTGTTTGTCGTTTGCGTCCCACAATATATAAAATTATTGCGAACATTGACTACAATATGAATGTTGATACAGCAAAAAATATTTCTTGAAGTGCAATGTGTTTCTCTCGGTTGTCGGTTTGATTTTCCGTTGAAAATTATTCTCATCGTGACGTTTCGGCAGATCGGACAGCTACAGAAACGCAGGCTGAAAATAAATTAGGAGGCGATATAGTACACATAGAATCCCACTAATGAAATCAGGAATCCTAAACGACAGTACATTCACTAGAATTGTGACTATGCCTCTCGTAGTTGTCTGCTACGTGATGTAATATACTGGTTTGTAACCGTATGTGATGAAATACATACGAGTTTCTGAAATGAAATACTCACATAATCTATGGAGTCCATGAGCCCTCCCTTGATACTAAACAATGAAGAAAGATGGAATAAGAAAATATACCTACACAGCACAGGCACAGGATCATCATCACTTAGTGACGGTGACAGTGTAACAGACAAAGATCAAATATCATTTACATTCATCAGTCAGTGGAAGCTGACATCAAAACTGCAAGGAATATTGTGAAAAAGAAATACTGACTTCCAACATCTGTGCCCACATTATTAGCAGTCTCAGATGTTGCAATGTATAAAGAACTTCACTGCTTCGTAACAGAATTAAAGAAAGGATATGAGCTAACTGATGCAGCCTCAAATGTTTTTGTAATCTCATTATCTTCTTTGAAGTTATATTTGCATTTCTTTTATGTTATCATTAGTACAGTTTGTTATCAGTTAAATCTGAAGAATGGTTTGGTGCAGTCTTGCACGCTACTCAGTACTCTGTATGTCTCTTTACAGCCTCTCACAAATCTACTCATCTAACGTTGAGCAAACTTCTGTAGCAGCATAGTACCACATTTCAAGACCTGCTGCCGCCTTCTTATTGGAGCTGTTTCCTTACATTGATGCAAGGCTGCACGGTAGACCGATATCTTCAGAAAATACTTGTCATTACTTATAATTATATTCGATGTCAACAACTCATTTTCAGACACGTTTTTTTATAGCTATTTCATGTATGAAATTTATATGTTCACTATTTCGGCCATTGTAATTTACTTGGCTCTTCAAATCGCAAAAAGCCGCCTATTACTTTTTGTATCTCATCTACTAGTCTAATTCCAAGAGCATTGCCCCATTTGATTCGACTGCATTCCATTAATCGTGCTGACGTTCATCCTGTAACCTCCTTTGAAGCATCTATCGATCTCGTCCACAGCTCTTCCAAGTCCTTTGACGCCTCTGACAGAATTACGGCATTGCCAGACATCAAAGGTTTACTTTCTTCTCCTCGAAAATTTTCCCATTCGAAGGTTATTGTAGATTCACACTGAGGTGGCAGAAGTCGTGGGATAACGATATGCACGAATACAGATGGCTGTAGTACGGCGTACACTAGTTATGAAAGGGCGGTGCATTGACGGAGCTGTCATTTGTACTCAAGTGACTCATGCGACAAGGATTCCGACGAGATTATGGCCGCACGACGGGAATTAAGAAAGTTTGATTGCAGAGTGGTGGTTGGAACTAGACGCAGGGGACATTCCATTTTGGAAATCGTTAGGGAATCCAGTATTTGAAATCCACAGTGTCAAGAGGATGCCACGAGTAAACATTTCAGGCTTTACCTCTCGCCACGGACAACGCAGTGGCCAACGGCCTTCACTTAACGACCGAGAGCAGCGGCGTTTGCGTAGAGTTGTCAGGCCAACAGACAAGCAACAATGTGTGAAATAACTGCAGAAATCAATGTGGGACGTACGACGAAAGTATCTGTTTGGACAGTGCGGCGAAATTTGGCGTTAACTGGCTATGGAAGCAGACGACCGACGCGAGAGCCTTTGTTTAAAGGCAGCGTTTCTTCTGAGCTCATGACCATATTGGTTGGATCCTATACTACTGCAGAAACGTGACCGGATCGGTTGAATCCCAATTTCAGTTGGTAGGAGCTGGTAGTAGCTTTGGAGTGTGGTGCGGACCCTAAGTTATCAACGAAGCACTGTCGCCAGATCAGTTGAATCCCGATTTCAGTTGGTAGGAGCTGGTAGTAGCTTTAGAGTGTGGTCCGGACCCCAAGATATCAAAGAAGCACTGTGGGCGGATCAGTTGAATCCTGATTTCAGTTGGTAGGAGCTGGTAGTAGGTTTGGAGTGTGGTGTGGGCCCCAAGTTAGCAACGAGGCACTGTCGCCGGATCAGTTGAAGCCCGATTTCTGTTTGTAGCAGCTGGTAGTAGCTTTGGAGTGTGGTGTGGACCCCAAGTAATCAAAGAAGCACTGTGGCTGGATTAGTTGAATCCTGATTTCAGTTGGTAGGAGCTGGTAGATAGCCTTGGTGTGTGGTGCAGATCCCAAGTTATCAACGAAGCACTGTCGCCGGATCAGTTGAATCCTGATTTCAGCTGGTAGTAGCTTTGGAGGGTGGTGAGGACCCCAAGTTATCAACGAAGCACTGTGGCCAGATCAGTTGAATCCTGATTTCAGTTCGTAGTAGTAACTTTGGAGTGTGGTGCGGATCCCAAGGCAGTGTGGCCGGATCAGTTGAATCCCGATTTCAGTTGGTAGGAGCTGGTAGTAGGTTTGAAGTGTGGTGCAGACCGCAAGTTATCAATAAAGCACTGTGGCCGGATCAATTGAATCCTGATTTCAGTTGCAGGAGCTGGTAGCAGCTTTGGAGGGTGGTGCGGACCCCAAGTTATCAAAGAAGCACTGTGGCTGGATTAATTGAATCCTGATTTAAGTTGGTAGGAGCTGGTAGTAGCCTTGGAGTGTGGTGCGGACCCCAAGTTATCAACGAAGCACTGTGCAAGCTGGTGGTGGCTCCGTAATGGTGTAGGCTTTGTTTACATTGTATGTGCTGGGTTTTCTGGCCCACCTGAGATAGTTATGCTCGGCTACTTGGAGAAAATTTGCAGCAATTTTGAACTTCTTGTTCCCAAAGAACGATGAAATTTTTGTGGATGTCAGTGAGCTGTGTCACTGGGCCATGATTCCGCGCTTGATTTGGAGAACATTCCGGACAATTCGAACAAATGATTTGGTCACAAAGATCTTCCGACATTAATCCCATTGAACCTGTAGGGGACATAATCGAGAGGTCAGTTGGTGCGCAAAATCTTGCACTGGTGCCACCTTCACAATTATGGACGAATATAGAAGTAGCTTGGGTGCATAAATCCAACTAGCGGTAAGATGAATGTCATAAGCGCTAGACTTTTTGACACACTTAAGCTCTAGATGTGGGGTAGCAGCTTACGATCCTGGTGGTGTGTGGGGGTGGGAGCGGCGCGCATCTGCAGCCAGCCCGGCTGGCCGGGCTGTGGCGTGTTTGCGCGCGTGCTGCCCGGCCATAAATCTCGGCCTGGGCATTGATTGGACGGCGGCGCGGCGCGGCTGCTTGACATTCCTATTAGGGGCGCACACCACCTACCCCGCCTCATCCCCCGGTCCCTTCCCCCTAGGCCGACGGCGCCGACTGTGACGGCGACGCCAGCGGCGGATTACGGCCAGACCGGGAAGGCTAGGCTAGGCTGAGAGCTGGCTGCCGCCTCCTGCAGCCAATTTATGGCCAAAAACACTGGCCGCTATCTGGGCAGGTGTACCGGTGTCCAGATAACGTAGCGTCGCCGAATCCATGACTTCTCTTCTACCAAATCCGAATTTTTGCCCATCTCCTACTTCGTTTCGCCTGTGTCCTGCACTAGGTTCAAACAGAAATCCACGGCCAAATCACATTAATGTAATCACCGCCTATGCACGACGTCAATCCTAACATTAACCCTATACACATATGTTACAATTTTATTAATAATTACACAAAAAACTTAAATTCATCAGTAATATCGTAATGTTGAAATGTTCCAAAATTCTTTGCTTTCTCATCATGCTTCTCAATAGCGGCCATTTTATCATACTCAAAGAGTACACCATCTGCTTGAGTGAACTCAGTACGCCACCTGCACATTCGACCGAAAATGGGCCTAGTCAGATTCGTCCGACGTCGTATCCAACGCCGCGGGCGTACAGCACGAAACCTGCGGTACATCATCATCCGACGATATACTGACAACCTCTTCCGGGGCCTCCACATCCGACGCGTCCGACGGGTCCACTTCATCCTTCATAGAACGACAATGAACAATATGACAGTCAGCGTGTATAACTTCCAATCTGGAAATCAATGCTTCGTCACCTATACTAAATTCAATGGACACAAATACGACGAGGCCACGATGTGCAGTAACCATACCAGGTTTATTCTTCACATTAACGGTAACCGGACGACCTTCAATAATACGTTTCAAAATTGAGGCATATTGTCGCCATTTTGGCCACTTGAATTCTTCAAAAACAATAACTTTATGAATACGACTGTCATAGCCACCAAATCCGAATTCGAAACAAAATGGCAAATATACGTGTTGTTTCTTAGACAAAACCTTCTCTATAAGCGTGACTTGCCAATATTTGTGGCGCCGAATAAATACAATTGTTTCTTACGAACCTGCGTGAACCGAACGGCCTTGTTATACCACCGTATCACGCGACCCGCCCAGCCATTATACTTAAGATGGCATTCGGTCAAAAGATGCACGACTACACGATTAGCCTGAAAAGATTCAAAGTACTTCTCTATAAAACGTATTCGACTCCAATTATTAACAAGAAAAGGATGCGTACAATCAAACCTAGTAGTTCGCTCGGCCCATCTACGTAGCCTGACATTAAAAGACAATGCAGAATCATAACAGTTCGACAAAGGTTCAGCATCATATTTAGTTATATAAATCAACGCTGAATTCCTACTCTTATAGCTCTGAACATCAAAAACACCTGTTATACTACCAAACATGAATTCCAAACCTTTACGAACTTCATCTAAATACTTTTTACATTTCAGTTTCAAATAACAATGCAAATGTGTAGCATTACCTTGCGGAAAAGGTTCCTCAGAAACACAATACTTCAGAACAGACCAAATACTATCAACGAAGTGTTGTTTGCCACCAACAGAAGACGCAATGCGGCGACTGAACGATGCATCTGACGTCCAGAAGGGCTTGATCATTGGTTTTTGGGCCAAGGGTGGAATCATTTCCGAAGCGGCTATGTCTGTAAACTGCTCACATGGTTGAAGTATAAAATGGCGCTGTCCAGTACTGGCGTCGCACCATCGGCCATAGATGTCAGGGCTGAACGACGGTTGTGGAAATGTGTACGGACGAACAGACGTGCAACTGTTGAACAAGTGACCGCCCAGACGAAGCAGGGGCTACCAACAGTGTCTGCTCAACTGGACGTCCACTGCGTGATGACAGGTGGGGTTTTCATATGAATAACGTTTTTATAGTCTATTAGGGCGTGACGTCACAGAGCAAACACACAGTAAAAATCCTCAGAAAGGTTCAAGGGCTCATGCTGAAGGAGGGAGCGTTATGGTATGGGGAATGTTTTCATGGCATTCCCTGGGTGACCTCGTTATTCTAGAAGAGACAGTGGATTAACACAAGTATGCATCTATCGGTGGGAACCACCTCTACGTGCAGTTTGTTTTTCGTTGGCACAAAGGCATCTACCTCACCACCAGACTCCTTGGTTTAAAACCCAGTCGATAATCTGTGGGGCCACCTAAGTCGCTCTGTTCACACCATGAATACTCGAGTGAGTAACCTAGAGCAGTTGACCACGGCACTGGAGTCAGTATGTGTCCACATCCCTGTCGGTACCTTCCAAAACCTCGTTGACTCTCTTCCTACACGTCTCGCAGCTGTCCGCACTGCAAAAAAGTAATTAATCACGTTTCTGACAGGTTTCTGACAGGTGGTCACATTGTGACTTGACAGTGTTCATGTTAGTGAGTAATATACACTGTTGCCCTATGCAACCGCAACACTATGAAGGCGGCGTGGTACGTTCGTCATAGTGTCATGATGTGTACTACATGCTCGGATTTGTAAGTGATTAGCAGCCGTACAAAATATATACAAGTAACATGTTTATATTGTGTAGATGCTATATCATAATTCCTACTACAAGCTTGTAGAGGTTGTACAGGGGACTCAGTTTAATTGATAAGGAACCCACGTCCTTACCATCTGTATATACCGAGGGGGTGGCGCAGTGGTTCGCACACTGGACTAGAATTCTTGAGGACGACTCTTCAAATCCACGCCCGGTCATCCTGATTTAGATGTTCGTTTCCCAAAATCGCTCCAGGAAAATGGTGGGATGGTTCCTTTGAAAGGTCACAGCAGATCGCCTTCCCCATCCTTGAAACAATCTGAGCATGCGCTCCACCTCTAAAGACCACATTGTCATTGCCTTTCTTCCTTCCGTCTAGATACAAATTAAATCTGAAGATCGGATCACTGTCAGACCACCCGCATCACGGTACGCACGCTGCAGACACAATGAGCGTTGAGCAGTGTGCTCCACGGGAGCCAGTGGCATGGGCAACTTTCCTCTTACTCGACATCGGTTCCCGTCTACGTGACATATGACGTCCATATCAAAGTACAAAGTGCGGCGCGTTCGTTGAACACCAGAGTCAGCCTACATAAGTGCAAACGTATCAATTTCTCACAGATCTTGTTACAGGTCAGCGAAAATGGTTTGCAAAGTTATGATTACAACAGGACTGAAGACGCGTCCCACTTCTCAGTTTGAAGAGGGAAATTTGAGAGTTATCCGTTATTCCAACTTATTTTGTATCCAAATGGTGCATTTCCAGAGGTGTATTCCTCGCCAAAACTGTATATCCAATGGCCCTCTACTGCCCATAGGAACCTGTAATACCATAAAACCCTGTATAAGGCAAAACCGGTTTCTCACTCATAAATCGCGTTTGAATGTTGATTGTCTGTGAGAACGTAGGTGTCGTATAAGAAGGAGATACGTCTCCCGGCAGCTGTTGGAATTTCTCAGTGGTAAGATCGTGGCTTATCGTGGCTCCGGTGTATCGTTCGGCGATAATTGCTGGTCCCATTGCTCGCGCGGTCCCGAGTGCCCTGCGAACATGAAATCGATGGGTTCAGGAGGGCCGTAACACCATCTAGAATATCTACGGACTCGCGCATTAGCACCAGAGAGAACAGGAGTATCGTTTGCTTGCCAGCCTACTACGAACCACGATTCAGCGAATGGGCACGTTTGGAGCAATACAAGTGTTCACACGGACCGTGGAACCCCCCCCCCCCCCCAATTGTTGTACCAGCAGAGGGGAGTGAGCTAACAGTGATGTGACCAACGTCAACACTGAACACAGCAGACGGACCACGTTTTTTTGCCAGACGACTCGAGGCTTTGTGTACAAGATCGCAATGGACGTGTCCATGTGTGTATGGAGCGACAAGTACGAGCTTCGGCACACCTCATTCGTCATCATTATATGGACCCAAAACCTTGTGTGGTGGTGGCACTGGGTTCTCAAATGGTTCAAATGGCTCTGAGCACTATGGGACTTAACATCTCAGCTCATCAGTCTCGTAGAACTTAGAACTGCTTAAACCTCACTAACCTAAGGATATCACACACACCCATGCCCGAGGCAGGATTCGAACCTGCGACCGTAGCGGTCGCGCGGTTCCAGACTGAAGCGCCTAGAACCGCTCGGTCACACTGGCCGTCCGTTAATTACAAGTCGGTGGTGTAAAGTAGCGAATCTGGCATCAGATAGCGTCCCAAATGTATTAAGATGCGTTCAAATAAGGCAAATTAGGTATCCACGACATCAACCCGAGTTGAGTACAATGCTATAGCGCAATTACAGTCCTGCGACAAGGGAAGTTATGCTACTTTTAATAGGAAAATATGTGATAGCCACCGACCACAAAAAGTGGGAAATTTAGCCCCCACTGTCCGAGTTCACGAATATGTAAACCAAAAGCGACTGTGCTGAGAACGGTCGCGGGTTCGAATCCTGCCTCGGGCATGGATGTATGTGATGTCCTTAGGTTAGTTAGGTTTAAGTAGTTCTAAGTTCTAGGGGACTGATGACCTTAGATGTTAAATCCCATAGTGCTCAGAGCCATTTGTACCATTTGTAATTAACGGGAATTATGTGATCTGTGCGTAGACTGCCAATGCCACACGCATCTGGAAATCTGCTAAGTACTTGACGAATTCAAGGCATTCAGAATCGCTATTGTACTGCACTTCTTAGGAGGACTATTAAGGATATTGTCATGATTTTTGGGTCACGAGTACACAGTATCCGTCACTCAACCAGAACTAGACAAGAGAATTGTTGTTTGCGAGTAACAGAGAGAGAAGGAAATTCTACGCCATCTTTTATCCAAGATTAATAAAGGTTGAATTCACAAGCGCGAAGCAGTACGTCATCGCCAGCTCAAGACAACCCTCGTCAGAAACTGCGGAGTCGTTTCCATCCGATGTAACGTACTCGGGAAGATAGTTCTGAAGTTCCACCCTACAGAGCGGAAATTACCCTTCAGCGCCCTCCGCGGCTGGCGTTCTCCGATGTGACGGCGTGACAGGTGGCGACCCGGCCAGGAGTCTCCGCTAAGGAGACCCACCGCCAGTCGACTGTTCACAGGCCAGCGGTGTTGAGAGAGAGTCGTTCAGGAGAAAGTGGACTTGTCGTCAGTCCGATGGGTACGAGTATTCTAGCACTCTCTATTAGTAGTCAAAGAGAGAAAAACTTCGTTTCATAAACCCAAACGCCCATTTCTTGGCGCGACATAGTATTTATTCACAATGCAGATGCGTTTCGCCGTTTTCATTAAAAGTATCTTCAGTGGTTTTTTTCTATAATAATGCAGTTTTGTTTTTACACATCATAATTATACATTCGAAATAGTTGTCACCATAATTAAGGAGAAGTTACGAACTGTTCAGGATCTATAAATATCACATGTGAAATTCGATTCTTCTTATCCTTGACGACTTTGTGATTCTGTCTGTGTGTATGTTTGTTTCTTAAGCTGCTCTCTTTAACACAGTTTTAGCTCTGGTTCGAAAATTTTTCGTTCCTGTTCCTCTCTTCCTTTGTGAGCAATTTTGCCTGTCTCTTTTTTCGCACTGTATACTGTACTTCTGGAAGTATGGTTGTCTTGTATTAATTCTGCACAAAAAGACATGAATTTTTTGTTGTAGTGACTCCTCGTGAGAACGTAGAGCTTTTGCAGTTTTATGAAGCGTTTTTTTTTTATTGGTCTCTAAATTTCCTGATATCTGAAAGTTTCTCCTAAGTATCTGAAATGAAAGACTTGTGAGGAAAACCTCACGCTGTACAGCGTTTTCTTGTATGAAAATAGCAAACCTATTCTTCGTGCAATTTTGTGTAGTTTTATATGATATGTTTGGCTTCCTGTTCCTCGCAAGAATTTCAAGACTGTCCACAAATGTTGGGCATTCCCGGTTGAATCGTATTTCTGTTCATAAACCAATTTCGACTCTTTCAACTTCTTTTTCCCAAGCCAAGATATTTTTTTTACAAGTGTGATGTTAAAAACTAAATTGTGAGAATGTCATCCTGCTCCACTCCGGTTTTGTCATCAAATAGTTCACTATTTCTATACAGAATTTACTTTTGAGGTTCTGTTAGGAAGTTTTCCTGGAAGGATGTCGCTTGCCGTTCGGTCGATGACAAACTCTTCAAGTCTTCTCGCGTGTCAAAGAATGTCTGTGGAGTCAGAAGACTTCAAGTCCATAAAACTGATCATCGTATTTCTGGTGATTCGCGTGTGAAGTATCGTTAGATTAGAGATCTGTTCTTTCCAGGGACGCTCATTGCGTAAACTTGCCTGCTCCTCTCGTATACGGGGTCAGCTTCTTTTTAGTCTGTTTGAGGCGACTTTCCAGAGAGTTTTGTGTGACTGACTGGAGTTCGATTCATCCGTAATGGTGTGTGTCTGTTTATGCTCGCTGTGTGAGGTTGCGGGTATACCCCCATTCAGAGATAATTCATTCAGCTTTACAGATTTCTGCTACAGCAATTCCGTCTTCTTCCATGGCTCTGTTGTTTCTCAGTAATTCAATAACATCTGGTATTTTCTTGATGACTGATGGTTCTGAATCGGGAGTAAGCGTGGTCTTTTCGAAGATTTTCTCCATGGGGAATTTCTCAGTTGGGTAGTTTGTTGAAATAATGCGCAAGTATCTGGCGGTTATTTTTGGTAACTGTATCATTAAAGAACTTTATTTTGTGCACACATTACAGCATAGATTGTAAAAAGTATGAATGGTTAGATGTAAGAGTGGATGCCACAGTGTTATCCTTCCGAGGTAAAAGCATGCATAAATAAATAAACAAGTAAATATTTCTGATGAACATTTTTCTTATCGCTGTTATTGAGACTGACCACTTCCATCACCCACACTAGCTCGCGGCGGCGACGTCAAGACTGGTCCTGGAAATTGTGTGGGATATGCAAACTCGTTACCTGGTAAAGGTGTTTCGCTGTTGTCTTGTATGAAACTCATCTTTCCATTTAACAGCAGTTTGTTCTTCAGTCTTCAGGTCCAGATTGTATACCGATTAGGTTCCTTTCAGATTACGCTGATACAATAGCTCCCTACTTAGCAATAATATACAACCGCTCGTTCACCGATAGATCTGTACCTGCAGATTGGAAAATTGCGCAGGTCACACCAGTGTTTAAGAAGTGTAGTAGGATTAATCCATCGAACTACAGACCTATGTTATTGACGTCGGTTTGCAGAAGGGTTTTGGAGCATATACTGTATTCATACATTATGAATCACCTCAAAGGGAACGATCTATTGATACTTAATCAGCATGGTTTCAGAAAGCATCGTTCTTGTGCTACGCAGCTAGCTCTTTATTCGCACGAAGTAATGGCCGCTATCGACAGGAGATCTCAAGTTCATTCCGTATTTCTAGATTTCCGGAAAGCTTTTGACACCGTTCCTCACAAGCGACTTCTAATCAAGCTGAGGGCCTATGAGGTATCGTCTCAGTTGTGCGACTGGATTCGTGATTTCCTGTCAGGAAGGTCGCAGTTCGTAGTAATAGACGGCAAATCATCGAGTAAAACTGAAGTGATATCAGGTGTTCCCCAGGGAAGCATCCTGGGACCTCTGCTGTTCCTGATCTATATAAATGACCTGGGTGACAATCTGAGCAGTTCTCTTAGGTTGTTCGCAGATGATGCTGTTATTTACCGTCTAGTAAGGTCATCCGAAGACCAGTATCAGTTGCAAAGCGATTTAGGAAAGATTGCTGTATGGTGTGGCAGGTGGCAGTTGACGCTAAATAACGAAAAGTGTGAGGTGATCCACATGAGTTCCAAAAGAAATCCGTTGGAATTCGATTACTCGATAAATAGTACAGTTCTCAAGGCTGTCAATTCAACTAAGTACCTGGGTGTAAAAATTACGAACAACTTCAGTTGGAAAGACCACATAGATAATATTGTGGGGAAGGCGAGCCAAAGGTTGCGTTTCATTGGCAGGACACTTAGAAGATGCAACAAGTCCACTAAAGAGATAGCTTACACTACACTCGTTCGTCCTCTGTTAGAATATTGCTGCGCGGTGTGAGATCCTTACCAGGTGGGATTGACGGAGGACATCGAAAGGGTGCAAAAAAGCGCAGCTCGTTTTGTATTATCACGTAATAGGGGAGAGAGTGTGGCAGATATGATACGCGCGTTGGGATGGAAGTCATTAAAACAAAGACGTTTTTCGTCGCGGCGGGATCTATTTACGAAATTTCAGTCACCAACTTTCTCTCCCGGATACGAAAATATTTTGTTGAGCCCAACCTACATGGGAAGGAATGATCATCAAAATAAAATAAGAGAAAGCAGAGCTCGAACAGAAAGGTTTAGGTGTTCGTTTTTCCCGCGCGCTGCTCGGGAGTGGAATGGTAGGGAGATAGTATGATTGTGGTTCGATGAACCCTCCGCCAAGCACTTAAATGTGAATTACGGAGTAATCATGTACATGTAGATGTAGATGTAGAGTACTGTGTGCGAAATACCTCTCTTCAGAAAATTGTGTATTTCGAATTTTAAATTGCGAATAGTCAGAATTTTTTTGCGTATTAAATACTGGTCAAGGCAACCAGTTGTTTTCCAATTACAGCCAATAGCTGTTCTCTTCGAAAATACAAAATACCGTTTCGGTCGCTGTGGTAGACTGGAGACACTATAAAAAAATAAACTGAATCGCAATTCGAGCGCTTACGGATACGTACAAATTTTCCGCAACGATAACTTTTAAAGAAATGAAATTGATACCCGATATTGATTAGTAAATTAATCCGACGCCACAAAACCCGTTCTCCATGAAAATTAATTCTGCGACATTCGCACGCGAGCCGTACGCGTTCCGGTCTGACAGACCATTTATACTTCGGCCGGTACGCGGAAGAGAACCCGTTTCAGAAACAATAAGCGGCCGAGATGAATGTGTAATGGCTGTAATTATGGCT
Source organism: Schistocerca americana (assembly GCF_021461395.2). Lineage (NCBI taxonomy): Eukaryota > Metazoa > Arthropoda > Insecta > Orthoptera > Acrididae > Schistocerca > Schistocerca americana. The sequence continues at coordinate 631,194,131 of NC_060123.1, read as the reverse complement.
GATGACGGCCGCGGCATAAACACAGGCGGTGTTTTGCAAGATTAATTGTCTTAGTATGCTCTTCCAGTTGTGAGGCCTCAAATATTGACTGCTCTGTCTGCGGAACAGCCTTCTAAACTTCAGCGGTTAGCTCTATAGTTTGGGATTCAGTAGGCGTTGTTAAGGTGCAGAAATTAACTATTACGCAGACACTTTTTGGCGTCCAACAAACATAAATAGCGAAGTCTAATTGTTTCCAGGACATCACACTGTTAGTATTGTATTGCGGTAATTGGTGGATCTTGTTTGTTGAAAGTAACTGTTAGCATACTGACTAGTCCAAAGCCCTCGACTCATCGGTGAATGCTTCCCCGTCTTACCGAGTGAAATGGCACAGTGTTCTACATTGGACACGCATTCCCAAGGACGGCGGTTCAAATATCCAACGCTTAAGACAAATGCTGGCAAGATGAGTTTCAAAACGACACGACAGATTCCCTACCACAACCTGATCTTGTCTGTCCATCTGTTTCTTCTTAGTTCCGAGTTTCTGTGCTTCTGGTAATTCTACACCGTCTCAGCAGCTGCAGTTCTGGAGAGTTTCATTCATTGCGGTGTTACTATCCTTAATAGTTTCCTGTGACGAGGCATAATGACGCAGTTTAATATGCACACAAAGAGGAAAATGGCTTTAGCGTTATCTCCTACGAAAAGTTAATCTCCAATATGCAAATCCTGAATATGAAAAATAAACCAACAAATATCTTAAAATAAGGCACCAGGAGCTATACGCAGAATAATTGTAACTCGTTGTAAGCAAAATGTATCTCGAGTCAAACCTAAAAAAATTGTAAGACAGGAGGTGTGCTTTGAGTCACAGTGCTCGGGGTACATTTCTGAAATAGTTGAAGTTGTGACAGCGGGGATAATGAGTGACAGAGTCCGCTCGGGGACTGGGTGTTGTGTTGTCCTCATCTTTCATATCGACATGCCAGTCACCCAACGTGGCGTCAACTGGAAACAAGTGCAACTTGGCAACCGAAGTACTCCAGATGGGGACTCCTGAATATCAATGCCATTTGATCATCACTTCATGGCCAACCCCTGTAGGTAGATTCAACGAATTATAATAACACGAGAATGAAAGGAATACACCTTGAAAGGCAATTGAAAAAAAAAACAGCTCTCGGTCATTATTTTTAACGAATTAACCGGATTTCATCACTGCTAGGAGTGTCTTCATCAGAATTTAAATCAAAGAATGGTCTATAACATGGTCACAGAATTATGACTAAAAACGTATGATACAGAGTATAAGTAGAGAAACATCGTGAAAGACTGGCAGTACTTATATGTTATAAAATAATAAATATCCCAAAAGGGCATTAGTCGCAAAGATATTTAAGATAAAAAATTGTGATGGCGGCCACTAAGGGCTGCTCGTTACTTACGCGGTTACAGTTTGCAAAACGGACTGAGGTGCCCGCGTTAACAAATGCGGCCAGGTGAAACAGTATTTGATTGTTCATTTATAATCATTTCTGCTTATATTTCAATGTGAAGTAGCCTAATTGTATCTACGGCTACTAGATGGCGCGCTCGTTGCAGTGCCATGTGTAAGTAGGCTGTTTAGGTTTTCTTACTGTATGAAAATCACTGGCTGTGCTGTGTGCAGTCTGTGGCTAGTTTGCATTGTTGTCTGTGCAGTCTGTGGCTAGTTTGCATTGTTGTCTGCCATTGTAGTGTTGGGCAGCGGCAGCTGGATGTGAACAGCGCGTAGCGTTGCGCAGTTGGAGGTGAGCCGCCAGCAGTGGTGGATGTGGGGAGAGAGATGGCGGAGTTTTGAAATTTGTCATGAACTGCTATATTTATATATGATGATATTAAGGTAAATACATTGTTTGTTCTCTATTAATATCTTTCATTTGCTAACTATCCCTATCAGTAGTTAGTGCCTTCCATAGTTTGAATCTTTTATTTAGCTGGCAGTAGTGGCGCTCGCTGTATTGCAGTAGCTTGAGCAGCGAAGATTTTTGTGAGGTAAGTGATTTGTGAAAGGTATAGTTTAATGTTAGTCAGGGGCATTCTTTAGTAGGGAATTTTGAAAGTCAGATTGCGTTGCGCTAACAAAATATTGTGTGTCAGTTTAAGCACAGTCATGTACAATTGTTCAAAGGGGACGTTTCACATGTTCACCTGCCCGCATTTGTTAACGCGGGCACCTCAGTCCGTTTTGCAATCTGTAACCGGGTAAGTAACGAGTGGCTCGCCATCACAATTTTTTATCTTTGTGACTAATGCACTTTTGGCATATGTATTATTTTATAAAGTACATGTAAGTACAGCCAGTCTTTCACGATGATTCTGTACTTATACTCTGTATCATACGTTTTTAGTCATAATACTGTGACCGTGTTATAAACCATTCTTTGTTTTTAATTCTGAGGAAGACACTCCTAGCAGAGTTGAAACCCGGTTAATTCGTTACAAATAGTGACCGAGAACTGTTTTCTTTCAATTGTAACTATTCACGGTCTTTGAACGTGCAGCCATGTACAAAATTTTGCGATGCCTTAAAAGAGTTCATGTAATGTGCAGCAGATGACACTCGAGGTACACCAAGCACGATATACCTAGTGTTTAACAGTACCCAATGATGGACTGCTGTTCTTCAGGTCTGACTATGATCAGAATATTTAAGCAATTAAAAAGATACCAGAATGAGATTTTCACTCTGCAGCGGCGTGTGCGCTGATATGAAACTTCCTGGCGGATTAAAACTGTGTGCCCGACCCAGACTCGAACTCGGGACCTTTGCCTTTCGCAGGCAAGTGCTCTACCAACTGAGCTACCGAAGCACGACTCACGCCCGGTAATCACAGCTTTACTTCTGCCAGTACCTCGTCTCCTACTTTCCAAACTTTACAGAAGCTCTCCTGCGAACCTTGCAGAACTAGCACTCCTGAAAGAAAGGATACTGCGGAGACATGGCTTAGCCACAGCCAGGGGGATGTTTCCAGAATGAGATTTTCACTCTGCAGCGGAGTGTGCGCTGATATGAAACTTCCTGGCATCTAAACATTCAGCGTGGTGTCTGTTTGTTCTATATCGTGTCAACCTACCACTTCCGCGCAACGACGCTCTGAGCGTGTTTTTAGGGAATTGACTAGTTTGAACCTGGGACCTGTTGTTGGTAAGGAGACGCCAGACCACACATGACATGTAGAATTCAGAAGAGTTCATTGAGACTAGAGATAATATAACCAAATACTTAATGATTTCAGCGTCAGCTCCACTGCACTCCCTGCAAAAGAATCTTAATACTAACTAAATTTAGTGGAAGGGGTTCAAGGCTTTCCTATTTTTAGTTAGCTGGTCGAAAAAGCAGTTAAGTTTACCATTGGAAATTTTATTCTACTCACAAAACATCGTTTATAAAATGCACTATTGATAAAAGGAAATGTTTTAATACAGGATGGTAAAACCAACTGCATTCAACAAAAATGTGAACGTATATTCCCTGAATGGGTTTCCAAGTTCTACAATGGATCGAAGGATGACCTATGCCATTCACATCTATAATCTAGGTTTAAATTAAGTTTCACAAAAGAGAAAACTATCTAAATGGTGTGCAGTGACCCTCAATTAACTTTAATTACTTATCTGACTTGTCGTAAATTACAGTGGCTGATGTGGCTTCTCAATAACTATATAATAGAAAAATCATCGCGTTTCAGATTTTTACTTCAAGTGGCAAATGTGAACACCATGAGCTTTAATTGACGATCGACACTAGTATTACGTAAAGGGGATGTAACAGATGAGACTTCTGCAGTTCTGAGTGAAGCCTTATGTGCTCAAAAATGAGGCATCGCGTGCATTCATTACCTTGTCGGTGATCGTCAGGGGGCGGCGGCCGGCGCAGCTCTGTCCAGCTCGCCCTCTCGGAAGCAACTCTCACTAACTTCTCCATACTACAATTTACCGAAGTTGGTTTAAAAAAAACTATCTGGCTGTATTTTCATCTGACCAATCAGGGTCTCAATGTTAACCTTAAGCTCCGCCTACAAAAATACTGTCTATCAATGAGAAACGTTATACTTTTCGTGGTGGGGCAATGTTTTTAAAGTTTGCAACGTAACAGAGAAGCGAAAAAGTCTCATGCTAAAACTTGCAGGTGGTGTGGTCCTTTTAGCATTATCGTAAGATCTGTACTGTTCTTCTGGAGGGCTCTAGCTTTTAACATGGGCTGGGGGGTGGTCCTAACGTAACAGAGAGGTGAAAAAGTCTCACGCTAAAAACTTGCGGGTGGTGTGGACATAGTGGTTAGCGAAGTAATGAGTATTGCAGAGCTATTTGAGATGGAAACCAGGTAAAGCGAATTCAGTTAGGATAATGCACAGTCGACAGAAGTTGAAAATAAGTTACGAGTGGGCACACAACCCAACGCATATAATGAAGGAAGTTATGAAGCGATAATTAGAGCATTTAGATGCGATTATGTGGAAGTAGCGACGAAGAAGGAGAAGATAGACGAGGATGAGGAAAAAGTAGAGGATGTTGAAGAAAGCGTAAATGAAGGAAGAAATAGAGAAGAGGAAATAAAAGAGAGAGAAGTAGCAGTCGAAGCTTATCCTACTGAAAGTTCGAATTCACAAGGGAAATTCCTAAAAAGACTCGTGTATGATTCAGTGGAGGATTCATTGATGCAAGAAGAAGAAGAACAGAACCAACCCTTCCACATTCAACCAATTATGAAGGCCACGGTAAAGCATATTCCAGTCAATATTGTAATTGATAGTGGAAGTGAACTGACTCCGATCTCAGAAAATTTATTCATGCAGTGCAATGCCAATGAGGAATTGCCAGTTCTGAAAACATGTAAGATTAAAGTAAGAGGTTCTATTAGAAACAATGCTGCGGAAGTTACGAGACAAACAAGGTTAACTCTTTCGTGCCAAGGTCAAAAGATCGAAGCCAACTTCATGATTATACCTAAACTAACTGTAGATTTGATTATAGGTGCAGATTTTTTAAATGTGAGACGAGCGATAATAGATATGGTGAAAGGTAGCGTAACATTCGGGAATGTCACACTTCTCTTTGAGCAAAAGCTAAAATTAGAAGAAATACCAGTTATAAACAAACAATTAAGAATGATGCAAGATAAAGAGGATGAAGAATTAGAATGGTATGCACAAAAGGGGGAATCGCCTCATGTTAGAAGTTCATAAAGAAATTGACGAAAAATTGCAAGAAGTTCAAGGTATATCAGAACACAGTAAAAGAGAATTAGAGGGTATTTTATGAGATAAAGCAGAGGTATTTTTACCTAAGACTGGCAGTATTAAACACTTTCAGTACAAGTTTGAAGATTAATTTTATTACTGGTAAATAATCAGCACAATATTTCAATATTATGTTGCAGAAAAGATCGTCAGGAGAAAGAAGAGTGAAGAGAGAGGAAGGTGGGAAATAGAAAGTAGTTTCAATAATAACACCAATAGTACCATAAATTAAGGTGAAGGGATAAAGTGTAGATAGTCTAACAGCATGAAATACTAAAATGTTATACACCACGACACTACACAAAAATAAAAAACGAATTTGAGGTTTCTTGTATAAGTTAAAACTCAAAATATCTTAGAATTGTAACATGGAAAGGGCACCGAAATTTGTAAAGCTTTTTAAGAAGGTGTAAAATAATGTAGCTACTAGACATATGTTAGATGACTATAATAAGTAAAACTTTTTGTAAGAACCATTGTAAAAACTCCAGCAACAACGAGATGCAACAACCCAAAAGTTGCAACGCGAGAATTATCAAGAAAGACAAGGACATAATTAGCAAGACACGATTCCTACAAGGCAGAAGCATCGAGAGAAGGGAAAGGACCTCGAGACCAACAGAAGGCCCTTGTAACTGCAATGGGCAATAACTTTGACCGCTAGGCGGAACCCTGCTGGGACAGAACACCCCGCAGTGACGCGACACAATGCCGAACGCCAATAGGGTCTCCGAGTGCCCCCACTCAACGGAGCGAGCAAAAAACGGCCCAACGAGAAGACCGCTTGGGCAAACCTCCACTGGCAAAAAATATGTGTAAAAGTCACACTACTGCTATTAAACAGCACGCTGATGCACGAAACTGAAGAAAACGTCCACAAAGTAAAAATGACACACCCAAACAATTTATCAAACTGTTACTAAGAGGAGAACTTCAAAGCGACTAGTTATCAATAAATATTTCCATATCCTGCCCAGAGAAGAACCAAGAATCAAGTAAGAAGCAGAGAAAAAGCAGGAAGAACAGAAGATGAAGATTCGCAAGATTGAGACCAAGAAAAAAGATGGGTGAAGAATAGACGACATACCTTCCCAAATCCCTATCCTATTGTAAACTAGTCATCTGCGAAGTATTACAACGAAAAACGTCCGCTTTCAGCGACACATAATGATGACTTTTACGCATACATTCGCTGTGCATGTCTCTGGTAATTCATCTTCCTGGTCAGTATTCTCCCAATTAATTTCGTCCCAACACGATATTGTTATTTTCTTGTCTTCGTTTTCATCTGGTACTGCGGATTTGTTTCTTCCTTCTTCTATTCTCGTGATAGGACTTTTACTTCTCTGTTCAAGGTGCTGCAATTGTCCTGGGTCGGTGCGTCATTCTCTTTGTCATGGGCGCTTAGCTGTCAATTCGAACGTTTATCGGGGTTTGGTGGTCTTACCTCCACCTCTTCCATGTGTATTCTCTTTTCTTGTTCAACTTGTTGATATTGGTTTCTTTGTTGATAATTTGTCGGTCTATTGGTTCTCCAATACCTGTTCCGGTTGTCATTATTCCCTCTGTAATAGTTGTTGCCTTTCCTGGGTGAATTATAGTTATTGCCATATTCTCTTCTAAATCCATAACCGGTTCTTTGTTGAAGTCTATTGTCGTTTCTTGGTGCGAAGTTATCACATGGCTCGTAATTATTGTTTCTTCGTACTGTGTCTTGTGGATTCCACTGCTTTTTGCTTTCGTTTTCACGTGCGCTTCGTCTTTTTCTTGCGTCATATTCCGAAAATATGAACTCTAGTTGCCTTAGAATACCTTTAAATGCTTCGACGTCATTGTCTCCGCGACCTACTAATGATTGCTGGTATTTCAATGGTAGCTTCATCGCGCATAATTTAATCAACTCTCCGTCACTGTATGGTACATCTAAGCATTGATTTTTGTTTGCCATTACTTCGAAAATTTTCACGCGACTCTTCTCTCCTGAATTTTCAAAATATGGGTTCTGTAATAATTCGTACTTCACTCTGTTCTGTTCCTCGCTTGACCAATATCGTGAGAGAAACTTCTCTCTAAAATCTTCGTACGATCGGCATGTCGCTGCAACATTCTGCATGGTTTCTGCGACTGTTCCTGACATGTGTGCACATATAAAGTCTAATTTGTGTGCTAGCGTCCAGTGTTCTGGTAACCCTACTCGGAATTGATCAATAAAAGTTCGTGGATGTAATGAGTTTCCTTCTCGAAAGTGTTGAAATTTTCTGACTGTGAGGAAATGATCGTTGTCGTACTTTGTCATAGTTCCATATGAAATTCGCGATTCTTCGCCACTTTTGTTTCTGATCATTTCTCCCGTCGTTCTTTCCGGTTGTGGTAGATCCATTGGATATTGTCCACTGTAACTTTTGCTTACCCTTGCGTAGTATCGTTGGAGTGGTACGCAATAATTTTCTTCCATCGGTTGTGAACGTGTAGCTGAATGCATTGCACTGTACTCTTCGCGACCTAGCTTTCCATTGTCACGTATGTTACTTTCCGCCTGTGATTGGAATCACAAATGCGTAATATCTTCGTTAATTGCTTGTTTTTCCGGTGCTGTTACAGATACGGATGTGGTTGCAGACTCTGTGCTTGTTCGATCCTGTTCACTACGCTCTTCAATGGTTTGCAACAACTCTGTTCGCAATTTCTGAAATTGTCGCTTCGTTTGCGCTTCCATTTTGACTATGCGGTTATCATATCTTTTCAGCGCTGCTTTTGTGATACGTTTATGTAACACACTGTTTTCAACAATTTCACGCGCTGTACCTGCTGCTTGTCTAGTAATTTCGTTTATCTGTTTCTCTAGTTTCTGGGTGTTGTTACGTAATGTTTTGATCTCGTCCTGAATGTCATTACGCAATGGTTGTACGTCCTCTTGTACCTTGTCAATGTCTGTTCTCAATTGATTGTGACCTGTTATTAAGTTTCCTATCACTTCTCGAGATTCTTTTGTCTCGTCTTCAATATGACTTAGGTGTAACTGAATTTTTTTGTTTCGTTCTTTAATCTCACGCATTTGTCTCGTGGTTTCTGCATTTTGTTTCGTCATTTCTGCATTCTGAATTTTAATTTGGTCCGCAATTTCTTTATTTTGTCTTGTCATGGTTTCCGTCATTAATTGTAATAATTCTGCCAGATTGGTGGGTCCTATTGCGCTTTCTTCCGACGTCCTACGTTCTGTGTTTTCGCCTAAGTGTTGGTTCGCAACCGATTGCATTGAACTGTGCTGTGACACGTTTCTGATCGCATTCCTTGTACTCTGTGGTGAGGGACCTCTGATTACTTGTACTATGGGTTCTACGTATTCAAGACGCAAGTTAGAATCCTCATCGACTGTCTCTCTACTTTCCTGCTCCTCTGTCGTATGCTGACTTACGTTTTCTATGCCTTGGCGTACATTATCCTCGTTATGCTGCGTTATATGTCCTATTTCTCGCGATACTGCATCGTCTCTTGTACTGTCCTCTATTCTCTGACAAATTTCATGCTGGGTCTCTAGCTCAATTCGGTCAAGGCCTCGATCTGCCATTGCTAATCTTTCCGAATCCCTTATTTTCTGGTTTAAAAGCAATTCACGCGCCAGACTTCGAGTCAACATGCGCTCATACGATCTCACGCGTTTCATAAACATTTTGCACACACGACTTGACAAACCATTCACTTACTTGTTGGGCCAGAACCAACTTGTCAACGATGTATCCGCCACCTGTGCGCTTGCATTGGAGAGAAAACTTAATTCTAATAATATTAAAATTCACAACTTAATTATGCTATTGTCTCTGACACTTTCTTACTATCTATCGCTGCAGCTACTGTTTTCGAGTATTTAAAACTTTAGGAAAAAAAATTTTTTACTACGAAAATTTTTCAACAGGTTATTTTTCTGACCTAGTTAGGTATGTGGTCGACCTTCAATCATGGTATTTTACCATCCTGGCAGGGTCCCCATTTTCTAAACATTCTGCGTGGTGTCTGTTTGTTCTATATCGTGTCACCCTACCACTTTCGCGCAACGACGCTCTGAGCGTGTTTTTTAGGGAATTGACTAGTTTGAACCTGGGACCTGTTGTTGGTAAGGAGACGCCAGACCACACATGACATGTAGAATTCAGAAGAGTTCAGAGAGACTAGCGATGATATAACCAAATACTTAATGATTTCAGCGTCAGCTCCACTGCACTCCCTGTAAAAGAATCTTAATACTAACTAAATTTAGTGGAAGGGGTTCAAGGCTTTCCTATTTTTAGTTAGCTGGTAAAATAACGTCGAAAAAGCAGTTAAGTTTACCGTTGGAAATTTTATTCCACTCACAAAACATCGTTTATAAATTGCACTATTGGTAAAAGGAAATGTTTTAATACAGGATGGTAAAAACCAACTGCGTTCAACAAAAATGTGAACGAATATTCCATGAATGGGTTTCCAAGTTCTACAATGGATCGAAGGATGACCTATGCCATATAACATCTATAATCTAGGTTGAAATTAAGTTTCACAAAAGAGAAAACTATCAAAATGGTGTACAGTGACCCTCAATTATCTTCAATGACTTATCTGACTTGTCGTAAATTACAGTGGCTGATGTGGCTTCTCAATAACTATATAACAGAAAAATCATCGCGTTTCAGATTTTTACTTCAAGTGGCAAATGTGAACACCATGAGCTTTAATTGACGATCGACACTAGTATTACGTAAAGGGGATGTAACAGATGAGACTTCTGCAGTTCTGAGTGAAGCCTTATGCGCTCAAAAATGCGGCATTGCGTGCGTTCATTACCTTGTCGGTGTTCGTCAGGGGGAGGCGGCCGGCGCAGCTATGTCCAGCTCTCCCTCTTGGAAGCAACTCTCACTAACTTCTCCATACTACAATTTACCGAAGTTGTTTTAAAAAAAGCTATCTGGCTTTTTCATCTGACGAATCAGGGTATCAATGTTACCCTTAAACTCCGCCTACAAAAATTCTGTCTATCCAATGAGAAACGTTATACTTTTCGTGGTGGGGCAATGATTTTAAAGTTTGCAACGTAACAGAGAAGCGAAAAAGTCTCACGCTAAAACTTGCAGGTGGTGTGGTCCTTTTAGCGTTGTCGTAAGATCTATACTGTTCTTCTGGAGGGCTCTAGCTTTTAACATGGGCTGGGGGGTGGTCCTAACGTAACAGAGAGGTGAAAAAGTCTCACACTAAAAACTTGCGGGTGGTGTGGACGTAGCGGTTAGCTGGCGACGTGGGTGTCCGTCCCTTATCGTAGGGCCTTTTCGCTTAACACGGTTCTGCTCTCGGTTTCTGTTCTCGTTTCTCCCCTCGGAACTGCGTCTGTCTAACGGTGGGAAGGTATGATATGCATTTAGGCATTCTTGTGTTAGTCTGTGGTTTTCCATTTGCTCTCTCGTTACTCGTATTACTTTGGTTAATTTAATGTCACGATTTATTCGGAGCTATGTGACATACTACTGGATTTGCTTATCATGTCAGAGTTTTCATGGAAGGTGTTGGATTCGCCTGACACCTTACAGGCAGATTAAAACTGTGTGCCCGACCGAGACTCGAACTCGGGAGCTTTGCCTTTCGCAGGCAAGTGCTCTACCATCTGAGCTACCGAAGCACGACTCACGCCCGGTAATCACAGCTTTACTTCTGCCAGTACCTCGTCTCCTAACTTCCAAACTTTACAGAAGCTCTCCTGCGAACCTTGCAGAACTAGCACTCCTGAAAGAAGGTATACTGCGGAGTCATGGCTTAGCCACAGCCTGGGGGATGTTTCCAGAAGGAGATTTTCACTCTGCAGCGGAGTGTGCGCTGATATGGAACTTCCTGGCGGATTAAAACTGTGTGCCCGGCCGAGACTCGAACTCGGGACCTTTGCCTTTCGCGGGCAAGTGCTCTACCTTGGTTTTTTTTTTTTTTTTTTTTTTTTTTTTTTTTTTTTTTTTTTTTTTTTGCGAATGTAATGGAACAGGCAACGTCTTCCTTGGAGGCCTGGCCACAGTGTTCCCGTCTCCTGACAGGATAAATAAGGGAGAGGCAACAGGATGGAAACATTGTACATTGTTATTGTTTTGTTAGTAACAATAATATTTTATTTATTCATTTAATTTTAATGTCCCAAAAGAAAAATCATATATAAAAAAGAAGGGAAATAAATATACGGCTGAAGTGACATCCTCGTCACTTCACTGGGAGTACATCCTATCCCTCGAAACAACGTAAACCTGGGACTCCCCACCGCTTCGGGGAGCTACGAAACATGCTGCCTAGAAAGTTCGCAAAATGCGTTTTATATTTAGAGTGGCGTCGGATGATTTCGCGTTGTTCTAGTGGATAATGCCAATAGTCCATGCCCGATATCGAGGTCCGCGAGAGCACGTAGTTCGATGCGTGTCCTCCAATCTATCGGATTGCCGAAGTTTTCTGTGAGGGGAAAAATACAGCGTCAGGGAAAAATAAAGCGTCCGTCGTGATCGTTGATTCGTCGGTGCGTCGGAGGAGGGCCATGATGTGTTGCGTCAGCCGCCAGACATCCTTTGCCTCATCGCACTGCAGAGAATGTTCGTCGGTGTCCTGCATGCCACATATAAGGCAGAGCGGGGAATCTACCATGCGAATGTCGTACAATCGTTGGCGGTTGACTGTCTTGCGGTTGATTAAATATTTACCGTGACGATCGCGCTGCTGTGGTGAGGAGAGGTGTATGGACAGCTCGCCAAATCTGTCGCCAGTTTCGTGTTGGGTATTTAAGTTCGACAACATTGCTGCCATGATGACGCCGCAAGTATCGATATATCTCACGGGTACTGGGGATTCTTGTAGAAGGTATCTGTAACTGAACATAACTAAAATTAACAAAAAATCGCGCGACGTGAGAAAAAGAAGGCGAGTTTTGTGCCTACCGGTGGTTCAAAGGACGTGGGAAGAAGCACATCCAGGATGGCCGACGTGATGCCGTGTTGCCGTTGGTTTCCAAGTGCGTAGCGTCGCTCGCAGGTATAGAGCTAAAGCCTTGTTCCGCACATCCTTGAGGTTAAGTCCTCCAGAATGGTGTGGGAGAGTTAAAGTCTCGTATTTGATCTTAAACAACATTCCTTGGCTGACATAGTATCCAAAGGCCGCCATTAATCTGTCAGCAATACCATGTGGCATTGGCAGTACCTGTGCCAGGTGCGGCAGTCGCGAGGCCAGGTGAACACTAGTGTAGTCCACCCTTTGGAGCAGGTCGTGCGTTCGGAGTGAATTGTTGCGTATGTGCAGTCGGACGTTCTGGAGGAGACGTCGATAGCTCGCCGCCGCTGATTGCCGTAGCGATCGGGTGAACAATACACCTAAGCATCGCATGATGTCCACCGTCGTAAACGGACTGTGCAGAGCGTCCATCCCTCGACCGATGTGCATGATCTTGGTTTTATTCATGTTGACCCTGCTTCCCGCAGCTACTCCGTACATAGTAAGAAGGGTAACCACCTGACTTACTTCGTTCTCCGACCGGACGAGTATCATCAATTCGTCGGCATATGCACGACACGTGAAGGAGCTCGCACGGAGTCGGACGCCTGTTAGAGTCCGTCTAAGAGTCTGCATCAATGGTTCGAGCGCTATTGTAAACAGTATCATCGACAAGGGACATCCCTGCCTAACTGAGCTGCAAACAGGAATCGTTCCTACCTCCCTGCCATTGACTCTCACCGTCGAAGAAGCGCCGCGAAGGAGGCGCATGAGGACGGTAATAAAATCCTGTGGTATCGCCATGCGTCGCATGGTCGAGTCAAGGAAATCATGGTTGATCCTGTCGAAGGCACGACCAAAATCCACCGATACGAACGCCGCTCGCATGCGACAAGCTTCCGTCAGGGAAATTACGTCACGGTATTCGCCGAGGATAGAATGTATGTTGCTCCGAACTCCTAGACAAGCCTGGTCTGGTGGTATTGTCTTGGATATTACAGTCTTGAGCCTTGCCGCCAACATTCGCGCAAAGATCTTATAATCAGTATTGAGCATCGTGAGCGGTCTAAATTGATGGGCGCTGACACTCGCTGTCGATTTCGGTATTGGTATAAGCAGTCCCGCCATGAACTGCGACGGAACGCCTGTGTCAGGGCTCAATAACTCATTATACATCAATACTAACTGGGACATCATTAATCCCGCAAATGCGCGGTAAAATTCGAGTGTCAACCAGTCTGGCCCAGGGGATTTATGCACCGCACCCTTCGCGAGTGCGCCCCGGATGTCATCTTCCGTGAGGGGTTCCAAAAGCGCCTCTGCATCCGGACCATCCACCTCCGTTTGCATCTGTCGCAAAATTTCTTCTCCTGTCCGATTGTCCGTCGGCGTCCCAGTGAAAAGGAGGCGGTAATGCTCCAGAAACTCAGCAGCAATGTCCTGTTGAGACGTCAAGGGCCGACCATCGTCGTCATGGAGGACTGTGATTAGGGATCGGCGATTACGCGCATGTCCCTTGGACACATGATGCGTGCCAATACGTTCTCCATCGACGTTGTCCAAGCACCGAGCACGGATCGAAAGTCCCTCCAGTTGACGTCTCGTGATCGATGAAATGCAGGCCTGAATGCGATGGACTTCCGCTTGACGCTCAGGAGATGGGGCCCTGGAGGACAGATCGCGGAGCACCATGTAGTAATAATCAAGTGTATCTCGGAGCCATTTCACTTTTTCCTTGCCATACGTTATGGGAGCTCTTCGTATCGCCGGTTTTGCACACTGCAGCCACCACGAAAGAACCGTACGGTGCAGCGGCAGACGGCGAGTGCAAGTCTGCCATGTTTCTTCGATCCGCTGGCGACATTCGATACCCACCAATAAGGATGAATTAAGTTTCCAGGAACTACGACTCCGCCAGACCCGCCGCCGTGGGAGGGTTAACGTGCATAAATATGCAAGGTGATCCGTAAAAGCTGTGGGCCAACGTTCAGCATCCAACACGTGATCTCTTAATCCGTCAGAAACATAAATCCGATCCAGCCTGCTCGCCGAATGGCTAGTAAAATACGTGTAGCCCTCTCGCTGCCCATAGATATTTTCCCACGTGTCCATAAGGGCCATGTCCCGGCAGATCGTGTTCAATGCGTGGCAGGAGCTGAAATTAGGAGTTTGATCCTTCGGTGTGAGTACTCAGTTAAAATCCCCCCCTACCAAGATGTGGTCATACCTCCCATGGAATAGGGGGGCAATCTCCTCCGAGTAGAATCGTGCACGCGCCTGTCGATTGTCAGATCCGGAGGGTGCATAGATGTTGACGATACGAATGCCGTTCACGGTCATAGCCAAACCCCGAGCCGAAGGAAGGTAATCGAGGTCACCCATCGGAACCCCTTCCCGGACTAGTATCGCTGTGCCACGTCCTCCATCTGGAGTCGGCGCTAGGTAAGTGTTGTATCCATGCACGTCGGGAAAAGCAGCATTGCAGGTTTCCTGCATCAGCAGAGTATCAACGTCTGTGGCGTAAATCATGTCCCGGAGAAGTTGCATCTTTGGAAGCGAACGTGCGGTGTTAATGTTCACTGTGCCCACCTTATGTGCTTGGTTCGTTGTCGTTGCCATGCTCGTGTCATGTCATTGAGAACTCCAAGGGCTTTAGTCCACTATTCGTGCTCAGAGGGGTGCCCGCCAACGTGCTGCCCTCCTTTGTTGTCGTTCCGTAGTGTGCATCCTGTAGGTGAGTGGGCATCATTAGGGGGTGGCAATTCCTGTGTGTCTTCGACTGGTTCCGCCCAGTCGCAGTGGTCATCCATCCGAGAAACGTCCTCTGACGTATTTCGAAGTGGCTGCCGGGATATTGGTGTCTCTGACTCCTTCGTCGGCAGCGCTGGGTCAGTCGGTGTCAATGAAGAGGGACCATCTGAAAGGCAGGACATCCGGTCACCATCTGACGGAATCCTGTCAGCGTCCTCTAAAGGCACGTGTTCTGTGTCAGACAGTTCTTCGGCTAGGATACCTTCCGTGTCCGCTAGGCTAGGGGGAGACGTGTCACCAGAACTATGGCGACGCTTTTTGCGACGCTTCGGCGATCGCTGTTTGCGTGCCCTGCCCTCTGCTGCCTCGCTGTGTTCGTCGATCGTTCGTTGGTCCGTTGCCGGCGCCACTGTCTCGACCTCTACTTCCACGCCGCGTGCTACATGTGAGTTTTCGGAAGGTCCCTCCCTCAACAGACGTGACGTGGGTGCAGGGACATTCTCCGAGTCACCTCCAAGCTCCCGTAACTCGGTCTGCTCTTGCATAAACACGTCCTTGTCACGCTCCGAACTTGGCAACACCTCCCGGCGGGCCACCGACACGTACGTCATCGGCAGTTGCGTGGGAACTTCTCGCTGTGACGCTTCTCCATGTGGCAGTTGCACGACGCGGCGTTGTATGCACTCCGGGCGGATATGTCCTTCTCCACCACAGCCAGAACAGGTGCGTGGCTGTCCATCGTAGATCACAATAGCTCGACATCCGCCAATATATAAATAAGACGGGATATGTTTAGTAAGGACGATCCGCACCTGTCGCACGACGTTTAGCACAGGATAGGTACTAAAACTTGCCCAACGTTCATGCGTATGACTAAGTACCGTTCCATATGGTCGCAGCGATTCAGTAACTATCGATTCTGGCATTTCAAACGGCAATTCAAAGATCCGAATGACCCTCACACCCAATCCTGAAGGAGCTACTGTTACATCGCTGATATGGCTATCAGAGTGTCGAAATTTAAATCCTCTTTGAGCAGCGGAGAGAGTTCTTTCACACTCAGCTTCATCGGTCATCTTTACATACATTGTGCTGCTTACAATGGACAGGTGTATTCCAATTATGTCTGCAGCGGGTAAACGAACTTCTTCCCTCAAAAAACGCTCTATTTCGAAAGCTTTGGGTCTGGCAAATTCGTTGTCGAACGTAAATTGGAGCGTAGTCTTTCGAAAATTGTGTGCCATGGCGATCGAGTCAGACAACAACACGCGCGAGTACCGGCCGTGTAAACTGTAGTGTTGGCAGAAGAGCCAACACTGTGTTTCTAGAGGAGGCCGAAATGCACGCGTTTAATTACACGCTGACTGCCGTGAGGTCTGGAACAGGACAATATCTTGAGAATTGCAAATAAAGTACGTAGTTGATATAATACTTAACTTTAATCCACAATTGTAGAACATCTCTCTTGATGGTACATGTTTCATAATATTAATTATCAACTGCTATGGCGCCTTGCTAGGTCGTAGCAAATGACGTAGCTGAAGGCTATGCTAACTATCGTCTCTGCAAATGAGAGCGTATCGGTCAGTGTAGCTTCGCTAGCAAAGTCGGCTGTACAACTGGGGCGAGTGCTAGTACGTCTCTCTAGATCTGCCGTGTGGTGGCGCTCGGTCTGCTATCACTGACAGTGGCGACACGCGGGTCCGGCGTATACTAATGGACCGCGGCCGATTTAAAGGCTACCACCTAGCAAGTGTGGTGTCTGGCGGTGGCACCACATAAACACTTCCTCGTCCACGCGCGCCCGCGGCCGGGACAGCAGGTCCGTGCCGCGCCGCCGCCTAAAGCAGACTGTATCTGAGCTACCGAAGCACGACTCACGCCCAGTACTCATAGCTTCTGTAAAGTTTGAAAGGTAGGAGACGAGGTACTGGCAGAAGTAAAGCTGTGAGTGCCGGGCGTGAGTCGTGCCTCGGTAGCTAGGATGGTAGAGCACTTGCCCGCGAAAGGCAAAGGTCCCGAGTTCGAGTCTCGGTCGGGCACACAGTTTTAATCTGCCAGGAAGTTTCAGTTGAAAAAATATTTTAGCATATTTTTTCTGTACTCAAGCAGTGTGGCCCTTTACAAAGAAAAAAAAAATAGAAAAATTCTTAGCGAATATTTTGAGGATGGCTGTCTTAAGTTTTCGATTCCTTGAATTTAAAGTACAGCGTTATTGCCTGCGCGACTTATTCGCGAGGCACAGCCATTATGAAGAGACCCCCACCTGCTGAAGACGACCGGGCCCTCCAGTGCGCACCTTTTTAGCGGAATTCGCGGCGCTACAGCCGGCAGGTGAGCGGGTTGGCCGACGCCTCGGCGGCTCCGCTGGTGGCTTTTAAACTTTAACGCTGATGGAGCCGGCAGCCGGCGGCGGGCGTCTTCTTTCACTGAGGCATTCACGCAAACGGCGCTCGCCTCACCTCGCCTCCCCGGGCCTCGTCGAAACAAGCTCTCGGCCGCCGCGATCCGCTTCTGAACGGTGAGACGAGTGGACGGCCGACCGCAGCGGCAAAGAACTCGCGCCGTCTCAGTGACTGAAGGGGCCTCTCTCTCAGCACTGACGAGGTAGTAAATCCGAGTAAAAAGCGGAAAAGAAGAAGAAGAAGAAGAAGAAGAAGGAGGAGGAGGAGGAGGTTGAGAGGGGGAATAAGGAGATGGAGAAGGGGAAGGGAAAGGGGAAGAAGGAGAAGCAGTAAAAGAGGAAAGAGAAAGGGAACAAGAATGAGTGGAATACTGTTGGTTCTTTGTGTATCGTTAAAAAGTTAAAACGGTGTACAATCGCAGTTGCAAGGTACGTATTTAACGGCTTCCAAAAGCAACAAAGATCTGAATTTCAGTATTTCGCTTCATTCCTAACCGAATTCAAAAATCTAAAATACTGTAATAATCTGCACCATTACACATGTATAGTTTCACCTTAAAGTTGTAACACGATAAGTCACGTACTTCAGTTAGAGGCTATTTATATGTCCTGAGGCACCGAAACTCAAGTTGCGGAAATTATTCAGATTATATTCATCCAGTATTTGAGAAAGAGAGCACTTGGCGACTTCTTACAAATTTTACAAATAATTTCAAACCTGAAACTTCCTGGCAGATTAAAACTATGTGTCGGACCGAGACTCGAACTCGGGACCTTTGCCTTTCGCTCTACCAACTTTTTTATTTTTTAAAATTTTTTTATGTATTAAATCAAGAAAAAATGGGGTAAGGTGGTTTGAAGCTCAGACTGAAACTCCAACGCTACTCATTTTTTTTTAAATTTTTTTTTTTCAGTGTCAGACTTGCAATCTTTGCTGACATACATTTTGTTGTACTACCGCATAAATAGTGTCTACAATGTCCATATGTTGACAAATAGTGGCTAATTAGAAAATTAATCAAGTAAGGAAATGAATAAAACTGAAAATGTCCAAATGAAAGACATGAAGATATCGCGGATAGTAAAAATACAAATGAAGCATACTCCTGTAGCAATGAAATGAAATTCGTGTCGGCGACGACACCTGCTCACAACCCGACGTTCGATAGAGCAAGAGAGCCATCTATAGACTCGTTCTCCAGACGTTGGTGTAAGACTGGATCGTCTTCTCGAAATTAACTAAGGGTCCGTAAGTGTGATCGATGTCTATATTGGCTTCTTCGCCTATCTCATCTCTCACCCGTCACACCCCATCTGGCCGGCGTGTCGGTAAATGTAAGTAGCAAGTAATTAGCGAATTCTTGCCTATATTTCTTGTCCTGTTGGCTTCGTGTGTCCATCCAGGAGAAATGCCAAAAATCCATTTTGTCCTTTTCCGATTCGTTATAGGCGTAGCCCACAACCATTCCCCGTAGCCATGCCACTGCACTGGTTTTTGGGCCGGAAAATAAGATTCTTGGGGGGAGAAAAAGTGTGTCTGATGAAATTGTGTGAGGGGCGGAGCGTAACAGGAACGCCAATACCTGTTGTGCCAAGTGCCACACGGCATCTGAGCTACCCAAGCACGACTCACGACCCGTCCTTCGCAGCTTTAATTCCGCCATTACCTCGTGTCCTCCAGTTTTAATCTGTCAGGAAGTTTCATATCAGCGCACACTCCGCTGTGAGTGAAAATTTCATTCTAAATTTCAAACATATTCGAAACATTTTCTCGCTAACATCCACCACTACATTGTCCCTTCCACTGCAGTAAAACTTCAGCATCACGCATGACGGTTTAATTTGTTACTTCTTTACTACTAACTGTAGTCACAACTAATTCTACAGAGAGTATCCGCGTATACCGCTGAATGTAACTACAAAATTATATCGTTCTACGACACGGTTCATCAGATACTACGTCACAAATAATGGGCTGCATGAAGGGCTAGTCTTTGGGTCTTCAAACATAAAGGTTTTATAATAAAATAATTACACTCGAGTCCATGCGATCCCGTTGAGCACAACGATAGCTGAATATGGAAACGGAGAGAACAGTAGTCAGTCACTACATACATCGTTTTATTGCGGCCGACCTCGATTTCAACAATTACATGGTCAGTTGCCGGCCGGAGTGGCCGACCGGTTCTAGGCGCTTCACTCTGGAACCTCTCGACTTGTACGGTCGCAGGTTCGAATCCTGCCTTGGGCATGGATGTGTGAGATGTCCTTAGGTTAGTTAGGTTTAAGTAGTTCTACCTTCTAGGGGACTGATGACCTCAGAAGTTAAGTCCCATAGTGCTCAGAGCCATTTGAACCATGGTCAGTTTCAGTGCAAGTAACAACTGGTGACTTCACTCCCACAAACCAACCACCCAACCAACAACTGGTGACATTATTACAAAGCGTCACATAGTATACATTAATATAGGAATTCCGCAAGGTAGCATATTAGGGCTTCGTCGGTCCAAAACACGTTAGACAACCAATCGTTATGCCGCGCGGCATTAGCCGAGCGGTCTCAGGCGCTGCAAACCTGGATTCTGCGGCTGGTCCCGGCGGAGGTTCGAGTCGTCCCTCGGTCATGGGTGTGTGTGTTTGTCCTTAGGATAATTTAGGTTAAGTAGTGTGTAAGCGTACGGACTCATGACCTTAGCAGTTAAGTCCCATAAGATTTCACACACATTCGAACATTTTTGAACCAATGGTTATCTTCTCCCATTTTTTGAAGTGCCCACACTGCAAATGCTCTCCGTTTCACAAAATCGGTGGCTAACAGTTCATAATGACGCTGCACTTTGTACGGATAGCATTGGAGGGTACGCCTTAGTGCTCTCCAGACAGCAGCACGTGCAATGCCCGTGCGACGTGCGACTTCACGAGCTCTGGCTTCACCATGCGGTGATGAACCCACAAAGGTCGTCATTTTCTCCTTAACTGTCCGAGTAGCATTAGCACTTGTCTGGTCGCTCGCTACAGAGCTGACCTTCTAAACAACCCGGACTTCGTGATGATTTCCTTCACAGCGACAGCTGCCGTAGCGGATTCTTCATTCTCAAAGTAACACATCCCTAACAGTCTCATTTCTGGTGAAGGCAACATGCCGCGATTACTGGCGCATCTGACTTCCTTTCTCAATACAGTACATTTTATACACGATTCTCATGCGGTCTCAGTGGCGTGTTACTGTCTAGCGCCATCTGTTCGCCAGTTTAGGCATTAGTTTTTCGTTTCAATAAAATCCCATGTCATTTCAGGCATGTCTGTCAATTTTTACTCCTCTACCTACATTATTCTTTGAATTAGTGGATTTTCAAATTTTAACGGGCTTTTGAGTAATACTGTATATAAAAGTGGCCCGGAAAATGTTTCGAGCACCTTAAGATAGGCAACTCAACTTACATAAGCTGCAGAATGATACAAGTTGGGTTGGCTGTCTCAGAGTACACAAAATAAACACATCAAAAAAAGTTTTGCATCACCCAGGTTCCCACAACTCCTGAAGACCCACTTTGACTGTGGGTATTGTATCCCCGACACAGTCCCTTTGACTGTTAGGAGATGTCACTAAACCCGCCCAAAGATGTAAATAACCATGCATGAGCAGCGCCTATTAGACGCAGGCGGTCCGACAGCCTATCAGTTCCTGCCATTCCACCAGGAAGGAGGTAATGGCTCATGTTGCCTGTAGTTCAACCACGCCTAGACGGTCAATACCGCGGTTCGATCGCGTGCGTATTGTTACTTTGTGCCAGGAAGGGCTGTCAACAAGGGAAGTGTCTAGGCGACTCGGAGTGAACCAAAGTCATGATGTTCGGACATGGAGGAGATACAGAGGAACAGGAACTGTGGATGACATGCCTCGTTCAGGCCGCCCATGGATGACCACTACCTACGATTATGGCTCTGAGGAACCCTGACAGTAACGCCGCCATTTTGGATAATACTTTTCGTGCAGCCACAGGACGTCGTGTTACGACTCAAACTGTGCGCAACAGGGTGCATGATGCACAACTTCACTCCCGACGTCCACGGCGAGGACCATATTTTCAACCACGAAACCATGCAGCGCGGTACAGATTGGCCGAACAACATGCCCAACTGACCGTTCAGGATTGGCATCACGTTCTCTTCACCGCCGAGTGTCGCATATGCCCTCAACCAGACAATCGTTGGAGGCATGTTTGGAGGCATCCCGGTCAGGTGAATGCCTTAGACACACTGTCCAGCGAGTGTAACAAGGTGGAGGTTTCCTGATGTTTTAGGGTGGCATTATGTGGGGCCGACGCACGCCGCTGGTCATGAAAGGCGCCGCAATTTTCTGTGCGATACGTGAATACCATCCTCCGACCGGTAGTGCAACCATATCGGCAGCATATTGGCGAGGCATTCGTCTTCATGGACGTCAAATCGTGCTACCATCGTGCACGTCTTGTGAATGACTTCCATCAAGATAACGACATCGCTCGACTCGAGTGACCAGCATGTTCTCCAGACATGAACCCTCTCGAACATGCCTGGGATAGATCGAAAAGGGTTGTTTATGGACGATGTGACCCAACAACCACTCTAAGCCGAATCGCCGTTGAGGAGTGGGACAATCTCGACCAACACTGCCTTGATGAACTTGTGGATAGTATGCTACGACAAATACATGCAAGCATCAATGTAAGAGGGCGTGCTACTGGGTATTAGAGGTACCGGTGTGTAGAGCAATCTGGATCACCACTTCTGAAGGTCTCGCTGTATGGTGGTACATTATTCAATGTGTGATTTTCATGAGAAATAAAAAGGGCGGAAATGATGTTTATGTCGATCTCGATTCCAATTTTCTTTGCAGGTTCCGGAACTCTCGGAACTGAGGTGATGCAAATCCTTTTTTGACATGTGTGTTTACTGGAGTAGTTTTATTTTTTCCGCCCTGTTCAGAACCAGAGGTACGTCTTCTGCTTGCTTGATTTTCACAGTGCGATCTCGGAGTGTATCACACATCGAGAGGGCATAAACACGGTAAGAGTTGGTCGCCTGTAATATTCCCAGAGAGCAGTGGGCGCACCTAGTGTCCTCCGGATGCGCTGTCCCGGCATGGCTGCGCTCCATCGCCATTATCACATTACGTCACTGAAGAAAAAAGAGGCAGTGATGCATGGACGTATGCAGCGGTGAGCGGCAAACTCGATTCCGGCGCGCGGGCTAGAGCGGCATTAGGTAATTACGCCTTGTCACGGGCCAGCCGATCTGACAATCAATTACGTGCCACGACGAACCTCTGTAGCGTCACAACACGTTACCGCGACTGGCAGCCGTCACATAAGGCGAGATTTCGCCAGCTTAGGCGGGCGCGCCGAATCAGTTTTGCCCTTTCAGCCGCCGCTCCACAGACCACACGCGCTTCGGATGAGTTACCGGGAATGAATTTCCGCAGGCCGCAATTGTCGCCGGCGTTGTTCACACGAAGCTAGTGCGGGCCGCGTAGCATGTGTCGGGGACAACCAAAAGCAGACGTTCGGGAACCAAATTTTCGATAAGTGGCGCAACTGTTCGCTTAAAAGGTTGATGCGTATGAAGCGTGTTTCACAATTTCTATTACGTGTTTCCAAGGTTGTAGACGGAACTCAGCAGCTAAGGGTTTAATAAGGAACTCGTGACCGGAAATGTACCATTTGGATGCAAAATATACTTTAAGACAAATGAAAGACGCACCACGAAAGGATTATCGGAATGAGACGGAAATCGGTTGACGTGATGTTCATGTACAAAAAAATGGTTCAAATGGCTCTGAGCACTATGCGACTTAACTTCTGAGGTCATCAGTCGCCTAGAACTTAGAACTAATTAAACCTAACTAACCTAAGGACATGACACACATCCAAGCCCGAGGCAGGATTCGAACCTGCGACCGTAGCGGTCGCTCGGTTCCAGACTGTAGAGCCTAGAACCGCAAGGCCACACCGGCCGGCGTTCATGTACAAACAAATGATTATAATTTCGGAAAAAATGGACGATTTGTTGAGGAGGAAGAGATTCACAAATTGGGCAAGTCAGTAACACGTTGGTCCACCTCTGGTCCTTATCAAGCAGTTATTCGGTCAGCTTGGCATTGATTGACAGAGTTATTGGCTTTCTTGATGCAATAATTTACCAACGACTTTGTTTGTATTGTAGAAATTTATTTTATGTACTTCTCATGTGCCACCAGTTTCGGCGTTACATTGATGCCATCTTCAGGCTCCACACGTCATAGTCGTAAAATCGCTATACACGGAAGGAGCCATATAACTGGGTCCGTGAATCAAATCGTTATGCAACAGCTCTTGGTGGCCAGGCGACACAGACTGTGTCTCCTGACCACAGGGTGGGGAGGGGGGGGGGGGCGGCTGTAGTGATTGTATTCTCTCTTAGTCAGTAGCGATTCCCCCAAAATTTGTTACACCATTACCCCTGAGTGCAAGCAGGCATTAGCTAGTGTCCCCACCCCTTACCTCTGCCGTCTGTTGGCCCCCTTCACTACTTTATCAACATCTTTAGCACTTAACTAAATTGTGGAATGAAAGACTTTTCTTGGAAAGCTTTTATTTTTAAGAAGGAGGGAAGGTGAATGATATTTAGTTTGTGTGTGTATGGCTGGGGGGGGGGGGGGGGATGGTGTTAGAACGAATGACGAGGGATTTTGTGGTGTATCGCAAGTGCTACCCACAATGCGTTCCTCAGATAAGAAAGCTAACTGTCCTCACTGAGGGTAGACACTTGTTACAAAACATACTTTACCTGCATTACTCCTCTCCATTGCGGCAATTGCTTGACCTGCAAAACTGTAACCCCATTTAAAATGAACGAGGTTAAAATGTGTACACAATACATGCTGTTAGTAAATCACTTCATTCCTGCACGCCTGAATTGTCAGAAATTTGAAGACTACACGCTTTTAATGCTTTGTGTCTGACCACAGCTACTAATAGTAATAATAATAATAATAATAATAATAATAATAATAATAATTATTATTATTATTATTGTTATTATTATTATTATTATACTGTATACAGCACTATAGTAGGCCTTACATTGTTACTACTGTGTCGTGCTGTCAATTAATTCTTTTCTCTGTTTCAAAGCGTGTAATGAAGGAATTTCTGGACTTTTGCAGGCACTGTGTACAACGTGGAGAAGACATTTTCTTGAGATATTTAGCATCTTTACATACACGTCTCACTTTTATCATCAGCAATATACAGGACTAAGCACAACATATGGGTGTAGTGGGTGGACTATGTGAGGAACCTGTAATCTTCACTGCATTAATGCTACTAATTGAGAAAAAAATAATTATTGAAACTTACAAAATTGTAATAATAGCTATCATATTTTGAAAATAATTTGGTTTCGTGACTGAAACAGAATCGAATCATTTAGTTATTACCCCTCAGCAAATTACATTTTACCCCTCACGGGGTAGTTATTCCCTGGTATTAACCACTATGTTAGTGATAAATTCGGCTCATCAGACCCATTGCATGTATATGAATATATTCAGTATGGTCGTATCTTGGTCGTTGATGAACAATGTGTCATTTTTAGCGAAAATGAAGGAAGAACAGTGCCGTGTATGTAACTTTTAATCCGTCTTGATTGCAAAATATTTATTCATATGACCGGTTTCGGTTCCTTTAGAACTATCTTCAGATCTGATATTTCGGTTACAGGAGTAACCCGACCAAATACAGCAACTTTCACATGCTGCGTCACGTAACCGAAATATCAGGTCTGACGATGGTTATAAAGGAACCGAAACCGGCCATATGAATAAGCATTTTGCAATCAAGACGGATTAAAAGTTACATTGTAAAATCACTGGTTGCGGATATCGTATCAGACATTATGTCTGTTTTTGCAAAGTGCTGTGTATGTCTTTAACACACTGGTAAAGAGAAGTAGGCTACAAAGTTGCACAGCACCTGTCATCATAGAAAAGCTTAGCAGCAGCACATATGATTAGCGAAGACATTAACACAGTAAATAGATGCTTTACTTAACTTGTCATTCTCTAAGTGTACAAAGACTCATCACGAATAATGCAACAAGAACAGAGTACAGCTGTCACAGTGTCAACAAAGAAGAGGCTCTCTGAATTAAGCGCGAACGGTAGTGTAACAGGAAATGGGGCCCAAGGGCGGGTGGGTTGAGTGACTGCCGCTGGGAGTCCTATATCGTGGCGGCAGGTCATAGTCCAGAGCTGCTGGAAGGTGGCTCAGCAAGCGCGCACCATTGGGTCTGTAGATCCGGCGCGCCTGCATCTAAAGGGAACTTGCAATGCTGTTGCCAACATGGCGACGCCTGTGTGGTGGTATCAATATGTGATACTGGACGGAAATCTACTTTATTCGAGGTGTTGCGGCGGCGCGGTTCTTTCCGTCCCTTTACGACGGACCTGCACCTACCTGTGAACATTGTCTCAGCAGATCATCAGTAGGAAACCCGAGTGAAACCTGCTGTACTTCGAAGTGAACCAGGCTGCAGTTAAAGTCTACGTTTCGGGAGAAACACGAAATGAAAGGTTGTAAATTTTGTCCTCAATTAATATATTCTCAAACTTAGGTGAACAAGTACCACTGCCAAGCCAGTGCTAGTCTTAAAACAGTCACTCACAATCCCTTTCACTCACGTTAGTAAGTTTGTGGTGTTGCATTTACCGAAAACGTAATAGCGGCAAAAATACTGGTCGTATTTTATTGAGAATGCTCGCCAAATATTAAGTCCGTCGGTACCTAATGCAGTCGCAGTTTTTAGCCACCGACCTGCTCCATACGCCACGCGGAATATATGTCTTTTCTCGTCACAAAATTCACTTAAAAATTCCGAAATTTCTACACACACATCGGAATAATTATGCCGTCACTTTACCACAGTTTTGATGTGTGAAACACTGCTAGATCCGGTAAATTTTTGTTTCCATCGGAACTACTACTACTACACACGTCCGATCTTTTTCATGGCTAGGCTTCGACTCTCCTCTAGAATACTCTAAGTCTTCTGTACCAGCAGAGAAAGGCGCGCGAAGAATATTGCTTTACCATTGGTCAGTTTACTTAACAGCCAATAGAAAAACAAGATTCTCCCGAGTCAGTCCGCTCTTTTCATCCATAACCAATCGCAAAATAGTAAACCTCGTGACTGCACTTTTTACCGACATAATTATCTAATATGCTGAAGTTTTGCTTATGCATAAAGTTATGTACTATTGTTATTTATACCTGAATTAACTTTCCCTTTACCATAAACAATTCTACAAAAATCCCCTTTGTTCATATCCAGACTTCTTCGAAATGTTCCCACACTAAATCCTACTAGATAACTCGTTAAACAATTATCTTCATATTAACATTAATCCACACTCACGCATCATTCATACTGCTAAAACACATTTATAACATTTTACATTCACAAAAAGAAATAATAACACTTTATGAAAATACTAGAACAGTTTATGAAAAACATTCTGTTACTTTAGTGCGCTCTACTGGGCACAATCGAAACTAAATCAGTCCCCTATCCAATAGTGTCATCTATCGGCTGATACATAAACTACGTGCGTGTCTAGTCTCGCTTCACCATTTGTCACTATCCAGCTCTGAGACACATCTCGCACTTAACCGCCTCCAAGGCAGGATCATTGTATGGCGCTACGCCTCAGTGTCTCTGAATAACGGAGACTCTGTCCACTGATTGAACACGTGTAAGACAAGAAGCATAATACATAAAACAAAGCAAAGGCGGTGCAGCTGTTCCAAAGCGGATGCAGCAGCCGCCGATTGGCAGCTGGTGCACAGCGGTACCCACTCGCAATTACGTGGCGCTCCCTGCGTATGGTGCAGCTGAAAAGTTGTGAAACTAATGCGCCGCTCGATCCGCAGGGCAGCGCAGTAGCAAGTTGCCGCGCTCCCCATTTGTAGACACGGGGAAGCCGCGGCCGCGTGTTCCCGCGTAGCTGACGTTAATTAAGCCGGCGCAGCTCGCGGGATTACTCGTGCGGCGGCGCTGCAGCTGCACTCGCGGCCGGCGGCCAGCGTCCAGGGCAGGCCCGCCGGAGGTCGCTAATGCCGGCGGATTATTCCACGCGGGCGGCTGCCGATCCGCCGATTGCCTGGCGCGCGTGTTCGCACGGGAGAATTTTTGCTGCGTACCTATCCACCGAGCAGGGGCGTAGTTGGAGGGGTTTCCATCAAAACGGCCTTTGTTTACGGGCAGGGCAGGCTGTTCCCTTCCGGTCCCTCCTCCCAGAGGCCGGCTTCAGCGAACTTGCCCTGGTCACTCAGTGACGTCACGAGACGAGAAACTTCAGATCGCATTTCCTTTTACCGACTACAACGGAGCGAGGCACTGTGCACGAACTACACCGGTGTCCAATATTAAAGCAACAAACGGAAATTTAGCAAGGTTGCATTTATTTTGCCTCAAAACACTATGTACAGGTGATAGTAAAGTAGGAACAATACCCGCCATGTTAGCCGAGAGCGCTAATGCGCTGCTTCCTGGACTCGGGTAGGCGCGCCGGCCCCGGATCGAATCCGCCCGGCGGATTACCGACTGTGGCCGGTGTGTCGACCAGCCTGGATGCGGTTTTTAGGCGGTTTTCCACATCCCGCTAGGTGAATACCGACCGGGCTGGTCTCCACGTTCCGCCTCAGTTACACGACTCGCAGACATTTGAACATGTTCGCACTATTCCAAAACTCGACGCAGACAGCTGGGGTACACTAATTCTGTC
Organism: Schistocerca americana; assembly: GCF_021461395.2. Lineage (NCBI taxonomy): Eukaryota > Metazoa > Arthropoda > Insecta > Orthoptera > Acrididae > Schistocerca > Schistocerca americana. The sequence goes on along the minus strand of NC_060123.1, from coordinate 631,165,927 downwards.
CTGGCGGGTACGGGCGGCAGCAGGAAGGCATCCGGCCACCCCTTAAAACTAACCTTGCCAAATCCGTTCCTACCCGGGACGACGCTGCGCAACCGCTAGACAAGGCACCAGCAAAAGAAAGAAGAAAGAAAGGAAGTAAAGTAGGAACAATGTATAGAATACAGAACACGAACAACTGCAATAAGCGTAACGGTAGACAAATATGTTTCACGTTCTTAACGGGTTTACACAGACATTCCGATAACTCGTTAATGCGCTCAGTATGGGGTGTGGCCATCTCTGACAGTAATACAGGCCTGACAATGACAAGACATGCTGTGGATGATGTCATAAATCTCATGCTGAGGTAATAAGACCTATTCTTGTTGGAGAGTGGTTGGTGGATGCTGACGTTATGCAACCCATCTCCATTGTGCATCTCAGACATACTCAATGGGATTGAAATCGGGAGAGCGAAGAGGCCACGCCAGGATACAGTGTCTTCTGTTTCCAAGGAAACATCAACCACCTGTGGTCTGTGAGGTCGAGCATTGTCATCCTTGAGTACGAATTTTTTTTTTAGACAACATAGTTTTGAGGAGATAACAGCGATTAAATTACCTAAAATCAATTATTCAAAACGACAGTCACAATCGCATTATTTATTTTGCCGCCAACCGGCTTCAACCCGCGCTGGGGTCATCTTCAGGGCAATTTACACCATTTGGTCGCTCGCTGGTGTCATCACCCCGCCTGTGCACGGTTGGTAACCGTGTAAATTGCCCTGAAGATGACCCCATCACGTGTTGAAACCGGTTGGCGGCAAAATAAATAATGCGATTGTGACTCTCATTTTGAATAATTAACTTGAGTACGAAGTCAGAGCCCACAGCACCTCGCAAGAAACGTATATGCTTATCAGCATTTCATTCGCGCAGGGAGCATGAAAAGCACGACTGCTTAAACGCTTCCGCGAGAGCTGTAATCTGCGTTATACTGTCCTTGTGATACCTATGAAAGCGATGAAAGCATATTCATTGATTCCTCAAAAATCGTTCTTCAAACTTTTGTAACCACACCTTCGCTGGGCAGCTGGCGTACGCCTTCAGACTTCTGCGTCTTTTAAGCTTTTTAGCATTCGTATGACGCTTTCGTATGAGTAAAAATCATATGATCATTTGTGCCGCACTTTTTTTATGCATTTAACATTCCCTATTAGTCCTTTGTGGTATATGTCCGACACAATTGAGCGATATGTGTACAGGGACAAGTCTCCTTCGTCATTTTCGTTTCCCAGTATTTTATCAATTAACAGACGCCTGCCACCAGCAAACGAGCATATGGGCGCATTCCGTTTTATATCATTAAAGATTTATATAGTAAAGTGTGACTGATTCCAGCTGTAAATGATATTGTTGTCATAGGAATGCGCACTTTCTTTTTCTTTTTTTTCCTCTCTTTCTGAAGTACACAGTTTCACTTTTATAACATTTTAAAACATGTTGGCAATCTTCGCATTATACAACATTTGAGTGAATATTAGAGCAGCTTTATTTTATGACAGTGCATTATACATTAACGCAACGACAGTGAAAAGACCGAAGTTACTATTGTTATTGTCTGTCAGGTCGTAATATACAGCATGAACAACAAAGGTCCCAATGTAATTCCTTCGGAAACGCCAGAAGCTACTTCTGCTTATCTCATTGCCTCTCCATTCGACATTCTACAGTGAGGTTCCGTAATGCTGTTAGTGTCTTTCAAGGATTATGAAGAAGGTTAATGTATCAGTTCCATATAAGCTAAGATTGTACGGTAGGCAGCTTGAAAAGAATGTCCAATCAACATGGAGTCCAAAATGAATAGCTTAAGAGCTATCAGCACTTTTCATTTTCGATACTGCGAAACATATCTCAAACACTGCAAGTTGTATGGTCTCCATATTTTTTGAGGCAGCAGTACAGACCAAAACAAGAAAAAAACTTCTTTGACAGTGGGCTCTAAAATTCACACCTTAATAGATATGGGCACGTGTTCAGCAGAAGAAATGTATTCCACAGTTGCGGAACATGAAGTAGTGCTAATATACTCTAAGATATCCACTTTAGAGCCCTTGTTTACTAAGCAATTTTTTCTTGTTTTGATCCACACTACCACCTCTGAAAGTGGTGTACTCTACACCATTACTAATACATACATACCTTCGTCAGAGTATATGAACGATTTTCGCCTACAACTTTCGATTCGGTCGTTTATGGATCAGGGGCCCTTGCCTCAAAGTGATACATTTACCGTTCTCCATCACTGCTGGAAGTCTGTGACGTCATCACGAAGTAACTCTGTATGCTGCGCTGTCCCTACCTATAAATCCCAATGCAGCCACTAATTTGACTCGATGGCTTATAAGGTCTTCTGTTAATAAGCGTTAGTGTTGTACTGAGTCAAGTGCTCTCCGAAAGTCAAATAAATTAACCATTCACTCTAGCGCCTTGATCCATGACTTTCAACATGGCATGCAAGAAAAGCGCGAGTTGGCTTTTATTCTCGTCTCTGAAACTACTCGTGTTTTAATTAGTGAGGCGGTAAACTGAGTGATCGATGCTGAGCACTTTAGCATTCAACATTTATGCCTTACACTCCGAAGCCTTTACATCAGCCAGTGGAAACGAAATGAAGTACCCTTCAAAATATGTGTACGTCGCACGAAGGCGGGTCTCGTGAGAGGCGGTTCGAATGCGTGTGTTTCGCCTTGGCCCACGGGCGGCACCTACGACTTTGACAGGAGCTAAGCGGATCAACAAGTGTTCGGCGAGCAGGTCCCTTTTCAGTAACAAGCTACCCGCTTCAACAGTTTTCCTTTTCCGCCACCGCCCGCTTTCCTTTTTACTCCACGCAGGGGGCCTTTCTTATTTCGTCCGCTCTAATAACGCAGCCGCCGCGCCCGCATTCTCAGGAATCTGCGCCTAATGATCGGCGAACGCACGTCTCGCGGAGCGGAACCGGCGCCCTTACATTTCGCCATTCACTGAATTCGAAATTTCTCTCCCTCTCGTGCGGCCCCGGCGAGCGTTCTTTCAGTATAATGTAGGTTATTATCATCAGCCGCATAACACATGTTCCTCTTTGGAGCACGTTACAGCGCTCGAAATTTCCAATTCAATTTGTGGGCGCGTGAGCGCGCTGCTGGAAATGCGCTCCCGCCGCGCCCTGCAGGGCAGCAGAGGGCCGGTGGGCGTGGCGTGGCGGGGCGGCTGGCCGCGTGGTCCGCTGCCCTCGCCGCCGCAATTTCCGCCAATCACAGCGCCGGCTACTCAACACTGCGCGTCCGCCTGGAATGCTGATCACGTCCGCCTAAAGAGCAGCAATACGAAATACACTGTCTTTCCAGCTGACTTGACGAATTCCTACAAGGCGCATCTGGACAAAGTTCGGTGAATGAATCGATATCTGCAGTGCTGGATATTAAAATTTCAACTCCAAAAAGGACATAAATAACGAAGTTACTGTTACTTTGCGCGTGCAGTGCAGTTCAGGGTGGCGCAAAATCGATGTTATGAAGTATTTGTCTACTTTGATTTAAAGGTATGCCGTAAATGATTCTCCTTGTGATATTATTATATAAAACTCTGAAAGTTCTATAGCTCAATCACCAACGTCTCACGAGGGCAACACGGCAATTGCCATAACCTAATTGAACCGAAAATTTACTTTCAAAATCTTTTCTTAAAGAATTTACTTTATTTACTAGCGATTCAACAAGAACATTAACACATTTAATCACACTAGGTGAGCGTGGAAGTAGTTGCGAGGAAGTAACTGATGGAAAATGAAATTACTTTTAACAAATGTTAATTTTATTCCTAAAAGCTTTTTCAAAAACAGATTTAAAATTATAAGCAGAAAAGCACCCTCGAAATATCAAGTAACAATTTTATTTTGAGGCAGAAAGAACAATATTAACAGTAGGAGCCTTCGGGCTGAGAAGCTTGCCTGCTCCCTTTCAACACGGCTGTAGTCATGACCGCTCACAACAACCTCTGAAAGAGTACACTGGTGCAAATCTGCAACACGCCAGATTACTTTAAACTAAAAAATTTTTAACAACTCACACAAACACGTAAACTATGTGATGTGTCGACAGAAGTGCCGACACAGTGGGGTTTGAGGGGACCGCAATGCACGCTATAAACACACGAAGGATGGCGTGAGGTCTGAAACAGGATACGTAATGAATGCTATAAAGAAAAGTACGTAGCTTTTGGAATACTTCACTTTAATCCATCCTTGTTGTACACATCGTTCTTGATGAGACATGCTTTATACGATAAGTATCAATTGCTATGTAAGGCTACTGGCGCCTTGCTAGGTCCTAGCCATGGACTTAGCTGAAGGCTATTCTAACTATCTGCTCGGCAAAGGAGCGAGGCTTCGTCAGTGTAGTCGCTAGCAAAGTCGTCCGTACAACTGGGGCGAGTGCTATTCCGCATCTCGAGACCTGCCTTGTGGTGGCGCTCGGTCTGCGATCACACAGTGGCGACACGCGGGTCCGACATGTACTAATGGACCGCGGCCGATTTAAAACTACCACCTAGCACGTGTGGTGTCTGCCGGTGACACCACACTATGCACCCCGTAAGAGGGATGGAAATGGTACAACACTCAAATTATTTGCCACCGAAACTGCAATATTTTTTTAAGGACTCTTACGGTGGAAGGGTGGCAACCTTCTAACCTAAAATGAATATTTAAATAAAACCCATAAAATGCAGTCTTACATAAAATGTACAACATGCTCTACATTACATATATACCACCTCGCAAGATGATAGGCAAGATAAAAACATATTTCAATAATTCGGCCTTTAAGCAATAAATTCGTTAACACCGAATCCGACAAACATGACAGAGGTATCTATTAACGTATGGCAGATTGACCGGGGGGGGGGGGGGCTGTTTACTAAACAATCCGAACCGCAGATTGCTATAAACCTCCCCAATTCCACAAGGGAAAAGTGGACCAGCAAATTCACAAATAACCACCTTCCCGCGGGTGGGCAAACAGAGAAGAATGGCGGGACGACCCCAAAACAAAGATGACGTGCTACAGACGCGAAATTTAACCGACGGGAAGAAGATGCTGTGATATGCAAATGATCAGCTTTTCCGAGCATTCACACAAGCGTGCCGCCGGTGGCGACACCTACAACGTGCTGACATGATGAAAGTTTCCAACCGATTTCTCATACACAAACAGCAGTTGACCGGCGTTGCCTGGTGAAACGTTGTTGAGATGCCTCGTGTAGGGAGGAGAAATGCGTACCATCACGTTTCCGACTTTGATAAAGGTCGGATTGTAGCCTATCGCGATTGCGGTTTATCGTATCGCGACATTGCTGCTCGCGTTGGTCGACATCCAATGACTGTCAGCAGAATATGGGATCGGTGAGTTCAGGAGGGTAATACGGAAAGCCGTGCTGGATCCCAACGGCCTTGTATCACTAGCAGTCGAGATGACAGGCATCTTATCCGCATGGCTGTAACGGATGGTGCAGCCACGTCTCGATCCCTGAGTCAATAGATGGGGACGTTTGCAAGACAACAAACATCTGCACGAACAGTTCGACGACGTTTGCAGCAGCATGGACTATCAGCTCGGAGACTATGGCTGCGGTTAGCCGTGACGCTGCCTCACAGACAGGAGCGCCTGCGATGGTGTACTCAACGACGAACCTGGGTGCACAAATGGCGAAACGTCATTTTTTAGGATGAATCCAGGTTCTGTTTACAGCATTATGATGGTCGCATCCGTGTTTGGCGACATCGCGGTGAACGCACATTGGAAGCGTGTATTCGTCATCGTCATACTGGCGTATCACCCGGCGTGATGGTATGGGGTGCCATTGGTTACACGTCTCGGTCACCTCTTGTTCGCATTGACAGCACTTTGAACAGTGGACGTTACATTTCAGAAGTGTTACGACCCCTTGCTCTACCCTTCATTCGATCCCTGCGAAACCCTACATTTCAGCAGGATAATGCATGACCGCATGTTGCGGGCCTTTCTGGATATAGAAAATGTTCGACTGCTTCCCTGGCCAGCACGTTCTCCTGATCTCTATCCAACTGAAAACGTATGGTCAGTGGTGGCCGAGCAACTGGCTCGTCACAATACGCCAGTCACTACTCTTGATGAACTGTGGTATCGTGTTGAAGCTGCATGGGCAGCTGTACCTGTGCACGCCATCCAAGCTCTGACTCAATGCCACGGCGTATCAAGACCGTTATTATGGCCAGAGGTGGTTGTTCTGGTACTGATTTCTCAAGATCTATGCACCCAAATTGCGTGAAAATGTAATCACATGTCAGTTCTAGTATAATACATTTGTCCAATGAATACCCGTTAATCATCTGCATTTCTTGTTGGTGTGGCAATTTTAATGGCCAGTAGTGTACAACTAAATGGGACAGATAGCAGCGGACAGAGAAGGATGGTTACATCAACCTCGTGTTGCCTTCAGTGTCTGAAGATGATGATGACTCTTTCGTGGAGGCCGAGTGAAGCGAGTGAGGCGTCGGAGAGCCGTCTATTGAAACCGGAAGCTGGATGCTGGCGGTGATTGCACAAGAGCGGCCGGCGCGGTCCCCGGGCTGCTAGGCTAGGCTAGGGTGTCGCGTGTCGGGTTTCGGGTGATCGGGTTGCTTGCGGAGCGGCCAGACACTTGGCCAAGGGAGTGGCTGTGGCGACAGCAGTCCCGTGGGGCTGGGCCCCGAGCGTCACGCCGCTGGTTCAGTTCCGGCCGGAAAAGGGCCGGGTATTCTATTGTGGGGCACACGTGCGGACCCAGCACAATAGACTGTTTAGCTGTTTTCTGGAAAGTGTCTTAAATGATTAATAACGTCATTTTATGCTTCTAACATGCGTTTTTCCCTTGAAATTCAGTATTCTTTTATAAGAAACGCAATGAAATTCAAATAATTTGAAAGCCCGCTAAAATGCCCCATTCGAACCATGTGTTGCCTGTGACGTCACTGGATAGCTCGCTGCTGCTGCTTGCATAATACTAATTCCCAGCGATGTCTTACAAATGGTGTGTAGCACCATATTGTACAAATACTTCTAAAAAACTCCCGAAAAGTTGTTTTTGAGCGTTCCAGAGCGTGAGGAGTTGCGTAATGTGTGGTTGCACTGTATCGGCAAATTGCCACCACGTCGATGCACAAGTTCACTAACTCATTAAAAATGTGTTGCACTGTGAAGCTAGATCAATGTACCGCTGGGAAATGCATCCCCACTGTTACAAACGAGGAAAGTGTACTTCAACGAAATTAAACTCTTAATGAAAATTGTCATTTTACCCAACTTTACGTAATTCATTCGGTAACTCATGTGTTAGAGCGGTAGACCGTCCATAGAACGCTGGTTCGAATCAGACCTGAAAGAATACTTTAACGTATTAACATAAGATTATGTTTCTCGTCGTTGTGAAGTCTTGTAAGTGGGATTTGGCTTTTATATGAGAGGAGTGTCGAGTGGTTTTACAAGTAAGCGTGTGTTTTGTATTACGAAAATCAGCACTAAGATTTGCCAAGAATAATTTAATTGTGCTTTGGGTCGTAACTCGGCAACGGCCTTGCCGCAGTGGATACACCGGTTCCCATGAGATCCCCGTAGTTAAGCGTTGTCGTGCATGGTCGGCACTTGGATGGGTGACCATCCAGGCCGCCACGCGCTGTTGCCATTTTTCGGGTTGCACTCAGCCTCGTGCTGCCAATTGAGGAGCTACTCGACCGAATAGTAGCGGTTTCAGTCAAGAATACCATCATAACGACCGGGAGAGCGGTGTGCTGACCCCACGCCCCTCCTATCCGCATCCTGCACTGAGGATGACACGGCGGTCGGATGGTCCCGGTAGGCCACTCGTGGCCTGAAGACGGAGTGCCTTTGTTTTATTTATTTATTTTTTTTTTTTTAATTTTGGTCGTAACTCACGACTGATAGTCGACAATATATTTCGAAAATCTCTAACAATTCGTCAGTTCCGAGCGAATTTAACGATGTTGGAGGAAGCAGGGTCCCTCGGTGCACATATCGCCGCTCTAAGTGGTTCGGGCATAAACGTTTCAGCTTTCGCAAGGTTTCTACTACCAGCGTTCACGAGATTCTTTTCTGTTGTTACTTAAAAGCTATAATTGTGTTTTCCACCTCTAAATAGTTAAACTGTTTGCAGAAAAAGTGGGTAAAGATCTTGTAACTTGGGCAGACACTCGTATAACACAACTACATCTTCATCTTCTAGTCTTTGACGTCACCAGAGCTCCAGCCAATAACAGAGCGTTTTCAATCCGTTCCAGATCTTGATATTTCATGATTTTTGCGCCTAATTACACAAAATGACATACATTTTGTGAGTATATGGGCCGTAAATGCTATTGGAATGTTATAATCAATCAGATAAACAACAATCCGAACCATGTTGAAATATTTTCGGAGTTCAATCCGCGCAGCAGCGTCGAAAATCCGCGACGTTTCACGAGTGTCATTCTCATCATCTTCTGGTGAAGATCTCATCAGCAGAATACACCGAGAAAGCCTACATTGACAAACCCGAACCATATTTATAACGTATGAAAATAGCCTATTGTTGTCTCCCCACCTGCGGCGCTGTCTTCTTTCCGTTGCGGTAACGGCCGATATTGTCGACAGAGTTCGTTCGGAAAGACAACCTTTGTTCTCACGTACTATATCATCCAACAATAATAAAAATGAAACTTCCCGGCAGATTAAAACTGTGTGCCCGACCGAGACTCGAACTCGGGACCTTTGCCTTTCGCGGGCAAGTGCTCTACCATCTGAGCTACCGAAGCACGACTCACGCCCGGTCCTCACAGCTGTACTTCTGCCAGTATCTCGTCTCCTACCTTCCAAACTTTACAGAAGCTCTCCTGCCCGCGAAAGGCAAAGGTCCCGAGTTCGAGTCTCGGTCGGGCACACAGTTTTAATCTGCCAGGAAGTTTCGTATCAGCGCACACTCCGCCCCAGAGTGAAAATCTCTTTCTAGAATAATAAAAATAATAATTTCTTCTGGCCAACTATCCGAGTGTCAGTGTCTTAATTTGGAGCACACTTCGGCAACTTTCATGTCCCTGGGGCCGGCCGGAGTGGCCGTACGGTTCTGGGCGCTACAGTCTGGAACCGAACGACCGCTACGGTCGCAGGTTCGAATCCTGTCTCGGGCATGGATGTGTGTGATGTCCTTAGGTTAGTTAGGTTTAATTAGTTCTGAGTTCTAGGCGACTGATGACCTCAGAAGTTAAGTCGCATAGTGGTCAGAGCCATTTGAACCAACCATGTCCCTGGGAACCGTTCTCTCACGGGACGTGAAAACGACCGTGAACGAGAAGCTGGTGACGTCACAACGTAGAATTGCACTTTCCAATACTCTGTAGAGCGTGAGACGAATGTTCTGACGTGTCAGACTTTCACCCCTTGGAGGAGGTCGTGACCCTACCTCACAAGTAGAGCTGAGGAGGCGCCATATTGTTTTAAGTTAAACGACGTATTTTGTAGATTTTCTTTGTCGTAGAGTACGTGATATGAATATAAGTTGTTTCAAGGCACAGCAAATTGAGGATCTCTTGAAAATGCGTCATTTTACATACCCTTTTTGTAATAAAGTGACATATCGGTAGATAAAGGTTTCCTATATTTTAGGTTTTAGTATTATAACCTGTGTGCTATGAAAGTATGTAGTTTCGATGCTACGGCACAATTTCTTACAATTTTTCACCTTTTCTTGTAAAAGATTCTGGTCTTTGTTATTAATTTCATATAAGTATTACCTGCAGTAATTGATGTTATTTATTATAAATTGTGTACCTTCTGTAGTTCTTGTTTGCAAAGGCGTAAGACTGAAATGTTATGTCATGTCTGTTTCAGAAAGTAAACACAAGTTACATACTGGAGGAGTTTGCTGTTATAAAACTGTGTCTAAAATATTTATACTGATTTCTTAGTTTTATAGAGTGCCTCATGTTTGTATGTTGTCAGTGAACACCTTTTCAAATGATGGCGAGCAGCTTTGAAAAGTATCATCTTCCATTCGAATGAAATTGCGAAACGACTCTCGATCTTGAAATCTGTGTAATAAATAACGCTACTTCAGAGCCATGGTAGTCAATGCAACATCGAGAAAAAGAAAATAATGGATGCGCAAACTGACATAAGACAATCTAACTATATTCAATTTAAAACCGAAAATGGGATTAAGATTTAACTGCGTTATCGAATAACTTCTACTAGTACGTACAACTGTTCGTTATACAGCATTATTCGCTGTTCAAACCATCAACAAATTCCGAATTTTCATCGCCATTTCCTCCTCTTTCCTTCGAAAATCGCTAACAGAGTTAACTCGTCTATTTTCGTAAAGAAACTTAAAGAAACGATCATTTTACAAACCAGATGATGCAGATTGCCGCTAGTGAGCGCTGAGTTAGCAAGTCACTGTGAGGAGCAAGTTCAGTGAGGTGTAGCAGGTCGTTTCGGAGCGTGCAGCAACGAAAAGAGGACGGCTTAGTGTACCTCATTAATCCAACCGTAGATAGGGGACTTACAGTTTAATGTGGAACACAAACCATGCGTCGCTCGTGACCACTATTTACATAGTGTAGAGACGAAATGTAGATTAAAAGCAGACAAAATTTTCGTGGTCCGATCAGTATTAGCCAATCGTGATGAAACCTTTTTTCTTTGTATCATTAGTATTTTAACTGGATTAATGTGGGTCACCACGACGTCCTCTCCTGCGCCAAATTCTTCATGTCCCGGGTGAAACAACCCTTGCGCCGTGCGTCCTCAATTATTTGTTGGATGTATTCTTGTTTCTGTCTCCCCCTACAGTTTTGGCCCTCTGCAGCTGCCTCTGATACTGTGGAAGTTATTCCCTGAAGTCTTAACACGTGCCTTAGATTCTGCGGAGAACCTCCTGAGTTCTTACATTATTAGTCAACCTAATTTTCAACATCGTTCTACAGCAACACGCCTGAAATATTTTGCATCTCTTGTTTCCTGGTTACCCCACAGTCCACGATTCACTGCCACACTGTGTTGTCATCCAAGCGCACACACTAAAAAATTTCTTCTTCAGATTAAGGCCTGTGTTTGAGATTTCAATGCTTCTTTTGGCCAGGAATGTCCTCTTTGTCAGTGCAAACCTGCTTTTTATGTTCTGCTTGCTTCGTCCGACGTGTTTTATTTTGCTTCAAAGGTAGCTGAATTTCTTCACTGCGTTTACTTCGTGGTACCTTATTCTGATGTTACATTTGTCGCTAATCTCACTTCTGCTACTCCTCGTCACTTTCGTCTTTCTTCCATATACTTTCGGTCCATATTCCGTGCTGAATAGACTGTTCATCTCATTCATCAGGTCCTGCTGTTCTTCCTCTCTTTCACTGATGATAGCAAAGTCATCAGCGAATTCTATCATTCTGAATTTTAATTTCACTTCTGAATATATCTTTTATTTCTGTCATTGCTTCTTCGATGCATACGTTGAAGAACTGGGGGAAAAGACTGCATCACCTTTTTTAATCCAAGAATTTCGTTCTTGGTCTTCCATTCTTAGTGTTCCTCCTTGTTTCTAGTACATACTGTACAGGGTGGCCAGAAACTGTCTCAAAAGCTTGAAAGAGTGTTTCAGGATAGCTTCTGCTCGAAATAACAATTAAGAAAAACATGCAATACGTTGCGCCGTTTCCGAGTTGATTAGCATTGAAGTAGCCACTATTTTGCAGAAACAGTGGTTTAAGATACACTTGCAAATCAAACTCATCCTGTATTTATCTAGTACGAGGCGACTAGAAGCCATTTTGAATGCCAAAGGTTTTCCTACACCGTATTAGGAGTGGTAATGTGTCGTGTTTGTGGTGATTCCATATTTTTGTCCACCCTTCTATATTTTTCGTCTGCTACCCTGCCTCCTCTCCTCTACATGTAGATCAAAATCATTTAATTATGTGTTGAATTTAAGTACAGCATTTGATTCGTAACAATACGTACAGTACGTCATGTAATAAAACATTATAGTGAATAATACTTGGACAATCCGGAGGCAGAGGTGAGAAACCTTCACGACATTTCCGATTGCACAACCTGCTAAAGTCATCATACCTTCCATTGCAAGTTTTATACCGTAATATTGTGCATAACAAAAATGGTTCAGATGGCTCTAAGTACTATGGAACTTAAAATCTGAGCTTATCAATCCCCTAGACTTAGAACTACTTAAACCTAACTAACCTAAGGACATCACACACATCCATGCCCGAGGCAGGATTCGTACCGGCGACCGTAGCAGCAGAGCGGTTCCGGACTGAAACCCCTAGAACCGCTCGGCCACAGTGGCCTCCATATCACGTGTGTATATAACAATTTTGACTAAATTTTCATCAATATCTCCAGTGCAACGCGATAAATACCAATAGAATTGACACAGGCCCTCTCCCGACCAATACAAACTAAAAAAAGAAGAAAAAAAATCGTCTTTTCGAACTGAACGATTCTTCAATGCCAGCGTCGATTCAGGATGATGCAATCCGTTGTACCTCAATACAGCGTATACGAAAAATAATGTGAAGACGTCTAATTACTTGAGAATGGTTTATTAATAAGGGGTTGGACCACCATTTACCAGTATGCAGCTGCGATTTTCTTGGAATTGTATAGTCTCCTGTGGAATGTTATGCCACTCTTCGACCAGAACGTCTTCTAAGTCCCGTAGTGGCGAGAGAAGCGGAAATCGGCTCCGGAGTCTGCGCTCCAATACCGCCCACAAGGGTTCAATAATGTTCAAGCCCTGGGTCTGTGCTGGCCAGGGAAGACGCTGTAGTTCAATTGCATGCTCCTCATACCACGATTGTACCCTCCTAGCTGTGTGAATGGGTGCATTATCCTCCTGAAAAATGGCATGATCGTTGGGGAACAACATTTGAATCATGGCGTGCACCTTATCATCTAAAATGTTCACATAATCATTGTCTGTAACACGGCCTTTGAGAGTAATGATGGGACCAGCAGAATACCACGATAAGGCTGCCAACACCACCAGACTTACACCTTCAAGCTTAACCGTTGGAATCCAGCAATCAGGATTGCAGGCTTCTTTTGGCGTTCTCCGGACGTAAACCCGGCCCGATGTTGGAAATAACGAAAGCGCTGACTCGTCAGACCATATGACGTGATTCCACTGAGCACTCCCCCATGATTTATGCTCCTGACACCATGTTTTACGCTTCTTTGCATTGGTTGTCGTCACTAATGGTTTCGGTTTACGAGCGCGTCCATGAATATTCGCTGATTGAAGTTCTCGGCGGAGAGTGTCGATGTATACAGGGTTTCGAAGACGGCTATTGAGCTCTGCAGTCACTTTAGCTGCCGTAGTTTTGTGTTGTTTTGAGGCAATTCGTGTCAGCGTACGACTATCTCTGTTATTTAAATTTGATTTCCGCCCACTGTTACGTTTAGAGATGGTTGGTTGGTTCTGGGCACTATGGGACTCAACTGCTGAGGTCATTAGTCCCCTAGTACTTAGAACTAGATAAACCTAACTAACCTAAGGACATCACAAACATCCATGCCCGAGGCAGGATTCGAACCTCCGACCGTAGCGGTCTTGTGGTTCCAGACTGCAGCGCCTTTAACCGCACGGCCACTTCGGCCGGCGTTTAGAGATGGCTTTGAATGTTTTGTTTAGGCTGTCCCGACTGTTGTAACAGTTGCTCTTGAAACATTCAATAAATTGCCTCTCTTGGTTAATGATACTTCAGCTAATCGGACCCTGACAATGCGCTCTTATTGGAACTCTGTTAGGCCTTTCAGTGCATGTAGACTTCGGCCTCTGAATGCAAATACGAAGTATGCACTACTCGTAAACAACCTGCACTGATGCTTAGTCAATACTGAAAACGCACAGTAGAGTGAGACACGTGCCTTACTTGCGTTGTTAACTGTCAAACACGAGCATCCCATTACTACCACGGTTCACAATATTTTGCCTATCCCCTGTAGATTGTTCCTTACAGGTTAAAAATATATCTGAGTCCGCGTGAAGTGTTCTGACGAATAGGGCTTCAAGAGCCGATTGAAATTACTAGTATAGAAAGCATTATAAACTTTCTTAATGGATCGTGCTTGATTAGTAGATTGTGTTTGTATCTAATTATATTGTCCTCCGTTCACTCTGTGGTAATATACGTTGTTCGTATCTCCCCTCCGTATGAATGTATTCAGCGATTACTGTTGTGCAACCAGTGCGAGTGTGAACGTGTTGAATGTTAACCGTACACATGTTGAGATAACAGATTACTATTCATGTCTGTCTCTCATTATTCTCTCACTTTCTATACGACTGCCATTTTAAAACTCATCCCGTACATAAGTACAGCAGTGTTATAACACATACCTTAATTCGAATGCAATTACTATTTCAGTAATACGCGGAAACCAAGGAAACGCGTCCGCACTCTAAAAATTAGCAGCAAATTTTTAGTATTTAGCTGTATTAATTAGGTGTGATTCTCCTGTGATAAGCAGCTTGTATAATGTGTGACTTTTTCTTTGTTTTAGGTGAGACGAGAATGCGAATCCTCATTCTAAAGCTGCCATCTGTATGTAAGTTACGAAAACGTCCAGCCGTTAACACATACTTTAAAAATGTAAGTAGAAATGCAATTGACGGCAGTCTACTGGTGTTGTAATATCTGACGCTTACTCTCTTTGAAATGCATCGGTGAAAGAAAGTTTTCTAGCAGAATAGCTTGAGCATCGTATAACTTTAGCCTCCAAAAATCATTATAACAATTTGAAATTCCTAATGGAATGAGAAGATATTGATATTCTTATTATTCTCTCTTCTTCGCCCAGCAGATGTCTTCCGTATGTCTGTCTGAATCGTCTTATTACACCGCCTTTTTTTGTCTGTTATGGTTATTTGTGATCGTTCTACAGGAAAACCGATGTTGCTCTGTATACTTGATGTATGCTCCGCTCTTTCATAAAGTGATGACTGGATAATTTTGTAAATGACTTCGACTCCATATGTGCGCGCTTCAGAAGATTACTCACATAATGGCGCAGATGACGTTGTCGCAGAGGAGCGAACACTGGACTGTCACGTCTCTGAAAAACACCGACACGCCGGGGAAGGGCCTGGAAATGAACTTCTAGACGACACAAGTGCCTTTTAAATCACGCATAGCTCTCTACAGTGCAAACACACAGATCACCCTGGTTAGGGGCGGTGCACCCTGTCTTTTGTTGTAGCCTCTCTTTCATCGCTGGTTGTCTTTGATCCGCTAGAGCGGCCGATAGGCATTCCTTAAATTAACAGTTTAGGGCTGTCGAGTCCAGGACGACAGTGTGGAAGCCGGGTGCGTCGTCACGTAAAAGACATGAAAGTGGACTTAACAAGTTAGTTAACAGCACCATCGATCTGGCCACAGATGGGCCGATCAGGACCGACCGACCGCCGTGTCATCCTGAGGCAATAGCGCCATTGAGATGGGGCATGGAGGGACGTGGGGTCATCACACCTCTGTCGCGGACAATGTCAGTCAACTAGCTCCTCAGTTTGCATCACGAGGCTGAATACACCCCAAGGAAAAATTTCTTGTAACTGAATCCCGATCCCCATACGGCAGTCAGTCACGCCGATCACACAGCTACGGAAGCACACTTTTAAACGGAGAGAGTCGAAATGACATCGAGAGAGAATTACGCAGAACGTACAGGTTGTGGACAGAAATATGGAAAAACCACAATCACCGCAAATTACGTTGTCTAATATGGCGTTGGAAAGTTTCACTCGTATCACCTCTCACTGGCAAATGACCTACGTGAGAACAATTTAAATCGGAGAGTAATATCACTTTGAACACTTTTATGTTCGCTGATAAATTTAAGTTCGCAAATTATGGTGAAGTGAGTCGTCATAGTATGCACTAATGAGCACAGAAAATCATACATACGTGTTTCATGTCGATGGCCAAAGGAGTCCATTACAGACTGATGTTGCACCTTGGAGACGAAATCGTCAGTCCACACTATTTCGCAGGTACTCTGACAGGTGTGATGTATCAAGCTCGTACCCTCGGCGGTTTAGTTGTTCTTGTAAATGTCAGTCTGGAGAGTAGAGACAGTAGGCGGCAACAGCATGATGTTAACCCAGCTCATACTGCTCGTGATGTTGTGCAAGACCTAAAAGACAGGTTTCCTGGCACATAGTTATAACGCCGTAGTCCTCAGGATTCTGGTCGTCCGATTAAACAAAACCCCAGATGATTTAGACAAAACGGCGTATGAAACTGATGACTTCTAATGAGGGGAATGAATATTACAAACGTCACCGGTTTCTCATGCCTTCGGATGTTGTCACCTGCTGGTCAACATCACATACTGAGGTAGTGCAGCAGGGAAAACTACAAATTCATCACAGCCGTGCCTCAAACTGCCTCTGTGAAACACGCTTGTCTGGTTGTCGTCCATAGTTGCGACCACTAGTATCTGTTGATTCTATGTTTACAGGTATCGTCTAGCTAACTAAAAACGGATTTTTCCTTCTCTCATCTTTCAGTAAAGCCACGATGACCTTGGATGTTGAGAGAAGTTCTGAGATGCGTTTCGGTCCGACGGCCATATTTATTTATTTATTTATTTATTTTCTGCTAGCTTCCGCTCATGACATCGAGTGTTGACTCACCGACCGCACCTGAGGACAAGTGTTTGTGGTCTTCCTTGACTATGACAGAACAAGGTGAATGTAATGAAATTCGCGTACTACCTACGTGAGGTGTTCATGAATCGCGCCAGGAGAAATATGGGAGGGTTCCGTCAACAAAACTTCCATCAGTCTCTTTTCTGTTTGTGTCCATGTGACATAGCTCTTTGAATCTGATTTCAGAATTATTGACGGAATGCGTAACTATCCTTTTCGTTTTATAGGAACACTGTCATAGCGTGATACTTCTTGAAACAGGCCTACATAGGTGCACCGCTTGTGAGAGAACCGTTCGGTTACCGAAGGGTACAACTTCATAGTTTGTCTTTCACGACAAACCTTTCGTGTCAGTGACTAAATACCTACCACTGAACAGATGGAGCTATAGTCGCTGTAGCGACGACATAGTGCTGCCATTAGATTGAACTATATTTAAAATGTAATATGAGCCGTACTTAACACAAGGTGAACTATCCTTTGCAACATCTGTATAAAGCATTACTTATCCAGGCGTCATTAGCTTTTTCTATTCCTGTATCCACGAATAATATCTATTTTAACGAATGTAATCGTCTCCGACTTTTTAGCCGGAAATTCACACATGTTTAGTTTCCTCGAATGCATCAATAGCTGTCTAGATAGAAGACTGATGCAGCAGTCAACAGTTGTAATGGAACTGTGAATGTTGGCGGTCCCAACACCAGTTAAAAAAAAATAGGAGAGGTCACAATGCACAGCAAATAAAGAGAGGCAGCGGCTAAAAAGCGCGTTATTTATTCCGCGCAAAATAAATTACATCGTCTAAAGCGGCAACATGCTGTCGGTTTGCACAACCGAATCATGGCTGCAAAATAAGCCACCGTACAATTACACGTTCGCAAACCACAGCGGAGATTACTAAGTGACCCGGATACAAAACTAATGGGTTACACACACACATACTTTATGTGTGTATTCATTAATTGTAAAAATATTCTTTGCGGACCAAAGTAATTGCTTGTCAAAACGGCTGTTAATTAGGTGAAATACTGCTTCACTTCTATCGTGTTATGTAGTTGGTTCAAAGAAAGCCTACAGCGGTGCAGATCCCATATGATGTCGTTGAAGCCAAAGTTAAGCAGAAAGAAAGAGACAGAGGGGATGGACCGACACTGTTCACAGACATAGCGTCAACCATGACTATGCTAAAATCGTAGCATCTACATTTACATCTACGTGGCTACTATGCAAATCACTCATAAGTGCCTGACAGAGGGTTCATCGAACCACCTTTACGCTAATTCTCTGTTATTCCACTCTTGGACAGCACGTGTGAAAAGTTATCAGATATACAGTATATGTTTCCGGGCGAGCTCTGACTTCCCTTATTATATTGTGACGGTCGTTTCTCCCTGTGTAGGTCGTGATGAGTAAAATATTTCCGCATTCGGAGGAGAAAGTTGGTCACTGAAATTTCGTGAGACGATATCGCCGCAACGAAAAACGCGTTTGTTTCATTGATCTCCACCCCAAATACTGTATTGTGCCCATGACACACTCTCACCTCCTTCTTGATAGTACTAAACGTGCTGCTCTTCTTTGAATTTTCTCGATGTACTCCGTTGACACTATCTGTTGACTAAACAACACAGCGCAGCGGTCCTGCAAAAGAGGATGGACAAGCGTACTGTAGGCAATTTCATTAGCAGATCTGTTGTATCTTCTAAGTGTTCTGCCATTAACACGCATTCTTTGGTTCGCCTTCCCCACAATATTTTCTGTCTGTTCCTTGTAATTTAAGTTGTTCGTAATTCTAATTCCTCAGTATTTAACTGAATTTACGGTCTTCAGATTTATTTAATATATCGCGCAACCGAAGTTTAATGGATTTCTTTCAGCATTCATGTGGATAGCCTCATACTTTTCATCATTTAAGGTCAGTTACAATTTTTGCGCCATATAGAAATGTAAATCGTTTTGCAATTGGTTTTGATCTTCTGATGACTTTGCCAGACGATAAACGACAGTATCACCTCCAAACACCGTAAAAAGAGTGCTCAGATTGTCTCCTAAATCGTTTATGTAGGTAATGAACAGCAGAGGGCCCATATCACTTCGTTGGGGAACGTCAGAAATAACTTCTGTTTTACTCGATGGTTTCCGTCACTTTCTAAGAGCTGTGACCCCTCTGACAGCAAATGGAAAATCCAGTCGCACAACTGAGACGATATTCCAGAAGCACGCAGTTTGATTACAAATCTCTTGTGAGTTACGGTGTCAAAAGTCTTCCGGAAATCTAGAATCAATTTGAAATCCCCTGTCGATAGCACTCAACACTTCGTCTGAGTAAAGAGTTAGTTGTGTTTCACACGAACGTTCTCTTCGAGGTAATTCATAGTTCGAACACAATATAAGTTCCAGAATCCTTCTGCATACCAACGTTAATGATACTGGACTGTAATTCAGTGAATAACTCCGATTGTCTTTCGTCAATACTGGTGTTAACTGTGCAGCTTTCCAGTCCTTGGGTACGGATTTTCTGTCGAGCGAGCGGTTGTGTATGATTGTTAAGTATGGAGCTATTGCATCAGCATACCTTGAAAGGAACCTAACTGGTATACAATCTGGACCGTAAGACGCACTTTTATTAAATGAATTAAGTGGCTTCACTGCTCCGAAGATATCTATTTCTAAGTTATTCATGTTGGCAGCTGATCTTGATTCGAATTCTGGAATACTGACTCCGTCTTTTTTCGTGTAGGAACTGAAGTGGAAAATTTCGCAATGTAGAAAGGAAGTTTGCGCCAAATCTACCGAAGCAGTAACTGCATAAAAATCAGACCGACACACGAGAATGAAGTTTTCCCCTTCAAAAATACTGTGAAACATTTCTCTCTATTTAAAAAAGAAATCTCTAACAGTATGGTTTTGGGCGCTTTGTCCTTCAAAAACGAAGTGACATCACAGAAGAAGAAACTTAAGCTCTCTGAATATCGTACAACAGTTGAAGTGTAAAATGAACACATACAGTATAAAACATATTGATATGAGGCGTCAGCGGAAAGGGCTTTCTTACAAGAAACTATTATTACTGTGGGACGTATCCTCAAGTAACGGAAGAACTTCGTTTAGTAATGGTGCTAGAAATAGAGAGCGTAAGTATATGAAAAATAAATCCTACGGTACATAGAAAAGGATTTAAGGATTTTTATTCTTCGGAGACGAGGTAACTAGTTCAGAATAGAAAGTAATGGAAGACAGACAAAATCCGTGAAAAATCGCAGATAAGAAATAAACGTAGTTCCTGATTCCGCAATGTGTCCTATATTGTCGTCGTATTCTACGTCATAGCTGTAGGCCCGTATGTAATTGTGCATTAGTATAGAAAAGGGAGTGGTGTGTCCTCCGTGTAAAGAGCGGTATACTCTGTATTAAATGACAGTCTTCTGTAGCTCTCTTAAGTCAACAAGTAGCTTAACAATGCAACTTTTCCGTAGCAAAAAACTCATAGATGTTTAAATCCAAGAAACTTAAATTTTTATCAGTAATTTCCAAGCAGCCGCATTTTTACTCTTTCTGACTACAATGTAGTGCGCTGTTTTGAAATCAACACCGCCATATAACCTCTTCATGGCGAACTGATTACCGCTCTCCAAATGCAACCTGAGCGAAACTGCAAACATCAAGTTATTAACACATAAAAGGTCATTGTGTCCATTATTCCGCTTTCATGAGAGCTGATTGTTGTTTTTGAAGTCCCAGTAGTAATTACATATGTGAACTGAAACTGACGCACAATAGTTATTTCTTTTCACAAATAAACTCTATTTGTCGTAGTATTGATCGGCGTCCGATTTAGCGATGTGGCTACAACAGATTCGCGTATTGCTGTTTATATACGTAATTATAAGCTAACGGCAGTACAATGTGCATAAAACCCACGTGTGCCTTAATAACCATTTTCACGCAAGGCAGCATCTCTCGTTGAGGCTGTTTATAGCATTACAGAAAAAGCAGCTGCAATGCCTGACGTATTTGAAGCTTCATCAGATTAAAACTATTGCTTCGTGTCTGCGACCTTCAGCTGGTAACATAAGTGCCCGCGAAAAGGAAGATTCCAGCTTCTATTCCAGGCGCGACACACCGTTTTAATCTGCTAAAGTGAAAGATTCATTCTGGACCTTCTAAAACCATCAGCTACCAGAAGCTTGAAAATAAGTCAGCATTGTAATTATAGGGCAAATCATTTTTTTAGCAATGATACAGATATTTCTAATGGCAGCCATGGTAGAATGGAATGTTGTATTACTCAACATACTTGCAGCATAAGCAGTCCAGGGGCAGCAATAATACATTCTAAGAATCCTCTCAGGCCTCTGTTTGTCATTTTTACGGCTGAAACACGGGTGTTTTGATAAACTGACAATTTATTTCATACACTTTGATTTAAACACTTGGAAAATTAACCATTGTTTCACAGCCAAAATTATCAGAATCGGAAATACCAATTTTCAGTCTCAGAAGCTTTCGACTATTACAACTCTGAAGTCTGAGTTAAATGTGACTTATCCCTTTAACGACTGATAACCAGCTTCATGTACCACAGAAAACTGCGTAACAAGTATGCCATTTTGACGCGATCCCAAGTTGAGAGATACTGTTACATCGTAGATGCATCCTTGAATATTTAGACCGAAACGTTCTCTGTGTTTTTCGATATGGTCGAAAAAATTCTGTATTCATTCAAAAAGTTGTTTCATTACATAATTTCTGCTTTGGAAGACGTATCACTTTAATCACTTTTACATCAACTGGTCGAAATAAATATCAGGATTATTAACATTCTGGAGAGCATAAATTCTTGCATAATAAGCATGCCGAGTGTTCTCATGTATATCAAGCAGGACAAGCATGCAGTAAGAGAGCGTGCTAAAAAGTAATGCCATCAAATTTTTTTACGTGAAAACTCTTAAGTTTTTCAAATAAAATAAACTTTATTAACATTATATATCTTTGCTCTTGATGCCTACATATTTGTTTCTGAACGTTGTCACCCTAATGACGAAAACATTTATCCCAGCAAAAGACAAATTTGCTGATACCTTCACTATAGAATGTATGACTTCGTTAACGGACCCGCAATCTCAACTCCGCTTACATCGCTCTATCACTATCAGGGTGAAGTTCTCGGCGGTGTTTTGGGAACAGATGAAAATCGGATGGTGCCAAGTCGGGACTGTATGGAGGATGATCGATGACAGTGAACCCAAGGATTCGGATTGTTGCAAATGGCACAGAACTCGTATGTGGTCCGGCATTACCATGCTGAAGCAGAGTACGTTCCATGTGTGGATGAACTTTTTTGCTTTCGAAACGCGATTGCACCACGCTCTTCCTCACACACCAACGTAGTTACCTTATCCACCACCATGTTACACGGTACAATTCGGAGGCCTGTAGCGGCAGAGGTTTGCAAATATGTAGACACGAAGAATAAAGATGTCGAATGTAGTAATTTTTGCTTTTATTTAGAAAGCTTTCACGCAAAAGACTCGGAGGCATTACTTTTCAGCACGCCCTCGTACAATACGTGGGTACTCGAAGTAGTATCTCAGTAATGTAGAAAGACGCGACACAGATACCGGAGACGTGAAACATATGACTCACTACTCGCTGTTTTCTCCTCTTTTCTGGAAACGAACTGCTACACAGTGAAATGAATTGATACCTTAGTAAGCCACACAAAAACGTTAGTCACCTAAGGGAGGCATCACAGAAGTACCGTGTTAAACCACAAGTAGCCTTAATTCGGGGTTGCCTTCGGCGCACCGGTTTCTTCAGATATGCCATATCCAGTAAGAGTTAATGAGTGGATCACGTAGACCTTCCAAAGTGCGAGCGTGTTGAATGCGATGTTTCACCCACTCTTCTCAAAAATCTCAGACGTTTTCTAGGGTATTATGATCAAGACTAGAGTGTGCAGCATACTCAATATGAGGGCACAGAAACAGAGGCAGTACTTCGAGAATGATAATGATATAACAATCTTGGCTCATGTTAAGGATAACGTGAGTGCATGGACTCAAGTCATGGAACGAAAAGCACTCCCGAAAACGCGACAGAACCATCTCCGGTCTTGATTGCATACCGTGGAATGAACGTCTCATTGTGCTGTGGTTGTGCTCTTCGCCTTGCGTCTTTTAAACAGATATAAAACCGCGTGTTTCGACAATGAATGGAGCGCCCCTCGCAGCGTGTAGCACTGTTTAAGAATAGTAGTTGTAAGACGATCCTGGCCAACTAGGAACGGTGACGAGAGTCACACGTTTTCAACGGCAGTCAGTTTCATACCCAAATGTAACTACACTATAGCTCCAAAGAAACTAGGACAACAATGCGTGTTCGCGTACAGAGATATGTAAACAGGTAGACTACTGCGCTACGGTCAGTAATGTAATAAGTGTCTGGCGCAGTAGTTAGATCGGCTACATTGACAGTTTATCAAGATTTGAGTGAGTTTGAACGTGGTGTTATAGCCAGCGCAAGAGCATCTCCCAGCTACCGATGAAATGGGGATTTTCCCGTACGACCATTTCATGAGTGTACCGTGAACATCAGGAATCCGGTAAAACATCAAATCTCCGACATCGCTGCGGCCGGAAAAGGTCCTGCAAGAACCAACGGCAACGGAAGAGCATAGTTCAACGTGACGGCAGTGCAACCCTTACTCAAATTGCTGCAGATTTCAGTGCTGGGCCATCAATAAGTGCCAGCATGCGAATCATTCAACGAAACATCATCGATATCGGCTTTTGAAGCCGAAGGCCCACTCGAGTAGCACTGATGACAGCACGACACAATGCTTTATCAGTTGACTGCGTAGCAGCGAGGAGAGCTCCGCCTACCATCCTATGGGAGCCGTGGGTCTGATGATGGTTTTGTAGAAAGAACCGAAACCGGTTACCTATATTATTAAAACATGTGATCAAGACTGAACATTAGCCAAAATATAACAATTAATTGATCACTGCTTTCCAAAAATGTTTACCAAAATTGTACAATGCTTTATGCCTCGCCTGGGCCCTTCAACACCGACTCTGGACTGTTGATGACTGGAAACATGTTGCCTGGTCAGACGAGTCTCATTTAAAATTGTATCGAGAGGATGGACGCGTACGTGTATGGAGATAAACTCATGAATCCATGGGCCCTGCGTGTCAGCAGGGGACTGTTCAAGCTGGCGGAGGCTCTGTAATGGTGTGGGGCGCGTACAGTTGGAGTGATATGGGACCACTGATACGTCTAAATACCAATCTGACAGGTGACACGTACGTAAGTATCCTGTCTGATCACCTGCAGACGGACTTACGCAGTTCCAGCAGGAGAATGTGACACGCCACACGTCCAAAATTGCTGCAGAGTGGCTTCAGCAACGCTCTTCTGAGTTTAAACACTTCCGCTGCCCACCAAACGCCCCAGAAATGAACATTACTGAGCATATCTGGGATGCCTAGCAACCTGCTGTTCAGAAGAGAATTCCACCTCCTTGTACTCTTACGGATTTATGGAGAGCTCTGCAGTTTTCATGGTGTCAGTTCCCTCCAGCACTACTTCAGACATTATTCGAGACCAGACCACGTCGAGTTGGTCCACTTCTGCGTGCTCACGGGGTCCTACACGATATTAGGCAGGTGACGAGTTTTGGCTCTTCAGTGTAGACTATATGGTTCCAGAGACCTTTCAAGGACTCGTTGACGGACGCGTAGAGCCGGGTACCTCGCAAAAGACCTCCGAAATTCCGATTACTTTACAGGTAACAGGTACACAGTGGCATTGTTACGTGTCGAACATTTGTGGATGCAATGCCTCTTGAGATGGCTTGAGATTAGGAGATGAACTGTAAGTATGTTTGCAGTGATTAAAGTGGCTGTCAGTTTCCTAGTTCCCCTGATGAGCTGGCGATGTTAAATCTCACCTGTGGTTGTGATGTTGTCCCAACCGAGGCTGGCATCAGGCTGCATCGTGTGTAACTTAAGTTTCACCCTTCAATTGAAAATAAAAAGGGACAACTGGCGGATACCACAGACCAAGGAAATACAGATGGGTAGGAAAAAGTGTTTTATACATATAGTCTCATAAGAAGACATTAAATGAGGGATTGACTGTTACAAATGAATAACAATTACTGCACACAAATTAAGCAAATAAACTGGCGAGAACAAGTCTTCCTGCAAGTCAGAATACAAGAACAATTAAACGGGAAACAATTACGGACATTGTGTTGCGTAGCCTAACCTCTGAATTAGGAGACAGTGCGCCAAGAAATACATGAATGATAATAGTCACGATAATAGAGGAGAGTGGCCCTGGCAGGTGCGGTTTATATTGCTACTCGGGAAACATGATGCGATCATCGCTTCTAGTGTTCGGCGCATGCGCTATGGCATTGCGTCGGTATTATTACCCACTAGCACGTGGAAACTGATTACTGACCGTACTGTACCGAGTCCTGCGATCAATGGCTGCTATTGACGTGTGACAAGCATACTCACCCATGCACAATGGCGGCTGCTCACTCACTGACGATGGTCACGAACCTGCTACAACTAAGAATTGATTTCAGATGGGATGTCGATGACGTCTCTTGTCACTTTTGTGTGCAAAGGCCCAACGACAGTGTATACCTTCGCCAGCAAGAAGAGGAGCCATGTGACCGAACTGACAGGTGCGCCTCTTGAGAATTTGTTGCGGCCCGTGAAGGCCGTGCCTGCGGCCCACTAGTTGGAAGACCTGGACTAATGGGTCATCTCCGAAAGCTGTGGGCGGGGTGTGCCCTCTGCCGCTGGTGAAGAAGGATTAACATTCACATTAACGGCTATATTGGCCTTTCAGAAATACGCCCTGTAGTATAGAGTCTATATTAATTAAACCAGGTGTCTGAAAATTATAACCTCTTCACGAGCCGGAAGTTCTACACAAGCCTTCGGAGGTCACTAACTGGAGGGGAAAATATGATTGATCTGGAGTTTAACTAAATCGACTTTTACACTTCTGGGCCATTAGACCGTGACCTATAGCAATCCAGCAATCCACTCATAGTTCAAAGGCAGATCTAAAGCTGTAATCAAAAGTGTTAGTTAAGTTGCATTTGGGCACTTTCCCTTTGTCAGAGGGATGGATCAGCTGCTACCGTCCTTCAGCGTGCTTTGTGGCTAGATAGCATAACATAGCAGTGTCACACATTCTAACACAAAATACAGTAACTCTACAACTAATAGCTACGCAGCAAAGATGCTGCATTTTGGACACCGTTATACAAAAAAGGGTCCAAAACTTCAACAAATGGTAGCTACATACTTCATACAGGGTGACAATTATTGAACTACACCCCTGGAAATGGAAAAAAGAACACATTGACACCGGTGTGTCAGACCCACCATACTTGCTCCGGACACTGCGAGAGGACTGTACAAGCAATGATCACACGCACGGCACAGCGGACACACCAGGAACCGCGGTGTTGGCCGTCGAATGGCGCTAGGTGCGCAGCATTTGTGCACCGCCGCCGTCAGTGTCAGCCAGTTTGCCGTGGCATACGGAGCTCCATCGCAGTTTTTAACACTGGTAGCATGCCGCGACAGCGTGGACGTGAACCGTATGTGCAGTTGACGGACTTTGAGCGAGGGCGTATAGTGGGCATGCGGGAGGCCGGGTGGACGTACCGCCGAATTGCTCAACACGTGGGGCGTGAGGTCTCCACAGTACATCGATGTTGTCGCCAGTGGTCGGCGGAAGGTGCACGTGCCCGTCGACCTGGGACCGGACCGCAGCGACGCACGGATGCACGTCAAGACCGTAGGATCCTACGCAGTGCCGTAGGGGACCGCACCGCCACTTCCCAGCAAATTAGGGACACTGTTGCTCCTGGGGTATCGGCGAGGACCATTCACAACCGTCTCCATGAAGCTGGGCTACGGTCCCGCACACCGTTAGGCCGTCTTCCGCTCACGCCCCAACATCGTGCAGCCCGCCTCCAGTGGTGTCGCGACAGGCGTGAATGGAGGGACGAATGGAGACGTGTCGTCTTCAGCGATGAGAGTCGCTTCTGCCTTGGTGCCAATGATGGTCGTATGCGTGTTTGGCGCCGTGAAGGTGAGCGCCACAATCAGGACTGCATACGACCGAGGCACACAGGGCCAACACCCGGCATCATGGTGTGGGGAGCGATCTCCTACACTGGCCGTACACCACTGGTGATCGTCGAGGGGACACTGAATAGTGCACGGTACATCCAAACCGTCATCGAACCCATCGTTCTACCATTCCTAGACCGGCAAGGGAACTTGCTGTTCCAACAGGACAATGCACGTCCGCATGTATCCCGTGCCACCCAACGTGCTCTAGAAGGTGTAAGTCAACTACCCTGGCCAGCAAGATCTCCGGATCTGTCCCCCATTGAGCATGTTTGGGACTGGATGAAGCGTCGTCTCACGCGGTCTGCACGTCCAGCACGAACGCTGGTCCAACTGAGGCGCCAGGTGGAAATGGCATGGCAAGCCGTTCCACAGGACTACATCCAGCATCTCTACGATCGTCTCCATGGGAGAATAGCAGCCTGCATTGCTGCGAAAGGTGGATATACACTGTACTAGTGCCGACATTGTGCATGCTCTGTTGCCTGTGTCTATGTGCCTGTGGTTCTGTCAGTGTGATCATGTGATGTATCTGACCCCAGGAATGTGTCAATAAAGTTTCCCCTTCCTGGGACAATGAATTCACGGTGTTCTTATTTCAATTTCCAGGAGTATATATGATAAAAACTTCAATTAGTTACAAACTACGGTGTGCACACACTATATTAAACATTTAAACATCACTACAGATATTCAGATTTAGGTTATGGCATGTTCGATATGCCTGCTATCTATCATTGGCGATGATGTGGCGGAGACGAATACCGAAACTCTGCATGACCCGCTGAAGTACGGAATATCGATGCTGTCGATGACCTCCTAAATGGCTGTTTTCGGCTCAGCAGTGGTTTTCGGGGTTTTGCTGTACATCATGTCTTTAATGTAGCCCCACAAAAAGGAGTCGCATGTCTTTAGACCCGGAGCGACAGTGCTCATCCCAGTGGCCTCTTTAGATTAGATTAGATTTACTTTCATTCCAATTGATCCGTAGTGAGGTGGTCCTCCAGGATGTAGAACATGTCAGAAAACAATAACACATGACATATATTTTCAACTGAAACAAATAAGCTAATGTATCTTCCACAGGTCCCAAGTGGAATGATCCTCATTTTTTTAATGAACACCATATGAAAGAATCATTTTACAAACTCTAAATGTACTGAATTTACAATAAAAAAGTTTTTCTTTGCTTGTAAGGTAATAAACATGTAATAGAACTACTACAGTACTTATTTACAATGAACACATTGCTGCACTGAAATGGTGCAGAAGTTGTATTGTACTTACACACACACACACACACACACACACACACACACACACAAATCAGTTGGTTCTACTGAGAAATTCATCAATGGAGTAGAAGGAGTTGGCCACCAATAAATCCTTTAGGCTTCTCTTAAACTAAATGTCATTGGTTGTTAAGCTTTTTATGGCGGCTGGCAAGTTATAGAAAATATGTATTCCTGAATAATGCACACCTTTTTGTACAAGAGTAAGTGACTTTAAATCTTTGTGAAGATTATTCTTATTTCTAGTATTGATTCCATGGATTGAGCTATTGGTTTGAAATAGTGATATATTTTTAATGACAAATTTCATTAAGGAATAAATATATTTTGAAGCAGTAGTTAGTATCCCTAGTTCCCTAAACAGGGTTCTGCAGGATGTTCTTGAGTTCACACCACATATAACTCTTACTGCACGTTTTTGTGCTCGGAAAACTTTAGCTTGGCTTGATGAATCCCATATGACATTATGGAATGAAAATAAGCATAGTATGCCAGCTTTTTCATTTTGATATCCCCTATGTCTGGCACAGTTCGCATTCCAAATAGAGATTTGTTAAGACGCTTCAGCAGTTCTGTGGTGTGCTCCTCCCAGTTGAATTTATTATCAAGCTGTAACCCAAGAATTTAACACTGTCCACTTCTTCTATCTGCTTGTCATCGTATGTTAGCCATATACTCGTAGGACACCCCTTACAAGTTCTGAACTGCATGTAGTGTGTTTTTTCAAAGTTTAGTGACAAAGAATTGGCTAGGAATCAGTGATTAATGCCCACAAATATTTTGTTAGCCAATCTTTCTAAGACTACACTTGATTTGCTGTTTATTGCAATATTTGTATCATCGGCAAACAAGCAAGCCCCTCTACGGGCTCTGACAAATGCATTTCCAGACGTTCCCGAGTTTCACCACCAGGTACCAGTGACTGCCAAACAGCTAGCTCGGCACCGACGCCACTTTAAACACGGAAGACATAACCAGGCGTGACTGCGCCTCCACTTGTCGGTGAATGGCCGTATCAACGCCCGCCGCTCAGTACAGACGGACGCAACGAAAGAGGCGCACCGCGCCAGGGTTTAAGGGGTTGGCTGCAGCGGTCGTGACTCGCCTGGCAAATTCTGCGATTCCTCGTCCGCGTGTACGGTGCGTGAATGGCCGCTGACTGCGTCGGCGTCTTTGTGCGGGGCGTCGGCATGAATAATGCAACTCCCCTGGCTGCACATTAGCCTCGTCTCGCCTTTGTATTTCCTGCGTGTTATCTTTATGAAATGGGTTGGCGTGACTGGCGATTAAACTCGCTGCTCTCACCGACACGGTGTGCTTAGAGTCGTTACACGGTGTTTCCGGGCCTGACTCAGACACTGCCCTCTCGAGCTGTTTTCCTTTTCCCTTTACTTGCCTACATTTACTTTCCTTCGCACCTGAGAGGGTCTATACAAGCTTCTTAGTGCAGTGCAGTACCTATGCAGTCCGTCGCTGCTTCCAGTCCAGTGTATTGTATGGGTATGGCGTCTAATTGGTATGGCCTCAAGCTTTCGACTGTTATCATCACCACCTTCATCAGCAGCAACTGACTGTCGTGGTTGCTATTGCGGTGACATTACACAGCCCATGGACAGCATCTGGTTGGTCGGCAACTACTCAGCGACGTACGATGAACGAGTGTGCAAATTGGTCACAAACTGGTATTCACACAGGTATTGACGGAAAACGCAAAACTTTAAAGTTCGGTGGCTGATGGATGATTGTGTGATGCTGCAGCGCAACTTCACGGTGAAACTGGTGAGGATAACAAACATGGGACATAATACTAGGGCATAAAATCTTTGCGAATTTCATCCCGTGTACCCAATTGGGCAGTAACTATGTCTCGCGACATGCAAGTGAACAATATACGCAGTTGGGCAGAAAGAATACAGTTGGAGTAATCGGGGAATCACCGGACGTTTGAATAGGAGCGATGCCACTATTCGACGATTTTGGCAGGAATGGTTGAACCATGGTGGATCACAGCGTCAGGATGGAATGGCTGGACGTCGAGACGACAGAACTTGACCGAGAAATCATCAGACCCCCGGATTCATCTTTATCATCGATTCATCGTGCAACGGGTGTTTCATTGATCTCAAGGAACATTAATATGAGGCGCACAGAAAGAGAGGCTGACCTAACTGTGCCTCTTGCGGCTACTGCCATTGATCTTTGTACACCGACAAGCCCGTTTGCAGTGGTGTAGTGCACATCCGGCCTGGAATCTGATAGACAGGAGTAGAATTGTCTTCAGCGATTAGGCTTGCTTGGAACTGGGCTCCGACGACCAGGTGTCTGGAAACGTTCTGGACAGCGGTAGGCTACCAGCCTGACAGCTCCCCACCATACGGCCCAGCAACCAGGAATAATGGTCTAGGGTGTCATTTCGTTTTATGGCAGGATCCGTCAAGTGGTCAACCGCGGTATCCTAACAGAACATCGTTACATCGACAATATTCTACGCCCCGTTTTGTTCCTTTTTATGACAAGCCATCTTGGGCTTACATTTAAGCAAGATAATGCTCGAATGCACATGACGAGAGTTTCTACTCTCTCTCTTTGTGCTAGCCAAAGCCTACCTTGGCCAGTGAGGTCGCTGGATCTCTCCCCAATTGAGAGCATTTGGAGCATCACGGGCATGACTTCCCAATCAACCCGACATTTCGACGATCTAAGGTGTCATTTGGACAGAATTTGACAAGATATCCCTCAGGAAGATGTCCAACAACGCCATCAGTCAATGCAAAGACGAATAACTGAATGTTTAACGGCAAGAGGTGGACCGAGGCGTTATTGACTCGCTCAATTCGAGAGGCCCTGTCTCTTGAATGACTGATCTTTTTTTTCTTTCTTAACTGCTAAGGTCATCAGTCCCTAAGCTTACACACTACTTAACCTAAATTATCCTAAGGACAAAAACACACACACCCATGCTCGAGGGAGGACTCGAACCTCCACCGGGACCAGCCCTACAGTCCATGACTGCAGCGCCTGAGGCCGCTCGGCTAATCCCGCGCGGCGAATGACTCATCCAATCTTTCTGATATTCTAATTATTTGTTTGTCTGTAAGTGTACATCACATCTAGTCATTGCCCACTCATTTGGATAATTCCTATGTGCATCGTCATTTCTTTGTCTTAGAGAGTTGTAATGGTCTTACAAAATAATTTAGTTTCGTGACCGAAACACAATCAGACCCATTTGCTTTTACATCTCAGAAAATGTAATTTTACCGTTCACGGGGTAATTATCCCGAAGGTTGGGAACCCTTTCTATAGAGGAGTGTGAAAGGAAGGAAAGTGTAATATAATTTAACGTGCCGTCGACGACTATAGTTGGAGTCACGAACAATGGCGGTCTGGGTCGGCTTGTTCTGCGCACCTACGTCACGCATACACAGACAGCCACTGATCGTTCAGTAGTGTACTGAGCGCTCTCCTCTGAATGCTGTAGCTAGGGCGAGCATTAAACATGATCGTAGCCAGTTGTTTAGTGGTTCAAATGGGTCTGAGCACTATGGGACTTAACATCTGAGTTCATCAGTCCCCTAGACTTAGAACTACTTAAACCTTACTAACCTAAGGACATCAGAGACATCCATGCCCGAGGCAGGATTCGAACCTGCAACCGTAGCAGCCGCGTAGTTCCGGACTGAAGCACCTAGAACCGCTCGGCCACAGAGGCTGGCGGAGTTGTTTAAAGAATTTCACTTTCATTTGTTGCGAGTTGTCATTGCTGACGGTGGTGGTAAGTGCACTGCATAAGCAAGCGAGAGACATAATTTGTAGGATATACTCTTCCTACAAGCGGAAAGCACGCGCATTCGCGTACCGCAACAGTCGCTTGGAATCGTCAGCATTGCCATTCCTGTCCGTGATTCCACGTCCGTGAACCGCCATCGTTCGTGAATCGGACTACAGGTCGTTATGGATTGTGCACAAGCTCGGATTGGGGAAGTATACGGCAGGAAATAGGCTGCAACAGCTTTTCATTTCAGAACATTCTCGGCGCTTACCTAAAGGGATTTTGGGAATTATCGAAAATGTTAGTCTGGAAGGCTGGTTAGTAGTTTTAACCACCATCGTCTCGAATATAACTTCTATCTCTTGGTACTGCTCTTCCTCGCTCACTGGAAGAGTATGTCCTAGCCTGTGGTGGAGGCATTTGGACGTTCAGGCGTAGAGTGCCGGTGCTGGCTACCTTCCCATTTTGTCTCCCGTCTACGTCGTCTTCACCAAGGAGCGTTCCTTGTAGTGGAAGAAAGGTTCCATGGCAATTTCTCTGCCAGCAAGTATAGTAGAGATAGTTGTGTAGCATTCATCATGACGAGACTCTGAGCCAGTGTCATGCGTGAAGGAGTAAGGGCGTGTGACACAGTTGGTGGTGATTTGTCGGTTAAATGGAAACGTTAAGCTCAGCGAGCTCCTTGGTGCCATTAGAGACGATCTGGTTACTTTCCGGTAAGAGCGCATAACATTTATTGGCAAAGCACAAAGACGCAAGCGATACGCAGTACTCGAGGCAAAACCTGTTCCAGAGAGCCGGCGATGAGCAGATTAATACACTGCCTAAGAGAGACCCAGAAAGTTCAGGTTAGTTCTGAGTTGTCACAAACATTAAGCGTTCCGTCCAAAGAGCGGTCCAGGTCACCAGACAGATCAGCTAATTAGACCAGATGGCACACCGGGCGATTAGGAGATGACTGCAGAATCTATCGCAAGCTACCGATGTTTGAGTAGGCTCTACGTTAACATTTAGTGCATGATAGGCCACATACGGTACCAGAGGTTCTTATAAATAACTCTGCTGTCCACTTAAATATGGAGCGCAGAAAGGATGATCGCGCAAATACCTCCGTGCGAGCTGTCATCATTCTGATCTAGTTTCCGCGGCCCCTGTGCTAGAGAAAGTTCTGAGAACTTTGTAAGTAGGCTTCCGTGGAATAGCTGGCGTCTAGTTACAAACGTGTGCAAACATTGACGTTCTCATCATTTCCCTGGCACATTCCCATGATTCGGACATAACCGTGCCCTTTCGTCCTTCCCTTCCTTGTGCACTTCAGACATTCCTTGATACACTCGTTTGGCAAATACTCATGGCAAATATCCTAGCATGGATCGCACGAGGATTCACTGCATTTTCTCAGCATCATACCAGTGAACGTAAGTCTGCCTTCTGTATTACCAATCAGCTTATGCGACCACTCCATTTTACAGTCTTTGAAATTATTACACCGCCTTGTTTTATTGATTCCACTTATGTTCGAGAAACTACAAATCTTTGAACCACTTAGAAAATCTTATCAACATCTGAGTGACTGAATAAAATCTTTTCCCGTTTCAAGCCGCGTCACTTGGAATAAAAGGCACGAGGCTTCGACAACAGTCTCTGCTGTCATCATTACGTGCAAAAACCACCGACTGTGATGTTTAATCGTGATGACAGTGGTGGAGGAAGCTCTCGAAAGATCGAGTGTTTTATTTGATGTGAGAAACCGAGAACATTTTATTCAGGCAAAGCGAAGGACTCCGACGACACATGTGACTGAATATTTGTGCAGTTTTCGTTGGGTAGTGCTCCATTAGATAAGCGCTTTATTTACTAAACAGCTGGCATTACTAATAATATTGTCTGTCGGGTCATTAATGTACAACATAAACGGCAAGGTTCGCAACACACTTGCCTAGGGCACGCACCAAGTAATTTCTACAGTTACTGCCGATGATCCTCTATCCAGGAACATGCTGCATCCT
This sequence comes from Schistocerca americana, assembly GCF_021461395.2. Taxonomy (NCBI): domain Eukaryota; kingdom Metazoa; phylum Arthropoda; class Insecta; order Orthoptera; family Acrididae; genus Schistocerca; species Schistocerca americana. Next base: position 631,131,931 of record NC_060123.1, on the reverse strand, counting down.
CTCTGGCAAGAAGGCCTACTCAGTACTACAAATTTCGTTTGGTACTTAATGTAATTTTACTTTCGTTACTAAGCTTTTGTGTGGCACTGGGTCAAATGTGTTCGGATGTCACGAAACACTGCATTTACCTCAGTGGCCTGATCCGTGGTAATCGTGACGTTATGTGAGAAAATCTCGAATTTGGTTTGAGACCACTCACGCCAGAATATGATATACCGGCTGATCAAAAGGTCAGTATAAATTTGAAAACTGAATAAATCACGGAATAATGTAGATACAGAGGTACAAATTGACACACATACTTGGAATGACATAGGGTTTTATTAGTACCAAAAAAATACAAAAGTTCAAGAAATGTCCGACAGATGACGCTTCATCTGATCACAATAGAAATAATTAGCATAACAAAGTAAGACAAAGCAAAGATGATGTTCTTTACAGGAAATGCTCAATATGTTCACCATCATTGCTCAACAATAGCTGTAGTCGAGGAATAATGTTGTGAACAGCACTGTAAAGCATGTCCGGAGTTATGGTGAGGCATTGGCGTCGGATTTTGTCTTTCAGCATCCCTAGAGATGTCGGTGGATCACGATACACTTGCGACTTCAGGTAACCCCAAAGCCAATAATCGCATGTACTGAGGTCTGGGGACCTGTGAGGCCAAGCATGACGAAAGTGGCGGCTGAGCACACGATCATCACCAAACGACGGGCGCAAGAGATATTTCACGCGTCTAGCAATAGGGGGTGGTTCTAATAAAACCCCACGTCAATCCAGGCATGTGTGTCAAATTTTACCTCTCTATCTACATTATTCCGTGGTTTATTAAGTTTTCAAATTTATACTAACTATTTATACTGCCTATTTTGATCACTCGGTACAATTGTATTGATATGAATGGATTAAAATACAGTCCGGGCTCCTTAGAGAAACAGAATTCTTGGCATTGTCGTGTCGCTTGTTCTCGGAAGCGTGTAAGTAAATTTTTCTACTAAATTCTCGTTTAAACTGTTGATAACAATTTTGACGTATGATATTCTTCTGTGGCCCAGTGCTAGATCAATAGATGATGGTGAAAGTGAGTCCAGTAAAGACCTGACTATCTTGGAGATCACTGATACTCTTGTGTAGCGCAGTCAAAGGGAACTTCGTGGAACCGCGCACAATGGTATCCCATAGTACTTAATTAGCTTCCTCAAACAAGCAATTAAACTGATGAACAGTGAATTAGGACATCTTTGTATGAGCGACACCCACTTTATATATGAAGGTTTTGTCGCCATGAAACTACTAGCGTAGACAGAAGGCAACACATAAATTGTCACCAGGACAAATACAAAATAATATCTCAGCCATCGCGGAATAAACAGTTCATTCCGCTATTAGCCTGTGAAAATTAAATACGCAGTAAGCAAGTACGTGATGACGTGTTGAAGTCTGTTATTAACGGTGACATGGGATTTATCTTTTCGCGTGAACCACATGAAAATGCTTCAAAAGAATAAACATCAGGCGGCTTTTGTTACTCAGCGCTCGGCAAGCGCTGCGGCAGTCAGTAATAAGAACTTTGGAGTAGGCTGTTCTCGAGAATTTGCGGTGGTAGGGCTCATGCAAGCTTGTGTCCGTGTGGCGCGTAGTGATAGACAGCTCACCGGGTATTCCGTGGAGCAGCCGTGCCAACCACGCCCCCCCCCCTTCCACCCCCCCCCCCCCCCCCCCCGCCACCACACTTTTCCCACTCCCACACAGATATTCTCACGCAATGCTGTACCGCAACTCTACCGCAGGTTGGAAAATTACGGGCTCCAATGGAGTGAAGAGAATCCACTTACCTCAGATTACAGACACGGCCCTGGCTCCTTTGTTTACTGCTGTATTGTTCCTATTAGCTAAACTTCCTCATACTACTGTTCTACTCATGGTCATTCTCATAATATTTCCCGTTATGCCCGATATTCTCATTTATGATTGTATTTCTTGCTCAGTTTTCGACATTAGTGGAAGTGTAAAGTGGACTTTTATCGAATTTTATGCCGCGCTGAGTGGTTCTAGGGGACTGATGACCTCAGATGTTAAGTCCTATAGTGCTCAGAGCCATTTAAGGCTGTACGTTAAAGTTGTGCAATCGTACGCAGCGGGTTATCGTACGAATTCATTGTTTGGCGCTTGCTATAAACTTGGCAATATTTGGTAACTCTCTTCTTTTCTGAGTCGTATAAGTAACAAACAGTAACAAGAAGACAGGTGCGCTTTTAGACATGGAAAGCGTGAGAGTGGGGCAAATGAAGCAGTCCAGTCTCTTACTGTTTACGGCAGATCGAAAATAAGAAAGCAAGCTTAAAATTACTTTCTTATTCCGTTACTAAAACATATAGCTTATTGCACCATTACATAGATATTTTTCTAAATATAACAGTTCAACATAAAGAATCTGTTCATCATGTACCGTTAGCAGGGGAGAGGATTGTACATTGTAACGCTTTTCATATTTCCAGCGAGCCCTGTGGTAGAAATTTATTATACTTTCTTGTCCGCTATGAAATGGTAGCATTTACTTTACGTATGCTGCAGTCTTTTCTGAAATTACAAAAATTACTCGGGGAAAGTAAGGTTTTGCGAAATGTGAAAAACTGTTTCGAGGTACAACGTGCTCATGTAGCTAGGAACAAATATTCTATTCAGATCGAAAAGCGCTGCAACCGAGTAAATTTTGTAAATGTTCTGTTTAAATGTCTGTTACTCTACTTTCAGTAAGTGAAATCAACTTATGTGAAGTAGTATCAAACACGTGTTACAAGTTCAACAAATATTTTAAACGGAAGCTATTGGCAACTATCAAAAATTTCCAAGACACGGAAAATTGTTTAAACTGTAAAGAACCTCAGATAATTTTTAAGTATAATGCGTGCCAAGGTGTAAAACCTTTTCTCGTTTGAAGGTACAAGATGGTGCGCGACACACGTTATGTGGCTAGATTTAAAAATACATAGAATTTTACTACCATAAACCTCTGTAAGTACAGAATTAGCAGTATCCTCCATGTAGTTATTATATATTACGCAGCACTTATGTATGTAGAACTCGTAATATATACAAACGCTGCACAAAATACAAAATGTCTCACAACAGCAGAAACAATAGAGAATTACGCAAACTGCCTATGGCGATCTCCTAGTGCGCGTTCCTTCCTGTTGTTCTAAAATCAGTCAGCAGATCGAAATACCAACCAGGAAATATCGTGTGTTCCTTGGAACACAATCCTACAGATACAACATTCTCTCTTGTGTAATGGCAGACTGGGGCAACGGTGCGCTGAAAAGTTGCAGGAACGCACCGCAGTGAAAGAAAAGCTGGAAGAAGTTGATATGAAGATGAGAGTGAGAAATGCAAGATAAGGAATGGGAAACCTGTAGGTGATGCTTTACTGAAATTAAAGTGCTGAAAACTGCAAGACATGCATAGAAATTACATGTGTCAGTGGGTAGAGCATACATCCCAAGTTTCTATTCAAATTGCGTGCCGTAGTGTAGTTACAACTACTGCAGGGCTGGTGAGTCAAAACACGTACACTGCTCGACACAGTTAAAGGATCGCTTCTTGGAAATCCTGTAATTGTGTCCCACTACTACGCAGAAGTTTGAAATATGGTTCAAAGTTTCCCACAACCTTCCACTGTAGTGATACAAAAGAGTTACGCCTTGCGACGTCACCCTCGGGCTCAACGAGCACAAACAGCAGGTTGTCCACGCATGCGGAAAAAAGGCCACGGTTCAGAAGTTCGTGTACGCTATAACGTAGCTTAATGATGTCATAATGGCACCAAATTCCACCACAATAACACCCGAAGCCATCGTGGACGTTTCACAGGATGTGAAGCTAGTCACACCCCCTCTGCGGTGGAGTCCAGAACCGTGACTTCCAGCGTTGAAATCACACAGGTTTGTTACGGGTGGCCAAGGAAAACATTTCAAACGCACCGCCGCTCAGAACAGACACGAAAAGGTGTCAGAAGGCTGGCATATAGGGGGTTAATGAAACCACAATTTCCGTAGGAGCGTTGATTGCCACACATTTCGCATCGGAAACGACAGTTGAGTGTGATGATCAACAGGAGAACGTTCTTCACAAGGCTTGAGACTGCTGATACCTCCAGGACGATTCAACTCTTCTCCAAGGACAATGTCGGCCTGTAGCCCCACTGAACATGATCTGACCCTTTTCGAGTGTAGAGCGACCACAATTTTTCTGTGGAGTGCAATGTGGAACCACCAGGGACCGTCTCCGTTTGCATATTGAATGTACCAAATCTTAGTTCTTGGGAGTAACTCGGTCGTCTTCCGTTATATTCATTCTTTCCAAGGCTTGTTTCATGTTTGAAGGCATACATTTTGTCCACTGCTGGCTTGTATCCGGATTTGTTAACGGAGTTCCTCTCCGCTTTTTTGGTTCACAGGAGGTAGTTCCTACCTTGCTGAAGAGCATTCCCCTCACCTAGGGCCCTGATCTGTAGACTTATGGCTTCCCCTAGAGCCTTCTGTATTAGCACTGGAGATGGTAGAAGGGAGGGAATTAGTCCATAGCTCTGTCATGTTCGCCAGTTAACCGCAATCACTTGAATGAGTCAGTACTCACTCTCTACCCCGGCGTCTTCTCGCCGTACAGGTTCCCCCAGTTTCCATAATTTGACAAATTTTATTTTATTTTAACTTTGTGGTAGCGTGACCTTGTTGTTGATCCAGTCGTTAACTCCCTATGGAGGGAAATAGTGTGCGACATTGTCTGTGAATCATATCAATTTTTTTCCGTGCCTTATCGCGTTTCATCCAGTTGCGTGGCATATTGTCTGACATGAATTTTGGGAAATTTGCGTAAGCGAGCGTGGAAGACAGCTTAAAACTACATAAAAGCCGGCTGTGTAGCAGACTGACGTTCACTGTTAGCCATGAGAGCAGATCAAAGTCAATGCTGCAAGTGCTGTTATCGTACCGAGCTGGTAAGGGTCCTTTTTGAGGTGGCTCATGCCATACTCCGACCTGTTATGAAGTGTCAAGTCTACGTTTGTGTCCTGTGGATGACTGTAGCAGTATTCGCACAACGTATTGTTGTGGTATAAACGTATGCGAGTGAATAACATCAGGTGAGAGTTCCAAGAAACTAGAAATAAGGCAGAAGAGAACGCATGTTGAACATCCGTTCAGTAAACTGAATTCCAACCTTAAGTGTCAGATAAAATTAAGAAAACGGTAGGAAAAGGTTATATGAAACTGTAATAGAAAGCATTTGCTAATATGTTCGGGGAAGTAAAAAAAAAGATAGAAGAAGACATGACTCCGTGCGGATGGATTTTTTTAGAAGAAACACTAGAGTTTCAAGGCGAGAGAAGATCCCAAATAAAGAAATAAGGAAAGAAATGAAATCTCCCATCACCGAGGAAGCGGATAAACGGAGTTTGTGTCTTAAAATCAGGAGACAGGAGATTAACGATGGCCGAAAACATCACTTTGTTGGAAACCTCCGAAGAAGAGGAAAAGAAGAAAAGGAAAAAAATGGAGTGAAGGAGGATACATGCCACGAAGAAATTTGAAGGAAGGTACGAATATGGGCAGTCAAATGAAATGGACACACATACAAAAAAAGTAAGTAGACTGTTTATTATTCCAAAACTAATAACTATTAATACATTTTCGTGCTGTGAGACAAGGTACTCAATGCCTTCATGAAATGTTTCCGGTTCCCAACGCAACCGTGATCGTACCCAGGTGGGAACCTCTTCGTTCGAAGTGAATCGACGTCCAGGAATGTCTTTCCTCATGGTTTCAAAAATACAGAAATCTAACGGGAGACATCGAGGCTGTGTGGAGGATGTGTAAGAGCTTCCCATCGAAAATTCTGGAGCGTAGTCGAAACAACCGTGGCAACATGTGGGCCCGCTGCAGAAGTGTTGCGGCCACTTTGGGTAGGCATTCTGCTTGTCTGGCAGTGTTCTGGCGGAAACGCCGCCTGCTCGTCGGGCGCCTTCAAATCCCTGACAATGGAGACCGGCCTGGCGGGGTCAGCACCCGCTGGGGTGCTGCAGCTTGTAAAATCCGACCTTCGGGCTAACGCACTGCTGCTTTCACGCCACCGGCTCCGTGAGTAAAATTCCACAGGAAACTCTGTCCCCAAAAAATATGTGCGCTTAATGCAATCAGTACATTCTGAGTTCGAGTCTCGGTCTGGCACACAGTTTTGATCTGCCAGGAAGTTTCATATCAGCGCACACTCCACTGCAGAGTGAAAATCTCATTCTGGAAACATCCCCCAGCAGGGTGTATACGGCCCGGGACATCCGGGAGATCCGGGAAAAACCCGGGAATTTTTTCATCCGGGACAAATCCGGGAAAAACCTGGGAATTTTTTATAATTCCGGGATTTTTCATTGTTTTTGATTTTAGTTAAAGTTTTGTAGGTTTGATGTGTAAGATCTGAACGCTGACAAAGAACTTTAGTCCACTACTGCTGAATAATACTGCAGCAATGAAACATAAATCAGAGAATAACACCAAAATAAAAGTTTAGTTGCATAGAAGATTCACACAATGCACAGACCAGAGTGCCGACACCGAAAAACTGTCAAAGGCTTTAGGTCGAAGATTGTGCAGTACGTCCGTAACAACTAACGTGCATTCGATGTGCGTGACGTCACAATTGTTTACATTTCTAACAGATCACCAGAAAATATCACGAATAGTGGCTTGAGATGCGTTACTTTCAAAGTAAATTTCCACGCGAGATGATTTATGTTACGTGTGAGAATGTGCAGTGAATTTCTTAAATCACAGGGCGTTATAACTCGCATTCAAAACGTAACACTTTGAGGATCAGCCATTTGAAAAATGTCGGGCCCAGAAGATAAGTCATTTATACCACTATTTAAAATTTTACCGGCACATTTGTATTTGATATGACTTAACGTGTAACACACGCTAAAAAAAGACCGAGCTTCAAGTTAGTGTTCATATTTAATGTTGTTCTTTCATAGATAAAAAATTATGCAATCGATGGCAAAAAGTGTAATTAACCTTCAAAAAAATGTGCATAATGTGTTACTGAGCAATGTCACAAATCTCTTCATGCCAGAACACTTCGACTTTTCTACGCAACTGATAATCATTTTGGCACGATTTTAATTGCCAAATTAGAGCCTGTTAGTATACCTACGGACTTCCTATCATTGTAGGACTGATAACAGTGGATGCCAATAGACGATGAAATCCTCGTTCGTACATACACTTCTACTTACAAGTTAACCGGTGTAGAAACGCACTTTGCCGAGTTGAGCGAGCTCGGCCTACCTTCGTAACGTACGCGCCGCGGCCTGTCTTTCTCGTAGGCCTCGTGCTCTGAATAACTGCCATCATTCGCTAGCGTGATTACGTGACATGAGCTATGACTGGGTAACAAAAGTGCATCGCTCAACGCAATCTCAGTAGAGTTTCAGAAGCTATCCTGCTGTAATTTGTGGAATTTGTGTATATACTTTCGCAATACGAAAATAAACTCTGTGCATATTGTTTCGCATCAAACAACTTTCCAAACGCATTGTTTTTCCTGGATTTCGTTTCCTAAAGTGCTGGGACGTCCTCCGCCGGTGTAAGACCTTTACGATTCAAAGGACTGATAGGTTTTACAGCTCCGAGGGAAAGTATACTGTTACTTAACACGGATGTATTTTCACCCGCTTTATACGTAATTTCATCCGGGAGAAATTGTGTTTTTAACCGTGAAATCCGGGAAAAATCCGGGAATTTTTTTTACTTGTCCACGTAGACACCCTGCCCAGGATGTGGCTAAGCCAAGTCTCCGCAATATCCTTTCTTTCAGGAGTGCTAGTTCTGCAAGGTTCGCAGGAGAGCTTCTGTAAAGTTTGGAAGGTAGGAGACGAGATACTGGCAGAAGTAAAGCTGTGAGGACGGGGCGTGGGTAGAGCACTTGCCCGCGAAAGGCAAAGGTGCCGAGTTCGAGTCTCGGTCCGGCACACAGTTTTGATGTGCCAGGAAGTTTCATACCAGCGCACACTCCGCTGCAGAGTGAAAATCTCGTTCCAGTACATTCTCATTGTTCATCCCTTAGCCACCTCGTTAGCATAGCGCGACGAACAGCAAATTTGTTCAAATCAGTGCTGCTCCTTGTCATTACTGACCTATTTAATTATTCAAAAATGCAAAGTGGTGATTAATGTCGCCTTTGTAATCCCAGTGCAGGCCCATATAAGTTGCCGCTTTGCAAGCTTATTGACTTTTCTTACCATCTGTCTCTTTTCCATCTGACTGCTCCTAACATACGTACCGAGAGGCTTGGATCGATGCTGCGGGAGACAGCCTAAAGTTCTGTAAATAATTCGCAAAAAATTGCTGTTTGTGTTGTTGTGAGTTAAAGGAAGGGGTGCTTGCACACAACCTACATCTCTCGAACAGCCGAGCTTAGCGTACCCCACCTGATGGACGGAACACTCCCAACAGCGTCACTTGCCCTCACCCCATGCGACACTGGGGCGAAGTTTGGAATTTAGCATAGGAGTGATGGTGATCAGGATCTTTACACCGTCACTTCCCCTCCTGTCGTCGCCCAAATACTGCAACCGAAGATTTCCTTCACAGACAGCATTCGAAACAGCTATATCAAGCTCTAGCGTCACTGCTAGGTTGTGTGTTAGCGATACTGTTTTCGGATGTGGGTAGTTCTAACCTGTGTCTGTTAAAAATGTTATAGTGTTGGAAGCCGGCGTCAGTAGTGAAATGCCTAGACTAGCGCACCAAAAATACAAACACCACCCAGATCTCGGTTTGACGATTGCGGTACTCATTACTTCTTTCGACTGTTTCTCATATTCTAATTGCATTGTCAGAATACGAGCGACTTGCACGTACCCTCATTACGGCTTGAACTGCACTGTGTGCAGTGTGCTCAGGGCTCTTGCGAACAACGGCCGCGCTCGGGGCCACGGCGCCGAGACACGTCGTCGCGGGAGGAACAAATTTCGCGAGAGGAATTAAATGAGTGACGTCTCGTAAGACGAGCTGCGCGCCCGCGGTCCGCCTAATTGTGATGAATGGCGCGCGGTGCACCCAAGTTCTGCGGACAGAAACAAAGGTTCGCGGCGTAACAAGGCCGTCTCCAGCCAGCGGAGGGCCGGGTAGGGCGCAGGGCACCGCGCAGGGCGAGGCCGTGATGAATGGATTCCTGGAGGACCCGGCGACTCTCGTTACTGCTCGTCACCGCGACCGCGCTGCCATCTGCCGGGAAGCCGGGAAGCGCGCCTCGTAATTAAAACCCGCTGTTCCCTCTCTCCCGGCATTATTTCATACCGGCCGCGAGTGACACCTGCCAGCTAACGATGACAAATACCCTGGCAATGACAGTCTTTATACTTCATTCCCGTGTACCGCTACTGGCAGTTTCCTTCGTACACGTACAGACGTCGCTTTGCCTGTTTGCGTGGTTCTTTGACGACACCGCTGTGGATTTGTTTGAGCACGATTCGACGTCGTCGTGTTTTTTCCATGGTATATTTTAACCAGGCGCATGACGTAGAGATTGGAAGCCATTGGCTCCAGTTGCAGCCAACTTCTTTGTTGAATACTTCGAGAACATCGCTTTGGAAAAGTCTACAGCAAAACCCAGTTGCTTTCGTTGTTATATGTACAGTATATTCGCTCTCTGGCCTCATGGACAAGAAAAGCTTGGAGAATTTTAGGTCTAGAGACGGATGGTGCCTTGCCGTTCCCCCATAGAGCTTACCGGAATCTCACCCACTCCGACTGGTATCTGCACGCTGCCAGTTACTACCATCCGTCGCAGAAACGTTCTGTACTAAAGGCCTTATTGCATCGAGCGGAAGTCGCTTTAGACGCTGAAAACCTCCCGAAGAAACCTTCACCACTTATGGAAACTTTACAAGAAAAACGCTACAATAACCGAAGAGCATAAAAAAAAAAAATGGTTCAAATGGCTCTGAGCACTATGGGACTTAACATCTATGGTCATCAGTCCCCTAGCACTTAGAACTACTTAAACCTAACTAACCTAAGGACGTCACACAACACCCAGTCATCACGAGGCAGAGAAAATCCCTGACCCAGCCGGGAATCGAACCCGGGACCCCGTGCTCGGGAAGCGAGAACGCTACCGCGATGAAAGAACTGGAAGCGAGGTGTAGCAAAGCTAATGCAGTGAGCGCTCAGCTACGATCTACTCTCTTCTGCAAGAAGGAAGTCAGTACCAAGACTAAGTTATCTGTGCACCGTTCAATCTTTCGACCAACTCTGTTGTATGGGAGCGAAAGCTGGGTGGATTCAGGTTACCTTATCAACAAGGTTGAGGTTACGGATATGAAAGCAGCTAGGATGATTGCAGGTACTAGTAGATGGGAACAATGGCAGGAGGGTGTCCACAATGAGGAAATCAAAGAAAAACTGGGAATGAACTCTATAGATGTAACAGTCAGAGCGAACAGGCTTAGATGGTGGGGTCATGTTACACGCATGGGAGAAGCAAGGTTACCCAAGAGACTCATGGGTTTAGCAGTAGAGGGTAGGAGGAGTCGGGGCAGACCAAGGAGAAGGTACCTGGATTCGGTTAAGAATGATTTTGAAGTAATAGGTTTAATATCAGAAGAGGCACCAATGTTAGCACTGAATAGGGGATCATGGAGGAATTTTATAAGGGGGCTATGCTCCAGACTGAACGCTGAAAGGCATAATCAGTCTTAAATGATGATGATGATGATGATGATGATGATATGACAATGCGCGATGACTCCGGGGCACATTGTCCACGATTGGTTTGAAGATGATAGCCACCTTTCATTAGTCCGGTAGCCCATTTTCACCAGAATTTCTCTTTCTTTCCCTTATTCCTCTTTTCTCATTACTCTCATAGTGGTGTGATTGAATGAATGTGGTTGTGTGTCACGTTGCTAGACGGTGGCGTAGTCTGCTGCACAAACTCTGCGATAGTCATACAGATTCAGCAGCAGTTCTACAGAATAGCCAACTCTCGTAGTGGTTAAGTAGGCTAAGAGGTTTGCGCTACTTGTGAGAAATCCACCTGCGTCAGGTTGGTAGCAAAAATGGCATATTTGGGTTTTCCGGGCCTCGCGGAGCGCGGAAGAGGCTGGAGAAGAAAAAGGGAGGCAGTCTGCGGCCGATACGGGAAGCGTCCACAGCTGTGCTCCAGTCGAAGAAGGGTGAATTAGACCGACCGCGTGGCGCGTTATTACTTGGCGAGAGGAGAGCTGTTAGCTTTTGGTCTCGCATTTCAACTCTGAAAGATGTTGTCGGAGCAAGGAATGCAAAACTTTGGCAGATTTTTCTTTTAGTAAATTTCTATAGCAGACATGGATCCGCCGGAAGAGCGCCACACAAAGATGTTGATAAGAAGTGAGAACTCGCTTCTGTATGAATGTCTGTCTGCCTTCAGCTGTGCCTGTAAAAGCTTTTATTTTTCTAGATATTAATAGCTTTGCCTTCTCGTAAATTTTCCTTGCTTTATGTATCTTTCGTCAGTGGGGAGCCAACCACGTGGTTGAACATTAGAGTTTGTTGGGCTACCGTCATCACTGACTGTCCGATCTCATGTTTGTTTTAAAGAATGGTAACTGTTCATGATTGTGTGATGTGCTATCATTGCAACTTGGCCACGATACCTAGAAACTGCGTCTCCACAAACCACGTGGGCACGCGGGTGAACTGCGAAACGTGTTCCGTTTCACGAGTTATTGTGATCAGTTATCAGGCAACAGCAGTTGTATGAATGATTCACACCAATGATTTTAGATGTAGAGTGTAACGGTGAATGTATCGATGCTTTTATTTAATGTTTTAGGAATTCATGTTATCAGGAATTGTGTACATGCCTCACATCCATATCTTAGGAATAAATGATTTTACCCACAATTTTCTCTCGTATTCTTAGGTTACGTTTTTGCAGCTAAGCCACTCACCTCATAGATTTCCCGTTAGCACATCCAACGCTTTTCCTTACGCACAGGTCCAGTGATTAGTTTCCCCTTTTATTTTAGAACGAATGCTTTATATTAAGTCTTATTTTCAGATGTGTTGCTGGGAACTCATCTTATGCACAGTGTTCATGCATTTTCTATTTATTTTAAATGTTTGTTTCTCGTGAACAGTGCACGGGCAATACTATTAATTACATCGCATATCCTATGTGCGACATAACAGCCTATGCATTTTTATGAGTTTTTGGTCTGTGATCAAATTAATTTATTTTCCGACTCGGACAAACCTTTGATTAGTTGTATGGTTAGAGTCAGTGGCGACCATAATCTTAACGTAATAACCCGTAGAAACAGGTTAGTTACAAAGAACATTCTGCACAATTCGATCGAATTATTTGGCCACCCACATAGCTCGATTAAACGCCCCCCTCCCCCCCCCCCCCCAAAAAAAAAAATAAATAAAAAATATGGTTCAAATGGCTCTGAGCACTATGAACTTAACATCTGAGGTCATCAGTCCCCTAGAACTTAGAACTACTTAAATCTAACTAAGCTAAGGACATCACACACATCCATGCCCGAAGCAGGATTCGAACCTGCGACCGTAGCAGTTGCGCGGGTCCGGACTGAAGATGTGAATCCAATCGAATATTTGTGGGACATGATCGAGAGATCTGTTGGTACACAAAATCGTGCACCGGCAACATTTTTGTAATTATGGAAGGCTGTAGATCAGCGTGGCTCAATAATTCTGCAGGGGACTTCCAAGGACTTGTTGAGCCATGTGGAGGTGCTGCACTACGCGGATAAAAGGTGGTACGACAAATTACTATGAGGTATTCCATGAATTTCGTCACCTCAATGTATTTCATGCGCTTTATCATATGGTAAACCAATTTATATCATTCGATCTAGGTGTGGGAGATACGAGTTGGGTTACCTATCTCAACATGCATGAAATATGTTCTGAGACATTTTTATTTTGCCCACAGTGCTCATTTGTGGACAAATATGACAGAACGGTGTGTTGGAGTGGACGTTTCATCGACTGGGCTAAGAGCACTTGGCGCTGATGACGCTCGCAGCGTCCTGACGCACCGCCGCTGACGCTTCTATTTCCCGCCAATGTCGCAGCGGTCGGAGCGAGCGTGCGTGCGTGCGTCGGATTAAGCGCGACTCGTTGATTACAAGTCACAGATGCTCATTACGTTTTCCGCATGGCGGGAGTTTGGACAGCGGCCGTATAAAGCATATGTGCCGCTGACCCGGTTGCGCAATTAATATCGCGCAGTGCAGCTCCGCGCCGCTCCGGCGGCAGTGGGCGCCATTACCATTCATCAGGGGCGCACAATCGTCATCGGGGTGCGATGAACCAGCGGCCGCGGCGGCGGCGGCGGCGGCGGCTGACAGATGGCGGTCGCCCAGCCACAAGTGGACCACCGCAGAGCCGAGCCGAGCCGGCCGTGTCAACTCCGTAGTCACCTGCTGGCGAAGCGATGCCTCTGCTCTCTCTCTGTCTCTGTCCTTAGTACGGGATGATGCTGAGGTCGCGGCCACTGCTGATGAGCCAAAATTTTTTTACCACTGCCCACCGCTAGAATGGATGCCGCCTGGCGGCGTTGAGGGCACGTGATGAGGTAACTGAAGTATATAAGCGGAGCAGACATGGACGGGGAATCACCCTGCCGAAGATATAGGCAGGAAACGGGAAATACATTGAGATAAACAGCCCTGACAGAGGGCAGATTATAATTACGCAGAGCCCGTTAAAGTGTAACTGGAAAACGGCGAAGCTTGTCGAATTTCACGTTGGGTTTGGAGGCTTGTTTGCTTTGTAAAGTAGGATAAGTGGTGATTGCGGAATCTCTGCCGCAAGAGCACAATGCTGGTGGTCGTACAAGTGTTTTGGAGCACATCGTTCATTGTAAAATGTTGAACATGGAGCTACACAGCAGACCACCTGTACGTGCTCACATTTAGATCCAGCGACATAGTCAATTATGACGAGAATGGGCACGGGACCATTGGTATTCGATCTTCGGCTCTTCGGTTGATTCACATTTTTGCTACACTGTGTCTGTGGACGTCTCCACAAACAAGGTGAACGGCGGCTTGTAGCATATATCGCACCGCGGACGCATGCTGGTGAGAACAGTATTATGGTATGGGAGACATTCTCCTGTGGTTTCATGGACCGGTGGTAGTAATGGAAAACTGGCTGACAGCTTCAAACTATCTGCATCCCTTCATGCTCGGATTCTTGCCCGATGGCGTTGTCATGTTGTAAAGTGGCGTGGTCTCTTGACCTTCCTTTCTTACATATTCCGTTCTTACAATCGTATTTTGCACATCAAGACGCTTCATTCGAACCCAAACTAGATAAGGTAGAGTCAATTTTGTATGAATTCTTGTAAGCGATATGCAAATCTAATAAGTAAATCACAAGTGCGCACTGAGGTTGAATAAGTCGAGGCTGGCATACACAAAATGATGGCCACAGGGCTGGCCGTGGTGGCCCAGCGGTTGTAGGCGCTTCAGTCCGGAACCGCGCGACTGCTACGGTCGCAGGTTCGAATCCTGCCTCCGGCATGGATGTGTGTGATGTCCTTAGGTTAGTTAGGTTTAAGTAGTTGTAAGTTCTAGGGGACTGATGACCTCAGATGTTAAGTCCCGTAGTGCTCAGAGCCATTTGAACCTTTTTTGATGGCCACAGGAATTTTCGGGGTGAGTCAACCCACCTACTTCGGCTGGAGCGACCGCCCAGAGAGAGGACAGCTTTTGCCAGAGCGAAGGGATAACGAATCCTGTGTTCTCCTTAAAAGCAAATTCCGCTACATTGTCTGGGAGCGCCCAGAAGACGCATTTTTTGACGGACGGACTGGGTACTTATGGAGTTCTCACAGGAGGACAGTGTACATCTGACGGAGATGCTACATGTTTCCGCAGTGGTCGATTAAAACGAAACGTCTTTCTCCCGTTTAAAAGATCAACGCTGATTGGCGGAATACTTCTGATGCAAAGAGCCAGAGGAGTGAGGGAAGAGAGCGAATGATATATCCTTGCAATTATTCCAGAAAAGGGGGCCATTCCGTTGTCGCTCTTGGAGTGGGAACGCGTAACGAGAGCGAGTGCGCTCGTATGTGTATGCAAAGAGTGAGGAACAAAATCTCTCCTCAGTACTTCACCGGGAGAGCACCTCTGTCGTTAGCGAATCGGAGTGATACTGTATATTGAGTCACTCTCGATTAAGCATTGTTCACTGTGTTGGCCACCACACTTAATGTGTGGTGTGAACACGGACAGAGTACTAGTTAAACGCCAGCGAGCGAATATTGAGTGGCATCATGGTGGACTGGTTATCTGACCGGTGTACCACGCCAATAGTTAGACAAGGGGCAAATAGGAGTCTTTGACTTCATCAAGGCATAGGGAGAGTTTGATTGGCGAAGGTCAATCAAGATAGAAAGACGTAGTTGTGTTATTTGTCAGCAGCAAGCGACACAGGCAGCAGTCGTCGTGTGCTACAGTGTATGCGAGCCCCATCTGTCCTCCATAACAGTACAGTCCATTACATTTCTCATGTGACAGCCTTGACCCTACCTAGGAAAGTTATTCAAGTTGTGTAGGCATGGCTCTCAGCCATTCTGCCGAGTAAATAACATTCTTAAAGAAAAGGGAGAAAAGAACCTTTCCATACTTTGTAAAATAATAACATACCTATCCATAAGAGGCAATCTACTGTTCCGAAAAGAACCCGGAAATTTATTAATTTATAACAAAAAGTTTCACTTCATTTCTCAGAATTTTTTTTGCAATAAAAAATATTTTTCGTTCGTTTGATGTTTTTCTTACACTAACTAGCAATACTCCAGTACCCAAGTATTCCACTAGTTACGTAAAAATATAGAATATTTTTGTGTCTTTTTCCTACAGCGGTCGACTCCAGAAGATATTTGTTGCTGAATGATTTTCAAGCAGTTCTTGTTGGTACATTACGAGCGTCTGTCTGACTTTTGTAGTAGTGTGAGGTGGAAATTGTTTCTTGCAGGAGCCAAAGGGTACTGTTGGATCAATCCATTGTGCAACTTGACAAAATGAAACCCACACACTCACAATGTTTCAGCAGTATAACTGTCTCGTAAACAAGCGCTACAGTAGTCCGAGGAACATTGTAGTAAACTTACGTTGATGTCTCGGTGACCAAATTCGCCTGGTTGAAATTCTATGGAACCCACCTGGGTCGCTATTGGGCGCCATCATCTCTTACGAAAATCAGCGGCCCATTGTTTACCCCAATTGTATGACGTTTGCATAGACATGTAGAGCCACATACTTCCACAAACCTACCAACGAACTGTCGGATCCCTGATACACAGAATGAGTGGCGTATTTCGTTCCAAAGACGGACAAACAAACTATTAAGCAAGTGGACATAATGTTCTGCCTCATCAGTGTAAATACAGCTAGTGAATTTTTGTCTTGATCGCAACAGTCTTCCTTACGACCTGTTGAAACTTTCGTTTTGCCCGTTGATTGGAGCTTCCGTGCTGCCGCGCGAAGTCACCCTCGCGGCCGCGAACAGAATCCGGGCAGACTTACCGACGTGCGCAGCGCGAGACAAACCACGCGACGCAATGCACCGCAGATTAATCGGAAACATTTATTACTGGACCTGGATTAATTCCCCTCGTTGATGCTCATGTACGGGCGACTACTGAAAAGTAGTGCCTTCTAATTTTTCAGTGTGAAAGCTCCCGAAAATTTTTACCCGTTTCGCTACTTCAGACGTGCTCTCTGCGTTACGTGCAGTGGCGCCTTTTGGTATGACTGTGCTGCTCACCAGATGTTGGGACATGCACTGGAGATGGGTCGTTCGCGAACTAACGGATCCAAAGGAACGGTTCACCAAGATGAACGGAACGAGCGAGGAACGAATTCTAACAAGGGAACCTCCCCATCGCACCCCCCTCAGATTTAGTTATAAGTTGGCACAGGGATAGGCCTTGAAAAACTGAACATAGATCAATCGAGAAAACAGGAAGAAGTTGTGTGGAACTATGAAAAAAATAAGCAAAATATACAAACTGAGTAGTCCAAGCGCATGGTATGCAACATCAAGGAACGTGTGAGCTTACGAGCGCCGTGGTCCCGTGGTTAGCGTGAGCAGCTGCGGAACGAGAGGTCCTTGGTTCAAATCTTCTCTCGAGTGTAAAGTTTAATTTTTTATTTTCAGACAATGTTTTGACAGAGCACAGGGAAAATTGTGCGACTGTGAAACTGTTGCATTCATTTGTTGCAGTTTATGTGACAAACTCTTATGTTTTCATCACTTTTTTGGGAGTGATTATCACATCCACAAGAAAACCTAAATCGGGCAAGGTAGAAGAATCTTTTTACCCATTCGCCAAGTGTGCAAGTTAGATGGGTCGACAACATATTCCTGTCATGTGACGCACATGCCGTCACCAGTGTCGTATAGAATATATCAGACGTGTTTTCCTGTGGAGGAATTGGTTGACCTATGACCTTGCGATCAAATGTTTTCGGTTCCTATTGAAGAGGCAGGTCCTTTCGTCTACTAATCGCACGGTTTTGCGGTGCGGTCGCAAAACACAAACACTAAACTTATTACAGTGAACAGAGACGTCAATGAATGGACGGACAGATCGTAACTTTGCGAAAATAAAGAAAGTAAAATTATCACTCGAGGGAAGACTCGAACCAAGGACCTCACGTTCCACAGCTCCTCCCTCTAACCACGGGACCACGGCGCTCCGTAGTTTACAGTGTCCTTGATGTTGCCTATGTTGCGCATTGACTACTCAGTTTGTATATTTTGCTTATTTTTTCATAGTTCCACACAACTTCTTCCTGTTTTCTCGATTGATCTGTGTTAAGTTTTTCAAGGCCTATCCCTGTGCCAACTTATAACTAAATGTGAGGGGGGTGCGATGGGGAGGTTCCCTTGTAAGAAACGGTCTTTCATATTTCACTTCGGTCGCGGATTTCTACTTATAGTTCCCGGGAACGAGAAACGGTCGATATCGTTCCCGCAACGGCACGTCGGCCGGTCTCGTTCCAGCCTCGGTTCCGTTCCCGTCTGTCTCGGTCTCGCTCCGCCTGACTCGTCCTTCTTTTTCACATCTCACAGTGCGTCTTTACTCGATAAGGAAATGAATTTCTCTTCGTAATATGCTGTAGTTACTGAGCTGCATCAAATGGCGCGAAATTTTAAAGATTTTTCGTGGCATTAAAGCAGGAAATGTTTGCATCCCAAGGAAAATGACCCCTATTTAAGAAATCTGTCAACCATCTTGCCGTAATGATAACACCGGTTTCCATCACATCACCGAAGTTAAGCTCTGTCCTGCATGGCTAACTCTTGGATGGGTGACCGTCAGAGTTTGCCAAGCGCTGTTGGCAAGTGGGGTGCACTCAGCCCTTGTGAGACCAATTGAGGAGCTACTTGACAAGTGGCGGATCCGGTCTCACAAACTGACAGCGGTGGACAGAGTGGAATCCTGACCACATGCCCCTCCATATCCACATCCACTGACATCTGTCGCCTGATGATGATACGGCGATCGGTCGGTACAGTTGAGCCTTCCGAGGCCTGTTCGGACGGAGTTTAGAGTATTTAAGAAATCTGAATCCATGCTTAACTTCAACACGTTCCATCTCTTGACTGAAGTGAACGCATCACTCCGCTGCAGAGTGAAAACATCATTCCGGATTGTGATAGCAATGAACCACACACAAATGCAATAATGAACAGCACGTAGTGAAATGTCTTCTCGGACACGGTGATGTGAATTCCTCAGCTCCAATTAAAAAAAAAAAAAATTCTTAAGTTTGTTCTTCGCGCAAAAGGAAAAAAATAGGGAGTATGCTTGAAGAAATAAGAAATTCAGAAAAGTAAGACCACCACGCATCAGGTGTAGGCTCCAAACTACGCAAGGAGATAGTGCACGGAGCCTCTGTGTATTATCAGCTGGTACCGGTCGTAAACTACAGATCTCCTGGAAGGTAGCCAAGGGAGTGTGGGGAGTCGGGGGTAGACCAAGGAACAACTGGAATGCAGAAACTGCAAATGACATGCTGTAAAGACACCTGACAGACGATGCTTGTACAGATAGCAAGCCATGGAGACTGGGTTGGGATAGACAGTAAAAGATGCTGTAAAAACAACTGCTGCAAAACACATGCACTGCCAAGAACTATCCGCCACTACTTATCTTACTGTACGTATCAAATTTCTATTATTGAAAATAGCTTCACTGCCATAAATATAACAACCTACCACCAAGTCAGGCGCCGCCTAAAAAGATACATTAACAGCGCTACCTAGTTTTGGAAGAGATGAGCACTGACTGATCAGCGTAAGATCTGACAATTTTTCGCAGATAATGCAGAATCTTTTGCTGTAAGTTATTTTTAATGTCAACCAGATTTCGCTTTTTGATTAATTCTGCTATCAAAGATTTTGTGATGAGGACTCAATGTAGTGTATCAAGACAGAGAGAGAGAGAGAGAGAGAGAGAGAGAGAGAGAGAGTAAAAGATTAAGCAATAAAAGAAATGGAAATATCTGACGGATAGCATGTCTTGTATGATTATGATGACTCCACTTTCTTATACGTATCAGGAATGATGGAAGGATGGAATGACAGCCTAAACGCATTACTGTAGTTCTGAATTTCACACATGTTCCATATCTCTCTCTCTCTCTCTCTCTCTCTCTCTCTCTCTCTCTCTCTCTCACACACACACACACACACACACACACACACACACACACACACACAATATATATTGCAAACAGGCTCATTTAATGCGATACCACTGGACCCATTTAACTCCAGCAAGAGTTGAGCTCTACTTTCTCAGACATGCGAATTCCATTGCTGGAACGGATTCGTATCAAATAACGCCATCTGTTGCCTCCCACTGGGAGAGGATAAAGTTCTACCTCTTATATTTGCTCCTGGAATTGCACCGATCACTAGCACATGCTAGGCTTCCTGCTGGCGTCAGATAACTCCGTTATGTTGACGGGTCTCTCAAATACGTGCTGTAGCGACCGCGAAACTCCCATTAACGGAGCATTTTGACCACATCTTCTGGAGGAAAGGTTCCTTAGCAGCGACCACTGCGTGGGCCCGATCATTGCTTGTGAACTTGTACTTCTGCACTCTTCGTCTCCCTCCACCCTATGCTGCACTGGTAACGTTTGCTGTAGTAGTGGAACGCCTTTATTCCTAGCGAGACGACCTAGGACATGGGCGGGTGGGGTCCTGCTGGTTGATTCTAAAGCGTGAATTTAAATCGGACTACACAACCAATAAGAAATGAACAATGGGCGTCGTCAGGATTCGGGACGCTACCAACACCACTGGATGCTAGAGGTTCTATATACAAAAAACTTGGTCCATATCTCAAGAAGTATATCTTTGATACTTTCTTTATGCCACAATTATCTCCTGTTACACTCTTTTAAACACTTTTATATCCACTTTTTATTGGCTCTTCAGTCAGCTGTGTACTGCTATTCAGCTTTGGCTAAAAATATAAAAGACAAGCCCAGGTTTTCTGTATAAAACAATACTGATGGAATGAGTGATCGGTATTCGTTACATTAGCTCGGTATCTTATAAGCAAATTGTGATGGTGATGGCTCCTAGGTAGGCTAATGTTAAGGTAATCGAGATTATATTATGGAATAGCTGTTGGCTATCTACGTCAGAGAGAACTAATGGCTTGGATGCAGGTATCAGTAAACTGGTAAGATTGCTGCTAGAGAGGGAGAAAATGTGTTACAGCATTCATTTGGAGTGGAAGACGTACGGTGGATTATGGCTCATGTGAAGCGTAGGGTCTAGCGGATGATTTCATGGTCTGGAGGATGGTGGGTGGAAAAGTGTGTGGAATGTTTGTTGTTGTAGAGGAGGTGGAGAGTTTATAGAGCTCAGGCAACAGGCTACGATTCTTGAAAATGGAAGGTACCATAGGGTTCTGAGACTAGACTTTACGGGCAGTGTAGGACAAGGGGAAATGTGAAATGTTCATAGGGGTGTGACATGTTTTTAAGTCAGTACAGGTTATGGATGAGTAGGAAGTAGTCTGATTCGGAAAGCGATGAGGTGAGGTATTTATCATTTCCCATGATTGTATTAACGATAAGTTTCGGAATTGGGATTAAAGTCGAAGGTCAGAGTATACTAGTGATCAGTTTCGATTATGATTTTACTGTTCTCTGTGTAGGCGAGAAAGAATTACAGAACCCGTGGAATGGAATGAACAGATTACTGTCACAGAGTATGGACTGAACATAATCCGAAGAAAGACAAAAGTACTGGGAGTGGAGGAAATGAGATTAGCGATAAACTTAGTTCTGTTATATTGGAAACAAAATTGCGCATGACGGACGGAGCTACGACGACACAAGAAACCAAGAAGAGCAGGTAAAACAAATGGTAAATTATCAAACATATATCTCTATATGATTTACAGAAAGAACAGAGAATATATACCTAGAGTACAGCTCTGTGGGGAAATGAATCGTGGATTGTTGGCAAATCAGAACACGTACAAATGGAAATGTTTCAAATATGGTGGTGATGCTGAAATTAAGTGGACTGACAAGTCAACAAATGAGGAGGTTCTCCATAGAGCTGCCGAAGAAATAAATATGTGGCAATCAAAAAGAAGGGTACGTATTAAGACATAACGGAATAAGATATATGTTATTAGAGAAAGCCGTGAAAGACAAAAATGGTAGAGGAAACGGGAGATTGATTGGAGGGGGTATCAGAAAGCTTCGGGACTATGTTAACAAGAAAGTAATCTACGTTTACACCTTGTCACCTGTGTCTAGCGATTGACGGTAGTGTATGTAGCTTCCATGGTGCTAGAGAGACTTGCATAACAGGAAAACTATAGAGGAAGACAAATATTGAGATGCTTGTAAATCTAATGTTGTGGGTGTGAGTGCTTCCCTAAAATGAAATCGAGACATGCCATTTCAAACCTGTCGTAAGAATGGTTGCTCATCAAACAAATTATCATTATATGCACCTAATATGAAAAACGTATGTTTTTGGGGGTGTCCGGATACTTTTGATCACATAGTGCATATGTGACGATAACTCTATATATTCTTTTCGAACTTCGAAGTTCTTAAGACCTTTTCTTTGCTTTAGCTTCCCGTGCTTTTACTGAACGATCCACTATTGTATGGTTGTAAGTACTAGGAGCGACAGAGTGACGCGCTGACTGGGAGTCGCACGAAATAAAATGAAACCTCAGGTGGAACTGCGGACACGAGACCTCCGTCAGCACTCTGGACCGCCGCTCGTGTACACAGGGCGAACACAGGCTGTTCGCGGGATGAACAGGCGCCCGTTGTGTAGCTCCCATCGATTAGGTTTCGTACTCGCATCGACGGCCAGATAGTGCGTGCTAGCCGCTGTGTGTGCCTCGCGTTCTGGGAAAGGGGGGGGGGGGGGGAGGAGGCAACAGTACTAACTCACCGGCGCGTTCGCCCGGCGTCGACGGACAATAATTCTGCTCTCGTGTTGTTCCGCTTCCCAGCAGCGAGCGCTCGCAGACACGCCAGGCGTCGTCAGCTGCTGCGATTTATTACGACAGACCTTTATGGCTGCAGAATCGATTACGTCGCATTCTCAGGGAATTCTGTATGAAAGGTTCACGTGGGGAAACAGGCGAAGTCTAGACGCGAGGGAGCACAAGTTCCTACTCTAACACGGTTGCAAATTACCGATCATGGGAATCGCTCCACCATGATTCTTTTCCGTTGTTGGCATGAAGGGAAATTGCTTATTGACATCTACGAAGTTCCCAGATAGATGAATGTGAGGAGTATAGTTTGCTATACTCAGCAGAACACGAAAGAGCCTTGCTAGCTAGAAATCAAGGATATAGTAGATCTCAGAAACGAGAGAGATGTCAGACACTTATTACTGTGATCGATGCAGTCTTTCATCGGCAAAATAATCAACCCATGAGAAGGACTATTTATTTCCGCCTCCGATCGATCGCGAAATTAGAACTACAGTGAAAATCCGACGAAGTTTTGCGCAGTGTTGGCCAGTGTCTCTAGAATGCCCGTCGATCGTGTGAAATGGCACTTTTCAGTTCTGAGTACACAGGGTTCACGTGGAGACGCTCAGACAATAAAGTCTTCCGCCAAGTGTGAAGTTCCTGCTGAGGCGTTGAAACCTTCCCGTCTCCTCTATATCTCTTTTATTACGCAACCTTCCCTTTTACAATAACCTATGAAACCTACCCTTAGGATTTCTATCTCTTGCTTAGTAATAACAAATGAAATCTTCCCTTTGAAATTTATTCTCTTTCTCAATCTTCGCACACAAATTTATTTGCTGCTTATTAAAAGTGATTTTCTGATTATTTCGACGAACCATAGAATGTGTCGTCGTCGTGGCCCCCAGTCGTTATCTGCAATAACCCAAAACTGTTCCTTACCTTTTTTACTGTTACTGGATCGCCATCTGACTGCTACATCGAACTGCGACATGAATATACTCACTCTGTTTTACTATACTTTATTAGCTGCTGGTGGGCTGTCATAATAAGTGGCTGTATTTATTACCAAAGCTGACTTTATTCTTTAATAGCAAAGCTGACGTTATTCTTTAATTAATTTGACTGAAGTTACGTAATTCATAGTTAAACTTTTTCTTGACAACAATAAAATTTAGAATAGTTTTACGTTGATGGTTTTTGGGATGGATTATAATCAGTAACGCAATATTGCTGGCAAAAATTAATTATATTCTGAATGAAACGATTTTACAAACGTTCAAATGGGACTTACTTTTTACAGTAATCTTACAACTAGCATTGCGCAAACATACCTTCAGTAGTCTCGAGTTTCTCAAAAAAAATAATTCAGTACTATTAGTTCCTCTTATGATAATGGTTAGCTGATGTCTCTATCTGTTTCTAATCTCTTGTAAATCATAGCAGGTGGCTGGCAGGCACACCGCTCCTCTCGACCTCTCGCTTCAGACCTGCTACCGACTCGCTTCACATCTCGCTTACTACTGACTTCCTACGAACGCTAAAGTGCGGTTTCTCCCACCAGCAATGATTTCTGGTGCAGAAAATCCCTGCTACCATTAAAAATGTATCAATGCGCGATCTTCTCCGCTCTTTTCTTAAAATGTATCCATACGCGGTCTCTCCCGCCCTTTTTAAAATTATGTCAATGTGCGGTCTCTCCTGCCAACAATAATTTGATGCAGACATTCGCTGCTACCACAGTTATTTCCAACATGACAAATATTAATTATTCCTACTTAATCCTATTAATAAAATGTAAACATCTTTCATAAATTGTGGTTTGACAATAGACAACTACAAGTCATCTCTGTGTAATACTTGTGTGAATTTTCGGCAATAGAAAGCGACTTGCTCTATTCTTTTCGCGCGCGCGTGTGTGTGTGTGTGTGTGTGTGTGTGTGTGTGTGTGTGTGTTGGTGTGTGTGCGCGCGCACTAATGGAGTAGCGCGAGTGGCCCACGTGACAGACAGTTAAAATCCATCATAAATGCATTCTCCGATTATGAATCGTGGCAATTAAGTAATGGACCTGATTGTGTACCACAAGCATTACATCATTAATGCAATGTTGTCTGATAACGGATTATCGTTCATGATAAATTTCACCTTCGTGCAAAATCGAAACTATTCGCCCGGGAAATGTATGCCATGTTTTTCAGTCGATCGACCGAGATAATGATCATTGACGCAATGCTTCGTTACATGTTTTACAGACATTATAACTGTTTCGGCAGCAACAAAGCTTAGCGAAATCAGTCCTCGATTGGAACTCGCTGTTCGACATGGCAGAAAACATGGAGTTAAATTCGCTGATCTAATTTCTGTGATTGTTCTGTCCAATACAAACGAATGACACTATACGTGTCGCAACCAAATATTTATGAAGAACTCTACTTGCTTTACTAAATGATTTCTATATGTCCTTTACTTGTATTTTATAAGACGCAGTCACACGAGCATTTTAATGCGCCGTAATTCATTCCACCTGCCAGTGGTCATTTTCAGACTAGAGGCACATGCTGAAAGCGCTGATGTAACGTTCACGGAACGCTGTCAGCAAGTTTCTTCCACCGCAAATTTTATAAATATGTACACAAAAAAACCTCGAACATTCGACCAAGTTCACGAATTAGTCTTCTCGTCTTACAGTAATGATTGACGTTCAGGAAAGAGTCTCTATGTTTTCAGAAATTAGGGGAAAGTTAGTTTGCAGACAGTGACTTACAAATTATTTGAAAAACATTATTAATAATATCATCTGTTGCTGTTGCTTTAAACGAGTAACGTACTCGTAGCATTTGTGTGATCGGCAAATCGTGCCAAATCTACAAAGTGCAAAGACGCAGAAACAGGCATCGTATAAGGGGTATTCAAAAGGAAACGAGCCAGAGGCTGTAAAATAGAAACCACTGGAGGGATCGTAATGCCATTGCCTACGGAAGATGATGTAGATATTAAAAGAGGGCTGAGAGCACGGATTCGCCGCTAGAGGGACACGGGCGCACATTCACGAGTCGAAAGAGCGAACACGTGCAAGCGTTGACCGTTCACTGTGCTCAGCAGTGCTGAGAACAGAGGAATGGAGGCTCCAACATAAAAGTAAGGGAGTGTAGGGCTTTCCTTTACTGTAGCAGGAGAGTGGGAAAAAGATTCACGGAAAATTTGCAGAAGTGTACAAAGAGCAGTGCATGTTTATTGGAATTCCGACACTCAACCAGACCTCTGGACCAATGCCTGCCACCGTAATTTACCGGTCTTTAATAATGAGGGCCTTCACATGCTGGACAATGGTATTGGTTATCCGGTGTTGACCGAGCGAGGTGGCGCAGTGGTCAGCACACTGGACTCGCATTCGGGAGGTCGACGGTTCAAACCCACGTCTGGACATCCTGATTCAGGTTTTCCACGATTTCCTTAAATTGTTCAGGCAAATTCCAGGTTGATTCCCTTTAAAAGGCACGGCCGACTCCCTTCCCCATCATTCCCCATCCGACGGGACCGATGACCTCGCAGTTTGGTCCTCTCCCGCGAATCAACCACCCAACCAACCGACTAACCAATGTTGTGTGGCGCTCGAGGTCCTACGTCGTCGGTCAGTGACATCCGTCCTTCCTTGAGTCACTTGCGTCACGCCTTGATCCATGCAACGGACATGCAGTGCTCTCCATACACTTACGCCATTCTCCAATGAATTTCCACTGTAAGGAAACGCACCTATTTTCTCTTCTTTTGAAGCATCCATTTATCTGTTTTCAGCACGACTCAGTATAGTGGACGGTCACCATGTGCAGGTGAGTGCACACCTGGCGGTGAATTTTAGCGCTCTTGCAGGGACAACACATTTTTCTGCAGGCAATGGCATCACCATTCCTTCAGCTGTTTTCATTTTGCGGGCTCCGGTTCGTGTCAATTTGAATGTCCTTGTACATCATAACGGGGCGAGAGGGAAGATATGGTTACTTACATGACGATTAACACTGGTTCATTAATTCTGTTCTTTCTATATGTATGATGGATACGTTTCGTTTTTTCAGTTAAAATGTCGTGATAGATTTTTTTTTAGTTTCTGCATCTAGTTTACAACATAGTTTATCTGGATGCGCATTTCACAAATGTCTTTGCCACTTTCTTTCCTTATCGTAATCTTGCTACTTTGAATATGTACCGTCTTGTCAATTACGACTACATGCTGAGTACAGACTGAAAAAAATGTGGTCGGAAATTCCCGTTACAGACTTCTAGGACTTGTAGAGGGGAGTGAGTACATCGTATTTTGAACAGGAACCCATGTCCGGAAACGTCAACCAACAAGACTACAGAGCGTCAAAGTTATAGGCACGGGCGTCTGTAAATGTACGTATACACGGGGTGATTCCGTGATGATGATACAGACTTTTTAGGATGATGGAGAACGATAAATGTATTAAAGTAAGGATCCCTGTACCGGAAACGAACGAGTCGAAAGTTATAAACGAAAACCGTTATGATACCTCTGACAGTTTGTAAGCGTATTGTCATATCACTGGCTTAGTTGTGGAGTATCTTTGCGGGCAGCTGCGTCTGCAGAGTCGAGCGGGGGACGCGGAACTGTTATGTTGTGTAGTGTGTAGCTCTGCATGTGAGAGGCATTGTTAGTGTGGAAGTTGAAGTGCTATTACAGTAAAGTGATGAAATATGGGAGTAAATGATTCAGATAAAAGTGCGTCAAGAAGTAATTGAATAATGTGCAGTGCTGCTGTGTCCTCTCATTGCTTGCCGCACAGTGTCGATCATTCGCACCGTGTTCGGTCTCCAAGAATTAACTAATAAGAATCAGTAATACTATTTACCACAAAAGAGAGCATTTAAATGCCAGTGTCCTGTAGCGAGTGTGAGGACGTGCGTTCGATCATCGCGTTTCCGCATTATCAACAATCAACCACGCCGCGACGGTTACGCGTACGCTAGTACAAGTGAGAACTGAAAAATTAACTTAACGAACATTACTAGTGTCAAGGAGGACTGGAACCAAATATCTGTGTATGCGTGACGAACGTAAGAACTTCCGTGCGATCATTCGGCTTCCGCATCATCAACAATCATCCGCGTCGTGTCGGTTACGCGTACGCTCGTCCGAATGATGTTGTGGACTGTTAAATATCCATTAATTGGGATAACACTTCTGAATTAGAATGTAAACAGTGCAACCTGCGACTTTCTTTTATCGTCTCAGAATATAGTTGTTCATACCAGACGTAGAACAGTGTTGTGTTTTGACTTTGAGTGGCTCCCCTAATTCGCTTGTATATTTCGATAGATAATTTCAGGAAAGCCAGCAGCAGTGTGGAGCACAACTATACGACCGCCGCGGGATTATCAGGTACGTGGTGTGACAGGGCGCACGGTCTAGAAAAGCAGAAGCGACAACCAGTTCAAGGGTCCCCCACCCCCATTTGTATCCCCGGGCGTGTTACAAGTTGAATACATGTACCGGTTCTTGTGTTGCGAAGAGTGTAGGGCTGGTAAGTTTCAGTGGTGGTAGTGTGGACATAAACGAGAAAAGATGTCCAATAAACGTGGGCCCTAAATTGCATACCTGAGGAGCTATGACCATTCGTTCATCTTCGCTAATGTGAAACAATCCTCCTCCACCGAGCAACTGTTCTTCGCAACAAAAGAACCGACACATGTATTCAACTGTCCGAGGTGTCAGAACGGTTTTCATTCATAACTTTCGACTCGTTCGTTTCCGGTACAGGGATCCTTACTTCAAATTAATACGTTTATAGATCATCATCCTAGAAAGTCTGTAACAACATCACGGAATCACCCCGTGTATACGTACGTTTGCAGACGCCCGCGACTATAACCCTGACGCTGTGTAGTCTCATTGGATGACGTTTCCGGACATTGGTTCCTATTCAAAATACGATGTACTCACTATCCTCTACAAGTCCTAGAAGTTTGTAACGGGAATTTCCGACCACCCTGTATATGCAGAAGTTCATTTGTATGTAGTTACTATTTCACTTCATTCATGTGTTTGGAAAAATTAACTTACGTCATTGGAGCAAAGTGATTGTCGTGTATCACAGGTTTCTTATTTCTCTTAGACACAATCACAGAACATTCGTGACCGCTTAGGCCATATGGTGGTCGTCATCAGAAACCATTAGTCTCAGGGAGCATATGGCAAACAAAGCGACCACGCCAAGGGCTGTCATTAAACTTGTACAGTGTATAGCCCAAACTGGTCACGCGTGACAAAGCGGTTTGTAGTATTTCTAAAAAAAAATAACAAAGAGTATACTTATCAGTTTTTGCAGTAGTGCAGAAGCGCCGTATCGTTCATCAATGGCCGCGCAGGCAATGTTCTCTCTTTTCTTCGTCTCTTACGTTACGAAAGTGTTCCGGCTAGACACATGTCGGATTTCGTCAGTCTGCTGGCTCACGGATGTGATAGGAAATCAAGTTCCCTAGATAAGCCAGCGTCACTGTTGCGTGTTATATGCTCGTTCACTTGCTTTTGGTAGTGGATGGAGAATGAGCCGCACATTAGTTCAAATGGTTCAAATGGCTCTGAGCACTATGGTACTTAACATCTATGGTCATCAGTACCCTAGAACTTAGAACTACTTAAACCTAACTAACCTAAGGACAGCACACAACACCCAGTCATCACGAGGCAGAGAAAATCCCTGACCCGCCGGGAATCGAACCCGGGAACCCGGGCGCAGGAAGCGAGAACGCTACCGCACGACCACGAGCTGCGGACCGCACGTTAGTGCCGTGATTCTCTCTCACAAGCGAGTTGCTCTTGGATTTACCATGGATCTCGCTCACACTGATCCACTAATGCCTCATTATCTGTTGTTCAGAAAATTTGGTTCCAAACGTTCTCAGATGAGCCGAAACGTTATCACTACCTGGTTAATAGCGCGTAAGAGGTATTTTACCATTTCTGAGTGCGACTCACATTTTTGGCCATGCGATGCGATCGTTTTGGCGTGTGATTTGGAATTCCCGGTTCATCAAATGATGAGTGAGAATATCATTTATTCCGCACAACATATAGTAGTTAATTTCGAAATCGTAAACTTCAAAGAACATCTATAGGAGGCGCTCAAAAAGTTTATGTTCGAAGACGTAAAATACCCTTTCCTGCTGCGTGAAGAAATTCGTAACTGCCTGTTGCACATCCTCGTCCAACAGGAACCGTCGACCCTTCCAGGCTTTCTTCAAGGGACGGAAGGCGTGGTAATTATATGGCGAGAGATCAGTACTCCAGGGTGAGTGCTAGAGAGTCTCCCACTTAAGTTGGCATATGGCGTAACTTCTACGGTACGAAATTTGCGGTATGCGGGCGTGCGTTATCATGAAGCACCAGGACCCATTGTCACACAAGCGCACAACGGTTGTTTTCGACAGGGATGCTGCCACATACACATTCTGCTTCTCCGATGGACATGTAGCGGTGTTTGTCCTTCACCAGCCAAGAAAAGCATATCGGGATGCTGGTCATGTTACGACGCATTTGGCAATAACGCCGCCACAGTTTCCACACACACGTCGGAAAGATATAAATATCACACTAATCCTTTGCCTTCATGTCGGTGCTTATATACCGACGTCAGACTGTCGCTGCTTGCATATACGTTGCAGCTCCGCCCTCAAATGGAAACTTTTCGATTGCCTCTTTTAGACATACGAGGGTTGTTCGGAAAGTGTCCGATTGGTCGTGAAATGGAAACCACTGTGAAAATCAAAAATGTCTTATTTGTAACAGTTAGCTACACCCTCTAGCTACTGCTCTACATAGTCGCCTCTGCGACCTACACATTTGTCGTAGCGCTGTACCAACTTTCTAATGCCCTTTTCATAGAAGGCAGCCACCTGTCCTTTCCAGATATTCTCTGCGCTGGCCTAAAGCTCGTTGTCTGTGCCAAAATGTTGCCTTCATAGCCAGTGGTTCATATGAGCAGAGATGAAAGTCAGGGGGAGCCAATCACGGGCTGTATTGTGGGTAATCAAATAATTTCCATTCAAATCGCTGCAGGTGCATCTTAATTGCCCCTGCAGGGTGCAGCTGAGAACTGTCATGTTATGACAGTCCGGTTATGTGGATTGCATAACATCAGGCGAAATCTCTCACCAGGCCCTCATACTTCACGGAAGACATCATTATCTAGGCATCTTAAGGAGCTCACCGTGTGCTCAGAACTGAAAAGAGCGATGTGACGCGATCGAGGGGCATCCTAGAGACACTGTCGAACACATCTGTGCAAAGTTTCATCGGATTTTCACTGTGATTTCCATTTCGCGCTCTATCGGACGTTGCTTTCCGAACAGCCATCGTAATTCATTTATTGGCAACTATATCAGTCAATTTATTGATACAAACGTATCACTGTTACTACACTTTACGAAAGCAAAAACATATGGTATTTAAGGTTCCTGTATTTTTCCTTTGAATAATTTAAACGAAAGAGGGTAATTATTCTTTATTTGATTATAGTTCGCGACTTTTCTTAATAAATCTTGTGAAGTGAACCTTGACTGGGATGTAGAGCTATTCTTTATACTCATGTGTGTCTGTGTTGTAATTCTCAACAATGCAAGTGGTGTAGTTACGACTACGCTATCCGATAAAATGAGTTGTCCAAACTTAACTGTGTAACTGCATCTGTAATTAGCTTTGCCAAAGTGATTAGAAAACAGACTATTGTGCAGTACAGTGAAGTGCTCCAATGAGTGACGTCACAGTACCTTACTTGCAGTTTCGGTGCACAAAATTAACAGAATGAAAACGCTACATAAATTACCCGCCACACTTGGAAAGGATAGGAGGAATGAGGACCCATACTCCGAGGAGCGTAGGGGACGATGCGGGAGACCCGCACCGCCGACTGGGCAAGGTCCTAGCAAAGGTGGTTTGCCATTGCCTTCCACCGTAATGGGGTTAAACGATAATGATGAAGGCGACACAACAACACCCAGCCATCTCGAGGCAGAGAAATCCCTGACCCAGCCGGAAATCGAACCCGGGACCCCGTGCGCGGGAAGCGAGAACGCTGTCGCAAGACCACGAGCTGCAGACTGGAAAGTGTAAGTGAAAAATGTTTCTATGAAAATATCCTGTGATTCTATATAAGCAATCTGATTAAACAAACTTTAAAACACTAAATGATACACCCGCAAATTTAACACTGCACTGTAAGAATAAAACTGTCAGAATAAGAAATGGAATCTGAACAGAACCTTACTTAACCTGAACCTGACAATAATTTTAAAAAGCAATTCTTAAAAGTGAATGACCTCACTGTGACCTGACGGTAATGTAACTGGCCCTAATAAATTTCATATAGCTTACCTCTGGCGACCGAAACTTAGTACTGCTCGAAGTGATGAACACACACTATACAGCGCAGCAGCAAGCAAGCTAAATAAAAGAAAAGGATAGTGCAAATGCACTGCTAGGACGTGCAGTTGTTCTAAAGAGATCGTGCCTAAGTTTTGGCCACTGCCTTCCCCAGAGAACAACGAGGCAAGACACATGGCAAAAAAAAAATGCAATTCTTTCGTGAGAAGACGGTGGTGAAATAGGATATTGCGAAAATGACTGAAGAAAAACTGGCCTTTAAAAAATTGTGCTGCGAAAAATTGAAACTCATTCTCTGACTATTACAATCAGCCCTGCAAAATTCACCTCTTCCAAAACGTTTCAATCTAGCAAGCGACTAATTACCGAAATGATAAAGCAGTGCTCGCCATGTGAATAGAAAACTTTACTTACTCTTCTCTCAACTATGAATCCAACTGACCCGAACCAATAAAGCAAAATTCCACTAATACCTGAAACTATTCACACACACGATAATTACATGCGGGCACGTAATGCAACAACCTGGACATTTTCAGTTCCAAAATTACTCTTTATCAAATCATATTTTGGAATTCAGCCTTTCCTATATCTTTATCTCTGTGCTCTGCAAGCTAGTTCAGTCGGCTCGGTAGTGTAGCCAACACCCGCCTCTCTCAATAGCTTCTGTTAGAATGCTTACTGTAACGATAGTACTGTTGACGACCAAAGATCACAGAGTTTGTACTCTGAACTCCTGTGACGTAACATAGTGACTATCTAAAACTACTGTTTGAAAAATGTTTAGAATACAAATATGAAATATGACACATCCAGTGAAAATATAAAGCTCAGGTCATTTTTATTGAACAAAAAAGTTAAACAGCAATCATTAGCAGTACAAAGACTCTATGTTGCCAACCTTTCAAGAAAACTGCCTAACCGCATTTATAAGGAACTTTGCATCTTATTCAGAATAACACACGTACTGCAGTACCATATTTATAAGCATTTTAATTAAACCATTTTAGATATGTAATCGAACATCATGCTCTCCAGTATATCTGCATATAGCATTACAAATTAAACTTCTGCCGAAAATTACGGAGTTCATTTCTCATATTTGAACATGAAGCAGACTATGTACTTTATGTAAATATGAGGAGGCTACATAAATATGATTCGGAAGAACCTTTTATATTATTTTTAGAATGAAATTTTCACTCTACAGCGGAGTGTGCGCTGATATGAAACTTCCTGGAAGATTAAGACTGTGTGCCGGACCGAGACTCGAACTCGGGACCTTTGCCTTTCGCGGGCAAGTGCTCTACCAACTGAGCTACCCAAGTACGACTCACGCCCCGTCCTCACAGCTTGTCTGCCAGTACCTCGTCTCCTACCTCCCAAACTTTACAGAAGCTCTCCTGCGAAAGGCAAAGGTCCCGAGTTCGAGTCTCGGTCCGGCACACAGTTTTAATCTGCCAGGAAGTTTTATATTATTGTTTATAGTTTTTACTCAGTTAACTGACACCTCAAATATGTTTTTTTAAAAAATATGCTAATTAATAACTGAAAGCGAAACCTACCCGAAAGTGTAGTATACATTTATAATCAGAAAAACCCACCCAATTTAGACCCTCTCTTAGATGTTTAAACATTTTGGCAGTGTAGAATAAAGTATTAACAATTTCTTCAATTTAGAACACAAACGAAAAACGTCATTAAGGTACGTATGACAGTAATATTACAGGTGTCGTTCTATCAGTGATGCTCTGGAGCGCTGAATTGTGGTCTTGTCTGAAATGCCTCCTCGACAGGACTCCGATTAAAGCGGCTGCTGGATTATCTGATAGCGGGAGGCCGTGTAGCACTTGCTGTAGACAAGGGGGAGCCGTAATCTCGTCCGAAGTCCACAAGACGGAGACGCAACTTTTCTCCCCCTCCTCTCCTCCCCCTCCCCAGCCGGCGGGCGCTGCGGAAGTCGGCAGGCTTCAAATCTCCTTTCAGCAAGCCAGCAGCGCCACAGTTGTGATGCGGTAGACAATTACATTAGAGGCCGCACGCCCCGGGACACCCTCCGCGAAATAATGGAGGCGGCCGACGGGCGCGGGTCAACTTGGACGGAGTTTGTAATCCGTCAACTCAAGTTGGCGGCGGCTCACGGCGGCGCGGGGGCGACGGGGGCGGCGGGGGCGGCGGCTTACGAGAAGTTGCGGCGCAGCCAGACCTTTCTTCGCCAGCCGGGATAATCCTGCAGCGCCGCTATGGGGGAGCGACTCTCCTTGCGCGCAGCGCGGAGCAGACCAGCCACCTGGCGGCCCGCGCATACAGCAAGTGGCGGCTGCCTCCACTGCAGCTGGTCGCTCCCGTAGCTGCGGCACAGACCTTTCACAGCTCTCCCCTGTTCCACAAACATTTATTAATTTTATTGCACTGGTATGCGCTTATTCCAACCTTCAGTCGATTTCCTCCTTCCCCCTCTTTCTCTGTCCGTCGTCTCCACCACTCACACAAAGGTAGTGGATGACGAAGTTCTAGGGTGCGCAGACGTATGTGAGGCCTTACATAGTCATGAAGAAGCAGAAGGTCGTTTTCAATTTTGTGGTGACGATCACGCTGAAGTCGTTTCATCAATTTCCTGATGATAGGACAGATTTATGCGGCCGGTCGGCGTTAGGGAGCTCAGACAGGTTTACACAGTCTTGTAGAAATGATGACAGACGCGTCGCCCAACGACTCACCGTGCTCTTGTTCACTGTCATGTCTCCATAGACTTTCTGCAAGCGCCTATGAATATCTGCGATGCTCTTGTTTTCGTCAAAAGAAACTCAATGACAGCTCACTGCTTGGGACGCACATCCGTTACAGACGTCATTTTGAACGCTACGTATAGCGCCGTCATCTATCGGAACTTAATGAAACTACAGGAGCTGAAGCAGAAGGAGGTGGTCCTTTTATAGTGACCGGGCCAAATATCTCACGAAATAAGCATCAAACGAAAAAACTAAAAAGAACGAAACTCGTCTAGCTTGAAGGGGGAAACCAGATGGCGCTATGGTTGGCCCGCTAGATGGCGCTGCCATAGGTTAAACGGATATCAGATGCGTTTTTTTAAAATAGGAACCCCCGTTTTTTATTACATATTCGTGTAGTACGTAAAGAAATATGAATGTTTTAGTTGGACCAGTTTTTTTGCTCTGTGATAGATGGCGCTGTAATAGTCACAAACGTATAAGTACGTGGTATCGCGTAAAATTCCGCCAGTGCGGATGGTATTTGCTTCGTGATACATTACCCGTGTTAAAATGGACCGTTTACCAATTGCGGAAAAGGTCGATATCGTGTTGATGTATGGCTATTGTGATCAAAATGCCCAACGGGAGTGTGCTATGTATGCTCCTCGGTATCCTGGACGACATCATCCAAGTGTCCGGACCGTTCGCCGGATAGATACGTTATGTAAGGAAACGGAAGTGTACAGCCACATGTGAAACGTCAACCACGACCTGCAACAAATGATGATGCCCAAGTAGGTGTTTCAGCTGCTGTCGCGGCTAATCCGCACATCAGTAGCAGACAAATTGCGCGAGAATCTGGAATCTCAAAAACGTCGGTGTTGAGAGGAATGGCGTTACACGTACTGCCAAATGCATTGAGGTTGACGGAAATCATTATGAGCATTTATTGCATTAATGTGGTATTTACAGGTAATCACGCTGTAATAGCATGCGTTCTCAGAACTGATAAGTTCACAAAGGTACATGTAACACATAGGAACAACCGAGATAAAATGTACAAACGTACCTACGTTCTGTATTTTAATTTAAGAAACCTACCTGTTACTAACTGTGCCCGCATCTCGTGGTCGTGCGGTAGCGTTCTCGCTTCCCACGCCCGGGTTCCCGGGTTCGATTCCCGGCGGGGTCAGGGATTTTCTCTGCCTCGTGATGGCTGGGTGTTGTGTGCTGTCCTTAGGTTAGTTAGGTTTAAGTAGTTCTAAGTTCTAGGGGACTGATGACCATAGATGTTAAGTCCCATAGTGCTCAGAGCCATTTGAACCATTTTTGTTACTAACTGTTCGTCTAAAATTGTGAGCCATATGTTTGTGACTATTACAGTGCCATCTATCACAAACCGAAAAAAGTGGTCCAACTAAAACATTCATATTTCTTTACGTACTACACGAATATGTAAAAAAATGGGGGTTCCTAGTTTAAAAAAACGCAGTTTGATCTAAGGCAGCACCATCTAGCGGGCCAACCATAGCGCCATCTGGTGTCGCACTTCAAGCTAGACAAATTTCGTTGTTTGTAGTTTTTTCGTTTGACGCGTATTTCGTGAGATATTTGGCCCGATCACGATCAATGGGCCAACCTATATATATATATATATATATATATATATATATGTGTGTGTGTGTGTGTGTGTGTGTGTGTGTGTGAGATATGGGTTCGCAGGAAAGCCTCGGGCGAAAGGGTATAGTTTGAAGTAAAATGTTTGTACGCAAGTAAGTCGCGACAGTACTCTTGAGCAAGTGCCACCAGCCGCTGTGAAGAGATTTACGCCGAAGACGAAGACTGGAAGGCCGAGAGGCGGCAATATAACGGGGCGGTGACTCGACAGACGTCGGCCGATTTATGCAACCTGAAGCGGCAGTCGTCTTTTCTGGAGAAACATTTCATCTTTCCGGCAAGTTTGCTTTATGTCTCAACTTGAGTCTGGCAGCGGTTCTGCTTTTCTTTTCTACGAACTTTTATACGTCGCATACATAATACAATACAGTGTTTTATTACTTGAGAGAACATTAAAACCCAAGTTCTGCGCCTTCGAGGGGTGCTCGTATTCACCCGTACCTCGAGGATGGCTGCAGATCCGCGCCGACGTATTGTCTGTGAGCGCTTCCAACCGCCTCTCCACTGCTGTCCCTCACATTCAATTTTGCGGAAATGCTGCTCCAACTTGCTAAGGCGGACCTCCAGAACCACGGAACGAAATTAAAGAAAAATGAAGCCTGTCGTATCTGTGCAAGACCATTCTTTCCTTCCTGCCAGCAATTTACTTCTCTACTCGTTGTACGGCGTTGTTTGTCGGATTGTACGCTCTGCACCACTGTCACTTCTCCTCCTTTCTGTTTCATCCGCAGATGAAACGCACAAAGAAACTTTCTGTACCAAGAATTTCACTAGACCCACCTTCGTGACCAATTCGTGAGAAGTAATTTGTAGGGCGTTACCTTTCTCTTAATGTGCCTTCATAAGCGTTCCCGGGGGAATTACTAGCGATAGTCTTCTCGGGTTTGCAGGCGGAAGTTGACACAATATTTCGAGGGTCCAGCTGCCCGCCATCTTTTTTTGAGGCTCTGGTGTTTCTGCATCTCGTCGAAGTGATGTTACTCTAGAGTTGGGAGCCGTTATACGGTGTTTCAAAAAGTCTCTCCGCAGTGCCGTATGAGTGTCAGCCACGCATGCCGTATGATTGTTTGCGTGCCTGGGTTTTTCAACGGAACACTAAAAGCACAACGATACTGCAGTGATACTCTGTAGCCATTCATAGGAGAACTTGTGCTCAGTGAAATACTGAATGGTTATTTTCAGCAAGATGGTGCAACCGCGCATACAACTCACGTTTCAATGTCACTGCTTGCTGGTGTTTTTGGTGATCGCATAATTTCACAGGTACTTTGGCCTCCACGATCGCCTGACCTAACACCACCTGACTTTTTCCTCTGGGGTGCAGTGAAAGCAACTGTCTATAAAAACCGTCCAAAATCCATCGATGAATTGAAAACTGCAATAACCATGTTCACTAATTCTGTTACAGAAGAAATGTTACAGCGTGTGTTTGGAAACATGATAAGACGAACTGAATTGTGTATTCAACAACAGGGGAGGAACACATTCAACATTTAATGTGAAAATTTGTAACTGAAAATGAATATTCAACAAATTAATAACTTGTATTTCACTGAGTTTCATTTCGGTACATTCACTGCGGCATATGGCACGCGCGGCTAACAATCATACGGCACTGCGGAGACACCCAGATTTGCCGCGAATGATCTCCCCACTGCAAACAATAGTAGCAGCACTTCTGGTGGTGAGGTCAAACGAAAACGACGTACCATCAAAATCTCCTACAGTCTGAGAACGTCACGGCGCAGTTTAGGTTAGGGCTGGGTTCCACAGCTTGCTCGCAGGGTAGGCCTTGTCGCAATTAATAGTATTATTAGCGAACCTGCATTCGTACGATTGCAGTTAGGGTCGGTCGTAACAGACTATCGCGAACACCAACAGGCAAAATATGTGACAAGAAAAAGCAGTTCTCAATAACAAATACGAAAACTGTGCACAGCTTTTTCCCCATCTCTTCTATTCGACTTACCTTGAGGATAAAGTTTTCTTTTGAAGGAATTTGTGGGAATCAAATTGCATAAACTTACCCGTGACACACAAATTTATAGGTACGTTATATAATGGTGTAGTCTTACTTTTCGTAAAATATTTGAATGAAGTTTCTATCGTTGACGACGATCACAGAACACAGATGAAACACTAGTTTTGTGAAAATTTTCACGGTCAGAATGTTTCCAGTGACCACAACCAATATTGTGTCCTTTAAATTAGTGTTTGACGCTGGCATGAAAAGACACAGCTACAATTTTTTTTTACTTGACGCTTCAAGTCAGAAGAGACAAAATGTGTACAGAAATGTAGAGGT
Source organism: Schistocerca americana (assembly GCF_021461395.2). NCBI lineage: Eukaryota > Metazoa > Arthropoda > Insecta > Orthoptera > Acrididae > Schistocerca > Schistocerca americana. The sequence continues at coordinate 631,093,273 of NC_060123.1, read as the reverse complement.
ACTCGTCTTGTAAGTATAAATGTTGTATTAAATGTGGCACTTAAATGTGGTACCGAGCGAGGTGGCGCAGTGGTATCGCACTGGACTCGCATTCGGGAGGACGACAGTTCAATCCCGCGTCCGGACATCCTGATTTAGGTTTTCCGTGATTTCCCTAAATCGCTCCAGGCAAATGCTGGGGTAGTTCCTTTGAAAGGGCACGGCCGACTTCATTCCCCCATCCTTCCCTAATACGATGAGACCGATGACCTCGCTGTTTGGTCTCTTCCCCCAAACAATCCAATCCAATCCACTTAGATATGTTATTTTTCTGTTGCTAACGGCTCTATGTTTCGAGGGCGTAACGCATATTCTAATTACTAACAAGATTGCTTCCAGCAGGATGTAGGCTGATAGTAATCGTTGAAATATTAACTGCGTATGAGCGGCAGACAGTTTCATAGCAGACACATTGTATATAGATTCATTAGCTAAATAGAGATCAGTCATTGTTACCGGAAGTTCATTCGAAAACTGTACATGATCATAAGGTAATATTTTCAACAGTGCCGCAGTATTGCTACCTAAGGCACTAAAAACCTGTCCATAACCTAAGGTATATTATACCCAAAATTTATATCTAACGTAATCATATTTCCCTACCACTAACACTTATTCAACTGTGGCATCTGGATTTCAAAGGCTCTACGACGAATACTGAGGTATTTACCCTCAGATTATTAAGGTGACGGTTCTGTCATGCCACCTGTCCTATCTTCTGTTTATTTTTCCTTCTGAGTTATCAAACAATCCATTTATATTCCATTTTCACGATAATGTTATTTTGCCTACATTGAAAATAGCTCTGTAAAACCGTCATGTGTGTCTGTCTTTGAACAAGCTAATCTCCAAAACTACGAGATGAATTTTCATGAAGTTATCGCAAGTAGTAGAGTGTAGTTTGGGGCACCGTATAGGTATTAGTTCATCAAAATCAGATCAAGAAAGAAAAACTTTGCAGATAATTTCAAAGCATTACGAAACTTTTTCTCGCTGACACGCACCACAAAACGATGAAAGGAAAAAAAAAGGTTATCGCTTGCTACATTTGTGCTGCCCATTTTCTCATCAGGCGTGACGTTTTAATTTATCACTTCTTTAGTACTAACTGTATTCACGACACCTTTTTGCAGATCGCGTTCACATATACCTCTGAATGTACCAGCAAAATTATATAGTTATACAACACACAGTTCGGGATATATGACGTCATAAACTGCCACATCGTACATGGCGTCTAAACTTATTATTATTAACCCATTGAACCGATTTCTGTGGGATTTGTAAGGAGATAGTTTGAACTGTGAGGAAGGACAAAGGCTACTTTATGAAATACGTAGTACAAGATACTTACTGATTTGAAAAAATTAGGCGAATTAGGTTGAAATATTTACTCTTCGACTTCTAACTTAATATTTGTGAAAATGCTCTTATTGGTTGATATGTCTTATGTGACATGATTCAAAGTAATGAATACAGTGTTTATTCAACTTTCAGTGTGTTTAATTCACACTTCTATACCATTCAATAGCACGGCACGTAGTTCCACAATCCTGCCCATGCCCCTCGGTATTCTGCGATGGAGAGTGGGATGCACATCACAAGCTATGCTTACACAAATAGGCGGACACGTGAGGGCAGCTGACGTTACTGCGCGAACTGCATCACCCATATTAAGCATATCAATACCATCAGATGCTGTCACCTGTCTGCCTGGGTGTAAGCATAGCGCGTCATGTGATGTGATGCGCTAGTGCAGCTGAAGGTAACAGCTCGTTTTAAATAAGTCGTAAGCTGCTGCTGTTGTTGTGGTCTTCAGTCCTGAGACTCGTTTGATGCAACTCTCCATGCTACTCTATCCTGTGCAAGCTTCCTCATCTCCCAGTACCTACTGCAGCCTACATCCTTTGAATCTGCTTAGTGTATTCATCTCTTGGTCTTCCTCTACGATTTTTACCCTCCGCGCTGCCCTCCAATACTAAATTGGTGGTCCCTCGATGTCTCAGAACATGTCCTACCAACCGATCCCTTCTTCTAGTCAAGTTGTGCCACAAGCTCCTCTTCTCCCCAATTCTATTCAATACCTCCTCATTAGTTACGTGATCTACCCATCTAATCTTCAGCATTCTTCTGTAGCACCACATTTCAAAAGCTTCTATTCTCTTCTTGTCTCACCGAGCGAGGTGGCGCAGTGGTTAGCACACTGGACTCGCATTCGGGAGGACGGCGGTTCAATCCCGTCTCCGGCCATCCTGATTTAGGTTTTCCGTGATTTCCCTAAATCGCTTCAGACAAATGCTGGGATGGTTCCTTTGAAAGGGCACGGCCGATTTCCTTCCCCATCCTTTCCTCACCCGAGCTTGCGCTCCGTCTCTAATGACCTCGTTGTCGACGGGACGTTAAACACTGATATCCTCCTCCTCCTCTTCTTGTCTAAACTATTTATCGTCCACGTTTCACTTCCATACATGGCTACACTCCATACAAATACTTTCAGAGACGACTTCCTGACATTTATATCTATACTCGAGGTTAACAAATTTTTCTTCTTCAGAAACGCTTTCCTAGCCATTGTCAGTCTGCATTTTATATCCTCTCTACTTCGGCCATCATAAGTTATTTTGCTACCCAAATAGCAAGACTCCTTTACTACTTTAAGCGTCTCATTTCCTAACCTAATTCCCTCAGCATCACCCGACTTAATTCGACTACATTCCATTGTCCTCGTTTTGCTTTTGTTGATGTTCATCTTATACCTTCCTTTCAAGACACTGTCCATTCCGTTCAACTGCTCTTCCAAGTCCTTTGCTGTCTCTGACAGAATTACAATGTCATCGGCGAACCTCAAAGTTTTTATTTCTTCTCCATGGATTTTAATGCCTACTCCGAACTTTTCTTTTGTTTTCTTTATTGCTTGCTCAATATACATATTGAATAGCATCGGGGATAGGATACAACCCTGTCTCACTCCCTTCCCAACCACTGCTTCCCTTTTATGCCCCTCGACTCTTATAACTGCCATCTGGTCTCTGTACAAATTGTAAATAGCCTTTGCTCCCTGTATTTTACTCCTGCCACCTTTAGAATTTGAAAGAGAGTATTCCAATCAACAATGTGAAAAGTTTTCTCTAAGTTTACAAATGCTAGAAATGTAGGTTAGCCTTTCCTTAATCTTTCTTCTAAGGTAAGCCGTAGAGTCAGTATTGCCTCACGTGTTCCAACATTTCTACGGAATCCAAACTGATCTTCCCCGAGATCGGCTTCTTACCAGTTTTTCCATTCGTCTGTAAAGAATTCGCGTTAGTATTTTGCAGCTGTGACTTATCAAACTGATAGTTCGGTAATTTTCACATCTGTCAACGCCTGCTTTCTTTTGGATTGGAATTATTATATTCTTCTTGAATTCTGAGAGTATTTCGCCTGTCTCATACATCTTGCTCACCAGATGGTAAAGTTTTGTCATGACTGGCTCTCCCAACGCTGTCAGTAGTTCTAATGGAATGTTGTCTACTCCGGAGGCCTTGTTTCGGATTAGGTAAGGTATTTCAACCAAAAGGAAGGAAAAGAGGAAGAGCAGGAAAATGGCCCACCCCTGTGTGTTGGATAGGTGTTACAGTGCGTGTGGGTGCAGGGTCTGGTGGAGTCCAGGTTTTGCTCCTCCAGGCTTGGGGGTCTGTTCGAAGAGGTCAAAAACGACACACCATGACAAGTTAGGCGGTAGGTCTTACGCCGAACACAGAGTAAAAAAAAAAAAAAAAGAAGTACTCCTAGGATGTGAAGGTACGAGATGTAGTTCGATTGTCCTGTTTTGATCGTCGCGGATGATAGGTGAAAAATACCTGTTCGTGTAGCGTAACGCGCAGCGCACTATCTTGCGAGATCGGGAGGTGGTCCAGAGCCGTGACGGATCCGCGTGGCGGACCGACGACAGGGACTGGTGCACTGGCTAGCCTCAGTGTGGTTTCCAGGCGGTTTTCTCACACAAGTTCAGACAAATACTGGGCTGTCCCCCGCTTTCCACAGACTGGAACCACGCGACCGCTACGGTCGCAGGTTCGAATCCTGCCTCGGGCAAGGATGTACCTGGTGTCCTTAGGTTCGTTAGGTTTAAGTAGTTCTAAGTTCTAGGGGACTGATGACCTCAGCAGTTAAGTCCCATAGTGCTCAAGGCCATTTGAACCATTTGAACCACTTTCCACTTCAGAAAAAAAACAATAAATAAACAGTGAAGATACGACGACACAGAAAAAAAATTTAACACATGTCGTAGACACGTACCGCACACGACTTCACTCCCTTAGGTAACTGACGTCTATGAGGACAGGAAAGGCATCCGGCCATAGGGCTGAATGAAATATAAAATAAAATTGACAAATCTTGACTACAGCACAGCCTGTATATGACGGGATTATCGCGAACGAAAGATAAAGTAGTAGTGTGATCGGTGAAAAGGTGTAACGTCAGATATTTTGCCCGAAACTGCTGCGCAAGACAACCTAATATTACGTCCACGTTGCGTGGTGTTCCACACCATCATCCACCAGACTTCAGCGCGAATCTAATCCATCTGTCGCTAGCTAGCGGTACGAGCGTCGCGTTTTACGAGCGGGTCTGTCGGCAGCTGCTCGGCGTTATACTCTGGTATGACTGCGTCTAAACTACACGAGGTTACGGCGCCTTTCTGGCTGAGCAACGGGCCACGTCCCGTCTCATACACAGTGGAGCACAGTTAAGATTTTAGTGTCCCGCTAACGTTGGCGTCATTAGCGACAGAGCGCCAACTCAGTTGGATTATGGGTGCAGGGAAGGAGTGGGGTGAGGAGGCGCTCTTGTAGGAAGCGATGCGGAATTTACGTGATATCGACGTTTGAAACCCTCGTAAAACTTACGAAAGAGTAGCACCCTGTTTTATTTTATTTTATTTTTTTTTCAAATTCCGCAATTTCTTCTCTTTCTTAACGTCACCAACTACTCCACCAGCCATTTCTTTACAGAATCGAACCTCCATGTGTAAAACAGTTTCAAATGTTTGGTGACAAATAAGTTAATGTGCTAAATATTTCAGGGACTGAATGTAAGATCTTAATGGATAAACTCACAAAATCTGAATTATTATTGTCGGTAATTTGTGTCCCATTTTAAGATAGGGTAATTTCTCATGCAGCTCAATGCTTAGGACGTCATATCTTCTGAACTGTGTGTCGTACTATGATACAATTTTGCATATATATTCAGTGGTATAAGTGGATACTCTCTGATGCGTTACGAATTGTGTTAGTAATAAAGACATGATAAACCAAAGGTCATAATCATGCTGAAGTTTTACTGTATGAACAGCGCAAATGTAGCAAGTGACAATTTTTTTGCTTTCATTATTGTGTGCGTGTTTGTGCGTGCGTTTGGAGAAGGGGGGGGGGGCTTCAAACGACGGGAAGTGTTCGAAAGTTTTATGTTCCGTGTAATACTTGTTGGACATCGCCAAGGCCTCCCATTCTGAAATACGGCACGAATATAATCTGGGAAGTCTGCACGCCTTGAGTTACGCTGCCTGAAGACGTGTACACAGTTTCTAACTTCAATACAGATATTTAAGTTACATCTTTAACATAAGATTTCCGGCCACGGCCTTGCCGCAGTGGATACACCGGTTCCCGTGAGATCACCGAAATTAAGCGCTGTCTGGCGTTGTCGGCACTTGGATGGGTGACCATCCAGGCCCACATGCGCTGTTGCCATTTTTCTGGGTGCACTCAGCCTCGTGATGCCAATTGAGGAGCTACTCGACCGAATAGTAGCGGCTTCAGTCATGAATACCATCATAACGGCCGGGAGAGCGGTGTGCTGACCCCATGCCCCTCCTATCCGCATCCTCCACTGAGGATGACACGGCAGTCGGATGGTCCCGGTAGGCCACTCGTGGCCTGAAGACGGAGTGCTTTTTAACATAAGATTATAGTTCTCAATGAGTAGATTATTACAACATTTTAAATTTGGTCAATAGTTGTGTGAAAAATTGGAAATTAAATCGTTTGCCTTGGAAGCCTTTAGGTCGGCAGCTGGCAAGTGGGATCGACCGACCGTTTTAGCCATTTTCATACATAATATAGATATTAAGTTATCAGTCATGAACTGGTATGCTGTCTTCTGGTTAGAGTTGGTACCTCTGGCTCTTAGAGTCCCGAGTTCGAAGACTTTCTTTTATTGGCGACTGGGTTTTTGTGCTGTTTTCATCATTTCATCTCACCTTCGCCGACGAGCACTTCCCCAAAGCCGGCACCAAATACAAAGACTTGCAACTGGCAGCTGAACAACATTGGGCGGAATCCCCCAGCCAGTAGTAACATACGATCATTTCATTTGATTTTCAGTGAATGAGTTCTGAACGGTGACCGTAAGAAAATTTAACGTCCCCATTTGGCGCTTGTAATATTCTCTCATACTGGGTGGATCTTCTCTTGGTGACAGGGAAAGGTACAAAAATGGCTCTGAGCACCATGGGACTCAACATCTGAAGTCATCAGTCTCCTAGAACTTAGAACTACTTAAACCTAATTAGCCTAAGGACTTCATACACATCCATGCACGAGGCAGGATTCGAGCCTGCGAATGTAGCGGTCGAACGGTTCCAGACTGTAGCGCCTAGAACCGCTCGGCCACACCGGCCGGCAGGAAAGGTACACGTCACGTATTTGCCAATAATGTTGTTAAATTACTTGAGGCTAACTTTGAGTCTGCCGTTAAACCTAAGACGGCCATTCGGTTATTAAGGTCATATCGGTCGCGAAATGGGAACCACAGTGAAAATCAAAACTATTTTATTTGCAACAGTGAACAACACTTTCCAGGTACTGCTCTACGCAGTCGCCGATTCTGACTTAAGACATATGTCGTAGCGTGGTTCCAACCTTCCAGTATCCATACATGCAACGCAACCGCTTACGCTTTCCAGCAATTCTCTACCCGGTCCTGCAGCTGGTTGTCTGGACCAAAACATTGTCTTCAAAGCCAGTGTTGCAGGTGAGCAGAGATTAAAATCAGAGGGAACCAAGTCCGGGCTGTATGGTGACCAAACACTTCCCATCCAAAACGCTGCAGGGGCGTTCTCATTTCCCCTGCAGTGTGCGGCCGAGAACTGTCATGAAGAAGGATTTGCATGAAAGTTACGTTATATGGGCTTGAATGAAATCAGGCTAAATATCTCGGCAGACACTCATATTTTGCCGTAGACACTATTTTATAGGCATCTTAAAGTTCTCACTGTTCTCTCACCACTGAAATGAGCGACTCGACGCTATCGATGGACGTACGAGAGACACTGCCCGACACATTTGTGCAAAGCGCAATCGGATTTTCGCTGTGGTTTCCATTTCGCGACTGTGGGTTCCGTTTCGGACGTTAATAAACGAACAGCCCTCGTATTTTATTGTCTCCAGTAAGGCAATTGCCTTTGTTTAGGTCTGATTGGATCACGTGACTGGTATTGGGCTTCCATTGCTGGTGGTCCTCCTTCAGAACGCTCTTCTTCGTGCGTTTATCCTTCTCCAGAAAATTTCGACTTTGTTATGGGGCATATTTGATACATTCAACAAATCATTTCGATGTGCAGACGATTTTATACCCAAAACAAGTTAGGTTTAAGTAGTTCTAAGTTCTAGGGAACTGATGACCTCAGATGTTAAGTCCCATAGTGCTCAGAGCCATTTCAACCATTCTTTTTGTCAGGACTAGATTTAGTAAAGTTTTCGAACAGTAAGTGTATAAATAAGAATAATGTCTATGGTATAGGGCGAAAATATTCAATTTAACTGAATATAACTACCTGTCCATATCACAGGAATTCCGTACCTATCCGTTCACAGTTTTTTTTCTTTGTATTTACATTTCAAAGAACCCCATCTGAGGTTTTTACATGCACATACACCGATACAATCCTTCCCTACAGCCATTAAAATAAATTAAAGAAAGCAGGTTCTTGAATACCGTCCATTGTGTTTTCTGTGCCAAGCAGGGCGGGTACGTGAGCGCCTGGTGGTGCTACATGAAGATCAAAGACACTGCATATTCTTGGAAATGACCACCCAGATGACCGGAACATCGCTGTAGGTGGGTTTCTGGGAACAGCAGACACACCTAACATTCCCAGAGGATGGCTCCCGAACACTGAGCACCCAGTACTCTCTCAGAAAATCGTAGAATAGAGACAATTAGGGTAATGTCCACCACTGTAGCTGAGTAGACAGCACGCTGGGTTGTCATACCGGGGGGCCTGGGTTCGATTCCCCTTTGTGTTCGAGATTTTCTCCGTTCAGAGGCTGTGTGTTTGTGTCGTCTTCATCATCATCATCATTTTATCCTCATCGACGCGCAAGTCGCCGAAGTGGCGTCACCTCGAAAGACTTGCACCAGGCGACCGGGTCTACCGACCGGGAGGCCCTCGCCACACGACATTTCATTTCATTTCAAGTAGGGTAATAAACAATTGAGGAACCTGAGTTTCTCCATGCGTGTAAAATGTTCATACAGCTTACCGGAACGAGCTGGGTGACGTCTTCGACAGCTGCCAATATTTCGACAGGTGCGTCTGTGCCTTCAGGATGACGGGGTATATACCTGCCGAAATAGCGGAATTTGTCGAAGACATCACCCGGCTGCTAGACTCAATACTTAAACCACGCTTTACCTTAGAAGGCAGACTAAAAAAAGGGCAAGCATACAATCAGCAGTTTTACACTTTTGAAAATGTTGGCTGGAATACACCTTACAAACTAAGAAAGCAGGAGAAGTAAAATTTAGAAATTGTAAGACTTGTTATAACTTTTTCAGAAATCAGACAGCTGTTACATGAGTCAACTGACAGGAGAGAGAAGCCATAGTCAATAATTTAATTTGTGGTAATTTCCTGCAGGATCAAACTGCTGAGGTCATCGGTCACTAGGCTTACACACAACTTAATCTAACTTAAACTAACTTACGCCGAGGACAACACACACACACACACACACACACACACCCATGTCCGAGGGAGGACTCGAATCTCCGACGGGGTGGAGGGGGAGGGGGGAGCCGCGCGAATCGTGGCAAGGCACCTAAGACAGCGTGGCTACCCCGCGCGGCAAAGCCGTAGTTCACAAGACAGTGAGACAAGAATATAGCCGATCCCCGATGATACTCCTGTGCGTTGAACAAGTAGTAAAAGAATCCGCGGAGAAATGTGGAACATTAAATTTCATTCAAAAGAAGTAAGAGCTTTAAGGTTCTGCATTGGCACTGCAATTGCATTAGACGCTGCAAAGGGCTTGGAAGGAATGAATAGTGCCTTTTAAAGATCTTAGAACACGAATATCGGGTAAAATAATGATGATGCCTTATAGTTGAATCAAATCAGGCAATTTTGAGGGAATTAGATTAGAATATGAGGCACTGAAAGTAGTAGACCCAGTAAGCAGGAGTCTCTCAACTGGAAAACTGTGACAGGACAACATTCTACTCCCTGCCTACTGATATCATCGCAACTACTCCTCTCCTTTTCGATTATTGGTTCAGTAAGTACAATAGATTGTAATGGCACTATCTGTTTATTATAACCCTTAACGAAGTTTGTTACTGAATTATATTTGCAAAATTATCTAGCAATATTCGAATGAAACTTCAATCTGCATTACTCCATCAGTGTTAGGCAACATTTCCAGCTTGTGAATTACTGCTCAGTATTACTATGACAGTAGCTCTACGCCCGTGCCTCCCAACGGAAGTTAAAGGCGTTTGCATACTGTCGGTTTTAAGGATTCCATACCTCAATCGATAAAAACGAGATGTTACAGAAGCACTTTATCAATAAGTCAACTATAAATGAAACCTATCGAAAGAAGCAAAGCAGTTTCGTAAAGTTTTTAATACACAGAGCGGAATCAATAGAGCCGTGCATCTTTGCCAAGTAAATTAGATGTTAGTTTGGGCTCGTAAAGATAAGACTGTGGGGTTTAATTCTTCCGAAACTACTTCTGCCACGGAGGTAAAACAAAATAAAACACTAACAGTGCCATCTATTAGACCTTTGGTGTACTACGGCGTCACTAAATTAAACACCCGAACAACTAAGCTGGCCAGACTGATTAAATTATGGTATCTTGTTTTTTCTGTGACCCAAGTTTGATGAAGTAAAGCCTGTACGTTGCCCCATGCTACGCTCAAGTTCTCTTTGCAAACCCCACGAATATTCGTCTAGTAGTTTTGGAGATTAGCGCGTTCATACAGACAGAAACTACCGCTTTAGATAAATTTTAAATTACTATATTTTTTCGGTGATCCGATTTCGATTAAATAATGCCTCTGCCTTGGTCAAAGCTACGCTCGCGTTAATGTGAAAACCCTATGTAAATTCGTGTAATAGTTTTGGAGTTTTCCGTGTTCAAATAGACACGATAGTTTTATAGTTTCATTATTAGTACAGATTTAGCTTGGCACGAGATTGTAAAATTCAGTACACAACTGTTACTTTTCGACTGCTTCCATCTAACGACTTTTTGCGTGCGCTCGCAGCTGTAGGTTTCTCTCTAACGACTACTACGCTAGCAGTACTCGAATTCGTTCACTCTTCGATCGACACTCAACAACGCTGGTCCCAGAACATGGAGCGCACAAGTTGCAGACCCGGCAGTGCTGCCTGCGTCTCCTCGTGGATACTGTGCGACGGACGCAGAGCTCCCCTGGATCGGACGTCTACAGGATCGCCAGGACGGATCCCGTAATACGGCTGATGTCAGCTACCAGCAGGTGACGTCACGCGCCGGCGCCGCCCCTGGCTATTTCTGAGACCTGCGAAATGGCCCCAGCCACAGCGGCAGCGGCCGGTATCTGCTGTTGGTTCAGCCGCCGCCTCCACCGCTGCCTCCCATCTTTCCTTCCTCCGCCCCCACCGCCGACTGCCCGGATAGTCCGTGCAGCGGCCGCGTGCCGGCGCAGCGCGTCTATCTGGGAGAGCGCCCCTAAACGCTGTCCTGTCAATCGCGTGTCGCCCAGAAGCAGGCCTCGTTCCCAATATCATCTCCCATCCCCTACTTAAACTCACTTCCTAACCCGCATTTCTAATCCTGCTACATTCCCGTTATACACGTTTCGACAAACGCAAGGGGCTGACAATGTCTTATTTATCTTGATCAAAAAATGTTTACCATTTAACTTCCAGTTTTTAATGCGAATATTAATCACCACGTTACAGAAGCGTCGTGCCATGAACAGAGCTTCACAATTTTTGTATCAGGACATATATACTCTCACGAGTTAGAATGTGGTGAAAACATCAATTAATATTTTACATTACTGGGGCAACGGTCTTGCCGCAGTGGATACACCGGTTCCCGTCATATCACCGAAGTTAACCGCTGTCGAGTGAGGCCTGCACTTGGATGGGTGACCATCCGGGCCACCATGCGCTGTTGCCGTTTTTCGGGGAGCACTCAGCCTCGAAATGCCAATTGAGGAGCTACTCGACCGAATATTAGCGGCTCCGGCCACAGAAAACCATCGTAACGACCGCAAAAGCGGTGTGCCGACCACACGCCCCTCCTATCCGCATTCTCAGTGAGGATGACATGGCGTTCGGATGATCCCGATGGGCCACTTGTGGTGTCACCGCCAGACACCACACTTGCTAGGTGGTAGCTTAAATCGGCCGCGGTCCATTTAGTACATGTCGGACCCGCGTGTCGCCACTGTGTGATCGCAGACCGAGCGCCACCACAAGGCAGGTCTCGAGATACGGGATAGCACTCGCCCCAGTTGTACGACGACTTTGCTAGCGACTACACTGACGAAGCCTTTCTCTCATTTGCCGAGAGACAGTTAGAATAGCCTTTAGCTAAGTCCATGGCTACGACCTAGCAAGGCGCCATTAGCCTTACATACACTCCTGGAAATTGAAATAAGAGCACCGTGAATTCATTGTCCCAGGAAAGGGAAACTTTATTGGCACATTCCTGGGGTCAGATACATCACATGATCACACTGACAGAACCACAGGCACATAGACACAGGCAACAGAGCATGCACAATGTCGGCACTAGTACAGTGTATATCCACCTTTCGCAGCAATGCAGGCTGCTATTCTCCCATGGAGACGATCGTAGAGATGCTGGATGTAGTCCTGTGGAACGGCTTGCCATGCCATTTCCACCTGGCGCCTCAGTTGGACCAGCGTTCGTGCTGGACGTGCAGACCGCGTGAGACGACGCTTCATCCAGTCCCAAACATGCTCAATGGGGGACAGATCCGGAGATCTTGCTGGCCAGGGTAGTTGACTTACACCTTCTAGAGCACGTTGGGTGGCACGGGATACATGCGGACGTGCATTGTCCTGTTGGAACAGCAAGTTCCCTTGCCGGTCTAGGAATGGTAGAACGATGGGTTCGATGACGGTTTGGATGTACCGTGCACTATTCAGTGTCCCCTCGACGATCACCAGTGGTGTACGGCCAGTGTAGGAGATCGCTCCCCACACCATGATGCCGGGTGTTGGCCCTGTGTGCCTCGGTCGTATGCAGTCCTGATTGTGGCGCTCACCTGCACGGCGCCAAACACGCATACGACCATCATTGGCACCAAGGCAGAAGCGACTCTCACCGCTGAAGACGACACGTCTCCATTCGTCCCTCCATTCACGCCTGTCGCGACACCACTGGAGGCGGGCTGCACGATGTTGGGGCGTGAGCGGAAGACGGCCTAACGGTGTGCGGGACCGTAGCCCAGCTTCATGGAGACGGTTGCGAATGGTCCTCGCCGATACCCCAGGAGCAACAGTGTCCCTAATTTGCTGGGAAGTGGCGGTGCGGTCCCCTACGGCACTGCGTAGGATCCTACGGTCTTGGCGTGCATCCGTGCGTCGCTGCGGTCCGGTCCCAGGTCGACGGGCACGTGCACCTTCCGCCGACCACTGGCGACAACATCGATGTACTGTGGAGACCTCACGCCCCACGTGTTGAGCAATTCGGCGGTACGTCCACCCGGCCTCCCGCATGCCCACTATACGCCCTCGCTCAAAGTCCGTCAACTGCACATACGGTTCACGTCCACGCTGTCGTGGCATGCTACCAGTGTTAAAGACTGCGATGGAGCTCCGTATGCCACGGCAAACTGGCTGACACTGACGGCGGCGGTGCACAAATGCTGCGCAGCTAGCGCCATTCGACGGCCAACACCGCGGTTCCTGGTGCGTCCGCTGTGCCGTGCGTGTGATCATTGCTTGTACAGCCCTCTCGCAGTGTCCGGAGCAAGTATGGTGGGTCTGACACACCGGTGTCAATGTGTTCTTTTTTCCATTTCCAGGAGTGTAGTTTGATAGTTATCGTATGAAATGTCTCAACAAGAAGAACGATGTATACAACAAGAAATAAAAGATAAGTATTCGAGGAGCTGCATACTTTTCTTATTAGCTTTCACTACTTATCCTGTTCCAGAATTCACGCCCGTCTGCGTTAGATAGCGTGCATTTAGGCCGCCTCTATCTACAAGGTGTTGGCACATTTACCAACACATCACCACTTGTGGCCTGAAGACGGAGTGCTTTACACTACTATTTTTCTAAATATCTGTGGCCTTACTCCAGCGTTGTGTAAGAACCTGTATTGCCCGGCCGGCCGTTGTGGCCGTGCGGTTAAAGGCGCTTCAGTCTGGAACCGCGTGACCGCTACGGTCGCAGGTTCGAATCCTGCCTCGAGCATGGATGTGTGTGATGTCCTTAGGTTAGTTAGGTTTAATTAGTTCTAAGTTCTAGGTGACTGATGACCTCAGAAGTTGAGTCGCATAGTGCTCAGAGCCATTTGAACCATTTGTATTGCCCGTTGGCAAAACCTCCTTTGCAAGTAGACATGTTTTCACGGATTGAATTACGCCGTCATCATCCCCAAAGTGTACCCCACTTAGAGAATTCTTAAGCTGCCCGAACACTTGGAGGTCAGAGAGGGCCAGAATGTTGGACGCGAGAGATGGGGACGTTCCGAATGCGGCCAATCTTGGGGCTCAGTTTTTCACTTGCTGCTGCTTTAATCCTCTTTGCTCATCGTAGTATGCCTATAAACTAAATTATTACCATAATCTGTAGGTAAATATTAATGGCTGTTCGCCAAGGTTTCATTTCCCCCAAACAAGTATTCAGTTTCTCCACGTTGCTTGGCAACTAGTGTCTTGTGCAGACACAATTTGGATGGGTTACTACGGCTTTGTTACGAGTCGGAACTGTTCGAAACCTCGAATACGTGCAAAATAAACATTAATTTAGAAGCTAAATGGTTCAAATGGCTCTGAGCACTATGGGACTCAACTGCTGTGGTCATAAGTCCCCTAGAACTTAGAACTACTTTAACCTAACTAACCTAAGGACATCACACACATCCATGCCCGAGGCAGTATTCGAACCTGCGACCGTAGCGGTCACGCGGTTGCAGACTGTAGCGCCTTTAACCGCTTGGCCACACCGGCCGGCCGATCCCGGGTTCGACTCCCGGTCGGGGCACACATTTTCACCTGTCATCGTTGATATATATCAACGCCCGTTAGCAGCTGAAGGTATTAATGTAATTCTAATTTCGTTCTAGACGGCTGCAGGTCATCAATGGTGTCTGCTCATATAATTCTGCTCCAGTCCGTGGGGTTCCAGACCCTTACAGCCTAGCGGAACGTTGGTACGCCTCGTTTAGTTTCCCTTTATGGCAAACCATCAGCGAGATAGTGCCGTACGTGATGCATTTTCCCCTCCTTAGAGTCTGTTATCAAGACATTGTAAACTGCAATACCTCCTGAACCCCATCGGCAAAATTTCATTGGGTGATTCGTGCTAATTTTCTGATATGATATAAAGGACCAGAGGTCTCACATTACTTGTTAAAGAGTAACAGTGTAATTAAGCTTTACTTGGTTTGTTATACAAATTACCTTTGTTTTTGCGAAAATACCTTCATAACAGCGGAAACGTCTGTAATGTGCAATCACAGAAACGTACAACACAAAGCGCAAAGTAAGGCTCTTCTATTGCATTGAACGAAACCAAACAGAAAGTGAGTACCACCCATCTCTTCGTCAGTAAACATATTCATGATATTTTGTGTTAATGTCAGTGTACAACTAACACTGAGCAGAAACAAACCCGAGACAAAATCCAACAGTACTGGATGCCAGTTTAAGGGCGGCCATAAAATTGTGCATCACTGACGTCAACAGGAAGTACTGTGAGTGAATGGGACAAGTTTATAGATAGTACGAGGGGAGATCTGTGATCGGATGACATGTGGCCAGGATGTCGCCAGCCCCTCCACCCGTTACTGGCAGTAGATGAAACATAATGATGGCTCTGCTTCTTTATTCAAGCAACTCCTCGATTAGCCTACTAAGCTGAGGAGGTCTCTTCCAGATCACCGTATCCCTGAAAAATTCTGAGGAGGTACCAGAAACCGAACCTGGTCTTTCTGCAAAAGAGGAAAAAATGCTGACCATGCGGCCATAGAGACAGGTCACTAACAGCTCCCACTTAAATTTATGTGTTTACGTAGTATTGAGCGTATCGTGCTAAAGTAACAAAAGTTTCGAGCAAAGTTTATAGACCAAAAAAAAACACAACACTAAAAATTCTGTAGTACACTTGGAGAGGTTCGGTCTCTTCCCGTGAACTTCCAGTTCTTCCAAATAAGTGAGTAAGTTAGCGATTACTTCACTTAACTCTTTCAAGCACTCACTGGTAGGATAATCCATTATACAGGGCTATTACAAATGATTGAAGCGATTCCATAAATTCACTGTAGCTCCATTCAGTGAAATATGGTCACGACACACTACAGATACGTAGAAAAACTCATGAAGTTTTGTTCGGCTGAAGCCGCACTTCAGGTTTCTGCCGCCAGAGCGCTCGAGAGCGCAGTGAGACAAAATGGCGACAGGAGCCGAGAAAGCGTATGTCGTGCTTGAAATGCACTTACATCAGTCAGTCATAACAGTGCAACGACACTTCAGGACGGAGTTCAACAAAGATCCACCGACTGCTAACTCCATTCGGCGATGGTATGCGCAGTTTAAAGCTTCTAGATGCCTCTGTAAGGGAAAATCAACGGGACGGCCTGCAGTGAGCGAAGAAACGGTTGAACGCGTGCGGGCAAGTTTCATGCGTAGCCCGCGGAAGTCGACGAATAAAGCAAGCAGGGAGCTAAACGTACCACAGCCGACGGTTTGGAAAATCTTACGGAAAAGGCTAAAGCAGAAGCATTTCTTAAACAGGAGATTGGAAAACCGATGGATCGGTCGTGGTGGAGATCATGATCAACAATTCATGTCATGGCCTCCACGCTCTCCCGACTTAACCCCATGCGATTTCTTTCTGTGGGGTTATGTGAAAGGTTCAGTGTTTAAACCTCCTCTACCAAGAAACGTGCCAGAACTGCGAGCTCGCATCAACGATGCTTTCGAACTCATTGATGGGGACATGCTGCGCCGAGAGTGGGAGGAACTTGTTTATCGGCTTGATGTCTGCCGAATCACTAAAGGGGCACATATCGAACATTTCTGAATGCCTAAGAAAACTTTTTGAGTTTTTGTATGTGTGTGCAAAGCATTGTGAAAATATCTCAAATAATAAAGTTATTGTAGAGCTGTGAAATCGCTTCAATCATTTGTAATAACCCTGTACATTGAATAACTTCAAGATTATTATTTCGCAGTACAAGAACCAACTATTTACAAAGGAGCAACCCGTATAGGATCATAACAGATACTAAAGAATAAATGATGCGTATTTTGAATGAAATAACTACAGTTAAGTTCAAACAAACACAAATAATGTATTAGGGATTAAGTTCCATGTTGTTCCTCATCATAAAGTAACAAAGACAGTTTTGAAAATATTGCGATTTCTCACTGAAATATGTCGCTTTACAAGGTTGTTCCACCTGTTAGCTGCTAATGTAGAACAATATGGCGACATTGTATGTGGTGTCACCGCTAGACACCACACTTGCTAGGTGGTAGCCTTTAAATCGACCGCGGTCCGGTAGTATACGTCGGACCCGCGTGTCGCCACTATCAGTGATTGCAGACCGAGCGCCGCCACACGGCAGGTCTAGAGTGACTTCCTAGCACTCGCCCCAGTTGTACAGCCGACTTTGCTAGCGATGGTTCACTGACAAAATACGTTCTCATTTGCCGAGACGATAGTTAGCATAGCCTTCAGCTACGTCATTTGCTACGACCTAGCAAGGCGCCATTATCAGTTGCTATTGATATTGTAAAGAATGTACAGACAAGAGCTACGTTCAACATTAATGGATTAAAGTTAAGTATTCCACCAGCTACATCTTTTTTTTTCTAGTCTAAATTCCTTGTCCTGTTCCAGACCTCACGCCAACCTACGTGAGCTTAAACGCGTGCCTTTCGGCTTCCTCGATAAGAGTTGGCTCTCCTACCAATCCACAACATTGTATGTTCTGATTCATGTTGCCCACAGTAAACTGACGCAGGCACCTCAGAGTACTTTTTAGCGTAGCCACCCAGGTCAGTAGGTGATGCGTCTTTATCCCATGATACGAAAGCTAATAGGTACAGTACACAAGGGATGATTTCTGTGGCACCACATAATACGTGGTTATATTTTCTACACTTTCGTCATGCGAAATTGAAGACAAGTGCAAAACCTATTGTGACATAATTGAAAAATAAATAGTCTATCAGCCAAGATGCATCTGCCTTGTTGCTCTGTATTGAATCTTCCAATAAATATCAATAAATGTCTCACATAATACCTTGCACGTGAAATAAAAATTTAATGTTCTCGCGTAGCTCGGAAACATCACTAAACTCCATTACACTCGAAAATGCCGACTCACGTTAGAGTGACATATCTTTTCTTCTCTTCCATCCCCAAAACTCTACGTCCGAGACATATAATTGGGACACTCCGTCGTATTTCGCTGGCAACCTCGTTCACGTTAGGGTCTCTGACGTTACGAGTCACGGAGTTCTGCGGTTCTTTGCCTTGCTGGCGTTAACTCAGTTACCAAAGCACAAATAAGCCGAGTGTGCATCAGACGAACAAATTCGATAGAGATTTGTTGGCGTTCTCGTCTAACATGCCTGACCCGAACGCGAAAGAAAGAGAGGAAAAAAAAAGAAAAAACGGTTATCCGCTATTTCCTAACGGAGAGAAACTCATTGCCTTGCAACGAACACTTGCTTTTATATAAGTTCGTGGTATGTTATCGACGCTCTGATTCTTGAAGAATTTTATTTGCGAGGGATACGGTGTTATATGTACGTACCTTCATCAGCAGTTTGACTGATTGGACGAGCTTCAATTTTTTCCCACTTTTCGTTAATTCTTCTGTTCCAACGTACCTGCTATGCCCAGAATCACCAGCGCAGCCCCTGTATCAGTTTGTCTATTTTTCCGTGTGGTTTCTCTCTTTCTCTACCGCTTTTGTCAGGGTAAAGATACTTGGCGTTCTAGTGAGTTTTTCCCCTCCTTTAAGAATGAAAGTTCTCTCTTTCTATCTCTCCTTCATTCTGTATCTTATCCTACAATAAAATCACAAAAACAGAAAAAAACATGCAGGTGTACGAGAAACAGTGTTATTTTCCATTCAGACAGTAACTTATTTGGTATAGTGTTTTGTTTCTCTCTTAACACCACACTTTTTCCAGATAAAATGCACTCAGTTTCATACCCTTTCTTGTAAGTCAAATCTAGTAAATAAATTATATATTGATTTTGACCGCTGCCCTCGGTGCCTAACGGCCCCGGTTCGATTCCCGTTACCTTCTCAGATTTTTTTCTGAGTTGTGGAGGGTGGTACACTTAACCTCTCGTGAGTCGAAATAAGGAACTCCTTGAAAAAGAAGCAGACGCATTATCAGGAGTCATCTGTTGGCAATAACGGCTGGACAGATTGGCGGCCTACCGATGGCGTGTCCCATGGCGGTAGATAACTCCTCGTATACCCTTGTAGGCAGCAAACGACCAGTCGGCCTAAGGCCTAATCCGTGAGTGGTGAGAAAAATTTTGATGATAAACATACTCTTTCTCAAACTCTTCACTAATGTGATCATCAAATGAACAATACTCGACTCTCAGTTAGAAAAAAGTTTGGACCGTGTAATAATGACTTGAGTAAAAAAACTGGGTGCAGTTCATATTGAACGAAAAGTTATTACAAATACAGGGTGTACATAAAGTCCGGGAACGCATTCAATTATTTATTCCACAAGAACTAAACAATGTACAGATGTCATACATATTGCATTTTGAAAAGAAACTGTGAATGATTTTTTTTACGATTATTAGATATGTGAACCATGAGTGACCCGGCAGACGTCAACACGGTAATCGAATTCTTGTCATATCCGTCCCAGCATGGCATCGTCGACTATGGCGGTCGCTTCCCGTATTCTCTGCTGGATCTCTGCTACACCACGTAGTAGAGGCGGTACATACACCAGATCTTTGTGTCCCCACAGAAAAAAGTCACACGGAGCCAGGTCTGCTGATAGGGGAGGCCATTTCATGAAACAGCTGTCCCCTTCTGGAGCTCGGCACCTGCACTCGCCATGTTTGCGACTAGCGCTGACAATCAGCAAATTACCAAACTTCGCTGTGGCGGTATACATGAAGAAAGCTTTCAGGGTTTCTCTTCAAAATGACTTACGTATGATATCTGTAAAACGTTTGGTTCTTTTGTGCAATAAATAGTTGAAAGTGAATCGAACCTCTAGGATTTACAGTTTGCGAACATGAAAATATTAAACTGTAATATGACAGAGCCGTTGTTCGTGGTTCCATTGTCATGATTGATACAGTTGAGTCGAGGTGTTGATTCTGTTAAAGGATGCACAAAAATTAACAACCGATCACGGTGGTTGATTGCTACTGTATTTGCCCATTGAGTGCGCGCCTGGCAGACCTTAAGCGAACACACGTACTTACTGTAATAGCATGCAGCAAGTAGGCAGGGCGCCATCCTTGCTTTCTATATTGTCCAAAATTGTTTTAAACACGATCTACTACGGCAGTATACATAGTTCTGTACACAATCTACTGCTACGATTATTATGCAAATTTAAGAACTAGGACATTATACGCAATTTTTAGGTTACCTTTTCTTCTATGGTCACATTTACACATATGTGAATTATTTGAAAATACTCTTCAGCAAGAAGAAATAAATAATACGTTTACTATTCTGTTCCTTGGCATAAGTGCAACTATTGTGAGCACCGCGGAGTAGGCGCGCTGCCTAGGGCGTCTTGTCACGGTCCACACCGCTCTCCCCGTGGGAGGTTCGAGTCCTGCCTCGGGCACTGGTGTGAATGTCGTCCTTAGCGAAAGTTAGTTTCAGTTAGATTAAGTAGTGTGTAAGCTTAGGGACCGGTGACCTCAGCAGTTTGGTACCATAACACCTTACCACAAATTTCCAATTTTCCAACTATTGTGAAGGAAAAATCACACTATTGCACAGGAACGGATCGGAGACTGCAGAAAACAACGTGTGAAGCTTTAGATGCTCTTACGTACAACTGAATTACGGTAAACCAATAGTCCCTGCGTTTCCACTTCCCCCAGGACTTCCTCCTTCCACACCATTGTAGAAAGACCACTGAAACACTTAAGTATATAAACTTCAACATCTACATCCATAGTCCCCAGCTCGTGGTCGTGTGGTAGCGTTCTCGCTTCCCGCGCCCGGGTTCCCGGGTTCGATTCCCGGCGGGGTCGGGGATTTTCTCTGCCTCGTGATGACTGGGTGTTGTGTGCTGTCCTTAGGTTAGTTAGGTTTAAGTAGTTCTAAGTTCTAGGGGACTGATGACCATACATGTTAAGTCCCATAGTGCTCAGAGCCATTTGAACCAACCATCTACATCCATAGCCTTGAAACCAGTGTGTAGAGGTACTTTCCAATGTATCGCGTATCATGATTCCTTCCTATTTCAATTACGAATGGAGAGTGATATGAATTACTGCATAAGTGCTTCAGTAACTTCTGTCTCGAATGTTTATCTTCGTGGTGCTCGCGGGTGTGATACGTAGTGCGCTGTAGTGAATTCCTAGATTTCTCTCCAAATTCTACAAGGTTCTTGAAATTTTGTAAGGAGTCTTTCGAGGAACACTACGCTACCTGTTGGCGGACGCGTTGAAACCATTATCAATACATACGCCGTCATCGGATGAAAATCAGCTTAGTCTTTCCAGATGTATTAAATATTTTTTTCTTTTTTTTCCGGCAGTGTATTTCTGAACAACCTCAGAATATTTCTGGCTGACGTTTGGGGTCACCAATGTTTTCCCCGGGGTTGTCAGATTATTACTGTCCCTATTACGACAGTTATACCGTAATTTTCAGGTTCGAGTAGTACCGCATGTCTGCGCCGCAGTGCCTGCCACAGAGCGTGTGCGTCGCAATTCCGCGTTTCAGATGAACGAAACCAGTCCTCCCGCGGCGGAATGTTGCGTTCTCGATTCCTGCGTCGCGCCCGCCCAACCGGCCCTTCCCCTTTTATCGGAAGATGGCCAATTTTTCAACAATTGGAATTCGATCAAGTGCGTAATAACGTCTCGGGGCGCCCCCTCGCGAGCGGATTTCCTCCGGGCTGGGCCGCCGGCCGGCGGGGACAATGGCTGCCGCGTCCTTACGCACTCCTGGGTGCTCGGCGCGGCCTTTCGCCGCCCACGCCCACGCTCGCGCGCACGTCGCAGCCGTGTTTAGTGGGCGCGGGATTTCTCAAATGGCGCGTCGCCCACCTTCCGTGAAAGGGGGCCGGCGGCAGTTTCCGCGTGGCAGAAATAAAGGCGGAAGAATAATTTTGAAACATGAATAGCGGCCCGTCGTGATAAAATTCGATTATCTTGCCGCTGATGGCGGGAATGATTTATCGTTTAATCGCTTAATCTTTTCATCGCCGTATCCTTTTGAAAAAGGCGGCGAACGTGGCTCGGAGATTTATTGCTTCCATTGGAGGAGCGTCTGGCGACCACGTGTCGTTCGCAGGCGTTCGGCGGAATAGCGAAAGGGTGGGGGTGCAGATGGGGAGGGCACAAGGTGAAGGAAGGGGGGAGGGGGGGGGGGGGAGGAACTGCCACAGCGTCCAAAATTACCGCCCACCGTCGTTAAGCGCCCCCAGGCCGCGGCTGTAAAACTCACCGTTAATCAGAATCGATTGTGGGGAAGAATGACCACATATTTGGGTATCTCTGTTTCCTTTTTATCCCTCGAAAGACATAAATCCCTGGGGCTGCGTTGGCAAAAAGCATTATATGTCATCTGCTCAACCGTCGGCATGTACAGCGAACAGTAACGAGCGACGAACCTTGGACGGGAAACAGATTACACGAGAACTCATATATATATATATATCTCGCAGTTGCGTTAAAGCCGACCGCAGTGGTCGAGCGATTCTAGGCGCTACAGTCCGGAACCACGCGACTGCTACGGTCCCAGGTTCGAATCCTGCCTGGGGCATGGATGTGTATGATGTCCTTAGGTTAGTTAGGTTTAAGTAGTTCTAAGTTCTAGGGGACTGATGACCTCAGAAGTTAAGTCCCATAGTGCTCAGAGCCATTTGAACCATTTGAAGCAAGTTCTGTGCTGAGGCGTGGATGTTCAACACCTAGTTACTTACACGTGGCATCACCGTCATTCAGTCATTTTCCGTACACGCTCACGACAGCAGCACGCTGTAACACCCCACCTGTCACTTATCTGGTTTTGGTGTGTGTTCACAGATCAACAGAGAGTGCAAAACTGCCGCAATGTCAGATAACGCAAAGAAAGTAACAAGGCTCTGTGACTCCTGATTGAACTGCGGTGGCAGTGTTGACATTAATTGATTCAGGATTGATCCCTTTTAATTAAAAGGGATGCACATTGATGTTATATTCAGCTATTGAACACCAGATGCAAAAGCTGAACATAAAATTAATTAAGAAAGTGACTTGGGATTTCAACTACTTGATTGAAAACAGATGCAGTCGATTAGCACAAATTTATTTTAACTCCCTACCTTCAATCTTCACATTACATGACTCTCCTAACAGGCAGTGGTAATAAATTGCGTTTGCGTGGAGTAAAGCGCGATAACTCAAAGGTAATTCCTATCGACTGACCCAGGCGTAATGCGAAGTGCGAGAAGAATTCTACTCTACACGGCCCATAAAACCCTCGTGGAAACTTTGCCGACGTGATCCAACAAATTAATCAGTGGCCAGACAGGGCGCAATATTACCGAATACAGCGTGGCGGAGCGGCGTCGTTGTGCAGACGTCGGCCGACCTTGTGCTGCTGCAAGGCTGTGCTCGTCTATTCACTTCTAGCTATCTTATTCAGTACATAGCTGAACCAAAATTTCCTATCTCCAAGCTCAATCGTTCCATTTGCTAGGTCCTAAACTGCAGAGGTGCTCACTCTTTCCCAGGCAAGCTGAGTAAAGAACGCCACGTCCGCACTCTAGGCAAGCTAGGAACTGAAGACCACTATGGAGACTTCTCACAGTCCGCTCTTCGCCTCGGTTTCCCCTCCAGCAAAATCACTTACGCCAATTGCAGCGCAAGTCGCGTTAATTATGCGTCGCTTCCCAGTGCCGACCAATGCCTGCTCTGGGAAGTGAACAAATTCCCACAAAATTTCCCTTCTTCTCAACTTATACTATTTTTAGCTCCTCCCAGGCCACCCATCATGGTTAGCGTCTGCACAAACAGCAATTTTTCCGGAATTCTGACTCCCAGGAGAGTACTTCAAATTCCTCAGTCCTACGTTCTCATCAGAGGCCGGCGTATTTCATTCTGTTGCTCTTCACCTGATTTACCTCAGGCTCTGCGGACTGTGAATTCACCGTAAACTTGCTATAGTCACGAACACGCATATTTTGACCTCTGTTTACCGCTCCACCATAGCTTTGCGCAGCTTTCTCGCATGTTTCACTGAAAACGGGACAACGGACATTTATCAACAGGCGTACAAGTTCTCCGTCTGCTTCCCGGTACACCAGCATGGGATCAACCGCCGACTCACTGTCACTCATCTTAAGGCAGCTGGAGGCCGCGACCCGTTACCGCTTTCTCAGAGCTTGAGCCACCCTAAGCTGCCTATTGTCGCTTCCCTTAGCCGCTCCCCCGGCGGCCACGGTCAATTCTGAGTACTTCCCTGGGATAAACTAGCCTCCAGTAAATCGACGCGTTTCCACAAAGTTTTCATGTCGTGTGAATTACTGTAAAACCATCACCCGACATTAATTATTTCAATACGTCCATACTATACCCTCTACAAGATGCATTGTGCCTTGTCAGTCATTTTTGTTCAGCCCTACTGTTCGCTCAACGTGAGGTAGGTGATCTTTAATGACTTAATGTAAGGGGCATAGTTCTTGCCATCTTACAACACAAACAGCCGACCAGCTTCGTCCTTTCTGCGATACTCGTTCCCAGCACCTGGTAAACCAATCTGTAGCTTGTGTCAGTGATTTCCATTTACGAGCTGCATCTTCGCTATAATGATTCTCCTTTCGTCTCCGCACTCATTATTTATCTTGCTTAATGCTTCAAGAGCCCTTTAACGCCACCGGTCGGCATTGGTCACATTGTTTTAGCTCATAAGTGTAGATGTGGAAAATTGGAGGAGACAAGGAATAATAGATAACGCAGTGCTTATATGGACGAGTTTTTGTGTACTTTGGCCAAGTGAAACTTACAATGGTATGTCGTCTGAACTTCCATCATACGCTGGACGACATTAGCAGAGGAGAGGGGGACGGTCTTAAAGAACGTCACGAGCGTCTTGCGGACAACAGGCTGACGTGAATGCAAGCTTATTACAATGCACAGCTTGGAGCACTGTTATATTGACTGTTAACCAGCATTAGTTTTTCATTTCACAATTGGGCTATGGTATGTCTTGCACAAGTACGGGACACAGTCGTACATAGAAGGCCGACCAGCTGCCTAGTACTCAGGGACAACTGTGTTACGGTAGCCGCTAATAGAGGGCGCACAAGGCAAGACAAATTTTATGCTTCTGTCGTATATAAACAGTTCAAATGTTCTCATGTGTGTGAAATCTTATGGGACTTAACTGCTAAGGTCATGAGTCCCTAAGCTTACACACTACTTAACGTAAATTATCCTAAGGACAAACACACACACCCGTGCCCGAGGGAGGACTCGAACTTCCGCAGAGACCAGCCGCACAGTCCATGATCGCAGCGCCTTAGACCGCTCGGCTAATCCCGCGCGGCTATAAATAATTCCCAAATGGACATCCATCTACCAGACGAGAGTATAAGCTTGACCCAGATAGTACAATGACAGTATCGTGTCCACAATCACCGCCAATATGCCCCCAAATGGACAGTCTACAAGTGATCGTACTTACAATTCACTGGGTTCAGGATTAGGTCAAAGATAGATCACTACAAGTGCACAATAAACTATGGCACGCACCGTGTTCACACTGCAGTTAAGTGTTAGAACGTTTCTGTTAATAAATCATTGTAAATAATTGCTAATCTGTGTTGTCATCATTTTATCATAGGTGTTGTCTAATCCTCTTTGGTACTACAACGAGACTGTATTGTTGGTGCGTGCATGTCTTCTTCTTCTTCATGTGCCGTCTCCTCTAAGAAGGTTGGCTGTCATCATGGCAATTTCTGATCTTGATTTGTCTGATCTAAGGAGTTCTGACGTTGAACAGTTGTACCAATTTTTTAAATTGTCAATCCAGGATGTCCGTCTTCTACCCCTCGTTCTCTTCCCACAAATTTTCCCTTCTAGTATTATTTGCAATATTTTGTAATTTACTCCCCTAATAACATGGCCTAAATATTGTAGCTTCCTTACTTTAATAATTTTAATTAATTCTTTTTCCTTTCCCATTCTTCTTAGGACATCTTGATTAGTAATCCTCGACACCCAACTAATTCTAAGTATTCTTCTATATGCCCACATTTCAAAAGCTTGTAAACTGTTCACGTCCTTCTTTTTCAATGTCCACGCTTCCATTCCGTATAATAATTTTGAGAATATATAGCATCTTAGCAACCTCATTTTTGTGTTTAAACAAATGTCTCTCGAACAGAATGCATTTTTCATCTTATTAAAGATACTTCTGGCCTGTCCTATTCTCGATTTAATTTCTTCTGAGCTTTCAATCTCCTCATTTACAATTGTTCCGAGATATTTAAATTTACGTACTTGATCGACTCTTTCCCTATTGATTGTAAGATTTTCTTGTTGGTGTGTTTTAGATATCACCATGAACTTAGTCTTGCTTACGTTAAGAGTCAAGCCAAATTCTTCACTTTTTTCTGTGACTTTGTCAAGAAGTAATTGTAGATCTTTGAGGTTTCCAGCTAGTAGTGCAGTGTCATCAGCAAACCTAACATTGTTAATGTTTAGCCCATTCACTTTAATGCCAGCTATTTCATCTGATAGAGCTGCCTGGATTATGTCTTCTGAATACATATTAAACAATAAGGGTGAGAGAACACAACCTTGTCTCACACCCCTCTTTATTTCTATATCATTCGATAACTCATTTTCTACCTTCACGGTTGCGGTTTGATTGTAGTAGAGGTTATATATAATGCGGATGTCTTTCTTATCAAGTGTTTTCTTTTCTAACAATTCTATGAGATGATCATTACGAACTTTGCCAAATGCTTTATTATAATCCAGGAAGCACACATATAGTGGCTGGTTAACCTCCATACGTCGTTGCGCTAATATGTTAAAAGCAAACAATGCTTCTCTTGTACCGAGGGAACTTCTAAAACCGAATTGTGTTTCACTTATACCTTCTTCTACTTTTTTGTATATTCGTTGGTGTATAACTTTTAGAAATATCTTTAAGGTGTGACTCGTTAAGCTTATTGTACGGTGATCATTACAAGTTTTGGCATTAGCCTTTTTGGGTAATGTAACAAAGGTAGATGTCAACCAATCCCTAGGAATAATTCCCGAATTATAAATATCATTAAACAATTGTACAAATATATCTATATGGTCTATTCCTATGAGTTTGAGGATGTCATTTGGTATCTTATCCGGTCCAGGGGCTTTTCCTGTCTTTGATTTGTTGATAACATGTAAGCCATCTCATAACAGCAAGTCTCTGTAAGTCCATCTTTGTACTGGATGACTGAGCGGCTTTGGCTGTCCAGTATAAAATGTAAAAGCAAAAACACCTTCAGCCGTCTATATTTCGACTGCAATTTATTTTTGTGACCAGTTTCGAAGCTCCGCTACGCCGTCTTCAGGCCCACTGAGAGGCATGTAGGAAGAATCCAACCTCATGTACAAACCAGGTATCCAGTAGTAGATATCCGTAGACTACTTCTTGAACAACGCGATCCCTCCGTGCATCAGTTTGGGCCTACTGGGCCGTATTTCGATTGAACGTGAGGCTGGATTCCTCCAACACATCGCTCAGGGACCCTGAACATGGTGTAGTGAAACGCCGGAAGTGGTCACGTAAATACATTCGAAACATAGATGGCTGAAAGTGAAGATGTTTTTCATGTTACATGACATAACAGGAACTATTTTCGATAATAAGAGGTTCTCTATCATCAACATATCCGCCCCTGGTAGCTGAGTGGTCAGCGCGACGGAATGTCATACCTAATGGCTCGGGTTCGATTCCCGGCTGGGTCGGAGATTTTCTCCGCTCAGGGACTGGGTGCTGTTTTGTCCTCGTCTTCACCATTTCATCCCCATCGACACACAAGTCACCGAATGCTCTTTCGAAAAGAGATCCTTTATTTGAGTATTGTTGTGTTATTATTTCACAGTGAAGTTCAAATGGTTCAAATGGCTTTGAGCACTATAGGACTTAACTTCTGAGGTCATCAGTCCTCTAGAACTACGTAAACCTAACTAACCTAAGGACATCACACACATCCATGCCCGAGGCAAGATTCGAGCCTGCGGCCGTAGCAGTCGCGCGGTTCCGGACTGAAACGCCTAGAACCACTCGGCCCCAGCGGCCTACCACAGTGAAGTTCTTCTTTTAGATTCGTGAGGTTTGTTACTCCATTCTCTGATTACCTTAAAGCTAAGACCATTCACGGGCACAGATATGCTGGTGTTGTTAAGCTGGTTGTGAACAGTTTATTTTGTCGATACTTACGGCTGCCAGGTGGAATATGTAGCACACTACAGTGGTTCTGCAATCATCACACCAGTTATGAACAGTGGCAAGAAACCAGACAGTTGCCTTTATGGGTCTGGTGTCACATATCGATAACACCCTACCGGTATCATAAAGTCGGCAACATAAGGGCAAGTTTTCGTCACACGGCGATAAAGGTCGCGCGGGATCTGGCGTACCCAAAGGTGCACGCGTGCTGAGCGCCCTCTAAGCACTAAACTAAACCCCATCGAAACAGGCCTGTGGCCGAGCGGTACTGACCGACCACCGTGTCATCCTCAGTCTATTGGAGTCACTGAATGCGGATATTGAAGGTCATGTGGTCAGCACACCGCTCTCCCGGTCTTTGTCAGCTTTAGTGACCGGAGCTGCCACTTCTCAATCAAGTACGTCCTCAATTTGTCTCACATGGGCAGAGTGCACCCTGCTCGCCAACAGCGCTCGGCAGACTGGACGGTCATCCATCTAAGTGCTAGCCCAGCCCAAAAGCAATTAGCTTCGATGACGGGAACCAGTGTTACCACTGCGGCAAGACCACCGGCATGAGCACCACAATATAGGATGACCGGCGGGAGACACACAGCCACTCGCTCTAGGAATCTCTTCACTGCATGACGCTGTGCATACGCCGCCTTGTCCTGACTCTGACACTATCGTTCGTGCTTTAGTAGAGAGGGCCCCCATCCTTCTTGCTACGGTATGAGTGGGACAGCACTTCTTGCTGCATTATTTGTAATGAATCTGCGTACGAATTGGAGATAGCTACCAGTTAAGTAAAGATTTTGTTTACTGCATTTTCTCGTTTGCTCGTCATTTCTGCTCCTGTCCAGATCTCCTACGGCGAAAGCGGCTGCACACATTACCGGTGTGTATGAAATAGTGCACAACACTGGTCATTACCCCGCCTGCTTATACACTACTGGTCATTAAAATTGCTACACCACGAAGATAACGTGCTACAGACGTGAAATTTAACCGACAGGAAGAAGGTGCTCTGATATGCAAATGGTTAGCTTTTCAGAGCATTCACACAAGGTTGGCGCCGGTGGCGACACCTACAACGTGCTGACATGAGGAAAGTTTCCAATAGCAGTTGACCGTCGTTTCCTAGTGAAACGTTGTTGTGATGCCTCGTGTAAGGAGGAGAAATGTGCTCCATCACGTAGCCTATCGCGATTGCGGTTTATCGTATCGCAGCATTGCTGCTCGCGTTGGTCGAGATCCAATGACTGTTAGCAGAATATGGAATCGGCCGGTTCGAGAGGGTAATACGGAACGACGTGCTGGATCCCAACGGCCTCGTATCACTAGCAGTCGAGATGACCACCATCTTATCCGCATGGCTGCGGTTATCCTCGACGCTGCATCACAGACAGGTCGCATCCGTGTTTGGCGACATCGAGGTGAACGCACATTGGAAGCGTGTTTTCGTCATCACCATACTGGCGTATCACCCGGCGTGATGGTTGGGGGTGCCACTGGTTACACGTCTCGGTTACCTCTTGTTCGCATTGACTACACTTTTGAACAGTGGACGTTACCTTTCAGATGTTTTACGACACGTGGCTCTATCCTTCATTCGATCCCTGCGAAATCCTAGATTTCAGCAGGATAATGCACGGCCGCATGTTGCAAGTCCTGTACGGGCCTTTCTGGATACAGAAAATATTCGACTGCAGCCCTGGACAGCACATTCTCCAGACCCCTCACCAATTGAAAACTTCTGATCAATTGTGGCCGAGCAACTGGCTCGTCACAATACGCCAGTCACTACTCTTGATGAACTGTGGTATGGTGTTGAAGCTGCGTGGGCTGATGTACCTGTACACGCCATCCAAGCTCTGTTTGACTCAATGCCCAGGCGTATCAAGGCCGTTGTTACGGCCAGAGAAGGTTGTTCTGGGTACTGATTTCTCAGGATCTATGCATCCAAACTGCGTGAAAATGTAAACACATTTCAGTTCTAGTATAATATATTTGTCCAATGAATACCCGTTTATCATCTGTATTTCTTCTTGGTTTAGCTATTTTAATGGTCAGTAGTGTAGGGTGAGCGGCGGCAGACACACAGCCACTCGCGCTAGGAATCTTTTCGCTGCATGGCGCTATTCATACGCCGCCTGGTCCTGTCACTGACACTATCGTTCGTGCTTTAGTTTAGGCCGGCCGGGGTGGCCGAGCGGTTCTAGGCGCTATAGTCTGGAACCGCGCGATGGCTACGGTCGCAGGTTCGAATCCTGCCTCGGGCATGGATGTGTGTGATGTCCTTAAGTTAGTTAGATTTTTTGTAGTTCTAAGTTCTAGGGTATTGATGACTTCAGAAGTTATGTCCCATAGTGCTCAGAGCCATTTGAACCAAGCCTTTAGTTCAGAGGGCGTCATCCTTGTTGCTACGGTATGAGTGGGACTGTACTTCTTGCTGCATTATTTGTGAGTCTGCGTATGCATGGAGATAGCTACCAGTTAAGTAAAGCTTTTGTTTACTGCATTTGCTCGTTCGCTCATAATTTCTGCTCCTGTCCGGATTTCCTACGGCGAAAGCGGCTGCGTCACTCTTCAGTGCACCACCTTACCGTTGAGTACGAAGTAGTACATAACAGTGGGCACTGCGATGATTCTATAGCCCTGCTCGCCCCCCCTGCTGAGGGACGGAAGAGAGGCGGCTCCTCGGCGGCGTACCGCGCAGCAGACGAGGCGGAGTGCAAACACGTGGCGGCGTGTCGGCGGCGGCCGTGTGGCGGCTGCAAGATTGATGCGTGCGGACGCCGCTTCCTGCGACTACTGGCCGCTGGCCGCTGACTACTGGCTGCCGGCTACTGGCGTTGCATTATTGACGGCGGGCACTGTCGGGCCGCCTGCTATTGGCAGCGATGCACCGCCCAAGGCATCCGTCTGCCCGCCGGCTCACCGCCCGCGACATGTCAGGCAAGCCGGGCGGCCGCTCAGCCTGCGGTTACAACAGGGGGTCACAGAGGCGAGCTAAGAGTGTAGAGTGCGCCAGGTGATGCCCTGACAGTGTCGTATCCCGGTAGCCATGTGCTTGCACTCTCCTGAATACGCAAAAGATGTTACCTGTCTCGGAGTTCCGTCTAGTGGCGGACGTTGATATGCCTCACTGTTAACATCAGGGGCTTGGAACGTAGAGGGTTCGTACCTGTCAGATGTCTTGCGATGGTGAGAGGCAATGGTCCCTTGTAATCACGACAGTGATATTGGTAGAAGGTCCGAAGGTAGAAGGAAGAGCTCTTGCTCGGAATTATGGAACCAGTTTAGCGGATACAGGCCCATGGAAAAACTAGTAGAAGCCGACATGGGAGAAGATCAGTATGGATTCCGTAGAAATATTGGAACACTTGAGGCAATACTGACTCTACGACTCATCTCAGAAGCTATATTAAGAAAAGGCAAATCTACGTTTCTAGCATTTGCAGACTTAGAGAAAGCTTTTGACAGTGTTGACTGCAATACTCTCTTTCAAATTCTGAAGGTGGTAGGTGTAAAATACAGGGAGCGAAAGGCTATTTACAAATTGTACAGAAACCAGATGGCAGTTATAAGAATTGAGGGGCATGAAAGGGAAGCAGTGGATGGGAAGGGAGTGAGACAGGGTTGTAGCCTATCCCCGATGCTACTCAATCTGTATATTGAGCAAGAAGTAAAGGAAACAAAAGAAAAATTCGGAGTTGTAATTAAAATCCGTGGAGAAGAAATAAAAACTTTGAGGTTCGCCGATGACATTGTAATTCTGTCACAGACAGCAAAGGACTTGGAAGAGCAGCTGAACGGAATATACAGTGTCTTAAAAGGAAGATATAAGATGAACATCAACAACAGCAAAACGAGGATAATGGGATGTAGTCGAATTAAATCGGATGGTGCTGCGGGAATGCGATTAGAAAATGAGACGCTTAAAGTAGTAAACGAGTTTTGCTATTTGGGGAACAAAATTACTGACGATGGTCGAAGTAGAGAGGATATAAAATGTAGACTGGCAATGGCAACGAAAGCGTTGCTGAAGAAGCGAAATTTGCTAACATCGAGTATAGATTTAAATGCCAGGAAGTCGTTTCTCAAAGTATTTGTATGGAGTGTAGCCATTTATGGAAGTGAAACGTGGATGAAAAATAGTCTAAACAAGAAGAGAATAAGAGCTTTCGAAATGTGGAGCTACAGAAGAATGCTGAAGATTAGATGTGTAGATCAAATAAGTAATGAGGAGATATTGAATAGAATTGGAGAAGAGAAATTTGTGGCACAACTTGACTAGAAGAAGGGATCGCGTGGTAGCGCATATTCTGAGGCATCAAAGAATCACCAATGTTGTATTGGAGGGAGGCGTGGAGGGTAAAAATCGTAGAGGAAGACAAAGAGATGAATACACTAAATAGATTCAGAAGGATGTAGGTTGCAGTAGGTACTGGGAGATGAAGACGCTTGCACAGGATAGAGTAGCATGGAGAGCTGCATCAAATCAGTCTCTGGACTGTAGACCACAACAACAATTACACGGGGGATTCAGATGTAACTGTACACAATTCGTGGGTGTCACGTACGCACCAAAATAACAGTAACGCTTTCCTAAAATTGCTTTACGCCCGAGCTATGATGTATAATGTCATTTGTCTGGGCCAATGCAAGCTTCTGGCGTATCGTGCTCGCCTGCATATCGACTAATGTCGCTTCGTACACCCCTCTACACTATCACGAAATGTCTTTGTCTAACTGACTTGGGTGTGGCCCGTTGTACTCTATGGCGCTTTTGTAGTTTGTCGGCATCAGACGTATTACGTATCTCCATTCTGTCGCTAGTTCATAGACTACACTCTTTGTGTACAGTACGATGGGGTACTCAAACGGTTAATGCGTGGACATGCATCTTCTTTATCGTGTGACAAGGCAATGCACGATGAGCAAGACGACGGTATATGGAAATGTTTCCAGGCAGAACAGTACCAAACCATCAGGCTTTTAAGGAAATACGCCACGGTTCGGTCGGCCTCAAATGGATGGAGTGGGTGCTGGGAACATCCTGGAAATGTTAGATGAAGATTCGGCCACACGTAGCCGCCGTATAAGTGTCATAGGAATTCCTCAATTAACTGTACGGCGTCTGGTTCAAAAAGAGCAGTTCCACCCGTTTAAGCAGCAAAAGATACAGGAACTGACATCTGTAGACTATCCTAGACGTCAGAATTTCTGTCAGTGGTTACTCGAGCGTCATGCCGCTGATCCACTGTTCGGTCGCCGGATACAGTTTACTGATGAGAGGGTCTTTACCCTGTGCGGGTATCGTGAATGCTCATAACATCCAAGTGTGGGAGTATGGCCGTTGTGGCCGAGCGGTTCTAGGCGCTTCAGTCTGGAACCGCGCGACCGCTACGGTCACAGGTTCGAGTCCTGACTCGGGCATGGATGTGTGTGATGTCCTTACGATAGTTAGGTTTAAGTAGTTTTAAGTTCTAGGGGGCTGATGACCTCAGATATGAATTCCCATAGTGCTCAGAGCCATTTGAACCATTTCTTTGTGGGCGTATGAAAATCCTCGCGTAACTACTGTACAAGAATATCCTCATCTGTTTACAATGGACATTTGCTGTGGTATTGTGGACAGTCAGTTACTCGGACCGCACGTTATTCCGCAGCGCCGACTGGCAGAGTCTGTCGCCAGTTTTTGGACCATGAATTGGATGGTCTGTTTCATGATGTCTTACTCACTACATGTACGAAGGTTTGGTTTATATACGACGATGCCCCTCCATATTTCAGTCGCGAGGCAAGGTAGTATCTCAATTTTGCTTATCCCTATAAGTGGATACGTCGTGCAGGACCAGCTGATTGGCCCGCCATATCTGGGGATGTTACTGTTAACACCCTCGCCACTCCCCTCCCCCCCCCCCCCCCCCCCCCGACTCCCCGCACTGCTGGAATATCTGGGGCCGCCTCAAGAAGCTCGTGTACTACAGCAGAGAACTGAAAATGGCAGTGCATCTCCGCAAACTGAAACTGAGATGGAAAGGAGCGTGCAACATTCTGAGAGCGGTAAGACGTTGAGCACGTTACTGTTTTCGACTACATGGACATCATTTTTTAACATGTTCTGGGGTAAACGAATTGTACGTAGTTGCGTTGAATTCCTGGTTTCTTCGTATCGTTGCTTTCTGAAGAGAGTTATTTTGTGCTGTTTGTGGTACGCTCGTGATTACTACTCTACTACATATCTCGGAAATAAAGCAATCTCGCACAAGACTTCATTTAACAATTTACTCTTATATATATATATATATATATATATATATATTGTGTGTGTGTGTTTGTGCAGAAGAAGTCAGTGATAAGATTAGCTGATGACGTTGCTATCTTTAGTGAAAATGAAGATTGCAGGGCCTGTTCAATGGAATGAACAATCTAACGACCATTCACTATAGATTGAGGGATAACTGAAGAAAACCGAAATTATCAAGGAGTAGAAGAAATGAGATTGGCAATAATTGTAACATCAAAGTTGTAGACTCCGAAGTAGACGAATTAAACAGATCTACTGTCTTGCGAGCAAAAAACACATGGCAGGTGAAGCAAGCAGGACATAAAAAGCAGACTAGCGAAGGCAAAGAAGGCATTCCGGTCCAAGAGAACTCTGCTCGTATCCAATATAGGCTTTCATTTGAGGAAGAAATTTCTGAGATGTGCGTTCGAAGCACAGCGTTGTATGACAGTAAATCATAGACAGTAAGAGAAGCAGGAAAGAAGAGAATCGATGCGTTTGAGATGTGGTGCTAGAGAAGAATATTGAAAATTAAGTGCAGCGATAAGGTATTGGTGAGTGACGAGGAAGTTCCCGACAGAATGGGCAAGGAGGAGGAACAGAATGATAGAATATGTGTTAGGAAATCATGGAATAAATTCCAGTTGACTGGAATAAATCCAAAAATTGTTCTAGGACGTAGGGTCTAAGTGCAACTCTGTGACGAGGAAACTAGCACAAGAGGCGGATTGGTGGTGGGCTGCGTCAAACTAGTCAGAAAATGACTAAAAAGAGGTATATGTGCAATACGCAATACTTATTGAACAGAAAATAACACCTAGAATGTTCTCCTGTCCGTAACTTACCTCGACTACACGTGATCATAGAAATGACAGCTCATGATGCCAGTTACATTATCAATACTAAGACCATTCTCTGTCTTTTATAAGTAATTTGGGATAGGCCCATTTGTAGCCCTCGGATGACATAGGCCCTCACACATTTATGTGTGAATTGAATATTTTAGTGACTTGCTAATGTCTAGAAAATAACTCACTTGTCCATCCAACACTCAATACTCTGTGATCGATGGCCGTTGGCTACATGACTACTCCATTGTTGCACTGCTCGCTTCTTCTCTGTTATATGTTACGCATTTGACAATCTGCTTCCTATCTGTCTGGCTGAGTTGGGGGAATCTGCGAAAAGAAATTCATATGCCTCGATATTCTACATGGCAAGACACTAATATAGGCCTCTTTACCTATAAGCGATAACAGACTTGAAGACATCAAATTTGGGCTCAAAATCATTTGACCCTCTTGCATGTATACATTGTAATATGGGTGTAACTGCTTTTCTTTAGATAAACTTAACTCTTCTTCTCCTGGTGTTCCTACAGGTGGCATTAAAATATGTACAACTTATCTTCAGGACCGCTTATATTAATTTACATTGTATCTAAGTCTCGCTTTCGCAACCGCAATGGTTGCTATTTCGAATCCGGATTGTTGAGAAATTTTTCATCTTCACTTTCATGATGATTGTGCCGTGGACACGCCCGTCTTCCTAGATGACAACAGCCTTGTTCACATGTTCACAGGGCGGCACGCACGCCGCACTGGTTTGACGAACACGCGGGTGCGCTGTACTAACCAGCTTGTTATCCCGCAGAAAATCACAATACACCGCGCCAACGTCATGTTATAAATTCTAAACCTCTGCGAGGCTGCTATTTTCCCCATGCCACGCAGAACTTTGGGTTCACGTCTGTAATGTGTTATCCGGCCCCAGTTGGATTACTGAATAGCGTCACAAATTTCCTATTGATCTACACGCATACCCTAGATATTAATACTTTATTTTCGTAGTCTTGTTTTATTTAACGCGGTGGGATTCACAGAGCTGTTTACCTTAAAAGATCCATGTTCGCGTTTCGCTCAGTGATAAATAACTCAAACGTTTTCACACAAATGCAATAATTTTCAGACGTGTACCTAGCCTCTGTTCGCTTAGAGGCTCTTTAAGTGGCTCGAGTTGTAGCCTTGCCCGTATTCGTTCGTCTCGGCTTGTAGAAGTCATGGTGTTTGCTACGAGTTATCAAGTCGAGAATTTTGCACAGCAGTTATCTTGCAGTCGCATCTCCACGCCATACCGAGGTCGAACGCGGCGGCTGTAGTGTGGCCCAGGCACGTAGCCTTGTAACGTTCTAATTTTCTCCAACCATATCTGCGTGCATCGATGTGTTACCTGCTTACTGGCTCATTTGACATGATTTTCAAAATACTAAGACATCATGAAGCAGACCACCCAATTCATGTTCCAAAAACTGTCGACATACTCCGCCAGTCGGCGCTGCGGAATAACGTGCGGTCCGAGTAACTGACTGTCCACAGTATCACACCAAATGGTCATTGTAGCCGGCCGGGGTGGCTAAGCGGTTCTAGGCGTTACAGTCTGGAACCGCGCGACCACTACGGTCGCAGGCTCGAGTCATGCCTCGGGCATGGATGTGTGTGATGTCCTCAGGTTAGTTAGGTATAAGTAGTTCTAAGCTCTAGCGGACTGATGACCTCAGAAGTTAAGTCCCATAGTGCTCAGAGCTATTTGAACCATTTATTCATTGTAAACAGATGAGGATGTTCTTATACGGTAGTTACGCGAGGATTTTCATACGCCCACACGTGGATGTTATGAGCATTTACGATACCCGCACGGATAAATACGGTCTCATCTGTAAACAGTATCTGAACAGTGGATCAGCCCCTTGACGCTCGAGTAACCACTGACATCTATGGTAGTCTACATATGTCAGGTCCTGTACGTTCTGCTGTTTAAACGGGTGGAACTGCTCTCTTCGAAGCAGACGCCGTACA
The DNA here is from genome assembly GCF_021461395.2 of Schistocerca americana. NCBI lineage: Eukaryota > Metazoa > Arthropoda > Insecta > Orthoptera > Acrididae > Schistocerca > Schistocerca americana. The sequence continues at coordinate 631,055,957 of NC_060123.1, read as the reverse complement.
GTTGATTGAGGAATTACTATGACACTTATATGGTGGCTACGAGTGGCCGGATCTTCATCTAACATTTCCAGAATGTTATCATCACCCACTCCATTCAGTTGAGGCCGACCGAACCGTGGCGCTCCAAGAAAGCCGTATTTCCTTAAAAGCCTGTACACAGCCGTGAAAGTCTGATGGTTTGGTACTGTTCTGTTTAGAAACATTTCCATATACCGTCGTCTTGCTCCTCGTGCATTGCCTTGTCACACGATAAAGAAGATGCATGTCCTCGCATTAACCGTTTGAGTACCCCATCGTACTGTACACAAAGAGTGTAGTTTATGAACTAGCGACAGAATGGATATACGCAATACGTCTGATGCCGACAAACTACAAAAGGGCCATAGAGTACAACGGGCCACACGCAAGTCAGTTAGACAAAGACATTTCGTGACAGTGTAGAAGGGTGTACGAAGCAACATTAGTCGATATGCAGGCGAGCACGATACGCCAGAAGCTTGCATCGGCCCAGGCTAATGACATTATACATCATAACTCGGGTATAAAGCAATTTCAGGAAAGCGTATATATATATATATATATATATATATATATATATATATTGTGTTTGTTCAGAAGAAGTCAGTGATAACATTAGCTGAGGACGTTGCTATCTTTAGTGAAAATGAAGATTGCAGGACCTGTTCAATGGAATGAACAATCTAAGGGCTATTGACTACAGACTGAGGGCTAACTGAAGAAAGCCGAAATTAGTAAGGAGTTGAAGAAATGAGATTATAAATAATTTTAACATCAAAGTTGTAGACAGCGAAGTAGACGAATTAAACAGTTCTACTGTCTTGCAAGCGAAATAGCACGAAATAGCACAGGGCAGATGAAGAAAGCAGGATATAAGAAGCATCCAATATAGGCCTTCATTTAGGGAAGAAATTTCTGAGATGTGCGTTCGAAGCACAGCGTTGTGTTGTAGGAAATCATGGACAGTGAGGAAACCACAAAAGGAAAGAATCGATGCGTTTGAGATGTGGTGCTAATGAAGAATATTGAAAATTAATTGTAGCGATAAGGAACTGGCGAGTGACGAGGAAGTTCTCGGCAGAATGGGCAAGAAGAAGGAACGGAGTGATAGAATATGTGTTAGGAAATCATGGAATAAATTCCAATTGATTGGAATAAATCCAAAAATTGTCCTAGGACGTAGGGTGTAAGTGCAATAGTGACGAGGAGGCTAGCACAAGAGGCGGATACGTGGTGCGCTGCATCGACCTAGTCAGAAAATGATTAAAAAGAGGCATATGTGCAATACGCAATATTTATTGAACATAAAATAACACCGTCTAGAATGTTCTCCCGTCCGTAACTTACCTCGACTACAAGAGATCATACAAATGATAGCTCATGATGCCAGTTACATTATCAATACTAAGTCCGTTCTCTGTCTTTTATACCTAATTTGGGATAGACCCTTTTGTATCCCTCGGATGACATAGGCTCTCACCCATTTATGTGGGTCGTGAATTTGCTAATGACTTGGTAAAGTCTAGAAAATAACAGATTTGTCCATCTTGCACTCAATTCTCTGTGACAGATGGCCGTTGGCTACATTACTCCACTGTTACACTGCTCGCTTCTTCGCTGTTATGTGTTACGCATTTGACAACCTGCTTCCTGTCTGTCGTGAGTAAACACTGCTAGCATCTGCCTGATACTGGCTGAGTTGAGGGAATTTGCGAAAAGAAATTCATATGCCTCAATATTCTACATGACACACACTAATATAGGCTTCTTTACCTATATTTCACAACAGATTTCAGGACAACAGATCTGGGCTCAAAATCATTTGGCCCTCTTGCACGTACACATTGTAATATGGGTGTAACTGCTTTTCTTTAGATCAGCTTAACTCTTCCCGATGCTCGTACAGGTGGCACTGAAACATATACAACTTATCTTCAGGACCACTTACATTTATTTACATTGTAATCTAAGTTTCGCTTTCGCAACCGCAATGTTTGCTATTACGAATCCGTATTGTTGAGAAATTTTTCATCTTCAATTTCATGATGATTGTGCCGTGGACACGCCCGTCTTCCAAGATGACAACAGCCTTGTTCACATGTTCACAGGGCGGCACGCTCGCCGCACTGGCTTGACGAACACGCGGGTACGCTGTACTACTTCGGCTCGCCCGCTTAATCGCCAGATTGTTATCCCGCAGAAAATCACAATACACCGCGCCAGCGTCATGTTATAAATTCTAAACCTCTGTGCAGCTGATTTATTTCCCTTGCCACGCAGAACTTTGGATTCACGTCTGTAATGTGTTATCCACCGCAGTTGGATTACTGAATAGCGTCACAAATTTCCTGTTGATCTACACGCATACCCTCGATATTAATACTTTCTTTTATGTTCTGGTTTTATTTAACACGGTGGGATCCACAGAACCATTTACCTTAAAAGGTCCATGTTCGCGTTTCGCGCAGTCATAAATAACTCAGACGCTTTCACGCAAATGGAGGTGCCCAATATGTGACAGAGTAGAAATCATTTTCAGACGTGTACCGAGCCCCTGTTGGCTGGAGTTGTAGCCTTGTCCGTATTCGTTCCTCTCGGCTTATGGACGTCATGGCGTTTGCTGCAAGTTATCAAGTCGAGAATTTTTGCACAGCAGTTATCTTGCAGTCTTATCTCCACGCCATGCCGAGGTCGACCGCAGCGGCTGTAGTGTGGCCCCAGCACGTAGCCTTGTAATGTTCTAGTTTTCGCCAACCATATCTGCGTAGATCGATGTGTTATCTGCTTACTGGCTCATTTAACATGATTTTCAACATACGTAATTCTTTCTCAATATTAAATCATACCATGTATCAGCCTCACGACTGCGAGCAGGTCACATGAATCTCTTACCCAATATTAGCTCCACATCGTCGAATGTAAATTTAATAATAATATTAATTATTATTATTACTATTATATTTTCTTAAAGGCGCCTTATCCGATATTTATGGCATACATGTGAATAATTTCTACGAGTTGCCTATGTATTAATTATCCCTACTGAAGCTTGTGATACATTCGTTTCTGAAATAAAATGTTTTTCATCATCGGCTCTTTACATTCCCAACCTTCCGACTACGGCCAACCGTGAATCCAGGTCCATGGAGGTAGGTGGCGTTGTTCCATACACAAGCTAGAATCTGTTTTCTTCTGTACCTGACCTAAATTGCGTCATCAGTCTGCACACTGAAGGCAGTAACAGTGGAACAAGTTTATGACAAACTTCAATTTAGCGATGTGTAATTTGCTTAGTACAACACATCTTGCAGACAGATCACAACTTTTAAACAGGGCTTAGGAGAGGCATGTGAAAACCTTTACCGGAGTAAGCGTGAAACAATGACCAACGAATAACTTGAGAGAAAAACACGCTTCGTTGAGGCTACCCCTAATTAACACACTTATTGATTCCTATGTGCAATTAAAGGCCAACTATATTAATTACTTGGTAACCACTAACTTGGCGAAGTGTAAGCTATTACATTTAACTAAGCACGGACAGATTATTGCAGCAGCATCGAAATTCTGATCGTACGAAATCTGTAAATCTCTCAATTTACATATAGTGAACAACGTAATAAACAATTTTGTCAAGCTTTTTTGGCAGTACAGCCCAGTTAAGTCTGACTGCAGTTCTAAACGCTACTATGAACGGTTGATTGCTTACCAAAGTCTTAAGAGTGTGACTAAACGTCATTCAAATCCTCGAACGTAAGTTGTGAGGCTTATTCTCTCTTTCTCTTACCCTTCAGTAGAGTAGAACAACAGTTCACCATGGAGTGAAGTGCAAGTTAAACTGCGGTGTGGGTACCAGAGACCCGTGGATCAATAAATGAACTTCCGCACCAGTAATGTTAACGAACAGGTATCAGGGAGCATGCTCGACAACATAATGTATTCTCTTTGGACACTGTGAGTGCATGTGACGTGAATAGTACAGCAGACGATGACACTGTTAATTACCTTCTGTAGAGGGACCTAGTGTGGACTTTAGAGCAAGGGCTTCTGGTTTCTAACAGTCCACATACATAATGCCCCTGATCCTCTAAAAGACTCCCAACTGCTATGTCACACATACAAAGTTCATGCAACTTACACTTATGCGAGCCTGTAGAACGATTTGGTGTTTTGATAATACAGCACAGCTGTTCCTCGGGCAGTTTCATCTTAACATCACTGAACATACTAGTGCACTATGATGCGCCATAGTTGGAGTCATAGGTGATGGAATAAAATACTTGAGTAATAAGAACAAAGATCATGTGATAACGTCATAACATCATTGACTCATACTCTGAATAACGTTTGCGGCGTCACAGCATTCGAGCAGAATATTTTGTTTTACTGATAAAGATGTGACACATTTTTCCAGTGAAACAGTGTGTGTGTACTTACAAAACTGTGTCATAATTTTATCAGTAAAGTGAAACCTGAAACAGGTGAAAGTACAAGGTGGTAGAAGCAACAACGTTCCACAAATGAACCGTCTGGGAGCTAGTTGAGAATGTGCAGTTACGAACTGCTCCTGACTTGGGCATGAAGTAGTTTGGTAGTTGGTGGAAATACATTAGAAATGTAAACTGAATGAGTTCAATCCCTACAGTTCTCGTGGAACGACGACTGTGGAAACTAAACATATTTTGAATCGGTATACCCCATTTGGTTTAAGCTTGTCTCTAAAAATCATCTTTCTTGTTAGTTATACAGGTCTCTGAGGGTTGGTTCCCATCGTCTACTGCACAATGTAATATTCTTCGTCTAGCAGTTTTCCAAAGCTCACTTTTCAATTACTGTTGACATTCCAGTGTTTCAATAAATTTCGCTCTGCAGGATAAAATTTTTATAAATTTCTTTTTGATTTTTCTTCGAAAATATGGCGCAGTGAAATTTTAAATGTCAAGTTCTGCTCTAAAACAAAATCCTTAGAACAATTAATTATACCATAGGATCACCTTGGTGTTGAAGCCGTCTGTCCATTTTTGCTTACAAATAAATTTGTTTTTGGAAGGAGTCCACCTTTGCAAGGGGTCCTCCTTGAGCAGAACAGTTTCTTTTTCTTTTCTTCTATTGCCCAGACATGTTTGGCTGGACTTTCAGCGCAATCACTGGGCTTTGATTTTCTTTCTTGTCAGCATTTGCTGTAGTTTTTGTGGTTCCCGCTCTTTTTATGTTTTGCGGTACAGCTACTTTCCTTTCACAGTCTGCCATCTTTTCTGCTTTCACCTTTATCTTCACTGTGAGAAACTACACTCTTTAACTGTCACTGCCACTGTTTACTGACCGGTAGTTTGCGACAGTAACAGTGAAAGTTAAACACCGCAATTTACAAACAGTGGCAGTGAAAGATAAATAGTGCAGTTTTTCACAGTGAAGATACAGGGAAAACCAGAAAAAATTACAGTCTTTGATAGGAAAAACACTGTAATGCAAAACATAAAAAAACGGGAAAACCACAGCATATGGTAACGAGGAAGGAAATAAAAGCGCGCTGATGCTGCCGAAATTCCAGCAAAACATGTATGGGCAATAACAAAAAAAAAAAAAAAAAAAAATGAAAAGAACTGATTTTTGCTTAAGGTGGACTGTTTCCAAAAACAAATTTATGCCATAGGGATATGTTCAGCGACCTCTACAGTTTGCTGACATTTGTTAAATCATGAGGGTATCGGGAGAGGAGTGTGCGAAACCTAAACACTCGAACGGCTGTAAGGAACAGAGTGGATGAAAAAGCGTAATTACAGCCGCAATAAAAACGAAATCGAGGTGGGTGGTCAAGTACCCAAGCGAAAGGATGATTGGTTGGTTCGGGAGAGGGGACCAAACAGCGAGGTCAACGGTCCCATCGGATTAGGAAAGGATGGGGAAGGAAGTCGGCCGTCGGCCGTACCCTTTCGCAGGAACCATCCCGGCGTTTGCCTGAAACGAATTAGGCAAATCACGGGAAACCTAAATCAGGATGGCCAGACGCGGGTTTGAATCGTCGACCTGCCGAATGTGAGTCCAGTTTGCTAGCCCACCTCGCTCGGTGCGAAAGGATGACAGATGGACTAAGGGATGTTGGGGGTTGTTAGGAGGAAGGGACCAAACCGCGAGGTCATCGGTCTCATAGGATTAGGGAAGGACGGGGAAGGAGGTCAGCCGTGCTCTTTCGAAGGAAACATCCCGGCATTTGCCTGGAGCGATTTTGTGAAGTCGCACTAAGGCATGTCTTTGCTGCATTCAAGGAGACAGGAAAAGACCAAAGCAACGACCTAATGAGTGGTGGGTAGATAAAAAAGAAAGTTGTTGCCACCTGAGTACAGATGGCTGAAGGTCGTAGTGATAGGCCAAGTGTAGAGGAGACTTTTATCCGGCAGGAAATATCAAACTGCTGTTGATGATCTGAAGAACTTCTTGGTGCCAAATTCTTCATTGTGAAAGGGTATCTACAAAGCCTAAAACACTCCATAAGAGTCAAAACATAAAAGCCGCTGTCAGTTCCTGCACGAGTCATGTATCTCACGCCGTTTTTTTGTTGTTGAGTTGTTTAACCTAGAGATTCGTTAGATGTGCTCTCCAAGCTAGTCTACCCTGGGCAAGCCACTTCATCTCTGCATAATTACTCTCCCTTTATACAGCTTACTTTAGTGCAGCTTTGGTGACCCAAACCCACCTCCCTCCCCCCCCCCCCCTCCCCACCGTTACCATACTGACGAATACTTGATGCCTCAGTGCGTAACCTTTCAACTTATCCCTGTTCAACTGTTCATTAGTTACCCAATCGTTCCGTTTATTGGCCAGCTTCCTTCTATAGCAGTGTGTTTCAAAAGCTCTTGTTCTCTTATAGTATGTAGTGTTTTTCGTCCATTTGTCACTACACTACAAGGCTATAACTGAGACAATTAATTTCATAAATGAATTCCTAACACTTCCTTTGATATTCGATGTTAACAAAGTACTCTTTGCAAGCGACTCTTTCTTGCAGATGCCATTCTACACTTCATGTTCCATGCGCTCCCTATTGTGGTCGTTGTCAATTATTTTGCTGCCATAATAGCCCAACTCGTTCATTACTTTCATTGTCTGATTTCCTAATGTAATTTCCTCAGCATCATTCCATTATGATTATTTTATTGGGAACCTGAATTAATTCTCGCTGTTGACGAAGAGAGGCAGTTGTTGTATTTAAGCAGCCATAGCAAGGACAGCGACACGAGACTTATTTGACGGTATAAACATTATGCTGTCAGATCTGTGTGATTTTCGAATGGAATCACAACACCATACTTATTTTGTGCCTTAAACTTGTCAGGTTTTTTACCTACAAAACAATATTTGCAGAAGGTGTCGACCCTCTGCTTCTGATGTCCTCTCCGGAAATTTGCTGCGGAAATTCATTATTTGCTCGTGAAACCGTGCAGAGACGATGCTTTGTCGGAAACAACACTCAGAAATTGGTTTTGACGATTAAAAGACGATAATTTTGAGGTGAGTATCAAAATGCGTCGTCATCGGCTGCTGCTGCGACCGGGTCAGATGATGAATGCTGACCGCTTCGAAGCGCATTTACTCAAACTGAATCTTGCTCTAAAAGACAAATATCCACAATGTGCCTAGAGACATGGCAACGTCATTCTGCTTCACGACAGTGCCAAAAAGATGTTGCAAATAGAGTGAAGGAAGCTTGAAGACACTTCGATGCCATGTCTTGTATCTCCCTCTTCCACCCTCCCCATCCCGCACTATTCACCAGACACTGCCGCTTCCAGTAACCAATTGTTCTGTCCGTGCAGCGTGACCTTTCTGAACAACATGTCACATTTGTCAACGATCTCGAAAACTGGCCCCAGGAGTGGATAATCACCCAAAAAAAAAAAAAAAAAAACAAAAAAAAAAAAAACTTGAAATTTTTTGTCGTCTGTTCCTCTCGTTATCCGAAAATCGAAAAGTAGGAAAATGCTGTAGGTACCAACGGACACTACTTTTGGTAAATTATCTTACATCATTCTGTTAAAGTAAACGTTTGGTTTCTGTCCAAAAAATTAAAAACAAGATCCGGCGAGAATTAATACAGTTATAGCATCGTACAAAATATCCACCTGTCATGTACCCCTATACCTAGATAGTCGGATGACTTCACGTTTAATATTAGTTCACTCCTTTAGGGTTGACACTAAAACTGCAGTTCTTGGCAGGTGAACCGTTCCATTACTCAGTGCTCAGATAAAATGTATTTGTTGTGTATGGTACCTAGTACACGTAAGTTGTAGATAGTTCACGTCTCCTTCTTCACTGCATAAATTGCATTTTGGAAATACCTTCAATCATATTCTGAACATGTGAGTTGAAAATTTGATAGCCCAAGTCCTTTTCCCTCTCTGACATAATTGCATTGTCACTGACAAATCTCAAAGGTTTTATTCCTTGTCCCTGAACTTGGACACTCTTCACAAATATTTCTTTAATTTCCATTACTGTTTACTCTGTGTACGTGTTGAATAATGCCAGGGACAGGCTACAACCCAATGGCATTCCTTTCTCAACAACAGAATTCTTGTCATCTCCTTCCACTTATATAATTGCAGTCTAATTTGAAAAGTATCTAGCGCAAAATATTTAATGATCGAACATTGCAGAAAGTATCTAGTAAAAGGGAAAATTATTTAATTTGGAAATTTACAGTGAAAGGAACAATGTTCAAATGTGTGTGAAATCTTATGGAACTTAACTGTTAAGGTCATCAATCCCTAAGCTTACACACTCCTTAACCTAAATTATCCTAAGGACAAACACAGACCCATGCCCGAGGGAGGACTCGAACCTCCGCCGGGACCAACCGCACAGTCTATGACTGCAGCGCCTAGACCGCTCGGCTAATCCCGCGCGGCAGTGAAAGGACTATTGAACACTGAGGGTACTAAATAAAACTAACATTGTCGCAAAAATGCTCACTCACAGTGGGTATACACTGTGTGTCAAGGATATGTTCACCTCTAATTTACTTCACTGCACTCAGCAAGGAAATCTCCTTTCACACAAGTTCTATAATTAGGTCCTGATATGTCTTAATTGCAACAGACGCTCATTTCAGTTCCGTGTTCGCGTAGCTGCCATTTGCAATACTGTTGTGATGTAATAAGCTGTAAGAGAAAAGCACTGCACTGAGTGCTATTATTTATGTCAAGAATTAAATCAGAACTGACGTTTCTTCTTTTAAAAATTACAAGCCTAACTATTTCAACTCTTTTTAATAAAATACTCATTCTGTTTTTCCCTATCGCAGACAGCAAGTATTACTCATTTAAAGTTTCTATTAGTATTGCTTTTAAATTATTAAACCAAAATCATGTTTTAACTAACAAAATTAGGTTGAACTGATAAATTGTCTCCGTTGGTTAACACCCGAAATCACTGAAAATGAACGAACTGCGATAAACGCTAAATGCACACAAAGCAGTGCGAAAAATGCCCTTTGGTTGTTAGATCTTTTATACATCAAAATCAAATTTCAAAAATTTTTCCTCTAGTAATACTCAATTCTTAGCTATTTTCCACTTCTTAAAATTTCTCATCTTCTAAAGGGAACCAGTTACTCTGAGCAAAAGCTCCTCATCCAAGCCAAACCATCAACTCATGTACCACCTAAGACTCGACTACTACTGGCTCTAACTTCTACTGTTGTTCTGCTTACTGCGCGCTATTTTGGTCAACAATGCTTTTGGTAATATTTGAAGAAAATGTATGCTTTCATGTATCCCAGCTTTACAAATGTACCTATGGAAGTTCAAGTCTTTGCAATTGACTTGTAACGCAAACGACTGATAAATCCGTACTACGGTAAATTAGATGGAGGAGGAGGAGATTAGTGTTTAACGTCCCGTCGACAGCGAGGTCATTAGAGACGGAGCACAAGCTCGGGTGAGGGGAGGATGGGGAAGGAAATCGGCCGTGCCCTTTCAAAGGAACCATCCCGGCATTTGCCTGAAGCGATTTAGGGAAATCACGGAAAACCTAAATCAGGATGGCCGGAGACGGGATTGAACCGTCGTCCTGCCGAATGCGAGTCCAGTGTGCTAACCACTGCGCCACCTCGCTCGGTAGGTAAATTAGGTCTCAGTAAGTCGGTACATTACAAACACAGTCGAGAAACTATTTTTATATATAAAACTCCACGATACACTGAAGCACCAAAGAAACTGGTATAGTCATGCGTATTCAAATACAGAGATATGTAGAGGGGCAGAATACGGCGCAGCGGTCGGCATCGCCTATGTAAGACAGCAAGTGTCTAGCACCGTTGCTAGATCGGTTACTGTTGCTACAATGGCAGGTTATCAAGATTTAAGTGAGTTTGAACGTGGTGTTATAGTCGGCGTGCGAGCGATGGGACACAGCATCTCCGAGGTGGCGATGAAGTGGGGATTTTCTCGTACGACCATTTCACGAATGTACCTTGAGTATCAGGAATCCGGTAAAACATCAAATCTCCGACATCGCTGCGGCCCGAAAAAGATGCAACAACGGGACCAACGATGACTGAAGAAAATCGTTTCAAGTGACAGAAGCGCAACCTTTCCGCAAATTACTACATATTTCAATTCTGGGCGATCAACAAGTATCAGCGTACGAACCATCCAACGAAACATAATCGATATAGGCTTTCGGAGCCGAAGGCCCACTTGTGTACCCTTGATGACTGCACGACACAAAGCTTTACGCCTCGCCTGGGCTCGTCAACACCGACATTGGACTGTCGATAATTGGAAACATGTTGCCTGCTCGGACGAGTCTCGTTTCAAATTGTATCTAGCTGATGGACGTGTTTGTGTATAGATACAACCTCATGAATCCATGGACCAAGCATGTCAGCAGGGGACTGTTCAAGCTGGTGGAGGCTCTGTAGTGATGTGGGGCGTGTGCAGTTGGGACCCTCGATATGTCTAGATACGACTCTCACAGATGACACGTACGTAAGCCTCCTGTCTGATCACCTGTATCCACTCATGTCCATTGTGCATTACGACGCCTTCCAGCAGGACAATGCGACACCCCAGACGTCCAGAATTTCTACAGAGTGGCTCAAGGAACGTTTAAATACTTCCGCTGGCAACTGAACTCCTCAGACATGGAGATTATTGAGCATATCTGGGATGCCTTACAACGTGCTATTCAGAAGAGATCTCCACTCCTTCGTACTCTTACGGGTGTCAGTTCCCTCCAGCACTACTTCAGACATTAGTCCAGTGCAAGCCACGTCGTGTTGCGGCATTTCTGCGTGCAAGGGCGGGGGGGGGGGGGGGGGGGGGCTCTACAAGATATTAGGCAGCTGCACCAGTTCCTCTGGCTCTTCATGTATAAGTGGTAGACAGTGTGTTTTTCTAAGATTCTTTGGTAATAAAAGTCAAAAACTGATCTACAAAATGTTCCAGTATTATGCAAAGTAGATGGCTTTCTACTTCCACGAACCTTCCGATTTCTGTACACATCCTGAATAACAGTTCACTTCCCCATATTTTAACCAGAATTTCAAGCACTTATTTAATCTTGCAAATTGGTGCTGTTAACAAGTAATGAGTCTTCTTCTTGGAGTACCACAGCTACGTGAACAAGTACTGCGGATCTGCTTTGTCCACGGCCGGAGAGTGCGGGCACGCTGCTGTTTTGAGATTGCCTGCACGGCCCCCTTCAAGAGAACACGCACGCTGCCGTAGGCCGGGGCCCGGCATTGATCCCTGAGGACGTGGGTCCCCGATCGCCCCCGACCCATTCTTTTATTCGGCTGTAAAACGGCCGTGGCCCGATTTATGGCCGGCTCCCGAAGTCCATACATTACGGCTCGTAAAAACATAATTAATTACGGCGCGTCCGCGCGCGGGTTTAGTGCCCGCAACGCGCAGCCTGGCGGCTCCGAGCCCGCGCGATGGCATTGTTCCACCGCATTGCGTTCGTTGCGTTTCCCATGAGCAATGCCGCCAGAAATTAATACAGCGGAACGTACATACGATTCGCTGGCCGTCGAAATATTGTCCAATCCTAAACTCGTCAAACAGTTTGTCACTACGGACGTAAAAAAAGGAAAGGCATGTATTTAAATTATCACACGTTCTGTGCAATAAAACAAACGCGGGTGAAATTGGGCGTGCCTGGTATGTGTTGTTTTATACTCCGTATCTTTCTCGGTACGACGCAATAACCAGCTGTTATTTATCATAAAGGGAGGGGCTCTGAAATGAAGGTGGCAGATAGTGTTTCTCACCGAACAGCATGGAAGGGTGAGTAATGTGCACTCCCTATTCATATCAACTACGAAATCCAAATTTGCGTCTAGATATATTGATTTATGTGTTGGTTGATTTTATAACTCAGTAAGAGGGAATACTGCAGCTGTTATTGTTCGTAGTTAATGTAACCATACAGTTAATAAATACACTCTCTTATATTCATTGTATTCACTGGCAATCAGATATCACTACACAACACATTTAACAGGTCACTCTTTTTTTTTCAAAAACGCTGGCAGCTTCATTTCTATAACAATGGCGTTTGAGCCAGCTGTTCGGAGATTACTTTATGATGTACATTTGGGCTGACTGCAGATTTGCAGTATCTCACCAGAAAATAATCTTGATGTTCTGTGCTCAGTTCTCTCGTGTCTCATGAGCAAAACAGTTGCAAAGCTCCGCTTATACTACGAACCATCCATGTCACGAGCGATCCACGTTGTGACGGTAGATCTTGGCTGGCGTAGTATAGTATACAGCCACATTTCACCGCGACTGGCTGATAGAGACTTGCTGCAGAGGGAGTGTTGCGTTGTGAAACCAGCAGAAGGAGCTTCATCAGCACCTATCGGACAACGCAGTATTAGCAAAGCAAAGGATGACCATCATGTAATCCACTTGGGTGAAATCGTACAGCTTCACGTCCAGAGTTACGGCTCGACACTGGAGCAATTGAAAGAGAAAGGGGTGGGGGTGGGGGGTGAATGGAGGAGGGGGAGGGGGCGAAGACACCTGTCTGCGTCGATGATTTCTTCTCTGACTGCTGCAACCTGGGTTGGTGACACGCATGTCATTGTGTCAGCTTTCAGCGTCGAAAAATCGCAAATGGCTCAGACAGAATTGAGCCAGTCACAAAATCTATTATTTTACAACACCAGCCTTTGCTGCATTGGACACCGCACATGTGTTGGACGGTACCACAGACTAGACTGTTGAACACCGCTGTGAAAATATGCTAAATGTGATGATATGCGGATTATGTAGCTACAACATCAAGTACTGACTTCCTCGTATTAACCCTTTCGCAGGTGCATTTTTTGCATTATATTAAATATAATATTTAATTTTTTACAGTTTTATTTTGGTGATGTATGACGAAAAAGTATGATACATTAAATTTGGACGAACATCAGCTGTATAATGGAACGACGTCTATGAAAATATGTGCCAGACCAGGATCGAACCCGGGTTTCCTGCTTATCGCGATTGGTCGCCTTACCATTGGCTACCCAAGCACGACTCACAGCCAGACCCAAATTACCGTATGACGTCAACGATGTGTCTAAGCCACGAATGTCAAACATAAACAAGATCAATAAAAATAAAATAACATGGATATTTCGCTTCCAAGTATGTCTTCTTAATATGTACATCCACATCATTATCAACTGATAAAATTAAATAGACTAAAATGGAGTGGCACATGTTGACCTGGGTATTGACAACGACACAATAACGACCATATGGTTGCATGGTCCATGTATCTTCTTGAAGCTTTCAGCTGAATTTAATACCAGGGCTTTGACCCACAACAACAAATAACATGTCAGGTATCTATATCTAATCTAAAACTAAAGGCCGGCCGTTGTGGCCGAGCGGTTCTCGGTGCTTCAGTCCGGAACCACATTGCTGCTACGGTCGCAGGTTCGAATCCTGCCTCGGGCATGGATGAGTGTGATGTCCTTAGGTTAGTTGGATTTAAGTAGTTCTAAGTTCTAGGGGACTGATGACTTCAGATGTTAAGTCCCATAGTGCTTAGAGCCATTTGAATTTTTTTTTTAACTAAAGTACACAGGGTGATACAGTAACCACTACCTATGTGTGCTAGAGAAGCCACAACGCCTCCAAAAACCACGTGGGAGATTTTCATTTTCTCTCGCTTGCTGTGCACAAACTGTTAGGCCTGCAGGAAAAATTAACAGGATCTCTTTTTAGGAAATTTTATGTACTAAAATTTTGTACTGGAATACGTTTTCGCTAGAGGCCACGGTTTTGGAGTTACTCTCGAAAAATGCATCTGAAGGTCACTTTCGTGTATTTCGTTGGAAAATTCGAAAACTATGGCCTCTGATGATAACGTATCCAAGATACAAATTTACCTACTTTAAATTTGCAACAAAAAGGTCTTGTTCAGTTTCTCATGTAGCGAGCAAGGGAATATAAAAATCTTGCATGTAGTATTTGAAGACATTTTGGACTGCATAAAACCCCCTAATAGGGGCAGTAGAATCACACTATATATGTGCTTCCAAGTGCATTACTTCCATTTTTGTACACTACACGATGGGTGTATCTTAATCGAACCGTTCCGTGAACTCGCAGCGTGTCGCGCTACTAACCAGACAGTAGTAGTGATCAAAAAGTACAAGCAGCACGCCCGTCAGAGCGGTAATCTCGCCACGATGGAAGCTAGCGCGAGGAAGAAAAACACATGAAATTTGATATGACTGCATCCTTACACAGCCCAGTTAAAACTCGTTATCTACCATTGAATGAGATGTCGTGCCAGTAATAGGAATACCCCGCTGCCTGAAAGTGACACCCTGTCTGTGACCCACGCACCGTTATAACCGCCTCTGATTCTCAGCACGAGGAATTTTCTCTGACTATGACTTTCATTTCGAATACTTGATGATGTAACCTACTCAGTCGTTGTGGTGACAGCAATAACGGCTGGGATGTAGAAAAATCTCACAGACTTTCTAATTTCTGAGCGTCCGCACTTCGTGCTGTCCCAAGATAGTCTCGTAACGAATGGTTTCAAGTGATCATTACACCACCCCAACACTGAGGTTCCGCTCGATAGAATGCCGAGTAGACTTCATTACTTCTTCATTTGTGACTTAAAAAATTCTGACATCTTTTTAACAAACTGGCTATTTGCGTTGATGCTTGTCAATAGCAGTGGCATTCGAAGGCTGAGTGAGACACGATGTTTAATTTAGAAATATGACAATACTGTATGCGAAAAGAATTATCAAAACGTCAGATTGATAATATCAGACGTTTCCTGCGATCGTATGATTCGTTGAATGAATCTTAAGGAAATGTAATTCAGTTACGTGAAAGAACTGACCTACGAAACACTTCTTCGACTGATTCTTGAATATTGCTCACTAGCCTGGTATCCTTACCAGGCTACATTAAGATATCGGATAGAGAAGAGCCAAGGAAGATTGTGTTGCGAAAAGACTCGGCAACACATTACGTCTTCCCATAAGCATCTCGCGAAACGAGAAAGTTCGAGAAATTTGTGCTGATACGAAGTTGTACCGATATCGTTTTTTTTTTTCATCAATATTCTGACTGGTTTGATGCGAACCGCCACGAATTCCTCTCCTGTGCGAACCTCTTCATCTCAGAGTAGCACTTGCAACCTACGCCCTCAATTATTTGCTGGATGTATTCCAATCTCTGCCTTCCTCTACAGTTTTTGCCCTCTAAGTTCCCTCTAGTACCGTGGAAGTCATTCCCTGATGTCTTGAAAGATCATCTTGTCATTCTGTTACTTCTCACTCTCAGAGTTTTCCACACATTCCTTTCCTCTCCGATTCTGCATAGAACCTCATCATCTCTTACCTTATCAGTTCAGCTAATTTTCAACGTTCGTCTGTAGCACCGCATCTCAAATGCTTCGATTCTCTTCTGTTCCGGTTTTCCCACTGTCCATATTTCACTACCATACACTACTGTACTCCAGACGTACATACTCAAAAATTTTTTCCTCAAATTAAGGCCTATGTTTGATACTACCAGACTTTTCTTGGTCAGGAGTGCCCTTTCTGTCATTGCTAGTCTGCTTTTGATGTCCTCCTTGCTCCGCCCGTCATTGGCTATTTTACTGCCAAGGTAGCAGAATTCCTTAACTGCATCTACTTCGTGACCATCGATCCTGATGTTAAGTTTCTCCCTGTTATCACATCTGCTACTTCTCATTACTTTCGTCTTTCTTCTTTTTACTCTCAATCCATATTCTGTACTCATTACATTGTTCACTCCATTCAACAGATCGTGTAATTCAATCAGGGTAGCAATGTCATCGGCGAATCGTTTCATTAATATCCTTTCACCTTGAACTTTAATTCCACTCCTGATCATTTCTTTTATTTCCATCATTGCTTCTTCGATGTACAGATTGAACAGTAGGCGCGAAAGACTACATCCCTGTCGTACACCCTTTTTAATCCGAGCACTTCGTTCTTGGTCGTCCACTCTTATTATTCCCTCTTGGCTCTTGTACCTATTGTATATTCCACGTCTCTCCCTATAGCTCACCCCCAGATGTGGATATAGATCTCATATAGTAGAAAAATAGGCAGGTACCCGTGGATGGAAGGTTTCTAGATTCGTTGCACTTCAGAGAAAGGTGTGAAAGTTCGAAGCGTAAGTGGTGAAAATCGGGTTTCTCAGAAGACATAAAATGTAAATAGTTGTCCTGGTACACATTCAACAGGAGGGAAAAACAGTATAATTTTTTTTAACGGGTACTCTATCTTATCTACACTGAGGTGACGAAAGTCATGGCATACCTCCTGAGGCATCGTGTCGGACCGCCTTTTGCTCTGTGTAAGGCAAAACGGTTCAAATGGCTCTGAGCACTATGGGACTTAACATCTATGGTCATCAGTCCCCTAGAACTTAGAACTACTTAAACCTAACTAGCCTAAGGACATCACACAACACCCAGCCATCACGAGGCAGAGAAAATCCCTGACCCCGCCGGGAATCGAACCCGGGAACCCGGGCGTGGGAAGCGAGAACGCTACCGCACGACCACGAGATGCGGGCTTGTGTAAGGCAGCAACTCGACGTAGCATGGACTCAGCAAGTTGTTGGAAGTCCCCTGCAGAAATACTGTGCCATGCTGCCTCTACAGCCGACCACAACTGCAGAAGTGTTGCTGATGGATAATTTTGTTCCCAAACTGATTTCCCGATTATGTTGCTTAAATGTTGGATGGGATTCATGTCGGGTGATCTGCGTGGTCACATCATTCGCTCAAATTGTCCAGAATGTTCTTCAAACGAATCACGAACAATTTGGCCCGGTAACATGGCACATTTTCATCCGTAAAAATTCCATCATTGTTTGGGAACATGAAGTTCATGAATGGTTGTAAATGGTCTCTAAATATCCGAACACATTTCCAGTGAAATCCTCTGAACACATTTCCAGTGAAATCCTCTAAACCAGAGGACCAAGTCCATTTCATATAAACACAGCCCACACTATTATGGGGCCTCTATCAGTTTGCACAGTGCCTTGGCTTCGTGGGGTGTGCCACACTCGAACTCTACCATCAGCTCTTTGCATCTGAAGTCCGGACTCATCTGACCAGGCCACGGTTTTCCAGTCGTCTAGGGTCCAACTGGTACGGTCACGAATCCAGGAGAGACGCTGACGGCGATGTTGTGCTGTTGGCAAAGGCATCGGTCGTCTATGGCCATAGCCAATTAACACCAAACTTGCACCTCACTGATCATGAGATAGTTCATCGTACGTCACACATTGATTTCTGACGTTATTCCAAGCAGTGTCGCTTGTCTGTTAGCACTGACAACTATACGCAAACGCTGCTGTCGGTCGTTAAGTGAAGGCTGTCAGTCACTGCGTGGTTCGTGGTGAATAGTATTCTCGGCAAACTTTTGTCGCTGCGGACCTGGGAATATTGAATTCCCAAACTATTTCCGAAACGGAATGTTGCATGCGTCTAGTCCCAACTGCCAATCCGCCTTCAAAGTCTCTTAATTCCTGTCGTGCGATCATTATCACTTCGGAAACCCTTTCACATGAATCACCTGGGTACAAATGACAGCTCCGCGAATACCTTGTCCTCTTATACCTTGTGTACACGATACTATCGCCATATGTATATGCGCATATCCCTATCTCACGACTTTTGCAAACTCAGTGTGTAGTACACGCGCGTCCAGCTGGAACAGTAGCCGACTCATGCTTGTAATAAGGTTCACTGATTTCTGGAGACATGGTTTCGGCCTTTTATTTCATGATACGATCCATACGTGAGTACATGCTGCCCATCAAATAAGTAAACCTTTTATAGACAGCTGAAAACCATAACGGTTGTACGCGTTGAATGTAGTAATTGATCGTAAGATATTCGAGTGAAGAAAAGTTGTTTCTCAAACATATTTCTTCATATTCTTTCAAAACTTAATCGAAATCGGTAATAAGCCAGTCCATGATGAGTTCGTTCCCTATTAGACCAATGTTAAATGTCACGTAAGAGGTTTGAATGTCCTTGTAGAAGCCTGCTGTCCGTTCACGAAGTATCTCCAGCTAACTGCAGCCTTGGTACTTCAACAGAGAAAAATAATACGGGGTGAATTTCTCTGTTTGTCCGGAGATCCGTTGTTAATTAAAATAACATAGCCACAACTTCTGCTTTGCAATAGCTAGGCATAGCGGTATTACGATTGTGTAATTTGCAGAAAGTTTATGAAACTGAGGTATTTAGATGAAACTTCAAACTACTGAATTTTTGCTTTTCTACCACACACCGGAATATGCTGCTCCGTGATGACTCTTTACTTTTCTTACGAAGCAAGTTGTTCCTCCAGTAAATAACAACTACAGCGTAACCCTGGCTGTATTAAATGATCGTCACGTAAAAAACTTCTCCTCACTGCTTGAATCATTCCAGGAGACATTAGAAGTAAAGTTTGTACTGCTGTGGAATATGCAATGTGCCTGAAACCAAGAGAGTATCCCATGTGTAGATATATTGGCTACGTGTGACCCCACCTGTCAAGGAGCATGAATTCTGAACTGGAATCACGGCTCGAATTTGCAATCAGTTAATAAAGGGACTAAAACCAAACAGAAAGCATGAAAATATCCAATGAAAAAAATCATCGTAGTAAATGACGAAACCATAGAGCAATGCAGTCACCTCTCCTACCTAGGAAGCATTGTCAGGCAAAACAATAGGTGCACCATGGGAACTGCCCTCATTAAACAGGCCTCCAGTAATAATAAACAGCTTTTCACAAGCAGGTACATAAATATTAAAATTAGTAAATATTTCATCAAAATATTTGTATGGAGTGCTTTGTTGTGTGGCTGTGAAACATGGGTCCTAATGAAACAGGACGCCCAACGCCTGAAAGCAGTGGAAATGTGGGATGCGGAACATGTTTCTAGAAATAAGCTGGAGAACTAGTGGTTTTTCAAAGAAGTAGGTGAAATAAGGGAACTGATCACAAACATGGAAAAAGGAAAACAAAATTCACTGGCCACACGGTACGTCGCAACGAATTCTTGACCACCATATAGGAAGGAAAGGCTTCAGGGAAGGAAACAAGAAGAATACTGCAGAAGAATAATCTGGATTCCGTGACGGGTGGACTTAAATTTAAGCAGCACACTAACTAGAAACGCTCAGCAGAGAAGAGAGACAAACGTAGTTGCAAAGTGAAGGCCTATCCTTGAGAATAATAAATAATAATATGATGATGATGTCTTTGAAACTGAACATCTCTTTAATGAAAGGGATTAGAAATACAATTGTAGTGGTGTTAGGTGACTCATGGTCCGACTTCAGGTGGTATATGTGCAAACTGGTGTCTGTCCATCGCAATACACCATGGACAACGACTTACGACTGAGCAACATGCCAACTTTATTGTTTTCAACGGAACAGCATCAGAAGATTGCTCAATTTGCTCTCTAAGATCATCCAGTGTGTGTGGTCTCGCAGCGTAAACTGTGTTCTTGAGAGTACCCCACAGAAAGAAGTTTAGAGGAGTTAAATCTGGAGATCAAACGGGATACTCCACATTCCCTCTTCGTCCTGTCCATCTGGCAGGGAATGTACGATTGAGAAAAGCCCTCACATGCAAGTGAAAGTGAGGTGGCGCCCCATGCTGTTGAAAGTAATAATCTTCATTTCCAAACACAACGCTAAGAACAGAAGTTATTACTTCCAACATTTCCAAGTACGATTCGCCCGTGACAGTGTTGTCAAAGAAGTACGTCCCGATCAACCCTCTAGAAGACAAACCACACCAAACTTTACTCGTAGTAGATTAACATGCCTTTGCTCGGTTGCGTATGGATTCTTCCTAGCCCAGTACACGCAATTATGGTGGTTAATTTTTCCATCAAGTTTAAACGTCACTTCATCTGACCAAAGAATTCGATCTTGGAAACGTTGCTCTTCTTCACATCTGTTAATGAACCACTCACAAAATTCGCTTCGCCTATCCGGATCTTCCTCGTTAAGAGTATGGAGAAGGAATATAGGGCTTAAATATCTCAGACCGCAGAATTCTATGAACACTGCTTCTGTAGATCCCAGTCTCACGACGGTATTGCCTCACAGATTTGTTCGGGGATCGTGTGTATGCCTGGATTACTGCATCAACAGTCTCATTGTCTGTTGAACTTCTCTTTCGTCCGGTATGTCCCTTCTTCATATAGTGCACCGTTCCTTCGACCTCAGTCTTATCTCTGATTCTTGTAATTGTTACTCTTGTCGGTGGTGATGTTCCAAATTCAACTCTCTAATGTCGGCGTACCGCACTCACATTCTCTTTTTTCCAGTAACACTTTGGCACCCATTTCCGTTGTTCAAACATGTTTGCTGGTAATCCTGAAACAAAAGAAAGCATTGTTATGTTTTCCACCGCCTTCTAAATTATTACCCAAAAAAACTGTATTTCTGTCTCCTTTAATTAAAGAGAGATTCTGTTCCAAATAGTGTGTACATTATTTTCGGACACTCTGTAGATCCCTTGTGTGAACAAGCAACAATCGACCAATCTATATTTTAAAAATCTAGTGCAATGTTGCACGGTGGACCTACTGACAGCGTCGGGGCAAGGCAGTATCAATCACAATAGGCTAATTAAACTCTTGTTCCAGTTTTTCATAGTTCTTAGCTCAAAATTTGAACTTTTGTTAAATTAACCGTAGCTGTTTCATATAATTTATAAAGTACATTAATTAAAGTTACAGTTGGTAAGTACTAGCAATAAAAAAAAGAATCACTGTTCAGAATGACTTCAAATTTGAACGGAAAATTATCGCAGAAGGGGAAACGTTCCTGAAACAAAAAAAAAAGAAACGAAATTTTTACCACTAGATGGCACTGTTGTTCCTCAGTTTGCATCTGAGATCCTCGGCATGACTTTCTCAATAAGGGGTCGCGCACTGATGGAAGGGCCCTGTTACAAGAACGGGGACTGCGCGCCAGTAGCTATGCAGCAGTTCCGGACACTCAAGGATCTGAGAAAAGGTATTTGTCCGACGTTTGTCAACGGTTTAGAGAAAATAACAGAATTCGGTAAAAGGGATTCTTCTGAAGCGCAGTGTGGCAGAGGGAGAAAAACAATTTATCCGACGTCAGTAGAAGCTGTGGCCACGGCATTTCAGGAGAGGTCGAGTGGCGGTTTGCAAACATGCCGTGAACGACGAACTGCTCGAACTCTGCACAGGTCTGTGAGTACAGCGCACAAAATTCTATGAATACCCGTGACAGAAGTTGCTTCAAGCTGATTTTCCAGTAAGACAAACATTTGCTCTATATTTCTTGCTCGCAAGTGGGTAATGAGTGGCTATGGAAAATCCTGTGGACAGACGAGACGTATTTCCATCTCCATACACAAGTCAATACACACAACTGCAGAACATGAGCAACGGAAAACCCTCGCGCACGTCAACCGGTAAGGCCTCATTCTACAAAGATAAATGTGTGGTGCGGCGACATTGTTTGCCGTAGGGCCGTGTTTTTTCGAGATGAGCCCTGCGGTTAGTGTTACCCGTACCGTTACTGGTAAGCGCTAAGAGAGTCTTTTGCGCACCAACGTCCTTCCATCCGTTAGGATCATTTTTATGCAAGTGGCGCTGGCGTTCCCCTGCACACTGCACAGCCAGTGAAGCAGCTGCTGCAGAGGAATTTTGTAAAGAATAGCGTTACCAGTCGTCATTTCTTGACAGCATGGCCGTCCAGAAGAATCCGTGTCACTTCTGGCTGTGGTGTTAACGAAAAGATACTGTGTCCTAAGCTCCGATTACAAACACAGCTGAATTGAAGATAAACATTGTCCAACGCATCCTGAATGTGTCCCCTGAGACATTCAGGTTTTGTAGAACATGCTGTTTCCATATTTCAACAAGTGTCAGAAAACGGTGGACAGCATACTCAACATGACTTGCACCAGCCTCGTCACAGTTCACAACGATTTCATTGTCGCGTTTTATGCGGTTTTTGACCTCTGGACACCAATCGATTTTTCCCGTGCTGGCATAAGCTGTCGCCAGTACACCAGTCGGCAAAGAGGTTGTGAGAAGATCCATAGATCGACAGTAGGCGCTGTAGCAAGCGCACCTATTAGGAGAGAAGCCAAAGACAAACTGGCAACCAACCGGCCGCCAACGCCCTCTTATCCACAAGTATTTAGATCGCTGCCACGTACCGGAGGCTGCAGTCAGTCAGTCAGTTACAGTCTCTGTCACTACCAGTTACTAGCCCAGCCGCTATTCTAGTCTGCATCTGTCCGTTTACGTCAACGGCTACGAGAGTGTGGCGCTTATAGTGGGACTTTTACTTCACCAGCAGTGAGGCTGACGTGGACTGTTACGCAAGGGCTTTTACCACAACACATGGTTTCGCTTAAGATAAGCAGCTTTCTGCTCTGGTAAATAAAGAACCCTGTTAATACCTGTGCGCAGTTGTGTTATAGAAAGGGGATACTGGCCACCAAACAACATCCTCTCCCTTGCTTCCCCTGGCACAAGATTCAACAGTGACAATCATGATACAAAAATTCTCATGTGGTGAGGTACGTCCCTGCCGTAGCGGATGGGCGTAACTAACCAAGATGCCGGCCTGAGTGACCGAGCGGTTCTAGGCGCTACAGTCTGGAACCGCGCGACCGCTACGGACGCAGGTTCGAATCCTGTCTCTGGCATGGATGTGTGTGGTGTCCTTACGTTAGTTAGGTTTAAGTAGTTCTAAGTTCTAGGGGACTGATGACCACAGCAGTTACGTTCCATAGTGCTCAGAGCCATTTGAACCATTTGAACTAACCAAGAGTGCACTACTGTTGAATGCCATACTTGTGCGGCCGTGCTCCTCGTGCAGTTCGGTTGGGTTAATGTGCAGGTAGCACAATAGCCATTGCACTGCCATTCATCTGTTATTCGTAGCCTAACCCATTTACATTTCGATGCTAACAGCACCATCTAGTGCGGAAAGTTATCGTTAAATATTTTTTTGTTTTCATAACGTTTCCCCCTTTTTCGATAATATTCCGTTCAAATTTAAGTCATTCTTGGCAGCTATCCTCATTTACAATGTATTGAAATCACCCTCTGTGTTGCTTCTGATACGAAATAAATGAAAGCAGTTCATTTTCGGCCGCTTTGGAAACGAGGTAGAAGTTTGGAATGGAGAACAATATGGAACAATACTGGAGCGACCACGTTTAAGGAACCACTTTACGAGATATTACGAGATCGACGAAAAATATAAATTAGACAAACCGCGCGTGAATACGAGTGTTACTTTCTCCTATACAAACGCATTGTCTTAATCGCTGGATCGGTCGGATGACTACTAAGGTGGTCACCAAGTCGGTCCAATAATTTCTCTGCTCACTTTTCGGTGTTGCAGTTTCCCAAAGCGGCAGTACATTCCATGCCCCAGCGAGTTTTTTGGTGCTGATACCGTGGTGGCTGCAAATTCCGTAATCCCGCCATCGTTTCGCAGTACTGGGTTCATCGCACCGGCGTTGCCGTCGGCGTATATATCGGTACGCGTTGCGTGCATAACTTGGATGTGGGGCAAGTACTGGACCGCCTCGACACTCCATGTTTAATCCATCGCATCGGTAATTGGAAGGCTGGTGCGGTAATTCATCCGCTGCGGAGGCTAACCTAAATATTTGACCGCGGAAGCGGCAATCCGGCATGCGCTCCCCTGCAGGTCACCGAGCTGCGGCCGTCGAGTCGGTTTCAATCAGACCTCCATCACCCGCCGCTGTATGAAGCATACGCGCGGCTCTGTAAACACTTCCTGTACACTCTACAGCTCTTGTTTACATCGTTGCACTCCTGCGCTCCCGTGGATAAATCACGGGGAAACAAGTGTTTTACTTTATCTTCACAGGTCAGCAGTTGATGGAAACATGGTTTTTATAATGCTCTACTAGAAAATAAGGTGCGTGTGAAAAGTTCGATGAATAGCAGCATGAAAGAGAGAGAGACGAAAGAGAAGAGACTACTCTGGCAGAGTCAATCGAAAAGAACGAACTTTAATTGGTTAAAATGGCTCTGAGCACTATGGGACTTAACTTCTGAGGTCATCATTCCCCTAGGACTTAGAACTACTTAAACCTAACTAACCTAAGGACATCACACACATCCATGCCTGAGGTAGGATTCGAACCTGCGACCGCAGCGGTCGCGCGGTTCCAGAACTCTAATTAAATTTTGATACAAATGCGTTGGGTGCTTCTACTCATCCCGTAAATATCAAACGTCCAGCGTAGTTTTTCACTTGGGGAAAAATGTATAGCAGCTCTGAAATGTGGAGTTTCAGTCGTGATTGAATTGTTATGTCGCTAAAAGATTTATCAATGAAAGATGAGAGCCCAACTCAAGCCTCGACTTGGTACACAATTTAAACCTGTCAGGATGTTTTCAAAAGAAAATATATATTGTACAATTATTTTGAAGGAACTCTTCGACTGTTATGCACTTGTACTCACCACAGATGAAAGATGATGTCGGAATTAACCTGACGTAGGTAAACAAAGCTGTTACGGTATGAGATACACTACTGGCCATTAAAATTGCTACACCATCAAGATGACGTGCTACAGACGTGAAATTTAACCAACACGAAGAAGATGCTATGATATGCAAACGATTAGCTGTTCAGGGCATTCATACAAGGTTGGCGCCGGTGGCGACACCTACAACGTGCTGACTTGAGGAACGTTTCCAACCGGTTTCTCATACGCCAACTGTAGTTGACCGGCGTTGCCTGGTGAAACGTTGTTGTGATGACTCGTGTAAGGAGGAAAAATGCGTACCATCACGTTTCCGACTTTGATAAAGGTCGGATTGTAGCCTATAGCGATTGCGGTTTATCGTATCGCGACATTGCTGCTCGCGTTCGTCGAGATCCAATGACTGCTAGCAGAATATGGAATCGGTGGGTTCAGGAGGGTAATACGGAACGCCGTGCTGGATCCCAACGGCCTCGTATCTCTAGCAGTCGAGATGACAGGCATCTTATCCGCATGGCTGTAACGGATCCTGCAGCCACGTCTCGGTCCCTGAGGAGCGCCTGTGATGGTGTACTGAACTGACTCGTCACAAGACGCCAGTCACTACGCTTGATGAACTGTGGTATCGTGTTGAAACTGCATGGGCAGCTGTACCTGTGCATGCCATCCAAGCTCCGTTTGACTTAATGCCGAGGCGTATCAAGGCCGTATTACGACCAGAGGTGGTTGTTCTGGGTACTGATTTCTCAGAATCTATGCACCGAAATTTCGTGAAAATGTAATCACATGTCAGTTCTAGTATAATATATTTGTCCAATGAATATCCGTTCATCACCTGCATTTCTTCTTGGTGTAGCAATTTTAATGGCCAGTGGTGTATTGAAATGAGAGAGAATCTCATGAAAGTCGAGTGGCCACGCGGTTTGAAGGCGCAGCCCCTCCCGCCGGATGTTCGAGCACTCCCTCCAGGGATCGATGACCTCAGTAGTTTGGTCCGCTAGTAATTCACACATATTCGAACTTTTTTTCCATGAAAGTCTGCATCTGAAACACAGCATTGTGGTGCATAGGTTTGTAGCGTTTTTCCGTAAGTATTAAACAAAACAGATACTCACCAATAATATATTCGCCACCAATATTTACAACAGTCTGCCAACGATTGAATAACGCTTTCATTCCACAACTGTAGAAATAACGTGGTTTTTAGGTGAAGAACTCGCCGAGCCATGTTCGGGGCGCTTTCTCATCCGGAAAGTATGTTCCTTGAAGGTTGCTCGACAGAGAGCGGAAGAGGTGAATATATGAGGGAGCAAGGTCGTGTGAATAAGTTGACTGCGGAATGACTTCCTAAGCCAACTCCTGTGTAGTATTTATTGTCAGCCTAGCAGAATGCAAGCAGGCGTAGCATCACTTTACGCAGTCTTCCTGGTCGTTGTTCTTGGACTGCGTCTGCAAGACGTCTCAGTTGTTGACAACAAATGCACCTCGGAGAAGCAGTTCGTGGTACACTAGACGGCCGCTTCTCCACCAGATACGTAACATCATTTTGTGTGGTCGCGCGCAGGCTTTTGTACAAGAACTTGCTACTTTGTCTGGGCTCAACCAGTACTTTCTTTTCCTTATGTGAGCATAAATACGTCATTCTTCGCCATCAGGAACGATAAGGATATAAATAGTCGGAGCTGTTCAGAGCCCAATTGAGGACGAACAAACAGCGATGCACATATGACCACCCACAGATTTTTGTGATTTTTGCTTAGAGCATGCGGTATCCATAAACCAGATTTTTCAACCGACCCCATAGCATGCAAATGTCGTACGATTGTGGAATGATCACAATGTCATCACATTTGGGAATTCTCAAATACGCTGACGTGGAACATAGTGGGTTAATCCGTTTAAACGATCTTCATCAAACCGCTAACGTCTTCCTGGACTTGGAGAGTAACTAATGTTAAAACTCTCCTCCTTAAAAGGCGAAATCCATTTTCTTGCTATGCTCTGTCCAGTGACATGCTACCCATACATAGCGCAAACGTTTCTGCCTGCATCCGCTGATGTCAACCCTTACTAAACTGAAACAGAAGAATAGGTCGGAAAAGTTCCGATTTCTCCACTTGGTACATTTTCTAGCATCCAAAGCTCCACTTACTGTCTCCAGATGTCTAAATGACAATATGTATACTCAAATAGCAACAGTGACCTACAAACCAAAAATTACAATACCGAAATACTTACAGGCAAAACCAAAACGCTACAATCTTGTGCACCAGCCTAATAATATAAACGTAACGTATATGATTCGTGGTACGTATAGACACAGGGTCTTTCCTTATTTTAGTTATCATTGATTTATTTCCAGTGACGAGTCACGTATTTTGTATTACTTTACGCTATTGGCCTCAAATCGTATTGTAAGGTGGTGCAAATATTTTATGTGAGTACGATATGATATTTAGAGAGTTTTTCGTAAACATGTACACGAGTTTTCGGTATATTGACTGTTCGATCTATTCATGAATTCTTTTCAGTCATACAAAGGACACGTGATAATGGTTTGTTGGCCGAAACTGGTTATATTACACATGAATTTTAATAGGCAGCTCTGGGAGGTGAATCGTGACGCTTCTCCAAATATTTAAGAGCTGTGGTGCACCATCTTCTTAAGATACACAACAAAACAGTATAATAAAGACAAAGCAACACTTATGATCAACAGAAACTGTTGTCCCGGACGAAATAACACTCGTCGACACAGTGGGTTCTTAGATTAACGTCTGGAGGAGGCCGAGTGGATGCTGCAACACACACAAAATATTTTTGTTATTTATTATAACGTGACAAGATGAAATATATGTGTAACGATCCATGGCCACAGGAATGTTACGTGTATTTGTTACTGACCCTGAACACTAACGTGTACATGATAATTGTCTCTTCTTTGAATGTATTATAGAGTTCAAAATTTTTAAGTAGACTCTCTAATACCTATTAAAAAACTAAAAACCCGCCTCGAGTGCGAAAAAAGCACTTAGTGTTGACCTAGGTTTCAGCGTAGATAACTACACCTTCTCCAGAACAATAAAAACCACGAGTGTCTAAGAAGACCTTTGTCAATGATTACAAGAACGTCATACACAAACAGTACATATGTACGAAGTCAAAACCACTACTTGATTGGGGGACTGATGACCTTCGCTCTTTAGTCCCCCTTAAACATCCCAACAACCACCACCACCACTACTTGATGGTGTACGCTCCACCTCACACCAGTCTATGTTCAATGGGCCATGACCCGCCATAAACCTGCAGTTTATGGCGGTTCATGGCCCATCGAACACAGGCCGGTGTGAGGTGGAGCGTACACCATCAAGTTAAGTAGTGGTTTTGACTTCGTACATATGTACTGTTTGTGTTTTCCTTTTTTTAAAAATAAAATATAGCTATGGTGTTCTTTTAATCATTATCATTGATAAAGGTCTTCTTAAGCACTCGTGGTTTTTATTGTTCTGAAGAAGGTGTAGTTATCTACGCTGAAACCAAGGTTAACACTAGGTGCTTTTTTCGCAATCGTGGCGGGTTTTTAGTTTTTTAATATATTAACCAACGATTGCTGACGCGCTCCGATGTTGAAGGTTCTCTAATACATCTCTTGCACTGCTGGTAGTGAGACGGTGTGGTCGTCTTCCGCTATGAGAGGGGACTGAGCGTCGTCCACTCCACTCTGACGTAAGTAAGCGTGCTGCAGCGGTGGTGTACGAAACTCATGAGGGCGTGTCTGCGCCGACATCTTTCATTCGTCGTTGCGTCTGATAGCGACTATGCTTGTTTGTGGGTCCATCGCGAGGTACCAACTTTGCCACGCGACCTCGTTCTTCGGATGACACCACAGGAACTGAAGTTCTCTGAACTCTATAATCACAGACTATAAATTACAGAAATCGAAGAAAAAAAAAACGTGAGCTACGGCGGTAGCCTCAAAAGCTAGGGAGGGCAGTAAAAGTATGCTTTTTGTCACCGACGATAGTAGGTGGGGACCGAAGTTCATTAGCGGCCGCTGTCACAATGCTGGTAAGCTAGGAAGTCGCCCTGAAAAAAGGTAGTTTTGCACAGTAGCTGTCGTACAATATACGTTAGCTAATTTGCATACAGCGTACGAGCGAAGAAAACGCGATTTACATCTTGTGCTGTTCCTCCATTACAATAACAGTAAGCAACAGTTCATACACATTTTCGATGAAGATCCCGTCTTTGAGTAATGACACTCGGCACATTTCTGCCTCTTTGAAAGAATGGTAAGGTTCCGTTAGAGGGCATTGCTGCTGCATATATGCGAAGTGCCGCGACTTCAATGAGGGTATACATGATGTTTCCGTAAGAGCATGTGAAATGTAACAGGACATAGAGAATGCTCCACTGGACAATTGAGGTAGGGAACCTGGGGTCGTCCGCAGCTCGTGGTCGTGCGGTAGCGTTCTCGCTTCTCGCGCCCGGGTTCCCGGGTTCGATTCCCGGCGGGGTCAGGGATTTTCTCTGCCTCGTGATGACTGGGTGTCGTGTGATGTCCTTAGGTTAGTTAGGTTTAAGTAGTTCTAAGTTCTAGGGGACTGATGACCATAGATGTTAAGTCCCATAGTGCTCAGAGCCATTTGAACCATTTGAACCTGGGGTCGTAGAAGCCAGCTTAAGGAGCTATAGAAGTAAGTTTGTGTACCGCTTTGTCTAGCAGCCAGCCGATATGGCCGAGCGGTTCTAGGTGCTTCAGTTTGGAACCGCGATACCGCTACGGTCGCCGGTTCGAATCCTGCCTCGGGCATGGATGTGTGTGATGTCCTTAGGTTAGTTAGGTTTAAGTAGTTCTAGGGGACTGACGACCTTAGCCGTTAAGTCCCATAGTGCTCAGAGCCATTTGAACCATATTTTTGCCTAGCATTACTGTTTTCTAGCTTATTTACAACTAACATGCCTACAAGTTTACACGCACTGTGTTGTTTATTTACATGTGCATTTTTTATTTCCTGCAAAGAAACAATGAGAATGAGCCTGGGCCGAAATTGTAGGCGACAATGTCATTGGGCTATATTTCTACCGGCCAATTGCACTTGGAAGTTCTTCCAAAACGTTCTACCTGCGTTGTTGAAGAACGTACCCTAGGCTGTGCTTGAGAGGATGTGGATACAACGTAACGGTGCACCGCCTCACATCAGTGTGGATGTCCGCAACCACCTCAATGCTTTATTTCCTGGCAGCTGGATTGGAAGTGGAGGTCCTATTCCATAGCCTGCGAGGTCACCTGACTTGAATACCCTCGATTATTTCCTTTGGGTATATCTAAAGTCAGTCGTGTATAAGACCCCAGATGGAATTAGGAGGCAGAATTGCAGCTGAGAGGCCTGTGATTCGAAACACGCCAGGGATATTGGTCAGGGCGCGTCAGAATCTTGTTCGCCGATGTCATGCTTGCATTGAGGTCGATGGCACTCTGTTTCAGCACGTTATGTAAGATACAGTGTAAACGGTACGTTCACTGTGTGGGTGGTAGTATTTGGAGTTAACTGTAACTAACAAAAGTAATAAAGTACACAGTGATGTGATTTTATTCCTGTTATCTCCTTAAGCTGGCTTCTCCGACTCCAGGTTCCCTATCTCAAATTGTGCAGTAGAACATCCTCTGAGTCCTGTTAAATTTTTGCACGCTCTTATGGAAACGCAACGACATGTAGGAAAGAGACCAGTCCGGCAATCGTGCTTTTCCGTCGTCCATACGATAAATGCGGAAACGTGAACTGTTACTGTATTACCTAACACGTCCAAACAGGATCAACGTGCTGTTAGTCCTTTCTCGTCTCACGAAGAGCAAACACCGGTAGACATCAATAGGAGAATAAAGAATGTGTATGGAGTGGCAAATCTGTCTACAACTGCTGACAAGTGTTAGTGCTGCTCCATGATAACGCACGCACCCACAGCGAAATTGTTGTAACGCAGAAGTTATGCCAACTGAGATGGGGGACATTCGAGCAACCGTCCTGATCCCCTCTGGCCCCTTTAAAAAAGTATTGAAGGTTCGACGATTACTGTCCGACGAGAATATGCAGCAGGCAGTTACGGATTCCTTTAGGCAGCAGGACATTCTGTTTTACCACACGGGTGTTTTCAATCTGGTGCCTTATAATTACGAAGACTATTGGTAAATTTTCAAAGACTTCTTTTAAAACGAAAACGTTTTTGGCGTCATGAACGCACCATAAATACAGTTGTGTCGATAGCTGTTTCATTATACGCAGCTTCCTGTAGCTGATATTTCGATTGTGTATTGTGAGGAGTGTCGTCGAACCGTAATATTTTGATTCATTTTAAGTGATACAGATAATGATTAACTGTGCGCTAAATTATTTAATTATGAATCTGTCGCCAATTCATTCCTCTCTGTGTTACAAGTGCATTGTCAGCGCCACCATGTTTGAGGGTTTGTAAGCGTTCCCATTTGTGAGAGAAGTGTAATACAGGAGACACGAAGAGATAGGGCAACGAGACAAATATTGAGAGAACGAGAACAAAAAACGATTGGGGGCGGGGAGGAGGCTGCCGGCAGGGGAAAGCTGTACGTAGAACCTCTGAAAGAGTGGACGAAGCAAACAGGGAGACTGAGGGAGGAAGGGGGAGAGAGGTAGCGCCCATGTTTCAATCAGTGGGAGGTAACATCTGCGAGTCAAGGTCATAAATATGCCAGTTAACTATTACAAATCGACTTGCGTGTTCCAAAATCCGGACGCTGTTCATTAAATCAGAGCCTGATTCTGACAAATAGCGCTCTCCACCAGCCGCCGGGGCGCCAGGTTCATTTTTGCAGCATTTTCCCGATTCTGCCTTCTCCTTCCCTTCCATAGTGATTCACTTCGACGAATTTTGCAGACCTGTGACTGTTCACGCGGCCGGAACTACGAGTACTCATACGGCTGTACTGGAGATTAGCCTCCCAAAACTGCGCTGTAAACGAAAAAAAAAATTAATACTTTGACTTCATTACTATTCCCGTGTTACTGTTTGCGGAACTACTTTCAACGAATTCCGAAACACTTAATAAAAAGCGGTGTGTGATATTGTCACCGGCTAATAATTTCTTCATTGGAGAAGCAAAGCAAGGGCTTCTGACTAAAAGCTGAACGGGGCAGCTGAAAGCTACAAACACAGTAGGTGGGGAGCGTAATGAGTGTTAAATTGATACCGTAGGCACTGAGTTGTAAAATATCCGCATGTGTTATTTCGCCATTCATTCTCAAAGTAATTGTGTCTTCGTATTGTGCGCTATGTTTAATACTGTACGTAGAATAATAATGACTCCATGTATACCTCTAGACAGTATTTAAACGTTGGTCAGCAGCGTTCTTCGTCCTTCGACTGTGACTTCATACGGACGGCATGTAACACGGGGGAGTCTTAACAGTAGACGTTTTACTTAAAAAAGAACGTGGGGGTGTTTGTTTTACTGTGAAGAATGTGGGTTAGGCAAAACGTTAAGGACTACTGAGTAACTCATATTTGGTGGAAACTCCATAGTGTGTAACAAATTATGTATGACTCTATGAAGCAGGAAGTTTAGTTTCAAAATGGTTCAAATGGCTCTGAGCACTATGGGACTTAACATCTGTGGTCATCATTCCCCTAGAACTTAGAACTACTTAAACCTAACTAACCTAAGGACATCACATACTTCCATGCCCGAGGCAGGATTCGAATCTGCGACCGTAGCGGTCACGCGGTTCCAGACTGAAGCGCCTAGAACCGCACGGCCACACCGGCCGGCGACGTTTAGTTTGACAGATCTATTTTTACCTCTGTTGGTAGTATTTTTGGCATTTAATGTACCCTTCATTAAAAAACTACGACATTTCCCGTTATGACAGAGAATCTATAGTGTCTAACATATTATGTATGGCTCCCTGAAGGAGGAGGTTTCGTTTGACAGATGTATTTTTATCTCTGATTGTAGTATTTCGGGCATTTAATGTACCCTTCATTAAAAAAGTACGACATTTCTCGTTATTAAAGAGGATATATTACCCGAGTTTTAGCAAGATCATGAGAAACAGAGCTTATTCGATTACGAACAAATATGTCGGAATCTTATTGTAGAACAAAATGCCATCAGCCTAAAGTGCGAACCAAACTACTCAGTAACTGATTTCTCTTACGACGTCATGGGACCACATGAGTCAACGCTGCTCTGCAATTGGCTCAGTGCTGTTAAAATACAGGAACAGTTATGCTAAGAAGAGCTTTTGGACATATTGATAAATAAATAACGCAATACCGTGAAAGGACATAAGAAACTACGAGAAATTACTCCACAGAATTAGAAATGTGCCACAAAAAATTCATATCGGATGTGTAAATGTTGTGCTTACTGCTCACATTTTAGTTCTACTGGACGCCTACTGAAAATGGAACGAGACGAAGTATGAATACATTATCGTACAGTTGTTAGCAAATATTAACCAAATGCATGCTCTTTATCTGTGTGGTGCTTGTGAACTACTTTCCCAGCTAAGTGGCTTGTAAATGGGCGATACTTGTCAACTCCCTGCCTTGGCGAGGCTTAAAGCATCCAATTCATCTCCTACTACCGGAATGATACGACCTGGTATTGACATTTACAGTGGAGTAAA
Source organism: Schistocerca americana (assembly GCF_021461395.2). Classification (NCBI taxonomy): domain Eukaryota; kingdom Metazoa; phylum Arthropoda; class Insecta; order Orthoptera; family Acrididae; genus Schistocerca; species Schistocerca americana. Next base: position 631,022,210 of record NC_060123.1, on the reverse strand, counting down.
TGGCTGGCTCTGAGCACTATGGGACTCAACTGCTGAGGTCATTAGTCCCCTAGAACTTAGAACTAGTTAAACCTAACTAACCTAAGGACATCACAAACATCCATGCCCGAGGCAGGATTCGAACCTGCGACCGCAGCGGTCTTGCGGTTCCAGACTGCAGCGCCTTTAACCGCACGGCCACTTCGGCCGGCTGGTGAGCACAGCCTAAGGCTACGGACCGTAGTTGAACTGCTTAGTTCGCGAATAACTCACACCAGCACTACGCTGTTAATGGTTTTGATAGAAAGCAGAGAAATGACAAGGATAAGCAAAGCAAACATTGCATTACACCTACAACAACAGTTGCCATAGTTGAAATTTTGTCAGAAATGGAACCCAAGGAATTTCGCATAGTGAGGAAGAAGTGGCAGATGAAATGTTAGCGTTTCTGCTAGATGCGTCAGAAGTATGTGTGGTGTCGCATACGCTCGACTTTGTGGTCAATGTGCATGAGTAGTACAATGATGACGATATGTGCTTAACCAGTGAAAGATATACTGAAACAGGTGGTGAGCCATGCAGCTCACCATCCTTATCGGACAGGAAGCCACAAATAAAGTCTGCAGCAATACTTAGTAAAGGACAATGGAACGTTATCCGCAGCATAGTAAAAAAGTAATTACGAACAGATTTCGAAGTCCGCAACAATATGACCGTGAAGTGCACAAGAAAAACTATGGATATTCAAGGGAGGAGAAGTTGCATTTGTTATAAAAGTGGTGTTAGCGCGTTTCGAGGATGCTCGATGCAATTTACAGGCAATGCATGATAGAAAGCTCCTACATTATGCACATTTAATTGCATGCGACATAGATTACAGTGATTTCTAGGGAAGCAGTGAATGGTTACATAACTTCAAACAGTACTACAGAATTGGAAGAAGGAAGATAATGAAATTTCAAACCAGCCGTAGTAAGAGTTGAATTTGTGACCTCTCACTCAAGGAGTTCGTTGTAAGCAATGTAAACGTCGTGGCCTCCCGTTATAAGTCACGGCCTAGCTGCATCCTGAGAGTCCTTGTTCAGCTGAAACGCTCCCGACGCGTCACTGTCTACCTGCAATTAGGAATTCCTCGTCCGCCTTAATTGTTTGACCAGTCACCCTTAATACGATTCTTAGCGTTGTTAGTGTTTAGTGCGTGTGCCACCGTCAGAGGTCAGCGTTGTGGCCTCTACGAAGGTTACTAGAATATCTTAGAGAGAAGCAAAGTAACCGGAAGGACGATTTGGCGTTGTTCGAAACAGAAATAAATGTGTTATCGAATAATTCTCAAGGTCAGAGATATTAAGGTACTTAGTCCAAACGAACATCAATATGAAGCTCCGGATGACGCTCGTTTAGAAGTAGAAAATGTGAATCTGGCAGAGAACAGAAGAGAATTCGATTTCTCAAATATATCGCTAAAATTGAGGTTACATGCGCAATAGAGGGTATTATTTTGTTACTGGAGTTCTCTAACAGTAAACAACAAAGAGACGTTGTACAACAACCAGGGCAAATTACACGGTAATCAGACAGTGCCATAAGCAAGAAAAGATGTTGATCTTTAAGCAGGGGTACTGAGTATGAATGACGGGAAAAGCACGAAGGGAGACTCCAAACAGTAAACAAGACTATTCGATAGGTGGGATCTTCGAACATTTTTTAAAAATTACATACTGCTCATCATGACTACGGGATATCAAAGAGTGAAATAAATATGTACGCAGTGGCCCTTGTACTCCTAGCAAATAAAAGAAGAAAAAAAAGACACATATTCATATTCGTATTCTAGATATGTCCGAAAGAACAGACACCAAACATAAAAACATAGCCAACGCGCCTTGACAGCAGTTAATTGTCATTCACTGCAGGTTCTTGCGAGAATCACCATAACGCTGCGAGCAAAGACCATAATGGACAAGGGACGCAACGTTTGTGGTGAGCGACAAGTTGTGAATTGGGTCTGACGAGAAGTTTGCTCGAATAGCCGAAGCGGCTCTCGCGTAAAGCGGGAAATCTGGGTTCGAGTCGCGGTTGGCACTGAGTTTATTTTAGGGCCCGATTGCGGCTCAAATCGGAATTTCAATTTCGTCACAGACCTATATTCATCTTTTCCGCAGTATTATCGATAGTATACCTGAATGGAATGTCACTCAGTTGAATTAGAATTTTCAGCGATTCCTGCGCTAAAAGTTGTGCTTCTGTCGGTTGAAGTGCACGGGTTTGTGACAAAAAGAACATTTCCCAATGTAAAAATTTTGGTATTGTAATTCTTGTTCTAGCATCTCCATTGCTCTTCATCAGCAGTTGTTATAAAGTAAACCACTGTTTAAGAGCCCTTGGATCTTGTAGCTGCCGGGCAAATTGCGAAATCGGCTAATGGAATTAATTGATATCTCCTCGACTTTTTTCTGGGTAAAAATTACATGCGGTTCACAGGATACCAAATGTGAGGTCTGTTCCACGGCAATTGTTTGGTAAATCATTAATATTGAAATGCATGTTTCTCACAAAGACGCTTGAAGCGTAGTTATTCTTTGGTCGCCTGTCGATCTTAGCTGTAAATCATACATAAAAACTAAAAAATTGTGGACCTAGAACGGAATCCTGTAGCAATAACACCTTTTTGGGACATGATCAGAACCAAATTTGTTCCTTGTTTACTGAGGCTGGGGAAAGAACTTCTGCTTGTTACTGGCTGTGTAGGACAGAAATCATGTACATCACTGTAGTTTCAAAATCAGTGCACCGACACAACACAATGCTACTTAACTCGCTGGGGCTATGATAACTGGGTCCCGTCTGGCGATTCAAATCACTTGTAATGCCAGTGACCGACGGCGGGCTGAATGGAGGACACCGCTGCAACATCGACAACCGTGATGACGAGCGCATCCATCTCCGACGCTTATCGAATTATAGTAAGTGCGCTTCGTGTCTAACGACCATGGTGTTGGGACGACGATGAAATAGCATCGGATCGCGCGCAATCTGCCCCCCCGTGATTCTGTCGCCTGCAGAACAGCACCCGCCCGCTGGAGAGAGATCCACTGGGTCGCTGGCATTAATCTGACACCGAAATTGATTCAAGTTGCGGCCATTACTGCCCAGCGCGCCGTTCGTTCAATTATGTTTTCGGCTGCGCTGGAGGCTTTATGGCGCTCGCGCCGACACCAGCCGGCCAACGTCATCCGCGGATCCCTACCCCCTCTCTCCGTCTCTCTCATTCCCTCTCTCTGTGCGTGCGTGCGTGTGCGTGTGTGTGTGTGTGTGTGTGTGTGTGTGTGTGTGTGTGTGTGTTGCCGACTCTCCTGCTCTTTCGAGTACATATATAACCGGCCAACCCCCAAACACACATACTCACGCACCACTCTCGAACACGCAAATAACTACAGCGAAACTGGAATCACAGGCGTGAAAGAGACACACAGCTGGCCGGGGTAGTCACGCAGGCCGGGGTGTGAGTGGGAAGGGGTAAAGGGAGAGACGGGGGTGGGTCTGTTGTGGAGGCTTCTGGCATTCGCCAGCGGGTCCGCAAAATTGCGATCCTTGATTAAAATATGGGCAATATCATGTTTTCTCTGCGTGTGCTTCGTTGCGACCACAAACACTGTATCAGAGCTGGACCAAAAAGGGCTGCCGGGCTTCTGGATAATGCCGTATGCAGCCCAGAGGCAAGGCGATGGTTTGAAAAGAGAAAACGACAGAAACTGAGTAGGGTGGTTGGGAGGTGGGGAGGGGAGGGGGGTGCGAAGGGAAGCTCGCTGATGATAAAGGGAACCCTGGCCGCCCCAGCAAGGCGAGAAACCCGCATCCCGCCTAGTGATTCACGGACTGGACCGTATCTGGCGTCCATATGGAAGCGACTCCCCCTCGGTCCCGTCGGCTGCCGCTCTGGAAGTTAAGCCGCGCCCCTCCCTGTTAAACGCTCCGCCGTGATTGGTATTTGCCGGCGCCTAATGAATGGGCAGTTTGCCAGGTGCACGCGTCCAACTACGAATGCTGTCCTGGAAATTGTGTCGTTTGTCTGAAAATGAAGCGTGTGTGTCGTGGCACCGAGCCTCGGTGCGAGTTGGACCGAGTGCCAAGGGTGAAGTGGGGGGAGGGGGGGGGCGATAACTGCATTTTCTCTATTAACGAATAACTCTGCAAGGGCAGACACGTCAAATTGTTTCCCCGTCGTTAGATACGAAGCTTCACGCTGAAGTTTCATTTAAAAATGCCGTTCCGGGCGTAATTATGCGCAGTACCTGCAATTTTTTTGGAAGATCGATTAGCGAAACGCAACATCCATTTACATCCCTTGTACAGTGACCTTGCAAAAATACAGGATGTTTCACGCGTCATGCGCTGCTCATTGCAATGCATGAAGGTTCCAATGGCCGCATATGATCCCGATGAGCCTTGCGTACGAGAGGGGTGGTATAGGTATGCTACATACGGTAACAAACTGACGCTCGCGCATAGGTCATATCACCGACGCGCCTTCGATTTTGGTCTGCGAGTCTGATCCACATGCTTAATGCTTAATTAATATTAATTAAGTTCGCAGGCTGGCTCCCCACGTGACGCAAACATCAGCGCAACTAGCGACTAATGTCAAAGCTATGGCGCCCGATGTTTACGGGATATTGCATCTATATGAGTGGAATCTCTTTACTGAGACGCCACGCAGAAAAATATTCTTAGAAACACATTTTCGAGAGTACGTTCGTGTTCGCCTCATCTTCAGATGTTCACATTTATTAACGTATCGTGGACTTTTCTTTTTACTTGCGACGTTTTACAACAGCTGTCTTAAAAAATTCCATTGCAAAATTTTGCAACGCCATTAGTAAAGAACCGATATTCGCGACACGTAAATAAATGTAAACATCTGAATATGGCATGCGAAGTATCCTTAAATTCTTCATGAAAAATAAACGCCTACAAAAGCAGCTGGCTGCACGTAATTCATAACGAATTATCTTCAGTTCGAACTGTTGGAGTGTTCTAACCCGTGTGCAATGGACAAGAATTATTTACTACTGTTGTTACGAGAAAGAATGGAAAAATAAAATGTGGAAATGAGACAAGAAATCCTGCTTGACAAGCTATTAGGTGTAACTTTACTATTTTTGGTCATAGGCGGGTCATGGGAGGTTTTCTTTAAATTTAGTGTGTTAATATCTACAAAGACTATTACCAAGAATTTTTAAGTATTTGTCCAAAAATACTTTCGATGACTGATCACATAGGCACATCTGTTCCTGTAACGCTAAATAAATTAACCGATCGTTTCACTGTTTTAAAATGTTTAAAACTGACTTAACTGTTTCGACTCTTTTGAGTCAACAGAACTAGTATTTACCTATGAATATATAAAGTCGTGAAGTGCTCACCCAGGTCAGCTGAAATCAACGCAGAAGAAATCATGAGCTCCTGTTCGGACATGTCAAATTTCATTTAGTATCTGTAATGCATTGTAAACATTGCAACGCAATAGCTACAGTCGTAAATTATTTTTCTTCTCGTTATTATTGCATAGTATATTTCAAGTACGACGTAAGTCTCGTATCCGGCATTGCGCGGCAGCCGAGACCGGGGAGTCATGCTCTGATCCCTGTACATGACTCAGCTCACTTCTCGGACTTTGGAATGTGGCTAATCACTTCAAGTCGAAAGACGCGTCCAGTCTCGGGACATCCCGTCATGGAAAGAAGTGCTAGAAAATCGATGCGCCCATTTAGAACATCACACTGGTGGGTCAGCAACAGTTGCCCGCAGACTTATGCATAAGGTCAAATTGATACCTAATGAAATTACGGTGGAGCGTCGAATGACGAATTCATATATTGTTGCACAACGCTGGTACAGCAACAGACTTTTTCAGCCTGTGAAAGACGGAGAAACGCTCTCTTTTTCTCAGATAAAATTCGGCTGCATTTACCAAACTACAGCAATCAATGTTGTATTTGAATAAAATGGCCTAAAGTCGTAAACAATTTTATTCATATTGACTCTGGTCCTGGAAGCCTTCTAACTTGATTCGATACAGGAGTTTTGAAAATCATCATACAGCGGCTCTTGATGTAACTGAAGAGAATTTCCAGAATGCATCTCCTAGCTGTGTCTGGCGTGACTATGTTTGGCTACCTTTGTCGGTATAATTGTGACAACGCCAAATATTTTAAGCGATCAAAAGCTTAAAATTTGCTATTGCACAAACAATAAGATGCAAGCAATTATGATTTCAGTCCGACAGTTAGCTGATATCAGAAATTTGAGTCCGAAATGCTTGTTAAGAACTATTACTGTATAATACAGTACTCAGCAGGCAACCAACTTTAATTGCTCTACCAAAACCAGAGCAAGTACTTTACCACACGAAAATAATTGTTGTAAAATGAACCGAATAATAATTATTGTAAAGTCAATATCATAAATGTGTATGCACAATTACTTGTAACCAACTTTAAGATGACGACATTTACCAGTGTTGTGACTAATATGGATGAGCAACAGATATAAAACTACCCAGCGAAGATTTCGGCTCTGACATAAGCACCAAAACTTATATTCGATGATAAAATACATTAATCGTGTAAAGGTACACTGTAATATAAAATCCTGCTAAGCATTGAAGATGCTTAGCCACTGTTGTGGTAAATTTTTAAAATTGTGCAACTGTTGGATATAAAGTTAAGCATCTCTTTGACATAATTTTCTTGTATTAGTTTGAAGGCAATTTTCATTAACTGCTCTGATGTGATCTGTTATGCAATAGACAACCTGAATTGAAACAATCACACTTTCGAGAAATACTATCACTTTAGCCTGCACTTTGTAGCTTTCAGAGAAAAGGTCGTCACACGCAAAAAACACTGTTAAAATTGTGTATGTGGCTCCCATATCCAATACAGTAGTTACTTCCCTCGATATAAAAATATTCATAGTAGCAATTGTTCTCTTCGTCTGCTACACAGAGTCCTATTCATGCAGCGTGATTTTAGCCGGTAAATATAATTCACTGATCTTACGTTTTCGTTCCATGTATTCACCATAAAAAATCAATGCTGTAACTCACATTCAACCAGATAATTTACCTGAAAACTATTTTGCTAAAATTATACACTTCAGGAAACAATTATTGGTGCACTCAAAGTTTTTAATGAAATTAGAAAATTGTTAAAGCCATTTGCTTTGTGTAAAAGTCAGAAAAATATATTTCTTAAGTTTTACATTTCGTCAGTGATCATGGCTTTCACAAAATGGATTCCTATCCCACTGTACATGATACACTAAACTTCTCAAATGATATAATACGTGAGACTCTTACTTGATGGTGAGCATGGTTTATCACCTTGCACGAGTAAAGCTATCGAAATAGTATTTTGCAGCAAATAATAGTGGCTCTGCAACTGTGGTATTTACTGTCACTATCCTTGGCCATTATAACGTTTATTGAAGTTGCGTTGTACGTATAGTACACAGTATTTACAAAGTGGCAAATAAATATAGCCGCTTCTTCTTACTTGCTGTTGCTCAAAATGCACAATAGTTGTATCGGTAGCTACTATTAACTCGTTCATCCGAATTGTTCTTCATACGTATTCACTCTTCTAAAGCTGTACTCGAACTGTACAAAGACCAGACAAAAGCAGCGGTAACGTATCTGGCCGCTAATCCATATTTATTTATTTATTTATTTATTTATTTAACCTATGAGGTGGTTCCCCTTATCTTCATGACTTAATTTAAAGCACCATTGTTTACATAGTCACAATACATTTAAAAATATAAAAACACTTTTACAAAACATTTTAACCAACTTATTATTAAACAATATCGTTTTTAATAGTCGTCAGCGTTTCGATAGCACTTGTTTCTTTAGATGGCAGCACCCTTCAGCCACTTCTAGTCATTTTGTTTAGTTCTATACTACGGTAGGCGGTCACCGTCGCCTCGCTGCCTGCTATATGTGAGCATTCTCTGACGCCTGGCGAACGCTCGTGCTAAATTAAATTTGGACGAACGTTTATTTGCATGGCCTGGAACTACCTGTTGGGTTGTAATGATACTTGTATCGTTACAAGCTGTACTCAGTACTGACGGAAAACTAGAAACAGTGCTGGTAGAAACGTCTCCATTTCTCCTGAAATACAATGTATATGACCCTTCGAAACTTTTCGTAAGTCTTTTAAAATATTTGACAATCTCGTAGAAGAGGAAACGTTGGAAACAAGTGTTTTTAAATTTTTGTTGATCTGTTATTACTTGCATGCTATTTACAAAATAAATATAATGTACATGACGACGTCTACACAGTTATTTCAACCTGAATTTATTCAGCTAAAAGCAGGTGTTAAAAAGAACATGAATACGAATGTTTGGTATCGCCATATAAATACAGAAGTAACACAGTATGTCATTCGCTTTTTTTAAAATAAATATTTCTAGTAAAGAGCGACGGAAAACAAAAAGAAACATAAAAAATAATAGTTCAAAAATCGTATACCACTACCAATGTTCATTTGTCTACATAAAATCCCAAAAGTGATAGAACCTGCCATATGTTTTGATATCCAGAGACCGTCGAAAGTTTCAAACGTATTTCTCAATAAATGCGTCTGTATTTTCAGTAAATTATTTGCAGCTATGTCCGGATTAATACTCCTCTTAAGCGGGCGGTAAATTTTATTTCTATTGTAAAGAGATAGCAAAATGTGTCGAACGCTGGCCAATGACTCACAAGTGTGTCGTGTCTGCAGTGTAGGAACATTAGTGCACTATTATTTGTGCCTTATTTAATAATGAGAGTACAGCCATCTCTTTGTGAGAACACTTATCCTCTATTTCATGTAACTACACATGAAGTGTCAACTGTTCAGTAAATGTAATATAAACTTTGGAGCAATTAAAGGAAGCTAATGATCCAGAAGAAAAAATACGTTAAGACGTCTACTAATTACAGACCAATTCATGCATTAACAATCTGAATTCCATTTCAACGGGTTAAATTCAAGCATTACAGCTCACATCTGCTTCTTTTCTTCATCTCCCATCCACCAATGAATGTAACCGACGTAAAGCCTCTGCATTAATGAAAAATGAGTTCATTATCCCCAGAAACGACAAGATTCTCACATCTCACTATTCCTTTGTTTCAGGTATTTAGTCTGTACAGATACAGCCACAGATCTGAAAGAAAAACGAAAATTTACAACAGCCTCTCATGTATAAAATCTCGTTTCTAGACTGCCATCAATTGTACGATGAAAAAATTTTTATACCATTTTACACTTGACTCGAAAACCAGTCTTCTGTCTGAGCTGTCAGTGTTTAGCCTAGATACACTGACGGAAAAGACTTTCCCCTAAATAGTTCCACAACCATAAAGACACACTCTCGAAGAATTTCCAGACAGGTTGTTCTCATAGGGCCTGGAGGGCACCCATCCGCACGTGTTTTATTATTCTCAGGGCAAAATAATAAACGAAAGATTCTAAGAAATTGTGCAATTAAAAGGGTATGAGCTATAATAGCTACTATAAGTGAAATGGGCAGATTACGCACCGAGGAATTTCCAGAAGAACATTCACACGGAAGGACTCAACCCCAAATTGTTCAACAGCATTCGCTGTTTCATTTAAAACACAAATACATCATATTTATCATATACATTCAGAAAACAACAGTTTAATTAAATAATTGATCAGTTAAAAGAAGGCTAGTTTAAGCCATCAGCTAATCCAGAATTTGCTATACCAATCTCAAGACTGTGTGATGTGAATCCAATTAATAACATGAAAATCAAGGTTCATAAATGGGCTAATACTCAGAATAAAACTGCGTATTAAAAAAACAAATCAAATTCATTTACGAAGGGCAACTAGCCCTTTAGCACATCTAGCTGCATACAAAATTAACTGGATCAAAATTACAAGAATAATTAACATTTCATCAATAATATTTTCAGAGAAACAAGAGTCAGAACAGTATGTAATTAAAGGAAAAGTAGAGACGTAGAACTATTAATAAACACAGGAACAGGCCAGATGCAAGGAAGTCAAACAGTACAGTAAGCAACTTCCCGGAACATGAAAAACAAGTTTCACTTCTTACATGAAGTATTAAAAGCTCAAGACCAGTTTCCAACCACAATGAACAACAAGTTAACGTCGCACAATATGCAGACGGAGTCCCTGTGGAATGTTGACACACAACAAGGGGTATCGCCCGATGTCCAGGTGTCCCCTCCGGATCTCAGATATGTGGATTGGCCAGCGTGACCCTCTCACCGACACAAGCGTGGACGATTAACGGAAGCAAGGTACCCCACGCATGTGCGTACGTTAACGCCTAGGATGGGAGGCAGACCTATGATACAAAAAGTTAGTAGTCGAGGTACAAGAGGGAAAACTCGCGTTAACTACACCGAGGGGTAAGTTAGATTTGAGCTGCAGTATGAATATCAAATGTTCTTTAGCAAAACCTTGCACAAGGCCACTACGCTTGGGACTGACAAAAATTTAAGAAATCGCACCCGAATAACTAGACCTTACTATATTGAAACCTGAGTAATGTGAGCAAGCTTACAAACACGATAAGATGCAATTAATCTGCTGAATAGACAGCATAAGAAATTTCAAGAAATCGTGGATATATAATTTTCAGTAAATTACTAGCTACGTCACAAATTTACATCACCAAGACCTGCAATGCTGCGCAGCATGCTACACGTAAAATTCCAGAACTTAACACAACGCAAATTAAACTTCAGTAGCAGATATAGCAGTGAGTTCACGAGTCGATAACAGGTCGTAAGAAGCGCAGCGGAACAACAGGCCAGTGACGTAACCGTAGTTTAAGCTTAGCAAGACACTTTTCAATACAAATAAATGCATGACTATAAAACAAATCGTTAATATGCAAACTTAATGTAACACTACACATGGCCGGAGCCAAAGCAGGTCAAGGCAATCATTTAAAATACAATCTCGAGCCAGCTCTCAGCCACGCTGCCAGCATAAATACAGAAGGAAGGAATTTCAGTGCGTGGATACAGAGCTCGGAAGAGTAATATCTTCGCTTCCAGAAGATTGGATTCGTTCTCCGCAAAAATATGGCTTTAAAGGACAAACGGAAGGTACCAGAAATCGGTTCTGGCCATCGGACAACGTGCAACCGGAATATGACACGACCATGAGGATAGTGACCACTCCAAAACGCTGCCGGCCCCCAAAGCGTGCGGAGCTACCGCTGACGTGCAGCACGCCCAAAAACTCTCACCTCCTCGTGAGAGGTCCCTCCAAGCTCGGTGCTCTCGCTTCGCTGCCTCTACTCCACCTCCGCCTCGCTTAGCTTACCTCACGACCCCGGTTCGCCACCTAGCCACATAACGCGGCAGCGATCCAAAGAGACGCAAGAGATCAACTCGGAACGAGCCGCCATGGCCCAATAACAAAGCATTACGTAAGACTTTTCGGGAATGCTTACACCCAAACCTCCGGACGTCAAACCTCAGATGGGTATCAAACGTTCTATGTCGATAGAGTATCAACAAAAATGTCGATTTAGTTCGTACTATGTGCTGTCGTCCAGCAGAATGGGGTTAAACGTTAATTAAATGTAATACCAGAACTACCAGAGCAAAGGAAAGGCTTATCTGTGAACGAAAAAATGTATATAGCTTTCGTGGATGAGCTTGTAGAGCGTTAGGTCGTCGTACAAAAGGTCCAGGATGTAAGTCCTAACGATGACAGTTCTTTTAACTATTTACGCGTGAAACTGTTACAAGGGAGAACATTTTACTGCCACGTAAAAAGACTTTTCGGAGTTTGTAGACGTGTTGCTTTGGCAGTCTGTTTTCGCTTTGTTTCTTTGAAAGTGGTAAATCTATACATTCGTAGTTTCACAGAACATAAAATCAGAACAGAAAAATAAATAAACAATTCTATCACTAGCGCGGAAGTAAAAATAATAATAATAATACACATAATAAAACAAACAGTAGCAAAACTAAACAGAATCAGAATAATAAGATTAATAATAAGTACATAAAGTACAAAAATCAACGCAGACACGTCCCCCCGCGCCTCCCACACACACACACACACACACACACACACACACACACACACTGAGCGTCGTTCATTCGGAAACAAAAGCTTCACAATAATGGTTGCGTACGAAGAAATTACTTTCGTACAAAAAGCACATTTGATGGATCCCGTAGATTACGATCTTGAAAGCTTGCTTCCGAAACAAAACTATGTCGAAATTTGAAAGGGTCTGTGGTCATCAATGAGTTTAGCCGTTATTCACCACCGGCCGTGGTAGCCGAGGCGCTACAGCCTGGAACCGCGCTATCGCTACGGTCGCAGGTTCGAATCCTGCCTTGGGCATGGATGTGTGTGATGTCCTTAGTTTAGTTAGGTTTAAGTAGTTCTAAGTTCTAGGGTACTGATGACCTCAGAAGTTAAGTCCCATAGTGCTCAGAGCCGTTTTCGTTATTCACCCGTGACGGTGAGAATTATAGAAACGTGGAGGATACAACGGACTGTGTGTAAGGGACTGCAGCTTAAGATCATTCCGTTGTTGCGGACTAATCTTTTCCGAAGAATCTCGAGCAGCATCGGACATTTTACGAATCTTGAACTTGTACAGTTTGAAGGAATGAGCATCAAGGGATTGACAAATAGAGGTTGTGTGTGCTGGAAGTATGTGGATTGTGATTTTGTCTTCTGGTAGGTTATTTTGTACGCGCAGTTCACGAAGCACATGAGCGTCTTTGTGGTGCCCCTAAGATCCAGTATTAGCACAAGTTTCTCTCCAATGATTTGTTCTACTACCGCTACTTGTAGAAACGCCCTGAACAGTTCTTTGATCGTTTTGCCGCAGGAGTGAGAGTGGACGATTAAATTTGGACTGACATGTATGAGTACTCAAACAACGAGGCTCTTAAAGGACAACAAACTGCTTCGGAAAAAGTGTGCTCGTTTGTGAAAGCAATGGAATAACTGCGTACGTATGGGTTGTCGCAAGGACTGACTGTACAACACCAAAATTAGTTGCAAGAGTGCGCCCCACAGACATCTCCTTGTTGAATCCACTTTCGGCGGCGTTGTAAATATTTTCGTCTGTGTTGGCTGCCATGAGCGCACGAATTGCTTGTCGTCAGTGCTCTATCGTTTCCTGGATGTCGTTTCCGTTGTGGTACATGTTAACTGTAACAAAAGATTTGACCTTACGGCTTGCAATATTGTTTCTACGCTTCCAGCGCAAGACACAATTGCTACTGGCAAATTTAACTGTATCACTTTCGTTTCTGCCCACGATATCTACATCGTGAGCCCATCGACATTCCTTGTACCAGGGTATGAAGGTCTCCATTATATCCATTGTAACATTCTTGTACTTCTGCTTCACTGAATATTTCTCCCCTTTCCCAGTGCCGTTTCCATTCATATAACATACACAGTGCAGGACACCTAGTGCGAAATCTGTTTTTCATTGCAGACATCGTGCGATGTGAAAATGTTAGGGTTGGCTTCGACTGCTTTTTAATCTTAAGCCAATATTTGAGCATTTCGATTTTCTCGTTTCTTGAGTAAATACATCACTTTTCTCCTTCTCTGGTATTTCATCATTTTCATCGCTTAAAGACTCTAGTCCATTCACTTGGGCACAAACGAACCATTCCGCTTGACCTGGTGTGCGCTCGTCGATGTCTAATGTTTCCTCTTCTCTGACATATGACGCATTCCATTGATCAGTTATGTCCAGTAGGAATGCTGCACACTTTCTCTTACCTTCAGTTACTTCCGCTGTTGTACGTAAACAACTGTCGCTATGCAACGGCTCGACGAGAATGTCAGTAACTTTCAACGGATTCATGTCGCACAACAGTAGCACGTGCGCACCAATACGAGACTGCAGCCACAACACGCACATCTAATGTAAGTGAAACTTCTATCTGAAGTCAGTTAAGTTACTATTGCTATATATATTTGCGAATGAGCCCATTATGACTACGCAGAGTACTTAGTGGCGTGCATTTACCTTTCTTTCAGCCCATACTTCTTTCATTCTTTTCCTTTGGGCGTCTTTTCTTTCTTGAGACCATGTTGTTCCAGTCTTCTTCTTTGATTTCTCCTCTTTGTCAACTTGCCACTTGTGAATTTTGGATCTGAAGATTCCCCTGTTTTGGATATCCTCTGGTGTAATTCCTGCTAGTTTCAGATCTGTTTTGATTTCGCCAATCCATTTCATAGGATCTGTTTTAGATTTACTCCTGTTTTCATAGAATTCAACTATTTTCTTTGTAAGTCTGTCCGGATTCATTCTTTTGATGTGTCCATAGAATCTTAATCTGCGTTTTCTAATGTCACTGTGAATATTAGAGTATTGTTTGATTTCCTGTTTGCCTCTGAGCCGATACTGTTCATCTACAAGTTTCGGACCTAAAACTTTTCTTATGACCTTCCTTTCTATTTTTGTGAATGTTTTCTATGTCTGTTTTCCTGTTTAAAATTAATGTCTCTGATCCATATAGGCATTCTGGTTTTATGACGGCATTGTAATGTCATACTTTTGTGTGCTTGGAGAGACATTTTTTATTGTAGATATTCTGAGTGAGTGAATAAGTAGTGTCCATCTTTTGGCATCTGACTTCTTTGGCTTTCGTTTCTATTCCATTTCCCGGAATCGTTTCTCCGAGATATTTAAATTGTGCTACTCGTTTAATTTTGCCATATTTTGTCTACATGAATTGTGGTGCTTGTTTGTTGCAAGTCATATATTCTGTCTTTTCAAAAGATACTTGAAGGCCGACTTTTTCTGCAGTTTCTTTCAGGAGTTCAATCTCTTTTTTGGCTGTTGAAACTTCGCGAGTTAAGACGGATAGATCGTCTGAAAATGCTAAGCAATCTACTGTTAATTTTCCTCTGCCGAGAGTAATTGGTTGGTCAATCTTGAGGACTGATTTTTAGTTTGCGCCATTCTTGTATCGCCTTTTCAAGGACGCAGTTGAACAGTAGTGGAGAGAGTCCATCTCCTTGTCTTACTACTGTTTTGATCAGAAAAGGTTCAGAGATTTCCCCATAAATCTGACTTTAGATTTTTTGTCTACTAATGTCTGTTGTATGATTGCAAGTGCTTTCAGATCTAAGCCCTGTTCTTTTAATATTTGGAATAATGACTGATGATCAGTTGAATCGTAGCCTTTTTGAAAGTCAACAAATGTGCAAACTACATATTTGCCACTTACTCTCTGATGTCTTAAGATTAGTTTTAATTTCAGAATTTGCTCTGGACATGAACGGCCTGGTATGAATCCGCCTGATAGTCTCCAATTTTTAGTTCTAGTTCTTGTTGTGCTCTATCGAGAAGGCAATAGGATAGAATTTTGTAAGCTACTGCTATCAATGAGATTCCCCTATAGTTGTTTGCATCCGATCTATCTCTTTTCTTGTGTATAGGATGAATTAACGCATTTTTCCATTCGTCCGGAATTCGTTCTGTTTGCTAAATGTCTTGTATTATCTCGGTGTTTTCTTTTATAGTATTTGGGCCTGCTGATTTGAGGATTTCCGCCAAGATTCCACCTTCACCTGCAGCTTTATTGTTTTTAAGACGTTTGATCTGTTTGGCGATTTCCTCTACATCCGGTGATAATGAGTTTCGGTTTGTGGATTCAGGTTCCTGAGGCGGAAATCTTTGTGTTGGTTCTGGGCAGTTCAGCAAATTTTTCAAAATATCTTGCAAGTTCTTCGCAATTTTCTTGATTGTTCAATGCAAATTGCCCAGTTCCTTTCTTGAAGCAAAGATTTTGCGGCTGATATCCTGAGAGTTTTGTTTTGAAATTCCTGTAAAAATTTCTCGTGTTGTTTCTTTAAGAGTCTTTCTCGATTTCAAGTAGCTGGTCCTTTTCGAATTTCCTTTTGGTATTTCTGATTAATTGGGCTGTCTCTTTCCTCACTGCCAAGAATGTTTCGTAATTCTTCTCAGTCTTTCTGCTCTTCCAATTACTGTATGCTTTCTGTCGAGATTGGATTGCTTGTTCACATTCTTCGTTCCACCAAGGGTGTTTTTTTCTGTTTTGCCGGGGTATCAGTGTTTGTGCGGTTTCGATTAATTTGCTTCTGAGTTGCTTCCAATTGTTGGAGGGATTTTACTCTTTTTCTTCTGAGAAAAATGGTTGGATCCGTCTAGTGTCAAATTTTGGGATTAGTGGCTTCCTTTTTGTGAACCTCTGAGGTTTTAACTGTAGTCTGATTCTCGTTAGGTATTGGTATGAGTCTATATTTGCACCCTTTCTTACTTAGATATTCATGATTTCTCTGCGGTTTGGATAGGAAATTGCTACATGGTCAATTTGGAATTCGTCAATGAGTGAGTTGTGTGATCTCCATGTCATTTGTTTTGATGGTTTCTTCTTGAAATACGTTAACATGATTTTAAGGCCGAATAGCCTGGAGAATTCGAACAATCTCCGTCCATTTTGATTAGTCCATTTATGTGCTGGTAAGTTTTCTATCGTTTTCCTGCATTTTCTTTCTATGTCTAGGTGCGCGTTGAAATCACCTAGTAAGATTTTGACGTGATTTTGCGGAATTTTGGATACTATTTCTTCTAGTGTTTCCCACGATTTGTCTACCTTTGCGTGATCTGTTTTATTGCCATCATTGATAGGCATGTGTGCATTGTTCAGTGTGTATGTTTTGTTTCGCACATTTTAGGATGATTGTTAGTAGCCTATTATTTACTGGTTTCACGTGAGTTACCGAGCTGAGTATGCTCTTTTTGACTGCAAAAGCAACTCATAAATGTATATTTTTGGGAAACCGTTTGTCTGTTTTGCTTTTGAAAAGTCTATAGTTCCCGAAATCCATTGCGTTTTCATCGGTCAGTCTTGTTTTTTGGAGTGCCAGTATTTCCAATTTTTGTTCGTTATGGGTTTTCTCTAGTTCATACAGCTTCCCTACCTTCAAGAGAGAATTTATATTTAATGTTCCGAAAAATGTTTTGGTATTTGGGCGAAATTGGCCAGAGATCTCCGACTCCCTCTGTATGCGTGTCAAGCCAGATTACCTAGAATCCGATAGCCTGATTGTGCTGTTGATGGCAGCAGTGGATTGGTTACCACCTGGGCTACAAATTGGTTTCCTGTCACGCCGTACAGTACTTAATCATCACAAGTTTTGGACCGTAGTCCAGGTTCATAGGACTGGAGTGGATAGTTCCAGAACATACATTTCCGGCCGCACCTCTGCTTATCAGACGCTGACCACTTTGCCGCTTGTTGGGTGTCAGACGCAGAGTGGATTTAAGTCAGTTCATCCGCCCTTTCTGCCATTGGGGGCTGGCGGTGTGGCCGTGCGGTTAAAGGCGCTTCAGTCTGGAACCGCGTGACCGCTACGGTCGCAGGTTCGAATCCTGCCTCGGGCATGGATGTGTGTGATGTCCTTAGGTTAGTTAGGTTTAATTAGTTCTAAGTTCTAGGCGACTGATGACCTCAGAAGTTAAGTCGCATAGTGCTCAGAACCATTTGATTTTTTTGCCATTGGGGTTTCCCCTCTACTGCCTTCGAGACCGTTGACCATTTTCCTCATTGCCTCAGTTGATCCGCGAGTGCTTATTTGGCTATGGCTTTTTCACTCCTGTCCTGCACCTCTTCAGGAATTCCCCTATCAGCGATTGGGACGCGCCTTCTCGGGGTTGAGGTGGCCCCATCCCAGTGTAGTACGCAGAGTTATGCCTAGCTCTTACTCAGTTCAGAACTAGACCCCCACGTGTGATGCAATTGTTTGTTTATTGTTCCATTGTTCATGTTTATTCTGTGAAACAAAAAATGCACTAGCTGCTTCATCATGAGTAGTGTCTGTTCTGTCGCACATGTCCGGCTGAACACAACACCTATCTATACAGATATAATGTATAGGCTTTCTGCTTTCAACTATCGAAGTGAAAACAGGCTGCCAAAACAACATTTTTACAAACTCTGAAGAGTCTTTTTACATGTCAGGAAAATGCTCTCCCATATAACAGTTTGACCCGTAAACTGTTAAAAATAAGTCGTTATTGCGATTTGAATCCAGGACACTTGGTACCACGACGTGACACTCTACCAACTCACCCACGGAAGCTATGCACTCACCAATACGCTCTTCTTTTGCTCTGGTAGTTCTGGTGTCACTTTTAATTAACGTTTACGCCCGTTTTACTGTCCGACACCAAATAGTACGAACTAGATACGTGTTTTGATTGATACTCTATCGACATACAACGTTTGGTACCAGTCTGAGTGTCTGACATCTGCAGGTTTTGGTGTTCGCGCCTTTAGGAAGGAAATTTCATGGTGTGAATCTGTTATTCAACGTATATTTTGGGAATCGTCATCAGACAACAGCAACGGAACTACAAATGATTTGGTTGCTGGGACGAAAAATTCAAAATGTCACTCACAAGTACGGACGCACACGTAGCAAATTCCGTAGACACTAGAGGTGTGCTCCTCCTATTCCAGAACAGCACTTCACTGCTAGGCTGGAAGTGATGCACTTCACCTGCTGCTCAGTAATTCGGTTCACTCATGGGCACTAGATGTTTGGCACAGTCCAACCCATCTAATACCGCAGTCTGGGGAATGTGTCTTCGGCACAGACAGAGCATCATCTGTTAATTACGTATACTACTGCAGCACAGCACTTTGCTTACGATTTTTTCATTGGTTCCAACTAAAAAACGAAACCTAGGAAACCGACCCTGAGATGAACATTATTATTAAAATAAATGGCATTTTATTGTATTTTTATTTGCTGCGTCTGACGGAAAGATAGTAATTGCATCAGAGAGAGCATTGCAATTCAGGAAGCTGTGGTCCAAAAGAGATACATTTTATGGAAATAATACAACGTTAACGTTTTTTGCTTACATTCCTACAATTAGCGTATCTAATCCTCTTATTTGTTGTTGGTTGCAAGATCCATACTGAATTACAGTTTTATAGTGAATAAGTATAAATGATATAAATTAGCTTCTGAGCCTGAATAACGTTACAAACCCTTCGCCATTTAATTAACTTCCAGTGTTGGTGCTTAATAAAACACACAATACATATAATGGCATCCAGTTTGTAATTCATACGAATCCATCTCTAATTGTATGCCACACAACAGCAGTTGCAGTTCACCTTTTGAAAACAAAATAAAACCTACCAACAAGGTAGAATGACCTAATAATCTGTATCAAACAATCCACAACACTGGATAAATGCCTCAAGCGCCCCTCCCCTCCCCCCCCCCCCCCCCCGCCACATACACACACATACACAATACTAAAAGACGAGAGAGTGAATTATCAGGATGTTAACTTACTAGACAGTTGTCAACATGCGACGAAACATGCTTCCTCCTTGTGAAATTGCACAATATAGATGTAATAACATAACCTATTTAACTGTTTCTTGAAAATTGTGTATAAGTTTGACATCAGTCAGATGATGCAGATGAATTAGATTAGGAAAAGTAAACCTGTGTGTAGTAGACGGTTTCGTTACTTATTTCAGCAATAGTCACAACATATTACACAAAGAAACTGTTACACCTGCCTAATATCGTGTAGGGCCCCCGCGAGCACGCAGAAGTGCCGCAACACGACGTGCCATGGACTCGACTAATGTCTGAAGTAGAGCTAGAGGGAACTGACACCATGAATCCTGCATGGCGGTCCATAAATCCGTAAGACTATGAGGATTAGAGATCTCCCCTGAACAGCAAGTTGCAAGGCATCCCAGATATGCTCAATAATATTCATGTCTGGGGAGTTTGGTGTCCAGTGGAAGTGTTTAAATTCAGAAGAGTGTTCCTGCAGCAATTCTGGAGATGTGGGGCGTCACATTGTCCTGCTAGAGTTACCCACGTCCGTCGAAGTACACAATGGACATGAGTGGATTCAGGTGATCAGACAGGGTGCTTACGTATGTGTAACATGTCAGAGTCGTATCTAGACGTATCCGGGGTCCCATATTACTCCAACTCCACACGCCCCACACCATTACAGAGCCTCCACCGGCTCAAACAGTCGCCTGCTGACATGCAGGATCCATGGATTCATGAGATTGTTTCAATACCAGTACACGTCCACACACTCGATACAATTTGAACGAGACTCGTGCAACCAGGCAACATGTTTCCAGTCATCAACTGTCCGATGTCGGTGTTGACGGGCCGAGGCGAGGCGTAAAGCTTTGTGTAGCGCAGTCATCAAGGGTACACGAGTGGGCCTTCGAAACCCCCTACCGATCACACTTTTTGATTGCCCAGCAATGAAATTTGCTGCAATTTGCGGTAGGGTTGCACTTCTGTCACGTTTAAGGATTCTCTTCAGTCGTCGTTGGTCCCGTTCTTGCAGGATCTTTTTCCGGCCGCAGTGATGTCGGAGATTTGATGTTCTACTGAATTTCTGATTCTCACGGTACACTCGTGAAATGGTCGAACTGGGAAATCCCCACTTCATCGCTACCTCAGAGATGCTGTGCCGCATCTGTCGTGCGCCACGACACCACGTTGAAACTTGCTTAAATATTGATAACCTGTCATTGTAGGAGCAGTAAACTATCTAAGAACTGACCTAGACACTAATATAGGCGTTGCTGACCGCAGCGCCTTATTCTGTCAGTTTACATACTTCTGAGTTTCAATACGCATGCCTATACCTGTTTCTTTAGCGCTTCAGTATAGTGCTGCATTGTTGTTGATTCTATACAAATGGCGCGTAAATCATCGACGTCGTAACCCCGTCCTGCTGATGGTCGTGATGGTTTGTCTTGACAAACTATAACCTTTTGAGCCGTGCTGGCCCCGGCTTATGCGTTGGTTTAAACCTTGACTGTTACTCTGCGATTGGTTTCCCGTGGTTATTTCAGTTACGCCGTGGTTCTTCCTCTTTCTACGTGTGGTAGCAGCGGTGTGTATCGATATTCGCACCTTGCACTATCTTTGATCTGGTGCTCATAGTTTCCGGCTAGCCGGTGTGCGGCAGTCAGTCGATTGGTGTGGATCAGTCAGGGGTCGGTCTGCACTTGAAATATTAACGTTCGCTTAGGGGAGACAGGTAGTCGGCCGAACTATATCCGATCAGCCGGCAACCCAACCAAAAGACTGTCAACGAACACACCGACAAGACGACTTGCTTTCCACCCAACCAGTACAGAACTCCAAAGCCAAAACGTAAAAGGCGTAGCCGCCCACAACCAAGTGTGTATAAGCTGACAAAACTACACACAAGTGTTGGACAGTGACAACACGATAAGGAAAGGACGCTGCCTGAATTTTACATCAGCGGCCAGCACAGGTAAGCGGAACGCTAACGGTCACAAGGCGGAAAATTCCGCTGGTGCACTTGGACTTCAAATAACTAAAATACAGTTAAACTCCACCGGATGGTGGGCAAACTTTGGCGAACTCGAACACTCGCTGTTGCTCACGGGAATACCCCCAACAGCCAACCATGAAAACCAACGGCCCAACGTGAACAGTCCGGCTGGGTCAGTGAGCCACGAACCTCGTAGCAATTGGAACAGCTCCCACACTCTCCGACCCTGCTCAGAGACCGGCAGCCGGCCCAGCCCACTGCACCGCGTGGAGATTTTCTGGCTGATCCACACCAACCAACCGACTGCCGTACACCGGCTAGCCGGAAACTATAAACAGCAGACCAAAGGTAGTACAAGGTGTGAATATCGATACACACCGCTGCTGCCACACGTAGAAAGAGGGAGAACCATGGCATAACCGCGGGAAACCAAACGCAGAGAAACAGTAAAGGTTTAAACCAACGCATAAGCCGGAGCCAGCACGGCTCTCCTTTAAACCACATCTTGGTCAGGATGGTAGGTTGTTCAAATAGTGCCCCCTCGAAAGAGTAGGTTTTGACGTGTTCCGTCGTTCTTGCCATTCGCTCGCAATTTGTCGATGCCAGGCAGATGTAAAAATTTTTATAATCAAGACGTAACCCATTGCAGTTTTCACCCTTTGACAACTGGTAAACGGAGTGCATGAAAAAGGAGTTCATCTACGAAACGAGTGTAAGTAGCAGGTGCAATAAACGAATTGTGGCTGGAGATCTTTCATTATTAATAAACGCTAAGCTGAAGTGATAGTCTGACCCAAGTACTGAAACATCTGTAAATAACCAGACAATAGCAAGAATATGGAGCGGAACAGCTGAAGAAGAAGGGGAGGTTTGAACCCACACTACTGTCGCAGCAAAAGTTGAAACATTGCTCGCAGTCCGCGGTAGGCAAATAGATAAGTAGCCCTTCTATCATGGATTTTTGCTAGTGTCAAATTAACACGACACTAGGATTTGTACAGAACAGTGACCCGGCTGGCCACTGGGAGATCACTGCAATCTCGGCCACAGCAAGATGCCGCGGTGGCGTGGGCGGGACCACAGGCTGGCTAGCTGGTGTCGGGGGGCTTTTAATTAGTCGAGAAGTAGCGGGGTGCGGGATCCGGCGCAGGGCGGGGTTACAGCCGGTTTCATTCGGGGCCGCCACAGCGCCGGCAATTCTTTCGGGATGGCGCCTCTCAACGCGGACTTCCTCACAACTGCGGCAATGCACACACATGTCTGCAGCCAGTGGTGTAGGTATGATAACACTCTCACGGTGAACTCTGAAGCTGCATTCTCGCCACCCTGTCCCCTACCACACCAAATCGCTGCCGCCGCCTCTACAGCCGGCCGTGGTGGCCGAGCAGTTCTTGGCACTTCAGTCCAGAACCGAGCCACTGCTACGGTCGCAGGTTCGAATCCTGCCTCGGGCAGGGATGTGTGTGATGCCCTTAGGTTAGTTAGGTTTAAGTAGGTCTAAGTTCTACGGGACTGATGACCTCAGAAGTTAAGTCCCATAGTGCTCAGAGCCATTTGAACCGCCTCTACACTTACTATACAACCCTCAACGCTCCTTATCTGTTTGTCGATATTCTCAGTTGCAGGTTGCCTCTATAACAATTTCCAGAGGCAACAAAAAGTTTTTCTGTATTTTGTAGAACCACTGACTGAATTTAGAAGTTCAACCCACCTAATACAGCAGCTGCAGCCTGAGGAATGTGTCTTCGGCACAGACAGAGCACCGTCAGTTAATTATCTATACTACAGCAGCACAGCATTTCATTTACGATTGTTCCATTGGGTCCAACTAAAAAAACGAAAGCTAGGAAAGCGACCCTGAGATGAACATATTAAAACAAATGGCATTTTATTGTATCACTTTTTATTTGCTGCGTCTGACGGAAAGATATTAATTGCATCAGAGAGAGCATTGCAATTCAGGAAGCTGTGGTCCAAAAGAGATACATTTTATGGAAACAACTTTATACAACTTTATAAATGCACTGGATAAAAGCATCAAGCCACAGACAAGACTTGAGAGTGAATTATCAGGATGTTAACTTACCAGACACTTGTCAACATGGGACGAAACTTGCTTCCTCCTGCAGAAATTGCACAATATAGATGTAATAACATAACCTATGTAACTGTATAAGATTGACATCAGTCAGATGATGCAGATGAATTAGATTAGGAAAAGAGAAGCTGTGTGTAGTAGACGGTTTCGTTATTTATTTCAGCAGCAAAAATCTTTAGACGTCAAAACTAATGATGTTCTAAAATGCAGAATTGTAATAGCAAGAAGAGCCTCTCGAAAAACGGCAGCTGTGTGTGAATTTAAAAGTTTAAAGTGCTGTCATAAACTACTCATTAAGTGGTATAATCTTACTTTAGACGTTTAGCGCAATAAGGAAATTACTACAGTCACAAATTTTGTAGGGAAGACCGGGCAAGTGCTGACACATTAAGAGATTTTTCGTTTTGCTATGGAATGTGTCACTTCCATGGGAAAATTCAATACTTTCTGTGTGATCCCTAAATGTTAGATGTAAACTGTACTAGAAGAATTGAATATCTTCAGAACTACATAAACATTATTCCAAGTATGTTGTTGACGTTGCGCCGAGTACTTGGGTAACATCGACACCATTACAGGGATGATACAAACAGTATGAAATACAGACAGAATAAAATTCCTGTTTGAAGAGAGTAACACGTTTTATTCTCCTGACATATACCAAATACGCACACAGCCTGATGTTCAGAAATGGTGCTGAAGTTGGAAAAAAAATCGACTTCAGCTGTACTGAGACCTAGAACTGTGTTGATATAGGTTTCCGACGATTTCTTAAGTTTATTTTAGGATTTATCACTTTAAAACCAGAAGCCAAGTCTTCTGCAGCCATTTATCTAATATTATTGGAATTGTGATTAAGGCTTATTTTTCCGGCAATGTGATTGTCAATTTGTCGGAACTCAATAGGAAAATGGCATATAATAACTGTGTCAATGTACTCACATGTTTAACTAATTCTTTTTCTTTCCAAGAGTAAAAGTCCCCAAGGAAAGTACCTTGTCTGACTTTTATTTTAATCGATCATAAAGTGTAATTTTTGGGATGTTCAGTTCCTCTGATCTGCTATTCAGTAATATCTCTGACTTCATCAAATTTAATCCGTTTTTTATGGTTTCTTCAGTACATTTACACCTCTCTTATTTTCTTTTTCATGGCGTCGCCATCTGAAATTAGACATAAGGCCCTATTTAAGTGAAACAACTTTTTTCTGGAGTTTACAGCATCGGGATATTTCATTGCCCCACATTCGCCTGTCGATATTATCCCACTCAAACATTATGGTGTGTACCATACTTTAATGTCTTTACTATAGCTCGAAAAATTGAAAAAACTCGTGCTAAAAGAAGCACTAGAAAACATACTATCTATCTACATTATAGTTACTGTCGTGAAAAGACTATTAACACACTTTCCTTAGTTGAAGCATAAAGCGAAAGTAACATCAAAATTCAATAATTAATTTTTAGCTCGACAAGAAGACTGTCGCGTACACGACCTTGACGCCTCTGAATCCTGCTTCTGGCATTGTCCGCTATGCTGCAGCACTCTCTCTCTCACTGAGTACAGTGCTACTCGGCTAAGAAACTAATGGTGTCGGCACTCTCTGGGTTATCGATATTCTCCGGGTCTCCCCTACATATCGTGAGATAGTGTAATTCTCGGCGAGAAAATTACCCAGTCTACATTTATCTAGTATTTGAGGATGGAAGCCATTAGCTACTTCTAACAAATTTTACACGTAATTTCAAACTGTTTTGAAAGTTTTCTCGCTGATAATCTTCACAAAATAATGAAAGGAAATAAAAGTTCATCGCCTACTACAACTACATTTTTGCTGTTCACATTGTAAAACTGCACGATCAGGGATGATGTTTTAATTTGCTACATTTTTACAACTAACTTTATTCGTAACACTTTTGCAGACAGTATGTACATATGCCACTGTATGTCCTGCAAAATTATATCATTGTACAACACACAGTTCAGAAGATATAACGTCTTAAAACTTACGAAGAAACTAGCTTTCCTTAAAAGAAGCACTTTCATACATGAGAGTTAAATTCTTTAAAGAATCAGCGAAATGGGGGGGGGGGGGGGGGTAGGTTGGAGGAGGGGCAGTGGTTACTAGTGAGACTAACATCACTCCACATTGAAGTAAATAGTACACATTTCAAATTATTCTTCATAATTCAGAACTTGGACCAACACTCAGCCCAAAGTCTTATTTCTTGCATTAATGACGCGATCCCGACAAAATACCATCAGATGCGAATCGCAAACAAGTTCGAGACTAGTAATGCGTAAACACAGGTTGAGCCCGCAACAGACAGGCCATACCTGTACGTGTTTGCTGCGCCGTATGTATTTCGTCTGTGATATCATCGTATCAGTGTAGACACATGCTCATCATTTTTACGAATTAGCTTTGTGTGACGTTATAAACTTTACGCACACAGAAATGTTTTCATTGTTTCATTGCCCATTAATGAAAAATCACAAAGCAATTAAAGCAATAAAAATGCGAAATATACTCGATGTACAGCTCTTGTGTCCGTCACCGTATCACGTTTTGCGTGTTTGACAGTATTTCCTCGAAGCAACTGCTCGACATTTTCAGGTGGCGAATGCAGATACCGCCGGTTGCTACTTGCCAGCAATCCACAACAAGCACCAGCCGACAAAGTGAGCACTTACCTCGAGGGAAGATTGTGGGATACACAAAATACGATCTTGCGGCAAACATGAGAGCCAAATATTTAACAAATCCGACAAGAAATCCTGAAGGTTCACTGCAAAACACACTCTTCACACTGAAGTGTTGGCAAAAGAGCCAACACCGTGTTGCTAGAGGAGACCGAAATGCACGCTTTTAAGCTCACGCAGATTGTCGTGAGGTCTGGAACAGTTAAGGAAATGTATAGTAGCAAATAAAGTACGTAGTGGATGTAATACTTAACTTTAATCCACAATTGTAGAACATCTCTCGTTACTGTACATGCTTCACAGTATTAATTATCAAAGGCTATGGCGCCTTGCTAGGTCGTAGCAAATGACGTAGCTGAAGGCTATGCTAACTATCGTCTCGGCAAATGAGAGCGTATGTCAGTGATCCCCTTCTGGCAAAGTCGTCTGTACAACTGGGGCGAGTGCCAGGACTTCTCTCTAGACCTGTCGTGTGGTGGCGCTCGGTCTGCTATCACTGACAGAGGCGACACGCGGGACCGACGTATACTAATGGACCGCGGCCGATTTAAAGGCTACCACCTAGCAAGTGTGGTGTCTGGCGGTGACACCACACACACTTTCTTAAAGTTCACTCAGTTGGTATAATAAGTGTGGTGCCATCAAGATGCCGAAAACAGGAAGCAAACGCCTTGGTACCAAGAAAGGAATAGGTCTTCTGAAACTGTTGTTCATTATGCTCCTATACGAATCTCTTCATAATTTCCTTTTAGATGTCTCCACCCCCTTACCATCTCACTACCTTGCAGTTTTTGCTATTTCTTTAATTTTTGGCATTAGTTGTATTCACATTTCAGTTAATGGTAGCTAGTTTCGAAAGTGTTTATGCAGTTTCAGACCATTACTTACGTTAAACGTAGATCATTAAGTCAAAATGTAAAATAAAGGATACTAAAATATATGAACAGTTTTCTAGCATACAATATATACGAATCACAGTGGTTCATTACAGTAGTTGAGTCTGAGTCGTTCTCATGTGATAAATGAAGTAATTAAATCGTGTAAGCTCTCAACTGCTCACGATTGAAAATTGTGTATCCTTGATGCTAACTGCTAAATGCTGCATCATCTGTTGGCGAAATGTGGTTAAGAGGATTTGACAGGCGTCATCTGCGTTCATTACGTATTCTTTAGCGCTGTTGTCATAGCAAGTAACTAGTACGTAAATAGCACTTCTGTGGCTTATCCTTCAGAATTTGACAATAACATACATAGACAAATTTTATACAGTGTTCACACGAGTTTCAACTAGTATTTAATATGACAGTAGACAAAACAGTTTTGGAACGTACCCATTAAGTAACATGGATACAGAATAAATTTTCAGTCTGCAGAGCGGTGTGCGGTAATTTGAAACTTCGTGACAGATTAAAATTTTTAGTCAGACCGGGCCTCGTACCCGTGATCTTTCTTTTCCGCAAGCAAGTGCTCTACCGCCTGTGCTATCCAAACGTGAGGAACGACTCCCTGTCACTGCTTTACTACCGCTTGTACCTCGTCTCCTGTCTTCCAAATTTCACACACACTTTTCTTCCAGGAGTACTGGATTTCGCAATTGATGCTAGAGAACTTGTGTAATGTTTGAAAGCTAGAAGATTAGGTACTTGCGGAAATAAGGCTGTGAGGACGGATCGTGAGTCGTGCTTGGGTAGAGCTTTTGTTTGTGATAGGAAAAGGTCCCTGGTTCGATTTTCGGTCAAACACGCAAATATAAATTTCCAGAAAGTTTCAAAATATATATAGTTTAAGAAATATTTAAAATTACTTGCATAAACGCTAATTTTTACTGTTGTATACAACCTGCTGTGCACCTCATCATGCTGCTGCCACCTACTGGATGAAATCGTTTCTTTAACTAAATCAAAAACTTAATAATTTAAATTCAATCTACTAATTCATTAATTTGTGTGGTTCATTTGTCTTCTATTTCAGTATCCCCAGTTCATCATTCTCATCATACTCTTTTTGTTATTCTCCCTCTCCAATTTCTTAATCTTACGCTTTCGTTTTTTCCCCCTCTCCATATTTTTCACTCATTACAAAACTATGCCCCAACAGAAACGCCACCCAGGACACATAACCCCGCTGTCGTATCCTTGGTTGCTAGGCCACTTTTCACGGCGGATTGACCCGTGTTCAACCCGCTACATCCACTGCACAGGGCCAAAATTTTCTTAACGCCATTAGCATTAAATTTAGTCTACTTCTCTGGACCCTTCCACAGCTACGTCGAAACCCGTCAGAAACAATGTATATAAAATGGTCTGTAGATAGATGCGTGTTTCTCGTACATTCAGTGTGAATGACACAATTCCAATTTAGTATTCTACTTTAAGGAATCAAGTAAAACCAAGGACACATGCATTAAGATGGAAGTTCATACTAAAAAATTCATTAGTTAATAAACACTTAAATTTGAATACGAGTATTGACTTCACGTATGTTTTCAGAGTGATTGACGGAAGGCTGGCCAGGATGGCCGAGCGGTTATAGGCGCTACAGTCTGGCACCGCGCGAACGCAGGTTCGAAAACTGCCTCGGGCATGGATGTGTGTGATGTCCTTAGGTTAGTTAGGTTTAAGTAGTTCTAAGTTCTAGGGGACTGACGACCTTAGAAGTTAAGTCCCATAGTGCTCAGAGCCATTTGAACCATTTTGTGATTGACGGAAGACGATGAAGTTACGTTCCTCAGATACAGGGTTCTTTCCCCCAACTTGTTCGTGTCAGAACGTTATAAATTATTGAAAAGATGGCGATTACCATTAAAGCGAAGCCCCTGTTGAGAAGCAGTGCGCTTTAAAACTGGCGGCAAAACGTCGCCATGGCCTAGCAACTAATACCACAGAACGACTGTTTCAGGAGCCGCAGATGCTCCAGGAGAAATGGTCAGTACTCAGGGATGTGCCAGGAACTATCATTCACAGCAAAAAAGTCCAGTAAACATCGGCTGTAAAATTCGTAGCTTAAAAGTTATGAACAGTTATTCGTCTTCGAGCCTGTGGAACAAATATCTTCTACCTCAAGCTCATTATTTCCATATATTGAGACTTAATAGTATGACTAAAACAAGCAAAAATGGCCAGTAAACATGGCCTTTAAAGTGGATACCTTGTGATGTATGAGCATTTGTTCATGTTCGCTACTGCAGGACACATCTCTTGTAGCAGAAGAGATTTGTTTCAAGATACCGAAGGCGATGAAGTGCCAATATTTTCTTAAGGTATGCATTTTACAGCTAATTTTGGTTCTAATGATCCTTCCCATAATATCCCTGAGTACTGACCAAGCCGGCCGGTGTGGCCGAGCGGTTCTTCAGTCTGGAACCGCGCGACCGCTACGGTCGTAGGTTCGAATCCTGCCTCGGGCATGGATGTGTGTGAAGTTCTTAAGTTAGTTAGGTTTAAGTAGTTCCAAGTTCTAGGGACTGATGACCTCAGATGTTAAGTCCCATAGTGCTCAGAGCCATCTGAACCATTTGAAGTACTGACCGTTCCTCTGGGAACACTTTGTACACCTTTCGTTTCCTCGGATGTAAGTATGACTCCCTTTTAATGTTTACGAAGCATGCTTCCTGTACCATATTTTTATGTTTTTAGTTATTCCTGTCAAATGTGATGGAGAGGAAAAACTGGGCGTAAATTCCCCCCATCAGGAGGAAATGACGTCTGATGCTTTGGTGAATCACGGTCCTGATGTGAAGCTTCCATGCCGGTTTCCATTTTTCTACTGAAGTTTAGAGGCTCTCTCTTCTGAACTGATGGTACGTTTTGACACTACGATACAGTTACCGACAGGCGGCGTTAACACTCTTGTATTTCTGCATATTCTGTTCGAGGATATTTGATATACAAAGGATATTCTAGAGGGTCGCCTATCAGGGTCTGATTACCAGTATGCAGAGTCTGACTAATTATAATATGCCAGAATCTTGTAATCTTATTCCCAGAAAGTTAGCATGTAAAATGTTGTTGTATTAACTAGTATTGCTTATCTCCACAGAACGACATTAATACTTAGAATATGTAATTGTATTTCATCGTGCTGCAGATAGGCTATGTAGAGGGCGTACACAAATACAGCCGCATCTCAGTAGGAGCAGATATAAGGCTTACATACCGCCGGGAACTGAAATGATGTAATTGAATTCCACCCCTAGACACAGTACCACATGAATCAACAACCCTCTACGGCCGATTTGCGTTGATGTAAGGAGATAGCACTGGGAGGAGGCGAGAAGGGAGTAGGAGGACCATACAAAGTTTTACTTTACTACCGCGGCTCGTCAGTATCTCAGCAAAATCCTCTCCGGATGACGTATTGGGCGAGTAGACCGTGTTCCTCACTTCTCTTGACGACCCTACAAAGTCCGCTTCACTTTTACTTTTTACGATAGGAAGGGGTACTCACTTGGGAACATTTTTCCGCTGCTTCCCTGTTACATCCCGACCTACATGAACAAAGCCCATTTCTTCTCATTATACATTTTTTGATACTATTGGTTTATTGACACACACATTTGTTACTCAGTTCGTTGTAAAAGCCATCGTTCCACACAAAAATAGAATATTTGCCACAAAACCTTATTTCGCCAGTCGTTCATTTCTGCCGATATCGTGCTAACCTATTCAAATATTCAACGTAGCACTGTCAATTTCGATCGTAATTACACATTTTTCTCAGTTCTGCGTTCTCTTCCATGCCGTAAGCATATCAATTGATGTTTATACTCATAATTTTCAAGAGAAACTTCAATCATAGATACGATGCTTTCAGTTCTTAAGAAATGTAAAACGAGTTATCACCTTATGTTCTTTTGCAAATTACGAAAACTTCTCAATTTGGTTTAGAAAGTCTTCGGGAGGGGGGGGGGGGGGGCAGCGAAAGAAGGAATACTCTCTGATCCCATTGCACTTCCATCCGGAGTAAAATAATTCTCCTTAAAGCATAAAGAGGGCGCAAGTCGAATAACTGTACATAGATGTAAAGTAATGGACGTAACACAGGTGGGGATAATAAGTCATGAATATAGTAGAAGCAAGTTTTTATTGGCAC
The DNA here is from genome assembly GCF_021461395.2 of Schistocerca americana. NCBI lineage: Eukaryota > Metazoa > Arthropoda > Insecta > Orthoptera > Acrididae > Schistocerca > Schistocerca americana. The sequence goes on along the minus strand of NC_060123.1, from coordinate 630,990,940 downwards.
TCATCGCATCATTTATTTTAGCCCTACCATCATTTTCACTCATTTCAGAGTGATGCACGTTCCTGAGGTATTTCATGAAACTTGATTTCAGATTTTGCAGCTTAGTTGTTACTACGCTTTGGCTCCCATTCGGAATGCCGCCTGGAAATATTTTAACCGTCTCTTCATACACCCCACTTTTACATTCCTGTTTGTGTAACGTCCAAGGCTCAATTTCCATGAACAAGGTCTTTCGCAGCTGTATAAGTTTCTCGAAGTGGCCATTAGTCCACTCCTTGAGTATACTTGAAGAAATGTCACCTGAAAATTACCGGCGTTTCTGAATGTGGACAACCGCAGTGTGCTCCCAGCTAGGGAGAGAGGATTGGCGGTTCCGACAACTTAAGCAAATGGCTTGAAGTTTGCGTCTGTGCCAATGCACAGATGGGTGTGCGGTTTTCCTAGAATCTGTCGGAAATATCTACAGCCCAACAGATGGGTGTGCGGGTTTCCCAGAATCCATCGGAAATATCTATAGCCCATAGCAAATATATGCTCGTGTGTGACCAGCTTATCTCACGGGTATAAAATTGAATACAATAACACGAAAGTAATGTTACAGTCCTGAACCAGTAAAGAAACAACGTAAGCGGTTACCACAGGATGAAAGACCGTGAAAGTGATTACCAACTAAGAGTGATTCGTAAGTCACGTTGGTACGAGAAGACCGTAAACGCTTGGTAGCTCGATTCGCCTACGTTGCACGCAACCAGCCGATCAGTTATTGTTGTACCCCGGGCCTCTACCCTCGTCTTGCCTTTTACCTTGAACTTGTAGTATAAACATTTTCGAAGAGTATCTTCTGCAGCACCTAATAAAGCTAGGAAAATTAGCCGCAGGAATTCTGTGCAGTTTTAATAACATTAATTGGCTAAAGCCTTGATAAAGACATTGAGAAGTATTGTTTTTTTTTCTGTTCCAGGTAAGAACATTAGCTGCCGTTACGTAATCGCTGTTCACCTGATTCTGGACGAACAAAACACGTGTAGTTAATTCTGGACGGACAGAACAATCGTATCCGTGAGTATTATTCTAATGTCCAGTTATTTATTTCCTGTCGACGTTGTTTTGCAACATTTTTCTTCTATCAAGGTGTCTCAGCCACTGTCGTATGTGAATGATTAAAGTAATGTTTCTTAAAACTATTGTTTTCAGGAAGGAATCGAGTGAGATGTGTTTTCAGAAAGATGTAACCACGCTATGCATCCCGGTGAAGCTTCTTTCATTCCAGTTTTTTTTTTTTCCTGACTAACTGACCAGCAACTAGTGTGCAGAGCGTGTTCAGTTTTCCCCTCTCTTCAGAAAATAGCTTGAAAAAATTAGATCTGTATTAACATCAAAGGAAAATTCCTTGTAAACCCTAAGGAAGTCTCTAAGAAGTTCTAATTAAGAATACTGGATTCCTCTTCAAAAATGTAGGCGGCTACCCTTCACCAGAACTCAAAAAACGTATATGGGAAATGATTCCTCGTAGGTAGTTGCAAAGACTTAGATCTTTATGAGTAACGTAGAATTATATTTCCCGTTTTAGGTCAGTCATCATCATGTTGTTATCCTAAATCTTCCGCGAGTTTTGTTTTTTCTAAGCTTCTTTCTGTGTACTGCAGTTATTTATCTATCCTTTGCAGCTTTTCCTGTGGAGTTACGAGCAGTTGACCTTTCAACTCTAAACCCTTTACAATGAAATGAACACCCTTAGCTGCTTACAGGCGTTGACATACGTCAACGGGAACAGATGAAAATATATGCCCCGACCGGGACTCGAACCCAGGATCTCCTGCTTACATGGCAGACGCTCTATCCATCTGAGCCACCGAGGAGACAGAGGACAGAGCGACTGCAGGGATTTATCTCTGGCACGCCTCCTGCAAAACCCACATTCTCAACGTAGTGCCCCCGCTCATTATACTCATTACTCGCGGCGCGTTGCCGATTCCCGTAAGTGTTCGGGCAGTGGTTGTGCATTCGCACAGAGGAAGAAGATTGTCAAGTGGCCGGTGAGCCTTAACTATATATTTTACTAAGATGGTATCTGTCCTAAAGAACAGATACCATCTCAGTAAATTATCTGAACCATTTCTCAATTTTCGATATCCCTATTTGTGCACTGTGAACAGCACGGACGTACAGCTTGAAGATTTGATGTGGACCATGCCTACGCTTTCTTCTTCTCATGTGGCATCTTAAAGCTTTACTTATAGGAAAAAAATTACCATCATGGTATTAAACTGATAAACTCGAGTTACAGCAACTGAAAAAGTGAAAAGTAATTAGTCGTAACAAACATGACACAATTTTTTTACGTATTGCTACCAAATGATAGACGATGGCTGATATTTCCTACACTCACCCATAATTATGGACATTCAATAAATTGTTGTTTTAGAAGGTATTATACTACTGAACATTCTGTTCAACACTCTTTCGAATGATATCAACTGAAATATGGATGGGTTATACTTATCTGTTAGTTTTCCACTCGAACCTGATGTCAAAAAGTTATGAACAATATTACGAAACTTGCAATTTCATTACTGTGTTGTATCTTACTGACAAGAAGTTTTATGCTAGCACCGCGTGAAGTTGCCCAAAAAAATCAGTCAGCTTACTGCATGATGTCAAATGCGGCGTGACGGCTGCTGTCAGATCGAGTGCGGTCGATAACAGGCAAGACGGAGGACGGGGTGGGGGGGTGGGGGGGGGCAGCGGGGATAGCATTTGGGAAACTCACACACAGAACCAGGAAAGTCGCTGAAGTTTATGAATGGCACTCGCACCGGAACCTGGTGTGAACGAAATACTCTGCAAGCTATTTCCATTTTCCGTGGTTGTTTCGAATGAAGAGGCGACACGAACAAGTTAAATATTTGATGCCGTCAATCGCGCGTGCTGCCATAGCGAACTGTCAACGGAAGTCACGTCTAAAGCCAGTTTCATGTTTCCGCCCCCAGCAATAGCCATCATCGACCGCCATCGTGTTAGAATCCTTGCATAAGAAGAGTTGCGCAGGCAGGGCAGTGCGCGTAAAAATATAGGGACGCACGTGGCAGTAAAAGGCGAGAAGGGCAGCACCTCATCACCACCTGCTGGCAAATTGCCCCATGACCCCTTAAAATTACATTTAATTTTGCATTTTCTCAACGTTTATAAATGCTAAAATTTAATCTTTGGTGACATTGCGACCGCGCAATCCTAACGTTTATACAGTATTATACATTCGATGTTATTGATAGAAGAAAATTTTCGTCTTACAAGTATGAACGCCAGTTTATTGCTGCAATCTAGTATTTATTTACGTTCCAAATGCTTTCTATCATTAATATGAAAAGAGTTTAATCTGGAGTAATACAGGTTTGTATTTTTCGTATCGATCATTCAAAAGAGTTCGTATTATAATTCTTACATGAATAAAGTGCTAGTTACAATTACTCTTTGTCCTATGTAAAACTGCTCACCTGGTCGTAGGTTAAGGGGGCACTTTCACTTACGAAAAATCGGCACACGTCGAAATGTATCGGGCTTTTAGATTTCAGACTTCGTTTGTGTTAGCTATGCGATGTAAAAACACTTCACTTCTGACCTGGAGAGCCGCTCATCACAAAAAATGGTGGAAGCTGTGATGTAAGTGTACCCATCGATTGATGTCACATGCCGGCACATGCTCATCTCCCTCATGCTCCCCTATTACTTCGCGAGTGAGAGAAGGAAAAGTTTTAGGAAATCAGTTGAATGCAACAAAGAATAGTGCTAATCATAAAACAGCGCGTTTCTACTATCACGTATTAGCCAGAGCATATTTCGTGAAAAACACAACAGGTTTGCGCAAGAGTTTAACTGTGTAAGTGTTTTGGCAAAAACTTCGAGCATGGTCTGTAATATAAAACCTAGTGGCAAACGACGTGAAACTTTCTATACAGCGAAGAAAAGCCCTAACTATTCGAATAGAGTTCACACGCCGGAAAGCATTGCTCGTGCGAAGGAAAGCGTAGGCTAAATTCCAAAGAATTGTCAATATCGCTTATCTGTGGAAGTGAGAATTAAGAGATCGTCGTGTCGAAACATCATCAAAAATGGACCTGCGTCTGTGTCCTTACAAATTTGTTATTGCGCATGATACAAGGCGCCATGACATACATCCACTTGTTCAGTTCTGCCAGTGGTTTCTGCAGGAAGTGTAATCAGAACATCAGATTAGGTGTGTTTCAGCCTGTGAGGGCATGTGAATTTACAGAGCATGTGCCATCATCCATCAAAATCACCATTAGTTCTTAGAGCAGCCGTTGCATGATCTCAAGATTGAAGTTTTTACTGCAGTGTCCAATATCGGCATCATAATGAGATTTTTTCAGCAAACTATTAATGTTAACCGGCGTTTAATCCATACGTGTGTTAGAGGACAATTGATGGATATTTTCAGCAAGACACTCATATCCTTAATAGTATACTTATAATCACACCACACTGCATTAAAAATAAAGCAGTGTGGTGTGACGGTATGTAGGTTAAGATAATGGGAGGCTGGAATTACGGCGATGGAGGAGGTGGGGAAGGTGGCAAAATACTGAATGTTGTTCGCTAACTGTCAGGGCGTGAGTAAATAGTAGGGGAGAACCTATTTAGTCTGACCATTAGATTCTTGATTTATAAGTCATTTGGAGGAATCAGGGAAAAATGATGGGAAACGATTTTTGTGGTTCTTTCTGATGATCATCCGGTGGGATGTTACCCTACTACTTTCTCTATTAATGTAAACGGTCAGTAGTTTGTCGTGTTCACTTGGTCATTTAAAAGTGGGTTCCATATCAGCTTTGGTTTGCTGCACATGCTGATTTTTTGTAATGTTATCAGGTTCTGTTTATTGCTTATTCTTTTCATGTTATTCCTTATTTGTGGCAGCTTTCTGAGATCCTCTGTAAAGGTGGGATGATTTGTCCCAAATTTCCCACTGGAGTTGGACAAAGTGTTTCCTTGGAAAATACTGACTGCAAAATGAAAGCTAATATAATATTCTAACAACTGAAAGCCTTTAGGCAAAGGATCTTCGATCATAAATAAGAAGGTCTTAATTGCAACTTTTATTTTCGTTTGGACATCACAGGTTTCAGTAACATCATCTTCAGATTAAACGTAAAAGGACTACAATCAAAAACAGTCTAGCACCTATGAAACGTCCCCTTAGAAAAATTTATGAATTACAGTGCTGATAAACCTTTTAGTCACTTGATTTTCAAACAGCTGAGCAGAACTGAGCGTACTCAGACATTTCTCTCTTTACTTATTCTGATCGACACTAAACTGACACACAATATATTTAGCGCAACGCAATCAGATTTTTAACAATCGCTACAAAATAATGGCCCTGACTAACAAGAACCTATACCTTTCATGAATCACTTACCTCACAAAAATCTTCGTTACTCGAACTACTGCAATACAGCGAGCGCCAATACTTCCAGCTAAATAAAAGATTCTAACTACTGAAGGCACTAACTACTGATAGGCATAGTTAGCAAATGAAAGATTTTGATAGAGAACAAACAATGTATTTACATTAATAATATTCAAAAGTCATATATACATATATATATATCAGTTTATGATATACAGTATTACAAATTTACTTTTCTGAATGGAAGCCGGCCAGAGTGGCCGAACGGTTCTAGGCGCTTCAGTCTGGAACTGTGCGTCCGCTACGGTCGCAGGTTCGAATCCTGCCTCGGGCATGGGTGTGTGTGATGTCCTTAGGTTACTTAGGTTTAAGTATTTCTAAGTTCTAGGGGACTGATCTCCCTCAGATGTTAAGTCCCATAGTGGTCAGAGCCATTTTTCTTTCTGATGGAAACACGTCCAGATCGTCCGATCTCAAAATTCTGCCATCTCTCTCCCCACTGCTGGCGGTTCACAACTGCGCAACGCTAAGCGCTGTTCACATCCAACTGCCCAACACTACAATAGCAAATATTCCAACAATACAAACCCGCCACAGACTTCACACAGCACAGTCAGTGATTTTAATATAGAGCGCTACGTGGCGTCACCAACATAAAAACCTAAACAGCTTACTTATACATCTCAGAATAACAGTTCGCGAACTTCTTTAACCCGTAATGCTCGGTGGCCGATCCGCTAGTAACAAATACACTGACAGAAAAAATTAGCATACCCTCTTTGAGATTTCTGGTTCACTAAAGATTTGCAGTTGCAACAGTGCATATGGAATAATTGAAATGATTTCATATACAGATCAATAGCATAAGTGGTTTTGAGGAATCAGATATCGACCCATGCTGAAACATACATATTAGTACATGCTGTAGTCTCCACGAGTGGCAATGCAGGCGCTGACTCTGGTATCCAGTCGATTGTTCAGGAGGCGAGTGCTGTCGTGGTATACGATATTCCAGACCTGCTCGACCTGTTCAATTAGTTCTGTAAGATTTGGCTGACGAGTCGCACGGGCCACTTCTCGTCCTGTAATACCCCACACGAGAACTATTGGAGACAAGTCCGGAGGTCGTGCTAGCCAGGGAAGTTGCTGCCGTCTTGCAGATCATGTTGACCTACACGAGCATTGTGTGGGGGAGTGTTATTCTGTTGGGACAACCACATCACCTTCCTGTTGAAAGAACGGGTCTAACTACATTTTGCACGTATCGATCGCTGGTTATCATCCTCTCCAGAAACACCAAAGGTGAACGAGAACTTTAGCTACTGGCACCCCAGACCGTAAAAGGCCTGGGGTGGGATGTTTGTGTTTTCAACAAATACGCTCGACGAGACAACACTCACCAGATCTACGTCGTACGCTCAAACGAACATCAAGTGATTCTCCGACCGCACCAATCGAGCCTTACACATCGATGCTGCGGCGTGAGTGTAAGATCGACTAGAGGTGTGCTTGCCCGTAGTCCCACTGCTAATAATCGGTTCGCAACAGTTCGTGCTAACACGTCTGGGCTCACAAGCCTTATTATCTGTGCTGTGGTAGGTGTACGATCTACCACAGCCGCCCTTACAATGCAACGTTCCTGGCGGGCATCTGTGGTGCGTGGGCATCCAGAACCTCGTCCACGGGTGCGAGAATATATACGTGACCACTGATACTAGCGTAGTTGCACAGCTGACGCACCAGTGCAACTAGTGTGGCAGTTCTCCGAAAGGACCATCCCGCCACTCGTAAGGCCACAATTTGACCCATTTCAGACTCGCTCAGTTTTCTGTAGAAAGTATGAGTCCGCTGTGGCATAGTTACCTGCTTGCTCCTTACGTTTGCACAGCACTGAGCCTTCTGGCTGTGAGCATTCCCTATTAAAGTGCAGACACATCGGGCGCTCTGGTATCTACGCTACTACGCTATCTGTTGGCGGACAACGTTGAAATCATTATCAGTACATCTACTATCGTCCAGGTGGCATATGCTTTCATCGCATCAAAATCGACTTCTTCTTTCAGGTGCATTTTTTTTTCTTTTTCGGCAGCGTAGCTGCGTAACGGAAGGAAAGCCACAAGCGTATCATTAATTTCTGTATGGCAGTAGTGGTTGTTCTACGGGACCGTTATTTAAGTTACTTTTAGTGTATTTCAAATGGCTTCGGGTATTTTTCCGTACAAGCAAGGAGGATATAAAGGAGACTTAGGTGCATTCATTCTTGCTTTGCTAAATGGTAGAGCAACAGTCGAAACGTAAGTAAAAAACATCAGTAACAATGGTTCAAATGGCTCTGAGCACTATGGGACTCAACTTCTGAGGCCATCAGTCCCTTAGAACTTAGAACTACTTAAATCTAAGGACGTAACACACATCCATACCCGAGGCAGCATTCGAACCTGCGACCGTAACGGTCTCGTGGTTCCAGACTGTAGCGCCTAGAACCGCTCGGCCACTACTGCCGGCTATCAGTAACAATGCCAGGTGTAAGTTCATCTACAATGTATTTTATGGGCTACCGGTTTCGGTATATAATACGCCATCATCAGCCCCCCTGTACTAGACAGTGGCGGAATTTTCCGAAGACAGACGTACGTATGCTTCATGTGAAAATAACCAGTCTTCCCACCAGCTTATACACGCGCGTCCTTAGCACACGACACCTTCGAGGTGGTTAAATCAGACATGAATATCCTGCTTTTTTTTAATACTTTGTCGGAACCAACATAGAGACATAACATTGTAACGTAAGATAAGCTTAATGAAATAAAGTAGAAAATTAATGAGCCAGTCAGTGATAAGAACAAACATAAAGTTTCATAACAGATTCGTATTACAAAATCTAATTAGTTTATAAGTATATTTACAAGTATGATAGGTTATAGAAATTAGAACTAATCGGAGTGATAAATAATCAATTTTTAGGGATTAAAATACTTGAAAAAAAAAACATTCCCTTTTGTTAAGTATAATTATGTCTATAAACGTTTCTGGTTTTCACGTATCTTTAGTTGATGTAATATACCGGTAGCTTCATCAGTAAGACGCTACGTTTTAACGCCTAAAGAAACACCCGGAGTGAAGACGCACAGTGGGATTGCACAGTGGCAGGACAGAGCCAACGAAGTGTGGAACCCCTGCAGGGTAGGCAGCCGGTGTGGCGTGCCAGCGGCCAGAAGTGATAATGCGGCCCAAGTTGCGTGCGCCGGCAGCTGCAGCTGTGCGCGCCGGCGAGCGGCAGCAAGTTGCCGCCTCCATATTCATGTCCCCTGCAACCCTGCGGTCGCCAGCTTCTCGCTTTCTCACGCGCCCCGTTCGGTTCGCATTGTCTGCTCGCCTAATGGCGGCCAGATAGTCTCCGCAGACGTGCCAGACACTTCGCTTCACGGACGGCGTCTCTCTCATGATTTTACACCTTCTACAAAGCTCACGTTTCTCCAAGACAGTGATTCTGAAACTGTACGTGAACTGCAATATTCATTGCTCATTACACTCGAGCAGGCAGGTTGAGTTACAACTCAAGGCTATTCTAGCCAGATATATGACACTTCTATAGAACACAAATCTCGTTTAAGCCACATGCTTGTTTTACTCTATATCGGCACTTTTTACGTCATCCTCAGGTGCTTTAATAGCTAAAAAGGAAATACAAGAGCCGATGATACACAACAGTCCTGAAGTAATACAAAAGTACATACAGCGATAGTAGGGAAAATAAAACAACATTATACAAATCATAACAAATTACCGCGAAGTGCAGGGCGTCAGTTGGCAACACAAGACACATTAGTACAGACGAAATATTTCATACGAAAAAAACTAAGGAGCTTCATGCAGTTACCTACGAGGTGTCCCGATTATAAACGAGAGCGCTGTGGGTGGTGAATGTTTTTACTGAGAGACAGTGTGATGGCACTACCAGTTGCACAAGGACGGTTAACGGCTTCGCAGCAATTCCTTCATTTCTAGAGAGGTCTTTCCGAAGTTCGTTGCTTGATGGATACCTCCTGGTCAGCACAAAGAGTCGTTCTTCGCACAGAAGGGGAGCACGTTTCACAGATTTATCGCAAGATGAAAGAAGTGTACAGAGAGCAGTGTCTCGCCCGTTGAGTCGCGTATCTTCGGCCTCTTAAGACAATCTCCGAAAGGTCAGAAGTTCACCCGTGGCAGGGAAGGGCCGAACACCGTGGAAAACTGGATCCATCACAACCCAGACAGTGAAGCCATCCACTCACTTGCTATGCGGTGGGATCGATGTATCGATATCAATGGCAATTATGTACAGTTGTACTGTTCAACACGAATTGTAATGATAATATTGTTATTCAAACTTATTCATCTGAACTTGTAATTTTCCCCCTCTTTCCTTCTCCCAGGGCCGGCCTGAGTGGCCGAGCGGTTCTAGCTGCTTCAGTCTGGAACCGCGAGTCCGCTACGGTCGCAGTTTCGAATCCTGCCTCGGGCATGGATGTGTGACATGTCCTTAGGTTAGTTACGTTTAAGTAGTCGTAAATTCTAGGGGACTGATGACCTCAGATGTTAAGTCCCTGCCCGCATCTCGTGGTCGTGCGGTAGCGTTCTCGCTTCCCACGCCCGGGTTCCCGGGTTCGATTCCCGGCGGGGTCAGGGATTTTCTCTGCCTCGTGATGGCTGGGTGTTGTGTGCTGTCCTTAGGTTAGTTAGGTTTAAGTAGTTCTAAGTTCTAGGGGACTTATGACCACAGCAGTTGAGTCCCATAGTGCTCAGAGCCATTTGAACCATTTTTTTGTTAAGTCCCATAGTGCTCAGAGCCTGCCTTCTCCCAGCTATTGTCCACATTAAACAATGCCTAGTCCCAGTAATTAATAAGTAAAGCATTTATGAAAATTTTGAGAGGAGCAAAGATTACAGTAAACGTTCAAGTTTGCTTACCTTATCATGTTGATGACTCCAGTTCTTCTTTTCTGGGTTAATTAAATTAGATTACTATTTCATAAATGACTCCAGAAATAAACATAGTAAACAGTATAGGATTGCGTAATTAATAATAGAAATTTTATGTGTGCAAATAATTCGTAACTTTAAATGCTTCTAAAAAAATAACTTGAACTGTACATTCAGAACTACTACTTGCCATTATAACACCGAAACTAAAGTATTTTATAGAGTAATTCCTTTTTATAAATTGTACCTCGAAATACAACATACTGTGTGTAAAATTATATGAACGTTTTCAGAAAAGCAACTGAGAAAGTACTGACCTATCCAAAATTCGAAAAATTATATTTGTATCGACAACTACTGTTGAGGAAAAGTAATACCAGAGGAGGATGTCGTGTTACAAACAGTTGCCTCCTTTTCGTTTGGGCACATCTTGTAAGTAAGTAATTGTAAGAAGAGTCCCTTATATTTTGGTTTAAATACCATACTACGTGACCGAGAGGGAGGAACTATATTGACAGAGCTACCCAGTATGTTCCATACAGTTATCATTCGGCAGCACCTGTTACAATATTACTCTTCTTATTTTTAATGTCCACCATACCGTTATCTCTCATTTCTTCGCATCTTGGAGCTCCACTTTTTTCGTTTTCCCATGTCTTCTTGGTCGAGACCGACGATCTTCATCAACCTATGGATGACCTCCTACTACTGCCTCTGCTGGAGCAGCTTTCATGGTGGCATCCCATTGTCTTCCAGGTTGTGTTCAATACCGTCAACAGCAGGATGTGCTTGTCGCAAGGGAGTCGGCCTTTCCTAACTTTATCCTTTATGAGAGTCGAGACATACCTTCACTGGACAACCTCTTCGGGATCGATGAAATACGAGCTTGAATACCATACATCGGACGAAGTGAAGGACTGTGTTTCTTCGGGCAGCAGTTGATGGGTTCTGCTTTGAACGTACTTGAATTGCTTTTTAGTCAGTTTCGGAATCAATTTCTGGAAATTACCGTACCGACTGCCCCCCCCCCTCCTCTCTCTCTCTCTCTCTCTCTCTCTCTCTCTCTCTCTCTCTCTCTAAAGTTGAGAAAGATTTCTAAAGTTGAGAAAGACTTCTGAAAGACAATCTGTTTTCTCTTAAGAATACTCATGAATGAAATACTGATAAATGCGGTGAAAAATCACGATTTTTGTTTCTTACTTTCCAAAATATTTCAAATTTTCCTGCATTGGGAAACGGCATTATTTTCCCAGATGCCATTTGTAGTGCTCCTATGATCCTTTAAAAGATGTCTGCGCCACGCCCACTTCACCTAAGCTGCAAGGTTTCTTCGTGAACTGCGTTTTTTAGACACAACTCTCTTACAGCGGGGATTAGGAAACCATACCAATTCACGTACCATCGAGAAAATTTAAACGATAAATCCGGTGCGGAAAACTTTCTGGTCATATCAACTTTTGGACATTTCCACATTTCTCTGCACCCACGACTGTTGCCCCTGTATGCCTTCACCTAGTATCGAGTTCGGCATTCCTGAATACTATGTGCCCACCACGATGGACTTGCTTTCAGGGGGATGGCGATTCAAATCCCCGTCCGACGATCCGGAATTATGTATCCATGACTTCCCTAAATCACTAAGGCGATGGCAGGAACGGTTCATTCGAAGGGGTATTACCGACTCCTTTCGTAATCAGATTTTATGCTCCGTCTCTAAAGATCTCGTCGAAGGGGTAAAATCTTCCTTTACACATTTTGGAAGTCGCACGTAATGTGCACCTAAATTGTCCCTTCTTTTGTTAACGGTTTTGAGATAAATTCTTTGTGTGCAAATCCCTGCTACCGTTTTTTTACTTCCGTATCTCATTTATTTCTTCAGCGCTTTCTAAGAATCTGATTACTACCGGTCCATGTTTTCAAGTTCGCACAATACTCTGCTGCGACATACAGTTTCAAATACGTCCTGGGTATTTAGATTTCAGTAACTCACTGTTAGTGGTCGACGCAACGTTGTGCCTATTGCTATTTGTACAAAGAATAATTAATGGTGACAACTGAAAAGATGCTTACTGCAATTTTCTACGAGTTTCATCTATTGGTAAATGCTCATCGTTCCACTTGTTTTCGTATTTCCTGTTGTGTTAGTAACATTTACTTTTCTAAATTTCTGACCTTAAGAATTAATAAAACTGATTTAAACTTCGGAATAACTCGTCTAATTAAAGGGAAACTGTATTCCCCACCACAAAAACTCTGTTTAATAGCTCGTGGCGATTTCCTTTTTAATAGAGTTTGATCAAGGTTTGTAACCCGAGCCCAGGTTTTTGTGGTTTGATTCGGTTGTGGTGTCGCCATTACGGGGCTAAAATAAAGATCAAACGGGCATATTAATTTAGCAGCATAAAAATCAAGACTTGAGCCGTAGAATACGCATCTGAGTTAACAATGTCCCGACAGCGGGAAAGCTCAAAGAATACTAAATGGCGAAACTACGAATAAAGCAGGGAGGGGAATTGTCACGTCGTCACTAACTTCAAGCCGACGTACGAAATGTCAGGTGCTCCAAACCTTTTCTTCTGGTGAAGTGTTTAGATCAAAAACGTCAGCTTACTATAGTCTAAAGTGTGAAAGAATCACATTTCTTCGTAACTGTAGTGATGGAAGCGATATTTTCTTTTATGTACCTGAATTTTGATTGTTCTGTTTCCTTTTACTGTAGTGACTTAATTTCTGTCATTTGATTTTATATTGCCTATAAATCCTATTTGAAAAGCTCTCCAGGTGACCGCAGTGAGAAAGAAAGGTTGAAAACTGACAAAACATAGCAAAATATGTTCTCAGAATTTTCGGAAACAGGACATACTCCGTGTTAAGAAAAATGCTGGATCTCAGAAGAAGCCTTCTCATATCACATACTTATCGTCTCGGCTATTCGAAAGGTAAAACGAAAAGAAAATTAAGTTAACAAGGCAAAATGCGTCATAGTACTGGATCAAGTATGCATTTAAAGCTAGAAAAAGTGTCTGAAAATCGCTTCCTTGCCTTGTTTTATTCACGAAAGCACTGTAGCATTTTATATTTAAAATAACTGTTGCGTGCACACGACAGAACTTAAGAACGGGAATCAATCGTAAACGATAGTCTGTTAATGTTTTGGGGCATCTAAAATGCCGAAGCCGGCTTCCAAGCAATGTACAGCGTTAATCTGTAGCGCCATCTCCCTATATTATACGTCTACTGAATAAATGATGGTAGCAGCTTCACGCAACAATTAATAATAAAAAGAAATTGCACGCTCTGCAATTAATTTAAATTAAACAACCGCACTGCAATACATATTCATACAGTAAAATAAACGATTGATCACTGAACTGCAAATATGATTCTATTCTGAATATAACAATACGGACAGTGCACCTCGTAGAATTAAACTTCCTGACTGGTTTTTAAAACATGAATCAATTAACTTCAATAACTCTGGTCTTGCGTAAGTATTTAACTCGTCTGATCAAAATTGATGCAATTCTAAGAATCACGAAAACATATTTCTATTAGGTTTCCCTTAGTGGACAATGGCGGGTTGCGGATGCAGCCTTCGCAGCTCCCTCATTAATCATCCGGGTACTGGATTCCCCAGGACCTAGAAGGTGGATGGTGATTCCGTAGTCCTTTGATGACGATATGTAACAAATTTTTTGATGAATTATTACTAAAAAGGATTTTGCCGTTCTTTCCGCCCTTCTCTCAGCACTCAGCAACAGTTCGAAATTAATGTTTTTCTAATTTAATTCGAAATTTATATTTTACCGGGGAGTAAAGAAGCGTACGTACCTGTGCGTTGATAACTTTTCAAAATAACAACAATCCCTTACCACAGAGTTTATTATTCAGTCACTGCTTTCTCATTATCATCTCCATTATTCTATGAGGACAAGGTTATCTCTTCGTCTGTAGCTGAAGAAAAACATTTTTCTCCGGAGTACCAGTTCTACACCTAGACTCGTTTTCATTTATCCACCATTTGTATTTGCGACTAGTTCTTGCAATCAGTCAAGACAATAGACTGGAAATGGATACCATCGCCAGTCACTGTTACAACAAGTTTGATGTTTACATTGCTGGAACTGCTATACGCAGAGAAAAAAAAAATACATATTTTGCCGCCGTGAGCACTCTCAAAAATAAATCACTATCCATATAATGACTGCAGCTCTGGAATGTGAAATTGTTGCTGCATTTCCTGTATAGTTAGTTAATGTCATCACATAAGAATGTTTATTCCTTATTATAAAAACCGAATATTAATGTTTACACCCTGAGAACGCAAATGTTTTACTTTTTATTTATGTGACAGTTTTTAAGGAGAACACTTCTTATCCTAGCCAACGAGTCTTTGAGCTGACGAGTAGCCTATAAAACAAAAAAAGAAGAAAAGAAAAAGGAAATGGTAACAAAGGAGATGAAATCTAGAACTACAGCTTCATCTGTGAAAAGGAAGCGTTTTGGAGACTTTGGGGAGGAATCCACCACAGAGCAGTGGTAATTTGAGTTCCACAAGCAAGATCGAATTTAAAAAATGATCAGATGCATGAAACGTAGAATGTACGCAGGGGTACAGTTTAGGAAAAAAGACACGTAATTTTTGTCACTTGAAGTTATTTAGAAACTTAAGTCTAACGTGCATATTTTCCTGAAAATTTGTAGTCTTTAGATTTGATATCAATAAAAACATCCTGCAGTTTAGAATACCAGTGTTTAAATAATTTTGTAGCTTACTGTTTAGACTATAATAAATAAAATCTCAAATGTACTACACTCCTGGAAATGGAAAAAAGAACACATTGACACCGGTGTGTCAGACCCACCATACTTGCTCCGGACACTGCGAGAGGGCTGTACAAGCAATGATCACACGCACGGCACAGCGGACACACCAGGAACCGCGGTGTTGGCCGTCGAATGGCGCTAGCTGCGCAGCATTTGTGCACCGCCGCCGTCAGTGTCAGCCAGTTTGCCGTGGCATACGGAGCTCCATTGCAGTCTTTAACACTGGTAGCATGCCGCGACAGCGTGGACGTGAACCGTATGTGCAGTTGACGGACTTTGAGCGAGGGCGTATAGTGGGCATGCGGGAGGCCGGGTGGACGTACCGCCGAATTGGTCAACACGTGGGGCGTGAGGTCTCCACAGTACATCGATGTTGTCGCCAGTGGTCGGCGGAAGGTGCACGTGCCCGTCGACCTGGGACCGGACCGCAGCGACGCACGGATGCATGCCAAGACCGTAGGATCCTACGCAGTGCCGTAGGGGACCGCACCGCCACTTCCCAGCAAATTAGGGACACTGTTGCTCCTGGGGTATCGGCGAGGACCATTCGCAACCGTCTCCATGAAGCTGGGCTACGGTCCCGCACACCGTTAGGCCGTCTTCCGCTCACGCCCCAACATCGTGCAGCCCGCCTCCAGTGGTGTCGCGACAGGCGTGAATGGAAGGACGAATGGAGACGTGTCGTCTTCAGCGATGAGAGTCGCTTCTGCCTTGGTGCCAATGATGGTCGTATGCGTGTTTGGCGCCGTGCAGGTGAGCGCCACAATCAGGACTGCATACGACCGAGGCACACAGGGCCAACACCCGGCATCATGGTGTGGGGAGCGATCGCCTACACTGGCCGTACACCACTGGTGATCGTCGAGGGGACACTGAATAGTGCACGGTACATCCAAACCGTCATCGAACCCATCGTTCTACCATTCCTAGATCGGCAAGGGAACTTGCTGTTCCAACAGGACAATGCACGTCCGCATGTATCCCGTGCCCCCCAACGTGCTCTAGAAGGTGTAAGTCAACTACCTTGGCCAGCAAGATCTCCGGATCTGTCCCCCATTGAGCATGTTTGGGACTGGATGAAGCGTCGTCTCACGCGGTCTGCACGTCCAGCACGAACGCTGGTCCAACTGAGGCGCCAGGTGGAAATGGCATGGCAAGCCGTTCCACAGGACTACATCCAGCATCTCTACGATCGTCTCCATGGGAGAATAGCAGCCTGCATTGCTGCGAAAGGTGGATATACACTGTACTAGTGCCGACATTGTGCATGCTCTGTTGCCTGTGTCTATGTGCCTGTGGTTCTGTCAGTGTGATCATGTGATGTATCTGACCCCAGGAATGTGTCAATAAAGTTTCCCCTTCCTGGGACAATGAATTCACGGTGTTCTTATTTCAATTTCCAGGAGTGTAGTTTAGACAGTTCTCCCCTATATTCTCATATGACTGCAAAAGGAAATTTTACTTAGGCGGATCATTATGTGGTGACGTTTTGTAGGAAGATGATTAAACTACAGAAAAAAAACCACAGTTAATCGTTCTGAGTTGTAAACTACAATTGTTTGCTTTGTTCCTTTGGCATCAGCTGCTGATATAAAGAACTAGCACCGACTGCACAACCTTGCATGTTAGACATGTTGTCGAACCTCCACATCACTTGTGTACTTGTTTCGTTATTTTTATCTGTCTTTCTTCCATCATCAACAGTCTGTTCCATATATTTTTATCAACGCTGTGCATGCATTTCCACATCATACGTCGTCACTCCCTGCACTGCTACCGTCCAATACTCTTGTAGGCAGTTAGTGTTCTTTACGACACTTTTATGATCAAACAGCTACATCAGAGGAGCACTGAAATCAGATGGGAATTTAGATACTCATTTAAATATAACAGGTTTAGGTGCAAATATTTTTATGTATGATACCTTAAAATGTACACATTTCAGTGTGTTTGTGTTTTACCTGCTTCGAACTATCATCCCACAGACAAGTCACAAATTTTATGACCTGGTGTTTTCTACACGGTCGTAACTGCATCACTAAGTGGACTACGCCTGTCAGTCTGGACTAACCATTTGGCGTCCATGCATCCACATTTCAACATCTGACCATCTGCTCAGACGAAAATAAGCTTTAATGGCTTGCTCTTACCAAGTGTCCTTTGAGGTACAATCCAACCTAAAAATATACTTGTGATACCTATAATTAATAGTCTGTAAATGACGTAAATACTGGTGTACTGTTGTTCAGTACACAGTCCTCAGTCACTGCACTTATGCCTATAACACACCGTATAAAGAGTTTTATCACCTGTGCATGAATAAAAATGTTAGGTGACATCTGAAATCTGAGGGTGTGATCACCTTATAAATCGATTGCAAAATTACGAGAAAAGTTTGATTTTATATCAAACGGTAGACATACAGGTTCTTGATGTGAGGAGTAAATCATCCGAAATCCATGACGAATAACTGGTTCGAACTGAGTTATTGAAATTTAAATCACCTATGCCACTTAAACTACCGGCTTCGTTCAACCAAGAGAGTCTAAAGGCTATAACATCAAGTTGACTAGTTTCGTTGCGTTTCCTCGTCTGTTTCAATATCGTTCTGGTCGCTCCTTTGCCTCGACCTTATTTCTTTGGAAACAATCCACAAGTCTGAGGCAACCACTCTGCTAAGAACTGTAACGTAGAACGTGAGGCAACTACACATCAAGCCATTTTTTCAGATGTTTACATTATATTGAACCCCGCAGTACAGCCCATCACATGTGGTAAGAATATAGTTTTGGAGACTGGATGGAACTGTGAAGCTAGAGCAGGAATATCTACCGAAATAAAACCTGGGGCCCAAGAAGCCGCCGACGCTTTTACGCTGCCGACGTAAAATAGGGCCATAAAGAGCAGTCATGCCCTGTGGTTTCGTGAGACAATGCACTACACTCGCGTCGTAAACGCCGCGCACCCTCTAAACTCCCTGAATAGCATGCTGGCGCGCCATCTCTGCAGTTCTCCTGGTCCCCTTGTATCTGCTGTACTGACACCCACAAGCACTGCGACAACTTTCACTTAAGCTCTCGCATGTTTCTCTGCTCCAGAACTAAGGTTCCAGCTAAACCGGATTCTTTTTATTTTTCAGCTGCGCGATTGGGCACAAGTAAGGCAGTTACATATCAACACACAAAGTGCTTTTGGATGAATTATTATTTACAAATAAAGAAGAATTTAAAATGAGGGTGCTGTTGCAATATCTGATTATCAGAGACCATTTTAAAGCAGCAGATATCACCTGATATAACATTTTCATCGGACGATGTGCTGCTTCCTACCTCTCACAGGCAAATCATTGCATACTTAGCCCACTACTTTTATGTTCTCCTTCTTTCACCGCAGTCATACTTAACCATAGACACTTCCCATTGGAAACATCTCTGCCCTATGTGTTATTCCATGTGTATATATATATATATATATATATATATCTGGAGATTTTCTCATGCCACACTGATATCGCGCAACTTTCCCACCAAGTTTCACACACAGCAACGACGTCAGAGTTCCTACAGCGTTTAAACAGCTAGTATGGCGTTATTTAAAATACAAACAATTTTTTTATTTCTGATGTAAAATTACTTAAGTATACGTATCGTGAAATTTCGTTACATCTATACATAGTGTCATGGGTATAAATGTAGATATTTCTATTGAAGACTGAGGACAGCGTAGTGAAGAACATAACATCAGTATTTATCTCATTTGAAGAATGATAATTGTAACTGTTACGCGTAGTATATGTTTTGGCTGGTTAGTACCTACAAGTTCATGTGCACAAGCAAGCCTTTAATGTTTACTTTCTCTTGACGTGCAACTACACGTCAAGCCATTTTTTCAGATGTTTACATTATATTGAACCCCGCAGTGCACCCCATCACATATGGTAAGAATTTTGGAGACTGGATGGAACTGTGAAGCTAGAGCAGTTCAAGCATTGAAATGTGGATGCGTGGACGAAAAACGTGTAGTCTACATAGACAGGCGTAATCCAGAATGGTTCAAATGTCTCTGAGCACTATGGGACTTAACATCTGTGGTCATCAGTCCCCTAGGACTTAGAACTACTTAAACCTAACTAACCTAAGGACATCACACACATCCATGCCCGAGGCAGGATTCGAACCTGCGACTGTAGCAGTCGCGCGGTTCCGGACTGCGCGCCTAGAACCGCTAGACCACCGCAGGCGTAATCCAGTTCATAGCGCAGTTACAACTTCACATAACAGACAACTGACACACTGAAGTGGCTATATACACTATGTGATCAAAAGTATCTGGGCAACCCCAAAAACATATGTTTTTAATATTAAGTGTATTGTGCTGCCCCCTACTGACAGGTAATCCATATCAGTGACCTCAGTAGTCATTAGACATCATGATAGAGCAGAATGGGGCACTCTACCGAACTCAAGGACTTCGAACGTGGTCAGGTGACTGAGTGTCACTTGTGTCATACGCCTCTACGCGAGATTGCCACACTCCTAACCATTCCTAGGTGCACTGTTTCAGAGTGATAATGAAGTGGAAACGTGAAGGGACACGTACAGCAAAAAAGCGTACATGCCGACCTCGTCTGTTGACTTACAGAGACCGCCGACCGTTGAAGAGGCTTGTAAAGTGTAATAGGCAGACATCTATCCAGACTTTCACACAAGAATTCCAGACTGCATCAGGATCCACTGCAAGTACTATGACAGTTAGGCGGAAGGTGACAATTCTTGGATTTCATGGTCGAGCGGCTGCTCATAAGCTACACATCACGCCGGTAAATGCCAAACGATGCCTCGCTTGGTGTAATGAGCGATAACATTGGACGATTGAAGAGTGGAAAAACGTTGTGTGGAGAGGCGAATCACGGTACACAATGTGGAGATACGATGGCAGGGTGTGGGTATGGCGAATGCCCGGTGAACGTCATCTGTCTGCGTGTGTACTGCTAACAGTAAAATTCGGATGCGGTAGTGCTCTGGTGTGGTCATGTTTTTCATGGAGGTGGCTCGCACCCCTTGTTGTTTTGCGTGGCACTATCACTGTACAGGCCTACATTGATGTTTTAAGCTCGCCGGCCGAAGTGGCCGTGCGGTTAAAGGCGCTGCAGTCTGGAACCGCAAGACCGCTACGGTCGCAGGTTCGAATCCTGCCTCGGGCATGGATATTTGTGATGTCCTTAGGTTAGTTAGGTTTAACTAGTTCTAAGTTCTAGGGGACTAATGACCTCAGCCGTTGAGTCCCATAGTGCTCAGAGCCATTTGAACCATTTTTTTTTTAAGCTCCTTCCTGCTTCCCATTGTTGAAGAGCAATTCGAGGATGGCGATTGCATCTTTCAACATGACAATAAGGTCCATGTAATGAACTGGCCTGCACAGACTCCTGACCTGAATCCTATATGAACACCTTTGAGATGTTTTGGAACGCCGACTTCGTGCCAGGCCTCAACGACCGACATCGATGCCTCTACTCAGTGCAGCACACCGTCAAAAATGGGCTGTCATTCCCCAAGAAACCTTCCAGCACCTGATTGAACTTATGCCTGCGAGAGTGTAACCGGTCATCAAGGCTAAGGGTGGGCCAACACCATATTGAATTCCGGTATTAACGATGGAGGGCGCCACGAACTTGTAAGACATTTTCAGCCAGGTGTCCGGATACTTTTGATCACATAATGTATTAATGTATCAGTTATCAAAATATCTCTATCTATACCCCTAACACTTTGTATAAACAATTACTTAATCAAGTCAAAGTAGTCCCACAGTCAGGTTCAAATGGCTCTGAGCACTATGGGACTTAACATCTGAGGTCATCAGTCCCCTAGAGCTTAGAACTACTTAAACCTAACTAACCTAAGGACGCCACACACATCCATGGCCGAGGCAGGAGTCGAACCTGCGACCGTAGCGGTCGCGCGGTTCCAGACTGAAGCGCCTAGAACCGCTCGGCCACTGCGACCGGCCCACAGTCAGGGACTAAGTGTAGGGAAACAGATACAAGACCCGTGCTCCGCCATATTAGGCGGGACTCTAGTGGAGGTGGTTTGCCCTAGCATTACTCCGATCATTGTTGAAGTGTCAACTGCGTATCTACGTCGTGTGGGCGAGTATGATGAGATACAGCGTAGTGCTGGATTGGTGCAGTTACGAATGAAGGGAAGAGAGAGGGAGATAGCCCACTCCTCTAGAAACGCATCAAGAGAGGCACCAAGCTTAACGTACGCATCCGGCAAGCGGATCACCATCAGCAATGTCACTTGCTCTCACTTGATGAGACACTGCTGAGAGGTTTGAAGTTTAATCCAGGATATTTGCTCCAAGACTGGTGATCGTAAACGCCACTATCCTTCCTTCTGGCTCCAACCCTCCTCCCTTCCTTGCCAGCCAGATAACAGATATTTTCAGTGAAAGTTTTTGGCACCAGGATTCGAACTGTCTTACCTCCGAGTCGAGCTCCATAGCAGAGGCCTGAGTAAGAAATCTCAGGCCCGGAGGCGGGTAGTTATTGTGCTGACACCAGCACACCAGTCGGCACAGATGTAGCGCGAAGATCGTTAGTAGACTCTAGATCAAGTATGCATGTCACGAGAGAGGTCAGAGACGATTATGTAGTAGCAAGATTACAGATATTGTCTGTACCGCGATCTGGGACTCTGTTCAAGTATCCAGTACAAGTAAATAAGGAACCGTATTAATGCACGTGTTGTAGAGAGAGGAGACCGGCCACCTATAACAACGTCCTCCCCCTTCTTCCTTGAGGTAGAAGACTCTACAGTTATCGAACGGAAAACATAAATTCATATTACAAGCGTTAATAAAAAGTTAACGTTTATACGAAGCAGCACAGACTAGGCGTAACTTCTTGTAGTTCGTTACTAATTTAACAGGTTTCGCTGCTAGTACAGATCAACAGACACAACGAGATTGTACGAAACAAAACAAAAATCACTTCTGTGTGAGCGGGAGGCTGTCTCGTTATAGTCTCGCTACAAAACGGGTAAGTGGGAGGCTTGTCCGCTCTGCAAAGCAGGATAGGTGGCGATCTATGGCACATCTGCCGACAGGGTTGCCACGTCGGATGAATCACGTTTCATATTGCACCAGGTCGATGGTCGTCTCCAGAAACGCCGTCATCCAGGCGAACGGCTTCTCGAAAGATTCCCTCTGCCAAGGAAGCAGGCCAGCGGTGGCAGTATTGTGCTAAGACATTCACCTATGTGTCAACGGATCCTTTGATGATAGTCAAGGGCACCCTGGCAACTGTGAACTGTGTATTATTGCGGACCAGCTGTACCTCTTCATGCTTGACGTCTTCCCGCACGGTGATGGCACCGGATTACAGAGAATTACTGTGAAGGTTGTTGGAGGAACTCTCTGATAGGCACATAAGTGTGAGTTGCAGCGCATCCATGTAGATTTAGATAGGTTTCCATAACGTACACGGCGCATGCGCCGCCCATCACAGTTGTTGCCCACCAAGGTTGCCGCCTTTGTAGGACCCCGGCGGCATCAATATTTCGCACTCAAAAACTATTTTCAGACACTCAGGCTAGCCGCACCGAAGATCTGTTTTGATGCGGGATAGTACACGATTCCACGTCGTGCTAAGAGGAAAACCATTAACTCTATTAATTAAATTGTCTCTCAGCCTAATTTCAACTATCTGTTTATAACCACTGTTCCCAAAACCGAAGGTGTTGGCACCTATCTCAGCCCGTGCCCTCATTTAAGCGATGTTCTGCTACCGGCGATTTTGACGGCTATTGTAGCCTCGTATGAAGGCGACGTTTCACGCACTAGTCCTGAACTATGCGAATCGAACGGCCGACGTAACACATCCCACACAATGACACGGAATTTCATTTGTGCCGGGCTCTCTAAGCATTAAATCGCCTTTCACAAAGTCAGTATTGCCCTAATCTTGAACGGTAAATGGAGCACATTCCTGATGTTAAAACTCATTAAAATTCCTCCAGTCTTAAAGGATATTTCTCACGTGCTATGCTGTTTACTTACATGTACATTCGTTATTCGCAGCAAGGAAACATAGAGGACGAGCCTGATTACAAGAAAGTCACGATGCAGGTTTTGATTACTTTGATTGTCCATAAGGCGTCTCTGTCCCATGACAGAACGTGCTACGAATCACTGACAGATCGACTCATTACTCAGTGCTATCCAGAGACGTACAGTACAATACGATGGAGCAGTACCGGTACAGTTTCACAGACGTTATCGACATGGACCTCGCTGCTGAAAGGCTGTACACGGAACGATTTCCTAACAGGAATCATCCGTAACGGCAAGCGTTTATTTCACTCGATGGACGGATGCGGGAGATCGGTTCTTCGAAAAGAAGAACGAGGGACCTGGCAACGTGAGGTCCATTCGCACACCCGATTTTGAAGAGGAGGTGCTGGAAGATGTTTTAGCGGACCCCTCTTCATCTAATCGTGAAATGGGCGCAGGACATACTAGCGTGTGGATGGTACTCCGAGATCACAGTTACGCACACATCACCAGCGATGAATTCATGCAATGCTTGTGACTGACTTTGCACCAAGGGTCGCATTGTGTCAGTGGTTTCTACAACAATGGATTGGTCGACCAGATTTCCTCCAATCGGGCTATTTAATGACGAGGCCTCATTTGATGGTGATTCTATTTCGAGCAGCAGGAATAGCCATGTATGAGATGAGGAAAACCTTTACGCTATAGTAGGGTCACACCTTCAAGTACGTTTGACTGTGAATATCCGGATTGGTATTGTAGGCGACAGACTCATAAGGCCATATCTTTAAGCTGTTCCTCTGAATGGCCACCTAGACTTTAGGTTCGTGCAAAGAGTTCTAAATGAGTTGCAGGAGAAGGTACCACTGGCTGATTGTAAGAGGATGTGGCTACAACAAGACGGCGCACAGTCTCTCTTCAGGGTTGATGTCCGAAACCGTCTCAATGCTGTATTTCCTGGTCGCTGGACTAGGAGGAGACATCCTGTTCCGTGGCCTGCGAGGTCACGTGACCTCAATCTCCTTGATTGATTACTACGGGGGTGTCTAAAGTCACTCGTGTATGAGACCCCCGTGGATACGGAGACAGAATTAGTTGTCAGAATCGTAGCTGCCTGTGGTGTGATTCGAAACGCACCAAGGATATTTGATAGCGTGCGTCAGAATCTTGTTCGCCGTTGTCGTGCTTGCATTGAGGTTGATGGACATCATTTTCAGCACATTTTTTTAAGATACAGTACAAATGGTACGTTGACTGCGCCAATGATGGTGTTGGCATTTAACTGTAACTAATGAAACTACTGACAGCCTTGGGAGAGCCAGTCCTGACAAAACTCTACCGTCTGGTGAGCAAGATGTATGAAACAGGCGAAATACCCTCAGACTTCTAGAAGAATATAATAATTCCAATCCCAAAGAAAGCAGGTGTTGACAGATGTGAAAATTACCGAACTATCAGTTTAATAAGTCACAGCTGCAAAATACCAACGCGAATTCTTTACAGACGAATGGAAAAACTGGTAGAAGCCGACTTCGGGGATGATCAGTTTGCATTCCGTAGAAATGTTGGAACACGTGAGGCAATACTGACCCTACGACTTATCTTAGAAGAAAGATTAAGGAAAGGCAAACCTACGTTCCTAGCATTTGTAGACTTAGAGAAAGCTTTTGACAATGTTGACTGGAATACTCTCTTTCAAATTCTGAAGGTGGTAGGGGTAAAATACAGGGAGCGAAAGGTTATTTACAATTTGTGCAGAAATCAGATGGCAGTTATAAGAGTCGAGGGGTATGAAAGGGAAGCAGTGGTTGGGAAGGGAGTCAGACAGGGTTGTAGCCTATCCCCGATGTTATTCAATCTGTATATTGAGCAAGCAATAATGGAAACAAAAGAAAAGTTCGGAGTAGGTATTAAAATCCATGGAGAAGAAATAAAACACTTTGAGGTTCGCTGATGACATTGTAATTCTGTCAGAGACAGCAAGGAACTTGGAACAGCAGTTGAACGGAATGGACAGTGTCTTGAAACGAGGGTATAAGATGAACATCAACACAAGCAAAACGAGGATAATGGATGATGCTGAGGGAATTAGATTAGGAAATAAGACACTTAAAGTAGTAAAGGAGTTTTTCTATTTGGGGAGCAAAATAACTGATGATGGTCGAAGTAGAGAGGATATAAAATGTAGACTGGCAATGGCAAGGAAAGCGTTTCTGAAGAAGAAAAATTTGTTAACATCGAGTATAGATTTAAATGTCAGGAAGTCGTTTCTGAAAGTATTTGTATGGAGTGTAGCCATGTGTGGAAGTGAAATGTGGACGATAAATAGTTTTGACAAGAAAAGAATAGAAGCTTTCGAAATGTGGTGCTACAGAAGAATGCTGAAGATTAGATGGGTAGATCACATAAATAATGAGGAGGTATTGAATAGAATTGGGCAGAAGAGGAGCTTGTGGCACAACTTGACTAGAAGAAGGGATCGGTTGGTAGGACATGTTCTGAGACATCGATGGATCACCAATTTAGTATTGGAGGGCAGCGTGGAGGGTAAAAGTTGTAGAGGGAGACCAAAAGATGAATACACTAAGCAGATTCAGAAGAATGTAGGCTGCAGTAGGTACTGGGAGATGAAGAAGCTTCCACAGGATAGAATAACATGGAGAGCTGCATCAAACCAGTCTCAGGACTGAAGACCACAACAACAACAATGTAAATAAATAAGTTCACAGTAATGTGATTTTATTCCGATTATCTCGTTAAACTGGCTTCTCCGGCCCCAGGTTCCCTAAGACTCCCGCTCACCAGCTGGTAGGACATCCGGTCGTGAAAGCCTTCGTTGTATGATTATGACTGCAGCGTTTTGTGACCGAGACTCCTGGTCTTTTGTACGTGTCCATGGTCACCATGGTAACGCTGTGTTGTAGTTGCTCCTGCGCCACCGGATAATATTGGAGAGAGAAGGTAACGCTAGCGGTGAGAGTGCCAGGCATTACCTGAGAGCGTCCGCTCATGTGCGATGGAGGTCGTGCAGCACGCGACGCTCGGCGCCGCGACGCTCCGCCACTCGGCCGGTGGTAATAGAGTCCACGGCCCATCCAGACACGCCGTGAATGCTAATGGCCGCCGGACGGCCGAATAAATTACCGCCGACGCTGTTGTCAACCGGCATGCGACCGGCGCGGCGACTGCACTGCGCGGCTGCCCACTACACGCCCGCCTGCATAATTCCGGCAAAACGGCGTCCCTGGGCAGGCGCCAGAACTGAACCACCCCCCACAGGCGACTCGTGGCTGTGGCTATCTCCTCGTCCGCGTCTCACTAGCTGTCACGGCCCACTCTTGCGAAACTTCTTCAGCATCCCATCACGCGGCTGGACAAACCCACCGTCGCCAGCACATATTGCTGGGCATTTTAATTTGGTTTGGCATGGAACCAGAGTAGTCAGTACGTCTGACTGCCACACGGTGATCCAGGCTTCGATACGGTTGCTTGGTGATGATTTTGGAACGGGATCCAGTCAGTGTAGTGATATCTATCAAGGACCTATCTGAATGACAAATGTTGGCTCAAAGGTATGGAAAACTGACATGTGCTGATTACATGCCCGTCCATACCGCATCCTAGTGAGCCATATGGCACAAGAGTACAGAGCGGTCGGACGACATTACGGAGTCTCAAACATCTTGAAAAATCCCCTGCTAACATGCAGGGTCCTCGGATTTATGAGGTTGTATCCACACACGTATATTGATATAACTGAAACGAGACTCGTTCGACCAGTTCTAACAATACCACCACTTCCAAAGTAGGTTAGAAATCAGATTAATAATCAAAATATCCACGGGTGTACCGCCGGTCTACAGTGTCCAACGGGCACAATATTTCGGCGATCATACATGTCGCCATCATCAGGTGAACTTACGGACTGAGCTCCTGTGAACGTGCCGGCACGGAGATCCGTGCGCTATGGCTGCTCAGAGGGAACTGGGTTCGGTTGCGGCGGCGGCTGATTTAAATACCCTCCGCCCGCGGCGCGCTCCCTCCGCTGTCCGCGCCCCGCGCCACGGTCGCACGGTGGAACAGATTGCGACGGCGTCTGAGATGACGTCGGAGTGATGGCTCTGTCCGCCGTGGTCGTCGCAACTATACGTTTGCTCGATTTACTCTTGATTAACCTAATCGCTGGTTTCCAAGCAGTGCTAAGATTATAGCCACAGTCACGGTTTATGAGGTCGTCATTGGTGCGAATTTCGATGGCCTCTCTAACAACGCTGTCCCAGTATCTCGACGTCTGTACCAGAATCCTCGTGCGTTCATACTCCATAGCGTGATTTTCCGACAAACAATGTTTAGCGACCGCCGACTTGCTCGGATATATCAGTCGAGTGTGCCTCTAGTGTTCACGGCATCGATCCTCGACGGTACGCATCGTCTGACGAATATACGACTTGCCACATTGACACGGAATCTGGTACACGCCGGCCTTCCTCAAACCTAGGTCATCTTTGGCGCTCCCCACCAGTGCACGAGTTTTATTCGGAGGACAAAACACAGTTCCGACCCGGTGTTTCTTCAAAATGCGGGCGATTTTCCCCGAGAGTGCGTATGTATATGGAATAAATGCAGTGCCTACCTTCTCCCTCGTGATTTCATCCATCTCCACTGGTTGTGCTGTAGTGGTTGGGCGGAGAGCACGTTGAATCTGCCACTCTAAGTACCCATTTTTTCGAAATACAGTTCTCAGATGTACCAATTCCTGGGGTAGACTCTCTGCGTCAGAGATAGTGCGCGCCCTATGTACTAGAGTTTTAAGTACCCCATTCCTCTGTGAAGGGTGGTGGCAGCTGTCTGCGTGCAAATACAGATCAGTGTGCGTTGTCTTCCGATACACCCCATGACCTAGGGTGCCGTCAGCCCTTCTCTTGACCAAGATGTCAAGGAAAGGTAATTTACCCTCCGTTTCAGTCTCCATAGTGAATTTGATGTTGGAGCTCAGGAGGTCAGTCCGTCAGTTCACCTGATGATGGCGACATGTATGATCGCCGAACTATTGTGCCCGTTGGACACTGTAGACCGGCAGTACACCCGTAGATATTTTGATTATCAAATACGCCAGGAGAAACTGAAGAATCAGATTAATAATGTTGCTCACGCAGCATATGTTCGCTTTATCGGGCAACAACAAAGTTATTGACAGTGGATGGTATCGTCAGAATGGAAATAATGAAGTCACTATAAAAAAGTCATTAATTTTGGCACTTATATTGAATGGATTCCCACGTAGATTTGGTGGAAGTTGTTATGGCTCATCTTGTTGATTCTAGGGTGATTCCACTTTGACTGCTAGAAGGTTCAAATATGTATTTTAGCAATATTTGAAGACCTAAGAAATGCGTTTTTCAGGAAATTCTTAATGATCAAACAATCCCAGATCAGAACAATGGTATGGTAGAAAGAATTTTTGACTTGGTGTTCACGATCCACATTTTTATTAAACTTCTTGTAAATTCACATGTACTTCTTCTTAATTGTCACATAATCAAGAAAACAGTTTTGTATCAATCTTCATATATTTAATTTCCTATTTAACCAAACACAAGACTTGACTCTTCTTTTACAAAGCGAAATAACAACTTAGCTTCTGCAAAGTGAAATAAAGACTGCTTTGTGCGCATTCGCGCCAGAACGGTTACAAGTAAGTCAAAGATTATGACAGTCTCACAGAAATGAATACACAGAAGAATCATATCACTGTAATATATCGATACATCGGAGTACCTACACATTAATAAAACCAAATGTGAATATTGTCACAAAAATATGTCTGTTACTTCTCAGAAATGTAGTACGATATTACTGGTATCGAGAACTGGGGTTGGAGTGCCGTAATGGTGACGTAAAGAAAGAAACATTACACAGTCGACACGTTTCTCGTCATCAACAGTCCAAGATCAGTGTTGACAGGCTCAGACGAGGCGTAAAGCTTTGTGTCGTGTAGGGTGCACGAATGGGGCTTTGCCCTTGAAAGCCGATAACGATGAAATTTCGTTGAATGGTCCGCACACTGACACTTGTCGATGGCCCAGCATTGAAATCTGCAGCGATTTGCGGAAGGGTTGAACTTCTGGCCCGCTGAACGATTCTCTTCGGTCGCCGTTGGTCACCCTTTCTTGCAGGATCTTTTTCCGGCCGCAGCTATACCGCCGATTTGATGTTTTACCGGAGTCCTGATATTCGCGGTACACTCGTGAAATGGTCGCACGGGAATATCCCCACGAGAATATCCCCACTTCATCGCTGCCTTTGAGATACTGTTCCCATCTCACGGTACACTCGTAAAATGGTCGTACGCGAAGATCCCCACTTCATCGATACCCCATCGGTCATGCACCTACTGCAGCACCACGTTGAAACTCACTTAAATCTTGATAACCTGCCACTGTAGCAGCAGTAACCGATCTAACAACTGGGGCAAACAGAATGTTCGTGAAATTATTTTCAAGTTCACGTTTCTTAATTCCGCAACTGTCAGGGTGGGACTGATTATTACCTCGAAGACACAGCATACCTACATGGAAGGCTGTATTATTCTTAATAGTTTATAGATACCTTTTCAGAATAAATAATGATACAGAAAGTTCTAAGTCCTTTTGGCAATGCAATGGTTCTAACCATTATTCTGCCTGCTCACGAAAAATGCAACTATCAGTGCTGAGGCGAGTATCGATATTACGGTATACTTTCAAGTTCTCCTATTGCGATTGGAGCACGGTGTCGGTTAAAGGTAGACTATGTGATCCATAATATGCGGATCCCTGTGTAATGCGGAATTGACCACTAGATGTGACGAGAGGCTGACTCGGCAGTACAAAAGGAGGCGGGGAGTACTGTGTTGTCAGTAGAGGAGCAGTAACACCAAAGTGGGTCGATCAGGAAAGCTTCATGACTTTGAACGTTGGCTAATCACTGAATGTCACCTGAGTAACGCATCGAATGGAACATCTGAAGGCTTCTAAAGCGCTCAAGTTGATTGTTGTTGACGTGACTGTAAAGTGGAAACGCTCAACGAAGACCTGGAACATCTCAGGAACTGACGGCCGGGGAGGAGGGTGGTTGTAAAACATGGCACGAAGTTAGAGGAAGGAACAACTAGTGAGTTCGAAAGTGCTGCCAGCAGTCTATTGTATTGTATTGTGTTGTATGTTAACCGAGGACCTAGAAACGACGGAGAGGCTCCATCCCCGCCGCAGCCGCAGTGGCCCACAACCCCACGACGACTACCGCAGTCCACTTCACCCCTCCGCCACCCCACACCGAACCCAGGGTTATTATGTGGTTCGGCCCACCCCCTAGGGAACGTCTCACACCAGACGAGTATAACCCCTATGTTTGCGTGGTAGAGTATGGGTGGTGTACGCGTACGTGGAGAACTTGTTTGCGCAGCAATCGCCAACATAGTGTAACCGAGGCGGAATAAGGGGAACCAGCCCGCATTCACCGAGGCAGATGGAAAACCGCCTAAAGACCATCCACAGATTGGCCGTTTCACCGGACCTCGATACAAATCCGCCGAGATGATTCGTGCCGGGGACCAGACGCTCCTTCCCGCCCGGAAAGCCGTGCGTAAGACCGCACGGCCAACCGGGCGGGCGCTAGCAGTCTAACTAACACAATGACTGTGCATAGCGGGTTACAAAGAATGGCGTACAACGGTCTATCACCTTCTCATCAGCCACACATTTCTGTAGCCGATGCCAAGGACGCTGGACATGGTGCAAAGAGCGACGGCACTGGACAGTGGATGATTGGAAATGAATTATTTAGAATGATGGATTACCCCCTATATCCTGGAGCAATCCCATAGAAGGGTTTGGGTTTGGCGAATGCCTGGAGAAAACTACTTGTCATGATGTGTATTGCAAACAGTGAGGCGTGGAGGAGGTGGTGCTTCGGCGTGCGGGTATCTTTCGTAGTTAGAATTTTTTCTTTTTTTTCTTGAAATTTGTACTATTGGGCCAGACTGCTGAGGTCATCGGTCCCTTGCCTCACACACTACTTAATCTGGCTTAAACTAACTTACGCTAAGGACACCCACGCCCGAGGAAGAACAAGAACCTCCGACGGGGCAACCGCGCGAACTCTGGTAAGGCGCCTCAGACCGCGGGCTGCCCGAAGCGCCGTAGTTAGGGTGTGGTCCGGATATTGCGCTGAAGAAAACGCTGGATTAGAAAGGATATTACCACGTCTTGTAGCACTGTAAACTGCGTACAGCAGAGGAACAGTTCGAGGGCGATGATTGTTTCTATAAGCATAGCAATGCACCCCATCATAAATCAGTACGTGTTATGTAATGATTTGTGGATAATTACACTACTGAAATGGACTGGCCTGCCTAGAGTCCCGACATTTAGCCAATGGCACACGTTTGGTAGGGATAACAACGTTAACTTTGATATGAAACTTCCTGGCAGATAAAAACTGTGTGCCAGACCGAGACTCGAACTCGGGACCTTGGCCTTTCGCTGGCAAGTGCTCTGCCAACTGAGCTACCCAAGCACGACTCACGACCCGTCCTCAAAGCTTTAATTCCACCAGTACCTCATCTCCTACCTTCCAAACTTCACAGATGCTCTCCTCCATGCCCTGCAGAACTAGCACTCCTGGCAGAAAGGATATTGCGATGACTTAGCCACAGCCTGCAAGGTATGCAGGAGAGCTTATGTGAAGTTTGGAAGGTAGGAGACGAGGTATTGGTGGAATTAAAGCTGTGAGGACGGGTCGTGAGTCGTGCTTGGGTAGCTCAGTTGGCAGAGCACTTTCCCGCGAGAGGCAAAGGTCCCGAGTTCGAGTCTCGGTCCGGCACACAGTTTTAATCTGCCAGGAAGTTTCATATGAGCGTACACTCCGCTGCAGAGTGAAAATATCACTGTGGAAACTAACTTTGCTCTAGACCCTAGCGTCCAATATCATTACCTTCTGTAGTCTCGGCTCTTGAGGAAGAACGGGCCGCCACTCCTCCACAGACATTCTGACACCTCAGTAAATAGGTCTCCTGCAGTGTTCATGAAGCCGTCGTGTAGTCGAACGGTAGTCGGGATACTTTTCATCAGGTAGAGTATTTTTATTTCTGTTGCTACTTCGTTACTTGTCCATAAGGGTTTGAGCGCCGTATCCAAAACTCATCAACTTAAATTCCGCAACGATACACCCGTACGTCAGGGGACCAGAAAGGGACGAAGTGTGTGAGGCGGTCGAAGCAAGCGTTTGCAGTGCGTATGCAGACGCGCCGCTCCTGCTGACTCGGTTTTCCGCGCGCGGGCACCTCATGGGCTGTTAGCGCCAGAGGTCCGGCGATGCAATTACGGTAATAAAGTCAGCAGGGCGCTGTTGGGGTAATAAAGTCAGCGCGCCGGCAGGTGGCCGGGTCAGCGGCGGGCCACGCGAGGGCGCAAACCGCTCCACTGTGTGGGCAGCGCCAACGGCGGCGGTGTTTCCGGCGCGTTGCCGGCGAGCGGCAACACTGACACGCATCGCAGTCAGTGAATTGAACCGATGGCATACTGGATGGCGCGAGGTTATTCCGCGAATATCTACAGAGGGGAGAGGCGTGTATTTGTTACCGCTTCATATTCAATAGGCGGTATAGTGTATCGTCCTTTTTCTTCTTCCTCAGTGTTTGTCGCACAAAGTCGCTCTTTTGGCTCTCTCTACACTTGGCGCGATCTTTTGCTTGGTCAGGGTGGAGACCCGCTGTACTGAGATCTCTATACATTGACAGCAAATGCGTCTTAGTGAAATGGAATGGAGAAATGTCCCTGTGGCGAGAGATTTTCCCCAGAGCACGTCGTTAAATACCGCAAACTTTTCACACAGTCCAGGTGACTAGAGCACACGTACGAGGAGTTGTACAACGCTAATAGAGGAGAAATAGCATGGAAAGAAATAGAGAATACGGAAGAGTCGATCACAAGGGCCTAACACTTCTGCGAGCTGCATTCAAGTTCTAAGACCTACGATTTTTTTTCTAATTAACTACTCACCCGAAATCGATGAAACTGGCGTTACTTCTCGACGTAATCGCCGTGCAGACGTACACATTTTTCACAACGCTGACGCCATGATTCCATGGCAGTGGCGAAGGCTTCTTTAGGAGTCTGTTTTGACCACTGGAAAATCGCTGAGGCAATAGCAGCACGGCTGATGAATGTGCGGCCACGGAGAGTCTCTTTCATTGTTGGAAAAAGCCAAAAGTCACTAGGAGCGAGGTCAGGTGAGTAGAGAGCATGAGGAATCACTTCAAAGTTGTTATCACGAAGAAACTGTTGCGTAACGTTAGCTCGATGTGCGGGTGCGTTGTCTTTGGTGAAACAGCACACGCGCAGCCCCTCCCGGTCGTTTTTCTTGCAGTGCAGGAAGGAATTTGTTCTTCAAACATTTTCGTAGGAGGCACCTGTTACCGTAGTGCCCTTTGGAACGCAATGGGTAAGGATTACGCCATCGCTGTCCCAGAACATTGACACCATCATTTTTTCAGCACTGGCAGTTACCCAAAATTTTTTTGGTGGCGGTGAATCTGTGTGCTTCCATTGAGCTGACTGGCGCTTTGTTTCTGGATTGAAAAATGGCATCCACGTCTCATCCATTGTCACAACTGACGAAAAGAAAGGCCCATTCATGCTGTCGTTGCACATCAACATTGCTTGGCAACATGCCACACGGGCAGCCATGTGGTCGTCCGTCAGCATTCGTGGCACCCACCTGGATGACACTTTTCGCATTTTCATGTCGTCATGCAGGATTGTGTGCACAGAACCCACAGAAATGCCAACTCTGGAGGCGATCTGTTCAACAGTTATTCGGTGATCCCCCAAAACAATTCTCTCCACTTTCTCGATCATGTCGCCAGACTGGCTTGTGCGAGCCCGAGGTTGTGTCGGTTTGTTGTCACACGATGTTCTGCCTTCATTAAATTGTCGCACCCACGAACGCACTTTCGACACATCCATAACTCCATCACCACCTGTCTCTTCCAACTGTCGATGAATTTCAATTGGTTTCACACCACGCAAATTCAGAAAACGAATGATTGCACGCTGTTCAAGTAACGAAAACGTCGCCATTTTAAGTATTTAAAACAGTTCTCATTCTCGCCGCTGGCGGTAAAATTCCATCTACCGTACGGTGCTGATATCTCTGGGACGTATTGACAATGAACGCGGCCTCATTTTAAAACAATGTACATGTTTTTATCTCTTTCCAGTCCGGAGAAAAAAAAACCGAAGGCCTTAGAACTTGAATGCACCTCGTAGTACATAAAAGAACGACAAAATAGACTTGACATGCGACTCAGGACACAACAAATAATCAGCATGTCAGGTACCTAAGGAGGTGATGGCTAAATTGACTCTAGCAACAACACAGCCGTTAATGACGACTTTCATTGGGCAAATCATCCAGTGTACAGACCGTAACAACTGTATCGTACTTACAGCTATGTGAAATGTATACAACAGATACGGACACATAACTTACTAATAACAAGAATCAGTGAAAGGTGCACGGCTCAATGCCATTCCAATGTGTCTCTTCACGCCCTTCCCCCATCACTATTCGGTCTTTCTGTACCTTGCATGGAAATTCACGACTCACCTCTAACTTCCCTATTCTCTTCAAATTTCCGTCAGTTTCAACGAATTAATGACGTTCTTGTTCAACATCCGTTTCTGTTAGCTAATTTAATTTTCAAAAAAAAATGGCTCTGAGCACTATGGGACTTAACATCTATGGTCATCAGTCCCCTAGAACTTAGAACTACTTAAACCTAACTAACCTAAGGACAGCACACAACACCCAGCCATCACGAGGCAGAGAAAATCCCTGACCCCGCCGGGAATCGAACCCGGGAACCCGGGCGTGGGAAGCGAGAACGCTGCCGCACGAACAAGATGCGGGCATTTAATTTTCCTTTGTAACTCAGTATTATTATGCTTTTTTTACTGAGAACAATATTTGTTTGGAATTGGGACAAGTAACGTTATCACATGAAAAACTGTAAAATGTACGACTGTCTTTAAAATCCTAGGACTAGCCAACGGAAAAAGAAACAGGGAAGTGCGAGTACGACTCACGCACAGAATGTCCCGTACAAGTTTAATTATGTGTATAGATACTCAGCTCTAGCATTTGATGAGTGAATTTGCGAGTATCAAAGTATATGACATACACTGTCGTATCTCTTGATTGCATTGACTTAGAACTTTAAATTTGTTGCATCGCTAAAAGACCGTAGACCGTAGACCTTAGCATTTGACACAAATTTATACTTGGTACCTTCAACTTTTCCAAAGTAAAAGGGGTCTCAACAGACTGACAGTAAGACCAACGGACAACAAACGGGCAAAAATACATTTCCATGTAATATTACTACAGATTAAGAGTTTTCAGATGTTTCCTTTACTCTTTCTGTGAAACTCTCCTTCCAGCCAGACTTCATGATTTAAGGTCACTGGGAAGTACCCTATAGGTTTTGATGAATGAGCTTGAAAGTGTCAAAATATGTGTGGTGTCACCACCAGACACCACACTTGCTAGGTGGTAGCTTTAAATCGGCCGCGGTCCATTAGTACATGTCGGACCCGCGTGTCGCCACTGTCAGGGATCGCAGACCGAGCGCCACCACAAGGCAGGTTTCGAGATACGGACTAGCACTCGCCCCAGTTGTACGGACGACGTAGCTAGCGATGCACACTGACGAAGCCTCGCTCATTAGCCGAGCCAATAGTTAGAATAGCCTTCAGGTAAGTCAATGGCTACAACCTAGCAAGGCGCCATTAGTAACATTGCATGTATCTAAAGAGTCTCACTTGTATCGCCACAATCTCCAGATGTACCACAAGGATGGATTAAAGTTAAGTATTCCAGCAGCTACGTACTTTTCTTTATAGCATTCATTACGTATCCTGTTTCAGACCTCACGCCATCCTGCTTTAGCTTAGCGCGTGCCTTTCGGCTTCCTCTCATTGTGTCTAGGCTGTCTTGTCTAGACACAACAATATGTAACATAAATGGCCTTATTATTTATTTCATTGACTTAGAAGCTTTAATTTCTTACACCGCCAAGGGATCGTAGACCTTAGCATTAAACGTGTATTTCAACTTCGTACCTCTAACCAATCCCGGGTAAACGACATTTTAACGGATGGATAGTTTTGTATCCCGCCTACTCGTCAAATGTGGAGTGCCTAGGAAACTTGATTTCTCGGATCGCTAGACAACAACTCATAAAAATCGTATTAATTAGTTTTTATTACAAAAAGATAAATGACAATACCTAACTTTGAGAAAGACTTGGATGTGTCGCAAGCAAAGGACGACATGTAATATAATCAATGTCCTTCAGTATAACGATTCCAAGACAAGTGGATGCTTCTATGCAGGTCGCTAGTCTTGACGCTTCTGTAGAACTGGGCCACGATGAGTCGGGAGAGGCGCTTTTGTTGTCCCGTCTAGAGGCCGCTGCCGTTGCTTTGTCGTCCTAAGGAGGGGTCGGTCAGCATGCTATTGGCCGACGTCTTCTTCATAGCCCTCTCTGTTCTAACGCTCCCGGCTGGCTTGCCAGCGTTTGACCTTATGCTCTGACAGATGGGCAAGAAAATAATTCTTTAAAGCTTCCGTTGTTACAAATGGTTCAAATGGCTCTGAGCACTATGGGACTTAACTTCTGAGGTCATCAGTCCCCTAGAACCTAGAACTACTTAAACCTAACTAACCTAAGGACGTCACACACGTCCATGCCCGAGGCAGGATTCGAACCTGCGACCTTAGCTGTCACGCGGTTACAGACTGTAGCGCCTAGAACCACTCGGCCTCCTTTGTTACAGATTGAAGTAGAGAACCCTAAAAATAAAAGAATGAATGATGTAGCCAACTTTACGTCGATCTTTCGGTAGGTACTATAAAGATTCAACGAAGACCCGCGTTTTCCAATCGTACCTCTGTTTGCTCCAAGTATTTGTCCAGGTCACCGTAGACGGTTTCCCCTCATCTTCCCAACGATAGCTGCCTCACAGTACCGCATGCGTATTTGGCTACTAATTACCTTACCTTGAAGTGTTAGGCTACATGTGCACCCAAGCATTTTGGTTTCCATTTACTGTCAGTCATTGCTCTGCTTCTTTTATTGCGGGCCAACATTCTGCACCGTGCAAGGCATCTGGGGATATTTTCTGTTTAAACCACAAAGCACGCCAGTCGTTGTCCGCCATTTAAGCTGTACACTGACGACGCGGTTTGTGATTTCATGAACGAGTATGCCATCTGGAATGCTTTTCGAGCCAAGGTACTCAAATTGTTTTATCTTTGGCAGACCTATACCGTCGATCTTGATTGTATCCGGTTTTTTTTTTGCATCTGCTGACAGATATTCAGTTTTCTTTATGTTAAATCCTATTCCGAGGTGCTATGAGAGCATCTTCCATGTTGGGAATTGCCGCTGTGGCTCTGTCTTTGCTTCAATAGGCGGTAGAGCACCATCAGCATACAATAGGATATGAGGTGCTAATTTCTGAAGATTTCTTCCGTAACCGTGTCCACTATTACGATGAACTGAAGGAGAGAAGTAGCAGACTCCTGACACATACCCCTAGAAACAGGAAAGCCGTCTGATACCCTAAAAAAAGAAAGTACAGTACTTATTTAAGAGCAATTTCTGCAGAAAAACGCGAAAAACTTTCGCATCGTCCAGTGAACAGAATGAAGAGAATGTTACGTTTCACATATGTAGTAATCAATGGTAAGTAATTTCCCACACTTTTCTCAGCTTCAGTGAAGCCGGCTATCCAAGAGAACAACTAAGGTTACACTGATTTGAAAGACCGACGTAAATGCGGATCGAGATGGTCCGAATTTTTTGATCATCAGTAAGTTGCTAAGGAGACAGTGAAAACGCACTGTAGAAGATCAGTAGTCGTAAGTTGCTCATAACGACAACAATATTAACAAGCCTTACAGTCAGAACAAAAGTTTTTGCGCTGTAGCTTGGAAAAAACAAATGACGTTTTAGTGCTGAACGATATGCATATTTTAGTTTCCACAAAAACGAAGTGAATCAAAGCTCCAATATTCGTTCCATTGACCACAACATTCACAGTTAACTATTAGCTTCTCAACATAACACAACAAGGCCTAATAAGAGCGATGTTGGTCTCGAATCTGTAGTTTTATGGCTCACTAGGATGATGAAAGACAGTTTGGACGAAGTTACACCCGAGAAGTGTAGGTAGGGATGAAAAGTAGAAGGAAATGACAATAAGAATAATCGAAAGCGACCGATGTTAGTGCCAGAGCGATAGTTTTCGTGACCACTAGTCTGAACTGTGAAAGCACTGATATCACTTAATTCTACGTTTAGTTTCTGTCGACCGTCCTTACATCTTAGCTAAAATTTAACTTGTATTTTGGTACTGTAAAAGTGGCCATCTTTCCATCCACTGTCATACAAATATGCACTTTCTTCGGGGGATTCTTTTGTAGCATACGGAACGGCGCCTAGACAAAGAGCAGATCATACAGAGTCGCAGACCCATTTTTACGTTTGGTCATCAGTAAAGTTTTCGGTTAAAAGGAATGTCCGCTGGAAACAGACTACAGCTGGAACAACAGCCAAGATTTATTGTCGGAACGAAAAAGAGCATAGGAGACTTCCTTGGCTCATACTGATAGTACTTGGTGGATACACAGGGTAAACAGAAAACTTTCGCACGCGGTCACTAAAGCGTGATTCCATGCAAGCTAGCAGTGCAAATACGTCCGTAACAAAATTTCATTACGGGCATATTTTTGATAGAAAATGAACATCAAAGAAGGGCAGTTCGCCAACATTGTAATCAAAAGAACGTCAAGTTCCTCAATTCAATGCAGAGTAGCTTTGCTGCCTAGTTAGTGAACTGAGTACTGTATTTATTTGGTAAGTTTGACTTGGAGAGTTCGATTCCAGGTTACATGTAATTTTTTTATGTTCCGGACTGTATTATATGGTAGCTTGCTTTTTAGTCGTTACGGTACACTTTATACAA
Source organism: Schistocerca americana (assembly GCF_021461395.2). Classification (NCBI taxonomy): domain Eukaryota; kingdom Metazoa; phylum Arthropoda; class Insecta; order Orthoptera; family Acrididae; genus Schistocerca; species Schistocerca americana. The sequence goes on along the minus strand of NC_060123.1, from coordinate 630,951,595 downwards.
AACACGTGGAATTGTTTAATACTAACACCGAAGAGAATGTGCAATAGTTTCTTTCTATTATTCCGCTCTTAAAGAAGACTTTGAATGTTTGTTGACCTCCAAATACTGCAACCCCCCTCCCCCCCCCCCCCCCCTGTTTTTCTGTCGATTGTTAGTCTTGCTTCCCTTTTCTTCAATTACATCCCTTCCCCCAATAGGAGAAGAAAAATATTTCGACTCCACACCCGTCTTTCTTGTTCTATCCCTGTTTCTTTTACCCTACGTAGATCCTCTGCAACCATGCAATTAACATCTTAATCGCACAGTACTTCACTTGCACTTGAACCCATTTTCCGGTATGAATTTCTATAGTTAACTACTTCATAAACGACATTTCAACCCAATTTCCACTATGCACTCGTGCTATTAGCTCAGGCGATCAGCACCACTTGCCATGGTTTCTATTTTTTGTTCATTACATTTCTTTAGTTCATCTCATCAGCAGTAGGGCTTGCAACGCACATGAAAGGTAATCACGAAATTCTGCCACTATTTTTATCGTTATCGTCGTCATGAAACGACTAATTATGTCTTCCACCTTTCAGTCAACTGGCCACTCTTTCTGAATGTAGTGTGTATGGTAACATCTCGAGGTTTTTAGATTATTCATTTTAACTGATTGTAATTAGTAGTCTTTTTGAATATTTCTGACATGTGTGAACAATATTACTTGTTTTCAACGTTAAAATTACTGTGTTGTAGTGTGAGGATCATTTAAGATGGGGCGGACCAAAATTAGAAAAAATAAACAAAGACCCGGAATCGAATTAAACGTGCAGCATAGCAGATGGGTACCGAATTACGATATTTGTTGTACATATTATTACAGCATTGCTAAATTCCACTTCTTTGTCATAAGCCTTATATCGAAATTATGCAAAGGTCGAAACTTTGTCAGAGACAACTTCGTACTGTTATTATGCACGGCATCAAGCAGTGACGTCTCGTTACACCAATTTTGGGTTAGCCTGTATACAGGGGAAGCATGTCACACGAGTGCGATATCACTCATCGTGTAGCTCTGCCAGGCAATCCTAGAGAATGAGTTATCATATTTAAACTTCCGGCCCTCTTTCTCTTGGTTCACTAGTATGATGCGACCAACGTGCGTCATTTAGACGAAGCAGCGCCATTAAGTATTTACAACGTAGTTATCTGATGTGTGAATCAGTTTTAGATTTTTTAAATTTGTCGTTTGTGGGCCAGAGAACACTAAAAATTGTTCCGTAAATATTGGTTTGCGTGAAAAATGGTATTTAACATGTCGATTACAGAAATGTCTGTAAATTGTTTGATGTTCACCACACACCGAAAAGTAGTGCTGTATATGCGAGTAGCACTCGAGAGTGTATGGTGGGCAGTTGGTTACGCGGTTGTACACACAGGTGCTCATGGATTCATTATTGTTCACCCAACAACTACTGTATTTTTTTCCACAATAAACTTTTGATTATCTCACCGTCAACTTCAGTGCATTTGTGCACTCTTTGGAGAACATAGTGTGTTGCTAGTCTGAGTGCCTCATAACGTTATCTAATGAGGGGAGTAGCGTCCATGATGCGATCGAGTACTTCATTTCGCGCGTTCACCTTTCGTTTGTACGCCTGTTCATCCAACACAGTAAACAGTAATCCCTTGTAGTAAGGTCTAGCGATCTTCATGGCCAGTTGTACTACCAATACCAATCCAGTGATCAGGGGAAATGAAGCTGAAATGTTTCCTTACACGTCTAGTAAAATGTGGAGGGGAATCGTGATGCTGGAAGTACATTGCAGCCCTTGCGGCCCAAGGAACACCCTCAAGGTGGTCAAGAAGCTCATTTCCCAAAAAATTCAAATAATTCTGTTCCGTCATTTGATCTTCTAAAATGAGCGAAGCAGTCAATATGTTACCGATCATACCGCACAAAACATTTATCGAAAAACGAACCTCGAAATTGTTTTCCACTGTAGAGGTAGGACTTTCCTGCGACCATAGGTTATTATTACGTGTGTTGTTGACCCATTCCGTATAGATATGACTTCGTCAATGAACAATGAAGCAAATGACACTTGACATTTAACCAGTGACAAAATTCAGGCCGTGTGGCAATACCGCCAATGTGAAGGTCGTGAATACGCTGTATGTGAAATGGGTACAAGTTATCCGCTTGTAGTATTCGCCATGCACCTGTTGCTGGGGCACTGATACGTGCATAAAATAGCCATCTGCTGGCAGTAGGACTACGCTGCACCATTTCTATAGTATGAAATTACAATGAAATCCAGACCATTAATTCCTTACAGGCGTTGCGTTGATAAATATCAACGGGGACAGTTGTGTGTTCCCTACCGGGACTCGAACCTAGGAGATCCAGTTTACGTGGCAGGCGCTCTATCCGACTGAGCATCGAGGACACAGAGTATAGCGTGACTGCAGGGACTTACCTCAGGCACGCTTCCCCTGAGACCCACACTTCGAACTTACTGTCCACACAGTACATTTTTAGTGCCCCTGCCCACTATACTCATTACTCACGGCAGTCAATCTACCGATTCCCATAAGAGTTTGAGCAATGTGAGTACATCCACACTGAAGATCATTGACCGGTAAGTAAAATCTATATGAAGACGATTTCTGTTCTTTCGACATGTCCGAAAGATCAGATACTATCTTCACGTATTTCTATAGTAGGTTGCTGTGCCTGCACAGTCTGTTCGACCACACCTTCAGGAGACAAATAGGAACTTGGTGGTCACGATGATACACTCTCAGTCCCTCGTACCACTTCACTCACAGGACACTAAGGGGACAACTTCGCGTTAGGCTGGCTACTTGAATGGCTGAAAGACATCCTGAGCAAAGAGGTTGAAAGTACCGAGAGAAGTTGGGCTAGAATAAAACGTGAACTGTGGGAAAAACGGAACGGAAAAGAATCGAACCGGATGAGATGTGTTACTACCGAAGAATGTTGAAAATTAGGGGAACAAACAAGATGAGGAATGAGGAGGTTCTCCGCAGAATGGGTGAGGAAAGGAATATATGGAAAATACTAACACGAAGAAGGGACAGGATGACAGTACATGTGTTAAGACATCAGGGAATAATTTTTGTGGTACTAGACAAAGCTGTAGAGGGTAAAAACTATAGAGGAAGACAGAGATTGGATTACATCCAGCAAATAATCGAGGATTTAAGTTGCAAGTGGGACTCTGGGAAGAAAAGGTTGACCTAGGAGAGGAATTCTTGGCAGGTGGCATCAAACCAGTCAGAAGACTGATGACTCAAAAAATGAAACGCCTAAGCGGCAAGTGGGTAAGATACATACGAGGTGTGATTGGAAAGTTTGTATCCGCTACTGCTTACTGGCGGGCAGGTAGACGGAGGGTGGGGAGTGAGCTATTGCCTTCTCCTTGGACGTCTTCTGACAGGAAACCGCATTTCCTTTATTCAGTTCGTTGTGGCTGCTGGTTGCGTGTGGGTCTGATAGAGCTTGTTGTCGGATTCTGTCTGCGTGAAAATGGACGTAAGCACGGAGCGAAGAGTTTGTGTGAAATTTTGTTTTAAAACCGGGAAATCAGCTTCTGAGATGTACCAACTATTAAAAACTGCTTTTGCAGATAATTGTAAAAGCCATTCAAATGTTTTTGTCCGGTTCAACAGATTTAAAAATGGGCGCGAATCAGCAGAAGATGAACCACGGCCCGGCCGTCCTTCCACCTCAAAAACGAATGAAAATGTAAAAGTTCGCGACTTAATGCGCTCTGATCATAGACTTGCAATTAGGGAGATGGCTGATGAAATTAATTTAAGTTTCTATGCAGTTCAGACAATTTTAACTGAAGATATGACCATGCGTCGAGTGTCCACAAAATTCATTCCAAAGTGTATGCCAAATGACCGGAGACAGTACCTGCTTGAAGCGTGCCAAGAACCGATTAATCGGGCTAAAAATGACCCATATTTGTTAAATACGGTAATTACAGGTGACGAATTGTGGGTATGTGGATACGATCCCGAAACCAAAGTGCAGTCTTCGCAGTGGAAGACTCCAGGTTCACCACGACCGAAAAAACACGGCATAGTTGGTCGAAACGGAAGACAGCGTTGGTGATTTTTTTCCCTGTTCTACCTGTATTGTGCATCATGAATTTACCTCTGGAGGACAGGCAATTAACCAGGAAAACTATAAATGTGTCCTTGAGCGTTTGCGCTAAAAGGTGTGAAACAAAAGGCCTGCATTGTGGAAAGACATGACAATGCTCCGGTTCATCGACCCTTTCCATCGTTGAATTTTTGACAAAATTCAAAATTCCTGTGCTTCCACAACCGCCATATTCCCCTGATATGGCCCCTGTGGACTTCTCCCCATTTCCTAAACTGAAGTTTTCACTGAAATGGAAGCGATTTGACTCGATTGAAGACATCCCGGCAAATACGGAGAGCGTCCTTAACACACTTTAGGAAAAAAATGTCCAGGAATGTTCCCAAACGTGGAAACACTGTTGGAGTCGGTGTGTTCAGTCAGAAGGGGACTATTTTGAAGGAGATCCATCACAGTAGCACAGAAGTACCACCACTGTACAATTACAAGCACATTCTTAAAACTTTACAATCACATCTCGTATGTGCGTGCCTCTAGCCCAAAGACAAAAATACAATAAAAGTGTTCTCTCTCGGAAGACATTCGAAATAGTGCAGATGTTCTTAGGAGCGTCCGTGTCATATCCCTGAATTCAGGCCATTCCTCCCGCGACACCGTGTATAGCCGCCGCTGTACAGGAGGCAGCGCTGAGAGTTGTGGGACTGATGCAGAGCGTGCTCTGCCGGCCGCCCCCTAAACGCAGCCGCCAGACTGCTAATGCAAGTCGCCGCTCGGCGAGGTCAGGTGCGCCAACGGGCCATTCCGGCGCCATTTTCCGCGGCTGCAGTTTTATTCCCTCACCGCGGGACCCGGCAGATGCCGCAAGTGCGCAGTTTAAGCAATAAAGTGGCGGGGATTGCGATAAAACTGCGCCGCACACTCGAGCACTCCGCGCTTTTATAGCTTTTACCTCGTCTTTTACCCCGTCACCCTCTCTCCCCGTGCTTTTTTTTTTCTAGTGAAAGAGAAACAAGGCCGTAGAACAAAAGCGACAGAACTAAATACTCCTTTGAAACCAGAAATGGAGATCTGCGCGCTTCTCCTGTCCCCCCCCCCCCTTCCCCCATCACAACTTATCTCAACTGGTACCCCCTCACACACGTTCAAGTGACAATAATGGGACAGAAGAGGCGAGGGGGGGGGAGGAGTATACGGACCTACAAAGAGAGCGCACTGTTTTGGTCATTGCCCTCAGAGGGACTGTAAAGCTGGCGCCGCTTTCCACCAAGACATGAGAGATGGCGAGGTTTCGACACAGGCAGGTACTCCGCCTTAGTTGTCAGCCCTACATATTCGTGAGGAAAGAATGGTCAAGCTCGCAAACAGCCTGACCGAGTTTTAGCAACCGACTGGATTTTACCTGTTTCCACCACATTCGCCTTAGACTATTTCAGCAAGATTACAAATCATCGACGATGAGCATCTCTCTCTCTCTCTCTCTCTCTCTGTCTGTCACACACACACACACACACACACACACACACACACACACGCACGTACGCACGCAAACACACACACACATACACACACTAGATATTCGAGAACGAAACAAATAATTTACCTTTTGGCGTCAAGACCAACGGTAGGAACTACTGCAGTTTGTAGAAAAAACTCCGTACGCCCTGTTGAGCGTACACACTTTGGTATCCACCTACGACCAAACAAGCCACAGTACCTCAAAGTAAAGCGTGGCAGAGTTCGTGGAAACTGTTGGACCACTGACCAAAAAGACAAAAGTCGCTCAATATACATAACGTGATTACAATGACGTTACGCCTGCAATGAAGAGAACAGAAGCTACGTGAAAACACAAGGCTCTCAGTAAAACAATGTTTCTGCGATTTATTGTGTGTTGTTCACTGCTTACACTAACGGGAGTAAAAAAGTGAGGAAAAAACAGGGTGTTCAGAACGCCACAGATAGCTTTTCTGAGACACAGTAAACGCCACACTAAAAGGGGTAGTTTCTTTTTTTTTATTTGGGTAGAAAAATAACTAACCATATCCGAAGTAGGGAGGATATAAAATGTATACTGCCAATAGAAAAACAACGCGTTTCTGAAAAGAAGAATTTGATTACATTGAACACAAATTTAAGTTGGGTAGAAAAATAACTAATCATACTTGAAGTAGGGAGGATATAAAATGTAGACTGCCAATAGAAAAACAACGCGTTTCTGAAAAGAAGAATTTGATTACACTGAGCAGAAATTTAAGTATTAGGAATCCTTTTCTCAAGAAAATGAAACGTGGACGAGAAACAGTACACACAAGAAGCGTTTGAAATCTCGTGCTTCAGAAGAATACCGAAGATTAGATGAGTAGCTTAAATAACTGGCAAGGAGGTACTCAATCCAACCGGAGAGAAAGAAATTAGTGACACAATTTGACTAAAAAAAACAATGAATTAATATGGCACATCCTGAGGCCCCATGAAGGGGTCAGATTATTAATAGAGGGAAGCATGCAGATGGTAAAAATTGTAAAGAGCGAGGAGGGATTGAATACATGGAACAGGCACAAACGGACGTAGATTTCAATGCTTAAGAAGTGGTGAAGAGGCTTCCGTAGGGTAGACTAGCGTGGAGAGCTGCCTCAAACCGTTCACAGTAACAACAGCAACAAGAACAAACACAGTTACAGTCGCAATCGGCTGCAACAATTATTCTCTGATAGGCTAAAGAGCTTGATCATACGAAATGGTTTAAGGTATTTCCCCAAAAGAGGAGGAGCGGAGAAAGGGAACTGTTGACTGGGAGAGGCCAATTTCAGCCACATAACCGGACAGGGCTAACTCTCCCTGTGCTCAGTAAGGCTCTGAGCACTATGGCACTTAACATCTGAAGTCATCGGTCCCCTATAACTTAGGGCTACTTAAACGTAACTAACCTAAAGACATCACACACAATCATGCCCGAGGCAGGATTCGAACCTGCGACCGTAGCAGTCGCGCGGTTCCGGACTGAAGCGCCTAGAACCGCTCGGCCACCGCGGCCGGCCCTGTGTACAGTAAGCCTTCCCTATCGGTGTCTGAGTTCTATTTTAAGTGTGCTGAGTGCAGGCATCTCTAATGTATGCAGCCGGCCAGAGTGGCCGAGCGGTTCTAGGCGCTACAGTCTGGAACCGCGCGACCGCTACGGTCGCAGATTCGAATCCTGCCTTGGGCATGGATGTGTGTGATGTCCTTAGGTTAGTTAGGTTTAAGTAGTTCTAAGTTCTAGGGGACTGATGACCTCAGAAATTAAGTCCCATATTGCTCAGAGCCATTTGAACCATTTTGTAATAAATGCAGGTCCTTGGGTGTCCAGGCATCTCAGATTGAACCAAAGCGATTTTGTTCGGACATGGAAAGAGGTACAGAGAGACAGGAACTGTCGATGACATGCCTCGCTCAGGCCGCCCAAGGGCTACTACTTCAGTGGATGACCGCTAACTACGGATTATGGCTCGAAGGAACCCTGACAGCAACGCCACCATCTTGAATAATGCTTTTCATGCAGCCACAGGACGTCGTGTTACGACTCAAACGGTGCGTAATAGGCTGCACGACGGGCAACTTTATTCCTGACGACGATGACGAGGTCCATCTTTACAACCACGACACCATGCAGCGCGGTACAGATGGGCCCAACGACATGCCGAATGGAACGCACAAGATTGGCATCACCTTCCCTTCACCGATCACTGTCACATATGCCTTCAACCTAACCAGACAGTCGTCGGAGACGTGTTTGGAAGCAACCCTGTCAGGCTGAATGCCTCAGTGACACTGTCCAGCGAGTGCAGCAAGGTGGAGGTTCCCTGATGTTTTGGGGTGGCATAATGTGGGTCCGACGTAGGCCGCTGCTGGTCATGGAGGACGCCGTATCGGCTGTATGATACGTGAATGCCATCCTCCGACCGATAGTGCAACCATATCGACAGCATATTGCGAGGCATTCGTCTTCGTGGACGACAATTCGCGCTTGCATCGTGCACATCTTGTGAATGACTTCCTTCAGGATAATGACATCGCTCGATTAGAGTGGCCAGCATGGTCTCCGGGCATGAACGCTATCGAACATGCCTGGGATAGATTGAAAAGGGCTGTTTATGGACGACGTGACCCACCAACCACTCTGAGGGTTCTACGCCGTATCGCCTTTGAGGAGAGGGAGAATCTGGAACAACAGTGCCTTGATGAACTTGTGGATAGTGTGCCACGACGAATACAGGCATGCATCAATGCAAGAGGAAGTGCTACTGGGCATTACAGGTACCGGTATGTACAGTAACCGCCTCTGAAGGTCTCGCAGTATGGTGGTACAACATGCAATATGTGGTTTTCATGAGCAATGAATTGGACGGAAATGACATTTATGTTGATCTCTCTTCCAATTTTCGGTACAGGTTGCGGAACTGTTTGAACCGAGATAATGCAAAACTTTTTTCGATGTGTGTACTAACCAACCTAAAAAGTACTACGACAATAGCTCCTGGTATTAGTCTGCAAATGAAGCAAATATTGCCCATGCGTTGTTATTTACATCTTTGAGTGGGTTCAGTAACATCTCTGAGCAGAGGGACTGTGTCTGTGATACAGTATCCACAGTCGACGTCTATCTTCAGGAGTTCTGGGAACTGGTGTGACGCAAAACGTTTTTTGATTTGTGTACCTACAAGTACATGTGGTAATAGCAAACCATTAATACTTACATTCTCGTGGGCAGCAGGTCAGGTGTTGAAATGTGGACGCGCTAATGCAGAATGGTTAGTCTACACTGACAGGCGTAGTCCACTTAGTAGTGGAAATTGAAATGAGCGTTTGGCGACATTGGTCCGGTCGCCTTGGTGCAGGTCTTATTACATTCGACGCCACATTGGGCCACCTGCGCGCCGGATGGGGATGAAATGATGATGAAGATAGCACAACACCCAGTCCCTAAGCGGAGAAAATCCACGACCCAGCAGGGAATCGAACCCGGACCCTTAGGACCGCTATCCGTCAAGCTGACCACTTACCTATCGGGGCAGACCACTTAGTAGTGATGTTACGACTGTGCAGAAAACATCAGATAGTAAACTATGTGATGTGTTTTTGGGAAGAATGTTAACACACTGTAATGGGTACATATTAAAATACCAATAATCGCAATATCTATACTTATACCCCTAACACTCTGTATAGTGTGGGGCTATGGTGAACGACGATGAGACAAGGGAAAGAGTGGAATCCGGTCCTGCCATACAGCATATCTCTTTAGTATCGCTGGAACGCGGCGGCCTCAGGGTATACATCTCTCTCTGATGGACAGGTCGCCTTCAACCGTGTGATATGTTCGAAAAGTTTTCGGGATTGCAGCCGATCGTCGTGGAGTGAAGTTAACGACTACCGCCTGCAAGCCCGAAATCTCTTCGAACATTAAATCGCCGCGAAAGTTTTTAATTTACAACCGCGTCATATATCTTCAGTCCATGGGAAACGGAGGAGAGGTTTGAAATTTAATTCTGGATATTAGCGCGAAGCCTACTTCTGGCTGTATACTGGTGGCAAAATTTTCTTCTGCCTCCATTATTTGAAGCGGCTTTCTCCCGAGTGGTTTGCCTCCACATAGGCGTGGTTTGGCGAGATCGTCTATGGAGGCGGATGGAGGAAGGAAGGGTAAGAAGTCGCAAGAGATACAGAAACCGGTAACGATGTCTGTAGTAGAGTTCAAGAAACTAGTAGAAGCGAAATTCGGGAGGTGCGTCGTCGTACACCACTAAACGTTTTAAGACGTACGTCGCCCATTTATCAGAGGTGCGAGGAGCATTCAGACTGACCAGAGCAGTTTGCTCGGTACTTGTGAGCCCGTTCCAGGTACTAGGGCGGCAGTTGTACTGCGTCGGCTGTGACAGGTTCGCGGAACTGGAGACGTCACGCTTTCCGAGGCCTTCCTGGAATATTGGAAACCGTCCCTCATTCGTTATCGGCTCTGCACAAAACCCATCACCGTGAGTTTCCTGCTGATGCCATCCTTAATGTTTCGCAACCGAATTCTCCACTTACCGGAGCTGTGCGCTCTCAGTAAACACATTTACTGTACGCGATGAACTCTTTTTATAAACTGACCCGCTTCGCAATGCCTAAATATGTATGCATCACATCCTCCCCTACCCTCTGTCCCTTTCTTCACCGCCCCAGCCCTCCATCTCTCTCTCTCTCTCTCTCTCTCTCTCTCTCCCTCCCTGCCCCCCCCCCCCCCCCTCTCTCTATCTCTCTCTCTCTCTCTCTCTCTCTCTGACCTAGAATCTGTTTCTTTTATCGTAGCACACAAAACTTTGACTGGGACTGAAGTCACTTACAATGAAGGGGTAAATCAGTTCGGAAAGCTGGAATACGGGACATAAAAGGGACTTCTTCCGCTGTTGAATCTTTGGGGACAGCTTCTTTATTTTGTGTACTTTAATTCTTAACGATTCAGGTTCCGTTGTAGTATTCTAAACATAAGCCAATAGGCTATAAATACAGCTTCCCTGTTTTCTGAAAAATCGATGGCGAGGAAGAAAACAAAGCAGCACATTGCTGTGTATGCAACTTTTATTTGAAGTTATATGTAAATAGAATGACTGGTTAGGGCAGAAATAATTTACCTAGAGGTTTACAAGCCGTCCTATCGTAATTGAAAATGAGTGCGAGCACAACGTTTTCCTTCCCGCTGTCGATTTTACGGGAAGCCTGTACATCATCGTTTAAAAAAATATGTGGCCAATGTCCGTCGGAATGTTTATTAGTGCATCGTACAAATATTTAAAGTAAATCGGTCAAAGGCTTTTCAAGATCTTTTCTAACAACTTTTCCCTTTTCTATAGTAAATACATATTTTTTATTGCATACAGCAGAAACATATAGCCTGACTCCCTCTGTATTATCGTTAGACGATGATGTAAAAATGTGTAGGAAATCGGCCAAGAACCTTTCGAGATCTTTGGCAGCAACCCTTTCCATTTATATATTGCATATACATTTATAGATTATATACATTAAAATATATAATCTAAGTCTGTCCCAATAGTCTTTAGTGTCTGTAAAATTTAGAAGTAAGTCTGTCAAATTTTACAAATCTTTGGTAACAGCATTTCTGTTCTACATATTACATATATATTATACATTAAAAATATATAACTTATGTTCGTTCGTAAGTTCAATAGAGTATTGCGTAAAAATCTTAAACATATCAGTTAAGAACTATTCGAGATTTTGGTGACAACCTTAAACAACGACTTGGCGTTATGTGCGAGAGTTGCCCAGAAAATAATGCACCCTGTTTTTTTCACCAACAATTCTTTATTGAACATAATGAGAATTACACACACGAAAGAAGGGTGTTTTATTTACACACCCTATTTATCCCGGTAATATCCATCCCGTTCTGTGGCCTTCCTCCAGCGCGAAACAAGGCGTGTATGCCCTGTCGGTACCAATCCTCGTCCCGGTGACGGCGCCAGCGCTTCACTATGTCAGTCATCTCCTCATCGTCCTAAAAATGTCTTCCACGAATGGCATCCTCTAATGGCCTAAACAAGTGGAAGCTAGCTGCAACATGTCAGGTGTGACAGCCATGGATGGTGTCCCCGACCACTGCAAATCGTGGAGCTCCACCGAACCGCCTTCTGATGACCTCACCATCCGTGCTCAGCGGCTAACTGTACTTCTGTCGACAGCAGATGCTCTATAGCCTTTCCACAAGCGTTTGTGAATATTTCCCACAGTTTCTTTCTCTGCAGTGAGAAATTCAATGGCGGCACATTGCTGTAACGTACATCACCTACAGACGCCATTTTGAAACTGTCCTGCAGCTACACTAACCGTCGTAAGTGACGGAAACTTGGCGCGTTCACGCAGGAGACTTCAGCTAATACATACGCATCGTTTAGCATTCGTAGCCGGCCGGACTGGCCGTGCGGTTCTAGGTGCTACAGTCGGGAACCGTGAGCCCGCTACGGTCGCAGGTTCGAATCCTGCCTCGGGCGTGGATGTGTATGATGTCCTTAGGTTATTTAGGTTTACGTAGTTCTAAGTTCTAGGGGACTGATGACCTCAGAAGTTCAGTCGTGCTCAGAACCATTTGAACCATTTTCAGCATTGGTAGCATTGTTTTTGGCTGAGAAAAAAATGCGGTTCATTACTTTCTGGGCAACCGTCGTAGAACTGTAGTATTGATGTCCATTTTAGAATTACTTTTGTATCTTTGTAATACATTGTAAGGATTGGAAAATGATCACCTGAGGCGGACTGTGAGCCTATTAAATGGCTGAAGTTCGCCGGCTGCCCGACAGACACACTGCGAAAATTTGTTGAACTGAAACTAGACTAAATCTGTTAACCAACCCATGAAACTCTTTCGTCTTTAGCTTTGTGTTCTACTTCATCACAATTAAATCATAACCATATGAGAATGCCGGCTTTCTCGGCGAATCTAGATGATAAAATCTTCGGGGTTGACAGCGGAGTCAGTGTGTTGTTCTCCAGCAACGTTTCAGCAAGTATCTTACTTGCCATCTTCGCCTGAAGATGGCAAGTAAGAAACTTGCTGAAACGTTGCTGAAGAACAACACATTGACTCGACTGTCAGCCCGAGAAGATTTTATCATGATCATAACCATTGTTGCAGGAACGTATTGTCTTTTTATTAAAAGCCACAGAAGCACACAATTTGTTAAGAACAGAGTGTAGACAGCTTCACATTTGTTTCATAGCCCCTGTATTCCTCCCTTTACACTGTTGAATCACGCTATTACATTAACTCAAAATCAGGCGGCATCACTTAATGCGTATATCACGTGACGTAAAGGGCGAAGAACATAAATGGAGATGCTACTTATAGATCTAAAACCGAATCTCAAAGCTGCTTAGAGGACTGCGGTTTGAAAGCCAGGTAAAGAGGGCTCTGTTCTAAAAATCTAAAAGCAAATATCGCTGTTGAATTAAAACTAAAACAAAATTCCACCCGAACAGGCGATGAAGGCCCAATACTACCGACCGGCCACCGTGTAATCCTCAGCCAACGAGCGACGCGGGCTGCGGGTATGGAGGGGCATGTGGTCAGCACACCGCTCTCCCGGCCGTGTGTCGGTTTACGAGACCGGAGCCGCTACTTCTCAATCAAATAGCTCCTCAGATTGGCTCACAAGAGCTGAGTGCACCCCTCTTCCCAACACCGCACGGCAGGCCGGATGGTAACCCATCCAAGTACTAGCCCAGCCCGACAGCGTTTCTTCGGTGATATGACGAGAACCAGTGTTACCACTGCGGGAAGGCCGTTGACATCGTTGCTGAATATCCAGTACAAACTCCTGGGACGAATGATTCCGCTGTATATTCATCACAACATTAATAGCTTGAAATCAGGGGACCAATGTAGACTCGGACGTAGCAGAATTTCTCGGGGTCAAATCTTTCACTAATCATTCAAAAAATGGTTCAAATGGCTCTGAGCACTATGGAACTTAACATCTATGGTCATCAGTCCCCTAGAACTTAGAACTACTTAAGCTTAACTAACCTAAGGACATCACACACATCCATGCCCGAGGCAGGATTCGAACCTGCGACCGTAGCAGTCGCGCGGCTCCGGACTGAGCGCCTAGAACCGCTAGACCACCGCGGCCGGCTAATCAATCACATAGCAGCTGTGATTAAGTGGACATTTGCAAAACTGCTATTTTTTCAGATCGTGATAAATTCGGAGTTACTGAAGTCTGTGAGATACGTAGGTACCAGGATTTTTTTTTACTCTGCGTAACGGGTGGCTATCATCAGATTTCTAGGAATGTGTTACCATCGCTATAGGAAAAAGGCACGTGAGGCTAAAAATAAAAATTATTAAATTATGTAGCAGAAAGTCATATTTCCAAACTGCTGATGAGAATAGTAAACATGAGAAGAGACAGAAAACTGAAGATGTCCTGGATTAAGATGAAAGATCTATGAGCATCAATTCTGAAGTTGTGCTTTATGGAGGGAGGCATATGAAGAAAAATTACGATATCTTCCTAGCGTTTGTGGACTTAGAGATAATCTTCAACAGTGGAAGGCGGAATATATAAGCGTAGGCTTCCGCGACCATTGCCACAGTCAATAAAATTTTTCTTTGGTTTTTAGCGCATTGTCGATATGTAACTGAGTAAACAAAAACACTCTGAAGAAGGTCACCAGCAACAGTGATCGAAACATCGGTAGTTTTACCAAACATAGAAAAATTTTACTAACGAACGCAGAATATGTTTAATCCTTAGAAGATTAGAGCTAATGTAGACGGGCAGATGGATAATCTACATCTACAAAACCCAAATGAGAATTATGGAAGGTCAAGAATGACATCTTCATGTCAAAGAGAACGTAAAGCAGGGTTGCAGCTTGCCACTACTGACAACTGCTGGTAAACTATTACGTTGAATTAGTGATGAAGGAAGTGAGAGAATACTTTTCAGAGGAACAGAGCTTCAAGAAGAAAATATATGTTTTGCAAAGTGTATGTATAGAGAGAATATAGTTTTTCAGAATATAAGTTTTGCCAACTACATGGCCCTTCTGATCGGAAATAAGGAAGAATAAAATCAGTTGAAAAGTCTGGAAAGAATGTTGCTACAGAATAAGCAAAGCAAAGAGATATTGGATGAATAGCACTGAAGGAGGAATAGCGAGTTACTTAACGTCTATACTTCGAGCGACACAGAAAGAAAGAAACGATGAAATTCTCCTGTCTACGAAGCACGATTACGAAGGATGGCCGAAAAATGATGATATCGGAAGGAGGCGGGTGCAGGAGAAGAAAATTTTGTTCAGAGAACGCATATCAGATACTGATATGGAACTGGAGAAGAAGTTAGTGAAACTTCCCTTCTGAGGCAGAAGATTTGTGGTAGTGAAACATGGACCATCTGAAATCTGGAGAGGAATAAACTGGAAGCATTTAAAATGTGGTACTACAGTAAAATGTTGAAGAGCAAGTTGACAGGCATAGTGTGAAAAACAGAAATACTAAAAAGAGTGGGCGGGGGAAAATTGGTGGAAGACACCAACCAGCAAAAGGGTCACATTAGTAGTACATCTGCCATGGCAGCCAGGAAGAGTTAACTTGGTGCTGGATAGAGCAGTACAGGGGGAAATAGCAGTGTCTGATAAAAAGAGTGAAGCACCCAGAAGGAGACGAGAAAACGAAACATCACGAGCTGAGAGGGTGCGTGATGTTATATTAGCGACTACGTAATCGAGTCAAGTAGAAAAAGAACTTAGCAGTCTGAACTCGCTATTGAATATGACATTGTACTCCCCTCCCAACTCCCTTCCCCAAGGCCTGTAAGCACGCACTGATGCGGTTAGGTAGGGTGGCATAAAGCCGTTGTTTATCCTCCTGAGGCAAACTGACCAACAAGTGTTTAACTGGTCCTGTATATTCTGGGTGCTAGCACTAGGAAGGACGTCCGAGCAGGTCGCACACATGTTCTATCGGGGACAGATTTGGAGATCTTGCTGGCCACGAGAGTACTTCAACATCACGCAGACAGTTAATAGAGGCGCGTCTCACGTGTAGATGAGTATTGTCCTGTTGAAACATGGCAATGTGAGACTGTCACGTGAGACGTAACACGAAACGACCTAGGTTGTCCGTGCCGCACTTTTGTGCTGTCAGAGTTCCCACAAACACAACCAACCGTGACATGAAGTCGTAACCTACATTTGGGTCGTCTCGTTGTCACTATAGACCTATACCATGGGAAGCAAGGAGAGGGTGTTTTTTGGTGGCCGGTATCCTCTTTCTGTAACACAACTGCATGCATGATTGACTGGGTCCCTTATTAACATAAACAGAGAGCAACTTATCTTAAGCTGGTTCAAGATCTTCTGTAACAGTCCACGTTAGCCCTCCCTGCTTGTGAAGTACAAGTCCCACTATGTACACTACTGTGGTAGCTATCTGCTGCCTGAGACTGACACTCTGATTGCGACTGCGACTGTCTGAAACTACAAGTGAGTCGACTCAGTGACTGACTGGACGACTGACTGACTGGACCGTCCAGTCTTCAGTGGTGATCTAAATACTGACTGTCGAGAGGGCGTTGGCGGCACGTTTCTTGCGACTTTGTCGTTGGCCTCTCTCCTGATAGGCTCGCTTGCTCAGCGATTTTCTGGCAACCTCTTTGCCGTCTAGAGTGCTGGCGCCAGCTTACGCTAGCACACCTATGGCCTCTCACACCAAGACGTGAGGAATAACACCTCTCTGCTACCCCCAAAACACTGGAAGGAAGAGTCCTCTTCCCAGGCTACCACCATGCTCGGCGACGATGGTCGTCATGGGTAGTGTAGGACCGCTAGTCATCACTGAACACTATGCATTGCCATTCATGAGTACTCCATGCTTCCCAATCAGGGCACCACTTCAAATGCAGTCGTTACTTTTGTAGTGCAAACGGCAGTCTACACATGGGACGGCTATTTTCACGATCCAGCTGTTGCCTGTCTCCTACCAAAGGTGTGGGATGACACACAACGTTGCAGGGAGGCCATACTTGGACGGTAGGTGCAGATGTGAAGAGCTAACCATGTGTTTGGTGCATGGTACTCCTTTGTGGTGGTCGGGCGTGGCCGATCACAACTTTGGTGACGAGTGTGCCACCCCTCATGTTCATATTCTGCCCAACATTGGGCCACCATCACGTCCGAGTGCCTCATAAATGTGCATATTGCACGATCGACCAACTGGCCAAATGAACAAACGCCTCAGAACTCACTGATCGCATCATTTCCGTGTACTTTACAATGATCACTCAGTATCTGATTTTGTTCACTCCTATTATATGCTCTATCAGATCTGGAAACTACACTAAATACGAAGAGCACTTAGGCTGTCCAATGTCCGCTCTACCTGTCAAGCGGAACTGGCAATTCTCAATCATTTACATCCGCACCGATTGTGTGTACATGTATGAAGTTACATTGTCATCCGACAACGTCCTCTGTATGCTTCACTATTTTTATCAGGTACTGCAGCAGAAGCGGACCAATACTAGAAGTGCAAAAGAGATTAGAGAGTATGTTGATTGTAGAAGTTACGTATGGATGCAAGGATGAGCAGAAGACGGGTAATTATGAGAGGGCAGCATCAAACCAGTCGAAATACGAATGGCATAAAAAGCAAAAATGAATTTGCTGACAGGCGGATAGTTTCAGCAGAGCTTGGCTGATTTCGCTATCGCCGTACACGTACAACAAGTACTCCGTGATAACCGTGTCGAGCGCATCTGATCAACCGAACGCCTATCAGCAACGGAGATGCGAAAGTTAGCCGCTCACGTTTTCTGCAAGTGTCAATTGTGCTGTCGCCGCTTGACTTCCGGCGTTTAATGAGGAGGTAGTGAGGCGCGAAAAGACAATACCTCTCAAGGTCAAGGCCAGGCTGCAAATACCAGCAGCCTTCAAATGCCCTACCAAGTGTAGGGAAAACGTTATGTCTTCCACCGTGTAACCTGAATTATTGTTTTCATTTGGCGAGAGAGTACAGCAAATGGTTTTTGCAACGCCCCAAGCCGTTCCTGGTAACTCGTCTCGGCGCCCGTAAAAGAAGAAATCATTACTGTTAACGTAGTAAGAGATCACATGAATACCAATAAAACGAGATGTTGTTAAAATTTATAATCTCTCCAAACTGTGAATCCTGTATCACTGAAGAGAATCTTAATAGAAAGTGGTAAAACCATCATCCTTGACCAACAACCCTGTACAATATTTTGAAAATTAAAAATGGATTTTCTCTTAAAGTAGCTCCTAGTTGCATGAATAGATCTGTTGCCAAACGAGTTTGCCATTTTATCCGTATTGCCAAAAGTGAAGCTTTTAAGCTAATTATATCATACAGTTGTTCCCTTGTCTTCATATAGTTAGGTTATATAATAGAATGTTTTATATTTTATAACGAAGTCCGACAAATATGCTGTTTGTTTCATCATGTATCATTACGATGTATGTTAAAATGGGCTTTTCCTGAAACCAATTACAAAGAGAGCAAGTAAGTAGCTATGAAAGATTCGCATATTTTGTTTCCTTAAAATGTTGACAGCCAGTGTGCCTTGTGTAGAAATATTTCACGTTTTTCATCTGCCATACATCGCAGTTGTTTTTAGTGAAAGGAAATAGTACTGAAAATTCTTCTAGACATTTATTTTACAGGATTAAAGAGCCGTATTTAATTTTTGTGTTTTGAAACGAACGCTCAGAATCGAACTTCGTACGTGAATGGAAAAACGTGAATTGAAAAGAAAGGCAGTAGACATTTTTTTCCCTACGAAATGGTCGTCTCAGAGGAGAATAACTGGCTACGATTATCATCTTGTATTTTCTACAGGCGTGAAAGTTATGGTGCTGAAATGCAAACGAAGTTTCTGAAAAAACAGATATAACAAATTTAGATCCTTCTCGTAGGAATAAAAGCTTCTGTTACAACACAGAGTTAACGTTATTTTCATTTTAACACGAGTAAAAATTGCACAGTAATTATTATCTGTGACAGAACATGTTGATAGTTCTTACAAACATTACATTCACTCACTGCTACTGAAATACTGCGAATATGATAGTTACGTGATGGAGTGGAATCGGAAATTTCTTTTATAAATAAAAGTCAGTTAAAATTTTTGAAAGCGTACAGAAATTCATTGGTGCATTTTGACTGCGATTTCCTGCTCGATCAAAGTAATTAAGAGTTGTGTCTTAATTTCAATTAGAATGATAGCAGTAATAAGAGTAAATGCCACGCTGTGGTTTTGTACGTTGTGGAAAGACTGTCAGAAAAAAAAAACAAATATTTTTACTGGCCGTAATCACTCATAATGTGATCCCATTACAAATTGTTGGAGAACCAATACATCCAGAGCTAGCATATTAGCAAATAAACTGTTATTTAAACGGCAGTCGGCCAAATACAGCATCATTTTTATCTGCATCCATAGAAATATGAATTACTGCTGGATGCATTGCGACAGCCACGATTTACGTGGTGTGCCTTAGTGATTTAATTACGCGCACAACCGAGCAGATGTTTCCACATTATCCAATGTATAACAAAATATACTTTGCCATGGCTGAACACACATGCAAGGTACAGTTTTGCAAACTCGCACAGAGGCAACCGCAGCGCCGTGTTTGTATATTGTGGGCAACCACGACATTAAAATTTCTGTTTGTCCAATCTCCACTTTTTTTATTTACTACACTGTAAATGGGTAAGAAAATCTTAAATATTCTCTTGCTGTAGGAGTTCATACATTCTCTTAGTACGAAAGTTACTCAATTTTAAAAGTCTATCACACGATGTTGTGTGAACTGTTTTGAGTGCCACAGCTTTCACAGAGTTTTCCATATTTGTAGTTGATTCTGTCATGGGGACTACTATGCCTGCTCGTTTCCAATTTATGAATTACTCAGCTAGTGCAAAAATTGCTTTATCATGTAAATTGTCTCTCTTGAAAGAGATAAGTTTTTCATTGGTCAGTCAGGCAGACATATGGCAACTAGATTGTCCGAAAGTAAACGCACCTGGAGGTTGCTGGACTTTGACTCCACATTTGATGAGCGTCTGTACTGAATGAGGACTGTTGCTACCATACACTGACCCATTCCTCCACTTACCAAAGAGAGGAGAAAAAACTTAAAATTTCGGAAGCCTTGCAAATCAGTCAACATATGGCACACAGTTCTGACTTAATACTAAAAAATTAAACACAGCTCACTATTTCTTCTTAACTAAACTTCGCTGAAGCCCCACATTTTTCCGTTTCTTTGCCGGCCGATGTGGCCGCGCGGTTCTAGGCGCTTCAGTCGGGAACCGCGCTGCTGCAACGGTCGCAGATTCGAAACCTGCTTCGGGCATGGATATGTGTGATGTCCTTAGGCGTCGTGTTTGAGTCTCTTCCTCCTTTTTCCTATATTTATTTATTTGTTTTACTGTGACTGTCTATGTACTCTACGTAATCTTCTGTTCTGTTATATGTACATCTTCCCCACAGGAAGAGAAATTCCAATGATATATAGTTTAGTTCAAGCACTACCTGTACGATTCTCAGTTTCCTCTTATACATATTTTCTGCATTATCTTCCGTATGTACTACTTCATCAAGCTATTCCTCAGTATATTTGCATTGCACTATTTTATTGTACTCAATAATATAATTTAAATTCCTATATAATCTATCAGGTTGTGTTTTCTGTTCAGAGTAATTCTTTGACAATGTTACACTCCACCTCTCCCACTCCTCCTCTCCCACCTCACATTCACACACACGCACGCACACACACACACACACACACACACACACACACACACAGTGACAGTCTTTTTTATGTTTAGTGTTCATGGTTTTCTAGTTTCTGCCCATTATATTTGTTTACTATTTAACATTTTGAACTTGGAAATTTGTGGTGAGATCCTTTGGGACCAAGCTGCTGAGGTCATCGGTCCCTAAGCTAACACACTACTTTAATCTAAATTAAACTAACTTACGCTAAGGACAATACACACCCATGACCGAGGGACGACTCGAACCTTCGACGGGGCGAGCCGTGCGAACGATGACAAGGAGCCCCCCTAGACCGCGCGGCTACCCAGCGCGGCGACATTTTGAATTATGTAACTATTACCCTGTCAGAAATGACATTCATTGTCCACGTGTAGTATCTCTTGCAATGTTGCTCACCAGTATTGCATCCTCTTTGACGACGATAGTCTGCGTCGCCTGGTCACCAACAGCTGTTGCATGACGATTTGATTCACGGATCCAGTTATATGGCTCATTCCGTGTATAGCGATTTTACAACTATGACGTGTGGGGCCTGAAGATGGCATCAATGTAATGCCGAAACTGGTAGTACATAAGAAGTTCATAAAATAAATTTCTACAATAAATACACCTGTTGGTAAATTATTGCATCAAGAAATACATGCCAGCCGTTGTCCCATGGTCCATAATGGATCAACGAAGATAGTCGGACAATGTCCTTGAGAACCGAAAACGAAATAAAGTAGAACATGCACAACTTCCTTCTCTTCACTTACATCAAAATTTTTTGGGGATTTCCGACATACGTAGTGACTAATCGTGCGCTAGTTCTTGAATCCATTTTATACACAATATTTCGATGAGCGACACAGTTGTATTCTTCAGGTGCTGTTAGCTATATGGTTTACGCATACCCGCTCCCTAGACTACAGTACAGCTAACAACTCGCCTGTGCAATGGAAAGTGCTGGATTAATTAATCGCACCGAGATAACCTGAATAATCATATTAGAATCAATAATTTCACCCTTGCATAGAATGTTAGTGGTGTGCAATAATTGCAATAATTTAACCTTTTTATAGAATATCGTTCGTGTTAGTCGTTAGCAGTTACTCTCTGTTGTTGAAAAAACTCTTGAGTAAATACTTTTCTTTCGTCTAAAAATGGTTCAAATGGCTCTGAGCTCTACGGGACTCAACTGCTGCGGTCATCAGTCCCCTAGAACTTAGAACTACTTAAACCTAACTAACCTAAGGACATCACACACAGCCATGCCCGAGGAAGGATTCGAACCTGCGACCGTAGCAGTCCCGCGGTTCCAGACTGTAGCGCCTAGAACCGCTCGACCACTCCGGCCGGCCCTTGTTTCTTCTGTCGAAACATTTTTCAAGTCTGAAAATATTTTCACGTAGTTACGTAACTTTAGAGACAGTATCGTTAATGCTCCAGTGTTGCTATGAGTGTACTTTAAAAAATTATTGTCTAATTTTCTCGGTAAAACAAAAGGTAAACTCGTGTTTCTTTATTTCACGTTCCTGGTTTTTACGAAAATCACCACATCTTCATGGGAAGGGTTCGTATATTACCAGAAGAGACGTCTAGGAATCAA
Organism: Schistocerca americana; assembly: GCF_021461395.2. NCBI lineage: Eukaryota > Metazoa > Arthropoda > Insecta > Orthoptera > Acrididae > Schistocerca > Schistocerca americana. Next base: position 630,929,532 of record NC_060123.1, on the reverse strand, counting down.
CATCTACGTCTATACTACAAAAGCCATGTTGTGGTGTGTGGTACAGGGTGCTTTGTTTACCGATATCACTTTGAACTTCCTTGTTTCATTCGCATCCGGCACGCGAGAAGATCTGTTCTTGGTAAGCCTCCATAAGATCTCGAATCTCTGTGGATCATGATCCTTAAGCGAAATCCACTATCTGATCAAAAGTATCCGGACACCTGACTGAAAATTACTTATAAGTTCGAGTCGCTCTCCATCGGTAATTTTGGAATTCAGTATGGTGTTGGCCCGCAGCCAGGTTTCTTCGGGAATGGTAGCCCATTCTTCACGGAGTGCTGCACTGAGGAGAGGTATCGATGTCGGTCGGTGATGCCTAGCACGAAGTCGGCGTTCCAAAACATCGCAAAGCTGTTCTATAGGATTCAGCTCAGGAATCTGTGCAGGCCAGTCCATTACAGGGATGTTGTTGTCGTGCAACCAATCCGCCACAGGCCGTGCCTGGTAATCAGGTGCTCGATCGTGTTGAAAGATGCAATCGCCATACCCGAATTGCTCTTCAACAGTGGGAAGCCAGAAGGTGCTTAAAACATCAATCTATGCCTGTGCTGTGATAGTGTCACGGAAAACGACAAGGGATGCAAGCCGTGAGAAACTCTATCACACCATAACACCACCGCCTCCGAGTTTTACTGTTGGCACTACAATCGCTGGCAAATGATGTTTACCAAGCATTCGCCATACCCACACCCTGCCATCGGATCTCCACTTGTGTAACGTGATTCGCACTCCACACAATATTTTCCCACTGTTCAATCGTCCAATGTCTACGCTCGTTACACAAAGCGAGGCGTCGTTTGGCATTTACCGGCGTGATGTGTGGCTTCTGAGCAGCCGCTCGACCATGAAATCCAAGTTTTCTCACCTCCCGCCTAACTGTAATAGTACTTGCAGTGGACCCTGACGCAGTTTGGAATTCCTGTGTGATGGTCTGGGTAGATCTCTGCCTATTACACATAACGACCCTCTTCAACTGTTGGCGGTCTCTTGTCAGTCAACAGACGAGGTCGGCCTTTTTGCTGTACGCGTCCCTTCACGTTTCCAGTGGACCTAGAGATGAAGAGGAGTGTGGAAATCTGGCGTACAGACGTGTGACACAAGTGACACCAAATGACCTGACCGCGTTCGAAGTCCGTGAGTTCCGCGGAGCGCTCCATTCTGCTCTCTCACGATTTCTAATGACTACTGAGGTCGCTGATACGGAGTACCTGGCAGTAGGTCGCAGCACAATGCACCTAATATGAAAAACGTGTGTTTTTCGGGGCGTCCGCATACTTTTGATCACATAGTGCACACAGGAGGAAGCAGTGTATTGGTTGGCTCTTACAGCAATGCACGCTCTCGGAATTTCAAGGGTAAATCACATTACGATGCGCAACGTCTGTCTTCTACCATCTGCCGCTGGAGTTCCGTTAGCATCTCCGTGACACTTTCATGTTTACTTAACGAACATGTGGCGAAACGCGCTGCTCTTCTTTGGAACCATCCAAACATGTCCTCCTCCATTCACTGTCTTATTGCTGAAGTGTGATTTAATGTATAAAGCTTCGCTTCGGATTCTTGTTACCCAACATGTTTCAATAGCAATCTGGGTGGTGCAAGATTTCTCTGGATTTGCGTCTTTGTTGCCAGTGTGTTTTGGGATTCCGATTAATGGAAAGCCGATTTTGTGATGTGCAAACGATACCTATAGAATGAGTGCGCAAGCAATACTGTATCGTCTCGATTATATCTAATAATTTATGCGCCTGTTGCCGTTCGTACCTACACTTAATAAAACCTCTGAAAATGATCGTGCAAGCCCGAAACGTAATGCTCTAAATATCAACACTGATAGGCTCGAGTGGCGTGGCACAGTGGTTGCAATAAGAGAGTGGAATCCAACCATGTAGACTTAAGTGCAGGAGTGGCTCCTTTGAAAAATACACACGCAGTTCCTTTCCTTATACTTCCTAAAAACCGAAGAGTTGCTCTGATGACCCTGTCGTCTACTTTCTACACTTCTTTTATACTGTAATAAATACTTCTTTTTCCAGTCATCGTATTAATGAACATTAAATATTAATATGTGCTAGCCTGACCAGGATTTTGCCACGAGCCAAAATCACTCGAACTCAATTACGAAATTTACCCTGACCGTCCCATATAATTATTTGGTGGAAGGCTGAACATGCCGAGTCAGATGACCCAGAACCTTGCTGAAGGGCCTAGGTTTGTGAAGTGGCCTGATGGTGCGCACATCGAAACAAGGAGAAAGGAAGTTTGTCAGCGTTTACCACGGGATCTGATGCGTGGACCTAATCGTCGCACATCATTCCACGATGCCAGGAGGACCTACATTTGTTTCGGTGTGTCTCACTAAGAGGACATCATCTCTTGGAAGAGACGGCAAGTGCTCTGAGCACTATGGGACTTAACACCTGAGGTCATTAGTCCCCTATAACTTAGAACTACTTAAACCTAAGTAACCTAAGGACATCACACACATCCAACCCCGAGGCAGGATTCGAACCGGGGATCGTAACGGTCACGCGGTTCCAGACTGAAGCGTCTAGAACTGCTCGGCAACATCGGCCGGCAGGATGTAGTGAGAGGGGGGGTGGGGGTAACAATGGAAGTGAAGATACCATTAGGTCCAGATTTTTCAAATGCGGCAATCTTTGACCCCTTCTGCAGATCGCATCCTAGAGTGAATGTTTGTCTGGGACCCATACAGAGTGGTTTAGGCTCATTTTTGAATAGTAAGCAGTGGGACGAGTCTCCCAGTTGTAAAGCGTTTAGTGAGTAACACAACACATTAATTTCCAATGGTAATCGGTGCCAAGAAAGTGTGGTTGTTGTCCTGATTTAATGGCTGGTTTCAATTAATTAAACATTATTTCCCTTCATTAACAATATTGAGAGGTCGCCTTCAGAGGATTAGCCTGAAATAAATTAAAGTATACGTGCCTACTATAAATGATTCATTTGTTTTCGCTGGCCGGAGTGGCCGAGCGGCTCTAGGCACTTCAGTCTGGAACCGCGCAACCGCTACGGTCGCAGGTTCGAATCCCTCCTCGGGCACGGATGTCTGTGCTGTCCTTAGGTTACATAGGTTTAAGTAGTTCTAAGTTATAGGGGACTGATGACCTCAGATGTTAAGTCCCATAGTGCTCAGAGCCATTTCATTAATTTTCAAAGAACCACATTTTCCAAAGTATTCCGTGTGCAATTATGATTCATGCACTAACAGCAACGTAAACTCGCCAAGCTAGCATTTTGAGTTCTACAGTGACTATGCGTCGCTGAGCTATTCGAGTACTCTTAGTAGTGATGTACGTAAACACAGTCCTCAATATATCCTTAAAGGAAAAGTCACAAGACGTTAGATCAATCAAGCTGGGGACCAAAGGCAACAGAGCCACATGATCTTCACCACTACATCGAATCGTCATAATCTTTAGGTTGTAAATGTTTTACGATCACCAGGCGGTACTGTTTTAAACCGCTGTCTGACAAAAAGAAAATCAAGTCAGCATTCGATGGTAAGTTGGTAATTATATTACTAATACTGTGCTGGATTCTCACTAGGATGCAATATCGTATAGGCAAACTAGCTCCGGCGCAAGAACAGTGTAAGCAAACTCACAATGCTGGGAACATACACCAGCTACAGAGAGTGCCGACATGGTTAAGCAAACTGTTCATGTCAAAATGACGCTGAGCGGCGCACCAAGTGTCGTAGATGACAGAGAGGAACGACGGCTGCGGTGATGTGTACGGGCGAATAGACGTGCAACTGTTGAGCAACTCACCGTATAGATGAGCCAAATATGTGAGATAGTGTGACAGAAATGATACAGGATTTGGGCTGGAAATCATTGAAAGAAAGGCGTTTTTTGTTGCGAGGGAAACTTCTCACGAAATTCCAATCACCAACTTTCTCCTCCGTATGCGAAAATATTTTGTTGCCACCGACCTAAATTGGGAGGAACGATCACCACGATAAAATAAGGGAAATCAGAGCTCGTACGGAAAGATATAGGTGTTCATTCTTTCAGCGCGCTATACGAGATTGGAGTAATTGAGAAGTGTGAAGGTGGTTCGATGAACCCTTTGCCAGGCACTTAAATGTGATTTGCAGAGTATCCATGTAGATGTAGATGTAGATATGAAGATAATCCTTTAGTCAGAGATTGTGGCAGGTCCTGGACAAAATGGACAGAGCTACTTCAAGAAAAGTTTGGCTAGTACACTACCTTATCAACCGACTCCCGCCCACTGCGTTACGCAAGCGTTGTGACAGGACATGGAGCAACAACGTAGCGAAGACAGCTGAGGTCAACTTTTGGGGTGACGAACAGATAACAGCCCATGCATGGCGATCATAACAACACAACAGTAGCAGCGCGTCCGTGGGGTGTGTCTCGCCTCCAAAGGTATTACGGGGGTTACTGGAAAACAATTTCTCCAAATTCTTCTAAATACAGTCACATTAAGGTGGCCAATTGTCAGAAGCCTAAATAGCCACCTTTTGCTAAGCGGACGTGTCTCGCCACCAAAGATACTACGAGGGTGAACTGAAGAACAAAGTCTCCAAATTCTTTATGTGAAACACTTAAAACTCATTAAATACACAGTCACATTAATGTGACCACCCGTCAGCCGCATGAATAACCGGACCGATGCGAGACGTGTAGGAAGAGAGTCCATGACCTTCTGCAAAGCACCGATAGGGGTGTGGAGCCATGGCGACTCCAGTGCTGTGGCCTTCTATCCTAAGTTTCTCGATTGAGGATCCATGACACGAACAGCCTGATCGAGGTGGTCCCACAGATTCGCGATTTCGTTTAAGCATGGGGAGTTTGGGGGCCAGGAAAATGGAAATTAGCGTTTGGCGTCATTGGTCGGGAGGCCCCTTGCGGGGCAGGTCCGGCCGCCTCCAATGGACATGGTCCATAGGGTAGATAAATATTTGTCTCGATCCACTGAGCCTTCTGTTCTAGAATGACGAGATCACCTAGGGAATGGCAAGAAAACATTCCTCCAGACCGTAATGCTTCCTCCTGGATGCAGGGTTTTTGGCTTTAGACGTTTCCCGCCGTACACGCCAATGGCCATCTATGCGAATGTCCTTAAAACGTGATTAATCTGAGAAGATAAACACTTTGGACGTCCTGTTACGTTACTGGCGTGAAAATTCAAGCCTTCGTCGCCGATGAACAGCAGTCTGCATGGGTGCATGAACCGGGCATCTGCTGCATATCAAAAAAATGGCTCTGAGCACTATGGGACTTAACATCTGTGGTCATCAGACCCCTAGAACTTAGAAATACTTAAACCTAGTTAACATAAGGAGATGTGGCCTGTAATTGACAAAATGTCATGATGATCTCTCCATTGGCAAAAGATTCCGGAATAGTCCCCCATTCGGTTCTCCGGGAGGGGACTGCCAAGGGGGAGGTTACCATGAGAAAAAGATTGAATAATCAACGAAAGGATAACGTTCTACGAGTCGGGGCGTGGAATGTCAGAAAATGAACGTGGTAGGGAAACTAGAAAATCTGAATAGGGAAATACAAAGGCTCAATCTAGATATAGTAGGGGTCAGTGAAGTGAAGTGGAAGGAAGACAAGGATTTCTGGTCAGATGAGTATCGGGTAATATCAACAGCAGCAGAAAATAGTCTAACAGGTGTAGGATTCGTTATGAATAGGAAGGTAGGGCAGAGGGTGTGTTACTGTGTACAGTTCAGTGACCGGGTTGTTCTAATCAGAATCGACAGCAGACCAACACCGACAACGATAGTTCAGGTATACATGCCGACGTCGCAAGCTGAAGATGAACAGATAGAGAAAGTGTATGAGGATATTGAAAGGGTAATGCAGTATGTAAAGGGGGACAAAATCTAATAGACATGGGCGACTGGAACGCAGTTGTAGGGGAAGGAGTAGAAGAAAAGGTTACAGGAGAATATGGGCTTGGGACGAGGAATGAAAGAGGAGAAAGACTAATTGAGTTCTGTAACAAGTTTCAGCTAGTAATAGCGAATACCCTGTTCAAGAATCACAAGAGGAGGAGGTATACTAGGAAAAGGCCGGGAGATACGGGAAGATTTAAATTAGATTACATCATGGTCAGACAGAGATTCCGAAATCAGATACTGGATTGTAAGGCGTACCCAGGAGCAGATATAGACTCAGATCACAATATAGTAGTGATGAAGAGTAAGCTGAAGTTCAAGACATTAGTCAGGAAGAATCAATACGCAAAGAAGTGGGATACGGAAGTACTAAGGAATGACGAAATACGTTTGAAGTTATCTAACGCTATAGATACAGCAATAAGGAATAGCGCAGTAGGCAGTACAGTTGAAGAGGAATGGACATCTCTAAAAAGGGCCATCACAGAAGTTGGGAAGGAAAACATAGGTACAAAGAAGGTAGCTGCGAAGAAACCATGGGTAACAGAAGAAGTACTTCAGTTGATTGATGAAAGGAGGAAGTACAAACATGTTCCGGGAAAATCAGGAATACAGAAATACAAGTCACTGAGGAATGAAATAAATAGGAAGTGCAGGGAAGCTAAGACGAAATGGCTGCAGGAAAAATGTGAAGACATCGAAAAAGATATGATTGTCGGAAGGACAGACTCAGCATACAGGAAAGTCAAAACAACCTTTGGTGACGTTAAAAGCAACGGTGGTAACATTAAGAGTGCAACGGGAATTCCACTGTTAAATGCAGAGGAGAGAGCAGATAGGTGGAAAGAATACATTGAAAGCCTCTATGAGGGTGAAGATTTGTCTGATGTGATAGAAGAACAAACAGGAGTCGATTTAGAAGAATAGGGGATCCAGTATTAGAATCGGAATGTAAAACAGCTTTGGAGGACGTACGGTCGAATAAGGCAGAAGGGATAGATAACATTCCATCAGAATTTCTAAAATCATTGGGGGAAGTGGCAACAAAACGACTATTCACGTTGGTGTGTAGAATATATGAGTCTGGCGACGTACCATCTGACTTTCGGAAAAGCATCATCCACACAATTCCGAAGACGGCAAGAGCTGACAAGTGCGAGAATTATCGCACAATCAGCTTAACAGCTCATGCATCGAAGCTGCTTACAAGAATAATATACAAAAGAATAGAAAAGAAAATTGAGAATGCGCTAGGTGACGATCAGTTTGGCTTTAGGAAAAGTAAAGGGACGAGAGAGGCAATTCTGACGTTACGGCTAATAATGGAAGCAAGGCTAAAGAAAGATCAAGACACTTTCATAGGATTTGTCGACCTGGAAAAAGCGTTCGACAATATAAAATGGTGCAAGCTGTTCGAGATTCTGAAAAAAGTAGGGGTAAGCTATAGGGAGAGACGGATCATATACAATATGTACAACAACCAAGAGGGAATAATAAGAGTGGACGATCAAGAACGAAGTGCTCGTATTAAGAAGGGTGTACGACAAGGCTGTAGCCTTTCGCCCCTACTCTTCAATCTGTACATCGAGGAAGCAATGATGGAAGTAAAAGAAAGGTTCAGGAGTGGAATTAAAATACAAGGTGAAAGGATATCAATGATGCGATTTGCTGATGACATTGCTATCCTGAGTGAAAGTGAAGAAGAATTAAATGATCTGCTGAACGGAATGAACAGTCTAATGAGTACACAGTATGGTTTGAGAGTAAATCGGAGAAAGACGAAGGTAATGAGAAGTAGTAGAAATGAGAACCGCGAGAAACTTAACATCAGGATTGATGGTCACGAAGTCAATGAAGTAATGGAATTCTGCTACCTAGGTAGTAAAATAACCAATGGCAGACGGAGCAAGGAGGACATCAAACGCAGACTTGCTATGGCAAAAAAGGCATTTCTGGCAAAGAGAAGTCTACTAATATCAAATACCGGCCTTAATTTGAGGAAGAAATTTCTGAGGATGTACGTCTGGAGTACAGAATTGTATGGTAGTGAAACATGGACTGTGGGAAAACCGGAACAGAAGAGAATCGAAGCATTTGAGATGTGGTGCTATAGACGAATGTTGAAAATTAGGTGGATTGAAAAGGTAAGGAATGAGGAGGTTCTACGCAGAATCGGAGAGGAAAGGAATATGTGGAAAACACTGATAAGGAGAGGGGACAGGATGATAGGACATCTGCTAAGACATGAGGGAATGACTTCCATGGTACTAGAGGGAGCTGTAGAGGGCAAAAACTGTAGAGGAAGACAGAGATTGGAATACGTCAAGCAAATAATTGAGGACGTAGGTTGCAAGTGCTACTCTGAGATGAAGAGGTTAGCACAGGAAAGGAATTCGTGGCGGGCCGCATCAAACCAGTCAGTAGACTGATGACCCAAAAAAAAAAAAACACCTAAGGACATCACACACATCCATGCCCGAGGCAGGATTCGAACCTGCGACCGTAGCGGTACCGCAGTTCGAGACTGACTGAAGCGCGTAGAACCGCACGGCCACACCGGCCGGCCTTTTTGCCTATCATTCGCGACTCAAACGCGATTCTGTGCAAGAGAAAGTGGTATGCAGAGTACCCTTTGCACATACCATAACATGACTTGCGGGGTATAGAAGCGGATTTAGTGCGAACGGGCTAATTATTACCTGTCTACCCTCGCCGTCGACTTTTTCAGGACAAATTTGACCAAGCGATGCATCACAAAAGATTTTTCTAGAAACTCAAATATCGCAGAGTGCTTCCGATTGCGATAGGAATCACGGTGCGAGGTTTTTACCTGCTCCGCACGTCGCACATAAAGACCGCGTTCGAAAAACGCCCGATTTCGAAGTAATTCTTGCCGCGCGCAGTGTGTTCGGGCGTAAGCGTTACAAAGTAGGTCGTAATATCAAACGAGATAAATAGCCGCGATGCAGTATTGTGCGCCGGCTGGCGATTTTATCTGTCGGAATTTACGCCCCGATAGAGGACGGGCGTTATTGCGGCCGCTCTCTCATTATTCTTCGGCCTGTTAACTGTTGCGCGCATACCGCGCTAGACTCCGGGCGGGAGGGCGCCCGCCCGGTTACGTTTTTTGTTTAGAGAATCCTGACCGACCGGCCGCGGCCGGTCAGCAAAAGGGTCGGCCGGATGACAGATTTCCCGATTTGGAACGGGACAGCGCGAATAAATCACTCCGTCTGCGTGGCGCTGCGTGCCCGCCGGCGGATGCGTCGGCGTGACAGGTATTCAAAAGCTGGCTGGCGCGCGGGCGTTCGGCGCGCCGATTTACATTAAAACGTGAGCACGCGACCTGGCGACGCCACAGTAACACCTTGCTGCAGCTGCGGGTGCAATGACCCACACACTGCGCTTTCTGTCGCATTACTGGAAATCAGTCGCGGTTTTTTTTTGACCGGCATTTCCATCAGCCATCTCACGCCTACGACAGGTAATGTCTGTGCTTAGGATTAGCGGGTAAAACACCCACAGAGGTCTATCAGTTTTCGGGCGCACTGCTCGACAGTAATTAATTTTACTTCCAATATTTCGTATGGAAATCGTGACAGGTATTGCCAAGGCTAATAGCTAACTGTTTAATGACAGGAAAATTTATTCCCATTTATACACTGAGACGGCAGTGAGCTTCGTTCAAAGAGGACACAGGGACGACTCACAGACGACAGTAGCACAACAGTCAGAGGTAGCATCAGAGGTGAAATGGTGAAAGCTGAACCACTACCACCAGCTTTCTGACTGGTGTGATGGGGCCCGCCATATATTCCACACCTTTGCTAATGTCTTCATCTCAGACTAGCCCTTGAACACTACGTCCTCGATTATTTGTTGGATGTATTCCAATATCTGTCTTCACCTAGGGTTCTTACCCTCTACAGTTCTCTCTAGTAGCCGGCCGAAGTGGCCGCGCGGTTCTGGCGCTGCAGTCTGGAACCGCGAGACCGCTACGGTCGCAGGTTCGAATCCTGCCTCGGGCATGGATGTGTGTGATGTCCTTAGGTTAGTTAGGTTTAACTAGTTCTAAGTTCTAGGGGACTAATGACCTCGGCAGTTGAGTCCCATAGTGCTCAGAGCCATTTGAACCATAGTTCTCTCTAGTACCATGAAAGTAATACCTGACGTCATTTTCTTTCGTCCTGTATCTTCAGTGTTTCCCGTATGTTCCGTTCTTCGCTAATTCTGCCTAGAAATCCGTCATACCTTACCTTATCAATCCATTTAACTACCAAGCAAGGTGGTGCAGTGGTTAGTACACTGGATTCGCATTTGGTGGGACGACTGTTTGTATCTGCGTCCGACCACCCAGGTTTAGGTTTTCCTTGATTTCACTAAGTCACTCCAAGCAAATGCTGGTATGGTTCATTTGGAAGGGCATCCTCCAATCATTCTGTACTTCCGCTCTAATGACATCCACGTCCACAGGACGTCAAACCCTAATTGTTCCTTCCTTCCTACTACCTCACTTTCAACGTACTTTTGTATCACTACACATCAGCTGTTTCGATTCTCTCCTTTTCTGGTTTTCCTGGAGTCCATGATTAGCTACCATAAACGCTGCGCTCCAAACGTACATTCAAAGACATTTTTTTCCTTAAATTTACGTCTGTGTGTGATACTAGCAGACTTCTTTTGGCCAGGAATGCCCTCTTTGCCTGTGTTAGAGAACATTTTAGGTCCTACTTCTTTCGTCTTCTTCCAGGGTCGTAGAACTGCTGAACTTCGTCCACTTTGTGAGCACAAACGTTTATATTAAGTTCTCCACAATTCTTATTTCATCTGCTTCTCATTATTTATGCCTTTCCAGAATGTAATTTCCGCTCTGTATCGGAGCGTACTCTGGTATGATACTTTCTAACATTAAAACTGTGTGCTGGACCGAGACTTGAGCTTGGGACCTTCGCCTTTCTCAGGCACGTACTCTTCCATCTGAGCTGCCAAAGCACGACTCACGACCCGTCCCCACAGCTTTATTTCCACCACTACCTCAACTTCGCCCTTTCAAACTTCACAGAAGCTCACCTCTGAAACTTTTAAGTCCAGCCCTTGTGGAAGAAACGGTAATGCTGAGATTTGGCTTAGCCAGTGCCTGGAGTATGTTTCCAGGAGAGATTCTGTGAAGTTTGGAAGGTATGAGATGAAGTGCTGGCAGAAACAAAGCTGCGAGGGAGGGTCGTGAGTCGTGTTTGGGTAGCTCAGACGGTAAAGCACTTGGCTGCAAAAAGCAAAGGTAACGAGTTCGAGTCCCTTTCCGGTACACAGTTTTTATCTGCCTGCCAGAAAGATTCACTTTTGCCTTTCTTTGGTTTACTCTCAGTCTATATTCTGTTGTCAATAGACTTCATTCCATTCAATAAATCCTGTAATTCTCCTTCATATTCGCTGAGGATAGCAACGCCATCAGTGAATCTTATCATTGACATCCTTTCCCCTAAATTTTAATCGCACTCTTGCACCTGTCTTTTATTCACGTCATTGTTTCTCCGACGTATAGATTGAACAATAACCCCTCATTAGAAGCAGAGCGGGCGTTCTCTCTCTCTCTCTCTCTCTCTCTCTCTCTCTCTCTCTCTTTTCTTTTTTCTTTTTTTTTCTTCTTCGTAATAAGGCAGAGTGGTTCTAGTTCCAGTTCTATCTCAAGCTAAAGTCCCTCGCAGTCCAGAGAACTGAGCCACATGACAGTCAGACACGTTGACCACCCATCTACGGAGGTCGACTTCGTCCCGTATTGCGCCTCAAAAACCTCATAGGCATTATCGAGGATAATAGGTGCTTGTTTACTGACTGACATGTTATTAACGTCCGAGCACACTTCATTCAAAGATAATTTACTCTGTGATTTGAAGCATGTTCGTTAAAGATGAGAGGGTAGCGCCACAATGACAGATAAGGTTACGCAGATTAATATGGAATGCTTGAAAGGTTAAACAGAACGAGGACCATATATAGACACAGATTTAAATTCTTAACTACACTATGTGATCAAAAGTACAGTGACACACAAACGCAAACTCCGCCCACAGGCCCTAGCGGGGCCATCGGCATTGACCGACCGCCATGTCATTCTCCTCCAATGGCGTCACTGGATGCGGTATGAAGGTACGTGTTGTCAGCACCCCACTCTCCCGGCCGTTGTCAGGTTTCGTGACACCTGTCAGTGGGCATTAACATGCGATGTGTCCACCCTCCGCCTATATGACGGCGTGAACTCTGCTGCTGAAACTTTCAGTGAGATGGCAGCCCATTCTTCAAGAGCCGAAACAAGAGAAGATAGTCATGTTGGACGCTGGCGTCTGCAGGGAAGTGGACGTTCCCACTCATCCTAAAGGTGTCCCAAAGGGTCCGCCGGCGGGAGTGGCCGAGCGGTTCTAGGCGCTTCAGTCTGGAACCGCGCGTCCGCTACGGCCGCAGGTTCGAATCCTGCCTCGGGCATGGATGTGTGTGATGTCCTTAGGTTAGTTAGGTTTAAGTAGTTCTAAGTTCTAGGGGACTGATGAACTCAGAAGTTAAGTCCCATAGTGCTCAGAGCCATTTGAACCATTTGAACCCAAAGGGTCCAGGTCAAGACTCGGGGCAGGCCACACCATTTGGAGAATTTTACAGTTCAGAAACGGTTGCCCTTCAGACGCTGCTTTGTGAGAAGGTGCATTGTCATGCTGATACAGAAAACCACCGTCTGCGAACTCTTCCTCTACTGTACGCAGTACACGAGGCTGTAAAATGGTTTCATATAGTTTTTGTTACGCACAATAGGGGACCGCATCCCAACAATGAAAAGCCCCTCTATACCGTAAAACCAGCCTCTATGTGGTTCTCTGTTGCTACTACACATAATGCCAGGTAAAACACTTCCTCTGGATTGCCACAGAATATAAGGGATCACAACAAATCGCTCGTTTCTAGTAGTCCACTGTCCAGTGAATCTTTTTCTACGTCATCCTGCTTCGCTTAGTATTGACTATAGGGCTGTATGACTGATGAGGAGCTGCACAACCTTTGTACCACATTCTTTGTATCTCCCCATGCACAGTCATTGTGCTAGCAGGACTGTTGGTAGCACTTGGGAACTCAAGAGTGATTCCTTCTGCTGATTTCACACATTTTTTACAGCCCTCCTCCGTAATGCTCGACTCTCCCAATTCGCCAGTACATGAGGTTTGTCTCGTCTTTGTATAGCTGTCTGAGCCTTGCTCTCTCCAACCTATGCGTTTTCGTGAACTTCGCTGTTTGTGTTTGGTTTCCCGCCCTTGTCGCGGTTACGTCGTGGTTGTTCTCCCTTCTACGTGTGGCAGCAGTGAAGCGTATCGATATTTGAGCCGTGTACCATCTTTGGTTTGGTGCATATAGTTTCTGACAAGGGAGTCTGGAGTAAGTCGGTCGGTTGTTGCGGACGAGGGAAGTTCTCCGCGCGGTGCAGTCGGCTGGGGCCGCTGTCAGTCCCTACGTAGTGTCGGAGCGTGTGTGGAGATGTCCGATCGCTACGAGCTTCGTGGTTCACTGACTCAGGACGTCAAAGTTGAGTAGTGTTTCAACTACCCAAGCCACGTCTATTCATGTTGTGGTGGTTCGCTTCCGTGGTTTGCTGTTGGGGAGGTTTTCCGGTGAGCAACACCGAGTGGTTCTACTGCTCAGATTTAGCCGCCATGCGGTGGAATTAACTATTTTGGTCGACTACGATTTGAGTGCACCAGTGGAATTTTCTGTCTTGTGGCCGTTAGTGTTCTGGTTACCTGCCTTGGCACTGACGTAAATTCAGGCAGTGTTCTTTTGAGTGAGTTAACTATTACCGTCTTCCAAATTCAAGTGTGCCAGCGGAATTTTCTGCCTAGTGGTCCTTAATGTTCCGGTTACCTGCCCTGGCCACTAACGTAATTTCAGGCAGCGTCCTTTCTTCACCTGTTGTCGCTGTCCAACATGGTGTGTAATTTTGACAGCTAATACGTACTCCATTGTGGATTGTCATGTTTGTAAGATTTCCGGTTGGGGTTCTCATGTACTGATTGACGGGAAGCAAGTTGTTGTGTCGGTAGGTCTGTGGCTGCCCCCTGGTTAGGCTCCGACGGATCACGTATAGCTGGGCTCACCACCTGTCTCACCTAAGTGAACAAGGGCAGGCCGACCTACCTGGAGGCCTTCTGAGTGCCACCAGTGTTTAATTACCTGTTGTCAGCTATTTTAAATTTTAGGCTTATCATTATTGTTTGTTTCTTAAAATCTTGAAAATTAATTTTTAAATTTATCTTTCAAGCTTAAACACTGTGCCCTACCTGCCATTAAAGGTTGATTGTGGCCCTCAGCCATTGGTATTGCACCTCGCGTATGTTGTTTCTTTACATTATTTTATTGCTTTCTTAATTGGATTTTTATCTTGTTGATTTTTAAGATTTCTTGTTGTTAAACATGCTGGCCTTCTGCCTTTAAAGGTGTATGGTAATATATTTCTGAAGTTTTGAAATTTAATTGTGGCCCTTAGCCATTTGTGTTGCATCTTGTATATGTTGCCTTTTGGGTTTTAAATTGCTATCTTAATGGAATTTTTGATTTTTTTTTAAGATTTCTTGTTGGCCTTCGGCCTTTAAAGATCTATGGTAATATATTCTAAAATTTTGGAAATTAATTTTTGCCTTCAGCCATTTGTATTGCGCTTCGCATATGTCGTTTTTTGAATGATATTATTGCTATCTTAATTGAACTTTTATCTTGTTAAGATTTCTTGTTGGAGGCCTTCAGCCGTGAAAGGGTTGCTAAATTACAATAAATGACAATTAGAAGCAGAAACTGACTTCAACCCTTGGCCCTTTCCACAATCCTATTATTCGTTCTGCCCAGCGTGTTTAGCGGGCGCTTCACCGTCGTTGTTCGTCCACATTTCCGCATCACAGCTGAAACACCACCAGTCGACTTGGGCAGCTTTCGAAAGGAGTAAATGTCCCTGATCTACTTGTTCTCCAAATGACATCCAACGACCAGTCCACATTCGAAGTCTCTGACCTTTCCTGACCAACCCATACCGCTGTTACCGATTCTCTACTGACAACGCAATATTCCTCGTCTTCTTCTGTGTTGGTAGGCCCGTCTCTCGTGACATCTACTGTTCAATTTCGCATAAGATACGAGTATCCGCTTACTTTCAATCACGTGGTCTTTTCCTATGTTAAATAATTCATCCTAGAAATGCGTTTGATGTAACGGGAGGGAAATTTGCCAAATTGGTTTAAAGCTGGAGGGTGAATGCGCGTCGCAATATTCGTGGAATGCAGTTGCCGGCGGCCGTTTAATTAGAGCTTAGCTGGTAGAGCCGCTGATCGCTGGATCAGCGGGCTGCTTTTTCACACGCAGTTGGGCGCCCACTGACATCTGGTCGCTCGGATAGGCAAGTTCGGGGCGTCGTCATTCTTCGCAGCGGTCGTTTTGCAGAGGCGATGAGGTAAGAGGCGCGACTGAAGGACGCAGCTAGGTGAAGGACGAGACACCGACATCCGTTCGTGAAATGTGCTGTCTTGCAGAGGAGTGACTCGTTTCAACTGTGGATGTGTTTGAACTAACAATTGATGAGCTTACAACTAAAGTAGCCCGGCTTAAACTGTTCCAATCGAAGAAAAATTATAGGATGGCGCAGAGCAGCTTGCTTATATAGAAATGCGTTTTACAAAAGTAATTTAGCTATATATTTAATTCTTTGAAGAGCATCAAGTACGACACTTAAATTTTATGTTTATACAGTTTTAAAGATGGTATCAGGCAGGAGCAGTCCATTATTCGTAACGTATTGCCTCAATCGACCTCGGAACTTCCCTTTATCTCTTTCCAGTATATCGAGGGGTATGTTGGCGACATGTTGACGAATGTTGTTCTTCGGGTGAGCCAGGGACCTAGGACGATCGAAGTGTTGCCGCAAGACGGTGATTGACGCATGACTGTGTGTGTCGCGACACTGTCCTACTGGAATCACACGTCCCTCCACATGCATCTCATTGACTGTTGGCAGGAAACGCTCTTGAATCACATGAACATAACAGTCAGAAGCCACAGACACTTCCCATTCGTTTTCTTCAATAAACATAGATTGGTTCAAATGGCTCTGAGCACTATGGGACTCAACTGCTGTGGTCATAAGTCCCCTAGAACTTAGAACTACTTAAACCTAACTAACCTAAGGACATCACACACATCCATGCCCGAAGCAGGATTCGAACCTGCGACCGTAGCGGTCGTGCGGTTCCAGACTGTAGCGCCTTTAACCGCTCGGCCACAATAAACATAGACCATTTATTCCAAATCGCTATGCTACGCACTTTTACGGCGTTTAGTCAGCGCTGGAACGCCAATCGGGAACTACAGAGAAGAGACGGCTGCGAGAAGAGGTCAGCCAGTCGCACGCTGACTGACCTCCCTCTAGGACGACATCGCAACAGCAGCGGCCACTAGGTGAAGAGGGCGTAAACGCCGCGCCTGACTGGTAGCGCCCACTTCGATAGCAGCTTCACTTCGTTAGCCGAAGCATTGTAGCCTCCACCATTAGCTATCTCTACGTAGCACAGACTTGAGTTTGTCTGTACTGAAGAAAGCTGATTTTTTGTATGTCGACCTTTGCTTGCGACACATCTATCGAAGTTAAGTATTGTATTTGTCTTGTTATAATAAGACTCATTTATACGAGCTGTTTGATTGTTTGTCTAGCGTTCCGAGTATGCAGGATTCCTCGACACAACGTGCACCAGACAGTTGGAACTTCGTGAATATAGGGGGCACTGGTGAAGTTGACTTGGGGGGGGGGGGGGGGGGGTGGTTTCAGGGGTCCAATAGCGCATGTTCTGCTTAATTACAAATCAAAAAAGATGGAAGTGAGCCTCATCAATGAAGAATACGAATGTGTCCTGAGGCACGCCAAGAAGTGCCTCACAAGCATTTTCTCGAGCAAAAAAATCGCATGGATTAACTTCCTGCACCACAGTCAATTTTGTAGAAACGTAATGTTAGTTCTTCTTAAGAATTCACCCAACACAACGCGCTAACCCAGCAGCAGCTGCTTGTTTGCGGTTCGCATAACTTGAAGCCTTACCACGTCAACGTTTTGGAGTGCCCTTACTGTTCGTGGAAGCCCAGGCTTGATTTCTTCACATTTCTTGAAGTTGTTTTCACGCAATACAGTCGACTGCTGGCCAGGAACACTTTCAGGTGGTGCAGTATTGAAATGGGTACGGAATGCACGTTGCGTGGCAACGATTGGGCGACCTTGACGACGAATGCGCGCTCCACCTTCGTCCACTCCAAAGATAATATCTAAACCAAGCGGACCTGCCACTCTACGCTCCACTCTCTCGGGGCGACCGTCACCTCAAGCCGCCATATCCAAACAACCACGCTGCTCTGCACAACACCGCATTTTATAAAAACCGATGTTCTACCAAGCGTAAAGATCGTTTCACTCTGGATTTGTGTACAATCGATGATTGAAAATAGGACTCTGGTGAGCTGCAATTTGCCTACAGAAGTGATTATATATAGAGTGGACAAAATAATGTTGCTCCGGATTTCATGTATCTCAAGATACGCAACACAACGTACATCATCCATCCCAGGTGGCGGTAATACTCTTTGGGTTGTCCGGCTTAAAGAGCGTGAAATGTTTTATGGGCCAGTTTTACTTCGCCTGACCCGAAGAAACATAGTTACAGACCATATTAGCATATTAGAATTATGCTCATGGCTACGGAACTCATATCAGTTTGCACTAGCGGGAGGAGCATGTCATGTAGAACGGCTTGTTAGATCTTGGTGCGACAGGGTATAACATGCAAATCGGGCGAGAACTTGCTCGTAATTCTGCAAGGAGCATCCCTTCTTCAGCTGCCTGTATCCATCCCTCAGCGATCAAGAAGAGAAAATGAGACAAATAACATCTTGCACAGAGGTTTACAACTACTTGCTTTGAAATAGGATTTTAGAACATACAATGTGTACGAACGTTATGAAGCATCTCGAAGGGAACGACCTGATGTCACGTAGCATGGATTTAGACAATATCGTTCTTGTAAAACAACTGGCTCCTTATTCGCGTGGTGTGATAAGTCCTATCGTCAGGGTTTCTCAAATCGATTCCATATTTCCAGAATTCCAGAAGGTTTTGATGCCGTTCCTCACAAGCTACTCATAATAAAACTGTATTGTCGTATCTCGAAAGACATCATGTTTACGCCAGTGACTGTTAAACTTTTTTATTTCCACTATTGCAATTTCGGCTATAGGCCGTTATCAAGGGCAGTTGTTTTGGCTTTAAGCCATGTCTACTTTACATTTATATGTCGTTTTCATTTGCTATATACTAATGACAATGACACATAAATGTGTCAGCTTGTGTAAAGTAGACATGGCTTAAAGCCCAAAACAACTGCCCTTGATAATGGCCTAAGGCCGAAATTGGAATAGTGGAAATAAAAAGTTTAAAAGTCAGTGGTGTAAACATGATGTCTTTCAAGAAATTTCACATGACTGTGAATCCCAGTTATGAATAGTTAATGTATTGTCGTAGTTGTATGACTGGATCGCGATTTCCTGGCAGAAGGGTCCCAGTTAGTAGCAACTGACGGGAATCCATCGCGTAAAACAGAAATGATATCTAGCGTTCCGTAAACAGACGTCACAGGCAGTATGTTGTTGCTAATCTATGTGCCGGCCGAAGTGGCCGTGCGGTTAAAGGCGCTGCAGCCTGGAACCGCAAGACCGCTACGGTCGCAGGTTCGAATCCTGCCTCGGGCATGGATGTTTGTGATGTCCTTAGGTTAGTTAGGTTTAACTAGTTCTAAGTTCTAGGGGACTAATGACCTCAGCAGTTGAGTCCCATAGTGCTCAGAGCCATTTTGCTAATCTATGTAAACCATTTACGGGATAATCTGAGCAGCCCTCTTAAATTTTTTGCAGAGGATTCTTTATTTGTGACTATCACAAAATTGCACTGTGTCACAGAGGGGGTCTAATCTCGATAACGTCGAATATCACAGTTAACGCTAATTTTAACGATTAATGAAAACCACCTCCGTTGTGTTATTACACACTTATTGAGCTACAACCGGATTCGTTCTTAGAATATCTCCAAGCTGCCAAGTTGTGCTAAAATCATGTAATAAATGGTCTGGTTGTCGTAAGTAACGTTAAAGACCAAAGCTAGAAACAATCATCACGAACATTCTGCCGACTACCTGGCTGAAATATGGCGAGCATGTACGGCATATTGCTGCGTACAGTAAACCGTCCAGACAGCGGCTGTCCTCGAGAGAGGTAAACATGTAAACATAGTACTTAGCGGCCTCTGTCGAGTGCAGTGTGACAGTCGACTATCGCACCCGACAGAGGCTGCCAGAGTACTGTGTTTACATGTTTGCCTCTCTCGTGGACCGGCCCTTGTCTGGACAGTTAACTTAACGCAGCACGCCGTGCCTGCTAGCCATACTTTAGCCAGGGGGTCTGCAGAATGTTCGTGATCATTGTTTCTAGTTTTGATCTTTAACATCTCGTACGATAACCAGTCCATTTATACCATGACTTTAGCACAGCTCGGCAACCTGAAAATGTTCTCGTAACAAAACAGATTGGAGCACAAAAGGTGTGTAACAACACAATGGGTGTGGTTTTCATTAAATGCAAAAAAAGTAAGTGACTTTGTAATTCCGCAATCTGCATCGCCACCTCGCAGAAATGGGTTCGCGTTAATCTCGTTGCCTTTCTGTGTGCACCTCGCCGATGTCCACCAGTTATCATCACCGCGCGCCGAATCTCCAGCGCTCAGCTGGAACGAGAAACTCTTGTTTGCGCAGCTAGAGCGATCCGACCCAGTGCAAATTAGGCGGTCACTCGTTTAATTGGATGAACAGCAGATTAATTTTATAATTAAAGCTATAATGATTTAATTGAAGCCTACAGATAATTAATACGAGAACTGCGGGCGGGGGTGCGTGTGAGTTGCGTTTTGGACGTGCGCCGGTTCGTTCAAACACGCATTGCACAGTGGGTGGCGAATGTTGCCGCCAAGCGAAGGGAATTTCATGTTGCGTCATGGTGGCTGCAGCAATACTGAATACAGATTATTGAAAAATTCGGCCGTAGCTCGAGGGGACGCAGTTTACAGTGGAAGGAGAAAAGAAACAGTAAAGGAGATGTGTGTCTCATTAACAAACATGAACAAGTGCTCATAGCTCCTCAGGTATGCATTTTAGAGCACATGTTCAATGGACATTTTTTGTTGTTTTGTACGGTACTACCACCTCTGAAAGTTGGCTACCCAACAGTCTTAACAACAAAGTACCAGTACATGTACTTCACTGTCAGAGGTGTCAGAACGATTTTCGCTTTTTGTGCTTTCAACATTGCAGCCCAGTCAGCAATCGTGATAATCTAATATATACGAAACTATCAGCCTCGATTGTGGTAATGAAACCAACCTTTACCTAGGTTTCAGAGCAAATAATTGTGCTTTCTTCAGAAGGTATACCTGAATCTAAAATGTGTCTAAGAGGGTATGATCTAGAAATAGGCTGTTTTACTTTTATTCCTAGACCATGCCCTCTTAGACAAATTGTAGATTCAGGTATATCTTCTGAAGAAGTCTCAATTATTTGGGCTTAAACCTAAGTAAAGGTTGGTGTCATTACCGCAATCGAAGCTGATAGTTTCTTATACATTTTCGCTTTTAACTTTCGGCTCGTTCGTTTCCTGTACAGGGACCCTTACCTCAGTTTGGTACATTTATGTCTCATCCGAGAAAGTTTGTAACATCATCACATTATCCTATATACGCATATATTTACAAGCGTCGGAGCCTATAGCTTTGACGCTCTGTATCGTCGATGAATGACGTTTCTGGACGTGGGTTCCTATGTGTAAGTTGATCTACTAAGTTCCCTCTACAACCTCCAGAAATGTGTAACATAAATTGTAAAGCACCCCGTACAAGTGCTTTCAACGTTGGTGAGAACAGTTAGATGTTAAGCCTATCGTTATTTTATCAGTACTGCTGTTTGCAAAATGTGTTACGAATAAAGTTAGTAGTAAAGAAATAATGAATTAAAAGTTATCCGTCATGCTGAAAGTTTATTGCATGAACAACGAAAATGCAATAAGCGATAGACTTTTGCCCTTAAAGTATTTCTGGAGGAGTTCAACGACAAAAACTTTCGAAAACGTTTGAAATCGGAAGTCAAAAAATTCTCTCATTCTCAAATAATGGACGAATTTAGTCTGAGTGATTTGCGCATTGTGAGCTGTGATTACTTCACTTTTTGTGTTAAATCTCTAACGAAAGATTGTGCCTTTTTATATATTGAGTATAACAATATTTCAATTTTTTTTAAATCGGACAATAATTAGATGAGATACTTGAAACAAAAAATTTCGACGAATTTGGAAGCCGTACGAAAGGCAACCTGCAACGGTCAGAGCTTTATGTCTACTATTTCTGGAAATGTTGTAGTCAATTGTTAATTTAGAGGTTTACTAGCTGAGCACCTGGCGTTGCGTGGGCACTTATCCTAGTTTTCTATTAGAAAGGAGTCAGATGATTTCGCTATACCATCTTCTGTGTTCTTCCTCACACACCGTCCTCCTTCCACCTGCCTCCTCATATCCTGTTTCTCTTCGACCTGCCTCCCCACACTCTGTCCTTCTTCCATCTGCCTCTTCACACCCTGTCACTCATCTAGCTGTCCCCTTTCCACCTGCCTCTTCATTCCCTGTCCCTCTTCCTCATGTCTGCTCCCACCCTGTCTTCTTCCTACCACCTTATCACACCTTGCTCCCCATCCACTTGCCTCCTGAAAAACTGTCCCTTTTCGACCTGCATGCTCACAACCTCATACCCTCTCAATCTGCCTCCTCACACTATCTCTCTTTTGTACCTGCCCACTACCCCTCTCCATCTCCCACATGCATACAATACTTTCTCAAGCTCACACTTCTATCTACTTCTCCCCCCTCTCTCTATCTCTTTCCTCTCTCTCTCTGGCCATTCTCTTCTCCTACACTCTCTCTAGTTATCTCCTCCTCCCATCTCCCTGCCCCTCTTTCCCCACGTCTCTCTATTCTACTGTTGCTCCTGTCTCTTTTCATCTGCTTCTATTCCCTCTTACTGTCCATTTCCACCTCACACTCTGTCTGTCCATTTCTTCATCGCCCTATCTATCTCCTTTCACGGCTTTCTCTGTTCATCTCACCCTCCCACCTCTATCTGTCCATCTTCTCCTTCCCCTTCCTGTACCCATCTCATCCTCTCCCCTATCACTATCCATCTCCTCCTCTTCCTTCTCGTTGCTCTGCCACACCCTTCCACACATATTTGTCACCCTTTTTCAACCCTTCACACCGCCCCTCCTCTCCTATGAGAGATAAGTGGCTCCTACACCACAGTATATATTTGAATACAAAAAGTAGTATGTGTACCATTTTTTGTTGAAATCAATCCAGTGGTTTAGGAGTTGGGGAACATACACAGAATATGTATCACATTTTTAACATTTGTTTTGAAAGGGTTTTTACATGTTGTGAGATTTTTCCACAGTTTGCTGTGGACCACTTAGTGCAACCCAACATGACGTGGCTTATATCTCCACTACCATTTATGTGTTCACTGCATGTGGACTGTCCCTTCCTATTGAGGCTCCATCTTAATTCGAATAACTGACGCCACATACTTCCTCAGCGGATCCTTCTGGTTGCCCCACGGTATTGTTATTATAATGTGCTGGATTGAAACGTACATAAAACACTTATCCTACTGCGATTTATGCCGCTACTGTTCCCCTACAAACTTCTCCCTTTTCTTCAAACGTGGTGAAAGTAGGATATCTCCAAACGCAGACCTTATCGCTGCCGATACATTCTTTCTTCGTGTAATACTCATAATATACGGAGCTCTTGTTGGCATGAAATGTCCTGTAAAGTACAACCGAGCCACTTCTGCACGATCACCGTACCGTTCAGACGAAAGTGGTCGCACCGAATGCCACAATCAGGGCTGGTTTAACCCTTTCGTTGGGGCACATATTTTTCACCAAAATAATGCGCAGTTTTGAACGTTGGAACAACTATATCTCACATCTGTCATGTAGCGAGATACTTTCGGAAGGTAGAGAAAAATGCCACAGACCATGAAGTGGATGTATAGAGGGCTGTGAGAGTTCAAATGGGTGACGTGTGTTTTCAGTATGTGTATTTCATGAAAATTAAGTCACCATGTTCTCCATTTCAAGAATGTGTGAAGTGATTGTGTTTTCTTAAATATCGTACACGTTGTTTTGAAACACTACTCCACGCGCCTGTAATAATGGTTAAAATGGCTCTGAGCACTATGGGACTTAACATCTATGGTCATCAGTCCCCTAGAACTGAGAACTACTTAAACCTAACGAACCTAAGGACAGCACACAACACCCAGTCATCACGAGGCAGAGAAAATCCCTGACCCCGCCGGGAATCAAACCCGGGAACCCGGGCGCGGGAAACGAGAACGCTACCGCACGACCACGAGCTGCGGACTAATAATGCTTGTTTGTGCATAATTTGCATGTTGTGGACGTATATGTGCCGGAGAACTTCATAGAATGTAGAAAACGATGGTGTGTGGTATGTCAAAGACATCTCCAAATGTTGTGTAGAAAACTTGTGTGCAATATTTAGTGTTTATTCATTGTCAGGAGAATTAATGTGTTTCGGTACTGATTTGTTATACTGTTTCCATAATTGCGTTCCTGATGAAATCATTGTAAAATTAAGAATTTAGCTCTGAAAATCGTAGGTTAGGTGAAAACATGGGTGTAGTTAGGTTCGTAAGACACATGTTGTCCCACTTCACCTGTTTATGTCCGTATCTAATGGGCTCATATTGCACCCAAGCACCTCGGTATCTTAACAAGCATGTTAGAACAAGCATGTTAGACATCACAATTTACTGGTAAGTTTTCGTCACATGTGACATACAACTTACAAAGCTTAAGAATGGCTGATAGCATTTTTTGTAGTTCTGTCCCATTTTTCCCGGTGAAAAATGAAATCGTTATTGAAAAAAACAGGAATTTTGTATAGTCATTCTTTCCTCTCGATTTAACAGATAGCACATTTTTATCGAAAGTAAAACAACACATTGGGTGTAAATCTTTCGACCTTCACTAAAACCTTTTAAAGATCTCAGTAATTATCTTAAGTGGAATTGAATTATTTGTTCTTTTAATATTTGGCACTGAAGTAAGATTAAAAAATTTATTTCTGTTGCAGAGAATCATCTTCTTAGTACTTACAAAATAACAGATTTCCGCGATTACTAGAATTAACCCAGGGAAAGGCAGTTAATGTCTATGGGAGTAGGAGGGGATTGTAGCTCAAAAAGATATGTAACTTGTGTTGAACAATGGTCTCGAACAGACTGTAGCCATACTTCAGCACCGTATACATGTCACAGCATGCATCAAAATTATTTAGATACGTGGGGTATAACACGGAACCCATGTTCAGGGATATGGGTGAAGACCTTAATGGCAAAAACGACGGAGAAGAAAGACTTCGGAACGGCTTAGCTGGCAGATGAGGCAACCCTCCTTTCTGGGGATTAAATGAGAAGGGACCACTGCCTTGTGGCGGGAGAGAAACTCCAAAGGTTAAGGGAGACAACCCCAACAGAAAATGCTTTCCTGCGTTAGGCCTAGCAAGCCAGCAGGAAAGTCGTCATATATTGCTTTCAAAACACAGACGAGCCTCGGAACGATCAATTCAGAATTTTACTCCAGGCTTATTCAAGTACTGGTGCGAATGATGGGAGACCTGATGATATTCATCAGTATAAGAAGCTCAAGGGGACTCAATGGAAAAATGGAAGAAATGACAGATGTACTAACAAAGAGAAAGTTATATATTTTGACATTAAGCGAAACGAAGTGGAAGGGAAAAGGTGAGAAGAATTTGAGAGGAGGAGGAAAACTGTACTGGAGTGGGAATAACAGGTTTGGAAGAAATGATGTGGCAGTGATGGTGAATAAGAATGTACAAAGCTGTATTGAAAGTGTGAGATATATATCAGACAGGATCATAATCTTAAACCTGAGATTCCAGAAAGAAACGCTTAAAGTTATCCAGATTTCTGCACCTCAAGTTGGATGTAGATAAGAAGAGAAGATGGACTTAAAAATGAGTTAGAGAATCATATAGGGAGTGCTAATATAGTGATGGTAGATTTTAATGCACAGGTAGGCAAAGACAGAAAGGGATTTGAGCAAGTGTTGGGATGTTTTTGATACGGAGGCAGAAATGAAGAAGGGGAAAGACTCCTGGATTTGTGCCAGAGGAATGGAATGAAAGTAGCAAACAGCTGGTTTCTGAAGAGAGAAAGTCATGTTATCACCAGATACAGTTGGGATGGAAGAACCAAGAATGTAATTGATTATATTCTAGTAGATATGGAATGGGGAAAGAAAGTAACAAATGTGAAGGTAATTCCAAGTGTGAGTGCAGATGGAGACCATAGATTACTGGTGGGACAATGGAAAAGAATCAGTGTGTGAAAAACACAAAACAGGAGAACGTGATGAGGATACGGGATTGGAAACTGCTGAGAAGTATAGAGATTTAATCACAAAAAAGATTCTGAAAGAAGTTTTCCGCGATGTAGAAAAAAAATGGAGTTTATTCAAAGACATTTTAGGCGAAGCAGCACAAAAAGTATGTAGTAGAACATCTGGAAAGGAAAAAGTAAGGTAGACAAGTTGGGGCATGGAGAAAGTGGTGGAAAACTAAAAATGACGAGGACCATAAAAGATATATGGAGGAAAAGAAGTGCAAAGAAATAGTGGAAACAGCAAAGAAAAAGGCATGGGCAGAGTTTACAAAAAAACTTGAAAAAGATGTGAAAAGCAATAAGAAAATGTTCTATAAAATGATGAAAAATAAAAGGAAGGCTTCTGAAGTACCAGTAAAGATGGAAACAGGGGATGGTACTGTGATGGAACATCCAGGGAATATAAAAGATCTCTGGAAAGAACATTTTAAGAAACTGTTTAACGTTGAGGAACAGGTACTCGAGGAAACAACAAATAATGGAGAAACTGAGAGAATTTGGGAAGCAGAATTAGTACAAATTACACAGGAAGAAATGGAAATAGCTCGAAGAAGATGAATGGGGGAAAGCCCCAGGAGCTGACGAAGTATCAGTGAACGTGATATGAGCAGCAGGTCCTGTGGAAATGCAGTGGCTGTATAGAGTACTATCAAGTGTGTGGAGAAATAGTACAATACCTGACGATTGGAGGAGACATTGTTCCTATCTTAAAAAAAGGCAATAAAAAACTTCGTAAAAACTACAGAGGAATAACCCTTATGAGTTATAAAGCCAAGATTTTTGAAAGAATTTTACTAAATCGAATAAAAGAAAAGATAAAAAAGGAGCTGAATGAAGAACAGCTTGGGATAAGGAAAGGAAGAAGCACAATCGACTTGATATTTTCTATCTGTCAACTGATGGAAAAAAGTTGGGAGTATAACAAAAAGATGATAATGGTTTTTATAGACATAGAAAAGGTATATGACTGAGTTAACAGGGAAAGACCCTGGGAAGAAATGAAGAAAATAGATGTAGAAGATGGATACATTAATGTAATGAAGACAGTGTACAAAGGACACAATTGTAGAATTAGAACATCATTGGGGAACTCTGAATACTTCGAAATAAGACAAGGACTTAAACAAGGAAGTATTCTATCTCCTGCACATTTTAACGTTGTGGTGGAGGGAGTGAATAGGGCAGTTAAAGATATAGTAAAGGAAAAAGACAAAAAGATGATTTTTGCAGATGATATGGTATATGTACAGGTACAACTTGATGCGTTGAAGGAAATAATTAAAAGGTATGGATAAAAAATAAATAAAGATAAGAGTGAAGTAATGGTATTTGGAAGAGACAAAGGGATCAACGGAAATATTACTCTGAATAGAGGACCCCTCAAAGTGGTAGACAGTTTCACTTACTTCGGGAGTGAAATATCTAGTGATGGAAGGATAACCAACGGAATTTGCAGGCGGTTGCAGAGGGGAGGCAATTTCTACCAAACAATAAAGCACCTGATTTGGAATAAGGAAGTTTCTGAAAAGCAAAACTCCTTATGTATAAGATTTATTACTTCCCTATTGTCACCTATGCAGGAGAAACATGGACATTGACAGAAAGGGACTGGAGCAGATTGCAAGCAGGGGACATGAAATTTCTCAGAGGAGTTAAGGGAAAAACAAGAATGGTCAGAGTAAGGAACACAGATATCAGAAAGGACCTTATACAAGAAAGCATGAGAGAAGAAATTGGAAAAAAGAGATTAAGATGGTACGGGCATGTTAAGAAGATGTGTGGGCAGAGACTCTCCAAAATTATGGAAGAACCAAAGATGGATGGAAAAAGACCTGGAGAGCGCCCAACAACAGGGTGGAAAACGGGAGTGAGAATATCTGTGGAAAGGAGAGGTGTGACCTGGCAGTAAGAGGAAGAAGAATAGTGGTGGGAGGACCGAGCCAAATGGAGAGGACTCGTCTGCACCTAGACCCAGCAGTAGCTGGAGCGGGATCTGGATGTAGATAAATAGACACATAGCCACACTAGCAATAAAATCAATGGTTTTTCATGCAACGTTCATCCGTGGAGAAGGCTAACGTTCGTACGTGACGGGCCTTACGGAAGCTTGTAATGTATGTATTACGATAAGATTGGTTGGTTGGCTTTGGGGAAGGAGACCAGACAGCGTGGTCATCGGTCTCATCGGGTTAGGGAAGGATGGGGAAGGAAGTCGACCGTGCCCTTTCAGAGGAACCATCTCGGCATTTGCCTGGAGTGATTTAGGGAAATCACGGAAAACCTAAATCAGGATGGCCGGACGCGGGATTGAACCGTCGTCCTCCCGAATGCTAGTCCAGTGTGTAACCACGGCGCCACCTCGCTCGGTATTACGATAAGACTGCAGACGGGTGAAGTTGAGTGAACGATGGTGATCAAGCTACACGTATGGCTGCAATTAAACTCTCCAATAGTGATATTGTAGTCTATTAATTGTTTTGGTATATTGCTGCGTAAACTCTCAGCGCTCTGAAATTCTACTTCGCCTAGAAATCATCGCCAGATTTTTTGGTGTCTCTGGTCGGACATACTAATGTTTTTTCAGTTCTTTAGCAAGTCTCCATTGTTACGAAGCAGCAATACACGAATCATCCATTACAGTTTGGCGACTCCTTTCATCTACTTAGTAAAACATGAGATGAACATATTTCCGATACAGTTATGTCTCTGAAATTGTTCGAGTGAAATATGTGTGGACTGACTTCGTAAGTGTATTTGACTTCCAGCCTATTTACCGAATGAGGTAAGACAGTGTTCAAGATACTTAATTGGCTTTGGGTAGAAAATGAGTCAAATCTCCATCGGACATCCAGAATTGAGTTTTCTATGGTTTTTTTCGAATGCCGCCATCGTGTTTTTAAAGAAACCACGTCCAATTGATTTTCTCATCGTAATGAAACCGACTTTTGTCCAAACTGTCTCGCTGTAGACTAGACGTTAAACCTAATAATTCCGTACTTATAATTAAAAACCATAAAGATCGTTTCGAAAGTATTTTATATAAGGTTAGGAAACTTTCTTCAGTGACTCTTGTTCCCTATTGTTACGCCTGATTCCTAATGAAGCCGACGTGCTGGAATGTGTGTTCGATAGAGGTAAATCCGCGGCACCTGCAAACGATAACAACATGACATGGGTGCGGCCAACCCAGGTGCCGCTTTAGCTTTTTTGCATCGTACCATGTCGTTACGATATACGGGCATTGTGTGCGCCTTTAAAGTCTGATAATTGAATAATTTTTCATAGATCCAACTGCGGGCACCAGATGCAAATGCAATTATTGGTGAAAGCCATCACGTTCAGGGTTTCAATTATTTTCTGCAGCGTCACACGGGCAAAAAAGTGTAATCACGGGCAATTCCGTTCGCAATCGCGGTTATATAAAACACGATAGATAGGATAACAGAAAGCACACCATGAGACGTTATTGTTTCTGTGGGTACTGGAATAGGTAGTGATTAATTGAAGCAAACTTTTCTTCTGTTGTTCAAAATCGTTCTTTATTCTTTGTCATTCACTTGCATTATTTTAACAAATTTACAGAAAGATTCCTCTTCACATCAAGCACAAGTCTGTAGGGAATACGACGACGTCTTTAATTCAGAAACGATAGTCAACAGAAAAATATGTTTGAGAATTTGCATCGGTTGTTGCTCTCAAATCATGTGAGACCAGTTGTATATGATCTTCTGCCTGTCACAACTTCATTTATCCTTACGCCGAGTGATATACACATGTTAGTATATGAATGGGATGAATATCACCCGATGGAAGACAGCCCGACCAAGCAAAGTGTGTGTTGTTTAGAAAGGCGTTGGTTGTCTATAAAAGTACATAACACGCACTACCCCAGCGAAGTATTCGTTCTCCAGTAATATATATTTTCCTTTAAGAAAATAATAAGGCGAAATGAAAACTTTATACTCAGTGTTGTAATTTTTTTACGGAAGTCACTTTGTTGCGTACATAATTCATTTACTATGAAACGGACACTTTGTTTAACAATCAGTTACTTTAGCACCCTTGGACATTATCAAGCTAAATAAAAACAAAAATTGGCATGCTGAATCACTGTTCCACACAACGGTACAGGGAATTGCAACACGTGATAGCCTCACTAAAATGCATTACCGTAAATATTGAAGTGGCAACACACATGTCCTGATCAGCGTTTTAAAATCAAGTGGGATGCAAATCAAGGAACTTAGCGGCGCTACTCCACTCCGTTCAAACACGCCTCGGAAGGCCTAACAGTACCATCCGACCGCCGTGTCATCCTCAACCGACGAGCATCAGCTGATGCGGATACGGAGAGGCATGTAGTTAGCGCACAACTCTCCCGGTCTCAAGCAAGTACCTCCTCAATTTCTGAGCGCACCCCGCTTGGCAGAGTCGGACGGTCACCCATCCATGTGCTAGCCAAACCCGACAGTGCTTAACTTTTGTGATGTGACGGAAACAGGTGTTACCACTGCGGCAAGACCGCTGGCGCACGAACTCAGCAGGACTATAATTTTTCTTGCGGTATAACTCAATAGTGCCAAAGGGAGCAGCAATATTGCTTCATTTAAGAGATTTACAGTGGCTGTGGATCCAGAGGTACGCAAGATCATTTTCGTTTGCCCCGAGTACATGAATGCATAAAGTGGCTCGAAAATCCACAGTGCTGTTACGATTTCGAGACACTACTTTGCGTGATCGGCCTATAGAATTTCATTTGCTCGGACTGACGGAAGCTAATCTTCGTAGTGGAGGCAGTGAGAGAATGGACAAATTGTTAATAGATCTGAAGAATGTATATTTGGGCAAGACTTGTTAAACTTAGTGCAGTGCACTAAAGACGTCTAGCACCTCAAACAGTAGAGAAGACTGTGTGGACTGGAACAGACCACAGTCTAGACAGCGTGATGCGAAGAGTGCCTCTGGCGGGGTTCCGCTGTATGTACACGTTTTCCGCGGCAGCAGGTAACTGCCGGCCCTAGTAGTAACCTCCGACCCCGCCGTAACCGCCCTTGGAGAAGCCCTGGCCGTACGAGGCGCCGTGCTGGCCGCCGAACTGCTGTCCCTGCTGCGCCACCTTCTTGCCGAAGTCGTCGTAGGCGGCGCTCTGCCCGTAGCCCTGCTCGCCGCCGTAGAAGGCCTGCTGGCCGCGCGACCCCTTGTGGCCGGAGGCGTCGTCGACGGCGAAGCCGTGGCCGAAGCCGCCCTTGCGCGCAGCCTGCTCGGCCGCGAAGCGCGCGTCCTCCAGCTTGCCGCCGTACTGCGACCCGTCCTGCACGCCGAAGCCGCCCTGTCGACACGCGAGACGCGCCACGTTTTACACTGCTGAAGATGAGTCACCGGCCGAAACGTTTCTGCACTTCTTAAGGAGGCAGCCGGGGAGTGGACTAGAGTAAGGGGACAGCCGCTTGATTATTTTGTTCATCTGCATTTTGTAGTGTACGGGGCGTGTTAGTTGAGCAACGGCGATTTCATAATTCTACATTCTGTGTTATTTTCGCGCGATTTTTTTGTTGTTCCGTTGGCAAACGCCTGGAAAATATCTACATCGTTAACCATATCGGGTACTTAGCCTGTTGTTGGGTGTCCGAAATGTTACATGTGTTTTGACAGTTTCGGCGTGTGTTTTGACAGTTTCGGCGATTATTTTCTACAAAAATGGATCAGTGATTTATTAGAAATGTAAAAATTGCTTTTTGTGAGTCTGCTATCAGTAAAACAAGGATTTGTGAGTGATATAAGCGTTTCGAAAAAAGGGTCATGAACAATCAGCAAGGGACTGATGACATTTGCGTATCAACTGGCTCAAACCATGACATTTTTTGTCATGTTTTGTGTACGGAACGTGTCACATCATAATATGTTCAAAAATTGTTGACTTTGAACAAAAAAGCGGCGAAAGCAAGATGTTCATGAGTACCTATGTGAAGTGAACAGCAGTGCAGACCTACTGAAGTGTCATAACAGAAGATGGAACATGCGTTTATGACGTCGAAACTATGGCCATAGCTGGCAAAGAATCATGCTTCCCTTGCTCACCAGTCGAATGCCAAACTAGGGACTCCGTAGGATTCCGTAACCTACTGGGATGTTTGGCCGAAAATGGCGAAATTTTGCAACAGTCCACCCTAGTGTCATGAGCTATCATTCAAACATGTAATAGTATAATATCTTTGTCATTGCTTTGTGAACTGTATTGCTGGTTTAGTGCAAAGGAGGTGGTATGAAGTAAAAGAATTTTTAAAAAGAACAAACCTCCAGGTTAGGTTAATGTGGACAGTGCTACTGGCAGTAGCGAAGTTGTGTGCGGAAACATATCAACACCAAAAATAGCCGCAAAGGAACTTCATGAATCTGAACATTATGTCAAATCACATTGTTCACAGTTCCATTCTGACTTTGTATGATTATAAAGACATTTCTTCGTGTAATGTAGTTAGCAAATACGTCTGAAAATTGGCTTTATACAGTCCATGACAAATTATTATGGAATGTGGCATTGTGTATAAACATGGGCTGATCGTTGCTGTGTTATTGTATTTCCTCCAAGTTTTTCTCCCCTTCGGTCATATTCCATCTATAAGTAAATGCCGGAATTCTGTAGATGGAGTATATTATGCTCTGCATACTGGACAATATGACGCTGTTGTCATCAACACCAAAGTAAATATTAATTGTCATGCGCTCTGGAAACGATTAGTGCGTGCAAAGACGGGAGGAAGAAGGATGGTAAAATGAAGCAGAAGTATTTGAAGAGGCAACCCAGCAAAATCTTATCGCTTTATGTATTTTATCATAGCCTCCTCAAAATATATGAAAAATAAAATATCGGTACCAACAGAGGGTGGAGAAAAAGACGTTACTATTTATACAGCAATAAAAAATTAACAATTATGTTTGAAGAATAATTTCCAATATACTGAACTCACTTTGACAAATTATGTCATATTTACCCACCACGACAGTCCCAAGAAATATCTTAATAGACAGATGGTGTAAGAGAAAACGTTCCTTAAATTGATCGTGGCAGGTATAGGAGGGTGCGGGTCCCCTTAATCAGTGTACTGGATTTTGTATCGAAATATACGAGTATCGTATGAAAGACTCACAGGCGGAGTCTCCCCCCGTATCTTTAATTGCATCCTTAAATTGCGAGTAGCGAATGGCGACGAGAAATGAAAGGAGTGATGGAGACAAGAGAATTGCGAGCGGACAGTGTGGCATTTGCGTACGGTACTTTAATGTCGCCGACATAATTGGAAGAGGAGACAAATTGAACAACCCAGCACCAGATATGAGGGGCTATAAAGTAAGTTATCCGTTTCAAATTGCTGTATGTTTTTAGTGTAAATATTCTTTTCGAGAAGCGCCAGTTAGGCGAAAAGATACTTCTCGGGAAACGAAAGAGCAGAGAATGTGTAGTTCCACGTAACATTCAAATGGATCAGAATTAGCATCTGAGTGGAGCCCTTCAGAATCGCAGCGCAGACTACGAGACTACTGTACGGGTGGCGCCGGCACTCACCTGCTGGCCTGTGTACTTGAAGTGGTCACCCTCATCGCTGGCCTCGTCGAAGAAGGTGGAGGTTTGACCCGACTCGTCCTTGTGGTGGTAGTTCTGGAAGCCCTTGCTGCTGTGGCCCTTGCGATGGCCACCTCCGGCCTTCACCGCACCAGCGGTGAGGGCTGAAAATAAAAGTGAGCCCACTAGTTACAAGATTGTGAGATACGCATGTCGCTTCAGCAAAGCACGATTGTGTAAATAGCTTTCCTGAATTACCTGCGGAAGTTACGTCCACTGTCAAAGCGTTTCAGGGGGAGGCACTTGTAAAAACAGTTCTTAGCAGTTTCTAACGAATCCCAAGTTTCCTCCACACAATTTAACATATTTTTTTAAAAAAAATGTATGGATCTATTCAGTAGGTTACTAGGGTACATAAGCAAGGTTATTAAAAACAGTACAGACAGACTGCTTATTTCCTATCCCTCGGTCTTGTAGCATTATCAGTCAAATCATTTCACACTAACTCCATTTCTTTTTCTCCCCTTCAATCACTGTTTCATCGTACAATCACTATGCAACGGTTTCAGTAAAATAATCGAGCTAAGCCGGCCGCTGTGGCCGAGTGGTTCTAGGCGCTTCAGCCCGGAACCGCGCTGCTGCTACGGTCGCATATTCGAATCCTGCCTGGCATGGTTGTGTGTGATATCCTTAGGTTAGACAAGTTTAAGTAGTTCTAAATCTAGGGGACTGATGACTTCAGATGTTAAGTCCCATAGTGCTTAGAGCCATTTGAATCGAGCTAAATATTACGAAACAGCCATTCCCATAACTTCACGCGTTACTGTTATCATTAAGATGTGTTAGACCCGCCTCAGCATTTCAAAGGTTATCTACCCTGAAAGTTTCTGAGCTCCTGTGATCCTACAATCAAAATAAATACGAGTATATTAAAGATCGTCTGTTCCACGCATTGCCTGACGTAGACCTCAGGCTCCTCGGTTTCTCTTACAACTTGAGTAATTTTTCCGCCGTGTTACAAGAAATACTTAGCATCTTGTGCTGAATCTCCCCCATATTTTGTATTCCAGTCGGTCTTATTCTTTTCCTTGGCGTTCTTCATAAGCCCCTTAGCTATCTTAAAAAAAAGAGGATTACTCACTGAGGAGCTTGTGATGCCACGTAACCAAAAAAAAAAAAAAAAAAAAAAAAAAAAAAAAAAAAAAAAACGAATAACGACTATGCTGGTTGTACGCGAAGGGCCGTCTTTTCAAAATAATGAGTTGCATTGTTTACTACAAAACTAAAAATTTGATGTCTGTTTTAATAACTGTGCGCTACCTAATTCTGTTTCTTTGTTATCGTCATACCAGTCTCGAATCTTAGACATGACATCCTCTTCTAGAGCTTCCTACATTTTCCTCTACACATACGGGTATATTGCGCAACGCACTGAACGTCAGCCACTGTATATCAGCCACAGTCTGACCAGTTGCTTTGGCGAACATAGCGAGTTTGTATTTTCATTTTATCCTCCCGCCATTTCAGTTGCAGCACTGGCGTGCAAATTCCAGTCGTTTCCGGCAAACAGCAGTCAGCATAGGTGCATGAATCAGGCGCCCGGCGCTGAGGCCCATACACAGCAACATTCGCTGAATAGTCGTTCAGGAGAAACTGTTGGTAGCCCCTTTGGTTCATCGGGCAGTCAGTGGCTCAACGGTTGCGCGTCTATTAGCCCATACGCCTCTCCGCAGCCGTCATTCACACCTGTCATCAATGGTCTGCGGTGCACCACATTTACGTCAGTTTGGATACCGCCATTCCACCGTACACGGTATACTTTAATCACGGCGGCAGGCGAAATGTTTACAAACTTAGACGTTTCAGAAATGTTTACATCCTTGGCCCGAAAACCAATGATCATTTTCGCTCCGCTTCCGTATTATGAAAACAACTGCACTGTTATCTGCATCCCCTCGACAGCTATTATATACCCTCCACGGCTTGTGATGCCACAACCAGCCTGGTTAGCCGAGCGCACGCCGACACGGTAGCTCAGCGTGTTCGGTCAGAGGGTTAGCTGCCCTCTGTAACAAAAAAAACTGAGTTAATAGATCATCAACGAACTTAAAAGGGTGTCTTACGACGTCCGCCCCGATCAGATTCAACGAACAAATACGAACAAAATGAGATTAAAAAAAAAAAAAAAAAAAAAAAAAAGCGCACTAACGCGCTGCTTCCTGGACTCGGGTAGGCGCGCCGGCCCCGGATCGAATCCGCCCGGCGGATTAGCGACTAGGGCTGGTGAGCCGGCCAGCCTGGATGTGGTTTTTAGGCGGTTTTCCACATCCCCCTAGGTGAATACCGGGCTGGTCCCCACGTCCCGCCTCAGTCACACGGCTCGCAGACATCTGAACACTTTCGCACTATTCCATGGATCCCACTCGTCGCAGACAGTTGCGGTACACTAATTCCTTTCCGGGGAGTGCGGGGTGGCGGCAGGACGGGTATCCGGCCACCCCTTCAACTAACATTGCCACATCCGATTAACCACGCCGACCCTGCGTATCCGCGGGCAATAAGGCACAAGGAAAAGAAGTAGTAAGACTGCTAGTGCTGCCACCTCCCGCCTGTGTTCGAGTGATCGCTGCTCGTTGACGTCGACCATAGGGGGAGGTCACATTAATGTGACTGGAGCGCGTAGACGACCGGATGATCCGCGAAATTTTTGAAGTTGTTGATAATTGTACGCCAGGGGACATACTGAGTAAGACCAGGAGTAATCGCACTTACTCCCATGTTTGATACTCCAAATGATCGTACTTTGGTTAATGAGTGTCGGTGTGTTGTAGAATCGACAGCTTTTTGGAAGGCAAGCAATACTGGGTGCATACGCTTGCCTTGACCAGGTAGTCAGACTGACAGCGATGCCTTCTGCAGAGATGACGTGACCATCCCCACTGCCGCTGTTGGGTGACAATCCGCTGGATGAGACGTCTACTTTTCCCGGCCCGTGCTGTGCTCTGCTGTGCTGCAATATAGCCCCTGGCCCGGGGCGGCGCCGCCCAGAGATAGGGCGCGCGCCCCCACTCCATCACCGCCGGACGTTCCCCAAGAATAGGCGAGTCCGGCGCTATCGTTAATATTCGCGCGCCGCCCGGACCGCCACGTAATTTGCCGCCAGATGAGTTACGTGAGGTGTTACCACAAGCGCCGCGCGCTAACTAGTTTGTTATGCGCGTTCTTGCCGCCGGCCGGGGGCCGCGACGCTCCCGAAAGCGGAGGCCAGCGCCTTAAAAACCGCGTCCGTCTGGAGCAATGTTTTCACCTGGTGGCTGTTCTTTTATCTCACAGATGTAAATCTTGAATTTGCTCCCGAGATGGCTCTGTACATGCGAACCTTTAAAAACTTGGCGGGAAGCGAAAATACAGGGTGAACCATATCTCTGCCGACAAACTTTCAGAGGTGCTAGTATGGATCAAAACAAGAAAAACATGTCCGGTAACCATGGAATCTAAAATGCTTACCTTAAGAGTTAAGAGTACTTGTTCATCTTTGATAGTGTAACGTCTTTCCTTTCCATGTTTTCAGACGAGCTAGTATGGACAAAACCAAGAAAATAAGTCTACTAAACATGGGCTCTAATGTGCATACCTTATGAGTTAGAACCACGTGTTCACAGTAGTGAACAAGTGATTGTAGCTCGTAACGTATGTGCGTTAGCGTCCATGTTAACTTGATATTTTTCTCCTGTTTCCGTCTACGCCATCACCTCTAAAGACAAGGAAAGTAAGGAGCTTTGCATAGAATGGATACGTTTCACAGTAACGAAGAAGAACAAGTACTCACAGCTCTTACGATATGCACTTTACACAACTCTTCTGTCTTGTTTTAGTCCATATTGCCGTCTCTGAAAGTTTGTCGGTGGTGGTCTGGTTCAGACTGTGTACTGGCCACAGGTATGCGGTGACAGAGCTGTTCAAATGGCTCTGAGCACTATGGGACTTAACAGCTGTGGTCATCAGTCCCCTAGAACTTAGAACTACTTAAACCTAACTAACCTAAGGACATCACAAACATCCATGCCCGAGGCAGGATTCGAACCTGCGACCGTAGCGGTCTTGCGGTTCCAGACTGCAGCGCCTGTAATCGCACGGCCACTTCGGCCGGCGACAGAGCTGTAGTTGTGCTCAACTGTACCGGAAATTTAAGTTTCCGTACTAGCGTGAAAAGTTACAGCAGCTCTCTGTACTTTCTGGGAGTAAGAGTTGTGAGGAAGGACTGATTCAGACAGAAACACTCAGCATCAGCTTCAGATGGCGTTCGCGAGATAATTGCGGAAGTGTGGGTAGAAGGCGAAATCGGCTAGTACTAGTTCGTACAAATGTGTTTGAAATGTAAACTTCCTATTAAGCCCACATCTAATTGAGCTCAAAACCAGTCGCAAGTAATCGTATTTTGAAGAGTGAAACGTCGTTGAATTTTTTTGGGATTGCGGTACTAGCACCAGAAACTCCATTTGAAAAATCTTAAGTTGATCCCAATATCTCTGTAAAGAGACTAGTCATTTGGTCCCCACTTTTTCGCAATTCGTTTTGGTGAAAATGGAATTCTAATACCTTAAACGGTTCTGGAAAAACGCGAGGTAAACAGCTTTGCTGACTCAGTCTGTTTGTATATGGCTATCTTTGACAGGGATCACCATTTCACGTGTCCTGCCGACGTGGAAATGCGTTAGCTTGTTCATTGGCTTATTACAAGGGGCTTCAGGTCCACCAGATTTACAAACTGAAGACCATGAATACGAAGTAGAAGAGGAAAAATTAGTAGAAAACACTCATTTTTAATAAGACTCCAAAAAAAGAATCTTTTTACAATTTCTTCTCCAACATTGCATTGTGCCGCACGCTGTCCATAGTGGTCAGTATTTGGCTGTTCTTGGTTCAAATGGCTCTGAGCACTATGGGACTTAACATTTAGCAGGCCGAAGTGGCCGTGCGGTTAAAGGCGCTGCAGCCTGGAACCGCGAGACCGCTACGGTCGCAGGTTCGAATCCTGCCTCGGGCATGGATGTTTGTGATGTCATTAGGTTAGTTACGTTTAACTAGTTCTAAGTTCTAGGGGACTAATGATCTCAGCAGTTGAGTCCCATAGTGCTCAGAACCATTTGAACCATTTTGAACTTAACATCTGTGATCATCAGTCCCCTAGAACTTAGAACTACTTAAACCGAACTAACCTAAGGACATCACACACATCCATGCCCGAGGCAGGATTCGAACCTGCGACCGTAGCAGTCGCGCAGTTCCGGACTGGCTGTTCTTACTACGGAGGACCGTGGAAATGATCCTATAAGGGGATGGTACCATTTGTAATGAAATTATTTTTGGTACTATCCCTCGTCATTACAGAACAGTAAAAGCAACTGACATTTCGACCGTCTTTGCAGCGGTTCTCTACAGGACGACTAACTGAAGGGGTCAAAACTTCAAAATTTTATATACTTGGGAAGACGGGTACCGCCAGACGTTTTTTGCTCTCTGGCTCATAATAACGTACCCAGGTTCTGTCAACTGTTAGAACACGTGTCACCAAGCCGCCCACGTTCGGCCTGAGTTTAACTATACTGAATAGACTGTGGAATGTAATATACACACACGCGTCGTCTTTTTTCATCGAAAACGTCTGCGAAGCTGACTGTTTACAGAGATCGTGATTCTTCACACCAACGATATGAGCAAATCCGATACTGATAGTCGGTTTCGTGACCCAAACCAGTTAAAGAAACAGGTCGATAGTTAGCCATCATGGCGTCAGGCCAGATCCACAGTCTCATGTGGCGCAAACTTCTAGAGGAGACACATCCATGGCTTGTCAACATGTACGTCTGCTTTTAAATCCATCTGCCCGCTGATAAATCAGTCTCTTGCTAATGAGGCTGTGCCGGCCGCGGTGGTCTAGCGGTTCTGGCGCTGCAGTCCGGAACCGCGGGACTGCTGCGGTCGCAGGTTCGAATCCTGCCTCGGGCATGGGTGTGTGTGATGTCCTTAGGTTAGTTAGGTTTAAGTAGTTCTAAGTTCTAGGGGACTTATGACCTAAGATGTTGAGTCCCATAGTGCTCAGAGCCATTTGAACCATTTTTAATGAGGCTGTGATCATGTCTTTGTAACATTCTCCTATGAATTACTTGAAATTTTAGGTCCCCTCACCACATAAATCTTACTTTGAGTTTCAACTCTCCTAGTCAACATGCAGGTGTTTCCATGTGCTGTCACACTGTCAC
Source organism: Schistocerca americana (assembly GCF_021461395.2). Taxonomy (NCBI): domain Eukaryota; kingdom Metazoa; phylum Arthropoda; class Insecta; order Orthoptera; family Acrididae; genus Schistocerca; species Schistocerca americana. Next base: position 630,890,122 of record NC_060123.1, on the reverse strand, counting down.
ACGTTTCCCGCACTGGGTTTTGAAATTGAGATGTCCGTCTCGTGTACTACTGTAAATTTGCTGTCACTGTCACACCTACGTACTTGCGCGATGGCTGTTAACTGAAACGTTAGCTAATTATGACGCATTCTGTTTCGAAAGTAACAGGACCTTAACGTCCAATCCGTCACTGTCGGCGTTGGTCTCGTTCCGAACACATGTTTCCCGTTACGATACTGGAAAATCACTTACGTTACTAGTTTCTGCGCTGCTGTCATTCTCACGTGACAAATGATGCTAGCCATACACCTGAAGCCATATGATGTAGGCAATTTGTCTGACGGTATCCGAGCTTGCCATTACATATTGGCCTCTGTATCGAAGCTTCCGTGAAATGTGACACGCTTCACTAAATGGGTTTCTCGTATATTTATGAATATGTGGTTCAACGACATCATGCAGAATACGTAATAATAGCCAGAACCAAACATTGTGCGGGTGTTTGAAAAGTTTCACTGAAGCTATCGACATACCTTCAAACCACCCTCATGTATAGGAGTAAAATAGCAGCTACTTTACTTTGGAGTCTGAAGTAAATGTATGGCATCGCGTATAAAGGCAATAATCAGAACCAGGCGGCTACTGGCATTCTTAAAATATCATATATTACACTTCCACACAAATATGCCAAACGATATTGCGCGGAATTTTTTTCCTCGTAGCTCAACGCTCTGTTGCTTCACAACCGGTCTACGGAGGAAAGGGGACCCACACTTCAATGCGGAGTCCGAGCTACGTGTCGTTCCTGGCCAATTTTCTCGTGATTGGCAGGTGAACGCTAGTTTGAAAGCAAACTGAAAATTCCATGGTCCGGCCGGGATTCGACCCCCACAATATTTCAGTTTTTAGACTCACGGTTTACCACTTTCTTTGCTCTTTTGTTCTATCCGCTATTTTCGTCATTTTTCTTCAGCAATTCTGTGTGTGTGTTACATGAAATCTGTCAGATCCAATCGATGGAAAGTTCAGAACTGTTATTACAAAAATCACGACTCGTTGGACCATATTAAACACTTGCATCCAGCTACTGTCAAATCTCTGTGTGTTGTGGCCCATTGAAAGCGTGCAGCTTCGTGTCCCAATTTGGGAAATGGCGTACTGCGAAATAACCGACTCGAAATGTCTGTTACATTCTGTTACTTTAGAAACTTTCGCTCAGAAACTTGTGAAGGTGGACTTGCAGTTACTGACAGCACCAGTTCCTGTCACGGTTGAAACCTGCTGCCGTCGACAAGATATGAAACTGCTCGGCTGTCCCTGTCGGTTAAGTTCTGTTTACGTACAGATCTCTTAGGCCATGTTAGGTGGCTGCGATTGGTACATGATTCGATGTAGACACGTAACAAATAGTGCAGTTTTACTAACTTTCGAACACTATAGCTCCTTTCTTCCATAGGAAATCATATTCATATTTGCGAATATTGCTAAAATTTGGCTGCACTATGCATTGGTGACAACGAAAATAGGTGCACGAGCCGGGACTCGAACGCGGATCTTCCACTTAACGCATGTTTTCGCTTTGATCGCCTCGGCCAGCCGCACACGGTCCTCATATCGGCACAAACTTCCATACGTGACCCCTTTAGTCTAAATCCTACACTCGCACAGATGCTAAGAGTCCCTTACAGGAACAGACATATAATTAGAGATGAAGCCCAGTTATTTGGCGTGAAATACTCCGTGCCTTTTTTGTTCTTATGTACTTTGCATGTATGTCAGAAGGACACGGCGAAGTGCATTAGAACAATGCAAGGACAGCAGTACGATATCCATCCTGCCATTTTGTGACGTCTCCATGTCGACCCAAAGTACTGCAGTAGTTCCATGCAGCCACCTGCCTGACTCAGCCCACTTAACTTCCATGGCTTAAGGTTCAAATGGCTCTGAGCACTATGCGACTTAACTTCTGAGGTCATCAGTCGCCTAGAACTTAGAACTAATTAAACCTAACTAACCTAAGGACATCACACACATCCATGCCCGAGGCAGGATTCGAACCTGCGACCGTAGCGGTGACGCGGTTCCAGACTGAAGCGCCTTTAACCGCACGGCCACACTGGCCGGCATTCCATGGCTTAGGTCAGTAGGTCAGTAGTGGAGGGGGGGGGGGGGGGGTTGACATAACGGCCAAGTAGCAGTTTAGGGGTCTGCCTTGGTTAGTGGCGCTTTTTTAAGTTCGTTTTGTGTAATTTCTGTTCCATACCTCAATAGGTATCCAAACGCCTTGCCGCAGTGGTAACGCCGGTTCCCGTCGTATCGACGAAGTTCAGCGCTGTCGGGCTTGGCTAGTGCTTGGATGGGTGAGTGTCCGAGTCTGACGAACGCTGCTGGCAAGTGGAGTGCACTCAGCTTTGTGACGCCAATTGAAGTGCTATTTGCTTAAGAAATAGCGGCTCCTGTCAAGAGAACTGCCAGCGACCGGAAGAACGGTCTCTTGACCACATGCATGTGGTGACGCCTGTCAGCTGAATATGACTTGGCGGTCAATCGTTATTGTTCGGCCTTCCGACGCCTATTCAAACCGAATCTAGTGTAGCCTATCCTATGCCAACAGCCTATCCCATGCCATTTGACGTTCAGCCAACTATCGGGCGAGGTGATAGTGGGGCGTAGAGACTCCCAGCTGGGAACATTTGGCAGTGGTTTTGCAGCGTGCTGTTAATAACCTGCCAGCGACCTGTGTGAGGACTCACCCTGCTGGCCGCGAGCCAGGCCGTGCTGGAAGGCGCCGCCCTGGTTGTAGTTGTTGAGCCCGCCGGCGGCGCCGCCGTAGAATCCCTGGTCGGCCTTGTTGACGGCGCGCGCGCCCTGCCCGCCGGAGAAGGCGACGCTGGACAGCGCGCCCGCCTCGCCCTTCTTACCGCCGCCGGCCGCGTAGCCGCCGCTCTGCGCCAGGCCGCCGCCCCCGGACAGGCCCCCGGCGTAGCCGCCGCCCCCGTAGCTGTTGAGCGCCTTGCCGGACACGAAGCCGCCGCCGCCGCCCACGCCGCCCAGGCCGCCGACGCCGCCGACGCCGACGCCGCCCAGACCGCCGACGCCGTAGGCTGCTACGGGGTAGTAGCTGCCCAGACCTGCGACCGAGCGGTTCTGACAACTTGCCACAGCCAGCCACTTAACTACAAAATAGTCTGTGATTCCATTACTTCACAGCTTTCTATCACTTTACATCTTCTGAAAAAAAAGGAAGCAAGTGTATGAATTTCAAGATGTGCAGGTGGCAAGCAAAGAATAGAATGCAGAAGGCTATTAGAAATACGCAGAAGGTAAAAGAAACGAACTTGAGAACAGTTTTGTAGATAGAGAAGTACGTGAAGATGACATGGAAGATACGTGAAGTCAACGATATTCCCCCAGAAATATTGAGATGTTTGGGAGACCCAGCCTGATACGCGTGAATTTCACCGGACCATCAGCTTAACACGTCATGGTTGGAAAATACTGACACGAATTACTTATCAATGAACTGAGAAACTAGAGGAGGCATGACAGGTAGATCAGTTTAAGTTACAGGGAAAGGTGGGAACACACGTGGCAATGCTGACGGTTCCACTTATCATAGAAGATAAGTTAAAAAAAGCTAAACCTGTATATATATTTAGACTAATCCTTTGACAACATGTCAACAGCATTTCTGCAGTGGTAACACCGGTTCGCTTCTGATCACCAAAGCTATGCGCAGTCGGGTTTGGCTAGCAGTTGGATTGTCCAGGTCTGCCGAGAGCTGTTGACAGATGTGGTGCCAGTTGAGGAGCTACTTGACTGAGAGATAGTGCCTCCCGTAGCTAAAACTGACGACAGCTGGGAGAGCGGTATACTGACCACATGCTTTATCCATATCCACATCCACTGAGTACAAGAAATGAGATTAGTGATAAGCTTAACATGATATGCAGGGACCACGAAGTAGATGATGTATGGAATTACAGTACCGTGGAAGCTAAATATCTTGTAACAGCAGGAGGTAGGTCATAAAAAGAACACTACCAGAGGTAAGGAGGACATTACTGCTCAAGAGAAGTCTACTATTATCAAATATGGACTTAATTTAGGAATGAATTTGTGACAATGAATTTTGTGAGCGCAATATTGTGTTGGGAGTAGAAGAGAATACAAGCGTTTGAGATATAGTACGATGGAAAGATGTTGAAAATTAGGTGGCGTGATTAAGAAACGCGGAGGCTCTCCGCAAAATCGTCGAAAAAATAGCTCGTGGAAAATACTGAAAAGATCAACGGACAGTTTTATGGGACATCAGGGAATGAATTCGGTGGTACTAGAGGGAACTGCACAACGTAAAGCTGTGGAGAGGAAAGTGGTTGAATTGTTAATTACGGGAGCTAGGGTAGATTCAGATGAAGAGGTTGGCAGTTCGTACGGACCACATCAAACAAGTCAGACGACTGATGAATTAAAAATAAAAAAATTGAAAAGGCAGTACAGTTGAATGTCATGCATGCATACATGCGAATACTGTAACTGAAAAATTTCAGTCGCCTGATGTAGACAATTGTAATGTGCTGCGAATAAATAGAAAGAAAGATCCTTTATCACTTAGCTACAATACAGCCGGCCAGCAACGGAAAGCAGTTAATTCCATAAATTATCTGGGAGTAGGCATTAGGAGTGATTTAATATGGAATGATCATATAAAGTTAATCGTCGGTAAAGCAGATGCCAGACTGAGATTCATTGGAAGAATCCTAAGGAAATGCAATCCGAAAACAAAGGAAGTAGGTTACAGTACGGTTGTTCGCCCACTGCTTGAATACTCCTCAGCAGTGTGGGATCCGTACCAGATGGGGTTGATAGAAGAGATAGAGAAGATCCAACGGAGAGCAGTGCGCTTCGTTACAGGATCATTTAGTAACTGCGAAAGCGTTACGGAGATGATAGATAAACTCCAGTGGAAGACTCTGCAGGAGAGACGCTCAGTAGCTCGGTACGGGCTTTTGTTGAAGTTTCGATAACATACCTTCACCGAGGAGTCAAGCAGTGTATTGCTCCCTCCTACGTACATCTCGCGAAGAGACCATGAGGATAAAATCAGAGAGATTAGAGCCCACACGGAGGCATACCGACAATCTTTCTTTCCACGAACAATACGAGACTGGAATAGGAGAGAGAACCGATAGAGGTCCTCAGGGTACCCTCCGCCACACACCGTCCGGTGGCTTGCGGAGTATGGATGTAGATATAGATGATTTGCACAACCGAAACAGGCAGGTGTAATAAACATTTCTTTTCACGGCACCTGATGGTTCAGTGTGTCAGTAATCCTGCAGCGCCAGAACATCGGCCCCACACTGACTCACCTGCTCCTCCCAGTCCTCCCCCGTAACCTAAGCCGAGCCCGCCGACGCCGACCCCGACGCCCACGGGGTAGCTCTGTGCGGTGGCGATGGCCTCGCCCTTGTCGGGCACCTCGTGGATCTCGTAGACGATGCCGCGGCCGTTGGTGGTGGCCCAGGAGGGAGCGACCAGCGCCAGCAGGAGGGCGCTGAGGGCAGAGAGTGGCTGCATGTCTGGAGGCTGCTGGCTGGAAGCTGAACTCTGGCGGCTGGAGGCGCGCCGCGCCCTCTTATAGTGGCGCGGAGGCGACGCGCTGTGAGCCGGAAGGCCGGCGCGGCTGGCACGGCGCGGCCGGCCTTGGAGGCGGCGGATGTCTGCGCGGGGAGCGGCCCGCAAAAACGCCGGCGTGTCACCTGGTGGCACCCACCAGCCGACAGCCGACAGCCGCAGGACCCTACACCCGCGGCGCGACCTTCGGTTTCGGTGCCGTGCTCGCGTTGCGACAGTTGCGTCTCAAGGACGCTCCAGCTTACTTGCTACATCTAGATCACACCTACAGAACAAAGGCTGAATCTTTCGAAGTGGTGTTCCTAGTTTACCACAGTTAAGGCTCTATGAAACTTACTCACTGGTTCGATACGATCCGTACGATTTACCCCTCTTCAACAGAACCTCCCACTTACACCCTACGTAATTGATTAATCATTCATCCACTGTCATTCCCCACAGCAATACTCTGTAGTTGCCTCTGCTACCATGGAATTCGTTCCTTGTCACATAAACCTGTCCCTTGTTTTTGTCAGTGTTTTCAAGTGGCTCTGAGCACTATGGGACTTAACTTCTAAGGTCATCAGTCCCCTAGAATTTAGAACTACTTAAACATAACTAACCTAAGGACATCACACACATCCATGCACGAGGCAGGATTCGAACCTGCGGCCGTAGTGGTCGCGCGGTTCCAGACTGTAGCGCCTAGAACGGCTTGGCCACCCTGGTCGGCTCAGTGTTTTTCATGAGCTCTTTCTTCGTCGATTCTGCGGAGAACCTCCACATTCCCTTTGTCACACAACCAAATTTTCATCATTAGCAGCATCAGGGACTAGGCCAAGCACAATTGTGCTCCAACGTTCCGCCGGCCGTTGCGTCCGAGCGGTTCTAGGCGCTTTATACTGGAACCGCGCGACCGCTACGGTGGCAGGTTCGAACCCTGCCCCGGGCATGGATGTTTGTGATGTCCTTAGGTTAGTTAGGTTTAAGTAGTTCTAAGTTCTAGGGGACTGATGTTCTCAGATGTTAAGTGACAGTGCTCAGAGTCATTCGAACCATTCTAACGTTCCTTAGTAGCTCTTCGATCTTTTTGAGGAGCCTCCCAGTCTTCCTAAAATTTCTTCCCCTTCCGTTACGGCCAGCTAGCTTCCGCGTGATAATTTCATTTCTTGCGAACATCCGCCTTGCAGTAGATCGGGGAACGACAGCTTTTAGGAGAGCTTGGCATAACTAGGAACAGGTGCTTTTTTGTTCGATACTTCAGTCCAGTGACTGATTCTACACTACTGGCCATTAAAATTGCTACACCACGAAGATGACTTGCTACAGACGCGAAATTTAACCGGCAGGAGGAAGATGCTGTGATATGCAAATGATTAGCTTTTCACACAAGTTTGGCGCCGGTGGCGACATCTACAACAAGCTGACATGAGGAAAGTTACCAAACGATTTCTCGTACACAAATAGCAGTTGACCGGCGCTGCCTGGTGAAACGTTGTTGTGATGCCTCGTGTAAGCAGGAAAAATGCGTACCATCACGTTTCCGACTTTGATAAAGGTCGGATCGTAGCCTATCGCGATTGCGGTTTATCGTATCGCGACATTGCTGCTCGCGTTGGTCGAGATCCAATGACTGTTAGCAGAATATGGAATCGGTGGGTTCACGACGGTAATACGAAACGCCGTGCTGGATCCCAACGGCCTCGTATCACTAGCAGTCGAGATGACAGGCATCTTATCCGCATGGCTGTAATGGATCGTGCAGCCACGTCTCGATCTGTGAGTCAACAGATTGGGACGTTTATAAGACAACAACCATCTGCACGAACAGTTCGACAAAGTTTGCAGCAGCATGGACTATCAGCTCGGAGACCATGGCTGCGGTTACCCTTGAGGCTGCATCACAGACGGGAGCGGCTGCGATGGTGTAGTCAACGACGAACCTGGGTGCACGAATGGCAAAACGTCGCTTTTTCGGATGAATCCAGTTTCTGTTTACAGCATCATGATGGTCGCATCCGTGTTTGGCAACATCGGGGTGAACGCACATTGGAAGCGTGTATTCATCATCGCCATACTGGCGTATCACCCGGCGTGATGGTATCGGATGCCATTGGTTACACGTCTCGGTCACCTCTTGTTCGCATTGACGGCACTTTGAAGAGTGGACGTTACATTTCAGATGTGTTTCGACCCATGGCTCTACCTTTCATTCGATACCTCCGAAACCTTACATTTCAGCAGGATAATGCACGACCGCTTGTTGCAGATCCTGTACGGGCCTTTCTGGATACAGAAAATGTTCGACTGCTGCCCTGGCCAGCACACAGCACATTCTCCAGATCTCTCACGAATTGAAAACGTCTAGTCAATGGTGGCCGAGCAACTGGCTCGTCACAATACGCCAGTCATTACTCTTGATGAACTGTGGTATTATGTTGATGCTGCATGGGCAGCTGTACCTGTACACGCTATCCAAGCTCTGTTTGACTCAATGCCCACGCGCGATGTGGTTGTTCTGGGTACTGATTTCTCAGGATCTATGCACCCAAATTGCGTGAAAATGTAATCACATGTCAGTTCTAGTATAATACATTTGGCTAATGAATACCCGTTTATCATCTGCATTTCTTCTTGGCGTAGCAATTTTAATGGCCAGTAGTGTAGAATCACACGAAGTAACGTATACTAGAAAATGTCAGAAGCAGTTACCGCTTTTTTTGCAGTTTGCGTTGTTGTTAGACAAGATGTTATGTTTTGTGCAGTAGTTGTAAATACGTCGCGTTCAGCAATTTAAGTGCTGTGTAGTACATTAAAGCTATTTGAAATATTTTGTTATTTCTTCAGGTTCAGAATTTTATGGTGAGTAAAATGCTATAATTTACGGAACTGTTGATGTAACATGTGGACGCTTAAGTCATATTTCATCGACCGTGAACCACCTTGTATGTTGAAACAGAATAGTCTTTTACCATGCGTTAATTCCAAGTGAACTGAGTTACTTTAATTTCTTAACAACTTTACTATCTCGAAAAAGGCAATATGTATTGATTCCCGACGCCTTATATTTCAGAACGTGTTTAACATGTAACTGGTTTATGATAATATTTTCCTTAATTTTATTTCTCTTACTGATGATTGGTGTGTAGTAGGGTGATAACGTTACAGACAGGCGATTAATCAATCACAGTTCCGACAAAAATTTCTCCAATGCGAAGCTTTCTAATTTCAGTGCAAAATTTTCTCACAGGTACATGACCATGCTAACCTTGCAAAATGTTTTGACGTTTGGAAAAATTTTAATTTTACGGAGTAAATTTTATAATTTTGGTGAAATATTGCAGCACATAAAAATGATTGCTATCATTTAAAAATGGAATATCAAAAGACGTGTAACTTCTGTTACTGGGCTGGCTAGAGGCGAAAGTCTAAAATGTGTGCCACAGTACAACACACACTCGCACTATATCTATGCAGGTGGAATGGTACGTTCAGCTGTATTTACGACGTCGTATTTTATTTTCAATCAATTTCTGACCCCTGAATACAATAAACAAATCTTTGTGAAAACTGTCTAAAATTTAGTGCCGTACTATGTATAGCTATTTTAAACATGCAGGGAGGAGCCAAAACATTATAACATTATAACCACACGCTTAATAGCTTCTTTGTCCGTCTTTGGAATGAAACACATCACTGATTCTGCGTATAAGGGAGCCGATAGTTTGTTCATAGGTTTGTGGAGGTATGTGGTTTTGGATATCTACGCTCGGGTCATGTAATTCGCGTAAATTACGGGCCGCTGATTTGCGTACGCGATGATGCCGCCCGATAGTGACCTAGATGGGTTCCATAGCACTACGTCAGGCAAATTTGGTCGCGGAGATAAGTTCACTACAACGCTCCTCAAACAACTGTAGCACGATTCTGGCTCCGAGTAAGGGACAATTAGACTGCTGAAAAGTGACGTCGCAGTCGGAGAAGACGTCAAGCGTAAGTGATTCGCAGATGTCAGCATGTCTTCGATTACTACTTTACGTCCCATGCAAGGTACAGCTTCCACCACCCTACATCTGCGACGCATTGCGCGTTTAGAGCCACCGTACATCACTGTTCAAATGGTTCAAATGGCTCTGAGCACTATGGGACTTAATATCTGAGGTTATCAGTCCCCTAGTACTTACAACTACTTAAACCTAACTAACCTAAGGACATCACACACATCCATGCCCGAGGCAGGAATCGAACCTGCGCCGTAGCGGTCGCGCGGTTCCAGACTGTAGCGCCAGAACCGCTCGGCCATCCCGGCCAGCCCTTTCATCACTGTCGCAGCGTTTGTGGCCACTACCATCGACCTAGTATAGCGAAAATGCGATTTACGCAAAGAGCCGATGCGTTTCAATTGATCGACGGTCGAATTCCGGTGGTCTCGTGCACACTGTGATCTTACTTGATGATGCCATAGAGTCAACATGTGAACACGAAGGGGTGATCTGCTAATGAGCTCCATGTTCAACAATTTACGATGAACGGTGTCCTCCGAAACACCTGTGCGTGCACCCACATTGTGCTCCTTCGGCAGAGATGCCGCAGATAACCGTCTATCCTACTTTACAGAGCAGATAAGTCTTCGAACGCCACGTTCTGAGCCGCGCGGGATTAGCCGAGCGGTCTCAGGCGCTGCAGTCGTGGACTGTGCGGCTGGTCCCGGCGGAGGTTCGAGTCCTCCGTCGGGCATGGGTGTGCGCGTTTTTCCTTAGGATAACTTAGGTTAAGTAGTATGTAAGCTTCGGGACTGATAAGATTTCACACACATTTGAACATTTTTGCCACGTTCTGTGAAGACTCGTGGACGTCCAAACATTTATCGCCTAGTGGTAGTTTCACTGCCTTTCTACCTCTTTCCGTAGATGCTCACGACAGTAGCACTTCAACATTCGACCAACTTCGCCGTTGTCGAGACACTCGTTCACAGGCTTTGCGTAATAATAATCCACGCTTTGTCAAAGTCGCTTATCTCAACGGATTGCCCCATCTACAGCCCATATCTTTGCTTGGGTGATCCCTGTCCGTGTCTTCTCTGATTACGTACTGCGTAACATGCCCGCAACACCACGAGGCGACATCCAACGTCGTGGTGGGCAGTGATCGTAATGTTTTTGCTGCTCAGTGTAGGGCCTGCTGAAAATAATAATTTTAATAAGACATCTTTATTCATGCCTTTTTTTCCACATAGTTGCCCTAGAGACGAACATTTGAATGTCTGACTTTGTTGACGGATCCACAACCACGCCTCAGCCTGCACCGCTTCATCACTATCAGAGTCAAGTCCTTCGAGGTGTTTTTCAAGTTTTGGAAACAGATGAAAATCGGATAGGGGCAAGTCGGGACTGTATCGAGGATGATTGATGACAGTGAACCCAAGGCGCCGAATTGATGTCGCAGTGCTCGTGTGTGGTCTGCTGAAGAAGAGGATGCTCCATGTGTGGATGAGGTCCTCGAACCCGTAAAGTTTGGGTTACAGTATGCTCTTTATCACGCGCTGACATTATTGCGTTACACATCACTATATTACCGGCTATAGTTTGGAGGTCTTCAGCGACAGAACGCTGCAACTTGCGTCAGCGAAACTGGGAAGTCTACTGAATAATATGCATGCGTATAATATCGCAACTGATACTGAGAACAGAACAAAGACTTCGATGACATTATTTTTCAGTTCATCCCCATAATTCCACTAAACTAACACAATTTCAGTTGTAATATGTGACCACCAAGCGTTAAAACGTTAACATGACATGAGGTAAGAGCTATGCACTAAAATGAGAAACCTTACGGCAAACAGTTACGAGCAGACAAGGCACACATATTGAATGAATGTTCATGAGATTATTCAGTAGGGTGTAGAACTATAATGGGCTTCATATACTTTACGAAGGGGGCTGTAGTAGTTTCTTGTCAGTGGGTAAAAGTGTTCAGATGGTGAGGCGCATACTGAGGCACTTACATGAGGTAGCACATAAACACATCATAAAACACAAATGTTGTGCACACCCAAGGTAGCTAAATCATGTAATAATATGGTAAAACCATTAATATAGAACATTTAGAATTTCTTCTTGATGCAATAATTTTCCAACACCCGTATGTATTGTAGAAATTTATTTTATTTTATGAACTTCTATGTGGTACCAGTTTCGGCATTACATTGATGCCATCTTCAGGCCCCACTCGTCATAGTCGTAAAATCGCTGTATACGGAAGGAGCCATATAAGAGTCTGTGTCGCCTGGCCACCAAGAGCTGTTGCAGGACGATTTGATTCACGGATCCAGTTATATGGCTCCTTCCGTGTGTAGCGATTTTACGAGTATGACGAGTGAGGCTGAAGATGGCATCGATGTAATGCCGAAACTGGTAGCAGATAGAAGTTCATAAAATAAAATAAATTTCTACAATACATACGGGTGCTGCAAAATTATTGCATCAAGATGTTCATGCCAGCAGTCGTCCCACGATCCGTAATGGATCAACGAAGATTGAGAATTTCAGTTCCTTTTCCGAGGTCTAAGTTTAGGTTTGAACATGATGATCTGGACGTGCAATGGCAAAACCAACCAATGTACATGCGAAATCTTAGCTTTGGTGAGATTCTGACGTTTAGCGAAGCCCGACATCTATGTTAGGTTGAATAGCGTTTACACGGCTTTGAGTTAGAGTAGCCAACGAACGTAATGTCGTGAGACTAACTATGATTTTTATTATGGATCTAATGATTTAAGGGAGGGAAAAAGAAGACGAGCGTTATCGGCAGATTAAGTATATTCCCCACTACGACCGCAGGAAGTTTCACTCCCGCTGCCTCTATTTGTTTCACTTTGACACATGTTACGGTCCACTCTTGCTGCATCTAGATCAAACTTATGACACAAATGCTGGCGAGAACGTAGCAGTGCCCCTAGAGTATCACAGCTGCAGTCCATTTAACGATCCTGAATGTGTTGCTCAGCATTGTCGGCGTCCGGGCTGAGGGCAGGCGTGTAGCCGTGGCCGGCTCATTGCTTCTTTCATCTTTTCCAGGGGCGTCCCTGTCTTCTTCGACTATTTTTCATCACTGTTTTGGCCATATAGGAACCACGTTATAATTTTAGTTCCTTTCCATGATCGACGTTCGGTTGGAAATTGACAATTTAGAAGTTTGTTGCCGAAGAAGTGAATAGGATATCTTAATTGCTGTAATATCTTTACCTGACGTCTACATCTACATCTACACTCCGCAAGACACTTTACTGCGTGTGGTGGAGGGTACTTTCTGTGTCAGCTGTCACTTCCCATTTTTCCTATTATAGCTTAACGGTAAGAAATATTGGTAAGACATCGTGTGAGCTCGAATCGCTCCGATTTTAGGTTCATGGTAATTTCGTGAGATGTACGTAGGAGGAAATATGTTGGTTGAGGAATGCCCCTCTCGCAATTTAAACGGTAAACCATACCCTAATGTGTAACGCGTCCCTTGAAACGTCTGCCACTAGAATTTGTTGGGCATCTGCGTGACGCTCTCGTGCTTACCAAGTGAACCTGTTACGAACGCGCTGGTTTTTCTTGGACCTTCCGTTTCCTCTATCAACCCTGTGTCAGCAGAAAAGTGTTGTCGGCGTGGTTTGTCGTTCGGCGTCAGATGTTGCAGAATTTGCTCTTTCTAAGCACACATACGAAGACACTGGTGAACTATACGATGCAGTCTTGATCGAGGTACATCAAATTGCCGAGATGCTTGACGAACTGACGTACGAGGGCTTCTGAGAAACGTTTGTCTGATGTCTCTACTGTCTCATCTAAAAACTCCGTAACGTGCACCGCCAGAATGTTTCAGAACAATTCCTGTTGCCCGAAACTTCCTGTACCATTTCTTAATTGTTTTCACATCAGATGGATCAGATTCATACACACGACGATAATTTCTTTGCACAGTAATCGGCGATTTTGCTTCTGCAAACCACACTGCTGCTTGCGCGGTGCTGTGGAGTCGCCATTTTCACTTCATGCGACCATGCTGCACTCTGGCGACGATACTTGGCACTTCTGATGCTGGAGTATAAATTCTTTGCGGTGCTGTACAATGTGGTCCATTTTTCCTTGTCGTTTCTACTGGTGTTTTTCTCTCCTGGGTCCTTCAAATCAGGGAGGTTTGAGTGGGACACCCTGTATTTTATGCTCCACCGGACAGATGGCCATTTGTGTGTAAGGCTCTGCAAGAATCTTCGGAAGGGCCCGGGACGGAGAAGTGAGCGATATAGTCTGGGGAATGTTTTCGTGGCATTCTGTGGGTGAGGTCAGCATTGTGGAAGGCACACTGGATCAACACAAGTATGCATCTATCCGTGGGAACCATGTCCACCCCTACACCCAGTTTGTTTTTCCTCAGCACGATACTATCTACCGGAAGGACAACGCAACGTGTCACACAGCTCATGGCGTACGTGCGTGGTTCGAAGAGCACCAGGATAAGTTTACCGTGTTCCCATGGCTGCCAGCCTCTCCGGATTTTTCCCCAGTTTTCAACCGATTCGAGAAACTGTGGGGCCACATCTATCGGGCTGTTCACGTAGTGGGTCCTCAGCCAAGAAACCCTAGTGCAGCTGGGCACAGTTCTGCAGTCTACATGGCTACACATGCATGACGGTACGTTCCAGAACGTTGCTGACTCTCTTTCTGCACGTCCGCGCTGCAAAATGTGGTTATCCGGAATTCTGACAGATGGTCACATTAATATGACTGGACCATGTACAACCTTACGATATTTAAGACAGCATTACACTAACTATACATAAGCATACACTGGAGTGGTGCTGTGTACACAGAGATAGTTAAATTGTGTAATTAACAATTTATGAATTAAAACATCAAGGTTCTCCTCCTACATACATGCTGTAAGATTGTCTTAAAGAGGTGCGTAATTGAGTTCGCTCATTCAGTAGTAAATGTGGGGGTACACACACGTTTTTTTATTTATAATATTTGCGCCCTCCCCTATCTAACAGTACCATCACTTGCAAAGTAGGTTAGAAATCAGATTAATAATATTGCTCACGCAGCATATGTTCGCTTTATCGGGCAACAACAAAGTTATTGACTGTGGATGGTATCGTCAGAATAGAAATAATGAAGTCACTGTAACAAAGTCATTAATTTTGGCACTTATCTTGAATGGATTCCCACGTCGATTCCGTCGAAGTTATGGCTCATCTTGTTGATTCTAGGGTGATTCCACTTTGACTGCTAGAAGGTCCACATTTGAATTTTAGCAATATTTGAAGACCTAACAAATGCGTTTTGCAGGAAATTCTTAATGATCAAACAATCTCAGATCAGAACAATGGTATGGTAGAAATAATTTTTGACTTGGTGTTCAAGATCCACATTTTTATTAAACTTCTTGTAAATTCATATATACTTCTTCTTAATTGTCACATAATCAAGAAAACAGTTTTGTATCAATCTTCATATATTTAATTTCCACTTTAACCAAACACAAGACTTGACTGTTCTTTTACAAAGCGAAATGACAAAGTGAAACAAAGCCTGCTCTCTGTGAGCATTCGTGCCAAAACGGTTACAAGTAAGCCAAAGATTATGAGAGTCTCAGAGAAATGAATACACACAAGAACCATATCACTGTAATATATCGATACATAGGAGTACCTATACATTATTAAAACCAAATGTGAATATTGTCACAAAAATATGTCTGTTACTTCGCAGAAAAGTAGTACGGTATTACTGGTATCGAGAACTGGGGTTGGAGCGCCGTAATGGTCACGTAAATAAAGAACCATTGCACCTACAACTATACGTAGTAACTCTACATGTATTCTTTAGTACTTCGTAAGTTGTGAGTGAAATTAACAGAATATTTTTGGAATGTCGGGAGCTGTCCGCTGGTGAAAGAAGTGTGTGTGTGTGTGTGTGTGTGTGTGTGTGTGTGTGTGTGTGTTTGAGAGAGAGAGAGAGAGAGAGAGAGAGGGGGGGGGGGGGTGAGCGGTTAATGGCTAGTGAGTCAGTGATTGTGTCTGCGGTTGGGTGCAGGTGGTAGCGGGGGGTTCACTATCGAGAGCACAGTGCTGAGAGGGAGAGAGAGTGAGAATGGGGACAGAAAGGGGATTGGAGGAACGGCTGGACAGAGGGCGAGTGTACACAGGCCTGCCGCAGGTTGAGCAAATGAGCCTGAAACGCTGCCAGTGAAAGGCCGGCCGTCCAGGCAGCCAGCCAGTCCGCCGGCCGGTCAGCTGCCAGCGGCGGAGACTTTTTCCGCCCTCGCGGTGACGGCTGTACAGTGCACAAAGCGCGCCGTGACGCGCCACCGGGCTGACAGATCAATTATTGCCCACTGTGTGCCGCCGGCAGCGGCTGTGGCGGCCACGTTTGCAGAGCTCCGTTCCGCTCGCGCCAGCCTGCCGCCAGATTGCCGCGGCCATCTTAACCCGTGCCAGAGTGTCCCCGACTGAAAATCCACAGCCCAGTTAGCAGCGCCACCTGCGAAAAGTACTGCAGTCGGAGAGCAATGTGGCAATTTTTCCTTTTCGAGTTTCCGTAGAAAGGTCGTGGTGTCATAACAGTGACTACATGTCCGGGGCTGCAGCAGGGCAGCTGTTGCGCACGTGGAACAAGTCTCGGCTAGAACTGAAAGTAAAACATCGATACATCGATTCTTTTTCCATAAATATCGATATAAAAGCATACATTTCTTACACTATCTATCGATGTATCGACCCGATTGCCGCGGCCCTCTTAACCTGTGCGAAAGTGTCCCCGACTGAAAATCCTCAGCCCAGTTAGCAGCGCCACCTGCGAAAAATACTACAGTCGGAGAGCACTGTGGCAATTTCTCTTTTTCGAGTTTCCGTAGAAAGTTCATGGTGTCATGACAGTGACTACATATACGTGGAGCAAGTCTCAGCTAGTGCCGACAGTAAAATATCAATACATTGATGCTTTTTCCAAGAAATATCGATATATATAACATCGATCCAGAATTGGCGATGCCGAGTGCCGATCTTTTTATTTTATTTTAAATTTTTTTCGCAATTTTCGGAAAATATTTGAAATTGTAATTGAACATAATTGTATTTTCACTGTTTGGAGGAGTCTTAGTACTTTTTGATCTTTCATGCCCTCCAGTCTTTCTCTTTGACAGCGTGAAACAAATATAGGTGCCACAAAAGAGGTAGCCCGATTGCACTGGAGGGTGGTGGTGTGAAAGGAATAACAAGATTTCCGATGTGAAGAAACTGCACATCAGTTGTGTTACAAAACAATTTTTACACAACTAGTGTGCCATTTCTTCACATTGGCATTCTGCAAAAACAGTTACTGAAAGTGGTGAGCAAAAATCTAAATTACAAACCTGGTCTTTGCCCTGGGCGGAGGTGTGTGACAGGAAACGCTCAAGGAATCGGCACTCGGCGCTACCAACAGAAACTGAAACGTTTGACTCCACCACGCAATTTTGAAACTACAGTTGCTGGGTCGCTGGCGTTTGCATAAATAATAAAATAAAACGGAGGTTGACATGAAGTGTTCCAGACAAATCCGGTATGTGATGAAATCTAACATTGGACCCATCAGACACCTTTTATTGTGCCATTTACGTGCAGTTACCATTGATAGCAAAATAGTTATGGTCAGGCGTGAACCTGCATCGTTTTACTTTCAATTCTTGCTATAACGGGGATACGCAGGGTTCTAGCTTGTTGATGTACAGAATATGGTTCAAATGGCTTTGAGCACTATGGGACTCAACTGCTGAGGTCATTAGTCCCCTAGAACTTAGAACTAGTTAAACCTAACTAACCTAAGGACATCGCACACATCCATGCCCGAGGCAGGATTCGAACCTGCGACCGTAGCGGTCACGCGGTTCCAGACTGCAGCGCCTTTAACCGCACGGCCACTTCGGCCGGCATGTACAGAATATCTAATAATAAATCAGTACAACGTTGTACATGGCTGTCGTTTGCAGCAACCGTATACACAAATTTGAAAAATATGTAAAAATCAGCCAACCGGTTGCATAGGTTATCTATATACCTTGACCAGGTTTCGTCACCTCTAAGGGTGACTTCATTAGAAGGTAAGGTAATTACCTGAAGAACATATCGTCAAAGATGTAGGGTTACACCCGGACCGCCGTACTAGGTAAGGTCTTAATGTAGGTGGTTTGCCATTGCCTTCCTATGACCGTAACGGGGATGAATGATGATGATGGGAACGGCATAAGAACATCCAGTCATCTCGGAGCAGGTGAAAAATCCCTGACCCCGCCGGGAATCGAACCCGGGACCCCATGCTCAGGCAGCAAGAACGCTACCGCGAGACCACGAGCGACGGACGTTCTTACATATGGAGCTCTAAAATTGCTGTATAACGTGCAGCCGATATTTATATAGGCCTGTGCGTCGATACCTTTTCTCTCTATACATCGATATTTTTCCTCGATATATCGAGGGACGATACAGGTATATTTTTAAATATCGATGTATCGGATTCTCAATATTTTTAAAAATATCAACAGGTCTTTCAACTGCATTTTTGAGCACGCTGCTGGCCTTCAAAACCGCAAGACGGAATGTAACAAACGTGAATTTGGCGTGAAGTGTACTACATCTCAGATATCCAAATATTTAGCATTTCAGTATAACCCCACCCAGTAGGTATGAGCAATGCCATCAACACTGCTTAACAATTGCTGAAGAGCAACTGACACTGGCTACGGAACACCAGAAATTTCCTACCGAACAACCGACAGTTTCTGCGCAACTACCGACAAATGCTGCGGAACATCCGACCAATGATAGTAAAAGGAAATGTATAGGGCGGGACCTTCTAACCGCAACGAAGCCTGTAGACGAACTCTCTAAATGCGTTCGACAGATCATGCAGCACATTGTCAGACGAAGGTGGTTGTGGAACCAATTAGCGCGACATTCCGTGTGGCACGGCAACATTTGTGGCACAACAATCGATGTGTCCGAAAGTGTCATCTCGCGATTAAAGGGGACCATTGAAGGCTGAAAGGCAGTTTGAATGAATGCCGCTGGTCGTAGACCCACGAACACACCGCATCGATACGTAGCTAGTGGCGAAAAGGACCAGAACCAGTTCGTGGTGATTAAATCAGGCTGGTTTTTACATTTGGTAGCCTGTTAAACGCATCCCACTTCAAATACGCCCTCGTCGAGGAAGAGTTCTTGCTGCATGGAGCATGTCGGTTGGGGGTCAGCAGCAGTGGTCCAGAGTGATGTTCTCTGACGAACCCCGCTTCACACTGGCAAGTGATTCTGACCACCAGTTAGTGTGATGAATGTTCATGAACGTCATCGGTTTGGCCTAGGCCTTATGGTGTGAGCAGGCATTATAAACAAAAGTCGAAAACCACTGCACATCTTTGCACGAGGCACCGTTGCAGGGACATTATCTGGTAACGTGTCCCTCTGTTCCGGGGTGCGGTAGGATCCGACTTCCCGTTTATGGGCGACAGCGCCCACTCACATAAGACTGCTGTGGTGTCGGACACACTGAATATACTGAACAGATAGAATGGCCTGCGTACTCCCCGGATGTAAACCCTGTAGAACATGACTGGGATGCTCTTTGCTCATGTTGTAACGACAATTATACGTATAATAAATTTTTTTCTTTATGAATTTAGATAAATTAATAATAGCAATGTGTTGAATTTCTTTTTCGATTCTTTTCGTGTCATGTTAAAGAAACTGTGTGTAACTTTTGAAACGAATATTATTATTTCTGTTAGATTTCAAATAATGTGGTAATCAAAGGGAAGTGTATTTAGTGTTAAAACTATTGTAAGATGTGAAAATTGTAATTTATACACTTGGTCCATACGTAGGTAATGCGTTAGGATATGTGTAGTAGAAAACCTGTGGTGAATACCCTACCTGTAGGGGAGCGGGAAAAGGTGGAGGCAGGCGAGGCGGGAAAACGCACACTAGCGCGGTTCTGCACAACGGGCTCAGTAACACAGTCGGAGGCGAGCAACAGTCGGAAGTACACGTACTGTACCGAGGAGGCTACCCAGGAAAAGTGGATTCCATTGAGCCTCGGATGAACCGATTCCGACGACTACTTGGCATGGCTATATTCTGAGGCACAAAATTGGAAAAATTACGACGCTAAGAAGATGGAAAGTGCCGATGTTGTGTGAGCCTTAGCCGTGCTTGTATGTGTGCCGTGCTGCCCGCTATCTCGCTGCCCGCCATCCGCCGCACTGACTTGCACAGGTCAAACATTTATTTCATCTTTAGAAGTGTATCTGTGTGGACCAGTATCGAAACTGTTTCTAATGGTTCAATAATAATGTGACTTTTACCAAAATTGCTTTAGCCATGACTTATCCTGATC
The DNA here is from genome assembly GCF_021461395.2 of Schistocerca americana. NCBI lineage: Eukaryota > Metazoa > Arthropoda > Insecta > Orthoptera > Acrididae > Schistocerca > Schistocerca americana. The sequence continues at coordinate 630,870,107 of NC_060123.1, read as the reverse complement.
ACTGACCTAGACAGGATCCTTACCTCGTATTGTGCAATCCGAGTATCCTAAACTGAAAGTTTAATGTTAAAGTTAATGAGAATTATCAGCAGATTAATCTATACCATAAAGGTATATAAAGTTCTGTGTGTTGTTGCAAATGTTGGTAAAGAACAAAAGAGTTATTTTTTTTTAATTGAGTTAGCGATGTTATTTAATTAATTTGAGACAGAAATAATGACAGTTAAATTATTCAGAAGTAAGACAAAAGAGTAGTTATCCAGAGATTGATAAAATTTGTGTGTTAATTTGCCTTCAGTACTTAACAGTTTCAGTATAACCACTATAACAGTTTCAGGGCCCCCCCCCCTCTTTCTCTTATCCATCCGTTCAAACCTTGATGTGTACTGCTCAGATTTGACCAGTAAAGCTAAATTCTATATTATACCTAAGTGTATTAGTGTTTTTCCATCTTTAATAGTAACATTGTATATGTGCTTTCAAAACTGCTAATTATAGGGTAATCTATGCCCGATGTCAGTCTGCTCAACATACAAAAATGTAGTTAGTAGTAATCATTACTGTGTGGTGTTGTGTAAATGTAGTTCGTCCAAATTAGTACAAAAAGAGCAAACTTTAGTTCAGTGGATTTTTCGGATTCCAAACTTTGCCATATACCGTATCGTTACTACGTGTTACTATGCTTGTACATGCACCCACTTGTACAAGGAAAAAACTCACTAATTGCCTAAGTAGGCTGGCGACCGAATTGTTAGTTATAGGTAGCATCTACTGTGTGTACTTCTTGTCCATGCGAAAGAATGATTATACTGTACATTTGCTTGATGCGTCACTGTAGTTATTGACTGAAGATAAGTCCGATTTTGCTTCTATTAGGTACACGCGGTCAACTAATGTACTAGAAATCCTTATTTATAAGGTGAAGCCCGTGAACTTATTACAGTACAGGCTTTGTAGAGCTAACCTACGTCAGATTAGGGCGGTAGTGTTACAAGTGGCTTCCCGGTGACAGGACATCCATCTGTTGTCGGTTACAAATTAATGTAAATACCGAACAGTGGATGTTCAGTGGCACGAATTGCAATAAAGTTTAGCAAAATAAACTGCAGTGTGAGTCAAGTATAATAGTGTGGTATAGTTGGCATTCAATATGGACAGGAACGTAGGCAGGGTAGATGCGCCAAGTGAAATGGAGAATGCGGCTGGCAGTAGCCGGAGTTTACGCGGCCAGATAACAGATGGCGTTAGCGAAAGACAGTTGGCGTACATACAATACCACGAACATGTCAATGAACAGATTGAAAGGTTGAGATCGCCTCGAACACAACAAGGGACAAAACAGGAAGCAGAGGGTGACTTTGTAGATGATAGTGGGTATGTGAACGAATCCACTGACATATTTGATTCACCACAGATAAAGAAAGAACCGAAAGAAACTTCTGAAGTAGAATCGGAACACATCGATCCTGTAGAACAAAACAGTATAAAAATTTTAAGTATGAACGACTTATTTGAACAATTAACCAAACAAATTGCAGGACAGAATGAGCAACTTCAAAATCAAGTCGGCAATCAGGTTAATCAGCTTAAAACACATGTTGATCAGCAGCTCAAAACGCAGAATGAACAGCTCAAAACACACGTTAACGAGCAACTCAAAACACAGGTGGATCAAATTAAAGCACAGGTGGAAGGACAGGGAATTAAAATTAGTAAACAGATAGAACAGGTAGAACAAAAAGTGGGTAATTTAAGTTCTGTGGTAAATACTCTGAAATTTGAAATTGATACCATTAACAAAAATATGGATACTATGCAGGAGGAAATTGGAAACATTAATAGTAGATTTGATGTTGAAATTCTCAACATCCAAGAGAAAGTAGAACCTTTGGTTGAAACTAAGGTAGACGAAAAAGTTTTCGGTCTTAAAACTGAGATCGTAAACGAATGTCAACACGGGATATCGCAATTGAAAAAGGTAGTTTCAGACACTGAAAGTGATTTAAGTAAAAAAGTAACCGGATGTGTTCACAATTGTGAACAAAATACTACGAAAATTCAGGGCAAAATTTTCGATCTGGAGAGCAAAATTAAAGATAGGCCTGGTGTTGTCTGTAATGGCACACCAATTACGAAGCTGTTAGAAGGCGAGGAACGCTTCGATCCGGCCAAGAAACATAACGGGTGGCATCCGTTAGATTTTATCAAAAATTGCGAGAGAGTATTTCCTGAGCACTTGTCTGATCAGGAAAAGATAAACGTAGTAATTAGCGCCTTAGCAGGTGACGCTAAGCGCTGGGGAATAAATTTAAATACCGAACGAATGACTTTCGAAGAATTCAGGCAAAGATTTACGGAAGAATATTGGTCTGAACAAAAGCAGGACCATTTATGGCGCGAGTTTATCATGGCCAAACAGCATGATAACCGGGGCAGAAATTCTTTGAAAGATTTCTGTGAGTATTGGTACCGGAAATTGACACACCTAAGAGGTAGAAGATCAGATTCGGAAATTATCTGGGAGCTATATAAAAAGCTTCCGGAGGATTCAAAAAGGTATGTAGGAAGCAATCATCGCAGCTTCCAAGCATTTCTCGAAAGAATCGAAGACGAAGATCATTGGCGCGAAAGTCGTGCCAATTATCAAAGTTTTGGTAACCGTAATAACCGACACAATGACGAACGAAATGACGGCGATGGATTTCGCGTCAATGTAATACAGAGAGGAAGAGGCAGAGGAAGAGGTAGAGGAAATAATCCAGGTCGCGGTAGAGGGTATACCGCGCAAAATAATAACGACGCGGGAAACTAATTTCCGCGAACGTTGCGGGCCAAACGGAAGCGGACAATATATACCGGCCCCGATTCAAGAAAAGATACCGGACCGACCGTAATGTAATAAGACAGGCTAGGGACGAGCGTGGAACGCCGCGACGTGTTGTGGCGAAACAAGCGTCAGGTGCGAGCCAGAATGAATCATCGCTGCCGCACAGAGCGCTACATGTTAACAGGCGAGTGGAGCATCAGAGGGCAACGGCCCAGCCTAGCCGAACATCTGTTCGGAAAGAAGCCGCCAGCAATACGGCAGCAGTAGATACGAACATAGCCGTCAGAGCTAAAGAAAATTTTACGAGTGATAATTCCGTGGCAAAGGAAACAATAATTGAAACTGTAAATACACAGAGAGGTGCGGTTAGCAGTGTTTGCAATGAGATAAAAGGCGAGGATAAACTAGCAGAAGTAACTGATTGGCGTGTGCAGATCGATGATCTGTACAAGGGCCTAAAGCAATGTGAGTGGGAGGATTTTAAAAGGGAGTATGAGGCGAAGAAATTAGTTGGTGGAAAGAGAGATAGTAGGGACGTCCATAAAGTGACGTGGCCCAAATTTGAAGAGGGGAGAATAAATAGCGCCGCGCAAAGTACGCGTGCTGCCAATAGGATGAAGGTTAATGATAGGAAGGATTTGGAGGATGAAATCCTCCGCATTGATGAAGAAATAACTTCTGCTAACAGTCCGCCAATAGTACAAGCTGCTACCGAGAGGCACCGTGTAGAAGGGGTAGATGATTACCTGAAAGTAATTAAAGTCCACGAGAATTACACCAAATATGAAGTCACAGTGGATGTGAATAAAGCTGAGGATGAGGCCGTTTTGCCAAAAGAGGAGATTGAATTAAAATCTAAGCCTGACGACAATACAGAGGAAGAACTTAGTGCCTGTCTCAGAAAAGCTTTTATGTTAGAACCTGAAAGCGATCCGGAATGGTCGGATTCCGACGATAGTTCAGATGATGATAGATACGTAAATACAGACGAAAATGAATGTACTAACTCTCCCTATTGTGCGAAAGTAGCGTACTTAAGTGAATCTGATGTTGGGGAAGAGAGTAGTGGTGATTCTAGTGAAGATGAATTTTCAGGTGTAAAAGAAACTGAATATACTTTTACTGAAAGAGGGTATGAGAAAATCAGTGAAAATAATAGGGATGCAGTTAATTGTGGCATTGTACCTAATGAGGAAGAAACTTCAAAGCAAAATCCAGACGTTGAGACCGAACAAAGAAAGAAAGAGCCACCTGACGACTCTGTGTTTATTTTGCGAAGAGTTCAAGTAAGCAAAGACTTTGAACTCCAGAAGCCTAAGAAGCCACCAGACTTAAGTGACTGTTTTATGAACCAGAAAAGACTGCCTTGTTAATAAAGAGATTAGGGGGCAGGATGTTGTATTTTTATATATTATTAATATTATGCATGACTTTATTATTACTGTAACTCAGTTTTATCTGAAAGTGAATTATTGTTTGTTGAATTAGAGCCTGGGGCAGATTTATATTGGATTTTGAGAATGTCATGAACACCTTACATCATGAAACTACAGGATTTCCACCGGAAGAAATTTTGTTAGGCAGAAGTAGTAAAAGTTTAATTGAAGAAAAACTAGAGTTTCCACCTTGTACAAGTTTGGGATTGGATCAAAAGAAAGAATTGGTGATAAAAAGGGCAAAGCAAAAAGCTGAATCTAGATCTAAAAGACACAATAAAAATTTAAAAGTTTCAAAATTTAAAATTGGAGATTATGTTCTTTTAAAAACCCACGAAAAGTCTAGTGAACTAAACCATGAAATTTCAAAATTTAAGTATATTTATAATGGACCATATGTAATACAGAATATTCCACACGACAATGCTTACTACCTGATCTACCCAAAATCCAAAAGACCTTTAGGCGTAAGAAATATTGTGGACCTAAAATTGTATGTACCTAGGAACGAGTAAATGTGCTGTATCTTATGCTGAACCCAAATTATTCTAAATGTATCTAATCTTTGTAAATGTCTGTATACCCTTGAAAGTGTGCTAATGTAGTTATGTGAGTTTCAGATTACCAATTGTACTGTAACTGTAAAAATGTATGGAGAAAAGGACTGAAAAGAAAGGATAAATGCTATCAGTCAGATAAAAGATGGGACTGTCAAAATGAAAATGGGCAGTGTATGAACCATAATATGAAGGACTGCCAAATACCAATGAGGGCAGATAAATAATCGATGGAAAATTGTAAATGTGATCCAGGAGATGTCACCATATGAAGTGAAAAGGACTGCCCAAATCCGCATAATAGGCAGCAAATATGTGTAGTTAATTTTCTGAATATATGTGTGTGTGTTTTGTTTAGTAAGTAAGAAAATGGACTGCTATTCAAAGCATGCAGCGATAAATTATTTTATAGTGTATACAAAATATGCAATTGTTTTTGTAGTTAAATGTTTGTATTCCAGAATTTTAAATTATTTCTTTGAGAAATTCAGAAAAAATGAGTAAATTGCTATTTTAGTGAGGTTATGATGGGAAGTTGGACTGTGCAAAAGGCACTTGAGTAAATGACAAGTAATTATTCTAGAAGTATTAAAAAAGTGTAAACCTATATACAGTGAGCAAAAGGAAATATGTAGTGTAAATCTTTTTGAACAATTAAGTAAAGACTCGGAACCACTGTATAATTGTAAGATTTATTAGTGTTCCCATAAAATTTAGACTTAAGAAAATTTTCTGGAAACAGGGGCATGTGTAACGACAATTATACGTATAATAAATTTTTTTCTTTATGAATTTAGATAAATTAATAATAGCAATGTGTTGAATTTCTTTTTCGATTCTTTTCGTGTCATGTTAAAGAAACTGTGTGTAACTTTTGAAACGAATATTATTATTTCTGTTAGATTTCAAATAATGTGGTAATCAAAGGGAAGTGTATTTAGTGTTAAAACTATTGTAAGATGTGAAAATTGTAATTTATACACTTGGTCCATACGTAGGTAATGCGTTAGGATATGTGTAGTAGAAAACCTGTGGTGAATACCCTACCTGTAGGGGAGCGGGAAAAGGTGGAGGCAGGCGAGGCGGGAAAACGCACACTAGCGCGGTTCTGCACAACGGGCTCAGTAACACAGTCGGAGGCGAGCAACAGTCGGAAGTACACGTACTGTACCGAGGAGGCTACCCAGGAAAAGTGGATTCCATTGAGCCTCGGATGAACCGATTCCGACGACTACTTGGCATGGCTATATTCTGAGGCACAAAATTGGAAAAATTACGACGCTAAGAAGATGGAAAGTGCCGATGTTGTGTGAGCCTTAGCCGTGCTTGTATGTGTGCCGTGCTGCCCGCTATCTCGCTGCCCGCCATCCGCCGCACTGTCTTGCACAGGTCAAACATTTATTTCATCTTTAGAAGTGTATCTGTGTGGACCAGTATCGAAACTGTTTCTAATGGTTCAATAATAATGTGACTTTTACCAAAATTGCTTTAGCCATGACTTATCCTGATCACTGACCTAGACAGGATCCTTACCTCGTATTGTGCAATCCGAGTATCCTAAACTGAAAGTTTAATGTTAAAGTTAATGAGAATTATCAGCAGATTAATCTATACCATAAAGGTATATAAAGTTCTGTGTGTTGTTGCAAATGTTGGTAAAGAACAAAAGAGTTATTTTTTTTTAATTGAGTTAGCGATGTTATTTAATTAATTTGAGACAGAAATAATGACAGTTAAATTATTCAGAAGTAAGACAAAAGAGTAGTTATCCAGAGATTGATAAAATTTGTGTGTTAATTTGCCTTCAGTACTTAACAGTTTCAGTATAACCACTATAACAGTTTCAGGGCCCCCCCCCCCCCCCCCCTCTTTCTCTTATCCATCCGTTCAAACCTTGATGTGTACTGCTCAGATTTGACCAGTAAAGCTAAATTCTATATTATACCTAAGTGTATTAGTGTTTTTCCATCTTTAATAGTAACATTGTATATGTGCTTTCAAAACTGCTAATTATAGGGTAATCTATGCCCGATGTCAGTCTGCTCAACATACAAAAATGTAGTTAGTAGTAATCATTACTGTGTGGTGTTGTGTAAATGTAGTTCGTCCAAATTAGTACAAAAAGAGCAAACTTTAGTTCAGTGGATTTTTCGGATTCCAAACTTTGCCATATACCGTATCGTTACTACGTGTTACTATGCTTGTACATGCACCCACTTGTACAAGGAAAAAACTCACTAATTGCCTAAGTAGGCTGGCGACCGAATTGTTAGTTATAGGTAGCATCTACTGTGTGTACTTCTTGTCCATGCGAAAGAATGATTATACTGTACATTTGCTTGATGCGTCACTGTAGTTATTGACTGAAGATAAGTCCGATTTTGCTTCTATTAGGTACACGCGGTCAACTAATGTACTAGAAATCCTTATTTATAAGGTGAAGCCCGTGAACTTATTACAGTACAGGCTTTGTAGAGCTAACCTACGTCAGATTAGGGCGGTAGTGTTACAATGTGTTTCTCAACGAATACTTCCTCCCGGAGCGGTTCAAGAAATGAAAACTGGCTTGACAGAGATGTGAGACAATGGCACTCAAGGACTCCGCAACAGTTTGGTACCAGAGTGAATAACGGATGCTAAATATGCATTAGTATCCGAGGACGGCATATTCCTTAATGAGACTCCGATATCAGCCTTTACGTTGGGAAAGTCTGATCTGTGTCAAACATGAACGTTATTTATATCTGTTGTGCTGTTTTTTCCATGTGGTGTAATCCGTGCCACTGTATGTATACCAATCAACCTGTGTTACGTATGAACTGAATTTCATGTCTTCCATCATTTCCTTTCATTAATCATGTCCAAGAATGTCTCCGTCCCTTAGCAACTGCCAAGTAGTGTGTATTCTCTGTATGAGGAAAGATTATGGTGCTAGTCTCTTTGCCGGCCGGTGTGGCCGTGCGATTCTAGGCGCTTCTGTCTGGAACCGCGTGGCCGCTACGGTCGCAGGTTCGAATCCTGGCTGGGGCATGGATGTTTGTGATGTCCTTAGCTTAGTTAGGTTTAAGTAGTTCTAAGTTCTAGGGGACTGATGACCTCAGATGTTAAGTCCCATAGTGCTCAGAGCCATTTGAACCATTTTTTGCTAGTCTCTTTGTGGTATCGATAGCTACGATGCCACTGCTTAGGTTGGCACTACGAGAGACACAGACGACAGCGCCCTCTAGCCGGCACTGTCGAGGTCTACGAGCTCCGCGACTGCTTCAGCCCATTTGATCAGGTGTAGCCAGCCAGAACACTTTGCTTCAGCATCTCACCTACGTACAAAGTTATGTAATCGTTTACCACCTTGTTTTTGCACCAGTAAACCACGTTCTAGCAGTACCGACTTCTGTTAACTTTTCCCGTTCTTACCCCCGCGCCGCCTCCCAGGCGGGATACAAAACTCTTATTCAGAAATCGTATTTTAATGTTGTTTGTTTCTGAGAAGATCGTTAGCGCTATACGGATTTGGTAATGGTTCATGCGTCCACGTGAGCTTTCAAAATTGTTTTGTAGGCAGGCATGTTATATCTGAACACACCGGTTATTAGGGACAGCCCGACATTCATGTTTTATGAAAGCTTGACAGGATGTCAAATGCAGATAAATGCGCGATAACTGAATTATATGTGGTATTTGTTTTTATAGTGATTAACCCCAAACCATTGCTGGGCTGAAAACAGCCACTCAGAGGCCAATGATAGCATCGATGTTCCGTCTCTTCAGTGGATCATGCAGAATTGCGCTATTCGTCTGCGCCACATCATCGTCAATGATGACAGTCACATCGAACATATCATAACCTAAATCCGAATGTCGGGAGCGACGTTTACATGTTGAATAAAGTGTGTGCGCGCCTTAGTTTGTAATTAATTGTTCCATTTAGTTCAATAACTGCCACCCTGTAGAACAGTAACGGCAGTTATGAAGCATATTTTGCCCCTGCCCTCTGGAGCAGAGTTCAGAAAAGAGCGCCCTTGTCGGCAATGGTCACCCACCATCCAAGATCGAGAGGGAATGGCTGATTCTGTGAAAGAGACATTGCTTTCGCCAATCTGTACCAACTGTTTTCCTAGGTATCCTACAAAGCACTTCTGCCCCTTCCATGTAGCCCGTAACTTATAACATTGGAATTGCCTTCTTTTTTCCAAAAATGGAGGTTTGTGAACGTACAGTTGCAATATCCCGCGGTGTGGGAGATTTTGAAACCGATCTGAGTAATGAACCTACCCAGACTCCTTCACACTCCTCTTAAGACCCCACGTTAACTGTAAATTACGCAAAGGAATAGCTATCTTGAAATTCCCTAAAATAGATTCATAAGGTGGACAAATGCAATAATCCTACTTTATAAGTATCCATTCAGTCAATAGAATAAATCAGTGAACTGAAGGGAACTACGCGCTCTTTCAAATAAAAATGCAGCAGAAACATATTTAATTATTATTAGTTATATATTTATCATATTAATCAGTTACAAAGTATCACCATCAGCGGTCTACGAAAAAAGAAACGAAATTAATTGTTGACGGCAACTAAACGGAGGAATGGTTAATGTGTTCTGGCTACACATTAAATCATTATTAATGGCTCTGAGTACTACGCGACTTAACTTCTCAGGTCATCAGTTGCCTAGAACTTAGAACTAATTAAACCTAACTAGCCTAAGGACATCACACACATCCATGCCCGAGGCAGGATTCGAACCTGCGACCGTAGCGGTCGCTCGGTTCCAGACTGTAGCGCCCAGAACCGCACGGCCACTCGGGCCGGCAAATCATTATTCCAATACAATCCAACGATTAAGTTAGAAATTCCAGTTGTCGATTGGATAGCAAATGAAACTATAATAAGGCATGAATTGCGGAGCTGTAGTGACGGTACGCTACATGTGTAAACATTGACCCCTATTTAATGAGTAGTCCTCCTGTATACTCTCACCTGTCTGTTATGACGGTAAGTCGTAGGTCCGTGCTCGTAGAGGAGAATCAGAATCTCACTCGTTAGGACTCGGATACTTCCAAGCGCCACGAAGTCTCGAACCAGCGACCTGGCTCCATCGACCAACAAACCAACAGGGCAGCTTCCTCTTCCACCAGCTCCCGATTCGGCGATTTGCGCCAGTCTGACCGGGAACGCCAATCAGGAAACTGTTACTCTTTTCCACAAATAGCGTGTCAGTGCCACAGTCAACAAATCCCCACGCTGGAGTGTCAGTCATGGGTCAATCCTCGCTAGTTCGTCCTAGGAATTTCCTTCTGATGTTAGCCGGCGATGGGCGAATCATAGTTTAAAACTTCTGAATTTCCTTAGGCCAAACCATATTCCCAGACTTCTGCCATAAATTGTAGTGTCCCAGCAATCACTTGAAACTGTAGCCATCGACCATCTCAAAAGACGAGTCGTGCCATAGGCCGCTAACCCCGACTTAGTGAAAAGGCCGGTAGGTTGATTGAGCTTCCGTCGGTGGTCACTGGACACGCACAAGCCAGCACAAAGCTTTGAATGCCTACGACGCACCTGCCGTATCCAGAGCAGTGTGCAACCTGTGCATTTTTCACGTATTCACAGACTGGAACTATTAGCTGCCTCACCGAGGACCATTGAAATTTTATAAATTCATGTGTCTGTAATAAATCAACATAATGAGACGGTAAGAAGATATAAATAAAGTGTCCCGTCTACCTTCAGTGGTGACAACGGGCAGATAAATTTTATACAAATAGGAGGAGGCAAGCCAGACGCCTTGTAACCTTCCACGGTGACTTCTTGTACATACTAATCATACCTACTTGACAGAAAAATGAAAAATATCTGAATGTCTTTGCAGGATAAATGTAATTACTGGGTAGTGCTCCGTTTTTATAAATGACGATACACTGGACTGATTTTAAAATTTTGCTTGCATAGTTTTGCTGTGAGCGGCGCCTAGTATTTTGGTGTGAGATAAACATGTTTCACACCGAAATACAGAGTTTCTAGAAGTCAGAGTTGTTAATAACATGAATTAAATGCCTTAGGTAAGTTATTTCTGCGTTTCTCGCTATTTAAACGAATATAATAAACGCTCTTGTTTGAAATAACACGGTGTAAACACGTGTAACGCAGCTACACATAATGGAATGAAGCAACCGCTCGTAACACGAAGGTAGAAAAGGTCACCAGACAATTACCCGCCAACTGCGTGCAAATAACCTTGTGATAACAGCGAATTTCATCGCTGCTCTGTCGCAGAATATACTACGACTGTCTCGCTGGAGGGTAAAAACTGTTGGCTATAAATTTGCTTCTATTGAGGAAATGGTGTGTAAATTTGTATAGTGACATCAAGTTGTAATGGCACAAAATGTCATGGGAGCCCCTGAGGCCGAATGACGCTAATGATTAATAAATTACATGGTGAGTAAGCAAAAATTAGGGGTGAAATATGGTGCCTGGTGAGCTTCATTTATTCAGAACCCACAATGTAGTCATCCCTTGAACATTAGTGCGATGGCGTGATGCCAGTTTCTGCATAGCCTATGAGCCTCTTATATTTTGGATCATTACCGACACAGTTATATTCATATTTAGGCCACTATCTAACAAAATCCATTTTATTACCAGTGATCTGGAGTCTCCAACGACTTGAATCACTACCGTAGAACACTCATTCCACATAGAAATTGCAAAACCAGCTATGATTTGTGTGCTTGGGGACCCATACAATAAAGGGGAAGCCACCCATATTCGGTGTAGGCACTGAATTCTCTGGATATTTGTCTGTTGCACAGTCTCACAAAGGAATGGGTTCAGTAACTTATTGTAGTAGCAAAACATGTCACAGCTGTTTACATGTTACTGAAATATCAAGATCGTAAATCTCGGGGAAGGTGCTTTATTTCACCCTCGTTTGCATGAAACCAGTTTTATACATTTATTAACGTGGGAACTGGGTCTTAATCATCTTGGGATACGTAATTTGTGATGTCTTCTGCGCTGTTCAGTCAACCTGCGCACCTGCAATGGTTTCAGGACAGTATCAACAAGCTTTACTTTTAGATGACCATATGGTCCACCGAAAACACCGAATGACGGTCTAAAAAAATTGAACAGTTCATAGTTGCATAACGAATTTTTGGACTGGATGACTTCCGATGTAAGGCACGAAAAACACTCGTCGTGTCACATTAGGAGTTTACATTGTTTATTACTCCACTCCGCGTTGTAAGGGATAGCCAAATGAAAACCAGACAGATGGAAAAAAGTAAGGAATCTGTCGTTATGAATCTGTTGTTATTTCAAAATTAATTCCGTAACTGTAAACACATGTATCCCCCTGTGAGAGGAAAAAAGAAGGAAAAATGTTTGCTATTGCCTATGGAACTATGATTGTACCCAGGCGTGCGTCTCATCGCCCGAAGCAATTTGACGTCCACGAATGTCTTTCTTCAGGGTCGTAAAAGTACGAAGATCACATGGGAAATGATCGGAAATCAATGGAGGATGTGTAAGGGGTTCCCAGCGAAACTTCTGCAGAGTAGTCGACACAACTTTAACAACACATGCGCCCATTTAGTTGCTTGCAGACGTTTCGCTGGGAAGCCCTTACACATCATCCACACAGTCCCGATTTCCCCCAACGTGATATCCATATTTTCGGCAACCTGAAGAAAGACGTTCGTGGCCGCCGTTTTGCTTCGGACTAAGAGGTACACGCCGAGCTAGAATCACGTTTCCGTAGGGAACCACAAACATTTTTCCATGAAGGCACTGGTCGTCTTACCTCACAATGGTATAAATGCCAGTAGTGCGCTGGTCGACCTCTTGCACTCATGCAAGCAGTTATTCGACCTGGTACTGATTGACAGAGTTGATGGATGCCCTCCTGGGAGATGTTCTGCCAAATTCTGTCCAATTAACGCGTTAGATTATCAAAATCTCGAACTGGATGAAGCGCCCTGCCCATAATGCCCCAAACGTTCTCAATTGGGGAGAGATCGGGCGACCTTGCACGCAGTAATTCCTCGGATCAGTTTGCAGTGATAAAAGCTATAGAAAGAATAATTTAAAATTAAGAATAGAATTTTTAGAGGGGAAAATAGCGTAGAATGAGAGTTCGGTAATTGCAGATCAATACTATAGTATATCAGCAGGTAGTTTAACGTCTAAGTACAGCAAAGCCACCGAAGCTCCTTCATGGAGAAGTCAGTGACGTTAAACTCTTGTGATGACAAACCTATAAAAAGGCCTGATCGTCATTATTTCCGCCTTTTTTCCTTGATTGTTTCGTTAAAGGGCGGCGAACCCGCGTCAGTCAGCGAGACAATAATTAGGTTGGACTTTATCGTGTTAAGATTCACGATGAACTGTTAGAATATTACGGAGATTGACTGTTGGTAGCAACGGAGTATTAAGAGGATTTTAGGACTTTAGTGCTAGATTGGAACTTTACGGACATATAGACGACAGAAACTCAAATTATCTGCTGATACGAGTGAATTCAGAGGTACCGGTATTCAGATATTAACGTGTGGACTTCTGAAAGTGTCGTGTGCCGTTAGTTACGAATCTGGACGTAGAGCGCGTGCATATCGGCATTTGCGGACTATTTAGATTCCTCGAGGCTAGGAACCTTCTAAATAGACCATCATCCATCACCATCTTAATCCTTGAATATAGAGTGAAAGTGAAACACAAGAGTGTTGTACTTATTTCATTTACCTAGTACTAATCAGTGAAGGTTTTACGGAACCAAAGCTATTCAGCAGTAAGTCAACACCATCTAGCAGAAAGCACAGGCATTAACTAACACGCTAACTGAAGTGAACGTTTACGTGTTTTACGGACTGCTTAATATGATCTTTTGTGACTCTTTGACGTCCCCACTCCCTCCGAAAGGTGGCGCAGGCCGTCTTAATCATAAAAGGGGTGAGTTTTAGCCGGGCAAATTACTAAATAAAAGCGATATGTACAAGACTCGCAGTAATAGCAAAACGCAAGGCCCGCACCTCATCGGAGAGTCATCGCTGTCACGTCGGGAAGTAAAGCCTAAAAACCTACCGACGATACGTATCTACGACCAGACGTCGACGTGGAGTACCTAAAAAGGGAACGACAAGAGAGTTGGGGATGCTTCAACGCCAAGGGAGGAGTTACCAAGTACGAAGACAAGCAGTAGAAATTCTCGACGTGTGTGGCCGGGCATTGTCTTACTGAAATGTAGGCTCAGGATGGCTTGCCATAAAGGGCATCAAAACAGGATGTATAATATCGTCCAATGAAATGAAATGCCATCCTGGTTTCAGTCAGTATAACCGCCGCAGTCAGGTTGGTACCCCATAGCTTGCCGAGGCGTCTCCAGACACGTCTGTGCTGGTCATTGTGGCTCAATTCAAAGCGGGGCTCATCGCTGAAGACAATTCCGCTCCAGTCAATGAGATTCCAGGCCGAATGTGCCCAACACCGCTGCAGAAGGTGTTGTTGCTGTACAGAGGTCAGTGGCAGTCGGCGCAAGGAGCGTCGGGAGCTCCCGTTTCTGTGAGCCGCCTGTTACGGGGAGTTGGAACACTCTGTCCCGACAATGTTGAATTTAGTGACTTGGCTACCCTGTATTTCAGGAACTACTCTAGCCATTGAGAAACATTTACAGGACATTAAACTGTATTTTTGAGTCTATTGAAGTACAATAATTGCATTTCAGCCACTGCTTTCGGAAATACAATTTTTTAATTACACAGTTAATTTTTTTTGCACGTTATCCTAAATAATTCTAATTGTACATGACATTATGTTCTTCCTTTAGTTCAGTAGACATAGGATATGTATGTTATTACTCCCTGAAAATCTGAATACGCCGCTCGAAGTGGTTTCTGAGATTTAGGGAAAATGCAACAGAAAATTTTCAGGAATGGCTTCCAAAGTTTCAAAAGAATGTAACTCACTTATAATATGTTTTTTTTTTTTTTACTTTTAGTCACTCAGAAGCACCCTGCACCATACTGTATATTACCCTTTTGATCTTTTTCCAAGTTTTTTCTTCTTTTCTTCTTTCTGGAGTCCTTAGTGGCGAACTGTGCTGCATACTCTGCTTTATCAATGCGAACCTTGTCCCTCCATTAAAGTTCTCTGATGCAGTTTTCTCCACCAGTACACTTTCCTCGAGGTTTGTTTTATCAGAAGTAGCCTTATTCGTTTTCATATTACCTAGTGCAACTACCTAATTACGAAATCTTTCTGCAAGTACACTCATAATTCTTTGACAGTTACATTCCTTTATTTTCGTATTATATATTCATCGGTGGGAAACGGGTAGTTCAAGTATTCCACTTACGAACGTGCTTACAAAACATGGCCCAGTATGCTGACGGTGAACCTGCACTATGGGTCTGTTGTGTTTATCACTGTTCTATAACCACTTTTCATCTGTTGCCGTTACTTGTGTTGGATATAAGTTCTCTATGTTTTATAAATTACTTTGGGAAGACAGACATATCTACTAATTTGCATAATCATATTTTCACGGCGCAATGATTGTTCCATAAAATTTCGGGCACGCAGCAGCACAAATTTCATTTGTTCTTCTAACATTTAGGCTGCATATAGTGCAGCCATCTTCGGAGTGAGCCGAGGTGACTGACGCTCCAACACTTGGTCCGTCCTTTTACACACGCGGTCCGCCTACTGTGCATGAGGCCTCAGATACAGTGGCACCAGAGACGCTGATTGGCGGCAAAGAGGTATAACATATGTCTGAAATTATATCTATGGCTGCGCTGTCGCTCCACACGTGATACCGCTATATCACTGCGAGCTACACCGTCGCGACGTCTTCGTGTCTTATAAAAAATGCCAGATTGCATGATTTGTCCAAGCTGAAGCCTCTATCTCTATTAATTAAATTCGCCGCCAACCGAATTTCAATTGCTTCTTTCACTACTGATCCCAGAGGCAGTTGAAATTACGTTGGCGACAAATTTAACTGTCAGGGGCAGCGGCTTCAGCTTGGACAAATCTTGGAATCTGGCACTTTCTGTAATAAATTCAAAAGACGTCACGACGGTGCAGCCCGCAGTGACACATCGATATCGCCGTGTGGATCGACAGCGCGGCCATGGATCTAATTTCAGGCGTGTGTTACACCACAATTGAAAGAAAATCAGCCCTCGGTCACTATTTTTAACAAATTAACCTTGTTTCGACACTGCTAGGAGTGTCTTACTCCGAATTTAAAACAAAGAATGGTCTATATTCTATAACATGGTCACATAATTATGACTAAAAATGTATGATTATAAGTACGGAAAAACTGGCAGTACTTATATGTCATTTATTAAATAATAAATATGCCAAAAGGGCATTAGTCACAAAGATATTTAAGATAAAGAAAACTGTGATGGCGAACCAAAGGGCTGCTCGTTACGTTTCGCAACCTCCATCACGCAATGTAACGGGCAGCCCTTAGTCGCTCGCCATAACAGTTTTCTTTATCTTAAATATCTTTGTGACTAATGCCCTTTTGGCATATTTATTATTTTATAAATGACATAGAAGTATTGCCTGTCTTTCCATACTTATACTCTATCATACATTTTTAGTCATAATTCTGTGACCATGTTATAGAATATAGACCATTCATTGTTTTAAATTCTGAGGAAGACACTCCTAGCAGTGTCGAAACCAGGTTAATTTGTTAAAAATAGTGACTGAGGGCTGATTTTCTTTCAATTGTAACTACTCACGGTCTCTGAACGTGCAGCCATGCAAAAGATTTTGTGATATGTTACACCTCTTTGCCGCCAATCAACGTCTCTGGCGCCGTTGCCTTTGAGGACTCGTGCACAGAAGCCCAGTTGGCGGGTTTAAAAGGACGGAGCAAGTGCTGGAGCGTCAGTCACCTCGGCATAATCTGAAGACGGCTGGATGATCTACAGCCGAAACATTAGAAGAAGAAGAAATTTATGCGGCTGTACGCCCGTAGTTTCATGGAACATATCTAGAGATTGTCAGATAGATGGAAGCCGTCATAATAAAAAGGAAGAAAAGGTTTTCTGCAGAAATTACTACTACTGGTTTCCCACACTATTCGTTACCACCGATAATTAAACTCAAATATTTCGTAATTCATTATGAAATTATCGAAAACTTCATTCCCAGATTGATAGCATAAGCATTAAAACGGAAGCATGGATACTTCATTGTTTCAGTGACATCGGAACGTGCCCGCTTACCTGAGGTGTCTCTTACTGGCAGAACGTGCACGCACGGCTCAGAGCGGGCAGTTCGGAACAAAAGCGAGTGGGCAGACTTGGGTGCATACAGCACGGTATCCGGGCCGCGTGTATCACGAGTGGCCGGTGTTTGCCGATGGCGAGTGAAAACAGCACGCAGCGGCTGCGCGGGTCTGGCTATGCATTTCAAGTAGAGTAGCGGAGGCAGAGTCGGCGGTGGCACCGGCGGTCGCTGGTGGGTGATCGGCGACGAGTCGCCAGCTCGTACTGTGCGCGTAGCAACGCGCCACTCTGCTGGACGGCAGCTGTGACTGCGCCGCGATGAACTGCCGTCAGCCCGCCGATGGGCTACGAGGACTGCAGGACGTTCGGACGCCGTATTATTACCTATATGAAGATGGCATCTGTTCTTTCGGACATGCCCCAAAGAACAGATGCCTTCTTCATATCGTTTAAGGGGGGTAGGACGTCAAACGGACCGACTTGCAGCAGGAGAGGCACCACAGGACATTTTAATTTCCACTGTCTATACTTTTACAAATAAATTCATAAAACTTTGTCAGCATGACCAGGAAGGATTCAGAATTCACACTCATAGCAGTGGAAGTTCGAAAACATAACGAAGTAATTTTTTTTACATGTGAAATTTCATCTTTTTTTTCCACTTACTAATGGCAGAATTTGTTGCTATAAATACACTTTTCTTCATAAGTAAGAGAGATGCTTCGATGAAGTTTGCACAGCATACAAACCATACTTAAAGGTGTACGAAACTCTAGAATTTTCGAAATCTATTTGTTGTGTACATATTTCCGCGTAGTCAGCGCATACACAACTTTCCCACTAGAGCGCAGGTTCGAATCCTGCCTCGGGCATGGATGTTTGTGATGTCCTTAGGTTAGTTAGGTTTAACTAGTTCTAAGTTCTAGGGGACTAATGACCTCAGCAGTTAAGTCCCATAGTGCTCAGAGCCAACCCACTAGAGCGCGGCCCGCTAAGCACAACAGCGCAGGCGCAGCGCTCGTCCGTGTCCGCACTACGAGATGGCGCTGCCATAGAGACGGACCAAATTCTGCTTCCGCTGATCCGCGTATCAATATGTAACGCAGCCAATGAGAGTGCTGCTAACGGAGAACCTTTTCTCCTCGCGGATCACACTCGCGCAGTGGTACCTGAACGCGTGTGGTATTATAATGAGTGTACAGGCCTCCGATTAGTCAGTCTGCATTAGTCTGTACCAGTCTATAGTCAAGTTTCAGTCTGCGCCTAATAAGATTACCATATTCCTCATGAAGATAAATGACTAGACACTTTGTCAAGTATCAGAGAGATGTGAGAATAAGATTAACGTACCAAGACCAAAGGAACTTCAGATTGTCAATTGTAAACAGCATCCAGAACCAAGTTAAGTTATTTCTATGCTTTTTGTTATTTTAATAAATGTGTGTGAAAATTAATCAAGTTCTGTTTAAAGTTGGTCACCGTCAATCTGCTACTCTAAGCGTGCAAGTGGCATTTCTATCGTCTGACCTAACGGCAGAAGATCAAACACACCACGATAAGACCACGACACATATTGCTGACACTCGCCTACTTCGTTAGAGCGACAAGTCAAATAATCTGATGGTGTGTGTGCCGAATGTCTTACAGCACGCACACCACACCATTAAAAACTGTGGTAAAAATTGAGGTAATTAACTATAAAATTTGTGTGTCTTCTTTTTTTTTCTTAACATGAAGTTTGAAATATAACAGCTCATTTGTTTTTTCATAAATGAAATAAATTCTAGAGTTTCATTCACCTGTAAATATGGTATGTATGCTGCGCAAAATTCATCGAAGAATCTCTCTAACGTATGACGAAAAGTGTACCTATAGCAACAAATGCAGCCGTTAGTAAGTGAAAAAATGATGAAATTTCACACGTAAAAAATGTTTTCTAACTTCCACTTCAATGAGTGTGAATCCTGAATCCTTCCTGGTGATGCTGACAAAGTTTTATAAATTTATTTGTAAAAGTATAGACACTGGAAATTAAAATATCCTGTGGTGCCTCTCCTGCTCCAAGTCGGCCCGTTTGACGTCCTACCCCCTTAAGGCTAACCGGCCGATGACCTTCTTCAGTGCGGAAGCACTCGAATATCCTGAACTCTTACGGGACTCGGTGGATTGTCTGCCGCGAGTAATGGGTATAATGGCAGGGACACTACGAATGTAGTGTGTGGACAATAAGTTGAGAATGTGGGTCTCACGGGGAGCGTACCGGCGATAAGTCCCTGCAGTCGCACTATCCTCTGTGCCCGCGGTGGCTCAGATAGATAAAGCGTTTGTACGCAGGAGATCCCGGGTACGGGTCCCGGTCGGGGCACACATTTCCCAACTGTCCCCGTTGATTTATATCAACGCCCGTCAGCAGCTAATGGTGTTGATTTAATTGTAATTTCATATTATTACCTTTCTCTGAAATCTGAAGGAAGAAGGAGAGAAGGAAGGAAGGAAGAAAGGAGGAAGACTGGGTTTAACGTCCCGTCATTACAGAGGAGAGTCTCGGAATGTGTCAAGAATGGGGAACGAAATCGGTCGTTCCCTTACAAAGAAACCATCCCGGCATTTGTTTTGAGCGATTTAGGGTAGTCACGATGCTTTAATCTACGGGCCACCTCGCTCGGTTTTCTCTGAAATCATTTCCGCGTTTCCTATTAACAACTAAAATACTTTTTACCCCTTCCTATGATACGGAATGGCGTCATTTTCGATAGACAGACATAAGTGCACAGCACGTAAGATAGCAATCCTCACAGCCTCTAGCTTCGGTAAGGGCCTCATCTCGACGAGGATGAGGGTCCACAAATTTCTTCAGCCGAAGCCACTCAGAGACGACTACAGATTAGAAATTTCTGGGATGGTCCAAAGCGACCAGTGTGATGATGTAAAGGGTTGACTAACGTTTTGTTCCGTGAGCTCACTAAACAGCTGTTGGAGTAATATTAGTAAGAACTCCGCTAACAGCTGACGAAATAGTTGTTTCATGGCCTAAAATCGCATCGTCAGGTGCAACTCACAAGGTAAAGACCAAAGTTCAGTGTCACTACCTTTTTGGATCTTAAGATTAATAAAGGAATGTCTAAAATATACTCACAACGTTAAACCATCATAGGTATACCCCTCGATCCTAGTCAAAATTTAGTGTTCAGTGAATATTGTCAATACTATGGCGAGCAAAAGCTAACGAAGGCGTACACCATTCATTTAGGACAAACTGCTGATTGGTGAAAGTTGCTGTTACAGAGCCATGTTTAAAATTTTCCTGCGTGTAAAAATAAAACAAAAAATTCTACAGTGAGAAGACGCTAAATTTTTTAAAAAGGCGACAAATTGTCACTGCTAACATGATTAGTCGTGGCACTATTTTCTATATGGAACATATCAGGTGGCAGAGTCTTACTGGTGTGATAGCAGAGCGTCCCGGTGTAGGGCAAAATAATACCAGACCTCACGAAGGACAAAGAGAGACTACTTGGCTGGCGGAACGGAAACTGTTCATGTCGACAGTGTGACGTCGTATACTCCTAACTAGGAGCGCTGGGTCACTACCTTTACAAGAGAGAATAATACAGAATTCTATTACGTACTAATACCTAATAGTATAAACAATAAAAATTAGCTAGAATGCTATGCTGCATTAATTCTAATTGGCTATTCAACGTGGGCTGCGCATTTCCTTTTTTGTACCTAAAAATTTCTGTTTCCTGTCATATATTCAGAATGTGCCTTTTTTCAGTTTTATAAAGTATATTTTTAAACTTCCCGAAGGACTTGTGATGCTGTGCCCACCTGCGCGTAAGTGTCGTGTTAATGCAGATCAGTTTTTTTTTTTTGTTAAGGTTTTCCTGAAATCTTTTTCGAAATGACCTACCTGTTTGCCCTATATATTTCTAAGGGCAATCATTACATATAATTCAGCTACGCCCGCTTCATTATATTTATTTAACACGGCATTTTCTTGTGGCTGAGTTTTCAACGTAGATCCTAAAAAGGGAAATAAGCTGGAATAATGTTTGTTGGTCTCATACTTCTGCCTTTTTTTCGGGTACTGCATCCAGATATGGTGCTGGAAGGCAGCGTATCTGCATCTAGTAAAAGTAGAGTGGGTTTATTAAATATTGCCATGAATAATGTAGACGAGTTCAAAACATTTTCGTGAGTCGCCATTTCATTTTCTTCTTTGCAGTTTTCTCATGTCACGCTCCTTATTATGGTGTTGTAGGTCTTCTTGCCCGTAAGAGCATTTTCGCAAGAGTAAAATTTTCTCATGGCTTCTTTTTCTTCCTCTGTTGACGACAAATGAAACAGAGGCAGCAGCAGAGATATAACTGCTAAATCTACTTCCTAATCTCTAGCAAAATATATCAAGACGAAAAAATATAAACGTTACTGTAAATCACGATATTATATGAGTTAATTTTCGTCCCCAGAATGGAGGGATAATGTGACAACATCCAATCACTCCAATTATGCTAATCATGTAACTAGTAACGTATGAGATTATTTTTTTTTATTACTGCTTTGATTTTTAATCTTCGGACGAATCTGTCTCCTACGTTTTGATACATTGCAGGCCGAGGTTCTTTACGTTATTTCTGAAGGACCCCAATTCTGGAAGAAGTTATCTGCTATGAAACCTTCGCTTTGTTTCATCTCAGTTGTGGGATCAGCTTTGGCGGTTATGAGTCACCTCTACATTTTATTCGTCTTACTTCTTGCTAAGCCTCATCGTAGATCATGACTAATTTATCCAAAATCATTGTTTTTCTTTTCCTGATGACAGCACACTGTATCTGCGATACTGCAATAACAGTAGATCTATTGCAGCGTCTCTTGCTTGTCTAGCAAAGAGATTTTTCAACCAAAAATTTCTCAAAGGGTGACAATAGGTGACAATTCACAAGATAAGTGATCTTTACCAGAAGTAACTGTTGCGACATGGCGGCAAGCCACGTTGTTGATGGAAAATAATTTCTTGTAAGCGCACTGTATGGTGCAGCTCACAGAAACTTCTGTAATTCTGACTGACAATTTACTCTACTGGTCTATCATCTAATCACTTTTGTTTTATAGCCGGGGCCGCATCAGGCCATTGAGTAGGCTTGTAGTTCTTTGACGGTGGTAACCGATCAAACCCACACGACACTCGCGATGAAATGTTAGGCACTGCAAGGGAAATGATCGAATAATATATCCCAGGGGCGTTCTAATACAGAGGCAGTTAACGAAAGAGCACGATTAATGTTAGACCGTTGTCCCCCGAACAGTTCGCTTCCATCCTCTCAGATTTCGCTGCTGAAAAACGTTAACAATGCAGTTCAAATTATGTACGAATGTACAATATTAGGAGACAGGATGGTTGTTCTCTTTAAACAACAAACTCGACAAATTACTGTGAAACAGGTAATTACCAAGCCAGCACATGATAATTGATACTAGCTTCACGTTGACGGCAAAAATTCGCTCGAATGAAAGTAGTGGTGATAGATCGATGACAAATGAATGAGCCTCTCTTACTTTTCTCAGCGACATTAGTTTAACATTTCTTCAGCTCTGGAAGTTTCGATTTATTTAGTACAATTATAAAATTGTTCGATGATTGTAGAGAAGTACTAACTTTATCAAATAACTTTTATGAATAAATTGTCCGCCTATAGAATATCATTACAGACATCAGTTAAATGAGGAGAAACTAAATTAAAAAGGGGAAACACTTCACCATTACACTTTCCTTATACATGTTTACTGTGATGACATCAGAGAGGTACACCAGTAGATGAAGACGTAACGTCAACGGTGCCTAAGGAAAGTGTGTTGGGAACCTTGCTGTTCATTTTGCATTTTAATGGCATGACAGACAATGTTAATAGTGACCTCAGATGTTCTGGAGATAAGGTATTTATCTACAGTGAAGTAACAGCGGAAAAGAGCTGTACAAATACTTAGACAAAAGTTGATAAGATTTCAAAGTTGTGCGAAGATTGGCAGCGTACCTTAAATACGTGGAAACTTAAAGCTTTGTGCTTCACAAATTACAAAGAAAATGGTATCTTATGACTGTGCCATTGACTCACAAACCAATCAAGTCATAGAAAGAGCCGCCTGGAGCAGTTTCTTGGAAGATGAAATTTGAGGACCACAGTTGTAGGTACCGTATAGCAGGTAGCTGACTTTAGTTCCTTAATGGGATATTAGCAAAGTGCAGTGAGTCAGCTAGAGAGGTTGCTTAAAAAACATTAGTGCGAACCATATCAGAATACTAACTACTAAATCGTGTGGGACCCTTAGCTTGGATTAACTGGAGATGATGTACGTATACAAAGAAGAGCAGCACGGGTGGTCACATGTTTGTTTGGTCCACTGCACAGAGTCAAGGAAAAATTGAGAAACCTGAACTGGTAGATACTAGAAGATGGACGTCAACTATCACGCGAAAGCGTAGTTACAGAGTCTATTGAGTGTAGAATCTAAGAATATATTACAACTTCTTGTGTATTACACCCGTAGAGACACTAAGACAAGAATGATCTGATTACAGTTCGTACAGATGCATTTAAGCAGTTTGTTCTCCCCACGCTACATACTCAAATGGAAAGGGATGAAACCGTACTTTCCGTCGTGCGCTCTTAGTATTTGTTTGCAGATTGTGGATATACACTCCTGGAAATGGAAAAAAGAACACATTGACACCGGTGTGTCAGACCCACCATACTTGCTCCGGACACTGCGAGAGGGCTGTACAAGCAATGATCACACGCACGGCACAGCGGACACACCAGGAAACGCGGTGTTGGCCGTCGAATGGCGCTAGCTGCGCAGCATTTGTGCACCGCCGCCGTCAGTGTCAGCCAGTTTGCCGTGGCATACGGAGCTCCATCGCAGTCTTTAACACTGGTAGCATGCCGCGACAGCGTGGACGTGAACCGTATGTGCAGTTGACGGACTTTGAGCGAGGGCGTATAGTGGGCATGCGGGAGGCCGGGTGGACGTACCGCCGAATTGCTCAACACGTGGGGCGTGAGGTCTCCACAGTACATCGATGTTGTCGCCAGTGGTCGGCGGAAGGTGCACGTGCCCGTCGACCTGGGACCGGACCGCAGCGACGCACGGATGCACGCCAAGACCGTAGGATCCTACGCAGTGCCGTAGGGGACCGCACCGCCACTTCCCAGCAAATTAGGGACACTGTTGCTCCTGGGGTATCGGCGAGGACCATTCGCAACCGTCTCCATGAAGCTAGGCTACGGTCCCGCACACCGTTAGGCCGTCTTCCGCTCACGCCCCAACATCGTGCAGCCCGCCTCCAGTGGTGTCGCGACAGGCGTGAATGGAGGGACGAATGGAGACGTGTCGTCTTCAGCGATGAGAGTCGCTTCTGCCTTGGTGCCAATGATGGTCGTATGCGTGTTTGGCGCCGTGCAGGTGAGCGCCACAATCAGGACTGCATACGACCGAGGCACACAGGGCCAACACCCGGCATCATGGTGTGGGGAGCGATCTCCTACACTGGCCGTACACCACTGGTGGTCGTCGAGGGGACACTGAATAGTGCACGGTACATCCAAACCGTCATCGAACCCATCGTTCTACCATTCCTAGACCGGCAAGGGAACTTGCTGTTCCAACAGGACAATGCACGTCCGCACGTATCCCGTGCCACCCAACGTGCTCTAGAAGGTGTAAGTCAACTACCCTGGCCAGCAAGATCTCCGGATCTGTCCCCCATTGAGCATGTTTGGGACTGGATGAAGCGTCGTCTCACGCGGTCTGCACGTCCAGCACGAACGCTGGTCCAACTGAGGCGCCAGGTGGAAATGGCATGGCAAGCCGTTCCACAGGACTACATCCAGCATCTCTACGATCGTCTCCATGAGAGAATAGCAGCCTGCATTGCTGCGAAAGGTGGATATACAATGTACTAGTGCCGACATTGTGCATGCTCTGTTGCCTGTGTCTATGTGCCTGTGGTTCTGTCAGTGTGATCATGTGATGTATCTGACACCAGGAATGTGTCAATAAAGTTTCCCCTTCCTGGGACAATGAATTCAGGGTGTTCTTATTTCAATTTCCAGGAGTGTAGATTAGTGGTGGTGGTAAGTTCCTATGGGACCAAACTGCTGAGATCATCGGTCCCTATGCTTCCGCTCCACTTAATTTAACTTACGCTAAGGACAACACACACACACCCATGCCCGGGAGAGGACTCGAACCTCCGTCTGGGGGAGCCGCACGAACTGTGGCAAGGCGACCTAGACCACACGGCTACAATGCAAGGCACTAGATTAGTGAAGTTCCCGTTGCATTTAGTATGTGAATCGGGAACCGTGGTATTTTCGCTCGCTATTTTGGTATTCTGTGCAGTAAACCTCTCGTTGCGCGTCTACATCTTCCTTAGCTAATTTATAATATTTGGCAGTATAGTTTCTTGAGCAAATGTACGAAATATTCTTTCTCTTTCGACGTAAACCTCTTCCAATGGTCCGTCTCTAGGCAGCACGATGTCGGCGCCACTCCAGCCCCCTTCGTCATCCTAATTGAGATTTTGCATGTCACTCTAGCAGGAAACGGAACTGGCTCTGAAAAAGAATACCCAATCAGTTAGGGAGATGCAGAATTTCACAGTCATAACTTGATTTCACGTTTATTGTTAGGACACTGTGCTACGGGTCTCTCTGGTTGCGTAGAAGACTCACTCTGCTGACTAAGCGAAAACAAGCACAAACGGGCACGTCACTGCTTCCTCCCCCTTCTATCCCCCTCCCCCCTTTTTCCCACCGGTCCATGACGCCATCTCGCGCCACTTGTTACCCCACTCCCTCTCAGCCACGTTAGCAAATGTACGAACGTTGCTCGCCACACTGGTACTATGTGTTGGCCTAAGGCGTTAGTGCGAGGTGGATTGGCGCTGTAACACATGAAGTGCATACCTGTGGCGTTTGTGACGTAGTATCTCTTCTATTTGTGACAGTTCCATATCCAGTTTTCTTGCAAGTCATTAAAAATAACTTTGGACACAGAATACTGTTAACGTGGCTGAAACTGGTCCTCGACTGGCTTCAAAAGTGAGCAGCTATTTTCAGTGCAGAGCCAGGTTTCAAACATGAAATGGTAAGCCATCACTATTTTATTCTTGAGGTGTATAAGCAGCCTATAAGCGGGAAAGATACTACTCGTGTGAGAAAGAAGAGTGCGGCATGTTTATTACATTCAAATGAAAAAGTAATCTTTCAAGTGTTCTCATTAACATTAATCGTCTCCAGAATTTGGAGAAGTGAGCCACGTACATCATATTTCATCAGCTTGTCAGCTGTCTAGTTGAGGTATTTCGAGCTCAAAGCTAGATCACTCGGTTGCGCTGGCACTTGCTAATGTCTAGTGCAAATCGACATGAACTTATTTGTATCTCTAAAATCTCGAGATTAATAAAATCAAGCATGTCACTATCTCTAGTTTCCTCGCTTAAGATCTTTGTACATCTGCTGTTTATCTGAAGTTCTTATTCTGACGACGTTCCTGCGGATGTTTCTTCTTTCACTGTTACTAAGATGTTATTTAATACAAATGTTTTTCCTACCTCTGAGCTCACAGCGAAAATTTATCCTACAGTTGTACGAATAGACTGTAAATACTGTGCTATAAATTAATGAATCCACGGAGTCTTCAAATGGTTACTATTTTTCATTGAAGAAATATCCTTTTAACACAATTTTTTCTGTTGTGCTGCGAGTTCTTACTTAACATTACATTTCATGGATAAAAACTTTACATTGCTCATCTAGTAAACTAAATTCTTCATTGAGGTGTTGCCATTCGCCCCCTCATTTTTCACGGTTCAAACAGAAAATGAGATAAAGCAAAATGGTGACAAAAGTACTCTCCATTGTTTAACATATTTTTGATAATATGAAATGGGAAAAGTGAAAACATTTCTTTAATTGTTTATTCCTCTTAATAAGTCGTGCTTTAAACACCTGCGCCAAATGGGGACATCAACATGAGAAAGGCACTAATGAATCGGCGCTTTACACTTAGGATTAACCTTACCTTTTTCGAACTGATACAGTAGAAAAGGAACGTCTGAATGTTGCCTGTGCCATTCTTTGAATTTCTTATGATGAAAATGGTTATAGTTCTTTCTGAAACTGTTGTTGATAATTTATGTGATACTTTTTCAATGAAAATAATAAACTGTGGACAACAACGTACTTGCTTTAAATTGTTGAATATCTGTATTCTCGTAGGCCCATTCTGTACTGCGGTCTCTCGTTCACAGCGTCAGAGGATTTTGCGCAACAACTTGCAATATTCAGTCATCCATAAACTATACAGAGAATTTGTCAGTGCAGTAATAGTTGTCTTGTGCTGATTGGGGACGTGGGACAAGATTTCTCAAAGTGAAGTGTATATTATTTTTTTTCATCGAAAGTTTATGTAATAAAAGTTGATAGTGTAAAGTTTGCAAGTTCGTATCCCTGTACCCTATACACACTGGCAACTCCTTTTAGGCAAAAGCAAAACAAACTACAGCGATTTACTTAAAATTCTCTTTACATCTGCTTTTCCCCTCTTGCTAGTAATTACAACTCCAGTTCTTAAGTCCACAAAAATTGAAGATGGCTGAGCCACAACAAAGGATTTTAAAGTTATGTCTCCAAAATCGCAAACTCGACTCTGCTCCACACCGTCTGACTATCCCGAGACGCAAAGAGTTCAGATGGCTCTGAGCACTATGGGACTCAACTGCTGAGGTCATTAGTCCCCTAGAACTTAGAACTAGTTAAACCTAACTAACCTATGGACATCACAAACATCCATGCCCGAGGCAGGATTCGAACCTGCGACCGTAGCGGTCTTGCGGTTCCAGACTGCAGCGCCTTTAACCGCACGGCCACTTCGGCCGGCTACGCAAAGAGTATCTAGTGTTCCACAGAGTAACTATTCGCTCTTGCATTCAAAAATAATCGTGATCCGCTACACGTAGCCGTCCCACTGTTTCTTCAGCGTTCACAATTAATTCGATGGCTGGCCCCACGGAAAGCCTCTTTTCTGTTTACTCCCAGTGAATGTGATATACGACAACGGCACACAAAAGGATTGCTTTCTAAGAGCACTTACTGATGTAGATGAGTTCTCAGATGCTCTGAGCTGAGTTAAAATGTAATTCGTGACCTGAATTTGAAGCAAAAAATTTACTCATTTGAATGTGACTGTAATAGTGCACTAGCAGCTGGCTCATCTGATGCGACGTCGAAGAATCTGTGCACTGGCTTTTGAGTATTGGTAGATTCGTACAAAAGATATGCAAGGCTAAAGATTTCATTTAAAAACATTAATTTATTTATATTCATAATTTACTACTAGTCATTTACAAGCAACATGTTTCCGAAAACTGTAAAGCGTGTGTTCCTCAGTGTTAAGTGTGAGGCTTACAACGGTAATGTGATTCAGTAGGAAAGTCTCGTATGACGCGGACCCTACGGCGTGTCTAGAATCTCGATCTATGGTTCCCAGTTTCTTTTCCTTCTTGTAACTGTCGATCCATGCACCCCCCTCGTACAGGCTGAGAAGCTACAGACAGCAAATGTTTTGCGGTTACACTCACAAGTGATATTTTGCCATCATTAATATTTCATGTTGTTGTTGTTGTTGTTGTGGTCTTTAGTCCTGAGACTGGTTTGATGCAGCTCTCCATGCTACTCTATCCTGTGCAAGCTTCTTCATCTCCCAGTAACTACTGCAACCTACATCCTTCTGAATCTGTTTAGTGTATTCATCTCTTGGTCTCCCTCTACGATTTTTACCCTCCACCCTGCCCTCCAATACTAAATTGCTGATCCCTTGATGCCTCAGAACATGTCCTACCAACCGATCCCTTCTTCTAGTCAAGTTGTACCAAAAACTCCTCTTCTCCCCAATCCTATTCTATACCTCCTCATTAGTTATGTGATCTACCCATCTACTCTTCAGCATTCTTCTGTAGCACCACATTTCGAAAGCTTCTATTCTTTTCTTGTCCAAACTATTTATCGTCCACGTTTCACTTCCATACATGGCTACACTCCATACAAATACAAACATATTTCATATAACAACGTAATTAAAATGAGTGTTTCCTTCTGAAAGTTGTTATTTTCTAGCGGCCTGAGGACACTCATACGTTTCGCAGCATGCAGTTCGTCGTTCCCACGAGATAAACGAGGTTTCATTCAGAATAAACAGTTTTGTTATTTGACAGTGAGCTCTGCACAAGTAAAAACAGTAATCTTCGTTTACTCAGTGTATCTTTTTATTTGCATATTTATTCGAAACTTTTTAACGCAAATGAATTTAATTAGCAGATGTAATATCACTGTTGTTTACCTAAAATCAAATGGTCGGTTCAAATGGCTCTGAGCACTATGCGACTTAACTTCTGAGGTCATCAGTCGCCTAGAACTTAGAACTAATTAAACCTAACCAACCTAAGTACATCACACACATCCATGCCCGAGGCAGGATTCGAACCTGCGACCGTAGCGGTCGCTCGGTTCCAGACTATAGCGCCTAGAACCGTACCTAAAATCTTTGCTACGTTCTTCTCCTCAGGTTTTATTACATCTAGCTTAAAACCTTTCCGTGAATCGATGGTTGTCAATTAGAATTCCTTTACATCAGCCTATCGTTAGTCCCCTTTCATCAGTCAAGGATTAGTTATAATGCGGCTACAAATTTCGGTTGCATTTTCCTAAGCGTGTTGGCTGTCTTTGCATGATTTGGGAGATTTTATTTTCGTCCCCTTGTACTTAATTTGTACCCTGTCTCATCGTGTAATAATTCAAGTTTATTACAGTGCACTCTTTTATTCTTATATTTGTAATATATTTTTCAGATTTATTAGTTTCGAGCTCTTAGTAAGAACTTTACCGGAAGTAGCGGTGCATGTAAACAAAAGACTCACTTAAAGCTAGAGGTAAAGGAATAACTTCACACATCCGTTCTTCGCTGAGCGTTACTTCAAGTGTTTTACAGAAGCATCACCAAGAGAAGACAATTGGCGAGAACTGTTATGTAGACTTTACTGTACTATCTGCAGTATAAGAGCACAGGGACTCGTTGCTTACTTTAGCATTCATACGAAATGGCAAAGAGTGGTCTAAAAAATACTGCCTAGAAAAATATTTCTTCATTTACGTCAACATACATATTCTGTAAAACAGTGTGAACTGCGTTCACTTTCCATTCCTTCTTCCCGTTACATTCACGTACGCAGCTCCAGAAGAATCGCTGATTAAACGTCTCTGTGCCCCTACGAGAACGATACATAGGCGGTTATAGTATATTTCTAAATGTATCATTTGGAGCTAGATCTTGCAACTTTGTAAGTAGGCATTTACGGGATCGTTTGCGTGTCTTTTCAAGATTCTTCCAGTTCAGTTTCTTCAGTATCTGTACGACACTCTCCAACGGGTCAAACAAACCTGTGACCATTCGTGGTGTCCTTTCCTGTATATGTTCAATATTGTCAGTTAGTCCTATCCGTTACGGGACCCACACACTTGGGCAATATCCTTGGATGTGTCGCAGGAGACTTTTGTAAACAATCTCCTTTGTAGACTGTGTTTTCCTAATTTTCTACCAATAAACTGAAGCGGACCACCTGCTTCGACAACGACTATTCCTGTGTGATCATTGCATTTCATATACATATGAACAGTTACACCCAGGTTGATACTGAATCATAGGATAATACGTCTTCTCGTAATGTGAAGAACCGAGCGAGGTGGCGCAGTGGTTAGACACTGGACTCGCATTCGGGAGGACGACGGTTCAATCCCGCGTCCGGCCATCCTGATTCAGGTTTCCGTGATTTCCCTAAATCGCTCGAGGCAAATGGTGGGATGGTTTCTTTCAAAGGGCACGGCCGACTTCCTTCCCCGTCCTTCCCTAATCCGATGAGACCGATGACCTCGCTGTCTGGTCTCCTTCCCCAAAACAACGCAACGTAATGTGAAGAGCACAAATTTACGTTTGTGAAGATGTGAAACAATTTGCCAATCTTTTCGGTGCTGTAAGATCTTGTCAAGATCTAATTGAATATTTATACAGCTTTCTTTGAGACAGTACTTTATTATACAGGGTGATTCAAAAAGAATACCACAACTTTAAAAATGTGTATTTAATGAAAGAAACATAATATAACGTTCTGTTGTACATAATTACAAAGAGTATTTAAAAAGGTTTTCTTTCACTCAAAAACAGTTCAGAAATGTTCAATATGGCTCCCTCCAGACACACGAGCAATATCAACCCGATACTCCAACTCGTTCCACACTCTCTGTAGCATATCAGGCGTAACAGTTTGGATAGCTGCTGTTATTTCTCGTTTCAAATCATCAATGGTGGCTGGGAGAGGTGGTCGAAACACCATATCCTTAACATACCCCCATAAGAAAAAATCGCAGGGGGTAAGATCAGGGCTTCTTGGAGGCCAGTGATGAAGTGCTCTGTCACGGGCTGCCTGGCGGCCGATCCATCGCCTCGGGTAGTTGACGTTCAGGTAGTTACGGACAGATAAGTGCCAATGTGGTGGCGCTCCATCCTGCTGAAATATGAATTGCTGTGCTTCTTGTTCGAGCTGAGGGAACAGCCAATTCTCTAACATCTCTAGATACTGTAGTCCAGTTACAGTAGCACCTTCGAAGAAAAGGGGACCAAGAACTTTATTGGCTGAAATGGCACAGAAAACGTTCACCTTAGGCGAGTCACGTTCATACTGAGTTGTTTCCCGCGGATTCTCAGTGCCCCATATACAGACATTGTGACGGTTGACTTTCCCGTTAGTGTGGAAAGTTGCTTCATCACTAAACACAATCTTTGAAAGGAAAGATTCATCTGTTTCCATTTGAGCAAGGATAAAATCACAGCGCCTCAAGCGAACAAATGTACAACAAAATGAAACTTTATAGCTCCCTTAATTCGCCGACAGATAGTGCTTAGCTCTGCCTTTTGTCGTTGCAGAGTTTTAAATTCCTAAAGTTGTGGTATTCTTTTTGAATCACCCTGTATATCACTGCACTATCCGCGAATCGACTCAGGTTACCATTAATGTTGTTTGCAACATCATCAATATGCTACATACACAGCTAGGATCCCAAAAAATTTCCTGGGTGACGTCTGATGTAATTTCTACATCTGTCGATGAGTCTCCAGCTAACACGCCGCGACGTTCCTACTAAGAAATCCTCAATTCAGTGACAAAGTTTTCTTGATGCGCCATATAAGTTGGTTTCACATGATCGATGTTTCCGGAGTCCATGCTGGTTGTTATGCAGGAGGTATTTCTGTACGAGATACCTCATTACCTTTGAGCTCACACGTTTCGTAGTCTAAACAGCAATGACATCATGTGTCAACCATGGCCAGTCTCAGTAACTTCTAAAGAGCGTATCTTACACCTCTCTTTATTGTACTAACTTTCAGTGTGACACTCCCAGAAAACATACAAACCTCAAATGTGTGACAAAATAATAGGCCTACGGTAAACATTTACGAGGAATAGCTTTACATCTGCCCAAATGAGCAAGAGGTGGCAGTAATCTTGTTACCAGTCAGGTGGCGCAGGAACGGTAACAGCAGAACCGCAGCCCACATAAATAAATGTACTATTTTCTTCTTCCGCGTGATCTGAATGCATCCGCCTTCATCACGACAAAAAACTTAATGATAAAAAACCGTCATGTGTTTATGATGTAAGGTAGTGACTCGCAGATTACTGTGTGGCGAGATGACTGCTGGTTCTGATGCTGCTGATTTGTTAGACGCAAAATTATTCTAAACAAGGTCAGCCTGTTATTACAACACGTGGTAAGCTCTTTATTGTGTGTCGTCGGTTTATTACTTCGCCACAGAGTAGAGGCCTACAGTGGCTGGGCAAAAATACGGAAATATCACAAACCCAACACTTTATAATGCCTATTGCGGTGTAAGAAAACCTTTCGTATTCAAAGCTGCTTCCTGTCTCCTCTGAATGTATAAATATAGGTCATGTTTGGTTTTCAAAATGGCTCTGAGCACTATGGGACTTAACTTCTAAGGTCATCAGTCCCCTAGAACTTAGAACTAATTAAACCTAACTAACTTAAGGACATCACACACATCCATGCCCGAGGCAGGATTCGAACCTGCGACCGTAGCGGTCGCGCGGTTCCAGACTGTAGCGCCTAGAACCACTCGGCCACCCTGGCCGGCTTGGTTTTCAAGGGAAATGGTCACAAGTTCAGGTAATGATAATGGAGGTGGCTCGGGATCGCGCTGCTTCCCTTCCAAAGCGGCCACAGAGGCTCCACAATAATGAGATTTGGTGACTGCAACTGAGTGTGATTGAAATGTACACTTGGGAAATCGAAAGCAGCATTCCCTGTCGGGTTTCGAAACGATTCCCATTGACATCACGTGACAATCCTCAGCGGTCCCTGCACGCTAGGAATCTTTTTACCTTCACTGTTCTTACGCCGTCATGCATGGATGCCAGTGGTACACGGTTTCTTGTACATGAATTGAAAAGTCCACGTTGTTGTTTGTTTGGTTTTCAGTCCAAAGACTGGTTTGATGCTGTTCTCCGAGCTACTCTGATTTCTGAATAACCGCTGCAATCTGCTGCCATTTGAGCCTCCTTCTTTTACTCGTGTCTTGGTCTGCCTCTACAGCTTAACCATGAAGCAGAGCTGCACGTCCTCGGTAAAATGTCAGCTATCATTTCTGCTTGGTTTCAGTCGTTTGCAGTACCACTACAGTAGCAAATGTAACAAGCCCACGTCAGTAACTCATCTACCATAGACCGTTTGCCGGTGAAACTGCTGGGAATGCTGCTGCCCCTCTTCAGCCTGACCTCTCCACAAACACCCCTCCGTTGTGTACGTCTATTTGTATCGCTTAGGCACGCAAGCAAACCCAGTTCCGCTAAATCCCTGGTTCATGGTGGTAGTCCGCGTTGATACACCAAGAAGTAGCGCAACTTCATTCACTGTGTGGCCATGGGCAAAGGCAAGCTGTAGTTCCTTTGAGCCGCTCAGTCGTTCATGCCAACCCCGGCATAACACTTCACTGTCGTGCATCAGCTCTATTCCAACCATAGTGCTGCAAAAGCGAGCAATGTACTGTTACGACACAGAATAGTAAGGAGCAGAGATTATAAACCTTTTTATTAAAACTTTTCACACTGCCACAGGGAAAGTCAAGTCATACCAGATACAGAGGAGGAAGTAGGAAGTGGGAGAAGCATATTTCTTAACTCCTGATAAATGTTGCGAGAGACTCTTTCATAAGAGCACATAGCGAGGGACAGACACAGCAGTTAACAGCTTGTTCACTGAATATAGCAAAATAACGACACATTCGGTCATTACGAGCCGAGCCTTGTGTCAACAACCTCTTGCTAGCTCCGTTTAAAAACTCGTCGTAAGCTGTTCATAGGGAAGCAAAGAAGGAAGATTGTTATTAATGTCCTATCGACATCGAAGACATTGGATACGGAGCACAAGCTCAAATTGAGTCAAGAATGGGAAAGAAAATCAGCCGCGCCTTTCCAAAGGAATCATTCTGGCATTTCTGTGGGGCGATTTAGGGAAATTACGGAAAATCTAAATCTGGATGGCCGGGCGTAAGTTTTAATCGGCGTCCTCCCGAATGCGAGTCCAGTGTGCTAACCATTGCGCAACCTCGCTCGGTGTTCATTGGGATCGATAGCAGTCACTGTAATAACAGTCGATTCAATTCCTACTATATTGCAGTGAATCTGTGTCCAAGACATTCCTGCACAGCCTATGAAATAGCGAAAGGTGTGCTCAGGATGATGGCCTTCGCCTGATAAACTTCGTGCTGTTCGTCGCCTACCATTTACTGACAGAGAAACTGTCTTTCGACAACGCCCCATCTTAGGGTGCTGCACGTGCTACACTTCAAAACGGAAGTCAGAAATAGGGCCTCTTGAGGGCCACGTTATTGATCAACAGTCGGTGCCTTCGGGTGCTGATACTTAGCCGGGATAGCAAGGAGACGAACCGACCACGCGGCTACCAACACCATGTACATCACGGATGGGCCGTCAGTGGTCATCGTAGAAATCGATGTGGGACGGAGTACACTCCAGCAGCTGGCCCGAATCGGCCGCGTCTGCTCGCCGGCAGTCCGCCATGGCGCCATAGTCGCAGACATCATCTCTTGGGGGTGAAACCGCTAAGCTCACTTGACGGATATCGGCTAGAATCCAACACGCCGCTGAATGAGCAGCAGCCGAAGCTGGCGCGAAAGAACGACGAGTTGTAAATATTGTGAGTAAATAACTGAACTCTAACAATGTTTTACGAACGTCGTTGAAGCTTCACAGGTTCCCTGACTACATGCACAGCTGTCTCCGCTCGGCCCTCTGTAATGCTCTCTTAACGCGGTTTACGAAGATTGTTGTCCGGTGAGCTGATTGCTTAGGATGCACTGACACGCCCGCTAAACCCGCTGGGCAGAACAAGTAATAAGGTTGTGGAAAGGGCCAAAGGTTGAGGCCAGTTTCTCCTTCCAGTTGTCATTTACTCGTGCGGTTCTGGGCGCTACAGTCTGGAGCCGAGCGACCGCTACGGTCGCAGGTTCGAATCCTGCCTCGGGCATGGATGTTTGTGATGTCCTTAGGTTAGTTAGGTTTAATTAGTTCTAAGTTCTAGGCGACTGATGACCTCAGAAGTTAAGTCGCATAGTGCTCAGAGCCATTTGAACCATTTTTTTGTCATTTACTGTAATTTAATAACCTTCACAACCAAAGCGGCACATAGCCAGACCTTTACCGAATGCAACTCTTTCGCGGCTGAAGGCCTCCAAACAAGAAATCTTGACGATCAACAAGATAGAAATCCAAACAAGATAGAAATAAAATAATTTAAAAAAAAGAAACCGGAAAACATATGCAAAGTGCAATACCAGTGGCTGAGGGCCACAATTAAATATCAGAATTTTAGAAATTACTACCATAGACTTTTAAAGGCAGAAGTCCAGAATGTTTAGCAGCAAGAAACGTTAAAAATCAACAATATTAAAACGCAATTAAAGAAGCAAATCAAATCAAATAAAATTAAAAAACGTAGCACGGCTACGTGGAAAGCCTTAAGGCTAAGCATATAGAACATACATGTGCAAGGTGCAATACCAATGGCCGAAGGCCACAATTAAGTTTCAAATTTTAAAATATATTACCATAATCTTTTAAAGGAAGAAAGCCGCAATGTTTAAGCTTGGAGATAAATTTAAAAACTAATTTTGCAAAATTTTTAAGAAAATAAAAACAAATAATCATAAGCCTTAAAATTAAAGTAGCTAATAACAGATAATTAAACACTGGTTGCACTCAGAAGCCTCCAGGGAGGTCGGTCTGCCCTCGTTCACTTAGGCGAGACAGGTGGTGAGCCCAACGACACTTGATCTGTCGGAACCCAACCAGGGGACAGCCACGGACCGACCGACACATCAACTTGCTTCCCATCAATCAGTACATGAGAACTCAAGCAGAAAATGTTACGGACTTAATTATCCACAATCGAATATGTACAAACATTCGGTGTTTGTCACAGGAAAACCTCCCGAACAGCGAACCACAACATGAACGCACGAGGCTTGGATACTTAAGCCACACTCAACTTTGACGTCTTGGGTCGGCGAACCGTGAGCTCGTAGCGATCGTGGAGCTCCACACACGCTCCGACACTGCGCAGGGACCGGTAGTGGACCCAGCGACTGCACCGCACGGAGATACTTCCCTGGTCCGCAGCAACCGACCGACTGCCTGCTGGTCCGTCGCGACTGCTGCTCCGTCGCAACTGCACTACTGGTGCGTCTCCCGTTCGCTTCCAGACACACGACGGTAGAAACACTGGCTCGGACCCAACCATGCAGAGGAAACACGCCCACTGGCTAAACGACATCCCTGCACCAGTAAAGGGCCGACCCAAGTTCCACAAGATGGTAATTGAACGGGCCCAGAAGCACTCGGAGAACCAGTTACACGTCGCCCGATGACACGACCGACCTCTCAGAGGCAGTACGTCGACAACATTTAAGATAATTTGTGAAGGAAATAACGCCAACTACACACACAACTTGAAAAACACTTGGAAGAATACTTGAACGATACCCAACAGTAACTAACAAGGGAACCTCCCCATCGCACCCCATTCGGAAGGACGACGGTTCAATCCCGCGTCCGGCCATCCTGATTTAGGTTTTCCGTGATTTCCCTAAATCACTCCAGGCAAATGCCGGGATGGTACCTCTGGAAGGGCACGGCCGTCTTCCTTCCCCATCCTTCCCTAATCCGATGAGACCGATGACCACGCTGTCTGGTCTCCTTCCCCAAACCAACCAACCAACCAACCATCGCACCCCCCTCAGATGTAGTTAAAAGTTGGCACAGTGGATAGGCCTTGAAAAACTGAACACAGACCAATCGAGAAAACAGGAGGAAGTTGTGTGGAACTATGAAAAAAATCAGCAAAATATACAAACTGAGTAGTCCATGTGCAGGATATGCAACATCAAGGACAATCTCTCCACAGGAGCGCCGTGGTCTCGCGGTTACAGTGAGCAGCTGCAGAACGATAGGTCGTTGGTTCCGATCTTCCCACGAGTGAAAATTTTAATTTTTTATTTTCAGACAATTATGTGACGTACATGCCGTCACCAGTGTCGTATAGAATATATCAGACGTGTTTTCCTGTGGAGGAATCGGTTGACCTATGACCTTGCGATCAAATGTTATCGGTTCCCATTGGAGAGGCACGTCCTTTCGTCTACTAATCCCACAGTTTTACGGTACGGTCGGAAAACACAGACACTAAACTTATTACAGTGAACAGAGACGTCAATGAACGAACGTACAGATCATAACTTTGCGAAAAAAAAGTAAACTTTTCACTCTAGGGAAGACTTGAACCAAGGACCTCTCGTTCCGCAGCTTCTCACGCTAACCACGGGACCACGTCGCTCCTGAGCTCACATTGTCCTTGAAGTTTCTTATCTTGCGCATGGACTACTCAGTTTGTATATTTTGCTTATTTTTTTCACAGTTCCACACAATTTCTTCCTGTTTCCTCGATTGATCTGTGTTCAGTTTTTCAAGGCCTATCCACTGTGCCAACTTATAACCAAATCTGAGGGGGTGCGATGGGGAGGTTCCCTTGTAAGCACGCACGAAGACAAATCGGGAGTCGATGCAAACACACACAGCTGACTCACGAACGATCGGCGAGCCAAAACGCGTCGTCCGGTTGGACGACAGACTGACGATCCACCGAGACCGCTGCTCGGCTGAAGTGATGCGTGGGGGCAAAGGTCGGGCGAGCCATGTCGACGCAGAGCTCACTGCTGCTCCAACCCGACTGCACTAGTGCCGCATTGCAACTCCCCGACTGGCAGGTCCGGACTGCGCTCTAGACGCCTTCCAACTGACTGGGAGACCCGAGCTCGCTATCCGAACTCGCAACCCGAACTGACCATCCAAACTCCCGACGAACTGGTTTATGACAGTCAACGACCGGGAAGTAATAGCAGACGAGCAGATACTACGAGAGGGGATATAGGCACTGCTAGCGCCGATCACGGCCAGGCAAAGCAGCAACTCAGTGACAGCAATAATTTAAATTAACGTAGTGAGGTGGAATTATGTTAAAATAGGGTCTGAAATAATTGATGGCGGGAACACGAGCCACACACGGCTCATGCACCGTTACACGACCTCGCTGTGAAACGCATTAGAAGCTGGAAACAGCACGGCAGCGGGTCAGAGACCTGCAGACGGCCGCGCCTGCTCGCGACACGCCTAATTACCGAGTGGCGATTGCTCCGGGGCTCCCGACTGCCCGCTGCCTAATGAGACAAGCCGTGGAGCTGTCCAGGTGCCGCCCACAACCGGAGCGCCACCTGCGAATCGCGCCCTGGTAATGGCGGCCGTACGTGTTGATGCGAGTGTCCGGCGCTCGGTCAACGGCGCAGCAGTGGCGGGTGGTGTACACCGCCAGAATGTCTAGCGAATCGTCGCCAGAGGGGAAGCACCTGCTTCTGCTAATGCTGGACTGAAGTGGGATAGAGGATTCTGGAGAGTACGGTCCAGCGTCCTGATGATGGCTTGGTCCATGAACACAAACTGAGACTGGTTAAATATGCGTAACGAGATATACAGTCTGGGCAAAATAACACTGTTCTGGAAAACATTTTATGCACCTTAAGTCAAGCAACACAATTTATGAAACTTCCTGGCAGATTAAAACTGTGTGCCGGACCAAGACGAACTCCGGACCTTTTCCCCCCAAAGGCAAAGGTCCCGAGTTCGAGTCTCCGTCCGGCACACAGTTTTAATTTTCCAGGAAGTTTCATATCAGCGAACACTCCGCTGCTGAGTGAAAATCTCATTCTGAACACAATTTATATCATCCACATGTGGGCCGGAGGATGTAAGTTGTGTTGCCTATCTTAAGGTTCATGAAATACACTTCTGGAAATGGAAAAAAGAACACATTGACACCGGTGTGTCAGACCCACCATACTTGCTCCGGACACTGCGAGAGGGCTGTACAAGCAATGAACACACGCACGGCACAGCGGACACACCAGGAACCGCGGTGTTGGCCGTCGAATGGCGCTAGCTGCGCAGCATTTGTGCACCGCCGCTGTCAGTGTCAGCCAGTTTGCCGTGGCATACGGAGCTCCATCGCAGTCTTTAACACTGGTAGCATGCCGCGACAGCGTGGACGTGAACCGTATGTGCAGTTGACGGACTTTGAGCGAGGGCGTATAGTGGGCATGCGGGAGGCCGGGTGGACGTACCGCCGAATTGCTCAACACGTGGGGCGTGAGGTCTCAACAGTACATCGATGTTGTCGCCAGTGGTCGGCGGAAGGTGCACGTGCCCGTCGACCTGGGACCGGACCGCAGCGACGCACGGATGCACGCCAAGACCGTAGGATCCTACGCAGTGCCGTAGGGGACCGCACCGCCACTTCCCAGCAAATTAGGGACACTGTTGCTCCTGGGGTATCGGCGAGGACCATTCGCAACCGTCTCCATGAAGCTGGGCTACGGTCCCGCACACCGTTAGGCCGTCTTCCGCTCACGCTCCAACATCGTGCAGCCCGCCTCCAGTGGTGTCGCGACAGGCGTGAATGGAGGGACGAATGGAGACGTGTCGTCTTCAGCGATGAGAGTCGCTTCTGCCTTGGTGCCAATGATGGTCGTATGCGTGTTTGGCGCCGTGCAGGTGAGCGCCACAATCAGGACTGCATACGACCGAGGCACACAGGGCCAACACCCGGCATC
The DNA here is from genome assembly GCF_021461395.2 of Schistocerca americana. Lineage (NCBI taxonomy): Eukaryota > Metazoa > Arthropoda > Insecta > Orthoptera > Acrididae > Schistocerca > Schistocerca americana. The sequence goes on along the minus strand of NC_060123.1, from coordinate 630,829,663 downwards.
ATGGTGTGGGGAGCGATCTCCTACACTGGCCGTACACCACTGGTGATCGTCGAGGGGACACTGAATAGTGCACGGTACATCCAAACCGTCATCGAACCCATCGTTCTACCATTCCTAGACCGGCAAGGGAACTTGCTGTTCCAAGAGGACAATGCACGTCCGCATGTATCCCGTGCCACCCAACGTGCTCTAGAAGATGTAAGTCAACTACCCTGGCCAGCAAGGTCTCCGGATCTGTCCCCCATTGAGCATGTTTGGGACTGGATGAAGCGTCGTCTCACGCGGTCTGCACGTCCAGCACGAACGCTGGTCCAACTGAGGCGCCAGGTGGAAATGGCATGGCAAGCCGTTCCACAGGACTACATCCAGCATCTCTACGATCGTCTCCATGGGAGAATAGCAGCCTGCATTGCTGCGAAAGGTGGATATACACTGTACTAGTGGCGACATTGTGCATGCTCTGTTGCCTGTGTCTATGTGCCTGTGGTTCTGTCAGTGTGATCATGTGATGTATCTGACCCCAGGAATGTGTCAATAAAGTTTCCCCTTCCTGGGACAATGAATTCACGGTGTTCTTATTTCAATTTCCAGGAGTGTATTTCCTCAACCCAACAGCTGTCCCTATTCGCCCTTGACTCGTTTAGTGTGTGAGTGAAATCTTATGGGACTTAACTGCTAAGGTCATAAGTCCCTAAGCTTACACACTACGTAACCTAAATTATCCTAAGGAAAAACACACACACCCATGCCCGAGGGAGGACTCGATCCTTCGCCGGGACCAGCCGCACAGTCCGTGACTGCAGTGTCTGAGACCGCTCGGCTAATCCCGCGCGGCGACGTCGTTTAGTAACATTTAAATTCTGTTACATATAAACTGATGGCATTTTTATGTTATATCGAATGCATAATTTATATTGGCTAAATTTGATCCATTGTTGCTATATACAATACATACTTGGAGGAAAATCGGCTTATTGAGAACGACTGGCACTGGTTTTCAGGTATATGACTGAACGTTGTGTGTTCAAAAAATATAGGGAATTTTGTAATTTCGCCGGTTTATTAGTTCGATTCGCGGGATTTTTCGTTTTTATGTTGGCAAACATCTCTGAGACGCATTGTACTCAGGTAAACGTATTGGATGTTTAGCCTTTTGTCAAGAAGGTTATACGTGTTTGCCTAAGAGTCGCCATTGTTTATTTGTTTCAAAAATTGCATTAAAATTTTCAAAAGATTGTATAAAATGAAACAAAGTTTTAGAAAAGTTGAATATTGCTTTTGGTGAGTTTTTTATGTGTAAAATAAGGGTTTGGGACTGGTATAAGGGTTTAGAAGAAGGCCGGGAAGAAGCCGAACATGACGAACGTTCTGGCCGCCCAGCGCATGAACAACCGATGGAAACGTGGAAAAAATGAAAGGAGTGAATATGAACGATCGACGAATCACTATCAGAGCAGTTGCTGATGGTGTTGGTATATCATCTGGCTCATACCATGAAATGGTTTCAGTTGTTTTGGGTGTGAAACGTGCGACAGTCAAATTTATACCAAAAACACAGCGACTGGAATTTTCTCAAGAGTCGCTAAATGAAGACAACTAATATTCAGAGCTATTGGAACGTATGATAACAGGTGGCGAAACTTGCGTGTATGCGTATGACCTTGAAGCTCAGTCGTCCCTGTGTAGGTAGTCTGGATCACCAAGAAGGAAAAAAGCTTGGCAAGTGCGGTCGAATGCGAAAGTTCTGCTTACTGTTTTCTTCGGTTTTAACAACATAGTACATCATGAATTCTTATCAGACGATCAATAAAGATGACTATATACATGTTCAACAGCATTTTCAGTAAGCAATACAAAGAAAACCATCGTTTTTGGCGAAACAATTCATGGTTTTTGCACCACGACAACGTACCTCCTCACACTTAATTGCTTGTTCGTGAATTTTTAGCAAAAGCCATAATGTAAGGACGCCCCCGCCTCCTTATTCGCCAGATGCTGTCCCACGTGTCACTTTTGATTTTTCCAGAAGTAAAGAGAGCCTTAAACGGCCGTCGTTTTAGAAGCTTGGGTGAGATTGAAAGAGTATAGGTCAAAGAGCTAAGTGCTATCCCAAATATCACGTTCTAGGAGTGTTTCGGGGACTGAAAAAAGCGCTGGAGTGAGTGTGTAATATCTAACTGGGACTACATTGATGAAGACAACATTAGTGTCAGGGATAAAAAATTTGTATCCAAGAAATGAAAATTCCCGATAATTTTTGAAGTGACCTCGTACAAAATGATAAACGTACGTTCATCTCAATTTCCTTACCAATAGATGGTGTGCAACAATATTTATTCAGTAAATTTCAGCTTATTGACAGCTACAGAATAACTAAGTTCCAGTTATTGTAGGCGTCTATCGACGGGTCGCATTGTCAGGCAGGTTAAGCTTGCAGTTGGCAGAAATCGGGGCTGGATGATCCTTAGGATTTCGATAATTATGAAATCGGGAGAAGCAAATCGTTTTTCCCGAGTATAGCGCAATCTCTTTCGGACTCTTGAGATAATTATTCTGACGCTTTAGCGTCATATGACACGTTAAAAAAAAGAGCCTAAGTCAAAACGCAACTTCGTTAATTAGAGGAATCTAACATCAGTGCCCAACTTTATTACAATAACTAAGAACTACTTGCAACAAAAGTAGCGCCTTCAGTTTCGAAGTTTAATATTACCGGCAGGGAAAGCAGCGCGCTTCTCAATTTGTATGGCAATACTGCCATAGTCATTACAAAACAGTACTGTTCGTCCTGACTGCTTAGTGTTACAAACTGGCACTGCAAATGAATTCCAAACTATATTATTTTTCTCTCTATTCATTAAAGTCTTTTAATTAACCACATTATTATCTCCAGTTACATAAGGCATTATTCTTGTTTGTTAGAGGAAAAACTGTTATAATCTTTTATTTAATGCCGGCCGGTGTGGCCGTGCGGTTCTAGGCACTCCAGTCTGGAACCGCGTGACCGCTACGGTCACAGGTTCGAATCCTGCCTCAGACATGGATGTGTGTGATGTCTTTAGGTTACTTAGGTTTAAGTAGTTCTAAGTTCTAGGGGACTGATGACCACAGAAGTTAAGTCCTATAGTGCTCAGAGCCATTTGAACCATTTTTTTAATTTAATATCTGCATTACAAAACTCCTCTCTACAAGACTCCTCTCTAACAGCTTTTAGTGGAAACAAAAATTTGATTTTAAGTATTGCATACAAAATTGAAAAATTTCAAACGGGATAATTTATCTACACAACAGTCATTCAATATTTGACCATGAAAGCACCCCGCGGCTTCCAACAAACTGTATGCACAGTTTTAAAATTATTGCCCGCTGGCACCCACTAATGAAAGAAAAAAAAAATGGCTTACCACATTTTTGCTATTCATGGAGTAGAACTTAAGTATCATGTACTACGTTCTGATTTATTACTTCTTTACTGCTAAATCTATTTGCAACAAATTTTTCAGACATTATTCACATATACCTCTGAATGTACCTGCAAAATTTTATTATTTTATGACAGGCATTTCAGAAACTAGGACGCCATTAACGTTGAGACGGGTTAAAAATTACCTTTTCTTAAATGGAACGCAAATTACTTCGACCGTAAAGGTTTTACGTGCTTAACATCATATTTAACAGATTAACTCATTTGTAAATTAATTAGACGTTTGAAGGTGTTTCATACATGAGACTTTGTTTCTTCAAAGAATGGCAATTGGCAGATGGGGGCGGCGGCATGTGGATAAAGCACTAAATGATAATTTCATTTTCTTTCCTACAGCACTAAAAAGTTATGTCATTCGGCGAATTTCAAATGACTGTAATGAGATAAGGGAGGAATTAATTATTCTAATAGATAAGGGAGGACTTTATACACAGTGGAACACTGTCACCGACTCGGAGATTTCGGCCTCTGACTCATGATGCGCTTCGTGTCGGTCAGTGTCTCCATCTCGAGATCGGCCTTTCAAGGCGAACCCTTTGCCAAATCTTTGAGCAGCTACGGTGCTAGGACGGGAGTCTGTGAATCGAGCGTAGGTATCTGACGGGCCCATTTCATTACATCGTCGTCTGTGTCACCGCCGGTGTCGTCTGCATTCAGCGCTGCTACCTGAGTTATCGCCTCAAAAGTCGGCAGGTGGCGCGAAAGGAGGAGCTAAGACGCTCTGCCTCTCTCTAACATTTTCTGCTTTCTGATCATTTTACAGAGCACGCAGGACTTGCGTCAAAAAGCGAAGTGTAATCAACAAGAGAGGGTACGTCCGCTCAAAAGGATTTGAGAGTTGGTTGAGATGAAACAACAGTTATATCGCCAGTCACCTAGCACATAACATGTGCCTTAATAGAAGATAAACGTACGTAAAAATAAACAGAGAAAAAAGGAAAATGTCTTTAACACAGGGATGCTGTCTATGAAGAAATCGTCAATTAACAGTCGCTGCCATGCCATACCAAGGAGCTGGAAGAGTCGTTAAATGATGGCTTCAAATTCATCTTCTAGAGAATACCCGAAAAATTCTACACCACTGAATTCCAGGATTCACGCTGGTCAATACGAATGGTACGCTTTTTCGACGGAGTAGTCGGTGCCGACTTGCATTAGAAGAAAATAAGGACAGTTACCCCCACGAAAAGAGCAATCTGTGTAAGCTGCCTTCCAAAATTGTGCCTATCTGATGAAAAGTATACGGATTCCCGTTAGTGAACACTAATATGGAGTATCCGCGCCCTTAGCCTTAATGACGGTTTGAACTTTTCTGGGGACACTTGTAATGAAATGACTGAATGTCTCCGGAAGAATCACAGTCCAGTCGTCCATAAGAGCCGGAGCCAAACAATGCTGTGATGTTGGCCACTGGGATCTCGTTATTCTGACTCATTCACAAAGTGCTCCATTGGACTTAGATCGGCACTCTATTTTCGGTAATGTCACTGTCAACAAAGAATTGTCTCACAAATGTTCCTTTACGGAACGGTGCATCCACATCATCGCCTCCAAAATTTTCCGCTACTGCACGCCGTGCAATATGCTGCAACATGTGTTCATATCTTTATGCATTCAGATTTTTCTTAAGCACAATAATGGGACCACATCCTAAACTCGAAAAAGATCTCCATATAGTAACACTATCTTTCCCCTACTTCACACTTGGTGGTATTAATGTTGGCAGGTAACGTTCTCCAGGCTCCACCAAACTCAAAACATTCATCGTATTTTGGCAGAGTATAGCGTGATTAATTGTACCAAATCACTCATTTCCAGCCATCTACTATCTATGGGAATCGTTCTGTGCACCATCAAAGTAGTTTCTTAGTACTGACTATAGAAATGCGCGGTTGACAAGGATCCGCTCCACCACTGCACTCCATTCGTTTTAGCTCTAAATACAGGGTTATTACAAATGATTGAAGCGATTTCACAGCTCTACAATAACTTTATTATTTGAGATATTTTCACAATGCTTTGCACACACATACAAAAACTCAGTTTTTTTAGGCATTCACAAATGTTCGATATGTGCCGCTTTAGTGATTCGGCAGACATCAAGCCGGTAATCAAGTTCCTTCCACACTCGGCGCAGCATGTCCCCATCAATGAGTTCGAAAGCATCGCTGATGCGAGCTCGTAGTTCTGGCACGTTTCTTGGTAGAGGAGGTTTAAACACTGAATCTTTCACATAACCCCACAGAAAGAAATCGCATGGGGCTAAGTCGGGAGAGCGTGGAGGCCATGACATGAATTGCTGATCATGATCTCCACCACGACCGACATGACTTCGTCATCAGGTGTCAGGGCTTATAGCAATTGTAAACGGTAAGGCTTCTTTTTTAGCCTTTTCCGTAAGATTTTCCAAACCGTCGGCTGTGGTACGTTTAGCTCCCTGCTTGCTTTATTCGTCGACTTCCGCGGGCTACGCGTGAAACTTGCCCGCACGCGTTCAACCGTTTCTTCGCTCACTGCAGGCCGACCCGTTGATTTCCCCTTACAGAGGCATCCAGAAGCTTTAATCTGCGCATACCATCGCCGAATGGAGTTGGCAGTTGGTGGATCTTTGTTGAACTTCGTCCTGAAGTGTCGTTTCACTGTTATGACTGACTGATGTGAGTGCATTTCAAGCACGACATACGCTTTCTCGGCTCCTGTCGCCATTTTGTCTCACTGCGCTCTCGAACGCTCTGGCGGCAGAAACCTGAAGTGCGGCTTCAGCCGAACAAAACTTTATGAGTTTTTCTACGTATCTTTAGTGTGTCGTGACCATATGTCAATGAATGGAGCTACAGTGAATTTATGAAATCTCTTCAATCATTTGTAATAGCCCTGTACAGTCAGTCCCTGTCCCTCAGCACACGTGATCTCCCCGTTATTGGCTTAGCTCTGATCGTTCCTTCGCATTTTCACTTCATAGTCACAGCACGAGAACTCGACTTGCGCAGTCTTAGAACAGTCACAATGGAAATCAGCGTATGGCTTCGTTGGCTGGGAGGCCCCTATTCGGGGAAGTTCGGTCGCCAAGTGCAAGTCTTATTTCATTCGACGTCACATTGGGCGACATGCGCGCAGGTGATGAGGATGAAATGATGATGATGACAAAACAACACCTAGTACCCGAGAGGAGAAAATCTCCATCCCAGCCGGGACTCGAATGCGGATGCGCTTGCCTGGTAGGCGAGCGCGTTACCACCCAGCTAAGCAGGCGGTCACAATGTCCTCGGTGGATTAGTTACTCATGTGACACCCAATAACTACTCCACGTTTGTAGTCACTCAGATCCATGACATATTCTGTTGTTACTGCTTCTCTCCTGACAACACAATCACCTCTTGTTATATTGGCAGCTGACATCAGCTGATCATTTCCGCATTGCATGGGTGTCTCCATTTAATTTCATTCAGATATTCTATATGTTATATGTTGTGGTGATATCTTTAACTCTGGACCTCTAATAGAACGAAATACAATTACTAATGCCGCAACTATTTTGTTACCTGAAGTCGAATATAAGTTAGTATGTCGCCTTTGAGAACACGTGCTCCTGGAGCAGTACTAACACTATACAGTGACTTTCTTACAGAAGTGTTGGTTAACACGACACACTGAATTCACTGAGAATTACGTGTGAATTAAGTTCCAAAATAATATTACATTCTCACAACGAATTTTCACTCTGCAACTGGGTGTGCGCTGATACGAAAATTCCTGGCAAATTAAAGCAATGTGCCTGTTGCAACTCGAACCCACGAACTCTGCCAGTTGCTGGCAAGTGGACTTACCGACTGGGCTGCACAGGCACTACACACAGATTTGCTTTCACCAGTACCTCTGTCGTACTTTCCGTGAGAGGCGAAAATGACGGTTTCCAGTCCCATTCTGCACACAGTTTTAATCCTACAGGAAGTTTCAGTATTTTTTGATGAATTTTTGATTAACAGTGCAGGACTAGTAATACTAATTGTTTGAAGGCAAACAAAAATTGCGCCAACACATACACAAGCACATGTGACTATTCGTGATGCACTGTAGATTAGATTAATTGCAGTTCACCCGCTCAGTACTCCACTCAATTATCTTTCTTCATAGAATTACAGTCCAATTAAATTGTCGGCACGAAAATAGGTTTTTCGTATTACATCAGTTAATGGAATTTTAATGTCGTACTTTAGAGAAAGATTGTTTAAAACGCTGCTTGAATTACTCATCAAACAGTAAGTGAGAGCAGACACACCCGTCAACCAATTCCTATCTGCCAGAAGGACAGAAACGTCAATACTCGCGCCTGCTGGCTGCATGCGAAGTGTTGGACGGGGTGGGGGGCGTCGAATGGCCTACCTATCCCGCTGGCGGGTAGGTATCAGTGGATGGGTGTGTCTGCACAGAGACATTTTTAAAGTGCTGGATAAAAGCATGCTGTTGGCTCCGCGAATGTAGCCTAATTTGGCGTGGTTGGCGGCAGGGGGGAGGAAGGAGGGGGAGGGGATGGGAGGGAGAGGGGTAGTGGAATCTGAGGGCGTCAGTGGCCCACCCCCACCGTGCAGACTCCAAAGGAGGGCGCTAAGAAGGAGGGATGAAAAAGCGTAACACCTTTTCCTGACGCGGATCGTGTTCAAAATTCGTCAAATAATTCTGAACGTATACCAATGCAAAACATTGCGATCACGCTGCACTCCAAAACCACGTTGTCCATAGAGAGGGTTTGAATGGTTGGGGGCCTGCCAGCAGTGTCAGAGGTTTCCGCGGACGTCGACGTGCTGCACGTAGCATTGCTAACTGTCGTTTTCGAGCTCGAAATGTGTGAAACAAAGGCCCCCAGGGGAACGGTGGTTGCATTCACGACCTTTGGGACACCCCTGTTCCGCGTCGATTCTGAGTTGCAGTGTGGCCGATATGTTTTGCTCGGCCACTCAAGAAAATCGGCTGATTTCAACCCTAGCCGTCGCTATTATGACCTCCGCCGCAGAGGTTTCAAGGGGAGGGATAGGATGTGGGTAAGGAGAGATGTGACTACGGTCCCATCATGTGACATGTCTAGGATGACCAGACGTCCGGATAAATCCGGACGTCTCCTCTTTTTATCTGCTTTTCAGGAGTCCGGGCGGATTTGTACACTGTCCTCCTTTTTCTCAAAGCTGACCGTGGTAAAATTATATTTGCAATTATTCCCGTTGTGTTGCTCTTTTCTTAAATACCTTATCTACAGATGGCAGCAAGATCGTCGATTTTATCTATTTTTCATTACTGATCATAGATCTATAAGTGAATGCAAATATCGTTTATTTAAAATTTCCGTTCCGTATTTTCAGTTCCAGGTTCAGATTGTCTTGGATTGGAGTTATATGTTTCACGTGACGTACTCAGTACTGTTTATTGACAGTCTTTCTATTGATTTGGAGTGTCTCCGTGAGAAAGAAGTTAAACTAGAAAGCAGAGTCGCTCTATCTATCGTGCCATGCATATTTAAAAGATGGATCTGTATGTTTAACGACATTTACCGTTTCATATGGATGTCTCTTAAAAAAGATCTTAACTACAGTGATGCTGAAAAACGCCTTTTGTGTTTGCAAGGTGAATGTAAAGCTTTTATATTGAAAATGTAAAATGTTTTGACCGATTTTGAAATTTTAGGCAATTTCTGAAACAGAATTTAATGGCTCTTGGTTCTGAGCACTATGGGACTTAACTTCTGAGGCCATCAGTCCCCTAGAACTTAGAACTACCTAAACCTAACTAACCTAAGGACATCACACACATCCATGCCCGAGGCAGGATTCGAACCTGCGACCGTAGCGGTCACTCGGCTCCAGACTGTAGCGCCTATAACCGCACGGCCACTCCGGCCGGCGACAATCAACAGACATACCTTCACAACCATAATCGGCCCAATTTTTGCTACAAGAAAACCCACTAAATTCTGAGTGGCGAAGTGGTTCTAGGCGCTGCAGTCTGGAACCGCGCTACCGTTACGGTTGCAGGTTCGAATCCTGCCTCGGGCATGGATGTGTGTGATGTCCTTAGGTTAATTAGGTTTCATTAGTTCGAAGTTCTAGGCGACTGATGACCTCAGAAGTTAAGTCGCATAGTGCTCAGAGCCATTTGTTGATTGTCACTCAGCCGGCCGTGGGGGCCGTGCGGTTCTAGCGCTGCAGTCCGGAACCGCGGGGCTGCTACGGTCGCAGGTTCGAATCCTGCCTCGGGCATGGATGTGTGTGATGTCCTTAGGTTAGTTAGGTTTAGGTAGTTTTAAGTTCTAGGGGACTTATGACCACAGAAGTTGAGTCCCATAGTGCTCAGAGCCATTTGAACCATTTTTTTTGATTGTCACTGAGAATTGTTAAAACTTGACGAATAATTTTTCAGTACATCAGGACACAGCGAAAATGCAGAAAGAGTATTTTCGCTCATTACAACTTAGTGGACTAATGAAAGGAATAGGCTGAACCTAGAAACTGTTAACGGTTCACTCGTGGTCCAGTATAATTTAAAACAATTTTCATGTCTATCTTTTTACAACTGTCTTCTAAGCAATTCCACACTTGTACAGAAAATTTGATCTTAAGAGAAGTACGAGTAAAAGTTAAGGAATGTATATTAAGTCTGTTAATTAATTCATTTACTAAATTTGAACGTCTGTTTCCGAGTATTCTCTTTTTTCCAACTTTGTTCCGCATTTTATATATATAAAGTCTGCCTCTCGTCATCTTAGTCATCCTAGACATGTCCCCTGTGGCGACGGCCATAATTGTAGTGAAACCTGCCGCCATTCTGACATCATTTTCCCGTCTTACACCTCACATGAACTTCTGAGCAGTGAGCTTTTACCGGGTGATAAAAAAGTCAGTATACATTTTAAAACTCAATAAACCACGGAATAATGTAGATAGTGAGGTAAAAATTAACACATATGCTTAGGATGACATGGGTTTTTATTAGAACAAAAAAAAATCACAAAATGTCCAACAGATGGCGCTGAACAGCAAAACTGCTACAGTGACTGGTGAGATTCACGCCGATATGTTGCAGAATCGCATCGCTTCATCCCCAGCCTGGCTGATAAACACCTGCTGGAACATACGATGTTTATGCAGGATGGCGCTCCATCCCATATTGCTAGACGCGTGAAAGATATATTGCGCGCGTCGTTTGATGATGATCGTGTCCCCAGCCGCCACTTTCGTAATTCTTGGTCTCCCAGGTACCCAGACCTCAGTGCGTGCGAGTATTGGCTTTGGGGTTACCTGAAGTCGCAAGTGTTTCGTGATCGACCGACATCTCTAGGGATGCTGAAAGACAACATCCGATGCCAATGCCTCACCATAACTCCGGACATGCTTTACAGTGTTGTTCACAATATTATTCCTCGACTACAGCTATTGTTGAGGAATGATGGTGGACATATTGAGCATTTCCTGTAAACAACATTGTGGTGTGCGCACTGTAAGACCTTCGGTACACACACCATCAGATCATTTGACTTGTCGCTCCAACGAAGTAGGCGAGTGTCAGCAATATGTCTCGTGGTCGTATCGTGGCGTGTTTATCTTCTGCCGGTAGGTCAGACGATAGAAATGCCACTTGCACGCTTAGAGTAGCAGATTGACGGTGACCAACTTTAAACAGAACTTGATTAATTTTCACACACATTTATTAAAATAATAAAAAGCATAAAAATAACTTAACTTGGTTCTGGATGCTGTTTACAATTGACAATCTGAAGTTCCTTTGGTCTTGGTACGTTAATCTTATTCTGACATATCTCTGATACTTGACAATGCGTCTATACATTTATCTTCATGGGTATGTACAGGAATATGATAATCTTATTAGCCGCAGACTGAAACTTGACTACAGACTAATGCAGACTGATGCAGACAAATGCAGATTGACTAATGGGAGGTCTGTACACTAGTTATAATACCTCACGCGTTCAGGTATCACTGCGCGAGTGTGATCCGCGAGGAGAAAAGGTTCTGCGTTAGCAACACTCTCATTGCCTGCGTTACGTATTAATACGCGGATCGGCGGAAGTAGAATTTGGTCCGTGTCTAAGACAGTGCCATCTCGTAGTGCGGAGATGGACGAGCGCTGCACCTGCGCTGTTGTGCTTAGCGAGGCGCGCTCTATTGGGAAAATTGTGTACGCACTGATTACACGGAACTATGTACACAAAGAACATCATCTTTGCTTTGTCTTACTTTGTTGTGCTAATTATTGATATTCTGATCAGATGAAGCGCCATCTGTCGGATATTTTTTGAACTTTTGTATTTTTTTGTTCTAATAAAATCCCATGTCATTCCAAGCATGTGTGCCAATTTGTACCCCTCTATCTACATTATTCCGTGATTTATCCAGTTTTCAAATTTATATTGACTTTTTGATCACCCGGTATTTTTTGTACGTGCCGACACCTCTGCTTGAAGCGTCTCCGACGCAGAGGCTGTCTTAACAAGATGCCACGTTATTGCAGCACAACAGTCAGCTTGTAGACACCGAATGTAGAAGTTCTGTGCTGCAATGGGAGGAAATGACAGGGTTTCAAAAAAAATGACTCCACAGTGTTTTGCGCAGTGTAATATAAATTACGCGTCTACCTGTATAAATCGTCTGAATTCCGGGGACTGTGCGGCGTCCAGTAAGATGTTTGAGGTTTCCCGTGGCCACTGGCTGGCTTGTCTGCACCCAGCGCGTCGATCCGCCCCGAACTCTGCCCGGTAATTGTGTTAGGCGTGCCTTCCCTGGCCTACCTGTCACCTGAGCGACCGCAGCGCCGCCGCCCGCCGTGGCTGCGGCTGCAACTCGGCTCACTAACGCAGCCCAAACTTGTGCTCGGCTCTCAAGTCACTGGCCGCTGTCCGGCTTTACCCCTCTGCGACGTCCCAGAGAGCACCCCTGATTCCCTCCCTCCATCACCCCCCCCCCCTGGTACTCACATTGTCACCCCTCTCCCCCTCCCCACTACACTGACCAACTCGGAAATTCGCGACTGGGGGTGAGCTTATAATTATATCATAGGCGCCAACTTCGCTTTCTCGCCGACGCCTCCACAACGTAGAAATTTCGCTGCTTTCTCTGGCCTGCTAATTTACGTATCTTGCATGCCGACTGATCAACGACTCCCAAAATTCCATTTCGCGAGAGCATCTGTAACTTGTCATCTTTGTGACATTTGCACCTGTAATCGGCAAGACAAACTGCGAAAGCCTGCCACTCATTTTCAAATAGGATCTTCACCCAAGATTATGAACCTGGTTTCTGCCGTGAAATATTCCACAAGACACTGAACATGATCCATTTTTAAATGAATTTGACTACTATTGCGAACTTTTGGAGATGGCAAAACTTTTGCAAAGAGCAAAAAGAAGTAGTTAGTCGTAAGAAACACAGCTGAGATTTACATCAGAACACTGACTGCAGAACTCGTATTATACTGTCTCAGAGTGCCCTATCGGCTCATTGTTGCTTGGGGGGAAGAGACCAAACAGCGAGGTCATCGGTCTCATCGGATTAGGGAAGGACGGGGAAGGAAGTCGGCCGTGCCCTTTGAAAGGAACCATCCCGGCATTTGCCTGGAGCGATTTAGGGAAATCACGGAAAACCTAAATGAGGATGGCCATACGCGCGATTGAACCGTCGCCCTCCCGAATGCGACTCTAGTGTGCTAACCACTGCGCCACCTCGCTCGGTTTTATCGGCTCATTTTACGAGTGCAGGAAGAATGAGTATGTCATTTGTGACTTTATGACGTACGTTGCTTAATAACGTGAAATACGAGGTTAAGTCAATTGTTATCCACAAAGTAGTTATAACATTTTTTTTGTAATCAAATAAGAAACTTAAAAGAACAACATTTTTCGACATACTCTCCTTGCGTATCAACACACTTGGTCCTGATGCCCTCATAAAAGAAGGTTCTCGGTTGAGCTGCGAGGCAGGAATGCACCGCTTCTTTCACTGCTTCGTCCGAGGCAATTCGACGGCCCCTTAGTGCCTGTTTGAGGGACCAAGTGATAGTCAGAAGGGGCAAGATCGAGACTATATGGAGGATGATCCAGTACTTCAAATTTGAGTTTCTGGAGCGTTTCAGCAGTGTAGGCAGCAGTTTGCGGACGGGCATTGTCGTGCAACAACACAACACCTTTTGACAGCAGTCCTCGGTGTTTGCTTCGAATTGCATGCTTTAGCCTGGCAGTAAGCATTTTACTGTAATATACACTGTTTATTATTGTGCCACTTTTCCCTTAATGCTCCAGTACTGGACCTTATGCGTCCCAAAAAACCGTAAGCATCAGTTTTCGTGCGGACGGTTGGGTCTTGAACTTTTTCTTGCACGGCGAATTTGGATGTTTCCATTCAATACTCTGCCGTTTACTCTCCGGCTCGTAATGATGGATCCATGTTTCGTCACCAGTAATTATCCTGTCTAAGAAGTTGTCCGCTTCGTTACCATAGTGATCCAGATGTTTTTGGTGATGTCCAAGCGCGTTTGGTGGTGGTGGTTAGTGTTTAACGTCCCGTCGACAACGAGGTCATTAGAGACGGAGCGCATGCTCGGGTTAGGGAAGGATTGGGAAGGAAATCGGCCGTGCCCTTTCAAAGGAGCCATCCCGGCATTTGCCTGAAACGATTTAGGGAAATCACGGAAAACCTAAATCAGGATGGCTGGAGACGCCAAGCGCGTTTGTTCATGTAACTGTCTGAGTTGTTTTGGGACCCATCTTGCACAAACTTTATGGAAACTCAAGTCTGTTGTGGATGATTTGGTAGGCAGAACCGTGACTAATTTGCAGACGATGTGCCGCTTCGTCAATAGTTAATCGTCTGTCTAAGAGAATCATTTCACGTGAACGCTGAATGGTTTCTTCATTTGTGGTGGTAAACGGTCGTCCGGCTCCTTCATCGTGCGTAACACTTGTGCGACCATTTCAGAATTTTTTCAATCCATTCGTAGACACTCCGTTGTGGCAAAACACTGTTACCGTACTGTACCGAAAGTCTTCGAGGAATTTCGTCCCCTGATACGCCTTCTGACCGCAAAAAACGGATCACTGAACGTTGCTCTTCTTTGGTGCAAATAAACAGCGGAGCAGCCATGATTAACAGCACGGCAGCTATAACAAAACTAACCTAGCAGTTAGAAAATTCCAAAGATGTAACAACAAATAAACAAAGCGTGCGCCACCAATCTAAAACGACAGTACTACTAAAATAAACAAAAATACAAATAAATTGCGGATAATAACTGACTTACACTCGTACTATGCGCTTGTGTGATGGAACAAAGGTTTCGATGACGCCTTGTGTCTCGAAATATTGCTCTTACCTGAAATGCCCTAAGCTCTTGCATGAGATAATCATAAGTACTGCTTTTTAATAGCCGCTCAGCAATTTGTCATAGAAGTAAGTGGAGCACGTTTTATAAACCGAACTCGTGAACAAAATAAGTAGCGCAAGACAATAAATTCACGAAGACTGAACATCTGTACAGTGCAATATAATGTTTGAACATACACAAAGTTACTCTCGTGAGTAAATAAAACTATTGGATCAAACCGTTTAGTATCCCCAACGGACATCATATTAACTGCACTGTTTAATGAAATTCTCGCAACGGGAAGACTGCCAAATCTTTTTAAGAAAACCAAAATAATTGCCATCCTGAAACCGTCAAAATCTGGTAACAATCCGGAAGACTATAGACCCATTCCACTTCTAAGTGTCTGCTATAAGCTGCTGGAGAGAGTACTCTATAATAGAATTACACCAACTATCCTGAAACACATTCCTGTAGAACAGGCTGGCTTCAGACGAGACCGCAGTTGTAGCGATCAAGTGCTAGCGTTGGCAACATACGTAGAGAAGGGCTTCGAAGGCCTGAAGAAAACAATGGCCGTGTTTATTGACCTAACATCAGCATATGATACAGTGTGGCGGAAAGGCATGCTTCTTAAGTTCTTAAGAATAATTCCATGTAAAAGAATTGCACAGCTACTCAATAACATGCTGTCCAACAGGAAATTCCAAGTTCACTTAAAGGTCAAGTAAGCAAGGTATACAATTTAAATGACGGACTACCACAAGGATCAGTATTGGCCCCCCTACTTTTCAATTTATATGTCGCTGACTTGCCAGAAACGAAAGCAAGAACATTTATCTATGTTGATGACATAGCCTTGGTGACGCAGGCTAACGATTTTACAACTTCAGAAATGACTTTCCCTCAGGATCTGCGAATTCATCTGAGTAATAGGCATGCTCGCTATAAACCGCAAATTTCCTTTAGAAATCAGTTGCTGTTATATAACCCATTCCCAAAATATCTCGGCCTGACCTTGGATCGTTCGCTAACATATAGAAAACACCTAACTGAAACAGCTTTAAAAATGAGAACCAGAAACAATATATTACACAAACTCTCCGGAACAAGCTGGGGAGCTAAGGCATCAGTACTCAAAACAACTGCCCTCTCACTTGTATACTCTGTTGGGGAATGCTGCAGCCCAGAATGGCTGAACAGCGCTCATACAGCCATGGTAGACACGCAGCTGAATGTAGCCATGAGAAGCGTATCCGGGACAATAAAATCCACACCCACAGAATGGCTACCTGTTCTGTCTAATATTGCACCACCGAAGTTACGACGTCAAGCAGCGTTGAAAAGGGAATGGGAGAAATGCTCCAAGAATCCCGAGGTACCGCTACACCAGGACTGTGATGCCACTCAAAGGCAACGTCTTAAGTCCAGGAAACCCTCCTGGAGACTTGGAAAAAGGTTTACTTCTGGGATTCCAACCAGAAACAGCATGGCGGAAAGAATGGTTCGCAGCCAATCTCGATTCTGCAGGTCTCATTGCTGATCCTACACGAGTCTCCCTGGATTCCACTTACCTAGGAGGTCGTGGACCACCTTAAATCGCATATGCACCAAGCACGGAAGATGCCAGGACTTGAAGCATAAGTGGGGAATCGCTGAAAGTGCCAAGTGTGACTGCGGACACTAACGACAAACAATACACCACATAGTCACAGAGTGTCCCCTACGGAAATATGCTGGAACTCTGACCAGCATACATGAGGTCTCTGAGGAAGCAATCTCCTGGCTGGATACTTTAGATATTAACCTATAGTTTTTATTACAACTTGAAGCTCTCTTTGTCAATAATACTGTTTATAAAAACCACATTTTCTCTTTTACATGTAACTCATCCTAATGTTTTTATCCATATGTATATTATTGATTTATCGATCTAATCTAAGACTTTTATTACCATAAATGAATGTAATCTATTTTATTTGTAGTATATGCATATTGTGTTACCAGTAACATCATTCCTGTTCAATTCAAGTCATGTATCCTTGATGGCAAACGAAATAATAATAAAAAGCATATTAAAAAATAAATTAATAAACAGGCTTCTGGAACCTGATCTTGCAAGTAAAAGCAATTGTAAATCACATAAATTTAGGAGTGGTGAATTGAGAAACAGACACCGATCATCATGACGCCTCACACCGCAAGACATGAAAAGGCAATGCGAAAACGATACAATTCTAACTAACACCGACCTAACTTGCGTGAATTCCAACCACGTAAATGCAACCCCAATACTCGTCACTTACTGCAGTCTTACCTTATTAACTGGGCATTCCTCTGAACCATGGGAATGTTCGCTTTCTTATAAAAAGGGCTTTCTTGATGGTTTTTAAAGTACAGTCATTTGTAATACTTGTGCCATAATGAACGTACCACAGTTATGCGTAACACGAGGGCTACATTATTTTTCAGTTTTCGGTCGGTCGTGAAATGCAAACCAGACGAAAATAATAAATGTTTCATTTGAAACACTTACCTACACCTTCCAGCTGCTTCTCTACATAACAGTCGCTTCGATTTAGACATTTCTGTTATATCATATTTCCAATACCCTCGTCAGAGAAGGCAGCCGTGTGTGCATTCTGAAAGTCCCTTCGCTGGTCTGCAGGTCGTTGTCTGTGACAAAATGCCGTCCTCATAGCCAGCGGATTACGTGAGCGAAGAGATGAAAATAAGAGGGAGCCACGTACGGACTGTATGGTCGCTGATCAAATACTTCCCATCAAAAATGCTGCAGGACCATCTTCACTGCCCCTGCAGCATGCGGCCGCGAGTTTTCATGAAGAAGGAAACCCATGACTGTTACGTTGTATGGCCTACACGAACTCAGGTGAAATTTTTACGTGTTCACTATGTGCTCAGAACTGAAAAGTGCGACACGATGCGAAAGACGGGCAGACGAGAGAGAGACGGCGCAGCATATCAGTGCAAAGGATTTTTAACTTCGCGATGGATCGGACGCTGAAAAAAAATAGTTTTCATGCAAGAACGAACGTAATACTAGCAACTTGTTATTGACACTGAGCACACTGTTGGTCTATAGAATTCGCCCCCGCCCCCGCCCCCTCTCGTTTTCCCCTTCTTTCAAGAGGCCAACATCTTTATGATCTCTCTTCTAAAATTATTGATGGTATTTCAAATTCATCTTTACAACTGCAAGAAAACGCGTATTTTTATCGCAAAAGACGTTTAGTTTTACAGACATAAAACATCTCAGAGGTTTCTTATGAAACAGGTTTAAAATTCGGGTTGCTTACTAGACCTAAAACCGGCCGGGGTGGCCGAGCGTTTCTAGGCGCCACAGTCCGGAACCGCGCGACCGCTACGGTTGCAGATTCGAATCCTGCCTCGGGTATGGATGTGTGTGATGTCCTTAGGTTATTTCTAGGGGACTGATGACCTCAGAAGTTAAGTCCCATAATGCTCAGAGCCATTTGAACCATTTTGAACTAGACCTAAAAACAGTTCGTTATGAAAGATGTTGTTTTCTCTTACGGTACTTTATATCCGATTTCTCTTGTATCAGGAACACCTTCTGCTTGTACATTTGGGACTGCTCTTTCCCGCCTAATCCCAGTTTCTTCTGGAGAATTGTACATTTAGTGATTTCAAACACGGCGTGCAAGCACACGGCATTTCCCGATATGAACGGAAAGTGGATATAAAATATCGTAAATAAAATCAATATCCTTTTGTAATGAAGTGGTTTTAGATTTGGAACGCAAGCCACATCATAAATATGTTTCGTTACGCACCACTGCTAACGTTTTATTTCAATACAACGAAATGCATTTAATGACAAAATTACGAATTTTTTGGCAGTAGCGAAGACGGAATGAAAATACTTTTAATAATTATGAAGCAACTATAGACAATAAGGTCACACAAAGTGTAGGGCGGCGGGTTGAAATAATTTTGTTTTCTATTGATTTACTCACGCGATCCTGGCAACTAATTTTGTGGTCAGTCAGAAAGCGAAGGGAAACATACTCTCCTTAGTTTCCAGTCTGCCACGTCCTGGCCCAGTCCACTGAAAGAAAAGTTTCTATTCTCCTATTTCCTTGCGGTATCTGGACCATAATTTAAATAAAAGTATATAGTTTCACTTAAAATTATATTACGTAAAGTACCTCAAGTACAACACTAGGAAATTCACTATGTTCAATTGAAAACAAGTCTTTCTGTTCTAACGGCAAATTTAGCAGTTCAGAGGCGACTTCTACAGTACGTTCCTACCAGATTGTCTTTCGCACTGACTAAAAATACTGAACTGAAAGTTTGCAATCAATGTTCAAGCATAATTCTCGCCATAAAAGTGGAAATAAAGTCACCACTTGCCACGCGGAATTGTAATTCACACGGACGACACACTAACAGTTACTCTGGCAGATTCTAAGCGATCCAGGACGGTGGACAGTCCTCGCGAGTTGACTATCCGTTTTTACCGCAGAATACGCGCTTCGTCACGGTTCGGCTGTGACGTCATCCGAGGCAGAGCGCGATCCAACGTCTGACAGACGTGGATCTTACCGTAGGTGAGTGCGAAGCGAACCTTCCTACTACCTCTCGGGCTGTATTTATGTACTGTAGGTGCCGGATCGGACAGCCGAGGGAAAATGTCTACGGCTATCTGCATACTGCAGCAGCCTCCGAACGACCGCTATCCAGAGTTCAAAATGGCTTTGAGCACTATGCGACTCAACTGCTGTGGTCATCAGTCCCCTAGAACTTCGAAGTACCTAAAGCTAACTAACCTAAGGTCATCACACACACCCATGCCCGAGGCAGGATTCGAACCTGCGACCGTAGCAGCAGCGCGGCTACGGACTGGAGCGCGTAGAACCGCACGACCACCGCGGCCGGCGCTATCCAGAGCACGTAATCTTTAATAACATATTTACAAATTACCCAGAAACTTCTTAATTTTTTACTTGTATTCGATTAAGTTGTTTGAAAGCACAGAAAAAGTTTCAGCTCGCTTGAATGAAAGCTTTACCTTCTAGAATTTTTATAGTGGAACTAATGGTAGATAGTTACCTCTGAACCATATCTTTACCAGAACTTATGTGAGCAGTTATTAATACTACAACTCTCAATTTTGGTATAGCTCTATCATTTGGTGTGTTTTATCATCCACTTTAACGAAAATTCTCTATCATGAAAATTACAGGTACTTAATCCACAACAGTTGAGTACATTTCAGTTCCAAAAGTGGTTTTTTCTTAATTACTGAAAAATTATAAAAGGTAGCTTAACGTGGTCGCTCTGTTATAATTTTTGTGGTGAACTGAAGCATAAAACAAATTTTCATGTTTCTAAGTCCAATATTTAGCACCGCTGATTTTTCCTAAAAATATGGATGCTGGTGTCAATTTTTGTTCTACGGTTTTTGAAACCTTGTAAGACGTCATGGTCTCCTGACCTTCATTGCTTATATATTCCGCCCACACAATCATATTCCGTACATCAAGACGCTTCATTCGAACCCAAACTCGATAAGATAAAGTCACTGTTGTATGAATTCATGTAAACGATATGCAAATAACAAGTAAATCGCAAATGCGCACCGTGGTTGAAATACTCGAGGCTGGCGTACACACACACATTCAAGACACGACAGTCACAAAAGCTTTTAGTTCGGGAGAGGCAACCGCACGCCAGGAGGCCGGTCCCTTCAGAGGACGAGACAACCTATCTACGTCGGCCGGCGACCGCCCCTAGAGCAGACACACTTTGCCCGAGTGAAAGGGAGAACGACCCTGTGTTCGGCTTAGAAGCAAATTCCGCTACATTGTGTGGGAGCGCCCAGCCTACGCATTCTTTACAAACATAGCACGCAGTTTCAGAGGTTTTCACAGGGAGACAGCAAACGCCAATCGCAGATGCTACAGATTTCGGGATTGGTCGCCTTAAACGAAACGTCATTCTCCCGTTTTAGAAGAGCAATGCTGATTGGCAGACGATATTCCTGACGCCTTGAGCTGAAGGTGTAATGGAAGAGACTGAAAGATGTACCCCTTCACGTCTGGCATGGAGAGGGGCCGTTCCGTTGTCGCTCTTGGAGCGAGAACACGTAACGAGAGCGTGTGCGCTCGTACGTGTACTCAAAGAGCGAGGAACAAGTCTGTCCTCAGTTCTTCATTGGGAGAGCAACTCTGCCGAGAGCGAATCCGAGTGCGACTCTATATTGAGTTCATGTGTTGGCCGCCACACTTATTGTGCGGTATGAACGGACAGAGTTATAGTTAAACGCCTGCGAGCGAATTTTTGAGTGGCATCGCGGTGGACTGGTTATCTGACCGGTGTACCACGCCAGTAGTTAGACTAGGGGCGAGTAGGAATCCTTGACTTCATCAAGGCGTAGGGAGAGCTTGATTGGCGAAGGTCAATCCAGATAGAACGAGAGTTATCTTATTTGTCAGCAGCGAACGCCGCAGACAGCAGTCATCGCAGCTTACGTTATTGTGCGGTACAGCTCTTGCAAGTCCCATATTTCCTCCACAACAGTACACTTCACTGCATTTCACGCGCGACAGCCTTGACCATACCTAGCAACATTCGAACGGATAATTATTCAAGTTGAGCAGGCGCGGCTCTCAGCCATTCTGGCAAGTTAATAACAATCTTAAACTTTGTATAGAAATTTAATTAGCGAATCCTATCCTTAAGAAGTAACTTCACATTCCGAAAAGAGCCCGGAAATAGCTTGTTCAGTTCATAACTAAAAGTGTCACTGTGATTTCTCAGAATTTTTCCAAAATAAATAATAATTTTGTGAATTTTTGTGCCATTTTCTTACAGCGGACGACTCCAGAAAATATTTATTGCTGAAAGTTTTTCAGGCATTTCTCTTTAGAACGTTAGGAGCATCTGTCTGACTTCTGTAGTAATGTGAGGGTGGAAATTGCATCTTGCAGGAGCCACTGGGTAAGGGTACGTCTCAGATTAATCCGTTGTGCAGAATGACGGATTAGCACCCACACGTCGTTCACAACCCGCACCACTTATTTATGAGTTCTAAAGACACCTTCTAACCAAATTCTGGCTTTCTAGCTTTACTATTTAGCGCCACTTATTTTTCTCTTAAAACGGAATTTTTACGTGAGCTGTTAAGTCTGGAACATTAAGACGTGATATTTAAAACATTATAACGCTAAACTATTGAGAGGTGGCATGAGCCCCCTCTCATATTTCTATCTTACGATTTTCCTCTCTAATTGCATGCAGTGAAAAGTTGCTATTCCTTCACACGTGGACTTCCTACGCAGCGTCTCTCGTCACCCGGGTGGTCTGGTGACAGGTGGGCCTAAGCTGATCTGGAAAGGGTTAACCCGACGGGCGTGAGGAAGTCGAGTGAATGCTTTGCAGACGCCGACATTGTTAAAAGACACGCCCGGAGGGGTCTGAAGTAGCGGCTGGGCTAGAGGTTCCGTTACTTCGCAGAAACTTAGCGAAAACACTTTCTGGCGGGTTACCAGCGAGGCGTGGGAATGACTTGTGTACCCAGGCAGTTGTGGCGGGAAAATTCCCGCGCTTTCTGCAAAATAGTAACTGTGATTGGCTTGCTCAGGGCATAGCTCCGTGACGTAGCAAAATCAGCGCAGAAATTGGCGCCAAGAATCTCCATTGGTGGAATGGTAGTGCTCTGGCAATGGAGTGGAATTTTCCGGCGGTTTTCGAGTTGCTGATTGGAACGTTTAACCAGGCCACTGTCGTGGGGGTGGGAATGTTGTGTGTTCGACCTGTACGGGTGCTCTAGGTAGTCGGCTCTCGCCTTTCGGTCGAGGACGTCGAAGCAACCAGCCATCGCCTCCGGTACGCCAAATCGTGTTCTTGCAGTTAAGAAGACAGTTTGGTAAGGTATGTCCGCAGCACCGGCAGACAGGGATTTTCCTAGGTGATAATCAGAGCTCAGCAGAGCGCGCCTGTTCGTCTTTTTCTAACTTTGTTCTGTCTTGGGTAGCAACAATTAATGTTGGGTTGGCTATGTGTTTTCTCTTAAGATTTGAGTTGCAAGGAATTGGCTCCACATACCACTTCGTCATAATCCTCACACTCTAGTTTAGGGACAACTTCACATTCACAGCGTTTGTTTGAGTATCCAGTTTGAGCCAATTTGATGTATTGTAAATGTTTCATGTGTTTTTGTTTATTATTTTGTGTTTAGTCTTAATAAATCATATTGTTATTTTGGACAGAACTTTCATTCTGTTAATCGGTAGAGCAACCCTATCATTCCTCACTATGTTAATGAAACCTTCGTTTATTTAACTTATTTATCAAATTAAATTATTGTAGGTGCCAAACTCTCTTCTACTCCACTGGCAGGATTGATTAGAGTCAGTTCACGTATTTTTTTAAATCCATGTGCAACAGCAAAAGTCGGAGTTAGAATAGGGGGTGGGGGGGGGGCTTAGAGCATCATTTACATATGTAGATTCTAGAAGAATTTAGTGTTAAATACACTGCTAGCCCCGGCACCTCGCACTATATTTTAGCAAAGTTCTAAACGTAAATTTTTATTTTTAATTTCATACTTAATTGTGATGCAATTCTTGCGCGCTACCCGCAGGCGCGTTGTGGTGACGTGGCGCTACTACCAGTGAACTGGATTTTAGTCGCGGCACACTCGCTCGCCTCTCTGTCTCACACATGATACAGCGCTTGCTTTGCTTCAAAATGAAGAGCTTCTTTTCTGCAGTTTTGTTTCAAATTTTGTACAGTAGATTTTATTACACGCCCCAACACAGTAAAATATTTCAACCATATCCTTTTACACATTGTTCTTCGTTTAACGTCCATGTCTCAATTTCCACTAACAGATTTCGTGGTGGGCTTGTATAAGTCTTCTATATGGCTACTGGTTCATTCTTTCACAACTAAATCTTGCTGCCTCTTGAAAGCCGCCGGAAAACTCGAGGACTCAGCCCACCGCAGAAGTGCGCACGTGTGTGGCGGGATAGCCAGTTAGGAGAACTGTGTGTAAGGGCCTCCACTAACGCACAGTTGCCGTCTACAGGTTTCCCAGAATCCATCGGAAATGTCAGTGGCGCAGCCTTAACATACGCTCGTGTGTGGCCATCTAAGAAGACCTACTCCAGTCAATGAGGTTCCCGACCGAAACGTGTGTGGAGACGCCACGGGCAGCAGTGGTATTCCAACCTGACTGTCGCCCGCCAAACGGACCGACAGCAAAAGCTATGGTTCGGGGTGCCCTCTGATTGTCATCCACGGCACCATTACAGCACAGCGAAACGTCGACAGTATTCTACGCCCAGATGTGTTAACCTTCGTGGCAAGCTGTCACGAGCTTACATTTCAGCAAGATAATGCCCGCCCTCGTGTGGCGACAGTATCTACCTTACCTTGGCCAGTAAGGTCGCGGGATCTCTCCCCAATTGAGAACGTGTGGAACTTTATGGTCTTATCTTACGTGCCAGTTGAACAGGATTTGGTACAATATGCCTAGGGAGGACATCCAACAACTCTGTCAACCAATGTCAAGCCCAACAAATGCTTGAATAAAGGACAGAGGTGGACCTACACATTATTAACTTGCTTAATTTGTGAAGCTCTCTTTCCTATATTATTATGTCAATTTTTCTGAAGTTTCAACCATTTGTTAGTCTGTACATGTACATCACAACTTCCAATTTATGTCCCATTCCGATGATTCTTTCGTGGTGCGTCTTTTTCTTGGTCATAGAGTGTATATTCATGTATTTACATGAGCAATGTATGCAGTTCGTCATATTGCAGAAAGGCGAGATTGTCACCTTGTGAGCGATAGGGCGCGAGCTACGAAAACCTGCAGTCGGGGTATGCAGAAATATAACTAACAATTCTGAGCGAATACAAGTTAATCTTACCAAACGTAACCAACAGCTTAGAGCTCGTATTGTATGAACAATCTTCAGATATTCAACATTTGCCGAGAAAAGACACGAAGAGATACATGTTATAAAGAAAGTAGGTGAGAACCCAGTTTGTCCATAGGGATCTATGCAAGTGACGAAATACCAGTCATCCTATGAACGACGAACAAGTTGCGAACTTGATACAGGACGTGAGGTCACCAATTACTTACAAATCTGCAACATTAATTCAGTCAAACGGTGAGCTCAGTTTCTTTTTCTGATTTTCGCAAGCAATAAGGATAACGAGGCAGACAGAGAGCAGAGAAACTTGTACTAGCTCCATAGAACAGCCCCAGATAGGATGGCGGTTGTCACTGAAACAACCGGTTTTCGGTTATACTAGTTTTTTCCACGTCAGTTTAGCCTGACTGTTAAAATCGCTCAAAAAACTTTTTTCTGGAATAACCGTTTCTGTTTTTATTCATATTATTTACTGCTATAGGCGTATATATCGAACAAAGAAAGAAGAATTTTGACTCTCTGAGTTTAAAGGCATATACAATCAAAATATTAAATTTTATAGGCAAATAAAAGAAAACTTAGTGCGTCCGCCCTTCTCAGCTTTCCTCGAAAAGTGATAAGTGGTTGAATACTACAAGAAATCACCAGTACTCTTCTATCGATTGCAACTGTTTAAAAATCTCCTCAAAATTCGTGTTGTAATCGGGGATCATGCCACTGTTTGATGGCTACGAGTAGTCTTTGCTAAGCGGGTGGAACCTGAGGTTGCTGAACTCCGTTTTCCGAGTTAACGTGCCTGCTTTCAAGAGTTTCCATTCGGAAAGTGGGTGCAGTCAGCGACTGTTATGTAAATTATAAATTATAGAGTGCAGCAATCAGTTGTCCTTTTTAGATTTTATTACACAAATCCAGATTTCGGCTAGTAGCTAGCCATTCTCAATGCATTATTTTCTATTTTCAGTGCATATAATTCCCTGTTGTTCTGGCGTCAGTCAGTTCTTTGAATCAAAGAACTGTGACTGACGCCCGATAACAGGGACGTAAATGCATTGACAATAGAAAATAATGCCTTGAGAATGGCTAGCTACTAGCCGAAATCTGGATTTGTTAATAAAGTCTAAAAAGGACGACTGATTGCTGCACTACATAATTTATAAGATAAAGACACGTTATGTAGACACTGTCAGCAGATCAGCTATTTTCAGTTTTCATTGCATACTTTTAATGAATCGTTGTTAAGTTTTTAATTAGTACTGTTACCATAATTTCCCTCCTTTTTTATTATTTCATATACATGGCAGTTAAAAAATCTTTTAAAGCAAATAATGCATTGTACTTCATCGCTGCATCGCTATGGCAAAGTGTTTCGAGACTACTGCTGGTGCCACTCTGCAACACAACGGATGTCCGGCGATGACGACGTGGCTGGATCAGGTCTCGCACGCTGCACGTACACGCCTACCTTAAGCCATTACACACACAGCAACAGAGATATTATTGTCTCAGCAGTGCTGTACCGGTTCTGTTATGTGTGTGTTACGCGTTTCTGCCGGCATCGCTATTTAATTTTCTATAATAATTCAATATTTGAAACCAACGAAAATTTTAAGAATAAAAATTTTCCCTTTTATTTAAAAAAGTTTTTTTTTATTCCGATTTTGGCCGTCTAGGGACCGCGTTAAACAACTATTTTTCAATGTACATTTCTCCTATTGCGCTCCTCCTCTTTTCTCTTCTACCAATATGTCTTCATCCTCTCTCTGTGGTGCTCCCTTCGGTCTTCTGTCCACACTGTTCCTCCAATTCTTCTCTTCTTCACTTCAAATCCTTGAAAATGTTGAATTTTGTCTCTCATTAAGCCTCCGTTGGTTATATGGTTATATCATCTTCTCCTATACCCATCTCCTCCAAGTCTGCTTTGACTTCTTTGAACCAGGTAATTTGGGTTCTGGGGTTCTTGTCAAAAAACATGAATATTTTCTTTGTCAGCCTTTCCTCATTCATTCTTTTCAAATGGGCGTAAAAGCTTACTCTTCTCTTTCTCATAGTATCTCCCACTTTCTCAATTTTGTCATACACTTCTCTATTACTTCTAAGCTTCCAAGTCCCATTCTCAAACCTCGGCCCAAGTACTCTTCTAATGATTTTTCGCTCCTTTTTTGCTATAGCTTCCATTTCCTTGTTAGTGTTCATTGCTAAACATTCAGATGCATACAGACACTCTGGCTTAATCACAGTGTTGTAGTGCCTTATTTTTGCATTAATTGATACTGACTTCTTGTTGTACACATTCTTTGTTAGCTGGAATGCCATTTCCATTTTTCTTGTTCTTGTTGTATTTCCTTCTTTATCTGAAGCATTGGGCTGGATGATTTCCCCTAAATATTTGAAATTAGAGACCTTCTTCATCTGGCCATACTTTGTAATCATATTGTTCGGTGCCTCTTTTACATTGGTTAGGTACTCTGTCTTTTCAAAGGAGATTTTCAGTCCTGCTTTTTCTGCTGTTTCATTCAGAATATTTATCTGTTTGACTGCTTCTTCCAAACCTCCTGCCAGAAAAGCGAGGCAATCTACTTCTAATCCATCCTTTATTCTTCCTAATCTGATTTTTTGTATTCCTTCTTCAGTCGTTTTCTTCCTCCACTCTCTAATAACTTTTTCTAACACACAGTTGAATAGGGTAGGTGACAACCCATCTCCTTGTCTTAATCCTGTTCTGATTTTGAATGGTCTGGATACCTCACCACGGAACTTTACTTTTGCATAGGTATCCGTAAGTGTTTCTTTGACGATTGCGACTGTTTTCTTGTCTGCTCCAAACTCCCTAAGGATGTTAACCAAGGTTGTTCTGTCAACGGAGTCGTACGCCTTCTTGAAGTCAACAAACGTGATAAAGATGTCTTTTCCTCTTAATCGTCTATATTTAATAATTAACTTCAAGTTTAAAATTTGCTCCACACAAGATCTTCCCTTCCTAAAGCCTGCTTAGTATTCACCAATTTCTTGATCAAGTTGTTTCTCCAATCTGTTTTGTAGGGCCTTAGATAGAATTTTGTACGTTACCGGAAGTAAAGATATCCCTCTGTAGTTATTTGCATCGGTTTTATCCCCTTTATTTTTATTTAAAAGCAAAAAATTTTACACTGCTGATATGGATAATACATATTTAGGTTTTTTATTCTGTTGTTAGTGAAAAATAACACCTGCTGTAACCAAGACCAATCAAGTACCGAAAAATGCTTGTTATTCAAGACTAAAATACCGGTATCGGTTTCAACCAGTCGGTTATCACCATACCCCCCAGCAATACATGCTTGCTGGGAAGTAGCTTGAATAACTCTGTATGTAGTCGCTACAAGCTCCTATTACAAGGAAGCACAACATTTACACGCTCCTGTCACACGAGAGATAGGCTTAAGTCCTTCCTAAATTTGCCTATTAGTAATTAAAGTATTTATTTCCAACTCCAGTACACTCAGTATGTCCCATTTCACGCGCTTGACAGCTGTTCCACGTGCAACTGGCACGAGCATACAGTGCGCTATTCACGAAGAATTTATCTCCCTGACAGTCATTGGAATCTGACGTCACGTGCCCAGCTTACGGACAAAGTGACGCAGGCTGCGAGTCTCAGTCCGAAGCCAGTTTCCGCCTCTACACGTCGATCACCCAACGGAAACTGCATATAACGATGGTAGGCTGCGAAAACATTGCTCCCCTTTTTAATTCGATGAATTCACGTTCTTGCACTGTAGTTAAACCATACAGCCACACGAGTGGTATTTTTGGTAGCTCTTATATTCATATATGTGTGCGCATTATGGGAAGCAGTGATACTTCCTGCATAACTCGGCATTTATTAGAAGAACTGGTGAAAGATGTACTCGAATGCTTCAAATAGGAGCATGTAAGAGAAAGGTGCGGAATTTTCTATCACACGATATTGACGCAGGCAGCTCCAAATTGGTAGATACCTCTTCTGCCTCGTACACATAGCTGGTATAAAGGATGTAACAGGCATAAGTGCAGATATTTCTATTGGTGTCTAATGACGATGTACTGAGCAACTTTAAATCAAACGAAACTTCCTGACAGATTAAAACTGTGTGCCGGACCGAGACTCGAACTCGGGACCTTTGCCTTTCGCGGGCAAGTGATCTACCAACTGAGCTACCCAAGCACGACTCACGCCCCGTCCTTACAGCTTTACTTCTGCCAGTACCTTGTCTCCTACCTTCCAGACTTTACAGAAGCTCTCCTGCGAATCTTGCAGAACTAGCACTCCTGAAAGAAAGGACACTGCGGAGACATGGCTTAGCCACAGCCTGGGGGATGTTTCCAGAACGAGATTTTCACTCTGCAGCGGAGTGTGCGCTGATATGAAACTTCCTGGCAGATTAAAACTGTGTGCCGGACCGAGACTCGAACTCGGGACCTTTGCCTTTCGCGGTTGGCTCAGTTGGTAGAGCACTTGCCCGCGAAAGGTAAAGGTCCCAAGTTTGAGTCACGGTCCGGCACACAGTTTTAATCTGCTAGGAAGTTTCATATCAGCGCACACTCCGCTGCAGAATGAAAATCTCATTCTGGAAACTTCACATCAGTCTATACGCCCTTTGCAGACTAGTGATCGTAGCTATTACAAGTCGTACATCCCTATGTTAGTTAGTACCTCCAAGTACATGTGGCAAGAGCATGCCATTAATGCTTATTTTCACATGGGCAGCAGCTTAGCTATTGAAGTGTGGATGGATGGACGGAAGGCAGTTAGCCTATACAGACAGGCGTAGTAACTTAACGGGGCAGTTACGACTCTACAGAAAACATCACGTCATAAAATTTGTGATGTGTTTCTGGGAAGATTCGTGGACGCCGAGAAAGAACAACCAACACAGTGATGGGTGTACATATTAAGATACCACTTATAAAAGTATCTCCACTTATACCCGTTGCCACCTGTATATATGCATGATAATGTCATACTTATTCTGCCAGAAAAGTGATGTTCGTAGGCAGGAGTGCTTCTGGCACATCTCGTTTTCGGTATTGTCGAAACTCATTAAACTTGTGGGAAGACACGAATCTGCCTTCCGTCGCGAAATAACGATGCACCCTTTCACGGAAAATGTATTGGCGTCTGTCGCAGAGAAAAGGACGGCTGTATCCTCAGCGATAGCACCCCATAAGTTTTCCTTTGACGTAATGCCGAGGTGGCATACGCGACAACTCAACGTATCACTTCTCCGACGCGGAGAAAACATCAAAGAGATGGTTCGAGAGAGAGAGAGAGAGGGGGGGGGGGGGGGAGGGGGCGAGAAAGAAAGAGAGAGAGAACGCGATGTATAGGGCCATCGGAAAAGGCATCGGCCCCCAGAACGGAGCATTTCCATTCGACGAAAAAATACAGCGGAACAGACTGGAAGCGGAAAATAAACTTTTGAGCCGACGAGAGGGTGAGAAGGCCGGCGCGTCGCGGCTGCCCCAGATTTGTTGAGGTAGTGTGAGCTGCCAGGGCGCACATCAGCGCACGGCGGAATCGATAGTTAATTGCGGTAATTACGTTGGCGAGTTATAAACTGGGAGCGCGTTGGGAAATTTAGTTTACGCAAATTTGGGCGCCGGTATTTCGCGGAGGGCGCACGAGTTCTATTACGCTAATGCGCGCACACTCGCTTCTAATGCGGGCCGCCGTTGTTCGGCGTGACGGACCGCGGCGGGACACAGATAAATTCGCTCAGTTCTCCCCCCTTCCACACAACAGGGAACAGCGCCGGCGCCAACTTTGTGCGCCTGAGTGTGACCTTTATCCGGTCGTGTGCTGTTTGTCCCAGAGAGAGCGACGGAGAGACACTAGGGGCTGGAGATTTAACAGACACCCACAATTTCTCTGGTCTCACTTACACTAGAAATTCTCATAGTGCCTAAAGGTTCACACATGACACTGTACTGCTCGCCATTTGTAAGACGTACTTGACCCCGTGAAAGGAATAGCCAATATACGTATCATAGATATGGCCCAAGTGTGACATAACAGTTCGTCAGTCGCATATAAATGAACAAATAGCTTTGCATGTTCTAAAACAGTTACTATAAATTCTCATAACGAATGGTAGAATAACAGAATAACGTAGGGCACGAAAATTGACTGTAGCCAGGAGAGTCCGTACATACCACACCCATTGCCAGAGAATGACCGGCGGTCGGTCGGTATCTATGGGCCCGCCAGAGCCAGTGGACGGCGGTTACGTGTACGTTGCCATCCTTTCATATATACAGGTTTTAAAAAAAAAATATCGAAAGACAAACTTTAGGGACAGCTTCCTTATAGAGAAATAAGTAAAAGTAGTCTAGTAAATGTGTACCTCAAGAGCTATGAGTCCTTGCTTCGCAAGTGTGGAGACCATCTGTGCTACTGGCCCTTAACGTATGCTCTTTAGAAGACCTCATTTACTCGAAATTTTTTCTTGTTTTGGACGCCGCATTCACATATACCGGCTGTCTCTTGTTAGAGGCGTATTTTATCTGTTATTTGCCAGATGTTCGCAATTTCTTGCTTACTGGGTGTAATTGACGCCTTGATTATTGTTCGTCGTGAAGACGATTGTTCTGTGGTGCTCACCTAAGTTCATATTTCAGTTTCTGTGTGCAGGAATGGCGTTTAAGTAAATTAGAAACGACCAAAACGCTAGGAGAATTACAGCAAGGACGACGGTTTTAGGTTAACCTGTCGTCAAGAAAATTCCAATATCATAATCGCTACTGAGCTACGCAGAATATCTACACAATCTACGGAATTATTTAGCTCCTCCTTACTGCACGCAAAAAATGGTTCAAATGGCTCTGAGCACTATGGGACATAACTTCTGAGGTCATCAGTCCCCTAGTACTTAGAACTTCTTAAACCTAACCTAAGGACAACACACACATCCATGCACGAGGCAGGATTCGAGCCCGCGACCGTAGCAGTCGCACGGTTCCAGACTGTGGCGCCTAGAACCGCTCAGCCACCCCGGCCGGCTACTGCACGCAAATAAAGTTTTCACCCGTCCAATAATCATCACTTCAGCGCTAATAGGCTGTGCATATCTTAACTTTCTTCTCTCAGTATAAAATTAAAATATATTTCCTGAAACACAGGAATACCAAGGTGGCTTTCGACCAAAAATATCTTCAATAGATCGAGAGAATTGTTTCAGAAGCACAGGGAATATAACAAAGAAATTTACACACTGCTGGTCATTATCAACGTGCGTCCTACAGTGGACTGCGTGACTTCAAAATTCATGACTAGCTAGTAAGAATTGTGCAGACTTGTGTGGATGGGACAGGCCACTAGTGCGTTTCCGAGGGGTCACGTCAGAAATTTTCGAGGCCTCAGATAAGGAGAGGCGCTCTCAGTGTCGCCCTGTACAAGGCAACAGGAATATGCTGGAGTACAGGTGGACGGTAATTTCCATTTTCTCGCATATGCAGATGATGTAGTACTGCTATGTGACATAAGTTGAAAGAAATGGACAAGAAAACGGACAACTGTGCACAGAAGGTTGGACTAATGGCGAATCAAGACGAAACGAAGTTTAACCAGTTAAGAAGAAGAAGAAGACAAGAGCAGCAGGAACTTCTTGAGATAGATGGCATGAGGTTGAAGAGAGTTCACCAGATCAAACACTTGGGTTGTTGGATTACCAGCTACGACAGAAGAAACGTGGCCATCAAAGAAAAAATACCAGTGAGAGATGCTCAGCTCAAAATCAGTATCAGCAAATACCTAGATGGGAATACATAATACAGTGATACACACAGCCCTCATTTACAGTTGAGAAACCTGGAGCATGACTAAACGAGAAAATTATAAGATAAAAAATAGTTAATATGGAATAATATGTGCCAGCCTCAACTGATGTAGTGTGATGACACAATATCTTCCAAAACAACAAAGAAAATTCGCCTGTTAGGAGGCTCATCAATAATTTGTAGATTATAATGAATATCGTGCTAATCGTGTCTACATTCTAGAATTTTGGACTAGGATATTACGTGTTAAACATACACTTGCACTAGAATAAGTCTAAAATGCGAAATGAAATATTTCATTATGTTTGTTACAACAATTCCATACATGTTACTTTATTTAGATCCACTGATGATACCACATAGCTACATAGTTTAGAAACGCACCGAAGATAAAAGTCTGTAGTTTAATAAAGGTGGATAACCTAAAACTAAAATTACTTTATACACGGAGTAAGAAGTGTTACATATAAAGTATCGCATTCAAGTGGTCAGCTTCGAAAATGGTCCAGACAGAAAATCTTCCAAGTAGCTTATTAAGAGCAGCGATGTTGTTTACGTTATACAACTGTTGCACAACATTCTGATATATCAACGTCTGTCACAGAATATAAAGGCTGTTTAACAGGTAGAGGGCGATACAAAAAGGAAACAATCCCAATAAAGTAGGCCTGAAAACCAGTAGTTTCCCCTATAAGACATATTACGAATGAGTGCAAGAACATCGTATGACAGAGTGCCTGAGGACCAAACTGAAGACATGCAATCGAGGACAAACACATTCCAGCAAGTGCTCCACATGACCACCATTCATGTGATGGCTGGCTAGTGCACATCTCTACACTCATGCCCGTATACGTTCAAATATCCTGAATGCATTGAAAACAACCCACATTGCGTTTCCAGAGTCCATCGATAATGTCAACTGGGTTGGAATGCACCAAAGATTTTAAATAACTCCACAGAATAAAATACAAAGGGTTGAAATCGGGAGAGCTAAGACGCCATGGTACTGGAAAGGTGCTAATTTGTCTCAAATGATGGTAAAAATCAAATGAGGATAGCTTAGCACTTTGTAATTTACACATTACCTGCAGTGTTTCGAAATAAACTCCGCCTTACACATCAACTATGTTGTAACACTTGCATGATTGCACTTGTTCATATGTCGCATCGGAAACACCACTGATTTCGTAACCCATGTTTATTACATTATTTGATTGCTTTCTTGCCCTCTACTCTCCACTTTGTACCTATAACGGTGAAACGTCCAGTATGTGATACAGTACGATATTGGCGAATTTTAACTTCGGTGCTCCATTCTTATATGTAGTCTTCACACGCGTACTTAATAAAAATTGAATTACCTTTTTAAGAAAAGACAATGTTTCATTTTTATTTATTAATTAAAGTTTTGTGAATCTAACAACCATTAACAATTCTAAATAGATGATATCAAACAATACTTACAAATGTGATCATTTTTCACATTGAGACTTTCTTTTATAGCGAAACTTTAAATGTGAAAAAATCTGAAACACATTTTTGTTGTCTGGGTACAATCGCAACTACAACAGGTATGTTTCAATTCTTTTACAGGTAGGCTGCGTGTCTGAGCGAGCTCTGACGCTTATTTTGGTCGCTTTATGCTGTGGATGTTTCACTTATGAGATAGAAGGTACGTAAAGAAATCTTTTACATTAACGTCAGAATGTATTTGTCTTAAGTAGCAAACTGTACATAGATTTTAAAACACCATAATTACTACAGTGTATTTGATCATCTCAATAACTGCTACAGCACCACCTGTCCAGCATCTACATTACATTACATGAAACACGGTTTATATGGCTGAATGATGTTGGAAGTAAGTCATGGGTCCGTCGAATTACCTCAAATCCTTTCTAAATAGAAAAAAATCACCGAGTACTTGCATTGTAGACAAAATATCGATCGGTGCATTGGGGGAAAAATATAACCAGATTTTTCTTACCTACATGTAGAGATCGAAATAAAATTATGACAATGCTCGATAAAAAGAAAAATATTCTATAAAGCGATAATCAGAAACTGAAATATGAACTTCCATTTGAAACGTCACACTTCCTTTAAATACTGTTAATTCTAAAAGTACTTCAGAATTATTAACACGAGTAAGAACTGAGCTAAATGCTTATCAAAATATGTGCGCGTGTAGGAAATTGCAGTAATGAAACATTTTGATATCACGGTACGCTCGTACGGTGTTTAATCTACTATCAGAAGATTTCCTCCAATCAAATCTGCAGTATGCAAAGAAAATTATTAATGATAACAGATTAAGTTGTCAGAAAAATGTACCCAACAAATGATGATTCTTTGAGGGTCGTATTATTCATTCTATTTAATTTCTGCACGTCAGATTTTCACCTCCTGGTATGCAGTGGCAGAACCTCTCGCTTAATCAAAACGATGTTCATTTTTAAATCATATTCGAAGGCTCTTTTCAAGATTAGAAACCATGACACTAATTAATAACTACTGTGATATTTTTTTCCAAAATATAGTGGAAAGTATGCTAAACAAGAATATCGCTACCGGTAACATGGCATACTTTCCCTCGTTTTCCAGTGTA
The DNA here is from genome assembly GCF_021461395.2 of Schistocerca americana. Lineage (NCBI taxonomy): Eukaryota > Metazoa > Arthropoda > Insecta > Orthoptera > Acrididae > Schistocerca > Schistocerca americana. Next base: position 630,794,475 of record NC_060123.1, on the reverse strand, counting down.
AACATCTCGTAACGGTTCTCAGACCGATGCTTAACGTTCAAAGGTACGAAAGCTGATGGCTGTTTCAGTGAAACTTCAACTTCGATCTCTTTCATTTTGTATCTACACACATCAAAAAAGGTTTTGCATCACCTCAGTTCCGTGAGTTCGGGAACTTGCACAGAAAATTGGAATAGAGATCGACATAAAAATCATAACCGCCCTTTTTATTGCTCACGAAAACCACACATTGCATGTTGTACCACCATACAGCAAGACCCTCAGAGGTGGTGGTCCTGATTGTTGTATACACCGGTACCTCTGATACCCAGTGGCAGGTCCTTTTGAATTGATGCATGCCTGTATTCGTCGTCTCATACTATCCACAAGTTCATCAAGGCACTGTTGCTCCAGATTGTCCCACTCCTCACCGGCGATTCGGCGTAGATCCCTCAGAGTGGTTGGTGGGTCACGTTGTCCATAAACAGCTCTTTTAAATCCTTCCCAGTCATGTTCGATAGGTTTCATGTCTGGAGAACATGATGGCCATTTTAGTCAAGCAACGTCGTTATCCTGAAGAAAGTCATTCGCAAGATGTGCACGATGGGGGTGCGAATTGTCGTCCATGAAGACGAATGCCTCGCCAATATGCTGGCGATATGGTTGCACTATCGGTCGGAGGATGGCATTCACGTATCGTACAGCCATTACGGCGCATTTCATTACCACCAGCGGCGTACGTCGGACCCACATAATGCCACCCGAAAACAGCAGGGAACTTCCACCTTGCTGCACTCGCTGTATACTGTGTATAAGGCGTTCAGCCTGACCGGGTTGCCTCCAAACACGTCTCCGACGATTGTCTGGTTGAAGGCATCTGCAACACTCATCGGTGAAGAGAACGTGAGCGATCCGTTCGGCATGTTGTTGGGCCCATCTTAACCGCGCTGCATGGTGTGGTTGCAAAGATGGACCTCGCCATGGACGTCGGGAGTGAAGTTGCGCATCATGCAGGCTATTGCGCACAGTTTGAGTCGTAACACGACGTCCTGTGGCTGTACGTAAAGCATTATTCAACATGGTGGCGTTGCTGTCAGGTTTCAAAATGGTTCAAACGGCTCTGACCACTATGGGACTTAACTTCTGAGGTCATCATTCCCCTAGAACCTAGAACTACTTGAACCTAACTAACCTAGGGACATCACACACATCCATGCCCGAGGCAGAATTCGAACCTGCGACCGTAGCGGCCACGCGGTTCCAGACTGTAGCGCCTAGAACCGCTCGGCCACTCCGGTCGACGCTGTCAGGGTTTCTCCGTGCCATAATCCGTAGGTAGCGGTCATCCACTTCAGTAGTAGCCCTTGGGCGGCCTGAGCGAGGCATGTCATCGACTGTTCCTATCTCTCTGTATCTCCTCCACGACCTAACAACATCGCTTTGGTTCACTCCGAGACACCTGGACACTTCCCTTGTTGGGAGCCCTTCCTGGCACAAAGTAACAGTGCGGACGCCATCGAACCGTGGTATTGACCGTCTAGGCGTGGTTAACTGATCGGTTGTCGGACCTCCTCCGTCTAATAGACGCTGCTCATGCATGGTTGTTTATATCTGTGGGCGGTTTTAGTGCCATCTCTGAACAGTCAAAGGGACTGTGTCTGTGATAGAATATCCATGCTCAACGTCTGTCTTCAGCAGATCTTGGAACAGAGGTGTTGTGCGTATCTATTTAAATGCTCGTCCACAAATTTCCTTCAGTGGATACAAAACATGTCAGTATGTTGACAGGAGGAAAAAAAATGTAATTGGAACAGCATTTAGATAAGATCACTCTGTTGGCAGCTCCTGCTGTAGTGGTGGGACTGCTGCCTCTAGATTCTGAGGTTCCCTGTTCGAGTGCCCGTCGCGTGAGAGCTTTTCTCCGCGCGGGGACTGGGAGTTTGTGTTGTCATCATTTCGTCTCACAATCATAGACGCGGAAGTCGTCGAAGTGTCGTCAAATTGAAAGAATTGCACAAGACGACGGAACTACCCCAGACAGTGTCTCCCGGTCAATAATACCATATACACTCGCTTCATTTCATCGAAAACTGGTTTCAAAATCTTGAACGTTTTATGAAATATACGGGCGGTAAAAAAGTTTCCTTTCGAAGGCCGTACAGTCCATAATCTGAATGTCAATCAGCAAAACCACAGTGAACATTCAGGCAATCACTCCAAAGATACGTTTGGTAAAACACCACGTCCTGCTGCGAGAGGAAGTCAGTAACTGCCGGCTGCACATTCTCGTCCGACAGGAGTGGTCAAGCCTTTCAAGTGGACGAAGGGATTATAATCGCATGGGTAGGGATCAGGACTCTAGGGTGGTTGCTTGAATCTCTCTCACTTGACTTGGCTGAACTTCTGCAGCACATGTGCTTTAAGGTGGCGTGTGTTTTCATGAAGCAGCAGCACACGTTGTCACACCATTCCACAACGGTGGTTTCCGACGAACATGCTGACCTATACACCATCTTCATTCTCCAATGGATGTCTACCTTTGTTTGTGCTTCCACAGCCAAGAAAACAACAAGAGCATGATGGTCTTGTTTGGACGCAGTTTGTAATAATGTCTCCATACTTCACGTTTCCACTTTTACCATGCACATGTCAGAAGAATCCTATCGGCGCACTAATCCATCACCTACATGCCTGTGCTTATATATGCGCATCGGAGTCGTGCTGCATTGCTTATGCGCTGTAGCAAAACCCTCAAACGGAACCCTTCTGTTCGACCCTCGTATTAGTGGTATTACTGCATATTTGCCAATATCATGGTTCTAAGTAATAATATAATAAAAAAATACACAATTCCAAAACATGGATAGTTGAATAATAATGTAGATACGATATGAAATTTAACTTAATAACTAAATAGTACAGCCACATACACTACTGGCCATTAAAATTGCTACACCAAAAAGAAATGCAGATGATAAACGGGTATTCATTGGACAAATACATTATACTAGAACTGACATGTGATTACATCTTCACGCAATTTGGGTGCATAGATCCTGAGAAATCAGTACCGACAACAACCACCTCTGGCCATAATAACGGCCTTGATACGAGTGGGCATTTAGTCAAACAGAGCTTGGTTGGCGTGTACAGGCACAGCTGCCCATGCAGCTTCAACACGATACCACACTTCATCAAGAGTAGTGACTGGCGTATTGTGACGAGCCAGTTGCTCGGCCACCATTGACCAGACGTTTTCAGTTGGTAAGAGATCTGGGGAATGTGCTGGCCAGGGCAGCAGTCGAACATTTTCTGTATCCAGAAAGGCCCGTACAGGACCTGCAATATGCGGTCGTGCATTATCCTGCTGAAATGTAGGATTTCGCAGGTATCGAATGAAGGCTAGAGCCACGGGTCGTAACATTTCTGAAATGTAACGTCCACTGTTCAAAGTGCCGTCAATGCGAACAAGAGGTGACCGAGACGTGTAACCAATGGCACCCCCTACCATCACGCCGGGTGATACGCCAGTATGGCGATGACGAATACACGCTTCCAATGTGCGTTCACCGCGATGTCACCAAACACGGATGCGACCATCATGATGCTGTAAATAGAACCTGGATTCATACGAAAAAATGACGTTTTGCCATTGGTGCAACCAGGTTCGTCGTTGAGTACACCATCGCAGGCGCTCCTGTCTATTGATGCAGTGTCAAAGGTAGCCACAGCCGAGCTGATAGTCGATGCTGCTGCAAACGTCGTCGAACTGTTCGTGCAGATGGTTGTTGTCTTGCAAACGTCCCAATCTGTTGACTCACAGATCGAGACGTGGCTGCACGATCCGTTACAGCCATGCGGATAAGATGCCTGTCATCTCGACTGCTAGTGATACGTGGCCGTTGGGACCCAGCACGGCCTTCCGTATTACCCTCCTGAACCCACCGATTCCATATTCTGCTGGCAGTCATTGGATCTCGACCAACGCGAGCAGCAATGTCGCGATACGATAGACCGCAATATCGATAGGCTACAATCCGACCTTTATCAAAGTCGGAAACGTGATGGTACGCAATTCTCCTCCTTACACGGGGCATCATAACAACGTTTCACCAGGTAGTGCCCGTCAACTGCTGTTTGTGTATGAGAAATCGGTTGGAAACTTTCCTCATGTCAGCACGTTGTAGGTGTCGCCACCGGCTCCAACCTTGTGTGAATGCTCTGAAAAGCTAATCATCGCATATCACAGCATCTTCTTCCTGTCGGTTAAATTTCGCATCTGTAGCACGTCGTGGTGCAGTAAATTTAATGGCCAGCAGTGTAATAGCACCACCACCACCTGTCACACACACCCCTCCCCCCCATCCCCGCCGTCCCCCGCACCTTAGGTTTAGGTTGATGCGGCCATCGATCAGATATACCCAGTTAATCAGCATCTTCGATACTGTGGAAGGTATCTCTCCTGCTTCAAGAACTTTGCTTCCCATGTTTCGGGAGGACGTAGTATAGACCAAAACAAGAAAAAAAGTCCAGTCAACATTGGCTTTAAAATGTATACCTTAAGAACTGTGAAGAGTTGTACAGTAGGCGATATGTGTTTCACAATATCTAAGACGAACATGCGCTCATAGTTCTCAGAGCCTATTTTTAATGGACATTTCTTCTAGAATGAGATTTTCATTCTGCAGCGGAGTGTGCGCTGATATGAAACTTCCTGGAAGATTAAAACTGTGTGCCCGACCGAGACTCGAACTCGGGACCTTTGCCTTTCGCGGGCAAGTGCTCTACCGTCTGAGCTACCGAAGCACGACTCACTCCCGGTCTCACAGCTTTATTTCTGCCAGTATCTCGTCTCCTACCATCCAAACTTTACAGAAGCTCTCCTGCGAACCTTGCAGAACTAGCACTCCTGAAAGAAAGGATACAGCGGAGACATGGCTTAGCCACAGCCTGGGGGATGTTTCCAGAATGAGATTTTCACTCTGCAGCGGAGTGTGCGCTGATATGAAACTTCCTGGCAGATTAAAACTGTGTGCCCGACCGAGACTCGAGCTCGGGACCTTTGCCTTTCTTCTTATTTCTTCTTATTTTGGTCCATACCACCATCTCTGAAAGTTTTTTGCTGGAGTTGTCGTTAACCGTATATATAGGACGCCCGCGTAATCTTGACATTTCGTCAGAAAATGGAGAGAGTAATACTCATCGAAACGTCGTGGAATTTCAGCGCATCCACCCCCGTGGAAACCGAAGAACATTTCGGAAGCTATATCTCTCTTCCTGTGCAGATCATACAGCTGTCGTCGCATTCCACATATCTGCCGCCATCGTGTCTGTCTTCCCTTGGTTCCTCGTCTTCTTCTATTTCTCTTTTTTCCCTCGCCTCCTCTACAGCAACTAGCCAGGCAGTCTTCGGTTTTCCTCCCCCCTTTCTTCTCTTAGTGTGGTGAATCACAGACTGTATTGGCCATCTGTCACATGTGATTCGCATTTTACGTCCAAACCGGGCAAGATGTCATTCTTCTGCTCCATCTGTGATGCTTTCCTGAGTTTGAAACATTTTCGTAATCTTTTTATTTCTTACGTGGCAACACAGAGGTGTTCTTCCCGGTTTTCTGAGATCGTAATCCATTGCTACAACTCTCTCTCTCTCTCTCTCTCTCTCTCTCTCTCTCTCTCACACACACACACACACACACACACACACACACACACCCCCTTTCTCTGTATCTTTTTTCTGCAACTCGCATCCATTATATGGTACAGAGTCTACAATATGTCTATAGAGTTCTTTTTTCTTTTTTTTTTATATTTCACCTTATCTTAGAAGAACGTAGGAGTGGTTTAGCTTGTAGATTGCTGTTTTCCAATGAGCTACTCGTTACTTTATTTCCGTTACCTCTGCCGTCTCCCGGTAGGATGCTACCTAAATATTGAATTTTCTTACATGTCTTCTGCTGTCCATCTACTATTATGCCGCCTGCATTTTCTGAACTCCAGAGTTATTATGGCATTTGCAAATTTAATTTCAATCCGCACTTATCATATTCTTCTAATTATTTTCTTAGCATAGTGCACGTACCAGCCTCTTCACTGGACACCACTACCTCATTTGCATACTTGCATATGCTGCATATATTTCTGACATATCATCCCTCTCAGGACTTCAGTCTCTTCAACGGCACAGTGACGTACGCCTTCTCGAGGTCTGTAAAGGCTGCATGGCTGTCAAGACTCCGTATCAGAAGGTATTTATTGATTTCTTTTGCTTTTCCATTCAGAGTGAGAAAGAGATGAAGACAGTAATTAAAACAAAATCTCTCTGAGCACTATGCGACTGAACTTCTGTGGTCATCAGTCGCCTAGAACTAGAACTAATTAAACCTAACTAACCTTAGGTGTTGGGTTGTGTTGGGGAAGGAGACCAGACAGGGAGGTCATCGGTCTCATCGGATTAGGGAAGGGTGGGGAAGGAAGTCGGCCGTGCCCTTTCTAAGGAACCATCCCGGCATTTGCCTGGAGCGATTTAGGGAAAACACAGAAAACCTAAATCAGGATGGCCGGACGCGGGATTGAACCGTCGTCCTCCCGAATGCGAGTCCAGTGTCTAATCACTGCGCCACCTCGCTCCGTCAACTAACCTACGGACATCACACACATCCATGCCCGAGGCAGGATTCGAACCTGCGACCGTAGCGGTCACTCGGTTCCCGACTGTAGCGCCTAGAACCGCACGGCTACTCCGGCCGGCGTAATTAAAACATTAACGACCGTAGGGATGATAAGTATAGTCCATAAAGCAGCCGTCTGCGTACAGAAATTCAGGTCTTGTTACACAAAAGCGTAACCGCCAGCATGAAATGCAGACATGCTTTGTAGTGCCAAGAGCATCATTCCTGAGAGGACAAAGAGGACGCACCCCTCGCCCGCAAGACAATTAATGGCGGGAGGGGAGCGGATCAGAGCACGTTTACAACCCCCCAGATTTAACTGCCGCCTCAAAATTGTTACCACGCTGTTACGTCCGCTTAAGAGAATCATTTCCTAGCACGCTTGCGCCCAGAGCGGGTCTAAACCAATTCCACCCCCTACCCATAGCCCCCCCCCCCCCCCCATCCTCAGCACCGGGCGGGCCACACCAAAGAAGGAGCGCCCCGGGGTGCGATATTACGGGGTGGGCCCGGCGCTGGATAACGTAATATCCCGTGCCACTCACCCCCGCTACACACCAGAGGCTCCACCTGTCTGGCACCGGCTGGCTCTTTGCGAGACGGCAACCAGCTTCACAGCTTCTGCTCGCCAGGGTGCGCGTGGGACCTGTTCCCACACGCTACGGTTTCCGCTTTACGGCGTACTGTCTTGTGCCGTGGCTACTGTTTGCTTTTCATACCTTCCAGCTATGTGTCGGATCTATAGCTAGACATTGGCGTATCCGATTTCAGTGCGGTAAAACATTTAAAACGAACTGTCGTCAAGGATACAGATAATGTTATTCTTATGAAACACAATTTGCTCTCCATCCATACACGAAGTAATGAGCGCTGACGACATGGGAACCCACGTGGATTCCACATTTATAGATTTCCAGAAGACTTTTAATACCATTCCTATCGAACGGCTTGTAATCAGACTTCATGCGTACGGTGTATGGTCTGAGTTCTGCGACTCTATTCGTGACTTCTTGTCAAAAAAATATTACAACTTTGTACACTGATGACCCACGGCTGCGAAGCCCTGGATGGAATTATACTGTTGATTCGTCACCACTAGTGACGACATTAGTTAAATGAAAAGCTGAGGTACGACTGGTCATATACCTACCTGCCACTCTGCCACGCCCTCCTGCCATTTTACAGATAAATTAGGTCCTGCCTGCATAGCCGCCGGGCTGCGTAACCTTTCAACATCGAATCTCTAAGAAAAGCAGGTATTTCAGCTGTGACACGTTTACATTAATTAATTAATTAGGGAAATGGGGAAGTATGGTTTCTAAGAAACATAGGGCTTCACAATGGGCGAAAAGCCTTGACTACGCAATTGACGTGATCACTTCGTTTGTATCAATCTGCAGAGACCCGTTACAGTATTGTGCCTCCTACAGTGACTATTAGCAATTGGATTTCATCCGATCTACTTTTGTCAAGGGGCCTGTTGATAATTTAATGCAGCATCGAAACCAGTAGCTTAGTAAAGAGTTCTAAATTTACTGCTAAAAGTGTACTATGATCAATTCAAATAGACTAGCCGATGTCCCAATCACCGTCTTCCACGAAGGACGGAATATAGTGACTAATTCACGGGAAGCCATCGACTGAAACCGAAGTGTTCCCTGGGGATCCGCAAGGAAATTCTTTGAGCAATCTACAGTTCATAATGTATATAAACGATTCAGGAAATAATCTGAGCAGTGTTGTTAGCTTGTTTGCAGTTAGTGATGTCGTTTTCTGTCTAGTGGATTCATCAGAAGGATATAGCGAATTGTAAAATGACTTAGGCAGATTACCTGTTTTGTGAGAAAAGTGGCATTTTCTCTAAGTTGAAAATTGTCAGGAGATCATCCACATGAGTACGAAAAAAATACCCTTAAATTTCTGTTACACGATAAATCACACGTATTTAAGGTTTTAGAATCGACTAAATAATTAGGAATTACAATTACGAAAAATGCTAATTGATTTAATCTCATAAGAAACGTTGTAGGGAAGACGAACCAAAGAGAGCTTTTTATTGGCTGGAAACTTGGAAAATACAAAAAATATACTCTAAGAATGCCTACACTGCTTGACGTCGTCTTCTGGAGTAATGCTGCGTGGTAGGAGAGCATTATCCCGTAGGTTTGAGGAGAACATCTAAAAAGTTTAAAGAAGAACAGCTTGTATTGTATTACCGCAAAATACGAGAGATAATGCCATGGTTATGATACGCAAGTCTGAATGGCAGTCAAGAAAACAAGGCCGTTTTTCATTGTGGCAAGACCTTTTCGCAAATTTCAATCTCGAACTACTCCTGCGAATGCGAAAATATTTGTCTTGTTCTACTTAAATATGGAGAAATGACTGTCGTAATAAAGTAAGGGAAATCAGATCTCCCACGGAAAGAATCAGGTGTTGTTTTCCAAGTGCTATACGGAAGTGAAATGGTCGAAAAATTGCCTGAGAATCATTCTGTGAAATGTCGGCCAACCACTTGCACATTATTCTCGTAGGTACAGAGGTAAAGAATATTCCATATGTTACTGAAGTTTTTTAATAATTGCAATATTTTCCATATGATAAACAAAAACTTCAGTTTTTCATTTTGTGTGATTTTTTCACCTCACTGCGATTTCACTCTAATTTAAAAGAAACATTCTCTAGAATATCTATTTTTTTCACGTGATACTGTAGAACTCTGACGTCATGGTGAACACCGTAACTTATTTTTCATTATCGTTACAAAATCCAATCATTAGTCAAGCACGCACACTTCATTCACAAATGTTATATTGATCACGTGTGATTGCGCGTAGCTTACCGTTCACTACATTTACATAGTACATTACAGTGTACGAAATGCAGCTAGAGGTCGAAAAAGTTTCCATACTTAGAAAGTGTGGCGACGTCACGTAAAAGCGGTGAGCGCCACTCGCTACTGTAGGTCGGGTTTGGACGGCGTGCAGAACCTCTGTTTGCTTTTGCTTTCCACAGCAACTTCCTGTTGCGACAGTCGTAGCTGACCGCTCGTGGAATACTGATAGAACGCATTTACTTGCTTTGTGTGTTCTTCATCGACAACAGCGCCAGAGAATCCACTGGGTACATTCGATTACTCAGAATAGAGAACTGGTAGAGGCTTTCCGGCTCTTGTTTGAATAAGTAGAAGCAAAAAGTAAAAGTGTCTCAATTTATTGGTTTTTTTTTTAGTTGCTCTGTCTACGAGTTTCGAGGAGCTGCATTCTCGCTTGAACAAAAATATGGGACGCTATTTTGAAAAGCAATGTATGCCACTTTTTGACGAACAGAGAAAAGTTTTTGCCTCTGGAAGACATGCACTGAATCTGAATGAGGAACATATGTCGTAGTTTAATGTTGTAGATAACGAACAGATAATGTTAATCGATATGCTACTGTCTTTTTGCACAGCGCATGGGGCTTCAAACACACTAATACGTCTGTCCGATGTCAGAGAGCTTTCCTGTACTAAAGCAGCTAAATTCTTCGCGTCCACTTCAGAATCCACTTTTCCCAAAACACCATAAACACACATTAAAGACCGCTGGTAATAACGCAGCACGCAATATGTTGAACGACATCTGGCTTTCTCGACGTTGTGCGAAGACAGTCGGTGGTTTTGAGACAACAACGTCGCAATTCTTGGAAATATTTCTGCTTGTGATCCCTCAGCATCTTTGTTAGATGTTATTACAAGATGAGTTAAGCAACGAAGTTCCTGACGATAGGCTTCTCAATTCGTTCGATGTCCAGAGTCATGCATATTTGATAAAAACTCTAGAGATCTGTAAATAATATATTTCAGCTATCAGTCGTCCTCTGGAATATTTATTAGCAGATCTAGATTTCGGCTAGCAACTAGCCATTCTCAATGCACTGTCCTATTCTGGTCAATTCATGTAATGCCTGTTGGTCTGTTCGGGCCGATTTCGCAGCTTGCTGTGCATCGTCAAGTTGACGCTTTGTTTTATTCATTGTCTTACGTCTTCCAATCCTGTAGCACAATTTGAAGTTATGTAACAATCACTGCTGCACTTTACATCACTGGAATCTTTATCGCGCGAAATTTGATGTGCATAACGTAGTAGGCCACTATCGTACACATTCTGTAAACTGTATCTAGCGTCCGTGAAATGTGCAAACAGCAAGTTTTGTAAGAAGTGTGCTTCGTCCTTCCTTGAATATCCGTAGGTTTTTTATGCACTGAACCATCATATTGCTCCGGACTTATTCGAAGCCTATTCATAATTGTTTTTTCCATGGTGCGGATGATCTTTCATGTATGTAATTATGTCTAGTATCCTCTCCTTTTACAGCCATTGTCCCTTCAAACGTTTCACACGAGAGGGGATTTGTCGCTCCCTTTCCGACAAGGATGATGAACTGCATGGCTCGACAGCTGTTTCATTATCACTTTCACTTGTTAAGCACGTATCGACGTCATTGTACTCCTCATTTACATCGTCCGCTCAATTGGGCGTATACGACACCTCACATTCCACTGACTTTGTTTGCAGAAACCCTTAATATTTCGTATGCCACTTTCGTCTCACTCTGAAATTCCTTGGGTTCCTTTCTCACAAAATTTCAACTTTAGCAAGTGTTGTTGTAGGTATATTGCAGTGTTTTCTTTGTTTGTCATTGCCATTGCTCCGTTTTGTATCAACACCACTACCACTGCGGCACTTTTGTGATTTACTCGTCGACCAAGGAAGTCAACAACGCTCAGTAGCCTCATGCTCACCAGTGGATACCTTCTTCAGTCCCGCGTTGTTGCCATTAGCAACCAATATTGTGGTTGCATGTTGAATGCCGTGACCATCATAGGCCTTTGGCGACTCGCACTCAAGGCGTTCCTTTTAACTCTTTCTGTATCTCATTGGTGTCATCCTGGGACGATAGTTTGCTATACACCATTAAAGCAGGTTGAGGATGCTATCCTGGAAAAACACGAAGAGTTCTAGGCTTTCATATATACTCATGCTTGTTTTGGTGCTGTTGCGACGTAATACGACTCGTAATTGTACAAGGAGGTGATAACCTGGAACATATTTTATTTTCATTTTGAGCACGATTTCGTTTCCCACAGCCAGTGTTCCTTGCGCGGCACACTCCTCCGCCTTGAGGGGAAAGAAGCAGAACGCCTCCGGCGACAAACATCTTGTAAACTCCCGGGAGACGGCGTTCATTAGAGGAGCTAACGCGATTCTTTAGTCGCAGCGGCACGCACCCCCGTAAATATTCATTATGAGCTCCGGGGGTTGGGGTCTGCTTCCTAGAAGTGATGGCAGCCTGAGGGGTTGGGGAGAGGGGTGGGTTCGGTGGGGCAGGCAGGGCGAACTTCCCCCACGGAGGGGAAATGAGTTGCGTGATGGGCCGATGTCGCCGGCGAATAATGACCCGCTGGACGATTGCGAAATGAAATCCCTATTTGCCCAACCCTCGGCCGTATTAAGTCTGGACAAACTGCGATCCGTCGGCCTTGCAGCCTTCCACGGGCTCGCGCCCGCATACTTCTGCGCCGCGCCGTGCCGTCTGCAAGCGGAATCCAATTATTTTCCTCGCGTTCTGTCCGCTGGACGCCCAGCTCTTACTACAAAATGAAAATCTCCTGACAGCCAGTGCCTCGTTGCCGGCCAGAAAAAAATTATAATTAAAACGTGCTTTGCCCCAAACCCGTTCCTCCAGAAGGCAGTGAAATATTGGTTTACCCCGTCCTAGGATAATGCCTCATTGTAAAAACGACAGCCGATTGTCCGCTAAGGGAATATCCTTAATTTGCTTCGAACGTAGACCGCCAAATTCCACATGTATATATGTATCTACAAATATACTTCGAAAGCCATTATACAGTGTGTGCTGGACATTTTTTGTGCTAATATTACCCATTCTCTTTCTTATTGCTACTAGAGAAACGGCGAATTGACTTTCTGGATGCCATTAGCTTGCATTAATTCTCATTTACATAGAACTTCCTCTCAGAAGTGTAGCGTTTTTCCTTTTTTTTCGAAAAAGGCATTTCACAGTTTTGACATGAAAGCGCTGTCTGTCAATTATTTGCGTTCTTCTCAAAAATATCACTGTTTATTTATTTAGTTTATGGCATATAACACATCATATAGAAAAGACATAAAAATCATAAGACACAGAAATAAAGAGTAGTCACAGTGTGTAACATATAGTTGTAGATATAAAAGTGTTTAAAGAAAGTGTATATAACAAACAAAAGTTCACAAACAAACATCCAGATTTGTGACATAGTCTATTGCACTTTCAGTCGCGGTCAGAAACTCATTGGGGTCTCCTGCAAAACGTCTCAGAGGGCAATCTTCCACGATGTGACGAATCGTCTGCCGGTCAGCACCGCAGTCACATCTCGGGGTGGTGATTTTACCCGACCTATGGAGGCTGTCTGCACATCTGCCGTTATTTGTCCGAATTCGATTCAGGGTCGTCCAAGTTTTCCTTGGCAAATTGAATCCTGGTGGTTGGACATTGATGCATGGCATATTCTGCAGGTTTTGGGGCACAGATTCTCTCCACCGCATTTTCCAGAGGTTGCCATAATCCGGGTTGAGAGGATGCGTATTTTTTGCCTTTTTTAAAGAGGGGTGTCTTGAGCGCAATCTGTTCATCTCCAGGGCAGGAACATCCTTATGGATTGCCAGTTTCTCGTTGTTCAGCACTTTTTCATACTCGCGTATGAGAGCGTTCTATCTGCGCAGGTCCGGTGGGGGAATGTTGCTCAGTATAGGTAGCCAGTGTAAAGGCGTTGGCTTTATTGTTCCTGATATCATCCTCATTGTGTAGTTTAGTTGAGCATCGATCAAGCCTGTGTGTTTACTGTTTAGCCATACCGGTGCGGCATATTCTGCTGTTGTGTAGACAAGTCCCAGAGCCGAAGACCTCAGTACAGCCGCGGAGGAGCCCCACGTGGTCCCACATAGCTTCTGTATGATATTATTTCGAGTTTTAAGTTTTGCGGCTGTATTACGTAGGTGTTCTTGAATGTTAGGGTTCTGTCAAAGGTGACGCCTAGATATCTGGGGTAATTATTATGGTTTAGCTGCCTGTTTTCGAAATGAACGTTGAGCTTTCTTTTTGCTTGGGCATTGTCGAGGTGAAAGCATGTCACCTCCGTTTTTGTCGCGTTTGGCCGTAATCTCCACCTTCGGAAGTAATCTCCCAGCTTTGTTAGATCCGCAGTTAATGTGTTTTCCGTTGCCTCCATTGATCTGCCTTTTGCAGCTATTGCCCAGTCGTCGGCATATCCGAATTTTTGAGAAGTGGTTTCAGGTAAGTCAGATGTGTAGAGGTTAAACATCAATGGCGCCAGAACGGAGCCTTGTGGTAAACCATTGTTGAGCTTCATTTGGCCGCTTTTTAAGTCGCCCATTATGACTCTGAAACTTCTATCTCTAAGCATGTTATCAATGAGGTTGGCCAGCTTATTACATGGTATGACCCGCAGCAACTTAAATATCAGGCCTTGTCGCCAAACGGTATCATAAGCGGCTGATAGGTCAATAAAGGCTACTGATGTTTTGATTTTTTTCTGAAAGCTCGCCTCTATATGACTTGCTAGGGAGAGGATCTGGTCGGTGCAACTGCGGTTGGGTCGAAAACCTGCCTGTTCAATCGGTACCACTTCAAGAATTTTTCCGCTTATTCTGTTGTAGATGATACGTTCCAACAGCTTATAGACACAGTTCAGCAGAGCGATAGGGCGGTAGTTTTGGGGCATGTCATTAGGTTTGCCTGGCTTTAGTATCGTAAGGCTAGTTCGCGTCCGTAGTAGAATACTACACGTGCACCCTGGGTAACGCTAAATGAACTAGCACTAAAGGCAACCAGATAATCCAGATAATCCTGTGCTGGATCTCCTGGTAAACACATCATGAGTGAATATCACTGTTCTTGCTGGCTACACAAGAGGCGTTCAATGACTAAAGAAACAATTTTCTTTCTCTGCCAGTTTCGGTTGAAAAGTGAGGAATTTCTTGTGAGACATTGTGGGACATTGCAGCTTCTAAATTTAGGAAGTTCCGACTGGTGGTGGTGCTGTACGTAGCCTCCAAAATCGCGTCTGTAAAGGCGGGACGTTTCAGGCTAAGAGCTTTCATTGAGTTTCTTTTGGCTGAAAACCAGAGCATCGCAATTATTCGTAGTCGCTTCCGGACTGGCCACGGAGACCTTGTAGATAACAAAAGCATGGTGGGTCGTTGGGCGAAGCGTGGCGGCCGGCCGCACACACCTGTGGCTCCCGCAATGTTGGAACGTGCGGACACCCTTATTTGTGGTGATCGACGGATTGCAATCGAACGCTTTGCTACTCAGTTGGTTGTCCCTGTTGGTAGTGCTGACACTCTAATTCATCAGCTGGTGTACTCAAATGTTAGTGCCCCCTGGTTACCCCGCCGACTCACGGAGACTAATAAGTTGACCTTCATATCTCTGACACGACCCCACCTAGCAACAAAAAACCAACGTCATATTATGGGCTCCATTGTCCCATGCAACATTAGTCCAACAAGCTTCTCAGCTACTATCATATTTTCGGAGTTATTCTAGGTGGCAATAGTTAGTGACTCACCCTGTATAAGGGGCAGTCAAATGATGTAAGTAAACTGTTTATTATTATAGAAGTAGTCACCACAAATCTCAGTATATTTATCTCACGGTAAGATAAGATGTTCAGTGCCTCCATGGAAAAGTATTTGCTGTTGCCGGCGGAAACATGAGTGTTCCCAGGCGTGCTCCTCTTCGTCCGAACCACATTGTCGGCCACGAATGTCTTTCTTCAGGGCTCCGAAAGTATGTAAATCACATGGAATAGGTATCAGACCTCTATGGAGGAAGTGTAAGGGCTTCCTAGCGAAACTCTTGAACCGTAGTCGAAATAACAGCCACGCCAGCTCCAGGGAAGCCATGATGAACTATTTCTTTGACTGCATTGCTCATTGACTATCGGGAACACGGTACCACAATTAACGCAGGGCAGTAAATGAACACTTTGAAACAGTTCAAGTCCACCATCAAGTCCAAACGCACAGGGATGTTGACAGACGACGACATTATGTTGCAGGAACATTTCTGCTCCCATGCTGGCAAGGTTGTTCCGACTATGCTGCTGAAGCTTCTCTGGGAAGTCCTTACACATTCTCCATACAGTCCGAATTTCTCCCAACGGATTTCAATGTTTTTCTAGCCATGAAGCAAGGTATTCTGGGTTGTCTCGTTGGTTCGGATGAAGAGATGCATATCGGGATACAATTTTGGTTCCCTAGGAAAGAACAAACGTTTCTCTATGGAGTTAAAGACCGTCTTGTCTCTCAGTGCGATAAATGTATTAACAGTTAAGGCGATTAGTTTTAAAATAATAAAGTTTCCTTATTTTTTCCAATCTGTCTCCTTTTCATTTCACTACCGCTTATGTGGGGTGATTCAGTTGCTTCTACCGATAGATGTTATGCAACCCGCAACGCCTTCAAACCTCACTTCTCTCACTTGCTACACACTAACTATTAGTCTCACAGAAAAAAATGAACAGGACATTTTTGTACAAGCGTGACAATATGAACATCCTACATGTGGTATTTAAAGGCATTGTGCATTGCATAGAATCCATGGATAGTGGCAGCTGAATCACACTTTATATAAAGTTCCTTCTTTCTTTCGTTTCCCTAGCATTTATCGTGTCGAGTACTTGGTCTGCTTTTTTAGGACTGTGAAAATTTTATTTTCTGACTTTAACTGTTTGGTTGGATGCCCGCCCTGACACCATGGTCATCGAGGTAACTTATAGGAGGACGTCGTGTGCACCATCTGTCTGTGAATGGTCTACACTTCGTTCTATGTGTTTTGCATTTTAACTGTTTGCATATCGAAGCCTCTCAGGTGGGATATGTGAGTCAGCCCAGCACTTGCCTAAACGAACGTGGGAAACTGCCTAAAACCATAATCAGGGTGGTCTGTTTACCAGTCACGGTCGTTAATCTGTCATGCGTATTCCATCCTCGTCTGGATCACTCTCTCTGTGTCGCAAATTAGCAGACGGTTCACGCGCATGTCCTGTGAAACACACTGATCGAAAAAAAATTCTGTTCATGAATGTCACCATAACAGGTCGAATCACCAGACTGAGGCACAAATTTGCAATGAGTGGGCTTGGGATAAGCGCCGCCGGGAGTGGCCGAGCGGTTCTAGGCGCTACAGTCTGGAACAGCGCGACCGCTACGGTCGCAGGTTCGATTCCTGCCTCGGGCATGGATGTGTGTGATGTCCTTAGGTTAGTTAGGTTTAAGTAGTTCTAAGTTCTAGGGGACTGATGACGTCAGATGTTAAGTCCCATAGTGCTCAGAGCCTTGGGATAAGCACGAGAGTGCTCCTGCTATCATCTGGCATCGCACCCCAGACCATAACTCCAGGTGTAGGTCCAGTGCATCTAGCACGCAGCCAAGTTGCTTACAGGCCCTCAACTGGCGTCCTTCTAACCAACAGAGTCATTTTCATCATAAAACACAACAGACTTTCACCTTCTCCTCCAATGAGATCTCGATTGACACCAACGAAGTCGCAGACGGTGGTGGTTTGGGCTCAGTGGAACGCACACTACAGGGTGTCTGGCTCGGAGCTTCCTTGAAGTAACTGATTTGTAACTGTTGCTTGTGTCAGTGTTGTGCCAACTGCTGCTGACATTGCTGCTGCAGATGCAGTACGGTGCGGCAGAACCATACACTGAACACGAAGATCTTCTCTCTCGGTAGAGCCACGTGTCCGCCCAGAGACCGTACTTCTTGTGACCGTAAATTCTGGTGACCACCACTGCCAGCAATCATGTACAGTGCCTACATTCTTTCCAAGTCGTTCTACAGTATCGCAGAAGGAACATCCAAATTCTCGTAGCCCTATTACACTATCTACTTCAAACTCAGTGAGGTGTCGCCTAAGGGCGTCTTTGTCACCTTAAAGACATTCTTGACTAACATAAACTCACCATGTCCTGTGTCACAGGTAACTAACGCTCACGACTGTTACAGCGCGTATTTAAACCACATCCGATTTGCGTCATCACTGTAGTTCACCTAGTGGCAGCCACTCTTAAGCGACTGGCGCGAAATTTCAATAGACATCATGTTTCAGGTCTAGAAACACGTCTACCAACTTCCCTTTACGTTGCACAACTTCTTCTTGGCCGGCCGCTGTGGCCGAGCGGCTCTAGGCGCTTCAGTTTGGAACCTCGCAACCGCTACGGTCGCAGGTTCGAATCCTGCCTCGGGCATTAATTTGCGTGATGTCCTTAGGTTAGTTAGGTTTAAGTAGTTCTAAGTTCTAGCGGTCTGATGACCTCAATTGTAAAGTCACATAGTGCTAAGAGCCATTTGAACTCCTTCTTGGTTTTGCGATTATTTTCTGTCAGTGTATATAAACACATGTCATTGAAAGGATAGTTCCGTTTGTGCAGTGTATGACGGCAGAATGTTGCGGCTGGGCATTGCTTATAATGCGAGTGTAGGCGGGGTGCCGAGCAGTCTGTTACAGACATGAATGTAAGGAAATTAGAAGCAAACTGCGAGTTAACCGACTTTGAACGTGGTATAATGATAAATGCAAGGCGAATAGGTGACTGCATATCGGAGATTACACAAGAGTGGGGTTCTGGTGGACAACAGTGAGAAGGGTACTTTTTCAGTATCGAAGAGACACTGGTTTCACACGCGTAGACCTCCGCACTGGAAGATAAATCTTTGACGAATAGTCCATTGTGCCTCGGCAGAGTCACACGGAAAAATGTACGATCTGATGTGAATCAGATCACTGTCGATTTGAATGGGGACTGTGAGGAACCGATTTCTAGCATGACTATACTGCGACAAATGCACCGCGTGCGCCTCAGCATGTTGCAACCGACTCATGTTGCAATGCTTTTCCAAGACTTTTTGACTACTCAGTCATGGGCATGGTGTTCTCGGTGAAGCATTCACCGGATGGAGGACATCAACTACGACAGCCTCATAGATGTCGTTTTTGAAGTGGATGACATTACTGGAACATGGTTGCTTTCATTGTTCTGATTAGTGAGATCTTACCCAAAACATCATTTCCAATCAGCGCTAAGGTTATATGAAGAGCGCAAATGGAAAACGACCTGAAAACCATTTTCGCACAAAAACCGTTTTCAGTGCTGACGGTGTCTCGATACAATCTTCCATATCCCTAGTAAATCGCTCATGGCCTTTGTGCCAGGCCCTCTGTAGTTCCAAAAATTAAAGTATTTGAGCAGTAATTTTTGCTGATTACAGTTCGGCTAGTGAAAAATCTAGCGTTATAATTCCATAACTGTATTACAACAAGTAAAACGTAGTGCCTCAGTATTAATGGCACTTGGAACAAAATGTTTCCTCCTGCTGTTTTGTCAAAAACTTATATTTTTCAGACCTTGGCTGTGTACAAAATATAAATTAATCCTTGCAAAGAATAAGACGCCAACCAACGTCCGTTAATAACGTAATTTATTTAAAGTAATAGCGTCGTTACCGGTTGCGAACAGACGTTTTCGTCTTCAGACGGGTGTTAGCGTTTATATTGCTTTTGTTGTTGTTAACATTAGTTCTTTGAGGTAAACGAAGCCAATAACTAATGTAAACAAACATCTCCTTTATCATTTCACTGACAAGTGTCAGATTTGACACATCGTTTTCCGCGTCCACTCTTCGTATGACGGCCCTAAGGCTATCCCTATATTTAAAATAAACAACGCCCATGAAACGATCACTGTATTCATGTTTGAACCACTAGTTTGCTAGCCGAGGCCGGCAGAGGATAAGAGAGATACCTAAGACATGTGTACATGTGTACATGTGGCCCGAAAGACTTCTCCCTCGCAGAAAAAAGTGATCCAAACATTTTCCTAAATTTTTTCTTCGCCTTTCAAATTTCAGTATTGCTAATAACACACTTGTTTTTAAAAGCTAGCGCGTGAAAGGAGAACGCACGTATTAAAATTCCGCTGAACAAGTAGACCCAGTCGGCGCATTAAAGACAGACAAAAGAGCTTTTTGTTGAAGAAAGTTTGGTTATAGTCTTGTAACTTGGGGCGAATTAACAAAAGGCTAAAAGGGAAGGGGGACGCTACTTACGAGCACGGAACAAAATTATCGTGTCTAGAGCTCAATGTAAGGAGAGTGAGGGGATGATGGAGAAGGCAGAAACTGTTTTTTTTCTTTTTTTTCCAACCAAGAATCGCCTTTACGGTGAACATTATTCGTCTTGTGTCTCACCAGAAGCGTCATTCTTAATTCAGTATGCATGCTATCACTATAGTGGTGATCATGCTATTCACTACACGTCGAGAGTATTTGTGTTGCTTGCAATTACGTGAGAACACGCAAAGGGTAAAATCCGGCGCCTGTTCATAGGCTACTCCACTACAAAAGTACGAAAGCAGAATCACTAAGCGGTGTGAAGTCTCCATGCGTATCAACAATGGTCTCGCTCCAACAGACGTTGCAAAAAACGTCGACGTTTAATTCGACTCATTTGTGCACATTAAGGTGATCACTAAACTTCTCTGGTATTGCTCACTTAACTACTAGCGATGAGAATTACCTCTTCCCACGCACGGACCTGACACATCGGTATCGGTTGCGGAAACTGAGCGTTCTAAGTATGAAATGTGCTACCTGGTTTTGTTTTGTGTTTACGTTTGATATAATTTGGTATGAAAAATGGTTCAAATGGCTCTCAGCAGGGACTTAACATCTGAGGTCATCAGTCCCCTAGACTTAGAACTACTTTAAACTAACTAACGTAAGGACATCACACACATCCATGCCCGAGGCAGGATTCGAACCTGCGACCATAGCAGCAGCGCGGTTCCGGACTGAAGCGCCTAGAACCGCTCGACCACAGCGGTCGGCTAATTTGGCGTGATTCGACTAAGCGAACCATCTGTCTGTCCGTAGTGGGAAGTGAGATCGTGACATGGTTGGATACAGCGATGATCCAGTTCAAAGCAGTGCACCTTGTCATGTCGAAGTGCAAACACGGACAGAGTTAACGGAAAAGGGTTTCGCGGGCAGTAGTGGACCGTTATTGTTGGAGTTATGACATTTGCAGACAATGAGGTGGTACCAGTACCGACGATAGAGGTCACGAAACATCCAAGGAAAATGGTGCAATGAAGTCAATAGACGGTGTGTGAATTACGAGAGAAGTGATACATTGATGAAGGGAACGGAAGTCACGTCTCTGCAACAGCCAATAAGTTGAATGAAAGTTCACACAATCAAATCAAACTCCCACTCATGATACTTACAAATATGAAATGAAACAGAAATTTCTGCAAGATTTTGACCAAATGCGAAGAATGAACAATTTTACGCAAAATTTAAAGTTTATATTGTGCAGAACTTGAAGGTTAGCATGGAAACTATGGGAAAAACTACTCCGTCTACTGAATTTTTTGTTTTAAAATATGTCAAAATGAACGCGTTATGTGCTAACAAGACGATATAGTTTCAAAAAAGGCGTACTACATTTTTACGTAAATACGAACCATTAGAATTGAAGTGGTTTATTCAGACGAAACGTGGTATCATACATAGTGCACTGTGAATAGGTGTCAGATTATGCAAGGAGCATTATCACAACAAATGTGCAGATGTATGTTTAATGGTAGTGTAATGTAGGGCACTGGCGTATGGGTGCGTGTGTTCCACTTCTACGAATATCGGACTGTACGCTACTATTGTCTCCCCCCCCCCCCCCCCCCCCCCCTCTTCTCCATATCTCGGATGTAAACACAACGGTGCTGCCATCGTGACCAGTACTTGGCTTCGACGTTTGACGAGGTGTGTGTGTGTGTGTGTGTGTGTGTGTGTGTGTGTGTGTGTGTGAAGGAGCAGGTGGGTATAATGGCCTGCAGTATGCTTCCTGTTGTACATATGTAAGGCAGACAACTGGCTACGTAGACGTGCCCAAGTAGACAGATGTACCCATTGAGAACGAGAGAGTAAAATCTCGAAACGCATCGTGGAAGAAAGTTAATATCGCAGATAATTATTTCAGTTTCTCGTGGGTACACTTTGACAAGTGTGCTGCTAATGTGCGATATTGTAGGATCGCAATAGCGTTATCGCATTTCTGTGTGGTCATGCTGCCTAAACGAAAATGCATCGCAACAATAATGATGGCGACCACGACAGTGTGCAGTAAGTGACACTCGTGGCAGAAGAGCGATGTGGCAGTGGTGAAGGGAATAGAGAGAGTGGCCGTTCTCCTTTTGTGATTGGTTGTTGTTATGTGAATTGTCCTGTCTTTCAGTCACGTTGTCATTCTGATCCAAATATAAGCATCAACATTTAGCAGTGCAGTTGCAAAGAACTATCTACTTAGGTAACAAAGAGGAATGGTTGGGTAAAAAATTTAACACAAGTAAGTAATAGTGATAATTACATTAACTGAATTTTCCGCCGATGTTTGTCAGAACACGATAATAATATTAAAAAAGAAAATACTACCTAATTTTCTGCAAGATTATATTTATTTGGTCACGAATCGACTTTTCGGTTTCTCAGGCCATCTCATGGTGACAACTGAATGTCGCAAACATAGATAAATAGGATGAACAGCTTGCACAGATATTTTTACATAAGTTAAAAAATGGCATAAAATTCTTACACAGGAAAAAATTATATTTTCGTCACATACAAATACTTTCATTAACTAGAAATGGGGATGAACAAAGCGCAATTAACAACTGGGTTTGAATATTAAATTTAACAAAGGTGAAAATGGAAATTACGTCCACCCATTTAAACCTAGGATGGTGTTCTGTGTGAAATGTTTTTTCATTTCCGGTATTTCCAATAGGGTCATATTTCTACTTCTCTTAACAGAAACAAAAATTTTGCGTTTTACATGAAAAGTTTTCCGGTCTCCGACCCGGCCGGTTATCGAAACCGGGACCCTGCGATCTAGGGGCAGCGATGCTAACAGTAAAAGTATTTTGTTCCTAGGAGGATACGTCAGCTCGGTTGGGATACGACGTTCAAGTCGATGGTGGTAGGGGTCGTTCTGGCAGTAAAATTTCTTCCTTGCCCATGAGCAAATTGCGTTTTGATCTGAACGAATGAATCTATGTGCAAGGCTATCCTGTACATCTACATCTACGTGCAAGGGTATCCTGTAACGGACACTTTCTGCAGGAAGGATTTGGTGTAAGATTAATGTTGTGTAAGTTCAATCCAGTTGGATCCTTCTCACTGACTACGTCCAACGAAGTGGATTTGACATGTGACAGAATTAATTTTCGACAAACATTTTGCGAATCTGTGCTCCAACCTGTAAAGTTGGCCTACTGTCGGGAGCTCATACAGTTGTTGGTATAAAAAAGCCTTAGAACGGTAGAGAGAGTCCTTCCACATGTAACTTGCCATAATGCAATACGTTTGCACAATCGGTGGGAGGGGGCTTATATTTCAGGTGTGAATATTTGCGGAGACAATTCGACTGGCCTACAGGCTTCAAACAAAGTTTTTTCTAGTAGCCCACAAGAGACGGAAAATACACTCGGGCGGAAATAATACTGGAGTCGACTAGAGTATTGCGCAGATCCAAACCGCCTCTGGAAATTGGTTCAAATGGCTCTGAGCACTATGGGACTCAACTTCTGAGGTCAATAGTCCCCTAGAACTTAGAACTAGTTAAACCTAACTAACCTAAGGACATCACAAACATTCATGCCCGAGGCAGGATTCGAACCTGCGACCGTAGCGGTCTTGCGGTTCCAGACTGCAGCGCCTTTAACCGCACGGCCACTTCGGCCGGCTGGAAATTGGTATGGCTGTTGTTAGAAAGGGTAACTTAGACGACCATATCTCCCAAGCAGCAGCTGTCAGATTTTGTTCCGCTGTGTTGACCGGGATTGGCTAAACTGGTGTGGCGTGGTGGAGTTCAGGTAGAGCGTAGGTGTTAACGAAATGAGCGATCTTCAGTCTGTCAGAATGCCGAAATCGATGATCTGCGGACTTCGGTCTGCAGCTTAGTGTGCGCTGTTTTTAAACTTCCTGGCAGATTAGAACTTCGTGTCGGACTGGGACATGAATCCGGAATCTGGCTGCTAGAAGGTAGCACAAAGGTGCTGGCAGGTATAATTACGTGATGGTGGCAGTGTCTCGTGGCTGGACAGCTCAGCTGGTATGATCATTTTACCGCCAAAGGCGAGGTTTCGGGTTCGTTTTAAACTGACAGCAAA
This sequence comes from Schistocerca americana, assembly GCF_021461395.2. NCBI lineage: Eukaryota > Metazoa > Arthropoda > Insecta > Orthoptera > Acrididae > Schistocerca > Schistocerca americana. The sequence continues at coordinate 630,770,532 of NC_060123.1, read as the reverse complement.
TTTCAGTGTTCAGTAGTTACTGATTGCAGCGCGATAACGCAAAAAAAAGAAAAAAAAAGATGGTAGTGACGTGCCTTTCCAACGACACAGTTACAACAAGCCTGCCATATACGATAATTTCCTATTAGGTGACCTACTAACACATATCTTCCAGTATGGCCCTGAAATTCGGAAGCACGCTTCATTTATAAACTGTCAAAAAGAATGAACGGAAGTAAAGTAATAAAAATAAAACATGAAATGGACACTCGTACAGAAAACAAAACAGCCTACACACAAAGCGTCTGAAAGAGGAGGAGGAATGAATTATTCAGAGAGGCAGGTTCATAATAACCAACACACAAAAACGGCAACGCATTCAGAAAATGCGAGCTATGCGTGACGCGGAGAGCAAACAACAATACGAGGAGGTCCTTTGTGATGAGGATGACAGGAAACGAAATGCAAACAGGACGAATGCAGAGGAGCAAATCGGTTACGTTCCAACCGAGAATAACGGGAACGCTTTGTAAATGGGCGTCGCTAGCGTGGCGACGCTTCAGAACAGTAATGAAGAATTCACGGAGTTCAGAATGCACCCTGCACCCCCTTTCACTGGCTGCTCCGCACACAGCGCGCCACGGAGGCGGACTGACTTAGCTGGTTATACACTGAATCGGAGAATCCAATGCATTTCACTTCACAGTGACGCCTAGTGTTCATAATTCACTTTCGCTCTCTCTACTCACGTAGGAATTTTGCTATCTTTCTATCCCACATCTACATATACAGTGAAGAGAGAAAGAAACTGATACACCTGTCTAATATAGCGTAGGACCACCGTGAGCACGCAGAAGTGCGCAGCACGTCGTGGCATGGACTCGACTAAAGTCTGAGGTACTGCTGAATTGACACCATGAATTCTCCCGGGCTGTCCACAAATCCGTAACAATATGAGGGGATTGAGATATCTTCTGAACAGCAAGTTGCAAGGCATCCCACGTAAGTCTACTAATGTTCATGTCTGAGGAGTTTGGTGGCAGCAGGAGTGTTTAAACTCAGAAGAGTGTTCCTGGAGCCACTCTGTAGCAATTCTGGACGTGTACGGTGTTGCATTGTCCAGCGGGAATTGACCAGGTCCTTCGGAATGCACAATAGACTTGAATGGATACAGGCGATCAAACAGGATGCTTATGTACGTGTCACCTGTCAGAGTCGTATCTAGACGTGTTAGGGGTCCCATATCACTCCAGCTGCACACGACCCATACCATTACAGAGCCTCCACCAGCTTGAATAGTCCCCTGCTGACTTTCAGGTTCCATGGACTCATTAGGTTGTTTCCATGCTAGTACACGTCCATCGGTTCGATACAACTTGAAACGAGACGCCCGACTAGGCAACATGTTTCCAGTCGTCAACAGCCCAACGTCGGGTCCAGGAGAGCAGTCATCAAGGGTACACAAGTGGGCCTTCGGCTCCGAAAGCCCGTATCGATGATATTTCGTTGGATGATTCGCACGCTGACACTTGTTGATGGCCCAGCATTGAAATCTGCAACAATTAGCGGAAAGGTTGCGCTTCCGTCACGTTGAACGATTCGTTTCAGTCGTCGTTGGTCTCATTCTTGCAGGATCTTTTCTCGGCCGCAGCGATGTCGGAGATTTTATGTTTTACCGGATTCCTGACATTCACGAGACATTCATGAAATGGTCGTACTGGAAAATCCCCACTTCATCGCTACCTGTGTCCCAACGCTCGTGCGCCTACTATAACACCACTTTCAAACCCACTTAAATCTTCTTATCTGCCGTTGTATCAGCAGTAACCGATCTAAAAACTGCGCCAGACACTTGTTGTCTTATTTAGGGGTTGCTGACTGCTACGCGTATTCTGCCGGTTCACATATCTATGTATTTGACTACGCATGTCTATACCAGTTTCTTTAGCGCTTCAGTGTATATGTATACTCCGTAAGCCACCTTTTGGTGTTCGGCGGCGTGAAGCTCTGGTACTACAGTCATTTCCCCCCTTCCCTGTTCTATTCTCGAATGGTAACTGGGAAGAACGACAGTCCATAAACTTCCGTACGAGTTCTGATTTCTCGTGGTGGTTTTGTCGTGGTGGTTATTTAGCCAATCATCGTAATTATTACCTCAGCCATTTCTTTCATTCTACAATGTAGCCTCGCGAAGCACTGAATTCAGTTATGTTTATAGCTTCTTCTTGCATGGAGAAACGGTTGTGGGCCATATTTAGCCAGTTGACTCCAGCGGTCTTCCACAGGTCTTTAACCCATCGATATGGCGTTTTTCCTCGCTGTCTGCCTGTGTAGCTTGGACTCCAGTCCACCACCGCTTTTGTACATCGGTCATCACTCCTTCTCGCAGGATGGCCGCACAGTTGTCACTGCATAATGAGTGCTCTCTCCAGGATGTCCTTGCCGAAACATACATTGCCGGAAAAAATTGTAACACGTAAAATAACTGTGTTCACTGTTCCCAAGGCATGATACGTGCATTTGTCATCACGACTGGCGTTGAGATGGCGCTCAGGAGGCCTGTTCTCGGACCCCCTGACTGAGCAGGCAGTAACTGTGCTGAATTTAAAGGTGAATAATGAAACTTCCTGGCAGATTAAAACTGTCTGCCGGACCGAGACTCGAACTCGGGACCTCTGCCTTTCTCGGGCAAGTGCTCTACCAAGTAAGCTACCCCAGCACGTCTCACACCCCGTCCTCACAGCTTTACTTCCACCTCTACCTCGTCTCCTACCTTCGAAACTTTACAGAAGCTCTCCTTTCTTTCAGGAGTGCTTGTCCTGCAAGGTTCGCAGGAGAGCTTCTGTAAAGTTTGGAAGGTAGGAGACGAGGTACTGGCGGAAGTAAAGCTGTAAGGACGGGGCGTGAGTCGTGCTGGGGTAGCTCAGTTGGTAGAGCACTTTCCCGCGAAAGGCAAAGGTCCCGAGTTCGAGTCTCGGTCCGGCACACAATCTGCCAGGAAGTTTCATATCAGCGCACACTCCGCTGCAGAATGAAAATCTCAATCTTAAAGGTGAATCATGTTTGCAACATTGTTCCTAGGGTACAACCATGCCCGACCGACGATAACATATTTTTGTTGAACAGGTCAGCCATTTGAACGGCCTCTCCTTATGGCCCTGCAGGAAGCTGGATGAACGTATCGACGGAGTGTTACATACGTTGCGGACAATGTATCGGTGATGTGTCACTACTTCCAACAGTAGTCTGTGGAACATTTCCACTCCTGTACGTTACATGCTGAATATCCGCGTAGTACAGACACGCGTCAAGATCGGCACCAGGAGCGTAGCAGTACCGACCGAACATCATCAATGGAACATGTGGGCACATGTTCCTTCTCATGTGTCACCAAGGACCATTGGGAACCATTGCTTGTAGCACATCTCATGTGCCTCTGGGCACGCTGCTACTGGCACCACGACACAGCCAAGCATGGTTGTTGAAGAGTTGAATGGAGAACCGGTGACGCTCCGATGTCTTCATTGATGAGAGTAGGTGATGGACGTACACGTGTATGCCGTAGATCTGGTGAGCTGCCTATTCCAGAGTGCGTTCGCCCACGACACACAGGTTCCATCCTATCTTTCATGACTTGGTGGCCATCAGTTACAACTCTGGGTCACACTTCGTGTTTCTTCTGGGTATAGTAACCAATATACGCTACACAGCACAGGATATTGCCCCGTGCTACTGCAGTTTATTGGTAAACAAAGGATCATGATGATGTGCATTTCCAGCAGAACAATGCACGTCTACGTACGGCTGCTGCGACGCAGCCTGCTACCTGCGGTGTACAATTGCCCTTGTCAGTAATATCACCAGATCCCCCGCCAACTGACCACGGAAGGGGCATGATGAAGTGGGAACTCATTCATTCTACAGGGCGTTCGGAATTGTAACAAGTGGCGCAAGATGCTTGGGACAGATCATCGCAAGTCATTCGGCGCCGCTGTGATCGTGGGTATGCGAGAGTGCACGCATACGTTGCCGCCACAGATGGGTAGATTGTGTACTGGTACGAATTTTGGACCCCATCTACTGTAACGTGTGTTTCATTTGGACTGAATTTGCTATCCACACTCCTACAATGATGATTCCTGTGTCACCTAGCTTGTCAGTAAAATTGACTTAATCTTGAGGGTGTAGCTGTTTTTCTTTGGCACTGTATGTGTGAGGACGTTATATGTTCCCTGACTCTCCTTAGAATTAACACTCTCTGAATTTCAACAGTATGCCCCTCCGTTACTGATTTGTCACCAATAGCGATTTCTAACAGAAATACTTATTTTTGTCTATTTGGGAGAGACAGATCACTTGCTATAATGTGAGAGATGGAGCGCAATTAAATTTAGCTTCAGAGTACGTGGTATAACCCTAGACTATGCATATTCGTCAAAAAATATGTCTGTTTCAACAAGTGGAAGAACAGAATCTCACCTACAGGACAATCAATCACTTCAAAGCCCACCATAAGACCTACTCATCCTAAGCACATCAAAAGAGCAGAGTTATCTGAACAATTCAAATTTCTTCACTGATAAAATTTTGGACTCCACACATAGCACACCTAAAACTTCTAAGATTACCATCTCAGAACTGAATACTCTTATGCCAACAAAGACAAAACTCTTGGAAGAAGTATCAGCTGTTTGTTCTGCTGATAGTGCCTTCAATTTTAAAAAGACGGCATGAACTGTATCCAAATTGATAAACTCGGTTGAAAATGTTGAAATTGTAAGGGAAAAAAATGGGATAAAAAAAGGTAACAGAAAAGGCACAAAAATATCATCAAAGGCAAATACTACTGAGGAGAGAAAACACACTTAAGGAAAATACTGCAAGTAGCTCACCGTGTTCATCAGATGCCGACATTGTAGAACACTACGAAAATAGCTTTGCTGAATGTGTTGGGTGTGGTGACGTCTGTTACGAAACTAATAAAAATGATGATTGGATTCAATGTATTTCCTGTTCAAGATAGTCACTAAATATAATTGCTATGCCGAGAGAAATAGAGGCTAATGCATGAACAAAACCAACAGCTCATTAGAAAAACCAATGTTCAATCAACATTTATAATAAACAGATAAAATTGTTGTGTACTAAAATATTTGATAGTATAGCTCTGTATTCATTACAAGACATTTTAAGTAAAAATTGGAAATTTTCATTGGCTCTGTTCTTCACTTACAGCCATTTCTTATATGGTTCATCTCTCCCTGTACACTGGTCCACCACACACATACACCTATGGGTGAGACGGATCACTCTTGTATATGTTTATTTTATCATACCTGATGTATTTTAAATTGCAGTGCCTTAATAATACACACATCAAACAAAGTTTAGCATCGCCCTGTTTCCCAGAACTCCTGAAGACAGACGTTGACTGTCGATATTGTATCACAGACACAGTCCCTTTGACTGTTCAGAGATGTCACTAAACCCGCCCAAAGATGTAAACAACCATGTATGAGAAGCGCCTTTTAGATGGAGGGGGTCCGATAGCCGATCAGTTCCAGTCATTCCACCAGGAAGGAGGTACATGACTCGTGTTGTATGCCTAGACGGTCAGTGCCGAGGTTCGATCACGTCCGCATAGTTACTTTGTGCCAGGAAGGGCTCTCAACAAGGGCACTGTACAGGCGTCTTGGAGTGAACCAAAGCAATGTTGTTCGGACATGGTAGAGGTAAAGAGAGACAGGATCTGTCGATGACATGCTTCGCTCAGGCCGCCCAAGGGCTCCTACTGCAGTGGATAACCGCTACCTACGGATTATGGTTCGGTGGAAACCTGAGAGCAACGCCGCCTTGGTGAATAATGCTTTTCATATAGCCACAGGACGTCGTGTTACGACTCAAACTGTGCGCAGTTTGACTACAACCGACGTCGATAGCGAGGTCCATCTTCGCAACCACGACGCCATGCAGTGCGGTTCAGATGGACCCAACAACATGCCGAATGGACCGCTCAGGAATGGCATCACGTTCTCTTCACCGATGAGTGTCGCATATGCCTTCAACCAGACAATCGTCGGAGACGTGTTTGGAGGCAACCCGGTCACGCAGAACGCCTTAGACACAGTCTCCAGCAAGTGCAGCAAGGGGGAGGTTCCCTGCTGTTTTGGGGTGACATTATGTAGGGCCGACGTACGCCACCGGCGGTCATGGAAGACGCCATACTGGCTGTACGATAAGTGAACACCATCGTCTGATTGATAGTGCAACCATATCGCCAGCAATTTGGCGAGGCATTCGTCTTCATGGACGACAATTCGCGTCCCCATCGTGCACATCTTATGAATGTCTTCCTTCAGGATAACGACATCGCTCGACTAGAGAGGCCAGCATGTTCACCAGACATGAACCCTATCGAACATGCCTGGGATAGATTGAAAAGGGCTGTTTATGGACGACGTGACCCACCAACCACCGAATCGCCGTTGAGGAGTGGGACAATCTGGATCAACAGTGTCTTGATGAACTTGTGGATAGTATGCGACGACGAATACAGGCATGAATTAGTGCAAGAGGATGTGTTACTGGGTACCAGAGGTACCGGTGTGTACAGCAATCTGAACCAGCGCCTCTGAAGGTCTCGCTGTACAATGTGCAATGTGTGGTTTTCATGAGCAATAAAAATGGCGGAAATGATGTTTATGTTGATCTCTATTCCAATTCTCCCTACAGTTCCCGCATCTCTCGGAACCGAGGTGTTGCAAAACTGTTATATTGTTGTTAATTTTGTATGACCCTCTGAAAAAATTGGTTCAGCTCTCACAGACTTGCATTATTTTTTAAAAAAGTGTAATACCAGCTATTACTACTTTGCCAGGCTGTAATGTTGATTACGGTGTCATCATCACCATCGTTATCATCGTCATCAGCTGCAGGAACAGCCATTTGACACGCATTATTAGATAAGTCTTCACTATACTGTTGCATTATTACCGAAAAAGCCTTAAGAGTAACAGTTCATTTCGGAGATATGGAAGGAAAAATTTGCTTGTGATAGCAACGAAGAAAGAAACCAGGAACGAAATGAACTTGTGATGATCAAATGCCGACAACAAACCCGACGTAGAAAAAATACAAGAACGTGCTGAAAAGTAATTCCTCCGAAGTTTTAATTGTGTTCTAAATATCGGTTTAGATGTTACAGGTCATGCGTATTACTTGGTTGACTTTCCGGCTTCGCTGACGTTAGCTACATTCCTCTGCCGCTTTAGGGTTCAGGACAGTAGCGTGTAGCACGGCGGTGTGTAACATAGCTACATATGTGAGTGCGAAATAGCGTGCTGTAATCGACTTTATAACCGCAGAAAACGAGCCTCCAATTGAAACCCATAGAAGAATGAATACACTGTACGGTTAGGATTGTATCCTCATCAGTAACGTGAAACGTTGGGTTGTTCGTATTCATAATGAAGGAAACGTTGGTGTTACATCGACGTATGTGAGAGATCTTGGACTGTGTCCAAAACGCCTTCGAGAACTTGGCTTTGAGAGTGATAAGGCGATGAGGTGAGGTTGTGGCTCCGTCGAATCAAACATTCTGTAGTGACAGCATCGTAAAACTGGCCTCTAGTTGTGCGACATGTGGTCTTTGCCAGGTTGACTACTTTCAGACGTAAATATGTAGTCCCGAAGGATATAGATGCAGATTGTTAATTGGCTCTGAGCACTATGGGACTCAACTGCTGAGGTCATTAGTCCCCTAGAACTTAGAACTAGTTAAACCTAACTAACCTAAGGACATCACAAACATCCATGCCCGAGGCAGGATTCGAACCTGCGACCGTAGCGGTCTTGCGGTTCTAGACTGCAGCGCCTTTAACCGCACGGCCACTTCGGCCGGCGATTGTTAATTAAGTTTATTTTGTCTGAAAAGCTGCAAGAGTTTTCACATAAAAATTCGGAGGCTTTAAATTTTAACACGGCCTCGTAATTAAAAAGAAGTAGTTCCAACCACCTATATTTCTTGGTTTAATAGAAACAGCAACAAAATCTCGTGAGTTTCATTTGTTTGAATATTAGCAAACTCGTATCGGTCTTCCATCACTTATTACTGCTTATTAGTCTGTATTCTCATTAGGCACTAAGTTTAGTGGGCGCTATTTGCTTACCTCAAGATAAATAAACCATGATATTAGACAGATGGGTAGAAAGATCCGTTATTGTATGATTACATGACTGCAAAAAAATCAGTGGAAGCAGTCATGTCCATCAAAGATCTAGGGCTCTGCCTATAGGACGATTTAAAGTACAACGACCACATATAATTAATCGCAGGTAGACAGATGCCACACTGAACATCATTTTTAAGGAAAAGAACTTTTTCAGGCGGTGAGTCATATTGTAATACGAATATGCAGTAGATTAGGTTGATAGGGACAGACTGAAAGTCAGCCTCAGGTAGAACACATTCTGTGGCAGAGGAGACGACGGAAATGTGTGGTCGTCCCGAGGGCGCTTACTTTACCCTCTGTGACACCGGCTTTCCAGTGCGTGACAGAGACACGGAAATGAGCTAGGAGGAGCCATCAGGGATACTGCGTCACTCAGGGCGTGATAGCCACGTGGACTGAGGGTGGGACGGAGCCGAGTTCCTGCGGTAGAGCGGGAACTCTCCCACACGTCAGGACTGTTGGAGGATGGAAGATTGACTTGCTCACAAATTGCGTGCGTCCGTGCGTGCGTGCGTGCGTGCGCGCGCGCGCGCGCGCCTGTGTGTGTGTCTGTGTGTGTGTGTGTGTGTGTGTGTGTGTGTGTGTGTGTGTCGTAAAAAGACATAACATGGCTAAATCACATATTACCGGTTTTAGGTATTAGATAAAGTATGGCCTTCTAACCTACCGAATTCACACATATAAGATTTCACACAATTCGTAATATTTAAGCTCGAAAAAGGAACAGTTTCATTAGAGAGGGTTAACGTGCACAAAAAAAAAAATTCTTGCTTTCTGCGTTATGTACTTGGGACTTGCTGAGTACTCGTATATATAAGTAAAAAATTACAGTGAAATTGTTAATTTCCTGTTATTTCGCCGACCGAAGTGGCCGTGCGGTTAAAGGCGCTGCAGTCTGGAACCGCAAGACCGCTACGGTCGCAGGTTCGAATCCTGCCTCGGGCATGGATGTTTGTGATGTCCTTAGGTTAGTTAGGTTTAACTAGTTCTAAGTTCTAGGGGACTAATGACCTCAGCAGTTGAGTCCCATAGTGCTCAGAGCCATTTGAACCTGTTATTTCAGTATAATTACTGTAGTTCGCTGAATGTCATTGTCTGGTTTTGTTAGTGATTTTTTTTATTACTTTGTTATAATTTCGGCCTGTGTGGCATTGTCAGTCTACAAAACATAAAATACAATCTAACAGGAAACATAACAGAAGAAGAACAGCATCTAGAACAAAATAATTTTCAGCCTGCTAATATCCAGGTACATACAAAATTCGATGTCATATTTCGGCATGGAAGCAAATTAAAAGCAGGAACTTCCTTATATGACAGTGTTCTCCTTGACAGTCTGTAAATAAATCGCAGGTACATCTGTCATACACAGTGCCACGGGTTCAAGGGGCGTGGTAGAACGGAGGGCAAATGCAGTACAAATACTTGCAACAGAATCAAGGTTGTTGTCAGTGACCCGAATAACATGAGGCGTAAAATTGTGTCATACACGTGCAGGTTGAAATACAGCTGTGGCTGTACGTAGTCAGTCAACGTGGGGCAGAGGTAACAACTTGGAGCGAATGCACATGAAAGAGTAACTAGTTAACAGCGTATTATCAGTTTTAATACTCCAACGTTGTAGATTAAAACTATATTGTACAAGAAGTAAAAAATCAGGCCGAAATAGGTGACTGTGTATGACGGTGGAGGGGGAAAGGACAAGATGTCTTCTCATGGAGCCAGCCGAAGTGGCCGTGCGGTTAAAGACGCTGCAGTCTGGAACCGCAAGACCGCTACGGTCGCAGGTTCGAGTCCTGCCTCGGGCATGGATGTTTGTGATGTCCTTAGGTTAGTTAGGTTTAACTAGTTCTAAGTTCTAGGGGACTTATGACCACAGCAGTTGAGTCCCATAGTGCTCGGAGCCATTTGAACCATTATTCTCATGGAACAAAGGTGCATGGCTCAAACACTAAAAGCGCATATTATAACATTACCCTTAAATGCTATAGGAAAAGGTGTTAGTTTAAGAGGACCATATATAAGCTATTCCACAAAGAGCCTTACTCAGATAAAAATGTGTACCTAAAGTACATTAAAGGGAATTTTGAAAAAATCTAAAAATCTCTTATTACTTAGGTCCGTATGTTCACTGAGTATCTCTTTCAGTCGCTCTTTGCACGTGCTGTTAAGCCTTCCCCACCCAATTCAGTACCTTCAAAGGTCCATAACCGAGCGTTTACAATTTTCCCTTGTTTTTGCGTGTTCTCTAAATCTGGTGCAGAAACTCCTGTCCTTTCCCCCACACAAAGTCTCTGACATTCACAACATTTGACATTCGATTCTGTAAATTCTCGACTGCGAAATGTTTTTTTTTTTTTTTTGTCGGTCGTGTTCCAGACTATTTCTCCTGTCGTCTTGTTAGTGCGTAAACGGACCCCTTCATTAGTTTTAAGAAAAATAACGTTGTATTGTCTCTGATATGGCAGCAATAAGGCAAAGTAATACAATTAATTTTTTCCGAGTCCATTTTAGTGTCAGTGTGATTCCTTTACTTACTCTGCCTTATTTTGTAGCATACACTTTATCTAACACATCAATAATGAAAACGTTATGAGATAATACAAATTTCAGCGTTATATAAATTCAGTAATTTCGTTTTGTTCTGCACAGAGGTTATTGATGCTTGGACTCACTGACATTTAGGTACAGAGAATATATGGAAGCAGAACAGCAGGAGGAGGATGGTTAGTTATTCCCGATCGTACACAAATATTTACTTTCCATCCTATTCATGTAGAACCACGTACCTCACATGAGAGCTTTCATGGTGAGAGGTGAACTGTACAGAAAAACAGAGAATTGCATACTTTACTGCGACTGAGCAGTCTCATTTGAAATATAATACGTCGTTCAGAACTTTATAATTTCCACACACATCCGGATAAACATTTTTGGGCCTGCCGATCAACTTTTTCCAACCTGGTCGTCGTCGCCGTCACCGTATGATGAATCATGTGTGACTACGATTAACAAAAGAGAAAAACGGTCAACACCGAGCCGGCGTAGATTGTGCTATATCTCCGACTACCACATCAATTTGTCGTGCTAATTACCTACACGCGCCAGGTTAATCCAGTTATCAGAAAACGGAGCAGTAAAATTCAATTTTAGGAGACATACTAATGACGTTATCGCTGTTTCAATAAATAGACAGTAGAAATCAAACTCGCGACAGAGCTTGTAGCCAATATAAACAACAAGCACGCCGTGCCATGTGTTCACGTGATTCTAAAAACTAGTTTTATGTAATTTTTTTCTTTGCATTTTTCTTTCCTTTCCTTTCAAATAATTTAAGAGACTCGGCTTTTGCGTGTTCAAGTAATTCCTACTGTCTTTGAGGTCTTACAATATTTATTTTATTTGCTAGTTTGTTCTAGTCAATTGTTTTGATATCTTGTTATTCTCTGTCGTGTGTAAATAGCTTTTTGCGTTATTGCAACGCCCCGGCTTCGCACGGTCGGCACTAACAAAGGAAACTCCCCACTGCATCCCCCGTCAGATTTAGTGGTAAGATGGCCCAGTGGACACCCCATCAGATACTGAACACAGATCAAGCATGAAAACAAGAAGAAGGTGTGCAGAACAGTGAAAAAAAATAGAAACAGCGAACGGTCCAAGCGTAACAAGTGCAACACCGAGTGAAGTGGAAGAGCCACGGCTCGTGGTTAAGTGGTGACGGTGTTGGGCTGCAAAGCGGACGATTCGTATTCAAAACTGTTTTGTGCCATTTATTTATTTATTTATTTTGTCGCAACATTATGAACTGTCTGCATGGTCATTGAAATGTCGATTCGCTTTCTGTAGTCTTGACAGTTTTCTTATTACACATTGGTCATAGAATATGAGTCATGTGGTAAAAATACATTATCGTCGCAAGTAAATGTGATTAATAGTGATAGCAGGTGAGATACCACATAAACGTCACACAGAAATGAAAATAACAAATAAACGGGTGTGAACATAGTTACAACAAAGGGATTCAAGGGTAAAATCTTCCAAAACGGAACACGCCTCCTTAAACGTTAAAAACATATGTTTTGACAGAGCAGACGGAAACTGTGTGATTTTGAAACTGTTGCGTTCATTTTTTGCAGCTTATGTGACAGTTTGCATCATTTCCTTGGGAGTGATCACATTGACGTTCATGTGAACACCTAAATCGGACAAGGAGCATATCTCACTCACTCACCAGGCGTACAAATTAGGTGCGTCGATGTGAAATTCCTATCATATGACACACGTCCTGTCACTGTTGCCGTGTATGTGACACGAGACGTGTTTTCCAGTGGAGCATTCGGCTGATTTGTCGCCTTCCAATCAAACGTTTGCGGTTACCATTCGAAAGCCACTTTCTCTCGGCTACTAATAGTGTAGCTGTGCAAAATCGTCATTGTAGGTATCCTTACTTACACCTCGCTTTTGCAAACGGTCATTACACCACGACACAGACTCAAATTTGAATACAGTGAACAGCGGAAAAAAAGAACGAACGAGCTCTGAACACGGCTGGCCCTCTTTGTAGTGTAACATTCTGACCACCTGACCACGACGCCGTGGCTGTTTCACACTGCTGTATGTTGCACGTCTTGTGCTTGGCCCTTTCGTTGTTTCTATTTTGGTTTTGTTTCCACAGTTCAGTACACCTACTTCCTGTTTTCATGCTTGATCTGTGTTCAGATTTTGATGGGGTGTCCACTGGACCCTCTTATCTCTAAATCTGAGGGTGGAGTGGAGATTTCCTTGTAAGTACAGGGTTATTACAAATGATTGAAGCGATTTCACAGCTCTACAATAACTTTATTATTTGAGATATTTTCACAATGCTTTGCACACACACAAAAATTCAAAAAGTTTTTTTAGGCATTCACAAATGTTCGATATGTGCCCCTTTAGTGATTCGGTAGACATCAAGCCGATAATAAAGTTCCTCCCACACTCGGCGCAGCATGTCCCCATCAATGAGTTCGAAAGCATCGTTGATGCGAGCTCGCAGTTCTGGCACGTTTCTTGGTAGAGGAGGTTTAAACACTGAATCTTTCACATAACCCCACAGAAAGAAATGGCATGGGGTTAAGTCGGGAGAGCGTGGAGGCCATGACATGAATTGCTGATCATGATCTCCACCACGACCGATCCATCGGTTTTCCAATCTCCTGTTTAAGAAATGCCGAACATCATGCTGGAAGTGCGGTGGAGCACTATCCTGTTGAAAGATGAAGTCGGCGCTGTCGGTCTCCAGTTGTGGTATGAGCCAATTTTCCAGCATGTCCAGATACACGTGTCCTGTAACGTTTTTCTCGCAGAAGAAAAAGGGGCCGTAAACTTTAAACCATGAGATTGCACAAAACGCGTTAACTTTTGGTGAATTGCGAATTTATTGCACGAATGCGTGAGGATTCTCTACCGCCCAGATTCGCACATTGTGTCTGTTCACTTCACCATTAAGAAAAAATGTTGCTTCATCACTGAAAACAAGTTTCTCACTGAACGCATCCTCTTCCATGAGTTGTTGCAACCGCGCCGAAAATTCAAAGCGTTTGACTTTGTCATTGGGTGTCAGGGCTCATAGCAATTGTAAACGGTAAGGCTTCTGCTTTAGCCTCTTCCGTAAGATTTTCCAAACCGTCGGCTGTGGTACGTTTAGCTCCCTGCTTGCTTTATTCGTCAACTTCCGCGGGCTACGCGTGAAACTTGCCCGCACGCGTTCAACCGTTTCTTCGCTCACTGCAGGCCGACCCGTTGATTTACCCTTACAGAGGCATCCAGAAGCTTTAAACTGCGCATACCATCGCCGAATGGAGTTAGCAGTTGGTGGATCTTTGTTGAGCTTCCTCCTGAAGTGTCGTTGCACTGTTATGACTGACTGATGTGAGTGCATTTCAAGCACGACATATGCTTTCTCGGCTCCTGTCGCCATCTTGTCTCACTGCGCTCTCGAGCGCTCTGGCGGCAGAAACCTGAAGTGCGGCTTCAGGCGAACAAAACTTCATGAGTTTTTCTACGTATCTGTAGTATGTCGTGACCATATGTCAATGAATGGAGCTACAGTGAATTTATGAAATCGCTTCAATCATTTGTAATAGCCCTGTATCTACGGCCGGTGACTTGTTTGTAGTAAGTAGCGATCGTGAATCAGTCTACCTATTAGTGAAAACAATATAAAAACCCCTATAGTAGTTCCAGTGATCAGCCGTCACATACAGAAAGAGAAACGTGGCAGAGGACTTTAATATATTATATATAACATATACACTATGTAAACGAGTTTCTCCTAATAATGTAACATGTACAGTTTCGCACGCAGATAACACATGACTATCGTCGCAATTATTGGTACAAACCATGGAGACCGATCATAGACAGATGCTGTGTTGCGGCTCAAGCTCTGTCTCTGGTTTTTGTCACAGTGCTCATGCATATGACGCATCTGAACAACATTGACTGACGGATATAACCGGCTACCAACCGTTCAGTGAACCTCCCATTAAACTATAAAATATCAGCTTTTTCAGGAAAGACAAAGTGAAAAACATGCTTTTATTTTGAGTGCAATATTTCACTTGTCAGAAGAGCCTTCGATGACATGAAGCTGTAATACTGTGCCGACAAAAGAAAACGGTCCGGGAAAATATGTGAAGACGGAATACAGACAGAGTCGATCCAGGCAGGAGGCGAGAAACTAGTAGAAAGATTACATCGGCCGATATAAGCAATCTGGACTAAGAAGAAGAACCAACAGAATGGAAAACGGCTCTCATCTGCCGAATCCATAAGGAGAACATGAAATATGATGACTATCGAGGAATTGCCCTCCTTAATGTAAGCTACAAGTTCCTGTACAATTGCCTCGTACTTAGAACTCGACTCTCGGGTGCATCAATAACTGGTGAATATCGGGGAGGTTTTCGGCCAGTGATATCAACAGGCAACCACATCTTCGTTCTCCTTCAGTTCACTGGACACGGTAAAGAACTAGGCATTTTGTTTGTGGATTTCAAGAAGGAATATATCCGCATACACCGCAAGAGGCTGTTGATTTGTCTAAGAGAGTGCGGGATGTCACAGGACCCATCAACCCGGCAAAGATCTGACAGAGGAAAACACGCGGTAAGGTGACCATGGAAAACCGCGTAACAGGTGACTTCGAACTTATGACTGGCCTCAGGAAGGGAGACGTTTCATTTCGTACTCTGTTCAGTTTCGACCTTGAGAAGAACATACGTGAGACTTTTAAAAAGAGCTTCGAAGATCCAAGTCGAAGGGTTGAACCTACTAAATTTAACCTACGCAGATGATATCTGCTTAATCAGGAACTGTGAAGAGAAATTGAAACAAATGGCCACAGCAATGGAGGTGGCAGCTAATTTGGTATAATCATAAATGAAAACCAAGACAAAAATGGTTCAAATGGCTCTGAGCACTATGGGACTCAACATCTGAGGTCATCAGTCCCCTAGACTTACAACTACTTAAACCTAACTAACCTAAAGACATCACACACATCCTTGCCCGAGGCAGGATTCGAATCTGCGACTGTAGCAGCAGCGAGGTTCCAGACTGAAGCGTTTAGAACTGCTCGGCCACAACGGCCTCGTTATGACTTTTCGGGAAGGTCAAGATACTGGACTAGGACAGTCACTTCGGGTGGGAGATCGGTCCTACAAGAGTGTCCGCGAATTTGAATATCTGGGAGAGCTTTTCACGGAGAATATCGTCGTACGAAGTAGCGCTCAACAATAGGATCCAGACAGGAAATCGGTCCTTCTAAAGCCTGAAATAACTACTTCGGTCCAGGTGTCTCTCGAGACAGTTCAAGATTCGGCTATATGAAACCTTGTTCCAACCCGTGGTACTATACGTTTGTGAGACGTGGAGTATCCGAAAGCAGGAGATTCATAGTCTTCTAGTATTAGAGGGAAAAGTGCTGCGGAAGATCTTTGGCCGCAATCACGGGTGAATGGAAGATCAGAAAAAACTATGAGTGGCAGAATTGTACAGAGATGCCAATATAGCAGGAATCATCACATGTAAGCTACTACAGTAGGCTGGACATGTGATTCGGACGGAAGACGGCAGGTGGCCAAGGATATCACCCAGCCCCCCACCTCCCCGGAAAGACTAAGGAATAGGTGGAGCGATGGCCTCCATGGCCTGGAACAGTAAGCGATAGGTGGGGACGGTTGGTGAATGGCAGGGTTGGACGGAAGACATTGAAGAAGTAATCTTGTAGGAATGTGGGCTACGTTGGCCTGATCGCGTAAAAGTAACTACGAGGGGCGTCCAGTAAATAATGCAACACTTTTTTAAAATCAGGTTGGTTTTATTCAGGATTCCATTGCACCACATTATTCCCCACTCTTCTGGCTGCAAAACCATATCTTTCAACATAATCTGTGTTCGGTGCAACAGCCTTAAGCCATGTCACTGGAAGGGCACGTATATCCGCATGGTGCCACTCTACTGGTCGACACTGGTGACAATGTCTTACGGCATCAGTATCCTCCCCATCATCCACGTGTTTTTCCTGTGGAGTGCGTCGTTCATTGTGCCAAACGGACGGAAGTCGGAAGGTGCGAGATCCGAGCTGTAGGGTGGGTAAGGACAAACAAGCTAATGAAGTTCTCTGAGCACTTCTCGTGTGCGCAGACTTGTGTGAGGCCCAGCGTTGTTATGAAGAAGGAGAAGATCGTTCGGAATTTTGTGGCGACGAACACACTGAGGTCGTTTCTTCAATTTCCTGACGGTAGACAATACATTTCAGAATTTATCTTTGCAACATGAGGGAGGACATCAAACAGAATAGCCCCATCAGTGTCCCATAAGCCCGTGGCCATGACATTACCGGCTGAGGGTGTGGTTTGTAGCTTTTTCTTCGGAAGAGAGGTGTTGTGGCGTCACTCCATGGATTGCCGTTTCGTTTCTGGTTCGAAATAATGAAATCGTATTTTATGGGCTGGCGATGTTCGAAAAAAAGTGTAGCGATCAACTTCTTAACACACAAACAACTCCGCATAGATAGTTCTTCATTACTCTGTATGGTCTTCTGCACACATTTATGAGTACCCCATCTAGTGGACGAGTGTGTCATCACTACCAACGGAGACGTCGTTTAGCGAGGCGTTTGATTGTCATCCGTCGACCACATTGAGTTAGAGTATCCGCACGTGTTGTGCCGGCCGCCACGCGGCAGATGGGACACATTGTGCGCAGCTTTGTTGGAATGATAACAGACCTCGCCCAATGATTCACCGTGCTTTTGTTCACTGCCAAGAGTCTATAGACATTCTGCAAGCCCCCATGAATTCCTTCTGATGTGTTGGTAAATGTGCCAACACCTTGTAGATAGAGGCGGCCTAAATGCACGCTATCTTACGCAGACGGGCGTGAATTCTGGAACAGGATAAGTAGTGAATTCTAATAAGAAAAGTATGCAGCTCCTCGAATACTTATCTTTTAATTCTTCATTGGTTTACAACGTTCTTGATGAGACATTTCATACGATACTATCAAACTATGTATGACTAATGGCGCCTTGCTAGGTCGTAGCCATTGACTTAGCTGAAGGCTATTCTAACTATCTGCTCGGCAAATGAGCTATGCTTCGTCCGTGTAGTCGCTAGCAAAGTCGTCCGTACAACTGGGGCGAGTGCTATTCCGTATCTCGAGACCTGCCTTGTGGTGGCGCTCGGGCTGCGATCACACAGTGGCGACACGCGGGTCCGACATGTACTAAATGGACCGCGGCCGATTTAAGCTACCACCTAGCAAGTGTGGTGTCTGGCGGTGAAACCACACCTTCTACCAAAAGAAACTCAATGAGAGCCCTCTGCTTGGAACGCACCCCTTTTACAGACGCTATTTTCAAGGCAACGTACAGCGCCACATTCAATGGGAACGTGATGAAACTATAGAGTCTGTAGCGAAAATATTCCACGATAGCCGGCCGGAGTGGCCGAGCGGTTCTAGGCGCTACAGTCTGGAACCGAGCCACCTCGACGGTCACAGGTTCGAATCCTGCCTCGGGCATGGATGTGTGTGACTTCCTTAGGTAAGTTAGGTTTAAGTAGTTCTAAGTTCTAGGGGACTGATGACCTCAGCAGTTAAGGCCCATAGTGCTCAGAGCCATTTGAACCATTTTTATTCCACGATGTCCCACTACTAGTTTCTCACTTTTTCATCCGAAACTGGTCAAGAAAAAAATATATTGCGTTACTTACTGAATGCCTCTCGTAAGGTAAGACTTGCTTCATCCGCCGCAGTTGCTGAAGATGTAAGCTGGGTTGGCTATATTAAGGCGCATAAAGTATTTCCTGGACCAGTTTTATTTTACTCATCCTGTAGAACACTTAAGTGCTCAATATATTCTAATATGGCACAGTTCAGCCCGACACAAACGCACTGTGCAAATGACATGAGCTGTGGGATTCCAGATTTTCATTTCCTGCGGTGTTCTCTCTGTTTGCATTACAGCAATACTCGACGCGCTAGATGGACGCTACGGACTATTTACGCCAGATCTCCTGTCATGGACAGTCGGATTTCAACACATTATCACCCGAATCTGGAGGCTAGAGTTGAAAGCTGTCGAAAAACCGCCAGGAACTTCCTGGAATACATCCAGCAGCGTCGGAAAGGGGACGAGAGCTGGAGAGTGGCGTAGTTGGAAAAATACCGTGGAAACGGCGAATTTTTCATTATGGGATATGCACGAACATTCCTAGAAAAGCAATTACCGTTGGATATTTCCCTCTCCAGGAACGTGAGTTTGTCGAAAGGGACGAGGGGGCGGGGTGATAACATGATATTTAAGTTAATAACGTTTTGGTAGCCAGACTAGATGCGTCCGTAGAACGATAAAGATTACAGAAATCTCGCCAGCATCAAAGCAGGGTGTCACATGCCGTTTCGATGTACGTAAACTCCGTCCGAACTCACCTCTGAAGGCTCAACGGTATCGACCGACCGCCGTGTCATCCTCAGACAGTGTGTGTCATCAGAAGTGTACTACATGGAGGGGCACGTGGCCAGCACAACGGTCTCCCGGCTGTTGGTAGTTTCCGTAGCCACAGCCGCTACTTCTCAATCAAGTTGCTCCTCAGTTGGCCTGACAAGGGCTGGGTGCACACAGATTGCCGATAGCGCTCAGTGGACCCGGACGGTCACCAGTATGCAGTATTCTGTGAACTATTAAATTATTCTATCATCCAAGTTGATAACTTCCATTCGTTTAAAATAATGAAAATAATTGACAGCAGAATTTCGGCCTCCAACACACGAAAGTAAAAAGGCAGTGCTTTATTAGAAGAGTATCTGCTGAAGGTCGAGATAACAGTTCGAAACCCGACCAGGCATATATATTTATTCAGCCACTAGGGTTTTTATCACGCTAAGAAAATAATGACTTTCACACACATTACAGTAAGGTGCGGCACAATGGTGCGGATAACAGAACTCACTAACATTAAATATAAATGCCGGACCACTTTCATTCGAAACTCAGGCTGTTATAACTAACTAGAGTCTCATGACCTTACTCGTAATACCACAACCTGCAACCTTGCCTTTCGCCCAAGACTGGTAGTCCAGCGAGGTGGTGTTCTGCGAAAATTGGAAAGTGGGAGAGTTGTGTCAGGATGGATTTTGAAGTTCTTCATATTCGTGAACAACAATACATTTTCTTTCTTTATAATGTGGTAACCGCACCGTACTTATGTGGGGGAAGACAAGGATATCGTAGGCACGTATATAGTTCGCGGAATGTAATACAAGAACGGTTTTTTTTAACTTCCGACCGGTCACGAAATTTTTGGTGGAACAAAGTAGCCTATTTATAAAGAGCCATAATCGTCCCCTACCTATTAAGCCAAATCATTATGTCCACCTGTCTAATAGTATCTTTGTAAGGCAATACAGAAGCGATTCTGCCTGGCACGAATTCGGCTAGTCAGTGATAGGTTTACGGAGGTATGTGGCACCAGGTGACTAAGCACGGCTCGTGCACAGGAGTGCTCTGTCGTTCTCCTCAACCCAGTGCCACGTGGCTTTGCCCTTATAACATAGACCGTTGCCCTACTGGAAGATGCCATCGTCGACAGAGAAGATCGAAGGGACGCAGGTGGCCTTAACAGTATTCCCGTTAGCGACAGCTGTCGTGGTGACTGCTACCACACGTCCAATGGAAACCGAAGTGAAAGCCCCTCATTCTAAAACTTGTGTCTGTTTATTAAACTATGCGCGACCACAGCTGTTTCTTCAACTTTTCTGTACCTAATGTGCCAACGTTCAACACAACGATTTACGAAAGACCTTATGGACTGCCCCTTATAAATTACTCTACACTCACAAGAAATATTATAAATAGGTACTTTCACCCCGTATTTTGTTTAAAGAGAGGGCAACATTTTTTTTTTAATTTTCCTGGTTAGCCGGAAGTCCGCTCTAGTTCTTTAACTCTTAAGAATTCTACCTATCCTACTCGTTGCTGCACTGCAGAATGAAATCCGAGTTGTATTTGGTCGTTCTGGTTTGGTTGATTGACATTGCGTACTGGTTTCCTCAACAAAGTTTACCTAACGTCACGGACTGAAAACCCGTTCCTTCTGAATATCGTCGACAAACGATTAATCTCATAGCCTAAGTGGTCCGTACTCCAAATAGTCTTGGTTCTGTACCTTGCTGTGTTCAAAATAGCTGTCTCATCTGTATGATGAAAGCTACGCCCATTGAAATATAGGTCCGTATGCGCTGGTTTTCCATACACAGAGTGCTCGAATGGTCACCTGCTTTCTGTCTGACGAACACGTGTAAGGAAAGCAGCTTCCCGTCCTTCTCCAACATAGCTTCAAATCCAACTTTTCTGTATATACCGTTGATAAGGCCAATGACTGCTGCAGCAACTAACTAACGTGCTGTCAGGTTAAAAATATGTCGTCAACATGTCTGAAGATGTAGTATCGGTGGAGGAGGGTCAGCGTTCAACGCTCGTTCTTCGAAACAAAATTAGCCATGCCTGGTGACAACGCCGAACCCATGGCTCTATCGTCAGTCATTTCATAATAATTTCCACTATACTAAAAGTTCTAACGCCAAAGACATCATCACTGCCGTGTAGCAACCTCGCGTTAAAGAAATTATTGCACCAATGATCTATTGGCCACGCTCAGAGAGGGACAAACATCAAAACACTGTTTTTGGTGGTCTAGATGGCACATATTTCCGAAATTAAGACCGGTTTTGATTTCATGGAGCCATCTTCAAGATGACTTCAAGAGTAACCCATTAGATTCTCTGAGCAATATGCATGCTGCGTCGTAGAACAATACTCAGATGTTATTGAGGCTCAGTAGAACCAAAATTGGTCTTAACTTTATAAATATATGCCATATAAATAGATTATATATAGAGGGTGCTCTAAAATTTCCCCTAAAATCTCCTAGCACTTGTACAGGGGACTGAGTAAGTATTTTGATTGGGAATCCACGTCCGAAAACGAACCGCTTCAGTGCTACAGCCGTTTGAAAACTTGTTTGTTAGGTCGATGTGCAACAGGATAGTCATGATGGGCGATGCTTACGTCGGATCGGCTGATGTAGTTTGACGTGTATTCTACCTCTCTCAACCTGTTCGAGCCTCTTTCACGTGTCTGTGAGTGTTAGAGCAACAGGGTTGGAGTAAAAGTTTGCAGAATACACCTACAAGAGCCTTCTGTATGGCAAACTACGGTAATGGAAGAGTAGCTCGTCGTCTGTGTGTACCACATCATTCGCAGGTACAGTGTTTGGAGGTCGGCACATAGAACCTTATTTGTAGTGGATCAGAATGCTATCCTTCCTTTGAAAAGGACAAAAACGAGTGAAATTTAACTGTAAACAACAGTGTTCGTGAAAATTGATTAAGTTTCTAGCTTTCTCTTTCGTTATTCATTAGTGGAATTATAAAACATGTGATATACTGGGTCACTATGCAAAAGTGGTCGCGTTATCAACATGTTTTCAAATAGTTGTAGCACGGAAACGGGACAATTCAGGACATGGGTTCCAGTTCAAAATATTATCTACTCAGTCCCCTCTAGAAGTCTTAGAACTTTGTAAGGGGAATTTAGAGCAGCCCGTATACAGAGGATATCACGGGATAACTGCACATATTTCTGTTGATGACTGAGAACGGTGTACTAAACAACGTTGCGTCAGTATTTACTTCATTTGCAGACTAAGAATTATAGCTGTTACGAGTACTGTGTGTTTAGGTTGGGTAGTACCTCAACGCATGCGTGGGATGGGCAAGCCATTAATGTTTATTTTAACCAGGGCATCAGATCAGGTATTGAAGTGTGGGCATGTGGAAGCAAAACAGTTAGTCTATCCTGTGTCCAGTTACTACAGTGCAGAAAACAAGTGCTAAATCATGTGATATGTTTGCAGGAATACACACTAAAGTGGGTACATACTAAAGTACCCATGATGAGAATGTTAGTACCTATACTCCAAACACAATATATTTTAGAACCATTGACTGCTGATTTTCTTGAGAATAAGACAATACATCAACTTTTGTGAAACTGATGAAGGTGCAGTTATACAGGACGAAGATTCTGAATGAAGACGAAGTAAATTCCTCTGAACGCAATGGCCGTTGTCTACAGTGCGTACGCTGAACATTTTTTTAAAGACACCTTGCTAAAAGCCAAACGCACACCTTACGTAGGTTTCATGGAAAACAATGTAACTGAATCGCTGGCCCGCAGATTTTGGCAGTAATTCTGGCGGAACCCTTTGCTCAGAGAGACGGCCCGTTTCGGGTGACAGAGGCAGGCAGCTACAGAATTCCATCCGATCTGCCGGGCTGTCGGCCTGATATGCGGACATGTCAGCTGACAATCTCACCGCCCACCCGTGAATTATATTGCGACTGATTAGATCGCGGCTGTCACGACGCCAAACTAGATTCGTGCGCGGCCGCGGGGGCTAATTTTTCGAATAAGATTAAATTATAACACATGTTTTATTCATTAATTTGAGGGGATAAAGGGCACGGTGCGTGTCACACCGGCGCGGGTGCAGCGGTATCAGTGTTTGAAAAATGGCCGATTCATTAGTCGTATCGCTGTGAATTAAGCATATATATCGGCGCGCCGCGCGGCGGATGAATAATGTATGTCCGGGCCCAGAGGTAGAGGTGTGTCTGGGTTGCCTACGAGTCAGGGGCAGGCGAACGATGTTCACCTCGGCGCTCTCATATTCAGGAATGTGTCTCTCTGTTAATTCTTTAATGTTGCATTGATTTCCCACTACTTTTCATTCATAGCCCCTCGTCATTTGCTACCTTTCTTTCAGCAAATTTTCCTGTGCCTGTCATAGATAGTTTTCATGTCATATGCAAGCGTTTTCTCTGGTGTTAGGTGGGAAACAGTAACCTGTCCTCAGTCATCAACACAAATAGGTACTTACTATTAAAAACAGTCTTGATCACGATTTATTTAACAAGGTGACCGATTTCGACCACTACTGTGGTCACCTTCAGACCATTGAGTAGGAACCCCTTTCTGTTGGAGAATCACAAGTATTGGTCGAAATCGGTCACCTTGTTAAATAAATCGTGATCAAGACTGTTTTTAATAGTAATTATTTACAAGACATTGATCACTGCTGTTCCCGTAATGCATTCAAAAGTAATACAAATAGATACACTTACGTGCCTAACACCCTATATACGAGTATATGAAGTGTCTATCTAGATGGAATATACTTCTAAAGTTAAGACCGATTTTGGTTCTAGTGAGCCACAATGATTTCCGAATACTGTTGTAAGATGCAGCGTGGAAATTGCTGATGCATTCTGATTGGTTACTTTTGTAGCCTACATACCGTTCATTGTTCGACGCTCGACGCGATACTCAGAGGGTGTGGGAGGTGGAATATCGGTTTTTATGGTTTTTAAAGACTTTTATCCGTTTTGATGAGCGGTCTTGGCTAGCGGCCTGAGAAAATTTAATACAGATGTTAAAAAAAATCTATAAACTTTGCAAAGTAGCGGTAGTGCATCGACAGACCAATTCGGATTCAGTTTGAAAGCTAAAATGCAGGCTCCACCCACACACATCGCAGAAGCAGTAGTTTAAGTCGTTTCATCATTAGAACTATTTTACCCACAAGAATCTTCACTGCATGGAATATATTTACAAATGTTCATCCACGCCACGTCCTCACTGTGGTGCCTTTTTAGTATAACAAGTAAGGAAGATAAACACATACAAAAGACAGTAACAACTTCGCAGTCACTTACCTTGTAACCATGTCGTCCTTTTAAAACGTGGCATGTTAGCATCAGTATTTCACCAAAACTAAACCAGTATATACTGAGCGCAAATATTAGTAGCGACACAGTCTTGTAAGTACGTATGCCAGGCCACTGCTCCGCAATGAAAACCCGTCCAAACGTCAAAACATGTGCTAAAAAATGTTTCAAATGGCTCTGAGCACTGTGGGACTTAACTTCTGAGGTCATCAGTCCCCTAGAACTTAGAACTACTTAAACCTAACTAACCTAAGGACATCACACACATCCATGCCCGAGGCAGGATTCGAACCTGCGACCGTAGTGGTAGCGCGGTTCCAGACTGTAGCGCCTAGAATCGCTTGGCCACCCCGGCCGGCAAACATGTACTATACAAGCAATGGTATCCGGACTCCCCTATGCACAATGGAACTGACATTCAGATTTCACAGCCGGCCGGAGTGGCAGTGCGGTTATAGGCGCTACAGTCTAGAACCGCGTGATCGCTACGGTCGCAGGTTCGAATCCTGCCTCGGGCATGGATGTGTGTGATGTCCTTAGGTTAGTTAGGTTTAAGTAGTTCTAAGTTCTAGGGGACTGATGACCACAGTAGTTAAGTCCCATAGTGCTCAGAGCCATTCCGATTTCACGAGAAGTGGCTCTATCCGTACAAACGGGGGCGAGGAATATTGTGTTGTCAGTATAGAAGTCATAACAGCGGAATGGATGGGACAGGAGAACTCAGTGACTACGAACGTTGACTTGTCACTATCGGTCATCTGAGTAACAAATCCATCACGGATATTTCAGCCTTTCCGACTCTGCCCAAGCCGACTGTTGGTGATGTGACTGTGAAGTGGATACGCGGAGGAATAACCACAGCTAAGAAGACCAGGCAGAACTGACGTACTGACGTACAGGGACAGTCGAAAGTAGCGGAGGGTGGTTGTAAAATTCCAATGAAATCAGCAGAAGGAATCGCTCGTGTGTCCCAAAGTGCTACCAGTTTTCCAGCTAGCACAGTGGAGGTGAGAGTGTGATAAAAAGAATGACGTACAACGGTCGAGCACCATACATTGCTGTAGTCAGTGCTAAACGACGGTTGAGGTAGCGTCACCGGACAGTCTATGACTGGAAATGATTGATTTGTAGTAATGTACTACGTTATACACTGTGTTAATCCGATGGAACGGTTTGTGTTTGGCCAATAACTGGAGAACACTGCCTACCATCATGTGTAATTCCAACCGTAAAGTACGGAGGATGTGGTCTTACGGTAAGGGCGTGTTTTTCGTGGGTAGGGTGTAGTCACTTTAAACGCTAAATTATGGTGGATATGAACACACTTTACAAAACTGTGTATTGGATACAGCAGAAGAACAATTCGGAGACGAAGATAATCTGGACGGCAGCCGTATTCTGTGAGGCAGTGGTTTGTGGACAGTAACATACCTGAAATTGACTAGCCTGCCCAGAGGATCTTGCTTCACCGAATGTCACCTTTGCAGTGAATTAGAACATTGACTTCATTCCAGGCCTCAACGTCCAACTGTTCTCTATTTTCGGCTCTTTTGAAATAATGGGCTGCCACTTTCCACAGACATTTACACACATTCAGTGATGCTGTCCCCAAAAGAATTCAAGCGGTCACAAAGCCGATGGGTACACATACCCGATATTAATGTCAACTACAAAGTGTCCGGATACTTTCTGTCATATATCATACGCAGCACTACTGGGCATCCAGAGTACGTTATCTGGCAATCAAATGTATTACCAAGGATCAAAAGAATCAAATATCCTGTTAATTCGTTGTTAAAATCACTAATATTAACCAGGGGCCTATTCGTAAAATAAGATAATTTACTAATGAATGAACCCTTACGATGAAGACATCCTTTAATTAAAATCATTAATAACTCTTTAGTTGATTTACCCGCACCAACAAATATTTCATTTTGATGAAATTTTGGGTCCCTACTAGGGTTATGTTTGGTAATTCAAATTGTAACTGGACTACAGGCTTGGCCAGGAGGGGAAAGCAGTAGGCACCAGTTGAGGTGAAGAATAAAACATAGTTTAAACTGTATGAACTCTTAATGCCGTAAAGAAAGGCAGGCCTTTAGAAGGCGCCGAGGCTGAATGGGCAGCCGCCCTAGAGAGTAAGTAGGTGAGGAGGGCGTCTGATCGGTTTGGAAGCTGCCAGCAGAAGAGAGCGAACAGCGTGTCCGCTCCCGGCAGCCGGCCGCTGTTCCACACCCACTTGACCACCTCCAAGCCTCCCTATTGGTCGCTCAGATCGTAAGACGCGTAGTTCGGAAGCGTTACCTCATCAGCCATGAGTTGCTGATAGTTCAACACGTAAGTTTCAGGGTGGTTGTATCCGGTTCTGGGCAACGTGACTGAGACGCTGCAACTTACCTCCAGGCAAAAGGCACTGACGAACATCTAGTAAAAAAATAAAAATCAGACTTTATACTAATAAATCCATTCAGTATCGGCCCTCACTGTACAATCCTCTAGGGAAATCTCAGAAATCAAAACATTATTTTTTCTTACCACGTAACTGAACTTTGAATTTATCTGTAATTGGATTAAAGCTCATAGCTTACCTATCTCTGGATGATCGTTCGAACTGTGTACCTTTCTTTGGCGGTGTTCCATACCCGTGATTCCTTTGATGATTGTGATTCCTTTGATTCGTCGATACAGTACGCGAATTACCTAGTGATGCTGCGTGTCTTTTGACGTTCGGACGTGTTTCCTGGTTGAGGAGTGGCAGAGTAAACTAAGCTTTCACTCTCTGCACACAGTTATTTATTTTTGCTGAAGTACAGATGGAGATGAAAAACGTTGTTAGAAGAGGTCACAACACGACAAACATTCTAAACGTGCACTTTTGCATTCAATATCGCCCATTTTAAATTTTAGCTTTCAAGATGAGCATATTCACCACCTCACGTGTCAAAGTTCATATTATTTTGGTCGATGTACGTACTGCAGCTGCCCACTGTAGTCTGTGTACGATGAAGCATGGCTGAGTGCATTGCCGTAGGTATACTGGCACCGCTGTGGACGTTGAAGTTCTCGAAATCCTCACCTGTTACGTTACTAACCTCTACACGACGTGAAAACAGTAGTTTGGTTTGCAGTTAGCGCAACATGGATTACTGGACCGAACTTTTTCCATCAGTTTATAGCTTCTATTAGATATACACGGGTATGGTGTGCAGTTAATGTGACATCGTTAACAGACCGCACTTTCTCCATCAAACCATATTTCTTGATCCATATATGTGCTGTGAACATACTGCAACCATTTTCAGAGAATTAAGAACTTACAAAAAAACAAGGTATTATTTCACGCAGGATAATGTAAGAGACACACAATCAATGCTTCATCGGCAATATTTCAAGGGTATTTTTATGCCAGGACAGTTATATGACCTCTTTGTTCTCCAAACGATGTGACATTTAAAAAAAATGGTTCAAATGGCTCTGAGCACTATGGGACTTAACATCGGAGGCCATCAGTCCCCTAGAACTTAGAACTACTTAACCCTAACTAACCTAAGGACATCACACACATCCATGCCCGAGGTAGGATTCGAACCTGCGACTGTAGCGGTCGCGCGGTTCCAGACTGTAGCGCCTAGAACCGCTCGGTCACTCAGGCCGTCGATGTGACATTTATTTCTGAGTGATGTCATAAGAGAAGACGAGCGAAAATAATCTCCATACTCTCGATGAGTTACAAGACACTATTCCGCTTTTTGATTAAATGATTTTTGCATCCGAAATCTGAGTGTTTTAGAACATGTTCAGAAGATAACCTTGCCACTGAAGGTACGTTAATTTAGTGAACCTACTGTGAACACAAGTAGGCTTAATTTAGTCGTACTGTGCCTCAGGCCCCCATCATGGGCCGACCAGCTGGCAGAATCACCCCCCCCCCCCCCCCTCCCCTGCCGAGTGGGTCACCCCGACCCATTCCCCTTTACATATCAAATGAATTCGCAGTTGCCAATAAGAGCTACCGTCAGCTGTAGAATTGAATGACGACGATGAAAATTTGTGCCGAACCGGAACTCGAACCCGAATATCCCGCTTATCGCGAGAGGTCGCCTTACCACTTGGCTATCAGCATTCGACTCACGGCCAGACCCAAACTTCCATATGTCATCAAGCAAGCGTCTACGTCCTTAACTCGTGCATCCATTATGTATATTCCCGTCGGGTCAAACGTTATAATTGAAAGTCGCTTGTCTTGTGTTCACAGATAAAAACGATATTGTTGTACATGTATTATTCTGAGTACGATGGAATGTTCCTCGGGACATGCATACAAAGGTCGAAGACCCATAGTTTTCATTGCCGTCATTCCATTCTATAACTGATGGTAGTCATTATTCGAAATTGCGAATTCATTTAATGGGTTTCGTAACAGCTGTGGTCGCCGCAGTGCCTGTTCCTTTGGGCATGCATGCATGTGGGCGATTTTAAAGTGGTTGGGTCTGTGGTGTGGGTACATCGGTTTGCTAGCGGTGCTCCACCTGTTTGCCCCCACCGCTAGCCCTGAGGGGCGGTGGTGAAGTTTGCCGACCAGTTGGGCTGTGAATGGTAGGCTCTAGTTTATAACACAACTCGCCGAACCATCATGTGGCAGTTTCCGAGGGAACTACTGTATAATAGCCATACATATCCCGTGTCAACTGTGGGCTTTCGCTTATCTTACTTGAAATACCATGTGCATTTTGGTCCTAAAAAACACTAAAACGAGTAGTCTTTCCTCTATGTCTTGTGTGCAAAACCTGCCGACTAATGTACATAAAAACACAGCTTAACCCTCCTCTAACTTTAAGTGTTTTTTATTTTTAATTTACGACGGATTTCGGATGTGTTGTTCCATTTTCTGGTGGCAGTTCTGGTGTTTAAATCAGGTGCATTGTTCCGAGGAACACGTCGTGTGTACGAAACACTGCAGATATTTCGACGTCGTTGGTTTCTCATTAATGCCGCATCTGAGCTAAACAGTGGAATCAGCTCCTGCAAACGAAGCAAAGCGTCTGAAAAACGCAGTAAATAAAACAAAATATATGTTTTTTTTAAATATTTTGCAGTCATAGAAAGCTCTTACGAAACACGTGTATGTGTAAGACCAACTAATGATTTTATATTTTTTGGATGTGAGGTCCGCCAGTTATGCTGAACACCGTTTTTCTCAGTACCCAAACATGTTTCGGCACCACTGTGCCATCATCAGTGGGTTTTCGTTTTTTTTATTTAGTCTGCAATGTGAACATTTTGTTAAATGATTATAAAATTATGTGCATTTTTACTTCAAACAACAGAACATTTCTTTTTGTAAATACCTTTACATCTGTTGTGCATGAGCTTTCTGGATCACTTTTGTGTTAATTACTACAGGTAGCTTGTCATCTGCAACCAAACGACGTTGATGAGAAAGTTTTTTTGCTGGAAGTTGACCTATCTTCTAGAATGTAATTTAGATTTTCGCGATTTTTTCGCGCCTATTTTCGTATTTACTTACGTTTTCGTGTGGCAAGCGCTTCCAACCTCCACATCATGCTGAGATGTTGTGATGCATTTGTAACTATAACAAGTATTTTCCACAAATAACGTAGTAAGAGACTTTTTCACTACCCCAGAACACAGTGTGATTGTGGTTTGTTATGTGTTCAAAAATGGTTCAAATGGCTCTGAGCACTATGGGACTTAACTTCTCAGGTCACCAGTCCCCTAGAACTTAGAACTACTTAAACCTAACTAACCTAAGGACATCACACACATCCATGCCCGAGACAGGATTCGAACCTGCGACCGTAGCAGTCGCTCGGCTCCAGACTGTAGCGCCTAGAACCGCACCGCCACTCCGGCTGGCTTGCAAAGTTCCTGTAATGTTTTAAATAGTGTGCCCTTGCAGAGTGTAGTGTATTCATTTAAGACCTGTTTTCCTTCCGCTATTGCCTTCTGTGTATGGAAGTTTTCCTCAATGGTCAGGTTCCTGTATAGGCTGTGGCTGGGTTTTAGTATTCTTAAGTCTGTTTCTATTGTGGTTGGGTGGTGATTGTTGGCTACAAGGTGGTCAGCAAATGTGCCATGGGAGCTGCTGCTTTTCAAAGCTCTGAGATGTTCCGAACATCTTGTTTTGAAGTTTCTGCATGTTTGTCCAATGTATACTGACTGGCAAGTGTTGCATGTGAGTTCATATATTCCTGATCTGTTAAATTTATCCATGGGTGTTTCTTGTGTTCTGATCTTTTTCTGTGTTGTGTACTCCATCCTGTATCCTGTTTGGATTCGCTGTTTCTTTAATATGTCGCCTATTCTGTGAAAAATCTTATTATCGTAGGTGAGTATGTGCCATTTCGTTTTGTGTGAGTGTTGTTGCTCTGTTGTGTCTTATGTGTGGTCATTGTTTGTGTTTTGTGTTGTTCTGTGCTGGGTGATTTTATCATGAGTTGAGTAGTGCCATTGAAGGGAATGGGCCCTCTGTAAGTAGGCCGCAGTGAAAGAGGATGAGGAGGAGGAGGAGGAGGAGAGACCAAAAGAGGCCACGGGAGGGTCCGCTGTGGGTGCAGGAGCTGAGCTCAAAGTGGATCCCGGCGGGGCCGGGCCAGCTAATGACCGCCTCGCGTGCGCCGCCGCGGCCTCTGCTCCCGGAACACCTCGCAGCCGGCCAACACCGGCCACCCCAGAGCCCGGGGCACTGTACCGGCGCCGCTGATTAATTATTGGCTCTCACCAGGCGCCACCGAGCCGACTTTTAAGCTTCTTAAGGCCCACCCTCTGACCGGAAACAGCGACACGGAAGCCTTTCTGTGATACCTCCGCTCGGCCGCTGGTGTTACTTAACGATTCGTTTGCCTATCCGAGACTTCCGCTTTCTGTGTTCCCTCTCAGGCAATGCAAAGCGAGTCTTGAGTTCCTAATCAACCGAAGAAACGCGCCGTTACCGATACAAAGCTATTGGAAAGACCTAATTCCGTTTCTTGCTTCTCTTGAGTTCACTTTTTTTCTATGCTCCTCAGGCCACGTTATTGGATGCGGTGGAGAATGCTTTGCGTACCAATGTCACTTCCCGTCTTCTCTGTTCTAGTCACGGCATGAACGATTGCTGTAAGCACCCATGTCAACACGAACCTCTCAAACTTTTTCTTCATAGTCTCTTCCGGAGGTGTAATATATTGATTCACTCATCATCAGTAAAGCACACCACGGTGGACAGCACCTCTTGAAACCTTCCCGTCTCCTCTGTATCTCTTTTGTTATTGATATCCTTCCCTTTTACAATAAACTATGAAACCTTTCCTTAGGATTTCTATCTCTTGCTTAATAATAACAAATGAATTCTTCCCTTTGAAATTCATTCTCTTTCTCTTATCTTCGCATACAAATTTAATTGCTGCTTATTAAAAGTGATTTTCTGATTATTTCGACGAAACATAGAATGTGTCGTCGTCGTGGCCCTCAGTCGTTATCTGCAATAACCAAAAACTGTTCCTCACCTTTTTTACTGTTACTGGATCGCCATCTGACTGCTACATCGAACTGCGACATGAATATACTTACTCTGTTTTACTATACTCTATTAGCTGCTGGTGGGCTTTCATAATAAGTGGCTGTATTTATTACCAAAGCTGACGTTATTCTTTAATAGCAAAGATGACGTTATTCTTTAATTAATTTGACTGAAGTTACGTAATTCATAGTTATACTTTTTCTTGACAACAATAAAATTTAGAATAGTTTTCCGTTGATGGTTTTGGGATGTATTATAATTAGAAATGCAATATTGCTGGCAAAAGTTAATTATATTCTGAATGAAATTATTTTACAAACGTTCAAATGGGACTTCATTTTTACAATAATCTTACAACTAGCAAAGCGCAAAAATACCTTCAGTAGTCTTGAGTTTCTCAAAAAATTAATTCAATACTATTAGTTCCTCTTATTATATTAGTCAGCTGATGTGTCTGTATATCCGTTTCTAATCTCTTGTAAATCATAGCTAGTGGCTGGCAGGCACACCGCTCCTCTCAACCTCTCGCTTCAGACCTGCTACCGACCCGCTTCACATCTCGCTTACTACTGACTTCCTACGAACACTGAAGTGCCGTCTCTCCTGCCAACAATGCTTTCTCGTGCAGACAATCCCTGCTACCATTACAAAATGCATCAACGCGCGGTCTTTCCCGCTCTTTTCTTAAAATGTATCCATACGCGGTCTCTCCCGCCATTTTTAAAATTATATCAATTTGCGGTCTCTCTTGCCAACAATACTTTGGTGCAGACATTCCCTGCTACCACAATTATTTCCAGCATGACAAATATTAATTATTCCTACTTAATCGTATTAATAAAATATAAACATCTTTAAAAAATTGTGGTTTGACAATAGACAATAGAAATATACACGTCTTACACTCTCTTGTAACCGCTGCCAGAGGGGTTGACTGAGCATCGCCGTGACGCCTTCCTGCATACCAAATGAAACTATAATGAAACCCGCTGCACTTCTTCATATCTTCTCCATTTCCTTTATCAGTCAAAGAGTGTCGAGGAATATTCAAGTATTAGTCATGTAAGGATTTTGTAAGCTACCTCCTTCGGATATATTTTTTGTGAAAGCCAAGATCGCTTAAGTTTAAGACCTTTTTTCTAATTTTGACAAAATCGGGCTTTGATCTTCAGATTAGCATTACACTTTGCGTAATGTTCACATGCACGTGCCGTCGACATTTTGAGAACAAAGTGTACATACATTAAAAATCCACATAGTTTGTCATTTATAAAAGTTTCTTAATGTATTTACACTTTGTTCTCAAAATGTCGACGACATATGTATAGGAACATACAACCAAAGTGTACTACCGATGGCCGGCCGCGGTGGCCGAGCGGTTCTAGGCGCTCAGTCCGGAACCACGCTACTGCTACGGTCGCAGGTTCGAATCCTGCCTCGGGCATGGACGTGTGTGATGTCCTTAGGTTAGTTAGGTTTAAGTAGTTCTAAGTTCTAGGGGACTGATGACCACAGATGTTAAGTCCCATAGTGCTGAGAGCCGTTTGAACCATTTGTACTGCCGATCTGAAGATGACAGCGAGATTCTGTCGAAACAAGTAACCGGAATGAAGGTCTTAAAAGTCAAACGATCTTGGCTTTCACACACACACACACACACACACACACACACACACACGCACGCACACACACACACACACACACACACACACACACACACACTAATATATATGAGATCGCCCCAACAACAAGTTATATATCTCCTTTGCGGTGGATTACTGGTCCTACGGATTCTTCAGATGAATCTGTCTTGCGTCTGCCTTACCTTCGGTCAGTTTTATATGGCTCCATACACATGCTCTCAGATATTTAACAGACGCGACTGCACTCATCGACTGTTAGCCAGTCGTGTAAGCAAACAGGTGTTGTTGCCTATTTATACAAAATACGCAATGCTCCTTCTTGTTAGATGTAAACTGCCAATCTCCATCCAAGCATCTACTGATACAGCAGCGTAATCCAGGCTTCCGAAATTGTCGGCAATGT
The DNA here is from genome assembly GCF_021461395.2 of Schistocerca americana. Classification (NCBI taxonomy): domain Eukaryota; kingdom Metazoa; phylum Arthropoda; class Insecta; order Orthoptera; family Acrididae; genus Schistocerca; species Schistocerca americana. Next base: position 630,736,419 of record NC_060123.1, on the reverse strand, counting down.
CTTACAAATATTGAGATTCCTCTCGTTTAAGAATAATAAATAGATTGGCGACAGAGAAACAAACACTTGGTAACATCGGATATAAATTTAAATGTTTCGTGAGGGTACTGTTATTGAGCGTAGCCGTGTACGGAAGTGAAAGGTGAACTACAAATAGTTCAGACTAGAGGAGAAATTTGAAATTTTGTGCTATAGGAAAATGTTCCAAGTTAGATCGAATATTCAAGAAGTAGGCCAGCGGCATTGTCGCAGTGGTAACACCGATTCCCGTCAGATCACAAAAGCGGTGTCGGACTGGGTTGGCACTTCGATAGGTGACCATCCCTTCTGGTGAGCGCTGTTGCCAAGAGGGGTGCACTCAACCCCCGTGAGGCCACGTGAGGAGCTACTTGACAGAGAAGTAGCGGCTCCGGTCTCGTGAACTGACATACACCGAAAGAACGGTGTGATGACCTCATGGCCCCTGCATATCCGCATCCAGTGACGCCTGTGGGCTGAGGATGATACGGCGGCCGGTCGGTACCGTTAGACCTCCACGGCCTGTTTGGGCGGAGTTTTAGTTTTTACTTAAGAAGCACGAGGTATATATGAGTCCTTGCCCCTCTAGCTACCCCAATGCACGATGACATGACACGCATACAGCGTTACTGCCGAGCAGTGCACGTGGATGGCTGTGGACTGATCCACGCATCTACGCACAGTGCTATTGAAGTTAGTATACGTTATACCGTGTGTACAGTATGTAACAAGTTTAACAATTTTTAAAAATTGGTTATGTTCGCAGATGTAAGAAATGTGTTCCATCTCTGCTTCACACTTAAGTGTCGACTTTTTTTGTTTTTAGAATCGCTCACGGGGTTCAGTGTGTCTCCATACCGAATTTCATCGAAAATAGTACAGCTGCTCAGCCGTGAAAACGTAACTGAGTTACTTTTCACGCACCCAGCTTTGCCCGAGATTTATTTAAAGTAATGGCTGAGACTTGGTATGGGTGGAGATAATTTTTTGCTTATAAAGCTTCTTTGTATATAACATTTGAGTAGTATTATTGCGGACATGGATCAAGAGCTTGTTTGATTCAAAAACATGCCACTTGAAGCTGGCTGAGCGGAAGGCAATTGGCACTAATGTCCACGTCCGCAACACCCAGCGTCTGGCCTTGTGTCTTGTTTATGGTCATGGCATAAGATACACTATGCGATGAAAAGTATTTGGACACCCTTACAAACATACGTTTTTGGTATTAGGTGCATTTTGCTGCCACCTACTGCCAGGTACTTCATATCAGCGACCTCAGTAGTCATTAGACATAGTGAGAGAGCAGAATGGGGCGCTCCGCGGAACTCACGGACTTCGAATGTGGTCAGGTGGTTTGGCGTCACTTGTGTCATATGTCTGTACGCGAAATTTCCACAGTCCTAAACATCCCTAGGTCCACTGTTTCCGATGTGATAGTGAAGTGGAAACGTGGAAGGACACGTACAGCAAAAAAGCGTAGTGGCCGACCTCGTCTGTTGATTGACGGAGACCGTCGACAGTTGAAGAGGTTCGTAATGTGTAATAGGCAGATATCTATCCAGACCATCACACAGGAATTCCAAACTTCATCAGGATCCACTACAAGTACTATGACAGTTACGCGGAAGGTGACAATTCTTGTATTTCATAGATGAGCGGCTGCTCATAAGCCCCACAACACGCCGGTAAATGCCACGCTTGGTGTAAGGAACGTGTACATTGGACGATCGAACAGTGGACAAACTTTGTGTGGAGTGACGACTCACGATACGCAATGTGATGATCCGATGGCAGGTTGTGGGTATGGCGAATGTCCTGTGAACGTCATCTACCACCGTGTGTAGTGCCAACAGTAAAATTCGGATGCGGTAGTGCTCTGGTGTGGTCATGTTTTTCATGGAGGGGGCTTGCACCCCTTGTTGTTTTGCGTGGTACTATCACCCCACAGGCCTACGTTGATGTTTTAAGCACCTTCTTGCTTCCCACTGTCGAAGAGCAATTCGGGGATGGCGATTGCATCATTCAACATGTTCGAGCACCTGCTCATAATGCACGACCTGTGGCGGAGTGGTTACACGACAGTAACATCCCTGTAATGAACTGGACTGCTCAGAGTCCTGACCTGAATCCTATAGAACACCTTTGGGATGTTTTGGAACGCCGAATTCGTTCCAGGCCTCCCCGACCGACATCGGTATCTTTCCTCAGTGCAGTGCTCCGTGAAGAATGGGCTGCCATTCCCCACTAAACATTCCAGCACCTGACTGAACGTACGCCTGCGACAGTGGAAACTGCCATCAAGGCTAATGTTGGCCCAACACCACATTTAATTCTAGCATTACCGATGGAGCGCGCTACGAACTTGTAAGTCATCATTGATCACATAGTGTAAGTACAGTGCGAAATGTGCATGTCTAAAGCGAAATGGTAAATTGTTAAAAATAAGAGGTATTCATGGCAAAAAAACTCGCTCACCTGCACCATTTCCCTACAAAATTTCCATTTGTACCTTGTTGCGTTGGAGAGGAAGTAACATCAAGACTCTATCAATGAAGGGTTCTAAGGATCGAGGTAATGCATGAAGCTCTCTATCGGAGTTTCTAAAGAGCTAGTTAAAGTCTGATGTTCCTGAGCCTCAGAAAGTCTCGCCTCATTATCTTCATTTCATTCTTGACCTCACTTAGTCATTCTTTTAGCCATTCTAGCGTATTCAGAAAGACTTGACCGTGTTATAGCTATTTTTATTTGTAAACAAAATGGAATGAAAATGTGATGAGCAGCCCCACAAATCACAAAGCAACTATAACAAAATCTTCCTACCAAAGAATATAAATCAAACCTACCGAAAGAAGCAAAACAATTTCATTAAATTTTTAATGCACAAAGCGAAATCAATAAACCTATGCATCCCAGCCAGTAAATTCAGTGTTGGTGAAGGTAAGATGGCGCCACGTAATTTTTTTCAGTGATGTGAGGTTTCGAAAATACATCTATCACTTTATTAATGAAGCTAACAGCGCCATCTATTGGGTCTTTGGAGTACTGCGACACCTACAGCGCCGTATATTGGTTCTTCGCAATAACACGCTTTGACGATTAAACAGCCGAACTACTAATCTGAGCAGACAATTTTCGATAAACTTTAAATTACGATATCTTTTTTCCCGTGATCCGATTTTGGCGAAATGAAGTTTACACTTCGCCTCAAGTAACGTTTTGAAAATCCCATAAAAACTCGTCTAGTACTTTTCGACATTACCGTGTTCAAATAGACTACAGACACGACTATTTTACATTTTTACTATTAGTACAGATATAGACTGAAGTATAGTTTAAACACGTCGAGTATTGTATAAGCATTGTATTCATTATATTGAATCGTATTATGTACTACCTATCAATCAGTAACAGCAATTTCTAAATATGATAAAGTTCAAAAGTCAAAGAATAAATAGTTTTTGAAAGAATAAATATTTTCCTCAATTCGTGTGATACTCTTCAAATAGATAAATATCTTGTACTACACACTTTCTAAAGTAGCCTATGTTCTTCCTCATCGTACAATCTCTCCATACCAAATTTCATCAAAATCGTTTCAGCTGTTTAACCGTGAAAATGTAACAGACAAAAGCACTTTCGCATCCATAAAACTTTAAATTACGGTATCATTTTTCTCCATGGTCGGTCAGATTTCGCTGAAATAAATCCCTTGTGTTGCCCTAAGCTACGCTCACGTTATCTGTGAAAAACCCTTGAAAATTCGTCTAAGGGTTTTGGAGAGTGGCGTGGTCAGACAGACATACAGACACGGCGGTTTTACTGTTTCTTGATTGATACAGATATACATACAGAATAGAAGAATAGAAGAAGAGGGAACTATTTTTCAATATGAAGATTTTATCTGAGTATCGAAGGAAACATATATCTGTTACCTGGCAATTATATGTCTGTTGGCATGTATTTCATTTCTGACTTCTCCTTAAGTATTTGATATAACTTTTTAGCCTATGAATTGCGTGTAGTACGTTTTGGTGAACTCACCAACATTAGATGAATACTTTCGGCAGGAAAATAGAAACGGAAGCCACTGATGAAGCTATAGGCCAAATATATTTAGAATTCCTTGACAGGTTTGTGACTGACAGTGACAAGTAATCCATTTGGTTCTTGTGTATCCCTTGCTGACGGCTGTCGGGGCCTATAGCTGATCATTCATCAGCTTCGACGCAGAACACACGCTGAATAACAGAGCTGGCAGTCATCAGCTTGTCATCGCGTCATCAATATTCGACTGACAGCCTGTTGTTGCTTTTTGGTCCATGCAAGCAGGGTGCATAATATGCTACCTCCCTGTACAGATACTGCCCTATACTAACCAAGATATGGTGCCTGGGAGACAGATGACATTACTAGCGCACCGAAATTCTTTATAATGGGCACAGTTTTTTTTATTCTGTAACCGATCTTTGCTGTTTCGTCATAGAAGTAGAGATACGTAGAATCATACAGTACCACGGCCTCGTGTATGTTTTTGGAAAGTAATACTAGCATTATCACTGTATGATTTTATTTCGTGAAATTACTGAAAATATCTGAAAATAGTTTCGTATCAGCCTCTTAAATGAGGTTAGACATCCTTCAAATGTATTTATTGACGTTACGTTTGATAAAGCGTGTCATTTCCAAAACAAACTGTACAAAGCCCATTAGTTAATGAGTATGATGGAATCAGAACTGCCAGTATAGCCTTCATGACGCTATAATTCAAACACCGTGAAAATTAAATATGCATACGTAAATAAATAAAGACATAAAATTTATTGAGTGCTAAAGACTGAAAATTATCCTGATTTATTTCGTAAGAGGGTTCTCCGTCAGTAGATAAGTCCTATTTCTAAAGACTTGTCTGGCCACTGAGATTCTTTTTTTGATACCAGTTTGCTACCAATTATCTTCAGTCACTGTTCGTTCTCTTCAAATAGCAGTCTTTTTTCACCTACCTCTAATAGGAGTACAAAATTTACCTCCCTCGGTTAAGGCATGTATTGCACGCGAACACGAAAGCACATGTATCGGGTAAGACCGAAACGATATATCAATCCTAATGGATACTCGATTTGTATAAACTCGTTTTTTACAGTTTTTTTTCTCCACCCCTAGAGGCTCAGCGGGCTCTTCGAGCTCTTGTTAAATTCCAGAATAGATGGTAGTGGGAAAGAGAGATTCATAATTCGTACTATCTCAGATGGAGTTTCTAACTCCAGGAGTTGATTCAAAACCATCGCAAAGCTCCCGAAAAACCTTGGACAGATACAGAAAAAGAAAGGTGCTCTACTGGATATTAAAATTGCAATGCCAGGAAGGATATTGTACAATGAAATTCTATTTATTGTGCGTATGCAGATTATAGGAATAATATGTGATTTAATTAGGTGATTTGGCGGTACACTGGACGGGAACTTCATTACACAGAGTTGCCACACCTAGAACCAACAATGGCTCAAACATCGGGATCCGCAAGGGGAGCAGGAGTAATCACTTGACCCCTTTCCACTTTGTTACAAAATTTCGTATAATTTTAGAAGCGGTGGACAACCATCAGTTCTCTGAGATATAATAGATTTTTTGTTTCAGCTGAAAAATTTATGTCTTATTGTGTGCCACATCTTGAAAATCGACCAGCTCATTTATATCACACATGTCAATTTTGGAGAGTAAACTGCCCCCACCCCCACTAAAAAAATATTGTAAGGAGATCCATTGTCTCTAAACTGGCTGATCATCTAGAGTTCATCAGCTCATCAGTAGAAGTGGCTGAGAAATGGTGACATGGCCCTCTGTCGGTAATCCATTAACATACGTTTTCAGTGGGAATGTGCTGGCCACGCCAACAGTCGACAACTTCTGTATCGAGGTAGGTTAGGGGAGCATGTTCAAGATAATAACGTAGTGGAGACCTTAAAGATAGGGCAGAGCCACCAGCCTTCACAATCAGAAAAGTAACGAACCCTGTTTAAATTACAGGATCAGAGGTGATTGTGTTATGTAGCCATTGACACCCCATACCTTCGCGCAAGGTGTTTGATTTGTGCGATGACGAATTCAGTTTCAGAACGGTATTCATCTCAGAGTCTACACACAAGGATCTGTTCATCGAAATGCTATACACACAACTGGAATTGTAATGCAAATAAAATATGGTACCGCATTCGAAATGAGAAGAAGGTGGAAGTATGAAGTATGAAGTATGAAGAAGCTATTGGAATGTGAAGCATATTATAACATCCATATTTACATAGTATGGACGATAATACCCAGCCAAAGAAGGTTTGGAGGTGGAACTCTGAGGGTAAAAAGGAAACAGCGTTGACTGCCTAGAAGATGCATAACAGATGTCATGGAAGCTAACTCAGAAATTTCTTAGATGGAGCTTCAAAGGATCATAAACCATGAAGTTGAGAAGCGAGAATATATATTGGGTGATTCAAAAGGAACTGCACACACTACATGGGTTAACGTATGCATCAGAATAATAGAAAAACATCAGATAATTTTTGTCCGAAATTGCTTTATTTCAGAGTTATGCAGTAGAGTAGGGATCACAAGTGTAACAAAAAAAAACCACAAAATTAATTCTTCTCAGATAGTAAGGGCACGAAGGCACCTGAAATTCAACTCAACTACGTACTGCACATTTACACTAGGAAAGTTTTAAAATGATGTCCATATAGATGAAGACAGTGACGCTCTCCATTTCTTATCGCTCTCGGAATCTCATTCTGCACAGTTATTATCATTTCGATACTGTAGTTCTGCTACATTCTATATTGCAATTGCAACACCATGCACGAGCTCCTTGAGACAGTCCCAAAGGTGGAAGTCCAGAAGTTAAAATACGGGGATCTGGTGGGACAAGCAGGTCCTGCACGACCTGTCCACTTAACGGGATGAGCAACATTGAAATACTCTCTTGCCTATCGACTGACTAAATGTGCAGGTCACCGTCGACAAAACGACATCAGCCGATATGCAGGCGAACGCGACAGGCCAAAAACTGTGCTTAACTATGATGTAACGCTCACCTCAAATGACATAATGCATCATAGCTTGAAAATAAAGGCGTCAGACAAGGCTTTGTTACTCTTATTTTGGTCCACACATCGCACCCATGAAATGTGTACGGTTACTTTTGAACCACCCCGTACAAGTGGCGGACGGTACGACTCTTTAATGTTTATTCAAGTGTTGGACAAAAATCAAACAAAATCTAGTGCAATCTTCAGTCCTGCCGGATCTTTAGTATAGTGATATTGTTGAACACGGGAATAATAGTGGAAATTCCAGAGAATAAGAGCTGGATATGACTGCTTCCTTAAGGTACACTATCTGACACAGAGTGTCAGCTTACGAATATGAACCCAACGGTGGTGGGACTGCGACTGGAGAATCAGAAGCAAATTGACGAAGAGTACGTGATAGAGCACGTTTTATTTGTGGAGGATAATTATATTTCGGAGGGGCGGATGTGCAATCAGAATGTCGATTTCCAGGGAAATGGCGCGCATTACAGTCAGTCAGAGCGACCGCCGCGGGCGTTCGCGAGAACCGCGCCGCCCCCGCGCCGCCCTCGCCAACTGGGGAAGTCCGCTGCGGCGGCAGACTCGGCTGCGCCTGGAGGCGCTTCCTGGAGATAGACGGCCCCTGGGAGCCGCGCCTCAATCAACCGACGGCGATTACCTGCGGCCTCGCCGGGACGGGACGGGCAGCCCCGGCAAGCTAATTAAATACAAGTTCTGCGTCTGCTGGAGGGGGCGGTGCCAAAACAGATCTCAAATCGAGGAGGTTCCATAAACAAAAGAAGGTCCACCATCTGAAGTACCACAATATACCTGACTCCTTTATAAGAGAGTCTCGGGTTAACAGCTTGCGGGTCAGGTCACAGCTCTCGATCTGATCGCCTGCTGTCGCCATCTCTGGCAATGTAGAGCAAAATAAAAATACGCCACTGCTCATTAAAACTGCAACACTAACAAGACGGCAGTCAGCAAATGTCTAATTGGTATGGAGTGTACTACATGCTTGGATATACGAATAACACTTCAATACAGCCACATGCTGCGGGTGGGAGTGAACTCATCCAAGAATATGTAAGGAAAGATTATACACTGGATCAGTCATTCATCGATCACATTTGGATTTTTGTGTTTGCACCAATATCCTGCTATGCATGATGCCGACAGGCCAATGTCTGTGGAAATTTGACTGTTCGCATTGGTCAGGATCCCACGTCTCTCGTGCTAATATGAAATCTATGGACTCAGGAGGGATATGCAGCGTCGCAATAGTTTCATAGGAGTAGCGCCTGCCGACCGCTGTGGCCGAGTGGTTCTAGGCGCTTCAGTCCGGAACTGCGCTGCTCCTACGGTCTCAGGTTCGAATCCTGCCTCGGGCATGGATGTGTGTGATGTCCTTAGGTTAGTTAGGTTAAAGTAGTTCTAAGCTCTAGGAGAGTGATGACCTCAGATGTTAGGTCCCATCGTGCTTAGATCCATTTGAACCATTTGAGTAGCTCCTGAGATGACGCACAGTTTTTTCCTTCCAGTCAACCGTGCAGGGTCGTACAGCTACGTTATATAATTTGACCCAGGAGGGGCATGCAGCCTCACAATAGTTCCATGTGAGCAGCGCTCGAGAGTCGTACAGCCATATCATATAATTTAAACATGTGGACAGTGCAACAGTGGCTGGATCATCACGGACAGTCAGCGCGGCGACCATAATTGCGGTTTGCCCTACATCTACATCTACGTGAGTACTCTGCTATTCACAATAAAGCGCTGGCAGAGGGTTCAATGAACCACCTTCATGCTGTCTCTCTAACGTTCTACTCTCGAACGGCACGCGGGAAAAACGAGCACTTAAATTTTTCCGTGCCCTAGTGTTTCAGAGAGCACCACGCTGACAATAGAGCGCTAACAACGACACTGAGACACCAATACTTAATTTCCAGTAATTGGTTTCGATGGCTCTTTTACGTTTCCTTATTTCGCAAACTTCTAGCATATTATTAGAAATAATATTGGACGAGTATAACATGTTATTCCGTAATTACACTCAATCCATGGAAGTAATAAGATCACTAACGAAACTAAAAGTAATATATGCAAAATAGCAGTAGAAAGCATGTATGTATATGGGTTGACATCATCGTCTTGGTGCACATTTTCCCACCACTAGCAGCGTCTTCTTGAAGCACAGGCCTCCATCTTCTCCTGTTTTCCCACCATCTCTCTAACGCTACTCTGTTCCTGTCTTCTCCTCTCTTCTGCAGGCTGTCTTCACTACTCTCAGACACTTGTCACTTGGCCTACCGTCGATCTTTTCTCGTTCATCTCGTGCGTCTTCCTAGGCATCCTTGTCTCCTCCTTTCTCTTCACACGGACACACCTTTTTAACCTTTTACGTCACTATCTTCTCTTATTGACGTTTGTCATGTATTATCTCCCTAACCCTTTTTCGTCTCACCTGTTCCATGTCTATTACATCAATCCTATTTCTCACAAATTTAATCTCACTTCCATCCTTCAACTTACCTTTTTCCCTTCCCTACCTAAATAAGGTTTCTGCAGCATACAGTATAACTGGTATTAATATCTCCTTACTTTTCTGGTGGATGTTCCATATCATTCCTATCTCAATTCCCGTATAGCTTGAAATTGCCTGGCCTGGAAAGAGTTCTCATTTCTTCCATGTTCCTGAATTATTCTTCCCAGGTATTTCAAGCTTTCCATCGTTTTCAGCTATTCCCCATCCAGTGTCATTTCTGTACAGATCTACCGTTCTTTTTCTGTTTTTGGGACCGCCAGCTCTCTCTTCTTTGTGTTAAAGTGTAGGACATACTCTTGTACAATTTCTTCTGAAACATGTGACTCCTTCTGTACTTCCTCATTGTTGTTTCTCCCACACCATCACATCGTCAACAAACAACGTTGATGTCCTCCTATTTCTTTTGTCAACCATCCATAACTAGCGGAAATCGTTTCTTTTCTTTCAGACCCTTTTGTCTGTCTCAGCAATGCTGTTATCTCCCTGCCCACTCTCACACAACTCACTGGCACTTTTATTTATCTTTAGTGCAGTTTTCTTCGTATGATTAAAAAACTCTAGTCTTTGAAAACTTTCCTTAAACCTAGGAAAACTACGAGTATACAGCCGCTTAAAATTCACAGAAAATATGTACGAACCACGCTCCACACACGTAAGTGCTGACTTCTCGTTTGTTCAGTACACACAGACCGTGGCAGTTGCCGCTGAGAGATCCCCTAGCTTCTCTCGCTAGTCTTCAGGTCAGTTTACCAGAAACTGCGTTACGTAGACGTGTTTGAGAGAGGTGTACGTTACTTGTGGCACTCTGTCGGTCGGTTTCCTTGTCGGAAAGCCGATCAGTAGCGAGCTTGCGGTCGAGAGACCCGACCGACACCGGGGAGCCTGTGGTTTGCAAGGCAAATCGGCGGCGATGGTTCGTCGGAGCGCCGGCGAGAAGTCCCTCGCAGCCCGGCCGTTTCAAAGAGCGCAGGGCTCGCTTTGCGGCTGCCGCCTTTTGCCATCGGCCGAACAAGTGCCGGAGGCTGGCCGGCGTGGCGACTCTAATCGGAGCACGACGCTTCGGAGCTGAGAGGCCAGTCGACTAACTTCCCTCTACAATTGCCTGCATCTCGCGCAGAGTGGCGCGTAGGTTGTCAGTATTATTGTTTTGTATTTCCAGATGTGTAATAACTCTGAGAGGCTGTGCAATAATATTGAACAGGTCAAAAAGTTTTGAAGTGTATTGAGCTACCCGAAAAATATTGCGCCGTCTGTCTCCTGTATTGACAACATTTTTCGCAGTCGATAACGTACTTCTTCGAAAAGTGGTTCTTCGTGTTTATTTAATAATTAAAAACTTAAATATACAATGTTGATGTTGCCGAAGCGCCATGCGTGTTGAAGTGGTGCGCCGGGGAGGTGCGCTGGTCATGGAACGAACCTGCTGGCGGATTAAGGAGGAAATACGACCTGACAGACAAAAATATTGCTCAAACTCAGGATTTTTTTTCTCCGTACTAGAATGTCGCAGACACATGGGGCTTGCTGCAATGAATGAAGCATACATTGAAGTTTTTATTGGTATTTTGTTATTGAAAAATATTAATTTATTCACTGTGTAATTGGGATTTTTCCCAGGCAATCTAAAAGGAGACAGATCCATTGCTGTCGTTGCAACTCCGTTTATGATTATCTGAAACATGAAATTAACATATCACCCTGATCCTTGCAAATATAATTTTAGTTCATTGTAGGGATTTGCTAAAAAAGCTTTTTGGCGATCTTATAGACATTTGAAAAAACGGCCGTCATTGGACCTCTATTTTTTTGGCCGAAAAAGTGCTAAAAACGACATTATAAAAAATCGGCTACGATGAACTAAAGAGAATTCAATTTGCTTCAAGGGGGACCAAAAATCATTAAAATAGAATGAAAATTGTAGCGTGGGCGACGAAAGCCATGACGAAAAATATGGTTTTAAGAAAAACGAGTTTAAATTTTGACAAGTATTTATGATATAAAAGAAAGGGACAAAGCTTGAAACTTACGGGATATCATCGATGTTTGGTACATAAGAACTATCGCGTCGGCTAGTGGATGGCCGCTTTCTGCTACTTTGACCTGATAAGCCTTCATTTTCGTCCTTCATCGCAGATTTTGAATTGAAGGGCATGTGCCTTGTGCATTAATACTGTCTGGCCTATACTGAATAGACATTCGGCAAATTTGTAGCAATGCTGGCAGTTCCGCATCGCCTGGATATTATTTTTGGAAGGTGGCTCCAAATGAGACTACTGTGTTCACATTTTGAGTAAAACCGCCCAAACAACGCTCCAGCAAAACAGGTTTTTCTCAAATCGGTATAAGTAGCGGTGATGCCATTAATAACGACTTGGGGCAAGCGGTTCTTTAACGCCGATTCGTGCCGTGCACGCTCAGTTTCAAACGCTCACAGTATCGTTACTTTCTGGAGTTAGCGCGTAATATATTGCAAATAATTCTTGAATATATATACATTCGAATTCTGCAATACAAAAAAATTCGAGGTTTTTGGATCGTCACCATGTGGCTTCCCCGTTAACCACGAGGATCGATGTGTCGGGCAGCCGGGACCTGATTTTTAGGCGGTTTCCCCCGTCTCACTACGTGAATACCGTCCTCGTACCCAAGTCCCGCGTCAGTTACACGATTCGAAAACGTTTAGTAAACTTTCGCTCACGTTCCCATGAATAACGCTACAAGCAGACAGCTGGGTTGAGCATTTTCGTCCCGAAAGGGTTAGGGGGTAGCGACAGGAAGGGCGTCCGACCACCCCTTGAATTAACCATAATAAATACGTTAGCAACCATGCCGACCCCGAACTAAAAACGGGACAAAGGCCCAAGAAAAGGAAGAAAAAATCACTGTGTACCTGTTTTCGGCCTTCTAACCAACTTTCAGATAACTTAAGACTAAACAGATAGTCTACACAACAGCAGCGAGAGTTTACTGTATAGCTGTACAAAGATCGTTTTGCCGGAGATTTGGGATGTGTTAAGACTATATAACTGTTCGAAACACAAAATCATACTGAATTACACAACGAATCTGTAAACAGATAAATATAATACCAGGGCCTTGCGGAAAGTAAGGAACGATCGTTCGCGAAATAAAATCAACAGTGAAAATCAAAACTGTTTTATTTGCAACAGTTAGCTACAACTTCCAACTGTTTCTCTACATATTCGTAGCGTTGTACGATGTCTCTAATGCCCTCGTCATAGAAGGTAGCCCCCTGCACTTTCCGACAGGTTTCAGCGTTGGACAGAAACTCGTTGTCTGAGCCAAAAGACGGTTCATTTGAGCGGAGATGAATCTCAGACGGAGCCATCTCCAAGCTGTATGGTGGGTGATCAATCACTTCCCATCGGAAATGCTGCAGGAGACTCCTCATTCCCCCCGGAATGTGCACCCGAGAATTGTCTTGAAGAAAGAAGTGCCTCAAATGGCTCTAAGCACTATGGGACTTATCATCTGAGGTCATCAGTCCCCTAGACTTAGAACTGCTTCAACCTGACTAACCTAACGACATCACACACATCCATGCCAGGATTCGAACCTGCGACAGTAGGAGCAGCGCGGTTCCGGACTAAAGCGCCCAGAACCGGAAGAAAGAAATGCATGACATTTATGTTATGTGGGGTTGCATGACATCAGAATAAATCTCTGGGCAGCCACCCGTACCTGGTGACGGACGGTGATTTATAGCATCTTTATGCGTTCACTGTGCGCTCAGGAGCGAGAAAAGCGACGTGAAGCTGTCTACAGGCAAACTACAAACACTGGCTAATGCATCTGTGCAAAGCTTCATCGGATTTTCACAGTGGTTTCTATTTCGACGTCGATCATTCCTCACTTTTCGAATAACCGTGATATTATTTCATACTTACAGATGGAAAGTGTAATAACGTAAAGGCCAAAGCAGTCCACAAGTGAGTACTTGCACCGACTACTATCTTATATAGGTAGTAACTTCTATAAACACATAAGTACATGCCAGTTCCCGCTATAATACACATAAATGAAGCTTTCTACTTCGTGGGACACTGCCTGCTGTCTACACTACAAATCAAATAGTGTTTTGAAAACGAATAAGAAATGATTAAAGAAATTTATCACAGTAACGGTTGCAGTCCTACCCTAATTGATAACATTGGTAGTAAGAAGAAGAGACAGGATAACAGCACTTCTGTATCCTCCTCAGAATGCTCTAAATCACACTGAAAGCAATTGGTACCCCACATACTTCAAGGGTACTTACTAGCAAACTAAAATCCAGAAAATATACACCAGCTTTCTGTACTAGGAATAGTATTGCCCACACTTTGTTCAACAGTAAAGATAAATTTCGAGCTTTGGAAGAGAGTGTTGTAGCAAGTTATGTACACTTATTTTATACTGTCTGTACCTTTTGTAAAATAAAATATTACAAGCCTTAAGGGGCAAAAAGGACGATAATATCAGTGTCCTTGAACCCTTGTAGTCTCATTCTCCCTGTTGTGAGAATCACGTAATGAGCGAGAATTAGGGAATGTAGACAATGTGGCGTATGGAGATTTCGGTCTGTCCGGGGAGCGTGCACGAATAGCCGAAGAGATTAAGGCGACCACACGTGACAAGCGGGAAATCCGAGTTGGAGTTCTGGTACGGCACAGATTAGTGTCATAGGAAGCTAGTCTCTCTATACCTAATACAACCGATATTAAAGAATTCGCAATCAGTGAATAAATTTCATAATCAGTTATATGCAGGTCAGTGAGGTAGAGGTATAACTACTAGACTGAACGTGAAAGACATTACTTGAAATTCTACCTATCAATAAACACCAATCAAAGACTCCTGAGTAAAAACCCCAATGATGAAATATAGTTCCAGTCAGTTAATAGTTTTGTCACTGTAAGCTAAAACGCTTGCTGTAAACAGTATAGCTGTTCGTCACATACATTGTTGCACTGTCCCCTTCATTGCAACTGCCCTCTTTTTTTTCCGTGTTCGTCATGTTCACCAGTTATCGTGTCCATAAAACATAGAAGTCTTGTGCCAGTACTCACTTATTTAAATTTTTGCCCTGTATATTCTTAAAATTTTAATCTTTGATTATAATGTGATACAATGTTCTTCTGCCGGCCGCGGTGGTCTCGCGGTTCTAGGCGCTCAGTCCGGAACCGCGGGACTGCTACGGTCGCAGGTTCGAATCCTGCCTCGCTCATGGATGTGTGTGATGTCCTTAGGTTAGTTAGGTTTAAGTAGTTCTAAGTCTAGGGGACTGATGACCTCAGAAGTTAAGTCCCATAGTGCTCAGAGCCATTTGAACCATTTGAACCAATGTTCTTCTTCGTAAACTCTCTGACCCTTTTAGTAAGCGAACTTCGTGAGGATCCCATACTGACGAGCACTATGCAAGACAACAAGGAGCTCTTAGAGTTTGTTCTCCTCGTGTGTGACCAATATTAGATGCAAAATAATTAGAAACCTGAAATAAAAGTAGCTTAAAGTAAGCCGACGGCGGTGGCCGTGCGGTTCTAGGCGCTGCAGTCCGGAACCGCGTGACTGCTACGGTCGCATGTTCGAATCCTGCCTCGGGCATGGATGTGTGTGATGTCCTTAGGTTGGATAGGTTTAAGTAGTTCTAAGTTCTAGGGGACTGATGACCTAACATATTAAGTCCGATAGTGCTCAGAGCCAGAGCTTAAAGTAATATTCTGGTCACCGACGAAGATCTGTATCGATCCGCGCTCGTTTAGTGATGACTTAGTTTTTTGGAAGTCTGGAGTGTACAACATGTCTAAGTCACAGTGGCCAGATCCACACACACAACATAATAAATACGTGTGGAGCTTGAATGCCGTACTCGACTAAACAAACTATAGAGAAACACTGTATCTCCACGGGACATTTCTTGGATTATTCTGCAACGAAAATCGTTACTAAGGCAGGATCTTTCTGTGATGTGATTACTTAAGGTTTGTATATACATAAGTATAGTGAAAACTCCTACTAATTGCAGTGATGGCTGTTGACTGGAAAACGAGTGGGTCTCTCTCATTTCTTTAACTTCCTCACAAAGATAAAACGTTACTCTTAGTGCCACGTCTCCAGACACTTAAATCATCAGTTTCACCCTGAATATGAACTCCGCAGGCGCACAGCTCGATAACGATTGTGCATGCAATAACACCATAACACGGTGGCGAATGCCCTGCGGCTCGGATGAAGTAATGTTTTTGAGAGTTGAACCAGCAAACTCTGATTGTGAGACTCACCTAAGTTCGCAACCTGCATGGCAAGCAAACTGTAGTGGAAGGAATTCGGCATTATCCGGCTGCAATCCAGAAGCACAATGGAAAACACTAAGGTTCCTGTGATGCGGTTCTCTATGAATATCTCTTGACAGGTTTCCTCTTTATTTCTGCATAACTGTTGCAGCATGTATCTTTGTTTATACTATATATCTAATCTTCAACATCTTATTTATCATTATTTGTACTATTATGACTGTTTTAAGTGCACTATTCAAGATCCTTCAGAAATGCCTGTGTATCTGAAGGACATTGCATAGTACACCGTCAAACACAGACACCGCAAAATAGTATTACATTCCTACACAGATCGTGACAATAATAATTAAGTCGCTCCCTGTGCGGGAATCACACCAATGGTTCCAGTGGAGGGCATAGACATACGGTGGGAGATAGAGGTTTCTGTGAGTCTGGGACGCGTGCTCGGTTAGCCGAAGTTGTTAAGGTGACCGCTCGCGTAATGTGGGAAATCCTGGTGCGAGTTCCCATCCAGGTATAAATTGTGTGTCGCTAATAATATGCGCAGCTGATGTCCAGTCGTAATATCAACTGCGAACACATTTCTTCTACTTCAACATGCGCTAAACTGCGCACTTATTGTCAGCTGTGAAGTCGGTACACTAACTGCGTGTAACTAGAAAATGTCAGTGAATGTATTACGGAAATCCGTGATGACGCAGGATTATGTAGAATTCTTCTGTAAAGTTGTGGTATACTTCTTCGTTAATTCTGCTGCGTAAGAGGCCTACAGTTTGCAAAGAATACCTACTGGTTGGATCGCGGTTGTGTCTTAATATTTAGATTCCATTACAACATGAAAAAAAAAAAAAATTTGCGAAAAATATTACACTTTTCAACAACTCTGCAGAAATTACTTGATGTTAAACAACAAAAGTTAGCAAAAAGAAAAAAAAGAAACAAAAGAACACCTCTACCCATTCAGTCGTGTCAGCACAATTACACAGTTAATCAGCATTCATACGCATGCATGCACATAAATCACACAGCGTCGTAATTTTCATCACTAATTTCACATAATAATGATCAGTTTCAGCAGTGCACTGTTACTGCTTCGTTATTCGATAAACTGCTACGTATAATACAGTGTAAAGTAATATTACATATTTCTCAAATTGAATGAATGAATAGATTCGTGTGTCACGCTAAACTGAAATTGAAGATGCTTTATTAGCAGTTACTTATTTAGCCCATTGTTCAGGATAGAGCCCTGGTAAAATAATTTACACGAGCCATTATTTAGTTAGTAACTTAATAATGCATATATTGTTCAAAGTTCATATGGATGAAGCGCGTTTCCAAGTTCACAATGCAAACATAATCCCTGTCCTGGAAACATAACTGTGTCGACGCATTAATGTGGCTATCATGTGAAGTTGTAGCACACGCTGACAGCCACGAAACTGCAAGCACACCTCTCCACACAACCCATCTCCGTCTTCATTCGTCTGGACCTCTTCCTGAGACTATCAAGCTATTCACGTTGCCCATCGCAACATTCTGCTCGAAACCGATTTCAGTATAGTCAATGGGGGGCGTTAAAACTCGGGATTTCTCATCACAAGCACTCTGCGGTGCTCAGTAGTCCAACATAAGACACCACTTGAGCACACACAGCACACTGACAACGAACTGTGTAAATCGAGAACACTACTTCACAACTTTGACAGATATTATAAACTAACACACATTTTCGGCCTTTTGACACGTTTGCTTTATCCATATTTACAGCAAAAATACTAACAGATCATCTCTCGTTATTAATTACTTATAACGGATAATACAGGATATTTTCATACTAATTTTCCTCTCAGCTGTGTCCGTTGTTTCCTGTATTTGCAGTCAATTCCGAAGCCCTTCATGGCTTTGTCATTAGGCGCTTAGGTGCAGTCATCTGAATGAAATGCGCCCACAAGTACAGCATGAGCGTAATATCACTTCCTCATTACAAAAAATTATTTCTGAGGAAAGATTTCACGCAGAAATGGCGAACACCTCGAGTGTGGGGGTTTACCGTCTTCTCGAAACACTGCACTTGGTTGAAATTTCTGTAACCCAGATACAACATAAAGTACCAACATGTCCAGGTAAACTGCTGCCGTAACGGTGGCCTCAGTGAAAAAAGAACGGCCCAGTAATTGTGTTGTGCATTAAACCACAACACATATTCTCTTTCGGGTTGATCCATATCTGCCGTATCATCATACAGAGAGACAATTATTGTACTAAATAAAAAAAAAAACGTAAATCAGTTACAAGCTACGGTGTGCATACGCTTTATTCAATATGTAAATGCCACTGCAGATATTCGTATTTAGGTTACGACATGTTCGATATACCTGCCATATCTGAATTTCGGTGCTGTCGATAACCCCCTGAGTGGCTGTTTTCAGCTCATCAATGGTTTTGAGGTTATTTCTGTACACTTTGCCTTTAATAAAAGCCCACAAAAAAAAGTCGCATGTGTTCAGATCCGGAGAATATGGCAGCCAACCGAGGCCCATGCCAGTGGCCTCTGGATACCCCACAGTCAGAATGCGGTCCCCAAAGTGCTACTCCAGGACCCAAACACACTCCTGCTTCGATGGCTTCTATGTGGCCGAGCTCCGTCTTGCGTGAACCACATCTTCTCAAACCATCGTCAGTTTGTATAGTGGGATGAAATCATCTTCCATAATCTTTACGTACCGTTCGGTAGTCGCCGTCTCATCAAGGAATATCGTACCGACTACCCCGTGACTCGACATTGCACAGCACTTCTCGATCGCGAAATGAGTTTTCTCAGTCCCCTAAATGCCCCAGTTTTGCTTATTTACACGAACCCTCCAAATGAATGTGGGCTTCGTCGCTAAACCAAACCATACTAATTCCCATCATGCACCGCAGCCAACCGCGCAATTTGAACGTCGTAATTCAAACCGTTCAGAAGTTATGGCGATGTTATTTCATGTAGTTCAAGAACTGTCATCTTGTATGTGGAGTCTCCGGCCCCCAGCTCCGTACATTATGCCTGCTTACTTTCCCGCATCGATTCGTTCCAGCATATTCGTAGAAAACTCAACACAACTGGGACTATATTCCGGGTGCAAAGCTTGCAGCAGTTCCTACCTTCTGTGAATGGAAACGTACCCGTGTGTGTGACATCTTCACCACGGTACTCTGCGGTATGCACACACCATCAGGTGGCTTGCGGAGTATGGATGTAGATGTAGATGCCTGTTTCTCTGCAAAAACGACGCGCCGATTTCCGCGAACTGCATTGAAATGCTGTATGCGCACTATCAACAGTGTGGTTCACTCACTCCAGGTTCTTTCAACTTTTCATACAGTCATTTGGTGTTAATCATATGTGGCGCATCTAGGCTATCGCCACTTCAGGACTGTCGCTGAAATGTAATAGGTGGTCGTATTTCATGAAACCAAAAAACACACTGCGTTTTTCCTGCATTGACGCGATTGTGACAACAGGTATTCTAAATTCTGCTGACTGCGACAAGAAACAGAGAAAAGAAATCAAATGCTGTAAAATCACGTGTAGGGGTGTATCCATAAAAAACTTCATGAGTTAAGCTACCAAATCGTAAAGGTGTATCAAACATAGTTCCTTAGAAATCAATTCTTGCAATCAGAGAAAGACATTATGCTCACCCTGTATTTGTAATCAGCATCAAAATCGACTGAAAATAATGTAAACAGTATATGCAGCTTAGTGGAAAATTAGGATGAAAATAGCTTGTTTGCTCCATAATAATTTAGCGTTGAAGTCTCTATTATCCATCATCATGGAAGCAACAGAGTAAATTACTTACTACATGTTTAAAGAAACCAGACCGTGTGATAAATAACACACAGAAGCCAGGTATGAGAAATGTAAAATACCACAACAAATACAATATTAACAAGAAAAAATAACGAAATTACATGTATGGCTTATGTACTCCACCACTCACTCTGACATGCCTGAGCGCTTTTTTTGGGCTGTGAGTTTATTTAATCGGATGCTGCTTTTTGTCGATACCTCTATTTCCTTGCGCAGTGATTGTTGCTAGGTGTCTTGTTTCTTTCATCTTTATCTGTTTCACTTCTGTGATAGCATAATTCGTCCATCTCTTGTGAACGTTTAACTTTAACCATACAACGTGTCCGCCTGCTAAGTTAACCATTGTCTTATTTTTCTTTTCGTTTTCGTGCGTATTGTCGTCATCTACTGGCCTACGATCCTGGCGCATTTAATTTCTGTGGTGTATGTAAACACGTTTCGCGTTTTAGTAGTTCGACATAAAATTGCTGTAATTAAAGATGTTATCTCCTCTTTACTAAGGGGAAGAAGACAAAAAGATAATACTATTATGCGATGTGACTGGCTTTTCGGAATTACTCGATGCAGACACTCACACTTAACGCAGCGGGTATTCTTCCGCATCTGGGAAGATTTATTATTCTTAACTAAGCAAGTTTTGCTTACTAGGTGAGATCTGTACTGCATCATGGGTTTAACTGTACTTTGTAACACATGATTTTCATAACTGGCAATACACCGTTATCCTCAAACATCATATCAGTACGGCGAACAACTGCTACTCTGGAAGTGTCGAGCGAAACTACCGTCTGTGGCCTGAAAACTGTAAAAATCAGGTTACCTTTCATTCAGTAGGCTGTTAAACTCAGCGACTGTTATATTGACTTGTAAATAATAGATTTCAGCTATCAGTCGACCTTTTTAAATTTTATTGGCAGATCTAGATTTCAGCTAGAAACTAGCCATTCTCAATGCTAAGAATACAAGAGGTACATCAGTAGATGATGTCATAAAAAGTTGCAATTAATGGCTTAACTCATATGGTTTGTGTATTACATACCAGTATCATTTTTGATCAATGCATGTAATGTCTGTTGGTTGGGCTTCATATACAGTTCATTGAATACTACTGTTTCCGGAAGGCGCGCTCCATTACGCTCTGGGGAACGTTGCCGTGGACATCCATTGGACCAGTGTTCTTGCAAGTGCGTGCTAGGTGCCGTGACGCCCAACGAGTATCGTACACTCGTTACAGACCACGTACAGCGCTTCATGACGATCATTTTTCCCGACCGCAGTGGCATATTTCAACAAGACAATGCGCCATGTCACATGGCCAGGACTGTGTTGGAGTGGTTTGACGAACACAGTGGCGACTTCTAGCTGATGTGGTGGCCCCACCCAGTTCGCCAGATATGAACCCGATCGAACACATATGGTGGGATATGATTGAACGTGGCTCGGAGCTCATCGCCACGACGCCTCGCAGCTGTTAATGTGTGGCAGGTGTGAATGTACCGACTATTAGGTGGGTGGTCATACATTTCGGCCAGATCAGTGTAGTAGTGTGCAGCCTAGCTGTAAAGCACACCATGTCATGCACAAGTGAAAACACGTCTTCAGTCCAGAGCAGCCCAAGCGGAATGGAGATGAAGAATAACACCGCGGAACAGTGGGTTACGGTTTCTTCCAGATCCAACAGCGCCTGAACCGCGGGAAGGAATGACTGTATAAATGCCTGGCCATTTTCAGGGAACAGAGCTGTCATCAGAAAAACTTATCTATCTGGTCTACGTACAGTTAGTCCTTTTCTCCCTTCTGCGTACAAATTAAAAGTTTTTACTCCAGTGATGTGTGACACTTAATATATTTAAACCAGGTTTCTCTAAAGAAAGAGTTATGTCGAGAACAGAACATCATCTATTAAATATTACGTGATACTACGAAATTGAATATCTGAACTTAATTCGTAGATGGCTCTGAGCACTATGGGACTCAACTTCTGAGGTCATTAGTCCCCTAGAACTTAGAACTAGTTAAACCTAACTAACCTAAGGACATCACACACATCCATGCCCGAGGCAGGATTCGAACCTGCGACCGTAGCAGTCCCGCGGTTCCAGACTGCAGCGCCTAGAACCGCACGGCCACTTCGGCCGGCTAATTCGTTGATAATTTATATAAAAAGTAGGGAGAGAAATATTAGATAACTACTTATTTCACGTTTCGTGACGTATATTTCGAGCCGACAACGTACATTGTTTTAAGTCAAACGTCTTAGTCAGATCGATTGTCAAAATTTCACTTTCAGATTCATTTAAGGCTTTTCTCATTGCTGACCTTACCCTTATATTGTCCATTTTCAGATTTTGTTTGCCAGGTATGTTTTGACTTCCCTTACATCTTTGATAAAGCTCTCTTAGGTTTCGTAACAATCTTCTGACATGGGTAGTAAACCAAGATGGGTCTTTCCCACCCGTCAAAACATTTATCAGCACAAACTTGTCTAAGGCGTGTACCATGTGTGCTATAAATTTTGTTGTCGTTGTCACAAACGCCAATAGTCAAAAGCTGCACTTTTTCAATTATAAGCCTTAGACAGTCACTAATGATGAGTCTAACGTTGAATACCATTTGTCCATAAACTCGAATATACTGCGGTGTAAAAGGGGACTAACAGTGGTGCGCCATATGCATTTATGATTTTAAACTGCAAACATTTCTCTGCCTTCTATAATAATGGTGTTCATGTTGGATATTATCTTCCCGTCATCCTCCGCTGATATAAATCTACTTCGCGTACGGATCAAACACTTCATATAAGATTTTATCGGGACCCTTGACGTTTCTGAGTCGTTACCGAAATACAGTATTCATCCAGGAAGTCGACAACAGTCACTCTTTCATTGTGGTGCAGTGACGGCTTGAGAAAGAGCACAGTGGCCCATTTGCTTGTAAATACGAACGGTGCCGTTTCTGTACGATCAAAGTGCTTTTGAAGCTGAAAATGCCGAAGTTCGATCGGTTGTAATCCTCAAGTTCTATTTACCCAGGATTCCGCCACTGCATTTGAAAAATAAATGGAACTGCTGTCTACCTGCACACATCGATCGTTTGAATGGGGAGCACATCGGAAGCCTGCCTCGCTTATGCTGACAAATATGCCAACGAACGAGCCATACATGTTTTCTATTTAGGTACACGTAACTGCGTGCCGATGATTTTGTATGCTATTATCTGTTTGTTTCCCAATATCTTTGCGCGTTGTCCAGTTTACTTCCGATAAAAATTTACTCAACGACTTTCTTTGCTGCTTCTGTTGTTACCGTTACACAAATTTAAAAACTATCGAAAACCGTTTCCCTCTCATAGCTTCGTATATGACCACAGAACCTTTTCTACACTCAGCACATTAATTTCCCCGTAAGTCTGCCGACTTTTCAGAGTGCCCCTTTCAGAATTTAGCAACAAAAAATTTATTCATGGAAAATTCTGCCAGTACAAAGAACACTTTGCATTACTAAAAGACTAGCGTAAAAATTTGCTCATAAGCTATCATAAATTTGTTACGTCTGTTTCTTGTTACACTAAACGGCTTTTACGTACCATTACTTACTCATACTTTTTTTGTGTACAATGTAGAAGCATTACAGAATGGTTCTTGTAAGCAGACAATATATTCCTACGACTACTTATCACAACTGATTGCATGCCGTTTACATCTCCAAACAGGATCGTGCGCAAGTGTAGGCTCAATGGACTCCTGATAGCAACGTCTGTACGGAGCTAACAACGTGCGTACAGTCCGCTGCGCACTGGGGCAAGTTCGCACTAGAAATTTGCTGAACGTCAACGAAATGAATTCAGTCAATTTTGTGATTTATCCAAGTAAAGACCGTCGTGGCCTGTTGACAGTGTTCAATAACTCTCTAGTAATGTTCAGCTGTCGATCCATTATGGCAACGATATTCCTGAGTTTGTTTACTAAACGACAGCAGTCACAAGATTGACACACACCATGAGTGCATTGAGCTGTGCATTGCATCAATATTAAGACCTAAAAATAAAAAGAACTGCAATAAAAAGAAATATAACTACCATAAAACAATATCTTCGTTATTATGGCCATTGTTTTCCGTTACATTCATATCACATTTCTTTTTTATTATTTTTTGAAAATTTGTGGTAAGTTCCTGTGGGATCAAACTGCTGAGGACATTGGTCCCTAGACTTACACACTACTTAATCTAACTTAAACTAACTCATGCTAAGGACAACACACACACCTATGCCCGGCGGGGGACACGAACCTCAGACTGGGGGAGCCGCGCGAACCGCGAAAAGGCACCCCAGACCACGCGGCTACCCCGCGCGGCGTTTTATTATTCGGAGTGGAGATAGCTCCAATGGCCAGCTGTAGCCGATCATGGAGTGTGATGCCATTTACTTTAAAATGTCATTAGCATGTTCGAAACAATGGAGCACTCTATCGGAAAGTCAAACGCGATTTTCGCATCAGTTATTTAACGTCCAATGACTATCATGATAATCTCAATCTTTGTCTATGTTGTCCTTGGTCAGTGCCCCATGCAAATATGGTGTTTCTGCAACACGTGTATTGGGGAGTCTTCCTTCATTTTGTACTAGTGCAAAATTAAAAGCAGCTTGCCACATAGTATAAGGTATTTTCAGTTAGTACCGTTACCCTCTGCGCGAGCTGGGAAAGTAGTCTGCATTGATGAATATCTGTGGTCCAAAGATGTACATTGGCAAACAATACAAATTAGACAGCTATGGGGTGGATTTTGAAAATTCAGCCAAAGGGGTAACACATTGTTACCACTTCCTTCCATTTCATGACAGCATCACCAACAGAAACTGGCTCCCCAAGATGATAGACAAACATGGTAAATTGCCAAGAGAGAAAACCAGTGGGAGAATGATCCAGTGACATCAGGTCTCCATCCCAATCCCCCTCCACCCCCCTCTCTTTCCATCTCTCCCCCCCTCTCTCGCCCCCCTCTCCCCCTCTTTGCCCTCTCTCCCACCTTCTCTCACCCTTTCCTCTCCTCTTGCCCCCATCTCTCCCCCCTCTCTCTCTTCCCCTCTCTCCCCCCCCTTTCCCCCTCGCTCTCTCCTCCACTCTCTCCCCCTTTCTCCCCCTACCTCCTCCCCAACCTCTCTCACCCCCACTTCTCTCACCCCTATCTCTCTCGCCACCCCCATCTCTCTCGCCACCCCCATCTCTCTCGCCACCCTCCTCTCTCACCCCACCCTCCTCTCTCACCCCACCCTCCTCTCTCGCCCCACCCTCCTCTCTCGCCCCATGCTCCTCTCTCGCCCCACCCTCCTCTCTCGCCCCACCCTCCTCTCTCGCCCCACCCTCCTCTCTCGCCCCACCCTCCCCTCTCGCCCCACCCTCCCCTCTCGCCCGACCCTCCCCTCTCGCCCGACCCTCCCCTCTTGCCCCACCCTCCCCTCTCGCCCCACCCTTCTCTCTCTCTCTCTTTCTCCCTTTACCATGCATGTACACCACTTGCAAATCGTCACCAAATGTTGATGACTAAGACCTAACATATTATCAAGAGGAAAGAAGGCTGATTTTTAAGGCGTCCTTCATCCAGCCATGAGATCCAGAGCTCTGGAAGACTTGCATTGGCACAAGGCCGAAGGCATAGGTAACATTCTTCCGGTGAATATGAAATCATTCGAGGCGAAGAGGCAATCAAACGAGTGGTGTTCACAGTATATGAGACATACAATCAGCCTTTCGGAAAAACATCATCCACACAATCTGAAAGACTGTGTTCTCTGATGTGGACACGCTGCTCTGATTTGCATTATGTGCTTACGTCTCCACCAGTTGTTTTATCTGCTCTTGGTGTTGGCAATATACGACTTAAACTGCTGGCATGGCATGTTGTTTAAGGGCCAAACATTTATTAAAGGCGAGATCCGTAGAACACTACAGTGTGGTAGCTTCGGTCCCCTGTGGAGCCACCGACGCAATCAGGGCATGAGGGATGCTAAGCCCTGTCACGCTGTCGCTTCTAGATAAGCCGCTCACGAGTGCCGATCGTTACTTCAGTGCGTGTTGGGACCGCGACCCAGACGCTGCTAGTTGTTCTTTTGCAGCTTCAGATCTGCCGTCGGTTTTATTATCCGTCGTCGTCATTTTGTGGTGTATGACATTGCCGTAATTATCTGTACGTGTTCAGTGGTCTGAAGCGTTGAAAACTGACCAACTCCCGTTTGTCTGTTTTTTTTTTTCTAAGATTAATACATCTGTTGTGTGCTTGTTAGTTGTGTGTCTCTGCATTTTAGTGTGTATTTTTGTGAAAGACAGGTCTTTTTCAGTATAATATTAATAATTAGATGTATTTTGGCGCTTTTTAATTGCGTGATTACTTTGTTGGTAGCAGGATGTTTAGCGTCTGAGTTAGAGTTTATTTTGCGGCATCAGTCAGCTGCTATGTCAGAGCCCCAAAGGATGCCTATAGCAGCATATATGTCGCAGAAAGGATCAGTAAAATAACAATGTAAGTGTTCAAAGACGCCTTCTAATATTATAAGATGAATGACATCATTTGTAATTTTACTGTACATCAATTTTATTGTTTTGTGATAAATCAGCAGGACTCGTCCGCTAGCGCCGAGCGAGGTGGCGCTGTACTAAGACACTGGACATGCTTTTGGGATTGCCAGGCTTCAGTTCCCTGTTCAGCTATTGTGATGGTATAAAGCATGTGTATTAAGGATTTAAAATGATGTTGTATAGTGCTTGCACGTGCAGATTCCGCAAACTGTGGAAAGCGGAGAATCGATACATGCCCTCGTACAACTCAAGCACAATTCCCACTATACTTTAACCTTCGTGTCCTGTGGCAAATCTGATACACCTAAAACTCTGCATACAGCATAACCAACCACACCAGCAGGGGCTAATACAATCATCAAGGTCGCGACATGTTTCCAACCCGGTATAAACACAGCTAACTCATTGATTAGGACACCTCAATGACAATACATTCTGATTAATCTTTCAGGGGCACTATTTATATCTTATCTAATTATTTATACGGAAAGAACTAGGCTACGAATTATTGCTGTTTAAGAAAAACCAACGTCAACAGAGCAAGCTAACCGGTACACTATTGCTGTGGACCACTGTAATGAAACCTGTTCACCATCTCACGAATGTCGAGGAAGAAATCTTGTGCGTCTGCGGCTCAAGAGTGCCAGGACAAGTGCCTTTCGCGTTCGGTATCTTCTTTTGATCGGCCCGCACAATCCATGCTTGTGCGAGCCAAACAGGTGCCATTATCTCAGACGCTACTTTAGCTTTTAACGCCAGTTAATGTTAACTGTTGCTTTGAAAAGTGAATAATGTTTCCTGATGACTTGGTGGTAGACAATTGTCTTTTCCTATGACTTTATTTATTTATTAGTTTTCACTGACCAGATTAGGGAGTTGACGCCCTATCTTACATCTGACCAGAAACAACACATAACTAAAGATATTACAAATACAGTAACAGATAATTATAGTAATAATAACAGTAAAAATAATAGTGATTGAAACTAATAATGATGATAACAGTTGAAACTTATAATAATGATGATGATAACAGTAAAGTGCATTAAAAATAATATAGATTAGTTTTGCAAATTTCAATACATGGTGTTGTGTGAAGAAAGATTAAGGAAAGGCAAACCTACGTTTCCAGCATTTGTAGACTTAGAGAAAGCTTTTGGCAATGTTGACTGGAATACTCTCTTTCAAATTCTAAAGGTGGCAGGGGTAAAATACAGGGAGCGAAAGGCTATTTACAATTTGTACAGAAACCAGATGGCAGTTATAAGAGTCGAGGGACATGAAAGGGAAGCAGTGGTTCGGAAGGGAGTAGGACAGGGTTGTAGCCTATCCCGATGTTATTCAATCTGTATATTGAGCAAGCAGTAAAGGAAACAAAAGAAAAATTCGGAGTAGGTATTAAAATCCATGGAGAAGAAATAAAAACTTTGAGGTTTGCCGATGACATTGTAATTCTGTCAGAGACAGCAAAGGACTTGGAAGAGCAGTTGAATGGAATGGTCAGTGTCTTGAAAGGAGGATATAAGATGAACATCAACAAAAGCAAAACGAGGATAATGGAATGTAGTCGAATTAAGTCGGGTGATGCTGAGGGAATTAGATTAGGAAATGAGACACTTAAAGTAGTAAAGGAGTTTTGCTATTTGGGGAGCAAAATGACTGATGATGGTCGAAGTAGGGAGGATATAAAATGTAGACTGGCAATGGCAAGGAAAGCGTTTCTGAAGAAGAGAAATTTGTTAACATCGAGTATAGATATAAGTGTCAGGAAGTCATTTATGAATGTATTTGTATGGAGTGTTGCCATGTATGGAAGTGAAACATGGACGATAAATAGTTAGGACAAGAAGAGAATAGAAGCTTTCGAAATGTGGTGCTACAGAAGAATGCTGAAAACTAGATGGGTAGATCACATAACTAATGAGGAGGTATTGAATAGAATTGGGGAGAAGAGAAGTTTGTGGCACAACTTGACCAGAAGAAGGGATCGGTTGGCAGGATATGTTCTGAGGCATCAAGGGATCACTAATTTAGTATTGGAGAGCAGCATGAAGAGTAAAAATCGTAGAGAGAGACCAAGAGATGAATACACTAAACAGATTAAGAAGGATGTAGGTTGCAGTAGGTACTGGGAGATGAAGAACCTTGCACACGATAGAGTAGCGTGGAGAGCTGCATCAAACCAGTCCCAGGACTGAAGACCACAACGACAACAACATAAACTCTAGCGTTCAATTGTTGCACCATGGATATTTTGTAGGGATGAAATCCTAAATAAATATGCAAAATACGCTGTACTGAACGATTACTGAGGCACACTTCAACAGAACGTCTCCTGTCAGATCGTCCTGCACTACTGGGTGTGGCTTGCTGAACTTTTTCAACATTTTCTGCAGTGCATACTAAGCGAGGAACCCACAGCGCTTTTCTGTGCATCACTGTTCTTCGTAAAAGAAATGATTCAGCCCAACGTGAAACGGTGTCACGAGCGGGAACACTATCATGTCTCGCAAGACTGAAATGGCGACGGTAGGCTCATTATTACGCTCAAACTATCGTGAGCAAACACACGATGTTGCACAGCCCACGCCTCCATGACCTCGACTCAACAAAGTGGTTGGAGCTACCAAACACGTCATCACATCAGTCCCCCCATTCCTAATACCTCAGCCTGATACGGTCTGTTCTAAAAACGTCGGTCCTTTCTGCCTCACCCTCCATTTGCATCAAGGATTCAGCCAAATGGTTCAAATGGCTCTGAGCACTATGGGACTCAACTGCTGAGGTCATTAGTCCCCTAGAACTTAGAACTAGTTAACCCTAACTAACCTAAGGACATGACAAACATCCATGCCCGAGGCAGGATTCGAACCTGCGACCGTAGCGGTCTTGCGGTTCCCGACTGCAGCGCCTTTAACCGCACGGCCACTTCGGCCGGCTCAGCCAAATGACATTCATTTTTATTGATCTGCAAACATTATATGAAAATGTTATTGTATATACACGATGGATCAGAATTAATTGCAAGAAACGATACGTTTGAAAGTATGCAATGAAAGAAACAACAGCGTTCCGGTAAACAACATCCTCAAACTATCCATCTGCGAGGAAATTGCAAATCTTACGAGGCGCCACTGACAACTAGACCGCGCCTACTCGTCATCACGGCGTTCGTCGACATTTATAGTATCCGTAACAACCGGCCAGCAATAAAAGTGACAGATTTGGGAGTTCCAGATGGCCAGGAATGAGGAAAAAAATAGAATTTTTGGCGCAATTTGGACGAGGCACGAGCCGTTTATGTTGTGCCAGCTAATGGTTTGCATAGAGGAAAGAATCTAGAACGGTAACTCGAGGGTCGCAGGGTCGAACGCCTGTGTGCGACCTTCTTTTTAAATTTCTTTTATTTTTAATTTTTACGTTACTTACGCTGCAAGTGAACCTAAGTAATGCTTAGTACATTCTGATTATTAATATTTTCATAAAAGGCGCAGGAAAATATGTGATTTCAAATAAAGTCCCGCGAAAGGTCTGTACTTACAGCATCCGCAAAGACTCTGCAAATAACTTTCCAGAAAAGGATTGTAATTAAAGGTCTCAAAGCCTCGTATTCCATGAGTTTCTTTTTGACTTTCCAGCAGCCATCGCCAGCAACACACAAATAATAGGTTGTGGGTGCTGGTAAAACTGGCCCCTCGAAAGAGAAAACGAGATTATATTCCGAGAAGACTTCATCAAAACACATCCCATTGTGCATTACCAACTGTCCTCCCCATTATTTGTCGAAACGAGGGTTGCGCGTGTTTTTCTGGCAAACTGTGGGACGAGAGAACCTTTAGTGAATGTAAACCAGGTTTGTTTTCTACAGAAACTTCATAAAACCATGTAGCTGTAAAAAACGCGGCGTTTATAACGTGTGCAAGATTCCGACACAAATAATGGTTCTCTTGTTTTTTCGATGAACATGACCCCAGCGCGTGTAAATCATCAACTGTAACATAATGAAAGCATTTAATTTTACGCGTATGCAAGATGAATCGCCTAGAACTTGCACTGCGAATATTGAGGAAGTGGAAAGTGCTATTGATGTTGTAACGGAACATTCTCCTTTAGAATCATTTTTCCTCAACGGCAGTATTATTTTCCGAATTTTGGACAAGTCAATATCATCTCAGATATCATCTCAGTTGCTAATTTTATACACAGTTTGTTACATATCAAGCTAAAATTTATTAAAAAGGAATTACTTTATAAAATATTTTAGTTCCGATGTTATCAATAAGTACTAGTTCTGAATGTACAGTTAATTTTTTTTGAAACATATGAAATTACAAATTATTTGCACAATTAAAATTTCTATTATTAATTTAGAAATTAATACTGTAATGAAAACTACTAGGAATTCATTTGTTAAGAAAAATTATAAACCCTTTGGAATATTGTTAACTCCGCAGAGTGAGAGAGTCGTAAGCTTGCCTCTGATGTGATCAGACATATTTTTGTACGAACAATGTAATTCCGGCGTTGTTAATGTGAAAAACCAAAATACTGCTTGATATACTAAAATGAGAGAAAATCAGTGGAAAATATATTTGCTTAAAAAATTACACAACAAAAATCTTCCAATTTATGTAGTTCAAACCAACCGTGAGGACCTGATTTTAGATTTACAGCTTTAAGAATCAGACCCTAGACAAGAACAACGGGAACCATCTTAACATGACAAGCTAAGTAAACATAAAGTTTATGGTAACCTCAGCCCCTCTTAAATCTTTGTAAAAGACTTTGCTTATTAATTACTTGGACTGGGCACTCTTTGATGTGGACAATAGATGGAAGAAGGAAGGAGGAGAGAGATTCTAATGTACAGTTTTCACAGAATCGATTGGTAGCTAGGGGCTCGTATTCTCAGTCAGTCAACAGATTATAATTGACACGAGGGTAGTTACTGGAATTAAGGAAAACGTGGGAGGACCGAACAGTGTAGCTTTCTTTTCACACATGTTTATTTCACAATTATAACCATAATATTTTTTATAGAATGAACAGATTTGTAAAATAAATAAGCTTTGGCAAGAGAAATTAAACAGCAAACAACATGACAATAGATACCAGACGACCGGACCTGCAGCCCGCCAGTTATCGGGTGAAACAGCGATGTTTACTACCGCGCTGGACACAGTTTCTCTTATTGAATGCCCTTCTGCCACACATGAAAACTATATAAGCACCATTGGTGACAAGCGTCACTCAATTACTCAAAACAGATAACGTAACTTTTAATTTGAAAGCTGTATGTCCAGAGGTTCGGGGTTAAGATGCACACCTCTGCGTAAACGTTAGACATATTAGGAAACAATATGACAATGATAAGGCTTACTTCAAAACAACCAACCTCTTAATTTCAATCGGCAACCAATGTGTGACTGGATCCCAACCCGTCCCTTTTCACAATCTTATTTGACTAAAGCCCTGATGACAGTTGGCTGTTAATATTTTCAAAGTTAAACTGATTGTTAGTTATTAAGCACGCTCTGAAGGAACGTCTTAAAACATTACTTGTGAACACTTATTACAAGAGAACTCACTCGGTGGAACCACAAGCCACAAGATCCACCTAAAAATACACCAATAATGATCCGCTCTTTTAAAGACAGTAACGCACAGCTTAGTACAACAGGTTGTTCACATCATAACTAAAGCAATTACACTCAAAGGATTGAACCGGTTAACATCTAAATCTAACCACAAGACCCCTGTTTTGTTTAACGGCAACCTGTGCTTTAGCACAATTGTCGCGGCTGTGTTTACGACCAGGAGCTAATTTTATTTACGTAATTGTAAGGCTAGAATCAAATACGTTCTTTCTACACTCCATGCACCATTAGTATGTCGGCTTTTTCTGCGTTGGTACATAACCATTGTCCACTCATGCCCTACTCCTTGGATTGTCTCACACTAACTGACTAGAAAGGTGCCATGTACTTGAGGAGCACACAAGCACACTGAAAGCAAACATAACATAATACCTCGCAACTATGCCCGTTGAATGGCTGAGACAAATGTAGATGTGGGAATTTTTCAAAATACGATATCTCGTAAACGGCCCGCGTTATAATCCTGCCACAAACACCATTGACATTCTGATATACCCTACTTTTAACTTGTTAATGTCAGTAGGTTTAGATCCGATTAAAAAAAGTGTTTGTTTGCGCGAAAAATACACTTTCTAAATATAACTGCAATGTAGTTACTGACTAACAATAAGAGGCCCTGACTACCAATCCATTCCATGAAAACCGCACATCACTAGCACTTTCCATTTCCGCAATCTGTGCGGTGCAAATTTTGCGTGATTCTCCCGTATACAAATTTTAGTGTAAGCCTTCGTATTTTCAAGTACAAAATTTTCCTTTACCTTTTTCTTTATTACTTTTATCAATACACACTGAAGCGTCAAAGGAACAGGCATAGGCATGCGTATTCAAATACAGAGATATGTAAACAGGCAGAATATGGCGTGGCGGTCGGCAGCGCCTACGTAAGACAATAAGTGTCTGGTGCAGTTGTTAGATCGGCTACTGCTACTACAATAGCGAGTTGTCAAGATTTGAGTTTGAATGTGGTGTTATAGTCGGCGCACGAGCGATGGGACACAGCATCTCAGAGGAAGCGGTGAAGTGAGGATTTTCTCGTAAGACGATTTCGCGCGTGTACCGGGAATATCAGGAATCCGATGAAACATCGAATCTCCGACCTCGCTGCGGCTGGAAAAAGATCCTGCGAGAACGGGACCAACGACGACTGAAGGGAATCGTTCAACTCAGAATGTGGCAGAGTTCAATGCTGGGTCATCAACAAGTGTCAGCGTGCGAATCATTCGGGAAACATCATCGATATGGGCTTTCGGAGCCGAAGGCCCACACGTGTACTCTTGACGATGAGGGAGCGAAGTGGCGCTGTGGTTAGTACACTGGACTCGCATTCGGAAAGACGACGTTTCAAACCTGCGTCCGGCCATCCAGATTCAGATTTTCTGTGATTTCCCTAAATCGCTTCAGGCAAATTCCGGGATAGTTCGTTTGTAAAGTCACGGCGCACTTCCTTCCCAGTCCCCCCCTATCCCGATGGGACTGATGATCTCGCTGTTTGGTCCCCTCCCCAAAATGAGCCAACCAACCTTGATGACTGCACGACACAAAGCTTCACGCCTCGCCTGGGCCCATCAACACCGACATTGAACTGTTGATGACTGGACACATGTTGACTGGTCGCACGAATTTCGTTTCAAATTATATCGAGCGGAAGGTCGTGTAGGAGTACGGAGACAACCACATGAATCCATGGACCCTGTCCATTAGCAGGGTATTATCTGCAGCGCAAGTAAGGCGAAAATTGGAAATTTAAGATAAAACGGTTCAAATGGCTCTGAGCACTATGGGACTTAACATCTGTGGTCATCAGTCCCCTAGAACTTAGAACTACTTAAACCTAACTAACCTAAGGACATCACACACATCCATGCCCGAGGCAGGATTCGAACCTGCGACCGTAGCGGTCACGCGGTTCCAGACTGAAGCGCCTAGAACCGCACGGCCACACCGGCCGGCAAATTTAAGATACTAATACAATGTTTCCGCATAGGGTTTCGCTCCATTGATCCTCGGATTACCGCTCTCTACCCTTTCCGCTGCACCAACCGCTGCCTGGTAACTACTCTGCTATAAAAGGCTCATGTCTCATCCAACCCGTGGGAAAAATTCTTTTTTCTGTAAACGTTTGGCCACCTGGAGCTCTCACTTCGGTCACTTTCGTTTCTGTCCAAGCCGGTATATCATAAACGTGGATGCGATCAGTGATGACGTTCCCCTTGTGAGTTCAGCCACAAGTATTGTCCTAGTTAGTATAAATCCACTTAAAACTTAAATTTTAGCTGAATATTCTCTCAGCTTTGTGCCCCAATCGGCTGCTTGTGTCACCTGGGCCTTAAACCAGCCGTGGGTATTTAGCCCGCTGTGATGATGGCAGGCCAGCTTGTACCTGTGTGGGCAGCAGAGGTACGCCCCACCTCCGACCCCCATACGCGCTCCACGGTATGACGTCATGCCCAGCCGCCCAGCCGGCGAGGCTGGCCCCTAATGGAGCAGCCGCTCCCGCGCATCCTAATGCTTCCCGCTGGCGCTAATGGCTGCCCACACCGCTTACTAATTCCTCCGTCGCGTCACCTTCTTCCGCGGTGCGCCGTGATTGCGCCCGCAAGTGTTTGCAGGCTGCCGTCTAATCTCGCTTCCGAGCATTCCACTGATCCCAGGTCACGCGCGTAAGATTTTCTGACATTCTGGGGACAGTAAGACCCGCTGGTATGGACGGTGGGGACAGGTTACAGGGAAACAGTCACCTTGTAGGAATACTTTAAACTATGGGTACGTTCAGTTAATCACTATCTCTGGCGTTTCTAACTGAACTACTCGCAAGAGACAACAACACGTTGGATCTTGCTGTTTACAGATGATGTTACAACTGAGAGGTAGACGGAGATAGGTGAACATACTCGCAAGAAGTTCTGTTTACCAATAGTACTTTTACTACTTGATTACTCCGGGTTGCCTGGCTCCCTATTTCTTTCAATGTTACACCAGGTAAATAGAATGGAGTGTGTCTCATGTATAAAACACACAGTTTATCCACATTCTCCTATAAATATGAATTCCATATAAAAATGTAAGCAACAATCTTTTCAAAATTGACTGCAGTATCTGCGTAACAAAAAAACTGATTACATACACCAACTCCTCAGTTATATTAAGCTGGTTTGCCTTCCTTAAGATGTGAGTCAGTTTTATTTTGCCGCCAAGCAGATGAACTAGGCCTTCAGTCATGAATGCTGTTTTAGGCGATTTTCCACGTTCGTTTATGGAAATGCTGATTCGTCCCCTATCTAACCCCCCCCCCCCCCCTTATAATACGATACACAAACAGCTGAAATACTTTAACACACAGTTCAGAGTTAACATGAATCACAGACCGATGAGATACACGAATTTCCTCCTTTAGGCTATACTTACACATTATCTTCTTTCTCCCATTACCTGCACCCTCATCTTTCGAAGTGTTAATCGCGTCGTAGCCGTAAAGTTTCATCCTCCACCATCTACTAAGTAAACTGTGTCCTGGTGCGATCCAAACTGCTCCAAGTGTTCCTGAATTATACATTCTTTTCATGACTCAACGCTTCCTACTACCACCAATAACCATTGGCGTTTATATATCAGCAGTCAGTCACTATCCAGTACGGCGACTCGGAAAACAGTGGAATCGTTGCTATTATCGTACGATTGCCATTAGTTTTTTACGCTAACTTCTTCACGTCCGAACTTCTTCTGTATGGGCCTAGAGGTGTCTTATCCAAAAAGTGCTTTATTTTCCGGACAATATGTCTGTATATTGAGACTAATTTCAATTTCTCCATGCATCCATATAATCACATGCTGACACACACATTAAAAATATGGGAGGTATAGTTACTTTCGTGTCCCAGCGTATTTCCCTCCTTGCATCTCTGAAACGCTCAAACAAATTCGTTTACTGTTTAAAACATTCAAGAGGTTATCATATGATTGCATTTTCTGTAGTTTTGACGTTCGAAATCAGTTATGCATCAAATTTTATGTACAAATGTTCATCTAAGATCCTCTGGCAGAAAGCAACAGCATTAGGACGTCGGCTACAGGATGCAGCCCATGCAAAAAAGACGCCGTCTGAGTAGCGAAGGCATCACTCGACACGGAGTTGAGTAAAAAATCATGATGTTCATGTCTGCAATCTGCGTAACGAAATTCCCACATCCCTGTACCGCAGCAAGCCGGGCAGCCAAAATAGGATGCTGTGCTCAAAAGTAAAGCTTCCAAATCTTTTATTCTGTTCTCAATATCGGTTCAGGTGTTACACGTGATGCATGTTACTCGGTCGACTTCCCCGCTTCGCTGACGCAAGTTACAACCCCCTGCCGCTAGAGGGCTTCGAATTGTAGCGCAAAACATGGTGATACGTAACATAACTGCAACAATGGCAAATTATCAAGATTCGAATGAGTTTGAACGTGGTGTTACAGTCGGCGCACGAGCGATGGGACACGGCATCTCCGAGGCAGCGATGAAGTGGGGATTTTCCCGTACGACAGTTTCGCCAGAGTACCGTGAATATCAGTAATCCGGTACAACATCAAATCTCCGACATCGCTGTGGCCTGAAAAAGATCCTGCAAGAACGGGACCAACGACGACTGAAGAGAATCGTTCATCGTGTCAGAAGTGCAACCCTTCCGCAAATTGTTGCAGATTTCAATGCTGGGCCATCAACAAGTGTCAGCGTGGGAACCATTCAATCTAACATCATCGATTTGGCTTGCGGAGCCGAAAGCCCACTCTTGTACCCTTGATGACTGCACGACACAAAGTTTTATGCATCCCCTGGGCCCGTCAACACATTGTACTGTTGATGACTGGAATCATGTTGCCTGGTCGGACGAGTCTCGTTTCAAATTGTATCCATCGGAAGCAAGTGTATTTGTAAGAAGACAACCTCATAAATCCATGGACCTGCAGGGGAATATTCAAGATGGTGGAGCCTCTGTGTTGGCTTGGGTCGTGTCCAGTTGGAATGATATGGAACCCCTGATATGTTTAGATACAACTGTGTTAGGTGACACGTACGTACGCATCCTGTCTGATCACCAGCATCCATTCATGTCCATTGTGCATCCCGACGGGCTTGAACAATTGCAGCAGGACAATGCGACACCCCACACATCCAGAACTGCTATGAAGTGGCTCCAGCAACTCTTACGGATTTATGGACAGCCCTACAGTATTCATGGTGTCATTTCCCTCCAGCACTACTTCATACATTACGTCGAGTCCATGCGAAGTCGTGTTGCGGCATTTCTGCGTGCCCTCGAGGGACCTACACGATATTAGGCAGGTGTACCAGTTTCTTTGGCTCTTGACTTTAGTTAGCTTTATTAGTGTCGTTGTAACTACGTCGGTGTAAACGAATTTGTCTGAGCGTTTCAGAGATACAAGAAGGGAAACACACTGGGCCAGAAAATTGGACTCACAAATGCGATTTTCGTCCATATAGTTCCTACTTGGGGACATTAGGTTCTCATCTGTTTCCAAAACTTAACGAACACCTTCGAGGACGTTATTATGTTACTGACTAAGCGGTGCAAGCAGAGATGAGGTTGTGGCTCCGTCAACAAAGTCAAATAGTCTACAATGACGGAAGCAAAAAAGTGGTCTCTCGTTGGGGGAAATGTGTTCGTCGTCACGCCGAATATGTGGAGAAATAAATATTTAGACATGAAGAATAATGATGTAGAATGTTAATAAAGTTTGTTTTCTGCAAGAAGCTTTTTAGAGTGTTTGAATAAAAAATTCGGGTGCATTAGTTTTGAGGGCGACGTCGTGTAAAATGACACAGGCCATGTATGAAATTTACTGCCGGGCAGTAATTCGTTTTCTTTATTTGCAGGAGAACAATGCTGAAGCTGTCCATGGTCAGTTGGTGAAGTACAGGGCGACATTGCACCGCTGTATGACAGAGAGTTGATGTGACGAGTTCAACTTTTTGAGAGAATGGCATCTTGTGGCGCTGCAGTACTATGCTCCTAAGGCGCAAACCATCACAGGAGCATGCTATTGAAAAGTGTTAATGACCTGCTGTCAAGAGGAGGTGCCCGCGTGAAGTTGTCCAAGGGGTTGTTTTTGCACCATAACAAATCTCCATCTCATTATGCACTCGACACACTCAAATACTGTGTCTTTGGGTTATCAAAATTCCCCTCTCTCCCCATTTTATCTTTACGTGGCAATCAGCGAATGACACGTTCCTCATTCCTCGGATGAAGAAACTACACTCCTGGAAATGGAAAAAAGAACACATTGACACCGGTGTGTCAGACCCACCATACTTGCTCCGGACACTGCGAGAGGGCTGTACAAGCAATGATCACACGCACGGCACAGCGGACACACCAGGAACCGCGGTGTTGGCCGTCGAATGGCGCTAGCTGCGCAACATTTGTGCACCGCCGCCGTCAGTGTCAGCCAGTTTGCCATGGCATACGGAGCTCCATCGCAGTCTTTAACACTGGTAGCATGCCGCGACAGCGTGGACGTGAACCGTATGTGCAGTTGACGGACTCTGAGCGAGGGCGTATAGTGGGCATGCGGGAGGCCGGGTGGACGTACCGCCGAATTGCTCAACACGTGGGGCGTGAGGTCTCCACAGTACATCGATGTTGTCACCAGTGGTCGGCGGAAGGTGCACGTGCCCGTCGACCTGGGACCGGACCGCAGCGACGCACGGATGCACGCCAAGACCGTAGGATCCTACGC
Organism: Schistocerca americana; assembly: GCF_021461395.2. Lineage (NCBI taxonomy): Eukaryota > Metazoa > Arthropoda > Insecta > Orthoptera > Acrididae > Schistocerca > Schistocerca americana. The sequence continues at coordinate 630,697,669 of NC_060123.1, read as the reverse complement.
AGTGCCGTAGGGGACCGCACCGCCACTTCCCAGCAAATTAGGGACACTGTTTCTCCTGGGGTATCGGCGAGGACCATTCGCAACCGTCTCCATGAAGCTGGGCTACGGTCCCGCACACCGTTAGGCCGTCTTCCGCTCACGCCCCAACATCGTGCAGCCCGCCTCCAGTGGTGTCGCGACAGGCGTGAATGGAGGGACGAATGGAGACGTGTCGTCTTCAGCGATGAGAGTCGCTTCTGCCTTGGTGCCAATGATGGTCGTATGCGTGTTTGGCGCCGTGCAGGTGAGCGCCACAATCAGGACTGCATACGACCGAGGCACACAGGGCCAACACCCGGCATCATGGTGTGGGGAGCGATCTCCTACACTGGCCGTACACCACTGGTGATCGTCGAGGGGACACTGAATAGTGCACGGTACATCCAAACCGTCATCGAACCCATCGTTCTACCATTCCTAGACCGGCAAGGGACCTTGCTGTTCGACCTATACTTGAGTATTGCTCATCAGTGTGGGATCCGTACCAGGTCGGGTTGACGGAGGAGATAGAGAAGATCCAAAGAAGAGCGGCGCGTTTCGTCACTGGGTTATTTGGTAACCGTGATAGCGTTACGGAGATGTTTAATAAACTCAAGTGGCAGACTCTGCAAGAGAGGCGCTCTGCATCGCGGTGTAGCTTGCTCGCCAGGTTTCGAGAGGGTGCGTTTCTGGATGAGGTATCGAACATATTGCTTCCCCCTACTTATACTTCCCGAGGAGATCACGAATGTAAAATTAGAGAGATTAGAGCGCGCACGGAGGCTTTCAGACAGTCGTTCTTCCCGCGAACTATACGCGACTGGAACAGGAAAGGGAGATAATGACAGTGGCACGTAAAGTGCCCTCCGCCACACACCGTTGGGTGGCTTGCGGAGTATCAATGTAGATGTAGATGTAGATGTAGAACAGGACAATGCACGTCCGCATGTATCCCGTGCCACCCACTGTGCTCTAGAAGGTGTAAGTCAACTACCCTGGCCAGCAAGATCTCCGGATCTGTCCCCCATTGAGCATGTTTGGGACTGGATGAAGCGTCGTCTCACGCGGTCTGCACGTCCAGCACGAACGCTGGTCCAACTGAGGCGCCAGGTGGAAATGGCATGGCAAGCCGTTCCACAGGACTACATCCAGCATCTCTACGATCGTCTCCATGGGAGAATAGCAGCCTGCATTGCTGCGAAAGGTGGATATACACTGTACTAGTGCCGACATTGTGCATGCTCTGTTGCCTGTGTCTATGTGCCTGTGGTTCTGTCAGTGTGATCATGTGATGTATCTGACCCCAGGAATGTGTCATTAAAGTTTCCCCTTCCTGGGACAATGAATTCACGGTGTTCTTATTTCAATTTCCAGGAGTGTATTTCATGACACGCATTTATGGAATAATAACGAGGTGCGCGGGATTAGCCGAGCGGTCTGGGGCGCTGCAGTCATGAACTGTGCGGCTGATCCCGGCGGAGGTTCGAGCCCTCCCACGGGCATGGGTGTGTGTGTTTGTCCTTCGGATAGTTTAAGTTAAGTAGTGTGTAAGGTTAGGGACTGATGACCTTAGTAGTTAAGTCCCATTTCACACAAATTTTTGATAACGAGGTGGTTTTGGATGGAGAACTTTCCTGATCAGCCAAAATGCACACTTCTGCAAGCAGGGTCTCCGTCAAGTCCTCTATCGTCGCAAAAAATGTACCGTATTTATTGTGAAGGAGGACTACGGCACCAGTTTAATTTCTTTTTTTTTGTGATGACAGAACATCATGACTGCCTCTCGTATAAAAGAAAAGTTCAGAAAAATAATCGATGTGACTGCAACCGTCACGGGCAGCCCTGCGTTTCTGCAACTGTGGTCAGAAAGTGACAGTTTTAAGTCATCGCTGGAACAACTAAACGGAGAGAGGGTAGGAAGTCCGCCTTTTGCTGCCGTTGTGACGTGCGTACCCCGGCCGGGCGTGGGTGGGTTGCCGTCCAGCGGCGGAATTGTACGGACCGGGGTACAAGCGTCGCGCCGTTGTATAGCCCGTGTTCCGCTGATCGCAGGACAACCCTGTCAGGTGATTGACCCGATTGTCGGCCGGACATCACGAGCACCTACATTCCCCATCCCTCCCCCGTCGCCCCTCCCCATTCCCGAAAGGAACAAAGCGGGAATAAAGCCAACAAAACCGTGCCGTACGCCCGGCCATGTTTTTGTAATCACGCATACGTGGCCACACGAGCACAAAAAAATCCTCTCTCTTTCAGAACAAATATGCGACGCCAGTTTCATCTCTCGCACAAATAACAACAGCTGCCAAAACCAACAGCAACGACTGCCCAGCACTGTAATACTGGCGACCGCGACCCTTGACCACCGTGCTGTAGGCACCCCGCGCCGCTGCCTGTCCGTCTAGCAGCCGTATTTAGTGCGGCCGCGGACACACCGGTGGAGCTTATCGGAAGAGCGTGGCTGATAGTCTAACAACTTCAAGTCAGTCTCACAATGTCACTTCTAACGGCTTAGGAGTTCGAAAACAGAGAAAAATACAAGTAAATTAAACTGATTTACTATGTTAGCTGTAATTATACCTTGAAACCTTCCCGTCTCCTCCATATCTCTTTTGTTACGCAACCTTCCCGTCTACAATAAGCTATGAAACCTTCCATTAGGATTTCTATCTCTTGCTTAATAATAACAAATGAAATCTTCCCTTTGAAATTTATTCTCTTTCTCAATCGTCGCATACAAATTTAATTGCTGCTTATTAAAAGTGATTTTCTGATTATTTCGACAAAATGTAAAATGTGTCGTCGTCGTGGCCCTGAGTCGTTACCTCCAATAACCCAAAATTGTTCCTTACCTTTTTTACTGTTATTGGATCGCCATCTGACTGCTACATCGAACTGCGACATGAATATACTTACTCTTTTTAGCTATACTCTGTTAGCTGCTGGTGGGCTGTCATAATAAGTGGCTGTATTTATTACCAAAGCTGACGTTATTCTTTAATTAATTTGACTGAAGTTACGCAATTCATAGTTAAACTTTTTCTTGACAACAATAAAATTTTGCAAAGATTTACGTTGATGGTTTTTGGGATGCAGTATAATCAGTAATGCAATATTGCTGGCAAAAATTAATTATATTCTGAATGAAATGATTTTACAAACGTTCAAATGGGACTTACTTTTTACAATAATCTTACAACCAGCATTGCGCAAACATACCTTCAGTAGTCTTGAGTTTCTCAAAAAAAAAAAAAAAAATCAATAATATTAGTTCCTCTTATGATAATAGTTACCTGATGTCTCTGTACATCCGTTTATAATCTCTTGTAAATTATAGCTGGTGGCTCGCAGGCACACCGCTCCTCTCAACCTCTCACTTCAGATCTGCTACCGACTCGCTTCACTTCTCGCTTACTATTGACTTCCTACGAACGCTAAAGTGCGGTCTCTCCCGCCAACAATGCTTTCTGGTGCAGACAATCCCTGCTACCATTACAAAATGTATCAATGCCCGGTCTTTCCCGCTCTTTTCTTAAAATGTATCCATACGCGGTATCTCCCGCCCTTTTTAAAATTATATCAATGTGCGGTCTCTCCTGCCAAAAATACTTTGGTGCAGACATTCCCTGCTACCACAATTGTTTCCAACGTGACAAATATTAATTATTCTTACTTCATCCATTTAATAAAATGTAAACATCTTTCATAAATTGTGGTTTGACAACAGACAATAGAAATATACTCGTCTTACAACCTTGACTTAAATTTTTCGGTAAGTGGTTTTTCCTGACATATCTCGACGTTGTTACTTGATATCTGGATCCACCAATAGCAATTATTCTGTCATTTATCCAAACATCGAGACATATCAAGACCTCAGCTTTAAGCAGTGGTAAGGGACACATTGTACTTAAAACTTAATACTGTCTATAATTTCATATTGCCACTAACGGCAAATTTGTCAGGGTGTTTGCATGTGGACACTGCTAAGTGCCATAAGCGTGACTGCTGTTAACAGTAACGCTCCCAGCGCTCGTGCCAGAAAAATGCTCTCCGCATTATTTGGGTGACTATGACCTAGATAAAGAACCTAAATATTTTCCTGAACGCAAATGCGGTTCAAAATTTCTTCCTAATCACGTGCATGCGAATAATTCTTAAAGCAAGCCGATTTATGTTAAATTGTGTCCCTTACCATTGTTTACGTGAGTTTACGTTACACAATGATGGCAGAAAAGTTAAGGGCCATCCTTAACACTGAAACTTCTTGGCAGATTAAAACTGTGTGCCGGACCGAGACTCTAACTCTGGACCTTTGCCTTTCGCGGGCAAATGCTCTTTCTTCCAGGAGTGCTAGTTCTGCAAGGTTCGCAGGAGAGCTTCTGTGAAGTTTGGAAGGTAGCAGACGAGGTACTTGCGGAAGTAAAGGTGTGACGACGGGGCGTGAGTCGTGCTTGAGTAGCTCAGATAGAGTACTTGCCCGCGAAAGGCAAAGGTACCGAGTTTCGAATCTCAGTCCGGCACACAGTTTTAATGTGCCAGGAAGTTTCATATCAGCGCACACTCAGCTGCAGAGTGAAAATCTCATTCTGGATCCTTAACACTGTTTACTTGGTGTAGTGAACCAAAGTAAAATGAATTTTATATTGTACTTCAAATTAGATTAATTTTCGAGGTTGTTATACTTCATTGCTTCAAAAATTAGTAATACAAATCGTAGTATCAGAAACTTAAACAATGTGGAGCTTTCAAATTTGTATTCTTCAGTAGTTCCACAGTACTGTTTCGTTAACTAGCACAGTGGTAAGTGACTGGTATGTGAGTTTAAGTGCACTCAGTTTGCAAGTAGACAATGTTAAATAACCATTGACGTATTTTTAAGAATAAAATTTTGGATAGAGTTTACGATTTTAAAAATGTGTCACTACTAAAGAAATATTTAAAAACAATGACTTATCTGAATATACAGTCACGATGGACATACTTGAAATATCTTATTTACGAGAATTAATAGGAACTTTACTGCGCAATTTTTCCAAACAGCCTTTGTCCTTTACCACCGTTTGCAGCCAAGGCCTACATCCTGCCTTTTGCCCTGCAACCAAAGACGCAGCTTTCAAAAAGCATCCTCAAATCAATATGAGGTTGGAAAATTGTCTGCACCACAAATCCAGAAAAGCCACAGATCTCATGTGCACGTATCTGTTTGCTTAACAAACAGCTGCTTTTCACACATACTTCCTGTATTGTATGAATGCTTTGGCCACCTGCTCAGACAGTATATCACACAGGGCACTAGATAGTGAGAAGTACAAGTGAGCCAGCTCCGTACTGAATCCATGTGACAGCCTGGTAAAACAGTGTGATTTTTAGACGGTTTCCCACGCTTGTTTAAGGAAATTCTGACCTGGTATACGAACGCTGCCTCAGAGAATACGGTACACAAGCAGTTGAAACATGGAAACACACAGAACACAGTTCAAATGGTTTGCAGACAGATGGCACACATGACTTCTCTCCTATAGGTTATTGTTTTAACGTGATGTCATGAAACACTTTCAGCCACAGAGTTAAATCTGTTGTATATATAAAGCAGAGTGTATGTCCAATATCTCTTCCAAACTGCTAGATCGATTTCAACCAAATCTGGAACAGGGACAAGTGACCCCATGAGTATGAGCATTGTGGGGTTTATAATCTCCTAGCCGCAACTGCACCAGAGATAGGTGCGAAAACGTGTTCTTTCTAACGGCTAGGATATAGGCTGTTGTGCATGATGGGGATGTTGTGTCGGAACAGTACTGGGCAGCCAGAGCAACCTGCTTTGAAGGGCAGCCCACATGTCTGTGGCAAGAAAAGTTTTCCAAACCCTAAACCTAAGGCTGCAATCCATGACAAGAGTATGGTATTGGAGTAGTGTCAGCCATTTTCATCGATCTGCTTAGTATGACGGCAAGTACAAAAAAAATGGCTCTGAGCACTATGGGACTTAACAGCTATGGTCATCAGTCCCCTAGAACTTAGAACTACTTAAACCTAACTAACCTAATGACATCACACACATCCATGCCCGAGGCAGGATTCGAACCTGCGACCGTAGCGGTCACGCGGTTCCGGACTGAAGTGCCTAGAACCGCACGGCCACACCGGCCGGCCGGCAAGTATATCAGGAGCAAGTAAATTATTTTTAAGCATGTGATGTGCGTCCTGCCCTGCATCACAAGCGCGAAATGGGAGTAGTGTCTGCCTGTTTTAATGAACTGCATTGCATGGGCTACACGCGCTGATGACTTTGTCTTGGGACAGTTTGAGGTGGATAGTGGAAGGGATGGGCAGAACGACGGGGGAGGATAAAGTGGACAAGAGAGAGGGAAAAAGGAAGAGACACATAAGGCAGGTGGAATGTGTAGAGGAGTAGTGAGCAGGTGGAAAAGGAAGAGGGCGGCAGAGATGGAGGGGGATGTCCAGAGGAACAGTGAAGAAAGGCAGGGTCAGAGAGGGAGGGAGAGGAAATGGACAAAGAAAGGGAGGAAAAGAGATGGAAAGACAGAGAAAATAGGGAGGAGATAGATAGAGATGGGAGGATGAGTCAGACAGAGGTAGGAAAACGGAGACGCAGAGAGAGGGAGCGGGAGGTGTGTTCTCTCTCTCTCTCTCTCTCTCTCTCTCTCTCTATATATATATATATATATATATATATATATATATATATCAGATCTCGTACTAGCAGGCATAAAGGCTAGAAAAAGAAGAAAGGAAGTAACATTTCAGTCAGAGGTAGCTTAAAATTTCCTGAGAGGTCAATGCCTTGAGTCCTTGCATTGCTCTTCCACATCTCTTTAGACCATTTTAATACTGCGGACAATCTTTTGATGTTCCTTCGGACTCTTAGCCACCATTGGTCATCGCGAAATAATGCATTGCTAAACAACAAGAGGTCGTCTCCCCACATATCGTTAGATTTGTATTATGTCCTTGTGTGTGTTGAATAGAATTATACAAAATACAGCTAATCACTACCAGATTCCAGAGCAACAGGATGGATGTAATTTTGCCGAGTTGCTGCCGTAATGACATCACGGTCGCCAGTGTTGTTCAGCAGGCGCGCATCTCCGGCAATTAGGGCGACGTGAAAGCGATAGACCGGGCTTGGAAGTTGAGCGCTCCGCCTTAAAACATAATTATCTTAAGCCGGCAACCCAAGCCAAGCGCCGCGCCCCTCTGCGTGACACTGAAGCTAGCGCAGAGCCCCGCGGCGAGCAACCAGCCGTGATTAGAGGGCTTGTTTAGTGGGGGAGGGGCAGGGGGACTAGAGAGGTGCACGAGGAGAAGCGGCCGCTCATAAGGTATGGCTACAGGTACGCAAGATGTTTGGTCCCCACTGCAAAAAGTCCTGGGTGTGATTTCTCAAAGTGCTATTGCACGATGATATACGTCTACTGGTATTTCAGTTTCTGAAACCTGTCTGCAGTCATCAGTGACGTAAATCGTCAGAAGAATGAGTTGCAAAGTAGTGTAAATCACTGTGAAATGAAGAAAATTCTTAACCATACCTGCATACTGTTATACAGGGTGGGAAAAGTAGGAGGAGTGATCGAAAACTTACCGTTCGAAGACCATATTAACTCCTCACCTGTGCAGCTGGTCCTGGCGGAGGTTCGAGTGCTCCGTCGGGCATGGGTGTGTGTGTTTGTCCTTCGGATAATTTAGGTTAAGTAGTGTGTAAGCTTCGGGACTGATGACCTTAGCAGTTAAGTCCCATAAGATTTCACACGCATTTTTTTAACTGTTCACCAATATATTCATGGTTATACACCCGCATTGGAGACGGGCTCGGTTACATACATGCGTGTATGTATTCCGAGCTTGTGCTCCATCTCTAATGACATCCATGCCGACAGCACGTTAAACTCTAATCTTCGTCTTTTTCTAGGAATTGTATACCCTTCATTCTACTTCAAATGTCGTAACAACACTGCATTCATCAACACAACTGCACAAGGTCCAACGGCTAGAATCAGTCCTATTCAGTGTTAGGCCCATTATAGTAAGACAATTATACAGCCAAAGTTTAGAGGAATGCGAATATTGCGGCCACATCCATGGTCACTGACTCGTTTCACATAAGGTACGCGTGCAATAGGGATTTATTCTCCTGTTCCTTTGTTTCAACTGCGCTCTGCCTCATAGCCGTGTAGCATCGACGTCTTGCTGCAGAATAACACTGTCAATTTACTCGTGCGTGCGTCTGCTGCAACAATAGATCAGACCATATCGTACCAAGCAGCCACCCCTCCACACCCATCTTGACTTCCGACTGTCCAGTGACATACTATAAAGGTTACAGAGCAGTGTCCGAGACACTATGTTCACTATCAACAGCAGCGCTGAATTACGAATGAACTCGTATATTGCTATTATAATTCTTCATCAGCTGCAGAATATTTCAGATAAAAAATGGAAAATTTTTGCCGGACCGGAATTTGAAACCGGATTTCCTGCCTCTCGCGAGAAATCATCTTCACCACTTCGGCTGTTTGGGCACACTTCCAGGAGCTGCTCAAATCTCAATTTGTCTTTGTGTCTACTCTCCCTTGTGCTCGCACTAAAATACCGTAGCATACTGCAAGCACTAGATAGCGTAGACAGCACGACAAATGGAGATTTGTGCTACTTTCAGAAGCGTGCTAGGATAGTCAAAGTCGTTAGGCGTCCGCTAACGACAAGCGGGAAACGTGGGTTCGAGTCTCGGTCCAGCACAAATTTTCATTTGTTCTTAAAGATTTGATGCGGAACCGTAATGCGAGTTCATTCTTAAAATAGCACAATGTAGTGTAGGTTGTAACCTGATAAGCAATCAGAGACTGGTTTTATAGGGAACGCCTACCCAGGCGGCAGTAATTTAATTGGCCTGAATACCACTGCAAAGGCGATCGAAACGTCGGCTTTGTGTTTATTTAGGGTTTAGTAATGGCACGGCCTAACACTGGATTTCATTCGGACATTCACCAATAATCCCATCTTAACGATCATCCACACTGTTCAATGGAGCAGCATAATCTAAGCAGTTTGTATGTTCTGAGAAGAGCACAGGAGATTCAGTTCACATAAAATGGATGGTCATTCCAGTTGCGCCGCTACGCATTACCAAGGAAAAGGATCGTTAACTGTCTTACAAGGTTCACATTAAACCACATTCATCGCTTAGAATTTTGTATATTGAGCCATTTTTGTGAGGAGACAATAAAAGCTTCTGGCACGGCAGTAAAGATCACACATTTGACGTCGAAGTCATTTTTCCAAACCTCATTTCATGATCCCAAATGTCAATAAATGCTCGTTAACAAAACTTTCGTCGTTTGCAAGTGATTACAGTCGTCTGTTAATACGCCTACTTCTTCTTTGAATACCACAAATATCCTCGAGAAACTTGTATTATTTCTTATGTGACCACTTGCATGTATCTTTACGTCGTAGTGAAATACTGAACTTGATTCAAAATTGTAAAAGTTCGTTAAATAATCTTTAACAAACTTTTTGAGACACGCAAAATTTCCAGCAGGGGTACGTTGCTTGGTGTTTATTTGGGCCAGTATCAGACTTCAAATGTAAAAGTTCGTGGGTCAGTCCTCAATCGGCCATAGGATTCTTTTTGACATTTAAAGCTTCTGATTTTCACATCACGGAGCTCTGTCGTGTGGTAGTGAGTAGGTAAGCAGTCATTTTAAAGTTGTGCGTAAATGGATTTCTACTGTAGCACAAGATCTTAAATGATAATTATAATATGTAATACAACACCTTCGTCTTCCTTTTGTGTAGTTACGGGATTGTTCGTTACGAATTCTTAGTCCTTGAACAAACCGGATGATAGCTACAATATAGGGGAAATGATAATTCAACAAAATTGAATTAAATTCAGTATTTCACTACGACGTGAAGATATATGCAGATGGTCACATAAGTAATGATTTCTTTAATTTCAGTTTTCTTCTCCAGTGTTACCTAATTGTAGTGGTATTACGTTTCTTATAATAAAGACTCGACTTAAACTCTTCTTAAATTCCTTCCGCCCTCTTACTGAAGGAAAGAACCAGAAACACATATGGTGTACCTTAGGCCTACGAGAAATCGACGCTTATATTACTCTATGCTCATATACGAGCCCCCCTTTTAGAAATCAACGAAGTGAAAATTCGATGTTTTGCTAGTGCTCTGTGAACCGAAGTATCTGGACAGTAGAAATGAACTATCATTGTAAAGAGCGTACTTCCTATTGATCACATACATCCGGCAAGCGGACTGCAGTGACCAGGATCGGAGCGGAAAATTATGTGGGTGTCACGATTCGGCTGCTGTAACGACCGACGACTGTCTAATAACGTCGAAGTGTATTTGTAAAACAATGTTGACCCACTGGTAATGGCGCATTGTAATTCCTGCTACTTGCCAATTAGCTGGTTTAATTGCAAGTACACAAACACCACCCAACGATCCTCGGTCATTGTTATTTTCTCATACCGGCCCCATGACTGTCTGTTTATTTTGGGATGACAGTGGAAACCGCAGCACAGAACCGAGCGCAAGGGATTGTCCACGGCACCAGGTTCGAGCTCTGCCGGAGAATGACATGTCAACAAGAAAGGTAACTTTCACACACTAAGGAAATAAAACTCTGCAAACTCATCTCTCTTCCTTCCTTCCGAATAAGACATATTTGTAATTTGTAAGTTTTGTCGACGTTACATTCTTCGCAGTTATACATGACAGCGGTAGCAGAACCTCGGAGAAAAATAGTAGTCTTGTAGATTCAGTTTTTATAAATTGCTTCCAGCTTTTAAATTCTAAGCTGCAACCTCTCCGGTAGCAGAACAGGGAAAGTCTGATGCAGGCACCGAACAGTCGACAGCAGAGGCGCTGCAATTCTCTGTATGTGCATGTTTCGGATATTTTCAGGACATGTATCGAAATATTCCCACAACAAACTTCGGGATGAAATCATGTCCACCCTATGACCGACATCACTAAATCACACTGATGCTGTCGCTAGTAACAACGGCTAATCCAAGCGGATGTCCACGGATGACAAAAATATTTATCGCTCACATTGTACGGCGGAGCAAAAACGTTGACAGCCTGTCGTTCGTGATAACCAGGCTGTGCCCCTGTGTCTCGTATTAACCAACATACACCTCTGCATGCCGCATGTAATTAGCTTATCATTATCTTGCTCGCGTACAGCTTTTCTACTCTTCAAAGCAAAAAACGTTGACAGTGTGACGTTCTTGATAACCAGTCTGTGTTCTTGCACCTCGTTTTAACTAACATTGGCTTCTTTAATGCTACATATAATTATCATATTAACATATTGTTCATCAACAACTTTTCTAACCTTTGTTGTTTGCGATACGTGTTCTTCCATAAAACTAGGCGCCACGCAAATAATGTAACTATTTTTCTCTTATCCCATACACATTGTTAGCAATTTTAGCTGTAAACTCAAAAATGCGAAATAAAGGCACATTATTTTATTAATTCTATAAAGATCGGCAACTGATTTTACGTCCTAGGGGACCACAGTCACACCATTTAAATCAATTCGTTGTCCCCATGTGCTACTAAGTTTTTGTTATTTATTTCACTGTCGTGATTTTGGTTGAAGAGCCATGTTCAAGCGCAAGAGGAAAAACAGCTGCTAAGTATCAGACATGTTTGGATGATATGCCTTTACTAATGCGACATAGCTTGTCCTGCCCAGTTCTGTGTAGTTGCCAGATCTCTGCAACAGACTGGCCCACTCTACATTGTTACTATAATTTCATTCCTCTCCCCTCACCCACTCGCCTTACACCTCTCCCTTCCCGCACTTCTTCAAGCCAATAGTGTGAGTCGTATTCATCAGCAAAGCTGGGTCAGCCAAAATGGCTGTCAGATCACAACCCCCACCCCACAGTTCTCTAGGCATGCTAACCTTCAGTCACTTCCATTTTCTATGACTCAGTGTTACAGTGAGTATATACCACTTGCTCTAGGCCAATTGGATTGTGTATAAATGGCACAAAATTAAAAGGGGCAAAGTCCTGATTATTATGATTTAATTACCGACTTTTTCTATTATAGCTGATTATTCAGTTTATTATTATCTCTATTTATCACTCAATTAGGACTGCTCAGGGGCTCCTTTTGCTATATTTTATCACATAATTAGTACAATTTATGACTCAGTATGACATCAGTATCAGTCTGTTTAAGATGAATGCTATACTATGGCATTACAGTGGACACACAAAAATGATGGGAAATTAAATACATCCAAGTGACATCACATGCTCTGTTTACATAGGAAAGTTTCCCAGGACCTGTATCTAGTAGTATCACATAAAGAAATCATGTAACTAACCAACTACCAAATGATTCTTGCTGTTAATGTGTTATCGCGAAATATCGGAGAGTGTGCCACGCATACTATACATCACTAAGGATGGGAATCTTTTTCCCTAAGTGGACAGGTATTCTTTTTACGTACACTGGATCTCTTAGCGAAGAAAAAAATGAGCTTCAGAATTGCGATATGCAGACGATATTGGCAGATGCAGTATTAATTTTGAGTCTAAGGATTTTTGTAAGGGTGTTACTTTTTGCAACAGATAACAACGAAAGCTCCTTAAAGCGTGTTGTGGAGAGTGACAAGATCATTCTACGCCGTCCCTGCTCCACTCTAGAATGGCATGTGGAGAGAATGATTGTTTGTAAGCTCCCATATTAGTTCTAGCTTCTTATGGTAGTCGTTTCGTGAGACATATGTGGAAGGATATAATGTGTCACGCAGAAGAAGCTCCCTAGGATGTCTCCAACATTAAAACTCCTCGTGGTATGCATATGGTCGTTACGAATAGGGTATACAAAGTCCAATTGCTACAATAGAGACGTTGCAGATCACGAGGAGTTTTTACTGTCGGAAAAATGCTAGAGAGTACTTTACAGATGACATAATACACAAGGAATGAGGATGTTCTCCGCAGAATCAGTGAGGAGTGAACCGTGTGGGAAACGCTGATAAGAAGGAGAAACAGAATGATAGTACATGTGTCAGGTCATCAAGGAATAACTTCCATGGTACTGGAGAGAGCTGTACGGAAGGAAATTTTCAGTGTAACAGCTACTCCGAGATGAATGAAATGAAACAGGAGAATTCGTGAAAATATCTCATTAATATGAACTGATCTTGTGCCTCTATACAAAATAAAGAAAAATAGCCGTGTGAAGAACACCGTGGTCCATGTGCTTGAGTAAATATGGCGACGAAATGCGCTTAATTTCAGTACCCGGTTGGCAATAAGGACGTACGCTGATCTACTCATAGCTGAAACAGAGATAACGAGTAACTAATATAGTCGCACGGAAGTTGGGCATTCTCTCCAGATGCCATTCGTAAGTAGAACGGGTATAATGAAATAGCACGCCACGCAGTACCCGGTGCAGTATCCGGATGTGAAGTGAACTGCCGCGTCGCGTGTTCTGCGGGTCAGCCTGCGTGTCAGGGGGACTACTGTGCTGGGGCTCTCCCGCGGCTACGGCGAACGCCGGAGGCCGGCGCCGCCGCTGTGCAAACAGCAATGTCCGCCCGCGTTTATTGTTACAGAGCCAACCACACGGCAGCCCCCGCTTTTTATTGCTCGTCCCACGCCCCCCTTTTCCGTGCTCTCTCCTGTCTAACGTTCTACATTGGCTGGCTACTTAACAGCCTTAGAGGCTCTGAGAATATTAATACAGGCCACTTCTGAGGGTAGAGACATCGTGGGTTTTCCTTCCTGTCTGCCCTACAGATTACACCACCATTATTGTCAACACACCTCTTCCGCAAGTTGTAAAAAACCCGTTACAGTGAGAGAGATTTTCATCACAATGAGGAATTTTAATAAGAATTTTGTGGTTGGTCGAAGTTTTAGACCTTACTTCGATATTAAAGCATGGTGAGGAGAACCGATACACCTTAACTAATTTCAATTGAGGATTAAAGGTTGGCTATGCCGCGCCGTCTGAGGCGCCTCACGGTCCGTGAGGCTCCCCCCCCCTCCCCCTCCTCCCCCCCCCCCCCCCCCCCCATTGGAGATTCAAGTCCTGCCCTCGCGCATGGGTGTGTTAGTTTAAGTTAGATTAAGTAGTGTGTAGGCTTAGGGACCGATGACCTCAACAGTTTGCTCCCATAAGACCTAAATTACAAAAAAGCGGTTGGCCATCTAGCAGCTTTAAGACCATATTTGATAAGATAATTGATCAAATTTTACAAATTTAAAGTTCTGTCACCACCTATTCATTAAAAGGTGGAAAATTACATCAAAGGTTTAACAGGAGCAGAACTGAACGTACTCAGACATTTCGCTCTTTACTTATCCTGATCAACACTAAACTGACACACAATATTTTTAGCGCAACGCAATCTGACTTTCAATAATCCCTACAAAAGAATGGCCCTGACTAACAATAATCTATACCTCCCATGAATCACTTACCTCACAAAAATCTTCGTTACTCGAACTACTGCAATATAGCGAATGCCACTACTGCCAGCTAAATAAAAGATTCTAACTACTGAAGGGACTAACTACTGATAGGCAGAGTTAGCAAATGAAAGGTTTTGATAAAGAACAAACAATGTATTTACCTTAATAGTGTTCAAAAGTCATAATATATATATCAGTTCATGACATCCAATCTTACAAATTCACTGTCTCTGATGGACACACGTCCAGATCATCCGCTCTCAAAATTCCGCCATCTCTCTCCTCACATCCACCACCACTGCTGGCGGCTCACCTCCAACTGCGCAACGCTACGCGCTGTTAACAGCCAACTGCCCAACGCTACAATAGCGAATATTACAACAATGCTAACCAGCCACAGACTGTACACTGCACAGACAGTGATTTTCATACAGAGCGCAACGGGGCGTTACCAATATAAAAACCTAAACAGCCTTCTTGCACAGGATACGTCAAATATTACACCTAGAAACTTTGTATATATTTTTATGCTGTGTGACTCACGTCGCACAAATTAGTCTGAGTATATTCATGCAGTATTTGAGAATGAGAACACTTAGCGACATCCTACAAACTTTACACTTTATTTCAAACCTCTTCTAAACATTCTCTTACAGACTTCCTCCGCAGAACAAAGAATGTAACAAAGTTTATTGCTGATTACATTTTCGGTGTTCATGTAGTACAAATTAAGCATGACGCTTGGCGTTTTAACTTATTACTTATTTGCTACTAACTCTATTCGCAATATATTCCGCACGTAGTTTACGTATACCAGTTAATGTACCTCCGAAGTTTATCATTGTACGACACATGATTCAGGAGAAATGACATCACAAGCATTGAGTTGCGAAAAGAGTTTTTCTTAAAACTGAACGCAAATTCCCGAGACTATTTACCAAAAAAGTCTCACATGATCGTATGAAAGGGTTATCTTTGTTTGGTTAAGCAGTTTCAATTTAGACCTTTTTCATTAATCTCTGTGTGAATAATCTCAAACTAAACGAAAGCGACCTAATTAGGATTTTGCGTCTTCAATCGTAAAGGTTTTACTTACTTGACGTCAAATATTTAACACATTTGTAAATTAATCAGACGTCTGAAGCTGTTTTCTATGTGGGAGTTAGATCCTTTAAAGAACTGGTGGTGGGAAGTTACTAATTAGAGTCTAAAAGTAAATATGATAAGATTGGCGACAGGACTTTAGTGAAATATATCTCTACAAAGTCGCTGACAGTACGAAATCATAGATCGTGATATAAAAAAACTGATGGATATGAAATGTGACTGCTACAGATAATATGGCAAGCAGCCCTTGATATTATCATGATCAATAGAACAAGCAATGTTTAAAAATTAGGCACTGCCAACTACTCATCTCTGTGTGACCTATGAAGAGTTTGTGGTCTCTTACCTTCGAAGCACCTTGGGTCGGAATGTACACTCACCGGTGCATTATATTGAAGTTTTGCACAGACTCAACAATAGACAAGAATTATTATGAACTGTAGAGGACCATGAAAGGTTTCCGTTTTATATAAACTGTTCAGGTGTTCCACAGTGAGACTAAAGCTCTCAGTAGCGGTAGTGGTACGGAACGCAATGATAATAATCAAAGTCCGAAAGCGTGTCTGTTTCTGCGTCTGATAGTGGTTTTGTATGTTACATGACTTTACTGGTGCATCAACAATATTAAACCGGTATTTCGTCAATTCTGAAATCCCGGCATTTCTGCGGTTTGATTAGTGACAGCCACTGATGCTCCGCGCCAAAGCACGGGCTAGGTTTTAGCCGCTGACCACAACGAATCGCATACACATCCTGGCTTCGGTTGCGTCCCTAGCAGACAGCACAGGTGCCGCACCTCGCTGCCACCTGTAAATCTCGCATATTTACAGCACTTCGGCCGTCTGCCGAGAATACCACCACCCTCTCTGTGGCAACAACTTGGCCACCTTTCCGTGTTGAATATGGGCTTGCTGCATGACAATGTTTAATAAAATATGTCAGTATTTCTCTAAAGTAGTATCGACGACTAGCAAGACATTTATTTTACGAGTAAAACAAATTTTACAAAAAATATTTTCTTCTGCTTCTCACACGATTAACGAAGGCACAGAGATGCAACACCCTGTTGGGTCCTGAATGAGTCTTTCACTTTGCGGTGGACTGTGCTTTATTTTGTAAATTTCTGTAAAGTTGAAGCTAAGTGCTGGACCAAGATGCGAGTTCAGAACCTGACCGCAAAAGCCGAAGCTCTGCATTCGAATCCTAGTCTGGCATCCAGTTTTAATTCTCCTGGAAGATTCATCACAATGGGGTCTTGTAATCAACAAAAGAATTGTTAATTGTGCTCTTATTCGACAACTATCAACTGTTACTCGTTGATATCAGAACTGATTGAAATCCTGCAATAAAACAAAATTTTGCAAAGTTGATCTTCATTTACAAAAATCAAGTTTTGCTTTATTCGGAATGTGCCAAATAGTAGTATTTTATTGGTCTACTTAGCAGTTTGCTAATTTCTGCCACTGGCTGGTTCACAGGAACTCTGCAGACTTCCATCGTCGTTGTCTTTGAGGGTAAAATCGTTTGGATCGTTAGGTCGCGTCGTATTTCTGTATGATCGACGTTTCGACCCCTCCGCTGGCACCTTTTTCGGGATCCCTTTGAGTCCATGACCTGCTGAACACCGTAAAAAACCAGCGTCGTGTTCTTCTCTTATAAAAGGGAGTTTTTCCGTGCTTATGTTGAACAAGTGGGGGTATTGGGTAAGTTTCCTATGGCTTCCATTGGTGGGCCAGCATCATTGGATAGAACCGAAACGGACAGAGTAAGAGAGAGAGGAAGTTTGTCAAAAATATCATTGTACGTTGTTTGAACTACTCGCTCATCACGGCTGAATATTCAGTTCCTTGATGGTTGGAAACCTGATGCTTACAGGCGTCCTCTGTATTAAAGTTACATTCGTTCTCGTAAATCGCAATCGCTTCTCGGACTATTCTTCTATAAATGTTGCTTTTTCTTAGCCAGCACACGTAAGGTTGTTGAAATCAATGCCGTAAGTACCTCCTGAAGTTCAAGTATCGCGAGTTTCGAACTTCGTTTTAACCGCGTGTGTCGTTAGTGTTCCTTAAAATGTTCTTTTACAGTCCTTCTCGTTTCGCCCGTATACACTCTGCCGTAGCCACTCTTCATTTCAGAGATTCCCATTGTGTGGAAGTAATCAGGTGCTTCGGTTTTGCGTCGGAAAAAGTCTTTTATTTTGTTTTGATTGATAAAAGGTGTCGGAATACAATTTTTTAGTTTCGACTCCAACGTCACTAAATGAAACCACATACTTTCTGTGGCACTGGAAAGAGCCTTGTAAGAGAACTTCAGCTACATGACATGTGTCAGGCTTGATAAACAATGTGACAACAGTGTCACAAACCACCGTCGCAAGAAGAGGTCCCACGAAGATTGTCCACCTGTACCAAACGTAAGCAGACACGTGACTTAGCGACTGAACTGTGACTGTCGTATCAAGTGCTCAGTTTGCTGGTACATGATATAAAGAGGGGTTTTGCTACGGTGCCTAGCGATCTTAAAATTAGGACCGTCGCGGTGGATTCATGAAAATGATTTGGTTTATTTGATTTCTGAGTAAAGGAACAACGAGTGCGCTAGTAGTGACATCTAGCCGGCTGGAAAGTAAGTGTTACTATGGTGGCCTGTTACATAGCAGTCGGATCGTACTACGTAACTCATCTGTTTTTAGTCAGTAACGGTCATTTTGCAGGTTAGTTTTTTCGAATGAAGATCGTTTTTGTTTGTTGTCTATCTTCTGTCATCTGTTTTCCTCTGCCACAATGAACGAATTTTTAAAAGTAAATCAATACGTGATATTTCAAATGTATGATGCAGTTCTAAAAACAGGAATAGAGTAAAATGCTGGAAGTGTGACGTCAGTTACTTAAATTGCAGTTTTGCATGTACTTCTGCTGAAAATGAAGAACGAACAAAGTGAGTCATATGTTTGCAGGTACTGAAACTGTAATGCCAAGTGACGGTAGTTTGGTAAACAGAAAACACCGTTAGTCCTTGGATACTAAACATGCTTGACGACATTAATGATCAGTTGGATGAGAAATTCGAAGGTCGTAGTGACTTCGCTATTCAGTTGAATGACTCTGCAGACAAACACAATGACGTACATCTGTTACTCATTTCTCTCCGAAACTTAAGTTCTACATCTACATCTGCATCTACATCCATACTCCGCAAGCCACCTGACGGTGTGTAGCGGAGGGTACCTTGAGTTCCTCTATCGGTTCTCCCTTCTAAGTTAAATGGACATGGGCTCCTTCAGTCTACATCAGATACGGGCTGAAGCAGGACTACTGCCCCACTTCCACAAATGAAGCTGTGTATGGACATTTCAAGAATGGTCTTCAGTAAAAACTGCATCCCTTTACTACCCAGCTATGGAAACTGAAGCTTTGTTTTTCAACTGAAAACATATATCATAATAGCACTATCAGGCAAAGACAAGAATAATCCTGAACTGCACTGTTCCAAAGTTATATGTATCACGCTTTACACAACTGTAGGGGACCAATTTGGCTTGCCGCATCCAATGACAAGCAGCGACAATTACAGGCCGTGACTGGACGTTCCACATGCTCCCGGAACCACTGAGCCATATGTCCAGCATGACCTCCATGGCGACATTTTTGACACCAAGTGAACCACGAAGAAAATTCCGTCAATTTTGCTAACCCTCCAGGGCAAGTGCCTGATGCTGTGCCCATACGCATGAGGCAAATAGCACATCGTGGTAATGGTTTACGACACTGAGAGCCTGCTGATATCTTCAGTTTCTGTGCTGTAGTACCCAGACGAGCAAATCGTCTATTTCTATTATGACCCTGCATCAGTGCTGATATGCTCTTACCACAAAAGTTGCATGAGACGAAAACTTGTTGTACTGGTAGTTTACTGGGACAGTACGTTCTAAACACAATGTCAAACTGTGCTCTTTGATTCCACTGCTACCAAGTGTCCAGTAAATCACGGTAACTTTCAATCCATGATTGTGTAGTATCGTTATCCAAGAGTTCTTGAGTGAAGGTCTGTATGGCTAAAAGGCTCACACTCTGAACATCTCCAGTGTTATTAACATAATTTTGCATAATTTTAATGATTTTGCCACTTGAACCTGTGAGCAGGAATCCAGAAAGTAAACCCTCTTCAGTTAATGAAACAGTTAGTTGCTGGAGATAAGTTTATTGATGGTAACAAAGGTTCCCGCTAGATCATCGAAGTTAAGCTCTGTCGGGCTTGGCTACTACTTGTGTGGGTCATCGGCTGGACCTGCGGAGTGCTGTTGGCATGCTACTTGATTGAGAAATAGCGGTACCGGCCACGAAAACTGACAACGGCTGGAAGAGCGGTGTGCTGACCGCAGGCCCCACCGTATGTGCATCCGACCGGGCGGTACGGTTGTTTGTCTATTGATCCCACACTTCGGGTCAGGTGTCTCGGGCGAAAGTAGCCACGGGTCTTTATTGTTGCGTCTAGGAATCCTGCCTACTGGGTTCGCTGGACAAACAAACAAACAACTCGTATTAATAAGTTTTATTACAATAAGATAAGGTACAATACTTTACTTTGATATGCTTCGCAAGCAAAGGGTGACGTAGCCGAGCGGCTCTAGGCGCTTCAGTCTGGAACCGATGCACCGCTACTGTCGCAGGTTCGAATCCTGCTTCGGGCATGGTTGTGTGTGATGTCCTTAGGTTAGTTAGATTTAATTAGTTCTAAGGTCTGGGGGACTGATGACCTCAGATATCTGCTATCCAAGTTGCTAACGTAGAAGCTCCTATCGGTGTGCCTAACGTTGACGCTGCTATCCAAGTGGGCCGCACCAGTCGGCAACCGCTGATGACGCGTTGTCGTCCTGGAAGGAAGGACGGTCAGCGTGCGATTGGCTGATTTCTTCTAGCAGCCTTCTCTTCCCTGTCGTTCCAGACTGGCATGCCGGCACTTGACTTCATGCCGTAACATTTATGTTCAGGTCAAGGGAGCCGTGGACCCAAGAAGTTACGAAATCAGTACTATAAAGCGGTTCTAGATAAATAACACTGTACGTTAAAAGCTCAGGATCACGCTGTATAGGTTTCAGTGCTGCAAAAATTAGATCTTGACTCTAACCCCAAACTTCTTGCAGATGTTGCAGTTATTTCCAATGAAGTACTGCC
Source organism: Schistocerca americana (assembly GCF_021461395.2). Classification (NCBI taxonomy): domain Eukaryota; kingdom Metazoa; phylum Arthropoda; class Insecta; order Orthoptera; family Acrididae; genus Schistocerca; species Schistocerca americana. The sequence continues at coordinate 630,676,869 of NC_060123.1, read as the reverse complement.
TGAAAGAAGCTGAATAAACATCCAGCCAGATCGATAATATTTCGAAGTGGCGCAAAGTTTGGCAACTTGTTTTAAATGTTAAGAAGTGTCCGATGACTATAATGTCAACGGGTCACAGCTGGAATCGCTCAATCATACAAATATCTGGGTCTGACAAGTTATAGGGATATTAAGTGGAATGATCACATACGCTGTCATGTATGAAGCAGGTGGTAGATTTCGATTTATTGGTAGAATGCTAGAGGAAATGCAACCAGTCTGACAAATCAAATGTGCTGCCAATCCTAGAATACTGTTCAAGTGTGTGGGATCTGTAGCAAATAGGACTAACAGGGAATATTGAGCGAATACAGAGAAACAGCAGCAGAAATGGTCAGACGTTTGCTGAATCTGCGGGAGGATGTCACAGAGATGCTGAAGAAACTAAATTGGCAGACTCTTGAAGATAGTCGTAAACTGAGACTTCCTGGCAGGCTAAAACTGTGTGCCGGACCGACACTCGAACTCGGGACCTTTGCCTATCGCGGGCAAGTGCTCTACCAACTGAGTTACCCAAGCACGACTCACGCCCCGTCCTCACAGCTTTACTTCTGCCAGTACCTCGTCTCCTACCTTCCAAACTTTACAGAAGCTCTCCTGCGAACCTTGCAGAGCTAGCTCACCTGAAAGAAATGATATTGCGGAGACATGGCTTAGCCACAACCTGGGGGATGTATCAAAAATGAGATATTCACTCTGCAGCGGAGTGTGCACTGATATGAAACTTCCTGGTGGATCAAACTCTGTTCCGGACCGAGACTCGAACTCGTAAACTATTATAAGAATGCGTACTTACAGAGTTTGAAGAAACGGTTTTAAATAATGACTCCAGGAATATCCTGCAACCCTCTGTGTACCGTTTCCGTAGCGATAGTGAGGACGAGATTGATGAATTGCAGCACACACGAAAGCATTTAAACTATAATACTTTCCGCGCACCATGCATGAATGGAACGAAAACAAACCTTAGTAACTGTTACAATGTGACTTCGAGCATTTCTCAGTGGTTTGCGGAATATAGATGTAGATGTAGAAACAGATTATGACACAGCATTCGGAAGGGGTCTTGGGATTCTCCACCACTGATCGCAGACTTCAGAAGTTCTTTGTTTTCTTTTTTTATTTGTCTGCGCCCATGCATATATCGTTGCAGTACGGTTATCAGTAATCTAATTGTTTTCACTAAAACAGCTTCAGTGTTAATTCAGCCGTATATTCAAGGTTGTGTCGCTGTACCCATTGCAAAGTCCCTTTCGCCAAGGCCGTGTGGAAACATGCCTCAGTGAGTTCGTAGCCGTGCGCAAGACAATGGGGCGGTGTGTATTCGCAGCCTTTTAATGACCTCGGTAACACGGTGCCCTGCCGATAACTGGCGATGCTCATTTGTCGCGAAACGCGATTAAGCGATTACGAGCCCGGAATGTGCGGCAACAATGGGACACAGCGGCGAGGGGGGAAGTAAATTTACAATTGTAGCGAAAGACCCATATATATCCCGAAATTGTTTTATGGTCCGTGAAAACATTACCCGAAGAAATATGAGGGCGCGTTTTGCGAAACAAAAGAGAGGAAAAAAGGTGCGGGGGGGGGGGGGGGGGAGAGGTCTACACACGCGCGCCTGCCGGCGGAAGGTTTTGCTGGACGACATGGACTCGCAGCATGACGCGAGAGACAAAGACGGGCGCATTGCCTAACCTCCCGCGTGACACGTTCAGTAGGGACTGAGGCTGCATTGACAGCTTTTCGATTTTTACTCCATCGATTTCTTTGTCCTATAACGATTAGCGCCATTACGTCAAACCACGTATTTTGCATATTTACCTAAGATTCAATTCGACAACCGTGTTGTCAGATATTCTTTGAAGTCCGGATCACAATTGTCATGAATTTCTTAAAACATTACATTCCCATTTCAGATACAGAATTTTAGTTTGTTTATGCACTATTGGCACAATTTCGGCACTACGCCATTATCAAATGTCATTCGTTCGCTCTTTGGCTACAACTAGCACCCCTACATCTCACTAGGTTACAACAACATACGATAGTAATATCTCATAGCTGCATTCGTCGAGCAGGCTAGGCTATACAACATATCAGTATGCCAGTATTTGTCATCACAGAATTGTGATGGCCAAACAGTAATGATGGTAAATTTTCTCGATTTATTGGCTTTCGATACGTGCCCATACATTCATCTCAATACTGGAAATGTTGTACTACAGTTTATTCTGACAGTTCAGAGTATACATTGCTTTGTCGTACCCTGGTGTGAAGTTACATAGGCTTAACAAAGGACAGATTTCGACATAAAACAAATTTTGCATGTGCAGTACACTGAAACGAGTGTAAAAATCCTACTGGTAACACAATGAGGAACGGTAAATCGTCGTTGGTACACATTTGAGATATTCTCAATTCCACCCATACAATGTCTGTGTATATAAATTAGCAATAAATGTTCTTTTGTATGTCCTGTAAGAATTGTTTCAAACCCTGCGAATAGAGAATTGAATATCTGGGCAGATCTAAAAGTAACATCTAGACAGAACATGAGAACAGTATACAAGAGCCGGCCGAAGTGGCCGTGCGGTTAAAGGCGCTGCAGTCTGGAACCGCAAGACCGCTACGGTCGCAGGTTCGAATCCTGCCTCGGGCATGGATGTTTGTGATACCCTTAGGTTAGTTAGGTTTAACTAGTTCTAAGTTCTAGGGGACTAATGACCTCAGCAGTTGAGTCCCATAGTGCTCAGAGCCAGTATACAAGAACAACATTTGGATATTGCAGCCATCTGTTTAGATACACCAGTATTCAGATACATACATATATGACATACATAGTGACATACATTTACAGGCTGAGAGTTCCACATCCTGCTGAGTAGCAAGTGGTGGTATAGTCAGTTAATCGAGGTTTGAACTTCGCCTGGGATTCCATTTACAAAGCCATTAGAGTATCAGCGCAGAGAGCTATATCCGGATGTTGGCACTGTTGATGAACTCGTACAGTATTTTATACGTTGCTGTATAGTTGGATGCTAACAAGGATTGCGGGCTGCTTGGGAACTAAAGACCAAGAGATCGACAATTACTTTCAAGTACGTTTATGTGTTATGGACTTTGTAGAAGTATATGGTTTGATTTTCTTCCTCTCCGCAGACGCATAAAAGAGTGGCGTTTAAGTTGAGCTGATAGAGGTGTTTTTTGGATTTACATTGATTTAATTTCATACCATTATTATGATGGTTTCTAATCAGTTGTAGTGCTGACATACTATCCGAATGAAATGAAATTTCGTGTGGCGAGGGCCTCACGTCGGGTACATCGGTCGCCTGGTGCAAGTCTTTTTAGTTGACGCCACTTCGGCGACCTGCTTGTCGATGAGAATATTGCGATGATGAGGACGACACAATACTCAGTCCCAGAGCGGGGAAAAATCTCTGACCCAGCCGGTAATAAAACCCGGGTCCTGCGAATGGCATTCTGCCGCGCTGACCACTCAGATATGGAGGCAGGTCATACTGTCAGACATTATGACTACTGTATCTGCTGTGGTCATCTGTGCGAATAGCAGGGCTTCCGAAATGGCTCTCAGCTCGAGTGTGATAGTGGTGGAGTGTCGTTCCAACTTGTATAGGCCTTATCGTTTGCTTCGGGATACCCAATAGGTTCCCTTGGCGTCGCCACTAGACTTTGACCCATCTGTGTACAGCACGCACGCATCCTCGCAATGAGACAGGAATTCCATTGCCGTTGCGTTAGATGCGTCCTGGATTTGAAACGTTAAACTGGTCCTGGCATCTGTCTGCAGGGTCGACGTTTACTGTACAGTGCGGTAGAAGAGAACCTTTCCACACCTTTCGGCTTCAAATCCGAGTCTCCATATATTCAGCAGCGAGGGGTAGAAACTACTTATTTAGCCAAATATCCTGTGCCCACACAGTAGGATGTTAATTTCCAGATGTTTTCGTGAAGGGCCGCAGGAGGAATTTGTTTCAGAGGTATATTCGTCGCAACTTCAACGGTGGTTCATTAGCTTCAACCAGTAATGCGTCGTTTGAGGTTGACATGAACGCCCCATGGAACTTAAAATTGGCCCTGATATCGCTCTATAGGGCATAAATAAACTAAAACAGAAAGCTGAAGGCGGCACAGAGTCGTTAAAGAAAATGTAAGATTTCCACACCTAATGCAGAATACCACATTTAGAAATCACTGTTACGTAAGCAGAGGCAAAAGTAGAAGCAGTATGAGAGGAGAACAAGACAAACTACACAAAAGCCGGCCGGAGTGGCCTTGCGGTTCTAGGCGCTACAGTCTGGAACGGAGCGACCGCTACGGTTCGAATCATGCCTCGGATATGGATGTGTGTGATGTCCTTAGGTTAGTTAGGTTTAAGTAGTTCTAAGTTCTAGGCGACTGATGACCTCAGAAGTTAAGTCGCATAGTGCTCAGAGCCATTTGAATCACTTTGATCTACACCGAAATTCATTTCAAATTAAGAGCTCTGACAGTTGCGAGGGTGAGAGTGGGGAAGAAAGAAGAGGTACGTGATGAAACGAGAATGGAAAAAGAAAGAAGCATAAATAATAGAACGGGAGCTTTTTTTTTTTACCAACTGTTCGTCTAAAATTGTGGGCCATATGTTTGTGACTATTACAGCGCCATCTATCACAAAGCGAAAAATGTGGTCCAACTATTACATTCATATTTCTCTACGTAATACACGAATATGTAATAAAAATGGGGGTTCCTATTTAAAATAACGCAGTTGATATCCGTTTGACCTATGGCAGCGCCATCTAGCGGGCCAACCATAGCGCCATCTGGTTTCCCCCTTCAAGCTAGACGAGTTTCGTTCTTTGTAGTTTTTTCGTTTGATGCTTATTTCTTGAGATATTTGGCCCGGTCACTATCAATGGAGCACCCTGTACACGACGTTAATGTTTCGGATGTAAAGTTATGAGACGGTTACAAGGAAGTGCTTCAGATAATTCTTAAATACAACAGGGCAAAGAACCGTACCCTGAGTGCAGTGTAGCTTTTTCGAGAGGGGAGCGGCAACAACAGTAGGATTTCGGGATTACGTAGAACTTTTCAAGGCGATCACGCTACTCGACGTTCTTCTTTCCAGATGGAGGTGTGAATTATACTTCAGAAACTGAGTTCCAAAGCAGGGAACATTCTTAAGAGGAGTCAGGAACGACTCCAGTAATATTGCCGTGAAGCAGTTAAGAAATAAGTCCTTTCATGCAGATGTCTCGCTGTTTCAACTTGCAATCACAACTTCTACCTTGCCATCATAAGGAACAACCATTTCTTTAACACGCACAGACACTGCACCACCTGACGGTAGAGAACGTCAAAACTTCATTTGCACTGTGGCATCTTTCGAAGGATAACACAGTGCAGAAAGAATCCGCACCTGAACCGAAGAATTTGCCTCGCGAAGTAAGCAATCTCCGTTCACCACTTCACAGATATTGGACACGTCTCTCGAAAAGATGTCAGTTGCTTTGCCGAATCGATGCCGCTGTTAACCAAAAAGTCGGAACGCGAGTACGCCGCCCTCTGAAGGGAAATGAGTTTCGCTGAGAATACTCTTATCCACCACACACAGTAATAACCGAACGCCGAGTGCTGCCGGTTCGAGGCAACGAGAAGACCCGTCGCCGACGTCGTCTGCTTTCTGTCTCGCCTCCTTCTTTTCCACACCTCCGACACACAGGCGCGCGCCCGCTCGCTCACACACACACACGCGTCCGCGCGCCGAGCAGATCGCAGAAGGATGGTACGGCGCTACGGCGAGACGAGCGCGCTCAGCTCTGGCAAAGCGAGGCAGCGGCAGCTCCGGCGGTCCGGGGTGTGGGGCACACTTGGCAGCTTGTTGCTGGGCGCCTAAGCTCGACTAGAGATTGGCCCGGCTTTCGCCGCACACGCGTGGGAAATTCCGGGAAGAGCGGCGCGGCTGTGTACTCGGAGCTCTCGCGCCGTCGTTGAGGAGGAGGGAGGAGGGGGCGAGAGGGGGTGAGCGAAGAGAGATGAGCAGAGAGGATGCGCAGTTTTGAGGGAGGACGGCTCGCCAGAGGCGGGCGACCGGATTAACCCCGGAGCTCGCAACTCACCTGCGACGGGGGTCGGGGCTGAGCCGGGCCGTTAGCGGTGGAGGCACGCCGCTTCTCCGGGGCGCAGCGCGCCGTTTACACCACACCACACCACCCACCCCCACCCCCGTACCCCGGCCGGTCCGGACGTACATCTCCAGCGTGCCAGCGTGGCCCGGCCCGCGTCTCCGAACCTGCAACGGTGTATGCATACAGCTACACGACGCCGCCACCTCTCGCGTGGATTATACGGGGTGGAAGAAAACATCCTGATAAAAAGAGCAGGGAAGCGCAACTCGCATCGACTTAAACTTTCCAGATAGCCGTGTAGATTTTCATCTCTGTTGATCCACACTGGGTAAAGGACAACGGCCGGCCAAATATTTAATACAGAAAAAACGCGTAACAGCCGTATGTTTCCAGTTCCGGCGTATCATTTATGCCTCCCTCAGGCCGCTATGAACAGTTCGTATAGACCAGAGGTTCGCAACAGCATTTTCTTGAGAACCCCCTCATCGAGCATGATTGATACCTTGTCATATCATAGTATCAAGTACCTGTTGTTGTTGTTATGGTCTTCAGTCCAGAGACTAGTTTGATGCAGCTCTCCATGCTACTCTATCCTGTGCAAGCTTCTTCATCTCCCGGTACCTACTGCAGCCTACATCCTTCTGAATCTGCTTAGTGTATTCATCTCTTGTTCCCCCTCTACGGTTTTTACCCTCCACGCTGCCCTCGAGTACTAAATTTGTGATCACTTGACGCCTCAGAACATGTCCTACCAACCGATCCTTTCTTCTAGTCAAGTTGTGCCACAAACTTCTCTTCTCCCAAATCCTATTCAATACCTCCTCATTAGTTATGTGATCTACCCACCTAATCTTCAGCATTCTTCTGTAGCACCACATTTCGTAAGCTTCTATTCTCTTCTTGTCTAAACTATTTATCGTCCATGTTTCACTTCCATACATGGCTACACTCCATACAAATACTTTCACAAACGACTTCCTGACACTTAAATCAATACTCGATGTTAACAAATTTCTCTTCTTCAGAAACGCTTTCCGTTGCCATTGCCAGTCTACATTTTATATCCTCTCTCCTTCGACCATCATCAGTTATTTTGCTCCCCAAATAGCAAAACTCCTTTACTACTTTAAGTGTCTCACTTCCTAATCTAATTCCCTCAGCATCACCCGATTTAATTCGACTACATTCCATTATCCTCGTTTTGCTTTTGTTGATGTTCATCTTATACCCTCCTTTCAAGACACTGTCCATTCCGTTCAAATGCTCTTTCAAGTCCTTTGCTGTCTCTGACAGAATTACAATGTCATCGGCAAACCTCAAAGTTTTTGTTTCTTCTCCATAGATTTTAATACCTACTCCGAACTTTTCTTTTGCTTCCTTCATTGCTTGCTCAATATACAGATTGAATAACATCGGGGAGAGACTACAACCCTGTCTCACTCCCTTCCCAACAACTGTTTCCCTTTCATGTCCTTCGACTGTTAGAACTGCCACCTGGTTTCTGTACAAATTGTAAATAGCCTCTCGCTCCCTGTATTTTACCCCTGCCAACCTTCAGAATTTGAAAGTACCTAAAAAAGCCAAATTAAGAGTCTTTTTATACGTTTTCTATTATTGGTACATAGAAAAAACATTGACATATTCATTATTGAAAAAATATTGAGCTTAAAACTGCTCCTGCAGGAAGCGGCCAAAACAAAAATCTGTTATCATACAAAATATATTTAATATATTTTTTATTCTAATAACATGCTGCGGACCCCTCTGGCATAGGTCGCTGACACCTGGGGGTCCGCGGCCCACCTGTTGGGAACCACTGGTGTAGACAATTCAACATTTTGATACTTGCGTAACTGGAGCCATCAGTATCTGAATTAAGTGAATTTGTTTTCGGAGTTTTCACTTCAAGCCAACGGCTTTCTTGCAGTGGTACGACCGGTTCCTGTCAGATCACCGATGTTAAGCGCTGTCGGGCTGGGCTAACACTTGGATGGGTGACCATCTGGTCTGCCGAGCTCTGTTGGCAAGCGGGGTGCAGTCAACGAGCCCTTGTGAGGCAAACTGAGGAGCTACTTGATTGAGAAGTAGCGCCTCCGGTCTCGTAAACTGACATACGGCCGGGAAAGCGGTGTGCTTACCACATGATCCTCCATATCCGCATCCAGTGATGCCTGTGTGCTGAAGATGATACGGCGGCCGGTCAGTACCGTTGGACCTTCATAGCCTGTTCTGATGGAGCTTAATTTAGTTTAGTTTTACTGTTCACTTAGAAGACTTCACAAGTAAGCACTCCAAAAAGAAATTCACAGAATCCAGATACTGACGGCTCCAGTTATGCAAGTATCGATATGTCTGTCCGCACATAGAGAGCATAAGGTCCTGAAGACTGCATTGATCACATGCCGAATCTGGTGGTCTAAATAAAATATCTTCTCAAAACATATGCCTGTTTAGCGATTTTTCTGTGTTGAAAATGTAGCTTTCTGGCACCCTATGTATGTAGTCGGTGGGTGCCAGTTATTACAAAGCATGTGTAAACGAATATTCAATGAAGAGCAAATGGTCAATTAATATTTATGTTGAACTATTGGACATGCAATTCTAACTGCTACTTCTTCCGTAATCTCCAGAAAAACGGTAACTTATCTGAAGATCTTAATGTGTCTTTGTTCGTGGCATCATCGGACATCGAATGTACAGCAGGTGTTTCAACCAGGAAATATTACAGAACAAAGGACAAAGGGAACACCACAAACGCATAACAGAAGGTCAATATGTACCTGTTCAGGGTGTTTGTTTAAAGTTGAGACAACTAAAAATCTCGAAAACGACGTATCATACGAAAAAAGTGTTTTAAGCGAAAAATTTTATACTGCTATTTATCTGTGCTACATCTGGCCACTTGCTAACCACCTCTCCTGCATGGACGCGGCAACTTTGTATTTTCATACAGGAAACCCATATTCTTATTGCATTCTACGCCAAAAATTACGCACGATTGACTCAAACTATTGTGTGTCATTCGTGGTAGATGGCGCTGTAATCGACAAATATCGAGTGTGGCTATTCTTGCCATGAAAAACCGACGCATTCCATTCTACATTTCATTTACAATGTAAATGTAAAGTCTTTTGTTCCGACGGTTGACGTTTATCTTCGAAATTTACTTTTCTGTTGTAAATTTGATTGTACAATAAAATATAATTAGACGTTTCAATATCTAGCTGGAATCTACATTCAGCATGAACAACGACATGCAGAGCTGAAAACAGCCATTCCTGAGGTCATCGACAGCATCGATAATCCGACACTTCAACGGATCATGCAGAATTTCTCTATTCGTCTACTCTTCATCATCGCCAATGATGGCAGGCGTATCGAACATGTCATAACCTAAATTCGAATATCTGAATGACGTTTACATGTTGAATAAAGTGTGTGCACGCCGTAGGTTGTAAATAATTAATGTTTTTTTCATATAGTTCAATAATTGTCACCCTGTGCGTACTCACTCGCCAATGTCTGCCTCTGTTCGCAATACAACGAGAGGATTTGACATACTACACATTATGACGTCACAGTAGTTGCAATAGATCTTACCCACTTGAAAAAGATGCCTCCAAATTTCGGACGAATGTTCGTTATATTCCGTATTTCTATGATGTGCAACGTACTGAATGTTATGCTACAGCGAAATACTCAGCACTGATGGAAACAAATTATCTCATTATATTAAAATATTTTATTTTATTATTGAAATCCCATGCATCTGTGGTACGTTACATGTGGGGGAGACAACAAGCTACATTTGTAGCGAGAGAGATGAGTTAGTAACAAATTGTGTAAATTCCCCCTTCTCTCTCCTGAACCGAAAACTGAATACGTGCCTGGTGTCGTGCTGGTGTCACGCTATGGCGAGCGAAGACGGAGGTCAAAACACGGGGCCTGGGCATAGCTTGCGCCTGACAAGCAGTACTTCATGGAATGCTGAGGAAATATGGCGATCACGCACTTCCCGCCACAACCTAATACTGCCGGCCAAATAGTAGCGATGAAGATTTTAACCACCAGCTACCTCACACGATCTCGTTTGCGACCTCGGCTTACGCAAGAACGTATGGGGAAGGGTACACCCAACTACGTTAATCTGTTCTCCACTAAACGAAGTACAACACAGAAAAGAACTCGCCCCCCTTCTAACAGCCGTGTACCGCAAGTCTCTAGAGGAACGGAGGGTTCCAAATGATTGGAAAAGAGCACAGATAGTCCCAGTCTTCAAGAAGGGTCGTCGAGCAGATGCGCAAAACTATAGACCTATATCTCTGACGTCGATCTCTTGTAGAATTTTAGAACATGTTTTTTGCTCGCGTATCATGTCATTTCTGGAAACCCAGAATCTACTATGTAGGAATCAACATGGATTCCGGAAACAGCGATCGTGTGAGACCCAACTCGCTTTATTTGTTCATGAGACCCAGAAAATATTAGATACAGGCTCCCAGGTAGATGCTATTTTTCTTGACTTCCGGAAGGCGTTCGATACAGTTCCGCAATGTCGCCTGATAAACAAAGTAAGAGCATACGGAATATCAGACCAGCTGTGTGGGTGGATTGAAGAGTTTTTAGCAAACAGAACACAGCATGTTGTTATCAATGGAGAGACGTCTACAGACGTTAAAGTAACCTCTGGCGTGCCACAGGGGAGTGTTATGGGACCATTGCTTTTCATAATATATATAAATGACCTAGTAGATAGTGTCGGAAGTTCCATGCGGCTTTTCGCGGATGATGCTATAGTATACAGAGAAGTTGCAGCATTAGAAAATTGTAGCGAAATGCAGGAAGATCTGCAGCGGATAGGCACTTGGTGCAGGGAGTGGCAACTGACCCTTAACATAGACAAATGTAATGTATTGCGAATACATAGAAAGAAGGATCCTTTATTGTATGATTATATGATAGCGGAACAAACACTGGTAGCAGTTACTTCTGTAAAATATCTGGTAGTATGCGTGAGGAACGATTTGAAGTGGAATGATCATATAAAATTAAATGTTGGTAAGGCGGGTACCAGGTTGAGATTCATTGGGAGAGTGCTTAGAAAATGTAGTCCATCAACAAAGGAGGTGGCTTACAAAACACTCGTTCGACCTATACTTGAGTATTGCTCATCAGTGTGGGATCCGTACCAGATCGGTCTGACGGAGGAGATAGAGAAGATCCAAAGAAGAGCGGCGCGTTTCGTCACAGGGTTATTTGGTAACCGTGATAGCGTTACGGAGATGTTTAATAAACTCAAGTGGCAGACTCTGCAAGAGAGGCGCTCTGCATCGCGGTGTAGCTTGCTCGCCAGGTTTCGAGAGGGTGCGTTTCTGGATGAGGTATCGAATATATTGCTTCCCCCTACTTATACCTCCCGAGGAGATCACGAATGTAAAATTAGAGAGATTAGAGCGCGCACGGAGGCTTTCAGACAGTCGTTCTTCCCGCGAACCATACGCGACTGGAACAGGAAAGGGAGGTAATGACAGTGGCACGTAAAGTGCCCTCCGCCACACACCGTTGGGTGGCTTGCGGAGTATCAATGTAGATGTAGATGTAGATGTAGAAATTAATGGAAGACTGGCCTTACCCACAAGAAAGGATGCTACAACGATTTATTTTTCACTGTCGAGTTTAGTGTCGATGAAAAGATAATTTTTTTTCTCCCTGCAGACATACAGAAACAGACTTTTTATCTACGTCCACGAATTCCACGTCATCTCCCTTGTGTGTCGGGAGGAACTTCTCTTCCCACTATCATTTCCGCGCATCTCGTGCATTCGCAAGTGGTAAGCCTCCATATGGTCTTCAGTTTCTGTGATTTCCTCTTCCTGGATACCCTGTGAGACGTATGTGGTAGAAAGTAGTAAGTTGCCCGGTTCTTCTTGACACTTACACTCTCGAAATTTCAACAATAATTCTCTTTGTAAAGGGCAAGGCCATTCCTATAGCATCTGATACTGATTGAACGACCATCTCCGTGACACTTTACTCTCGTAAAGATTATAGCCCCCACCCCAGACGAAAAAGGGAAGTTATAAAAACATTGGTGGAAAGGATTATTAAAATTTGTGAACTGTTTAGTACAAAACGCGGTTAACCACCTATGGTCGATCTTAAGAAGAATAGTTATTGTAACAAGGAGATAGATCGAGATTTTTGCCCTAGAGAGAGAATCAAGTTCAACGAGGAACAAGTGTCACCCAACAGGAACGTTTTCCTTCCGCTTATTAGCAAAATACAGATAGCATTGGGCAGGTACGGAGTTGAAAGTATTTGCAAACCCACCAGGAAAATAAAATAATATTTAAGAATAGCAAAAGATGTGTTTATTTTTTTATTTAACCTGATCTGCTAAGGGCCATCAGGCCCTCCCTTCACATCGGACGAAGCTTTCACACATACAGTATCCACTATACTGTTACCTAAGAAAATGATAATTTTAATATTACAAGTAGTACTAAAATGATCTGAGTGTCTGAAATGGCGATGTGATTAAGTTATACTGTCTATGGACTAACAAAGTACTACTACTACTACTGCAACTACAGTTACTGAGAGTGACATTAGTAATAATAACAACGATAATAATATTGATGACAATAATTGTGACGTTAATAACAAAAATAATAGTGGCAGATGAAAGCAGAATTTATAAATCTAAAAAAGTAGATATTTTCTGATGTAGTGAGCTCTGGGAAAAGGAAAATTTAAGGAGACTTCATGGGCTAAGAATAATAGGAAATAAACCAGATCGGGGTTTAAAACGTGGGTGTACAAGAGTAACGGATGCATACGGTGACAGTGGTTTTCTTATAGTTGCTTTAGAAGTAAACCGGGTATATATAAAATTGCTTGAAGTTGTGGGCTAGTGTATATTGATACCACGGAAAGAAGTGTTCAAACCTATTTAGTTGAACATTAGAGGAACTGACACCTGAGACATGTGGATAAATCGCCCATGTGCACCAAGAGGTTAATCATGAAAGAAAATTCAGTGAAAAAATTTTTTGGGAAATTTCTGGTAAGATCCCAGGCGACCAAACTGCCGAGGTCATCGGTCTCTAGGCTTACACACTACATAATCTAACTTACACTAACTTCCGCTAAGGACAACACACACACAAACTCATGCCCGAGGGAGGACTGGAACCTCCAACGGAGAGAGCCGCGCGAACTGTGGTAAGGCGAATCAGACCGGGCGGCTACCCCGCGGCAGAATACAGTAAGACGAGCTTCATATCGAAAAACACTACCATGCAGAGGCTATTGAGATTTATAAACACCGCAATAATTTTAACAGAAAACAGGAAGGTGTCAAAATAGATAAAATACGGATGTCGACCTCGCACAAACAGGGTGACGGTCAGTTACTTTCAATGAGCAGTTTTGGCACTGCTAGATCTAGTCTCGTAGCCAGCGTGACGTGATGGACTGTGGTACCGTTTACACTGCCTATATTTGGCACTCCCTCGAGTTCTGATTACAATTTGCAGCTTCACCTCTGAGGACATTTCTCACAGCCGGAGTCGAAACGTTAATCTGAATTTTTACCTACACTAAGTGATCAAAAGTATCCGGACATCCCCAAAAACAAACATTTTTTTTTTTTTGGTTGGATTGCGCTGTCACCTACTACGAGGTACTCCATATCAGCGACCTCAGCAGTCATTAGACATAGAGAGAGAGCAGAATGGGGCGTGATCAGGTGATTGGATGTCACTTGTGTCATACGTCTGTACGCGAAATTTCCACACTCCTAAACATCCCTAGGCCCATTGTTTCCGATGTGATAGTGAACTGGAAACGTGAAGGGACAAAAAAATGGTTCAAATGGCTCTGAACACTATGGGACTTAACATCTGCGGTCATCAGTCCCCTAGGCTTAGAACTACTTAAACGTAACTAACCTAAGGACATCACACACATCCATGCCCGAGGCGGGATTCGAACCTGCGACCGAAGCGGTCTCGTGGTTCCAGACTGTAGCGCCTAGAACCGATCGGCCACTCAAACCGGCGTGAAGGGACACAAACAGTACAAAAGCGTACAGCCCGACCTCGTCTGTTGACTGACAGAGACCGCCGACAGCTGAAGAGGGTCGTAATGTGTAATAGGCAGACATCTATCCAGACCATCACACAGGAATTCCAAACTGCATCAGGATCCACTGCAAGTGCTATCACAGTTAGGCGGGAGGTGAGAAAACTTGGATTTCATGGTCGAGTGGCTGGTCATAAGTCACACATCACGCCGGTAAGTGCCAAACGACGCCTCGCTTGGTGTAAGGAGAACGCCTTTGGGATGTTTTGGAACGCCGACTTCATGCCAGGCCTCACCGACCAACATCGATACCTCTCCTCAGCACTCCGTGAAGAATGGGCTGCCTTTCCCCAAGAAACCTCCCAACACCTGGCAGAAGGTATGCCTGCGAGACTGGTAGCTATCATCAAGACTAATGCTGGGCCAACACCATATTGAATTCCAGCATTACTGATGGAGGGCGCCACGAACTTGTAAGTCATTTTCAGCCAGGTGTCCGGATACTTCTGGTCACATAGCGTATTAGCCACGACCTGTCAGACCAGAAGTTTCAAGAGAAGTTAACACTGACAGTGAAAGCCTACACTGCATCATCACAATCAAAGTTTCTCGCAGACAAGCAAGGTTATGAGGTAGGGGCCTTGCGAAGCAGAGACACGAATGAAGCAGCAAATTTTTTCCCCGACTGTTCCAAGTCAAGAGCGGTACGTGGATTTCACGAGAATGCTGTGTGTATTTTAAGACCATCTGGCTGAAGAACAGCAATTTGGCTGCTACTACTGCGGCTCCCGTGTGAAAGAAATGAAATGATCAATAAAGAAAGAAGAGGAGTCAGCTTGGGACAAGAGGACTTGGAGCGCTACGAGTGGTGGGAACGGTGTGTCTTACGGCCGGACGGCGCCGGTGAGCCGCTAAGAACTTGCCAGGGATGCGCCTGGAGAGGTTCCCGGTTAGAGCCGGCCCGCCGCCTCACCGCTCGGCGGTGGCCGCAAATCAGCGGCAGGTGGCGCCGAGACGTTTCATTAAGGGGCCGCCGCCCCAGACCCCGCAGCGGCGCCCCACGAATTAGAATTCGCGCGGCAGCGTCGGGTCGGCCTGTAAATCCCGCCGCCCGGGAAGGGGCATTAGTAACGCGGGACCGCAGACACCTGGGCCGGCCCAGGACGGGGTAGGCGCTCAAAGGCGGCGGCGTCCGCCACCCGCTTGCGTGGGGCGAATCCCACAACTGCCTCCTCTCAGCGTCACAGGCAGGGGGCAGAGAAGCCGGGAGCAGCATTGCTCAAACTCAATGTCGCACGCACTCTTGCGCTTCTACAGGAAGACTGCAGCTCTTCGTCCTTCACTGCCTTAAACAACTGAAATGTACAGGAGTTGGAAAAAAAATGTAAACACCGTGATAAATAAATATCTGAACATCAATGAAGATGCTGACCTGCAGCTTGCACTGTTGTATTTGACCACGTATGGCACCTCTGCAAAGTCCTCAGAGCGTTACACCTGTTAGTCGTGATCAGAACAGTGCTCCGTGCAGTTGTGAGTGCGTTATGTCACAGCTAAGTGAATTACAACGTGGGCAAGTTGTTGGTGGTCGTATTGTGGATGCTTCAAAATGTTCAAATGTGTGTGAAATCCTATGAGACTTAACTGCTAAGGTCATCAGTCCCTAAGCTTACACACTACGTAACCTAAATTATCCTAAGGACAAACACACACACTCATGCCGGAGGGAGGACTCGAACCTCCTCCGGAACCAGCCATTGTGGGTGCGTCCGCAACTGAGATAGTCGAAGTGTTTCGTGAGGCACCGCATGCGAGATTTAGACCGCATGCGGGGAAAGCGGAACAAGATCAATCGCTAAGTGTCTACGAGGACGGAAGTTGCTGACATCAAAACCTCCAGGTGTCAGACACTCAGTTTGTTACCAAAGGTAACCAAAACACCTATTTAGTTCGTGTTACGTGCTGTCGTCCTGTAGAATATGAGTAAGCGGTAGTTGAAAGTAACACCAGAACTACGAAGCACAAGAAAAGTGTGTAAGTTGGCATAGCTTGAGATCGTCGTGCCAAAGAGTCCGCGTTCAAACTCCACTGCTAACAATTTTTTTAACTGTTTACGCGTGGAACTGTTATGTGCAGTTTACTTCACACAATTCTTCGTATACAGACTGCCAAGAGAATGTCACTGTAAACTCCAAACAGCCCTTTACTTGGCCTAAACATGTTGTCTCTTATGACACTTTCACGCATAATACAGCAAAAGAAAGTCCTCATTGGGGTTTGAACCCAGGACCTTTTTTACGACGATCCAGAGCTCTACCAACTTCCCCACGTAAACTATGATATACAATTACTCATATGTACGCTTTTCCTGCGCTCCGTACTTCTGACGTTATTTTTAATCATCGTTTACGCCCGTTCTACTGGACGACAGCACATAGTACGAAATGAATCAGATTTTTGGTTGATACTCTATCGGCATACAGCGTTTGGTACCGATCTGAGTGTCTGGCATCTGGAGGTTTGGGTGTGACTGGTCACCACACTCGGTCACTGAAGAGTATCCTGGCGAAGAATAAAACGACGACAGCTGCAGAAGTCATTGCAGAACAGAATGTCACACTCGCGAACACTGTAAGCACAAAAACAACATGAAGATAGCTCCATAAGCTGGGAAATGCAGGACTAGCTGGAAGTCCGCTCATCAGTGATGCAAATGCTCGTAATAGCTAAACGTGATCCAGAAGCTATAATCCTTGGTCTTTGGAGCGATGAAAGAACGTCATTCGATCGAATGAGTCTTCTTCCACACTGTTCCCAACTTCTGGCCGAGTTTATGTCCCAAGAGTCAGATAAGGCAGAGTTCAAAAAATGGTTCATATGGCTCCAAGCACTATGGGACTTAACATCTGAGGTCATCAGTTCCCTCGACTTAGAACTACTTAAGTGCTGATATTCTGTAAATACAGATGTTCAAAAATGGTTCAAATGGCTCTGAGCACTATGCGACTTAGCTTCTGAGGTCATCAGTCGCCTAGAACTTAGAACTACTTAATCCTAACTAACCTAAGGACATCACACACATCCATGCCCGAGGCAGGATTCGAACCTGCGAGCGTAGCGGCCACGCGATTCCGCACTGAAGCGCCTAGAATCGCTCGGCCAGAGCGGCCGGCAGGCAGGTATCATTAACCATTTGGGCTCTTGTCTGACCCCGACAGTCGCCATATCTCAATATTATTGAGCCTTCGTGGTCTTCTTTGGGGAGAACGGTGCGTGGTTGCCTCCATCATCATTACCTGAACGTATCACTATTTTACAGGAAGAAAGACGTAAGATTCTCTTCAAAACCATACAAGGACTTGTGTTTATCCGTTCCGAGAGGACTGGAAGCTGTTTCGAATATCAGCGACTTTCCTACGCATTAGTAGACGTGCTAGTGTGTTGCGGTTTTTGGTGTTTATACAATTTGTCCAACCCCTGCACTTTGTTGTTTTCTTAATAAAGGCGAGTATAGGTCAAGTGCTCTGCCAGTCTGAAGGAATAAGTACCAATAAGTAGAAACACTGCCTCTAAAAAAGTGAATAACACAACTTGAATAGAAGATTTGTTAACTGAGAACGCATTGATGGAATTTTCTCCTTTCTGATACTGCATAGCCCTTACCATTCCCAATTTAACACATATGCACTACTTGAATGTTCAGTACAACAAATTTAAAAAATTGCAAACAACAAAATAAACAAAGTTAATTTGTTTTCTACACACTTTTCAACCAATGCAGTCTTCGGCTATGCATATTGGCTGCTGCGACCCCACCGAACTCCGCCACGCTACATTTACAGCTTACGGTTAAGGATAACAGTCACAGATTGTCTGACAACCACGAAGCTGCCTTCCATTAAAGAACTTAGTGCCTCACCACGCTAGCTGCCACAGGCTCAGAGAGTAGAAGTGTGTAGAAGCGTGTCTTCCTTGATGGAATGATATATGCGATGATTGAGCAAGAGGAGCTGGGGTGGAGGTGGGCGAAGAGCAGGGCAACAGCATCTTTTCAATGTGCATGTTTACATTTTATTTTTAGCCGGCTTCTGAGGGCCCCGATAATCATACAACCTTTACGTCAGTTATTCTCATTTGTTGTTTCCTTGGCTTAAGCCACAGATTCGTCATCAGTTCATGGTGACTAACACTGCTTTTATCGTCTCGGAAACTTACGAATCTCACTACAGTGGTTCTGAAGATGTTTCGGTATTGTGTGTCTTCTGGTTGCTCCTATTTCCTCTAGATCAGCTTTAACTTTCATATACCATCACTCTTGTTGTTTTCGAGTCTTACACTGTGTCCCTTTTCTTACGAAATTTTGCTGTTATAATTTGGATCCAGAATATTGTAATAAGGCCTATTCCACTTATATTCTAGTTCTGCCAGTAAACGCATGTAAGAGACGAGAAGACATGTAGATACCAAGCAACATGCACGGTGCGAAATATTAAACTGTTCTTCCATAAGACAAGACAGTATTACACTGTGTTTTTGCGGGTACAGTTGCATAGAAGCTTGACTTCATGGAAACCAAGAAATTGCCCTACTACACAGAAATATCAGCTGCACGTCGGATGATGAACAAGTGTTCGTACATCAGCAGCATTATGCAATATAAGAAAAAGAGATGAGACTCACTGACGGTAAAATTTCACAGAAATATCTTCGGTTAGAAAAGAAGGAAATTGTGTCTGCTCAAAACATTTCAAAACATATGAGGGTTGGAAGTTTAATAGTAGCAACTATTTATTTACAGCTCGTACAAAATAGATACGTGTTTCAACGTTGTACTGACCGTCAAAGTAGTCACCATCATTCTATATAACGCCTGCGATGTGGAAGTCATAGTATACTCTTAGCAGTGCCAGTTGTGTTGACAGCTGGTCGTAGGTTGTGTTCCAAAAATTAACAGCTTAGAGACACAAGTAATGACACTTTCTGCAGGAACTGAGCACATTTTGCAGGACAACGCTCAAGCACGTACAGTGCAAGCTGCTACTGATTTGTTTGACTGATGGGGCTGCTAAGTGATATACCACCTACTGCATTCCCCTGACTTAAGCCCTCGTGAGTTAAACTCGATTTGTAAACTGAAGGAAGCACTTCACGGCATTCGCTTCAGCACTGCTACAAATTCGTCGGGCAATAGACCGTGCCACTCGAACTGTCAACACAACTGCCACTGCTAAGAGTTCCTACGGCTTCCACATCTCTGGCAACGGGTTATACACAATGCTGGTGACTACTTTGAAGATCAGTAAAACTTTGAAACACGTATCTATTTTGTACGAGCTGTAAATAAATAGTTGCCGCTATTAAAGTTCCAATGCTCGTATCTATTTGATGCACAGTATTCTCAGTACTTCTTCAATAAAGTTAACAGCAGTAAGGCTCCTTACAAATTAGTGACTGTGTAAACGCAAGGGGACAGTGATTTTAGTTTTTCATAAACTTCCGGTGTGAACGGTCGAAACCAAGAAAAGTGTATATAATCCAGTGCAGACTTTTCGTTCGCCTTGACGTGATAAATAGCAGAATGAGTTATCTATATTAGTATGATGAATGGTTAAAACTCCAATGCAGTCACCTGGACAACAAGACAAACAATACAACAAGGACAACAAAAGTGTGATTTTCATGTTCCATGTAATTATTGACCCGATTTAAAAATTTAAAATTCTGTCATATTGTACTGATTAAGAGCTATGATCTTAAATTTACAGTTTAACACAACAAGGCAAACATTAAATATGTGTCATACCTGTTCTTTTGCACATGTCTGAAAAAACAGGCACCACATACATACACAGTCGTTTGTGAAAATTTCAGCACTGAAAAGGAATTAGCCGAATAGTGCCACACTTGGTGGAAGTAGCGGCGGGTGTACAAGCAATACGTGATACGATTTTCCGCGAGGTGGGATACACGTAGACCGAGCACAGCCCTATCGTGTCGGTCCGATAGGATCGGTGTTGCGCCTAATGTAGTCGGTGAAGCTGTCACACAAGGTGGAAACAATACAGTGAGTGCCATTATGCCTCGTCGACGTCATATCGGCATGTGAGCGACTTCGAACGGGGCAAAATGACCGGTCTCCGGGAAACGAGGTTGTCATACCGTGACATTTCGGCTCGCACAGGGCATTCTGCTACGACAGTGATGCGTATGGGAAGCGGTGGATAGAGCAAGGTCGTACGCAGCGACGAGCGAGAACTGGACCACGGAACATGACCACAGCACGGGATGACCGTCATCTTGTCCGCATGGCCATGACGGACCGTACAGCGTCACACACAGTGTTGGCTCGTCGCTGGAGCACTGCAACAGGTGTGAACTTGTCTGCATCGACGGTTAATCATCGTCTCATGCAGGTTGGAATGGTTGCACGCATGCCACTACGTCGGCTGGGGCGCTGAGTGGCAACATGTAAACTTTTCGGGTGAGTCCCGCTTCAACGTGTCCTACAGTTATGGCCGCATACGTGTCCGGCGGTACAATGGTCAGCGCAACATGGAGGGCTGCACTGTGGAGCTGCATAGCGGACAAACACCAGGTGTGATGGTTGGGGGCGCCATTGGTTACAACAACCGCCGGCCGGTGTGGCCGAGCGGTTCTAGGCGCTTCATCTGGAACCGCACGACCGCTACGGTTGCAGGTTCGAATCCTACCTCGGGCATGGATGTGTGTGCTGTCCTTAGGTTAGTTAGGTTTAAGTAGTTCTAAGTTCTAGGGAACTGATGATCTCAGAAGTCCCATAGTGCTCAGAGCCATTTGTTACAACAACCGATTTCGCCTCGTACGTATTGCGGGCACTTTGAACAGCAACCGGTACCTAACGGAGGTTGTGGAGCTTGATGTACTCTCCCTGCTGCAGTCTTCTCCACAGGCCACATTAGAACAGGACAATGACCTGGCACATATTTCGAGGAATGTACAGGCCTTCTTCGAAGAGCGACGGGTACTACTGCTTCTCTGGCCTTCACGTTCGACAGGCATGTCGCCCATTGAACATGTCTGGGATATAGTTGGTCGGCACCTGGTGCGTCACGGTCCTCCAGTTACTGGTGTCACGGATTTGTGGGCTCGGATACAAACTGCGTGGAGGGAAATCCTTTAGGAACGTATTCAGAACCTTATTGATTCAATGCCACGATGTATAGCAGCTCTAATTGCAGCGCATGGTGGCCACACGACATACTGAATGGTAGGACTCAAAGGACATGTACAGGTAATCGTTTATTGCTTGTCATGTACCTAACTTGTGGTATTAAGTTAATTGAATTGATGCGTATCCTTCTTCGTGTTGCAATTTCCACAAACGTTAATGTATAATTAAGGCGAGGACCGCCAATGGTCCCTTCATTGTGGATGCAAACCAGGCTCAAACCCTTACGGGAATCGGCGAAATGCCGCGAGTAACGAGAATAACGCGTAAGGGACACTACATTAGTAGTGTGTGGATAAATTGAGAATTTAGGTCCGACGGGAGACGTGCGAGGATACTCCGCACAGTTTCACTGCACACAGTGTCCGGATGGCGCAGTGGTCAGCGCGTCTCCTTTACTAAGCAGAAGGCCAGGGTTCCAGTCCTGATCGGCCACAAATTTTCAACTTTCCCCATTGATTTATACCAATACCCACTCACGGCCAGTGTCTCTAATTCTTCTGTGTCTAAACACGTAAGAAAGACAGAGACCGTGTACATGCCTTGGGGCAGCTTAACCCACAGAGCGCAAATTGCGCCCTTATTTCAGAACAAAGACACTTAGCGACTTCCAACAAACTTCACTCATAATATCAAACCATTTAGAAACATTTTCTCGCTAATACCCCCACACAAAATAATTTGTAACACATTCTGCAGACTTTACCCAGGTATGTCAATGCATGTACCTGCAAAATTACGTCACTGTACGACTCTTACTTGTTAGTCCCGGAGTTAAGACGTCATAAACATTGAGATGCGTGAAAAACTAGCTTTTTTTTATTACTGTAGAGCAAATTACCAAGGCTATAGTCGCCGAGTGTTTAGTAATGAGAGCACTTAGCGGTTTCAGACAAACTGTACACATAATTTGAAACGTTTTCTTATTTTTGTTTTCTTTAAAGAATCGGGGCAAAGCTTTTTTAATTTTCTTTTTTAAAGAAAGGTGGATTGCGGTGGGGTGAGGGATTACTGGCAGATTCCGAAATCGGTGCCCAGTGTATGATAGAAAGTAATCGTCAGTAAATGATGTAGACTTCCGGATGAGTGTTGAAATACGTCCATAGAAAATCAACCAGGCCAAAACATAAATCAAAGTAATAAACTGATGAAAAATATTTATAAGCTAAGAAATATGTAAATAACAATTATAGTCTGTAAGAGAAATGTTAAGAAAAATGTTTTGTAAAATTTACTTAAGTTCTTTGCATATCGATGGTGACAGTGAAGTATCCCCACCAAGCTCTTTTTGTTGGCGTGAGAGCCCCCTCGTTGATACATAGGCAGCGCGGCGAGAAGCGCGCAGCATTGTCGATAGAACACTCTTGAGTCAAACTTCGTGCAGTGAAGCTGTGTGTAGAAACAGAGCGGTGTGCCTGTTCGCCACCAGCTATATATTACTTGAAGAATACTATAATTATATAACTGGTAATTGTTTACGAATTATTAAAAATCGACGTCATAAAGACATCAAAGGTATTTAAGCGCTAACTGCATATTGTAAGTTCGTTGTTAAATTTTTAATCTGTTTTATGTAAACGATCCCCAAACTAAATAAATTGAATCATTATAAAGAGTTAAAAATTTATATTAAATCATTTTCAGAATAGATCAGTTTATCTCAGCCAGTATCGTATTATTCTTCATTGAACCCAGTAATTACAAGATTTAACTTTTGTTCAGTTTTCTCAATTCTTTTTTATTTAGTAATGACATTGAATGTTGCACCAGTAACTCAATCAAAAAATTAAATGAATAATAAGGACAGTAGTAGCTCACATATTTGCAGTCCTAGTAAATGAATGCCAACCCAAATAATTATCAACAATAGGTCAGAGTGAGTATATTCAGACATGCAGTCAGATGACGTTATCCAGAGGCGACCCACTAAAATAAAAGGTATCGAAAATATATATGTGTGTGTTTTCAAGTTCACTTCATAGACAACCAGTACTAATGGCCACGACGTAAGCTTACGTGCTCACGTCGAAATAATCTTCCTTTGATCAGTCACATTAATATTGTTCCCAATAAAGGCACAAGGCGTTCAACATTGTGTACGCTAAAGACTATCAGATCAGACAAAAGCAAGTCCAGACACGAAAGCTGCAAGGCACAAAAAGTTCAGTTCTCTTTCTTTCCATATAATGAAATTATTTGATTCCAGAGGGGAAGGTTATCGTCTAAACGCATTAAGTTCAATCGTTATTTCTTTTATGTATTCGACGGGAAGGTTTCAGTGTGTATCACTGTACACCACGATATATGGAAAAAGCATTTGTACTGCAATAGATGTCAAATGGCTGATGATAGTTATGGTGATCATGATGGACTATGGGGAGAGCACATTGTTGGTTCCCTTTCTTCTCGCCCTGCATTCTGTGTTCGTCAGTGTCAGGATTCAGCAATCAGCAACGTTGTTTTTCCAGGCCAGCAGACGTCCAATCTTGTAGGACAAAGAAGCGATCCGGAAATTTTCGGACCCGTAGCCGCAGACGTAAACGAGCGTTAATGAACGGCGTGCTGAATATTTACCAACTTAGCGGGGCTAGTTAACGCGCTCGGAGCGGCCTTGTGGCAGGCGGGGTGTGGCAGCTGACCAACCAGTGGACCGCGAAATGGGAGGAGGAGGAGGAGGAGGCGGGGGGAACAGATGGGAAGAGGGAGCGGGGGCCAGCCGGCGTTCCAGACCGGCTCGCGCGCTCTGCTGGAAGGAGCGCCGCCTCCTTTGGGAGGCATAACACGGGGCAGTAATTGCGACCTTTCTCTCGTTACCCGCGCTGACTCACGGCAGAGGGCGGCCGAGAATAATTAGATCATTTATTGCGCCCTCGTCGCGGCGCGCTCGCTAAGTGAGCAGTGATTCAGTTTGTCTTCGTAATTGCTGTCGCAATCTGTCTGGCGGCGCGCGAGTGTACGCGAGAAAGCGTTCTGCAAAAAACGCTAAAAGTGCCGAGCGCCGTGGGAAAGGGGAAGCAGAATCGCCCGCGTACGGCCATCTCCTGCACGAGGCGGCGACAGACCGCGTTGTTTTCAAACTGAGGGGGCTGCTCCTGCGAAAACTGTAGCGTGCGAGGACTGCAGTTCAATTTGATGCAGTCCGCTTTCAAAAGCTACAGAAGCGGCAGCTGAAAGAACAACCTCAGCTCTCACTTTCGGCTGTGCAGAACATTGTGTCTGCCTGTTCTCAAATGGCTCTCAGCACTATAGGACTTGAAATCTGAGGTTATCAGTCCCCTAGGACTTAGAACTACTTAAACCTCACTAACCTAAGGACATCACACACATCCATCCCCGAAGCAGGATTCGAACCAGCGACCATAGCAGTCGCGCGGTTCCAGACTGAAGCGCCTAGAACCGCTCGGCCACTGCGGCTGGTGCACCTATTCTCAAGCAGCAGACGTATCTCCCCGCAAAACTGTCTCCTATTTAAGAAAAAAACGCAACTAAACTATAATTAAAATTAAGAAAAATTAGAGAGAGTGTACAGACCCATACCACAAGTGAATTTCAGTACATTCTTGGGCGATACTGTCTCCAAATATCATACTTGCTACGAGATAAATACTGAAAAATTTGCAAAAAATGTAGTTTTCGAAGCATTTAAGCAGCAACCACAACGCGATACGAACCTTTGGATAGATATATTGCTGCATTGCTGCAGACGGTCGTTTGGTAACAAATAAAAGAAATATGCTTACCGAAAAAAAACGCAACACCAATAAGGAGTTGTGCAACATAAACGAAACGTGGTAGGCATCTCTTTACATCTGAAAGATGAGGTCTATTCAAATTTCGTGCTAGTCGGATAAAAGTGGCGCTAGGAGCGCCTTTATGAGGATGCAAATCAGGTTTGCTTTAAATACACAGTGTGGTGGTCATGAGCGCTAGTTACCTTTAAGATTTGACGTGGTGAGTCGATGTTAGTAAAGAATGCCTTTAAGGCGACAAAGAAATCACTATGGACAGCTCACTGAGTTTGAAGGAGGTCTTGTAATAAGGCTACGAGAAATTAGATGTTCCTTTTGCGATATTGCAGAAAGACTTGGCAGGAATGTAGTCACGGTACGTGCTGATGGAAGCGGTGGTCACGGGAATGCACAGTGGTACTGCTACCGAGATGGACGACTATCGTGTACGGTTTGTGGCTCTGAAGCGTAACCTGCAACTGCAGCAGCTATTTGGGCAGCAGTTGGAACCACGGTACCACAACAAAGTGTTAAAAATCAGTTACTTCAAGGTCACTCCGAGCCAGACGTCCTGTAGCGTGTTTTCCACTGACCCAAACCACAGCAATTTGCGATTTCAATGGTGTCAAGCGAGAGCTCATTGTAGGGCAGGGTGAAGATCTGTTATTTCTGATGAAGCTGATTGCGCGTCGGTGCCATTGTTGGCCGTATGTTGGTTACAAGGCCAGTTGAGGGCTAAACACACTCTACCTACATTTGCAGTTATGGTCTGAGATGCTATTTCGTACGACACCAAGAACTCTGTCATGTTTATGCCACGCAACCTGACTGCAAGTCCGTACGTCAGTCTGGTGATTCGCCCTGTTGTTTTGCTATTCATGAACAGCATTCTACGGGGTGCTTTCCAACAGGATAACGCTCCCCCAAATACCGCTGCTGTAACCCAGGGAGTAACGCTCTACAGAGTGTCGACATGGTGCCTTCACCTGCTGGATAACCAGATCTGTCTCCAGTCGAGCGCATCATCGGATGAGAACTCCAGTGCTATCCCCAACCATTCAGTCCCTTTATTGACCAACAAGCTGCAACAGGCGTGGAACTCCATTCCACAAACTAACATTCAGCAATTGTACAACACATGCATGGTTTGCGTGCTTGTATTCAAGATTCTGGCAGTTACACTTGTTATTAGTGTACCATCATTTCACTTTTGCGATTGCTTATCTCGCACTTACATTAACCTGTGCCCTTGCAATGTTAATCACTAAATATGTACCAAGACAAATGCATTAAGAGGACCACACCCTGCCTATCTAACCCATGTTAATTTTGGCAAGTATTTGACCCATTTCTGAAAAAAACTATTTGATGCAGGACCTTAATATTTTTACTGTGTGTTACATGATGCTAATAGAGTCAGCTGTGTTTTAATATACTTTATCCATTTTATAGTTTTTAAGAAATACAATTTTAAATATATTAACAAAAAATATTAATTTTTTCTGCAGAAAATATTTTTTTGTGAACTTCCTAATATGGGAATATTACTGAATGTAGTACCAGAGGTGACTTTTTATGTTATGCAGAGTCTCTGACAATTTCATTCATTTATCTATGATAGTTTATGATATAATGGGGCATATGTACTGAAAATTTTAGTTTGTGGGAAATTGACTTTAAAGAAAAAACTTTTGAAATTTGTTACTTACAGTTAATTGCAACTGTCCTGCTGCATATGATGGCCCTTCTTTGGCCTCTAGCAGGTCTTATAGCTCTTTTTCACCTTCCTGGATGTTTGTCTTGCTTTCTTGGTCATATTAGATGCAGACCTGTCTGCATTGGCTATCCTCATTTTATCGCGATGTTGCGGCCCAATGATCATATTTCCACCAGGATTAATTCCCAGCTTTTTCGGTACCCAACACTTTCCAATATTACCACAGTTGAATGTAATAAGAGCATCATGAACTCCTAGTATCATTGTATGCATGCCTACAAATACAGTTTTAGGAAGGCGGTTCCAAATTATGCTGTTGAAACATTCATTTCTGTGTCTGCCCATGCAGACATTTCCTTAGAAGGTCAGGATCAGAGAAGTCTCTGAAAATAGGTTTAAATGCCGCAATAACAGCATCAGGAAGAGAATGCTGGTGAGAATAAGATTCTCCAGTTGCCTGAGCCCTATTGTATTTGCACCACGAATTTTCTCCTGATGGACACAATTCATGACATGGTTTATCATCAGTAGAGGAGTGACGGAAGAATATGGCCCAAACATCTCTCTTCATTGCCTCCAGATATTCTTTATTTCTCCTAATTGCCTGCCCATAGTATTCTAGCAAGTTTTCTATAACAACTACCCGCAATCACACTTGAACAAAACTAACCGCGTGTTTGAAAGCGTGTTGTTTACAAACAACAGAAACAAAAGAATACCGACCGTTGCATTCCAAGGATAGCCAACACACTCGGGAGTAAAAAAAGAATCCCCTACATTGCACGTTAGGGATATAAAGATCTAAAATATATGCAGAAAAGTGGGTGACAGAAAAGTGGGCGTGGCACATAAACAAACGTGTTAGGAAAATGCTCTTTAAATGCTCGAAAACAAATTTTTTCAGCAAAATCATTTTAGAGCACTTAAATAAAACCTTAATCTGTCGAAGTATGATGAAAACAGAAAATCGATTGTTTTCTACCTGAACCATGGTGTGGTCCCCTTAATTTTTTTCCGTAAGTGCATTTCGATTAGTTGAGGACTTTGAAAGGTCTCTGTTGGATTCCTTTCATGTTAATTTCTTAAAACTGTTGTCATTTACGGCATACATTCCACTTCTAAATTTACTGTGGTATTTCTGACTATCTGGGAGCAGTGGAACGTGTTACTTTTACACATAATCAAGAACGACCTGTCACACTACTACACTTTAAAACACAGTTTATATGTAATTCATGTCACACAGTCTCATACGGAACCTACATCAGCTTTTTTTATATACTGTGTATGATAAGATACTGTCATCCCCCTTCCCTTATGTGTGAAAGGATGAATGAGCAAATGTATTTCTAGTTGCATGCTCGGTGGTAGCAGACAAGCCTGTCTGCTACAGAACAATAGGACCAACGTCAGAACAGGTAGCTACGCTTTCAGCCTAACTGAAAATTTAATCACCTTTATTTCAGGTTTAGATCTAAAATATCTAATGTTATCTTAAATTGCAACGCAGTGTAATTCGAGTGTGAAGTTCTGAATATCTTCCAGTAGTTGCTTTGTCACTACTTTGTGATTAAAGTGGAGCCACGTGTGGATGATCCGTAAACCTAACTAGGATCATCAATCTTAAATGCGAATGTGCGCAAGATTGTAACGTCTCGTCTTGACAATATTTTTCAATATAGCAACTTTTCTTTATGTTCAACCCACGTGGGGTGTACTTTGTGAGACCAGTACCACGTGCTTATACAATTGTTTGACCCATCAGGTTAATAGTAAGACGATAGTAACCAGTTCGAGGTTTTTCTTTTGTAAATTGTGTTTCGATGTAATTTATTTTAATTATCAAAATTATTGTGGAGTTACACTCTTTGTGTAAACCAAGTTGACCACTTGAAGCATGTAGTGTAATCATCAAAGTAGCCCTCAGCTATTCTTTTCGGGAAGATTTCACAGAGAATTAGTATGAATTTAGTATATAAGTGTGTGGTAATTACATGACGGACAGGATTGCGCTACGAACGTAACTTCTTTGGGTGAAAATTGAATCGGTTGGTTGTGGTTAATTTCCTCTTGCATATGTTTCAACGTTCTTCGTGTGTTATTTTAGGAATGCAGCGTTGTATGCAGTCTCCCAATCTTGGCTCCATATTTGATGTGTTCCGTAAGATTACAAACTCACATTTTCACAATCCTAAATAAGGCACCAGTTTAGTTATGAATCAAGTTTAATATGCTGAAATGTTAACGGAACAATGATCAATGTTAAAATAAATGTCCAAATATAAGCTGATTTATTTCTTTTTTTAAAATTGTCTTATATATATATCACCGGTTGTCTTAAGATGACTATTAAAAGATTATAATTAATGTTAGTCTGGTTGGGAATTTGGTAAGCTAGACTGGATACCTGGTGAAAGAGTTGCTCAGTAATGCAAGGTTAACTTCCCCAGATAGCTCACAGCTTTTAACCCACTTTTATTGTCTTGAATATCAGCATCGCTTTCAGAACAAATTAATGCAACAATATTGTAAGTTCTCAAGGTTTGACGAGGTAAGTTTGAAGATTCTTCTCAGACGGGAAAATCGATCGCGTGAAAGAGGCTTTAACGGTCTGCTCAGAGTATGACGATGGCCACCCCAAGTAGCGTGCAGTCGCCCGCAGCGGCTGTCGCGGGAGCCCGGGGCGTTTGCGACGCTGCCACGGGCAGATTGGGGCGCCTGGCGTCAGACGTGGGAAGACGGGGCGCGCGCTGCGTCGCGTCTCCTGGCCCGTGGCGAGGCGCGAGAGCGTCGCGGCGTGGCTAACGCGCGGCGGGCGACATCGGCCGCCACTCCGCAGCCGTGGGAACCCGCAGCCAGCAGCCGGGGACCGACTTAATGTCGGCGGCCGCGGACTCTTCTTCAGCCGTCCGCCGGATCTCGCGCTGTTCACAAAGTGCCTATCCTTGTACGTCGCACGCAACTGTATTTACACTGAAACCAGTCCAATCACAGCCAGTTGCAAATATCTCCCGCACATGCATGTGAATGTAGATGTGTGGTCATAATCGACGTGGTATAAGTACACTTCTGATTAATGGTGTTGGGACAGCAACCAGCCACAAATTTACTTTCATTCCTTTATTCAAAGGGTACCGCTACCGGTATCGAATCGTTGTGATTCACCCTCAGACGGTTTACACGCTTTCTTTATGACATGTGGTGACATTATTGCTTTGAGAAACCTGAAGTTAAAATTCACATGGTTTCAGAATTGTCTTGAGAGAGGAAAATGGAATTTCCCCACTTCACTTGCATACGATTTTGACACATACACTACTGGCCATTAAAATTGCTACAGCACGAAGATGACGTGCTACAGACGTGAAATTTAACTGACAGGAAGAAGATGCTGTGATATGCAAATGATTAGCTTTTCAGAGCATTCACACAAGGTTGGCGCCGGTGGCGACACCTACAACGTGCTGACATGAGGAAAGTTTCCAGCCAATTTCTAATACACAAACAGTAGTTGACCGGCGTTGCCTGCTGAAACGATGTTGTGGTGCCTCGTGTAAGGAGGAGAAATACGTACCATCACGTTTTCGAATTTGATAAAGGTCGGATTGTAGCCTATCGCGATCGCGGTTTATCGTATCACGAGATTGCTGCTCGCGTTGGTCGAGATCCAATGACTGTTAGCAGAATATGAAATCGGTTAGCTCAGGAGGGTAATACGGAACGCCGTGCTGGATCCCAACGGCCTCGTGTCACTAGTAGCCGAGATGACAGGCATCTTATCCGCATGGCTGTAACGGATCGTGCAGCAGATGGGGACGTTTGCAAGACAACAACCATCTGTACGAACAGTTCGACGACGTTTGCAGCAGCATGAACTATCAGCTAGGAGACCACGGCTGCGGTTATCCTTGACGCTGCATCACAGAAAGGAGCGCCTGCGATGGTGTACTCAACGACGAACCTGGGTGCACGAATGGCAAAACTTCATTTTTTCCCATGAATCCAGGTTCTGTTTACAGCATCAAGATGGTCGCATCCGTGTTTGGCGACATAGCGGTGAACGCACTGGCGTATCACCCGGCGTGATGGTATGGGGTGCCATTCGTTACACGTCTCGGTCACCTCTTGTTCACATTGACGGCACTTTGAACAGTGGACGTTACATTTCAGATGTGTTACGACCCGTGGCTCTACCCTCCATTCGATACCTGCGAAACCCTACATTTCAGCAGGTTAATCCACGACCGAATGGTGCAGGTCCTGTACGGGCCTTTCTGGATACAGAAAATGTTCGATTGCTGCCCTGGCCAGAACATTCTCCAGATCTCTTACCAATTGAGAACGTCTGGTCAATGGTGGCCGAGCAACTCTCTCGTCACAATACGCCAGTCACTACTCTTGATGAATTGTGGTATCGTGTTGAAGCTGCATGGGCAGCTGTACCTGTACACGCCATCGGAGCTCTGTTTGACTCAATTCCCAGGCGTATCAAGGCCGTTATTACGGCCAGAGTTGGTTGTTCTGGGTACTGATTTCTCAAGATCTATGCACCCAAATTGCGTGAAATTGTAATCACATGTCAATTCCAGTCTAATATGTTTGTCCAATGAATTCCCGTTTATCATCTGCATTTCTTCTTGGTGTAGGAATTTTAAGGACCAGTAGTGTATATTGCACGTCTGTGGCATTGCAGGTATAGGGCTGTATTGGCGTATGTAATAATTGTAATGAATTTGATATTTGTGCTCTCGCAGACACATGGGATCACTGAGGAGTGAGCAGTACAGTACAGCCATACACACTGCACGATGCCAGTTATGGTGGTGTACTTTACGACTCCATGGATATGGAGCTGATGGATCGTGATATGAAGTTGATGGATCGTGAAGTAGACGGTTACTCATTCCACACTACCAACCTGTCTTACTGGGCAACCAATGTAGCAGCAGAGGTTGGGTCCACGACCCCTTTCGCTACATCACTGCACAATGCAGATAGTGAGATGGGGTACAACTGACGATGGACAGAGTCAGGGCAGCTTTGCCCACGGATGCATTCAACACATGCGTTACACACATCTCCCCTCCTCCCAATCTCTCTCTTTTCTCCCCTCATGCTCAGTGCCCACTACCACCTCACCTTGTCTCTGACCAGCTCCTGACTGTCTGTATCTCTGACCATCATCCTCCCATCACTGTTCGTGTCCTTCTCCTTCTCCATCTCCTCTACTCCTATTAGAGCTAGGATGTTATAAAATCCACAGCATTGATAGTGAGGCCTGCTATTCCTGTACCAAATTTGGTTGAAATCGATCCTGGGGTTTGGGAGGAGATGCCAGACATGGTCCATAGACACATACACTCTGCTTTATATGTATAGACTCTTTGCCACAGCATCACTCGGATATTCATTCAATACACCCATTGTATATATCTCCTTCTCCTTTTTTCTGTGTTCACCTCTTTCTCCCTTCCCTTGTCTCTGTCCACCTCATCCGCCCATCTCTGTATGTCCATGTCCTCCTTCCCACCCTGTCTCACCATGTCGTTCTTCCATTTTCTTTGTTAATCTCCTCCACCCCGCTCTCAGACCACATTTTCCTTCTGCCGCCTTTCTCCATATCCTCCTGCTTCTCTTCGTTTTCCACCTCTCCCCCTCCACTTGCGTCCTGCATCAACCCCTTTCAATTGTATATTTCCTTCTCCTGCTTCCTCTACCTGCCCCCACCTCACCCAATTCTCTGTACACCTCCCTTGCTCCCCTCTCTCTGTCAGTTTCCTCTTCTATTCAGCTCATTCTCCCTTCCTCCCTCGCTCCGTTTACGAGGAGAACGTGGCAAATGCCATAATCCGATTTCCCAGAAACTTCGCTCAGTGGAAGAGACCTCAGAATAAACGAACATGTGTCACAGCTTACCTTTGAATATTTCTTAGAAAACCACGGTATAAGTGCCTTCCAGCGGGTAAAATATCCAGCCGAAGCGTTGGCGCAGTGGCTACCGTCATGGCCTTACAATTTTGTGCCCCATGTTAGAAACCCGATTATTATTTTTATTTTGCATTTGCGAGTATCCGCCCATGTTCACAGAAAATTACTACTCGAATGTTTTCCGAAGTATAACGTTGTCCTTAATACTCTTATACTAATTGTATTACTGATAAATGAATTTAAGGAAAATGAAAAAAGAAAACGAACAATAAATAAAAGGGAAATTTGTTTGGAACTATTTTCCGTGAAATTCCTATAATGTATCTTTATTCATAACCAACGGCAAGCGGAAAAGTGATCC
This sequence comes from Schistocerca americana, assembly GCF_021461395.2. Taxonomy (NCBI): domain Eukaryota; kingdom Metazoa; phylum Arthropoda; class Insecta; order Orthoptera; family Acrididae; genus Schistocerca; species Schistocerca americana. Next base: position 630,643,670 of record NC_060123.1, on the reverse strand, counting down.
GTTATGCGTGGTACGCGTTCTGTGTGGCAACTGTGCTCTTAGGAAAGCAGGACTCGAACAGAAATGATTAACAAACAAGTAACACAGTATGCAGAAAATTTACTTAACTTGTATTTCTTCAGACGTATAAAGACTCATTGCAAATAATGCAGCAAGAAATAGAGTTCAGCTCTCTTTGTCAACGCACTTTCGATTGTTCTTGACATCACCATGTGTAGCTCTTCTGAGGTCGTCATGGCTTTCTTTTATGATGGCATTACCATTTATAAACGAAAGAATAAGTAATCTCTTGTGTTTACTTTTCCATTTTGACTTCGCCATCCATATATCCCCCAGAGGCAAAAATCTAATAGGGCATGATCCGGGACATTAGTACCAAGAAGTGCGAGCATTATACCGCATCATCTTCGGACGATTATTAGTTTTAGATTATGTGACAGGCGAAAGCTAGAATATGCAGGGCCTCTTTCAAGCACGAAAAACCTGCTCATTCTTATAGCCAGAGGAACTTCTTTCACTAACTCTAACAGCTCGACAAATAAAAACATGTAAATCAGGCAGTTATGATCTCAATAATTCGGACCTTAAGATATTAATCATTTAATATTCGTTTTTACTAAGTTCGAGCAACATAGGCAATAACTGAGCGCAGAACTGAGAAAGATAGGATACTATTACCTACAACCATTACTAGTCTTTTACTAAAAACTAAGTTAGTCCTTAGGTGTCTGATAAGATTCATTTTAGTTAACCGTTTCAAGACGTGACCACACGCATACATATAAAATGTAATCATCATTTGAGTGCTTAAGTACATAATTCTTTGTATCTCAAAAACTAATTACTTTGCAAACCTGTTTCTAAAATATTGTGTAAAGAAAAATTTAATTGTTACTTTTGTGTTTACAAATTAGGGAAGTTTTCCTTTTTTGAACAGTGAAAAATGTTTGTTTTACAGTAATATGTTTTTGATATGCTTTTCAATGTTTTTATCTTATGGGGAAATAGTGTAATTTTGATTTCTGATTAATGTATTCGCGCCGTGGGCCAAGCAATTAAACAGCTACCCTCTTCAAGAAGTCCTCTAATTCGTTCTGACATTCACGGAGGACAGGAATGTCACCAGTGAATCGTATCTACATGTACACCCTGGTCAGAGGGTTTATGCTACCGCTTCCAGACTATTGACTGTTCCACTATCAAATAGCACGTCACAAAAACGAACACCCAGACATAACGCGTTACCTCTGAATTCTCTTATTTTATCACGATGGTGATTTTTCCCTGTGTCGATGGGAGCCAACAAAGTATTTTCGCATTCAGAGCAGAAACTCATTGATTGATATTTCTGAAAAGATCTCGCGGTAATTAAAACTACTTCCTTTTAATGATTTCAAATCCATGACACACTCTCCCCTATTTCGTGACAGTAGAAAATGTGATGCATTACTCTGAATTTTTTTTGACGTCCTCTCTTAGTCTATCTGTTAATTCCATACCGCGTAGCAGTACTCCAAAAGAGGACGCACAAGAGTAGTGTAGGCAGTCCCTTTAGTCGTTTTGTTGCATCTTCTAAGTGTACCGCCAATGAAAAGCCTTCCTCACAACATTTTTACGCGATGATTCAGTTCAGATTTTTTGGAATTGCAATCTCTAGGTTCAGTCGACAATCATTAAATTTGTGTGGTTTGTGGTGCAACAGAAATACAGGGTGTGTCAAAAAGAATCATCCGATTTGGCACGTCTATATTTCTGAAACTAATAAATACAGACAATGAATTTTGTTTTTGATGAACAGAAAAGTTTTTTCGTACCTTTTCACAGGTGTTCAATATGCCCCCTTGACATGCACGGCATATGACAGTGCTATATTCAGATTGTTCCCATAATGCAACGAGCATGTGTAAGATTCTCCAGTTGCCTGAGCCCTATTGTATTTGCACCACGAATTTTCTCCTGATGAACACAATTCATGACATGGCTTATCATCAGTAGAGGAGTGACGGAAGAATATGGCCCAAACATCTCTCTTCATTGCCTCCAGATATTCTTTATTTCTCCTAATTGCCTGCCCATAGTATACTAGCAAGTTTTCTGTAACAACTACAACAGCTGCTGTTACGCGATGTCTCAGTTCATTCATTGTTGTTGGTAACGGAGGCACATAAACACTTATAAAGCTGCACAAAAAATAATCACATGCAGTCAGGTTCTGTGACCTTGGGGGCTAGTGATGTAAGGCTGAATCATTTGGTCCAGTGCGACCGATGCATCGTTCAGTAATCTTTTGGTTTTTAGTAGTACTGAAGTGGGCGTACACTGCTGGTGCCAAGCGCGAACCCTATAAAACTTGAGAGTTTGCACCTTCCAACAGTACAATATTCGCGCACATAATATTTATGATTTCTTTTTAAATCGGATGCTTCTTTTTGATAAACCCTATACAACAGTTTTGTTACTCCTTGTGTGGAGGATCTCATAGGTTTTTTTTTTGTTCCTTCTTATTTGGAGTCAATTGCCACATTTCGCACGAAACACATGTATTGTCTAAATCAATTTGTCCTTCGTTTTGATGTCCTGCTATATTACTAGACGGTAAACGATCATCTGAAAACAATGCAACAGCGCTGTCCAGATCTATATTACTATACAGCAGGTTGCCTATCTAATAGCTTGTAACGGCAACAAAAAAATTGATTTTCAGTATTTTTCACAATTACCCACTGAATTTAAAATGCTGTCATTTTGTACTCATTAAGAGCTATACTCTTCCGTTAAAGGCCGCAATTGCTGACTGCTGCGTGCGTCTCCTTCCTTACACTCTACGATCGCTGTTTACAACAGCTCCTTATGGATTGGAAGTATAAATATGAAAGTTAGAAACAACGCATATATCTTCAGGTAGCGCAACCCATGGTGCGCAAATTTCTGAGACTGTATTTATCCAACATTTAAAAGAGGACACTTAGCAGTTTCCAGCGAACATTACACATAAATCAGAATCTTCTCGTAGCTATGTCTTAGAGGCATTCCCCAGCACATAATGAAAGGAAAAATGTTTTCCGCTTACAGCACAAACATGAGCTTCAGGTAAGACGTTTAAATTTATCATTTCTGTATTACTGACTGTTCGCAACATATTTTGCACCCGGTATGCACAGTACCAGTGAATACACCTGCAAAATTATATCACTGCACGGCAGATTGTTCAGAGCATACGACGTCATTTTTTGGGATTAATGCAGGTTCTGTTTACAGCATCGTGATGGTCGCATCCGTGTTTGGCGACATCGCGGTGAACGCACATTGGAAGCGTGTATTCGTCATCGCCGTACCGGCGTATCACCCGGCGTGATGGTATGGGGTGCCATTGGTTACACGTCTCGGTCACCTCTTGTTCGCATTGACAGCACTTTGAACAGTGGACGTTACATTTCAGATGTATTAGGACCCGTGGCTCTACACTTCATTCGATCCCTGCGAAACCCTACATTTCAGCAGGATAATGCACGACCGCACGTTGCAGGTCCTGTACGGGCCTTTCTGGATACAGAAAATGTTCGGCTGCTGCCCTGGCCAGAACATTCTCCAGATCTCTCACCAATTAAAAATGTCTGGTCAATGGTGGCCGAGCAACTGCCTGGTCACAATACGCCAGTCACTACTCTTTATGAATGTGGTATCGTGTTGAAGCTGCATGGGCAGCTGTACCTGTACACGCCATCCAAGGTCTGTTTGACTCAATGCCCAAGCGTATCAAGGCAGTTATTACGGCTAGATGTGGTTGTTCTGGGTACTGATTTATCAGGATTTATGCACCCAAACTGCGTGAAAATGTGATTACATGTCAGTTCTAGTATAATATATTTGTCCAATGAATAGCCGGCCGGGGTGGCCGAGCATTTCTACGCACTTCAGACTGAAACCGCACGACCGCTACCGTCGCAGGTTCGAATCCTGCGTCTGACATGGGTATGTGTGATGTCCTTAGTTTAGTTAGGTTTAAGTAGTTCTAAGTTCTAGGGGACTGATGACCTCAGCTGTTAAGTCCCATAGTGCTCGGAGCCATTTGAACCATTTTTGTCCAATGAATACCCGTTTATCATCTGCATTTCTTCTTGGTGTAGCAATTTTAGTGGCCAGTAGTGTATGTTTTCTTCAATGGGACACAAGTTACCCAGAACTTAGTCTCCGATTGTTTGGTAATGTGAGCACTTCGCGATTTCCAACAAATAACTTAATTCAAAGCTGTTTTATACATTTGAGATCGGTTCCGGTGGAGGTGTAGCGGTCACTGCTTGTCTACTAAATCGTTTACACAGAGTAGTAACAGCACGCACCCTTTCACGTGCAGTGTACAAGTGTTGACACAGGATCCAAACTCCAGGGTGATACGACGTGTGTGACGTTTAATCACTTACGTAGGAGGTGGCGTTTGATCTGACACACAGACAAGACTCTAAGGGGACACTTGCGCCACGGCACCGAATATTGTTGTTACAAGGCTGCCATTGTGGCGGGTGGTGGCACTATCTATGAGGCTATTATGGCGTAACACGGGGAGGCGTGTTGGGGCGAGTCAACAGGGGCGGCGTCGGGGCCCTTGCAAGACAGACGCGTGGGCTGGCCACGACGCGGGGGTTGGGGTTGGAGGACCCTCTGGCTGGCGCCGCGGTGATGGATGGCGCGCCGCCCGCATTGTCACGCAATCCCCATTGTGCGCTGCCGCTGCTTCTCCCGCTGCCGGCCTAACCGCCGCCGCTTTAATCTAGCGCCGCCGAGCAGCGCCACCGTCGCGCCACCCGCCGCCGACACGCTCGCAACAAAAGCTGCGGACCGCGCGTTTTTAGCACCGGCGCGCCGCGGGCCGATCTGTCCCGATGTCCCGGCTCGTGGCGCGCTATGCAGCCGTGCGCCTGTGCCTCCCTCAGGCCGCTATGAACAGTTAGTATAGACCAGAGGTTCCCAACAAATTTTTCTCGAGAACCCCCTCATCGAGCATGATTGATACCTTGTCATATCATAGTATCAAGTACCTGTTGTTGTTGTTGTGGTCTTCAGTCCAGAGACTGGTTTGATGCAGCTCTCCATGCTACTCTATCCTGTGCAAGCTTCTTCATCTCCCAGTACCTACTGCAACATAAATCCTTCTGAATCTGTTTAGTGTATTCATCTCTTCGTCTCCCTCTACGATTTTTACCCTCAACGCTGCCCTCCAATACTAAATTGGTGATCCCTTGATGCCTCAGAATATGTCCTACCAACCGATCCCTTCTTCTAGTCAAGTTGTGCCACAAATTTCTCTTCTCCCCAATTCTGTTCAATACCTCCTCATTAGTTATGTGATCCACCATCAAATCTTCAGCATTCTTCTGTAGCACCACATTTCGAAAGCTTCTATTCTGTTCTTGTCTGAACTATTTATCGTCCACGTTTCACTTCCATATATGGCTACACTCCATACAAATACTTTCAGAAAAGACTTCCTGACTTAAATATATACTCGATGTTAACAAATTTATTTTCTTCAGAAACGCTTTCCTTGCGCCAGGTCCTGCCGACTATAACTGCCGCTGGAGAGCGCTTCGGTCGCAGATCACGTATAAGATCACGTTCCGTGAGACGGAGCAGCTCGTTTCGGACTATGCCCCACCCACGATGGCTACCACGTCTGACAAACTACACGTTGAAAAACACATCCCGTATGGGGACGGCTTTACCACAGCGCATCCTCGCATGTCGAAATAGACAATGCCAGGCCAGGCAATGAAGAACACAAATCTCTAGTGTGCTCTAGAAAAAACGAATCCATCCGCCTTGTCACTACTAACAAGAAATTGGTATTTAACTGTCGCTAGAGGAGTAAAGACTACTTCATCAACATTCCGATAAACTGGCTCATTCCGTCACGCAAGCCGCTATAACAATAACAGTTTCGTGATCGCTGCTGAAACTGTTGCAAAGGCCACTGAACTGCGTAAGTACTGCATCCAGCGATTGAGAAATGAATACGTGCCATCGTGTTGGCGCAGTCCCAGCACTATTAGCAGCGTCCAAACCACCGTTGTTACACCGCGAGCGGCGCTACAAACCAAGGATGCCCCTACCGGCGCCACACAAGATTGTATGGCACCAAAGAGCTTCTTCCGACCCATTGCAGCGAAATGAGGGAATATCTGCAGCGGATAGGCGCGTGGTGCAGGGAGTGGCAACTGACAACACAGACAAATGTAATGCATTGCGAATACATAGAAAAAAAGATCCTTTACTGTATGATAATATGACTGCGGAACAAACACTGGTAGCAGTTACTTCTGTAAAATATCTGGGAGTGTGCGTGCGGAACGATTTGAAGTGGAATGATCATATAAAATTAATTGTTGGTAAGGCGAGTACCAGGTTGACATTCATTGAGAGAGTCCTTAGAAAATGTAGTCCATCAACAAAGGAGGTGGCTTACAAAACACTCGTTCGACCTATACTTGAGTATTGTTCATCAGTGTGGGATCAGTACCAGGTCGGGTTGAGATAGAGAAGATCCAAAGAAGAGCGGCGCGTTTCGTCACAGGGTTATTTGGTAACCGTGATAGCGTTACGGAGATGTTTAGCAAACTCAAGTGGTAAACTCTGCAAGAGAGGCGCTCTGCATCGCGGTGTAGCTTGCTGTCCAGGTTTCGAGAGGGTGCGTTTCTGGATGAGGTATCGAATATATTGCTTCCCCCTAATTATTCCTCCCGAGGAGATCACGAATGTAAAATTAGAGAGATTAGAGCGCGCACGGAGGCTTTCCGGCAGTCGTTCTTCCCGCGAACTATACGCGACTGGAACATGAAACGGAGGTAATGACAGTGGCACGTAAAGTGCCCTCCGCCACACACCGTTTGGTGGCTTGCGGAGTATAAATGTAGATGTAGATGCACCAAAGCCCCACTTGTGTTGCCTTCGCACAATAACAAGCTGTGATCCGGCTGTTATTTCTACGACTATCACTACTACGGAATTCTATTACATTTGCTGTGCCGGGCGTATTCTCATCTGCAGTTCACAGTCGACTAAGCATTGATTTCGTTTCGAGTATTGTATTTGTTTTCTATGTGAACAGTGAATTGTGTTTAATAAAGGAACCATATTCCGCGACTCAACAGGAAGTCCCACAGTCCTTATCAGAATCTGGGCAGAGTGAATATTAATTTCCTTCACTGCAAGCCCTGTACACATAAGAGAATGAGTTAATGAAAAGAGATACGCGATGTTGACTTTCTGAATCGTGACGTGCGACAAGCAAACACACATGCCATGCCCCCGAGGCAGAATGCTGCAGCCCCAGATACAATTGCTGTCCACCCCCTCTTACAGAACTCGATACTGGACGGAAGGGTAATGAGAAAGGGGTGGTGGACGGCCGCGTTTTGCGTCTCTGTGGCAGCCCTCCGAGGGTGCAGCGTCCCTCGGGAATTCGGAGCCCGGCACGTTGTGCAATACACACCCTGTTTCGTCCACCGCGTTCCATCCCGTCTGTGGTCTGCTGCCCACAGCCGCCTGGGGAGCTACAAGTTGAGAATTGCTCTGCTGCCCATTAAAACTGCAACACCATGAAGGATAGCTAGTCCTGTGTACTATATCAATACGAGTTCAATGAAGTTATTTTGTCTCCTTACGTAAGAGAACAGGGCAGAAAACGCTGCGGTGGATAGAGCTTGTCAGTAAACTGAAAAGCAAGCAGCGCTCGTGTTGGAGGAAGAACTGTGCAAATGTGCAACTGACGCACTGGATGACTAATAATCAGTTGCCCCTCTAGCAGTGGAGAACAGTGTACAAAGATTTGTGCAAAATCCGTCCATACGCTTTTCTTGCGTTTGTACTATTAGCAGCTCATATCTGTATTCAGTGCAGTGATAACACATATTGTGAACAATAATAGCTTCTGGGAGTGTCTGCGCACTGCGTCGCCAGTGATGCGCACTGCGAACTGCGGAAGGATCGGTGTAGTTTTGTCAAAAACACTGTAGAAATTTTTGCGACATAGTGCAGTTAAGAGAATAGGGAATTATATGCTGGCTCTTCATTTTGCAGAGCTTTGAAGGAAGAGCATGACTACAATCCAGGGACCTACTACCCTTGTATACCTAACATTCACACCCACCTTTCCACCCTGTTACATACTCAGAACACAGTTTACTCCTGAATGCGGTTCTTCTGCGCTTGGTGTGGTACTCACGTGCAATAATTGTTCTTAACCTATTTCATTTAACAATAAAGATCAATTTTATACCACTGAAAAACTGTTTTTAATAATCTGCGATTTTTCCATCCCCTGCCAGGCAATAACCATGAGTCCTAGAGAGAAAAATAAACAGGACTTTTTTTGTAGGAAATTTAAAGTAGTTTAATTTTGTACTGATGAACATTTTTGCTAGAAGCCGCGGTTTTCGAGGTATTAAAAAAAACGTAAAAAGGTAAATTTATACGTGCCACCCCCGGTACAGCTCTCCACCCCTCCCAACCCCCACTCCCCTAGGCTCACTCCCCCACCAGTCAGGGTTTTAGTATGTCGTTTATGACACCTAGCACTATCACTGTACAAAAATTTGCGACTGGAGGAATTTCTATCCCACCCCCTCCCCTCCCACCCCGACACGGAGTTTTTGGTCTTCGTCAACAGGAATAATCAGAAAGAATAGCAATTAACGAAATTTTGAAATTTGTGGATACAAAATCCAAGGTCAAAAGCGCAAAATTTTGTTTATCGATTAGTAGTTTCTGCTCATTGAAGAGCCATCTTCAGATTAATATAAAATTATTATTTTGTGTATCATCGTCATAATCTGTTTGAGATGAATCGCTCTTAATAAATCGATGGGTCATATTGGCTTGTACAGACTAAAGTAAAAGGTTGGCATTGGTTATAATTCTTTATGACGTTGGGTATTTATCCTACACAGTTCCAGAGTTCATATTGCCACATCTGTGTGTTAATACAAAGTGATTGACTATTTAACTGTTGTTGTCATTAGCTTTGCATGAACATACGAAAGTGTCAGTATGAATATTGGATCTACACACGATAATGGCCAACATCAATAAAATTTTTAAACTAGTTTGAAACCAGTGACACCTTTTTATTTTAGTATACAATACCCACACAATCCTTCTGTTTAATAGGAGCTCTATAGATTATGGTAATGTATAATGGCTGGCGGCTGATACAAAGTAATAATGTTGTATTGTTCTGAAGATGGCTCGTCAAGGAGCTGAAACCACGGGAGGCGTTCAAAAAGTAATGTAACACTTTTTTTTTGAAAGCAGCTTGGTTTTGTTAGGGATTCCAATACTCTCCGTTCTTCCGGCTATCACCAGCATTTCCGTGGTGACATTTGTGTTTTCCTGGAGTTCCTGGTTTTCATTAATTTGTTTCTATTCAGTGAAATGGTCTAAATTAGCGTTATTTACTATTACTTTTTCTAAATCGAAGGAGAATGAAAAGAATGTAACCTCTGTAGATAGTTTTGTAGTCTATTGTCTAACACAGGTGCCACGATTATCGGTTTGCAATTTATTCTGCAATAAAATCAGTATTCCGGCTCATAACACAAATTGTGCTGCTCTAAATAATTCCCGAAGCTTGTAAGGCAACACCGATAGATATTGAGTTCGTTAAGAGCACTTAAACGTATAAAAGTTATTAATTTTTAAAGGGAATAAGTACATTGAAATCTTCCATTATCAACATGTGAAGTGTTACTACATCTACGAAGTGCGTGTTTAGATTTGCTGTTTCTCATGGTTTCTCTCTTTCAAGCATAGTGCCATTGCCTATGCTGCATCTTTACTGGTGTGCATTTTACTTATACGGCAGCCGTGAAGTAATTGGCGCCCTCTGAATTTCTGTCGTATCGGCAGTGTCACGCTATGTGCGGGTAGGCAGTGGTCACTCGCCTGGGGAAAAACGTTCGCAATATCCCTTCAACCTTGTTGCTGGCCGCCCGAGAACGACTTTCTTCGTGGTCGGAATATTCCGCCAGCATCAGAGGCCAAATTGTCGCCCGCTGCTCAGACAGAAGGCTCCACTTTCAACCGCCTCGTGAGAAATCTGTCAGTCAGAAGCAGTATACAACATAGGACATAAAGCATAGATTGTGATAGTACGTGTTTAGGCTGACTAGTAGCTAAATGAAGAACACGACTATACGTTAGAGTATACTGTAACTTCTTTGGCCACGCTGTGAGCAGTTTAGTGAAAGATACAGCTACTCCTATGCAAATTTTGTATCGGTCAGTGTTGTACTTAAGCTCGTTTTTCAGAGTTCTGCCTCTAGCCAGCTCTGTTATAAAAGTTTAATACATTTTATTATTCCTTTTTTAAATGATAGTATCCACTTTATCTCTGCTGCGTTTTTTTCTGAAATTATAAAATGTGTTCCAGAAAAGTAAGTTTTTTCTAAATACGAAAAAAAATATTTCAGGGTACAATAGATTGAAAAACCGACCAGGAAACATGCGTTTCTGGGGCAGAATCTTCACGGTAGAACACTCTCCCCTACGTCTTAAAAAATTGCTGCTACAATGCACAGTTACTGTAGTAGTTAGAAAATGAAACATTTATCGAAATAACAATTTACTAAGTATCGTAGAAAAACTCTAGATTTCAAGTGGACACAAAATAAAATATGAAACTTAATCAAATCTGATATTTTAAAACAAAGTTTAGTTATATAACTCAACTAAAGTGCACGTCACATATTTAGATAAGTGTTCAAATTCAAATGGCTGTGAGCACTATGAGACTTAACTTCTGAGGTCATCAGTCGCCTAGAACTTAGAACTAATTAAACCTAACTAACCTAAGGACTTCACACGCATCCATGCCCAAGGCGGGATTCTAACCAACGACCGTAGCGGTCGCGCGGTTCCAGACTGAAGGGCCTAGAACCGCTCGGTCACATGGGCCAGCGAGATAAGTGTATGGTTCAAATGGCTCTGAGCACTATTCGACTTAACTTCTGAGGTCGTCAGTCGCCTAGAACTTATAACTAATTAAACCTAACTAACCTAAGGACATCACACACATCCATGCCCGAGTCAGGAATCGAACCAGCGACCGTAGCAGTCGCTCGGTTCCAGACTGTAGCGCATAGAACCGCACGGCCACTCTGGACGGCAGATAAGTGATATGTATGAGAAGTAAAGTGAAGCAGTGATCGTAAAGGAAATTTATCTATATTTGTCAGAAAGAGAAGGAATCTCTAGTCGCAGTCGTAATACATGTATATAGGGTGGCAATTGAACTATACGGGAAAGAAAGCGTAAATGAGTTACAAACTACGGTGTCCACACACTTTATTCTGCATGTAAACGTCAAAACAGATATTTAGGTTACGATATGTTCGATATGCCTGCCATCATTGGGGATGATGTGGCGCAGACGAATAGCGAAATTCTGCGTGACCCACTGTTAATGTATCAGGATTGGCGAGGAAGAAAAAGCAGTGGACGCCCGTTGAGGTGAAAATTCAAACATATTTTAAATGCATGGATGTTTAATGCCTTAAAAAGAAAAGGCAGGCCTAGAGAAGCCGCCAAAACTGGGGGAGAGTCTGGTCGGGTCGGAAGCTGCCAGCATAAGAAAGCGGACGGCGTGTCCGCTCCCGGCGGCTGGCCGCGGCTCCACACACACGTGACCACCTCCAACCGCCCCTATTGGGCAGCCATGTTGCAGATGCGCGATTCATAGCGTTACCTCGTCAGCAACACGTGAGTTTAGCTGCTTATGGTTCAACACGTGCGTTTCATAAGTGGTTCTGTCCGGTTTTGTGCAACGTGACTAATATGCTGCAACTAGCCGCCAGGCAGAAGGTACTGGCGAACATCAAGTGAAAAATAAAAATAAAATTTTACACTATTAAATCCATTCAGTAAGGCTCCCACTGTAAACCGCTGAAGCGTCGGAGTATTGATGCTGTCGTCCGCAGCTCGTGGTCGTGCGGTAGCGTTCTCGCTTCCCACGCCCGGGTTCTCGGGTTCGATTCCCGGCGGGGTCAGGGATTTTCTCTGTCTCGTGATGACTGGGTGTTGTGTGGTGTCCTTAGGTTAGTTAGGTTTAAGTAGTTCTAAGTTCTAGGGGACTGATGACCATAGATGTTAAGTCCCATAGTGCCCAGAGCCATTTGAACCCATTTATTGATGCTGTCGTTGGCCTCCTGAATGACTGTTTTCAGCACAGTAATGGTTTTGGAGCTATTGCTGTACATCATATCCTTAATATAGCCCCATAAAAAGGAGTCTCATGTGTACAGATCCGGAGAATATGACGGCCAGTCGAAGCCCATACCAGTGACGTTGTGTTCCTCAGAGCCAGAATGCCGTCCCGAAAGTACTCCTCCAGGACATCAAACACTCTCCTACCTTGATGGTGTCGAGTTCCGTCTTGTCCGCAGCTCGTCGTCTAGTGGCTAGAGTTGCTACCTCTGGATCTCGGGGTCCCAGTTTCGATTCCCAACCGGGTCTGGGATTTTCTCCGCCCAGGACTGGGTGTTTATGTTGTTTTCATTACCCCATCATCAATCGGGAAGTAGCGAGATTGGACCTGGAAAGATTGCGACGTTATACGGGCGCTGATGACCTCGAAGTTGAGCGGCCCACAAACCAAGCAGTTCCGCCTTACATAAATCACATCTTGTCGACATCAGAGGCACTTTGAATAATGGGGATGAAATCATCTTCAAGTGCCATTCGGTAGTCAAATTGGTTCAAATGGCTCTGAGCCCTATGGGACTTAACATCTGACGTCATCAGTCCCCTAGACTTAGAACTACTTTAACCTCACGAACCTAAGGACATCACACACATCCATGCCCGAGGCAGGATTCGAACCTGCGACCGTAGCGGTCACGCGGTTCCAGACTGAAGCGCCTAGAACTGTACGGCCACCACGGCCGGCTGTTCGGTAGTCAGTGTGCTACCAAGAAAAATCGCACCGATTATTCAGTGACTGGACATTGCAGACCACAGAGTCACCAGTTGAGGGTGAAGAGACTTTTCGATCGCGACATGCGGATTTTCATCCTCCAAATGCGTCAATGTCGATTATTGACGAACCCACCCAAATGAAACCGTTCAGAACATGGCGATTTCATTCAGTAATTGTCATCCTGTATGTACCGAGCGAGGTGGCGCAGGGCATAGCATACTGGACTCGCATTCGGGAGGACGACGGTTCAAACACGCGCCCGGCCACCCTGATTGAGCTTTCCCGTGGTTTCCCTAAATGCCTTCAGGCAAATGGTGGGATGGTTCTGTGGTATCGATAGCTACGATGCCATGGCGTAGGTGTAAGTGCTTAGGTTGGCACTACGACACCAACACAGACGACAGCGCCCTCTAGCCGGCGCTGTACAGATCTACGAGCTCCCCTGCAGATTCAGCCCATTTGATCAAGAGCAGGCGGCTCGGACACTTAGCTTCACATAGAAACTTAGTTTTACTTACGACGGGTCTAAGGCTTCGCACCTACGTGCAAAGTTATGTAATCATTTATTAACTTGGTTTTTGCCTATAGTAAACATCTATAATTTTACACGCGGTACCGACGTGTTTTACCTCACCTGCTGCTACTAGCTTCCTTCATTTGGCCAAACCTCCAGTTTTCAGGAGCAGAACCACGCGCCGCCTTCCAGGCGGGATACAAAAGGTTCCTTAGAAAAGGTACGGCCGACCTCCTTCCCCATCCTTCCCTAATCCGATGGGACAGATGATCACGCTTTCTTCCCCCCCCCCCCCCTCCTCCCCTCCAAAATCAACCGAATACTTAATTATACATATACAGGGTGTTACAAAAAGGTACTGCCAAACTTTCAGGAAACATTCCTCACACACAAATAAAGAAAAGATGTTATGTGGACATGTGTCCGGAAACGCTTAATTTCCATGTTAGAAACCATTTTAGTTTCGTCACTATGTACTGTACTTCCTCGATTCACCGGCAGTTGGCCCAATTGAAGGAAGGTGATGTTGACTTCGGTGCTTGTGTTGACATGCGACTCATTACTCCACAGTACTAACACCAAGCACATCAGTACGTAGCATCAACAGGTTAGTCTTCATCACCAACGTGGTTTTGCAGTCAGTGCAATGTTTACAAATGCGGAGTTGGCAGATGCCCATTTGATGTATGGATTAGCACGGGGCAATAGCCGTGGCGCGGTACGTTTGTATCGAGACAGATTTCCAGAACGAAGGTGTCCCGACAGGAAGACGTTCGAATCAATTGATCGGCGTTTTAGGGAGCACGGAACATTCCAGCCTATGACTCGCGACTGGGGAAGACCTAGAACAACGAGGACACCTGCAATGGACGAGGCAATTCTTCGTGCAGTTGACGATAACCCTAATGTCAGCGTCAGAGAAGTTGCTGCTGTACAAGGTAACGTTGACCACGTCACTGTATGGAGAGTGCTACGGGAGAACCAGTTGTTTCCGTACCATGTACAGCGTGTGCAGGCACTATCAGCAGCTGATTGGCCTCCACTGGTACACTTCTGCGAATGGTTCATCCAACAATGTGTCAATCCTCATTTCAGTGCAAATGTTCTCTTTACGGATGAGGCTTCATTCCAACATGATCAAATTGTAAATTTTCACAATCAACATGTGTGGGCTGACGAGAATCCGCACCCAATTGTGCAATCACGTCATCAACACAGATTTTCTGTGAACGTTTGGGCAGGCATTGTTGGTGATGTCTTGATTGGGCCCGATGTTCTTCCACCTACGCTCAATGGAGCGCGTTATCATGATTTCATACGGGATACTCTACCTGTGCTGCTGGAACATGTGCTTTTACAAGTACGACACAACATGTGGTTCATTCACGATGGAGCTCCTGCACATTTCAGTCGAAGTGTTCGTACGCTTCTCAACAACAGATTCGGTGATCGATGGATTGGTAGAGGCGGACCAATTCCATGGCTTCCACGCTCTCCTGACCTCAACTCTCTTGACTTTCATTTATGGTGGCAATTGAAAGCTCTTGTCTACGCAACCCCGGTACCAAATGTAGAGACTCTTCGTGCTCGTACTGTGGACGGCTGTGATACAATACGCCATTCTCCAGGGCTGCATCAGCGCATCAGGGATTCCATGTGACGGAGGGTGGATGCATGTATCCTCGCTAACGGAGGACATTTTGAACATTTCCTATAACAAAGTGTTTGGAGTCACGCTGGTACGTTCTGTTGCTGTGTGTTTCCATTCCATGATTAATGAAGAGAAGTAATAAATTGAGCTCTAACATGGAAAGTAAGCGTTTCCGGACTCATGCCCACATAACATATTTTCTTTCTTTGTGTCTGAGGAATGTTTCCTGAAAGTTTGGCCGTACCTTTTTGTAACACCCTGTATATTGCCGAAATTTCACGCTGAACACTTTAAATTCCTGCTAATTTCAAACATATCAGCATATTTCTCTATAAAAGGGACTGATTTCTCGTCGACTATAATTTTACTCAGATATGCAGCAGAAACAGAAAAAAATTGTCTCGAAGCTAGTGAAAATATGATAACGATCGATGTGACGTAAAAAGTGACGTCATCGAAGCTGTTGCCACTGCGGCGCAGTTGGCTAGCATTGACCCGATGCCTAGTGCGGCAAATTTCTCGTGACCCGAAAATAGGTGCTCCGTTTTTGCATCTGCCTGCACTCTCCTGTGCACTTCCGTCAGTCGCTCTATCGCCGAAAGCGCTCGCGGTCTGGGCGGCCCTGCGAGGCATCCCTCGGTGGCCGCAACTTCGGCCGCAACGAAGGGCGCCGGCTGGAGTGTAGAGCGGCGCGGCTATGCCGGCGAGTTAGCGGAATTATTCCAGCGGCCGGTGACACAGGGCTGGGACGCCGCCTCCACCGCCCCCAGGCGCCGCCGCCGCCGCCGCCGCCGCCGCCGCCGCCGCCGCCGCCGCCGCCCTCCTCGCATTAATTCAATTTGGCCGGACTGCGTTCCATCTGCGCGAGTAATTCTATCAGATGCAGGCCCCCCAGCCCCCGTTCCATCCGGTCACCTTCCCTGGGGGCGGCGGGCGAGGTCAGGACAGCCGCGGCGATGACGTGCGACGCCTCTGGCGCTGGAGAACGCCTTGTCCGCATTTCCAAATACAGTGCCTGCTCCGAGCCGCCAACACGTATTCGGTGTACAAGCTACATGCTCGACAGAGAAATAAGATAACACGGCATGTCATTCCTACTGGAGATAAAAGTATGTTAAGGCGCACAGCATGGGTGTGTTGTAGGGCCATTTGTACTCAATAAGTATATACACTGAAGCACCAAAGAAACTGGTATACAGAGATATTTAAGCAGGCAGAATACAGCGCTGCGGTCGGCAACGCCTATATAAGACAACAAGTGTCTGGTGCAGTTGTTGGATCGGTTACTGCTGCTACAATGGCAGGTTATCAAGATTTAAGTGAGTTTGAATGTGGTGTTACAGTCGGCGCACGAACGACGGGACACAGCATCTCCGGGATAGCGATGAAGCGGAGATCCTCCCGTACGACCATTTCACGTATGTACCGTGAACATCAGGAATCCGGTAAAACATCAAACTCCGACATCGCTGCAACCGGAAAAAGATCCTGCAAGAACAGGACCAACGACGACTGAAGAGAATCGTTCAACGTGGCAAGGTGCAACCCTTCCGCAAATTGCAGCAGATTTCAATGCTGGGCCATCAACAAGTGGGAGCGTACGAACCATTCAACGAAATATCGTCGATATAGGCTTTCGGAGTCGAAGGCACACTCGTGTGCCCTTGATAACTGCACGCCTCGCCTGGACCCGTCAACATCGACATTGGACTGTCGATCATTGGAAACATGTTGCCCGCTCGGACGGGTCTCGTTTCAAATTGTCTCTAGCGGATGGACGTTTACGGGGATGAAGACAACCCTATGAATCCGTGGACGCTGCATGTCAGCAGGGGACTTTTCAAGCTGGTTGAGACACTGTAATGGTGTGCAGCGTGTGGTGTTGGAGTGATGTGGGACCCCTGACAAGTCTAGATACGACTCTGATATGTGACACGTACGTAAGCATCCTGTCTGATCGCCTGCATCCATTCATGTCCATTGTGCATTCTGACGGACTTGGACAATTCCACCGTGACAATGCAACACCCCACACGTCCAGAATTGCTACACTCTTCTCAGTTTAAACACGTCCGCTGGTCACCAAACTCCCTAGACATGAACTTACTGAGCGTATCTGGTATGCCTTGCAATGTGCTGTTAATCAGAGATCTCCATCCCTTGAACTCTTACGGATTTATGGACAGCACTGCAGGATTCATGGTGTCAGTTCCCTCCAGCACTACTTCAGAAATTAGTCGAGTCCATGACACGTCGGGTTGCGGCACTTCTGCGTGCTCGGGGGGCCCTACACGATATTAGGCAGGTATAACGGTTCTTTGGCTCTTCAGTGTATAAATGACATACAGAATAATACGCAGAAAAATATCAACGCTATAAAACTGCCATCAGATGCAGGAAGACCTGCAGAGGATCGACTCATGGTGCAGGAATTGGTAGTTGACCCTCGCCATAAATAAATGGAACTTAATGCGTATAAACAGACAAAAGACCCATTGCTGCATGATTACACGTTTGTAGAAAGATCACTTAAAGTAATCAAATCCCTAAATCACGCGTATGTTGGAGTATGTATATGGAGCGATTTAACGTGGAATAACGACATTAAAGTAATTGTACGAAAGGAAGTCACCAGAGTGGATGAATCTTTAGGAAGTAATGTAATGGCCGTATGGCTAGGGCCTCCCGATGGGTAGACCGTTCTCCTGGTGCAAGTCTCTCGATTTGACGGCACTTCGGCGACTGGCGTGTCGATGGGCATGAAATTTTGATAAGGACAACACAACACCCAGCCCCTGACCGGAGAAAATCTCCGACCCAGACGGGAATCGAACCCGGGCCATGTATGGCTATGTGTGTGTATGGATAAAATTTCCTTACCATACTATTTCTTTTATTTGTGTTGTCAGAGCATTCATGTTGATATGTGTCTAGTCGTTTATCACTTGTTTGTTACCTGCGAAGGGTTGCTGATTATGATGGTTTTCCTGCATCGGGAAAAGGCATTTGTTTATCCTGATGTGTACACACACCTAACATTCGGAAACAAGTGTCAGATCTCTCTCTCTCTCTCTCTCTCTCTCTCTCTCTCTCTCTCTCTCCCCTCCCCCCGCCCCGCGCGAGCGCGCATTCGTACACACACATTCCGTAGTTGGCAAAACATTCAACAGTTGGAAGCAACGTCACATCATCCAAAACATAAATGAAGGAACTGAGTTTTCAATTCCTAGTGCTATGCAAATGATATGTCGAATGGCATTAAACAGAATAACGGCTCTAAAACCGGAAGAAGAATACTTGTCTACGAAATTTGTGTGTAGAAGTTTAAGCTATTATTACGTTATAAACTGTTCTATCCATTTATAAACTCAATTTACAATATCCAGGATGTAAAATGAAATAGTCTAAACATAAATATGTAATCACCACAAGCCACTGGTGATGTCTTTCGCCGCGCGGAGTGGCCGCGTGGTTTGAGGCTTCATGTCACGGACTGCCTGGCCCCTCCCGCCGGAGGTTCGAGTCCTCCCTCGGGCATCGGTGTGTGTTGTTCTTAGCATAAGTTAGTTAAGTTTATTTAAGTAGTGTGTAAGTCTAGGGACCGATGACCTTAGCAGTTTGGTCCCTTGGGAATTCACACACATTTGAACATTTTTTGATGAATTTCAAATAATACCGACGATAGGCGTACAGCACGAGAGGTTCATTTAATTAAGTTGTAATTAGACGGACGTGAAGTGTTAAGTATCAACATAATACGATTTCTGATATGTTTGTTTATCTTGCCAAGAGGGTACAGATACAAGGAGTCGTATCAAGGACCATCTAGGGCTGGAGAGCCAAATAAGAAGAAACAGTAACAGTACGAAAAACAGTTTCTCTCACTGCTTCATTAACGCTGGTATTATTTGTTATACGAAGGTGACCTACTGCTGCAGTAGAAGACGTTAATATACAATCAGTAAACCGCCCTTGATTAGTCCTGCCCTCAACTACGTGCAGTGGTCGATATTGAGCAAACATCAAATGCCGTGGAAATTCCGAGCACCTCACCCTAGCGTCAGGCGCTGTTAGACATGCTCAGTCACGGAAACATACGTCTAGGAGTGCAAATGTAGGACCTCGTGGAAAAAATTAGCAATCAGATATACTCCTCGAGACAGGCAGGTGCTCACAATGTCGTGTATTTTGACTTCAGCTTCTATAGTACTGTACGAGGAACAGTCACAAGGTTTTAATTACTACCTCGAAAACGTTAACCTGCAGCCATGAAATTCAGTGATGGTATTAGTCCTTCTCCACGTATACACCATCAAGCTTGACACCTATTTTTTCTATTACATATGACTTGCTCGTAGGAGCTCTAACATTCTGTGTCGTGTCTGTTTGTTCTATATCGTGTCTCCCTACCACTTTCGCGCAACGACGCTCTGAGCGTGTTTTTTAAGGAATTGACTAGTTTGAACCTGGGACCTGTTGCTGGTAAGGAGACGCCAGACCACACATGACATGTAGAATTCAGAAGAGTTCAGTGAGACTAGCGATGATATAACCAAATACTTCAGCGTCAGCTCCACTGCACTCCCTGTAAAAGAATCTTAATACTAACTAAATTTAGTGGAAGGGGTTCAAGGCTTCCCTGTTTTTAGTTAGCTGGTAAAATAACGTCGAAAAAGCAGTTAAATTTACCATTGGAAATTTTATTCTACTCACAAAACATCGTTTATAACTTGCGCTATTGATAAAAGGAAATGTTTTAGTACAGGATGGTAAAAACCAACTGCGTTCAACAAAAATGTGAACGAATATTCCCTGAATGGGTTTCCAAGTTCTACAATGGATCGAAGGATGACCTATGCCATATCACATCTATAATATAGGTTTAAATTAAGATTCACAAAAGAGAAAACTCTCAAAATGGTCTACAGTAACCCTCAATTATCTTTAATTACTTATCTAACTTGTCGTAAATTACAGTGGCTCAATAACTATATAACAGAAAAATCATTGCATTTCAGACTTTTACTTCAAGTGGCAAATGTGAACACCATGAGCTTTAATTGACGATCGACACTAGTATTACGCAAAAAGGGGGTATAACAGATGAGACTTCTGCAGTTCTGAGTGAAGCTTTATGCACTGTTATGCAGCATCGCGTGCGTTCATTACCTTGTCGGTGTTCGTCAGGAGGCGGCGGGCAGCACAGCTCCGCTCACCTCGGCGTCTCCGAAGCAACTCCCACCTAACTTCTCCTTACTACAATTTACCGAAGTTGGTTTAAAAAAAACTATCTGGCTGCGTTTTCATCTGACCAATCAGGGTCTCAATGTTAACCTTAAGCTCCGCCTACAAAAATTCTGTCTATCCAATGAGAAACGTTATACTTTTTGTGGTAGGGCAATGTTTTTTAAAGTTTGCAACGTAACAGAGACGCGAAAAAGTCACATGCTAAAACTTGCAGCTGGTGTGGTCCTTTTAGCGTTATCGTAAGATCTATACTGTTCATCTGGAGGGCTCTGTCTTTTAACATGGGCTGGCAGGTGGTCCTGACGTAACAGAGACGCGAAAAAGTCTCACGCTAAAACTTGCGGGTGGTGTGGTCCTAGCGGTTAGCTGGCGACGTGGGTGTCCGTCCCTTATCGTAGGGCCTTCTAGCTTAACACGGTTCTGCTCTCGGCTTCTGTTCTCGTTTCTCCCCTCGGAACTGCGTCTGTCTCACGGTGGGACGGTATGACATGCATTTAGGCATTCTTGTGTTAGTCTGTGGTATTCCATTTGCTCACTCGTTACTCGTTTTACTTTGGTTAATTTAATGTCACGATTTATTCGGAGCTACGTGACATACTACTGGATTTTCTTATCATGTCAGGGTTTTCATGGAAGGTGTTGGATTTGCCTGACACCTTACAGAGCGTGCATTTTGGAAATGTTGCACCACAAAAATCAGCACGTCGTCGTTCTAGAAATGCCTTTCACTCAGTGCCTTTCTTCTGAGGAAAGAGCGCGAAGTTACTGGTTGCTATGTCAGGAGAATACGAGAGGGGTGGGAGGGAGGAGGGGGGAAGGAGTTAGGATAAATTTGGTAGTCCAATGAGGCAGCATGTGGGATTGTGTGCCACTCAGAACGATGCACTGATGTGGGCAACAGCCCCTTGGACGACTTCACACGATGCTTCGCCCTGACAGCTTCCTTCATATCATTAGGGGATCGCAGTAGCATGCACCCGTGAAAATTTGTCGTCTACGGGAGTAGACACCATGACAGTCACAATATATACGTAGTACCACCTCGCCCGACGATAGGTAAGTCCCTGCCCTTTTCAGTGCTGGTGAGTCCTCTTGTTTTCACAGCAGTCTTCATTCATTTGCCTCTGAATTATACACATATCAAAAAAAGTTTTGCATCCCCTAGGTTCCGAGTATTCTGGAACCTGTACAGAAAATTCATGTTGTACCACCACACAGCAACACCTTCGGAGGTGGTGATCCAGATTGCTGTACACACAAGTACCTCTGATACCAGTAGCACGTCCTCTTGCATTGATGCATGCCTGTATTCGTCGTGGCATACTATCCACAAGTTCATCAAGGCACTGTTGGTCCAGATTGTCCCACTCCTCACCGGCGATTCGGCGTAGATCCCTCAGAGCGGTTGGTGAGTCAAGTCGTCCATAAATGTCCATAAATAGCCCTTTTCAATCTATACCAGGCATGTTCGATAGGGTTCATGTCTTGAGAACATGCTGGTGACTCTAGTCGAGCGATGTCGTTATCCGGAAGGAAGTCGTTCACAAGATGTGCACGATGGGGGCGCGAATTGTCGACCTAGCCAAGTTGCTGCCGATATGGTAGCACTGTCGATCGGAGGATGGCTTTCACGTATCGTACAGCCGTTACAGCGCCTTCCACGACCACCAGCGATGTACATCGGCCCCACATAATGCCACCCCAAAACAGAAGGGAAACTCCACCTTGCTACACTCGCTGGACAGTGTGTCTAAGGCGTTCAGCCTGACCGGGTTGCCTCCGAACGCATCTCCGATGATTGTCTGGTTGAAGGCATACGCGACACACATCGGTGAAGAGAACGTGATGCCAATCCTGAGCAGTCCACTCGGCATGTTGTTGGGCCCTTCTGTACTGCGCTGCATGGTGCCGTGGTTGCAAATATGGACCTCGCCATGGGCGTCAGGAGTGAAGCTGTTCATCATGCAGCCTATTGCGCGCAGATTGAGTCGTAACACGATGTCCTATGGCTGTACGAAAAGCATTATTCAGCATCGTGGTGTTGCTGTCAGGGCTCCTCCGAACTTTAATCCGTAGATAGCGGTCATCCATTGCAGTAGTAACCCTTGGGCGGCCTGAGTGAGGCATGTCATCGACAGATCCTGTCTCTCTGTACCTCCGCCATGTCCTAACAACATCGCTTTGGTTCACTCCGAGACGCCTGGACACATCTCTTGTTGAGAGCCCTTCCTGGTACAAGTAACAATGCGGACGCGATCGAACCGTGGTACTGACCGTCTAGGCATGGTTGAACTACAGACAACACTAGCCGTGTACCTCCTTGTTGGAGCAGATCAGCTGTCGGACTCCCTCCGTCTAATACCCGCTGCTCATTCATGGTTGTTTACGTCTTTGGGCGGGTTTAGTGACATCTCTGAATAGTCAGAGGGGCTGTGTCTGTGATACAATATTCACAGTCAACGTCTATCTTCGGGAGTTCAGGAAACGGGGGTGATTCAAATGGTTCAAATGGCTCTGAGCACTATGGGACTTAACATCTATGGTCATCAGTCCCCTAGAACTACTTAAACCTAACTAACCTAAGGACATCACACAACACCCAGTCATCACGAGGCAGAGAAAATCCCTGACCCCGCCGGGAATCGAACCCGGGAACCCGGGCGTGGGAAGCGAGAACGCTACCGCACGACCACGAGCTGCGGACAAAACTTTTTTGATGTAAGTATATGTGATAAATAAAAGGTCTAAAAGGTCCTTTGTGATAAATAATACATTTTCACTATCAAATACATTTCAAGTTGAAAAATTATAGTACATTGGTGAGATGGGGCACATGTGTCCTATAAACCTAACTAGGTTCATTCTTTCATGTGAAACTACGATTTTCCAAGTTAATTAGTTGGTTTACAACAAATCAATACCAAAACAAATTTACTCACGTGACAGTTAAACGGATAAAACATGGCAGGAAATGTTGAACATAAAATTTCAATGTGGCTTTGACCTGCCACCTGCCATTGTTTTCTATTTTCCATGAAGTTGCTGGGGCACGTACGCCACACTATATGTAAGTTACGTAGAACCAGCAGAATTACTGTGAAGTAAATAACGTTCAAAACAACGTCTATGAGCTATAAGACAACAAAGTTTCTTCATTCTTAGAACCAAGATGATGGTGATTTGATTCGATTTTCGTGAAACAGGCGCACTCTTCCAACTAGAAGCACGCGCCGTCCCATTTGCTCACTCACAGCCTTCTGTATATCCAGCCCATAGTCCGTAATACTATTCTCCAAATTGTGAAAGCTTCTCGCCAGATAGTAGTACAAGACAGATATGGGACATAGACGTTCGAACCTACGCATTACTTCAGTGGAATGTATGTGCCACGATACACGAAACGGTCAAATATGTATAAAATTTTTCTAATATCTTAATTTATGTTGCCATAAAGTGATACGTAGCCAGCTCCTACTCCCACAAATCTCGTCACTGCAATTTTTATCCTTTGTAGCCAACGTTAAGAAAGTGGCCAACATTCACATCCATTACTTTTTACAATTCCTCCTCTGCAACTTTTAAAATCACATTGATACAGTATTGTAATTTTTGTAGCACTAGTATGTAAGTAACATTACATCCAAGATAAAGCAGTTTGTTGACTTGCTTATTGTTTCATTATTAATGTCCGTTTCGGATCACACCCTTCAAATGCCTTCATTTTTGTTTTTGATTTGGAGACAATTTAAATTATCTACATGTCGCCCATTCACCAACAGATACAGCCTGCTATGTTGATTACCTTGCGTTCCAGCAGAAATCGCTAGATCGTATTTAAATGTCGTTGTGTTACAGTAGTCTTATTTATTTTTAAGGTTTTATAAATAAATTATCGGATTTATTTACGGTATTGTCAGTACATAAACAGAACAGATTATATAGAAAACCAATGAATTACCTCAACTTCCATCATTTCATCTGGAACATTCTGCAATACACATGTTGAATTACTTTTAGAAAATGCTATGGAAGACACTCATCCGCTCGCTCACAGATAGTTCCGTACCTAGAGACTGAAAAACTGCTCAAGTTACACCAATACCCAAAAAGGGAAATAGGAGTAATCCGCTGGATTACAGGCCCGTATCACTGACGTCGATTTGCAGTAGAGGTTTAGAACGTATACTGTGTTCGAACATTATGAATTACCTCGAAGAAAACGATTTATTGACACATAGTCAGCACGGATTCAGGAAATATCGTTCTTGTGAAACACAACTAGCTCTTTATACTCGTGAAGTAATGAGTGCTATCGGCAGGGTATGTCAAATTGATTCCATATTTCTAGATTTCCAGAAGGCTTTCGACACCGTTCCTTCTAACCAAACTTCGTGCATATGGTATAGCCTCACTTGTGAGCCCGGATTCATGATTTCCTATCAGAAAGGTCACTGTTCGTAGTAATAGATGGAAAGTCATCGAGTAAAACGGAAGTAATATCCAGCATTCCCCAAGGAGGTGTTATAGGCCCTCTGTTGCTCCTGATCTATATTCACAACATAGGAGACAATCTGAGTAGCCCTCTTAGATTATTTGCAGATGATGCTGTCATTCACCGTCTTGTAAAGTCATCAGATGATCAAAACAAATTACAAAATGATTTAGATATGATATGTGTGTGGTGCGAAAAGTGGCAATTGACTCAGAACAAGGGAAAGTGTGAAGTTATTCACATGAGTCCTAAAAGAAATCCGCTAAATTTCGATTAAGTGATAAGTCACACAAATCTGAAGGCTGTAAATTCAACTAAATCCTTAGGGATTACAATTACAAATAACCTGAATTGGAACGATCACATAGATAATGTTGTGAGTAGACCAAATCAGAACACTTAGAAGGTGAAACAGATCTACTAAAGACACTGCTTACACTACACTTTCCTGCCCTGTTCTGGAGGATTGCTGTACGGTGTGGGATCCGTATCAGGTGGGACTAACGGATGACATCGAAAAAGTTCAAATAACGGCGGATCGTTTTGTATTATCGCGAAATGGAGGAGATAGTGCTGCAGACATGATACTTGACTTGCAGTGGCAATCATTAAAACAAATACGTTTTTCGTTGCGACGGGATCTTCTCTTGAAAATTCAGTCACCAGTTTTCCCCTCCGACTGCGAAAACATTCAGTTGGCACCCACATACATAGGGAGAATTATCATCACGATAAAATACGAAAAATCAGGGCTCGCACAGAAAAATGTAAGTGCTCGATTTTCCCACGCGCCATTCAAGAGTGGAACTTTAGAGAGACAACTTGAAGGTGGTTCATTGAACCCTCTGCCAGGCACTTAATAGTGAATAGCGGAGTAATCACGTAGCTGTAGATCGTGTGAAACTCGAAACAATTTGGCTCTGTTTACCTCGAGAATGGCTTTTCTTCAGAGTTAATACAAGTAATGTAGACAGTTATATTCCGGATGTTTTTCTTTTAAACGTGTTTCAATGAGGAGAATATTTGCACATGTCATTTTTGCTTCCTTGCAGTTCATTTCAGACTGAAAAGCCACGCCGCTGAGAAATCTAATTTTTAATTTTTCGTGTTGGAACACAATGGAAAAAATCTTTCTCTATGCTGGTAATTGTTATTCAAACAGGTTGCCAGTTCGGCATGAGTAGGTGTTAAGCCCTCGGTAATAAGGAGAAATGGTTTGTAAACCGCACTTCTGAAAATGCAGCTCGGATTAGATTCGACGAGCCTCACTCTATATACATTCTGCGGCTAGAACAGAGTATCTCTGCCGATTGCAATCTCGGAAGAGCTGTTCGGAAATCCACGGGATTAGCAGTGCTGGCGGGAGGGTAACGCCGGCTGACTCAGGCCGCCGCGCCGGCACTCGCTTAACTTGCTCAGTTATAAGTAGCTGCGCGGGGCCAGGGACGGAACATTAAGCCCCTCCTCGATAGCTGCAGCCGAACTTGGGCCCTCTCTGTTAGCAAAATCTGCAGTCAGATGAAGGGATCCATTCCATAATAGGCTACCTTTGCGATCGGCTGTTGATCGGAGAGCATTAATCACATGCCATCCACGAAATAAATGTGAACAACACGGTGGTCGAATGAAATGTAAGGCACGAATTATCCTGTAATAACTGTTTGCCATAACTTTTATAAAAGCAAAGCCGTGCTCAGGTGTTTATTAATAATATACGAGGGCTACATTTTTTTCAATCTCGTAACGGAAAAACTCCAGTGAAAATTAAAAATGATTTATTAGCAAAAATTAGTTACTCCCTACAGTACCTTCTTTACAGTGCAAAAAAGTTCTCGGTTTACTTGCCGCGTCAGATTTGGAGAAAATCCCAAGCTTTCGATGACTACCTCCGTCATCTTCATCAGGGGTAAAACTGATTGTCGTGGAACTTTTTTTTTCCTTTATTGAGTTTCGATTCCCCCTGAAGGGGGCGGGCTGGCAGCAGCTTAGGACGCCGCTCTTCAGCCTACAGAATTGTTTTAAAAAGATGAAGATAAAAAATAACAGTTGGCGATAAAATCGGTGACTTAAAGGTAAAATGGCAGAAAATTCTGGAACTTAAAACATAAAACACAGGGTTGATGATGCTAAGAAAATACACAGGAAGCAGAAAAATATTAGACAGACAATTAAAAAAACACAGCGACAGTCTGGTTTCTGTTCGCAAGAGATATAAAATGCACACCCAGCGATAGCATGATTTCTGTTCGCAACACTGTGGAAAGACGCACAACACTGAACACTCACTTAAACACTGCACTAAAAGTTGGCACAAATATGACATACCACAGCCGAGAGCAGGCGGGGGGGGGGGGGGGGGGGGGGAACTGGACAGATGATGGGAAAATAAAAAAGGGGGGGAAGGAGAGGAAAAGGGGAGGGGGGAAAGGAGCCAATGGAGGATGTGGACCCATAAGAGGGGTGAGAGGTGCTGAGCAGACGTGCCAGGGAGTGGGGAAGGCAGAGGAGGGGAATACAAAAAGGACTCGGGGGGAAGGGGGGGAGAAGGGAGATAGGGAGAGGTTAGGCGGGGAGAAAACACAGGATAGAAGGGGGGAGGAAGAGGGAGCGCAGGGAAAGGACGGAGGAAAGGAGGAGGGGTGAGGATCAGAGTTGATAGGAGGGATAAATGGAGGGAGAGAGGGCATCATCCGGGAGGGGGAGTTGATGGAAGCCACCTTGGGAAAGGAGATGAAGGGTGTAGAGTTGGAGGGTAGGGGGGGCACAACAGTGAAGACGTGGCAAGGGGCGGGGAGTCGTGGAACGGTGTGGCTTCCGCTTTTATAAGCAGTGGACGGCTTCTCATTGGCTGGATGACCTCACGGTGAAAACGACGCGTACTGAGGTGGCGGCCTCTATATCCATAGATTTTGTTTGCGCGCTTTATCCAGCATTGCTTGCAGCGCCATCCATCGCAACAGACGGAGAACTGCGAGGAATGTAAGAAGTCTCCCTCTGCGCTCTTTCTTTATCAAATGCGCGCTTCCATGGATTGATGAGCGCATAACCGGAGTCTCTGTTGAAATTAT
The DNA here is from genome assembly GCF_021461395.2 of Schistocerca americana. Classification (NCBI taxonomy): domain Eukaryota; kingdom Metazoa; phylum Arthropoda; class Insecta; order Orthoptera; family Acrididae; genus Schistocerca; species Schistocerca americana. The sequence continues at coordinate 630,615,731 of NC_060123.1, read as the reverse complement.
TTTCACAGAGTCTAGTTTCAACTGCTTCCTTGATGACAGAGTCCCAATAGTTTGAAGCGTGATCAAGTAGTCTTGTTTCATCGAATAAAATCTTATGTTAATTTAACAAACTGTGCTCAGCCACCGCTGATTTTTCTAGATACCTGTTTTCAGGTGACGCCGATGTTTCACACAGCGATCGGCAACAGTTCTTATAGACTGGCCCACACAATTTTTCCCACACTCGCAAGAAATGCTGTAAATTCCCGGTACTCTCAGGCTGAGATTATATTTCACGGGTCGCAACATTTCCTTAATCTTCCTGTGTGGCCGGAAGACTGGTCTGATTCCCTGCCGGCTCAGTACTCTGCCGATCTTGCTGGTCGTTGCACCGCAGAATGGTAGCCGCGCGATATGTTGGTCCTCTTGATCTGTTCGAACAGCGTCCTTCCTTGGCTTCTTCGCCAGAGTGGATCTGAAATCACGATCGGAATATCCATTTTTTATGAATACCGTCGTCAGATGGTTAATCTCGGAGCCGAGATGATCCTTGTCCGAAATAGTCCTTGCTCTGTGTACCAAGGTATTCAACAGAGCTCCCTTCTGAGATGGGTGGTGAAAACTACGCGCGTTTAGATATAAATCTGTATGCGTCGGTTTTCTGTACACAGAATTTCCGAAACGTCCATCTGATTTTCGCTCCACCAGCACATCTAAGAAGGGTAACTTCCCATCCTTCTCCACCTCCACTGTAAATCTTATGTTCTGATGTATGCCATTCAAATGATCAACAAACTGCTGCAGTGCCTCATTGCCATGTGGCCAGATTAAAAATGTATCGTCAACATACCTGAACAAGCAGGATGAACGCAAGGGAGCACTGTTCAACGCTCGTTCTTCGAAATCGTCTATGAAGAAGTTAGTTAAGGCTGGTGACAGCGGCGAACCCATGGCTGTTCCGTCAGTCATTTCATAATATTGTCATCCAGCCAATGAAAAGCCGCCCACTGCTTATAAAAGCGGAAGCCTCACCTGTCCACGACAGTCAGTTTTACCTCTGACGAAGATGACGGAGGTAGTCATCAAAAGCTTGGGATTTTATCCAAATTTGACGCGGCAAGTAAACCGAGAACTTTTTATGCAAGGACTCCGTCGCGAAAAACTTCGTAGTCACTTCTTTACAGTGTCGCTTTTCCGATTTAGACATTTGTCGTGACGTGGCGCCAACTTTCCAATATCCTCCTCACAGAAGGCAGCAACCTGTGATTTCCATCAATTCCCTACGCTGGTCTATAGCCTGCAGCTTATTGTCTGTGCCAAAACACTGTCCTCACAGCTAGCGGGTCATGGGAGCGAAGAGATGAAAATCAAATGGAACCTGGCTGGGCAGTATGGTGGGTGATCGAATACGTTCCACCGAAAGCTTCATTGCCTGTGCAGTGTGCGACCGAGAATTGTCACGAAGAAGCAAACGCGTGACGGCTGTATTATGTAGACTGCATGGAATAAGGCAAAACCCCTCAGCAGGCTCTTCACACATGGCGGGAGACACTATTGTTGAAGGAACCTTTACGTGTTCACTGTGCACTCAGAACTGAAAAGTGCGACCTGACACGATAGAAGGGCACAACAGAGATGCAGCGCAACATATCTGCACAAAGATGCGCAGGATTTACACTGTGGTTTTAATTTCGCAATCGATCAGAGTTCGAAAACAAAAATAGCCCCTGTAATAAGAGAATCATATTAACTGTCAACTACCTCAACCTTTTAACTGACAACGTTTCTTTCAAGCAACACTGATTTACAATAGCTATTCTACGATCAGTAAGAGTCTTTATAATGTATTTTAACTTCCAGTTCTATTCTCAGTCGTCCAGTGCCTACGCATAATTCTCGTCGCCTACCGTTGTAACGCCATATTTTGTCACCAGATAGCAGATACATTAATAATTCCTTGACACTGAATTTATTTACAGGGTGAACCAGAAGTCCATTGGAAAACTACCAGAGATTCTTGAGGAATACATTGTGAGTATTTTGCTACAAGGGACCAACAGCCTCAGGCAGCTCGTGAGAGAGTTATTACATTTCGCCTGGTATTTTGCCCCCGTTACCTTTGTCTTTGTGTAATGCACTGAAAATGCACACCTGTACATGTTGGACGGGAAGTGTTTGGAAACCAAATTCATTCGTTCATATACAATGCGAGGTGCAGGGTGGAGAAGAGTTTGTACCTCTTTAATTGTGCCGAATTTTGCATCAGAACTAGACATGCACTCGACCCCCTCCGTACCTACCACCTAATTAATTATGTGCACAACGCTAACGAAAGTATTTGATGGTGGACCCTGCTAGTTGGTTAAACAAGGTGTGCACACTCATAATAATTTAATAAAAATCGTAATCTACTCAGTAAAAAAGAGAGAATTTTATCACAATAAACGACAGGAAATAGATTCTGCATCTATATACGAAATGATATGCGGAATGAATATTACAATGAGATTTACTATAAATCAAAACAGAAAGATACTTCATTGTCGATACAAACAGTAGGCCAAAGGATAGGGTATAGTTAACTACACTCCTGGAAATGGAAAAAAGAACACATTGACACCGGTGTGTCAGACCCACCATACTTGCCCCGGACACTGCGAGAGGGCTGTACAAGCAACGATCACACGCACGGCACGGCGGACACACCAGGAACCGCGGTGTTGGTCGTCGAATGGCGCTAGCTGCGCAGCATTTGTGCACCGCCGCCGTCAGTGTCAGCCAGTTTGCCGTGGCATACGGAGCTCCATCGTAGTCTTTAACACTGGTAGCATGCCGCGACAGCGTGGACGTGAACCGTATGTGCAGTTGACGGACTTTGAGCGAGGGCGTATAGTGGGCATGCGGAAGGCCGGGTGGACGTACCGCCGAATTGCTCAACACTTGGGGCGTGAGGTCTCCACAGTACATCGATGTTGTCGCCAGTGGTCGGCGGAAGGTGCACGTGCCCGTCGACCTGGGACCGGACCGCAGCGACGCACGGATGCACGCCAACACCGTAGGATCCTACGCAGTGCCGTAGGGGACCGCACCGCCACTTCCCAGCAAATTAGGGACACTGTTGCTCCTGGGGTAACGGCGAGGACCATTCGCAACCGTCTCCATGAAGCTGGGCTACGGTCCCGCACACCGTTAGGCCGTCTTCCGCTCACGCCCCAACATCGTGCAGCCCGCCTCCAGTGGTGTCGCGACAGGCGTGAATGGAGGGACGAATGGAGACGTGTCGTCTTCAGCGATGAGAGTCGCTTCTGCCTTGGTGCCAATGATGGTCGTATGAGTGTTTGGCGCCGTGCAGGTGAGCGCCACAATCAGGACTGCATACGACCGAGGCACACAGGGCCAACACCCGGCATCATGGTGTGGGGAGCGATCTCCTACACTGGCCGTACACCACTGGTGATCGTCGAGGGGACACTGAATAGTGCACGGTACATCCAAACCGTCATCGAACCCATCGTTCTACCATTCCTAGACCGGCAAGGGAACTTGCTGTTCCAACAGGACAATGCACGTCCGCATGTAAAAAATGGCTCTGAGCACTATGGGACTCAACTGCTGTGGTCATAAGTCCCCTAGAACTTACAACTACTTAAACCTAACTAACCTAAGGACAGCACACAACACCCAGCCATCACGAGGCAGAGAAAATTCCTGACCCCGCCGGGAATCGAACCCGGGAACCCGGGCGTGGGAAGCGAGAACGCTACCACACGACCACGAGATGCGGGCATCCGCATGTATCCCGTGCCACCCAACGTGCTCTAGAAGGTGTAAGTCAACTACCCTGGCCAGCAAGATCTCCGGATCTGTCCCCCATTGAGCATGTTTGGGACTGGATGAAGCGTCGTCTCACGCGGTCTGCACGTCCAGCACGAACGCTGGTCCAACTGAGGCGCCAGGTGGAAATGGCATGGCAAGCCGTTCCACAGGACTACATCCAGCATCTCTACGATCGTCTCCATGGGAGAATAGCAGCCTGCATTGCTAGGGAAGGTGGATATACACTGTACTAGTGCCGACATTGTGCATGCTCTGTTGCCTGTGTCTATGTGCCTGTGGTTCTGTCAGTGTGATCATGTGATGTATCTGACCCCAGGAATGTGCCAATAAAGTTTCCCCTTCCTGGGACAATGAATTCACGGTGTTCTTATTTCAATTTCCAGGAGTGTATTATGAGAATAAGAGTTGTCTCGAGGACAAAGGGCTCCCACTCTCTGTGATGCAATAGATTGACGATAATGACTGGAGGTCCTAATGAATCAAATATCACTCTCCCGACTATACTGCAGTATCGCGATTAGTATTGAGAGCTCAAATGGGATCACAATGAGAAACAAGCAAGGTGGACTTGTGGCAAAGCGAGCGCCCGTACTGCTGAGGGATTCGGTATAAAAATGATAGGTCCTACAATGCCGAAGCCGCAAAATACTTTACCGATCCTGAAACCTGCAGCACGTCGTCGGTAGGCAGCGTTCTGATGATGTAGGCGCCGACTTCTGCTGTGCAGCAACTCTGTTTCAACCAGTGGCCTCGAATGCTGTCCGAAAATTCTAAGTTCTGCTTGCGCGGCCGAAGCATAGAAACTCCGGGATGCAAGAGGGTGTGTCAACAGGAAGAGACACAGCAAAACCGCCTAAACTCGCCCTGCCAGAACAGGTGCGAAAACCTGGAGTAAGAATCTGGGACTTAAGTCGCAGAGTGAAACTACCGTATGACCGAAGTCATGCTCCACAACGATTCCCAAAAAGTGTGACTACGTAGCAAGACCGACCGATTCCGGGGAAGACCAGATCCCGAGTGCTACGCCCGCGCAACGCAGGAGCGAAGCCAAGGTTACTCAACTCCCCCACTACCCTTGAAAAGCAGCAAATCTGCATTCAGTGCTGATACCAAAATTCCCCCACACTATCTCAGAACATCATTCGCGCCAATACCGTCCGTTCCCTCCAGTTTCGAGCAGGGCTTTATGACGTCAACTGGCCTCAGTTTAAGTTGACCAATCAACCCTCTGCTAATTAGCTGGGGGCACTGAACTTGCCGTTTAACCGACTATGAAAACAACATGCCTAGATCACCGGCCATCCGGCGCACAGTAGCCGCACACACCAATGCACCGTCCACGAGAATTCTCAGAATCATGAAGACAATACAGGGTTATTACAAATGATTGAAGCGATTTCACAGCTCTACAATAACTTTATTATTTGAGATATTTTCACAATGCTTTTCACACACATACAAAAACTCAAAAAGTTTTTTTAGGCATTCACAAATGTTCGATATGTGCCCCTTTAGTGATTCGGCAGACATCAAGCCGATAATCAAGTTCCTCCCACACTCGGCGCAGCATGTCCACATCAATGAGTTCGAAAGCATTGTTGATGCGAGCTCGCAGTTCTGGCACGTTTCTTGGTAGAGGAGGTTTAAACACTGAATCTTTCACATCACTATGCGTGAAACTTGCCCGCACGCGTTCAACCGTTTCTTCGCTCACTGCAGGCCGACCCGTTGATTTCCCCTTACAGAGGCATCCAGAAGCTTTAAACTGCGAATACCATCGCCGAATGGAGTTAGCAGTTGGTGGATCTTTGTTGAACTTCGTCCTGAAGTGTCGTTGCACTGTTATGACTGACTGATGTGAGTGCATTTCAAGCACGACATACGCTTTTTCGGCTCCTGTCGCCATTTTGTCTCACTGCGCTCTCGAGCGCTCTGGCGGCAGAAACCTGAAGTGCGGCTTCAGCCGAACAAAACTTTATGAGTTTTTCTACGTATCTGTAGTGTGTCGTGACCATATGTTAATGAATGGAGCTACAGTGAACTTATGAAATCGCTTCAATCATTTGTAATAGCCCTGTACAATCAGTCGGCGCCAGCAGTCTTCGTTCCAGACGCACCGGAATGGTAAACACACAAACTGTGTTTCGCTCTCCATACAATAGGCCAAACTCGATCGAGGTCAATCGGCCTCCCAGGCGCTGAAGCCCATTGATGTACGATCCTCTCCGTATTCGCGGAAGTACAGCCCCCCCACGGAAACGCAGTGTGTTGCATCCTCCGGTGATCGCTTCGCAACAAGCCACCCAGGGAAGTAACAGAGAAATTTAAAAGCAAGACCACATACAGTTCCCAACATGCATAGCAATCAAGTGAAGAGTAATTTGACCTCTCAGTTCAAATGCTCTCCTCAGAATAACCTTATTCGGCCCGTTCCCACTGTGAAATGTTATAAAACATTAATAAAACTGATGAAATTGAGAGGCGACATGCAAAAGAAGGCATGGAACCTCCCAACAACACTTGCTGTCGACAGCAGTAGTTCTCAGTAGCCCTGAAGCTTGCTTTCAGTACTGCCCGTTTTTGTTGCGGGTTTGCTTTTTTCAGCGTGGTCGGTTGTATTTAGTCCCCTAGAACTTAGAACTACTTAAACCTAACTAACCTAAGGACATCACACACACCCATGCCCGAGGCAGGATTCGAACCTGCGACCGAAGCGGTCGCGCGGTTCCAGACTGTAGCGCCTAGAACCACTCGGCCACCCCGGCCGGCATTACTACAAAGCATATGAGTAGATTAGTGCTGTATTCTATTGTATGGAACTAGGGACATAGAAAACGATGGATAGGTTCGTCCCCGCAGTAGCCCTCAGTGGCACACAACCACACAACAGGCTACAGCAGTCCACTCACCCCACCGCCGCCCCACACCGAACTCAGGGTTATTCTGTGGTTCGGCTCCCACTGGACCCCCCTCCTCCACCCCCCTCCGAGAACGTCTCACACCAGACGAGTGTAGCCCCAATGTTTTTGCGTGGTAGAGTAATTATGGTGTATGCGTACGTGGAGAAAGTGTTTGGGCAGCAATCGCCGACATTGTGTAACTGAGGCGGAATAAGGGGAACCAGCCCGCATTCGCCGAGACAGATGGAAAACCGCCTTAAAAACCATCCACAGACTGGCCGGCACAGAGGACATTGATTCGCCGTGCGTACTTGGGCCGGGCACCGGCACGCGTTCCCGCCCGGAAAGCAGTGCGTTAGATCGCACGGCTAACCGAGCGGGCATGAGTAGGTTTACTGATGGAAAGTTGGCCAGTATGGATCTCGTGAATGGATTCGCTGCATGAAATGAAACAACGGCGCAACGACGCTACGCCGAGCCGTTAAGGCAGCGGTGACATCTCAGTACTTTCGCCTCTGATGGTCGATCCTTTAGTTTTTGCTTTTATGGTTATATAGTACAGGAATAAATTATAGTTACATTATCAATATGTAGTGAGTTTCGAAGACCACGGATCCCTTATGTCAAGGGACTCACAAAATAACCTAGAACAACCACTGAAACGTTCTCGGAGGAGTTCTGGGTCATCTGTAGACATTTATCGTGTCAGGGAAGCCTTATAAAGAGGCCTTGTCAGTGTACTTTTGCTGAACACACAGCATATTAGCATGCATTTACACAAAAACTGAAATGTTTGACACACGAAGAACTTACTGCATACGAGCATCATTTCATACTTTTGAAAATAAAAAAGTATATACTAGTGGCCTATCAAAAAATTTCCCTTTCATGGCTTTGCTATAGCGCCGTAGCGCGACTCCTATGAGGGTGTAAAAGCACCAACATGTAAGCAAGGGACTAGTGTGACATTCGTATCTTTCTGATGTACGTGCGCTAAATGCGGAACCGTGAACAGAGGCGATGTTACCAAAAAATGCGTCCAGACAAGAACAACACGCTGTTACTCTTTTCTTGGCCGCCAAGGACAAACACCTGTAGACATCAATGGGAGAATGAAAAACGTGTCGGGAAGTATTTCTATGAAAAACTACTGATGTGGAATGGTGCGCCAAGGGGTGCCGCTGCTTGGTGATAACGCACGTCCCCATATCGCAAATGTCATAACGCAGAGCTTACGCCAGATCAAGTGCGAGACACTCAGACACCCTCCCTACAGTCCTCATCCATACTCATGCACTGATCACTCCAGTCCCTTAAAAAAGTCCGTGAAGGTTTGACGATTCTGTCGAACGAGGATGTGCAGCAGGCAGTCCTCAGTGTAACTCTCGGGGCGGGGAGGGGGGGGGGGGTGGAGGGGGAGTGGCGTGATAAGCCCTATTTCCTTGGAAGAAATGCACTAAAAAAGAATTCATTTCTTAACGTTCTAAAGAAGTGCAACATAAAGGGACGTAGATCATGGTCACAAATCTTCCGCGTGGAATTCGGAACTAAGCACGAGTGACGCAAGTAAGTGTGTCAGCTTGCAGTATTGTTATCGTTTAGCTCTACGCTGACAAGGTCATCAGAAAAATAGTCTCCAATCAGATACCGAATTGACGAAATGGATGTTAACAACCGTGTTTACTGTATATATAACCCTGTTAGTTTCAAATAATGTTTTCACGTTGGTGCGTTTTGTATTGGAACGGCGCAGTGTACACAGTTTAGCTTCCGCGGCGAGAGAAGCAGCGTTTGCACACACTCGATAAACAAGCAAACACGCGTCTATATACACGCACAATGATACGCGCCGTCGGTCGGTGATGTCCGTTCAGCGGATTTCGCAGTACAGAGGGACGCTCGCAGAAGCATGCAGCACATCCGAGCAACCACCCACTTCACAAACAACAAAAGTGTGCATGACGGACGTGTACGGCGAACTTAAATTCAGCCTCGACGGGGATCATTCGCAGATTCAATTTTTTTTTCTCTTTATTCTTTCCTTTAGCAACACAGCTGCACAACTAACATCCTGACTTTAAAGTAGTATCTGAGTCTTTTTTCCAGGAGCATAAGAGTTATTACGAGAAACGCTGAGTTACTTATGCTGGTCACGTTCACATCGAGTCGTTTCAGATTTTTTCATTGTTGCGTGTGTTTTATTATACATAGCTGGAACCTTTACGGCGAGTTTTGAGCCGCACGCGGTCTCATAACTGTTGCATGAGGTCTGCGTACTAAATTTGTAATAATTGAAATGAAAAATTTTAGTATCAAATATGGATTATTAGGAAGATATAAAAATGACGTCGAGCCTTCCGTCCACGGCCCGCAATCACCTCCTTATCAGTACATGTGTCATAACGAGCCTCAGAGTACATAGAATCGCCGCACGACGCAAGGGGGCGCTCATGTGTTGCTAATACATATTATCAGTTTAGTATTCTAAATTCTTATTGACTATCGTGTCTTCAAACGTACGCTATTTTCAGACTAACATCTAACAGATTTCACCTGTTCACACTTCTTACGTGTCTAGTAGGCAACAATATCCGCCTCCAAAGCTCAATGGTGAGCGTGGCTGGCTACCATGCAGGGACCCTCGTTGGATTCACAGTGGTATCGGGGAGTCTTCTTTGGTAAGAGGACTGGTACAGGATGCACTCAGCCTTATGAGGCCAAATGAGCACCTATTTGGCCCATTAGTAGCGGCTGCAAGGTCAAGAAACCCGACAACGACCGGGAGAGTGATGTCATGACCATATTCCGTCATCCTGCATCCGATGAAGCCATTGGCAGAGGATGAAAAGGGGGTCGGACGGCTCCTATTCTGCCGTATGGGGCCATAATGTGGAATTTCACTTTCTACCATTTTTATTAGGCAGCAGTAGCCGGCCTTATGTATTCTGGCTGTTGGTATCTCGACTTTTAGTGTCTCCATACGGCTATAACAGCCAGGTGCTGTTGTATCCTGTACTACTCTAAATGTGTGGATAAGAATGTTTTCATGTAGTGTGTGTGTGTGTGTGTGTGTGTGTGTGTGTGTGTGTGTGTGTGTGTTTGTTTGTTTGTTTTGTGTACCAAGAGACTGGTGTAAGCTTTTGTGTGTGATTATAGTTTTCATGGTTTCTTCTTCTATTGTGGTGTCCGCCCCCGTTAGCTGCGTGGCCAGCTCGACAGACTGTCAATCCTAAGGGCCCGGGTTCGATTCCCGGCTGGGTCGGAGATTTTCTCCGCTCAGGGATTGGGTGTTGTGTTGTCCTAATCATCATCCTTTCATCCCCATCGACGCGCAAGTCGCCGAAGTGGCACCAGGTGAGCGGTCTACCCGACGGGAGGCCCTCGTCACACGCCACTTACTTACTTTCTATGGTGGTACATATTACACTACTATACTTTGCTACCTCGGTATTGACACAAGTGTTACTGCGTAGGTGACGATCTGGTAATTTGTCAAAATTATAATATTTTCTGAAGGTAGTATTGGGACGTTCTTGACTCTTACTGCTACTATGATGCTACTACAAAATAGACAAAACTCGATGCATAAAGAATAAACGGTCGTTCGTTATTTCGTTTTCTTTCCACCTTCTACGGTTGGGTCGATAAAATGTATGGAGGAAACGTATGAAAAAGTAAGTTTTTTCCTAAAACAGTTCTAATTGGATAGTAAATTGTTGCAAATTTGAATTTGACCATCCTTGTAATTCTCTCAATTAGTTTCTCAAAGAAACTGTCAGCTCGTTCGTGGCTGAAACCTGTAGCTAGCTGCAAAGTCGTGGATTCAGCTGTCCTATGTCTCAGATCTTATTTGTACAAGATATTTAAGAATTCATCTTTAGTCAAAGTCATATCTATATGTTTAACATAACCGTACGATGCTCTTCTCTGTTTACCATAGAAGGTTCTCGATAAAAAGGATTATTTCCTAAAACAATTTTCTTCGCCACGTTGTTTTTCCGTAGAGGTGTAAGTCTACTGCCGGCCGGAGTGGCCGAGCGGTTCTAGGCGCTACAGTCTGGAACCGCGTGACCACTACGGTCGCAGGTTCGAATCCTTCCTCGGCCATGGGTGTGTGTGATGTCCTTAGGTTGGTTAGGTTTAAGTAAAGTAGTTCTAAGTTCTAGGGGACTGGTGACCTCAGAAGTTAAGTCCCATAGTGCTCAGAGCCATTGAACCATTTTTGTAAGTCTACCACCTAATGTACTCCTTTCTCACTAGCTTACGTGACAGTCGTTCCAAAAATTGTGACTTTTTCTACAGCCCCCTTCATGTTATTTTCCTTCCATTTATGTCTTGGTCTCAGAATTTGCAGATTGAAGAAGAAGAATCTCGTAAAATTGAGTTTTTATCGTGTCCTTTTCCATGGTGTTCGATCCTAAATCGCTTCTTCCGATTAAATCCGAGCGTACCGCTGCGGTAGTTTGACATTCCCACTGTTATTACTTGGGTTAGACTTTGTCACTGCTGATAGTACATACAATAATAACATTTGTGTATTACACTACAATAAAAAAGTAATATTACTTCTTGCAAACAAAACACAGAACTCCAAAATCAAGTTGGTGCTCTGAAAAACTCACCAGGAACAGATAACTTACTGCCACTCAGAAATGGACTGTTATTTTCTTTCAAAATCGCGTGAGTTCCTCCATGGTTCACACTGCCTTGGCGCGACAGATGCTTCCATAGGCGCTAGAGTTTAGAAACAGCTCTTGTCCGAAACAATGCACTTTCTAATACTAGCGGCGATTCCTGTATTAGGTGGCGAGTCTTGTTTAGTATTACAGTTTCTGTGCTGTCACTGACACCACTCCGATTTTCACTCGATATGCTCTAGTGTAACTGGCACTATTCCTCTGTATCTGTCCGACTGGTGCGATTGTACTACCTGTGTAGGTCGCTGGAGACGATCTACCGCCTCATTAATTACGATCCACTTTGAATGTTGGACAGTGTTTGGGGATGCCGTATCCCCGCAATGGAACACAGCTTTTCACTTATGATTCATACGATTTCATGCACTAAGTGAAAGTCTACCATATCTTCTCCTAAACCGCTCTGGGATACAGATAGGAGGGGGGGGGGGAGGGGGAGGAAATCTGTATAAACGGCGTCCCTCGTGATCAGCCGCCAATTCACGTTGCCATATTCTCTCACGCCACTTCTTTTTATGGTTTTTGTTTTCCGTGATTTACCTTACTTTATCCCGTCTGTCCATCTTCTACTAGTAGTATGAAGTTCGACGTATACTGGTCGCGTATATGTCCAGCAGCACGAGCTGAGAGCGTCGTGTTATTCAACTTCGGTCGAGTGTATTTATTATAACGGTAACCATGTGCTGGAGGCAACCAGATGTGTACTGCTGGCCTTAAAAATTGCAACACCATGAAGGCGGCTTGCAACAAATGTCATATTTTCATGAGGAACACTATATGCATGGATAAGCAAATGATAGTTCAGCGCAACCGTCCAAATCCGCATCCCAATGCAGGATTCCAATGGGCCCAAGCGACTAGCGATGGCGAGGGTACACCTACTGTTCGCTCCTCCATGCATCATTTTACAGCCATGACACGTAACTTTATTCATGAAATGGGCTTGTTTCCAGCAAAACAAGTATCCACGCGGACAGAGCGACAGTGTGTGAAGCATCACGGACTGTTCACATGACAAGCAAGATTGTGGCTTCCCTTGGTACAGAGGCAGAGCCAGAGACAGCACCGGACATATTGCCAGTTTAGCGCACAGCATCGCGATGGACGTATCCGTCTGTGGAGGGCATTCCCGGAGTGCATCCGCGTCATACGGACTCAGAACCTGAGCTGAATGTATGGAGGGGTGGGTTCTCATCGCTAGTAATTTAGACAGCAGAAGGCGTTGAACTGTTGTCCTGGTCAGCATCTTCTTCACATCTCTCTTTCACAGAAAACGCTGTTCATAAATTGCCAAGAGACTGGCATGCAACCACTCGGCAGCCACTGCGAGTGATGCCATAGAGCTGAAGCAGCATGGGATGACGTGTCCGAATCTTCACTGTCGATTGACATTGTTACCACCTGTCAAAAGCCTTAATAACCACCTCTTGCAGCGTGGATCGCTACCTGGAGTGCAGGAAGAGTGTCAATGATGTTCTGGAATCTACCGACAGGGATGTGGAGCAATACAGACCCCAGAGCCGTAGGCAACTGTGCTAGGTTTCTCGATTGAGTATCCAAAGGGCGATCAACCCGATGAAGGTGGTCCCATAGGTCCTCGACTGGGTTTAAACCCAGGGTGCCGGCCACTGTGACCGAGCGGTTCTAGGCCCTTCAGTCCGGAACCGCGCTGCTGCTACGGTCGCAGGTTCGAATCCTGCCTCGGACATGGGTGTGTGTGATGTCCTTAGGTTTAAGTAGTTCTAAGTCTAGGGGACTGATGACCTCAGATGTTAAGTCCCATAGTGCTCAGAGCCATTTGAGCCATAATCCCGGGGCGTCTGGTGGCAGGGGAAAACGGTAAACTAATCGTAGTGTTCTTCGAACCACGCAAGTACACTGCGATCTGTGTGATACGCTGCATTGTCCTCCTGGTAGATGTAATACTGCCGAGGAAAAACAGACTGCACGAAGGGGTGGACGTGGTCCGCAAGGACAGATGCTTACTTGTTTTGATCCATTGTGCCTTTCAGAATCACAAGATCACATAGGGAGTGCCGCATACATATTCCCCAGACCATAACCGTCCCTACATCAGCCTGGATCCTTCCATAGTTGCAAGGGTGTTTATGCCCACAGCCATCTGTCAGACGCAACATGAAACATGACTGATCTGAATCAGGCCACTTGTCGCCACTCTGTTCACGTCTATCTGCAGTATTTGTGTGCGGACTCCAGCCTTCGACGCTGATGAACAGCAGTCATCAGTGGTGAATGAACTCAGACGCCATACGCAGCAACGTTCGCCGAGGAGACACTGTTGGTAGTCCCTCGGTTCATCTGAGCTGTCAGTTCCTCAACAGCTGCACGTCCATTCGCCCGTACCCATCTCCGCAGTTGTCGTTCACCCTTGCCATCTTTGGCCCGTGGTGAACCGCAGCTGCCTCGGCGCCGGTTTTGGATGGCACCATACTGCCATCCACGGATTTACTTTAACCACGGCAGCACGCAGACAGTTTACAGACTTCGCCGTTTCGGAAATGCTTCCAACTACTTGGCTCGAATGCGAATGATCATGCCCTTCTGGACGTCAGATAAATCGCTCCGTTCCCGCAGTACAACAACGACTGCACTGTAATTCGCCCCCCGAGACGCTTTATACAGCGTAGTCCATTGATAGTGACCGGGCCAGATATCTCACGAAATAAGCATCAAACGAAAAAACTACAAAGAACGAAACTCGTCTAGCTTGAAGGGGGAAACTAGAAGGCGCTATGGTTGGCCCGCTAGATGGCGCTGCCATAGGTCATACGGATATCAACTGCGTTTTTTAAAAAAATAGGAACCCCCATTTTTTATTACATATTCGTGTAGTACGTAAAGAAATATGAAAGTTTTAGTTGGACCACTTTTTTCGGTTAGTGATAGATGGCGCTGTAACAGTTACAAACGTAGTAAGTGGTATCACGTAACATTCCGCCAGTGCGGACGGTATTTGCTTCGTGATACATTACCCGTGTTAAAATGGACCGTTTACCATATGCGCAAAAGGTCGATATCGTGTTGATGTATGGCTATTGTTATCAAAATGCCCAACGGTCGTGTGCTATTTATGCTGCTCGGTATCCTGGACGACATCATCCAAGTTTCCGGACCGTTCGCCGGGTAGTTACGTTCTTTAAGGAAACAGGACATGTTCAGCCACATTTTAAACGTCAACCACCACCTGCAACAAATGATGATGTCCAAGTAGGTGTTTTAGCTGCTGTCGCGGCTAATCCGCACATCAGTAGCAGACAAATTGCGCGAGAATCGGGAGTCTCAAAATCGTCGGTGTTGAGAATGCTACATAAACATCGATTGCACCCGTACCATATTTCTATGCACCAGGAATTACATGGTGAAAAGTCTGAACGTCGTGTACAGTTCTGCCACTGAGCACAAGAGGCATTACGGGACGTTGACAGATTTTTTGCACGCGTTCTATTTAGCGACGAAGCGTCATTCACCAGCAGCGGTAACGTAAACCGACGTAATATGGACTATTGGGCAACGGAAAATCCACGATGGCTGCGACAAGTGGAACATCAGCGACCTTGGCGGGTTAATGTATGATGCGGCATTATGGGAGGAAGGATAATTGGCCCCCATTTTATCGATGGCAATCTAAATGGTGCAACGTATGCTGATTTCCTACATAATGTTATACCGATGTTACTTCAAGATGTTTCACTGCATGACCGAATGGCGATGTACTTCCAACATGATGGATGTGCGGCACATAGCTCACGTGCGGTTGAAGCGGTATTGAATAGCATATTTCATGCCAGGTGGATTCGTCGTCGAAACACCATATCATGGCCCGCACGTTCACCGGATCTGACGTCCCCGTATTCCTTTCTGTGGGGAAAGTTGAAGGATATTTGGTGTCGTGATCCACTGACAACGCCTGACAATATGCGTCAGCGCATTGTCAATGCATGTGCGAACATTACGGAAGGCGAACTACTCGCTGTTGACAGGAATGTCGTTACACGTATTGCCAAATGCATTGAGGTTGACGGACATAATTTTGAGCATTTATTGCATTAATGTGGTATTTACAGGTCATCACGCTGTAACAGCATGCGTTCTCAGAAATGATAAGTTCACAAAGGTACATGTATCACATTGGAACAATCGAAATAAAATGTTCAAACGTACCTACCTTCTGTATTTTAATTGAAAAAACCTACCTGTTACCATCTGTTCGTCTAAAATTGTGAGCCATATGTTTGTGACTATTACAGCACCATCTGTCACAAAGCGAAAACAGTGGTCCAACTAAAATATTCATATTTCTTTACGTACTACACGAATATTTAATTAAAAAATGGGGGTTCCTATTTTAAAAAAACGCAGTTGGTATTCGTTTGACCTATGGCAGCACCATCTAGCGTGCCAACCATAGCACCACCTGGTTTCCCCCTTTAAGCTAGACAAGTTTCATTCTTTGTAGTTTTTTCGTTTGACGCTTATTTCATGAGATATTTGGCGCGTTCACGATCAATGGACCACCCTGTATACCCTCCACTGCTGGTGCTGCCACCTGCCGTATGTGAGTGATTACTGCACAATGATGTCGAATGTAAGCGGTGGTCACATTAATGTGACTCCATCGTGCATCATCAAGGCTGAGTTCGACGTGAAGCCCAGCCGGGTTAGGCCGCTGCAGCTGCCAGAGGTAACAAATCCGTGTAGTGAAGTTCGCACCCTGTATTCGCTAACCTCGCCAACGAATTTAATCGAGTACTCTTCATACATTACTGTATCGCATAGCAATTAATATTTCATTATTTCCCATACCTTTTGGTGGTGGAATTCCGAACAGGCATCGGTGTAGATCACTAAGGCAGATGTGTGCGTTTGCACACACTTGCAATGGAGCGCCCGCACCTCATCGAAACCAGCGCCGCGTTCCTGTGGCTACGGCACAAGCTAGCGGGGGCCTGGCGGCCAGATCAAACACGCGGCCCGCCCAAGGCCGCTAATGATGTCCGCGATTAGGTGCAGGCTGGGCCTCCTCTTTCTGCCGCCGGTACACTTTTCTCGCGTCGTCCGGCGCCGCTGCCAGTGTTCCACTGTTTGCTCAATCATTCACCGGCGCCTGCGCGCTGTGACGTAAAACTGGTTCTCCGCAGTAGCCGTCCGCTGGACCGTCACAACTAAGCGCCGACAAAGGTCCCTTAATCAAGCGCTCGCAGGCAGGCGGCCGGTGACAAAGTCGCACACAGATGACTGTGCGTCGCCGTATTTGTCTGTAAATACGCTTGCTGCACACTGGGGCGCTGAATAGGTAGGAAATTGTTTAACGGCGCTGTCCTCGACACTGGTACCACGTGGGAGAGTTGGACGATCGAGAATCGAAATCTGAAATGAGATATTCGTGAAGTGAAATGCGATTGTCCTTTGACGGGATATTCTGATACATCAATATCCGCAGTCCATTCACCTTTTGAGGAATTTTCGCCAGGTGACATTGCCGGTTTGTCGGGAGCGAATCTACGTCTTAAAAATGAATCAGGTGATGACTTGAAATATAGACATACGTTACTCTATTGTCACACGGTGGTTCTGTTAGTCAGTTCTCCACTACGAATGTCTCTGTTTTATCCCGAGTTACTCCAATGATTTTTTCCTGCCACTTCAAATGGTTCAAATGGCTCTGAGCACTATGGGACTAGACATCTGATGTCATGAGTCCCCTAGAACTTAGAAATACACTCCTGGAAATTGAAATAAGAACACCGTGAATTCATTGTCCCAGGAAGGGGAAACTTTATTGACACATTCCTGGGGTCAGATACATCACATGATCACACTGACAGAACCACAGGCGCATCGACACAGGCAACAGAGCATGCACAATGTCGGCACTAGGGTAGTTGACTTACACCTTCTAGAGCACGTTGGGTGGCACGGGATACATGCGGACGTGCATTGTCCTGTTGGAACAGCAAGTTCCCTTGCCGGTCTAGAAATGGTAGAACGATGGGTTCGATGACGGTTTGGATGTACCGTGCATTATTCAGTGTCCCCTCGACGATCACCAGTGGTGTACGGCCAGTGTAGGAGATCGCTCCCCACACCATGATGTCGGGTGTTGGCCCCGTGTGCCTCGGTCGTATGCAGTCCTGATTGTGGCGCTCACCTGCACGGCGCCAAACACGCATACGACCATCATTGGCACCAAGGCAGAAGCGACTCTCATCGCTGAAGACGACACGTCTCCATTCGTCCCTCCATTCACGCCTGTCGCGACACCACTGGAGGCGGGCTGCACGATGTTCGGGCGTGAGCGGAAGACGGCCTAACGGTGTGCGGGACCGTAGCCCAGCTTCATGGAGACGGTTGCGAATGGTCCTCGCCGATACCCCAGGAGCAACAGTGTCCCTAATTTGCTGGGAAGTGGCGGTGCGGTCCCCTACGGCACTGCGTAGGATCCTACGGTCTTGGCGTGCATCCGTGCGTCGCTGCGGTCCGGTCCCAGGTCGACGGGCACTCGCACCTTCCGCCGACGACTGGCGACAACATCGATGTACTGTGGAGACCTCACGCCCCACGTGTTGAGCAATTCGGCGGTAAGTCCACCCGGCCTCCCGCATGCCCACTATACGCCCTCGCTCAAAGTCCGTCAACTGCACATACGGTTCACGTCCACGCTGTCGCGGCATGCTACCAGTGTTAAAGACTACGATGGAGCTCCGTATGCCACGGCAAACTGGCTGACACTGACGGCGGCGGTGCACAAATGCTGCGCAGCTAGCGCCATTCGACGGCCAACACCGCGGTTCCTGGTGTGTCCGCTGTGCCGTGCGTGTGATCATTGCTTGTACAGCCCTCTCGCAGTGTCCGGAGCAAGTATGGTGGGTCTGACACACCGGCGTCAATGTGTTCATTTTTCCATTTCCAGGAGTGTACTTAAACCTAACTAACCGAAGGACATTACACACATCCATGCCCGAGGCAGGATTTGATCCTGCGACCGTAGCAGTCGCGCTGTTCCGGACTGAAGCGCCTAGAACCGCGCTGCCACCGCGGCCGGCCCTGCTACTTCTCCCCTCGTTCACTTACGGCAATGACTTGATGTGAAAAATGATAGTCCGCTCCTTGCTTAGGAGTCCATGATAAAGTGTACGTCTTCCTTCGCACTATTTCATCAAAAGTATCCGGACGTACCTGTATACCGAGCGAGATGGAGCAGTGGTTAGCACACTGCACTCGCATTCGGAAGGACGACGGTTTAAACGCGCGTCCGTCCATCCTGATGTAGATTTTCCATCTTTTCCCTAAATAGCTTTAGGCAAATGCGGGGATGGTTCCTTTGAAAGCGCACAGCCGACTTCCTTCCCCGTCCAATCTGATGGGACAGATGGCCTCGTTGTTTGGTCCCTTCCTCCAAATCAGCCGGCCGCGATGGCCGAGCGGTTCTGGACGCTTCAGACTGTTACGGTCGCAGATTCGAATCCTGTCTCTGGCATGGATGTGTGTGATGTCCTTGGGTTAGTTAGGTTTAAGTTTTTCAAAGTTCTAGGTGACTGATGACCTAAGATGTTAAGTCCCATAGTGCTCAGAGCCATTTGAGCCACTTGAACTTTGCCTCCCCTGCTGGAAGAAGTGCCGTTGGTGATTCGAAAGGTTATGTGGCTGCTGCAAGCTGGTACTCCAGTCCGTTAACTTCCGGACGTGTCTCAATCTTGTCTTCCCTCGTCAATGGATCGGACTAGGGGCTCCAGTCGCATGGCCTGCTCGTTCACCGGATGTCAACCAGTGCAATTTCTGGTTATGGGGCTATCTCAAAAGTATGGCGTATGCATAGCCCATTTCAGATGTGGAGACACTGGAGCAGCGTATTTATGCTGCCTTTCACACTGTTGGGATGCAGTCCGGCTGATACGAACGTGTTACTGCGGGTACACGCATGCGCTGAGGCACATGGAAACCATTCTCATCACATACTGTAACTGTGACTGCCTGGTACAGAGCGTATTAGATCGCAGTCTGTGTAAAAAGTATGATTGAATAAATGATCTCTAGCATGGAAACCATGTATTTCCGGACACAAGTTCATTACACCTTCTTTGTTCCGTATCCTCTCACCGATCAATCACTAGAGTTTGTACACGGTGGAAAAAATCGCCCTGTAGTATAGCGGAACGTACTTGTCACTGCGCGAAATCCACGTAGGAAAAAACGGTAGGCAGCATGAATCTTCCTAGACTGTGCCTCCGCAGAATTTTGAAAGTAAACTCCATGCACGACGCCTTCGATGTGACGCCTACGACTTGAGTTAAATTACGAGGGCGTGATGAAAATAATACCTCCGATTTGCATTTATTTTATTTTATTTCTTTTGTGAAAATTCTTAAATCAAACACATTTTACTAATGTTCTACAGTTTCATTCTTCATGTCCACATATTTATTTCTCAACATAGCCACAATGCCGTCGAGCACATTTTTTTCCAACGACAGATCAGTTTGTTGATACTTTTTTTTTTTTTTTTTTTTTTTTTTTTTTTTTTTTTTTTTTTTACGCAGTCACAATATCAGTTCTGCCTGCGTCGCTTCGTCTCTATCAAAGTGGAGTCGTCGAAGGTGTTTTTTAAACTTCCGGATAAAGATGAACATTGGATAGGACCAAGTTGGAACAAGTTGGAACTGCATGGAGGATGATCGATGACAGTGAACCCGAGGTATCGGATTGTGGCAGATGTCGCAGCGCTCGTGCGTTGTTATGCTAAAGGACACGGTGTTCTAGCGGTAGAAGGTAGAAGGTTGCATCTTGCATCAACGAAGCAGGAAAGTGTAATATGCATGACATGTAATACCTCAATCAAGCTTGGGAACAGAATAAAAAGTTCGGAGGCATTATAGGCATTATTTTTCAGCGCGTCCTTGTAGCATCTCTGTCACATATTTCCGCAGACCGAATAAATCCCTAACATGCTGCTCTTCTTTGAATCCTTCTTATCTCTTTTATTAATCAATACTAATCTGGTTCTCCAGTTGGCGAGTAATACTCATGATTCCACAGAACTAGATTTACGCAACCTACGTCTTTTATTCGACAATTACATTTCCTTACTGTTCTTCCAATTAAGGTTTGTGTGACATCTGCGTTTCCTTTGACAAATATTATGGGGTTATTCAGCTTGACTTCGTGTGCTATACCAAATTAAGACTTCTGCCTGGAATTTTAAGTTGTTTTTAAAGTAATGTAGTTTCAAAATTAATCTATAATCGAACCTATTTTGTTTCTGCCTCTTACAAATTTTAATTTTGCCTCATTAAGGTGACGATCCTAAGACTAGGAACCAGTGCTCTAGCGCGTTGAAGTTCGTCGAAATTTATGGGACGCAGTATGTTGTCCTTTCTTTTTATCCACTTAAAGCCACTAACCCAATGCGTTCTAGTGTCGACCGGCAAGGACTAATACAGGACACAAGTGTTCCTAAAAGACCGACGGGTAGTGAAGATAGCTGAAAGACAAGCTGAAGTGAGTCCCTTTGAACGGAAAAGCAGACGCCATAAAGCGCAGCAAAAACCCGTCGGATGCGCTCTCTTGAGTGTTTAAAGTTACCCACCGAACTGCGACGAGGCAAATAAAATATTTAACGCTCAGAGCTAATGAAACGACCGCCTTGTTTACACGGTTTCGCAGCGAGCTCATCGCCTCGGCAGCGGATTTCACTAGCGTTTCATTCCCCGCGCCGACAGCCGTCGCATTTATTAATTACGACTAATTTTTGACATCTTGACGGCTGTTTTGTCGACGGAGAGCTTCCCGATTAACGCATCGATTTAATTAGTACCGTACACTAGCACAGGGAAAAATCTGTCGCGTGCGAGAGCTGCTTTTTTTCTCTATGGGGTCGGGGAAGCGAGGGCGGGAGGGGGGGGAGGGAGGACGGGCTTTGTTTATCTCTGTTTTCCATATGTCCAGCGAATCAACACGGGGCAGCGTGCGTCTCATCTCGCCAGGGGTTGACAGGCCTGTCAAAACCCGTCAGTGCGTGTTCTTTAATTATACGTCTAATTGCTTTACAGTATACACAAAGAGGGGGTACATTTTTTTACCCAGGGAGCGATGAATATGCAGGAATCCGCGTGCTAATAATTTTTTTATGCATGGTGCTAATTTGAGATGATCGAATCGATATGCTGTCAAAAACTGAATGCTGTACAAATGACGCCTGACAAACTAAATCTCTTCGCAAATATAACTACCGAACAACAAAAGTTTATGAATTGACATAGCATGCGTTTCAGGCATGCCACGAAATTTCTCAAGAAGGCATTAGAACGCTGTCTGCTTCCTTGCCACAAGGACTACAAGAGTGTATTAGTCTCCATGGTGGTTACACCGCATACTGATATTGATGTTGGAAATCGGTTCAGAATGAAGTAAATGTTCAATCATTTAGTACGTGTTATGTGATGAACATCTCCACAAACCTTTTCAAGTATCGGAATGGTACTTCATGCTGTAATATTTTCCATGTACGTCAAAGTAACAACGCTATGACTCGACTGGACGTCATTGGACTACTTTCTGTGATTGGATTTGGAGCCTCCAAAAACTGTGGATACACTGGAATGGCTTTAGATTTCAGACTGAGTTTTCGCTCTAGAAAGGAGTGTGCGCTGATGCGGAACTATCTGACAGATTAAAACTGTGAGCCAGACTATAGCTCGAACCAAGGACCTTCTGTTTGCAAGTGCCCTGGCCCGGCACACATAATTTTTATCTGCCAGGAATTTACATCTTTATATTTGATACTTCACTGTGCAGCGGGGCGTACGTAGCTATGAATGTCATAACAGATTAAAACTGTGTTCTCTACCGCGACTCGAACCTCATTCTCTGAGATCGTGTTCTGTTCCAGTGCATGGTTTTACCTGTCAAGAATAGTAACAGCACGTGAGTCCAGTTTTCAGTCATATATCAGGGGTCTTCGATTTGGGAATAATATTAATGTAGTGAAAATTAGGTTCTTTTTGGTTCTTGTTTTGCCTTGAATACAGACTATCCAGAATTTGATGCTTGATTAATTGTGTAAAGCCATTCTGAAGATTTAATTCAGGTACTGAATAGATAATCAGTAATGGGATATACAACGAACTTTATTTAATTTATGCTGTTTGTAAAACATATGATTTTTATTAATGGTGAATTATCTAACAACAAACTAACTTGTTGTGCAAAGAGGACAGCAGTCATCTATATCTTCGTCTGAAAAACGTGCCTCTCGGTGATGAATAAGGTTACGAAAACCAGTTCGCTATTTTATGAGGCCATAATGCCTATCAAACAAAAAAAAGTTTACCAGTATCTTTGAGTCAAAAAGCATCTTAAGTGAAATACATGTCACAAAAGCCTCAACTACAAAAAAAAAAAAAAAAAAAAAAAAAAGACTAGCGCGACACGTTCTCTGCCTGGGGAGAAACTGTATACATGCTAAATGTACGAAAGCTTATATCATATGTACTAGGTCGAATTACTGCTCGCGTCTTGCTGCAGAAAGACGGATTTGATGTCAAACTTTGAAACTAGCTTGATTTCTACAGACTGCGCCGGGGAGTGTTTCTTGTATTCTGTTTGCCACCCTCCTAGTCCTTCCACTTGTAGCCGAGAGGAGTAGGGAAGTCTGGAACTCCGTGTAAGTCAACCAAAAGTTGTCGTGTTTTAAACTATCTTACGGCACTCGGTGCCCGAGTGGCTGTGTGAGTGTGTGTGTGTGTGTGTAATTACACCGCGACAGCTTCCGTGCGGCGACACAGACCGGCAGTATTTAATTACGGGCTGCCAGAGAGTCGGAGTACACACATCAACTGTTCTTCTCCTGACGAAACTACGAAATTCGTATCCCGGAGAGTAACTTTCTCACTACGTCTAAGAACAGTACTACACTACATTATACGAATCTACACTACGCGACGGAAGAAACAAGAAAAGCTGTATTGTACGTAACAAAAGGTAAGGTTAAACTTTCAACTTCTAATATTATATGTGGGAATTCAAGAGGGAGCAATCAAATTTTAGAAAGGAGGTAACTGCGTATCATATTCAAGCGACAGGAAAGGTAAGGCTGGAAGCAGAATGTCGCAGCAGTGGACTTTCCCACCTGCCCCTAAGGCATCCTTACACGGGGTTTTTCATCGGGAAGCACGCCGAAAGTGGTTTCCTGCGTTTGTTTGATGCACGCTCAGACACGAGCTGCTACATCACACACAACACGCTTCCCATGTTGATATAGGGCCGCGGCGCTCCCAGCACCACTTGTGAATCACGTCTGGCTTGCACATCACTCAGTTTCTTTACGAAAATGGACAAATGAAAAACTGCTACGTTAACTGTATTAAAAACGCACACTTTCTCTCTTGTCCATATGTTAACCGTATTTTTATGTCTGTAGTGTTCATAAACAATAACTGGAATATTCCTGCACACGTTATAAAAGAAAATTAATTTATTGCCCAGTCAACATGCCATCATGAGCATTCAAAACTTCCATTACAAAACAGTGTGATGCAAATTTATCATAGTGTACTGCATAAGATATATTTCATCGTCCTCACTTTGTAGTGGAACCCTATGATCTTTCTTACTTAATAGCTACGCCTGTTCAGTAGCATAATTTTACATCATGTAAATCACAAGACTTCTAACAAAGAA
This sequence comes from Schistocerca americana, assembly GCF_021461395.2. Classification (NCBI taxonomy): domain Eukaryota; kingdom Metazoa; phylum Arthropoda; class Insecta; order Orthoptera; family Acrididae; genus Schistocerca; species Schistocerca americana. The sequence continues at coordinate 630,591,622 of NC_060123.1, read as the reverse complement.
TTGGAAAATATCCTACTGCAAGCAATGCATACTTTCTAGTAGGTAAAGCAAAAAAAGAGTAACTTTTTATTTAACAACTCTCTCTTGCGAGATACCATTCTTACATGTACATTACATCGAATATTACAGAACATGCGTCTGTTAAATTAATGGGGAAGTCCCAGAATCTTTTAGAAAATGAATAAAAAAATATTGATTCTGTACCTCCGCAACTCTGCTCACTGCACTACGTTGATTTTATGTAACGGATGAGTGTCTTATATCTTGCAATCCTGTGAAAACTTTAATGCTGATATTTCATTAACCTTGTCCTCAGAGTCTTTCGCGGTGGTATGCTTCAGTAGAATCTTCTCGTATGTAAATAAGTTACACAAAACTGCAACAAACTGTAGTACACGCTGGTAGCAAGATTAAGTGCGCAATGGGAATTCCACTGTTAAATGCAGAGGAGAGAGAAGATAGGTGGAAAGAGCACATTTAAGACCTCTATGAGGGGATGATTTGTCTGAAGACGTGAAAGATGAAGAAACAGGAGTCGATATAGAAAAGACAGGGGATCCAATATCAGAATCAGAATTTAAAAAGGCTTTGTAAGACTCACCTCAGGATCAAGCAAGACAGAAGAGATAGATAACATTGCATTATAATTTCTAAAACTATTGGGGATAGTGGCAACGAAAGGACTGTTTACGTTGGTGTGTGCAATGTACTAGTCTGGCGATATACCATCTGACTTTTGGAGAAATGTCTTCCACACAATTCCGAAGATTACAAGAGCTGACAAATGCGGAATTATCGCAATAGCAGAGTAACAGCTCATGCTTCCAAGTTTATGACTAGAATAATATAAGAAGAATGGAAAAGGAAATTAAGGGTGTGTTACATATCAAATTTGGCTTCAGGAAAGGTAAAGACACTATCAGTAGTAAGATTCGTTATTGGCATTACTATCCTCAATAAAAGTGAAGAAGAATTACTGGATCTGATGGTTGTAATGAACTGTCTAATGAGTATAGAATATGGATTAAGAGAAAATTGAAGAAAGACGAAAGTAGTGAAAAGTAGCAGAAAGAAAAACTCTGAGAAACTTAACAGATGGTGATCACGAAGTAGATGAAGGTAAGGAATTCTAGGCAGTAAAATAACCCATGACGGACGGAGCAAGGAGGACATCAAAAGCAGACTAGCGCCGGCAAGAAGGGCATTTCTGGCCAAGAGAAATATAATAGTATCAAACACAAGCCTCAATTTAAGAAAGAAATTTCTGAGAACGTACGTTTGGAGCACGGCGTTGTGCGGTAGTGAAATATGGACTGTGGGAACACCGAAACAGAAGAGAATCGAAGCATTTGAGATGTGGTGCTACAGCAGGAAGTTCCAAATTTATTGGACTGATAATGTAAGGAACGGGGAGGCTGTCCAGAGAATCGATGAGAAAAGTAATATATGGAAAATAATGACAAGACGAAAGGACCGGATGGTAGGACATCCGTTAAGACTTCACTAAAATACTTTCATGGTACTAGAGGAAGCTTTAGAGGCTAAAAACTGTAGAGAAAGACAGAATTGGAATACATATAGCAAGTAATTGAGGATATACGTTGCAAATGCTACTCTAAGACGAAGAGGTTGGCACAAGAGAGGAATTTGTGACGGGCTGCATCAAACCAGCCAGAAGACTGCGTACAAGTAAAATTTTGTTTCTCTAATCCTCCCTGGTGTTGAAATTTTAGTGTGCAGCAGTATAGCGCTTAATAAGCTTCATTCTACAGCTTCTGTGATACGGGAACAAACACATAAAATAACATTGGAAGTTTTCAAATAATAATGGAACGTAAGATCTATTTATTAAATTATTTGTTTATTTATTACATTTTAGGCTATTACCTGTAATATAGTGACAGTCCGTATTCATTCTTTACCCAATTATTACTATCAACAGTATTTTTTTTCCTGTACATCGGCAACTAATTATACAATATAAACGTTGTTACAACCCACACAGTAGTACTTCCGATCACCATAACTACTTTTGTTATTTATAAAAACAACAAAACAGCAGGTGCAGCCCCACGCTTGCAGCAGAAGACTCTGCAAGAGAGGCGCTCAGTAGCTCGGTACGACAACATACCTGCACCGAGGAGTCAAGCTGTATATTGCTCCCTCCTACATATATCTCGCGAAGAGACCATGAGCATAAAATCAGAGAGATTAGAGCCTACACGGAGGCATACCGACAATATTTCTTTCCATGAGCAATGCAAGACTGGAATAGAATGCAGAATCGATAGAGGTACTCAAACTACCCTCCGCCACACACCGTCAGGTGGCTTGTGGAGTATGGATGTAGATGTAGATGTAGATGTAGAATCAACTGTTGAGGAGAAAATCGCACTGTGGTACTCTCTCACTGCATGCAAGGGGAACTTTCTAATTTATTATATTAAAAGAAACTAATTCACTGTACAGGCGCATGCTATTTTCTGAATAATTTTATTTGAAGCACTGAAAATCAAAATTATGTTGCCTCTGGAAACGTGCAAACGAGATGATGTGCTTAGGTGACTCTTCTAGCCGGCTACTGATATAGATATTAGTGAGAAACCCTTCTTAGCTGTAGATGACAATCTGTTTACAAAAAGTCAGCTCTGCTGCAGATAACAAACAGCTAAATGAACGAGTGCTCCTAATACCTAAAAAAAATGACTGTCTAGATCGTACTTCATTTCTTCAAATGAATAATGCGTTTTGGTAGATGACCATCGTCAGTCAAAACTTAAAGGATCAATACATCGTATTACGTCAAATAGTACGTGATCGTAAAGAGTATCAGTTCATAATGCCGCGTGTTGTTCGAGATTGAAATAACAGAGTATTATTTTAAAAATGGTTCTATGAACCCCTCTGCCAAGGAAGTATGATTTGCGGAGTGTCGATGTAGATAGGGAACCAATGGTCGGAAATGCGTATGATTCTGTTATGGACATACATAGTGCATTCCGCGTAACAACAACATAGCTCATATTTATTGTTCAAAGCGACGATAAAAATGGTTCAAATGGCTCTGAGCACTATGGGACTTAACTGCTTAGGTCATCAGTCCCCTAGAACTTAGAACTACTTAAACCTAACTAACCTAAGGACATCACAGACATCCATGCCCTAAGCAGGATTCGAACCTGCGACCGTATCAGTCGCGCGGTTCCAGACTGTAGCGCCTAGAACCGCTCGACTAACTCGGCCGGCTCAAAGCGACGACCTCCAGTCTCAATGCATGCACGAAACGGCACAAGAAGTTCTGGCGCACTCATTCAATGATACCTGGTGTGTGTGTTGTACCAGTAGACAGGCAGCGTGGACCCTTGCAAGCAGGTCTTGATTTGTTTCTGCGGCGGTTTTATACACCAATGTCTTGAAGGAATCCCAGATGAAAAATTCCCTGCCGGCCTCGGTGGCTGAGCGGTTCTAGGCGCTTCAGTCCGGATCCGCGCTGCTGCTACGGTCGCAGATTCGAATCCTGCCTCGGGCATGGATGTGTGTGATGTTTTTAGGTTAGTTAGGTTTAAGTAGTTCTAAGTCTAGTGGAATATCTCAGAGACCTGAATTAGCAAGAATTTGAGAAATACTTAACACCTACTGAGTCTGGTACCCTATTCCTATACCGCCTGAGCGTGGACAGGATGATTTCTACAGCCTGGAAATCCGCCGCGTTCGGGACTAGAGGGAGTGGGGTTCAACACTACCGATCAAGGACAAGCACCGAATTTGACTTTAGGATAAAATTAGTTATGGGACTTAGATTTAGGTACTTATTTCTAGAAACCTGCAGCGACTAACATCTTGGCCTGCCCTGTGTAAGGGGCACGCTCATTGGGTTTAGCTCAACGAGCAAGGCTCTATAAGTAGGTTTATATTTTGAGTGACACATATGTAACGCTGTAGGCATTAGTAATTAGTTAGTAGTTGGGTTTATTAAGTAATTCATATAAAATCAAAATCAACCAGCTTTGCCCATTGCAATTATCCTGCAGCTCACTTTACTAATTAGTTACTTAAATATAACTTAGGATTTAGCAGCAATTGTAATCATTGTATCATCATCTGGACCCACTAATCATATCAGGTAGTGGGTTAAAATAGTATAATTATTAAGATTTGGGAATACCTCTAGGGGACTGATGACCTTACATGTTAAGTTCCGTAGTTCTCAGAGCCATTTGAATCATTTGAAAAAGTCCATTGGTGTGAGATCAGACTATGGCGCTGGGCATAGCACAGGAATCTTCCGCGGGCAACAAGGGATACAGTCTCCAAGAACTGTGGCCGCACATCTCGCTGGCACACCGGATAACATGGACCATTCGAACGGGGAGGCAGCAGACTCGTCCGATTAGGTCCCATGATGGCTCTGAGCACTATGGGACTTAACAGCTATGGTCATCAGTCCCCTAGAACTTAGAACTACTTAAACCTAACTAACCTAATGACATCACACAACACCCAGTCATCACGAGGCAGAGAAAATCCCTGACCCCGTCGGGAATCGTACCCGGGAACCCGCGCGCGGGAAGCGAGAACGCTACCTCACGACCACGAGCTGCTGACTCCGATTAGGTGATCTTGGACAATGGCCGCCCACAGGTGACAGAGAATCATTGCTGGTGGCCACCAATGTGAGTGGATGGGGATTGTCCTTACTCCAGACGGGGCTGTTGTCGCTGTTCAAAACACCGTCGCGGGAGAATGAGGCCTCGTCCTATTTATTCTGATAGGTATTTCGCATCATTTGTTCGCTACCTCAATCGTTTGAGTACCCTCTATCGACTGTTTCAACGTCACCCAAAATGTTTGAGACACTCTGTGTATTATGTAAATCTGCAGGTTTTCGTGGCCGTTGTCACTGAAGTTAAAATCTTCTGGGTTATCAGGCCGCGTCATGTTTCTTCTAAAATGTTCGACGTTTCGACCCCTCTGCTGGGATCTTCTTCAGGATCTTTTGGTGTCTACTACTTCTAGAACACTGTTCTAGCAGTAGTGGACACCAAGAGACCCTGAGGAAGATCCCAGCAGAGGGGTCGAAACGTCGAACATTTTAGAAGAAACATGATGTGGCCTAATAACCCAGAAGATTTTAACTGCACTCTGTGTGTTAACCATCTTGGATGGGTGACCGTCCAGTTTGCCGAGCGCTGTTGGCAAGAGTGGTGCACTCAACCCTTGTGAGGCCAATCGAGGAGCTACTTGAGGGGGAAGTAGCAGCTCCGGTCACGAAAACCGACAACGGCCGGGAGGGCGGGGCGCTGTCCCAAAGTTTCCGCACCCAGTGACGCTTGTCTTTCTCAGGATGACACGGAGGTCGGTCGGTACTGTCGGACCTTCAAGGCCTCTTCGGAAGGAATTTAGTTTACTGAAGTTAAAATCTCCTGGGTTATTAGACCGCGTCATGTTTCTTCTAAAATGTTCGACATTTCGACCCCTCTGCTGGGATCTTCCTCAGGATCTTTTGTTGTCCACTACTGCTAGAACAGTGTTTTAACAGTAGTGGACACCGAAAGACCCTGAAGAAGATGCCAGCAGAGGGGTCGAAACGTCGAACATTTTAGAAGAAACATGACGGGGCCTAATAATCCAGGAGATTTTAACTTCAGTGACAACGGCCACGAACCTTACAGACTTACAGGAATTTAGTTTATTTTAGTATATTGCAATACAGAAAGGAATTAACTATCATTCGACAGGAAATAAAATTAACCCGATGACGATGGTGAAACTTAGCGAAACACGTGCAGTTGTTAATAAAATTTTGTTTGCTCAGGGTATAAGCCGATGTCCATAGTCAAACATTTAAAGCAAACACGGACCAAAAGCGAACTGCAACTACGACAAGAACAAGTCACTTCCATTAACGAATCGATTTCGTAGTCGATCCGTGTAATTTTAATTTGTTGCAGTATTTTACTGGTCATTATAGCAGAGTGCACGTATTAATCAGAGCACAAAGGAGAGATGTTTAAGGACTGATCCCGCTGTACAAGGGAAAGCCATCGGCTCTGATTGGAGCGGCAGTATGACTCAGTCTCCACTGCTGGGCAAGACGGAGGCGCTTCCCTCCGCGCCGCCTGCACACAAAGCGCCTGTCCAGCTCTGACGTAATGCCAGCGGCAGTTGGTCTGTATAGCTAACTGTTCCGTATCGCGGCTCAGGAGGAGATTTATCCTCGCGCACCGCGGCGGCCAGCCTATAGCAGCTAAGTGGCGCGTGGGCGAGTGTACGAGTGTGTGGGCGCGGGATAAGTCGCCACTAATCACGGGCGCGCAGTTTCTGCCATGCACTCTGCCCGATAAATGAAGACCGCCGGGCCGGCGCGGTATCGGAGGCGGACCGGCGGGCGCGCTTGTTAGGGAGGCCGACAATGGCGGCCGGGATTAGCGATCCCAAGATTGCGGCTCGGCCGTAATCCCAGCCGCCTGGCTGCTCTGCCCTCCCTGCGCCGTGGAGCACAGTACACGTCCCTCCCAGCGCCCTTCTGCCCCAAACGGGACGGGAAAACTTTCGCAGACGAGGAGCTGGCCCAGTTTTGTGACGTTACAACGTGGAGTCTCACGTTCTACGGCACTCCGTAGCGTGAAAGAGTGAGTAAAGCAAGTTAGATTTTCGCTTCGTGGAGAGGAATGTGGCCAATGAGATCCAAGATCGCGCTCTACGTCACAAGCTAATTTAGCACAGGTTATACTGGATTTCGCCGTTTTCAGCTGAAGCATGTGTTTTGTGAGTTTTGTACCATAACTTTCGTACTATGAATATATCTGTTGTATCCACGGACGCAACCAACCAACCAACTCGTGCACGCACGCCCTGACCGTGACATCACTGGTCACAGTTCCTGTCGCGGCCGTCGGCGTCTCAGGGCGTTACCGCCGACGGAAGAGGTCGCGCCATGGGTGAGCTCGGGTCCGCAGCGCCCTCTGCCTTTTGCATATGAGGAGGAGCGCTGGCCCCGAGACGGACAGTCTATTGTCGATTGTCTATTGCTAGCCTTTCGTGGAGTTCATAGCGGAGCCATTCCAGTGTGATATTTGCTATTGTATTCGACTGGGCTCGGTACACGGATTACTCTTGGATATTACTTGGACCTGTATTGCTGGTGCACTTTTCGTCAGAAATAAAGATAAGTTATCTCTTCATTCTCGCTGGCGCAATTTTTGTCATTAATTATTTTGCGGCCAACAGACATAACATCCTGGTCACTACCCACGCTTTATACAATTTGTGCAATTTGTGGTACCTGTCCCAAAAGAGGACCCTGGGTTTGGGAGCCTTCACAAAAATATCCGGTTCCAAAACGCCAGTGCATCGATCTCCTGGTTCAAATGGCTCTGAACGCTATGGGACTTAACTTCTGAGGTCAGCAGTCCCCTAGAATTTAGAACTACTTAAACCTCAGGACATCACACACATCCATGCCTGAGGCAGGATTCGAACCTGCGACCGTAGCGGTCGCGCGGTTCCAGACTGTAGCGCCTAGAACTGCTCGCCCACTACGGCCGGCTAAGCGATCTCCTGAAAACGCGTCGTTATTGGTAAGATCTGTTGTAATAAAATGGCGAAAGACGACGTTTTGGTGGTTAAGGTATTATCGCCTTGTTTTGTTTTGGTGTTGTAATTTGTGTGTTATGAATGTATGCTGTTTGGATGCAATGGTACATTGAAGAGATATCGAAAACACATCGTTCTTGGTACGGTTTGTTTCAATTAATTCTCAGTAAATGACATCAAGAAAGTGTTCTTGGTTTAGAATCTACCTTATTTCGAAGAAAGCACTCGAGCTGCTGTCGATATCTGTCTGCTGTCTTCACCATCGCCATCGAATAGGGGGAGGTGGGGTGGGGGGTTGCCACTATGATTTGCATGTATAGGCGTTATGGCAGCGTCTCGAAGCTTCCGGAGAGGGCCGGAGTGGCGCATGCGCGGAAGGCAAGTTGGAAAGCTCCTACCAGCTTCTTACCGCTACGTGACTGTGTGACATCTCATGGTGCGAACGGCCGGCGACACGTCCATTTGAAACTGGCGCTCCCGCGCCCCTACAAAGCGTCATGCCTACGTCTTTGCTTTCGCTCCGATGCCCTAGTAAGTGTGTAACCCTGCGCTATCGGACACTGAGAGAAAGAGAAGACGTAGGCATGATGTTTGTAGGGACGCGGGTGTTGTGCTGGCAGAAGAGCCAATACCGTGTTATTAGAGGAGGCCGAAATGCACGCGTTTTAGCTCACGCAGGCTGGCGTGAGGAGGGAAGAACTATACTGACGTGAGGTCTGCAACATGACAAGGAATTAGAATTCAGAAAGCGGACGTAATTAGTTTGATACTTAACTTTAATCCATTAATGATGAACGTCGCTTTTGACGGTACATGATTCACAATATTATCTGTTCAGAATACATTCATAGTAGCTGAATATGGCGCCTTGCTAGGTCGTAGCAAATGACGTAGCTGAAGGCTATGCTAAAATGTCGTCTCTGCAATTGAGAGCGTCTCTAGACAGTGAACCATCGCTAGCAAAGTCGGCTGTCCAACTGGGGCGAGTGCTAGGGAGTCTCTCTAGACTACACCTGCCGTGTGGCGGCGCTCGGTCTGCAATCACTGATAGTGGCGACACGGGGGTCCGACGTATACTAAGGGACCGCGGCCGATTTAAAGGCTGCCACCTAGCGAGTGTGGTGTCTGGCGGTGACACCACAGCGGGATCTGCAGTTTAAAGCGTGTCGCAGGCTGCTCACGCCATGTGACGTCACTCGGTACCGTGGCGGGACGGAACCGCTAGAAGATGCCCAACTTGCCTTCCGCCTTCCGCGAAGATTCCAGACGTTGCCACTGCATTTACATAAGCATAACGACGTGCCAGCCCCGGCAGTCAGTAATTACAGCTCCTGATGACGATGGAGGTGACAGCTACCGAAAGCTCGAGTGTTTTATTCGAAATCACTCGGCTTGTAAACCGAGACGATTCTGCTTATCCATTACGGATATTTTTAGAACCGTAACTGTATGTTGAATGTAAATAAGTTGTACAAAACTGCAACCAGTCACTTTCTTTTAATAATTATGTTTTAATCCATGAACCGGTTTTCGAGCCTTTTCAGGTTCATCTTCTGCTGGTTTCAGGAGGTTGCTGGTTCTATGACAAAAAGATGGAACCCACTTTAATGTATCGCCATGATATATGTCGATATGGATGTAAATTTAGTTTTTTACTTACTGCGACAGTATAGGGGGCTTTTTTTCGGTTAGTGTCCATCTGTCTGCCTACATTTTGATGTCCAGTTGTTATATCACTACACACACTTCCACACAAACTATATTAGTTTACATTCTGACAGCGAGACTTTTCCAGCATCCAGCATGCGCTTTACAACTGTTGCTTGTATCGAAGATCTTGACAGAAAGATATGGCATAGGCCTACTTTGCAGAGATGTAATTTGTTCTTCTTTACATGTATTGAAGTCGATATAAGGGCAAATGTTTCAATCAGACTGGCGATAACATGAGAGCACAAAATAAAATATGTAAATAAATTACTACAAGAAGAAACCTAAGGTGATCAGATATCTTATTTCTATTTGTATATTATGTATAATACAGGCAATTTATAGCAATTCTTTTTTATTTTTTCATTTTTTTAAAATCTTTATTGGCATTAACATGAATACCGAGGAATCAATTAAACAGAGTTACTGTATCTGCAGTGAGATGCAGCTGTCTGTGTGAGTAGAACCTTTATATTTAAATTAAAAACAAACCTTCAGGTGAACTATTGACTTACTTCTGTTGTTATGTTAACATGATCTGGGGTATTAGCAGTGTGCGAAATTTAGTTCACATAGCTACCACCTCTGGCAGTGGGAAATGCTCCTCCCCGGCAGGGCTTCAACTGTATGCTAGAGTTTGTCAGCCCTGTGTAACAACTGACACGCCAATCTCTCGGCAACCCATGTTTTCAACAGCTGATAGGTGTGGAGAACGTATTGGCCAGAGCACTGTCGAACATCCTCTGTATCGATGAAGGTCAGGATAGTAAGAGCAACGTGTAGTCTCACGTCATATTGATGTAAGACAACATCGCGGAGACGTCGAAGATAGGGCACAGACACCAGCTTTGATACTCCAGTTGTTCAAATTACCAGTTATGCTCTGTACTCAACGTCACACCATATTGGCACACGAGGTATCATAGTTTGGCAAATTTAGTTCTCCTTGAAGCCTCTACGCACAGAGGCGTCCATCGAGATGCTATAAATGGATCTTTACCCTGGATGGACAGCACCGGGCGCACCACTGCCACTGAGCTAGAGGTTTGCGCGGATGGTGATATCCGCGGATATCCGCGGTATTTGTTACTTGGCGGATAAAATCGCGACCGGCGCGGATATCCGCGGGTCATCTGCGGATAATGAGCAAGGCATCTTCCCAGTACATATGTTGCAATGTTAGTTGAAAACTTCAAGTCTGTTGACATTCTTGGAATCTTGCAGGGTCCGGGTAGAGCGGATGTCTGTTGTCCTCAACCCCTGGCTACGACCGACGTAGCTGTACCCAAGAGACCTGAGCCTAATCCGTTTCCGCGACCGTGTCTTTTGTGTGGCCTGTGAAGTGCTCTCTGGGTGGCAAACCTGCGCACTGTCTACCAGACAGGTGCCCGTTGCAATTTTCCGCTGCCTTCAGTTAACGCTTTGTAGTAGTGATGGGCTAAACTGCGATTTTCCGATATCAGTGATTTCTGTGAATGCTACTTTTCAGTATCTGTTATTCTTAACTGTGATTTGTCGCAGTTAAGAGTCGCAGTTAAGGAACCTAAGTCGCGTATCCCTCCGCCACTGCTACTTCTGCGATTTCTGCTACTTCTGCGATTTCTGCTACTTCTGCGATTTCTGTGACTTCTGCTACTTCTGCGATTTCTGTGACTTCTGCGATTTCTGTGACTCCTGCGATTTCTGCGACGTACCACCGTATGAAAAAGTTACATCTGTCCACACAGAAAATTGCATCTCAACAAACCTGTCATTGGTAAGTATGTTTTACGTTTATTCTTCCGTTGGCTTTAATTTTGTATTAAAGAAACAACTGTGACAATATTAATAGTGTAATTAATATGTAAGTAGCCGCACAGTACCGTAATAGTTCGTGTTTAGAAAATGAATTCTAACATATTGTTATGTTCATAGGTACCTGAACTACATTTCAGTCACTCAGTAAAGTGATAATTCAAAATATCATTGTCAACAGATCTGAAGAAATTGCCAGTCTTTAGACCGTTTTCGTCAGACGACAGGTTAGTTTCTAAGCGTTTTGATGGACTTAATTACTTCAGTGAGATCGTTCTTGCGAATGTGATATAGCAAATATTAGCAAATGTGGTATAGCAAATATTAGCAATCTACTCTGTCAATTATATTGCTAGTAATTAGCGACAGCAAAAATTGTTTAATAATCCTTGTGTTTTTGCAGACGCAGTTCTGACTGATTACTGGTTGCTGTACATATCTATCCACATCAAGGCTGTTGAGAGAGACTCGTGAAGATTCAAGACAGCTCTTAGAGGATTTGCAGTTTAAAAGTGAAATAATTATGAAATAAGTGTGTGACTGATTAAAGTGTTTTATTGAAGTTGTTGTGCGATTTTAAAGGAATAATAAATGTTAAATACATTGAGTGAATAATAAAAATCTCATTTTCCACATGTTAAGCCGTCCTATACCCGTAATTTTCCGCCACTTATTTATTGGTAAACACTTGTTGGAGAGTGACATTCCGCCCCCCCCTTCTCCACAATCTTGGTGTGACACTGACCTGTAACATATCCCGAAGTCTACAATATGCATTTTGAGGCTGTTGATATGAAAGTGGGAAGTACAGATCTTCCAGTTAAATCAGGAATAGCTTAAGTGCATTACTTGAAAGTGACACAGGAAAAGCTTACTTGTGTAGGTGGTAGTAGTGTCGTCAAAAAGTTCTTGTGTGTGAAGTTGCCATGTAGAACACCAGGTGTAAAACTTTTCTCCCGAGTCTTGAACTGTGTCGGAACAAAAGTGAGGCATTCATATGACCGTTTTCATTTCTCTACACTTATACAGATGTCTGAGTTCTGCTGTGTTAACATTGCAAAGTCCTGTAGGCATGTGGAGTATTAACCAAAACTGTCATATTGGAAGCAGAATCAAACACATTTGTTACGTTACTTGATATTTTCAGGAGAAAAAGGCAATGTTGCTTCTTATTAATATAATACATTCAGAGTCACAGCAGTATTTGACCAACCATAACTGATGCTGAATGTGCATGTCGTCATATAATATGAAGGGCTTATTTCAATAGTGGTACAAGTCCATTACCTACACTTTTCTGTCTATAATGCTTCTGAAATTAGTGATCCAAACAAACATAAATAAAGGTTCATCTCTAGCAAGAAGCCATGTGCTTGAATATTTCTGGTATCTCAACTGCAGATTTTTCAGCACTCATTTAACTTTACGACTCTATATCTCAAAATTAACAAAAATGGACTTGTACCACTATTGAAATAAGCCCTTCATATGCACACACAGCACATCGATCTCGTGAGGTACAAGGCCCTCATAACGAAGTACATCCGTCGGTCAACAGATGACACTAGGAAAAGTATGTTAACTGCGCTTTTTAGTTGCTACTTGCGACTCTTAGTTGCGATTTGTCACAGAAATCGCAGTTTGACTCGGTAGCGAATAGCGTAGTATGAACTTTGCTCAACAGATGGCAGTGCTAACTGCGCTTTTTAGTTGCTACTTGCGACTCTTAGTTGCGACTTGTCACGGAAATCGCAGTTAGACTCCATAGCGTACCGCAGAGATGGACGTAGTACGAACTATGACCCACAGATGGCACTGTTAACCGCGCTTTCTAGTTGCTACTTGCGACTCTTAGTTGCGACTTGTCACGGAAATCGCAGTTAGACTCCATAGCGTACCGCAGAGATGGACGTAGTACGAACTTCGGCCAACAGATGCCACTGTTAACCGCGCTTTTTAGTTGCTACTTGCGACTCTTAGTTGCGACTTGTCACTGAAATCGCAGAAAGCAGTGCTAAATTCGACCAATAGATGGCTCACGTCTGTCAATGTGAAATATTACTTGTTGCGACTGCTAACTGTGACTGAAATCGCAGTTAGATTCTGTAAAGTTGCTACTGTGATATCTGTGACTTCTCAGTCACTGTGATTTCTAACAGATACGCGATTTCCTGCCCACCACTACTTTGTAGTGACCGAGTGACAACGTGCATCGTAACAAATATCAGTGAGAGTTCTTTCTTCAAATGAACACCATATCGATGGATACAATTTCGTGTAAGGTGAAAAAAGGTGATGTTACGTTAGTGAAGGAAAACAAATTGAAATCGCCAATTTGGAAAAAAAATTCGGTACGTATTTGATGGCAACGAAAAGATAAAAGATATAGTGGCTTGTTTTGCATGTAAAAAATATATTCCTACACTGTACACAAAAGTGGAACTTCAAATTTGCTAAAACATTCGTCTGAGGCTGGACAAAGTAGCATAATTAATTATTTAAATACCAAGAGAGACGTGAAGGTCCCGAAGTTCCGCCAAATTTGAAGACAGCCGCGACAGAAAAACTTATCAACCTTGTCAGCAGACATTTTACCAGTCGAAGTTGCGTGTGGATCTGGGTTTCTCGAGACGGCACAGTTTCTTATTGATGTGGGGTGCAAGTACGGTGCAGGGAGTGCTAAGGATCTGCTACCTCATCCAACCACCATATCCAGAAATTTGAAAGAAACGGCCGATCGTCTCCGCAGAAGTGAAGAATATATTCAGAGATATAGGTGGAGCACTAACTGCCGATTTATGGACTGATTCGTACCATAAAATAACCTATATGGGAGTGACTGCACATTATGTTAATTATGAAGAAGTGAAACTTGTGGATCGAGTGTTGTGCACCAGAAATTTTGAGAGTGAGATTAAAAAAACAGGAGAAAACATTAAACTTGAATTAATTAAGATACTACGGTCGTTCGATTTATTCAGTGCTGTGAATAACATCGTTTTCGTTATGGATACAGGTCCAAATATTGTGGCAGCACTTCGCCAATACATGGGGCTCTCGTGCTCAGCACACATTCTTAATACTGTGCTGGTGCACTCGACTCGAGGAGACGCGAATGATAAGAAGAGTGATGTGCAGCGACTGATAAATTCCTGTCGAGCTATCACAACTTTCTTTAAATGATCTGGTCTTCAGAATCGCCTTCAGAAGTCATTTAAAGGAGATATAGACACACAATGGAACAGTAAATTGGATATGTTTGAGTCTATTAATTCACAATGGTTTGAAGTTCTGTCAATTTTATCAGAGAAAAATCAATATAATTTGATTGATTCTATAGACAAGAGGAAGTTGGAAGAAATAATAACCTTCCTGACACCATTTAAAATAGCTTCTTGTGATCTCGAAGCCTCCAAAACTCCTACGCTTTATTTATGTGTGTTGTGGAAGTTAAAACTTCTCTCCTTCCTTGAAAAAAATGATGGCGACAGCCCATTTCTGATAGATTTAAAGAGTACAGCCAAATCTATTTTAATCAGCAAATGGGACGTAACAGTAACCCATAAACTTGCAACTTTTTTGAATCCAAAATATAAAAACCTAAAATTTCTTAGCAGTGCGGAAAAAGATGAAGTTGTAAAGGAAGCGAAAAATTATGTTGCGAGAAATTGTCCACAGTTAAAAGATAAGGAGGAAACAACATCCGGAATTCCTGAAAAAAAAAACAGAAGTCTGACGTACTTTTTAATGAATTTGAAGATTCCTCAGAAGATGAATCGACGAGAGATCTTGACTTTGCCTCATATGAAATTCTCAGATATACGAATGATAAAAGTCCAATTTTCGGAAGGCATCGACCTAATAGCTTGGTGGCATGGACGTGAAATCGTCTATCCGCGTCTTTCCAAACTCGCTTACTTCGTGCACTGCATTCCAGCGTCCAGCGCTCCATCTGAGAGAAGCTGCTCTACTGCGGGACAAATAATGCAGGACCGACCCACGTCTTTGAAGTCACAGACGACTGATGACATCATGTTCCTGAATAGTAATCTTCCAACGTAAATAGGTACTTGTACAGCTTTTCTTACTTCCCTGTATTTTTTGGGCTTATTTGAATTAGTTACAATTTTTTTTCATCTGATTCTTTCTTTTACAGAATTTGAATCAGAAGCAAGCAGAAGATGAAAATATTTAATCTGAAGCCTGTGAGTTTTTATTGTAATATTTACAGTAAAGAATTTCCTCGACATGTTGTTAGTATTTTTACTATTCCCAACAGGAACATTTAAGTAGCATTAGGTAAAAGAAGGAAATATTTAACAAGCAATTTGTTTTGTTGTAATTTTCATATTAAAGAGCTCAATTTTAAGTTTTTACTCTTCGCAACAAGAACATTCAACAGCTAACACGTCAGTATTGTTAAACTAGGTAATGATGATCTCATAAGTGCCTACCTAAATTTCAGCGTGCACTACAGTAACATTTGCAGCCGCCGAGCATTGTCGCTCTTTGTGAACAGTGAAGCAGCCCGGCCGGAGCGGTGGCACAGCGGGCCTTGTAATTAATTACAAGTGGGACTTCAAACTACAGCTCATGACCACCAACAAGCTGTGACTGCGATAGCGCGTGAAAGATTATTCTGATTACATTGAAAACTTACAAAATATTCAAATCATCCAAAATAATAATGTGTCTTTTAGTTTACCATCCAATTAGTAAAGATAAGGGCTGAAATTCGTAACAAAATTGAACATTTTAACTGTAACTCGGTATTGCTTAACAGGTAACAGTGCCTAACATTTGAAGTTATGGGACAGTGGTTTTTATATAGACATCTTGAAATCGTTTGCAGTTCCATTAAACTCTGAAAAAAATTATTTTTTAACATTGAAAGTATTAACTGCGAAATCTACTGTAAATTTTGCCTTAGTAATTTAGACCAATGTTGAGGATGTTTTAAAGTGTGAAAAACTTTGTTTAGTTGAGAATGAAACAGACATTTCATTTATCGCTAGGTCTTAATTCGATAAATCAGCCAAGAGGTGAGGTTCGAGATTTCAATTGTATTTTTATCTGAAGCTAAATGGACTCCTAATTTCTATAACCACTGATTTTGTTTCTCACTCTTCAGAAGACGAGTTATTTCTTCCAGACAACGTCAATTATTGCTGGCAGTTTAACTTTTTCACAGGTGCGCCAGCGTTTTGCAGTGTAGGCCTAATACTGTAAATATTTTCAAATGGAAATGACGAGGACTGAACGCGTAAGCTATAATATAATCATCAGCTGACATGAATGGCTTCAAAATTTGACACATCCAAGCAGTGAGTACAAAAAAACTGTCGGTAAATGATGCAATGTGCTAGTAACAGTTAAAACCGTCGTCATTTTCAGCTGCCTTGGCACAAGAGCAGCGAAATATAATTGTTTCTACACACGTATTTTCATCATTTAATACTATTACATGGAATTTTATTTTTTTAAATAGCGTTTCCAATCTCACGAGATCCGAGCCGCTACTGTGTGTGCTCCGGAGCGCCAATGCTTTCCTGTTTTGAATGGTCTGCTTTAGAGTAGATATAGAGCATTTCCTGTGATTTAAGCAGTCAAAAGTAGTTAAGTTGTCGCAGAAATGGTTCAAATGGCTCTGAGCACTATGCGACTTAACTTCTGAGGTCATCAGTCGCGTAGAACTTAGAACTAATTAAACCTAACTAACCTAAGGACATCACACACATCTATGCCCGAGGCAGGATTCGAACCTGCGACCGTAGCGGTCGCTCAGCTCCAGACTGTAGCGCCTAGAGCCGCACGGCCACTCCGGCCGGCTATCTCATTACATACCATAATTCTAAGTACTACTGTCTATTACTATTAATTACTCATTCAAAACTTAAATATATGCGGATGCGGATAAGGAACTTGCGGATGCGGATTAATTGCTGCGGATGCGGATGCGGTTGCGGATTAGGACCTTGCGGATGCGGTGCGGATGCGGATTGCACTTTTCTTATCCGCGCAGACCTCTACACTGAGCCTTTATCTTTGTCACGTCAACAGAAGCCGCAAAAATTGTCTGAGAATCCGTTGTGCTCATTACGTCATCGCGCTGCACTTGTAGATGCGTCGTTTGCTCCAAACAAGACCTATTTCCTGACGCAAGGTATGTTACGTTACTTGGGCGTACTAATTTACACTATACACTGAAGAATATATCATCTCGGCTGCAATTCGCATTCGTCCCTTGATATCTTACGTGGTGTTGAGTATGGCCCACCTAAACGCATCAAAAAATGGCTCTGAGCACTATGGGACTTAACATCTTAGGTCATCAGTCCCCTAGAACTTAGAACTACTTAAACGTAACTAACCTAAGGACATCACACACATCCATTCCCGAGGCAGGATTGGAACCTGCGACCGTAGCAGTCCCGCGGTTCCGGACTGCAGCGCCTAGAACCACACGACCACCGCGGCCGGCTAAACGCATCGATTACATATTCGCATGAGAGTCGCTGTAGGCCCCGTATGTCGCTAATGCCACAACACTGCCCACCTTTTGTTTCTATACGCACAGTATAGGAAGATTTTATTACGCGGGTCTGGAAAGCCAGCGACCAGGTAGGATCACAAGGCATATTCATCGAATGACTCGCCAGATGGTCAAATAGCGTGAGAACGGCGGGGAGAGCAATAGCAGTATCTTAATGGAACAGAGAGACGGGGGGGGGGGGGGGGGGGAGATTCACCTACAACGCTGGGCGACAAGAGGCGAATCTTCTGCTATTAATATTTACTGTTTTAATATTAATATACAGCTGCAACCGTGATTATGGCGTTATTTCCGCTGATAACTTGTTGACAGCAAATTTCAGCATTTCTCACTTCATCGCGAAGTGTTAACTACGAATTTTAGTTACTGTCAGTGCTTAATAATAGAAAGCATGGCGAAGTCGCAAGAGCGCCCTGAGAGGGCATGTGTCGAATTGTTAAGAAAGCTCATTACTAGTCTACGATCTGTTTCATGAATCCGTGTATAAAATCTGATCTGATTCAAGACAGAACAGTTTGTTGAGAAATTGCCCCGGGCGATGTATTTGTGCGATGTTTTGTTAATCCAAGACAGTCGACAATCGGTTTTGGCTCTGAGCACTATGCGACTTAACTTCTGAGGTCATCAGTCGCCTAGAATTTAGAACCAATTAAACCTAACTAACCTAAGGACATCACACACATCCATGCCCGAGGCAGGATTCGAACCTGCGACCGTAGCGGTCACTCGGTTCCAGACTGTAGCGCCTAGAACCGCACGGCCACTCCGGCCGGCTGACAATCGGTTTTCGAAATGGCAACACCGAACTAGCGTGTGAATTGCAGCTCCGCCTAATGACGGAAGTAATTCTTAAAGTTGCCTTGGACAACATATTTTTGTGATCTCATGTTGATTCTGACATCGTGTCAATCATTTTTGTGACTTTTTCGGTGGCCGGGAATCAGTGATGATACAGTGGCTGTAGAAATCCTTTTATTAATTTTGCCACTGGTGAGATAAAACAAAATTCGTTGGCATCAGCATATTTTACGGTTTTTACATGCTTAGCATTTAAACCTACCCGCTTGTTACCTTGTTGTAAACTGTTTATTGCACAAGCGCTAGAGCTCGCGCTCGACGGAGAAGATACCAATCGGGGCAACACCTACGAGACGTGAGGTAATCAAGTTGGTTACGGTTCATTTACGAGAAGTGGGGGCCAACACCCTAGATTTTCTTCTGTAAATCACACGTAGCACCACTGTGCGTACCCGTGTACACATTGTGGCAGAAGGTATCACGAACATTCACGCCCCTGTTTGCTGTGATAGTGTTGCCTTGGCATCCCTGGTGGGGAAAAATGAGTTTAAACAGCGGTTAATTTTAATGGTTCAAATGGCTCTAAGCACTATGGGACTTAACATCTGAGGTCATCAGTCCCCTAGACTTCGAAATACTTAAACCCAACTAACCTAAGGACATCACACACATCCATGCACGAGGCAGGATTCGAACCTGCGACAGTAGCAGCAACGCGTTTCCCGACTGAAGCGCCTAGAACCGCTCAGCCATAACGGCCGGCGGATAAAGTTAATAGGAAGCCTTAAACCCTCATTATAGTGTTACATTAAGCATCCTTGTGCGTGGATGTGTGACAAAAGTGGCAGACTGCATTTCGAACAAGTGCGTTTGAGGCTCTCATAGTATTATAGCCAATCCTGTCGCCTTCGAATTCCGACACTAGTGGAGTACTCACCTTCTTACAAGAGCCATAATCATTCTTCTGGTAAGCAAACAATACTCAGATGCGATTTCTGAACGATGAAACCACTGTGTAATCTTCCTTTATGTACAGGATGAACCAGAACTCCATCGACAGACTTTCAGGGGTGGCAATATCGACCAAAACAAGAAAAGAATGTAGTAAACATGGACCCTAGAATGCATACCTTAAGAGCTAGTGTGAAAAACATCTGTCCTATTGAACAAACGGTCTTAGCTCTTAAAGTATGCTCTTTACAGCCCATATTTACTTGTCATTTTTTTCTCGTTTTGATCCAAACCACCACCTCCTAAAATATCGAAAGCAAAGAGATTGCAGTGGAAGACATGTTTTACAATATCGAAGATGAACAAGAGCTCGTAGCTCGTAACCAATATGTTTTGCAGCCCGTGGGTACCGTACATTTTTTCCTTGTTTTTGTTCAGTTCTATCACCTCTGGAAGTGTGTCGGTGGAGTTCTGGTTCACGCTGTACAGAAGGTCGATGTCGTTACCAATACGTACATTATGCTGTTGCGTTGAAGTGTTAATAATTTACATATTTTGACATGTCGTCCACACTATGTCGTTTGATGCTAGTCGCTTCTCATCTTGCTGCTGTTGCAATTTAAATGGACAGCAGTGCAAAGTGGCTTCAGCTCATACTAGGATACAAGATCTGATAGCACTGCGTGCCTGGGAGTTAATTAGAATTCACCACTGACAGAAAAGACGACGTGGGCCACCCTTTCCTCAGACGCTGCTATCGGATAAAAAGGGAGTGGGAGTGGACTTGTATTCTAGAGGGGCAGACATTTACTGCTCTGAGAGAAAGCAGAGCGAGAACGCGGTGGCTTATGATGCTGGTGGTCTCGGAAACCTCGTAGTGCGGACATTGGCGGATAGGATGTTGTACTGTGGTAGAACGGGAAAAATTTCAGAATAGTGTACCCGCAGAAACAGTGTTGGTGGCGAAACAAAGTGAAAAGACATCCTCTTAATGTGAAGGAATGCGCGGGGTCAGAAACTTTGGTGCTGAGCTGAACTTCGGCGAATCTTCCCTTGGGAAACGCCTCGGCACACTTCCGCTGAAAAGCAGAGACGTGTATTTAATGAGCGGTCTGCTAAGGGTGTAGGAGGGGAAATGGAATCTTCTGGAAGGAGTACGAGCTTCAGGTGATGCACTGACACATTCACGACCCATGTAGTGGGAGGTAACGTTTTTGTAACAGCCACTGGGATGCGTCGCCCGAGCGCGGGCGTAGACGCCACATCTCCAGGAGAGAGCAGGCTATGGTGTGGTGAGGAACATCACTGCGAGTCTCGATCGAGGGTATTTCCGGACCGATATCAATCGAAGGCACTTCCCTCCAGGGACCGACCTAGAGACTTCGCTGACGAGAACCACAGCGGAGGATGCGGCAGTTAGATTTTGAGGAGTGCCGGCCGTTGTCACCGAGCTTTTCTAGGAACCGCGTTGCTGCTACGGTCGCAGGTTCGAATCCTGCCTCGGGCATGGATGTGTGTGATGTCCTTACGTAAGTTAGGTTTAAGTAGTTCTAAGTCTGGGGGACAAATGACCTCAGATGTTAAGTTCCTTAGTGCTCAGAGCCATTTGAATTTTTTTTTTTTTTGAGGGGGGGGGGGGGGGGAGTTTAGTTTCTCTTCGAACAGAGTTGTTCTTGGTTCTTTAGCTCTTCGTTGAGTCTGACACACGCTGAAGTGCTTCGTTGTCGGGAAAATACTAAAATACTTGAGTCGAATTTCTGTTCCTGGCTAGTGAGCAAACAGAAATACTGACTTGTGTTATGTCTTGTACTGAGATAATTTCTGTCCTAGGAGTTCGCGGACGGCATATTGTGTCCACTGTGTAGGCAGAGAGTGGCAGGTACGCCACGTACATCATCTGCACACCGGCCAACGCCCTAACGAGCAGATGATCGGTGCAGTACAACTGCTGGCCGTACTTCATTAGGTGATATACGCACTCTGCTTGGCCGGATTGGGAAAAATTCCCAGTAAATGTGTCGAGTTCCACTTGCTTTTACGAGGAGCTCTATCTGAAAGTGCCACTAGGGTGTAGGTCTTCTGTTCCTCTCAGCTAATCAGTATCAGGTAGCACGTGTCCGTCTAGTGAAGGGGGGCGCTGTCTAAAGAAAGTATAGCTTACTTTCTTGGTTCAAATGGCTCTAAGCACACTGGTACTTAACATCTGAGGTCATCAGTCCCCTAGACTTAGAACTACTTAAATCTAACTAACCTAAGGACATCACACACATCCATGCACGAGGCAGGATTCGAACCTGCGACCGTAGCGGCAGAGCGGTTCCGGACTGAAGGGCTTAGAACCGCTAGTCCACAACGGGTGGCAGCGTGCGGTCTGCCAATCTCGAAGTTACATGTAGGGTAGAATCCGATATGGTGTACTTCATATTTATACAATTTTTTCCACTCTAGCTGTTTTTGAGAATAAATATTTTACGGTATCAAGTTGTGATGAATTGTAGTAGCATCTCGGTAGGAGTGACTGGCTCGACGTGCTAAACTGAAGTACAACCACAACACGGTACTTCACATTATGGAAGTTCCTAGGTGTAGAGTGTCAATAGCAGGATAATTTTAATAATTTGTAGGTGTGAGAATTACATTACGGAGACAACATAAGGTAGCTACACATACACACATTACGTGTTACACACGCCACGGCGTTTCACAGTCTCTAGCGTAAGGTTGGAAAGTTGCTGTATATTTGTGAAGCATTTACTTCACTTGAGCTTCATACCGAAAAATCCAATATTTCGAATCGCTGCTGCAGCACCAGAAGTCGTGTGTGCTTTACCTCCCGGTGCTACTTTGCGCTACGTCGCTTTGATTGCGCAGCGGGTTACCTGCAGCTGCTAGTGCCACTGTCGGCCGCCGAGACTTGAGTTGGGCCCGGAGAGTGAGGCGACGGCGACGTAAACCCGCGGGGGACGCGCCTTAATAATTTCTGTATCGGTATAAAGCCCAGCGCGTAGCGGACCGCCGTATTGGCAATAAAAAGCCGAGTATACGGCCAGACGTGATCCGACTGTACTCCGCCACCCGCAAGCCTCGCCGGAGGGTCTCCGAGGGGACATCACAGTGCGCACTACTGCACTCTGACCACGGCGGCAATTCGCTGCACTGATATCAGCCGGGCGTGCCGGTGCAGTTCTGACACACGGCACACACGTTTGTGAGGACGGTGGTTCAAACGGCAGTCCAGTCTTCTAGATTTATTTTGCCCATGATTTACCTAAATCGTTCAACGTGGAATGCTGGAATGTTTCTTTTAGTAAGGTACGGCCGATTTCCTTTATCGTAATTTTCCGATCGGAGCTTCTGCCCTATCTCTTATGATTTCTGTTACTGTGCCATCGTATTATTGTCGACTGAATCAGCACTGAGGCAGCAGTTGTCAAATGTGTGACATACATTTACCACAACATGTTTCAGGACTACGTATTCCACTATTAAGTGCTATAAAGACAAGGAAACCAGTCAGTACATATAAACTACATACTACACATACAGACAACGATGTAAATATCTGTACTGTCCTGCGGTACATCATGCCTTCAATTTTCTGTGACACCGGTAAAAGTAAAAAGCAAGCAGCTTATTGTGGTAAATATGCTGTGGTAAATATATCACATATTTGACAGCTGCTGCGTAACATACTGAGCACTTTAATGATTTCGTCTTCTACGGGACTTCAAAACCCAATGCCTTCGTCACACTGACAGTGAATTCAAACTGTAATAGGCTACATATCAAGTTCCTGACGTCAGGTCGTGGGAAACGGACGTAGCCAGTCTCTCCGAAAGTACAGAGCAGTCATGCGTGTCAGATACGCCGAACACGCATTTAAACGTACATAACTGTAATGGAGATACGCCAGTATGTCATATACAGGTCGCTTTTTGTTTCAATTCAGAGAGCGTCATGGGTACATCGATGTCAGTATAAAAATGTCTGTTGACAGATGCGTCCAAAGAAGGCACAAAGTGAAAAGTAAACATTGCGATAGTAAACAGTCTGGCACAGACACTGCGTCTCGTGTCTTTGAGGAATACAAAATGGAATTTACGCTTCCTCATTGTGGGAAGTTGCTTGTAGTTTGCGTGCACTGCTTCTAGCCGTCCGTCTGATTAGCAGAGTGATAACGTGTTTGTCTAGCATGCAGCGGGCCCCGGTTCTATTCCCGGCCGTGTTGGAGATTTTCTTCGTTCTTGCACTAGGTGTTGTGTTGTCATCATCATTTCATCATAACCGACACCAAATGCGCCCAATGTGGCGTCACCAGGAATAAGACTTGCTGCAACTCGGCTGCCCAACTTTCCCGGATGGGGTCTACTGGCTATCAATGCCACACGATCATTTCATTTTTACCCTCTGTAACTGCCAGCTGCTGCTGGAGCGCGGTACTATAGCACGTAGTCGCGCCGCGCTACGCGTGCCGTTTCAACGAAGAAGTCCGACTGTTTCTGAACGTTCAACAGCGTGATGGAGATAACGCCAACGCGTTGCACGGTATGTGCCACGTCCCGTTCGAAGACGGCTCAGTCTTCCTTCTTTCCTTCCAATATCAGTGGAACTGCTGCTATGCAGCAGTCATGTCACGCAAACAAAAAAGGTATCAGTTTTTCCCGCCAGAAAAACGATCTTGACTAGATATTGTAACGTTATCACAGCTGATTATTTGGAAAATCATTGGTTAGCTCCTATTATACAATTTCACTGCTTATGTACATATCGAGACGAAGAAAAAGCGACCAAGATTTGTCTGTGAGAGGAGTGGTCTTGCATTAACGCAATGTGCGTTTTTGTACAAGACTTCGTGATGGCAAAAATGCTCGACCTCAGCTCCGAAAGATTTAGTCCGTCTGCCTGTTCTCCAGCTGTAGACGCACGCGGCTTCTTACTTTCATCAAACCTGTGGCAGAACCTTCGATGGAAGAAATTTTCGTGGAAATAACAAGTATATATGCTGGAGGGAAATATCGAAAAACCAAGAAGTTGTGCGGCGCAAACAAAAGTTGGCAGGCGTGTTTGTACATCTGAAAGAAGATATGCGGTGCTAGTAGCGTTACTGTGAGGATGGAAATCAGGTTCACTTTAAGTACACACTATAACCGTCATGATTCTTGGTTATCTTTGGGCTTGGTGAGCTGATGTTCGCCAAGAATGCCTTTAAGGCGACATACATTATCAACACCTCACTGACTTTGTATCAGATCGTGTAAGAATGGTACGAGAAGCTGTATATTCCTTCTGCGACACTGCAGAAAGACGTGTCAGGGATGTAGTCTAGCAACTGTACATGATTGCTGGCAGCGGTGCTCACGGAAATGTACGCTCGGAGAAAGTCCGGGCTCTGGACGGTCACATGGCACTACCAAATAGGGACGACAATCGTGTTCAGCGTATGGCTCTGACGAATCGTACTGCTTCTGCAGCAGCAATTTGAGTAACAGTTGACGCCACTCTGACACAACGAACTTTTACACATCGTTTACTTCAAGGACAGCTCTGAGGCAGACGCCCCGTAGCCTGCATTCCACTAGACCTAAACCACCGCCATTTGCGACATCAGTAGTGTCAAGTGAGAGCTCATTGGAGGGCAGGGTGGAGGTCTGTTATATTTTCTGATGAAAGCTGGTTCTGCCTCAGTGTCAGTGATGGCCGTGTGTTGGTTAGAAGGGGGCCAGTTGGGGGCCTGCAACTAACCTTTTTGTGTAGTAGACACACAGGACCTCCACACCTGGAGTTATGCTCTGGGGTTCGATTTCGTTTGACAGTATGAGCATTCTCGTTATTACAGAACGCACCCAGCTTACAGATTTGTACGTCAATCTGGTGATTCGACCTGTTGTGATGGCATTCGCCAACAGTATTCCAGGGGTTGTTTTTCAACAGCATAACGCTCGCTCACATACTGCTATTGTAATCCAGCAGGCTCTACAGTGTGTCGATTTGTCACCTGGGCGTGAACGATCACCAGATCTGTCTCCAATGGAGGACATATGGGGCATAACCGGACAACTCCAGCGCATTCCAAAAGCAACATTTACCATCCCTCCACTGCCAGACTAAGTGCGACAGGTATGGAACTCCAGCCGAGACACTGACATCCGGCACCTGTATAACACAATGCATGCAGGTTTGCATGCTTGCGTTAGGGATTGTAGCGATTACACCCTTTATTAATGTATCAGCGTTTCATATTTGTAATGTCTTATAGCATGCTTACAATAACCTGTGATGCTGCAATGTTTATTTGTTAAATGTGTTACCTAGACAAACAAATACCCGAAATTTCATTACTCTAATCACTTTTTTTTTGTGTTGTGATTTTTTCCGTAGAAAAATATATTGGGATGACTGAATATTATTCAGAAATATACAACACACTAATTTCAAGCGGGTCTGTCTGCTGCCACCAGCCGAGATCTATATTACTACGAAGACACGTACCACTGTTTTTCAGCTTTTTTTTTCCACTTTTACAACAGACCTTCTGCCGGCCGGGGTGGCCGAGCGGTTCTAGGCGCTACAGTCTGGAACCGCGCGACCGCTACGGTCGCAGGTTCGAATCCTGCCTCGGGTATGGATGTGTGTGACGACCTTAGGTTAGTTAGGTTTAAGTAGTTCTAAGTACTAGGGGACTGATGACCTTAGAAGTGAAGTCCCATAGTGCTCAGAGCCATTAGAACCACACTTTTCTAGACATTCTTTACTGTCTGCTCCTAGTATATTAACAGTCGTAGTATGGAGAACTGGAAGCAACCAGAGGGAGAGAAATGTTGTATCAGTACAAAGTAATCAAAGAAGTAATTAACGGAAAAATAAAATTACAACAATCTGCATACTACATGATATTCTGTTTGTGATGATATAAAATTTCTTGGACTATGCAAGCTTTTAAATATGGAAGCAAACCGTTTTGTTCTGTCGTACAATAGACGTGCGCATTTATGAGTGTATTAATTGCGTTTCTTTTAATTCAGATCTCAGCACTTTCCTAAGACATCCGAAGCGCCTGATAAGGTACACCTTAGGTTTCAGGCCACATTTTATTTTCTCATTTTCCACTTTCACAAGTGCGTCTGCCGTTATCGTGTGGCATTCCGTGAGTAAAGCGGTGCTGCAGAACACACATGGTCGGGAGTAAGAGGTCAGATCTTACGCTTGCTGAATGAGCCGGTAAACCATACGGCGTTGCCAGTAGACAGTGCTGTGAGGCGCTGTGGCTAGACATGAGAACGCCCGTTACGTCAGCAGCAAGATTACGAAGGGGAGACACAGTTATTCTGTCATGATACAAGTAATCTTGTTTAATAAATATTTGCTAATAAAAGTCGCTTTTCCAATACAGATAATAGGATAAGCCTACATACCGTAAGTAGTTGCTTTCAACAATAGTAGAACGCCAAGAATCGATCATCTTAATAAATAAATTAATAATACTGAAGTTAACGAAAATGTACGAACGGCTATGAAATATCAGGAGCGTAAGTGCAAGGTACATATCACGCGCCGCGGTCGTCGGAGCCGATAAGATGTAGTTCTGCCGTAAGACCATGCTCTCAGGAAATTGTTAGTTTTCAGTTAAACCAGCATCAGCTGTGTCGACATCATCAGTTTACGGTCTTTAGCAAATGATTACATCATAAAAGCATCCCTTTTCAACGTTATTCCGAATAACATAGATTCCCGCTCAATCACTTAGAATCATGAGAAATAGAATTGCGCTTCACAGAGAACCCGACTGCGCTGATACCACTCCTGCGAGGGACACAGACTTCGAGAGGTTGTCGGCAAAAAAGATCGAAAGAATCGTACATGACGACTCACTAAGGCAGTCCAAAGACGGATTGTCTTAACCTCCGAAAAAAGTGGATGAAAAGTACGGCCAGGCATGTACGCCTCTTCCACCATTCTCTGAAGCCTCACTCGCAAAGCTGACAATGAGTCATTTCTGGCTGTTTAGTAGAAGTGGGGGTTCTTCCAGTCTGAACAGGATTGATAAAGAGGTATGCTCAACCGGGTTAGATGGTGATATAAGGAATCTTCTGTAGATAAACAAATAGCGCTAAATCTGTGAAGGAGAGTTCAGATGGAGAACAGAAGAATTAAATATGAATCTTTTTCTCTTTTTACATTTTCCGCCTATCAATTTTCATGGATCATCCCATATTTGCTTGCGAGAGTTCTTTTGAACACCTGTTTCTGTTTACATTGCATGTCAATGAGAGTATATTAAGAATACTTATTTTCGGCAAGGCGCAATAATAATAATTCTAAGAGAACAATAATAAAGGAAATACCTAAAAAAATAAAATATGTCTAAATATGATGTATTTAAAAGACTTCACCAGTTCTAAATTTATCTGCAGACATGAACGTTTTTCACTTGCCGCCCTGATTTTACGACCCACCACTTAATTGCTTAAGGTGGGTCTTTATTGACCACTTAGCCGCTGCGATCGGTATATGGGCACTGATATGGCTGAACCTCCACACCAGTTCCCACATCCGATCGCACCGTTGCCCGTGTCCCGCCACGTGGAGGCGAGTCATAGTTGATCATGTTTTGTTTTTGTCTCTTTTATTTTGTTTTCTTCTACTTGGTTATCTTTGTTTGCTATTTATCTTTCTTTTCTTTTCTTTATGGTAGCTTTTCCAAACTTGAACTCCACAGCCTTCCTCCCCTGTGCCGGACTCTTTAAAAACACACTGTTTGAGATTTTCTCTACACTTTGAGAAGCACCCACATGCCTTGCTCATACTGTGGCATCAAGCAGTCAGGCCTGCAAGATGAGTGGTCTGCCAAGCGAGTGGTTTCATTCTTATTTATCGAGTAACATTAACTCTCGTACTCACAATTAAGTCACTAATCAACCTCCTGTATGAATAATACGCAATGGAAACACGCTTCTGACTATCAGTAATTTACAGAACTCTGACTGTTCACTACGCCTGGCAATACCACATTTTCTTTCCTTTTTATTTAACGGCTTTTATCAACACGTGGCCATGGCACTGAATATGAGTGGCGCACACACTATAAATTCTGGATATCATGACAACATACAATTCGAAGAAAAAGGCCACCAATCTTTTTCTTTTCACTATCTTATTTATTCCGATAAATTCTATAACCTAAACACACAAATTCCATAACCTACAACAATAACACATGAGAAATTCCGCCCAGTGGGCATGGCTTAACATTGGTGATTCTCTACCTTATGGTCTCGTAATTATTTAACGCTGCAGTGCACTTTCTGGATAGGATGGTGGATCTTTTATTATTTCTCACACTTCGACTCTCACAATCATCATCACGAAACTTGCCTCCAGACCGAGCAGTACAAAAGGAACACGCATAACCCACTAATCTTTTGAAACTACCTCGCTACTCTCCCATGCAAACCACACATACCCAAATTACATGACATACACCACACTACAATATGAAATACTACACAGGGAATAGTCACAACATTATCACTTTCAGCTTTCCCACTTCAATTAATATTTATCCCAGTTTCACACGACACTGCCCCACTTCGTAATTCTACTTTCCTACTATGAACTCTGGAGATATATGCACGTCTTCCTGTGCAATGCAAGCCAAGTGGCGTTGCTGGATAGACGGCCTAATCACCTTGCTTCTCTCTCAGAGTTTGAATCTAGCGTCACACGGAATCATATCACGCAAAGTAATATTAAGAACGTATTCATCACACACGCGAGTCCTCAA
The DNA here is from genome assembly GCF_021461395.2 of Schistocerca americana. Taxonomy (NCBI): domain Eukaryota; kingdom Metazoa; phylum Arthropoda; class Insecta; order Orthoptera; family Acrididae; genus Schistocerca; species Schistocerca americana. The sequence continues at coordinate 630,562,439 of NC_060123.1, read as the reverse complement.
CTGATACCATGGACGAGTACTTCTCTTTATCTTTTGTCTCATACACAGTTTGAGACTCACACAGTACTCACCACGTGGAAGTACTCGTCTCTAATTTCAAGTGCTGCACACGCCATTTCTTAAATATTTCAACTTATGGTACAAACGCTATTTCTTAAATATTTCAACTTATTGTACACACGCTAGTAATTCAGCTTAACTTAAGCACACGGAAGTATTTCAACTTATTGCTACACGTGGTTTCATTGTGACCGTTGGTCACTTCCGAAGATTACTACGATCCCATTAATATTACCTGCCTGACATTTAATTCTCCCCACAAAAGTTCCTGAAATAGAGAAATTATTATTTCAAACTACTATTAAATATTCCACATGCATACCATGTCTCCACTCTTTTGTCTTTACGGAGCACAACTAAGACAGGTCTTAACAGCACAAGATCCAGCGGCAGAGTGCTGAAACATGGCCGGTCTTCAGGTCATCTCGCACCTCTGTCGAGGTGGGGGAAGACCATGCTACCGTATTGGTTAGCCACATTTCAGGCGCTCAAAGCTCCGGTAAGTTTCATCTCTTTGGTTCCACCAAAGGTGGGCAAAGGATCGTCTCAAAGATGATCATATATTCACATTCACTATCTGCGGTTAGCAGACGACCATACATTCATTCATTTCACAGATCTTACCAAACTGGATGTAGGGATTTATTTTGTGGGAGTGCACATGTGCTACGGTCGCAGGTTCGAATCCTGCCTCGGGCATGGATGTGTGTGATGTCCTTAGGTTAGTTAGGTTTAAGTAGTTCTAAGTTCTAGGGGACTGATGACCACAGCTGTTAAGTCCCATAGTGCTCAGAGCCATTTGAACCATTTGAAGTGCACATGTGATCAATTAAATAAATAAATTGTCATTCTTTCCCACACTGGTATCCGGCTTCACTGTATTAATTGAAATTGAGTTATTATTAGAAAAGAATGTGTTGTTCTGACAAAAATAATGAAGTATGTTGTACCTATTTTCAATGTCATGTCGGGCGGTACTGTACCCTTTCAACTTATTTTTGGGATATTATATTTTCTGACTGAAGCCTAATGGTTTTTTTGGGACTTGACAGAATGCGACTCATTTATTAATTCAATCTTCTGATGCACAGAATGAAAGAAAATTACGAAGGACACACAACTCTTTGCCCACCCAGCAAATAGAGTAATAACCGAAATTTTAGACAATAACGCAAAAATGGGAGAATAGGAATAGTAACACAGTAAATAAAGCGGTAATGGATCGCCGGCCGCTGTGACCGAGCGGTTCCAGGCGCTTCAACCTGGAACCACGCGACCGCTACGGTCGCAGGTTCGAATCCTACCTCGGGCATGAATGTGTGTGACGTCCTTAGGTTTAGGTAGTTGTAAGTTCTAGGGGACTGATGAAGTCAGATCATAAGTCCCACAGTGCTCACAAGGGAACCTCCCCATCGGACCCCCCTCAGATTTAGTTATAAGTGGGCACAGCGGATAGGCCTTGAAAAACTGAACACAGATCAATCGAGAAAACAGGAAGAAGTTGTGTGGAACTATGAAAAAAATAAGAAAAATATACAAACTGAGTAGTCCATGCGCAGGATATGCAACATCAAAGACGATATGAGCTCAGGAGCGCCGTGGTCCCGTGGTTAGCGTGAGCAGCTGCGGAGCAAGAGGTCCTTCGTTCAAGTCTTCCGTCGAGGGACAAGTTTAATTTTTTATTTTCAGACAATTATTATCTGTCCATCCGTCCGCTATATTTGCTGGATTCATATTCCCCACGGAATACATCTCACGTATTTAATGCACTGTCGTCCAAAGTAGCGAACAGTCAACTGCCAGCCAGGGAGCCTCGTTAGCAGGAATACTCTCTCTTCCGTGCGTTGTAGTCGACTGACGTCGTGTGTTTCGATGTTTGTTTGGGTGTAGGGTCCCCATACTACGGCGCAGTTTCCTCGCATCGGACGGACGGACAGATAATAATTGTCTGAAAATAAAAAATTAAACTTTTCACTTGAGGGAGACTTGAACCAAAGACCTTTCGTTCCACAGCTGCTTACGCTAACTACGGGACCACGGACCTCCTGAGCTCAGACTTTCCTTGACGTTGCCTATCTTGCGTATGAACTACTCAGTTCGTATATTTTGCTTATTTTTTTCATATTTCCACACAACTTCTTCCTGTTTTCTCGATTGATCTGTGTTCAGTTTTTCAAGGCCTATCCACTGTGCCAACTTATAACTACATCTGAGGGAGGTGCGATGGGGAGGTTCCCTTGTCAGAGCCATTTGAACCGGTAATGGATTAACTGAGTGACGGACGTTCGCCGGACACGTACATTTCTGGACACACAAAGCGTAAAATATTGAAATGTCAATCGGTCTAACGGAATCCCGTATTCAGTACATGCCAAATACTGGCAACTTTCGAATAGTGAAATACAGATTACATTTTTTCTCCTGTTTTTAACTAAGAATTGAAGTAAATGAATATGAAGTGCACCCAGTACCGATTGATGGTTGAGATTGCGTTCATCGGCCACAGAGAAAAGATGACTCTGGTCATCGCTTTTTCGTATTGCCGAGAGAATAAAAGCGCGCCATTCCATTAACGCGGTGCAGTCGCGGTCCCCGGCGGTAGACTGCTATGCAAATGTGTGCAGGCGAGAAAGGGACAGATAGGCGCGACCGGTCCATTACGGGCCGCGTGTGGCGAGCGGCAACTGTTGGGCGCCGCCATTAACACTGCGGACGCCACCTGTTCCACCGGCGGACAGCCGCCCTTGCTGGGGCTAACTGCACCACTTGCTCCGACGCCCAAACACACAACACGGCAGTCGATACGCGCAGCGGCTTGCCGCGAGGTCCTGCGCGCTGCACCATGAAAAACAACTGCCCCGATAAGATACTCGACTCGCTGTCTGCCTTCGGCGCGGCCGTCCGGATTCACGCACGGCGTGACAGGACTGGCGGACTCCCGAGACTTATCGGTCGCGGATTTGCGATAGGCCGCCAGCGAGATACATCACTAATGGTTGCAGTGAGTCTCGGCCTCTCTCCCCCTCTCTCTCTCTCTCTCTGCGGTGACCCGTTTCGCCACCCACTCTGTCTCTGTCTGCAACCACACACGATCGGGGAGTCCGCTACAGCGGCGGCAGCTCTCGCTTTGTTTTCACTGGCCGAGCCGTTGCTACGGTACGCCTGTCCCGCTGCCAGGGACCTGATATCCGCACCATTGCCCAGCAGTGGACGGCGGCCAACGAGCGACGCTACGGTTGGCTCTCGCGCCAACACGCAAGGGACGTCCGTCCCGTCCGTGGCGAATGTGTACGATAACGGGGTGAGTGAAGCTATACGGGTTAAAGGGGAGATTGCGATAACGCGTGCCTCGTTTGACTAGCGATATAGTGAACCACCGTAACCACTGGAACGTTGTATCATCGGACGTATTTTGAAAACGTTAATAAAACAAACGGTACCGATGATGAGAACTTAGTGCAGCGGAAAAAATATTACAAGAGTTACAGCTACGATGCTTACAATCAAAGGTCCCCAGCGGTGGGGTCAACTTTTTGAAACTATATGTACGGTTATGTAGGTTAAGATATCTGGTATTACAAACTGTGGTAGGTTCCAAGAATGATTGCCTACCGAAGTCACGTGGTTCAAACGATGCACATCGAACGGGCGATTGTAAATCGATCGTGCGACTCTGGTGGCGGGCGTTATGAGTATGTTTACAGTGGTCACTACAGCAGCGACAAAAGAAGAGCGTTACAAAAATACTTGTAATTGCAAAGGAGACGACTTACCATTCTCGTCGTCGGTGTTGTCGTCATATGAAAGTCCATGTGATGTGTACGCTACAGGGACAATTTCCTTTCCTCCACAGCCTGGGCACACTCTGGCAATATCACGCAAGAATATCGGCAGTGTGACACCTACGTTAACTTTTCCCTACAAATGGCGTCCGGCCATCCTGATTTAGGTTTTCCGTGATTTCCCTAAATCGCTCCACGCAAATGCCGGGATGGTTCTTTTCAAAGGGCACGGCCGACTTCCTTCCCCGTCCTTCCCTAATCCGATGAGACCGATGACCTCGCTGTCTGGTCTCCTTCCCCAACCAACCCTTCAAATGCAAGTTGTGGAAATAGAGGTACTGAAACAAGTACAGTTCGTCTCTTTGTCCTCGACGCCCTTCTCTTTTAATGGAAGACTTCACAGATTTCCATAGCCACTCGATGCTCTGCGTGTGCACACTGGGGACGTCCGAAGACACGAACTCTACAGAGTCGTTCACGAACTCGCGGTCGAATCATTCAACTTTCAGTACCTTGTAGGACTGAAACCCGTCTGTAACGACTTTAGTACCAGGCAGTATGAAGTGCTTTATCAGACCCATTAAAGTGACCTTGTCTCTGGACAATACTCTCACAGGCCGACCGGAGTGGCCGTGCGGTTCTAGGTGCTACAGTCTGGAACCGAGCGACCGCTACGGTCGCAGGTTCGAATACTGCCTCGGGCATGGATGTGTGTGATGTCCTTAGGTTAGTTAGGTTTAATTAGTTCTAAGTTCTAGGCGACTGATGACCTCAGAAGTTAAGTCGCATAGTGCTCAGACCCATTTGAACCATTTGAATACTCTCACAACAAAAGACTTCTGGGGACTGTCTTTCTATTCTAGCGAATACCCAAATATGATCTATTTCGCTCTTTGAAGGTCGTCCTCTCTCATTCTTCCTTCTAGCTGTATGAGATTCGTCCACTTCCACAACATTACTCGGTCCACCACATAACACACGTCTCTGCAAAACCCGAAATAGTCACACGCGGTATTAGCAGATGAGTCAGTTTCCGATGCTGTTGCTTGCAAGTAGTAGTCTGAATCCAGCAAGATAGAAGAATTACGCTGGTCTGGATGGATAATTTTGAAGAGTCGAACCACGTATTCTTCCTGATACTCGTTCGTTTTGCGCACTGTCTGCAATGAAATTGGAACGCTAATTCAGCATCGAAACTCCTCTTACGAATTTTTACACACTTCGCACCACCGCAGTCTACACAGTCACTTCTTTCCTCTTCCGGTAGTACTCCACATTTGCGACAAAAAGTCAAACAATTTTGTACGCTGGATAAGCATGGGATTAGATTTTTCCATATGAGAGAATCCGCCGAAGAAACGCCGGGAATACCAGACATCACAATCACTATCGACAGAAATCGTTTGGGTTTCCCAAGCAACTCACAAATAATCCGCGGAGGTATGTAATTTAGAGCAACTAAAGGAAACAATGGAAAACAGATAAAAATGACGATCACAAATAATTGATCATAACGTCCGCCACCAGAGTCGCATGATCGATTTACTACCGCACGTACGATATGTATCTTTTGGACCCCGCGACTTCGATAGGCAATCATTCTTGGAATTTACCCAAACTGCAGTCAGTCGCCCTGGTGTGCCCTCATTTGCGAGTAATTGACGAAAAAAAAATCGTAATTTTGTGTGACTCTCACTAGCATAAGAGGGTTTACTTGGTATAATGGATAAGGCCTTTACATGCAGTAGGTTGTGAGTTCGAAACCTTTTAGGTGTTTTAAATATTGTTTACTTTTAAATATTTATTGAAATTAATTAGATCATTATTTTTATTTAGTTAATTGGTTGAAATATAGTTCTTTTTTTCCATTCCTTTGTCACATATTTTTATCATCGTATCAACTTCTTCATTTGCTCTCATTTTTCTACCTATCATTCTTTTTCCCTTGGAATCTTTGTTCATATGATTATAATCAATTTTACGTATTAATTTTGTTTGATTTCTTTCGTTTTGTCCTATATTTTTGTTCATGTTATTGCATTCATGGTATCTGCTCCTCATTTTGCTTGAATCTGGTTTCACTTATAACCCCTTCTTTCGTTTAAATCTTCATCTACTTTATTTTATCCGTGGCGCAGTAGGAATTAAGACTATGGTATGCCGATTACCATTTAAAAATGCACGTCTAGAAACGAAAAATATATTTTCGACGCCGTTGCAGAGTCAGTATAAACAGATTATTTCGTCTTTTGTTTTTTAACTGACAGATCGGCATTTCCGTATAATTCAATACTGTTATAGATAAATATGATTAAATTCACATTCACAAAAATTCCGAGTGGAAAAAGAATGATATAGAGAAAAGATTCGAACAAATTTGAAAAGATCATACAGTGATTAAAATGATGAGCCAAAGGAACGGAAATAAAACAAATTACATTTAAGCCAGTTAACTGAATAAAAATAGGGACAAGGTTATTTCGATAAAGATTAAAAATTTAAAAAAATTAAAGCATTCAGCAAGATTCGAGCCCACAATCCCGTAGCTGAAGGTTTTACGCTATCCATTGTACCACGATACCATTCTATGCAATACTTCTATTTTTTAACTGTATTGAAAATCAAGCAAAATTCCAATTTCCAATTATTTTTCCTTCAGTTACGCGCAAACGATGGCCCACAAGGGTGAATAGCTGCAGGGTATGTCTGGGCGTCGGAGCAAATGGTGCATTTAGCCCCCGCATCAGCGGCTGTCCGCCGATGAAACAGGTGGCATCCACAGTGTTAATGGCTGCTCACACAACCGTATAGATGGTTTCAAAAAGTCGATCCACAGCTTGGGAGCTCTCCTTGCCAGACACAAATTAAAAGGAAAACCGTTTATCTAAAAGATACCGAACAGAGCACCGTAACTTAAGTTTTACAGCTGTAATGATACACAGTCCAAAGTAAAAAGGAAAGTACAGTGTACAGCAAGAAAGGTAATGTACGGTGAATTGCCTCCTCGTACTGCGGTCTTACACCGTCCACTCAAGAGCCAGTAGACACAGGAAAAGAACAGGTAAAATAGGAAAGCACTGATGATATCTAAAAGGAATACGATAAATGAAACGTATTTTGGTTGAAAAATCAAAATAGATATTCAGTTGCAACAGAAAAATAATATTCATACTGATCTACGTGTTAAAGATAAGCCGCCGGCCGAGGTGACCGAGCGGTTCTAGGTGCTACAGTCTGGAACCGCGCAACCGCTACGGTCGAAGGTTTTAATCCCGCCTCGGGCATGGATGTGTGTGATGTCCTTAGGTTAGTTACGTTTAAGGAGTTCTGTGTCTGATGGCCTCAGATGTTAAGTCCCATAGTGCTTCGAGTCATTTGTTGAAGATAATTAAACAGCAACTGAACAACATAGGCTGCAGGGCTATTCGTACATGCAAAACGCAAATAGTGTGTTCATAGAGAATAGTTGTACGAAACGCACATGTAGCCGTAAATATACAGGATTTCCCACTGGATGCAGATAAATCTCGAGAGTGGCCAAGGTAGCCGACTAGGACTTTTATATAATTATTGCTAAAATGTATTGTATAAACTACTATCTTTAGGACTACAAATGGCAGTGTTTCTTCTCCTTCTGTTCATGGATAGAGTACAGGAAATATGAACGATGATATTCTTTTGTGGTGACGTTTTCTTCACAGTCTCTACAACAGCGATAAGATAAAATGCCAATAAATACTGTGTCTGGATCAGAATTATGAAATAACGTTTTTTGTATTTCGATACCTGTTAGTGTTTATAACTTTTTTTGCCAAACATTGTACACAGGACCTCAAAAATTTTATGCATGTTGGTACAGGTCAGTGTGGGCGCCATTTGTAGACTGATAGATATCCAAACCGTACTCGACTTCTCGCCACATGTCCAGAAGTGTGACAGGTGTTATGGCATCTATTGCGGTGTAGATCCGTTGTCTCAAATCTACCGGATTTCGGACCTTTTTTCTGTAAACAGTGTTATTGATAAACGACCATGTTCTGTGTTGTATCCTCGTTAGCCGCTTTTATGTCGTCTCGTTGTCTCCATAGAGTTGTACTATCATGGAAAGCAAGCAGAGAATATTGTTTAGTGGGCGCTATCCTCGATCTGTAACACAAACTGCACGCAATTATTAACTGGGTTCTTTATTCACAAACAAAGAGTTACTTAACTTAAGCTTCCATGTGTTGTGGTACAAGCTCTTCTGTACAGTCCACTTCAGCCTCACTGCTGATGAAGTACAGTGTAAGGTGTCCATATGGTGCCTGTCTCTCCTAGATGCCAGGTCTGTTGCTCCGACTCGGTGATACACTGGAACTCTCCTGGTGCAACAGGCTCGAACTAACTCTAACTGAACTGGCCCTCCAGTCCACAGCGGCTAGCTAAATACTGGCAGCCGAGAGGGCGTTGGCGTTCTGTATCCAGCTAGTCTGTTGTTGGCCTCTGTCGATCTTGCCGCATAGTGTGCTGGCGCCAGCTTACGCCATCACACTCTGAAACTCAGTGGAGTTTGAGTGGGGGCCAGTTAGGCGGCCGTAATGGCCAGCGGTTCTAGGCACTTCAGTCTGGAACCGCGCTGCTGCTACGGTCACAGGTTCGAATCCTGCCTCGGGCATGGATGTGTGTGATGTCCTTAGGTTAGTTAGGATTAAGTAGTTCTAGGGGACTGATGACCTCAGAAGTTAAGTCCCATAGTGCTCAGAGCCATTTGAATTTTAAGAGGGCCAGTTAATGCGACCCCCTTCTGACTCAACACTCAGAAAATGTCTTGTGGAGAAATGTGCTATCATCCCCACGACAATGGCGTGGGACACCATCCTGCTGGAAACTGACGTCGAGAGGCATCTGTGGAACTGCATAGTTCGCCAACGTGTCGAGATAGGCTTGGGCTCCATAAAAAATAGAACAGTCACACATAATTTATGTAGCCTGAACCACACGTTAGCTTCCGGTATGTCCCTTTCGTACTGTATCATTTCTCCTGGAGTCTCACTTCCCTATATTCGACAGCTACGTCGGTTAACATCGCCGCAGGCGTGGAAGGTAGCACCATCACTGAACAGCGCTACAATGAGTTTCGTGTATAGGCAACACTTCAACAGCAACATCACATCGTCTGTGACGATCCTCAGGCTTAATGTGATGCAGAAGTTGGAGTTCGTAAGCACGCAACCACATATGTTTGTACACCACATCGTGCAGCGTCGAACTGGGGACGGCCAGTTTCGTACTAGCTTGTCTAACGGATTTACGTGGGCTCCCGATAAATGCTTCACCAACATGTTCCACGGTCTCTTCATTAACATGCTATTATGATGTTTTCCAACATTTTAAGCGCAACTCATCTTTCCTCGAAGAGTACTGTCTCACTGATAAATGGATTTACGTGTGCGAGGATCCACGTTACATTCTCTTCTTACACCCCGCTGAACACCTGTCACAGATTTTAACTCTGTTAATCATAACACTCTCTGTACCTTTCGTAGTGGCGTCCTCATGTTGACTCCATGAATGCGTCTGCTGCTTCACGATAAACATTTCTTCGCATGCATCGTACGTCTCAGTGTTGTTCATGGAATGGTGAGGCTCTCATCTCTAAGAGTGCCTCTTTCGACTGGATACTTACCCAACAACATAAAATGTCGAGTTCTTTAGTTACAAGCATTCGTTTGTGAATACCTCTAGTTCGGACATACTGTACTGTCACACTAAGCATAATTCTGAATTCCGAAATTTTTATTTACGTTTGAAAGCAGGTAATAACATAGATTTAAGCGGGTCAACACCATACTTACCACTGCTGATCGTGTGGTCGCACTAAGTAAGCCTTTGTAAACATATTTAGTAAATAAATAAGTAAATTATTAAAAGATATCAGAGTTTCATTTCTTCAGAAATGTTTTCTAACCCTATCTTCGCTTTCCTGTAGTTACCAATTGATTGATTTTATGGAAATTTTAATTACTATCGTCAATAGTTGATGACCTTAACTGACTTCCGTTTATCTTCTATAGGTACGTACTTGTCTTCGCACGCCAGCTGATACGTAGCAGCTTATGTCCTGTACAAGACACTATTTATTGGCTACATTAAAGGTAAGTGCAAAAAAGTTCTGACGCTTTTTTACTCAGACTATCTGATGTTTTGACGAGGGCTGCAGAGGAAGCGTTACGTACAGAATACTTAGTGAAATATTTTGGAATATTTAGGACTATGAATTCCGATAGATCATGTGTACAGACTTTCCTTGTATCTTTACTCAATCCATAACAATAAATTATTCAATAATCGAGACACATGTTAACATTACTTACTGTTATTTCTTTGACAGCAGGGTACACAACTACTTGGAACAGAGCCTTCGACAACACTGTGGGCAAAATTTGAATCATCTGGCTACAAAAGCATCCTCGTTGTAACTTCTTGCCATTAAATTTTATCCACAATCGTGGATCCACTCGTGGAAGGAATGGGCATGTTTCTCGGATTAACAAAGTGACTTAGAGTCCTCGTAACCAACTTCACGGAATGTGCAAGCATTACAAACGCTAACGTGCAACTTAATCCTACTCGAGTATTGTGATTCCGTTAGGTAACGACACAGAAACAGCCACTTATCTTATAACCTTTTTCCACTCGCCGTATCAGTTGTCAGTTTTCAATAAAATGTCACTAAGATTTTGTATTGTTCATTGCACACTACAATAAGTCCAATTGATACTACAATGTCTGCATATAGAAGCAACAACCAAAAAGGAAAGGACAGGAATACCAGGTGATTCCCACTTTCGAGCTTGCCATTAAAATAATTGCATTCTAAAAAAATGGTTCAAATGGCTCTGAGTACTATGGGACTCAACTTCTGAGGTCATCAGTCGCCTAGAACTTAAAACTACTTAAACCTAATTAAACTAAGGACATCACACACACCCATGCCCGAAGCAGGATTCGAACCTGCGGCCGTATCGGCCGCGCGGTTCCAGACTGTAGCGCCTAGAACCGATCGTCCACCCCGGCCGGCAATTGCATTCTAGTTCACGCACACGAGTACTCCAAGGATTGTTTGTCTTGGTTATGCACACTGAAGAAACTACACTCTGCTTTCAATATAATGCGCAGAGAGTTGCATAAATTACAGCGAATTTACTTATTTGGGGTGTTTCTCTATGCGTGAAATCTGGTCATGATTACGCCTTAGCGTCCTATACGGACGCCAGAGGTATCTACCCCCCAGACAAGCTCCAGTGACCGAGGGAATTTCCATCAAGCCACGAATAGCGACTGCGCACAACAGGCGGTGAATTGGCCGTTTCAAAGGGCGCGGCGCCCCCCAGAGCGGGCCGCCGCTGCTGAATTCAACGCTCGATTGGCTGTGGCCGCTGGCGGTATGTGTTTGCGTAATTGGCGTTATTTGCTCTTCCTCCAAGTGAAAGCCGTGGCGCTGTTGGCCGCTCTTGTCTCTCGGCAGCCACGCCCTATCGCGATTCCCTTTTACATCCTGTTCACATTATCTTCTCCAACACATTCACTGTCTCGTTTATTAGTATGTCATGTCCAGTACTGTGCAGCAGGGAAGAATCTACATAATAACGGGTATCCTTGCACAGCTGTGAACGTATACACATTTCACTGTGGTCTAGGATGACATTGCTGTCTTCTGTGAAAGAGAGAAAGAATTAAAGACGTGAGTGTTGAATATGAAGTAAGAAAAATTCAGAAATATTCGGGATCAGCATAAATTGGAACAAAAAAAATTGGTGCAGAGCCGACTTAACATCTGAGGTCATCAGTCCCCTAGAACTTAGAACTACTTAAACCTAGCTAACCTAAGGACATCACACACATCCATGCCCGAGGCAGGATTCGAACATGCGACGTAGCGGTCGCGCGGTTCCACACTGAAGCGCCTAGAACCGCTCGGCCACCGCGGCCGGCTAAATTGGAACATATATTGTGTTCGAACAATATGAATTACCTCGAAGAAAACGGTTTATTGACACACACACACAGTCAACACGGATTTAGAAAACATCGTTCATGTGAATCACAACTAGCTCTTTACTCGCACAAAGTGTTGAGTGGTATTGACAAGGTATTTCAAATTGATTCCGTATTTCTGGATTTCCAGAAGGCCTTTGACACTGTTCCACACGAGCGGCTTGTAGTGAAATTGCGTGCTTGTGGAATATCATCTCAGTTATGTGACTGGATTCGCTATTTCCTGTCAGAGAGGTCACAGTTCCTAGTAACTGACGGAAAGTCATCGAGTAAACAGAAGGTAGGAGACGAGGTACTGGCGGAAGTGAAGCTGTGAGGACGGGGCTTGAGTCGTGCTTGGGTAGCTCAGTTGGTAGAGCACTTGCCCGTGAAAGGCAAAGGTCCCGATTTCGAGTCTCGGTCCGGCACACAGTTTTAATCTGCCAGGAAGTTTCAAAACAGAAGTGATTTCTGGCCTTCCCTAAGGTAGTGTTATAGGCTCTTTGCTGTTCCTCATCTACATAAACTATTTGGGAGACAATCTGTGTAGCCGTTTTCGATTGTTTGCAGATGACCCTGTCGTTTATCGACTAGCAAAGTCATGAAAAGATCAAAACAAACTGCAAAACGATTTAGAAAAGATATCTGTATGGTGCGAAAAATGGCAATTGACCCTAAATAACGAAAAGTGTGAGGTCATCCGCGTGAGTGCTAAAAGGAATCCGTCAAACTTCGGTTACACTATAAATCAAATAAATCACACCGTAAATTCAGCTAAAATCTTGGAATTGAAATTACGAACGACTTAAATTGGAAGGAACGCATAGAAAATGTTGAGAGGAAGGCTAATCGAAGACTGCGTTTTTTTTTTTTTTTTTTTTTTTTTTTTTTTTTTTTTTTTTTTTTTTTTTTTTTTTTTTGCAGGACACTCAGAAAATATAACAGATCTACTAAAGAGATTGCCTTGATGTGGGGACCCTTACCATATAGGACGGCGGAGTAGATCGAGAAAGTTGAAAGAAAGGCAGCACGTTTTGTATTATCGCGAAATAGGGGACGTAGTGTTACTGAAATCACTCATGATTTGGGATGGACATCATTAAAACTAAGGCGTTTCTCGTTGCGGCAGAATCTTTTCACGAAATTCCAATCACCAGTTTTCTCCTCCGAATGCGAAAATATTTTGTTGACGCCGACCTACATAGGGAGGAACGATCACCATAATAAAATAAGGGAAATCAGAGCCTTGACAAGGCGCCCAAGATATCGCGGGTACCCCGCACGGCACGAAATGTTGGGCACAAAAACATATTTAGACAATAGTCTAATATCCGTAAAACAGGAAACTGGTATAGGCATGCCGGCCGAAGTGGCCGAGCGGTTAAAGGCGCTACAGTCTGGAACCGCACGGCCGCTACGGTCGTAGGTTCGAATCCTGCCTCGGGCATGGATGTGTGTGATGTCCTTAGGTTAGTTAGGTTTAAGTAGTTCTAAGTTCTAGGGGACTTATGACCACAGCAGTTGAGTCCCATAGTGCTCAGAGCCATTTGAACCATTTTTTGGTATAGGCATGCATATTCAAATATAATGATACGTAAACAGGCAGAATACGGCGCTGCGGTCGACAACGCCTTTGCAAGACAAGTGTCCGGCGCAGTTGTTAGAACGGTTACTGCTCCTACAATAGCAGGTTATCAAGATTTAAAGGTGTTTGAGCGTAGTGTTATAGTTGGCGCACGAGCGATACGACACAGTACCTCCGCGGTAGCGATGAAGTGGAGATTTTCCCGTACGACCATTTCACGAGTGTACTATCAATATCAGGAATCCGGTAAAACATCAAATCTCCGCCATCACCGAGGCCGGAAAAGGATTCTGCAAGAAGGGGACCAACGCCAACTGATGAGAATCGCTCGTCACAGAAGTGCAATGTTTCCGGTAATTGTTGATGGCCCAGCATTGAAATATGTAGCAAATGTCAGCGTGCGAATCATACAAGGAAACATCATCGATATGGACTTTCGGATACGAAGGGCCACTGGTGGACCCTTGATGACTGCACGACACCAAGCTTTACGCCTCGCCTGGGCCCTTCAACACTGCAGTGGGCTGTTGAAGACTGCAGACATGTTTCCTTGTCGGACGAGTCTCGTTTCACATTGTATCGAGCGGATGGACGAGAACGGGTGTAGAGACAACCTCATGAATCCATGAACCTTGCATGTCAGCAGGGGTTCAAGCTAGTGGAGGCTCTGTAATGACGTAGAGCAGACTGTTCCAACCGAGCTCCATGGAGCCGGAGCGCTCACTGCCGCAGCTCGGAGCCGGCGTTGGGGGGGGGGGGGGGGGGGGGGGGGGGAAGGGGGGGGGGAAGCGTACTCACTGCCCCCTGGCTGCATGCAGCCGCAACTGACGCAATAATCCGTGTCCAATGACAGCTATGACTAGCCGCGGGAGCCCTGTACCTCTATTGGAGGATACCTTTCTATTCACTGTGAGGGATGGTCGTCTGCAGTGTCTTGTATGTCATAAAGTATTTAATTCTGCGAAGAGGTACAATATACAACGACATTATACTCGTCTTCACGCAGCGCACTACGATCAGTTAGAAGGCATTGCACGCAGAGAACTGGTAGCCAAGCTTAAGAATGGCATACCAGTTTAAAAACGGTTTCGTAATACGGAGGGTATCAAAACAAGCAACATAATTCGTGTTCTGTAATGCGTTTATAATTTTCAGGTGAACGAGAGCGGAGAAAACACTACTGAATCTGCAATTCAAGCAAGCTACAGGGTCGCTCACATCATTGCGACAAGTGGCAAGCCGTTTTCGGTGGGACCACTCGTAAAATCGTGAATGGTAGCAGTTGTAGAATGTTTGTTTCCAAGGGAGGTGCAGGCAATTGAAGGGGTTTGCTTGTCAAAGCAAACAATGTCTCGTCGAATCCTGGACATGGCAGTGGATTTAGAGACACAGCTCACGAAAAAGGCGCAGAGCTTTGTTGCATTTTCGCTAGCGCTTGACGAAAGCACCGCACATGCTGGGCTTGCAGTCTTTATTTATTTCCTGAACATCGTATTTCCTGGCGTAGCATGTCACCACGTCTTAGCAGCTAAAGTATGACGTTGTCGATCTTGTAAGACGCAGCTGGCACATCAGAACGCTTGCCTTGCCGCCTGCCTCAGCCAGCCGTGCCACGTGCCGGCCCATTTGAATGGTCACAGCGAGCAACACGGCTCCCTGGAGCAGGGAGCGCTCCGCGGCTCACAACGGAGCCGACGACCTGGAACATCCTGACGTAGAGGGTGTGCAATTGGAGTGATATGGGATCCTGCATATGTCTATATACGACTCTGACAGGTGACACGTACGTAAGCATCCTGCCTGACCACCTGTATCCATTCATGTGCGCCGGCCGGAGTGGCAGTGCGGTTCTAGGCGCTACAGACTGGAGCCGAGCGACCGCTACGGTCGCAGGTTCGAATCTTGCCTCAGGCATGGATGTGTGTGATGTCCTTAAGTTAGTTAGGTTTAATTAGTTCTAAGTTCTAGGCGACTGATGACCTCAGAAGTTAAGTCGCATAGTGCTCAGAGCCATTTGAACCATTTTGAACCATTCATGTCCACTGCGCATTCCGACGGACTTTGGCAATTACAGCAGGACAACGCGCCACCCCACACCACCGTAATTACTACAGTGTGGCTCCAGGAACACTTTTTCGAGTTTAAACACTTCTGCTGGCCACCAAACTCCTCAGACATGAACAATATTATGGGATGCCTTGCAAAGTGCTGTTCAGAAGAGATTTCCACCCCTTAGTTCTCTTACGAATTTATGGACAGCCCTGCAGGATTCATGGTGTCACTTCCCTCCAGCACTACTTCAGACATCAGTCGAGTCCATGCCACGTCGTGTTGCGGCACTTCTACGTGATCCCTACACGATATTACGCAGGTGTACCAGTTTCTTTGGCTCTTCAGTGTATGTTATTTCATTTTGACATAGTAGTGTATCTGGGTGGGTACGTGTGTTCAAATGTGTGAAGAAGAAGAAGAAATAAAGTAGCAGCATAGGATGTACAAAAGCAAGACATCAAACTTTTATCGTAATACGTATTTGATACGATGTGCCGTCGGTTACGCACAGTATAACAGTTTCAAGATAATGTTTGCAGGAGTAGGACAGTTTTGACATCTGCTCGTGTAGGTAAGGCCACTGAGACGACAGGAGGATGACACCAAGAGTGCTCGTACCTCGTCGTTAGACTTTGGAGCCTCATTCCGGAAACTGACGTGAGGCGTGTGGCACGGCCGCGGGGCGGCGGGCGCGTGGCGCAGCCCCTTAGCGGGCACCGGGCGCGTCCTGCAGGTGATCAGCGTTGGGGGTAGGCGGGGGCTGCGGGGGCGGCAGGGGCGGGTGCTGGCGGGGCGGTGATTATCAGGCAGCCCGTCTCCCTGATGGCCCTCGGGTCAACCGCAGCTGCGGCCTCGTGCCCCCAACCCCGACGAGCCGCTCTCCGATGTCTACGTTCCCGACGGCAAGTGAGAACTCGTCTCCCATTCCGATATCTGCCCTCGATGCACGCAAAATAAGAAAGTAATCCAGCGAGTAATGGACGCTTCGCTTCTATAATGTCATTAAATACATTTTACACTAAATGGAACATCACCGACAGTGAAGACCGCACTGCAGTTCCTCCTCTAAATCCTCGCACAAACGAAAAAATGGCTGACATCGAAGTAAGTGTCCAAGGAATAGAAAAGCAACTGAAATCACTCAACAGAAGAAAGTCCACTGGACCTGACGGGATACCATTTCGATTCTACACGGAGTACGCGAAAGAACTTGCCCCCCTTCTAACAGCCGTGTACCGCAAGTCTCTAGAGGAACGGAAAGTTCCAAATGATTGGAAAAGAGCACAGGTAGTCCCAGTCTTCAAGAAGGGTCGTCGAGCAGATGCGCAAAACTATAGACCTATATCTCTGACACCGATCTGTTGTGGAATTTTAGAACATGTTTTTTGCTCGCGTATCACGTCATTTCTGGAAACCCGTAATCTACTCTGTAAGAATCAACATGGATTCCGAAAACAGCGATCGTGTGAGACCAAACATTCTTCATTTGTTCATGAGACCCAGGAAATATTAGATACAGGCTTCCAGGTATATGCCATTTTCCTTGACTTCCGGAAGGCGTTCGATACAGTTCTGCAGTGTCCCCTGATAAACAAAGTAAGAGCCTACGGAATATCAGACCAGCCGTGTGGCTGGATTGAACAGTTTTTAGCAAACAGAACGCAGCATGTTGTTCTCAGTGGAGAGACGTCTACAGAAGTTAAAGTAACCTCTGGCGTGCCACAGGGGAGTGTGATGGGACCATCGCTTTTCACAATATATGTAAATGACCTAGTAGAAAGTGTCGGAAGTCCCGTGCGGCTTTTCGCGGATGATGCTGTAGTATACAGAGAAGTTTCATCATTAGAAAATTGCAGCGAAATGCAGGAAGATCTGCAGCGGATAGGCACTTGGTGCAGGGAGTGGCAACTGAGCCTTAACATAGACAAATGTAATGTGCTGTGAATACATATAAAGAAGGATCCATTATTGTATGATTACATGACAGCGGAACAAACACTGGTAGCAGTTACTTCAGTAAAATATCTGGGAGTATTCGTACGGAACGATTTGAAGTAGAATTATCGTATAAAATTAATTGTTGGCAAGAGGGGTGCCAGGTTGAGATTCATCGGGAGAGTCCTTAGAAAATGTAGTCCATCAACAAAGGAGGTGGCTTACAAAACACTCGTTCGACCTAAACTTGAGTATTGCTCATCAGTGTGGGATCCGTACCAGATCGGGTTGACAGAGGAGATAGAGAAGATCCAAAGAAGAGCGGCGCGTTTCGTCACAGGGCTATTTGGTAAGTGTGATAGCGTTACGGAGATGTTTAGCAAACTCAAGTGACAGACTGTGTAAGAGGGGCGCTCTGCATCGCGGTGTAGCTTTCTCTCCAGGTTTCGAGAGGGTGCGCTTCTGGATGAGGTATCAAGTATATTGCTTGCCCCTTCTTATACCTCGCGAGGAGATCACGAATGTAAAATTAGTGAGATTCGAGCGCGCACGGATGCTTTACGGCAGTCGTTCTTCCCGCGAACCATACGCGACTGGAACAGCAAAGGGAGGTAATGACAATGGCACGTAAAGTGCCGTCCGCCACACACCGTTGGGTGGCTTGCGGAGTATAAATGTAGACGTAGACAGCTCGAGTCGGGAACGCGATGTCATTGAATAAATGTAGGGCACAAGATGACTTAGACAAAATTTCTTGTTAGTGTGATGAATGGCAGCTGGCTCTAAATGTAGAAAAATGTAGAGAAAACAGTCCCACAGTGTTCGATTACAGCGTTAGTAATGTGCAGGGCGTAACGTTGCAAAACGATATGAAATGAAACGAGCATGTAAGAAATGTAGCAGGGAAAGGCAGTGGTGACTTCGGTTTATTGGAAGAATTTGAAATTGTGGTTCATGTGTGAAGGAGACCGCGTATAGAACGTTAGTACGACCCACCCGGTCGGATTAAAGGAACGCATCGGAGCAATTCACAAGCGGGCAGCTAGATTTGCTGCCGGTAGATTCGATCAGCAAGCAAGTATGCTTCGGGAGCGAATTCGGGAAAGCAAATGGGAATCCCTCGACCGCCGGCCAGTGTGGCCGAGCGGTTCTAGGTGCTTCAGTCTGGAACCGCGCTACCGCTACGGTCATAGTTTCGAATCCTTCCTCGGGCATGGATGTGTGTTATGCCCTTAGGTTAGTTAGGTTTAAATAGTTCTAAGTTCTAGGGGACTGATGACCTCAGAAGTTAAGTCCCATAGTGCTCAGAGCCATTTGAACCATTTTCCATGGATTCATGAGATTGTCTCCATACCCGTACAAGTCCATCCACTCGGTATAATTTGAAACGAGACTCGTCCGCCCAGGCAATAGTCCAGAGTCGGTGTTGACGGGCCCAGCCGAGGCGTAAAGCTCTGTGTCATGCATCATCAACGGTACACGAGTGAACCTTCGTTTCTGAAAGCCCATATCGGCGATGTTTTGTTGAATGGTTCGCACGCTGACACTTGTTGATGGCCCAGCATTGAAATCAGCAGCAGTTTGCGGAAAGGTTGCACTTTTGTGACTTTGAGCGGTTCTCTTCAGTCGTCCCGTTTTTGCAGGATCTTTTTCCGGCCGCGGGATTAGAAGTTTACCGGATTCCAGATATTCACTGTACACTCGTGAGATGGTAATACGGGAAAATCCCCACGTCGTCGCGACCACGGAGATACCGTGTCCCAACGCTCGTGCGCCGACTATAATACCACGTTCGGACTCACTTAAAACTTGATAACCTGTCGTTGTAGCAGTAACAACTTGTTGTCTCATGTAGGATTGCCCACCGCAGCGCCGTGTTCTGACTGTTTACATATCTCTGTGTTAGAAATGCATGCCTGTACCAATTTCTTTGGCCTTCAGTGTATAAACAAGCTTACTGAACGTAACAAATGGCTCAAATGGCTCTGAGCACTATGGGACTTAACAGCTATGGTCATCAGTCCCCTAGAACTGAGAACTACTTAAACCTAACTAACCTAAGGACAGCACACAACACCCAGCCATCACGAGGCAGAGAAAATCCCTGACCCCGCCGGGAATCGAACCCGGGAACCCGGGCGTGGGAAACGAGAACGCTACCGCACGACCACGAGATGCGGGCGGAACATAACATGCCACGAGGATTGGTTTTTCCTATGTTACCTGTTTCTTTTTTTTTTCAATTTTAATGTTATTTTCATGCTTTCCGATGTCAACGCCCCAACTGCAATTCATATAAATAAGTTTCTCGAGCTGGATAAACCCACCACCATACAAATTAGACTACCATAACGCGGGGCTGAGAAGATACACATTGCCGTGTGTTGTTCAGAGTTTCCGTAGAGTACCGCCGTTGTTTGTGGTCAGTAGGGCTTCTAGCCCTCCGCCCTTCGGGCCGGCCCTTCAGCAGAAGTACGCCGCGCACTGCAAGGCCTGCCCGCTCTCGGCCACACCCATGGCGCTCCCTGCCCGTATCGCATGACGCGTCGCGCTGAGTGCTGACGCTGAGGTGTGTTTGCGGCAGAAACATGACCCGAGGCGCGGCCGTGCCTGTATAGTGCCCCGTGACAGCTTTATCTAGCGGACGTGACCTGCCGTTGCCCCCTTCCTTCCGGCTGAAAGTGCTCGGCATTCGACCAATTTTGCAGCAGCGCGTGTAGTCATTTTCCGAGTATACAGGGTGGTCCATTGATCGTGACCGGGAAAATATCTCACGAAATAAGCGTCAAGCGAAACAACTACAAAGAATGAAACTTGTCTAGCTTGAAGGGGGAAACCAGATGGCGCTATGGTTGGCCCGCTAGATGGCACTGCCATAGGTCAAACGGATATCAACTGCCTTTTTTAAAATAGGA
This sequence comes from Schistocerca americana, assembly GCF_021461395.2. NCBI lineage: Eukaryota > Metazoa > Arthropoda > Insecta > Orthoptera > Acrididae > Schistocerca > Schistocerca americana. Next base: position 630,542,094 of record NC_060123.1, on the reverse strand, counting down.
ACCCTCATTTTTTATTACATTTTCGTGTGTACGTAAAGAAATATGAACGTTTTAGTTGGATCACTTTTTTCGCTTTGTGATAGATGGCGCTGTAATAGTCACAAACATATGGCTCACAATTTTAGACGAACAGTTGGTAACAGGTAGGTATTTTTAAAATTAAAATACAGAACGTAGGTACGTTTGAACATTTTATTTCGGTTGTTCCATTGTGATAAATGTACCTTTGTGAACTTATCATTTCTGAGAACGCATGCTGTTACAGCGTGATTACCTGTAAACACCAAATTGATGCAATAAATGCTCAAAATGATGTCTGTCAACCTCAATGCATTTGGCAATACGTGTAACGACATTCGTCTCAACAGCGAGTAGTTCGTCTTCCGCAAATTCACACATCCATTGACAATGCGCTGACGCATGTTGTCAGGGGTTGTCGGTGGATCACGATAGCAAATATCCTTCAACTTTCCCCACAGAAAGAAATCCGGGGACGTCAGATCCGGTGAACGTACGGGCCAATCCACCTGTCATGAAATAGCCTATTCAGTACCGCTTCAACTGCACGCGAGCTATGTGCTGGACATCCATCATGTTGGAAGTACATCGCCATTCTGTCGTGCAGTGAAACATTTTGTAGTAACATCGGTAGAACATTACGTAGGAAATCAGCATACATTGCACCATTTAGATTGCCATCGATAAAATGGGGGCCAATTATCCTTCCTCCCATAATGCCGCACCATACATTTACCCGCCAAGGACGCTGATGTTCCACTTGTCGCAGCCATCGTGGATTTTCCGTTGCCAAATAGTGCATATTACGGCGGTTTACGTTACCGCTGTTGGTGAATGACGCTTCGTCGCTAAATAGATCTGTCATCGGCCTGTAATTTCTCTTGTGCCCAGTGCAGAACTGTACACGACGTTCAAACTCGTCGCCATGCAATTCCTCGGACATACAAATATGGTACGGCTGCAATCGTTGTTGATTTAGCATTCTCAAGACCGACGTTTTTGAGATCCCCGAATCTCGCGCAATTTGTCTGCTACTGATGTGCGGATCAGCCGCGACAGCAGCTAAAACACCTACTTGTGCATCATCATTTGTTGCATGTCGTGGTTGACGTTTCACATGAGGCTGAACATTTCCTGTTTCCTTAAAGAACATAACTACCCGGCGAACGCTCCGGACATTTGGATGATGTCGTCCAGGATGCCGAGCAGCATACATCGCTCACGCCAGTTGGGCATTTTGATCACAATAGCCATACATCAACACGATATCGACCTTTTCCGCAATTGTTAAACGGTCCATTTTAACACGAGTAATGTATCACGAAGCAAATACCGTCTGCACTGGAAGAATGTTACGTGATACCACGTACTTATACGTTTGTGACTATTACAGCGCCATCTATCACAAATCGAAAAAAGTGGTCCAACTAAAACATTCATATTTCTTTACGTACTACACGAATATGTAATAAAAATGGGGGTTCCTATTTTAAAAAACGTAGTTGATATCCGTTTGACCTATGGCAGCGCCATCTAGCGGGCCAACCATAGCGCCATCTGGTTTCCCCTTCAAGCTAGACGAGTTTCCTTCTTTGTAGTTTTTTCTTTTGACGCTTATTTCGTGAGATATTTGGCCCGGTCACTATCAATGGATAACCCTATATATGGCCGTGTAGATTCGCTGTAGCGTCAGTGCGATGTATTTCGTGTGTGTGTGTGTGTGTGTGTGTGTGTGTGTGTGTGTGTGTGTGTGTGTGTCGCGTGTCTGTAAGAGTCACTGAGCATTAGGTGTGATTACAGTTGTGGTGTTCATAACACAACATAAGATCACTTGAAGATACGTAAAACATATTCACTACGACTTCATTACACGGACAAGTAATTTTATCTTTGATAATTTTAAGGCTTTCTTTATTCAAGCACCCGATAAATAAAATAGTTTGGAGTTTCTGTGTAACATAAAATAAATCACAAACAGATCGGTGGGAAGGACCATAATCGTTTACTTTTATAAATACCTCATGGTTGTCATGGAATGTCTTTTAGCGTCAATAATAATTTATAGTTCCGTGGGTTTTGGGTGGAGAAACACCGTTTGCGTGGTACGTTTGTTATTAATTACAAGCTGGGCACTTTCTTTACTGTGAGAAGTCTGGTCACTTGAACAAAATGTAGCCGGGAGGCGGCAACCACAGGAATCGTTTTTGTTATCGACACTACTCTTTGCAAAATGAGTGAAATTAACTTGACTTCAATCTGTTTATTGAAGAAATTAATTGTAAAGCCCCTGCTTTTGACATTGTTGTTGTTGTTGTGGTCTTCAGTCCTGAGACTGGTTTAATGCAGCTCTCCATGCTACTCTATCCTGTGCAAGCTTCTTCATTTCCCAGTACCTACTGCAACCTACATCCTTCTGAATCTGCTTAGTGTATTCATCTCTTGGTCTCCCTCTACGATTTTTACCCTCCACGCTGTCCTCCAATGCTAAATTTGTGATCCCTTGATGCCACAGAATGAGTCCTACCAAGCGATCCCTTCTTCTAGTCAAGTTGTGCCACAAACTTCTCTTCTCCCCAATCCTATTCAATACCTCCTCATTACTTACGTGATCTACCCACCTTGTCTTCAGCGTTCTTCTGTAGCACCACATTTCGAAAGCTTCTATTCTCTTCTTGTCCAAACTATTTATCGTCCATGTTTCACTTCCATACATGGCTACACTCCATACAAATACTTTCAGAAACGACTTCCTAACACTTAAATCTATACTCGATGTTAACAAATTCCCTTTGCCTTTAACATTAGGACGAACAACCCTTAAAAATATTACAATGATTCAAGATATTTATAGTAATCAAAGAGGTTCTGCATTGCCCTAGTTTCCTCTTTCTTCGAGCATTAAAACGAATAACTGGACATACAGCTGCCGACATTTGAATGACTTAACGCCAGTTCAGCCAATGCGAACACACAGTCCCACAGTGCTCAGAGCCGTTTCTACGGAAAGTGCAGGTTCTGGAGTGTTGCACGTGCACCTTCAAAGACTCTGTACTTCAGATAATCCGAAAGAAAATAATCACACGGATACAGATCCGTCAAACAGCTTGTATGTGTGCATTCACAGTACTTCATAGAAGCCAGTTCTGATTTTTTGACGTTCCCGAGGAAACTGAAGTGTGCCTAATCGCTAAACCTGTTGGTTAACGATTGTTCTATTTTCAAAAGCTTCAGTCACCTCATATGCAAAAGAATATGAGCGCTCCCAGGAGTTCTTGGATAAGAATAAACTGTTAATAGGTGCACCATAGAAGAAATTCTGAAACTAGTTTGGAGGTTTTACCCCGAGAATCAGTCACTGTGACTTGTAACGATTCTCACAATCGGCGAATACGTGGTCGTCACAAACAAAGGTTGTGCTTAAAATGAATGGTAAAATTCAGAATAGCTGACAAAATTGCACAGGATACATTATTGTGAGTCCGATCTGCGAATGTAAGGTCCTCAGGTCCCTACTTAACACGTGCTGAGACTACAAAGACACGTGAAAACTAGATTCCGAACTTAAATCGAAATGAGCGGCGTTTCAGAAATCTATTCAGTTATACTATACTCGTGAGATCACCAACGAACTGAATCAAACTTAACTGAGAAGATTCATCACGAGTCCACAAATTTGAAAAGAGGTGGAGCAGAACAATGGCTTAAATGCGTGGACAATACAATTGCTTATAACGCTCCGAAATTAATCAGAAATATTCCGTATACTGCTGAAAGAGCAATGAGAGTTGAAAGAAAACAATTAATTTTGACTGGAGCTGTAATCTACAAAAATAACATAATGAGTTAACTATGATTACGCACACTCGCACTTAAGCGGTGTCGCCCGTCTCGTGTCTCCCGGAACACTGCCGAGGGAACGCTTTTGGAACCCCCGCGACCCTTTCCTCTGGAAGTGCCAAGAGAGTTCCCTATTGTGTGGTGTCAATTTGTTCAAGAGCTACGTCCATGGCAAACAGAAACCCCTTTTCTACCTGGTACGTCATTTATAGGGTTGGCTATTCGACCACAATAGGAGACTACTTTTACTCCCACAGGTCTACATAATGAAATTTACCTTGTGCACTCTCATTCATGCTTTTCATTCATCAAGTGATAGGAGGAAAGGATTTATATACTGACATACTGCACGTAGGTGTATTGAATATGCGTGTGGGGCTCCAGTAATTACCAAAAATCTTAGTAAAATGTGAGGTGACATATAGCGAATATACCTTGTGGCCACTATAGACACCCAGCACTTTTCTTATTTCTTCTGGGACATACCACACTTGATTGTGCGCCGAAGGCCGAGTTGGGCTTGTCATTGACTGTAGTGTCACGAAGTCGTATCTTGGCAGTGTTCTGCAACTTTCCATGTATGTGTGGCTTATCGGTTGTCTTTCTGTTGTAGACCTCCGGGGTGTGTAAAACACTTTGAACTGTGTGCATGACATCCTATAGAAGGGATGTCAGCTTCAGGGCACTTCCTTATTGTGGACCCATGTTCTCAGGTTCCACTGGCCGGAATTTACATGTAAGGAAATTAATAATTTCTGTTATCACAATGTTGTCAATTAATCTCATCAAGGTTTAACGACGTTGTTTCAAATTACACTATGCCCATGAGGCAGGGTGAACGTAAAGTTGGTTAAGACTGATAGTGAGAATTTGTCGCTTACATAGTTTGTTCTTATACTGAGACTGTACTAACGTGTGCCATGTGCTGATGTATCTGATATTGATGAATGGTTGATTTGTGTGCGGCCGAATTAGCGTATGTTATGCTTCAGTGAGTTGTAATTAAATTTTGTTATTGGTTCTTCAGTAACTACCGTAACGCAGATTTTCTCACGATCGCATTGGCTGAACTGGCGTTAAGTCATTCAAATGTCGGCAGCTCTATGCCCAGTTACGGTGCACTAACGTGAATAAGTTTCTGAACTTAAGCTTATGTGGTTTACAGAGAATACTTTGTATGTTTTTAAACTTCTAAAGTTATGCTCGAAGAAAGAGGAAACTAGGGCAATGCAGAACCTCTTTGGTTGCTATAAATATCTTGAATCATTGTAATATTTTTGGGGGTTGTTCGTCCTAATGTTAAAGGCAAAGGTAATTAGGTAATTTAGAATTTCATTAATTATCTTTAAATACTGTGAAAGATTTCACGTTGAGAAAAAATTTGCGTGATATTAATGTTTAAAAGATTACTGCTTTTAATGTTTTAAGAAAAAGTATGAATTTTCTGTATATCTGCGCACGCCTTTGTAGACTAAGTAAAGTAATAAGTGTTCAGCTACTGTGCCTAGCCGCTTATCACACCAGACACGTTGTGTTCTAGCTTGACCAGCTCCAAAGGTTACTATCCCTTTCGAGTCCTTAAGTTAAGGTATCAGATCTAACATTCTGTAAGCGCCATAACCTCAACTATTTATCGTCACTGCCCAGAAGACCAGCGTTAATTTCTGGGCCAGACGTTTAAGACCATCAGTGAAGTGCTAATCTCTGTTTTAATAACTTCAATAGAAATAAAATTTTCTCATCGAGTATTTATTCAGGGTAGTTTCAGACTATCTGTAATACGAGGACGTGCCTCCGAAGTTTTTATGTGAAATCTCTTAAAGGTTTTCAAGTAGATAACATGTTATTGACATCATACATCCTCATTCTTCATGTCCACGCAAATGCAGTCCTCTGCCGCTGTTAGGCTCCGAACTATAGCTTGTAACACGGCGATGCGTAACGAAACTTGGTAACTACGTGGGAAAGCTGAAAGCACGATGTCGAAGAGTTCTTCCACACATGGAGCACCCCCTCCTTCAGTATCGCAATACCAAACCAGACACGAGCGCTACAACATCTACGACAATCCGACGTCTTGCGCTCACTGTCATCGATCATCCTCCGTTCAGTCCCGACTTGACCCCATCCGATTTTCATTTGTTTCGAAAACTTAAAGAACACTTTCGACAACTTCAGTTTGATAGTAATGAAGCTGTTCAAGTAGAGGTGAGAAGGTGGCTCCGTCAACAAATTCAAACATTCTACAGTGACGGTATCAAGAAACTGGTCTCTCTTCGGGAGAAATGTGTTCGTCACCGCGGTGACTACTTTGGGAAATAAATATGTACACATGAAGAATAAAGATGTAGAATATTAATAACGTTTGTTTTATTTAAAAATCTTCAAGAATTTTCCCAGGGAAAATTCAGAGGCATTACTTTTCAGCACGCACTCGTAAAATGGCGCGGGCCACTTATAAACTAAAGTGCCCGGCAGTAATTTGTTTTCTTCATTTGCAGGGGAATAAAGCTGCAGCTCTTAATTTTCAGCATACCTTCGTAAAAAAAATTCCTCAATCTAGGATGTGTGGTAATAACTCTTGCTCTGATTAATAAAAAAAAAACATTTTAGTTGATTTATGTCGTCGTAACATGTTTTGATCAGAGATGTATGTTGCATTTTTGACAACTTGAATGTCTAGCCGTGATATTCAGGCAAATATCATTCTCACATTAATCAAAGTAAATAAAACATGTCTTCTTTCAAGCTTAGGAAATAAATGTCTCTCGTAAACCAGTTAATCTCAATAGAATACATTACCAAGTGGCCAAGAGTAGATTTCAAAAAATCAATATCTGTACAGTACAAGACTCAAAACAAGACTGAAGAAGAGTAATAGGAAACGTGTTGAAAGGTTGCGGCAGAATGACACATTGATTCGGCTGATAACCCGAGAAGACTTCATCATCGAGCTTCGCCGAGAAAGGTTAAATTCCCATGAAGACTGAATACTGTTTTGGAGTCATACATAGTCTTCTGTATTAATTAATTTTTCGTACTGTCACATTACAATAGCCGCAGAAGTTACGTGTTGCTTCGGCTTCAAATGGTTAAAATGGCACAGGGCGCCATGGGACTTAACATATGAGATCATCAGTCCCGTAGAACTTAGAACTACTTAAATCTAACTAACCTAAGGACATCACACACATCCATGCCCGAGGCAGGATTCGAACCTGCGGCCGTAGCGGTCGTGCGGTTCCAGACTGAAGCGCCTAGAGTCGCTCGGCCACTCCGGCTGGCGATTACGAGCAAAAATAGGGTGTGTAGATAAAACACCACTCTTTGGTGTGTGTAATTCTTCTTATGTTCAATAAGGAATTGTTGAAGAGAAAAATGTGTTGCGTTACTATCTGGGCAGCTCTCGCAATATTAACGAAGTACTGTACCATGTATCGTGATAGCGGAAAAATCTTCGGTTATACACTTTGTTTACACTTTGTGTCACTGAACAATCCAGAAATTATTACTATCATTCTGAGTGTGGCGCATTACCAAACCTGCTCCGTAGATCTGTAAAAGAAAAACGACAGAAATTTAAGGAGATTGTTGCAGTGCCGTTGCAGCGTGAACAAACGAGTAACGATCAGCGATCCGCAGTAATGGCTGTTTTCGTCTCTTTCTGTGACTTTTCAAAGAACTGTGTCTCTTTTTAGTGAGATGTATGTACCGCTACTGGTGCTATAGAACTCTCTTTCACGAGTAACTGTTGTATGCGGGAAAACGGTAGTAATTTGAAAATGGATTCTCCTCCCGAGGAGAATTCGCTAGCCTGTTTATGTTAACAGCAAGAGAGGAGGCGTGCGCGCGGCGTTATTTCCGCAGGCGCGCGCGGCTGCTCGCATGGAGTCGCGGATCCATTTGCAGTGATTACTGGCGGCGCTCTGCGGGGCTTAAGGCGAGCTGCCAGCTGATTTATGTCCGCACCTGTCATCCCCCGGCGGCCAAATCCACTTCGACAGAATTCCTGGGCCGGCGCGGCCGACTCGGAAATGTCAACAGCCTCTTTCAGGCCGCCCTGTGAGAAAGTGCGCGCGGTCCGTGATTTACGGCTAAATTCCAGTAAAGGGATTTTCCAGGTCCTCTGTGGGGGCCGCCCGGTTGTGAGCTGAGGAACTGTCGGTGAACTCCCAACGCTGCCGCGGAGAGTTTTAGGCTGCTTGACTTTCTTTGAGAAGCCCTCCTCTGTCACGCCGCAATTGAAAACAGCTTACAAACGACTCGCTGCTTTGTCGTCTTCGACGTCATTGTGGAAGCTTGGTTGTGGCCCACCAACTCAGTATGTCTCTCGTAATTAAACCTATTCGTTTCCACCCTCTAAAGTTCGCTCATTCCTCAGTTTTACATACCGCCCGCTTATGTAGGTCCAACCCCCTGTCATAACACCGGTAATTTAGAGTGCGTGGAAATGTCGCCGAGGCCCGAGAGTTATGATAAAATGTATTCTAACCGACTGCGAAGTGCCTCTGAGTACATCTGTATCTACAGAATATCAGCACTACAGGAGTTCTGCTGATCTTTATGCATTTTCCATAAGTTAGTACACCGAGCGAGGTGGCGCAGTGGTTGTAAGTAGCGTGAATAAAAGGACGCTATGTGCAAGAAGCATGAAGCGCCCTTTGAATGTATCCTGATAGCTAAAAGAGCCACGCGCACTTTGAATAAGAAAATGCTACTTGACACTGAAATCAATATAAAAGATAGGGACGCCACCAACTCTAGCCACACGACAAAGAAGAGGTAGCACTGAATCGGAAAATTACTTAATTTATTAATAAGAAAAACTCACAAAAGATCATTCATTGTAAAGTCATTGATAAAGAATGGGATGTAGTTATTAATATGATCCAGGCATTCTTCCCGTGAATCAAATATTGAGTAAAGTAAAGAGGGCGTGAACATCATGCGTAAGTGCAGCCTGCAGCAAGATTCGTGAAAACACGATCTATTCCAGAGCATTTGTTTCAGATAAAAAAAGGGACACTAATCACTACACCTGTGCACATGGAAACGCTATCGGTGGGCCAACAAGGAAAACTACAAGGTAAATGGCGAAGGTAACGGCGACGTAACATCGGTACACAAGATAAGATTGAAGGCAAAATTATTTATTCCTTAAAACATTGATGTAGTGCATCTATAGACTGCTGTTGCATGCTAACTATGTACAACTGCTTGTGAAATACTACACGTTTCATAACAGACTCGCGTGCCCACTCGGTCCGCGGAGACAATTTGTATGGACCGTGGCCAAATTTTAATCACATGAGACAAAGAAAATTCACAAATACACAAAAATTACCAAGATCCGGAAAAGATTAGAAGCATACACACACAGTTGTAGGCACATAAACATTCACACTGAACCGAGGGCACTTCAACATATGCAACTCCTTTGTGCTGCGTTCCTCTCACGGATCAAAGTCAAGACTGCATTGGGAATCAAACTGAAAGTCTACAAAAGCCTTGCATTCCCTGCTGCAACCCAGCAAGTAAATCTTTATAAGACGAAATTCGAGACCAAAAGCTAAAAGCTCCCCTCTCTATGTGACAACGCGCCACGCGGTCAGTCCAACTCACCCTTCTTCGACTGGAGCACAGCTGTGTACGCTTCCCGTACCGGCGGCAGACTGCTTCCCGCTTCTCCAGCCTCTTCCACGCTCCGCGTGGACCGGAAAACCCCAGGATGCCATTTCCGCCACCAACCTAACGCAGGTGGATTTCTCACAAGTAGCGGAAACCTCTTTGCCGACTTGACCACTACGAGAGTTGGCAATGAAAGGTGGCTACAGGACCCTTTCATGGTTAGCACACTGGACTCGCATTCGGGAGGACGACGGTTTAATCCCACGTCCGGCCATCCTGATTTAGGTTTTCCGTGATTTCCCTAAATCGCTCCAGGCAAATGCTGGGATGGTTCCTCTGAAAGGGCACGGCTGACTTCCTTCCCCATCCTTCCCTGATCCGACGAGACCGATGACCTCGCAGTTTGGTCTCTTCCCACAAACAACCCAACAACATAAGTTAGTACATCATCATTTTATCCCGTACTGGGTAAGGTCGTAGTGGAGGTGGTTTGCCATTGCCTTCCTCCGACCGTAATGGGGATGAATGATGATGAAGACAACACAACAACACCCAGTCATCTCGAGGCAGGAGAAAATCCCTGACCCCGCCGGGAATTGAACCCGGGACTCCGTGCTCGGGAAGCGAGAACGCTACCGCGAGACCACGAGCTGAGGACAGACTCATACTAGTTCTATAAAAATCACGAATTAAGAATGCTACGGGACTAAATATCTTAATCATCATTTAGTCCATTTACGGGCCTTTAAGGCCTACAGCAGAATAAAGAAGGATACAAACCACAAATAAAAAGAATACAACGAACTGCACATTATAAAAATTTGCAAAGGCACACATTACAAAAAGGAAAAAAAGCACTGTAGTCAAAATCTCAGTATAGGGGACATTTATTGCAGACGGCGGTCCATCGCTGTCGGTAACCAGCCTCATCTTCTAACGCTGTCGGCTCCACTTATTTGGGTATTGCCAGTATGCGGCCCTTCAGTCGCGTCCTCGGTCGTCCCTATGGGCGTCTTCCAGCAGACTGGGAAAGGAGAACACGGTTAGGGAGGGATCCGCCGGCTCGGAAGATGTAACCAAACCACTGTAGCCTCTTCTGCCCCAATATTCGGCCGATGTATGGCTTTCCATACCGCTGGTAAGGTCTTCTTTTGCTCTTCGTTCCCATATACCTTCCAAGGTATTTGCAGGCGGCTCCATATATATTTCGAAGTACCTTCCTCTCGAACCAACAAAGTGCTTCTTCAGTTGATGCTGAAGCTACCCAGGTTTCACAACCATATAAAAGTACCGGCCGTACTAATGTCATGTACAGCCGGATTTTGTTCTTTTGCGATATCACCCAGAATTTGAATAGAATCTGTAGGCCGAAGAAAACGTGATTAGCTTTCGTCAGCTCACTTTCATTGGTCAGTTTGGAGCCCAGGTATCTGAATTATCTTATTCGTTTGAGGGCTTGCCCCGTCGACAATAATGAAGGGGAGAGGAGCTTGATGCCACGGAACAACAAGATATACTAAATATCTTAGTAACGAAGTACTTAAATGATCTTCGAAGCATATCCTGAACGGAGCATTTTGTTTTTGAGAGAAGCATAAAATTCCGGTTGATGGATATTCAAACGACTACAAGAACATGAGAAAAAGCCGAATTTGAAATACATTTTTCCTACGTAAACTCACCATAAGCCTACAAAACTGTTATTCTAAGTGTATACAATAAATACAGATATAAATAAATTTACATAAAGTCTCTGATCAAAAGGGTCCGGATATTCCCATTTAATGCGGATTGACTATTTCGTCCAGGAGAGCTGACTGATTTCGAACGTGGTCTAGTCATTGGATATAGCCTGAGTAACAAATCATCAGCGACATTTCAACCATTTTAAAGTCGACTATTGTTAATGTAATTGTGAACCGGAAACACTGAAAGACAACCACGGCTACATCAAAACCAAGAAAACCTCATGTGCAGGACCGTCGAACATAGCTGTGAAAAATCACGTCAGTTCGCGGAAGGAATCACCCGTGACTTCCAAAGTGCAACAAGCAGTCCAGTTAACACAATGAATCTGCTTGGGGAGGGGGGGGGGGGGGGAGGGGGCTAAAGAGAATGGGAACAATAGTGGAGCAGCTCCCCATGAGCCACACGTTGCTTTAGTTGATACTAAGCGACGCCTCGAGAACATTACGCGTCTACGTACATAGTGGCTATAGTCAAGGTATGGCGTAGGTTATGTTACTGTGTGGAGATGTTTTCCGTGGTTCGCGTGTGGTCTCCTTAAAGAAACGCTAAATGTAAAAGCATATGAACAAATTTACAATCTTTTGTACTATCTATAGTAGAGGAATAGTGCGGAGACGGGGTAGTATGTATCAGCATCGCAGTGGACTATTTCAGAAAGCAGGATCTGTGAGGCAATGATTCATGGATGGTAACGTTCCTGAAATGGACTGGCCTCCGGATCCCGGTCGAGCACGGTGGCGCAGTGGTTAGCACACTGGAGGACGACAGTTCAAACCCACGTCGGGCCATCCTGATTTAGCATTTCTGTGGTTTACCTAAATGAACCGAGCGAGATGGTGCAGTGATTAGCACACTGGACTCGCATTTGGAAGGACGACGGTTGAATCCCGCGTCCGGCAATCCTGATTTGGATTTTCCGTGATTTCCCTACACCGCTTCAGGCAAATGCTGGGATGGTTCCTGTGACAGGCCACGGCCGACTTCCTTCTCCAGCCTTCCCTAATCCAATGAGACCGATGACCTCGCTGTTTGGTCTTTTCCCCCAAATCAAACCCGAAATGCCTTCAGGCAAATTCCGAGATGTTTCCTTTGAAAGGGCACGGCCAACTTCCTTCCCTGTCCTTTCCTAATCTGATGTGACCGATTACCTCGCTGTTTGGTCCCCTCCCACAAATCAACCAACCAATCAATGAGTATCCCGACCTGAAACGTCCTGAGAACGTCGGCTTCACTCCAGACCCCAGCGTCCAACCTGAACTATCTTATCTGGTTTAGGCTCTTGTGGGAGACCGGCTGGCTATTCTTTCACAGATATTCAGACACCTCCGTGAACGTGTCTCCAGCAGAGCTCAATCCGTCGCACCCAGTGTCAGTGATGACTGATGTGTGTCCGCATAGTTTTGCTAAGGCAGTGTATGCCCAATGCTCCTGTTCATACTTTTCCATTAGTTTTGGTACAATTATCTTCGGAAATTTTCATGTACATAGTTTCGTTTCCATATTTCGTGAGTTAATTATTTTTGTCCACAGCTCGTGGTTTTGCGGTCGCGTTCTCGCTTCCCGAGCACAGGGTCCCGGGTTCTATTCCCGACGGGGTCAGGGATTTTCACCTGCCTCGAGATGACTGGGTGTTTGTGTTGTCCTCATCATTTCATCATCATTCATGAAAGTAGCGAAATTGGACTGAGCAAAGTTGGGAATTTGTACGGGCTTTGATAATCGCGCAGTAGAGAGCCCCACAAACCAAACATCATCATCATCATCGTTATTTTTTCACCCTTACAACTTTGCTTTGAATAACTGTGAATGGACTTCCTTTACCTGTAACATAGGACTGCCCTTACTACTGACGTATAGCTTGGTTTTGGTCATGCACTCTTTAAAAAATACCAGCACGCATCCGATATACCGTCTGAGCTATCTAAAAACCATTTAATTTCTAATTGAAAATGCAATACTGATCTCAGATACAGCATTTCTGCAAGAAGAACGTGAAACTATATGAACTTGAACATACCTGCCTGTCAGTGTGACACGAAAAATACGAGGGCGTGCTGAAAAGCAATCCCTCCGAAATTTTTATGTGAAAACTCTTAAAATTTATTCAATAAAATAAACGTTATTAACATTCTGCATCTTTTTCTTTATGCCTTACATAATTAATTGTCAACATAGTCATTCTGGTGATGGACACACTTCCTCCAACCGAGGAGACAGTTTGTTGATATCGCCACCGTAGGAATTTTGCATTTGTCGACGGAGCCACGGCCTCACCTGTGCTTACACCGCTGCGTGACTGTTAAAGTGAACCCCTCGGAGGTGTTCTTTAAGTTTTGGAAACAGATGACAATCGGATGGCGGCAAGTTAACTGTACGGAGGATGGCTGGTAACAGCGAACCCAAGGCGTCGGACTGTGCCACGTGTCGCAGCTCTCCTGTGAGGTCAAGCATTGTCATGCTGTGCTCCGTGTGTGGACTGACCAAATGAAATAACTTACGTATTCCTATGTTCTTCTCTTGTTTCTTCTGTCAATACTGCGCTTATTAGCTCCATATTTTTTCCTGACAGATCTTGACACTTTTTGCTTTTGCTCTCATCTTTCCTCTTTTTCCTATTCCTTTCTCCATTATTTTCATTTGCGGTGGGGCCGCTTTAACATATTTGGTCCGCGTCATAGACGTTTCTAGGTTTCTGCCACAAAAGTTAAAAATTCTTTTAATTACTCTGTTTTCATGTAGCCTATTTGGGTGTGCGTAGAACACAATTCTTTTGTTCGCCACTGTGTCTAATATTGTTTCTATTTTATTGTGAAATTCTTTATTACTTGTTAATGTCCATTTACTATTGTCATATTTTGTTCCGAAGATCTACGTGATTATTTCCCTTTTCCATCTTTTCTATTTCACCGACTACTTATCTGACTGTATTTCCATATTTGACGAAAGGCATTCCGGTCTAATGACAATGTTGCAGTGTCAGAGTTTCCCATTTATGGAAATAGATTTCTTGTGATACAGGTCTTTTGTAAATGAAAAGCCACCTCCATTTTCCTCTCCTTTGCTAAGTTAACTTACTTGTCCGTAGCATTTAGTTGTATTATTTCACCTAGACATTTAAACTTTTAATACTTTTTTATTATTTTTCCATAATCAGTTTCTATGTATTTCGATATCTCCTTCGCATCCGTCATGTACTCTGCAGTTTGAAATAAATAAATAAATAAATAAATACGCAGGCGTGATTTTGATGCTTTCTTTTATAGGCAACGTATCCGCATTGTTGGCTATTCCAGAGGGTCAACTAAAATGGCAAGGTGGTCTGCAAAAGCAAATCAGTACTCAGATTATCCACTTTCCTCCCAATCATGATTTTCATTTCAGTTACATTTTTTCTTCTGTTCATTCACTCGACTTCCTGACTAAATTTTTTCAGCACACACCGGAACAGACTAGGGATAATCCGTCGTCTTTTCTTACACCAGTTTTGACCTCAGAAGCCTTGGATACTTCACCTAAAGTTTTAATTTTAGATTTTGTATTTGTTAGTGAACCTTTTTATGATAAGCGTTTCCTATTATTATTGTTTTCGGTTTTGTTACTGTATGAAAACTTTTTATACATTTTACTGTTACTATTAACATCTTCAGCATCTGAGACACATTAAACGTATGGCTGTCGCCAAATTACGCTACTGGTCATTAAAATTGATACACCACGAAGATGATGTGTTACAGACGCGAAATTTAACCGACAGGAAGAAGCAGCTGTTATATGCAAATGATTAGCTTTTCAGAGCATTCACACAAGGTTGGCGCCGGTGGCGACACCTACAACATGCTGATATGAGGAAAGTTTCCAATCGATTTCTCACACTCAAACAGCAGTTGACCGGCGTTGCCTGGTGAAACGTTGTTGTGATGCCTCGTCTAAGGAGAAGAAATGCGTACCACCACGTTTCCGACTTTGATAAAGGTCAGATTGTAGCCTATCGCGATTGCGGTTTATCGTATCGCGACATTGACGCTCGCGTTGGTCGAGAGCCAATGATTGTTAGCAGAATATTGAATCGGTGGGTTCAGGAGGGTAATACGGAACGCCGTGCTGGATCCCAACGGCCTCGTATCACCAGCAGTCGAGATGACACGCATCTCATCCGCATGGCTGTAACGGATCGTGCAGCCACGTCTCGATCCCTGAGTCAACATATGGGGACGTTTGCAAGACAACAACAATCTGCACTAACAGTTCGACGACGTTTGCAGCAGCACGGACTAACAGCTCGGAGACCATGGCTGCGATTACCCTCGACGCTGCATCACAGACAGGAGCGAATGCGATGGTGTACTCAACGACGAACCTGGGTGCACGAATGGCAAAACCTCATTTTCTCGCCTGAATCCAGGTTCTGTTTACAGCATCATGATGGTCGCATCCGTGTTTGGCGACATCGCGGTGGACGCACATTGGAAGCGCGTATTCGTCATCGCCATACTGGCGTATCACCCGGCGTGATGATATGGGGTGCCATTGGTTACACGTCTCGGTCGCCTCTCGTTCGCATTGACGGCACTTTGAACAGTGGACGTTACATTTCAGATGTGTTACGACCCGTGGCTCTGTCCTTCATTCGATCCCTGCGAAACCATACATTTCAGTAGGATAATGCACGACCGCATGTTGCAGGTCCTGTACGGGCCTTTCTGGATACAGAAAATGTTCGACTGTTGCCCTGGATAGCACATTCTCCAGATCTCTCACCAATTGAAAACCTCTTGTCAGTGGTGGGCGAGCAACTGGATCGTCACAATACGCCAGTCATTACTCTTGATGAACTGTGGTATCGCGTAGACGCTGCATGGGCAGCTGTACATGTACACGCCATCCAAGCACTGTTTGACTCAATGCCCAGGCGTATCAAGGCCGTTATTACGGCCAGAGGTGGTTGTTGTCCCGGGTTCACGGGTTCGATTCCCGGAGGGGTCAGATTTGTTCTCTGCCTCGTGACGAGTGGGTGTTGTGTGATGTCGTTAGGTTAGTTAGGTTTAAGTAGCTCTAAGTTCCAGGGGACTGATGACCATAGATGTTAAGTCCCATAGTGCTCAGAGCCATTTGAACCATTTGTGGTTGTTGTGGGTACTGATTTTTCAGGATCTATGCACCTAAATTGTGTGAAAGTGTAATCACATGTCATTCCTAGTATAATATATTCGTCCAGTGAATACCCTTTTATCATCTGCATTTCGTCTTGGTATAGCAATTTTAATGGCCAGTAGTGTATATTTAGGGGGGAGGAGGAGGAGGAGGGGGAGAGGCAGACAGGAAGAAACTACGACCCAAACAGATTCGTTCCCTGCTCCGTGCCATGTGTCGGCCCTGAACGCCACGCTGTTTATTCGCGGGTGCCACCGGAGGTCGATGCAGGCCGTCGCGCGCTCGGCACACAGTATTTTTGCCTTGCCGGGCGCCGGCTCGCCTGCTGACAATTGATCGGCGGCTGGAGAGGCGTGCCGTGGCCTCTCCTGCCGCAGCCGCGCCCCGGCCTTTGTCGCCGGGCGGCTGGAGGGCCCGCGAGCGCACTCCGGCGTCAATGGCGCCAATCTGGGCGGCGGCGTGCGCCGGGTCGCTGATCCCGCTGACGCCCGGTGCGCTGCTGTCGAAGCCGCCAGGACCGCCACAAACTGCTAAACACTGCCCAGAAAAATTACAGTTACGTACACTACTGGCCATTAAAATTGCTACACCAAGAAGAACTGCAGATGATAAACGGGTATTCATTGGACAAAAATATTATACTAGAACTGACGTGCCATTACGTTTTCACGCAATCTGGGTGCATAGAGCCTGAGACATCAGGCCTTGATACGCCTGGGCATTCAGTCAAACAGAGCTTGGATGGCGTGTATAGGTACAGCTGCCCATGCAGCTTCAACACGATACCACAGTCCATCAAGAGTAGTGACTGGCGTACTGTGTCGAGCCAGTTGCTCGGCCACCATTGACCAGACGTTTCGAATTGGTGAGAGATCTGGAGAATGTGTTGTCGAGGGCAGCAGTCGAACATTTTCTGTATCCAGAAAGGCCCGTACAGGACCTGCAACATGCGGACGTGCATTGTCCTGCAGAAATGTAGGGTTTCGCAGGGATCGAGTGAAGGGTAATGCCACAGGTCGTAACACATTTGAAATGTAGCGTCCACTGTTCACAGTGAGCCCGCATCTCGTGGTCGTGCGGTAGCGTTCTCGCTTCCCACGCCCGGGTTCCCGCGTTCGATTCCCGGCGGGGTCAGGGATTTTCTCTGCCTCGTGATGGCTGGGTGTTGTGTGCTGTCCTTAGGTTAGTTAGGTTTAAGTAGTTCTAAGTTCTAGGGGACTGATGACCATAGATGTTAAGTCCCATAGTGCTCAGAGCCATTTGAACCATTTTTTTGTTCACAGTGCCGTCGATGAGAACAGTAGGTGACCGAGACGTGTAACCAATGGCACTCCATACAATCACGCCAGGTGAGACGCCAGTATGGCGATGACGAATACACGCTTCCAATGTGCGTTCACCGCGATGTCGCCAAACGCGGATGCGTCCATCATGATGCTGTAAACAGAACCTGGATTCATCCGAAAAAATGATGTTTTGCCATTCGTACACCCAGGTTCGTCATTGAGTACACCATCGCAGACGCTCCTGTCTGTGATGCAGTGTCAATGGTAACCGCAGCCATGGTCTCCGAGCTGATAGTCCACGCTGCTGCAAACGTCGTTGAGCTGTTCGTGCAGACGGTTGTCGTCTTGCAAACGTCCCCATCTGTTGACTGAGGGATCGAGACGTGGCTGCACGATCCGTTACAGCCATGCGGATAAGATGCCTGTCATCTCGACTGCTAGTGATACGAGGCCGTTAGGATCCAGCACGGCGTTCCGTGTTACCCTCCTGAACCCACCGATTCCATAGTCTGCTAACAGTCATTGGATCTCGACTAACTCGAGCAGCAGTGTCGCGATACGATAAACCGCAATCACGATAGGCTACAATCCCACCTTTACTAAAGTCGGGAACGTGATGGTACGCATTTCTCCTCCTTACACGAGGCATCACAACAACGTTTCACCAGGCAACGCCGGTCAGTTGCTGTTTGTGTATGAGAAATCGATTGGAAACTTTCCTCATGTCAGCACGTTGTAGGTGTCGCCACCGCCGCCAACCTTGTGTGAATGCTCTGAAAAGCTAATCATTTGCATATCACGGCATCTTCCTCCTGTCGGTCACATTTCACATCTGTAGCACGTCACCTTCGTGGTGTAGCAATTTTAATGGCCAGTAGTGTAATTAATTATTTGTTCGCAGTTACACGATTGCAGTACTAGCACACTCAGCACGCCGCTAGGGGAGCTCAACAATTATTTACATGAAAATAAATTTGTAATATGTCACGTTTTTAAATCGAACTAAAAACTACACCTTAATTTCCCTTCGCACCATACAGACTCCACTCCTAAAAATTTATTGTTTGAGTTTTCAGTAGCTATGAAAATAGTTGTAAAGCTTTTAAGAAAAATGGGTGCATGCAACAGATAGTAATAAGGAGGGAAACTATTCATGCATCCGTTAGTAAGTAATGTAATACATAGGAGGGGAACTGTTCAAGCATCAGTTATGTATGGCATGGGGCCCATGTGTGGTGTCACCGCCAGACACCACACTTGCTAGGTGGTAGTGTTTAAATCGGCCGCGGTCCCTTAGTATACGTCGCACCCGCGTGTCGCCACTATCAGTGATTGCAGACCGAGCGCCGCCACACGGCAGTTATAGAGAGACTCCCTAGCACTCGCCCCCAGTTGTATAGCCGACTTTGCTAGTGATGATTCACTGTCTACATACGCTCTCATTTGCAGAGACGACAGTTTAGCATAGCCTTCAGCTACGTCATTTGCTACGACCTAGCAAGGCGCCATATTCTTCAAGAATGTATTCTGAACAGATAATATTGTGAATTATGTTCCGTCAAGAGCGACGTTCATCATTAATGGATTAAAGTTAAGTATCAAACTAATTACGTCCGCTTTCTGAATTCTCATTCCTTGTCCTGTTCCAGACCTCACGTCAGTATAGTTCTTCCCTCCTCACGCCAGCCTGCGTGAGCTAAAACACGTGCATTTAGGGCTCCTCTCGTAACACGGTGTTGGCTCTTCTGCCAACACAACACGATGGTTTTGTCTTTGAAATCATAGTAATATTTTCATAGCTCTCAAAACGTCACAAGCGCAAATCGGCAGTATATGTTATGTCGTCCAGTTGCGGGATATGCTAATAGTTTCAAGTCTCTAGAATCTGTATGGGGCTAGACAAATTATTTTACCTTTTTAAGACCAGTTTAAAAATCTATTACACATCAAACTATGTTTATTTAAATAATTGTTTTCTACTTTTTACTCTTGTATGTATGAAATCGATTTCAAACTTTCTGATGAGATTCCAACGGAGACATGTTACAAATTTTAGGTTTATTTCAGTTTATCTGCACCCGAGTCAATCACGACAATTCTTCCTGCTATGTATATCTCACGAAAAGATAGTGAAGGTAAAAATTTGAGAGAATGGGAGCGGCGTTGCGCCTTAGCAGCAACTGTTCTTCCCGTAAACCGTTTGCGACTGGAGCAGAAAATTGTGTGATGGCACTAGTGCACGTAGTACCCTCCGCCGAACACTAGACAAGAATGCGAGTTAATATTACGTTTTCAGCCAATTCTGAGGTCTGTTGAGAGATTCAAGAGTAGCTTATCAGTAAATGACAGTGGTACATAGATAAAGAACCCTCCACCACATATCAGACAATAAAGCTTGTTAACATGACACGTTTCCTTCTAGTTATGGCTTATGTTGAAAGTTTCACGTCTCTAGCTCAGTCGAAAGTTAATTTAAAATCATTTGCAAAATTTATACTTAACGGATGGAAAGACAGACAGACGGACAGACGGACAGACGAACTAGAAAGCGACAGCCATCTCCCCGCTCCCTCCCCCCCCCCCCTCTCTCTCTCTCTCTCTCTCTCACACACACACACACACACACACACACACACACACACATCGAGATACTATGCTTATAGCACGCCAGTCCTGCAGGGCAGCTGAGATGTCTGACTTTACAAACTTTTTCAGCCCCACCTCAAAGCTTTCAATCCAGGCCGACAAGAAAGAGGGTCCATACTGCATTGATATCCAGCTCTGACTAAATTTAAAATTTCAAGTTTCTAGTTCATTCGGAAGTTAGTTCAAAATGAACTGCAATAGGAGCACCGACCAGAAGAGACAGGGAAGCGACCTAATAAAAACGTGATAAAAATGACGCCGACCATTGATAAAGTGGAGTATCGTGCGGTAAATTGTTACCTGCATTTGAGGCGGAACAATACTCCACCAGTCCATGTTGAGCTGTTGCAATTGTACGGCAAACTATGCACGAGTGTATGATACAGTCCTTAGGTGGTGCAGACGTTTCGAGCTGAAACAGCTCTGAATGACGAAGAACGATGCAGCAGACCATCTTCCTGTGAAGAACAGTGAATCGCAAGAGAAAATCAGCCATGGATCAGTCGTTATAGTAGCAACTTGACAAATATCGTCGTCCACTGAATTTAGCGACCGCCCACACCAATCCAAAAAAGACCCCCGAACCAAAGAAGTAGCAGAAATGTTGCAGCTGTGTCAGACCAGTCTACATGATTTATTTAGCGGCCTAAACACCATGGAAGGATTCTGCGTGTGTAACTGTGACTCCGTAACGGATTCACCACCTCTGAAAAAAGACGAAGAAGCAAGCACAGTTCTGTATTCCGGTTTTTCGGCCTACAACCGTGCTGTGCTAAAACGTTAGGCTTGTAAGGGGTGAACTGTGACAGGAGCAATCTATCGAAATCGTTCCATGAGGTTACGTGAGTCTGTCAAGACGAAGCTTTGTGAAAAGCTTTCCAAGGAAGGTGTTTGTGCTCTATCACGAAGCCCCGTCTCAGTCTGCATAGAACACAGTCAAACTCGCTGCTTTTCTGGGCTAGTAAATTTTGATAATACATAACTGATGTTCCTGAGACATGCTGAGACTCACCTTTATCTATGTTGATGATGTAGGTTGAAGTAATAGCACAGGGATTCGAACTCGGCCCACCTGCTTACTAGACAGATGTGCTACTTGCTGCGCCACACTGGTACTACAGCTACTACGGCTGCAACGAGTGCCCTTGTACATCTCTCCTCTCCAGCGCTGGTACAAATTTTAATTCATTGTTTCAGCCTGCATCATTACCGTACATAAAGGTGAGACTCACTGCGTCTCAGGAAGATCAGATGTGTATGGTTAATATATGACATACACTTGAGCTACAGGCAGGATTAACCCTATTTTGCTCATTGCTAAGGTGCTAATCCGACACTGGAGAACCTCTGTAACACTGATGCGAGTTTAGAAGGTGAATAGTAATGGCCTGAGGCGTGAACAGCAATTTTTATCGGCGAGTGACATGTACTGGCGTATTCCGTACAGCTGCAAGAGCCTTAGTGGTAGTGTGGTGCGGTTGTCAGTGCTTCTGCCTAGTAAACAGGAGAACTGGGTTGAATCCCGTTGCTGATACAGACTGTAATTCATTGCTTCGGCCTATATCACTATCGTACCCAGTTTAGCCTTACCTCCCGAACTGGCGTGACACGGGCACTTCTTCTGTCCGGCCATGAAGAAACCAATGTGTGACAGGCATTTCTAGATAACTGGTGATTTTCAAGGTAGAAATATACCTCAACAGACAAAATGCAGACATCTATAACTATATTAAGTCATCCATCGTTGGGAAAGGGGTCTTGCACAGAAGGCTGAGTATGTAGAGAAGGATGAACATCATCGGCAAGTTTCATGGGCGAAATTTGATTATTTCGAGGCGATAATTTAAACTTCATGACCACCCCTATAATAAAATGTCTGACGAGTTTGTCCTACCTTGTTGTGGTAGTAATCAGTCCGATGACAGCTTTCATGCTCTGCTCCATTTTAATTGCGAAAGTTTTTGATCTGAAAACGTCTTTTCGCTCGTTGGTCGAACTTCCTTGCGCGCCAAAGTACGGTTCGATCTGAATCGCAAATAACTACGAAGCTAATAATGCGTAAACAGTGTTTGAGTCGACAGCCGATATATCATTTGTGTACCTGTTTGTCGCGCAGGATTTGCTTTATCTGTGACGTCATCGTACCGAGTAAGAGCAAGCACGTGAATGTTACGAATTAGCTTTGCGTAATGGTACAGATTGGTGTACATATGGAAACGCATTTAGCTAGGCATTGATTCGGGTGTCACTGTAAAGAGCTTGCGTAGCTCTAGTAGGACCCAAAATGGGGCAATAACTGTATTCCCTGGAATGTAATTGAAAATCGATATTAAATTGAAAATTATAAAATAATAGATATCGTCTCATATAACCCGTAAATACCGTTGGAATTATAGAAAACGCTAGCCAGAGGGAAATTCGCGTCAAAAGGGACCCAGGAAGCGTAAAAAGTCCGGTTCCGAGCTAGTGCGAGGGCTACGGTAGAGTCGAAAAGGAAATGAAAAAACGGTGCAAAGCGATCATACAGCTGTCCCAAAGGGCAAACAGCGCGCAGTGACATTCCAAGCTATGATTTACTTATTACGTAACCATTACACGAGGCTGTACTGGAAACTAATGGGTCTGACTTTTTTTTTTTTTTTTAATTCTGGTCTCAATATCGGTTGAGTTTGCATGTCATGCGTATTACTCGGTCTACTTTCTCACTTCGCTGTCTCAAGTTGTAGCCCCGTCCCACTAAAGGGCTAGGAATTGTAGCGTGTAACATGACGGGATGTAACGTTACCACGGCAGTGCGTGAGAAGCACCGCGCTTTAACCGATTTTCGCATTCGAAGCCTTTGTTCACGCATGGAACACCCTCTCCTTTAGCACGACATGCCACACCACACATGAGCGCGGCGACATCTGCAACAATTCGAAGGCTCGACTTCACTCTCATTATTCATCCTCCATACAGTCGCGACGAAGCCCCAGACGGTTTTCATCTGTTTGGAAAACTTAAAGAACACCTTGGAGGACATCACTTTGATAGTGGTGCAGTGGCACAAGCAGACGTGAAGTTGTGGCATTGTCAACAAACTCTAAAATACTAGGGTGACGGTATCTACGAACTGGACTGTCGTTGGGAGAGATGTGTTTGTCGCCACGGTGACTATGTTGAGAAATATACATGTAGATGTGAAGAATAAGTATGTAGAATGTTAACAGAGTATTTTATTTCAGAAGCTTTATGAGTTTTCACATACAAAATTTGGAGGTATTACTTTCAATCACGCTCTCGTACTACTCTGTGCAACCATTGTACTAAAGAGATTGATAATTAAATCACATGTTAATACTAAACACTTGTTATGTGTTTACCCCAACTTTCCACAAAAATTTTACTGTGTGGTTTCGAACTTCACACACAGAAATGTTTCATTTCTGCGTATGTACTCGACCACACATTTATTTGAACTTGCTTCCTCTTTTCAGTTCGTTGTCGTTCTTCATATTCCTCCCTCCCCCCTCCCCCTCCCCCCTCGCTCTCATTTCACTCCGTTACTACCAGCGAAACTATTATTCCTGGCCGTCGCAAAATGTGTCATGTCAATCTATGCCTTCTTTTAGTTGAATTCTACTATAAAGCACTTGCCTCCCAAATTCGACACAGTACCTCTTAATAAATCACTCAGTCTATTTATATAATCTTCAACATTCTTCTGTAGCTCCACATTTCAAAATCTTCTAATCTCTTTTAATATTAGCTGTTTACCGCGCACGCTTCGCTTCCATAGAACGTTGCATTCCTCAAAAGGCTAAGATAATTTAAATTTATATTCATGATCATACATTTCTCTATTTGAGAAACGCTTTTCTTACTAGTGCCGGTCCACGTTGTATGTCTTGTATTTCTCGATCGACATTTGTTTTGCTGGTCACATAACAACGCTTTCCTACAACTTTCAGCATTCCATTTCAAATTTAATTCCCTCAACATCGCTGTTTTAATTTGTTGTGCTACAAATATGTCGTTACCTATTGTTGATGTTCATTTTCAGACTATATCCATTGCGTTCAACGGATCCTCCAAATCCTTCACTGCATCTATCAGAATGATTTTCATCTTTACACATTAAATTTTTCACTTTTTCACTATAAAATGAAACTGGATTCCCAAATTTTTCTTTGGTTTCCTTTACTGCTTACTCTGTGTAGAGATTGAATAACGCAACGAGTAGGTGCAACGAAACTTCGCCTTTTCTGGCCTCTTTAGATCAGAATAGTGTTTTACGGAACCCATCTGCACCGTTATCATAAACAGAAGTGGGGTGGTTACTAATGATAGTGAGATATCGATGCTTGATTAGAGTAGAGAGGTTCAAATGAATGAATGTCGGTTGTAGTAGCTGTGCAGTAATGATTAGTTCTGCACGTGATCGGATAGCGAGGAAAGTTGTATCAGACAAGCCTTCGGACCGACGACCGCGACTACACAGCAACATAAAATCCAAACTTCCTGTAAGATGATAAATATCCTTTGAGGGAAATAGTCGGTGGCTGGAAATGCCTGAGGGCTGTACTCATGCGTCAGTTGTTTTAGTGTGGGTCGACAAGGATTCCAACACTTAAAATCGTAGCCTCTCAATCGTCTTGGTGAATCATCAGCGAGTAGAAACATCTAGCCCACTTAATGACTCAGGAACTTCACCGATCCTGAGCAGGTGTAACATGGAAACTGAAAGCATCGTGCAAGTGCTTCACAATATCTCCTGTATTGTGAAATGGAGTGATACGTTTTTCAAATGTTGTCATCTCTCTAAACAAGCAAATGTGTAGAGAGGGTCACTGAAACACTTATCTCAGGCAAGATATACCGCAGTCATTTGAGTGAAGTTTACATAAGCATGAAGACAGGCGACAGCCAGGTAAGCTAGAATACAGACAACGTTTCTACAATACACTCTGAAAACTTTCATCACGTAACGCGCCCACTTGCTGGAATTGACGGTAAACAAATGGAAACTGGAGAAAAAGGTAGAGTTGTCGTTCAGTAAACCGTCTTCTCTTGAAAGCTCGTGTTATTACAACGAAGAGAAGGTAGAAATGCCACTTATCTGCGGAGAGATGAAGTTAGCAGAACTGTAATGACCGGGATGCAGCTTTCCCTGTGTTTCCATTTCGTTACTGTCAACTCTAGCAAGTGGATAGTTACGTTATTTCGTTTTGTGCAGTACAGTTGTGGATGTAGGAACGCACTGTGTAATTCTACTTCAGCTGGCTGTCGCCTGTCTTCACGTTTTTGTAAACTTTACTCGACTGTGACATTTCTTGCCTGCGGGAGATGGCACCAAATCTAAAATGTATTCTCCCATTTCAAAATATAGAAACTACCCAGGATACATGCACTATGTCACAGCACATTAGAGTCTTACTCAGTTTCGTGTTACGTTTTGAATAACGTATTGTTCATATGAACGGCACACTATTACACGTTTGTCATTTTTGAACAGGCCTTGAGGGAAGGAAGTGGATTATTTAATAAAAATAAAGATGGTTATAAAAAAGATTTACTGTGGTATCACCGCCAGACACCACAGTTGCTAGGTGGTAGCCTTTAAATCGGCCGCGGTCCGTTAGTATACGTCGCACTCGCGTGTCGCCACTATCAGTGATTGCAGACCGAGCGCCGCCACATGGCAGGTCTAGTCTAGACTCCTTAACATTGGCCCCAGTTGTACAGCCGACTTTGCTAGCGATGGTTCACTGACAACATACGCTCTCATTTGCAGAGACGACAGTTTAGCATAACCTTCAGCTACGTCATTTGCTACGACCAAGCAAGGCGCCATATTCTTCAAGAATGTATTCTGAACTCATAATATTGTGAATCATGTACCGTCAAGAGCGATGTTCATCATTAATGGATTAAAGTTAAGTATCAAACTAATTACGTCCACTTTCTGAATTCTTATTCCCTGTCACGTTCCAGACCTCACGTCAGTATAGTCCCTCCCTCCTCACGCCAGCCTGCGTGAGCTAAAACGCGTGCATTTCGGCCTCGATTAGTAACACGGTGTTGGCTCTTCTGCCAACACAACATTTACTTGTGTTCAGATTTTCGCAATGAACAGAGTTACTAGAAAGGCAATCGTTCTGGTTAACACACCACTGGTAGCTAAACAACAGCTAACTGATAAATGTTTTATTGTGCTTCTACCTTTCGGCGGTCAAAAAAAGGGACATCTTGTTCACGTTACCATTAGAAAGATCAAGGATAGTGTAAGAGTCCTCTACAAGTAGAGGTAAGATTTGAAACTAAGGTAATATTCCAACAGAAGAAATTGTTCTGTAATTTTAAGGATGAATATAGAACTTAATTTGTAGTATATACAACATAATTAACATGGATAATCAGTTTACCAAACAATACTGGCTCAGTAGGTACGTGCCAGACAACGAATCCAAAAGACGGCGCTTCATTCTCCGGCAGGTCAAAGTATTCTTAATCTCAATTTTTCACCTCTGATAAGTTTGTTAAAGCGAAAAATTCTAATTCGCAATTTTGTTCGGAGTCCACGTTAAAATATGGATACCCCTATGGGTATCTGGCCAAGTCAGTTTAAACATCAAAGTGAAGCGATTACACCTTCCCTTTGTAATCTCTCCCCTTCTTCTTAATTCCGTTTACTGTCCACATTAGTCTTTTATGAAGATTTGAGAGGAGCGAAGATTACAATAAACTTTCTAGTTTACTTAGCTTGTTACATAGAGTTGGCTCCAGTTCTTCTTGTCTCTGGTCTGATTCTTGAAGCTGAAAATGTCACGTTTTAGGTCCTCACGGTTGAATTGATCTAAATAAATTTTAAGATTGTTGTTGCAGAATTTTTGTTTTCACATGAAAATATTTTTTTCACATTTTAGTCCATCAAACACCCTTTTGATTTTTTACGTTAACAAAGGCGAGATTACATTGTTCGCACAAAATTCAAAAATACGTCCGATCGCATCAGAGGCATCCTTACGACTCTCTCACTCGGCGGAAATAATAACATCCCAAAGGGTTTACAATTTTCTTGACAAATGAATTCTATTAATTTCGATTGTTATTTCATAAATGACTCCAGAAATAAATATAGTTACCAGCACGTAATTAATTTTAAGTGTGCCATTAATTCATAATTTCAGATGTTTCTAAAAAAAATCTGTACATTCATAACTAGTACTTCTCGATTACAACATCGAGACTAAAACATTTTATAAAGTAATTCATTTTCATAAATTGTAGCTTACTGAGTATAAAATTATATGAAAGTTTTCAGAAAAGGAACTGAGAATACTGACCTGTCCAACATTCGAAAAATAATACTGGTATCAACAGCTACTGTTGAGGAAAAGTAATGCTAGGGGAGGATGTCCCGTTACACCTTCCATTAGGACCCTGCCTACGAAAGCACTGGTGTTTCAGCCAACCTTCAGTTGTTTTATAGCTTTACCTTTCTTAGGTTCACGCCTATCAATGACAGAAGAAATAGGTGGAAAAACCGCAAACACACTGTGAGTGCATTTTATAAGCACCTCTTTGCTCGTAACTTTAGTCAGTAGAACGCGGAAAATTAGTAATGATACTGTACGTTTCCAGTCGTCGATCGATAGCATGTGTTCAGCATTCCATTACGTCGACAACTGACGTCATTGCTCTCCATTTGTCACGCGTGCATTCGTTCGTCCGTTTTCAGAGTACCACTTTCATAAACGACGTAGAAGTGTGGTTGTAATTTAGCTCGATGTTATCGAAAGACGCTTGTGTTAGTCCTTTGGTGTTACTGTGCATTTGCGCGAAGCCAAGCAATTTAGCAGCTGTCGCCTTGTAACGACTGCACAACAAAGAGGACAGGAGGGAGAGGGGTAACAAAGTTGGTGGCGTGTAATTTGACGGCCGCTCCACTGTGAGCACGCACTGTTCCCTTTTAGCGAGCGCAACCGCGGTGGCTGCTGGGCATGTGGGCAAGTGTACCACAGTAACAGAGGGCGGCACTCAGTTTCGTAAATTATCCTTTTTCGTATCATGTGGGACTGTTGGGAATTTCTTATCGACATCTTTCAGGTATTTAGTCATGTATATGCAACTTTTATCTTAAAATACACTACTGGCCATTAAAATTGCTACACCAAGAAGAAATGCAGATGATAAACGGGTATTCATTGTACAAATATATTATACTAGAAATGACGTGATTACATTTTCACGCAATTTGGGTGCATAGATCCTGAGAAATCAGTACCCAGAACAACCACCTCTGGCGGGGTCAGGGATTTTCTCTGCCTCGTGATGACTGGGTGTTGTGTGATGTCCTTAGGTTAGTTAGGTTTAAGTAGTTCTAAGTTCTAGGGGACTGATGACCATAGATGTTAAGTCCCACAGTGCTCAGAGCCATTTGAACCATTTTGAACCACCTCTGGCCGTAATAACGGCCTTGATACGCCTGGGCATTGAGTCAAACAGAGCTTGGATGGCGTGTACAGGTACAGCTGCCCATGCAGCTTCAACACGATTCCACAGTTCATCAAGAGTAGTGACTGCCGTATTGTGACGAGCCAGTTGCTCGGCCACCATTGACCAGACGTTTTCAGTTGGTGAGAGATCTGGAGAATGTGCTGGCCAGGGCAGCAGTCGAACATTTTCTGTATCCAGAAAGGCCCGTACAGGACCTGCAACATGCGGTCGTGCATTATCCAGCTTAATGTAGGGTTCCGCAGGGATCGAATGAAGGGTGGAGCCACGGGTCGTAACACATTTGAAATGAAACGTACACTGTTCAAAGCGCCATCAGTGCGAACAAGAGGTGACCGAGACGTGTAACCAATGGCACCCCATACCATCACGGCAGGTGTTACGCCAGTATAGCGATGACGAATACACCCTTCCAATGTGCGTTCACCGCGATGTCACTAATCACGGATGCGACCATCGTGATGCTGAAAACAGAACCTGGATTCAGGCGAGAAAATTGCGTTTTGCCATTCGTGCACCCAGGTTCGTCGTTGAGTACACCATCGCATTCGCTCCTGTCTGTGATGCAGCGTCGAGGGTAATCGCAGCCATGGTCTCCGAGCTGATAGTCCATGCTGCTGCAAACGTCGTCGAACTGTTAGTGCAGATTGTTGTTGTCTTGCAAACGTCGCCGTCTGTTGACTCAGGGATCGAGACGTGGCTGCATGATCCGTTACAGCCATTACAGGCATCCGTTACAGGCATCGTCATTTGTACTCAGGTGATTCATATGAGAAGGTTCGCGATGGGATTATGGCCGAGCAACGGGAATTATCAGACTTTTTACGCGGAGCTAGATGCATGGGACGTAAAATTTCGGAAATCGGTTGGGAATTCAGCATTCCGATATCCACAATATCAAGAGTGTGCCTGGAATACCAAATTTCAGGCGTTGTGTATCACCACGCACAACGCAGTGGCCGACGCCTTCACTTAACAACCGAGAGCAGCAACGTTTGTGTAGAGTTGTCAGTGCTAACAGACGGGCAACACTGCGTGAAATAACCGCAGAAATCATTATGGGACGTACGGCAGACGAATCCGTCAAGTCATTGCAGCGAAATTTGGCATTAATAAGCTATGGCAGCAGACGACCGACGTCGCCTGAAGCCCCTATCCCGGGCTCGGGACCGTATCACCCCCGAGCGGATGGTATGATTCGGGTGTGGCCCAGACCCCACGAATCCATGACCCAAGTTGTCAACAAGGCGCTATGCTAGGTGTTGGTAGTCGATAATGGTGTGGGCTGTGTTTACATGAAGTGGACTGGGTCCTCTGCTCCAACTGAACCTATCATTGACTGTAAATAGCTACATTCAGCTACTTGGAGACCATCTGCAGCCATTCATGGACTACGTGTTCACAAACAAAGATGACATTTTTATGGATCTCAATGCGCCGTGTCACCGGGCCACAATTGTTCACGGGTTTAAAGAACATACTGGACAATTCGAGCGACTGATTTGGCCACCCGTGGAAAATTTATGAAACATAATCGAGAGGTCAGTTCGTCCACAAAATCCTGTACCAGAACACATTGGTTCTAGGCGCTTCAGTCCGGAAACGCGCTGCTGCTACGGTCTCAGGTTCGAACCCTGCCTCGGGCATGGCTGTATGTGATGTCCTTAGGTTAGTTAGGTTTAAGTAGTTCTAAGTATAGGGAACTGATACCTCAGATGTTAAGTCCCATAGTGCTCAGAGCCATTTGAACCATTTTGAACCAGAACCCTTTGGCAGTTACGGACGGCTATAGAGGCAACATGGCTCAGTGTTTCTGCATGGAACTTCGAATGACCTGTTGAGTCCATGCCACGTCGTGGTCGGTGCTACGCCGGGCGAAAGGATATCCGACACGATGTTAGGAGGTATCGTATGACTTTTATGACGCCAATGCGTAATTTCCACTCACTACATCTTAAACAACATGAGTTTCTTTTAACCGTTCTTTAAACTGTAGTTCTCCCTCCATTTCAATATGAGGAAACTCTTTTTCTTGTTCCATCGGCCTGTCGTTCCATACACCACAATCTTGATGATTCAGTGTGTTTTTTTGCCACCAACGATCAGGAATGAGAGACAACTATTTACATCTGTCTTCAACCACTTTAGATTCTAAAGTGTATGTTTTGCTAAATGACTGTGCTACATAATTACATATATTAAGTTCCTGCATTATCTCATCTGTGTTGGCTAAAGCTTCAAAATATCTTCCATCACCCACAAAAACAGCTAATGCTGCCAACTTCACAGTATACTATTGGTGATGAGTTACCGAAGCGGCCGACAAACGTAAACTGCCTATAAATAACCGTCCGGAGTGATCTAAGAGGAGCCACCACATAAACCGTGTTGTAAGAAAAACCTATGCCACGCTTAGATTCATTGGAAAAATCATGAAAATGTAATTCATCCAAGGAAGAAATAGCTTACGAAAGACTTGTGAGACCGATACATGATTATTGCTCACCCTTACCAGAGCAGATTAATAGATGAGATAGAAGAGATCCTACGAAGAGCGGCGCGTTTCGGTAAGGAATCATTTCGTAGGGGCGAGAACGTTGCGGCATTCTCAGCAAACTGCAGAATCTGCAATTAGACCGTTGTCATCATGGAGAGACTTTTCAAGAACAATGAGACAGTATTTGTCTTCCCCCACATGCATCTCGCGAAAACGCCAGGACGAGGAAATAAGAGATAAGAGACCATACGAAGGTTTACCGGAAGCTGTTCTTCTTGGATCTTATTGTACATCAATGCTTGGGCGCAATAGTGTTGGCGTGAACATTGCTGTAATGTGGTTGAAATACACGGCAATACTTCCAAACATCCCGGAAATATTTCTGATCGAGCAGACCGTTATAAGCAGTATGGCCGAGGTGTTGCGGTTCGTCCACGAAAGGTAGAAACTTTTTCGTCCCGAATGCCAGTAAATGAAATAAAAAATTGTTCTACCCGCGTTATCTATACGTTAGGTGTCTTGCATACTTATCGGGCGTTACCTTATAACGATCGCTTTGGTTACATATTTGTGACTTTCTACATTTCTCTAGAAACCGTAAGCGGTAAATCGTCTATAAACTGAGTGAGAATATATAAAGGGCTGCGGAATATTTTTGTTCTACGTAGTTATCCTCCTGTCTGTTAAATAAAAACAAATATTATTTGTAGCAAAATTGAAATAGTCGATGTTTAATCCAGGTTTTATTCGAAAATTGTTGATTTGTATCGCGAAACAGAGGTATGTTGTAGCAAAAATATTATAGATTTATTATCTAGCGCTAGAAAACCCAATAAAAAAAGCGGAAAACAAAAAAATGTGATATATCACTTCAATACTTCGTCGAACTTACTTGAAATATGTTTCTGCTATCCATAAATAACTTTCGCATTTCTCACTAATAACAGGCAACTCTTGCCTTTGAACATGATGAAGAATGCTCTGTTGAATGCAGAAAAACACAATAATTTTATAGATTTTCATGTATGCGCACATAAACCATACCTGCATCAAAATTAGTTGCTTTAATTACACAAAAACGCAGAAGTTACGCGATCACCTAACTTTTATTACTTATAAAATGGCATGTATATTCTATAAATATATAAAATACACAATGAACTGACAATGACTCATGTGCGATTATAATTATGTGTAAAACAAACAAACCAAGATAAGTGCTCGGGTTCCAGTTTCTCTCTTATACATTCATTTATGTTTCTTTCCATACCAATGCTACGAATACTTTCGGTAATCCTACCATTTACTGAGTCACTTATGTACTGTACCAGAACTACTGAAGCTTAGTTCTGGTAGAGTGCAACGCTAATTTTACCAGTTATGACTATTTGATTGAATGATACATTCAAAATAGTGTGTCAAACCGCAAGAAGAGGTAATGCAGCATTAGTTCACCGAGTTTAAGTTTAGAAAGCAGTTCCCTCAAGGTACTAAAAAAAACGCTTCCACAAAACTCGATTTCTTTCTCTTGTTAAGTTTTCTTCCTCGCGGAATTTAAAAGCAGGAGAGCCGCTCTCATTGGCAGTAGCTCGCTTTCGTCCATTTCGTGGCAATAGTGTGGCCCTTGTAAAACCATCTGACCCGGAGATAAAATCCCGTCAAGATGGCGGGCAATGGTGGCCAGCAATTCTGTCGGACACACAGTGGCAACTCGTGCGACCATTGGCGTTGCCGAGTAATATTGCCGAGTATATAGTCAGAAATGTGGTGTTTACGTGGCTCGTGTGAACATACCTTAAGGAACACTCGTGACTGAAATAGGGAAGGTGGCAATCCTCCGTTACACACCATAATATGGCTTCTTAAGGATATGCGAGAGCGTAGTGAAAAGATAAACCACGAAATTGTTTGTTCTGTTTTCAATATCGGGTGGGGTATTACATTTCACGCATATTATTCGGTCGACGTTCCCGCTTCACTGACGCGAGTTGCAACCGTCTGCCGCTAGAGGACTCCGAAATTTAGCGTGTAACATGACGGCGTGTAACTTAACTATATCGGGGAGGTTGGATTGGGTTGGGTTGTTTGGGGGAAGAGACCAAACTGCGAGATCATCGGTCTCATCGGATTAGGGAAGGATGGAGAGTTGGCCGTGCCCTTTCAAAGGAACTATCCCGGCATTTGCCTGGAGCGATTTAGGGAAATCATGGAAAACCTAAATCAGGATGGCCGGACGCGGGATTGAACCGTTGTCCTCCCGAATGCGAGTCCAGTGTGCTAACCACTGCGCCACCTCGCTCGGTTTAACTATATAGAATCGTGAGAAAAACAACGTGCTGGAATCCAGTTTCAAACCTCAGAAAACGTGCCTCCAATTGGAACAGAAGAGACTGAACATCTGTGAATAATCTCTTTTTCGTTTTGAGCGTGGAGTAATGGTTTCTTTGACAACATTGTGACAGGAAATAAAAGTTGGGTTCACCATTTCGACCACAAAAACAGAGCATCGGTGGAGTTTCACCACAAGGGATCACCGATGCCAAAAACGTTCGAGACGATGCCATCAGCAGGCATAATCATGCTCACAGCGTTCTGGGAAGTTCAGGGTATGGTTCATTTGGAATTCAAGCCTAAAGTCACTAGCATCGGTTCTACAGGATACTGAGAGACCCTCAGAAAACTGAAAGCACGATTTCAAAAGAATTCGTCCACACGCTGAGCAAACTCTCCTGCAGCATGACAATGTCAGACCGCTCAAGAGCGCTGCGACATCCACAGCAATCCGACGCCTTGAGTTCACTGTTAGCGATCGTCCTCTGTAGAGTCCCGACATGGCCTCACGCGATTTTCATCGTCTCCAAATTCAAAAAACCCCTTCTAGGACTTCACTTTGACAGTCACATAGCGGTGCAATCAGAAGTGAGGTTGTGGCTCTGTCAAAAAATGCAAAAATTCTACAGTGACGGTATCAACAAACTGACCTCTCGTTGGGAGAACTGTGTGCGTAGCCATGGTGACTATGTTGAGAAATAAAATACACAGAAGCGCCAAAGAAACTGGTATAGGCCTCCGTATTCAAATACAGCAGGCAGAATACGGCGCTGACGTCGGCAACGTCTATACGGGGTGTTACAAAAAGGTACGGCCAAACTTTCAGGAAACATTCCTCACACACAAAGAAAGAAAATGTTATGTGGACATGTGTCCGGAAACGCTTTCTTTCCATGTTAGAGCTCATTTTATTACTTCTCTTCAAATCACATTAATCATGGAAAGGAAACACACAGCAACAGAACGTACCAGCGTGACTTCAAACACTTTGTTACAGGAAATGTTCAAAATGTCCTCCGTTAGCGAGGATACATGCATCCACCCTCAGTCGCATGGAATCCCTGATGCGCTGATGCAGCCCTGGAGAATGGCGTATTGTATCACAGCCGTCCACAATACGAGCACAAAGAGTCTCTACATTTGGTACCGGGGTTGCGTAGACATGAGCTTTCGAATGCCCCCATAAATGAAAGTCAAGAGGGTTGAGGTCAGGAGAGCGTGGAGGCCATGGAATTGGTCCGCCTCTACCAATCCATCGGTCACCGAATCTGTTGTTGAGAAGCGTACGAACATTTCGACTGAAATGCGCAGGAGCTCCATTGTGCATGAACCACATGTTGTGTCGTACTTGTAAAGGCACATGTTCTAACAGCACAGGTAGAGTATCCCGTATGAAATCATGATAACGTGCTCCATTGAGCGTAGATGGAAGAACATGGGGCCCAATCGAGACATCACCAACAATGCCTGTCCAAACGTTCACAGAAAATCTGTGTTGATGACGTGATTGCACAATTGGGTGCGGATTCTCGTCAGCCCACACATGTTGATTGTGAAAATTTACAATTTGAACACGTTGGAATGAAGCCTCATCCGTAAAGAGAACATTTGCACTGGAATGAGGATTGACACATTGTTGGATGAACCATTCGCAGAAGTGTACCCGTGGAGGCCAATCAGCTGCTGATAGTGCCTGCACACGCTGTACTTGGTACGGAAACAACTGGTTCTCTCGTAGCACTCTCCATACAGTGACGTGGTCAACGTTACCTTGTACAGCAGCAACTTCTTTGACGATGACATTAGGGTTATCGTCAACAGCACGAAGAATTGCCTCGTCCATTGCAGGTGTCCTGGTCGTTCTAGGTATTCCCCAGTCGCGAGTCATAGGCTGGAATGTTCCGTGCTCCCTAAGACGCCGATCAATTGCTTCGAACTTCATCCTGTCGGGAAACCTTCGTTCTGGAAATTTGTCTCGATACAAACGTACCGCGCCACGGCTATTGCCCCGTGCTAATCCATACATCAAATGGGCATCTGCCAACTCCGCATTTGTAAACATTGCACTGACTGCAAAACCACGTTCGTGATGAACACCAACCTGTTGATGCTACGTACTGATGTGTTTGATGCTAGTACTGTAGAGCAATGAGTCGCATGTCAACACAAGCACCGAAGTCAACATTACCTTCCTTCAATTGGGCCAACTGGCGGTGAATCGAGAAAGTACAGTACATACTGACGAAACTAAAATGAGCTCTAACGTGGAAATCAAGCGTTTCCGGACACATGTCCACATAACATCTTTTCTTTATTTGTGTGTGAGGAATGTTTCCTGAAAGTTTGGCCGTACCTTTTTGTAACACCCTGTATAAGACAACAAATGTCTGGCGCAATTGTTAGATCGGTTCCTACTGCTACAATGGCAGGTTATCAAGATTTAAGTGAGTTTCAACGTGGCGCACGAGCGATGGGAGGCAGCATCTCTGAGGTAGCGATGAAGTGGGGATTTTCCCGTACGACTATTTGACGAGTGTACCGTGAATATCAGGAATCCAGGAAAACATCAAATCTCCGACGTCGCTACGACCGGAAAGAGATCCTGCAAGAACGGTACCACCGACGACTGAAAAGATTCGTTCAACGTGACAGAAGTGCAATCCATCAGCAAATTTCAATGCTTGGCCATCAAAAAAAGTCAGTGTGCGAACGATTCCAACGAAACATGGTCGATATGGGCTTTCGGAACCGAAGGCCGACTCTTGCTCCTTGGATTACTGCGCGACACGAATCTTTACGCCTCTCCTGGGCCCGTCAACACCGACTCTGGACTGCTGATGACTGGAAACATGTTGCCTAGTCGGACGATTCTCGTTTCGAATTGTATCGAGCGGATGGACGTGTGCGGGTATGGAGACAACCTAATGAATCCATCGACCCTGCATGTCAACAGGGGACTGTTGAAGCTGGTGGAGACTCTGTAATGGTGTGGGGCGTGTGTACTTGGAGTGATATGGGACTCCTGATACGTCTAGGTACAACTCTGTCTGGTTGACACGTACGTAAGCATCCTGTCTGATCACCTGCATCCATTCATGTCCATTGTGCATTCCGACGGACTTGGGCAATTCCATCAGGACAATGCGACAGCCCTCACGTCGAGAATTTCTGCAGAGTGGCTCCAGAAACACTCTTCTGGGTTTAAACACTTCCGATGGCCACCAAACTGCCCAGACATTAACAATATTGAGTATATCTGGGATTCCTTGCAATGTGGTGTTCAGAAGAGGTCTCCATCCCCTCGTACTCTTACGGATTTATGGACATCCCTGCAGGATTCATGGTGTTAGTTCCCTCCAGCACTACTTCATACATTAGTCGAGTCCATGTCACGTCGAGTTGCAGCCCTTATGCGTGCTCGCGAGTATCCTACACGATACTAGGCTGGTGTACCAGTTTATTTGGACCTTCAGTGTATGTCGGTATGAAGAATACAAACTATAGAATGTTAATAATGTTTGTATTATCTCCCCTTTAAGGGTTTTCAGATAAAAGATTGGGAGGCATTACTTTTCAGCTCGCACTCGTTTGTAGCCGTAGAAACGTACAGAACTGGCAGGTGAAGGGACGACTGAGGCGAACCGGCGTCAGGCGCCTGTGGAAGCTGCAGCAGGCGCGACGCCGGCTGCTACCCGCTGCAGCACGGGGGCTGCCTGCTGTAAGGCGATTAGCGGGTGGGGCGGGTGGCGGCGACCCAGCTGCGCAAGTTGGGCCTCTCCCGCGCCACGCCGCGCTACCAAAACGCGCCAGCTGAAGGCAATGTCGTGTTCTGCGGCCGCGCGCCGACCGCCGGCCGGGAGTTCGCGAGACAGCGGGCGACCCATCAGCAGAGCCGCAGCCCTGCCCGCTCTCCCTCTACACCGGTCTACAGCGTGGGGCAACGGGTTCTTTGGCTGCGTCGACTCCACCTCAGCTTGTTTTGCAATGGCAGCAAAATGGCGCGGTAGCTGCAGACGGGCACTTGAGTCAAAGCGTTTTCAGAGATATAAAACAAAAAATCGTAGTTATTAGGGAATAGGTGATGCTGGTGACGGACTTCGTTGCCATTCCGCTTCTCAGTAGCAGTCAGGGAGTTGTAGACACTTGTTAGAAGCGGAACTTGTGAGAAACTGGAGTGTGGCGACACTTGTGAGAAATCCGGGATGTTGAGGGACCGGCACAGGGTGTGTCGCAAATGCTGCGCCACTACCTGCTCGGCCGCTACCTGCTGCCGCTTGGTGTGACAGCGCTCGACTTGTGCCGGCCCTGGCAGCTGCCGAGGGACATTCACACTCCTCCAGTGCAGCCAGGTTGCATTATTTCAGAATTTTTTTGGGCAAGGAAGAGTGTTCTCAGTCAAATTAGAAATCGGAGCTGATTTTGCCCCCACGTTATCATGTCAACCATTAGTTGCAGCCCAGTTATGCGTAAGACCTTTTTCATTGGAATTTTTGTTCTGATTAACCTTACATAGGGCATAATTTTCGCTCAACCTCATACTTAACGATGTATTTTACAGAAACTATAGAAACTGAAAATGTTTTCCATCTTTCAACCTCTCACTCAAAATTTGATATGATAGGAGTGGCAACCTTTTACCATATATTAAGAGGAGCCAAGTAAAGAATTTGGTTCTCGGCAGAAACTTTTTCTTGAATAATTTCGAAATAAGCCTGAATTTTCCCGTACCACGCAGGGGAGTGTACTGAGGTCTAATGTGAGTCCTGCTAGCAATTAGCGTTAAGGAATGCAATTAATGTATTGAATCAAGATGCATTCATCGTCCACTCGAACAGACATTGTTTCTAAAATTCTCTACACAA
This sequence comes from Schistocerca americana, assembly GCF_021461395.2. Classification (NCBI taxonomy): domain Eukaryota; kingdom Metazoa; phylum Arthropoda; class Insecta; order Orthoptera; family Acrididae; genus Schistocerca; species Schistocerca americana. The sequence goes on along the minus strand of NC_060123.1, from coordinate 630,503,593 downwards.
AAATGCTGATTGTGATTGTTAGAAAAGCTATGACTTTTCAGACTTCATTAATGAATCTTTTACAATTTGCGAGACACATTTAGCCGACTTTGTGTCGTTCCCAGGGAACACCACGAGGAGGTTGTGTCTCTTCGTCCCACATTATATTTATTTACAATATTTACAGGATGATTATTTATTTACAATTTTTACAATAGGGCTATCGGCGTTTTCAATATTTACAAGTGTTGCTGTAGCTTCAGCCATTTCCTTTTCATTGTAATTTCAGTGCATATGCCACTCTTTTAAGAAATGATTTTATATTTCCGTCAACTTGGAGTCTTTTAAGGGTCTTAGAAACTCTCATCTGCCTTAATTTCGGACTTCATTTTCCTTTTCCCACCTATATTTAAAACTAGTCGGTCAAATTGGTGCCCATAATATTCTGCGTCTTCTCTGAGATTTTTACTAAGGAGTAAAAATCTGGATGAACCTTCGAAATGGATGTATTTATCCTCTGATTCCATCCTTCTGAAACATTGTCGGCGCGGTGACGCCTTCCTGCGCAATTCCACATATCACTTGGCATGTCTTCATTATCCAGCCATTGTCCAACAAAATAGTTGTAAAAATCCTGCAGTTTTTCATTATCTGGCGTGCCCTCCTGAATACATAGCCACCCATCATCTAACATGTCCAGGGGAATGTGAGCCAAAGCGGAACACAATCTTTTGTGAAAACGAATTTCTTTGTTTTCCTTGAAGGCAGCAACAAGGCCGCAATTCTGCACTTGCTTCCACAAGCACTGATTGAAATGGTAGTTGCAGCCATTAATCTTTGCATTAGGAAACAAATGTGTTACTGATTGGTTGATTGCAGCTCCAAAATCCATCATGATAGCTATAGGAGTCCATCCAGGTACGTTGCTGTTAACAGTTGTGAAAAATCGATAGTACGTTTCTCGCTTTTTGGTTCAAATAGCTCTGAGCACTATGGGAGTTAACATCTATGGTCGTCAGTCCCCTAGAACTTAGAGCGACTTAAACCTAACTAACCTAAGGACATCACACAACACCCAGTCATCACGAGGCAGAGAATCTCGCTTTTTATTGGGTAGCAACTGTGTTTGTTTCCTCCTCAGAACTAGAAATATCGGCATGAACAATGAATAACTGTCCAAACTGCTTGCTGGAGCTTTTGAACGTTCCATCGGCAAAGAACGAATTGCAGTCTGTTAAACAGGATTTTCCCCTTTCGCTGGCGAACACAAATATCCTGTCATTTGGTCCTCTGTCGTCATCTGCTAGTAAAAATTTGCTCCCATCATTCATTAGCAAATGATGTTCTTGCAGAAATATTCCTGCAGAATCGGTCGGATCTTGTGTAGATCCCATGATTTTTGCCTGATGCGTTGCAGCAATCGTTTTGTACTCCTGCGTGACGGCAGTGATGTGACGATGCAGTACTGAACTGCGGTGTGCTAACTGTTTGGTGTCCCTGTAGACCGCCCGCTACCTGTTCGGCCGAGTCTCCTCACAACTGTCACTCCCCACTAGTGTCGCAACCCTGCAGTCAGGTGTCGGAGGGTAGGGTGGGGGGGGGGGGGGGAGAGCTAAAGAGAGCTTAAGGTCTAAGTGCCGATTTCCTGTATCTGCGCATGCAATTCCCACCCTACACCTGATATCACTCTGGGAGGGAAAGTCAGAATTATGAGCGACATCAACCGACCAGCGAGAAACTTGAACGCCACTGTAAAGGAGGCAGACTTTTCTCGTGGTAGACAGTCGTCTCCTGAGGAAGAAGTTGGTGCCTATCTTTGAAAGCTCGAGTTTTAATCCGATGTGAGGCGTTCTATACTTGGGACATTATTTTATACCACGTAACTATAGGCTGTCAGTGGACCAAAGACAGTTCACAGACTCCTGTAGATGCCAATGAACCGAAATTGAAGGTAGGAGAGCAAAGGCATAAATACTGAACTACATTTTGAAATGCATTTTTAAAACGTTCCTGTCTGCTTGTAACACAGGTGGCTCACCCTCGACTCTACCAGGTATGTTACCAGGAATACACTAATGTATGATGTATTAGCTACCAACCAAGTGGCAATGAACAGCCGTGAATATAATTTTGTGTGACCCTTCAACGAGAGTGGTTTCTGAACAAACGAGATTAATTTAGTGTAAAATTATTTTATGGCATGTCTTGTCGTTTCTAAAGAACTGGGTCACGCCACTTTCAAAATAAAAGGTCAGTATACTAAAACACTGGTCTAAGTTGTTTGAATAAAACCACGGCTCCACTGTGAGAAACAGGAAAAGCAGCGCTGCCAGATGAAGGAAATCATGGATATGCGCGCCGTCCCACAGCGAGAAAAACAGTTCTCAGCGTCGGTGGGAATGTGTTACGCAGCGTCCAGGTACAGTTAACTTGAGAAAGAGCTGAAATCGTTAAAACTAAACAAGGCTCTGTACATAAACTAATGCTGATTTTGCACTCTTTTTTCTAATGTGCACAAATTTATAAAACAGAAAGTTGCTTGGAAAATGTGGCGTATTGTACTGAAGTAGGCCAATGGGGAGTCGTAATCACAGCCTTTGTATCGTAAAGGAGTTTTTATGAAAAGTAATGACGCTGTCATTAACCGTATAGGTTAATAGAGCTACAGCTTCCAATGACTGGCAGGCCGATAGATGCCAGCTAGACCAAGCAATACTCACAGGCAATATAACACGGTAGAAGCACAATCTCCCAATAAAATAATACTGGTACGTTTGAGACAGACAAAAAAGTAGTAGGCTGTTGTGTGTGGCACACTTAATTTAAGCAACAAGGCCTGACATGATACCAGGGATTGAAGCAACGTCACTTCCATCTAAACCGTCAACTTTAGGGATAACAGAAAAAATAGATCTCATGTACTCACGCAATGGTTTCAGTACAATCATTTATCATCCGCACTGTCACACACACCCATAGCAATAACAAAACATCAATGTCCCATGCTGTGTACTTAAACATTGGTGCTTAGCAGCAATAGTGTTAAAAAGGTTCAAATGTGTGTGAATTCCTAAGGGCCCAAACTGCTGAGGTCATCGGTCCCTAGACTTACGCACTACTGAAATTAACTTAAACTAACTTATGCTAAGAACAACACACCCACGCATGCCCAAGGGAGGACTCGGACCTCCAGCGAGAGGGGCCGCGCAAGCCGTGACATGCCGCCTCTAACCGCGCGGCCACACCGAGAGGCAGCAATAGTGTAATGATGCTGTTTCATACCATATTTAAATAGGAGGGCTGCTCGGAAAGTAGGGTCTGATCGATTGTTAAATGAAAACCACTGCGAAAAATCAAAAATGCTTTATTTGCAACATTAGACACACCTTTGAGCTATTTCTCTATATAGTCGCCGCTCCGGTTTAGGCATGTGTCGTAGCGTTGCACCAACTTTCAAATGGTTTCATCATAGAAGGCAGCCGCCTGTGATTTCTACCAATTGTCGTTGTCTGGGCCAAAATTTTGTCTTCGTAGCCAGGGACTCACGTGAATGGAGATGAAACTCAGTGGAGCCAATTACAGGCTCTGTTGTGTGTGGTCAAACAACTCCCATCGAAAACACTGCAGGAGCGTCTTCATTGGCTCAGCCTCGAATTGTCATGAAGCAGGAAATGCATGACAGTTGGTTTACGTGGGGTTCCATGAAATCAGGCAAAATCACTCGTACTTGGCGGGAGATACTATTTTCTATGCATCTTTACGTTCTCAGTGTGCGCTTAGAATTGCAAAGAGCGAAGTGGCGCGTTGGACTGGCGCACTAGAAACGCTGCCTAACATATATGTACCATTACATTTTCACTGTGGTGTTCATTTTGTGCCCGATAAGACCTTACTTTCGAATAGCCCTCGTAGCTGCAAACTGTAATGCACTACAAAAGTACTTTTAGATATTTTATGCATTTCATCGGTGAATTTAATTACCTCTTCCACGAAAACAGAATATACCATCCTTTTCCAGGCACTTTTCAAATTATGTTATATTAATAGGACGGAGGTACTATTTGTTGCACAACGAAAATCGGTTCACGCGAATATATATGTGAGGTGCCGGGGCTAGCACTGTATTTAACACTAAATCTTAGAATCTACATATGTAAATGATGCTCTAAGCCCCCCCTATTCTAACTCCGACTTTTGCTGTTGCACAAGGATTAAAAAAATATACACAAACTGACTGTAATCAACCCTGCAAGTGGAGTAGAAAAGAGTTTGGCACCTGCAATAATTTAATTTGATAAATAAGTTAAATAAAGAAGGTTTCATTAACGTAGTGAGATATGATGGGTTGCTCTACCGATTAACAGAATGAAAGTTCTGTCCAAAATAACAATATGATTTATTAAGACTAAACACAAAATAATAAACAAAAACACATGAAACATTTATAACTCATCAAATTGGCTCAAATTGGATACTCAAACAAACGCTGTGAAGGTGAAGTTGTCCCTAAACTAGATTGTGAGGTTTATGACGAAGTGGTATGTGGAGCCAATTCCTTGCCACTCAAATCTTAAGAGAGACACACAGCTAACCCAACATTAATTGCTGCTACTCAAGACAGAACAAAGTTAGAAAAAGACGAACAGGCGCGCTCTGCTGAGCTCTGATTATCACCTAGGAAAATCCCTATCTGCCGTTGCTGCGGACATACATTACCAAACTGTCTTCTTAACCGCCAGAACACGATCTGGCATACCGGAGGCGATGGCTGGTTGCTTCGACGTCCTCGACCGAAAGGCAAGAGCCGACCCTCTAGAGCACCCGTACATGCCGAACACCGAACATTCCCACCCCCACGACAGTGGCCATGGTTAAACGTTCCAATCAGCAACTCGAAAACCGGCGGAAAATTCCACTCCATTGCCGGAGCACTACCATTCCACCAATGGAGATCCTTGGTGCCAATTTCTGCGCTGATTTTGCTACGTCACGGAGCTATGCCCTGAGCAAGCCAATCACAGTTACTATTTTGCAGAAAGCGCGGGAATTTTTCCGCCACAACTGCCTGGGCACACAAGTCATTCCCACGCCTCGCTGGTAGCCCGCCAGAAAGTGTTTTCGCTAAGTTTCTGCGAAGTAACGGAACCTCTAGCCCAGCCGCTACTTCAGGCCCCTCCGGGCGTGTCTGTTGACAATGTCGGCGTCTGGAAAGCATTCACTCGACTCCCCCACACCCTTTCAAAGTCAGCAGAGTCCGCCTGTCATCGGACCACCCGGGTGACGAGAGACGCTGCGTGGGAAGTGCGCGTGTGAAGGAATAGCAACTTTCCACCGCATGCAATTAGAGAGGAGAATCGTAAGATAGAAATATGAAAGGGGGCTCATGCCACCTCTCATATATTTTATTTTTGCTCTGAAATTAATAGTTCATATACATTGTTCAGACATTTTATAAATGAGACGAGGGGTCATGTTTAGAATTAAGATCGAATCCCTTCCGTGAATACAGTATGGAGCGACGCATTACCGGAACGCTGCAGCGATGAAGTTTCAGTCGCATTTCACGCTCCCAGCTACAAAATTATGAACGTACGTCCGCTCATACACCTTCCCTTCTTCATCCGGCTCTATCCAGCCCTCATCCCAAAAAGCGATTCGAAATGCTGATCGCAGCATTGCGTCTAAATCACGTGTCGATAGGCCGGCCGTGGTGGCCGAGCGGTTCTAGGCGATTAAATCCGGAACCGCGCGACCGCTACGGTCGCAGGTTCGAATCCTGCCTCGGGCATGGATGTGTGTGATGTCGTTAGGTTAGTTACGTTTAAGTAGTTCTACGTTCTAGGGGACTGATGACCTCAGATGTTAAGTCCCATAGTGCTGAGAGCCATTTTAACCACGTGCCGATATTATATCACACTGCATATTTCATCGTAACCGTACCGCATCCGACACTTGCTGCAACTCAGTGTACTAACACGGTCTTACTTTATATTGACAATACTTGACGACTTCTACAGATGTTATACATTCATACACAAATTTCTGTCTTAGCACGGTTTGCTTCATTAATATTCATAACAACAATGCAGATAGCTTACCTTCTGTAATTAAATATTTAATTACAAACCAAAAACGTCACATTTCAGCCTCCAAGAGCTGCTGATAAATAATTGTTTACTTTCAACTGGCTTCGATCTTCAGTTTATCTTGAGGTGTCTTCAAGTCTGCATAGCAATCTTGATATTGTGGCGTCTAATAACATAAAAGCCATCGTGCGTCGATTTTGTACAGTCAATAATAAAACACATTCCACAGTCAGAAATACGTAGGGACTTTAGAAAATAAGTTACACGTGTCGTCCTGCGCTAAGACTATTGCACAACAGGAGTAGCACATTGTCAACAATCAGTACATGTCATGCGTTCGCTAAAAACGCAGTTATGCCGCGCTATGGATAACAGGGGCATCACAGACTGAAATGGCGCACTAGCTGTCAGCTTACTGCAAAGTTGAAATGCGCGAAACAACACGATTTCTATGGATAAAACGTTTAAACTGCACACACATTCATCGTTGAATTCTAGGGGTATGTGGACCAAATGGAATTTCAGGCCTAGTCGTAGCGAAGTGGTGCCAATAATTTGAAGAAGGTCGCGCAGACATGAGTGGTGATATGAAGTCCAGATCTTGTATCCGGCCGTGCTCACTGTGAGCTTAGAACTGCAAAAAGTGACGTGACGTGATTGACGGCATACTTGAGACACTGCCCAACACCTATGTGCAAAACTTAATTGGATTTTCACTCTAGCGTCGATTTTGTGCCAAACCGGACATTACACGTTAACGCGACCGCTTCCGGGACGGGGAATTACGCCAGTCACGGATGAAAATCCCTCCTGCAGATTAACGATGTGGAGCCGATGTGCCGGCCAGGCTGGAAGTGGGTTTTACGCTGTTTCCCACGTCCCACTTGGTGAATACCGAACTGTTTCCCATGTTCCGCTTCAGGTACGCACTACGTAGATAGTTAGAACACTTTCTCGCACTTGGAAACAGTATTTACTCTATACCAGGAGATTGATGATCTTAGCTGTTTGGTCTCCTTAAACACTTACTCAACATCAGCAGCAGACATCTCACATTCGATTTCCGTCTTTTCGGAAAGGTGAAAGAACATGCGGGGAGAGAGATTTTGCAGCGATGGGAACATTCACAGACCGGTTTTCGAATGTTTCCGTCGGATTTCTGTAGTCGAGGAACTGAGCGTTTAGTGGAAAGATCCAGTCATTTTTTACAGAGAATTGGTGGACACTATGCATCTGTGTCACTGTGAACTGCAGTGCAGTATTAAATGAAAGTTACTTGTCCTGCTGTAATAATAGGTAGCGTACTTCCTGAAGTCCGTTCGTAAAATATACTAACACTGGTAATCTCCATCTAAGCGCTGTAACAAACTGGTGTGTAAAGACCGCAAGCAGAATCGTATTTTCGGGAGGGGGGGGGGGGGAGGGATCTTGGTACTCGTCTCCTATTTGAGCTAGGAGCATGGAGTGGAAAGCTTTTGGTTTAGCTCTGATCAGCGGCCATTAATATGCCTATTCGAACATCTGTCCCACTGTACCTATGTTGCACAGCATATTAAGCAAGGTTTGAACGACGAACCGGAGCTGACGAAAGGCAAATTGTGGGAATCGATTAATTCGTTTTTCAAAAGAGTTTAATTGGGCTGAAATTAATGCTCAGCTAATGACACCATTCGTATGTGCAGCGTTCAGATTTTACATGCAAAAACGGTCACCCCCGTTCGGATTTAGCGATTCGGATTTTACGAACAGAAACAGCCTTCTTTAAATAACTCCGGACTGAAGTGAGAATAATGGTTTAAATTTTTATCGGACCTTGATCTAAGATAAGTTGTAACCGTTTGAAAAAATCTTGCTTCGTTTGGATTTTGCGTACAAAAACATGTTTTTCTGGGAGGTTTTTGAAGCGCATCACACCTATACTTTAACCTTGTACCTATCAGTTGAAGCTTTGCACGAAGGTAGATTAATGGATAAAGTCAAAAGCGACATATTTTTATCCACTAGTCTTTATCCGTTATTCAGATTTGATGGTTTAAGATCTAACTAAATGTAGCACGTAAAATTCTTTCTTCCGTGAACTGAATGCTCCGAAATGGTTTAAAGTGAATCAAATAAATAAAAAAGGCGTTCTTACGATGAAATTGAAAAGTCTCTTACAAAAATCTAGCCATTCGGATTTTACGTTATCTATGAGGTATTTTGTTTCTTGCGCACGTTATCTACGCTTAAACTTGTGTGAATCGGTTCAGATTTTACAAGAATGTAGACAAATAGATGCAGTTAATGGTCATCCTGTAATTCTGGTGAAAGCTTTATCCGTTGTCATGATATAAGCAACATTGTTCGACAGACCCGAAAGGCAATAAAAAAATCGTATATCGGATCAGTCGTAACTCGAGTCGGCAGAAATCTATAATGGTTGCCGAGATACGGCGGTCTAACGTCAGACCTATGCTACAGGAAATGTTGGGTACGAGAATGAAAACAAGCTCCTATCGTAGCACAGAAAAAAGCGAATATGTCCCGGCAAAAGTTAAAAATATAAAAGAAGCGCACTAGCGTTTTGATTTACGTCGCAGCTTCGAAGACATTTAAATGAAAACATTGAGACATATTCGCGCTTTTTTAGAGTTAACACAACTTTCCCAGTGCGGTGAGCTCTCTTAGGTCTACCCCCTGTTAGATGTCTGTAATGTGCTTCTAGAAAGTGGGATACATCTACAATGGGAAGTATCCGAGAGTGGGGATGCCTCTATGAAAGAAAGTACGCAACAGCAGGAATTCATGCATTCTTAACTTTAATAACACGATGTGTCATATTTCACCGCATAATAAATGCCTTGTTGGATGACATGATTGGTATATGGCATGTTATACGACATGACACCATATATCATGTTACTTTACTTGACACGATGCACTATACTACATGACACTTCGATTTAAATGTCTTTGAAGATGCCATATAAGTCGAGAAGTTCCCCTATTTTACATTCGTGCTGTATGCGCCTTCTTTGTGGTACGATAGGATCATCTCTCACTGTGGCAAGAGTATATTAACAAAAACTTCGTGATTTAAGCTACGCATAGCAACAAACACCATTGATGATCTAGCATAGTTCTTTAGAAATATTTTATTTGTGTTCAGGGAAAGACTTTATGCTAGACATGTACACTATAGCGCTCCCGTTTCGCACACCTCGTTCCTTCTCATCTTCAGGAGCCGCCACAGCAGCGACGCAGACACGCAAGGCGCCGCAGGCATAGCGGCCTTGTTCCGTACCGAGCACTGACCAGCTTAAGGCAGCGCCTGGCGTGGCGTGCAAGAAATTCGCAGGCAGCCGCTTCGCGCCAAGGTCGCCCACCAGCCGGCTGCGCAGTATAAAACCGAGCAATTTCCTTGGCGGACCAGCTAATTTCGCCCACTCTCTCTCTCTCTGAACTCCCACACTCTGTGCCCCGCGGCCTGGCGCTGGATTCTTGCCCGGCCGTACACAGCTTGGAGCTTAAAGATGCCTTATTTTACAGAAAAGTGTGGCCGCAGTAGCGCTGCTGCCGGCATTGCTGCAATGTGGCTGCAAAATAGGAAAGTATTTCCGTATGGCCTGGCAGTATTTGCTGATGGAATAAGATGTTGCAGGTATTTGCTGAGGGGTGGCTCAGATGTTGCCGGTGTTGTCCGCTGGGAGTGCAGAACGAATTCTTCGGCCAGACTATACTTGACTCTAATTGTAAGTGCTTCCCCATAAACATTACGTGAACGGAAGGTGGAGCGGGAAGTAAGGAAGGGGATCGAAAGGAACTGATGATATCAGCTCCATCGGGACTTCATGCGGAATGAAAACGTGTGCTGGACCGGGATTCGAAATATTCTGCTAACTATACATCTGCTTTAACCACTGCGCCACCTGGAGACAGTGTTAATCGCAAATGTGCGGACCATCTCAACCCGCTCCTCGGCCGACACACATTCGCACCTCGCGTCACCACTTATTCACAGTCCCCGTCCTTGCCCTCAGTGTTCACTTGCTTTAGATTCCTGCTGGAGGTCGAATGAAAATGTGGATCTGCACTGACTGTCGTGGATTCGTAGCCCATCGAGGGGTATCAGTTATGTGGATGCGTGGTGTCTGTTCTTTCGGACACGTATGTTCATGAGGGGTAATGCAAAGGAGAGGAAGAGGTTTTTTAGTGTAGCGGACGAACAAAGAGATTAGAGCCGGCATGAGTGTACATGAAAAATATAAGCCAGTTTATTTTACAAGCACAGCCATATGAAACGAACAATTTGGTCGTATATAGTAGCTGCATGTTCAAAGCTCCTTAGAGTAATTGCTGACACAGTTGCACATTACAAATTATAATGTCCATTGTTTCATATAGTATTATGGCTCTTACCTTCTCATTATTTCCACATACAACGCATTTAGAAAATGTGTCACACTACGTTTCTTCATTTTCAATAGTCGTGTCTGTTTCACTTCCACTGGCAGTGTCAGTTGATTCACTGTCACTTCCATTTGCGGACTCAGTATTGCTCCAATTACTATGACTATAGCTTGGCCCAGTAAATCTTCACTTGGAACATACTGCTCTTCAAATGTACTTACGTACTCATAGCGTTTCTTCCAATCTCCTTTTATTGTAGAATTAATTTGTTTATTTATAAGTGTTAATAATCTGTCCATTTTCCATGTCACATTACATTCAGAAATGCCTTTCCTGAGCCGCGCGGGATTAGCCGAGCGATCTCAGGCGCTGCAGTCCTGGACTGTGCGGCTGGTCCCGGCGGAGGTTCGAATGCTCCCTCGGGCATGGGTGTGTGTGTTTGTCCTTAGGATAATTTAGGTTAAGTAGTGTGTAAGCTTAGGGACTGATGACCTTAGCAGTTAAGTCCCACAAGATTTCACACACATTTGAACGTTTTTTTTTTTTTTTTTTTTTTTTTTTTTTTTTTTTTTTTTTGCCGTTCTTGATCTTGCCATATCAGCTCTATAGAATTCAATTCTGGGAGGTATGGGAGAAGTCGAAACTCACTATGACCATGTTCGTTTAAAATATTATCTGTTGTACAAGTGATGTGGCATGGTTTGTTAATTTTGATCAGAAAATACTACTGGGGTTTCTGCATGTCCTTGTGGAAAGTAATTCTGTTTTCTGTCAACCAGGACGTCATTCCTCTCCTCGTGGAGTTTGATACTGGAGTACAAGTCAGTTGTTTATGTGGTACGGAGCGTTATCTATAACGATGACGGTACGAGGTAGTAGATTAGGTATTAATTCTCCTGGAGTCACTTTTCATAATCTGAGAAGTTCATGTCGTTAGGATAATCTCCTGTTTTCTATCCAGATTTAAGCGTTATGCAGCCATTCCGTATAAAATCGTCCTCCCACCCAGTATGGATGATATACACTATGTGCTCAAAAGTATCAGAACATCTGGCTGAAAATCACTTACAAGTCCGTGGCGCACTCCATCGGTAATGCTGGAATTCACTGTGGTGTTGGCCCACCCTTAGCATTGATGACAGCTTCCGCTCTCGCAGGCATTCATTCTATCAGGAGCTGGAAGGTTTCTTGGGGAATGTCAGCCCATTCTTCACGGAGTGCTGCACTGAGGAGAGGTATCGACGTCGGTCGGTGAGGCCTTGCACGAAGTCGGCGTTTCAAAACATCGCAAAGTTGTTCTATAGGGTTCAGGTCATGACTTTGTGCGGGTCTGTCTATTATAGGGATGTTACTGTCGTGTAACCACTCCGCCACAGTCCGTGCATTATGAACAGGTGCTCGATCGGATCGTGTTGAAAGATGCAATCGCCATCCCAGAATTGCTCTCCAACAGTGGGAAGCAAGAAGGTGCAATCATCAGTGTAGGTCTGTGCTGAGATAGTGCCTCGCAAAACAACAAGGAATGCAAGACCCCTCCATAAAAAACACGACGACACCATAACACCACCGCCTCCGAATTTTACTGTTGGCACTATACACGCTGGCAAATGACGTTCCCCGAGGATGCGCCATTTCAACATACTGCCATCGGATCGCCACATTGTGTACCGTGATTCGTCACTTGACACACCCAGCGAGGCATCGTTTGGCATTTACGAGCGTGATGTGTGGACCATGCGTAGCCGCTCGACCATGAAATCCAAGTTTTCTCACCTTCCGCCTGTCATAGTACTTGCAGTGGATCCTGATGCATTTCGGAATTACAGTGTGATGGTCTGAAGAGATCTGCCTATTACACTTTGCGGCCCTCTTCAACTGTCATGGGTCTCTGTCAGTGTCAGTCAACAGACGAGGTCGGCCTGTACGCTTTTGTGCCGTACGTGTCCCTTCACGTTTCCACGTCACTATCACATCAGAAACAGTGGACCTAGGCATGTTTAGGAGCGTGGAAATCTCGCGTACATTCGTATGACACAATTGACTACCAATCACCTGACCACGTTCGAAGTCCGAGATTTCCACGGAGGGCCCTATCCTGCTCGCTCACGATATCTAATGACTACTGAGGTTGCTAATATGTAGTAGGTGGCAGCACAATGCACCTAATACGAAAAACGTATGTTTGGGGGGTGTCCGGATACTTTTGATCACATAGTGTATGTGATGTCTATTCTTGAGGACATGCCCGCCGGCCGGTGTGGCCGTGCGGTTCTAGGCGCTTCAGTCTGGAACCGCGTGACCGCTACGGTCGCAGGTTCGAATCCTGCCTCGGGCATGTATGTGTGTGATGTCCTTAGGTTAGTTAGGTTTAAGTAGTTCTAAGTTCTAGGCGACTGATGACCTCAGAAGTTAAGTCGCATAGTGCTCAGAGCCAGGACATGCCCGAAAAAACGGACACCAGTGTTATAGTGCAGCCACTATAAATCAAAACAAAAAGGATTCACGATATCAGGTTCGGGTGGTTTGCGATTTAAATCAATGGGGGAAGTAGCAAATTTTTGCCAGAACAGAATTCGAACCCGAGTCTCCTGCTTATTAGGCAGATGCGTTGACCTGCGCCATTCGGATACAGTGGTCATCGCAACTGCACGCCTCCTGTCGGACACAAGCTTCCAACTTGTCCTCGTAATAATTATGTAGTGTCCCTTGCCCATTATCCTCATAAGTCGCGGCATATTGTCAATTCCCGTAATACGGTTTCAAGTATGGTGTACAACTTCACTGAAGCAATCATTGGCCATCCTCGCCTTTAATTATATATATAGTGTCTGTTCCTTCGGACACTCCAATGTGTTCGCTGGTCATCGGGGCTGAGTCCGAAGCGGGACTCATCACTGAAAACAATTCTAGTCCACTCAATGAGATTCCAGGTCGAAGTCGTGTCTGGAGACAACTGTGGGTTACCAGTCTGTCACCCGCCATCCGGCTACCAGTAATGATAGTCTGGGGTGCCATTTCTTTTCATAGAAGGAACCGTTTGGTTGTCATCAGCGACATTTCCTCGGCACATCTGGACGTCGACGATATTCTACGCCCTGTTTTGTTGCCCTTCATGTCAAGTCATCCTGGGTTTACATTTCTGAAAGATAATGCCCGCTCAAACACGGTGAGAGTTTCTGCTGCTTCTCTTCGTGCTTGTGAAACACTACCTTGGCCAGTAAGTTCACCGTATCTTTTCCCAACTGAGAACTCTTTGAGCATAATGAGCAGGCCCTCCACCATCTCGGGAGTTTGACAATCTAACGTACCAATTGGACAAGATTTGGCCCGATATCCCTTCGGAGGACATGCAACAATTCTGTCAACCAAGCCGAAGCCGAATAACTGCGTGCGTAATGGCTCAATTTCTGAACCTCTCTCTTTCTCTCTCTCTCTCTCTCTCTCTCTCTCTCTCTCTCTCTCTCTCTCTCTCTCTCTCTCTCGAAATTCTCATCCAATTTTTCTGCAATTTTTAGTCATTTGTTTGATGTCACATAATATCTATCGATTTCTGTCCCATTCGGATAATTCCTTCGCAGTGCGCTCTTTATCTTTTTATTTTGTTTTCGTTTTTTCGTGGAGCCTATTAAAGTTGGTTGACAGTATTTAAGATGTACACAAATCAGGCTGAAATTTAATGTGAGTTATCTCGTAAGGATCGCCAACATGCACAGGAAATGTCTGAAGTTGTTTCTAACGACCACGACCAGCGATAGTGAAACTGCGAGAAACCGTTGGAGTGCTGCAGCATACATTACACCATGGGGAGACACAGTGCCTGCGTCTTAGAGGGGAGTGAAGTGTATCCCTCAGCACGGAGCAAGCAGCTACTCCTTTTGACAACTGGGGAGACACTCCAACGGCGGTCTGAAGAACACAGCCCCTGCAGCTTCTAAGACGAAAAGCAGAGAATACCTGTGATTATTCGAGAAAGTACGGCGTTCTTTGTGGCACAACCGGGAAGCAGGTACGAGGGCAGCTTCGTTAAAGGGAGAGGGGCGGCGAGGGGGAGGGAGGGCGCAGGGGCGACCGCCTCAGCAGAGTGGAGCAGATTGTAGGCGGAGTGTGCAGCGCTGCGAGCCCTTCATTTCTCGACGGAAACTGCTAATTGGGCGTGAGCAGGGCGCTTGTACCTGCTCGTCGAGGGCTTGTCGTTAGAGCTTCTGACTGGGGCCGTCTACCGGGAAAACAAGAGCGTGCGCGCGATACGCGGAACAACTGTCGACGGTATCGAGACCGCCCAACTTGTGGGTTGGTCTTTTGGACTACTACTCCTCTCGAAAGAATTGCATGTGCTTCACAAGGCAGTCTTGGGAGAGTAATTATACCAACAAATAGAATAATGTGTTGGACGTATTGGAATCAAATGTTCAAATGTGTGTGAAATCTTATGGGACTTAACTGCTAAGGTCATCAGTCTCTAAGCTTACACACTACTTAACCTAAATTATCCTAAGGACAAACATACACACCCATGCCCAAGGGAGGACTGGAACCTCCGCCGAGACCAGCCGCACAGACCATGACTGCAGCGCACTAGACGCTCGGCTAATCCCGTATTGGAATCCAGTACTCTTTGTAAGACCACTGAAAAATGCTGATTCATAATTTGTAAAGCATTTATAGATACAGGGTGAAGAAAAAATGCAGCACTTTGAAGTCGGCATGCTATTCCTCATCCAGAGCCAAGACAAAAGACGAAGATTTATACAACGTACATGGAAAGCAGAGAAATATCATAGGCCAAGTCGCACCACAGACGAAACTGTGTGTTGATTGATCGTGACACATGGCCAGTGAAGAGGACTGTGCGAAAAATAATAGGATGTCAGATGCAAAAGTCACTGCAGAACTGAATGTCTCACTCGAGTATCCTGTTAGCACCAAAGTAACGTGATAGGAGCTCCATAAGGTGGGAACTGCAGTGCGAACAGGGATACCAAAATCTCTCATCAATAATGCGAATGCCCGTAACAGGAAAAGGTGGTGCCAAAGCCATAAAACCTGGACTTCGGAGCAATAGCAGAAAGTAATTTGGTCGGATGAGTCTTGCTGAATACTGTTTCCAATTTCTGGAAGAGTTTACGTCCAAGGAGTGAAATATGGCAGGGGTTCGGTGATGATTTTGATAGTCGTATCTCGGTATTCCATGGGCCGCACGGTTACACTGCAAGGTGGCATTACTACTAAGGATTATGTGACCATTCTGGCTCATCAGGTCCATCCTATGGTATAATGTTTGTTCCTCAGTAGTGATGCTGTGTCCTAAAACGAAAGGGCGTTGTTCACAGGGCTCGCATCGTACAGGACTTGTTTTGTGAACTTGAGGATGAATTGTCGCATCTCCCTTGGGAACCGCAGTTGCCAGATCTCAATATTATTGAGCCCTTGTGCTCGACTTTGGAGAGAAGAGAGCGTAATATCAACCCACCTCCATTACCTTTACCGATGCTTGTCACTATTTGCATGACGAATGGTATAACATTCCTCTGAAAACCATTCGGGATCTGTATTTATTCTTTCCGAGACTTCTGGAAGCTGTTTTGAATATCAACGGTATTGTTACACCGTATTACGCAGCGTAATGTGTTGTGTTTTAGATTTTTCCGTAGTCTTGTCAACTCCTGTAGATAAATGTTCTATTATGTCAAAATTAATGCGATATTATTAACAACACAAGGAAACATCGTCCTTACTAGAATTTCACAACTTTTGAGAAACAAAACTGGACTACCAGCCTACTAAGGAATCTCTAAGGATAACGGTTCCATTTTTAGTATTTGGTTCTAGAATAAATGAGTTGTTATGTGCCTACGAAAGAACACACTTCAAAAAAGAAATATATATATATATATATATATATATATATATATATATATATATATATATATATTGTTTTTTACGAAATGGTAAAGCATCAGATTTAAAGTGGTGAGTGGATTATCTAGATGCAGCATAGGTGTACATTACACTGTACACAGACATTAGTAAAGTGACAGCGTGTCAGATGAATTGTGTATCAACAGTGCCAGTCAACGTTTGATTGTTGTAAATGCAGGCAGTGATGTGAGCTTCCTTTCGTGCTCATTTCTTCTATGTGGCTACAACAGCCAGAAAAAAAATTACTTAGAGGCAAGAACAGCCAAACTTTAGGTATTAATTAAGGAACACGAACTTTCCCCAGTGTATTTAATTTGTAAGAAATGCAAGAAAATGGTTTCCCTCCGAATGCAGCCACACAATATAGACCTAAATCCTATATAAATGATTTGGAATCTCACGAATAAAGACATCTATAGTCATACTAACTCAAGCATCTCGCTTTTGAAGCTGAAAAATAGCCGCTGATCCCTTTGCTGCAATAAATAAACGTCTAGCCTGTCACCCAGTCTAGTGCAAGCCTTTTGACGTATGGCATTTCGGCCGCTTGCGCATCTCTTCCGCAGCCTTTACATCACCGTAAGAGTGACGTCACAAGCCACTATGTCAGAAGCAGTAGCTTCAACTGAATGGGGGGAAGAGGCCTCTTGGGCAGCAGCATTAATTGTGGTGACAGTGTTGACACTTTATCGACTGGTGTACTAAGCGATCTCTTTGACAGGTGCAGGAGTGCGTGTGTTTCCAAGATGGCACTGTGCTGTTTCTGCCAGTCGTGAATGTGGCGACACTGATGCTGCGAAATAGTTGAGTGCATCTGACTAGTGTCACTGTTCTTTTTAGTTTGGAAGACAATTATAGAAACACTACCCTAAGTTCTTGTTCGTTATTTATGAAGATAAAAATTGTCTCAGTAATCATACACTGTCGGCCGGAGTGGCCGAGCGGTTCTAGGCGCTACAGTCTGGAACCGGGCGACCGCTACGGTCGCAGGTTCGAATCCTGCCTCGAGCATGGATGTGTGTGCTGTCCTTAGGTTAGTTAGGTTTAAGTAGTTCTAAGTTTTAGGGGACTGATGACCACAGCAGTTAAGTCCCATAGTGCTCAGAGCCATAATCATACACTGACAGAAAAAAAAGTGACAACCCTCAAGGACCAGGTGATATTACTGACAAATGAGGTGACGGTCAGATTACATGAAAACGACATAGCACAGTAAAGGAAGCCCAAACAGTCGTATGAATACACAGTGTACCCCAACCCCCTACCCCCTTATAGCGGCAACGTAGGCGTGTATTCTCGCATGGAAACGATCGTAAAGGAACGAGTAAGTCCCAGTTTCATCACGTCCGATTCGTGTTCAGTTGGCGACAGATCTGGTGATGTTATTGGCGTGGACTGTTGTTGCACACCACGAAGAGATCGTTGCATCACGGTGGCCGTATGTGGACGAACATTGTATTGCTGAATAAGCACATCGTATTCCTGTCGAGGCAATGGCAGTAGCATGAGGATAATCTGCGGAACGTTGTGTGCACTGAATACTTTACCCTGCAGAAAAGAGAAAATGTGACCACGATGTAACTGATGGCCCCTCACACCATGAAGTCTGGGATGGGACTTGGATTCGTGGACGAACACACTCTGGAATGGACATCTCACCAGGTCTGCGCCGTACACTTGTACTTCGATCACATAACAGGTAGAGCCTACTCTCATCACTGACGACAACAGAGTCATTACATTCTCCATTCAACTCTTTAACGAAAGCAGAGTAGCTATGTTTGGCGGTGTCATGATGGCAGCGTGGCCAAAGGGACACATAATCCGTATCATGTTGCTAGCTGACGGTTCCCAATTGGTCCCTGATGACACAGCAGGCGTAACACGCGCCCAGATTTCATCCCTGGATGATTTCCAGTCTTCGACGACTGTTTATATAGTGCGTTGATCTTGACGTGCATTTGTTCTATGTGGACGTCCAGAATCTGGTCTACAGGTGTGGAAAGGGTCCATTGACTACTGTTAAAAGCAGCGCCACATCAACGATATATTGTGCTAAGCATGTACAACAGCCCGTCGATACTTCGACACAGCTTCCCGCTAGGCCCACAAAACGACAACTTTCAAATGGCTTAGGCTCTTCAACAGGAGTACGTACTCTTCGTTGATCCATTATGGATCGTGGGACGACGGCTGGCATGAACTTCTTGTTACACTGATTTACCAACAGCCGTATGCATTGTAGAAATTTATTTTATTTTATGAACTTCTACGTGCTACCAGTTTCGGCATTACATTGATGCCATCATCAGGCCCCACTCGTCATAGTTGTAAAATCGCTATACATGGAAGGAGCCACATAACTGGATCCGTGAATCAATCGCCTGGCCACCAAGAGCTGTTGCAGGGCGATTTGATTCACGAATCCAGTTAAATGGCTCCTTCCATGTATAGCGATTTTACTACTATGACGAGTGGGGCCTGAAGATGGCATCAATGTAATGCCGAAACTGGTAGCACATAGAAGTCTAGAATACATACGGCTGTTGGTAAATCATTGCAACAACGAGTACGTACTCGTCGGTGGGCGTGATTGTATCCCAGAACGAATGTTGCGAACACTGTTCACTGTCTGATCGCCAATAACCGTAACAAACAAATCACTAAATTGCGACCCCTCAGTATTCACATATTACATCCTGGTGCCACTAAACACTGTCTTTGAGCACTCCGTCTGCAGTCCACGAGTGGCCTACCGGGATCATCCGACCGCCGTGTCATCATCAGAGGAGGATGTGGACAGGAGGGGCGTGGGGTCAACACACCGCTCTCCCTGTCGTTATGATGGTATTCTTGACCGAAGCCGCTACTGTTCGGTCGAGTAGCTCCTCAATTGGCATCAAGAGGCTGAGTGCACCCCGAAAAATGGCAACAGCGAATGGCGGCTGGATGGTCACCCATCCAAGTGCCGGCCACGCCCGACAGCGCTTAACTTCGGTGATCTCACGGGAACCGGTGTGTCCACTGCGGCAAGGCCGTTGCCACTGTCTTTGAGGGTGTTGTGTTTTTTAACCAGTGTACGAAGCCATGGACATGCAATCCTGGACAACAAAAAACGACTGCAAGGTAAGTATATCCTCGGGAGTTGTGAATTTAAGAATCTACGTTATTAGAAGTGTTACGGCGTAAAGTCAAGCGCCGGCACGCCAGTCGGGAACGAGAGAGCACAGAAGGCTGTGAAGAAGACGTCAGACAATTGCACGCTGATCGACCCCACTCCAGGATGACAACGCGACAGCAAAGGCTGGTCGAAGAGAAGCTTCAAGACTAGCGACCTGAATAGAAGCGTCAGAGCTCGTTACTTGCTTGTACATTCTGTGTAACTCAATCTTGTAATTGTTATAGTGAAGAACCTTGATTATTCTGTCTGTTGCGAGACATTTATGTAGTATTTGTGGTGTCACAAGGCTTAGGCCTGTCCCACCCCTCATTAAATCGACCAAGACTTATACGAATAATTGTAAGAACAATTACTATTATTATGTTCTTTAAGTTTGTTTTTGGGTTTTCAGAAATACTGTGGGAAGAAAGTTTATTTATGTGGCAGATAACGTAAAAGACGTTGCCCAACGATCACCACGAAAGTTCGACGTAGCGGCAAGTGGGCAAGGAATAAAACGAATGCTGCAAACTACCGCGAGCCATGGAAGAGCCTGGGCCGCGAGGGCGTCGAGTTTCCTAGGTCGTTGTTGGACAACAACAAAGGAAGAGATATTCTGCCTTCTCTTTGTAAACAGATCGATCGAGTCTTGAAAGGTTCGTGTAAAACGTACAGGCGGGTGACGCATTAGGTGGGACCCGATGCCTGTAATACTTCCACAGTTATTAAAAAGTTGTTAAACGGCAAAACCAATAGTTCATCATTTATATAGATAAAAAGTAGTAAAGATATAGGAAAGGAAGAGTTGCGGCGTCAGAACGAAAAGTGATACATCGCTCAGCAACGAAGAAGGGCGTAAACAGCGGGCGTTACGTGGTGAAAACAAATCAACTGATAACACTGCATATTCAAAGTTAAGTATTGTCGTTTACTTTTCGTAATAAAACTCATTAGCACGATTTGTTTGTACTGTTTGTCTAGCGATCCGAGAAATCATGTTTGCTAGAGACTCGAAATGCGAATACTAGACAGGATTGAACAAGTAGTGGGCTAGTTTCTGCCTCGTCAAATAACCTATAGGCTGATCTCATTAAAACGACTCTGCATAGTTCTTTGAGTGGTGAGACATTAATGCACCGTGTGGACGACTCCGCCGGTGAGGATGTGGTGGGACGCTGTACTTTCCTGACGGGCCTACCCGCCCGCCAGGCCTGTGGGACGCAAGCGACGCACCTCTTTCGAGCGTTGATTATTGCTAATAGGCGGCGCGCAGAGCCAGCCGTTCCCTCGTGCTTGCCGTGTGGCGTGGCTTACGATCAGCCAAATCTGGCCCGTAATGGCGGCGGGTTTACCCTAATGGAGCCGGCCAGGGCCGGGCCGCATCGATTGTAAGTAATCCTCTCCGGCGTAATTTGGTTTACTTGTTGGGTGACAGCGAACGCGCGTCAAATTAGCGCAATGAGATTACCGCGCCACCGCTAGTGTTGGCGCAAGGCTTTTTACAGCCAGCCGCCGGCCTGGCCAGCAGCTCTGTCCGTGCTTGTTTCTAAATGTTATCGGCCCGGATGGACAAAGTCGCTTACTGCGATCGTTTTCCTGCCGCTGTTGTGAGCCTGTAACGGCAATACACAGCACGCTGTAAACAGGAATATCCGAAAAATTAAAAAATACACAAAAGAGCACACGTAGCTAAAGGATACTTCCGCAGAATTGTCGCACACATCGTCCCACACTTTCTCTGAATCAGCAATGCAGGAATTGTTCGCCGCGAAAGGAAAATGTTTCGCAGAAGTCGTCGAAATGCGGACGAACTGGTAAGAAAAATCAGTCGTAGACATTTGTATGTACACGCAGAAGGTGTGAAAGAACACCAAGAGAGCTTAGTATATTCTGCATCTACATACATGCTAACAAGGGAACCTCCCCATCGCACCCCCCCCCCCCCCCTTCAGATTTAGTTATAAGTTGGTACAGTGGATTGGCCTTGAAAAACTGAACACAGATCAGTCGAGAAAACAGGAATACGTTGTATGAAACTATGAAAAAATAAGCAAAATATACAAACTGAGTAGTCCACGTGCAACATATGCAACATTAAGGAGTATGAGAGCTCAGGAGAGATGTGGTCCCGTGGTTAGCGTGAGCGGCTGCGGAACGAGAGGTCCTTAATTCACGTCTTCCCTCGAGTGAAAACTTTAATTTTTTATTTTCAGTTTATGTGACAAACTCTTACGTTTTCATCACTTTTTTGGGAGTGATTGTCACATCCGCAAGAAAACCTACACGGGCAAGGTAGAAG
Source organism: Schistocerca americana (assembly GCF_021461395.2). Lineage (NCBI taxonomy): Eukaryota > Metazoa > Arthropoda > Insecta > Orthoptera > Acrididae > Schistocerca > Schistocerca americana. The sequence continues at coordinate 630,481,761 of NC_060123.1, read as the reverse complement.
AATCTTTCTACCCATTCGTCAAGGGTATAAGTTTGGTGGGTCGAAAACATATTCCTGTCATGTGACGCACATGCCGTCACCGGTGTCGTAAAGAATGTATCAGACGTGTTTTCCTGTGGAGGAATCGGTTGACCTACGACATTGCGATCAAATGATTTTGGAGAGGCGTGTCCTTTCGTCTACTAATCGCAGGGTTTTGCGGTGCGGTCGCAAAACACAGACACTAAACTTATTAAAGTGAACAGATCATTACTTTGCGAAAATGAAGAAAGTAAATTTTTCACTCGAGGGACGACTTGAACTAAGGACCTCTCGTTCCGCAGCTGCTCACGCTAACCACGGGACCACGGCGCTTCTGAGCTCAGGATATCCTTGATGTTGCCTATCTTTCGCATAGACTACTCAGTTTGTATATTTTGCTTATTTTTTTCATAGTTCCACACAACTTCTTCCTGTTTCCTCGATTGATCTGTGTTCAGTTTTTCAAGACCTATCCAATGTGCCAACTTATAACTAAATCTGAGGGGGGTGCGATGGGGAGGTTCCCTTGTAAGTAAGTTGCCATGCGGTGCATGGCAAGGACTACCATTTACCGTTCCATTTCCTGTTCCACTCTCAAATGGAGCGAGCAGGTTTCCCAAACTTCCGAAACATCATAATTAAATGGACACCCTAGCTGCAAACAGGCGTTGATGTACTTCATTGGGGACATGTTGAAAATGTGTGCCCCGCCCGGGACTCGAACCCTGGATCTCCTGCGTACATGGCATCTGAGCCACCGAGGGCACAGAGGATAGTGCGCCTGCAGGGACAAGGGATAAGTCCCTGCGGGCGCACTATCCTCTGTGCCCTCGGTGGCTCAGATGGATAGATCGTCTGCCATGTATGCAGGAGATCCCGGGTTAGAGTCCCGGTCGGTGCATACATTTTCAACATGTCCCCAATGAAGTGCATCAACGCCTGTTTGTAGCTATTGTGTCCATTTAATTATCATTTCATTTCTGGCAAAGCTGCATGGCCATCAACGGTGACTGTTCTTTCGGGAACAAATACTACCGTCATTTATATTTCGAAATATCGTTTTGTGAAAAGAACATCGTCAACCTTCAGGGATTCCCACTTGAGATCACGGAAGAGATCCGTAATGTGGTTATCTGACATCGTCATTCAGTGCACGAGGCGATCTATTAATTTGCATTGTAGTCTTCTTTTGGAAACCAGCTTATCTGGATTACTAGATTTCCCACTTCACATTTCTAATCTCAGGTCTATAAAAAGAAAATGTGACGAGGTTACAGGATAAAGTAAAAGAATTAAAAAAATGTGGGAGAGCATAGTCAATGCCTTAAAATCACATACCCAAAAAACCGGGCAGTGGTAATTACATCATACAATGCTTACACCACTCTGTCAGATGAGGACTATAGAATACACTGTAAAACAACTACTCTCATAAAATCTGCTCATGTTGAGGGATAAAATACAAAGTCAACATACAGGGTGTTACAAAAAGGTACGGCCCAACTTTCAGGAAACATTCCTCACACACAAATAAAGAAAAGATGTTACGTGGACATGTGTCGGGAAACGCTTAATTTCCAAGTTAGAGCTCATTTTAGTTTCGTCAGTATGTACTGTACTTCCTCGATTCAGATTATCAAATTGTAAATTTTCACAATCAACGTGTGTGGGCTGACGAGAATCCGCACGCAATTGTGCAATCACGGCATCAACACAGATTTTTTGTGAACGTTTGGGCAGGCATTGTTGGTGATGTCTTGATTGGACCCCATGTTCTTCCACCTACGCTCAATGGAGTACGTTATCATGATTTCATACGGGATACTCTATCTGTGCTGCTAGAACATGTGCCTTTACAAGTACGGCACAACATGTGGTTCATGCACGATGGAGCTCCTGCACATTTCAGTCGAAGTGTTCGCACGCTTATCAACAACAGATTCGGTGACCGATGGATTGGTAGAGGCGGACCAATTCCATGGCCTCCACGCTCTCCTGACCTCAATCCTCTTGACTTTCATTTATGGGGGCATTTGAAAGCTCTTGTCTACGCAACCCCGGTACCAAATGTAGTGACTCTTTGTGTTCGTACTGTGGACGGCTGTGATACAATACGCCATTCTCCAGGGCTGTATCAGCGCATCAGGGGTTCCATGCGACGGAGGGTGGATGCATGTATCATCGATAATGGAGGACATTTTGAAGTCACGATGGTACGTTCTGTTGCTGTGTGTTTCCATCCCGTGATTAATGTGATTTGAAGAGAAGTAATAAAAAGAGCTCTAACATGTCCACATAACATATTTTCTTTCTTTGTGTGTGAGGAATGTTTCCTGAAAGTTTGGCCGTACCTTTTTGTAACACCCTGTATAATAATGAATACCTCTAATAACTATACATTTTAAAAATAAAAACGTACCATAAAAAATTGAGGCATTACAATGACGTACCAGGTGTTCTATTACAAAGTATGTACAACTTTGAGTACGCATAGCTCGAACAATACAGATACGTGCCACATCTGCTGCTTCGTGCTGTAAAGCTAAGTTGGTTGCGACTGAGTAACTGGCGTCTGGATTTAGATTGTAGCTGACGTGTGGATTTGGAGTATAAAGGAAGCTAATGCTGACAAATATCACCAGACGGCAGTCTGTACTGCCTGACGTCAATTACAACTAATGTAACAATGACACCCTTTTGTTCAACATTGGAATTAACATAATAAATGTAACATCGAATCAGTGTACGCCAAATAATCAAAACGGCAAAGTTTACACAGATTGTGTATAAAAGAAACAGCATGCTGTAAATGGTCATGGATGGCTGTCGGATTCATCACAGTAAAAACCGGACAATTTGTGACGTAACGACGGCGTAATAGATTACATACAAGAACAAGTTCATGCAATACAACGTGTGTAATAGAATTAGTTTTAGGGGAAAGCTACACAGTCGACATTTACTGAATTACGAAATAGGATTTGAATTTATCGGCTCGTATCGCTGCAAGCGAAGGTGTACAGTTGTCAATCTTGTAATAGGAAATTGTAAAACAGACACCACGCAATGTAGGACAGTAGTATAAAATATAGTTCACGCATATAACATTTTTAGTAAAAATATGTATCAATATAAAACTACATATCAAATATATTTTTTTTCTTTCTTTCCATTTTTATATCAACGTGCCAACTCTGTATGGGTTATGCTAACCTGCTCAGAAATCTGATGACTCGAGGTTTAGCCGAGTCGCACAGTAATTGCACAGTTAATTATTATTACAGTATAAAATGTTACTTAAATAAATGTTATGTAAATAGATTGTGTGGGAAACTTGTACGAACTAGTGCTGGCTTCAGGACTACCGAGCCATAGACTAACTGGAGGACTATTAGCACATGAAGAATTCAAATTGTGTAGTTATGGGTAATACTTGCTCGAAATGGCGAGTTGTCTGTAGTAGTAGTGGTCCTCCCACGTGGTAAAGCCAAAACTCGAAACAGACCAAGGTATCTGACTGGGGTTTTTGTGTAAGTACTGTTAATTTATATTGTATAACCGTTATATTTAGCACTACAGAGATCACGATTTCTTCGCGTTCTGTTCGTGGATAAAGTATGTATGGGGAATATGAATGTTATATGCTCATGCGGCCACTGTTATTAGTGTAACATTCAACTATCAACGAAAGCGATAAGGTAAAATGCCTGTACATTGTCCACTTAATTGTAATCTTAAATTCTGAAATACTGTGTAGAGTTGAAAGTAAATAAAAAAAAATGATTTAAGTGAGTCATCTCCATACTTAACACTGCTTACAGTGTGATTGCACTAAATATAGGTTTCTAAAAAAATTAAATAAAATATTAACAGATTGCAGATTTTCGGCTTCCTAGAAAGGTATTCTAATTTTAACTCCCCTTTTCCCACTATGGTCAGCCTATTTATTTATGGAAAACTCAATTATTGCAACTTTCCTTTAAAGCATTCTCGCTTACTATAGCCAGTAGTTGAAGACTTTAACTGACTCCCTTTTCTTTTTTACAGGTACGTACCCGTCTTTATACGCCAGTGGAAATGTAGAAGGTTACGTCCTTTCTCAAACAAGGCACTATTTATTAGCTGCATTAAAGGTAAGTTTAAAAAATGCTAATTCATTTTTATCCAGACTCCCAGACGTTTTGACATGGGATGCAGATAGTTATGTTTAAGATAGACATTCATGTGGTGCCTATCGTGCGTCAAGAATGTACTCAGGATGAATTACGTACCGAACACTTCCTGTATACTGTTTGGAGAGTTTCGTCAAAGAATTACGAAACATCATCTAAACAGACTTTCGTTGCATGTTAACTCAATCTGTAACACTAAGTTATTCAGTAACAGAGACGCATACTAGCATTCAGTAAGACTATCTCTTTAACAACAGCATACGGAAGTACATGATTCAAAGCCTTGACAACTGCACACACTCAGTTGACACACAGGATGGGAAGCATCTCCCTGTAAAAGCGTTTTCGTTACAATTTTTTGTCACTAATTTTGATCCACGAATGTGGAGTCACCCACAGAAGTAATGGAATGTTTCTAAAATTAGCAAACACAGCTACTCAGAGTCCTCATAAGCAACATGACGTAATGTACCGGGTGGGCGAAGCAAAAGCGGCCCGGAAAATATTTAGAAATAAGAGTGATCCGGGATTGACCCTTGTTAGTGAACGTCACAGAAGATGCTGGAAATGTTCACCGCTGACAATGATGCGTCAATGTTGTCGATTTCTCAAACAGTGAGACATGTAGCAGCTCTACCTGAGGGATGGCAGCAGCGGCGTTTTCAGTGTTCTTCTGTAGCTCTTCCAATATATGAGAATTATTTAAGTGCAGCTGAACCTTCTATTTAGCCACTGCCTTGCCGCAGTGATAACGACGGTTCCCGTCAGATCACCGAAGTTAAGCGCTGCCGGGCTGGGCTAGCACTTACGGGTGACCATCCGGTGTGCCGAGCGTTGTTGGCAAGTGGGGTGCACTCATCCCTTGTGAGGTAAACTGAGGAGCTACTTGATTGGGAAGTAGCGGCTCTGGTCTCGTAAACTGACATACGTTCGGTAGTGCGGTGTTCTGACCACATGCCCCTCCATATCCGCATCCAGTGACACCTGTGGGCTAGGGATGACACGTCGGCCGGTCTGTACCGTTGTTCGGATGGAGTTTTGAACCTTCTATTTGCCCCACAGGTAAAAATCACAGGGCGATTTAGGTGGCCAGGATACTGCATTGCCTCGGCAGACTGACCTTCCCTCACTGGCTACTTCAGGCACTTGCGACAAGGTTGCCAAGGCGGTGTATGCAATTCCTCCCTGTCGCTGAAACATCTGTACAGTCGTTCGTCTTCTGTGAGCTGATTTTCGTATAGATTAAACTGTTGCTTGCCATGCTGGGTAGCATTTACATTGGTGAAAGAATCGTGTTACGATGATGACAGCAGATATTATGCGTAAAACACAAATATTGAGATTATGAAACGCATCTTCAAAGTACTGATGGAAGTTTTCTGATGCATAACAGCGCGTGTTCTGTGAGTTTAGAAGTCTTGTCCTCTCACTCACTCAAACATAATCACATAGCGAAGGAGGTTGTACAGAGCATGCGGGAGATGCGTATGTGCAGACATGTGACAGCAATCGATTGGTACATCTAAATTACGGTTTCCAGCAGTAATGCAATGGGCAGATGGGCAGTTCTCCTGATCGCTAAAAAGAGTCAGTTACTGGTAAGGTTTGCAAATATTCTCCCATCTTGTTTTTATTCTGTCCGGCCTAGATACAGATTCTTAGCGATATAAGTGCAGATATTCCTGTTGATGGATGAGAACAGTGTACTGATCAGCGTCACAACAGCATGTTCTTCTTTGCAGATCAATAATTACAGCTATTACGAGCAGTAAGTTTTTTGGTTGATTAGTACCTCCAAGTACGCTTCACACAGGAAAGTCATTAATGTTTATTTTTCCCTGGATAGCACATCTGGTAGTGACGTGTGGTTACGTGTGCGTAAAACGGATAGTCTATACTGACAGGCATAGTCCATTTCCCGATGCAGTTACGACTGTGCAGAAAACATCAGGTAATAAATTATGTAAGGCGTTTGGGGTAGACTGTTAGACACCGAGAAAAAGCAGCTAACGCTCTGAAATGGGTACATATTAAGGTACCAGTTATCACAATCAAACACTCCGTATATTTTAGACAATTTTCAAATCTGCCATTAATACTGAAAAGAATAAATTATGTGAAATTCGTAACAAGCAGTATACCGTTTTTTTTTCTTTCTTCAGCTGCACTGTATTTGTAAACGTATCAGCACTGTCAGTGAGAGACGATGTCAGTTACAAACAAAATTTAAAAAAGGAAACTAACTTACCACAGAATTTAGTAAAGTGTAATCAGCAATATTACCTTCTAAGCTGAATGTCTGGCTAACATAAAATACAACGGCGATATCCAGATTTGTACGGGCCATGTAGCATAATTCGCAGAGCCCTAGACTGAGATACAGGAACGTGATTCAGATCAGTATTGTATCCGCAAGCAGACTGACGAACTGGGCCTGGTACAGAGACAAGTCTGAGTATGATTTTTAGGCGGTTCCCCACATTTGTTTAAGGAAATTCTGGGCAGAGATCCAAATTCAATCTTTAAGAATACATTCATAAACAGTTACACCCGGAACAAACTTTGGACAATTCGTAGAGAGGTGGTGCACACGACTTCCCTGCGTTTCACAACTGAAAAGTGCGGCGACAGGAGGACAAATGGCTCTGAGCACCATGGGACTTAACATCTGAGGTCATCAGTCCCCTAGAACGTTGAACTACTTAAACCAAACTAACTTAAGGACATCGCACACATCCATGCCCGAGGCAGGATTCCAACCTGCGACCGTAGCGGTCACGCGGTTCCAGACTGAAGCACCTAGAACCGCTCGGCCACACTGGCCGGCCGACAGGAGGACATCCAGGTCACAAACTTAATCCTTTGAGTACCACTGGTTTCTGCCTGAAACCACCATGTTATGGATCTTTTTTTGAAGTACAAATGGCTTTAGCATGAAATAGCCGATGCTCCTGCAAGACAGGGAGATTTAGTGGCACACTGAGCTACCCAATGAATGTAGTGCATTGCAGCAGTCACATACAGCCGTCAAAACAATATTCGGTGCGGAGATTGAGACATTCGGTTTTTTCATAGTGGCCATATTGAGGAGGTCGTTGATGGTGAAAGTTAGTAAATCTAAAGTTGTTGTAATGCACATTTGAGATCCTGTTACTGCCTTAATGCATGGTTTCGAAATGAAACCGCTGGATAGTATATAGTTTCGATGAAAATTTATCAAACTGGAGGCCCATTTTTGTTTGTTATTTAGGACTGAAATTTTTTAGGCATTATGACTTCATGGAAGTTTCGAAATCTAGAATTTTGTCTACGAAAAATTCGAATTCCTCTAGAGTGTTTAATTTTGGCCAGTTTCTTCTTATATTCGTTGCTTACTATGATAACAAACATTAATTACGTGAAAAATTTTAAAATTATATTTTTTTCGGATTGGTGCCACTCAGAGGTTAGATAAAATAAATCTGCTAAATCTAACATACAGATGACCACGCACTAGACACGATTAACGCTAATAATAAGAAGAATAGCGCAGATTTGTTGCGCAGAACTCCCTCTATAGCCCCTCGATGCTTGTCACTATCGTTTTGCCACAACCTGTAAATAAGGGGGAGAAATCGAGAATGCTTGGAATGCTGAGAAGGAAGTGCGACTACATCCAATTACTTTAGCTTTCCTTTTACGTTCATCAAACTACCTGTCTTGAAGAGACAGTCATTTCTTACAATTGATATTCGAAGTCTTTTGCCGTCCCTGGCAACACTGCACTGCTGTCAAGAGAATTTAAAGTTTCTACCTCGAACAGCCATTAAAATACTCGTATTATGCATTTGGCTGTGAGTTCATATCCAGGGAGTTCGGCCGCATGACACAAGTCTTTCTACTTCTCGCCATTCCAGCAACTCTAGCGGCGCTAATGATGAAATTATGATCGAGAGTCAGCAATGCTCACTACAAGATCACGAGCTGCTCACAGCAATCAGTAAAGGAAACTGACAAGCAATTTGAAAATTTACGCGATATCACGTGTGATGAAGTAAGTTTTCTTCACATTAAATCTTTCATTCTTAGACCGTAGTGGATGCTGTTTTGATTCTTCCTGTCAGATCATAGCTCTGTGCTAGATTGGGACTCGAACCGAGAGCCAAGCCTTCCTTAGGCAATAGTTTACCGACTCAGATATCTAGTTACGACCCACGACTCGCCTTTAAAGCTTCACTTGTGCCAGCACCTGTCAGCTGCTTTCTCAACTTAAAAGAAATGCTGCTGTTTACCTTGCTGGACTAGAAGTCTCGGGACAAAGAATTTAGCGGACGATCGGAGTATTCACGGTCTAGGCGGCTATTAAGAGAATTATTTCTCCACTCTACAGCTGACTGTGCTCTGCTTTCAATGTACTGTGAAGTTTGGAAAGTGGGAGAGACCTACTGACGGAAATGAAAATGTGAACACTCGTGGTGGAACATTCCACAATAATATCGACGTATCAAAAGTGGGCTCGACTTCCTACGACCTCGCCGTGGAGCCGACCACAAAAAGCGTGGAGACAGTGGCGGCCGCCCGCGGATTCTAGCTAGTAGCCAGCAAGTAGCTGCCTGCGAAGCGTGACTTCACGCTTCGCCTGGGACACTGTAGCGCGGCGGGTTGTCTGCAGTCAGGCGCTCGGCTACACGCCAGCCGCTCGCCTCGTATTTTGTGTTACAAAAATAAGAAACGCGTCAGCTGCGCGGCGGATCATCGCTGTTTATTCAATCCGGGGGCCCCGGCCGCGCTTTCCTCGCCGTCGTAAATTTACCGTCAGGCCGTCGCGGGTTCCCGGATCGTAAACATGTCGGAGCGCTCTGCTAGGCGACGTCCCGCAGTGGGGAATATTCCGTGTCGCCCGGCGCCGCGCGCGTTATGCTCTGTCGCGGTGCAGTCGACTTGCTAATCAGCCGGAAGGGAAGCACTGTAGTAGCCGGAGCGGTCGTGCTGGGGTTGTCGTAAACCCGCGAGGAACTGCGGATTCATTTTATGGATGTCTTGTATTGGCTTAATATTATGTTCTGCCCTACATGATGGAAGCAAGAAGTTACCTTTTTCGCCGAGGTATTTTCTGTGTTGTTCGGTCTATACGCTCAAATCTACAGTTACAATACTTCTGTGTTGAAAAGTATTTGGTCGCATTGTCCAAAAACAGTGGTTCCCAACCTTTCTGAGACCAAATACACTGCTGGCCATTAAAAATGCTACACCAAGAAGAAATGCAGATGATAAACGGGTATTCATTGGACAAATATATTATACTAGAACTGACATGTGATTACATATTCACGCAATTCGGGTACATAGATCCTGAGAAATCAGTACCCAAAACAATCACCTCTGGCCCTAATAACAGCCTTGATACGTCTGGGCATTGAGTCAAACAGAGCTTGGATGGCGAGTACAGATGCAGCTGCCAATGCAGCTTCAACACGATACCACAGTTCATCGAAAGTAGTGACGCGTGTTGTGACGAGCCAGTTGCTCGGCCACCACTGACCAGACGTTTTCAATTGGTGAGAGATCTGGAGAATGTGCTGACCAGGGCAGCAGTCGAACATTTTCTGTATTTAGGAAGGCCCGGCCAGGACCTGCAACAACCAGTAGTGCATTAACCCGCTGAAATGTAGGGTTTCGCAGGGATCGAATTAAGGGTAGAGCCACGGGTCGTAACACATTTGAAATGTAACGTCCACTGCTCAAAGTGCCGTCAATGCGAACAAGAGGTGACCGAGACGGGTAACCAATGGCACCCCATACCACCACGCCGGGTGATACGCCAGTATAGCGACGACGAATACACGCTTCCAAGGTGCGTTCACCGAGATGTCGCCAAACACGGATGCGACAATCATGATGCTGTAAAGAGAACGTGGATTCATCCGAAAAAATGACGTTTTGCCATCCGTGCACCCTGATTCGTCGTTGAGTACACCATCGCAGGCGCTCCTGTCTGTGATGCAGCGTCAAGGGTAACCGCAACCATGGTCTGCGAGCTGATAGTCCATGCTGCTGCAAACGTCGTCGATATGTTCGTGCAGATGGTTGTTGTCTTGCAAACGTCCCCAACTGTTGACTCAGGGATCGACACGTGGCTGCACGATCCGTTATAGCCATGCGGATAAGATGCCTGTCATCTCGACTGCTAGTGATACGAGGCCTTTGGGATCCAGCACCGCGTTCCATATTACTCTCCTGAACCCACCTATTCCATATTCTGGTAACAGTCATTGGATATGGACCAACGCGAGCAGCAGCGTCGCGATACGGTAAACCGCAATCGCGATAGGCTACAATCCGAAACGTGATGGCACGCACTTCTCCTCCTTACACGAGGCATCACAACAACATTTCACGAGGCAAGGCCTGTCAACTGCTGTTTGTGTATGCGAAATCGGTTGGAAACTTTGCTCATGTCAGCACTTTGTAGGTGTCGCCACCGGCGCCAGCCTTGTGTGACTGCTCTGAAAAGCTACTCATTTGCATATCACAGCATCTTCTTCCTGTCGGTTAAATTTCGCGACTGGAGCACGTCATCTTCGTGGTGTAGCAATTTTAATGGCCGGTAGTGTATCTACACTGACACCTGATACACCCTGTGTATGTACAATTGTGAAGAGTTTGTACATAGTGCCTGGTTTTCTCAGATATGCCATGCGAATACTATTATACTTTTTCATAAGTATAAGTTTGTCTACAGTCATTTTTTGTAGTTAAAAGTACCGAGATGATGATATATTACCGAAGTCGGTGGTAATAATGACGAAGAATTAATACTGCTGTGTGTTGTTCTGTCTGAGACCATTGCACACAAATGGCAAAAGACATTGAGCAATACCCACAACAAATTCTATCACAAACCAAAGTTTAGATTAAAAAATAGCAACTGTAATTTTAAAACGATGAAAGATAAATAACGTTTATGTAATATTCAAGTACACTGATGATCATATAAAAATACACTCCTGGAAATTGAAATAAGAACACCGTGAATTCATTGTCCCAGGAAGGGGAAACTTTATTGACACATTCCTGGGGTCAGATACATCACATGATCACACTGACAGAACCACGGGCACATAGACACAGACAACAGAGCATGCACAATGTCGGCACTAGTACAGTGTATATCCACCTTTCGCAGCAATGCAGGCTGCTATTATCCCATGGAGACGATCGTAGAGATGCTGGATGTAGTCCTGTGGAACGGCTTGCCATGCCATTTCCACCTGGCGCCTCAGTTGGACCAGCGTTCGTGCTGGACGTGCAGACCGCGTGAGACGACGCTTCATCCAGTCCCAAACATGCTCAATGGGGGACAGATCCGGAGACCTTGCTGGCCAGGGTAGTTGACTTACACCTTCTAGAGCACGTTGGGTGGCACGGGATACATGCGGACGTGCATTGTCCTGTTGGAACAGCAAGTACCCTTGCCGGTCTAGGAATGGTAGAACGATGGGTTCGATGACGGTTTGGATGTACCGTGCACTATTCAGTGTCCCCTCGACGATCACCAGTGGTGTACGGCCAGTGTAGGAGATCGCTCCCCACACCATGATGCCGGGTGTTGGCCCTGTGTGCCTCGGTCATATGCAGTCCTGATTGTGGCGCTCACCTGCACGGCGCCAAACACGCATACGACCATCATTGGCACCAAGGCAGAAGCGACTCTCATCGCTGAAGACGACACGTCTCCATTCGTCCCTCCATTCACGCCTGTCGCGACACCACTGGAGGCGGGCTGCACGATGTTGGGGCGTGAGCGGAAGATGGCCTAACGGTGTGCGGGACCGTAGCCCAGCTTCATGGAGACGGTTGCGAATGGTCCTCGCCGATACCCCAGGAGCAACAGTGTCCCTAATTTGCTGGGAATTGGCGGTGCGGTCCCCTACGGCACTGCGTAGGATCCTACGGTCTTGGCGTGCATCCGTGCGTCGCTGCGGTTCGGTCCCAGGTCGACGGGCACGTGCACCTTCCGCCGACCACTGGCGACAACATCGATGTACTGTGGAGACCTCACGGCCCACGTGTTGAGCAATTCGGCGGTACGTCCACCCGGCCTCCCGCATGCCCACTATACGCCCTCGCTCAAAGTCCGTCAACTGCACATACGGTTCACGTCCACGCTGTCGCGGCATGCTACCAGTGTTAAAGACTGCGATGGAGCTCCGTGTGCCACGGCAAACTGGCTGACACTGACGGCGGCGGTGCACAAATGCTGCGCAGCTAGCGCCATTCGACGGCCAACACCGCGGTTCCTGGTGTGTCCGCTGTGCCGTGCGTGTGATCATTGCTTGTACAGCCCTCTCGCAGTGTCCGGAGCAAGTATGGTGGGTCTGACACACCGGTGTCAATGTGTTCTTTTTTCCATTTCCAGGAGTGTAGATTTCGCAGCACGTTATTGAATCAGGAATCCAATTGTTTGTTTGTGAGAAGATGGGAACAAGCCACGAGTAGGAAAGATAAACGTTCATTAGCACAAGTAGGAAATCGATAGTGGTAGGATCCTGGACCATCGAGAATGCAGTTCATCATTCCACAATACAGCTGCTCCTATTTTCCTGGATCGCACGTCTGTGGTGCGAATAAGGAATATATGGCTTCAGGATGACCACAGTGAGATTTCAACCGCTCCACGCGACTAGCACCCAAGAGGTCAGACGTATTACTAGCTCTGCCGTGAAGGATCGCACAGCCACGTTAGGTACTTTGAGTCAGGAAACAGGCCAGTTTGCTACAAACGGTCAGTGTGACATCTGGACCACCGAGGGCTGTCAGTACCACGACCATTGTAATGGTCTCCCTTGACGCGACAGAAGAGGGACATACGTCTACAATGGTGCGCCCAACGACGACAGTAGTCAAACAAGTGGCAACACGTCGTCTTTTCAGACGAGTCTCGCTACAGCGTACAGCATCAGGATGAACTTAAACGTGTGCAGAGGCTCCGACGAGAACGTACATTGACTGAATGCGAGAAAGCCGCGCAAAGCTACGGTGGAGCGGTCAACAGAGGTCAAAATATGCGTGTTCGTGACTATAGCAACTTCACGCTGAATTCACGGACCGCAGAGTCTGAAGTAAATCAGGTGAAGAGGGACAGAATGAAATACGCCGGCCTCTGATGGGAACGTAGGGCCGAGGAATTTGAAGTACTCTCCTAGGAGTCAGAATTCCGGAAAAATTGGTGTTTGTGCAGATGCTAACCTTGATGGGTGGCCGTGGAGCCTGGGAGCGAAATAGCAGAAATTGAGAGGAAAGGAAATTTTGTGGGAATTTGTTCACTCCCCAGAGCAGGCATTGATCGGCACTGGGAAGCGACGCATAATTAATGCGACTTGCGCTGCAATTGGCGTAAGTGATTTTGCTGGAGGGGAAACCGAGGCGAAGAGCGAACTGTGAGTAGTCTCCGTAGAAGTCTTCCGTTCCCAGCTTGCCTAGAGTGCGGACGTGGCGTTCTTGACTCAGCTTGCATGAGAAAGAGTGAGCATCTTTGCAGTTTAGGACTTAGCAAAGGGAACGATTGAGCTTGGAGATAGGAAGTTTTGGTTCAGCTATGTACTGAGCAAGATAGCTATGAGTGAATAGACGAGCGCAGCCTTGCAGCACCACGAGGTCGGCCGACGTCCACACAACAACGCAGTTCCACCACGCTGAATTCGGTGATATTGCGCCCGCTCCGGCCACTGATTATTTTGTTGGATCACGTCGGCAAAGTTTCCACGAGGGTTTCATGGGCCGTGTATTGTAGAATTCTTCTCGCACTTCGCATTACGCCTGGGTCAGTCGACAGGAATTACTTTTGATTTATCGCGCTTTACTCCACGCAACCGCAATTTATTACCACTGCCTGTTAGGAGAGTCATGTAATGTGATGATTGAAGGTCGTGAGTTAAAATAAATCTGTGCTAATCGACTGCATCTGTTTTCAATCAAGTAGTTGAACTCCCAAGTCACTTTCTCAATTAATTTTATGTTCAGCATTTGCATCTGGTGTTCAATAGCTGAATATAACATCAATGTCCACCCCTTTTTAATTAAAAGGGATCAATTCTGAGTCAATTAATGTCAACACTGCCACCGCAGTTCAATCAGGAGTCACAGGGCCTTATTACTTTCTTTGCGTTATCCGACATGCGGCAGTTTTGCACTCTCTGTTGATCTGTTAGTCAATTACCTAGAGTAAACACACACCAAAACCAGATAAGTGAACGGGTGGGTTGTTACAACTAAACACAGGGAGCTTACTGAGCGCATCTTTACAGCAGTTGATACCCCAGGCGAGAGCGTGGAATCTTACGGAGTATCATACAAAAAATCGTTCGTCGCTGCACATTATGTAATGAAGTTGATGATGACACTGAACAATTGCTCTACAGTAGTGAAGCCACAGATTCGATTTACAGTATCTGATTGTACTCTCCTGTCAATGAAATAGTTCTAAACTACAGTATTCTGGTGTTCCATTTAGCTCACCGAATGTGTCAAACGTGCATTCCCGGGTACAGATTCCTGATACCAAATCGTTCGAACTTTCACCCTTTAGAATCTCTCAAATTTTTACATCATCATTCAGTTACACCCTGCGTAGCCCTGTCGTTACTATGTCGTTTGTTAGGCGTTCTGCACCTATTTAAAGTGCTTGTGAGTACGCGGCATAGCGAAGTACAACCACTCGTGCACCCCTTCACACTGCCTCTGCCCTTTCATTGCCGTACAGTTTATTCAGCTGACTGGAGACAACAGTACGCAGCCCGGCAGGCTTTACGAGACTTCGGTAAACAATGACTATATGAAGAGCGACGGAACAATGTGGCATTCAAATGGACTGTAAGCCCGCAGATCCCATTGCCGTCCTCTTGGGCCACGTGACGCACTCAATTCGTTATATTTAAAGCACAATTCCACGCGTAAGTGATTGTCGCTTTCAGCGAAATAATATCTTTTTAATTGGCTCGTTTCATAACAGTTCCATTAAACGGTTTTAAGGGATTTCAGAAGGTGATTCAGAGACAAAATACTGTGCCACCTATTATTGTGCCAGAACGTCACAGTTAATGCTGCCTATTTTATGAACATGGTGTGTGTGTGTGTGTGTGTGTGTGTGTGTGTGTTCCAAACAATGAACAAACGAAAAATGAGGGGGTGATTGCCTTTTGCCGCAAACCCAATTTTCAGTATGCTTCTAGAATGAACATCGGTCGAAAAGATCGTTTCTGTTTTTATGATGCTCTTCAGCAGAGATATCCAACCCTTTAGCTTACCTGGGCCACACTGGAAGAAAAACGAGTATTTTTGGACCGCACTATTATACTTAACATTAATAATAAAACACGGGATGGACCGATGTGAGAGGAGCATCATGTGGCGGGAGTTTCAAATTGAAAGTAAACAACTAATCATGGCTTTACATAAACGGAATTCTTCCGTATGAAGATTCTGCGAATATTAATCTTCAGTTCCATCACATGGAGTAACTAAAATGATTTTGCGTTACTCCTTATTGGCAATATAGGGTGTTTCACGTACACAAATGCTCTCGCTGCCGATGCGAGAGGACAATTACTGCCTACTGGGGCTCTGATCAACGTATGACTATATTGTAGGTTGCTCGAGCACGTAGGTTATAGTTTAATTTTTGGCATTAGTAGCGCCTTGTCACAGAGCTGTACGCAAACTCACACTGAAAGCTTGCAAGGTGAAGGCAGTGCATTAAGTGACCAGTTCAGATACTTTTGCTAGACGTTAGTACTGTAATTGGTTTTGCATTCTGTAAGCAAGAGACACGTTGATCCCGAAAAACTGTTTCTCGCTCTCTCTCATATATATTCCTTCGGCTTGGCTGCACTTATCCGTGTACTCGTATGTGAAGTATGTGAACACGCGGAAAAGTCGATGCTGAAGTTCTGAAAAGCCTCACGTGTTACATCAAGAGGTTCTGTGTTATATGTACTCTGAGGTGCCGTATGCAGTTAGTGCAGCACAAATTTCTGGACCGATCTTTCACCACCTTACAGGAAAATGCAAGAGCACAAGCAGAAAATGCGTCTATGATAGTATTTCGAGGTGCTTTTCTTTGGCAGGATAGTTAATGGCTTTTGATAGACGTCGATTTTTGGAATCGTGATTGACAGATGCGAGCAGCGTGAGTTCCGATTTCCAAGCTTTGGTTAGATTCACTGTTGACAAGAAATCTTACAGTACCTGATAAACATTTCGCAATACACACGATGATCCATAGATGCTATTCAAGGCTTCTGTGTTTAGAGGAGACTTGGTAGATACAGTTTTGATAAGGAATCCGTGTGCGGTCTGTACATAAAATACGTTTAGTTATGGGATCACTTTCACATCTCCCGGTTGTAACGGGATATTCTCCTCTAGCATTATTTTTCTTCAACATTGGTTGTCGATACCAGTAATATTTTTCGAAATTTGGACAGGTCAGTATTATCTTTGTTGCTTCTCTGAAAGTTTCCATATAATTTTATATACAGTATGTTATATTTCAAGCTAAAATTTTTGAAAAGGAATTACTTTATAAAATATGTAAGTTTCAATGTTATAATTGATAAATACTAGTTCTGAATGTACAGTCAAAATTATTTTTTAGAGACATTTGGAATTAAGAATTATTTTCAGACTTAATATTTCTATTATTAATTGCGCAATCCTCTACTGTTTACTATCTTTATTTCTGGATTCATTTATGAAATAATAATCGAATTTAACAATGTAACGAAAATTGGTAGGAATCCATTCGTTAAGAAAAAATAGTAAACCCTTTGTAATATTGGTGTCTCCAAAGAGTATGAGAGTCGTAACCTTGCCTCTGATCTGATCGAACGTATTTTTGTATAATAGGTGCGAACAATGTAATTTCAGCTTTGTTAATGTCAAAAAACAAAATGCTTCTTAATATACCAAAATTTGAGAAAATCATTGGGAAATACATTTACATAAAAAAATCTGCAACAACAGTCTCCCAATTTATTTAGTTCAGACCAGCCGTGAGGGCCTGATGTTGGATTTTCAGTTTCAAGAATTAGACCCCTAGACAAGGAGAACTGGAGCCATCTCAGCATGACAAGCTAAGTGAACTTGAAAGTTTATTCTAATCTTCGCTCTCTCAAATCTTAGTAAAAGACTTTGCTTATTAATTTCTTGGAATGGGCATTGTTTAATATGGACAATACATGGAAGAAGGAAGAAGGGGGGAGTTCACACGCTTCATTGCACGCGCACGAAGTGAGAAGAGTGTGCCATCGTTTAGTCATTCCTGTAGTTATGAAATCATACACAGTTTTCGTCCAATTACAACACCGGCAGTGAGACACCGTTAAGTTTGTAACTAGGAGGACTGACTTTGGTGTTCCGCATACTTTACTTTGCAAAAGACGTCCCTCGTCACGGAGTAGAAGACAAACCGACGACGACTACTTGAAGCGTTGACCATGCCATGGGCCCCTGTAGCGGACACAGGTCCGACGTAATTTTCTCTGCCGTGTGTTATTGTGTAGCGTGAAGCACGAGATTTGAAAGCTATCCGATCTTCAAACTTATTTTACACCCAAATGGTTCATTTGCGGACATGGGTTGTTCACCAAAACTTTATCTATTAAGTCACTTTTACAGCCCCTACTATCAGCCTGTAATAGGAACTGTGAAACACCCTATGTAACTGTTTGTGGTTGCAGCACCCCGCTTCACTAATTCTCCTCATACATCCGGTAGCAACGGTATTCATCCTCGGCTATCCTCAAATATAGAGAAATTGAGTATTCGTCCTCTGAAATAAGTTCTTTCCGAAGAAATGTCAAGTTTTTCCTGTCCATCCGGCCACGCATCTATCGGGTTAAACTTTCCCGATGTAACACGTCATAACACGGAAACTAACTACCGTACGAGTACCAAACTAGGTAGATGAATTTCCAGAGAATGGGTGCATGATTTCCATGCGTCCCAGCGCCACCGTCCAGTTCCAACTATGGCCACCAGGTGCCGTGATCAGTCAGCACTTGTTGACGTGTCAACATGAGCTTGGACAATAGCAGCAAGAAAAAATGGAAATGAGCATTTGGCGGAATTGGCTGGGAGGCCCCTTACGGGGCAGGTTCGGCCGCCTTGGTGCAAGTCTTATTACATTTGACACCACATCGAGCGACCTACGTGGCGGATGGGGATGAAATGATATTGAAGCCCACACAACACCGAGTCCCTGAGCGGAGAAAATCCCCGACCCAGAACCTGGGCCAAGCCGTCACCCTGACCACTTAGCTATCGGGGTGGACCAAGGAGCAAGAGATTACTGGTGAAGCTCTACTACCAACACAACAGCAATGCCGCAGCTGCACTTCGAGAATATTGCCGGCTGAAAGGATTACGGAAACATGCTGTACGGAGCATGATGAAGTAGTTCGAATCCACTGGAGAACTGGGCGTTGCTCCGAGAAGAGGCCGGCGACCGGTTGCACCACAAGTGGTTGATGAGATCGCTGTTGCTATGGCAAACAACGCAATTCCCGACAGTCAGGCAGTGCGTATGTTGTGTCACGACAGTTGACCATACCGTGGTCCACTGTACGGAAGTTGCTTCGAACCATTCTCAAATGGTATCCATACAGTATCCAAACCCTACAACAGCTTGCACCACAGGACGTACAATGATATGTTGACTTCGCTCTCCACATTTTCGCAATGATTGAAGTTGACGAGGGCTGGTCCTGGACAATCCTATGGACAGACAAAGCTCATTTTTCTCTCACGGGTGAGGTGAACGCACATAACTGCCGAGTGTGGGGGTCTTCACATCCAGTCACTGTGCATGAAGTTCCTCTCTACGGTGAACTTGTCACTGTATGATGTGGCTTCACGGCAAAGTTCATCATTGGCCCATTCCTATTTGGACAGGTTGGCGCTCAAGGACCAAACACGTGTAATGCGACTGGCCAGCGAAATGCTTCTCCAGAATCTCATACTCGACCTACAGAAGAGAGACGCATTGCACTCAACAGTTTTCATGGAAGATGGGGCCCCACGTATATCACTCGTGAAGTTCACTTGCTTCTCTGAAACACATTTGGATACGATCGAATTATCAGCCGATCGTTTGCAAATGCTTGGCCGGCACGATCACCTGATCTCACTCCCTGCGATTTCTGGTTGTGGGGCTACCTAAAGAACTGAGTTTACCAGGGGAACATCCACACATGTGCTAATCTGAAACGCAGCACCTCAAGAGAAGTAGCCAACAAACCTACGGACACACTTCGTTCTGCTGTGCAGAATGCAATCCTGCGCTTTCAGGCTCTTCTAGACACTGATGGCCCCCATATTGAGCCCTTTTTGTAGAAGCAATGGTACCGGTATGTAATGGTATGATGTACCGTAGCAGCACATTAAAAGTGATTCAGTTTAATTGATTCTGCATTATTTCTCTTCCCAATGTCCTTGACATTAATATTACCAAGTTTGGTACTTATACGGTCATTAGTTTCCGTGTTATAACGTTTAAATAGGGAAAGTTTAATTATAACCACTCGGTATTTCTCACCCATGAGAGTTGTCTGGTTTCGTATTGTTCACTTGCAGTGGCTGCAGAGAAAGCAATAATTTCCGCTTCCCTTTCAGCACTCGACTCCGTGTCTGCGATACTGACATGTCTGCGATACTGATTCACGCCTAGTAGCGCATCTTAGCACATATGACATTTCCCATTCAATTTGAAACACTTACGTCAGGTATTTATTGCTGCTGCTGCTGCTCTTTCCGCTAATATGTCCTGTGCTCAACGGCCGCAGGGAAATCAATAATTTCTGACTTACTTTCAGCACCCGTCTTCATGTCTGCGATATCGAAGTACACCTGGTAGTGCATCTAAGCACAAAATACATTTCCAATTAAATTTGAAACACTTACGTCAGGTATTTCTTGCTACTGCTTAATATTCCCTGAGCTTTACACGAGTAGGCAGTGGAAGTAGTATTATATGACTTACTTCGCTCTGAGATACTTACATTTCTCCTCATTACGTGCACTGAATGATGATAAATATCGAAAGGAAGACATCTTACGGTTAGCTGTACGGCGCAATTTTGAGGCAGATGAACAAACGATGGGGAGGGCAAAAGAAAAGTGGAAGAGGGAGGGTGAAGTAGAAGATGGCAATGAAAAACTAGTATAAGAAGAAGAAGCGAATATGTTTTTGGCACTAACATTGCAAGAGTGTGAAGATTTATGAAAGACGATCGTATGCAGATTTGTGCTGGACTGTGTCAAGCAAGAGTTCCATAACATTCATATCTCATGGCACTGTTTTCAGCTGCTTGATGTAGTTATTCTCGTTATGCCAAGCGTCCCAACCCGCAGAAAGTGTAAATATATCAGCAATGAAACAAGGCAAACAAAATCGCGTTATTGTTGCAAGAGCATCTTCACAGTCTGTTGTATGTTTCGAAATGCATCATAAAAGAATTAATGAAATGTGTACCATTTACTTCATTGAAAAATCATATTCATCAAAATAAAAGAATGAACGGGCTAAGCAGCAATGAGGATGAAACGAAAAATGGGGATACGTCGGTAAAGGAGTGGTAAGGGGGGGGGGGGGGGGGGGAGAAGGCGATAGGTTTAAGTTTTCCCTGGACGGCAGTTACCTGAGTTAAGGCTATTGACTGAAGGTAGAGTTGATGGTTGGAAAGCTCCCTAGCGAATGCTGAAGGTATGTGTCTTTCACAAGAGTAACATGGGCCTACGTTAACCCATATATATTTTCCAAAAGTGAATCTGAGGCGCCTAAATTGCACGTAATTTTATAATGAGGTGTGAATGAAAGAACTTAAGCCCCAGAAAGTAATGATTCAGACAGGTTCTCCTTCTCTCTGAAACGATGATCGTTACAGAGTACAGGTAGCTCAATGAATAAAATTTAAAGTTACATGGAATAAATCTTTAAAATGAAGAAATCCATCAAAAACAAAGATTCGAACAGAGGCATTAGTTTCCTGCGTAGTCCTTACCAACTCAGCGAGCTCTTGTCTCCACATGATAGGTAATATTGACGTCACCGTAAAGAATGCCCTGTAAGTTGCAAGTACCTTTAGACTGTATGCTTGAAACGTCCATCAGAGCTAATCTTGCCACAGCGTGGCTCTGTTGTATAAAAGAACTTAGTATGCCAGTGTTCAAACTGCCAATTCTCAGACGACAAATTACATCTGAATTACAATTTACAGCAGTCTATGTGTGCTGAAACTGGACGGAGGATTCTCATTAACTTCAAACAGCTGGGGGTTGTGTTTGGCCACTGTACTCAACGAAAACCGTCACAGTGAGTACAAAAAGTTAGATATAAAACAGGTAATATTTAGTATTTGTAGGTCACCTAAATATAGGAAAATTGTAGGACAGTTAAGGGATTTTGAAATATGAGTATAAAATCTTTATGACGCACACAATCCACATAAAATTGACGGAAGACTATGGTTTCTAACATACTAACACTGTGGGGGGGGGGGGGGGGGGAGGGGTGGGGAGGGGGGGGGGGAGAGCAAATTACACGAGACACGGTGTGTAGAGAAAACCCAGTAAGATTTCCGCGTCTGGGTAGCTCGCAGATTCAAAGTTAACCTGACAAAAGAGACTAAAAGTTATACTCAAAGAGGCAACAGAAGTTAAGTGACAGAACAAGGAAGTTGCAAGCAGCTCAGTATATCAACTGGGCTACTGCAATTGCGACAATTCCCCAAAATCAGCTAGGGTATGCCAGTCTGCACCAGATGACAGCTGGGAGATGAGTAGCTCAGAAATTTCCTCCTCTTCCAAAACAATAGCTCTAAGCACTATGGGACTTAAGATCTGAGGTCATCAGTCCCCTAGACTTAGAACTACTTAAACCTAACCAACCTAAGGACATGACACTCATCCGTGTCCGTGGCAGGATTCTAACCTGCGACCGTAGCAGCAGCGCGGTTCCGGACTGAAGCGCCTAGAACCGCTCGGCCACAGCGGCCGGCCCTTCTCTACCCTCAGCTCCCCAAACTTCACTAAACTCCACATACGGGGGATGACTCAGTGTTGTTGCCAATGTGACAATCCAGTAGGTCACTTACGTCACTAAAAACATGTGAACGGAGCAGAGATTTGCAACTGTTGGCACACAAAACGCACCTTCAGAAACAAGAGATTAGTATTGGCCTTGAGGAGTGTCCCACCTATTGGCAATGGCAGGGCAACTCGTACGATTTTATGCACCAAAATTTTGGAGCGAAAGCGACAGACTTCCCTATGTTGTTCGGTCGGTGTTACGGCATCCTCTCATTTCATATCCATACAGAAAAGGCGAAATGTGACTCTCAGATATTCCCTGGACCAGCAGTGGTCGCACAGCAGTCATTGGTGTTAGGGAGGACAGACGGTGGATATAGTCAGCACAAGCGTGGAGTGCGCCACGGCCTCACATCCGCGAAACTGCTCCACTCCACGAGGATGTCCACGTCTCCTAATGAGTTGCACTGACCGATTTCTGCCAATAAACAGAAACCAGAGGCCACACCGATAGTGCACCTTCCTAGCGAGAAAAACGCAAATATCTTCTCCGAAGCTGATATGCCCGGTACTCTCAATAGTATAACCACGAAATAGTGGCAGAAAAATGAAACAATATGCCATAGCAATACTCGTATATGAAAGTCATATCACAGTGCGATAAAATGTCAGAGATGATGAATGGGAATGAAATAGGCTCTTTTTTTTTTAGCGTTCAGGTAAAGTTCTTTGAAGTGACTCGGGAGAACTATAAAATATATGGATTCAGAATCAGTCTTGTAACTTTGGTCTGCACTGTCGTCTTCAACAACCTAAGTCTGACATAGCTAACACCGAATATGCTGCAGTCGCTGACTGGAACGCCACGAGCAAAACCTCTAAGCGTTCGCGTATTGTCAGTAAATCAATGGTAGCGCAGAACCAGCTTCGATTGTGCTCTCGGATGGCAAGTGCCCTCGGACAGCCGCCTGTTATAACAAAACAAGCGTTCATCGTGATTCGGAGCACCGTCGTATTTGAAGTCGTAGTGTTCGCAGTGCTCGTAATTACTTGAACCGAGAAGTCCAGCGCGGCCCGTAATTCTGGGAACGGGTCTCGTGGAACAGGTAGGTAGGAGGGGAGGGGAGGGGGAAGCGGCACGGAGGAAACAGAAGAACGGCGACAGCGCCCGGAGGACCGTCCCCGCTCGCCTGGAAGCAATTATTTTTGACGGCGGCAGTCGATTGTTCCCGACGACAGTCGATAAACGGCGGAGGGCGCCGCCCGACTTGGAGGGCTGCCCTCGAGGGCCGGCGGCTGT
Organism: Schistocerca americana; assembly: GCF_021461395.2. NCBI lineage: Eukaryota > Metazoa > Arthropoda > Insecta > Orthoptera > Acrididae > Schistocerca > Schistocerca americana. The sequence goes on along the minus strand of NC_060123.1, from coordinate 630,458,202 downwards.
CTTAAAGGGCTTCTGCAGAAGGGCCACGCAGGGCCGGGGCTGTCGGCTAATGGTCAGCGGCCACGCTTGGCGGCGTTAATCGAGGCCCCGTCCTACAGAGTACAGGGCCCTGAGGTCTCGGTGCATCAGCTGCACGAATACGCCTTCTAGACTGTGTAAGGTTTATAGTTTATTTCTGGCACTCAGGATGATTCTTTTCGAGTGCGTACAAACCCTAAGGATTGATCGATAAGAGGATATCGAAAAAAAAAGGTCTAATGAACTTACGTCTGGAAGTGCATGGTTTCCATGCTACAGACCATTTACTCAATAATACGTTGTTACAGAGGCTGCGGTCTAATACGCGCTGTACCACTCAGCCACAGTTACAGCACTCTTGGAAAATACGAGGGGCGTTCAGAAAGTAAGCTCCGATCGGTCGCGAAATGGAAACGACTATGAAAATCCGATAAAGCTTTGCACAGATGTGTTGGGTAGTGTCTCTAGTATAACCCCAGTTAGCATCACGTCGCTCTTCTCATTTCTGAGCTCGCAGTGAGTGCGTAAATATGTCTAGAAAATATTGTCTGCCGCCAAGTACGAGGGCCTGGTGAGAAATTTCGCCTGAAGCTATGCAGCTAACATTACATAACTGTCGTGTTGTTTCTTCTTCAAGACAATTCTCAGCCGCATTCTGCAGGGGCAATGAAGATGCTCCTGCATCGTTTTCAAATGGAAATGTGAGATTACCCACAATACAGTCCGCAATTGTCTCCCCCTGAGTTTCATCTCTGGTCACATGAACCGCTGTCTTTGAAGACATTTTGACACAGGTGTAGGCCAGCGTGGAGAATTGGCGGAAAGCACTGGCGGCTGCCTTCTATGATGAGGCTATTGAAAAGTTGGTACAACGCTGTGACAAAAGTCTAAGTCAGAACGGCGACTACGTAGAGAAGTAGCTGAAAGGTGTAGCTAATTGTTACAAGTAAAACATTTCTGATGTTCACTGTGGTTTCAATTTGGCAATCAATCGGAGCTTACTTTCTGAACAGGCCTCGTAGTTTCCATGTTCCTCCAACGCATGCGTGTACGCGTCCTGCCGGCCTGAGTGACCGAGCGGTTCTAGGCGCTACAGTCAGGAACCGCACGACCGCTACGGTCGCAGGTTCGAATCCTGCCTCGGGCATGGATGTGTGTGATGTCCTTAGGTTAGTTAGGTTTAAGTAGCTCTAAGTTCTAGGGGACTGATGACCTCAGCAGTTAAGTCCTATAGTGCTCAGAGCCATTTGAACCATTATTGTACGCTTCCTAGAGTGTTCCGCCTCACACGTTCACATCGGCCAGGCTACATCCGAGCAGTGTCAAAGGCAGCATAATACGATGCTCCAGCGTCTCCACTTTTTGAATGGGCTCTGCATACAAGATACTTTTGACATGGCCTCATAACCAGAAATCGCACGGGCTGAGATCCGGTGAACGAGCAGGCCATGCAAGTGGACTCTCTCGTCCGATCCATCGACCAGCGAAGACACGATTGAGTTGTGTCCAGACTTAAACGGTGAAGTTGGATGGCGCACCATCAATCAGCTGCCACATAACCCTTCGAATCGTCAGTGGCACTTCTTGCAACAGGGGACGCGAAGTCACCCGCAAGAAACGCCGGTAGTTCCGGGCTGTTGGGCGACGCGGAAGGAAGACTGGTACCAAAATAACGTTGCCAATTATCCCGGCCCACACATTTCCCTGCACCGATGCTGATGATTCTCTGTCACCATATCATAGGGGTTCTACGTACTCTACCACAGATGACTCATGCAAGTTGAAGATAGAACTCCGCGTAAAGGTGGACTCAACTGTGAATAGGATGCATGCCACAAATCCCGGAATCCTGGTTGCCTGGTGAAGAAACCAGTGACAAAACTCCTCCCGATGTGGAAGGTCTGTCGCTCGTAGGCCCTACACACGCTGTAAGTGATAAGGGTAGAAACAATTGTAATGAATCCTCCACACGGTCGTCTGGCTTCCCCTGTAGAGGCTGGCCTACTGCCCGGTACTGACACGGCTGTCGCCTTCCACAGTGTTAATCACATTTTCCTCCAAGTCTGGTGTCCTTCACGATTTCCAGCTTCCTGAAACGACCCTGCCTCAGACAAACGGCAAAACACCTTTGCAAACATTGAATTCTGTGGTTATTGTCGGTGGGGATAGGTCTCCGGATACAAGCTTGCTGCCCGCCGCCCTTTTCTACTCGTATTTGCCGTTCCGTAAGCTCTCGGCAAATAGCAAAGCTCAGCAAGCTCTCTATTCGAATACAGAACCATTGTGTACAACGCTGTGTGACATACACTACAAGGTGAGTCAGCAAGAGAAGTGAATCAGACAAAACATTACTAATTACTATGGCAGGAGAGGGCGCTAGAGCATGACGTATGAGGAACAGTACCACCCTCTAGGAGGAAACCATACATACTGTAACTATGGCAGCATGGTACAGCGCGTGTTAGACCTCAGTCTCTGTAACAAAGTATAACTGAATAAATGCTCTCTAGCATGGAAATCATGCATTTCCGGACATAAGTTCATTAGACCTATTTTGTTCCGTATTCTCTCATCGAGAAATCCCTAGAGTTTGGACACGCCCGCCGAGAGGGGTTAGCTGAAACTTGAATCTGCGATCGCAACGACCTGATCGGCTACCTTCAGTGCTAAATAACTATGAAACGGCGCAACGTGTGAAATTTTTTTTCTGAGCATTTGTGTCTCAGTACGACTACATTGTATAGTATTGCATTGTATTGTATAGAGCTGGAGGCCTATACACGACGGAAAGGCTTCGTCCCCACCGTAACCCTCAGTGGTTCACAGCGTCACGACAGGCTACAGCCGTCCACTCACCCCACCGCCTCCCCACACCAGACCCAGGGTTATTGTGCGGTTCGGCCCCCCAGTGCCCCCATCCCCCCTTTATAGAATTATCACTCCTGTACGATTTGCAGCAATTAATCATTTTGCGGAGTATTCATTGTTACAAAAACTAATTTTTATGAAGGTGATTGTAATGGATGATGAATTTCAGTGTTTTCAATACAGTTTTTCAAAGATCTGTTTCCATTTAATTATTTCGCTAGTTCAAATTTTACCTCAATAAAAAATTTCATACTTTCTGGCCATGTGTGTGGCCGCAGTGTTCTCTGCGGAGTACAGTGGCCAAAGTCGAAGCATGCTCTACGTAGAATAGTTTCAAGTTCCTGCACTGCACTGTGCAGGGTTTCCTGTCCTAGGCAGCTTGCTGCTGCGCTATATTTTTTGTGGTCATTACTTCGAGCAGAACTGAATCTCCGTTGGAACAAGTAAGCCATGAAATGTTTGGGTCAGTTACATTACACTCAGGATACAGTGAGACAATTCAGTGCTAAGTTTGCTTTTCAAAATTACTATCTTGTTCAGCTTAGGTAAGGATAAGTTCAGATTTCATTTCATGTATAGACTGCTTCATTTCACAGTGCAGTGTTACCTTTGTGTGTACCGTATTCAGTACTGCAATTTGTTCAGTGAAATTGCGTAGGTTAATTTACAGCACATTTTTATGGAGACTATTTCGTGATTTATTGTTTCAAAATTCGTTTACTAATTTTATGTAGTATTTTCATTCTGTTAGCTTTGTGCGATGCAAGTGTAACTCACGAATTGTGATGTCACGCGCTGTAGCACTGCTCAATCCTGCACAATACGTAGTTCCACAGGACTGTTTATTTAGTTTACAGTTTTGGCTTTCTAATTAATTTGGTTGGAGTTAATTAAGATAAAAATTCATTTTAAGTTTTGGTGACTCATTTACCATACAGCGTTTCCGTAACTGCACCCCTTGAATTGTTCTGCATTACATCACAAATACACGAAATTAAACGTAGGAAACCAGTCCAGGAATAGTTCACAACAGAAAGAAACATTTTTATGTATAAAAGAGACACTGGCCTACTACAGGCTGTTTCTGCGTTCTGCAGAAATTATATTGTCATCAGAAACGCTTCTTAATATTGTCACAGACAAAAAATGCACCTCCTAGAAAACAAAACTAAGACGACATAATACAGTGGACAAGTTGGAGCAACAAAGAAGTACCAGAATGTGGAGCAGATCTCAGAAACCACGAAGAAAAGTAGACTGGCATTTCTTGGAGACCTGCACAAAATGGAGAAAAACTAGACTATCCAAACAAATATTGGATTATCTCTGGAACAAGGAAGCCACCACAACGTGGAATGAAGAAACTGGAGGAGACCTCGAAAGGTTAACACCACAGAAGCCCTCCTGTTAGAACAGAACATGTTCGGAAACAGAATACAAATTTTGGAAGGGTTTCAACTCGAAAGAAGTAGTACAAACATCTCACGGAAGAATAAAAGCAACAGCACATTGCCTGTATGAAGTAGTGCAGGAAACAGAGAAAACTCCGGACAAAGAGGGCAAAATGAATTTGTAAAATGATCGTGCGCATTCACTTCACCTATCCAAACTTTGTCATTCCGTATTCTGATCTGGCATTGCCTTGCATGAACTACCCGAAAGTTTCTTCCTCAGTGGTTAGTTCTCTGGAAAAATGCTGCAGTATATTCCATGTTCATATAAATACCGTGCAAGCTACTGCGAAGTGCCTGACAGCGGGGATTTTTCAGTTATTAGAACTTCATCCCGTTCGACTCACGATTGAGCGCGGAAGAATGATTCCTTAAACGCCTCTGTACGCACTGGAACTATTCCGGTGTTGTTTTCTCTACCCCTAAGAGACCGAAAGGTATAGGGTTGTAGTATATTCCTAGATTCCGCACTTAGAACTGGTTCTTGAAACTTTATAAGTAATGTTTCCCGGGCTACCTTGCGTATATCTTCAAAGCTGTGCCATTTCAGTTTTTTCAGGATCTCTGAGGCAGTCTCTCATGGGCCAAACAAACCTGCGGTAATTCGTGCTGCCCTTCTTTGTAGACGGTCAGTAACACCCGTTAGTCTATTTCGAAGGGGTGCACATAGTTGAGCAGTTGTCCAGGATGCTTTTCGTGACTTTTGTAAGAAATTTTCTTTGGAGATTGACAGCATTCCCTTAGAAGCCTATCAATCAACCGTGATCATTCGCGACCTCCCGAGGATATCACGAATATAAAATTAGAGAGATTCGAGCGTGCGCGGAGGCTTTCCGGCAGTCATTCTTCCCGCGAACCATACGCGACTGGAACAGGAAAGGGAGGTAACGACAGTGGCACGTGAAGTGCTCCGCCACACACCGTTGGTTGGCTTGCGGAGTATAAATGTAGATGTAGATGTAAAAGTGTGTCATGTGCTTTACGTACGGCTAACACTGTGAAAGTTGCATTTCGTATTACATGTATTAGTATGGGATGACGATTCCGGTTGTGATTGATTGATGCTGTACTCGTAGGATGCGTGTTTTCATTTTACGAAGTTGGCGATTTTACATTTCTGAATATTTAAAGCGAAATGCCAATCGTTGCACCACTTTGAAATCAGAAAGATCTGATTCGATATTTCTGCAGCTCTTTCTCAGAAAGTACTTCAATATAGAAAACGGTATCACGCGCAGGAAGTTTGAGGCTACTTTCAAGTTTGCCTGCCAGGTAGTTAACATACAACATGAAGAGAAAGGGCTACACTATGCTTGAAGTTACTTCAACATCTCCATCTCAGATAACGTGCTTCGTCTTTCCTATCAAGAAATCCTCAATCCATTGACAAATTTCTCTTGATACGCCTTACGATGAAAATTTCAAAGTAAACACAAGAGTGGCACTGCGTCCAAAGATTTCCAGAAGTCGAGAACTACCTGCCTGCCTTGATACACGTGAGAAAAGCGTGAACTGAATTTCACATGTTGGATGTTTCCGGAATCCATGCTGATTGGCGTTCTGTACGCGATACCTCAGTTCTTTTGCCTTAGGGAGAGCTGAAAGGATTTGTAACTGATTAACGTCAGAGATATTTGGCGGTAGTTTTGTGGAACATTTCTGCTGTCATCCTTGAAACCCGGTTTGACCTGCTCACATTCCTATTGTGGGTTATGATTTAGTGGAGGAAGGTCGGTCGAGTACTTTATGTTGCACTAGCTGCTAGCCACACTCCGGTACTGGCGTCACCCAGAAGCAGCTGACACAATTGATGAGTATTTTCAGACCACCACAGTCGCTTCTCCTGCGAGCACACGTGCACCGATAAATGGAGCCATTCTTAACTGGGGGGAAAATGAGGATATTTCAGGATCATGCGCAGACTTTCACAGATGCTGGGGGAGGGGACCGAACAAGCGACGTTGTCGGATTAGGGAAGGAAGTCGGCCGTGCACTTTCAAAGGAACCATCCCGCCATTTGCCTAAAGCTATTTAATGATATCACAGAAAACCTGAATCAGGATGACTGGACGCGGGATTGAACCGTCGTCCTCCAGAATGCGAGTCCAGTGTGCTAGCCACTGCGCCACCGCGCTCGGCTTTACAGTTGTTACGGAGCACGTAGATGATGATGTTAATCTCCATTGTTAAGTTGATCTTTAGTTCCACCAGCGGACTGTAGCATGTACAGCATATTATTTTTTTTCCTTTACTCTTGCTTTCAGTTACACCGTTGGAATTAGTCTGGTGACGATAGATTGGGAGAACAAGAGTACCGTAAGACTTTATGTACGACTCAATCCCTAAAAAATTCGCTTCAGAAATGTATTGACATCTGTGACAAGTGTCAACAGTAACCTTGAGTCATCAGTAACGATCATCTGCCTGAAGAACCTAGGAAACTATGTAATGGTGTTTCGGTGCACAACACTGTTCTCTGAACTTCCTAAGAGAATAGTTCCCACTACTCGACACCGCGTTTCGCCACACCATACCCAATTTTTCTGACAATCGAAGTGTTTCCATGGAAGACAAGTGGATTGTTGGTTGACCATATTCACATATACGTACGTGAAACCATGCCATATTAATGAAGCGAACGCGGTCCATTTCTGCGATCCCGCGGATGTCAACAAATGACCGAAATCATGAACAGTGCACAAGAGGCTTTTACTTTATCCGGCGCCTTCTATTCCTACACCCTACGAGCCTGATAGGCGCGACATTTTAACCTCCGCATCGCTTTCTGAACACCACAATACCAGATCTGGAACTGCAGAAAGTCTTTTCAGAAACTGCCAGGAAGTTTCATATCAGCGCACACTCCGGTGTAGAGTGAACATTTCATTCTGGAAGTCTCTTCAGGCTTTCTGAAGGCAAACGCAGCATCTCACATCACTCATCGCAGCTGGTTTAGCGTCCGTGAAAAAGGTCGGCCTCCCAGAAACGGGTGATTAACTCGCTATTGTTAAACTGTTCGGCACTGCGGCATCTGGTATTACCCACAATGCGCGTCTGCAGCACGTTCGTACGAACTACTGGCGAAATAGTGTTCAGCAAAGAAACCTCGCAACTTCTGGAAAAACATGTTTACCAAGCAGTGAACTGGGCCGTACTGCAGATTTCATGCGATATGTACCCGTTACATTGATGTCTTCTTATGTTGTCGGTACTAATTTGCAGTGGCCCATCTAACGAATACAACGCAACTTCTAATTATAGACGCATGCGTAACTTCTCGATAGTTCTGTACTATACAATTACAGCTTCAGTGGGGCTTCATCTCCAAGTCTGTTACACAACACAGGTTTTAGACAATAAGTACTGCATTCATGTTGACCCACTTGTTCAGCCATAGCTTGGAACTTCTGCAGTTTTCTATTTCTTTTGGCCACTGAAAGGCGCGGAATATATCATCGATAGACTCACTTGAAAAATAAAAGAATGGGGGAAGTTTGTCGCACGTAAGAAAGAAAAATGTTGCATAGCCCTAATGTGAAAGTCCTGTCGGAAACCACAAGCCTTCTTAAGAAAGAAACGGAGCATGATCTTGGTTTCCCGGACGAGTGATTCACTCGTAATTTGGTGCTCTGGAGACAATAGGTAGAGATTGGTAACCGGCGATGCATTGCTGCGTATTTATACGGCCATTAGTGAATCACGCTGACGTACCTGGTACTAAGGAAATGCTTTTCTGAGAACGGACAATGGCTGCGTCACCACAGTGGTTAGATTTTACGGTTGAAGAAGTTTTGTGTGATTCTCAGACTGCGGGAGAAGAGAAAGGCTTGCAGGTGTCTTTGAATTCGAACGAAGAGTTCAAGGGGCTCTAGCTTCCAGAAAAGTGAAGTTGGTTACTACAAATGTGGACAGGATCTACACATTCAATGACAGATTACCGTTACCGTCAAACAGGCGAAACGCTGGGCTGCTACGATCCCTTATTAACACATTGCAGGTGAATATTAGCGGCCTCGGAGGTGCTGGGGCGGCGTCCAAAAGCAGAACTCACTGGTTTGATCCTCTTCTGTGAGTTTTGATAGGGCCGTTACTGGCTATTCGTGTGATACCCTGGTGTAATGTCTCTCTCTCTCTCTCTCTCTCTCTCTCTCTCTCTCTCTCTCTCTCTCTCTCTCTCTCCCTCTCTCTCTCTTTGTGTGTGTGTGTGTGTGTGTGTGTGTGTGTGTGCGTGTGTGTGCGTGTATACAAATCAATAATGCACTAACAGTTTGAAACGTCCCCTTAGAAAACTTAATGAATTACTATGCAGATAAACCTCTTACATTATTTGATTTTGAAACAGCTGAGCAGTACTGAACGTACTCAGACATTTCGCTTTTTACCTATTCTGATCAACACTAAACTGACACACAATATTTTTAGCGCAACGCAGTCTGACTTTCAATAATCCCTACAAATAATGGCCATGACTAACATTAACTTATACCTTTCATGAATCACTTACCTGACAAAAATTTTCGTTACTTGAACTACTGCAATACAGCGAGCGCCACTACTGCCAGCTAAATAAAAGATTCAAACTACTGAAGGCACTAACTACTGATAGGCATAGTTAGCAAGTGAAAGATTTTGATAGAGAACAAACAATGTATTTACCTTAATAGTGTTCAAAAGTCATAATATATAAAGCAGTTCCTGACTTTCAGTCTTACAAATTTACTGTCTCTGATGGACACACGTCCCGATCATCCGCTCTCAAAACTCCGCCATCACTCTCCCCACATCCACCACTGCTGGCGGCTCACCTCCAACTGCGCAAAGCTACGCGCTGTTAACAGCCAACTGCCCAACACTACAATGGCGAATATTACTCCAACATTGCAAACCAACCACAGAATTCACACAGCACAGTCAGTGATTTTCATATAGAGCGCTACATGGCGTTACCAACATAAAAACCTAAGCCCGCATCTCGTGGTCGTGAGGTAGCGTTCTCGCTTCCCACGCCCGGGTTCCCGGGTTCGATTCCCGGCGGGGTCAGGGATTTTCTCTGCCTCGTGATGGCTGGGTGTTGTGTGCTGTCCTTAGGTTAGTTAGGTTTAAGTAGTTCTAAGTTCTAGGGGACTTATGACCACAGCAGTTGAGTCCCATAGTGCTCAGAGCCATTTGACCCCATTTGAAAAACCTAAACAGCGTACTTACAAGTTGTAGTAGTGTTCAAACAACTCCTTCACCTGAATGAGATAAGGAAATGAACGAATGAAAGCAAACTGTTGGGTAAAAGTGTAGGTACTTGTTGGTACCGTTCACAGATTAATAGCGCCATTAAGTCACTATATTCGTGTGCGCACCTCGTATTCCTATTCCACCTCCGTCTACTATACTTACTTCTTAGCATGCACAACTAAGAGGTTTGTTCCGACCTGAACTTTCTGAATAGCAGCTGAAACGTAAACAGATTGCAAAGATTGTTACTTTGAATACCAAACTGTTGTTGTGTGGTGTAGAACACAACTTCATCAGTTTTTTGTAGTTTATTAATATACTTGCAGTACTAAATGAAACATTGTCTCCAGTAAACGTGGTGGCAGTAAATTTCAGTGTGCACTGGCGGTTCTATCACAAAACGTGCACTATTATACGTTCTGCTCTACAAAGAAAAGCCTCGTTGTGCAAGACAACTGAGGACACTAACATCCCAATGTGTCCATACTGGCCGACCGGAGTGACCGGTTCTAGGCGCTACAGTCTGGAACCGCGTGACCGCTACGGTTGCAGGTTCGAATCCTGTAGTTCTAAGTTCTAGGGGACTGATGGCCTCGGAAGTTAAGTCCCATAGCGCTCAGAGCCATTTGAACCATTTGACCATACTGCTTATTACGGAGACACAACACCGTGATTCCAATACAACATCGATTTATTTCTTACAAAATGAACGTACATCATGGAATACGCAACGCAGATCTAGTCATATCAACCATCATCAGAGCGTCTATCATTATGAGCATCAATCTGCAGGTCCTTCCCACCCTGGTCAACCTCTAGAGGAATGACCAGCTGAACCGAAAGCGGGATTAAGGATGGTTCCGGAGTTCGTAGGGTTACAGTTCGTATCTTCCCATCTCTTCCCTCATGAAGGCCTTCTATTAGCGCCTTCCCTCACATATGGTGTGGACGAACTTCGTCCTGTAGATGAACGACATCTCCCAGCTGGAGACTTTCTGGACCCGTCCTTGGTTGATGAACTGCATGGACATTTTTGAATGGGATTAGGTACTCTTTCTTCCACCTTCTGCTGTCTTTAGAACTCTTTGGACAAATACCTTGTAACTGGTGATTCTGGACCTGTGGGTAGAGAGTGAGTCGGTTATCTACAACCAAACATGCAGGCATCAGTGCTTCAGATTCCTCTCCCTCTTATGTTATTGGTATTGAGTTCAGTGCCGATTCCGATTAGTACAGTGTTGAGACCTTCTTCGTAAAACTGCGGCCTTCCTAAAATCTTCGCCAAGGGGCGTTTGACAGAACTCATCGTCCCTGCCCATCATCCTCCCCACCAAGAAACATACGGGGCGACGAATTTCAGTATGATAATTTTCTAGGCGCGATACTCCTGCCTCTTTCTTACATGAAAGCCAGCTAGAACTCCTTCAGCTCTTTGTGTGTGAAATGGAAGATAGTAGAGTTTCCAGTATAAATCATGCTGGCCTCCTGAACTTCCCACGTACCTTTGCAGCTCCTGAAGGAAGCTGTCAGCTGGCATATCTGAGCACAGTGCCGAGTGCTTGACGATGCGCACCTGAACAGAGCAATGTATGCCTTTTTCGCAATAAGTCCTTGCTTGACGTATAATGGGCCAGCAAAGTCGATGCCTGCGACTTCAAATGGTTTCAGTGGTCAGACTGTTTCAGCTGGTAACATAGCCTCTATCTTTTTTAGCAAAGTAAATCTCGCCGTCTTTCATGTTATGCAGCGGTGCAGAATGTATTTAATTGCCTGTTGAGCTGTAAGAATCTAGGATTCTGCTTTCAGTTCAGGTAATACTGTATTTGCTCCAAGGTGGTGCAGGCGAATTGAGTCTGCTGCAGCAGTAAACTGGTAAAATGATGCTGTCCATCGAAACTTATTAGGTGATGTTGATCTCCAGGTAATTCCACGAACTACGGACCTCCATGAGACAAATAAAACAATTATCCAAAAGCGGAAATTTTCCAATGAATCAGTCTGTCGATTGGGGTTTTAATAGACAAATGTGTCGTGGAATTACAAAACCACAGCACTAATGTCGTTTTGCAGTAGGATTCTGGAACATACACTAGCCAGCACGTATTCAAAAAATATCGTTCTCAAGAAGTAATGAGTGCCGTCGACAGAAGATATCAAATTGATTCCACATTTTTAGAATTCCAGAAGCCTTTCGACACCGTTCCTCACAAGCGAATTCTTATAAGATTACTCGCCTGTGAGATATCGTCTCAGTTGTGCCACTGGATTCGCGATAGCCTGTCATATCGGTCACACTTAGTAGTAACCGGTAGAAAGTCAAGAAGTAGAAGATAAGTGAATCTGGCGTTCACCATGGATGTGTTATAGGCCCTTCACTGTTCATGATGTACATCAACTATTTAGGAGACGATCTGAGCAACCCACTTGGACTGTTTGTAGATTATGCTGTCATTTACCAACTTATAAAGGCAACGGATGATCAAAAAATTGCAAAATTGTTTAGAATAGGTATCTGTATGATGTGAAAAGCGGAAATTGACTCTAAACAATAAAAAGTGTGAAGTCATCCACTTGAATACTAAAATTATTCTCTAAATTTCGCAATTGCGAATAACTTAAATTGGAACGATCATGTAGCTGATGCTGCGGGGAACGCAAACCAAAGACTGCGATTTATTGGTAGGACACTTAGAAAATCTAATAGTCTACTAAAGAGTCTCCTTATTGTACGCTTGTCAGTCCTCTTCTGGAGTACTGCTGTGCGATGTGGGATCCGCATCAGATAGGATAGACGGAGGACGTCGAAAAAGTTCATAGAAGGACAGCTCATTTTGTATTTTCGCGAACTAGGGGAAAGAGAGAATGTCCAGGATATGACACGCGAATTGGTTTGGCCATCATTAAAACAAAGGGGTTTTTCGTTGCAGCACGATCATCTCATAGTATTTTTCACCTAATTTTTTCTCAGAGCGTGAAAATATTTGTTGGCGCCACGTTACGTAGGGAGAAATGATAATTATAATAAAGTAACAGAAGTCAGAGCTCACAAGGAAAGATTTAAGTGTTCGTTTCTCCCGCGTGCTGATTGTGAGCAAAACGGTAAACAGAAAATGCTTGAAGATGGTTTGATACCAAGTACACTACTGGCCATTAAAATTGCTACACCACGAAGATGACTTGCTACAGACGCTATATTTAACCGAGAGGAAGAAGATGCTGTGATATGCAAATGATTAGCTTTTCAGAGCATTCACACAACGTTGGCGCCGGTGGCGACACCTACAACGTGCTGACGTGAGGAGAGTTTCCAACCGATTTCTCATACACAAATAGCAGTTGACCGGCGTTTCCTGGTGAAACGTTGTTGTGATGCCTCACGTAAGGAGGAGAAATGCGTACCATCACGTTTCCGACTTTGATAAAGGTCGGATTGTAGCCTATCACGATTGAGGTTTATCGTATCGCGACATTGCTTCTCGCATTGGTCGAGATCCAATGACCATTAGCAGAATGTGGAATCGGAGGGTTCAGGAGGGTAATACTGAACGCCGTCCTGGATCCCAAAGGCCTCGTATCACTAGCAGTCGAGATGACAGGCATCTTATCCGCATGGCTGTAACGGATCGTGCAGCCACGTCTCGATCCCTGAGTCAACAGTTGGGGACGTTTGCAAGACAACAACCATCTGCACGAACAGTTCGACGACGTTTGCAACAGCATGGACTATCAGCTCGGAGACGATAGCTGCTGGTACCCTTGACGCTGCTTCACAGACAGGAGCGCCTGCGATGGTGTACTCAACGACAAACCTGGTTGCACGAATGGCAAAACGTCATTTTTTCGGATGAATTCTGGTTCTGTTTACAACATCACGATGGTCGCATCCGTGTTTGGCGACATCGCGGTGATCGCATATTGGAAGCGTGTATTCGTCATCACCATACTGGTGTATCACCCGTCGTGATGGTATGCTGTGCCATTGGTTACACGTCTCGGTCACCTCTTGTTCGCATTGACGGCACTTTGGACAGTGGACGTTACATTTCAAATGTTTTACGACCCGTGGCTCTACCCTTCATTCGATCTTTGCGAAACGCTACATTTCAGCAGGATAATGCACGACCGCATGTTGCAGGTCCTGTACGGGCCTTTCTGGATACGGAAAATGGTCGACTGCTGCCCTGGCTAGCACATTCTCCAGATCTCTCACTAATTGAAAACTTCTGGTGAATGGTGGCCTAGCAACTGGCTCGTCACAATACGCCAGTCACTACTCTTGATGAACTGTGGTATCGTGTTGAAGCTGCACGGGCAGTTGTACGTGTACACGCCATCCAAGCTCTGACTCAATGCCTAGGCGTATCTAGGCCGTTCTTACGGCCAGAGGTGGTTGTTCTGGGTACTGATTTCTCAGGATCTATGTACCCAAACTGAGTGTTCACATGTCAGTTGTAGTATGATATATTTGCCCAATGAATACCCGTTTATCATCTGCATTTCTTCTTGGTGTGGCAATTTTAATGGCCGGTAGTGTACTTACTTCTGAATTGCAGAGTATCATGTGTATGTAAATGTGGAAAGGTGAAGACAGTAACTCTGTACACTGCCACGTTTTCCTTGCAGCTGCTATTCAAATGGTAAGTTGTCACGTCCTGTATCTGAGAGTAAGAGCCTGAAGACGTGGCACAAACTGAATCTTAGCACCTCAGACATTTTTCTTTGGCAATGAAGACGCGAGTACGTGCACAGATGGCCGCCTAATTGTCGGTACATCATCCGCGCAACGGCGCGGAGTCGCTGTGAGGGAAGATGCGCAGCTGGCACCGCACAACGCAGACCCCCCGCGCGCCGTGCTTTGTTTGCGACCACGAGAGGCAGACACTACAGCCGTCCGCAACGCGCTCCCCCATAAGAGCCGGCACATACGCAGCACCTCCACCACTCCACGTGCTTTACAACCGCATCTAGCTCTTTTACTCCTCGAGCCATATACGGCGTCTGCAGGGAGCAAGGGGAGGGGGCTTGATAAAAGTATTATTTGCTACTCCCTTGCACTCTCTCTCTACTTCCTGCTCCACACCGCATTGTTTCCCGTAGGACAGATCGTCCGTCATCTCCCACGTATGCTCTGACCTCCTGTTCTTATCCGTGTGAACCTTGAAAGTTTCCCGTACATCTGCAGTTTTTAATCATAGCACGTGGTGCCATAATTATAGGGTAAAAGACCTGAAATTCGTACAAGAAATCTTTGCTGCCATCTGATGCAGAGACTAAACCGACGCTGGTCACGGTGAAGCACATCGTTTTGGGAAAATGTGACTGGTTAAGTTTCCTTTCTCTGAGATAATTTCCGTAAACACCTCAGATATTCTGTTGTCTTAATGGCCAACTTAATAACACAGTCTGTTTTTTTTTTTTTTTTTTTTTTTTTTTTTTTTTTTTTGCTCACCGACAGAATGTGTCGCGCAATAGTACAGTCACAAATTGAATGAGACTGATGACACAGATATGTCTTCATATCAAATAAATTCTGTTAGTAGCAATGACGATCAAAGTATGGGCCATGATGATACGCACACATGGTTATTTATTCCTTCCGCGGCTCAAAATACACTCTAAGACAATAAGACGACGGCATGAGCGTATCTACGAAAACGTATGCCAGTTTATTTTACGAGCGTGTGCGTAAGAAACGTACAATTTGTTTGTATATAATAGCTGCCCCTTCAAAGGTCTTTAGAGTAATTGCTTACACTGTTGCACATTGCAAATTACAGTATACTATCCATTGTTTCGTATAGTACTATGGCTCTTTCGTTGTCACTGTTTCCACACGCAACTCATTTAGAAAATGCCCCGCCCCATATTTTTTCGTTTTCAGTATTCGTGTCTGTTTCACTTCCACTCATAGCATCAGCTGATTCACCGTTGCTTTCATTTGCATAACCGGTATTGCTTTCCTTACTACGACTATAGGTAGTCCAACATTTATGAAGCGCTTGCTCCAGTAAACCTTCACTTGAAGGATACTACTGCTCAGTTTTATTTACGTGCTCACAGCGCTTCTTCCAATCTTCTTTTATTATTTGTAGAAGTAGGTTTTTCATTTATAAATATTAATAACATGTCTATTTTGCATGTCACATTACATTCAGAAATTCTGTTCTTGTTCTTGTTCATATCAGTTCTATAGAATGCAGTTCTAAGAGGTATGGAAAAGGTCGTAACGCAGTATCAACATGTTCGGCTAAAATATTATCTGTTTTATAAGTGTGTGGCATGGTTTGTTAATTTTGATCAGTGAATGCTACTGGGCTCTCAGCATGTCCTTTTCGAAATTAATTCCCGTTCCTATTAACCAGGACATCATTCCTCTCCTCGTGGAGCTCGATATTGGACCACGAGTCAGTAGCTTATTGTGGTAATAAGCATTATCTATAATGACGACAGTACGTGGAAGTAAGTTACGTATTAATTCTCCCTGAGCCACTCTTCATAATTTCAGAAATTCATATCGTTATGTTTCGGTATCCGAAAGAGCAGACACCATTTTGATACTGCAGCCGCTATGTCTCAAGACACAAAAAGCTGCCGGTGGGCATTGATTTAAATCAATGGGGGAAGTTGAATATTTGTGCCGGACTAGCATTCGAACCGGAGTCTCGTGCGTACTAGGGCGATGCAATGACCTGCGCCATTCGGACACTATGGTCATCGCAACTGCACCGACAACCCTAGCACGCCTCCCTGTTGGACCCAAATTTTCAACTTATCCTCACGTTAATTATGTAGTGGCCGTTGCTCGTTATCCTCGTCAGTCACGCAATTTCTTCGATTGCCGTAATAAGTTTACGAGCGTGGTGTGCATTTGGACTGAAGTGATCATTGGCCATCCCAGCCTAATTATATACGTAGTGTCTGTTCTTTCGGGCACATCCATGGCTTCGCTGGTCTTCGGGGCTAAGTTCGAAGCGGGACTCATCACCGAAAACAACTGCACTTGACTCAATGAGATTCAAGGTCGAAGTCGTCTCTCGAGACAATTGTCGGATACTAAGTTGACTGTCGCCCGCCATACGGCTCGACAACCAGTAGTGATGTAGATACATCAGATGAATTTCCAAGTGGCAATAAGGATTACCATCAACTGTAGAATGAAATGACGACAACGAAAATTCGTGCTGGACCGGGGCTCGAACCCGGATTTCCCGCTTATCGCAAGCGGTCGCCTTACCATTTGTCTATCTGTGCACGGCCCACCGCCAGACCCAAACTTCCATATGTTGTCAACTATTCGTCTGCGACCTCTACTCGTATATCCATTACACATATTCTCGAGCGGGCCATACGCTGTAATTGAATGTCGCTTGTCCGGTATCGGTAGATAAGTACGATACTGCAGTACCTGTATTATTCTGATTACGATACCAAGTTCCTTTGGACATGTATGGATGTCGTAAATATTGTATCAGCAGTGATGGTCTGGGGTGCCATTTTTTTTTTATAGCAGGAACCGGTTGGTCGTCATTCGCAACATCCTCACGTCACAGCGACAAACCGACGATATTCTAGCCCCGTTTCGTTGCCCTTCACGGCAGGCCATCCTGGGCGTACATTTCAGCAAGGTGATGCCTGCCTACATTCGGCCAGAGATTCTACTGCTTGTCTTCACGCTTGCCAAGTTCCACCTTGGCCAGGATGGTCACCGGATCTGTACCCAACTCTGAACTTTAAGAACATTATGCGTAGGGCCCTTCAACCAGAGCTGTGTTTTGACGATTTACCAGGCCAATTCGACAGAATTTGTACGATATCCCACAGAAGGACATCCAGTAACTGGCTCAAGCCGACTAACTGCTTGTGTAAGTGCCAGAGGTGGCCCAAAGCGTTACTGACTTGCTCAATTTTTGGAGCTCTTTCTCTTGAAGAGATCACCCAGTTATTCTGAAATCGTAATCAGATGTTACTTTCCGCGCAGCATCACAACACATTAGTCACAGACAGGTAGCCGCCCGCGGTGCCCGAGCGGTTGTAGGCGCCTCAGTCCGGAACCGCGCTGCTGCTACGGTCGCAGGTTCGAATCCTGCCTCGGGCATGGGTGTGTGTGATGTCCTTAGGTTAGTTAGGTTTAACTAGTTCTAAGTTCTAGGGGACTGATGACCTTAGAAGTTAAGTCCCATAGTGCTCAGAGCCATTTCTTTTTTTTTTTTTTTTGTAGGGGGGCGCTAGCCATTACAGACTTTGCTTTTGTAACTCCTAGTAACTGTTAGCTTTGATACATGAACGGATTCCCACCTACGTGCTCATCTGTACCAAAAGTTTAGTAATGTATTTATACATATTTATACACCAGTAAAGGTGCTTTAACTTTACTTGCAGTACCGAAGTGCTTTACCTCACCTGCTCCTACTCGCTTCCTTCCTTCGGCCTATTTTGCAGATCTCAGGAGCAGACCCACTCACCGGCTTCCAGACGGGATACAAAAATGATGGTGAGGTATCATTCCTGTGACAGTGGCGCAATGTTAGACTGCACGGAATATGAGGGCAGGCAAACAACCGCTAAGAAGGATCTTCGTATATAGCACCAAAAACACCTTAGCCCTTCACATGTGTGCCTGCCATCCGAGAACAAGTGATGGACACATTACAAGATTCCGCGTCATCGTGCACCGTTGGTAGGAGACTAGCAGCTGAAAGCCTAGAAAATTACTGCCTCATTAAGTATGCTGCCGTTCACGCCTTAACAAAAACGACTGCGTTTGGGGTGTTGCCGTGACATGGGAGCAGGGACTGCTGATTAAGTGTATCGCTTTGTGTTGAGCGATGATCGCGTTCCTGCACTTCACCTGGTGACCATATTTATAGTAATGAATATATAGTATTTTAGAAATTTCAGTCTACTCCTGTCAATTTCCTCATTACGTCATGTCGAATGTGTGTCATGACATATAACAGAAGCGTCCGACAGTGGTGTAGGAGTAATTAAAGCTGGAGAAGAATTCGTCGTCCGGAAAAGAGCGAAAAATGGTAGCTTAGCAGATTAGATGGAAGAAAGGAAATAGAAATAGCAGGAGTGGAAAAACAACTATCTCGCTGCACTCACACAGTATCAGAACAGCATTCTCTGCCTACAGATTTTCCCGTCGTATCATCATGCCGACAATTATTGTCGTACATTCTACACTCATGCTCATAAATTAATGATAATGCTGATACATGGTGAAACAACGCTCTGGTGGGCGGTTTGCGGGTTTAAATCACCTCAGGATATGACCATGCGGTGCATTTGACCTGGAGTCGTCGCACGGTGGCACTGCCAACAGTCCACATACGCAGAGGTGTGTTCGTGCATGTCAGAGTACGGTGCAGCGAGTAAGTGTGCAGACGTTTTCAGACCTGCTAATGGTGACTGTGTGTTGAAAATGGCTCAAAGAACACATATTGATGACATTATGAGGGGTAGAATACTAGGGGGACTGAAGACTGGTCAAACACAGCAGTTCGTAGCACGGGCCCTCCATGTGCCACAAAGTGTGATCTCTTATGGCAACGATTCCAGCGGACAGGAAACGTGCCCAGGTGCTCCAGTACGGGACGTCCACAGTGTACAGCACCGCAAGAAGACCGATATCTCAACATCAGTGCCCGCAGACGGCCACGGAGTACTGCAGGTAGCCTTGCTCGGGACCTTACCGCAGCCACTGGAACTGTTGTCTCCAGACACACAATCTACAGACGACTGAACAGACATGGTTTATGCGCCCGGAGACCTGCAAGGTGCATTCCACTGACCCCTGGTCGCAGGAGAACCCGTAAAGCCTGGTGTCAAGAACACAGTACATGGTCACTGGAACAGTGGTCCCAGGTTATGTTCACGGACGAGTCCAGGTACAATCTGAACAGTGATTCTCACAGAGCTTTCATCTGGCGTGAACCAGGAACCATATACCAATCCCTTAATTTCCTTGAAAAAGACCTGTATGGAGGTCGTGGTTTGAAGGTGTGGGGTGGGATTATGATTGGTGCACGTACACCTCTGCATGTCTTTGACAGAGGAACTGTAACAGGTCAGGTGTATCGGAACGTCATTTTGCACCAGTATGTCCGCTTTTCAGGGGTGCAGTGGGTCCCACCTTCCTCCTGATGGATTATAACGCACGACCCCTACGAGCTGCCATCGTGGCGGAGTACCTTGAAACAGAAGATATCAGGCGAATGGAGTGGCCTGCCTGTTCTCGAGACCTAAACCCCATTGAGCATGTCTGGGATGCTCTCGGTCGATGTATCGCTGCACGTCTTCAGACGCCTAGGACACTTCCGGAGCTCCGACAGGCACTGGTGCAAGAATGGGAGGCTGTACCCCAGCAGCTGCTCGACCACCTGATCCAGAGTATGCCAACCCGTTGTGCGGCCTGTGTACGTGTGCATGGTGATCATATCCCAAATTAATGTCGGGGTACATGCGCAGGAAACAGTGGCGTTTTGTAGCACATGTGTTTCGGGACGGTTTTCTCAACTTACCACCAATACCGTGGACTTACAGATGTGTGTCGTGTGTGTTCCCTATGTGCCTATGCTATTAGTTTTGTGTAAGGCCACGTTCTGTGGCACCACATTCTGCAATTATCCTTATTTATGAGCTGAGTGTAAGTAATAGAATATCATTCGCAACCCATGTTACGTCTCTTCCTCTGTTATCATTTCTTGCAGCACATATGCTTCCAACCTTTAATAATATCCCCGACCACGTGGTGCTGTTAACCACGTCACATGTCGCTCACTGACAGCTATCTAAACGGTGCGCACCTACAGCGAGCGAATATTACTACTCAAAATTAATTTGGAAAAAAAATAATAACCCAGTTTAACAAAGTGTGCAGTGTGTCAAGGATGCATCGCAACAGGCTGTGTCAGAAATCGTTTCGTCGTCATTCTGTGACGCCCTGCTGCAGGCTGGTCGGTGCGGAGAGGAGAGAGCGCCACCGACGTGACGGATGCTCCCGGCAGATCCGTCGTCAATGGGCGCGCGTCACCACGTGAAAAGCGGCCTACGCCTGTCAGCCATCAGTGACAAATGTGGATCGGCGGACAGCGACGCCGCGTTTGAGAGACTCTGCGCTAGTGGTTCGGATGTCCATACGTTTCACCGGACAGGCGAACTGTTTGGAGAGCGTCAGTCGCAGCTGCGAGGAACTAACGTATCATCTGGCCAGAAGCGCGCGACAGAACTGGTTACCTCTGTTCCGGAGACACCGAATGATTCGAGGGAACTCTGCTGCTCCGGATTAGTAGTGCAAAGGGATTTAAGAGATGATAATACGAGTTGTGCCATTAGACATGACACACGAAATACTCGTCATAAGAACTTGTCTCTGCATGTAAATTCCTGTCTGCGAAACGAGACTTTCTTCGAGACAAATTACTGCTAGCTTCCCCTTATCACCCCACCCACCACTCTCTCTCTCTCTCTCTCTATCTCTATCTCTCTAAGGATTTTAATCATTCCTGAACCCGAAGTCAAAGGAATACGTACAAGAACGCTGTTGAGCCGAACACTGAAGGTAGGCTGTTTTCTCATGAGAGCAACTACCACCGGCAACAAATTGCCCGGTGACAGAACTTCCATTGAAGTATGCGTAACTATTCAGTTACGGATAATAAAGGCAACTTCTGTTGGCGACAGAAACAAATCTGCCGAGACCGTTCTGTCGCCGACGATAAACTGCACAGCAAGCTGATCTTTGGAAATCATCTCTCGTCTTAACAGACAGTCACGCTCGGAACAAGAAGTGCGTGTAAGTATTCATGGTTCATGTCGAAAACACGAAATGGGTACGCACAAAGAAAATTAAGCCAAACACACTCGGTGACATTTGTCATTTAGTGCTGCCATGAAAAGTGAATAAGGTGCGGTGTTCCCAAAGTTTAGCAGTCTTTTGCTTCGTTGATATCGCTTACACGAAGCAGCTTCATGTAAATATTATTTGGTACATATGAATTAATTAACGTTACGTTCTTCCGAGTTGTCATTTGTGAGGTAAAGAAAAAACGATACATTTTTAAACATTCGTCTACACAAAAAATTGTTTAGAAATTTTCATTCTTTTCAGGTTATCTGAACTTCGTTTGATTTTCCGTACGCATCGAAAACTGAGTTCGTATAATGAATAAGGCAAAAATTTATGAAACTTTTCAAGCTATTATTGTTGATGTAAAACATGCATGCGAAAAGCAATAACAGAGACCATCAGGTGGGTAAATAACAATACTCGAAGAAAGAAAAGACACAGAGAGATAGAGAATGCACCCAAAACAATAGTCTTCAAGACTGGAAGGTAAGAGATTTCCAACCCGAGATATTTTTTCTCCTGACTGAAATGCGCATAAAGAAAAGAAAAAGAAGCCACCAACGTCACATAATTTTTCTTAAAAGTATTTTAGAAATAAGTGACATACAATATCTTCAACAATTTATGCTGACTTTGAAACTTTCGTTTGTTTTAACGTTTGACTAGTTGTTACTACACTTTCCATTTTATTATTAGCCAAAAAATAATGTGTATCAAAGACTTCGTAAACTGCTCGTCATTAAATTTCCACCTTAAACAAAGGAAAAAGTAATCTATACGAAGTTTTATACAATAACTTGTATCTGTGTATTTGTCGTTTTATACCTGTGGTGTGCGTACTGTAAGACCTTCGGTACACACACCATCAGATTATTTGACTTGTCGCTGTAACGAAGTAGGCGAGTGTCAGCAATATGTCTCGTGGTCTTATCGTGGCGCGTTTATCTTCTGCCGTTAGGTCAGACGATAGAAATGCCACTTGCACGCTTAGAGTAGCAGATTGACGGTGACCAACTTTAAACAGATCTTGATTATTTTTCACACACATTTATTAGAATAATAAAAAGGATAGACATTACGTAACTTGATTCTGGATGCTGTTTACAATTGACAGTCTGAAGTTCCTTTGGTCCTGGTACGTTAATCTTATTCTCACATCTCTCTGATACTTGACAAAGTGTCTATACATTTATCTTCATGGCTATGTACAGGAATATGATAATCTTATTAGGCGCAAACTGGAACTTGACTATATACTGGTACAGACAAATGCAGACTAATACAGACAAATGCAGACTGACTAATCGGAGGTCTGTACACTCATTATAATACCTCGCGCGTTCATGTATCACTGCGCGAGTGTGATCCGCGAGGGGAGAAGGTTCTACGTTAGCAGCAATCTCATTGACTGCGTTACATATTAATACACCGATCGGCGGAAGCAGAATTTGGTCCGTCTCTAAGACAGCGCCATCTCGTAGTGCGGAGACGGGCGAGCGCTGCGCCTGCGCTGTTGTGCTTAGCGGGGCGCGCTCTAGTGGGAAAGTTGCGTACGCGCTGACTACGTGGAACTATGTACACAACAATACCTTTCTAACCATACATTTTTTAAAAGACTTTTGATTTACTGGTTGCCCAAAATCTCTCTCGTCAAATTAAACAGATGGGAGACGAACCAGAATTGAATATTTTGAGATAAGTAACGAACTGTGGGGGGCAGATTTTCGTTGCGAGTCAGTCACATGTTTGCGACTGGCTTCTGCTTCATAACACATAACTCCATGCAGCAACGACATTGGTGACGCTACACTGAAAGACAAAAAACAGTCGTCTGTGGTGAGTCTATGGAGACGTAAATATTGTTTACCGTTCGTGACCGTTTGTAGAGAGTACTGATGGACTACCGGCGACGTCACAAACAGAGTCTGAGAGCAGAGGGGAGAATTATTTCGAGCCCGGAAGTCAGATGTGTACACAGATTACCCTACGCTGTACCGCAGCGCCGGTTTTCGTAACGCTGTTTATTGTGTACGGGTGAGGCCTTTTTTCAGTTGTGATAGTGTTACTCAGGTACAGCAACAGCCATACCTCGAATAATAAAAGTCGAAGTCCCACTATGGGATCAGATCGCTAGCAACGGCTTTATGTACGCATGGGTGCTGTAGCTGTACGAGATCAACTACTACGACCTAGTTTTTGTGGTATCATACATTATAGATACCACACCAGACAGAAAGCATCCCGAGATTCGCAGTAAACCATGTGACGGGCTCGCCAAACTATGGCCGGCTGGAAACCACATCTGCTGTCCGCTCGAGCAGTGCCACCTCTGAGACACTTAAGGAAGACGCAGCACCGATCTCGTCCAGCTTGACAGAGGGATTCCTCGAGTGCGTTAGTCGACTTATTCGTAGTTTCTCTACACTGCGATTCCTTATGACGAATGAACTCTGACAAACGGATTTCTGGAATACAATTGCACTTGCTACGTTGACGTTAGCTGAACACCTGCGTTATTCAGATTACGTGTACTTCTAATTATTTCTGCTTTCTATCTAAGCACCCACCTATTTCTCGGCACCCACCTCTGGCGGATGCAAGAGTTTTCAGCCATTCCTTTGGAATGGCACATGTTGCCTCATGTTCGTTCGAGAAAAATGTAAAAGTTGTTGGTATCTGCACTTCTTGTTGTCCTTTGAGAGGATGTTATTTTAACACAGACAGTGGCGCACATCCCTCCTGATGTAAGTAACCAAGACCACCTGAACATCAGATACACTCAGGATTGGACTGGAAAGGGAAAACGTGTCCCATGGGCAGCACAATCTTCCGATCTCACTCTTGCTGTGTAATCATTTTCCTTCCTTTGGACTTCTTTCCGGCGGCTGAGAGAAATCTTCAAACGTAACATTAACTTCAGATGTATTCTAAAGGAATATTATAGACAAATTACTGGGTAAAAATTAGCTATTGGATTACGTTCGAAGCACCATGAGGACGATCGCAGATAATGGTGTTACGTCGTGAAAAAGTCGGATCGCTAAAAAGATTGTAGTGAAATGAAGGAAGATACGCAGAGGACGACGTTTGAAGGGATTCGCAGTTGATTCTCAACATAAAGAAATGTAACGCATTGAGCTTAAACAGACGAGAAGACCCATTATTGTATGTTTAAGCGTTTGCCGAACCATCACTAGAAGCAATCATATCCACAAAATATGCGTACGGAGCGATTTAAAGTGAAACGAGCACTTAATGCGAGACTGAGATTCATTGGAAGAACCCTCAAATTAGATTCCATCTAGAAAATCTTCATTCGGCCGTTATTTGAAGAACTCGTTGGTGTAAGAGCTGCAATAGAAACTGAAAGGCGACTGAATGAAATTTTCACTCTGCAGCGAAGTGTGCGCCGATTTGAAACCTCCTGGCAAATTAAAAGTTTGTGCCGGACCGAGACTCGAACTCGGGACTTTGCTTTCGCAGGCAAGGACTCTACCAACAAAATTTTTTATATCATTTTATTCATTACATTTATTCGGTGTGGACAACCCATGACACACGTACAATTTCATCGTTGATCCATTCATTCAACTTTTTATTATTATTATTATTATTATTATTATTATTATTACAGTGGACAGATAACCCTATGCTACCGCAACATGATTCACGACACGTCCACATTTGGCAGAACCTCGTCGCCTGCGAACCTTGCAAGACAAGCACTTTTAGAAAAGAAATAATAGTGAGGAGACATGCCTTAGCCACAGCCTGGTGGATGCTTCCAGAATGAAAATTTCACTCTGCAGCGGAGTGTGCGGTGATAAGAAACTTCCTCTCAGATTAAAACGTGTGGCTAAGGCGTGTCTTCGCAATATGCTTGATTCCAGAAGAGCAACAGCTACAAAAACTGTTGTACAAACTACAATACGGGTCGTTTCCTTAAACTTAGATCAGAACACGTCTTCAACTTCAGGAACAATCGCATTTCAAGAAACCTTTCTGGCAGATTAAATGCACGTGCTGGACCGAGGCTCTAACTCGGTACCTTTGGCTCTCGCGGGCATGTGCTCTACCAACTGAGCTACCCAAGCACTATCAAAGAGATTGGAACGTACGACTCTTCCTAACAGCTGTATTTCAGCCAGTACCTGGTCTCCTATCTTCCGAACTTCGCAGAAGCTCTCTCGCGAACCTTGCAAGATTCGCAGGAGAGCTTCCGTAAAATTCGGAAACCTTACAACAATTCATTCGCTCACCACAGAAGTCTGTGAAACAGTGTGCCCGTAAAACTGGAGTGAGTCGCTCAAGTGTTCTACGAATTTTGAAGACAGCAAAGCGGAAGTGCTACATCCCTCGAGTGCTACACGCAATGAACGAGGACGACCCAGATGGTAGAATGGAGTACTGCGAGTGGTTTACTAAAATGGTGCGCAACGATGAAGTGTTTGCAGAGATGATTGTGTGGTCTGATGAGGCACAGTTCAAACTCAATGGTACAGTAAATCGCCACAATTGCGTTTACTGGGCCGCCGAAAATCCGAACGTCCATGTAGACAAAGCCATGAATTTGCCAGGAGTAAATGTGTGGTGTGGGTTGTCTTACCGGGGCTTGATTGGGCCATTCTTCTTCGACGGCACAGTTACCGGTGAGGTGTACCTTCAGAAGCTTCAGACATCCATTTTACCTGCCATCCGAGACTTGTATGGAGACGGAAGAGTTTACTTTCAACAAGATGGTGCGACAGCCCACTACCAAAATCGTGTTAGGGCGTATCTCGACGAAAATCTACCAGGAAGATGGATAGGCGGTAGAGGTGCTGTGGAGTATCCACCACGTTCCCCACGCCTAGCTCCTCTGGACTTTTACCTGTGGGCAACACTAAAGGACGTCGTTTATCGACAAAAGCCACGCACATTGGATGTTCGAGAATCCATCGTACATTCATGTGCAAATATCCAACTGAACACGTTGCAGTCAGTAGCTCGTGCTGCAGTTCGGCGGCATCGTTTGTGTGTAGATGTTAATGGTGACCATTTCGAACACCTACAGTGGTATCTTTAAGTTGAACTTTAAGCTACACTTTCACCAAAAATGAGACAACTCCGTCAATTAGTTTGCAAGTTATGGACTTTTAAACAGTGGATACATTTTTTTTGGACCCCTCTGTATAATTGGTAGCTCCAGGAGAAGACAATAATAGCTACGAGACGTGATGCAGACTGTTTCCTTCACAGGAAAAGCTAAGTGCTCGTTTCCGACTATCAGTTCTGTTTCTCAAAGTCCTCAGTTTGAGATCATCTGCTGCCATGATAATTTTCTCCCTTAACACACGAGTTAGTGACTGACTGGCGACTTGCATCGCGTCAGCAACCCACCGGTCGCGTGGACCGAGGTCAGTCGGTCGACGCCGGTCACGCTAGATCAGCGACGTAGGTGTGTGGCCAGTGGGTGGCAGTTGTCTGCACGCCCACGCAGCCAAGTAGAGCGGTAACGATGTTAGCGTCACCAGTGAGAGCTCTGCCTCGCGACCGCCGCTGACGTGCTCAGTGCCGAGGGGGACGGCGCTAATTTCGCGGTCTGCTGTTTTGCTGCTCTCGCACGACAGATTCCGTACGTGTGCCGTAATGCAGGCCACGTTAATCACGTGCATCCTAGCGTCCGTCAGGAGAGTGCCTCGCAGTTCATCCGGCACTGCTGTCGTAGAATTTGTCGAGAGCCTGTCAAGTTGCTCCCCGTTCGGCGACATTAGGATTTAATCATTGGCTGTCAACGTACTGAAATTTTTTCCTGTGTGCTGTTACAGACCCTTGTCACATTTCCTCCCAACATTTCCTGCAAACTGAACTTTACAGCTTCACTGTACAGTGTGTAAAGATCGACAGTTCGGAACCACCAAAAGCTGCTGTAATGTATATTTATTTACAGACGACTACACTGGTATCGAAAATTTGAGGACAGACGTAATTTTTGCGTGATGAGTCACTGCCAAGAATAGTAGCTCGATGATATATGGATCATCCAAAGGAAGAACTGTTACAGCTGGTCGTTACTTTCGTTTTGCCTCAGGTTACAGTAGGAAGTAATTATGAAACTTCCTGGCAGATTAAAACTGTGTGCCCGACCGAGACTCGAACTCGGGACCTTTGCCTTTCGCGGGCAAGTGCTCTACCATCTGAGCTACCGAAGCACGACTCACGCCCGGTACTCACAGCTTTACATCTGCCAGTATCTCGTCTCCTACCTTCCAAACTTTACAGAAACTCTCCTGCGAACTCAGATGGTAGAGCACTTGCCCGCGAAAGGCAAAGGTCCCGAGTTCGAGTCTCGGTCTGGCACACAGTTTTAATCTGCCAGGAAGTTTCATATCAGCGCACACTCCGCTGCAGAGTGAAAATCTCATTCACGAAGTAATTATGTTTTCTATATTGAGATATAAGTTTTTCTTTGATTGCTAGCAGCTTCAATACTTCGCTGGGTCAAGGGAATATTTGACGCATTTGTTTATTTCTTTTTATCATTTCACAAAGAGGTCACACTCCGTTTATATGTATACTCTTTATTCCATCCTGTATGAGTGTTGGGGATGAATGGAAGTTAAATGTAGCGGGAACGTGGACCAAAGGGAACAGTTTAAGGGAATAGCAGTCATTGCCAACATTACAAGAACAACGGCAGATAGGCCAGTGCAGCAAGCAAAGATGAACACAGGTACGAGGGTAGGTTACAAAGTTGGTGCGGGGGTGAGGTGAGTCTCCCCACCACCGCGTTTGAAAAGGAACGTTGGGCGGATTTTGGCACGTAGAGAACACTGTGGGGCCAGCCATGAGACGGACCGGACGCGGGAGCACAGCAACTCACAGATTTGATGAGATAAAAAAATGAGGTAATATGGCTAAAAATTCACGACTGAGTATGATCATAGTGCGAATTCAACATATCTTCATCGGTACAGGTTACGGCTTTAATTTATTTGCAATATTTTTCTCGGAAATGTGTTTGTAAAATTTTGCTTTGTGGTAGTGAGCATGCAACAGGAACCATCAGTTCATGTAGCTATTTCTCGAGTTATAAGCTTCACTTTTAGCTCAATGAGTGCAGATTGCGTATCAGATATTAGATCGAGAAATTTCTGTCTCTAAATTTAATTATTTTTGGTACTGGCTCAAATGGCTCTGAGCACTATGGGACTCAACTGCTATGGTCATAAGTCCCCTAGAACTTAGAACTACTTAAACCTAACTAACCTAAGGACAGCACACACATCCATGCCCGAGGCAGGATTCGAACCTGCGACCGCAGCAGTCGCACGGTTCCGGACTGCGCGCCTAGAACCGCGAGACCACCACGGCCGGCTTTTGGTACTTTCTTTTTGAGTTTTGTTCCCACTTCATTATGGCGCCAGTGGTACAAAGTCCTATAATGTGGTCAATTCTCGAGTTTCAGTATGCTTACAGTTGTTTTCAGTGACATATTTAACCGTTATTAGTGTGCTACTGTGCTTTTACCTAAATAGTTTATGAATTTGAGGTAGTTTCTTTGATCTCATATGATCGACTACATGTTTGCTCCCTCAGCGTAGCACATGCTTTAGAGCCCAATAGTCGTTGCTACAATGAAATTTTCAGCATTGAAAGCAAATTAATCAGTTCACCTAACAGCATTCGGTGCTTAAACCAGAATAAACCAGAATAAATAATCCAGTACCGTGCATCTGCCTGATAATTGCGTTTCTGCTTGCACGATTTCTTGCTGATGCATATTTAAAGTGATTTTGCATGCCTTAATATGAATTTTGATTGAAAAGTGTGTGTATTTTTAGCATTTTACTGTAGTTGATGTTCGACCACATGGCCAGTAGGAGGCATAGAACAGTAGATACCCCCCCCCCCCCCACCCTCCTTGCCATTCTAAAACTGAAGTTAACTGTGTTCATTGCATAGTGCTTTCAGTTGAAACAGACAGCGGCGTATAAATTACTGTAAAAATCTATAAAATTTTTAGTAATATTTTGCCCAGAATCTTTTCTTTGGTTGAGGTTTTCTACCTTCAACGGTGGCTTACCTTAAATTTCTAGTAGTGTTTTTCATGCATCATTACGCCAGCTGTGAGCTAACAAATTGTGTTAAATTAATGCAACAAAATTAATATACCAAAGAATGCTCATACCCACCAAAAGACACAGAGTTAACAGTCCCATGTTGTGTAATTGTGTATGTGCTTTGATAGCCCCTACATCTAACTGAAAGAGTGTCATTTTGCCTGCTGATAGCGACAGTATAGTAATTTGAGCTGTACAGTGTCTTGCAAATGTGGTAGAATCATTGTGATCTAACCCCTACACTGTGGTATTGTGTAATTCATGCATGATGAAACGTGAGTTTTAAGGAATGAATGATGATTATCCCGCTAAAGACGGTGTGGCCCACTTATGTATTTTTTTGTGTTATGAGACCATGATGAAATTATTCGTGTAGTGTTTTCCTTTTGTAATTGTTCTACCCATGAGAGGTTTAACGCTCATTCAAACATAAGTTTTGTAACTGAAGAGAAATTCTAATGTGTTGTGTTCTAAAATATTTTTATCAGAGTAGAAAATAAAAGCATTAAATGAGACTCAGCATTTTAATTTAAAAAATATTCCCCCAGTCACCTGATAAATGAAATGGATAAGATATATCTTATTCAGTTCAATTAAACATAGGAAGCCTTTTCAGTTCGATCTTCTAAATTTAATGAAAGATAGAAATAATCTGCAATTTGAATTCAGATAGGCTACCAGCTGCTAGAGCGACGGCTTTGAGTTCAACCATCACATAATGTGTTATGTTAGAGAAACTCGCATCGGTTTTCGTTGCGCACATTTCTAAAATAATTAATTTGCTTACCAAGTTAACCTATTAAGAGCCATAATATAGACACCATTTCTTATGGTCCTGGTGTATTAGCAGCCAGGACGCAAAGTAGAGTGTAATTCTTAAGGTAATGCGAGTAGGTGGTCACACAGGTTCAATAGTAACAATATAAACTAAAACATATAAAGAACCAGCATACAGCCAACGAGCTGTCCTATAGCACAGCTTACTGCAGAAGATAACTGAAATAAATACGCAATGAGACGAACAGAAACGACACTTCTGTTCTAAGACAACAATTACACTGAAGTCGTCGCGATTCATGGTGGTCCCCTGAACATTACAATCGGCGGAATATGGGTCTTACACTAAAGGGACAAAGAAACTGGTATAGACATGCGTATTCAAATACAGAAATATGTAAACAGGCACAACACGGCGCTGTGGTCGGCAACGCCTGTATAAGACAAGGGTCTGGCGCAGTTGTTAGATCGGTTACTGCTGCTACAGTGGCAGGTCATCAAGTCTTAAATGAGTCTGAAAGTGCTATTATAGTCGGTGCACGGGCGATTGGACACACCTCCGAGGTAGCGATGAAGTGGGGATTGCTGGTAAAACATCACATCTCCGACATCGCTATGGCCGGAAAAATATCTTGCAAGAATGTGACCAACGACGACTGAAGAGAATCGTTCAACGTGACAGTAGCGCAACCCTTTCGAAAATTGCTGCAGATTTCAGTGCTGGGCCATCAACAAGTGTCAGAATGCGAACCATTCAATGAAACATCATCGATATATGCTTTAGAAGCCGAAGGGCCACGCGTGTGCCCTTGATGACTCCAAGACACAAAGCTTTAGGCCTCTCCTGGGCCCTTCGACACCAACACTGGACTGTTAATGACTGGAAACGTATTGCCTAGTCGGACGAGTCTCGTTTCAAATTGTATAGATCGGATGGACGTGTACGGGGAGGGAGACAACCTCATGAATCAATGGACCCTGAATGTCAGCAGGGGACTGTTGAAGCTGGTGGAGGCTCTGTAATGTTGTGGGGCGTGTGCATTTTGAGTGATATGGGACCCTGGTACTTCTAGATACGACTCTGACAGGTGACACGTACATAAACATCCTGTCTGATCACTTGCATCCAGTTGTGCATTCCGACGGACTTGGGCAATTCCAGTAGTACAATGTGACACCCCACACGTCGAGAGCTGCTACTGAGTGACTCCAGGAACGCTCTCCTAAGTTTATACATTTCCGCTGGCCACCAAACTCCCTAGACATGAACATTATTGAGCATAGCTGGGATCCCTTGCAACGTGCTGATCAGAAGAGCTACGCCCTCGTACTCTTACGGATTTATGGACAGCCCTGAAGGATTCATGGTGTCAGTTCCCTCCAGCACTACTTCAGATATTAGTCCATGGCACGTCATGTTGCGGCTCTTCTGCGTGCTCTTGGGGCCCTACCCGATTTTGGGCAGCTGTACCAGTTTCTTTGCCGGCCAGTGTGGCCGTGCGGTTCTAGGCGCTTCAGTCTGGAACCGCGTGACCGCTACGGTCGCAGGTTCGAATCCTGCCTCGGGCATGGATGTGTGTGATGTCCTTAGGTTAGTTAGGTTTAATTAGTTCTAAGTTCTAGGCGACTGATGACCTCAGAAGTTAAGTCGCATAGTGCTCAGAGCCATTTGAACCAGTTTCTTTGGCTCTTCAGTGCAATACGGTGTGAGATCACAACGGAAGGCAGTACGTGCCTTGCAACATGCCTCCGGTGCTGACCACAAGACTGGTAAAAGAGTTCTTGTGCTATTGGGTTCCATTCATCCAGTAGCGTGACTGGAAAGTGTTAGAGAGTCGTTGGTGCATATGAACATGCTGCAGTATGTCTCTCCAACGAGTCGATGGGATTTAAGTCGGCGGCAAGGGCAGGACTGTCCATTCGCCGAATGTCCTCTTACTCTAAAAGATCCTCCACCTACGCTGTTCAATGCGGTCGTGCATTGTCATTCATGTATACAAAGTGTGGGCCGAATACAGTCCTAAAAAGACGCACAAGACGATAACGTTGACCAGTGAATGTATCGTGTTCAAAGATTTGGAGATCAGTACCCCCATTCAGCATCAAGAATCTGCACACCACTAACACCAAGACCGTCAAAACGATCACCATCGACAGTGCTGGACGTACCCTCGTATGGCGAGACGTGGGAACACATTCTCCGCCCAGGAACATTGCTGAACATGATCACTGAATCTAGAACTACATCTCCACCTACCAGAAGAAAGCGTTTTAGTGACTCTGCGGGGAAGCCATAACAGAAGCACATTCCTAAAAGAGTGGAATGATATGTGAGAGTTCTACAGGGAACGTAGAATCGAAGAAATGATTAGATGCATAAAATGCAGTAATTGGAGTCGTGTTAAATGTGCAGGGATGCAAAAAAGAGGGAAAAATTATATTACAATGGCTGCAAAAAGTCATGTACGAACTACAGTATAGGACGTTTCCTTAAGCTAAGTTCAGCATATATCTTTAAGTTCAGGAACATAGTTTATAAGGGTGGTATAATTTATGTGCCGATTGGTACAAATCAGGAAATCAGGTTCCTAATTTGTATCTCTTGCAGATGTTTTCAAAACGAAGAGTAATGTGATTATTTTTTTCATAATATCCTGTCTTTAAATAAGATACCGAGAACGACGTCATGCAGATGACGATGGCATTGTTTAATTAATTTTGTAACTTATTTTTTATGCTGTCCGTATGAATAAAAAATTTAAATGTTCGTCAATATACGAAAGTTTTCGACCGATTGCCTTGAAATTTTGACACAACGTTGTATTCAGATACAGGCGTATTTTTAGATTCCTATCTTGAGACTTTTTTGTGTTTTTGCAATAACGTTTCTCTATGTTATTTAATTAGTAGAAATTACACACGGTGAATCTCTAAATATTGCCACGTAGAATAACTCCGAAAGCATTGTAGTAGCTGAAACGTTTGTGGGACAAATGTTGCATGGGACAACGAGGGTCATAATATGACGTTGATTTTTTGTTGCAAGGTAGGGTCGCGTCAGAGATATGAAGATCAACTTTTTCAAATGGGATGCTATAGTTTGGTACTTATTTTCTGATAGCGGCTATCAAGACGAATCCAGTGATGTGTAACAGTAAGGTCTTTGAAGGTCAACGAAGGTCAAAAAGGTGGTATGCACGTCCACTTACAGAAGGTGTTCGAAGTGATCACCATTGGTATCAATGCAGTGCTGCAATCTTCTTTTCATGGATTGGGTGGTATTGCTTATCACTTCGGCACTTATCGAAGCGCATGATCTGACAGTTCTCTCTGGCATATCTTCAGGTAGAGCTGGAACGTCTTCATAAACAATGTCTTTTGCGAATCCCCTCAAGAAAAAATCCAGAGGAGTCAAGTCTGGCGAATGAGCCGGGAGAAGAAATGGACATAGGGGTGCGAGGAGATGGACAGAGAGAAGGGGCATAAGGAATTGGAGAGGGGGGGGGGTTGGGCGGAAAATGGGAGGTGATGGACTGGGAGAGGGGGAGAGAGGTGAGGGGAGGAGAAGACGGACACAGAAAGGGGGAGCAGGTGATGGACAGAGAGAATGGGAGGAGTAGATGCAGAAAGAAAGCGGGAGAGGGCGATGGACAGAGACGGGGAAGAGAAGGAAACTAGGACGTCTATTGAATTCCTATACATATTAGAAACGTGTGTTTTCTCTTTTCTTTCGTTTCTTTCTAGGCAACTTGAGCCACAGCAAACCGTGGCCGGGTACAGCTAGTGATCAATGAGATCTCAAAATGGTGCATTGTAGGCAACTCTTCAAAATGTATAACAGTGGTCCAAAACACTTTTGACTGTCAAAATAAATATTTCTAACAACTCCAACGACATTCTTGCGGCTAGCGCTTCCAATCCCTCTCTTTAGTGGGGAAATGTCGTACTCAAGCGTAAATGAAGATTTGCAATTAATAAACACCAAATCGAGCATTACATCTGGTTTCTTTGAAAAGAAATACACAAATTTTCGACTAATTTCAGTATTATCTCTGTAAGTCGTTAATTTTCCTTGCACGTCGAAATCTCAACGTGTAGATTCTCCTTGCCAGCCGGCCGCGGTGGTCTCGCGGTTCCAGGCGCGCAGTCCGGAACCGTGCGACTGCTACGGTCGCAGGTTCGAATCCTGCCTCGGGCATGGCTGTGTGTGATGTCCTTAGGTTAGTTAGGTTTAAGTAGTTCTAAGTTCTAGGGGGCTGATGACCACAGCAGTTGAGTCCCATAGTGCTCAGAGCCATTTGAACCATTCTCCTTGTCTATCGGTACCGTGATGAATTGTATTGGAAACTGAAACACTGGCATAACTATTCTCCCAGTATACGTATAGATGTATTGCCAACCACCCGAGCTGTGGCATGTTCCAGATTACAGTTCCGTCGCCTTCAGACGTCTACCGTCAGGCATCGGAGGACAAAGCATAGCGTAACGTAGCTCAGCTTAGCTTAGTGTCGCGACGAGCGGCAGACAGACGGTGACAGACAGACAGACAGACAGACAGTAAGGCAAACAGGGACCTACGTGTTGCGATGAGACAGTGTCTGCTCTCTGCAGTTGCCTCTGACGGGGACCAGCTCTAATTAGCCGACCTCCGCGAAACGTGTCTCCCCGGCCTTCACATGCCACCGCGTGCGTCTACCATCTCAAACTTGCCTCGCGCAAGGTGCATCCGCAGCGTACGACGAGTGTACAAAAATGCACCACCTATTCACGTAGGACAGTATTTTAAGTATCGCCTGCCTTTGACTGAGATGCAATAAGAGTGAGATACGGCACGTGAACTTCGTCTCAGGTAGATGCATATAGAGCGGGGAGCGGGTGGGGGTAAAGAACATCGTTCTAGTAAAAGCGTGCCTATTTGTACATATATATTTCCAAATTTCTCAGCTTACTTTTACAGAATAAAGTACCACGAAAATTATGAGTTCCTAAAGTAGACAGGTATTCTACGAATTTACAAGCAGTGTTTATTATTTTACAATAGTTCATATACTTTATTGTTATTACCAGCTGGCTAGCCCGGCTATTCATTTCTCCAATTTTCCCTTAGAGTCGAAAACAAAAGTGACTGTGTCTGCAGTGAAGTATTGAAAGATTTCATTTCCATGTACTAGTGAAAACACCTTTGAAGTTATGAAACAGTCGCAGAAAGAAAAATGCATAGTGCACAAATTCATAAGTAAACATGACCCCAGACGGCTTCTGTACGGTGGGCGCGGCTATTTTCGTGTCTCTACAACACGATTTTGGAGACGTCTCTAAGCCAGTGCCTCTCCATAGCTCTATAGACGGCTATCATTTTCGCCTACAGCCGTTTGGGGTACGCAGTTGAAAGCTTTCAAAAGCGCTGCCACGTGTCAGGGATTTCCTTACGTTGACTCGACTGTAGGAGTGCCATAGTAGTAACGAATAAATGTATTAAAACTCCGTACATGATGTGGCATGTTTTCATGCACCTCAGTGTTTATGGCGCCATATCTCCTAATCTGTGTGTCATACAGTGATATAATTTTGTAGGTACATTCGACGGCATATGTGGATACCATCTGCAAAATGAATTTGTACAAAGGATATAATAAATTTAAACTTCATGCACAATGCAGCAGTTTTTCACGAATCCTAATGTTCATTACGTCATATCTGCCCAATTATGTGTGCTGCATAAGTAGATATTACCTGCAAAATTTATTATGAAAACAGTTAGTGGCACGTAAGTAATACAATTAAACGTCATGCATGATGCGACAGTGCGTAACGCATCTGATTGTTTATGACGTCATATTTCGTGAACTATGATACGCAAATGGTTCTTACCCCCACAGGAATTGTTGTCTGGCGGTAAGGGGTATATGTACAGAGTTTGGTTGAAATCGGTCCAGTGGCTTAGGAGAAGATGTGGAACACCACACACACACACACACACACACACACACAAACATGCATATATACATCCATTTTTACAATATGTGTGGGTTATTAAAATCCTAAGCATTTGTGGCACATTAGAAGTGGTAGAACAGAGAATCAGGGAATCGGAAAGTTGTATTTAATGGGTGAGATGAGACAGAAGACAGAGAGAGAGACAGAGAGAGAGAGAGAGAGAGAGAGAGAGAGAGAGAGAGATTGGTGATTGATGATTTAGCGGCACTGGAACACTCTTTGGCGGTTACTTGAGCGGCAACGTTGTTGATCTTACACATGGCAATGACCCTTCATTCGTTCTACCAACGTTAAATTAGCAAGTGAACTACTGCTACTCACAAGAGGTAAAATAGACGAAATGCCTGCTCATCGCATTAGTTGTTTCTCCTACACTTGAAATGCTCCAGCACTCGGTGAATACTTAAACCAACATGGTGCCTAGATTGTGGGTCCATGTTGGCCAGCTGCTGACTACGGACGGCTACACACAGTGCGAATTATCCCGGGTGGTTATAATTAAAGTGTAACTACTCACGCACTTCCGGTGTGGGCTGTAACTATCGTATGGCAGCGAAACTTGGTGGACATACTAATGCGTCAATGGGGAACCCATTTGCGCTGGAAAAAAAAATAGTTCCAACTTTGGCTACCAGGTGAAAATCTGGCGCTGTACAGCATCTCCACTATATCTGGAGTGCTCATATTGAACAATGTGTGTAAGCACCGGTTAATAATAAAATCGATACTATGTCTTTCTCACTTGTTTTACCTTTTCTGCCCAGGTCCCTTTCGTAATCCATTACATATGCAAACAGTTATATACATCTTACTTGCACTCACTGCACAAGATTGCACCTGGTGGCTAAGATTGCCCACCCAGCCAGCGTGAATCAATTTTCAATTAATCCAACAGAGTATCTACCAAATTTTGCTGCCATAATTACACCCCATAGTGGGCCTCTGCTAGTAGCTGCACTTTAATTATAAACACCCGGCACGATGTAGCCACATATTGTGAGTGTAGCACAGATAGTTGCATGTCCACTCTCGTTAAAAACATTCGGTGCTGTGAATGAGGCCATGCAGAGAAGTGTCACGTCATGTCGAGCCCACTGAGGCCTTTAAGGGAGCTGCTATCGAGACAGTCTCCCGCATATCGATAAAGAAGCCGCAGTTAAAGAACAGGCTTTCCTCAAATCTCAAGTGCTCTCGAAGCTTAGATACTTCCAGACAGAATAGAGGAAAACGCTTGACTCACTAGCCCGTAGTCTTTACGTCACTTGCCTGACACCAAACTTTAATAATCAGAATGAGAAACGACTACGGCTCCTACACGGCGAAGCTCTGCGGAATTAATACCCTCCCCACACCACACCACAAAGTGCACCCGCTCAAACTGGCAGGCCTCAACGACATTTTCCTCGGCTCCTACCATTAATGTCATCCTGTTAACCAACTTGTATCAGGTAATTTTGCAAGGCATATAACTGCCTACGAGTGTTAAGGACCTTGGACGCCGACAAGAATATATTTACATACATTAGAAAAGGATTTTCCAAACTATGTTCCAAGGGACACTGGCAGTCCGCGTGAAGTGAATGTGCTCCGCGAAAAACTATTAATAACTTTACTTTTTTTCGACATTATGACGGTACTAACTTTTTATTGTGATTCCTGTGTTAGTAGTTATGATATAAAACTTCTATAATCACTGAATAAAACAAGTTGTTCTCACTTTTGTAAAAACTCTATTAACCTTCAAAATAAACAGGATGTTCCATAAAAGTACCAGGATTCTCAGTGTGTTTCATCAGAGCACCTATTTGGGGACCCCTGTATTAGACCATACATTCAAGAACACGTTGCGTGAAGTTGCTGATTCGTTGGTGTACAGCGGCGGACTGTTGATCGTGTCTAAAAGCGGTGTTGCAAGACACGTGTCTAAGAGACACAACGTCAGAATTGTGGTTGCATCCTGAAGAGAACATGGGCAGGAACAGCATACAATAAACATTCTGAGTCGGTCATCTCGCAAGAGGCCATTGTTCACAAAGGCACATAAAGACGACAACAGCAAAGTTCATCGGGCTGGAACTATATGTGACTGGTTTTCTGAAGACTCCCCCACCCTATTATACCTTGACTGGCCTGGAAAATCAACTAACTTGAACCCCTCAGAAAACATGTATTGTTACAGGGATTAGCGACCGCAAGGCAGTTGCTGCTAGGCTGAAAACCGTGACACTCTCAACCATCAAAAAGAAATGCAAAGTATGTCTATCTAAAGAAGCTGATGAAACTTCTCTTAACGCCTTTTCAAAAATGGTTCAAATGGCTCTGAGCACTATGGGACTTAACTACTGTGGTCATCAGTCCCCTAGAACGTAGAACTACTTAAACCTAACTAACCTAAGGACATCACACACATCCATGCCCGAGGCAGGATTCGAACCTGCGACCGTAGCAGTCGTGACCTTTTCAAGAGACAGTCTCCACTCCTTCCGTTCTGATCATATAAGCGTAGAAACGATGTGGAACGATTTCAAAGAGATAGTATCGCCGGAAGTTGAGAGATATGTACCACATAAATAAGTGATGGTACTGATCCCACATGGTGCACAAAACGGGTCAGATCGCTGTTGCAGAAGCAACGGGAAAAGCATGTCAAATTTAAAAGAACGCGAAATACCAGAGTTTGGCAAAGTTATACAGAAGTTTGAAAGATAGGGCGTACTTCAATGCGAGATGCTTCTAATAATTTCCACAACGAAACTCTGTCTCGGAATATGGCAGAAAACCCAAAGAGAATCTGGTCATACACCAAGCATGTCAGTAGCAAGACGCAATCAATACCTTCGCTGCGCGATAACAACGATGAAGTCACTGATGGCAGTGCCACAAACACGGTTTTCCGAAACTCCTTCACCAAAGAAGACGAAGTAAATATTCCTGAATTCCAATTAAGAACAATTGCCAAGGTGAGAAACATAGCAGTAGATATCCTCGGTGTAGGAAAGCGGCTTAAATCACTTAATAAAGGCAAGCGTCCGGGCCAGATTGTATACCTGGCAGGTTCCTTTCAGAGTATGCTGATACAATAGTTCCGT
The DNA here is from genome assembly GCF_021461395.2 of Schistocerca americana. Lineage (NCBI taxonomy): Eukaryota > Metazoa > Arthropoda > Insecta > Orthoptera > Acrididae > Schistocerca > Schistocerca americana. Next base: position 630,418,823 of record NC_060123.1, on the reverse strand, counting down.
ATTTAGCAATTATATTCAACCACTTGCACACAGAAAGATCAGCACCTAAAGACTGGAAAATTGCTCAAGTCACACCAACACCCAAAAGGGAAAGTAGGAGTAATCCGCTGAATTACAGGCCCATATTATTAACGTCGATTTGCGGTAGGGTTTCGGTCTTCGGAACATATACGGCGTTCGAACGTTATGAATTACCTCGAAGAAAACGACTTATTGACACATAGTCTGCACGGATTCAGATAATATCGTTCTTGTGAAACACAGCTAGCTCTTTATACTCACGAAGTAATGAGTGCTATCGACAAGAGATGGCAAATTGATTCCATATTTTTAGATTTCCAGAAGGCTTTCGACTCCGTTCCTTCTAACCAAACTGCGCGCCTATGGAATATCGCCTCAGTTGTGCGACTGGATTCGTGATTTCCTGTAAGGAAGGTTACAGTTTATAGTAATAGACGGAAAGTCATCGAGTAAAACAGAACTAACATCCGGCGTTCCCCAAGGAAGTGTAATAGGCCCTCTGTTGTTCCTGATCTATATTAACGACATAGGAGACAATCTGAGTAGCCGTCTTAGATTGTTTGGAGGTGATACTGTCATTTACTGTCTTGTAACGTCATCAGATGACCAAAACGAATTGTAAAATGAGTTAGATACGATATTTGTATGGTGCGAAAGTGGCAATTGACCCTGAATAAAGAAAAGTGTTATGTTATTCACATGAGTACCAAAAGTAATCCGCTGAATTTCGATTACGCAATAAGTCACAAAAACGTGAGGGCTGAAAATTCAACTAAATACATTGACAAATAACCTAAATTGGAACGATTACACAGATAGTGTTGTGGGTAGAGCAAACGAAACTCTGCGATTCATTGACGGAACAGGCCTACTAAAGAGAGAGCTTACACCACACTTGTCCGCCCTATTCTAGAGTACTGCAGTGCGGTGTGGTATTCGCATCAGATGGAACTGACGGATGACATCGAAAAACTTCAAAGAAGGGCGGCTCGTTTTGTATTATCGCGAAATAGGGGAGATAGTGCCCCAGACATGATACGTGAATTGGAGTGGTCATCATTCAAACAATTTTTCATTGTGACGGGATCTTCTTGGGAAATTTCAATCACCAGTTTTCTCCTCCGATTGAGAAAACATTCTGTTGGCACCCACCTACATAGAGAGAAATTATCATCACAATAAAATAAGAGTAATCACAGCTCGCGCAGAAAAATTTAAGTGCTGGTTTTTCTCGCGCGCCTTTCGAGAGTGGAGCAGCAGAGAGACAGCTTCAAGAGGGTTCATTGAACCCTCTGCCAGGCACTTTATTGTGCATATCAGATGTAGATGTAGATGCTGGAACAGCGGGAGAAAATCGCCGACGTCATCATCTCAGCAATTTTGGTGGAATTGCGAGATCAAATCCTCAGCGAGTGGCTTAACTTGGATGCGACGTACCTATACAAGTTTGTGAACTCACTCCCTAACCGGATTCTAGCGGTTATCAAGTCCAGGGGCGGAACTACACGGTATTAAATGATGCTTATGATTATTTCTGTGAGGACGACTAATTCCTTAACCGGTGATTTTACACTACATGTACCATATGCTGATTAACGATTATAGGCCATATTTTATTTTATATTTATTTTAAACTGTGGCTTGCCAAGTAGAAAAGCATCAGTATTTAATTTCTGTTTTTGTAATTTAGTTTTTGTGTTTACCATAGGAGTTTCTGAAAATCCGCTCATAATAAAAAAAATTAGAATTTCGAAAGGCAGAAAATAAAATATTACCGCTTTCGTTTGTAAACATTTTTGCGGTACAGTTCTTGTTAGAGGATCTCCAGTCCTCTTTATGAGTACACCACGCAAGAGCCCACGGTTCCTGTGCTTATCGGGCAACTTGCAAAGTCCGGACAGGCCGATTAGTTGACCTATTTTCGACCTTTTCTGGGTGTAAATTTCACTGTACCTATATCTACTGTGCAGGTCTTACGCGACTCTAAGTACAACAACCTTCCACGGCCTATCTACTAGATAATTTGGTAAAGGGCATTGTCATCATCGTCGTCTGTATTGTTGCTTGTGTCAGTTTTGCTATTTTTCTTTGAAGTGTCTTCCCTGTCCTTCTACGTATAGAAGAACGACAAAATAGGGATGACGTGAGACCCAGAGCACAAAAAACAATCAGGATCACAAGCACCACAAAATAATAATGTGAAACTGACCCAGGAAACAATACAGACAATAATGACAACAGCTTCCTTCACCAAATGAACCCGTGACAGCTTATTATACTCCTCCTTCCCTTTCCCCGCTTAACGTTTGCGACACAAATCTACAATTCATCTCAATTCATCTGTAATCGTTTCTGTCATCTCCACTTCAGTCAATTTCAACAAATTACCAACATTGTTTTTGACACCGTCCGTTTCCGGGAATTAATTTCATTTTTCTTTGTTACTCACTATTATTGTGAAAAATATAATCTTCTTGTTAGAGAAAATTTATTTGCCAGTATTCAAATTGGTTATGAAGAGCGTATTTTTAAAAAAAAACATGTGCATTACGTACCATCTGCAGATATCAAACATTGTGCCACTCTATGTAATGCACTGCTATCTAGTGAAAAAAATATGAGCTCAATTATAATGTGGATAAAAGCAGTTGTGCAAAATTCAACGTCAAGACTACAATAAGACATGCCAGAAGTGCTCATACCTCGCTGGAACAGTCGCACCAGTTCAAATGTTCAAATTTATGTGCATTCCTAAGGGAGTAAACTGCTGAGGTCATCGGTCCCTAGACTTACACGCTAGTTAAACTAACTTAACTAACTTATGCTAAGAACAACACACAAAGCCATGCCCGAGCGACGACTCGAACCTCCGGCGGGAGGACCCCGCAATCCGTTCCATGGCGCTTCAAACCGCGCTGTCACTCCGCATGGCGTTGCAAAAGTTAGCGTCACACGGAAAGTAATAAAGACGCACTGTGGCGATTACAGATGATCTCCTATATGTTCATGACTAGATGACGCTGCGCTACATAGAGTGACACAATGTCTGACGTACGTAGATGCTATGTAACGCACATATTTTGAAAAAAAATATGTTTCACACCGAATTTCGAATATTACACTGTAAAAAACTGTTGTAAAAATTGTGCTGTAAAAACTTCTTTCAGATAGAAATTAAAATCTGCAGAAACTAATCATCGATAAATCTAATTACTGCGATCTGGTCAAATAAAACTTCCCTAACAGAGAAGTTATATCTTTCATAACACGAGAACGTTCTCCTGCTGACACTGTCAAGTAACCGTCGTTATTGTTAAAATATTTGCTTGGAATAAGGGACAGTTTATTTTATGACAAGAAGAATAGTGAAATGTGCGACCTGTTTTTAAAATACTAGGCAACAGGTCTCTAAATATGCAATAAATTTAATTAAATGATAAATTAAATTGGTGCAAATTTCACTGGGCTTGAAGAATGGTCGTTCGTAAACTGATACCGGTGGAGCAGCATTCACTGACAGCAACAATTCCTCTTAATTAAATGAAAAATGAAATGGGCGCAAATTTGACAGGGCTTGAAGAATGGTCGTTCGTAAACTGATACTGGTGGATCAGCATTCACTGACAGCAACAATTCCTCTTGGGCTCCAAATCAATATTCATTGACAATCGTCTGTGGCTGCTGTCGGATAGGGTCTTTTTACCAATGTTCTTCCACCGTGTTATATGGCTGCAAGTGGTTTATGACTTCGTGTAGACACGTTGGAGCAGTCCGTGTTGATATACGAACAATTCGAGCAGTTCATTCTTGGATCGGCCATAGGCACGACCAAACATGTTAGTTTCTTTCTACCATTCCGTCTCGACTCCACGTCGACCAATCTCAGTGCGTTTATTTCGTACAGCCGAGAGAACGATAACACTACTTCACGTGCGTCAGCGGTGCAAAGTTACATGAGCATCTGGTAGCAGTTGTACTGCGTTCGAGCGGCCAGAGTCCTTTTCCGAGCGGTTAGCTAACATTTTATCCGGTGACCTTTGTATTGTATGTATTGTATGTTAACCGGGGTGGTCCACAACCCTACGACGACTACCGCAGTCTACTTCACCCCTCCGCCGCCCCACACCGAACCCAAGGTTATTGTGCGGTTCGACCCCCGGTGGACCCCCCCCCCCCCCCCTCCACAGAAAACGTCCAACAGCAGACGAATGTAACCCCTATGTCTGCGTGGTAGAGTAATGGTGGTGTACGCGTACGTGGAGAACTTGATTGCATAGCAGTCACCGACATAGTGTATCTGAGGCGGAATAAGGGGAACCAGCCCGCATTCGCCGAGGCAGATGGAAAACCGCCTAAAAAACATCCACGGACTGGCCGGTTCACCGGACGTCGACACAAATCCGCCGGGCGGATTCGTGCCGGGGACCAGGCGCTCCTTCTTGCCCGGAAAGCCGTGCGTTAGACCGTACGGCCAACCGGGCGGGCTTCCGGTGACCTTACTTAGCAAGTGTTGGAACTAGCTTGAAGTCAAGAGATTCACATTTGGAGTAAGCGAATAGCAACGCATTAACAGGGTGCACAGCTGGACATCACGTAAGCCACAATGAGTGTTAGTTCCCTGCAGAATTTCTATGAGTGCTCGAGAGGAGAGAAGATGTTCTAAATCTCCTAGCAACAGCTCCCAGCGAGACGACGCACCATTCCGGGAAGCCCGTGTAATCCGGCGGTACACAGCTGAGTGTGGATAGCTGAAGTGAAGGCGGCGCGTGTTCGCCTCATTGGGTTCGGCGCGCAGTGGCCAAAGAACTGGCGCGCTCGAATTCGCTAAAACCCCGCTCCGGCTGGAGACCCTCGGAACACGCCTTCACCTCACGAAACAATTTGCATGGTAATCGGCCGCTCTCTCGCATTAAGCGGTGCTGGAATTGGTGGAGCTAATTTCGGAAAACAGCGGGAGGTGGCCGGCGAGGGATGGGACGGACGCTGCATACCGATCACGCCTCCTGCGGCCCACTAACACACCAAGGCGTCCCGGCGATACACTCTTCTTTCTTTTTATTACTGGCTTTGGATTCACGGTCTCACAGCCACCCATAATTATTAACACTGCTGGCCAATAAAAGTACAATACTGAAAAGGATAGCAACTAAAAATATTTTACTGATGATTTGTTTACCATAAAGCAGGTAGAATGCGCGATTGAATATGTAGGTGATACGGGGGTATACAGAGTGCGAGTTTTGGTACGCAGACCTTCCATCTGTGAAAGCAACAGTGACTCTAACCCAGTTGATCATCGCCTCCAACTTGGATTCTTCAAACGGTTATCACGTTGATCATACAATGTAAACTTTCACGGCCGGTATTGTCTTCACTTAAAACTTCCGGGCTGATAGGCCGTGGTCGAAGTATAAAACTGTCTCCTGACGTTTCGTCGACTGCGGGAGACATGTCTCCCGCAGTCGGAGACGAAACGTCAGGAGACAGTTTTGTACTTCGACTACGGCCTATCAGCCCGGAAGTTTTAAGTGAAGAGGTTATCACGTTCAAAGCTAATTTAACTTCATGCCAGAGTTCGTCAAGCTTACTTTATGTTTCCAACGGAAGAGATATCTGGAGAGCGTGCAGGCCATGAAGCTCACTGTATCGAGGCAGATTAGGATAGCATCTGCATCTACGTCTACATCTGGACTCCACCTTACGTTGTAAGGTGGAGGGTACTTTCTCTGTTCCAAGAGCGAACAGTCCGTCTCCATGTGGCCTCGAATCTCTCTAATTTTACCTTCATGGACTTTACGTGAGGTATATTATGAGATAGCAATATATTGGATGATTCTTGTAGGAATCTACACTCTCGGAAATTAACACTAAAGCACACCGTGATACAGAACACCCCTCTTCTAGCGTCTTCCACTGCAGTTGGCCGAACATTTCCTTGAAGTGTATATATGGTTCTCGGGCGAGACTTCGGATTTCATAGTGAAAACTCCACAATATTTCATCAGCGCAACCGGTCGACATCTTCAGGTGCGACGAACACACTGCTAAGGAATGACCAGAGCCCCCTATTTATGCCAGTCTTAAGCAGGAAGTGCGCATGCGTGGAGGCGCCAATATTCGATGGCCAATAGCGACGATATCAACCGATAGCTGGAAGGACAGCAACGCCACCGACAGGATGAAGAACCAAAGACTTCGAATCACGCGCGGAGGCTGCCGCTGCTGCTCCGCGCTGCCATCTGCCACCCCAGCGACCTCTGCCGGTAGCCGCAAGCAAAAATGCGCGTCCGCGTAGGCGCGTGACTATCCTTCATGGATGTCATAGTGAGGATAGTCACGCGCCTACGCGTATCATTATTGGCCTCGGTATATCGAAAAGAAGTAGTGATACTCGATACATCAACGGAAAAAGTAACGAAGTACCGGCCTAAAAGAATGTCTGCTGCACAATGTAAACCTGCCGCCAGTTCTAGAGCTGTATATTTAAATATAGATTTGTTATAGATATTCGGTGCATCAACAACCTAGCAGCCTGCTTCCCCCCCTTCGAGCTAGGATAGAAAGGAAAACGATGCACGTTCACGCTTGACGATAACCATTTTGCTAGCAGTGGTAACTGTATGTAACTGGCGCAATAAAAGGTGTTCGATGCGTCCGTTGCTCTGTTTTGTCGGATTTGTCCGGAACACTTCATGTCGACTTCCGTGCTTTTTTCATTTCTGCAAACGCCAGCGACCTAGTGTCAAAATTGCGTGGTGAAGTTAAATGTTTGTGGTGACAACACCGGGCGCCGATTACGCCAGCATTTCCCCTCACATGTCTCCACCCACCACAAAGAATCAGCATGTCATTTAGATTTTTGTTCATCATTTTCAGCTACCGTTTCTGAAGAATGCCGAGGTGAAGAAATAGCACACCAGATGCGTTAAAAATTGTTTTCTAGCGCAACGGGTGTGCTATTGCCTCACATCGGAAATTTCTTTATTCCATTCACATCGCCACTCCAAGGTGCAATCGAAATACTTTTGTGCCAACTAACTTCACACAGTCAAAGAGAGAGACTGGACGTGATGAAAGTTCAAAAGTAGTGAGAGTGCTTCACACAGTGAAAGTAGAATTATGTTCCACTACAATTTCGAAAGAATAGTTTCGATCATTTACCGAAAATTGCGAAAAATTATAATATAAATAAAAATATCAGAACCCGATGATGCCATTCAGATAACGATATATGGAAATACTGCTGAAAGGCTATCGTCGATACAAAAATGGTTCAAATGGCTCTGAGCACTACGGGACCGAACTGCTGAGGTCATCAGTCCCCTAGAACTTAGAACTATTTAATCCTAACTAACCTAAGGACATCACACACATCCATGCCCGAGGCAGGATTCGAACCTGCGACCGGAGCGGTCGCGCGATTCCAGACTGTAGCGCCTAGAACCGCTCGGCCACCCCGGCCGGCTATCGTCGATACATGTCGATACGTTTTGGAAAACATTTCGTAACATCGGCGTTTTATTAAAAGCCCTAAAAGAGACGACCCCCATGCAGTCACTACGCCAGTGTGGAGCGTGAGATTGCCTACCTTGCAGTCCTGTTGAAGGTGTTGCTACTGCGCCCACTCTGACGCAGATCCCTTGCAGTCATCTGCTGCCTTAATTTGCCGTGGTCGACCTCCACCTCTGCTTCACAGTGCCTCTGGTTTGGAACGCTCCCCACTTACATGTAACAATTCTCTGAGCAATACTAAACTCCTGGCCTACTTCTTCTTTGTCCCAGTTGCCTGATGATTCTTCCCCCTGTGGAGTCATACAGATTTTGACACCGGGTCGTGTTGTAATGAGTAACACCACCACAGAGCACCACAGCTGGTAGCTGATCGATACACATCGTCTTTCCCGTTCCATCAACTACCTCGTGTTGCGGGACCAGCCCCATTTGGTGCTATAGTCGTGCTGACTTCCCCCTATGTGACGTCCAGCTTTCTTTGCACGACAGGGAGACCTTTGGCAAGATACTCCCGCATTTTCATTCACTTCCGCCGCGTAGTTAATAGGTAGCTTGATCTATCTCGCCCTAAAGTTTTGCACAACAGTGTATCTAGTATTTTATACTAGTAAAATGAAATCATAATCTGTGGAAGGCTTGAAACACCGCGGACGTAAACAAAAGGGCCGTCGCCCGTCGCGGTTCCAGCTGCAGCCTCCGCCGAGTGCTACCGCGAAGCGCAAACAACGCCCCACCCTGTTGCCCCTTCAGACAGGCGGCCGGCCACACAGACCCTCCCTGAGGCACGCGTGGTGTCTACCGCGGCGGCGTACAGTTCTGTTTTATTGCGGCGAGTTGGCGAGGCAGGTCCGTGCAGTGTAATAACCACCCGCGCAGCCGCGCGCAATACATGCTACATCCCCACGCCCTAACCTTGCCAGTCTAATCTGTGGTGGCCGTTCACGAGTCGCTTAGCGCGGACGACGCGTCGTTATCTCGCCTAAGTGCTTGTCCTTTCGGCTTCCCTACTCTTTAATACACTCTGTTAGCTGCTCCCTGTGCGCAAGTCACAACAGAGCATCGTTCTGCACTGCGAGTCGCACCTTTTTAGGAATATTGTTTTTCTCAAGTCTACGTATACGGGATCGGCAGTTCGGAATGTTCGAACAGACGTGCAGATCGTCTGCAGGTCTCCTGGCGGATGATACACGCTATGTACATATATACCATGCAAGCCGCTACACAGTGCGTGGAGGAGGTTACATTCTTTCAGTTCTATCGATTTTCTGCCCTGTTCCACTCACTTATTGAGCAAGGGAAAAGTTTCTCGTTTTTCCCTGCTTATGCATCCTGATCTTTATCTATTTCTTGTGATTCACACAAGAGGTATAAATTGGCGATGGTTCATCAAACTTACCCAACAGGGAGATATGATCAAGCGTATCTCATGGTAGTAAAGTAAGGCTGTTGATAAAATGTCGATACATCGATGTTTTTCTACGAACAATCGAAATCAGTCTGCCGTATTGTTTTACACGATATATCGATATAAAAATGGCGGTATCGAGTGCCGACTTTGTGTTATTTTATATTGCACTTTTTCCACAATTTTTTATACATACTCGAAGTTGTTCTTTTGAAATTATAGCAGAATTTTACTTTTAATGTGTGAAGGAGTCTTACTACCTTTTTAACTTCCAACACGTCCAATCTTTCTCTTCGACTCTGTGAAGCAAGTATATGTGGCACAAAAGAAGAAGTCCGATCGCTCTGGGGAGTGACGGTGTGAATGGAACAACGAGATTTCCGATGTGAAGAAATAGCACCCACAGTTGCGTTATAAAAAACACAATAACGCAGCTAGTGTGCTATTTTTTCACATCGGCGTTCTTCAAAAGCAGTTACCGCAAATGATGAATAACAATTTAAATGACAAGTTTGGTCTTTGAGGTAGGCGGAGGCGTGTGACGGGAAACGCTGACGTAACCGGCGCTCGGCGCTACCAGGGAAAGATTTAACTTCACCACGCAATTTTGACACTACAACTGCTAGGTCGCTGGCATTAGCAGAATTGAAGAAAAAAAAGGCAAGTTGACATGATGTGTTCCAGACAAAACCGATATGTGACGAAACCGAGCAAGTCTACGTATACGGGATCGGCAGTTCGGAATGTTCGAACAGACGTGCAGATCGTCTGCAGGTCTTCTGGCGGATGATACACGCTATGTACATATATACCATGCAAGCCGCTACACAGTATTGTACCACTTACATGCCGACCGTTGTGGCCGAGCGGTTCTAGCCGCTTCAGTCCGAAACTACGCTGCTGATACGGTCGCAGGTTCGAATCCTGCCTCGGGCATGGGTGTGTGTGATGTCCTTATGTTAGTTAGGTTTAAGTAGTTCTAAGTCTGGGGGACTGATTACCTCAGATGTCCCATAGTGCTCAGAGCCATTTGATCCACCTACATGCAGTTACCATTGTTAGCAAAGTCGTTATCGCCAAGCGTGAATTTGCGTCGTTTCCTTCCAATTCTTGCTCTAAGGGGGGTAGGCAGGCTGCTAGTTTGTGATGTACAAAATATCTAATCATAAATCAGTACTTTAAATATATAGCTCTAAAACCCGCAGTATATTTACAATGTGAAGCCGATATTTTTGTGGGCCGGAACATCAGTACATTATTCGTCGATATATCGATACTTTTTCTCGATATATCGAGAGCCTATAATGATATTTTTTAAATATAGGTACATTGGACTCCCGATATTTTCGAATATATCAGCAGTCCTAGTGTAAAGGGAGGTAGGCAACTTTAGTTTAACTGCACAGTTACCAGTCCAAGTGAAAATCTGTACAGCTTATGAACTGAAGGTGTGTACGCTACATTCAGTTTTCCCATCAGATCTGTTTTCAGTTGTGGCATTCTGTAGATTTTTCGTGACGATGAAGTGACATTGCCGGCCGGAGTGGCCGTGCGGTTCTGAGCGCTACAGTCTGGAGCCGAACGACCGCTACGGTCGCAGGTTCGAATCCTGCCTCGGGCATGGATGTGTGTGATGTCCTTAGGTTAGTTAGGTTTAATTAGTTCTAAGTTCTAGGCGACTGATGACCTCAGAAGTTAAGTCGCATAGTGCTCAGAGCCATTTTTGAAGTGACATTGGATGACAGAGAAAAGAGAGCAGCAGTTTGTTTTGTTGTTTGCAGCTGTGTTGCTGCTTTAATTCCTTCTTAGAAGCGGAATATACATTGTTTGTTTCGTTCAACGTGCGACGATCCTCACAGCAGAAACAATACACCGCAACTGAATACGATGCAAGAAACAGTCGCCAGTGCGAGTGCGATTGTAATTCACTTTTGTGTGCTACCACAGATGGCACGTAACTGTCTCCGTTAGTTCTATAATAGCAGGACTCGTAAGATGTGTAGTTGTGTCAAGCCGCGTCAAAGCAAAACAGAGTTTCTAAATGTCCACCAAGCCGCTTCCTCAAGTAGGACCGTTGTCCCAGCACACAGGTAGCGCGTAGATCTAGAATCTGCTGCTTTTCCTGTGAGACTACCTAGAAAGAGGCCAAGAAACTCTTACTAAAAGAATTAGCTCTGATATCTATAAGGATGCACATTTATTGAGGCAAGCATCGGACTGCATAATGATGTGGTGCGGTAGTACACACGGCCACAGGAAGTAGAAGCAAAGTTTTTAAATGTTCTTATTGTGTGAAATATAAGTCTTTCTCACTTTCAGAGTAGCAAATATTACTCAGTTTTTTCAAACCAAACTACACTCTCCGAAACTCAGTTACGCTGTCCAATTCTCGCAGTGTCTCTTTCTTCCATGCGCGCTGCAATCCATCCAACCCAATTTTTTAATCCCAGCACTAGAGTGCCCCCCAATAGCTGATTGGGCGCCCGCACGGTAGCTCGGCGTGTTCGGTCAGAGTCTGGCGTGTCTCTGTACTAAAAAACTGAGTGAAAAGATCAACAACGAACTTCAATGGGCCGGCCGCGGTGGTCTAGCGGTTCTAGGCGCTCAGTCCGGAACCGCGCGACTGCTACGGTCGCAGGTTCGAATCCTGCCTCGGGCATGGATGTGTGTGATGTCCTTAGGTTAGTTAGGTTTAACTAGTTCTAAGTTCTATGGGACTGATGACCACAGATGTTAAGTCCCATAGTGCTCAGAGCCATTTTAACCATTTTTTGAACTTCAATGGATGTCATGTGACGTCCGCTTCGACCGAATACAACGAACCAAAAACAAAAAAAAGTGTTCGGCGCGGCGGTCTGTCACGCTAAGGGGCCCGGGTTCGATTCCTCGCTGGGTCGGAGATTTTCTACGCTCAGGGACTGATTGTTGGGTTCTCCTCATTATCATTTGATCACCGTCAGTGGAAGGCAACGGGAAACCACCACTGGAATCACTTCCCTAGACGCTCACGTGCTGGTCCTCTCTGACGAGGCTTCCCCCATGACAAGACCTGCCGTAAGGCAGAACACAAAGTTTTTTTTAACCACTGAAGTCTTAGCGCGAACCACTTTGCTAGTCTTTGTATGTCCACCCTTTTGATTGGAGGTCTTGAGAACCACGGCTGCTCACTATTGTAAGAAAATAAAATGCCTACATCTGTCCTTACGATCTTATTTACTGTGCAGCTACCAGTTTTAGTCCTTCAATGCGCTGTTTTCAGACCATAGTTGGTCCTGAAGGGGTTAAGACGATCAATATACCGTGATCAACGTAACTGGTTTACGCAGACTATTTGTAAACTTTGGTCTCAGCACTACAACCATCAACTGCAGTTATGTTGCTCACTCATGCGGGTATGTATGAATTGTGTTGACCCCTTAACCATCAACTATGGCCTTAAGGTGGCGCACTGAAGCGCCGAAACTGGTAGCTACACAATAAATAAGATCATAAGGACGACTACAGGCCTTTCATTTCCTTACAACTTTGCAAGTCTGCCATTCGGCGCCAAGACGAGAGATTCGGCTCCATCCAGTTGTTCAATTGTTTTCTAAAAGTTGATAATCAAATAATGTTTCGAGTATGTAATGACAGCGAAGTATTAAGAGGTTTCCCCATACAACTGTACATAAAATCTGTATATTAAAAAAATGGCTCTGAGCACTATGGGACTTAACATCTATGGTCATCAGTCCCCTAGAACTTAGAACTACGTAAACCTAACTAACCTAAGGACAGCACACAACACCCAGCCATCACGAGGCAGAGAAAATTCCTGACACCGCCGGGAATCGAACCCGGGAACCTGTATATTAATTTAGTATCAATTAATAAAAGAGAACATAGGTCTGTGCTGTACAGAGTGGTATCATGTATCTATTGGATGACGATGAGAAACGGAGAGGATGAAAGCTTGAACCGATACACAGCCTATTCCTCGCGAATAGCACCAAAGGGTCCGCCGATCTTAAAGTCCGGATCGCCACCAACAGCACCGCATGGCCACACTTCATGAGACAGTGCGGGGAGCTTTGGAATTTAAGTCAGGACATTGGCAAGGTTACTGGTGATCAGGGATCTTTGGCCTACCACCGTTAACCTAGAAGGAATTAGGGTTTCTGCTACGGATGATGTCTCGGCTGGGTTAATGGTAACGTGCAGCTGCAACATTTACAGCATCTTTTTTATTATAATTTTAAGGCCGTCACTTGCACACGTTGTCTGCATAACTGTATCACATAGTTTAGTACCCGTCATTAATCTTACACAAACCTTCTAAAAATATTTTTTATTGCATGTTGTTAGTAAGTAGCTCAGACTTATGTCGTTTTTGGAGGGAAATGGAGGGCTGAATCCATATCTGACGTCAGTTTTATTTCTGTCACATGCATTTTTGTACTATGCAACTTCTTTATGAAACAGAAAACTAGAAAAAAGTATCTCTTGAGACTGTAAAGAAAGTTAATTCTGCGATCTGAAGCAAGGTTTTATTCAAGTGCATACATGAAACTATCATTTTCTTATTGTACTGCCCACTGACTTCGGCTTCCTTTCCCTCTTCTCCTTGCAGCACGTAATGAAACGTTTACTCCTATGAAAACCCTGTTGCATGTCCTGGCGATGTGACCGATAGTAGTCTCCCATCATACCCGTATTCCAGCGACTCAGTTAAAATCTTTCCATTTCTTGGAAAGCCATCATCTGTTCCTCATAAACGTCACACAGATTATCATGGAAAACATCAAGTAACATTTTCGATAAGTGATTTTGAAGTTCGTCAAACAGCCCAATTTTCTTAATTTTTCCAGCACATTGGCTACAACAAATACATAATGTGAGTCACTTTCGTTCATAAGGACTTAGCAACAACTTCCTCGAATAGGCAAATTTTTCCGTAAGATACGTAAAATACTCTTCGTATTTAGGTAAACGTTTCACAAACCGTATCACCACACCCTACTTAATGCGTACAAGTAGAAATATAACTTTTCTACAGTTTCGTGAGATTCCCACGCAAAGTGTTTTTCCCTGTTAAAAATCGTAACAGTATGTCTCTGCCACTAGAAAGGTTTTTACACTGCAGGTGAGTCTTAAGAACCTGCGGCAAACTCACGGTATTTGAAGCTACCATACAAGTTGGAAGTACGCATTACTTATTTACTGCGTTCAGCATATTGTTTAGTGAAAAAAATGGTTCAAATGGCTCTGAGCACTATGGGACTTAACATCTGAGGACATCAGTCCCCTAGAACTTAGAACTACTTAAATCGAACTAACCTAAGGACATCACACACATCCACGCCCGACGCGGGATTCGAACCTGCGACCGTAGCAGTCACACGGTTCTGGGCTGAAGCACCTAGAACCACTCGGCAACCGCGGCCGGCTGTTTTATTAAAGACAAACATCTCTTTCACATTTTCAAATAACCAGTTCCCCGAAAACATTACGTACAGTAGATGAATTTTTGCTTTGTTTGCTGAAGTCTGCTTACGTTTTTCAGTATAAAAGGACCCTGCTGCTCAAAATAATCGCATGATGAGCATAATAAAGAAGCAAAGTTCTGTTGACCATCTAGTAAGCTATTAAAAAGTGCAAGTTCAGAGATGAAAACCGAGGAAACAAGATGAGAAGATAGTTATTCCGCACGAAAGTTACTGTGTGTATGTGTGGAGCTGTTTGCACGGACAAAGGCAGTCCTCTGGGCAGTTTTGTAACGAGATGAATGTCGAAGGGATAAAAACGTTAAAACGCGAGTGCAGGGTCGCGCGGCTCTCAAACGGAACGTGTTCCACCTCGGCCCAAAAACAAATAACTTTTTTAATTTGAAGTTTTTGAAAGTAATTCGTTTTATTCGATGAAGTTATATTGAATTTAGCGGAGCCTTTTGCAGCTGGAGGCGGCAGACCTGGCCGGGCTGGCGCACCTTCCCCCCATTTCCCCCTCCTACCCTCCCCCTTCCGCGTGCACCCCCTCCACTACAAACGCCCACCTTTCTCCTGCACACAGGGTGCGCACACGAACTCGCCCACCAGCGCTGGCATACACGTCATTGTCCAACCTGTCACCCCAACGGCTATTGGACGGAACTGACAACTGAGTAAGGATAGGCCAGGGAGCGTGTCGTATCTACAGATAATGTAGTGGGAGAGGTGGTGTCATGAGGGGAGGAAGGGAGGGGGAAGGGGGGGGCACCAATCAACGAGGCGTTTCCATTTCACGTCTTGGCTCTATACGAGCACATTCCTTGGCTTCACACGCCCAGCTGATTTGAACGAAGTGCCATTTTAAAGTGATTATCCTAAACAAGTACGTCTGTCAATTAAATACACAGGCTGCCCCAGGAGGAATGGTCGATAATCAGGGATGTAACGGGAACGACCATTTGATGCAAAAAACTTAACGTATTTTAACACATTCATCTCTAAGCCTTACCAAGCACATTTTTGTGGGTCGTTAATACGTGCATAAACTCGCATTGTGCTGATACATGTTGACAATTAGTCATAACTTCTGAACGAATTGTGTTAGGACGTTCAAGCTGTATGGTTGGCCGCGGGGCATGATGGGAATCAATATCCGCATGAGCATGCGCCTTGTTATGGTCGGCCATTTGCACGTGAAAATGTCACAGTACGGCGTGCCTGACTGTATAGCTATTGTGAACGCCTACTATGCGTGCAATAACAGTTCAACTGCGGCTCAAAGGAAGTTTTCGACCGAGTTCAAGCTGAAGACTACCAGGCCAAGTGTGATGACAATCAAGAATCTGATTCCTAGCCGGCCGGAGTGGCCGAGCGGTTCTAGGCGCTACAGTCTGGAACCGCGCGACCGCTACGGTCGCAGGGACGAATCCTGCCTCGGGCATGGATGTGTATGATGTCCTTAGGTTCGTTACGTTTAAGTAGTTCTAAGTTCTAGGGGACTGATGACCACACCAGTTAAGTCCCATAGTGCTAAAAGCCATTTTGATTCGCAAGTTCGAGAGAACGGTCAGTGATGCCAGTGTTGGCAACGTCGGTCGTCCAAAAACCCTGAAAACGCCTGAAAACATCGAGAATACACGCGCTGTCTTTCAAACCAGCCGCAGGAAGTCGATCAGACGAGCTGCACAACAGATAGGAATCAACCGGGAGACACTGCGACACATTGTTGTTGAAGACCTGCATCTCTTCCCATACAAAATTCAAACCCATCGGCCGTTAAGCCCCACGGCCATGGAACAGCGTTTATGTTTCACCAACACTGTTGTCCACAGTATTGACGAAAAGGACTTTGATGTGAATATGGTTTGGTTTGGTGATGAAGCCCACTTTCATTAGGATGGGTTCTTCAGTAAGCAAAATTGGCGCATTTCTGGGACTGAGAATCCACATTTTGCGATAAAGAAGTCTCCCCATCCTCAACAGGTGACTGTGAGTCATAATCGGTGTGAAATACCTTTATGATACGATAATACTGAATGGTACGTGAGTGTTTTGGAAGATGATTTCATCCCCATTATCTAAAGTGACCCTAATTTCGACGATATGTGGTTCATGCAAGCTGGAGCACGACCCCATCGAAGCCGGAGAGTGTTTGTTGTCCTGGAGGAGCACTTTGGGGACCGCGTTCTGGCTCTGGGGTATCCACAGGCCACTGGCATGGGCCTCGACTGGCCGCCAAGTTTTCTGGATACGAACACATGCGAGCCCTTTTTGTGGGGCCTTATTAGAGACAAGGTGAACAGCAACAGCCCCAAAACCATTGCTGAGCTGAAAACCGCCATTAAGGAGGTCGTTGACAGCATCGATGTTTCGGCACTTCTGCGGGTCGTGCA
Organism: Schistocerca americana; assembly: GCF_021461395.2. Taxonomy (NCBI): domain Eukaryota; kingdom Metazoa; phylum Arthropoda; class Insecta; order Orthoptera; family Acrididae; genus Schistocerca; species Schistocerca americana. The sequence goes on along the minus strand of NC_060123.1, from coordinate 630,402,027 downwards.
GAATCTCGTTGTTCATCTGCGCCACATCGTCGCCAATGATGGCAGGCATATCGAACACGTCATAACCTAAATCCGACTATCTGCAACGACGTTTACATGCTGAATAAATTGTGTGCACGCCGTAGTCTGTAACTAATTTACCTTTTTTATGTAGTTCAATAATTGTCACTCTGTAGCAGGACTGCGCTGCACCTACAATGAGATTTTCAATCTACAGCGGAGTGTGCGCTGATATGAAATTTCCTGGCAGATTAAAACTGTGTGCCGGACCGAGACCCGAATTCGGGACCTTTGCCTTCCACGTGCAAGTGCTCTACCATCTGAGCTACCCAAGCACGACTCACGCCCCGTCCTCACAGCTTTACTTCTGCCAGTATCTCGTCTCCTACCTTCCAAACTTCACAGAATCTCTCCTGCGAATCTTGCAGAACTAGCACTCCTGAAAGGAAGGATATTGCGGAGACGGCTTAGACACAGCCTGGGGGATATTTCCAGAATGAGATATTCACTCTGCAGCGGAGTGTGCGCTGATATGAAACTTCCTGGCAGATTAAAATTGTTTGCCGGACCGAGACTCGAACTCGGGACCTGCACCTTTTCAACAGTGTTTTGCTGCTCCTGCACAGGTTGTCAAACTATACGTTCTGGAAAAAATGGGAACTGGGAAGAATACCTGTTTCACACAGTGCGCTGAAAATTGATAAACACTCTACGATCAGGTATTCGAAGTGTCGGAAAGCGCCGACGGTATTCTGTGACTGGAGCTTGAGCACTACCGTCGCATAAGTCGTAAACATACAGCATATCTTCACATTCTTCTTTACTGTAGATGTATGGTATTGAGATCTGACGAAATTACAATCGCTTGGTCACAATTGTGAATTCTTTGATTGATCTGGTAGATGGCTGATCGAAACTGAAACACATGGAACATTAGTCACTTTATTGCAAGAATCATAAAATGCCGTACTTGACACAGTCCTTTGCCACAGGAATGAGATGAATATTGGCAGGAGTCTAAACAGCAAAGCATATCTTGATGCACAAAATTACAAATCATTCTCTTGAAGTAAAAACTCAACATTTACAAAAGTACAGTTACTTCTGAGACCAGATCAGCACTAGAGTCCTAACTAGATGGTCTTTACTAAATAGGAAGCCACTAAATGGGAACAGTGAGTCCATGCTCGGCTCTATATCGACCTCCGTGTGATGACACTGCAGTGCTGAGAGAAAAGGCGTGTCTTCAAGAGCGTCTCCAGTTTGTCGTTGCGGATTGCAGCGAGGCAAGCGAGACATCGCTAATGTCTGTGTTATCAATACGCGTTGCCGACTTCATGTGCCACCGCGATCTTTGGACGATACCACCTGTGACATTTTAGCCAGCGTGTCTACAAAAACAGTTGTTGTTGCTGTGGTCTTCAGTCCAGAGACTGGTTTGATGCAACTCCCCATGCTACTCTATCCTCAGCAAGCTTCTTCATCTCCCAGTACCTACTGCAACCTACATCCTTCTGAATCTGTTTAGTGTATTCATCTCTTGGTCTCCCTCTACGATTTTTACCCTCCACACTGCCCTCCAATACTAAATTGGTGATCCCTTGATGCCTCAGAACATGTCCTACCAACCGGTCCCTTCTTCTAGTCAAGTTGTGCCACAAAGTTCTTTTCTCCCCAATTCTGTTCAATGCCTCCTCATTAGTTATGTGATCCACCATCAAATCTTCAGCATTCTTCTGTAGCACCACATTTCGAAAGCTTCTAATCTCTTCTTGTCCAAACTATTTATCGTCCATGTTTCACTTCCATAAATGGCTACACTCTATACAAATACTTTCAGAAATGACTTTCTGACACTTAAATCTATACTCGATGTTAACAAATTTCTCTTCTTCAGAAACGCTTTCTTTGCCATTGCCAGTCTACATTTTATATCCTCTCTACTTCGACCATCATCATTTATTTTGCTCCCCAAATAGCAAAACTCATTTACTACTTTAACCGTCTCATTTTCTAATCTAATTGCCTCAGCATCACCCGATTTAATTTGATTGCATTCCATTATTTCGTTTCGCTTCTGTTGATGTTCATCTTATATTCTCCTTTTAAGACACTGTCCATTTCTTTCAACTGCTCCTTCTGGTCCTTTGCTGTCTCTGACAGAATTACAATGTCATCGGCAACCTCAAAGTTTTTATTTCTTTTCCAGGGATTTTAATTCCTACTCCGAATTTTTCTTTTGTTTTGTGAACTGCTTGCTCAATATGCAGAAGGAATAACATCGGCGATAGGCTCCTTCCCAACTACTGCTTCCCTTTCATGCCCCGCGACTCTTGTAACTGCCATCTGGTTTCTGTAGAAACAGTTAATAAATGCTTTTCTGTGATATGTGGTACACTTTCAGTCCCTCGCACTACTTCAGCCACAACACACCGGGACAACCCTGCGTGTAGCAAGGTAATTCAATGGCAGAATGACGTCCTGAATTTTCTCTGCCTCGTGATGACTGGGTGTTGTGTGATGTGCTTAGGTTAGTTGGGTTTAAGTAGTTCTAAGTTCTAGGGGACTGATGACCATGGATGTTAAGTCCCATAGTGCTCAGAGCCATTTTTTTGACGTCCTGAGCAGAAGGGTTACGAGCAACGAGGTAGGTTGGGCTAGAATAAAACGTCAAAGAGGTTAGGTGAGTGTGACACATGCGTGTGCGCCACTAGCCCAAAAACGAATGTACATTGAATACCTTCTATCTTGGAAACCATATGGAATAGGTCACATGTCTGTACGAAGTTTTTTTTTTCTTCTTCTTCTCAAATGATTTTCCTATCGCGCCCCTGAATACTGATCATTGTTCCTGGGACACCCTGTAAAACTCCTGTTGTAGTAGACTTGCACCAGATCAGATCAACATTCCACGCTCGCCAACAACTTAAAGGACACTGTTACTGTAGTGGTGTAGGTATGTAGAAACTTACGGTGTCTCACATACAACGCTGATCTCCACAGGTAGGCTCGACTGAGAGAGTCGCCAGTGGTTCGATTACGATGTGATGGCAGGTACTTACTCTCTTACGCATGGCGTGTATGTAAAGGAAACAGACGGAAATCGTAATGCCGACATTTTCTTCTATTTTTAAACTCAAAGTAATACACTGAGGTGGCTTAAGTCATGGAATTCCTCCCAATATCGTATCTGACATCCTTTTGTCCGGAATAGTGCAGCAGCTCGACGAGGCATGATAAAGCAATTCGATGGAAGTCACCTGCAGAAATATTGAGTCATGCTGCCTCTATAGCACGAATTGATATCTCGATTATGACATAAATGTTCGATGGGATTCATGTTGGCCAATCAGGGTAGCCATATCATTCGCTCTAATTGTCCACAATGTTCTTCAAACCAGGAGCAAACGATTGTGGTCCGGTGACGTGGCGAACTGTCATCCATAAAATTTTCATCGTTGTTGGGGAACATTAGGTCCATGAATGGCTGCAAATGGTCTCCAACGGTTTAGTTGGACCAGAGGACCCAGCCCATTTCATATAAACACAGCCCACACCATTACAGAGGCGTCACCAGTCTTTCACGGTGCCCTGTTGACAGCTTGGGTCCGTACATTCGTTGGGTCTGCGCCACAGTCGAACCCTACCATCCGCTCTTACCAACTGAAATCGAGACTCTTCCGACCAGACGTTGTTTTCCAGACGTCTAGGATCCAACCGATATGGTCACGAGACCAGGAGAGTGGCTGCATGCATTATCATCCTGTTAGCAATGGTACTTGCGTAGGTCGTGTGCTGCCATAGGCCACTAACGTCAAATTTCGCCCCACCGTTCTACCAGATACGTTCGTCGCATGTCCTACGTTCATTTCTGCGGTTATTTCTCGCATTGTAGTTTGTCTGTCAGCACTGGCAACTCTACGCAAACGCCGCAGGCTTCGGTCCTTAAGTGAAGGCCGTCCGTCACGGTGTTGTCGGTGGTGAGAGGGAATGCCAAAAATTTGGTATTCTCGCCACGCTTGACGCTGTGGATCTTGGAATATTGAATTCCCCAACGATTTCCGAATTGGAATACACCAAGCGTATATCTCCAGCTACAATTCAGCACTCAGGGTTTGTTAATTCCTGTCGTGCGGCCATCACAGCTGTGCCAATGCACTACCCTTTTATACCTTCTATAAGCGATACTATCACTATCCGTAAATGTGCATATTGCTATCCCATGACTATTGTCATTTCATTGTAATTCCAGTGGACATGCGTTGGTATACCTGCTATTATATGTATCGGAGCAAGTTTTTGCCCCCAATGTGGTTCGTCAGTGCGGATACTTGCATCAGCTATAACCAGTGCTTTTTTTCTAAAAAAAAGTTTGAGGGTACTCTGACATTGGATATAATGCAGCGAAAATTACTTATAACTGAAGCATGGGATACCACCGCCTGCTTTTAGCCATGACATCATCAACATTCCGAACTACAAAAAAAACTGATATCGGACTCTTCAGATGACTTAGCTCAAATGAAGCAGGTGATACCGAGAAACACCCAAACATAGAAGAGAATGTGGTATCGAACACTTCAGTTTACATCACCTCAACTGAAGAATGCGATCCCCATTAACTCCTAAACAATAAAAGGAAATGGTATCGTACACTTCAATTGACCTATAATACACCTCAAATGAGATGTGAGTCCAGTCAACCCTCCGGCACACAAAACAATACAAGTAAATATTACCGAACACATATTTTAACCTATAAAACACCACTAAAAGGCAGAATACAGCAAAAACCATCCACACTAATCATCACCAACAATAGAAACTACACTACAAAAATATTTTGGAACCTTGTTTGGCTTCCGAAATGGCATAGATTACGGGTGGTATCGGCTGCTTGAACTGACCCAATTTATAATACAGCTGTAAATTTATTTAACTATAAAACTACAGTCTAACTTACATTAATAGCATTACAAAAGCTTCCAAACTTACTTCAGTTCGTGGCTGCTGTAGTCTTCACGCCTTCTTACTTTACTCTTGCTATCAGTAGCAAGATATCTGCCTGTCATGAACCAAGAGCATACATAGTCCATGGGCTGGAACAACATCAGTGGAGGACCAACCAACTTTATGAACATCAGATTGCTGACTGTGGAAAGATGAAATGAAGCTCTTGTTGGCGAGATGATCAGATTCATTTGGGAAAACCCACGTTAACATTCACTCGATGATATAGGAACACATTTCAGCGCATTCTGAAGAGCAAGGAGGGACGCTGGAATTTTCTTCTCCATCAAATACTCCCGAAATGCTCTACACATTTCTCTCTCTGGAAGAGCAAAACAACAGCATAAAGTTTTGATATTTGTTTCATCATATGTTGTTCCAGGATTTTCAGGCCAATTTGATAAGTCTAAAACTTTCGCATATCCAGAGATTGCAACATCTTCTGTCTGCAGAAGACGATTCTCCATCCGATGTTTCAGACAATCGTAAAATATTCTATGCTCAAGATGTGTGATAGTTGCCCCCTTTTCCAGTGGAATCCTCTGATGTTCAGCTCTTGGAGTGCTTTGAGAGCTTCACAGTAATGAGGACCTCAGCTCACTTTGCTTTCTTCAAACACCAACAGCTGATTTCAGATCTTCTGTTGGGCAGAATACAGTGTGATGCATCTTGACTGTAGCTCAAGACTTAATTGTGATAATTCTTGAAGGGCATCACACATTAGAGCCTAGTCGAGAATGAAGTCAATTTTGGTAATGAACGTCAATAAACCACCGTACATACCTCTGTCAGTTGATTCCCTGCTTTGATCTTTTTTTGCAGCTGTGAAGTGAGCAACCAAAGGTTTAAAGTTCTTCCACAATGAATCGCAAAGGATATTGGTAGCGGGACCGTAGAGACATCTCTGTAGCTCGGTGTTTGAGTGTATGCATATCCGTTTAGCACTACCATCGCCCACTATTAGCGGGCGAGGCCACTACATGCTTGTCGAACTGGCTGCCAGCGGTTCAGTTGTTGAGAATGGTTGCCGCTGCTTCGAAATGCTTGAAACAGTCAGTGACATTGCTTTTCCCACCAAAAACTGCACTAGGATCATTTGTATCTCAATTACCAACACAAAAAAAGAAATAAAAAATTTACGTCCATGAAATAAATCTTTGGCACTCTTCCAAATTCTCAAAATCGTAAAAAAAATTACTTTGCCGACGAAAAAGTTTAGGTGTACGCATCCTCCAGCGTTCCCCCAGAGAAACAGCACTGGCTATAACCTACATCGGTAGAAGAGATCACATGTGCACATGTAAGGATAGGACACCACGATTATTAGATCGGATGCCAGAGGCAGCGATGAATTTCCAGTGGCGCCTTTAAGCGTGCATATTGCTATCCCATGACTATTGTCACCTCAGTGTAATTACTGCGGACATGCGTTGGTGTACCTGCTATTTACGTATCGGAGCAAGTTTTTGCCCCCATTGTGGTTCTTCAGTGCGGATACCCGCGTCAGCTATAACCTAATCGGTAGAAGAGATCCCACGTGCGCATGTAAGGATAGGGCACCACGATTGTTAGATCGGATGCCAGAGGCAGCGATGAATTTCCGTCACTGCCATACGGCCACCACAGCTCTGCCAATGCATTACCCTTTTATACCTTGTGTAAGCGGTACTATCGCCATCCGTAAACGTGCATTTTGCTATCCCATCACTATTGTCACCTCAATGTAATTACTGAGGACACGCATTGATATACCTGCTGTTATACGCATCGGAGCAGGCTTTTGCCCCCAGTGTGGTTCTTCAGTGCATATACCCGCGTCAGCTACAACCTACATCGGTAGAAGAGATCCCATGTGCACATGTAAGGATAGGGCACCACGATTGTTAGATCGGATGCCAGAGGCAGCGATGAATTTCCAGTGGCGCCTTTAAGCGTGTATATTGCTATCCAATGACTATTGTCACACTCTTGTGCATGTACGGATATGACACCACGATTATTAGATCAGATGCCAGAGGCATGCGTTGGTATACCTGCTATTATACGTATCGGAGCAAGTTTTTGCCCCCAGTGTGGTTCGTCAGTGCGGATACCCGTGTCAGCTATAACCTACATTCGTAGAAGAGATCCCGTGTGCGCCTGTAAGGATGGGGCACCACTCTTATTAGAGTGGATGCCAGAGGCACCGATGAATTTCCAGTGGCGCCTTTAAGCGAGTCGTCTGGGTACATGACGAGTCTCTCTCTCTCTCTCTCTCTCTCTCTCTCTCACACACACACACACACACACACACACACACACACACGGCAGACATTCCGGCATCCGCTCGCCCTCGCCGGCTGCTCAATTACAGATCCAGCGCTGGCCGCTCTGTGTGCCTGTGCTGAACCGCTCTCCTCACCCCCTCCCCCTCCCCTTGCCCCGCCCTCCGCGCACCTCGCCGTGCCTTGCGCAGCTCGCGTGTTAATTACTGGCTGCCAGCCACCGGTCGCCAGGTGTTTACCGCTCGCCGAAACCCTCCGCGTCCTCCATCTGCTTCCCCCACTCCCTCTACCCTTCTAACATTTCTCCTTTACTTTCCGCCCTTCTCCTGAACTTTCTTTCCTTTCTTTTCCCCCCTCTTCATGTAGACGCGTCTGCTGGTAATATCGGAGGTCTCCTTCGGTAAATCGAACGTTAGAAAAAGAAAACGAAACAGAAAGTCAAGGGGGAAAAGAAAGGAAATCGCGCTTGTGTGCGTCCTTTCTTCTTCGGAGACTAAACAAGCCAGTTCTGCTAGTCGCGTACCTTGCATCAAAGTGCATTTGACAACGATTCAACTGACAAAAGTTTGAGAAAAGCTCTTCGGTACCATTAATATAGACCGACACGCTTTTCGACAGCCACGGGATCCATCACATGAGCGCCAAGTCACACAGTGAAATAGCCTTCCAAACAAAGCTCCAGTCTATGAATTAACATCTGTTACCTAACATAGCAAGAAGTCCGCAAGGATGCAAATGCCTCTCAATATATCGGCCAATATTTGCAGTAATAATTGCTTTGCGGATAAAAGCGCATGCCGATTCGGATGACCTTGGCTATATTTGCTGAAAGTTAAGGCGCGGCGCTGTAATAACGATTTTCGAATGTTGGGGTCACACACGATCGATAGTAATGTTTCTTACTGTTTGGCGTCCCTATTATTAGCCATTCGGAAAGGAGAAACAACATTTCCATCACTTACACGCTCATATAGTCGTAGTCTGCACACCTTTGTTCGTAGTTTAAGTGCTGAGTGAAATACTGGTCACTGTGAATGTACACTTTGATCTTATATCGTGTTTTTAAATAAATTGAGTGACATATGCACTTCGCAGGTTTTCGGACGAATGCGTTTTAAACGACTTATTTTTCTGTCTTACAACTTGTTGCAAGTTATACTAGAGTGATGTACAAAGCACGGATGTAAATAAATTATTACTATTACTATTATGTAAAATTTTACAATATTTTATTATTATTATTAACATCCTCAGCATCTGTGTACTTTAAGAGCAATGGTGACAAGTTAATTTTTTTTTCTGGTGTCGGTGAGGGGGGGGGGGGGGGGGGGGGGAACCCAGTAAAACTCCATGAATGTGTCTCCTCCAGATACGAACACTGGATCCTCACCTGCCTGTCTCCTGGATCCTCGCCTGTCTCTCTCCTATATCAAAGCGAGACTATTAACAATTGTTAAGACTATTTTATTAGGATCGTACGAAACCTCATTTTGTCGTGGAGCTATCGACGCTAGAAAATGGGAATGCCAATTAAAGAAATAGGAACATTTCCGACATATTCTTCTGTTTGAGGTAAATAGAGGGATGACAGCAGCGGAGGCAGCCAGAAATATTTGCGCCGTGTAAGGGGATAGTGCTATTAGACAGAGCACAACAAAAAAATGGTTTCCTTGTTTTAAGGAGGATCGTTTCGACACCAGCCACTCCCGACTGTTGAGCCCTTTCTACCCACGTCCCGTTCATGATCCATTACACATGGGAACATTTCTATATGTTGTATTTGCACTTACAGCGTCAGATATGCACCTGATGACCAACACTGGAATTTTTTCCCGCGTAAATCGGTTCGTCATTAACGCATTACGATATATACCAAGTTTTGCTGTCATGTGATAGTTAGAACCCACACTGGATTCCTGTGAGTAGCTGCACTTTAATTACAATCATCCGCTAGAATACCAATAACGTGTTTTTTTTTTGTTTTTGTTTTTTTTATTTAAAAACGTTTTAGTGTTTCCACATAAAAGTTCGGTGACATTTCTTTTCAGCACCTTCTCGTAGATACCAACAAGTTTTCTTAGATTGTTACGGCCGAATTTAAAAGTGCAATACCGTTACGAATTTAGAGTAATACGTAAATTTGGGCAGTTCGAAAATGGTTTAAATGGCTCTGAGCACTATGGGACTTCGAGTTCGAACAAACTACAGTCAGTCCAAGACTGCAAGACTGACATTCACTTTCGTTAACTATGCAGTTACCTGTCTTTATGGCCGGCCGAAGTGGCCGTGCGGTTAAAGGCGCTGCAGTCTGGAACCGCAAGACCGCTACGGTCGCAGGTTCGAATCCTGCCTCGGGCATGGATGTTTGTGATGTCCTTAGGTTAGTTAGGTTTAACTAGTTCTAAGTTCTAGGGGACTAATGACCTCAGCAGCTGAGTCCCATAGTGCTCAGAGCCATTTTTGAACCTGTCTTTATGAAATACGTTCACTCTAACACTAGGATTCTTAACAACTCCTTTCAAATGAGAATGAAGAGAAATAGACAGAGAACCACTGCCAAAAATCTGTGGCAAGTAATCTTGAATAGCACTGAAATCTAATCATTGAACCCCGTAGTCATAATTACGGCATTGTTTTGGCACATGACTCTTTTAGTGATATACTTTTAACGTTACAATGGATGTGACACAGCAGTAACATCATAACAACGCTGACTAAATCACACGTGAATCAAGCAAAATCACCGAGCGGGGTGGCGCAGTGGTTAGACACTGGACTCGCATTCGGGAGGACGACGGTTCAATCCCGCGTCCAGCCATCCTGATTTAGGTTTTCTGTGATTTCCCTAAATCACTCCAGGCAAATGCCGGGATGGTTCCTCTGAAAGGGCACGGCCGACTTCCTTCCCAATCCTTCCCTAATCCGATGAGACCGATGACCACGCTGTCTGGTCTCCTTCCCCAAACCAACCAACCAACCAAGCAAAATCACACGTGTCACACTTGATGCAATTTAGTTTCTTTACACCCCTTTATAAATTTTGTGAAAATCATTCTCACAAGGGAACCTCCCCATCGCACCCCCCCCCCCCCCTCAGATTTAGTTATAAGTTGGCACAGTGGATAGGCCTTGAAAAACTGAACACATGTCAATCGAGAAAACAGGAAGAAGTTGTATGGAACTATGAAAAAAATGAGCAAAATATACAAACTGAGTAGTCCATGCGCAGCATAGGCAACATAAAGGATAATGTGCACCCATGAGCGCCGTGGTCCCGTGGTTAGCGTGAGTAGCTGCGGAACGACAGGTCGTAGGTTCAAGTCTTCCTTCGAGTGAAAACTTTAATTTTTTATTTTCAGACAATAATGAAAGTTCAGGCACTCACACATAATCAACTTCGCTCTCCAGAATTCCAGGACATGTTAAGATCTGCTTGGACATATGCAGGATTTGACGGTCTACACACGGAAAAATTTGAAAACGTTAAAAACATACGTTTTGAAAGAGCACAGGGAAAACTGTGCGACTGTGAAACTGTTGAATTCATTTGTTGCAGTTTATGTGACAAACTCTCATGTTTTCATCACATTTTGGGAGTGATTATGACATCCACAAGGAAACCTAAATCGGGCAAGGTAGAACAATCTTTGTACCCATTCGCCAAGTGTACAAGTTTGGTGGGTTGACAACGTATTCCTGTCACGTGACGCACATGCCGTCACCAATGTCGTATAGAATATATCAGACGTATTTTCCTGTGGAGGAATCGGTTGACCTATGACCTTGCGATCAAATGTTTTCGGTTCCCATTGGAGAGGCACGTCCTTTCGTCTACTAATCGCACGGTTTTGCGGTGCGGTCGCAAAACACAGACACTAAACTTATTACAGTGAACAAAGACGTCAATGAACGAACGGACAGATCATAACTTTGCGAAAATAAACAAGTAAACTTTTCACTCGAGGAAGACTTGAACCAAGGACTTCTCGTTCCGCAGTTGGTCACGCTAACCACGGGACCACGGCGCTCGTGAGCTCACGTTCTCCTTGATGTTGCCTATGTTACGCATGAACTACTCAGTTTGTATATATATATATTTTTTTCATAGTTCCACATAACTTCTTCCTGTTTTGTCGATTGACCTGTGTTCAGATTATAACTAAATCTGAAGGGGGTGCGATGGGAAGGTTCCCTTGTCAGCACTGTCTTTATCATTTAGTCCGTGAAACAACACTAAACTGAAAGTTTAGGATATGGAGAAGGAACCTGCCCAGTTGAGATGGACCTGCATTCACTGACAGCGAAGATTCTAAAACCGATGGTGATTGACAAGACGTGACACTTGTCTCCGTCCCCTGTCGGTTACGTTCTTTTTACAACCCTATCGATAAGCCGTGTCACATGACCAGAAAGTCACTTAGTTCCGTTTCCAATGATCAATCTCACGGTAACCGCTAAGATGTGGAACGTGTCAAGTCCATAAGAAATGCACACATGAATTACGGTTTTTTTAAAAAAAAAGAAAAAAAAAGCTTAAAATTTTTGTTACCTACCCCATGCCCTTAAATGGCACAAAATGCATATTTATACCTATGGCTTTATTTATTCCTATTCAAAAATTTATCTATGGTATAGAAGGAATTGTCAAGGAGATATGATTTCAATTTATTTTCAAAACTCTCACTGCTGTCTGTCAGACATTTCATTTCATCTGGTAATTTATCTAAAAGTTTTATAGCAGCATATCTTACCACTTTCTGTCCCAAATATAGTTTAAGTGGAGGATAGAGCAAGTCTGTCTTTCATGAATGTCGCAGTTGTTTTTAAATTGGTCCATGTTGTTGAGAACAAATTTCATTACTGAGTAAACGTACCGTGAGGCTCTTGTAAGAATTCCTAACCTTTTAAAGAGATGCCTACAAAATGTGCGACTATGAGACCCACACATTATTCTAACCACTTTCTTTTGAGCAGTGAATGCTTTTTGTTGAAGTGTTGAGTTATCCCAAAATATTATTCCGTATGACATTAAAAAAATTGTTCAAATGGCTCTGAGCACTATGGGACGTAACATCAGTCCCCTAGAACTTAGAACAACTTAAACCTAACTAAGCTAAGGACATCACATACATCCATGCCCGAGGCAGGATTCGAACCTGCGACCGTAGTGGTTGCGCGGTTCCAGACTGTAGCGCCTAGAACCACTCGGCCACACCGGCCGGCGTATGACATCAGAGAGTGAAAATATGCACAGTATGTTAGCTTGCTAATTTCTATACGCTCAAAATTAGCAATTATTCTGATTGCAAAAATTGCTAAGCCTAGTCGCTTTAGGAGTTCCAAAATATGAATTTTCCAATTGAGATTCTCTCTACATGTTGTTGTTGTGGTCTTCAGTCCAGAGACTGATTTGATGCAGCTCTCCATGCCACTCTATCCTGTGCAAGCTTCTTCATCTCCCAGTACCTACTGCAAACTATCTCCTTCTGAATCTGCTTAGTGTATTCATCTCTTGGTCTCCCTCTACGATTTTTACCCTCCACGCTGCCCTCCAATACTAAATTGGTGATCCCTTGATGCCTCAGAACATGTCCTACCAACCGACCCCTTCTTCTAGTCAAGCTGTGCCACAAACTTCTCTTCTCCCCAAACCTATTCAATACTTCCTCATTAGTTATGTGGTCTACCCATCTAATCTTCAGCATTCTCTGTAGCACCACATTTCGAAAGCTTCTATTCTCTTCTTGTCTAAACTATTTATTATCCATGTTTCACTTCCATACATGGCTACACGCCATACAAATACTTTCAGAAATGACTTCCTGACACTTAAATCTATACTCGATGTTAACAAATTTCTCTTCTTCAGAAACGCTTTCCTTGCCATTGCCAGTCTACATTTTATATCCTCTCTACTTCGACCATCATCAGTTATTTTGCTCCCCAAATAGCAAAACTCCTTTACTATTTTAAGTGTCTCATTTCCTAATCTAATTCCCTCAGCATCACCCGACTTAATTCGACTACATTCTATTACCCTCGTTTTGCTTTTGTTGATGTTCATCTTATATCCTCCTTTCAAGACGCTATCCATTCCATTCAAGTGCTCTTCCAAGTCCTTTGCTGTCTCTGACAGAATTACAATGTCATCGGCGAACCTTAAAGTTTTTATTTATTTTTCATGGGATTTAATACCTACTCCGAATTTTTCTTTTGTTTCCTTTACTGTTTGCTCAATATACAGATTGAATAACATCGGGGAGAGGCTACAACCCTGTCTTACTCCCTTCCCAACCACTGCTTCCCTTTCATGTCCCTCGACTCTTGTAACTACCTTTCGCTCCCTGTGTTTTACCCCTGCCACCTTCAGAATTTGAAAGAGAGTATTCCAGTCAACATTGTCAAAAGCTTTCTCTAAGTCTACAAATGCTAGAAACGTAGGTTTGCCTTTCCTTAATCTTTCTTCTAATAGTATTGCCTCACGTGTTCCAGTATTTCTACGGAATCCAAACTGATCTTCCCCGAGGTCGGCTTCTACCAGTTTTTCCACTCGTCTGTAAAGAATTCGTGTTAGTATTTTGCAGCTGTGGCTTATTAAACTGATTGTTCGGTAATTTTCACATCTGTCAACACCTGCTTTCTTTGGGATTGGGGTTATTATATTCTTCTTGAAGTCTGAGGGTATTTCGTCTGTCTCATACATCTTGCTCACCAGATGGTAGAGTTTTGTCAGGAGTGGCTCTCCCAAGGCCGTCAGTAGTTCCAATGGAATATTGTCTACTCCGGGGGCCTTGTTTCGACTCAGGTCTTTCAGTGCTCTGTCAAACTCTTCACGCAGTATCGTATCTCCCATTTCATCTTCATCTACATCCTCTTCCATTTTCATAGTATTGTCCTCAAGTACATCGTCTTTGTATAGACCCTCTATATACTCCTTCCACCTTTCTGCTTTCCCTTCTTTGCTTAGAACTGGGTTTCCATCTGAGCTCTTGATGTTCATACAAGTGGTTCTCTTATCTCCAAAGGTCTCTTTAATTTTGCTGTAGGCAGTATCTATCTTACCCCTAGTGAGATAAGCCTCTACATCTTTACATTTGTCCTCTAGCCATCCCTGCTTAGCCATTTTGCACTTCCTGTCGATCTCATTTTTGAGACGTATGTGTTCCTTTTTGCCTGCTTTATTTGCTGCATTTTTATATTTTCTCCTTTCATCAATTAAATTCAATATTTCTTCTGTTAACCAAGGATTTCTACTAGCCCTCGTCTTTTTACCTACTTGATCCTCTGCTGCCTTCACTACTTCATCCCTCAAAGCTATCCATTCTTCTTCTACTGTATTTCTTTCCCCCATTCCTGTCAATTGTTCCCTTATGCTCTCCCTGAAACTCTGTACAACCTCTGGTTCTTTCAGTTTATCCAGGTCCCATCTCCTTAAGTTTCCACCTTTTTGCAGTTTCTTCAGTTTTAATCTACCAATGGATTGTGGTCAGAGTCCACATCTGCCCCTGGAAATGTCTTACAATTTAAAACCTGGTTCCTAAATCTCTGTCTTACCATTATATAATCTATCTGATACCTTTTAGTATCTCCAGGATTCTTCCATGTATACAACCTTCTTTCATGATTCTTAAACCAAGTGTTAGCTATGATTAAGTTGTGCTCTGTGCAAAATTCTACCAGGCGGCTTCCTCTTTCATTTCTTAGCCCCAATCCATATTCACCTACTACGTTTCCTTCTCTCCCTTTTCGTACTACCGAATTCCAGTCACCCATGACTATTAAATTTTCGTCACCCTTCACTATCTGAATAATTTCTTTTATTTCATCATACATTTCTTCAATTCCTTCGTCATCTGCAGAGCTAGTTGGCATATAAACTTGTACTACTGTAGTAGGTGTGGGCTTCGTATCTATCTTGGCCACAATAATGCGTTCACTATGCTGTTTGTAGTAGCTTACCCGCATTCCTATTTTCCTATTCATTATTAAACCTACTCCTGCATGACCCCTATTTGATTTTGTGTTTAGACCAGAAGTCTTGTTCCTCCAGCCACCGAACTTCACTAATTCCCTCTATATCTAACTTTAACCTATCCATTTCCCTTTTTAAATTTTCTGACCTACCTGCCCGATTAAGTGATCTGACATTCCACGCTCCGATCCGCAGAACGTCAGTTTTCTTTCTCCTGATAACAACATCCTCTTGAGTAGTCCCCGCCCGGAGATCCGAATGGGGGACTATTTTACCTCCGGAATATTTTACCCAAGAGGACGCCATCATCACTTATCCATACAGTAAAGCTGCATGCCCTCAGGAAAAATGTACGCCCAAAAAAATTTAGTATGTTCTACCCTGGCTACTGACTTCCATTGATGTGTTATATTTATTGAAGGAACTATACTCCCTGCAGTAGAAAATTAAATGTACTGTGTTTTTTCAAATTTCAGAGCAAGCCCATTCGCAGAAAACCAATCAATAAACTTTCCAGAGACATTATTTGTGTCATTTTCTGCTGCAGTTTCTTTCACTGGATTAATAATGCTGCTTGTATCATCAGGAAACAATGTCAGTTTAGCCTCTTGTTTAAGATAAGGAGGAAGGTCATTCACATATATCAAGAACACATGTTGACCCATGATCGAACTCTCTGGAACGCCTAATGCAATTTCACCTCAGATGAAGTAGGAAACTTTCTTAAATCACTTAAACCATACAAAGAAAGTTTTGCCTCCTGTTATGTAGATATGACTTAAATCACTCAAATGCTGTTCCATTTATATCATTGATTTGTAATTTCTGTAACATAATGCCGTGGTTCGAACAATCACACACTTTGGATAAGTCACAGAAGAGTCCTATTGGTGACATTTTACTATTTAAAGACTCTGTTATGTGGACAGTGAAATTATATATTGCTGCCTCAGTGGCACAGAATTTTGAAACCCAGGTGAAGAACTTGGGTCGACAAGTTCGAAGTGTGTTTTCATCCGGAAGGGAAGTTCCTTGAGGTTTGTTTCTGCAGAGAGAGGAAAAGGTGTAAACCTTACGGCCAAAGATCAAGTGAATGACGCTGGTGCGAAATGTCTACCCAACCAACCCCTGTACAGTGTTTTCTTGTCAGTGTAGCAGAATGTGGGCGGGCGTTATCGTGAAGCGGCATCACTTAATGTAGTCTTCCTGGTAGTTGATCTTGGACTGCATCTGCAAGATGTCTCAGTTGTTGTCAATAAAGGACAGCAGTGATGGTTACACCTCGAGAAAGCAATTCATTGTACACCATATCTTTGCTGTTGCATCAGATGCATAATATTGTCTTTTGTGGACGCGTGCGAGTCATTGTACGCGGAGTTGCTGCTTTCTTGGAGCTCAAAAATGCCTTTCTTTTCCTTACACCAGCATAAAGACTCAATTTATCGTCACCAGTAACGATAGGATAGGAATGGCCGGTATTGTTCACGATCCAGTTGATGAAGACCAAACAGAGATGGACATGCGGCCACCTGCTGATTTTTGCGATTTTGGCTTATAGCACACGGTACTCACACACGCGATTTTTGAACCTTCCGCTTGCATGGAAATGCCACATGATGGTTGAATGATCACAGTTCGTCGTATTTTTCACTTCTTGAGTAGAATGAGATGGATCATTGTGGATTAATGGATTTAAACGGTCTTCATCAAATCCCGAAGTTCGTTCTGAACTAACGTGAAAACGATCCTCCTCAAAACTAGAAAACCTTCATCTTGCCGTGGTTTGTCCAATGACATTATCCCCATATAAGGCGCAAATGTTTCTGTCAGCCTCCGTTTCTGTGTCCCCTCTTTTGAACTCATGCAGCAGAACGTGTCGAAAAAGTTGCAGTTTGTCCATTTGGTACTAAATTTTTTGGCGTGCAGAGCTCCATTCACTATCTCCAAATGACAAAATGATAATATGTAAACTCAGTTAGGAACACTGAATTACAAATAAAAAATGACAATCGGTAAATAAATCCATAGCAGCAGGAATACCAATATGCAGAACGAAAATGCTGCGAACTTATGTCCCAGCTTAATACGTAGAAGGGCCACATAAGGAAAAGAGTAGAAAAAAGCAGATGCCGTAGATTCGTAGGAAGAATCGTGTGGAAATGTCATCGATCCGCGATGGATGCGGCTTACAAAACACTTGTTGGACCGACTATTGAATATTCTTAGTCAATCTGGGGACGTTACCGGGTAGGACAGATGGAAGGGACAGACAAGACCCAACGAAGAGCGGCGTCTCTCGTTATGGGGTCATTTAGTGGATGCGAGAGCGTTACGGAGATATTCAGAACACTCCAGTCGCAGACGATAAAAGACAGGCGCTGTGCTTCTCGGAGAGCTTTACCGTCCAAATTCTCAGAGAGTACCTTCCAGGAAGAGTCGGGAAAGGCATTACTTCCTACATGTCTCGCGAAATGACGGCAACCTAGAAAATTTCGATAAACTAGAGCTAATACGGTTGTAAGGTGTCAGGCAAATCCAACACCTTCCATGAAAACCCTGACATGATAAGCAAATCCAGTAGTATGTCACATAGCTCCGAATAAATCGTGACATTTAATTAACCAAAGTAATACGAGTAACGAGTGAGCAAATGGAATACCACAGGCTAACACAAGAATGCCTAAATGCATGTCATACCTTCCCACTGTGAGACAGACGCAGTTACGAGAGGAGAAACGAGAACAGAAGCCGAGAGCAGAACCGTGTTAAGCTAGAAGGCCATACGATAAGGGACGGATGGACACCCACGTCGCCAGCTAACCGCTAGGACCACACCACCCGCAAGTTTTAGCGTTAGACTTTTTCGCGTCTCTGTTTCGTTGCAAACTTTAAAAACATTGCCCCACCACGAAAAGTATAACGTTTCTCATTGGATAGACAGAATTTTTGTAGGCAGAGCTTAAGGTTAACATTGAGACCCTGATTGGTCAGATGAAAACACAGCCAGATAGTTTTTTTAAACCAACTTCGGTAAATTGTAGTAAGGAGAAGTTAGGAGAGAGTTGCTTCTGAGACGAAGAGGTGAGCAGAGCTGTGCTGCCCGCCGCCCACTGACGAACACCGACAAGGTAATGAACGCACGCGATGCCGCATAACAGCGCATAAAGCTTCACTCAGAACTGCAGAAGTCTCATCTGTTACACCCCCTTTTTGTGTAATACTAGTGTCGATCGTCAATTAAAGCTCATGGTGTTCACATTTGTCACTTGAAGTAAAAATCTGAAACACGATGATTTTTCAGTTATATAGTTATTGAGAAGCCACATCAGCCACTATAATTTACGACAAGTTAGATAAGTAATTAAAGATAATTGAGGGTCACTGTAGACCATTTTGATAGTTTTCTCTCTTGTGAAACTTAATTTGAACCTAGATTATAGATGTGATATGGCATAGGTCATCCTTCGATCCATTGTAGAACTTGGAAACCCATTCAGGGAATATTCGTTCACATTTTTGTTGAACGCAGTTGGTTTTTACCATTCTGTATTAAAACATTTCCTTTTATCAACAGTGCAATTTATAAACAATGTTTTGTGAGTAGAATAAAATTTCCAATGGTAAACTTAACTGCTTTTTCGACGTTATTTTACCAGCTAACTAAAAATAGGAAACCCTTGAATCCCTTCCACTAAATTTAGTTAGTATTAAGATTCTTTTACAGGGAGTGCAGTGGAGCTGACGCTGAAATCGTTAAGTATTTGGTTATATCATCGCTAGTCTCACTGAACTCTGCAGAATTCTACAGGTCATGTGTGGTCTGGCGTCTCCTTACCAGCAACAGGTCCCAGGTTCAAAATAGTCAATTCCCTAAGAAACACGCTCAGAGCGTCGTTGCGCGAAAGTGGTAGGGAGACACGATATAGAACAAACAGACACCACGCAGAATGTTAGACGGTGGTTAACGAATGATCATTCTTTTCATGCCCCATTCTGCAAATGGAACAGGGAAAGGGGATATATATATATATATATATATATATATATATATATATATATAGAGAGAGAGAGAGAGAGAGAGAGAGAGAGAGAGAGAAGATATCAGATAAAGGTACCCGAAGTAGCCCCCGCTACACTCCCTCAGGTGGCTTGCCGTGTATAATGTAGATAGAGAGGCGTGCTACCTGCTAAAAGCCTCTTGCCCCAGGAAGAGCCCCCGGACTCCGCAGAAACGTCTCTTCGCAGCTATTCCAACCCCTGCTGGTTGTTGTAAGTTTCAACTACGGACAGGTATCGGTATTTCTGACTAACAACTGCGTTTCGGCCTCTGGTGGGACTCACACTATTACACATCTTGTTACGAAACCCGCCCCCGCCCCCCACCACCTGCAGTGAAATAAATATGAAATTAGGTGACACATTCGGAACTTTTTGACGAGTAATTAACTGCTGCTCTATGCATAATTTTCGTATCACTTTTATTTCGAAATATCTGAACATTCAAACGCGAACTAAAGCCTCTGAATACACTACTGGCCATTAAAATTGCTACACCAAGATGAAATGCAGATGATAAGCGGGTATTCATTGGACAAATATATGATACTAGAACTGACATGCGATTACATTTCCACGCAATGTGGGTGCATAGATTCTGAGAAATCAGTAACCAGAACAACCACCTCTGGCCGCAATAACGGCCTTGATACGCCTGGGCATTGAGTCAAACATAGTTTGGATGGTGTGTACAGGTACAGCTGCACATGCACCTTCAACACGATACCACAGTTCATCAAGAGTAGTGACTGGCGTATTGTGACGAGCCAGTTGCTCGGCCATCATTGACCAGACGTTTTCAATTGGCAAGAGATCTAGAGAATGTGCTGGCCAGGACAGCAGTCGAACATTTTCTGTATCCAGAAAGGCCCCTACAGGACCTGCAACATGCGGTCGTCCATTATCCTGCTGAAATGTAGGGTTCGCAGGGATCGAATGAAGGGTAGAGCCACGGGTCGTACCACATCTGAAATGTAACGTCCACTGTTCAAAGTGCCGTCAGTGCGAATAAGAGGTGACCGAGACGTGTAACCAGTGGCACCCCATACCATCACGCCAGGTGATACGCCAGTATGGCGGTGACGAACTGTTCGCGCAGATGGTTGTTGTCTTGCAAACGTCCCCATCTGTTGCTCTCAGGGATCGAGACTTGGTTGCACGATCCGTTACAGCCATGCGTATAAGATGCCTGTCATCTCGACTGCTAGTGATACGAGGCCGTTGGGATCCAGAACGGCGTTCCGTATTACCCTCCTGAACCCACCGATTCCATATTCTGCTAACAGTCATTAGATCTCGACCAACGCGAGCAGCAATGTCGCGATATGATAAACCGCAATCTCGATAAGCTACAATCCGACCTTTATCGAAGTCGGAAACGTGATGATACGCATTTCTCCTTCTTACACGAGGCATCACAACAACGTTTCACGAGACAACGCCGGTCAACTGCTGTTTGTGTATGAGAAATCGGTTGGAAACTTTCCTCATGTCAGCACGTTGTAGGTGCCGCCACCGGCGCCAACCTCGTGTGAATGCTCTGAAAAGTTAATCATTTGCATATCACAGCATCTTCATCCTGTCGGTTAAATTTCGCGTCTGTAGCACGTCATCTTCGTGATGTAGCAATTTTAATGGCCAGTAGTGTAATCACAGAAACGTAAGAAACCTTACAATTATAGTTCCCGACGTACAGAGGAACCGAGATCTGTAAACAGATCGCGGGTGCCATAATTTTGAGCGGAAGTAATAAACTGTTCAGAACGCCGAACAAGTAACTTCTAGCCGTCTCAACGGCCAAGGCTGCGTCATGTTAGGGAACTTCTGGGGAAAAAAGGAAGCGGCGAGTTCTATGGCTCAGCAGCTGACAGCTGGAATCGTGACCACCCAGCAAGATAGCACCGGAACTACGTTTCAGCCGTAGACACTGGTTTGACCAACTAACTAAAGCCCTGAGTATCGCCGCTCCAGCCCATTCTGGAACGTCTCCATGGATGTCCAGTAGCTGCCGTCTCGCCCACGATTGTCTGTTGTCCAAACGTACGCTACGCCATACGACGGTGAAGCTTAACGCTTCGTGACTTCTGTCACAGTCCAATGGTGATGCTCAGATTCGATCGCTGTTTCGGTCGTTTAGCGATTGTGATTATTTCGCAACACGGCGGGAGAACAGCAATGCTAGCCGTGTGGTAATGTTCTCTCAACTTTGCCATCCCTCCCCTTTTGATACCAATTTGCGTAGCTATAGGTGAATATCATTTCTACGGGATGTTTCCGTAAGTAGGTGCAAAAATTTAACAGTGCGTAGAGGGTGCTACACTGAACAATTTGAGGTAGGGAACCTGGGGTCGAAGAAGCCAGTTCAAGGAAATATGGAAGTAAACTTGCCTACCGCTTTGTCTAGCATTAATGATTTCCAGTTTATTTACAACTAACGTGCGTTCAAATTTACACGTACCGCGCTGTTTATTTACATGTACATCCTTTGTTTCCTGTAAGGAAAGAAGGACGACGAGCCATACCTTATAACGGCCCGTCTGAATGACCACCTGTACTTGAGGTTCGTGCAGAGAGTTAAACCCGAGTTGTTGAAGATCTTAGCCTTGGCTGCTCGTGAGAGGATGTGGATACAACATGACGGTGCACCACCTCGCTTCAGTTTGGATGTCTACAACCATCTCAGTGCTGTATTTCCTGATGGCTGGATTGGAAGGGGCGGTACTGTTCCATGGCCTGCGAGGTCACCTCACTTCAATGTCCTTGATTATTTCCTATGGGGATCTAAAATCACCTGTGTATGAGACGCCAGTAAATATGGAGATGGAATTACTTGCCAGAATTGCAGCTGCCCTTGATGTGGCTCGAAATACTCCAGGGATGAGATTATCACTCTGCAGCGGAATGTGCGCTGATACGAAACTTCCTGGCAGATTAAAACTGTGTATCGAGACTCGAACTCGGGACTTTTGCCTTTCGCGGTCAAGTGCTCTACCAACTGAGCCACCCAAGCACGACTCACGCCCCTCCTCACAGCTTTACTTCTGTCAATATCTCGTCTCGTACCTTCCAAACTTTACAGAAGATCTCCTGCGAAAGCTGTGAGGACGGGGCGTGAGTCGTGCTTGGGCAGCTCAGTTGGTAGAGCACTTGCCCGCGAAAGGCAAAGGTCCCGAGTTCGAGTCTCGGTCCGGCACACAGTTTTAATCTGCCAGGAAGTTTCTTACTCCAGGGATATTTGTCAGGGTGCCTCAGATTTTTCTTCGCCGATGTCTTGCTTCTATTGAAGTTGATGGCTGTCACTTTCATCACATTTAGTATGATAAAGTACAAATGGTACGTTTATTGTGTCAGTGATGGTATTTGCAGTTAACAGTAACTAAAGTAAATAAAAAAGTACACAGTCCTATTATCTCCTTAAACTGGCGTCTCCCACCCCAGGTTCCCTAACTCAAGTTGTTTCGTGGAGTATCATCTATGTCCTGTAAACTTTTGGCACGATCTTACGGAACAATCCTGTATATGTCATTCTGTGAATGTGTATATGTCAGTGAAGGCTGGCCCCGGTTAATGGTAGGTTTTTCTGTTCTAATTTGAGAATATATCCCTTTGTGCTAATTGCTATATCTTTTATTTGTGTTACGATTTCTACCACCTTCCCCCAGAATCCATTCAAATCAGTGGCTCTCTGCAAGTAGTGTCATAGCCCATGCCTTCCCACGGTCTGAAACTGAGTAGAATATTACCATGAGATCGCAGTGGTCTGTCAGTATTGTAATGCCCCAACGACCACCTTAAAGTCAATTAAGAAAGAACATGAATTAGGGAAAGTTATCTTGGCAGTTACGACATCTTTGCCGATGAGCTAACACGAAAGAGTCTAGTCAACATCTACATTGTACACCACTGAGCATATTTGTTAGCGAAAGAGAAAGAAGGAACATCGTATTTCAGCAATGGACAAATATCCACGTGACAAATGTGAAATTAATATCTCAAAAGTTAAGTCCAAAGTAATGTCATCAGAGATAACTTTTATGTGTAAGAGAGTTGTAAGCGCAACGAAGAAATTCAATGCGCCTACAATGCTCTTCCACAGAAGAAGTCGCTTGCTAGAACTCATCCAGTGCAGACGTACGAGAGCAGTTCTGATCTGAATTATTGAGATTGCGAATCGTGATGAGATTGTTTTCGAGTTTAGAAGTGTTTGTTGCGTGACGGGATTCACGGCTTAAGAAACTCATTTTATGAACTGAGACAGGAACAGATAGACTCATTTAACCGTGCACTACGGGTTAATTGAAATCTAATAACGGAATTAGTGATCATTGGACTTGATTTTAAATTAGTTGGACCTTAAGGAGAAGTGAACATTCTATGAAAGAATACACGCAATTAGTCTTGAGTAGGACCCAAGTACACGACATCAAGAAGATAAAACAATAAAGTGTTGAGTTGTGGTAATTGCCAAGAAACTATAACTCAATCGGACTGACTTAACTAAACTATTTCATGTGCGTGTGGTGCTGGAGTTATAAGTATTTAGTGACAAAATAACAATAAACTGTTCGTTACCAGTTAAATACCCGGTATGGACTACATCATTAAATAGTTTGATAAATGACTAAATCAACGGCTACTCGTGAAAGACTATTTCGTTGAAGTGCAAATATTCACGTCATTAGTTGAGAAGTGAACTTGAAAATATCTTCGTATTACAATACAATCTTACAAAGACTGAATCAAAGAGTATCTCTGGATCTCGCTGCATACCAGCACAACAATTCCATAGCAACGAGACAACAGCATAAAAAAAAACTGTTAACTAAAATATTTCCTCGCAACCAGAGGCGTGTGCTATGCGAACGAGAGAAGAAGTCATAACTACTGCAAATCCGGGAATTAACAATACAATATTAATAATAAAAAGCATCAATTATACGAGTTCGCATAAGTGGAAACGCTGCGGACTTGTAATTGAGATTCAACGACTACGCGAGAAACGCCTTCTCGGAAGTTTTTCACGTTTATTTTTCCCGTTAATCTACGGGGACTGACGTTATATCGCATCGTGTCTCAACTCTGTCGCGAGAGCTGTGGCAGTAGCAGCTCTACGGCGTCGACTACATCAGCACGCGGTTGGAGTCCGGGTGCATTCGCCATATTATTCACCTCACCCACTAACTGGGGCAAGCTCTTTTTATTCAGTCTGGCTGGGATACAAAAGCTGTGGCAGTCAGTTTAGGTGTGGTATCGCAACGACCCTCGACTTCCAATCGCAGAGGGCATGTCAGAACCACCAGCTGACGGCGATTACTTGTTCCGGGAATCAGGAGGTGAGACTGCCACCACCGGCGATGTGCTCCGTTTATGAGAACCGGGATCGGACAGAAGCCAGAGGACAAAGGGAAAGGGCTCAAAGGGAGAGAGAAATGGTGGCGTAGCTCGCGTTTCCTGTCGACAGGTATACCTCCCACACGGGAGCCCGTATCACAGTGCCACCCCAGCAGCTGACCGGATCCGTCCGTGTAGCCCAAGTGTGCGCTGCACCTTCCCTTTTGCCCTCGCTGCAGC
The DNA here is from genome assembly GCF_021461395.2 of Schistocerca americana. Taxonomy (NCBI): domain Eukaryota; kingdom Metazoa; phylum Arthropoda; class Insecta; order Orthoptera; family Acrididae; genus Schistocerca; species Schistocerca americana. The sequence goes on along the minus strand of NC_060123.1, from coordinate 630,377,154 downwards.
TTTCTCCGCAGGGGCAGCGCGGACTGGAGCTTCCCGGAAGGGTGGGGAAGGGTCGGTGCGCCTGCGAATACAGCCCCCGGGCCAGGACTCGCCTTAATGTGACGCGACTCGCGAAAGTTTGCCCGCTTCGCACCTCCTCCTTCTTTCAGAGCCAGCCAGCGCTCCGGCGGACCCACCCTCCGCCGAACACCCAACTGCGACCGCTCCCCGCGCGACTCGCAGCCTGCGCGTCGGGGAGAGAAAATTGGCAAAGTAATTATAACCATTCAGCGTGCCATCCTTTTTCTCGTTTTCTTCCCTTCTTGCTCACTTTTTACCGTCCCTCCATTAGTTTAACAGAAGCAATTATTTCTTTCGAAGAAGAGCCCGCCAACTCGAGGAGCGGACGGGGGTTAGGGATACGCGCCCTGCGAGACAAAGTGGGCGGATCGTTAGCCGGCTCCGATGCTCACTTTATACGTATAAATATTTCTTACATCTGCACTGGTGGGACATAAATAGCCCTGAAAGTGCCATTGCTCATTCTTACAAAGTTCAGCGACTAATGGTACACTTTTTAATGGCCCTCTCTCAGACAGGTCTGTTTGAATTCGCTCCTAGCAATTCCTGCGCTGTGTGTGTGTGGTCTCCCCGAGGGTAACTAACGTTGCCAGATTACATTTGTTCTCGCCATACGTCTCACTGCAGTCATGGACTGTGCGGCTGATCCCGGCGGAGGTTCGAGTCCTCCCTCGGCCATGGGCGTGTGTGTTTGTCATTAGGATAATTTAGGTTAAGTAGTGTGTAATTCTAGGGACTGATGACCTTAGCAGTTAAGTCCCATAAGATTTCGCACACATTTTTTTCGCCATACGTCTGCAGCACGAGCACATTTGCCACTTGCCTTGGTGGTATAGAGTGTCATTTGGTAGTCAGTAAGTCACCACCGATTTGCATAGCCGCTGATTTGGACTGGAGCCTTTACATACCTAACGTCTGAAGACCAGTGGCTGCGCTCTGTCTTAGAGGTTTCTGTGACATTATCTTTCAACAAGAAAGAGCAAGATCGCATTTATGATATAAATACTTCTGATCACCGTGTAAAGTACTTTGAAATACGGTAAATTACACCCTACACATACTATTTTGCTTCAAAGTGGCGCAAAAATTCAGAGCGTTCGGATACATTTAAAAACTCTGGTAAGCACTTTCAAATATGGCAAGTTACACCCTTACGGTAAGCCGCTGTGGCCGAGCGGTTCTAGGCGCTTCAGTCCGGAACCGCGCTGCTGCTACGGTCGCCCGTTCGAATTCTGCCTCGGACATGGATGTGTGTGATGTCCTTAGGTTAGTTAGGTTTAAGTAGTTCTAAGTCCAGGGGACTGATGAACTCAGATGTTGCGTCCCATGATGCTTGGAGCCATTTGATTTACACCCTTTACGTAAACTCGGATAAGAACTTTTGAATACGATGTACAAAATTTAGAGCATTCAGATACTTTTGACCACCTTTCGGAGTTATTTGAAATACTGAAATTTACATTCATTACGTAGTTTTGGTTGAATTCGATGCAAAAACTTGTGAGCGTTCGGATACTTTTAAACACTGTGTAAAATACTTTGAAATACTTTAAGTTACATCCTCAACGTAATTTGTGTGTGTGTGTGTGTGTGTGTGTGTGTGTGTGTGTGTGTGTGTGTGTTTCCTTACGTAATTTTTTAGAAACATCACTGTAGATTCTTTTGAACATGGCCGGCTCTGGCAAAAAATATGCCGCACCCTCATTGGTTCACGATTTTAGCAACAAAAACTTACTTTTCAACATAATCTCCGTTCAGTATCTCAGTTGTTAGAGCAGCTGCCCGTCAAAGGCAAAGGTCCCGAGTTTGAGTCTCGGTCCGGCACACAGTTTTAATCTGCCAGGAAGTTTCATAATCTCCCTTCATTATGACGGCCTGAGGGTAGGTTACTGGGAGGGCGTTAACACCCACATGCCACCATTCCACTAGCTGACGTCGGAGCCAACGTTGTGCTGCGCCCCTAACCTCCCCGTCATCCACGTATTGCTTCCTGTAGAGTGCTTCTTCATTGGGCCAGACCGATGAGAGTCGGAAGGGGCGTTATCCAGGCTGTACGGTGGATGAAAAGGAACAGTCCAATTAAGTTTTGTGAGCCTCTGACATGCCATGGATAAGGAGAAGTTCGTTTACAACCGCGGATCATCTCGAATGAGAGTGTTCGCACGTTCTAACATTACGGGAGCTACAGCTGTGTGCGGCCGGCTGGCAAGCGGGACGTAGAACAAGTTTGCACGACCTTATTGCGATGATGGCAAACTCCTCGCCCAACGATTCGCAGTGCTTTCTTTCACTCCCAGGTCTTCATAGACATCCTGCAAGCGCCTATTAATACATGCGATGCTCTGGTTTCCCGCCAAAAGAAACGAAATGACAGCTCTCTGTTTGGAACGCACCTCCGTTAAAGACGCCATTTTGAACCTTTCAACTTAATGAAACTATAGGGGCTGAAGTGGGAATATTCCACAATTTCGCACAACAAATTCTGAGTTTTTATCAAAAAAAGCGTTGCATTACTTATACAACGCCCCTCGTATTTCCCACCATACGCCGTTTCAGTTTTTTCAGTTTCCCGCTATCCCCCATCTTTAATTTTCTTACCTTCCGCCAACCGCCGTCTGGGATATTTGAATTTACACTACTGGCCATTAAAATTACTACACCAAGAAGAAATGCAGATGATAAACGGGTATTCATTGGTTAAATATACTAGAACTGACATGTGATTACATTTTCACGCAATTTGAGTGCATAGATCCTGAGAAATCAGTACTCAGAACAGCCACCTCTGAGTGTAATAACGGCCTTGATACACCTGGCCAATTGGTGAGAGTTCTGGACAGTGTGCTAGCCAGGGCAGCAGTCGAACATTTTCTGTATCCAGAAAGGCCCGTACAGGACCTGCAACATGCCGTCGTGCATTATCCTGCTGAAATGTAGGGTTTCGCAGGGATCGCATGAAGGGTAGAGCCACGGGTCGTAACACATCCGAAATGTAATGTCCACTGTTCAAAGTGCCGTCGATGCAAATAAGAGGTGACCGAGATGTGTAACCAATGGCACCCCATACCATCACGCCGGGTGATACGCCAGTATGGCGACGACGAATACAAGCTTCCAAGGTGCGTTCACCGCGATGTCGCCAAACACGGATGCGACCATCATGATGCTGTTAACAGAACCTGGATTCATCCGAAAAAGTGACGTTTTGCCATTCGTGCACCCAGGTTCGCCGTTGAGTACACCATCGCAGGCGTTCCTGTCTGTGATGCAGCGTGAAGGGTAACCGCAGCCATGGTCTCCGAAGTGATAGTCCATGCAGCTGAAAACGTCGTCGAACTGTTCGTGCAGATGGTTGTTGTCTTGCATACGTCCACATCTGTTGACTCAGGGATCAAGACGTGGGTGCACGATATGTTACAGCCATGCGGATAAGATGCCTGTCATCTCGGCTGCTAGTGATAAACCGCAATCGCGATAGGCTACAATCCGACCTTTATCAAAGTCGGAAACGTGATGGTACGCATTTCTCCTCCATACACGAGGCATCACAACAACGTTCCACCAGGCAACGCTGATTGTGTATGAAAAATCGGTTGGAAACTTTCCTCATGTCAGCACGTTGTAGGTGTCGCCACCAGCGCCAACCTCGTGTGAACGCTCTGAAAAGCTAATCATTTGCATACCATAGCATCTTCTTCCAGTCGGTTAAATTTCGCGTCTGTAGCACGTCATCTTTGTGGTGTAGCAATTTTAATGGCCAGTAGTGTAGTATTAGCGTTTTAGTGATGTCACGGAGCTTCAGCGCCGACTAGCGGCGGAAACTCGAACCCTGCGCTAAAATCGGCATAGCCATACTATCGCCATCCCCGCGAATATGACACCCTGTGCCGTAAACAGTGCGCCACCCAGCTCGGTTAAGTACCTAGATGAAGTATTCGTACATTCGCGACTCGCCTAGCTCCTTTCTGCACGGCAGATTAAGTCATTCTCGTCTGCAGAGAAAGTAGCACCGATCACATCAGAAATGGCTCACAAGGTGCCGGCGCCTAGCGGGTAGAGCAGGCGTCGCTATCGCCTGCAGGTTTGCGCGCCGAGTCCGCCGCGACCACGCGTGGTAAGCCGCGACTGGGCGCACGCCGACTTCCCGCAGAAGAGCAATTACCGGCGGCAAAGCGGTTTGCTCCGCAAATACCGCCGTTCCTCTGTTAAGGCGTCACCCGCCTCGCCGCCGGCGCCGACGAGTATTGGGTTTCACACACACACACACACACCCACACACACACACACACAAGGCGATGGCTCCGCCGGACAGGCCATTACGTGTCTGTGCCTTTGCTGCCGTCGCGGATTTGTCAAAGCCGGACGGTCGTCTTCAATTTATCGCGAACTTCATCGACTTTGTGTGTGTGTGTGTGTGTGTGTGTGTGTGTGTGTGTGTGTGTGTTGTACGCATTTGAGAATAATCTTCCCGTTGCGAATTTGTATCTCCGTTTACCTTGCAGTGTCTGAAGCTCTAGTCCTAGCTGATATTCTGGCCGTGATCTCCAGTCCGAAAACTTGTTTGATTCCGCTCTGACGCTAGGGATCTCTCCTCTCATGGTAACTGCAACCGACATCCATCTCAATCTGCTAACCTTTTCATGCCTAGGTCTCTCTCTACAATTATTACGCCCTATGTCCCTCCGTTACCAAATTAACAATTCCTCGAAGCCTGAGGATGTGTTCTCTCAGCTCATCCCTTCGTTTAGTCACCTTGTGCCATAAACTGAAGACCTGAAAAAAAAAGTCTCGAAGTGGCATAATAAGGAGTTTTAAAGTTTGGAGTGAAATGAGATGTACATGCGAAGTGCAATAACGTGTGACAGGTTCAGACTGCCACGAATAGAGATGTAGTACCAAATTCAATCAACAGAACACATGTGGTTTGACAGCTACTACTTTTAGCGTGTGAAAGGATCTATGCTCCTGCTCCACGCAGTGTTAGATGGTTCAAAATGGTTCCAATGGTTCTGAGAACTATTGGACTTAACTTCTGAGGTCATCAGTCCCCTAGAACTTAGAACTACTTAAACCTAACTAACCTAAGGACATCACACACATCCATGCCCGAGGCAGGATTCGAACCTATGACCGTAGCGGTCACGCGGTTCCATACTGTAGCGCCTAGAACCGCTCGGCCACCCCGGCCGGCTGTGTTAGATGAAATGGCAAGGGCAGCAGATGTTTGTAACACTCTGAGTGGAAAGAAACGGCATATTACAGAAGAAGGTACTGTAGCAACAACGAAGAAAAAGCTAAAAAACGGAGGGAATGAAAAGATAAATTCAAGTAATAAATGCATTCTTGAAAAAGGTCGTCCAGCACAGGAAGTAAATATCATTACTGATCGCCAAACTGCACCGTAACTGGACAGAATGTTTATTCTTGGGTTACAAGATGTATTTTTCAGATAAAATAAAGACCATGATACAGCAATGAAGACAAGTAAAATCATGTATTGTCAGTAACATGAATGCATTCGACTTCTTAGATTTCGAGAAAGCTGCAGATTACAACACAAACACTGCAAATTTAAACGTAGACAAATAAAAGAATCGTTTAGTTAAGACCGGGAGAAGCCTGAATGAAACAGACGCCGGGGAAGGTATCAGTATCTACAGGAAAGGTGTACGGGTACAGGACATCAAGAAAATGCATTTACCTGTGCTGGATGTTACTAATCACATCTCAAAAAATATTATTGAAATGATGCAATAGCTGACAAATAATGACCACCGACAGTTGTACAAAAGCAGAATGAACTTTTACTATCTTGTTGCTGAGTATTAAACTGTGGCACTTAGACCTCTTCATTGCATTTCCACTTTCAGTTCGTTTGCAATTTAATATTTCTAATTTCTTTTGGACTAGATCCGTACTATGCTTAACTTTCAAGCCGAACACATTAATAATGCAATTATAACCATTGATTGCCTTGTACACTTAAAACTAATTTTCCTCCGTTTCATGATTTTGACACTTAGTCTTTCTTTATTTCAGGTTTCCAATTTCTGTTGTGCCCAGTACCACCCAACGCCTACTTGTTACATAAACAATCTACTTACCTAACCTTCAGCATTTTTCTGTAGCACCACATTCTTGTCTGAATTGCTTATCGTCCGCGTTTCCGTGCAAGGCTACACACACGGCAAACACAGTCAGAAAACACTTTCTAATACTAAAATTCGTATTATGTGTTAACAAATTCCCATTTTTGAGAAATGATTTTCTTGCCACTGCCATTGTACATTTTATGTCCTTTCTACTTCGACCATCGTTAGTTATTTCACTGCCTAGGTAGCAAAACTCGTTTACTACTTCTAGTGTATAATTTCCTAATCTAATTCTCTCATCATCCCCTAATATAATTCGAATACATTCCATTACCCTTGTTTCGCTCTTGTTACTGAACGTCTTTCATCCCGCTTTCAGGACGCTATTCATTCCGTTCAGCTACTGTTACAAGTCCTTTCCTCCCTTTGACGGAATTACATCATCATCGGCAAGTCTCAAAGTTTCTATTTCTTATCCGTGAACTTCAATTCAGTCTCCAATTTTTTTTTATTGGTTCCTTCACTGCTATCTCAGTGTATTGAATGGATAACATCGGGGATAGGTTAAAACCCTGTTTCACTCTCTTCTCAACCACTGCTTCTCTGTCATTCCCCATAGAATCTTATAACTGCCGTCTGGGTTCTGCATAAATTGCAAATAGTTTTTCGCTCCCTGAATTTTACCACTGTCACCTTCACAATTTCAAAGACTGTATTTCAGTTGACATTATCAAAAGTTTTCTCTCAATTTAAAAGTGATGTGAAATCAGATCTACTTTACTTCCATCTATCTTCTAAAGTATGTCGTAGGGTCACTACTGATCCGGAATCTGAACTGATCTTCTCCAAGGTCACCTCCTACCGGTGTTCGCATAGTACATTTCAACACTCTAAGCCCATACTTAGAGACCAACAGCATTTGGCTTTCCACGTGTCAAGTTGCTAACCTTAAGGACTGTAGTGATGGAACTTCAGACGGGTCACGACCTCAAGCTGTGTGCCAAGTACGTAGTGGTGGACTGCAGTGCAGGCTGGAATAAGGACTGCTGACCTTCACGACGAACTGTGGCTGAGGACAATGTTCCGCGAAGTCGCGATATCGAAACCTGGTTGTGTTGACCGGCAGTCCAGACCAGCAGTTACGAAACTGTGCCTGGGCTACCGAGACAGTGAAAACTCTTAACCCGATCTGATGTCTGAACACTACTGCATGTCTTCTCTCTTCGGCGGTCTGGAATAGAGACCTCAAGAAAATTCACTTCTATTCACAAACTCCAAAAAGTTTTTGGTTTTCACATACAGGGCATATATTTAAAGCATTTCATGGAAGTTATTGAAATAAACTGGAAAGTTACTTACAGATCGACTTCTGATTCATTATTTGGAAACGAACCAGCTTCCGTGGGGAACTGTTTGAAATCATGCAGGTTTTCCTGTGATCACTGAACGACTATTTTCTGTGTCTAGAGTGCCATTTGTCTTGTAAGTGTTGCTAATTTTCTCAGTTGTTTTATGTTTGAGCGCATGTGTGTTGATGTAAGTTTCGTGTGTGTGTGTGTGTGTGTGTGTGTGTGTGTGTGTGTGCGCGCGCGCGCGTGTGTGCGTGTGCGTGTGCGTGTGCGTGTGCGTGCGCGTGCGGTTTTCAGTTATATACTTTGGAGATGACAGGTATTTGTCATCGTCTCTTGGGATTTCTGTCGATCGTGTGGTCGACAATGTAAAAAGTGAGTGGTGTTATATTCACTCGATTATTTATTAATAGCTTCTTTCCTGCCTTTGTCTTGTATATGTGATAATTTTCTTTTCTCACACACAAAACTTACATCAACACACAAACTCTCCGTCGGAATAGGCCTCGGAAGGGCCAACGTATCGACCGACCACCGTGATATCCTCATCCGATAGGCGTCACTGGATGCAGTAACGCAGTGGCATGTGGTCAGCATGCCGCTCTCCCGACCGTTGTCAGCTTTCGTGACCGGAGCCGCCACTTCTCAACCAAGGACCTCCTCTATTGGCCTGACAAAGGCTGAGTGCGCTCCGCTTCCCAACAGCTCTCCGCAGGCCTGCACGGTCACACATCCAAGTACTAACAAGCACGACAGCGGTTCACTTCGGCGCTCCCACAGGAACGCGGGTTACCACTGCAGCAAGACCCTAAGCCAACCACACATACAGTCTGTCGTGTCACCGCCAGACACCACACTTGCTAGGTGGTAGCCTTTAAATCGGCCGCGTTCCATTAGTATGCGTCGGACCCGCGTGTCGCCACTGTCAGTGACTGCAGACCGAGCGCCGCCACACGGCAGGTATAGAGAGACTCACTAGCACTCGCCCCAGTTGTACAGCCGACTTTGCTAGGAAAGGTTCACTGACAATTACGCTCTCATTTGCCGAGACGATAGTTAGCATAGCCTTCAGCTACGTCATTTGCTACGACCTAGCAAGGCGCCATTACCAGTTAATATTGAAATTATAAAACATGTACCGTCAAGAGCGATGTTCTCCAATTATGGATTAAAGTGAAGTATTCCAAGATCTTCGTACTTTATTTGCTACTATTAATTCCCTTAACTGTTCCAGACCTCACGCCAGTCTGCGTGAGCTAAAAGCGTGCATTTCGGCCTCCTCTAGCAACACGGTGTTGGCTCTTCTGCCAGCACTTCACAGTCAAACAAAAAACAATTTAAAGCAAAACTGAGAAAGTTTCCAACACTTACAAAGCGGCACTCTGGGTACAGAAAATGGTAGTTGCCGTGCTATGCTTCGAAGACAGAATGACAACAAGAAAAGTGCAAGCTTTCAGCCAGTTTCCCACGTGAGAGAAAGCATCTTCGTTTACAAACAGTGAATCAGTTGATGATATGTAAGTACATTCCCAGTTTGTTATAAAAATTTCCACGAACTGTTTTAATTCTGTAACATATATGTGAAAACGAAAAAAAATCATGTAACATTTCAAAATACCCTGTCAAGATGCTTTGTAGAAAAGGAGAAACGCATCTTTGTCCATAAGTTTAAAAAATTAAAAAATATTAAAAAATAATGCGCAGGAATCAGAAGGCGTTTTTCGTGTAAATTACTGGAAATTATATACAGCTGCTGTGAAAATGGCCACTACAAGTAACTTGCTATATTCAGTTGATTCTGTAGTCGATGGTTATTTAAGTAGAGTAGGGCTACCCACTAACACCCCTAATCTGTCATCACCCCTGATGTACTCCACTGTGATTATGTATCACGTGGTATCACATATTGATACCAGCCGACTGGCGTACCACAGTTGGTAACGCTGATAGCGGTTGCAAGGACCTGATAGACCCTATGACGCGTGCCGACTGAGCCACACCCCCAGCGGCTCCGTTCAACTAGCGACCTCTGCCGACGCAATATTGCATGGCCGGCCCACTTGCAGTTGGAGCTCCTTCAGTACTGCACCATTGTCTCCCATTGTTGACATTGTGATAGGTCGACTCTTATCTCCTGCTGCATTGTTTGTACTGAGTTTTCGTGCGCTTGGAGAAATATAAGTAAATCTGTTTGTTGTGTTGTTTGCTAATCGTTTCTCCTCCGGTACAGCTTTCTGAGCCGTACTGTGGCTCGCGTTGATGCTGTTTGTAGGTTTCCGCCCTCTGTTGGAGGCCAGACCATATCGTTTAGTTGACATGGTTGTTTGTCTTCTTCTCGTGTTGACTGGCCCCGGTTGGTTTTCCAAGCGTCGCATGTCCGCTAGTGGCAGCACCGGCGGTTATCGATATGTACCTTTGGGGCGACGTCGTTGTTCTTCCAGGTCATGTCAGTGGGCAGTTTGCTTGGGGACTCAGGAGGAGCAAGGACCGCACAGTGCGCGAACACGCCAGGACCACTGCCGGCGCGCATGGACTGCCGGATCGAAGGCCTGTGGTCACGAGGGTGCACGACCTCGTCGTAAACCGGATCCTGCAAGCTTTAAGTTGAGTGCATTTGGATTCGTGTAGAGAAACCTCCACCACTGTGAGATCTTGCGATTCTCCAGTGACCTGGGTTCGTGTTGCTGCTCATAGTGTTGCCGAGGTGATGAGCGGCGACTGTAGTGCTTGGGGAAGGCGGATCTGATTAGCTTTCCTGGACTTCTAATTATTGTTTATTGCGTTCAGTTTGTTACTATTTGTTAAGTTGAACCAGCGGTATTTTTCCTGCGTAGTTGCCGCTAACACCCCAGTTACCTGCCTTGTGGTTTAGTGTATGTAACGGCAGTGTACGTTTCCTCGCCTTGCCATTGCTGTCCGGTGAGGTGTGTAGTTTTCACTGCTTTCTTGATTGTAGGTTGATTGGCGGTTCTTCTACTCTGGTTGTAGTGATTCCTATCTCGCTCCAGATGCTCAAAACACAGTATTCTGCGAGCGAAGTCCAGACCGCCGGTTCCGGCTTTGGCGTATTTTTACATCTTTGCATTTGGTTTATTAGACATCAGGTAGCCTCAGCAAGATTATCATTAGTCATACGTTAGACTGACACTAGTCTGAGTTACCATCTTGGCTACCTATCTCATCGCTCGCGAAAGTGTTTGTTTCCAGACCTACTCAGAGGTCGATTCCTGATGCAACGTCTGTGACTGGCCCTTGTGCTTTATTATTGTATTTGCTGTTTTATTGTAGGTTTTTAAACTTTTATTTAATTGCCATTCTTGGCGTTACAGCAGGTTTAAATGGTTGTGCTACCAAGTTTCCCATCATTTTGTCTTACCTCTTTATGTTTTACTGTATGTTTTTTTTTTAATTTTTTTATATAATTGCCATCCTTGGCGTTACAGCAGGTTTAAATGGTTTATCATCATTTTGTCTGACCCGTTTGGTGATCAATTGCCTGTATTTTTAAATTAACCTTTGCTATTGCATTGCTGTTTTACAGTATGTTTGTTAAATTTTTTTTATAATTGCCGTTCTTGGCGTTAAAGGCCTTCAGCCGTGACTGTGGTTACTTGCTTAAAATTCTAATTGGGATCACATTGGTTTGTTTTTAAAACATTATTTGCTTTGCCTGTGTTTTATGCTCATTTGGTAAATTGTAACGCACTGAAAGCACTATTATTACACAGTTGTTTATTCCTTCATTGACAGAGTGTGATATTTATTGCTGAGTCTGGAATTACCGCTTTAAAATAAGTGTGTGGCATTGAAATATGGAACCAATAGTAACTGATTACAGCCCCGTCCACAATCGCAACCGAATCCTGCCTTCCTTGACTTCCAGGTTACACTTTCCTACGACGACAGTCGCTGCAATACTTTGTAGCTCAGCTATCCTTAACTTTGTTTACGAAGTTGTACGCAACAAGGTGGGATCGCAGCAGCAGTAGGAGATTAGGAGATGAATTCAATGCCTTAGGAGCGATCGGGGCAGTTATTGAAGTAATGTGTACTCGCTTCCAAGCCACAAAGCTGGGAACCCAGTTTCCCCCACAATGCTCTTTCGGAAAGTGGTGAGAAGGATGTGCATCACTGACAGTGGCAACTGCTGTCGGATTTGAAACCCGAGTGTGTTCAGCTAGGCACGATATGTGTCTCCTGTTCCTGTCAGGATCTTTTTACGACCAGTGGTTCAACTGGTTCAAATGGCTCTAAGCACTATGGGACTTAACATCTGAGGTCATCAGTCCCCGAGACTTAGAACTACTTAAACCTAACTAACCTAAGGACATCACACACATCCCTGCCCGAGGCAGGATTTGAACCTGCGACCGTAGCAGCCGCGTGGTTCCGACGACCAGTGGTCTTATGGTCCAGGCGGCGGTTCGAGTCTCCCTCGGGCATGGGTGTGTGTCTTTGTCCTTAGGATAATTTAGGTTAAGTAGTATGTAAGCTTAGGGACTGATGACCTTAGCAATTAAGTCCCATAAGATTTCACACACATTTGAACATTTTGAACCAGTGGTCTTACGTCGTGTTACTTCGCTATGAGTGAGTGGTACATTTCTGATTGTAAAGAATGTTTCAGAGTCCCTTCTGATAAGTGCCTTACGTAACTGAGGTGTTCGATATTTGGTGACGCAGAGTACTTCCCAAAACTATTTCTACGCTGGTGGAAACTTCGCCTGTAATCACAGCTCCACTAAATGCTAGCCGCAGAGACCAAACAGAACCTCTGCCGCGATCGGTGACGGGAGCCGGCAGGGGGGGGAAGAAAGATCAATAGCGGTAAATTTTCCACGCACTCCGCGATTCACTTAGAGCGGGCGCGGCGGCAAGAGGTCCGTCCGCTTTGAGAGTATGAGTGCGGATTCCGTAATTACAGGAGAACGCGTCTCCGCTCGAAATAACCGAAAGCGACGTCGGCGGCAACTTGAGCCGGCCAGCGGTAAACAAAGCCACGGGCGCGCCGCCCGCTATCACTCGCGAACGGCATTGTCTGCCGCGAGGGAAAAAGGGGGCGAGTTTCTTGCCGTTGACAGGCAAAAGTTATTTCTTTCAGTGAGCGACGGCTCGTGAATAGCTCTCATAAATGAAGCCGCGAAGGGGGTCGACGGAGGGTGGGAGGACTGGAGAAGACCGACGGTGGCACCGGACAGGGAGAGTGAAAAAAAAAGGGAAAGACGGGAAAGATTCGGCCCGTGTCTCCAGAAGAAGAAGAAGAAGACAAAGTGCGCGTCCGCAAAGCTGAGAGTCGCAGTCCGGGAGGAAATGTTTCAGGCGGAAGTGGCCGCATCTCTTCCTAAATGTAGCGGAACGCGTTCCAAAGCGCCGCCGTCGCACTGAATGAATCGCGATATTTCGCACTGTTTAGAAATTTAACCGTCTCAGAGCGCAGTAAAATGGAATATTTTGCGGGAGAAAAGTTTTCTCAATGCTAGTAAATATTTAATAAACTTACTTTCATACATCATTATTATGTTTTTGAGAAGGTTGCAAGTCTGACAATAACGATTTAATCATGAAATAGTGCACCGGTTAGATTTTCTTACGTCTAGCAAGACGTATTTGGAGTGCTTCTACTCGCCCGATATTGGTCTTCTTATTTGCACAAGCTGTTGTGCCTCCTGTGTCACCAAGCGAGGTGGCTCAGTGGTTAGGCACTGGACTCGCATTCGGGAGGACGAAGGTTCAATCCCGCGTTCGGCCATCCTGATTTAGGTTTTCCGTGATTTCCCTAAATCGCTCCAGGAAAATGCCGGGATGGTTCCTTTCAAAGGGCGCGGCCGACTTCCTTCCCCGTCCTTCCCTAAACCGATGAGACCGATGACCTCGCTGTCTGGTCTCCTTCCCAAAACAACCCAGACCGAGCGAGGTGGCGCAGTGGTTAGACACTGGACTCGCATTCGGGAGGACGACGGTTCAATCCCGCGTTCGGCCATCCTGATTTAGGTTTTCCGTGATTTCCCTAAATCGCTCCAGGAAAATGCCGGGATGGTTCCTTTCAAAGGGCGCGGCCGACTTCCTTCCCCGTCCTTCCCTAAACCGATGAGACCGATGACCTCGCTGTCTGGTCTCCTTCCCAAAACAACCCAGACCGAGCGAGGTGGCGCAGTGGTTAGACACTGGACTCGCATTCGGGAGGACGACGGTTCAATCCCGCGTTCGGCCATCCTGATTTAGGTTTTCCGTGATTTCCCTAAATCGCTCCAGGAAAATGCCGGGATGGTTCCTTTCAAAGGGCGCGGCCGACTTCCTTCCCCGTCCTTCCCTAAACCGATGAGACCGATGACCTCGCTGTCTGGTCTCCTTCCCAAAACAACCCAGACCGAGCGAGGTGGCGCAGTGGTTAGACACTGGACTCGCATTCGGGAGGACGACGGTTAAATCCCGCGTTCGGCCATCCTGATTTAGGTTTTCCGTGATTTCCCTAAATCGCTCCAGGAAAATGCCGGGATGGTTCCTTTCAAAGGGCGCGGCCGACTTCCTTCCCCGTCCTTCCCTAATCCAATGAGACCGATGACCTCGCTGTCTGGTCTCCTACCCCAAAACCAACCAACCAACCAAAACAACCCAACCCCTCCCTGTAGCACAGAAATACACACCCAAGCAACATATCGCTGATATTGCCATGATTTCACGTAGACAAACAATGTGCATGTTACGTTTTGCGTGTGTTTGAATATCTGTGTGACGAATGAAGCACAACAGCTTGAGAAAATAAAAAGGTCACTTCCGTGATCTCAGATAATTTAAAAATTTAATTAACATGTAGATCGAAAAGAGAATAAGTGCCTTGCCTCGCAGGAGTACATGACAAACAGAACAGCTAAAATATATTTGGAGAAGGTAAGGCTCCTTTAAACTGGGTTGCTACTCGTCATTTAGGCAACCAGCCAGCACACATACACTGGAGTAGGCGCCAAGACAGCGAGAGGACAAGGTCAAATAAGACTGAGGAAATATTCCACTGACGCACATGATGTACGATAACAGAATTAATTTAACTTTAAGGCAGTGACCTATAGGTGGAATTCTTCCAAAGACAACCCAATCGGGCGTTACAGCATCAATGCACATGATGGAAAACATTTTTGTGGAAAGTATTGAGATTACACGGTATGTACCTTAGAGCTGAGGTCTATATCTCTTGGTGGTGTACTAAATTTAATCTCTAAGTCAGTGCAATCAAAAGGTACAGCCAATTACACACTTCAAAAAAGTTTTTTCATCGCCTCGGTTCCGAGAGTTCCGGGATCTTTACAGAAAATTGGAATAGAGAGCAACATAAACATCATCTCCGCCCTTCTTATTGCTCATGATAACCACACATTTCATGTTGTGCCACCATACAGCGAGACCTTCAGAGGTGGTGTTCCGGATTGCTATACACATCGGTACCTGTAACACCCAGAAGCACGTCCTCTTGGATTGATGCATGCCTATATTCCACATGGCATACCATCCACAAGTTCATCAAGGCACTGTTGTCCCAGATTTTTCCACTTCTGAACTGCGATTGGGTGTAGATCCCTCAGAGTGGTTGGTGGGTCACGTCGTCCATAAACAGCCCTTTTCAATCTATCCCAGTCATATCCGATAGGGTTCATGTCTGGAGAACATGCTGGCCATTCCAGTAAAGCGATGTCGTTATCCTGAAGGAAGCCGTTCACAAGATTTGCACGATGGGGGCGCGAATTGTCGTCCATGAGGACGAATGCCACGCCAATTTGCTTCCGATATAGTTGCATTATCTGTCGCAGAATGGCATTCACGTATCGTTCACCCGTTATGGCGCCTTCCATGACCACCAGTGGCGTACGTCGGCCCCACATAATGCCACCCCAAAACAACAGGGAACCTCGATCTTGCTGCATTCGTGGCAGTGTGTCTAAGGCGTTCAGCCTGACGGGGTTGCCTCCAAACATGTCTCCGACGATTGTCTGGTAGAAGGTATATGCGACACTCATCGGTGAAGAAAACGTTATGCCAATCATGAGCGGTCCATTCGGCATCTTGTTGGGCCCATCTGTACCGTGCTGCATGGTGTCGTAGTTGCAAAGATCGACATCGCCATGGACGTCGGGAGTGAAGTTGCGCATTTTACAGCCTATTCCGCACAGTTTGAGTCTTGACACGACGTCCTGTGGCTGCACGAAAAGCATAATTCAACATGATGGCGTTGCTGTCACGGTTCCTCCGAGCCATAATCCGTAGGTACAGGTCATCCACTGCAGTAGTAGGCCTTGGACGGCCTGAGCGAGGCATGTCATCGACAGTTCCTGTCTATCTGTATCTCCTCCATGTCCGAACAACATCGCTTTCCTTCACTGCGAGACGCCTGGACACTTTCCCTGTTAAGAGCCCTTCCTAGCACAAACTAACAATGCTGACGCGATCGAACCGCGGTAATGACCGTCTAGGCATGGTTGAACTACAGACAACACGAACCGTATACCTCCTTCCTGGAGGAATAACTGGAACTGATCGGCTGTCGGACCCCCTCCGTCTAATAGGTGCTGCTCATGAATGGTTGTTTACATATTTGGACGTGTTTAGTAACATCTCTGAACAGTCAAAGGGACTTTGTCAGTGATACAGTACCCACAGTCAACGTCTATCTTCAGGAGGTCTGGGAACCAGGGTGATGCACAAATGTATTTGATGTGTGTATGTCACAAATTCTGATACTCGTTAACTCACTCATCACAACATAGAATGTGGTTCCCGTCGACACAGAAATCTGTCAAGAAGCAAGATTTCACAGTACAAGTAAAGTAAGGAATTCTAAAATAGTTAATTAGTAATTATATCACTTCCAAAAATATGTTTTTTTTTCTATTTTCTGTCCGTCTGTATGTCCGTCCGACTGTTAAGACCCCTTTTTCTCAGAAATAGGTAAATGTATAAAGTTGAAATTTATGTCAAAACACAGATGTCTACATTCCCTTGGCGGTGTAAAAAAAATAAGATTCATAAGTCAATGCAATCAATAGATTCGGCCAATTATGTGTCATATTTTGATATTCGCAAACTCACTCATCAAAACGTACAGATGAACTTTCTCTAAATATGTCGTGCCTACTGTTCCAGCGATAAAGCATGTGCCAGGGCACGATCGAATCTCGGTCGGGCCACGGATTTTTCAGTCTTCGTTTTAATCTAACTTTCGCCTCTGAACGATGTGAAGAGACTCCACAAATAGCATGTAGTTCAGGTTCCACGCTGTACTATAGCTTCTCTTTTATCCGGCTGGATAGCTTTGCTATGTTAGGGACACTCCTGTCGCTGAGTTGGCATCCAGTTGAAAGACTTACACCAGGCCATTGAGCAACACGGAATCATTATTATTATTATTATGTATATACACAATTAAGCTTGCGCAGAATCCATAGGGCGTGTATGCTACTCGTACACCTCCGGCTGTTAATGTTCGCCACCATTCCACGTCTGCTTCCTCTCCCTATCTTCCACGTAATCCCGAAAGGAACTCCTTCGCAATATACGTCCCAGGCAAGATGTTTTCCTCTCATTATTTCCTCTAGTTTCGTTTCCTCTCATATTCTTAGACGTGTTCCTACATTCCTCATTCTGTCACTCCGTTTCACTAGTTTTTTTTTCCTCACTATAATGTACAGTAATATTAAACACTTCGATAATCTCTTTCTTCGAGTCATATTCAAATTATTTTTGCCGTCATAAAAATTTCTGACTTTTCCAAAAGCTGTTTTACCTATAGATCTTGTTTTTTTTTCTTTTTTTTCTTGTTTCCTTCAAACACCTTCCATTTTCCGTTGCCAGCCACCGTAAATACCTATGAGATTGTACCTATTTCAAGAACTTTCAGTTCATATTTGATGAAACCTAGGCTGATGGCCACGATTTTGGTCCTTATCACATTTGTTTCGTTTCCTGAGTCCATAGATTTTCCTTCTTTTTAGAACCCTCTCCATCATAAGATATCACAGTTCTTCCTCTGGTGCTGACAGAACAGCTCGATAATCGGAAAGCTATCTCTTAGAGTCTCATCGTCAATACTTACTATTACTTTGTCTTGCGTACAGTTCCTCAGTGGTGTAATAAAAACCTAAAAAAAATTAAATGCCACTTATGTTTCGTCATTTTACAAATAAAAGTATTCAGAGAAAAGTGTTTTTCATTCCAAGATTTAGTGAGGCGCTGACGTTGATGATGGTGGAGGGACAGGGAGGGGTGGAGGGCGGAGGGAGGGTCTACTCGATATCTGATTACACTTAATGGTGCAGGTCTCCAGAGTTCGGTCACCACTGCTATAGAGGGACGCTTTGTTGCTGCTGAAGTAAAAATGTGAGAAGTTTGCATACACACGACAGAGAACAACTTAGTTTCTGTTAAGTATACAGCAATAGTTATTATATTGATTTGTCTGTCCTCAGAGAAAAATAAGCACTATAGAGTTTGCCTCTAGTAGCAACAAGTAGAATTTGATATTTTCTATTTGTTGGAATGCAAAGAAGAACAAGCGCTGTCCCCCAGTCGCTTCTAGTTGTAGCTTGGAACGAGTTGGAAGCACAGCTCTCGTCTTGAACGGAGCAAGATAGAACGCATAAAGTGCAAATTGCCGGAAGCACCTAATATATAGAACGGTAGGGTGTACTCACTAATTTATCAAGATACGCTGAAGTGCAAAAGAACCTGGTATAGGCACGTGTATTCAAAGACAGAGATACGTAAACAGGCAGGATACGGCATTGCGGTCGGCAACGCCTATATAAGACAAGTGTCTGTGGCAGTTGTAGATGGGTTACTGCTGCTACAATGGCAGGTTATCAAGATTTAAGTGAGTTTGAAAGTGGTGTTCTAGTCGGCGTATGAGCGATGAGACACATCATCTCCGAGATAGCGATGAAGTGGGAATTTTTCCGTACGACCATTTCGCGAGTCTACTATCAGGAATCCGCTAAACCATCAAATCACTGATATCGCTGCGGCCGGAAAAAAAACACTGCAAGAACGGGACCAATAGCGACCGAAGAGAATCGTTTAGCGTACAGTAGTGCAACCCTTTCGAAAATTGCTGCAGATTTCATTGCTGGGCCATCAACAAGTGTCAGAGTGTGAACCATTCAATGAAACATCGTCGATACATGCTTTCGAATCCAAAGGGCCACGCGTGTTCCCTTGCTGACTGCACGACACAAAGCTTTGCGCCTCGCCTATACCCGTCAACACCGACATTGGACTGTTGATAACTGGACACATATTGCCTAGTCGGACGAGACTCGTTTCAAATTGTACTCAGCGGATGGACGAGTACGGGTGTGGAGACAGCCTCATGGACCCATGGACCCTGCATATTAGCAGGGGACTGTTTAAAGTGGTGGAGGCTGTCTAATGGTGTGGAGCGTGTGTAGTTGGAGTGCTAGGGCCCCCCCCCCCCTGATATGTCTAGATACGACTCTGACAGGTTACACGTACGTAAACATCCTGTCTGATTACCCGCATCCATTCCTGTGCATTGTGTATTCCGACGAACTTTAGCAATTCCAGCAGGACAATCCGACACACCACACGTCCAGAATTGCTACATAGTGGCTCCGGGAACACTCTTCTGAGTTTAAACACTTCCATTGCCCACCAAACAACTAGACATGAACACTATTGTACATATTTGGGATGCCTTGCAATGTGCTGCCCGCATCTCGTGGTCGTGCGGTAGCGTTCTCGCTTCCCACGCCCGGGTTCCCGGGTTCGATTCCCGGCGGGGTCAGGGATTTTCTCTGCCTCGTGATGGCTGGGTGTTGTGTGATGTCCTTAGGTTAGTTAGGTTTAAGTAGTTCTAAGTTCTAGGGGACTGATAACCTAAGATGTTAAGTCCCATAGTGCTCAGAGCCATTTGAACCATTTTTGCAATGTGCTGTTTAGAAAAGATCTCCACCCCGTCGTATCCTTACGGATTTTTGGACAGCACTGTAGGATTCATGATGTCAGTTCCCTCCAGCACTACTTCAGACACTAGTCGAGTCCATGCCACGTCGTGTTGCTGCACTTCTGCGTACTCCTGGGGGCCCTACATCGTATTAGAAAGTTGTACCAGTTTGTTTGAGTCTTCAGTGTATAAAGCAACTGTAAGACACAGTGTCGTATTGGGAAATAAATTGTTCTTAAATTAAACTCTTATTGTTTGAATCATTTTTCACTCCCTACTGTGACGTCCCCGCACTCCAACCGCGTGCTGATATTGCCGACGCCGTAGAGCTGCTGCTGCCACAGCTCTCGCAGTGGAGTTGAGACACGATGCGCGATGACGTAGGTCCCCGTTGGTGAACGGGAGACAGAAATGCGAACTCGTACGATGGATGTTTCTTCTGATTTAAGATTGAATGATTCATTGCCCGGATATGCAGTAGTTGTTAAATCTTATCTCATC
The DNA here is from genome assembly GCF_021461395.2 of Schistocerca americana. NCBI lineage: Eukaryota > Metazoa > Arthropoda > Insecta > Orthoptera > Acrididae > Schistocerca > Schistocerca americana. The sequence goes on along the minus strand of NC_060123.1, from coordinate 630,357,205 downwards.
CGCATCGTACACACCACCAATTGCGAGGAAACATTGTAATTATCAGTCTTCTCGTACGTTGTTGGCTCGTTGCTATGGAGTTGTTGAATCTGTATGAAGCGAGATCCACAGATACTCTTTGATCACGTCTGAGTGAACCTACGCCGTAATGTTAAAAAAGAATGTTCAAAAGTTCTCATTTCAATTAATGAAGTAGGTATTTTGATATTCAGATTAAATTGTCCCTGCTAAACAGTCGTTGGTTAACTATCATTGATTAAATCACTTAATAATGCAGTCCACGCTTGATATTTCACTTGGAACGAACAGTTTATTGTTCCTTGGCCACTAAATACTTTGTAACTTTCGCACCACACGCACACGCAGTTGGTTGGTAAAGTCAGTTCTATTAAAATTAAGTTTCTTGACAATTACGACAACTTGACTCTTCAGCGTAATTGAGTTATCTTCGTGAAGTCGTGTAATTGTGTCCTACTCGAGACTAATTGAGTTTAGTCCTTTGATATACTATCCACCTTTCTTTTAGTTCCAACTATTTGAAAGTCAAGTCCAATATTCACTAGTTTCGTCAATTAAGTTCAGTTAACCCGTTATGCACGGTTAAACGCTTCTATCAGTTCCTGTCTCTGCTTAGAAAATCAGTTTCGGAAGTTCGTGAATCACGTCACGCAAGAAACACTTCTGAACGCAAAACAATCTCGTCGCGTTCCCTACTCTCCATAACTAACACAAGAATTGTTCTCGCACGTCTTTACAGGACGAGAGCCAGCAAGCGACTTCTTCTGTGAAAGAATATTGTAGGCGCATTGAATTTCTTCGTTGCGCTTACAACTTTCTTCCACATAAAAGTTATCTCTGACTAACGTCACCTTGGACTTAGCTTTCAAGATATTAATTGCAATTATCACTTGGTTATTTGTCCATTAATTAAATATGAGGTTTCTTCCTCCTCTTTTCATAACAAAAACTCTCAGTGATGTATAATGTTGTTGTTGACAAAACTTCTTGGTGTTAGCTTATCGGCAAAGATGTCGTATTTGCCAAGATAACTCTTCCCTACTTCATATTATGATATTCTGCCTTAATTGACTTTAACGGGGTCGTTGGGGTGTTATGCTAGGAAACACAATTTCACCTCTCCGTTCCGGAATCACTTGTGCGAAGCGTCCTAAGAGACTTTCGTCCTTTCACTCCATTAAAAGGCAACTTACAAGGGGAAGGCCTCAGACACGGCCATCCGATTCGGCTCAGATTTGGCAGGTCGCTTGCGTACAACCTAAAACGAAGGTCTCTAATGTAATTTCGGTCAACACCCCCCCAATTTTGAGAAAATCACCCCTAAAGGTTATGACGAGCAATCGACTGAAAATTGCAGGGATCGATAGGTAATTGTAAATAGAGAATTTTTCGTCATCAAGTATGGGGTCCGCAAACGCAAAATTTTCCAGAAATCGAGGAAAGAAACTTTTACAACTGTCGCTTCTGTACCCACATGGTAAACGCCTTTCGCCGACAGCGCCGATACTGCAATGGCCAAGGTAATTGGCTGGGAATCGGTAAACCTGGGTTCGAATCTCGCAGAAACGTAGCGGAAGTTATTCTTTTCGTTTGTGTTTTTCCATATCTCAATTGATAGTGATAGGAGGGTTAATAAGGTAAGTAAATCAATAAGGAATGATAATAATACTTACCTTATTAACCCTCCTATCCCTATTAATTAAGATATGGAAAAATACAAACGAAAAGAAGAACATCCGCTAGGTTTCTTCGAGATTCAAACCCGGGTTCTCCGAGTCCCAGACAGTTACCTTGGCCGTTGTGCTATCCGTCCGGTCGGCGAAAGGCGTTTACCATGTGGGTACAGAAGCGGCAGTTGTAAAAGTTTCTTACCTCGATTTCTGGAAAAGTATGCATTTTCAGGACCCTATACCTGATGGTGAAAAATACTGTATTTACAATTATCTATCGATCCTGCCAATTTTGAGTCGATTGCTCGTCATAACCTTTAGAGGTGATTTTCTCAATATTGCGGGGGTGTTGACCCAAAATATCTTAGATTCCTTCGTTTTGGGTTGTACACAAGCGACCTGCCAAATTTGAGCTGAATCGGTTGGTCGTGTCTGAGGCCTTCCCCTTGTATAGTAGACGTCAGCTCCATAGACGTCAGCGCCTCGATGTCGCTACGCAAGCCACACCTTCGACCAAGCTGGTGATACGACTCCTGCTTTCCTCCCGGAGAGCTGGATAAACCTGCAGTCAGTACCCAGAGCAGAAGGTGTGAGGTTTGTGGCGTCCCGGCCATGTGACTGCGACAGGCGGCTCTGTTGCCATCGGCCTCGCTGTCCGACTTTCCGTGACCCATTCTGCCACCCCGTCCCCCACCCCCGCGCCCACTCCGGCGCCTGAACAAACCGCCCCCGCTGGCAGCGGGTGCCGGCGACTCGCCCCCACTCTGCCGTGCTCCTCCCTCTCTCTCTCTCTCTCTCTCTCTCTCTCTCTCTCTCTCTCTGTGGGCCTTTATGTGATTTCCGGTTCCGGAAAAATGATGTTTGTTGCCGGCGGCAGCGTTCCTTTGTCCAGGCTGAGACAATAGCGGCCGGCCGACAGTAACAAGCGGCCGCTGCCTCCCACCCCCCTCCCCCCCAGGCTCTCTTCCGCCCCCACAAACCCCCCATCGCACCCACGCTGGGCACCCCAGGGCTCGCTTTACGGCCGCCACCACTGCGTCGACCGGCTCCTCCCTCTTCCTCTTGTTGACACACTGGCGCAGTGACAAAGCGTGTATCCGCATTTATTAGTCCACATCTCTGCAAACAAAGCCGGAAACGCTGCCCCGCGGCAAACGTTAATTCTAATAAGGTGTGCAAAAGGCTTCTAGCGCCCATTTTCCACCTATGATGGTGTCTGTGGGTCAGCCGTAACTGGTGTGAATTAGCTTTACTGCATGAGAAGCGTCGCTGTGAGTCACAGAGCTTTGGTGAGAGCGAAGTGCTCCAACGTACTTATTACCTGTTACATTTCAGCTACAAAAATCAGACGGCAGGTTTTTTTGCTTTATATGCTTTTCTGTGGTTACGTGAAGCAGGAGTACTAGCTGGGTCACTTCACAACTTTATCCAATTACATAACTGAATTTTTTGGTAATCAGAGTGCCTTTTCGTCCGGATACACAAACAGTGAAAATGAAGATAAAACTAAATAATACAGTCCCTCTACCGTCTGTCAGTTTGTCATATTAAAAAGTGTCAATTACGTTTTATAATGCTAGACAACATCCAAATACATAATCCTGTAAAATACCATACTGATCATTCTATAGTTTACGGAAGCTGTGCGACAATGGTGTTAATTTTCAAGTTTCATTTCAATTTCTACCAAAAACATGAAGAAACGAGCAGTCTTTGTTGCAGTGCAAATTTTTTTTATTATGTCCCAGTGTTGCGTTTCACTTTTATGTAGGCATCTTTGGATAGGTTGATATTAATTGGTAGCGATGGGTACATGGGATACAGTGCATTTTAGATTTGACAGTGTGCAACAGTGAGTATCAGGTTCAAATGGCTCTGAGCACTATGGGACTCAACTGCTGTGGTCATCAGTCCCCTAGAACTTAGAACTAGTTAAACCTAACTAATCTAAGGACATCACAAACATCCATGCCCGAGGCAGGATTCGAACCTGCGACCGTAGCGGTCTTGCGATTCCAGACTGCAGCGCCTTTAACCGCACGGCCACTTCGGCCGGCGACTCGCTTAGTACGCTGCAGCCAATCCAGTCTCTATACCCAGCAGATAGAACTTGTCCACAACATCCACGACGCCAAAAAATGGCTCTGACCACTATGGGACTTAACTTCTGAGCTCATCAGTCCCCTAGAACTTATAACTACTTATACGTAATTAACCTAAGGACATCACACACATCCATGCCCGAGGCAGGATTTGAACCTGCGACCATAGCGGTCGCGCGGTTCCAGACTGTAGCGCCTAGAACAGCACGGCCACTCCGGCCGGCTCCACAACGCCATCCTGCACTTGCAAAGACAGGGAAAAGAGGTCTCATTCTGCTGAGTACAAGGACATGTGGGTGTCTGTGGGAATGAGCAATACCACGGCCAAGGAGACATGCACCCTTCCCAACGGAAGTGACTGCCCCACCCCTCTGCGCGCTGTGCTGTCATTTCTGCGAAGATCTCTCATGCGTCTTTAGGAGGAAGAGTAGCTGGGTATGACGTAAAATGAGTTGCGATCAATAAAAGAGACTGTGAGGCCATGGACCACCTCCTTCCGGTTAGAATAGATGAAGTCTGTTTAACGCGACTTCGAATAGGACACAGCCCTCTGACCCATGGCTTCCTTCCCAGACGTTAAGAATGGCCTGTTTGTGATGCATGTGGTGTGCTGGTCACGGTTCGCCACATTTTAACCGATTGTATTTGATATAATGACGAGTGGATTAAAGCAGGTTTACCGACAGACCTGCCCTCAATTATAGGTGATCATGATCTGAATGTGGCACGTGTTTTACGATTTTATGTTTTGTCTTCCCGTCTACCTAAGTTAGAGAATGACAGACTTATCCAGTTACTGTTTTTATGTTCCGCCAATCATCTTTTCTGCACTTGTCTCACAGTGGCTGAGAGAGGATAAGTTACTCTCTCACCTATTTTTCGCATACGGAAAATTATTAAAGATTTTATTACAACCTGACGCACCTTGAGCAAGACTCTAGAAAATTAATGGCCTGAGCAGACGTTGATGGAACCTGGTAGGGCTGGCCACGAGAAAGACGGGTCGCGGGTTGGGTTGTTTGGGGGAGGAGACCAGATAGCTAGGTCATCGGTCTCATCGGATTAGGGAAGGACGGGGAAGGAAGTCGGCCGTGCCCTTTCAAAGGAACCATCCCGGCATTTGCCTGGAGCGATTTAGGGAAATCACGGAAAAGCTAAATCAGGATTATCGGACGCGGCATTGAACCGTCGTCCTCCGGAATGCGAGTCCAGTATGCTAGCCACTGCGCCACCTCGTTCGGTTACGGGCACGTGACACTACAGGTCTTACGAGTGCCAGCAGCCATCTTCGGCGAGGAATAAGTAACTGGTTGAAACGAGTTTAAGAGTTCTTGACTGCACGTTTAATTGCGTGCAAGATGTCGACAGGACACGACAAAATTAAATCTTTTACTGGCTACCTTTCCAGTTATATGATGATTTCCTGTCACTCGTGCACGGAGCCGAGCATTCGGGAAGTGTGACGAACAAGCAAACAGTGTGACGTCACAACTTCGTTGCGAGGTCCGTGTTCCTCCAGCCCAAGGACGAACCGCCTTTAACAGTGTCACATGCTCTCAGTTCATCAGCCACTACAGACAGTCTTAGTTTTCAACCCAGCACACAGATGCAAGTAATGGTGATCAGGAACTTCACGGCACCACCTCTGCTCCCCTTGCCGGCCAAATACTGGCAGTGAAAACTTTTCACTATCGGGATTCGAACTGGCTTTCCTTAGAACTGGTCGCCACAGCACAGGCGTGCGTAAGGCCAGTACTACAGCATCACATTTCCACGGCCAAAAAATGTTATCAAATATTCGTCAAATTTCATTGGCAAAGATCTTTGACGAAGCGCTAAAAAGAGATGTTACACTGTCATCATATTTTTCGTCAAATTTCAATATGGCGGACAACAACAACTTGTTATTATGCGTGCAGTTGCTTGTAGCACAGTCGCATTGTGTGCGCACTTGGAAGCAAAGAGACGGAAAAAAGGAAACACAGTTGGATGAAGAGGAAATAAAAGTATTCAGAAAAATTTATGACGAGAGTTGCAAATGGAGAACGTAAAGTCTTATATGTAAATTACTTATTAATGGATGAGAGTGCATTTCAGTAGAGAGGCCTCTCATATTACAAAACAGAACACTCTCTTGAGAAATGCTATATATATGCAGAAGACTGGCTCACCGTGCCACTGCGATTTCTTGATACAGGAGAGGGCTACTCTAGTTTACAACACAGCACTCGACTTTCACATAGCACATTAACCAAAATAATTCCAGAACCGTGTGAAACGATTTATAAAGCATTGAAGGGGGAATAATTTAATTAATGGAAATAGTGTTCCAACAATTACAAAATTAATAAAATGTACAAAACAGATGAAGCGGTCTTTAACTTGTGGCATTCAGAGTTAAAAAACAGACGAAGTAGAATGGAAAGCTAAGAAAAAAACCTGCCTGGATGTTTCCACGTGTAAGTAGAGATGGATAGCTGTAGCTGTGATTGTGGGCATCAACTCACCTGCAGCATATTCCACCTGCCATCAGCACACGATTAATAGCACGCACTGTGTCCCTTGCTTACCTCCCACCCCCGTCGAAACAAGGTTATTAAAAAGAGTCGAAGGAGCACACCAAGTCTGAAGCCATGGTTACAAACACGCTACAGAGACATCAAATAGCTCTAGCGGTGCCAGCGCTCCAAGCGGTTGCATTTCAATTGCAGTAACAGAAGGCGAATGACTTTTATGACCATATCTAAGGCGAGGCTCTAGATTTAATCGTATCTCTTTGAGGAAAGGCGAGGTTTGACATAGTTTCCTTTTACACTGTCAGATTTCTTTGACATAAATATTTGACATATCAACTTTGACAATGAAATATGATAACGTAATATCGGCCTAATTGAACAGGGCTGGCGAGGCAGGTTACGACAGTAAACAATAACATGCCAATTCTTAATTGCTATGTAATATCCAACATAAAGCTCCGAAATTCTCAGGTTCAAAATGGTTCAAATGGCTCTGAGAACTATGGGACTTAACATCTGAGGTCATCAGTCCCCTAGAACTTAGAACTACTTACTAACCTAAGGACATCACACACATTCATGCCCGAGGCAGCATTCGAACCTGGGACCGTAGCGGTCGCGCGGTTCCAGACTGAAGCGCCTAGAACCGCTCGGCCACAACGGGCGGTTAATTCTCAGGTACATGATATGTTTTTAATAAAATCTTTCTACATTCTACCGTAATTTTTTCTGTGCTCTACGATAACTCTGAGAATTTGAGTTAAAATCGGACTTCAAAAGCTAGGTATCTTCTTTGCGATACACCCTGCAGTGAACAAAGTGTGGTCCCTTTGACACTTCCTCAGTGCAGGAATCAGAGGGGTGAGCTGTTTGCACAGTGAAATAGCAGCGGTCTGGTGTAGATGTACAGGAGGCAGGGTGACCCGGGGGTAGCGGCCGTCGCTCGCGCCCGGGGCAGCCCCCCGGGCTCCCTCCCTCACCCTCTCACCTCCGCGCTCCCTCTGCGGCCTATTGTCTCGCGGCCCGCTGGCCTACTTACTTTCCTAGACCGGCTGCGCGGTCGATGCGGGCGCCTTTTGTTTAACGGAACTCAACGCGACGCGCAGTCACGAGAAAAGAAGAACATTCCGAGCTGTTTTGTTAAGAAAGAGGCAAAGATTGCGCTCTGAGCCACTCACTACGGACCTTTATTGAGCGCACAGTTCTACCGTATCTTCTTTGTCTCTTTCCGACCGGCCTCTGGGCGAGCTTCTCCAATTCGTACATCGGAACCGAAGATAACAATTAGCCTTCGGTTTCGCATTTAATAAAACCTTCTATTCCGCTGCTTATATCGGGTTAATGATGTGCTGAAATTAAATATGAGAGTCAAAAGGGCGTAATCAAAGGAGTGACGTTAGTATTTTTTTATCTAAACTCCCACCATCACGATGACACTTCAGAACAGAGTGCTGGATGAAGTAACACATGATCAAAAAGAAGGTACGGCAATTCAAACATTTTTGTCGTACTTTCACCAATCTTTGATTGCAAAAGCTTTTGAAGTTTTCAAGATCTACATCTACATCTACATGATTACTCTGCAATTCACAGTCAAGTGCTTGGCAGAGGGTTCATCGAACCACAATCATACTACCTTCCTACCATTCCACTCCCGAACAGCGTGCAGGAAAAACGAACACCTAAACCTTTCTGTTCGAGCTCTGATTTCTCTTATTTTATTTTGATGATCATTCCTACCTACGTAGGTTGGGCTCAACAAAATATTTTCGCATTCGGAAGAGAAAGTTGGTGACTGAAATTTCGTAAATAGATCTCGCCGCGACGAAACACGTCTTTGCTTTAATGACTTCCATCCCAACTCGCGTATCATATCTGTCACACTCTCTCCCCTATTACGTGATAATACAAAACGAGCTGCCCTTTTTTGCACTCTTTCGATGTCCTCCGTCAATCCCACCTGGTAAGGATCCCACACCGCGCAGCAATATTCTAACAGAGGGCGAACGAGTGTAGTGTAAGCTGTCTCTTTAGTGGACTTGTTGCATCTTCTAAGTGTCCTGCCAATGAAACTCAACCTTTGGCTCGCCTTCCCCACAATATTATCTATGTGGTCTTTCCAACTGAAGTTGTTCGTAATTTTAACACCCAGGTACTTAGTTGAATTGACAGCCTTGAGAATTGTACTATTTATCGAGTAATCGAATTCCAACGGATTTCTTTTGGAACTCATGTGGATCACCTCATGCTTTTCGTTATTTAGCGTCAACTGCCACCTGCCACAACATGCAGCAATCTTTTCTAAATCGCTTTGCAACTGATACTGGTCTTCGTATGACCTTACTAGACGATAAATTACAGCATCATCTGCGAACAACCTAAGAGAACTGCTCAGATTGTCACCCAGGTCATTTATATAGAGCAGGAACAGCAGAGGTCCCAGGACGCTTCCCTGGGGAAGCTGTGCTGAAATTAATATGTCTCATTATAGGAAACCACACTGGAGCCGAATAAGTAATTTTATGGAGTTACCCACTTACCGCTTTTATTTTGGAAGATCCTTCAGCACACCGCAGCGAACGGTCTTCTCCTCGCTTCACCCCAGAGATGAAAGAGCAGATATTCCATCAGCTGGGCTGCTTCCCTCCCTCCCTGCCGCCGAGATCTTCACAGTAATCGTTTAAAGATCCATCATAACGTTCTACCACGCAGACCAATAGGACAAAGGGTTTTAAAGACGTGTTACCCTTGTATCACTCCTCCTTTGCCCCAGATTGTATACGGCAGCGTCAGGGTTTCCAAACAAATGATCCTTGTGGAAAGAATGTCAGACCTTCAATTAGCACTACTAGTCATCAAATGAGCGACGCGCTGGAAAAGAAGTCTAGGAATACCCAATAACTGGTGTCATGAAAAAGGTTGATGAAGAAGAAGGAGCAGCCATCATGACTAATCCTTGGGCGCGTAGATGATGGTGGTGGTGATGGTGATGGTGGTGAGTTTTTGCATTTCATTTCTTTACCAGTTTCGATCATTGGAGATAATCCTCAAATCATCAGTTTCGGTGCAAGTATGTGTTTTGATTATTAAACTCCAGCCCAAGGAACCCACAGAAACCCCACAAAATAAGCACGTCAGTATGCGTATGAGGACTTCCGGCGATGAAGTGGTGAGAGGCAGTACAAATAATCCTCAACTGAGAACATCGCACGTACACTGATCAGCATACTTCAAAGTCTTTCAGAGGTTCTCTTCTGCTGAAATTTAAAGGACAGTGTACTTGCACTGCAACTGACGACAGAGCTTGATCTAAAAATGATTATCATTCATCGAAACGAATACTCAATATACGCAATAAAAACAACGCAAAGAAACCAGTTACTTCGTAATGTACCTCGTCCCCATGTGGGGACGGATGTGCTGTAATTATTCGGGACGGAGAATAATTTTATGTGCTTTAATTGAAGCCTAATTACCTCGGTAGTCTATGAGCACAAGTGCAAGCTGGCACGAAATTTCCGGAAGACATTTCAAACTGCGAGGGAGCTTGCATACTGCCTTCGAGAGGTGCGTTGAATTTCCCTAAAATCTGAACGTAGTATTGCACTCGGGAATACTATAAATGTGTGGAATGTCAAGAGAGTTTCCCGATGTGCTATGGGAATTTCGCTGGTCGTTCATTTGCCAAACTGGCTACTGCTAGGAGGCAGCTTCGAATAGCGAGGGATTAACAATTGTGGACACAGCCGAACCAGTTGAGTTTCGCGTCGGCGAGAAACGAGCCAATAACTCTGTCTTTATGAGATTGATCAGCTAAGAAATTTAAACGTCTGAACAATGTCCACTCTTTGCTCTCACATCGAGGCGATGTATTTCTCGCTATGGGTCATGTAAGGGAATTGATGCATGCCCAACCAGTCGCCGTCGTGCAGACTTAAAAGAGGATGTGACCAGTGCATGTCACACAATCCGAATGGATCAACGTTTGTTTGAACGGCTGCTTCATCAAATGCGAAGGAGGGCTGAAATATGTGTCGGGACTCGTAGTAACCACATGCACCACTGCCTACAGTGTCTACTGCGTGATAAATGATGATGGCCATTGTCGTAACAGGTGCTGCTGTCCACACATGTACCGGGATTGGACCGTAGTATGAAAACACCAAAACCACAAATTAATATTTGAATGTTGGGCTGCGTAAGATTCCCTTTCTGTGCACCGACCGTGGAACGTAAAATTATAAGGAATGTAGCAATCAGCCGCGGAAATAGCATGTATTTATCTGGTTGCAAATCGATTTCGACTGATATCAGTCATCATCGGTGCATTTTCCTATCCGAGACATGCCATAAGTAGAAGTACTGTCCTTGACTACATAGCCGGCCGTAGTGGCCGTGCGGTTCTAGGCGCTACAGTCTGGAGCCGAGCGACCGCTACGGTCGTAGGTTCGAATCCTGCCTCGGGCATGGATGTGTGTGATGTCCTTAGGTTAGTTAGGTTTAAGTAGTTCTAAGTTCTAGGGGACTGATGAGCTCAGAAGTTAAGTCCCATAGTGCTCAGAGCCATTTGAACCGTTTTAACTACATAACAGAAATCTGCCAAGGACAGTACTTCTATTTATGGCATGTCTCGGCTACGAAAATGCACCGATGATGACTATCAGTCGAAATCGATTTGCAACAAGATAAATAAATGCTGTTTCCGCGACTGGCTGCTATATTCTTTATAATTTTACGAGTTATTTACGTATATTTACGAATTATTTACATATATTTACGTATAGGAAACCCGTTGGCACTCAAAATGCTCCCAGTCGTCTCGGAATGGATAAATACGGACCCTGTATGGATTTAAAGACAACCTTATATCATTCTTCCTGCAATATAGTGGCAAGTTCAGTTAACAGCGATGGAGACGTGTAGCGATCACGCCCCCTTGTCTCCAAAGGAAGTTACAAAATCTCAATAATATTGAGATCTGGTGACTGTGGCAGATACGACAATTCATCCACGTGCTCACAAAACTCGTCGTTAACGGTGAGGCCAGTGTGAATAGCGGCGCAGTCGTCTTTGGACGCAACATCATTATTGGAGGACAGCCATTGTATTATGAGATGAACCTGATCGGCAAAAATGCTCACAAGATCCTTTGCATTAATGCGACCGTGAGAATTGATAATGGGGGCCTTGAAAAACCAGTATATGGCTGTCCAAATCATCACCAAATCGCCGCCATGTTTCACTCTTGGGACCTAAACTCGACCAGAAGTTGTAAAAAGTATGAAACAGAACTGATCCGACCAAATGACTTACTCCCCTTGCTCCACAGTCCAAATGTTATGGTTACGACATCACGTTTTCCTGTTACGGGGTCCGCAGCTCGTGGTCGTGCGGTAGCGTTCTCGCTTCCCACGCCCGGGTTCCCGGGTTCGATTCCCGGCGGGGTCTGGGATTTTCTCTGCCTCGTGATGACTGGGTGTTGTGTGCTGTCCTTAGGTTAGTTAGGTTTAAGTAGTTCTAAGTTCTAGAGGACTGATGACCATAGATGTTAAGTCCCATAGTGCTCAGAGCCATTTTTTTCCTGTTACGGGCATTGGCGTCACAGATGTGTGGTTTTGGAACTGCACCCCACCCTGCAATTCCCTGCTTATAGGGCTCCCTTCTTGTTGTTTCAGTGCTGACAGGGTTCGCGGGTGCAACATTCGGTTCTGCAGTGACTTTTACAGTTTTCGTCGTCTGTTTTTGACACAGTCCTCCTCAATAACGGTCCGTAACGATCACTCAACGCCCGTTTCCATCCGCGTTGTGACTTAGTGGGCGATGGTTTTTCACCTTCCCTGTATGCTGTATAAATATTCGATATGGTGCCGCTTGAAATACGGAGTTCTTCAGCTACCTTGGTTACGCAGGTACCCACAATATGAGCATCAACAATCTGAGCACGTTCGAGTTCACAGTCTTCGGCATAAAGCACAGACAACTACGCAGAGCACTGTTCCGCCCACGACTCACTCGCATTGAGGACACTGCACAAGTGTTGATCTTGGTCAAATACAGCAGAGCAACCTCCACGCTTGGTTAGCACCATTCGTTTCTCGCGATGTTTCCATATTTTTATCCAACTCCTGTGCTTACAGTAGCTTTTCTTATAGTTTTTACCAATACTGTGTGCTGCAGGAATATGTGACATATTTTTTTAATCGTCCTGTACAACCCTCGACACACGGCGAACTTGGCTAGGATGTTTCTGTTACGGAATGAGATGAGAACTTCTCCGTTACCTTGTTCTCTTTCACCAAAAGCACGCCTTTGATGACGGCCTGATTTCAAAATCACCAAGAGTACTAACCGTGTAACATTGTATAATGATAGTGAAATTTGGACTGCTCCTGTTTTTATTTTTATAAATGTGTGCGTTTTTTGTTTGTACAGGGTGGAGCGCGGTAAATTGCTGATTTGGGAATGGAATTAAAAAAAATGAACACTTAGAAACTTACATTTTTATTTTTCTGATATTGGACAATAATGGAAGTTTCTAATTACATGGTTTAAACAGTATATTAACGCTAAATTCTGAAGGTGGCAGGGGTCAAATACAGGGAGCGAAAGGCTATTTACAATTTGTACAGAAACCAGATGGCAGTTATAAGAGTCGAGGGGCACGGAAGGGAAGCAGCGGTTGGGAAGGGAGTGAGACAGGGTTGTAGCCTGTCCCCGATGTTATTCAATCTGTATATTCAGCAAGCAGTAAAGGAAACAAAAGAAAAATTCGGAGTAGGTGTTAAAGTCCATGGAGAAGAAATAAAAACGTTGAGGTTCGCCGATGACATTGTAATTCTGTCAGAGACAGAAAAGGGCTTGGAAGAGCAGTAAAACGGAATGGACAGTGTCTTGAAACGAGGATATAAATGAACATCAAAAAAAGCAAAACGAGGACAATGGAATGTGGTCTAATTAAATCAGGGAGGGAATTAGATTAGGAAATGAGACACTTAAAGTAGCAGATGAGTTTTACTATATGGACAGTAAAATAACTGATGATTGTCGAAGTAAAGAAGGTATAAAATGTAGACTGGCAGTGGCAAGAAAAATGCATCTGTAGACGAGAAATTTGTTAACTTCCAGTATAGATTTAAGTGCAGGAAGTCGTTTCTGAAAGTATTTGCATGGAGTCTAGCTATGTGTGCAAGTGAAACATGGACGATAAATAGTTTAGACAAGAAGTGAATAGAAACTTTCGAAATGTGGTGCTACAGAAGAATGCTGAAGATTAGATGGGTAGATCACATAACTAATAAGGAGGTATTGAATAGAATTGGGGAGAAGAGGAATTTGTGGCACAACTTGACTAGAAGAAGGGATCGGTTGGTAGAACACGTTCTGAGGCATCGACGGACCATCAATTTAGTATTGTAGGGAAGTGCAGAGGGTAAAACTCGTGGAGGGAGACCAAGGCATTAGTATACTAAACATATTTAGATGGATGTAGGTTGCAGTAGTTACTCGGAGATGAAGAAGCTTGCACAGGATAGAGTAGCATGGAGAGTTGCATCAAACCAGCCTCTGGACTGAAGACCACAACAACAGCAGTATATCTTTCAAATGACTAGTTTCACAATCCACACACTGCCACAGTCACTTTCTGAAATTCTCATGCACTCTTTCAAGCATGTCTTCTGGTATTCTTGCAATTTCAGCCTCAATATTGTTCTATAGGTCTTGCAGGGTGTTGTAATGGTTGCAATACGCCTGTGACTTGTGGTAACCCCAAAGAAAAAAATTTCATGATGCCATGTCCTGTGATCGTGCGGGCCAGTTGAGATCCCCGATCCGAGAGATAAGCCGCCGAGGAAACGTTTGCCTCAAAAAATTCATGGTAATGCCCAGTGTGTGCAGTGGGACCGTCTTGTTGAAACCAGGTATCCTGTAATTGCATTGCCTCGAAATCCGGCTGGAAAAACTCATGCAGCATAGCTAAGTAACGATCCGAATTCACAGGTAGAGCACGACGACTTTCCTGGAAGAAGTAAGGACCAACGCTGTCTAACCGTGATATGGCGCTCCACACAGTGACGCGGTCTGCGTGCAGGGGTTTTTGGTGAATTTGCCTGGCGTTCGTGTTGCTCCAGTACCGCATACTCTGTTTGTTTACACACCCACTGAGGTGAAAATGTACCTCGCCAGAAAAAACATATTTGCGTCACGGGGTATGGTTGCAAGCATGTCTTCACAAGAGGTTCTTCGTGTTACATAATCCCGTACTGACAATTGCTGGACCGCGTACATTTTATGGAGGAGAAAATTCAGATCATTATGAAGAATCCGGTGGAGAGAACAAATGCCAAGAGCAAGTGCGTGTTTCCGAGCTGAGCGTTTCGGAGATTGCAATATTGCAGTTCTAACTCGTTCGACCTTTTGTGATGTTGTAACACCCCACCCGTCACTTAGCTGGTTTTGGCGTGTGTTCACCCCAACTAATTGACTAACAGATCAACAGAGAGTGCAAAACTGCCGCAATATCGGATAACGCAAAAACGTAATATGGCCCTGTGACTCCTGATTGAACTGCGGTGGCAGTGTTGACATTAGTTTATTCAGAATTGATCACTGTTAATTAAAAAGGGGTGCACATTGATGTTATATTCAGCTATTGAACACCAGATGCAAATGTTGAATGTAAAATTAATTAAGAAAGTGACTTGGGATTTCAACTACTTGATTGAAAACAGATGCAGTCGATTAGCACGAATTTATTTTAACTCCCGACCTTCAATCATCACATTACAAGACTCTCCTATCAGGCAGTGGTAATAAATTGCGTTTGCGTGGAGTAAAGTGCGATAACTCAAAAGTAATTCCTATCTACTGACCCAGGCCTATTGCGAAGTGCGAGGAGAATTCTACAATACACGGCCCATGAAATCCTCGTAGAAACTTTGCCGACATGATCCAACAAATTAATCAGTGGCCGGAGCGGGCGCAATATCACTGAATACAGTGTGGCGGAGCGGCGTCGTTGTGTGGACGTTGGCCGACCTCGTGGTGCTGCAAGGCTGCGCTCGTCTATTCACTCCTAGCTATCTTGCTCAGTACATAGCTGAACCAAAACTTTCTATCTCCAAGCTCAATCGTTCCATTTGCTAAGTCCTAAACTGCAGAGATGCTCACTCTTTCTCAGGCAAGTTGAGTAAAGAACGCCACGTCTGCACTCTAGGCAAGCTGGGAACGGAAGACCTCTACGGAGACTTCTCACAGCCCGCTCTTCGCCTCGGTTTCCCCTCCAGCAAAATCACTTACACCAATTGCAGCGCAAGTCGCGTTAATTATGCGTCACTTCCCAACGCCGACCAACGCCTGCTCTGGGAAGTGAACAAATTCCCACAAAATTTCCCTTCCTCTCAACTTCTGTTATTTAGCTCCTCGCAGGCCACCGATCAAGGTTAGCTTCTGCACAAACACCAATTTTTCCAGAATTCTGACTCCCAGGAGAGTACTTCAAATTCCTCGGTCCTATGTTCCCATCGGAGGCCAGCGTATTTCATTCTGTCGCCGTTCACTTGATTTACTTCAGACTCTGTGGACCGTGAAATCAGCGTGAAGTTACTATAGTCACGAACATGCATATTTTGCCCTCTGTTGACCGCTCCACCGTAGCTTTGCGCAGCTTTCTCGCATGTTTCACTGAAAACGGGATGACAGACATTTATCAACAGGCGTACAAGTTCTCCGTCTGCTTCCCGGTACACCAGCATGGGGTCAACCACCCCCTCACTGTCACTCATCTTAAGGCAGCTGGAGGCCGCGCCCCGTTACCGCTTTCTCAGAGCTTGAGCCGCCCTAAGCTGCCTATTGTCGCTTCCCTTCACCGCTCCCCAGCCGCGCGCTGCTACCTGGCCGCGGTCAATTCTGAATACTTCTCTGGGATAAACTAGACTCCAGTAAATCGACGCGCTTCCACAAAGTTTTCATGTCGTGTAAATTACTTTAAAACCATCACCCGACATTAATTATTTCAATACGTCCATACTATACCCTCTACAAGATGCATTGTACCTTGTCAGTAATTTTTTTGTTCAGCCCTACTGTTCGCTCAACGTGAGTTAGGTGATCTTTAATGACTTCATGTGAGGGGCATGGTTCTTGCCATCTTACAATGTTGTAACGCTTCTTTCAGGTCCTCTTCCTACAGATTACACATCCCTTGTTGTTCTGAGCACATTTACCCAATTTAAAATTGATTGCCGTCGAGGAAGACGTCTGCAGGGTGTACTGCAAATTGCAAATGCAAAGCACGCTGCACTGCAAGGATCGAGTGGGAATTCGCGAAATACACTTCCACACAAATTAAGCGCTCCTCAAGTGAACACTGCATTATCGCAACCGAACAACAATTGAATATAAACCTCCGGTTGGTCACTATAAACCACGCCCACTCTTACCTCTAATCGACCAACAGTTCCGCCACCACGTGAATTCCAAAAAAAAAGCAATTTATAGCACTCCACCCTGTACTTGGTTGACGAAGAGTTGGTGACTTTGTTGACATGTATGGGTCGACGAAGTAGAGTACAGCAAGTGGCTACAGCCACGGCAGATCCCTGAAGAACGAATCCACTGTGGTTGCCGCCTCCTCTCCCAGCACGACGGGCCAAATTGTACTCATTTGCGGCTACCAGGATAGGCACTCGCTCATATAATTCTGAACGCTCGCTCCCCCTCTGCCCCGCCAGAATTTGCATACGTCAGCTAATCCCCCGTTTCATTATAGCGTCACTAATGACGTGCATCGCCTGCCGCCCTCCCTCGCACGCAGTCATCGAGCGGGGGATGACGCGCCGGTACCAGCCATCGGCCGGGCGGCTAGGGACGGCAGAAGAGGCGCGTTTAGCGGAGATTGTCTCGCCGACGACTAATATGGAATCTTATAAATGCGCGCAGCCCGGCGCGGGCACTGCATTAATGCAAATTTATTCGCGCCGCGCTCGTTGTAAGTTTTATTCGCCACCGCCAGGGGCAGGAGAGCGCCGTTGCATATGTATGCCCTTCCTCCGCCCTCCGCCCCCGCCCGCTGTGTACTTCTTGGGTTACTTTACGAGCCCTGCCGGCGTATCGCGGCCGCATACACGGCCGCTGCCGGGTTCCCAGCTTTATTACAAACCGACAGCCCCATTCCCATGGTAATTTCTGCGCTCGGCCCCCACTCTGCAGCACTTAGGCCGTCTCGCCTCGTGACCTCCTGAAATTGTGTCTTAATTACAGGACTGTGTGAGGCTGCTTAGGCGCTTGGGGGCAGGGGGAGGGTAGGTTGAGAAGGTGGGGGGCGGGGAAGCTACCTGCCGCAGCTGACGAGTGCGTCTTGGCCGCGAGCACATGTGTGTGTGTGTGTGTGTGTGTGTGTGTGTGTGTGTGTGTGTGAGGTGTGGCAGTCGCGGAGGGGGGGGGGGGGGGGAGGGAAGGAAAGTTGCTCGCGTTTGCAGCAGTGCGCGCTCTCACCTTGCTGACGCGAGCTTGCTAATTAAGGAAGCGGTCCTTCGTAGCGCTTCCTTCTTTGCGCAGCAACAGGGGGCAAGTCACTAACAGCGCCTATTTCATGCTCATTCTGCGAACTCTTGCTCCGCTGCGCAGATGGCAGATGCCGCGGCGCGTACCATACTTCCCTCCACATTAATTACGTGTGTAACGTTCTGTGCAAACTCCTGTTTCAGCTACTCAAGTGTCGGAGTAGGTATGTAAAGCGCTGTGGTTCGGATCCTGTGTCAGTCGGCACCTTTGGGTTTGAGAGAAGGGGGATTGTCGTGGGGTGTCATGGTCACGCTGTAACACGACTGGTACAGATCGCTTCACCGTCTTGTATCAGTTGAGTTAATTTATTTCATTAGCAAAGCGGGAGTGCAAGCTGTTGGGTGTTGGCTGAAACATTCTCACGCTAGGTAGCGGATTTCGGGACATACCGTGTTTACTGTGGAGTTGCAGCATATTATGGTCAAGTTGGGCGGCATCCTGGGGAAATTCCCAGAGCCTGATCGATATTTTCTGAAGTTACAATTTCTGGGAGTTAACCAGTTACACACGTCCTCAGTGGAGCCAGATGTAGCAAGGATCTATTCAACATGCATGTCGGCGCCGCGCGGGATTAGCCGAGCGGTCAAGGGTGCTGCAGTCATGAACTGTGCGGCTGGTCCTGGCGGAGGATCGAGTCCTCCCTCGGGCATGGGTGTGTGTGTTTGTCCTTAGGATACTTTAGGTTAAGTAGTGTGTAAGCTTAGGGACTGATGACCTTCGCAGTTAAGTCCCGTAAGATTTCACACACATTGAAACATGCATGTCAACAACAATTCATTATTTTCGTTCGCGTGAAACGTGAGAAATTTAGCTAAGCCTCAGCAATAATAATGTTTATCTTGTCCTGTGTATTGCCTCCCGCTTTTGGCAATTGCGTGCGCTACTTCAGCGAATAGTACGAGGGTATCCTGAAAAGAAATGCTTCCGAAATTTGTATTCTGTGGTCAGTTCTCATTGAGGTGTTACATGCCATGCATATTACTCGGTCGACCTTCCCGCTTTACTGACGCAAGTTGCAACCCTCTGTCGTTAGAGGGTCCGCAGCTCGTGGTCGTGCGGAAGCGTTCTCGCTTCCCGCTCCCGGGTTCCTGGGTTCGATTCCCGGCGGGGTCAGGGATTTTCTCTGCCTCGTGATGACTGAGTGTTGTGTGATGTCCTTAGGTTAGTTTGCGAGGTGCCGGGGCTACCAGTGTATTTAACACTAAATTCTTCTAGAATCTACATATGTAAATGATGCTTTAAGACCCCCCTATTCTAACTCCGACTTTTGCTGTTGCACATGGATTAAAAAGATACGCGAACTGACTGTAATCAACCCTGCAAGTGGAGTAGAAAAGAGTTTGGCACGTGCAATAATTTAATTTGATAAATAAGTTAAATAAAGGAAGGTTTCATTAACGTAGTGAGAAATGATAGGGTTGCTCTACCGATTAACAGAATGAAAGTTCTGTCCAAAATAACAATATGATATATTAAGACTACACACAAAATAATAAACAAAGACACATGAAACATTTGCAGTACATCAAATTGGCTCAAATTGGATACTCAAACAAACGCTGTGAAGGTGAAGTTGTCCCTAAACTAGATTGTGACGTTTATGACGAAGTGGTATGTGGAGCCAATTCCTTGCCACTCAAATCTTGAGAGAGACACACCGCTAACCCAACATTAATTGCTGCTACATTAGTGAGAACTCAGACAATGAACACCCAAGATAGAACAAAGTTAGAAAAGACGAACAGGCGCGCTCTGCTGAGCTCTGATTATCGCCTAGCAAAAATGCCTGCTTTGCCGGTGCTGCAGACATACATTACCAAGCTGTCTTCTTAGCTGCAAGGACACGATCTGGCGTACTGGAAGCGATGGCTGGTTGCTTCGACGTCCCGTCGTGGTGATGATAATGTCGCGAGTATAGCCCGAAACAAATTATCCTGGCCTGGTTGTTCCAGACTAAAGACTTCCTAGCAATACAAATGCGCCTCTGAGGGAGACGAAGAAGGCTCGCCACACAATCACTGACGGTACAGTGATTGATTTTAACAAGCGAAGTCACCCAGCAACTCCGATACAGTCAACATTAGCCAAACTGCTCAAGACAGACAACATAGGCCTCTTGTACACAAAACGCTCAATTGCCAACTGTACTTGGAAAGTTTCGTTGAAGTCTAAACTTCAGCAACTTCGTCAAACAGTTACATATAAATAAAGGTATATTAGACAGCCAACGGAAGGCAGGCTGACCCGCGCAGCGAGAGCTCAGTCTTGTAACCTACTTCGACCGACAAACCGAACACAGAACATTCCCGCCCCCACAACAGTGGCCGTGGTTAACCATTCCAATCAGCTACTCGAAAACCGGCGGAAAATTCCACTCTATTGCCGGAGCACTACCATTCCACCAATGGAGATTCTTGGCGCCAATTGCTGCGCCGATTTTGCTACGTCACGGAGCTATGCCCTGAGCAAGCCAAACACAGTTACTATACGGCAGAAAACGAGGGAATTTGCGCGCCAAGGCTGCTTGGGAACACAAGTCATTCCCACGCCTCGCTGGTAGCCCGCCAGAAAGTGTTTTCGCTAAGTTTCTGCGAAGTAACGGAACCTCTAGCCCAGCCGCTACTTCAGGCCCCTCCGGGCGTGTCTTTTGACAATGTCGGTGTCTGGAAAGCATTCACTCGACTCCCTCACACCCGTCGGCTTACCCTTTCAATATCAACAGAGCCCGCCTGTCACCGGACCACCTGGGTGACGAGAGACGCTGCGTGGGAAGTCTGCGTGTGAAGGAATAGCAACTTTTCACCGCATGCAATTAGAGAGGAAAATCGTAAGATAGAAATATGAGAGGGGGCTCATGCCACCTCTCAAGTTAGGTTTAAGTAGTTCTAAGTTCTATGGGACTGATAACCATAGATGTTAAGTCCCATAGTGCTCAGAGCCATTTGAACCATTTTTTTTTTTGTCGTTAGAGGGCTCCAAATTGTTGCGTGTAACATGGTGGTGTGTAACATAAGTGTGTTGGTGGGTGAGAAATAGCGCGCTGCAATCGAGTTTCTAACCGCAGAAAACGCGCCTGCAATTGAAATGCATAGAAGATCGAACGCTGTATACGGTGAAGATGGTTTAGACGTCAGTAATATGCGCCTCTGGATTGTTTGTGTTCGTAATCGAGGAAACGGTGTTGCTGACCTGAACGCGTATGGCAGAGCTCGGAGTGGACAACTGCGTACGTCAATGAACTAGGGTCATCAATATCGGGTTGATGAACTCACCAGAGAAAATATATGCACCGAACATGCTCATACTTTTCTGTACTGCATCTTCTTTATGAGGGCTGTACACCCACTCGTGTATCACGCTTACCAGAGGGCAGTGTCTGTGTTATCCGACGATTTGTTGCCGACAAAACTGCGGCAGTGTGGCTGCAAGACAAGGCAATATTGTGGTATTTCCTGCCGATGTTGCTGGCGGAACAGGTCGTTGCCGACGTATTTGAGAGGCGCTGACGGTGTCGTCCACCACAGTTGGAGAATATTTCGTAAGGCCGGAACATTCTGTGTAAATACTTCTCTTTTACTGTGACACTGAAGGAGTCGCAGCGCCAAGGCACATAATCTGAGAGCTGAAACTATATTATTTCGCTTCAGTGCTGAAGGTGGCACTCGCACATAGAGGCACTTGATTTGTTTGTGGTCTACAGGAATGCAGAAGTGGGCAAACAAGAAAAGCATAAATTTCATAAAAGTGACTCTTACATCTATGGCCAGAGTGTGTAACACAGAAAATAACATATGTAAGGCCCTAGTTACACTTCCAGTAACAAAAATTTTAAGTTACGATTTTGTGAATCAATGTGGAGGAACAGATGTGTCACGAATCTAGGTTCATGTTTTCATTGGAGCCCACGATTTTCAAAGCTGAACTTTCGTCTGTATAGGCACTTTATCAGAATGGTAAATATGGTAAAAATGTTACAAATGCACCAAAAAACATTTTTGCATTACAGTGAAAAACATTAAATATAACTTCAAAAATCTGAAGATGGCTTGGAAGTCTCATATTACGAAGTCCTTTTTTTTAATTTTTTATATTCTCTGAAGCTTCCCGAGCCATGTAGACCCCACTAACTACATATCATAAAGAATTACTGAGGAATGTAATAACATTTCAAAACATTATTGTAATATACAAGGAAACACAAGCACTCGCTTTAGATACTCTTGGAACAGAGAAGAAGGTGGTTTGATTTTAGTAAAACCTTGCTGTGTCCCAGTCCTAAAGAGATGCCACCCTACTAGATCGCTTACAGCCTTGTATATGTCCAGACCACTGCCCGTAGTATTACTCTTAAAGTTTAGAAACCTTCTCGCTCGATGTTTGCTCTAGGCAGAAATGGGAGATAGAGGTTCCGACTCTCAGAACTGCGTATTAGTTTAGTGGTACATAATATCCCATCAACCACGAAAGATCAATTAGAAAGGGATTTAACATCAGTCAACATAGAACTTTACTTACAAAAAGCTTAAAGCTCAGGATGCTATATAAGGCATTTTCTTACAAATCCAGAGATACACACAAAAATCAGAAATGGCGTCCAGGAAACCCCCCCTCCCCTCCCCCACATTCTCCCCATCCTAGTCTGCCTCCAGGGATTGTGACCAGATGGGCAGGCCTGATAAAGTGTCTTTCATCTTCAGTGACAACGATGGTTTCTCTTCCTCGTGATGACTGGGTGTTGTGTGATGTCCTTAGGTTAGTTAGGTTTAAGTAGTTCTAAGTTCTGGGGGACTGATGACCATAGATGTTAAGTCCCATAGTGCTCAGAGCCATTTGACAACGATGGCTGCACTCTTGCCTATTTGCACACATGTCGTGGGAGAACTTCTTCTTGCAGGAGGACGACGCCACCGACTTGGGTACCTGCCGATATTCCATTGGGCGACTGATTTGGTGGAAATTATGCAATATCATGAGATATTTTTTGCTCCAGTGCTGCCAGAAATCTTCTGCCGTCTTATGACGAATTCTAATTTCTCTCGTCAAGTCAGCTATACCTGGTGGGTCGAAACCTGTTCGCAACGTCGTGAGACTCTCTCCCGCTCCCCCTCCCCCCTCCCCTCTCACGACGGAATGTGCTGAGACGAGCATTTCGTCTTCTTTTTGGGCGACTGCCCTCGAACTGAGTGCAGTTTCAGAATTCATGAGCACAGTCTACAGCTCTTCCTCGTCCACGCTGTAGCGCCCGAGTACATTGCGGAGACAGCGTTTGGCTGAACCGACGATTCTCTCCCACAATCCTCCCTAGCAAAGTGAACGCACAACTAAAAGCTTCTACGTTATCCGTTGCTGTGCGAGATGTTGGTGGGCCCTATCAACAGAGATGGCCGTCCATACTCCCGTTATCTATTCGTCAGCTGAGTGGAATTGTTGGGGATTGTCACAGTAGATGATGTATGGAATGCCGCGGCTACTAATAAATAAATCATTGTGGTGGCGACAAAAGTCGATCCGTTGTTGCATTGTGGACCATCTGTAGGCGGACGGCTCTAGGGACAGCACGGGTGAATAGTACCATATAGCATCTAGTTGCGATTCTTCCCGCTATGCCGTACAACGACCCTGCGAAATCAGTGCCAGTGATTTGGAATGTTGTATTCCTTGCAACCCGGTCGGCTGATAGTGGAGCTTCTATTTCTTGACCGGCAACGCCGTGCCCTGTTTTACATGGAAGACAGCGATGAACACTTTCTTTATGTCGCGATAGGGCAACAGGCGTGTAGTGCCCAGAAGGAGAATCGAAGTTGTGGAAGAATGTTTCTAACCCCAAAATGATGCAGACAGATGTGAGTATGCAGGACTAAAAACTTCCGTCGTCGTTCAGTGGCTAATTTGGCATAATGCAGACGCTACAGCTCCTCACCCGAAAAATGACTGAGACACTTTATTTTCGATCCATAGGGTAGTGGCGTATTTGCCTTCAAAGAATTGATGTTATGAAAAAAAAAACATCATTCTTCAGCCTTGATCCAATAATGTAGAGCTGTTGCCATTTCTTCTCCTGTAAACGCACATTGCAAGTTCACCTTCTCAGTAAGTTTCCTTTACGACTGGAGAACGTGCAGAACACTTATAACGTGGCTACGCTCTTCAATAACAAGTATTTAATGACCCATGTCACTAATGTTTCTTATTTTACAGGAAAACGCAACGATTTCAAAGGTTAGTGCTAAACGAAAACATGCATCCAATGCTATAATTTGATCGTTGTCGCACAGATACTTACCGTCTCCCAACAACGATCAAGAAGGAAATTTTGTAAAAAGTTAAGTAATTTAATTCACCTCGTTATAATTCTAAATAATTAATACAATATAATACAATTTTCATTGGTGTCTGAACTGAGATCGAACCCGCGTTATAGTTACTAGTGCGTAAGAAGGCAGTAAAGGGACAAAAGTAAACACGCGCTTTTTGAATGAAGAAGCCGCATATGCCAAAATGAATTTAAGTAAATTATTAATGCACTGAAATTACTAGCAGTTAAAGAAAATCACTAATTGTTACTTACAAGAAACGCGTCACGCGAAATGTACTGTACGATGTCACTCGCCGCAACGTCATCTGTCGTCAGGTTTTGTGGAGCAAATACCCACTACTATCACTGCTTTGTAAGAAATGATGGCTCAGGACTGTTCGTAGTGACTTCGTTAACTATCAACAAACGCCTTTGAAACGCCAGTGTTATGAAAGACAAAAACATATGAAATATTTGCAAACACACAATAAGAATTATGAAAGTCAGTATAGTCAAAATAGCGCCCATATTTTACTTTGCCAATTATTTGAAATTACTATTACATTGCACTGTCTATAGATTATTACTAATTCGTTGCAGCAGAATCACTACGACGCACAAAGAACTTTAGCTACTGCTGCGTATAGTAGTACATGGTATAATTTAACAGCAAATGTAATTAATTTTCCCTTCACTAGGTAGTCTTATCCCTTTCACTTATGACTCTCTTAGTAATAATAATGAAATGATAGGCCCCTGCTGATGATTAAGAGGACATTCTACATGAAATTAGTTGAAATTTAACGATTTCTGTTTTCTACTCCATAATGTACTTTGGACTTTCCTGAACATTTTGGTATATAATACACTACTGGCCATTAAATTTGCTACACCAAGAAGAAATGCAGATGATAAACGACAATTCATTGGACAAATATATTATACTAGAAGTGGCATGTGATTACATTTTCACGCAATTTGGGTGCATAGATCCTGAGAAATCAGTACCCAGAACAACCACCTCTGACTGTAATAACGGCCTTGATACGCCTGGGCATTGAGTCAAACGGAGCTTGGATGGCGTGTACAGGTACAGCTGTCCATGCAGCTTCCACACGATACCACAGTTCATCAAGAGTAGTGACTGGCGTATTGTGACGAGCCAGTTACTCGGCCACCATTGACCAGACGTTTTCAATTGGTGAGAGATCTGGAGAATGTGATGGCCAGGGAAGCAGTCGAACATTCTCTGTATCCAGAAAGGCCCGTACAAGACCTGCAACATGCGGTCGTGCATTATCGTGCTGAAATGTAGGGTTTCGCAGTGATCGAATGAAGGGTAGAGCCACGGGTCGTAACACATCTGAAATGTACCGTCCACTGTTCAAAGTGCCATCAATGCGAACAAGAGGCGACCAAGACGTGTAACCAACGGCACCCCATACGTCACGCCAAGTGATACGCCAGCATGGCGATGACGTATACACGCTTCCAATGTGCGTTCACCACGATGTCGCCAAACATGGATGCGACCATCATAATGCTGTAAACAGAACCTTGATTCATCCGAAAAAATGACGTTTTGCCATTTGTGCACCCAGGTTCATCGTTGAGTACACCATCGCAGGCGCTCTTGTCTGTGATGCAGCATCAAGGTTAACCGCAGCCATGGTCTCCGAGCTGATAGTACATCCTGCTGCAAACATCGTCGAACTGTTAGTGCAGATTGTTGTTGTCTTGCAAGCGTCCTCATCTGCTGACTCAGGGATCGAGACATGGCTTCACGATCCGTTTACAGCCATGCGGATAAGATGCCTATCATCTCGACTGCTAGTGAAACGAGGCCGTTGGGATCCAGCCTGTTATGGATTTGTGGACAGCTGTGCAGGATTCATGGTGTCAATTCCCTCCAGCGGTAGTTCCGACATTAGTGGAGTCCATACCACGTCGTGTTGCGGCATTTCTGCGTTCTCACGGGGGCCCTACACGGTATTAGGCGGGTGCACCAGTTTCTTTGGTTCTTCAGCGTAGTACCCCAGCTGGTGGGCGAATGTGTCACCACTAGCAACAGAGACGTCCAGTTGAGCAACGAGGTGTTTGATTGTGATAGGTCCATCACCTCGAATGAGAGTGTCCGCACGTCCCAACATTGCAGAAGTCATAGCTGTGTGCAGCCGTCGACATGCGGGAGGTAGGACAGGTTCGGGCGACCTTGTTGCGATGATGACAGACACCTCAGCGAACAGCTCAGCGTGCTTTTGTAGACATTCTGCAAGCGTGTATCAATATCTGCGATGCTCTGGTTTTCCACCAAGAGAAACCCAATGATAGCTCTCCGTTACAGACGACATATTGAAGGCTACACATAACGCCATGACGTATCGAAACTTTATTAAACTATAGGGGCTGACGCAGGAATATTCCACGATGTTCTACAACGAACTGCGCCTGTTTTCAACGAAACTGTCAGAGGAAAAGAAAAGTGTTGAGTTACTTACTGGACGCCCGTCCTATGTAGATTCAGAGTTAGCCTGGGTTGTGAAGCTAGATGCTGTAACTGCGCGTTAGCGCCAGCATTACTATGACGACTGCAGATAGCCTCGCACAGCAACGGCACGACAGGACAGGAGACAAGCAAGGTACGGCGGACTGCCTGCCGAGGCCGTGCGGTGCTGCTGCGGCCGCCGCTGGCTGGCTGGCTGCCCCACGAGTTGGCAGCGAGTTCCCGCTGCCCGGAGCGCTTCCCCCGCAGAGTTGGCTTTAATTGTCTTAGTTACCTTTCCGGCGCGGACCGCCAATTACAGCGACCATTCGCCTGTCCCCGGAGCTCGATACAATGTTTAATTCATGTGCGCAACTTGCTGTAGCCCGCAGCAGCTAGCCGAGTGTAACTAGTTCAGCAGGGTGGCAGGAGTTGCGCAGAGATCTGCCGCCGTCACTGTCTGCAGACAAATGTGCGCTCTACTATCGACAGAGAAAAGAATGAAACTGCACTACATGTATCAGTCAGAGCACGGTGCATCTTTTGACACAAAACTAGTCTTTCCTAGAGAACGTGTATAATGTGAGTGGTCTGTCCTCAAGCGACTTCCATGTTCTTACCACGATGTTAGATTGTCGCTTTCTTGCCTGTCTGTTAGATGCATATTTTGCATCTGATTTTGAACTAACTTCCCGATGAGCTACAGTCTGGAAATTTTAAACATACCTCATAACAGGATGACAATGCAGTAGTTGTGAGGCGGGAATGAAAAGGTTGGCAACGCCTGACATCTCGGCTGCCCTGCAGATCCAGCGTGTTGAGCAGGTAGTATCAGAAAGCGTTCAAGGTGGTACGGCAGTATACAGGTAAAGCTAAGCAGAGAGAGGAGCGCAGGATGGGGGGAGAGAGGGAGAATGGATGAATAGTAAGGAGGAAGGAGGAGGAGATTTCTGCAGTAATGTGACGCATGTATGCATGAGCAAAGCCATAAGTAAAAAGCTAGTAATATACAGGGTGGTCAGCAACAGTCTGATAAGCTTCTTATGATAGTGCAGGGTACGTCTTGCTGAAACAAATTTAAGAAAAAATTCGATACGTTGCGATGTTTCCGAGTTGACTTGCAATGAAATTAGCCAGTCAAGCCGTTTTGCACGCAAATTAAAGCTGCACAAAAGAGACAGTGTCGCCATTTGTGCTCTTCATTTGGCTTTCTCAAACCGAAAAAGAGAGCAATGCAGAAATTGGACATAGAACAGAAGCAAGGATTCAACTCGAGCCAAAGGCTGAGCACTCTTGTGCACTAACACCTACACTATGAGAACAACTGACACTATTTGTATCAGGCACGCCGGTTGAATTTGTGCGTGAAGGTGTCTGACTGGCTAACTTCAATGCTAATTACATCGGAAACGGTGCAACAAATGGATTTTTTTTCTTAATAGTTATTTCTCAGCATAAACAATCTTGCAACACCCTTGTAAGCTTTTCAGAGAGTTTCTGACAACCCTATATAAATAATTAATTAAATATAAAAATAATCTTATCAAAATGTTTAAAATCTGTTGAAAAATCTCTAGCACACAAGACTAAAACACAGAAAAAAGTTATTTACATAAAAATAAATATTTAATATAATACATTTGAGTAACCCGGTTGCAAAAGCAGCTAAGTCAGTTTTAAAAGATTTTTGGGAAAAGCCGAAAAACGTAGCCTTGCTCTCACAGCAATATTACAACGGTGGTTATTGTCTCAAAAAACATAGCGACCAAATCATAAATTTCTCTATAATCCTAAATTAACCCGTTATTAGTATTTTTATATAAAAATTTGTATTTAGCCTGTTTTGCAACCGAATGGACCAGTTAACCGATGCTGCAAAGGCATCGGCGCCCATGATGGAATGCAGTCGCTTGCAAAACCGGCCGAAAAATCAATTTCGGTTTTTATCTAGCAATGTCGGTAAGAATGGTAGTATACTAAAATAATGCGAAAGGAAGAAAATCAAACGAACAAAGTGCTGAAATACTGTTTTATTTTAAATATATAAAAGGATTGGAACTTTTACATAAAAAGCTAAACATGAACTACTACATGGTACAATATTAATTACGTCGGATGTCTGATACTAAGGATGTATTCACTACGTAGTGTACTTGTAGATGGAGCGTGTTAAACATGTCCCAGAATCTGCTTTCCACTTCGGGAGTTCGCGCTGTCAGATTTCTTCCTATATCATGGATACTTTCACGGAAACGGACATTTTACGTAGGCGGCGATGCAGACGTCCGAATGTTTGGTGTTGTGGAACCTGTCAGTTGGGAAAGGATCGTCGATACTCTCTCACTACAGCTTGTCCATTTCCATTCACAGACCCGTACGCTAAATGCCTGTCAGTCAAAACCGCTCTAAGCTCACTTGTGTTGTCACAGGGCAGAAATGATTCGGACTGAATCGGCGTGATTACAAGGAAGTACCCGTTGTTGTCACAAGGCAGTGACGCTTGTGAATGAGTCGGTGTGATTCCAAGCAGACCTCAGAGCTGACCATTTGTCCGCCTGGGTGGATGCGCGGTCAGTGCAGCGGGTTGTTAACCAAAGGGGTCTAGGTTGGGTTCCCAGCCTGACAGGAAATTTTCTCCGCTAAGGGACTGGGTGTTGTATTGTCCTTCCGTTCGTATCGTCATAATTTACATTGCACTATTGAGATGGCTGTATGGACTCGTCCTTAAAGCCAATATATAAAAGAAGAGCCGACCATCCGTAGACAGAATAGTTTAGAATGTCAGTACACATTCCCAGGCACCGTCACCGAAACAACAGCTAAACGTCAACACCTCTAAAAAAATGTTTCCTGACATCGAAATACACCGTGAGATCAAAAGTATTCCAATACCCCATGAGACAGACACCACACTTGCTAGGTGGTAGCCTTTAAATCGGCCGCGGTCCCTTAGTATACGTCGGACCCGCGTGTTGCCATTATCAGTGATTACAGACCGAGCGCCGCCACACGGCAGGTGTAGTCTAGAGAGACTCCCTAGCACTCGCCTCAGTTGTACAGCCGACTTTGCTAGCGATGGTTCACTGACTACATACGCTCTCATTTGCAGAGACGACAGTTTACCATAGTCTTCAGCTACGTCATTTGCTACGACTTAGCAAGGCGCCATATTCAGTTACTATAATTCTGAACAGATAATATTGTGAATCGTGTACCGTCAATAGCGACGTTCATCATTAATGGATTAAAGTTAAGTATCAAACTAATTACGTCCGATTTCTGAATTCTCATTCCTTGTCATGTTCCACACCTCACGTCCGTATAGTTCTTCCCTCTTCACGCCATCCTGCGTGAGCTAAAGCGCGTGCATTTCGGTCTCCATTCGTAACACGGTGTTGGCTCTTCTGCCAACACAACACTGACCTCGTCTGTTGACTGACAGAGACCGCCGACAGGTGAAGAGGGTCGTAATGTGTAATAGTCATACATACAGGGTGTTACAAAAAGGTACGGCCAAACTTTCACGAAACATAACTCACACACAAATAAATAAAAGATGTTATGTGGACATGTGTCCGGAAACGCATACTTTCCATGTTAGTGCTCATTTTATTACTTCTCTTCAAATCACATTAATCATGGAATGGAAACACACACCAACAGAACGTACCAGAGTGACTTCAAACACTTTCTTACAGGAAATGTTCAAAATGTCCTCCGTTAGCGAGGATACACGCATCCACCCTCCGTCGCATGGAATCCCTGATGCGCTGCTGCAGAGAATGGCGTATTGTATCACAGCCGTCCACAATACGAGCACGAAGAGTCTCTACATTTGGTACCGGGTTTGCGTAGACAAGAGCTTTCAAATGCCCCCATAAATGAAAGTCAAGAGGGTTGAGGTCAGGAGAGCGTGGAGGCCATGGAATTGGTCCGCCTCTACCAATCCATCGATCACCGAATCTGTTGTTGAGAAGCGTACGAACACTTCGACTGAAATGCGCAGGAGCTCCATCGTGCATGAACCATATGTTGTGTCGTACTTGTAAAGGCACATGTTCTAACAGCACAGGTAGAGTATCCCGTATGAAATCATGATAACGTGCTCCATTGAGCGTAGATGGAAGAACATGGGGCCCAATGAAAACATCACCAACAATGCCTGCCCAAACGTTCACAGAAAATCTGTGTTGATGACGTGATTGCACAATTGCGTGCGGATTCTCGTCAGCCCACACATGTTGATTGTGAAAATTTACAATTTGATCACGTTGGAATGAAGCCTCATCCGTAAAGAGAACATTTGCACTGAAATGAGGATTGACACATTGTTGGATGAACCATTCGCAGAAGTGTACCCGTGGAGGCCAATCAGCTGCTGATAGTGCCTGCACACGCTGTACATGGTACGGAAACAACTGGTTCTCCCGTAGCACTCTCCGTACAGTGACGTGGTCAACGTTACCTTGTACAGCAGCAACTTCTCTGACGCTGACATTAGGGTTATCCTCAACTGCTTGAAGAATTGCCTCGTCCATTGGAGGTGTCCTCGTCGTTCTAGGTATTCCCCAGTCGCGAGTCATAGGCTAGAATGTTCCGTGCTCCCTAAGACGCCGATCAATTGCTTCGAACGTCTTCCTGTCGGGACACCTTCGTTCTGGAAATCTGTCTCGATACAAACGTACCGCGCCACTGCTATTGCCCCGTGCTAATCCATACATCAAATGGGCAGCTGCCAACTCCGCATTTGTAAACATTGCACTGACTGCAAAACCACGTTCGTGATGAACACTAACCTGCTGATGCTACGTACTGATGTGCTTGATGCTAGTACTGTAGAGCAATGAGTCGCAAGTCAACACAAGCACCGAAGTCAACATTACCTTCCTTCAATTGGGCAAACTGGCGGTGAATCGAGGAAGTACAGTACATACTGACGAAACTAAAATGAGCTCTAACATGGAAATTAAGCGTTTCCGGAAACATGTCCACATAACATCTTTTCTTTATTTGTGTGTGAGGAATGTTTCCTGAAAGTTTGGCCGTACCTTTTTGTAACATCCTGTATATAGAGACCATCACACAGGAATTTTAAACTGTATCAGGATCCATTGCAAGTACTATGACAGTTAGGCGGGAGGTGAGAAAACTTGGATTTCATGATCTAGCAACTGCTCATAAGCCACATGTCACGCCGGTAAATTCCAAATGACGCCTCGCTTGTTGTAAGGAGTGTAAACATTGGACGACTGAACGGTGGAAAAACGTTGTGTGGAGTGACGAATCACCTACACAATGTGGCGATCCGATGGAAGGGTGTGGGTATGGCGAATTCCCAGTGAACGTCATCTGTCAGCGTGTGTAGTGCCAACAGTAAAATTCGGAGGCGGCGGTTTTACGGTGTGGTCGTGTTATTCATGGAGGGGGCTTGCATCCGTATCACAGCACAGGCCTACATTGATGTTTTAGGCACCTTCTTGCTTCCCACTGTTGAAGATCAATTCGGGGGTGGCGAATTCATCTTTCAGCATGATCGAGGACGTGGT
Source organism: Schistocerca americana (assembly GCF_021461395.2). Classification (NCBI taxonomy): domain Eukaryota; kingdom Metazoa; phylum Arthropoda; class Insecta; order Orthoptera; family Acrididae; genus Schistocerca; species Schistocerca americana. The sequence goes on along the minus strand of NC_060123.1, from coordinate 630,325,014 downwards.
GATAATGTACGCCCTGTGGCGGAGTGGTTACACGACAATAACATCCCTGTAATGGACTGATGTGTACAGAGTCCTGGCCTCAATCCTATAGAACAGCTTTGGGATATTTTGGAAAGCCGACTTTGTGCCAGGCATCACCGACCGACACCACTGCCGCACTCCGTGAAGATTGGGCTGCCATTCCCCAAGAAACCTTCCAGCACCTAATTCAACGTATACCCGCGAGAGCGGAAGCTGTCGTCAAGGCTAAGGGTGGCCAACGCCATATTGAATTCCGGAATTACCACGAACTTGTAAGTCATTTTCAGCCAGGTGTCCAGATACTTTTGATCATAAAGTGTATGTACATTTCGAAGTTCTCTGCTCCCCGTATTAATTTGAACGAACAGTTATGGAGCACCCAAAAACCATTATCTTAGCATTTTCATGCGCATGTTACAGTCAGCAAAAGCCACGAACTCATAAGAACGAAGACTAAGTTAGGCCAAATGTAGCTGTCCGCACATAGGGGAGGCATGCGTCCTGCTACACCACTTCGCCTGACGTGTTTCGTCAGAGGGGAGCTGTACAGACCGCACACAGTAACTTTTGCTTTCACTCCACTTGGGCAATACAGCCCGCCTGCAGCCGACACGTACCAGCACTTGGACGGTCAGAAACGTATGAGAGACCACGGCGTGAAGAGTGCCCAAAGCGATACGCCGCGCCGCGCGGGCGAGGACAGCGCGACCCGCACTCGGGCTGATCCGCGACCGCGCCTGCCTCTCCTCGCTTCGCCGCGCCTCGCCTCGCGCTGTTTGGCCGGCTGGGAGCGGCGTTTCGTTTAAACGGCCGCGTGTCGTGTTTTAACGAGAGCGCCGCCTGACAGCCGCTACACGGCTTGCCACTCTGCCGGACTTGAGCCGCCATCTCGCATTCAAAGCTCGCCCCGCCCTCCGGCGCTGCTCGCTGAGCAGTTGGAGGGTCACCGTCGCTGCCCTTTCAACTCTTCAAGCGGCGCCAAATTTGATATTATCGGCTTCTGCGTAGTCACCTAAGCAAACGCAAAAGATCTGCTCCGAGACACGCTCCAGGGAGAAAACATAATAGCAATACATAAAACAAAATACACTACCGGCCATTAAAATTGATACACCACGAAGATGACGTGCTACAGACGCGAAATTTAACCGACAGGAAGAAAATGCTGTAATATGCAAATGATCAGCTTTTCAGAGCATACACACAAGGTTGGCGCCGGGGGCGACACCTACAATGTGCTGACATGAGGAAAGTTTCCAACCGATGTCTCATACACAAACAGCAGTTGACCGGCCTGGTGAAACGTTGTTGTGATGCCTCGTGTAAGGTGGAGAAATGCGTACCATCACGTTTCCGACTTTGATAAAGGTCGGATTGTAGCCTATCGCGATTGCGGTTTATCGTATCGCGACATTGCTGCTAGCGTTGGTCGAGATGAAATGACTGTTAGCAGAATATGGAATCGGTGGGTTCAGGAGGGTAATACAGAACGCCGTCCTGGATCCCAACGGCCTCGTATCACTAGCAGTCGAGATGACAGGCATCTTATCCGCATGACTGTAACGGATCGTGCAGCCACATCTCGATCCCTGAGTCAACAGATGAGGACGCTTGCAAGACAACAACCATCTGAACGAACAGATCGACGACGTTTGCAGCAGTATGGACTATCTGCTCGGAGACTATGGCTGCGGTTACCCTTCACGCTGCATCACAGGCAGGAGCGCCTGCGATGGTGTACTCAACGACGAACTTGGGTGCACGAATGGCAAAACTTCATTTTTTCTGATGAATCCAGGTTCTGTTTACAGCATCATGATGGTCGCATCCGTGTTTGGAAACATCGCGGGGAACGCATATTGGAAGCGGGTATTCGTCATCGCCATACTGGCGTATAACCCGGCGTGGTGGTATGGGTGCCATTGGTTACACGTCTCGGTCACCTCTTGTTCGCATTGATGGCACTTTGTAAAGTGGACGTTACATTTCAGATGTGTTACGACCCGTGGCTCTACCCTTCATTCGATCCCTGCGAAACCCTACATTTCAGCAGGATAATGCACGACCGCATGTTACAGGTCCTGTACGGGCCTTTCTGGATACAGAAAATGTTCGACTGCTGCCCTGTCCAGCGCATTCTCAAGATCTCTCACCAATTGAAAAGGTCTGGTCAATGGTGGTCGAGCAATTGGCTCGTCACAATACGCCAGTCACTACCCTTGATCAACTGTGGTAGCGTGTTGAAGCTGCATTGGCAGCTGTACCTGTACACGCCATCCAAGCTCTGTTTGACTCAATGCCCAGGCGTATCAAGGCCGTTACTACGGCCAGAGGTGGTTGTTCTGGGTACTGATTTCTCAGGATCTATCCACCCAAATTGCGTGAAAATGTAATCACATGTCAGTTCTAGTATAATATATTTGTCCAATGAATAGCCGTTTATCATCTGCATTTCTTCTTGGTGTAGCAATTTTAATGGCCAGTAGTGTATTTAGGCCTCGCCTTAGACAAAGAAATTTCTGCGCGATTTTCAAACGACTTTATGACAAAAGCAAAAAGTAGGCTAAACATGCATCGAGGAAGAAAGTAGCCAGTAATGGAACACTAGCACGTACTTACATCTACATCAACATACATACTCTGCAAGCCACTGTAAGATGCGTGGCAGATGGTACCGTGTACCAATATTGGTCGTTCTCTTCCCTCTTCCACTGGCTGGATAGAGCGAGGGAAAAACCACTCTCTATTAGGAGCGTGAGTACAGTAATTGGATTGTCAAGACTGAGAGCGATCTGGCAACGCTGTGTTGTTCTACCTGTGTAGACTGTTGTGTTCATCTCTTCCAGGGGCTCAATCAGACTCTCACCTCCGTACAGACATCACGTGATTTTTGAGAACGCCTTCAGTGAAGTTATGTTTTTGTCGTGTGTTACGAAAATGGAACAGCGGAGTTAAGGCCAACGCAATGCCATCAAGTTTTGTGTTTAACTTGATAAATCCACGAGTATGACCTTTGAAAAGTTGAAAATGGCCTGTTGGGAACATTTCTTATCGAAAGTACAAGTTTTTCACTGCCACAAATCTTTTATGGAAGGCTGAGAACACAAAGAAGATGAACCTCGCTCAGGAAGACCTTCAACTTCAAACATTGACGAAAACGCCGGGCAGGCCGGAGTGGCCGAGCGGTTCTAGGCGCTTCAGTCTGGACCCGCGCGACCTGTTCGAATCCTGCCTCGGGCATGGATGTGTGTGATGCCCTTAGGTTAGTTAGGTTTAAGTAGTTCTAAGTTCTAGGGCTTGACTGGAATACTCTTTTCCAAATTCTAAAGGTGGCATGAAAGGGAAGCAGTGGTTGGGAAGGGAGTGAGACAGAGTTGTAGCCTCTCCCCGATGTTATTCAATCTGTATATTGAGCAAACAGTAAAGGGAACAAAAGAAAAATTCCGAGTAGGTATTAAATTCCATGGAAAAGAAATAAAAACTTTGAGGTTCGCCGATGACATTGTAGTTCTGTCAGAGACAGCAAAGGACTGGGAAGAGCAGTTGAACGGAATGGACAGTGTCTTGAAAGGAGGGTATAAGATGAACATCAACGAGGATAATGGAATGTAGTCGAATTAAGTCGGGTGATGCTAAGGGAATTAGATTAGGAAATGAGACACTTAAAATAGTAAAGGAGTTTTGCTATTTGGGGAGCAAAATAACTGATGATGCTCAAAGTAGAGAGGATATAAAATATAGACTGGCAATGGCAAGGAAAGCGTTTCTGAAGTAGAAAAATTTGTTAACATCGAGTATTGATTTAAGAGTCGGGAAGTCGTTTCTGAAAGTATTTGTATGGAGTGTAGCCATGTATGGAAGTGAAACATGGACGATAAATGGTTCCGACCGGATGAGAATAGAAGCTTTCGAAATGTGGTGCTACAGAAGAATGCTGAAGATTAGATGGGTAGATCACATAACTAATGAGGAGGTATTGAATAGAATTGAGGAGAAGATGAGTCTGTGTCACAACTTGATGAGAAGAAGGGACCGGTTGGTAGGACATGGTCTGAGGCATCAAGGGATCACAAATTTATCATTGGAGGGCAGCGTGGAGGGTAAAAATCGTAGAGGGAGACCAAGAGATGAATACACTAAGAAGATTCAGAAGGATGTAGGTTGCAGTAGGTACTGGGAGATGAAGAAACTTGCACAGGATAGGGTAGCATGGAGAGCTGCATCAAACCAGTCTCAGGACTGAAGACCACAACAACAAGTTCTAGGGAATTGATGACCTCAGCTGTTAAGTCCCATACGCTCAGAGCCATTTGAACCATTTTTGAAAACGACGGACGTGTGCGTGATCTTGCGAAATTATTTCTCCAGGACAAACTGTCAACGAACTGTTTTACACGGATGTCCTTGAAAGGCTCAGGTCAAGGGTGAATCAAGTGACACAAAACATTGCAGACAAATGGCTGTTGCATCAAGACAACGTCCCATGTCACACTGCTGTTCCCGCCACCGACTTTCTTAATCTCGAAATGCATTCCTCTCATTTCAAAGTCCCTCTATTCTTCCGAACTGAGTGCTCTTTTCTTTTTTCTTCTCTCTAAATTGAAAAAAGTCTTAAAACTACGTCATTTTGGGACTCTGGAAAACATTCAAACGAAGGTGACCGACATGTTAAAGGAATGGTCCTGCCAGCTGAATCCTTTCAGAACTGCAGTCACGACTGGGAATAACGACTGCACCGGTGTATATCTGCCGAAGGGAACTACTTTGAAGCGAACAATACTGTTGTTTGAAAAAAATAAAAGCTGTGTTAGGTAAAAAATCTGCCTCTTTACTGTCCTCACACATCTCGTATATGCCTCAATATGAGCCCTAATTCCTCGTATATTATTTTCGTAGACAGTACGCGAAATGTAAGCTGCCGGCAGTGGGATCCTTTGCAGTCAGCTTCAAATGTCGGTTCTCCTAATTTTCTCAGTAGTGTTCCTCGATAAGAAAGTCGGTTTCCCTCCAGGGACTCGCATTTGAGTTTCCGAAGTACTTCCGTAACACTTGCCTGTTCATCTAATCTACCGGAAACAAATCTAGCAGTCGACCTCTGAATTGCTTCGAAGTCTTCCTGTCGGTCGCAAATAAGACAAACTCTTTGGAGAGTCTCTTAACTGAAAGGAAGGACCCAGATGCGTGGCATCCACTAGCGCCACCTAGGGTGTATGAAATTCCATGTAGTTCTGGGCCAGTATATATTGGAACCACAGAAGAAACATCCGCCTGGGACATACTGCAAAATCAGCTGTAGTAGAATCTCTTTTCTGAGGTAAAAACCTCGATGTAAAATTGAGACGACCGTTGTACCAAAAACAATGCATTGTCATGCACGGATGTGGAGAGAGACAGTAGAGATCCAAAAACACTCATACCTGTAATAACTTTTGTAGAATAGAAGGAAGTATTAAGTTAGATAAAATATGCATTTCGACTTTGCGCTAACAAAATGACAGTCGATTATTTTTAATTGAGAGCGATGGTCGCATGCAGAGATAATCAGTCGGTATCACGTGACGAGTAATGTACCCTGTCCACAGCTGTATAAATGCGTGGAGGGGGCAGGCTCGAGCCATTGTTGCTGTTGTCGGTTTACCTCCAAAGATCGCTCGCGTAACGAAACATCATCGACCACTGTCTCTCATCCCGGAAGCTTTAACTCAAGGAAAAACGAGAATGTTTTCAAAACTACCTGGCAGGTTAAAACTGAGTGTCGGGCCGAGACTCGAACTCGTGACCTTTGCCTTCCGCGGGAACGTGCTTTGTCGACTAAAAGACCCAAGTATGACTCAAAACCCGTGAGGTACTGGCAGAAGTAAAGGCGTGAGGACGGGTCGTTAGTCGCGCATGGGAAGCTCGTAGAGCACTTGCCCGCGAATGTAAAAGGTCCCGAATTCGAGTCTCGGCCCGACACACAATTTCACTCTCCAAGAAAGTTTCATACCGGCCCACAATGCGCTGCGTGGTGAATATTTAATACTGAAAACACAGTTTACAACCACACAAAGGTAATGATTCTACAGAAATTGTGCTACAGCTAATAGTTGAAGTCTGCCAAACCGACGAAAGCATCAATCCACGTAGCTCCTGGAAGAATCTACAATCGCGCTAAACTTTTGTGCAATAAAACATCCTCCACCAGCAAACTCTGTACCTATACGTGCGCAGGCAGAAGTTTTTAGTTCCTTTCGCTGCTCCTCCTTTCGCCACTAGCTTTAGTGCAGCGCGCACTTCACGCGCTCTCCCCCCTTTTTCTGCAACTCTCTCTTGCGAAGTTAAAACTCATTATCGAAGATTTAGTTGGCTTTTACGAGGTATTAAAAAGATGTATAAATTTCTTTATTGCTGCTACCAAATTTTCTATCCAGTGAGCTTGCATTAAAGCTGTTGTTAATGATTTATAGTTCACGGAATGCGTTTTAAAGACCGCAAAACATAAGGGCCTCACATCCACTGCTCGTGATAAATCTCCGGCGTCGGACATTTCTCGGGAAAAAGTCAGTGTGATTTTTCAGAAAGATAACTCAATAATTCAGTGCACTCAGATTTTTCCCTATATTCATTTCTTCCACAGCTCGCAGCAGAGATACTTCAAAGTCCGGGAAATTGGTAAATACTGCAGTCCACGTCATAGTACATTCTTTTCGGTTCTTCCTTAATTTAACCTTTTTGCATTAAACGATGTTTATTACTATAGTCGTTTATGCCGTACTGGATCTCGGGACGCCCAACAAAAAGCATTTCAGAAACATCTCTAAACCTGTCTTTGTGCCCGTATCATTCTCATTTTGTCGAAACGAGCTCTTTTCTTGTCCCCACACCAACCTATTTCACCAAGAATCAGCTGTGAATTTTATGCCCAAAAATTTTCTGTCTCGTATTTTACGTTTTGCTATCTCTGACTGTTTCTGTATTCTTATATTGCTGCGACCATTATATTGTCTCGGTTTATCTTCTCTGGAGTTTTAATACAATTCCACAACTTTCTTAGTCAACCTGGTTCATTCTTTTCTTTTAATATGCCTATATAATTTTAGCTTTAGTATTTTTCATATCCGAATAAATCAAGATGACATGGTTTTCAGTTTCCTTATCTGTTCTTTGTGTATAAGTTCAGTCGTCAATATAGTGCGGAGAAATGAGTTACTATGCTGAGTTTTAATAGTGATGAGAAGGAAGACATTGGTATTGGTTAGCCGTATGCCTCAGGCGATAGGAAGACGGTTAGCCTGTAGAAGGGAATTTGTGGGTGCATGAGAAATACTCACCAGGGTCACAAAGGCTTAGAATTTTCCCAGTAGGATGTGAACAAGCTTGGCTTGGCACGTAAGAACTGAGCGAACGGGAAGACTGTTCAATAAATGTGCGAATGGACTTCAAAATGTTAGCTGTACATGTCATCTCACGATATGACCATTGCGCAACGAGAGAGGTGCATTGTCTGAAGAGAGTACACTACCCGAGCGAAAGAATTGGGAAACCTCTATCTACTGCGTAACTGACAACCTGATGTCACCAGAGGCCGGCCGGCCAGTTTAAAAGGAGAAAGAGGGTGCGTTGTCGGTAGAGAAGCAGTTGGAACAGTTGGGAGACCATGACGTTTGTACTAGCATGACAGTGCACACCGTCATAGATAGTAGTCTGAGGAAAAAAAATTCCTGAAATGGACTGGCGTGCGAAGAGTCCCGAACCCAACCCATGGAACACCTTTGTAATGACTTAGAATGTTGAATTCGCTCCAGAAGCCAGTGTCCAGTATCACTACGTTATTTGGTTAGGCTCGGATGCCATTGCTCCACAGACATTCAGACGCCTCATTGAAAGTGTACTCAGTTGAGTTCAAGGCATCGCAAAGGAGAAGGACGTTCACACTTCGTATTAATGGAGGGGGAGGAGATTGGAGTTTAGCGTCCCGTCGACAACTACGTCGTTAGAGATGCAGCACAAGGTCGAATTGGGGACGAATGGGGAAGGAAATCGGCAGTTCCGGTTCAGAGGAACCATCCCGGAATTTTCCTTATCACACAAAATATAAATAACGATGGCTGGACATGGGTTTGAGCCATCGTCTTCCCGAATGCGAATCCAGTGTGCTAACCACTGCGCCACCCCACTCGGTTAATACTGATGTCCACTAATAGCTGTCCAGAAACTTTTGATCAGATCGAGTACATTTTCTCGATTTCCTGCAGACAGCTCTACTGTGATACTGATAACAAGTACAGGGCGAAAGTTATAGAACTATTTGAAAAAAAAAAAAAAACATAAATCACTTACAAACTACGGCGTGCACACAGTTTATTAAACATGTAAACGTCACTACAGATATTCAGTGTGTCTAAATGTCGATGCCGGCCGCTGTGGTCGAGTGGTTCTAGGCCCTTCAGTCCGGAACCGCGCTGCTGCTACGGTCGCAGTTTTGAATCCTGCCTTGGGCATGGATTTGTGTGATGTCCTGACCGATCGGTTCTAGGCGCTACAGTCTGGAACCGCGCGACCGCTACGGTCGCAGGTTCGAATCCTGCCTCGGGCATGGATGTCTGTGATGTCCTTACGTCAGTTAGGTTTAAGTAGTTCTAAGTTCTAGGGGACTGATGGCCTCAGATGTTAAGTCCCATAGCAGTCAGAGCCATTTTGATGTCCTGAGGTTAGTTAGGTTTTAGTAGTTCTAAGTCTAGGGGATTGATGGCCTCAGATGTTAAGTCCCATAATGCTTAGAGCCATTTTTTCGAAATGTCGATGACCTCATGAATTGCTGTTGTCAGCTCATCAATGGTCTTTTGGTTATTTCCGTACACCATCTCTTTCCTATAGTAAAACAAAGAGGAGCTGCACGTGTGCAGATCGAAGAATATGGCGGCCAATGGAGGCCTATTCCAGTGGCCTCTGGGTACGCCAGACCCAGGATGCTTTCCAGACGCCGACATTGTCATAAGAGCGGCAGCGACACGCCCGCACGGGCTTGAAGGAGCGGCTGGGCTAGAGATTCCGTTACTTTGCAGAAACACTTTCTGGCGGGCTACCAGTGAGGCGTGGGAATGACTTGTGTTCCCAGGCAGTCTTGGCGGGCAAATTGCCGCGTTTTCTGCAAAATCATAACTGTGATTGGCTTGCTCAGGGCATAGCTCCGTGACGTAGCAAAATCGGCGCAGAAATTGGCGCCAAGAATCTCCATTGGTGGACTAGTAGTGCTTCGGCAATAGAGTGGAATTTTCCGCCGGTTTTCGAGTCGCTGATTAGAACGTTTAACCACGGCCATTGTCGTGGGGGCGGGAATGTTCTGTGTTTGGCTTGTACAGGTGCTCTTGAGAGGGTCGGCTCTCGCCTTTCGGTCGGAGTAGCTTACAAGACTGAGCTCTCGCTGCTCTGGACAGCCTGCCTTCTGTTGGCTGTCTAATATACTTTTATTTAATTGTAACTGTTTGACGAAGTTGCTGAAGTTTAGACTTCAACGTAACTTTCCGAATACAGTTGGCAATTGAGCGTTCTGCAAACAAGCGGCCTATGTTGTCTGTCTTGAGCAGTTTTTGCTAAAGTTGACTGTATCGGAGTTACTGTGTGACTTCGCTTGTTAAAATCAATCACTGTACCGTCAGTGATTGTGTGGCTAGCCTTCTCCGTCTCCCTCAGAGGCGCATTTGTATTGATAGGAAGTCTTTCGTCTGGAACAACCAGACCAGCATAATTTGTTTCGGGCTATACTCGCGACATTATCATCACCACGACGGGACGTGGAAGCAACCAGCCATCACTTCCGATACGCCAGATCGTGTTCTAGCATTTAAGAAGACAGCTTGGTAATGTATGTCCGCAGCACCGGCAGATTAGGTGATAATCAGAGCTCAGCAGAGCGCGCCTGTTTGTCTTTTCTAACTTTGTTCTGTCTTGGGTGTTCATTCTCTGAGTTCTCACTAATGTAGTTGCAATTAATGTTGGTTTGGCTTGTGTCTCTCTTAAGATTGGAGTTGCAAGGAATTGGCTCCACATACCACTTCGTCATAAATGTCAGAATCTAGTATAGTGACAACTTCACCTTCACAACATTTACTTGAGTATCCAATGTGATGTATTGTAAATGTTTCATGTGTTTTGTTTATTATTTTGAGTTTAGTCATAATAAATCAAATTGTTATTTTGGACAGAACTTTCATTCTGGTAATCGGTAGAGCAACCCTTTCATTTCTCACTACGTTAATGGAACTTTCTTTTATTTAACTTATTTATCAAATTAAATTATTGCAGGTGCCAAACTGTTTTCTACTCTATTTGCAGGGTCGATTACAGTCAGTTCGCGTTTCTGTCGGAGTTAGAATAAGGGGGGCTTAGAGCATCATTTACGTATGAAGCTTCTATTAGTGTTAAATACATTCTTAGACCTGGCACCTCGCAAGTGACCCAAGAGCGGATTTCTATAGTCGAGAAACTGAATCATAGATGTAATGGTCCTACCGTTGTTTACAGATACTTGGTGCCTGTCATAAAAAGTAACTTCATGTGTATGTGTGACACTGAAACGTATTGCAGCATTCAGTAACAGTTACCTGGCCTGCCGTAATAATGTGTAACTCACTTTTTGACGTACGCTCGTATATGTAGGCTACATTCTCCTTTGATGCAAACAAGCAATGAAAACAATCACCTAAGGTGTTTTATACGGAGCTGTCTGACTGGTGAGTTGTCAGGACGTAGTCGAGTGCTACTCACTGACAGGACACGCTTGTAGGGTTGCTAAATTTCAGGCAAAAATCGTTTATTAGCCGTAACTCGTAACTAAACATTTGCGGACCTACGTTTATATGAACTTCCTTCCGAACTTTTACTTGTAGAATAACATTAATATGTTTGCATATCTTCGTGAATATTTATATACTTAATCGATGCGCTATGCACACAGGATAAGTGGCGTCAGCGTAATCCTGGATGCGGAGCTTGATTCGCAGAGTCGTACGTGTAACACACTATGCATCAACGATTGTAAATTTACGCTATTGGTGGACTCTCAGGCAATTGAGAGTTTCTGTGGAGGACAACAGTTATTATTCACGCCTGTTCCGTGCTCGCAGGGGATGGAGTTTGAAACTAAAGCGAGGCCGAGTTGAAATCCGGCAGATGGCAGTATGAAATCCGCGTGTGAACGCGGCGCCGTGTCGTGTTGTGCCGGGCGCGGGTCGCGGCTTAATCCGCGCGCATGCGCAGCGAGGGCGGCACTTGTCGCGGGCGGACGGGCAGTCTTCAGGGCTGCGGCGCGCTAAGCCGCTAATGGTGCCTTCGTTAAAATGGATGAGACCTGCAGCGCGGGTCTGCCAGCTGAAGCGTGCAGCGTGCAGCGTGCTGCGAGGGCGTGTAGCGCGGCCGCGGCGCTGGGGTCTAAGCCGCTGGCCCACACCTTGCTGCGAGCCAGCACTTGCTGCCACCGCCACGCACCTCTCGGGCCGAGGCAGACATCTTTAACTACACGGGTGTCGTGCTGCCGATGGCTGAGAGTCCGTGACAGAACGTCGGACACTGCTGCCCTTTAAAATTACAACATACGGAAGAATAGAGAGCAACGAAAGTTTACTTGTTGTGCGTATAACGGATGTTTCAGAGTATTTGCTATAGCCGTATAGGTGTGATAGAGCGCGTAGTGGGGAACACTTTCTCTACGAGATAATATGGTCGCTGACACTTGGAAGCGAAGGTAGGTATCGTTCAAGACTGGTTATGCTCCTGAGAGGTGGCAAGGTGTAGGAACTCTGTGATGTTAGTGTGCACTGGGTGCTGCCTTTCATCCAGTCATTTGCTCCGTGTAGAAGGCGATAGGCGTAGCAAAACTGAAGTTCCTGATTCTTTTCTAAAATATCTTTCTGCGCTTAGGGACACTCACTTCTGTGGTTTTCTTGCTGAAAATCACTCGATCAGTTTACTGGGCTAGGTAGTACCCTGCATACATGGCTTTTACGGCCTTCTAGTTCAGCGAAATTTCGTCTTCCGAGCACCGACGATTACTATAGCTTAGCTAGTATAGCAGGGAGTCGTAACTCCTCCCGAACAGGCCATGGAGACCCAAAGGTACCGACCGGCTGCCGTATCATCCTGAGCCCACAGGCATCACTGGATGCGGATATGGAGGGGCATGTGGTCAGCACACCGCTCTCCCGGTCGTGTGTGAGTTTTCGAGACCGGAGCCGCTACTTCTCAATCAAGTAGCTGCTCAGTTTGCCTCACAAGGGCTGAGTGCACCCCGATTGCCAACAGTGCTCGGCGAACCAGATGGTTACCCATCCAACTGTTAGCCCAGCCCGTGATCGCTTAACTTCGGTGATCTGACGGCAACCGGTGTTACCACTGCGGCAAGGCCGTTGGCTACCAGGGAATCTCCTTCAAACATTTTGTCTCTATAAAAGTTGTCCAGTCCCATTAATGTGACCACCACCTATGTTCGATATCAATGTCCAAAAACCACCCAGGAGACGGCAGGTGGCAGCAGTATCAGTGTATGTTACATAAAGCGTCTTGGTTCAGGGGAGGAGGGGGCGGGGGAGAGGCGGAAAACACTACGGTCTTAGTTATTTTGTAATGCGGAAACGGAGAGATTTGTCTAACGTCCAAACGGGACATGATCATTGCCTTTCAGGCTAAGGGTGGAAGCATTGCCAATATGGCTCAGTCTGTAAACTGTTCGTGTACCGCTGTAAACTTTACCGTGCATGCCGAAACGGCGCTATCCAAAACCGGCTCCGAGGCAACTGTGGTGTATCACTGGCCGTAGATGACAGGGGTGAACGTCGTCTGTGGAGATGTGTAAAGGCGAACAGATGGGCACCTGCAGAGCAGCTGGCCGCCCAGATGCAACCATCGTCCAGCGGACGTCGCTGCGGCCCTCCGCGGCAGCCTGGAGTTTCGTGCACTCGTACTGACTGCTGTTCATCGTCACGCTCGTACCGCAACCCGTCGTTCACGGAGTGGCGAAAGGTGGCCTTTTGAGATGACAGATAGCCGTTGGCTTGTACAGAGTGAATTGTTTGAAAGCTAACACCCTTCAACAATCGTCGAAATGATGCAGGCCGGGTGACGGAGCGTTGCTGTCTGGGGAATGTTTTCGTCGCGTTCCCACGGCGATATCCTCATTTTGGAATGCACAATGGATCAACACAAGTATGCATCTGTCCTTGGGGACCATGTCCACCCTTACATGAAGTCTGTTTTTCCTCGGCACGATGACATCTACCAGCAGGACAACAGAACGTGTCACACAGCTCGCAGTGTATGTGCCTGGTTCAAAATCCACCAGGATGAATCGTAGTCTCCTGGCCAGCAAACTCCCCTGATTTTAACCCAATCGAGAATCTGAGAGACCACCTCGATCGGGCTGTTCGCGGTGGATCCTCAGCCGAGAACCATAGCGCATCTGGCCACTGCACTGGAGTAGGCATGGCTTCACATCCCTGTCTGTGTTTTCCAGAATATCTGTGACTTTTTTCCTACATGTCTCGCAGCGGTCTGCACCGCAAAAGTGGTTATTCATGCCGTTGAAGGCGGCCGCATTAAATGTGACTGAATAGCGCATGATCTGTTTGTCTCAAAGACTTTGAAACACTCCATATATTACTAAATGACTGAAACAGTCATCCGGTCTCCAAATCACAGTTTCGCTTTGCTGATCCAACAGATTCCAGTGGCAATAACAATATTTGATTTTCAGTACTTCATACAGTTATTGACCTAATTTAAAAATTTAAAATGGTGTCATAATCTAATTATTAAGAGCCGTTGAACATTTTAGCACAATAAGCTTCGTATTAAAGACAGGGGCTGTTTATGTATCTCGAGGCACTGTAGCTCAAGGCGGGCAGATTCTCCAGACCATATGTATTTAGTGTTTAAGAATGAGAGAATTAACCAACTACCAATAAACTTCACACTTAATTTCAAAATCTTTTTACAACTTTTTCTCGCTGAATCTATGAAACAGTGTATAACAGTTCTTAAGTAAAACTAATGGCTTTATTCTGGGGCCAATAGCAAGATATGAATTAACTGCACTGCTACTGAATACATAGTCTGTAGTATAAATTTATCATTCTTGGTTTATGTAACCAAGTAAGTGTCTTTTAATTATTTGTTGCACAGCGGGTTTCTTCATTAAAATCAGGCTATGTAATAACAGTAAAACAATCTGCGAGGTGAAGTGTTCATTACTGTGTATTGTATCCCACTTTTCTTATATTCAAAGGTGTGTTAATCTCTCTTATGCGCCCGATGTGATGGTTTCTGGAGCGAGCCAATAATGCACTCTGTTTTACCTGTATCTTGGCGACGAATCGTGGTTGGGTGCGTCACTTCCATCACGGTAACGTCACTGTACAGTTTTAGCATGATGTCAGCTAGAAGATGATTATATTAAATAAGAAGACCCGTTTTTAACTTACGGATTTTTCTTGATCGCTTAAATTCTCGGCACCAGCTGTTAATGTACAGAGCTAGTACCGTCTACACCATACTTGCCATTTTAGGTAGACATTTCGGTGAACATTGAAATGAACACTGCACTTTCTCTATGATACGCTTCGTGATATTCATCCCTTTTTTGCACAACCCATACAATATTTACAGTCATTAATTTTTGTCTGTTCTCGCTATCTTACGCCTCTCCCACTGGCGTCCCTCTAGTATGGTGTCCTCCATCTGCATGTGACGCTCTGACAACGTGAACACCACGCAAGGGATCATAGTAGCAAACACGCGTTTCTCACGTGGTAGTCAGTCGAGCACAAGACCTTTGTGAACGATTCCTTCTTCTACAGTTCTTTTTTAACAAAAGAATTATATCCAAGGGGCACTGAGTACGGGGAGCCAATGCAGATATTAATTTACGTGTTAAAAATTACTCAAACATGTGATAATAAAAATGTGAGATAACATATCACCTAACTGCTTTGACTGATGATCCAACTTTGTTGTGATGTGAGACGTAACGTTGGCATGGCATATTTGAAAAGCTTCACAGAGCGTGTTGGACTATGGTATGCCACACTCTAGCACGGGATGTTAATGTTACTAAATTGTTTGTGACCGATGTTAGTAATGTATCTAGGCCGAGCGCCTGCGACGCCGGCTATCAGCTGAAAAGATTTGTAAAGCGGGACCCGGACCTAGTAGGGGTCAGCTTCACCGATCTTCCTGTACATGCAGACACACATCGGCAGCCACCAGGCCGCATCACCCACATTGGTAAGGTTAGGTGAGGTTACGTTTTCAATCTTAGGTGTATAAGCGAGTTTTGGCGTAGTCGTCCAGTAAACATAGTTTTGGCTATATAGGTCAAGCGATGTGCTAGATATCGGATCTGTATCGTGGATTTCGTTTTTCGTTAGTGAATTGAAATTTCTAATACCAATATTTTAGGTACTTTTACTGAGGTTTTATTGACTGTTGATGATATCGTTTGCTTGAATTTTGCATAAAGTATCTGTTTTGTTATGTCTTCTTTATTAAGATTGTTGTGTATTTAGTTTTTCCCCGTCCAAAACCCCCAATTCCTGCAGATGCCTCGTTAGTTGCATGTTATTTCTACAACTAATAATGTTTTTGTATTATTCTATCTGTTCGCGTGTGTAAAGTGTAACACCATCGTCGCCATATTGTATGAGGCTAGGACAGGAGTGTCCGCTATCTTGATGACGTCTGGGTCAAGTCAACTGATGGAACCAAAATCTTCGGTAATCCATAAATTTGTCTTCTTCATAGGGTGAAATGGTGTTAGTGATAATGTCTGTTATTTTCCAACATTCGTGATTTCTCAAAAGCTGATATAATAGTTGCTGGGTCTTTATTGGTTTCCTAAATCCATAATAGGCACAACAGTTGAAGGTAATGTGGTAGAGTTCCCTTAAGGCGATACTGACAGGTGTTATTGTTTCTCCTGTTGAAACGGTACAGGTATACTGTCCATGGAACGAACCCCGTTAGGTAACGTGCGCTGCCCTAACTGGGGTTTGCATGGCCAAAGGATGTACCGGAAAAGTTGGGACTCCTCGGCCCGTATCACTGTTGTCCCATCCTGAAGACATGGTCACATTATAGGCTATACGGAAATCCCAGTGACGCTACTGGTACACAGCTACTGCGCGAGGTTGTCTAGTCGGGGAAGTACAAGGCCCAAGAAAGGGTTGGACATCACTTGTGACGAAAATATATGTTTTGAAATTTTGTGCTTAAAGAAACAATCAAACCAGTTAAGAAAAATCTACTTGTAAGCTTCCAACAACAAATTGATAAAGAAAAACACGTCAAGAACAACAACAAGAAGTCAAGAGAATTTCATAGATATGTACTTTCCCAACATGCGCTGCAGTGTTTACTTTGCATGCAAGTATGACTTCAATGCACTGTCATACTGACCAACATTGTACTGTTAAGAACGTATGAAGCCCAAAATGTTGTACATTATTACAAAAATCTACGATCAGAGACAAAATATTAAATTTTGCTCTTAACTATCCCAGTTGTAGAAGTCAATACTTTCAACAACATATATGACAGGAGTGAGGAAATTTGTTGCAGTTGCTTGAGAATTAACTGGTTATCACTAGATTTCAATTAATATAATGAGACGCCATGTAATTACTATGACACCAAAAAAATTGTAGTAGACAAAAGAACGATGAAAAAAATTTATACAATACCTATGCTTCAACTCGACAGCCAAACAAGAGGAATTTGTATGACAAACCATTTAACAATTCAGCTCATCGTATTTTCTGAGAGCCAATTTACTGATTTACAATTTACTTCGTATCACAGAATGTTCGATAACATGAAATGAAAATTCACTAAGACAATGAACTTCAGAACTTCAAATTTACATTCACTTCCCCAAAATGACACACACACACACACACACACACACACACACACACACACACACACACACGACACTCATACACACCAACATAATTATTTAAAAATACATAATTACAGTTACGATGTTGCGCCAAAAGAATTTTTTTTTAATCGGCGTATGTCACATACAAACATCTCCCAAGTAATTGAGATACTTCGGCGCATGTCGCTAGTAACTGTTGATGTTACCGGGAAAGATCTTTAAGTTCAAGAAATAATTAAATCATAAATGATTCCTCAATCACAAACTGAACACAATATGGCTAGAACATAATTACACATCCACATATCAATAAATCGGAAGAAACCATGCCCTGCAGTATTAATAGCAAAGAACAATCAGGCCTTATTACTGAACACACACCAAAATCTCAACAAGGAGATAAGAACAATAGCCTGCGAACCGCAATTCAATTTCAAAACAACTCCAGATGGCGAAGCGGTAGCACGGGGCTGGCACGCTAAACCGAAAATCAACAAGACTGGAAGGGATGCATACTGTTAGCAAACGAATTTCGATTACATTAGCGGACTGAACCTCAAATACCAAACAACTGGCACGAATCATTTTCTCCCAAAATGAACACGTTAACTAACAAGCATCAATGCCATTCACAACAATAAATGAAATAACTTAAACCGAAGTCCACGGAGCTATCATATATAAGAAGGCAAAAACACAGTATTTCCTAGGTACAGAAAATCACAAATTTACTGGTGGTACAATAAGCAGTTGGTAAAAATACGTGCAGAGCTCTTGAACTCGCACTCAAGTATGCACGACAGGGGCTTAAGCAGACAGGAAAATTGAGCTGGTATTTTTAGAGTTCTAGTAGCCGTGAATGTGATTCAAATGGCTCTGAGCACTACGGTCTTAACATCTGAGGTCATCAGTCCCTTAGAACTTAGAACCACTTAAACCTAACTAACCTAAGGACATCACACACATCCATGCCCGAGGCAGGATTCGAACCTGCGTCCGTAGCGGTCGCGCGGTTCCAGACTGAAGCGCCTAGAAACGCTCGGCCACGCCGTGAAGGTGGCTAAGTCCCACAAGCAGCCGACGGCGCAAAGGAGAAGACAATACAAAGGAAAACTTTGCGAACCTCACGCTGTCACCGAATTCACTTATCAGAAGTAGGGTACCTCACCATAGTTCTCGGACGCCATGCTTCCGTCTTAACCAAGGCGTCACAACCACGGACTTCCGCAATAGGAGCAACTTCGGCCGCCTCGCGGCCTCCGGAGCCGCAAGGATGAAAACGTATTCTCGGCCACGCGGCCCAAGGGGGGAATAAATTTTTAGACAACATAGTTGTGTGGAGATAACAGCTATTGGTTTACTTATAATCAATTACTCAAAACGACAGTCACAATTGCATTATTTATTTTGCCGCCAACAGGTTTCAACCGCGATTGGGTCATCTTCAGGGCAATTTACACCATTTGGTCGCTCGCTGGAGTCTGCTGTGCACAGGCAGGGTGACGAATCCAGCGAGCGATCAAATGGTGTAAATTGCCCTGAAGATGACCCCATCGCGGGTTGAGACCGGCTGGCGGCAAAATAAATAATGCGATTGTGACTGTCATTTTCAATAATTGCCCAGAAGGAGTACTTAAGTCCAGACGTCCGATAGAGAAACTGCACGGCTCAAGTCATGACACGCCGTGCCTGAAGAGTCCTTCCTGCGCCGCTGCCTACCGCCGTGTGACTCGCCTCACACACTGCCCACTTCTTTACGTCACAACGTCTCGCCCTCCGCTAGAGACAAAGAGGGCATGCGGAAGTAGTACCGCGGCCTGTCGACGCGGTACTTCTCAGCTACGTCGTCCCTCCTGTGGCCTGCAGCTTTTCACGACCGCTGGCCTGCGCTGTGTTTTGACCCCGCGGCCGCGCCCGGTGCGGTGCAGCGGCGCGTTCCATTATCGTGTTGTGGCGCCGCCGCCGGCTTCATTACGCCGGCCGGGCTGACGCTGCTCGGGCGCCGACGCCGGCTGCTTATTGACTCTGCGCGGTCGGCAGCGGCGGCGCGCAACTCGCGCCGAGAGCTAACCAAATAACGCCGTGCCGACGCCGCGGCGCGCCGCTGCCTAACGAAATTCCGCCGTCGCGAGCGGCGAACGCAAATCTTCCGGCGAAAAATTCGTCCCGCGGCCGACGCGACAGCGAAAACCACCTGTTCCGCCGTCAGTAAGTGCCGACAGCGAAATCGTATCAAATTGCCTTCGCATTTTTTTTTTTTTTTTTTTTTTTTGTCTATTTGCGTTGTATCTTCTGCTTCGAGGTAGTCAGCCTCCGGAGAGCAGAAGCCTGTGTTCGCGGAAACGCGCTCCCGGTCTCAAAGGCTCGTTTTACAAGAAGACTTTTTTCAGAAGACTATAATGCATCCTCTCTGCAGAAGTGCAACTTTCAAGAGATTACTCAGTCTTTCAGTGAACGTGTGAGTTAAGTCATAAGAACGCAAATAGGTGGATCAAGCTAGTTATATCGTACTCCAGGCCACGGTGCCCAGGTGTATGCTGTGTGCCGTGTACATTGGCTTCCGAGAGGAGCACCGCATTCTTGATTGGTGGGAAAAAAAAACTAGCTTGCGAATTATCAGACCAGATTTGAGACTGGATTCAGGTCTTCCTTGAAGATAGAGCTCGACACGTTAGTCTTACGGGGACGATATCGAGAGATGTAAAGGTAATTGAATGTATTCACTATTATGAATGCGTATTATGATCAGCCAGTTGTGACATACGAAAATTTATGCAGGTCGGAGACTCGAAAGCGGATTGCCAGTTTGTCATGGTTGTCAACTTAACAGGCTCGGCTATCCGAGCGTGCTCCCTCCCCCCATTCCACCACCCCCCCTCCAAACCTCCCCAGGTCACACAGTCACAATCCACATGCTCGGACATTCGTGAAACTAAAAGTAGGAAGACTATAGTTATTTTTATGTGTATTTTTTGTGTTGTCCCCTGACGCGTCTACTCGCACACAGGAAAACTAAAATTTGGTTTTAAGTAGAAAGGGAAATTAATCACTCGAAAGAAAACTGTTAAAATTAACTGGAGCAGACGGCCATTGTTGACGGTGGATGTATATTTGTTAGTGACTAAACTGACTTGCAGAAAAGTGCTGAAACATAAACAGGAGCTGGGTGGTCAGCGCGACAGAATGTCAATCCTAAGAGCCCGGGTTCGATCCCCGGCTGCGTCGGAGATTTTCTCCGCTCAGAAACTGAGTGTTGTGTTGTCGTAATCACACTTTTTTTTCACTAGCTGCTTATATTTTATGACCCATCGTCTAATTTCATTATGGTGGGTCGTATGTTGCCACTTGGCCGCTGTGACTGGGTCCGGGGTCCGGTGTGACTGAAAGTAACACCACCCCGGCTCCCGTCCCCACTCACACCGTTGCCCGTGTCCCGCCACGTGGAGGCGGGCTCTATTTGTTTACATCCATTTGATATCTTTTTTTTTTTGTGCAGCATTAGAAAAACTTGTAACTAATACAAAATCAAGTGAGATATATAAACAGCTAGTGAAAAAAAAGTGTCCTAATCACCATCATTTCATACCCATCGACGCACAAGTCGCCGAAGTGGCGTCAAATCGAAAGACTTGCACCCGGCGAACGGTCTACAGTCCCAAGTCACACGACATTAAGACCACCATCAGTTTTGCGGGGCCGGTATCTGTTATTTACAGGCGAAATGGAATGTTCAAATGTGTGTGAATTGCTAAGGGACCAAACTGCTGAGGTCGTCGGTCCCTAGACTTACACACTACTTAAACAAACTTATGCTAAGAACAACACACACACCCATGCCTGATGAACGACTCGAACCTCAGGAGGGAGGGGCCGCGCAATCTGCGACATTTCGTCCCAAACCACGCGGCCACTCCGCGTGGCTGGGCGAAATGGAATCGTAGCTTGGAGACTGTGGCCCGCTCATATCAGGTTCCGCGCTTGCATTCAAATTTGCAAAAGGCTTTGTGATGATCGGCAGTTAATCTCAGGGACGCTCCAGGAAGTTGCAAATAAATAAATGGCAGAAAACTAATTGTGCTTGGCCATCGTGTCTCCATGCCACGATCCGTTAGCTCGTATTAGTCGTTGGCTGTAGCAATAAAACATTAAAAGTTTTCACCGATCTTATATCTATTAGGATAACTGTTAATGTCAGACCCCATGAGACTTAACCAATTTACATTAATTTAACTACAAATGGTTCTAAAGGTACGCTTACATCAGATTTGTCTTCACAAATGAAAGATTAGTTACTGGTACGCCAGGAACGCAGTTATAGTGCATCCTATCAGTACAAAAGCTAACAGACAAGAGCGGGCGATACCAGCAGGAACGTTCTTCATGTACGTTCAACAAAAAAAATTTTTTTTTAAATCCATCGCAATCATGCTCAGGCTGACTGCCGCTATATCTTTGAAATGTTATTTATGAAATTATAATTACATTTCATAAAATTAATATACGTAAGTTATTTATATATGAACTTATTTGTAGTATAAAAAAAGATTAGTGCGCATTCCTCTGCTTTCCGCCGTTTTTGCGACGCTACATTTTCATAAAATTAGGTGGATTTGTCCATGTAATATTTCATATCTCCTGAAGGACAGTGTATTCTAATAAAATACAGTGGCTGAATGAACACAGACACTCTCGCCATTAAATATGCAAAGGTAATGACTGGGTGTTCGAAGTCAGTGTTATGGGGCTCTTAACGTTTCCAATAGGTACAAACGGTCTACTAGGTGGTGCCGAAGGTGTTCACAGACGCTGATGTTGCCCATAGGAAGGTGACAACACTAGAAGACTATCGGACTGCCGGGAGACCTGCAATTAATGTGAGGACTGACGGTTGACCTGTAACGTAAAAAAAGTAACTATTTGCAAATAAGTTGACGAAGAGATCAATTTCCTTTTGATTACTCTATAAGTGATAAATCTCTGAAATCAGCATAAGTCGCAAAATACGTGGGAGCAACCATCTGCAGTGACCTAATGCAGAATTACCACATGTGAGGGCGTGATGAAAAGTAATGGCTCCAAACTTTTTATGTATAACCTCTGAAAGCTTTTTAAATAAAACAAATGTCATTAACATTCGAAAAATTCATTCTTCATGTCTACTTATTTGCAGCACTCTGCCGCTAAAGGGCTCCGAACTATGGCATTTAATATTTCAGTGTACGAGAAACAGCGTGCTGTAGTCGAGTTCCGTATATGAAGAGTTCGTCCAGACATACAGCACCCTCTCCTTTAGTACGACGATGCCAGACCCAACAGACCCTCAGCGATATCTGCTGTAATCCGACGCCTTGGTTTCACTGTCATCGATTATCCTCCATACAGTCCCTACCAGACGCCGGCCAGTGTGACCGTGCGGTTCTAGGCGCTTCAGTCCGGAACCGCGTGACCACTACGGTCGCAGGTTCGAATCCTGCCTTGGGCATGGATGTGTGTGATGTCTTTAGGTTAGTTAGGTTTAAGTAGGGGGACTAAGTAAGGGGACTGATGACCACGGATGTTAAGTCTCATAGTGCTCAGAGCCATTTGAACCATTTGAACCCTACTTGGCCCCATTCGATTAAGAACTAAGAGGCGGTCTAAACAGTAGTGAGGTTGTGGTCTCATCAGAAAATTGAAACTTTCTACGATGATTATATCTGTGGTATCACGTGTCGATCCGACCCCACGGGTGTCACAGTTCGCAGTGGAATTGCAAGTTTCCGTCTGACGTGAGTGGCAGTCATGCGGAATCTCGCGGACCCAATGGTGTGCGCCCGCTGAGCCACGGCTCCAGTGGCTCTGTACAAAGAGCGCCCTCTGCCTCCACGATATAGGATGGCTGGCAGCAGCCTTTCATCTCACATGTACTTGAAGCCTCATAACTATGACACATCCTTCATGTTTAGTACAGACAGTCTCTTCCTGGTTGACATGCTGATAGCTGGACTCTCTTTCATGCTTCATTATTTGTGATGAGCCTTTGTATACATGGAGAGACACAAGCTAATGATTCATCATTTCTGCTTTTGTCTAGCTTTCCTACAACGGCAGTTGCCGAACCTCTCTGTAGCAACCTATCCTTACCGTTGTGTATGAAGTCTTGCACAAGAGTATCCACAAACTGGTCGCTCGTTGGGAGAAATATGCTCATTGCCAGGGAGGCTACGTTGGTAAATAAATATGCAGAGGTGAAGAATAAAAATTTAGAATGTTAATATTGTTTGTTTTATTTAAAAGCTTTAAGAGTATTGACATAAAAAATTGGGAAGCGTTTCTTATCAGCACTCCCTTGTAAAACCAGGTGTCTGAAACGCAGATGCCAGACTGAGATTCAGTGAAAGAATCTTAGGGAAATGTAAACCATTTACAATAGAAGGGACTGATTAAACAATCGTTTGAC
This sequence comes from Schistocerca americana, assembly GCF_021461395.2. Lineage (NCBI taxonomy): Eukaryota > Metazoa > Arthropoda > Insecta > Orthoptera > Acrididae > Schistocerca > Schistocerca americana. Next base: position 630,301,645 of record NC_060123.1, on the reverse strand, counting down.
CTATTCTCGAGTATTTACGATCTTTATGCAATCCTTACCTAGTGGGTTTAATAGAAGAGACAGAAAAGATCCAAAGAAGAGCGGTACGTTCCATTACTGGTCCGTGTAGCAAGGGCGAGAAAGTTAGGGAAATACTAATCAAATTACAGTGGCAGAGGCTACAGGAGAGGAGTTCTGCATCACTCAGAGTTTAAAATTGCGAACGAGTACCTCTCATCAAGAGACGAGCAACGTAGCAGTTCCTCTCACAAGTGTTCCCGAAATGGCCACAAAAACACCAGGGAAACTGGAGCTCATATTGAGCCTTAACCACAGTCACTCGTCCGATACAGCATTCTCGGGTGGAAGAGGGAAGGGGAAACGATATTCGCAGCGGGATTGGCTTTCTCCCCACACAGTGATATGATCTGCAGTAGATTAAGAGTACTGTGAACTCCATTATGTTGGCAGAAGTAGTGACAGTGGGATACGTGGAACGTAATTTACTGGTGTTTACTTGCGTGCTGCCTTTTCCCCTAACGATTTACGAAAACGTTGCCGAATAGAATCGTCCAAATCGACCAATAATTCCAGTCGTTTGAAGCCGACTAAACGCAGCGCTACGTTTTTTTCCTCTTTTTTATCTGTCTTTTTTCCATTCTTCCTGTTAAGAAGCAAGATTGCAGCAGCTTTTTTACCAATGTTAAATATTACTCGCATCAAAAAAATTGTTGCATCACGCTGGTACCCAGAACTCCTGAAGACAGACGTTGACTGTGGATATTGTATCGCAGGCACAGTCCCTTTGACTGCTCAGAGATGTCACTATACCCGCCTAAAGATCTAAACGGCCCTACATGAGCAGCGAAATCCGACAGCCGATCCATTCCAGTCATTCCACCAGCAAGAAGGTACACAGCTCGTGTTGTCTGTAGTTCAACCATGCCTAGATGGTCAGTAACGTGGTTCGATCCCATCCTCATCATTACTTTGTGCCAGGAAGGGCTCTCAACAAGGGAAGTGTACAGGAGTCTCGGAGTGAACCAAAGCGATGTTGTTCGGACATGGAGGAGATACAGAGAGACAGGAACTGTCGATGACATGCCTTGCTCAGGCCGGCCAAGGGCTACTACTGCAGTGGATGATCGCTACCTATGGATTATGGCCCGGAGGAACCCTGACAGCAACGCCACTATGTTGAACAAGGCTTTTCGTGCAGCCACAGGACGTCGTGTTACGACTCACACTGTGCGCATTAGTCTGTATCATGCGCAACTTCACTCCCGACGTCCATTTTTGCAACCACGACACCATGCAGTGCGGAGTAGATGGGCCCAACAAAGTGCCGAATTGACCGGTCAGGATTGGCATCACGTTCTTTTCACCGATGAGTGTCGCATATGCCTTCAACCAGACAATCGTCGGAAACGTGTTTGGTGGCAACCCGGTCAGGCTTAACGCCTTAGACACACCGTCCAGAGATTGCTGTAAGGTGGTGGTTCCCTGCTGTTTTGAGGTGGCATTATGTGGGACCGACGTACGCCGTTGGTGGTCATGGAAGGCGCCGTAACGGCTGTACGTTACGTGAATGCTATCCTCCAACTGGTAGTTGCAACCATTTTGGCAGCACATTGGCGGGGAATTCGTCTTTGTGGATGACAAGTCGCGCCCCCATCGTGCACATCTTGTGAATAACTTCCTTCAGGATAACGGCATCGCTCGACTAGAGAGGCCAGCATGTTCTCTAGACATGAACCCTATCGAACACGCCTGGGATAGATTGATAAGGGCTGTTTCAGGATGACGTGACCCGCCGAATCGCCATTGAGGAGTGGGACGATCTGGACCAACAGTGCCTTGATGAACTCGTGGGTAGTATGCCACGACGAATACAGGCATGAATCAATGCAAGAATACGTGCTACTGTGTATTAGAGGTACTGGTTTGTACAGAAATCTGGACCACCACCTTTGGAGTTCTCACTGTATGGTGTTACAATATGCAGTATGTGGTTCTCACGAGCAATAAAAAGAGCCGAAGTAATGTTTATCTTAACCTCTATTCCAATTTTCTGTACAGGCTCCGGAACTCACGGAACCGAGGTGATGTAAAACTTTTCTTGATGTGTGTACATACATATATATCCAGTGATCACAGGCCTTTCAGACAACGCGCTGCTTTCATAAACCACCTCCATTTCTTTCTGTGCTGTGCTCGTTTTCTCCAGTTGTCATCAATCCTCCAATCCCTAGTGCATTCAGATCCTCCGCTAGGTCGTCCATCGAGCGCTGCTTTGATCGTCCTATGGGGCGTGTGGCCTTCCACGAGTTCCTCTCCTGTGCGAACCTCTTCCTCCCTCAGTAGCACTTACACCCTACGCCCTCAATTATGTGTTGGAGGTATTGCAATTTCTGTCCTCCCCTACAACTTTTACCTCTACAACTCCCTCTGATACCACGGAGGTTATTCCCTGATGCCTTTTGACATGTCCTGTCATCCTCTCCCTCCTTCTTCTCAGTGTTTCCATGTGTTCCTTGCTTAGCTGATTTTTCGGAGAACATTCTCATTCTTCCTTCTTAGCAGTCCGGCTAATTTTCAACATCTCTCTATATCACTACTCCCGAAACGCTTCGAGGCTCTTTTTTCCGGTTTTCCTACAGTCGGTGGTTCACTACAATACACACATTAGCCATATTGTTCAACTTACCTACGTTGCACAAAGTGTAAGTGTGAAGTTAATAATTGTGGTCCAAGAATGGTAAAGCATCCTGCTACCTGCAAACGGAATGCCCGGTCTTCTAACACTATTCATTAAACAACATCTGTGAGAAAATATGAACTCATAAAAGCTCTTGCAAACATAATAAAAGTGCATTTTCTGTATGATACGCATTCTAATTGTTTTTTGCAGCCAAGTTTCTTATGTTAATTTAACAGTATTGTTGTTAATATTGTATCTTCATATCTTTGTTTTCAGGTGAGCAATACGAAGCCTTGGTTAACGCTGGAACGCTCGTCATTGCTGTAAGTACTACTTTAATACAGAGAAGGAAACAGGCCTCGTTCTTGGCGCCAAGAGACATTTAGTTTCCCCTCAGTCTTGAACGAAATATCTTTATTGCCTAAAATATCGCTACTGGCTGTTCTGCCATTTCATTTTGTGCTCTATATGACGACTTCTGTAATTCCTTTCAAAATTTGAAAACTTGCAGCTTCATTCAACAAATATGCGTTGGAAGTTTTAGATCTAGTCACCAGTTTGTGACACCGAGCGAGGTGGCGCAGTGGTTAGCACACTGGACTCGCATTCGGGAGGACGACTGTTCAATCCCGCCTCCAGCCATCCTGATTTAGGTTTTCCATGATTTCCCTAAATCGTTTCAGGCAAATGCCGGGATGGTTCCTTTGAAAGGGCACGGCCAATTTCCTTCCCTATCCTTCCCTAACCCGACCTTGCGCTCCGTCTCTAATGACCTCGTTGTCGACGGGACGTTAAACACTAACCACCACCACGACCAGTTTGTGACAGTTTAACTTAACGCGTAAGTGAGATTCTGGGTCCGTTATTAATTTCACCTAAATTCGTCTTGATTTTCGAATGCAAAATGATGTTAAACACCAAAATGTTTGTACCAACAATGGAAGTACGCTTCAACGTAATGACGAGATACGCATCAGGTGTGACGTGATCATCAAGTCTCTTCAGACTATCAGTCATTTTCTTCATGATTCAAACATCGGTCACCAAACGGTCGTCCACAAGAGGCGACAGAGAAGATCCACTGAAGAGCTGTGTGTTTCGTCATAGGTGTGGCCAGTCAGCACCAAAGCTGCACAGGAATGGAGAACTGGCTCCAGAGGTGAACACTACAGGAAAGGCGTTGAGCGATATGGACAGGTTTGTAGGGTACCAGTGAATGGTAAGACCTGGGGACAAGAAACAAATCATCTCAGCAGATGGAAAAAGCCCAGGTATCCACCCGATAGCGACACTGTACGTGCAAGAGAGACTTCAGCTTGTTTAGCGACGATTGTACACAGATGGCAGTCCAGAGGGAGCGGTGTAAGATTTAGAGCCCAGCAGGACAAATCTGTCAGCATAACAGGTAACACTAAATCTTACTAATGCAATGCGAGCTGAGTGTATGCTCCTTGCTTTCACAAAATAATAAATGAATTATGCATGGAGTTGGCCAATGAATACAGAGAGAACACTAACATAACGAAGTGAACCAGTGAGGTATAAAACACTGTATATTTATTTTTTATTAGATTATAAAACCCGGCAAAGTTGTAGGAGAAATTATAGGACCTTCAAATCTATGTCAAGACGAGGATAATAGTTTTTTTCCATCTAATGACTGATATAAATCACAATGAAATTAACAGAGAGCAAATTTCTGTACAACTCAAATAAAATTACAAAATGACACTAACAAAGTGGGGAGACACCAAAAGCATGGAAGACTGTATTAGCTGATCGCAGCAAGACCTGCTCAGCCGGGCAATTCGTGATATCAGGGCTGACGTAACTCCAAACTAACCAACATAAAGTAAGCGAGTAACGAGATGCACAGAATATAGATCGCCCCACCGCAGTTGTGTGACTTACGCCCCACTAAATGGCTAGCGTGTCCCCATCACCAACAGAAGGCCCACTAAGATGACCTCTCTCTGTCACTGCCTGGTGCAAAATGTCGAGAATCTAAGGTGACGGCCCTTAGCTCACTATTTTCACGAAACTATACGTTTAGGGGGGCGAGTTCATGCTTTCGCCAATGCGACAGGTGAGAATTGTTGCTAAATACATGGAAAAGCGGGGGGAAACACATGCAATTTCGCTCATTTCATGTACAAGACGCCATTTTCAGCAGTAAGTTGGTACTAGGCTGAAGCACTGTCTTCATTATTTTTGAATTTTGCGCGTCGAGGACACTGTCAAGAGCTACACAGTACTATCGTCTGGGCCAAAATTTCAGTGGGCAGTTCACGCCCACAGTGGACAGATAGTGCCATACCGTCAGACTCTTAAAAATACACACAGAAAGGCAAAAATGTAATGTTTAGTTATTCTCTGTGGCTCTGTGGAGAGGCCGTGGTGTTCACTTACCACAGTAGCTGGAGACAACTGCGTAGCAATCAATAGCGGCATAGCGAGTCGCTTCCCCACTCTGCGTAATCGTCCATATCCCAAGAGGAGGCTAACCTATCCTAATGAGATTGACAAACTGCCCTCTGCCGGCAAAAGAGGGCAAATAGACGTTTCCAGCGTCACCCTCCCCAACCCCCCCCCCCCCCCCCCCCACCCGCCCCGTCAGCATGGTGAATACAAGGCTGCTTTTGAAAAGACATCGCTCCAGTATCCTCACTACGAGGTGCATTCAAGTTCTAAGGCCTCCGATTTTTTTTCTAATTAACTAGTCACCCGAAATCGATGAAACTGGCGTTTCTTCTCGATGTAATCGCCCTGCAGACGTACACATTTTTCACAACGCTGACACCATGATTCCATGGCAGCGGCGAAGGCTTCTTTAGGAGTCTGTTTTGACCACTGGAAAATCGCTGAGGCAATAGCAGCACGGCTGGTGAATGTGCGGCCACGGAGAGTGTCTTTCATTGTTGGAAAAAGACAGAAGTCACTAAGAACCAGGTCAGGTGAGTAGGGAGCATGAGGAATCACTTCAAAGTTGTTATTACGAAGAAACTGTTGCGTAACGTTAGCTCGATGTGCGGGTGCGTGGTCTTGGTGAAACAGCACACGCGCAGCCCTTCCCGGACGTTTTTGTTGCAGTGCAGGAAGAAATTTGTTCTTCAAAACATTTTCGTAGGATGCACCTGTTACCGTAGTGCCCTTTGGAACGCAATGGGTAAGGATTACGCCCTCGCTTTCCCAGAACATGAACACCATCATTTTTTCAGCACTGGCGGTTACCCGAAATTTTTTTGGTGGCGGTGAATCTGTGTGCTTCCATTGAGCTGACTGGCGCTTTGTTTCTGGATTGAAAAATGGCATCCACGTCTCATCCATTGTCACAACCGACGAAAAGAAAGTCCCATTCATGCTGTCGTTGCGCGTCAACATTGCTTGGGAACATGCCACACGGGCAGCCATGTGGTCGTCCGTCAGCATTCGTGGCACCCACCTGGATGACACTTTCCGCATTTTCAGGTCGTCATGCAGGATTGTGTGCACAGAACCCACAGAAGTGCCAACTCTGGAGGCAATCTGTTCAACAGTCATTCGGCGATCCCCCAAAACAATTCTCTCCACTTTCTCGATCATGTCATCAGACCGGCTTGTGCGAGCCCGAGGTTTTTTCGGTTTGTTGTCACACGATGTTCTGCCTTCATTAAACTGTCGCACCCACGAACGCACTTTCGACACATCCATAACTCCATCACCACATGTCTCCTTCAACTGTCGAAGAGTTTCAATTGGTTTCACACACCGCAAATTCAGAAAACGAATGATTGCACGCTGTTCTAGTAAGGAAAACGTCGCCATTTTAAGTATTTAAAACAGTTCTCATTCTCGCCGCTGGCGGTAAAATTCCATCTTCCGTACGGTGCTGCCATCTCTGGGACGTATTGACAATGAACGAGGCCTCATTTTAAAACAATGCGCATGTTTCTATCTCTTTCCAGTCCGGAGAAAAAAAAATCGGAGGCCTTAGAACTTGAATGCACCTTGTAAAACAGCCGCGAAAAATTGGCAGAAAATCAGTTCACATAGCGATATGTGGCAATAACACCCTCCTGGATAGCCACGCGTGTGAAAGTACCGGCGGATTAACGGCGAGGGTCACTGAGTCGGTCAACCTGGACGTGGATTTTAGACGTTTTCCAATATCCAACTTGGTGATTACCGATCCTGATACCCCAACTCTGAAAGCAGTCGCATCATTACGACAGTATACGCAGATAGTTTGGGTACACAAGTTTCCGTCCCGGGGTACCGTGGTGATGACGGGGTGGACATCTGGCCGCCCCTTAAAGTAACCATGCCACATCCGTTAATAACCATGCCAATCCTGTGCGGATGCGGGAAAATGGTAAAAGGAAACGGAGGAGAAGATGTGTGACAGTAACGTCACATCACGACAGTAACATCACAGTATTTGACAGAATTAAAAAAAGACCCGCCGAAGATGGCATGCTGTTTTTAAAAGCTCCCGAGCTCAGAGGTTGTAATATGTCAGAACGACTGAGGGGTATGGTTTTTTTTTTTAATTCTTTATTTCAACAACAAAGTAGTACATGAACAACATACCACCTAATACATTAGTGGGTCCTAATTTATACTAATGTTTACAATTACTGCAGCATTTCTTAGTTAGTTACTTGGTATGTAAGTTGTTTTACTTGCACTGTGGGAAATCTATGGTATGGTTTAGGAGAGAGGGATAACTAACGCCGAAGCGTGCAGAGAAAGGCAGGCAACTGTTTTTTATTACATCAGAAGTACACAGCTGACCTCGCGTTGAACTCGGTGATGGCGCCAACTCGATTGCAGGAATCTGCAGCGTCGTGCCGGCCTCGGTGGCCGAGCGGTTCTAGGCGCTTAAGTCAGGAACCGCGCGACTGCTACGGTCGCAGGTTCGAATCCTACCTGGGGCATGGATGTGCGTGATGTCCTTAGGTTAGTTAGGTTGAAGTAGTTCTAAGTTCTAGGGGACTGCTGACCTCAGATGTTAAGTCCCATAGTGCTGAGAGCCATTTTGCAGCGTCGTGTTGCCCAGCCTTGCGGAGGTAGCGATCGTAGTCGCGCCACAGCTAAGTTCAAAAGTTCAAATGTTCAAATGTGTGTCAATTTTTAAAGAGCCAAACTGCTAAGGTCGTCGGTTCCTACACTTATACACTAACGAAACTAACTTAAACTAACTTATGATAACAACAACACATAGACCCATGCCCGAGGGAGGACTCGAACCTCTGGCGGGAGGGGCCGCGCAATCCGTGAGATGGCGCCTTTAACCGCGCGGCCACAATAAATGGCCGTTGGGTGTGCTAACTATGCCCGTGGCCCAGAACACGGCTGACTGCTCCCTCAAGAGCACCGAAGGGAAGCAGCCGACTACCATCCTGTAGTGACCCTTGGCAGCTCCGACCATCCGCCCAGGGAAGCTCGTTCAGTGCCCGCAGACAGCTCTGCGCCCGGGAGGCCGCAAGTTCGCGTCTCGGTCCCGCCCGTGAGGACGCTGGCGTCCAGTCTGCCGGACGATGTCACCCAGAGCGCGTAGGCCAGCAGCACACTCGCTCCTCGCGCCGGTATAGCTCCAAGGTGGGACGCTCCCCGGCATGGTAATGGCGCGTCCGTGCAGCGGAGGTTGAAGGTAGCTTCAGCGGGCCGGTTAGTCGCTGATACCCATCAACACAAGGTCTTCGTGGCTGGCTTGCAGCTTAAACAATCGTCATTCCCTCCGGTTCTAGATGCAGACAGAATGGCGACACGACTGCCCGTTTTGAGCGTCCGGGCTCACTTATTTGTACGTCTTTTCCCTACGCCTGTGACCTATAATCGCACTAAAATGTATTGGCACAGTTACATTTTAGAGGTTATATTTCAAAACAGAACCCATACACCTGCCTCCTTACATTACGTAGGTTACAAATATGTTCAAATCACCTGTCCGTAAAGTAACATACAGTATTATGAAAATCAACATCGCTCTTCTGCATCCGAAAAAGTATTGCAGACGCGTATAAATCGGTCAGTGTGTTACTTTCTTCATTGATGTTCACCTTCTAATAGGTAGTGTGTATCCCTTTAGCATATATAACAGCACGTAAACGCCTAGGAATGCTTTGTATTAAATTGCGGATGATATCAGGGGTAATTTTCGATCATTCCTCCAGGAGCTCTTTCTCCAAGTCGTTTTTACCGGACGGACGCCTTTTTCTGACTTGTGTGTCAAGATACACAGAAAGATAGATCCTTTATCATTTAGCTGCAAAATAGCAGGTCAGCAACTGGAAGCAGTTAATACCATAAATTATCTGGGAGTACGCATTAGGAGTGATTTAAAATGGAATGATCATATAATGTTGATCGTCGGTAAAGCAGATGCCAGACTGAGATTCATTGGAAGAATCCTAAGGAAATGCAATCCGAAAACAAAGGAAGTAGGTTACAGTACACTTGTTCGCCCACTGCTTGAATACTGCTCAGCAGTGTGGAATCCGTACCAGATAGGGTTGATAGAAGATATAAAGAAGATCCAACGGAGAGCAGCGCGCTTCGTTACAGGATCATTTAGTAATCGCGAAAGCGTTACGGAGATGATAGATAAACTCCAGTGGAAGACTCTGCAGGAGAGACGCTCAGTAGCTCGGTACAGGCTTTTGTCAAAGTTTCGAGAACATACCTTCACCGAAGAGTCAAGCAGTATATTGCTCTCTCCTACGTATATCTCGCGAAGAGACCATGAGGATAAAATCAGAGAGATTAGAGCCCACACAGAGGCATACCGACAATCCTTCTTTCCACGAACGAGAATGGAATAGAAGGGAGAACCGATAGAGGTACTCAAGGTACCCTCCGCCACACACCGTCAGGTGGCTTGCGGAGTATGGATGTAGATGTAGATGTAGATGTAGATGAGCCCACAAGCTCTCAATGGAGTTCAAATCAGGGCTCTGAGGTGGTGTTAGAACCCTTGTTGGGTCATTGTACAGTAACCACTCCCATGTTGTCATGGGGGTACGTTTTGGGTCGTTGTCTTGCTGGAAATGGAACACCCCAGTAAGGCCCAATGTCTGTGCACCGACGTGTAAATTACCTCGCAACACGTCGACGAATCTCATATGATCCATTGTACCGTGGATGACAGCTAGATTTCCAACGCCGGACGCCACCTTACAGCCCCAGACCATGATACCGCCCCCACCGTGTTTGACTGTGGGATGCATGTGTTTGATGTCGAGGTGCCTGTTCGGCTTGCGCCAACACATTGAACTTCGATTCGTCGCTAAATATCACAGTGTCCCAAAACTCCATCGGCTTGCTGATGTAGTCCTTGGCAAACTGCAGGCGTTTCTGCTTTTAATTTCCGGTATGTATGGCTTTTTCCTGGGAGACCGTCCATGCATGTCAGCCTCATTCAATACATTTCGTATAGTTTGAACACTAACCGTCTTGTCGGACGTTGTCTGAACAACCTCAGCAATAGTTGCTGCACAGGTTCCTTCCGAGCGAGTGCGATGATACAGCGACGTCCTTGGGTCGTAAGCACTTTTAGACGTCCAGGACGACACTTGTTTACTGTTGTTCCAGTCTCTTTATATTTATGAATGATGGCTCGTACGGTCGGCTGGTCCCGGCGGAGGTTCGAGTCCTCCCTCGGGCATGGGTGTGTGTGTTTGTCCTTAGGATAATTTAGGTTAAGTAGTGTCTAAGCTTAGGGACTGATGACCTTAGCAGTTAAGTCTCATAAGATTTCACACACATTTTTTGCTCGTACCGTGGTGTAGCTAACAGACATCTCTGCTCCGATTTCTCGATAGCTTCTCCCTTGTGAATGGAGCAATACCACTCTCTCACGCAACGTCCCTGAATGTACCTTCTTCTTCGGCCCCATGCTGACCACTATCGCGCAATACAGCAACATACTAGCGACTGGGCCGTCAACAACACGCAGCGTCTATTGCGTCATCAGATGGCGTTCCGATACCTGAAAGCCCAGCAACATACAGAGAAGCCACGCTCTGTGCCAATACTTTTCGTGTGCAGAGGAGATACATGTTCGCCCTTAACACTGCATTTCTTTGTTAATGGTAGGCACTGTGGGCAAAATTGTAATGTCTGGTATGTGAGGTAGCACATACATGTGCTGTGTACCGGAAGGTGCGGCGTTCATAACATGGCTCTGAGCACTTTGGGACTTAACATCTTAGGTCATCAGTCCCCTAGAACTTAGAAGTACTTAAACCTAACTAACCTAAGGACATCAAACACTTCCATGCCCGAGGTAGGATTCGGCGTTTATAACCAGCAACGATAAATACGCACGTGTGTCAATACTTTTTGGAGCGATTGTAGTTCCTCTGGAGGGGACAAGTGGAGTGCTCTTTGGTATTTACAATGTCAGCTTTCCTCGGCCCGCTTCGGTCCCTATACACAGGTCACTAGGCGCAGTCGCAACTCCAACGTATGGGTTCTTCACAGCACATCTGTGCCTTGTGCTGCCCTAATTACTTCACATTTGTATACAGTGTCCGCCGGGCCGTGCCTTCTAGCCTACGAGTGGTGTCGTAAACCTTGTAAGTAGGCTGTTTAGGTTTTTATGTTGCTAACGCCATGTAGCGCTCTGTATGAAAATCACTGGCCGTGGTGTGTGAAGTCTGTGGCTGGTTTGCATTGTTGTTTGCTATTGCAGTGTTGGGCAGTTGGCTGTTAACAGCGCGTAGCGTTGCGCAGTTGGAGGTGAGCCGCCAGGAGTGGTGGATGTGGGGAGAGAGACGGCGAAGTTTTGAGAGCGGATAATCTGGACGTGTGTCCATCAGAGACAATAAATTTGTAAGACTGGATGTCATGAACTGATATATATGGCTGGTTGGTTGGTTTGGGGAAGGAGACCAGACAGCGTGGTCATCGGTCTCATCGGTTTAGGGAAGGATGGGGAAGGAAGTCGGCCGTGCCCTTTCTGAGGAACCATCCCGGCATTTGCCTGGAGTGATTTAGGGAAATCACGGAAAACCTAAATCAGGATGGCCGGACGCGGGATTGAACCGTCGTCCTTCCGAATGCGAGTCCAGTGTGTAACCACTGCGCCACCTCGCTCGGTGATATATATATTATGATTTTTGAACACTATTAAGGTAAATACATTGTTTGTTCTCTATCAAAATCTTTCATTTGCTAACTATGCTTATCAGCAGTTAGTGCTTTCAGTAGTTAGAACCTTTTCTTTAGCTGGCAGTATTGGCGCTCGCTGTATTGCAGTAGTTCGAGTAACGAAGACTTTTGTGAGGTAAGAATTCATGAAAGGTAGAGGTTATTGTTAGTCAGGGCCATTCTTTTGTAGGGATTACTGAAAGTCAGCTTGCTTTGCGCTAAAAATATTTTGTGTCACTTTAGTGAATGTCTGAGTACGTTCAGTTTTGCTCAGCTGTTTGAAAATCATATAACGTAGGGGTTTATCAGCACAGTCATTCCTAAATTTTTCTAAGGGGACGTTACAACCTGCTTCATAGAATCGTTTGCAAAATATTAACATCCCCTGCGCCTGCCATCCGATGTGCCAATTGACCTGTTAACCATTGCCTTCCCCCCTATAGCTGCGCGAAATTTACAATAATTACCGAAATGCAGGCTTGTGCTTATTCGTGGCGCAGCATAGTGTTCGAAATGTAGGAAAGAATCTCTGTAACTGACGTTGTTACCGGGAGACCCGTTGCCTGAGCAGGGGGTATCGCGTGACGGCGGGGCACGCGCGGGCACCCACTCGGAGGCTACGCGGCTTGCCCAGGGATATCGGCGCCGGGCAGAGGCCGGCGGCCCGTGTTTGCCGTGCACTCGTCCAGAGGGGCGACCTCCGCAGACCGTCTCGGCGGCCAGGGCTGCCGCTGTTGAGCCAACCAATTACGGCGCCGCCGCGAGAGGAAGCGCACTGCCCGGTGCGCCGCAGCGCGCCTTCCTGCTGTTTGCCGCGGGCCGCACGGCTCACAAATACTGCTCACCTGAGGGCTCTGGCCGAGCGGCGGAAGGGCGCCACAAAATTTCATCAGCGACGACGGAGAGGGTGCACACACTCTGCAGTACCCGTCCTCTGAGGACTCGAAGACTACCGACTTTGCTGTGGTCGCAGCACAGTACCGTGCTGTTCTTCTCGGAAGATCTTCCTATAGACGGCAGGGGGGAGGTGGGGTATGCAACCAGCGATGCGATTAGTTTCAGTACTGCCACGGAAGAAATTCCGGGTGACCCTAAAATGAACGTTTTCTCAAAATCACAAATTTTGAGGCATAATTTGTTGGCGAAGGTTCTTGGGAAAAGGGTGCCATCCATATCGGTGACTTACCCCAAAACCTTAAATCACGAACGCTGTAGCTTTGACTTGACGTGCTATAAGCGTTGCTGCCCCGTCGTGTCGATGAAGCCGGTGAGCTTAACTAAAATGTGAATCAAGCGCGCGTGTCACCAGAGGCTGCCCATTACTGCTCTTTTACGAGAGGTCGTCAGTAAAATTTTTAATTTTTTTCTTATTTTTTGGAATCAGCTGTCTTCCGATTGCTTCGATGCGACCTGTAAGGATTTTCTCTGCCGTGTCAACTACATCTAAGGGAAACACTTGCACCCTACGTCCTCCAATTACTTGTTGGATGTTTTCCAATCTCTATCGGCGTCTACAATTTTTACCCGTTACACCCTCTACTTTAAAAGTCAGTATAGTTAACTTACGACAGGCCTATGTACAATAGATGATATCATTTGCTTGTACTTCCGATGCTCGCTTCAGTACTGGAAAATCTATTCCAAGTATCTATGCAGGGGCACCACGTGCAGGAATCAGCTTCACCCTGCGGCAAGGCAGCAGGATTAGACGACATTTGTGTTGAGTAAATTAAACATTTTGGCACCGCAACCAAAGACTGGCTCTTAAACCTGTATCGCTGTCTGGCTTTTTTCAAGATCCCGAAATTATGGCGCAAGGCACGCATAATGGCGATACTAAAACCTGGAAAGTCACCAACGGACCCGAGGAACTACAGGCCAATGTCTCTCCTTTGCCATCTCTATAAGATCCTAGAGAGAATGATTCTTCACCGCATAACTGCGGTAGTTGATCTACTTCTTATCTCGCAGCAAGCTGGCTTTAGAGCAGGCAAGAATTGCATCTCACAAATCCTTTATCTTTCTCAGTTCATAGAAGATGATTTTGAGCAGAGAAAGATAACAGGTGTAGCATTTGTTGACCTTTCGGCGGCCTTTGACACCGTAAACCACAGAGTGTTACTGCACAAAATCTACAACCTGACTAACGACTACGCGCTGACGAGGATAATTGCAATACTCCTACAGAATCGACGTTTTTTCGTGGACTTCCAAGGAAAACACCGCCGATGGAGAACCCAAGAGAACGGTCTCCCTCAAGGATGTGTACTGTCACCCATTTTATTTAATGTGTACACTAACGATCAACCACCCCCTCAAGAATGCAAAAGTTTCATTTATGCTGATGACCTTGCTCTTGCTGCCCAGGGCAATCAGTTTGAAGACGTAGAGATTGATGTGTTGGTAAATGTGCCAACACCTTGTAGATAGAGGCGGCCTAAATGCACGCTATCTAACGCCGACGGGCATGAATTCTGGAACAGGATAAGTAGTGAATTCTAATAAGAAAAGTATGCAGCTCCTCGAATACTTAACTTTTATATAGTTCTTTGGTACATCGCTCTTGATAATACAAATAAGACTATCTTCAGATACGGTTAATGGCGCCTTGCTAGGTCGTAGCCATGGACTTAGCTGAAGACTATTCTAACTGTCTCTCGGCAAATGAAAGAAAGGTTCGTCAGTGTAGTCGCTAGCAATGTCGTCGTACAACTGGGGCGAGTTGTATTCCGTAACTCGAGACCTGCCTTGTGGTGGCGCTCGGTCTGCGATCACACAGTGGCGACACGCGGGTACGACATGTACTAAATGGACCGCGGCCGATTTAAGCTACCACCTAGCAAGTGTGGTGTCTGGCGGTGACACCACAGAGATAATGCTTACACACCGTTTACAACAGCTTGGTACTTCCTATGAAAAGAATCAACTCGCACCCAATCCTAAGGAAACGCAAGTGTGTTCATTCCATCTGAAACATAAACAAGCTGACAGGAAACTCGAAATATTCTGGAATGGAGTTACACTAGAATATTGTTCCCGCCCCAGGTATTTGGATGTCACTCTCGACCGTACACTGACCCACAAGGAACATTGTCTGAATCTGAAGCAGAAAGTATCCTCCAGAAACTGCCTTCTTCGGAAACGCGGAATCGAACTGGGGTACACATCCACGAACATTAAGAACAACAGCTCTTGCCTTATGCTATTGTGCAGGGAGTATACTATCCCAGTGTGGTACAATTCAGTACATGCAAAGCAGGTTGATGTAGCCTTAAATGACAGCTGTAGGATTATTACAGGCTGCCTAAAGCCAACCCCCATGGACAAAGTTCAATGTCTCGCTGGGATTGTTCCATGTGACATCAGAAGAGAGATCGCCGCTAACATCGAGAGGCATAAATCAAATACAGTGACCTCACATCCACTCATTGGACATCAAACAGCCAAGCCAAGACTGAAGTCCAGGAAGAGTTTCCTAACAACTTCACAGTCCTTAGAGGGATCAGCTGCGGCTACCCGACTCACCAAGTGGAAAGAAAGATGGCAACACCTGTCAAACTGGATGACACCACAAAAATCCCTGCCGCCTGGACACATGGAGAAGTGGGTCATTTGGAAGTCCTTGAACAGACTAAGGAGCGAAGTCGCAAGATCGAGGGACAATCTCCATAAGTGTAACTTCCAACTGCCAACTGCCAAAACAACACTGTGCGAATACGGTGAATTGCAGACAACCCGGCATCTCTTCAAATGTAACTCATGCCCAACCAGATGTAGCATGAAGGACTTAACGTCTGCAGCACCCAGTCTTATCAAAGTTGCCCAATATTAGGTGAATACTGTATAGTTTTCTTTGTGTGTATTGTATATGTCTTCATTTTAGTGTACCTCTGACACGAATAAAGAAAGAAAGAAAGACCCGTTACACCTCATTTCAGTACCATGGAAGTTTTCCATGGTATCTTAATACCGTAGTCGGCAAACTCATTACTCAATAAAGCCAAATATCAACTGCACAAATTTTGAAATCTCTTGAAGGGCAATTTTTTCCAGCTTTAACTATATAGGTACGTGCACTGTTATTAACTTAATTAGTATACTCACACGCTGGCCTCATTCTGATGAATGTATGTTTCCTGATATTGACCCGTTCCAGCTCTCTCACCCACATTCGTCTTGTATACTTCTTTCGTCAATTTCCTTTTGTTAATTCTCTTTATTGTCCAAACCGTCTCAACATTCTTCTCCCAATTCTCAAGACTGCATCTTCTTTCGTCCCACAATGCTTCCTGACATTAATTTCGTAAACTATAAGTAAAGTTCTAAGTCTTATTTAAACCATACGTGCATCGAATGAAACTGATATTGTACTTTAAAACGATATTATTTATTATAACTGTAAGTGATCCAAAAAAAATTAAATCATAGCAGTGGCTGCCAAACGCTAATATAAATATTTCCCTCATATCCCTAGAAGCTTTAGGTAAGTTATGTTATATGTTATTATTTTTAGTTTTAGACATGATTCCAGGCTCCCAACAACAACACGATTTCTCAGTCAGCACTTTAAAGGTTCATGCTTGAAACTAATGGTTCGCATGAATATGTATGTCGAACCGAATAAGAACAGGACAACAAAGGCTTGTTTTTTTTTCAGGTGATTGTATGTTTCAGGAACTATAGTCCAGGTGTTATAAATAGACATATCTTCCTTCTTCAGGTCTTTCAGAACATACCACTGGTTCCGTGAACTAAATTCACGTTTGTTTTTCTCCAGTACTTCTCCATCAGCACAAAAACGGTCAAATTTCGAACTCCTAAAATCTTTGTTTTCAACAGACTATCATTTGCATTTCAAAGTTACTAGCGTCGATATTAAAGAGACAACAATTTAATTCTGTTGCATTACAATTAAGAGCCTTTGTAAATAAGGGTAACGTTACTTTGGTGTTTAAGGATTTTTGAAATCATTTGAGAAAAGCTTCCCGTGTATTTGAAAGTGTTTCGAAATAGCAAATGGCAATATGAGAAACATGTGTTGATGTTGATTCAACAGGCCTGGAAAGTGATTCAAAATTTAAAAATCTTGAGCAGAAACGTTGAAATCCATTATGAAAAAGGATAACTTCTTCTAACATCGTAATAAATGTGATTCCTTTCTCCTCTGGTTTAGATGGGACCTAACGTCTACCAAGCTATAAAAATTTTGGAGCCATTGATCGTTCGTTAGCTCTGGAGCGTGAACACCATCATCAAGAGGTGCCCCAATTCCTGTTAATAAAGAAGCAAAGCGTTTCCACTTCATCAACAACTACCTTGTTCTGTAGCAGCAGCTCTTTCAATTAAAAATTCTTTAAGGTGACAACTCTTAATCATCGCCAATTTAATTAGGATAAATTTGCCAATTCCTTCTGGAAATACTTGTACCCCAAGAACCTCTTGATGAATAATGCAATGGTAAATGAGTATAAGTTAGTATCTAGTGACTATTTTTTTCTTTCAAAACGGCAATAAACGCGTTTCTTACGCCGGTCATATTTTTTGTCTGTTGAAACTGAGACAATTTTATGTAGTGGAATCTGATGTTTTTTAATGCACTCAATTAGAGCGTATCCTATATTCTCTCCGTGTGTTGACCTTTGAGTAGCAATAATATTGAAAGTTTTACATTAGGACCTGTACATGAAATACATTGCACAAAAAGTGGAACTAGCGATGTACAGTTTGCCACAAGAGTCGTCAACTGTTACTGATAAAGCTGAAACCGTTAGCAGGTTTCTCGCTTGGTACTTGGATATATTCGAAGACATTCTGACTGTCCTATGTTTCACTCTTTCAGCAAATAATGGCAACGCTTTATTTTTTTGTAGGATACCAGCTTTGCTCTCTAAATTCCTAAACAGCTCTTTGGGTCCCCTTATACAACAATGTTTTCTGTATTCACTGTCTGTATATGGTTTCCCTCTCTTAGTAATGCCTCGACTAACCACTAAACAATTTAACATGGCAATTTCAGCTACAAATCCGTGGAGTGCCATTTCCTGAAAATAGACTCGCCAAGGCGGAAAACCGACTTCTGCGCAAGGGCCACGAAATTTCAGTCTCATTGTACGTGCACACCAGCACGTGGTATTTTTCGGAAGAACCACACTCCTAGGGACAAAGAGCAGCATGTGGCTCGCGAGCCAATGGCCTAGACGGTATGCCTCCACCAGTAAAACATATTCCCTGTAGCCAACCGTAAGGGGAAGGTTATATTGCCCTCCCATATAGTTTTTTATGCGCCGGAGTGAGAGCGACTTCCAGGTTCTTAGGTTGTCCATTCTGAAGTGAAGTGCCGCGACTCGGACACACCGACAGAAAGGGTCTCGCTCCACACCAGCACGGCCACGAAGAAAATCTGAACCAAACGGATCTCTCTACGTCTTCGGTCGACGCCATCTAGGGTTCCTTGCTAATAATATGCTTGGTGGGTGTCCAGGTCATTCTGACATTATCATCCGATGGTGTTATTCTTCAGCGACATATCGGTGGGTTCAGAACCCCGAGCAAATCTGATTTTATAAGAGAAATTTTGCATATTAAGTCTTCCAACTCATTTAATGCGCACGCGATCGACCAGTGACTGCGGTCATTCGATTCGTAATTTCCGCTTCTGTACGGCTCTGTGATTGGATTTTATATCAGCTGAATAATTCGGTGTTCTGTGTAAGAGGTGGACAAAGCGGTCGCTAAGTCCTCTCCATGTGTGTGCAGTTTTATAACTTCGAAGTAAGTGACATGGAAATGAAAAGACTGGCATAAGACTGATAGTACAACAGTTCTACTGCCACAGTCTTGTATCTCGCGTTAAGGCCCATGAGCGTAACAAACGGGAGGCCAGTGGGTGCATTGAAGCGTGTACATCCATATACAGGGTAACAATTATCGAAATATATGATAAGTAAACGAAAGTTAGTTACAAACTATGGCGTGCGCACACTATATTCAGAGTGTAAACGTCACTACAGATATTTAGATTTAGGTTATGACACGTTCGATATGTCTGCCGTCATTGGCAATGATGTAGCACAGACGCTGACGAGTCGAAACATCGGTGCTGTCGGTGGCCTCCTGAATCGTCGTTTTCAGCTCATCAATGGCTTTGGGGGTATTGCAGTAAACCTTGTCTTTAATACAGCCCCGCGAAAAGGAGTAGCATGTGTTCAGATCCAGAGAATATGACGGCCAATCGAGGCCCATGCCTGTGGACTCTGGGTAACCTAGAACCAGAATGGGGTCCCCAAAGTGCTCCTCCAGGACACCAAACGCTCTCCTGCTTCTATCAGGTCGAGCTCCGTCTTGCATGGACCACATCTTGTCGAAATCAGGGTCACTTTGAACAATGGAGATGAAACCTGCTTCCGAAACCTTGACGTACCGTTCGGTAGTCACCGCACCATCAATGTGCATTTAACGCAGTTGATGTCGATCGTAGGCGGTAGTCAGTTAAAGTGACTTGACTGGATTTATGATTTCATAACCACTGATACGTTTCTCCGAACACAGACTGAATGAATAATTACAAATTCGGAATGCGTAAAGCATCCAAGAGCGGAACTGTACAACGATATAGTAGCGGTAATACAGTACTGTTAGAGTGCTTCAGAAACGTTACAACACACTTCGAGAAATCAGTGAATTACGTTGAATGTTGGTGGTCAGAGAGGAGGCGCCGCAGTTCATAATAAACTTCGTGTTGATATTATCCTTGTTTTGTTACTCGTAGTTCAGAGTTGGAAAGAGCTGTTTTATTTTTTGCCTCATGGTTTTCTGTCTCTCTCTCTCTCTCTCTCTCTCTCTCTCTCTCTCTCACACACACACACACACACACACATACATACAATTCGTTCTCTCTATTCGTACCCCCTTCTCCCTTCCACCATCATCACCACTCATTCCTCCCGTAATGATAGCCCTGAGCACAGGGCGCGTGGCCTACAGGCTTTTAATTAAGCAAAGAGTTATTTCCGGCCCACTAATCGAAGTTGAGCGAGCAGTTACCATCACAATTGGCGGGGCGCTGATGGGCTTACAACATTCCCGGCCCCCACCACTCCGCGCCGAACCTCGCCGCCAATCACCTGGCTCCACGCGCGGCCGCGTCGCGCGGCAGAGACGGCGCGCTGGCGCGGGCGAACTTTTCCGCCCGCCACTCTGCTTTTATAACAGACGCGCCGCGCGGGTCTCGGGAATAAATTCGGCGGCCGCGGGGTAGGCGGAGCTCTGGCCGCGCTTCCTTTTCGGGGGAGACAGTTATTCGGGCGCGCCCGCAGCTCCGGCGCGGCCGGTGATGGATTAAAAGCGGCCGCAGCCGCCCTTCCGAGTTGGCGCGAACGACCGTGTTTAGCCGGAAGCGCGCCGCTACGCTGATTAATGCGCGCAGCACCACGCCGCCGAAGACGCCGCCGTCCTCCTCCGCGGCTGCAGACGCTCCTAATAAGGCCATTGCTGCCACAGCGACGGCGGGCCAAGTCGTTCCGAAGAGCTTTCCATTTGTCATTCCCAGGGGCGCTGGGCGCACGGCGCGCCGCGCTGTTCTGTTCGGAAGAGCGGCAGCGGCAGCGGCCGTGGCGGCGCGCAGGAATTTATAGTCTGCCGCTTTCTTTCCGGAGAATGAGGCGAGGGAAAGTGTTCACCGCTGTTCTGGCACCACTTGCGACCTCTGTCGCCTTTTGTTCGGCGACGGCGGCGGAGAAACTTGGGGGGTGCATTGCGCGCGTCGGCAATAATGGCTAAAGCGATGGGAGATTGAAAGTAGCGCGCACACCAAAATTACACTTATTTTGAGCGTTTCGTGCGGGCTTCAGTGACCTGAACTTACTGAAAATGAACGAGAAATACTACGGAGCATCAGTTCCAATTTGTAAAATCTTGCGAGGTGCCGGGACTAGCAGTGTATTTAGCACTAAATTCTTCTAGAATCTTCATATATAAATGATGCTCTAAGCCCCTCCTATTCTAACTCCGACTTTTGCTGTTGTACATGGATTAAAAACAAACACGAACTGACTGTAATCGACCCTGCAAGTGGAGTAGAAAAGAGTTTGGCACCTGCAATAATTTAATTGGACAGAAATTAGGGGAAGTTTCATTAACGTAGTGGGAAATGAAAGGGTTGCTCTACCGATTAAGAGAATGAAAGTTCTGTCCAAAATAACAATATGATTTATTATGACTAAATTCAAAATAATAAACAAAACACACAAAACATTTACAATACATTAAATTGGATACTCAAATAAATGCTCTGAAGGTGAAGTTGTCCATAAACTAGATTGTGACATTTATGACCAAGTTGTATGTGGAGCCGATCCCTTGCAACTCGAATCCTAAGAGAAACACACAACCAACCCAACATTAATTGCTGCTACAGTAGTGAGAACTCAGACAATGAACACCCAAGACAGAACAAAGAAAAAGACGAACAGGTGCGCTCTGCTGAGCTCTGATTATCACAGTGCAAATTCCCTAATCTGCCGGTGCTGCGGACATACATTACCAAGCTGTCTTCTTAACTCTAAGGACACGATCTGGCGTACCGGAAGCGATGGCTGGTTGCTTCGACGTCCCGTCGTGGTGATGATAATGTCGCGAGTATGGCCCGAAACAAATTGTCCTGGTCTGGTTGTTCCAGACGAAAGACTTCCTATCAATACAAATGCGCCTCTGAGGGAGACGAAGAATGCTCGCCACACAATCACTGACGGTACAGTGATTGATTTTAACAAGCGAAGTCACACAGTAACTCCGATACAGTCAACTTTAGCCAAAACTGCTCAAGACGGACAACATTGGCCGCTTGTACGCAGAACGCTCAATTGCCAACTGTACTCGGAAAGTTACGTTGAAGTCGAAACTTCAGCATCTTCGTCAAACAGTTACAATTAAATAAAAGTATATTAGACAGCCAACGGAAGGCAGGCTGTCCAGAGCAGCGAGAGCTCAGTCTTGTAACCTACTCCGACCGAAAGGCGAGAGTCGACTACCACAAGAGCACCCGTACAAACCGAACACAGAACATTCCCGCCCCCACGACAGTGGCTGTGGTTAAACGTTCCTATCAGCAACTCGAAAACCGGCGGAAAACTCCACTCTATTGCCGGAGCACTACTAGTCCACCAATGGAGATTCTTGGCGCCAATTTCTGCGCTGATTTTGCTACGTCACGGAGCTATGCCCTGAGCAAGCCAATCACAGTTACGATTTTGCAGAAAACGCGGGAATTTGCCCACCAAGACTGCCTGGGAACACAAGTCATTCCCACGCCTCGCTGGTAGCCCGCCAGAAAGTGTTTTCGCTAAGTTTCTGCGAAGTAACGGAATCTCTAGCCCAGCCCTCCTTCAGGCCCCTGTGGGCGTTTCTCCGCCGCTCTTATGACAATGTCGGTGTCTGGAAAGCATTCACTCGACGCCCTCACACCCATCGGCTTAAACCTTTCAAGATCAGCAGAGCCCGCCTGTCACCGGACCACCCGGGTGACGAGAGACGCTACGTGGGAAGTCTACGTGTGAGGGAATAGCGACTTTTAACTGCATGCAATTAGAGAGGAAGATCGAATTACTCAGACTAAGAAATATGAGAGGCGGATCATGCCACCTCTCAATTTTATGGAGATGTTCATCACGTAACGAGTACTAAATGAACGATAATTAATTGAAACCCTCAGCTACCGATAGGTGTTGTTGATATACCTCGATTGGGACAGCTGAAAATGACCATGACTCGAACCCAGGATCTCCTGCTTACACGGCAGACGCTCTATCCATATGAGCCATAGAGGACACAGATGAAGAGTGCGACTGCAGGAACTTATCCCTTGCACACTTCCCATGAGACCCACATTCCCAACTGTCCACAATCTACATACATAATGTACCTAATAGATATTTGCCCATCCACTCATTACTCGCGCACAGGACGGTGACGATTCCCATAAGAGTATGTAGATTGTGGACCGTTGGGAATGTGGGTCTCATGGGTGGGAAGCGTGCAAGGGATAAGTCCCTGCAGTCGCGCTATTCATCTGTGTCCTCGGTGGCTCAGATGGACAGAGCGTCTGCCGCGTAAGCAGGAAATCCCGGGTTCGAGTCCTGGTCGGGGCACACATTTTCAGCTGTTCCCATCGAGGTATATTGTAATATTGCTACATGAATTGTGCTATGCTGAGATCGGGTGCTAATAGTAGAATAAAAGCGGGTTAAAAGCTGTGAGCTGTCTGGGGAGGTTAATCTTGTATTACTAAGCAACTGTTTCATCAGGTATCTAGTCTAAGTTTACCAAATTCCCAAACAGACTAACATTGATTATAATCTTTTACAGTCATACAACAACCGGTAATATATCTATATATAAAAAAGGAGAATTTAAATAAAAAGAAAGAAATCAGTTTATATTTGGAAATTTATTTTAAAATTGTTCATTGAAATTTCAGCATATTATACGTGAGTTATAACTGAGCTGGTGCCTTGTTTAAGGATTGTAAAAATGTGAGATTTTAATCTTACGGAACACATCAAATATGGAGCCAAGATTGGGAGACTGCATACAACCCTGCATTCACAAAACAACACCCAAAGAACGTTGAAACATAAGCAAGGAGAAGTTAACCACAACCAACAGATTCAGTTTTCACCCAAAGAAATTACGTTCGTAACACAATCCTGTCCGTCATGTAATTACCACACACTGGTATACTAAATTCATATTAACTCTTTGTAAAATCTTCCCAAAAGGAATAGCTGAAGGCTACTTTGATGATTACACCACATGCTCCACGTGGTCAACTTGGTTTACAGAAAGCGTATAACTCCACAGTAATTTTGATAATTAAAATAAATTCGATCGAAAGGCAATTGACAAAAGAAAAACCCTGAACTGGTTACTAACGTCTTATTATTAACCTGATGGGTCAAACAGTTATATAAGCACGTGGTACTGGTCTCGCAAAGTACACTCCACGTGGGTTGAACATAAAGAAAAGCATAAAGAAAAGTTGTTATATTGTAAAATATTGTCAAGACGAGACGTTATAATCACACAAGCATTCACATTTAAGATTGATGAACTTAGTTAGAGTTACTGATCAACACGTGGTTCCACTTTACTCACAAAGTAGTAACAAAGCAACAACCGGAAACTAATATGAACTTCACACGAGAATTACACTACGCTGCAATTTAAGATAACCTTAGATATTTTAGAGCTAAACCCGAAATAAAGATGATTAAATTTTCAGTTACGCTGAACTTAACAAATCCATTGTCCTACGGACTTAGCAGACACGCGCTTAGCCGGAGATCTTACCACTTCAGACGCTCGCCACGGTCCCACAGCAACTGCCCTACAGCCGAGCGTGCTTCCTGAGGGTAGCTCACAAAGACCAACGGAAGTGGCCAGAGGGGCAGCTTCCTATACCAACATGACAACGGACGGACAGGACCATACTAAGGATAGAAACCTCTTTGCTTTTAGGAAGCGTAGCTACCTGTTCCGACGTTGGTCCTACTGTTCTCTAGCAGACAGCCTTGTCTGCTACCCTCAAGCATGCAACTAGAAATACATATGCTCATTCATCCTCTCACACAAAAGGGAAGGGGGATGACAGTATCTTATCATATACAGTATATAAAAGAAAGCGGATGTAGGTTCCGTATGAAACTGTGTGACATGAATTACATATAAGAATTACATATAAACTGTGCTTTAAAGTGTAGTAGTGTGACAGATCGTTCTTGTTTATGTGTAAAAGTAACACGTTCCACTGCTCAGTCTCCTCCCAGATAGTCAGAAACGCCACAGTAAATTTAGAAGAGGAATTTATTCCATAAATGACAACAGATTTAAGAAATTAAGCATGAAAGGAATCCAACAGAGACCTTTCATAACCCCAACGCTCCGGGAAAAGACTGTTCAGGGAATTTTCTGGCCATGCTAGGACATTCCCAAGCAGGCTTCTCACACCCTACTTAAACCAAAAGTGTATAGAAAAGGCAAAAGGTCACCAGCTACTTGCTAAAACACAATAATTTCAACAAATCTTTAAAATCTACTAATTTCAAACAAAAAAAAAAAACCACAATCTGTGACACCTATTTAAAAGATAGTGTAGACCTAATTCAGTCAGCAAGTAAAAACAATGGTTCCTGTGTCATTAATATGAAAACAATTTCTGGTTGTTACCCTTATGGAGTTCACCAGTATTTGCTCATTGCAAGAGCCAACTGATCACAGGCAAATTTATGACTGTTTATTAACAAGCAAAATTTATGAAAATAGCAAAGGTGCCACAGCAATTAAAAAAGAACATGAAATAACATCAGTATTATAAAGCAGAACATTACAATGCACAATCCGCCAAAGCAAAAATTGATAAGAAAAAAACCATGTTTTACAAAGTCGTTATCGCAAAAAAAATTCTATATCTTATAAAACTAATAATTTGTAGAATTAACATAACTATGTGGCATTAATTTAATCACGCTACTATATTTCAGTTAGTTAGCAAACAATGAGCACTGTGTCATTATACTGAAACTACAATAATTATGTGATTATTACCCTTAAGGGGTTCCTCACAGTAAATATGCCCCATGCAAAGGCTAATCGATCACAGTTCAATGAGAATAAAAAGCTATCTGACTGATAAACGAAGCAATGCCACAGCAATGAATTTACGAAACAAAATATCACAAATCTAATACATCACACAAAAACGAACATTGATAAATAAAACAGTACAATAGTCAATATCTAATAAAAAACACCAATAAATAAAACACCTGCAAAATACAAGAGTCAAAGTCTAAAATAAACAATAAATAGAACACCTGCAGAATACGAGAGTCAAAGTCTAAAAAAAAATTAATAAATAGAACACCTGCAAAATACGAGAGTCAAAGTCTAAAAAAAATTAATAAATAGAACACCTGCAAAATACAAGAGTCAGTCTAGTAAACACCAATAAATCGAATCCCTGCAAAACACACGAGTCAAAGTTTCTGTGACAGAAACACACGTATATGCATTGAACTAAGAACCGTATAATCACTGTTCACTGATACACTCACTAGTTCCACTGTTCCGTGGCACAATATAAGGGGAGGGGAAGGGGGTGCGTCGCCGCAGCTGTCAGTAGGGATTTTTGTCCATCTGTTGCGTGCAATCCCGCCGTCTCTGCCCTCTCATGAAGTTTCTCTTGGTGGTCTGTGTCACGTACATCTCGATTTGGTTCCATGTTTGTGTTGTCAAATTCGTGCGGTATCCTCGATTGACACGCCAGTTTGATATTCCTGGGCAAGGATGACACTTAATGGCTCTTCTTTTGTGCCACCCTTAGCGACCAGAGAACATCGAACCATGATTTACTGTCGCTTGACAGTAGGCATCCTTCAGGAAATGTTGACAGGCGTCGTTGCAGTCTGCCAGTTTCTCTGGACAGTACCTGTCAAAAGGCTCCACGCCCCTTGTGTTGTTTCTCCGCGGCCGTCTCGTCACGGTCGCGTGCGTGTGGTGCGTTGCCAGCAGATGGATTTCCGCGCGGTGGACCGCTCGCCCATCTCAGGTCATCGCCTCGAGGAAGGGTCGCCCGGGGCGGCCGCCCATTAGCTCCAGGTACAAGGGAAAGTGTTTGCCGCGTTCTTTTGTTGCCGGCCGCGCTCCCGAAGTGGCCTAGCTGACAGCGTGTCCTGCTGGGAAACCCGCCAGTTTACACTAGTCCGGCTGCTCCCGCTGTCTCTTAAGAGTTTTGCCGGTTCGCTTTCACGTTCTCAACTGCATTCACAGAAATTTTTCATCATCCTTATGTGATTACACAATATCATACATATTACCACTTAGTATTGTCTTTCACAATTTTTAAGAACAAAGTGAGACTTAATTTTTTTTTTTTATAAAAATAATTAGATGAATCGACAATATAAAATAAAATTTAAATGACTTGACAATGTAAAAAAATAAAAGTGAAATGACTTTACAATGTAAAAAAAATAAAAAATTAAATGAACTGACAATATAATATTTAAATCCACATCACTAATGTGGTTCACTTACGTTTTAATAAATCCAATGCTACTTATTAATTCACTAAAATGAATAGGATTATGCCTTGTGCAAGTATAGGTCAGGACAGCATAGGGTTCACATGTTATTTACACACACATACATGCACACCTGTTGTCTATTCTACAAACTAACTACCCATAAACATGCATTACTCAATATTCTACTTCTATCCACTACTAGTTAAGCCAATAAGCTACTTCAATGCTATTTCAACACCATGTATATACCACTACAACATTGTTCTAATTCGTCCTCTTCTTGACGCTCGTGGCATACGTCTTGTCACATGATAAATATGGAGAAACTTTCCTTAAACATACACAGTAAAAAGAACAATGGTTATTTACACACCAAAACATTTATACCAGTTCGCACACCTGAAAAGAGACTCGCAGTTATACATTTATCATACTCATATATTCACACATAAAACAGTAAGAAAATTTCATCTAAAATTACGTTATCACAAGAATTAATCACACAGATGGCTCTGAGAAGGGTACAAATATTTTAATTATACAGGTTATACTACATTTTCTTACCCATTTCGTTGCGATTTCGTTCCTTCTTTAAGTTACCTTTCGCTTCCAAATCAGTTATTTTGCCTGTGGTGGTTATTCTGGATTCATTTCTCATGAATGGCAAAATTGTGGTCACCTCTATTCTGTAAAACAGTATCATCTTAACATATTGAACTTACAACAGACACAAAAGATCCGAATCCTCCTGCAGTTTAAATGACAAATGTTTTGCTTCATCCTTATTACCTTAAACCAAGGTTTCCTTCTGTCCCATAATCAAAATTATTTAATCATCCTCTACCTTCAAGAGGGAAATTTCCTCAGTACACATCATATAGGCTGCAGTGCATCCCGCACCAGCGAAAACAGTAAGCTGTAATGCTCACAGCATCAGCAAAACACATAAACGTCGCTTTTCTAGGACAAGTATTAACGCAGAATAATTTTTTTTTTTTTTAGGCTTTGGCTCAACATCAATCAAGAGTACAGAAAGGATCCATATTTCTGTTCCATTCTCCATTTGCTGAAAAACTGCTCGTATTTGACTACCACAATAATATTTCAGGGCCACGTAAATTACACAAACCACAATTCTTCTTTCACCTTGACGGGAATCAATATACTTACGAAATCCACAGACAGCACTTTACGTACTCAGCTATAAAGAACAACAAAGACATATATCATCAATATTAACATATCATCGCATATTGGAAGCCAATGGTTCAACAATCGTATTATCGCATCCTGTTTTCAAGATTCCAAACTTACTCATTCCTTTCTCAGAGTTCTCCTATCTTAAAATATTCATACAGCACGCATACTATAGTAAGAGATCCTCATTTATACTGACAGATATAGAATAGTAATAGATAGATAGTAGCACTGAAAGCCGAAAATCGGAAACAAGGCTACTAACAGCTGGGGACCTGGGTTTGCCAGACCCATAATACCCACAGATCGGATATTCCCCTGAGTTTTGCATTAATTCAATACAGATCTTGCTTCTCTCAGGAGCGGCTCTTTTCAATTTACACACACAAAAAAAACAGCATTTCACTCGTTCACAAGGAAACCTTTTATCTTTACGTTTGAATCAAACTAAATCCTAATTGCACAAGGAAAGAAAACAAATTAACAACATCACTTCAATCAATCACATAAAAACATCTTTATCAGTAATTTTTACCAACATATTATTCAAAATGCATGTCACAAATTTAAACTAATCAATTCATTCTCTCCACCGTCCTGTCTACTCCCCACTGTCCTTTCTACACATTTGCCATGTCGCTCATTTGTTCCGATTGGGCGCCTTCTGCGCTGATCGTTAGTCATTGCCGGTTTTGCTCATTTCTATTTGCTGGATTATGTTTAGGGTTAGCCGGCCGAATTTCCACATCATGAGGTGCTCCGCCTACAGTCCTATTCCCACCGTGTTCACCGTGATATCGATTCTGGTTGCCGTACCTGTAGCGTTCACGATCTTGTCCACGTCCTCTATCATTTCCGTTGTTCCACCTGTGTTCGCGACTGTTACCCCAGTTTCTATACGGCCGGTCCCGATTATTGTTCCGTTCGCGTCGCGACGACCAGTCACGCCGTTGATTAGTACGACGGCCACGACTGCGATCGCGCTGCTGTGCCCCGTAATAACATTGTGCCTGATTAGGCGGGCATTCTGCTGTACTGTATTCCAACTCTTGGAGAAGCGTCTTAAACGTTTCCACGTCCTCTTTGCATCGTCCCGCAAGAATGACGTGCCGCAAGTGCATCGGCAATTTGGTGATGCATATCCTAATTAGTTCCGCAGGCCCGTATGGGTCGTATAGGAATTGATTTGCCTGCAGCATGTGGTCGAATAGGCGTGCAGGGCTGCCGAAACCAGACTGGTTCAAATTTGGCAGCATAATTATGCCATGTTTGACCCTATCTTGTGCCGCTTCCGACCAATAGGCGGACAGAAAGGCTTGTCGAAACTCCCGAGTGGAGTTGCAGTGACGCGCTGCCGACCTCATGCGAATCGCCGGTTCGCCTCCCAAATAGCCACACATATATTCTATCTTATGTGAACTTGCCCAGTCGGGAGGAAGACAGAACTCAAATTGCTCGAGCCATGCTCGTGGATGTATTCCTTTTTGCGAATTTTGGAATATCTCAAACTTTCTCACCGTAAGGAAATGTTTGAAATCAAATCCCCGCATTTCCTCCTGGCGAGGCCCTTGAATGTTTCTATTATTCTCATGTCTGCCCCTCAAATTACATTCTTCCCTGTCATCAAAATCTTCCTCGTGGCCGGAGTCCCTCTCTGCACTGTTCGTACGGCTATTTTTAATGCTATTGACGAGTACGGAATCACACGCCATGCGGTTTTCCAGATGCGCCACGCGTTCTTGTAATTCGCCTGTTACAGCCTTGTGTTGCCTGTTCACTTCGAATTGTCCCTTCTGAAATCTCAGAAGCGAACGCACTTCTTCGGTCTCTGCGGCCGCTACCGGTGTAGTATTGTTCTCGCTTTCCGTCAGCTTCATCGTGCCTACAATGTCCGCTAATGCCGCAATCTTATCATCTATTTGTCTCCTGTCCTCCGCCCCAGTCTGCTTCAATTGTTCTACTTGCTGTTCCAACGCGTGGATCGCTAAACTGTTGTCCGCTATTGTGTTGCTAACGGACGTGGGACAATGCGTTTCTGCCTCTTGGACCCTCGAGAGTACCTGCTGGTGCTCCCTTTGGCATTCTTCCCTCAGCTCTTGGAAATTCCTAAGTAGCCGTTCTTCGCTTTCTTTAGATTCGGCATCGCGACTCCGCTTGCTCTGTTCTAAGGCTTGCAGACGATCATCGATTTGTTCAAATGTACGGCCTAATTCTTTCATAATATCACTTTTTATTTCACTTGCCAGATTGTTTATTCTTTGTGAGATATCATCGGACACTCTCTGCATCGACTTGTCGACTTTATTTGTCTGCTGGATTAGTTTTTCGTCTATTTGTTCGCCTAGCTCGCGGATCGATTTTTCAGATTTCTGCGTCATTTGATCGCCTAGCTCTCGGATTGATTTTTCAGATTTCTGCGTCATTTGTTCCCCTAGCTCGCGGATCGATTTTTCGGATGATTCTTTTTGTTCTCGGAACGATTTTTCTGATTTCTGTGCGTTTTCTTTATTTTGTTGCAATAAGGCTTTCATGAGTTCTGCCAAATCATTTTGGTTAGTAGGAGGCAAATTAATTTGTGGCTCTGATGTGAGCCCGTTCGTGCTGTTCTGCATTTCGTCTGAAGTATTTCCCATTGCATTTTCGGAACCGCCCGACGCGTTAACATTCGAAATCAAATTATCCCCTTGGTCCATGTTGCTTAAGTTGTCGGACCGCTTACTTTTAGTTTGGTTACGTGTCTGCATTCGTTCAATTTATACCCAGTACGCAACACACTAATCACAGTAAATGTACCCCCCAAAAATTTCGACAGTTACACGAAAGGTACCCAACCTAGTACTCACTTTTTCACACGCAAAACAAATTTTTATCTTTGATCGAAACAGTGGAATTTACAAGCGAGAAAAAAAAAACCACACACACATATAAAACACACAAATATAGAAAACAAAACAACAAGACAAACAACACAACGCCGCTCAACAACGCAGTGAATCTTTAGAAAGTCTCCTCAGAAACAACGCAGAAGTTGTTTGAGCGCTGTAGGGAAAAAAAATTAAGATTATACAACACTTGCAATCTAACGTCTCAGAGATTCCAGAGTCTAGCGGAATCACAGAACAGGGTCGCCATGTGTAATATTGCTACATGAATTGTGCTATGCTGAGATCGGGTGCTAATAGTAGAATAAAAGCGGGTTAAAAGCTGTGAGCTGTCTGGGGAGGTTAATCTTGTATTACTAAGCAACTGTTTCATCAGGTATCTAGTCTAAGTTTACCAAATTCCCAAACAGACTAACATTGATTATAATCTTTTACAGTCATACAACAACCGGTAATATATCTATATATAAAAAAGGAGAATTTAAATAAAAAGAAAGAAATCAGTTTATATTTGGAAATTTATTTTAAAATTGTTCATTGAAATTTCAGCATATTATCCGTGAGTTATAACTGAGCTGGTGCCTTGTTTAAGGATTGTAAAAATGTGAGATTTTAATCTTACGGAACACATCAAATATGGAGCCAAGATTGGGAGACTGCATACAACCCTGCATTCACAAAACAACACCCAAAGAACGTTGAAACATAAGCAAGGAGAAGTTAACCACAACCAACAGATTCAGTTTTCACCCAAAGAAATTACGTTCGTAACACAATCCTGTCCGTCATGTAATTACCACACACTGGTATACTAAATTCATATTAACTCTTTGTAAAATCTTCCCAAAAGGAATAGCTGAAGGCTACTTTGATGATTACACCACATGCTCCACGTGGTCAACTTGGTTTACAGAAAGCGTATAACTCCACAGCAATTTTGATAATTAAAATAAATTCGATCGAAAGGCAATTGACAAAAGAAAAACCCTGAACTGGTTACTAACGTCTTATTATTAACCTGATGGGTCAAACAGTTATATAAGCACGTGGTACTGGTCTCGCAAAGTACACTCCACGTGGGTTGAACATAAAGAAAAGCATAAAGAAAAGTTGTTATATTGTAAAATATTGTCAAGACGAGACGTTATAATCACACAAGCATTCACATTTAAGATTGATGAACTTAGTTAGAGTTACTGATCAACACGTGGTTCCACTTTACTCACAAAGTAGTAGCAAAGCAACAACCGGAAACTAATATGAACTTCACACGAGAATTACACTACGCTGCAATTTAAGATAACCTTAGATATTTTAGAGCTAAACCCGAAATAAAGATGATTAAATTTTCAGTTACGCTGAACTTAACAAATCCATTGTCCTACGGACTTAGCAGACACGCGCTTAGCCGGAGATCTTACCACTTCAGACGCTCGCCACGGTCCCACAGCAACTGCCCTACAGCCGAGCGTGCTTCCTGAGGGTAGCTCACAAAGACCAACGGAAGTGGCCAGAGGGGCAGCTTCCTATACCAACATGACAACGGACGGACAGGACCATACTAAGGATAGAAACCTCTTTGCTTTTAGGAAGCGTAGCTACTTGTTCCGACGTTGGTCCTACTGTTCTCTAGCAGACAGCCTTGTCTGCTACCCTCAAGCATGCAACTAGAAATACATATGCTCATTCATCCTCTCACACAAAAGGGAAGGGGGATGACAGTATCTTATCATATACAGTATATAAAAGAAAGCGGATGTAGGTTCCGTATGAAACTGTGTGACATGAATTACATATAAGAATTACATATAAACTGTGCTTTAAAGTGTAGTAGTGTGACAGATCGTTCTTGTTTATGTGTAAAAGTAACACGTTCCACTGCTCAGTCTCCTCCCAGATAGTCAGAAACGCCACAGTAAATTTAGAAGAGGAATTTATTCCATAAATGACAACAGATTTAAGAAATTAAGCATGAAAGGAATCCAACAGAGACCTTTCAATATCAACAACATCTGTCGCCAGGTGAGGGTATCAATTAATTATCATTTATTCTAGAGAAGCTGCACGGTCATCCATGGTATCTGTTCTTTCGAGCACAGTTACTATCTTCATATATAGAGTACTAAATGGTTAAAATTTCATTCCATTCGGAACTGAAGTGTGTCATCAACATCAGTATAAAGTGTAACCCTGATGGATACAAATACGCGCTAGAATTTGTTGTGACATGCAAGGAAATAGCTTCCAAATGTCATCTTGAGGAAGAACTTTTCTTGACTACAATATCAGCTAATGAAGGCTCCCAGTTGGAGATTGAAAGTATAAGTCTCGCCACTGCACTCCAGACATGCTCCCTCGCTGACAAATCTGAGGACTAGGCAGGCCCTACATTCCTGGGGAGTAATACGGTTGAAATCCCCGCCGGGGCACCCAGGTTTAGGTTTCCCGTGATTTCCTTAATTGGTCTAGGGAAACGTTGGGATGGTTTCTCTGAAAAGGGCATGGCCGATTTCCTTCCCCATCCTTCTGTAATCTGAGCTTCTGCTCCGTCTCTAATGACATCACTGTCGAAGGGATTTAGCCTCTGATCTCCCTCTTTACACTCCTCAAGACATTTTGTGTTAACTGCAATGTGCGGTCTTGTGTTACCATACTGGAATATGCCGTTTGGTATCCTGATCCTCAAGAGTGCTGCAACATGGTTTACCACTCTTTCCACATTATAGAGAGTATTCAGCCTCCACTCTGCAATTAAAATATCAGTCCTGTTATCTTATTCAAGAGCAGTCATTCTAGAGGTGGAGAGGTATGGATCCCGAGAGTGGCTGCTTCCTTTGGCCTTCTACCAGGTCGTCTGAGGACTTTCTGTCCTCGATCTAACCGCCACAAACAGAAGGGAGGATCTTAGACAATGCCGGGCAATTTCTGTTTTCCCGGCGTATTTCTAACTTGTTAAACTCGTGGCTCACGTCATAAGTTCTTCGTGATATTTCAGCAAACAGACTTGCTGCCGTCTTCAGTGGGTCCTGATGACCGTTCCTCTGCCGGGTCTGCGGACTGGCGCTGTCCGTGCAGCCCCTGCGCAGGGGGGTGGGGTAGGGGGGGGGGGAGGGGGACATGATGCTTGATTTTGTAAGTTTTTTCCTTCGACCAGCAACACTCTAGCATAGCAACCACTGAATGTAATCTAAATTTAATTAGCCTACGTTTACAGCAATTTGGTATATCTCCGCTGTCCGGGGCGCCTCCAGACACGTCTTCGGCCTGGAATTCCATAATGGTCACAGAATTGTCTTCAGTAAAAAATGGTTCAAATGGCTCTGAGCACTATGGGACTTCACTGCTATCAGTCCCCTAGAACTTAGAACTACTTAAACCTAACTAACCTAAGGACATCACACACATCCATGCCCGAGGCAGGATTCGAATCTGCGACCGTAGCGGTCGCGCGATTCCAGACTGTAGCGCCTAGAACCGCTCGGCCACCCCAGCCGGCGAAGGGGTTATTGACTTGCTCAATTTGTTAAGCTCTCTCTCTCTCTCTCTCTCTCTCTCTCTCTCTCTCGCTCTGTTGAATAAATCATTCAATTGCATCTACGGATTTCCGTCCCAACTCCATAGTTCCTTCGTTGTCTGTCGTTAATTTTTTTCATCTTCAAAAATGGCTCTGAGCACTATGCGACTTAACTTCTGAGGTCATCAGTCGCCTAGAACTTAGAACTAATTAAACCTAACTAACCTAAGGACATCACACACATCCAAGCCCGAGGCAGGATTCGAACCTGCGACCGTAGCGGTCACGCGGTTCCAGACTGAAGCGCCTTTAACCGCACGGCCACACCGGCCGGCTTTCATCTTCTTAGAGTGTATTTCAAACAGGTGTTCCGATAAAGATAACGCATGACTTGTAAGCGGAACAGTTATGCTGCCCACATTTGTGTGCTGCGATCAACGCATAAGTCTGATTCGGATCATATAAAAGCCCGCAATTTGTAGCGCTCGGCCGTATAAGTTTCCGCTGGCGGGCGCCGGGGGAAGGCATAAACCAGCCGGCGCTACGTGCCCGCCCCGCCGCCTGAATTTGTTCAGATTATCGGACCGTGACCGGGATATTTCTCGGATGGGGCGCGGGATAGGATCCCTTACGTCATATTTCCTGGCCGCGATAGGCTGCCTCCCTCCCAGGTCTTGTCGGGGAAGAGAAGCGAGCGGGCGGCGTGCTCGCTGGAGGGCCTCGGGCCACGTGGGAGGGGGTGAAATACCACCGGCGTCCCTCCCCTACCCTTCCCCTAACACCTAACCTATCACACGCCGCACCGGCGCCACAACTCCCCACACTAAGTGCTCCCTGTGCCGTAAACACAAAGCGGTGATAGTTACAAATCTGAGCGTATGCAGACTTAGGCAAAAATAGGTACTTTGCGGTTAAGAACCTGCATCCTAGCGAATATCCGCCGTTACATTCTCGGATATCCGAATTAATCAGCACGTTACCGACCAAAAACTGTAGCACCAGAAGGGACAGCGAGTAACGAAAAACTACTTTTAAATCATTTATTTATAAAATCCACTTTTCTATTTTCACCCTTCTATATCAATTGGGTGCCCGCGATAACTGAACTTCGTTTGGTAATAGTCATACTGCCGAAACTGCGATGACGAATTTTGTAAGTAAATAATTGTAAAGGCAAAGGGGACCATAAAGTCCTTTAAAAATTGTGTGACTGTGAACCCCAACCACGGAAAGCTCCTCATTGCTATACTTCTCGAGCACTGTAGTGGTCGTTTGTCAGTAAAGTATCTGTCAAGTTTCAAACAACAGCTTATGTATCATTTGAGCGACACTTACTAAATGATATTGGGGGGCAGGCCGGAGTGGCCGAGCGGTTCTAGGCGCTACATTCTGGAACCACGCGACCGCTACGTTCGCAGGTTCGAATCCTGCCTCTGGCGTGGATGTGTGTGATGTCCTTAGGTTAGTTAGGTTTAAGTAGTTCTAAGTTCTAGGGGACTGATGACCTCAGATGTTAAGTCCCATAGTGCTCAGAGCCACTTGAACCACTTGATATTGAGGGGTCCATCCACAATAGCGAAGTGTCAGTGAGGAAGTAACATTTTCGACACAAGTCTCGTACCAAAGGCAGTCCACTGAACAGGTCGAAGACAGTCGATTTACTAATAGTTCGTTCTCGCTTCGCTTTCTCTCTTATCAGACAGCTCTGTTTCTTGCGAATCTGGAACGTGGTCCGATGGAACAGTGGTAGTAATGGCAGATTTGTCATCGCTTACGTAGAGCACAAAATCGTATGGAAGCAAATATCTCCTTGTAAAAAACAATTGTCTTAAACAGTGCAGCAGTAATTGACTAGCTTCTGCTACTGTTCTGCTACTACAATTAAGATAAAATTTTCTTCAACCTAGTAAATAAATTCAACAGTAAAAGTGTGGTGTGCGTACTGTAAGACCTTCGGTACACACACCATCAGATTATTTGACTTGTCGCTCTAACGAAGTAGGCGAGTGTCAGCAATTTGTCTCGTGGTCTTATCATGGCGTGTTTATCTTCTGCCGTTAGGTCAGACGATAGAAATGCCACTTGCTCGCTTAGAGTAGCAGATTGACGGTGACCAACTTTAAACAGAACTTTATTAATTTTCACACACATTTATTAAAATAATAACAATCATAAACCTTACTTAACTTGATTCTGGATGTAACAATCTGAAGTTCCTTTGGTCTTGGTACATTAATCTTATTCTCACATGTCTCTGATACTTGACAAAGTGTCTATACATTTCTCTTCATGGCTATGTACAGGAATATGGTAATCTTATTAGGTGCAGACTGAAACTTGACTATAGACTGGTACAGACTAATGCAGACTGACTAATCGGAGGTCTGTACTCTCGTTATAATACCTAAAGCGTTCAGGTATCACTGCGCGAGTGTGATCTGCGAGGGGAAAAGGTTCTAGGTTAGTAGCAATCTCATTGGCTGCGTTACATATTAATACGCGGATCGGCGGAAGCATAATTTGGTCCGTCTCTAAGGCAGCGCCATCTCGTAGTGCGGAGACGGACGAGCGCTGCGCCTGCACTGTTGTTGTGCTTAGCGGGGGCGCTCTATTGGGAAAGTTGTGTACGCGCTGACTACGCGGAACTATGTACAAAACAAAAAGATTCCTTACATAGACGAATTAGTCTCCATTTGGAATGGACAACTTATCGCTTGAAGAAAATGAGTTCGACGTATTTGTAAGCCAGTTGCTTTCCTGCTGAAAACCTTGGCATTCCTATTGGCTGTGGAGGCTCCACATCACATTAAAACGCTTCTAAACAGAATTCCTTTCGTAGCGTCTACAGCAACACTGTAGTGAACATAACGGAACAGGAAACACCGCGTTTTCTGCGATAGGTTGGCCATCACCTTATGCTTCTTCTAACGACAGTAACAATTTACGGTCTCTCGAATGTGAACAGAGCAAGAAGAGGCAACCCCCACCCCTCTCCTCCCACAATACATGGACAAGCACTACATGATTTCCATATATTTAAACTACAAACGGCACTAAGATAGGTAAAACGAAGAAACCAATATAATTTCATTCAATGGTTTTAAGACAGTCAGCAGCGCAAAATCTGCTTCATTAATGAGTGCTATCAGTCTAGATATTCGTTTGTTTAAATTTTATCTGATGTTATGTTCAAGGAACGTTGTATCTTCAATTAAGTTTCGTGTTTCCAGAAACTATTTGTGCGTCTTATCTTGTATATCCGATTAAAATAAATAATCCTTCAAGACGTATGACCTTGATGAGACTTGCAGTAACTTGTGTATGTACATCTACGTAATTACTCGGAAAGCCACGCTGCGTGATGTGGCGCAGGGTACCTCGTGTATCAGTGTCACTTCCCACCATTTCTGTTCAGTCGTTAATGGTGAGTCCGAAGACGATTGGGGGAAGGTCTGCGTGCGAGCGCGAACACCTCTATTTTTACAACCATGGTCTTTTCGCAAGACATACCTAGAAAGAAGCAACTTGTTAGTCGGCTCTTCTCGGAACGTACGTTCTCAGAATTTTTACAGTCAGCCACATCATGATGCGGAGGTCCTCTCTTGTAGAGTCTGGCACCCGAGTTGGATGAGCATCTCTGCGACGCTATCGCGCTTGGTAAACGAACCCGTGACGATACGCGCTGCTCTTCTTTGGATCTTCTCCATTTCCTTTGTCAGTCCTATCTGATACGATCGCAGACTGACGAGGAATATCGAACTATCGGTCGAACAAGGGTTTTGTAAACTACTTTCTTCGTATATGGACTACACTTCCTCAGGATTCTCCTGTGAATTTCAGTCTGGTATTTGCCGGCCGCGGTGGTCTAGAGGTTCTAGGCGCTCAGTCCGGAACCGAGGGACTGCTACGGTCGCAGGTTCGAATCCTGCCTCGGGCATGGATGTCTGTGATGTCCTTAGGTTAGTTAGGTTTAAGTAGTTCTAAGTTCTAGGGGACTGATGACCACAGATGTTAAGTCCCATAGTGCTCAGAGCCATTTGAACCATTTTGAACCATTTGCTTTACCTGCGATTTTGTTTTGTATGGTTGTTCCACTTTACCTCTATACCTACAACTACGTGATTACTCTGCAATTCACATTTAAGTGCTTGGCAGAGGGCCGATAACACCATTGTCAGATTCTCTCTTCACTGTTCGACTTACTAGTAGCACTTGCCAGGAAAGAACACGTAAATATTTCTGTGATAGCTCTGATTCCTCTTCTTTTATTTCGATGGCCATGTCCCCCTGTCTAAGTGGGAGTCGACGAAATATATTAGCTTTCGTAAGAGAAATTTGGTAATTGAATTGTATGAAAAGATCTCGCTGCAGCGAAAAAGGCCTTTTCGATACAGAAACAGCCAAACTAGCAAGATTTTAAAAAAAATGGTTCAGATGGCTCTGAACGCTATGAGACTTAACTTCTGAGGTCATCAGTCCCCTAGAACGTAGAACTACTTAAACCTAACTAACATAAGGACATCACACACATCCATGCCGGAGGCAGGATTCGAATCTGCGACCGTAGCGGTCGCGCGGTTCCAGACTGTAGCGCCTAGAACCGATCGGCCACCCCAGCCCGCCTAGCAAGATTCAATATTTATTTAATTGATGACTAGTTTTGGGTTATCTGAATCCTTTTGCGCGTCATGGAGACAGGCGAAACAGTATATAGAACATGCCAATATTATACATGTAATTGTAGCAAAGTCAAGTTTAACCATGATCAGTGGCTTGGTTGTACGTATACGTACAATCTTGTCGTAGTTTATATTCTATTTCGGAAACTACTTTTTTTTCCTGTCTGGATGATTTAAAAATGAGTTCAGGTTACGCGAAGCTAGAAATCAATTAAGTAAAAAGTGTGTCTTGCAAATTTTGTAGTTTCTGTATCGAACTGTTTAACACAAATAGCTCTCCTGCAATTAATCCAGCTTGCACGAAGTCCATGAAAAACGCCCTTCTTTAATGAGCCACCCCAACTGGAGTGTTATATCCGTGACACTCTCACACCTGTTAAGCAAAAATACAGAACTTCGAATTTTTCGATGTCCTTCGTCAGTTCTATTTGGTAAGGATTCTATACCGCACGGAAACTCGAGAAAAGGACTGGGAGGATTAGTG
The DNA here is from genome assembly GCF_021461395.2 of Schistocerca americana. Taxonomy (NCBI): domain Eukaryota; kingdom Metazoa; phylum Arthropoda; class Insecta; order Orthoptera; family Acrididae; genus Schistocerca; species Schistocerca americana. The sequence continues at coordinate 630,261,997 of NC_060123.1, read as the reverse complement.
TAGGCAATCTCTTTAGTAGATCTGTTACATTTGCTAAGGGTTCTGCCAATGAAACACAGTATATAGATCTTTTGCCACAACATTTTTCTGTATGATGGTTCAAATTTAAGCTGTTTGCAACTGTAATCGTTAGGTATTCACAGCTTCAAAGACCATGGGTAAAAAGTTGGAGAAACAGTTTACCTCCTTAGTTGAAATATGAATATCAAGTTTCTGAAACATCATCCAGCAGCAAGAAATTATAACTTTGACTGTAACTTTGTTTTTGCAGATGTGACTTATCTTAGATGAATATTAATACATCGTATTCTACCTTGTAATTTCTTAAGAGAAAAGTGAAAAAAATACATAACATTCAGAAAGAGAAAATGTGTGCTTTTGATTCTTTAAGAAGTACTTTGGAGAATATATGCGACGATTTCATCTGTAAACTGCTAGTAGTAGGTGTAAGGCCATGTTACGAGAGAGGACAAGGCCCCCGGCCCTACAAAGATAGTTACAATGGCTCTATGGAGCGGTTGCCTTTGTGCAAGCTCGCAGACGCAACTCTTGGGTAAATACACTCCTGGAAATGGAAAAAAGAACACATTGACACCGGTGTGTCAGACCCACCATACTTGCTCCGGACACTGCGAGAGGGCTGTACAAGCAATGATCACACGCACGGCACAGCGGACACACCAGGAAGCGCGGTGTTGGCCGTCGAATGGCGCTAGCTGCGCAGCATTTGTGCACCGCCGCCGTCAGTGTCAGCCAGTTTGCCGTGGCATACGGAGCTCCATCGCAGTCTTTAACACTGGTAGCATGCCGCGACAGCGTGGACGTGAACCGTATGTGCAGTTGACGGACTTTGAGCGAGGGCGTATAGTGGGCATGCGGGAGGCCGGGTGGACGTACCGCCGAATTGCTCAACACGTGGGGCGTGAGGTCTCCACAGTACATCGATGTTGTCGCCAGTGGTCGGCGGAAGGTGCACGTGCCCGTCGACCTGGGATCGGACCGCAGCGACGCACGGATGCACGCCAAGACCGTAGGATCCTACGCAGTTCCGTAGGGGACCGCACCGCCACTTCCCAGCAAATTAGGGACACTGTTGCTCCTGGGGTATCGGCGAGGACCATTCGCAACCCTCTCCATGAAGCTGGGCTACGGTCCCGCACACCTTTAGGCCGTCTTCCGCTCACGCCCCAACATCGTGCAGCCCGCCTCCAGTGGTGTCGCGACAGGCGTGAATGGAGGGACGAATGGAGACGTGTCGTCTTCAGCGATGAGAGTCGCTTCTGCCTTGGTGCCAATGATGGTCGTATGCGTGTTTGGCGCCGTGCAGGTGAGCGCCACAATCAGGACTGCATACGACCGAGGTACACAGGGCCAACACCCGGCATCATGGTGTGGGGAGCGATCTCCTACACTGGCCGTACACCACTGGTGATCGTCGAGGGGACACTGAATAGTGCACGGTACATCCAAACCGTCATCGAAGCCATCGTTCTACCATTCCTAGACCGGCAAGGGAACTTGCTGTTCCAACAGGACACTGCACGTCCGCATGTATCCCGTGCCACCCAACGTGCTCTAGAAGGTGTAAGTCAACTACCCTGGCCAGCAAGATCTCCGGATCTGTCCCCCATTGAGCATGTTTGGGACTGGATGAAGCGTCGTCTCACGCGGTCTGCACGTCCAGCACGAACGCTGGTCCAACTGAGGCGCCAGGTGGAAATGGCATGGCAAGCCGTTCCACAGGACTACATCCAGCATCTCTACGATCGTCTCCATGGGAGAATAGCAGCCTGCATTGCTGCGAAAGGTAGATATACACTGTACTAGTGCCGACATTGTGCATGCTCTGTTGCCTGTGTCTATGTGCCTGTGGTTCTGTCAGTGTGATCATGTGATGTATCTGACCCCAGGAATGTGGCAATAAAGTTTCCCCTTCCTGGGACAATGAATTCACGGTGTTCTTATTTCAATTTCCAGGAGTGTATAAACAGACCGGTCGATAAACTCAAAGCGGTGTGTAATGGATAAGAATCTTACAGTGAGAAGTGACAGGCAGTGGGAGTGAAATTAGTTTCTTGTTTAGCTTGGTGAGTGAGCCAATGTTATCACGGTTACAGTGTTGAAACTAGGCGTTATAAGCCGTGACTCTGCTCCTGCGTAGAACCTACGTGAGGTCTTTAATTTCCACCAAGCACGGAGGTGGAGGGCTATCAAAGTAAATTACAACCTATGCTCTCGACCCCCTTTTTCTCTTTTAACGTATCACAGACGCCGGCAATTGTAATGAAAATGAAATGATCGGATGACATTGATGACCGGGAGTCCTCACCTGGGGAAGTTTGGCCGACGAGCTGCAAGTCCCTTCGGTGGACGTCATATTCGGCGACTTGCGTGTCGATGATGACGAAATGATGATGAGGACAACACAACACTCTCAGCCTTCAGTAGAGAATATCGCTGACCCGGCCGGGAGTCGAGCCCGGAAGTCAGATACTCTGGCCACTCAGCTGAGGGAGTGGACTGCAGTTGTAACAGTAAATGATTTAATAAAATAACAATACTAATAATAATAATAATAATAATAACTTATTTATACCGATTTAGCATGACTTACAAGTAGCTGTAATTCAGAAAACTACACCATTTGAGAAGCATTCGTCCGAACGCTTGGTCCACCTCTTTACTTCATTCGTCAATGTGTCTTTCTGCTAAGCGAAGGTCCCCGATTCGATTCCCGGTGTCGTCAGAGAGTTTTCCTTGGTGGGAGTCTAAGTCTCGTGAGGCCTACTGAGGAGCTACTTCAATGGGAAGGTGCGGCTCCAACGTCCAGAAAGCCGACAATGACCGGGAGAGCGGTATGCTGACAACATGACACTCCATACCGCAACTCATGAAGCCATTGGCAGAGGATGACACGGCGGTCAGTCGGTTCCGACTGGCGCATCAGGGCCAGAAGGCGCAGCTGCCTTTTATGTCCGAAAACATCAGAAGCAAATGTGTCATGTAACTGATTTAAGGGCTGTAATAGCAACAGTCTATCATAAATTCGCAAATATCTAAATCTACGCAGTATAATATCTGTATGTTCAATGGCCGTGAGCACTATTTCATTTAGAACTGTGACTATGGATAACAGTTTTAAAATAAATATTTTAAAATTACCAAGGACTCTATACATTATTTAACCGTCATGTAAGCAAACACGGGCTCGGTGATTGATCAGCGACCCTACGACAAAGCCACCGAGTTTTGTTATCCTACTGGAAAATGTCCAAGTTACGTAGTTGGTATGCTGTTGTTACATCACGACGAATGAAATTCGGGACACTGTACAACCCGAAGCATTAAAATCTTCACGGTTTTCGTAATGACTACGCATTTCACTCCGTGATCCTTTTATTTCAAGATTCGATATAAGTTGTGAGTGTTACGGTAAGCATTGACCTCAAACCACGCCGTCGAAAGTGCCTTGTCACGGTAAAAATGGCTCTGAGCACTATGAGACTTAACTTCTGAGGTCATCAGTCGCCTAGAACTTAGAACTAATTAAACCTAACTAACCTAAGGACATCACACACATCCATGCCCGGGGCAGGATTCGAACCTGCGACCGGAGCGTGTCACGGTTCTCTCGGCTCCACCCCCCCCCCCCCCCCCCACCCGGAGTTTTGAGTCCTCCCTCTGGCATGGGTGTGTGTGTGTGTGTGTGTGTGTGTGTGTGTGTGTGTGTGTGGTGTGTCTGTGTTGGTCACAAAGGAACTTACCAGTATCACCATCACATTGAGGAGGGACGTAAGAGGGTGAGTGTTAAATGTCTACTACATACTGAGGTGACAGAAGTCAGGGAATAGCGATATGCTCACAAACAAATGGCGGTAGTATGGCATAAACAAAGTATAAAACGGCGGTGCATTGACGGAGCTGTTAATTGTACTCATTTGATTCATATGAAAACATTTCCGACGTGGTTGTGGCCACTCGACGAGAGTTGATAGACTGTGAAAGCGGAATACTCCAGCGCCTTAAACCGCTCGGCTAATCCCGCGGGGCAAGGAGTTCAATATTTCGAGATCCACGGTGTCAGTGCCAAGAATACACAAATTTCAGGTACCTCACCACGGACAGCGCAGTACCGACACACTTGACTTTGCGACCGATAGCAGCGTCGTTTGCGTAATGTTGTCAGTGGTAACATACAAGCAACAAAATGTTTCAAATGGGTCTAAGCACTATGGTGCTTAACATCTGAGATCACCACTCCCCTAGACTTAGAACTGCTTAAACCTAACTAACCTAAGGACATCACACATAGTGGTACACAGATAGTGGTACAATAAGTACCCTCCGCCACACACCGTAAGGTGGCTCGCGGAGTATAGATGTAGATGTAAATGTAGAATTCGAACCTGCGACCGTAGCAGCAGCGTGGTTCCGGACGGAAACGCCTAGAACCGCTCGGCCACAACGGCCGCCTACGAGTAAAACTGCGTGAAATAACAGCAGAAATCGATGTGGGACGGTACGACGAAGGTATCCATTAGGACAGAGTGGCGAAATTTGGCGTTAATGAGATGTGCCAGCAGACGACTGACGCGAGTGCCTTTGCTAACAGCACGACATCGCCTGCGGAGCGCCCCTTTCGACTCGTGACCATATCGGTTGGATCCTAAACGAATGGTAAACAGTAGCCTGGTCAGATGGGTTCCGATTTCAGTTGGTAAGAGCTGATGGTAGGGTTGGAGTGTGGCGCAGACCCCACGAAGCCATGGAACCAAGTTGTCAACAAAGCAGAGTGCAAGCTGGTGGTGGTTCCATAATGGTGTGGGCTGTGTTTACGTGGAATGGACTGGGTCCTCTGGTCCAACTGAACCGATCAATGAGTGGAAATACGAGGGCAGTTCAATAAGTAATGCAACACATTTTTTTTCTGAAACAGGGGTTGTTTTATTCAGCATTGAAATACACCAGGTTATTCCCCAATCTTTTAGCTACACACTATTTTTCAACGTAATCTCCATTCAATGCTACGGCCTTACGCCACCTTGAAATGAGGGCCTGTATGCCTGCACGGTACCATTCCACTGGTCGATGTCGGAGGCAACGTCGTACTGCATCAATAACTTCATCATCATCCGCGTAGTGCCTCCCACGGATTGCGTCCTTCATTGGGCCAAACATATGGAAATCAGACGGTGCGAGATCGGGGCTGTAGGGTGCATGAGGAAGAACAGTCCACTGAAGTTTTGTGAGCTCCTCTCGGGTGCGAAGACTTGTGTGAGGTCTTGCGTTGTCATGAAGAAGGAGAAGTTCGTTCAGATTTTTGTGCCTACGAACACGCTGAAGTCGTTTCTTCAATTTCTGCAGAGTAGCACAATACACTTCAGAGTTGATCGTTTGACCATGGGGAAGGACATCGAACAGAATAACCCCTTCAGCGTCCCAGAAGACTGTAACCATGACTTTACCGGCTGAGGGTATGGCTTTAAACTTTTTCTTGGTAGGGGAGTGGGTGTGGCGCCACTCCATTGATTGCCGTTTTGTTTCAGGTTCGAAGTGATGAACCCATGTTTCATCGCCTGTAACAATCTTTGACAAGAAATTGCCACCCTCAGCCACATGACGAGCAAGCAATTCCGCACAGATGGTTCTCCTTTGCTCTTTATGGTGTTCGGTTAGACAACGAGGGACCCAGCGGGAACAAACCTTTGAATATCCCAACTGGTGAACAATTGTGACAGCACTACCAACAGAGATGTCAAGTTGAGCACTGAGTTGTTTGATGGTGATCCGTCGATCATCTCGAACTAGTGTGTTCGCACGCTCCGCCATTGCAGGAGTCACAGCTGTGCACGGCCGGCCCGCACGCGGGAGATCAGACAGTCTTGCTTGACCTTGCGGCGATGATGACACACGCTTTGCCCAACGACTCACCGTGCTTTCGTCCACTGCCAGATCACCGTAGACATTCTGCAAGCGCCTATGAATATCTGAGATGCCCTGGTTTTCCGCCAAAAGAAACTCGATCACTGCCCGTTGTTTGCAACGCACATCCGTTACAGACGCCATTTTAACAGCTCCGTACAGCGCTGCCACCTGTCGGAAGTCAATGAAACTATACGAGACGAAGCGGGAATGTTTGAAAATATTCCACAAGAAATTTCCGGTTTTTTCAACCAAAATTGGCCGAGAAAAAAAATGTGTTGCATTACTTATTGAACTGCCCTCGTAGTTATGTTAGGCTACTTGGAGACCATTTTCAGCCAGTCACGATCTTCATGTTCCCAAACAATTATGGAATTTTTATGGATGACATGTCGCCGGGCCACAGTTGTTTGAGGCTGGTTTGAATAAAAATCTGGACAGTTCGAGAGACTCATTTGGCCACCGATCGAACGTTTATGGGACGTAATCGTGATATAAATTCATACACAAAATCCTGCACCGGCAAAACTTTCGCAGTTATGGACAGCTATAAAGGCAGCCTGGCTAAATATTTCTGCAGGGGTTTCGAACGATTTGTTGAGTAAATCTCACGTCGAGTTGCTGCACTGTGCCGCTCAAAAGAAGGTCAGACACGATACTGTGAGGTACTCCATGACTTCTGTTGCCTCAGTGTACATCCATGCATGTGCGTAGATAATGACGGTATAAATTACACACAGGGATAACAAAGTTACGTGAAACCAGATTATAGAGTTGTTAAAGAAGGGAAAGCAGAAAGGTGGAAGGGGTATATAGAGGGTCTATACAAGGGCGATGTACTCGAGGACAATATTATGGAAATGGAAGAGAATGTAGATGAAGATGAAATGGGAGATACGATACTGCGTGAAGAGTTTGACAGAGCACTGAAAGACCTGAGTCGTAACAAGGACCCGGGAGTAGACAACATTCCATTAGAACTACTGACGAACGCATCTCGTGGTCGTGCGGTAGCGTTCTCGCTTCCCACGCCCGGGTTCCCGGGTTCGATTCCCGGCGGGGTCAGGGATTTTCTCTGCCTCGTGATGGGTGGGTGTTGTGTGCTGTCCTTAGGTTAGTTCGGTTTAAGTAGTTCTAAGTTCTAGGGGACTGATGACCATAGATGTTAAGTCCCATAGTGCTCAGAGCCATTTGAACCATTTAGAACTACTGACAGCCTTGGGAGAGCCAGTCCTGACAAAACTCTACCATCTGGTGAGCAAGATGTACGAGACAGGCGAAATACCCTCAGACTTCAAGAAGAATATAATAATTCCAATCCCAAAGAAAGCAGGTGTTGACAGGTGTGAAAATTACCGAACTATCAGTTTAATAAGTCACAGCTGCAAAATACTAACGCGAATTCTTTACAGACGAATGGAAAACTGGTAGAAGCCGACCTAGGGGAAGATCAGGTTGGATTCCGTAGAAATGTTGGAACACGTGAGGCAATACTGACCTTACGACTTATCTTAGAAGAACGATTAAGGAAAGGCAAGCCTACTTTTCTAGCATTTGTAGACTTGGAGAAAGCTTTTGACAATGTTGACTGGAATACTCTTTTTCAAATTCTAAAGGTGGCAGGGGTAAAATACAGGGAGCGAAAGGCTATTTACAATTCTTACAGAAACCAGATGGCAATTATAAGAGTCGAGGGGCACGAAAGGGAAGCAGTGGTTGGGAAGGGAGTGAGACAGGGTTGTAGCCTCTCCCCGATTCTATTCAATCTGTATACTGAGCAAGCAGTAAAGGAAACAAAAGAAAAACTCCGAGTAGGTATTAAATTCCATGGAGAAGAAATAAAAACTTTGAGGCTCGCCGATGACATTGTAATTCTGTCAGAGAGAGCAAAGGACTTGGAAGAGCAGTTGAACGGAATGGACAGTGTCTTGAAAGGAGAACATAAGATGAACATAAACAAAAGCAAAACGAGGATAATGGAATGTAGTCGAATTAAGTCGGGTGATGCTGAGGGAATTAGATTAGGAAATGAGACACTTAAAATAGTAAAGGATTTTTGGTATTTGGGGAGCAAAATAACTGATGATGGTCGAAGTAGAGAGGACATCAAATGTAGACTGGCAATGGCAAGGAAAGCGTTTCTGAAGAACAGAAATTTGTTAACATCGAGTATAGATTTAAGTGTCAGGGAGTTGTTTCTGAAAGTGTTTGTATGGAGTGTACCCATGTATGGAAGTGAAACATGGACGAAGAATAGCTTGGACAAGAAGAGAATAGAAGCTTTCGAAATGCGGTGCTACAGAAGAATGCTGAAGATTACATGGGTAGATCACATAACTAATGAGGAGGTATTGAATAGAATTGGGGAGAAGAGGAGTTTGTGGCACAACCTGACTAGAAGAAGGGATCGGTTGGTAGGACATGTTCTGAGGCATCAAAGGATCACCAATTTGCTACTGGAGGGCAGCGTGGAGGGTAAAAATCGTAGAGGGAGACCAAGAGATGAATACACTAAGCAGATTCTGAAGGATGTAGGGTGCACTAAGTACTGGGAGATTAAGCAGCTTGCACAGGATAGAGTAGCATGGAGAGGTGCATCAAACCAGTCTCAGGACTGAAGATCACAACAACAACAACAACAATGTTCAAACACGCTCGTTATGCTGTTTATTTTCCAGTTGACGCAAACAAAACGGGTCTGCCACGCTATTATAGTCCTGTAGCAGATCACTGAAGTAGCGGCAGCAGTGGTAAAAATAAGACAGCCGACGCGACCTGCGCCGGCATGTACAAGTAGGGTTAGCATCAACAACTTATAGACATAGTGCCCCCTTCTTGCTGCTACAAAACTATTTTCGCCTTTTTTTTTTTTTTTTTTTTTTTTTTTTCTTGTCTACTGACTGGTTTGATGCGGCCCGCCACGAATTCCTGTCCTGTGCTAACCTCTTCATCTCAGAGTAGCACTTGCAACCTACGTCCTCAATTATTTGCTTGACGTATTCCAATGTCTGTCTTCCTCTACAGTTTTTGCCCTCTACAGCTCCCTCTAATACCATGGAAGTCATTCCCTTATGTCTTAGCAGATGTCCTATCATCCTGTCCCTTCTCCTTATCAGTGTTTTCCACATATTCCTTTCCTCTCCGATTCTGCGTAGAACCTCCTCATTCCTTACCTTATCAGTCCACCTAATTTTCAACATTCGTCTATAGCACCACATCTCAAATGCTTCGATTCTCTTCCGGTTTTCCCACAGTCCACGTTTCACTACCATACAATGCTGTACTCCGGACGTACATCCTCAGAAATTTCTTCCTCAAATTAAGGCCGGTATTTGATATTAGTAGACTTCTCTTGGCCAGAAATGCCTTTTTTGCCATAGCGAGTCTGCTTTTGATGTCCTCCTTGCTCCGTCCGTCATTGGTTATTTTACTGCCTATGTAGCAGAATTCCTTAACTTCATTGACTTCGTTACCATCAATTCTGATGTTAAGTTTCTCGCTGTTCTCATTTCTACTACTTCTCATTACCTTCGTCTTTCTCCGATTTACTCTCAAACCATACTGCGTACTCATTAGACTGTTCATTACGTTCAGCAGATCATTTAATTCTTCTTCACTTCACTCAGGATAGCAATGTCATCAGCGAATCGTATCACTGATATCCTTTCACCTTGAATTTCAATTCCACTCCTGAACCTTTCTTTTATTTCCGTCATTGCTTCCTCGATGTACAGATTGAAGAGTAGGGGCGAAAGGCTACAGCCTTGTCGTACACCCTTCTTAATACGAACACTTCGTTCTTGATCGTCCACTCTTATTATTCCCTCTTGGGTGTTGTACATATTGTATATGACCCGTCTCTCCCTATAGCTTACCCCTACTTTTTTCAGAATCTCGAACAGCTTGCACCATTTTATATTGTCGAACGCTTTTTCCAGGTCGACAAATCCTATGAACGTGTCTTGATTTTTCTTTAGCCTTGCTTCCATTATTAGCCGTAACGTCAGAATTGCCTCTCTCGTCCCTTTACTTTTCCTAAAGCCAAACTGATCGTCAACTAGCGCATTCTCAATTTTCTTTTCCATTCTTCTGTATATTATTCTTGTAAGCAGCTTCGATGCATGAGCTGTTAAGCTGATTGTGCGATAATTCTCGCACTTGTCAGCTCTTGCCGTCTTCGGAATTGTGTGGATGATGCTTTTCCGAAAGTCAGATGGTATATCACCAGACTCCATATATTCTACACACCAACGTGAATAGTCGTTTTGTTGCCACTTCCCCCAATGACTTTAGAAATTCTGAAGGAATGTTATCTATCCCTTCTGCCTTATTTGACCGTAAGTCCTCCAAAGCTCTTTTAAATTCCGATTCTAATACTGGATCCCCTATCTCTTCTAAATCGACTCCTGTTTCTTCTTCTATCACATCAGACAAATCTTCACCCACATAGAGGCTTTCAATGTATTCTTTCCACCTATCTGCTCTCTCCTCTGCATTTAACAGTGGAATTCCCGTTGCACTCTTAATGTTACCACCGTTGCTTTTAATGTCACCAAAGGTTGTTTTGACTTTCCTGTATGCTGAGTCTGTCCTTCCGACAATCATATCTTTTTCGATGTCTTCACATTTTTCCTGCAGCCATTTCGTCTTAGCTTCCCTGCACTTCCTATTTGTTTCATTCCTCAGCGACTTGTATTTCTGTATTCCTGATTTTCCCGGAACATGTTTGTACTTCCTCCTTTCATCAATCAACTGAAGTATTTCTTCTGTTACCCATGGTTTCTTCGCAGCTACCTTCTTTGTATCTATGTTTTCCTTCCCAACTTCTGTGATGGCCCTTTTTAGAGATGTCCATTCCTCTTCAACTGTACTGCCTACTGCGCTATTCCTTATTACTGTATCTATAGCGTTAGAGAACTTCAAACGTATCTCGCCATTCCTTAGTATTTCCGTATCCCACTTCTTTGCGCATTGATTCTTTCTGACTAATGTCTTGAACTTCAGCCTCTTCTTCATCACTACTATATTGTGATCTGAGTCTATATCTGTTCCTAGGTACGCCTTACAATCCAGTATCTGATTTCGGAATCTCTGTCTGACCATGATGTAATCTAATTGAAATCTTCCCGTATCTCCCGGCCTTTTCCAATTATACCTCCTCCTCTTGTGATTCTTGAACAGGGTATTCGCTATTACTAGCTGAAACTTGTTACAGAGCTCAATTAGTCTTTCTCCTCTTTCATTCCTTGTCCCAAGCCCATATTCTCTTGTAACCTTTTCTTCTACTCCTTCCCCTGCAACTGCATTCCAGTCGCCCATGACTATTAGATTTTCGTCCCCCTTTACGTACTGCATTACCCTTTCAGTATCCTCATACACTTTCTCTATCTGTTCATCTTCAGCTTGCGACGTCGGCAAGTATACCTGAACTATCGTTGTCGGTGTTGGTCTGCTGTCGATTCTGATTAGAACAACCCGGTCACTGAACTGTTCACAGTAACACACCCTCTGCCCTACCTTCCTATTCATAACGAATCCTACACCTGTTATACCATTTTCTGCTGCTGTTGATATTACCCGATACTCATCTGACCAGAAATCCTTGTCTTCCTTCCACTTCACTTCACTGACCCCTACTATATCTAGATTGAGCCTTTGCATTTCCCTTTTCAGATTTTCTAGTTTGCCTACCACGTTCAAGCTTCTGACATTCCGCGCCCCGACTCGTAGAACGTTATCCTTTCGTTGATTATTCAATCTTTTTCTCATGGTAACCTCCCCCTTGGCAGTCCCCTCCCGGAGATCCGAATGGGGGACTATTCCGGACTCTTTTGCCAATGGAGAGATCATCATGACACTTCTTCAATTACAGGCCACATGTCCTGTGGATACACGATACGTGTCTTTAATGCAGTGGTTTCCATTGCCTTCTGCATTCTCATATCGTTGATCATTGCTGATTCTTCCGCCTTTAGGGGCAATTTCCCACCCCTAGGACAAGAGAGTGCCCTGAACCTCTATCCGCTCCTCCGCCCTCTTTGACAAGGCCGTTGGCAGAATGTGACTGCTGATTATTTATCAAAATTTAGGCAGTGGCGGGGATCGAACCCGGGACCGAAGACGTTTTGATTATGAATCAAAGACGCTACCCCTTTTTTTTATCCGTTGTTGATCGATGTTTTTGGTCGTTGCGGACGTCACATGACATCCGGTCAAGTTCGTTTTGTTGATCCTTCCACTCAGTTTTTTTATTACAGAGGCCAACCAGCTCTCTGACCTAACACGCTGAGCTACCGTGCCGGCTAGCCCCTAGACCACTGGTCTAATGACGGAAATACAGAGTGCGTTCTTCAGCACTCGACACTTGCCTAGCTACTAAACTCTGCCAGACCAGTGTTCTCTCCGCGCGTTCTCGTTTAGTGGAACTGGTAAATCTCTCGCCGATGGACCAGATCGCTATCCTGGCGTGAACCGCCCTGAGAGGACAGTACCGTGTCGTTTGTTGCACGGCGGCAGCACCCACTATATACCGGCTACCTGCTTCGGCCAGGTGCGCTAAACAGGAGCGAGCAGGTCCCAGCGGTGGACCTGCTGCGGCTACGGGCGACCAATTGCGTCGCCGGAGGTAGGGGTGGGGGAAGGCAATTCCCTTGATCGCCATTCGTTATTGTTTTAGCGGCGCGGAGCGGCGTCCGGTCCCGGAAGCAGTAAATAGGAGCGGAGCCGCGTCTATTGAGCCGGCCACCGGGGGCCCGAGCAGTCGCGCCACGCCGCGCGACGCTTTATTAAGGCCGTGTTTCAGCGCCGCGCCTGAAATACGCCGGCTGGCGCCGCCCACCCTCCGCCACGCACTCCGAGCTCCTCGGCGGGCGCTTCCGGCCCATACGTTACGGGGCGACCGGCTCCGCCTTCGTCGCCGCCGCGGCGGGAAATAAAAAGACTCCCGTCACCCGGAAAAATGAGTGCTGATCGACGACCTTGAATAAAACGACCCGCGAAACACAGGAGCTCGCGTGGTAAATAGCTTTGTAAGGGGGACCGCGGGAACATTCCTCTCGTGGCTACCATGGTTTTCGTCCACACGTCTTCACTAAATTTTGTTTCACACAGAGTGCAGAGTTCCGTAGAAAGATACAAGCCTTGGTTTTGCAGTGCTGGTGTCAGTGGACGCTACTGCGAAGAACTGAATTTTGAGACCGTTGCCATACTGTTGTTGTTGTGGTCTTGTCTGAAGGCTGATTTGATGCAGTTCTTCACGTTCCATCTAAATGTGCATACATTTTCTGCAAATCATAATATAGGGAATGGCGGAGTAATTGCTTTTCCTGTCCCAGTCGCCATTGGAGCGAGGGGAAAGCGACTGTCTTTATGCGTCTGTACGAGTCCAAGTCTCACTCATTCGGTTTTTTTGCTAGTTTACGCTGGCGCCAGCACAACATGCGGCACAGAGGTTACAATAAGATCAGATAAGATAACTCTGAGCACTATGAGACTTAACATCTGAGGTCATCAGTCCCCTAGAACTTAGAAATACTTAAACCTAATCAACCTAAGGTTATCACACACATCCATGCCAGAGGCAGGATTCGAACCTGCGAACGTACAGCGGTCGCGCGGTTCCAGACTGAAGCGCCTAGAGCCGCTCGGCCACACTGGCCGGCTACAAGAAGATCGATGGAGGCCAAACACAGACTCACTGGAAACGCTCCGACAACACACTCTCGGCCGCCAGGAATTAGGATCGCCGCCGCGGACCAGAGGACCAGTTAGTTCGAGTTAGTTCAGTTAGATCGAGTTAGTTAAAGACTGTTGCACCTGGTGAGTTCCAGTATGTCACCGAGTAGGAGCCGCAGACTTTGCCTCTAGCACAGAGACAGGCAGCAATAGCAACCTTATAGTGTACATTGCAGACTTCTACTTCACCGACCGTGAGGCTAAAGTGGACTATACTCATGCTCATAAATTAAGGATAATTGCAGAATGTGGTGCCACACAACGTGGCACTACACAAAACTGGCGCTAACAGCATAGGCACATAGGAAACACACATGACACACATCTGTAAGTCCACGGTATTGGTGGTAAGTTGAGAAAACCGCCCCGAAACACATGTGCTACAGAACGCCACTGTTTCCTGCGCGTGTACCCCGATATCAATATGGGGAAATGGTCACCATGCACACGTACACAGATCGCACAACGGGTTGGCATAATCTGGATCAGGTGGTCGAGCAGCTGCTGGGGTATAGCCTCCCATTCTTGCACCAGTGCCTGTCGGAGCTCCTGAAGTGTCGTAGGTGTTTGAAGACGTGCAGCGATAGGTCGACCGAGAGCTCAGACGTGCTCGATGGGGTTTAGGTCTGGAGAACAGGCAGGACACTCCATTCGCCTGATATCTTCTGTTTCAAGATACTCCTCCACGATGGCAGCTCAGTGGGGCCGTGCGTTATCATCCATCAGGAGGAAGGTGGGACCCACTGCACCCCTGAAAAGGCGGACATACTGGTGCAAAATGACGTCCCTATACGCCTGACCTGTTACAGTTCCTCTGTCAAATACATGCAGGGGTGTACGTGCACCAATCATAATCCCACACCACACCATCCAACAACGACCCCCCTTTCAAGGACATTAAGGGGTCGGTATCTGGTTCCTGGTTCACGCCAGATGAAAACTCTGTGAGAATCACTGTGCAGACTATACCTGGATTCGTCTGTGAACATAACCTGGGACCACTGTTCCAATGAACTTGTACTGTGTTCTTGACACCAGGCTTTACGGGCTTTCCTGTGACGCAGTGAAATGCACCCTGCAGGTCACCTGGCGAATAAACCCTGTCTGTTCAGTCGTCTGCAGACTGTGTGTCTGGAGGCAACTGTTCCAGTGGCTGCGGTAAGGTTCCGAGCGAGGCTATCTACAGCACTCGATGGCTGTCTGCGGGCACTGATGATGAGATATCGGTCTTCTTGTGGTGTTGTACACTATGGACGTCTCGTACTGTAGTGCCTGGACACGTTTCCTATCTGCTGGAATCGTTGCCATAATCTTGAGATCACATTTTGTGGTCCGCGCAACGACCTGCTGTGTTTGTCCAGCCTCCACTCGCCCTACCATTCTACCCCCCATAACGTCATCAGCATGTGTTCTTTGAGCCATTTTCAACACACAGTCACCATTAGCACGTCTGAAAACGTCTGCACACTTACTCGCTGCACCGTACTCCGATACGCACCAACACACCTCTGCGTATGTGGACTGCTGCCAGTGCCACCGTGCGACGACCGCAGGTCAAATGCATCGCCATGGTCATACCCCGAGGTGATTTAAACCCGCAAACCGCCCACGTAGAGCTGTTTCACCATGTATCAGCATTATCTTTAATTCATGAGCACGAGTGTATATAGGAGAGCTTGTACCACAGCACATGGAAGCTTAAGTTAAGTAGCTCTTTGTTTCTGTTAACAAAGAACTCAGTTATTAACTGCTTGCAGTTCATGTCGATTGAAAATTAAATCAAATTCAAACTTCAAAGAGTGTAAAACTCTCTGCGAAGTTATTACACTGAAGCATAAACAACCTGTCCCGACGTAACATTGTTGTCCGCTGTAATACAGCGTATTGAGCCTGCGTGATCTGTGATGTTCCTTTCTCTCTCTTAGCGATCCTGTAAGATTCCAAAGGCAATAAAATCTCTGTCGTGTTTCTGTTCTAATTGCTCACTACTATAAGTTATAGAAGTCCAATTACGGACATTTTTTAGACTCATTTTGTCTCTGTTCTTCTACTCGGCTAATGATCATTAGAAGGTGCTTGTACTGGTTAAAAGAAATAGATGAGATACTTGTTTGAAATTCATAGGCCGACTGCACTGTTCTTCACGTCCGCCCCCCTCCTTCCCACTACCACCACCATGGCACGCTGTATAGGTTCTTTATGAGTGGTTCCCAAGCTGGGGTAATTACCCCCTCAGAGTAAAATGTAATTTTCTGAGGAGTAAAAACTAAACGATTCTATTCTATTTCAGTCAGGAAACCAAATTATTTTCAAAAGATCATTACAAGTGTGATGTACCACTGTGAATAGTTAGCTTCCTCTTCTGAGAAGAAGTTGTGGCTAGCACTTGCGATGCACCACGAATTCCTTCGTTATTTATTCTAACACACACACACAAACTAAGTATTGTTCGTCTCTCGTCATTTTACAAATAAAAGCGTTCCAAGAAAAGTCTTTCAGACTGCAGATTAGTTAGGTGCTAAGGCTGGCGAAAATGTGGTGGAGGGGGGAACAACATATGTGGGAGGGAGGGGGAGGGAAGGGACACTAGTTAACGTCTGATTGCACTCAGGGGTAATGGTCTAAGAAAGGTTGGGAACCACTGCCCTGCACTATCCGTTGCTACTGCTGCCACCTGCTATGTGTGAGTGATTATTGCACGTTGACCTCGACCATAAGCGGTGGTCACATTAAAGTGACTCGACCCTGCATATCCACAAAACTGCGTCCCCCCCACCCCCTCCCCTCCATGTCCCACTGAAAAGGAGAGCAGGGCTTGCTCCCCGCCTGGTGTACCCAAGTCATGCCACCGGGTGATCCGTATATTCGCTCTGTTTGTAATTTGGTTCGTTGTGACGTTTTATGTGGGTACCACTAAAAGAACTGTTTCAAAACGTTTGGAAGAGCACAAGGGCAATTGTAGAAGAGGAGAAACGGAACGATCAGCTGCTGCGGAGCATGCTTTCCAGTCAGGGAACCATCATATTCGTTTCGAGGAGACGCAAGTACTAGCGGCCACAAGCGGATATTATGAAAGGCTCTACAGGGAGGCAATCGAAATCGCTAAACACTCTAATAATTTCATCGAAAGGAGGAAGGCGTGAAATTAAACGGTATATGGATGCCGGTGCTAAAAAAGATGTGTACCACCCGTCCACTACTGGGTGATGGCAACGGCGATCGACGGCAACGGACAGCGGCCAATTGCACTGACGTTTTCAAAACACGTGACGTCACGCCGCGGCGCGGGAGCGCGCAGACACGGAATTTAGCGGCAGTCAGTAGCGAGCCAGTGGGTGTGTTGGACCTTCCATCGAGCTACGGACCCCCTTGAAGATGTCTCCCGCAGACGGGGACGAAACGTTGGGAAACAACACAGAATTCATCAACCGACCACGGCATAACAGCCCTGGCGACTATAATGGACATGCCATTTCCGGCCGTGGAAGTCTACATTTTAGTATGTGACGTTTCTGTTGGTTAATTAGTAGGTGGGGTTTCCATGTCAGTTGCCGGTCGAGCTTCAGTCCGTTGTATTTCAATCTGTTAGTTAATTGGATAGGACGGTTGTACACGGTTAGGTGAGAGCCTGCGACCAAGCCGCCGCACGCGAGGGAATGCCTTTTGAAGGACCGAGCGAGATGTAGCGCGGCCCAGGGCGGAGTGAGGAGTGTAGACTGGGTGGAGTGTTTGCCCTCTTGACCCGGCTGCCGCCCTGACACGGGAAGATAGCGCAGGATGGCCCCGCTTCCCGCGCCGGCTGAATACGCATCGAGCAGAGCGGAGGAGCCAACAAAGAACGCATAGGGCTGCGCAAACACGCTTAACAATTCAGCGGCCGGCGACATGTGAGCACACTCTGGAGGGGGGACGCGCTCGCCGAGAGCCGCAAAGGACAACATGATAACATATTCCATCCCAGCCGAGGACCGCGGCTGCCACTTGGAGGACCGGCGTGGGAGGGGGGGGGGGGGGGGCGGGGGGAGGTAACCGCGTTATTCTTCCCGGCGGCAGTCGCCTCACGTCGTTTCGCTCCGAAAAGAGGCGACAATTCTGGCTGCATATAAATGCAAATCTGCTGCAGCATCGAGCATCGACCTGAGCACTCGACACTCTAGTTACTACTTTTGTCGACCACTATTCGAGACTTCTATTACACCACAGAAAATACGACAACAACCAGACTGACAGTGTTGCATTTCCTATAAATTCAGTCGGGAGGAGCACACCAAGAAACAGCTGAAGCGCCTACACAAATCTTTTTTTTTGCAATACGAATGTTGCAATCTTATATTTACCCAGCGTATTTCTAACTTGTACAGCCGGCAGCGGTGACCGAGCGGCTGTAGGCGCTTCAGTCTGGAACCGCGCGACTGCTACAGTCGCTGGTTCGAATTCTGCCTCGGGCATGGATGTGTGTGATATCCTTAGGTTAGTTAGGTTTAATTAGTTCCTAGTTCTAGGGAACTGATGATCTCAGTACTTGAGTCACTGATCACCTAGTTAAACTGTCTTTGCCTACCAGGATCTACGCAGTCGAGTATTAAATCATCTGTTAGTTGTTTAGCGTATTCAATCTAGAACTTGTTTGGGAAAATAAATGTTGTTAGTACACAAAATTTTGCCAACATTCTCAATCACTTAAATAGTCCAAACAAGTTTCACTGTGTTACCCTGAACTACGCACGTAACTGTGCTAGTCTTGTGGAGGTTGTGTATTACAACAGGCAAATCTAAATGGTTGACATTTAGGAGAGATTATAAGTTCAGCAAATAGTTTCAAAGCGTATTACAAATACTTAATGTACTCATTTACTATTATTTAAGGTTGTAAACCAACAATGATTAAAAAACACAAGAAAGTTTCATGAGGGTAGTTATTCGAATAAAACAACTTCAAAACACGCATGATAGGTAACACACGTAAATTTTACCAAGAGGAAAAGGAGCTGAGTTAAACCCAGACGAAAGACGTGTAATTCAGGTCACATGTTCCATCAACCGAAGGAAATCAGGTACACTGAAATTAAACACTAGTATCTAAATTATTCAAAAGTGATGTGAATGGTCTGAGCTACATGACATTAAAAAAAAAAAGAGTCCATAAATCACGAAATATGGAAAGATATCAGGCGCTACAAAATATTGCTGCATTAGGATGCTAACACTATCATAAGGTGTGATCTGAGCGTTCCCAAAGTAACCACTGCCTGCTCATTCGATTGAAGAAAGTTTAGAACGTTCGACTGAATAAAAACCAAAATCATTGGGAAGAACAAGGTACATTGGCTTTCAGCGCAATATTTTGCGATATTAAAGAGCTGCGCGACTCTGTAAGCTGGGCTGTTTGGGCGCTGGTAAACTCCAGAAATGAATGTCCTGCTCGCCAGGCGTTCTACTTTGAGATTATGGTGCGAACACCCGGCGTCGGACTCTTGCGCCAAAGCATTTAGTGTGCCAACCATCTGCATGCCCGCTCTGAGAGAGAGAGAGAGAGAGAGAGAGAGAGAGAGAAATTTACCAAGCAGCAATCGTAATTCACGTACAAGACGATGAAAGGGGAGGATATATAATAGACTTATTTCAGTCTCATCTAGCTTTCCGGATTTTCATTATCTCATATTTTACATAGTACTCAACTCCCTTTCCTGATTATAAAGCCCGTTGTGGATATTCTGCACCGTGCTACGTTGAACGCCAACACCTTCGTGGCCGGTCACATTGCTGCGAGGTGACGGGCAGTTGAAGGATTTCGCAATCTCTTGTTGCTGTGGAATCTTGTCGGGTTTCCAATTCCTCCACATCGCAGGCTGTCCGCGACATCTCATTTCCTGCGGAAGACCTCTTTTCGAAACATTGTCGACACATGAATTGTGTCACTAGAAGCTACTTCAGTACGTTTTCATAGTTTGTTGGTTCTAGGCGTGCTGTTGTGTGATAAAGGCGTACCGAAGTAAGGAGAGAAACGTGACCAATGTGCGGTCTATCGCAAGAACGCGAAGGACAAGGGAAGATAACTGTTCGTTCCTACTGGTATACTTGAGAGACGGGAAGGGAGTGGTGGGGTGGAAGGGGGATGAACCGTTACACATTAACGTCTGCTCATCGTGATGTCTCTGACCCTCAACTCAGTTGTAGAGGAACAACGTCATAAATAATCAATCCGACTGCTTTGATGAAGCATGCCACCACGACTTCCTCTCCTGCGCCAATCTCTTTATCTCCCGTAGAAGGACTTGTGCTCATTTGTCCTCATCGTTTCCTGAAATCTTACCACATCATTACGTCCCTTCTTGTAGTTTGTGTTTACTGTTATCACCTCTTGTCAGCGCCCGGTTGGCAACAAAAACTAGCAACAGGTTATGGAAAGATCTCTCTTGGAAGCTTTAGCCGGATGCCTGATGCTGCGTCTTTGTTAACAGCTAAGCCCTTGTCTGAAGACAGAGTCCGTCAGGTTATGTCAAAATAAACGTGTATTTTAGTAAAGACATACGACGCCCTCGTCCGGAAGGCATAAACGATGGAGATCCTGTGCAGCCTCTCGTAAAACGACAACTAAAACGTTGTGAATTGTCAAAGCAACAGATGCTCATGTGGGTAACACTGAAATGGGCCCACCAGTAATTTAACATATTTGGAAATTACGAAATTTGCACAATCTGTCTTGTTTCTTTCGTAGATGGCCGTGTGGCAGAGCGGTTCTAGGCGCTTCAGTCTGGAACCGCGCGACAGCTACAGTCTCAGGTTCGAATCCTGCCTCGGGTAGGATTGTGTGTGATGTCGTTAGGTTAGTTAGGTTTAAGTAGTTCTAAATTCTAGGGACTGATGACCTCAGATGTCAAGTCCCCTAGTGCTCTGAGCCATTTGAGCTTCTTTCTTAAAAGACAACGTACACCAAATTTTTCGGCTGAGCCCAAGAATACGTGCTTAGCAAATTCCTGTCTCACCATCATCTATAGTACTGGAACTTGTAACGCGCGAGGATGGAGTTCAGAGTCTCAAAACTTCTCGTGCTAATATGACACGATAAATTACTATCTCACCAAAAAGTGGACCACCTAACGAACACACTATCGGCGGTTACGTGAAGTATTAGCGTTGTAGTCTTTCGTAACAGGTGGAACAGCCGCCAGAGTGCATTAGTGTTGTTTATGTTTAGTCTTCCTACCATGCCTGGTAGAGTACATAAAAGGGCATGAACAGCGATGCGTGTCGCGTGATCACTGAAGACGGACACGGTGATGCTGCCTACTCGTGTGAGACAGCCTTATCAGCACCTGACAGAATTTGAGAGGGGCCTCATTGTGGGCGTCCATTTGTCTGGCCGGTCGAGTCATGCAATATCCAGATTTGTGGGGCATTCGAATGTGACAGTGGCCTCTGTTGCACTGCATGGAAAGGAGATGGTCGTCAGGGTTATAGTGAAGCACGTCTGACGACCTCAAGGGAGGACCGTTGTACTGTGCACCATTCACGTCTATCACGTTTTCACCTGCCATCCGAAAACAGGTAATGGACTCCCTGAAACCTTCTGTGCTATTCCGTGCCATTGGGGGAAGACTAGCAGCAGCGGCATCCAATGCGCAGGTTCCCATTAACACTACAACACAAACGGCTGCATTTGGAGTTTTGCCGTGACCAACAAGAATGGATGGATGGCGTTGCGTTGTGTTCAACGACTAATCGCGTTTCTGCACTACAATCGTCGGCGAGTTCGGCACGCCCTAGAAAAAGTTCCGTTTTCCCAAAGTATTGAAGTGTGCCAAAGGTGTTACTCCTGGTTTTATGGTATGGGTGTTACTTGAGCTCACAGATGATGGTGACTGAGGGAAATCTGACGGAATAACGGTATGTCACAGACATCCTGCTTCCTCATGTGTTGCCTGTCTTGCGACAGTAGGGTGGTGCCATTTTATCAGAGGTACAGTTCTCGTCCACAACATGGCACACGTGTGCATGAACCGTTTGCGTGATACTGAAGTATTCTTGCGGCCAGTAAGATCCCAAATTCTGTCACCGATAGAACGTGGTGGGACCAGCTCGGACGTGAGATGTCAGTATCCAGGATATCAACGTCCATTTCCAGAGGCTGCAGTGTAGCTTGTCTCGGAAGGGGATACAGCGGCTTTATGACACCCTTTCCAACCAAATCAGGGAATGCTTCCGGGCCAGATGGCTGCAACGTCATACTGATAAGTAGCTCGCACTGCCGAGGTCTTTGTTTGTTTGACTCGACACTGTAATCACTGAATTAACATTACATACCCTCCCAACTCATGACGCCTCAATTAAACTCTTCATCTCCTTCTGGAACTAATGCTTCTTGGTCTGTAGTTACGTAGTAGTACGAACAGTTACATTAAATTTGTGCCAGTGCAATGTATGTTCATGTAGGAGTATAGCTGTGACACTTTGCTCTGAGAAAACTTTATATCAAGTCCATGTCACACTGATAAAGGCCATCTATACAGCCTTGTGAGATAGCGTCCAACATACATTGTATAGGATATCAGTGAAGAAATAACACAACCAACCGATTGCAAATAATTGTTTAATACATTTACCTATGTCGACACCTCCAAGGATGTCTTCATCAGAACGAAAATTTAAAAGCCCTGTAAAATAATATATAGGAAAATAAGTTTGGCAGAATCATTAACTAAGATGAAAAATGTAGAAAGGTTACTTACTAAAGTTACACTGCGGGTAGGCAATAGTCCAGGTTTACACCAGACATGCTCAAGTCAAAAATTAAAAGGTTCCAACCGTTGGTACATACATCTTGCAAAGAACAACAGCAGACTGAGCAGCCCAGTGGCTTACATTGCTGCTACGAAAACAAGACACACTTTGCGCCGCCTATCGGAAGCGGGCAGTGATATATCCCAATTTGAGATAACAGATAAAATAGAATTAAACACCATTAAATAAAAATAAATTCAAAAGATGAGAGCTTAATGTACTTTTTAAAATACATAGTATTCACGTAAATGATGTACAACTAAGAGCAATCTATTGGGCTTTAGTAAAATGCACATTACAGAGAGTACAGAGTACTGTAAAATATTTACACAGACAGCAGCACAGTGGAAAAATATCTGCATGAAGGAAACTTTAGTAGCACACATCTGAGATTAAAAAAAAAAAAGGAAGATATGCCAGAACTGGAGGCAGGAAAACATCATAAAAAATAAAGGTATTAAAAATCTGCAAGTAGTCGATTAAAGCCACTGCAACAATTTTTGTTACGTAATTTTAACTGTTCGTTGAGGATGAGGCATCGATCTTAAAAATATGCTTGAAAGCCTCCAGCTATTCGAATGCGTCGAACCTGTGACATTTCTTTTCCCTATGTAAAATGGAAATTCCTTCACCATTTTTTCAGTTTGTGATCAGAAATTAACATATGATCAGCAAAAGTGGAATTATGTATATTAGTGACTCTTTTTTCCAATAAAAGTTCCTTTTGTCTTGGGTGAAGGAGGTAAATGTTAGTACATCTTTACCTCTGAGTGATTTCCAATGCAATTTTTTATTATTTTTAACATAGCGGAAAGCTTCTCTTGACTGATCGGTTTTGCTAACTTTTCCGCTTTTTCTTTGCATTTTAATTTTTCCCTATCTTTTTTCTATTTTGTTTTCTTATGACGTTAGGGGTACTTAATCATTTGAGACGTTACCCAGGTCGCTCCAACCGTCTTACATCTCTGTGGTTATCGCTGGATAGTTTCTTTAATTGAGTGGTGCTTATTTCCCTCGTGTCCTCTTACACAAAACAAATCGCGATCTGACGCAGTTTTCAACAATACAGAGGTTTCTCGAACGTCCCACTCCGTTTCAGATCATCATTTTGAGACGATACGAATGGCGAGAAACGAGAGACTTACCGTCATCACTTAGCTGATTCAAGTTTTCCGTTATTTGCCTAAATCGCTTCAAGCAAATGACGGGATGATTCCTTTGAAAGGGCAGGGTCGACATCCTTCCCCATCCCTCCCTAAACCAATGGGGCTGACGACCTCGCTTTTTGGTCCTCTTTCCAAAATCAACCATCACTTAGTAATATGTTTGAAAAAAGTGAAATGCAGTAAGAGCACGCAGGAGAGACAGCATTCAGAAGGTAAGCCATCAACAATTCAACACACAGCTGAGTTCTGCCAATCCATGCCTCCCCAGGACACGGGCGTCAAATCGATTGCACGTTTCTGAGGACACGTAATGTAAATTCTGATAGGCGTGTATGTTAAATTAATATGGAGATTTTAAGCACTGCAGTAATACTCGAGGTAATTTGAATATGGAAACCAGTCATCTAGCCTGTTTATCACGGTTTCTCAGAGGTAGTTTGTGTAGAGGAAAAATGAATTTTATAAACATTTTAATTACGAGGTAGTCGTAATACTACAACGTATACAGTCTCTGGCCCGAAGATATTGATGGAACAGACAGACATGGTCGCGTGGCGATGCAGATGTTTGCATGAGGTAAAAAGTTAATTTCGAGGACATTGTTTGGACCGACGAAACATGGGTGAATGCTGGTCATACTTCTACGAAACGTTGGCGTGACGACAAAGGAGAAGGTATGGTACTCCTCACTGCCAAAAGTGGTACAGTTATTATTATTATTATTATTACTATTTTTATTTTATTTTATTTTATTTTTTTGCGTACTGGTACCTAGCACGGCTTTGATCCCAGCTATCAACTGCTTTCAAATCGAATTAAACGTCAGAGAACCATGCAGAAATGAGTCCTGAAACATTTTTAAATTGTTTCGAAGATGCTTTGTTACCACGTATAGAAATCATTAAATTAGTAATTATTCTCGACACACCATTCAGTTTTAAAAGACAAGGCTCTGACCCGCTTCGCTCGAACGGAAGACGTTGATCAGTGGTTACGACTACACGAAGTTACTGCATAATGAATAAAACTAGAATTATTAGAACTCGTAGTATTACATAAGCCACAATTCCCGACATACGTTATTGACAAGATGGCATACAAATGCGAAAATAGTCATAGGACTACCACCCTACCATTGCCGCTTCAACGCAACTGATCTTGCGCGGTCGCAAGTGAAAGCATATGTCCCTCGTGAAAATAAAAGGTTTAATACTAGTGGAGTTGAGAAACTAACTAATCAGGGCCTGGAAAATGTCACCGAAATAGAATGGAAGTCCGTTGTGATGCACACGAAGCGGGTCATTGACGAAGCCTAGACT
Source organism: Schistocerca americana (assembly GCF_021461395.2). Classification (NCBI taxonomy): domain Eukaryota; kingdom Metazoa; phylum Arthropoda; class Insecta; order Orthoptera; family Acrididae; genus Schistocerca; species Schistocerca americana. The sequence goes on along the minus strand of NC_060123.1, from coordinate 630,237,075 downwards.
AATGAAGGTCTTCTCGAAGATAATGTTACGGAACTTATTATAGCTCCCAGCTGCTCATCCACATCGGCAAGTTCCAGCGACTCTGAAATGAGTGGTATCTACCCTCTTTTGGAGAACGCAGCTTTCAGTCGGTGGAGGCATATACCCTAGAATATTTTTCCTTACTTTTAAACAGACCGCTTCATTTCTACGTGAGGTGTCTGTGTCGCCTATAAGCTGTATCAGAATGCCAACCAGTACTGTTCATCGGTTGGTAGCGCCTCTGCTCGTGTAGCCCGTGTGAGGATAGTTTCGGGTAAGCAGTGAAAGTGGAAAAAATACAGTTTGCTTTGAGCGCTGAAACTGAAATGTGATTGTCTTGAGTTCACTCGTAGAAGTTAGCTTTAATCGCTGTGAGCAGAATGACCTTGATTAATATTTATGCTGAGGGTAGCTGACCGCCGTCTTCTCGGATACATAGCACATTGTATACTTGTGGTTAGGTCAGGCCACGAGTTTAAATTCAGGGCTACAAAAAGGATAGTCGTCACATAGATCAGTCATTGGTCAATGAAAATCAGCTGTCGACAAAGAATATCGCATTCCCGTCACACCTGACGGTGGCAGCTGCCAACATTGCATCGCATTACACCTCAGTGTAATTATTTTTCAAGTGATCTGTCCTGTTTGTATATCGCCTATAACTGAGCGACAGCCGGCAGTATAGATGGGAAAATCGACCCATTACAACCAAGACCGGAATTTTAGCTGTGAATAACCGGTATTTTTTCGGTATTTGTTTGGGCTTGGGTATAACAGGTGTTTTTTTTTGTTTACTAATAACAACGTAAAAAACCGAAACATTAATTAGCTATAGCAGCAGTACTTAAGTTCTCTGTTTTTAAAGTAACATTGTTAAAGAACGAGCAACATTTATTCATTAAATTAGCATTGCTTTGAAATAATGCGCTATCATGGAAACTGGGAAAAAGTGATCAACGCTACTTTAATAACAATGCCGATAGAAACGAGCGACAAACAAAATGGCAAACGAATTGTTACAGCATCGCTGAGACTATAATCGATCTCTTACAAGGTGGCGTGGCCTATTAGATGCGACACGTGTACACGTTGTGTGCGAGACTTCCCCGTCTGGTCTCTAGTTTCTCGCTGTCAACGTCGGGTATCAGCTTTATTCCAGGATGGCACCATCCCTAGTTGGCTCAAATGGCTCTGAGCACTATGGGACTCAACTGCTGAGGTCATTAGTCCCCTAGAACTTAGAACTAGTTAAACTTAACTAACCTAAGGACATCACAAACATCCATGCCCGAGGCAGGATTCGAACCTGCGACCGTAGCGGTCTTGCGGTTCCAGACTGCAGCGCCTTTAACCGCACGGCCACTTCGGCCGGCCCATCCCTATTCTGGAAGTATTTTACGAAGTGCGCTATCAGTGAAATACAATGCTCCATTTGTTTTAAAAAGGTTAGAAATGGGAGGAGCGACAACAAACTTGCGGCGTAACACAATGAAGAGCTAAAGGAACAGGTAGACCTGCCTAATATCGTGTATCGCAGAAGTGCTGCAGCGCGACGTGGCATGGACTCGACTAATGTCTTAAGTAGTGATGGAGGAAATTGACACCATGAATCCTGGAGGTTTGTTCATAAATCCGTAAGGATACGACTGGGTGGAGATCTCTTTTGAACAGCACCTTGCAAGGCATACCAAATATGCTGAATAATGTTCAGATCCGGGGAGTTTCCGGGGCCAGCGGAAGTGTTTAGAACTATAAGAGTGTTCCTGGAGCCACTCTGTAGCAATTCTGAACGTTTGGGGTGTGGCATTGTCCTGCTGAACATGTACAAGTCCGTCGGAATGCACAATGGACATGAATGCACGCAGGTGATCAGACAGGATGCTTACGTACTTGTCACCTGTCAGAGTTGTATATCACTTCAACTGTACACGCCCCACAACATTACAGAGCCTCCCTTAGCTTGAACAGTCCCCTGCTGACATACAGGGTCCATGGATTCATGAGGTTATCTCCATACCATCCTCTCCATACAACTTGAAACGAGAATCGTCCAACCAAGCAACATGTTCCCAGTCATCAACAGTCCAATGTCGGTGTTAACGGGCCCAGGCGAGGTGTAAAGCTTTAGGTCGTGCAGTCATCAAGGGTACACGAGTGGACCTTCGGCTCCGAAAGTCCACATCAATGGTACTACGTTGAATTGTTCGCACGCTGACACTTGTTGATGGCCCAGCATTGAAATCTGCAGCATTTTACGAGCGGGTTGCACTTCTATCACGTTGAACAATTCTCTTCAGTCGTCGTTGGTCCTGTTGTTGCAGTATCACTTTCCGGCAGCAGCGATGTCGGAGATTTGATGTTTTACCGTATTCTTGATATCCACGGTACAGTCGTGAAGTTGTAGTACGGGAAAATTCGCTCTTCATCGCTACCTCGGAGATATTGTGTCCCATCGCTCGTGCGCCGACTACAACACCACGTTCAAACTCACTTAAATCTTGATAACCTGCCATTCTAGCAGCAGTAACCGATCTAATAACTGCACCAGACTATTGTTATCTTCTTTAGGCGTTGCCGACGGCAGCGCTATATTCTGCCTGTTAGCATATCCCTGTATTTGAATAAGCATGTCTTTACCAGTTTCTTTGGCGCTTCAGTGTACACAGAGAAAAATCACTTAACACTGCGTTCGTAGTTTGCAATAAAAATAGAAAGGAGCTTGTATGCTGCCAGTGTGTCCACACAGTTTGCCTTTCTCTGATTTTTGCTCTTGCAATTGGACAAATTAACTCGAAAAACAGAGTTATTCAATCTCAGTTTTCACTCTTTAGTACTGACTATTCTTAATGTCCAAATAGTGGTATGAGTCCCTACTACAACAGGACTTTTGAGCAGAATTTCAAAAACTTAGAATCATTAGAAGAATACTGGTGATTTTATGTAGTAGTCAACCAATTGTCACTTTTCGGGAAAAGACTGAAGACTAAGTTTTCTTATATTTGCCTATTTAATATTGTGATTCCATGTATCCTGAAACTGAGGAAGTCAACGTGTAAGGTAGCAGATTTTGCACCTTACATGATGCTAAATCAGTACTAATACGCCGAATAATAAACCGGTAGGAGAGAATGGACACAGAAAAGGAAGTTGTGTGTGTGTCATGTCAAACTAACGGGATGGCCGCGGCCGGACCCCTTGTCGGCTGGCACGTTGGGAGAGGCTGGGCCATCACTACAAGAAGTGAGAAGGAGCTATATGCGAAAGAGAGAAAGACGATTTCGCGCCACATTGGAACATTTAGGGAAGACTGTGACGGGATTGGCGCAGAGCGCGTAGAAATACATATTAAACGTTTGGCGGCAACAGTAACCGCGGGAGAATTCTGTGTCGTAGTAGGGTACAAACGCGCATGGATACATGGAAGTCTGTGTCTTGATTGGCCACCAACGCGCACAGATCCATGCGGCGAAGAATGGCCAGGTTTGCAAAAACTATGAAGGAGGACTCTGGGAACGGCTGTGGAGGAGAGCAGTCGCGGTGTCTGGTTGCCCTGCTTGGAGAGCGTGGAGACAAGTAGGTTGGAGAAGTTACCGGCATTGAGTCCAGTGGTTACTCTCCAAGTCTGAATAGTGTAGAGCGTACGACTCCACACACGTAGCATTATCTGTTACTCTGAGGAGAAGCCTGCCGTGGTGACCGAGCGGTTCTAGGCGCTTCAGTCCGGACCCGCGCGACTGCTACGGTCGCAGGTTCGAATCCTGCCTCGGGCATGGATGTGTGTGATGTCCTTAGGTTAGTTAGGTTCAAGTAGTTCTAAGTTCTAGGGGACTGATGACCTCAGATGTTAAGTCCCATACTGCTCAGAGCCATTTGAACCATCCTCTGAGGAGAGAAACTGATTTGTACTAACTTTTGGTGATCATATACAATCTGAAGTGTACCTTTGCTGCCGCGCACTTGAGTCGAAAAATTGTTCAAATGGCTCTGAGCACTATGGGGCTTAACATCTGTGGTCATCAGTCCCCTAGAACTTAGAACTACTTAAACCTAACTAACCTAAGGACATCACACACATCCATGCCCGAGGCATAATTAGAACCTGCGACCGTAGCGGTCACTCGGTTCCAGACTGAAGCGCCTAGAACCGCACGGCCACACCGGCCGGCTTTCAGTGTTGACTTAAGTAGTTAGGAAAAGAGGATACATTGTGCCAATGATAGGCTAGTTAGGTTAGTGAGTGTATTGGATTGTCATGGCATGCTAGAAATATTGCTCATTCTGTTTTCTGAATAAATCTTAATTTGGTATCATATGCTAATCACCGCATTATTGATTTCGTAGCTAGCAATCACCATAATAATTAGACTGTAATGATAATTTCGATGCAAATGATACTAGGGGCATAACCGCATGTTTAAACAGAGCCAACTTAAGTCAGATTGCAACTCAAGGTCGACTCAGACTACCAATAGATATTTTACAATATATCGATAATTTTACAATAAACACCCCGTACGTTGCAAACGTTATTACAGGAAATAAAAGGAATAAAAAACGGAAGATCCGTTATTTCAGAAACCAGTTGTTCTGAACAGTTTTAACAGTCCGGTTAAACTGGCGTTGAAAAAAACTGATATTATGTTAGGCGCCTGGTTCTTACCATTTTAATACGTGTTTCTGTGTAAATAAAAGGCAGAGGCAGATGTCCCGCGAAACAGCAACGCGCAACTGTTTCGCGCAGCCAGTCTCGCGTGGTGTAGGCGCGTACCATTTTAGAGGGAGCCGGCAATGAGATGTTCGCCTCCTCAGCCGAGACGGCGAGCTGCCTCCGGCTGTGGCGGGGGAAAGTCGGCCCCTGCGGCCGGCCTCAGTTTGCCGCCGGTCTGCGCCACCCCCTCTCCCTCTCCCCCACCCCCCTTACCGTCCAACCGCCGCCCTCGTAATGACAGGCGTGGGGCGCCAAATTGCGCGTATCGATCACCGCTGAGGGCTCCAGGACGGCCTACCTGGACCAGCCGCCCTGCTGTCTCGCCTGTAACCACCCCACCCCCTGCTCCAGCCCACTTCCACTTCCCTCCGCTTAGCTTAGCGCCGCTCTGCCAGACCTGGAGGCGGCAGAGGCAGGGTTAAGCGGGCTAATCTGTCGCCTGGCGCTCAGAACTTGATCCGCCGTTTCCAGTTACGTGCCTTTTCTGTGTCTTCTTTCCCACGTCCGTCTCTAATTAGAAATAAAGGGCAGGTGTTCCAAAAACGACTCATATGATACACCCTATCTGATCAAAAGTATCGGGACACTCATTAGCGGACGTCAATATGGTGTGTGTTCTCCCTTCGCCTCTGCTGGGGACACGTTTTGTGAGGTGTCTGAATGTCTGTGGGGGAATAGTTGAAACCAGAGGAGGTAGTGATCTTGGACGCTGAGGTCTGGAGCAAATCGGCGTTCTAACTCACCTGAAAGTATTCTATAGGGCACTGTTTGGGACTCTGGAGAGGCGAGTCCATATGAGGAATGTTATTGTCCACAAACTATTACCTTACAGATGTCGCATCGTGACAGGATGCATTGTCACACTGAAAGAGTCGTTGTTCCCCTGCTAGACGAAGTACGCAATACTGTGTAATTTGTTCATAACCTTCCACATTTTCCTAAGCATAGATCCCAAAGGGTGACCAAACTTTAACCAAGAAAAACGCCCCCATACTGTGACGTCACCACTTCCATACTTCGTTGTTGGCACTTGTGACGGGACCTCCTCCTCTAGCATTTTTCCTCAACAGTACTTGTCGATACCAGTATTATTTTTTCGAATTTCGGACAGGCCAGTATTATCTCAGTTGCTTTTATGTAAACTTTAATGTAATTTTATACACAGTATGTTATACTCGTATTTCAAGCTAAAATTTATGAAAATGAATTATTTTCGATGTCACAATCGATAAACACTAGCTCTGAATGTACGATTAACTGTTTTTCTTTAGAAACATTTGAAATTACGAATTATTTGGCACACTTAAAATTTCTGTTGTTAATTATGCAATATAGTACTTTTCTTATGTTTATTCCTGGATTTATTTTTGAAACAATAATCGGAATTCATAGAAATTCATTTGTCAAGAAAAATTGTAAACTCATTGGAATATGGTTATTACTGCAGAGTGAAGCAGTAGTAAGAATGCCTCTGATGTGATCGGACGTATTTTTGTACTTTGGGCGAACAATGTAATTTCGGCTTTGTTAACGTGAAAACTCAAAAGACTGTACGACATACTAAAATGTGACAAAAATACAAAAAAAAGAATGAAATGATAGTATGGCATTGTTGGCCGGGAGGCCCCATGCGGGGAAGTTCGGCCGCCGTATTGCAAGTCCTTTTTAGTAGACGCCACTTCGGCGACTTGCGAGTCAATGAAGATGAAATGATGATGAACACACAACACCCAGTCATCACGAGGCAGAGAAAATCCCTGACCGCGCCGGGAATCGAACCCGGAACCCCGTGCGCGGGAAGCGAGAACGCTACCGCAAGACCACGAGCTGCGGACTGACAAAGTTCGTTAACGCAACCACAAAAATTCGGCAAGAACGATCTTCAAATTTATTTAGATCAATTCAACCATGAGGACCTAAAATGTGAGAATTTCAGCTTCAACAAGCGGACTGACAAAATTCGTTAACGTAACGACAAAAATTCTGCAAGAACGATCTTCAAATTTATTTAGATCAATTCAACCATGAGGACCTAAAATGTGAGAATTTCAGCTTCAACAAGCAGACCACTAGAAAAGAAGAACTGGAGTCAACTCTACACGAAAAGCTAAGTAAACTAGAAAGTTTTTTGTAATCTTCGCTCCTCTCAAAATTTTTATGAAGGACTTTGCTTATTATGGGTAATAAGTGGAATCAGGAAGGAGGGCGGAGATTACACACTCCACAACTTGTGAGGTAGGCTTCTTCTCGCGTTTCCCATCGAACTGCTAAGGAATGTAGTGCGAGTCGTTAATCTTTACCACTCACCCACCGTCCAGTGGCGTGCACCTCCAAATGTGGGATAGCACTGACTGTCTTCCGATGAGCTCCTCAACCATAGTGTCCCATTCATTTTAACCCCCTTACCCACATTCATTGTGCTAGGTGGACTGCTGTTGGCACTTTGGAAACTAACGACTCATTCTTCCGCTGATTTCATGCTTCTTTTACATCCACGCTCCACAATAGTCAACGAACACTCTGTCTGTGAGTACTTGGGATCTGCCTGGTCTTGCTTTAGCCGTGGCTGTTCCCTGACATTTCCAATTCACGGTCACGTCACCAACAGTCGGCTTGCCCAGCTTTAGAAGTTTGAGATGTGGCTGATGGATTTATTGCTCCGGTGACATCGAACGACCAAACCCGTTCGAAGTCACTGAGCTCTCCAGAATGATCCATTCTACTGGTACTGCTTCCTTGCTGACAGCACAGTGGTCCCCCCCCCCCCCCCCCCCCCCTCACCGCTCCCCATGCTTTTATACTGGCGAGTACGCCTCTCGTGACATCTGGTGGTCAATTCCGTATTACACAGCGGTGTGCGGATTCTCTTGATCAGACAGTGTATGTCTTACAGCGATCCTCCCAAAAACCATCTGTACTAAATGTGAGGTGGGAGAGTCAGTCATCATTGAGAGAGCGATTACCCTCTCTGTGTTACCTCATACGGCACGTAACTGCCACAATTTCTGCTGGAACAGAAGGACGCGTAAGGGATCTGGTCGTGTCCTGACGCTTCAGAGCAACGCATAGAATTTCTAAAACTTGAAGCGATCTCGTCCTCGCAGCAAGAACACGAAATGTGTTCGCAGTTGCGAATTGAACCACCTCCAGCTGTCTGATGGAATGACAATGAAAATTTCTGCCGATCCGGGACTCGAACCCGGATTTCCCGCTTTAGCGAGCGGTCGCCGTAACCGCCTCATATCTGCACTCGTACGTCCCACTAATGCTACTCCCGTACAGGGTTGGTTGGTTGGCTTGCGGGATTGAAGGGGCCAGACTACTAGGGCCATCGGTCCCTTTTTTCCATGAACTTGAAACACCCACAAGGAATAAAAACAGACAATAGAGATGCCAAGAGAGGACACAGGACAAGAAAGACACAGACAGAGACCAGACAAAAGGAATTAAAATCACACCGAGTGTTACAGTGGTTAGCCGACCATAGAAACAAAAAAGGAAAAGCCAACCACCAAGAAACGCACTAAAAACCCCAGTCTAAAATCGTAGGCCAAAGGCCAGACTCAACACAAGAAAAAGGACAAACACATAGATCAAGCTATAAAAAACCCCTGCACGAATAAAACTCAAAACTAATTCTGCCATCGCAACGTCATCTATAAAAGTGCTGAAAGCGTATCAGGCAGCGCAAACGCCGATAAATACGAAATTGCAGTGTTTGTGCCTGTCGGAAGGAACTCTGTAGCGTACTTGTTCACAACTCAGGCACTGCTATCCCGTATCAAAGAAAGGAGGCAACACGTAGATCTTGAGGCCACTGGTTTTGGTGTGATGCTTTAATGGAACTACCAAGAATCAGACTAAGGCTCTCTGATATTGAAACAATGAAGCCCCTGGTTTAGGGGGTTGCCGGCTGTTTTTTATTATGCACTTAAAGTTGCAAAATGTACCATGAAGTGATGTGATGCATTGTGTGCGCGCCTAAAGCTATCGGTCACTCTCTTCGGTCAAACTACTATTTTTTCTCATTTTTAAACTGAGAACCATTTATTTTAAAAATTCAGGAAGCCAATGACACCTTCATAAATTTAATTATACTCCAAAAACAACACTACAACCTATTCAGCCAAACAATTTGGCTCCTCCACTAACAGCGCGAAGTCGATGACGCACAAAGTGATGAGCTGTTTCTAGTTACTTTAACGTTTTGTAAAAGTTGGTCATGAAATGTTATTGAGCCGTGCGCGGCTCATGTTCCCGACATCATCTATTTTACACCCAGCTTTATTTTTTTTTTTTTTTTTTACGTACTTCCACCTTACTACGTTAATTTGAATTACTACTATCACCGACTTGCTGCTTTGCCTGGCAATGAGCGGCGTCAGCACCGCGTATCGATATATCTCCTCTTGTAGTACCTTTGCTCTGCTCTTATTACTTCCCGGTCGTTGTCTGTCGGAGGCAGTTGAATTCGGATTGGCAGTTCGTCGGCAGTGCGGGTCGCGATTTCGGGTCGGCCAGTCAGTTTGAATGCGTCTGGAGCGCAGTCCGAACCTGCCACTCGGGGAGTTGCAATGCGGCACTAGTGCAGACGGGTTGGAGCAGCAGTGAGGTCTGCGTCTACATGGCTCGCTCGGTCACTGCCGCCACGCACCACTTGAGCCGCGTCACGGTCTTGGTGGATCGTTGGACGGACGTCCAACCGGTCGACGCGTTTTGGCTCGCCGATCGTTAATGAGTCGGCTGTGTGTGTGTGTGTGCATCGACTCCCGATTTGTCTTCGTGCGTGCTTAGTTACTGTTAGATGTCGTTCAGGTCTTCGTGCAAGTGTTTGTCAGGTTGTGTGTGTAGTTCGCGTTATTTCCTTTGAGAAGTTATTTTAAATGTTGTTTGCGTACTGCCTCTGAGAGGTCGGTCGTGTCATCGGGCGACGTGTAACTGGTTCTCTGAGCGCTTCTGGGCCCGTTCAATTACCATCTTGTGGAACTTGGGTCGGTCCTTTCCTGGTGCAGGGATGTCGTTTAGCCAGTGGGCGTGTTTCCTCTGAATGGTTGGGTCCGAGCCGGTATTTCCGCCGTCGTGTGTCTGGAAGTGAGTGGGAGACGCACCAGCAGTGCAGTCGCGACGGAGGGAGCAGCAGTCGCGGACGGGCTAGCGGGCAGTCGATCGGTTGCTGCGGACCAAGGAAGATATCTCCGCGTGGGGCAGCCGGCTGGGTCCGCTGGTGGTCCCTGTGCAGTGTCGGAGCGTGTGTGGAGCTGTTCGATTGCTGTTGGCGAGATTTTCTGTTCGAATTTCCAGCCGGCCGCAGTGGCCGTGTGGTTCTAGGCACTTAAGTCCGGAACTGCGTGATTGCTACGGTCGCAGGTTCGAATCCTGCCTCGGGCATGGATGTGTGTGATGTCCTTAGGTTAGTTAAGTTTAAGTAGTTCTAAGTTCTAGGGGACTGATGACCTCAGATGTTGAGTCCCATAGTGCTCAGAGCCATTTGAACCATTTTTTGAAATCCCATGTACCGAGTGGTGGCAAGCAAATTGCGTGTCGGTCGGTCCGTGGCTGTCCCGTGGTTGGGTTCAGGACGGATCAAGTATAGTTGGGCTCACCACCTGTCTCGCGTAAGTGAAGGAGGGCAGACCGACCTCACTGGAGGCTCTCTGAGTACCACCGGTGTTTAATTATCTGCTGTCAGCTACTTAAAATTTTAGGCTTATGGTTATTGTTTTGTTTTCTTTAAAATTTTGCAAAATTAATTTTTAAATTTATGTTTCAAGCTTAAACAATGCGGCCTTCTGCCTTTAAAAGATTATGGTAATATATTTTAAAATTCTATAGTTTAATTGCGGCCCTCAGCCATTGGTATTGCACTTTGCATATGATTTTTTAGTTATTTTGTTGCTATCTTAATTGGATTTTTATCTTGTTGATTTGTTAAGATTTCTTGTTTGGAGGCCTTCAACCGTGAAAGAGTTGCATTCGGTAAAGATCCGGCTATGTGCCGCTTTGGTTGTAAAGATTATTAAATTATAATAAATGACAATTAGAAGCAGAAACTGACCTCAGTCTTGGCCCCTTTCCACAGTTCTATTACCTGTTCTGCCCAGCGGGTTTAGCGGGCGTATCAGTTATGATTAAACATTGTTGGCGCAATATTCAGAGGTTATTGTACATGATTATAAACGAAATATGAATGTTACCTTATTAGTAACTTACAAACGAAAATTAGTTTTGTCACGCAGGTCAGAGGGTACTCCATTCACCTTTTATTGCAGAAGCGTATTAAGGCCCTCCATTAGCGATATGGATTGTTTTCGTTGCTTGTATTCACTTTTCTCGATTTGGATTGCTCCCCGCACTGTTTACGCACGCTTACGACGGCTTCTGCTATGCCCTGGACTTCGTCTCTGGCTAGTTGTTCACTTCGCTAGCTCCGCCATTAACCCACAGGATGTGCCTATTTGTTCCAGTGGCCTCTGTGTCACAGCCAGTGCAAGTGTTCATATCTATGGCGGGTAGCACAGAAAACGAATGTCCTTGTCAAATTTCTCATTGTTCCACATTGTGAACAGTACTCCGTGAAGCTTCGTGGATCACAGAATTCCAATCTCTCTGCTCCAGAGTACCTCTGCTCCAGAGAGCCCGTGGCTCCAACACCCATGAGGGCCACCGACACTCTTTCGTTAGCTCCAAATTGTTCCACAATTCCACAATAATGATTCGACACTCAGGCCTTTCATCAGTTGAGGTCAGGAGCTGAATGCAGGCATTGGATATTTCATGCTCCTGCTAACAACAGTTCTCTACAAAATTCTGGGAAACACCTATCGTTATGGGAAAGTCACGAGCCCATAAAACAGCCTAGTAGGCAACCCATTTGAAGGATTATGGAAAGAATGGCCAATCGTCTCCAGACTTGACGCAAGCCCCCATCCAGCGGACGCTGGAAACCGGTTGCGGCGTCGGCAGCACCGTGTAGGAAGAGCACTCAGGCGCGGCAGTGTAATGGTATGTTTACAAAGGGACTCCATTATATGAGATCTGAACCGAAGAACAAGCGTACATTTACTTCAGCTTATCACTGACGTCTTCATAAAAAAACTAAAGCGTTAGTGGGGCCTCGGATCCTATCACCCTTTTTTTCCGATTTTTAACTTAAATGGCAGAACGTATCACGGAACGTAATGAATCTGTCATCTCTCTAACTCTGCTGCAGATGGCCACCGCCTGCCTGGAATTAAAACACGACCAGCAGCGCCAGGTTCCCCTTGTCGATACTGCATCGTGGACAAAGCACCGAGCGCCGAAGTTAATCGCCGAATTTTACAGCGCTGATAAATCTCGGTTAACTGTTAGCCAGCGCGCGTGGCCACAGCAAAGGGACGCGCGGCTATCAACGGGCTGCGGTCGCTCCGCAGAGGCCCTACGTGTGTGTGTGTGTGTTCTCTCATTGGCTGGCCGCTTCGTTGTCACGCGCCGTTCGCCTCGGCGCTCTGTCCTGGTTAACCCCACTTTGCGACCCACCGTATGTATTACGTCCGGCTCTGTGGCGCCCCAAGTGGCAGCGAGTTGCATTATTGCGACTACGTACCGGAGGGGAACCCCCGCGGCAAGTGTTGCTGGGCGGCTGTCCAATCGGCGCGCGGCACTCGCGTGCGCCCGTAATTAATTCGGCCATCCGACCGACCCGCCAACGTGCGCTCTGGCGCGAAATGGGCGGCGAGTGTTTCCGGAACCACTGGAGCCTAAAATCCGATGAAACACTCGGGTACTCGTTTACCATCACTTAATACGCGATTTTTATTCGCCGCGTTCAAAGTGATATTTCCGCTCATTGACAACCCCTTTCGCTCCCCACGACAGAATATGTTGGAAAGTGCGGGAGTGAAAGGCAAAATGAGCCAAAAGCATACCTGTTTAGTCCACAATTACTTTAGCGGCTGCTAACTAATACCACCAGAGATGATGGCTGTGTCTCATCGTGGCATCGGACGCAAAAGACGGAGGCAACTGTGGGGAGCTTGCATTACTGTGCAAAAACGATCCGCAGTTCACCAAACTGGTCGCTATTTCGCTCTCTGCATTATGGAAGATGTGCCCATGAGGAGTTCTTCCTGAAGCATTCACAGAAAAATTCTTGATACAATGTTAGTTACTCTTTTTGCGGCACAATCACAGGAGCATTTCACAATGCCATAACCAGTTTCCACTAGTCAGTGGTCAGATTCCAACTGTCAACAGATAAAAAGAGGTGACAAAGAATCATACAGAGAATGTATAACATCTGACATGTAACAATGGGATGTCCTACGGGAAACAGACGTTTTTGGATGAACAGTATGTCGCTGCTTGTGGCAGGAACAAGGCGGCACATACGTCATTTAATTCGAGACTGAAACTTCCTGTCAGATTAAAACTGTCGATCCCGAGTTCGAGTCTCGGTCCGGCACACAGTTTTAATCTGCCAGGAAGTTTCATATCAGCGCACACTCCGCTGCATTCCGGTAATTCGAGACTCTCCACCATTTCATTGGCAATGGAACAGTGAACGACGGAGCAGTGTTCATTGGAGAAATGTTCGATTCGTTGTCAACAATACTAAAGGTACCTGTAGGTAGAGATCGAGGTATTATGTACGTAACTTCTTCAAATAATTTTTAAAACTTTTCAAATTTTAAAAATTTCATTCTGTGTAAATACAGAGTGGAGGGGTGGAAGGGGTTGGATAATAGGCACATATGTTAAGGCAGGAACTTATTGGATGGGAGCGATAATGAAGTGGGGAACCTGGTCTGTATGTTGTGTGGATTGACATGTTTCTTCCTTGTCGAAACATGATGCCTCATTTCTTTTGAAACGTCAAAGCATCTACCTTCTTCATTTACATGAAAGCTCTGTAAATGTTCTTGAATAGAGCCAATATTATGATTCCTTGGTATAATTCCAATGAATAGGGATGGTGCATTGCCTTGCTGAACGAATACAAATCCAGTTTCATGACCCACGAGGACATCATAGAATCGAATGAACCACTTTTAAACCTTACGGATATGCTTGTCATGGTCGGAGTAGTAGCTAAGCTAAATATGATGGTGTGAACTTGTGCCCAGTGAAGCAAATGAATCGAATCATGATACGACGTAATTCGCTCATGGTTTTTTTTTCCACGTCCCTACTTTCCGTCTCTCCTAATAAGTTAGTGTGGCAGCTTATCTTTAGCGTGACGTCTCTCCCTCTGTCACGCACATACACACAATTAGCTCCACCAGAGCAAATGGCATTTTTTAATACAAAATAGAAGAAAAGATCATATTTATTCGAAATTAAAGCAATTAAATACTGCTTATTAGAGATTTTTTTAGAAAGTGACAATAATGATGCTCTTCCAAACCTTATTTATTTGTTTATTTATTATTCATTTACTGTTTACTTAACCCAACCTGATTATAGCCTCACGGCGTCCTCCTGTATCGAACTAGAAATAACACATACCAAAAATATTGCAAAGCATTCTCATATTTTGAGTGTTCTTGTCGTTCTCTTATGTAGACCTTGAGTAATTATTACGAGTACAGTTATAATTTTTCTTTTTTTGAGTTATCAGTCTCCTGGCTGACTTGATGAGGCCCGCGACGAATTCCTCTCCTGTGCCAACCTCTTCATCTCAGAGTATCATTTGCGACCTACGTCCTCAATTATTTTCTGAATGTGTTCCAATCTCTGTCTTCCTCTACAGTTTTTGCCCTCTACAGATCCCTCTAGTACCATGGAAGTCATTCCTTGATGTCCTAACAGATGTTCTATCATCCTGTCCTTTCTCCTTGTAAGTTTTTTTCCTCATATCCCTTTTCTCTCCAATTCTGTGCAGAACCTCCTCATTTCTTCCCTTATCAGTCCACCTATTTTTCAACAGTCGTCTCTAGCACCACATCTCAAACTCTTCGATTCTCTTCTGTTCGGGTTTTCGGACAGTCCGTGTTTCACTTCCATACAGTGCTGTACTCCAAAGCGTACATTCTCAACAATTTCTTCAAATTCAGCCGCGCGGCGTAGCAGCCCGGACTTAAGCGCCTTGCCACGGTTCGAGCAGCTCACCCCGTCGGAGGTTCGAGTCCTCCCTCGGGCGTGAGTGTGTGTGTAGTCCTTAGCGTAAGTTAGTTTCAGTTAGATTAAGTAGTGTGTAAGCCTAGGGACCGATGACCTCAGCAGTTTGGACCAATAGGAACTTACCACCACAATCACCACCAGTACCACCACTAACACCTCAAATTAAGGCCTATATTTGATACTAGTATGCTCCTCTTGCCCAGGCATGCCCTGTTTGCCAGTTCTAGCCTGCTTTCGATGTTCTTGCTCCGCCTATCACTGGTTATTTTGCTGCGTAGGTAGTAGAATTCCTTAACTTCATCTACTTCGTGACCATCAAGCTTAATGTTAAGTTTCTTGCTGTTCTAATTTCTGTTACTTCTCATTACTTTCGTCTTTCTTCAATCTACTCTCAGACCATATTATGCACTTATTAGACTATTCATTCCATTCAGCAGATCATGAAATTGTTCTTCATTTTCGCTCAGGATACCGACCTCATCAGCGAATCGTATTGTTGATATCCTTTCACCTTGAATTTTAATCCCCTTTCTTTTATTTCCATTATTGCTTCTTCGATCTATAGATCGAGCAATAGGAGCGAAAGACAATTACAATTTCCAGCACAAATAAAAAAAGTGCGTAATTACACTACTGGCCATTAACATTGCTACATCACGAAGATGATGTGCTACAGACGCGCAATTTAACGGACAGGAAGAAGATGCTGTGATAGGCAAATCATTAGCTTTTTCAGAGCATTCACACAAGGTTGGAGCCGGTGGTGACACCTACAACGTGCTGACATGAGGAAATTTTCCAATCGATTTCTCATACACAAACACCAGTTGACCGGCGTTGCCTGGTGACACGTTGTTGTGATGCCTCGTGTAAGGAGGAGAAATGCGTACCATCACGTTTTCTACTTTAATAAAGGTCGGATTGTAGCCTATCGCGATTGCGGTTTATCGTATCGCGACATTGCCGCTCGCGTTGGTCGAGATCCAATGACTGTTAGCAGAATATGGAATGGGTGGGTTCAGGAGGGTAATACGGAACGCCGTGCTGAATCTCAACGGCCTCGTATCACTAGCAGTCGAGATGATAGGCATCTTATCCGCATGGCTGTGAACGGATCGTGTAGCCACGTCTCGATCCCTGAGTCAACAAATGTGGACGTTTGCAAGACAACAACCATCTGCACGAACAGTTCGACGACGTTTTCAGCAGCATGGACTATCAGCTCGGAGACCATGGCTGCGGTTACCCTTGACGCTGCATCACAGACAGGAGTGCCTGCGATGGTGTACTCAACGACGAACCTGGGTGTACGAATGGCGAAACGTCATTTTTTCGGATGAATCCAGGTTCTGTTTACAGCATCATAATGGTCGCATCCGTGTTTGGCGACATGGCGGTGAACGCACATTGGAAGCGTGTATTCGTCATCGCCATACATGCGTATTACCCAGCGTGATGGTATGGGGTGCCCTTGGTTACACGTCTCGGTCACCCCTTGTTCTCACTGACGGCACTTTGAACAGTGTACGTTACGTTTCAGATGTGTTACGACCTGTGGCTCTACCTTTCATTCGACTGCTGCCCTGGCCAGCACATTCTCCAGATCTCTCAACAATTGAAAACGTCTGGTCAATGGTGGCCGAGCAACTGGCTCGTCACAATACGCCAGTGACTACTCTTGATGAATTGTGGTATAGTGTTGAAGCTGCATGGGCAGCTGTACCTGTACACGCCATCCAAGCTCTGTTTGACTCAATGCCCAGGTGTACCTAGGCCGTTACTACGGCCAGAGGTGGTTGTTCTGGGTACTGATTTCTCAGGATCTATGCACCCAAATTGCGTGAAAATGTAATCACATGTCAGTTCTAGTATAATTTATTTGTCCAATGAATACCCGTTTATTATCTGCATTTCTTCTTGGTGTAGCAATTTTAACTTTCATTTTTAGAAAAAAAACATTTGGGTTAAAAATTATACGTTGGGTTTTCTAGTGCAGAGGGGCCATCAGATACGGAAAGCTGAAAAAATTTCAGTCAGTTGTTGCGAGATATCTATGGCGAATAAGCATAAAACTATAAGAACTCAATCCTCTGGGTACAAAAGCAAGTCAGAAACATTATTCCAATGATACACCCTCATCTTAGAGTAAAACTAACCGGTGAAAATAAGGAGAAGGTAGTCATGAGCATAGAGCAGCGTCTTGTAGTCCCGCGTACTGCTTCGGCTCGTGGAACGTGCTGTGCGGGCACGCTAGGACCTATATCAATGTCTGTTTCCCCGCCACATGTGTTATGCAGGCGCAGTTTGTGCAGCTATTTCTTAAGCGGCGGCGATAATTTTGTGCGGACTCCACTAAATTCTCGTTACCCCGGCGTGCGGGAGCGACACGCCACGAGCAGCAGTGGTATTAAAATTTTTAAGTCGTCGCAGCACCGTAATTCCTCCCGTCCAGGTATTTACCGCCTGCAGTCGGCGGCGCATCTGGGCCAGCTCTAATTGCGCAAAGCCGCAACACAATCACACCGCGCCGGCGGGGAATTTTTGCGTCGCAGCGTTGGTGCTCCCGGCGACTGTTCATTAGTTTCTGCCACGACCGCTGCACAGCTCCACCGTGCAGGATAAAAGCGTTTTATAATTGTCTGGGCTGCGCCCTCGCAAACTCTTTCCAAATGAACGCCTGACGTCTTTTCCTTTCAGTCTTATTTCACGTTTCTTTCTCTCTCTCTCTCTCTCTCTCTCTCTCTCTCTCGCTCGCTCTCTCCCTTTGCTCCTTCCCAAGACTGAAGAAATGTTAATTAACGATTCTCAGAACGCCAAACAATTAGTACAAGGAGGGCCTTTTGTAAGTAGACGTACGTAAAGTAATTTAAAGAGTGCTTTTAATACTGAGTCATTCCCGCGGAAAGGGGAGAATTTCTCAAGTACTTGCAGTGTTCTGTCAAGAGGCAACTGACGTCTAGCTATTCAGAACTTCACTCCAGAGCCGCATTAACGGCTAGATGAGAGGATTACGTGATTGCGTTTCACTTTCCTTTCACGGTGGAAATATACAAAATTATTTTCTGACAGCCTACACCACTATCAGTAATTACGCAGCTTCACTTCTGTGAGAATGACTACTGGCTTCCCACCAGCGTCAAAAATTTCACGACAAGAAAGTGTGAAAAAATCGACTCGAATTGTGCGCCATTTTACACACAGTATAACTCATCTTATGGATTGGTGCCCAAGTGGGTGTTAACTCGAAATCCAGAGGTCTGATGTATAATACCTATTATGTCGTACGTAGAAGTGATTTCGGCACTGGGAGTAACTGGGTCCAAATCGTGTCAAGACATTCATATTTAGGTTTTACGTTATTTTCAACTGAGGCTGGAGCTGTAATGGTACATTTATGAAGGGTACAGCTCACTTCTTTCCCCATTCTATGCCTTTCGGGCTTTTCCATCTCCAATCATATGGTAGTCGACAGAAGGGTAAATCCAAATCTTCCTTCCTGAAGTAAATCTTTCTAATCATGTGCCCTCATCAGGACGATATTCTGTCGTTCACAAATGATCAGAGCTTAATTTGGTATATTTAAACATCTAAACTCCGAAGGCAGTAGCTGTCCCCAATACTTCCATCCAACCACAGAATTTCATTTCTGTGTCACAAATACTGTGACGTTATCTTAGAACGAATACCTCTTTATTTATTTATTTGAGTCGTTACGTCCTTTTAGGATCACGAGTCACTAAATCGGCACGTTTTCTTCATTCGTAACACCTCATCATCCTGTCGATCGCCTTGGTGCTTCCAACTTCTGTGGTATTAATTCACATCTCGGCGACAGTCCCCCTGTAAGTTTAGGTTGCCGTCGTCTAGCTAGGAGTACACTCCGGTGCTGTGTATGGAGATTTTTCCTACTGCAATAGCTTTCCATTCCTCCCTGGTCTCTTACATCGAATTGTCCCGTTTTACACATGTACAGGGTGCGGCAAAACATCCTTCCTAATTTAAAGTTCAGATAAAAAATAGATGGATCAAAGTAAAGAAATTATATTAACATGAATGATATCTACACAGTGGGACTTTTTCATCTGTGAACGACTCTAGGAGCGTTCTCCACTACCAGTACGTAGTTGAATGCGACATCATAAATTCTACATCGTTCTAGCTAGTATCTTTTGAGGAATACCAGTTTGTTCCTGAATTGCATTTCTCAGGGCTGGCAAAGTCCTCAATATGGCCACATAGAAAAAACTCGAACGTATAGTATCAGACGACCGTGCTGGTCATGAGACGTGAGGAAATTAAGCACCCGAGAAACACGTGTCTCAGTACTTGGAGAGAAATACGAGACGTGTGAGCGGTAACTCCGTTCTGCTGAAACCATTACTGATTAATCTGCAGCGCACCGAGTCTTGCTGAAGAAGTTGTTTTTTTTTCATGTGAGTGTATCGTCGAGAGTTTAGTGGCGCAGTAGCTCCATCCTCTTCTTAAAAGTAGTGACAGATAATCCCAACTCCCCTAACCGTGCGCCATACAGTAACAAGATCGTTGTTTACTGGTTTTTCACGAAGTACACGGTGGGTCTGTCCACTCCAGTTTCCGAAATGTTAACGAATAACGCATCCCGATAAGTGAATCTGTGTGTTTCATCACTGCGAAGGACCACAACATTTTCAGGCACATTTTCAAGTATTTTTTCACACAACCTCGCATAATTATCGTAATCACGTTCAAACAGTTGAACAGCGACCATCTTGTACGGATGAAATTGAAAGTCCTGATGCAAAATTCGACGCACACTTCAGTCAGATAACTGACGAGTGTTATCGTGTTTTCTAACAGATCCCTTTGTAGAATGCTGAAATGAACGCCTTACTGCACGAGTTCGAACTCTGAGCGGCTTTTTTGTTTTTTCTTTTTCGGCCATGTCAGAATTTGCTTTATAGTTTGACTATGTCAACGCATCTAGAGAGAAGTACACACTCAATAGATATCATTCATATTAATGCAGTTTCTTTACTTTGAGCCATATGTTTTTTATGTTAGGGAGGGTTTTCTTTTTGCACCACTTCTTATAATAAAAATAAAATAACTAGGAAGATTAGAGTTTAACGTGGCATTCGGGACTGTTAGGACCTGAGCTGCAGGCAGTCCTTCACGACCAGCCAAGTGATATGCTACCCAGCCACGGACGCAACTCTGCGAAGAGGCCCTGCGGAAGTACTGTGCGGCATCCTGCAGTTCACTGTTCTATCCTCAGTGATTGTCTATGTTGCTACATGGAGCACCACAACCCGTCGTTTCCACCGCAAAGAATGCGACGGGGCTTCACCACTTGTCGTAACATAACCGACTGGAACTCAACCAGTAGCACGACTCCACCGAGGCCGAGCTTTTCTCTGGTGCAGTCTCGACTCCAGTCATCGATCGGGAGTACAGCTAAGCTATTACTCATCTAGTAGTGTCACTAGTTAGGTGAAGCCACAGCTGTAAGAGCCAGCAGCTAGCCCTGATGGTTCTGGCCTTCGTACTGGATCTGCCGAAGCTTGACCTCCCAGTCTACATCTACATCTGCATTTACATGATTATTCTGCAGTCCATTATTAAGTGATTGGCAACAGGTTCATCGCCGGCCGCGGTGGTCTCGCGGTTCTAGGCGCGCAGTCCGGAACCGTGAGACTGCTACGGTCGCAGGTTCGAATCCTGCCTCGGGCAAGGATGAGTGTGATGTCCTTAGGTTAGTTAGGTTTAAGTAGTTCTAAGTTCTAGGGGACTGATGACCACAGCAGTTGAGACCCATAGCGCTCAGAGCCATTTGAACCATTTGAACCAACAGGTTCATCGAACCACATTTAAGTTACTTCTTTACCCTTCCACCCTCGAACAGCGATTGTATCTTCCTGCGCAAGTAGTGATTTTTCTTATTTTATTGCGATAATCGGTTCTCTCTATGTAAGTGGACGCACACAAAATACTTTTACCTTCGGAGGAGAAAGTTCAGAAATGGTTCAAATGACTCTAAGCACTATGGGACTTAACATCTGAAGTCATCAGTCCCCTTGACTTAGAACCACTTAAACCTAACTAACCTAAGGACGTCACACACATTCATGCCCGAAGCAGGATTCGAACCTGCGACCGTAGCAGCAGCGCGGTTTTGGACTGAAGCGCCCAGAACGGCTCGGCCACAGTGGCCGGCGGAGGAGAAAGTTGGTGATTGAAAATTCGTAAAAAGATCCTGCCACAAAGGGAAACATTTTTGTTTTAATTTCTGCACCACAATACACTTATTATACGCGTGACACTCTCTGCCCTATTTTGCAGCAACACAAAACGAGCTGCCCGTCTTCGAACTTGTTCGCTGTGCTGTGCTTCTTCTGTCCAATCTGTTGCGGATCCCATAACGTCCAGAAGTAATCCAGTAGAGTACGGACAAGCGCAGAGTAGGTAGTCTCCTCAGTAGCCTGTTACATCTTCTAAGTATTCTTCCAATAAATCGCAGTCTTTGGTTAGCTTTCCCACAACATTATCTATTTAATCGTTAATTCGTAATTGCAGTTCGCTATGTATTTAATTGACTTCACAGCCTATAGATTCGTGTGATTTATCGTGTAACTAAAATTTAGCGGATCACTTTTAGTATTCATGTGGATCACCTCACCTTTTCGTTATTTACAATCTAGTGCCATTTTTCGCAACATGCAGATTACTTGTCTAAATCATTTTGTAATTAGTCTTGATCATCTGATGGCTTTACGAGATGGTAAATGAGAGCATGATCTGCAGATATTCTAAGAGAGCTGCGCAGATTCTCTTCTAAATCGTTTATGTAGATTAGGAACAGCAGAGGGTCTATAACACTACCTTGGGAAACGCCAGAACTCACTTCTGTTTTACTCAATGACTTTCCTTTAATTACTGCGAACTGTGACTTCTCTGACAGGAAATCACGAATCCCGTAGCACAATTCAGATGATACTTCGTAGGCACGTAATCTGATTCGAAGTTGCTTGTGAGAAACGTTCCCAAAAGCCTTCTGGAAATCTAGAAATATGGAATCCACTTAAAATCCCATGTCGATAGCACTCATTATTTCGTGAAATAAACAGCAAGATGTCATCTGAATCCCTGCTGACTATTTGTCAAGAT
Source organism: Schistocerca americana (assembly GCF_021461395.2). Taxonomy (NCBI): domain Eukaryota; kingdom Metazoa; phylum Arthropoda; class Insecta; order Orthoptera; family Acrididae; genus Schistocerca; species Schistocerca americana. The sequence goes on along the minus strand of NC_060123.1, from coordinate 630,215,102 downwards.
TGTTTTCCTTAAGGTTGCTCATCATATTTGAACCCAGTATAGGATTCAATATCCTCCTCCATGTCAACTGTAATTGTATGGGTCCGTAATTCAGCGGATTAGCCCTATTTCCTTTCCTGGGTATTGATATTGTGCGTGCAAATTTCCAGTCTTAGATACCGATCTTTCGTCGAGTTAACGGTTGTTTACAATTACTAACTATGGAGCTATTGTATCAGCATACTCTGTAACCTAACTGGTATACAATGTGAGCCGGAAGACTTGACTTTATTAAGTGATTTAACCTGCTTAACTACACTCAGTATTTCTACCTCTTGGTTACTCATGTTAGCAATTGTTCTTGGTTCGAAGTGGAATATTTACTATTTCTTCTTTGGTAAAAGAATTCCGGAAAACCGTGTTTAGCGACTGCGCTCTAGTGGCTTTGACATCGGTAACATTACCACTGCTATAGCGCAGTGGCAGTATTGGCTGGGGACTTGCCGTTGGTGTACTTTACTTACGACTAGAAACTCTTTGGCTCTTCCGCTGGATTTCGAGGCATAATTTCGTTGTGGAAACTATTAAAAGCAGCCAGTCTGAGGGTCCTGGGTTCGACGTGGGAAGTGCACACTTCCTAACAGAATCGCAGAGCTCCATGTTTACTCGCCACCGCCTGGTTTGGCCCTAGGTCATCAAGCTGAAAATACATCAGTCAGCAAGGTCGCTGTCCGCTAAAGTCACTGGAGACGTCACCCGCTGTCTTCTTAGCCACGGCTGCCACCTCAGCCACTACCATAGAAGTACTGTATGGAAGACGTGAAACAGGCCTGATAAGAAATGTTCCTGTTTGATAAGCATTCCTGACCCTGTGCTCTCCGCGGTTCTGCAGAACCCATACGACATATTCCTGCACACGCAACTTTCCAGTCAGAACCTGCCGGTCCGTGGCAAGGAAATGCACAATTTCGGTGTGGAGTAGGATGCTAAGGCAATTGCTCGTGGACCTCCAAAAGATCCGTACCAGCACATACCTGAAACAATTTAGGAAAATTATGGAAAAATTATATCAAGATGGCGGGATAGAGATCTGAACACCCCTGAATACTTGTCCACTATCTTACCCCTGCGCCGCATCTTAACTGTTAACTTTCCATAATTTCTCGATTCAACCTTACTGCGCGCCCTGAAAGCCTAAACAACCTCATCCGTATTGCACTTAAAATTGGTTATATACCCTGATATACTGAAGCCCCAAAGGAACTTCTGTAGGCATTCCTATTCAAATCCAGAGATACGTAAACAGGCAGAATACGGCGCTGCGGTCGACAACGTCTATATAAGCCAAGTGCCTGGCGCAGTTCTTAGATGGGTTAGTGTTGCTACAATGGCAAGTTATTGAGATTTAAGTTACTTTGACGTGGTGTTGTAGTCGGGGCACGAGCGATAGGACACAGCATCTCCGTAGTAGCGATGAAGTGGGGATTTTCCGTACGACCATTTCACGGGTGTACCGTGAATATCAGGAATCCGGTAAAACATTAAATCTCCGACTTCACTGCAAGAACCGGACCAACGACGACTGAGGAAAATCGTTAATCGTGACAGAACAGCAACCTTTCCGCAAATTGCTGCAGGTTTCAATGCTGGGCCATCAACAAGTGTCAGCGTGCGAATTATTGAATGAAGCATAACGGAGCCGAAGGCCCACTCGTGTGTGTACGCTTGATGACTGCACGACGCAAAGCTTTACGCCTCGTCTGTGCCCGTCAACATGGACATTGGACTGTTGATGACTGGAAACATGTTGCCTAGTCGGACGAGTCTCGTTTCAAATTGTATCGAGCGGATGGACGTGTACGAGTATGGAGATAACCTCATGAACCCATCGGCCCTGCATATCAGCAGGGGCTGTTCAAGCTAGTGGAGGCTCTGTAATGGTGTGGGGCATGTGCAGTTCGAGTGATATGGGATCCCTGGTACGTATACATACGACTATGACAGGTGACACATACGTAAGCATCCAGTCTGATCACTTGCATCCATTCATGTCTATTCTGCATTTTGAAGGATGTGGGCAATTCCAGCAGGGTAATGTGACACCCCTCCACACACCAAACACACACACACACACACACACACACACACACACACACACACACACACACACGTCCAGAATTGTTACAGAGTGGCTCCAGGAACACTCTTCTGAGTTTAAACAATTCCGATGGCCACCAAACTCCCCAGACATTAACGCTATTGAGCATATCTGGGATGCCTCGCAACGTACTATTCAGAAGATTCCTCCAACCCTCGTACTCTAACGGATTTATGGACAGTCCTGTAGGATTCATGGCGTCAGTTCCCTCCAGCACTACTTTAGACAGTAGCCGAGTCCATTCCACGTCGTGTTGCGGCACCGCTCGTGGGGGCCTTACACGATATTAGGCAGGTGTAACAGTTTCTTTGGCTCTTCAGTGTATAACTCCCGTCTTGGCCTATGTATCCAAAACATATTTTCTTCTTTTGTCCCTCAGATGTGTCTAAAAAATTTTAGTCACTGTTGCTCCAATCGGAGATAGGCTCCCTCGCCGATGGTGATCGCCTGCCTGTGATACTCGTCTGAAGCTTACTCGCTTTACTCCACCCAGATACCGGAAGCTGTGAACAATCTCCACTGGTGAACCGTCAGCCATCCAGTCGATATCTGCATTAAGTATCTCACGTCTGACCGTATGCTATCTTAAGACCGGCTCTTACTGAAGTCTCAGATAAATTATACAATGCCAGTTTCACACCTTCTTCATTCTCACGTAACACTGCCGTATCGTCCTGTGGTATCTATAGCTACGATGCCACAACGTAGGTCTGCTCTGCTAGGCTAGCTCTACGAGAGACACCGACGATAGCGCCCTCTAGCCAATGTGTCGATGTATTCACACTAGGATCGCAGAAATATATGCTTAATACCTTACGAAGCATATCGTCAATAGAATGACTATTGCTGTTACGTAACTACCTTAGATATCTGAAATCCTTCCCTTCTTCCGAAACTAACAAACCATCGACTTAGTTGAATATGTTACAATCACGTTCCGTCACCTTATATGTTGACTCTGTAGCCCTCTCTTGCTCCTCATTGGCTCTGAGCACTATGGGACTTAACATCTATGGTCATCAGTCCCCTAGAACTTAGAACTACTTAAACCTAACTAACCTAAGGACATCACACAACACCCAGCCATCACGAGGCAGAGAAAATCCCTGACCCCGCCGGGAATCGAACCCGGGAACCCGGGCGTGGGAAGCGAGAACGCTACCGCACGACCACGAAATGCGGGCTTGCTCCTCATTGCTAGTAAATTTAATAACATCAACAGAAGTGTTCGCACCTATCTGCATAGTCATTTTCTGCTAGCAGTTTCGATATCATTTGTGAGGAATAAACGCGTATGGTTTAGAACTGCGCCGTGGCTGTACCTCGCCACTCGTCCAGTTTCGTCCCCACTACGACCACGACCACGAACCGCTCTTCCGGGAACTACCCGGCATTCGTTTCGGCCGAAACACACTGACCACCAACTGGCACTACAGCCCAGAAACAAATATGATGAACACATTCTAACTGCTGTGTTCTGCGAAGTCACTGAAAATCAGTCAGACTAATCTGTAACTGACGAACAGAGTACGCTACCACGAAACGCTAAGTGTAGCAAAAACCACGCGTAATTATGGTTTAGTTGCTACTGTGGATTTGAACTGATTTGTAAAGATATACGCATATCTGAATGGGATGCTCTCTTAACATACGCTTATCAAGAAAACTAATTGATTACAACTCACATTTACTGCTTCATTTTATATAAATTTGCCAATGTTTTGCCGTCATCAGGGTGCTCAAGTGTACTCTCCACCGTCCTATACGAAGCACCCGAAACATTGCCTATATCATAAAACTAATAGCGCCTTCGGTCGAGATTCGACCATTTGTATCTATGTTGCATTGACACGACAAACATTGCTGAAATAATTTTCTGGTTTCCCTTTAAATGTTCAATAATTTTAAGTGAGTCTTTGATACAGTGCACTGAAAAATAAATTTTGTGTTGGCGGTGGTAAATTAGCTTAACACAACGTAAATGCCTTCGTATCGCGTAAAGTAACTTAAGCTACGAAGTGCTTCCCGTAACAGAATATACGCTGTAAATTCATCAAACCGCATTTATAGCTCTCAAAACTATTTGGAAATAAGTTAAATGCAAATTTAAATGTATCTTTCAAAACAATAGTCGAATTATTATCGTCAGTGTCTACAGTGTACTACGTACTTTGTCTAAGCAGAAATTGTGTCTTTCTAGTTTTTTGTCTTTCACTTTGATGGTTAATATTCTTCTTCGAGGTGTAGTCTAAAACAAATATAGTTTCTTAGATTATGCTTATCCATTACGGATATTTTAGAACCGTGACTGTATATTGAATGTAAATAGGTTCTACACAACTGAAACCAGTCACTTTTTTTCAATAATAATGCTTTATTACATGTACCGGTTTTCGAACCTTTTCAGGTTCATCTTCAGGTGGTTTCGGGAGGATCCGGGAAGTTACGTAATTACTGGTAGTAGCATAATGCTGGGTGCTGGTTCTATGGCAGAAAGATGGGCGATACATTAAAGTATGACCCATCTTTCTGCCATAGAACCAGCACCCAGTATTATGCTACTACCAGTAATTACGTAACTTCCCGGATCCTCCCGAAACCACCTGAAGATGAACCTGAAAAGGTTCGAAAACCGGTACATGTAATAAAGCATTATTATTGAAAAAAAGTGACTGGTTGCAGTTGTGTATAACTTATTTACATTAAATATAGTTTCTATATAATAATGGAAAAAGTAGCTATTGACGAAGAAGAAATTTTTGTGGTAACGGTCGCAAATGAAGGCAAAGTTAATTCTGTACACTCTTAGAAAAAAAGTGAACGAAGAAAACGACGCCAATACATATACTATGTGTAGGCTGAGTTTTCCTCAAAGGTTTCGTTGCTGCGACGTTCTCCTCCGTTGTTGACAACATTAGTGACATAGCCTTGTGGCATTGTAGCTGCCCGGTATGCACATGTTACTACAAAAGAAACATCCGCAGCATTTAAACATGAACATCCCTAGAGTGCGACTTCACTAAACGTTATTACTTTCTTGTGTGCTTTGTACCATGCGACCTGTTCGGTACGTGGGGTAGAAGGTGGTAGCAGTGTGAGAGACAGAGGAAAACATTTCTCATTGGTGTTGGTATACTTCCTTCTGTAACGGCTATGTACCCACAAGATTTATTTTATGTGCACATCTGCGTCAAAGTGTCTTTCGCATTATATAAATTTCCTTGGCCGCCTTGTATAATTAATGTTAAGAATTGTTAGTTCAATTTTCCATGTTAACATATTAATGTCATAAAATGACGCGACCACAGATACAAAATAATTTTACCCAGGGAAGAACAATTGGGGCCTAGTGTTTCGTCGACAGCGTGTCATTACGGACGAAAATATTACTGCTACCGTTTCCGTCCACGGGAGCTATAGAGGGAAGGCTATTGATGACCATCGATTCATGTGCGCTACTTTTGGTCACTTCCTGGATAATTTTTATGCTTGTAGTCTTCATTACTTCTCCTTCTGCAAGACGTCAAATATTTTTAGTCACTTTTCGAAGCTACGACATTTCTCAGCACCTACGTGCTATGATAAGCGATTTTCAATTTATTTCTTGAAGTGCCTTTTTGTTATATTCAAGTCTTAAATGACAGTCAAATAATTAAACCGCCACTCAGTGAGTATGGGAAATCGGCACATCACCTATGTCTTAGCTGTAAAAGAAAGGAAAGAAAGAATTTTGGTGTATTTAAGAAAGTGACATTTTATTACTCACCACGAGTAAATCCAGAATCATAACTGCAAGATTCGAAAACTTGATTGTTTCTACGCCAGGACGGTCTTCATACTTTTGCGCTATTTCAGTAGGGACATGGTTACAACAAATCAAATTAAATCTGACTATATTGGTTTTAGTCAAGCAGCGGAATGAAATTAGTACGTCACCTAGACCTGTGGCATAGCAAGCGGTGAACTGTGAGTGATGAGGTACCACATCAGAAAAAAAATTACACATTAATCATAAAAGGCAAATTTATAATTTATTTTTAAAAGGTTTCTCGAAGTAGGTATAATATCTTTCTTTAACATGCAAGGTCTGAGTTCAAGCATACCAAGAATACGGATGCTGCTTAATAATGAATTCAGTGTCAATAAACATTAGTCGTCAGATGAGGAAAGACAACGGACCGCTATTAAAAACAGAGTGAGTGGGTATTGGTAAAGAATGTGCTCAGATAAATACATATATATGAATTTTAAGTTAAAAACAGAAACTACTCAGGTGGTTCTGCCATTACATAAATTACTGTTGAAGCAGATGAAAACAATTAAATTAGCACATGATCCAAATATAAAGTATCAAAATAAATATTCACATTTCAGTCAAAAAACAGCCAACTAGAAGAAGCAAGGAACGACTGTAAAATTATGTGACATGTATTATTTGGACCGTAGTAAATAATCAAGCATCATTTTTAAACTGAGACACTAGATCGCCAAAAGAATGTATAAATAAAATTTAAACAAAAATATGCTCAGGATTTCACTTTGAACGACATTAAGTAAAATTAATACTGAGTGCTAAGCAAGGGCAAATAATATTTTATAATTTACAAACCAGGTCAAACCTGATAGACGGACATAATAGTGACAAACAGTTTTTCCAGTGTCACCCAGGGCGACCGGTAAATTACATTTAGATAACACTGGGGTTAACTCAGTAACAAACCACACAATACAAGCAACAATAAGGGACACCAGACAACAGTGAATGTTCATTACATAACTGAGTAGGAAAATATGACAAAAAAGAATTTATATACCACTTGCAGTATTTAACGTATGTATTCATCAAGTCAATCAAAGGTCCCCACAGTGCTTTAAGACTTACTCTGAAATAATGGTGTTTTTTGCTATATATTCTTTGTACTTGGAAATATTATTTCTTATTTGCTATATGTTCTTTGCATCTGGTAGCCTCCAGACACCACCATTGTTTACAATGTGTAAGTTTGTATGTGATGTATTACGACAGAGAAAAGTGTCTGTGACAACTGAAGCTATTCTGTTTTAATTGTATTATGTTAACATTTACTTTTACGTTCGTCTGTTGATGAAGATTCAAACCTCTTAAACGCTTTGTGGATATAAATTGACAGTGACTGGTAACAGCAAACTTGTTGACTCATTCGATATCAATAACAATCACGATGAAGCCCAACCTAAAATGTTCGCATTTAAACCTCTTCATTAGTTTTTCCAATATTCACCTAACTTTCAACGTTCTTCAGTAGCACCACATTTAAAAAACTTCCATTCTCTTCTTATCTTCCACGTTGTTCTCCTAACTATTATATTACAGTTCATACGTTCAACCATCGTACCGCTGCGTTCGTGTATAATTTCCTAAAAATACATATTACGTATTACTTGAACAAAAAAATCCTTAGTACAGTCGCAGAAGTGACTGAATATTTTCTTTGTAAATACACAAGAACCTCGTTTATTCGGCCTTCATTAATCCGGATTTCCAGTTTGTTTGTGTTGGGTTTTTGTTGGTTAGGGGAGTGGGGGGGGGGGGGGGCGAAAATGTACGTTATACGGTTTGTGCGGTACGGTATAAGATAATGTAGAATTGTTTCGTTGGCACTACAGATAGCATAAAGATCGCTGATCCCACGTGCGATGTACAGTTAATATCGTCAGTGTTGATCTGTTTTCTTTACAGAGTTGAGAAGCTGTACCAGCATTGTTCTTTTGTTCAAGTGTTTTGAGTGCGCGTGAATGAAATGGCTTAGAAATGAAAGAAAGTGGTTGTATCAGTTGGAAGCACAAAAGAGAGTAGACACGGAGAACTACTAATAAACATAGCTGCAGAATGTAGTGTGTGGTCATAAACTGTGTCAGGGCTGTAAGAAGAACAGAGAAGCAATTGAAGACTTCTGCTTCAAAATGGTGTCTGAAGACAGTTTGCAGAACTGCGCTACAATTAAGAAATCAAGAAATGAAAGACTGGATGAAGCATCATTCTATTGATTCAGTGATAAAACAGAGTGCGATGTTCCGGTATCTGGTCCAGTTCTGCAGGAAGAGGCGGTAAACTTGAACAGCAAACTACCCGATGGCGTTCCTAATTTCACAGCCAGCCGAGGATACTAGGAAAGATGGAAAGCTCGTTGTGGCGTACGCCAGATTTCAGTAACGGGTGAAAGTTTTTCGGGAGATACAGTGGCTGCAGAAAACTTCAAAAAACAATGTGAAGAAGCTATTTCCTCACAGAACTGCACCTCACACCAGATTTATAATGCAGATGAATCTGGAGCTCCTTTATCATATGCTACCCAGTAAGACGCTGACTTCCGAATTAGATGACTAGGAAAGGGGTTATAAGAGGTATAAAGACTGAGATACAATTATGGGCTGTAGTAATGCATCCGGAAGGCACGAAAATCCCACTCCTGTTGACAGAAAAATCGAAATACTCGCGTGCACAGAAACACGTTAATCGGACATGTATTCCAGTTGTGTACAAATCACAAAATAGTGCGTGGATGGACAGTGGCAGTTAAAACACTAGTTCGCGATAATTTCCTACCAAGTGTGTGAAGCTATTTGGAGGAAGAGGGGCTTTTGCTGAAATCCATATTGTTTATTGACAATGCACCGTCACATCCGGGAGTGGGGCCGGTCGTCAGCGTTGAGGTGAGAGTGAAATTCTTTTCTCGTAACGTAACGACTCTTCTACAATCGAAGGATCAACGTGTAATGGAAAACATCAAATGTGTATACCAAAGACAGCTACTAGGTAAATTAATTGAAGAAGAGGGTGAACCTGGTGTGACTTCTGTGTTGAAATTGGTAAAAATCAGAGATCTGATATTTCTGGTTGCATCTTGTTGGATCAGATTGCTGAACCATCGATTCTGAAGTAATGGAAAACAACGTGGCCTGCTTGTTGCGTACTTGGGCTTCGTTAGTAAACACTACCGTGAGCTAAAAGCATACGGCGCTTGTTATTACTTCCAAGTACCAAACAGTTTTGCGACGCGTGCGTCTTTATTGTCAAGATGTGTCTCACCTGTTAAGATACGAGGGCTGGAACTTTAATAGTGGCAATTATTTATTTACAGCTCGTACAAAACAGGTACGTGTTTCAAAGTCTGACTGACTTTCAGCGTAGTCACCAGCATTGTGTATAACCCGTTGCCAGCGATGTGGAAGGCGTAGGATACGCTTAGTAGTGCCAGTTGTGTTGACAGTTCGAGCGACGCGGTATATTGCCCGACGAATTTGTAGCAGTTCTGAAGCGAATGCCGTGAAATGTTTTCCTCAGTTTAGGAATCGAGTTGATCTTTCGAGGGCTTTAGTTAGGGGAGTGCAGTAGGTGGTATAGCACTTAGCTGCCCAATCAGTCAAACAAATCAGTAACAGCTTGCACTGTACGTACTTGAGCACTGTCCAACAAAATGATGGTCAGTTGCTGCAGAAAGTGTCTCTGTGCTGTTCATTTTTGGAACACAACCTACGACTATCTTAGAGACAGAAGTGATGACACTTTCTGCAGTACTTATTTTGTAAGAGCTGTAAATAAATAGTTGCATCTATTAAAGCTCCAACCCTCATATTTTGAAAGTGTTAGTAGAGAAATAAAACAGTAGACATTACGTAAAGTTTCCGGTAAATGGCTGTACAAAACTTTTGTACCAGAAAGCAAATCAAAATTTACAATTAAGTATTTGAAAATCGATTACATGGCTATGATAGTTTTGACGAAATCTTATGAAGAACCATGCGTGACGGTATCAGTCTAAGATGTAACGTTTGTATGTAAACAACAGAGTGCGTCGACGGCCGGTCAAACGCAGAGGGCGACTGAGTTCCGCTATTCCACCAGCGAGGGCGCTACCGGCTGGCAGTGTGGTTCATCTATCAAGTTTTCGATGCATGCGCAGAATAGTTACTGTACGCTATATATTGCGGAACGGAGGACGTTTTCGCCAGTCTGCGACGGCTCACCTGAAGATGACTGCCAGGTGCCCAGTTGAAATATCGTGCGAAGCATTGAACGACGACCGGCTGCAAGCCCGAAATTTGTCTGAACAGTCAATTCTCCAGGAAAATTTTAAAATTCACAACTCTGGTATTTGTTTGTAGTCAGCTCTTAATAATGGGGTTCAGTTTAGTAGACATTCATTGAGACGTAAACTTTTCGTGACTTCCCAAAATCGCTTTAACAGCCGGTATGGTTCCTTTGACGCGGACACAGAAAACTTCTTTGCCCACTATTGCCTTATTTTACCTAGTACTCCGAATAGTCGAATGGACATTAACTCTGAAGCTCGTTTCCTTCCTTTTCATTATTTAAGGCGTTCTGATTTTCTTAGTCATTCAGCTACTTTAATTTCCCGTAGACGAGACCACAGTCTCCGATGAATCCCACAGTGCTACCAGCCATAGCTGATAAAGCGCTCAAGTGCACTGAGAAATTTAGAAATGCGGCCGTACAAACAAGATAAAGGTTACCCTTTGTTGTTACTGTACTGAGCCTCACAGGATCCGCTCTTTATTTGAACGGGGTGAACCGTCACCTTATATTGGAAGGCGACGTATCCATTTGTCACAGACTAATGATTTGCTTTTTGTCTGAGGCGACTCACATGATGATTGCTCCGTCTGTTGACACTGACGAGCAGTGGTAGCTATTGATTCACGTTTCCACTTCGATTGAAGGCCTTTCATCAGTTGACCTTAATGCACCTCTGACATTTCCAGATGCATACCAGAGGACTCCATTTGGCTTATGTTGTTTAACACCTCACAGCAGTCTTCATCAATTATTGCTCATACACTGCTGTACCTATCGTACGATTTTGAAATCATCCGTGCTATTGCTTCTGTGTGCTAGAATTTTCAAAAACATAAGTTTACATGAAGGAATATCTGTATACCTATATCGATTACGTGATCGTTTCTCTCTTTATCATTCTGTTATTACTTGTCGCAGAGCATTTGCTACTCAGTAGTGTCAACCAGTAAATGAAGAAAATGTAGGGAACAACGATATGTTAATAGCAAATATAAAATTTGTGGTATAAAATTTTTGAATTTAGACAAAATTAGCAACAGTAGCATGTGATTCAGGTTATCATACACTCACCAGCATTATTTTTGTCCACAGGTGAGTACTGATGCATGGAGTCACATCCGAGGTGTTTATGGGTCAGGTAAGTGGAGTGCCATCTTCAGGCATCACTCGTTGTGTATTACTCAAAGCTAAAATAGCCACCTGTTCCCAGTTGCAGGTTGCCTATTTAATGACTCACAGGGACAATAAACGGTTGATTCTCACTATTTCATGTAGATGTTGACCGAGTTTATGATTATAAAATGTTGTCATAATGCCCCCAATAAGAGGTATAATCTTAAATTAAAGGCTTGACAAAATAAGTCTATTACCGAAGTTAGAAACATTTTACGTGTTGTGGCAGCATAGTTTAAGGCGCGCGAATTGCTCAGAATATATTTATGCAGCATTTGATAATGAGAAAACTGAGAGACTTCCAGCCAACATTCCGCATCATTTCAAATTTTTATGAAACTTCAGCTCATTGGCATCCTCCATAAAACAATGAAACGAAGAAAAGTGTATCGCTTACCACACTTTCACATTTATTGCAATGGTAGTATAGCATCAGTCATGATGTTTTAATTTATTACTTCTTTCTATTCGCAACACATTTTACAGGCTATATACACACATGCCACTGACTGCACCTGCAAACTTATATCATTGGAGGACACAGCTCAGTGCCTATGAGGAGCCGCGCGGGATTAGCCGAGCGGTCTAGGGCGCTGCAGTCATAGACTCTGCGGCTGGTCCCGGCGGAGGTTCGAGTCCTCCCTCGGGCATGGGTGTGTGTGTTTGTCCTTAGGATACTTTAGGTCAAGTAGTGTGTAAGCTTAGGGACTGATGACCTTAGCAGTTAAGTCCCATAAGATCTCACACACATTTGAACATTTTTTTGAGTGCCTATGATGTCATAAACATTGACAGAGTATGTGTGAAAAACTACCTTCTCTTAAAACGGAGCGGAAATTATCCAGGAGTTTTATAGAAGGAAGCTAGATTCTCCAGAGAATCGGGGGCGTAGGGGAGTTACTGGTTATCTAGAATTGGAATGGTTTCATACCATATGTTAACATAGACTTTTCGCCTTATCTTAGTAAATGGAACATGTCGCCAAATTCCTGCCGTTAGTTTTTGTAAAGAGGTATCGTTAGCATCGAAGGTAGAGTCTGGCATACCCCAATGTAGTGTAGCAGAACCACTGCTGACTACAACGTGCTATACAAATACCATGACGAATAACATTTCTAGCCCTGTGAGGCTGTTCTGAGAAATCGCAACAGAGTACAGAATGGGAAATTTCTTACGAAATGTGAGGAAACTTGCAGAAGTTAGTGACTAGCGCAAAGAATGACATAATTTCCTCAGCATAAACCAATATTATGCAATGTTCATAATTAGGAAGAAAGTTCATATCTCGTTTGAGTAGGATATCGCCAATCAATCACTGGAATCAGTCACCTTCTTGAAGTAACTAGGAATTTATGATAGGAGTGCTTCAAGTTGGAATGAAAAACTCTGCATTATTAGGACAATCCGAAGAAAGAGTAATTCACGTAAAAAACAGATACCTTCGAAAACTCTTATTTCATCAGTTTTATAGAGCTTTTAGACGGCGTGTAACCCTTATCTAGTGGGATTAATGGAAGCGAGGGAAAAGGATTCAAAGCTGAGCCTTACGCTTGATACGATGCGGTTTCGTTAGCGTGAGAGTATCACAAAAACAGTCAGTCACTTCCAGTGAGAGACGTGACGACAAAAACGACGCGCATCACGGAGAACCTTATCCTCAAAGCTCCAAGAGGCCACGTTCCGTAATGGATTAAGATGGATTTTAATATCTCCAACATACACTGCTTGCCAAAAAATGTGAAGTGTCCACAAGAGAAGGAAGAAAAGAAATGAAACTTCGCTGGTTGGTACGGTATGTGATGTTATTTCAGTGATTGCAACCCCACTTATCAGTATGAGGCTGAACCCCCTATAATATGGATACACGCGCCGGTCCTGTTGGAAATGGTGTCATACAACGGTTGAATCCTCTTCTGAGCTAAGCTGCCCCATAGTTGTTGCAACGGATCCTCGATATTCTGGATACAGGAATATAGTTAACGTCCAAGTCGGTCCCTCACACGTCCTATTATGAACAGATCTGACCACAGATGTACCTTAACTTCACTCAGACAGTGGGCGCTGATGACCACGCTGTTTAGCGCCCGAAAACCTCAATCCACACACACGCACACACACACACACACACACACACACACACACACACACTCGGACAGGTCAAAGAGAGACACACAGTAATGTCGCATGAGACGTAAAATAGGAGGTAGTAGAACGTCCACGACGTCAGGGTTCCCTCATTCGCTGTCACCCGTGACCAGTAGTCACAGCATGTTGCCTCCCGTTCCATGGCGGTAGAAGTAACACCACCACTCTGCCTCCCCAAAATACTGAAACAATGGTAGCTCTCCCCAGGTCGCCACCATATTAGCCAACTAAGGTGGTGGTGGTGGTGGTGGTGGTGGTGGTGGTGGTGGTGGTTAGTGTTTAACGTCCCGTCGACAACGAGGTCATTAGAGACGGAGCGCAAGCTCTGGTTAGGGAAGGATTGGGAAGGAAATCGGCCGTGCCCTTTCAAAGGAACCATCCCGGCATTTGCCTGAAACGATTTAGGGAAATCACGGAAAACCTAAATCAGGATGGCCGGAGACGGGATTGAACCGTCGTCCTCCCGAATGCGAGTCCAGTGTGCTAACCACTGCGCCACCTCGCTCGGTAGCCAACTAAGGCAGCCTGGTTAGTGCAGAACCGTAATTCATTTCTGAATAAAGTGCGACGCCGTGTAACAGCATTACACACTTCTTGCCAAAGGCATCACTCCAAATTCAGCCATTTGCGTTACGGCGTTAACGGCAGCCTCCGCAAGGGACGGTAATGCCCTGCTGGTGGGGTCCGATCAATATTTCTAGATGACACAAAATATGGCAGGGAGTCCATTACTTGTTCAAAAAAATGGTTCAAATGGCTCTGAGCACTATGGGTCTTAACATCTGAGGTCATCAGTCCCCTAGAACTTAGAACTACTTAAACCTAACTAACCTAAGGACACCACACACATCTATGCCCGAGGCAGGATTCGAACCTGCGACCGTAGCGGTCGCGCGGTTCCAGACTGAAGCGCCTAGAGCCGCTCGGCCACATCGGCCGGCCATTACGTGTTCTCGGACGGCGGACGCACACGTGAAGTGGAAACGATATGCTTGGTACACAGTACGTCGATGTTCCCCTGTCTTGGTCAGATGCGGTCGATCGTAACCTCCGTGACGACGAGTATGCCTGTCCTCACGTTTGCATACTGTTCAACATCTGGCAACAGTCATATCCGAGCCCCTAGAAATGTAGATATTGCACGATCCGACCAGACGGCCAAATGAAGACCGACACTGAGGCCCTTCTCAAACACTGTCAGTTGCTGATAACGCCACCCCACACTGGTACGTGACACCGTGAACTTCACAGTGATTACTCAACATCTCACTCTGTTCATGGCCATTACATAGCCTAGCAAACCTGATAACAACCTAAATAGGAACAGTACTAATGCACTCTGGTGGTGGTCCTACCTGTCACAGAGAATTGTGAATCTGATCATTTACACACCTTGCGTGCAAGATTTTTTTTCTTTTTTTGCCAAGCAGTTCATCCCGATGGTGAAACTAAAACATTCAGGTTCATATAAAAGGGAATCGATAAATACTCTGTCCGCAGCTCTTGGTCTAGGGGCTAGCGTCGCTACCTCTGGCTCACGAGGTTCCGAGTTCGATTCCCGGCCGGGTCAGGGATTTTACCCGCACGGGGACTGGATGTTTGTGTTGTTCTCATCGCCTCATAATCATTCGAGAAGTGGCGAGATTGGAACAGGAAAGATTTGGACTTTGTACGGGCGCTGGTGACCACGATGTTGAGCGACCCACAAACCAACGTCATCATCACCGATAAATAATCTCTCTTCTCCCATACTTAATACGATTGGAGTGTAAAGGAATGAAAATGGTATTACTACCGTGGCCTAGCTACGTTCTTGCTCCCAAGCCAAACAGACTTGTCTCCCTTTCCACCCCAGCCAACATCGCCGAAGTTTCTGCTTGCTCCTCGTCGCATCTTAGCCTGTTAATACGTTCATTGAGAGGAACACAATTTTAGTGTAAAATAAAAGATACACATTTTAGAAATTCTCTTTGTATGACACGATTCAAACACTTGAAAAGTTACCGTCAAAGATTGCTTTCCTTCAAGCGATAACGCGATTCCTCTTTCAATGTTCCACTGCCAATCAAATGCAAAACCGTAACAAAAGAAAGATATGAACTACACTTTTTAGAGTTTACACTTGGTGTAACGAGAGTGGTTCTGTCTAGTAGCCGAAAACATAACTCGAGTGTCTCTTTACCAGAGACAGGCAGCTCTTCTATAACTGTTCCTTAATAGATTCCAACCGAATATACTCATGCTTTCCTTTGATAAATCTCGGCCCCTTCCCTTTTTAGTGAACTCCATTCCATTCCCTCCTCCTGCTTCTCGTTCTTTTTCTCCTTTTCTTCATCTTCTGGTTCTTCTCGAGTCCTCCCTCGGGCATGGGTGTGTGTGTCTTTGTCCTTAGGATAATTTCGGTTAAGTAGTGGGTAAGCTTAGGGACTGATGACCTTAGCAGTTAAGTCCCATAAGATTTCAAACACATTTGGACATCTGGTTCTTCTCCTCCTCCGTCTGTTTCCCCTTACTATAGAGCCTAAGCGCTTCCGCTTTCCTTTTTCCTCTCCTTTTTTTTCCATCCGTCACAACAATGCACCCCCACGGAAACGGCGCACTGTGCGCTCGCCTCGTCTACCACGTGCCAAGCTATGCCACTATCAATGTACCCTTCGCCACACACCGGACGCCGACTTGTAGAGTACAGATGTAGACGTAGATTTACGTGGTACTTTGTATCACAGTCATTTTGGCTTCAGCATCACTTCGGGTTACACAGCGACAACGCAATTAATTGTACATTAATCTACCCCGTCCTCGTGAAGCACGCCGGCGTGGAGACTGGTGGGGCGCGTGTTTTGCATTCCCTCCTGGCGGCGCAATCCGGCTGTCGTGATTGCGATCACGTGACGGCTGGCCCGCAGATACGTCGCTAATTAGCCGACCCCGGGCCGGGCGCCATCAGCATAACCCAAACACTTGTGGCGGCGTCTGTTAATTTAATAAGATATATTTGCTATTGTATGCGGTGCAGACATGCGTACAACATCATACGGAGCAAACAAGATTGCTCGTAAGTTCCTTCGGCGCTTCAGAAGAAGACTGCGCACACGTTACGAGACACACAGAAAAATGGTACATCTCACTCGATAGGGCATCTCTCCAAGTTTCGATTCCTTGTGTGCGACGTGTCGTAGTTGCTCTACGCCAGTGGTAACACTCTGAGGAGTAAAATAAAATTTTCTGAGATCATTACGATCATTACGATTATCTCAGTTTTATATGATTATCTAATTTACTAATAATTACTTTTTCTCAATTAGTAGCTTCAGTACGGTGGAGGTTACAGTATCCTCACATATTCCATCCATTACACACGTAGTGGTACTTTGTCCCATACATCGCTGATGATAAAAGTGAGACATATGTTTAACAAATGCTTAAATATCTCAACAAATGTCTTCTCCAACTTGTAGATAGTAGCTGCAGTAGTCCAGAAATTGTTTCATTACTCGCTTAGAAACAGATAAATGAATTAATTGACTGCACGACAGAGCAGTAACTACATGAGGACTACTATAGTGCTGTACACAGTATTATTAATATTATTATTATTTTGTAGGGAGCAGATTGTGCTCATGTGGGAGCGATCTAGATGCTTGTAAAACAATAAACTGGTAGCCAAGATCGCAGGAATTATTTTTATTCCATGATTACCGGTTTCGTCGAAACTAAAGCCGCCATCATCGGATATTAGGACATATACGGGTTACAACATCAAGGAAAGCTTGCGCTTGTATGTGATGGAGACACTTAACATTTATAATGTCATCTCTCTTGGGCACCTATCTGCTACTTACGACGATTTTGTAAGACCTGCGTGTTATAGGCAACTATTAATATCATTATTGTTTGCCTTGATGTTGTAACCTGTATGTGTCCTAAGATCCGATGATGACGGCTTTAGTTTCGCCGAAACCGGTAATCATGGAATAAAGAGAATTCCTGCGATCTTGGCTACCAGTTCTTTGTTTTACAATTATTATTATTACTATTATTATTATTATTGTTATTATTAGTTGTAGTAGTAGTAGTGACTGTGGTTAGACACAAAGCATTAACAGCTTGAAGTCTTCCAATTTCTGCCAGTTCAGAAGTAAGAAATGTAGCAATCAGGTAATTTACAAACAGTAAGTACAGTGCACACATTTTAGAGTGGTTCATTTTAAATGGGGTTACAGTGTACAGGTCAAGGCAGTGCCACAATGGAGATGAATAATGTTGAGGAAGTATGTTTTGTGGCAAGTTTCTACCCTAACTGAGGAAAGTTAGCTTTCTTTTCTGAGAAGCAGCTGTGGGTTGTACTTGCGATGCACCACGAATTTCTTAGTCATTCATTCTAACACCCTTCCCACCTTCACCCATCCCCCCCCCCCACACACACACATACATACATACACAAATTAAACATAATTCACCTTTCATTACTTTAGAAATAAAGGTGTTCCAAGAAAAGTCTTTCATTCTATAGCTTAGTTAGGAGCTAAAGTTGGTGATAATGTGTGTGTGTGGTGGGGGGGGGGGGATGGGGTTGGTACTAGCTAATGTCTAATTGCACTGAGGGGTAATGGTCTAAGAAAGGTTGGGCAGCACTGCTCTAGGCAATAGGCGTGTCAAAACACCTAGACAACCCACAGTTCTCACACAGTTGTCTTCTGAAACCCCACAGACACATATGAATAACCCTGTATTGTTTTGGACTGTTTGAACCTAGCACCGTAGGGAACGACATCCGAACGAGCAGAATGTACCGGGTGAACAAAGGGTCAGTATAAATTTGAAAACTGTATAAATCATGGAATAATGTAGATTAAGAAGTACAAATTGACACACATGCTTGGAATGACATGAGGTTTTATTACAACAACAAAAAATACAAACGTTCAAAAAATGTCCGACAGATGGCGCTTCATCTGATCAGAATAGCAATAATTAGCATAACAAAGTAATCCCGCGTCCGGCCATCCTGATTTAGGTTTTCCGTGATTTCCCTAAATCACTCCAGGCAAATGCCGGGATGGTTCCTCTGAAAGGGCACGGCCGACTTCCTTCCCTAATCCGATGAGACCGGTGACCACGCTGTCTGGTCTCCTTCCCCAAACCAACCAACCAACCATAACAAAGTAAGACAAAGCAAAGATGATGTTCTTTACAGGAAATGCTCAATATGTCCAACATCATTCCTCAACAACAGCTGTAGTCGAGGAATAATTTTGTGAACAGCACTGTATAACATGTCCTGTATTATGGTGAGGCATTGGCGTCGGATGTTGTCTTTCGGCATCCCTAGAGATGCCGGTCGATCACGATACACTTGCGACTTCAGGTAACCACAAAGCCAATAATCGCACGGACTGAGGTCTGGGGACGTGGGAAGCCAAGCATGACGAAAGTGGCGGCTGAGCACACGATCATCACCAAACGACGCGCGCAAGAGATCTTTCACGCGTCTAGCAATACTTTTTTTTTGTTCTAATAAAACCCTATGTTATTCCAAGCATGTGTGTCAGTTTTTTACCTTTCTATCTACATTATTCCGTGGTTTATTAAGTTTTCAAATTTATACTGACTTTTCGATCACCTGGTCCATTCTTCTCGGATGAGGTTTGTGATGTGTCACTCTTGTGACGGGGAACATAGAATAAATCCAAAGTCTGTTTCAGAAGCATTCAACTTATGACTAGTATCATCATCACAAAACTAGAAGGGGAAACTAAATGTACATAATGGTAATAAGAGGGGGAGTAATGTTTCAGCTATCACCTGGAGAAAATAAAGTTACGAAGTCATGTTTCGTTTGTTTGCAGAAATATGTCCGAAGTCCTCGAACACAAATCTCGCGCCACAGCGTCGTAGTCCAACGCTAGAGGAGGCAAACCGAAATGGCGCAGACCATCACCTCTTTGTCAACGAGCCTCGGTAGCCTCTTGGTCTAAATAGCAGTAAGATACCAGGAAAACGTCTGCCCTACTACCGGATGTTAACGAAGGTTCGAGCATGTAAGATATACACTCCTGGAAATGGAAAAAAGAACACATTGACACTGGTGTGTCAGACCCACCATACTTGCTCCGGACATTGCGAGAGGGCTGTACAAGCAATGATCACACGCACGGCACAGCGGACACACCAGGAACCGCGGTGTTGGCCGTCGAATGGCGCTAGCTGCGCAGCATTTGTGCACCGCCGCCGTCAGTGTCAGCCAGTTTGCCGTGGCATACGGAGCTCCATCGCAGTCTTTAACACTGGTAGCATGCCGCGACAGCGTGGACGTGAACCGTATGTGCAGTTGACGGACTTTGAGCGAGGGCGTATAGTGGGCATGCGGGAGGCCGGGTGGACGTACCGCCGAATTGCTCAACACGTGAGGCGTGAGGTCTCCACAGTACATCGATGTGTCGCCAGTGGTCGGCGGAAGGTGCACGTGCCCGTCGACCTGGGACCGGACCGCTGCGACGCACGGATGCACGCCAAGACCGTAGGATCCTACGCAGTGCCGTAGGGGACCGCACCGCCACTTCCCAGCAAATTAGGGACACTGATGCTCCTGGGGTGTCGGCGAGGACCATTCGCAACCGTCTCCCGCACACCGTTAGGCCGTCTTCCGCTCACGCCCCAACATCGTGCAGCCCGCCTCCAGTGGTGTCGCGACAGGCGTGAATGGAGGGACGAATGGAGACGTGTCGTCTTCAGCGATGAGAGTCGCTTCTGCCTTGGTGCCAATGATGGTCGTATGCGTGTTTGGCGCCGTGCAGGTGAGCGCCACAATCAGGACTGCATACGACCGAGGCACACAGGGCCAACACCCGGCATCATGGTGTGGGGAGCGATCTCCTACACTGGCCGTACACCACTGGTGATCGTCGAGGGGACACTGAATAGTGCACGGTACATCCAAACCGTCATCGAACCCATCGTTCTATCATTCCTAGACCGGCAAGGGAACTTGCTGTTCCAACAGGACAATGCACGTCCGCATGTATCCCGTGCCACCCAACGTGCTCTAGAAGGTGTAAGTCAACTACCCTGGCCAGCAAGATCTCCGGATCTGTCCCCCATTGAGCATGTTTGGGACTGGATGAAGCGTCGTCTCACGCGGTCTGCACGTCCAGCACGAACGCTGGTCCAACTGAGGCGCCAGGTGGAAATGGCACGGCAAGCCGTTCCACAGGACTACATCCAGCATCTCTACGATCGTCTCCATGGGAGAATAGCAGCCTGCATTGCTGCGAAAGGTGGATATACACTGTACTAGTGCCGACATTGTGCATGCTCTGTTGCCTGTGTCTATGTGCCTGTGGTTCTGTCAGTGTGATCATGTGATGAATCTGACCCCAGGAATGTGTCAATAAAGTTTCCCCTTCCTGGGACAATGAATTGACGGTGTTCTTATTTCAATTTCCAGGAGTGTAGGTGTTCATTCTTCCCGCGCCCTATACGAGATAGGAATAACAGAGAATTGTAAAGGTGGTTGGATGAAACCTCTGCCAGGAACTTTAATGTGATTTGCATAGTATCCATGTAGATGTAGATAAGGATTAGCTTCCCAGATGTCTGGCACGAAGACTTCTTAAGTAATTCAACCCAGTACGTATCCTCGACAGTGAGAGTTCATCACAGACAAGGGTATTGTTAGGGGTGCTCCAGAGAAGTGTGATAGAACGTCTCTTACTCTCTGTATACATAAATTTTCTTTCGGATAAGGAGACACCAATCTGTGGTTGTTTGCTGATCACACTGTAGGGTACGTGAAGGTGTCGACGTTGAGTGACTGTAGCACAATATAACATGATTCAGATAATATTTTTATGTGGCGTGACGAATGACAGCTAGCTCTAAATGCAGAAAAATGTAAGCCAATGCAGATGAGTAGCGAAAACAATCACGGAATTTGGAACATCCCCTTAGAAAAATTTATGAATCACTGTGCTGATAAACCTCTTACGTTATTTGATTTTCAAACAGCTGAGCAGAACTGAACGTACTCAGACATTACTCTCTTTACTTATTCTGATCAACACTAGAGTGACACACAATATTTTTAGCGCAACGCAATCTGACTTTCAATAATCCCTACAAAAGAATACCCTGGCTAACAATAACCTATACCTTTCATGAGTCACTTACCACACAAAAATCTTCGTTACTCGAACTACTGCAATACAGCGAGCGCCAATACTGCCAGCTGAATAAAAGATTCTAATTACTGAACGCACTAACTACTGATAGGCATAGTCAGCAAATGAAAGATTTTGATAGAGAACAAACAATGTATTTACTTTAATAATATTCAAAAGTCATCGTATATATATCAGTTCATGATATACAGTACTACAAATTTACTATTTCTGATGGACACACGTCCAGATCGTCAGCTCTCAAAATTCTGCAATCTCTCTCCCCACATCCACCATTGCTGGCGGCTCACCTCCAACTGCGCAACGCTACGCTCTATTCACATCCAACTGCCCAACACTACAATAGCAAAAAATCCAACAATGCAAACCAGCCACAGACTGCACACAGAAGAGTCAGTGATTTTCATACAGAACGCTACGTGGCGTTACCAACATAAAAACCTAAACAGCCTACTTACAAATTTTCGAATGCAGCATTATTAGCGTGCTGCTTGGCGGAGTGACGACGAATAACGTCGTCACTCCGTAACGTTGCAAAGCTATATGAAATGGAACGAGCAGCTAAGGATGGTAGTAAGGAAAGCGAATGGTGAACTTCGTTTTATTGGGAGAATTTTATGGAATTTATCTATAAAGCAGGCTGCGTATAGGAGCCTAGTGCGGCCCATTCTTGGGTACTGTTCGAGTGTCGAGGTTTAAACCAGGCAGAATTGAAGGAAGACATCGACGCAATTCTGAGGCGTGATGTTAGATTTGTTACCGGTAGGTTCGATCAACACGCGAGAATTACGGAGATACTTCATCATCATCATCATCATCATCATCATTTAAGACTGATTATGCCTTTCAGCGTTCAGTCTGGAGCATAGCCCCCCTTATACAGTTCCTCCATGATCCCCTATTCAGTGCTAACATTGGTGCCTCTTCTGATGTTAAACCTATTACTTCAAAATCATTCTTAACCGAATCCAGGTACCTTCTCCTCGGTCTGCCCCGACTCCTCCTGCCCTCTACTGCTGAATCCATGAGTCTCTTGGGTAACCTTGCTTCTCCCATGCGTGTAACATGACCCCACCATCTAAGCCTGTTCGCCCTGACTGCTACATCTATAGAGTTCATTCCCAGTTTTTCTTTGATTTCCTCATTGTGGACACCCTCCTGCCATTGTTCCCATCTACTAGTACCTGCAATCATCCTAGCTACTCTCATATCCGTAACCTCAACCTTGTTGATAAGGTAACCTGAATCCACCCAGCTTTCGCTCCCATACAACAGAGTTGGTCGAAAGATTGAACGGTGCACAGATAACTTAGTCTTGGTACTGACTTCCTTCTTGCAGAAGAGAGTAGATCGTAGCTGAGCGCTCACTGCATTAGCTTTGCTACACCTCGCTTCCAGTTCTTTCACTATGTTGCCATCCTGTGAGAATATGCATCCTAAGTACTTGAAACCGTCCACCTGTTCTAACTTTGTTCCTCCTATTTGGCACTCAATCCGTTTATATTTCTTTCCCACTGACATTACTTTCGTTTTGGAGATGCTAATCTTCATACCATAGTCCTTACATTTCTGATCTAGCTCTGAAATATTACTTTGCAAACTTTCAATCGAATCTGCCATCACAACTAAGTCATCCGCATATGCAAGACTGCTTATTTTGTGTTCACATATCTTAATCTCACCCAGCCAGTCTATTGTTTTCAACATATGATCGAAATAAGTGTCCAAGGAATAGAAAAGCAACTGGAATCACTCAATAGAGGAAAGTCCACTGGACCTGACGGGATACAAATTCGATTCTACACAGAGTACGCGAAAGAACTTGCCCCCCTTCTAACAGCCGTGTACCGCAAGTCTCTAAAGGAACGGAGGGTTCCAAATGATTGGAAAAGAGCACAGATAGTCCCAGTCTTCAAGAAGGGTCGTCGAGCAGATGCGCAAAACTATAGACCTATATCTCTGACGTCGATCTGTTGTAGAATTTTAGAACATGTTTTTTGCTCGCGTATCATGTCATTTCTGGAAACCCAGAATCTACTATGTAGGAATCAACATGGATTCCGGAAACAGCGATCGTGTGAGACCCAACTCGCCTTATTTGTTCATGAGACCCAGAAAATATTAGATACAGGCTCCCAGGTAGATGCTATTTTTCTTGACTTCCGGAAGGCGTTCGATACAGTTCCGCACTGTCGCCTGATAAACAAAGTAAGAGCCTACGGAATATCAGACCAGCTGTGTGGCTGGATTGACGAGTTTTTAGCAAACAGAACACAGCATGTTGTTATCAATGGAGAGACGTCTACAGACGTTAAAGTAACCTCTGGCGTGCCACAGGGGAGTGTTATGGGACCATTGCTTTTCACAATATATATAAATGACTTAGTAGATAGTGTCGGAAGTTCCATGCGGCTTTTCGCGGATGATGCTGTAGTATACAGAGAAGTTGCTGCATTAGAAAATTGTAGCGAAATACAGGAAGATCTGCAGCGGATAGGCACTTGGTGCAGGGAGTGGCAACTGACCCTTAACATAGACAAATGTAATGTATTGCGAATACATAGAAAGAAGGATCCTTTATTGTATGATTATATGATAGCGGAACAAACACTGGTAGCAGTTACTTCTGTAAAATATCTGGGAGTATGCGTACGGAACGATTTGAAGTGGAATGATCATATAAAATTGATTGTTGGTAGGGCGGGTACCAGGTTGAGATTCATTGGGAGAGTGCTTAGAAAATGTAGTCCATCAACAAAGGAGGTGGCTTACAAAACACTCGTTCGACCTATACTTGAGTATTGCTCATCAGTGTGGGATCCGTACCAGGTCGGGTTGACGGAGGAGATAGAAAAGATCCAAAGAAGAGCGGCGCGTTTCGTCACCGGGTTATTTGGTAACCGTGATAGCGTTACGGAGATGTTTAATAAACTCAAGTGGCAGACTCTGCAAGAGAGGCGCTCTGCATCGCGGTGTAGCTTGCTGTCCAGGTTTCGAGAGGGTGCGTTTCTGGATGAGGTATCGAATATATTGCTTCCCCCTACTTATACCTCCCGAGGAGATCACGAATGTAAAATTAGAGAGATTAGAGCGCGCACGGAGGCTTTCAGACAGTCGTTCTTCCCGCGAACCATACGCGACTGGAACAGGAAAGGGAGGTAATGACAGTGGCACGTAAAGTGCCCTCCGCCACACACCGTTGGGTGGCTTGCGGAGTATCAATGTAGATGTAGATGTAGATGATCCATAAATAATATGAACAACAGTGGAGATACTTCGCGAACTGAAATGGGAATGGATGGAGGGAAGACGAAGTTCTTTACGCGAAAGTCCAAAGAGAAAATTTAGAAAACTGGCATCTGAAACTCGTTTGAGAACGATTCTACTGCCGCCAACGTACACTTCGCGTAAGGACCATGAAGATAAGACAAATTAGCGCTCGTGCGGAAGCATGTAGGCAGTCGGGTTTCCCTCTTTCTGTGGTGAGACAATGCACACTCCGCGACGAACCATGCGGTAGCTTGCGGAGTAAGTAGATGTAGATGTAGTTGAGGAACCTATGCGGCAGATTTGTAGTAGGGGCGCGGAAGAATTTTAGATCTTTCTCTAGTGCTGCTCTCCCCCCACGTCTTGCTAGTTTAGGAGGGAAGCAACGTGTAGTGTCGGCCTGCACCAGAGGCGGGTGCTGCGCCATCGACGCATTCTCGACATGTCCGTCCAGCCACTTGTTCTCATCAGGCGTGCGGGCGTGACCCGCAACGCGACACCACGCCCCGCTGCCAGCTGCCGGCTGCGAACCTCACCCAACCACCTCTCTGTCCCCAGGCAGCCACGTCCCTGTGCGCACGGCAGCCTCTTTCATTTTCATAAACTGTCGCCGCTCTCTAATTCCCTGCTCTGCAATCTACATGGTTCACTGAACCGAGAATATTTCGTCGTCCACCTCACCCCTCCCAACAGCTTTCTGGCTAGTCTCCGGGCAGTTATGCACTGTTCATTCGGTGTCATCAGTTTTCTTAGTCCTTTGATGCTTTACCTCACGAACTCCCCTTACGTCAGTAGTTCCCAACCTTTCGTAGACCATTACCACTGAATGCAAACAGACATTGGCTACGTTGGTTGGTTGATTTGGGGGAGAGGACCATCGAATTAGAGAAGGATAGTGAAGGAAATCGGCCGTGCTCCTTCAAAAGAACCATCCCGTCATTTGCCTGCAGCGATGTAGGGAAATCTCGGGAAACCTAAATCAGGATGGCCGGACGCGGGTTTCAACCGTCGTCTCCCGAATGCGAGTCCAGTGTGCAAACCACTGTGCCACCTAGCTCAGTAAGACATTGGCTAGTAACCCCGCCCTCTTCCCCCTCACTGACATCTGTTACTTCCCTCCCCCCTCTCCCCGTCACTCTCTCCCATATTATAACCAACTTTAGTACCTACCTAAACTGTAGAATGAAGAACTGTTCGTAAATCACTTGTGTGCTGCACACCTTACTTCCGAACTGGCAGAAATTCGAAAATTCAGGCGCTTAATGTTTTGTGCCTGACCACAGCCAGTGATAGTAATAATAAAAATGGCTCTGAGCACTATGGGACTCAACTGCTGTGGTCATAAGTCCCCTAGAACTTAGAACTACTTAAACCTAACTAACCTAAGGACAGCACACAACACCCAGCCATCACGAGGCAGAGAAAATCCCTGACCCCGCCGGGAATCGAACCCGGGAACCCGGGCGTGGGAAGCGAGAACGCTACCGCACGACCACGAGATGCGGGCTGATAGTAATAATAATAATAATAATAATAATAATAATGCCGTGTACAGCACTACAGTAGCCCGTATGTAGTTACTGTTGTGTCGTGCTGTCCGTTAATTCATTTGTTTGACTCGAAGGAAGTAATTAAATAATTTCTGGATTACTGCAGCTACTATCTACAAGTTGGAGAAAACATTTCTTGAGATGTTTAGCATTTGTTACGCATATGTCTCACTTTTATCATTAGCGATGTATGGGACAAAGCACAAATATGTGTGTGGTGGGTGGACTACGTGAAGAACCTGTTATCTCCGCCACATTAATGCTACTAACTCACATAAAGCAATATTTGATAACTTATATAATCAATATTTGAGTCTTACAAAATTGTAATAAAAGTAATGAGCTTTTGAAAAATAATTTTGTTTCATGACTGAAACAGAATCTTTTTGCTTGCGTTGGGATCCACGGCCTCTAAGTGTTTAATAAAAGAATACATCGTCAATTGTAGGCTGTATTGTGCTTTATTAGAATCGTGCTGTTAGCTGATTTCGGCAGCGACTCACTATCAAGTACATTTGCTATGTCATGTATTACATATCGTGCTCATTGTGTGATGACCACGATGCAGTAATACACAACATAGCAAATGTACTCGATAATGGCGCATTGCCGATATTAGCTAATATCACGAATTTAATGAAGCACAATACAGCCTACAACGGACAATGTATTCTTTTATGAAACAGAATCGATGATATCACTTCTTTCTGTACCAATCCCCTCCAAAAACGCAGTTTTCTTCCAGAACATGTTTTTCAATTTTTAATGAAAGTGGAACGTTGCTTTTTTTTAAGTTCACCGTTTCTACAACGTGTTTTAAATTAACTCTTATTTTACCTTCTAGTTTTTACCTCTTTTAATTAAAAAACTAAGAAAATCGAGTTTCTCTTATACAGAAACACTCACTAAATTCATACTTCTACAAATTTAAAAATAATTTGGAAGTATTACACCTTTTAAGTTACTATTTTCGTCAATGTGTATGTATATAAACTCTTTTGTTTGCTGGTTCTACAGCAGACACCATTCCCCCCCCCCCTTTCGTGCCCATTACGGACGAGAGGATGATCCAACAATAAAACAAAAAAAAATGATGCTTTCTCGTCGCTTTGGCGGTTGGAGTATAACATAATGCAAGCATAATAATTTTTGTTGTTGTAATTGGATAATATCGAAGGTGTCGAAATTAGCTAATTGCTACATAATGAAGCGAAGTGTTTATATCGAAATAGATGAAGAGTCTAAACATTTAAGAGTTGCTTGAGGCCAGAAACTTACTGTACTGCCTTAGTTTGATGTACTGCGTTAAGTATTCATTAAATTTTGAAGACAAGTGGAGAGAGTGGTGAGCGGATTGTAAGTGGAGGGGCCTTCCAGTATAATAGAGGGATTTTGGGTTGGGAGGGGGGGGGAGGGGAAGGGGAAAGGAATGTGTCTAGCACCCTGTGCAGCTATTCTGCCAGAGCGAGCAAGCGGCAGCAAACGAACTGGGCGTCATTCACTCACAGCCTCGGCGCCTTACCACCGTCTGCGTGTCAGATCAGTCGGAACATCTTGGGGCGGGGGCGAGGAAACTGGCCTCGTCGGCCGAAATCCGCAACACCATCCGAGCGCAGCCGGGCGTTGCGTAAATCTCCACGCGAAATGCGCGTTTGGCCCCGAGGGTCCATAAAGTTCCAACTCACAACTCGCATTGCGCGCGTTTTATGGGAGGTCAAGAGTAGCAG
This sequence comes from Schistocerca americana, assembly GCF_021461395.2. Lineage (NCBI taxonomy): Eukaryota > Metazoa > Arthropoda > Insecta > Orthoptera > Acrididae > Schistocerca > Schistocerca americana. Next base: position 630,186,846 of record NC_060123.1, on the reverse strand, counting down.
TAAAAATAAATTCGGCCATGGGCAAAGTTTTGAGCGGCGGACCCGCCCTAGCTGCCCGACCAGGCGACTTCATCTCTGCTTGCCAATTCTGGGGCTCCCACTGACGGCCAGCTATCCTCTCCGCAGGAGCTGTAAACTAGTTCACATCGTAACTCAAAAAACTATGATTCTGTCGGCGTTCAATGCCGTCCTCGGCGAAGATATTCTTCCACCCGAGCCGACCGCACATTCCTTTCCTGAGAAAACATCCACTAGGTGCTCTCTAGTCTGATATAAAAATGAATCTCCGCCTGTCGCTAGATTAAGTTGCAATATAAGCACAGTGCTGGTCACCAGAACTGAAAAACCATGAAGTCAACCTGCAACGAACGTCAAGTTAATGTGATGGATGTGGAAATGATATTTTAATGCACTGGCGTCTCACAGAAGGATCTCCTTGAACAGTTAGACATTTACAAATGGTTCGAATGGCTCTGAGCACTATGGGACTTAAATTCTGAGTTCATCAGTCCCCTAGAACTTAGAACTACTTAAACCTAACTAACCTAAGGACATCACACACATCCATGCCCGAGGCAGGATTCGAACCTGCGACCGTAGCGGTCTAGCGGTTCCAGACTGTAGCGCCTAGAACCGCTCGGCCACTCCGGCTGGCAGACATTTATATCCATAAGCTAAAATCACCTCAAAAAATCCTTAACGAGAAAACGGCATCTGTGCAGATCTGTTTCTTCCAGAATTTCCAAGATATCCTGACACCAAAACACCAAAAACGACTTCTTATACGGAACCCCCGGTGCCCGAATTTTTTACTACCTACAGACGACATAATCTTCAGTTATACATTCCTTTTGTGTTTGACGACAGTGCTGACCGTAGCTTTGAACTTTAGTCGTGTTGTCATCCACAGGAATTAGTTGCTCTCGTCTGTGGAGTGAACTCACTAATAAATGAAATATTATGCGTCCTGTAGTGGTTTGTTTGATCATTACTTCCTGACGGCCGCTGTGACCGATGCTTTCGTTTGCTGATTCTGTCGGTTTTGTTTGAGCAATAATCTAGAAGCATGGGGCTGCGTATACAGCTGCTAGGTAACGTTGCGCGCAGCTTCTAACAACCCTACCACAACAAAGGTAAAATTTAATTATGATTGTAGTATTGCTCACGCTGCTAAATATTGCATTTTCGGGCAACAACAAAGTTACATTATATGGCAGGTGTCATTAGAGCACAGTTAACAAAGTCTTTTCATGAAATAATGGATAAACTAGGCACTCATCTTTTCGTGTTTCCCACACTGGTCTGGTTGTGAACTCATGGCTCAATCGTCGAAAATCTAGGTAGTGATGACTCCAAGCTCGGATGCAATGACGCCTAGGTGTTATTCTGCGATATTCAAAAGTTTTATAGATGTGTTTCATAAACCATTCTTGAAGATTAAACTTTCGTAAGTTAGCAAAATGGTGATGTAAAAAAGTAATCAGCACTCCGAATTTAAGTTACACTTCTTTTTTATTACTTTTGTTGCAATATCACGTAACTCTCAAAACATAACTTCACAATATAAAACATACTTGAAAATATCTTCCTCACTGTTAAAGTTCTCATTTTATAAACTGACTACAATTTGCGTCTTTTCAACATGACGAACAAGACATGACTCTCTCTAATATCCGCTTACGCACCCAACAATCAGAGTTACAAGTACGACAAAGATCATAGTGACAAAAGAAAGAATACACATAAGAATAATATCATTGCAACATAAACATATCGATGTATCAAAGTACCTCTACATTAATGAAATAAAATCTGAATGTTGTCTCAGAAATATGTTAACTACTTTTCAGAAACACGTCCTTTCTCCCTCCCCCTTTCTTCCCCAGGTCTACCTTCTGTTTCTAATGACCTTATCACCGATGGCACGTTAGGCGCTAATCTTTTTTCCTTTAAGTATTGTACCTATTGCAAGCAGTATAAAGTAGCGAAGATGATTCGTTTACTTCCGGTTCCAAGTTTTGAGACTCCTATCGATTTTTCTGTTGCATTCCCTATTTAATCAACAAACTGTTCTTCCGCCGAAGGCGCCGTAGTTGCACCTGTCACACTTTTCGCTGCTAACCGAACGCTACACTTTTGACGAGTCACTGTTCGCAGGACATTGTAATCCAACAAAATAATGAAAACGGTGAAACCTTTTGTGGTAGGACTGTTATCGCGGATGTCGTCAGTTGCAGTTCGATGGACGACTTCCAGACGGTGTTTATCGAACGTACTACCGGAACTGAATTCAGAATATTGAATTCGATGTATACAAACTGGACAATAGGATGAAGGTAAACGACACAAGAAATTAAAGGAGTTGGAAATAATGTCACCCCCTGCCGTGTTCTTTTTAAATATACGGACAACAGTGAAGGTGATTAAATCCTCTGTTGCCTCTCGTGAAGACAGTTTGTCCACAGGAAAACTCTAGTTGATGTTACGCATGCCTGAGAAGAATGTTATCCACTTACTGAGCACGTTCAATGGAATAAAAGAAGAGTAGGGTTTAACGTGCTGTAGGACGATGGGAAGACAAGCTAAGAATGAAAAAGGAGAAATGAAAAAATTAGTCTTGTCTTTTTTCTTGATAAACATCTCGGTGTTCACCGTTAACTGCCGATGTAGGTAAAATCAGTGAAGAAAATTACGATTTTTGAAAATTTCCGTACTGTTACAATTTTTTGGTCATATGCATGTGCCACACCCCCTTCTCCTCTTTTTACTCTACACTTCCTTTTACTGCTAATTACTTTGTCAATTAATGGGAACAAACAACAGATGTACCTAGAAGGATACGAAAAGATAATGCCTTCTGATTTTCTGTTGATTTGTTTAAAAGTATGAACGTTTCGAATAGAAAGTGGGGTTTAACGAAATTCAGTTTTAGTTTCCCGACACTAAATTATCTAACTCTAAACAGCATTTTTGAGCGAGAAACATCAAATTTTATAACTTAAGAATATAAAAAGTTTAGATAACAGTGACCGCAGTGCTTTTCCAATGAATATGCGAAGTAAATCGAAGCGATAAATAAGAAGGTATTGACAATGTATACAGCGCAAGCACAATCTTCACTGGGTATTTAGGTTAATTGACTCTAAAGTACTTCCTGCTGTGTTTAGTTTTCAATATACCTGTAGTAATTGTGGCAGTATGTTGACAGTGACAAGGTTCACATTTCAAGAGAGATACATCTATTCCGCGAAGTTTACAAATACGATGTTCAAGTCTTCTGGTTTCCATTAAAAACCATGAGGTTGTGTTTGACACCGTGAGAGGCTCAATTGTAAGCACAGGAGGCACCGATTTGTTTTGTGGATTGATAAACATGCTTCCACCAGAGCCTTGATTCATTGATTCCATCGAAATGTTTCCGATGTTATGTGAGAAGTAACGGACCAGTAACACTGTCTTGGGATACGCCCGAAGTTACTGTTACGTCCGAACATTTCTCGCCGTTACGAGTGACATACTGTGTGTTTTGTTTCTTACGAGCTCTTCAGTTCAGTCACGAAGCAAGTCATATATTCCGTACGTGCGTACTTCGTTCATTAGGCGACAATGCGGCACTGTATATGGAAGTAGAAGAATACAGCTTCACATGAGCGAAAGATGGGTTTCACACGATGTGTTTCTTGCAGAATCCGTGTTAATCCCTACAGAGGAGATTTTGGATCCCCAGTAATGTCATGAGACGAGAGCATAAAATACGTTCGAATATCTTACAACATACTAACGTCAGCAGTACACGCTTACAGTTTTGTGCGTCTATTTAACGGCTATTTTTGGAAATGGGAATGACTTGTGAAATTTTTTCCTTCCACTCAGTGATAAACGTTCGCCTCTCCAGCGACTTACGGCACACTGCTACTAGAAGTGGGGCATGTTTTTCTCCAGAGTCTACGCAGAACCGTACTGGTATCCCATCAGGTCCAGCTGCCTGCAATTTCCATTGATTTTCTATCTCTCAATCACTTATATCAAGATCTTTCATTTTGACATTCGTGTGACGATTATTTACGAGACACTGAGATGTTACATACCACTATTTTAAACAGAATCTCGCTACTAGACGTTACTACTGGGCGGAGAGGTCGGAGCCGCAAAAATGACAGACCAATATCTTTAACGTCCGTTTGCTGCAGAATTCTTGAACCTATTCTCAATTGGAACATGACAGATTTCCTTGAGACGCCAAAGCTTCTCTCCAAAAATCAGCACGGATTTAGAAAGCTTTGCTCGTGCAAAACTCAGTTTCCCCTTTTCTTGCACGATACTCTGCGAACCTTGGATGAAGAGCAACAGGCACATTCCCTACTCCTAGATTTCCAAAAACGTTTGACACGGTATCCCCGTGCAGACTGTTAACGAAGGTACGAGCGTACGGAATAGGTTCCCAGATACCTGAGTGGCTCATAATTTAGTCTGAGCGCTAATGACAACTGTAGTTGTGCGCCCTAAAACCACAAAAAAAGAAGAACGTGAGTGGCTCGAAGACTTTTTGAGTAATAGAACCACTTATGTTGTCCTCGACAGCTAGTTTTCATCAGAGATAAGTGTGTCGTCAAGTGGTGTCCCAGGGAAGTGTTATAGGACCTATCTTGTTTTCTGTATGTATAAATGATGTTTCGGACTTTGTTGAGTCTCTATAGAAGGATCCAAGATGACGTAGACAGCGTTTCCAACTGGTGTGATAAGTGGCAGCTTACTCTAAACGTAGATGGTTCTAATGGCTCTGAGCACTATGGGACTTAAAATTTGGAGGTCATCAGTCCCCTAGAACTTAGAACTACTTAAACCTAACTAACCTAAGGACATCACACACATCCATGTCCGAGACAGGATTCGAACCTGCGGTCGTAGCGGTCGTGCGGTTCTAGATTGTAGCGCCTAGAACCTGTCGGCCACTCCGGACGGCTCTAAACGTACAAAAAATAAGTTAACGCAGATGAGTAGGAAAAATAATCCCATAATATTGGTATACAGCATTAGTAGTATGCTGCTTGACACAGCCACGTCGGTTACATAGCTAGGTGAACGTTGCAAAGCGACATGAAATGGGACGAACACCTAAGGAAGGTAGTAGTCAAGGGGAATAGTCCACTTGGGGCTATTGGGAGAATTTAGGAAAGTGGTGTACATCCATGAAGTAGTCCACATATAGAACACTGGCGCAACTCGTTTCTCAGCACTGTCAGGGTGTTTGGTCAGATTAAAGGAAGACATGGAAGCAATTCAGAGGCAGTCTGATAGATTTTTTCCGGTAGATTCGATCAACAAGCGAATATGCTGGAGGTGTATCGTGAAATCAAATGGAAATACCCGGAGGGGAGACGACGTTCTTTTCGCGAAACAGTGATGAGAAAATTTTTTTTAGAGAGAACTCCGCAAACACGTGTATTTTGAACAAATTTTTGTTAAGGCATTACCAGTTTCGTGGCGTATAGTCAAATCATCAGTTGCGTATGTAAACAGTAAGTGATGTACGCCTATGCATCAAACTGTACTTCGGAATATTAAAACATGGTAATCAAAAAGCCTAACGGTAGTAGTCAAAACCATAAAGTCCATAGTGAATTCATAAATAGCTTGGCGACGAAAAATAATTGCGCGGCTACAACCAAAGAACGAAAGAGAAACGGTGGACCGAAAGCAACATTGTCGTCGAGATAAGAAGCAGAAGGATTACCAGCAAGTCAGCCCAACACCAAACCATAGCTGTGGTATTACTTTGGTGTATATCGTTTCAATCACTGTCCTTGTTTATGAAATGATAATTAAATCAAGAGCCTACGTTGCCGACAGGCGTTGATATACATGAACGGGGACAGTTGAAAATGTGTGCCCCGACCGGGACTCGAAACCGGAATCTCCTGCTTACACGGCAGACGCTCTATCTATCTGAGCCATCGAGGACACAGAGGATAGTGCGACTGCAGGGACTTTAACCCTTGCACGCTCTCCGCGAGACCCACATTCCCAACTTAATGTCCACACACTACATTAGTAGTGCCCCTGCCCATTACACTCATTACTCGCGGAAGATAACCTTACCGAGGCCCGTAAGAGTTCGGGCAATACGTGTGCATCCGGTTAGCCTTAACTGTATAAAGATGAGCCGTGGTAAAATTTGCTGTTTCGAAGAGTGCGCCGCAGCGCGTAGTGTGAAGCAGTCGCCCTCCGTTTCTGGCGGAGGCGCAGCTGTGGCAATCGCAGCTTTGGTGTCTCCCTCTGGTGGGAAAGGGAAAATGTTACCTGTTCACGTGCATTTAAGGGGCGCTATGAGCTCGCCAGGGGGTCAATCTGGGTCACTCTCTCCTCCCCAGCCTGCTAGTCTGTCTCTCGTCCGCATTTGTTAGGCTGTTAGTGTCTGTCTGTCGTTCGGAGTGCTAGTATGTCTGTCGTTCGGATCAACATTTAAAACCGGCAAAATGAGAGTCTTTCCACTCCGCCAGTAAGAGAACTCAGCTGGTAGTCGCCCGGTCGGGGCTTAGTTCCTGCATCTGAGTCTGCGCGGTAAGCCGCCAGTCTACTCGAGTTGCTCGGGCAACGGTCATTGGCGGTTGGATTAATCGGTTGGTCCGTCGCGCACTGAGACACTACATGACTTGTCCACCTTGAGCATCGGCGCATGTGAGGTCCCCACGTGGGTCCAGTGGGCCGCGCCGTATAGAAAGGGGTAGTGGCTTCGCGGTCGACACGAGAGCAACAGGACTCAAACCACGACATCGGGCTGGCCGGTGCGAGCTGCGACGCCGTGAGATGGGAGGTCGGCGCGCCTTCCTGCGTCCGTTGAAGCGGCTGGCAGCCGACGGTTCGGGAGAACGTTTTGGGTGCTGCGCCAGGTCTTCGCCAGAAGTCGCAGTTTATTAGAAGGTAAGTGATTGGAGTAGGGGCGGGTTAGAGAAATCTGCGGTTCGGGTTGTTCAGCAATCCCCCTGTCAATCTGCCATACGTTGATAGCTGTCTCTGTCATGTTTGTCGGATTCGGTGTTATCGAATTTATTGCTTAAGGTGTAAAGGCTGAATTCCTGAAATATGTTTTTATCTTGCCTATCATCTTAAGAGGCGGTATATGTGTAATGTAGAGCATGTTTGTACATTTTATGTAAGACTGCATTTCATGGGTTTTTATTTAAATGGTCATTTTGGTATATAAAGTTGCCACCCTTCTTCCACCGTAAGAGTTTTCTTTAAAAAAAAAGTTGCACTTTTGGTGGCAAGTAATATTTTTAATGTGAGTGTTTGTACCATTCCATCCCTCCTACGGGGTGCATAGTTTATCTGTTTGTGTGAGTTGTTAAAATTTATAGTTTAAAGTAATCTGGTGTGTTGCAGATTGGCACCAGTGTAGTCTTTCCGATGTTGTTGTGAGCGGTCGTGACTACGGCCGTGTTAGAAGGGAGCGGCAAGGTTCTCAGCCCGAAAGGTCAAACTGTCAAAAAATTTTTCTATCTGCCTCTGAATAAATTGTAACTTGATATTTAGAGGGTGATTTCTGATTATAAATTTTAAATCTGTTTAAAAAAGAAAAAAGGAAGGGTTTTTAGGGATAAAATTTCCATTTGTTGAAAGAAATTTGTTTTCATCAGTTACCCACTGGCAACTACTTCCACGCTCATATAGTGTGATTAAATGTGTTAATGTTCTTGCTGAATCGCTAGTAAATACAGTAAATTCTGTAAGAAAAGATTTTGAAAGTAGATCCACGGTTCAATCTCCATATGTCCTTGTTTATTTTTCGTTGTTTAGATATGTACCTGATAATGTGGCTATAAGCGAAGAAAGTATCTTAATAAAATTGGTTCAAAAAATAGATGGTTGCGGAGCTCTTGCTGGAAAATGTAGTACAACAGCTACGAATGCTCCGACTACAGACTTGTTCGTACTATTGAGAAAATCAAGAGAACCAGCGTTTGAAGCAGACTGCAGACTGATTCTACTGCTGCCAGCGCAGTTTTCGCATAAGGAACACGAAGATCGCGTAAGATACATTAGGACTCTTACGAAAGAATATAGACAGTTTTCCCCTCTATCAATGTACGAGTGAAACAGCAGAGGAAATGCGTCTTAATGGTACAAGATACCGTCCGCCTTATTCCGTTCAGTGGCTTGCGAAGTATGTATGTTGATGTAGATGTATAATACACTACTGGCCATTAAGATTGCTACACCACGAAGATGACGTGCTACAGACGCGAAATTTAACCGAGAGGAAGACGATGCTGTGATATGCAAATGATTAGCTTTTCAGAGCATTCACACAAGGTTGGCGCCAGTGGCGACACCTACAACGTGCTGACATGAGGAAAGTTTCCAATCGATTTCTCATACACAAACAGCAGCTGACCGGCGTTGCCTGGTGAAACGTTGTTGTGATGTCTCGTGTAAGGAGGAGAAATGGGTACCATCACCTTTCCGACTTTGATGAAGGTCGGATTGTAGCGTATCGCGATTGTGGTTTATCGTATCGCGACATTGCTGCTCCCGTTGGTCGAGAGCCAATGACTGTTAGCACAATATGGAATAGGTGGGTTCAGGAGGGTAATACGGAAAGCCGTGCTGGATCCCAGCTGCCTCGCATCACTAGCAGTCGAGATGACATGCATCTTATCCGCATGGTTGTAACGGATCGCGCAGCAACGTCTCGATCCCTGAGTCAGCAGATGGGGACGTTTGCAAGACAACAACCATCTGCACGATCAGTTCGACGACGTTTGCAGCAGCATGAACTATCAGCTCGGAGACCGTGGCTGCGGTTGCCCTTGACGCTGCATCACAGGCAGGAGCGCCTGCGATGGTGTACTCAACGACGAACCTGGGTGCACGAATGGCAAAACGTCATTTTTTCGGATGAATCCAGGTTCTAGAATGAGATTTTCACTTTGCAACGGAGTGTGCGCTGATATGAAACTTCTTGGCAGATTAAAACTGTGTGCCCGACCGAGACTCGAACTCGGGACCTTTGCCTTTCGCGGGCAAGTGCTCTACCAACTGAGCTACCGAAGCACGACTCACGCCCGGTACTCACAGCTTTACTTCTGCCAGTATCTCGTCTCCTACCTTCCAAACTTTACAGAAGCTCTCCTGCGAACCTTGCAGAGCTAGCACTCCTGAAACAAAGGATACTGCGGAGACACGGCTTAGCCACAGCCTGGGGGATGTTTCCAGAATGAGATTTTCATTCTGAGGCGGAGTGTGCGCTGATATGAAACCAGGTTCTGTTTACAGCATCATGATGGTCACATCCGTGTTTGGCGACATCGAGGTGAACGCACATTGGAAGCGTGTATTCGTCATCGCCAAACTGGCGTATCGCCCGGCGCGGTGGTATGGGGTGCCATTGGTTACACGTCTCGGTCACCTCTTGTTCGCATTGACGACACTTTGAACACTGGACGTTACATTTCAGATGTGTTACGATCCGTGGCTCTACCATCCATTCGATCCCTGCGAAACCCTATATTTCAGCAGGATAATGCACGACCGCATGTTGCAGGTCCTGTACGGGCCTTTCTGGATACAGAAAATGTTCGACTGCTGCCCTGGCCAGCACATTCTCCAGATCTCTCACCAATTGAAAACGTCTGGTCAATGGTGACCGAGCGACTGGCTCGTCACAATACGCCAGTCACTACTCTTGATGAACTGTGGTATCGTGTTGATGCTGCATGGGCAGCTGTACCTGTACACGCCATCCAAGCTCTGTTTGACTCAATGCCCAGGCGTACCAAGGCCGTTATTACGGCCAGAGGTGGTTGTTCTGGGTACTGATTTCTCAGGATCTATGCACCCAAATTGCGTGAAAATGTAATCACATGTCAGTTGTAGTATAATATATTTGTCCAATGAATACCAGTTTATCATCTGCATTTCTTCTTGGTGTAGCAATTTTAATGGCTATTTACGACGTCTTACACGCGCGTGCGTAGCAGTAAGGCTGCGGCGCATGTGACCAGAATTTCAGAAGGCATTCCAGGCGCACGCTTGCCGGACCTGCGGGGCTGTTCCACTGCCCCTCCCTCCGCCCGCCCCTCTCACTGGCCGCTGGCTCTCTATTAAATAGCCGGCGAGATCGCCTAGAATGACAAAGGCGGCGTAATTACCGACTGGCAATTAGCCCATTAGGGCGGCTAGTGGCTCGCACCACCTGCCAAAGCGGCGCCCCGGGCCCGGCGCTGGCGTGCGGGTTAGCCGCCGCGGGCATTACACACCCCACACTCCACCCACGCCCGCCCCCGCTGCGGCCCCAAAGCCACCACATTACGCGGCGCGACCCCGCTGCAGTTTTTAAACAGCATGCCTGCGTCACTGATACTCTCCCCCCCCCCCCCCTCCCCGCTCCCACCTACCCCAAAACTTCCTAAGGACCACACTTTACGGCCGCCAATTACTTCTGCACGCTCGCTATGCGGAGAAGAAATTATCCCATTCGACTCCAGAATTCATTTACGCGACCATTAAGTTCTTGGCAGGTAGCGATTACGCGGCGATCGTTTACAAAATAGCGCTTTCAGGGCACATTCCGCCGCCTTTACACTTAACAGAATTCCAGCGCCGGAGTTACGCGGTTCCTTCAATATTCGCAAATTGCGCAATGGCGGTGCTTGTCCGTAATTATAAAGAAACGACTTTAAATACAGAAATAATTACGACCTTTTTCGACCGCCACAATATCGGTAGGAACATTTCTTTGAAAACTGCCCACAAAATAATATTCTGCATTTCCCTTCGCCCATTTCGAGATCCCATCGCATGCTGACATTTCGTGCTTTCTTCACTGTCAAAGTCATTCGGAAAAGCATACTGAACAAAGCACTTTTATTGTAGTTTAATGGCGCCGTAATTCACTCGTCATCAACATTATCGGCTTACCACTTCAGTTGCGGGGTGTGATTTACGAGCGATCTCTGTCCAAGGACCATCTTATCTTCCTTCACTTAGTCCAGCCGCCTCTTCCTTGGTCTTCTTACAGGCCCTCTGTCTTTCACAGCTGTATGTAGCATTGCTTTGCTATCCTTCCCTCGTCTATTCGTTTGACGTGGCCGAAGCATCTCACACGGGCTCTTGTCACTTTTTCTTTCAAGAAAGTGCACACTACATCTTCTTCATTTTTTCGTTTCATACCCTATCCTTCCTTAAATGTTGGACCATGGTTCGTAAATACTTCATTTACGTTATTCGAAGTTTGCTGTCGACTTGTTTGGTTGTTCTGCAGGTGTCTGTGGTGTCACCGCCAGACACCACACTTGCTAGGTGGTGGCCTTTAAATCGGCCGCAGTCCGTTAGTATACGACGGACCCACGTGTCGCCACTATCAGTGATTGCCGACCGAGCTCCGCCACACGGCAGGTCTAGAGAGACTTCCTAGCACTCGCCCCAGTTGTACAGCCGACTTTGCTAGCGATGGTTCACTGACAAATTACGCTCTCATTTGCCGAGACGATAGTTAGCATAGCCTTCAGCTACGTCATTTGCTACGACCTAGCAAGGCGCCATTATCATTTGCTATTTATCTTGTGATGCATGTACCGTCAGACCGATGTTCACCAATTATGGATTAAAGTTAAGTATTCCAACAGCTACGTACTTTATTTGCTAGACTCAAATCCTTTAACTGTTCCAGACCTCACGCCAGCCTGCGTGAGCTTAAACGCGTGCCTTTCGGCTTCACCTCCTAGTGGCTTGGCTGTCTTGCCAAGTCACAACAGTGTCTAGGTCACACGTTATTATGGGGATAAAGAATGACTGAAGGAGAGTATGTTTTGATCCTAAGCCGACTTGTTGGTAGAAGGGAGCAGATTTTTGAGTTCGGTTATTGATCTCATGGTGTAACCTGTTACCACTTGAAATGATGGCCCCGATACATTTGTACTGGCCTACTGTTTCCAGCTCTGTATCTTCCAGTCTTATTTTTACTTTCTTGTTCTGCTTCTTGACTGACATTCTAAATGTTTTTCATTTATCTATTGTTAATACGTGTGCATTTTGATGGTCATTCGTCACTTAATAGCTTGTGGTAATCAGTCAGTCAATGCTTGTAACTGACTGAGGTAGCTATTTAATAGAAATGTACACCTCTTAACAGCAGCAACCGAATGCAACAGCAAAAAATGCAATTAGATGAGCCACCTACAAGGATTGGAAATGTACATATGGTACAACTAATTTTGTCACATTACCTGAATGTGCGGCTAGAAAAAGTACTAAATATTTGCTTCAATTGTTTTATTTAACTGAAAGACTATAAGTACATAAAGTAGGCTTAAGCTGAAACAACATTTATTAACATGCCAAGAAAAAAATGAGATTTCATTCAAAATTTATTGAATTTTCCATTAAATTTCACTTATCGCTAGAGCTTTTCACCGTTGCTTTGACTTCGTATATTAATTCCAGAGATGCGCTTTCTGAATGTGGAAGGCTGACGTAATCAAGTCTGCTAAATACTGCTACGTCTTGAGATGTCTTACATGTTGTTAGGCAGTGATTACATTGCAGTATGTCCAAAAAGATAACTTTGATCAGTCTCTTTAGTTTAAAGACTGCTTCACTAAAGTCCATTACAAAAGGAGTGACGTCTGTTGTAAAAATGTTGAAGCTACGATAGCTTTATGAAACTAATTATTAGTTTGAGAAAGAGAATAAATTAAAACGTTGGTGGATGAGTACTACGTTTCAGTTCCTGGGATAAGCGGCTTTTCACTGTTAACGGGCACGCTAGGAAGTCTACCAATGTAGTAAACGTGCTGTAGTCTGCGACACGTTTTCAGACGAAGAAAGAATGAATGGATACAGTTGCACGTCATTTGACTTAGTTCGTGCTTCAACGATTTTTGTTTGGTGTGCATCCACACGATTTTTATTTACAGAATCTCTCAAGGGGAGAGCTGCGATGATTCCCTAGAGGAGGCAAGGCCTTTGAGATACTCTTGTCGGTCTTCATTAACGAATATTTTACAAATTGCAAAGGACATTTAGCTGACTTTGCGTTGTTTCCAAGGACAACGACGAGGAAACAGTCCCATTTCGTCCCGTATTACATTTATTTACAAGATTCCCAGTGAATATATCGTGCATTAAACTACTTTTCAGTATTTACATAATTTCCAATGGCTGTAACATACTCTTTTTCACTGTAGTAACTGTGCGTAGGTCACCACACAAGTGAGAAATGATGATGCGTTTCCGTCTAATTAGAGTCATTTTGCATCCTTTGCAGTAGTCTCGTCAGTCTTCACTCCTGACTTATTTCTTCTTTTCACACGAAAATTAGAAATTAATCTGTCAGTCCGGTGGCCGTGGTAATGCGCCTCTTCTCCAATACTTTTTACTAACGAGTCGTCATTTGAATGGAGTTTCGATAGTAATGTAATTATCCCTAGGTTCCATCCTCCATAGATACTGTTAGTGCGATCGCGCGTTCCACTGCAAAACCACATATCTCTGGGCATATGCCGGCCGCTGTGGCCGAACGGTTCTCGGCGCTTCAGTCCAGCACCGCGCGACTGCTACGGTCGCAGGTTCGAATCCTGCCTCGGGCATGGATGTGTGTGATGTCCTTAGGTTTGTTAGGTTTAAGTAGTTCTAAGTTCTAGGGGACTGATGATCTCAGATGTTAAGTCCCATAGTGCTCAGAGCCATTTTTGTCTGGGCATATGATCGTTATCGAGCCACTGGCCCAGAAACAGACGTATAAATCTTGAAGCTTTTTGTTTTCAAACGTGCTCTTCTGAACAGACAACCAACAATCATTTATAATTTCCAAGCGGAGGTAAGGTAAATCAGAGTACATTCTTACGTAACAGTGTATTTTTCCGTTTTCTTTATGGGCAGAAACAATGAACTTGTTTCACAAACATTGATTAGAATGAAAATTGCAACCCATAATCTCTGTTTCGGGAAACAAACTTGTAGCTAATTGGGCAATAGCAATTTCGAAGTCCATCTCGGGGGAAGCAAAGTTGCAGCCCAGCACATTGGTTTTACTACTTAAATAAAGAGATCATAATATGCTTTCTGTTTTTTGTTCGGTAGATAAACGAAGACGGCTGGAATGGTGTACATTTTCTCCCAAGAACTTGTAGGATCGGCGTGAAGTGTAAAAAAAAATTGTCTAAACTATTCGTTCGAAATCTTGAACGTCCAACCCACAAAGAATGATTTCACAGCCTGCTAAAGATGATTTTCCCTTTTCGTTGCAGACACCAATATTCTTTCATTCAGTCCCTTGTTGCTATATGGAAATAAAAATTTACTGCCGTCATTAATTAGTAGACAATTTCCTTGAAAGAATATTCCTTCAGAGTCGGTCAGTTCTTGCATAGCTTCCAGATTTTTTTCTAATGCGATGCAGTTACAATTTCACATTTCTATGTGATGGCAACCATGTTAGTAAGATGTAGCCACGGCTGAAACGCTGCTTTTTCAACGTAAATTGATCAGATTGTAGTATCTCTTTCTTTTGCACGCTTTTCTGTACGTACAAAATGTTTTTACCCTCCATTTGCTGTGTTATCTGGAATACAAACATGGTTACTCTTATCTAAAACTGTCTAATTTTTTGCGAATAGTCTTCCGTCCCATTGATACTTTATCATGCAGAGGGCACTCGAGGTACAGAGGTGCTGGAGGTGTGGCTCAGCGGATGCGCACCATTGGTTCCTCCAGACCCTGCGAAACCACTATTGGTGTCCGAGGGAATCTTGCAATTCCGTTGCTACGACGCCCAGGAGATGGTATCGATATGTGTACTACTCTTGGAACAAAGAACACTACTTGCTAGTCTGAGATCGACTGGACAACTGAACTCTAAAAGAAAACCACACACCATGGCTGTCTGTTAAAGTTCTTCGTGCTGTAAGTGACCTTTCTCGGGTAACGATGGAGAGGTCAGTGTACCCTACTTCTGGAACACCCTGTTCCGAGGCCCACTACCTGAAGTGTCCTGGCCTTAGTAGACATGTCGACACATTGTATTTGTGTGCAAGTGTCACTAGATATGAGTGTCATATGCTCCTTTTTCAGTTACCTTCTGTATTATACTGAAGCAGTTTTTCAATAGGGTGTTTCCGTAACAGCGTGCAAAAATGTAACAGGACATAGAGAATGCTGCACTGAACAATTTGAGGTAGAGAACCTGGGGTTGGAGAAGCCAACTTAAGCAGATATGAAAGTAAACTTGTCTAGCAGTACTGTTTTCCAGCGTATTTACAAGTGACATGCGTACAAGTTTACACATACTGTACTGTTTATTTACATTTACATTCTTTATTTCCTGCAAGGAACAAGGAGGACGAGGCTGATTACCAGAAAGTCATGATGTAGAAGTTTTTTACTTCACTTATCCATAAGTTGGCTCTGTTGCATCGTATTTATACTGTCCCTTGACAGAACGTTCTATGAATCAACGATAGATCGTTTCATTACGCAGTGATATTCAGAGACGTACAGTGCAATATGTGGAGCAGCAGGAGTACAGTATTTCCTGATCGCTGGACTAGATGGGGAGGTCCTATTCCATAGCCTACGAGGTCACCTGACCTGAATCCCCATCATTTTTTCCTATGGGGAGATCTAAAGTCACTTGCGTATATTTGCCCTATTTGTAGCTGCCCTTGAGGTGATTCGAAGCACACCAGGGCTATTTGTCAGGGTACGACAGAATACTGTTCGCCAATGTTATGCTTGCATTGAGTTTTATGGCCATCAGTTTCAGCACATTTAGTGTTGTGTTCTCCAACAGTTTATTGAACGTAACTCCTTGTACAATACAATAGCTGGCTTTACAATAGATATAGACGTCCGTCGATCTAGCCGGAGATGTGATTCCTCTCGGTCGGCTGGTACTTCGATCGGCGGTGCAGTACAGCAGCTTCGGTGATATCTTCTCGGAGACTCTGCTATAGCTGTTGCCATTAGCAGCGGACGAAGATTGGTCTGCCTTCGACCGGCCGGGCCTATATAGTGAGCTGGAGCCAATAGAAACCCGTCGCGGCGACCTCTGCAAGGAAAGGTTCCTGTTAATCGACTGGAATCTTCGGCGTGTTTACCTGATGTCTTCGCCTGTTTGGCTGTTCGTTTGTTTCCCTCATAGCGTGGCTGTTATGCGGTGCTCTGCCATTTAGGGGAACTCGATGGCAGACAGTACATTTTGTAAGAATAAATGATATGTTCATTGTGTCAATGATGGTATTTGCAGTTAACTAATGTAAATAAAAAAGAACACACTAATATTATTTTATTCACATGATCTCATTAATCTGGCCTGGGTAGACGAGAGTGCTAACGCACTTCTTCCTGGACTCGGGTAGGCGCGCCGGCCCCGGATCGAATCCGCCCGGCGGATTAACGACGACGGCCGGTGTGCCGCCCAGCCTGGATGTGGTTTTTGGGCGCTTTTTCCACATGCTACTAGGTGAATACCGCGATGGTCCACACGACTCGCAGACATTTGAAACACATTCACACTATTTGACGATTTCCACTCGACGCAGACCACTGGGGTACACTACTTCCGTCCCGGGGGTATGGGGTGGCGGCAGGAAGAGCATCCGGCCCCCCCTTAAAATTAACCATGCAAATTCCATACTTAACCCTGCCGACCCTGCGCACAATGCGGGATGAGGGCAGTAGCAAAAGAAAGAAAGATCTCATTAATCTGGCATCTCCGACCCCAGGTTCCGTACCTCAAATTGTTCAACGGAGCATTCTCTACGTCCTGTGAAACTTTTGCACACTCTTACGGAAACGCCCTGTGTGTATTGTCAGAGTTTCACTTGGCGTTTGTTGTGTACATAGTTCCGCGTAGTCAGCGCGTACACAACTTTCCCACTAGAGCGCGCCCCGCTAAGTACAACAGCGCAGGCGCAGCGCTCGTCCGTCACCGCACTACGAGATGGCGTTGTCTTAGAGACGGGCCAAATTCTGCTTCCGCCGATTCGCGTATTAATATGTAACGCAGCCAATGAGATTGCTGCTAACGTAGAACCTTTTCTCCTCGCGGATCACACTCGCGCAGTGATACATGAAAGCGTGAGGTATTATAACTAGTGTACAGACCTCCGATTACTCAGTCTGCATTTATCTGCACCTGTCTGCATCAGTCTGCATTTATCTGCACCTGTCTGCATTAGTTTGCATTTGTCTGTAGTCAAGTTTCAGTCTGCGCCTAATAAGATGACCATATTCCTGTACATAGCCATGAAGAAAAATGTATAGACACTTTGTCAAGTATCAGAGATATGTGAGAATAACATTAACGTACCAATACCAAAGGAACTTCAGATTGTCTTTTGTAAATAGCATCCAGACCCAAGTTAAGTAATTTTTAGGCTTGTTATTATTTTAATAAAAGTGTGTGAAAATTAATCAAGTTCTGTTTAAAGTTGGTCACCGTCAATCTGCTACTCTAAGCGTGCAAGTGGAATTTCTATCATCTGACCTAACGGCAGAAGATAAACATGCCATGATAAGACCACGAGACATATTGCTGACACTCGCCTACTTCGTTACAGCGACAAGTCAAATAATCTGATGGTGTGTGTACCGAAGGTCTTACACTCCGCACACCACAGCGTTGACGCATCACGCGAGATTTACGTTCGTCCTTAAGTTTTACACAGCAGTGTAGATGGTCATCGGAGTTGCGGTGTGGCGACAGAGCGACAGCACAGAGGGACGGTTCGCGGCCGCTGTACACGGCGGGGAGTGTCCCTAGCGGCGACCGCGAGTGCGTGACGTGCTGGCGGCCTGCAGCGCTGCTGCGGTCGCTGCGGGGGCGGCGGGGGCGGCGACCGCGGGACGTGCCGCTGCCGGCTGCCCAGCCGCCGCAGCCGCCAGCCATTTGTCCGCGTCACACTGCTGCCCGCCTCCTCCGCGGCACCTGGAATTAATTCGCCAGACAGCGCCGCGGCCGGCCGTAACGAGCCGAGACGCGGCCGCAGGTAGCCGCTCTGGGCCGCCGACCGCCGACCCCCCAGGGGCGTCACGTCAGCCGGCCAGCTGGCTGCTCCCCACAGCGCCCCCACCCGCTGCTCGCCGTGATGTATCACGCCAAATTCACCGCTTGGGAACGAGCCGGTGACTAAGTAGTGCCAAGTCTGTCTGCGCTTTCCATAAAAGGAGCACCTGCCACCAAACGGAAATATGGGGGAAGGTCGGGTAGTGCCGGACATGGAGGCTTTATGCACACTATAAATTCTTCTGAAGACAGCATCGGAACCATTTTCATACGAAATTATACTGTAATGCGTTACTTACACTACTGGCCATTAAAATTGCTACACCGCGAAGATGACGTGCTACAGACGCGAAATTTAACCAACAGGAAGAAGATGATGTGATATGCAAATGATTAGCGTTTAAGAGCATTCACACAACGCTGGCGCCGGTGGCGACACCTACAACGTGCTGACATGAGCAAAGTTTCCAACCGATTTCTCATACCAGCGTCACCTGGTGAAACGTTGTTCTGGTGCATCGTATAAGGAGGAGAAATTCGTACCATCACGTGTCCGACTTTGATAAAGGTCGGATTGTAGCCTATCGCGATTGCGGTTTATCGTATCGCGACATTGCTGCTCGCGTTGGTCGAGATCCAATGACTGTTAGCAGAATATGGAATCGGTGGGTTCAGGAGTGTAATACGGAACGCCGTGCTGAATCTCAACGGCCTCGTATCACTAGCAGTCGAGATGACAGACATCTTATCCGCATGGCTGTAAAGGATCGTGTAGCCACGTCTCGATCCCTGAGTCAACAAATGTGGACGTATGCAAGACAACAACCATCTGCAAGAACAGTTCGACGACGTTTTCAGCAGCATGGACTATCAGCTCGGAGACCATGGCTGCGGTTACCCTTCACGCTGCATCACAGACAGGAGCGCCTGCGCTGGTGTACTCAACGACGAACCTGGGTGTACGAATGGCAAAACGTCATTTTTTCGGATGAATCCAGGTTCTGTTAACAGCATCATGATGGTCGCATCCGTGTTTGGCGACATCGCGGTGAACGCACTTTGGAAGCATGTATTCGTCATCGCCATACTGCCGTATCACCCGGCGTGATGGTATGGGGTGCCATACACGTCACGATCACCTCTTGTTCGCATTGACGGCACTTTGAACAGTGGACGTTACATTTCAGATGTGTTACGACCAGTGGCTCTACCCTTCATTCGATCCTTGTGAAACCCTACATTTCAGGTGGATAATGCACGACCGCATGTTGCAGGTCCTGTACGGGCCTTTCTGGATACAGAAAATGTTCGACTGCTGCCCTGGCCAGCACATTCTCTAGATCTCTCACCAATTGGCTCGTCACAATACGCCAGTCACTACTCTTGATGAACTGTGGTAACTCGTTGACGCTGCGTGGGCAGCTGTACCTGTACACGCCATCCAAGCTCTGTTTGACTCAATGCCGAGGCGTATCAAGGCCGTTATTACGGCCCGAGGTGGTTGTTCTGGGTACTGATTTCTCAGGATCTATGCACTCAAATTGCGTGAAAATGTAATCACATATCAGTTGTAGTATAATATATTTGTCCAATGAATACCCGTTTATCATCTGCATTTCTTCTTGGTGATGCAATTTTAATGTCCAGTAGTGTATCATGAACACTGATTTTAATTTCGTATTTAGATTTCGCTCCTTCGTTGTTACTACGGCCCAAATCTACAACCATTTCTTAACTTTTACGGTACTTGTTATGTTTCCGTTCCACGGCACTTTTATGGCAACTGGTTAATGGGAGCAGTCTGTTTCACGATGATCGTGGTGTGGCAGACACTTTAATAGACCTTTGCTTCTTAAGGTCAAACGGCGTCCCGTAACTGTAATGCGTAAAGAAAAGTAGTTTTTTGGAAAAGGTTTGAATTGGATCGTAAACGGTTCTAAAGTTGGACTTTTCCATCAGCTTTGTCAAAGAATCTACCGATATGTTCCTTGCTGAAACTTGCTGCCCGCTGCAGACCGGTACATTCAGCTGTTCTAAGGCTCAGGAGTTCATGTCTTCCCATAAAATCAAAGCAACAGTCTTTAGTCGCTATCATTTTTGTCTTAATGAGCCGATGCTTTATCTTCCGTTGCTCCGAATCATTCTACACTAAATTTAAGAACCTATATTTACTCGAAGTAATAATCAAAAAACCTAAATTTTTAACATGATCTAACTGCCATTTTCTAATTCAAGTATCATGGCCGACTCTTTGTATTCCAGTAAAGGTTTAACTCAATCACCCAGTGTTCTTCTCGGAACTGAATATATCTCGTTTCCCTGACTGATTTCAAGAAGTCTGAGATTTTCTTCGGCTATATTCGTGTTATTTTCATCTTATTTATGTCCTGACTTCTCATCATTTCCGTATGAGAAAATGTAACACACCAATCCTGAAATATTCGCACAGCTATTCTAATTAGTCCTAGAATGTAATATTAGAATCGTGTTTATTCACTTCGGTGTTCTCAGCACAGTCAGTTTCTTATTAATTACAAATTTGCTCACTTTCAACTGGTATATCCAGTATTCCCTGTGCAGCTTTAGTAACATAATTAATTCACCCAATTCACAACAGATGGTAGTCAAGTTCTTGTACTGAGTCAGAAGTACTCCGTCCATCATACGCTTAAGACGAGATCCTGTAGTTGTTCAGCAAAAATGCTTGCGGCTAGAATCTGGAATGTAGGGCCTACCACACAGAAACACTCATCACGACAAACCGTGCAGAGTGCTATCAAAAGACATTTCCGTAATAATGTACATATCTTGCTTAATATGCTAAGTGTCCTTGCCATTTATACATAGAACCCCATTAACTTCAACATTTTACAGCTTTGCGCATCATTGGCCAAAGATGCTATAGCAAAGGCTTACAAAATGTAGTTGACCATTTCATGATCGAACAAAGAGTTCTCCTCTGGTAGAAAGTTTATCCACATACAGGTCATTGTGAACATCCTAGAAAGAATAAGGCGTGTTGGTAGATCCCGCTTCGAGCGATGCAATTTTTCCTTCCTTGGTTACACGTATATTATTCGTTACAAAGAGTTGTGATTGTTACATTGTGTTTCATTTCAAAGTATTTTCGGTGTCGTTTTTATTCTTACATGTTTCGTGTATTTATTTAGTACAATTCCACATTACAATTTCTTTCGCTCATTCAAGCACCTTTTTTATTCTACTTATGACAGTGTTAAATGTTTTTTATTTCAGTCTTTGTCACAATACGAATTCTTTAGACGATGACCGGTTTCAGTCCGTAATGACGATCCTCAGATCTTTTCCTAAAGTGATTAGGACACAGTGTAAAAAAGATCTGAGGATGGTCATAACGGACTGAAACCGGTCATCGTCTAAGGAATTCATATTGTGATCAAAGACTGAAATAAAAAACATTTGACAGTATTGGATCACTGTTTGTATACGCGATCATGTCGGAGTTGGTGAAACTTATGACAGCGTTGGCAATATGAAACGTAACATAGTGTCCGTTGTAAGCCGGCCGGTGTGGCCGTGCGGTTCTAGGCGCTTCAGTCTGGAACCGCGTGACCGCTACGGTCGCAGGTTCGAATCCTGCCTCGGGCACAGATGTGTGTGATGTCCTTAGGTTAGGTAGGTTTAAGTAGCTCTTAAGTTCTAGGGGACTGATGACCACAGATGATAAGTCCCATAGTGCTCAAAGCCATTTTTTTGTCCGTTGTATAGTTTCGCTTGACACCAGTAGGTGTCACCAGCGTAGGGTGCTTTCTGTAAGTTCAGCGTTTCAACACTAGATGTCAGGTGCTTCTGTCTATCCCTTGCTCTCTCCTGGCTATACTAATATGCACCATTAAGAAATTTTACATCTCTATTGTTCAAAGGTCTCTCATCCCGAAGTAGGTTCTGGCTATTCACCCCGCCATTTGTTCGGGTGACAGCGGCGGGCTGCCCACTGCAGAAAGCCGGGCCGACAAAGCGTCGCCACAGCGACACAGTGTAAACAAAGGCCGTGGCGAGCTAATTTGCTGTCGCATTGCAATATTAAGCGGCGGCGTCGGCCGGCACCCAGCAACAGACACGCCGCCGTCGCAACAGGCGGAGGCGCAGCCGCGGCGATCCGAAATAGTTCCGGGGTTCCTCACAGCAGCAGACGAGTGGGTCTGACAGGGCACGGTGTCACGTGCTGGCTCCCCACAGTCGCTGCTACTGCTTCCCATATGACGCCCTCGACACGGTCACCAGTCGTATTTGAGAACGCGGTGAATTCATAGTGGAACTTACACAAGAGAACACATTTTTGTGCAAATAAAAAGGTAATTTAAGCATAATATTGTTATATAGCAAATACACTGCTAGCAGCCATGCAGTGCAGTAGCAGCCTCTGTGGATGTAGTACTTGCCACACACACGGGAGCTCGCATATCCCTGCTTCACTGACCTTCACAATTCAGAAGTGTTAAGAGTGAAAGATATTATAAAAATGGATGAACGTATATATGTATGTATGTTCCACATCTCCTCCCAAACCGCTGAACTGATTTAAAAGAAACTTAGTGTGGCGGTAAGGCTCACTTACCTATCAGTGCAGTGCAGTTGGAGGAGTAACAGTGGTACAGTCCATGGCGCGCGAAATCCATATTTTAGTCATCCAGTATTTAAAAATGGGAGCCCTTACACAAAACCATTCCTCGCTGACGACCACCAAAAAACGACGAAAAGAAAAAAGTTTATCGGTTACTACATTTTCACTGTTCTATGCAGTAAAACTGCCGCATTAAGCATGACGTTTGAATTTATTACTTCTTCATTACTAAATGTACTAGAGACACATTTTCAGGCAGTATTCACACAACCACTCAATATACCATCAAAATTGTCATTGTTAATGATATAGTTCGGGAGATATGACGTCATAAGCTCTGAGATGCTTGAAAAACTGCCGCTTCATGCAGTACGTTTAATCTTATGACTTCGTTCTTCTGACTCTATTTGCAACACTTTACGGAGACAATATCCAAATATGGCGCTGAATGTACGTAGAAAATTGTGTCATTGTACCACAAATAGTTCAGGAGATAACGATGTCATAAACATTGAGCTGTGTGAAAACAAAACTGCAGGGCGAAATTCGCCAGAGATACGGGTGAAATATGTTAAATGTTGTGTCTAGACAAGACAGCCTAGACACAATGAGAGGAAGCCGAAAGGCACGCGGTAAGTTAAAGCAGGATGGCGTGAGGTCTGAAACAGGATACGTAATGAATGCTATAAAGAAAAGTACGTAGCTTCTGGAATACTTAACTTTAATCCATCCTTTTGGTACATCTGGAGATTGTGGCGATACAAGTGAGACTCTTTAGATACATGCAATGTTACTAATGGCGCCTTGCTAGGTCGTAGCCATTGACTTAGCTGAAGGCTATTCTAACTATTGACTCGGCTAATGAGCAATGCTTCGTCCATGTAGTCGCTAGCAAAGTCGTCCGTACAACTGGGGCGAGTGCTCGTCCGTATCTCGAGACCTGCCTTGTGGTGGCGCTCGGTCTGCGACCCCTGACAGTGGCGACACGCGGGTCCGACATGTACTAATGGACCGCGGCCGATTTAAAGCTACCACCTAGCAAGTGTGGTGTCTGGCGGTGACACCACATTAAACATGTGTGAAATATTTGTGACTGCGTGTGTGAGCAAAGCTACGGGTATAAAGCTCCTCCCAAACCGATCGATCGATTTCAAGCAAACTTATTACGCATATTACTTACTGTGTAGGAAGAAATACTGTGGGTTAAGAACCAGCAACGCCTTATTGAGGTAGGGGTGATAACGTGGAAAGGAAGTGAGAGTAGATGGACAGACAGGGTGGGGGAAGCAGGAGATGGAAACAGATTTGGGGGGGGGGCAGGAGGAGGAGATGAATAGAGAAAAGGGGAGGGAGAAATGTACATCAACGGAAGAGGAGGAGATGGAGAGAGAGAGAGAGAGAGAGAGAGAGAGAGAGAGAGAGAGAGAGAGAGAGCAGAGCGGAGGAGTGGGATGGAGAGAGGGTAGTGGACATACACAGGGTGTAGTGGAGGAAATGGATGTAGAGGGAGGAGGATGAGGAGATGAACAAAGAGAGGAGAAAGAGGAGATGGACAAAGAGAAGCGGATCGAGGGAAGGAGCAGATTAACTGAGGGAGCTGGAGCAGATGGACATGGATAGTGGGAGAGGAGGAGACGAATAGAGAAGGACATGGAGGAGATGGAGACATGGAAAGAGGGGGGAGGACGAGGTGGGTTAATAGAAGACTAGAATAAATGCATATCCGGTCGACACTCGGTACTCAGCCAGTGTTTTAATAAGTTGGTCTGTTACAGGTGCTTGAGACTGAGAAGCATAGTGAATTTATTATTAGTCTTCCACATCTGTGGTTCTTATTAGAGTATCCATTTTTAGTTTTTTTTTATAGTTTCCATAATCCTCATGATATTAAGCAACTTGTAAAGTACTGGTACTTGTGTTCTTTAGTTCTTTCATGCGAGAGCGAGACTTGACCAATTTTTAAAACTCAATAAAGATCGTAATAAATCTTTGTTTGCTTATGTAATAAGACATTACGGTGTGCTGGTGGCCCACATAAAGGCTGGGAAAAGACAAGACCAATTTTAAAAATTTCGAGTTTTTTGTGTTATACTCGGAGTTGTGCAAACGTCACTTCCCTGCTTATTGAACCAATCCCTTCAATTGCGGGCTGTACGAAAAAGTTAAC
The DNA here is from genome assembly GCF_021461395.2 of Schistocerca americana. Taxonomy (NCBI): domain Eukaryota; kingdom Metazoa; phylum Arthropoda; class Insecta; order Orthoptera; family Acrididae; genus Schistocerca; species Schistocerca americana. The sequence goes on along the minus strand of NC_060123.1, from coordinate 630,162,069 downwards.
AACGAAAGATTTTGTAAGTAACCTCATTGTCGAGAAGAAGCACATGCTCTGGACAATCGGATGCCCTGCCACTTTCCAGGAGAGAGCTATACGGGAGGTTGAGAGAGAATTCATTCCGAGGACTTGACTTCGAGAAAGCAGAGGGGATACTCCCTGGCGAAATGCTTTAGTAGAAACTTTAGTTGGAGAAGCCGGAGCGGGGACGTCGATGACGGCCTTGCTGAGACTGCGCTTCTGAGCGTCACTCTCGATAACGGAGGTCAACCAGCTGCGGACAATGCCGTAATCAGCACCGCCTTCCGCTGCCTGGATACACTTCCAGCTGTGTCTGTTCTCTTTCGTTATAAATAGCGATTTGTAAACTATACACTGACGGAAAAAAAATCGGAGCACCAAGATGTGGTTGTACAACATAAACGGAAGTTGGTAAGAGTGTTTCTATATCTGAAATACACTCCTGGAAATGGAAAAAAGAACACATTGACACCGGTGTGTCAGACCCACCATACTTGCTCCGGACACTGCGAGAGGGCTGTACAAGCAATGATCACACGCACGGCACAGCGGACACACCAGGAACCGCGGTGTTGGCCGTCGAATGGCGCTAGCTGCGCAGCATTTGTGCACCGCCGCCGTCAGTGTCAGCCAGTTTGCCGTGGCATACGGAGCTCCATCGCAGTCTTTAACACTGGTAGCATGCCGCGACAGCGTGGACGTGAACCGTATGTGCAGTTGACGGACTTTGAGCGAGGGCGTATAGTGGGCATGCGGGAGGCCGGGTGGACGTACCGCCGAATTGCTCAACACGTGGGGCGTGAGGTCTCCACAGTACATCGATGTTGTCGCCAGTGGTCGGCGGAAGGTGCACGTGCCCGTCGACCTGGGACCGGACCGCAGCGACGCACGGATGCACGCCAAGACCGTAGGATCCTACGCAGTGCCGTAGGGGACCGCACCGCCACTTCCCAGCAAATTAGGGACACTGTTGCTCCTGGGGTATCGGCGAGGACCATTCGCAACCGTCTCCATGAAGCTGGGCTACGGTCCCGCACACCGTTAGGCCGTCTTCCGCTCACGCCCCAACATCGTGCAGCCCGCCTCCAGTGGTGTCGCGACAGGCGTGAATGGAGGGACGAATGGAGACGTGTCGTCTTCAGCGATGAGAGTCGCTTCTGCCTTGGTGCCAATGATGGTCGTATGCGTGTTTGGCGCCGTGCAGGTGAGCGCCACAATCAGGACTGCATACGACCGAGGCACACAGGGCCAACACCCGGCATCATGGTGTGGGGAGCGATCTCCTACACTGGCCGTACACCACTGGTGATCGTCGAGGGGACACTGAATAGTGCACGGTACATCCAAACCGTCATCGAACCCATCGTTCTACCATTCCTAGACCGGCAAGGGAACTTGCTGTTCCAACAGGACAATGCACGTCCGCATGTATCCCGTGCCACCCAACGTGCTCTAGAAGGTGTAAGTCAACTACCCTGGCCAGCAAGATCTCCGGATCTGTCCCCCATTGAGCATGTTTGGGACTGGATGAAGCGTCGTCTCACGAGGTCTGCACGTCCAGCACGAACGCTGGTCCAACTGAGGCGCCAGGTGGAAATGGCAATGCAAGCCGTTCCACGGGACTACATCCAGCATCTCTACGATCGTCTCCATGGGAGAATAGCAGCCTGCATTGCTGCGAAAGGTGGATATACACTGTACTAGTGCCGACATTGTGCATGCTCTGTTGCCTGTGTCTATGTGCCTGTGGTTCTGTCAGTGTGATCATGTGATGTATCTGACCCCAGGAATGTGTCAATAAAGCTTCCCCTTCCTGGGACAATGAATTCACGGTGTTCTTATTTCAATTTCCAGGAGTGTATGATGTCAATCCCGACTGCGCACCAGTCGCACAAGAGTAGCGCTAGCAGCGCCACTGTGAGAATACAAATCGGGTTTGCTTTAAATACACGCTGCAACGGCTATGAGCGTTATTTACCTATGAGATTGTATGTGGTGAGGTTAGTCAAGAATGCCTTTAAGGCTGCAAAGACGCCATTATAAACACATCACTGGGTTTAAACGAGGTCGTTCGTGAATACAGGGTTATTACAAATGATTGAAGCGATTTCACAGCTCTACAATAACTTTATTATTTTCACAATGCTTTGCACACACATACAAAAACTCAAAGTTTTTTTAGGCAATCACAAATGTTCTGTGTGTGCCCCTTTAGTGATTCGGCAGACATCAAGCCGATAATCAAGTTCCTGCCACACTCGGCGCAGCATGTCCCCATCAATGAGCTCGAAAGCATCGTTGATGCGAGCTCGAAGTTCTGGCACGTTTCTTGGTAGAGGAGGTTTAAACACTGAATCTTTCACACAAGCCCACAGAAAAAAATCGCATGGGGTTAAGTCGGGAGAGCGTGGAGGCCATGACATGAATAGCTGATCATGATCTCCACCACGACCGATCCATCGGTTTTCCAGTCTCCTGTTTAAGAAATGCCGAACATCATTATGGAAGTGCGGTGGAGCACCATCCTGTTGAAAGATGAAGTCGGCGCTGTCGGTCTCCAGTTGTGGCATGAGCCAATTTTCCAGCATGTCCAAATACACGTGTCCTGTAACGTTTTTTTTCCCAGAAGAAAAAGGGGCCGTAAACTTTAAACCGTGAGATTGCACAAAACACGTTAACTTTTGGTGAATTGCGAATTTACTGCACGAATGCGTGAGGATTCTCTACCGCCCAGATTCGCACATTGTGTCTGTTCACTTCACCATTAAGAAAAAATGTTGCTTCATCACTGAAAACAAGTTTCGCACTAAACGCATCCTCTTCCACGAGCTGTTGCAACCGCGCCGAAAATTCAAAGCGTTTGACTTTGTCATCGGGTGTCAGGGCTTGTAGCAATTGTAAACGGTAAGGCTTCTGCTTTAGCCTTTTCCGTAAGATTTTCCAAATCGTCGGCTGTGGTACGTTTAGCTCCCTGCTTGCTTTATTCGTCGACTTCCGCGGGCTACGCGTGAAACTTTCCCGCACGCGTTCAACCGTTTCTTCGCTCACTGCAGGCCGACCCGTTGATTTCCCCTTAAAGAGGCATCCAGAAGCTTTAAACTGCGCATACCATCGCCGAATGGAGTTAGCAGTTGGTGGATCTTTGTTGAACTTCGTCCTGAAGTGTCGTTGCACTGTTATGACTGACTGATGTGAGTGCATTTCAAGGACGACATACGCTTTCTCGGCTCCTGTCGCCATTTTGTCTCACTGGTCTCTCGAGCGCTCTGGCGGCAGAAACCTGAAGTGCGGCTTCAGCCGAACTAAACTTTATGAGTTTTTCTACGTATCTGTAATGTGTCGTGACCATATGTCAATGAATGGAGCTACAGTGAATTTATGAAATCGCTTCAATCATTTGTAATAGCCCTGTATAATTCAAGGGGGCGTTTTCCAACAAGATAACGCTCGTTTGCATACCACTGTTGTAACCCAACATACTCTAAACAGTGTCGACATGTTGCCTTGGGCTCCTCGACCACTATCTCCGTCTACAGTCGAGCACACGGACACACATGGGACATCATTGGACGACAACTCCCAATGTCATCCACAGGGAGCATTAACTGTCCCTGTATTGATCTACCATGTGGAACAGGCGTGGAAATCCATTCCACAAAGTGACATCCAGCACTGTACAACACGACGCATGCATGTCTGCATGTTTGCATTCTACAGTCTGGCATATACACCTCTTATTGTCCGCTCTTGGTAGCTGAGTGGTCAGCGCGACGGAATGTCGTACCCAAAGGCCCGAGCTCGTTTCCCGGCTGGATCGGAGATTTTCTCCGCTCAGGGACTGCGTGCTGCCTCGTGATGACTGGGTGTTGTGTGATGTGCTTAGGTTAGTTAGGTTTAAGTATTTCTAAGTTCTAGGGGACTGATGACCATAGATGTTAAGTCCCATAGTGCTCAGAGCCATTTGAACCATTTTTGAACTGCGTGCTGCGTTGTCCTTATCATCATCATTTCATCCCCATCGACACGCAAGTTGCCGAAGTGGCGTCAACTCGAAAGACTTGCACCAGGCGACCGGTCTACCCTACGGGAAGCCCTAGCCATACGGCATTTCCATTATTTATTTACCACTTATTAATGTACCAGCGTTTCACATTAGCAATGGCTTATCTCGCGCTGCTTTAGCCTGTGATTTTGAAAGGTTAATCTTTTAAATATGTTACCTATACAAATCTATTCCCGAAATTTCAGTACTCTATATTAATTATTTCTTCTGTGTTGCGATTCTTTTCCGTCACTTTATATGTAGACACGTGTTTGTCAAACTAAATGTTGTGACAATATAATCAAATTCTTTCGTCCGCGACCGCCATTTTTGTATGTTAATGCCATTCTCAAACGCAAATTAGTGTTATCATTAGTAAACGCCACATTAACCACTATTTTGTCACGGTTAGATTTCCCATTCCCGCCACTGTGCTGGAATTGTGCCTTTGAATTGCCTTATGTGTCACGACGTCTTACTTCTTTTTTGCTGTGAGAATAATATCATGTATACATGGTGTGTTCGGAAGTGTGGCAGTAGGCGGCTTGAGTACGAAATTTGAAACCGCCGCAATAGCTAAGACTGAACATATTCTGTAGTTCCCGTAGAAGTAGCGTCTCATACAGATACGGATCTGATTCTGCGAGAGGGAATCGCAATCCGTTACTGCCTTCCACTCCATCCAAATATAACTTGCCATTGTCCTTACTTTTAACGTGCCACAGATGCCTAAGATTTTCATAATATTGACAATAAAATATATAAAATTTGATTAATAAAAAGATTAGTTACAATAAAATACGTAAAATATTTTAAAGCAAATATTTATGTGTTTAACAGCTGACAAACCCGGCATTGCCCGACTATTCAGTTTGTCAGTTTTCAATCAGAAACGAAAACAAAAAATTGGAATATCAAAAAGTTTCGCTTCCACGTGTTAGTGAAAACACATTTGAAATTATGGAACAGTCCTACAAAGAAATATTCATAGTGTACAAATGTATAAACACATGTCTACCCAAATTAAGAAACACGAAGCCGGCCGCTGTGGCCGAGCGGTTCTAGGCACTTCAGTCCAGAACCGCGCTGCTGCTACGGTCGCAGGTTCGAATTGTGCCTCGGGCATGGATGTGTGTGATGTACTTGGTTTAGTTAGGTTTAAGTACTTCTAAGTTCTAGGCGACTGATGACCTCAGATGTAAAGTCCCATAGTGCTCAGAGCCATGTGAACCATTTGAAGGAACATGATCCGGAATAGTTTCCGTACGCTGGGCGCAGCTCCTTCGCACCTCTATGTTAACGTCTCTTATTAGGCCTAAGGACGGTTATCGTTTTGGCCTACAGCCGTCTGCACTTCACAGTTGAAAGCTGACAAAAACGCTGCCTTTTGTCAGGGATTTTCCTAAATTGAGTCCACTGTAGGAATGGCTTAGTAAGTAACGAATAAATGTACTAAAACTACACGCGTGCGCGGAATTTTTTCACGAATCTCAGCGTTTATGACGTCATATCTCTTGATCTATTTGTCGTAAAATGACGTATTTGTGCCAGTACATTCAGCGACGTATGTGGACACCGTCAGCGAAATATTTTACGGAGTGGGTTAGCAGTAAAGAAGTAATAATTTTAAACGTCACGCATGATGCCTCAATCTTTGCAGGCGTATCGGTGTTTATGACGTCATATACTCTACTGATGACATCGGAGCCAACGTGTTGCTGCGTAAATAACCTCTCCATCGTCCACGTACTGCTTCCCGAGAAGTGCCTTCTTTGTTGGGCCAAAGAAATTAAATTCGTAACGTGCGAGTTCCGGGATGTGCGGTGGATGAGCATAAACACTCTAATGAAGTTTTGTGACTTGTGTGAGGCCTTATGTTTTCATGAAGAAGGAGACATTCGTTTACACTTTTGAGACGACGAACACGATGAAGCGTTTCTTCCTTTTCCTGGGGGCATCACAGTACTGTTGAGAGTTGCGCCATGTGGGAGTACATAAAACAGAATAAACCATTTAGAATCCCAGAAGACCGTCTCCATGACTTTAGCAACTGATAATGCGACTTTTTGTTCGGAGGAGAGGTTACGGCAAGTTGAAAAAGTTAAAGAGAAGTGAGAGGGAGATATTTACGTGTGTATGATAAGCCCCTTCCCTCAACAATATCTCTCTGTCATAACTCCTGCGTGTTACCACAGATGACCTGTCACTGATCTCATTTGCACTGAGATTGCAGTACACGCGAGGTGCCTGTTTGCTACCAGCGCCCTGAGTAGAGCGCATAAGTTCTAATAAATGTTCACCAACCTCTGAAGTCTTCTATAGCTGTTGTCCCCTGCCCAGAAAACAGGACGTAGTTCGTGAATCTGTTACGTTGAGGCTGTAAGAAATCCTTAGCGAGGAACTGTTATTTCAGAAATAATTAAATTTCCAATCTGTTTGTTTATATGGTATGCCACTCGCTTTTTATTGGCTGAGCACGAGAAACTGAACAATTACATTCCACTTTAGTGTCACAAATGATTTCTATTTTTCAACAAATTAATGAACTGAATATTTCCGTAATTAGTATTGCACAATTCTCAACCATACATTGCTGATAAAGTCTTGACTAACACCGAATGCGGCAGACATCATGTCTGCCCTCCGACACTGACGAACCAGCCCTGATCTTACAAAGAACCACTTCGCCCGCCATCCAAGCTAGGCGCGCTGTCCCAAGATCACCGAAGTGCTTCGTCTGTCTTTTCGTTTAGCAGCTGTTTATTATTCTACTGGTTACTAATACTTGCGAAATAATGGAATACAGCACGGTATTGAAAGATACTGTAAATTTGAAATGCAAGTAAATCCGCTGTTTGAGTTTGCTAATATTAATAAATTACGATTTTGGCCCGCAACCTTCGAATGCAGTAGCCAGCTACGGAGAAGGACCACAATTTAGGCGGTCTTTCTCACGATACTTGTACCTAAGAAATCATTTGTCATCCGTACCTCACACCACATTACTTCATCTTGCAACTGCTACCTTCTACTGCTCTAAGAAGAGCTTCTTGTACCTGAAAATGATGGCTGCAAAGCCAGAAATATTAAAGGTAGTGTGGCGCCACTCCATGGACTTCCGTTTTGTTTCTGGTTCGAAGTGATGGTTCATCACGTGTGACTGTGTTCGATAAAGAATTGTCTCGATGAGTCTCGTGATGCACAAGCAATTCCGTACAGATAATCCGTCATTGCTGTTTATGGCCTTTTGTTTGGCGGCGAGGAAACTAGCAGGCACACGCCTTGGATTACCCCAACTGGTGGTCGACTGTGTCTACTCTACCAACAGAGACATCCAGATCCAGTTGAGCAGCGAGGTGTTTGATTGTGATCCGTCGATCTCCTTGAAGAGAGTGTACGCATGTGTTAACGTTGCGGGAGTCTCAGCTGTTTAGCGGACGGCCGGCACGCGGGAGATGGATTGGTAGATTTTTACTATCGTGGTCTTCTTGCACTCGTTCGCGACAGCAATTTTGTCGTAGTTGAGGAGGTGCAATGTGGCTTAGTATTGGCAGTCACTCTGTAGTTGTTTGTTTCATAACGCCAGCAATCATTCTCATTGCATTACTTACTTGGACATCTATCTTCTGTCCACATGGGCTGCTTATCAAAACTGGAGCAAAATATTTAGCGACTCAGAAGAAGAGATTAAGAGCTGAGAAAGGTAGATTGGACGCCGATGCTGGCCAGGTTCACCCAGAAATTTGAGAAATACGTGTTCATGGCATTGATTGTAATACTACACTACTGGCCATTAAAATTGCTACAGACGCGAAATTTAACTGACAGGAAGAAGACGCTGTGATATGCAAATGATTAGCTTCTCAGAGCATTCACACAAGGTTGGCACCGGTGGCGACACCTACAACGTGCTGACATGAGCAAAGTTTCCAACCGATTTCTCATACACAAATAGCAGTTGACCGGCGTTCCCTGGTTAAACGTTGTTGTGATGCCTCGTGTAAGGAGGAGAAATGCGTACCATCACGTATCCGACTTTGATAACGGTCGGATTGTAGCCTATCGCGATTGCGGTTTATCGTATCGCGACATTGCTGCTCGCGTTGGCCGAGATCCAATGACTGTTAGTAGAATATGGAATCGGTGGGTTCAGGAGGGTAATACGGAACGCCATGCTAGATCCCAACGGCCTCGTATCACCAGCAGTCGAGATGACAGGCATCTTATCCGCATGGCTGTAACGGGTCGTGTAGCCACGTCTCGATCCCTGAGTCAACAGATGGGGACGTTTGCAAGACAACAACCATCTGCACGAAGAGTTCGACGATGTTTGCAGCAGCATGGACTATCAGCTCGGAGACAATGGCTGCGGTTACTCTTGACGCTGCATCACAGACAGGAGCGCCTGCGATGGTGTACTCAACGACGAAACTGGGTGCACGAATGGCAAAACGTCATTTTTTCGGATGAATCCAGCTTCTGTTAACAGCATCATGATGGTCGCATCCGTGTTTGGCGACATCGCGGTGAACGCACTTTGGAAGCATGTATTCGTCATCGCCATACTGCCGTATCACCCGGCGTGATGGTATGGGGTGCCATACACGTCTCGATCACCTCTTGTTCGCATTGACGGCACTTTGAACAGTGGACGTTACATTTCAGATGTGTTACGACCCGTGGCTCTACCCTTCATTCGATCCTTGTGAAACCCTACATTTCAGCAGGATAATGCAAGACCGCATGTTGCAGTTCCAGTACGGGCCTTTCTGGATACAGAAAATGTTCGACTACTGCACTGGCAAGCACATTTTCCAGATCTCTCACCAATTGAAAACGTCTCGTTAATGGTGGCCGAGCAACTGGCTCGTGACAATACGCCAGTCACTACTCTTGGTGAACTGTGGTAACTCGTTGACGCTGCATGGGCAACTGTACCTGTACACGCCATCCAAGCTCTGTTTGATTCAGTGCCGAGGTGTATCAAGGCCGTTATTACGGCCAGAGGTGGTTGTTCTCGGTACTGATTTTCCAGGATCTATGCACCCAAATTGCGTGCAAACGTAATCACCTGTCAGTTCTAGTATAATATATTTGTCGAATGAATACCCGTTTATCATCTGTATTTCTTCTTGGTGTAGCAATTTTAATGGCCAGCAGTGTAGAATAACAAACTTCTCTCAACTTTGTAATTTATACATAAGAAACAGCATGTGGGGTCAGTTGGTGAATGCACGCCTTTTCCTTGATGGAAAGGAATGGAGTCCGTGAGAGCATGGCAAGCAATTGAAAGATATCTTGTGTTAAACATAGTTTTTAATTTCTAGAATTATTTATCGCTTTCTAGACTCTTGTTCGTGATGGTACTTTATCCCCTGGAAGTAAGGAGAAATTTAGGAACTGACATGTGTGAAAAAATAAAGACGCTTTTACTAAAGTGAACTTTGTCGGAGAGGCCACGAGCATCATGGCTCACCTGCCACCCCCTCACATCTCACCCCCGCCTTCCCTCCCCATGTTAGATACACACCTGATCTGGTCACGATACGTGTTGAGTTGGACACTGTCAGTGTTCGCCGGTTTGCTGGGCAAGTGCCACCTGCGTGGGAGGTTTCACGTGTTGTGTCATGTGGGACAGCACGGAAGACACGCTGGCGCGCCTAATTAATTCCCGGACCACGTCAGCACTCTGCCGGTTTACACGGGCATAACTCTGCGGTCTCGCGGCGAGGCGGCCCCAAAGTGCGGCGCCGACAGTTGCGCACGCAGGGCGCGAGCAGAGCCCACCTGCCGCTGATTACAATTGCGCGTGCCTGAAAAACACGCGTAATTTAGTCCGGAAACTTGGCCGATAAATAAGACGCCCCACCGTGCGTGCCTGTACCGTCGCACAGTGCTTCCACGCGCAGCTGGCTGTGTAGTAGGGTGAAGGGAAACTACGTCACCAGGTGGTGACGGAAAAGGGTGGGGGGGAGGGGGGGGCGCAGGTTGTAGCGAGAACGAGACTGGCGGCAGGTGGAGGCAGTGTTTATAGTGTGGCACTACACGCCGTAGCGTGCGCCGCCTGCCCATAGAAGACTCTCCCCCCTTCCACGAGGCAGTGCCACAAGCAAGGAACACCATTATTTATCGCACAGTCGAAGAACTTTACAAGCCGGTGTGTGATTATGGAATCACGGATTGTGTACACATAAGTATTATCTAAGTAAACATTGAGCTCCAAGTAAATGAAAACAGCTGGGAACTGATATTTTTGTGCCTCTGTTTATCTTATCGAGGGCTAGTCATAATGTTTTAATTGTCAGCTTCAAAAAATAAAGATACGTAATAAATTTTGAAAGTATCAGTGATAAAATTGTTCCAAATTAATTATTCAACAAAACTGCATCTGACTGCGTCTGTGAACTTGTTTCGTGCACTCCTCCATTTTGCCAGTAATGAACCATGTATTTGATTCAGCAATTAAGTTTAAGAGAATAATGCTGTTTGTGCAATGACATTAAGATGGTACTGAAAAATTAACTTTTGGCCCTGATGTTTGCTATATGAAATTATATCTTGGCTTAACGCCAGTTGTGCAATGACATAAAATTAGTTATTTCAAATAACTTTCCTCTGATAACTTTAGTTACACCAAAATGGATTTCAAACCATGAACTGCACATACATATTGTATAGAGGCGTCATTTTCTTTACGTTCTTTCATTGGTGGGTAACTTTACTTTACTGCTCATTTTCATATTCAACACAAACAAAGGATGTGGATTATGATTCAGAGTGTTAGATTCAAACACAATGTTAATCTCAACACACACACACATATATATATATATATATATATATATATATATATATATATATATATATACAAAAACTACCATTTCCAACATTTTTGTAGCACGAATCACTCTTACAAAAAATTTTACAAAACGCTTACTGCTTCAAACCTTGGACATACAAATCCTAACTCTGAACATTATCGAACAAAACCCATTTTGAAATCATTATATAGCTTCTCCCATTAACGTGCTAAAGTTTGCTCAGTGTGCAAACAAAAAAAAAAAAAAAAAATGCGTAGCGCGAATCTTACCTTTGACGTCACACGGCACGTAGCTGCGACTCCCGAGTTTTTTACTGCTCGCGCCCGGCTCTCTTAACCATCAAAGATCCTCCTACTCAAAGATATGACACTCATTCCAACTTACGGTTGGCAACCATCGACTTTATTTTCTGGATCTACGCTGATCAGACCTTAGCGCAGACCTTTCAATTTTTGTTTCGCTTCAGTTAAGACTCCAGGGCCGAGAGGCCGTGGTCCGTATTTACATTACTAACCTACTAACCTGGTTCGAGCTTAATGATTCACGATAATCTTTGAGTATCGACATCTGTAGCTTAACCACGCAGCGATCTAGCGCAGCAGCTCTGCCACCAGGAGAACCCCCAGTGATCGAGAAGCTAGATTTGGCGCCATCCGTTACGGAAGGCAGTGAGTTGTGGGGAGTCGTGGCTGGATGTCTAACGTCGATGGACTATACATGGGCGCGTGTCGTGAGGAGTTCTATAAATACGTTAAATGTCATAGTGTTCGTGGACAGGATTGAGAAACCATCACTATAAAAAACGAGTCGTTAGCAAACATCGGTAGAAGCAATGGCTACCTCAGAAAGGTAAAGACAAGCGCAAATAAGAGTGATCCTCAGTACGTGTGCTTAGAAACGTTATAAACGTATACCGTTCCTTATACTGGAGACAATAAACCTTTCAGTTCTATAAAATCAGTGTCTCTTTTCGAATCGTTTCCATCTCTGATAGATTATGGATGAGAATGGTGCTATATTTGTAGCATAGTCAACAAAAAATCTTACGGGGATACCGTCTGGGCTAGATGCCTTCCTGGCTTCTAAGGATCTTAACTGTTTTACGAGTACAATCCTAGATACACTAAACACTATGTCGGCCATGCTTGCGTTTGTTCGATTATTGAAGGGGGAATGGTGTTGCAGTCCTCTATCGTAAACGAGTTTTTGAAAGCAAAGTTTAGAATTTCGCCCTTCTGTTTATCACCATCAGTTACGTTACCCTGACTGTCAGCGAGATAAGGTATTGAATTGTTTGTAGCGTTCATAGATTTTACGTACGCCGGTGCAGGATTTTGTGTACAAACTGATTTTCGATTATGGCTCATAAATGTTTGATGCAATTCATGTCGGGAATTCTGGGAGGCCAAATCTTTCACTGGACTCGCATTCGGGAGGACGACGGTTCAATCCCGCGTCCGGCCATCCTGATTTAGATTTTCCGTGATTTCCCTAGATCACTCCAGGCAAATGCCGGGATGGTTCCTTTGAAAGGGCGTGGCTGACTTTCTTCCCCATCCTTCCCTAATCCGAGCTTGTGCTCCGTCTCTAATGACCTCGTTGTCGACGGGACGTTAAACACCAATATCCTCCTCCTGCTCCTCCAAATCTTTCGCTCGAATCGTCCACCATGTAATTTTGGATTCTCTAGCGGCGAGCTACAGTACTCAGGAGTGGAGGTTTCAGTGTGTAGCAGGGCTGCAGGCATGTAGTGCTAACGAACAAAATTACTAATCATGACCGAATGAGAGGTGGGTTGGTTTATTAAAAAAAAATCCACTGGAGCTGGGTGGGTGCGTACCGCTGAAGACAGCAGTGCGTGGAAAAGCGTAGAGGATGCCTTTATACAGTAGATCAGTGGCTGTCAAATGTGTGGTGATGTTGATTTATTAAATATATTGCTAAACAGTAATAATAATACTGTGGAGTTATTACTGAACAGTTATAAAAATCTCATTGTTTCTAAACATACAAAAATTTTGTTTATCTCCTCATCGTACACTTGTGTGCCCCCTCCACTAGCGCTATGACTCATATCCAATGGTATTTATCGGTTGTTGAAATGTGAGTTAGGGCTAGGAAGGACAGGATGTTTGGTTGGAATGCAGCCCCGTCTGTCGCCTGCTCTAATCTCGCCACCATGTGGATCAGTAACTGCCTTCCACGTTAAACGGCGAACTTGTCTATATTGATTCGTGAATGCCTACATCAGCCTGTTCAAACATACTCCGAAGGCCACTATACAGTGCGTGGTGGAGGCACCATCCACAACTGCTAGTCATTACCATTCCTGTTACATTCACAAATCTCTTATCTTCACAGCCTCACGGGAGGTGTACGCTGAGGTGACGAAATTCATGGGATAACTCCCAATATCCTGTTAGAGAAGTGCAGCGACTCGACTCGTTGGAGGTCCCCTGCGGAAATATTAAGCCATGCTACACTTACAGCCGTACATAACTGCCGGTGCAGGATTTTGTGTACGAACTGATTATTCGATTATGCCCCATAAATGTTCGCCACACGTCGGCGACCTTTCCACGTGAATCACCTGAGTACAAATGACAGCCCCACCAATTCACTGCCCTGTCATACCTTGAGTACGCGATACTACAGCCATCTGTATGTGTGCATAGCGCTATCGCATGACTTTGTGTATGTTGATGGCTGTAGGATCGGTGAGCAGTCTGTCGCAGATACTGTTTCTCAAAACTTTCTCAGCAATGTTTCGCCAAAAGAGCATCGTCTTTCCTCCGTGGATACCAGTTTGAATTCATGAAGTACTCGCGTGTTGACGGAAACTTCCAATAACAAGTCTAGCAGGACGCCTCTGAATTGCTTCGATGTCTTACTTGAATCTGATGAGGTGGGGATCCCAAACATTCGAGCAGTAGTCATGAAAGGGTCACACTCGTGTTCTATGCGCGGTCTCCCTTACAGATGACTCATACTTTCGCAAAGTTCTGCCAATAAAGTGAAGTCGATCATTCGCTGCCCTTCAGCCAACATCTCGTGGTCGTTCCGTTTCATACCGCTTTGCAGGATCATCCCTAATATTTAATGCGATCTCACTGTGTCAAATGGAACATTGAGGTGTTACTTTTCCTGCACGTCTTCATGAACTTACATTTTTCTACATTTAGAGCTAGCTGCCATCCATGGCACCATTCTGTCGAAGTAATCCTGTATCCTCCTACGGTCGCTCAATGACGACACTTCCTCTCACATTACAGCGTCACCAACAGACACGTGGTTCAGCAACGTCTTCCCTCATTTACTACTGTTTGAGAGGATGTGGACTATTATGCAGCCCGCTCAAGTTTCTGATTCTCCGGTATCACTTAAAAATTAAAATTTGTCTCTACATAAGAGAAAAAAATGTCTAGCGTATCGATATTTCTTCCTTTTCGTGTGCCCTTTTTGCCGCACGGACGCATGGTTATACATTACACCTCCGACATGGTATTGATGTGAAGACGTGCTGTATACCTAATCCCGTCTGGTTTGAATTGATCTACGCCACATGCCATAATAAGGACACTGGGCACTGTCTTTAAAGCTTTGACGAGAGTCATTTACCTGATGGAATATTTTCCATGCGCGGTATCCCCCGTACCCATCGCTACCATGTATCAACCAGTCAGAAGGTACCTAAATAAAGGTAAAACGCGTCATTAGGAAGTAATAAAAAAATTAACACTGCAATAAAGACTAGTTGTTTCTTCATTTTGCATATTCAGTTCAAAGGCTGGTCAGCCTTCCTATCGCCATTCCGTTAACCCTCGGGAAGGAACACATGTACCCCAACTGACTGTGTGTAGTGTTATGCCTATGAAAGTAAGCTTAAGTTTTGTAAATGCTACGGCGTGAAGTCAAGCGCCGGCGTTCCAGTCGGAAACGAGAGAGCAGAGACGGCTGTGAATAAAGACGTCATCCATCTGCACGCGGACCGACCCCTCTCCAGGACGACAACGCGACGGCAGCGCCCGCTATGCGAAGAGGAGATGAGCGCCGCGCCGATTGGTGCGGTCCAGTACCAAGATTAAGCACGTCAAGACCATCGACTTAGGCATTGTATATACTGAAAAGATTTCTTATTTGCATATCGCTCATTGCTTACGACACTTCCGTGTTATTATCAAAATTAAGTATTGTCATTGATTCATTTCGTATTAAAACTCTTTAATACGATTTGCTTTAATTGTTGTCTAGAGATCCGCGAAGCAGGTTTCCTTGACTCCCTATATTCGACGACAAGGCAGGATTCAACAGTAAATATTTGAGAATAGTATAACTGAGGTGAGATTTGGGTAACAGCGTGGTATTCACCTTTTGGGATGTGGGAAACCGGCTCTGAACCACTTACAGCCTGGCCGGTACACTGACCTTCGTCGTTAATCCGCCGGGCAAATTCGATCCGAGGCCAGCGTACCTCCCCGTTCCGGAAGCAGCGCCTTAACACGCGCAGGTATCCGGACGGGTCAGTGTGTAGCATATTGATGTGACAGACAGAAAAAAAACCTGTGAATTCAATGAGCACTAGTGCAAATGAATGAATGAGTGAATGAACGAAAGGAATAACAAGAGTGAGGGGTGCTGCAAAGTGTTGTGGGTACGCACACAACTGCCTGCCTGTGTTGCAAGACATCGATCGGCCGTTGCTAGGTGTGCGCTGCTCCCCGTGTGAGTTAAGGACCATTAAGCGCAGTGCGGGAAGCGCTAGGTAGCAAGTTCGTGCGCCGCCGCCGATGGCAGGTGCCGTACAGTGCGTGCATTAACATAACGCCGCGGCGCCCGCCTCTCGCCACACACGGGGACCCCGCCCGTTCGTGTTCCCCCCGGGCTGTTTTATTCTTTATCGAATCGTCCCCGCAGCCCGGTCCTTTCAGCGGCGATTTCAATTTCCTCCCGCGGCCGCGTCACTTAAAATATGCTGACATCCCGGCCCTTTCCGGCTGCGGCCGTGAGAGCGCACCACGTGACTGATGCACAACGTGACGTCATCTATTGCCGACACTTTGCATGGAAACGAGATCCCATTTAATGCTGCGCTTTTCTCCCCCTTTTGTCTTCGATCGGCGCGCCCCCGGCGCGCTGCCTCCCGCTTCGCGACCCGCCTGCATTTAGCTTCGGCGCTCTTCTCTTTTTTTTTTACTTTTTTTTTATCGTCGGTTTCTTTGGCGTCTAGTGTGCTCGCGGCGTACGGTTCCCCTCTCCGTATGCCTACCAGTCGCGGCGCTGACAGCGGAGCGAAAAATGTCATACTCCGAGGAGTGCGGCGCGCCGAGAGGTCGAAACGTGCGGCAAAAGGTTGAGCTGAACGAGCGGGCGGCCCTTTCTCTTACTTTGCGGCGCTGCTGCACTTCAGCCTGGATACGTCGCGGGGCGGCCAACCCGCGTAAAAATGTCGTCACATTTTGTACGCTCCGGTTCCGCGCGCCACGGACGCCTATGAAATGTTATTCAAACTTCGTTTGCGGAAATACCGCAACGGAACGAACGGCTTTCTTCGCACAGTGGCAATTGTTTCACTACTTGTACAAGCCAGAATTTTGGAAACGCTAGAATCATATGCGCAGGTAAGAGGCGAGGTTTTGAGACAACTGCTACTGTAGTTCTGCGCCAAGCTCGCTTCGTTATGGTTCAACCCAAAAGTCTCACTCTCTTTAAAAAAAAAAAAAATATAAAAAAATATTGCTTTCAAAACTATTTCGAGTTTTATGAGAGAACAAAAACGTGCACCTTCGTATGAACGTACAGTGTCATGCTCACCAGAAAAGAGGCGAAATTTATTTAGCTGCTTCCAGAATGATTCTTTCACTCAGCAACGGAGTGTGTGCTGTATTGAAACTTCTTGCCAGATTAATACTCTTTGTCGGGCCCACAGTCGAACCCAGCAACTTGTCTTCCTCTGGCAGTTCTCTTACCAGCGGAACCATCTAGACATTACCCACGCCTCTCCCTCAAGGCCTCGCTTCCGCCAGTACCTCTGCGGCCGTTGAGTAACGCCTGGATAACTCAGTCGATAAAGAGCATTTGCCAGCAAATACTAGGCTTTCACCAGGAATGCCACACGGTTTAAACCTGCCAGGAAGTTTCAAAACAGTGAACACTCCAATGCAGAGTGAAGGATTCATTCTGGAAGAAATCCACTAGGCTGTGGCTAAGCCATTTTTCCGCAATATCGTTCCTTCGAGGAATGCTGGTCCGTCGAGGTTTGTAATAGACTGTCTTAATTTCATAAGTTTCGGGATTGCAGCCGGAGAATGTACACTTCTTGCTACCATATTTCGGCTGACAACCAATCAGCCACTTTCAGGTGAATGTTTGAAAGACTTACCAGAAGATGGCTGAACGAATGTCAGTCGAAATATCGTATCAGGAAGTCGACGTCATCCAGCCGCAATCCCGAAACTTTCCTTGAATACTCATTAGAGTAGGGAAACTTCAAGAATTAGGGCAATCTGAGAAGTTTGGAAAGTAGACGAGAAGCAGTGGTTTATGAGTGCCCCCTTTTCGATGATGTAGCAGCCGCACTAAGCCAACAACTACCAATTAACAACACCTATGACCTATTCAAACAAGAAGAGACCTATCAGAGACTGAACACGCTAGCCAACGAGGTATCACAAAAAGTATTAACAACTTTCCTGAGAGACCTTCGTGATTAGTTAGCTAGAAATCACCGATCGGGTCCACCACTCCAGTCCCGTACCGCCTGTTCGTGGATAGGTCGACTTAACAGTTGGAATCCGCCACGTGCAGGACTAGGGGGACTGGGGTGATCTTCTTCACGAACTAGACAACGCACCGACTATGACTTAGAATAGGTAGTAGATTTTAGTTAAATACGGGGCTATTACAAATGATTGAAGCGATTTCATAAATTCACTGTAGCTCCATTCATTGACATATGGTCACGACACACTACAGATACGTAGAAAAACTCATAAAGTTTTGTTCGGCTGAAGCCGCACTTTAGGTTTCTGCCGCCAGAGCGCTCGAGAGCGCAGTGAGACAAAATGGCGACAGGAGCCGAGAAAGCGTATGTCGTGCTTGAAATGCACTCACATCAGTCAGTCATAACAGTGCAACGACACTTCAGGACGAAGTTCAACAAAGATCCACCAACCGCTAACTCCATTCGGCGATGGTATGCGCAGGTTTAAAGCTTCTGGATGCCTCTGTAAGGGGAAATCAACGGGTCGGCCTGCAGTGAGCGAAGAAACGGTTGAACGCGTGCGGGCAAGTTTCACGCATAGTGATGTGAAAGATTCAGTGTTTAAACCTCCTCTACCAAGAAACGTGCCAGAACTGCGAGCTCGCATCAACAATGCTTTCGAACTCATTGATGGTGACTTGCTGCGCCGAGTGTGGGAGGAACTTGATTATCGGCTTGATGTTTGCCGAATCACTAAAGGGGCACATATCGAACATTTGTGAATGCCTAAAAAAACTTTTTGAGTTTTTGTATGTGTGTGCAAAGCATTGTGAAAATATTTCAAATAATAAAGTTATTGTAGAGCTTTGAAATCGCTTCAATCATTTGTAATAACCCTGTAGAATAGGATAGTAGATTAGGAACCTGCAGCGATAATTAGCTCCTTGGCTGCCCTGCGCCAGGGGCATGCTCATAGGGATTAGCTCTATGAGCCAGGCAGCCAAGTAGGTTTATATTAACACTGGCACATACGTAACGCTGCAGGCAGTCAACACTAACCACTCGTAGATATTAGAAATTATGCTAACACTAGAAGTAGTCTGCCCATTAATAAAAATGTAGTACTGTCTGTAATAAAGTGAAAATGTAGTAACTGCTATTATAATAACACTAAGAAAATTAAGAGCCACTAATAAGTAAGGTGGTGGGTTACTTTGTATAATTATTGTTATTATGGAAATAAAGATTTTTTTTTTAAGTAATGGCGCAAATGAATCTTTGACAGCGGATCGTGAGTCGTGCAGTCGGCAAGAACTTTGCCTAAAAATCGCATGGTTGCCGGTTCTAGCATCGAACTGGAACAAGTGGTGTAGCTTGGCGAAACAAAAAGTAAACAGTCAAACTGCGTACAGCAATCGGTACAACGCGACAGCTGCAAACTGCACTGGTTTATTGCTTAATTCTGAACTATATGATACTGTTTACAAACAATTCTTTTAATAATACTAACACTATGCAAACATTGGTATTGATCATTCTAAATTAAGGGAGATTGTTTTCCGTGTTTTGTACTGTATAGAATCTATCGTGGTAAAACACTAATACTGGCAATCGTTAACTGAAGGACAATTAAACCAATACTGTGTTTCACCAGCGAAGTATGCGAGCAGATAGGAAGGTTTCAATTGAATCTCAAACCATTTTGTTACACAGAACGCGCTTCATGAATTAATCAGGCAATACTCTAAGCTCCGGAAACAAACTGCAAATCTGAGCGCTACCGATAACACAAATCGAACTCTGCTTCCGAGATCAGAAGTTTTCGTATCCCATCTCGCGAAAGGTTCCGTACACAATTATTCTTTATGAACCGCAAAATAAATATTTAGTGTAGTGATAATTACCGTCATATTAGTTAAATAACATAGAATGCAAATTAAGTTTCATTCTATATGTATTGGTTCCTCAAACAAAAAATACGTTGTTTTTAAAAATAGAAATGCACAGTATTAATGTGGAACATTATAATGTGTATTTCAGTTTGTCACGTTTCTAAGATCCTCCAAAGTACAGACGATATATACCATAAATATTTTATTTTGTTGGAATTAGAGATACAGTCTGATATTTCGTAGGGAGCATTTTTAAAGTGTATTTCAGTATCAAGTGAGCGTATGCAACTGACCTTTGTCTATGTCATAATAGTGTGCAGAATCCTCAACACATATGTAGTTTAGATTACAGAATTTACTGATCTTGTTCATACAGTTTTAGGTAATACTGACGTTTCGAAATATAAGACAACAACCTATGAAGGAGAGCAGTAAATTCTCTAATGTATACAGTGCCCTGCACGTCGCTATAACGCCCACCGAGGTCACATATGTAATAACTGTAATGATGATTTAACTTACATCTTTCCGGTATGCTACTTTATCATCTACCCTTGTACAAAGTTCATACAAATATAATACGTTTTTATTTATGCCTTTGTTTTATTGCAATGTATTCTTAAATGTTTTAGTTCTGATGACAGTCACCCAGTGGTTGAAATCTACAAGCGCAAGAAACAGATTATTACCGAAAGTTGTTGTACAGTTGCTCTACTTCAAATAAACACAGTCGCTGATAGCATCCGTTCCATATGGAATCAAATCTGACTCAGTTCAAAGGCTTCATGGATCATAATCATATAACCAACTTTGCAGATTATTCTTGTTTTTCGAACATGTGAATCCTAAGTACTTCTGAGAGGCTTCGGAACTATGAAAGCTGAGTGCTCTGAAACGCAGAAATTGTTTTTTCCATAAATCTGAGGCGTTCACGATATTGGGTGAGACACATTGGATAATCAGTATCAATACAGTCACAATGCGCAGGTTTTATGACAATACCCACCAGATGGTTCTTTCTGGATGATTTCTAATGAATGTCAGACAGTATAATTTCACAAACTTGGCTTTTATGGAGAGCTTTTGCGAAGTCCTTTTTCAGGAAAAAATTCTTCTTCAGTTCACTTTTATTTTGCCATAACCAGTGAAAGAGTTTCTAATTTTTGTTCTGTTATTCATGGATTCCTCTGTGACAGGAAGTACACTTCAGTCGCAGTTACATAGCTTGATGGCTAAATGGTCGAATAGCGAATTGGCGTTACAATGGGACGGGAACACAAAAATCCAAAGACCAGTGGTGTGTTAAACTGTCCAGCCAGATCATGACTATTAGTTGGATGTCCACACTACGCAAATCTTCATCTCCAACTCATAACCTCAGATCACAATCAGTTAAGGATACAAACTGATACAAAACGAAGGCTGCACTGTAGTTACATAGACAGGGTACTTTGCGTTCCAACCTTCAGGGAAACTGAGCATCCCAGCAATAGGAACTGCTTAGTAGTAGAGTGACTGGGACCAAGGGTCTGGAATAACACGCGCGAGTGTATAATCTCTGGGCATCGTTACCATTTCCTACGTATTTTCGCAATGGAATTTTCTTCTATGTCCGTGTGACAGCAAGTAGATTAGAAATTGCTCGGTGGAGAGCCAACGAATTCTTCTTCTAACAACAATGGTGCGAGCTACCATACCAATAACCTATGTGGCGGCATTTGAGAGCCCACAACCCGCTTTGAAATTCTCCACTAGTGTACCACAATTGAAAGATCAAATGACATCGTCGAAACTTCACAATTTGGGGAAGATCTATTTTCTAATATCAGATCAATGGTTATCTACATAGCAGGGTAAATACTGCTCCTTTCACGGCAATTTACTGACGCGGCAGCAGTCTGCCAACGAGCCACGGCTTACCAAATAATTCGGGATGACAACTGTTCAAACACGCGCCCGGAAATCGTGTGATTCCCCTAAGCCGCGCCAGCCAAATACCGGGATGGTTCCTCTGAAACGCCGATTTCATTCCTCATTCTTGAAACTTTCCAATCTTTTGCTCCGCTTCTAAAGCTTCATTGTCAGCGGGACGTTGTATCGTAATATTCATTCCTTTTGTAAAATACAGATCAACCGCCTTCAGTCACAAATTCTGCTTTTATTTCAATTCACGATGCATTTCGAGCCGTGGGTGCTCATCTTCAGGTTATTTGACAGTCTACATCCTATCATTCCAAACTGATGTTAATTCTGTTCCCAGTAACATTGCGTTGGTATATTACAAAGTGGCACAGTGCGAATATAAGTTTACCAAAGTAAGACAGACCGAGTAATAACTTACTGTTTCAAATAGTGTATACATTGTTTCGAAGTACTGTATGAATAGAGATGTCTAAATACGTGTATACACATACACGTGTACATACAGAAATGTACACATCGTGTTTACAAGTGTGCTGTAGAACGGAAAATTTATATATTTTTATACATGTATACGTCTACCCATACAAAACTGTGTAGCCATTACTGGAAGCACTAAGTTATTTTACGATTTTATATTCACAATACGCCACTTTGTAATTCACCAAAGCGAATTTACTAGGACCATAATTAGCCGGCCGGAGTGGCCTAGCGGTTCTAGGCGCTACAGTCTGGAACCGCGCGACCGCTACGGTTGCAGGTTCGAATCGTGCCTCGAGCATGGACGTGTGTGCTGTCCAAAGGTTAGGTAGATTTAGGTAGTTCTACGTTCTAGGGGACTGATGACCTTAGAAGTTACGTCCCATAGTGCTCAGAGCCATTTGAACCGTAATTAACCTAAATTTGAAAAAAAATTGATGTATACTGTCAAAGAACCTGAAGATGAGCACTCAGCGCTCTAAATGCATCGTGCACTGAAATAAAACTACGATTTGAACTGAGGACTGTTGTTGTTTATTTTACGAAAGTAATGAAGTCATAAAAGAAACACTGACAGCAATGGATAAAATTAAATTCCTTCCTGTTTCCCGACTCGAGGTCAGCAAGTGGGCGAATGCGTAGCACCTTAAATATTCAATTCTTATAATGGACGAAACTTGCGAGGTGCCGGGGATAGCAGTGTATTTAACACTAAATTCTTCTCGAATCTTCATATGGAAATGATGCCCCCCCCCCTTTTCTAACTCCTACTTTTGCTGTTGCACATGGATTAAGAAGATACGCGAACTGACTGTAATCGACCCTGCAAGTGGAGTAGAAAAGAGTTTGGCACCTGTAATAATTCAATTTGATAGACATTAATTAAATTAAGGAAAGTTTCAGTAACGTAGTGAGAAATGAAAGGGTTGTTCTACCGATTAACACATTTCACATAAATTTTCTCAGCATGTTATAGTCTTACGTGAAGATTTCAATTTACCAGATATAGACTGGGACACTCAGATGTTTAGGACGGGTGGTAGGGTCAGAGCATCGAGTGATATTATACTGAGTGCACTATCCGAAAATTACCTCGAGCAATTAAACAGAGAACCGACTCGTGGAGATAACAACTTGGACCTACTGATAACAAACAGACCCGAACTTCTTGACTCTGTATGTACAGAACAGGGAATCAGTGATCATAAGTAAGTTGCAGCATCCCTGAATATGGAAGTTAGTAGGAAAGGGAGGAAGGTTTATCTGTTTAGCAAGAGTAATAGAAGGCAGATTTCAGACTACCTAACAGATCAAAACGAAAATTTCTGTTCCGACACTGACAATGTTGAGTGTTTATGGAAAAAGTTCAAGGCAATCGTAAAATGCGTTTTAGACAGGTACGTGCCGAGTAAAACTGTGAGGGACGGGAAAAACCCACCGTGCTTCAACAACAAAGTTAGGAAACTACTGCGAAAGCAAAGAGAGCTTCACTCTAAGTTTAAACGCAGCCAGAACCTCTCAC
The DNA here is from genome assembly GCF_021461395.2 of Schistocerca americana. Lineage (NCBI taxonomy): Eukaryota > Metazoa > Arthropoda > Insecta > Orthoptera > Acrididae > Schistocerca > Schistocerca americana. The sequence continues at coordinate 630,138,677 of NC_060123.1, read as the reverse complement.
ACAAACAGAAGCTAAACGATGTCAAAGTTAGCGTAAGGAGGGCTATGCGTGAAGCGTTCAGTGAATTCGAAAGCAAAATTCTATGTACCGACTTGACAGAAAATCCTAGGAAGATCTGGTCTTACGTTAAATCAGTAAGTGGCTCGAAACAGCATATCCAGACACTCCGGGATGATGATGGCATTGAAACAAAGGATGACACGCGTAAAGCTGAAATACTAAACACCTTTTTCCAAAGCTGTTTCACAGAGGAAGACCGCACTGCAGTTCCTTCTCTAAATCCTCGCACAAACTAAAAAATGGCTGACATCGAAATAAGTGTCCAAGGAATAGAAAAGCAACTGGAATCACTCAACAGAGGAAAGTCCACTGGACCTGACGGGATACCAATTCGATTCTATACAGAGTACGCGAAAGAACTTGCCCCCCTTCTAACAGCCGTGTACCGCAAGTCTCTAGAGGAACGGAAGGTTCCAAATGATTGGAAAAGAGCACAGGTAGTCCCAGTCTTCAAGAAGGATCGTCGAGCAGATGCGCAAAACTATATACCTATATCTCTGACGTCGATCTGTTGTAGAATTTTAGAACATGTTTTTTCCTCGAGTATCATGTCCTTTTTGGAAACCCAGAATCTACTATGTAGGAATCAACATGGATTCCGGAAACAGCGAACGTGTGAGACCCAACTCGCTTTATTTGTTCATGAGACCCAGAAAATATTAGATACAGGCTCCCAGGTAGATGCTATTTTTCTTGACTTCCGGAAGACGTTCGATACAGTTCCGCACTGTCGCCTGATAAACAAAGTAAGAGCCTAAGGAATATCAGACCACCTGTGTGGCTGGATTGAAGAGTTTTTAGCAAACAGAACACAGCATGTTGTTATCAATGGAGAGACGTCTACAGACGTTAAAGTAACCTCTGGCATGCCACAGGGGAGTGTTATGGGACCATTACTTTTCACAATATATATAAATGACCTAGTAGATAGTGTCGGAAGTCCCATGCGGCTTTTCGCGGATGATGCTGTAGTAAACAGAGAAGTTGCAGCATTAGAAAATTGTAGCGAAATGCAGGAAGATCTGCAGTGGATAGGCACTTGGTGCAGGGAGTGGCAACTGACCCTTAACATAGACAAATGTAATGTATTGCGAATACATAGAAAGAAGGATCCTTTATTGTATGATTATATGATAGCGGAACAAACACTGGTAGCAGTTACTTCTGTAACATATCTCGGAGTATGCGTGCGGAACGATTTGAAGTGGAACGATCATATAAAATTAATTGTTGATAAGGCGGGTACCAAGTTGAGATTCATTGGGAGAGTGCTTAGAAAATGTAGTCGATCAACAAAGGAGATGGCTTACAAAACACTCGTTCGACCTATACTTGAGTATTGCTCATCAGTGTGGGATCCGTACCAGATCGGGTTGACGGAGGAGATAGAGAAGATCCAAAGAAGAGCGGCGCGTTTCGTCACAGGGTTATTTGGTAAGCGTGATAGCGTTACGGAGATGTTTAACAAACTCAAGTGGCAGACTCTGCAAGAGAGGCGCTCTGCATCGCGGTGTAGCTTGCTCGCCAGGTTTCGAGGAAGTGCGTTTCTGGATGAGGTATCGAATATATTGCTTCCCCCTACTTATACCTCCCGAGGAGATCACGAATGTAAAATTAGAGAGATTAGAGCGCGCACGGAGGCTTTCAGACAGTCGTTCTTCCCGCGAACCATACGCGACTGGAACAGGAAAGGGAGGTAATGACAGTGGCACGTAAAGTGCCCTCCGCCACACACCGTTGGGTGGCTTGCGGAGTATAAATGTAGATGTAGGTGTAGATGAACAGAATGAAAGTTCTGTCCAAAATAACAATTTGATTTATTATGACTAAACACAAAATCATAAACAAAACACATGATACATTTACAATACATCAAAATGGATCAAATTGGATACTCAAATAAGTGCTGTGAAGGTGAAGTTGCCCATAAACTAGATTGTGACATTTATGATGAAGTGGTATGTGGAGTCAATCCCTTGCAACTCAAATCCTAAGAGAAACACACAACCAACCCAACATTAATTGCTGCTACAGTAGTGAGAACTCAGACAATGAACACCCAAGACAGAACAAAGAAAAAGACGAACAGGCGCGCTTTGCTGAGCTCTGATTATCACAGTGCAAATTCCCTAATCTGCCGGTGCTGCGGACATACATTACCAAGCTGTCTTTTTAACTGCAAGGACACGATCTGGCGTACCGGAAGCGATGGCTGGTTGCTTCGACGTCCCGTCGTGCTGATGATAATTTCGCAAGTATAGCCCGAAACAAATTGTCCTGATCTGGTTGTTCCAGAATAAAGACTTCCTATCAATACAAATGCGCCTCTGAGGGAGACGAAGAAGGCTCACCACACAATCACTGACGGTACAGTGATTGATTTTAACAAGCGAAGTCACACAGTAACTCCGATACAGTCAACTTTAGCCGAAACTGCTCAAGACAGACAACATTGGCCGCTTGTACGCAGAACGCTCAATTGCCAACTGTACTCGGTAATTTACATTGAAGTCGAAACTTCAGCAACTTCGTTACACAGTTACAATCAAATAAAAGTGTATTAGACAGCCAACGGAAGGCAGGCTGTCCAGAGCAGCGAGAGCTCAGTCTTGTAACCTACTCCGACCGAAATGCGAGAGCCGACTACCACAAGAGCACCCCTACAAACCGAACACAGAACATTCCCGCCCCCACGACAGTGGCCACGGTTAAACATTCCAATCAGTAACTCGAAAACCGGCGGAAAATTCCACTCTACTGCCGAAGCACTACCATTCCACCAATGGAGATTCTTGGCGCCAATTTCTGCGCCGATTTTGCTACGTCACGGAGCTATGCCCTGAGCAAGCCAATCACAGTTACGATTTTGCAGAAAACGCGGGAATTTGCCCACCAAGACTGCCTGGATACACAAGTCATTCCCACGCCTCACTGGTAGCCCGCCAGAAAGTGTTTTCGCTAAGTTTCTGCGAAGTAACGGAACCTCTAGCCCAGCCGCTCCTCCAGGCCTCTGCGGGCTTGTCTCCACCCGCCGCTCTTATGACAATGTCGGCGTCTGGAAAGCATTCACTCGACTCCCTCACACCCATCGGCTTAACCCTTTCAAGATCAGCAGAGCCCGCCTGTCACCAGGCCATCCGGGTGACGAGAGACACTGCGTGGGAAGTCCGCGTGTGAAGGAATAACGACTTTTCACCACATGCAATTAGAGAGGAAGATCGAATTACTCAGACTAAGATAGAAATATGAGCGGGGCCTTCTGCCACCTCTCAAACTGACCACCAAACAAATGTTGTTGTTGTTGTGGCCTTCACGCCGAAGACTGGTTTGATGAAACTCTCCTCGCTAGTCCGTCCCGTGCAAGCCTTTCTTTCTGTCAGTAACTAGTGCAACCTACTCACAGCTAAACCTGCTTCCTCTATTCAAGTCGTGGTCTGTCTGTACTGCTTTTATCCGCCACATTTTCCTCCGTTACCAAAACGACGGTTCGTTGATGTCAGGATGTGACCTGTCATCTGATCACATCTTTTAGTAAAACTGTGCCATGAATTTCTTTCCCCGCCATGTCGATTCAGTTATCCAGTGTACCCATCTAAAGTTCAGCATTCCGCTGCAGCACCACGTTTCCAAAGCTTCATCCTCTCTTTGTCTGATCTGCTTGTAGTCCACGTTCTACTGGCGTACAAGGCTACACACCACGCAAATATCTCCAGAAAAGGCTTTCTAACACTTAAATTTATTTTGTTGCCGTAACCTGGAGTAGACATAGTGCAAATTATGTAGTTGCAAGAATTGCTCAGTTAGCGGAAATAAAGAAACAGCGTTCGCATGGATATTTTTTGGCTGGGAGATCCAGACAAGTTCAGTTACACCGGAATGGTTTTTCTTCCTCTGCGCACCATGGCCCCCTTTCCTTGTTTCATGTGACAGTTGCGACGTAAGTGTATGTGTTGAGTGTTGGTGGCTGTAATTGGTGTGTGTAGCGTGGAGTCATGTTTCCATTTTATGGTGGAGAATGAATTGAGAACTCAGTGCCAGCACATAATCTACAGTCTACTCATCTCGAATAGTACCAGGGGGGACACCGGGCTTAATGTCTTCATCCGACGGACGAACGACCGTCAATAGTGTATCATGTCCTTGCTTCACTAGCCACTGCGGAGAGGTTTAATCGAGCGTATTGGCGCAAGGTATGGTGTTCGGAAACGCCTCTCCATGCGGCCAGAAATTGACTTTGAAAATCTCTGCCGCCATCACTATTCGACAGGTCGAAGCGACTGCTTCCGAGCCCAGCGCGAACGCACAGGCCATTAACGCCTCTGTATGTAAGGGCGTATCTCATTTAGCAAAGACCGGAAGCGTCTCCATGCCACAGATCACAGATGCTTGTATCCGTCTCCAACGCCGTCTATATTCCGCAAGGCAATTTATGGTGTGTAGCGGAAGGAAGTGCTGGTACGAATGTCTCCAACCCCTCCTCCCTGCTCCATTCGTGAATGGTGTGTGCGAAAATGATAGCCGGTAAACCTCCGTATGAGCACAAATTTCTTTGCTTTCCTCACTAATGTCATTTCGCGAGATGTATGTGGGAGAGAGTAACATGGTGTCCCACTCTTCCCAGAACGTACGCTCTCAAATTCACAACAGCAAACCTCTTGCACAATGCCTCTCTTGCACTGTCTGTCACCAGAGTTCGTTTAAGGATCTCTGTAACTCTCCTGCACCGAGTAAACGTTGGATCTCTCTCTCTCTCTCTCTCTCTCTCTCTCTCTCTCTTCAATTAATCCTACTTGGGACAGGGCCCTAGACAGATAAATAGTATTCAAGATTCGGTCAAATGAGTATTTCGTGGATAAATTACATAACTTACATATTTTTAAGATTCTCTCAATGTGTCTCAGTTTGGCATATGCATTTCGAGCCGTTTGTTTTAAGGGGCCACTCTACTTTAGGTCAGCCCGCATGGTTACTCCTGTGCTTTATGGTTGCTACCGTTTCTGACAAGTACTGTCATCGAACAGTAGCAGATGCCTTCGCCTATATATGCGTAGGTTTCATTTTTTAGTCAACAGTCCCGTTTGCACCAACCGCTCTGAGTACTACCTGTACTGCATGTCCTCAGTTATTTGTTGGACGTATTCCAATCTCTGTGCAGTTTTTACCCTCTACAGCTACCTCAGGTATCATGAAAATGATTCCCTGGTATTTTTACACATATCCTATGATCCTGCCTTTTCTTTTGGTCGGTATTTACGTTATTTACGGTACTGTAGTGAGCTTCCTCCCTCTTCGCCTTATCAGTCCATGTAATGTACAAGATCCTTGTACAGCGCAACATCGCAAGCGCTTCGATTCCATTATGTTCCAATTTTCCCACAATCCACGGTTGACTTCAATACAATTCCGTGTTCTTGAGGTACGTTTTCAGATATCTGTTCCTCAGATTAAGGTCTATATCTGATACTAGAAGGCATCTCATGACCAACAGTGCCCTCTGTGCCTGCGCTGTTCTGTTTTTTGTGTCCTCGCTTCGTTCGTCATATGTTATTTTACTTTAGACAGCATAATTCCTTAACTTCATCTGCGGCATGTGCACCAATTTATGCACAATACGTCACATTTATTTACTTTCGTAGTCAAATGGCAGTCCTTTCATCAATCCCCGATCTTCTGCACATCTTTCTACTTTCCGCTACAGTCTTATGGCGTTGTTACCCTGCTACAGACAACAGCATCGACCACGAATGGCTTCTTGGTGCCCCTAGCATCACCCATCAGATCATTAATGTATATTGTAAAAATTAATGGTCCTCTCGCACTTCCTCGTGGCACCTCTGACATTACCTTTATGTCTCTCGATTTTATTCCTATTAACCCGGATAATAAACAGTAGGCCAAGCACTACAAGACCAGCATTCCGATGGCGGCCAGGCAAGCGGACTGCATGACGTCCTCTACGAGAAGGAGATAGCATCTGCGACTGTGGTGGTCCCCACTGGGGAGAGGGTGGTGGTGAATAAGTGGTTGACGAGATACGGGTGGGGTGTGAAGGGCGGGCTGGAGCGAGACTGGAGGAGGCACCTGCTCCTAATTAAGCACTGGAGCGCTATCCAGAGCCTCAGCCGTGGCAGTGATAAAGCATATAATGTTGTGCTGCCACACTGTTCTGCAAAGAAAGCGACAGCCGACCACATCTCTATGCGAGTTCTTCATGTCAGTCGGCATGCCGGAAACGCGTCAAGTTGGACTAAAGTTGCGGAACTACTGAACCTGTCGATACCACCATGTCTTACCGCTTCGTGACGTCATCATTGTTGTTTGTTGTTGTTGTTGTGGTGTTCAGTCCGAAGACTGGTCTGATGCAGTACTCCATGCTACTCTACTCTGTGCAAGCATCTTCATCTCTTGGCCTCCCTCGGCGATTTTTACCCGCCACACTTCCCTCCAATACTAAACTGGCGGTCCCTTAATGTCTCTGAGTATGTCCTATCAACCGATCCTTTCTTCTAGTCAGGTTTTGTTACAAATTTCTTTGCTCTTCAGTTCTATTCTGTACCTCCTCGTTGGTTACCTGATCTACCCTTCTAATCTTCAGAACTCTTCTGTAGCACCACATTTCAAAGGTTTCTATTTTCTTCTTGCTAAACTGTTTATCGTCCTTGTTTCACTTCATACGTGGGTACCTTCCATACAAATACTTTCAGAAGAAACTTCTTGACACTGAAATCTATATTCAATGCTTAACAAATGTTTCTTCATCAGAAACGCTGTTATTGTCGTTGCCAGTCTACATTATATATCCTATCTACTTCGGACTCGCCACTTATTTTCTTGCCGAAATAGCAAAATCTGTATATTACTTTAAGTGTCTCGTTTTCTAATCTAATTCTTTCAGGCCGGCCAGGGTGGCCTAGCGGTTCTAGGCGTTACAGTCTGGAACCGCGCGACCGTTACGGTTGCAGGTTCGAATCCTGCCTCCGGCACGGATGTGTGTGATGTCCTTAGGTTAGTTAGGTTTAAGTAGTTCTAAGATCTAGGGGACTGATGACCTCAGAAGTTAATTCCTATAGTGCTCAGAGCCACTTGAACCATTTAATTCGTTCAGCATCACCTGATTTAATTCAACTGCTTTTCATTATCATTGTTTTGCTTTAGTTGGATTTCATCTTACATCCACCTTCCACGACATTGTCCATTCTGTTCAACTGTTCCTCCAAGTCCTTTGTTGTCTCTGACAGAATTATAACGTCATTGCCAAACCCTCATGTTTTTATTTCTTCTCTGTGAACTTTAATTCCTTCTCCAAATTTTTCTTTTGTTTCCTTTACTGCTTGCTCAATTTACACACTGTATAACATCTGGGAAAGGCTACAACCCTGTCTCACTCCATTCCTAATCACTGCTGAATACTGATCATTCCTCCTGGCAAACCCTGTATAAGGCTATTATATATACGGAAGGCTTTTGTATACAGGGAAGTGACAAACGCCAAAATATTGAAGTAAAATGATGGAAGACCCGCAGGGGAGCAAAGCAAAAGATAACGATTAACGAGTGAATCGGTGGAATGGTCCATCATTAGTTTGTAACAAGGACAACTGGCAGATAGAAATACATAGGAGTAATTCTAACGAAAAGTAATCCAACCATGGAACTTACTTCACAAAAAAAAAAAAAAAAAAAAAAAAAAAATTCCGATAATTCTTTAACGTTGTTCGTCACTCTACGACTCATATCAGCTTCTCTCAAGATTTGGCACACTCAAACAGGGAGCGCCATATAGACGTTTAACCACCTCCAGCGTCTGACTCTACAAGAGATGCGTCCGGCTTCACGGAGGAGCTTACTCTTGACTAGTTTTCATTTCAATTTCATCTATGGTCTGGGTATGTTTTGTTTTCCATATAACTATCCTTTTTCGTATTCTATTAAGTCAACAGATTTTTAGAGATACTATTTATGTTTAAAATTTGTGTATTCATGTAGAATGTCATGTGAATTTCTTTTTTTTTTTTTGTTCTTTTTGTTTTTGTATGAATATATACTCCTCGTTCTCCGAGAATGTTCATAGTAAGTCCTCTCTATAGCCTGTGTAATATTTCTAACGTAGTTTCAGTTTTCTTGGTTTTATGTTGTTGATTTTTCGGATGTAAACAAAAACTTGACAGATTACGATCTCTGTTTTTAGTGTTTTCCTTAAATCTGGTGTTAATGTTCAAATGTGTGTTAATTCCTAAGGGACGAAACTGCTTAGGTCATCGGTCCCTAGGCTTACACACTACTTAAACTAACTTATGTTAAGAACAACACACACACACACACACACACACACACACACACACACACACACACACACACGTGTGGAATTCGAACCTCCGGCGGGAGGGGCCGCGCGGTCCGTGACATGGCGCCTCAAACCACGCGCCCACTCTACGTGGCTCTGGTGTTAAAATTTCGTCCGGACTGGCAAGTACAGAGACTGTTGCAGTCGTCACAGATGGTTTTGTGTACTCCAGAAGTGCCATATTCTGAGATTGGTTGTGCTTGAACGTAATTTCGTTATGAGATTGTTATTTGTACGAAATGCCAATTGTATGCGTGTGGATTAAAACAGTGCATTGAGTTTAATTGATATTCGTCCTAGGTAAACTGCAGGAATGTTGATTGTCCGTCTTTTGTTAAGGTTCCTCTAGTAAGATGTCATTATGTATCGTGATGGGTTTGCGTTTTGTATGTTTTTTGCATAATTCTGTTACTATATCTAGATCAAAATCATTTTTGTAGGTATGCAACAGTGTTTCCAGAATGATATTTTCACTCTGCAGCGGAGTGTGCGCTGACATGAAACTTCCTGGCAGATTAAAACTGGGTGCCGGGCCGAGACTCGAGCTCTCGGGATCTCATTCTGGAAACATCCCCCGAGCTGAGGCTAAGCCATGTCTCCGCAATATGCTTTCTTTCAGGAGTGCTAGTCCTTCAAGGTTCGCAGGAGAGCTTGTGTAAAGTTTGGAAGGTAGGAGACGATGTACTGGCGGAAGTAGAGCTGTGGATGGTGCGTGAGTCGTGCTTGGGTAGCTCAGTTGCCCAGGTCCCGAGTTCGAGTCTCGGTCCGGCACACAGTCTTAATCTGCCAGGAAGTTTCATGTAACAGTGTTTTCAGTTGTTTTTGTGTAGCTGGTTGTTCTAGAGGTAGCGAGATTACTCTATTAATAATTGAGTGGATGAAGGTATGCTTTCGTGTTTTAGGATGGCAAGAGATGGAATTTATTATATTATCTGTGCTGATACGTTTTCTGTGTAAGTCAAATATGTGGTGGTTCTGGTCCTTGGTAATTTTCAGGTCAAAGTAGTTTACTGAATCATCTGTTTCCAGTTACATAGTAAATTTGGTACTGGGATGGAAGGAAGACTACGTTATTTTGGCAGACTTTGTTCAGAGTTTAGAGAACCGACGTTTGAGGCAGACTGCAGAACAGTTCTACTGCTGCTAACGTACATTTCGTGTATGGACCACGAAGGGGAAGTAAGATAAATTAGGACTAGTACGGAGGCATATAGACGGTCGTTTTCCCCACCGTACATTTGCAGGAGTAACCGAAAAGGAAATATATAGTAGGGGAACATGGTACCTTCCGCCTTCTACCATACGTTGGCTCGCGGAGTATTTTATGTAGATATAGAAGTAGAATGGCCTTAACGTGACAGAAATTTTTTCAAGGTTCCTGGAAAAAGGACAGTGGTTCTGAGGGAAACGGCAACGTCAGCGAAGTACTCTCCGTTACATTCCTCAAGCAGATGTGAGGACAACAACCATACACTGCACCATCGACGGAAACGCTTTGTAGTAAAAGAAAATGTACCAATGATTTTCAAACAAAGTCGGTATTTCCCACTAATGAGCCTGCAAGTTGGGGAGGCTCGGTGACGGGTGCCTGTTGTTGCTATGTGCTAATGGGAAACACTGTGCCCAATCCATTCTGGGGCCGGCACTTAATCAGCCCCACCATCTCTGCTGCAACCCTCCACCCCCTCCCTCACCCCCAACCCCATCACAATTCTGTGGCGCTACGGGACTGTTTATAACAGAAAGCCTGTCCCGCGGAGTGCCAAAACACAGCAGGAATTTGAATATCGGCATAGCAACGTGAATAATGTCGTTTTGAAGTGGACACGCATTCGCGATCATTTTCATAATTTTGTATACAGTCACCTATATTGAGGGGTTCTCGTTTCAGTAGCGGATTAAACTAACGGCGGACGCAAATTTTAGTAAGCGGGATTTTAATTGCTAATAAATTTTCGAGTAAAACCACGTATCACTCGGATCTCATTGCGTTTCATGCTAGAAAGAAATGTAAACACATCGTTTATAACTGTACTCGCTTTAATTACAATGGCGCGACAGGTATTGATTAACTGAATCAATTACAACAAAACGAAATCTCCCATTTGTAGTATTATAACGGTGCTCCGTGGCAAATTCCGCCGGAATATTTATCTTCCATTTATGTCGCATTTCGGTGAGTGGTTATCCGGTGACAAGGTAAAGCGCGCTGGTGTTCTCTTGTCAGCTAGAGTGTGTCCGGCCTGTGACAGCAAGCAAAAAGGGTTGTTGGTGTTTTGTTTACGTAGCTGGAGTGGAAGTCGACACGGATATGGCAGAACGCCGTGATATAAGTCTGCAGCTGTTTCAAGTCGGCAGGGACGGGTTGTCAGAGGGGAGATTCTACGATGTCGTATTCAAATCAGAGAGAGATTTATTTTACGTTCTGTTAATGCTGGACAACAGATTTCCGTAGCCGTTTAGAAAAACCCAAGCACCCGCAGTGGTTTTCAGGAGACGTTCTGAACTGCACGAGAGGTGGAAAAGTCCCTCCGGGGACAATTGTGAAGGACTTGCTAGGTATTGGGGGTCAGAAATTACCAGCTACTAGGCGCAACCACGTTCGGAAAATAGAAATGTTACTTGTATTGTGTAAAGGTACACATTAGTGACGTTGATGATTCACGCAACATAGTCGATTTGGGAATACACAACCCATTTTCAGACCCATCTGGAAAACTGGTCCCATCTACATCAAATGGTTCAAATGGCTCTGAGCACTAAAGGACTTAACATCTGAGGTCATCTGTCCCCTAGAACCTAGAATTGCTTAAACCTAGCTAACCTAAGGACATCACACACATCCATGCCCGAGGCAGGATTCGAACCTGCGACCGTAGCGGTCGCGCGGTTCCAGACTGAAGCACCTAGAATCGCTCGGCCACACTGGCCGGCCCCATCTACATATATTCAGTGAAATATTTCCTTATCTGGATAGCCGATCACCACTAGTGTGCTGACATATCAGTTTACCAGTTTTCAAAAGGTTTCAATATGTACGGACCTCAAACGGACGTATGAGCGTACCAAGAAAACCGAATTGAAGAGGTTTTTCGTATACAGTCCACCCGTAAAATACCACAGTTCAACTAACGGATCTAAGAATCCGAAGGCAACACGAATCTATCTCGAGGAATATTATTCAAATTCTTATCCGGATCGACCGAGAGAGGTGGCGCAGTGGTTAGCGCACTGGACTCGCATTTAGGAGGACGACGGTTCAAACCCGCGTCCGTATATCGCCTCGGGAAAATGGCGGGATGGTTCCTTTGAAAGGACACGGCCGATTTCCTTCCCCGTCTTCCCCTAAAGCCGAGCTTGTGCTCCGTTTCCGATGACCTCGTTGTCAACAGCACGTTAAACACTAATCTCCTGCTCCCTTACCCAGATTGGCAAAAACAAACAAATAAAAATACTGAGTTTCAGTGAAGTCGTGTTGCAAATGAGGTGCCTGTCAAGCAGGTTTGTTTTTGGCACCAGATACAGAACAGAATTTATATCGCCTGTGTACATCAAAGACTAAATGGTTCAAATGGCTCTGAGCACTATGCGACTTAACTTCTGAGGTCATCAGTCGCCTAGAACTTAGAACTAATTAAACCTAACTAACCTAAGGACATCACACACATCCATGCCCGAGGCAGGATTCGAACCTGCGACCGTAGTCCTCAGTACTGCTCGAGTGTCTGGAATCCGCACCAGGCCAGATTAAGGGAAGCTATCGAAGTAATTCAGAGGCGGGACCTACTGGCGATCAACACTGAACCGAGATTTATTTCAAAGAATATTCTTAAGAATTTATTTTATTTCCTTGCGATTCATCAAGAACATCAACACATTTAATCACACCATGTAAGCATGGAAGTAGGTGCCAGGGAGTAACTGATGAAATCATAACCAAATTCCTTTTAACACATGGGAATTTTATTGACTTTAATAGTGCCTAAAAGCATTTTTTAAAAGAAACAGATTCAAAACTATATTCAGAAAGCACCCTCTAAATATAAAAGTTACAATTTATTCAGAGGCAGAAAGAAACAAGTTTTGACTGTATGAAATTTCGAACAGAGAACCTTGCAGCACCCTTTTGATACGGCCGTAGTTATGACCGCTCACAACAGCCCCTGAAAGACTACACTGGTGCAATGTGCAACACACCAGATAACTTTAAACTAAAAGTTTTAACAATTTACACAAGCACACAAACTACGCACCCCCCGTAGGAGGGATGGAAATGGTTCAAAACACTAACAATCAAAATATTAAAAATGGTTCAAATGGCTCTGAGCACTATGGGACTCAACTGCTGTGGTCATAAGTCCCCTAGAACTTAGAACTACTTAAACCTAACTAACCTAAGGACATCACGCACATCCATGCCCGAGGCAGGATTCGAACCTGCGACCGTAGCGGTCGTGCGGTTCCAGATTGTAGCGCCTTTAACCGCTCGGTCACTCCGGCCGGCTCAAAATATTAACCTTGCCACCGAAGGTGCAACTTGATTTTAACTTCTAAGAAAAGTTTTACGGTGAAAGGGTGGCAACTTTATATACTAAAATGATCATTTAAATAAAAGCCCATGAAATACAATCTTATATAAAATTCTACAAGGTTGGCCAAACAAAAGTTAAGATGCTCTACAGTACACAGATACCGCCTCCCAAGATCATAGGCAATAATGTCAAAGTTTACAAAGATCAAAACATTTCAGGTATTAGGCTGTTACACTCCAAGCAATAAATTCCTTAACACACCAAATCCGACAAACATGACAGAGGCAGCTACTAACGTACGGTAGATTGATAGGGAGATTACCGAACAACCCGAACCGTAGGTTGCTCTAACCCGCCCCTACTCCACAACGGAAAAAGGCAAACGCAGAAGAATGGTGGGACGACCCCAAAGCAAAACGGCTGGTTACCTCACCAAGAAAACAAGTAGAATTTAACAAGAGTAAATCAAACAACATATCATCAATCACTTAACTTCTAATAAACTGCGATTTCTCGAGAAGACCTGGCGCAGCACCCCCAAATCGCTCTCCCGAATCGTCCGCTGCCAGCCGCTTCAACGGACGCAGGAAGGCGCGCCGATCTCCCGTCTCACGGCGTCGCAGCTCGCACCGTCCAGACTGATGTCGTGGGTTGACTCCTGTTGTTCTCGTGTCGACCGCGAAGTCACTACCCCTCACTATACGCGCGGCCCACTGGACTCACGTGGTGACCTCACATGCGTCGACGCTCAAGACGGACCAGTCATCTTGTGTCTCAGTGCACGACAGACCAACCGATCGATCCAACCGCCAATCACCGTTGCCTGAGTAAACTCGAGCAGACTGGCGGCCTAACGCGCAGACTCAGATGCGGCAACTAAGCCCCGACCGCGCGACCACTCGCTGAGTTCTCTTACTGGCGGAGTGGAAAGACTCTCATTTTGCTGGCTTTAAAGGTTGATCCGGACGACAGACATACTAGCACTCCGAACGACAGAGACTAACTGTCTAACAAATGTGGACGAGAGAAAGACTAGCAAGCTGGGGACGAGAGACTCAGCCAGACTCATCCTTTGGCGAGCTCATAGCGCTCCTTAAATGCACGTGAACAGGCAACCTTTCTCCTTTCCCACAAGAGGGAGACACCAAAGCTGCGATTGCCACAGCGGCGCCACCGCCAGAAACGGAAGACGACTGCTTCACACTACGCGCTGCGGCGCTCTCTTCAAAACAGCAGTTTTTAGCACGACTCAAACACGCAAGTATTACGCATGTGCTTCGGGAAGTGAAATGAGAATCTCTGGATGGAAGACGACGTTCGTTTCGAGGTACGCTACACAGAGATTTTGGAGAACCAGCATTTGAAGCTGACTGTGGTACGATGAAACCGTCGCCAAAGAACATTTAGTGCAAGAACCACGAACATAAGAAAAATTAGGGCTCGTACGGAAGCACATAGACAGTCTTTTTTCCTCGGTCTCTTGGAACAGGAAAGGAAGTGACTAGCAGCGGTCCAATGTACCCTGCGCCACGCACCGTACGGTGGTTTGCGTAATGTGTGTGTAGCTGTAGATGTATGCCGGATGACGGTTTTAGCTGTTTAGTAGTGAAAGTGGCGCCATTAATTATCCTCAGGCGCGTCTAATTTGCGCTTTGGAACGCCACGGTGCTATCAAGTGAGCCACTGCCCACTTAACTGTACGCTGAGGGAGGCTGCAAGAGTCCCCTACTCCAGCGGTGACTGACTTCGGGGAAGAGGCCCATCACAGCACGGCGCTGCGCCGCTTGAACCAGAAGGGCCCTGTCCGCCGCTGCTCCTCGTCGGTGAAGGAGCGGCTTCCGAGCCATCGGGCAGCAGAGACGCTGTGGTCCGTGGATCCATTAGAGGCAGCCGTCCATCACGGCCAACGAGAATGACCGACAGTAGGGGCAGGGGCGCGGAGCGATGATTGCGCCACAAATCTCCGCACAGCAGGTGGCTGGCCGCGCCGTGACCGCGAGAAGCGGAGGCAGCACTCGTGTGCCGTTACCGCAGTACGGAGGAGCGGCTGCCGCACTGCACCCACATTTTCAAGCAGGGCAGTTGAAAAACAAATCCTGGCATCCAGATTTTGGTTCTCCGTGGTATGCCTAAAATCTCTACAGGAAAATTCTGGGACGGTGAGTTTGAAAGGACACGGCCGATCCCCTTCCCCAAACAACTCGTCACGACCGATAATTTAAAAAATTTGCGCTTTGAGATGACACTGGTACGTCTATTATTCTCAATCCACGGTCCAGTCCCATTAACGTGAGCACCGCCAATGTTTGACGTCACATGCAATAAGGACTCACAGACGGCAGCACTAGCAGTGGAGGGTATACAGGGTGGTCCATTGATAGTGACCGCGCCAAAATCTCACGAAATAAGCATCAAACGAAAAAACTAACTCGTCTAGCTTGAAGGGGGAAACCAGATGGCGCTATGGCTGGCCCGCTAGATGACGCTGCCATAGGTCAAGCAGATATCAACTGCGTTTTTTTTAAATAGGAAGCCCCATTTTTTATTACGTATTCGTGTAGTATGTAAAGAAATATGAATGTTTTAGTTGGACCACTTTTTTCGCTTTGTGACAGGTGGTAATGTAATAGTCACAATGTAATAGTCACAATGTAATAGTCACAAACGTATAAGTACGTGGTATCACGTAACATTCCGCCAGTGCGGACGGTATTTCCTTCGTGATACATTGCCCCTGTTAAAATGGACCGTTTACCAATTGCAGAAAAGATCGATATCGTGTTAATGTATGGCTACTGTGATCAAAATGCTCAACGGGCGTGTGCTATGTATGCTGCTCGATATCCTGGACGACATCATCCAAGTGTCCGGACCGTACGCCGGATAGTTACGTTATTTAAGCAAACAGGAAGTGATCAGCTACATGTGAAACGTCAACCACGACCTGCAACAAATGATGATGCCCAAGTAGGTCTTTTAGCTGCTGTTGCGGATAATCCGCACATCAGTAGCAGACAAATTGCGCGCGAATCGGGAATCTCAAAAACGTCGATTGCACCCATACCATATTTCTCTGCACCAGGAATTGAATGGCGACGACTTTGAACATCGTGTACAGTTCTGCAATTGGACACAAGAAAAATTACGGGACGATGACAGAATTTTAGCACGCGTTCTATTTAGCGACGAAGCGTCATTCACCAACAGCGGTAACGTAAACATGCATAATATGCACTATTGGGCAACGGAAAATCCACGATGGCTGCGACAAGTGGATCATCAGCGACCTTGGTGAGTTAATGTATGGTGCGGCATTATGGGAGGAAGGATAATTGGCTCCCATTTTATCGATGGCAATCTAAATGGTGCAATGTATGCTGATCTCCTACGTAATGTTCTACCGTTGTTACTACATGGCAGAATGTCGATGTACTTCCAACATCATGGATATCCGGCACATAGCTCGCGTGTGGTTGAAGCGGTATTGAATAGCATATTTCATGACAGGTGGATTGGTCGTCGAAGCACCATGCCATGCCCGCACGTTCACCGGATCTGACGTCCCCGGATTTCTTTCTGTGGGGAAAGTTGAACTTCGCACTTGCCCGGGAACACCAATGTTCTAGGTATCTTTACGCGCTCATTCTAGGCTAGGAACTGTGAAGTACGACTTGACGCGATCGACGGAAATACTGCGCAACACATCTGCACAAAACTTCATCCGATTTTCACTATGGTTTTAATTTCGTGACCTATAGGACCTTGAAAAACATTAGCCCTCGTAATATCTGGTGGAACGATTCTTACCCAATAGCGAACTTTATCAGGTGATGTCGGTCCCACAGAACCAGTGATGAGTCGATATATTCCCATCAGAAAAGTGTTAACTTGCTGAATAGGAGTGGATCTGTACCAAACAGGGAAATGCCGATCTTTCTAATACAGAAGCAGCTTTATGAAGTAGTAGTGGATAATAAACAGTATTTGTAGTCGGTGGTTGAAGTTTTGTCATGTCAGAACAAATAATTATTTAAATAAACATGCATTTTTAATATACCGCGATTTAAAATTGGAATGAAAAGTATAAAATGATTTCTCCTAGCCCTGTACAAATTCCTAACCCCATTCGGATAGTCCTGAAAATCTGTGTTTGTGAATTTTTAATAGCTATGAAAATACTGATAAGACAGAAAAAAACATGGGGTCCATGCATTAGATAATAGTAAGGAAGTGAAATATTCATGCATCTGTTAGTAAGTACTGTAATAGAGAGGTGGTGGACTTTCATGACTTTATTATACACTCCATGTGCCCCACGTTTTTCGTTGAAAATCTTAGAACTATTTTCATAACTTTTGGAAATTCGTCAACACAGTTTTTCAAGGCTATCTGTGTGGGGTTAGGAATCTTTATAGGGCTAGATGCAATTGTTTAATGCTTTTTAGTCCTGTTTAAAAACGTGGTATATTCAAAATTAATTTTAAACTATGATTTTCTGATTTTTAGTCTTGTGTCTTTGAAATTTTTCAATCGATGTCGAACGTTTTGATGAGATTGCAACAGAGACATGAGATAAATTTATACAATTTCTGTGTAACTGATTCAGCCAGTATATTGCTTCCTCCTATGTATTTACTGTCATGAGACAATGAAAACACAACTCCAATAAATTGAGGTAATATTACATTGTCATACAATTAAGAGCTTTGTGTAAAATTTCAAGTGTCTAATTCATCGTGAAGTTAGTTTAAAAATGAAGTCAAAATTTGTGCTGGACGGACAGACAGGAAAACACTAAATAAAAATTTCCCAGGCGACATTTGATACGTTTATTTGCCAAACTTGATGATTTTACCGCTCAAAACATGACGTAACACTTGCTGCTCGGAATGGGAATGTAGCATCTGCGGTAACGATCAGTTTCGCACGAGTCGTACGTAGCGTAGTGATTTAGCAGGTCGGTGGCGGGGCATTACTCTGGCGAGACGGAGATTTACGGCCGCTTTCGCTGCGCCGGAGGTCGCCCGGGCGGCCGCGAGATGCAGCGGAGGAAACGGACGCCTGGCACGCCACGCACTCTGGCCAACTCGGAAAGAGCGCCACAAATCTAGCGCCTGTCCGCGCGACTTCTCCGCAACTTGGCCATTCAGTTCAGCGCCGATCCCCGCGGGATAAAATACCGCCCCGCGCCCACCTGAGCGGCCTTCTGCCGACCCCGGGGCCTGCTCACTTCAGAATTTCCCTCCTACCTGTCTCTGAGGACCCCGTCGCCAAAGTACAGTCACGGAATCACGAGTTCGGCAACTCGGAGTTCGCTGCATCCCATTGCGACTACACACGGCCACTTTCGAGTGGTGGCCGCACTGTGAGCGCGTACTGTGGCTGCTAAGGGCAAAAAAAGACTGCCACGGTTCTGCATACGCTAGCATCAGCGCCAGTACATTTTACTGAGTTGCGGCGGAACTTACAGTGATTTCCATGATAATAATTCGCGTTCAACTGCCCGCTATTCAAATGTTGATGACAATCGGTACTGTGTTAGGTACACTACTGGCCATTAAAATTGCTACACCACGAAGATGACATGCTACAGACGCGAAATTTAACCGACAGGAAGAAGGTGCTCTGATATGCAAATGATTAGCTTTTCAGAGCATTCAGACAAGGTTGACGCCGGTGGCGACACATACAACGTGCTGACATGAGGAAAGTTTCCAACCGATTTCGCATACACAAACACCAGTTGACCGGCATTGCCCGGTGAAACGTGATGCCTCGTGTAAGGAAGAGAAATACCTACCATCACGTTTCTGACTTTGATAAAGGTCGGATTGTAGCCTACCGCGATTGCGGTTTATCGTATCGCGACATTGTTGCTCGCTTTAGTCGAGATCCAATGACCGTTACCAAAATATGGAATCGGTGGGTTCAGGAGGGTACCACGGAACGCCGCGCTGGATCTCAACGGCCTCGTATCACTAGCAGTTGAGATGACCGGCATCTTATCCGCATGGCTGTAACGGATCGTGCAGCCACGTCTCGATTCCTGAGTCAACAGATGGGGACGTTTGCAAGACAACAACCATCTGCACGAACAGTTCGAAGACTTTTGCAGCAGCATGGACTATCAGCTCGGAAAGCATGTCTGCGGTTACCCTTGACGCTACATCACAGACAGGAGCGCCGGCCGGAGTGGCCGTGCGGTTCTAGGCGCTACAGTCTGGAGCCGAGCGACCGCTACGGTCTCAGGTTCGAATCCTGGCTCGGGCATGGATGTGCGTGATGTGCCTAGGTTAGTTAGGTTTACTTAGTTCCAAGTTCTGGGCGACTGATGAACTCAGAAGTTAAGTAGCATAGTGCTCCGAGCCATTTGAACCATTTTTGAACAGACAGGAGCGCCTGCAATGGTGTACTCAACGACGAACCTGGGTGCACGAATGGCAAAACGTCATTTTTTCGGATGAATCCAGGTTCTGTTTACAGCATCATGATGGTTGCATCCGTGTTTGGCGACATCGCAGTGAACGCACATTGGAAGCGTGTATTCGTCACCGCCATACTGGCGCATCACCCGGCGTGATGGTATGGGGTGCCATTCGCTACACGTCTCGGTCACCACTTGTTCGCATTGACAGTGGACGTTACATTTCAGATGTGTTACGACCCGTGGCTTTACTCTTCATTCGATCCCTGCGAAACCCTACATTTCAGCAGCATAATGCACGACCGCATGTTGCAGGTCCTGTATGGGCCTTTCTCGATACAGAAAAAGTTCGACTGCTGCCCTGGCCAGCACATTCTCCAGATCTCTCACCAACTGAAAACGTCTGGTCAATGATGGCCGAGCAACTGGCTCGTCACAATACGCCAGTCACTACTCTTGATGAGCTGTGGTATCGTGTTGGAGCTGCATGGGCAGCTCTGTTTGACTCAATGCCCAGGCGTATCAAGGCCGTTATTACGGCCAGAATTGGTTGTTCTGGGTACTGATTTCTCAGGATCTATGCACCCAAACTGCGTGAAAATGTTACCACATGTCAGTTCTAGTATAATATATTTGTCCAGTGAATACCCGTTTATCATGTGCATTTCTTCTTGGTGTTGCAAATTTAATGGCCAGTAGTGTATTACGTTATCATGGCAGCGCAGGCTAATCAAGTCAATGTACAAGCACGTCGCATGCATGCGCTACTGCCATACAGACTGGACCCGAGCTACTGACGTAACTGTCGGGAATTAACTTTCGACAGAAGTCGTGAATTTTCGACAATACTCGATTACATATCGTTATTTCTTCAAATAACTTAGGGGAATGTAGTCGTGTAATATACTTAGGTTGGAACTTAAATAGTGGCATTACTGCTGTGGAGACACTATGTAATGGAATCTACTATTGTCGTTGATAGCACACGTATTGGCATACCTACCTCACCTTCGAGCAAATGAACTCGCCCGTCCTACGTCACCAACGTGCGCACAATCGAGGGAAACAGAGTCACTTGTGAGCGAGCGGTCTAACGTAACGGTGTCACTATGGTGATGGTGTTATCCTAACGCATTACGTTCCTGCACGGCAGACCGTCAATGCACGATATTACTGTTCGTTTTTGGAGCATCACCTGACAAGCTTTGCGAAAGAAGCGGCGACACTTTGCGCAACCCACCAATCATTGTGCACGACAATGCGAGGGCGCATACAGCGCAAACTGTGGGTGCTCTGTTCGGTCGATGGGACTGGGAAGTACTGCATCATCCACCATAGTCCCCAGACGTAAGTCCTTGTGACTTTGATTTGATTCCGAAGATGAAGGAACCACCTCGTGGCATTCGCTTCAGAACCATTCCAGAGATTCGACTGGCAGTAGACAGCTCCATTCGCACCATCAACAGAAATACTACGCCTTCCACATCGCTGGCAACGGGTTCTACACAACGCTGGTGACTGCTTTGAAGGACACTAACAGGTGCAAACATGTAATTCTTCTGTATCGGTTGTGAATAAATAGTTGCCACTATTTAGGTTCCAACTCTCGTACTTGACAACAGCCGATATTTCGAAAGGTGAAAATCCCGTTAGTTTCAAAGTACAAATGCAACGAGAGATCACTATGACTGGCAATTAAAACTCTCGGTGGACGGGGTTGCTCTCTTGATGGGCTGCGAGGAGTGGCCGTGCGGTTAGAGGCACTACGTCACGAATTGCGAGGTTCGAGTCCTCCTTCGGGCATGGGTGTATGTGTTGTCCTTGGCATAAGTAGTTTAAGTGATGTGTAAATCTAGGGACCGATGACCTCAGCAGTTTGGTCCCTTAGAAATTCACACACATTTGAACATCCCTTAATGGGACTATCCCAGTAACTGATAATTCGTGTTGTGTGTTGTTATACACATGACCGATTCCGAGACAGTGCTCTGGAATCGCACATTTGCTAGGCTGTTACTAGAGTGTGTGGTGCGTATCGTCTATACATCGGCAATCCTACGGTCGTAATGATCTGACACTAATGTGTGACACATCACAACTGCAGAGGATACGGTAGACATCCGTCTTACCCAAACCAAGATCACCATTTTCTTTGGTGAGGAGGGGGCTGAGCCGGCCGCTGTGACCGAGCGGTTCTAGGCGCTTCA
Organism: Schistocerca americana; assembly: GCF_021461395.2. Lineage (NCBI taxonomy): Eukaryota > Metazoa > Arthropoda > Insecta > Orthoptera > Acrididae > Schistocerca > Schistocerca americana. The sequence continues at coordinate 630,117,110 of NC_060123.1, read as the reverse complement.
GTCTGGAACCGCGCGATCGCTTCGGTCGCAGATTCGAATCCTGCCTCGGGAATGGATGTGTGTGATGTCCTTAGGTTAGTTAGGTTTAGGTAGTTCTAAGTTCTAGGGGACTGATGACCTCAGATGTTGAGTCCCATAGTGCCTAGAGCCATTTGAACTATTTAGGGGGGCTGACATCATCAGTCTTCCAAGTGGTTTGTTGCTGTCAGCCAAGAATTCCTATTCAGCTACAACCTCTTCATCTCAGAACAGCGTCTGCACTTAACATTTTCATTCGTATCTTTGCTTCCCTGTACTGTTTTTACCCTCGATAACGCCCTCAAATAGCTTGGGAGCAATTCCTTAGTGATTATTTAGAAAGCACAGTCGTGGTCGTGGTCGTGCATAAGTTGTTACTTTTTGTTTCTGAATGACCGGTTTAGATCTGTTACAGAGCTTATCATCAGATCTATATTCTTTGGCGGTAGCAGGAATCCTGACGAGGAGCAGGCCCGTCCGTGCTGTCGTTGAGTAAACTGCTCTGTTCTCAATGCCGACGGGCCTGCTGCACGTCAGGGATTTCTGCTAGCACCAAGGAATACAGATCTGATGATGGTCTCTGTAGCGGATCGAAACCGGTCATGCATAAATAAAAAGTAAAAGCTTATACGCGACGACGACTGTATTTACTAAATACATTATAATACTGTTAAGTCACTGTTTCCTGGAACAAAGTTCCAAAATTCGGTAATGACTTAACACAGGCCCTATGATCCTCTCCCTTCTTCTTTTCACTGCTGTGAACATGTTCCTCACCTCGCAGATTCTGCGCAGGACATCTTCATTCATTATCAGTCTATATAATCCTTAACATCCTTCTGCGGCAGCGCATCTCAAACACTTCGGTTTTCTTCTTTTCCAGTTTCTCCCCACTGTCCCCATGATGGTTTAGAGATCCTAAAAATACCGTAATCTAAGACGGTTGCCGAAAACACACACTTCAAACTATGTTTTTTTCTGAATATAAAGAGTTCTTTGGCAAACGCTATCACCGTCAGACGAAAAAGCTGCGGAGTTAGGGTGCTACCACATTACTCCCACCACTCACCCAGTTCACCTGATTTCATGGTTAATGAATATCTCACATGATTCAGGGTTGAATCACCTCACTTCATTCACAGTTAATCAATATCTCACCAGATTGACGGTTAATCACTCTCTCACCAGATTCACAGTTGACGAATGCCTGGTCAATGGTGGCAGAGCAACTGGCTCGTCACAATACGCCAGTCACTACTCTTGATGAACTGTGGTATCGTGTTGAAGCTGCATGGGCAGCTGTATCTGTACACGCCATCCAAGCTCTGTTTGACAATGCCGAGGCGTATCAAGGCCGTTATTACGGCCAGAAGTGGTTGTTCTGGGTACTGACTTCTCAGGAACTATGCACCCAAATTACGTGGAAATGAAATCACATGGCAGTTCTAGTATAATATATTTGTCCAGTGAGTACCCGTTTATCATCTGCATTTCTTCTTGGTGTAGCAATTTTGATGGCCAGTAGTGTAGAAGGAAATACACAGTTGTGTTTTGCTTGATTTGGACGTATGGCCACGTCGATATTCAGCTGTGCCTGTGGAATTTCGGCGCAAGTGATGGACAGCGCGCAGTGCAGGCAGAGCGGCCAGTGGCGTGCACAACACAGGCAGACAGATAGCAGCGGCGGGGTGGAAGAGGAGAGCGCGCGCCCGGAAGAGTGACAGCGGGGAACCACAGCAGCAGCACAGCAGCAGCCGGCGCACCCGCACGACTGATTGACGTAATTGAGAAACTTGGCGCCCGCGCGCCAGATGGCGGGCCGAACCGACGCCGGCGGCACACACACACACACACACACACACACACACACACACACACACCTACTGCATTTCACACGCGCGGCCACAGAGGGCGTCACCATCAGCGGATTCTGACACCACCTTGTCCGCGACCAGCACATGCAATTCACTTTACACCATCTCTTTCACTTCCACTGGTTTTAGTTTTCAAGCAATGACAGTGAAAGTTACGTAGTACAAGTTTTCACAGTGAATTTATTGGGCAAGTCAGAAAAAATTACAAACTGTGAATGAAATGACTCAGTTTTCGGTTTTCTGATTTTATCCTTGTGTATCAATATAATCTCTGTTATTTCGTACAGCAGGCAACGGCCTTGCCGCAGTGGATACACCGGTTCTCGTGAGATCACCGAAGTTAAGCTCTGTCGGGCATGGTCGGCACGTGGATGGGTGACCATCCAGGCCGCCATGCGCTGTTGCCATTTTTCGGGGTGCACTCAGCCTCGTGATGCCAATTGAGGAGATACTCGACCTAATAGCAGCGGCTTCGGTCGAGAATACCGTCTTACGACCGGGAGAGCGGTGTGCTGACCCCACGCCCCTCCTATCCGCATCCTCCTCCGAGGATAACACGGCGGTCGGATGGTCTCGATAGGCCACTCGTGGCCTGAAGACGGAGTGCTTTATTTCATACAGCGCAGGTTGTTAAAATTGCGTCATCGAGACGGATAGCAAACATAGATAATTTACTAACTGTGCGTATTTAGTACAGCGAGAAGAGTACACTACTAAATTTTTAGATGATTCGGGGTTGTACAGGGTGCGAAAATTAGAACACGATGTTGCAAAATTACCTCTAACCCTTGTGGGCATCTAGTCGAACTGAGCCTGGACAACAGAAGTGGTGCGAAATCCCGTAGTGTTTCAAACTCTGCTTCTATCTTACTCGCTAGCAAGAAGTTTCGAGCCAACCTGTAGACAACACAAGACTATATGAAGGGCTTATTTCAATGGTGGTTCTTTTGTGTTAGCAGACGAGCAAACACCGTGTTACGAGTGGAGGGCCAAATGCACGCGTTTTAGTTCACGCAGGCTGGCATGAAGAGGGAAGAACTACACTGACGTGAGGTCTGGAACATGACAAGGAATCAAAAAGCGGACATAATTAGTTTGATACTTAACTTTAATCTATTAATGATGAACATCGCTCTTGACGGTACATGATTCGCAATATTATCTGTTCAGAATACATTCTTGAAGTAATTATACTAACTGAATATGGCGCCTTGCTAGGTCGTAGCAAATGACGTAGCTGAAGGTTATGCTAAACTGTCGTCTCTGCAAATGAGAGCGTATTTTGTCAGTGAACCATCGCTAGCAAAGTCGGCTGTACAACTGGGGCGAGTGCTAGGGAGTCTCTCTAGACTAGACCTGCCGTGTGGCGGCGCTCGGACTGCAATCACTGATAGCGGGTCCGACGTATACTAACGGACCGCGGCCGATTTAAAGGCTACCACGTAGCAAGTGTGGTGTCTGGCGGTGACACCACAGGTACACACCCATTTTTGTTCATTTTGAGATACAGAGTCCTAAAGATAAATGAGCGCTGAAAAATGAGCGCTGGATGAGGGATCAGGAGAACACTCCCAACACCCTTTCTATCGATGTAGTGCAGGATAGCAGGCGCCTTGCCACGGTTCGTGCGGCTCTCCTGTTGGAGGTTCGAGTCCTCCCTCAGGCGTGGGTGTGTGCGTGTGCGTGTGTTGTCGATTGAGTATTGTGTAAGCCCAGGGACCCCAGCAGTTTGATCCCGTTGAACTTACCGCTACCACCTACTGTCCTAATTAATAGCTACAAAAATCAGCGGTAATAGCGTTGAAAGGGAAGCAGTGGTTGGGAAAGGAGTGAGACAGGGTTGTAGCCTCTCCCCGATGTTATTCAATCTGTATATTGAGCAAGCAGTAAAGGAAACAAAAGAAAAATTCGGAGTAGGTATTAAAATTCATGGAGAAGAAGTAAAAACTTTGAGGTTCTCCGATGACATTGTAATTCTGTCAGAGACAGCAAAGGACTTGGAAGAGCAGTTGAACGGAATGGACAGTGTCTTGAAAGGATGATATAAGATGAACATCAACAAAAGCAAAACGAGGATAATGGAATGTAGTCCAATTAAATCGAGTGATGCTGAGGGGATTATATTAGGAAATGAGACACTTAAAGTAGTAAAGGAGTTTTGCTATTTAGGGAGTAAAATAACTGATGATGGTCGAAGTAGAGAGGATATAAAATGTAGACTGGCAATGGCAAGGAAAGCGTTTCTGAAGAAGAGAAATTTGTTAACATCGAGTATAGATTTAAGTGTCAGGAAGTCGTTTCTGGAAGTATTTCTATGGAGTGTAGCCATGTATGGAAGTGAAACATGGACGATAACCGGTTTGGACAAGAAGAGAATAGAAGCTTTCGAAATGTGGTGCTACAGAAGAATGCTGAAGATTAGGTGGGTCGATCACGTAACTAATTAGGAGGTAGTGAATAGTATTGGGGAGAAGAGAAGTTTGTGGCACAACTTGACTAGAAGAAGGGATCGGTTGGTAGGACATGTTTTGAGGCATCAAGGGATCACAAATTTAGCATTGGAGGGCAGCGTGGAGGGTAAAAATCGTAGAGGGAGACCAAGAGATCGATACACTAAGCAGATTCAGAAGGATGTAGGTTGCAGTAGGTACTGGGAGATGAAGAAGCTTGCACAGGATAGAGTAGCATGGAGAGCTGCATCAAACCAGTCTCAGGACTGAAGACCACAACAACAACAACAGTGTTGTCTTCCCAGTGGCACCCAGTAACCTTATGTTAGGTCCTGGGCACATACGACGAAGACTAATGGAATCTCCTCGAGACCTCACTCACCTATGCGTCCGTCATGATGCTGTATTCAGGTTGGAACTCACCTGAATGACGATTAGGCGTCACTCGTATGTCCAATTTTGCCGCTCTGAACACCACTGTCGGCGCACCTCTTTATGCTGACACGCCAAGAGAAGCAGACTGTGCGTTGTGCTACAGATGTAGACGAACTGCCCGTGTGTAGGGCTGCTAGGTGTCCTGATTTTTACAGCCGTGTCCGACCAAATACGTCCAACCTGTCTGGCTTTTGGTAGGCTTTTTTAGCTATGAAGCAGTGAACGCATAACTATGGCCCCATTACAAGCTAATTACGTAAGTGCAATGAGTAATTATAAAGAGGTATAAGAAGATATACCATAACGACATAAAGGTATACTAACAAGTGATATTGTAGAAAAACCTAAAGTTGAATGTCGGTAAATTCATTGATCAGCGCCAAAATTTCGCAAAAATAAAATACAACTCTGCCTTAGAATGCTTCTGGCTATTACAGTGTTGTCAACGTATTTCATATCACATCGCTACGAAGAATTTTATTCGGAACTATTGAAACTGTAGTTCCAGGCCATAAGGCCAGCGTCGAAATGTTCTCCTTCATAAGCGCCAAGGTGAGAAAGGAACGCAATAAATTGCAAAGCGACACACTCAAAACATGCTGTAGTTGTTGCGTAATTTAAAAAGTATCGTCTCAAGAATTCGACGAAATAATGTCCAACACAAATAACGTTCTCGATAACATGGCCTCAAATGAGACATATTAATATGTAACTACGGATTATTGTTACTTCTTTATAAATCTGTAATTTTTCTAAAGGCCTTCTTTTATTTTATTTATATACAAGATTATATTAGGAAAAACTATTATCATAACTCCCAAATTATAAGGTTGTTTACTGTTTTTTAAACATATTGGAGGTTGATCTCGGAAGCAACTGAATGTTAATAAACGATTGAAAATTCCCAACTGACTCTTTTTAAAATAGGCAGTCCGGTTTTTAGGGAAAAATGTAGGGCTAAATATAAAGCTAAGTTCGTCTTTTCTATCTGGGAACCATATCCATGGGATATTAGTACCACTATAGGTGTATGTCGTGGTTATCCGATCCTGCACAGTTGATGAACGATAAGCCTGTTCTCTCGGGCGCTAGTCACGTGGGATCGTTAGGATCCTGCATGACGTTGAGTTTGGCTCACTTGAACTCATAGATTACATATTCGCATGACAGTTGTGGGATCCTAACCAACCTGAGCAGCAACATCGATGATAACACTATCTACTGTAAAAAAAAAAAAAAATAAAAAACCGAACACACTTTCAGAGTCAGAGGACGCTTGAATGTCAGAGAAGTGGAAATTGATAAACTGATGGTAGATTCACGTGAGGGGAGACAAGCGAATGCTGGAAGTGTAATGTTCATGACGTTCGAGAAACTGGACGGAGTGCAAAATTTTGTCGGAGCGAAAATGCTGTATGTGTTGATGTAGGAAATGATAGGTCGGATCATGGCTGTGTAGGTGATCAGGATAACGGAGAGTTGAAATCTCGACATTCAGCGAGTTAATGGTTTTAGACTATTTTACGGTTTCTGTTGCACCATTGGTAGGTGGAGTTTCTACATTTGCGATCGAAAATTGAAATACTTAAGTGTGTTAGTTTTGGACAGAATGTTTAAAGTCTTGGAGGTTGTACCTAGGGGTTCCCTAAGTTTGAATACATGTTCAGGTAACACGAGAATACAGCCACGTGACCTGTCTGCTTTTCCGTAAGTTATTTGAACGTCTGTGTGTTGTTTACCCAACTGCTTGGCTACTGGAAGGGCTTATCTCAAAGACTCAGTGGTTATCCCACGAGATGAACGGACTGAAATGGAGTAGAAGAATCGATAGTTACCGAAGGTCGCTTAATAGGGCCGGTGACATCGGCATTTTGGAGTGGTCTAGACCAGGGGTCCCAAACTTTTCCTCTAGCGGACACTTTGAGAAGCCTGGTACTGTGATGGAACACCTTCCTTATTTCTAAGGTCAATAAATTAAAAAAAAAGAGGTTAACTTGTTTTATTCAACGATTACTTCAGTTTTAAATCACAACTAATGATACGGAAATCATAATTAAAATTAAAAAGTTGTTGAGGTCAAGATGACCAAAAAAAGAACCCACGTTATTAATAGTTTTTCGCGGAGCGCTTATTCACTTGCGACAGAATATCACAGTTCCGCGAAACACAGTTTGGGAACAATTGAAAGAAAATCAGCCCTCGGTCACTATTTTTAACAAATTAACCTGGTTTCGACACTGCTAGGTGTGTCTTCCTCACAATTTAAAACAAAGAATGGTCTATACTCTATAACATGGTGACAGAATTATGACTAAAAATGTATGACAGAGTATAAGTATGGAATCGTCGTGAAAAACTGACTGTACTTATATGTCATTTATAAATAACAAATATGCCAAAAGGTCATTAGTCACAAAGATATTCAAGATGAAGAAAAATGTGATCACGAGCCACTAATGGCTGCTCGATACTTGCGTGGTGTAGGTTGCAAACGGACTGGGGTGCCCGCGTTAACAAATGCGGCCAGGTGGACATGGCACTGCAACAAGCGCGCCATCTAGTAGCCGTAGATACAATTAGGCTACTTCACATTGAAATATAGCAGAAATGATTATAAATAAACAGAATTTGGTACATAATGGAGAGCAATGTTAAAAATAGTGACCGAGGGCTGATTTTCTTTCAATTGTAACTATTCACGGTCTCTGAACATGCAGCCATGTACAAGATTTTGACAGTTTGGGAAATTCTGGTCTTTGCACATCGATAGTTTAGAGGACTTGCGAGAATGGAGAGAGAACAGAGCCTTGGCGCATGCTTGTAGTGGGAAGAAATATGGACTCCACAATGAAACCTTTATCTATGTATGAATGTGAGAGTGCAGGGCGTTTGGTTGGTACGAGGTGGAGGATAGACCAGAACCGTGACAGACGCCACTGCACGAGACGGAGCGAAGAGCAGACTCCGAGTGCAGACTGAAGTGGAACTGCGAATACTTTAGGCGACAGAGCGCGTTTGATGTACGCCGTACGGTATATCTACCCGCGTCAGCCTGCCGGGGAACACTGAGTCGCATCTCGGCAGTTGTCAGCCACGATGCAGCAGGCGGCGCGCTGACGGAGCGAGGGTCATAATAATTCACGGGACGGTCGCCGTCTGCAAATTAGGCTGCATTATAGATAGCATAATACATCAGAGCCCATCTGGCTGGCAGCGGGCGAGCGCGCAGTTATGCGCGAAATGTCGGCGGACACTTTAGTGGCACTCAGTGCCAGTCAAAGTACGGCCCGCGTCGAAGAGGGAAGCGCCGCTGCACGGAGGAATGGGCTGCAGTTACAGCAGCGGGCGAGGCGCTGTGGTTCTATGACCTGCATAACGGAGGCAGCACAGCGTCCACAACCTGAGGGTGAAATTGCACACTCGTCCATCTCGTCAACTTGACCTCTGACGGTGAACGTTGAAACTATGGGCCGTCGGAAGCAGCGGATATTAAGCAGTAGTGGTGACAATATTGGAAACTAGCATGAACTTAGAATCCTAAGAGTTTTACCATGGCAGCAAGCCACGAATGATTGCTTCCATATCTTTTCTTGTCATTTTGATTTCTGATTCCATTTTCCTTCTGTCTGCCATTTTCTCTTTGCTTCTTTGCTTTTCTTTTCTTTCCCATATCCAATCTTTCTTTTATTTTCTGTTCTTTACTTCCGAATTAAATTTCTTTTAGTTTCTGGTCTAATGTTCTCTCTGCCATTTTCCTTTAGCATTTTTCTCTTTGCATTTCTCTTTCTTTTTATTTCTTTTACCATTTTCCTTTTTTATTTTATTTTCTTTTCAATTTTTCTTCTTTCTTTTATTTGCTTCTTTCTTCCATTTTCGTTTTTTAATTCTCCATTTTCCTCTACTCTTTCCCCTCCTCCTGTTTGCTTGCTTTCTCTATTCTTTTCTGTTTTATTTTCTTCTGTTTTTTGTGTTTTCTTTTTCTTCCCATATTTCTAGTTTATTTTCTTATCCATTGTCCTACTTTCTATTATTTTTCTTTTTCCTTCTTTCTTTCCTTTATCACTTCCCTTTTTATGCTGTTTTTCTCTCACTGCCATTCTCTTCTTCTGTTTCTTTATTTTTCTCTATCATTTTGCTTTCTTTTTTCCTGTTTTCCACGTTTCCTTTCCTTGATTCTTTTTTTTTTTTCAATATCTAGCACACATTTAACGTTTGAAAACAGATAGATTTATATTGCCTGGAATGAAACAGTATGTTTCACGTGATTTACAACCATATATCTTCAGTCCACAGAAGAAAACTTATATACGTTCGCAAATGTGGGAGACTGATAAGACCAAATCATTCGTTGCGTTTCCCTGTCAGTAGTCCTCAAAGGTGACGAACAAAATGGAACAGTGTGAGATTACCATTGGATCTAGGATCGCTTCATCGTGTGGTGGCCACTTTTTTTCTGTGATGTTAACTTTGGTGCCCGTAAGCGGACGTTTAAATTGCAACAGATGGAAACGACCGTATTCTTTATGAACATCGTCGGAAGGTACTGGCAGACTGCAGATCAGCGGGATACAGGCAAAGTGTTGTCTGAAACACAGTCTAGACTAATATTTAAATGTACATTTATTTACTACATTTGGGTAACATCAAATTAGGGTCTTCTGGTTCTCGCTTGTCTTGGGGCAGGATTTTAATAAGTTCAAAGGTTAGTTTAACTGACGCTCGTGACCCGGGCCACACTCTGTTTCGACTCAAAATAAAAAAGAAAAGTATTGCATTTAGTTATTATCAGCTACAGTCTCACTGGTACTCAGTACTCGAGCCGCAGTATTTCACTCTAAACAGAAAATTACTTTCCCCGCTGCAGTCAAGACATTGTTCCTTATAATACGTTAAATTTTGTGTACTACCTATCGTAAGGCAGCGAATCCGGTAACGAAGTTACGTCAACATAGTAAACGAGAATAATGTTGATTTCACCTTAGAAAATTATACGCCCTCTTTTATTGAAGGTCTTCAGTATGTAAGTAATGACCATCACCTGTATCTTCAAAACTTCAAAATATGAGAGAACAAAGTTTTCGGCTAGTAATGGTATGTAAAACGCAAAATAATTTGCTGTATTACTAATATTCGTAATATTTTTCACCCAAAGAGACAGTGTAGTAAGTGCAGGCAATTATTTAACTTCAGTTTATCCACATTATAATGCGATTAGTTGCGGTACACATGTGTCTTAAGAAAATAACAAACTCTTTCACGTTTTAGGCGTCAATTACTTTCTTCTGTCCAGTAACTGTATGGTACGACGCATTTTGGCAGCACGCTCCTGCTTTCGCATCCTCATGTGTTATTCCACAGCACTTTTTGTAATACAGGTACTTACCAATGGAAATACCTTTTGGATTTGTTGTTTTGGGTAGATTGCGAAATTCTGCCTCTGATCAAAAGAAAATCTCAGCGAATGTATGTCATGCTGTGATTTGTGTACTGTGAGGAAAACTGTAATTTAGAAAAAGAGAGTATGTAGCTCTCAGTTTGCAAAAACTGTTGTATTGACTAATTTGTAATACACAGACACAGTGTTAGCCATTAAACATTCTTTATTTGATGAAACAAATTTTCGAATAAATTTGCAGTGTTGTTTTCTGCTCCGTCATTTAGCAAACTGCATCCATATACTGTACCCTCGTTGAATGTTTATAACTTTTCTTACAAATCTGATCTCCACTGTTTACTATGTGTGCTGGCCGGAGTGGCCGAGCGGTTCTAGTCGCTGCAGTCTGGAACCGCGTGACCGCTGCGGTCGCAGGCTCGAGTCCTGCCTCGGACATGGATGTGTGTGATGTCCTTAGGTTAGTTAGGTTTAACTAGTTCTAAGTTCTAGGGGACTAATGACCTCAGCAGTTGAGTCCCATAGTGCTCAGACCCATTTGAACCTGAGCAGTTAAGTCCCATAGTGCTCAGAGCCATTTGTACCATTTTGTTTACTTTGTGTAATATTCGAGAAACATGTGTCTTGTCATGGAATCCCGTTCATTTTTTAACAGTATTCATTGCTTTGATAGATGAGGTCTTCATTATTTTACATTATATTACATTATATTTTGTCAAGGTTCACTGTGAGACGTCCCGCAGAATTAGCCGAGAAATACGAGGGTAGTTCGGATAGCAAGTTCCGTTTAGTAATAAAAAAGGAATCGAATACAGAGACAGAAAGCAATTCATTTCACAAAAATCTATAACACTTACACTTCTTTTCAACATAGCCCTCGTAATTGTCCAGGCATTTCTCACATCGTGGTATAAGTTTATGTATTCCTTCGTCATAGAATACTGCTGCCTGTGTTGTCAACCATATGGTAACAAGTTCTTTTACCTCTTCAATGTTGTTGAATTGCTTACCACCAAGGAACGACTTCACAACCGAAAGAGATGAAAATCGTTAGGAGTGAGATCGGGACTGAAAACGGAGGATGGCCAAAAATGTCCCAGCCAAAGCTCCGAAGGAGTTGTTTTGTCTCTTCCGCAGTGTGTGGACGGGCGTTGTCATGAATGAAATCAAAACCACACCTCTTGAGAACATTCCTCTGCGCTTGGTCTGCATTGCACGGTGCAATTTCCTAAGCGTCTCGCAATAAACATCCTTATTGATTGCCGCGCGGGATTAGGCGAGCGGTCTAACGCGCTGCAGTCATGGACTGTGCGGCTGGTCCCGGCGGAGGTTCGAGACCTCCCTAGGGTACGGGGGTGTGTGTTTGTCCTTAGGATAATTTAGGTCATGTAGTGTGTAAGTTTAGGGGCTGCTGACCTTAACAGTTAAGTCCCATAAGATTTCACACACATTTGAACAAAACATTTTTTGATTGTTTCATCTAGTGGAAAAAAATTAGTCAGTAAAATGCCCCGTCTGTCCCGAAACACTGTGTACATGACGTTTCGGGGTGTCAAGAGTTGCTTGGGTCTAACCTTTCATTGGGACAAAGCGTTCCCCTGTTCAATCGATTGCAGTTTCTTATCAGTAGTGTCATAAGCAACCCAAGTTTCATCTCCCGTGATTATCATTCCATCAGAAACCACAGATGGACTTCGCTTCGTTCTCCATCATGCACTTGCTCACGCCCTTCTTAACATTGTCGGACTGATTGCATTTTGTCCGTAAACCTCACAGATTTGTCGACGAATGTCACTTGGCTTAGCGTTCTTAGCATTCAGAAAATGAGTCACAGATTTCAATTTACACGCGACAGGAGTTTCGATCAACGTTGCTATTGTCGTGGAGAAAAATCAAAACGGAACTCTCTTTCCGAACTACCCTCGTATACTAAATGTGATGTAATTCTATAAAAAAATTCAAGATAATTTCTGCAAAGGTTGTAGTACATTGAAATGTTTTATGAAAAACTAAACTTTCCTTTCTCGTGAATGGTATTCGGAGCAGGATAACTGTGGAGCATCTGAAGTAGTTCTACGTTTATATTGTACTTCATTCGTGGTGATTCTCTGCTAGGATCAGCAGACATTAACTAGTGACAATGTTACCTTCTCCAACCTGTATAAGTTTTTAAAACCGGCTTTTTAGACGTCAGATTTCCATAGAGACGCCTCCAGAAACTGGCCAACCCGCGAAACATAGTGAAATGTAAATTACGTCGGAGCTAAACCCTGCACTCTGTTTCAGCGTAAGATTTAGAGAAAATGGAATAATGTACACTAATGCCGGCTGTAACAGGATTACTTCTTCTCTCCACTGAAACGTGAAATATGCTGATTCTATCTCACTTAAAAATCAAATATCCTTTCCTTTTAATTCCAACTGAAACACGACGGATTAAAGAAAGGATTTTCTTTCTCCGAAAGTCAAGTGAATTAGTTCCTCTGCATATATTTGTTCTCGATTACCGGCTTGCCCGAGTCAAACAAGCTATTGTTTCTTTTGTTTCCTTTGAACAGATATTTGCATTCTGTTTTCTGCCAATAAAATTCACTCAACGTTTGCGGCGCTGTAGTGAATCTGCTACGTATTACGTTATTGTCCATTAAGTTTTATCCGGCTACCGTATTAAATACAGACTGCAGAACTGGCGTAATGCTCTGCATTTGCACGAGATTTATTACTCTCTTTGCAAACAGTTTATTACTCCCTATTTAGAGTAGTCAGAATAAAACCCATTTACATGTTATTCACCTATTCCTTTTACTATTTTTTCTTTGTCATTGTCAATACGTGGTTTTACTGAGCCGATAAACTCTTTGTGTGACATGAATGACTAGTTGAAACAATTACAAGTATCAGATGTTTGGCTTTCCTAATTCTGTATAATGCCTTGATTTGACGTTGGAAACTATCCACTATTAATAATTGCTTATGAGTAATTACCCTGTGAAGGGAACAGTACTGACTAAAAGTTTCATTTGTGTTGTGTGAGTCAGAATATGCAGTTTTCATGTATTAAATTAGGGTTTCATATTTGAAAGTATAACTTCATCATTGCTGACATTATTCATATGATGCTGTAAGAAAACTGAATAAATGCAACTACTTTAGTATAATTTCTAATTCTTTTTGCATACATTCAATAAGAGGTTCTGAATAGCTGTTCAGTGCAAGTGTGGACAGAAAGGTACCTTTCTTCTGCTGTTTCGTTTTCTTCGTCCTTTTCCTTCTTCGTTTTCTTCATCTTTTTAATGCGTCGTTTTCTTCTACTGCTTCATCTTGTAACCCTTCACTTCTCGTACGTGGTTACTTACCGTCCACTATAGTGCCCGTCTTTTCCTTTGTTTGCCAAAACCGCTTTTCACATTTGGATCGAAATTCTTTTGTGGCTCTCTTTCTCAATCCATTCTCTGCTGTTATGAATTCATTTTCTTATATCTTCATTTTTTTCATTTACATTACTGGTGTAAATAAAGCTCTGATGGCAGTTCGTAAGGTGTGCTTGGGTACCGTAGTGGCTAGAATACTTGCCCGTGATACTCAATGGTCCCAGGTTCTTGACCCGGAGGTCCAGCATAAGTTTTACTTTGACAGCAAGTTTTTATTTGTGTTTTAGTTTTGGAATTGATTCTTCCATATGTCATGGTAGATTTCTTTCGCCTTATTTTTTACAACATGTCAATTCCAACGTAATTAGAATTATTAACCAATATTTTATTTCGAATAGGATTTTTATCGACAAAAGGCATACTCATTGCCTAATTAGGTTCATGTTCCCTTTCCAATTTGTATCCTACTTTTGCTGTTTATTTCGCTTCTCATTCCTGTTGCTGTCCCAAGAAGATAGTCGTACATAGAGATTACATTCCACTCAGCACGACATGAGGACGTGCTTAACTTCTAGTTTCCAGATATTTCAGGCAAACCTTTAGAATTTCAGGTTATGTTATCACATGTGGTGAGCATCTCCCATTTCCCAAGAATCCGTTTTCTTTAGATTGTAGCCTATTCGCTCTCCAGTAGATTCAGAATCTGCTGTGGAGGACGTATTTTCATTTCGCAGCTTGCTGCCAAGTCCCTAACGTCCAGCCTTTATTTTCTTCGTAATTTCCCATCGTTCAGTGTCGCTACGCTAAAAGTATGTTGGGACATATCTTTTCTCTCTTCATTATTCTGCTATTGGCTCTGAGCACTATGGGACTTAACATCTGAGGTCTTCAGTCCCCTAGAACTTAGAACTACTTAAACCTAACTAACCTAAGGACATCACACACATCCATGCCCGAGGCAGGATTCGAACCTGCGACCGTAGCGGTCGCGCGGTTCCCGACTGAAGCGCCTAGAACCGCTCGGCCTATTCTGCTATTCACGCAACTCATAGCTGTCTAAATTAACCATCGACGGTGGTAACTGAGGAAACAAGAAAGACAGATGAGGATTGCATGTCAATATCGAATATAAGATTCCTGGTTTCACCAAAAACGAAGAGGCGAAAGACTTAATAGATATGCAGACAGCATTAGTAAATGTAGTATGTGATTCAGGTTATCATACACTTACCACAATTACTTTTGTCCACAGGTGAGTGCCGATGTGTGGCGTCAAATCTGAAGTGTTCACGGGTCAGGTAAGTGGGCTGCTATCCTTATGCGTCATTCGTTCTGTCTGGTCGGCACAGCGACTTTTGTCTTACTCTGCTTAAGGTCTACGGCACTGGGCCGAGGCAGACTTTCAAATCCGCGGTCAGTCGCCTACAGTTTGCTTTAATTAATGCTCCAATGCTTACGTCATGGACTCTAAACTACAAAATTACGTTGTTTACCAGAACAGTATAGATTTAAATGGAATAATTGCAACTTTTATGTAAACCGCTCTTCTGTATTATAGGCACGCAGCATTGTACTAGACCGATCGAGGTGGCGCAGTGGTGAGCACAATGGACTCGCATTCGGGAAGACGATGGTTCAAACCCCGCGTCCGACCATCCAGATTTAGGCTTTTTCCGTGATTTCCCTAAGTTGCATCGGGCAAATGCCAGGATGGTTCCTTTGAGAGGGCATGGCCGACTGCCTTCCCGTCTTTCTCTAATCTGATGGGACCGTTGATCTCTCTGATTAGTCCCTTCACCTAAATCAACCAATCAACCAACATAGAACTAGACGCGCTAGAATTAATGACAAGAATAGATACCATAATCACTGCGTGAAAAAGACATAGAAACTGGTGAAGTAATGAAAGTGTATTTATGTTAGTACCTTGACGTCAAGGTTGTCCAACATGGTGAGAGGGAGGGAGAGAGGATGAGCCGGGGGGGGGGGGGGGGAGGGAGAGGCAGCGGATGTAGGGGAACACATAAGATGTAGAGAGGAACATGTCGTTAGAAAATAACGTAATACAACATGACGCCGACAAATATTGATCTAGAGTTTCTAAAGTTTCTAAATATGTACCTTGTGGTAATTTACAATGAATCGATTATAAAAACAGACCGCAGTATTTGAACAACAAGCAATGGAAACCTGTTACTCTCTCCACAAGGACCAAGTGGTCATGTTACGTGGCCAATAAAGTGTGGGGTTAACTATGAGAGGACCCCATTTATTGCTGAAGCGTCGACATATAACAGTGCATGTCGCCTTAGATTTGGCATTAAGACAAATAATTTCCAGTGTTAATCTTTAATTGACTAAGTAACCATTCCGAAAATTCTAAAGTCCTTAACCACACTAATATATATCTAAATATAATTTCATTCACTCAAAACTGATCTGAAAACATTAGTTTAAAAATGTATTCAATTAAAATCTGTAAAATAATCTTGACTGTACGGTCATTTATTAAAGGTGCGACCGGTTTCGGCCTCTAGCAGTAGGCCATCTTCAGATAATGCATTGTAAAGATAGTAATTAAAAGTACTGATTTACATAGGGAAATAAAGAACATTAAAAAGATTGCACACTGATCAGACAGATCATTATGACCAGCTACCTTCTATCGGTATAAACCCGTCCAGGAGATAGCAGCGTCACCTAGAGAGGAACGACTGTTAGTCAGACACACGCACGAGTGTATAAGTGAGCGCTGTCCGTGTGTAGAATGGGGAAGGCGTGATCTATCTGAGATTGATCGAGGGCAGAGCATTTCGGAAACTGCACGACTTGTCTGGTGTTCGAGAAGTGCTGTGGTTAGTGTCTTGAACACGTTCCGAAACCGAGATGGAACCACGTCCAGATGCCGTGGGATTGGGCGCCCATTGGACACTAGAGATGTCGGACGTCGTAGGTTGGGCAGACTGGTAAAACAGGACAGGCTGCGAATCGTGCGGAACTAACGTCAGACTTTATTGCTGGGCAGATTACATGTGTGTGTCTGACCATGAAATGCACCGAACACTCGTAACGATGGGTCTCCGCAGCCGACGACCCTTGCACGTGCCAATGTTAACACCACCGACTGAAATCAGCACTTGACCGTTGGCACTGGACGTCGGCGAGGTGGCAGAGTGTTGCACGGTCTGATGAAATGCGATACCTTCTACAGGGCTATTACAAATGACTGAAGCGATTTCATAAATTCACTGTAGCTCCATTCATTGACATATGGTCACGACACACTACAGATACGCAGAAAAACTCATAAAGTTTTGTTCGGCTGAAGCCGCACTTCAGGTTTCTGCCGCCAGAGCGCTCGAGAGCGCAGTGAGACAAAATGGCGACAGGAGCCGAGAAAGCGTATGTCGTGCTTGAAATGCACTCACATCAGTCAGTCATAACAGTGCAACGACACTTCAGGACGAAGTTCAACAAAGATCCACCAACTGCTAACTCCATTCGGCGATGGTATGCGCAGTTTAAAGCTTCTGGATGCCTCTGTAAGGGGAAAACAATGGGTCGGCCTGCAGTGAGCGAAGAAACGGTTGAACGCGTGCGGGCAAGTTTCACGCGTAGCCCGCGGAAGTCGACGAATAAAGCAAGCAGGGAGCTAAACGTCCAACAGCCGACGATTTGGAAAATCTTACGGAAAAGGCTAAAGCAGAAGCCTTACCGTTTACAATTGCTACAAGCCCTGACACCCGATGACAAAGTCAAACGCTTTGAATTTTCGGCGCGGTTGCAACAGCTCATGGAAGAGGATGCGTTCAGTGCGAAACTTGTTTTCGGTGATGAAACAACATTTTTTCTTAATGGTGAAGTGAACAGACACAATGTGCGAATCTGGGCAGTAGAGAATCCTCACGCATTCGTGCAGCAAATTCGCAATTCACCAAAAGTTAACGTGTTTTGTGCAATCTCACGGTTTAAAGTTTACGGCCCCTTTTTCTTCTGCGAAAAAAACCTTACACGACACGTGTATCTGGACATGCTGGAAAACTGGCTCATGCCACAACTGGAGACCGACAGCGCCGACTTCATCCTTCAACAGGATGGTGCTCCACCGCACTTCCATCATGATGTTCGGCATTTCATAAGCAGGAGATTGGAAAACCGATGGATCGGTCGTGGTGGAGATCATGATCAGCAATTCATGTCATGGCCTTCACGCTCTCCCGACTTAACCCCATGCGATTTCTTTTTGTGGGGTTATGTGAAAGATTCAGTGTTTAAACCTCCTCTACCAAGAAACGTGCCAGAACTGCGAGCTCGCATCAACGATGCTTTCGAACTCATTGATGGGGACATGCTGCGCCGAGTGTGGGAGGAACTTGATTATCGGCTTGATGTCTGCCGAATCACTAAAGGGGCACATATCGAACATTTGTGAATGCCTAAAAAAACTTTTTGAGTTTTTGTATGTGTGTGCAAAGCATTGTGAAAATATTTCAAATAATAAAGTTATTGTAGAGCTGTGAAATCGCTTCAATCATTTGTAATAACCCTGTACATCATGCCGATGGGAGACGCGAACGCGTCGTCTTCCAGGGGAACAGCTCCCTGACGCCTATACTGCGGGACGGAATCAAGCTGGTGGCGGCTTCATTGTGCTGTGGGTAACATTCACGTGAGCGTCCATGGAAAGTCGTGCAAGGCACCATGACAGCCAAGCAGTATCCTACAATGGTTACAGACCACGTGTACCCCCACATGACGATCATGTTTCCCGACAGCAACGGTATTTTTCAGCATGATAACGCACCATGTCACAAATCCATGACTCTGATGGGGTGATTCGAGGAAGACAATGACGAGTTCCATTTGATGCACTGGCCCCCAAACTCGCTAGCTCTGATCCCGATGGAACACATCTGGGACGTGATTGAACGCGTCAGAGTTCATCGCCCCCGCAAATGTGGTGTAAACTCCTTCCAACAACCTACCCCTGCTTCCATGCCACGACGCGTCGCCGCTGTTATCCGTGCGAAAGGTGGACATAGCGGCTATTAGATGGGCGGTCATAATGATCTGGCTCACCAGTGTACGTAAAAACGAGGTACCGTTACCCATCCGGCTAACAATGATGACGCTAGCTGACATGGGTTAAATAGAGAGAAAGAGGGCGCGCAAGAGCCGCATGACCTCAGACTCAGCTGTTTTTTGTTTTTTTTTTTTTTTTTTTTTTTTACTTAATTGATAGATCGCTGTTTCCTGATAATGTTGTCTATAACTAATTTAATGTTGAAAGCGATCGATTGGCGGATTTGACCGACCAGTTACGAAATTGTCCTGATTAGGCAGGTGGGAAAGGGTAAGGATAGCCCAGTAGGAGCCGATGACTCATATTCAGACAGCCATCACGAGTGCATTTCGTGTGGCCATCTCGTTAAATTAAAAGTGCGTTAATATTTAAGTTTTCCCATAATAAATGTTTATACGCAGTCTTATGTTGTCAGTCAGACTGTGAACATATGAGAATCATGAGTGCTAATTCTCACTTAAGAAAGAAATTTGAATTTTGTGCTGAGTTGTGCAACGATTGGAACTGAAGAAACATGGACCACATATCGCGTATTGCTTTGTGAATGTCTTCGTGTTCTAAAGGTAGTAATCAGACTCCGCTATTATTACCACAATTAACGCTTTCAGACTGGGTCGCAGATAGGATTCATTGTGAAAATTCATTTTCCTCAATTTGGTTTAAATTAATAAGTGAGGTGATTTCCCATATTTTCAGACTTTATTGTAGCATCGTAGGATTATACTCACGCGTCACTCCAAAATTCATTGTCTGTTGGTTGCACGTTAGGAATCACGCCCGACATAGAGGAAATCCAACGAAGAGATCAAGGCAACCTTAGAAGAGACGAGGTAAGCGATACTCCTTCACGTGATCTAGATAAGAATCAGGCGAAAACTGCTACAACTCTCCCTCGCGCTTAGTTCAACGTAGCCCTCCACATGGAGCCTTTCGCAATCAGCAGTTTTCAGGGTTACAGCTTCCAACGCAGTAATGCACCAAAGAAATTCAAAAGCATACTCCCGCAATATCTATTTATAAAAAAATATCAGTGCAAGATTGAAAGAGATGGAAGACCGACTTAAATCACTGAATAAAATCCACAGAACTTTTAGTCTTACAAGGACTGTCATCACATTTCCCTAGTATCTGTGAATTCGTAATGTCTCTTTCATGCCATGAAGTCTTTTATAACTGAAGTATTATTGTTACAGCACTCTTTGAGACTAGACTTTATATCCACGGCGATTGGTGTGATGTGCTCTTTACTTCTGTTAAGCTACGTCACTATTGACGAATACGCCATTGTAGCGTTCAGATAACACTACGCAAAATGCCGTGACATGAACACCGGTGTTCGAATATTCCATGCAAAAAAAAAAAAGAAATTGTCCATCATAAGTTATTACCAGAAGAAATGTCCTGCAGTGCATCACTAGGGCTGTGGTATTTCCAAACACAAGTCTGTTGACTAAGATGGCGTATTCTAATGTGGTATCTCTCAATAGTCCACTGCACTTGCAGGTAACTTTATACATGCGACTGTGAATTGTAGAACACAACTGTTGACTGTAAACTGTGACTCTACAACCTGACTGGGACTGCACCTGTAACTGCAGCGCGGAGCCGCAGGTTGTAACACAGTATGGATGACTGCATTGGATACGCGATTGGTTGTTGCTGCCGCAGACAGCGAGCTCGGCGCCTGTTGACTCATGCGGCTGAATGACGTCATCGTCGTACCTGGTCTGTGTCTGCGGGCGGAGTGGTAAAGAGTTCCTACGTCAAAGTACCTCTGTTGAAAAGCCACAGACACTTGCGCTGTTAAATGCCTTGCCTGTGGATTAGGTAACTTGGAACACAGAGATATGGGAAGGGATGTATCCATCAGGGTGGCGGGAGGATCCAACATCCGTATTCAGGAAACCTTGTAAAGTGCACAGTAGTGAGTACCTCCCACTGCACTGTCTATCAGGGTTATTTCCCATTCCATCTGCATATGGAGTGTGGAAAGAATGGCTACTTAAATGATACCATACATCCTGTAGTTAGCCTCATCTTGCTTTCACTGATCCCACAGTAGTGATGTGTAGGCAGCTGTTGTGTAATCCTAGATTCTTCACCTCGTAGTGGTTCTTACAACTTTGTAAGTAGGAATTTGTAGGATACTTGTCAATAGGATACGTGCGCCAGTGTAGTCTCTTCAGCATTTCGTGAAGCTCCCCCTTGGCTCAAACAAACATGTTATCTTTCGTGCATTCCTTCTTTGTATACTTCAAAATCGCCTGTTAGTTCCATTTGACACAGGTGCCAAACACCGGAGCGGTATTGTAGCGTGTGGTACATCGGTGTTTTGTGAGAAATCTTCTTTACAGAGAGATTGAATTTTGCCAGTAGCCTATGAAGGAAACAAAATGTAACACTAGCCGTACTTCAGCTGATATACGTGATATACCACTTGTAATCGCCAAAAATTGTTTACACCCGTATTTATATGAGTTGACTGATTCCAACTGTTAATCGAGTTTTACATTTCTGAAGTACACGATTTTTTTAGCACTTTTACGTCTTAACAAATATCTGCCTAAATACCTGGGCGGAATTGTACTTAATTTTAAACAAATACATCATGTGAAAAATTTCTGACCACCGAGGATCCCAGTACACTTCTCCAAGGCACTCCTGATGCAGCTTCTACGTTTGCCGAACGCCGGTCATTCAAGATGACGTACTGCATCCAACCTGTCAAAACGTAGTTAGTCGAGTTGCAAATATAGTTTGAGGCCGCATATGATCGCACATTCTTTAATTAGCGGTTTCTCAGAATTCAGGAAATACTGTGTCCATCTGAATTGATACATAACTTTCAGGATATAATATGGGAAGAGCTTGAGGTGGCGATGTTTACAGAATTCACGCTGTTGCCATGGAGGACGTTACTCTGATCGAATTACCACGTTACTTTTTGAAGCACATGTCGTTTAACCTTTAATTTAACGCGTATTTGTGAGGGTACCGAAAGTGAAGCCCCAGCAATTTTAACTCTCGCGTCTGTTCCAGCCACGAGTCCGGAGGATCGTAGAATTAAGGAACGGCTGTGCCCGCCAGTCTCTGAGCCGACCGACCGTTGTGTGTGCAGAAAGTTTTTACGACCCTGCCCTCTGTCGCTCCCTTATTTCCGGATAGAACGAAATGCTGGAATTTATGTGAGCGCGCATTGACATCGGCGTAAAAACATTCCGCGCTGCACGCAAAATCCTCGTTAAAGTTTCCGGCAGAATCCTTATGCGTCAGGCCGGAACGGACCGCGGAAAGATCCCCTTGGCATTAGGGAAACCGAGAGTCACGCAGGTGCGCATTTACTTAGCGAAGGACGGAACGCAGACCCGTCTCTTTAACTCTGCATAACTGCTGCAAACTAGTCACGTGAGGCCGCGTACTGCACTGAAACCTTTGTGTCTCGTTCTACAATTCCCCCCGCCCCCCTTCCAACTTCCGTACTCAAGCTAACCATTCTCCCGATTTCGATTCAGTAGCTATCCGTTAATTTATATGTCTACCCATCTAATTTGCGTTCACCTGTAGACCACAGTTCAAGAGCTTACATTCTCTCCCTGGTTATACTGCTTATCGTCTGCCCTTCACTTCCTTGGATGACTGCGCACCAAACAAATACTTTTAGAAGAGACATCAAAACATTTAAATATAAAATGCAGACTGTCAATGACAATAAAAAAAGCGTCTCTGAAAAAGAGAATTTTCTTAATTTACCTCTATATTTGTAAGACACCTGTAAGATTGTTTGTCTGTTTGAACACGCTTCTCCAGAACTACTAGACTAATTTTCATGATTCCAGAATGAGATTTTCACTCTGCAGCGGAGTGTGCGCTGATATTAAACTTCCTGCCGGGCCGAGACTCGAACTCGGGACCTTTGCTTTTCACGGGCAAGTGCTCTACCACTTGAGCACTTGCCCGCGTAAGGCAAATGTCCATAATTCTAATCTCGGTCCGGCACAGAGTTTTAATTTTGATGATATTTTCTCAGATAAGTTGAGCACAGCTTGGAGCAACGTACCGACTTCAGTACAAGAAAATCGGATCACGAAAAAAATTTATCGTTGTTTAAAGTTTTACGAAAACTGTCTCGTTTGTCTGTTTGTGTGAACACGCTAGTCTCCAAAACTACTAGGCGAATTTTGATGGGGTTTTTACAAGCAAGTTGAGCTTAGCTTGGGGCGCACTGTTGGCTTAATTTCATCAAAATTGGGCCACGGCAAAACAGATATCCAACCGTACTATAAAAATGTGTGCATCTATGAACGAGTATGTTCCACACCTCCTTCGAATCCACCGGACCGATTACAACCTAACTTGGTACACGTATCACTTACTGCCTGCAAATAATCTCTTTGGAAGTAGGAACCACCTATCTACCAAAGAGATAAAGAGATGAGAGTGTAAAAGAAGTGTAGCCAACGACTTGAGAAACGATAATTTCTTCATAAAATATTTGGGAATCAGAGCACTTACTTGCAACAAACTTTATATATAATTTGAAACGTTTACGAAACTTTCCTTCGCTGCCCCCGCGCACTTCCCTCCACCACTAGGTTGACGATTCCTTAATGCCTCGGGATGTGTCCTACAAACTGATATCTTATTTTGCTCAAGTGCCTGTTATCGACGTTGATACTGGCAAGATATTGGTCTCACGCATCCCAAGACTTTCGAGACTCTTTCAATTTCAGGTTTGAAGTCTGATAACAAATTACAAAAGAGATATACTTTGTGATATAATTGCAAACTAACAGTTTTCTAATTCTCTTCCTTTACTTGCACTGTGAAACCCTCCTTCTTGCCAAATTTTATAGTTCTAGGTCAACGGGAAGTACACTATAGTTTTGATGAGTCGGTTTCTGAGTATCAAAATTTGCGACTTCATTGACTTAGAAGCTTACAGTTTTTACACTGTCAAAGCACCATATACTATACTATGTGACGTAAATTTCAACGTAATACGTTTGCTCATTCCAGAGAGAAAATGCTCTTAACAGACAGACAGACAGACAGTCAGATAAAATGACACAAAAATATTATTTTCGTGTGATATAATTATAAATTAACAATCCTTGGATTTTTTTCCATTGGTTGTACTGTGAAATCTTGCTTCTTGCCAAATTTCATGGTTATATGTCAACGGGGAGCACGAGATCCGACAATAAAGTAATGAGACTGGTTTTCCTTGCAAGATGTGGCAACCGTGCAGGCTTGCGTAGGCACAATATCTGACCTTGGTCTATACGCTGCTTCTACTCCAAGCAGCACATCGATGCAACTGCTCACTCGTGAGTTGTGCTGTAATAAGTTAACACGTGTTTGTGTCTCTCGTCGCGGAAATGGAACCGCATAATATTGCGCAACGGTATGCCATTTCTTTTTGCGTTAAATTGGGTGAAAACGCGATGACAACTTACGGTAAGGTTCCCAAGGCTCTTGCAGAGGAGGTTATGTCAAGAGCTCAAGTTTTTCGTTGGCATACAATGTTTAGTGAATTCAGAACGAATGTTGAGGATGAAGACCACAGTGGACCGATTACAACCTAACTTGGTACACGTATCACTTATTGCCTGCAAATAATCTCTTTGGATACTTGTGTGCCTCTTTGATTCCAAGGGAATTGTTCATAAAGAGTGGGTGCCTCCTGGACAAACAGTTAACCAATATTACGACAAAAAAATTTTAGGAAGACTTCGGAAAAGGGTTCTTCGTGTCCGTGCCAACATTGGTGATAATTGGATTCTCCGTCACGATAATGCCCCACCCCATACTGCTCTGTCAGTACAGCAGTTTTTAACCTCGAAACAAATTTCAGTACAACCACAGCCAACTTATTCACCAGATATCGCTCCGTGCAACTTTTTTCTATTTCCAAGAGTCAAAACGGGGGTCAAGGGACACCATTTTCAAACCACACAAGATGTCCAAAAAGCTGTGACGAGGGTCTTGAAAGATGTTACAGAAGATGAGTTCCAGAAATGTTACCATCAATGGCAGAAACGCTGCAAAAAGTGTGTGCAAATAGAAGGGAACTACTTTGAAGGAGACAACACTGAACTTGACTAAAACGGCAAGTTACTTTTTTTTTTCACATCAGCCTCATTAATTTATTGTTGCACCTCGTATCCAATAGGTTTTGATGAGTACGTTTACGGCTATCAAACTATGTGGCTTAAGTGTCTGTCTCTTTTGATTGCATTGATTCAGAAGCTTAAATATTGTACACCGCCAAGGGATCATCGGTATTTGTGACACAAATTTCAACGTGGTATGTCTGTCTGTTCCTCAAAAAATGGGTCCTCAACAGTCGCACACTCCGCTGCAGAGTGAAAATCTCATTCTGGAAACATCCCCCAGGCTGTGGCTAAGCCATGTCTCCGCAATATCCTTTCTTTCAGGAGTGCTAGTTCTGCAAGGTTCGCAGGAGAGCTTCTGTAAAGTTTGGAAGGTAGGAGACGAGGTACTGGCAGAAGTAAAGCTGTGAGTACCGGGCGTGAGTCGTGCTTCGGTAGCTCAGTTGGTAGAGCACTTGCCCGCGAAAGGCAAAGGTCCCAAGTTCAAGTCTCGGTCGGGCACACAGTTTTAATCTGCCAGGAAGTTTCATATCAGCGCACACTCCGCTGCAGAGTGAAAATCTCATTCTGGAAACATCCCCCAGGCTGTGGCTAAGCCATGTCTCCGCAATATCCTTTCTTTCAGGAGTGCTAGTTCTGCAAGGTTCGCAGGAGAGCTTCTGTAAAGTTTGGAAGGTAGGAGACGAGGTACTGGCAGAAGTAAAGCTGTGAGTACCGGGCGTGAGTCATGCTTCGGTAGCTCAGTTGGTAGAGCACTTGCCCGCGAAAGGCAAAGGTCCCGAGTTCGAGTCTCGGTCGGGCACACAGTTTTAATCTGCCAGGAAGTTTCATATCAGCGCACACTCCGCTGCAGAGTGAAAATCTCATTCTGGAAACATCCCCCAGGCTGTGGCTAAGCCATGTCTCCGCAATATCCTTTCTTTCAGGAGTGCTAGTTCTGCAAGGTTCGCAGGAGAGCTTCTGTAAAGTTTGGAAGGTAGGAGACGAGGTACTGGCAGAAGTAAAGCTGTGAGTACCGGGCGTGAGTCGTGCTTCGGTAGCTCAGTTGGTAGAGCACTTGCCCGCGAAAGGCAAAGGTCCCGAGTTCGAGTCTCGGTCGGGCACACAGTTTTAATCTGCCAGGAAGTTTCATATCAGCGCACACTCCGCTGCAGAGTGAAAATCTCATTCTGGAAACATCCCCCAGGCTGTGGCTAAGCCATGTCTCCGCAATATCCTTTCTTTCAGGAGTGCTAGTTCTGCAAGGTTCGCAGGAGAGCTTCTGTAAAGTTTGGAAGGTAGGAGACGAGGTACTGGCAGAAGTAAAGCTGTGAGTACCGGGCGTGAGTCATGCTTCGGTAGCTCAGTTGGTAGAGCACTTGCCCGCGAAAGGCAAAGGTCCCGAGTTCGAGTCTCGGTCGGGCACACAGTTTTAATCTGCCAGGAAGTTTCATATCAGCGCACACTCCGCTGCAGAGTGAAAATCTCATTCTGGAAACATCCCCCAGGCTGTGGCTAAGCCATGTCTCCGCAATATCCTTTCTTTCAGGAGTGCTAGTTCTGCAAGGTTCGCAGGAGAGCTTCTGTAAAGTTTGGAAGGTAGGAGACGAGGTACTGGCAGAAGTAAAGCTGTGAGTACCGGGCGTGAGTCATGCTTCGGTAGCTCAGTTGGTAGAGCACTTGCCCGCGAAAGGCAAAGGTCCCGAGTTCGAGTCTCGGTCGGGCACACAGTTTTAATCTGCCAGGAAGTTTCATATCAGCGCACACTCCGCTGCAGAGTGAAAATCTCATTCTGGAGAACCTGGATTCATCCGAAAAAATGACGTTTTGCCATTTGTGCACCCAGGTTCGTCGTTGATTACACCATCGCAGGCGCTCCTGTCTGTGATGCAGCGTCAAGGGTAAACGCAGCCATGGTCTCCGAGCTGATAGTCCATGCTGCTGCAAATGTCGTCGAACTGTTCGTGCCGATGGGTGTTCAGTTGCAAACGTCCCCATCTGTTGACTCAGGGATCGAGACGTGGCTGCACAATACGTTGCAGCCATGCGGATAAGATGCCTGTCATTTCGACTGCTAGTGATATGAGGCCGTTGGAATCCAGCACGGCGTTCCGTATTACCCTCCTGAAACCACCGATTACATATTCAGCTAACAGTCATTGGATCTCGACCAACGCGACCAGAAATGTCGCGATACGATAAACCGCAGACGCGATAGGCTACAATCCGACCTTTATCAAAGTCGGTAAGGTGATGGTACGGATTTCTCCTCCTTACACGAGGCATCACAACAACGTTTCACCAGGCAACGCCGGTCAACTGCCAATTGTGTATGAGAAATCGGTTGGAAACTTACCTCGTGTCAGCACGTTGTAGGTGTCGCCACCGGCGCCAACCTTGTGTGAATGCTCTGAAAAGCAAATCATTTGCATATCACAGCATCTTCTTCCTGTCGGTTAAATTCCGCGTCTGTAGCACGTCATTTTCGTGGTGTAGCAATTTTAATGGCCAGTAGTGTATATCTAAAGTTTGGTGAGGAGAAGGAGGGAGGAACATATGGAGGGGCCGCCAAACTACGTGAAGCTTTCGGGGAGAAATTTTGTGAAACTGACGGAGGATGAATAGATAACATGAAGGCCGAGTTCGAGGAGACAGGCGAACTAACGCAGCGTGCCCTGTGACCTTTGTGGAGGGCGGCGCTATCTAGAAGCGGAGCCTTGCGGAAGATGTGTTGGCGGCTCAGGCCGCGGTCTGGGCCAGCTAACCCCTGCCCGGCCACGCCCCACGCGAATGCTGGCGCCCGCAGACCCTGATAGATCCCCTAGGAAGGCGGCGCTTGCGGTGTGGGGTGGAGTGGGGTGGGGGTGAGGGCAATTATCCCAGGCCGTTATTAGGCGCCCCGCCGGCCTCGGCCGTTGCGGCGGCATCAAGCGAATACGTGATTTCGGTGTTTAAGCGGCGCCGGATTAAAAGGCCCACTTGCAGGGTTGTCACGCGCTGGCACGCCGATACACTCCCTGCAGGCCGCTTCCGTTGTTGTTGTGCTACTGTGTGTGTGTGTGTGTGTGTGTGTGTGTGTGTGTGTGTGTGTTTGCGCCAGCCCAAATGAGAAAGCATTCCCTCTGCAGCACGAGCAGCGTGCGATGCCGCCGCGTTTACACTCGGCCCTTGCGATTGCAATTGCCCGCGTTCCCCTGTTCGTTTCGTGCACGATTATTGGCTTTCGACTGCCGCTTCGTTGTTCAAAATGTTAGTCTGAAAATGCACAGTGCAGGAGCCAATAGCAGGCGTCATTGTGTCTAGCTGGAAACCACGACACAAAACGGCGAATATATGACTGAATACTGTCAGCTGGTGAATAGAATTCACACTTGCGGAATATCGTAACATGTATGTGACAGGACTAAAGAGTTAATGCGGACACTGGAAGCTGCGTCCAAACGCGCCTGTCATCTGCTCCGCTGTGTAGACATACCCAACTCTTCCTTCCTGCGGATTGCTAAGCGAAGGTGCCCGGGTTCGATTCTCGGCCGGGTCGGAGATTTTCTCCGCGCAGTGACTGGGCGTTTTGCTGTCCTTATTTTCGTATCGTCATAATTGACATTACACTCTTGCGGTAACTGTATCGACACGTTTCGAAAACCAATAAATTAAAAATAAAGTAAGAATAAAATCTCTTCCCTCCAGTATTCGCAGTCAGTGCGTCACAGGTACATCCCTCTCCTACAGTGGTTTTCGCGTCCCAGTCTCTCTAGTCGTTCTTGCCCGTCCTCGTCGTTTCTTATCATCTTTCCATACCTTACGCTTCCTTTATCAGGACTACCAAATCTGTGTACGGAATATTATCGTGCTGCTTACTGCCTATGGTAATCGCTCCTCTCGCTAACTTGTCAGCGCTATCATTCCCCTAAAGGAAGCGATGGCCTTTTTCTTCTTACGCGGCTAAAAATTAATTCGTTGTTTCTCTCTTGCAAGTATTGCCCATCT
This sequence comes from Schistocerca americana, assembly GCF_021461395.2. NCBI lineage: Eukaryota > Metazoa > Arthropoda > Insecta > Orthoptera > Acrididae > Schistocerca > Schistocerca americana. The sequence continues at coordinate 630,088,408 of NC_060123.1, read as the reverse complement.
TGTGTTATACTAATCGGGAGGCTGTTATGGGGTTGTTTGTGGTGGTATTTCAGTACTGCTGCTTAAAAGTCCGACTGTACGACAGTCTTAATGCAATGAAGAGCCAAAGAAATTGCTACACCTGTTAAATATCGTACAGGGCCTCCGCGAGCAGGCAGAAGTGCCGCGACACGACATGGCATGGACTCTACTAATGTCTGAAGTAGTGCTGGAGGGACCTGACACCATGAATCCTGCAGGGCTATGCATAATTCCGTAAGTGTACGAGGGGGTGGAGATCTCATCTGAACAGCACATTGCAAGGTATCCCAGATATGCTCAATTATGTTCAGGTCTGTGTAGTCTGGTTGTCGGCGGAAGTGTTTAAACTCAAAAGAGTGTTCCTGGAGCCACTCTGTAGCAATTCTGGACATCTGGGGTGCCGCATTGTCCTGCTGCAGTCGCCCAAGTAAGCTGGAAGCACAATGGACGTGCATGGATACAGGTGATCAGACAGGATACTTGCGTACGTGTCACCTGTCATAGTCGTACTAGACGGATCAGGCGTCCCATATCACTCCAGCTCCACACGCCACACACCATTGCAGAGCTTCCACCAGCTTGAACATTTCCCTGAAGATATGAAGGGTCCATGGATTCATGAGGTTTCTCCATACCTGCACACGTCCATCACCTCGATACAATTTGAAACGAGCTCGTCATAACAGGCAACATGTTTCCAGTCATCAACAGTCCAATGTTGGTGTTGAAAGGCCCAGGCGAGGCGTCAGGCTTTGTGTCGTGCAGGCATCAAGGGCACATGAATGGGCCTTCCACTCCGAAAGCCTATATCGATGATGTTACGTTGAATGGTTCGCACGCTGACACTTGTTGACGGCCCAGCGCTGAAATCTGCAGCAATTTGCAGAAGGGTTGCACTTCGATCACGTTGAACGATTCTCTTCGGTAGTCGTTGATCCCATTCTTGCAAGATCTTTTCCCGGCCGGAGCGATGTCGGAGGTTTGATTTTTTACCGGGTAACAGATATTCACGGTACATTCGTGAAGTGGTTTAACTCGCTTAAATCTTGAAAACCTGCCATTGCAGCAGAAGTAATCGACCTAACAACTGCGCCAGACACTTGTCTTATATCGGCGTTGCTGATCGCAGCGCAGCGCCCTATTCTGCCTGTTTATGTATCTCTGTATGTGAATACGCATCCCTACAGCTGTTTCTGTGGCACTTCAGGGTGTAAGCTAATTGATCAACGTTCTTAAGTGACACTAAAATAGCAGTTAATTCTTTCTGCGGTTGAAATCCATGGCTCTGGGGGAACATTTTATATGGTTCTCAATTTCCCCAGGTTTAATTTAGTTATTTTTTTTTTTAAGAATCAGTGTGTTTATGATTATTTTTGAAAATATGCTGTAGGAGACTATCCAAAGTGAATTTCCCCATGCTTACTCTGTCCCACTGATTTTAGAGAATAGCTCTATTTTGGTGGCGAAAAACCAGAATAATCATTAGTCTTTTACTTACAGGGCTGAAATGAATGTCTTGCCTATTAATAGAAATTTTGTTATTAAATTCTGGTACTTAATGTTTAAATTGAAATAATTATCTCTCTACACGACGGTAAGACGCTGTACGTCCCGGGCCGCCAAGATTTCGGCTCGCGGGCAGTGACTGGGCATGAATGCCAAAGCACAGGGCCTCGCGTGATTTCGTAATGAAATATTTCTATAAAAATTATTATCCGCAATTTCACCCCCTTAAAGGTTGAATTTCCAAAAACACTGAAGCATATAGTTCTTTTTTTTTTTTTAATTCTAACCGAGGTCAGATTGAAATGTTCATATATTAGCTTTAAAAATATTTTGATAAGGAAATATTTTCATAAAACATTTTATCCACTGCAGTGCTGAATTTCCAAAACCACTGAAACACATATATTTCTTTATTTCCTACCGACAAACCAAATACCAATTTTCGTAGTTCTTGCTTTGCCTTAACAGTGACGTAATCTCAAAAATCATTTCATCTCCTACTTCACCCCCTTATGGGTGGAATTTCGAACAGTCCATTACTTAGGCAGTCCAGTTCGTGTAACACTTGCCCACGGACAATCCAATCGATGAACCAGAGAGGGAACCAAATACCGTTTCATTTGTTTTTCTTAGCACCTGATGACGCGTAGAGCGCTTGAACTATTAACACGTGATACTCTCACAGAGAAGTCGGAAGGTATAGCGATGAGCTCCCGGTTCAAACGTTGGTTAGCGGACGTGACGGAGCGTGGTTGGCTGGTGTCCGGGGGTGCTGCTTGCCCGTGGTGCAACTGCAGCCTGCAGGTAGCGTGCACTGCGGAGGCGCGCTGGTCTCCATTAAGGCCGTTGCCCACACTGTATCCGTGGCAACGGCTGCGCGGGCTGTGGGAGTGTGCGGACTGAATTGGGGCAGGAAATTAGGTGTCAGGAGCCGGCAGCACGCTAATCGTACAGGTTATCTTCTCGCGTAGCCAACCGCTCGTCACACCATCGAGCCGAAGGAAGCACAGTACGGCACGCCACTTGCGTTGCTCTAGCTCTCTCCGGCTTCGGGAGCAACTGTTCCTTTAGTTTGGTAGTACCGTAAGCTAGTGTTCAAGAAAATATTGTAATACTTCAAAGCAGATAATTACAAAAATGCATAAAATATCCAATTGTGTTGTAGTGTGCATACTGTAAGACCTTCAGTACACACACACTTGTCGCTCTAACGAAGTATGCGAGTGTCAGCAATATGTCTCGTGGTCTTATCGTGGCGTGTTTATCTTCTGCCGTTAGGTCAGACGACAGAAATGCCACTTGCACGCTTAGAGTAGCAGATTGACGGTGACCAACTTTAAACAGAACTTGATTAATTTTCACACACATTTATTAAAATAATAACAAGCATAAAAATTACTTAACTTGGTTCTGGATGCTATTTACAATTGACAATCTGAAGTTCCTTTGGTATTGGTACGTTACTCTTATTCTCACATATATCTCTGATACTTCACAAAAGTGTCTATACATTTATCTTCATGGCTATCTACAGGAATATGGTCATCTTATTAGGCGCAGACTGAAACTTGACTATAGACTCGTGCAGACAAATGTAGACTGATACAGACTAACGCAGACAAATGCAGACTCACTAATCGGAGGTCTGTACACTCGATATAATACCTCGCTCGTTCATGTATCACTGCGCGAGTGTGATCCACGAGGAGAAAAGGTTCTTAGCAGCAATCTCATTGGCTTCGTTACATATTAATACGCGGATCGGCGGAAGCAGAATTTGGTCCGTCTCTATGGCAGCGCCATCTCGTAGTGCGGAGACGGACGAGCGCTGCGCCTGCGCTGTTGTGCTTAGCGGGGCGCGCTCTAGAGGGAAAGTTGTGTACGCGCTGACTGCGTTGAACTATGTACACAACATGTGTGATCCATGAAATTTTCCCGGCGTAAACAGTGTTCCATGAAGTTTCGGGATTCCAACCGGATGACGTCGATTTCATCCCACCATATTTCGGCTGAAACATTCATCTACCTCCAGGTGAGTGTTTAGCACTAGGGATTGCTTGTTCGTATCGCTAACTTTATACTAAAAAATTAGCGTGGAGACGCACGCGCAACAACAGCCGCTATATGAGCGATCTCTGTCGAATTTCGCGCCTTCGAATATTGCGCACTCCCTGTTAGAATGCGGGCTTGTGGGATTCAAATTCAGGTGTCAAACTGATAAAATTAGCTGTAGAGAGACGTGTCACTAGTCATATAATGTTTACTTTCTGCATATGTCAAAGAAATAACTATGACCCACGTCTTATACCGTTTCTGGATGTCTTGGTCAGTCGGAAAGTGGATGGATCATTGGAGCATTCCGTTTACCGTAAGCCCACACATACAGAACTATACTTACATGCGTTTAGTTGCCGCCACCCGGCACAAACTATGAGATTCTTTCAGAAGTTGGTGCACCGGTCACTTAGTGTCTGTTGAAGACAGCATTTCAAAGGAGCTGAAACACTTACAGTCCGTGTTCAAATATAATGGATATTCTCAACATCAGATCTACACAGCTTTAAGGAGGAAGAATCGTGACCACCCAGAAGTTCAAGGGAGAAGGAGTGGCTCAAGTCCAGGGCATTCCTCCCATGTGCTGGCAATATATCGTCGAAATTAGACACAATCCTGCGGAAACATCATACCAAAGTAATCTTCTGCTCACCTTCAAAAATTGACGTTCCGGGATTGCGGACGGCTGTAATCTACAGAGTACCTTAGCAATGTGGCAAAGCCTATATTTGTCAGACGACGCGCACAGTGCGTGAAAGGTGCGTTCAAAATGATCGCCGCACACGACCTTCGCATTCCAGTAAGCCAACCACAGCCGAGCATTGTATCTTCACATGCCATTCCATAGATTATTCTGCCATGGAAATACTGGTCTCGACGAGATCTTTCTGGTATTCAGTTATTAATCTGTGGAAGTACGTTCGGCGGAGGATCTTGTCAATCGTGATAACGGCTATCGACTCGATAAGGCGTCGGAGCTGGCGATTTCCTTAATACCTACAAAATGGTTAAAATGGCTCTGAGCACTATGGGACTTAACTTCTGTTGTCATCACTCCCCTAGAACTTAGAACTACTTAAACCTAACTAACCTAAGGGCATCATACACATCCATGCCCGAGGCAGGGTTCGAACCTGCGACCGTAGCGGTCTTGCGGTTCCAGACCGCAGCGCTTTTAACCGCACGGCCACTTCGGCCCGCTAATGCCTACAGGAGGGAAGCATTTTATGACTAGTGAAACATGTAGCGAGAACTAATTTTATTAATTTGACATCAGAATGTTAACTCCACAAGCCCACATTTCGACAGAGAGCATACATGCAGTATCACCATTACGGAAGCGCCTGCATGCAATAGATGGAGAAATATTCGTTGTGGGCGCGAAACTCGACAGTAGTTGCTCATGTAGCGGCTGCCTTTGCGCATGCGTCTCCGCGTCAGTTTCTTGCTATGAAGTTAGCGATGTGAACTCGCAATGTCACCTGAAGATGGCTGTATGGTTAACAGCTGAAATATTGTGCAAGAAGTCGACGTCATCCGGCTGCGACTCCGAACCTTCATGTAAGATCCGGTTGTGACTAGTAGCGCCACAGGATTTAAAAGCTCACCGTTATTAAATCATTCTCACAGTCCCAAACTTTCCCTGATCTCCTCAGATAAACTACGTAATTTATTTCCACGTGGTGAACCACGTGTCGTGACGTGCTGCGATCTCTCTCTGGCAGAGCGAACCGCAGGTGCTTCCCAAGTAAACGGCGCTTCCGCTGCCCGACACGGGAGAAGAAAAACAGCGGACGCGGAGCGGGCTATAGCGGCGGCACGTTTGCGGACAAAATATTTGCGGCGCGTGATCCAGGCTGGGCGCCAGTCGCAGAGAGGCGGCCGGGTCAGCCGGCGGTTGTGTTGACCGCCGACGCTGCGGCACCCGCAGAGTCCGCCAGCACGACCGGCAGATGTGGACGCAGTTTGTTCTGGCGCCGTCGCCCGCTGTGTTCCTACTAGATGGAACAATCGCTGCAGTCCCCACTCCACTGCCAGTTTCCCGCTCATTAGCCCTCTGCGGTCAGCGACCAATTCGACAGCACTTTGCAGATTTACCAATGTTTGCCGCTAGGCTGTCGGTTATACTCTGACAGATGTGACTTTGAAGGTTTAAAGGCTGTATTCTCTATTCACCAACACTTCTGAACGGATAAAACGATCACCAGACTCCAGTACGCACCTGGTAGCTGAGTGGTCAGCGCGACGGAATGTCATACCTAACGGGCTAGGTTCGATTCCCGGCTGGGTCCGAGATTTTCTCCGCTCTGGGACTGGATGTTGTGTTGTCCGTGTCATCATCATTTCATCCCCATCGACACGCAAGTCATTGCTGTTCATTTTTGGAACACAGCCTACGACCCACTTAGAGAGAAAGTGAGAACACTTTCTACAGGACCTGGCCATCGTTTTGCAGGACAATGCTCAAGCACGTACAGTGAAAGTTGTTACTGATTTGCTTGGGGCTGCTAAGTGCTATAGCTATACCAACTAATGCACCTGACTTAAGCCCTCGTGAGTTCACCTCGATTCCTAAACTGAAGGAAACACTTCACAGCATTCGCTTCAGAACTGCTACAAATTCTCCGGGCAATAGACCGCGCCTCTCGAACTGTCAACACAACCGGCACAGCTAAAAGTATCTTACGACTTCCACATCGCTGGCAGTGGGTTATGCACAATGCTGGTGACTACTATGAAGGCCAGTAAAACTTTGAAACACGTATCTATTTTATACGAGCTGTAAATAAATAGTTGCCACTATTGAAGTTCCAACCCTCGTAGTATTAAAATTCTAGGAATATGCTATATCCCGCTACATATCGTTCCCATAGAAGCACAGAGACGACCTGAGACTAATTATAGCACAGACAGCGGTGCTTAAGAAGTCCTCCTTCATACACCTCATATGCGAACAGGAAGGGAAAAAACTCTAACATACAATTTGTGGTGTCACCGCCAGACACCACACTTGCTAGGTGGTAGACTTTAAATCGGCCGCGGTCCGTTAGTATACGGCGGACCCGCGTGTTGCCACTGTCAGTGATAGCAGACCGAGCCCCACCACACGGCAGGTCTAGAGAGACGTACTGGCACTCGCCCCAGTTGTACAGCCGACGTTCATAGCAATGGTTCACTGACAAATACGCTCTCATTTGCCGAGACGATATTTAGCATAGCCTTCAGCTACATTTGCTACGACCTAGCTAGGCGCCATAGCAGTTGATAATTAATATTGTGAAGCATGTATCATCAAGAGCGATGTTCTACAAATGTGGATTAAAGTTAAGTATTACAAGATTTTCGTACTTTATTGCAATTCTCAAGATATTGTCCTGTTCCAGACCTCACGCCAGTCAGCGTGTAATTAAACGCGTGCTTCTCGGCCTCCTCTAGAGAAACAGTGTTGGCTCTTCTGCCAACACTACACAATTTACAGTGATTGGCGGCCTGTGGATGTAGATTACCATTTTTCCAGTGTTTTGGACAGGTACCTCGGTGACGCTCCTGTTGTCATGGGATGAGAAGCTGTTGGGTGTGACAGCTGGTGCTGATTGGGGGAACTCTGACTGTACAACGTCCCGTCACCCTGCGTCTTCACGTATTAACTCTCAAGGAATACCGACCGAGGTGTCTAGTGCTTACCAGCCTGGACTCCCATTCTGGAGGACAATGAAATCCGTGGTCGGCTATCCATTTTTAGGTTTTCCGGTATTTCCCTAAATTGCTCCAGGCAAATTCCCGGCTGGTTCCTTTGAAAGAGCACGGCCTATTTTCTTCCCAATCCATGCAATAATCCAAGCTTTCGCCCCATCTCTGATCGCATCGATGTCGACGGAACATACCGTAGTGCCATTTTTCAGCAGGATAATGCTTCACCATTCATGGCAAGTGTCTCTGTGAATAGGCTGCATGACCCTGAGGTACTCCCGTGTCCAGGAAAAATGGTTCAAATGGCTCTGAGGATTATGGGACTTAACTTCTGAGGTCATCAGTCCCCTAGAACTTAGAACTACTTAAACCTAAGTAACCTAAGGACATCACCCACATCCATGCCCGAGGCAGGATTCGAACCTGCGACCGTAGCGGTCACGCGGTCCCAGACTGTAGCGCCTAGAACCGCTCGGCCACTCCGGCCGGCCGTGTCCAGGAAGATCCGCAGATCTGTCGCTGATGAAACATGTGTTGAAGCAGCTCCGACGTCAACTCCGTCCCAGTGCGAGGACCAGATGCAACAGTTGTAGACCAACTTGCCGCCGGCCTGTGTGGCCGAGCGGTTCTAGGCGCTTCAGTCTGGAATCGCGCGGCCGCTACGGTCGCAGGTTCGAATCCTGCCTCGGGCATGGATGTGTGTGATGTCCTTACGTTAGTCAGGTTTAAGTAGTTCTACGTTCTAGGGGACTGATGACCTTAGATGTTAAGTCCCATAGTGCTCAGTTCCATTTGAACCATTTTGACCGAACTTGCCCCAGGAGATGATACAACGGGTTTACGACAACCTTCTCAGGTGCATCAAGGCACACATCCAGGGCAGATCGTCATATTGATAACTGACCTCATACTGCCAAGTTCTTTGTAAATTTGACTCCATTTTGTAATCACTGAAATAACATCACATGTCCTCTCAACTCGTGGTGTTTCGTCTTTTCTTTCCTCCTCCCCTTCTGGTAGTTTCACTTGATTTTTGTCAAGGGGGGTATATTAAGTCTTTCAACAGATATCCTCCAGCTGTCACTGGACATGAACTTCGCACCATGTACGGGACGCGCCGGTCGCCTGCGGAAGTCTTCGCTGCTCTCTTCTCTACCGCCTCTCCCGAGGTTTCGGCATTCACACGAATACCATGAATCTTCGGGGCAGCCTCGCGCCGTGTAACGTAGCCCTGGCAGCGCTCATTAGGCGTGGGGATCCCATTAGCCGCGGTGTGGTCACGTCGTTAGCCGCAGCTGCCATCAAAACTGCACGGAGTGTACACACCACACCACCCTACCAGCGCAGATCACTTTCCATAATGGGCGCCATGGACCACTGCTATGGCCTGCACTGGCGCTGGAATAACCTGACACCCTATCCCCGCACACGCAACATTTCCTTAACTCCCACCTCCGTAAGCGCCACAGCTATTTTTTTTATCGTGGGACTGAGCAACTAGTATCACGTAACAGCTTCCTTCTATTTCGTTATTCTTTCCTATTTTTCCAGAAATTATTAATCATCTTCTCACGTATCCGTTTCCTTTCGGGTGTCCATGTTGTTCCCGATTCGTTATTTTTTTCTGTTTTGAAAGCCTTCTAAATTTAGTATATTATTCCTAATACGGTTTCTTTACGTTATTTCCGACTCGTTGATGTTGTTTCTTTTAGTTCTTTTCTTATATCTGCACTTCATTCTACTGATGATTTCAGGAATGGTTGTTTGCTTAGTCTGCTCTCACTCATTCAGTAGAGGTGTCCAAAGGAGGTTAACCTCCTGTAAATTTCTGTGGAGCACTTCATTTTCCAGCCAGCTGTAGTTTGTAGTGCACTCACTACAACTCTTGTAATAATTCATCTTTAAAGGTTTTGTTCAATCCAGGTTATAGTTTATCATTAAGCATTCATTTTCATATTAGCATACTGCCATTGCCGCTGTGATATACGTTTTTTGTTTGGTAATTCTAGATAATAACTTCTCGTTGTAGATATTTTTAGTCAAACCATATCCTGTTTATTTTAGTACCTCTTACATTTACCCAAAGTTTTTTAGTCCATTCCTCTTTATGGTGCCTATAAGATTTTTAAATTTACTAAGTCTCTCTGTTACAACTTATTGGGTTTCCATCCATTTTGGTGCATTTTTCATATCTGTCAAATTTTGTTTTTTATCCGAAATTGTCAGATCAATTCTGTTATGTTTTCCTTTGTTTCCTTAAATTTTCAGTTATTTTCTCAAAATGTCACTATACAAGACAATTGAATCTGGAGGAACTTCGCTATCTTATCTGCTAGGTTATTATATGGTCATAAATCCTTTATTTCATAGTAGATTACGAGACATGAATAATATCTTTTGAATAGTGGCAGCATATAGTGGGCTTGTCAAACGAAACTTCCGTTGTGTAATATGAAAAACTGTGATAAAATTTGCAAAGAAAATGTGTGTATCTCTGGGCAATAATTAAGGAATAATTACATTTGGAACTAGAAACATGGTCCATAAATGAGGGAGCTTCTAAAAGGAATCTGTGTACTGGATTAGTTAATGCGATCGGCTGGTGAAGCTCGTAAGAAAGTACACATTGAGAGAATGGAAGCTGTGATACGCACATGAAAAAGTGAATGCTACGTTTCCCGTTGTCCTACTTTGACGACAGTTTCATCTCTACGTACAACATTTCAGTGAGTAATAAACTGTACAGGTTCTACAATCGAAACCTTATCAAGTGTGCAATGGTCTTACGTGGATCACATTTGCTAACAGCTTCGTTTGCAGCACCTCAACAACGAGGCTAAGTCGATCGTCGAAATACTTGTCGCGCAAATGAATCGTGTGTAACACTGGACACACAAAAATATACCACTTATCTATCAGGCAATAAAAACTTCAGAAATAGCACGACATGTGGTTGCAGTAAGGATCTGAAACGCTTTTAGTGCGGGAAAGGCTCACAGTGCCGTGCTGAAAGTGAATCAGTTTAAAAGTTCATACGTGCTGTAGTATGTTACTGCACGAAAATACAGGGTCTTAGGTGTGTAAGTATAGATATTGTAATCGTTGATACCTTAATATGTAGCGACATCAGTGTATTAACTTTTTTTTATGCGTCTGTCTTCCCACAAACACATCATGTGATTTACTACTTGATGTTTTCTACAGGGTCGTAACTGCGCTCTGAAGTGGACTACGTCTGTCAATATAGACTAACCACTTTGCATCGACGTTTCCTCACTTCAATACCTAACTTGCTGCCCGGGGGAAATGAACATTAATGGCTGCTTGTCCTGCACGTACTTGGAGGTACTAAGCAACATAAAAATATACTACTCCTAACAGCTATAATTATTAGTCTGCAAAAGAAGCAAATACTGCTGTAATATTGTTCAGCACATTGTCCTCACCCATAAAGAGACACATCTGTACTTAGACCCGTAACACCCTGATCGGTGAGTCAGCAAGGCAAGGTGCTACTTCGCAATTCGCAAGTGAAGTGGTGATGAGAGCGCTCCTAGGTTAGAAGGCAGTGGGGGGGAGTGGGCGAGGGTAGACAGACGGCATGACATGCGCCGTCTGAGTTATGGGTCCGTAACGTCCAACTCGCTTCCCTGCGCTCACATTTTAATTTAAAAACTTCACGGCAGATTTAAACGCTAAATCACCTAAATTACTACTACATATTTTAAAAGTAAATTACGAAAATTCGAGATAAAAATGCTAAGTTCGAAATGAAAGAGTTGGCCAAGGAGATTAAAGCATGCTGCGAGAAGTTTTATTCCGCCGGCCGGACGGCCGCGGCGCCTGTAGCTACGTGGCAATCTCCTTTCCACCACTTTCACCTCCAGTGCTAAGAGCGGCCGGCTCTGTCGCGACCATCAAGAGCGCTTCGTCGCCAGAGAAGCTGTAAAAATAATAACTCCGCTACTTTCCGAGTCCCTTAATAAGCTAGACCTGCAGTTAACTCACGGGCTCTTTTCAGAATACAGCTTGGCTACTGCACAAGAAGTCACGTAAAATTATCCAGTGAGGAAGCAAGGGCGCTTTATTTCATTGACCCTTACAAAAATCCTGACTCAGTGCGCAACCATCAACAAAATATGTCAGCTCCAATTATGGTCTCTCACTACAGAAGCGCAGATTTAAAATTGAGGTCAGTTAGCCTGGTGAATATCTCCAGTAGCTATCTTGCGTAAATGTTCTCGGTATTTCCTTCGACAGCTCTAATCCTGATGTGTTCTCCAACACATATAACAATAGCGTCTTGTTCTGAACCTGATGACCCAATTTCCACCAGCTGGTATCCATCACATCAACAAGGCATTGTTTTAAGCCCCTGTAACATATGGCAGAAAAGACTTATTTTTTCTCCGTATTGCGTTGTTCGTAGCCATTAAAAGTGCTACCTGCAAAACTGATGGAATTAATAAGTTAAAGTAAATACTTCCGTAATGTTTCCATTCAAGCTGTATATTTCCCATTGATTCTGCATGTCTTGAAACGAGGTATGTAACACAAATGAAGGAACGATGAAAATTAATAAATGTGCTGGTAAGCAAGATGTAAAATGTGCAGTGCTGCAAATAAAAGTAGGTAGGTAAATCAGAGACAGAAAAATGGATGGAAATGGCGCAGTGATTGAAGACTGGATTTAAATCGGAAAGGAACAAGGCCAGATCCTTGTCAGAACTTTGTTTTTCGAAGTTTTCCCCGATTTCCCAAAATCTATTGAGGCGAAATTTGGCATAGTTCCTTTGTAAAGAATATGGGCAATACCCTTTCTTCCGTCCTTCCATCGTGCTACTGACGTAGTGTCGATGGGTTAGTAAATCCCGATTGACTTTTCCTTTTTTTTCCTTTATTATGAAAGCAATTACAGCCGGCCGGTGTGGCCGAGCGGTTCTAGGCCCTACAGTCTGGAACCGAGCGACCGCTACATTCGCAGATTCGAATCCTGCCTCGGGCATGGATGTGTGTGTTGTCCTTAGGTTAGTTAGGTTTAAGTAGTTCTAAGATCTAGGGGACTGATGACCTCAGAAGTTAAGTCCCATAGTGCTCAGAGCCATTTGAACCATTTGAACCAAAGCAATTACATTTGCCATAGAATGCAAGATTTCTCGGCCGGTATTTGCGTAATCCACACACATTATGAAATGTATGTATTTTCCACGTCTCCTGCTAAACCAATGGACCTATTTCAACCGCCAGCCGGAGTGGCCGTGCGGTTCTAGGCGTTACAGTCCGGAACCGTGCGACAGCTACATTCGCAGGTTCGAATCCTGCCTCAGGCATGGACGTATGTGACGTCCTTAGGTTAGTTAGGTTTAAGTAGTTCTAAGTTCTAGGCGACTGATGACCTCAGAAGTTAAGTCGCATAGTGCTCAGAGCCATTTGAACCATTTGACCTATTTCAACCAACCTTGGTACATATATTATGTTCAGTTCAGAACGAACCACAGTGGGCATAAGAACCATCTGCCGATCGAAGGGGCAGTGGTAGGTGTTGAAAAAGGAGTGTAGACCACGGCGCGAGAATACCCAAAATTTATTCGTACAGTATTTGATGATGAGAGCACTTAGTGAGGTGCAACAAACTTTACACATAATTTCTAACTTTTATGAAATTTTTTCCCTGACAACCAGCAGAAAATCATAAAAGGAAAAAAGTTTATCGCCTACCGCATTTTCACTCTTGTAACAGTAAAATTCATCTACATTTACACTCCGGCGGCAGCCACCCAACGGTGTGTGGCAGAGGGCACTTTACGTGCCCCTGTCATTACCTCTCTTTTCTGTTCCAGTCGCGTATGGTTCGCGGGAAGAACGTTTACCGGAAAACTTCCGTGCGCGCTCGAATCTCACTAATTTTACATTCGTGATCTCATCGGGAGGTATAAGTGGGGGAAAGCAATATATTCGATACCTCATCCAGAAACGCACCCTCTCGAAACCTGGACAGCAAGCTACACCACGATGCAGAGCGCCTCTCTTGCAGAGCCTGCCACTTGAGTTTGCTAAACATCTCCGTAACGCTATCACGCTTACCAAATAACCCTGTGACGAAACGCGCCGCTCTTCTTTGGATTTTCTCTATCTCCTCCGTCAACCCGACGGAACCCACACCGATGAGCAATACTCAAGTATAGGTCGAACGAGTGTTTTGTAAGGCACCTCCTTTGTTGATGGACTACATTTTCTAAGGCTCTCCCAATGATTCTCAACCTAGCACGCGCCTTAACAACAAATAATTTTATATGATCATTCCTCTTCAAATCGTTCCGTACGCATACTCCCAGATATTTTACAGAAGTAACTGCTACAAGTGTTTGTTCCGCTATCATATAATCATACAATAAAGGATCCTTCTTTCTATGTATTCGCAATACATTACATTTGTCTATGTTAAGGGTCAGTTGCCACTCCCTGCACCAAGTGCCTATCCGCTGCAGATCTGCCTGCATTTCGCTACAATTTTCTAATGCTGCAACTTCTCTGTATACTACAGCATCATCCGCGAAAAGCGGATTTACTGCGAACCGCATTCGCTATACTCTTTCAGACAATGTTCACATACACTACTCAACGCACCTGTAAAATTATACCACGACACAAAGCTCATGAGATGTGACGTGCGTGAAAACGAAACAGCGGGGAGAAATTCGCTAGAGATACCGGTGAAATATGTATAAAAATAAGTGTAGACAACATTCCATTAGAACTACTGACGGCCTTGCGAGAGCCACTCCTGACAAAACTCTACCATCTGGTGAGCAAGATGTATGAGACAGGCGAAATACCCTCAGACTTCAAGAAGAATATAATAATTCCAATCCCTAAGAAAGCAGGTGTTGACAGATGCGAAAATTATCGAACTATCAGTTTAATAAGTCACAGCTACAAAATACTAATGCGAATTCTTTACAGACGAATGGTATATCTGGTAGAAGCCGACCTCGGGGAAGATCAGTTTGGATTCCGTAGAAATGTTGGAACACGTGAGGCAATATTGACCTTACGACTTATCTTAGAAGAAAGATTAAGGAAAGGCAAACCTACGTTTCTAGCATTTGTAGACTTAGAGAAAGCTTTTGACAATGTTGACTGGAATACTCTCTTTCAAATTCTGAAGGTGGCAGGGGTAAAATACAGGGAGCGAAAGGCTATTTACAATTTGTACAGAAACCAGATGGCAGTTATAACAGTCGAGGGGCACGAAAGGGAAGCAGTGGTTGGGAAGGGAGTGAGACAGGGTTGTAGCGTCTCCCCGATTCTATTCAATCTGTATATTGAGCAAGCAGTAAAGGAAACAAAAGAAAAGTTCGGAGTAGGCATTAAAATCCATGGAGAAGATATAAAAACTTTGAGATTCGCCAATGACATTGTAATTCTGCCAGAGACAGCAAAGGATTTGGAAGAGCAGTTGAATGGAATGGACAGTGTCTTGAAAGGAGGATATAAGATGAACATCGACAAAAGCAAAACGAGGATAATGGAATGTAGTCGAATTAAGTCGGGTGATGCTGAGGGAATTAGATTAGGAAATGAGACGCTTAAAGTAGTAAAGGAGTTTTGCTACTTGGGGAGCAAAATAACTGGCGATGGTCGAAGTAGAGAGGGTATAAAATGTAGACTGGCAATGGCAAGGAAAGCGTTTCTGAAGAAGAAAAATTTGTTAACATCGAGTATAGATTTAAATGTCAGGAATTCGTTTCTGAAAGTATTTGTATGGAGTGTAGCCATGTATGGAAGTGAAACATGGACGATAACTAGTTTAGACAAGAAGAGAATAGAAGCTTTTGAAATGTGGTGCTACAGAAGAATGCTGAAGATTAGATGGGTAGATCACATAACTAATGAGGAGGTATTGAATAGAATTGGGGAGAAGAGGAGCGTGTGGCACAACTTGACTAGAAGAAGGGATCGGTTGGTAGGACATGTTCTAAGGCATCAGGGGATCACAAATTTAGCATTGGAGGGCAGTGTGGAGGGTAAAAATCGTAGAGGGAGACCAAGAGATATATACACTAAGCAGATTCAGAAGGATGTAGGTTGCAGTAAGTACTGGGAGATGAAGAAGCTTGCACAGGATAGAGTAGCATGGAGAGCTGCATCAAACCAGTCTCTGGATTGAAGACCACGACAACAACATGTTAAATATATGTGAAATATATTGATATGTGCGTACGCAGCCAAAGGGCCGGATAAGAAGCTCCTTCTAAGCCCCTGGATAGATTTCAACCAAATTTGGTACACATACTATTTAGTATCTGTAAAGTAATACTGGAGGGGTAAGAATTAGCAACCTCCTATAGGGGAAGGTGTGATAACGTGGAGAGGACAGGATGGTAGGAGATGAACAAAGGGAGGGGGAAGGAGGAGTTGGACAGAGAAGTAGAGCGGGAAATGGACACAGAGAGAGGGGACAGGAAGAGATGGACAGGAACACGTGGAGTTGGGGAGAGAGAGGCGAGGAAGGAAATGGACAGAGACATGGGAGAGGAGGAGAGGGATAGAGAGAAGGTGAAGGAGGAGATGAACAGAGGGAGGGGGAAGGACGAGATGGTCTAATAGAAGATTGGAATAAATACATATTCGGGCAACGCCAGGTACTCGGTTAGTTGATGATATTTGTTTTATGGGCTTAAGGCAGTAGGTCCAAGGCATTATTCTCTGCCTGACGTTTCGTCTTCCAAAGCTGAATACATCGTCAGAGCCCTTAAAAAGTCAGAAAGAAATTACAGTCTCGAACAATCTCAGTGTATCACGCAACAGTTCTTTCAACACCATCAGACCGCTGCCCAACGCTGCGGCGTCATGCCAACGTAGTCTATGGAGCATGTAGTGGGGAAGAATTAACACTGTTTCTTTACTTAAGACTTTTCTAATGTAAGTCCTTTATAATATTTAGCAACTGAGTGAAGTGCATGTCTCTATAAAGAAGAAATTGAAGATTGGTGTTTAACAGCCATTCGTCAGCGAGGCAGTTCAAGACGAAGCAAAAGCTCTGGTTGGAGAAGTATGTGAAAGGAGAATAAAGGAACAGTCTCGCTATTTTCTCGTTTAAGAAAGCCAAGGAAAACCTAAGCATGTGTAGCTGGGCCGGAATTTGTAGCATTATTGTCTTGAAAGCAAATACAGGTTGTGAACCACTGTGTAGCATAATAAGCTAAGGTGTCACAGAATATTGATGTATATAAATACATTCTCAATGTCTATTAAGTTCAGTCAACATTGAAAGACGAAAAGAGGCTGCTAGTAGATCGCTTGAAGGGAACGTATGCGTTCCTGATCAACTGTGTTAGCAAACCAGTAGTCTTAAGGTCAAATATGATAGCGCCATGTTGTCCCCCTATGGTCCCATGGATATACGAGGAGGACTTATTTCGAACTCAGAGACAGTCGGATATTTAAAGTTATTACAGTAGTGTAGTATGAGAGTAATGGTAAATTTGAGTCTATGGTGTTAGATTCGGCTCATTGCCAGATGATAGCCAGTTCTCTTCTAATCCGGGAAAGTTACGGACCAACGCAAAACTGTTAGTCTATACTGACAGGCAGAGTCCAGTTAGTGGTGTGGTATGGCCCTGCCCTGTACATACAAAGTGTTACGGATATAAGTGAACATATTGTGATCAGTGATACCTTATTATGCACCCACTTCACAGTGTGTTGTTTTTATCAGCGTCTAACAATATTTCCTCAAATGTGTCACATAATTTAGTACTTGTTGTTTTATGCGCAGTCGTGACTGCATCACTAACTAGACTATACCTGTCAGAATAGACTAACCGATCTCCATCCACATCTCCACGCTTCAACATATGACTATCTGCCCAGGGGACAATAAGTGTTAATGGTTTGCTCTTGATACTAGCCAATCTAAAAACGCATTACTCCTAGTAGCTACAATTAATGGTATGCAAATGAAGTAAACAGTTACCCCTAACACCCTGTATATAGGATGATTCAGCTACCTTTGCCTATAGGTTTTATGTAACCCGCATTGTCTTCAAATACCATGAGAGGGATTTTCATATTCTCTCTTTCACTACATGCGGACTATTATTTCCCTTGTAGGAATTTTTTGTAGTTAACGTTTGTACTGGGATACATAGTTATCGACTAATTAAAGAAAAACGCATAAAACTCATAGGTAGGGGCAGCTGAATGACCCTGTATATACAGAGTCATAACGGGTATAAGTGGATATATTTCTGTTGGTGACAGAGAACGTTGTACTGAACAACATTAGAGCACTATTTATGTCATTTTATTTTCCCATGGACAGAGAAAAAGGAAACATCCAACGCAGCGATATATGTACATACATTTACACACATCAGTGGATTGATTGCTTTTTCTCTGCGTCAAGCTGTCTTCCCACAAACACATCACAGACCTTACGATCCTTATTCTCTGTGTGGTCGTCAATGCAACACTACGCCTGTCAGTATAGGCTAACCGTTTTGTGTCCAAGCATGTATACTTTAACACACCCGCTGCCCAGGGGAAAATACCAATAATGACTTGTTATTGTCACTGTATTTGAACGTACTAATTGACCATAAAAATATACGAGTTTAATGGCTATAATTATTAATCTGCAAGTGACGTAAATACTGATCAAATGTTGCTAAGTATACCGTCCTCAACCAACAGTAGAAACATCTGCGATTACACCATTACATTACATGCAGGATGTTTCCGTAAGAGCGTGCAAAAATTTAACAGGGCATAGAGGATGCTCCACTGAATTATTAGAGGTAGAGAACCGGGGGTCGGACAAGCCACCTTAAGTAGAACCACTTTACTGTGTAGTTTCTTATTTACCTTAAGTACAGTTAATTGTAAATACCATCAATGACACAACGAACGTACAATTTGTACTGAGTCTTAAAAAATGTGCTGGAACTGATGGCCAGGAACCTCAATGCAAGCATGACATCGGCGAATAAGATTCTGACGCACACTGACAAATATTCCTTGGGTGTTTCGAATCACATCACAGGCAGCTACAATTCTGGCATTCGTCGATCGAGAGAAATAAACATTCGGATGATGCCTGTTGGGAAATCGTTCCCTGTACAGGTTTTCAGCAGAGAGAGCATTGCAACTTACTTCCTCAATATACAAGTTACGTGTCAGTGAATTCAGCGAAACTGTACTGGTACTGCTCCATCTTATTTATTGTACATCTCTGAATAGCTCTTAAGTAATTAATGGGTCTGTCGTTCTTTTCATAGCAGGTTCTGTCATGGAACAATGTAAATACGACACCAAGAAAATGGTTCAAATGGCTCTGAGCACTATGGGCCTTAACATCTATGGTCATCAGTCCCCTAGAACTTAGAACTAATTAAACCTAACTAACCTAAGGACAGCACACAACACCCAGCCATCACGAGGCAGAGAAAATCCCTGACCCCGCCGGGAATCGAACCCGGGAACCCGGGCGTGGGAAGCGAGAACGCTACCGCACGACCACGAGATGCGGGCATACGATACAACAGAGCCGCCTTATGGACAAGTGAAGAAAACAAAACCTGCACCATGACTTCGTAGTAATCTGGCAGGCAGGGAATAAAGAATGTACGTGTAAATAATTTGCACAGTACGTGTAATCTTGTGCACGTGTTAGTTGAAAACAAGCTGAAAAACAGTAACGCTAGAAAAGCGATAGAGTTCACTTTCATAGCTCCTTCAGCTGGCTTCTCTGACCCCAGGTTCCTTTCCTCAAATTGTTCCGTGGAGCATCCTCTACGTCCTGTTAAATTTTTCCACGCTCCTGTGGAAACACTCTGTATATGAGGTTCACTTCAAAAGAAATGCACACAATTTTTGTAAAAATACAGTTTTCATTCTGCTTGTGTGAAAGTTTTACAGTGTGTAGATACATCCTTCCCGCTTGTTTTCAAACTTAGTTCAACCTGTTCCCGTGGGTGGCACCATCAGAGCATGTCTTCAAGATGGCTGCTACACTTGACGTTCGTCAGGCGCAACGTGCTGTCATAGAATTACTGCGCTGTGAAAACGAGACAGTGGGAATCATCCACAAGAGGTTGAAAAAGGTGTATGGAGGTGCTGTTGTCGATCGCAGTACAGTTAGTCGGTGGGCAAGCACGTTACGTGATGAAAGCGGGCACGGCAATATTGAGGATTGTCCTCGCAGCGGCAGGCCTCGTACTGCACAAGCTCCAGACAATGTGCTGAGAGTTAACGAATTGGTGACTGCTGACAGACGCATCACAGTGAAAGAATTGTCACGCTACGCTGGGATAGGGGAAGGAAGTGTTTGCAGAGTAATGAAAGTGTTGGCGTTAAAAGAGGTTTGTGCCAGGTGGATTCCCAGGATGTTGACAGTGGCTCACAAAGAAACAAGAAAAACGGTGTGCAGCGAACTTTTGGAACTGTACGAGAATGGTGGAGATGATTTTCTTGGAAGAATTGTGGCAGGTGCCGAAACATGGCTCCATCATTTTTCACCAGAGACGAAGAGGCAATCAATGGAGTGGCATCATGCAAATTCACCCAAAAGAAAAAAGTTCAAAACCACACCTTCTGCTGGAAAAGTTATGGCTTCAGTGTTTTTCGATTCCAAAGGACTCTTGCTTGTGGACATCGTTCCAAGTGGAACCACCATAAATTCTGATGCATATGTGACGACACTGAAGAAACTTCAAGCTCGACTGAGTCGTGTTCGGCCACATCGGCAAAAGCAGGATGTTTTGCTGTTGCACGACAATGCACGGGCACATGTCAGTCATAAAACCATCGAAGCAACCACAAAACTCGGATGGGCAACACTGAAACACCCACCTTACAGTCCTGACCTGGCTCCATGTGACTATCATCTCTTTGGGAAACTGAAAGACTCTCTTCGTGGAACAAGGTTTGAAGTTGATGACTCCTTTGTGAACGCTGCCAAACAATGGCTCCAACAGGTTGCTCCAGAATTTTACCGTGCGGGTATACCGGCGCTGGTTGCAAGATGGCGTAAGGCAGTTGAGAGGGATGGAAATTATGTGGATAAATGAAAATATTGTTCCTAAAGGATGTATCTACACACTGTAAACCTTTCAAACATATAGAATAAAAGATGGATTTAAAATAGAAATAGTGTGCATTTCTTTTGGAGTGACCCTAGTGTGAGGAAAGAAATGTAGCGTTACAACACCTCATATTAAGCATCAGGTTCCATGCATTTCTAGTTACAATTTTAAACGCGTCAATCTCTGCAGATCGGGAGCAGGGAGCAACTCCGGAAACGAGCGGGTGATCGGACCACACGGGGTTCAGCCATCGCGTCGTTTCCCTCGCCTGGTCTCTTCGACATGGCGACAGTGGACGTGATGCTCATTACGAATTATGAATGAGCCAAACTCTTAAAAAAAACTTGGTTTTCAGCAGAGCAGCGGCGCTGAGTAACTTGGCAAGATAAACCGCTTTGCGCCTAATTCTGGAAAAGGAGCTTACTTTTTTCCGCGAGTGCTTGTTCCCCGTTCCATGTTATTTACAGGCGCCTTTTTCCGGAGCACTGCTCGGCCCCGGCTGAGTTATTACGCGCCGACCGGGCCGCGCTGCGCCGCGCTGACGTTTATTTATCCTTCTTTTTTACTTGATGCATGGCGTACAGTCGATATCGCCAGGTCTTTATTCCATTATGTAACTGACATTTATGGATTTATAGATAAGAATATTAGGTGATAAATTAATCGTTTTTTATTCCGCCTTAACAGGTCGGCCATCAATTTCGTGTACTCGCCTCGGAAAATATAACGGGACCCCTTTCATAGCGCGCTGACAGGGACGAAGTATTGAGGCATCTGAGCTGTCGAAAACAATACTCAGACGTTCGCTACAAGAGAACCGAAAATTAATACCCTCGGTGCGGGGAAAAGTCGCGCATTCGTGTCGATAAATGATCATTGTGTGCCTCTGACGTCGACTGCTGATGCAGTGTCGGCACCGGTTTTAAAACCGGAGCCGCGAAAGCATTTCTATCCATCTCGAGTGGTGGCTTCGGCTCAGACTGGCTCTACTCTGGGATTGCAGAGGTTCTCAAGAAAGAGTGTCGGGAGCGGTGTGAAGAGTGATTTGCATGCAAATGAAGGTGCTGTGTTTTTTCAGAGTTGTGAGGAAGACAGAGGAACAGCACAGCGAAAAGCGGGTCCAGACTTCTACTTGATAGGTACGAAAAGGAAGACAGCGCAATTTGACGCAATGGTTTAGCCACTGCACTACAACTGGGGAGTAGCGGAGTTCAGACACTTGTTCAGTCAACTAAAGTTTGCGCTCTCCATGTTACTTTTTAGCTACGATTAATGCCAAAGTGCTATTTTCAGAAATTACGACCGAGCGAGGTGGCGCAGTCGTTAGCACACTGGACTCGTATTCGGGAGGACGACGGTTCAATCCCGCGTCCGGCCATCCTAATTTAGGTTTTCCGTGATTTACCTAAATAGCTCCAGGCAAATACGGGGATAGTTCCTTTGAAAGGCCACGGCCGACATCGTTCCCTATCCTTCCCTAATCTGATGAGACCGATGACCTCGCTGTCTGGTCTCCTCCCCAAACAACCCAACCTAATCCAAAAATTACGCAGTCGATTTCCTTCCTCAACCAATCCTAGCAAACACTAACTTCGTAAACAGCACCTTTCTTGCCATTCATTGGTTTCGTTTACTATTTTGCCGTGACTCAAAGTGCTACCTCATGTGGCTCTATACTGAGGTGAAAAAAGTCATGGGATCTACATCTACGTCTACATCTCCATGGATACTCTGCAAATCACATTTAAGTGCCTGGCAGAGGTTTCATCGAACCACCTTCGCCGGCAGGAGTCGCCAAGCGGTTCTGGGCGCTACAGTCTGGAACCGCGCGGCCGCTGCGGTCGCAGGTTCGAATCCTGCCTAAGGCATGGATGTATATGATGTTCTTAGGTTAGTTAGTTCTAAGTTCTAGGGAACTGACGACCTAAGATGTTAAGTCCCATAGTGCTCAGAGCCATATGAACAATTTTTGATCATATTTGGTGCATTTTCCTGCCACCTACTGCCAGGTACTCCACCTCAGAAGTCATTAGACATAGTGAGAGACCAGAATGGGGTGCTCCGCGGACCTCATGGACTTCGAACGTGGTCAAGTGATTGAGTGAAACTTGCGTCATACGTCTGTACGCGAGATTTCCACACTCCTAAACATCCCTAGGTCCACTGTTTCCGATGTGACAGGGAAGTGGAAACGTGAAGGGACACGTACAGCACAAAAGCGTACAGGCCGACCTCGTCTGTTGACTGACAGAGACTGCCGACAATTGAAGAGGGTCGTAATGTATAATAGGCAATCATCTATCCAGACCGAACTGCATCAGGATCCACTGCAAGTACTATGACAGTTAGGCGGGAGGTCAGATAACTTGAATTTCATGATCGAGCGGCTGCTCATAAGCCACGCATCACGCCGGTAAGCGCCAAACGACGCCTCGCTTGGTGTAAGGAGCGTAAACATTGGACGATTGAACAGTGTAAAAACGTTGTACGGAGTGATGAATCACGGTACACAATGTAGCGATTCGATGGCAGGGTATGTGTATGGCGAATGCCCGGTGAACGTCATGTGTAGTGTCAACAGCAAAATTCGGAGGCGGTGGTGTTAGGGTGTAGTGTTTTTCATGGAGGGGCTTCTTGCACCCCATGTTGTTTTGCGTGGCACTATCACAGCACAGGTCTACATTATGTTTTAAGCACGTTCTAGCTTCCCACTGTTGAAGAGCAATACGGGGATGGCGATTGCATCTTTTAGCACGATCGAGCACCTGTTCATAACGCACGGCCTGTGGCAGAGTGGTTACACGACGGTTAAACGCCTGTAATGGACTGGCCTGCATAGAGTCCTGACCTGAATCCTACAGAACACCTTTTGGATGTTTTGGAACACCGACTTCGCGCCAGTCCTCCCCCCCACCCCCCACCCCCCCCGACCGACATCAATACCTCTCCTCAGTGCAGCACTCCGTGAAGAATGGGCTGCCATTCTCCAAGAAACCTTCCAGCACCTGATTGAACGTGTGCCTGCGACAGTGGAAACTGTCATCATGGCTAAGTGTGGTGGTGGTTGTGGTTAGTGTTTAACGTCCCGTCGACAACGAGGTCATTAGAGACGGAGCGCAAGCTCGGGTTAGGGAAGGATTGGGAAGGAAATCGGCCGTGCCCTTTCAAAGGAACCATCTCGGCATTCGCCTGAAACGATTTAGGGAAATCACGGAAAACCTAAATCAGGATGGCCGGAGACGGGATTGAACCGTCGTCCTCCCGAAGGCTAAGTGTAGGCCAACACTATATTGAATTCCAGCATTACCGATGAAGGGCGCCACGAACTTGTAAGTCATTTTCAACCAGGTGTCCGGATACTTTCGATCAGATAGTGTATAAAGTTTTACTTCTTTTCGATGAACTTTGAATTCCCTTTAAAAATGTCTCTTGGTTTCTTGCCTTTCTTCGCTGCCTTCTAGAATAGAGATTTAACAACTTCGGGGACAGACTAGAACCCTGTCTCACTTCTTTCTCTACTAATGCTTCGCTTCCTTGCCTTTCGACTCTTATAACTGCTGTCTGCTTTCTGTAAAGTTGTAGGTAACCTTTCTTTCTACGTTTATTAAAGGACATCTTCTGTACACCATGAGCTGCACTACAAATGTTTTATTTGCCAAAACCGATTTTCGGGTTTGTAACCAACCATCAGTGGCATCTAATACAGAGGACAGACAAACGTACGTGCATCGAGTTCTAGAAAATTCCCATCTGCGTGTATATATATATATATATAAATATAGTAAGAGCAATATAAGACTACTATATGTACAATTATCATTTTGTGGAAATCTATGTACATACAGGTGTTTGTTCCTCTGCATCACATGCCAACGATGATGGGTTATAAACCCGAAAACCGGATTTGGCAGATAAGCATTTCTAGTGCAGCTCGTGGAGTACAGAATATGTCCTTTAATGAATAACTGAAAGTTGCGGAGCATCGAGCATTGAAGATTTCCCTCCATGTATTTTTTTTCCTGCAACCGTCCAAATTTCAACTACTGTACTCCAGTTATTACACATTCATAAATTCTTCTATGGAGTAGAAGGAGTGTTCAGTGCTGATATGAGGACGAATCAATGGAAAGAGTTGAACGTAGTGCGGAACGGATAGAGATTTCAAAAGATTTAAGATAAGAAATGAAATACCTGCAGTGAGTGAAAAGGAGGATGATAGAAGTCGTACCAGAAATGGAGAAAACATTTAGAAATCAACATATGGCTTAAAAGGGAGAGGTAATATTCAGGTCACAGTTCGACGAAGGTTACTGGGCAAGAGGTTACTCGGATTCAAAAACTATCAAACGAGAAAGTGAAGCGGGAGCTGTAACATAGTGGTTTCTGTCACAAGCCCGGATTTAGAATTCGATGGTAATGAGGACTGTTACTAGATCAAATTTTAGAAAACTCTCTCATTGCCAAAGAAATATTGGTTGAGGGCTTATTAAGAGGTGACTAAATTACCACTACAGTCTCTTGTTGGAAGAGAGCAAGAGGAGTTATCGTGCCGCAAATTACTCATATTGCCACCATATACCAGTATTTCAGCACTAAAACTAAACTATGCCAGAACAGGGCATGAAGGTCCAACGATATCAACTATTGTGGGTGTAATGACTTCAAAATCCAGCTTGTACGCCAGGCGGTAACTCCTAGAAAATAAGTTTAAAAAAGTTCTTCCCTGCCACCTGACGTCTCAATGTACTCTTGATTAAGATGGGAAGCGGTCCACCAGCTGTGGCCAGCATCTCCTGTATTGGGTATGTGGCTCGCAGCTGGAATGCCTGAGTGCCTAGCACACAGAGGTCGTCACTCAGCCTCTCGGTTCGAGTACGATCCAGCCAGCTCGGATTCCCATCTGCGTACCACTGTCCTGTCCGTAACTAGATCCTCTGCACTGATAGCTCCTGAATCAGACACCCCTTGACCGTAGTGGCTTTGTGGATAAAGTAATAGCCTCTGGCTCTGAAGGTCCTGGGTTCAGTTTTTGGAAAGGAGCCGTGATTTTTCTACGTCCCAGTCCCTCTACGAATTCTCCAGGTCGCCTCAGCGTGCTATCAAATGAGCACCGGAAATCTTTGTCGGATGGGTAGGCAGGTGGCCAGGGCGATGAGCCTGTCACATTTCTCCTTCTCGTACCACTGCACGCTGCCTGCAGTCAAGCGAATAAGCCGGTGATAGGCTTCCGCGATAGTCTTTCCCTTACAGACACCCCACATTGGCAAAGTAACTGTTGTGATACATTTAACACACCATAAAACTAATCAAATTATCAGTCGCTGCAAAATAAACAAAGTGCTGCAGTACACAAAACCACTGACAAACTGTATACTGATATATTGCTAACAATAAAGATAGTATAGTTATCATTAAAACATTTATTTGCTTCTTCTCGAACTTTCCTTCTTCCTGCTAGTCACTACTGTTCTTCTTCTTTTCTCCTTCAGTTCTATCTTCTCCTAGGATCCCACACCTCTCTGTTTTCTTCTCTTCTCTTCTCCTATATACATTTTCATTAGTTTGTCCTACTCTCTTCATTGCTTCTCTTATCCTCCTGCTCTGCTCCATATCCTACCCCTCCTTTTTCATCTTCTTTCTCATCTTCTTCTACTCATTTACTCATCCCTACTCATTTACTCGTCACTAATTTCTCCTTCTGCTTATCGTCTTACTCCTTTGTTTCTTCTCCTCTTTTTTCGGCATTGCACATCCTCGAACATTCTCCTTATACAGCTACAAATGCCAAGCCAAGGCTACCATTTTCCCACTTCTTTCTTATTCCATTTTGCAAACATTTTTGTTCTTTCTTGACATTAACCAACTCTACTCTCACCTATTATGTTTCATTGTGATTATCCTTTAAGAAACTGCTTTGTCACACTCTCATTTGCAAATGGTTCCATTGTTTATTCAGCTGATAATATGAATTTACTCATACGGTGTTTGCATATTGGCTTTTCACGATTAATTACCTCGTTGTATGCGTCTCTACTGTCTGTCACCTCCTGTCGTATATACAATTACTCATTCTAATTCATCGTGGCATGCCATATAGTTGAAACTAATAACGAACTCTGGGATAGGAGTGGGATTATCTAAGCGTCTGTTTTATTATTTCCTCTTATGCTGGCAGGTTGATTTTATCTGTTATGCAAATATATACCACAGTTGTTGCAGTTTAAGAGCTGATATATTGACACATTTCATTCTTTGCATCTACCCCTCGGAACTGGAGGCAGGAAACAGATATTGTCCTTTTTGCCTACATTGCTACATAGCATAAATTTAGGCACAGTTTGACTGAACCTAACTGATCATAAGACAATATAATTAATTTCTGTACCAAATTTTTCAGACTTTTTGTATTGCTGCGGTCTTCGTTTCACTTTTTCTATAGAGCTGTTCTGGATTTTTCCTTACTTCATGCTACAAAATGCAATAACATATATGCTTTTATGTAAATGTCTCCAGCTATGAATATCTATCTATACATTTAGATTCCTTGCTCGTCATTAATATTACCTTGTACAGCCATTTCAAAGAAAAATTTATAGTAGAGCTCGGAGTTCATGAAAGTCGTTTTAATTTTATACACTTTCCTTCATAATTTACTTTGAAATTAGAGACGTAATTTAATTAGGTAGTGTTACAATATGCTGTGCTTCGTAGTGTGAATATTTAGGTCGGTATACTGGTGCACGTCCTTATAAAACTGAAACTTATCAAATGGACGATTTTGTCTCGTTTTTGTACTTGATTCCACCGCCTCAGACATCATCCGTCCGTTTTTAGGCCTGAATACCCTTTCTAGTAATATTTCTACCACGACTTCTCATGGGCTTCCCATACGGTCAAAGCATAATGTCACTAAATACTTGATAGCTCTTGTCCGAAATAGCAGGTTTTTCCTTCACGTCTATACTTCACAATTAGATCATCAGTAGTCGACATGTGCAGCTTTAGAAGTGTTGAAGTGTCCCTGATGGATCTGTTACTCTGGCTATACCCAATGACTAGTCCATGTTCGAAGTCACTAACCTCTCCTGAGCCACCCACTCTGGTGTTACTGCCTCTCCACTGAAGATACTGTTCTCCCTGCCTACTTCCATATAGGCATCCCCGCCCCCCATCCCCACCCCCTGCCTCTCGCGACATCTAGTGGTTGATTCCGCATTAGATGAGGGTGCCTGGATACTTTTCGTCAGGTAGTGTATTCTTTTTTTGTTTTCAGCGCATCTTTCACTCCCTACTAATGATAGGAGGAGAGGCTCTTGCAGAACTTCATTTCAGCTAAATATCCCAGTAAGCATGGAATAGGGTGGAGGGATTCCCTACAGGGAATCATTGGGAAGGGATTCCCAGAGCTGGAATTCACGTGATAACTTTCGACGAGAAGCGGGACACTGTCGTTGTATAGACAGGAGTGACACCACCATCAGTCGGCCAATGGTGTAAACGCCGAGAAGATGACCACTACGTCGGGTTGAAACCGGTTGGCGGTGTAATAATAATAATAAATGCGATTAAGACTGTTTTTGAATTATTGATTAATCATACTAATCGCTGCTTCTCTCCACAACCAAGTTGTCCAAAAATACTAAATGGTTCAAATGGCTCTGAGCACTATGGGACTTAACATCTATGGTCATCAGTCCCCTAGAACTTAGAACTACTTAAACCTAACAACCTAAGGACATCACACAACACCCAGTCATCACGAGGCAGAGAAAATCCCTGACCCCGCCGGGAATCGAACCCGGGCGCGGGAAGCGAGAACGCTACCGCACGACCACGAGCTGCGGACTCCAAAATACTATATGTCTGTTTGGTGGTTAGGGGTGTACGCTGTTTATCACCTGCTGCCTGTTCCGTTGCAGACACTCGGAAGAAGTGCATGCGCCGTTTCAGTACATTCATTGAGACTGGTGGTCGTCGCTTTGAACATTTACAATGAGCTACGTTATTATTACGTAGTGTACGCTGTGTATGCGCAAAACACAATAAATATGCATTTCCGACCATTGGTTCCCCATCTCAATATAATCGGTTATCGATTCCCTATCACCTGTTTCAATTTGACGCAAAAGGTTTGAGACACCCTGGATATGGCGACAGTCTGACCATCGAAATTCTTGTGCCGTACCTCATTCAATGTAAAATAACAAAAAAATGGTCGTTATGCAAGTAACAGGGTCTCATTGTTCTTATATGGGGCATAAAATAAATACACGGGATAATATCACTTCATCTATAACCAGTAGTAATAATAAATTAGCTTATGTTATAGTCCTGAGAGTAAATAGTGTGCCGCCCAAAGTGTACATCAGCTGTATCAGTTATCTCTTACTGCAGCACCACTGATCGATTAAAAAAATTATGGAGATCGCTCTTAAATGTCTGCTTTTTCGGATAAAAAAGAAAAATAGACAAACAATCTTGGGGAATGAACGGCTGAAGGAATCCAGCTTTATCGAAGTGTAACTGTGTTAGACACATTGTGTCAGATCGAAATCTGCTGCTATAGCATTCTTGCTTTACTGTTGTGTGTAGCGAAACAGCATATGCTAAGCAGTGATCTTCAAAAAGAAGAAGCCAGTTGCTGCAGTGAATTTTCAAAAATGTTGGTTACTTGTGTTTCTTTCGATAGCAGTTGTTTAGGTGATTTCAACGCGCCTGTGGTAGAACCCCAGTTGCAGGTTAGTTTGACTATACCGCTCGTTGACTGTGCACAAAGCGCTTACCCCCCGAGGTTTCATGATGCTTGTAGTAGCTGAAGCGCCTTTGAAGTTTCCGCACGTGTACTGCGGGTTCTGCATTAGTAGTGCTCGGCCAGCGATCAGTGTGTTCCGGAATAGTGAAATTCGATAGCGCCTCTCTCCAGAACGCAATAAAATGGGTTCGCAGTTGCTGGGAAACGTGTGCGTAATCCAGCATCGGAGCTATTCCAGCACGGTTGACCTGTAACTGGAGCCTGCGCGCGTTCTCGGAAAGTGGCACACACACACACGCACACACGCACACACACACACACACACACACACACACACACACAGCAAGAGGTCTCTACGTTAATAGAGCTACATCCTGCACACACAAACCGACAGGCACAATAGCTATTCGCTGTTACATCTACAATTATATCTACATGACTGCCCCGCAGTTCGCGCTTACGTGCCTGGCAGTGGGTTCATCCAATCATTTTCAGATTATTTCTCTGCCGTTCTACTCTCGAAGAGTACGCGGGAAAAACGAAGATCTCAACCGTTTCGAACTCCGATTTCTTTTTTTATCACGACAATCATATCTCTCGATTTATGCATGCGTCAAAAAAATTTTCGTATTCGAAGGAAAAAGATGGTGAATGTTGTTGTGACTTGGCAAGACAGCCAAGTCACTATGAGAGGAAGCCGAAAGGCACGCGCTTAAGCTCACGCAGGCTGGCGCGAGGTCTGGAACAGTTAAGGGAATTAATAGTAGCAAATAAAGCACGTAGTTCTTGGAATACTTAACTTTAATCCACAATTGGAGAACATCGCTCTTGACGGTACATGTTTTATAATTTCAATATTAACTGGTAATGGCGCCTTGCTAGGTCGTAGCAAATGACGTCGCTGAAGTCTATGCTAACTATCGTCTCGGCAAATGAGAGCGTATTTGTCAGTGTAGCATAGCTAGCAAAGTCTGCTGTAAAACTGGGGCGAGTGCTAGGAAGTCTCTCTAGACCTGCCGTGTGGTGGCGCTCGGTCTGCAATCTCTGACAGTGGCGACACGCGGGTCCGACGTATGCTAACGGACCGCGGCCGATTTAAAGGCTACCACCTAGCAAGTGTGGTGTCTGGCGGTGACACCACAAATGTAATTTCGGGAAGAAATAGGCCCTTAATGATTGCCACCCCAACTCGTTTATCATACCCGTCATAGTCTCTCACCTATTTCACAATTATACAAAACGAGCTTTCATTATTAGTAGTTTTTGCCATACTATGCATCCTTCCTCGGAATAGGACCGATAAGTTTAGTACAGACAATCTCTTTAATAGTTTCGTTGCATCTTCTAAGTGTTTTGCCCATAAAACGCAGGGATTCGTTCGCGTTCCCCATAGCATTTCCTATGTGATTCATCCAATTTAAGTTGTTTCTAATTGTAATCCATCGGTATTTAGTTGAATCTAAAACCTTGAAATTTGTGTTACATACCATGTAATCGAAATTCAACAGCTTTTTCTAATATTCCTGTGGAGGATCGCACACCTTTTATTGTTTGGAGTCAATTGCCACTTTTCGTACCATACAGATATCTTGTATAAGTAATTTTTAAATCTCCTTTACATGAATACTCAACAGTTTTAAGTTAAGTGCCTGGCAGAGGGTTCGTCGAAATCTGATCGAATTTTGTTCTTCTAATGACTTTACTAGACAATAAACTTCAGCATCATCTGCAAAAAATCTAAGACGGCCATAGAAAGTTCATATGGGCTAGGAGCAGAAGAGTGCCTATAACACTTCATTGGCGAACGCAAGATAGCACTTCCATTATATTCCATGATTTTCCGTCAGTTACTAGGAATTGTAATCTTTCTGACAGGAAATCACAAACGCAGTCGAACAAATGCGACGATACTCCATAGTCAAGCAGTTTGATAATCCTCTTCGAGGTAGATTATAATGATCAAAAACAGTACATGTTCCAAAATCCTACTGCATTTAGATGTCAGCGAATTATTTCACACTCCTTTCTTGTTTATTCGTGTGACAGTGAGTTTGTAAGATGTAGATGCAGGTCGCTTTTGGTTATGTTTCGAACGACGATTTCTTAATTCTCACTTGTACGGATGCGTAGCGTTGAAGTTTGCGTTGGACTTTGTTTCAGGCTTTCCTTCCACCAAGCAGTGTTTTCTTTTGTTCGAACTCTTTTCGGATAGTGACGCTTTTTATTCGATACATAGCCCGTTTGGCGCCATTTTGCCACTAAGTTTTGCGTTGCAGACCTTGCTGGAGGTTTCCCCAGAACACTGCCAGTCATAACTTTTGCGCAAAAAGTTCGGCGCGTGGTTTCCATATATTGTATTTAGCGTAACACTAGGCAGTGAACATTGTCGTGTCCTGACATAGGTGGGAGAGGAGGAAAATGGTTTGCTGGTCAGTCTGCGCTCCCGAGCGGTACAGAGCAGAAGGCAGAAGGACAATTCACAGTGAAGGCATTTGATTGTTTTCTTCTATCTGAGCCAGCACTGGTACAGACATTTACTAGAAATGCAGGTGATGAGTCTTGGTAGGGAACTTGTTGTGGAGACTCTTGGATAAACAGGGTTTTGAAATAGTTGTTTATTCCAGACAGGACTAACTAATACACTGGAGGCTAGTTCTAGGGTTAGAAAAAGCATGAATTACACTGTTACAACAGAAGCCAGTGCAGAAGTACCAGGAGTGGATGCTAACCACAGTAGCAAACACCAGCAGCATCTTAAGGCAACAACTTAGTTGCAAAACAAAACATACTGAATGTCACACTGTTCACCGAGGCACTCCAAGTGAGAGAGCAGACTTAACGCGGAGCTGGACCGAGGCTGGAGTCGACGAAAGCGGAATCGACGCCCAGATCGTCTGACTGAGAACTCCGCCAAAATGCGGAATCTAGGGCTTCTAAAAAGTTGCGTGGGGGTACTGTTTCTCCCACTTAAAGCTACCCAGCCAATCCAACAGGTCTCCTGCAGGCGCCTGCCAATCACGGCTTAGTTAGGTCCCCTCTACTACCCCAAAGGCAGGGATGTTAACGCAGTTGCACTAACTAAATCCGTATTTGGTATCAACATTGTTTAGCTGAAAGCTAAACGTAACTACCAAATAAGGCTTGCAACATTATTGTTATACATCATTTAGCCACGCCCCTCGGGCTCCCCGGAGTAGGGACTGCTAGGTTAATAGTTTTTGGTGTTTTCGCTCTCTTTCTAACCCTTGTGAGCCTACTGACGTTGCTGTTTCCAGGGCTGGTATCAGGCTTGCTTTATACGCTAATACGTTCCTGTTGGTTACAAAGTTCTACAGTGACAACCTACCACAGAGTCTAGACGACATATGAAGTTGCATGTTAATTCCTTGAAGAGTAACTAACTCTCTCAGACCACGTCTGGGAGCGTCTGCATTTTCGCAAGGCTCTCCCCTTACTGTTTACTTCCTGTAACAATATCTCTCCTAGTTTCGTCTGCCCTCAGCTTCGTCTCTGCTTCCGCTCCTTGGAGCGCTTGTCTTCCTTTCTCACAACTTCAAGATAACACTACAGTAGCAAAGAATAATCAATATACCGGGTGATCAAAAAGTCAGTAAAAATTTGAAAACTAAATAAATCACGGAATAATGTAGATAGAGAGGAACAAATTGACACACATGCTTGGAATGACATGGGGTTTTATTAGAACCAAAAAAATACAAAAGTTCAAAAAATGTCCGACAGATGGCGCTTCATATAATCAGAATAGCAACAATTAGCATAACAAAGTAAGACAAAGCAAAGATGATGTTCTTTACAGGAAATACTCAATATATCCACCATCATTCCTCAACACTAACTGCAGTCGCGGAATGATGTTGTGAACAGCACTGTAAAGCATGTCCACAGTTATGGTGAGGCATTGTCGTCGGATGTTGTCTTTCAGAATCCCTAGAGATTTCGGTCGATCACATTTGCGACTTCAGGTAATCCCATAGCCAATAATCGCTCTTACTGAAGTCTGGGGACCTGGGAGGCCAAGCATGACGAAAGTGGCGGCTGAGTACACGATTATCACCAAACGACGCGCGTAAGAGATCTTCCACGCGTCTAGCAATATGGGGTGGAGCGCCATCCTGCAAAAACATCGTACGTTCCAACAGGTGTTTATCAGCCAGGCTGGGGATGATGTGATTCTGTAACATATCGGCGTACCTCTCACCCGTCACGGTAGCAGTTACAAAACCAGAATCACGCATTTCCTCGAAGAAAAAAGGCCCGATAATGGTAGATGTGGTAAACCCAACCCACACCGTGACTTTCTCGTCGTGCAATGGAGTTTCCACGACAGCTCTAGGATTTTCGATATCCCAAATTCTGCAGTTGTGGCGTTGACAGACCCTCGGAGCGTGAAATGAGCTTCGGCGATCCACAACACGTTACTCAACCAATCGTCATCTTCCGCCATCTTTTGAAACGCCTACACCGCAAATGCCCTCCGCTTCACTAAATAGCCAGGTAACAGTTCATGATGCCGATGTATTTTGTACGGATAGCATCGGAGGGTACGCCTCAGTGCCAACCAAACAGTAGCGTATGGAATGCCGGTGCGACGTGCGACTGCAAGAGCTCTTACTTGCCCGTGCATAGACGAACCCACTACAGTCTCCATTTCTCCTGAACTGTCTCAGCAGCATTACGCCTTGTGCTCGGTCGGCCACTACGAGGTCTATCGTCTAAACAACCCGTGGCTTCGAACTTCGAAATCATTCTCGCCACAGCTGCAGTTGTCAACGGACCTTTACCCGTTCGAATCCCCTTCATATGGCGATAGGATCGTAACGCTGAACTAGCACAGTCCCCATTCTGATAATACAGCTTCACCAAAAGCGCCTTTTCAGGTAATGCCAACATGGTGCGACTGCTGGCGCATCTGATTCTCTCCCTCATTACAGCTCCTTTTATACATGATTGTCATGCGCAGTCACTGACGTTTTGCTGTCCAGCGCCATCTGTCGGACATTTTGTGAACTTAGTTTTTTTTGTTTTGTTATAAAAAAGCTTCATGTCATTCCAAGCATGTGTGTCAATTAATACCTTTAGGGACAGAAACCCATCCCAAGAGCAAAATGGTGTCCTCAACCCCTATCCGCTCCTCCTCTCTGTTTAGCAAAACCGCTACGAGAAGGAATATTAAATTTTCAAAAGCTTTCAGCTGCACGGGCAAGTAAGAGCTCTTGCAGTCGCACGTCGCACCGGCATTCCATACGCTACTGTTTGGTTGGCACTGAGGCGTACCCTCCGATGCTATCCGTACAAAATACATCGGCATCATGAACTGTTACCTGGCTATTTAGTGAAGCGGAGGGCATTTGCGGTGTAGGCGTTTCAAAAGATGGCGGAAGATGACGATTGGTTGAGTAACGTGTTGTGGATCGCCGAAGCTCATTTCACGCTCCGAGGGTCTGTCAACGCCACAACTGCAGAATTTGGGATATCGAAAATCCTAGAGCTGTCGTGGAAACTCCATTGCACGACGAGAAAGTCACGGTGTGGGTTGGGTTTACCACATCTACCATTATCGGGCCTTTTTTCTTCGAGGAAATGCGTGATTCTGGTTTTGTAACTGCTACCGTGACGGGTGAGAGGTACGCCGATATGTTACAGAATCACATCATCCCCAGCCTGGCTGATAAACACCTGTTGGAACGTACGATGTTTTTGCAGGATGGCGCTCCACCCCATATTGCTAGACGCGTGGAAGATCTCTTACGCGCGTCGTTTGGTGATAATCGTGTACTCAGCCGCCACTTTCGTCATGCTTGGCCTCCCAGGTCCCCAGACTTCAGTAAGAGCGATTATTGGCTATGGGATTACCTGAAGTCGCAAATGTGATCGACCGAAATCTCTAGGGATTCTGAAAGACAACATCCGACGACAATGCCTCACCATAACTGTGGACATGCTTTACAGTGCTGTTCACAACATCATTCCGCGACTGCAGTTAGTGTTGAGGAATGATGGTGGATATATTGAGTATTTCCTGTAAAGAACATCATCTTTGCTTTGTCTTACTTTGTTATGCTAATTGTTGCTATTCTGATTATATGAAGCGCCATCTGTCGGACATTTTTTGAACTTTTGTATTTTTTTGGTTCTAATAAAACCCCATGTCATTCCAAGCATGTGTGTCAATTTGTTCCTCTCTATCTACATTATTCCGTGATTTATTTAGTTTTCAAATTTTTACTGACTTTTTGATCACCCGGTATATTGATTATTCTTTGCTACTGTAGTGTTATCTTGAAGTTGTGAGAAAGGAAGACAAGCGCTCCAAGGAGCGGAAGCAGAGACGAAGCTGAGGGCAGACGAAACTAGGAGAGATATTGTTACAGGAAGTAAACAGTAAGGGGAGAGCCTTGCGAAAATGCAGACGCTCCCAGACGTGGTCTGAGAGAGTTAGTTACTCTTCAAGGAATTAACATGCAACTTCATATGTCGTCTAGACTCTGTGGTAGGTTGTCACTGTAGAACTTTGTAACCAACAGGAACGTATTAGCGTATAAAGCAAGCCTGATACCAGCCCTGGAAACAGCAACGTCAGTAGGCTCACAAGGGTTAGAAAGAGAGCGAAAACACCAAAAACTATTAACCTAGCAGTCCCTACTCCGGGGAGCCCGAGGGGCGTGGCTAAATGATGTATAACAATAATGTTGCAAGCCTTATTTGGTAGTTACGTTTAGCTTTCAGCTAAACAATGTTGATACCAAATACGGATTTAGTTAGTGCAACTGCGTTAACATCCCTGCCTTTGGGGCAGTAGAGGGGACCTAACTAAGCCGTGATTGGCAGGCGCCTGCAGGAGACCTGTTGGATTGGCTGGGTAGCTTTAAGTGGGAGAAACAGTACCCCCACGCAACTTTTTAGAAGCCCTAGATTCCGCATTTTGGCGGAGTTCTCAGTCAGACGATCTGGGCGTCGATTCCGCTTTCGTCGACTCCAGCCTCGGTCCAGCTCCGCGTTAAGTCTGCTCTCTCACTTGGAGTGCCTCGGTGAACAGTGTGACATTCAGTATGTTTTGTTTTGCAACTAAGTTGTTGCCTTAAGATGCTGCTGGTGTTTGCTACTGTGGTTAGCATCCACTCCTGGTACTTCTGCACTGGCTTCTGTTGTAACAGTGTAATTCATGCTTTTTCTAACCCTAGAACTAGCCTCCAGTGTATTAGTTAGTCCTGTCTGGAATAAACAACTATTTCAAAACCCTGTTTATCCAAGAGTCTCCACAACAAGTTCCCTACCAAGACTCATCACCTGCATTTCTAGTAAATGTCTGTACCAGTGCTGGCTCAGATAGAAGAAAACAATCAAATGCCTTCACTGTGAATTGTCCTTCTGCCTTCTGCTCTGTACCGCTCGGGAGCGCAGACTGACCAGCAAACCATTTTCCTCCTCTCCCACCTATGTCAGGACACGACAATGTTCACTGCCTAGTGTTACGCTAAATACAATATATGGAAACCACGCGCCGAACTTTTTGCGCAAAAGTTATGACTGGCAGTGTTCTGGGGAAACCTCCAGCAAGGTCTGCAACGCAAAACTTAGTGGCAAAATGGCGCCAAACGGGCTATGTATCGAATAAAAAGCGTCACTATCCGAAAAGA
Organism: Schistocerca americana; assembly: GCF_021461395.2. Classification (NCBI taxonomy): domain Eukaryota; kingdom Metazoa; phylum Arthropoda; class Insecta; order Orthoptera; family Acrididae; genus Schistocerca; species Schistocerca americana. The sequence goes on along the minus strand of NC_060123.1, from coordinate 630,051,638 downwards.
GTTCGAACAAAAGAAAACACTGCTTGGTGGAAGGAAAGCCTGAAACAAAGTCCAACGCAAACTTCAACGCTACGCATCCGTACAAGTGAGAATTAAGAAATCGTCGTTCGAAACATAACCAAAAGCGACCTGCATCTACATCTTACAAACTCACTGTCACACGAATAAACAAGAAAGGAGTGTGAAATAATTCGCTGACATCTAAATGCAGTAGGATTTTGGAACATGTACTGTTTTTGATCATTATAATCTACCTCGAAGAGGATTATCAAACTGCTTGACTATGGAGTATCGTCGCATTTGTTCGACTGCGAAAGGCGAAGGAACCAGCAGTGATCAACGGCATGACGACGCACAAGACAGTGGCAAACATTGCATAAATACACATCAGGTGCATCCAATAACAAGTGGCCAGTAACTGAAAAAAATGTCATGATGATCACTTCATTGGGAAGGACAGACACGTTTGTACTTCGGCCCCTCCTTTCATTCGTAGTACAAACAATAAAATGATAGATATCTAAATAAGTGACCGCAAGCTAAAAAGTCAGCTAAATTCGCGCAGCAGAGGAAGGGCGGGCGGCTGGATCGAATCGGATGCCTATGCTATTCTTCGTAGAGTTTGCAAAAGAACTTGCTAGCTGCCAGCAAGGGAAACTCCCCATGGCTCTCCACTCAGATTTAGTGGCAAGATGCTCCAGTGCATAGCCCGTCAAAAACTGAACACGGATCAAGCATGAAAGAGGAAGAAGGTGTACTGGAGTGTGAAAGAAAAGCCAAATAGAAACAGCGAGCGACCCAAGGACAAGAAGTGCTATAAAGAGCAATGTATAACAGTGAACAGACAGTGCGTAGTGGGGCGATCACTCTGTTGTAGAAATAATTCAAAAGCCAAGATCGCTTAAATACTGTTTACTGGATAACCGGTTTAAATCGCTAAAGGTGCCATCATCGGATGTGAATGTAGCTTGACATTTATAAGCCATTTGGATATAACGATACATGAGGCAGACCAGTTGTCGCTGCTGATTTATATCAGCTGGTCTGCCTCATGTATCCAAATGGTTTATAAATGTTAAGCTACATTCAGATCCGATGATGGCACCTTTAGTGTGTTGAAACCGGTTATCCAGTACACAGTATTTAAGAGATCTTGGCTTTTGAATTATTTCTACAATCTATAACAGTGGTCATGATGTGGAACTGCCATGTGGGCGAGTCGGGGGCAGAACTTCTTCGTGCCAATTTTTTCCCCCATTATGGCTGTCCGTCCGGTCATTGAAATGTTTGTTCTCTTTTTGTAGTATTGGCAGTTGTCGTACTACACCTTCCTTATAGAATATGAGTCATGTGGTCAGAATACGCTACCGTCGCAAGTAAATGTGATGCAGAGCAGGCGAAATAGCACATGAACGTCTCACAGTAATGAAAACAACAAATAAACGACTTTGAACTATGTTTGAACAAAGGAATTCAAGAGTCAAGACTTTATAAACGGAACGCTACTTCAGACACGTTAAAATATGTATTTTGACAGAGCATAGAGAAACTGTCTGATTGTGAAACTGTTGCGTTTGCTTGTTGCAGCTCATGTGACAAATTACTACGTTTTCATCATTTCCTTGGAAGTGATCACATCCACATTCATACGAACACTTATATCGGGCATGAAGACATGCCTCACTCACTTATCAGCCGTACAAATTAGGTGCGTCGATAAGAGATTTCTATCATATGACACATGTACTGTCACTAATGCATTTTATGACACGCGAGACGTGTTTCCAGGTGGAGGATTCGTTTCACTTGTCGCCTTGTCATCAAACGTTTGCGGTTCCCTTACTCGCGGTTAAATAAAATGTGTGGGAGCGAGACTTTTTAATGATTGTGATTTGGATTTGATTTGGAATTGAATTGAAATTATTTTTTAGGTTTCATTTATGCATTCGAGTTTATGCTTTTAATACCTGGGTGATTAATAAAGATTAAGATGAGCAAACTTTTTGTACACAATTAAGTTACTTTAATGTGATCCAGTCTAAAAACACATTGCATTTAAATTGAAAACTGAAATAACATTTTTGTATTTTCCTGGGCTAATATTTTTAACAAGCATGAGTGCCTTTCTATAATTTGCAACTGCCCACACACGCGAGAGAATTGTTCTTACCGCCGTTAACAAATAATTGAAGGCCGAGTCGTGGCTCTGGATCTCGGCGAGTAACTGAAAATAACAATCTTAACAACCATGTTTTCTTCTGCGGCGTCAGGTGGCTGTGGAAAAAATATTTGTTAAGTTTTGAGCGGGCGATCTCTTCGCTTCCGTTAAATTCGTGAATTAAAAATGCCACCTAATGGCATCTGTTGCTGCAGCGGCGGCTGCAACTGTTGAGCTGAAAATTACTCAGAATACTGATTTTAAAAGGAAACGGACATGACACAGGGCTCAACGTCTACAAATAATGGTGAACAATAACTTTAAACTATTATATCATTGAATTAATATCACAAATGAGCTTACATTCGTCAGCAATTACGAACATGTACGCCCTCTACCACATCAGACAGGAGAAGAAGAAAAATAGAACAACAACTGAACGCTGTTCTTCCTCACACTTCACTTACATAGATTATATTGTGCATAATTAGTAATATTTGCACTGAAATATTGTAATGAACATTTCACGTAATAGTAATACATATGAGAAAAATTTATGCCGCCCGTACGGCCAGTATCGCTGTCAATATAATATTTCGCATCGAGATAAAAGCTCTCGTCCATATTCGATTATTTTAATATTTTTTTCTCAATATTTACACTGGGAACGGCACACTTTTCGAAAGCCACTTCCTTTCGGCTGTTAATAGAGTCGTTGTGGAGAATCAGCTGTCATTATAGGTCCCTACCTTACACCTCTCTGTTGCAGAAATACGTTACATCACGACGCAGGCACAAATTCGAATAAAGGAAACAGCGAAAAAAAATGTTGGCATGAGGCAGGTTTGAACGCGGTCCTGCTCGACAGTTCGACACCTTAACCACTTAATCACGACGCCATTTCTCTTGTCGTCTGCTCTATATTGCGTTACTTCTGCCAGTTGTTCCTCGAGTTTGCTGATGTGTTTCGCCTGGTGACGCGGCATTGGCTACCTTATCATAGTTACTCCTCCCAGCTGCTCCTCCTTTTTTGCCACCTTCACATTTTTATGCATACTGTCGCCAGTCTGCCGAAAACGATAGGCCACCAGTTGTCTATCTCAAGAGAGTCATCGTTACTCCTGACAGTTGTTCCTCGACTTTGCTGATGTGTTTCGCCTGGTGATGAGGCATTAGCTACATTAAGAGAGTCATAGTTACTCCTCCCAGTTGCTCACCCATTTCTGCCACTTTCACATTTTTATGCATACTGTGGCCAATCCCGGCTGAAGTTCGAGTCCTCTCTCTGGCATGGGTGTGTGTGTGTTTGTCCTTAGGATACTTTAGGTTAAGTAGTGTGTAAGCTTAGGGTCTGATGACATTAGCAGTTAAGTCCCATAAGATTTCACACACATTTGAACATTTTTGAACTGTGGCCAGTCCGCCGAAAACGATTGTTCTTGGACCGCTCACTGCTTCTATTTTGCTTTTTTTTTCACAGTCCTGTACACCTTCTTCCTGTTTCCTTGTTTGATTTGTGTTCAGTTTTTGACGGAATGTCCACTGGGCCATCTTACCACTAAATCTGAGCGGGGTGAGATGGGGAGTCTCCCTTGTTAGCAGCAGTCTACCGCTTGTCGATGGAGGAACGAAGCGTGCCAAGTGACTGAAAACAATGCACAGGTCATTACTACAATGTGTTCGTCCACGAGACGCTGGTGCCCTGGTTGGTGCTGTGTTCCTTGACTTACCGAAGGCGTTGGATACAGTTCCGCCCTGTATCTTCAGCTCTGCAGACAGTAAAAATATCCAGCGCCAATACTACTTACCAAGGCGGCACACCACTGCGCTAACAGACCTTGTCTTCAATCTACCGTGCCTAAATGGGAACGGAAGGCCTCAAGTCTCTGCTAGCAGTGAACTTTTCCAGAGCTCCTTGGGAAGTGAGACAGAATCATTGACAGAGTGCATGTTCTGCTACATAAGCACTTATGAAAGGCAAGCCAGTCACAGCCCGCACGGTGGCAACTTTTACTATCACATTTTATTATTTTGAGAGATTGTTCGTCGTCGTGTTTGGGGGAGTAAGCTGTTTCTTCTCAGTAGAAGTTCCTTTTCCCTCTCGCACTCCCCAAAGCTTGCCAGAGTGCGAACTAAATATGGCGCTGTAACAACTCAGGTGGTAATTCTGAAATATAATACGAATAAATTAGCTGTTGCTACTAGCCACAAGGCCTTATTACCTAAATAAGAATGAAAGTAAGTTCGGCTGACCTTCATGTCAAAATCGAAGAGTGAAGCTACACATCTACTGACGTTTCACGCTTGATAATGATTGTACAGTGAAGCACAGTAAAACCTTTGTTACCACCAAACTTTAAGCTCACAATACACCAAAGAAACTTTGATGCTTCGATTACCCTAATTAATTTACACAGATGCTACTTCTATGATAAATATTTGTACTGGCAAAAACAACCTGTTATTATTATTCATGCGGTTTGCATGGTAATTTCACATTCTTATATAAATGGATAAATGTGCATAAAATATATACTATAAAAACATAAATCGCAGAAAAACACGCACTCCAAGATTTTACGTCTGAATACCGGGATCTCTTCATCAACCCACAGATGTTGGTGTCCACAAATGAGGTTCACAAAGTCCACCACGAAATTTTCGTAACGGACACTCTTCAGTAGTTTGCACAGCGACCGCACAGTCGCACGTAGAGGCATCCTTGAACACCCACTTATATAAATAGCACCACACTTTCCGTCACCTGTGTGGAATCGATTCAGAGTTATCCATAGTTTCCAGGGAACACCAAATCCATTTATACTTTTTGTAGAATCAGTAATAAGTCGAGAAGTTGCAGGAGGAAACTTCTTGCAAATATGTGTCCATTCTTGACACGCATCGTAAATAAGAGGCGCAGTTTGAATTCTCCAGGGTCGTTTCCTGGATTTATGTCTGCTGGCAGGTATATTCTGTAGCTGGTTAGAGAGAATTGACTTCGGACAATTGCACACTTTTGAAACTCTATTACAGCTGCCGTTTGTCGTCCGATTGGTGGTGCTGCACTATCACATAATCCAGTTAGTTGCGTAAGTGGTGTTGATTTAATAGGGCCACTAATTATTCTCATTGCCTGATTTAGCTTAACATCAGTTTTGCATCCATGTGCATTGTTTTTCCACACTGGAGCACAATGAATCACTGGCTAATCCTTCCAGCTGTTGCTGCAACATAGCAAACACGCTCACTACAAACATCCTATTAATAGTTCACATGATAATGAACTCATCCTTGTGTGTAGCCCCTGGGACACATCCATCCTTTAGAAAACTGAAGCCAAACGTGAAGTCCTATCCCACGGTTTCTAGCAAGCTGCCGTCCTTATTGCACTCCACTGCCCGATTTCGAACAGAGCCAATAGACTATCTCCAGCCACTCTCCCTCCCCCTTCTCCACCACAGCCAGGCATCTTATCCTGGTTGAATATCAACTATATTTCATCACTTTTGAGATATTGGTCTCCCTTTAACAGAAGTCTTTATTCTTACGTTTTTTCAACTCTCTTATTGTACCAATGCTAAGTACTTATAATTTTAGGACTTGAGATTTCGTTCCACGGTCCGGTCCCACGGTTACGCTGTCCATAAGAAAATCTCCATCCTCTCGGGAACTAGCAGCCAGGTGTAAATGTCCACTCGTCTAGCAACAGCTTTTTCGAGAAAAACATCTCTGCAATATTCTGCCCTCAGGCTGGCCGCAAGTTGTTGTCAGCAGACTAGCTCCATAGGTGCTATGTGTGTCCTGGCCATATCCTGCGATCTCGTTACTTTGTAGTTTATTTATATCAAATTCCTGATTTCTTGTGCAAGACATTCGTGCTTTTTTCTTAAAACTCTCTTTAAACTTTAATTGTTGAACGTACTGCTGCAATTATATCTGTATTTTATTTTTTTTATTCAGTGTGTGGTGTGCAGCCTTCGCTAGCCACCACCTGGCAAGACTGTTAGGTGCGCTTGCCGCTCCCGGAAACCCACCTACACAAATGTTCTGGCCTTCTGAGCGGTCACATCCGGCAAACGCTGTATCTTTGATCTGCAAGGCGGCATTTCTCGCTAGTGATAGCCGCCCTACCCGGCACAGGAAACGCAGCGCGTAGAATCCGAATGCCTAACGTCCTCATTTCTACATCTGTATCTGTATCTGCATCTACATCTGTCCTCCGCAGGTCACCCTCCAGTGAGTGGTGGAGGATACTTCGTGCACCGATGTCGCTTCCCCCTTTTCCAGTTCCAGTCGCGTATGGTTCGCCGGAAGCCTCCACGTGGTCTCGAATTATAAGTCAGTCATTTACAACTTCGTTAGACCCCTGAGTGCAATCAGACATTAGGTAGTACGCCATCATCCACCCCCCCCCCTTGCCATCTGGCAGCGCTCCCCCCCCCCTTCCACACATTATGACAAACTTTAGCACCTAACTAAACTGTAGAATGACTTTGTGTGCCTGTGTCTGTCTGTGTGTGTGTGTGTGTGTGTGTGTGTGTGTGTGTGTGTGTGTGCGTGTGTGTGTGTGTGTCTGTCTGTCTGTCTGTTGGAATGAATGATGAAGCAATTTGCAGTGAGTCGCAAGTGTTACCCACAACTCCTCCTCAGATAAGAAAGAAGCTAACTGTTCAGAGTGAGGGAAGATACTTGTTACAGAACATACTTCCCCTGCATTACTCATCTCCATTGCTGCACTTGATTGACCTGCACACTGCTACCCCATTTAAAATCGAACAAGTTCAGACGTGTGCGCTATATTTACTGTTTGTGAATCATTTGATTTCAGCACCCCTCTTCTGAACGGGCACAAATTGGACGACTTCAGGTTGTTAATGCTTTGCGTCTAACCACTATAATAATAATAATAATAATAATAATAACATAACGTCTGAGAAAGGAAAGAAATAATAATAATAATAATAATAATAATAATAATAATGATAATACTGTGCGCGGTCTAGTGTAGTTACTGCTTTGTCGTGCTGTTAGTTAACTCATTTTCTGTTTCGAAGTGAGTAATGAATCAGTTTCCGGACGACTGCAGGTATTATGTTCAACACGGAGAAGACATTTTCTGAACATATTTAGCGTTTGTTTATATGACTTTTATCATCAGCAATGTTCAGGAGAAAGAGCAACATACGTGTGTAGTGGGTGGACTATGTGAACAACCTGTAATCTCCACCGGATTAATGCTACTGATTGAGAAAAAGTAATTATTGATAACTTACATAAACAATATCAGTCTCAAAAAATTGTGATAATAGTAAAGAATTCCTATTCCGAATTTTTCTTTTGTTTCCTTTACTGCTTGCTCAACATACAGATTGAATAACATTGGGGAGAGGCTACGTCCCTCTATCACTCCCTTCCCAACCACTGCTTACCTTTCATGTCCCTCGATTCTTGTAACTGCCATCTGGTTTCTGTACAAACTGTAAATAGCCTTTTGCTCCCTATATTTTACCCCTGCCACCTTCACAATTTGAAAGAGAGTATTCCAGTCAACATTGTCAAAAGCTTTCTCTAAGTCTACAAGTGCTTGAAACGTAGGTTTGTCTCTCCTTAATTTATTTTCTAAGATAAGTCGTAGGGTCAGTATTGCCTCGCGTGTTCCAACGTTTCTACGGATACCAAACTGATCTTCTCCGGGGTTTTCCATTCGTTCGAAAAGATTTCGTTTAAAATTTTGCAACCGTGAAATACCAAACTGATAGTTCGGTAACTTTCTGACTTATTAGAAATGGCATAATCGGCGAAATTTGTCAATAGCAGAAAATTAACAACTGTTATTTCGAAAATTTTATACGACTGTGGTACGTGCCCGGAGGAAAGTGACCCTAAGTGAGTTTCCAAGGTGCTGCGGCCTGGCGTATGCGAGCGAGATTCCGTGGGTTCGCCACTGTGCGACAGACGGCGGGGCCTCCGGCCGCGAGCTGATCCTGTCGCCCCTGCGGAAAGCCAGCGCGCGTGACACACTCCTGCCGCGGCCCTGCTGCCCTGATCCGATATTCGGCCCGAATCCGCCTCGTTCGCCGCGGCGCGTGTGTTTGCGCGCAGCCAGCACGTCTTCAGGTCTGGAACCGCGCCCCTCCCACTCAACCCCACCCCCCACGCCTCCCTGCCTCCTTCCTTGCCATCCCATTCTCCACTCTGCCTCACCCTCCACCCAACACACTCTCGATCTCTCCGCGTTACGAGTGCGCCCGCGCTCTCGCGATCTCCTTCCGAGATGTAGGCCGCCTATGTACGCCTCATAAAAATATCTGCTCGAAGGCGGCACGAAACAATAACCGTAAAGCTGCACGGCGGCGAACTCGCGAGCCCCCATTGAAAACAAATATTTGTAGCATTCGTAAGCGTCGTGAGACGTGTAGCGCCCCCTCCCGCCCTCCCTCCCCCAACCACCCTCTGCAGACTGTACTGCGACACTCCATTCGAGACGGCTTCGCAGTTATTTCGGCCGATCTGCTCCGCGGCGGGCGAATGCGACTTAACCGAGCGCCTCCGGCAGCTCGGAAAATACGAGTATGTACGCCATTGCCTTCTGGCGAAGAAAGATTTGTCCCGAACTGACTCCGCACTTCACTTCGGGCTTGTGGCGGCTTACATCACACGCTCCCTTAGAAAATTGGCTCAAGAAGTGCTCAGTGGGCTGAGAACCGGACGAGTGGATCATTCTGTCTTCCGGAGAAAATCTGTTGCTCGCAGCAAAAACTCCTTCACGCTGATCGATATTTATTTTTGAATATCTGGAGTTAGTTCCAATCCCTCTTTTCCAACAAATCAACGACAGGTCATTATCGTATGCGGATATCGAAAATGTTCCCGAATGAAAGCAGTTTGTTTTATTTATTATTACACCATTATGTAAAAAAACATCCACTTACTTACGTTTTCCAGAAATATTTCATTTTATAAAAGACATCGTCTTATATAAAAAAGACTAAAAAAATAAGAAAGAAAGAAACAAGAGTGTATTATTGAGAAACAGCTCAGTGTAGTAAATACATTCTTTTGATAATAAACAAAAAAAGAAAAAAAAGTTGGCAGAGCACTTGCCCCAAATAGGCAAAGGACCCGAGTTTGAGTCTCGGTCCGGCACACAGTTTTAATCTGTTAGGAAGTTTCATTTCAGCTCGCACTCCGCTGCAGAGTGAAAATCTTTTTTTGGAAACATTCCCCAGGCTGTGCGTAAGTCATGTCTCCGCAATGTCCTTTCTTCCAGGAGTCCTAGTTCTGCAAGGTTCGCGGGAGAGATTCTGTGAGGTTTGGAAGGTCGCAGACTAGGTACTGGCGGAATTAAGGATGTGAGGAAGGGTCGTGAGTCGTGCTTGGGAAGCTCAGTTGGTAGACCACTTGCCCGCGAAAGGCAAAGGTCCCGATTTCGAGTCTCGGCCCGGCACACAGTTTCAACCTGCCAGTAAGTTTCATAGAAAATGTTGTTGTAGTACTCAGTTCGAAGGCAGCTTTGATGCAGCTCTCCACGCTAGTCCGTTCTGTACAAGCGTCTTCATCATTTGAACTTCTGTAACTTCTATTTGAACGTGCTCGCTGTAGTCATGACAGCCTCCATGTGTATTTCTTACACCGTCCCCCGTACACGACTTCTCACCCTTACTGAACTGATGATTCGTTGATTCGTCAGGAACTCTCCATTGATCAGTTCCTTCTTTTAGTCAAGCTTTGTCATAAATTTCTTTTCTGCCCAGGTCAGTTCAGTATCTCCTCATTAATTATGAGATCCGCATATTTAATCTTCAGCATTCTTCTGTAGCATTACACCTGGAAAACTTCAATCCTCTTCTTGTGTGAACTATTTACGGTCACGTTCCATTTCTGCACTAGGTTACGCACCAGACAAATATCTTCAGGCGATACTACATAACACATTTATGTTAACTCCTTAACTGTTATAAAGTTTTTATTTTTAAGCAGTGATGCCATCACCGTCGTTACCATCCTTTTTCCATCTAGAGTGTAAATTTTCGGTCCCGGATCGATAAAAATCAGTTCGTTTTTCAGTAAAATACGTGGAGATGGCATTTTGAATATCATCCACATTTTGAAATTTTCTGCCTTTTAGAAAATGTTGTAGCGATCGGAATAAATGGAAATCCGATGATGCAATACTGGCGAGTGTGGTGGGTGAAACAGTACATCCAAAACTTAATTCATTAATTTTTTCCAAGGTACGTCTTTCGCAGTGCAGTATTGCATTATCTTGTTGCAGAAACCTTTTCTGTCGACGATCACTGGACACTTATCAATTAAAGAATGATTCACTAGATCCAATTGTTCATAGTAAGCATATGAGTTGCCAGCTTGCCTAGGTTTCAGCAGTTCAAAATGAAAAACCCCGTGAATACTCCACAAAACACACAAAAAGCGCCTTTCTGAAGTGTAAGCATGGCTTAGTTGTTCTTCGCGGCGATTCACTCAGAGAGACCCACAGCCTTTTGCGTTTGGGATTGTCATAAAGGCTACAGTTGTCATATTCAATGATAAATCATGCGATCAATAAACTTGCAAATAGTTGATCGGTTAGCTCTGTCTGTCGTTACTAATCTGTTCCAAATGTTCCTAGATGGTCGACCAAAGTTGCTTAAAGGTATTTGACGGTTCTACGGTTGTCTGATACGGATTTGTTTCCACTTCTATCCTTAACATGTCGTTTTCTAAAGTTGTTGGTCTTCCTGATCGATATAAGTCGGGAAGGTGAAAATTAACAAATCTGATCTTAGAAAACCATCTTTGGCATTTACGGCTGTCGAAGGCACTTCAACAAACATCACAAATGTTTATGGTAGCAACTGTTGAGTTATTACCCATGTGAAACGAGAAAAGCATGCAATGCCGAATATCTACTTCTTGTATTTAGCTGGATATCGCACCAGAAAACTGCAGAACAAGATTATTTAGAAGTAAACAAATCAGTGTAGCCTTGAAATATCTCTGGAATGACTCTGAAGCACACATTGAGCTGATAATGACAAACGAATATCGACATGTGCGGAAATGACATTACTTGCTGCAGCTGCTAATAAACGTTTAAAAATCGTGCATCTGTTAGAGAAAAACTAAAAAGGACGCTCTACTGAATAGTTGGTGCGTATACACGAACCCAAACAACATTGACAATTTTCGAGTAGCTGTAAAAAGTGTCTTCAGAAACAAATTCAGGTGACCGATCCACGGCTGGAACCATCATCCGGTGACTCGACCCAGTGGAGATATTGGGGCTACGACCATCCGCTAAGTCACCGGAGAAAACGATGATCTGGAGACTGACAGAGCAAAAGGGGAACTCCTCGCTGTGGACCCGGCAGTATTCGGGATGTTAAATTAGGAATTTAATATGGAGAGCGGTATTACTTTCCGATCCTCTTAATATTAATGCAATGACATGCACATCTCTTTAACCTTAACAGGTGGTGTCACTAGGCTGCGAGAGGGAATGTGAGCCATGACAGGATTAAATGAGATCGTTGGTTGAGCGGCTGTGGGCTGTTAGAATGGCCGCCCTGAACGTTTTTTGTGGGCGGTTTTCTACGCCACTGCATGCCACATGTTACACTCTGAAGCGAAGTTTGGGCTACTTTTAATCTTCGTGAAAGATTAAAACTGTGACTTCGAGCTCTGCACTGATTCCACATCTACATCTACGTCTACATCTACATCTACATACATACCCGAAAGCCTCCGTGGGGGTGCGTGGCTGGGGGTACCTTGTACCACTACTAATCGTTTCCTTTCCTGTTCTGCTCGAAAACAGAGCGAGGGAAAAACGACTGTTTGTATGCCTCCGTACGCGCCCTAATTCCTCATAAGTTATCTTCGTGATCCTTACCGAGCCCCACCTCGTTTTCCACGTCTCGTGAGATATTACCTAAAGACGTATGTCTTATAACAAATATTTCCATCGAAGTGGTCCACAGAAATACATCCATCTAAGAGGCCCATAGCATGGTCTAACCAATCATTCATATTTCTGGCCATAGAGCGTGTGATCAAATCCCTGAGCACCTCAACGATTGATTATTTCCTACGACCTTTTTCTAGTTTTCTCCTTTACGAATATGGGGAATCTTTTTTTCAACAATCTATGTAACCGGTGACACTATCCTCAGTAGGGTGTAGCTAGCTTTATGTTAGACCGTAAAAGAAATAAACACTTCATTGAAGATGGCGCACCAGCTGAAAATGAATAAATGATAAAGAATGAAAGCCAACAAAATCTGTCATAAAGTAAACTTTTTTTGTAGCTTTTTTTTGCAAAGCACAGAAGTCTGAAGAGCTGTAGTATCCAGAAGATGATTGTTTCAGTGTGTCATGAAATTTTATTTCTTCATTAACATTCGTTAGTTCCATCATGTTAGATTGCATTAAAGGCGTCGACGTGGGGGAACACTTATATGGTTTCATCAGGTCAGTAATGAACGGTTCGACCTTTATCAGTGAATTGTAATATTTCTCGCACTACATATTTTGGAAATTCTCTTCCAATTTTCAAGTTGTGTTAAGTTTAAGTATTTAGAAATTGAATCTTTAAATTAAATTTAACTGTAATAGGTATAGATGTACTACCTAAGTTCGTATGGAAATTTGTGCCAGATCGGGACACAAATCTGGATTTTCCGCTTATCGCCAGTGCTCGCCTTATCACTTAAGCTATCCGGGCACGGTCCCCTGAACGATCCAAACCTAACATATGTCACACAACGTGTCTATTCCTTCTCATAATTATTAAGTCATTTACCCACGCTCGCACATTTCGTGAGTCCCCTGCAGGTTTTAGAATCAAGACAACGAGGAGTCATACACTACACATGAAATGTATTCGCAGTTTCGAATATGGACAACCATCAGCAGTATAACGAAATCACAAAATGCCGGACTAGGACTCAAACCCGAATTTTCCATTTATCGCAAGCGGTCATCTATCCGAGCATTGAAACTGTAACTCGTCACTAAATATAAATATGAAATATTTAGATTAATCCCAGGAATTTGCCGTGTCAGCTATACATATAAGCATTCATGGGAACAACCCATAAATAGTCACCTGACAACACCTGAAGTTGGAAGACATAGCACGTAGAAAAACATGTAGTGTGAGGAATAAAGAAATTCAGTGGAAAACTTCCAACATTTTATTACTGGTTATCGAGGTTGTCATATTCCGTCAGGGATGATGGATAAGTGCCTCACTAAAATGAAAACAGACCTAGCGAGGTGGCGCAGTGGTTAGCACTTTGGACTCGCATTCGGGAGGACGATGGTTGAAACACGCGTCCGTGATTTCCCTAAATCGGTCCACGTAAATGCCGGGATGGTTCCTTTTAAATGTTTGTTTTGTTTAGACTCCCCACTGATTATGCGGAGAAATTCTTCGTTTCTTACCAGCTCACTTATTTTTCGGCGTTCTACCGTTACACCACAGATCGATTCCCTTCACTTTCGGTTTCTTCTAATCCACGATTCACTTCGATACCATTCTGTGCACTACACGTAAGTTGTTAGCGATATTTTTCTCGTATTAGGGCCTGCGTTTGATACATGTAGACTTGATCTCGGCGCTTGTCCTAATCTTCTTCTTATATCGTCCTTGTTTCGTCTAATGTACGAGAAATCAAACTTCCAGGCAGATTAAAACTGTGTGCCGGAGCGAGACTCGAACTCTGGACCTTTGCCTTTCGCGGTCAAGTGCTCTACCAACTGAGTTACCCAAGCACGACTCACGCCCCGTCCTCACAGCCTTACTTCTGTCAGTATCTCGTCTCCTACCTTCCAAACTTTACAGAAGCTCTCCTGCGAACCGGAAATCCTTTGCTTCATCTGCGACATAATCCCCAGCGTTGATGTGAAGTTCATCGCTTATCCCATTCCTGCTAAATCTCTTTTTTCATGTTTCTTTTGTTTAGACTCATTCTACAGGGTTTTTCCGTAAGAGCGTATAAAAAAATGACATATGTTTATAGACTTTTCAAACTCAGCGAAACCGGTAGACGAACTGTATATATACCTGTGGAGCCTGTTGGTCTGTTGGTAAAGAACGTACATCGAAGTCGCCAGGTCACGGGATCGATCTCGGTCGAACCATCGATTTTTTATTCTTTGTTTTAACCTAGACTTTACCTTTCAACGACGTGAGGAGTCACCGAAAATGACATGTGGTTGGATACCGGGATATGTTCGGGACACACAGGTCGCTAAAGTGGCATCCAATACAAAGAGTAGCGCCAGGCCCTTGATCCACACTTTAATTATCATCTGTATGCGTAACTAAGTTCGCACTTGTAAGAACCTTTTATATATCTGAGGGTGGTCTCTTGTTGGGTCTAAACTGATAGTTCTCATAAAGTGACACACAGCTATTGTGCTAAATTTTGGGTATCAAAAATTACAGATTGTTATTACATTAATAAGTGTCGTTTATTCCAAAAGACATGACACGAGGTTAAAAGTGCTCATACGTCGCTTCGGACATTCTAGCCTTGTTTGTGTCACAACCGGAATAAAAGCGTTTGGTTCGTGCGTGGAGTTGCCAGCTGCAGGCTTCTTTTCAAAGTAGCGCGACGCAGAGCGAAACTGGGTTAAAATCTGGTGTGGATGTAGCGAGAAGGAGAGAGGGTGGGTGGAGGGGAGGTGAGAGAGGGGGGGGGGGGAGGGGCAGCCAGAAAGGGCTGGCTGGCCTGGTCGCGGCCGCTTGTCGCCCGCGGTGACAGTTTTAATTTTCGGCCGTCGCGTTGGTAATCCTGCAGCTGCCGCCCCACCGCGGCCAGGCGACGTCTTCAGCGCCACTGCGTGGGCGGCGTGGGTGGCGGCTAACCGCGCGCGGCAAAATTTCAGGAATTTTTTAATCTTGGCCCGCACTTGCTGTGCGACGAGACATACACAAAGGAGCGGCCGCCGCGCAATTACCACCAGCTGCGCCGGAACCTGTCCGTCCGTTCGCCGGACCTGCAGCGGCGCACCGGCGGCGCTGCTTAACGGGTCGCGCCCACACGAGGCCAGATGCAGCGCTTAAAAGCTCGTAAAACACGGAGCGAGTGCGCGTGCCCAGCTGTAAATGTTGTGGGGGTCCCAGTCCCCGGACGACTTCTCGACGTTCAGTTAGCACTGTCTCCATACCACACTGTCCTGTCGACGTGCAATAACCACTCGTAGACGGAAGGTGGCAAAACTAGCATATCGGGGAAAAGTGGGGAACAATACAACCGGATGTCGTCGCAATGGGCAGCCCGTTAGCTACAGTTAAAGCCAGCCTGCTTATGGAGCACTTTGATGACACTGCCCTGGATTACGCCGACGACGCGTTCGTTGTCTGGACTCGTGGAGATGAAAAGCTTGGGCAGCTCTTGGACAACACGAAAAATACCCATAGCAACATCAAATCAAGATGGAGGTAGAAAGGGATGGTGCCTTCCCTTGGTGTTTCCGCCACAGTGTCACAGTGTTTATCGGAAACCCACCCACGCGGATCGATATCTACACGCTAACAGCTACCACTAACAGGCGCAGAAACGTTCTGTCTTCGACTCTCGGTCCGGCACACAGTTTTAATCTGCCAGGAAGTTTCAATGGCATCATTCTTCATCACCAAGTGATTTCCATATGTTTGGACCACTCAGAGACGCAATGGGAGGAAAGAAGATCCGTTCTGATGAACAGGTACGCCACGTGGTACATGAGTGGTTGCGCGGACTACCAAACGAGCGGCGCGGGGTTACCCGAGCGGTCTATTGCGTTGCAGTCATGGACTGTACGGCTGGTCCCGGCGGAGGTTCGAGTCCTCGCTCGAGCATGGGTGTGTGTGTTTGTCCTTAGAATAATTTAGGTTAAGTAGTGTGTAAGCTTAGGGACTGATGACCTTACCAGTCAAGTCCCATAAGTTTTCACACACGTTTAAACATTTGAACTACCAAAAGAATTTTTTTCTAAAGGAATTTATGCCCTTTGTAAGCGCTGGAGGACTTGCACTGAGCGTGGGGGAGATGATGTTGAAAAGTGATACAGCTTTGTACTACTTCTGCACAATAAATAATATTAAAAAAATTTAAGGTTTTCATTTGACTCACTCTCGTACGACGACGATAAATACAATCGGGCAGCATCTGTACTCCTCCGAGCCCACCGCATACGGATATTCAAAACTCCTGCTATCGATAATGAATATGTAAGACAACTATTCTTGTGAAAACGATAGTTCTGTGTTGACAACCGATAGTTGTTAATGATGTCATAGTTTCACAACGGACGTGCGCTTTTCCATTCGTTGCTTTGATCAGACACAAAATGAAAATTAAGAAGTATCCTACCGACAGCTCATGGCAACATTTTTCACAAAAAAGTGATATGATAGACATAGTATCATAAAACGGGCATTTTTTAGATCTTTGCTCATATTTTAGTATCTATATTTACATATACATCTGGGAGGCTACTCTGTAATTCACACTTTTGTGCCTGGCGGAGGGTTCTTCGAACCACTTTCAGACTATTTCTCTACCGTTCAGTTCCCTAATAGCACGCGGGAAAAAGGGAACACCTAAATCGTCCCGTGCGAGCTCTCCCTCCGAAGGTGGGAGTCAACAAAATACTTGCGTATTTGGATGAGGAAACTGGTTATTGAAATTTCGTGAAAAGTTTTCGCGGCAAAGGAAAACAACTCGTTTCAATAACTGCCGCCCAGCTAGCGTATCATATCTGTGATACTCTCTCCCGTCTATTGTAACAGTACAAAAAGAACTCCCTTTTTTGAACCTTTCGATGTCCTTCGTCATTCCGTCTGGTAAGAATGCCATACCACACAGCAATACTCCAGTGCAGGTCGACAAGGGCAGTGTAGGCATTTAGTTGATTTGTTGCATTTTATAGGTGTTTTGCCCAAAAAACTAATTCTTTGGTACCTTTTTTTCGCAATATTTTCTACGTAATGGTCCACGTTAAACTGTCCGTAATTGTTATCCCTAGGTCTTTACTAGAATCGACAACTTTTAAACTTGTGTGATTTACCTCGTAACTGTCCGTCCGCGGTAGCTGAGTGATCAGCGCGACAGAATGTCAATCCTAAGGGCCCGGGTTCGATTCCCGGCTAGGTCGGAGATTTTCTCCGCTCAGGGAATGGGTGTTGTGTTGCCCTAATCATCATCATTTCATACCCATCGACGCGCAAGTCGCCGAAGTGGCGTCAAATCGAAAGACTTTCACCCGGCGAACGGTCTACCCGACGGGAGGCACTGGTCACACGACATTTACATTTACCTTGTAACTGAAATTTAGCGAATTGTTTTTAGTACTGGTCTGGATGACATCACGCGGTTCAGTATTTCGATGCATACAGATATCTTGTTTCCAGCAATTACTGCAACCAGTCACCTTTTATTTCATTCTTGAATGTTTGTTTTCCATTACCGGTTTCGTATCGCCTAGCGATTCATTATCAGATGGTACACATGTATTGCACGTTTGCAGCATTGTAAGGCTCCTGTAGCTGTGGCAAGATGTAATAACAAAGCATATAAACACTGGATGTGGCCCGAATTATTGACATTATGAGATCGATTCAGTTGCTTTTAGTGAATCGATCTCAAAACGTGAATAATCCTCGCCACATTCAGTGTTTGCATGTTCCGTTTTTACATTTTGCCGCAGCTACACGACCCGCACATGCAGACATGCAAAAAATTTCTACCATCTGCTGATGAATCGTTAGGAGATTCGAAACCGGTAATGGAAAATAAAAACTGAAAAACAAAACAAAAGGCAACTGGTTGCAGCAGTTTCTGGAAACCTTTTTCCATCGCAGTCCTAGTGTTCCCCTTGCACAATGCACTCCGTCTTCAGGCCACAAGTGGCCTACCGGGACCATCCGACCGCCGTGTCATCCTCAGTGGAGGATGCGGATAGGAGGGGCGTGGGGTCAGCACACCGATCTCCCGGTCGTTATGATGGTATTCTTGACCGAAGCCGATACTATTCGGTCGAGTAGCTCCTCAATTGACATCACGAGGCTGAGTGCACCCTCCCCCCACTTGCACAATGGGTAAATGTTTTATTGTCTGGTTTATTTTGCAAATAGTTTTGGTCTTCTGATGACTCTACCACACGAAATTATTATTATTAGACGGTAAATGGCCCTATGATGTGTAAAGAATCCAAGAGATCAGTTTGGACTGTCTCCTAATCCGTCTATTTAGATTTTAGGACTTTCAGACGGCAACGCCACAAAGAGAGATATCGTACCGTAGTCTTATCAGTGAAAACAAAAATCACCTAGAATGAGGACTGTGCGGGCGAATGGAGAGACAATACCAGCCAGCTTTAACAGTGACAATAGATGGCTGTAGTGATGAGATTAGAGCACACAGTCACACATGATAGGGCACTGAGTGTCCAGAACGGGACAGGGTGTAATGCCGCCCCTCCCCTCCCCTCCCGCAGACGGCGACGGCTGCAGCTAATTAGCGGCCCTGACAGACGGACTGGCGGGCGAGCCTCAATAGGAGGCGGCGCGTGGTGTGGCGTGCTCCGGCCTAGCGGGGCATCCCCGCCGCCGGCGCTGTCGCTGTCGGCCTGTCGCGGGATTAGGCCGCAGAGCGCGGGGCTTCCCCGAGGCCGCCATTGTCAGGTCCGCCGGCGCACCGTTGCCGGGCACGCGGCAGGCGCCATTGTTTCCACAAGGCGGAGAGAAAATACAGCATGTGAGGACACTAGCAGAAGAATTCAGCCCACTGTATCTGATAGCCCGCTTTCCGCTTCGGCCACCGTATTTAGACAACTACGAGAGCAGTTTTTCTTGAGCTCCAGCACAATGGAGCACAGTTCCTGTGCAGAGTTGGCGTGCTCCGCGTTCCTGAAGTTGTGAAGCAGCCGCTGTGCGTGCGCTTTCAGAGTCTGACCTCGCTGGGATTACTTAACTTGTCCGGGGAGTCACTGGTAGCAATGGCGGTAGACGAGGAACGACGTAATCTCTCACAGTATTACAAAGAAACTTCCAACATAGCACGTTAGAAGTGGCTATCACATATACATCTACTGTTCACTCGACAAGGCTAACAGCGTACAGCCCCCCTACTAGTTGAATTTGTACTCTCAACAAGGTGGGATAATTCACTCCCAAGGCGTGCGCAGAGTAGTGTGCTGTTGAGACTCAAAGGTGCCTTTGGGACAACACCGTTGAAGACACGTAATTGGCATGTGACCATTAGATATTACTGTCAAACACAGGAGTGCTCTTTATTGGCTTTTTAAAGGTAATCTTCCCAAGATGAGAGAAATTACTGGACAGGGAATAACAACCAGAGGTAAAATTATGTGAGTAACAGAGAGACTGGGATAAGATCGTAACTACTAAAATGTAAACTTTCACGGCTGGAAATATCATGTCCATTATAATTATCCGGGCTGTTATGCCGTGGTCGGTTGATGAATTCTGAGGTGATTCCCAACGTTTCGTCTCCGACTGCGGGAGACATCTTCAAGGGGGTCCGTAGCTTGATGGAAGGTCCAACACACACACTGGCTCGCTACTGAAGAAATAAAAACGTGTAACCTCCTCCTCACTTATCGACCTTAATGACAGTGAAAAATTAAACCGCGTGTACCTAATGGAAATTTGGGAAAAGCAATCGTCACCGATCTGTCGGTAAAGAGGGAAGAAAGGGTTACATCTAAATGAAAGGAAAAATGCAAAATAACTGGTGGGAATTAATTTTGAAAAGGGGTAAAGTTAATAAAGAAAGTAAATGTGCGGCCGTTACGTTAACAATTAACTAGCGGTAATTAGATATTTGAGATTTGGGGGAAATTACGGTCGCCAGTCCTATGGACAATTACCATAGTAACTGAAAAGGAAAGGTTATTACACATATAATTAGCACTAGAAGCGTGGCAACTGAAGGTTGACAGGTGTAGTGTGAAAACTGAAAGTTTGTCAGAAGTAATAAATTTCGCTACACTCTGACTTAATTTAGCAAAAGAATTAATAAAACCGGAAAATTGAAAGTTAATTTAGTGACTGAAATTAATAGTGAGCTTTATTTTTGAAGCACATCGAAATTCAGTAAAATACGGTTAGTCTTGGGGTACCTCAACAATCATTTCAAAAGGTACTTGAATCTACGCAATTTAGAAATAAGAGATTTAACTTTGAACTTGAATTAAATGATTCTGAACAATTAACAATAGTAAAATTTAGAACGTACCAAGCTGAGCTGCAGTCACAGGTAATCTAAAATACGGTAACAAAACTCGCACTCTTAATTTGTGCTTGTGTAATCTAAATATTGTAACCAGCTATGAATACAGTTCTAAAACTTTACGTGCTACCAGTCTTCCTTGTTGGTTGATTGAAAGTTTGAAGTCGTCGATCGAGGAGGTGGCGACAGTCACTCATTGTCGGCCGTCGCTGTTGCAGAAGCTGGATGTTGGCGCGCCTTCTTCTTGACACTGTCACCAGGCGAAACGGGCTCTTGATGTGCGATAGCTAATGCTTCCCGTCCGCGACACCGTGTCAGAAACTATCATAGCAAGTCGAGCGCAATTACATGCTGCCAAACCCCGAAAGCGCGGCAACTCGCGGGAGCGTCACACAACACACCTGCTCCACTGCACTACTCCAGCCAGACTCTCTGCTCTGCCCGCGCTCCACTCGGCAAACACTACCAGAGATCCTAAACACTTTGGTTCCCCACACGACCTATCGAAGTAATCGTTCAATACCATAGTTTTCCCTAGGCCAGACCCAGCGTAAAAATACAAATAATATTTACAAAACAAACCAATTATACATCGAAATAAATGCATGTATATACAAATAGTAAAACAATTACAATATACAAAGACACAGAAATGTTATATCTTCAGGTAACAAAATAAGGAAAAAAATTTGCAGTGCAATAGATGGAAATAGGAGGATATGCATTTCCGGCGTTACACGTGCCCCACATTGTCTGAGGATGTTCGTGTAACCTACACAGACTCAGAAAATGTCCCAAAAAGGAAAAAAAAAAAAGTGGAAATGCATATGCTCAAAACATCAAGAAAATTTAGCATTTGTCTAATTAACCATAAACCAATTTTTAGACCATAATAATTGAGTGGAGACACTCCTAATCCTATTCCACTCTGTCATCTTGCACGTAATAAAACAAGTTGACAACATATTAAAATTCATAGAAAACATAGAAAATGGTTTAGCTATTCAAAAAACCAAAATTCCTAACAGTATCAAGAATTGGAATACTATTTACAAAATTAATCAGAGTACATGGTCATAAAAAACAGGTATATCAAAACACGCAAATTAATAATTAATTACATAGAATACACATTTTATATAACCTTTTCATGATTAATATTCTCGCCATGAGAGCCCGCTTAACGCTAAACAAGAAAATAATATACAGCAGATCGACGAAAACATAAATATTGACAGCAGAATTCTTTCACATCAGCTGTAACCTCCCCCTCACTTATCGACCTTAATGACAGTGAAAAATTAAACCGCGTGTACCTAATGGGAATTTGGGAAAAGCAATCGTCACCGAAGTTAATCTGTCGGTAAAGATGGAGGAAAGGGTTACATCTAAATGAAAGGAAAAATGCAAATGATATTGGTGGAAATTAATTTTGAGAAAAGGATAAAATTAATAAAGAAAGTAAATGTGCGGTCCTCACGTTAACAATTAATTGGCGTTAATTAGATATTTGAGATTTGGGGAAAATTACGGTCGCCAGTCCTATGGACAACTACTATAATAACTGAAAAAGAAGGGTTATTGCACATAGAATTAGCACTAAAAGCGTGGCAACTGAAGGTTGACACGTGTTGTGTGAAAACTGATTGTTTGTTAGAAGTAATAAATTTCGCTACACTCTGACTTAATTTAGCAAAAGACTTCCCGACGCGGAAATTAATCACTACAAAGAGGACGATCAGAAGCAACGAATATGTGGCCAACAACGTGCCAGCTATGGTAGAATAGGGAGAATGAATGAGAACTTGCAGGTGACTTGCACGGGTCCCACTGGTTGACCCCTCTTGATCAGCGGACGACGGCTCTAAGTCACCTGTTGCCCCATCTCACGGCTGACGATGGACTGCGGGATCGCTACACGAATAACAGGCCAAAATCGTCGAGATTCTCGATTCCCGATTCCCGGGATGGATGAGTTGTCTGTATACATAATTAAATTTGGACGGAACACATGGTGCGTGAATACTACTCGCATTTACCTGAATTTTTTACTGTTCTCCACTCTAAGGAGTTAAGAGGGTTGTTTTACGTCAAGTCCGTTACAGAGACTAGGTTATTTTCAGCCATTACCAGATCAGTTCCTTCACATAGTCGGACAGTGAGGTTGCCAACTGGGAATAAATGAGAGTTCCTTACTAGTTCCGGCATTTACCTCACAATCCAGGAACACCTCCCAAAATATTTCATTAGAACTAGGTGATTGGAGCTACTTTAATTTTTTTTCTGGGACTGTCCATTGTCCCATACAAAAATGAAAATTCCGTGTACGCATAGAGTGATAAGCCAAATCATTATGACCATTGTGCATCGCGAAGATAAACGCCGCACGGTGGCATATGTAAGTGGCGAATGGGGAATAATACTAGTCACCAAATAGTGAAATGTTGAAATTCACTGGCATAAGAGAATGTAGCAAAGGGCAGATTGTTAAGCCCCAGCACCTAGGAACGAACATCTCGTAAACAACAAGCTGGGAGGATGTTCAGGTACTACTGCCGTGAGAATCTATGGAAAGTGGTTGAAGGACGTTGAAATCACGAGTGGGTAGCGAGGCTTTGGACGTCCACACCTCATTGCAGAACGTGGTAATCGGAGTCTTACCAGCTCTGTACAGAAGAACAGGTGGCGAGCTATGGCAGATCTCACGACAGATAACAGTGCTGGTACGAGCACAAGTGTTTCGAAGCGCGCCGATGATCGCACGTTGTCGAATATGTTGATCCACAGCAGATGATCTCTGTGTCTTCCCAAGTTGGCCCAACAACATAGGCAGTTATGTTGGTAGCATCCAGGAATCTTCGAGGTTCAACAGAAACGTGTCGCCCGCTGGATTATTTCACGTTTCTTAGTCAAACAGATCGATGCTCATGTCCAGATACGCCATCATCCAAGTGAAGACTGCTCGAAACATGATCGTGCACCAAGAACTCACGTGGGTGGAGTTCGTATTATACAATGGGGGACATTCACCCCCGCTTCCAGAGGACCGGAGGTTGCAATCGAAAAGAGCATGACAGCTGTGGACTACGTGCACATTATTACACACAGCCTGCATCTCTTCACGCTTGATGTCTTTCCCGACAGTGATCACATCTTCCAGCAGGATAACTGTACATGTCACAAGGCCGTTGTTGGGCTATAGTAGTTTCAAGATCACAACTTTGAATTCATTTGATGTCTTGGCCACCACGTTAGCCTGTTATGAACCTATGTCCACGAACTACTGAACGGTAATTTATGGGAATTACGTGACTTGTGTGTAGACATCTGGTGAAATGTGCCACCAGAAAACTACCAAGGTGTTGACGAATCCATGCCACGCAGAATCGCAGCTCTGTTGCGCTTCAGTGTAGACCAACACACTATTAACCATTACCAAGTGGCCGTAACTTTTGTCTCATCAGAGTGAGTTGTGAATATATTTGTTGACCACAATACTATTGTGGTATCAATACCACCCCACAGTGTATCAAGGTTGGTAACGGAATGGCAAGCTTCTGTCTGACACCGATTGCAGCTGCACAGGATCTGGTAGACCCAATGATGGGCGTCTGCTGAGCCACACATCCAGCACCTCCGTAACACGAGCGGCCTCCTCCGCCGTGATATAGGACAGCTGGTGACAGCTGCTCAGCCCACTTGCTCTTGGAACCTTTGCAAAGTCATGCAGTAAGATTCATCCTAGTTCCTGTTGTATGAGCTGAGGTGTTTCTTGCTGCATTATTTGTAATGAAACTTTGTACTCTTGATGAAATACAAGTTAACCAAGTCTTCTGTTTGTTGTGTTAAATTCTACACAGACCATTTTTGCTCCTGACTAGCTTTCCTGCGACGACAGTTGTTGCACTATTGTGGAACCTACTCCTCCTTCCCATTGTGAACGAAGTCGCACACAACAATTATTGCACCTAGAAATGAGTGTGTTTCTGTTGGGGTATCGATAATTCACGAGGACTTGCTGAACAACTTGTTAACTTGATTGTTACCCAAGATTTTTTTTTTTTTTGTCGAAAGTTCCAATGGGGCCAAACTGTTGACGTCATTGGTCCCTAGGCTTACATCTATTTAATCTAACTTACGCTAAGGACAACACACACACACACACACACACACACACACACACACACACACACACACACACACACACGCGCGCGCGCGCGCGCGCGCGCCCACACACCCATGCCCGAAGAAGGACTCGAATCTCCGTCGGGGGGAGCCGCGCGAACCGTGACAAGGCGCCTTAAACCGTACGGCTACACCGGCAGGTACCCTAAAGACAGCCTGTGCTACCAGAATGTTCCAAAACTCTGCTCAAAATTGGATTTTTCTGGGGCTCAGACCTCGAGTTCTATGGGTGACAGAACGGTAGGGTCGAGTGTTTTGGTCAGCCCTTTGGCAAGGGCCATTTTAACATCAAACAAGAGTATCATCTTATTTTAACTATCCAAAAGTCAGGATCACAGTTTGAATATTACACATTTCTCCAGCTTGGGCAAATGGAGCAAATCGTAGGTCCTTTTTGTATTAGATGTGTTCTACGGTGCGGCTTACGGCGGTTATGGAGGTATCACTTAGTTCAGGGGCGGTTCCTCAGAAGAACCTTAAAAGCGGGTTTTTCACCATTGTTCCGTCGTCAGCAGAGGCTATCTGAACAATTAGCCGCAGAAAATTGCTAAAATTTTAATGATATATTCTCTAGGCATTTATCTAGAAGTGCCACCTTCTGCTTTGCAAAATTATCTATCCGTTTCCGAGAAACACATCAAAAACATGGTTTTTGGGTACCAAAACCAAGCCACGAATTACAAGACCGCTATGCGCAGCAAATAGTGTAACTGTTACGACATAATCCCAAGATCCCGAGCGCGAACAGCCTTGAAAATTTTATTGAGATCTTATCCGTCTCCGAGATACAGAGTCTCAAATATACGCTGTGTGTACACGTAGAAATACGCACATAATATCCGGTGCGGAGCGAAAACGTAGTTTGTAATGTAACGTAGCAGGGAGAAATATGCTGTTAAGTGTCTCAGTCATCACCAGGCGGTTCTCCATGTTGTAGTACTGAAGCACATGCAAAATTTTGTGCACGTAAAATCCAATTTTAGGTGTAAAATTAGTTTTGCTTGATTTCAGTTTCACGTAAGCAAACCATCCAAATTTTATTGACTCATAAAGTGACTTTCAAATGAATGGCACGCCATGCTGCAGCGGAGAAAAGAAGGGAATCAGCGCAGGGTTGATTCTAACGGAGCACTAAAAAGGCTAACATGCTTCTGTTTCCGAGACTGACTGAAAAGTGAGGTAGTATACGCACAGCTATCTGGGAATCATTCACAATCGGATACGTTGTCCTTGCTGTTGTTGTTGTGGTCCTCAGTCCTGAGACTGTTTGATGCAGCTCTCCATGTTACTCTATCCTGTGCAAGCTTCTTCATCTCCCAGTACCTACTGCAGCCTACATCTTTCTGAATCTGCTTAGTGTATTCATCTTTTGGTCTCCCTCTATGATTTTTACCATCCACTCTGCCCTCCAATACTAAATTGGTGATTCCTTGATGTCTCAGAACATGTCCTACCAACCGATCCCTTCTTCTAGTCAAGTTGTGCCACACGCTCCTCTTCTCCCCAATTCTATTCAATACCTCCTCATTAGTGATGTGATCTACCCATCTAATCTTCAGCATTCTTCTGTAGCACCACATTTCAAAAGCTTCTATTCTCTTCTTGTCTAAGCTACTTATCGTCCACGTTTCACTTCCATACATGACTACACTCCATACAAATACTTTCAGAAACGACTTCCTGACATTTAAACCTATACTCGATGTTAACAAATTTTTCTTCTTCACAAACGCTTTCCTTGCCATTGCCAGTCTACATTTTATATCCTCTCTACTTCGACCATCGTCAGTTATTTTGCTCCCCAAATAGCAAAACTCCTTTACTGCTTTAAGTGTCTCATTTCCTAATCTAATTCCCTCAGCATCACCCGACTTAATTCGACTGCATTCCATTATCCTCGTTTTGCTTTTGTTGATATTCATCTTATACCCTACTTTCAAGACACTGTCCATTCCGTTCAACTGCTCTTCCAAGTCCTTTGCTGTCTCTGACAGAATTACAATGTCATCGGCGAACCTCAAAGTTTTTATTTCTTCTCCATGGATTTTAATACCTACTCCGAACTTTTCTTTTGTTTCCTTTACTGCTTGCTCAATATACAGATTGAATAACATCGGGGAGAGGCTACAACCCTGTCCCACTCCCTTCCCAACCACTGCTTCATGTCCCTCGACTCTTATAACTGCCATCTGCTTTCTGTACAAATTGTAAATAGCCTTTCGCTCCCTGTATTTTACCCCTGCCACCTTCAGAATTTGAAATAGAGTATTCCTGTCAACATTGTCAAAAGCTTTCTCTAAGTCTACAAATGCTAGAAACGTAGGTTTGCCTTTCCTTAATCTTTTTTCTAAGATAAGTCGTAGGGTCAGTATTGTCTCACGTGTTCCAACATTTCTACGGAATCCAAACTGATCTTCCCCGAGGTCGGCTTCTATCAGTTTTTCCATTCGTCTGTAAAGAATTCGCGTTAGTATTTTGCAGCTGTGACTTATTAAACTGATAGTTCGGTAATTTTCACATATGTCAACACCTGTTTTCTTTGGGATTGGAATTATTATATTCTTCTTGAAGTCTGAGGGTATTTAGCCTGACTCATACATCTTGCTCACCAGACGGTAGAGTTTTGTCAGGACTGGCTCTCCCAAGGCTGTCAGTAGTTCTAATGGAATGTTGTCTACTCCGGGGGTCTTGTTTCGACTCAGGTCTTTCAGTGCTCTGTCAAACTCCTCACGCAGTATCGTATCTCCCATTTCATCTTCATCTACATCCTCTTCCATTTCCATAATATTGTCTTCAAGTACATCGCTCTTGTATAGACCCTCTATATACTCTTTCCACCTTTCTGCTTTCCCTTCTTTGCTTAGAACTGGGTTTCCATCTGAGCTCTTGATGTTCATGCAAGTGGTTCTCCTTTCTCCAAAGGTCTCTTTAATTTTCACGTTCTCCTTAAGCACCACTGTTGTTGTTTATGGAACTTCACCACGTGTTTCCGATAACGGCCACGGGGGACCAAGTGCAATAATACTGCGGTCAGGTAGTGCGTGTGTTTCATTGGACGGAGGGTGTTATCGACGCTAACCCTTCAGTCTTACTGGATGTATGGTAACAGTCGATGTGAGTAGATTGCGGGAAATGTATATTGCCTGTATGGGCAGAAAGGCATAAGCAGTGAACACAGAGGTACAATCACGCTCTGAGTGCGCAAACACGAGCAAGGTTTCGGAGGCGGTGTGGACGGGCATGAAGGCAGCCACTGTGGACATGAGGTCCAGTAACGCACAGGCGGCGGCGGCGGCCGGGCGTCGGAAAGTGATCAAGGGTAGCGGGGGCGGGTCCCAGTTCCGCTTTAGTGCGCCTGTTAAAATCTGGCTGGTAGCACCGCGCCGGTATAACTTAGGTCTGGCGGGCCTTTATCGCGGCAATAAAGCACTTTATTACACGCTTTTGACGGAGTTACGATGACAACAGCCTCCGGGCAATAACTTGAGCGCGCGCCCGCGCACACACACACACACACGTGCACGCGCCTAACCACACCGGGCCTGCACCGCTTCAATCAGTCGGCAGCGTTCACTCCGGCCAGACGAGACAAGCTTTAGTGCGTCGCGGCGCCGCTGAGCGCGCTTTATCTGCCGTCCTTCACGCGCCAGATTTCCGGCTGTATCTGCCCTTCAAAAAGCGGACCGCCCACTAAAACGAGAGCCAAGGCGCGGCCTTTGCGTGCACATAAAAGTGTGTTCGATAAACCGTAAACGGCGCCGGCGAATACGAGAAATCGAGAGCTCGGCGGATATGGGCGTGCGCGGCGGGAACCCGTTCCGCAATACCGGGGAGAGCGTGAAAGTCGGGGCCATCTTGCGGAGAACGTAGTGTGGGCGGAACCGGCTAGCAGGATTCCATCAGCACAGACTGTTACACGAAAAAAAAAAGAAACAAGCTTACATTCTCAGAGCATTTGTGTGTTTTCATCCTAGATAGGAGGAATACACTTTGCCACTAAAGAGGAATCGATTATTTCCGCGGAAATATGCCACAATTAGAGTGTTGCCTGTGTAGCTGTAACCGTAAACGTTTTCCTCTTTCGGTTTCTTATTTGTTAGGAGAAAGGTAAAGATTTCCGCTTCTTTCTATCTTCTGGCTGAAAATACAGTGACGGAGAAAATTCACAACACCAAGAAGGAATTGTGCGACATAAACGAAATCTGGTAGGCATGTCAGAGATGATTACTTTTCACATTTCGCACCAGTCGACCGGATAATTTCACACACGCGCTATTAACTTTGAAATGATAAAAACTACACTTCCAATTGGAATTTCTCGACAAGTGTGGGGTGTGTACGGTAAGACCTTCGGTACACACACCATCAGATTATTTGACTTGTCGCTCTAACGAAATAGGCGAGTGTCAGGAAAATGTCTCGTGGTCTTATCGTGCCGTGTTTATCTTCTGCCGTTAGGTCACACGATAGAAATGCCACTTGCACTCTTAGAGTAGCAGATTGACGGTGACCAAATTTAAACAGAACTTGATTAACTTTCACACACATTTATTAAAATAATAAAAAGCATAGAAATTACTTAACTTGATTCTGGATGCTGTTTACAATTGACAATCTGAGGTTGCTTTGGTCTTGGTACGTTAATCTTATTCTCGCATATCTCTGATACTTGACAAAGTGTCTATACATTTATCTTCCTGGCTATGTACAGGAATATGATAATCTTACTAGGCGCACACTGAAACTTGACTATAGACTCGTACAGACAAATGTAGACTGATACAGACTAACGCAGACAAATGCAGACTCGTACAGACTAATGCAGACTGACTAATCGGAGGTCTGTACACTCGTTACAATACCTCGCGCGCTCAGGTATCACTGCGCGAGTGTGATCCGCGAGGAGAAAAGTGTTGTGACTTGGCAAGACAGCCGAGTCACTATGAGAGGAAGCCGAGAGGCACGCGCGTAAGCTCACGCAGACTGGCGTGAGGTCTGGAACATTACAAGGAAATGAGAACTTAGAAAAACGGACGCAGTTGCTGTAATACTTAACTTTAATCCATAATTGTAGAACATCTCTCTTGACTGTACATGCTTCAAGATAAATATCAATTGAATACGGCGCCTTGCTAGATCGTAGCAAATGACGTAGCTGAAGGCTATGCTAACTATCGTCTCGGCAAATGAGAGCGTAGTTGTCAGTGTAGCATCGCTAGCAAAGTCGTCTGTACAACTGGTGCGAGTGCTAGTAAGTCTCTCTAGACCTGCCGTGTGGCGGCGCTCTGTCTGCAATCACTGACAGTGGCGACACGCGGATCCGACGTATACTAACGGACCGCGGCCGATTTAAAGGCTACCACCTAGCAAGTGTCGTGTCTGGCAGTGACACCACAAAAAGATTCTACGTTAGCAGCAATCTCATTGGCTGCGTTACATATTAATACGCGGGTCGGCGGAAGCAGAATTTGGTCCGTCTCTATGGCAGCGCCATCTCGTAGTGCAGAGACAGACGAGTGCTGCGCCTGCGCTGTTGCGCTTAGCAGGGCGCGCTCTAGTGGGAAAGTTGTGTACGCGCTGACTACGCGGAACTATTTACACAACAACAAGTAATGCATCAAAACATTCAGGAGAGATCAAGTATTAATAAGAGATAATAATCCGAAAATGTCACTTTTTGTCCAATTCCGCCATACGTACCCCCCTTAAGACGGTTTCAGTTCAAATGTTTAACTCACACTTCTACTTGACAAACTGAATTAGGCATGACGCAATACAACTATTACGTAACAATTCGAAACGACTATAGCGAAACATTCATTTATCATTTAAGCACATTTGTTTGTGTTATCACTGAAACTTTAATTGTTTACATTATTCCAAAACAAAAAAGAACCCAGCACATCATGCGTTCAGAACAGTACTGATGCATTACAACAACGGCTCGATGCAGCGACAACCAACATTGTTATAGACATTGCACTTACGAAGTGTATTCTGGTCCACACTTTTAATCACACCTGGTATCTCTTCAATTTCTAGTGCAGCGGCCAGAATTCGTGCCAGCAGATCTTCCTCTGTCTCTACAGGAGTCTAGAAAATTATACTTTGCGTAAGATTCCACAAGAAGTAGTACACGTCATTTTATCTAAACATTCCATACCGGGACAAGCAGCTCTGGGACTTTTCCCTTTCCCTCAGCAGATGTGGACGCGTTACACATAGCAATTGAAACCGTCGTAGAACGGGAACTGCACGTTTCTGGACATGGGTTGCTGCTAAAATGTTGTGTGCTCAATCCCCTCTACACTTCCTAGAAGTTTCTAACGGGGATTTCCGAACACCTTATGTGGTTCAGGTTTCGAGTGCCAACAATGACAGTGGTGTGGATTCCTTACTACTGTAGAGTCGGCTTAGCATGATCCTTGACAGCTAGCAACACTGTTGCCAGCTCCGAACTGCGAAGCACAAACGACAACAAGGGAAAACAGTAGCCATTTGCAGAGCTGTGACAACAATGAGGCGTTGTCATAGAGACATTTACAAAATCGAGTTGCGTGAGTGGTTGAGGTAGGCACGAATTTGCCGTGCGGAGCCCACTGCAACTGTCAAGGATCAAAAACAGCTTTTCCGCAGAATACACCTGTTCCAGGACAAAAAGTAAATTAGGTCTACGTATACTAAAAAAATGCCACATGGAATTTCGTAGGATGCCTTTAATTACTGAAAAAAGAAACTGTTTTCCGGATAACTGAAATAAAAAACCGGATTACAAAATCAGATCTATGATGAACGCTATGAGCGACGGAAATATGAAGTAGAAAACCCTGCAGCGTATCTGTCCAATTGAAGAACTGCAACGACTGGAAATCTCATCCATTTTACATTTGCGATAAATCATTATTAAAAATACTGTTCTGCAGCCACTGTATTCTTCCGATTATTTCAAACTTTCGCTTTAACCGTGCATGCGTAACAGAAAACGTAGAAGTGTAAGTACCATTACAGTACGCATCGATTCCACGTCGTGAGCGGCGTAGAGTTTCGCAGTCTCAATCGTTCGTGAAACCTTCGCCTACTCCAGCCGTGAATTTTTACCATTTAGTCGTTTAAGTTCGCTTTCCCCGAAGAAATGTGTAAATTCGGAAATCCTTCCGTCGCACGACGCGCGAAGAGCTCAAATAATGCGAAACAATTTTTTTTAAATTAAAAAACGAATTCAAAATATTTCGAGTCGCGTGCCAGCAGGAAATTCATCCCTCTTCTTTCCAGATGCAAATCGAGCGAAGCTTTTTTATCTTTTTTTGTCCTTCCTGTCTCCTCCCCCTCCCCCTCCCCCGTTGCTCCTCGTCGGGGAATTTATTTCGTTCTCCGATGTAATGAATTCTCCGGAGCGTCACTTTTGTGGGACCCCGGCCCTCGCCGGCTCTCACTGGACTAATTACGTCGCCACTGACGCGCCACACGCGCACTCCGCACCGCAAGTGGACTTTTCACGGTGCGCGATTCACTCCGCGTTTCCCTCTCGCTCTCCGCACTGCACCCGAATCAGTGTAGTGCGTGCTGCGTGGCTGCCCGTCGCGTTACCGTCAAGCTTTTGTTCATCCACAAAAACGCTGGCATTCGTTCAAACTGCCCATTGTCAGATATTGGTGTCTTGCGAAACATTGTGGCGTTTGTGCCACACCGATGCCCACGTTTATTACATCTCTTGTTGTTGTGTTTTAATGCACAGTATAAGCTCGTGGTCGTGCGGTAGCGTTCTCGCTTCCCACGCCCGGGTTCCCGGGTTCGATTCCCGGCGGGGTCAGGGATTTTCTCTGCCTCGTGATGGCTGGGTGTTGTGTGATGTCCTTAGGTTAGTTAGCTTTAAGTAGTTCTAAGTTCTAGGGGACTGATGACCATAGATGTTAAGTCCCATAGTGCTCAGAGCCATTGGAACCATTTTTTTGTACAGTATAGGAAGATTTTACTGCGTGGGGCTATCGAGTAGGTAGGATCACAAGGCAGACTCATCAAACGAAGCGCCATGTGGTGACATAGCGTGCGGCCGAGCGAGCGAGAGCCTACGTGCGGCAACAGAGGCAGACGATAGGTATTCGCCTACAACGTTAGGCGTCAAGAAGCGAATCTACATTTATACTCCGCAAGCCACCCAACGGTGTGTGGCGGAGGGCACTTTACGTGCCACTGTCATTACCTCACTTTCCTGTTACAGTCGCGTGTGGTTCGCGGGAAGAACGACTGCCGGAAAGCCTCCGTGCGCGCTCGAATCTCTCTAATTTTACATTCGTGATCTCCTCGGGAGGTATAAGTAGGGGGAAGCAATATATTCGATACCTCATCCAGAAATGCACCCTCTCGAAACTTAGCGAGCAAGCTACACCGCGATGCAGAGCGCCTCTCTTGCAGAGTCTGCCACTTGAGTTTGCTAAACATCTCCGTAACGCTATCACGGTTACCAAATAACCCTGTGACGAAACGCGCCGCTCTTCTTTGGATCTTCTCTATCTCCTCTGTCAACCCGACCTGTTACGGATCCCACACAGATGAGCAATACTCAAGTATAGGTCGAACGAGTGTTTTGTAAGCCGCCTCCTTTGTTAATGGACTACATTTCTAAGGACTCTCCCAATGAAAACCTGCCACCCGCCTTACCAACAATTAATTTTATATGATTATTCCACTTCAAATCGTCCGCAAGCATACTCCCAGATATTTTACAGAAGTAACTGCTACCGGCGTTTGTTCCGCTATCATATAATCATACAATAAAGAATCCTTCTTTCTATGTATTCACAATATATTACATTTGTCTATGTTAAGGGTCAGTTGCCACTCCCTGCACCGATGCAGACCTTCCTGCATTTCACTGCAATTTTCTAATGCTGCAACTTCTCTGTATACTACAGCATCATCCGTGAAAAGCCGCATGGAACTTCCGACACTATCTTCCAGGTCATTTATGTATATTGTGAAAAGTAATGGTCCCATAACACTCTTCTGTTGCACGCCATCCAGAGGTTACTTTAACGTCTGTAGACGTCTCTCCATTGAGAACAACATGCTGTGTTCTGTTTGCTAAAAGCTCTTCAATCCAGCCACACAGCTGGCCTGATATTCCGTAGGCTCTTATTTTGTTTATCAGGCGACAGTGCGGAACTGTATCGAACGCCTTCCGGAAGTCAAGGAAAATGGCATCTACCTGGGAGCCTGTATCTAATATTTTCTGGGTCTCATGAACAAATAAAGCGAGTTGGGTCTCGCACGATCTCTGTTTCCGGAATCCATGTTGATTCCTACAGATTAAATTCTGGGTTTCCAGATATGACATGATTCGCGAGCAAAAAACATGTTCGAAAATTCCTCAACAGATCGTTGTCAGAGATATAGGCCTATAGTTTTCTGCATCTGCTCGACGACCCTTCTTCAAGACTGGAACTACCTGTGCTCTTTTCCAATCATTTGGAACCTTCCGTTCCTCTAGAGACTTGCGGTACCCGGCTTATAACATTATGTGATTGCCTTATCATTTTAAATGATTCACTAATCGAGCAGTCGCTCGGCAACAGCTACAGTTAGCAAATAATGTTGCGAGAATGTAAAAGGTGAACGACCTGTGACGTAACTTGTTTATTGTTGAAGCGCCGTCAGAGATGCAGTGAGTTATTGACTTTGAAAACCGCGGCGCGAGAAACGGACAGAAGAAGAACACTTTTACACATTCTTTTGATGTCCGAGATATTGTCGATGAACAGTTACTCAGTTACTCATTCTTCTCTTGTCTCCTGTGACTTGAGTCGGGCGCGCATGTCTTGCCGCCGTATTATTATCGTTAAAAATATTATTTTAGTGTAAAGTAAAAGTGCAATACTGAAACTGCAATACTGCATAGCAGTAGATTTGTTGTGCGACGTGTATGTGAAAACGTCAAAGGAATTATTTTCATTACGAGAAGAGAAGTGCCAGTCAAAACGGCATCCATGTTAAATCCTTCATTGCAGTGTAAGTTCATTCAGAGTTAAATGGAACTGGTGTATGGACTATTTATTTAATATAGAATCTATGTCTCACTCCTTCATGAAGTTATTTAATTTTCTTTATGTTTCTGCCAAATAGAGAGTTCACAGTCACGAATTCTTTCGTCGAAATCGGACGGAAGTTTCATGCGGCGAAATATTTTCTCCGCGCCATATTGTACTGGTAAATGCATGATAAACTACGGTCCCTTAGGAAATTCATGTTGAGCTATCCAAAAATGATTATATTTTGAATAGGCATTTACTCTCCTCTGCAATGCAACTTCCGACTGATCAGACGATCCAACAAGAAACAGCCGCACACGGTCGGCATTCGCAAATATATTTCCACCGCTGATTATAGCTATATGTTACAGCACAAAAGTAAACATATTGTTATATTTAGCGACTACGAACGGGGACATTTATAACTGTATGTTTATCTATACACATTACGTAAACATATCGTTATAGGCTGTTAGAAGGGGGGCAAGTTCTTTCACGTACTCTGTGTAGAATCGAATTGGTATCCCGTCAGGTCCAGTGGACTATCCCCTGTTGAGTGATTTCAGTTGCTTTTCTATTCCTTGGACACCTATTTCGATGTCAGCCATTTTTTCGTTCGTGCGAGGATTTAGAGAAGGAACTGCAGTGCGGTCTTCCTCTGTGAAACGGCTTTGGAAAAAGGTGTTTAGTATTTCAGCTTTATGTTTGTCATCCTCTGTTTCAATGCCATCATCACCCCCGAGTGTCTGGATATGCTGTTTCGATCCACTTACTGATTTAACGTAAAGACCAGAACTTCCTAGGATTTTCTGTCACGTCGGTACACAGAATTTTACTTTCGAATTCTCTGAACGCTTCACAGATAGCCCTCCTTACGCTAACTTTGACATCGTTTAGCTCCTGTTTGTCTGACAGGTTTAGGCTGCGTTTAAACTTGGAGTGAAGCTCTCTTTGCTTTCGCAGTAGTTTCCTTTGTTGTTGAACCACGGTGGGTTTTTACTGTTAAAAAAGTAACACAGGGCTCCAACCCTGCTGATGACATTACTTGCGCTGAGAACTTTTTAATAATAGTTCCAATATCACTCAGTTTATTGCAGTGTTTGTTCCTGTCAGTGCTTACTGATATAAAGGATTGACCAATTACAAGTGTGCCCTGAGAGGACAGGCGTTAAACTGGCCAGACTGCTAAGACGGCTCACTACTAGTCTACGATCGGTTTCCGTGGAGGTAATACACGAATCCGCGAATAAAATCTGATCTCACGTAAAGACAGAACAGTTTGTTGAAAAATTGCCACAGATGACGTACTTGTGCGATGTTGTATTAATCCAAAGCGATCTACGATCGGGTTTCGAGGTGGTAACACGCGAACTAGCGTGTGAAGTACAACCATGCGTAAAGGCGAAATAAATTTTTAAAATTGCCTCGGAGTGCATATTTGTGCAGTATCACGTGGACTCTTAAGATCTTGTGAAGTTAATGATTAATGACCGAGTTTCGTATTTCGAATATTAACGATAGACTGCCTCTAGAAACTGTTTTACTAATTCTGCGATTGGACAAAGAAAAGAGAATTAGTGGCATTCTAACATTTTACGATTGTCATTATGCTTACCATTGAAACCTACTCACTCCCTACTATTTATTGCACAGGCGTTAAGAGCTCGCAACTGACGGAGAAGAAACCAACTGGGGCAACGTCTACGAGACGTGAGGTAACCAAGATGACTCCAGTTCAGTTACGAGAAGTGAGGGGCGTTAGAGTACGAGGAGAGGGGATCCCTTCTGAACAGTACATTACAAGGCGTACCAGATATGTTCAATACTGTTATGTCTGGCGAGTTCGGTAGCCAACGAAAGTGTCTAAACTCAAGAGTGTTTCTGGAGTCACTCTATAGCAATTCTGGACGTGTGGGTTGTCGCATTGTCCTGCTGGAATTGCCCAAGTCCGCCGGAATGCACAACTGATATGAATGGATGTAGGTGACCACACAGGATGCTTACGTACGTGCCACCTGTTAGAGTATCTAGACGTATCAGGGGTTCCATATCACTCCAACTGCACACGCTACACACCATTACAGAACCTCCACCAGCTTTAACAGTCCCCTGCTAACATGCAGGATGCAGTAATTAATGAGGTTGTCTCCATACACGTACGCGTCCATCCGCTCGATACAATTTGAAACGAGACTCGTCCGATCATACAACATGTTTTCAGTTATCAACAATCCAATGTCGGTGGTGAAGGGCTCAGGCTAGGCGTAAAGCTTTGTATCATGCAGTCATCAAGGTTACACGAGTGGGGCTTCGGCTCCGAAAGCCCATATCGATGATCTTTCGTTGGATAGTTCGCACGCTGACACTTGATGAAGGCCCAAAATTGAAATCTGCAGCAATTTGCGGAAGGGTTGCACTTTTGTCACGTTGAATGATTCTCTTCAGTCGTCGTTGGTCCTGTTCTTTCACCGGCCGCGGCGATGTCGGAGATTTGATATTTTACCGGATTCCTCGTATTCACGGTACACTCGCGACATGGTCGTACGGGAAAATCCCCGTTTCATCGCTACCTCGGAGATGCTGAGCACCATAGCTCGTCCACCGACTGTAACACCACGTTTAAATCACTTAAATCTTGATAACCTGCCATTGTAGCAACAGTAACCGATCTAGCTAGTGCGCCAGCCACTTATTGTCTTACATAGACGCTGCCGACAGCAGCGCCGTTTTCTGCCTGTTTACATACCTCTGTATTTGAATACGCATGCCTGTAATAGTTTCTTTGGCGCTTCAATGTAAAAGGAAAGTGTACGTAGAATGTCGCGGTCGCTAGATGGGTAGACGGCAGGGCAAGTGTGGTGGGAGTGGTAGCGGCGGGATTTACAGGCAGGCGGCGTAGGGGAAATGCCGTTCTAAACAGGAGCCTAGTCTCACATTTTCTGTAAATATTAAGTTGGGGGGGGGGGGGGGAGGGGGCTGTCCACGTCTACACTTGAGTGGTGGCCACTCAGAAAAATCTACTGCCACATCTGCTTTGGTTAGTATCTAAAAAGAATTTCGCCGAAAATGCAGCGATTTATTTCCGCCTGGATTGTTAACCATTTGTAACTTTCAGAGATACATCATCCGTGGCGAATTTTTAGTACAACTTACACATTTCTCTGGTTGCCATGTTAAAATTTGCTTCTTTTGCCAAAATACAGCGGAGGTTACACAATCTCACCTCACTAACAAGTTGTGAAGACACAATTACAAAACGATCCTGAAAAAGAGGTTTATTAGGTTTATTAAGGAATTGAGGAAAAGTAAGGTCAACAGCTTATGAAAAAGCCCATTCTCGGTACAAAATAAAAGTGTAATGTCTTCACTTATGTTGTTCAAAAACTCATAGCTTTTCTCGTTTCACCAACTATCGGTGGCCATTGAAAGTTACACTCCTTCATTGAAAAAGTCTGTAGTAAGTGAAATAATACCGTAGATAATTAAGTTTTGCATAGTACACATACGGCAAAATACTTGTCAAAATATTATTTCGATATCTCAAACCGTTTATGAAATATGAGGAATGCTGTGGATATTTTACTGTCGGTCATATCGCTGGCATGGCGCGATCGTAAATGAGAGTGCTATGTGAGATCAGTATTCTAGAGACTGGTGACAGATACAAACCTCCAGTCAAGTCTAAAGAAAAATTCAATATGTTACGTAAATTTCATAACCTGCAGCGTATTATGTAATAAGCACCAAACGTAAAATCACAATGATCTCTATTTTTCATCACAAACTTTTTCAAATTTCGCGCAGTGTCTTACTTCCACATAAATATCACAGTAACTGTGGTCATTAACGAAATGATGGGCACGCCATCATGAAATGGCGTATAAAGCTACAAGTAAAGGAAAAATTAATTTTTTTATACCGAATAGTTTTTGTAAAATCGTTTGAGAAAGGCTGCAGGGCGTGCGCATCGATTCTGTGATCGCCGACCGGCCGGAAGGCGGCCGACACTGTCGGCCTCTTCCGAACAAACTAATGAACTGGTCACTGCGCATCGCCCACCGTATCCTGGGCGAGCTATACGTGTAAAGGCACGACGTCTCTGTCGTACAGTATTTAAATGACGTCATCATTGTGAGTCTACAAGCGTCTCAGAAGTTATAAGATACGCCCGACACTTAGTGGCTACAATGAAATGGGATAGAATTGAAGCATGGATTGAACACTTACAGGACTGTGTTAACATTGCACATGTTACAGTGGATCGTATTGTGTACGATATGTTAAACAATACAAATATTTTCACAATTACATTTTAAAAATCAAAGAGTAAATAGCTTTTTCTAAGAGTCGTTATTGTTCCACATTAGGGTCAATATTCTTTTAGGTGTGGCCTATGTATCGCTTGAGGTTAAAGCTAACACCATTCTAAATTTCTTCGAAACGCGTCCAGTCCTTTCAGTGTGAAGGAGTAACAAATATACTCACACACCATCTTTTGCATTTATAATGCGTATGGAATTACTCTGATGAACGTAGCCTAACTATAAAATCTGCCGAAGAAGTTATCACGTTCCTGAACATTTTCCTTATAAAATCAATGGAACAGGAACTTTACGCACTGTTTACAGCATGACTCTTCAGGTAAGCTTTCAGTCTTTTTTAATCATTACGTTGACAGTTAGTCAATAGATTCCATAACGATTCTGTCACCTGTTCCTGTCTATTGTTAGTCTCCAGGTGACCACTGGCTGCTCAAAATAATTTACAGAATTGTAAAATGCACAGGTGATCGTGTCGTAAATATATGTATTTCCAACTAAAAGACGAGTAACCGTAAGTAACATATTATTTATATAAAATTGTGGAGTGAACTGCTTCGATATTGATATATGCAGACGTCGACGGAACAGCTTCCATTCGACGTTATGGGGGAACAAAAGTGCAGAGGACTCAGACAATAAAATCCAGTGTCACCAAAATTATTTCCATTAGTCCTCAATGAGTTTTCAGAAATCGGAACGGTTTAACGAAGAACGAATACATGATAATGTGCCATACCTGGTCCACTCTCGTTTTGCTGGTGTTACAGAACTATTTGCCTTTAGTTCAAGTAAACTTCGACATTGACTGGAGCAGCTTAATGTAATTGAGGGCGAGAAAATGATTAACAAGTGAGCTGAAATATGGTGTAGCCAATTTAGAAAGAAAATAGTGTAAATTAATAATGAAATCACAGAATTAGTAGCTGTTATTTTTTAATTTTTATTTTTTGATTTTATCCTTATTTGCGACAATGACTGGATGGACAGAATAAAAAACTAACATAGGAGTAAAACTTGCCTGGCGCACTTTGATAAAATTAATAAGCATTTCCTAGTGTCAGTTTTCCATATCTAAAACGGAAAGTTTACCATCAGTGCTTGTTACTAGATTTGACGTTGACGTCAAATGCTGAACCATTAGAGAAAGGACTTTGATCGGACTGTGTGTTGGAAATGACTACAGGAGACTGGAGAACTAAACCAGATGAGCGAGGGGACTTACAGGAGTGGAAGACTGAGTTATTATCGTAACGCAAATTAAATGGAGGGACGTCAGTGGGGGGGTGGGGGGGTGGGGGGGGTGGGAACATGGACCCATTAGTATGGATATTAAATGGGGAAATAAAGTTGTTGTTGGGTTTTATAATATAAGTAAAGACCGAGGCGATAACGTATAGAAAACTGGATATCTGTTTTTCGAACAAATGCAGGAACAACGTGGATGAAAGTAGTTTTGCAAGGTCGTTCTCTACTGCTGTAATATGTTGCGTGTAACACGTGTTTGTGTACCGCATTTGCAGCTGCTGCATACACTTTATTGAGATACAGTTTTAGTTTCTCACTATATTGACCATCTTCTGGCATCTCATAATTATAAACGAAACACTTCGTGCCGTCAGTATCAAATCCTAAAAAACTGATAAAAATTCTTACAACACATTCCATACAAGCCAATAGGTGCTTACCAGACAAAAAGTAGTTTCTGATATTTTTGACACAGTTACCTTATTCTTGACTTAAACAGGCAATGATCAGTATTTATGTTGGACTAGCGACGCAGCCAGCTTCGAACGGATAGCACTAAGTATCTACGGCCAGACTTTCATATATAATCTTTATTCAAATACAGAAAACTTCCTCCGCAATCAGACCATCTATTAGCAAAAATCATACCAAAATCCCTACAGTAGTTTCTAGAATTAGCCTTCACACGTAGGCAGAGAAAAGCAGCAGGGGACTTCAAAAAATGGTTCAAATGGCTCTGAGCACTATGGGACTTAACTTCTGTGGTCATCAGTCCCCTAGAACTTAGAACTTCTTAAACCTAACTAACCTAAGGACATCACACACATCCATGCCCAAGGCACGATTCGAACCTGCGACCGTAGCAGTCGGGCGGTTCTGGACTGAGCGCCTTAACCGCGAGACCACCGCGGCCGGCAGCAGGGGACTTCAATTCACAATACACAGAAATTTTGGTCAAGCTTTGCTGCTATCGGAAGTTGCGGTGGCTGTTTACTGCTTTTGCCGCCAGATACTGCCACCTCTGTAGCTGCCACAAGATGTCACTCCAAAATGCCAGTTAGATATGGAACAGATAACTAATAACTTATGCACACGAACCTTACTCGTCAATCAGTCTGTCTGTCAGAGAAAACAGTATCCCAATCTGTACAGTAGCTATCTGTAAAGTAGTTCCTCAGATTAGTCGTAACGTACAAACTGTAAAACTTGTAAGTTATAATCTCTATAGGCAAAGATGTCATCAGAGTACTTAACTGGACGTAATTGGACTCCCGCTGTAAACACCTGTCGAAGTTCCCATCGTGACTGTTGGCGAAGTTCATTACCTGTAATGGCAAAAAAAATATATTTCACTTTTCTGGGGCCGTTGTATTGCACATTTACATTTACATTTAATTTAGATCGAATAAAGTGACCGCCAACAACGTAAGAACAGCTGCGTCTCTCATACAGCGACCACCAAATATAAAAACAAGCCACCGCAGTTACTTTTGGTGGTCACTTGTATGACAAATATAGCTGTTCTCACTCTGTTGGCTGTCATTTAGCCCGCTGCAAGTTACCCAGTAAATCTACAACCCTACAGCCCGCAGATAAGTTACGAAATTTTCATGAGTGAGTTAACCTGGACAGGTTAGTCATGTAGGCAGAATGTTTTGATGGGCACATACGTCCCTGACAGTGTGCATCATGTCACATTAACTTAATAGGGCTTGGAGTAGTGTGCAATGTGCCTTTGCAGCAGAAGTACATATGGGTCCAGTAATCAAAAGTCTGTTAGTAGCATAAAATAAAAATGCTCATTGATGCCTATTTAAATCAATAATAAGGATGTTATGTCTAATACATGCGAAAGCAAGATGCTAAAACGGTTTTTTGTTCTGTAAGTCCCCTTTGTCACATACGCAATGTATTTAACAATTTTATCAATATTTTACAGTCTGATGTTGGCATCATCGTCTGTTTTGTTTATAACTGAATGAGCCGGCAGAAAAATATGGTAACCCTAAATTTAGTAACGAATTGGCTGATCACCTCAACTGTTGTAAATTCGAATGCACCACAAGTTGATGACAAAAAATTACGCACGTTCCACTAGAAAGAACTGTCTTATATATGAATTTTTTTCGTTTTATTGCGTTTATGTTCCTGCCTTGAATTTAACGAAGCATGTAACAAGCAGTATCTAAAATATGTTCTTCTGGGTTAGCACATTGTTTCACCGACCCCTTCAATTATCCATGGCAGAAGATGGAGTGTCCAAGTGGACAGAAACTGACAGTCTTTTTAATAAAGTTTATGCAGCAGCTGATCGTGGTGCTTAAATGTAGTGAATGTAGTTGGCTGACGAAAATGTTTTCATCATCACCACCAGAAGAAGCAGCCAATTGACAGCCACTACTGAACAATGATGGTAACCCGAGTTTTGATAATCATCACCATTGGCTGGTTGCAGCAGAAACGTCTGCATCAGTTGTATGTATTCGACGCAATGTGATGGTTCTATGCATACGCACACCTTATCTGACGGTGCACTGGCGTACATATTTATGTATTGTGTATGATTAGAGAACAGAGGGTACCAGATAGTAGTAGGCGCCCGTGCTCAGCACTGAGACAATGAAGCTGTAGCAGTTAAATTCTAGATATTTAAATGTGCTTTCGGGTTCCTGGGTTTTATTTCTGGGGTAGTTTTTGTTATGGAGGAATATACTGTTGAAGTCGGTAATTTAATTTTGTTTCTTGTGGCTATGTGTGTTCATCATACAAGGGTGTAATTGTTAACATAATATTTGAGGCCTGGTATATTTGGTTATTTAAGGTTACATAGTTATCAAGAGTTTCGATAGGAGGGCCTTTTCATTTCTTGGAGGTAGTTTTTCGCAGAATTCTGTGGTTCATGTACAGTTGCAATTTGTCTGTGGTTAGCCTCTACCAGGTTGGTTTCACTTTTACCTGTAGGTTCTTACGTCACGTATACACGTTTGGCATACGTCTTTACACATTAAGGAACATTTTTAGTTCGATAATGTCTGATATTTGGGACCCTTTGTTAAATTTATAACTGTAGTACGTTGTGTTGTTTTGATGTCTTGGTTTGAAAGGCGTGGAAGTTGCATTTTAGATGTCCATTGTTTTTACATATGACGACAAGAATGTGTTTTGTTACTGTGTTTCAGGTTTATTTTGCGTTTATGTTTTATGCGCTTATACATTTCTGGAAAAAATGGAGGTATTGGCATACGTGCTGCGTTGGTACTTCGTAGAATATTACCTTAAGGTTTTTTTTAACTAATACAAAATACCATAATTTTATATGTTTGTTTTTGTCTAGTTTTCAAATATTGGCATTGTGTTATTGTTCTTTGGTACACGGGGCCTGAGGATGGCCGTAATGTGCCGCCGAAACTACTCGCGTGAGAAAATAAAGACATTACCAAGACACAGTTGTGGTGGTACTGTTTCTCATATGACGTACGTGTGTTATACAGTGTTTGTCTTTCAGAGAGTGGCAGAAATATGAGAACAGAGAGCTAATGCGAAGTCCCTGAAGAGCTCCTGCTTCAGGCATTATACTGAGAGCGCATCCCAAGCGCGTGTGCCGAGCGCGAGGTCACGCAAGTGTAATCACACTGAGCAAGCCTTCGACGCCAGTCGAGAGGCGTGCATATTTATGGCTCGGAGCAACTGCGTTAGGCGCCGCCAGAGAGCAGATAAAGCGCCCGAGTCGCCAGCCAGAGAAATGGAAACATGAATAAGTTAGCGCCAGCTGTCTCTCGCGTGATGAGCGACCCACCGGGTGACGCCACGTGAGGCGTCTCGAGCAGCGCGTGGAACAGACGCC
The DNA here is from genome assembly GCF_021461395.2 of Schistocerca americana. Lineage (NCBI taxonomy): Eukaryota > Metazoa > Arthropoda > Insecta > Orthoptera > Acrididae > Schistocerca > Schistocerca americana. The sequence continues at coordinate 630,007,614 of NC_060123.1, read as the reverse complement.
GCGGGCGGGAATGCGCCGGAGGCGTCGGGCCGCGATACGGCAAGGAACTGTCACCGTACTGAGCGAGTCTGCCTCATAAAGCTCTAACGCCGTTGTGTTCTAGATTCAAAGATGATCAAGTTACAAGCGTCCCGAAAAGTGTACGAAAGGCAGGCACCAAATGTGATGCCACAACCACAATAGGTGGCTATATCATGTTTTTACTTACAGAACCATTTACTAAGTTCAAAAATGGTTCAAATGGCTCTGAGCACTATGGGACTCAACTGCTGTGGTCATCAGTCCCCTAGAACTTAGAACTACTTAAACCTAACTAACCTAAGGACATCACACACATCCATGCCCCAGGCAGGATTCGAACCTGCGACCGTAGCAGTCGCACGGTTCCGGACTGCGCGCCTAGGACCGCGAGACCACCGCGGCCGGCATTTACTAAGTGTCGTGTACACTACTGGCCATTAAAATTGCTACACCACGAAGATGACGTGCTACAGATGCCAAATTTAACCGACAGGAAGAAGATGCTGTGATACGCAAATGATTAGCTTTTCAGAGCATTCACACAAGGTTGGCACCGGTGGCGACACCTACAACGTGCTGACATGAGGAAAGTTTCCAACCGATTTCTCATACACAAACAGAAGTTGACCGGCTTTCCCTGGTGAAACATTGTTGTTATGCCTCGTGTAAGGGACCGAGCGAGGTGGCGCAGTGGTTAGACACTGGACTCGCATTCGGGAGGACGACGGTTCAATCCCGCGTGCGGCCATCCAGATTTAGGTTTTCCGTGATTTCCCTAAATCACTCCAGGCCGGGATGGTTCTTCTGAAAGGGCACGGCCGTCTTCCTTACTCATCCTTCCCTAATCCGATGAGACCGATGACCTCGCTGTCTGGTCTTCTTCTCCAAAACAACCCTACCCTCGTGTAAGGAGGAGAAATGCGTACCATCACGTTTCCGACTTTGATAAAGGTCGGATTGTAGCCTATCGCGATCGCGTTGGTCGAGATCCAGTGACTGTTAGCAGAACATGGAATCGGTGGGTTCAGGAGGGTAATACGGAACGCCGTACTGGATCCCAACGGCCTCGTATCACTAGCAATCGAGATGACAGGCATCTTGTCAGCATGGCTGTAACGGATCGTGCAGCCACGTCTAGATCCAGCAGTCACCAGATGGGGACGTTTGCAAAACAACAACCATCTGCACGAACAGTTCGTCGTTTGCAGAAGCATAGACTATCAGCTCGGAGACCATGGCTGCGGTTACCCTTGACGCTGCATCACAGACAGGAGCGCCTGCGGTGGTGTACTCAATGACGAACCTGGGTGCACGAACGGCAAAACGTCATTTTTTCGGATGAATTCAGGTTCTGTTTACAGCATCATGATGGTCGCATCCGTGTTTGGCGAGATCGCGGTGAACGCACCTTGGAAGCGTGTATTCGTCATCGCCATACTGGCGCATCACCCGGCGTGATGGTATAGGGTGACATTGGTTACACGTCTCAGTCACCTCTTGTTCGCACTGACGACGGTTTGAACAGTGGACGCTACATTTCACATGTGTTACGACCCGTGGCTCTACCCTTAATTCGATCCCTGGTAACCCTACATTTCAGCGGGATAATGCACGATCGCATGTTGCAGGTCCTGTACGGGCCTTTCTGGATACAGAAAATGTTCGACTGCTGCCCTGGCCAGCACATTCTCCAGACCTCTCACCGATTGAAAACGTCTGGTCAATGGTGGCCGAGCAACTGACTCGTCACAATACGCCAGTCACTACTCTTGATGAACTGTGGTATCGTGTTGAAGCTGCATGGGCAGCTGTACCTGTACGCGCCATCCAAGCTCTGTTAAGACTCAATGCGCAGGCGTATCAAGGCTGTTATTACGGCCAGAGGTGGTTGCTCTGGGTACTGATTTATCAGGATATATGCACCCAAATTGCGTGAAAATGTAATCACATGTCAGTTCTGGTATAATATATTTGTCCAATGAATACCCGTTTATCATCTGCATTTCTTCTTGGTCTTGCAATTTTAATGGCCAGTAGTGTATAAACAAAGAGAAGGTAGGGTGGTAAAGTTAAGCGACTGTAGGAAGATACAAGACGACTTAGACCAAATTTCCAGTTGGTGTGATGAATGGCAGCTAGCCCTAAATGTGGAAAATGTAATGCGGATGAGTCCGAAGAACAAACTTGTAATGCACGGATACAGTATTACTAGTGTCCTGCTTGACACGGTCAAGTAATTTAAATATCTGCCCGTAACGTTGCAAAGCGATGTGAGGTGGAACAAGCATGTGAGAAGTGTAGTAGGGAAGACAAATTTTTGACTTCTGTTTATTTGGAGAATTTTAGGAAAGAGTGATTCACCTGTTAAGGATACTGCATATATGACGCTTATGCGACCTATTCTTGAGTTCTGCTCGATTGCTTGGGATCCGAACAGCGTCTGTTTGAAAGAAGGCGTCGAAGCAATTCAGAGGAGGGTTCTAGATTTGTTGCCGGTAGGTTCGAACAACAGGCAAGTGAACTCAGATGTTTCCCCTAGAGGGAAGGCGACGTCCTTTTTTTTTTTTTTTCGAGAAACACTGTTGAGAAAATGTAAAGGACCGGCATTTAAAGCTGAGTGCCGAACGGTTGTATTGCCGCCAACATAAATCGCACACAAAGACCACGAACATAAGATACGCGAAAATAGAGCTCATGTGTAGGCGTCCAGACAGTCGTTTTTCCCTCTCTCTATTTGCGAGTGGAACAGAAGGGGAAATGTTTGTATGAATTCCTAAGGGACCAAACTGCTGACGCCGTCGGTCCCTTTGCTTACACACTACTTAAACTAATTTGTGCTAAGAACATACACACACACACACACACACACACACACACACACACACACACACACACACACATACATAGACCCATGCCCGAGGGAGGACTCGAACCTCCGGCGGGAGGGGCCGCGCAAGCCGTGACAAGGCGCCTCAAACCGCGAGGCCACTCCACGCAGCGGAACAGGAAGGGGAATGACAAATAGTGGTACAAAGTACCCTCTACCACGCACCATACGGTGGCTTGCGGAGTATATATGTAGATTTAGATGTGAACTAAGTATCAACAATTTAAAGACCGGCGTCATGGAACTAAAAGGAAAAAAAAATATTGTGAGCTGAAAGTATTGGTCAAAGCTAGAAGAAAGTTCATATAATGATTTGTCTCGAAACAAATACCTTTTGAGATACAGGCAGTTTACCTGTGAGGAGTAATAAGATCACAGGACAAAGAATTGATCACCCCTAGAGAAATCATTATAAGCATCATTTAATACCGTGCAGTTCCGACTCTGGACTTGATAACCGCCTGGATTCAGTCAGGAAGGTTATGCAGGTTAAGGCACTCACTGGAGATTTCACCGAGCAGTTCCACCACACTTGCGGGGGTGCTAATGTTGGCGTCTTACCCGCTTTTCGAACACGTTCCACAGATTTTCTATCAGGTTCAAGTCGGGATATTTTAGAGGCCAGTGGGATTTATTAGGGTGGGGGGGGGGGGGGGGTGTTCAGTAAACCAGCCACATATTCTTCCAGCCCAATGAGCTTTGCTGTTTTTGTCTTTATGTCTCTGTGTGAGCAATGGCGTCTTTCGAGGTGAGCGACACATGATGTTCATTGAATGCAGTTCCTGTCGCAAAGTACTCTTGTTAACAAGTTGGGATGGACCTCCATTCCTTGTCTGAAGCAAGTGTCGGGTTTATAAGGGATTTTGTTCGCAAGCCGAGGAATAGGTCTCCGGTCCCTGTTATTGAGGATCTTTTTCCAAGCACAATTCTGACGTCGTGTTTCGTGCCCAAGCGTGTTACACCACTACTAGCAGGCAGGTTAAACAGTCTGCCGCGAAACACCAAGAAATGCAGAAACTTTACACGCCGTATAGCAATGGCCACAGCCAAACATTATTAATTCTTTTTTGCCCTCTGTCACGTCCTTACCCTGAACCGTGTTTCGGTACAATATCCGCTTGAAACATAAGTATCTCACTGATCGCTACTGCCTTATGCTCATGTAGAGGCATTGCGTTTGCGCCATCTGTAAAAGCTTAACTATTCATCTGTGCGTGCGTATGATTTGCAAATAAGGCACGATTTACAAGAGATGGCATAGTGAATTACGACAATATGCACGTGTAGGCAGATGTAAATCCCTGAGCATCGTGGAGGTGAGACATGATGTTCACTTCAGTGTCAGTGTATGGGAATGAATTGTCAGTGACATACAAGATCATACACTTTACCAAACAGATTAACAGATTAACAGATTCTTGGCATGAGTGGTTACTGCGCAATGAAATACCAGCGCTGTCGGAGACCTACACCCTTGCAGAAAGACAACGGGTGTGGTTCATGCAGGCCGGGGCACGACCCCATGTTCTAAGGGATCGTGCCACGGTATCTCACTACAACATTTCATTGGTGGTGGATATATTGATGAGTATGCCAAACCTCTCGAAAATGTGGTTCAAATGGCTCTGAGCACTATGGGACTCAACTGCTGAGGTCATTAGTCCCCTAGAACTTAGAACTAGTTGAACCTAACTAACCTAAGGACATCACAAACATCCATGCCCGAGGCAGGATTCGAACCTGCGACCGTAGCGGTCTTGCGGTTCCAGACTGCAGCGCCTTTAACCGCACGGCCACTTCGGCCGGCTCTCGAAAATGTGCACACAATACAGGAAAGTCTGATCAATATATGTGACGCAGTCAGAATGGAGCAAAGTGTACGTTAAAGAGTGCATAGTTCACTGCGAAGAAGCGATGAAGGATGTGTCCGTATCAGTGGATCTGCTTCAATACAGAGAACTGCCAAAGGTAAGAGTCTTTACAAACGCACTGTACTACATAAGTAATTTTTTATTGGTTTTAATTCTGAAAAGCTCCTTTCTGCAGAGAGTGGTAACAACGGTTCCCGTCAGCTCACCGAAGTTAGGCGCTTTTGGTCTTGGCTAGCACTTGGATGGGTGACAGTCCGAATCCGACGAGCGCTGTTGGCAAGATTGGAGCACTCAACCCTTGTGAGGACAATTGAGGAGCTACTTGAGAAGTAGCGGCTCCGATAACGAAAACTGACAACGGCCTGGAGAGCTGTGTTCTGACCACACGACCACATGCCCCTCCATATCCGAATCCTGGAGCACCTGTAGTCAGAGGATGACACCGTTGGGTCTTCTGAGGGATGTTCGGACGGAGGAGACAGTTTTTCTGCAGAGGCTGCACTTACTGCTGTCGTTAACAAAATTCAAAATGGCTCTGAGCACTATGCGACTTAACTTCTGAGGTCATCAGTCGCCTAGAACTTAGAACTACTTAAACCTAACTAACCTAAGGACATCACACACATCCATGCCCGAGGCAGGATTCGAACCTGCGACCGTAGCGGTCGCGCGGTTCCAGACTGAATCGCCTAGAACCGTTCGGCCACACCGGCCGGAAACAAAATTCAAATGAAAGTATAAGTATCTGGGCAAATTTCCTTTATTTTCTGTTATGTACTGCGTTAGCTGTCTCACATCTGCAGTGAAGTCGTGTAAATTTGGGATCATTATATGCAATTGTTCATATAATTCGTAAGGTTGGAAGTAACAGCACCTAATCCACTAGCAGGAGTGTGTATAAATCTTGAGAACTTTTTAATATATGATTTTTAGGAATAATTTTTTACTTACTTAGGTCACATAGAAAACCAAAATTTTTAAAATGTTGTTTTAAATATATAAATATTGAATTCATATTGCACAATATGGAATCAATCATGATGTTAAAGAAATGGTTTCGTATAGGCTGCCGGGAGACTAGACAGGTTATTCACTGCTTATCGTTTTGGCTAACGTTTTTGTATCTAAAATATTTTGGCAGATCGTAACTGATTTTCTCAATGATTTGACAAGTGTCAGACAAGTGTATTTATCGAACACAGTTTGTCGATAATCTACGATCCAATCATAAAATGTACGTAAATGTTAAAGAGCAATAATCCAATGGACTTGTACAGATTTCTGTGTTCTGCTTATACCACTAACACGCATTTGTTGATAACTTTACACGCGTTGAGAAAAATTTTAAACCATTTGGAATATCGTTATTTCCGCAGATTGCAAGAGACGTAAGCATGCCTCTGATGTGATCGAACGGATTTTTTGTATTTTGTGAAAAACAATGTAATTTCGGCTTTGTTAATGTGAAAAATCAAAAGACTGTATGATATACTGAAATGTAAAAAAATATATTTACGTAAAGACAAAAATTCCGCAACAACAATCGTCAAATTTATTTAGATCAATCCAACCGTAAGGACCTAAAATGTGACATTTTCAGTGTATTGTAATCTTCGCTCCTCTCAAACCTTCATAAAAGACTAATATGGACAACAGATGGAATTAGGAAGGAAAGCAGACATTACATCTCGAAATCATAACGCAAATTTCTTGTATCGGAACACAAGCTGTTACTACCTTTTACCTTCTCCTCAGAGCGGATCACAAATAATAGACAAGAAAAAATAACAGAATAAGTTTCACAAAATTTGCATGTTTATTTGATACATCTGTGAACAGTTATTTGGCAAGCAGTTCCCTCGTTTAAATATTACAGTTCCGTCACATGTCCATACGGTCAAATATCAAATAGTATTGACGGCTTCAGCAAATATAAACTCTATAACTGTTCAAATGTACGAACACAGCGCTGCAATTAAATTACTTCTTTATTCCCTTGTTTGCGCAGTCAGTAATTATCCAGTTACGTGTGCTTGAATTACAGCGACCATCACTGCTAAGTGTTACTCCAAATAAGGGTGTTATTAATTCACCCACCGTTCAAACTTAGAGACCGAAGCCTTTAGAACGGTAGTATAGATAAGCGACAGTGACCAAACCAAATACACGAGTTCGGCGAAGGGGGGAAAAAAGGACGGAGAAGAACAAAGTGGCTGCGGAGTTAACATATGGTTATTCACAGAGAGAGAAAAAAAAAATCTGTTGGATGTGTTCCACCAACCGTGAAATCCACAAAATAGTAGCAAAAAACCCTCGCATATGTAACAAAGGGCAGCCCGTTTCGCGGGTAATTGCATTACACGTGAGTTGGCGCCGGCAACGTAAGTGGCCGGGGATCACAGGTGTTGGCCCAGGCAGAGGGGGTCCGTGGCTCTCTGAAGCTAACGAGGAAAAACGTGTGCCCGGGGTCCGGCCAGCGCTGATCCGCCGGCCTCAAGCCGCACCCCCCCCCCCCCTCCCCACGTCTCTGCTTCCCCATCCCCCTCCCCATCCCCTGAGGTCCCTACGCGCTTACTTATTCTCGGTGCTTAAGCCAAAGGGAAGACGCAGCTCCACATATCCCCACAAACGGAGATGTATCGTCCGTGTTGTAAACGTTACGTACTACGTCAGAGATCGTTGTCTTGTATTGAACTGAAAAATATAATTCTTTTTTTTTCTCCTTTATTTACTCATGATACTGGTGGTTGATCTCTGTGACTGTCGATTCTGTTACTTGAGGAAATACTGCAACCACCCACGTTTTTAAGCTTCACTGATGCTAAGATACGTTTACCCTCATTCCGCGTACAACGGTTATTTCTTCATCATTTTGGACTAGATCAACATCAATATCCTGGCTTTGAGACAATCCAGTATTATAAACTAAGATGGTATCTGTTCTTTCGGACAGATACCATCCGAAAGAACAGACACCATCGGTGACCATGCAGCTCGTTAGAATGAAATTACAATGAAATGAACACCCTTAGCTGCTTGCAGGCGTTGACATACGTCAACGGGGACACATGAAAATGTGTGCCCCGACCGGGACTCGAACCTGGGATCTCCTGCTTACATGGCAGACGCTCTATACATCTGAGCCACCGAGGACAGAGAGGAGAGCACGACTGCAGGGATTTATCTCTGGAACGCCTCCCGCGAAACCCACATTCTCAACGTATTGTCCCGTACTACATTCGTAGTGCCCCTTCTTCTGTGCGAATGCACAAACAGTGCCCGAACTCTCACGGGAATCGGTAACGCGCCGCGAGTAATGAGTATAATGGGCAGGAGCACTACGAATGTAGTGGGATACAATACGTTGAGAATGTGGGTTTCGCGGGAGGCGGGCCAGAGATAAATCCCTGCAGTCGCGCTATCCTCTGTGTCCTCACTGGGTCAGATGGACAGCCGGCAAGGTAGCTCAGCTTGTTCGGTCAGAGAGCTGGTTGGCGTCTGTAATAAAAAACTGAGTGGAAGGATCAACAAACGAACTTTAATGGATGTCATGTGAATTCCGCAACGACCAAACACAACGAACAAAATGAAAAAAAAAAAAAGATGGATAGAGCGTCTGCCATGTAAGCAGGAGATCCTGGGTTCGAGTCCTGGTTGGGGCACACATTTTCATCTATCCCCGTTGAAGTATGTCAACGCCTATAAGCAGCTAAGGGTGTTCATTTCATTGTAAATCCAGTATTATATGTAAAATATGGCACTTACTTTTGTAACACCCATGGAAATTCAGTTATCATTCTGTTAATGTCAGCTGCTCCAGTAGTTAAATAACCATTCAACATTTGCCCTAAAATATTCTAATAGTTATCATTTATCCAGTATGTTGGTGACTATTTATGCTCCACCACTAGTTCGTGGGTGATTTCTCGGAAAACCGCACAAAGAGGTTTTTGTGCTTTTTTCGTAGTCATCGACGGACCAAATCCCAACCGAGGATTCCAAGGCGCCTACGCACAGCAAATGACTGAAATTTTTGCAGCATATTACTAAGATCCCAATCTCCAACAATATCGAAAATTTTCTTCATATCCTTATCCGTTTCCGAGATACAGAGGTTCAAAATTACTCAACTTTTTACACGTAAAAATCTGATGTGAGGATAAAACGTAGTTTATTAAGTGAAGTAGCAAAGAAAAATATGCCGTAAAGTGTCTCCGTTTTGATCTCGGAACCGCATGTTGTTGTAACGGACTGAGGTTTTGCTTTGATTGAATTTCGCTTAAGTAAATTATCTACATTATACTCGCCAATACATTTTTTTATACGAGCTACGTGCCCAGCGGAAAAGTGCTCCTATCGGGGCGCATAAAACGGGATACTTTCCTGTAAATTTTAGAAGATTGACTGAAAACTGGAGTACCAGCTGCCTCATTCTATCTTCCTCAGCACCTTTAAAAAGTTTCCCAGATATTTTGGCTTGCAGACATAGTCGCGCATTTTTATGCTGAGAGTGAAGAAGACAGTGGCAGCGGCAAAGAGACGGTAAAGCAATAAATACTGGAAGATACTAGGCAGTGGTTATGTTATGCACTGAAGTGTCAAAGAAAATGGTACAGGCATGCGTATTCAAACACAGATATCTGTAAACAGGCACAATACGGCTCTGCGGTCGGCGACGCTACACAACAAGTATCTGGTGCAGTTGTTAGATCGGTTACTGCTGCTACAATGGCAGGTTACCAAGATGAGTTCGAACGTGGTGTTATAGTTGGCGCACGAGCGATGAGACACAGCATCGCAGAGGTTGCGATGAATTGGGGATTTTCCCGTACGACCATTCCACGAGTGCACCGTGAATATGAGGAATCTGGTAAAATATCCGACGTCGCTGCGGCCGGAAACTGATCCTGCGAGAATGGGACCAACGACGACTGAAGAGTATCGTTCATCGTGACAAAAGTGTAAGCCTTCCGCAAATTGCTGCAGATTTCAATGCTGGGCCATCAACAAGTGTCATCGTGCGAATCATTCAACGAAACGTCATCGATATGGGCTTTCGGAGCCGAAGGCCCACTTGGGTACCCTTGAAAACTGCGCGACAGAACGCTTAACTCCTCGCCTGGGCCCGTCAACACCGACATTGGACTGTTGATGACTGGAAACATGTTTCAAATTGTATCGAACGAATGGACGTGTACGGGTATGGAGACAACTTCATGAATCCATGGACCCTGCATGTCAGCAGCTGACTCTTCAAGCTGATGGAAGCTCTTTAATGCTGTGGGGCGTGTGCAGTTTAAGTGATATGTGATCCCTTGTACGTCTAGATGCGGCTCTGACAGGTGACACGTACGTAAGCATCCTGTCTGATCACCATTCATGTCCACTGTGCCTTCCGACTGACTTGGTCATTCCAACAGAACAATGCAACACCTCACACGTCCATAATTGCTACAGGATAACTCCAGAAACACTGTTCTGAGTTTAAACACTTTAGCTAGACACCAAACTCCCCAGACATGCACATGATTAACATCATTGTGCACATCGGGGATGCCTTGCACGTTGCACGTTCTGTTCAGAAGAGATATCTACCCACCCCTCCCCCCCCCCCCCCCTCCCCATCCAACGTCCCCTTACGGATTTATGGAAACCATGCAGGATTCATGGTGTCAGTTCCCTCCAGCACAACTTGAGACTTGAGACATTAGTCGAGTCCATACCACGTCGTGTTGAGGCGCTTCTGCCGTGGGTCCTACACGATATTAGGCAGGTGTACCAGTTTCTTTGGCTCGTCAATGTAGAAAGAGTGAAGGAGACAACGGCACTGTGAGCTAAAGAGAGGAACACTGTGGCAGTGGAATACAGTTTACAGTGACAGAATAATGATAGGAAAAGAGAGAAGGAGACGATGGCAGTGGAAGAGGAATAAAGAGAAGAGGAAATAGGAAATGAGTGACAGGCAGCGATAGTGACAGACAGAGTCTGTGACAGTGACAAAGAGGAAGAAAGAGATAGTGACAGCGACAAGAGACAGCAGCAGCACAAACGAAGGAATGAGATATTACCAGTAAGAGAGAGCAAGAGGGAGATAGTGACATTGAGAGGAAACTGTAGTAGTAGGACAGAACGAAGGGGCCTGTGAATGTGACACAGGGCATAGTGACAAGAGGTAAAGACAATGAGTTGGGCTGAATGATTGAGTGAGAAAGGACAACTGGTAGTGGATGGGTACGAGCGACTTAATGGTGACGGACTAGTGGGTTGACTTAGTTACAGTTACGGTAGCTTGTGGGAATTTAAGGTGAGTTAAGAAAAAGTGCGAATATGTTCGCATGCCAGAGGTATAGGGAGAAATTTTAAATCTGCTGAGAGAGATGGAATGAGGCAGCTAACAACCCACCTTTCAGTCAGAGTCGTTTAAAATAAACAAGAACTTATTCGCATTTTTTGTGCTTCCATAGGAGCATTTTTCCGCTAGTCGTTCTTTACCCGTCCATTATACATTTGCCGACAGTACAATGCGGAGCTAAACTTTGTTTTCAAACGGACGGAACCGAAGACGTCCGACGAAGCTTGAATGACCACGCAGCTCGGCACTGTACACTTACGTTAATATTCATAGTACGTCATACTCATCGTCTGCTGAAACGGATGGTCAACGTGCAAACATTCGTGATGGAAGACTACCATCAGATGGCAAAGATTCAACAAATAACGTAGATCAATTCTGTCGTGAAGAAAAACGAAAATGTTTCCTAATACCTTTAGCGAGATCTGTGGAGGGAGCAGTAGCAACACCAGGAAGTAATGTCGTAATTTGAACAGTGCCAGTGAAGATCCAGACATAAAATTGAAATATTTCATGGAAAATTTGAAAGGAAATCGGATTTCGTTTCAAAAAAATATGTAATCAGAAGAACGTTACTGGTGAGGAGAACATACTTGCATTATGTGTTCAGTTTTATTGTCCTATTTTCATTTCCTTTGTTTTTCTGTAGAAGAATGTGTTAACTAACAGCGAGTATAGTTTTATCTGCTACATGCGCACCTTATCAGATCGTAAAACTGAATTATATTTTATTTTATTTTCCTTGTTTTTTCTGCTACATTCCCGTCGCAGTGATTAGATTGAAAAACAAGTTTTATTTTTGCTCTATTTTGTATAGGAGAGTGTAGTAACAGCGAATGTAGTTCTATGCTTAAGTGATGTACACACAAAGTAAACAGTTTAGGACCCGTGTTCATTTGGACTGAGCGCTATTATAACGCTCCTGTGTCATTCGAAACAAACAATAGCGAAACACGTCAACAATTCGCAACGTCCACAGCGAAAACTGCGGTTGTGAAATGGACAAGTTCTATCTACGTTCATGCTTCTGAATCGCTAGAGAGCCAATGAGAGTGCTGCACGCAGTCATGTCAATGTGCATCATTGTTTTATGTTACGTTATTTTGTAATTCTGACACATTATTGTATAAACATAAGTGTGATTCATTGCTGAAAACGGTAAATATTAAACAAATAGGCAGTGATTGTCGATCGGCGTCGTACATTGAACAAAAGTAACGAAGGAAATATTATATATTTAGAACTTTTTTGATTGTGAAGAAAAAAACAGTGTTCGTCGCTATTTAATTAGAATAAGGCTAGAAATAATTTACACACATATACCGACATAGTGTAAGTAAAAGAAGTGCGATCCGTTACACGAAGTATAGTGTAAGTGAAGGACAATCGATCGCAAAAGAAAATAATCAAAATTGCCGAAAAAATTGACACTTCAACCTTCATACTAATGTGTGCTTTGGTGCGCCATCATATTGGCTGACTTGTACGAGAAACTGAGAATATTAATAATAATAAATAAATAATAAATACACTTTTATTTTAAAACAGGATGATACAATTTTATATTTCAGACAGACACTAGAAGTGCTTTAAAACAGCTTAGAATTTTCTATATTTTAGTTTTGTAATCGAATGTATGATTACCACATACAGAAGTAAAGGTTAAAGCATTACAGCACTTTTCTACATTATGAATATTTCATTTTATAATTCGTCGTTTTTATAAATTAGTTGTTCGGCACGTTCGATTCGCCCTGCTGTCTTTTCCTTTACATATTTATTTCTTATTACGCATGTATAGTGAAAGACGTATGATAATTCTAGTAAAGGTATACCTTTAGGGCGCTACGCTTAGCGACACCCTACGCTCACAAATTATAATTCAAAACACGTATTTTTGTTAGTTTTATCACATTACACGCGGCATGGGGATGCCAAAATCTTACTTTGTGGAGTAAAAACGTGGAATACGACACAAATCGTCTGTTACGGAAATAAGACGGCTAAGCTCAGGGGCAAGCGGGGAGGGTTAGTCGGTCATGCTCGCAACCCACTGATGCTTCCACCTCGTACAGACCTATAGCTATGGTACACGCGTTAGCAACAAGGATTCGCAGTCAGTGGTTCGCCTTCCCCGTAACATTTACTGTGTATTATTCCCAATTTAAATTGTTCGTAGTTGTAATTCCTACGAATTTAGTTAAATTTACGGCCATTAGATTTGATTGATTTGTCGTGACAGATATATCTAAACCATTTTGCAATTTGTTTTGATTTTCCAATGACTTTGCTGGATGATAAACGACAGCGTCATCTGCAAACAACCAATGACGGCTGCTCAGATTGTCTCCTAATGTTTTACTAAACATTACTAGTGATCACTTATTTATTCACAATGTTTTCAAGCTGTTGTTCCTTTGCACCAGCCTTGGCTGTTGCTCATTCCGCAGCATGTGGAATCATAGCCGACAACTATCGAGTCAGCTCAGCGTTTTCAAGCCCAGGAGAAGATGTCAGCGGCCCAGGCGCTCCAGCGGACTGCCTGTTAGCAGACAAGGCAGTTGCCCAGCGGGAAGAGGTTTCACACTAGCCGCTGGAGTTCTCCAGTCCCATTCCGCATCCTACGACGACCCATTCGCGGTGTACGCGGTGTCAGTAGTCGTGTGGTCGGTTTGATCTCCTCTCTCGGCTGGTATCGCCACGTGAAGGCACCTGAGTGTTGAACAGGAACGTGGACCCTAAGACGCCCTGTTGCTGACTTCCCTATTGAAGTCCAGGACTGGCAGCAGTCTGCGATGTGGTGTTGTCCGAAGACGGTCAGTTCGTCCATAAACAGATGGTAGGTGGCAAAGAACATGAAGTTGATCAGTTGAAAGATATTATCTTGAGATCGACTTTGGCTAGTTCGTAGACTGTGCTGGAGCATATAGCACACAGATTCACTACAGTTAGCTGTTACACTACAGACAGCTGTTACTATGATTGCCAACTATCCCAATGATTAACTCAAAACGAGAGCTGGAGAGTATTTAAAGGGAGATAGCGTGAGACTGTGACCCAAGACTCGGTTCGTAATGACCGAATCTGTTCTCCTTATTGTGTTATATGGCTTAACATACTGTTAATTGGTGTATCGGTCCCTCACTATGTGCTCTGATGAAAGAGATAGTCTCTTGCAATGTGTCTCACAAGTTAACGATCATACTTGTCTCGCTCGCTTTGCTTTTCTAGCGCAGCCTACTTTCTGCTAAATGTGTGTCCTTACTCGGCAGACACTGTCGTCGACGTGACCAGATTGCGACATACTGGCTCGTTTCCAGCTTCCTCCTCTGTCTCTGACAAGACTTGAATTTGCCTGTGCATTGTGGGTGAGTTTTAATAAAATTTTCTGATTTCCAGCCTTTACTATTCAGTGCCGCAACAGTTCATAGGGAGTGAAAAACAATGGTCGAGCAGCTCACCATAAGTCACACATTTCTGCAGTCAGTGCTAACCAGCGCCGGAAGAGGTGGAAAGAGTGACGCCACTGGACAGTGGATGACTGGAAACGAGGGAGCTGGAGTGATGAATCACTCTATACGCCTTGGCGATCCCATGTAAGGGTTTGGTTTTGGCGAATTCCTGGTGAACTTTCTGCTGCGATCATGTGTAATCACGACACTATGGAGGTGGTGATATTATGGTATGGCGATGTTTTTCGTGGTTTGGGTGTGACACCAATATTGCGCTTTAGGAATACTAAATACGGAGGAATATAAACAGATTTTACAGCCTTGTATACTGCGTACAATAGAGGTACAGTCGGGGACGATGAGTAATGGCATCAGAATGACAGTACACCCCGTCATAAAGTCGCTTGTGGATAGTGGCATTCCCAAAATTGACTGGCCTGCGTGTAGTTCCGATCTGAGCCCAACTGGGATTACTTAGCTTCAGACTCCACCATTCAATATCACTACACTTTTTGCTTACTGCTCTTGAGGAAGAATGGCCTGCTGTTGCTCTACAGACTGCCAGACATCTCATTGGATTGGAAGTGGTTCCAGCAGGTTACAAACCGTCATAAAGGCGATAAAGACGAATAGTGAACACGACCCAAATAAATGACCACTAACAGGATGCTCTTGATCAGATAATGTATTACAATCCGACACCACAGTTTTTTGCTCAGACACGCATCGTACTACACTGAAAAGCAAAAGAAACTGGAACACCCGCCTAATATCGTGTAGGGCTACCGCGAGCACGTAGAAGTGCCGCAGCATGACGTGGCGTGAACTCGACTAATGTCTGGAGTAGTGCTGGAGGGAACTGACACAATGAATCCTTCAGGGCTGTCCATAAATCCGTAAGAGTGCGAAGCATGGCAGCCTTCTGAAAAGCACGTTGCAAGACATCTCAGATATGCTCAATAATGTTCATGCGTGGGGAGATGGTGTAAACTCAGATAATGTTACTGGAGCCACTCTGTAACAATTCTGGACATATCTGATGTCGCATTGTCCTGCTGGACTTGCCGAAGACTGTCAGAATGCACAATGGACATAAATGGATGCAGGTGATAGTCAGGATGCTTTTGTATGTGTCGCCTATCAGAGTCATATATACATGTCCCATATCACTCCAACTGCACACGCTCCACACCATTACAGGCCTCCACCAGTCTGAATGTTCCTCTGCTGACAAAATGGTTCAAATGGCTCTGAGCACTATGGGACTTAACTTCTAAGGTCATCAGTCTCCTAGAACGTAGACCTACTTAAACCCAACTAACCTAAGGACATCACACACATCCATGCCCGAGGCAGGATTCGAACCTGCGACCGTAGCGGTCGCGCGGTTCCAGAGTGTAGCGCCTAGAACCGCTCGGCCACTTTGGCCGGCCTCTGCTGACATGCAGGGTCAATGGATTCATGAGGTTGTCTCCATACCAGTATACGTCCATCTGCTCGATACAATTTGGAACGAGACGCGTCCGACCAGGCAACAAGCTTCCAGTCATCAACAGTCCAATGTCTGTGTTGATGGGCCCAGACGAGGCGTAAAGCTTTGTGTCGTGCAGTCATCAAGGGTACACGAGTGGTCCTTCGGCTACGAAAGCCCATATCGATGATGTTTCGTTGAATGGTTTCGCACGCTGACGTTTATTGATGGACCAGCATTGAAATCTGCAGCAATTTGCGGAAGGGTTGCGCTTCTGTTACGTTGAACGATTCTCTTCAGTCGACGTTGTGCCCGTTGTTAGAGGATCTTTTTCCGGCCGCAGCCATGTCGGAGATTTGATGTTTTAACAGGTTCCTGATATTCACGGTACATTCATGAAATTGTCCTACGGAAAAATCTCCACTTCATCGCTACCTCGGAGATGCTGCGTCCCATCACTCGTGCACCGCCCATAACACCACCTTCAAACTTGATAACTCGCCATCGTAGGGGCAGTAACCCATCTAACAAATGCGCCCGACACTTGTTGTTTTATATAGGCGCTGCCGACCGCAGCGCTGTATTCTGCTTGCATAAGCATAGTGCGGCGTCGCGGTTCTTTCCGTCCCTTTACGACGAACCTGCACCTACCTGTGAACACTGTCTCAGCAGATCATCAGTAGGAAAGCCGAGTGAAACCTACTGTACTTCGACGCGAACCAGGCTGCAATTAAAGTCACTAATCTACGTTTCGGGAGAAACACGAAACGAAAGATTGGAAATTTTGTCCTCAATTAATATATTCTGAAACTTAGGTGAACAAGTATCACTGCCAAGCCCGTGCTAGTCTTAACACAGTCACTCACAATCCCTTTCACTCACGTTAGCAAGTTTATGGTGTTGCATTTTCCGAACACGTAATAGCTACAAAAAGATTGTTTTTGATTGAGAATGCTCGCCAAATATTAAGTCTGTCAGTATCACAGTTTTTAGCCACGCGGAATATATGTCTTTTCTCGTCACAAAATTCACTTAAAAATTCCGAAATTTCTACAGACACATCGGAATAATTATGCCGTGACTTTCCAACACTTTTGATGTATGAAACACTGCTAGATTCGGCAACTTATCATTTTCATCGGAACTACTACTGCACACGCCCGATCTCTTTCATGGTTATGCTTCGACTCTTCTTTAGAATACTCTAAGTCTTCTCTACCGGCAGAGAAAGGCGCACGAAGAATATTTCTTTACCATTGGACAGTTTACTCAACAGCCGATAGCAAAACAACATTCTCCCACGTCAGACCGCGCTTTTCATTCATAACCAATCGCAAAATAGTAAACCTAACGACTGCACTTTGTACCGACGTAATTATCTAATATGTTGAAATTTTGTTTGTGCATAAAGTTATTTACTATTGTTATTTATACCTGAATTAACTTTCCCTTTACCATAAACTTACTTCACAAAACTATTTTACAAAAATCCCCTTTGTCCATATCCATACTTCTTCGAAATGTTGCCACACTAAATCCTACTACATAACTCGTTAAACAATTATCTTCATATTAACCTTAAACCACACTCACGCATCATTCATACTGCTAAAACACATTTATAACATTTTACATACACAAAAAGAAATAATAACACTTTATGAAAATACTAGAACAGTTTATGAAAAACATTCTATTACTTTAGTGCGCTCTAGTGGGCACAATCGAAATTAAATCAGTCCCCTATCCAATACTGTCCTCTATCGGCTGATACATAAACTACGTGCGCATCCAGTCTCGCGTCACCATCTGTCACTATCCAGTTTTGAAACACATCTCCCACTTAACCGCCTCCATGGCAGGATCGTTATATGGCGCTACGCCTCAATACCTATAGCAGTTTCTTTGGCGCTTCATTGCAGTATGCAGAGAGTGTTTATCAAGAATTCCTTTCTGTTAAAAAACGACTTTTTTCATCCAGAATCCCGTGTCCACGGGCTTCCGCGGCATGTGTCCTGCAGACACCCCGTGCAACCGCGCCGCCCCCGGTGACCGCACTCGTCGCTCCTTACTCGGCCTCCGCAGACACGCGTCCACCCGCCGACACCTCGCGACCTAACAGCGGCGCCGTAACTCAATTTCCGGGGGCGGCGTCGCCGAGTCTGTGTCCGCGGCCGCTTCATTTCGCCGCTGCTCTTCATATCTGGCGCTTACCTCGAGTCGCTGATACAATTTCCCGCGGCGTCGCCGCCGCCGCCGCCGCCGCTGGCCGCCTCGCAGACAGACACACCGCCCCAGATTCCAATAACGCGACGCTGGACACACAGCCCCCAACCCGGCTGTCCCGCCTCCGGCAATAAAACCTTCATTCGTCTCCCGCGTCCCCAGTAATGGCCGTGATAATTGAATTGGACCGCTTTATAAATGTGCCTCACAGTAGCGTCCTTGTTTCAGACTTCTTTCTCTGTCTCGGCCGTCGCCTGTAGGAGGACCAGTATTGGACACACGACAACTAGACGCAGACCCATTAGTTGTCCGACGTTGTATGTAGAGAGCAGTGAAAATAGATGTCTGGCTGGGCGAAACCGTTCCAGCCATATTACATTGAACCGCCACAGAAACTGGTATAGGCATGCGTATTCAAATACAGAGATATGTAAACAGGCAGAATACGGCGCTGCGGTCGGTACCGACAATATAAGACATGTGTCTGGCGCAATTGTTAGATCGGTTACTGCTGCTACAATAGCAGTTTATCAAGATTTAAGTGGGTTTGAACGCGATGTTATAGTAGGCACACGAGCGGTGGGACACAGCATCTCCGAGGTAGCTATGAAGTGATGATTTTCCCATACGACCATGTCACGAGTGTATCGTGAATATCAGGAATCCGGTAAAGCATCAAAACTCCGACATCGTTGTGGCCGGAAGAAGATACTGCAAGAACGGAACCAACAATAAGTGAAGAGAGAGTCTTTCAACGTGATAGAAGTGCAACCCTTCCGCAAATTGCTGCAGATTTCATTGCTTGGCCACCAACAACAATCAGCGTGCGAACCATTCAACGGAACATTGTCAGTATGGGCTTTCGGAGCCGAATGCAAACCCGTGTACCGTTGATGACTGCACGACACAAAGCTTTACGCCGCACCTGGTCCCGTCAGCACCGACATTTGGCTGTAGGTGACTCGAATCATATTGCCTCGTTGAATGAGTCTCGTTTCAAATTGTATCGAGCGGATGGACGTGTAAGGGTATGGAGACAACCTCATGAATCCACGGACCCTGTATGTGAGCAGGAGACTGTTCAAGCTATTGGAGGCTCTGTAATTGTGTGGGACGTGTGCAGTTGGAGTGATATGGGACCCTGGATACGTCTAGGTACGTCTCTGACAGGTGACACGTACATAAGCATCCTGTCTGATCACGTGCATCCATTCATGTCCGTGGTGCATTCCGACGGACTTGGACAATTCGACATCCCATCAATGCGACATCCCACACGTCCAAAGTTGCTACAGAGTGGCTCCAGGAACACTCTTCTGAGTTTAAACACTTCCAAATGGCTCTGAGCACTATGGGACTCAACCTCTGTGGTCATAAGTCCCCTAGAACTTAGAACTACTTAAACCTAACTAACCTAAGGACATCACACACATCCATGCCCGAGGCAGGATTCGAACCTGCGACCGTAGCGGCCATGCGGTTAAACACTTCCGCTGGCCACCAAACGCCCCAGACATGAACATTGTTTAGCATATCGGGTATGCCTTGCAACGCGCTGTTCAGAAGAGATCTGCACCCCTCGTACTCTCACGGATTTATGGACAGCGCTGGAGGATTCATAGTGTCAGTTCCTTCCAGCACTACTTCAGACATTCGTCGAGTCCATGCCACGTCGTGTTGCGGCACTTCCGCATGCTCGTGGGGGCCCTACACAGTTTTAGGCAGGTATACTAGTTTCTTTGGCTCTTCAATGTAAATTCTACCATTGATCCTTACGCATAGGTCTGTTGGCTCAAATGGCTCTGAGCACTATGGGACTTAACAGATGAGGTCATCAGTCCCCTAGAACATACAACTGCTTCAACCTAACTAACCTAAGGACATCACACACATCCATGCCCGAGGCAGGATTCGAACCTGCGACCGTAGCGGTCGCGTGGTTCCAGACTGTAGCGCCTAGGTCTCTTGTTCAGAAGGTCAATTTCTTGGTAACTGAAGTTAATTTCAGTGGTACTGATGACTGAGATACAGAAAATCTGCACTTGTTATTCTAGCAAGGGGCTACACAAAGTTGTCCTCAGTGATTTTAGTCATACAGACACGATGTGTAGGGCACAGCTAGAACTTCAATATCTGTAAAAAGGAAACCGTTTTCGAAAAAAGAAAACTACTTAGAAAACATCTGGCGCTGTTGTGTGCTTTGTATGGTCGCTATTGTCCAAGACGTCCGTGGCTGGGCGAGTAAGTGCTTAGTTTCATAAACTAATTCTCGCTGCCGGTGCTGTGTTTGTTTTTCATTCACGCTTCTCAAGGTGGAGACGGCCAGGCGGCGTGCGGTATTAAAGCAGTTCTTCCAAAATGCACTGTACTGGACCACTCTTGTGACATTTATATTCACACACAGTTGAAGAACTTTATAAACCAACCACAAAATTGCGCCTTCAGCACCGAACAGAACAGACAGATAACCGCTAGAGAAGACAGAATAAAAACTCAATCAATCGTCCACTATCATTGTGTGCACCAGTATTACGTGATGTGCATGGATACGCGTGGTACGCGACGAAACTGTTCGATGACCGAGAACCTTTCATGGATATAAGTTGCTTTGCAACAGACAAGTTGAAAAAGAAACACCAACTTGCAATAACTCGACGTTCATTACATGTGCTGAATGTTGTAATTTGATTCGTGATATGCTCCATTTTTACGGCTTTCACTGAACTTGCCACGAACGTAAATAGCTATACTTACTTGATTGAAAGTTCTTATGTATTCTTGTTTCATTTCCAATATTGTTACGAAACTTTATTTCTCCTTTTTTTCTGGATAAAGATTATGAAAATAATAAATGGTTCATTAGATATCGATGATTTGCACAGTCATAATATAACAATTGTTAGAATTAAGTCGGATATTAAATTAAAAGTCCTAGCAGGGAGATGCGATCCAGAGGTCTCGCGGCTATGAATCCAAGCGCTTACTCGCCCGGCCGCGGTCTCCTTTAATGCTAGTGACCATGCAAAGAGAGTTCCAACTCGAGTTTCTCGAAAGCGGCCGAGAGTTGTTTCTTTCTGATTACTATGTTGAAGTCCTATTCGCTCCCGACACACACTGTCAATATCAATATAATCGTTAAGGGGAAGTTTGTACGGTCCTGTTGTAAAAGACTGAGAAGTAACATTCGAGGAGATGTCCTGTAACTAACACAGAAGAACCAACACGTTAGGACCACTGCCCACCACCAGAATGAATGCTGCCTTTGAGCGCTGCTGCCACGTGACGCGATAATGAAGGTACACGAGCTGAGCAGAGACACATGGGGCATCATTCTAGCGACGATACGGGCCACAAACATTGAATACCACTGACAAAAGCAACTTTGACATGATCAGGTTGCTATGGCCCGGCGCCTGAGAACGAATACCTTGGAAATGGCATAGCTTCTCGGATTTTTGTGTGCTACTGTTGTGAGCATCTGTGGAAAGCGGTTGATGGACGGTGAAACCAATAGTAGGAGGCAAGGTGTTGGATATCCATGCCTCATCAGGGAAACTAGAAATCGGTCTTATTATTCCAGGTCGATGGCGGTGACAGCATAGGCCGTTATGCAGGCGAACGGCCGCTCAAAAGCGCACCGCGCCTCCGAGGCGAGACATTCAGTTGTATTAGTAATCGGCGGGACCATGACAGTTGTAAACAGTGTTACCATCACTGAGGTCCACCCGCAACCCTTCGTGACTGATGCCTATCACGGACGCGATTGGATCTTCCAGCAGTGCACCTGTGCATGTCACAAGGTGAGAATCGTGCTCCAGAGGTTTGAGGAGCATGACGGTGAACCGACTTTGATGTCTTGGCTACCAGATTCGTCTGATCAGTTGGTTGCTGAGGAATGGTGGCCTGACTGAATGCAGCATAGTCTCACAATTTTGTACATGGCTGCACGTTCAGATACCGTGAATAGTTACGATTGGAAGAAATACAGCCCTCGGTCACTATTTTTAACAAATTAACCTGGTTTCAACACTGCTAGGAGTGTCTTCTTCAGAATTTAAAACAAAGAATGGTCTATATTCTATAACACTGTCACAGAATTATGACTAAAAACGTATGATAGGATGTAAGTACGGAATCATCGTAAAAAACTGACAGTACTTAGTTGTCATTTATAAAATAATAAATATGCCAAAAAGGGCATTAGTCACAAAGATATTTAAGATAAAGAAAACTGTGATGGCGAGCCACTAAGGGCTGCTCGTTACTTGCGTGGTGCAGGTTGCAAAACGGGCTGAGGTGCCCGCGTTAACAAATGTGGCCAGATGAACATGGCACTGCAACGAACGCGCCATCTAATAGCCGTAGATACAATTAGGCTACTTCACATTGAAATATAGGCAGAAATGATTATAAATGAACAGTATTTGGTACATAATGGAAAGCAATGTTCGTTTGATAGTAGCATACAATATAACATCTTGTCTACATCGAAGCTTATAACAGTAAGATAAAACATGGGCCGCATTTGTTAAAGCTGGCACCTCAGTCCGTTTGCAACCTGTAACCGCTTAAGTAACGAGCAGCCCTTAGTGGCTCGCCATCACAATTTTTTATCTTAAACATCCTTGCGACTAATGCCGTTTTGGCATATTTATTATTTTATAAATGACATAAGTACTGCCAGTCTTTCACGATGATTCTGTATTTATACTCTGTATCATACGTGATTAGTCATAATTCTGTGACCATGTTATAGAATATAGACCATTCTTTGTTTTAAATTCTGAAGAAGACACTCCTAGCAGTGTTGAAACCAGGTTAATTTGTTAAAAATAGTGACCGAGGGTTGTTTTTCTTTCAGTTGCAGCATAATCTGTATCATCATCGCCACTCACCTGAAGATGATAACAAATTACGTTGCCGAAGATACGTGCAGAACCAACCATCCAACCTGGCAGGATAGCCAAGACACATTTAACAAAAATTAATGAATTATGTAAGTTTTTGAGCTCTTTGGCTATGGATTACGTTACTTTAGGAAATACAGCAACCAGCTACTTTTTTATACACTTTTATTAACACCAATATGCGCTTCGGACTTTCGACGATCTTCTGTTGGTGTAATACAAATTTAAATCTTCAGTTAGCATATCGATTGAAACATTGACTGCAATTTGGACGCTGCAGCTGCCCTGAACAAAATAAAATTTTTTGCTCACCTACTACACTTCGCGAGTTTCATTTTTGCAATACCCTGCTCATTATATGTACTTACTTTGTATTTTGCGTGTTTTTCCTCTATTTTTCGCATTGATAAAAGTGGCACGAACAGGTTTTCTTTCTGTGATGCTCAAAAATAACACAGTGTCTATCATGTTACCGACTGGCGTATTTGAATACATCGAAGAAGTATGTCGACAGAGAGAGTTGCAGGTTCTGCAAGTGCTGTTGGGTGTCTGCGTTACATGTTTAGTTTAAGCTTCTGAGTGACTGAAATTGAAACTGCTTAGTATGAAATATGGTGAGTGACTTAAGGCAACCTCTGTCTTGATCTGCTTTTGCCCTCTATAACTTCTTCTTGTGTCGTAGGAGTTATTTCCTAATGTTCTATCGTCCTCTCCCACCGTCTAATGTTTCCAACCTATTCGCTTCCTCGCCGATTATGCAGAGGATTTCGTCATTCCTTATCTGGCTATCGTCAGTCAAGAACACTGCATTGTCAGTCTCATAAACATTTTTCGATAGATGGCGGTAGCACTCATGTTGGCTAACCTTATTACTCTACTGAACACAGATAGCGTGCGCGCCGACAATTGCCTGTTTCTCCCGCGCAACTGCGGCTGTCAGTTGAGAATACTGCAGTGTCGGCCTCGTAGTAACTGTAGACACTGCCGTTGTGCACGATACATTTTTCGTTTGCGTACGCGATATTTGATAACGTGTATAGTTTGATCTTATAACGGCATATTCAATAAAAAAAGAAAAAAAAGCTTACTACTTTCATTTGGAATGGAAAACTGATTACTTTTTCACCCAGGTAAAGGATACATGTTTGTGTTGGTGTGCTATTCAAGTGTGTCAGTGTGGAAGAAAGGGAATGTCAGTCCAAAAGTGTTTACTCACGATTGAAAAGGTTTTCCCACTGCATTCTGCTCCACGGAGAGAAGAGATAAGACATCTGAACTGAAAACATAATGCTCAGTAATCAATTTTTAAAAGCCATCGGAGAAGAATAAAGCAGCAACTGAAGTCATTCCGAATTTTCAGAATTATTGCACAGAATAAGAAATTATACGAAGACGATGAGTTAATCGAATCTGCATTTTTAGAAGCTTCAGATTCATTATTTTATAGTTTGAAAAATAAGTTTTAATTCAGGTTCGTTTCATATTTACCAGAAATGTAAGTTTACAGACAATAAACAAATGTAAGATCTTTTTGAAAAAAGTTGCTTCTTTGTGTCCTTGAACGTTCGGTAGATCACTTTTGTATTCAAAAACGGCAAGGTAGCTTTGAAGCTTCGTAAGTTTGGCGACCACTGATGTACTCTTTAAACAATAGGGGAAAACAAATTCATTGCTGTCTTGAGCTTTTTTTAATCCCAGAAATTTTCTTTTGTCCTTCCACCATACAACAGAAAATTTATATGTCACCAAAATTTATATGTCAACCAAAATTATCCTAAACTATTTCAGAGATTATGGGACGCAATGTCCCATAATGATGTCTCTCCCACGGCTCGTGTGCAGTCAGAAATCTGGTTTACAAACCTGATTCTTAACTTATTACTATAATAATGATGATAATTTTGTGTGACTCAATGGGCGGGTGCAAGTCATTTGATTTTGCGACAGTTTGACGGATTTTGCATGTTCCTAATCTACCCAGTCAACAAATCGGACAAAGGACATGAAATTTAACGTGGAATCCGAACCACGTATAGTCTCTGGCGACTCCTTACGTCGTTGCGAGGCGAAGGCTAGATTAAGCGCAGACTGAAAATTTCTCGATCCTGCGACCTGTGGGTTTCCATACATGCGCTTTACCGCTAGACGACCAGTTCTCACGAGTTTATTGCTTTTTAAGTAATCATTATACTTTTTTCTCTTACAGCACATTGTTTCGAACAAAGTTTCATTTCATTGTTAATAGTACGCATTTGAATGTGCACATTATAATTTAGAATTTCTGCTGAAGATTCTTAGTTGCAGCCAAGAGGACAGATCAGTCGTCACGCAGAAATTGAGAATAATAACAAAGAAGAAAGAGTCGACATGATTCCTGTCTTCACACAATAATGGCATTGTGAAATCAGGAACGATATCTAATATTGTATGGCATATAGCACCACATAATGTGTGTGTGTGTGTGTGTGTGTGTGTGTGTGTGAGTGTGTGTGGAGGGGGAGGGGTGCTTTGAGTATAAATATCATCTCCCACTTTGTTCCTACGTTCGCGAGTAAAGCGGTAGGATGACTTTCTGTAATCTCCCGCCTTTGCTCGCAACCTTTTAATTTTACCTATACTATTCTTGAAATGCAATCTTTCGAAACTTTTGGTGGTAAAATTTCCCGTGACACACAACGCCTCTATTATAGCAACTTCGGCTCTAGTTTGTCATCTCCGTGAGGTTCTCGTGTGTACTAAAGGAACCCGTAACACTACGTGTGCTCTTCATTGGATCTCCTATACTAATGCTACCTGTTGAGGTCTGCATAATGGCGGGGACCACTGATGAATTAGTCGAACGGGGCCCACATGCCTGATAAGCGACGAACGAAGACTTATCCATTGTGAAACCGTCGCGAAAGCGGTATGATAAAAAAACTTTAATGTACACCAGAAAAAAAAAATCAATTGAGAGGCAGCTTCAAAATATATGGCTATGTTACGATTATTTGAAAATGGGTCTCGGTCCAAAACGAGTCATCGAGTGAATCAGAAAATTTACAACGTTCGATTGGTTTCACGTTGTTCTGACTAACAGAAGTTGCTGACCCACAGCTACTCCAGCATGCTGGAAGTTTGTAATATTTCATACATGGTGCTTCAGATGAGACATCTCCCAGAGCGACCAAAGAAACCACAGTTACGACCGGATTATTGTAGTTCCTTATGGTCATAACAGGATGTATCTTCTGTATACTAAGGAGAGAAAGCACGTCACTTCTCCAAATGAAACGCAAAGGACCATCTGAAACTACAGTCTTTGTATATATGAGTTGCAGTCATTGCTGAAAGACGATGTACATCAGACGTTCTTTCACCATAATTTCGCTTCTGGTTTTGACTGCAGGACGTCAACAATCGAATGTTATTTCGTAGTGACATGACGCCTTATTTAACTCTATATTATAACATGCGCGTTTCTTCCGACAGCAAGAAACATGTCGGAGGCGAGTTCATTTGGCTTCACTGTCATCGCGGTGTTGCCTGTCTATGGTATTCTGTCTCTTTGCTTGAGACAAGTTGTATTGCGTAACCTATCGCCAGCACACCGGTCAGCAAAGAGGATCCAAGAAGGTCGATAGTAGGCGCTGAATCAAGCGCGCCTATAAGGAGAGAGGCCAAAGACAGACCTGCAAGCAATGTGCCACCCACCCCGTATTTAGATCGCCGCCGTGGACCGGGGGACCCTGTCACAGTCAGTCACCGCAATCAGTCAGTCGCACACAGAGTCAGAGTCGCAGTCTCAGTGTTAAGTCACTATTCTAGTTGGCATCTCCAGTGTAGTGTTTATTGCGCGACTTGTACTTCACCTGCAATGAGGCTAACGTAGACTATTACTGAAGAACTTGTATTGCAAGACGTGGACTAGCTTAAACGTAAGTATTGGTTCAAATGGCTCTGAGCACTATGGGACTTAACTTCTAAGGTCATCAGTCCCCTAACTTCGAACTACTTAAACCTAAGGACATCACACACATCCATGCCCGAGGCAGGACTCGAACCTGCCACCGTAGCGGTCGCGCGGTTCCAGACTGTAGCGTCTAGAACCACTCGGCCACCCCGGCCGGCAAAGATAAGTAGCTTTCTTGTTCTGGAAAATAAAGAGCCCTGTTAATACACGTGTGCAGTTGTGTTGTAGAACCAGGATACCACCAAACAACATCCTCTCTCTTGCTTCCCCTTGTACAAGACTCAACAGTGGCAACGACGACACAGAACTAGTGAAGGTAGCCATTTGTGCCACAACTGTCGCTTGCATTTGGGATGATGCGATTCGTACTAGCGCACTTCGTGAGTCAAAACTTCACTTAATATCCTACAAAAAATTGCGACAGGACAAGGTCAGTTTGTGGTATGAATAAGCGTGTATTAATTTGCAGTGTAGTACAGCCGTTTTAGAAACACACTGTATGGGTAGTTATGTTCGAGGAAGACGTGTGAATACCGGTGAAGTTGGTCTCGATATGTTGGGTCCATTACCGAGAGATCCTTGCCGCTCGCTACGACCTGCAGCTCAGGCGAGTACCTCGGCGAGTGGAGACGCGGCGTTCTCCGCCTTGCGGCGCTGCAGTCCCGGCACTCTGCGCGGTCAGGCGGGCTGTTTAATTAATCAGGCGCTGCTAAGTGCTGCTCCGGCGGCGCCCGGAGACACGTGCCTAATCGTTGCGCCCCAGACACGGGTCTCATTTTAATCTCCGCCTTCCACCGTTCTCCCTCCTCCCCGTTTATAAAGAAGTCTGGGCGGCGGGGAGGTTGCCAATCGCGGCCGCCGGCGGCGCTGATAACGGTGTTTGCCTTCGTTAACCGAGACTCGGTCCGGCAGACACCTGGGCTGTTTGCGCCCGCCGGAAAATTTGAAAACCAAATATTTGCCGCGCGTACCTGCTCTTTCCTCGGCGCTGACTTGGGTGCCCTCGCCTTTCTTCGCCCGCAGTCAAAGAAGCGCCACCCGGCGGGCACTTTCTTTGCGCTCCGTTCCGTTCGACGACGCCGACGCCGACGCCTACGCGGGGGCGCCTGTTTATACGCGCCTCTTCTGTATTCCGCGCGAGCCGTGCCGAAGAAAACAGCGGCGCGACGCAAGGAGTGAACGGCACCTGCCTTTTTTCTCCCTCCGTTCTCCTCATCCTCCCCTACCACTGCCGGCCCATCATCAATAATTCAATGGGGGGCGGTTTTTCAGCACGCGGCCTGACGAGCATATGCGTACGTTGTTGATGCCTTCCACTCCGGACGTCATCAGGGGACACGATTCCCTATGTAGACAGTCGGCGTAACCACCTTAGGGGGAAGTGTGTGAGTAAAACGGACCAACATTGGAGTGTTATTGCTAGGGGGTGTTGAGATGTGTTCCGCCCTCCGCTGCGATCCTCGACAGCACTAAACCAGTAACTTCAAATGGCTCTGAGTACTATGGCACTCAACCGCTGAGGTCATCAGTCCCCTGGAACTTAGAACTACTTAAACCTAACTAACCTAAGGACATCACACACATCCATGCCCGAGGCAGGATTCGAATCTGCGACCGTAGCGGACTCGCGGTTCCAGACTGTAGCGCCTAGAACAGCACGGCCACTCAAGCCGGCTAAACCAGTAACTCTCTCGCCCTCTGCCCATCGATTCTTTAAAGACTAACTCCCATATGTAACACAGCTTCATACTGATTACTTTCCGCGAGAGATAATGTGTTAAGTACTTCCTATTAACCATGTAAAGGCCTCAGGCTATCTTCATTTTTCGAGTCTCGGATTATTTACCCATACACTAAATGTGTGTCTGTGTGAAATCTTATGCGACTTAACTGCTAAGGTCATCAGTCCCTAAGCTTACACACTACTTAACCTAAAGCATCCTAAGGACGAACACACACACACTCATGCCCGAGGGAGTACTCGAACCTCCGCCGGGACCAGCCGCACAGTTCACGACTGTAGCGCCTTTGACCGCTCGGCTAATCCCTCGTGGCTTACCCATACACTAATGAAAAAATCAAAACTAGAACAGGTAATCGAAAAACGTCGTAACCCCTTTACACATTATACACTGAAACACCAAAGAAACTGGTATAGGCATGCATTTTCAAGTACAGAGATATGTAAACAGGGAGAATACGGGGCTGAAGTCGGCAACGACTGTATACGACAACAAGTGTCTGGCGCACTTATTAGATCGGTTACTGCTGCTACAATGGCTGGTTATCAAGATTTAAATGAGATTGAACGTGATGTTACAGTCGGCATACGAGCGATGGGACACAGCATATCCGTGGTAGAGATGAAGTGGGGATTTTTCTGCGCGACCATTTCACGAGTGTAGTGTGAATGTGAGGAATCCGGTAAAACATCAGATTTTCTACATCGTTGCCGCCGGAAAAAGTTTCTGCAAGAAAGGGACCAACGACGACTGAAGAGAATCGTTGAACGTGCCAGAAGTGCAACCCTTCCGGAAACCGCTGCTGATTTCAGTGCTGCACCATCAAAAAGTGTCAGAGAGCGAACCATTCAACGGAACATCATCGATATGAGCATTCGGAGCCGAAGGTCCCCTCGTGTGCCCTTGATGACTGCACGACACAAAGCTTTTAGCTTCGCCTGGCCCGTCTACACCGACATTGGATTGTTGATGACTGGAAACATGTTGCCTGGTCGGACGAGTCTCGTTTCAAATTTTATCGAGCGGATGGGCGTGTACGGGTATGGAGACAACCTCATGAATCCATGGGCTCTGCATGTCAACTGGGGACTGTTCAAGCTGGTTGATGCTCTGTAATGGTCTGTTGCGTATGCAGTTGGAGTGATATGGGACCCCTGATATGTCTAGATACGACTCTGACAGGTGACACGTACTTAAGCATCCCGTCTGATCACCTGCATCCGATTATGTCCATTTGTGCATCCCGACGGATTTGGGCAATTCCAGCAGGACAATGCGACACCCCACACATCAATAATTGTTACGGAGTGGCTCCAGGAACACTCTTCTGAGATTAAACACTTCCACCGGCCACAAAACTCCCCAGACATGAGCATTGTTTCGCATATCGGGGATGCCTAGCAACGAGCTGTCAGAAGAGATCTGCACCCCCTCGTACTCTTACGGGTTTATGGGCAGCGCTAGAGGATTCAAATGGTGCAAATGGGACTGAACTTCTGAGGCCATCAGTCCCCTAGAATTTAGAACTACTAAAACCTAACTAACCTAAGGACATCACACACACCCATGCTCGAGAGGATTCGAACCTGCGACCGTAGCGGTCGCGCGCTTCCAGACCAGCGCCTAGAACCGCTTGGCCACCTCGGCCGGCGCTAGATGATTCATGGTGTCAGCTCAGACATAAGTCGAGTCCGTGCCACGTTGCGGCACTTCTGCCTGTTCGCGACGGCCGCTCACGATATTAGGCAGGTGTATCAGTTTCTTTGGTTCTTTAGTGTATGTTCATGTGCACTTGTTTTAAGAACAAAAGCAAGTCTGTCAAGAATGTCAGTATGTATGACGTCATACTCGTTTCACCTGAACTGTATGTCGCACAGTGATAATGTGGGGGAGGCTCTGGTCGGAAATAGTAGAGCGGAAAAGCGGTTGGACAGAGAGGCCATGGTGCCTTAGGTGTCAACAACGGGGTTAGAAACCCGCGAAATCGAGGGCTCTGCTGCTAAGCGTCCGAGGTGCAGATGTGAATATTTCTGAACTCGATAGTTATTGAATCTTTGAGACCAAATAAGTGACTTTCCCAGTCTATGAAGTTCGCAAATATTCAACATGCGGACTGGAATTCTGCTCAGCCGAATATCAGAAATATCAGGTCGACGTGTATTTAGGTAGTTGGGAGTCGTGTTAATAATTGACTTTCTTGGCGACGCGTAATTAAAGGCAGTAAAATATATTTCTTTCTCTGAAATCTTGAAATGTGAGTTCCTTTGTGCGACTTGACTTTGAACTGCTATCCTGTTTCGTATTTTTGAAGGTTATCGATATACGTTGTTAGGAACTAGCTGTAGCCAGTTAGCGGTTTCCCTCTCTCAGACCATTGGTCCGATCCCGGAATGTTCTTGAATTTAGTTAGATAGGTACGGGCATTAATCGTTGGTTTTGGAGCACCCTGTTTCGCGTGTCAAAGCGAGACTGGTGATCCTTGTTAAGTCAATATTCTGATGTGTAGTACTGCTGAGAATTAATCGAGGTCCTTCGACAAAAATATCCCGACTTAAACGACAGAGTGACCCGTCGCGTAATTTGTTGCGAGAGTCAAACCTTTTGCTACGAATGAAACTGCTTCAATTCTGGCCACGGAAACGGGCGAGACTTCACGTGATGACACGGAAGCTCCGATAATGAGACGAAGGAATCATTCAGTATTACTGTGGCTATATGTGTGTCGACATGACGGTCGTTTGTAATAGCCAATTCCGTGGGCTATGAATCGGTAGCTGCACAGTAATATTTCGAGCGTTGCCACACGTGGTAGCCTCGTGACAGCAGAGTCTGCTCCCTTCTCTCAGGAACCTGGCGTGTACGGTGAAGCTTGAAATATTGTGGCGTCGCCGAATCTCATTTCATCATCTATTGAAATAACTGTCAAATCGATATCGGTATGGCCACAAAAATATTTTCTCTAATTTGGCCTGTAAAACGTAAGATTATCAGTTTCATTTCTCATGCAGCGAAAATATTATGAGAGTGCTGCACATACGATTATATGCAAAACTGAATTGCCTTACTCCAGAGGGACAGTTCGGATTTAGAAAGGGTAAAGGAACACGGGATGCAATGGGACTACTAGGAAGTATAGAAGAGAGTGATATATTGAGAGGGAGGTACAGGAATTTATACTATATTTGTTGACTTATGGATGCTTTCCACAGAGTACAGTGGAACAAGCAGATGAGTATTAAGGGAGTTGACTGGAAAGAAAGGAGACTGGTACAAAATTCATATTTACAACAGAACACATAAGTAGGGGTTCGAAATGAAACGTCTCAGGAAAATATAACTGAGAATGATGCACGGCTGCTTTCTTTTGCGTTGCTAATCTTCAACTCGATGAGACTTGTGAATAATTTAGTATGAAGGTCAACAACTGGAAATCAAAGCGCGTGGCGTTTGACAAAGGAAGTAAAATTAATAATATGTAAGGGGTGACGAAAAAGTTTCCATTCGAAGGCCACATTAACCTCTCGCTTACATGTCGGCGGTTATACAGGGTGAAGAAAAATTCGCGCACTCGAACTTCGCAGAGCGATTCCTCTCATACTGGCAATACAAAAATGTCTGTCGTAAAATTTCATCCTGTGCATATTTCGGCCAGTAAATGGACGTTAAAGATTAGCAGTCTGGTAACAGTGTAATCAATGTACGGTAACCACCCCTTTTGGCAGAATGAGAAGTGCTCTTTAGTTGGTGCAGTGGATAGCGTTTACGGTTAGCATGTACGAGGTCGAGGGTTCGATTCTGTGTTGAGCCTTATTTGCTTTTATTTGCTCATAGTCTGTGTGGCACGGTATCTGGCGTCTTAATCGATATACAGTCATTACGGTGGGTTTTCTGCAAAACATCTGCTGTTACATACTATGAGCACGGAATGGAAGTACAACCGTTTTCATTGGTCAGCTTTTAAAGAAGCCTTCTACACATTGTGGAAGCGAACTGTTTTGTGCCACTGCATCTGCTAGATTCTGAACCTGTTTCCTGTGTCCCCTCCCCCAATGGACCCATCGAAATTGTTTGCAAAACATGTTGCTAGCCCTGTTTGCGACGTAAGGCTCTAACTAAATGTAATGGACCTGAAAGCGGCAAGAATAACAGTTAGTATGAATCGATTTGGTCATTGGGGGAGGGTACACACAAAACAAGCTGGAATCTAGTAGATGCAGTGGTGCGAAAAAATTCGTATCAATGACGTACAAAAGGTTTCTTTAAAACCTGACCATTGAAAACGATTATCTTTCCATTTCTGTGATCGTAGTATGTAACTGCAAATGTTTTGAAGAAGACCCACTGTAATCGGTGTATGACAATTAAGACGCCAGACAGCGTACCATGCCAACTACTTTCAAATAAGCCTCGATCTAGAATCGAATCCTTGACCTCCTGCATGCCAACGCTAAACGCTATACACTGCACCAACTGGACAGCAGCACTGCTACACCCTGACAGAGGTAGTCACCGTACACATGATTACAGTGTTGACAGACTGCCAATATTTAATGTTCATTTACTGCCCGAAATAAGAGTAGGACGAAATTATGTGAGGAATCGCGTTGCGAAATCCGAGTATCCGAATTGTTCCTCACCCTGTATAAACGCATAGGATTCGCACTGTGTTGCATATGCGTTACAGCAACATCCTCAAACGAAATCTTTTTGATTGCCCCTTACAGTAGTATAATCAATATAACATAAATAAAATTAGCGAAGTGACAGTCTTCGAGTTCAAAGGAACATAATAGCGGAAGATCTGAGATGCCACCAGGCGCTCAAACTTCGAAGTGTGGTAGCTAAGGAAGCTTTCAACAGAAAGAGGAACTTACTATAAGGAAAGTTAGATAAAGAGCTCGGGAAAAGACTAGCGAATTGTTTCGTCTGCAGTATGGCACTCTGGAACTGAAACTTGGATATCGAGAAGAGAGGAAGAAAGAGCTTTGAAACGTGAAACGTATTTGTGGGTATCGAGAAGGATGGAAAGGATTAGTTGGTTACAGAGAGTGACTAATCAAGACGAGCTAGAAGTAACAGAGAAGAATCGAGGACTAATGGAAGATACAAGAAATATAAAGAAGAATTGGCTACCTCACTTGTTGCGACTGGGCTGTTTGACAGTGAAAGCACTGGAAGTACCAGAGTGTGGAGAAGAATGAAAAGAAGGAGAAATTACAAGGCGGTGAATGAAATTAAAGGGAGTGGAAGCTACCTGGAAACGAAGAAAGCAGCAGGAGACAGGACGTGGGGGGCAACCTTGCGAAGACCTGCCTTCGGGCGGAACACAATAAGTAAATGACTTTAATTAAGATTTAATTTTGGAAAGTATGCTCGTTGTTGCCCTCTGCCAAACATGGAAAACATGAGAATATAGGAGATATGTATTTTCGCATCATGAATCGGGCATTTTGTACTTCGTTCGTCGGCGCTGTTGGACGCTTCAATACATTTACTAGATGACATTAGTTCAGAAGGTGGTGAAAATTCAAATAAGAACGCCGACTTTGTAATCGGTTGGTTTTGTATGCGTGAGAGCGTCATGAAAATGCTATTTCAGCTCTAGTGGCAGGTGTTATAATAGAAGTAGTTTCTGTCGAAAATCTCGAGACCATAATTTCAAAAACAGTCAAGCTACGTAGAAATGTACTGCGTTGTGAAACTATACTGGCGGAAAAAATGGCAAAGCCAAAAAATGTTTAATGTAGGGTGATGAAATTTTGTGAATACACTTGCCTAGGTAACATATTCAAGCGATTAACTTTGCAACATGTCTGTTGCAACTGTCGCCTGATGATTTCCTGTATGTGCTCGAATGGAAACAG
This sequence comes from Schistocerca americana, assembly GCF_021461395.2. NCBI lineage: Eukaryota > Metazoa > Arthropoda > Insecta > Orthoptera > Acrididae > Schistocerca > Schistocerca americana. Next base: position 629,972,869 of record NC_060123.1, on the reverse strand, counting down.
ATCTGGTGATCGAGCAGGCCAAAGCTATATGTCGACACTATGTAGATACGTTGGGTTACAACAGTGGTATGTGGGCGAGCGTTGTCCTGTTCGAAGATACCCCCTGGAATGCTGTTCATGAATAACAGCACAACAGGTCGAATCACATGACTGACGTACAAATTTTGCAGCCAGGTTGCATAGGATAACCACGAGAGTGTTCCTGCTGTCATACGAAATTGCACCCCAGACGATAAATCCAGGTGTGGCCGGCATGTTAAGCATGCAGACAGGTTAGTTGCACGCCCTCAACTGATCTCCTTCTAACCAACACTCAGCCATCACTGGCACCCAGGCAGAACCAGTGTCATCAGAAAAGACAACTGATGCCTGCCCTGCCCTCCAATGAGCTCTCGCTTGACACCACTGAAGTCGCAAATGGCGGTGGTTTGAGGTCAGTGGAATGTACAGCGTGGACAAAACGAGCGAGACCCCTCGCCGTTTCGTTATGCTGATCCGCACAGCTCTAAAGTCTGCTACACAGCAAAACAGGCAAGGCAACGAAGTGCTACCAACATACTATGCACAAGCGTGAAATTGAAAACTATCCGAAATTTATCAGACTGTTTCCAGTCATGAGTAAGACTATATTAATGCTGATTAGTGTGTTAACCACCACACCTAAATATAAGATATAAATGAAAGAAGAAACGCTAATTAGTATGAACTGTAATAATAAAAATGAATTACAGCTTATTGAGATAACGTAACTGTTATAGTAAGACGGGGTACCCCAGATCGTTACGAATTAGCAAAATATTATGCGCATTCGGCCGCGAAATGGTCTGTGTCAACGTTCAGACCAGTCATACTGGATTATCGTTGCTGACCTACCACGAAAGTGTGCAAAATGAGCGATGCGTGAAGATTCATAACGAAATTCAGTTAAAAATCATTCAGTGCCACACTTAAGTCAATTCAGTTATTGACAAAAGCGGAAAAAGTAGGCAGTAACAAGTGTGAAATTCTACAAGAGTTTCATATCGACATTCACAGGGCGCCGGTACAGAATAATTGGGGACGCGAGAATTTCTTAAAATTCCTTTACTGATAGTCTATCTGCCTGTAACGAGATTAGAACCGAAAACAAACCAGACCTCCCTTGCAGTAGCAAACACCTTTCACTACGCTAGCAGACAACCCAGGCAAACAGCCCTCTATTATTACCACAGACATGAATAAGCCGGCAATTTCGCAATGAAAGTGTCAAGATGATCTGCAGTTTCTCTTGCATAGAGCTTTCTGGACTCAAAAACATGAACTGTCTACCTTTATGTCACCGCTTATGCGACAATCATTCGGGATGTTTACCGAAATAACAAAAAACTGTTATTAGCGAGTAAATTTAATAGGATAATTCTGCACCACCCCAGGGAATAAACGGCGACGTAGCTGCCAAACGTATTCTACAATGTTTCGAATTCTCCATAAGACGTGCCATAGCCAGAAAACGTTCATTATCCGAAGTGTTTCTTAAGGTACCTAGCAATGGAAATGCTCGCACATCTAAAACGCGGTGGCATTAATAGTGGGACCTGAATTACCACGTGTATAGGCAAATGAATTTTATTTTCATTCCTGTAAACGTGATTTGGATCGAAAGCATAGCTACGATTAATATGCTCATGTATCGACTGCAACTGGAACATTTCGAATAAAGAGTAGGGGAAATTATTATGCGGCCCTCATCTTGAGTAACTGTGGTAGCCATTTTCGTTGTTAGGATTTCGTCACGTAAATCGGCAAAAATGGAACCCTACTAGTCTCACTTTATTGACCGTCTATCTGTGTATCCAATCCTTAAAACCCCTTTACCTCGAGTACGGGTGGACATAATAAGCGGAAATGTATCGCACTTCCTGCGGTATACGGTCTCTTGGAGGTGTAAGAAAGTGAGCTATGTCAACGCAATCTAAAGATACGGCCGTTTATGTAAAGAAAATTTACGCAAAAGGTCAAAAACTGGTTCTAAGAACTCTGCCACCAAACTGCTTAGGTCATCAGTCCCCTAGATCTAGAACTACTTCAACCTACCTAACCTAACACACATCCATGCCCGAGGAAGGATTCGAACTGACGGCACAAGGAGTCGCGCGGTCCGCGATATGACACAGTTGAAGGCACGGCTAACCCGCGCCAGCAAACTGTTAATATCATCTGGTGTCGCTAAAAAGTTATTCTCTTCTGGTGAATGATTTTCTGCGCACTTGATTTAAGAAAGAATAACTAAAATATATTTGACGTTAGGGAACAGGAAGGACGCCTAATTCATTTCCCCTTGTCTTTATTCATGATGTTAGATTCGCAATCTGAGCGTACGTACTATCCATAACCACACTTAAGATCCAAGTCATAGTCACAGATATGCCAATACAACACTTTGGCTTATACTTGAGGTATTTCGTTTCCCATGAAGTGGTGGCAGACGATGCTGTGGCGTCTTCGAAACGCGAGTTTCTCCAGTGCTAGCTATCTCAGACATCAGCTGAGCGAACTTGCATAGTATGTTGGTAGCACTTCGTCGCCTTGCCTGTTATGCTGTGTAGCAGACTTTAAAGCTGTGCGGATCAGCATAACGAAAAGCCGAGGGGTCACGCTCGTTTTGTCGACGGCTGTACCTCATAGGGCGTCTGGCTCGGAGTAACTGTTTGTTGTGCCACATGTAGCTCAAATTGCTGCTGCAGATGCAGGAAGATGCGCCAGAGTCATACGCCGAAAGCCATGGTCTTGCCTCAAGGTACTGCCACGTGGCCACCTGGAGTCTGGTCTTCTAGTGACTGCGCATTCTCGTGACCACCGCTGCCAGTATTCATGTACAGTGGTTACAGTCCTGCCAGTTCTTTCTGCAGTATCGCAGGAGGAACACCTAGCTCCTCGTAGCTCTCTGACACGACCTCGTTCAGACTCTATGAGGTGTTGATAACCGCGTCTTTGTCGCGTTAAAGGCATTCTTGGCTAACAGTAAGTCACCACGTCTCAAAAGTAACTAATGCTCACGACTGAACCGTGATTTATTTTCAAAGACTATTCTTAAGAATTTATTATATTTACTAGCGATTCATAAAGAACATTAACACATTTAATCACACTATGTAAGCATGGAAGTAGCCAGCGAGTAACTGATGAAGTCATAAACAAATTCCTTTTAACAAATGGGAATTTTATTCACTTTAATAGTGCCTAAAAGCATTTTTTAAAATAAACAGGTTTAAAATTATAATCAGAAAGCACCCTCTAAATATCAAAGTTACAGTACAGGCAGAAAGTAACAAGTTTTGACTGTATGAGCTTTTGGGCAGAGTACCTCGCCACTCCCTTTTGACACGGCTGTAGATACGACCGCTCACAACAGCCTCTGAAAGACTGCACTCGTGCAAATCTGCAACACACCAGATAACTTTAAACAATTTACACAAGCACACAAACTATGCACCCCTCCCCCCCCCCCCCCCCCCAGTAGGAGTGATGGAAATGGTACAAAACACTAACAATTAAAATATTAACCTTGCCACCGAAGGTGCAACTTGATTTTAACTTCTAAGAAAAGTCTTACAGTGAAAGGGTGGCAACTTTATATACTAAAATGATCATTTATATAAAAGCCCATGAAATGCAATGATATATAAAATCCTACAAGGCTGGCCAAACAATAGTTAAGATGCTCTACAGTGCACAGATACCGCCTCTCAAGATCATACGCAATAGTATCAAAGTTTCTAAAGATCGAAACATATTTCAGGTATTAGGCCGTTACACTCTAAGTAATAAATTCTTTAACACACCAAATCCGACATACATGACAGAGGCAGCTACTAACGTACGGTATATTGATAGGGAGATTACCGAACAACCCGAACCGCAGGTTGCTCTAACCCGCCCCTACACCACAAGGGAAAAACGGACCACTCAGTTTATAAACAACCACCTTCCCGCGAGTGGGAAAACGGAGAAGAATGGTGGGACGACCCCAAAGCAAAACGGCTGGTGACCTCAGCAAGAAAACAAGTAGAATTTAACAAGGGTAAATCAAACAACATATCACCAATCACTTAACTTCTAATAAACTGCGATTTCTCGAGAAGACCTGGCGCAGCACCCCCAAATCGCTCTCCCGAACCGTCCGCTGCCAGCCGCTTCAACGGACGCAGGAAGGCGCGCCGATCTCCCGTCTCACGGCGTCGCAACTCGCACCGGCCAGCCTGATGTGGGTTGACTCCTGTTGCTCTCGTGTCGACCGCGAAGTCACTACCCCTCGCTATACGCCGCGGCCCACTGGACTCACGTGGCGACTTCACATGCGCCGACGCTCAAGACGAACAACTCATTTTGTGTCTCAGTGCGCGACCGACCAACTGCGCGACCGACCAACCGATCTATCCAACCGCCAGTGACCATTGTCTGAGCAAACTCGAGCAGACTGGCGGCCTAACGCGCAGACTCAGATGTAGGAACTAAGCCCCGACCGGGTGACCATTCGCTGAGTTCTCTTACTGGCGGAGTGGAAAGATTCTCATTTTGCCGGCCTTAAAAGTTGATCCGAACGACAGACATTAACTGCCTAACAAATGCGGACGAGAGACAGACTAGCAAGCTGGGGACGAGAGACTAACCGACTGGCGAGCTCATATCGCCCCTTAAATGCACGTGAACAGGCAACCTTTCCCCTTTCCCACCAGAGGGAGACACCAAAGCTGCGATTGCCACAGCGGCGCCACCGCCAGAAACGGAGGGCGACTGCTTCACACTACGCGCTGCGGCGCGCTCTTCAAAAGAGCAGTTTTTACCACGGCTCAACGACCGTTACAGCATGTATGTAAAGGAAACCTGATTTCCTATCTCATAGCGGCGCTTATGCGACTGGCGCGAAATTTGAGTAGACATTTTCTTTCAGGTATAGAAACGAGCCTACCAAATTTCGTTTATGTCACACTACTATTTCTTGCTGCTGCGACTTTTTTTCCGTTAGTGTATTTCCACGCTAACACCATCGCAGTAAGCCCAGCCCAAGCGCAGATGGCTAGAATCTCGCCACTCATCAGACTTTCTTCCGCGACAGCGCACTTTAACGACCGTTGCAGACGCTGGGTCACCTGCTCCGGGATTGCGGATCTGATAAAAGAACTGTCCCATTCTTCTCTCATAATGGCTTATGCGCAAAGCGGAGGAAGTAATCGGAGAATAAGTGCTCTCCGATTCGAAGGCGGTGGCTGGTAAATGCGAGTGTAGCGTGTAGCGGATGGGCGCGCTATTCCCAGGCACGGAAGTGTGCGCGTGACTGCGCGGTAAGCCCACACGCCAATGGCAGAGCGCTCTGCGCCAAGACCGGGCAGGAAAGTGGGGTGTGAACGCGTTAGTTCCTACCGGCAGAAGTACCCGCGGATACGAAAAGTGCTATGCGCACCGCTTTCGCAAGTCGCATATCTGCAGAGGTGGATATTAAAATATTGTAAAGCACTTCACCCGCTCGATACGATGGACCTCTAACTGTACGTTTGCTCCTTGTCGGAACTTTTTTCTGGAGTCGGACTTTGTACATTCACAGACAAATATGTGATAGCTTATCGTGATTCCTTCCCTGCACATCCATACTTCTACATTAATATTATAAAGTAATTCGGCTGTTACGCTTTCATGACCAGACCGATTTTGATTAAATTAGTCATGGATGCGGTTTGAACGCTGCGGAAGAACATAGGCTACTTAAGAAAGTGTGCAGTATAACTTGTTTATTGATTTAAAGAATATAACGCGAAATATGGGACAGTAATTACTCACTGAAAAAGCTCTTAACTATATGACTTTTGAATTTTATTATACACTCGTGTAAATTGAAATAAGAACACCGTGAATTCATTGTCCCAGGAAGGGGAAACTTTATTGACACATTCCTGGGGTCAGATACATCACATGATCACACTGACAGAACCACAGGCACATAGACACAGGCAACAGAGCATGCACAATGTCGGCACTAGTACAGTGTATATCCACCTTTCGCAGCAATGCAGGCTGCTATTCTCCCGTGGAGACGATCGTAGAGATGCTGGATGTAGTCCTGTGGAACGGCTTGCCATGCCATTTCCACCTGGCGCCTCAGTTGGACCAGCGTTCGTGCTGGACGTGCAGACCGCGTGAGACGACGCTTCATCCAGTCCCAAACATGCTCAATGGGGGACAGATCCGGAGATCTTGCTGGCCAGGGTAGTTGACTTACACCTTCTAGAGCACGTTGGGTGGCACGGGATACATGCGGACGTGCATTGTCCTGTTGGAACAGCAAGTTCCCTTGCCGGTCTAGGAATGGTAGAACGATGGGTTCGATGACGGTTTGGATGTACCGTGCACTATTCAGTGTCCCCTCGACGATCACCAGTGGTGTACGGCCAGTGTAGAAGATCGCTCCCCACACCATGATGCCGGGTGTTGGCCCTGTGTGCCTCGGTCGTATGCAGTCCTGATTGTGGCGCTCACCTGCACGGCGCCAAACACGCATACGACCATTATTGGCACCAAGGCAGAAGCGACTCTCATCGCTGAAGACGACACGTCTCCATTCGTCCCTCCATTCACGCCTGTCGCGACGCCACTGGAGGCGGGCTGCACGATGTTGGGGCGTGAGCGGAAGACAGCCTAACGGTGTGCGGGACCGTAGCCCAGCTTCATGGAGACGGTTGCGAATGGTCCTCGCCGATACCCCAGGAGCAACAGTGTCCCTAATTTGCTGGGAAGTGGCGGTGCGGTCCCCTACGGCACTGCGTAGGATCCTACGGTCTTGGCGTGCATCCGTGCGTCGCTGCGGTCCGGTCCCAGGTCGACGGGCACGTGCACCTTCCGCCGACCACTGGCGACAACATCGATGTACTGTGGAGACCTCACGCCCCACGTGTTGAGCAATTCGGCGGTACGTCCACCCGGCCTCCCGCATGCCCACTATACGCCCTCGCTCAAAGTCCGTCAACTGCACATACGGTTCACGTCCACGCTGTCGCGGCATGCTACCAGTGTTAAAGACTGCAGTGGAGCTCCGTATGCCACGGCAAACTGGCTGACACTGACGGCGGCGGTGCACAAATGCTGCGCAGCTAGCGCCATTCGACGGCCAACACCGAGGTTCCTGGTGTGTCCGCTGTGCCGTGCGTGTGATCATTGCTTGTACAGCCCTCTCGCAGTGTCCGGAGCAAGTATGGTGGGTCTGACACACCGGTGTCAATGTGTTCTTTTTTCCATTTCCAGGAGTGTATTTATGAAACTGCTGTTATTGTTTGGTATGTTCTAAAGCACACAAGCAAACTAAATTTTAAAGCACAAAAGAATTAGAAACATTGTCTGCAAGCGGGCATTGATTGAAATCAATGGGGAAAGTCGAAAATTTGTGTCAGACCGGACTTGGAACCCGGGTCTCCTTCGTGCTAGGCAGATGAGCTGACCGCCGTGCCATCCGGACACAGTGGTGTTGCATCTGCACAGACTACCCTAGCACACATAAATTCTCATTCTATCAACACACTGCTAATGTAGTGCCCCATGGCGGTTATCCTCATTACCCGCGGCATTTCGCCGAATCCCGTAAGAGTTCAAGCCTAGTTTGCATCAGTACGGAAGAGATCATCAGCCGTCTCACCTTAATTAGATACATATGTGGTGTCTGTTCTTTCGGGCATTAGAACTCTACAGTCTTAACGAATGCTTTTTCCCCTTCCGAGCGGGAAAAGAGGACGTCATCCAATTTCAACGCAAGTTCTATCAAATAATTCGATTGGCGAGACGAAGAACGAGAAATTACTTCCCAGGTTTATGAACGCCACTACTGAAACTTTTGCAAAACACTGGAGGAGAGACGCTCCTACTTAGGAGCACTTCACTGCTGGGCCCGAAATAAGACACTTGAACTTCTACCCTAAGGTCGTTCAGTACGGTAGCACTGAGCACAAAGGCTACACCTGGAAGATGCTTGCGGCCGTTCCACCTGAGTCCCACCGAAAGACGAGGCGTTATACTAAGAACTGTTATCTTAATCACGAGGGTGGCGGTTCAGATATCCGTCAGGATATGCAGATTGTGCAGTGTTTTCTCTGAATCACTTACGGTGAAAGCCAATCTGGTTCCTTTGATAGAACACGACCGATTTCCTTCTCCAACCCGTTCCAGCGCTCCGTCTCCGATGGCGTCGTCGCCATCTCCTAGTAATTACTGCAACCTTCATCCTTCTGAGTCTGCTCAATGTATTCGTTTCTTGAACTCCCTCTACGACTTTTACCCGCCCCCTCCCCTCCCCCCAGGCTTCGCTCCAGTACTAAATTGAGACTGTGTCCCTTCTTCTAGTCAGGTTATGCCACAAATTTCTGTTTTCCCCAATTATGCACAGTACCTCATTATTAGTTACACGATTTACCCATCTAATCTTCAGCACTCTTCTGTAGCACTACAATTGAAAAGCCTCTAATTCTCTTCTTGTCCAAACTGTCTATCGTCCGTGTTTCACTTCTACATACGGCTACACTCCAGACCAAGAATTTCAGAAAAGACTACCTAACATTTAAATTAATATTCGACTGTTAACAGTTAACAGAAACGCATTTTTTTCCTTACCGTTTCCAGACTACATTTTATATCCCCTCCACTTCGGCCGTCATTAGTTATTTTGCTGACGAAACAGCAAAACACTTTAAACATTTTAGTGTCTCGTTTCCCAATTCAGTACCCTCGGTATTACCCGGTTTAGCTTTTGTTGATGTTGATCTTATATCATCCTTTCAAGATTCTGTCCATTCCGTTCAACTGCTCTGTCAAGTGCTTTGCTGTCTCTGACAGAATTACGTCATTGGAAAATTTTCTTTCCCCTGAACTTTAGTCCCTACTCCAAATTTTTCTTTGGTTTCCTTTACTGCTTGATCATTGTACAGATTGAATAACATCACGAATAGACAACCACCCTATTCACTCCTTCTCAATCCACTGTTTCCCTTTCATGCCGCCGGCCGAAGTGGCCGTGTGGTTAAAGGCGCTGCAGTCTGGAACCGCAAGACCGCTACGGTCGCAGGATCGAATCCTGCCTCGGGCATGGATGTTTGTGATGTGCTTAGGTTAGTTAGGTTTAACTAGTTCTAAGTTCTAGGGGACTAATGACCTCAGCAGTTGAGTCCCATAGTGCTCAGAGCCATTTGAACCATTTTTTGAACCCTTTCATGCCACCGGGCTCTTGTATTTGCCGTCCGGTTTCTGTACAAGTTGTAAATAGCCTTTCGCCCCCCTGTATTTCACACCAGCATTTTACCCCTGCTATCTTCAGAATGGCCCAGACTGGATTCATCTTATATTTGAAAATGAGAGTACTTAGCGACGTCCAACAAACTTTAAACACAATTTAAAACGGTGTCGGAGTTTTTTTGTTGCTCACACCATTCACAAGATAATGAAAGGAAAAAGGTTAATCGATTACTACATTTTCGCTTTTGAGGCAGTAAAACTTAAACGTCAGGCATGGCGTTTAAGTTTATTACTTCTGCACTAGTAAATCTATTTGCAACGCATTTTGCATACAGTATCTGCATATACCACTGACTGTACTGCTAAATTATAGTATTGTAGGAGACATAATCCACCAAGTATGGCGACATAAACACTGTGATTTGTGAGAAATAAGCTTTGCTTAAAACTTCCAGTGTTCCGTTTGTCTCTAATGTCCTAGAAAGCGTCTTGAGATAATTATTAACTCAATGAGAATACAATGGTATTCCTTTTTATACTGTACTCCGTACTAGGCAAGTGGAATCGAGCTAGGTATGGCTCGGAACAGATATTTTTTGTGGAAATAACACGTTTTATATGCATTATATGTATATGTCTAAACTGTTACACACAATGCTTGTATTTGTTTCTGACTGCAAATAGCGGATTCAAGTGAAAATTATTTTATAGTTAAAATGTCGTTGTCCATCAGAATACTGGTTTGATTCAGCTCTCCATGCAAACCAGTCCTGTGTGAGCTTCTACATCCACTCGAATCTCCTTACTATAGTCTAGGTTTCCCTCTACAATTCTTACCACCACCCCCGTCGCCCTAAATTTACTCTATAACCAAACTGACTATTCCTACATGCCTCACAAGGTGTCCTATGAACCGATACCTTCCTTTAGTGAAGCTGTATCCTAACTGTTTCTCCCCAAATCTATTAAGTGCCTCTTCATTAGTTCAGCGACCTATACACTAATGTACCACGTTTGAAAAGCTTCCGGACTTACATATTCTACACTACGCATCATCTACGTTTCACATCCGTATAAGGGTATACTGGAGATAAACAGGGGAGAGTTCGGCAAAGTGGCGATGGCGAAGAAAGTGGCCATTGGGGTCCTGGAGGCTACAAGGTGCTGGCATAGCGCGGGAATCGCTCTTCAGTTATTCTCCCTGGAGAGGACAATTTCCCCGAGAAGTCTAACCTGTCTACTGTGCTGCTCGTCGGAGTTATTATAGTTTATGTGGGTCTCAGTTTTTGTGGTGTAAAGTAAGTGGTCAGTTTGCGTATTTATTGTGGAGGGGGAATGTGGCCTATGTCCTTTCAATGAAACTGTACTAAAATTCCCATATTTTGACTCCATAACGCTACTTTAGTTACTGAAATTTCGGTCATGGTATGAGGGCAATGGTTCCCAACCTTTTGGACACGATTACCCCTGAGTGAAGTCTCCCCCTCCCCCCTCTTCACCAGCGTCTACAGCATTCGAACCTAACTAAACTTTGGATGAAAAAGAGTTTTATTTGAGGACTTATTTTTAAATGAAAGATAAATGGTTTTTAGTTTTTGTACGTGTACTATTAGACAATGAACTAATGATTCAGTGCGATAACTGATATTACCTTATTTCTAATAACCTTTTTTACCGAACGATGAAGAAATTCTGAGTGCATCGCAAGTGCCACCTACAACTCCTCAGAAAAGAAAGCTGACTCTCGACAGTGAGGGTAGACATTTGTCACAAAACATGTATCTAGTTCGCCAGCTCTCTCCCTAACGACACTTCCCTCACCCTTACTCTGCAACCTCATTTAAAATCAACCAAGTTAAAATGAATACACTGTACTTACTGCTCATGGACTGCTAAATTGGCAGAAATCTGAATGCTTCAGAATACCAATGCTTTGTGTCTGACCACTCTCACTGTTAATGTAATAATAATAATAATAATAATAATAATAATAATAATAATAACAATATCTTGTGAGTCCTACAGCAGTGTAGCCACTAGATAATTACTGATGAATTGTGCTGCCAATCAATTCCTTTGACTGTCGCAAATTGAATACTGAAGCGATTTCTGGTCCATTGTGGGAACTACAGACATCCTGGAGCAGGTATTTTGGTGAGATATTTAAGCATATGTGATAAATATGCCCCAACTTTGTCCTAGAGGCATGGCACAAAGTATGTTTGTAGTGGATGGGCTATGCAAGGGAGATGTTCATACATTCGTTTCAGAAACTGTAACACCCACGACATTATGTTGCACATTAATGATGATATTCGAAAAAAATGTAATTATTGGTTATTTCTGTAATCAATCTTACGAAAATGTGGCGACATTGATGATCTTATGAAAATAATTTAGTTTAGTAACCCAAAAACAATGGATCCCTTTTCTTTTTATTACCCCTTAGAAAATTTAATTTTACCCCTCAGGGGTAATTACCCTCAGGTTGGTAATCACTGTATTAGAGGGCATACAGCCTTCATGTAAAAGCGTCAACGCGGGTAAAGCGGCCACCTCGTCGGTGGCTTCTGGTCGGTTTTTGTAGGGGGAAGACGTGAAAGCAGCGGCCGAAAGAAGGGCTCTGCGGCCATACTTACAACAAGTCCTCATGACAGTGACGTAGAAGCTGCAAATGAAGAAAGAGAAGAAAAAGAAAGTGAAAAGAAGGAAAAACGGAAAACAGCTGAAGTCAAGAAAGGTAGTAAGAAGAAGAGTTCGAAGAGAACGAAACCACCTCTAGAAGATCACTTTTTGACAACGGTGAAGAGAGAACTTTTTGACAACGGTGAAGAGAGAGAGTACATGTATGGCGAAGTAAAATGTTCAGATTCAAGGCCAGATGAACAGTGGATTTACTGCCAGCTGTGGTCCGTCTGAACGGACATACTTTGTACATGGATTGAGGAACAGAGTTCGATATTTTTATTTGTGAAAAGTGTAATTCCAATCAGGTTCAACAATAAAATATGTTTAATTCTTTGTTGAAACAGGTTTTATCTCTTATCTTCTAGTTTAAAGTGGCCACTTTGCATGTTCATGTCGAGCAAAGTGGCCATGAAAATTGGATTGTTTAAAGCATGTAATTTGATCATAAGGAAATTAACCTATCCAGTATTATATTTCAACAGTTTCAGATAATAATCATTCACTTCTATTCATCCGTCCGTTGCTGTACAGCTTAAGATTTAGAAAAGATTGCTGTATGGTGTGGCAGGTGGCAGTTGACGCTAAATAACGAAAAGTGTGAGGTGATCCACATGAGTTCCAAAAGAAATCCGTTGGAATTCGATTACTCGATAAGTAGTACAATTCTCAAGGCTGTCAATTCAGTTAAGTACCTGGGTGTTAAAATTACGAACAACTTAAGTTGGAAAGACCACATAGATAATATTGTTGGGAAGGCGAGCCAAAGGTTGTGTTTCATTGACAGGACACTTAGAAGGTGCAACAAGTCCACTAAAGAGACAGCTTACACTACACTCGTTCGTCCTCTGTTAGAATATTGCTGCGCGGTGTGGGATCCTTACCAGGCGGGATTGACGGAGGACATCGAAAGGGTGCAAGAAAGGGCAGCTCGTTTTGTATTATCACGTAATAGGGAAGAGATGATACGCGAGTTGGGATGGAAATCATTAAAGCAAAGACGTTTTTCGTCGCGGCGAGATCTATTTACGAAATTTCAGTCACCAACTTTCTCTTCCGAACGCGAAAATATTTTTTTGAGCCCAACCTACATAGGTAGGAATGATCATCAAAATAAAATAAGAGAAATCAGAGCTCGAACAGAAAGGTTTAGGTGTTCGTTTTTCCCGCGCGCTGTTCGGGAGTGGAATGGTAGAGAGATAGTATGATTGTGCTTCGATGAACCCTCTGCCAAGCACTTAAATGTGAATTACAGAGTAGTCATGTAGATGTAGCTGTACAAGAAATGTAAATACCTTAGCCTGGCCACTTTACCTAGTTTTCCCCTAGTTTCAGGAAAGACTTCCTAATATTTGAACCTTTAGTACACGATAATGATTTTATCTTTTTCACATATGGTTTTCTTGCCAGTGTTCTATATCCTCTCTACTTTGTCCATCTTGCTGCTCGCATAGCAAAACTCTTCTACTACAATTATGCTCATTTCCTTATCTAATTCGCTCAGTCCGACCTGAAGTAATTTTACTTAATTATGTAATCAGCATTAACTAACTCGCTAACGCAAAGCTATCAACAAAACCATCACCACCGCACGCCGTGAAGCAATGGAGGAACAGGAAGCAGAGAAAGCTGTTGGCTCTGGAGGCGTTTAGCAAAGCGGGGTCGGCAAATACGGTCGGCGGCGTGGTGCGGTTTGGAGCAGTGCGTTGTTTAATCTCGGGCTTAGTCAATCGCTGTTTGCCGACGTAGCCACGGGCGAGGCACCCAGCCTCTGGCCTCCTCGCATGCCTTTCCCCAGGGCTCCACTCCTGGCCCCACGCTAATTGTCTTTGCGGCAACACGCCACTTCGGAGCTGCGCAAACAGCGAGGCCGCCAGGGGAAGACGCTGCGACTCCCAAGGGTTTGGCGTGCGTATTATCGGAAACGTATTGACCTTCCCGGTTTGGGGTGAGAGTGGGGAGACGCGCTGGACGGAAAAAGAAACCCGGTGGCCAAGCAGCGAAGCGGTGACGTGGCCCCAGACGCCGCTCCTTTGTGCGGCCGCTGCATTATGTAAGGCAGAGGGAGGCGGCCCGCCGCGGAGGAGAAGAAGAAGAAGAGGCGGGTCACTAACGTTACGCCCTAATTACTCGCACCTGCTGAATGAGTAATGCGCGCCCGGTACAGATTTCTGGAACAAGAGCGATTACCCCACCCCAGGGCACTAACCGGCAAACAGAAGACCTCCACCTACCCCTCCTCCCCCCAAATTTCACCTTCATCTCGTTCTCCTCGCCTTTGCCCCTATGTAATCACGATCTTCATCCTCGGTCTTACTGCCCGTTCGTATTCACTCTTTCTCGACCGCAATTATCCATCATTATGACTTATCCTTACGTTCATGCGGCTTACGTCAGCCGCGGATGCTCCGACTCTCGGAGAGACGTGTCTCGACTTTAAGGTGTTGTTTTTGTTGCTGATGATTCAGCCAGATGCGGCAAAAGGCTTGAAAGATAAACAGAATTGACAGTATCTCCAAGAGAGGGTGTAAAATAAACACAAACAAGAGCGAAAACCAAATTTTTCACAATCATTGAAAATGCGTCGAAATATCTCAGCAAAGTACACTACTGGCCATTAAAATTGCTACACCAAGAAGAAATGCAGATGATAAACGGGTATTCATTGGACAAATATATTATACTAGAACTTACATGTGATTACATTTTCACGCAATTTGGGTGCATAGATCCTGAGAAATCAGTACCCAGAACAACCACCTCTGGCCGTAATAACGGCCTTGATTCGTCTGGGCATTGAGTCAAACAGAGCTTGGATAGCGAGTACAGATACAGCTGCCAATGTAGCTTCAACACGATACCACAGTTCATCAAGAGTAGTGACTGGCGTATTGTGACGAGCCAGTTGCTTGGCCACCATTGACCAGACGTTTTCAGTTGGTGCGAGTTCTGGAGAATGTACTGGCCAGTGCAGCAGTCGAACATTTTCTGTATCCAAAAATGCCCGTGCAGAACCTGCAACATGCGGTCGTGCATTACCCTGTTGAAATGTAGGGTTTCGTAGGGATCGAATGAACGCTAGAGCCACGGGTCGAAACACATTTGAAATCTAACGTCCAGTGTTCAAAGTGTCGTCAGTGCGAACAAGAGGTGACCGAGACGTGTAACCAGTGGCACCCCATACCATCACGCCGGGTGATACGCCACTGGCGATGACGAATACGCGCTTCCAATGTGCGTTCACCGCGATGTCACCAAACACGGATGCGACCATCATGATGCTGTAAACAGAACCCGGATTCATCCGAAAAAATGACGTTTTGCCATTCGTACATCTAGGTTCGTCGTTGAGTACACCATCGCCGGCGCTCCTGTCTGTGATGCAGCGTCAAGGGTAACCGCAGCCACGGTCTCCGAGCTGATAGTCCATGCTGCTGCAAACGTCGTCGAACTGTTTGTGCAGATGGGTGTTGTCTTGCAAACGTCCCCATCTGTTGACTCAGGGATCGAGACGTGGCTGCACGATCCGTTCCAGCCATGCGGATTAGATGCCTGTCATCTCGACTGCTAGTGATACGAGGCCGTTGGGATCCAGCACGGCGTTCCGTATTACCCTCCTGAACCCACCGATTCCATATTCTCCTAACAGTCGTTGGATCTCGACCAACGAGAGCAGCAATGTCGCGATACGATAAACCGCAATCGCGAGAGCCTACAATCCGGTCTTTATCAAAGTCGGAAACGGGATGTACGCATTTCTCCTCCTTACACGAGGCATCACAACAATGTTTGACCAGGCAACGCCGGTCAACTGTTGTTTGTGTATGAAAAATCGGTTGGAAACTTTCCTCATGTCAGCACGTTGTAGGTGTCGCCACCGGCGCCAACCTTCTGTGAATGCTCTGAAAAGCTAATCACTTGCATATCACAGCATCTTCTTCCTGTCGGTTAAATTTCGCGTCTGTAGCACGTCATCTTCCTGGTGTAGCAATTTTAATGGCCAGTAGCGTAGTTGGCCAAATGGAGAAGATTAAAAAATTTAACTATCTATGGGAGGTAATCCTAGAACATGGTTTGGAAAAAGCTGCTATAGACGATGTGAATAAAATGGGAATGGCGAGTGGTATAACCAAAGACCTCTACCCTAAGAAGTACCTGTATATCAATGCAAACATTAGGCAGAACAGTACACTAGATTTACGGAAAACGCTGATCACAGTGCCCCACTGTAGACTGTTAAAGAAGGTACGAGCATATGGAATAGGTTCCAAGGTGTGTGAGTAGTTCGTAGGCGAGCTTCAATCAGAGACAAGGGTTTAATTAAGGATGCCATAGGGAAGTGTGATAGGCTCGCTCTTATTCTGTATTATATACAAATTATCTGACGAAACGGGTGAGCGGCGACCTGCGGCTGTTCGCTGATGACGCTGTGGTGCACGGGAATGAATCATCGGTGAGTTACTGTAGCAAGATACAAGATGACTTAGGCTTTCTAGTTGGTGTGACCGGCATCTTGCTGTAAATGCAGAAAAGTATAAGTGAGTGCAGATGAGTAATGGAAACAAACCGGTAGTGCAGTGTGACACTTGACGCAGTTACATCGGTTAAATATGTGGGCACAACACTGCAAAGTGGTATAAAATGGGACGAGCACGTAAGGACGGTAGAAAGGAAGACGAATGGTCAAACTTACGTTTGAAGAAATAAATCTCGGGTGAACACCCTGGTATGAGTGTGCATAGGACACAATATTTCGGCAGTCGACCACGTTGCCATCATCAGCGCAACTGATGATGGCAACGTGGTCGATTGCCGAAATATTGTGTCCTATGCACACTCATACCAGGGTGTTCACCCGAGATTTAATTCGTCATAAAATACGCCTGGAGAAATTGAAGAATCACAAACTTAGGTTTGTTGTTGTTGTGGGCTTCAGTCCTGAGACTGGTTTGATGCAGCTCTCCATGCTACTCTATCCTGTGCAAGCTTTTTCATCTCCCAGTACCTACTGCAACCTACATCCTTCTGAATCTGCTTAGTGTATTCATCTCTTGGTCTCCCTCTACGATTTTCACCTTCCACGCTGCCCTCCAATACTAAATTGGTGATCCCTTCCTTGATGCCTCAGAACATGTCCTACCAACCGATCCCCTCTTCTGGTCAAGTTGTGCCACAAACTTCTCTTCTCCCCAATCCTATTCAATACTTCCTCATTAGTTATGTGATCTACCCATCTAATCTTCAGCATTCTTCTGTAGCACCACATTTCGAAAGCTTCTATTCTCTTCTTGTCCAAACTATTTATCGTCCATGTTTCACATCCGTACATGGCTACACTCCATACAAATACTTTCAGAAATAACTTCCTGACACTTAAATCAATACTGGATGTTAACAAATTTCTCTTCTTCAGAAACGCTTTCCTTGCCATTGCCAGCCTACATTTTATATCCTCTCTACTTCGACCATCATCAGTTATTTTGCTCCCCAAATAGCAAAACTCCTTTACTACTTTAAGTGTCTCATATCCTAATCTAATTCGCTCAGCATCACCCGACTTAATTTGACTACATTCCATTATCCTTGTTTTGCTTTTGTTGATGTTCATCTTATATCCTCCTTTCAAGACACTGTCCATTCCATTCAACTGCTCTTCCAAGTCCTTTGCTGTCTCTGACAGAATTACAATGTCATCGGCGAACCTCAAAGTTTTTATTTCTTCTCCATGAATTTTAATACCTACTCCGAATTTTTCTTTTGTTTCCTTTACTGCTTGCTCAATATACAGATTGAACAACATCGGGGAGAGGCTACAACCCTGTCTTACTCCCTTCCCAACCACTGCTTCCCTTTCATGTCCCTCGACTCTTATAACTGCCATCTGGTTTCTGTACAAATTGTAAATAGCCTTTCGCTCCCTGTATTTTACCCCTGCCACCTTTAGAATTTGAAAGAGAGTGTTCCAGTCAACATTGTCAAAAGCTTTCTCTAAGTCTACAAATGCTAGAAACGTAGGTTTGCCTTTCCTTAATCTTTCTTCTAAGATAAGTCGTAAGATCAGTATTCCCTCACGTGTTCCAGTGTTTCTACGGAATCCAAACTGATCTTCCCCGAGGTTGGCTTCTACTAGTTTTTCCATTCGTCTGTAAAGGTTTATTGCAAGAATTTTAGGAAAGTGTGGTTCATCTGCAAGTGTGCGTATGGAACACTAGTGCCACCTATTCTATATGGACGGATCGATTGTTTGGGATCCGCATAAGATCCGATTAAACCAAGATATCGATGCGATTCAGAAGCGAGCTGCTAGATTCGATCAGTATGCGAGTACTACGGATATGTTTCGTAAACTCAAGTGGGAATACCTGGAGGCAAGGCGGCGTTCGTTCCGCGTAACCTTAGAGAGGAAATTTAGAGAGTCGGCTTTTGAAGCTAACTGCAGAGCGATTCTACTAGCGATTCTACTGCGCATTTCGTTTAAGGAGAACCAAGATATGATAAGGACGCGCGGAGGCATATAGACAGTCTTTGTTCCCTCCTTCGTGGCCGAGCGTTTCTAGGCACTTCATTCTGGAATCGCGCGACCACTACGGTCGCAGGTTCGAATCCTGCATCGGGCGTGGATGTGTGTGATGTCCTTAGGTTAGTTAGGTTTAAGTAGTTCTAAGTTCTAGGGGACTGATGACCTCAGATGTTATGTCCCACAGTGCTCAGAGCCATTTGAACCAGTTCCCTCCCTCTATCTGCCAGTAGAGCAGGAACGGAAGTGACTAGCAGTGGTACAAATTACCGTCCACGAAGCATCATACGGTGGCTTGCGGAGTATGTATGTAGATGGAGATAAAACAGGTTCATCGGCAATGGTACGTTTACTCTTGACCTCACTTCCTGCTTCACTGTTGAACTCCAAGCTATGAGATAAATAATGAGAGTAGTTTTATCCTTTTGCGTAATTAACCATAGCAGATTGTGCGCAAATAGTTCGACGCAGAAATTAAGTACCAGTATCTGCTCTGGAGGAGCGTTAGGCATAAATGCGAGTAATTCTGAACCAGGAACGAAGGGGGTGTTGTTGATCGTGCGAGCATAGCCCATTTTCGAGTGCAGACCTTTATTTGAGTGTTGCCGTTTTTTTGTGATAGGGCTGTGTTGTATATCGCGCTTCGCGTTTTTAGAATAATAGCGGCCTGGCGCAGCACGCTATGCTAATGAAGGGCCTTCTATACGTATCCGAGCTCAGCACAAGCAAATGAATATTTATGAGCGCAACATAATACTGTACGTCCATGCTCATTATTCAAACCGGCGGCGGCTGCCAACATTTCGTGTCAGGTCACCCGCTCCCGCGGCGGTACGGCCGAGGGTCAGCTAGGACGGGCGCTCCAATGTCTTACTGCTCCGGAAACAGCACACACTTCCGATGTGCTCCATCGACGAGCAAAGTACTGAGTGGTTACAAGTTACCAGGCGACTTCGTAAATATGACACAATTTTTTCGCGGCAGCTACGTTGTTTAAAGTTTTCTCGGTGTCAGACCGCCTAAAATCTAAGGTACGAGGTAACCCCAAAAGTAAAGTCTCCTGTTTTTCATAAGTACATACACATGTTTATTTCTTCAATGGTTTACATCAGACGCTGCGGCAGTTTTTGTATGGCATGTCATACCAGCTCGGCACCATGCTGTTCAGAAAGCTATGAACCTCTTCGTTCACCTCGTCGTCGGAGCTGAATCGCTTTCCGGCCAAATATTCTTGTAACCTAGGGAATAGGTGATAGTCACTGGGCGCCAAGTCAGGACTATAGGATGGTGGGTGGGTGATTATGTTCCACTGAAACTGTTGCAGGAAAGCAATGTGCGGGCAGGCGTTGTCATGGAGAATATGTACGCCCTTGCTCAACATTCCTCTTCCCCGGTTCTGAATTGCCCGTTTGAGTTTTTCCACAGTCTCACAGTACCTGTCAACGTTAATTGTGGACCCAGTAGGCATAAAGTCGACCAACGATACCCCTTTCCGATCCCAAAAAACGGTTGTCATGACTTTTCCGACAGACTGTGTTTGTCTGAAAGTCTCTACACCACTTACGAACATTTTTGACGTCCATGCACGACTCACCATACACTTCCGTCAATTGGCGATGGATTTCAATCGGCGCAGTGTCCTTTGCGTCCAAAAACCGAATAACTGCGCGCAATTCGCACTTGGCGGTATCATCCAAAGGGAGCCCCATTCTCAACGGCTGCCAAGCCAAAACTGAGCGCCTCAGCGCGGCGTGCGCATGTTTACACACAGCGCGTGAAGCACTCTTCATAACAGTGTGACCAACTACCACACAGAGTTCTGTACTTATAAAAAAATAGGAGACCTTACTTTTGGGATTACCCTCGTAAAACTCTTTGCGCTTTTGAAAGCAGTTACCACCTCATTCGTGACGCCGAGTGGGAGGCCGCAGTGCCTAGCACACTGGACTCGCATTCGGGATGACGGCGGCTCAATCCCGCGTCCGGCCATCCAGAATTAGGTTTTCCGTGATTTCACTAAATCTCTCCAGGCAAATGCCGGGATGGTTCCTCTGATAGGGCACGGCCGATTTCCTTCTCTATCCTAGATAAGAACCCGAGCTTCTGCTCCGTCTGTAGTGACCTCGATTTCGACGGGGCTTTAAACTCAAATCTTCCTCCGTTCTTCCTTCTTACTCGTCAGGAGACGAATGTCTGCCGGGAGCAAAATCTTTCTCCTTTACAATGGATGTAACACCAACGCCTGTAATTCATAATTTTCAGTAACTTATAGACAACATTTTGCCTCTATCTCTTGTTACAATTTATCTTGTACTAGCTGACAAACCTGTCACTTCCAGGGTACTCATGTAGCCAATTTTCTATTACAAACGGAAACAAAAAAATGAATTGTGTTTGTAGTACAATTTCGAAAAAACCTCATTTCCATGTATTCGCGAAAACACCTTTGACGTTAAGAAACGGTCATACAGAGAAGTACGCGTCATGTACAGATGTGTAAGTACAGCTTCTTGCACGGTTCCTCAATGCTGGATGCAGCTGCTTCATGTGTCTACAGCGCGATTTTGTAAACGTCTCTACGGCAACGCATCTTCATAGCTTTATTGACAGCTTTTGTTTTCGCCTACAGCCGTTAGCGCTTCGCAGTTGAAAGCTGGCAGATATGCTGCCAGGTGCCAGGATTTCCCTACGTTGACTCGATTATAGCAGTGTCTTAGCAGTAAAGAATAAATATATTAAACCACAATGCGCGCTGCGGCATTTTTTCATGTATCGTTGTGCTTATGGTGTCATTTCTCTTCAACTACGTATCATACACTAATATATTTGTGAAGCTACATTTAGCGGCATATGCGAATAGAGGTAATAGTAAAGAATTAATAAATTTAAAGATCATGCACGGCGTGGCTATTTTTTACACATCTGTGTTTATGACGGAATATCTCCTGACGTTTGTGTCATGTGGATAATGTCTGCAAAATGTGTAGCGAGTAGTGTTATTGGAAAAGAAGTAATAAATTCAAACATCATAAGTGATACGGCAGTTTTCCACGTATCTCATTGTGTCTGAGGTCATACATCCTGAAGTAGGGTATGTAGGTGGTCCTTATCCTTACAGAAATTGTTACCTTACAGCAAGGTATATGTGTACTAAGTTTAGTTGAAATCGGTCCTGTGGTTTAGGAGGAGATGTTGAACATACACATCCATTTTTATAATACGTGTGGATTTCTGATTTTTTAGTGAATACGAACATTTGTAAGGTGTTGTTTGGACTCTGCTACTCACTCCAACTGCCATCTAGTGGCAGCTTCAGACTGGCCAGGTCAGACTGTCCAGTATAGTCTGCTCCCTGTCAGAAGAATTTGCAACCTATGTGCGGAAGTGGACCTCCCAGGTCCTTTGTGTGCGCAGGTAGGATTAGCCGTTGTAACGGCCGAGCAGGTAGCTGCGAGACCCCGTAGCGGACGGGCGTGTATGTCTTCCAGCTAAGCCAGGAGCCGCAGTTGGCGTGCTGCCTGTGCAAGTTGTAACGTTTAATGTAATAAACAATTATAACAGACAACTTGTTCCGTCTAGTTATTGTGAGTGGAAACAAGGGGAGGACAGTAAGTTCTCTCGCACTATACATTCACACTCCAATGTGCCACCACGGGAAGAAGAGCCCGCGCGCACATTTTTTGGTCCTCCGGGCCGGATTAGTGACCACGCGGAATTTACGTTCGCGCGGATTTATTTTCCGGTATTTGTGAACTTCTAAAAAACCACGTGTGAGCTGCGCACGTTATCGGTTTCGTTGTTGACTGCTATCGAGTGACTCAAGGCCTGTTCGGGACTTCGACAATAACAGCCTTAACAACGACGATCGGGGACATATTTGTGAACATTTAATGTGTCTCTAATTCAAACGCGAGAGGCAGAGAAACGCGTCGGTGCCAGCATCATCGGTGACGTCACCTCCTGCTCCCGCCGAAACTTCGCGCCGTAGGAGACTGCAACGCCTGCCACGCCAGCTGCCAGTGTCCGTGACGCCGCTGCTGTTCCAGTCCGTACTGCCGCTGCAGCCTGGTAAGTGCAACTGTTGGCTTCCTGCTATCATCTTCCTGGTCCTAAAATGGAGCCCTCAGAGAAAACAAAATTGGTCAAGCAGAGAGGTGTAGCAAAGGCCGCTCTCGCGCGCTTAGCGAGCTTTGTGCAGTCTGCAGACAGTGCCAGCATCGAAATGTTGGAATCAAAATTAAATCGATTGACTCGAATCCAGACTGATTTTGAGTCGTCTCAAACACGGCTGGAAATTGAAGACGAATCAGCAGATCACAGTAAGGACAGGGCAGAATTCGAGGATTCGTGGGACTTTGTTGAATCCACTCTCAAGGGTTCAATGAAGAGGTACACCCAGATTCCGCAGCCTTTGGGCTCGAATCCATCAGGCAGTGTCAGTTCTTTGAAACTACCCGCTATTAACTTGCCAAATTTTGAAGGTGACTACCTTAAGTGGTCATCATACAGGGATACGTTTTTGAGTCTCATTATGAATAACAATTCAATTGATGACGTTCAAAAACTTCATTACCTTAATTCGTCTTTGCGAGGTGAAGCTAAGGACCTTTTGAAACATATACCTGCCACAGCAGGATATCTAGCGATAGCCTGGGGACTTATTACGCAGAGGTATAATAACCCAAAAATAATTGCAGCCAGACATGCTAAGGCTTTGTTGGCCTTGCCTACAGTCGGCCATGGCGCAGCGAGCGATTATAGGCAACTAATTAATCACGTATGCAGCCATTTGAAGGCCTTAGAAGCTCTCAAACCTGATGTTCCACTTCATGAAGTTATTCTTTCGGAACAGATTCTGTCCAGTATGCGACCCACAGATCGTCATGAGTGGGAGGTAAAGATGTCTGGGTCGACATTCACCACATTAAATCAACTAATAGATTTTTTGGAAACAAAATGTCAGGCCCTTGAGTTGATCAGGTTCAGGGATAACACCTCAAGGGATTCGCAAGGAAATGTCAATAATTCAAATCAAACAAGACATGTGAGGAGGGCTCATCTCGCTAATGCTGATGCTGAGGAATCATGTAATTTTTGTAGTGAAACTCATCCTATCACTAAATGCAAAGGGTTTCAAGCACTAAATGTCGATGAGCGGCGGGCATATGTCACAAAAAATAAGCTTTGTTTTTTGTGCATCCGCTCTGGTCATTTCTCGACTAAATGCAGGATTTCTCCCTGTAAGACCTGTAAAGGAAGGCACAACGTACTGCTCCACAAGCCTGCTGAACCAAGGAATGGGCAGAATAGTGAACCAGGAGGCCATTCCCTGGCCCATCAAACTACGAACGGGAAGGCAAACATCCATTGTAATGTTTTGTTAGCAACAGCTGTTGTCAACATTAAGGACAGCATGGGTAGACAGCAGGTTTGCAGAGTTCTGCTAGATAGTGCGAGTCAGCTATCCTTTATATCTAAGGGCATGGCAGAGAAATTAAAACTGAAACGAAGTAAACATTCGTTTCCTGTGAAGGGTATAAACAATGCCTTTGCTGCCTCAGTGTCTTACACTTGTGATGTTGAACTGTCGTCTAGGGTCAACGACTTTCGTGTCAGAACCACTTGTGCTGTCGTAGATCATGTCACCAGTGACCTACCAGCGAGCAAGATAGACACAAGGTCCTGGAGTGTCCCATGTAATCTTCCGCTCGCTGATCCAGAATTCAACAAGCCTGCCACAGTAGATTTAATTCTTGGTGCTGAGGTTTTCTTTGACGTTGTTTGTAAGGAAAGGCTGGTGAAACCAGGTCATCCCTCACTGGTCGAAACAAAATTTGGCTGGATTTTGTCTGGTAGGATGCCTTCAGTTTCATGCAACATGCCTCGTTCTACAGTGACCTCGTGCTTTGTTAGAGGTGACAATTTAGATGCCAAACTGCAAAGATTTTGGGAGTTAGAGGAACTGTCTACGAAAACGATTAGTAAGCAGGGTAAAATATGTGAGGCTCACTTTCAGCGCCACACGGCACGAGATGAAGAAGGGAGATTTGTGGTTCGACTACCAGTGAAACCTGACTGTAAATCATTAGGCGAATCAGGACAACAAGCATCTCGGAGATTGGCGCATCTTGAGAGGAGGTTTAAAAGGCAACCGAATCTGCAGAAGGAATACGCTGCATTCATGCATGAATATGGTAATGAGATCGCTTTGCTGATGGACAGTTCCCCTATTCCGTATAATAGCAAATTATGGGATTTGCACCCGTTTGTTGATGCCGAAGGTATTTTACGAGTGGGAGGGAGATTAATGAATGCTGATGTACCATATGATGAGTGCCATCCTGTTATCGTTCCGCCTAAGCATCATTTGACAAAAATTCTCATTACAGATGAACATGAAAATCTGTTGCACGCTGGGTCACAACTTTTGTTGGCTATGTTGCGTAGGAGGTTCTGGATCCCCAATGGGCGTAACACAGTCAAGGGAGTTATCAGAAAATGTATAAAATGCTTTAGGCTTAAGTCCAAGACAGCAGTTCAACTCATGGGTCAGCTACCTGCAGCTAGAGTAAACCAGTCTCATCCATTCCAGCACTGTGGAGTAGATTATGCAGGCCCTATTACTGTAAAGCATGGTGGAAGGCGGAGTAAAGTTACCACCAAGGCTTATATTGCTTTATTCATTTGCATGGCAACCAAGGCCATCCACTTAGAATTAGTTAGTGACTTGGTAACAAGTTCATTTTTGGCCGCCCTCAGGAGATTCATTGCAAGAAGAGGGAAACCTTCTCACATGTACTGTGACAATGGTACCACA
This sequence comes from Schistocerca americana, assembly GCF_021461395.2. Classification (NCBI taxonomy): domain Eukaryota; kingdom Metazoa; phylum Arthropoda; class Insecta; order Orthoptera; family Acrididae; genus Schistocerca; species Schistocerca americana. Next base: position 629,947,604 of record NC_060123.1, on the reverse strand, counting down.
TTTGTAGGTGCAGACAATGAGCTTAAACGTTTTCTCTCCAACGATGTTACTGTTGAAGGTGTGGTGAATTATTCGACCTCAGAGGGAATCAGTTGGAGGTTCACTCCGCCTCGTGCCCCTCACTTTGGTGGACTCTGGGAGGCAGGAATCAAATGCATGAAGTCGCATCTCAAACGCGTCATCGGCAATGCAGTGTTGACATTTGAAGAACTGACTACCGTGTTAATTCAGATAGAAACATGCTTGAATTCTAGGCCATTGTGTCTTCTCTCTGATGACCTAGATTCTCCTGCTGCTCTCACTCCTGGTCATTTCCTAATCGGACAGCCCCTCTGTGCTCATCCTGAACCCTCTGTCCTTGAGGTTCCCGCCAACAGGTTGCACAGATGGCAACTTGTGCAGCAGTTGCATCAGTCCTTTTGGAAGAGGTGGTCCACAGAATACATACATGATCTGCAGCAACGAAAAAAATGGACATCGGAAGGAGCATGGCAACCCCAGATCGGCGATCATGTGCTGGTCAAGGAGGATAATTTGCCTCCCTTGGTGTGGAGGCTGGGTGTCATTGACCAGCTCTTTCCCGGTCCTGATAAGTGTGTGCGTGTGGTAATCGTAAAACTGCTAATGGGCATATTAAGAGGCCTATAGCAAAATTGTGTCCCCTACCTAAACAGTGAATCAGTTAAGTGTTCCCTCAGATCTGTGTAGTGATATAAGATACAGAGCCACTGCCAAATTGTCATTTACTGGAATAACCTCATAATTCATAAAATCAGCTTGGGAGGCTGTGGATGTTTCTTGTGGACTAACTGCTGTTAGTATTGATTTCATGTTTTTATGCAGTATAATATTAATACTCTATTGTTTTGTGTCCTGCATGTTAGTACCCATCATGTTTCACATGCAGCATGACAGTGGTGTTTGGTGATGTGGGCATCCCAAAAGTTAGTGTACTCATGTTTTATGTGCATTGATATTGTGTCTAGTTATATTTTTATTGTTTACTTGTTTTGGTGTTGATGTTTGTTAAAATGTTGGTTATTTGTAAAAAAATGTTAGTGTATTCATCTTTTATGTGCATTGATCTTGTACCTAGTTATATTTTTTATTGTTTACTTGTTTTGGTTTTGTTGTTTGTTAAAATTTTGGTATTTGTAAAATGAGAAAACTCATTTTAGAGTGGGAGTATGTTTGGACTCTGCTACTCACTCCAACTGCCATCTAGTGGCAGCTTCAGACTGGCCAGGTCAGACTGTCCAGTATAGTCTGCTCCCTGTCAGAAGAATTTGCAACCTATGTGCGGAAGTGGACCTCCCAGGTCCTTTGTGTGCGCAGGTAGGATTAGCCGTTGTAACGGCCGAGCAGGTAGCTGCGAGACCTCGTAGCGGACGGGCGTGTATGTCTTCCAGCTAAGCCAGGAGCCGCAGTTGGCGTGCTGCCTGTGCAAGTTGTAACGTTTAATGTAATAAACAATTATAACAGACAACTTGTTCCGTCTAGTTATTGTGAGTGGAAACAAGGGGAGGACAGTAAGTTCTCTCGCACTATACATTCACACTCCAATGTGCCACCATGGGAAGAAGAGCCCGCGCGCACAGGTGTAATGTAATCTGATAAAAATATTGTATAGTTTCTTGGTCCACTTATAGGGTCCGTAGTCAGACCTGTAAAGACAAAAGACGAATAGCTGCGAGAAAGCCCCTCTATGGTAAGGAGACGAAAGCGCAACAAAGGGAAAGTCAGAGGGCGCACCAGCGAAGAACAAAGTCTCAGTCATCAGTCACCTATAATAGTGAGCGCTTCTCGGCATGGATGCGCGGCTAAGATATGTACAGTTGGAATGAATTAGATCCTTGGATGGCCGTTTGCACCACTGGCAAAGATGCGGAATTTTGAAACAGCGCTCCATGGCATTTTTTAATGATAAGAAGAGCCATGTGTGAGCTATGTCAGTGCTGAGGTTATAAAACCACTCAGTATTCGACACTAAAGATTGTCGAAAATGAAACCAGAGGGACCAGAGTTCCTCTGAGGATAGCCCGCTCAGCTCTGAACGAAACGTTAGCGACCAAAATGTTGAAAATCTGTTACGCTAGATGTAATAGAATCTGAACTTCATGGAAAGTTAATCATAAATCTACAACTAGCTTTATTCTGACAGCAATTTTCAACAAGCGGTCATGGTGAGTGATTAAGATTTGTTTAGAATTTCATTGCTTGCAAAGTGTGGCAGGTGTATGTTCATTTACGTGCACTTGTGATTGTGGGACATTTGTGTAGAGAAAGTAAGGCTGCAGATTAACTTCCACGGTTACTTTAGATGTTGCCTTACTCAGAACGATACAGATTTATTTCGTAAACGTTTATGTGATGGAGTGATTTTCTGGTTAATGGGTGTCTCACAGCAAAGTGCATAGTCTATACAACTGTTAAAAGTTGATTCGTGAGCTTTTGCATGAAACAGTTAATTTGTCCAGTTATTTACTCTATGATATTTTAGGTTGAAATATTACAATCTTCATGCTCATTAAGTATGACCAATTTGGACTGGAGAGCGTAACCTTGCTAGCTCTGTTAACTAAAGGTTTGTGTGTTGCAACGGAAACGATTTACATCTCGCATTGTTTTATATGATTGACTGTGGTGTGTTTCTGGGAAGAATAAGTAACTTTCATTCTGAGTGCTTAAACCAACCTTTAGTAACAGGCCGTGGTAAAAAAAAAAAAAAAATGGCTCTGAGCACTATGGGACTTAACTACGGTGGTCATCAGTCCCCTAGAACTTAGAACTACTTAAACCTAACTAACCTAAGGACAGCACACACATCCATGCCCGAGACAGGATTCGAACCTGCGACCGTACCAGTCGCGTGGTTCCGAACTGCGCGCCTAGAACCGCTAGACCACCGCGGCCGGCGCCGTGGTAAAAATTTAGTAAAGTGACAGCAACAATGCACGTATTGTGAGGGGTTCTTACACAGGATTCAAGCGACTCATTGAGTGGGTGACGTCGTCTGGTTTTCCAAGTTCTATTGGTGGCGTGACGTCACTTGGGGTGCGAGATTCACATGTGCAAATGCGGGACACAGTAAAGACCCCCTCAGATCTTCAGTTCTGTCCCCCCTCCCCCCCCCCCCCCCCCGCCCTCGACACTGTCGGTTGTCTCTACGTAAGATTAATTAATTGGCCATGCCTCATATACTACTTGGACCGACTGTGCCTGTAGGTCTGGCTGAAATAATTGTTTAAAATACGGTCGCCAGATTAGTTTTATTGAACGATCCACGTGAATGGGTAATGGCACTCATTAATCGAAATAGAAATTCTCTGGATCAAAGGGCATCGGTTCGATACTGTTTGCAGGTTTGACCACAACTTGCGACCGGAGACTGATTCCAGTGTTTCAACATTGGTTATCCACATACAATATACTATTCAGGCTGGCTGCGCCGAAGTATTGATAAACGCAGGAATCCTGGTGAAAAACATCATGCATTTCTTAGCGACCTACAGTGTAAATTCCTCTGAGCACTATCGGACTTAACATCTGAGGTCATCAGTCCCCTAGAACTTAGAACTACTACCTTGAGGACATCACACACATCCATGCCCGAGGCAGGATTCGAACCTGCGACCGTAGCGATCGCGCGGTTCCATACTGAAGCGCCTAGAACCGCTCGGCCACACCGCCCCGCACCCTTCAGTGCACTTGCTGTGGTGATGAGAACGTACAGAAACCAGTCAACCGTGCGAGAAATCAGAGAAACAATTGCGCCAGGCTTTTTCTGCGCACGGAAAGTCCACCTGCATACAGAAACACTGTGTGCTTCGGCGACAGCCACATCTGTGGCGCACGGACTCGACGCTTGAAGCGGAGGTCCAACCACCGTGGAAACGGCAGAACAACACCTCTGTCCTCCAAGGTAGTCCGTCAGAATGTGATATCTGTTCTGCCTCGAAAATCGTGGGCCTTCCTTCGCCAAGTGACTAGATCCTCTCATGCCGCCAACCCAACTACTCTTCCAGGCGCGCTGCAATCACAAGAACGATAGAACAACTTTTCCTTGCCAAGTTTCCTGGTAATGTAGATTCTATACGAAGCCTGTGACTGACATTATCTTTGTCTTCCTCGCCGACTAATGTCCTGCCTTTCAATTCTTGTCCAAAGAAGCGCCCATTTTGCATACCGTTGTCCCAGTATTACACGTCTAGCCGTGTGACGAATGAAAATATTCCTATCACTGGGCTTTGAATCACCTCATCCAGACTTCACTGGTATGAGTTGCGGCAGACACAGAAATATCCTGTCAGCATAACTTACGTTGTAGACTTGGTCCTTGACGATGACGTACAGGAAGACATCGTGTGTAGGATGTACTACAGTAGATGTTATTTGGATATTCACGACTTGGAATAGTGTGTCCACAGTGTAGGGCTCATGGATCGTGCAGCAATAAACTTAAAAATAAAGTAAGAAATTAAAAATTATTATCACACAGTAAAAGATTCGGCGAGTGTGACATAAACGTGTAGAACTTTTTCTCTGCGATGGTGCAGAGTAATTGCCCAAACACACATTGGCCTCCAAACAGAAAAAAACGCATTTGTATAGATGACGTTAAGTTTGATGGCAATGATACACCGTTTATTGTCGAACCCCGGCTTCAAGAAATTTGAGTTTGTTGATATTCCCAAATAATTTAAGCGGCGTCTCATTGCTCATGATTAGGGCCGTCTAGGCGTGAGTAGTTAAGAGCGTGGGACGTATTATAAAATTCGTAACTATGGCGCAAACATAAATACAGAGTTTTCATCTACCGAAAACTGGGCTATTAAACGTCAAAAAGCTATTAGCGTGCGACAAATAAAGAAATAACAAAATTGAGAAGAATGCAGAAGAATGATGTAGTTCCACTGACGATGGAAGAGGCATCAAATTTTTCGGACATACCGCTCAGAAGAGAGACTGAATAGTAACTAAAAAGCAAATCCATGAAAACCACGATACGATTGCGGGCCAGCATCTAAATGAACTATCGCAGCTCACTGTTGACACAGTAGCAGCCACACGGACCGCATACAAACAGAAAATCGATTGTCATAGGCTCACGTTCAGACAACTAAGGGAAACAAGTCCAATACTCAAAAGCACATGGACGTTAGAAAGTCGACAGACCCGCAATGAGAGGAAGTTTTAGTTTTTAGGAAGATTAAAAGAACGAGAAGGCTAAAACTAACGGTTCTACATTCTCTTCAAAGCACCAAAAGAGAAAAAAAAACATATGTATCAGTAACAAAAAAAATGGTTCAAATGGCTCTGAGCACTATGGGACTTAACATCTGTGGTCATCAGTCCCCTAGAACTTAGAACTACTTAAACCTAACTAACCTAAGGACATCACACACATCCACGCCCGAGGCAGGATTCGAACCTGCGACCGTAGCAGTCCCGCGGTTCCGGACTGAGCGCCTGAACCGCTAGACCACCGCGGCCGGCTATCAGTAACAGACTTAGCCTTAAAAACTCAACTGTTGTAAACTTACTCACGAATTGTTTACATTACCTATGTTTTCCACAAAACCTTTTCTGAAATGTCAAGTGAGGTTGTTGTGTTAAAAAAACCCACCATCTAATTCAGAGAATGTATACATAGTTACATGAAATGTTTTTGGAGGAAGCTATTTTCTTTGCGTGCAGACGAAAAAATATGTTACTGCCTGTTTTTACACGGATAGTACGTTAATAAAGATCAAAAACACATAACTGCATAGTTTTGGTATTATCCATCAAGGATAACCACGCCTACATTTATAATCACCATTGCGAAAATAGGAATTTCCGACACTTGTCGGGTGGCAGACGAAAGAGTGGAACAGAAGTCCCTGAGTTGCCATTCATATTAATTCTTTACGCGACGCAGCCGACTGAGGCAGTTGCTTTTTTTTTTTTTTTTTTTTTTACGTGCTCAAGCTAATAACTAAAATGGTATTGGGAAACCGAAGTACTTCGCAGGAATGTCTGAAAAAGGCGCATCATATCGAACAGGACTGGACGGATGAAATATTTATTAGCCGGCTGCAGGTCGATCACGCAACACTCATATTTTTGTTGCCGCTAAACGTAGACCCTGGACTGGATCAGGTTAATAAGGATTCCGGAAACGGTGTTTGATTTTCCGATAGTGGATTCATTGTACGTTCACATTCGCAAGAGTTACATCTGTACACATGTTTGTACTCTGCATGAGACTGTACTGATGTGTAAGTGAGTGTACATAGATAATTAGCTCCCTCCCCATTACGTACGTGAACTAAGTGAAGGCCGGCTGGGGTGGACGAGCGGTTCTAGGCGCTACAGTCTGGAACGGCGCGACCGCTACTGTCGTAGGTTTGAATCCTGCCTCGGGCATGGATGTGTGTGATGTCCTTAAGCTAGTTAGGTTTAAGTAATTCTAAGTTCTAGGGGACTGCTGACCTCAGAAGTTGAAGTCCCATAGTGCTAAGAGCCAATTAGCCAACTAAGTGACTATACCTTTGAATAAAATACTCTCTAAGACAAAAATAACGCTCATCATGACGAAGTTATACGAATTTCATTCCGTGTACTCAATTCGACAGTAAAGTGCCTCGCAGACAGGCGGATAAACTATATATGCAGTTATGCGAGAGGACGTGCAGTTAGGGTCTAAGAAGTCGGTTGGAGACCGAGCAATCGTCACAAAGTCACTCAGAGGCCCGGATTCATCGTTATCATCGATCCGAGGTGCAACTGGTGCTTCAGTGACTACAAGGACCCAATAATAGCCAACTCACAAAAAGCAGGCTGAACTCACAGCGTCCCATGCGCCGATTATCATTGAAAACACCAACAAGGTCATTTGGAGTGGTGTCGGGCATATTCGTCCTGGAGCAGAATTGTCTCCAGTGATGAGTCCCGTTCGAAGTGAGTCCTGATGACTCGTGAAGACGTATCTAGAGACACTCCGAACAGCCGTGGGATGCCAATCTCACTGCCGTCCTCCATTCGGGCCGACATTCAGGAGCGGTGGTCTGGAGAGACATTTCTTTTCGCATAAGCACCCCTTTGGTTGTCATCCGCATTGTCCGTACAGCACAATAGAGCATCGACGATATTCTGCTTCCCGCTTTGTTGCCCTTAATGGCAAGACATCCCGAGCTTACATTTCAGCAAGATAATACCCGACCGCACAGGGCGAGAGTTTGTAATGCTTTTCATCGAGCTTGCCAAACCCTACCTTAGCCAGGAAGGTCGCTACATTCCTTCCCAATTAAGAACGGTCGGAACATTAAGGGCAGGCCCCTCCAAACAACTCGGGATTTTGATAATCCGTCGCGCCAGTTGGACAGGATTTGGCACGATATCTCTCAGAAGGAATCCAACAACTACTTGCCGAGTAAGTGCTTGCATTACGGCCAGAGATGAAACATTTATTGAGTTGCTCAATTTGCGAAGCTCTTTGTCTTAAAGAGGGCAACGGCCTTGCCGCAGTGGATAGCTCGGATCCCGTGAGATCACCGAAGTTCAGCGCTGTCGGACATGGCCGACACTAGGACAGGTGACCATTCAGACCGTCATGCGCTGTTGCCATTTTTCGGGGTGCACTCAGCCTCGTGATGCCAATTGAGAAGCTACTCGACCGAATAGTAGCGGTTACGGTCAAAGAAAACCATCATAACGGCCGGGAGAGCGGTGTGCTGACCACACGCCCTCCTATCCGCATCCTTATTGAGGATGACACGGCGGTCGGATGGTCCCGATGGGCCATTTGTGGCTGAAGACGGAGTGCTTTTTTGTCTTAAATAAATCATCAGTACCGCAGCGTAATAAAGTGTATGCTTGTATGTCATTAATTTGTTTGCACTGTCATAGTTTCGCCGTCCACCTCGGAACAACCAAACCTAATGTGACGTGTGAGAGCCGTTTTACCCATAGGTCGTATACATCATTTACTACTTCGATATTCAAGTTGGAATAATGACCGTGGGAACATTAGTCATCCAGCCGTGTTATAACCAAAATAATATAAGCACTCACAGTAGGAGTACATCACTTTCGTGACCACAGTTTTGAAATCGAATTTAGAGGAAAATATAATTTTAATCATACTATAACTGGAAGTTTGACATAGGTATGGTCAATGAGTTGATATCCTCCAGAACTACATTTATGTTATATAATAACAGTTTGACCAAACAATAGGAAAGCATTCATACAGTCCTCAATATTAATCATTCACAAAATAATACTACACTTCTTGCAATACTAAAATATATTGTGCACCTACGAAGATCCTGTGACGCGACTGCAGAGGGCTTTAAATGTGAAATACTGGCAGGAAGCATTCGTGAAGCGAAATATAATAAACTTCAATGCCACATAACTATACTGAAGGAAATTCACCTTTCCATTTTAATGTAATAACTAAGGTTATGTCGCTTCAGTAATATTTGCTATAAAAATTGTTGTATAACATGAGCTTAGAAAACTATTAAGAAAGGCCACTTTCCTGAAGTCACATTTTTCTGGTGAGAAGGTTACAACACTCCAAAAAAATTATTCAGAGCTGCACTTTACAATATTTATCGATTGCAGTATATGTGAAGAGACAGTGTTGAAGTGGGTGTTATTATTGTTCTCTCTCTCTCTCTCTCTCTCTCTCTCTCTCTCTCTCTCTCTCTCTCCCTCTCTCCCTCCCCCTCCATCCCTCCCTCCCTCCCTCCATCTCTCTCTCTCTCTCTCTCTCTCTCTCTCTCTCTCTCTCTCTCCCCCTCCCTTCCATGGTGATAAACATCTTTCTCCTTGGCACGCTTTGGCGATTCCCGTAAGAGTTTGGGCAACCTGTGCGCATACGCACAGACGAAGGTCAATGGCTGGGTAGCCTTTAACTATATATATATATATATATATATATATATATATATATATATATATATATATATATGAAGACAGTAACTGTTCTCGAAATAACAGAATACTGTTGACGACCGTGCAGCTCTTACGGGAATCGCCAAAGCGTGCGCGAGTAATGAATGTATGGGCAAATGTCTATAAGGTACATTACATATGTAGAATTGTGGACAATTGGGAATATGAGTCTCACGGGAAGCGTGCAATGGATAAGTCCCTGCAGTCGCGTTATTCATCTGTGTCCTCGGTGGCTCAGATGGATAGAGCGTCTGCCATGTAAGCAGGAGATCCCGGGTTCGAGTCCCGGTCGGGGCACACATTTTCAGCTGTCCACATCGAGGTATATCAACAACACCTGTCGGCAGCTGAGGGTTTCAGTTAGTCATCATTTATTCCAGGGAAAAGCTGCACGGTCATCAACAGTACTCTGTTCTTTCGAGAACAGTTACTGTCTTCAAATAACCTTCCCGATCGCTGTCCGGGTACTTGTGATCACAGAGTGTATCAAAATTCGTTCCGGCTGCACCCCTTTCCGCATGATTTCCGTCCGCTGCCTGCTGAATAATAAAGCGCGGCATTTAGCAGTACCGAGGGCCGCGCCGCGCCGCTAGGGGAGACGTTCCCTCCGGGGTTGGACGACGCGTTATCTGAGGCCGCCGGAGCGCGCCGGCGGCACGGAGGTGTGTGTGGCCTCTGCAGAGGCGGCGCCCGGGCAAGGCGGCGCCGCGCCTGGCTGAGCCGCGAGGTGAGGCGCGGCGGGATCTGCATTTAAAATTCTATTAAGAGAATTGAAAACGCGGCGTCGCCGTCGGCGGCCGCTCCCGTGACGGGTCCCCGGGAATTAACTATTTCAATTTGCACTGCCGCTGATAGGATTTAAAGGTTATGAAACGTCGGCGAACTGCGCCTCCGCACGGCAAACGTGACCCCTTTTTTTCATTTTTTTATTTTCTTTTTTTTTCTGCCGCACTTTCTCCTTCTAGAGACGAAAAAGCAATTTATCCAGGGTGCGGGAGGACCTGCTTTAATGAAATATTTCAGGTATTATGAAATGCAGATGAATGTGGAATTTGAATTATTGTACTTAAAATCTCTCCTTTCTCCGCCAAGGAACGCCCGGATAATTGAGTAACGGCTTCGGAGCAGGGCAGTGTTATCGGGGACCCGGTTTCTGCCGGTGACACCCGTCCGCGTCGCAGAAACTTCGAATCGCTCTCGCAACTCGCTTCTGGGAGACATTACTTCCTCAAACAGGAGAGACACGTGCTGTGCGGGACCAAGCAGCGGCTACTCTCGCAATTGCTTATAATGTCTGACAAATACTTCAGATACGTGTTTCACTTCGCAAATAATTGTATCGCTTTATTTCACCGTGACACGCCGCTTTTTTTTTCTATACGCTGTGACTTCTGTTATCCTTCGAATGGTGCTACGTGCCTTAACCTATGTGAGCAGCACCTTCTGCCCAATATAGAATATAGGACATAGTCCCAGGAGGTACAAAAGTGGTCCGATCCTCCGCCTGATTTTTCGTCCAAAAGGAACACTTCCAGGCATTGGTTCCTTATCAAAACTTTATCTACAACCCCCATAAACCTGCAATAAGTATTGTGAAACACTCTCTGTGTGTGTGTCTGTGTATATATACACGCACTAGCATCTTTGTAAGAACACGATCTAGTATGACGTAAATATATTATGCAACTCGTTACACTAGCACAGTGATTCACACCCTGGGGGTAAAAACCCCCTCAAGTGTACAACAAAATTTTTCTATGGATAAAAGCAAAAGTGTAGAATTGTGTTTTCGTCACGAAACTATATAGTTTTTGAAAACTCGTTACTATTAGTACTACTCGAAAAGACTTATTATGTAGGTTATCAGCAACAATCTTTATTTTAAAAAATTAAAATATTGGCGTGACAAGTGCGTTGGAGATTACAGCTGGTCAAGCTAATGTATGAATAACATCTTCCTCACGTAATCCACCAACTGCACACATACTTTGTACCACACATCCGTGGTTGTAACATTGTGACATATTTATTACATATGCTTAAATACCTCATGAAATTGCGTTCTCTGAGTTGTAGGCAGTTCCAGGACTAGACCAGAAGTTCGCTCATCAATCACTTCACAACGATAAATGAAATAACTGACAGGTCAACACGGCAGTAACTGTGTACCTACCCTGCTGTAGGGCCAACTCTGTGTTATTATTACTGTTATTAACATTATGATGATCATTATCAGTGGTAGTGGTCAGGCACATAGCACTGACAGTCTCAAGCCTTCCAGATTCTGTCAGTTCAGAAGCAAGGAGTCGAGCAATAAAGTGATTTACAAATCGTAGGACTAACTAATGAAATACTGAAAGCAGCAGAGGATCAAGCAGGTAACAAGAGGAGGGCCAGTTGAAATCCTTGGGTGACACAAGAGAGATTGAATTTAATTGATGAAAGGAGAAAATATTAAAATGCAGTAAATGAAGCAGGTAAAAGGAAATACAAACATCCAAAAAATGAGATTGACAGGAAGTGCAAACTGGCTAAGCAGGAATGGCTGGAGGACGAATGTAAGGATTTAGAAACATATATCTCCAGAGGAAAGATAAATGCCGCCCACAGGAAGATTAAAGAGACCTTTGGAGAAAAGAAAACGACCCGTATGAAAACCAAACCTCTCCTAGGCAAAGAAGGGAAAGCAGAAAGGTGGAAAGAAAATATACTCTATACAAGGGAGATGTACTTGAAGGTCATATTATGGAAATGGAAGAGGACGTAGATGAGGTGGGAGATACGATACTGCGTGAAGACTGACAGAGCACCGAAAGACCTGAGTCGAAACAAGGCCCTGGGAGGAGCCAACATTCCCTTAGAACTACTGACAGGCATAGGAGAGTGACGTGATGCATGACAAAACTCTTCCAGCTGATGAGCAAGATGTATGATACAGGCGAAATACTCTCAGACTTCAAGAAGAATAAATAATTCCAGTTACAAAGAAAGCATGTTCTGACAGGTGTGAAAATAACCGAACTATCAGTTTAATAACTCACGGCTCCAAAGTACTAACACGAATCATTTATAGAAGAATGCAAAAACTGGGAAAAGCCGCCTCGGGGACGATCGTTTTCGATTCCGGAGAAATGTAGGAACACGCGAGGCAATACTGGCCCTAAGGCTTCTCATAGAGAATACGTTAACGAAAGCAAAACTACGTTTATAGCCTTTATAGACTTAGAGAAAGCTTTTAAAATCTTGGCTGGAATACTCTCTTTCAAATTCGAAAGGCGGCAGGGGTAAAATACAGGGATCGAAAGCTATTAATAGTTTGAAGAAAAACCAGATGGCAGTTACAAGAGTCCAGGGACATGAAAAGCAAGCAGTGTTTGAGAAGGGAGTGAGACAGGGTTGTATCCCATCACCGATGTTATTCAGTCTGAGTATCGAGAAAGCCGTGAAAGAAACAAAACAAAAATTTCGAGCAGGAATTAAAGTCCAAGGAGAAGAAATAAAAACTTTGACGTTTACCAATGACATTGTAATTCTGTCAGAGACAGCAAAGGCCCTGAAAGAGCAGTTGAACGAAATGGACAGTGTCTTGAAAGGAGAATATAAGCTTTTGAAGTGTGGTGCTACAGAAAACTGCTGAAGATTACGTGGATAGATCACATTGGTAATGAGGAGGTACTGAATAGAAGTGGGGAGAAAAGAAATTTGTGGCACAACCTGACTAGACGAAAGGATCGGTTGGCAGGGCATATTCTGAGACCTCAAGGGATCACCAATGTAGTGCTGGAGGGAAGCGTGGGAGGTAAAAATCGTAAGGGGAAACCAAGAGATGAATGCAGTGAGCAGATTCAGAAGGATGTAGGTTGCAGCATTTACGCGTAGATGAAGAGACTTGCACAAGATAGAGTAGCATGGAGAGCTGCATCAAACCAGTCTTCGGACTGAACACCCTAACAACAAACAACAGGCCTAAGTATATTGCACACATTTTAACTTAGTTGCTTTTAAACACTAGAGCACGGTGTGTATCAAGCAAGTTTCACTAGGGAGTAGAGTTGTGAAAGAGAAGCATGTTTTGTAATAAATGACTATCCTCAATGAGAGGAAAAAACAGTGATCGAAATAAGCAGTACCAATTGAGTCATTGACTCATTAGTCCATGGTCTAATAAAACACGTTATTTTTTCAGACGAATCCAGGTTCTGTTTACAGCATCATGATGGTCGCATCCGTGTTTGGCGACATCACGGTGAACGCACTTTGGAAGCGTGTATTCGTCATCGCCATACTGGCGTATCACCCGGCGTGATGGTATGGGGTGCCATTGGTTACACGTCTCGGTCACCTCTGGTTCGCATTGACGACACATTGAACAGTGGACGTTACATTTCAGATGTGTTACGACCCGTGGCTCTACCCTTCATTCGATCCTTTCGAAACCCTACATTTCAGCAGGATAATGCACTACCGCATGTTGCAGGTCCTGTACGGGCCTTTCTGGATACAGAAAATGTTCGACTGCTGCCCTGGCCAGCGCATTCTTCGGATCTCTCACCAACTGAAAACGTCTGGTCAATGGTGGCCGAGCAGCTGGCTCGTCACGATGCGCCAGTCACTACTCTTGATGAACTGTGGTATCGTGTTGAAGCTGCATGGGCAGCTGTACCTGTACACGCCATCCAAGCTCTACTTGCTTCTTTGAAGCGTACTGCAGCAGTGAGCTAACTGAGTTGAGAAACAGATCGTCTGAAGACAGCTTTGACTTTGCTGTTCTTTTCATCCAACGCTTCGCGTGCCTGCCGAAGAGAGTTACTGTTAGATTGTAAGTGCCAGCATAATGTTTCGTTTATGGGTAAGTATACACGAAATAACCTTACTTTTCTGGCCGTCACGAATCTGTATTCGTTGCGGTTCATTTGTAGGAAATCGACAAAAATAACGACGTTCCCTATAATATACGAAACTTGTTAGCATAGTGAGCTCTGAAAAATTCACTTAGCATTATTAGTGCAACATAATGTTTACGAAGAGATGTGTTTTTGGCGGCAGTTGTTAATTAAATACTTATTCTATATTACAGTGTGCCAACAGAAAGGCAAACCTGGAAGATCCAGTGCTGATGAACAGCCCTGAGTCGTAACAGTATATCTAAATGGAGATCATGGATTAAATGAACGTGAACGCATATAAAACGTCTCTTAACCAACAGTATGAGGGAAGCTGAAAATAAGTACAGGAATGCAGACGGGGGTGTTAAATTGTTTGGCCGCAGAAAAGTGTTTTCCAAAGAAGCTAAAAACGAATTGGAGGAGCATTATGCATCTCGGACGCAACAAAACTTGGATTAGATAATATAGAACGTAACGGATCACCCCAAAATTTCAATACAAAAGAAGCCATGGTGAGCAAGAAACGGGATAAAGATGCCTATCCAAGAACTATCACCGAATCGGAGGGAAATGATGAAATCTTCAAGCAAGACTTCAAAGTCTAGGAAACGGGTCTGCTAGCGGAAGTGTAGGCTAGTCAATGCAACTAAAACAGTTCAGAAATAAAGTTTCAGATGTGAAAAGCAAGTGTTTTGGAGACTCTGCGGCGAAGACACCAGAAAACCCCGTCGGTGAAGTAGAGGAATGGTACTGCGGGTTGTGCAAGGAAGATCGAATGAAAAAAAAAAAAAATCAGTTGCATGAAATGAAAAATATAGATTCATGGAAAGTGCGCAGGGTTTGGGAAAGGTGTGAAAAAGTTGTAATGCAATGCTTGAAAGTAGTGTTGTAAAATCTAAAATATGGAACGTTTCCTTAAACATAGACTAGTATCTTCAAACTCAAGGACATAGTTTATAATGGCGGTACACTTACAAGTGCTCAGAAAAATTGTTTTTTGTGTGTATTTTCCTCAAAATTTCCTTTAAAATAGATATCAAGAGCAGCATCCTGGAGTTGAGGATGACGTCCGTTAAATAATTATGTAACTTCCTATTCGTATTATGTAATAAATAAAATCTCAAAATTCGTACAGTTTAAGCAGCTTTCCCTTGCTGCTGAGTCTGATAATTACTCTCAAATGGGGATAACATTATAAAAGTGCCTGATTTTTTTGTCAAATATTTATGAAGAAAATCACAACAATTTCGATGTGTGAAAAAGCGACCCACAGCATGTCGTCAGGAAAGTTGTGAATACCCCACGCCGTATTTAGTCCGTCGTAGGTGGAGACACCACAGCTCAGCCCGAATGGTTGGGGACGTTTTGTTAACAGAATTACGCGTTTTAACGCACTTCCGGAGGGCTGTGCGCGGTGGGCACAAAAGGCTGTTGGCAGCACTGGGGACGCGCGCTCTGCGCTCGGGGAGTCCCCGGCGGCCGCCGCAGAATAAACAACTTGGCGCGCCGCGGCGCTCCAACAATTCCGACCCCGCAGCGGCACGGCGCGGCGGTTTTTCAAGGAGCATGGCGCGGGGGCGTTGTTTTTAATAAACGGGATGGCTGTTTGCACAAGCAGCGCGGTCAACGCGGCGGCTGGCCTTTTAACCGCATTAGCGGCTCTCGCCGGTGCTGCCGCCAGCAAGATACCTGCCACCAGAGTGTACCGCCGACATCCGCTCTCTGCGAATCGAAAATCGATGTGGCCGTATCGAGGCCGATTACGATTGTCAGTGCTGGTCAGAGAGAAAACGAGCTGGCGGAATATTCCCGTGTCGGACTGTTTGACTTTTTAGGCATAACAGCCGGTTTTCCGTTGCTCATACATACGCGTGGCTCGTTCGCCTTGTCCAAACAGCCCTTTCGTACTCGAGCGCAGGTGACTACAGCCGTTTAATCACGTAGTGGTAGATGATTAACACATCTTTGTACTTCCGCTTCTTATATTCACGCTCAGTCAGTAATGGTATGGACTGATCGACGCACGAATCTCTCAGAGAGACGAGTGCTGATTTGTTGGTGAATTAGTACTCTCACACAGATCACCTCAGCAGATCGCATTTTTCACAGTTTCACAATATTCTTCCGTCACACACATGTTCAATAATGGACTGACCATCATTTATTACCACATTTCTTTCAGTTTCAGAGTTTTTTTGATACAGGACCAGCAAACTTTTTTTAATATTTCATGAAGCGTTTATTAACAAATCTGTCACAGTTGCAGTTCATACGTTTGGCGACTAGTTTCTGACTTACTGAAGTGCCTGATCTTAATAACAAACAATGGCAACACATGCTTTGCAGTGTAGTTGTAGATGACTGTCGCAATCAACATGTGCCTACTAAGCAAGTCAGAATCAAACTTGCTCAGTTTACAAAGTAATCGTAGATGACTGTCACAGTTCAAACGTGCCAGCTTGGTAAGTCAGAACCAAACTGAACAAGTTTGATTCTGACTAGCTAAACAGGAACATCTTGACTGTGTAAGTAGGCTGTTTAGTTTTTTGTGTTGGTAACGCCACGTAGCGCTCTGTACGAAAATCACTGACTCTGCTGTGTTCAGTCTGTGGCTGGTTGCCATTGTTGGAATATTTGCTATTGTTGTGTTGGGCAGTTGCATGTGAACAGCGCGTAGTGTTGTGCAGTTGGAGGTGAGCCGCCAACAGTGGTGGATGTGGGGAGAGAGATGGCAGAATTTTGAGAGCGGACAATCTGGACGTGTGTCCGTCAGAAAAAGGAAATTTGTAAGAGTGGATGTCATGAACTAATATACATATGATGACTTTTGAACATTATTAAGGTAAATACATTGTTTGTTCTCTATCAAAATCTTTCATTTGCTAACTATGCCTATCAGTAGTTAGTGCCTTCAGTAGTTAGAATCTTTTATTCAGCTGACAGTATTGGCGCTCGCTATATTGCAGTAGTTCGAGTAACGAAGATTTTTGTGAGGTAAGTGATTCATGAAAGGTATAGGTTATTGTTAGTCAGGGCCATTATTTTGTAGGGATTATTGAAAGTCAGACTGCGTTGCGCTAAAAATATTGTGTGTCAGTTTAGTGTTGATCAGAATAAGTAAAGAGAGAAATGTCTAAGCACGTTCAGTTTTGCTCAGCTGTTTGAAAATCAAATAACGTAAGAGGTTTACCAGCACAGTCATTTATAATTTTCCAAAGGGGACGTTTCAACTGTGACAGTCATATACAATTACTTTGTAAAATTTGTATCGCCATCGTGGTGTTCGTTATTAATATCAGACACTTTCCGTGGAGTCTCAGTAGCTCAAAACCACTTGGTTCGAAACTAGTCGCCAAACATACAGTATACACTGCAACTGTGACAAATTTTTTGATAAACACTTCACGAAAAAGGCATTTCCTTGACCTGGCAAGATTATGGCCTTCAGGCCCTTTCTTAAATTTAACCAGGCTCTGTATTATTATTATTATTATTATTATTAGGAACCATTATAAGATATGGAACCTACTCTCTGCTTACGTCACAATGCTCTGCCAAATAGTTCTATCTTGGCGTTTAATTTTTCCAGTTAATCATACGTAAGACAATCGTATCGTCTCTGATGATGTCGAAGTATCATAGTCTTGCTTTACCGACATAATGTTCTTTACATACTTGATAAATTTCCCTTTCTTCTGGAAAGTCTGTGTCCAATCCAACAAGTCACTTAGCCTTAATTCTGGACGAATAGTCTGGTCCTTCATGTCCTCCATATAGAACATATACTTCTGCTTTGTTGATATCCTCCGCTTCGCAGTGAGTCCCGCCAATTACACTATGTGATCAAAAGTAGGTCACCCGGCTGAAAATGACTTACAAGTTCGTGGTGCCCCCCACTGATAATTCTAGAATTCAATATGGTCTTGGCCCACCCTTAGCCTTGATGACAGCTTCCACTCTCACAGGGATAGTGGGAAGCAAGAAGGTGTTTAAGACATCAGTGTAGGCCTATGCCTTGATAGTGCCCCCTCCATGAAAAACACGACCACACCATAACACCACCGCCTTCGAATTTTGCTGTTGGCACTACACATGCTGGCCGATGACGGTCACGGGGCATTCGCCATACCCATAACCTGCCATCGGATCGCCACATTGTGTACCGTCATTCGTGGCTCCACGCAACATTTTTCCACTGTTCAATCGTCCAGTGTTTACGCTCCTTACACCAAGCGAGGCGTCGTTTGGCATTTACCGACGTGATGTGTAGCTTATAAGCATCCGCTCACCCATGAAATCCAATTTTTCTCTCCTCCCGCCTAACTCTCATAGTACTTGCAGTAGATCCTGACCCAGTCTGGAATTCCTGTGTGATGGTCTGGAAAGATGTCTGTCTATTACACATTACGACCCACTTTAACGGTCGGCGGTCACTGTCAGTCAGCCGGCCGGAGTGGCCGTGCGGTTCTAGGCGCTACAGTCTGGAACCGCGAGACCGCTACGGTCGCAGGTTCGAATCCTGCCTCTGGCATGGATGCCTGTGATGTCCTTAGGTTAGTTAGGTTTAAGTAGTTTTAAGTTCTAGGGGACTGATGACCTCAGAAGTTGAGTCCCATAGTGCTCAGAGCCATTTTTGAACTGTCAGTCAACAGACGAGGTCGACCCGTACGCTTTTGTGCTGTACGTGTCCCTTCACGTTTCCACTTTACTATTACATCGGAAACAGTAGACTTCAGGATGTTAAGGTGTGTGGAAATCCTACGTACAGACATATGACACAAGTGACACCCAATCACCAGACCACGTTCGAAGACCGTGGAGCGCCCCATTCTGCTCTTACACGATGTCTAATGACTACTGAGGTCGCTTATATGGAGTACTGGCAGTAGGTGGCAGCACAATGCACATAATATGAAAAACGTATAAAACGTATGTTTTTGGGTGTGTCCGGATATTTTTGATCACATAGTGTACCTGCATCAAAAATTCTTATTTCTGCTTCTTCCGATTTTGTTTGTGTCCATGTCTCACAGCCAGACATCCTTAATAAGTTAATATTACAATATATCAAGTAAATGATCAGGGTGGAATAATAATAAACATAATAAGTAGATATACGTTGTTTTACGCATGGCAGCCTATTTAACAAAGCGTTATGTAAAATCTCTTTGCTTATTTGTCAAATGTGAGTGCCGACATCTGACAGAAATCTGTGGCAGCAGCTCAAACGAATCACATCTGCAGAAGAAATTGATTGTTCAGAGATAGAGTAACGTAAGTCAGAAGAAGACGTGGAGGAAAGAAAACAGAAGTAGGGATCAGGAATGCATGGATAGTTTTGACAATGTGATAGAAACACTGGATCGCTCTTGGAGAGAACAGAAACAGCTGGGCATATGCCGAGAGGAAAGCTATATCGATGATAACGAGTGAAACGTTAATATTGTCTCAAATGCGGAGTAGTTTTGGATGAGACGTATGCTATTGGAGCTTACACTACAACGATGGAACATCGATAGGTATCAGATACGTAAGGAGGTGTAATACAGACACCAGGCCGCAACAAACCTATGAAAATAACACAGTGCGTGAAAATGACGTCGCTTATCCGACAGCGGCCACTGTAACGTAGCATGTAAGTTTGGCGTGAGTAAACAACGCAGTGCTACACACGTATCTCACGCAAGCATTCGTGGCTAGTCGAGACGTTTGGTATTTTCACTGTCTGTGCCGTGCTGAACTACAGCACGGCAGTAACGATTCGGCACGCCTATAGACCTGTGTAGTTGGGGATTTATTTTACGTGGGAGTATTTAGGAAAACTAACAGTAGCGTTGTTATTGGTCCTCGAGGGACGAATAATGTTACTGGATTGGTGCGTAAATTCGTAGTTTTTCCATAAATACAATAAACACAACAGATACACGTAACAGGGACTTTAATCATCAGTACTATATTCTCTTTCAGTATTTACAATAGTCTGCTAACGTTGAAGTAACTTCTCGATCCCGTGACTGTCGAAATCACATGGTTTTGAGGCGAAGAACTTGCCGGACCGTGTTCGGAGGGCATTTTCATCCAGAAAGGAAGATCCTTGAAGGTTACTTGATAGAGAGAAGAAAATGAGAAAACGTGAGAGCGCAACAACAAGTAAAGTAGGTGGGTATGGAATGGCTTCCTAACCCAAACCCTGTTACTGTTTTTTGTCAGTATAGCAAAAGCAGGGTGACGTCATTGTTGACTAGTATCGGTTCACTCAATCTGACTGGTGGTTGTTCTTGGACTGCGTCTGCAAGACGTCCCAGTTGTTGATAATAAATGTCAGCAGTGGTGGTTACATCTCGGAGAAGCAATTCGTAGTACACCACATCGTTGCTGTGCCACCAGATGCATAACATTATCTTTTGTGGCTGTGTGCAGGTCTTTGTACGAGGATTTTAGGCTCAACAATTCCTTTCTTTTCCTTATCTTAGCATAAGGACACCATTTCTCGCCTCCAGTAACGATACAGCATCGGAATGGTCGGTGTTGTTCACGAGTCAGTTGATGACGAGCAAGCAGAGATGCACGTATGACCACCCGCTGATTTTTGTGATTTTGGCTTAGAGCATGCGGAACAACTACAACCGATTTTTTAACCTTCCCGTTTGCTCGCATAAGTCAGACGATGGTGGAATGATCACATTTCGTCACATCTGCCAGTCCTCGAATACACTGAGGAGGATCGTTGTGGAATAACGCGTTTAAACGAAATTCACCAAACCCCGAAGGTCTTTCTGAACGTGGAGCCGCGCGGGGTAGCCATGCGGCCTAGGGCGTTTTGTCACGGTTCGCGCGGCTCCCGCCGTCGGAGGTTCGAGTCCTCCCTTGGGCATGCATGTGTGTGTTGTCCTTACCGTAAGTTAGTTTAAGTTAGATTAAGTAGTGGGTAAGCCTAGGAACCGATGACCTCAGCAGTTAGGTCCCATAGTCCTTACAACAAATTTCCTGGACGTGCAGAATCACTAACGTCAAAACGATAGTCCTTAAAACTAGGAGACCATTTTATTGTCATGCTCTGTCCAGTGACATTATCCCCACATACCTCGCAAATGTTTCTGGCTCCCTTCGCTGCTGTTACTCCTCTATTGAACTCAAACGGAAGAATATGTTGGAAATGTTCCGAATTCTCCACATGGCAAGCCATTTTCTGGCTTCGACAGCTCCAAATGTCAATATGTAAACTCAAATAGGAACAGTGAACTACCAATAAAAACTGACAACCGACAAATAAACTCATACCAACCGAAATACCAACATGAGGAACAAAAACCTTATGAATTTAAGCACGACCCTAATATCTTAACCCATTGGATTTCTTTGGTTCAAATGGCTCTGAGCACTATGGGACTTAACAGCTGTGGTCATCAGTCCCCTAGAACTTAGAACTACTTAAACCTAACTAACCTAAGGACATCACACACATCCATGCCCGAGGCAGGATTCGAACCAGCGACCGTAGCATCGATTTCTTTCATTTCACGCTCTTGGTGATCTATAAGGTATGAGTTCAACTGGCAGAAGAGGCTCTCAAGGAAGACTTTAACTAATAACATTGGGATTATACATTTCTGTTTGATACCCTATGGGTGTGACACAGCACTAGCGAGACAGTCATTTTAGTTATTTCAAAAACGTCTCCGTTTGTCTAGTAGTCCGAGGATACTCCGTTTCACAGCATATCATGTGAGTGAAATGTTAAAATTTATTTGTAGCGCATTTTATGAATCTGTGAAATTTAAATAATAAACTGATCTGAGATGTTAGATAAGGAAGCACCCGAGATAGGGACATGTCCGCGGAGACACTCGCAAGATATTTGTAATAAGTACGCTGCAGTTGCAGCACCGATCTCTGGAGATGGATTTTGACGTAGGAAACGCGAATTTTCAGCACGTCGTTTCCCTGGCAGGTCTTAGCAGCTTCTGACGGGGAGAGAAGGGTGAACGGCACAGGCAGATACAGTGGTGCATTTTGGGAAGTTAGAGTGAGGTGCCGCGTACTGCTGCCAAGACCACGGCGCTAAATGATGGATGACGCTGCAGATAAAAGTTTCAGCAGTGAAATAAGCTCGCTCTCGGTTCGCTACGCAGACCTCGCCTCTCTGGGACCAATCAGAAACGAATGCGGACCGAAGTAGTCAAGCAGTGCAAGAAAAGCTTCCAGGAACGAACCTGTTTCCTCCACGCCGCCAAGAAAATGGCTAGTGTTTACGTTACCTTTATTGGTGTCATTCGCTTTACAGACTCCCAATTGTTATTTAAATAATTATAGTAGGAGGTCCACCAGTGTCCAAATACATGTTTCAGCCTGTACTCATTCATCTTTTCACATCAACGGATCTTCTTCTATTCAAGTTGACCAGCTGATGTGTTGTGACCTCCACCATATTTTCTCACGGCTTTTTACGTAGAAATTCCTTTCATCTGTTATCTGTAGATTATGTACACCTCTATGCTTCGCAAGGTTACGAGAGATTATGTGTCTTTCCGTTACTTTGCATTACAGTAGTAGGACTCTGTCTGGCGGAGAGGGATCACTGAAATGTCGAAAGAAATGAAAATTGTACATTACATTTAACTGAAATACAAAGAAATTATTTGACAGTACCAGTGATTGTATTACAGCGCTAATGCTAAACATACAATAATCTGAAACATTAATTTCAAGAGCTTCAGTGAAGGTATTCGTCAGTGATGCGGAAGACGTTGCCACCTGACGGTGTGTGGCGGAGGGAACTTTTGAGTAACTCTATCGGTTTTCCCTTATATTCCAGTCTCGTATTATTCGTGGGAAGAAGATTGTCGGTATGCCTCTCTGTGGGCTCTGATCTCTCTGATTTTATCATCATGGTCTCTTCGCGAGATATACGTAGGAGGGAGCAATATATACTGCTTGACTCCTCAGTGAAGGTATGTTCTCGAAACTTCAACAAAAGCCCGTACCGAGCTACTGAGCGTCTCTCTTGTAGAGTTTTCCATTGGAGTTTATCTATCATCTCCGAAACGCTTTCGCGATTACTAAATGATCCTGTAACGAAGCGCGCTGCTCTCCATTGGATCTTCTCTATCTCTTCTATCAACCCTATCTGGTACGGATCCCACACCAGTGAGCAGTATTCAAGCAGTGGGCGAACAAGTGTACTGTAACCTACTTCCTTTGTTTTCGGATTGCATTTCCTTAGGATTCTTCTAATGAATATCAGTCTGCCATCTGTTTTACCGACGATTAATTTTGTATGGTCAATCCATTTTAAATCACTCCTGATGCCAACTTCCAAATAATTTATGTAATTAACTGCTTCCAGTTGCTGACCTGCTATATTGTATCTAAGTGATAAAGGATCTTTCTTTCTATTTATTCGCAGCACATGACACTTGTCTACATTGAGATTCAATTGCCATTCCCTGCACCATGCGTCAATTCGCTGCAGATCCTCCTGCATTTCAGTACAATTTTCCATTGTTACAACCTCTCGATATACTACAGTATCATCCGCAAAAAGCCTCAGTGAACTTCCGATGTTATGCACAAGGTCATTTATGTATATTGTAAATAGCAACGGTCTTACGACACTCCCCTGCGGAGCACCTGAAATCACTCTTACTTCGGAAGACTTCTCTCCATTGAGAATGACATGCTGCGTTCTGTTATCTAGGAACTCTTCAAACCAATCACACACTTCAATCTTAAGCTTGCCACATTACTAATACGACGTTCAATATATGCTTTCGCATGTTTTTCAGTGCATGTGATCACACTTGTCCGACTCCTTTCTCTGCTAATGCTGACCCCTTGATGTCTGTTTTATATGTTACAGGTCTTATGTTCTTGGTTTCCCCCTTTTTTGATACAAGAGATAGATTTGTAATGACAAACTATATTACCACTTGAAAGTCCCCAAAAAACTTTGCTGAAACTTAAGAGTAAATGGAAATCCGCAGTATATTTATATTATTTGTGTAGTAGATATGATTAGGTCGGGGAAACATTTGGTTTAGGGATATAAAGTCATATATTTCGAGCCTAAATCATTCAATACAACATTCATTTTTAAATTACGTACACCAGTAATAAAACGTTCTGCATAAGCAGGTACCCTAAGGCGCTTCATGGAATCTAGGTAGTCGGCTGTCCATTTGATGTTGCAATCTATCTGTAGTCCCAAAAATTTAATACCATCTGTTTTTATATTCGATTCCTCGAGATGACTGTTTTATAGCTGCTGGCACTCTATGTTTTATACTGTATTGGATGTACTGAGTCTTGTCGAAATTTGATAATTATATATGGCACAGAACCATGTATTGAATTTTTCAGATATTTTACTAGCTGCATTTTCAGTACAGGGAACTGGATTAATTTTATCCGTATACTTGTATTTGTTTTTATCCCTATACGTGTATCATTTGCAAAAATGTAGAAATTATACAACTGCCAATTTACGTGTCTTAGAAACAAAAAAGAACCCAAAATACAACCGTGTGGTACACTAAGTCTGATTGCTTCAAACTGAGTGCCTGTTGTCATTTTATCGACATGCTACTGACACACTCTGCTTTATGTCATCAGATAAAATAAAATTCACGATCATGCTGTGTCCATTATTCTACTTTTTCTTCTTTTACTTCTTCTGAACGTTTGCCCATTTTGTCCGATCTTTTGCCTTTTGTGCATCTAACCCGATTTTTGAAAACATAAGTTACTTGCCACTTCTTCCCCTGACGAGTGCCGTCAGAATTTTAAACAGAAACTGTTTTCCCTTCCTGTATAATTAATGTAAACAGATTCGTATGTGGATGGTCGATCTCGCTATGACTGACTAACGTCTTTTCAGGCTTCCAGTCCCGACACGTGATAATACGCCCACGAGCTTACGGCCGTGTGCTCCACGGTCACTGTCAAGCACAGTAGTAACTGACAGCCGTGTGGTCTCGTCTTTATATAACTGTGCCTGAGGATAATGTATCTTCATACGTCACATATGTTAGTTATTTTTGGAATTTTTTATTAAGTTTATTCTTTCCAGTAGCTGCATGTCGACGTACGGTGTATCTATGGTAGTGTTAAAACAACTGATTAAGCTGCTGGCTGTTGTAAATATAATATTTGGCTGCCGACCATATTTTTTGAATTATTGTTGTTATTCGTGCTGTCCACAAGATTTGACTTCGTTACAGCTGGCTGGTAGCCTACGAGCGCATTGACATGTGAATCACAACAGATTATCACATTAATCATACAGTATTAATGTTCCACAACAATGTTTATTTTAAATTTTGTTGTGAACCGGCTTTCGGCTTTCTAAGCTATCATCACACAATGTAAGACTAAGCACACAGTCCACATCACTTCAGCGAGAGCTTCTAGCTGACACAGATTGTCATTTGCAAAGATACGTGACATATAAAGATTGTACATCTACACTAAAAACACAGTACTGTTGTTTTACATGGGCACAAAACCAGAAATATTATGTAATGAATGCCATAGCTTCTAGTGATATGAGTATAAATCCCCAAAATCGTATGTTTGACCCGCCTAAAAATATTGTACTGCTTAAGTTGTGCAGATATTACTTACCGTCTCAATTTGTGTACAGTTTAGAGACTTCAACTAATTTTTATACAGCTTGTGTAGTACATGTGTTTAGGTCAGTCAAACATTGGGTTTAAAGGGATTAAACCCATATGTTTACAGTCTAAAGCATTCAGTACATCACTATATACTGCCAGATAAGACCACTTGTGCTAGCGTAGTGCGACGAGAAATTAATGCCTGTAGAGACTCGTTATGCCCTGTTGAGCAAATCACTTGTTGACTACAGAATGATTTACAGCCTGCAGCGTAGTGGACGCAGATTTTTTAACTTCCTGACAGATTGCGTGTTGAACCGGAAGTCGAACCTGGGACCTTAGCTTTTCACGGGTAAGTATTCTGCGTACTGAGCTATCCAAGCACGACTCACCACCCACCCTACAGTTATGCTTCCGCCAGTATTTCTTCCCCTACCTTACAAACTTCAGTAAAGTTCCCCTGAATGCGTTCGGGAACTAGCACTCGCAGAAGAAAGGATACTGCGGAGAAACCGCTTGGACACAGCCTAGAGGATTGTTTTGGGAATGAATTTTCACTCTACAGCAGATTGCAAGTTGGAAAGGTAGGAGAGAAGTAATGTTAGGCCACGACTCGTGGCTGATTAGCTTCGTCAGTAGAGCACTTGGCAGCTTAAAACTAAGGTCTCAGGTTCGAGTTACACATCGGCATTGTTTTAACCTGCCGGGAAGTTTCACTTTATGCTGCCTAGGTTACTTGTTCGAAAATACTTCCAACGCAAGAAAGTCTATCCGAGACAGAAATGCTACTCGGAGCTGAACTACAGCCCACTTTCCAGTTACCAGAGTCTGCGATATCTGGAATGGTTTTACGGTAACCGTAACCTGTGATTATTTGTGGAATATTCCTTTAAATGATATGCAAAACAAACCGTATAGTTTGTAAACGTTTACAAATTCTACTACAAACGTATTTATGCCCCCTGCTAGATATTTTCCAACACACTGGAGACTAAAGACACTCCCAGTATGTAAGAATATCACATCTCCAAAGGTAGAATTACCCTTCCCGTGTTTACCCGTACTTCACTAACGGAAAATAACTGAGGAGGCGCTAGACAGTGGTAAATAATTTTTGATAATTATATAGAGTGTTTTGTAACTAACAGCATAAACTGATGTGGGTGAAACTACGTGATAATAGAAACAAAATTGTTCAGTACTCATGGGCCCAGTGACGAACCGTTTGTAGAGGTAACTGCCTATGAGTGGTTGCGAACCAACACTGATTTCAGTAGAAAGATATGGTTTTTTATTTACAGTTCCCGCCGTGTGCCCGTTTCATCAGGTAAATCTACTTCACTGCGTGACAAAATGCAGTTTACCTCTACGTCTTGCTCTAAGATCAGGGTCACAGTAATTAGGAACTAATAACTGTTCGCTAGGAAGTTTATTTACATGTCACATTACGCGATAACTTCGCTGCAAATGACAGAGTAGGTGAGGTGAAACAGTAGTCGCCGCTGGGTTGGGAAACAGGAAGTGGTCGGCGGTATTACATGTGCCGATGAAATTAAACTCAGTACTTCACATTCTATAATTCTATGTCAATTATTCACGTTACGTCTTGGTTGCCCACAACACTGAAACATATTGAAATTTATAAAAAAAATTTCGCCGTCTGGATCGTAACGATTCTTTCTATGTCTTATAAACGGTTTTGGTTCTCTTTGAAAACCGGCGTCACATGTACTGGTACTGTTAGAAAGGAACAAACTTCTGACAGTTTTGCAGCTCAAATGTGTCATGAAGCAAATGCCTTTTGCAGCCATTGCATTATTCACTGAGATGACATATCTTCTGACCTGTGTGCCATTTGCAGTTGAACAAAAGCTCTTAGTTTAGGCATCAACAGAGGTTAACAAATTTAGGTGATTCTCTAAGAGTTTGACAGCACCTTCAGGTCGTATTATACTCATTACATGAAATAGAAAAAATAAATTAGAAGGGAACGTAACATCGTACTGTTATTGTGTTGACAAAATACAAGTGTATTGCTTTATGTAGTCATCTTATGCCTCGAAATGCATTGATATGCAAATAAACATTTATATGTGTAGGCAAATACGTGAAAATAATAGAATGTACCATACTTAAAAAACACTTCTATAACAAAATATAATGACAAAGCAAAAATAACTGTCGGTAAAATCAGAATATACATACATTGTCGCCAGTAAAAAGTAAAAAACATAAAACTAAAAAGGCCGAGGATGTAGAAGACGTAAGTTGGATCTTCGTGGACACCTCTGGGATGCGGTACAATATGATAAAGAAATGGTCTGAGCCACCAGCACGACTACGGACGATTGGGGGGGGGGGGGGGGGGGAGAGGGCGAGCGTTGTATAGACTTATCGATCCTTTGAGACTAGCAGCGAGAGCGAAGTCCCGGTGTCTGCTTAGTTTTCCTACTGGCTGTCGGTGTTAACTACAGTTATTGCCATTACACCGTACAGAGATCCCGCAAAAGCTTCAGCTGCTAAACAGGATGACAAATTCATCTTAATTTCTATTTAGACAGCACAGCGTCGACAAAAACAATCAGTTGGCAATTGCATAAACAGAACATTCATCACATAGCGGCTACCTCCATTACGCTTGAAAACAATGTGAAGGCAGGGAAGATGTTTTGCTAGTGTAAACAGGCTAACATCTGGACTACTACAAATCTGGAACATGTGGTGTAGTCCTGTCAGTCATCTTGTGTACTGTTGCCACATCGCAGGATATGTCGGAATACGGATAACGCTTCTGTAAGTAATTAACATAGGTTGCCCGATTTAGTTTCATTTCTTGTTATCTTTCCATTTCACATACATCTTACTGTCTATTTCCCCACACCGAAACCTGCTGTAACAAAAGTAGCGACTAGAATACTGACTGAAATAAGCTTTCCTATACATCAGACTAAGGTGACAAAAGTCATAGGATAGCATATGTACATATACAGATACTGGTAATATCGCGTATATAACGAATAAAAACGCAGTGCATTGGCGGAACTGTCAATTGTGCTCGGGCGACTCCTGTGAAAAGAATTCCGACCTGATTATGACCGCACGACGGAAATTAACAAACTTGAAACGCGAATTGGTAGTTGGAACTAGACGCATGGGACATTCCACTTCGGAAATCATTAGTATTCCACGATCCACATTGTGAAGAGTATGCCGAGAATTTCAGGCATTTCCTCTCACCACAGACAAAGCAGTGGCCGACGGCTTCCATTTAACGACCGAGATCAGCGGCGTTTGCGTAGAGTTGTCAGTGCTAACAGACAAGAAAAACTGCTTGAAATACACGTAGAAATGATTGTGGGACGTACGACGAACGTATCCATTTGGACAGTGTGGCGGAATGTGACGTTAATAGGCTGTGGCAGCAGCCTTTGCTAAAAGCACAGCCTCGCCTGCAGTGCCTGTCCTGGGCTCATAATCATATAGATTGGGTTCAAAAAAAATGGTTCAAATGCCTCTAAGCACTATGGGACTTAACATCTGAGGTCATCAGTCCCCTAGAGTTAGAACTACTTAAACCTAACTAATGACATAACACACATCCATGCCCGAGGCAGGATTCGAACCTGCGACCGTAGCAGCAGCGCGGTTCCGGACTGAAGCGCCTAGAACCGCTCGGCCACAAGGCCGGCATACAGGTTGGGCCCTATGTTGTTGTTGTTGTGGTCTTCAGTCCTGAGACTGGTTTGATGCAGCTCTCCATGCTACTCTATCCTGTGCAAGCTTCTTCATCTCCCAGTACCTACTGCAACCTACATCCTTCTGAATCTACTTAGTGTATTCACCTCTTGGTCTCCCTCTACGATTTTTACACTCCACGCTGCCCTCCAATACTAAATTGGTGATCCCTTGATGCCTCAGAACATGTCCTACCAACCGATCCCTTCTTCTGGTCAAGTTGTGCCACAAACTTCTCTTCTCCCCAATCCTATTCAATATTTCCTCATTAGTTATGTGATCTACCCATCTAATCTTTAGCATTCTTCTGTAGCACCACATTTCGAAAGCTTCTATTCTCTTCTTGTCCAAACTATTTATTGTCCATGTTTCACTTCCATACATGGCTACACTCCATACAAATACTTTCAGAAACGACTTCCTGACACTTAAATCTATACTCGATGTTAACAAATTTCTCTTCTTCAGAAACGCTTTCCTTGCCATTGCCAGTCTACATTTTATATCCTCTCTACTTCGACCATCATCAGTTATTTTGCTCCCCAAATAGCAAAACTCCTTTACTACTTTAAGTGTCTCATTTCCTAATCTAATTGTTGGGCCCTAGACGGATGAGAAATCGTGGCCTTGTGAGATGACCCTGATTTTAGTTGGTAAGAGGTGCTGGTAGAATTCGAGTGTGGCGCAGACCTCTCGAAGCCTTGGACCAAAGTTTGCACTGTGCATGCTGATAATAGGTCCATAACAGTGTGGGCTGTTTACATGTAATAGACTGGGTACTATGGTCCAACTGAACCGATCGTTAACTGTAAATGGTCATGTGTTGCTACTTGGAGACCGTTTGCAGCCATTTATGGACTTCACGTTCCCGAACAATGATGGAATTTTTATGGATGACAATGCGCCATGTCACGAGACCAGAATTGTTCGAGATTGAAGAAAATTCTAGGTAATTAGAGCGAATGATTTGGCCTCCCAGCTCGCCCGAAGTGAATCCCACCGAACACTTTGTGAAACATTATTGAGAGGTCAGTTCGGGGACGATATCCTGCACCGGCAACATTTGAATTGTGGATAGTTATAGAGGCAGCATGACTCAATATTTCTTCAAGGAACATCCAACGATGTGTTGAGTCCATACCACGTCGAGTTGCTGCACTGTACTGGGCAAAACGTCTTCCCACACGATATCAGGAGGTGTCCCATGACTTTGTGAGCCAAGCACAGAACTAATCTAGCTGTTGCGCAGCGTTTCGAGGCAGGGGAATTAGCCTCAGGTTTAAAGAACAACATAATAACCCCAATGTCAAAGAAATCAGGTGCTGACAGGTGTGAATATAAATGAAATATCTGTTTACTAAGTTATGGTTGCAGAATTCTTGCACAAATTATTTACGGAAAATGAGAAAACTGATAGGAACCGACGTCGGGGAAGATCGATTTGGGTTCCAGAGAAATGTAGGTACACATGAGGCAGCGCTAACCCTAGCACTTGTCATACAAGAAAGGGTGTAGAAAGGCAAAGCTATATTTATAGTACTTATAAATTTATAGAACGCTCATGTGTAGTATAAACACTCTTTGGACTTTCGAAGATAGCAGGGATAAAACACATGGACCGAAATGTTATTTACAACTTGTACAAAAACCACACTCAAGTTCCAAAGAGTCGAGTGCATGAAAGGGAAGCACTAGTTGAGAAGGTAGTGGAACAGATGTTATTCAGTCTGTACGTTGAGGAAGCTGTGGGGGAAAATTCAGAAAGAGAATTAAAGTTCAGGAAGAAATAATTAAAATTTTTAGCCATTTCAACGAAACTGTAATTGTGTCAGAGTCGGCTAAGGACATGGAAGAGCAGTGGAACGGAACGGCCAGGCCTTGAAATAAAATGATTTATAAGATTAATATCAAGAAAATTAAAATAAGAGTAGTGGAATGAAATTTAGAAATAAATTAGACGATACTGGTGGAATTAAGTTAGGAAATGAGATATTAAAGGTAGTACGTTAATTTTGTCATTTGAGCAACAAAATAACTAATTATATCTGATGTAGGGAATATACAAACTGCAGATTGGGGTTATAAAAAAAGAACATTTCTGAGAAATAGTGGTTTCTTAACGTCGAACATAAATTTGACAAGAAAACAGTTCTGGAGGTATCTTTCTGGAGAGCTGCCAAGTACAAATGTAAAAGGTGGACAACTTACGAGTCGTCAGTTAGGTAATGGAAAGAAGTGTGGGGGCGTATAAATTGTAGAGGGGGACTTAAACAAAATGCAGTAAGCAGGTCCAAATGGATATGAGACAGCATATGGCGTAGGAGCCGCGGCAGTCTAGTCATCGGAGTGAAGACCACGATAGCTGTAGGTGTACGTAATCGAAATTTTTTACCTCGTGGGGTCCCGTAAACGTCAGCAATACCCACGGTATGCTTTCTGCTGCTCTTTGCCTCCAGTCTGGAGAGTCTTCTGCAAACTGAGCAGCACGTGTGGAAGCCAACATGGCCCTCTACTCCCACTGATTGTCTGAAACCTCGCAGGAGCGGTGCTCGGAAGAATCACACAACGTTCCCCAGATTTTAAAACGTCGCCAGCCACTCGAAGCTTTCGTCACGGCGCATTTGTATGCATTCGGTGAAGTGGGCAGGGAGGCTGGAGGGCTACCGACGGGAGCTGCTTCGACTCGGACAGAAACGCAGAAGGGCGTAATGAAGTGGCCAGACTTCAAAGGGGCCGCCCACCGGCTGGCGTTCGACATCGGGAAGTGCTGCCTGTGTGGGCAGATAGACGCGCGCTGCGCGGACCGGACAGACAGCTGCGCGGGGGCGACTGTTCGGGTGCGCTCTTGCTTTGAGGCGCCTGTCCGGCGTATGGGGCCACAGATGCGAGAGATTGCTCCGGGGACGTTATCGGGGATCGGCCGAGATCGCATACGAGGGCAGCTGCACGTCGGAACTACTTTGCGCACACAACGCATCTCGTAGTGAAGCAAATCATGTATCGCCATCCTCTCCTACACGATCTCCATGAAAAGTGGATTTTCCTTGATGCCTGTACGTAAATCTACATTGCAGAGCCAAAGAAACTGGTACACCTGGCTAATATCGTGTAGCGCCACGCCGGCACACTGAAGTGCCGCAACACGACGTGGCATGGACTCCAATAATGTATAAAGTAGTGCTGGAGGGAATTAACTGCATGAATCCTGCAGGGCTGTCCACAGATCAGTAAGAGTACGAGGGGGTGGAGATCTCTTCTGAACAGCATGTTGTGAAGCATCCCAGATTTGCTCAGTACTTTTCTGGGGAGTCTGGTGGTCAGCGGAAGCGTTTAAACGCAGAAGAGTGTTGCTGGAGCCAATCTGTAGCTGCTCTGGATATGTGGGGTGTCGCATTGTCCTGCTGGAATTGCCCAAGTCCGTCGGAATACACAATGGACCTGATTGGATGCAGATGATCAGACAGGATGCTTATGTACGTGTCACCTGTCAGAGTCGTATCTAGATGTATCAGGGGTCCCATATTACTCCAACTGCACACACCCCACACCATTACAGAGCCTCCAGTCATCAAGGGTACGCGAGTGTGCTTTCGGTTCCGAACGTCCATATCGATGATGTTTCGTTGAATAGTTCGCACGCTGACACTTGTTGATGACCCAGCATTGAAATCTGCAGCAATTTGGGGAATGGTTGTACTTCTGTCATGTTGAACGATTCTCTTCAGTCGTCGTTGGTCCCGCTCTTGCCGAATCTTTTTCCGGCTGCAGCACTGTCGGAGGTTTGATGTTTTACCGGATTCCTGATATTCAAGTTATACTCGTGAAATGGTCGTACGAGAAATCCCCACTGTATCGCTACCTCGGATATTCTGTGTCCCATCACTCGTGCGCCGACTACATCACCACGTTCAAATTCACTTAAATCTTTGTGACCTGTCATTGTAGCAGCAGTAACCGATCTGACAACTGCACCAGACACTTGTCTTATATAGGCGTTGCCGACTGCAGCACCGTATTCTGCCTGTTTACATATCTCTGTATTTCAATACGCAAGCCTATGCCAGTTTCTTTGGAGCTTCAGTGTATTTTAATACTATCTGATTGGTATCTGCAAGTATAAGAATCTGTTGAACGAGACCTTTTCTCAGATTTCTGACCGTAACAAGCTGATTTGCCGATCACGTCACATCATGCTGAGAGATTCCCCCTGATTTCACGTAGCCCACGTAACACAACTGCCATGCATACAGCGAAGACGCTCCTGCAGTGTTGTCGACGGAAAGCGTTTTCTCACCCACCATACAGCCCAGACATGACTCATTCTGATTTTCATCTCTTTGCTTACATGAACCGCTGGTTATAACAGCATTTTGGCACAGACAGCGAAAGGCAGTCGATTGTAGAGAACTGACAGAAAACCTGCTATGTCGAGGGTATTAGAAAGCTGGTACAACACTAAGACACATGTGTAAGCCAGAGCGGCTGCTATGTAGAGAAATAGCTGGAAGGTGCAGCTAAATGTTGCAAATAAAACATTTTGGCTTTTCACTGTGGTTTCCATGTCGCAACCATTGGGATCTTGGAAAAAAATTGCACGAACTTCTTGCTGAGTGCTCCTCGGACATTTTCACACATTGCAGCGTCCGCTGTATCAATGTTTCTCACTCACACACCGGGTTTGAATGGTTTGATTTGACGTGAGACAAGCGAATGACTGACGGTGTTACCTCCGTTCTACCGGCGTTTTCATACAGCCTCCCGTCTTGACTGATTTCACTTACATACTTGTTCAGCCCTTTCGGTTATATATGAGCCTGACTATGGTTGTCCACTTTTCTAGAGACAAATGAGGTACCTTTTTGCAAGGAGTGGTAAATAAGAAGTGAATTTCTATAAATGAAATATTTCGAAAATTTTGTATTTATTTACGTATACACGAATTTTTCGCACTTATATGTTACATCTCAATGTTTGGTTGGTTTCAGCAGTGTAAAAACTAGTGATATATTGTAAATTTATGTTTGGATAAATGAACAGTTACTTTTGTAATTTAAGTTTAATAGAGCTGTGTCTCTCCCTTCCTGCCAGTTTGTATTGACCACCAGTAATGCTCTTTCGGTAGTGCTGAGGTGACGTGAAAAATATCATCTGTTGTAAAAAGTATCGTTAGTCATTAATTTTCTTTGAATAGTTAACCATTCCAGCTTTCGCCTAGACGAGTGTGGGGAAACAGCATAAAAACCATCCTCAGACTGACCACCAGAGCCGAGAGAAAGACGGCAGACTGGTTTCTCTCGAAAAGAAAGAATGAATAATTCAGCCAATATGCAAACTACAACGAAGCGCATCGGTCGCTTTCATTCAGTTGCTCACATGTACTGGTTTCACTCGAAAGAATGGAATGAATAATTATCCAAACCGCAAGTAAAACTGCTACCGATAGGAACGATTCCTTTCATTAGGTTGTTGCCTTCACTACTGCAGGGACTGTGGTATAAGCCATATACTTAATACATGCACACTTTCAGAGTCATAGTTCCTAAAATAGAAGTTGCTGTGTTGCGCGTTATCATTTATTCTTCATCGAAGTGCAGATGTGTAGTCGCAGTTAAGTGAAGAGAACACAGCGGAATGCAACAGCTCTTGGCCGGGTTGCTGGTAAGTTTATCACTATGATTTTTGGTGTTGGCCATTTGCAGTGCAGGTTCACCGAAAACGGAGTAACAGACCACATGTTGTCCTTGACGCGTATACATACTGCTCCATTCTGCTGTGTTTCAATCATATCATCGGAACCCCACATTTGCATTTGGATGACTAAACAGGGAAGAATTTACAACACAGCACCTTTTATTTTGCGAAATATGACTCCAGGTACTGTACATGTTAACGTGTAGTTTCCAAGCAAATGATTAGTTTTTTTCTTTTTTTTTTTTTGCCCAATAAGACTATAATTATGACTCTTCTAAATCTACTCGTCAGAACTGTCTGTTAGACGATATTGTTTCTTGTGCTGCTATAGCCTCTGTATTAATTAACAGATAAATGAGCCTTACAGGTGGTGGAACAGCCACATCTCCATATTGTAAAAATATTTTCATTTTAATTTATTTGTTCGTGCTAGGCTATTTCCCTCTCTCAGGGAATGAAATTCACCTGACTTCCCAGTCCCTGTTAGTTTTAAGGGACATCCATTCCGCATCATGGTTCCCTCCTCCTTTTCGATTGCTTCCTCTTCTTGCTTCTGCATAACCAGGGTCTAGACTACCACTCACTCAGCAACATTACGCAACCTCAGATACCGAGCTTACACTTTGCTGTAAGCGTTTCCACGCTCTGAACTGCTCATTAGCATCCACCTACGATCCACAGAATGTACATCTACACCCACATGGTTACTCTGCAGTTCACACTGAAGTGCCTGGCAGAGGGTTCATCGACCCATTTTCATACTACTTCTCTACCATTCCTATCTCGAACGGCGCGTGAGAAAAAAGGACTCCTAAATCTTTCAGTTCGAGCTCTGATTTCTCTTATTTTATTATGATGATCATTTCTCCCTACGTAGGTGTGTGTCAACAAAATATTTTCGCATTCGGAAGAGAAAGTTGGTGATTGAAATTTCGTAAATAGATCTCGCCGCATAGGAAACCGCCTTTGTTTCAGTGACTGCCACCCTAACTCGCGGATCATATCAGTGACACTCTCACCTCCATTCTGCGATAACACGAAACGAGCTACCCGTCTTTGCACTTTTTCGATGTCCTCCGTCAATCCTACCTCGTAAGAATCCCACACCGCGCAGCAATATTCCAGCAGAGGACTGACAAGTGTAATGTAGGCTGTCTCTTCAGTGGATTTGTCGCATTTTCTAAGTGTTCTGCCAACAAAGCGCAGTCTTTGTTTCGCCTTACCCACAATATTATCTATGTGGTCTTTCCAATTTAAGTTGCTCGTAAATGTAATTCCTAGGTATTTAATCGAATTGACAGCCTTCAGGTTTGTTCGATTTATCGTATACCCAAAATTTATCGGATGTCTTTTAGCACCCATGTGGATGACCTCGCACTTTTCTTTGTTTAGTGCCAATTGCCAGTTTTCGCAGCATACCGAAATCCTCTCTAGATCATTTTGTAATTGGAATTGATCGTCTGATGATTTTACTAGACGGTAAATTACAGCGTCATCTGCAAACTATCTAAGAAGGCTGGTCAG
The DNA here is from genome assembly GCF_021461395.2 of Schistocerca americana. NCBI lineage: Eukaryota > Metazoa > Arthropoda > Insecta > Orthoptera > Acrididae > Schistocerca > Schistocerca americana. Next base: position 629,911,207 of record NC_060123.1, on the reverse strand, counting down.
ATTATCACCTAGACCATTTATGTGAATCAGGAACAGCAGAGAGCCTATGATACTACCTTGCGGTACGCCAGATATCACTTCTGTTCTACTCGATGATTTACCGTCCATCACTAAAAACTGTGACCTCTCTGCGAGCAAATCACGAATCCAGTCACACAATTGACACGATACTCTATATGCATCTTTTGTTGGAGCTGGTGTTAAGTTACACACAAAAAGTATCACTACAGACCCGGTGAGTATTTTTGTTCTGTTCAGTTTTGTGAGCATTTGCCACATATCTTACGCAGTGACTTCAGCACGAAAAAATTTAAAACTAGGGCAGCCACAGCTAAAAATAGTGATAAATGATTGACCAGTTAAGCAAAACACTGGATCCGGATGCCTGGATAACATTTACGAGGGGCATAGTCTGTTGCTTGACATAGGCCCGCAGGAAGAGATTTTAATTTGTACAGTGACGACAGTTCGTAATTTTAGCACTGACTGGACATTCATCATCGATGATGGTTTTAGCAACTGAAGGCTGAGAACTTTACCTAACCACGCCAACTGTTTCCGTGCGGCATTCTGTAACACCTCCGTCGGCCGCGGTGGGCGAGCGATTCTAGGCGCTTCAGTCCGGAACCGCGCGACTGCTACGGTCGCAGGTTCGAATCCTGCCTCGGGCATGGATGTGTGTGATGTCCATAGGTTAGTTAGGTTTAAGTAGTTCTAAGTTCTAGGGGACTGATGACCTAAGATGTTTAGTCCGATAGTGCTCCGAGCCATTTGAACCATTTGTAACATCTCCCTACATCATACACTACAGGATTACATACAACAGAGGTTCCAACTTAAAAATTGAGAAATGTGTTGTGCAAGTCTCTAATTGACTTCAGTAAAAACAAGCTTTATAGATTACTGGAATTTTCATTCAGTTTTATCTTTTAATAGTTTTAACACCTTTATGCAGACACCTGTTGTACTGTATGAATTGGTCAATCAGTTATGTACGTCTTCAGCATGCCCTAACGTCCGTGCGAGTGAGGTAAAAAAGTCAGTAGACTTCCGCAGACAATTTACCACTCTGATCAAACATTACGTAAAGAATGTAGTGAATCCTTTCGCCTCTTCTATTAAATATGAAATGAGATTCTTTCTAATGGCTTCGGAGCGCACGGGTCATTGAGCAAAAGGTTCATTCATCCTTTATTATCGTTTTCCATAAAAGTGAAGTTGGCTGAAACTCAGATATATTTTCGACATGCATTCCTTCCTCTGAAATGCTTTCGTTCCATATATTACTTCAGAACGAATGTCCACTAAATTAAAATGTGTTTGGTTCATAATATAGCGTAAGTGTTGGCTGCAATTTAAAAGAAAATAATAAAAAATACTTAACATAAAACACGCACATACACGTTTGTATGCATGTGTGTGTGTGTGTGTGTGTGTGTGTGTGTGTGTGTGTGTGTGTGCGTGGGAGAGAGAGAGAGAGAGAGAGAGAGAGAGAGAGAGAGAGAGAGACAGACATAAGGTGTATAACTTTTTTACCCCAGATTGCGTTTGGCCCGTTACCGACATTTGTCATCTGTTTTCACTTAGACTAACAGTGTCCGGAGGTTCATTAAACGAACAGCATCGTTTGTTTCGCGGTGAATGACGAAAAGGTTGTGAGATTTCACTACAAATGGCTGTGGGTGCATTTGCTAATAGTCAGTCTCCGTCACATTTTCTGGCTTTATTCAAAATACAGGTTTGCTACAAGATGCAGTTTCAATTTTCAACGATTATTTTTTTTCCCCTAGGGAAAGAGGGGGTGTGGTCGAGCTAACACTCCCTGCCCCTCGCTAGGTGCATTATTGATTACAGTATTAACAGTGTGTAAAAGAGGCAATTATAAAGTTATAATTATCACCGAGAAAATGTAAAGCTGTACCCATTAAACTTGGTGACGTTCTTGGTCCTATGTATACTTACACTTTCGTGTAACAACTCTTGCCTCAGGAATGGAGATCCGGGTTGTAGTTGGTTGCATTCTGCTGCTGAGGAGACGTTCCACCTTGAAAACCACTTCATATGTGGATGCCTGCCATACAGTGGCTTCTTCGTCCGAGGTTAGAAGAAGCAGTCACTGGACGAAAAAGCCACTGAGTGCCTTGTCACAAGATTGTTACCGAATTTTCTCATTTTGAGAGAACTGCTAAACAACATTCAACAGCCCAGATCGCCTAATTTTTTTCGTTATTTAAGATAACGGGTTTCGACAGACTTTGCTGTTGGCTTCAGGTCTTAAAAATATTTTTGCTGTGAAACATGCTCGTTTTACGTTGAATCTCACGCCAAGTTGACAAGTGGATAAAATTCAACACATTACAAGAGGTTTATTACAACCGAAACATTTAAAACATAAGCACCTTGTGCAAGAGGCCTTGTCCATGCATACAGGGTGGTCCATTGATAGCGAACGGGCCAAATCGTCGGCTGATACTCGTATCCAAGTTTTCATTTCTCTCCTGAGATTTCCTTTACCACGGTTCAGGCGTGGAAGTGTCGTTAATGGCTTAGCAATCCTAATCCTATACCTATACCTTTCTCTTATCTATTCAATTCTCTTCCTTCCTTCCTTCTTTCTAAATATTTAATTTCGTTTTGTTTATTAATATCTCACTTGATTTTGTATTAGTTATAAGTTTTTTCTAATGCTGTACAAAAAAAGGATATCAAATGGATGTAAACAATTAGAGCCCGCCTCCACGTGGCGGGACACGGGCAACGGTGTGAGTGGGGACGGGAGCCGGGGTGGTGTTACTTTCAGTCACACCGGACCCCGGACTCAGTCACAGTGGCCAAGTGGCAACATACGACCCACCATAATGAAATTAGACGGTGGGTCATAAAAAATAAGCAGCTAGTGAAAAAAAAAATCCAATCCTAGCGTGGAACAGGCGGCCACAGACATTACAGCTGATGGAAGGTGGAGGACGTTGCTGAACCTGGAGGAGTTTACGTCACCGGCGTTTGTCATTCTCCATTCTTCGACGTTCCAGCTCAAAGTTTTGAAGAGCATTTGAGATAACTGAGCGCCAGCGACTTCGATCTTCTGCTATTGTGGACCAGTTACTCGGATCGATGTTCAAGTTTTTCAGGTTTTTCTTGTACTGATCCTTATTACGTTTGAGAGGGGCACCTCGTGGCCTTTTACCTGTGCTCACTTCGCTGTACAGCATTTGGCGTGGAAGTCTGCCATTTTTCATCCGCTGTACATGTCCGACCCATCTGAGTTGATGCCCAATGACTAGAGCGTCCTTGCTTTCTCAAGAACAGCCGTGTTGGATATGAAGTCATCCCATTTCAGGTTCATGATATATCTTAGCTTCTGTTGGTTGAAGCGTTCTAGTTTCTTCAGATCACAGCAATATAACGTCCAGGTTTCGCAACCATATAGCAGTGTGGAAATGACTGCAGCTTTGTACACCATCAGTTTGGTGTACAGTGTTAGGTCTTTATTCAGGAAGACACGCTTTGTAAGACGTCCAAATGCTACATGGGCAGCACGTAATCTATTCTCCACATCTTTTCCAGATGAGCAGTTAGATGACAGTATGCTTCCTAGGTAGAGGAAATGGTCCACTTGTTCCAAGGGTGTATCATAAATGGATATGCTGAAATCAGGAACGGAGGAGCCAGGAGTTAGCTGCGCCATCACCTTTGTCTTTGGAATATTGATGGAGAGACCAAATCGTTCGTACGCCCTGCTGAAGGAATCAACTGACAGCTGCAACTCTGCGGGTGAATGAGCTGGAGAAACATTGTCATCAGCATACTGCAGCTCTGTCACACGAGTGGTACTGGTGAACCTTTTTGAATGGAGTCTGGACTGGTTGAATAATCCCCCATCGAACCTGTACTTTAGTTCTATTCCTGCATTGTTTACGGATGTCTCGTAAAGCAAAGCTGCCAGATACAATGCAAATAATGTTGATGCAAGAACGCATCCTTGCTTAAGCCTACTTGTTATTGGGAATTCATTAGTTGTTTCATTCTGGCAGAGGACCTGTCCAGTCATACCATCGTGGAGGGCTTCAACCAAGTCAAAAAATGTTCAGGGCAGCCGAAGCGTTTTAAGACCATCCACATGTCTTCTCTGGGAACTGTGTCAAAGGCCTTTTCTAGATCGTAGAAAACAAGTAGTAAAGGCTTTTGCTGTTCTCTGCACTTCTCCTGTAGTTGTCGTGCACAGAAAATCATGTCAATTCTCCCTCTTGAAGGTCGAAACGCGCATTGAGACTCAGGTGATATAGTCTCTGATAGTGTCTGGAGGCGATTTAAAAGGATTCTTGCAAAAATTTTGCCAGTGACAGATAGTAGAGATATTCCCCGGTAATTACCACAGACGCTTCTGTCGCCCTTCTTGAAGATGGTGACAATTCTGGAGTTCTTCAAGTCAGCTGGTGCCTTGCGGGTTTCCCACATTAATAGAATGAGTGAGAAGAGTCTAGTTTTTAGAGGCAAGCCGCCTCCCTCAATAAGCTCCATCGGGATGCTGTCAGGTCCGGGAGCCTTCCCAGGTTTCACACTCTTGAGTGCCTTGCAAAATTCTTGAAAAGTTGGAGGATCAGCCATACAGGGTTGTGGAGGGTGCCGTGGGACATTTTTGAGAATATCTCCAGCGGCAGTAGAGGGGCGGTTTAACAGTGAGCTGAAGTGCTCTTTTCAACGATTTAAGATGTCCTGACTTTCAGTAAGAATGGTGGAGTTGTCAGCAGCCTTCAGTGTTCCTGATGAGGAGCGGCTAGGTCCATACAGCTCTTTAATACCAGCGTACAAGCCACGCAGGTTCCGTGCATCGGAGAGATTTTGGAGTTCTGTGGCCAACTATCCCACGAAATAAGCATCAAAGTAAAAAACTACAAAGAACTAAACTTGTCTACCTTGAAGGGGGAAACCAGATGGCGCTATTGTTGGACCGCTAGATGGCACTGCCTTAGGTCAAACGGATATAAATTGCGTTTTCTTAAATAGGAACCCCCATTTTTTATTACATATTCGTGTACTACGTAAAGAAATATGGGTGTTTTAGTTGGACCAATTTTTTCGCTTTTTATATATATGGAAAAATAAACAAATATGCGTTTATTTATTTGCTTTTACGGCCTCATTCCACCACTTTAGCCAGTAACTTCCTGGTCCTCTTCTTCAGTAAGTTTCGTTCTTTCTTAACTGCCCAGTATCTTTTCATTCGTTCTGATTTTCCTGTCTTTCCTCGTCTGTTAATACCCTTTTCATTCTGTGTCGTTTGTCTACTTTTGGTTTAAATCTAATTTTCTTTTCTTTCAATTTGTTGAGATTTTGTGTCTTGTTTTGCTGATAATCCAAGGTTATATCTAGTTCTCCCATATACTCTTTAATTTTCTGGATCCATCCTACTTGTTGCTTCAGATTCCACAGTTTCTGCGTAATTGTTCTTGCTAATCTGGTTTCTGGTGTCCTCATTATGCGGCCAAAGAAAGAAATCCTCTTTTTACGTATAGTATCTGTGATGGGTTCCAGTTCCCTGTACACTACTTCATTCGGCACTATCCGCCATTGTCCTTCCTTCTGGTATTTTTTTATGCATGTTCTAGCTATTCTTTTCTCTACTTTTAATATTTTGTTGACTCTGTTTCTCTGAGTGACTTTAAAAAGAATCTCGCTTGCGTATGTTACTTCTGGCTGAACCACCGTCTTGTAGCGTTTTAATTTTGTTTGAATTGATAGACATTTCTTATTGTATGTACACCATGTTACTTTTTGAGCTTTTATCATTTTATTGATTCTTTCTTTTCATCCCAGTTATGTGTTATAATCTCTCCAAGATATTTAAATTACTTCACTATTTTAATTTTTCTGTTGCCTACTGTTACGTGATCTATTACTAGCGGGTCTGTTACCATTATCTCGGTCTTTTCGAACGTTACCTGGAGTCCTACTTTTTGCGCTATATTTCGCAGACTCATTATTTGATTACTAGGGTCTTGTACATTATTAGCTAGTAATGCCAAGTTATCTGCGGATCCCAAACAATTTAGGTTTATACCATCTTTCTTGGCTCCCATTGTTATGTTTTTAGGATTCTCTTTGTACCATTCCCTCATCAAGTATTCAAGAGCACAGTTTCAGAGCAGTGATGATAGACCATCTCCTCGACTTAACCCTGTTTTAATCGTAAATGGCTCTTTTAGTTCTTCTCTGAATTTTGCTTTGGACTTGGTGTTTCTAAGGGTTAATTTTATTATATTTGTTAATTTGGGGTGAAGTCCAAATTTTCTTAGTATGTCCGTCATAGAAGGTCTGTGGATGCAATCATAAGCTTTTTTGAAGTCTACAAAGGTTATCACTAGAGGCATCCAATATTAATTTTAATGTGATGATTTGTTCTGGGCAACGTATGCAGGGTCTAAATCCTCCTTTATATTCTCCCAGCTTCTTTACATGTTGATCTTTACAGCAATGGTACAGAATTCTTGACAATATGTTATATGTGCAGTCCTATAGGGAAATCCCTCTGTCGTTGTCCAGATTTGATTTTTCTCCTTTTTAGTGTGATGGGTGTATGATAGCTGTAGTCCAATGTTCTGGTAGCTCTTCTCCGATCCAGATTTTAACTATGCATTGACGTAATGATATCTTCACGGGTTCTGCTGCGTATTTCCTGAGTTCTGCAGATGTTTGATCTTCTCTACTTGCTCTGTAGTTCTTGAGCTCGCTCAAACCTTTGTGGAGTTCCTGAATTGTCGGTGGGTTTATATTTTATGGTGAGGTTTATTTCAAGAAGCTCAGGAGGATCCTCGAAATTTAATAGTTCGTTAAATGTTTCTGCTAAAATTTCTAAATTTCTTTTGTCACTGTGGGCCATTTTATTGTTTTTATCTTTTAGCATTAGTGTTGGGTGATCATATCTTTGGAGTTGTCTGCTAAATGTTTTGTAGTAATCTTTACTATTTGTTTCTGCCAAAGAAAATATATCTTTTTGATATTGACGTTGAACCCTCCTTAATGTTTTTTGAGTCATATTTCTCTGTTTTTTGAGTGTCAAGTAAGATTCTTCTGTTTTTTGACTCTGATACCTTAACCAGGCGTGATGTCTATCTTCCACTATTTTATCACATTCGTCATTCCACGACTGGTGTTTTTTCGTAGGATTTATTGGGGCTAGTTGTTCAGCTATTTGTTCCAATTTGGGAATTATTTCATCCAGATCATCTGTTATTTTTATATTCCTAGCTTTTTCTTCATATTCCTTGTTATTTATCAATTTGTGAGGGTCATAGGTTCTCTTCTTTTTTGGATGGGATTTTTTCTTTCTCAGTAGGATGAATTTAATTTTTATTTTTATCAAGTAGTTCTTATCCATGCAGACATGATCCAACTGCCATTCTCCTTTTGTCAAGTCTGAATGTTTCCTGGTTTTAAGTTTATCTGGTCTTCTCACGAAGTATGTCGATTTTGAGATCATGTCATGGTTTCTACAGAATTCCACCAATCTCATGCCATTCTGGTTTGCTCTTCGTTGTATTGGCCATTTCCCTATTACATCTCTGTATCTCTTTTCCTTTCTCAATTGGGCATTAAAGTCTCCAATTAAAATTTTGGTGCGTTTTTGTTGGTTGCTGTCTAATCCAAAAGCTCCCAAAATCCATAAGAATCCACACACACACACACACACACACACACATATATATATATATATATATATATATATATATATATATATATATATATATATGGCCACCATAGACATCAGATCTCAATATCTTTGTGGACTACTTCGTAGAGAAGTGTGCGCGACCGGTATGCATTTCCATCATCGCTGCCTGAATATGCCACTACTTCACAGGAAGAATGGTTAAGATTTCCTTAAAAACATCTGTATTCATTTACTCCGAAAAACCGAGAAGCTGTTTTGAATCGTATTGGGCATGGTAATGTGTTGTATTAGTGGTGTTTCCATATTTTTGTCCACAGCTTTATGTATCTGTATATAAACTTAATTAATTACGTAGTATAATGTTTTCGAGGTGGTAAAACTTTATGGTTGCCTCTTGCATACGTAGGTAGGACTCAACAGCTTCACCCCGTCCGAGTCACTGGGAACCTCTAACAGGAAGGTGACGCATTAACGTTACGAATGTGGCCCTATTATGACTTTAACAACTGACGTTTATGCCCGCGATAGATCCCGTCTCACGGAGAGCCTTGACATTTCAGAAACGCGCCGCACTCGATTTATGACATTTCTTTCGCCCGCTGTCGCAGGCCAGCCTCGTGGCGTGCACAGCACTCCGTGTCGGGTCGCGACAGTTTGCGTGCTGTGCTGAGTTCGTGAATAACTGCTATAATTAAAGTCTGGCGGAATAAACCGAAGCGACGCATCGTGCTCAGCGCTGTGATAGCGGCACTACAACAAGAATTCCGAGTGCAATACAACTGCACGACAATTGTAATGTCACATTATTATTCTCAGCGGTGACGTAAGGCAGTACACATAGCACGGTTCAGCATACGATATGGTCATTTTATACGAGAAAAGGAGAAATTTTGGAAGGGAATTAAAGTTCTGCGGGAAGAAGCAAAAACTTTGAGATTTACTTATGACACTGCAATTCTGGAGCATATAGCAAAGGACCTGCAAGATAAGTTGAGCGAAATGGATAGCGTCTCGAAAAAGGATTTTAAGATGAATATCGAAAAAGAGTAAAATAAGAGAAATGGAATGAAGTCGAAGTAAATCAGACGATTCTCAGGGAATCAAATTGCCAAATGAGACACTAAAAGTAATTGATGGGTTTTGCTGTTTGGGCGGAAAATAGCTGATGATGGTCAGACTAGAGAGTACAAAAACTGCATACAGACAGTAGTAAGAATGTAAGTTTAAGTATTAATAAGTTTTTTCTGAAGGTATGTTTCTGTAGTGTAGCTTTAAGCGGAAGTGAAATGTGGACACAAAAAGTTTAGACAAGAAGAGAATAGAAGCGTCTGAAATTTTATGGTGCAATAGATCAGGTAGGTAGACCATTAAATAATGAAGAGGTACTGAATCAAACTGTGGAAAACAGAAATTTATGAAGCAACTTGACTAAAAGAAGAAAACAGTTAACTGATGCATCTAGGAATCTTTAATTTGGTATTGAAGGTTCCAGTGCGTGTTGGTTGCAGTAGTTATTCAGAGATGAAGTGCAAAGGATAGACTAGTGTGAAGAGCTGCATCATGCCACTCTCCGGACTGAAGATTAGAAATGATTAACGAATTGTATCGAAAACGCAGATAACCGGAATATATTTATTCACCTCGAAACGAACTCCATTGGTCAGAATACACATCAGGCGACGTTCATGAAACTGTTGGAAACCAGTGACGAAGGCTACTCTAATGACTGGTGTCATTTGTCCTTGGATATCCGTCGAAATGTAATAGACATTTTGGTGGCTGGCTGTGACAGTGGTAGCAACCTACCCTACTCCACACCGGAATAGTAGGCTAGTGCCTCAGCGTGGTCGCGGTGCTGGTTCACAAAACAGATGGCCATCGTCACACGTGTCAGTAACGCTGTCAACGAGGTATTGTCTCCTTGCATCAATCCGTGAGTGCTCCATAAACAGAGAACAGATCTTTGCGGATAATGCCGTTAGTAGTGTTTCTGTTCACAACTTCTGTTACATGAAATTTCACAGTCATTGCACACGTCTCAGGTTGATACTTTGAAGTGAGTCTTCACTCTCACCCAAGCACCGTAACGTGTTCGACGCAACGTATACTGTTCTCGACACTTCTTTCTGTACGCATGCTTGCATTTCTAACGCAAATACCCATTCATACAGGGTGACAATTATTCAACTATACGAAATAAAATCGTCATAACTTCTGAACGGTTTGCGTTAGGACGTTCATACTGCACAGTTGGTCACAGGACATGATGGGAATTAGTACGAGCATGCGCACGTGTCTTCTTATTGTTGGCCATTTGCACATGAAAATGTCACGGTACAGCGTGCCTGAGCGTATAGCGCTTGTGAAGGCCTACTATGAAAGCAATAGCAGCCCAACTGCAGCTCAAAGGAAGTTTGCGACAGAGTTCAAGACAACGGGTCAGAGTTTGCTAACAATTATTGAAAGAACTGGTAGTGTTCGTGATGACAGTGTTGTCAATGTCGGTCGTCCAAGAGAGGTGAAAACGCCTGAAAACATCGCGAAGACAAGCGCTGTGTTTTAAACCAGCCCCAGAAAATGGCTCAGACGAGCTGCACAACAGGTGGAGATCAACCTAGAGACACTGCGACAGATTGTTGTTGAAGACCTGCATCTCTTAACATACAAAATTCAAACCCATCAGCCATTAAGTCCCAGGGTCATGTAACAGCGGTTGTGTCTCGCCAACACTATTGTTCACATAATTGACGAAGAGGGCTTTGATGTGAATACGGTTAGGTTTAGCGACAAAACCCACAGCCATTTGGATGGGTCCGTCAATAAGCAAAACTGGCGCATTTGGGGCACTGAGAATCCGCATTTCGCGATCGAGAAGTCTCTTAACCCCCTATGCGTGGTTCTGCGGTGTGCGATGTTCAGTCACGGAATAATCGGTGCGATATTCCTTGACGGCGCTGTGACTGCCGAATGGTATGTGAAGGTTTCGGAAGGCGATACCATCCTCATTATCCAAAGAGACCCTGATTTCTGCAAGGTGTGCTTATGTAAGACGGAGCTCGATCCTATCGAAGCAGGAGAGAGTTTGAAATCCTGGGACGGCATTCTCGCTCCGGCGTATCTAGTGGCCACTGGCAAGGGCTTCGATTGGCCGTCATGTTCTCCGGATATGGACACATGGGACTCCGTTTTGTGGGTTATATTAAAGACAAGATGTACAGCAATAACCCCAAAACCCTTGCTGAGCTGAAAACCGCCATTCAGTAGGTGATCGACAGCGTCAGTGTTACGTCACTTCAGCGGGACATGCGGAATTTCATTATTCACCTGCGCCACATTGTCGCCAATCATGGCATGCATATGCAACATGTCATAACCTAAATCCGAGTGTCTGTAGTAACGTTTACATGTTGAATAAAGTGTGCGTACGCCGTAACTTGTAACTAATTCACATTTTTTTCATGTAGTTCTATAATTGTCACCCAGTATATGGGTACTTTTACCGAACTTTCTAGATGCAGTCTGTACGTCAGACTGATGGTAACTCATGTGTTTTACGAGGACTATTTGGACAGTAAGAAGCGATAGGTAGCGAAATGTAAACTACAGTGAAAATCAAAACTGTTAGCTACACCTTCCAGCTACTTCTATACACAATCGCCGCTCAGACTTACACATCTGTCGTAGCTTGTAACAACTTTTCAATTCCCTGGTTATGGAAGACACCTACCAGTGCTTTCTCGCCAATTTTCTACTCTAGACTGTAGCTCGTTCTCTGAGTCAACATATTGTCTTCATAGCCAGTGTTTCATTTGAGTAGAGATGAACCTCAGCGGTATCTAATTACGGCCATATTGTGGGTGATCAAACACTTCCTCTAGAAAACGCTGCAGTAGCATCTTCATTGCCTCAGTGGTAGCTAATTACGGGCTGTATTGTGGGTGATCAAACACTTCCTGTAGGAAACGCTGCAGGAGCATCTTCATTGCACCTGCAGAGTGCGGTCATGTTGAACGAACTGCATGACAGTTAAGTTATGTGGATTGCATAGCTTCAGGCGAAATCTTTCGCCAGGCCCTCATACTTGGCGGGAGACGCTAATTTATAGCCATCTTTACATTCTCACTGTGAGCTCAGAACTGAAAAGAGCGACATGATGCGATCGACGGACGTACTAGACACAGCCCCAACGCATCTGTGCAAAGTTTCATCAGATTTTCACTGTCTTTTACATTTCGGGACCGATCGTTCCTTACTTTCCGAATAACCCTTGTATTTTTGTACTATAACAGAAACTATATGCGTTCTATGAGTATTGTGAATAGTGAGGGCAATTCTAAAAAATGGTTTAGTGTAATGATATATTTTCTATCCTCTTGTCAAAGCAGAGGGAGTGTTGCCGAACATGCTTCAGAAAATAAGCAGAATCGAGAAAATCGTTCTTGAGCAATTTCGTTTTTATACAGGGTATAACGCGTATAGGCGCAGATCTTTTTATATGTGGTTCCTTTGTAGGTACACACTTAAGTGTTTTTGTCGTTTTTTTTCTGCCTGAAACGGTCTCCCCACAAACATGTCACAAATTTTACGACTTGATGTTTTCTGCATAGTCGTAACTGCACCACCATGTGGACTATGCCTGTCAGTATAGACTAACTGTTGTGCATTCATGCCTCCATACTTCAACACCTTGCCTGCCGCAAAGGGGAAAATGAGCACTAACGGTTTGCTCTTGCTACATTTACTTGGAGGTACTACGCAACCTAAAATCATAAGCCTTGTAACAGCGGTGATTATTAGTCTGCAAATGACGTAAGTACTGATGTAATGTTGTTCAGTACACCGTCCTGATCCACCAGTAGAAATATCTGCACTTGTACCCGTTGTACCTTTTATTAACTTTTCTTGCAGTTATTTATCTTCAGTTTCGCCACCTCCTTCGTCTTCCTCACGTTCCCTTTCCCGCCATTACATTCCTTCGCACGTCTGTACACCGTGTGAAAGCTTCGCAGGTCCCGGAATGATTTACTCCTGCACTTTCGGCGCCGTCCTCGCATCCACCGCGCCATAAATCTTCCTGACAGCCGGGAACGGCGTCAACAGGTCGTTGTGCACTTGTTCTCTTCCATTTGGTGCTCACCTCGGGCAAGTACTGCTAGGGGCAGCTACGCGCACTCCGAGGAACTGTCACGGAATATCCTAATCAAGGTCGCTCCCGTTTTTGGAAGTCGTGTCACAAACTCAGGTCGCTGTTGTAGGAGCTTCAAAGGTCAACGGAAGACGAAAGCAGCAGGCAAACGGTATGTCGTGCAATTCAGAGAAGAGAGGAAATTTTACTTCTTGGTTTCCTGAGAGGGATCTGTACAGGATGGCAGAAAGTCAAGGAATATTTTAGGGAATTGGTTTCAAAAATTTATTACAAAGGCCCAGTCAAATGACTTAAAAGTTTTCTGAGTTTGGTACCGCGTCATAATGTAAAAACTACTGCTGCATTCGGGAGCACGAGCGTTATATTCGTCTAGGACAACACAACAAATCCGCAGTGGCAGAACATCACCATGACTGCGGAAAAGAAATAAAATTCAGTGAAGCCTGTGTGTTGGCCAAGCAGCCTATTATGACGAAATCAGAGAGGCCATCGAAATATTTAAACACCCTAACAACGTGAACGGGGAGGATGGACTCAGGCTTGCCCCATCCTGGCTGCCAGCAATCAGAGCCCAACAGACCGCACTGTCAACACGAGGCACGAGCACTACCGGCGACTAACTGCCGCCGCGCGGCCGACGTCCAGCAGTTGGTAAACAGCAGCAAACTTCTCATTCGACGGTGGCCACCAGTCATGGTACATAACACAAGAGCCAATGGACAACAGAGGTCACGTTCTCCCTCCACGGCAATAACCTATTAAAATAAAGTTCTCTCTCCTTCTTCCTTAAGTGACCAATGAAACTACCTTTTTAAAATTATGACGTAATGGCACGCGCAGCGAACACTAACAACAAAATATAAAGGATAGTGCATAGCTAGAACGCACCACTAGACCCAGAAGAAGGCCGCTGCAATCGTGGCCGAAACGTTGGTTTTTTCTATTGCAGCAGTAGTTTTTAAATTATGACGCGGTACCAAACCCAGAAAACTTTTATGTCGACTGCTCTGGCCGCGGAAGCCTACGCAATTATAGCCCAGTGTTCTCCCCGAGTAGCTTACGCCGTGCCTACGTGACACAAGTCGCTTGTCTTTCAAAACCGAGGCAGTTCTGTCCAGTGAAAGCTGCTGACAAGAGACGCCTTGAGCCCTCTGCTGAAACTGCTAGCGAAATCACGCCATTGATTTTAGACAATAGCGTGCGCGGGACACCGATCACGTGTGTGGACGCCGGAGCGTGCAGAACACACTTGCTTCTCTCTCTTGGAATTCAGACTTCGAAGAGCACAGACGTCTTCTTGGAAGGCAGAGCCTTTGGCTCTGCTCTTCGCCACCGGCCACCAACGTAAGTCAACATGAACCGCTTCCCCTTCCGTGGCCCATTTCATTTAATTGTTCTACCTCTTAGACTGGCCTAATCCTGCTAACTTCCGACCCTAGGTGCGCTTTTTGTACTCCTTATATTGAAATATATCCTCTTTATTGTACTTAATTCCCTGTTTTGATATTCAACGGAAGCCCTGGATGCCCACTCTCTAATCCTGACCGCTCGACCTCCTGCACCGTGTCGTCACGAGGCATATGTAACAACCGCCTCCCTCCTTTCCCAAACCCTGTATACAGGGTGTCACACGAAATGTGTTACCATTTTGTTTTTGAATACAAACTTTATTGTCAATACACTCTGAAAGGAACATGTACTACAATAAAGAGCCGTCCATGGAGATTTGTTCTAACTCAGCACATGCTCAATATGTCCTCCATTTCGTTTCCTAACTTGCTTCAAACGAACGCTGAAGTTAGTGATTACCCTACGGCACATGGCTTCCGTAATTTCACTGCAAGCTTGAAGAATAAGTCTTCTGAGCTCCATTAATTCACGTGGACGTTTCGGAAAATTTTTTCCTTTAGGTACCCCCAAAAAAAAAGTCACATGGATTGAGGTCTGGACTATTGGGGGGCCAATTTTGTCCCTCATTGAAGCGACCTGGAAACCTGAGTGAAATGATCCACATGTCGAAATGCTCGTGTAAAAACTCCAACAGTTTTTGCAGTATGTGGCCTTGCTCCATCTTGCATGAACCACTGCGTGTTGAAGGGCAAGGCAGTAGCAAGAAGCTGTGGAATGAAGCTATTGCGAAGCATGCTCAAATAACGCTCGCTGTTCACAGTTTCTTCAAAGAAAAAGGGTCCAATAAGTCCGTGACTGGAAATTGCTGCCCACGCTGTAATCCTCGGAGCATAATGTTGTCGTTCATGAAGCACTTGAGGGTTTTCAGTGGCCCAAAAGCGTACATTTTGTTTGTTAACCATATCGTCTAAATGAAAATGCGCCTCGTTTGAAAACCAAACGTCGTTGAGAGTTTCTTCCCTATCCGCTCACTGAGCAAAAAGTAGTCTCTGCTGCTTGTGTTCTTCAGTGAGCTTCTGTGCACAGGTCATCTTGTATGGGTACATATGGAGGTCACTTTTAAGAATGCGTTGAACGGAGCGTCGGATATTCCCAGTTGCACTGCTGCCTTTCTACACCATTTCCCGGGACTTCTCTGCACAGCAACTCGTACCGTTTCAATATTCTCCGGCGAACAAACAGGCTTAGGCCGAGGTCGCTTCGCTTCCAATACCGTTCCTTCCTGTACTAATTTATCTTACAACCTATGGATGGTCTTCTTGCAAGGGACCCATCGTGCGTTAAACTGTTGTCGAAAACGCCTCTGAGTCACAACAAGGCTTTTGTTCCATGAAAAAGTAACACAGTTGCCGACCGTTGCTGTGTCGTCAGTCTTCCATTGTCAGCCATTGCAGCTTACTAGTCTCCTAGCGGCAGTATCGTGAATTACACGTCATTTCGTAATTCATTGGTTTTTCCAAGCTCTGCTGTTACTGCTGTAGAGATCCCAGCGGGATATCTAATGAGCGTCGTAAATTGTGAAAGAAACAATTGGTAACACATTTCGTGCGCCACCCTGTACATTTACAATTGGTGTCAGAAGTGCCCGTATGCTCTACAGATCATCCATTTGATTTGTCGTCCACGGAATTTGCTTTATTACGGCATGAATTTAGTAAATCTTGATGTAAAACTATGAGTGCGTACGTTCGAGCACTAAAACGTTTTGGTTCTTGCAAGAGTGAATATTACGTTTGCCGCTCATCTTCACCGCACCTCGGTGTTCACAACCATCACAATGATCGCACAGAGCAGGCTTTCGCATCTGGAATGTACACTACCTGATCAAAACCATCCGGATACCCCTGTGCAATGGCCGGCCGGTGTGGCCGTGCGGTTCTAGGCGCTTCAGTCTGGAACAGCGTGACCGCTACGGTCGCAGGTTCGAATCCTGCTTCGGGCATGGATGTGTGTGATGTCCTTAGGTTAGTTAGGTTTAAGTAGTTCTAAGTTCTAGGGGACTGATGACCACAGATGTTAAGTCCCGTAGTGCTCAGAGCCATTTTGAACCCTGTGTAATACAGAATTGACTACTAGGTGTCATGAGAGGCAGAACAGACAGTCTAAAAGGAGGCGGAGAGTATTGCGTTGTCAGTACAGAAGCTGTAGCAGCAGGAGTCGGTCAGGAGAGGTGATGTGATTGTGTGAACTGGCAAGGCGAAGGAAAAACAGCACCTAAACCATCACCCGGCAGAAATCATCCACTGGAGGAAAAGGACGGTTTAGCATTGCGGAGGGTCGTTATAAAAAATCTCGTGAAGTCAGTGGGAGCCATAGTTCCTAATTTCCAAAGTGCTACCGCCAATCCATATACCACAGTGACTGTGCGTAGGAAGCTGAAAAGAATGGAGTGCAGTAGTAGAGTTGTTCCTCATCGGCCATAAATGCTAATCGGCTATTAAGGTAGTGTGAAGAGCAATGGGGTTGGACAGGGAATCACTGGAAACGAGATATTAGGAGTGGCTAATCGCGCTATACCGTGTGTTATTCCGATGGAAGGGTTTGGGTTTGGCGAATTCCTGGACAACGTTACGTTACATCGTGCGTAGTACAACAGTGTAGTACAGAATAGTGGTGTTGCATCAAATAAAGTTATGCATCACGCCGGTCTCGAGAACTCCTGACGATAGATGTTGACTGTTGATACTCTATCATAGACACAGTCCTGTGCGTAATAGGCTGCATGATGTGCAACTTCACTCCCGACGTCCACGGAGAGGTCGATCTTTATAACCGCGACACCACGCAGCGCGATACAGATGGGCCCAACAACATGCAGAATGGACCGCTCGGGATTGGCATCACGTTCTCTTCACCGATGAGTGTCGCATTTGCCTTCAACCAGACAATCGTCGAAGACGTGTTTGGAGGCAAGCCGGTCAGGCTGAACGCCTTAGACACACTGTCCAGCGAATGCAGCAAGGTGGAGTGGCCAGCATGCTCTCCAGACATGAACCCTATCGAACATGCCTGGGATAGATTAAAAAGGGCTGTTTATGGACGACGTGACTCACCAAACCTCTCTGAGGGATCAATGCCGAATCGCTGTTGAGGAGTGGGACAATTTGGACCAACAGTGCCTTGATGAACTTGTGGATAGTATGCCATGACCAATACATGTACGGATCAATGCAAGATGACGTGCTACTGGATATTAGAAATACAGGCGTGTACAGAATCTGGACCACTACAACTGAAGGTCTCGTTGTATGGTGATACAACATGCAATGTGTTGTTTTCATGAGCAATGGAAAGGGCGGAAATGATATTTATGTTGATCTCTATTCCAATTTTCTGTAGTGGTTCCGGAACTCTCGGAGCTGAGGTGATGGAAAACTTTTTTGATGTGTGTATTTTGCAGCACTGTGTGCTGCGTACAGTAGATGAATAGTTCGCAACCGAAGTTTTATTGTATCAGCTTGACAATGCATCAGTGAGGTAATGGTGTGCGAACCCAGGGGAACGTTTTGGGATGAGTTAGAACATCACTTCGATCCAGACATCAACCTATATTTTCTGGTTTTGGCTCTTGAGGAAGAATAGGCTATATTTCCTCCACAGAGGTGCGGACACCTCACTGAAAGTGTTCCAAACGGACTTCAAGCCGGCGTAAAGGAAAATGCCAGACACACCCTATATTAATGTCCACTAATAGGATTCCAGATACTTTTGATCAGACTGTGTACTTGCCCAGCATAGAAAACTGAACACCTGGCCAGTGTGGCAACACCATCGCGTTTACGGCAGATAAACAGTGACTGGTGGCAGGGAGGGGGGGGGGGGGAGCAGTAATAGCGTAGACTCCGGTATTCTTGCTCATACTATACGTACATGTGCCAGTGGTGGGGGTGCAGGCAGTAACAGTGTATACTCTGGTATTCTTGCTCACACTGTACCTCCATACACCACGAGTGGTGGGTATAGCCAGTAACAGCGTACACTAAGGCATTCTTTCTCACCCTGTACCAGCATATGCCATGGATGGGGGAGGGCTGGTGGCAGTGACAGCGTACACTCCGGTATTCTTACCCGCACTATACCTCCATATGCCAGGGATGAGTGGTGGAGGCAGTAACAGCGTTCAATCAGGTATTCTTACTTTCATTACACCTTCATATGCCAGGGGCGGGGATCGCAGTAACAGCGTGCACTCCAGTATTCTTACTCATACAACCTCGATACAGCATGAATTGGGGGGGGGGGGGATGCAGGCAATAACAGCAGACACTTCGTTCTTACTCACACTGTACCTCCATATCCCAGGAGTGGAGTGTTGTGGAGGCAGTAATAGCATACACTTTGGTATCCTTACTTACACTATAACTCCAAATGCCAAGAGTTGGGGAGTGAGCCAGGAACAGCATTCACCCCGGTATTCTTATTCACGCTATATCTCCATATGCCAGGGGTGGTGGAGTGGATGTAGCAACAGCATACGCTCCAGTATTCTCACTCCCACTGTACCTCTACATGCTGAGGTTGAGAGGTGGAGGCACTAACAGTTTACACTTCGATATTCTTACTCATAGTATATATGCCAGCGGTGGTGGTTCGAGACAGTAACAGCGCACACTACAGCATTCTTACACTATACATCCAAATGGCTGGGAGTCACTGTGCACTCCGGTATTCTTCCTCGCACTATACCTCCACATGCAGCGATCAGCGTAGCACAGCAGCTATATGTTGACCGGCACTTTTTGTTTGACAGTACTCTTCGCCCCTGTGACGGCATTTATTCATAGTGTAATATTTAGGAGTAAATGTTTCGTCTGAATAAACAACTGGCCCCATTTGACTGAAGCAGCCTCTCAACTATTCTCACGAGACTGAGTGTACTGTGTTCCACACGTCGCACTACAAAAGAATTTCTGTTAGCGCTGGGAATCGAACTGGGGGCGTCTGCATTACAGTCCGATCTGATGGTCACCATATTCATTTTGTACAGTCTGCTCTCACCAAATGTACATTTATCGGCTTTCATTTATTCTCCACATCTTTCCTCCAGGCTTTTTTATTCTGCTTTATATTCTCGACAGCTTTGGTTGTGTCTCTGGATATTTCACAATAGCGTGTAATATGCTGTTCTACCGTACTTAGCCATTAAAACAAAATAATTGAATTTTACTCCGCATTGGAAGCAAACTTCGATGTCTTCATCGCTAAATAATGTATTTCTAAATCATTATTAATCTTAGAATTTCATATTTCACAATTGTATTGAAGTCAACCAATAATTATTTTTTGTGTCTGTGGCTGAAGATTTGAAGAACGATTTTCTTGAGGCATTTGGAGTTTTTGTGGCTGGACTATTTTTCCGTGAAGGTTCTTCCTCCAACGCCTTCTTCCTCTACTCAAGACACCTGATCATTGTCCCTTTTGAGTAACATAGTCCTTTGCTTTTTTATCTCATTGAATGTGCGTGTAATGAAACATTTGGGTAGTCACAACGTTTCTTGTTAATAACTTGTGATCCAAATGTCACCATTAACAATATGACTGATTTGTTTTTCTCAGCAGGAACCTTTCGCGGTCTTCCCTTGACCATGTAATATTTTTTCTAACTCATTATGTATCTCGTTTTAATTTCTCAGGTGAGCGTTCTAGTTCACACGTTTTGTGGACAGCTCTTTCGCAGTGCATTACTACCTAAGATCGTTCGTTTTGGCCTCTGTGGTTCTGAAAATATTATAACAGGTTATCTTGATGACTAATATACATATTAGTCGTCAAGATAACCTGTTATAATATTTTCAGAAACACAGTGACCAAAACGAAAGACTTTAGGTAGTAATGCAGTGCGAAAGAAGTATATATTAGTCGTCAAGATATATGAATTAAATTGCTTATTTTTCTCCAAATTGCAACCGAATTTACAACAGGATATTTTCTTTCAATGTTCTTTCGTCTGTGTACCGCCTAACTGTGGAGGCTGGTCAGT
Organism: Schistocerca americana; assembly: GCF_021461395.2. Classification (NCBI taxonomy): domain Eukaryota; kingdom Metazoa; phylum Arthropoda; class Insecta; order Orthoptera; family Acrididae; genus Schistocerca; species Schistocerca americana. The sequence continues at coordinate 629,890,999 of NC_060123.1, read as the reverse complement.
TCAGAAAGCGAGGTCAGTTCAGAAACCGACTGTCATATTTTATCTGTGTGCTGTCAACTAACTCCATTTCGTTTGAGCAGTGAAGGACATATTCTCCGACGTGCTATTAGAGAAATGGCGATGGTACATAGTGGGAACAATGCTTTTTCCCGTCGTTAGACGCAAAATAGGCCCCAGTTGGAGATCAGCTTTCCTACGTAAATAATGAAGTGCCGGATTGTGGCGAAATCTTGATCACTTGCGGTGGTTACTAACCTTTCCCCATTTCCGTTTTTCTCTTTCGCCAATGTAGCTGAAATGTTGGACGCAAGAGTGTGCGCCACCAACGGCGTGATCTTGTGACTACTTCTTGGTGTCGTAGCTGGGTTGTTTTGAGCAGCGACACGCCGCCGCGGAGTTGCACAAAGCGAGGCGGGCGTTGTACGGCCAGGAGGCACTTGTCGAATTCAATTAGCGGCGCGGGGAAGGAGACGGAGTGGGGCAAGGGCGCCGCCGCTGAATATGAATGAGCCGCGACGACGGCGACGTCGACGACGCGCCGCCTGCGACACGCTAAGCAGGGGCGCCGCCGCCGTGACGGACGCGTTAGCGCAAACTGCCACACGCGACGCCTACGGCCCTCGTGTAATGAGCAGCCGTGTCGCAAGATTGTGAAGTCTGATTTACAACGGAGCCAACTCAAACGAACGATCTCCAGCAACGAGAATTCTCTCTGGTGTAAATACACTCCTGGAAATTGAAATAAGAACACCGTGAATTCATTGTCCCAGGAAGGGGAAACTTTATTGACACATTCCTGGGGTCAGATACATCACATGATCACACTGACAGAACCACAGGCACATAGACACAGGCAACAGAGCATGCACAATGTCGGCACTAGTACAGTGTATATCCACCTTTCGCAGCAATGCAGGCTGCTATTCTCCCATGGAGACGATCGTAGAGATGCTGGATGTAGTCCTGTGGAACGGCTTGCCATGCCATTTCCACCTGGCGTCTCAGTTGGACCAGCGTTCGTGCTGGACGTGCAGACCGCGTGAGACGACGCTTCATCCAGTCCCAAACATGCTCATTGGGGGACAGATCCGGAGATCTTGCTGGCCAGGGTAGTTGACTTACACCTTCTAGAGCACGTTGGGTGGCACGGGATACATGCGGACGTGCATTGTCCTGTTGGAACAGCAAGTTCCCTTGCCGGTCTAGGAATGGTAGAACGATGGGTTCGATGACGGTTTGGATGTACCGTGCACTATTCAGTGTCCCCTCGACGATCACCAGTGATGTACGGCCAGTGTAGGAGATCGCTCCCCACACCATGATGCCGGGTGTTGGCCCTGTGTGCCTCGGTCGTATGCAGTCCTGATTGTGGCGCTCACCTGCACGGCGCCAAACACGCATACGACCATCATTGGCACCAAGGCAGAAGCGACTCTCATCGCTGAAGACGACACGTCTCCATTCGTCCCTCCATTCACGCCTGTCGCGACACCACTGGAGGCGGGCTGCACGATGTTGGGGCGTAAGCGGAAGACGGCCTAACGGTGTGTGGGACCGTAGCCCAGCTTCATGGAGACGGTTGCGAATGGTCCTCGCCGATACCCCAGGAGCAACAGTGTCCCTAATTTGCTGGGAAGTGGCGGTGCGGTCCCCTACGGCACTGCGTAGGATCCTACGGTCTTGGCGTGCATCCGTGCGTCGCTGCGGTCCGGTCCCAGGTCGACGGGCACGTGCACCTTCCGCCGACCACTGGCGACAACAGCGATGTACTGTGGAGACCTCACGCCCCACGTGTTGAGCAATTCGGCGGTACGTCCACCCGGCCTCCCGCATGCCCACTATACGCCCTCGCTCAAAGTCCGTCAACTGCACATACGGTTCACGTCCACGCTGTCGCGGCATGCTACCAGTGTTAAAGACTGCGAAGGAGCTCCGTATGCCACGGCAAACTGGCTGACACTGACGGGGGCGGTGCACAAATGCTGCGCAGCTAGCGCCATTCGACGGCCAACACCGCGGTTCCTGGTGTGTTCGCTGTGCCGTGCGTGTGATCATTGCTGGTACAGCCCTCTCGCAGTGTCCGGAGCAAGTATGGTGGGTCTGACACACCGGTGTCAATGTGTTCTTTTTTCCATTTCCAGGAGTGTAGTAGGCGATCGCGAGTGAAGTGCATTCGGTCGTCTTCGGTTTGCATTCGCCAGCGTTCTGTCGTGTTCCGCTATTGCCGGTCTTTAGCGAACCATAAAAGAAAGTTCAGCTCCCCTCCGCATCTGCCCTAGCAATATACAAAGCTTTAGTCTGCTACTTTATCCATTTCTCTCGCTGACATGACATACGTGACTGATGGTGTCGTGTCAAGAAAATGTACTGCAGCTGATAAAGGAATACTGGTATCATAGGTGATTCTGGGAGCCAAGAGATTCACAGCACAAGTGCCAAAGTAAAAGAAATATAGCTCGCTGAAAATTGCCAAACCACCCAAAGGTCAAACTGGGAACGTGAAAAATACGACAAATTAATTAGAAGTTTGGACCAGGGGGAAACAGAGTGAATAAACACAAGCCTTCTATTTCTTTTTATTTAGAAAAAAAAGCAGTCAGTTTCTTCAAAATAAAACAAATGCTAATCGCTGGAGCAATGCTATTTCAGAAATACATTTCTCTAGGTGACATATTTAAGTGATTAACATTGCAAGATCACAGGTTAAAAATTGCAAAAAAAGCCATTGCAAATGTGAAATGCTAGTACATTAATAATCTATGAAACCACCAGAATGTTGAATGCAAGCTTGCAAACGTGCATGCATTGTGTTGTGACGGATTTCAGTTTGTGGGATGGAGCTCCATGCTTGCTGCACTTCGTGGGTCACTATAGGGACGGTTAATACTGTCTCTTAATTACGCTAGAGTTGTCGTCCATTGATGTCCCGTATGTCATCGACTGGAGACAGATCTTGTGATCGAACACGACAAGGCATGTTGGCTTACAACAGCAGTTTGTGGGCGATCGTTATCCTTTTGGGAAACAGCCCCTGCAGTGGCAGCATAACAGGTCGAATCAATAAACTGACGTACAAATTTGAATTTGGGGTGCGTGGGACAATCACGAGAGTGCTCCCGCTGTCATACAAAATAGCACCCCAGGCCAAAGCTCCAGGTGTTGGCAACTAGGTAGAACCAGGTTTCATCAGAAAACACAACTCCTCCCTGGTCGAAAAACAGAGAAATGCAGTCAGCGTAGAAAGCAGATGTGTTTCAAAACACTCGTGTGGCCCATCCTGTAACATTGCTCAAGTCTGTGTTATACATCTCGAATAGGACTAGCAGGTAATGTATTGCGAATACATAGAAAGAAGGATCCTTTATTGTATGATTATATGATAGCGGAACAAACACTGGTAACAGTTACTTCTGTAAAATATCTGGGAGTATGCGTGCGGAACGATTTGAAGTGGAATGATCATATAAAATTAATTGTTGGTAAGGCGGGTACCAGGTTGAGATTCATTGGGAGAGTCCTTAGAAAATGTAGTCCATCAACAAAGGAGGTGGCTTACAAAACACTCGTTCGACCTATACTTGAGTATTGCTCATCAGTGTGGGATCCGTACCAGATCGGGTTGACGGAGGAGATAGAGAAGATCCAAAGAAGAGCGGCGCGTTTCGTCACAGGGTTATTTGGTAACCGTGATAGCGTTACGGAGATGTTTAGCAAACTCAAGTGGCAGACTCTGCAAGAGAGGCGCTCTACATCGCGTTGTAGCTTGCTCGCCAGGTTTCGAGAGGGTGCGTTTCTGGATGAGGTATCGAATATATTGCTTCCCCCTACTTATACCTCCCGAGGAGATCACGAATGTAAAATTAGAGAGATTCGAGCGCGCACGGAGGCTTTCAGACAGTCGTTCTTCCCGCGAACCATACGCGACTGGAACAGGAAAGGGAGGTAATGACAGTGGCACGTAAAGTGCCCTCCGCCACACACCGTTGGGTGGCTTGCGGAGTGTAAATGTAGATGTAGATGTAGATGTGATGAACGTACGCTATGAGGAACAGCACGAATAGTCACAGGTTCATTCGACCTTTGCTAAAGAAAGTCAACTAGCAGTCGTTCGTAGATGCGGCAAACTATCTTGAGAAAGCCTACTTACGAAATTTCAAGAATCAGCTTTGAGTGAGTATTCTAAGAACATACGAGTACTACATCCCCCTACATGTCGCTCCTTTAGAGATCACAAAGACAATATACGCCAATTAGAGCCACACAGAGGGGTGTTTATGGAATATTCCTCTCGCGCTCTATACGTAAACGGTACTGGAAGAAGTCCTCATCACATGTACAATAGGATGCAGTCTGTGCCATGCACTTCACAGAAGTTTGTAGAAAAAGAATGTAAATGTAGTAATTCTATAATTTGTACATTAACTTGACAACCATGATCATATCTTTAAATCTGGAAAGTTTCAGACGCGGGTCGAAATCTATCAGCGAGACGAGAAAATGTAATCGTACAGATGACTTGAATGTCAGGGCAATGCCGATAGTTACAATGTGTGCAGGATATGCTGATGCTAAATGGAATATACGATACGTGGTTATCCTCCCTGGGAGAGGAGTAGTGCGTATAGTTGACTGGAGTCTGATACTTGCACTCGGCTTTTTTTTTTTTTTTTTTTTTAAAATAAAGAGGTGGAGCCCCTCCACGCCCACACCGGCATGATGGCCAACACAATAGGTCTACTGCCATCTCTGCATATTCACTAAAGTGAGGTGTCGCAGGATGTGGGTACTGCGATGTTTGCGTACGTCTGGTTAGGGTTAACCATTAATACGCGCTCATCTAGAGATAGATTGGGTCGAAATCGAACGAAGGGTAGCGGTTTGAAGGGCAGAGGAAAAAAAGTGGCAAGGCAAGAGCCAAGGGAAAAAAACCTCTGCGATAGTTAGGTCGGGTGGTAAGAGCAGTAGCGGTTGTCTTGCTACCTGCGATAGGTCGTGCAAGGACAGGCTTTGTTAGTAGTGGGTATCACGCATGTCGATACCTTGACGTTGTGCGGTTGTGCTGCTCGGCGGCTGGCGCTGGGTGCTGGTACAGAGTCCTCGTTCAGCGTCAGCAACCTGCAACAGTTAGGTTTATTATCGATCTTGTGTCCGATAGGTCATATACCGGAAGCACAGTGTGAGGGAATGTTGGCGGGTTGTTTGTGCGTCTGTGGGCGAGCTCGTCGGTGTCCCTGCTGTGGCCTGTTGGTCGGTTCTAATAGCAACTGGTAGTTACCAGTCAGTGTTGCTGATATGCAGGGGCTTGCCGACGTTCGTCGCTTGTTTGCGTATGTTAGTTTACCATAGGTGGGTATGCGCTAGCTAGCAGTGTCTTTGGCCGCTTGTGCTTCCACCTGCCAGCCACGCTGTCGCTGCAACTGTTATCTGTGGGGGCTCCGTAGTTTGGAGACAGGATACTCCTGCAGTCTCGTCGAGGTCCTCTGCTTTCCGTCGCAACTGGTCTCGCTGGACCCACTGAAGTCACAGATGGCGGTTATTTGGAGTTAGTGGAATGCACACTACAGTGCGTCCTCGCAGCTGTTGATGAGGTATTCGATTTGTAACAGATCACTGTGTCACAGGGTGCCATATGCTGCTCGGATTGACGCTGCAGATTGTAGTACGATGCTCCAGAACTATACGCCGATCACAATGGTTTTCCCTCTCCATCGTGCTATGTCGCCGTCCGCAGCCCGGACTTCCTGCGACCGTACGCTCTCGTGGCCCCCGCTGCCAGCAGTCATCTACAGTAGCTATATTCCTGCCAAGTCTTTCTGCAGTATCGCAGAAGCAACATCCAGCTTTGCTATAAAAGATGGTCTTTTGTACAAAACACATGAATCGTTTTGATGCACCCCTTAAAATGAAATGTATGTTATGATTCGGAAACGATTTATAGTGATAATAAGATACTTCGGTAATCTGTATCCACAACAACAGGCCAAGGCTGTAGTTGTACACGATTTCACAGGCCTGGCGTTACACGATGCTTGTACTGTTAACCAGCTTCTATCCTCATCTAGTAAAAGGGCAGTAAAGGAAATAGCGTCGCGATCGGCAGAGTTGTTCTCTGACCAGCTGCGACGGAAAGCAGAGGACCCCGACGAGACTGCAGCAGTATCGTGTCGCCAAACGGCGGAGCCCCTACAGATAACAGTTGCACCGACAACGTGGCTGCCGAATGCAAGTTTCAGACTCCAGTCAACTATACGCACTACTCCTCTCTCCACGTATCGTATATTCCATTTAGCATCAGCATATCCTGCACACATTATTACTATCGGCTTTGCCCTGACATTCAAGTCATCCGTACGATTACATTTTCTCGTCTCGCTGATAGATTTCGACGCGCGTCTGAAACTTTCCAGATTTAAAGATATGTTCATGGTTGTCAAGTTAATGTACAAATTATAGAATTACTACATTTACATTCGTTTTCTGCAAACTTCTGTGAAGTGCATGGCACAGACTGCATCCTATTGTACATGTGATGAGGACTTCTTCCAGTTCCGCTCACGTATGGAACGCGGGACGAATGATTTCATAAACACCCCTCAGTGTAATCTCTAATTAGCTTATATTGTCTTCGCGATCTCCAAAGAAGCGACATGTAGGGGTATGTAGTTCTCGTATGTCATAGAACGCTCAGTCAAAGCTGATTCGTGAAAGTTCGTAAGTAGGCTTTCTCAAGATAGTTTGCACCATCCTGCGAACGACTGCCAGTTGAGTTTCTTTAGCATAGGTCGAAAGAACCTGTGACTATTCGTGCTGCTCCTCATAGTGGACGTTCATCACCTACTAGTCCTGTTTGAGATGCGTAACCTTTGTACGCTGATTGCATTTCTCTGTTTTTCGACCACTGAACCGAAGTCTGTCACCTACTTTGCCTACGACTAGGCATGTCCATGCAGACTGTTACATCCAAATATTATTAATACGAGTTGACCTATTCCAACTGTGACTCAATATTGTAGCCACATGATACTACGTTTTATCGACTTTGAAGTATACAGTGTTACGTTTCTGGACATTTAAAGAAATTTGTAAATCTTTGTAACACTTCGAAATCCTATCAAAATCTGACTGAATAGCTACACGGCTTTTTTCAAGCAGTACTTCAATATAGGTAACTGCCCCAACTGCGAAGAGTCTGAGGTTATTGTTAATATTGCGTGCAAGGTCATTAAAACACAACATGGGCAGCTAAGAACCCAGAGCACTTCCCTGGAGCACACATGAAGTTTCTTCTAATTCTGTCGATGTAAAAAGGTATCAGTTTCTGAAGTGTCAATTTTGAACAGCATAATAACTGTTGTAAGTGGGACGCAGGATTGCTACTGCACCAGATACGCTTTTTATGATAGCTTTGACTGTGATGTGTAGCAATGTGGCCAACCACCTACCATTACACTATTAAACGTGGAAACTGACTATTACTCAGACTGTGGTTAAAGTATTAACATTCTGGTGAGCTGCACGTATGCATGCATTTGAAAGGATGTTCACAGCCGAAACTGTGCAGTAAAGAAAATAAAATAAGGGTAGTTGTACTCTAGACACTGTCAAACACTGTAGTAAAACGTTATCATTTGGACAATTTCTGGCGGGCGAGGATCCAATTGCAATTAAAATGTGGAAGTTTCCGTTTCATTTACGGCGTAACTCAGTATTGTTATTAAAACGCAGCTTATCGAAGATAAGCACTTGGCGAATAATCAAAAGTTAAGTAGCGTTTATTTTTCCTCGAAAGATTTATTCCACTTATGCTGAGGCTACTAACCACGATTTCTTAAATATCTGGCGATAGATCTGCCCAGAGACTGTACTGCTCTGATGCTACCTACCATTCGACATTTGTCTACTCTGAAGTCTCGTTAGACCTAACGGATGGATAATCTCACTGTATCGTAGTAAACTCTCTGTTCAGATGCTGGAACGGTCAGGCCCCTGCTGTATGTAACGATGCCGCACTTTCCGAAGGTGTATGCCGACGCTCTATATAGAATCGCATGGTGCGGGTACTGCACGTTACTTCTTGCTGGTCTCAACGTGACGCAATTCGTCTAGCGTCTCGCTGTTAACGCCATACATTTTTTTTATTCTGCTCGTTTCCCTGCTTACTAGTGTTTAACTTGTTCAAACGCGATGTTATCTGTGACTCCGTCTCATAACAGGAAGAATGAATTTACATGATTCTAAAGGAGTTGCTACCAACAACACACATCATACAGTTCATCTCTGCCCGTATATGAAATGGGACGTGTTTTGTAAAAGCACATCTTCTAGATTAAATCTTACAAAACAGTTTAATGAAAAGAATGAATTTCATTTCAGTGTGGCAGCTTTTCCTTTTAGAAGTCGTCAGATAAAACTATCTGGTCTTTTACAAATTGAAGCGCCTTTTTCTTGCTGCGGTACATTTATGTCCCATAATTCAAACAGTCACGCCACAATTTCCACGTGACAAAAATGTTCTGTCAGAAACTGCGTTTCTTTCCATCTGCTCATAGGTTAGAGGCGCACTTCTGTTTCATATATGAAAAAGCTGCCCATGTTCACGGCAAGATCTTTCTTTCCTTTTCAGTTTTCATAATTAATTTTTCGTTGATTAAATGCTGTGAAAGAGATCACTACTGATCTAGCATCAATTACCTCTCGAGAACTGTCATAAATTTTTGTCGTGACACTTCTGTTATCTTGTCTTCTGTGTACACACAGTATTGTCAACCTATAGTCAGGTCCTTTCTGTTCTTTCACTCTCCATATAATACATAATGTGTCTGTATGAGAGAGAGAGAGAGAGAGAGAGAGAGAGAGAGAGTTGTAAAAAAAGCCTTTAGTTTTCTAGAAGATCGAGAGTAGTAAAATTTCACATATAGTCGGCACTAAAAGAGTTCTTTTATATGAAACAGAGTTGAAATGTACCGACGTATGCGAAAATACACAAAATCACAGGGAAATTCCGGGTTCGACCACAAATCACTATTCGGACGCTGGATTCCATGGAGTGTCTCCAAACTGATTACCAGAAAATGGATGAAAAAAAGCGATCACCATGTAATGAGATTCTCTGTCGGGGCTTACTCTAACGAAGCGGAGGGAATAATCACTTTGTTGCACAAACACACAGGACTACTAAAGAGTATTCCAGAGCACGAGAGAAGGGCAAATAAAATATTCGCGGAAGAGTTCCATTTCAGCATTGACCAATCCCTTGATGGAACAGACAAATGGAGTGCCGGAATGGACCAACTATTTACGGCCAGATGAACAGTGGCCATGGGGAGCCGAAGTTAGCGTTATGTAATCTGTTTCGTCGCAGAGGAGCGGCAGCGCGATTACAAGTAAGACTAGACAGACCAGACTAGACTAGACTAGACTAGAGAGAGGGAGAGAGAGAGAGAGAGAGAGAGAGAGAGAGAGAGAGAGAGAGAGAGAGAAGTAGGCGAAGTAATCCCCAGTAATCAGCAGGGTGGCTTTACTGTGCCCCGCCTCGCTGGCCGGACTGTTTTGCCGCGGTGTGTGGCGATCGCGGAGCGAGAAAATCCCGCCACGGCCCACCGCTAGTCTGCAGACTGCCTTTCAGGGTCTGCTTCCGGCCGGCGTCTCTCTGACAGGTAATTTAAGCAACGCGACGCTACGAGTTGTCCCCAACCTTCACGTCACGTACAGTCTGGGCTGCGCTCGAAGCCTACGAGAAAGACAGGCTGGTGCATACGTCACAGCACGTCACACTGCAGGTCCTACGAATGCCAGCAGCCGTCTCAGGCGCGGAGCGAGTAACTATTTCAGACGAGTTTAACAGTTCTTGACTGCGCATTTAAATGCATGTAACCTCTCGGTAGCACACGACAAAGTTAAGACCTTTAGTGGGTACCTTTTCAATTACGTATTGAAATTTTGAAATATATGTGTGCATGGTATTCTGTCTTGTCATGAGTTAAGGCTCTTCCACTTTTGTCTGTCCATAGCCAGTCTTTTCATTTCTGAATATTTGCCTCTTTTGATATTGTCCAGCATTTTATATCCTCTTTTTCCTCTTCCCCTTTTTCCCTCCATCATTCCTTCTATTCCTTCCTTCAATAAACCGTCCCTCCTCAAACAATGTCCAATCCAGTTCCGTTTTCTCCTTCTGATAACTTTCAGCATGTTTCTTTCTTCTCCAACTCTTCTTAATACTTCATCATTCCTTGCTCGGTCTTCCCATTTCACTTTTTCCATTCTTCTCCACATCCACATCTCTAGTGCGTCCAATCTTCTTTCATCTTCCTTCCTCAATGTCCAGGTCTCCGTATCATACAGTGCAACGCTCCAGACGTAGCATTTGGCAAGTCTTTTCCTCAGATCTTTGCTTAGCGGTCCACAAAGTAACTTTTGTTTCCTCTTGAATCCATCTTTTGCCATTTAAATTCCTTTTCTAATTTCTGTTGAGCAATACATATCATCCATTATTACACTTCCCAAGTAATTAAAGTTATTCACTGCTCTATTTCCTCTCCCCCTATTTTCACACGGCATTTTCTCCCTTTCCTCCATTTACCATGCTTTTCGTTTTCTTCTTGTTGATCTTCATTCCATATTCTTCTAATTTTGTGTTTAGATCATCTAACATTTGTTCCATCTCTCTTGCGCTCTCTGCCATCACAACCATGTCGTCTGCAAATCTTATACAATCCACTCTGCGACCCCCTATACAAACTCCTCTTCTTCCATAAAAACTTTCACTAATGATTTCCTCCAGATATATTTTGAACAGTGTAGGTGATAAACAACAACCTTGTCTTACATCCCTTCCCAGTACAATTTCTTCACTCATCACACCCCTATTCTTGCTCTCTGGTTCAAATATAAATTTCTAATTAGCCATCTATCCATCCAGTCAACTCCATGTTTCCTTAAGATTTCCATCAGTTTGTCCCATCTGACACAGTCAAAAGCCTTCTCAAGATCAATGAACACAGCATACACCTTCCTTTTCTTCTCCCTATACCTCTCCACTATCACTCTCAGTAGCCTACGGCATCTCTAGTTCCCACTCCTCGCCTGAAACAAAATTGTTCATCTCCTATTAGGCAATTCAGCTTTCAATATAGCCTTCTGTTGAGAGTCCTCAGCAAGACTTTGGCTGCATGCGATATCAGGCTCACTGTTGAAAGTTGCGGGGGTAAAATAAAGGGACGATAAGATTATGTAGAACTTGTACAGAAACCAGATGGCACTTACAAGAGTCAAGATGTATGGAAGGGAAGCAGTAGTAGAGAATGGAGTGATGCAGGGTTGTAGGCTATCCCCGATGTTATTCAATGTCTGCACTGAACAAACATAAAAGGAAACCAAAGAAAAATTTTGAGTAGGAATTAAAGTTCAGGGGGAAGAAATAAAAACTCTGAGGTTCGCCGATGACATTGTAATTCTGACAGAGACAGCAAAGGACTTAAAAGAGCAGTTCAATGGAATGGACAGTGTCTTAAAAAAAAGGATATCAGATGAACATTAACAAAGTAAACAAGCACAATGGAATACAGTCTAATTAAATCAGATGATGCTGAGGGAATTAGATTAGGAAATTAGACACTTAAAGTAGTAAACGAGCTTTGCTATTTGGGCAGCAAAATAAGTGTTGATGGCCGAAGTAGAGAGGATATAAAATGTAGACTGACAATGACAATAAAAGCATTTGTGAACAAGAGAAATCTGTTAATATCGAATATAGAATTTAAGTGTTAGGAAGTCTTTTCTAAAGGGATTCGTCTGGAGTGCAGCCATTATGGAAGAGATACACGGACAATGAACAGTTTAGCCAAAAAAGAATAGAAGGTTTCCAAACGTGGTGATACAGAAGAATGTTGAAGGTTAGTGAGAAAATAAATTCGTGGCGCAACGTTACTAGAAGAAGGGATCGGTTGATAGGACACATTCTGAGACATCAAGGCACCACCAGTTTAGTACTGGAGGGAGACCGAGAGCTGAATACAGTAAGCAGATTCAAAAGAATGTAAGTTGCATGATTATTCGGAGATGAAGAGGCTCGCATAGGGTAAGGTAGCATTGAGAGCTGCATCAAACCAGTCTTCGGACTGAAGACCACAACAACAACAACAACAACAACAACAACACTGATTATGTGTGGGCCCTGCACAGTGTGGCGGACAAGCTGACTAGTGTGATGTCACAAGTTCGTTGTTGGGGGGGGGGGGGGGGGGCGTATTTGTATTCTGCCCCGGCTACGCGACAGTGACACAGAGGTTGCCAGCTCAGCTGTTAACAGCGCAAGGGGGGGGGGGGGGAGGGGATCTCGTCACCGAGAACATTTCCCCAACAACATTCGTTGTGAACCTAGGGGGAGTATCACGGACGTTAGCACCCTCTCCCCGAAAGTACGTTTTCCTTAAGTGTTTATATTTTTATAAATACAAAATTTAAAATTTCTCAACTAACTTTCGGAGAATAAAGTGGCACTGAACTATAGACTCGTAAAATTAAAGGTTACTAGAAAATTATGAATAGTGTCTAATGCAGAATGCTTTTCTGCTAGTCTTGCTTACTCCGTGGGCTTGCGACCCGACCGTTCGCAGAGAACATTCCAGTCGGGGAAGTATGACGCCCGTTCACAGGTTCACCGTATCTGCTGCCATCGACAAACACGACACGCCTTCTGAGCCCACAGGCTGCATGCGGGGGTGACCTGTCGTAATGCTATTTTCACGTCCATCGTAGACTTCGTAGCAAGTGTCTGGGCGCACAGGCTCCAGTCATGTTATGATACGTCACCTAACGGGACACGGTCCACTTGTTTATCAACACGGGTTCAACATAAACACGACGACATCCGTCAGTGTGCTCACAACGTAACACCCGACCACATTATCTGTAACCGTGACGCCTAGAACGGAATGTGGGAACTAATAGAGGCTAACCAGCCAGTGTGCCAGCTTTTGTGAAACTACGAATTTTGGTAACACAATTTGCCGGAATGAAAAAGACGAATTTGCTGCTGAATATCAGCAGTCTGATTTCCGATCAAGCAGATAAGCTTTCTCTCCCTGTATTTTATCCCTACAACATTCAAACTTCAAATAGGATATTCCAGATTTCTCTAAATTAAGAAATGCTCTAGACTTAAGTTTGCCTCTCTTCACTTTGGCCTTTAAGATAATTCGTGGCTTCAGTACAGACTCCCTTGTTTCTAAATCTCTCCTCAACCCGAAGGAACCTATCATTAAGTCAGCTTTTCCCAGACGAGAAGTCCAGACAAAGAGTTGTCAGAAACAGTCCGAAAAGCTAGTAAGTTTGTGTTGCGAAATAATCCATCTAACATAAAATTTGTGTTAACCAAGCTTCTTCGCCACGGTTTCATGCACCAAGTCGGTAAAATTTGAGGAAAATGTAGCAAATGTTCCGTAATCGTGAAACGACGATTTTCAGGAAGCATGCCAAATTTAAAACAACGCAAAATCCCCAAAATTGTCAATGTTTTACAGAAGTTCGAAATATAGCGCGTACTTCAATGCGAGATGCTTTTAATAATTTCCACAACGAAATTCTGTCTCGAAATCTGGCAGAAAACCCAAAGAGATTCTGGTCATGCTTAAAGCACACCAGTGGCAAGACGCAATCAACACCTTCACTGCGAGATAACAACGGTGAAGTCACTGATGACAGTACCACTAAAGCAGAGTTATTAAACACGGTTTTCCGACACTTCTTCAACAAAGAAGACGAAGTAAATATTCCTATCAAGAAAAACTGCCAAGATGAGAAACATAGAAGTAGATATCCTCGGAGTAACGAAGCAGCTTAAATTACTTAATAATGACAAGGCCTTCGGTCCAAATTATATACCAGACAGTTTCCTCTCAGAGTATGCTGATAAAATAGCTCCATATTTAGCAATTCAATACAACCACTCGCTCACAGAAAGATCCGTACCTAAAGAGTGGAAAATTGCTCAAGTCACACCAATACCCAAAAAGGGAAGTAGGAGTAATCCGCTGAATTACAGGCCTATATCACTAACGTCGATTAGCTGTAGGGTTTGAGAACATATACCGTGTTCGAACATTATGAAGTACCTCGAAGAAAATGATTTAGCGACACATAGCACGGTTTCAGAAGATATCGTTCTTGTAAAACACAACTAGCTCTTTATACTCATGAAGTAATAAGTGCTATCGATAGGGGATGTCAATTTGACTCCATATTTTTAGATTTCCAGAAGGCTTTCGGCACCGTTCCTCACAAGCGTCTTCTAACCAAACTACGTGCCTACAGAGTACCGCCTCAGTTGCACGAATGGATTCGTGATTTGCTGTCAGAAAGGTCACAGATCGAAGTAATAGACGGAATGCCACAAGTGAAACAGAAGTAATATCCGGCGTTCGACAAGGAAGTGTTATAGGCCCTCTATTGTTCCTGATCTGCTGTATATTACCGATATAGGAGACAATCTGAGTACCGTCTTAGACTGTTTGCACATGATGCTGTCATTTACCGTCTTGTAAAGTTATCAGATGATCAAAACGACTTGGAAAATGATTTAGATAAGATATCTATTTGGTGCGAAAAGTGGCAATTGACCCTGAATAAGGAAAAGTGTGAAGTTATTTCCATGAGTACTAAAAGAAATCAGTCAAATTTCGATTACTCGATGTCTCAGACAAGTCTGAAAGCTGTAAATTCAACTGAATACTTAGGGATTACAATTAAAAATAACCTAAATTGGAATCACATAGATAATATTGTGGGTAGAGCAAACCAAAGACTGCGATTCATTGGCAGAACACTTAGAAGGTGCAACAGGTCTACCAAGGAGACTGCTTACACAACACTTGTCCGCCCTATTCTGGAGTATTGCTGTGCGGTGTGGGATCCGCATCAGGTGGGAATGAGGGATGACATCGAAAAAGTACAAAGAAGGGCAGCTCGTTTTGTATTATCGCGAAATAGGGGAGATAGTGTCACAGACGTAATACGTGAATTGGAGTGGCAATCATTAAAACAAAGACGTTTTTTGTTGCGACGGGATCTTATCATGAAATTTCAATCACCAGTTTTCTAAAAAAAAAATGGCTCTGAGCACTATGGGACTTTACATCTATGGTCATCAGTCCCCTAGCACCTAGAATTACTTAAACCTAACTAACCTAAGGACATGACACACATCCATGTCCGAGGCAGGATTCGAACCTGCGACCGTAGCGGTCACGTGGTTCCAGACTGAAGCGCCTAGAACCGGACGGCCTCACCGGCCGGCCCAGTTTTCTCCTCCGATTGCCAAAACATTCTGTTGGCACCCACCTACATAGGGCGAAATGATCATCACGATAAAGTAAGAGAAACCAGGGCTCGCACAGAAAAATTTAAGTGCTCGTTTTTCCCGCGTGCCTTTTGAGAGACAGTTTGAAGGTGGTTCATTGAACCCTCTGCCAGTCACGTTATCGTGAATAGCAGAGTAATCACGTAGATGTAGAGATGTAGAAGTCAGCCAGTCGCACACTGACCGGACCTCCCTCCAGGACAACAACGCGACAGCAGCGGCCCCTATGTGATGACATAAGCACCGCGACCGACTGGTGACAGCCGAGTTCAATAGGAGCTTCAAGATTAGGCACTGGTATGGTGGCGTCAACTCTTAAGTCACTTGGCTTGTACTCTGTATGTAGCACAGACTTGGGATTGTCTATACTGAAGAAGATTGATAATTTTATACGTCGCGCTTTGCTTGCGACACATCTGTGTAACTGCAAAAGTTAAGTATTGTCATTTTCTTTTTGTATTAAAACTCATTGAGAGGGGGGGGGGGGGGGGGGGGTAGGACGTCAAATAGGCCGACTAGGAGCAGGAGAGGCACCACACTATATTTTAATTTCCCTTTGTCTATACTTTTACAAATAAATTCATAAAAGATTGTCAGAATGACCAGGAAGGATTCAGGATTCACACTCATAGCAGTGGAAGTTCAAAAACGTAACAAAGTAATTTTTTTTAGGTGTGAAATGTCATCATTTTTTCACTTACTATTGGCTGCATTTGTTGCTATAGGTACACTTTTCTTCATAAATAGGATTCTTCGATGAATTTTGCACAACATACAAAACATACTTAAAGGTGTATGAAACTCTAGAATTTTCCAAATCTATTAAAAACTGTTGTAAAAATTGAGATAATTAACCATAAAATTTGAGTTTTATCTAAACATCAAGTTTAAAATGTAACAGATCATTCATTTTTTCATTAATTAAATAAATTGTAGAGTTTCAGACACCTGTAAGTATGTTTTGTATGTTGTGCAAAATCCATCAAAGAATCTCTCTTACTTATGAAGAAAAGTGTACCTATAGCAACAAATGCAGCCAATAGTAAGTGAAAAAATGATGACATTTCACACGTAAAAAAAATATTTTGTTCTGTTTTTGAACTTCCACCGCTATGAGTGTAATCCTGAATCCTTCCTGGTCGTGCTGACAAAGTTTTATGAATTTATTTGTAAAAGTATAGACAGTGGAAATGAAAATGTAGTGGGGTGCCTCACCTGCTCCAAATCTGCCCGTTTGACGCCCTACCCCCCTTAATATGAGTGGTCTGATTGTTTCTCTAGCGATCCGAGTATGCAGGATTCCTACACACTACTTTCCAAGAGAAAAAGCCGTGCCAGCTGTAGAGTAATACAGACGATGGGAAGCATAATTATTGCGTCTCGCGTGTTAACTACACCGTGCTGTGTCGGCCTCTCCGTGTGTGTGTGTGTGTGTGTGTGTGTGTGTGTGTGTGTGGGCGCACACGGTGGCAGTGGCGGAGGTGGTGGTTAATTCGCTAATTGCGTCAGCCGAGACTTTTACGGGTGCCTGTGTCGAGGACGAGGCAGCACGCGCACTTAATATCGGCGCGGCAACGTCAAAGGCGTCGGCACGGGCACAGGGTGGGAGGGAGGGAGGGGGAGGTGTGGGCGGGCGCTCTGATTATCATCAGGCGGGCATTAGCCTAATGCGCGGCTGCAGGGCAGCTCCGGCCGCGGCCGCCGTGATAACGCTGCACAGTGGCGGCTGCAGGGTACAGCGGCGGCGCAGTGGCGGCGGACAGCGTAAAGTGCCGGGCGGGTCTTGCGCGAGGCCCCGCGCCGTTGTCATCGGGCGGGACGCGATCGGCCGCTGGCTGATCCAATATGAAAAGCGGACGCCCAATATGAACAGCGGCGGTGGCGGCCGCGCTGACGGACGTCGGTGATGAATATTGATTCGCGTCAGGCGCTGTCGCCGTTGGCAGACGTCTCTCCCAGTGGATGAAATGCGCCGCTGACACCAACCGGACAAACCAAATAACCGGACCTGTTTCCTGTGCGCGCGTGTACCGACTGCGGTAGGCGAAGTCTCCGCCGCAGGTAATACCGACGTGGCCATCTCTTGCTTGTTTACTCGTGTAAAGTAATAACTGCCACATTCATTTGCAGCGAGCTCCTAATTAGGAACGTGTGAATCGATCCTGCGTCATATGTGCATAGTTCGGTGATTTTTCAAAAAATTAAAAAAAGTTACCTGAAGTTGAACCGTGAATTTACTTTGAAAATCTTTTTCTTAAGAATTTACTTTATTTACTAGCGATTCATCAAGAACATCAACACATTTAATCACAAGTAGTTGCCAGTTGGTAACTGATGAAAACAAATCAGATTTCTTTCAACAAATGGAAATTTTATTCCTAAAAGCCTTTTTTTTAAACAGATTTAAAATTACAATCACAAAGTACCCTCTAAATATCAAGTTACAATTTATTCAGAGGCAGAAAGAAACAAATTTCTGACTGTATGAGCTTTCGGGCTGAGAACCGTGCCGCTTCCTTTTGACACGGCCGTAGTTACGACCGCTCACAACAACCTCTGAAAGACTACACTAGTGCAAATCTGCAACACACCAGATTACTTTAAATTAAAAATTTTAACAACTCACACAAGTACATAAACTATGCACCCCGTAGGAGGGATGGAAATTCTACAAAACACGAACATAACTTGCCCCCGAAGGTGCAACTTGATTAAAAAAAAAAAACTCTTACGGTGGAAGGGTGGCAACTTTATATACTAAAATGACCATTTAAATAAAAACCCATGAAATGCAGTCTTACATAAAATGAACAAACATGCTCTACATTACACATACACCACCTCTCAAGATGATAGGCAAGATAAAAACATATTTCAGGAATTCGGCCTTTCGACTTTAAGCAATAAATTCGTTAACACCGAATCCGACAAACATGACAGAGGCAGCTATTAACGTACGGCAGACCGAGAGACAGACAGACACTAACTGCCTAACAAATGCGGACGAGAGACAGACGAGCAAGCTGGGGACGAGGACTGACCAAGAACACAAGTACAATTTAACAAGTAAATGAAACAACATATCACGAATCACTTAACTTCTAATAAACTGCGATTTCTGGCGAAGACCTGGCGCGGCACCCCCAAAACGCTCTCCCGAACCGTCCGCAGCTAGCCGCTTCAACGGACGCAGGAAGGCGCGCCGATCTCCCGTCTCACGGCGTCGCAGCTCGCGCCGGCCAGACCTATGTCGTGGGTTGACTCCTGTTGCTCTCGTGTCGGCCGCGAAGCCACTACCCCTCGCTATACGCCGCGGCCCACTGGACTCACGTGGCGACCTCACATGCGCCGACGCTCAAGGCGGACAAGTCATCTTGTGTCTGAGTGCGCCACCGACCAACCGATCGATCCAACCGCCAATGACCATTGCCTGATCAAACTCGAGCAGACTGGCGGCCTAACACATACTAGCACTCCAGACGACAGACAGACACTGACTGCCGCACACTGATCCGGCTGACCAACTGACCAGACTCGCACGTGAACAGGCAACATTTCCCACCAGAGGCAGACACCAAAGCCACGACCGCCGTAGCGACGCCACCGCTAGAAAAGGAGGGCGACCGCCCCACACGACGCTCCGCGGCGCGCTGCTCGAAACAGCTAATCCCACCACGGCTCAGAAGTATTCTGCTAGAACCAGTAACCCATATACCCCCGATTCTTTAAAGAATCGAACTCAAGTGTAAAAGTAGCTTCAGATGTCCTATGCTATACAAATGAGTGAATGTATTAAAATATTTAAGTTGAACATTGAAAATCTTGTTGAATCCACAAAACCCTATTTACATTGCCTTTAGTAGCTTCGGAATATTCACCCATAGGCTACTGAAAAAGGCAAAATCGAAACTGGAGAACTTAAAAAGTTTAAACTCTTTACGTTCATTATTTTATGTGGAGCATTGGGTGTTAGCGAGGCAAAGTCTCGTGTAAAGTTGGTTGGGAGTTGCTACGCACTCTCATTCTGAAACACTGGTGAATATAGTCTGCGTGATTTGTGCGTCGTGAGTTTCGCTGCTTCAGAACATACACACAGTTTCTAACTTTAATACTTGCCTTACTGTGTTAAACTTTTAACCTAAGATGGCAACATCTTAAAAATTTAAATTCGGCCAGTAATTGTAAACCGGCGGAAAAATGCTCCTGTTGGGGCACAGAAAAGGCGAATACGTTCCTTTTTAAAAGATTCTGGCAGAAGAGTGGGGAACCACCTGCCTCAAACGTCATTCCACCGTGTCCACCAAAAATTTTGGCTTAATTTTGGCAAGTGAACATACTCGGGCTATTTTAACATGTTGAACGGCCAGTATGGCCGAGCGATTCTAGGCGCTTCAGTCTGGAACTGCGCCACCGCTACGGTCGCAGGTTCGAATTCTGCCTCGGGCATGGATGTGTGTGATGTCCTTAGGTTAGTTTGGTTTAAGTAGCTCTAAGTTCTAGGGGACTGATGACCTCAGATGTTTAGTCCCATAGTGCTCATAGCCATTTGTACCATTTTTAAACATGTTGTTGTAGTTGTTGTTATTGTGGTCTTCAGAGACTGGTTTGATGCTACTCTATCCTGTGCAAGCTTCTTCATCTCCCAGTACCTACTGCAACCTACATCCTTCTGAATCTGTTTAGTGTATTCATCTCTTGGTCTCCCTCTACGATTTTTACTCTCCACGCTGCCCTCCAATACTAAATCGGTGATTCCTCGATGCCACAGAATGAGTCCTACCAAGCGATCCCTTCTTCTAGTCAAGTTGTGCCACAAATTTCTCTTCTCCCCAGTTCTCCTCATTAGTTATGCGTCCTACCCATCGAATTTCCAGCATTCTTCTGTAGCACCACATTTCGAAAGCTTCTATTCTCTTCTTGTCTAAATTATTTATCGTCCACGTTTCACTTCCATATATGGCTACACTCCATACATTCAGAGACGACTTCCTGACACAACTCGATGTTAACAAATGTCTCGTCTTCAGAAACGCTTTCCTTGCCATTGCCAGTCTACATTTTATATCCTCTTTACTTCGACCATCATGAGTTATTTTGTTCCCCAAACAGCAAACCTCATTTACTACTTCAAGCGTTTCATTTCCTAATCTACTTCACTCAGAATCACCCGTGGGAAAGGAAGACAAAAGGAAACAGTGTTAGTAAGAGAAGACAGTGGTAGTGCAATATACTGTAAATCAGTAGGAGAAAAAGGAGATACCTTAGGTTTCTTGTAACATAGAACATTCTAAACGCTTTTACCGAGACTGCCTCTTTTGCTGAGCCTCCAAACTCAGCATCTCTCTCTCTCTCTCTCTCTCTCTCTCTCCCCCTGTGTGTGTGTGTGTGTGTGTGTGTGTGTGTGTGTGTGTGTGTGTGTCGCTGCCAGTTTCTATTTTTGTCTCTCTCCCACTGTCTCCTTTTTCTCCTACTGATTTACAGTATATTGCACTACCACTGTCTCCTTTCACTAACACTGTTTCCTTTTGTCTTTCTTTCCTACTGTCACTGTACCCACCATATCTCGGCACTTCAACCTTTTGTTTTTTTGGGGGGGGGAGGGGGTTCGAACATATTTTTCCCCTCTGTACCCTCGTGTTTTACAATTCAGTGCAAAATGCGCCTTCCCCTTCACCTACGTGTTAAAGTTTGCAGATCTGCGAGTGTCCAGATCCTCCAAGCCTAAATATGGACTCCACTCATCTGTGTTTCTAATTTCGACTGTCTCCTCTCTCTTTTGCTGTCATTGTTTCAATCTTCATCCATCTATTCCTCTTTTGCTGCCAATGTCTCTCACTGTTCATCGATATACCCTCTCTCTTTGGCTCCCACTGACATTGCATTCGTCTCTATTTCACTGCCACTTCCTCTCTCCTGCCATCACTGTCTCCTCTCCCTTTCTCTCCCACTGGCGCTGTTCCTCTCTTCCACCGTCACTGTCTCTCTCCTACTCTCCTTCAGCACAAAAAACCGCGAATGTGTTCACATGCCAAAATCGTTAGTAAGGAAGGCAAAATGACTATCGAGGCGATTACCCACTCTTCTGCCAGAGTTTATTAAAGAGGAACGTATTCGCCTCTTTTTGACTCAGAAAGCAGCGTTTTTCCACTGCTTCCCTTCTTTTTCCTGCTACAGCAGGGTGTACTGTTTATATGCTACAGCAGGGTGTACTGCTTATACAAAACAAATTCTATACGTCACTTCAGTTCTGACACTTTATTTATGTACTTCGACACATTTATATTCTTTGACACATATAAGCAACAAATAAGTGCGCATGATATAAAGTTAACACAAAATTATTTGCTTTACATTTTTTCTGTATAATTTCCTCATCGACTGCAATTTATCAAAAGTGCCCGGCTTGTGATTAGTATCTTAAAAGAGAAAATTGTTATTACAAAATATTTTGCAGTCTTTCCAGTTCCACATAATTTTGGCAGTTGTTTTAAGTTTTTTCAGGTCTTTTAAGTTAAAAGATTCAAGATACCGTGAGAACATCATCTTAAAAACATGTGGTAAAAATTTCGACGATGTGCCATGAATAGAAATTATAGAAGTGGCCATCCCTATAGTTTGTTCTTTCAGTACCTAAAAATTACGGTTTTTCGGAGTCTTCTCAGGAACCATGAGTGAAAAAAATCCGCTTTTCTAAGGTCCACTCGATGCCACGCCTAATGCAAAAGAACCAACCGATTTGTTCAATGTGTCTGGGCTCCAGGAAGTGTGTAACGTTTAAATTTTGACGCTGTACTGTAGGATAGTTACAGTATGCCCGTTCTTCCGATAGCTGTGCAAATGGTTGCTAGGCCAAGGGCATTCTAAACGCTTGCCCCTTATCTCTGTGATCACTAGAACCTGAGATATGCACCCTTAAAAATCGCATTTTCGCGCGCACGAGAATCACATTATTGTTGCCATAGGAGCCTTTAGATAGGCAACCTGCAACTGGGAACGTGTGATCATTATAGCCGTTTAGTAATATCGAGAAAAACGAACATTTTCGTACAGTAAACAGATTTCTGGTTTTGACAAAAATTTCAGCGAGTAGCTGAAAAAGCAATTTCCGTGAACCAGGATTTGAGCAGCTAAATGATGCGAATATACGAAACATAGAGTGTTGGGTAAGAGAAAGAGAACGTAGACGAGACGATCGAGGGCCCAATCCATTGTCACCCGCACTGATAGCGTCGATATTTTATTAGGGTACTAGACCCGTTTAAATATATCGAGATTGTCCTGAAACGTCGTCATGGAAAAAAAAAGTGAATGAAAGTACGAAATGCAGCGTGTTTTAAATATCATTTTTTAAATAAATTGTCCTTTCCCGGCGGTTGACAAGTAAGTAACGCAGAGGGAATTCAAATGTAGCAAGTTTTATAAGCTCCGTAAACAGCGATTTCTGGTTAAAAAAAGGAAAAAAACTCGTCTATTTGGCATAATCCCCGATTTTCAGTTATCCGTGCAGTCTCGGGACCGCATTAGCTCGATGTATTTTGTTTATTTACTTATTTATTGGGTTCTGTCGGACCATGTGTAAAAAAACTACTTAGCCATGCAACAACTCAGTATACGGATTACGGGATGCTGATCAGAACATTTATAAACGAAAGAATTAAAAAAACACGAAAATTATTTGAGAGAGTGTATGAATAAGTAACACATTACAGAGAACATTTCTCAACTACTGCGAGGAGCTCCAGAGCAGAACCTTTCAATTTGGTTTTGAAGACTTGTGGTTTATCATTCTATGTTTCCAGTTCCACTGGAAGCCTACCGAAAATTAAATCTCCCAAATAACTGCACACCTATCTGTACAATGTTTAGCAAGTAAATCTGTCATCAACATTCATGATGGTTTGAACAGGATAGTGCATGAGTAGGCACAGTCCTGTTGGAAGTGGTATGCCATTGCCATCCCCCGACGTTTGAAATAAGTCACCCAGCCAGCTATAGAGGGCCTGCTATGGGTACATTGCAGCCCCTTCAAAGATTACGCAACAGCTGACTAACCAGTTTAGTATTCCATAGGAATGTATTGTAAAATAATACATATTTTTTCTCTTTCTTTTCTTTTATCTATTGCATGTTTTGTTTACGTGGACATGTATAAAAAAACAATATTTGAATTGTGATATTTTTTTCAGTGTAATCATATACATCCTCTGTGTATTGTTGGAAACTTCGGCGCGGTAGGAAATATTTTTATCTGTATAACAAAGGTTGAGGCAGTTGATGAGGCAGGCACTGTAGCGGTGGGACTCTGAAGTATTAGGAAGACAGACGCGGCGTGTCTAATTATCGAAGAGAAATAGTTTGTTCCGAATTGTAACAGTAACGAGTGGAAGGTGGAATTTTGAAAAAATAAATGTGCGGTTTGAAGTCTTTTTTTTGGGGGGGGGGGGGATTTTATCACTCTAACGACGGGATCCGGAAGTGTCCAAGCGTGAGCGTGGAATAAATTTGTGAAAAATTAATTACTTTGTATACAGAAGAAGTGTTACATTAGTGGTGGAGAGAGGAAAAGCTTGGAAGATATCAGGCACGATGTCTTGAGACTGAGAACGCTCTAATTTTACGTGGAGAGACGAGTAGAAGCGAGAACCTTCTGGAAAACGATTGCTTCATTGCTGTCGCCATAATTTAATAATAGTTTGGGAAGAGGATTATTTTTTTTTTCAAACTCAATATAGAAGAGGAAAGCGCAAGTGGTGAACACTTCAGAAAAGAACCAAGAACCACAAAAGAGAAGAGATCTCAAGATCATCGCAGAAGATGGCGGGAAGAATAAGCTGAACTAATAGTCAATAAGCCGAAGCAGTTACACAGAGAGAGTGATACATTCGAGCAATTTACTCGACTATTTACTGTGATGTTTAAGACAAAACACGGACGGTCAAATTCATTGCTCTACGAACCGGTATTGTTTTGCGTATCGAACTGTGAATTGCTTTAGACAGTTAGACTAAACAAGGTGAGAACCTGAGCTTCTATTTCGTTTTGAGTGAAGTAATAAAAGGCCGATCCGCCGTTTAAAACACGGTGACGCAGACGTCACTGTTGAAAATGAAAATATCGTATCTTCCAAATTTATATCTCGGTGTATCCTGTTCGGTATCCTACTAGAAAACAGTTAAATGTTTAATTTACAGTGTGTAAATTGGAGCAGTTGCGGAAATTTTGTTTGTGTTTTAGATTTTAATTTACTAATTTTATTTGAATTTTGGAGTTTAATTTTCTAATTAACGAGGTAGCCACTGTCATCTTGCTGAGGTCTAGAGGTCTCAACGAACAATGGCGTCGCGGCAGTAGAAAAGCACGGAGTCGACACGTTAGCAGTTTTTTCAGAGAAGAACATGTGCGCGGTATTGAAAGCAAAATACGGTACATGTAGTCACCGCATCACGCTTCTCAACTGAGCGTACGCGTTGCGGGTTGGGGTGTCCGCGGCGCAATAGCTGTGGCTTAGAGTGCGGGGCGGACCGCGGGAGCACCGTGTGTTGAGCCCTGACCTGCGCTGCATCTGATCCCCCGCACCAGGCTGCGGTGTTGAGTTCGCGCGCTCCAACTTTGTGTCGCGCTTCCATGAGCCTATACGATAGAACTTTGCGCGCGGGACCGTGCAACACAGCGGCTGTTGCCGCCCTCCATTAGCATACTGAATATCACGTTTCACGCCGCTCGTAGCGCTGCTTTCGCCCGTGCTCTAAGCCCACAGGTTTTTCCTTTCAATAAATTGCAAAAACAGAATATACTAAAGTACTACCAAAAATCATTATCATCGCAGTGAAACAGCACTGCTTTGATACTTCTACTGCCAATATCATTTGTTAAACTGGAATACCTATATTTGGAAATTTGTGGTAAGGAGTAGGGGACCAAATTGCTGAGGTCATCGGTCCCTAGTCTTACACACCAATTAATCTAACCTAACTTACGCTAAGGACAACACACACACCCATGCCCGAGGGAGGACTCCAACCTCCAGCGGAAGGAGCCGCGCGAACCGTGACAGCCGGCCGTTGTGGCCGAACGGTTCTAGGCGCTTCAGTCCGGAACACTGCTGCTGTCACGGTCGCAGGTTCGAATCCTGCCTCGGGCATGGATGTGTGTGATGTCCTTAGGTTAGTCGACATAAAAGTTTTCTGGGTTTGGTACCGCGTCATAATGTAATAACAAGTGCTGCTGGAGAAAAACCAGAAGACCCAGAAGAAGGCCGCTGCAATCGTGGCCGAAACGCTGGTTTTTCTCCAGCAGCAGTAGTTTTTACATTATGACGCGGTACCAAACCCAGAAAACTTTTATGTCTACTGACTCTGGCCGCGGAAGCCTACCCAATTATATGTCCTTGGGTTAGTTATGTTTAAGTAGTTCTAAGTCTACGTGACTGATGACCTCCGATGTTAAGTCCCTTAGTGCTCAGAGGCATTTTAACCCTTCTGAACCGTGGCAAGACGCCCAAGACCGCGCGGCTATCCCGCGCGGCCTGGAATACGTGTTCTAGTTTGATATCTACTCTCTTAACCACAAAGGTCTCGAGCGTATTTAGTTTGTATATTACAGCTAACCGCTTTTGCTCTAATGACTCGTCATGAGAAGTAAAATTTCAGTATTTTATTTCGAAAGTAACACATCAAGTCGTCATCAAGGATTATAGCGGTTACGCAAAATCAACTCTAATATAAGTGAACACAATGAATGGTTGATTATGATTTGACGTGTTACGTTCTTTATACGATATTTGATTTTTGTCCTAATAACGAGTCATTAGATTCAGAACCGGTTATCTATGGTATGTCTACCAGATGCAATCAAGACATTTGCGAATAAAAGTGTATCGAGTGGGCGTGCGCGCACTCGCTGCGTGTGTGTGTGTGTGTGTGTGTGTGTGTGTGTGTGTGTGTGTGTGTGTGTGTGTGAATGCAATCACCTCATACTTTAGTCTAGTGGATTCAAAATTGTTTTAAATGATCTGAATTCAAATGTAAACAAAGTATACCTTTGCTTTGCAGTCTCTCTGTGCCCTCGGCGCTTACTGAAACGCGTGCTGTCAATGTGAGACTTGGCTGTTAAGTGCCCAAGTGCCCAACTGCTAAAGCCGACTCTCTTTCTCAAAACATTTCTCACAGTGCTACCAGCCGCACACCCTACAGTAATAATATTGCATCAACCCATTTTTCGCCCTACGCGGATTTTGCAAGGTTTCTGCAATAGCTGGGACACATGTATAGTAAGCACATGGACAATGCATTCATGTTGCTGCTTTAGACATGAAATTATCATTGATTTTTTATTCACATTCCGAATAAAACTCAATCTAAATTAATTACGTTCTCTGTAGAACATCATGGCACTCTAACCAACAGCTGATCATTAAACACAATGCAGCCATCTGATGGTAAACAAACTGTTCGAAACCGACTATGGCAATGGCAACAAATCACGTTTTTTTTAATATGTCATTAACAGAACTGTAGTAGGTATTCAATTGGTAGTCTTGTACACAATTATAATTGATATAGATGAGATGAGTATTCTGTAAAAAATGTGTGTGTGAATGTTTTCTACTAAGTTTACACACTACTTAACCTAAATTATCCTAAGGACAAACACACACACCCATGCCCGAGGGAGGACTCGAACCTCCGCTGGGACCAGCTGCACAGTCCATGACTGCAGCGCCTGAGACCGCTCGGCTAATACCGCGCGGCGAGTATCCTGTAAAGCGATGTATCTCAAACAACTCATATATTCAGACATCCATAACTTTTCTTCCTTTAAGGACTGAAGCTTGATTCAATTGGAGGAGTTTAATTCCTGCTCAGTCAAAATAATGCCATGTGAAGTGATTTTATTTATGCTTTTACGCCGTTCTTGAAATGTGGCGCAATATTGTTGTGTAGTAATTCGAAAG
Organism: Schistocerca americana; assembly: GCF_021461395.2. Taxonomy (NCBI): domain Eukaryota; kingdom Metazoa; phylum Arthropoda; class Insecta; order Orthoptera; family Acrididae; genus Schistocerca; species Schistocerca americana. The sequence continues at coordinate 629,863,691 of NC_060123.1, read as the reverse complement.
CTAGGAGAAAATGTATCCCTACCTATACCTCAAATGGAAAAATTACAACAAGCACCGGATATATGCAACCAAATGTCAGTAGAGGCATAAAAATAATCACAAAATTATGATGAAACATATTTGCAGAGATAAATAATCGAGGTGAAACATGTCTGGGAGCCAAAAATACAGGAAAAAATATCTTTGACCACGTTTACGAAAAATATTTCAGAAATTAAGATAAAAATAAAAGCTACGAAGTTTATAAAGACAATATTAAAACTTAATTCACCAGCTATAGAATAGTAGAAAACTAGATGGCTGCAAAATAAAGATTAAATTCTGTCGTTGTCATTGTATTAATATTAAGTGACAAAGCGAAATATAAAGACTTATCATTACATGCCCTTTATTTTCAAAGTCCGAGTTTTATCAAAATACATGGTTAAGTAAGTTTACTTAGTAAAACACCCTTCATATTAGTAAGCAGACGCATATTGATGATGTATGCATATATATAGTAACACTAAAGCAAGACGTATAAAGCGATAATACAGTACCATTTTTCACGCAGTGCTGTTTGTTAATGCCTCCGTTTCTGTTCGCAGGTAAGTTGCCGCTACCAGAACAGATCGTAGTGAACCCACAATGACGAACCCCGACGGTGAGTATTCCAAGATCACAGTACTTACAATCAAATGAAAGTACAGTGCAGTCGTCCTTAGTTTCAACTCGCACGGCCGAGTGAGCGTTCAGCATTATTAAGAAATTCATCGAGAGAAAGACGACCCCTTGGCTGTAATAAACTAGTGATTACGTTCTTTTCAACATCACGACACATTACGTAGTCTCCGACCTATTTAGACTTGTTGTTCCATCGCACATTCTACTGAAACGTAAGTGCCTGCAAGGAATTACTGTCGTTCAGCATGCGTAGAGAATGGAAACAACACGTACAAAATTTACACGTAGTGAAATGATGGAGAGTTCTTGAAAACGGCTGTAATAAATATACAAAATCGAATAGTTCTTTGTTAAAGGATTACGGTGAGTTTATGGAATACATCAAATCGTTTAAATATATGTGGCTAATACCTCGGTGTAGCTGAAACGGGGCAAACAGACAAAAGTAGTATTAGCGAAGGTGTAGTTTTTGTTAAGGATAGCGCGTACGAGACACTGGTGGGCGCAATTTCAGCGTACAGCTTACTGTTCCATCATTCTGAAATTTTATGAAGTAGTCATGACAGCAGAAATCGAACAAATTCAACGATATACTGCTAGGTTGGTAGTAATAGTTCAGTACAGCCCATACAGAAGGGTAACATAGCAACTCAAAGCCTTTAATGGAAATCTTCGGAAGTCGAATGACATTCTTAACACAGAGCTTTGCTGGGAAAATCAATTCGACATGCTTCGCCGCATATCTTGCATATAGTCCCTTAGGATAAGTCGAGAGGGATTAGGACAAGTGAGTAGGTACACAGATAGTCATATTTGCCACTCCATATACGAATGGAATAGGAAGGGAAAGTCGCTAATATTTGTATGTGACACCCTTCCCCATCCACCTTATATACAATGTGTCTCTAAATCAAAATAGTGTATTGTACATTGGAGAACTCACATATAAAAATTCTGTATGCAGTGGATTTATATGTGCACCATAGTGCCGTATGTAGAGATCTATCTGTGTCCATATCCAACATGGCATCGTGCGGAGCATCTCTGGAGTCATGCTTCGAAAGGCTTCCTCAACGCTTTTGCGCAATTACTCATTAGTGTTGCACCGACGCACCACATGGGACTTGATTATTCTCTATGAAGAATTGTCTGCCGTGGTGATATCAGGCTTCGTTGTGCTCATTTCAGTGAGTTGAACCACGATCAAGCAGCCTCGAATAGCAAAGTGTGTAAGTGCTTCGTCCTGCTGCAACCATACGTGAGTCAAGATTCCGCTGTCTTCTAGCTGACGTGTTAACCACGTTTGCAACGTGTTCAAATAAATATTTCCATTCATGTACCCCCACAAAAATTTGGTCATAACAAGTATTGTGATGGCATCCCTGTCCATAACATAAAATGAGGTGATTCCTTTTCCAATTGATACAAATAATGAGGATTTTCTTTAGGCAAAAACCAGATTCCTTCTTAATACCTGCGATATACCACACATTCGTTATAAAATAACACTCCTGGTCGAGACATGGCATGTGGGAACTGCACCAACAAAGCACATGCAAGTCGCTCTTCAATGTCGTCAAATAATTCACTCATAACCACTGGTTTAATTCCTTCCATTCGTGTCGTGTTTTCTTACGTACTGTACAAGGCCTGTCTTCGACGCAGCCTGCAACAAAAGCATGTTTCCGCTTATGAATCACGGTTGCATTGCGAGGTGAGGCCTTGCAAAAGCGATTTCTAAATGCAGTCATTATCTCTGTCAATGTTGGACCCGCGTATGGGCGTTATTGCAGAGACACACATGTCGCTAATCGTTCCTGAACAGTCTAACTGTGACCGCTCACATCAGTTGCGGTTTGACAACGGAGACGATGCAATACCGTAAGAAAACAATGCTCTATTGATAACCAAAGATAGCAATAAAACCAGTATTTATTTTCTCAGTTGTACGAAGTCGGGAGGGCTACGTGTACATACCGGACACCCGGTAGAAGTATTTGACACTCTTACACTCGTTTTAGTTGCTATCAAACACCCGCCCAGATGGGTGGAATATTTCTAAATAAAAAGTCACAGTATCGATCGCCATTTGATTTCAAGATACTCCCCTACAACATTGTGTGTCAGAAGAATGCGTATGAGAAAAATGATTCTTTGTGAGATATTTTGTTAAAAACGCTTCTAGCAGCCTCGTGGGTCATTTGTGGAGTGAGAATAAATAGTTGCACGCCGATTGTACCCGACCAGTTTTCAGAAATGTTTCTCACCTCTACCATAAATTCCGCTGGTACTTCATCGTCGACTACCCCCCCCCCCCCCCCCCCATCACATTCCCCCATAAAATGCTTTCGATTCGTGATCTAATTTTCGACGGCCGGAGGCAGTAGACAGACTTCGCCGTTTCCGAAAAACTAGCACCGAACTCGCAGTCTCTATTGATCAGGCCATTTTACAAATATTATAAATCATGTCTTCAGCCCTTGACAACTATGTTAGGCTGTCCCCATTATTTACAGAGACAATCGTATTTCATTTTTCACTAGCGTGTAGCGCGAACATATCTGTTGGTCCTCATACAAGGACATGCTGAAAAGTAATGCCTCCGAATTTTTTATTCTGTCGATTTTCCCTCTTCGTTGACGGCAAGTTGAAGCCCTCCGCTGCCAGAGAACTCCGAACTGTAGCGTGTCAAATGGCGGTGTGTAACGCAGCTGTGGCGGTGCGGGAGAAACAGCTCGCTGTAATTAGGTTTCGAGTGCGTCCGCACTTGGAGCACCCGCTTCTTCAGTGTGACAATAGCAGACTACGCACGAGCAATGAGACACCTGCAACGATCTGACGCCTTGGCTGCGCTGTCATTGATTGTCCGCCATACAGTGCCGACATTGCTCCATCCGATTTTCATCTGTTTCCAAAACATAAGAAATGAGTAACAGATTCTGTGGCACTGTCGCACATTACTAACAATTAAAACTGTAAAGCCACGAAGGATAGTAAAGAACGAAATGCGCACTCTAAGCAAAGCTACCCGGACATCCCTACGAAATGCCGAATTGATGACTGGATGGCAGGAGAGGCGGACCAGCCAGTATAAAAACAGGCAGGGAGCATTGTATTCTCAATACAGTAGCAGAAACAGGACAACAGGTCAATTAGAAGAACTGGGTGACTTCACTCTTGGACCAGTCACTGGATGTCATCTGACAAGGGGAGGCCGCCAATTGTGAAATTCAGATTCGATTCATACTGCGCATAATGAAAGCTCATGGCCAGAGGTGTAATGTGGCAAAGCACCAAGATGCACTTCTCAGCCGTTGTCGAGAAAATCGACAGTTGAAAGAAACCGTTGCGGTGAAATACTCTCTACCATTAATAATTTTCTACAGCGTCGTGGCGCAGCGGTAACTGCTCGGGTTCGTAATCCGAAGGTCGCCGGATCGAATCTCGCGCCATGCGACCTTTTATTTTTTTTTTAGTATTTGTTTTTTGTAATTCAAATATATATATATATATATATATATATATATATATATATATATATATTTCCCGGCAATCAGTTGCAACAATTATGCATATAATAAGTTGTTGAAAGTCGTTTGTCGTGGAAAAACTGGCGACTTCGAACATCATTATCTTTTCCTCAAACAAAGTTGTATTTCACAAATGTTATTAATTGCCTTCATAATGTTAACCACGTATAGTTAACGGAAGACGTAGAAACGATATTCCGAAACGAATACGTATAGCGTAAGTCAAACGTTCGAATTAGAATAGAGACCCCACGAACACAAATTTGCTGTGGCAGGTATGAAATATAAACTCCGTTACTCGCTCGTTACACTTGAAGGACAGATGTTGAATGGGCCGAAACGAGCCACCGCATAACAGCGTAGTTGCCTGCTAACTTCGAAAGAAGGTAGATGCGTTCCCTAGCGCAACTTATAACATCGTCGAAAATCAGTGCGGACGGGAGAGCTTTGGTACACCCTGTTAAAAAAACGGAAAAATGGAGGCGGTACAATTGGAGAGCGATCCGCCTTCACCAACATGCGTAAGCAATTCATTAATAATATATATATATATATATATATATATATATATATATATATATATATTTCAATTATAAAAAACTAATAATAAAAAAGTTGCATGGCGCGAGATTCGATCCGGCGGCCTTCGGATTACGAACCCGAGCGCTTACCGCTGCGCCACGACGCTGTAGAAAATTATTGATCGTAGAGAGTGTTTCACCGCAACGGTTTCTTTTAACTGTCGATTTTCTCGACAACGGCTGAGAAGTGCATCTTGGTGCTTTGCCACATTACACCTCTGGCCATGAGCCTTTATTACGCGCAGTATGAATCGAATCTGAATTTCACAATTGGCTGCCTCCCCTTGTGAGTAATAAATCCTCCAGGGACATTTCTCCTCTTCTAAAGCTGCCCAAGTTGGTAATGTAACCGCAGCTAAATGAAGACCAGGGAGGCGTCGTGTACTGACGAATTGGGACCGTCGAGCGGTGGGAGGGCGGTTGTACAAAATCGCAAGGGCTCACCGGAAGGAATCGCATCCGAGCTACAAAGTGCTACCAGCAGTCCAGATAACACAATGCGTGCGTGTATGGGTATTACTAGGAGTAGGGTGCAGTGGTCAAGCAGCTGCTGAAAATCATTGTTATGCAACGCTTTGAGGTGGTGTTGAGAGTGACGTCATTGGACAGTGGATGAATAGAAACGAGTGATTTCCAACGATGGATCATGCTGCAGCCGGTAGCCGTCCGATGGAAAGGTTTGCGATTGCCAAACGTTACTCGCCATCACGTACAGTGCCAGCAGTAAAATACGGTGTTCTTCGTCGTTATGGTATGGTCAATTTATTTCTCCTAATAAAAAGTTAAATGTGGAAGGGTATGATCATGCTTAACAGCACAGAGTGCTACGCACAGTCCACGAACAATTGGAAGACGATGATAGTTTGTATGAGCCTGACAATGCACTCCGTCATGAGGCAGCACCTCTGAGGCAATGGTTCGTGGACAACAAAATTCCTGAGAAAAATGGATTTTTGTTTGTTTTTTATTACGTCCGTCTTAGTTGCACTGACATAAATTCAGCTGTAGTGATTAACACTTTGTGGCCCATTCTCAAACTACACCCTAGAATTACGAAGTATACGTCTTACAACAATGGTACATAAAGTACTTATGTACACATTACAGGTATTCATATGCTTATAGACATACCCTGCTATTAACAGCAATTATTCACATAATATAATGCCAAAAGGGATGAACAGCTTCCGTACAGCAAAGTATAGGCTGGGAACCAAGTAGCGTCATTGATCTTAGCCTATGTGTGTGTTGCAACTGACTTTCACAGCTAAACTAACAAATATTACCTACAGTAGTCAACAGGACGCCACTCTAGGTATCGTCTTCATACATACGCGCATAGGCTGTGATACGCACATGCGCGTTTCAATGAGGGCGACGCCTACAGTGGCGTCCTGTTACTACTGTAGGTAATATTTGTTAGTTTGGTTGTGTCAGTCAGTTGCAACACACACAAAGGCTAAGACCAATGGCGGTACGTGGTTCCCAGTCTATATTTTGCTGTAGAGAACCTGTTCATGCCCCTTGGCACTATATTGTGTGAATAATTGCTGTTAATAGCGGGGTATGTCAATAAGCATATGAGTACCTGTAATATAGAAATAAGTACGGTATGCACCCGTTACTGCAACACACGCTCTTCGTAATTTTAGGTGTGTAGTTTGAGAATGGGTGTGTCAGCCTGAAAGCAGTAACCCCTACAGTTGAGTTTATATCAATGCAATTGACACCTACGAAATAAAAATTATCCATTTTCCTCAGTACTGAACAGCTGTGGACCTACCATCCCGTGGCAGCATGCCTCGAATAAGCAAATGACTTTCCTGAAATAGACTGGCCTGCCCATAGTCCCGAACTGAACCCAATGGGACACCTTTGGTATTAGTTAGAATGCCAATTTCGCTCCAGATCCCAGCGTCCAACAACACTACCTTCTACAGTTTCGTTTCTTGGGGAGGAATGGACTGGAATTTCTCCACAGACCTGTGGGCACACCCAATATCAGTGTCCACTGATAGGTGTCAGTCACAGATAGCTTATATTATGTCCTTGTAGTGCAATAAAAATATTCATATTAAATCTGAATGAAATTTGGAAGTGTATAGGATGCGAAATCTAGTACAAAAAGTTGCAGCAAAAGCCGCTGTATCCCACCTGGGAAACTGAGCTTCGATGCCAGATACAAGTACGTGATCACATGGTGCTTCACTGCTATACCATGGGTCATGAATCGTGATGCCTGGCTGGTGCCGGCGTTCCCGATTCTCGGTAACCCATTACCGGATGTTTACAGTGTGTGTGAAATCAGGAGAACGTGCCGACCAGGGGAACAGTCGAACACCATATGTATCGAGGTAGGACGGAACAGCACGAACAACACATGGTGTTGCGTTCTCTTGTGGAAAGATAACCCCACGGAACCCTCGAATATAGGGTGCAGGTATGGGTCTTCATGCGTCAGAGATGTAACACCTGCTGTCCTAATTACCGGCTTTCCGACCCTACCACGACTGCATTGTGTACGCAAAATGTGTTCAAATGTGTGTGAAATCTTATGGAACTTAACTGCTAAGGTCATTAGTCCCTAAGCTTACACACTACTTAACCTAAATTATCCTAAGGACAAAGACTGTGCCCTAGGGAGGACTCGAACCTCCGCCCGGACCAGCCGCACAGCCAATGACTGCAGCGCCCAGACCGCTCGGCCAATCCCGCGCGGCTTGTGTCCGCAATGTCATCCCGTACCTTCATGTCAGATGCCGCGTCCTACGATGAAAAATACAATGTAGCAACGTTTTCTCCTCTCACAGCCTCCACCAGCGGATACGTGTGCAATACGCAGAGTCTGGAATCATCTGAAAACACGCCATTACTGTTTCCTGCGGTTATCGGGCCGTACCTGCGAAGGGTACGCAACGCCAGACAGCGACGGCGTCGCCTTTGAAACAGCGTCTATTTTGGCAACTCGGAACCGAGGGTTCAGCAAAGGATCGTTATTGCCAGTGGTTGAGTGTACCACTGGAAACTTGCAAGCTGTGTAAGACAGCCAGAAAGCGACGGGGTGCTGTGCTTGGGGTACCCTTCATTAGCCGTCCGTGTAGTGGCTTCGGCTGTGTTGTCCCTCCTGCCAGCGCAGCCGGGAGAAGCACACAGGCCGCCGCCGGCCGTGTGACAGTCGCAGGTGATGGATGAGCTCCGCCGCTTTCCGACAATCGACAAACAATTCCGGCGCTGTCCTGCGGCGAGACGCGCTGCCAAAGCGACTTCCGATAAACGGAATCTCATACTCGCTGCTGAGGGGCGTTTTTCGTCAGCACAGTGTCTGATGATACAGGCGCGGTGGCGGCTAATGTTCCAGCCTCATGTACGCATCACACCACGATGCTCCACTAGCTGAATAGGTGTTTGTTTTCATACAGTACACCTGCGTGTTTCCATTTTCAGACATTTTCATTGCTGGAATAGATTTGCGGCTGAGGTTATTTTCCAATACGCTGAGGAGACATTCCACAAAATGAGTTACCATTTTAACGATATCCAGTAGCTGAAATACGAGTAAACAACGATCCTTTCCATAAATCTGTGCTCCTGGAACTCCAGGAAACTCGTTGTACAAAATGTCTTTCAGATACCTTTTTAACGTATTCCCATCCGCCCGTCGCCCAAACACACTCCTGCCAACAAACCACCCAGTAGAGATGTTTGTAGAGTCAATCACTGCACGCTACGGTTGCTATTATATTTGAAGGCGGATTAATTTATTTATTTTCGGTGTTCTCACTCACTGTGGTTGCACTACACAAAATTTGGGCCAAACAGGAACAGCGAAAGGGGTGCCCTTCAGCTCGTATATTCGAAAAAAACGCAAAATCCCATTAAAATCGTACCGAATTTTTATCTCAAAACTGTCGCTGATAAGTAATTCATTAACTAACGAACATTACTTTCAAATTAATTATTAATATTGCTCTATCAACTTTTCAGTGTTTATGGTGTCATATCTTCTGAACCATGTGTAGCACAATGATATATTTTGCAGCTACCTTCAGTGATCTACGTATATACCGTCTGCAAACTGTGTGCGAATATAATTAGTGCTACAGAAATGATGAATTAAAACGGCAAGGTTAGTACTGAACTTTTACATCGTGAACAGCGAAAATGTAGTAAGAGAAATTTTTTTCCATTCCTTCTTCTGTAGGGGGATGTTTGTGAGAAGTGGTCCCAAAAAGGTTTCAAATTATGTGTCATGTCTGTTGGAAGTCGCTAAGAGATGAATATAGTCTTCTGTCGCGCGGGGTAGCCGCGCCGTCTCAGGCGCCTTGTAACGGTTCGCGCGGCTCCGCCCGTCGGCGGCTCGAGTCCTCGCAAGGGCATAGGTGTCTGTGTTGTCGTTAGCGTAAGTTAGTTTAAGTTAGATTAAGGAGTGTGTAAGACTAGGGACCGATGACCTCTGCAATTTTTTTTTATTTGGCTCTTAGCACTATGGGACTTAACTTCTGAGATCATCAGTCCCCTATAACTTAGAACTACTCAGACCTAACTAACCTAAGGACATCACACACATCCGTGCCCGAGGCAGGATTCGAACCTGCCAATATAGCGGTCGCGCGGTTCCAGCAGTTTGGTCTCATAGGAACTTACCACTTCGTAATTTGCGCGCCGTGAGTTACATTGCTTGGAGACATATGCGCCGTTTCTAACTTCAATATGTGAGTCATTACGTTAAACCTTTAACGTAAGATTATAGCTCTTAAGAAACAGATTATGAGAGGATTTTAAATTTTTAAATTGGGCCGAAAATTATATGTAATACTGAAAATCACATTTTTGTTGCCCCTGGAAGTGACAAATGGGTGGGATGACTGTCCTATCTTTTCAGTAATATATTAACAATACAAACTATAGAACTACTTTGGATAACGCTGGTTGGAGAAATGTTATGAGAATATCGCATTGCCTTGAGGTTGTTGCGATATGGATGGAATACGCCCGAGAGAGATGTCTCGGCGCGGTGGGCATGAAAACGGATTACAGATGAACATAAAATCAACAGAATCGCATATTGACGGAAATGTCTCGAGCCCTTCGGACTGGAAGGTGAAAATTCCTTGACTTCCTTGTGACTGTCGACAAATAGTTGGTGCCCCACTACATCCCTGACACCATGACACAGTCACTGCAGTAGCGATATTCCTTCATATTATCAGCGAAAAAAATCGGCCTAAAATTTGGCTTCCTTCTCTAGGGACCATAAAGGCGTTCTCATCATTGAATTTTTTCCCCAGTGGGAAGTACTTAATTGACCAATCATGTGCTGCCCATAAAATTATATGACTCTAATGAGAACAAACTTTCTAGCGAATTAAACATTTGCTTGATAATGGCTGCAATGTGAAAACGTCGTAGTGCATTAAAGAAAAACAAAATGGAAATGAAGAACGGTCGATACAAGAAACTCATGGGTATCAATAAGAACTTGTAAGTTTTTCCTAAATGTATTGGCTTTTCGATTTTTAAATAACTTAGTAGTCTCTGTAGCTTCAATATTGCTGCGTCTGTTGTGAACAAATGTTTGTACATGGTCGGGGAGATGGAAAAAGGTTGTTACATACGGCTTATAACGACAATGCATAGGAGGTCGAGCGGTCAGGACTTCTACGTGGGCATCCAGGGCTGCCGTTAAATGGCAGAACAAAAAATTAGGTAAAATGAAGAGAATTTATTTCAATGTACGGTATACAAGGGGTGCGCCTAGGGAGGAAGTTACCAGGATTAGGCCAGTTCAGGATGACGAACAACTAATTGAAATGGGGAACGGAAGGGGAGGCGGTTCATGTTAACTGATGTCGGTGGCCGGTCATGGAACGCCGAGCCAGAGGCTATCCCTCCCAAGCTGCGCGGCCCGAGGCGCCTTGCCAGGGTTCGCACGACTCCCCCTGTCCGAGGTTCGAGTCCTCCTTCGGGCATGGATGTGTGTGCTGTCTTTAGCGTAAGTTAGTTTAAGATAGATTAAGTAGTGTGTAAGCTTAAGGACCGATGACCTCAGCAGTTTGTTCCCAAAGGACTGACCACAAATTTCCAATTTCCAAAGACGTCCTTTCTGCTCGGGGTTTGGATCACAGAGAGCAAAGCAACTGTGTTCTGCACTGTATCCCACAGACGCTATTGTCTAAAACCGATGGTGTGAATTCGTTAGCAGTTTCAGCTGACGGCTCAAGGCGTCTCTTGTCAGCAGCTTTAACTGGACAGAACTGCATCGGTACTCAAAGGAAGGCAACTTGTGTCACGTAGGCACTACGGAAGTTGCTCTGGGGAAAAAGTTGTACTTATAAAGATTTGATTGGGAACTTTGAAATAAAATTTTTTAGGAGGGGTAGGACGTCAAAAATTATGTACCCGTGGTCTATGGGTAGCGTCTTTGATTCATAATCAAAACGTCTTCGGTCCCCAGGTTCGATCCCCGCCACTGCCTAAATTTTGATAAATAATCAGCATTGCCGGCCGAAGACTTCCGGCATAAGAAGTCAGCCTCATTCCGCCAACGGCCTTGTCAAAGAGGGCGGAGGAGTGGATAGAGGTTCAGGGCACTCTCTTGTCCTAGGGGTGGGAAATTGCCCCTAAAGGCGGAAGAATCAGCAATGATCAACGACATGAGGATGCAGAAGGCAATCGAAACCACTGCATTAAAGACACGTAACGTGTATCCACAGGACATGTGGCCTGTATTTGAAGAAGTGTCATGATGATCTCTCCATTGGCAAAAGATTCCGGAATAGTCCCTCATTCGGATCTTCGGGAGGGGACTGCCAAGGGGGAGGTTACCATGAGAAAAAGATTGAATAATCAACGAAAGGATAACGTTCTACGAGCCGGGGCGTGGAATGTCAGAAGCTTGAACGTGGTAGGGAAACTAGAAAATCTGAAAAGGGAAATGCAAAGGCTCAATCTAGATATAGTAGGGGTCAGTGAAGTGAAGTGGAGGGAAGACAAGGATTTCTGGTCAGATGAGTATCGGGTAATATCAACAGCAGCAGAAAATGGTATAACAGGTGTAGGATTCGTTATGAATAGGAAGGTAGGGCAGAGGGTGTGTTACTGTGAACAGTGCAGTGACCGGGTTGTTCTAATCAGAATCGACAGCAGACCAAACCGACAACGATAGTTCAGGTATACATGCCGACGTCGCAAGCTGAAGATGAACAGATAGAGAAAGTGTATGAGGATATTGAAAGGGTAATGCAGTATGTAAAGGGGACGAAAATCTAATAGTCATGGGCGACTGGAATGCAGTTGTAGGGGAAGGAGTAGAAGAAAAGGTTACAGGAGAATATGGGCTTGGGACAAGGAATGAAAGAAGAGAAAAACTAATTGAGTTCTGTAACAAGTTTCAGCTAGTAGTAGCGAATACCCTGTTCAAGAATCACAAGAGGAGGAGGTATACTTGGAAAAGGCCGGGAGATACGGGAAGATTTCAATTAGATTACATCATGGTCAGACAGAGATTCCGAAATCAGATACTGGGTTGTAAGGCGTACCCAGGAGCAGATATAGACTCAGATCACAATATAGTAGCGATGAAGAGTAGGCTGAAGTTCAAGACAATAGGCAGGAAGAATCAATACGCAAAGAAGTGGGATACGGAAGTACTAAGGAATGACGAGATACGTTTGAAGTTCTCTAACGCTATAGATACAGCAATAAGGAATAGCGCAGTAGGCAGTACAGTTGAAGAGGAATGGACATCTCTAAAAAGGACAATCACAGAAGTTGGGAAGGAAAACATAGGTACAAAGAAGGTAGCTGCGAAGAAACCATGGGTAACAGAAGAAATACTTCAGTTGATTCATGAAAGGAGGAAGTACAAACATGTTCCGGGAAAATCAGGAATACAGAAACACAAGTCGCTGAGGAATGAAATAAACAGGAAGCGCAGGGAAGCTAAGACGAAATGGCTGCAGGAAAAATGTGACGACATCGAAAAAGATATGATTGTCGGAAGGACAGACTCAGCATACAGGAAAGTCAAAACAACCTTTGGTGACATTAAAAGCAACGGTGGTAACATTAAGAGTGCAACGGGAATTCCACTGTCAAATGCAGAGGAGAGAGCAGATAGGTGGAAAGAATACATTGAAAGCCTCTATGAGGGTGAAGATTTGTCTGATGTGATAGAATAAGAAACAGGAGTCGATTTAGAAGAGATAGGGGATCCAGTATTAGAATAGGAATTTAAAAGAGCTTTGGAGGCCTTACGGTTAAATAAGGCGGAAGGGATAGATAACATTCCATCAGAATTTCTAAAATCATTGGGAGAAGTGGCAACAAAACGACTATTCACGTTGGTGTGTAGAATATGTGAGTCTGGCGATATACCATCTGACTTTCGGAAAAGCATCATCCACACAATTCTGAAGACGGCAAGAGCTGACAAGTGCGAGAATTATCGCACAATCAGCTTAACAGCTCATGCATCGAAGCTGCTTACAAGAATAATATACAGAAGAATGGAAAAGAAAATTGAGAATCCGCTAGGTGACGATCAGTTTGGCTTTAGGAAAAGTAAAGGGACGAGAGAGGCAATTCTGACGTTACGGCTAATAATGGAAGCAAGGCTAAAGAAAAATCAAGACACTTGGAAATAAAAGAAAGGTTCATGAGTGAAATTAAAATACAAGGTGAAAGGATATCAATGATACGATTCGCTGATGACATTGCTATCCTGAGTGAAAGTGAAGAAGAATTAAATGATCTGCTGAACGGAATGAACAGTCTAATGAGTACACAGTATGGTTTGAGAGTAAATCGGAGAAAGACGAAGGTAATGAGAAGTAGTAGAAATGAGAACAGCGAGAAACTTAACATCAGGATTGATAGTCACGAAGTCATTGAAGTTAAGGAATTCTACTACCTAGGCAGTAAAATAACCAATGACGGACGGAGCAAGGAGGACATCAAAAGCAGACTCGCTATGGCAAAAAAGGCATTTCTGGCAAAGAGAAGTCTACTAATATCAAATACCGGCCTTAATTTGAGGAAGAAATTTCTGAGGATGTACGTCTGGAGTACAGCATTGTATGGTAGTGAAACATGGACTGTGGGAAAACCGGAACAGAAGAGAATCGAAGCATTTGAGATGTGGTGCCATAGACGAATGTTGAAAATTAGGTGGACTGATAAGGTAAGGAATGAGGAGGTTCTACGCAGAATCGGAGAGGAAAGGAATATGTGGAAAACACTGATAAGGCGAAGGGACAGGATGATAGGACATCTGCTAAGACATAAGGGAATGACTTCCATGGTACTAGAGGGAGCTGTAGAGGCAAAAACTGTAGAGGAAGACAGAGATTGGAATACGTCAAGCAAATAATTGAGGACGTAGGTTGCAAGTGCTACTCTGAGATGAAGAGGTTAGCACAGGAAAGGAATTCGTGGCGGGCCGCATCAAACCAGTCAGTAGACTGATGACAAAAAAAAGGACGTCAAACGAGGCGACTTGGAGCAGGAGAAGCACCACAGGACATTTTAATTTCCACTGTCTATACTTTTACAAGTAGATTCATAACACTTTGTCAGCATGTCCAGGAAGGATTCAGGATTCACACTTGTAGCAGAAGAAGTTCAAAAACATAATAAAATAATTTTTTTACACGTGAAATTTCATCATTTTTTCAGTTACTATTGGCAGCATTTGTTGCCATAGGTACACTTTTCTTCATAAGTAAGAGAGATTCTTCGATGAATTTTGCACAGAATACAAACCATACTTACAAATGTCTAAAACTCTATAATCTATTTAATTTATGAAAAAGTGAATGAGCTGTTACGTTTTAAACTTTGCGTAAAGAAAAAATCAAATTTTGTAGTTAATTATCTCAATTTTTACCACAGTTTTTAATAGATTTTAAAAATTGTAGAGTTTCATACACCTGTAAGTATGGTTTGTATGCTGTGCAAATTTCATCAAAGAATCTCTCTTACTTGTGAAGAAAAATGTACCTGTAGCAACAAATGCAGCCAACAGTAAGTAAAAAAATGATGAAATTTCATATCGAAAAAAATTTATTTTGTTGTGTTTTTGCACTTCCATTGCTAAGAGTGTGAATCCTGAATCCTTCCTGGTCATGCTGATAAAGTTTTATGAATTTATTTGTAAAAGTATAGAGAGTAGAAAATAAAATGTCCTGTGGAGCCTCTCCTGCTCCCAGTCAGCCGGTTTGATGTCCTACCCCCCTTAAACCAATTCCCTAAAATATTCCTTGACTGGCTACCACCCTGTACAGATTTTCATGTGACAGTGCATTCTTTTTATAAAAGAAATAGGGAAGTGAAATTTAGTTTTTGGATAACCTTCGAATCAATGTAGCGGCAGAGCCACCTCCTGCAGGCAAGACATTCGAGACTGGCAGCGTGTTCGACGCACGCAGAGACGCAACTGCCGGTGCCCGGCCACGCGCCGTCCTCGCTTTTGTTCGACTCGTGCCTCCGGTCGCCGTACCGGAGGAGAGCAGGGACCCGGCAGGCCCGCGCCTCTGTCTCCGTGGCACGCGGAAATTGTGCCTCTTTTGATTACCGCCGGCGCGACCGGGCCGGCGCGACGGCAGAATGGCGCGCTAACGAACGCGCCGGCGGGCAATTAGAGCGCCGCTACCTGCAGCGCGGCGCCGGCCAGCGGGCAGCCTAAATGGCAGGCGCCGTGCCGCTGCCTCTGCCGGCCGATGCGATGGCAAGACTGATTGCGAGCCACTTTCTGTGGCGCTCGCTACCCGTGGAAAGCGAGCAAGGGAAAGCGGGAAAACAAATCCGGACAAAAAAGTATTGGGGGTCCGAGGCACGGCAGGGCACTCGCACACTCGAATATGCCGCGATTCACTGACTCTTTCCGCGGGCACTCGCTCTGAATACGTTTATCGCAGTGTGTTCTGTATATTCCAGCTAACAGTCTTATTTCTCGAATGGTCTCGTCACATTTGTTTCTGACTATTTCGCGTTGTGTGTGCAGACCACTGCCCAATGATTTTCATACCGTTAATTTTTTTATGCTACTGTCACGTTCAGTCAGTGAAAAGTAGATGACAAGAAAACGAGGTTCATTTGGAAACATTTTCATATATGCCCATTGACTTTCCCATCGTTTTTTTATTGATACTATTGGGTTATTCAAAATGAACAGTGACATTCACTCAGTGGAAAGTAGACGACAAGAAAACGATGTTCATTTGGGAAGCTTTTGTTTCACTTCACGAGCTGGAAAAAGACAAAGAAAGACGGCAGCGAAATACAAACAGCAGAGATGGATTTAATCAATGTAGTAGTGTTAATGAGTAAATGACTGAATACAGAAATAGGTGGAAACGAGATTTGAATAGAAGGGAGTTGAAAGGTCAAAAAAAAAAAAAAAAAAGAAGAAGAAGAAAACCGAACTACGACCTTCTGAAACGAAGGAAAGACGGAAGTTGACCGAAGGAAACGATGAACATAAACTTCGCGTAGACAGAACAGGCAGCTGCCAGTCCTTGCAAGACGAGGGCATTGCAAAAATAGATGCGTTCTATTCTACAGGTTAAATATCAACAGATTTCAAGCAGAACTATAAAAATTGATTGATGAAACTCAGTACTCAAATCTTTGCGAGTTCATCGCATTCCTTGAGAGCCTTGCACAGGAACGCATAATTTATTGTATACAGGCCAGGGTAAATACGGTGTTTATCAGACACAACTGGTTCCATTACGGCATTTCAGGTCCATCTATCACGCAGACGACGTTCCTTTTTAATACACAAACACGTTTCAGTACTATTCCGCTATCATCAGTGGAAACTTGTAATCAGTTCCTGTTTTCTAAAACGGTATGTTCTATAGGAGCATATTAATATTTTTTTGTTTTTGTTGGATGTGGCCGGCAAGTTAGTTTTGGACACTGCGGAACGGGCGCCACCAACCGCAGCTGCTGAAAATAGCGGCGAACCAGGCTGAGAGAACTTTTTTTCTGTACTGTAGAATTTGCCAGATGTCAATCAGCAATAAGTGTGCAAGAGCTTTCCGTGGCAAGTTTCACAAACTATCATCACTTAACAACATCACATTGAAGTATAACAAGAAATCCAGAAGTATGGCTGGCTTTGCGGCGAACGTTCGGACCTCCTGGTGTGTTGGAACAGACAGTGGACCGTATGTATGGTTGTATGGTTTGACAATTACGACGTCGAAAGCAAATTAATCATCAGTGAAAGTGCCACATTTCATCTTTCTGGTAAGGTCAACCGAGGCAACACACGCTTATGGAAGACAGAGAATCCGTATGTCACGGTGGAACACATCTGGCATTCCGACAAAGCTAACGCATTTTGTGCCCCGCCCAAAAAGAGAAAGTGTACGGAGTCTTCGTCTTCGCCGAGAGAGGTGTCTACAGAACCACGTATTTCGACATGCTGCAATTGGGGACCTTGTTGATGCTTCTTGTTATGTTCTGTTAAAAGAATATGGCGATACTGATAGTAGAATTGATGAAAAGTAGCGTGACCTCTTATTTCCAGTTAAGAGGCTCATTTAGTCTTACCTGCTAAGTTATTGGTGTCTCCACCATGGCCAGCATCGGACTCCATTTCGTCTAGCAGCGGTTTCCGATAGCTAAATGAGTTGTTCTAGGAGGCAACAGAGGATTTCAACAGACGAGAAGTCCGACAATCTGATAAAAACGTGCATATGTCGTTCCAAAGAAAACACATAGTAATGCGAGGTAGCTCATTACAGCGTATTAGATCGCAGTCTTTGGAACAGTGTATGATTGAATAAAAGGTCTCTAGCATGTAGACCATACATTTCCGGACATGAGTTCATTACACTTTTTTTGTTCCGTATCCTCTTATCGACCAATCCCTAGAGTTTGCCCAAGATGGAAAAAATCAACCTGCGTTGTCATTATCTTTAATGAGACGGCTCTTACTACGCAATTACGACTTAACCACATACAGTTCGTTAACCTAGTCTGAAAGACTGAAAGAGGCAAAAGAAAAATGTAACTGCAAACGTTTTGATAACTTGTCCATCCTCTGATCAAAGGGAGAGTGTACCCAGAGATTCGTCGACTGATTAATAGTCGCGAGAATTGAATAAACTGGAGTCCACGCAGGGAAAGTGCAAAGTACTCTCATGAAAGCGGGGCTAATTTCCTCGGGCCCGACGATTGAGATGCAAGACGTTGTACGTATTTCTACGTATTCAGGACCGAAATATTCGTGGTAGTAATTCAATGACTGTGAAACAGCGCTAACTCGAGCTGTGACGTCCATGGCTGCTATCATGAACAGTAAAGATGTACATAGACACACAAACTGCGGCAACACCTGCACTAGTAAAGATCACGAAACGACTCCAACCAAGAACTGCAAACTAGTGAGGAAGAGAGGGCCCCTCCTGTCAGTTTTTTTTTACGGAGGGCACTTCATCTGAGGCGTCCACCGGCAGAAAGAGACCCCGTGGCCAACTTAAACAAGGCGAAAGTTAGGATTTCATCCGGCCGGTAAAGAGTAGTCTCGGTATAAAGAGATTGGGGTTCCTGGAGTGGCGGCAGTTCTGCGAAACAGCGGAACGGACAAGTGTGCCTGCGCAGCGAAGAGGCCGTGGCATTGCATTCAAAGTAACGGCTCGACCAGCCTTTGTGACTAGTCGCATTCAAAGTAACGGCTCGACCAGCCTTTGTGACTAGTCGGCATGTTGCGAATTATTATGAATAATTAGACCAAAGCTCGAAAAATTACTCTGTCCCGACGAGACAGCAGTCCTCTGATTAGGCAAGGATACTTTGTTTGAAAGCATTTAACAAACGCTTAATTTCATTGACTTTCGTAATATTATTCAGATTGATTCAAGACAGACAAGGTGATTTTTTTCCACCGTATACAAACTCTAGAGACTGATTGATGAGAGGATATGGAACAAAAAAGGTGTAATGAACATATCCCCGGAACTGCATGGTTTCCATGCTAGAAACCATGTATTCAGTTATACTTTGCTACAGAGTGTGCGGTCTAATACGCACTGTACCATGCAACCACAGTTACAGTTTCCATGGTTTCCTCCTACGTCATGGCCTAGCGCCCTCTTCAAGTCAAGAGCTTGGCGACATGGAGTTTACTTACGGAAAGGCATATGGCAACGGGCTGCAAGTAGCAAGGTTGTATCAGGAGACCTATCCCCACCGACAACAACCAACTCCTTATTTGGGACAGGGTCGTGTCAGGAAGGAGGAAATCATGAAGGACGTACCCGAAATATTCGGACACCAGACTTGGAGGAAAATTAACACTATGGAAGGCGACCGCCGAGTCAGTACCAGGCAGTTGGTCCGCCAGTGCAGGCTAACAAGGCGACCGTATGGAACATTTTTCCGCGACGGTCGATACTACCCTTATGATTTACGCCGAGTGTAGGGCTTACTAGCGACAGACTTTCCACATCGGGAGCAGTTTTGTCAGTGGTTTCTTCACCAAGCAACCACGATTCCGAGGTTTCTGTCATCCATCCTATTCACGGATGTGGCCACGTTTACTGGTAGTCATCTGTGGGGTAATATGGAGAACTTCCATGGTATGGTAACAGCGAATCATCAGCATCGGTGCATCCGTAATAATTGGCGACCGTATTTTGGGACCAGTCTTCCTTCACCGTCATCTAACAGGCCGGAACTACCGGCGTTTCTTGCGGGTGACTTTGCCTCCGCTGCTGGAAGTGCCACTGATGAAGGGTTACGTGGCATGACGGTGCTCCAGCCCACTTCGCCGTTAACGTCCGGACGCGTCTCAACCCTGTCTTTCGTAGTCGATGGATCGGACGAAGGGGTGCAGTTGCATGGCCTGTTCGTTCACCGGATCTCAACTCGTGCGATTTGTGATTAAGGGGCCATCTCAGAAGTATCGCGTATGCAGAGCCCATCCTAGATGTGGAGACACTGGAGCAGCGTATTCAAGCTGCCTTTGACGCTGCTCCGATGCAGCCTGGTCGAAGTGAACGTGTGAGACAGAATACGCCACGGCGCGTACACGCATGTGTTGAGGCACATGGAACCATTTTCAGTACATACTGTAACTGTGGCTGCATAGTACAGAGCGTATTAGACCGCAATCTCTGTAACAGTGTGTGATTGAGTAAGTGGTCTCTAGCATGGAAGCCATGCATTTCCGGACAAGAGTTAATTAAACTATTTTTGTTCCGTAGTGTTGTGTACGTAGTTCCGCGTAGTCAGCGCGTACACAACTTTCCCACTAGAGCGCGCCCTGCTAACCACAACAGCGCAGGTGCAGCGCTCGTCCGTCTCCGCACTGCGAGATGGCGTTGCCATAGAGACGGACCAAATTCTGCTTCCGCCGATCCCCGTATTAATATGTAACGCAGTCAATGAGATCGCTGCTAACGTAGAGCATTTTCTCCTCGCGGATCACACTCGTGCAGTGATACATGAACGCGTGAGGTATTATAATGAGTACACAGACCTCCGATTAGTCAGTCTGCAATTGTCTGCACCAGTCTGTACCAGTCTGTACGAGTTCTACATTTGTCTGTACCAGTCTATAGTCAAGTTTCAGTCTGCGCCTAATAAGATTACCATATTCCTGTACATAGCCATGAAGATAAATGTATAGACACTTTTGTCAAGTATCAGAGATATATGTGAGAATAAGACTAACGTACCAATACCAAAGGAACTTCAGATTGTCAATTGTAAATAGCATCCAGAATCAAGTTAAGTAATTTAATGCTTGTTATTATTTTAATAAATGTGTGTAAAAATTAATCAAGTTCTGTTTAAAGTTGGTCACCGTCAATCTGCTACTCTAAGCGTGCAAGTGGCGTTTCTATCGTCTGACCTAACGGCAGAAGATAAACACGCCACGATAAGACCACGAGACATATTGCTGACACTGGCCTAATTCGTTAGAGCGACAAGTCAAATAATCTGATGGTGTGTGTACTGAAGGTCTTACAGTACGCACACCACACGTAGCCTCTTATCGACCAATCTCTAGAGTTTTTCCAAGATGGAAAAAATCACCCTGTATATGCAGAGCGTTGTCGCTATCTTTAATGAGACGGCTCTTACTTCACAATTGTTATAGACGGACTCATATTCCCACAATGTAGTCTGAAAGTACGGTTGTCGTTAGAGCCTCGAAAGCAGACGACGATTGGAAGAGGTTCATTACGAGCGCTGTTGGCAGGCGCTCCGTCCACAGCGTACTGCAGTGCGGCGCCAGTGCAGGGCGGCGTCCAGGGTGCAGTGTGGCCAGAGAGTTAGGGGCGCCGTTAGCCGCCACAGATAACCGCCGTCCCGCAGCGCCGCGGCGCTTCTTGCGCGACGCCACGGCTCGACAAAAGGGCGTCCCTCTGCTCTCCCGCGTGTGGCGCAGCCGGCACACCGTCCTCTGGGGGGATGCCGTCCTACTTCCCGGTAACGTCCAGCCACCAGATGCGGCTCTATTCACTGCACGCGACGGCGAGGCAAGTACGCTATACAGAACAGACAAGTGCTAGCGGCGTGCACTGTGCCCTCTGGAGCAGACGGGTCGCACACATCTCACAAGACTTCCTGCAAACGTGACGTCATTCTGATGCCACACGCAGTACTGACAATTGATGCGGCAGGTACCGCATTCATCTTGGTATCTTTAGACGTTCTGTATTATAATTTGCAGTACGTAGTTTAAAACTATTGGTACACTAAAAACTGACCACAAACATGTCCACGACCGCTACGGTCGCAGGTTCGAATCCTGCCTCTGGCATGGACGTGTGTGATGTCCTTAGGTTAGTTAGGTTTAAGTAGATCTAAGTTCTAGGGGACTTATGACCACAGCAGTTGAGTCCCATAGTGCTCAGAGCCATTTGAACAAACATGTCACCATTATCATTAAATGTCAGTTAATAACGCATCAGTGATATGATCCTTCACCGAGCGAGGTGGCGCTGTGGTTAGCACACTGTACTCGCATTCGGGAGGACGACGGTTCAATCCCGCGTCGGGCCATCCTGATTTAGGTTTTCCGTGATTTCCCTAAATTGCTCCAGGCAAATGCCGGGATGGTTCCTTTGAAAGGGCACGGCCGACTTCCTTCCCCATCCTTCCCTAATCCGATGAGACCGATGACCTCGCTGTTTGGCCTCTTATCCCTAACAACCCAACCCAACCCCCATATGATCCTTCAAGAGACACTATAATAATCGAGACAGGAGACGAAAATCACATAACCAAGCGCTAATGTCGTGGTTTACGGAGTCGATAAATGTAGGTTCGCATCCCGATAAATGATAAGATTTTTTGTGTAATCATTTTTAGGCAACGGCCTTGCAGCAGTGGATACCGAAGTTAAGCGCTGTCGGGCGTGGTCGGCACTTAGATGGGTGACCATCCAGCAGCCATGCGCTGCTGCCCTTTTTCGGGGTGCACTCAGCCTCGTGATGCCAATTGGGGAGATACTGGACCGAATGCTAGCGGCTCCGGTCAAAGAAAACCATCATAACGACCGGGAGAGCAGTGTGCTGACCACACGCCTCTGCTATCCGCATCCTCAACTGAGGATGACACGGCGGTCGGATGGTCGCGATGGGCCACTTGTGGCCTGAAGACGGAGTACTCCTTTTGCTTTTATCATTTTTAACACATCTGAGAACTTTCTTGTGAATTTAATGTAAGTATGTTCAGCAATATTCGATGTTATTTACATTTTTGACTGATTAGAGAACGAAGGCGTCACCCTGCTGTCAATCCGAAACAAGATCCTCTTGCGAGTAATTCTAAGTAGGATAAAAGCGTATGTAGACAAAATAATAAGAAGAGAACAAGGAGGATTCAGAAGAGGTCGCCCTTGCATTGATCGGATAAACACCTTAATACCAATCGCTGTTTCACATGCTATTTGCAAACTTCGACAGTATAATTAGAACAAACATATGGAGCTCACTGGAAGGTTTCGGAATTCCCAAGAAATTAATTGCGCTTGTCAAGTGTGTGTATGAAAACTACACGCTCCACATTGAACATCATGGTCTGCTTTCAGATCCAGTTGCAGTGAAAACAGAAGTTAAGCAAGGCTGCACGCTCTCACCGATACAGTTCAAGACAGTACTGAATACTCTAACGACACAAGCAGCTGATAGAGTGAGAGGAATAAAATGGAGCATTGGAACACACCTATTAACACCTAGATTTCTCAGCTGACCTTCCCCTTCTATCCCACAGCCTCAGCGACATGGAACAGAAACTAGAAAATATGTCGACCGCGCTTTTACTTAACAGACTGTATTTCCGCTGCTGCTTCGGTTCGGCACGCTTCTTGAATGGATGTTAGCAGCTGTGGATTCCAGTGGGCGACGATCTCCGTCATGTTTAAAATATGGCGCAAGATGCGGAATTCTAATCAGTGACTGATTTCATCTTTTTCCACTATCGTATCAATTGTGATACGCGAACCTAGAACACCATTTCTTTTGCGATTCCATACTGATAACAGTGAAATGATCTGCCACTTCGTTCTTCTTCATCAAAACCATTTTGACCTCCAGTTTTCTAAAAATTGACATGAAGCCAAACTTAATTTCGCGACATTCGTAAATCTTTGTGCTTAAGGTGCAGCTATTGGCAGAAGTCCATTGTGGACCGTAACTATCGTATGGCAGTGACACTTCGTAGATGTTCTGATGAGTTTGTATGGAACCAATTTACACCGGAAGAAATTTAGTTCCAGATTCGGTCACCAAGTGTAAATCTGGCCCTGCGAAAGCAAGAAAGACGTATAGAAATGTTTCAATACGTGTTAGGTTAGGAACGGAATGTTTACATCAAACAAGTGAGAAAGGCATAAGTTGACTTTATTATTAACCGCCGCCTACAAAGTTTGCTCAATATGAGCCCTGGGGGCGTCGATGTAGTGCTGTACAAAGCCATACTTGCCCATGGTAGACAAAATATAGACTACTTTTTTCCAGTGTAAGTCTGTTCTGCGTTACATTACCGTATGTAACAGGTTTCTCTGTCATTTGATAATTACATGTCACACTGGACACCGTCAGTACCAGGTGTACCGGTATTATATCAGCATTTTTTTGTGAAAATGAAACGCTAATTTTGAATTGAAAAGTGAAAACATTTTATTCAAAGTAGCGACAATTGCTGTCTATACATTTTGACCACCTTTCTGGCAATTTGTGGACACCACGCCAATAGAAATGTTCGTCTTTTAATGCAAACCAATTGGACACCCAAGTTTCGACTTCTTCGTAGGAATCGAAGTGTTCCTCCGCCAATGCGTGTCCCATTGATCAAAACAAATGGTAGTCGGAAGGGGCCAAGTCTGGTGAATACGGGGGGTGGGATATCAGCTCCCAGCCAAGTGTTTTGATTGTATCCTGAACCAGTTTTGCTTTGTGTGCAGGTGCATTGTCGTGAAAAAAAACTAATTTGCCATGTCTTCTGGCCCATTCTGGTCTTTCTTCGATCAATGCATAGTTCAAATTGATCATTTGTTGTCTGTAGCGATTAGTATTCCCAGTTTCACCGGGTTTTAGAAGTTCATCATACACCACACCTTTCTGATCCAGCCAAACACAGATCATTGTCTTCTTACCAAATCGATCTGGTTTTGCAGTCGATGTTGATGGTTGTCCCGGATTAACCCATAATTTTTCCCGTTTAGGATTCATAAAATAAATCCACTTTTCACCGCCAGTAACAATTCGATGCAAAACTGATTTTCTTTCATGTCTTTGAAGCAAAATTTGACAAACGGTTTTTCGGTTTTCCATCTGTCTTTCATTAAATTCATGTGGCACCCATTTTCCACACTTTTGAATCTTTCCCATAGCTTTCAAACGATCAGAAATTGTTTGTTGTGCAACATTTAGCATTGCTGCCATTTGCTTTAGACTCAAAGTATCATCTTCATCCAATATTGCTTGCAATTCGGCGTCCTCGAAATTGTTGGTAGTCTTCCACGATCTTCATTTCCTACATCAAAATCATTATTTCTGAACCGTTGAAACCATCTTCTGCATGTTGCTTCTGATAGAGCATGATCACCATATGCCTCGACAAGCATGCGATGCGACTCTGCAGCATTTTTTTTTTTTTCAAATGAAAACAAAAAATTAATGCTTTCCGCAAATCATCACTTTCTGGTACAAAATTCGACATAGTTAACACAATTAAAACATATGATGTTGTTTGTTCCATGACTTGATGCATACTAAATATCTTTGATAGATGTCATACCAACCATACAAAAAAAAATTAAGGCTCGTTCACAACAAATGTTCCCTATCGACACATTTGTATCTTAACGCTCATTTCATACCGGTACACCTGGTAGCTTCACCTTAATTATACCGATCCCATTAATTTGTTGCTTCAAGACTGCCTAAAAAATGTACTACTCACACTACTTAGCACTTCGAACATCATGATGTCTAAAATATGCCAAATAATGCACATTATTTCATCACATGATAAAAAGATTATAAAAAGATTATTAAAAAAAATTTTGCTGCAGCCTACGAGGGCGTGCCGAAAATAAGTACTTCCGAATTTTTTATTTGAAAACTTTAAATCTTTATAAATAATACAAACATTAAGATTCTACATCTTTTATTCTTCATGTTTACATATTTGCAGTCGTCTGCCTATAAAGGGCTCCGAATCGTAGCGTATAATATGACATGTGCAGTGTAACTACGTTGGTGTGTAAGGAAGTGTTTTGCAATCGAGTTTCAAATTCGAGAAATTCGTCCACGCGCGGACCACCCTCCCCTCCAACATAGCAATGCCAGATCACACGCGAGCGCTACGACATCTGCAACAATCCGACGCATTGTGTTCACTGTCATCGATAATCCTCCGTAAAATCCCAACTTGGCCTCATCCGATTTTCACTGTTTTCCACAAGTTAACACCTTCGAGGACATCACTTCGATAGTGATGGAGCGGTGAAAGCAGAGTCAGACATTCTACATTGACGGTACCAACAAACTGGTCTCTCGTTAGGAGAAATGTGTTCGCCGCTTGGGTGACAATGTTGAGAAATAAGTAGGTAGACATAGAGAATAAAGATGTGGAATGTTAATATCATTTGTTTTATTTAAAAAGCTGTAAGATTTATCAGGTAAAAAGTTGGCAGACATTACTTTTTAGCACGCCTTCGTACATTTGAACTTTGTCATTGTAGTCACTCCTCGATGTCCCCGTACAGTTTTTAATCACCCCCCTCCCCACAACTTTTTCTCGACTCCTTTCACGTCCATATAAGGTTGCGTTTTAGGCAAATACCTTCAAAATTGACTTTCTGACTCTTAAATTTACATTCAATTTAATAAATTCTCTTTTTCAAAAAAGCTTTTTTTCCTACTGCCAGTATGCGTTCTATGTCCTCTCTATTACGGCTACCGTCAGCTATCTTGCTGCCCAAATAGCAGAACTCGTCTACTACTTTCAGTGTCTCATTAGGTAATATAATTTCATCAACATTTAAATCGACTCCATTCAGTTACCCTTGTTTTACTTTTATTGATATTCACATCATAACAAATTTTCAAGAGACTGTCGATTGTGTTCAACTGATATTTTGAGTCGCTTATCATCTCTGACACAATTAGAATGTGAGTCGCAACTACCCAAACTTTTATTTTTTATCCTTGAACTTGCATTACTTTTCCAAATATGTCTTCGGTTTCCTGTACAACTTGCTTAATATACAGATTGAATAACACCGGGGATGGGCTTGACGCTATCTCACTCCCTTCTCAGCTACTGCTTCCCTTACGTCTTTCGACTCTAATAAATGTAGTATGTTTCTGTACAAGTTGTAAGTAACCCTTCGCTCCCTGTATTTTATCCCTGCGACCTTCAGGATTTCAAAGAGATGGTTCCAGTACATACGGTCAGAGGCTTTCTCTAAATCCATACATCTTGCAGACGAACATTTTACTATTTTAAGTCTCTCTTCTAGAATAAGTCGCAATGTTTGTATTGCCTCTCGTGTTGCTACATTTCGTTGAAACTAAAACTTCACATGACGGAGCTCTGAACCTACGGTCTTCCGATTACATGTCCAAGATACATGCACGGAATAATTGCAGAATGTAAACTTTCGTGGCCGGCAAAGTCACATTTAATGAAATATTACTGGCTGTTATGGTACGGTCGAATGGATTTCACAATAAAACCCAACGTTTCGTCTCCATCTGTGGAAGACATTTTCAAGGACGATCGTAGCTCTGAGTGTCCGATTCACACCCTGACTCGCTACTGACTGCAGAAAAATTCCATTTACCTGTCCTCCCACGCAATGGCCTGATGTCACATACTTTCAATACACGAGCGCAACTGGCCCTTATCTGTTGCCGTTGTCCGCTGTTGCTATCACCCCTGCTGATATTCCTGTGGTGTTTAATTAACTCTATGGCCTATCTGTATAGCCTTTCATGGTAGCTGTTTTTGGCTGCCAGTACTTACCTCCTATCAAAATGAATTTCGTCGACTCACGGTTGCAAAATATGTCCCGTAAGAGCTGATGTGTCACTCTCCCTCATCTATAGCAGCCCTTTTGGTCTTGTAATCGTTTTTTTTTACCGTTCTTTTGGTGGTAACCGTAACACAATCCTGAAAAAATGGAACATAGCTGTAGTCTACAAACCCAATCGGAAGACACAGGATCACCTAAAATTCGCCAAGGATGCTCGCAAACCGCTTGAAAAAACAGGAATTTGCAGAGTATTTGCAGCAAGAATCCTCGTGGTTTTGAGGAGGTATTCGTGGGTGCTACAGAAATAACTGTCAAAGCACCTCTATAAGAACAATAGGGCAACTATAGGAGAGGGAAATTGATATACACCTGTTGCGGAACATGCTTTGCAGCTAGGAGACCACCTCATTTATTTTGATATGACGCAAGTCCTGGCAGGCACATGCGGGTACCATGAAAGGCTACACTGAAAGGCCACAGAGATTACTGAATACCCAAGGTATTTCAATAGGGATGGCGTGATATTAAATGACACCTAGATCCCGGTGCTGAAGAAGATGTGTACTATTCCTCCACCATGGGGTGATAGCAACAGCGGACGGCGGTAACCAATAACGACCAACTGCGCTCGGATGTCTAAAGCATGTGACGTCACGCCACTGCGTGGGAGCGCACGTAAACGGAATGTTTCTGCAGTCAGCGGCGAGCCAGGTTTTGAAGCGGACGTTCAACAAAGCTACGATCCCCCTTGAAAATATCTTCCTTAGATGGGGACGAAATGTTGGGCTTCAATCTGAAGTCCATTCGACCACGGCGTAACAGCCCGGAACAATTTATTAACTGTAACATGCACCGGCTGTTACGAAGAGGAAACGTAATTGTAGAGGGTGTAACGGATGTACTGTGCAGACGTTAATCTCATGTTAACAAGCGTAGGGCTCAACACTGCTCTTTCGCATCGTATAGGTGGTATTCCGCAACAGGTCTACAACACGAGAGTAAGCGAACTCATTTGTAGTGCTCTACGTGGGTCAGAGTTGCGTTTAATTTAGCTGTGCGGCGTCGGCGTGAGGGAAGGGGGGGGGGGGGGGGACGCGCGGAGCGACCTGCCCGGAGAAGAAAGAGGCCCAGGTAGCGCCGCGTCCGAGAATTAGGCCGCATAAAGATGGCTTAGCGCGGGCAGGCGCGGCTCAAGCCGGCAGCGCAGGCCGCAAATTCCGGCCCAAATTCGGGCGCGAGTGATGGCGAGGTCTCGGGCCGGGCGATGCGCTGGGAACGCGCAGCCCGCGCGCGCCCTCTCCGCGTTTATTGCGGCTGTAAAGTTGGCAGGCGTGGCACACCTGCCGCGTCCCAGGGCGTGGGTGGCGGGCAGGTGCTCCGGCAGAGTTCTGCCCGAACGAGCCGCTGCCCTTCCACTGCGGAGAGGTGGGCCTTCCAGCGCCGAACATAGGCTGCGGTGGCAGCTGGTTCGGCATTAGGGCACTTCCAGGTGCAAAGGGAAAGCAGGAGAGGCGTCGATTATGAGGATGCAGGCAGTGACAATTAAGGTGGTGATACCCTAGTCAAGGGTAAAAAACTCCGAGATTACCTTTTTTGGATAAAACAGAATCTACACTACTGGCCATTAAAATTGCTACACCAAGATGAAATGCAGATGATAAATGGGTATTCATTGGACAAATATATTATACTAGAACTGACATGTGATTACATTTTCACGCAATTTGGGTGCAAATATCCTGAGAAATCAGGAAAACCATTGACCAGACGTTTTCAATTGGTGAGAGATCTGGAGAATGTGCTGGCCAGGGCAGCAGTCGAACATTTTCTGTATCCAGAAAGGCCCGTACAGGACCTTCAACATGCGGTCGTGCATTATCCTGCTGAAATGTACGGTTTCGCAGGGATCGAATGAAGGATAGAGCCACGGGTCGTAACCATCTGAAATGTAACGTCCACTGTTCAAAGTACCCCCAATGCGAACAAGTACTGACCGAGACGTGTAACCAATGGCACCCCATAGCATCACGCTGGGTGATACGCCAGGATGGCGATGACGAATACGCGCTTCCAATGTGCGTTCACCGCGATGTCGCCAAACACGGATGCGACCATCGTGATGCTGTAAACAGAACTTGGATTCATCCGGAAAAATAACGTTTTGCCATTTGTACACCCAGGTTCGTCGTTGAGTACACCATCGCAGGCGCTCCTGTCTGTGATGCAGCGTCAAGGGTAACCGCAGCCATGGTCTCCGAGCTGATAGTCCATGCTGCTGCAAACGTCGTCGAACTGTTCGTGCAGATGGTTGTTGTCTTGCAAACGTCCCCATCTGTTGACTCAGGGATCGAGACGTGGCTGCACGATCCGTTAGAGGCATGCGGATAAGATGCCTGTCATCTCGACTGCTAGTGATACGAGGCCGTTGGGATCCAGCACGGCGTTCCGTATTACCCTTCTGAATCCACCGATTCCATCTTCTGCTAACAGTCATTGGATCTCGACCAAAGCGAGCACCAATGTCGCGATACGATAAACCACAATCGCGATAGGCTACAATCTGACCTTTATCAAAGTCGGAAACGTGATGGTACGCATTTCTCCTCCTTACACGAGGCATCACAACAACGTTTCACCAGGCAACGCCGGTCAACTGCTGTTTGTGTATGAGAAATCTGTTGGAAACTTTCTTCATGTCAGCAAGTTGTAGGTGTCGCCACCGGCGCCAACCTTGTGTGAATGCTCTGAAAAGCTAATCATTTGCATTTCACAGCATCTTCTTCCTGTCGGTTAAATTTCGCGTCTGTAGCACGTCATCTTCATGGTGTAGCAATTTTAATGGCCAGTAGTGTAATTTCATGCACGGATCGGACGGCAAAAGAAGGACTGGGTCATTTTGATTATTACCGCCTTCTCATTAAAAGTGTTGTAGTGAAGAAATTTATGTCTGTACGAGTAGGGGAAATTTGGGTAATGTGGCCACTCTAAGGAAAAAGTTGTTTTCTCTGACCTGAGTTCATAGATCAGCATATGAAATGTATCTGTATAAATTCTATATTTTCGCTAACATAAAGTAATTGTATTATTAATCAAATCCTCCTTTTGTAGCATAAAAGTGAGCTCAAGTGAAATCCTGCGAAGTGGGCACTTTTCCCAGTTGTTAGGGCAGAGGATCAGAGACAGAAAAAACCAAAAAGAGTCGAAGGTTTTGGGAGGGTGAATAGGAAGAGTTTTTTGAAATGAAAAAGATATACATTTACAGAGAGAAATATATTTAAATTTGAGAAATTGTGTTTGAATATAATAGTCATTTATCAAATTATGCAAAATTTTTCTGAAATTTGTTTTCAAGTTTTACATTAGCAGTTCCCTTATGTTCAAAGGCAAGTTAAATTCAAGAGACCAGTATTTCTACGATATTGACACACAAATATCATTATCCTTGTCACAACCACCACTTTCTTCGTGAGGCTATTGTTCATAATTATATTTAAGCCAGCCTTCATTGTCCATATAGTTACAGAAAACTTTTTTGCAATATGAATATTAAATGCAATATAAACATTAACTGTGTTATCCAAAAAGCTACTTCTTGCACGTCAGTGCATCATTTCCATGTTGAGTCTTTGTTTTCCTGTTATTCATATCAACAGGTTTTTTCTTCTCTCCGTGATCAGCTTAACAGTCTTCAACTTCTAACTTTTCATTTCTGTATGGGTTCGACGTTATTGCCTTGACCTCCGTTTGACTTTTCTCCCATTGTTGTTACTATTGCTGTTGGCATAATTTTGATTTCGCAAAGGTATGGTGTCCATAGGACTTACTGTAAAACATGTCAACAGTCTGGTCGCCTCATTTACATCTGCGATGAATGTATCTACATTATTGTCTTCGCCACCCACTTCTCCTTTATGCAAAACTCAATTTCATCCACATGTTTTCTTTTCATATAGCATCCAATGCCTGTTGCATACATTGCAAATCTCGTCGTTATTGTAGTGATGTTCTTAAATAATTTTACTGCATCTTAAAATACAGCTGTAATAAGAGAACATAGTTTTTCACCATGTTGTTGATACACTAATGCACTAATACACTTAATTTATTAAATGATACTGTCTTATTATTAACTGAGTCGGCTTGAAACAAGGTAAGTACATTACAAAAAAATATGTTCGGTCAAAATGGCCACTATGTCCGACCTCACACTAAATGTTGTTTGAATAGCAATGTACATAACCTAGGCAGTTCACTGTCTCATGGTTTCGAAGTGTATATAATTTTTAGCAGCAGAACCGAATTTTAGATCCATAGCGGATTTTAGATGTCGCAAAAAATCTGTTTCAAACAAATGTCTTTCATAAGTTTTGAAATATTTGTCCACCACCGAAATTTCTTATCGCTACAGCCAGTTTATACTGTTACTGACCATCATCAGGTACCGAGTTGCAACATGAACAAACTTTTGTTGAAATATGAAGGTCAAATGGTGTGTGACCTTATAAAATTGAGTAATGTACTTACAAGAGGTTTTTCAATTACGTAGTCTCTAAGGATGTTTGTACGAGATTTCGCGTTACTGTACTTAACGTCAAAAGCATGCATTGGACAACAGAACTAAATACATCGAATTTAAGCATTGTTCACATTATTTTAAATTCTAATTTTGGGTTCTGTTGTCAGGAGACATGAAAATAATTTCACCAAAGCGGAAATAAACATTTTATATGTTTCTTTGTTTTGTATTTTCTTCCATTACCAGTTTCATGCCTGACTCACTTGAACACATACTTGTATAACAACAAGGTGACAGACACATATAGAGTCGATAATATTACGTCAGATTAGTTTTCATGTTCAAGAAAAATAATGTTGCGTTGATGAATTTCTGTCTTTAATGTGCAGTTACATGCAATTTTACAACATGTATAGAATATCTCGTACAACGTAATTCAACAGTTGTAGAAATATGAAACACTCTTACACAGAAGTGATATAGCCAATATGGTATTCGATCAAATCGATTTTTTCCGACTTTGAAACAAATAACAATCATTGCTTTTATTTGACACACAGAAAGGGAGAACCGAGAAACTCATGAATAAGGATTAATTATACGAACGCATGATGTTTGTTCTTTTGTCCGAAAGAGCGGACACCAGGCCTTCAGATATTGACTGGATCCACCACTTACAATGCGGATGCAGAATTACGTTTGACCTCCTGTGGGAATCTCAAAGTAGCGAGAATGGAGGACGTGGACAGGGGCTGCGGACAGGTGGCGCCAGGTTGGAGTGTGAATGGCCGAGAGGCATGCTGAGATAGTGCGGCCAGTTGTGGTTAACAGTGTCCGGATCGAGCAGTGGTTAATGCATCTGCTGGGCAGGAGTCCTGGATTCGAGTCCTGATCCGGCACACATTTACAAGTGTCGCCGCTGATACCGCACAAAGTCCTGATGCAGGTGATATCAATAACCCTTTCCTTCCCTTGCTCCCCTCCCCCGTTTCTCCTTTTGTTTACAGAATAGGGATTATTTTGAGAATAATTATAGGTCTTACCATGGTGTTGTATGCAGAATGAGGGACAATGAGTAACTTTTTCAACATACAGAGTGAGGAAGACGAGGCTAATCTCCCACGGTCGTGTAGTGAGGGCAGACAACTTGAGACTTCAGAACTGTCTCCAAGAGGCAAAGCGACTTACACCAGGTGGAGCAGACTAGTTAGGAAAGACCTAGAATAGCTAGATACTGAACACAATAGAGATCAGTGTAGAATGCTTATCAGAACATCTGGCTATCTCCAGTCACTAACAGCATTAAGAGTACATCTGGTAAATTGAGTCCGCAGCTCGTGGTCGTGCGGTAGCGTTCTCGATTCCCGCGCGCGGGTTCCCGGGTTCGATTCCCGGCGGGATCAGGGATTTTCTCTGCGTCGTGATGACTGGGTGTTATGTGATGTCCTTAGGTTAGTTAGGTTTAAGTAGTTCTAAGTTCTAGGGGACTGATGACAATAGATGTTAAGTCCCATAGAGCTCAGAGCCATTTGAACCATTTTTGGAAAACTGAGTGAAATGTATTCTGGAAAGGAACAACTCTCATAGCACCGGAATGGGAGTGTGCTGAACTACGTGGAAAAGTCGGCAGAATTAAAAACCATGTAGTCCAGTGTGGATTTAAATGGAATGTAATAATAACGATAAAATGCATATTTATAAAATAACCTCTGCAGCATTATTGGAATTATTAATATCTCACTGATATAATTTATTAAAGCTCTGAAATACAATATACAAAAAATAACTTTCATCATATCTGTATATTGATAATGAGGGTGAATCCTTTTTAAATGTACAGCTTTTGTTAAATATCAGCCAGTTCTGTTTTTAGCACTCATGAGAATAGATTTCTCATCTGGAATTTTTTTACACTCTCTTGGGTCACTAACATCTGCACCTCTTTGCAGTGTGTGTGAGAAGATGAGTCCTCTCGCGATCTGGTGAAACCGTGCCTTTCCTCAGAGCTCGGCTCGCGGCCCTTGCGAGCCATCAATCTTGCGGTGCTCATTATAATAGCGGAAAATAATTCTCGATATGCCGCCGCGCCGCTATAAATTACGGCCCGTATTGCTGCCGTAATAACGGCGTCCCGACACCGCGCCCATTCCTTAATGAAAGCCGTCTGCCCGTAAGCACCGCGGAATGTTATTAAGGCAGGAGGCGGCACAGTCCCCACTTCTTTCACTCACCGAAAATTATCGACCACTGTTAGATACTGTTCACGACCTGCGGTGAATAATTGTCCAACACTAGGTCCCACCACAGCAGTCTCTGGTAAGTACTCAACTTCCGAAAAGAAGCTTTACACCCGTTGCGGCCCTAGGAGTTCCTGACAGGGCTTGAACGTCAGTAAATTGTGGGTTGCCTGCATTGTAACGTCGTAGAAAAGGAGATGGAGTAGAAACCTTCTTCAATAACTTAGGACAGGTTAGTGGATCGGGTAGGATTGTTATAATACTGGGAAGTACTTAAATCAGGTATTGTTTATTTCACATTTATACCGTAGAGGGTGAATTGCCTTAAAGTGCCTTTACTCTTACGGCTTGATGGCGTAACTCCTTCAAGAGAAAGTTGCTTTACAAACTATTCAGATTACTCTAACAATATTGGTTCGTAGCCACCATGGACGAGTATTGCTCCATGGCTCATTCAGCTTCCTTAAAGACAAGACATACACCTTACTCTGTCATCTTAATAATCCCGATTTTAAGAAGACGAGCACTGTGCCACGAATCTTTCTAGCTTTTCGCACAACACGCATATCAGCTCACTAATCAAGCGCACACTGTTTTTTTTCCTTCTTCACTGTCCAGTCATATTAATGTGACCACCTCTCGAAAACCTGAATAACCACTTTTTTGAGCGCGAACCGCTACGAGACTTGCAGGAAGAGAGGCAGTGAAGTTCTGGAAGGTACTGGCACGGATGTGGAGCTGTGTCGACTCCAGCGGCGTGGCCAGCTGCGCTACGTATCTCGGTTGAGAATCCATGGCACGAACAGCCCGATGGAGGTGGTCCCATAGACGTTTCAAATCCAGGTAGTTTAGTGGCCAGGGGAGTGTGGTAAACTCCCCCTGATGCTCTCCGAACCACGCATGTACACTGCGATCTGTGTGACATGTTGCATTGTCCTGTTGGAAGATGCCATTGTGTCGAGAAAAAACAAACCCGATACAGGAGTGATCGTGGTTCCCAAGGATAGATGCTTACTTGTGTTGATCCACTTTGCATTAGAGAATGCCGTCCAGCCTGGACACTACCGACGATTGTTGCAGGGTCTTAGCTTTCAGACGTTTCACGCCGTGCGCGCCAACGGCCGTCTTTCTGATTGGGCATAAAATATAATTCATCTGAAAGGGCCACCTGTCTCGATTCGGTGGAATTTCAGTTGCGGTACTGGGGTGCAAACTGCAGCCTTTGTCGCCGATGAACAGTAATCAGCATGGATTTATTACTCGTGCACCTGCTGTGAACGCCCATACGCAGCAAAGTTCGCTTAACGGTCGTTGAGGAGACACTGTTCAAATGGTTCAAATGGATCTGAGCACTATGGGACTTAACGTCTGAGGTCATCAGTCCCCTAGAACTTAGAAATGGTTCAAATGGCTCTGAGCAATATGCGACTTAACTTCTGAGGTCATCAGTCGCCTAGAACTTATAACTACTTAAACCTAACTAACCTAAGGACATCACACACATCCATGCCCGAGGCAGGATTCGAACCTGCGACCGTAGCTGTCGCTCGGCTCCAGACTGTAGCGCCCAGAACCGCACGGCCACTCCGGCCGGCAGAACTTAGAACTAATTAAACCTAACTAACCTAAGGACATCACACACAGCCATGCCCGAGGCAGGATTCGAACCTGCGACGGTCGTGCGGTTCCAGACTGAAGCGCCTAGAACCGCTCGGCCACAGCGGCCGGCTGGAGACACTGTTGGTGGCCCCTTGGTTCGTAGGGACGGTCAGTTGCTGCTCAGTTGCACGTCTATTCACCCGTACACACACTTCCAGCCGTCGTTCATCCCACTCATCAGTGGGCCGTAGCGCCTCGGCTTTTGATAGCGCCATTTTGTCATGAACGCTATACTGTAACCACAGTGCCACTCAAACAGTTTGACGTTTCGGAAATGTTTCCACGCTAGGCGCGAAAGCCAACGATCATACCCGTTTCGACGTCACTTAAATCGCTCCGTTTCCGCATTACGACAACGACTGCACCGTTTTCTTGCCCTGCACCGCTAGTGCTGCCTCCTGCAATCTGTGAGTGGTTATTGCACGTTGACCTCGAACACAGTCGGTGATCACATTAACGTGGCCGGCCGGAGTGGCCGAGTGGTTCTAGGCGCCACGGTCGCAGGTTCGAATCCTGCCTCGGGCAAGGATGTGTGTGATGTACTTAGGTTAGTTAGGTTTAAGTAGTTCTAAGTTCTAGGAGGCTGATGACCTCAGAAGTTGAGTCCCATAGTGCTCAGAGCCATTTGAACCATTTTTGAATACTAATGTGACCGGAACGTGTATTTTTTGATAGACAGTCAAAGGTACCCGATAGTTCTGTTGCTTTATATTTCTCTAAGTCAATTGCTGACCGAACCGGAATAAAGTCATCTTCGCAGATTGCATACTACTTCAAGTCACTCAGCACTGGGACGTTGAGGTACGCCTTCCAACTATGAATGCTCATATACTGCCACGACTACCATACCGTTGCTTACTTTGTGATTGTCCATTGTTTATAGCACGTCAAAGGCTATCAGGTTTGTATTCGAAGGGTGTACTGGCACTACTCCTTCTTCTTATTTTTCTTCTTCTTCTTCTTCTTCTTCTTCTTCGTGTCCTTCATCCCGTATCTTCACGTGGTCAGCTGAAATGTTTGCGTGTCCTTTCATCGAGGCTGGACATCGGTACCAGCTCGGAATTCACCTAGTCGAATGTGGGAAACCGCCTAAAGTCCGTATCTAGGTTGGCTGATACACCGACCCCCATCATTAACCCACCAGGCGGATTCGAGCCCCTGTTACTGAAACCGGCGTGCTGGGACATGCGGCTATCCGGGCGTGTTCCTTTACCACTTGCTGGTTTTTGGAAACTTGCAACCCAGGTTGCAGTGTTTTCCAAATACGTCTGGCCTTGCCAGCACGCCAGTGTTTCACCTGCTGGCCGGTCTTCTGTTACACAGTGACATGTTATCGCAGCGCTGTGATCTTCTTGCTCAGACTGTGGACGCACCACTGTTTCCTTTGCATTTCGACACTGCTACATTTGCTCGCCTGAACTACTTCCTAACGGTGCTTTGATATATGGATCGATGGTGTACCCTCCTCACGTTAGTAATGGGAATTCTCTTACACTCACACACATCAACAAAGGTTTTGCATAACACTATTATTTCGAAATTCATGGCACAGGAAAAAAATTGGCTCTGCCACATGGGTATACATACATTTTCCGTGTGCACAGATCACGTGGCGGGACGTCCCGTTGCTCGGATGCAGGCTTGAATTCGTCGTGGTATACCATCAATGAGATCATCAAGGTGGTCCTGGTCCAAATTGTCCCAATTTTCAATAGCGATTCTGCTTAACTCGCGAAGAGAATGTTGTTGTTGTCAACGTCCAAAAACAGCTGTTTCCAATCGATTGAATTCATGTCAGGGAAGTAGGCAGGCGCCACCATAATGGTGACCCTAGCATGATGGAACAAGTTGTTCACGAGAACAGCTGGATGAGAGCGAGAGATATCCTCAAGCAAAATGAAACTGTCATCAAAATATTGGTGATATGGTCCAGTATCGGTTGCAGAATCTCGTCCCAGTATCATAGAGGAGTGAGACCGAAACTGCCCTCAGCAACCACGAGCGGTGCAAGAAGGCCACAGGACATCACTCCGCTACTACCTCGTTGTACATGTGGGACAGAGTGATGGAAGCGTTCGATATTAACGAGTTGTTTCCCAACACGTTGTCTGCGATTTTCAGGTTACAAACAGATTCGAATTTCGTCCGTAAGCACCAAACGACGCCAATCCTGGGGCGTCCGTTCTTCAGACTGCCTTACATATCTGTAACGGTGTGTGGTGTTGTGGTGCTCACGATGGTCGTGGTGAATGGATATTCGTCTCATGCAGTCTCCTCTTAACAGCGATACATGACGACCTATAGCCTCTTCGAACGCCATATTCTGTTCCGCAGCACTCTGCCCACGATTCCTTTCACTCAACAGTCGCAGATACCGATCATTCTGTGCCACTGTCGATCGTTGATGACCTGTGCTGTGTATGTCCTCAACGTCACCTGTCAACTGGAACCGATTCCATGTCAGCACTACACCACTTTGTCTTTGGCGCACACGTCGAGCAACTTCTTGGTTGACAAGCTTTCTGCACGTGACGTCATCATGCGTTGTGGTGCCATCATTGGTCGCCATTGTCCTTTGCGACATGACGGATGTCGCCTCTGCTGTTCCACAGACTTCTCTAACGCGTCTCTACTCGTGTTTTACTTTCAGCTGAAAAGCTGCAGTCCATTCGAGTGCGGAACGCTGCGCGTAGGGAGCGCCCGTGGCAACTATGTATACGTTTACAAACAGTATAAAGAGTGACCTTCAGATCGGTACGCAATAGCAGTACACTCACACGACATATCAGGGTGGTGCAACACTTTGGTTGAGGTGAGTATTTAACATCAGCGCATCCGGCGACACTTCGCTAAATATGTATGAGAATTGAATGTACATCCTAAACTCCTCTTCCTCCTTCTCTCTGCTCATCTCCTGCTCCACTTTCTCTTTGTCCATTTCCTTTTATTCCCGTCTCTTTCTGTCCATCCGCAGCTCCCCCTCTCTCTGTCCATCTCCTCATCCCCTCTCTCTGTGTCCATTTTCTCCCCTCACCACCTCTATCCCTTTCTCTGCTCTTGAGCCTCGATTCTTGTTATTGTAAACGAAATCTTGATTGGGAACTAAATCCGCTTAAATTAAATGGGTAAACTGGTTGATATCATTGGTATCTGGAGTGCGAGAGGCACACGTCTCCAGGTGCTGCATGTGTGAGGTTAGTAGCTTCAGTGACAGTGTTTTGCATAGTTTTAATATGCGAATGGATAGGATTACCAAGTTTTTAACGATTCAGATTCTGTAATAATGTTCTAATTCTAAACCGATAAGTCATAAATCAACTTCCCGGCTATCTGAAAAACTGCCGGCGAGGAAGAAACCAAAACAGCACATTGTTGTGTATACAATTTTCAGTTGAAATAGAGATTAATTTGGAAGCAAGAATCTGTGTGATGGTTTACATGCCCTGCTATCGTAGAAGCAACTATTTGTCTGGTAGTTTACATTCTCTCCTATCGCAGAAGCAACGCGCTGCGAAAAAGAAATCGAAATCGCTCGTTTTCACAGGACAGCATTTTCTTTTTCGCGGCCGATTTTAACAGAAAACTTGAACATTATAGTTAAAAAAATATACAGCCGATGTCCGTCTGAATGCTCACTGAGATGTCGTGTGCAATTTGAAGTAAATAGATTAAGCATTTCTCGGCCTGTTTGGTAACAACGCTAAACACCGTCTTATCTTTATACACAAGTGATAGTATAGATAATGAAATTTGACAGCCATAATGTCCGTACTTGCAGTATGTCCTTGCATAGCACGCGTGCCTGAGTGTGTAACCCTCTTTGTCAGTACTCTTTTGATCACAGGAAATCGCCACGTACAGCATCA
The DNA here is from genome assembly GCF_021461395.2 of Schistocerca americana. NCBI lineage: Eukaryota > Metazoa > Arthropoda > Insecta > Orthoptera > Acrididae > Schistocerca > Schistocerca americana. The sequence goes on along the minus strand of NC_060123.1, from coordinate 629,824,129 downwards.
TGTGTAATGGATGTAAAAGTAAAGCTGCTTTCTCTCTGCAGTTGAGCAGTTTTCAATCGTGGAAAGGAGAAAGCGTATTCTGTGCGCTGTCCAGCGTGTCGACACTCCTCAAATGGTCATTCCAAGCTTAGAGTGTGCACGCACTATCAGTTGACACCGGAAAAGATAGCACGGCAAGCTCTCCACCGAGTTATCGTATGCCACATCATACGCCATTCGAACATTGAGAAGCTGTCGTGAAACACAAAGCGGTGAACATATGCCTCGGAGAGGTCGCCCGCTTTTTGTAGTGAAACTTGTTACTAGCCATCTGTCGATGAAAAACGGATATCAAGTCACTTACTGGAAGTATTCTTGCAGGAGGAAACGAATTAAGTGGCGTTGTTTCTAACGATCAGAGCATTATACTCGTCGTCGACGTCCACGTGAACAGGAGTAGCATTTTTGCATTTTCATTAAATTTTAAATGTAGTTGTAGTGGGGGTGGGGATCTCCAAGGATTTACTTGCAGCTGCTTGCTTATCACAATAACCTGTAAACAATCAGACGTGTTTGAGGTGAGATGAGTGGAGGATGTATGTTTAACGACCTTGTACCTAGTCCCACTCCCCGGACCGAGTAAGGTGGCGCAGTGGTTAGCACAATGGACGCGCAATCGGGAGGACGACGGTTCAAACTCGCGTCCGGCCATTTTGATATAGGTTTTTCGTGATTCCCTAAATAGCTTAATGCACAGGCCGGGATGGTTCCTTTGACAGGGCGCGGCCGACTTCCTTCCCAATCCCAATCCGATGAGACCGATGACCTCGCTGATTGGTCCCCCTCCCCCAAACCAACCAACCAACCAACCCATTCCCCGGCACTGTACAGTCCACCTTCGCTTCTTTACTCGCAGCACTGCACTGCACCAAAGATAGAATGTTGTTGCAATAAACACGTAACTAAAGAGTGTTACGCTGCTGACTGATGCAGCGCGCGTGTGATACAACGTCATTACATTATTAACTTGAGAACTTTACTGTAATAGATGGAAACTGTAATAGATACATCTTGAGCTCACATTCACATCCAGTCACGGCGATCCAACAAGATCGGCGTTCCTGGCAATGTAGTTAATCCAGTAGTGGCCCATTTTAAAATATTTTTGCAGATCCTTAACGTGACCCACCATCTACCAGTTCAGTCGCTGTTCACTTGGTGTCAGCCGATCCAGTACCGCGCCAAACAAAAGCAAAGCAAGGCGCGATGAGCTAAGATCCTTAGCCAAATACAGAAGAACTGTGATGTAATTTCCGTCCATGCGGGAGCAGCTCAACGTTCAGTGAACCCTTATGCAATGTGGATATCGGCCAATTCCATACTGTTGGGTGTTATTTTTAACGTATACTTAACAGTGTTGGAAAATCAGACCCGAGACAGAACCGAGCAGCACTGAATGCTACTAGCTTGAAGGCGGAGAATAGCTTGTCAACTGCAAACACCTGGATGAAACTGGACAAGTTTGTTTTCAGACAAGACACGTAGCGCAGACCGTCAATGTTTGCGCAGTGATGCAGATATTTTGAATGGCTCTGAGCACTGTGCGACGTAACTTCTGAGGTCATCAGTCCCCTAGAACTTAGAACTACTTAAACCTAACTAACCTAAGGACATCACACACATCCATGCCCGAGACAGGATTCGAACCTGCGACCGTAGCGGTCTCGCGGTTCCAGACTGTAGCGCCTAGAACCGCTCGGCCACACCGGCCGGCGCAGATATTTTGAGTTTAATACAAATAAATGGGGTAAGAAATCAAAAAAACAACGATGACTCGTAAGGTCCGACAAGAGAACACGGGTCTCTTACACCAAAATACTGAGAGAATATTGCTGAACAATCTCCAAACTTTAGTCAGAGGATTTCTCGTTCAGTCTGTATATCTTCACTGACACCTGGAAATTGATGCGAGAACGAGTACTCGAATCTGGATTTCCTGCTCGTTGCAAACAATCGTCTTACGGTTAGGATATACAAGCAGGCCTTCTGGGCAGGGCCGTATTCTGAACTCTCCATACGGAACATCGTGGGAGACTGTTGCTTCACATAATTTGAAGTAATTTGCTAAAAACCACGTAAATTGTCAAACCGGGCCTACAGTCGATCGCAGCGTCTACGGAAGAAATGTTCACGCTTTCTTCAGTTCGCTCGATTCTGATAAAGCAGCCTTGTCAGAGATCGCTAGTTGCACGAACTGCACCCGACGTGTTCACAGTACAGTATAGGCAGTGTCGGATATTTCGCTCTGCTATGTTGCGATTTGTATTCGAGAAACATTTTTCAGGCTGCCAACGGATGAAGAATCCCCGGAGAACTCGGAGATACAAATGACTTCGGACGTCAGCTTAAAGCTACGTCTAAACAAGACGAAAATCGTCGAAATTAAATTGTTTCCTCTTAATAAGTGTCCGTTATTAAACTGAAACAGCGCTTCGAGCTCGGACGCTTTTGATATAATTACACTTGCCCATTAAGCGAAATTTTAATTAGAGGAATATTAATCGGTAAAACGCTTCAAATAATGCGGAACTCCTTTTCCAGAGCGGAGCCATAATTAATGCGCAGCGTCGCGAGCTGCACCCGATTCGCCCCCGCGGGCTGCCGTGTATAAGCGTTCCCAACACCAGCCAGCGCCTGACGATGAAACCGCACTATCGCACCGAAACGACGCAGCTTGCTGTTTATTTAAATGCCGTCAGAGTACGCGCGAATGGTAGATTATTGAACCAGAAATTAACTCGTTTTCGCCCGACACATGACTCGAAAGTAGATGTCACACCCTGAGACCTACCTAATTCGAAGAGCTGCGGCATCTACATTTGTACTCTGCAAGTCAGATTATGGTGTGTGGTGAAGGGTGCTTTGTGTATCACTGCCACTCTTGCCCCCTCTCACTCTCCACCCCTCCTATTCCAGACACAGTCGCGGATGTTGCACAGTAAGAACCTCTGCGTGATCTTGCACCTCTTTGATATTTCTCTTTACACTCATTGTCATTTCGCGAAATATACGCAGAAGGAAGCAATATATTGGTTCAGTTTTCTGGGAAAAGTATGCACACTGCATTTGAACAGTAAGCCACGCTGTGATGTAATACACTCTCTTGTAACTCATGCCGCTGGAGTTTTATGAGCATTTCTGTGACCCTTTTGCGCTTCTGAAACAAAGCGAATCTTTTCTAACATCACATGGCGCCCACCTTAGGCCCACAAGAAGAGGAAAAAAAGACTAGTAATAAAAAAAAAAAACATGGAATCTGATTAGGACCCTTTTATAATGAGCCACTAGTTCTCATTTTTCCACAATTTCATTTCGAGTTTCTTTAATTTTCACTTGAGGTTTAACCCGCTAATCAAAATTTGGAGAGAAAAGAGAAGTTGTTATACGTTGCTAAAAAAAAATAAATTAGGGGATCATGTGTATCAGCGTCCGGTATGTTAAATCTATTTTGATATAGACTGTACCTGTGGTCTTACAGCATAGTCTGCGTTCCTCTCTTTCACTATATGGAACAACTGAAGTTATTTGGCATCTATCGACTGTGTTATGCACTACAGTATCAGATGACCCCACAGAAAGGAATTGAGCACCAGTGTCCCAGTGTTTCCAAGTGGAGCCGCAGCGACCGTTCAGACGTTATTCATTTTATTTATTTATTTCTCAAATAAAAACCTACTGCCTATTCTTATATAGCAGGTCGTACATTTTGTGATTTCACATGTTACATCATACAAATTCAGTTTTATTACCACCACATTTCTTTTTTTTTTTTTTTTTGAGAATTTTACAGGCCAGACTGTAAGGAAAATGTTTCGGGAAACGACATTACGACCCAGACGTCCTGTTTGACTGCCCCTCTTGACACTAAAACATTTCGCAGCTGCATTTCCGTGTCAACTGGAACTTTCGTCACTGGCGAAACGTGTTATTCATAGACGATTCCAGAATTCCTCTGACGCGAGGTGGCCATGTGTGGAGTTGGCACGATGAGCAGTATCTGCCAAATGTTGTCCAGGAAATCGACAGATTAGGCCGAGGTCCTCTGATGGTGTGTTAAGGCATTGGCCATACGAATCTCATCGTCGTCATGCTCGCCTTACCTCCAGCAGCACATCGATCAGATCCGTTTTGCTCACGTGGTGGCCGCTGTGTACGATGGTGGCACTGAATCCCATCTATGCACCATAACGCCAATGCCCATGTGGCGGTCGTCACCAGGGATGTCTTGCGAAGCCTGGCCATTGAAGTAATGGAATGGCCAGCGGTGAGTACCACCTAAGCGCCATCGAGCATGTGCTTATCCCACGCACTTAAACCACGGGAGTCTGAGGCAGACACCTACATGAACATGCGGGGAAGAAGGTTCCCCAGAACACACTGTCTTTTTCTTCGCTCAATACGCGAACAATATACATACAGTACACTTAGACTACACAGATACAGCCATAGATATATACACAGCAATAAGAGACGAAGAACAATGGGCACAATTAAACGCACTGACAAAAAGTATTTCAAAAACAACACATGACAAGTATATGCGGACACGACATTACAGACATGCCTATGTGGAGCGTAACAACAATCTCCAGAGAATGGACAGCGATACCCACAGTGACAGCGAAAATAGTGTCAATGAGGTGGAACAGGAGGAGGAAGCTGAGATGTGACAGTAAATAAGCAAAAGTGCTGGCGATCTAGCCAAGAAAACACCAAATGCTGTACATGGATGGGCAACTAAAGTAGTTAATACATAGGATTAGTAATAAATATGATAAGCAACATTATTTCTCTACTAATAACCATTTGTGTGTGTGTGTGTGTGTGTGTGTGTGTGTGTGTGACTAGCGGTCAACGGCTCGAAGAAACCATTCCGAGGTATTGACCGTCAGTCACATTCGGTGATGGTACTAACAAATCTCTCCTCTATCCTATCTTCTTTTTATATTCTTCATAAAAAACGACAAAATTTTATTTATATGTCTACCTTAAATTATATTTATTTTGAAAAGTATCAGTCTTTGTAAATGTTGTAGATAAAACAAAAGAAAAGAAAACTGTAAAAAGATAACAAATGTCGTGTGACTAGGGCCTCCCGTCTGGTAGACCATTCGCCGGGTGCAAGTCTTTCGATTTGACGCCACTTCGGCGACTTGCGCGTCGATGGGGATGAAATGATGATGATTAGGACAACACAACACCCAGTCCCTGAGCGGAGAAAATCTCCGACGCAGCCGGGAATCGAACCCAGGCCCTTAGGATTGACAGTCTGTCGCTCTGTCCACACGGCTACCTGGGGCTGACTGTAAAAAGATGAAAAACGAAAATTGTAAGATGTTCGACCTGTTTTAAACTTCAGGTAACAGGTCTATAATTTGGCAATAAATAAATAAATAAATAATGGGCGGGAGATGCTTGACGCATTCGTGGTCGTCCAGTTTCACCGAAAAGCAGCCACTTGATTCATGACTTTATGTTTTGTAATGGATTTTTCAGTACATCGATGATTTCTGATGCTTCGAGTATGGTAAAATAAAGCAAAAAGAAAAATTCGCACGAAAAACGTTAAATTTTCAACAGTGTATGAAGCAACGAGTATTCCTTTACATTTAGAGATGGCGAATGGAAGCTGGAAACTAGTGCAACGTCCTTACGAGAGGAAGGAAACTGCTACCTACGAATTCCACGCAGACATTTTCCTTGTTAACAAGTGAGACCGCGCTTCGGCGCGCACCCAGTGCCGGCTGTGCTGCGATGTAAAGCAGCCGCTCGTACCAGTTTTGCCGTAATTCTCCTCGGAAACAAAACAGAATCCGAATCGGCAGCTGCAAGCAGCGCCACGGCAGCTTTAGAAAACTCATACCGTTGTGTGTAAAATTCTTCTTTTAGGAAAATTAAGTATTTCGTTGCCCGCCCCGCTGAATGACTCTCTCGTTACCTGAAAGGGAAACAAGTTTGACTGGAACTGTAGCTTTCTTTATCTGGAGTATGTTACTGGGCCCCAGGTACGACCTGAAAGATTTTAACACTGTTAACGTTACAGAATAAGTCTTTGCTTTTTTCTCACTGACTGAAAAATGTGGCGTTAGTTACGGCAAATTGTGGAGAAAGTTACAGTACGTATTTTCTTCCGCTGAATAGGACATAGGTTGAGCTATGGCTGCCTAACGACGATATCCGATTTTTTCGTGCAATCCCAGTCGAAATGAGGCAAGTCTTCCAACACTGGCGTTGATAATTGATTTGGCGGACAGCGTGGGCAGCAATCTGCGGTTCTTTGCTGATGAAGCTGGCTGTACGCTAAGATGTCGAAACTGAGTACGTGTAGGAAAATACAGAATTAGAGGCGTACTGCTTGACACGGTCAAGTCGTTTAAATATTTGGGCGTAACGTTGCAAAGCGAGATGAGGTGGAATGAGCATGCTACACCTGTGGTAGGGATGGCAAATGGTCGACTTCAGTTAACTTAGAGAATTTTAGGAGGGAGTAGTTCACCTGTAAAGGTTTACTGCATGTAGGACGCTCGTGCGACCTATTTTTGACTATCGATCGAGTGCTTGGGGTCTGTACCAGATGGGATTGAAGGAAGACGTCGAAGCAACTCAGATGCGGGCTGTTAGATTTGTTACCGGTAGGTTCGAACAACAGGCAAGTGTTACGGAGATAATTGGGGAACTCAGATGAGAAGGGAAGGCGACTTTTTTTTTTTTTTTTTTTGAGAAACACTGTTGAGAAAATTTAGGGAACCGGCATTTGAAGCTGAGTGCCGAACGATTATACTGCCGCCAACGTAAATCGTGCACAAGGACCGCAGATAAGACACGAGAAATTAGGACTCATACGGAGGCATATACATAGTAGTTTTTTCCTCGCTCTGTTTGCGAGTGGAAGAGGAAAGGAAGTGGCTAATAATGATACAGGGTACCGTATCGTACGGTAGCTTAACTATGTAGATGTAGATGAATAAGGAGCGACCAATAAAAGTCCCAGATATTGAGATAGAAAGCCAAATCACACGATGACTAGCTCTGCTCTTTGTAATGCCGTCAAGTAGCTATTATGTCAAGCAAAGCAACTAAGATAGATTGGAGCTTAACATGCCACAGGAGTAGATCTCGTCTAGGGCTCAATGCAAGTCAGTTTAAATGAATCGTTCCATTGTAAGCACCATTTGCACCATCGCATGCAGAAAACGTGCTTCAAGTAGCTGAAACACTAATTTGAATCGTGCTCCTTCCGAAAAGAATCCATGACGTGTAACTCGTGAGGTACTATAGGTAGTACTGTAAAGACGTCCAGTGTGAAAATAATACAGCAGAGGAAAATTAAAATTCCCAACGGTTGTCCTCTGTCAGTGATACCATTCTGCTGAAGATAATTCGTTTCAATATTTCGCAACAGTGACTTCTTAAATTGATGGTTCGGTAATTCTCACACCTGTCGTCACTTGCCTTATTTGATACCGGAATCATCATTTCTTCTTGAAGTCTGAGGGTATTAAACTTCTCTCATATACCCTACATACCAGCTGAAAGAGTTTTACCATGGTTGATTTTTCCGATGATAATTCTGCAGTTATGTCATCGAAACTTCCTTTCTGCTTCATTACGACAAGAATACTGTCTGCCAAACGCTGGTGACCCCCAGTCGAGACGACGGCACACAGGACCTTTACACAGTACCCATAGACTGTTGTCGGATCAGGAAGAGGTTTCTTAGCCGGCCGCTGTGGCGGAGCGGTTCTAGACGCTTCAGTGCGGAACCGCGCTTCTGCTACGGTCGCAGGTTCGAACCCTGCCTCGGGCATGGATGTGTATGATGTCCTTAGGTTAGTTAGGTTTAAGTAGTTCTAAGTCTAGGGGACTGATGACCTCACATGTTAAGTCCCATAGTGCTTAGAGCCATTTGAACCATTTGAAGAGGTTTCTTCCTGGCTTGGGGACTTAACTTCTGAGGTCATCAGTCCCCTAGAACTTAGAACTACTTAAACCTAACTAACCTAAGAACATCACACACACATCCATGCCCGGGTCAGGATTCGAACTTGCGACCGTAGCGGTCGCGCTGTTCCAGACTGAAGCGCCTAGAAGCGCTCGGCCACACCGGCCGGGTACGTGTTTCGTAACGACACAGTTATGTCACAACAGTAACACACACTAAAAGTCACTCACTTGCGAAACATGAAAGAGTCTTGTCAGTTTATTCATTTCAATTCATAAACCGATCTTCGATGTCCGAAAGTATGCGCCACTGTTCTATAGCCGTAATCAGTCACGCCATCTGTTAGTAGTGATGGAAGATGTTTGCGTTAATGCCGTCAATTCTGTCTGTGCAATTTAGTATTTGCGGATAATACTGTTTCTTTTTTAATCAGTTATTTCCAAACATTCAACTGTACTTAGAAGCAGAATCTGTTTTAGAAGTAAATGAAGTATATAAAACATTTATTGCCCTTGTTAGAGAAACTACACAAGTTAGGCAGACACTTTCTTTATCAAAACAACGTAGAGAGTTGTGGTCTGGGGTTGTTGGTTCGTGCTGATAATAGCGTGTGCTCCGTGTGCAGCTGTGAACACACTGTGATGATCGATGAAATACATAGCGATGAATATTTGTGGCGTGAGTTTATATGGAGACGCTACAACAACAGACGTGCCACTGTGTATAATTAACGTAACACTGCAGTAAAAGGGACGAGGAAGGGTATGGAAGTTACACTACTGTCCATTAAAATTGCTACACCAAGAAGAAATGCAGATGATAAACGGGTATTCATTGGACAAATATTTTATACTAGAACTCACATGTGATTACATTTTCATGCAATTTGGGTGCATAGATCCTGAGAAATCAGTACCCAGAACAACCACCTCTGGCTGTAATAACGGCCTTGATACGCCTGGTAAGTGAGTCAAACAGAGCTTGGATGGCGTGTACAGGTACAGCTGCCCATGCAGCCTCAACACGATACCACAGTTCATCAAGAGTAGTGACTGGCGTATTGTGACGAGCCAGTTGCACGGCCACCATTGACCAGACGTTTTCAGTTGGTGAGAGATCTGGACAATGTGTTGGCCAGGGCAGCAGTAGAACATTTTCTGTATCCAGAAAGGCCCGTATGGGACCTGAAACATGGGGTCGTGCAGTATCCTGCTAAAATGTACGGTTTCGCAGGGATCGAATGAAGGGTAGAGCCACGGGTCGTAACACATCTGAAATGTAACGTCCACTGTTCAAAGTGCCGTCAATGCGAACAAGAGGTGACCGAGGCGTGTAACCAATGGGACCCCATACCATCACGCCGGATGACACGCCAGTATGGCGATGAGGAATACACGCTTCCAATGTGCGTTCACCGCGATGTCGCCAAACACATGATGCTGTAAACAGAACCTGGTTTCATCCGAAAAAATGACGTTTTGCCATTCGTGCACCCAGGTTCGTCGTTGAGTACACCATCGCAGGCGCTCCTGTCTGTGATGCAGCGTCAAGGGTAACCGCAGCCATGGTCTCCGAGCTGATAGTCCATGCTGCTGCAAACGTCGTCGAACTGTTCGTGCAGATAGTTGTTGTTTTGCAAACGTCCCCATCTGTTGACTCAGGGATCGAGACGTGGCTGCACGATCCGTTACAGCCATGCGGATAAGATGCCTGTCATCTCGACTGCTAGTGATACAAGGTCGTTGGGATCCAGCACGGCGTTCCGTATTACCCTCCTGAACCCACCGAGTCCATATTCTGCTAACAGTCATTGGATCTCGACCAACGTGAGCAGCAATGTCGCGATACGACAAACCGGAATCGCGATAGGCTACAATCCGACCTTTATCAAAGTCGGAAACGCGATGGTACGCATTTCTCCTCCTTACACCAGGCATCACAGCATCGTTTCACCAGGCCCGCCGGTCAACTGCTGTTTGTGTATGCGAAATCAGTTGGAAACTTTCCTCATTACGGCACGTTGTAGGTGTCACCACCGGCGCCAACCTTGTGTGAATGCTCTGAAAAGCTAATTATTTGCATATCACAGCATCTCTTTCCTGTCGGTTAAATTTCGCGTCTGTAGCACGTCATCTTCGTGGTGTAGCAATTTTAATGGCCAGTAGTGTATTTATCTACGACTGAACAGCGACGTCACCGTAACAGTCCAGCTAAGTGATACTTTCTTTTAAAGTCCAGTTTCTCACTAACTTTTTGCGTTCACATATTGAAACAAGAGGATTAAATAGAGTGTCAAAAGTTGATTTCTTTCATTAATTTATTTCGCAACCCTTCATTACAAATTATTTGGCGCTCAAAAGTTCCTTTACAAGCGTACTGTTTCCGCCATTGCAGTAAATTATTCAGTTTATTGACTGCACTATATTAACTGTATGAGTAGTTACTTTATTTAGTCCATGAATATTATTTTAATGTGCCTGCATGGAGGTGCGACTGATTACTGCAGCTATTACGTTACTAGATTATTATGCGATTCACAAATGCACTGTAGCGCCGTTAGCTACTCCAGGTCAGCCCCCATTTGTCATAGCTGTTCAGTTTCATGCTAAATGCCAGTTATCTGTACGTGAACATAAAAGTGGAACACTATTGCCGAAGGTATTGAAATTTGGTTTTAACTTGGTGTCGGGTAGTGCGATTTCTTCACGGCCATGTCTTCAATAAATTAACATCTTTTATAAAAAAAATCCCGACGGCCGCGTTATGGTTCCTTTCTTCGCCGTTTCTGCGGAGAACCTCCTCATTGACTATCTTATCGGTCTACATAATTTTCAACATCCTTCTGTAGCACTACACCTCAGACGCTTCTATTCTCTTTCTGCTCCGATTTTATCAATTCCGTCATGTTATTTTGTTTCCAAGGCAGCATAACTCATGATACTCAATTTTGATCTTTTGTACATCGGCACTCACACTTACGCTACTCCTCATTACTTCTGTCCTTTCTTCGGTTTACTCTCGGTCCATATTCTGTATCCATTAGAGTGTTCATACCATTCAACACCTCCTGTAATTCTTCTTCACTTTCAATGAGGACAGAAACGTCATCGGCGAAACTCATCACTGATATTCTTTCACTGATAATTTTAATCCCCCTCTTGAACATTTATCTCATTTTCGCCACTAATTTTTCGAAGTACAGATTGAACGGTAGGGGCGAAAGATAAATATGTGAGTTACACAGTTTTTATTCCGAGTACATCGTTCTTGCTCTTCTACTCTCACTCTCCCCTCTTGATTCTGCTACATATGGCACATTACTCCTTTCTTGCCGGCCGTGGTGGTCTAGCGGTTCTAGGCGCTCAGTCTGGAACCGCGCGACTGCTACGGTCGCAGGTTCGAATCCTGCCTCGGGCATGGATGTGTGTGATGTCCTTAGGTTAGTTAGGTTTAAGTAGTTCTAAGTTCTAGGGGACTAATGACCTCAGAAGTTGAGTCCCATAGTGCTCAGAGCCATTTTTGAACTTCTTTCTTTTTTAGAATTTCGTTCATCTTGCACCATTTTACATCGCCGGATATTTTCCTGCAGGTCGAAAAATCGTATGTCAATACCGAACTTAAAGCTGGTAGTGAAAGTATCCCATCCTAACATGGCAGACTATGGTTCAGTGGCTCCTATCTGCGAAAATGCAGTCAGTCGGCAGTAGACCGCACGTGAAGTACTAGTGTGTGCCATCTTCGAATACCGCTCGACTGTTTGGGACGCATAACAAAAGAGCACTACCGTGGGATACTAACCGTATTCTAGGAGGAGCAGCACGAGTGCTGTGAGTTTTGTCTGACTCACGGAACAGCCTCGTGGAAATGTTGAAAAACTAGAACTGGCAGGCTCTTGAAGATTGGCGCAATTTATAACACTAAATTCTACTTACAATGTTTTTAGAACACTACTAAGCGAAAAGGCTAGAGGTATTTTTCCCTCCCGCCCCTCCTCCCCCCCTTGCATTTTGAATCTACGGTACTCTCTGTTATACACATCGTAGTACTGGCTGGTTATAATTAAAATGCAGCTACACACACAGGCTCAGTGTGAGCTGTAATTGTCATATGGCAGCGAAACGTGGTAGATATGCTAATGCGTTAATGCGAAATTGTTTTACACTGGAAAAAAAATTATTCTGCTTTTGGCTACCAGGTGGAAATCTGGCGCAATAAATGTAAGAAAGATGTATAGAAATGTTCTATGAAGAGGATACACCCAGAGGGCCTGTTAGGTGTTCAGTAAGGGTTGCCCGTTATGGAGACCTCCTAGTACAGCATGTGATTACTGCTTTGGAAGAACGGAACTGTCTGGAAACCACTGTTTTCATGCAGAATGATGCAACTAATTCATGTAGCTCACCCAGTGAAAGATCTGCCTGATGCAACAGTCTGTAGATGTATGGCCTGCAACGTCACATGATCTAAATCGATGTGACTTTTGACTCTAGCTGTATCTAAAATAACGCTGTTACCAGGGACTCTTTTGGGGTCTACCCGAACTAAATGCCAGTATACAGGAACACGTTGCAAAGCTGCAACGAGCTATTGTTGATCACATGGTTTTACGGGTGCAGCAACTCGTCGACGTCTTCGGTGCTCATACTGAAAAACTGTGTAAGCAGTTGTTAATAATAAAATGAATTTTATGTGTTTCTGACTTCTTTGGCCGGCCGCTGTGGCCGGGCGGTTCTCGGCGCTTCAGTCGGGAACCGCGCAACTGCTACGGTCGCAGGTTCGAATCCTGCCACGGGCATGGATGTGTGTGATGTCCTTAGTTTAGTTAGGTTTAAGTAGTTCTAGGGGACTGATGACCTCAGATGTTAAGTCCCATAGTGCTCAGAGCCATTTGAACCAATCAAACAGTTACCTGGGTTGTTACGGTGCCAATTGCCTAGTCGTTATACGTCGCTCCTCGAGAGTGAGCACATCAGCAAGCTGCATCTTCTTTCCAGCGGCAGCCTTGTATGGCCTCCAGAACGCTGAAAATCTAGGAGTTCCTACGAACCGCCCTCTGGCAATGGTCTTACCCTGTCTGCCCCGCGACTAAGCGTACTTTATCGACTGCAGATGCTCCAAAAAGCTTCTTTCTCCGTAGTGACAAAGTCAGTAAAGGAACACTGCTTTTACTGTACGTCATTTACAGGCGCCACTTTGAATTATTGCTGCAGCTGCGACATCTATCGGAGGGACGGAAAATTTGCGAGCGCACTCCGGAAACCGCGTATAATGCATACCTAAAGTTACACATTCGTACCATTGGTGTTGGCTGAAAAAAAAAAAGAAAACGTGGTGCGTCAGTTTCAGGGCGATGCTCGTATATGTGATAACGATGCCTTGCAATCACTACAGGAGACAGAATTCCATCGACCTATTTTGCAAACTGACGAGCTCAGATCACAGCGAGCAACGCCTCTGCAGCCTACAGAGACCGCCACCTTCTGTCGAGGCCGCTCCGCCATCGCCCCCGCACAGTAGAGGCGTCGGCTGCGTCCGAAAGCCGCGTCTCTCGGCGGCCCCCTCGCCGGCCGCTGGCCGCGCAACTTTTCTCGGTCGAACGGGCGAGCCGGGGGCAGCGGCGGGCTTTAATTGTGAGCCGCGGGGGCGGCAGCGGGGGCGGGGGTGGGGGCGGGGGCAGTAATTGCTGGTGCAGCGCCTCGGCTCGTTACTCGGGGGCCGCCGGGCTCGCATCTGAATGTGCGCCGCCTCCGCCTGCCGCCTCCGCCAGCCGCCTCCTAATCAGGGCTGCCCCTCATCAGCGGCCCACGGAGCGTCGCTCCCGCCCACCAACCCCGCCGCCCCCGCACCCTGTCCCCGGCGTGCTGCTGCTGCGGAAGTAGGGCGCCATGCTGTCTGCTCCGGACGACTGGCCGAGGCATTAACAGATGTACACGGACCCGTCCTGGATTCATAACAGCTCTACAGTCTAAAGCAAGCACGTGCAACCGTTGGTGACCTGTGGCACCGATTCCCTTTTTCTTGTCATCAGTGTTCTGACTGCTTTGATGCGGCCCGCCACGAATTCCTCTCCTGTCCTAACCTCATCATCTCAGAATATCACTTGCAATCTACGTCTTCAATTATTTACTGGATATATTCCAATCTCTGTCTTCCTCCACAGCTTTTGCCCTCTACAGCTCCCTCTAGTACCATGGAAGTCATTCCCTCATGTCTTAACAGATGTCATATCATCCTATTCCGACTCCTTACCAGTGTTTTCCACATGTTCCTTTCTTCTCCGACTCCGCGCAGAACGTCCTCATTTGTCCGCCCCCGGCAGCTGGGTGGTCAGCGCGACAGTGCCAGTCCTAAGGGCCCGGGTGCGATTACCGGCTGGGTCGGAGATTTTCTCCGCTCAGGGACGGATTGTTGTGTTGTTCTAATCATCATCATTTCATACCCATCGACGTGCAAGTCGCCGAAGTGGCGTCAGATCGAAAGACTTGCACCAGGCGAACGGTCTACCCGACGGGTGGCCCTAGCCACACGACATTTACATTTACCTCCTCATTCCTTACCTTATCAGTCCACCTAATTTTCAACATTCGTCTGCAGCACCACATCTCAAGTGCTTCGATTCTCTTCTGTTCCGTTTTCCCACAGTCCATGTTTCACTACCATACAATGCTGTACTCCAGACGTACATCCTCAGAAATTTCTTTCTCATATTAAAGCCGATATTTGATATTAGTAGTCTTCTCTTGGCCAGGAATGCCTTTTTGGCCGTAGCTGGTCTGCTTTTGATGTACTCCTTATTCCGTCCGTCATTGTTGATTTTAATGTCTAGGTAGCAGAATTCCTCAACTTCATCTACTTCGTGACCCTCAACCATGATGTTAAATTCTCGCTGTTTTCATTTCTACTACTTCTCATTACCTTCGTCTTTCTTCGATTTACTCTCAGTCCATACTCTGTACTCGTTAGACTGTTCATTCCGTTCAGAAGATCGTGTAAATCTTCTTCACTGTCACTAAACCAATGTCATCAGCGAATTAAATCACTGATATCATTTCACATTGAATCTTATTTCCACTCCTGAACATTTATTTCCATCATTGCTTCCTCCATGTACAGATTGAACAGTTGGGGCGAAAGGCTACATCCTTGTCTTACACCTTTTTCAATACGAGCACTTAGATCTTGGTCGTCCACTCTTGTTATTCCCTCTAGGCTGTTGTATATATTGTATATGACCCTTCCTATAGCTTACCCCTACTTTTTTCAGAATTTTTAACATCTTGCACCATTTTACACTGTCGAACGCTTTTTCCAGGACGACAAATCATATGAAAGTGTCTTCATTTTTCATTACTCTTGCTTCCATTATTAACCGCAACGTCATAATTGCCTCTCTCGTCCCTTACCTTTCCTAAAGCCAAACTGATCGTCATATAGTGCATCCTCAATTTTCTTTTCCATTCTTCTGTATATTATTCTTGTAAGGAGATTCGATGCATTAGCTGTTTAGCTAATTGTGCGATAATTCTCGCACTTGTCAGTTCTTGCCGTTTTCGGAATTGTATGGATGGTATTTTTCCGAAAGTCAGATGGTACGTCACCAGACACATGCATTCTACACACTAATGTGAATAGTCGTTTGGTTGCTCTTTTAAATGCTGATTCTAATACTGGATCCCCTATCTCTTCTAAATCGACTCCTGTTTCTTCTTCTGTCACATCAGACAAATCTTCCCACTCATAGAGGCTTTCAATGTATTCTTTCCATCCATCCGCTCTCTTCTCAGTGCCGGCCGCGGTGGTCTAGCGGTTCTAGGCGCTCAGTCCGGAACCGCGGGACTGCTACGGTCGCAGGTTCAAATCCTGCCTCGGGCATGGATGTGTGTGATGTCCTTAGGTTAGTTAGGTTTAAGTCGTTCTAAGTTCTAGGGGACTGATGACCACAGATGTTAAGTCCCATAGTGCTCAGAGCCAGCCATCTCTCCTCTGCATTTAATAGTGGAATTACCGTTGCACTCTTAATGTTATCACTCTTCCTTTTAATATCACCCAAGGTTGTTTTGACTGTCCTGTTTGCTGAATCTCTCCTTCCGACAATCATTTCTTTTTCTATGTCTTCGCATTTTTCCTGCATCCATTTCGTCTTAGCTTCCCTGCACTTCCTATTTATTTCATTCCTTAGCTACTTGTTTCTTCGCAGTTACCTTCTTTATACCTATGTTTTCCTTCCTAACTTCTGTGATGGCCCGTTTTAGAGATGTCCATTCCTCTTCAACTGTACTGCCTACTGAGCTATTCCTTATTGCTGTATCTATTGTCTTAGAGAACTTAAAGCGTATCTCTTCATTCCTTAGTCCTTCCGTATCCCACTTCTTTTCGTATTGATTCTTTCTGACCAATGTCTTAAACTTCAGCCGACTCTTCATCACTACTATATTGTGATCTGAGTCTATATCTGCTCCTGGGTACACCTTACAATCAAGTATCTGATTTTGGAATCTCTATCTGACCATGATGTTTCGGAATCTCTGTCTGACCATGATGTAATCTAATTAAAATCTTCCCGTACCACCCGGCGTTTTTCCAAGTATACGTCCACCTCTTGAACAGAGTATTCGCTATCACTAGCTCACACTTGTTACAGAACTCAATTAGTCTATCTCCTCTCTCATTCCATATCCCAAGTCCATATTCTCCTGTAACCTTTTCTTCTACTCCTTCCCCTATAACTGCATTCCAGTCGTCCATGACTAGTAGATTATCATCCCCAAAAATGGTTCAAATGGCACTGGGCACTATGGGACTTACTGCATTACCCTTTCAGTATCCTCATACACTTTCTCTATCTCGTCATCTTGCGACGTCGGCATGTACACATGAACTATCGTTGTCGATGTTGGTTTGCTGTCGATTCTGATAAGAACAAACGTGTCACTGAACTGTTCGCAGTAACACACTCTCTGCCCTACCTTCCTACTCATAACAAATCCTACTTCCGTTATACCATTTTCTGCTGCTGTCGATATTACTCTAATCTGACTAGAAATCCTTGTCTTCTTTCCACTTCACTTCACTGACCCCTACTATATCTAGATTGAGCCTTTGCATATCCCTTTTCAGAATTTCTAGTTCCACACACTAATGCATTAAGCGAAACCTATAGTGCCCATACTGTTAATGTTTATGTAGTAACGGATCGATGTCAGTGGCACCCCTTTCCCGACAAGACACAGCAGGAAATTATGACTCTAAACACTCGTTTTCGAGAGGACGTTCATTTTATGTTCATTCTGCATCAGATATTTACATTAATTTATGCGTCGTGAACATTGTTCATTTACTTTCGACGTTATGCAATAGCAGGCATAAAAAGTTCCATAGCAAAACTCCGCAACGCCATTTGTAAAGAAATAACTCCAAGACACTTAAATAAATGTAAACATCTGAAGATGAGATGCCAGGCATCTTGAAATGCCATCACGGGAAAATGACCGCAACTGGTTGCAGCTAATTCATTGTACATTACCTTCAGTTTCAACAGTTGCAGTGTTGTAGTACGTCCACAACAGACAAAAACTATTTACTAGTGTTAAACTAGAAAGAATATAAAAACAAAATACGGCAATGAGATTGGCAATCCCAGTCGACAAGAAATTAGGGGTAAGTTTAAGATTTTTGCTCACAAGCCGGTCATTCGCGTGCTTAAAATCTATTGTGTTAATAACCGCAAACACTATTAGAAGGAGATTTTAAATATTTGCCGAGAAATACATTTGATGACTGCGAACATAGGCATGGGTTGTTTTTGTAACAGTAAATAAATTTGGTTATCATTTCCTTGCCCACTTTAAAAATTCAAAATTGTAGATCGCTTGAACTTAGCACACATCGACATACATCGGCATATTTACTCGATCTCGTACTATCAATACTAATTGGTAATATTGTGAAAATGTTTTAGTCGGAATTAATATTGTTTGTCAGTATTTCTAGTATCGACAATACGACAGTAGTAGCCCTCAGATGGTCGCCGTACTGGCGCATTGACGATAGTTGTATTGAACATGCCCCGTAACGTATTTCTTCTGCGGGTATGACAGAAACGAATCGCAGGCCAAATTCGGTTCGGGGTCCGCTGGTTGCTCATCCGTGGTCTAACCGTTAAATTTGTCTGTAAATTTAATACATTAATATCATAAGAAGGTTGTAGAACTGCATGCGTCTAGTAGATTTTAACGCGCAGAGCATTTTTCTAGATATGATTTTCTTCCTCTGTCCGTAAGAGCGTACCCAGGTTCCGAACTACGGTGGAAGCGAGAAGACAGGCAAATTTTTAACTTCACCGGTGAATGGCGAAATAGTTCTGAGATTTCACAACAAATGGTATGGATACATTTCATACATGGTCCTGCTGTCTTAAAACTGACACCGAAATGATGCGTCTGTTCTTGTGGCAGGAATGGAGTTCGGATGGTGAAGATAATTTATTTCTAAAAAGAGTGTGTGTGTGTGTGTGTGTGTGTGTGTGTGTGTGTGTGTGTAGGAGCAGCTGTATATACGCCCCCCTCCCCTCCCGCCCTATCCACTGCCCCAATAATACAGAGCGCTTCACTGTCATCCGATTTCGCAAAACTGTATCATCCACATAACTGAAGACAGAAGAACTTTGGAGTGAATTCTATTGCACACAGCGAAACGAAAGATTTACCTTGGCGTAAGTTGCAAATTTCCGGGTCATGAGGTTAGTGGTAGGAGTCTACTGCTGTGCAGCTAGTTGTTTCAGAAATTACGTATTACATTTTTTCTGCAGTTGCGATTGACTAGCATCTGGGTGTTTGACATGTGTTGGGTGGAGGTAATATTGAACACATGTGGAAAGTAAATGAAAACTTCGGACGTAGACGTAATTGCAAAAACTACCCTAAATTTATCTCTTACAATGACACAGATGGAATATTATCTAAATTGGAAGCCTCTAGAAGAGAGGACTGTCCGTGTTAACGTAAGTTAACTTATTCCAGAACAGTTGCTTTGCGGTTGGCCAGTGCACGATAGGAAAAGACGCACCTTTTACGAGGTACGACATTCCTTTTCTTTGGAGACAACAGTGATTGCTATACTCGTTGAACTGATTTTTATTTCAGGCACATATATGTTCTTAGACGAGCGGTTTCGACCGTCCTCACTCATGTGGCATTCATGGTTTTCCTGTAGAATTGGTCATTGTTGAGTGCTGGCGTATGGCACACTCCGAAAACAAAAACTCGGAAGTCTGAAAATAAAAATTATTTTAAAAAGAGAGGTAGGTGTGTGTTATATTCACTGTCCTTGTTAATGAACTGTTAATATTAGAGACATTGAATTAATATTGGTGCACTTTCCATTACGGATATTATAACGATGTTTAAAGAATGCAGAGTTATTAGCAGATCTAAGATTTTTAGGTTTTGCTGTTTAATTTTTTTCCTGTTTAAATGGCTGTAAAAGACGTATCGTATGAAGAAAACATGAGTGATAACAGCTGTAATTTGACACGTATTATAAGCTCATCAATACTCCACTACAGAGTGTGAAAATATCACACGAACAGCTACTGCGTCTGCTGCTTCTCTACAGTTCCTCGAAAAACAATTTATCTCCCTCTCAGGCTCAATTGATGCACATCTCCCTTACACCCGCCCTCCTATTTTTCCCTGGAACGGGTTTACGTCTTCATTGTCCTCGTCTCTGAAACTGCACTTAACTTAATGTCGTTACTGTGCACTATTATAATGGTGTGAATAGCAGAAGCACTCTTTCTTCAGAGAACAACTTCCCTCACCCAAAAGAAGCCTAGCAGTTTCCGCGTTTGGCTAAGAGTGATGTGTGCTGCCATGCTGTGATCAAGGTCGCCTGCAAAGAATAATGGGCCAAAAAGGACGACAGGAGTGGAAGACACAGGAAAACGTTAACTCGGCCTGCAGACGGAAAGCCCCACTAAAATTTGTGGCCCCATCTGATGGCCTTCCATTTCCTGCGTCCATTAAAACAGTAACGAGCACCTGAGATGACAGGAGGGATCCAAGTTGCCTCTCGCGATTAACTTTACGATGATGACTCACATTTCTGCCTTACAGCGCTCCAAGAATGGTATTCGCATTCTATGGCACCATTACGGTTTAATAACCGCACTAAGCCGAAGTACGAAATTCCATTCAGTAATACATATCATTACGTGAAGGAAAATCTGTTTTTCTCAAACGTAGCCGGCCGATGTGGCCGAGTGGTTCTAGGCGCTTCGGTCTGGAACCGAGCGACCGCTACGGTCGCAGGTTCGATTCCTGTCTCGGGCATGGATGTGTGTCATGTCCTTACGTTAGTTAGGTTTAAGTAGTTGTAACTTCTAGGGGACTGATGACCTCAGATGTTAAGTCCCATAGTGCTCAGAGCCATTTGAACCATTCAAACGTATCTGGACTCACAGTTTTAAAGTTTTCCCATTATGTGGAAAGAAGTGCAACGTGCACTAGTATATGTCCATCTCTAGTTCAATAATCCAGTACTCAGTTTTAGTCCGTTTCAGTCAACCACATAACTTGATCATCAGGTGCAAACAATTTCAACATCTACACCTTCACTACTGTTATAAAGTATTGCATGCTTTTGATCGCAATAATGTTCTTTTTTACGTACACATCTTCACGCAGAAATGTTTATTTGGCGGGGGGAGGGTGATACTGTGCGACAATGCCTATCTGTAATGTGATCTCATGATATCATTCTGCCGGTTACTGCTTCAGAAAGTGCTTTATGGTAACTAAGGTTTGGCGTTCACCAGCTCTGGTCTGAAAGTAATGCTGGATTTTTAAAATTTTCTTCCTACTGAGCGTGTGTGCATTTACCGTCAAGGTGAAAACTTATGAACTAACCCCTAGAAAGAAAGAAAGTTCATCGAGGTTTCACACAACGTAGGCCAAAACAACACTGAAATTGCGCAAAGATTAAAGGTCTCGAGGTCAGCTGTGAATCGAAATCTGTAGAAACTGATGGGCAAAGGAAATGGAAAATTTACCACGAATCAGGCGCCCACGCATTTCTTCGCCCCGAGAGGACAAAATACTTCGTCGACAAAGCCGGAAAAACAGGTGCGCTACTTCATTTGAACTGGCAAAAGCATGACAATAGGCAACGAGAATTCATTCCAGCTCATCGCTTGTTAGGAAAAGACGCTGTGAATGAAGGCTAGAATTGCCAAGAAGGAACCATTTTTAGTTGCTGCAGTGAGGAAAAAGAACTTTATATGGACAAGATACACGTAAACTGGAGAAAAGGGCAATGGGAAATAGTGGTATTTTCAGTTGAAAATAGATTTCCCATGATGACTTATAGACCATAGCTCGTCAGGTGTGAACTCAATGAAAGGATGGATCAAAAAAATGGTTCAAATGGCTCTGAGCACTATGGGACTCAACTGCTGAGGTCATTAGTCCCCTAGAACTTAGAACTAGGTAAACCTAACTAACCTAAGGACATCACAAACATCCATGCCCGAGGCAGAATTCGAACCTGCGACCGTAGCGGTCTTGCGGTTCCAGACTGCAGCGCCTTTAACCGCACGGCCACTTCCGCCGGCAAAGGATGGATCCTGACTACCTTGTCTTAACCATGAAACATGCTCCATCGGTATTGGTGTGAGGAACAATGACATACTAAGGTGTGGGAAGGCTGTTCTTTGTTCAAGGAATTATGAACAGCGATCAGTACGGTTATATGGCACCCTCTGCTGTGCACTACACCTGATGCTATCCCAGATGCATACTGGATTTTCCAACAAGATCTGGCCCCATGTTGCATAACAAAAACGTGAGTTTAGTAATACAGTTTCCAAGATTCCTGCTGTTACATATCGTCCAAATCTGTCATATCAGATTCATTTGGTAATGACTGAATTGGATATCAGACAATTTTCCGTGGCTGGGAAATTTGCCAGACGTTAATCCAATTGAAAAATTGTGTCAACTGGTTGGGAAAGGGGTTCAGAAGAAGAAGCCTGCAACAAAACAGGAGCTGTTGGAAGAATTGTGAATGTGTCGGACCATGAAATTTATGTCAAAACCATTGGAAAATTGGTCAACTCCATGTCTGACAGAGTGAAGGCTGTTGTAAGGACCAAGGGGGTCAAAAAAATACTAAGATCATTTAAATTTTGATTACTCAATACTGCACTTGTGACAGGCCATATTTTACCAAATTAAATGGAAATTTCATGAAAGTATTTAACGTTTAACTTCGATGTCATCAGTGACGTGACATATCATAGTACAAACACATATGCACTATTGTCAAACCCGCGTCTGACCATACTGATTTAGAATTTCCGTAATTTCCCTAAATCGCTTCAGACAAATGCCGAGATGGTTCCTTTGAAAGGGCCCAGCCGATTTCCTTCACTTAAACAGTGACTGGTGACTGGTGACAGGAACAGTAAGTCACGGTAGAGCCTAACCTAAAGTGTTCGCCTTTAACCTGGTAAGCGACATACAGAGTGTACGTAAAGTCAGGGAACACTTTCAATTATTTATTGCACAAGAACCAAAAATTGTACAGATATCACACGTATTTCATTTTGAAGAGAAACCCTGAATGCTTTTTTTTTCCATATACACCGCCACAGCGTAGTCTGGTAACTTGCCGATAGCGCTAGTCGCAAACATGGCGATTTCAGGTGCTACAGAAGGGGACAGTTGTCCAAGCAACATGCAAGTATTACGGAGATACTTTGTCAACTCAAATGGTTCAAATAGCTCTAAGCACTATGGGACTTAAAACATCTGAGGTCATCAGTCCCCTAGACTTAGAACTACTTACACCTAACTAACCTAAGGACATCACACACATCCATGCCCGAGGCAGGATTCGAACCTACGACCGTAGCAGCAGCGCGGTTCCGGACTGAAGCGCCTAGAACCGCTCGGTCACAGCGGCCGGCTTTGGCCACTAAATTGGGTATCACTGGAGGGTAAGCGATCTTCTTTTCTAGGAACACTGTTGAGAAAATTTATTGAAGCGACATTTGAGGACGACTCCAGAACGATTCTAACACCGCTGTACACAATTCACTTGCAGGCCTCCGGTTCTGCGTTAGTACATTTAAATTATGAGCGTGTAGTGGGAGAGGACTCACTGTCCTCCCCTTGTTTCTACTCACAATAATCAGACTGGGCGAGACATACGTCTGCTCGCTGCACAATCTCCGGACTACCTGCTGGCCGCTTATAACAGCCGAGCAGCTTATCTGACTGCACAAAGGACCTGAGAATTCCAATACCACACACACAGTTTCAGTGTTTCCCGAAAGGAAGCAGATTATACCGGACAGTCTGACCTGCCCAGTTTTCAAACTGCCGCTAGATGGCTCTTACAGTGGCAAGGGAATTATGGAACACAACATCGCCAACGAACATTTCGCGTAATGACCACATAAGGACCATGAAGATAAGATTAAAGAGATCGGGGCTCGTACAGAGGCATAGAGACAGTCGTTTTTCCCTCACACTGTTTTTGTGTGAAACAGGAGAAAAAATGGGTAGTAGTGTTATGGGGATCCCTCCGCCACGCACCATACCGGTCAACCCCCCGCCATGATCAACTCAGACATGGACGCAGCTGTGTTTTTTTGATTGGGCATTCTCTGACGTGACGTCATCCCTTCCGGCACTACGAGTGCTATGTAGCGCACAGCACCAGATCAGTATTTTTCTTTGAAATTTCGTGTAGCGTATTGTTCAAGCGTACAGCAAGAGGGATTTTTGAGGATCCATTGTTGTAATTGTGCCATGGCCACGTGGTTTAACGCACAGATTGGCAGTTTCTCTACTGGGTTCGATTCTCACTGTTACTAACCTTTTCTTCACTTTTTTTTTGTTCCACTCAAGGTTAAATTGTAAAATATAAAATTTAAGTATATTTAAACAGATCGCTTTATACAATTAATATTAAGATCTTCAAATTAGTTGCGATTACTACACTTGTAAGTCAAAAAGCTGTAGGCCACCACATTGTAGCACACTAGTACAGAGGTAACATTTTGTATTAGCCACCACTGCTGTGGACATTCCCGTATTCTCAAACAACAGCAGCCGTTTCCAGAGCGCTGCACGCAGATTTACCTAGTTTGACAAATACTCAGACGTATTATCACCGTCGACTGTCCCAGTAATGCATCCGATGTTAACCACGTTGAAAATGTCTGGGACAGTTTGTAATTACTAGTGAAACCTAGATATCAGCATGACTGCAATCTGGTAGCTGTATGGTATCCAGACATCAAAGAGTGAATTCAGGTGGGTATGACAAACCTGAAGAAACTTGTGGAGTCTCCTCCTCGCAAAATGGCCGCCATTACCAAGGCCACAGGCACTGTTACACGGTATGAAAGTGACGTCCCATGGAGGATGACTAATTTTTTGCCTAGTGTGCTTATTTGGTAAGTACTCAAATTTGCAACATCTGTCTCGCATCGTATTATCAGACGTGATACACGTCATATTCCAGTGGAACACAGAACACATCTTTAGTAAACTATCCGTCCAGGTGAATGTCATCGTGAAAGGTCCATCATAATAACAGCCTGAAGCAGTGACTGGGTCCATTGAAAATATCTGTGTGTACAGTGTGGATCCTAGGAGTATAGCTACCAGTCTATTAGGCTGACGATGTCGAGTCTCGCATCCTTCGGTCGTCTTCTCACGTTGCCCAGTTGTCTCTAACTTGCTTCTTTCAAAGGTCAAACACGAGTGGAGCTGGGAAGATGAGATACAACACTTACAAAGATAGCGAGTGTACACACTATGGACAGAGCATTATGTTTTATTGCCATCCATTCTCAGTGACTGCAATAAAACGTTCTCTTTGAAGAAGTTAATGCGCAAATAGGTACGGCACGCTTTATCTTGTCTTTCTCTGTCCTGCGCCGCTCCATTCGCGATTACGTCACTCAGTTATGTACTCACCCGCGTAAGACTAGTAAGAAGGCCCTTTTGAATGAAACAGTAGAAGTAACATCCGTCAACCATATTGATCAAAATAGTATTTAATAAGCAGTGGTTGTTATTCACCTGAAATTCTATTCCAAGTGTTACAGTACCTAGCTGTACATTTGCTAGGTGGAAATCTACATAAATTCATAGATGAAAATTTAGGGGTTATCAAATAATTACAAAATACAAAAATCTGGTATTTTTAATTTATATATTTGTAAAAATTGTAGAATATACGAATTCGTTGATGTTGTGTAGCGCTAATAAAAGTGCACTATGGCTGTCTACCAGTAGAATTTTGTTTCGAGGTGCTATTATCACTGTAGAGCTATCAATCTGCCTTTGGCAGTTATGCATGTAACGTATAACTTCAGTTCAGCTGGCCGGCCGAAGTGGCCGTGCGGTTCTAGGCGCTGCAGTCTGGAACCGCGAGACCGCTATGGTCGCAGGTTCGAATCTTGCCTCGGGCATGGATGTGTGTGGTGTCCTTCGGTTAGTTAGGTTTAACTAGTTCTAAGTTCTAGGGGACTAATGACCTCAGAAGTTGAGTCCCATAGTGCTCAGAGCCATTTGAACCATTTTTCAGTTCAACTTTCCAACTCGATGTATCTGGTATTTGTCTTTTACATATAACTTAAGAATATCGTTGTGATGCGCCATATCATTGCTGTAGATTTTATTACTTGACTGTTTCACAGATGGGTTATCCCAAAACACGCAATATTAAAGTCATTCATTCAACAGCTGATGAAGTTTTACGAAGTGACCTATTCAGCGTTTTTGTAGTACTGTTCCAGTAATATACGAGATGTGTGAGAAAAATAATTTGACTGATTTTTTATTTATCAAAATCTTTTTTCAAACAGCAATATTATCCCCTTCAAAGTAGTTCCCTTCGGGGGCTATACATCAGCGTAGTCGTTCCCAGTCTTGGTAGCAGCTCTGAAAGGCTTCAACTGGTAGGATCTTTAATATGTCAGTCTCATTCTTTTGAATGTTCTCCAGAGTCACAAAATGACGTCCTTTTAAGACAATTTTCAATTCGGAAGAAAAGAGTCACAGAAACTGAGATCAGGTGAACAAGGGGCAGTGGAACAACAGGAATGCCTTTTGAGGTCAAAAATTCCGTGACGTCAGTGGCCGTGTGACATAGGGCATTGTTAAGATGTAGCATCCACTTGTCTACAACGTCCGATCTCACTCAGTAGGCTCTGTTCCTGAGCCTTTCAATGACATCTTTGTAAAAAGTTTGGTTGACGGTTTGTCCTGGAGGAACAAATTGTTTATTGCACGATATCCCTACCGTCAGAAAAGCAAATCAACATAGTTTTAATCTTTAATATGCTCATTCGATCTTTCTTCGGTCGAGGAGATGTCTCAGTGTGTCGCTCCTCACGTTGCGGCTTTGGCTCAGGTTCGTACTCAAAAATCCAGGATTCATCACCCGTGATCACAAGACTGAATGGCACAAACCTTTCCCATGTGCAAAACTTCACTGCAAATTTGATGTAGGGTGGAAGTGTTTTACTTTAACAGATCATCCATCATCCTTATAGTTAAACATCGCTCTGATCTCACAAGAGCGCTCACACGTTAGATGTTTTCGTCTGTTATTGAAGTTGAAGGTCTCCCTGAGCGAGGTTCGTATTCAACGTGTTCTCGGCCTTCCAAAAATGATTTGTACCAGCGAAAAACTTGTGCTCTAGATAAGAAACGTTCTCCATAGGTCTGTTTCAACTTATCAGAGGTCATACTCGCGGATTCCACAAGTTTAACACAAAACTTGACGTCGTGACGTAGCTCTACACTCTCTTGTTCCATTTTCGTAAAACTTAACAAAAACAGTACTTTACGGATGGCGCTCACAAATATCACTTGATGGTTGTACGGAGCTGAAACTTGCACTTTAGCGTATTCGATGGGAATTTTAGAGTTGTTGCAGAATTCGTTTTATGAAACCAAAACACACGGCCAGCACGCACTGCCCCAGTGAAAGTAGCCATTTTAACCGTGCACTTCGCTGGCGCTCCTGATGGCGGAATGGAGTACTGATACAATACGTGGATAAAACTTGACGTTAAGTTTCCAAAAACAGCCACAAGTCACACTTTGTATTTTTAATTGACCAGTTTCGTTCTTCAAATGAACAAGATCATCGGAATCTACTGTTTAAAGTTGGCTGACAGATCTAAAGATTAAACTGGCTGTACTAAAGTACTTAAACTTACGTTTAAAGTGCAGTATTGAATGAAGACAGTGACACTGACAGCGCCAACCTCCTTTAAACGTAATTTTACGTACTATAGTACAGCCAGATTCATCTTTAGACCTGTCAGCCAACTTCAAAGGCAATCTTTAATGCCGTTAGCCAACTTTAAACAGTATATTCTGATGTATATATTGAGTGCATTGGTGTTGCCAGTGTTAAGTGTTGTTACTAGGCCTGGTAGGGTATGTAAATGGCGTGAAGAGCATCAGCTGTTGAGTGACCACTGAGAAGGACACTGAGGCGCCGCATTTATGTGTGATACTGCGTTATCAGCAGCTGACAGAATCTGACAGGGGCCTCATTCTGGGTCACCATTTTGCCTGATGGTCGAATAGTGCAGTATCCAGATCTGTGAGGCATGGGATGTGACAGTGGTGGAATCCATGGGAATGTTAGGAAAGACATACTCGCCGTCAGCGTTCCAGTCTCCCATGCATGACCACCACAAGAGTGGAACTCCGTACTGTTCACCGAGCACATTGTGGCCACTTCACATCTGTGCCTGCTATCCGAGAAGAGGTCATGGACTTCCTGTAACTTTCTGTGTCATTTCGCATCATTAATCAGATACCATAATACACGCGGCTGGGTTTGAAGTTGTGCCGCGACCACGAAGCACGGACTGCTGGCGAATGGTGTCGCATTGTGTTCACCGATAAGTCGCAGTCCTGGACTGCTCTGGATGACGATCGTCAGCGAGAGCGGCAGCCGAACGTTTTGGAGAGCCGTAGCGGCGTTACTTCCGGAGTCACGATGTGGGCGGCCATCGGGTGTGACTTGAGGTCACGGCTGGTAGTAACTGAAGGAACTCTGGGTACACAGCTCTATGTCACGGACATCCTGCGTCCTCGTTTGTTACCTTTCACGCAGTAGTATCGTGGTGTCATTTTTCTCCAGGACACTGATCGTGTGCACGGCACGTTTCTCTATGAACTACCTTCGTGATGTTGAGCTACTCCCGTGGACAGCAAGGTCCTCAGATTGGCCCCCAATAGAACATGTGCGGGACCAGCTCGATCGTCAACTGCATCCCAGTGCCCTGCCCAGGATATTAAGGACCATTTACAACAATTGTGGGCCAGTTTGACTTACGAGGGGTTACAATGTCTTTAGGATACGTTCCCAAACGAATCAGTGCATACAGTGCATCAGTGCCAGAGAAGGTGAAACGTCATACTGTTAGCTCGGATCTTACTGCCTAGTTGTTTGTAAATTATTATTTTGTAATCACTGAAATAGCACCACGCATCCAATCAACCCATGAAGATTACTTCGTTTTGTCCTCTCCTTCCGGGAGCATCATACTGCCTAGTTGTTTGTAAATTCCCGGCCGGAATGGCCGAGCGGTTCTAGGCGCTACAGTCGCAAGTTCGAATCGTGCCTCGGGGAGGTTTAAGTAGTTCTAAATTCTAGGGGACTGATGACATCAGAAGTTAAGTCCCATAGTGCTCGGAGCCATTTGAAACATTTGTTTGTAAATTATTATTTTGTAATCACTGCAATAGCACCACATATCCCCCTCAACCTATGAAGTTTCATTTCGCTTCGTCCTCTCCTTCCGGGTGCTTCATTATGCTTGCGAGCAGTATATTTACGGACATATGTTTACAGACTTTTTCCTTGTTGTCGACCAGTAATACCTCCCAGAAGAATATGGTCCACTTTTTTTTTTTTTTTTTTTTAAACATCTCTTCCCTCAGCGACCCGCATTGCTTTTATCGTGTTCTGTGTGTTGTTGCAGACGAGGTCGACCAGTTCGCTCGGTGGCCCATAACACGTTACACACAATACTGCGACCCGGGCGCTCTCCTTGTCTCGATCAGGTGCGAGTGCGAAGTCAAAATGTTGTGCAGCCAACTTGAACGCTGAGTTGTTTGTTTTTAAGCGCAAACTGTTATTAGCTCAGTACTTCTGTTCCATTAAAACAGAGCCGGTGGCGAAATGAAACGAAAATTGAGAACAGTCTGCGTTGTTTGCTGAAACAATATTTGATAAACGTAGATGCGACCTTTAATGGAAATGTTTTTGTATTTTCTGTTAGGCAGCCCTGCGGTAATCAAGATGCGCGGGGCGTGCCGGTGCCAAGAAGTCTCTGTTTTCCATACAAAGTGGGGCAAATAAAAAAAGATAGGGCGGAGAGAATGACAGTGTGCACAATTCACCAGCTGCCACTACTCCCTAATCATTCGTTGTAGGAAACTTCTAATTCCAGCTTCTGCCGTTCGCGTGTTACTAAGTCATTTTACCGCAATGTCCTTTCTTCCGGGAATGCTACCCTCTCGAGATACGCTAGAGAATTTCTGTAGATATTGGAAGCTAAGAGGAGAACTACAAGTGGAAATAAAGCTGTGAATGCTGCTAGGAAGTTGTCCTCGGATAGATCAGTTGGTAGTCTGGCTTAAAGCCGCGGCGCGAGCGGACGTGCATAGCAGAAAGGAAGGGAAGTTTTCCGCATTAGTCTTCAAGCATATGGCTGTAAAAAAACTCGGAATGCAGCATTTGTGCCTGCAAAGGCCTCTAGCAGCGCGAGCACAAAACAGCTGTATTCAGGTGCTTGCCTACGGTGTAATATCCTATACTATAAACCTAATTTATGTTCACATCCAGAATATAAAATGGGACTCGTCGAATATCAGGTCTTCTACTATAAAGAAAGGCATAGACCTTCAAAACAGTAACCAAGTATTTGAAGTTAAGGAAATATTGAGGATCAAGTGTTTGACAAATTTTTAAGGGAAACTAGCGTTAATCAGAAACCTTATGCCGTTTAAATCGAAATAAGTTGTATAATTACGTTTATTTTAATGGCATTATATGAGAATGTTACTCTGACCAGAAGAAACAAAATTATCACATTTTTGGAACCCCGTAATTGTCTCCCACTATGAAACTTAGGCTTGAAATCCAGCTCAAAGACCAAATTCATATGATTCAAATAGCTCTGAGGACTATGGGACTTAACTTCTGAGGTCATCAGTATCCTAGAACTTAGAACAACTTAAACCTAACTAACCTAAGGACGGCACACACATCCATGCCCGAGGCGGGATTCGAACCTGTGACCGTAGCGGTCGCGCGGTTCCACACTGTAGCGCCTAGAACCGCTCGGCCACCCCGGCCGGCAGCTCAAAGATGCCTACGGTTAAAGTATCTGCCGGAGGTGGCACAAGGAAAACACGTACAAGTAGAATACACTCAAAAATTCGTGAGAGTTGTAAGGCGGGTCAGTAACATCATATTAGCACTGAATTTCATCATAATTCTGCCCATCACGGCCGGTTAGTGTGCCCGAGCGGTTCTAGGCGCTTCAGTCTGTAACCGCGCGACCGCTACGCTTGCAGGTTCGAATCCTGCCTCGGGCATGGATGTGTGTGATGTCCTTAGGTTAGTTAGGTTTAAGTAGTTCTATGCTCTAGGGGACTGATGACCTTAGATGTTAAGTCCCATGGTGGTCAGAGCCATTTTAACCATTTTTTTGCCCATCACGATAGCGGGCGTGTCACACGATGGGAAGGACGTTACATCCCCTCGTAACCACATTTTATCCTTTCTTTTGACGTCTCTGCAGTGGAGGTGACACCAGCTTTGAAATCATGCGGTTTTGTTGTGGGTAACTGTGGAAACGAATTCAGACACATCACGGCTCAGAATCGACTCGAAGAGACCTCAGCAGGTGGCCCAGTAGCCGTCAGTGCATTGATTCCCAAATATTTTACGGTCGAAAACGACAGTTCGCAGTACGATGTACAACAGAACAAAGTTCTTGACAACATTTGACAATGCCGCACTTCCCGGACGGTTCAACCGTACTCTAAGGACATCGTGGGGCTGCAATCCCATGTGATATTGCCCCTTTGGAGTGTAAAGCGACCGCAGGTTTTGACCTGATATACAGGGTGGAGACACTAGAGCCTTTTCAAAACCATTCGACCGTTTCAATGTGATCCGTATCAGCAATGGTGTTAATGCCTTCTCAGTCGTCCTATTTCGCACCCTCCTCTGAGGTTATCACGGACAGCTACAACAGTGACATTTACGTGACTGGAACGTCAAAGGGTCCTTCTAAAACCCTCTAGTTTGTGAAAACCCTCAGTGTCACCCATGCATCTTTGCTTAGCGCGTTAATACAGTACCGACATAGGTAGTAGCGTGCCTACGTATCTGCTTCTTTGTATAACAGAGGACTGTCCTTTTTTTAGTCATCTGTTTTCTCACTGGTTTGATGCTATTCTCCCACAGTCCATGTTTCACTACCATGCAGTGCGCTGCCCTTTTTTTCCAGTGCTTGTCTGCTTTTTATGTCCTCCTCGTTACGTAGGTAGCAGAATTGCCTAACTTCATCTACCTCGCGATCCTGGTGTTTAGTTTCTCGCTGCTCTCATTTCTCATACTTCTCATTACTACTACAATACTACAGTGCTTAATAGTATAGCAATGTCATCAGCGAATCTTATCACTGATATCCTTTCACCTCGAATTTAATTCCACTCTAGAACCTGACACGATAGCATCGTGTTAGTGTACCGGTGAAACGAGTCGAGGCGAAACGCAGACGCGTTTGAAACCGAGTTGTCGATACGACTAGTTTTAACAAGCACGCCGAACGCACGTAATTTGCCGTGTATCCGATTCTGTTTCCGTGTCGATTTCGGTAGTATGAAATTGGAAATGTATCTCTCGTATCGCTAATTGTTCCGCAGTTGACTTTTATTCCGCGTTGTTTTGAAGTGTATACGCAATATTGTGCGATATTTCGCAAATGAGCGCCACGTCGGAGCCTCGCGTGCTGATCGGTTATTTGCGCACGGCGTTGCGACTGCGTTCCAGGAAAGGCGAGACCGCGAGCGGATGGCGGACAGCCGTGTTCCAGCACGTTGCCCCTACACCCAGCACGTCGGCGACGGCCACGGCGGGTTACGGGCGGCTGTTCGGGCTGGGGGCGGCGGGACACTCAGTCGAAACGACCGGAGGCGTGGGTGGTGGTGGGGGCGGCGGTGGACCTCGCACTCTCTGGAGTGACGCGCCGCTGCACAGACGCCGAGGCACTGCTCGGAGAGGGGCGCTAGAGGAGGCGGCTTAACAAGGACAGTCCACAGCCGTCCTCAAGGAACTTTCTTTTGCTTGATGAGGGGTGGGGGATGGAGTGGGGGGAGGGGGGTGTGTGAAGGGCAGGATAAGAAGGGAGACTTTGCCCTTCCTGGAATCTGCAAGAAGATCTTCTACTCTTTACAGAATTTTCGCAAATTTACAGCAATGATTGTCGATGACTTTACAAAATCGCATATTTTAACATAGCTAATGGAAAATAGTGAGATTTTAGCAGTCAGTAACGGAAAATCGGGGAACAGATCACACTTCAGCAAAAATTATTATTTTAATAAATTTATAAATTCAGAATAGGTAACCTAAAACCAGCTGTAAGTCAAAAAGAACTTCAAAATTCTGGAATGATATAGAAATTTATTAAGATAACTTATAGACAGGGTAACAGACAACCTCAGGTTTACCGAGAGCAGTCATTGCCAGCAGGGAGAGCGACTATTAAAACTAAGGTTTCGTAAACAGCCACATCTCATATTTCTTTTTTTTTTTTTTACTGAGCGGTTTCGCTCTTGAAGTGAACAATATATCCATCTTTGGCAATGTTTACCGTGGTGTAGTTTTTATCTACACAACATTAGGACATGGAATGAACGGTTGGGCAAGCGATGGGCATAACTTGTAGTGACTTGGTGTGCCACCATTGCCTCAGTCGCCTGGTCTCATTATTTTTAGTAATCGTTGTCAGGTGTATGGTCACAATTCTCATTATTTATTCTCCACCTGATGTTTTACATTTGAAAATGACGACGTTATTCGTTGAAACCGGAACTGTAGCCCCCTTTTGTCAAAGAAAAAATTTATGTACTGTGACTGTGGCTTCACTATTGTAGTGTCAAATGAAGATTTAACTTACATTATAGTCACATTCCTTTACGACAATTCTGTCAGAGTAGAGAAACTTCACTTTTTACGCCTCGCACACCACGAACGGTTAACGAGCGATGGACTGGTCAAAGAGGCCTTTTGCATTCCAGGAAACTTTACGTATATTTTGACAAACGAAAAAGGATTTTTTAGTTTTAATGCTTTGATGTCCTCTTCTAAACGTTTCGTTCGCTTGCGTGTCCTACGTGGTATGAAATGGTGGAACGTCGTCTCATCCGAAGTAATAAATACCCTGACAAATTTACAAGAATTCTATCTCAAAATGTCCAGACGTAGCTGGGAAATTGGTTTTTGCATTTGCATCTTGACGGCGTTCAGCAAACTGTGCATCCATCTTGCACAAAGCGTTCTCACAGCCAGCTGGACACGTAAATTACATTGTAATCTTCTTTCTGATATGGTAATTGCGTCAGCCATTTCGTACAGCGCCAATATTGGGCTCCTTCTAGACATTACATCTGTGGACTGATTTTTAGAAAGCGTAACTAGCCACAGTTAATGAACTTGCATTTAGGAGGATTGCGTCTCAAGTTGGTTGTCTTCTGCTGCCAGACAGTGCCACTGGTCGTCTACAACTAGTCATCTAGTCGTAAGTACAAGTCGACTGTGCCTTGTTAACTGAAATAAATACGCCTGATGATGAAGGTGTAGTCCTGTGAAACTCGTAGTGGAAAGTGCAATAAATGAGACTGGTTATAGTAAATTGTAGTTTCAGTTGTTATTTATGATGGCCGTGGACGAGGCTAAACCAAAACGTTGGCATTTAAACCTTCTCCATCTTTGTTTGAATATCTGTTGTCGATAATCTGCAGAGACAGAGAATTTTAACTGCTCGCAAAAATGAAGACATCCGGTTAAAAGTCAAGACATATTCGTAGAATATTGATGCACTACGGATACATCTCGAGCTTACTCGAGTTCCACGTGCAATCGGTTGCGGACGGATCACCGGATAACTCGCGTTTATCAAGAAATTACAATGAAATTAATACCCCTAGCTGCATAGAGGCGTTGATATAAGTCAACGGGGACAGCTGAAAATGTGTGTCCCGACCAGGACTCGAACCCGGGATCTCCTGCTTTCATGGCAGACGCTCTATCTATCCTTTTTTTCTTTTTCTTTATTGATCGTTGGGTTTTGTCGTTGATGAAGTCACATGACATCCGTTAGAGTTCGTTTGTTGATCGTTCCACTCAGTTTTTTATTCCAGAGGCCAACCAGGTCTCTGACCGAACACGCTGAGCTACCGTGCCGGCTATCCGTCTGAGCCACCGAGGACACGGAGTATAGTGCGACCGCAGGGACTTATCTCTGGCATGTCTCCCGTGAGACGCACTATATTCTATATTCATAGTGCCCCTGCCCATTATACTCATTACTCGCGGCTTTACTGCCGATTCCCGTAAGAGTGATCATTTATTTATGGAAATACAATGTACAATCACCAACAAATTTAACATATTCACAAACACCTTTTCCCTTACACCAAATAAATACAGTTTCATTTACAGATATTTTACGTCTATTACGTGTATAAAGGAAGAAGGGTGAGGGTGACATATATGTTGATTTACCAAAGTCTTTATTTGCATTTTCGGTAACATGATAGGTCTTGTAGGCGATAATGTCTCTGTCGACGAAGCTTTCAAGTCCTGTGACGTTTGGAACACCTGTACCACCTCGTACGATGGCTACAGTAAGCCATCCATTGCCATGCGTAAATGTATCGTTAATGTCGATGCTGAAGTTCAGTTTACATCCACAAAAAACTGCTGGTCCATCTAGAAGAGAGTGTGCAGCAAAAGATTTTATTGTATTCTTCTTTTTGTCTGCAGCTGAAGTTGTCATTTCCACGTCTTTAATGGTCTTATATATTGTCTGTCTTGCACGACGACGTAGCCTTCTGTAGCGCATTCTGGCCAAACGTCACAGGACTTGAAAGCATCGTCGACAGAGACATTATCGCCTACAAGACCTATCATGTTACCGAAAATGCAAATAAAGACTTTGGTAAATCAACATATATGTCACCCTCACCCTTCTTCCTTTATACACGTAATAGACGTAAAATATCTGTAAATGAAACTGTATAACTCGCGTTTACTACACGCTGCCTGTAGACCTGCCAAATTAGGTGTTTACAATTGTAAGCAACGTAGGAAACATGACTGCCATCACACACCGTTCGCTTATTTAGCATTGTGAGTTGCACTGATAAGCCGAAATATTGTGACCATTGCCCATCGCGACGTTGGATGCCGCCTGGTGGCGTTTCGGGAACGTGACGCGGTAACAGAAATGTGTGAACGGAGTAGACACGGGCGAGGACCATCCTAGCGAAGATGTGAGCTGCAAATGGACAAATCCATTGAGATAAGCGACTTTGACAAAGAGCAGAATATTATTAAAGCCTATGAACGAGTACCTCGAAAACAGCGAAGCTGGTCGAAAGTTCTCGTGCTACTGTCGATGAGCATCTACGGAAAGAGGCAGACAGACAGTGAAACTACCACTAGGCCCTAAGTGGTTGGACGTCCACGGCTCTTCACAGAACGTGGGGTTCGGAGTCTCGTCTGCTCTGTAAAGTGAAATAGATGGTCATCTGTGGCATCTCTGCTGAAGGAGCACAATGCTGGTGCAGGCACAGGTGTTTCGGAGCAAGAAAGTACATTGTTGAGCATGGAGTTCCGCAGCAGATCAACGACATCGTCACTTACGATTGCAGTGGACGCAGGACCGGTGGGATTCGACCGTCGATCGATGGAAACGTATCGGCTCTTCGGGTGAATCACATTTTTGCTACGCTAGGTCGACGGTCATGTCCACAAACGCCGTCATTGAAGTGAACGGCGGCTCGAAACGTGCAGCGCGCCGCGGACGCAGGCTGGTGGGAGCAGTATTATGCTACGGGAGAGATTCTCCTGCGCTTACACGGGACCTGTGGAAGCAACCGAAGACACGCTGAGAGGTGCGAACCATCTGATTGATATCTTCCTCGCCGGCAACCTCATCTTTAGGCGTTATATTTTCCCGTGTCTGGGAGCCAGAACAGTGCTATAGTGGTTTGAGGAGCATTACAGTGAACTCACGTTGTGACCAAATCTGGCTGATGTAAATCTTATGGCTCCCATATGGGTCGCTATCGGTAGCCATCACCACATACGCAAATCAGGGACACATTATTTGTGCGAATCGCATGACCTGTGCATAGACATCTAATACCACATACCTCCTGAGACCTACCAGCAAACTGTCGGGCCCCCGATATGCAGAACCAGTGCTGTATTTCCTTCCATTTTCTAGGCGTCACAAGGCAGTTCTACGTGCATAGGAAGAATAGAAGATATTATAACAAAGGAAGATACCAAAAAATGTACAATGCATAAGTAGGGGTATTTGTCTGATATAATGCATTTATTGTTGTGCATATTAATACGATGCTTACGATTATTATTTTGTGGTTTACAATTCCATCACGATCGTAATGTCTAAAAAAGTGGTAACTTTCCACAAGCATTAAAAATTATTGTTTCATAACGTGAAGAAACGTTTTATGTTCAAACACTAAAAGTTTAAAATAAAAACGTACAAAGTTGAAGAGGTGTGGATTTGTTTATGGTCACATGCAAACACAAAACAGCTACTTCAAAAAATACAGCCTTGTATAACCAAACGACAGTACCGAAAGGAGCTTAGAGGGCCTTCAAGACAGTTAATTTGTGGTGGCTGCAAGCGAATCAGACAACACGCAATACCCAGCCATTGTGATAAGTTGGAACAAAGACGTTTGATCCGTAATGTCTTAACACATCTCTATATCCCAGTTAATCCATTCGCACGAAACTCACAATTTACAATCTCTTTAAAAATACGAAAAACAAAACAATTCTGGGTATTAAATTATCAGTTGATTTATGTCATTATACAGTATTTAAAAACACAACACCATATCTGTGACAGATTGAGAAATTTTTCTGCTCACCATGTTCGTGTATGTCTCTTTGTACTTCTATTACAAAAATTCATAGATCGTAATTTCTTTTTTCCTTTTAAGACACATGTAATACTTTTTAAATTGTTATTAGTCTGAAGAAGATTAGTATCTTTTTTATTTTTGTACCCCATGTAATACTTTTTGACAGGTAATTCTTCTCAAGATGATTAATTTGAGTGGATACCAGTTAATACCGGGATCATTCTCTGAGATACCCCTCCTGGCTGCAGCGGACATAAATGTCTTCAGATTGTTGGCTAATTGCCTTATAGCAGTGTAAGTAGAACTCTGATGGTGTCCAAGACACCATAGAGTCGACATCTTAAAGAAACTTTAGCCTGTTATTGTTTATGTACGCGAGATTGATAATTTTAATACTTTGTATGTGTTGTTGTTTTTGTAACAGGGCAGCATGAGCCTAGATAGTTTTTTCAATGCACATCATGACGAATTCACCCTGCTGATATGCGAATAGAAGATGCATGTGGCGGTTCAAATGGTTTAAATGGCTCTACGCACTATGGGACTTAATGTCTGAGGTCATCAGTCCCCTAGAACTTAGAACTACTTGAACCTAACTAACCTAAGAACATCACACATATCCATGCCCGAGGCAGGATTCGAACCTGCGACCGTAGCAGTCGCGCAGTTCCGGACTGAGCGCCTAGAACCGCTCGGTCACAGCGGCCGCCACGGCGGACTTACTGAACAGGTGTTAGCACCCGCGGAAACCAGTAGGTGCTGGCCTTCGTCATGTTCTAAATGTTGCCGAAGATTTTGACAACGGATGAGGTGACTAGTTACCATTTTTTGCATAATCGTGTCGATCGTGATACGCTGCTCTTGGAGTACCATTGCCTCCACTTCTCTTTGGATCCTCGGTTCGTCACAAAGAGAAAGTCTGCCACTTCGTTGTTCGTCATTCAGACTTATTTGTTAACAATGGAAGTCTCTTCGCCCCATAACCCCTGTCCTTTGTTGCCGTCCAACCAACTCAGCGTGGATTGTTGCAGCATTGTTGCCCTTCGAACACAGAAAATGAACTACCATAGGGTACTACACATTGTCAGTGAGACATGCCATCTTGTTTTGCCTCGTGTAGTGGTGTCCTGCAGCTCTGCGGCGCTGAGATTTCAATGTCCGCGAGGACATCAGACGCACGCATGCAAACAAACAGGAAATTAATTACGTTACTTTATCTTTTCGAGGTGATAATTAAAACTTTATGACTATCTCTCATATGTAAGCAGTGCAAACAGCAGTTTCTAGCGGAAAAATCCTTTTGACTGTATTCAAACAAAACAGCTTGTATAAGCGGATCGCCGCTGCTCGCTCTCGCGTCCTCTATGGCCAGCAGCTACACGCCTGCTGCGCCACACACGCGTACAGATAATCCCCGAGGCTGATGCCCGCTGCACTCGCGAGCCATTTGCTACAAGACGGTAAACCCCGTCCGGCGACACGGAAGCCCGCGCTTAGCGCTCGGCTATCACCGGACCGCATTAAACGCCGGTCCAATCCCCGTGATTATCATAATACAGTTAGCGACTGCTCCTGGCCGATATTATTCAGATTAGGAATGCATTAATAATGTGTCCGCGCGCCGCGGAACCGCGCCGGCGAGCCCCGCCCGCGCACAGTCCAGTGCGCTGGAGAACGGCTAGCGCCGAAACAGCTGCCGCCGCCGCCGCCGCTGCTGCCACCATTGGTAATTTCATTAAACGCCTGCCTAATAGCGCGCTGCACTCGCGCTAAATTGTTGCAGTAATTACGCGCAGTATAGGCGCAGAATGAAGTCGGATTGTCACTCGTTGGGTAATCATCGCTCGCCGTATGTTCGTGGCAATGGCTGCCGACGTCCTGATTCACTTTTTTTGCGAGGAGGCTGCTGATGGCTCAACACGAGTTTGTTCCGACCTGCGATCTGTGTTACGTCGCCCTGCCGATTGAGTTTCAAATTCAGTGGACTGTCGGCGGAAAATACTGGCTGAGTTTCTACGCCACTTGCTACAGGGTTTTATGCCGCAAATAGTGAAACCTGTACCATTTCGTATGGTAGCCGAAACAAACAGCAACTCAACACATTTGTCTCGGATGATTAGAATTGATGGTAAAAGCAAGACGCCTCTGTATGGTTATTTATTCGATAAAACCCCTACCAGTTCGTCAGGATGGAATTCGAGGCCCAGTGCGGCGTCGTTCTACGCAATAAAACAACATTCAAAATTAGTATATTTATTGTTGGAAATATAAGTCGATACTGCTCCTTCTGCGCTGACTCACTGTTGCCACGGAGACTGCGTCAGCTTGGAGCGGAAGGCGATGGCTCTCTGATGCGGCGGTTTTGACGCTCGCTGGCCGAGTTGGCAGACCCCATTGGTAATTCTGCTTTTAGAGATGGTGGTGACCAAGGAGTGTGTGTCTTGATTCATACGCCGTTTTTTGGAAATCTCGATGCCTCCCAGATCACCGCCCGCGTTGACCCCCTCAGGTGGGCTGTGATATCGGATTTGTAGTCATGGTGAATACCGAACCAGGCGCGCAGGTACTGTAGGCCATGAGACCCATGCGACGCTAGAGCTTTGGGCAGCTTCCGCTCTGGACTGGAGTGATGTTAGTAGACTCTCAGTCTACCGTCAGCGCTGGTTGCTGTGCCGACATCAGTACTGGTGCTGGTCTCCATTAGTAGCGGCTTCGGTTCGCTGGTCGTCTCGTAAGGCGTAACTGCAATATTAGAACAGTCTCACATACAAGATGTTACTGTACCATAAGCAGAGAATCGATTGCGAACGACATAAACGGCATCGATCCAGCTGATCTGGTGCCAAAAGCTAGTGATTGTGGAGTATTTAGCTGGCCTTTGTGGCCGAGCGGTTCTAGGCGCTACAGTCTGGAACCGCGTGACCGCTACGGTCACAGGTTCGAATCCTGCCTCGGGCACGGATGTGTGTGTGATGTCCTTAGGTTAGTTAGGTTTAAGCAGTTCTAAGTTCTAGGGGACTGATGACCTTAGAAGTTAAGTACCGTAGTGCTCAGAGCCATTTGAACCATTTTGTGGAGTATTTATGTCGCCGAGTAGAGGGTCGGTTCTACGACGTCATTTATAATGATCGAATATATTCTGCTCCCCTAGTCGTCAGCGCTCATCAGTTCCGCTATATTTTCTTAACGGTTTGGTTACGGGGTCGTTACTCCTTCGTCAAACTCTCGGTAGTCATTGTTGCGTCCTAACTATTGTGTCCTGCGTATGGTTATGGAAGTAACAAAGGCGGTTCTATCTGCCCTCTTCTAACAATTCTCTGCTCAATTGCTCGCAGTCTCTCTTAACAGCAGCGAGGTGGTTGTTCTGCCTGACTCAGTAACGGCTGGCGGCTGGTGACACTTCCGCGTGGTTGAGTAATGCTGTTTTAACATTTAATCTTTCCCTTGCAAATTTGTCTCGTAACATCGCTAAACTGATACCAGGATTCTGAACGAGGTCCCTTCCTTCCACCTACAGGACATCGAAAGGGTGCAAAAAAGGGCAGCTCGTTTTGTATTATCACGTAATAGAGGAGAGAGTGTGGCAGATATGATACGCGAGTTCGGCTGGAAGTCATTAAAGCAAAGCCGTTTTTCGTCGCGGCAAGATCTATTTACGAAATTTGTCACCAACTTTCTCTTCCGAATGCGAAAATATTTTGCTGAGCCCAACCTACATAGGTAGGAATGATCATCAAAATAAAATAAGAGAAATCAGAGCTCGAACAGAAAGGTTTAGGAGTTCGTTTTTCCCGCGCGCTGTTCGGGAGTGGAATGGTAGGGAGATAGTATGATTGTGGTTCGATGAACCCTCTGCCAAGCACTTAAATGTGAATTGCAGAGTAATCATGTAGATGTAGATGTAGATGAATATATCTGTCGGGGTCAGAAGGAATCACTCCATCTGACCATTGTTTGCTATTCAGCACTGAGTTTCGAAAAACCCTAACCTCAATGCCTCTAATGTTAATAGCGAGGCGCATAAACATCCGCTTACTAAGGAGGGTG
Organism: Schistocerca americana; assembly: GCF_021461395.2. Lineage (NCBI taxonomy): Eukaryota > Metazoa > Arthropoda > Insecta > Orthoptera > Acrididae > Schistocerca > Schistocerca americana. Next base: position 629,782,852 of record NC_060123.1, on the reverse strand, counting down.
AAGGCAGGTAAGGCCTTCTGCGTATTCGGGTGAGCGGAAGCATAACGCCTTTGGCGTACGACACAATGCGACCAGAGGTATCATTGGGGCCAACGATGATATTTCATCTGCAGCGTTTCCGTTTCCATCACGGGACATACGGAACACACTGCTGTGCAGGTTTTCGGTACGAAGTGCCCGTTTCCACGTATCGCTGAGTGCGTAACACCTGTCCCTAACCGAGCGACCGCTACGGTCGCAGGTTCAAATCCTGCCTCGGGCATGGATGTGTCTGATGTCCTTAGGTTAGTTAGGTTTAATTAGTTCTAAGTTCTAGGCTACTAATGGCCTCAGACGTTAAGCCGCATAGTGCTCAGAGCCATTTGAACCCTAATAATGTTGTTTACACGTATTCTAATTTCCGCAGCCTCTTTGATGATCGAATCGCAGGCTAGAATACGTCTCTGCTCAGACAAGACCTTGTGCAGTGTGATCTTGCTCTTTCCCGGCGAATCGATTCTTTCTGTTGCTCTCTGCTATCCAGCCGGATGCAGTCGTTTTCATAGCACGGTATTTCGACTGCTTGCCTTTCTTTGATCTTCAGGTGATACCTGTAGAATGAGCGTGTTTGCTACTTTGCGCCTCTTTTGTTCTCATAACAACCCACCGCTTCCCACACTACCTGGCCGCACGTCTTGCAGGGTGTCTGGGGGAGGGGAGGGGGCGGGAAGGAATCGCCGAATGCTGGGCGCAAACTTCTGCCGTCTCCCTCGAACGCGCTAGTGGCAGGCTGCGCACCCGATAGCAATAAAAAAGTCGTGTGCTCATTCGCAATTGCAATTTGCTCCACTTTTGTTTATTCCTGGACTGCATGCAATGTAAGTTCTTCGTTTCTTATTTACTAACTTTATTTATTACTCAGTGAACCAGAGTCAATCGGCAACTCATTTAAAAATGTAACACAACTGAATCGACACACGACACGTTTGTAATGTTGTCGGCACTCTACGCAACACGTCTTTAACTTGCAGGTATCAAAATGTAAAACGTGGGGTACTATATAGAAACAGAAGACATTTACAACTCATAGCAGGTCAAATTTCTGCAGGTCTGTAGACATAACCGTCCGTAGCTCACATGACTCCGCAGGAACTGCATACAGAGATTTTATGTATGTTGCAGATTCGGTGAGTAGATCGAATAAATGCATCTGCCTGTGCGGAAAAGGGCTTTATGGCACAAAATGGCTAAAAGAAGGGGTAGTTTGGTGTGAGAAGTCCTGAAGCATTAAAGAATTGTCAGATCGGCAGTGGAAGGAAGTTTGTGTGTGTGTGTGACAAGACGACGCCACCACTCGGCTGCTGATAACCCGAGAAGAATTCATCAGTGGAATACGGCAAGAAAGACTGCAGTCGCATAGATGCGTAGAATTGTCTAAAGTAAATTATAGAGGCTGAAATGGACGTCGTTGTCAGTAGTTATTGAATGGTTCTTCTACAGGACAGACTAGCCTATAGAGATACACCAACCCGATCTCTAGACTGCAGACCACAACTACCTGTTTGTAATCATGTTGTGTATAAAACATTGTCTGGTCATTCATGTATTAGTGATTATTTTCGTTCTCCTGTTTTGCATCTTTCTGTTGCTGAATGTATGTCATTTCTTAGGTTAAATATAAGAGTACTGCACGTGTTTTTTTCCAAAGCAATTGGATTTCGTTTTAAAACGCATCTGACCTCATTCTCGACGCTTTACGTCAGCCTGAAGAAGATTTTCATTTAAAAGTTCTTGAAATATTTTGCTGAGGTAACAGAATTAAAAACAACTCTGCAGAGCTCGTTTTACTTGAATATTTGTGTATTAATGGTTGGACATAATGACAAGCTGATCAACGCGTGCATACACGAGGGCGTGCTTTAAGGTAGTACCTGCTTAGTTTTTATGTGAAAACTGTTCAAGCTTTTTAAATAAAACAAACGTTGTTAACATACTACGTCTTTACTTTTCATAGCTAGAGGGCAACGAATTTTAGCGTGTAACTTGGCGGTGCGTAACGCAGCTATGTCGGTCCGTGAGAAACAGCGTGCTGCAATCCAGTCTCGAATTGGAAGAGTTCGTCCGCACGTGAAGCACCTTCTCCTTCATCACGACTATGCCAGACCACACACGAGTGCTGTGACATCTGCAACAATCCTACACCATAGGTTCACCGTCATAGATTATCCTCCATAAAGTCCCAACCTGGCACCATCCCATTTTCATACGCTTCTAAAGAACACCTTCAGGGACTTCACTTTGATGGTGATGAACCGTTTCAAGCAAAGATGACGTTGTGGCTCAGTCAACAAAGTCAAACATTCTACAGTGATGGTGTCAACAAATTCGGAAGAAGGGTGTTCGTAGCCAGGGCGACTACGTTGAGAATAAACATTTAGACGTGATTAATAAAGATGTAGTAACTTAATGACGTTTGTTTTATTGAAAAAGCACTTTCACATAAAAAAAAGTTCAGAGGCATTACTTTTCGGTACACTCTAGCAGAATTGTATTACAGTGCTAAATGTGAAGCTAATCATGAGAGGTGATGTTATAGCTATTTGGCGCTTGAGAAAGCGTAAGTGGCTCCCTTTGTGGTTTAAGTATCAGAGATATGACTGCAGGTGATGTGATTGTGGAGTCGAAATGCGAAGGAACAATGACAGCTGAGTCAAGACTAGGCAAACATTGTCTGTTGAAGAATAGGAACCGTTGAACATTGCAGAGGTTTGTTGTAAGAAGTCGCTTGAAATGAGCAGAAAGAATCAGTCATGATTTCCGTAGTGCTTCCAACAGTCCAGGGAGTTAAAACGGATGTGGTACAGTGATCTAACAGCCTCTCATAAGCCCCACGTTTCTGCACTCAGTGCCAAGCGACGCTTCAGTTGGTATGAAGAGCGCCATGACTGGACAATGTATGACTCGAAACGAGTGATTTAGAGTTGCTTATCACGCTATACCCTGTGACAATCCGATGGAGGGCCGCATGGAGTAGCCGCGCGGTCTGGGGCGCTTTGCCACGACTTGCGCGACTCCCCTCTTGGAGGTTCGAGTCCTCCTTCAGGCATGAGTGTGTGTGTTGTCTTTAGCATAAGTTAGTTTAAGTTAGATTAAGTAGTGTGTAAGCCTAGGGAGCGATGACCTCAGCAGTTAGGTCCCATAGGAACTTACCACAAATTTCCGATGGAGGGGCTTGGGTCTGATGAAAGATACGAACACTTTTTACAGCACTGTGCACTGCATACAGCTCTGAGACGGTGATTGTATCAACATGACAATGTTCCCTGTCATATACCAGCTTTTGCGGCCATTAACAGTCCCGAAATGGACTGGCCCAGTCCCGACCTGAGGGCAGTGTAACACCTTTGGGATGATGTAGAACGTCGACCTCGTTCCAGACCACAATGTCCACCATCAGGTTTCGGCTCTCGGGAGGGACTGGACTGCCATTTCTCCACAGACGTTTAGGCACCTCATTGAAAGTGTTGCCAGAAGGGTTCAACTTTATATTTCTGTATGAAATTTAGCCTAGCTTTATCTACCACTCTATAAAAGCCTACATATTAACAAAACTATGTATCCACAAACTTATTCAACTAACACTCGTATGCCAATCTTTCACTAAACAGAAACTAATTTGATCTGAACTGTCGTTGATCTGAATGCAGCTTATCTTTACGTTATATTCGCAACGGAATGAAACAATTGTCTGACCCTAATCAAAATTTCCACTTATTTCGCATCTTGACAACATTGTTGCAGATTTCTCGAAAGCTTAGCGGCTCGAAAGCAGGCAGCAGCTAAACTAGGTTTCTGTTTCTAAATACATATTCAAACTGTCGCATTTGGTAATGCATAGTGATAAACAGTGAGGTGCAGAGAGTAACTATTCCTATGAAATGAAATGAAATTTCAAGTCAACGATTTTAGATTGAAGTATATATTCAAATGGGAGAGTAAAAGCTTTGTGTGACCCCCTGAATAATATTATGCTTAAGAAAGTGAACAATGATTTAAAAGGATACAAAGTTAACAGAGAGTTCTACTAAAAATGAAACAGCTTAATCAATTAATTTCCGGCCGAAGTGGCCGTGCGGTTAAAGGCGCTGCAGTCTGGAACCGCAAGACCGCTACGGTCGCAGGTTCGAATCCTGCCTCGGGCATGGATGTTTGTGATGTCCTTAGGTTAGTTAGGTTTAACTACTTCTATGTTCTAGGGGACTAATGACCTCAGCAGTTGAGTCCCATAGTGCTCAGAGCCATTTGAACCATTTTTTTGAACCAATTAATTTGATCGAAAATGTTAAAATGTGTATGAATTCCTAAGGGACCAAACTGCTGACGTCATCGGTCCCTAGACTTACACACTACTTAAACTAACTTATGTTAAGAACAACACACATACCCATGCCCGAGGGGGGACTCGAACCTCCGGAGGGAGGAGCCGCGCAATCCGTGACATGGCGCCTCGAACCGCGCGGCCACTCCGCGCGGCAATTAATGTGTTAATAGATGATTCTGGGAAGTGCTGTGGTCTTCCACTCAGCTCTGAGCAAGTTAACTAGCTGACAATAATCACTCCGGCAAATCTTCTCTTCATAAAAATAATAACATTATTCAAAATGTATATTCCCCTCACCTTTCAATGTGCATCATATTATCCGTGCTGTCCTTTCTTCATCCAGCAGATACAATCACAAGTCCACACAGCACTACTAAATACGTCCATCACCTACCACACTTCACTAAGAATGTATCAGACTGCTCAGAGTCAAAGCCTGTGCCACGACAGGACCAAAGATTGTTTAACAGTAATGCAACTTGCTCTCTGTCTCTCTGAAGTGCACATCGATGACACACAAAACTCAAAATAACATTACCATCTAACACACGTCACCACAAAGGCTATGGGTAGGCACACTCTATATTAATGTCCAGTAATGGGTGCCCGGATACTCGCTATCAGAACTGTAGTTTTGACACAAAGAATGGGAGGACAGTATTTTGAAGGACGGTCGACTACTAACTGCCAACACTGAACCGATTAAGACGAATGCCGTGACGCTACATTTCAGAAGGTTGTTCACAGCCCTATCCTAATGGCCTCCTCATCTACGGGAGGTTAAATCAATTTCCTGCTCTCCGTGCTTGCAGGCAGTACTATAGCAATGCAGCAGCCACAAAACACCAACACGAGCCCCGTGCCTTCTAACGTTTCGAAACAACGGCAGAAGTAAGAAACGCGTCGGAATGACGCTGTTTTCAGGAAAATAAAAGTCAGTAGTTTTGCATTTCTTATATTCGAGAAAGAGGATTTGAAAGCCAGATTTAATTCCTCTTGCCTAATTCAATCAAAAGACAAGAAATACGAAACATTGCGTGCTGATAAATATTTATAAGAAAAAAGATAATTCTGGTATTAATTCTTGTTTCAGTTTTACTTTTATTAAAGTTTCCTTATTAGCACCGGAAATTATATCTCGCGCTCGGATCCTAAATTAATTTGTGTGCCGGCCGACGTCCGGATTCGGCGCTGGCGGGTGGCTATCTTCCGCGAGAGTGGGGCAGTTACGAGGAAAGGGGCTAGGCGTATAACGACCGGCGCCCGAGGACGTGCCCTGCAGCCGCAACAGCCACGCGCGGTCGGTCCTTAGCGCGTCGACCCAAACCCCCTCGTCTCCATTCGCGAGACACGGAATGCCGCCGGAATTCTAACAACACACTCCGCAGCCGGCCGGCCGTTTTCCGCGAGAATAAGCGTTTCCAATCGCCCGGGGTTTAGCGAGCGCGGCCGAGTTGCTGAGACGGCGTCGGACGCTCGCCGCGCGGGTCCTATACGTCACAGGGGCGGACAGCGGCGCAACCTGGGCCCGTCTATAAATTCTGGGAGGGCTCTGTTCAGGGAACCCGGTCGGCGGGACCCGCGGCTTTACCGCGGACAGGCGGCGCCGCCGAAGCGGTTTTCGGGTCGCGCCTTCTCTTCTCTCCCCTCGCCTCCTGGGACGATATTTAGGCCGGAGGAAAAGAACGCGGGGGCAGCGCAGAATTCCGTTACGACTTGGACCATTCTTGTTCTCCGCACCAACTCTGACCGCCGCGGGGATTCCGATCTGTTCCATATATCATCCTTCCAACTGGATAGGGGGGGGGGTTTGCGCGGGAAGACTGCTGATGAGTCAGAATGTTACGTCAATGGATACAGTAACGAAAATATGTCAACAGGCGAGCTTAAAAATATGCTGTTTAGAGTCATATAGCAGCCAATGAACCATTTGCGAGTCGAGTTGCGCTCTACCAAAACAACGATTCGATAGTTTTGGTACAGTACATATGTGACGTAGTAAATGGTAGGATTACCAGGATTCTAGGTACAATTGGTAGGAAAAGAAACGTAAATGAATGTGTAAGAAGAATTCTCTTTGATTAATTTTTTTTTTTTTTTTTTTTTTTTTGCACACAATTACAACCGCACATCACTCAGTGTTAGTCCATTGTACATTTTCTTTTCTTACACAACATAAATTGCATTTTATAAGTAATAAAAATTAGTTAGCAGCTTAACTTCTGCGCTTTTATGTAGCCGAAGCAATAACTTTTGAATCAAGTACAGTTCACATGCGTAAACATTATGTGTAATAACTATTGTTATTTTCTACTGAATAGAAAGTTATTCATCGTGATCAAAAGGCAAGAGTTTCCTGTTATTATTGACAAATGAGAAAGTCTCAGGTAGCACCTGAAGAAGGCAACGAGTTACGTGGCCGAAATATTGTGCCAGAGCGACACAAACATCCGGCAATAGACCCGATTATTCCACATGTCAAGATCTCGCTGGGAAAGACTGAAGAGTTGAATGAGAAATTTGTTTATGGCTAACAGAAACATGTTTTATACGAGTTCGACTTAGTATTGAAGCGATGTTAGATAAAATTTTCTTTTGCCCTTTTTTTTCCTCTTTACTAGAAAAATATCTTTTCTGGCCCTTTGTGATAAATCTGTATTGTTTTTTTTTTATTTTTACTGTATGTTCTCTCTGATTTCCGATAATGGCTCTGAGCACCCTAGAACTTAGAACTACTTAAACCTAACTAACCTAAGGACATCACACACATCCATGCTCGAGGCAGGATTCGAACCTGCGACCGTAGCAGCCCCGTGGTTCCGGACTGAAGCGCCTAGAACCGCTCGGCCACCGCGGCTGGCCTGTGATTTCCGAATGAAACCTGAATTAAACATAGACAGTTTCAATTTTGAAATAAATACTGTCTATTCTTAAGTAACAAGCAGGAGGACAACTATGTAGAACCACAATTTTCGTTAACTTACTCGGCCCTTTAAAATCCTCTCTAAGTTTCTACGCGTATCACCGCTTCCGGTTTTCAGGGGAACCTAGTAAGGCACTGATCGTATGCGTAAAGAGGTAATGTATGATCGGTATGGAACACACCTAACGTACAGGTAAAGTGGGTATAACCTTAACTGACCAAGTCTCTGTATATCCATCTATTCAGAGATCGTTGCGAGACTCGGCTGTTCGATACAGGATGTCAAATCCTCCTCGGTTCTGATCAAAACAGGGGCCAGATGATGGTTGAAGCTAGAGCTATAGCAAGCAAAAATCTACTAATACCATTTTAATGGCCCCTATTTTGATCAGAACCGAGGTGGATTTGACATCCTGTATCGAACGGCCGAGTCCCGCAATTATCTCTGAAAAGATCGATATACAGAGACTTGGTCAGTTAAGGTTGTACCCACTTTACCTGTACGTTAGGTGTGTTCCATAATTATCGTAAATTACCTCATAATGTGCTTGAAGATGGCGTAGTAAATCGCCGAAACTGGTAGCCAAATAAAACAAGTTTGAAAACTAAACGGCTGAAAGGTGTTTAATTTGACACCCCTTTAAATGACCAAAGCTACTAGGAAAACTACTGTGTCTACGATTAGTTAAGGTAGATTACGGTAGTCTTACAACTCTCTTCCTGACTAACTGCGCAATGCTGTATTGTCCGTGTGGCATTCTCGGCTGAGGGTCACTGTTTGGGGAGTTCGATCGCCAGGAGCAAACCTTTTTGTTTTACGCCACTTCGGGGACTTACGCGTCGATAATGATGAAATGATGATAAGGACGGCACACACACACACACACACACACACACACACACACACACACACACACATTCAGGGCGGAGAAAATAGCAGACCCGGCCGGGAGTCTATCCAGAGGCACCGCAATCGGGAGTCCGCAACGCTAAGCACAAGAGCACGAGCTGCTAATGACGAACTCACAGATCGAGCGATGACTAAATACATGGTAGTCACATTAATGTGACCACCACCTGTGTTCGACATCAACGTGCGATAACCATTCACAAACTTCAGGTGGCAGCATTAGCAGTGAAGGATGTGTAAAGTGTGTCAGGGGGACGCGGAAGACAGTGCACACGTTATCTCAATGTGAAAACGGAGCAATTTATCTGAGGTCCATAAGGGCAATGTCACTGGCTTAGCACCCACCTCCGTGGCCGAGGACGGGAACGCAAGCTTGTGTGGATGCCTTCGACTCGGAGGTAAGCCGGTTCGAATCCTGGTGGTGGACGAAATTTTCACTGCCTGTAATTCGCCGGCTAGGCGAAGAGAAGTGGTAGCGGAATGTTCTTAATCACTAGTCTTTGTGTACATGTCCTCGAATGAATTCCTCAGTGTATCATGATACTGGTGTTGGTGATCCGTCCGTTAGATGGGGACGTTAAGGTCGGTGGCACTCTTCGTGCAATTCGCGGAGAGTAGGATATGTTCCGGCACCGGTTTTCACCCTCTCTCTTCTCCCATCATCTCCAACACGATCACGTCACTGTAGTACAAGCACACTAATTGTAGTCACTTGCACTTAACAATTACAGTTACACAATATAACGGATCTTCTACGTTGGGATAAATTTATTTTATTTTTTGTTAGATATTTTCGTTAAATAGCTGAATAAATTGTAATTAGGAATAATTTAATTAAGCAGAGTAGAAAAGATAAAGTCAAAGAGATGTTCATTGGGCGGACATTGTCGTAATGTAATGTCATTGCGTTGTTCCGTTGTTAAAACAAATCGTTTGTGTTCCGTTCTGCTGTTCGCTCGTGCACGTATCTGAAAGGAATTAATTCGGGGACTATAATAAACTTTCACATAATAGTTACGATTCGATGTTCCGACAAAAGGGGTTAACGTCAGTGTTAATTTTAATTGTAGGCGACAGGATTAGTTTTGACAGATACGTGAAAATGAACGTAACGAAAGTTGTTCGCATATCATCCTTGAACGTGACTTTTTATTTAATTAACGATTGCGGGCTCATTAAAAGCTATTATCTCATGATTAGGATCAATCCCTCTTTCCTCCTAGATAGTGATCATTCATTAACTTTTACGTCATAAGTATTATTAATAAAAGTGATGTTAAATGACAATTACGTGTTATTCCGTTAGTGTGGAACCGACGCAATATCTCTGAAATGACATTCATGTATAATTTGTGTTAAATACTGAACTGAGATAGGAAGTAAACTAAAATTAGTGAACATTTGATACTGAGACTATAGAAGCAGAAGCGCTTAAGGTTTCTCTTCTCTAAAATGGCAAAATACGTACGAACTTTAACTCAATAGTCGACATTATTTATTGCCAAGACATTAGCATTTCATATTTATTTTCACGACTACTTTGACGACGCGCTGTTAAATAAAGGAACGTTGAGTCTCTGTACGAGTAATAAAATTAAATTTAAAAACGTAATTAACAACGACGAACTCCGCTTTAACAAACTGTATTGCGTGTCGTCATCGGGCAATAACTGCCCAACCCTGGAGACTTGTGTGGTGAAATTAGAAGTCGGGCATATAAAACAAACTTAAAAATCCATTCAAGCTACAGTGGAGTCGGCACAACACGACGTGGGCAGTTATAATACACAGGCCCTACTTCCGGACGGAAAGATGCCTGCGTAGGATAGGGAAAGCCTTTTCCTGCCCTTCGGTATCTCCTCAGATGGAACCATTTCCTAAACGGTTAAGTATGTAAACTGCTTGCATGTGTAAGTAGGCTGTTTAGGTTTTTATATTGGTAACGCCACGTAGCGCTCTGTATGAAAATCACTGGCAGTGCTGTGTGCAATCTGTGGCTGGTTTGCATTGTTGTTGGCCATTGTAGTGTTGGGCAGCTGGATGTGAACAGCACGTAGCGTTGCGCAGTTGGAGGTGAGCCGCCAGCAGTGTTGGATGTGGGGAGAGAGATGGCGGAGTTTTGAGAGCGGATGATCTGGACGTGTGTCCATCAGAGACGGTAAATTTGTAAGACTGGATGTCATGAACTGATATATACTACGACTTTCGAACACTATTAAGGTAAATACATTGTTTGTTCTCTATCAAAATCTTTCATTTGCTAACTATACCTGTCAGTATTTAGTGCCTTCAGTAGTTTGAATTTTATTTAGCTGGCAGTAGTGGCGCTCGCTGTATTGCAGTAGTTCGAGTACCGAAGATTTTTTTGAGGTAAGTGATTTGTGAAACGTATAGGTTAATTTAGTCGGGGCCATTCTCTTGTAGGGATTATTGAAAGTCAGATTGCGTTGCGCTAAAAAATATTGTGTGTCAGTTTAGTGTTGATCAGAATAGGGAAAGAGCGAAATGTCTGAGTACGTTCAGTTCTGCTCAGCTGTTTGAAAATCAAATAATGTAAGAGGTTCATCAGCACAGTAAATCATTTAATTTTTCTAAGGGGACGTTTCACATGCAGCCACAGTTAAAGTACAAATACGCCGTTCATGACAAAATGGCGCTAGATAAAACCGGTGCCGAGGCCACTACGGTGCAATACTGGCCATAGATCACCAGGGTGCAGTCCGCCCCGAGAGCTGAATGGTCAGCGTGACGGACTGCCGTCTTACGGGGCTCGGGTTCGATTCCCGGCTTTATCGGGGATTTTCTCCTCTCAGGGACCGAGTGTTGTGTTGTATTCATCATCATTTCATCCCCATCCGACGCGCAGGTCGCCCAATTTGGCGTCGAATGTAATAAGACCTGTACCAAGGCGGCCGGACCCGCTCCGTAAGGGGCCTCCCGGCCAACGACGCAAAACACTCGTTTCCATTTTACCAGGGTGGAAGACGGCTGCGGAGATGTGTACGGGCGAACAGACGTGCAACTGTTGAGCAACTGAGCCCCCAGATAAACCAAGGGGCTACCAATAGCATCTCATCAACTACCGTTTAGCTAACTTTGCCATGTCTGTTCCTCTACAACAGGTGCCTGGTTCATGCACACATGCTGAAAGTTGTTCATCTGCGACGAAGGCTCGAATTTACACGGTAGTACCGCAACTGAAAGTCCACTGAGTGGCGACTGGCAGCATTTCTTGTTGTTATTGTTGTTGTTGTTGTTGTGGTCTTCAGTCGTGAGACTGGTTTGATGCAGCTCTCCATGCTACTCTATACTGTGCAAGCTTCTTCATCTCCCAATACGTAATGCAGCCTACATCCTTCTGAATCTGCTTAGTGTATTCATCTCTTGGTCTCCCTCTACGATTTTTACCCTCCACGCTGCCCTCCAATGCTAAATTGGTGATCCCTTGATGCCTCAGAACATGTCCTACTAACCGAGTCCTTCTTCTAGTCAAGTTGTGCCACAAACTTCTCTTCTCCCTAATCCTATTCAATACCTCCTCATCAGTTATGTGATCTACCAATCTAATCTTCAGCATTCTTCTGTAGCACCACATTTCGAAAGCTTCTATTCTCTTCTTGTCTAAACTATTTATCGTCCACGTTTCACTTCCATACATGGCTACCTACACTTCATACAAATACTTTCAGAAACGACTTCCTGACACTTAAATCTATACTCGATGTTAACAAATTTCTCTTCTTCAGAAACGATTTCCTTGCCATTGCCAGTCTACATTTTATAACCCCTCTACTTCGACCATCATCAGTTATTTTGCTCCCCAAATAGCAAAACTCCTTTACTACTTTAAGTGTCTCATTTCCTAATCTAATTCCCTCAGCATCACCTGGCTTAATTCGACTACATTCCATTATCCTCGTTTTGCTTTTGTTGATGTTCACCTTATACCCTCTTTTCAAGACACTGTCCATTCCGTTCAACTGCTCTTGCAAGTCCTTTGCTGTCTCTGACAGAATTACAATGTCATCGGCGAACCTCGAAGTGTCTATTTCTTCTCCGTGGATTTTTATACCTACTCCGAACTTTTCTTTTGTTTCCTTTATTGCTTGCTCAGTATACAGATTGAATAACATCGGGTATAGGCTACAACCCTGTCTCACTCCCTTCCCAACGACTGCTTCCCTTTCATACCCCTCGACTCTTATAACTGCCATCTCTAATCTTGAGATTAATTATGTTTTCTGCTCCATCTGACAGATAGTCCTCGGAGTGTACGGCGTGAAATGTCTGGAAACAGACACCCTACGAAAATTGCCTGAAGGGCCCAGGCCAGAGGGCATTCCTGGGTGATGCTGTCATTCTGGAAGGCACAATGGATCATCACAAGTATGCACCAGTCTATGGGGACCACGTGTACGATGGTATCAACCAGCAGGACAATGCAACATGACACACAGCTGGCAGGGTACGTGTTTGGTTCGAGGAGCATCAGGAAGAGTTTACCGTACTCCCCTGGCCACCAAACAACCCGGATTTAAACCTAACCGGGAACCTGTGGAACTACTTCGATCCGGTTGTTCGTGCCACGAAACGTCAGCCGAGAAATATAGCGCAACTGACCACGGCACTGAAGTCGGCAAGACTTCACATCCCCGTCAATACCGTCCACAACCTGGCTGACACTTTTCCTGCGCGTCTCGCGGAAGATGGATATTCAGGCTTTTGATTGGTAAAAAAAGCATTCGTCGTCAGGCCACGAGTGGCCTACCGGGACCTTCCGACCGCCGTATCATCCTCAGTGGAGGATACAGATAGGAGGCCCGTGGGGTCAGCACACTGCACTCCCGATCGTTACGATGGTTTTCCTTGACCGGTGCCGCTACTATTCGGTCGAGTAGCTCCTCAATTGGCAGTGCCGACCACCCCCGACAGCGCTTAACCTCTGTGATCTCAGGGGAACCGGTGTAGCCACTGCAGCAAGGCCGTTGCCCAGGCTTTTGATTGGTGCTCACATTAATGTTACTCGTCAGTGTAAAATATCATCATTAACTTATCTATATTAATAGAAGAATTGAACTATCGTCTTTTTACACAACTTTATTTATGCTAAAACGCGTCTGATAAGACACTTTAGCCGGACATAGCTGCACTTCCACAGGTCTCATAACTTGCTACATTTTAAGTGGAGAACACTACCTGGATGGTGTGTCTCTGCGGGAGTCAGCTAACGTTTTCTGTCAGAGAACCAAAGAATGGAAATGACTCAAGATTTTTATTATTGTCCGTGGTATTGTCCTTGCGGAAACCTCTTAAAGTAGCTTGTGAGTGAAACCTTCCCGTCTCCTCTATATCTCTTTTGTTACGCAACCGTCCCTTCTACAGTAACCAATGAGACCTTCCCTTAGGATTTCTATCTCTTGCCCAATAATAACAAATGAAATCTTTCCTTTGAAATTAATTCTCTTTCTCAATAATAATAAGTGCAATCTTCGCATACAATTTTAAATGCTGTTTATTAAAAGTGATTTGCTGATTATTTCGATGAAACATAGAATGTGTCGTCGTCGTGGCCCTCAGTCGTTACCTGCAATAACTCAAAACTGTTTCTTACCTTTTTTACTGTTACTGGATCGCCATCTGACTGCTACATCGAACTGCGACATGAATATACTTACTCTGTTTTACTATACTTTATTAGCTGCTGATGGGCTGTCATAATAAGTGGCTGTATTTATTACCAAAGCTGACGTTATTCTTTAATATCAAAGCTGACGTTATTCTTTAATTAATTTGACTGATGTTACGTAATTCATAGTTAAACTTTTTCTTGACAACAATACAATTTTCCAAAGTTTTACATTGATGCTTTTTGGGATGGATTATAATCAGTAATGCAATATTGCTGGCAAAAATTAATTATATTTTGAATGAAATGATTTTACAAACGTTCAAATGGGACTTACTTTTTACAATAATCTTATAACTAGCATTGCATAAACATACCTTCAGTAGTCTTGAGTGTCTCAAAAAAATAATTCAATAATATTAGTTCCTCTTGTGATAATAGTTAGCTGATGTCTCTGTACATCCGTTTGTAATCTCTTGTAAATCACAGCTGGTGGCTGGCAGGCACACCGCTCCTCTCAACCTCTCGCTTCAGACCTACTACCAACTCGCTTCAAACCTCGCTTACTACTGACTTCCTACGAACGCTAAAGTGCGGTCTCTCCCGCCAACAATGCTTTCTGGTGCAGACAATCCCTGCTACCAATACAAAATGTATCAATGCGCGGTCTTTCCCGCTCTTTTCTTAAAATGTATCCACACGCGGTCTCTCCCGCCCTTTTTAAAATTATATCAATTTGCTGTCTCTCCCACCAGTAATACTTTGGTGCAGACATTCCCTGCTATCACAATTATTTTCAAAATGACAAATATTAATTATTCCTACTTAATCCTATTAATAATATATAAACATCTTTCATAAATTGCGGTTTGACAATAGACAATAGAAATATACACGTCTTACATTATATTCGTATGTTATTGCATCTTGTTAGCTTGTCGTGGTCCTCGAATGGCCAACTAAAGATATAAATAAATATCAATTTGAAGAGGTTGAAAAAATTAGCCAGCCGGTTGCAGACCAAAGGTTTACTTAGCCCTTAATAATAGTTTCCAATAAACGGACAGGATACATCAGTTTTCGGCACAATACTTGCAAGCTCATTGATCCCCGTAATTCTGCTTGCTAACTCATGCTGACGTCAGTAGATACAGGATCAGAGTTCCCTACAAGAGACACATTCCTCTGAAGGCTTTAGCAGAGTCCTTGCCACTGCATATCTCCGTCCTACAAAAAATCCAAGTACGCCATTGATCTCTCACAGATTGGGAAATCTGACAAACTACGGCACACTTTATTTGAATTGATGTGCGTGATGAAAGAATGTGGAGGTGATGCGTAATAGACTCCTTTCAAGTGTTATAGCATGGCATAGACGTGACATAAAGTCACGAGGAAAACATGCGACCGCGTTGAAAAATACATGTAGGCTGCAAGTTGCTGAACAGGGGAGAAAGTCATTGACTGAATGAATAATGCTTATATTTACAGGATATCTGATGACGGCAAAAGCCGAAAGGCGCAATACTGGATTAACAAAGTCATTTCACATTCAGTCAATGATTTTTCCTTCAGTAATATGCAGACTACATACATGTTACCGCATGCTCGCGCCAGTAAGTTGCAGTGATTTCACTGTTCACAAGCTTGATTCCAACTGGCAGTTGCCGGTAAAACAATGTTTCCCCTCCTTCACTGACTTCACCGGCACAATGACAGTTTCAAGAGAATATACTAACTCTGCTATGTGCCTGATCACTACCACTGGAGTAATACCAGTTTCAGGAGCATGTAATAACTCTGTTTTATGCCTGATCAGTACTCAACTGGATCTACAGTCATTTATACGAAGAAATTTGATGAAATTATAAAAGCACAACCTATCTTGTAAAATCTGGTCCACCAGATGCCGTCCCATAACCTAAGAACATTTCCGCGTTCTTGCTCTGTTCTCGGAGAGCTGAGATGTGCCGACCACTTTTTAGCTTAAAATTTAACGGTAGCTCCAGGAGCTGCAAGTACGTTGCACACACTTGCAGAATTTCAGTTTCGACAAAGTTCCAGCCATTTCAGTCCGCCAGCCGCTGTCTGAGCGAAAAGTAAAAATCAGCGGGCGCGGGGGAAGTGAAGCACAAGGGAAAAAAGGAGAAAAAGGAAACTCTGCGAAGAAAATACATAAAGAGATTGCCGGCGTGGGAGTAGAGGGAGAGATAGAGTGGGTAGGGAAAAAATGTTTAGAGCGCCGCAAGTGGCGTGGAAGGAATACAAATTGCTCGCACAAGGAGGACGAGGGCTCGCTAAATAGACTCCTTTGTCGCGCCGGCAAGGAGCGCGGGCGCCTTAATAGTGGACGGCGCGGTGTAATGAAACCGAAATGGGAGTTACTCCCGCTAAGTTGGCCGCACTGGGAGGACGACTTACCTGAATAAAGCAGGCGCTGTTTAGCCCGGGGCGCTGAGGAAAGGCCCGGACTCTGCTGCGAATTTGTCATGGCGTCCCGCAACCTGAGGACGCTTCTGCACGCGGCCGCGCTTGTTCGGTCTTCAAAGCAATGCTATTACCAGTAGCATTTTGCCACATCCAGGCGATATCATGCTAATACCGTGTAACACTGACCCTACTCTTGATACAGACGTCCTTACTCTGTACGAATTATCTAACGGTGAGGTGGGGGGGTCAAGAAATTTTGTGACGTCACTTCCTCTTATTTCACGTCTAGGACCCAACGCCTCGCGTGAGACCCAAAGTAAGTTCTGCGATATTTCAGCAATGTACTACGAAATGTCGAACCAATAAGAAGCAAGAACCCTCTCTACATGCGTAACTAGCGAGATGCAATATTGTTTTTTTTTAATTCTTTATTACAAACCATAGTAATTACACAACGTTAACCCACTTCCTTGTCTGATTAGTGGGTCATAATAATTATACAACTGATATAATTATGTTGCAGCTAATTACAATTTTTAAGTGAGCTACAGTTGGTATTACATGCAATGGGCACTTAATATCTGATACCTACGACTTATATCTATTTCTTTCAACTAGTTCCTATCGCCTGCAGCGTAACATGTGTGCCAGTGAGATATAAACCTACTTTGATAGCATCATGCGCCCCTGGCACTGGGCAGGCCAAGATGTTTATCGCTGCAGTTCCCTAACTTAATTTTCCTAAACCAAGTCCTACAAACTAACTTATCCTAAGTCATATCCGGTGCATGTCCTTATCGGTAGCATTGACCCCCACTCCCCCTAATCCTGCACGTGGCGGATTCCAACTATGATGGAAAGTCGGCCAGTCCACGCACAGGCGGTATGGCACGCAATCTGTGTTGGTTGTCTTAGTTATTTAGTTCATGTCCCTCAGGTATTCTGTTAACTTTCCGTGATACTTCGTTAGCCAATGTATTTAGCAGTTGGAAAGTGTCTTCACGTCTAAGCAGTTGATATGTGTCATGGTTTGGAAGTCTGTCTCGAAGTGTAGTCGCAACATCATTGAAGAGGGGGCACTAGTAAACCGAATGGTCGGGAGTACCCTCTGACACGCCACAGTCACACGCGGGTGTAGCCCTCTTCCCAAATCGGCATAAGTATGTCGGGTAGGGTCCATGGCCAGTAAGAAAATGGATCAGTCCTCGTTTTTTTTCGTTTTCAGTTGAATCACATACTGGGTGGAGCTTATAACATGCACACTAAGAATATTTCCTAAGCATCAGCGCATTGGCGGTCTCTCGAGAACGTTATGCTGTTTGTTGTAATCAAAGGACGAGAAACATGATATTGGTAGTTAAAGAATTTTCATATTTCGTTATTACCATGTTATAACCCATATGTTATGAAAGTACGCTCTCTTAAGGCAACGGCACATTGAAGTTTCATCAAAAAGGCGTCGTTCTTGGCAGGATTTCTTATAATTAAATAGTTAAATACGATACAGGGCCATTTGATGATTGTTGCATAGTTGGTAAAGGAACTGTGTTAAGAAACAACATTTGTGTGTTCGAGTACATATATGCGTCACCTTCTCGTTTTCTAAAACGTTGTGGGACATTCTTATTAAATTAACAGCCGTATTTTCTGCAATATTCGATGTTATGTAGCCGCCCGGAGTGGCCGTGCGGTTCTAGGCGCTACAGTCTGGAAACGAGCGACCGCTACAGTCGCAGGTTCAAATCCTGCCTCGGGCATGGATGTCCTTAGGCTAGTTAGGTTTAATTAGTTCTAAGTTCTAGGCGACTGATGACCTCAAAAGTTAAGTCGCATAGTGCTCAGAGCCATTTGAACCATTTTTTGATGTTACGTAAATATAAGTGTTGTGGACTGGCAAGACAGCCAATGCACAGTGACGGGTAGCCGAAAGGCACGCGTTTAAGCTCACGCAGGATGGCGTGAAGTCTGGAACAGGTCAGGGATATGAGACTAGCAAAAATAGTACGTATCTGTTGGAATACTTAACTTTAATCCATAATTGGTGAACATCGGTCTGACGGTACATGCATCACAAGATAAATAGCAAATGATAATGGCGCCTTGCTAGGTCGTAGCAAATGACGTAGCTGAAGGCTATGCTAACTATCGTCTCGGCAAATGAGAGCGTAATTTGTCAGTGAACCATCGCTAGCAAAGTCGGCTGTACAACTGGGACTAGTGCTAGGAAGTCTCTCTAGACCTGCCGTGTGGCGGCGCTCGGTCTGCAATCACTGATAGTGGCGACACGCGGGTCCGACGTATACTACCGGACGGCGGCCGTTTTAAAGGCTACCACCTAGCAAGTGTGGTGTCTGGCGGTGACACCACAATAAGTGCCCTCTCTCTCATGGATGAGTTTGTTAGATTTTGTGAAGTTTATAATCTGATGGAAATTGAACTTTCCTTTTTGTCTTACTATCCTTCTCCCTGCGGATTCGCCCACATGTGCATTTGACACAATATTGCCCAAAGGTCCTCCTGCCCCTTTCCGGTTCCATCTCTTCCTCTGTCACTCTGAGCACCTCATTCTCCCACCTCTATCCTCCCCACTTTCTCCCTTCATCTCCACCTCCTGCCTCTCGCTGTCTGTCTCCTCTTTCCCCCCTTCTGAACATCTCCACCCCCCACACTCTGTCCCGTTCTCCCTCACTCTCTACCCATCTCCTCTGCCCTCTCTCCATCACGTCCTCTCCTTCTCCACACTCTCTGTCCATGTCCTCCTCCCCCATTCTTTCTTTCTATCCATCCCCTCCTGTTTCCCTCTCTCCCTGTTCATCCCTCCACCCAGGCTACCCCAACACAACACACCCGTCACGCAGGGCAGCGTAATCATCGGGGGCTGGAAAATAGTTTCTTGCCTCTGACTTATAAGCCTCCATACAAGGCAGGTTGATAAAGCAGGGATGAGCGTTCACTGATCCAAGAACGTGTACGTGTCACCTTGTAAGACAGAAGGGTTCACAGCATAGAGTTCAGAGCATACTCATCGCGGTGTAGAAGAAAGGGCAACCCTTGGTATCAGAGATGTTGAAATAAATGCCCTGGTTGATGTTCAAGGTGATCTCAATGACTGGGCGTAAGACATGGTGCGTAAGATACGGCAAAAACATCACAGAACCACTCCCAGCGTATATAACATACTCCGGGCGAAACATCTCTACGGGCCGTCGGCACGGTCGAGCCCTCACTTGAAAAGAGACATAACTGCCACTCTCCGGTCCATACTATACGCCCCCCATTCAGCTGGTGTAGAGCTTTTGTGCTATTTTGCCCACTGAAGAGGTGCGGCTTCAAGTGTCACTGTAAACAGTTGCCAGTGAGATACCGGACTCGAAATGTCCCATCACAATATTCGCTCGAAGACTGATGGAGATGGACATGTACTCAGTGTCAGCAGCAATTCCGATTGCTGTTTTAACTCGTCTGTTATCGACAAGGCGTCGCACTCATATCCTGTCCCTGTCGGTTAGAATATTTTTACGAGCAATGTTGTTAAACAGTGTTACGTGGCTGCTGGAGGCACACTACTCCTTGTGCACGCGTTCGATAATTCGCCTTGGTACACCACAAATTTAGTGAATTGATTCGCCTTGTGGTCATGTGGGCCTACAGACAGGACATCTGCTTTCTGCCACTGTGTCACACCTCCACGTGGCCCGTCTTCCCGCGCTGGTTCCATACAAGCAACTGACACACTCCACCAGTTCAGTGGAGGAACGTCACGTGACCACCTGGTGTCAGTTCCACACGGTATAGTCTCTATAGCGCCCCAAAGCAGCCAGTGTGGCCTTATAACAGGGTGGCTATTATTACTCCTCCGTATCAATAATCTTAACGAAAGCTTCTCTGTAAAAAGATTATCATCTTTGGGTACGACTTTTGCAGCCTACACATTCTGTTACTTGAGAAAGCTTCAGTTTTTTGCTGTCGTGTTCACATCTTACGTGTATCGACATTAAACATAGTTTTTTCCCCACGTTCAACAATTAGTAAATTAAACGTCCCACACATCTTTTAAACAGCGTTTATCGAAGTGAGCGAATCAGTTTACGTGTTGCCCATAAGAGGTGTATTCTTATGGCTACATGTGGCCGTTTGCAGACTGCTAAATACCACTAATTTAATTTAATAATAAAAATTACCTATCCCCATGAACCATGGACCTTGCCGTTGGTGGGGAGGCTTGCGTGCCTCAGCGATACAGATGGTCGTACCGTAGGTGAAATCACAACGGAGGGGTATCTGTTGAGAGGCCAGACAAACGTGTGGTTCCTGAAGAGGGGCAGCAGCCTTTTCAGTAGTTGCAGGGGCAACAGTCTGGATGATTGACTGATCTGGCCTTGCAACACAAACCAAAACGGCCTTGCTGTGCTGGTACTGCGAACGGCTGAAAGCAAGGGGAAACTACAGCTATAATTTTTCCCGAGGGCATGCAGCTTTACTGTATGGTTAAATGATGATGGCGTCCTCTTGGGTAAAATATTCCGGAGGTAAGATAGTCCCCCGTTCGGATATCCGGGCGGGGACTACTCAAGAGGACGTCGTTATCAGGAGAAAGAAAACTGGCGTTCTACGGATCGGAGCATGGAATGTCAGATCCCTTAATCGGGCAGGTAGGTTAGAAAATTTAAAAAGGGAAATGGATAGGTTGAAGTTAGATATAGTGGGAATTAGTGAGGTTCGGTGGCAGGAGGAACAAGACTTTTGCTCAGGCGAATACAGGGTTATAAATACAAAATCAAATAGGGGTAATGCAGGAGTAGGTTTAATAATGAACAAATGAGTGCGGGTAAGCTATTACCAACAGCTTAGTGAACGCATTATTGTGGCCAAGATAGACACGAAGCCCATGCCTACTATAGTAGTACAAGTTTATATGCCAACTAGCTCTGCAGATGATGAAGAAATTTATGAAATGTATGACGAGATAAAAGAAATTATTCAGATAGTAAAGGGAGACAAAAATTTAATAGTCATGGGTGACTGGAATTCGAGAGTAGGAAAGGGGGGAGAAGGAAACATAGTGGGTGAATATGGATGGGGGAGAGAAATGAAAGAGGAACCCGTCTGGTAGAATTTTGCATAGAGCATAACTTAATCATAGCTAACACTTGGTTCAAGAATCATAAACGAAGGTTGTATACATGGAAGAATCCTGGAGATACTAGTAGGTATCAGATAGATCATATAATGGTAAGACAGAGATTTAGGAACCAGGGTTTAAATTGTAAGACATTTCCAGGGACAGATGTGGACTCTGACCACGATCTATTGGTTATGAACTGTAGATTAAAACTGAAGAAACTGCAAAAAGGTGGGAATTTAAGGAGATGGGACCTGGATAAACTGACAAAACCAGAGGTTGTACAGAGTTTCAGGGAGAGCATAAGGAAACAATTGTCACAAATGGGGGAAATAAATACAGTAGAAGAAGAATCGGTAGCTCTGAGGGATGAAGTAGTGAAGGCAGCAGAGGATCAAGTAGGTAAAAAGACAAGGGCTAGTAGAAATCCTTGGGTAACAGAAGAAATATTGAATTTAATTGATGAAAGGAGAAAATATAAAAACGCAGTAAATGAAGCAGGCAAAAGGGAATACAAACGTCTCAAAAATGCGATCGACAGGAAGTGCAAAATGGCTAAGCAGGGATGGCTAGAGGACAAATGTAAGGATGTAGAGGCTTATCTCACTAGGGGTAAGATAGATACTGCCTACAGGAAAATTAAAGAGACCTTTGAAGAAAAGAGAGCCACTTGTATGAATATCAAGAGCTCAGATGGAAACCCAGTTCTAAGCAAAGAAGGGAAAGCAGAAACGTGGAAGGAGTATATAGAGGGTCTATACAAGGGCGATGTACTTGAGGACAATATTATGGAAATGGAAGAGGATGTAGATGAAGATGAAATGGGAGACACGATACTGCGTGAAGAGTTTGACAGAGCACTGAAAGACTTGAGTCGACACAAGGCCCCGGGAGTAGACAACATTCCATTAGAACTACTGACAGCTTTGGGGGAGCCAGTCGTGACAAAACTCTACCATCCGGTGAGCAAGATGTATGAGACAGGCGAGATACCCTCAGACTTCAAGAAGAATATAATAATTCCAATCCCAAAAAAAGCAGGTGTTGACAGATGTGAAAATTACCGAACGATCAGTTTAGTAAGTCACAGCTGCAAAATACTAACACGAATTCTTTACAGACGAATGGAAAAACTGGTAGAAGCCGACCTCGTGGAAGATCAGTTTGGATTCCGCAGAAATGTTGGAACACGTGAAGCAATACTGACCCTACGACTTATCTTAGAAAATAGATTAAGGAAAGGCAAACATACGTTTCCAGCATTTGTAGACTTAGAGAAAGCATTTGACAATGTTGACTGGAATACTCTCTTTCAAATTCTAAAGGTGGCAGGGGTAAAATACAGCGACTGAAAGGCTATTTACAATTTGTACAGAAACCAGATGGCAGTTATAAGAGTCGAGGGACATGAAAGGGAAACAGTGATTGGGAAGGGAGTGAGACAGGGTTGTAGCCTCACCCCGATGCTATTCAATCTGTATATTGAGCAAGCAGTGGAGGAAACAAAAGAAAAATTCGGAATAGGTGTTAAAGACCATGGAGAAGAAATAAAAACGTTGAGGTTCGCCGATGACATTGTAATTCTGTCAGAGACAGCAAAGGAATTGGAAGAGCAGTTGAACGTAATGGACAGTGTCTTGAAGGGAGGATATAAGATAAACATCAACAAAGCAAAACGAGGATAATGGAATGTAGTTGAATTAAGTCTAGTGATGCTGAGGGAATTAGATTAGGAAATGAGACACTTAAAGTAGTAAAGGAGTTTTGTTATTTGGGGAGCAAAATAACTGATGATGGTCGAAGTAGAGAGGATATAAAATGTAGACTGGCAATGGCAAGGAAAGCGTTTCTGAAGAAGAAAAATTTGTTAACATCGAGTATAGATGGGGGGGGGGGGGGCGGAGGTAAGATATCAAGTGATATTTCATCAGGAGGATATAGCTGAACAATCCCCGAAATTTTATTGGTTGAGTTCGGGTTCTCCCTGTACAAGCTCCAGTAAACCCCAGGGTAAATATAGTTTGCTCTGTTCGTAGTAGTTATTATTATTATTATTATTATTATTGCCGCTATTGTAGGAGCCTATGAATGTTTGTGAGACATTATGTAAGAGAAACACTTTTTAGATATTAATTTTTATTTATATTATGTCGTGCTGTTTATAAATGACCCGCCACCTTGTTAGTAAGACAGGTCGTATTTACACAATATGAAATTGTGGGCTACATGTACAGATTCTGAAACTTACTTAATATTTCTTATTTGTAATAAGGATTAATAATACTGCAACTTTAAATAATTATAAACATAAAAGTATTCAAGAAATGAAAACGTTAAAGTTTACGACATATAAATATAAGAGGGGAGTTTAAAAAGGTAGAAAAGAGGATATGACATACTGTAAGGTTGTGACATATTATAAATCGGAAAAAATTTTAAAGTAACAAGATTTCTGCATTTAAGAAGGAGAAATAAATGTTAATATGAAGGTAGGTAGATTTGTATTGGACATCCCACCACCTCTCTATCTAGAGTGAGAGAGCTCTGTAAATCATCAAGCCTGTCACATTCGAGGCAATGTACAAAAATACATCATTCGATAAATTGATTGTGCAGACATATTTGTATTTCACTTACTATACTTGTTACAGGTCATATGTGCTTTACAAAGGGTACATTATTTTTGCATTTTTGACTTCCTTATTTCTACATGTTGTGAGCATGGTGTTTTATTTAAGCTTATGCAAGGGTCATCCTAATGCGATTACAAACCTTAGCTTCCAGAATCTACCCAGAATCTCAATGTGGCTTCAGGCCCGGCCGATCAACCGTAGATATGATCTTCTCCTTAAGACAGCTACAAGAGAAATGTCGTGAGCAGCAGAGGCCACTTTATATTGCTTTCATTGACCTTGTTAAAGCATTTGATTTAGTGAGCAGAAATGGGCTTTTCAAACTGTTGCAGGAGATTGGAGCCCACCTAAACTACTACAGATAATTGTCTCTTTCCATGAGAAAACACAAGCAACAATCTGCTTCAACGGTAAAACATCAGAAACATTCCCTATTAATAGCGGTGTGAAACAGGGGTGTGTGTTAGTTCCTACATTATTTGGGATTTTCTTTTCCCTTCTGCTCTGATTTGCCTTTGAACTGTGAAGAGGGAGTCTATCTACATACTTGGTCTGATGGAAATCTTTTCAACATTGCTCGCCTCAAGGCCAAGACCAAAGTAAATACAGTTGTTATCCGTGAGTTGTTATATGCGGACGATGCAGCTCTAGTAGCGAACACAGAAGATGAGCTGCAGTATATAATCAACAAATTATCAAATGCCTGTGAAACATTTGGTCTACTCATCAACCTTCAAAAGACTAAGATCATTGCGCAGAGCACTACCAACGTTCCATCCATCAGCATTGATGGCAATCCTCTCCAGGTAGTTGATTACTTGACCTACTTGGGATTCACAATATGTAGCAACTTGTCCATGGACACTGAAATTACTAACAGAATCGCATAGGCATCATCTGTCATGGCTAGATTGAAAAACAAGAGCATGGAACAACGGACTGCTTACCACAAAAACTGAATTAAAAGTCTACAACGCTTGTGTTATAAGCACCCTTCTCTATAGCTGTGAGAAATGGACAACTCTTTCTAGGCATGAATACCTACTCAGTAGCTTCCATCTCCGCTGTCTCCGGAAGATCCTTCAGATCTCTTGCAGAGATAGAGTACCCAACACCGAAGTCTTTCATCGTGCAAGCACAGCCAGCATCTTTGCACTCCTGAGTCATCGACATCTGAGATGGTTGGGACATGTCAGGGGCACGGATCCTGAACGGATACCGAAACAGCTGCTGTACGGCGAACTTCACGAAGGTGTGAGGCCAGTGGGACGACCGCATCTTCGTTTCAAGGATGTCTGCAAGAGAGACCTGATCAAGACCAGAATCAATCCAAGTCGCTGGGAAAGCATTGCAGATGACCGTGTCAAGTGGCGAGTAACTGTGCGCAACGGCGTCAAGCTCTCAGAGGACGAACGCACACAGGAAAAAATCAGGAACAGGACAGAGCGAAGAGACAGAGCGGCTTCTGTTCGAAGTCCCTCAGATTTCACATGTCCAAACTGCAATAGGGACTGCCACTCTCGAGTGGGACTTTTTAGCCACAGCAGACGCTGCAGACTCTGAACCAAGCATGCTACACCATCATCCCTCAAGGATGGACGGATGCCATTATTATAACAACGAATTGCATTATTTTCATTACGGATACTATTTCACATAAGCTCTGTAAACAGTAACACCATTTTATACCCATTACTCAAGACGGTTCTACATATATCCTAAAATATTTAAGACAGTTTTTGGTATGCAGATGGCGATTTTGGAAAGAGCAACACCTTTCCGCCGCAAAGAATCAGTTTTAGCAGAAGACGGGCGAATGTAGCGTGCGCGGGCGAATGGTAGCGTGGCGAGTACGCGATCGCAGCGGAAGCCAATT
This sequence comes from Schistocerca americana, assembly GCF_021461395.2. NCBI lineage: Eukaryota > Metazoa > Arthropoda > Insecta > Orthoptera > Acrididae > Schistocerca > Schistocerca americana. The sequence goes on along the minus strand of NC_060123.1, from coordinate 629,756,972 downwards.
ACAACGAGCACACTGCGGGGTTGAGTTGGGATTTGGCGACCGGTAGGGGGGGTCGGGGGGGGGGGGGTCGGTGTGGTGGTGGCAGAGCTCCTGCGATATTCATCAGTTTAATAAACATGCGCCATAGCCAGCGCCGACACATTACTCAAAACGCTGCGTTTAAAATATTAAACACGTGTAATTAGGCCGACAGTAATTGATTAACAGCTCCGGCTAGATACGTCCCGCGCCGAATCGCGGCCGACGGCGCCGTGTTTTGAGCAGCAAAATAAAACCGCGGGGTCGGCGGCGGGCATTACTCGGCTAAGCGCGTAGGCAACCCGCGAATCAGCGCAGCGACGAGCCGCGGCCCAAGTTGTCCGCGGGCGTCATTATTCCGAATTTGCTATAATTGATACATCGCTGCGAGGGAGGGCGCCCGGTGCCGGGCCACGCTCCGGAGCCCCATTATAAATCAGACAATTGCGACGCAAATGAGCGGCGATGGCGGGGGCGGTCGTGTTTTGTAATATTTTGCTTACTGCAGCGAGACCGCCGACCGTCGGCGGAACCAAATGAGGCGTAATTGTTGCGCGGACCTCTTCCGGTCGGCTATTTTTAATGGATACGTAAATATTTAACATTTAAATCGCTCGAAGGTAGTACGGTTTAAAATGCTGACACGGAAAAAATATTTATGCGGAGTACTTAATTTCTCGTCGCTTTTCGGCAGCCGATGCAGAAAATAATGGCCACCACAGCTTCTCGAAAGCGGCGAGCAATTTCTGAGAGCGCTCATTTTCAGGAATTTCCTTAGCCGTAAGGCACGTCAGGAACTCACTCTTCCGTTGATCTGTAATGTTGCAGACAATATTTCATAACAATTTACTCTCCCCCTGCACCGCGTTTCTTTTTTTGTCTGTCGCGCCCTTTCCTAACTTTCCGTATTTCTGTTAACCTGTCTGTTTCTAACTCCTCTGTTCATCGGTAAATCAGTTTTCATCGATTCCATAACGTCCTCTGCGAAATGTGGATTTTACCGACACTGTGTTACGTGGAGACTTGCAGATAACATACAACGCGCACGACGCGGCCACAACGGCTGTACCAGGCAGTCCAAGTTGTTAGGATAGGTAGCACTCCAGTCTAATCACGTATAACGACTTAAGACGAAACTACTACTGATATTATCCGAAATCGTTGGCTGCAGAATTTCCCCTGCCTAGCTCCACTTTCGTAAATTTCCTCCTACTACATTGATAACATAGTTATTGATTTCAAATGTATGTGAAATTACTATGAAATGAACACCCTTAGCTGCTTACAGGCGTTGACATACGTCGACGGGGACAGATGAAAATGTGTGACCGGACCAGGACTCGAACCCGGGATCTCCTGCTTACATGGCAGACGCTCTATCCATCTGAGCCACCGAGGACACAGATGATAGCACGACTGCAGGGATTTATCTCTGTATCTCTGGAACGCCTCCCGCGAAACCCACATTCTCAACGTATTGTCCCTCACTACATTCGTAGTGCCTCCGCCCATTATACTCATTACTCGCGGCACGTTGCCGATTCCGGTAAGAGTTCGGGCTCTGTTTGTGCATTCGCACAGAAGAAGAAGATGGTCAAGTGGCCGGTAAGCCTTAACTATATATACACTAAGACGGTATGTCCGAAAGAGCAGATACCATCTTAGTATATATAAATGTGTGTGAGTGCGTGCATTTGCATGTTTTTTAGCGTACGGTCATTTTTCTACCGTGCGGCAGTGCCACACGGCAGGTAGCTGTGTTACATGTCTCTTTAAAATATAAACAATGAAACTTGCTGGCAGATTAAAACTGTGTGCCGGACCGAGACTCGAACTCGGGACCTTTGCCTTTCGCGGGCAAGTGCTCTACCAACTGAGGTACCCAAGGACGACTCACGACCCGTCCTCACAACTGTACTTCCGCCAGTACCTCGTCTACTACATTCCAAACTTCACAGAAGTTTATATAAATATTTCTAATCTGAGAGATCTTGCTGTAGGACAAGTAGAGACACGAGAAATCACATTAAAAAAAAGCACATTATTGTGAACGATAATACGTCCAGTACCTATAGAGAGCGAGGACCGGTTCAACGAGAGAATGATGAGACCCGAATTACGGAAACTGGCGCAGGAATTACGAAAAAGCGGATCTCATTACAATTTTTAGAGGTGGAAACCAACGTGAGTGCTACAAGTTCTCGATCGCGAACTTTGCTGTCCCACGGCCCTAACAAGAGGCTGCTCACAAGGTAATAAGAGACATCACTTGTATCGCAGAATACTGCTGCCTGCGATGCGAAGGCGTCTGAGACCAGTAACTGGTAGACCCCGGAGCTTGGCTGTCGGTCTTCCGTCCGTAATTCTGATCTCATGGCTAGCATCTTATCATTCTGTCTTTCGACCAGCCTTCACTCTCTGTAGCGACTGGACATGTTATCGTTCACCATGGAGTACATGTTAGAAGTGTAACGTGCACCGAACTATAGCATTCGTCCGCAGTTAAGAAGCAGGTCCCCGTAATTAAAGTGACAGGGAGACTGAACGAAGCGTAACTAGGTGTAGCTACTCCCCGATAGGTTACCGCGTCTCTTGGGCTCTCAGGTTGGGACACTGTTTCAGCGTGAATTCCCCGAACAAGGGATAATTCGTAATCCTACGCCACAGAGTGGCTTCAGATAACATTCAGATGGAACGGCCAAGAACTGTACAGGAACTTCGCCATTTTGAGCATTTTCTACAGTAACGAATGGAGACTGTGAAAACTACTCTGCCTCCTCCATTTGATAGTAATCCATGTAGGCGATCCCTCGGTGCTACTAACTAGCTTGGGAAAATTAATCTAACGGCATAAAATTACTGATTTAATTTCCTGAATTGTTTATTAATATTTTAAACATAGCTGCACAACAGCAACGGTTTCACGTAATAAAATTATAAACAGCCGACCAGTTGCAATGGATAAAGAAATTCTTTACGTAGGTTTCGACAAACATAAATTTGTCTTCTTCAGAAGGTAGCAATTTTACATTAGTAAGGACTAATGTACCATCGCCGTTTTTACAATTGTCGGCATAGATCCATGTGTCAATAATAAAATATAGCCCTAGACTTAGGGTTTGTCACGTAAATATAAAATAGCTCATGGATCTTGCAGAGCTCACAACCGACTCCAATACGACCGGACTCAGATTATTAAAAATGAGTCCGGAAATTTTTAGGCAGCTCAAATCTGTGGTTAAAATTAAGTTAATCTTGTTTTGCTATGTCCTCCTTGCTCCGTCCGTCATTAGAAAAATAACCAATAACAGACGGAGCAAGGAGGACATCAAAAGCAGATTAGCACTGGAAAAAGGGTATTCCTTGCCAAGAGAAGCATGCTAGTATCAAACATAGGCCTTAATTTGAGGGAGAAATTTCTGAGAATGTACGTTTGTACCACAGCATTGTTTGATAGTGAAACACAGACTGTGGGAAAACCGGAACAGAAGAGAATCGGAGCATTCGAGATGTTGTGCTACAGACGAACGTTGAAAATTAGGTGGACTGATAAGGTGAGGAGTGAGGGGAATCTGCGCAGAATCGGAGAGGAAAGGAATATGTGGAAAACACTGACGAGGAGAAGGGACTGTTGTGGGTTGGCAGGAGAGCCAACACCGGGTTACAAGAGGAAGCCGAAAGGCATGCGTTTTAGCTCACGCAGGCTGGCGTGAGGTCTGGAACAGGACAAGGAAATTAGAATTTAGGAAAACGGACGTAGCTGGTGGAATACTTAACTTTAATCCTTTAATGATGAGCGTCGCTCTTGACGGTACATGATTACAGTATCAATAGTAACTGGCAATGGCGCCTTGCTAGGTCGTAGCAAATGACGTAGCTGAAGGCTATGCTAACTATCGTCTCGGCAAATGAGAGCGTATTTTGTCAGTGAACCATCGCTAGCAAAGTCGGTTGTACAACTGGGCGAGTGCTAGGAAGTCTCTCTAGACCTGCCGTGTGGCGGCGCTCGGTCTGCAATCACTGATAGTGGCGACACGCGGGTACGACGTTTACTAACGGACCGCGGCCGATTTAAAGGCTACCACCTAGCAAGTGTGGTGTCTGGCGGTGACACCACAGGGACAGTAAGACAGGACATCTGTCAAGACATCAGGGAATGACTTCCATGGTGCTAGAAGGAGCTGCAGAGGACAAAAACTGTAGAGGAAGACAGAGATTGGAATACATCCGGCAAATAATTGAGGACGTAGGTTGCAAGTGTTACTCTGAGGTGAAGAGGTTGGCACGGGAGATGAATTCGTGGCGGACCGCATCAAACCAGTCAGAAGACAGAGCACAAATAATATATATATATATATATATATATATATATATATATATATATATATCGTTTGAAAAAAAAAGAATAGAAGCGCCTCTGTAGCTGTGAAGTAGCACACTGAAACCTCTAGAATAGAATGAAATGCTGGAGTCGTAAGTTCGTCCCTTGCGTGAAACGCTTTATTGCTACAACCGTCTCCAATCTGACCCTTCTTTTTTTTAAAAAAAAAATCTGTCTGTAAGCAAACAAGGCTGTCTTGTTTCCTTATCAAACAGATGAGCGTGTCGGTACATAACTCGGAGAGCGTTAATCGGATTAAGAGCTGATCCCACGGGGCGGACTCCGGCGGCCGGCCAACGCGTGGTTACAACCATTACGCCGCCACCCTTACACTTGTGCCGCAGCAGCTGTCGTGTTCAGCGTTCGGTTAAACTTTACGCTCTCAAAGTTAACTGTTCCGCGCCAGGAACGTTGCAGCCTCCACCAAAAAGAAGAATAAAAAGAAAAAAGAAGAGCGTTGAAACGAGGCACATCACGCAGACACATTCCGTTAGCTGAGATAGGTTTGCGTTTCCCGCGCCGGCCGGGGTGGCCGAGCGGTTCTAGGCGCTACAGTCTGGAACCGCGCGACCGCCACGGCCGCAGGTTCGAATCCTGCCTCGGGCATGGGTGTGTGTGATGTCCTTAGGTTAGTTAGGTTTAAGTAGTTCTAAGTTCTAGGCGACTGATGACCTCAGAAATTAAGTCTCATAGTGCTCAGAGCCATTTGAACCGTTTTTTTTTTTTGTTTTTTTTTTGCGTTTCCCCACCTATTTCTACGTTTATTCTGGCAGCTTTCTGGGTATTGCCAAATTGTATTTTTGAGGAAGAAGGCATGGGAATCAGTTTGATTAAAAATTAGTCTGAAATCACGCTTTAACCGATAGAAACACTTTTTTACAGACGAAGAATGAATGCCGAATTCACTTCTGCTACCAACTTGTTTCTTATCACTAATACAGCACATGTGGTAAACATATCGGTTGTGACGCCGCGCGAGATTAGCCGAGCGGTCTGGGGCGTTGCAGCCATGGGCTGTGCGGCTGGTCCCGGCGGAGGTTCGAGTCCTCCCTCGGGCATGCGTGTGTGTGTTTGTCCTTAGGATAATATAGGTTAAATAGTGTGTAAGCTTAGGGACTGATGACCTTAGCAGTTAAGTCCCATAAGACTTCACACACATCTGAACATTTTTTTCGGTTGTGACAAATATCTTTCTCTGTAATTCCTGCCTTTAACGTGAAGAAAATTTGTGCAAAATATTTAAACACCTACCGGTGGATCGATGTTCAGGAAGAGCACGGTCAGCACTCGCTGGCGCTACAAAAAGCTGATTGGCATCGGTATGTACATCAATGCAGTAGAGTGACAAAAATGTGAAAAAATCTTGACTTGCGGTTTGTTACTAGTATATTGACAGCTGAAGAATATCACTTGTCATAAAAAAAAAATTCAGCTTGTGTATGTGATAAATGTAGAGGTCTCTTCTCCTCTATTTGGGAGTTTTTATGGAATTTCTGACAAATTAAAACATGTCTTTTTCATTCACATTTTTACTTAACCTTCACGACGCGTTTCGGCGGTATACACCTCCCACATCATGTGGAGGTTCAGTAAAAAAGCAACAAACAAGTAATTCTTTTACAAACCTCAGGCCAAATTAGTGCATAGAGAGTATTGCATTTCTTGGCTTTGATTGAGCTGGAATAAACGAGAGGAGGAATGAATTTACATCCGCGCCCACAATCCGCAAGGCATCGTTCGATGTCTTCTGCAGGGTACTTCAGATTAAAGAATTTTCACTTCCTTCCATGTTACAATAGCGGATATTGTGCTGGAAGAATGTTTGTTGATAAGGCTCAGTATGAGCAATTGCAGTTGGTTTTGACGTCGGAGAATGGTTGAAAACGACTTGAGTGTTGCTTTCAAAATTCAGTCTGTTGCGTCCCAGATCTAAGTTTTAAATGTAATGATCGTTATGAAACAAATCTTTGATCATACTGTACCAGACGAGGGCTTGCAATGGTTGTTCTTTTATCTGAGTTCTTAATGTACACTCCTGGAAATTGAAATAAGAACACCGTGAATTCATTGTCCCAGGAAGGGGAAACTTTATTGACACATTCCTGGGGTCACATACATCACATGATCACACTGACAGAACCACAGGCACATAGACACAGGCAACAGAGCATGCACAATGTCGGCACTAGTACAGTGTATATCCACATTTTGCAGCAATGCAGGCTGCTATTCTCCCATGGAGACGATCGTAGAGATGCTGGATGTAGTCCTGTGGAACGGCTTGCCATGCCATTTCCACCTGGCGCCTCAGATGGACCAGCGTTCGTGCTGGACGTGCAGACCGCGTGAGACGACGCTTCATCCAGTCCCAAACATGCTCAATGGGGGACAGATCCGGAGATCTTGCTGGCCAGGGTAGTTGACTTACACCTTCTAGAGCACGTTGGGTGGCACGGGATACATGCGGACGTGCATTGTCCTGTTGGAACAGCAAGTTCCCTTGCCGGTCTAGGAATGGTAGAACGATGGGTTCGATGACGGTTTGGATGTACTGTGCACTATTCAGTGTCCCCTCGACGATCACCAGTGGTGTACGGCCAGTGTAGGAGATCGCTCCCCACACCATGATGTCGGGTGTTGGCCCTGTGTGCCTCGGTCGTATGCAGTCCTGATTGTGGCGCTCACCTGCACGGCGCCAAACACGCATACGACCATCATTGGCACCAAGGCAGAAGCGACTCTCATCGCTGAAGACGACACGTCTCCATTCGTCCCTCCATTCACGCCTGTCGCGACACCACTGGAGGCGGGCTGCACGATGTTGGGGCGTGAGGGGAAGACGGCCTAACGGTGTGCGGGACCGTAGCCCAGCTTCATGGAGACGGTTGCGAATGGTCCTCGCCGATACCCCAGGAGCAACAGTGTCCCTAATTTGCTGGGAAGTGGTGGTGCGGTCCCCTACGGCACTGCGTAGGATCCTACGGTCTTGGCGTGCATCCGTGCGTCGCTGCGGTCCGGTCCCAGGTCGACGGGCACGTGCACCTTCCGCCGACCACTGGCGACAACATCGATGTACTGTGGAGACCTCACGCCCCACGTGTTGAGCAATTCGGCGGTACGTCCACCCGGCCTCCTGCATGCCCACTATACGCCATCGCTCAAAGTCCGTCAACTGCACATACGGTTCACGTCCACGCTGTCGCGGCATGCTACCAGTGTTAAAGACTGCGATGGAGCTCCGTATGCCACGGCAAACTGGCTGACACTGACGGCGGCGGTGCACAAATGCTGCGCAGCTAGCGCCATTCGACGGCCAACACCGCGGTTCCTCGTGTGTCCGCTGTGCCATGCGTGTGATCATTGCTTGTACAGCCCTCTCGCAGTGTCCGGAGCAAGTATGGTGGGTCTGACACACCGGTGTCAATGTGTTCTTTTTTCCATTTTCAGGAGTGTAATTGATCGTTGAGTTTGGCCACTGAGTACTACGAATCACCGTCAAAGTGACAAGAACACAAATGATACACAATGTTTTATTTATTCACTGCTACGAGTAGCAGTGAAAAAGTCGTAAGACAGCGAGGGACCTTGAAATCTAAGTCAAGACCATGGTTAACAATTACGCATTTGCTATAATGAGTCACATAAATCACTGTAAAGCAAGCAGAGGAAAATGTTTTAAAACTCAAATCAAATTACAAAATGACGTTAACACTGTGGGGAGGTATCAAAAAGTATGGAAGACTGTATGAGGTAAGAACAACAATATCTGCTCAACCTGGCACCTCACGAAATCAAAGTTAACAATACGGTATAATGAGCTACCACAAATCAAGTAACACAAGTTGTTTGGCATAGTAAGCAAGTAACGTGGCGCTCAGAATGTCGAACGCGCTATCGCATTCAGCAACACATTTCTCCAAATAAACTATCAGGCACCATTCACCACCAGGCGATAGCCTGAGGCGACTCTCTCTCAACGATAGTCCTCAGAAAACGACCCAAATCTAAGATCACAGCCCTCCACTCTACGCTATCAAAAAAGTCTACATGGATGGGACGACTCAGTGCTATTGCCAGTATAATGGACGAGAATATCGCTTATTTCACTAAAAAAAAAGTGGAATACAGCAGAATCTTCTCGCTCTTTGCGTAAAAAACGCACATCATCAAACACAAGGTTGGTACCAGCCTAAAGCATCAAGCACGGTGTTGGGATGATAACCAGAGTTTTGGAGTGATAGCAACCGTTGTTCTCACGATGGCCAGGCAGCGCTGCTGCTTCTCGGCCTTTGATGTCTGCCTAGAAAACGAAAAAATATTAAACTCAGTTATTCTCTGAGGATGGCTGTGGCCCGAGAGAGCACGGCGCCTCCTGCCCACAGCTGGTCTAGGGTGCCGGCTCTACCGACAATAGGACAAAGCAGACAGCAGCCTCACCGCCACAAAAACCACCCGTCTCGCTTGGGAGGTGCGGCTCTCCTAATGAGATTCGCTGACTGCCTTCTGCCGCAACAGATCGCTGAAAGAACAGCAGTAGCGCACAGCAAAAAATGCAAAGCTTTTCTCACAGGCACATAGGTCCAGTACTCACAAAACAATAACAATGAAATAGTAGAATAAAAGAAACAATAATGACCAGCGATAAGTGACAGTGATGACGCATCTTTCGTAACAAGATACTTGTTTTCATTAAAGTCGAAACCGATTAACTGCCCACCAAATGCGATAAGAGAGAGACAACGCCTTGGGATCTCGCAGTTGTGTCACAACCACCAGGATTAATACGTCATAAATGTACTGCTTGCTGTCAGAATTTACTAGCTTTGTAAACTGGAGCTGATCACTTTGTGTACCCCATGGTAGTACATCGTCTTCACACCATATACGGGCACGAATGACGGTGAAGGATCCAATCTCTGTGGAGGATCCACACATGTGTGTGTCCATCCTGATGCTCCAGATATGGTTACGTTCATCCTGATGCTGTACACAGAATCTGAACTCGTGTGAAATGTCTGCGTGATGCGACTCGTGTACCCAGTGTTGTCATTGGGCGCATTACTGTCAGTGTACGTCTCTCTGTTCCCATATGAAGGAATGTTGCATCAATGGTAGCTTTATTGACAGCCCCCCTCGTGTGCCAAACGCCATCACACTGTCCATTGTCTAGCTGCAAAGAAGACCATTTCCTGACTCAGGGTACATGACGGGGCCGTATTGTCTTCCATGGTCGAGTGGACAGTGTCCTCTCAGGCGATCGTCACGTGAGGACGTTGTGACCCTCTCTGATGTAGAAACTGATCTTCTGAACCCGTTGATTCCATAATTGCAACACAATTGTGGGTTTAAGACTAATGAAAACCGAGCGAGGTGGCGCAGTGGTTAGCACACTGGACTCGCATTCGGGAGGACGACGGTTCAATCCCGTCTCCGGCCATCCTGATTTAGGTTTTCCGTGATTTCCCTAAATCGTTTCAGGCAAATGCCGGGATGGTTCCTTTGAAAGGGCACGGCCGATTTCCTTCCCACTCCTTCCCTAACCCGAGCTTGCGCTCCGTCTCTAATGACCTCGTTGTCGACGGGACGTTAAACACTAACCACCACCACCACCACTAATGAAAGCAGTAGGATCATGGAACGATATGCTAGAGTCTCTATTGGACACAATCCTGTGATAGTCGATCACACCAACATTCAATGCGATTTCTGAAGCACACTGTGCAAACTTCGCTTTGTATACAAAACATAGACGACATTGCTCCTACTCGGCCCCTCCCGCGGGAGGTTCGAGTCCTCCCTCGGCCATGTGTGTGTGTCTTGTTCTTAGCATAAGTTAGTTTAAGTAGTGTGAATGTCTAGGGACCGATGACCTCAGCAGTTTGGTCCCTTAGGAAGTCACACACACATTACTCCAACGTACTTTGTGCGGTTTGCTGAAGTTTTAATACTTGCATGTACAAGCATGTGGTACACTTCATGCCAGTTTGACGTTTGTTGCATACGATCTTCATTTATTTCAATTTTAATGTCTAGTACTTGCCATTTGTCGCTTACTAAAGGTACCATGTGGCAAACAACAGGGCCCTGCATGCGCTAGGCCGAGAATTCACTGGTATATTGAGTAGCATTGTGTGGTGCTCAGGCGTGCGCCTCGCTTCTGCTTGTGACTGTCAGTCGACCTGGTGGAAGCTCACAGGAAGCAACGATTCTTGAGACCGATACCTCTTCAAGTCGAACGAAGGTATTGTCAGTGATTGGATACACAACATACATTTGGTTGAAGTGAGGAAGAGTACTCAACAGTATCTGGCGAGAATGTTAAACTGTGTTCTTGTACCCCTCTTGATCAGAGTGTCAAATGGCATATTCCAGTAGAATGGTTCTAGAGTGGACGCCACATTGCAGCTGATTCACAAACAACTTGAGGAATGTACAGATCCTTGACTGACCTTTCCAGCCCTTTGATTTCTCACCGAATACGCATGTACTGGGTGAAATAGCAAGCCATATACTGTCATACTGGCCTTCATCCAGAGATCTTCATGAACTGAGTTATCAAATGTTTCAGACATGGCAAAAAATTCCTCAAGATTCAGAGGCTGTTTACTTCCATTACTCGACGATATATTTGAAGGGGGGGGGGGGGGGTGAGGAAACGAAATGAAACTTCATCGGTTACGAATGTGATGTTATTTTAGTGATTACAAAATGAGTCAGATTTATTAAGCACTAGGTAGTATGAGCCCACTTGCCACTACAATGTTCCACACTCCCTGACTCGGATGCTGCACAAATTCGGTTGGGATGGGTGGTGTAAACCCGTTGTATCCCCTCCTGAGACACTCTGGCCAACAAGTGTTGTAACTAGTCTTTGATATCCTGCATACTGGCACTGGGACAGAGAAGATATCTGAGCTGGTCCTACAAACACCTCACACGTGTTCTATTTGGGACAGATCCGGGCATCTTGCAGGCCACAGGAGCACTTCAGCATCACACAGGTATTTCTTAGACGTGTGCCATGTGTGGACAAGCATTGTCCTGGTATCTATGGCATTACGACATTGTTGCTTAACAGGTAGCACATGAAAGTGCAGGATGTCCGTTAAATACAGTTTTGCTGTTAGAAATCCCTCAGTCACTTCTAGCCATGACTTGCAATCGTTCCCGATGGCTCTTCACACCGTGACGCCGAGAGTAACACCCTGCGTCCCTCCAAAAGACTGCAAGAATGGGATCTGTCCTGAAGTTACCACAGTACTCATAAGCGGTGGTGATCCTAGGTAGCGCAGGACTGCAATTTATCCCTGAACACAATGCAATGCCATTCATCACCAGTCAGTGCTCCCGAGTCACAGCACTATTCCAAACGCTGATGCTTGTGTTATGGTGCTAACGACCGCATAAGCATGGGATGGCGAAGCTGCTGCTATTTTACCACCGATGGTGTAGGATGACAGGTAGTGTTTCAGAGGCCTCGTTATTTGTTCTTGGGTGGCACGTGCAGATGTACAAGGGCTATGATGTATTTGGTGCACAATATACGGTGATCCTCCCTTGTGGTGGACTGACGTGGTCGACCAGAACCTCGACGATGAGTATACCTGCCTTCTCATCCCTGTACAGTCCAACATCAGGCCACTGTGACATCCAAATGGTTGACAATTCTGGATACTGCATGCTTCGACCAGTCAGCCAAATGGAGACCCACAATGCAGCCCCACTGAAACTCTGTCATGTGCTGGTAACGCCGACCCACACGATCACACGACGTCTCCATATTCTTCACGGTGAACCCTCAACATCTGACGCTGTTCACTCCCCTTGTATGCTCTGCCAGGCCTCGTAACAACACTAAACACGATCAACACTAAAGCGCTCTGATAACTGTTCCACCAGTGTCAGAGTAATTTTCATACCCACTAATGGTCTGTATATGTACGAACTTACAATGACGTCCACTGTGATTTCTGGGTGCTTCACGTTTTGGCAAGCATTGTCCAGTGGTAGTTTAATCATTTGATAGCCATTTTAGGTTACAATGTCTGTGTTTTACCATGTCTCGTTATACAACGTTCTTCAGATATGCATTGTAACCTCAAATGTGCAATACACTAAAGAGCCTAAGAAACTGGTACACCAGCCTAATATCGTGTAGGGTCCGCATGAGCATGCAGAAGTGCTGCAACACGACGTGGCATGGACTCGACTAATGTCTGAAGTAGTACTGGTGGGAATTTATACCATGAATCCTGGAGGGCTGTCCATAAATCCGTAAGAGTAAGAGAAGGTGGAGATCTCTTCTGAATACCACGTTGCAAGGCATCCCATATATGCTCAATAATGTTCATGCCTGGAGATTTCGTGGCCAGTGGAAGTGTTTAAACTCAGAAGAGTGTTCCCGGAGCCACTCTGCAGCAATTATGGACGTATGAGGTGTCGCATTGTCCTTCTGGAATTACCCAAGTCCGTCAGAATCATGGTGGACATGAATAGATGCAGGTCAGCAGATAGGATGCTTACGTACGTGTCATCTGTCAGAGTCGTAGCTAGACGTATCAGGGGTCCAATATCACTCCAACTGCACACGCACCACACCATTACAGAGCCTCCTCCAGCTCGAACAGTCCCCTGCTTAAATGCAGGGTCCATGGATTCAAGAGGTTGTCTCCATACCTGTACACGTCCATCCGCTAGAAACAATTTGAAACGAGACTCGTCCAACCGGGCAACATGTTTCCTGTCATCAACAGTGAAATATCTTGCGATTGTACACGTTGGAGAAGGGGGTGGGGGACAGAAGAAGAGGCAAAAGAGAGATACTTGCTTTATCAAATAAAATTTTTTTATCTTATAAAGTTTCCCTTTCAGTTGCAAGAGGGGAATATTTATCTTTTCTAATGTGCATATTTAAAAAAGTTTAAGCTCAGCAGTATTTTCGATGTATGAAGCTATTTTTTTCCTGTTTAGACTTACTTTCGTTGAAAACGACTGTAATCTAAGGACTGGCAACAGTTGGACATTTACACATGTAAATTAGTTCACATTTCCAGTAACGATGCCAAACGAACATAAATAAATAAATAAAAGAAACGAGTTCATTGTATGGGGGTTGGGGTGAGTTTCGATAACATAATGGATCAAGTAAATATAGTTCCTTGAATGTGAAATTTCCGAAGCTTGCAATGGGGCAAAGCATCTTCTCATACTGATCTACGTTTGTTTCGACAGGATTCAGTAATACAGAACTATGATTGTTGTCTACATAGTTCTGCGTAGTCAGCGCGTACACAACTTTCCCACTAGAGCGCGCCCCGCTAAGCACAACAGCGCAGGCGCAGTGCTCGTCCGTCTCCGCACTACGAGATGGCGCTGCCTTAGAGACAGACCAAATTTTGCTTCCGCCGATCCGCGTATTAATATTTAACGCAGCCAATGAGATTGCTGCTAACGTAGAACCTTTTCTCCTCGCGGATCACCCTCGCACAGTGATACCTGAACGCGCGAGGTATTATAACGAGTGTACAGACCTCCGATTAACCAGTCTGCATTTGTCTGGACCAGTCTGTATCAGTCTGCATTAGTCTGTACCAGTCTATACTCAAGTATCAGTCTGCAACTAAGAAGATTATCATATTCCTGTACATAGCCATGAAGATAAAAGTATAGACACTTTGTCAAGTATCAGAGATATGTGAGAATAAGATTAACGTACCAAATCCAAAGGAACATCAGATTGTCAATTGTAAATAGCACCAGAATCAAGTTAATTATTATTTTAATGAATGTGCGTGAAAATTAATCAAGTTCTGTTTAAAGTTGGTCACCGGCAATCTGCTACTCTAAGCGTGCAAGTGGCATTTCTATCGTCTGACCTAACGGCAGAAAATAAACACGCCACGATAAGACCACGAGACATATTGCTGACACTCGCCTACTTCGTTAGAGCGACAAGTCAAATAATCTGATGGCGTGTGTATCGATGGTCTTACAGTACGCACACCACAATGATCTTCATTTGTAGCTTTACGATAGTAAGAAAATCTTTCATCTAAATAAAACTGCGGAAGCCAAAGCAATACCAAACAGTTTGTCCAAAAATAAGAGATTTATAGTGATAAGCACGCCCAGGCGTTTCTGCCTGCAACAGACCTGGCGTTCGCCGTGCCTAGCTGACGTGACGTCACGAACAAGCGCCGAGGCCTTCCTTTGAGTCGGTGTTGCCCTGACGCGTCAGGTGCTCTTGTCTGGCCTGGTCTCGTGCGGTGCGGTGGGGTGCGGTGTGTCGACTCGACAGCCCAGCGCGCTGTTACCGCGACCCCGTGCCCGGCGCCCGTGCTGCGGAGCGGATGGGCCCTGCCTGCCGCCTATGCGCATTGATCCCGAGCAGGCGGCCCGCTCGCGCCCGGAAAACGTCTTACCTGCCGCCGCGACGGCGGTGGAGGTGCCGACACGCGTTCCCTCTCAGCCGGAGTTTGCATTTTTCAGCGTCTCTCCCGTCCTTCCCGTGTCTTCCGTGGACTTCGCCGTGCTGTACAGCTCGTAAAGCGCGTAAAATTTGCAAAGCAGCGGGGCACCCCTATAGCTGATGATTTACAACCAACATCCGTTACACGACACTTTATTATCCCGCACGCTTGTAGGACTCTGAAGCATGTTAACGTATTTCTTGACATAGCTCTTTTGTGACCAAGATGGATGAGACAGGCGAAATACCCTCAGACTTCAAGAAGAATATAATAATTCCAATCTCAAGGAACGCAGGTGCTGACAGATGTGAAAATTACCGAAGTACCAGTTTAATAAGCCACGGGTGCAAAATACTAACACGAATTCTTTACAAACGTATGGAAAAACTGGTACAGGCCGACCTCGGGGAAGATCAGTTTGGATTCCGTAGAAATGTTAGAACACGTGAGGCAATACTGAGCCTACGACTTATCTTAGAGAATAGATTAATGAAAGGCAAACCTACGTTTCTAGTATTTGTACACTTAGAGAAGGCTTTTGACAATTTTGATTCGAATACTCTTTTTCATATTCTGAAGGTGGCAGCAGTAAAATACAGGGAGCGAAATGCTACTTACAATTTGTACAGAAACCAAATGGCAGTTATAAGAGTCGAGGGGCATGAAAGGGAAGCAGTGGTCGGGAAGGGAGTGAGACAGGGTTGTAGCCTATCCCCGATGTTATTCAATCTGTATATTGAGCAAGCAGTGAAGGAAACAAAAGAAAAATTCGTAGTAGGTATTAAAATCCATGTAGAAGAAATAAGGTTCGCCGATGACATTGTAATTCTGTCAGAGACAGCAAAGGACTAGGAAGAACAGTTGAACGGAATGGACAGTGTCTTGAAAGGAGGATATAAGATGAACATCAACAAAAGCAAAACGAGGATAATGGTATGTAGTCGAATTAAATCGGGTGATGCTGCGGGAATTACATTAGGAAATGAGACACTGATAGTAATAAGGGAGTTTTGCTACTTGCGGAGCAAAATAACTGATGATGGTCGAAGTAGAGGGGATATAAAATGTAGACTGGCAATGGCAAGGAAAGCGTTTCTGAAGAAGAGAAATTTGTTAACATCGAGTATAGATTTAAGTGTCAGGAAGTCGTTTTTGAAAGTATTTGTATGGAGTGTAGGCGTGTATGGAAGTGAAACGTGGACGATAAATAGTTTGGACAAGAAGAGAATAGAAGCTTTCGAAATGTGGAGCTACAGAAGCATGCTGAAGATTAGATGGATAGATCACATAACTAATGAGGAGGTATTGCACAGAATTGGGGAGAAGAGAAATTTGTGGTTCAAATGGTTCTGAGAACTATGGAACTTAACATCTATGGTCATCAGTCCCCTAGAAATTAGAACTACTTAAACCTAACTAACCTAAGGACATCACACAACACCCAGTCATCACGAGGCAGAGAAAATCCCTGATCCCGCCGGGAATCGAACCCGGGAACCCGGGCGCGGGAAGCGAGAACGCTACCGCACGACCACGAGCTGCGGACAAGAGAAATTTGTGGCACAACTTGACTAGAAGAAGGGATCTGTTGGTAGAACATATTCTGAGGCATCAAGGAATCACCAATTTAGTATTGGAGGGCAGCGTGGAGGGTAAAAATCGTGGAGGGAGACCAAGAGATGAATACACCAAACAGAGTCAGAAGGATGTAGATTGCAGTAGGTACTGGGAGATGAAGAAGCTTGCACAGGATAGAGTAGCATGGAGGGCTGCATCAAACCAGTCTCTAGACTGAAGACAGCAACAACAACAGTTCTATTGCTCTCTAACAGAATCCAATAATACGTGGTCTGTTAAAAAAATTCCAGAACTTTGTCCACAAAATTTTTCTGCGCTTATCTTTTACTTGCTGCACAAGACCAGCTTCGAAATACTCTCACAACGCCGTTTCCACTTCTGGAAGCAGTCTTGGTACGCGTCTTGCTGGATCGCGCGAAGCGCCGTCTGCGAATTTTCTTTTACTTCGTCTATCGTTCCAAATCTTCGTCCTTTCAACGGGGTTTTCAACTTTGGAAATAAAAAAAAGGTTCGCAGGGGCCAGGTGTGGAGAGTACGGAGGGTGAGGCAGCACAGTGACTTCGTTTTTTGTGTAATAGTCACGCATCAACATGGATGAATGCGCGGGTGCAGTTACCCTGATGCAAGAGCCATTAATTGTCTCGCCGCATTCCAGGCCGTTCCCTTCTCAAATTTTCTCGCAGCCGTCGCAGCATGTACCAATAGCACCATCAATTAACAGTTTGTCCCTGTGGCACGAATTCATAATGAACTAATGTTTCAAAGTCAAACGGCTTTGACTTTTGACTTGACGGGACGAGCTTCTTTTGGTCTTGGAGAAACTTTCCTTACCATTGCGTGAAGATTGAACCTTCGTCTCAACATCATAACCGTGGACCCACGTCTCCTCACCTGTTAGGATACTCTTAGGGAACAACCGTGCTCATTTGCGTGGTCCAAAAGCTCTTCACCTACTGCGAGGTGAAGATCTTTCTGCTCTTGACTCATGAGGCGGGGAACGAACTTGGTGGCAACAGGATGCTTTCCGAGATGCTGTGTCAGGATTTCATGATATGATCCATCTGAAATGTTACGTTCTTGTGCAATCACTCGGACAGTCTGTCTTCGATTGGCACGCACAATTTCGTTGACGTTCCTGACAAGAGCGTCGTCGGTATACGTCAAAACGTTGCCCATTTTTACTTCTGTCCAGCCATTTCCAAACCGGGTGAACCATTCGTAACACCGAGTGCGCATTAAGCACTCATCACCGTAGGCTTCCTGCGTCACTCGGTGTGTCTCGATAACGGTTTTCTTGAGTTTCACGCAAAATTTAATGCAGACTGTGTGAAAGAACATTCTTCTCAATACAGCACTGAAAAAAAACTAACAGGCATACAAATTTCCGGCAGTTGCACATTAAACACAGGCGCGTGCAGGGATCCAACCGGATTTTGCTCCAACACACAATTGACGCGAAATTACGAATGTTCGGGAATTTTTTGAACAGACCTCGTGCACTGAAAGAAATGGAATTCTACAAAGGCCGACCGTTCACACGCGTTTACTTTCCAACTAAATACTTCACAAAGCTCAAATTTTCCACAATGCAAATGCGTTCACGGCAATAGCATCCGGACGCGAAATACCAGTAACTTCTTCATTTTACTCATAACGTAGACGGACACGTTAAACACGACCTGTACGACCTTGATAGAGCGCGGGAAATGCTTAACTCTGATTGGTTGTTCAAACTGACCAGCCTATCAAAACAAGTGTTCGAGTTCTTTCTCGCACCAAAACTGTCTTACGCCAATAAATATTCACAGATGTATTTATGTCACTTCATCATGCAAATCAACAATAAAATGATTAACAAAAGCAAACGAAAAGAAAACTAATCTTGAAATGACTTTAGAAAATCATTACTCTCCAAATGGCTATTCCTACTGCCTTCTTACAAAAGCAAGTATCCTTGGACATACGTCATCAGCAAGGTAGGAAAATTACAGCTACAGCTTTCATTGCAACTGCTTGCTTCACACTTTCCCATGACATAGTTACGTAATGTTTAACATCAGATAATATTGAATCTTTACGTATGTCCCACATATACACACTCACTCACTCTCATTTGTTCACACAACAAAACAAATAGTTGTTAAATAAATAGGAGTATTAATACTTTCTGAATTCTATGTTACGAAAATGAAAAATAGTGAACGTTTTTAATTATAAAAAATCTAAATAAATTGTTCTGCCATTTAGTGAACTTCAGTAATAATTCCAAATGTTACTAAAAGACAAAGTGCTATGAATCCTAACTGAGTTTAATCTTATAAGTGTCGGTTTTTGGTTACAATCTTCTTTTTAATAACAAAGGGCAGTATATTGACTTTTAACCAAACTGAATAATATTTCATATAGTTTATTTAGATTCTTAGGGGCTTGAATATTCTGTCGCTCCAATTGACACAGGTACCGCTTCCCATGGCTAGACTAGCGACAAGTGCGAATGAGTGACGCTAAGATACAAGCGGCTGTTTTTATCACCACCAACGGCTGCAAAGCTACGAGCCGTACTGCAAAGTAGTGCAATAAATGTTATTGAGTATTGACTCGCGACGTTATACTGTGGTCATGTGGTATTAGTCACTTAAATGTGTTACCTAGGTAATTTTATTCGTGAAATTTCATTACTCTAAATTAGTTTTCTTTTATTGGTGTAACGACTTTTTGTCCATCAGTGCAATGTAAGAGATGGTGCAGGAGAATCGCCGACTCCCAACTAACGTCCCTCTACTGAGATTTGTTCTGCTGAAACCAGTAAGAAACATCGTATGTGGGCACGCTCTTCATCTGAACGCAAGGCACGCCATTCGCTCGCAAGAAATCTCATTCGCTTACGCCGTGCAGCCGTTCCGTGGCCCGCAGGTGGTAGCGGAGCCGCGGCTGTCCGCCGTGGCGAGTAGGGACGGAGACGGACTGGACGCGGCCTTTAATCAGACCGGACTGCTGGGGTGTGCGGTCACAGGAGCACGGGCCAGACCGCAGGGCGGCCATAATTATGGCCTGGGGGCGGAGGGGGTGGGGAGGGCCGCGAATAAATCCCGCCAGATTTACGGCGCCTCGGCCGCCCCCAGCAGCCGGGTGGCCCAGATGAGACCTCAGGACCGCCTCGGCGTACCTGCTGTCACAGCACTCTACCTGCTGAGCTGGCCGAGTGGATAGCTGCGTCCGCGGAGGACTGGGCACGTGGCTCCAGCGCCAGTTGCTCCAGCCACTAAGTGTCTGCTTCTGCACGGGGTGACGTTCTGATAACGCACGGAAAAACAGTCGAGTGATGGTTCGCCTAGTGCTGCCGACAATATCTATTTGTAATCCTCAAATATCTCCATCTATATCACACTTAATGGTGTGTGGCGAAGGGTACCACTGGTGCCACTACCTACTCCATTCGCGAATGGCGCGTGGCAAAATGATTGTCGGTAATCCACTGTAATTTCTCCAATTTCCTCTCCGTGGTCATTACGCGAGCGTTGTCCGACTCCTCCTGGAAAGTAAGCTCTCGAAATCTAAATACTAAACTCTTCCATGATACAGAACGCCTCATTATAAGACAGCGTATGTAGTTTGCTGAGTGTCTCGATAATGCTGTCGCGCCGACTAAATGATCTCGTAGCAAAACGCGCCGGTCTTCATTGGACCTTCTCCACCTCTTCTATTGGTTCTACCTCGTGAAGAACAGTTCTCAAGACTCGGTCGCACAAGCGCCTTATAATCCGCTTCCCTCGTGGACGAGTTACATTTCCTTAAGATTCTTCCTATGAATCTCAGCCTGGCATATGCTTTTCCTGCTATTTGTTTTATGTGGTCATTCCACTTAAGGTTGCTTTGGATTGTTACTCCTCGATATGTGACGGTAGGTACTGTTTCCAGCAGTTTCTCATCCTTCTTGTGGCTTTCTTTTCCTATGTAAGCACAGTATGTTACTTTTTTGCGTTCAGAATCAACTGCCAGAGCCTGCCACATTCATCAGGTCGTTCTACAAATCGATACTGTCCTCTGGCGTTGCTACTTTGTCATAGACAACCGCGTCAAAATGTTCAAATTCAAATGTATGTGAATTCCTAAGGGACCAAATTGCTCAGGTCATCGGTCCCTGGACTTACACACTACTTAAAGTAACTTATGCTAAGAACAACACATACACACCCATTGACCGAGGGAGGACTCGAACTTCTGGCGGGAGGGGCCACGCAGTCAGTGACATGGCGTCTCTAACCGCGCTGCCGCTCTGCGCGGCCCAACCGCGTCATTTGCGAACAGTCTTTAAGAGCGTCCGACGGTTTCTGCTGGACCATTTATATACGCTGTAAACAATAACGGTCTTATCAAGCTTCCTTGAGGTACTCTGGAAGTTACCTTCACATCAGTCGATTTTGTTCGGATAGGAGCGATGAGTTGAATTCTGTCTGCAACGAAGTCTTCATTCCAGTCGCAAATCTGATCCGATACTAGATAAGCTCGTTTTTCCTCTAAACGGCAGTGCGGGACAGTGTCAAATGCAATTCTGAAGACAAGGGATACGGCATCAACCCAAGCGCCGTTGTCTACTGTGCTATGGATCACATCGAGGAATGGAGCGAGGTGAGTTTCGCAGGATCTCTGATGGCGGAATCCATGTCGATTTTTATAGAGGAGATTTTCGTTCTCCAAAAACGCATGAGAGCTATAGTTAACTGGGACACTGAATGGCATTCTGTGGTATTTAGCGATAAGTCTCGCTTTTGTTTATGGCTGTCTATCTAATGTAAGGTCGCAGGATGTGGCGATCGAGATTCAGACCTATCCAAGTGGAATCATTGCATACGCTGCTTCTGGATAGGAAAACAGTACTTGTCTGATTAAAGGAAGGATGAATTCTCACCAACATGTGACAACTGTGATGTCATACGCTTCGCTACCAGCGCGCCAAATCGCATATTCCAAAAACATAATGCAAGACCCCACACCACAGCGCACGCGACAAACGTTTTGATGTCACCACTGAAGCCGCAAATGGCAGTCGTTTGGGGTCAGTAGAATGCGCATTACAGGGCGACTGGCTCGTAGTTGTTCTTGAAGTAATCGATTTGTACCGTGTCACCGTGGTGCCAACTGCTGCTCAAACTGCTACTACAGGTGCAGTACGATGCGCGAGGGCCAAACGCCGAACACGATGTTCTTCAGTCTCGGTGGTGCCACGAGGCAGTTGAGAGCTCCGTCTTCTTCCGACCGTACATTCTCATGATCACCGCTGCCAGCAGTCATGTACAGTGGCCACATTCCTGCCAAGTCCTTCTGCAATATCGCGGAAGAAACATTCGGATTCTTCTAGCCCTATTACAGGACCTCTTTCAAACACTGTGCGGCGTTGATAATGGCGTCTTTGTCGCCTTAAAGGCATTCTTGACTAACATCGACTCACCACGTCCAGTCTCAAAGGTAACTTACTCTCACGACCCTTACGGCGTGTGTTTAAAGCAAATCAGATTTGCATCCTCACAGTGGCGCTACTATCTCCGCTCTTAGGCGACACGCGCGAAATTTGAGTAGACATCTTTTAGAGATAGAAACACGCCTACCAACCTTCGTTTATATTGTACCAATTCTTCTTGGTGTTGAGGCTCTTTTCCGGCACTGTAATTCAGCTACTAAGCTAATGAACAGTCTTCAATACTGATACAAATCCCGATGAACTTCTCGTAACACGTTTAGAACGAGAGACATTTAACAATTAAAGAGACAAATTGGAACAGTTTGTAGGAGTAGTTCTGTAC
Organism: Schistocerca americana; assembly: GCF_021461395.2. Lineage (NCBI taxonomy): Eukaryota > Metazoa > Arthropoda > Insecta > Orthoptera > Acrididae > Schistocerca > Schistocerca americana. The sequence continues at coordinate 629,734,725 of NC_060123.1, read as the reverse complement.
TTTCAGGTATTTGTGTTGGCATCTCTGGCACGAACCGCGAACAGCTGACGGACGAAGATTTGTTATCTTTATAACCTCAGTGTTGCATTTAATGATGGCATGTCGGAGTGAAGTTTGCACATTAGTTGAACAACGTCCACTGATTGACTTCTTGCTTTGTGAAGGTGAGGAACTGGCTAAAATGATTTTATAATATAGTGAAAGGTGTATGAACTGCTGAAATTTTTATAAGTGGTTAGAACAGTTCAAAAACGATCCAATCACAACGACTGACGAGCAAGGTTCTCACCAACCTGTTGAAGTGTCAACTCCTTCGCTTGACATCCATGATAACATTGTTCGTGAAGACCGAAGTGTTGAACGTATAGTAAAAACAGGTGCTGTAATTTTTGGCAGTATCAACCTCAAGTACAGCAAAATTAGTGCAAGGTTGATCCCGAAAGAGTTAACGCAACACCACAAGGAAACAAGACTAAAAGTTTGTACAGACTACGAAGGTGTGGTGTAACTTATGTCCACCATTTTGGACCAGAATCCAAAAGACGCGTCATGGAATAGAAGCACACTAGCTCCCGTGTCCGAAAGAAATTCAGGACGCAAACATCAGCGGGAAAAGTCAGGTTGACTGTCTTTTGGCATGTTCAACTTTCGTATTTTGTGGTTATTTGGAAAATCAGTGCCTACTACTCAGATGTACTGATGAAGAAAGTAAAGCCAGCAATGAGAGAAAAACATCACTGATCTCGAAGAAAAGGCGTGATATTGCTATAAGACAACGCTCGCTCTCACACCGTACAGTTGACACGACACCCATTAGCAAAATAGGGTGGGAGATATGACCTCATCCCTGCTAGAATCCATGTTTGTCTCGCCCGGATTTTGAATTGTTTGGTCCACTAAAGGAGGGATGGCGTGGAAAACAATGTTCACCAACAACGATGAGATCAAAGAATTTGTGGGGAAGTGACTCAAACTACAAGACAAAGCTTATTTGCCTAGGTGTACTAGTCATCGTTGGGACAATTGTACTAACATTGGTGTATAGTGTGAAGTATTGAAAGCGAAATTTTGTAAAAATACAGTTTTTTTCTATAATAGTTTGTCTCCTTAACTGTTGAATGTCCCTCGTATACATGTAGCAGTACGCTTCATCCTTGAACTCCGCTCGTTTTTACCCATTTCTACGAAACATGTCACGCACATCACGTAAGAAAGGAAACAAGAAACAAATGTTCATGAGATGTATGCAAGTTTTCAAGCGTAACGCTCACCGTTAGTCATGTCGTTAGCAAAATATCTCTCAGTTTCGTAAAAACTTACCGGACTTATCAATCGAACCTCATAGTATAAGAATCAGTGATAGTCTCATTTTGTGACCAGTGACTGTCATGTGGAGAGTATGTTTCTTTGTAATTAATAAAGTATGTAGATGCAAGAATAAACCATTACCTTTCGAAAAGAGTGTCGAAATTTATTGTATAATTCATAGAAGAACAGATTCATTAAAAATGAGTAGTTTGTATTTTTAGGGAATCAGCGATTGTAAATTTATATCATTAGTAGCAAAATGCAAAATGGCTTCGCTTTCACCAATAAATATATTGATTTTTTACATATTCCATGGTAGCGAAATGTGTAATATCCGCTCTCACCAAGAATTTGCCCAATTCGACAGAATTCTTTTTATTTGTGGGTGTGTATATGGATCATGCTATATGAAGAAATTAGTTAGTTCTCACTTACCGGTACCTGTGAAAGTGCGAGAAAAAAAATGGAAAACTTAGTCCTTCTCTACAAGACTTTATTTTAAATTGATACAAAATATTAAAACGAACAGACACCACATTTCGAAATGTAATATTTTTGTACAATTGCGTTCTCCGTTTATGTGCGAGAAATTTCCCATTATATACGTTCCATTTTTCTGCCCTCCATCTACACTACGATCCTGAAACAGTAGTTTCTACACATTTAGCTCAGTTTATAGTTGTATTAGTTTTCCCTCCTAAGCTTTTTGATAAAGTAAATTTTGTAGTTTCTACAGAGTTAGCAGTACTAATCATCAGCCATTTTCCGTCTGACTTTCTGATAAAATGAATGGGGGAGCAAATATTTCCGAAGAGCAACTTTGCGTACATAATTTACTAATGTAGCTTGGTTATATATTATCAAATTTGAACCATGAGTTTTCAAGAATGATTTCCAAGGCGTTGCAACTCTAAAGCAAAAGGGAATTGTCTGATAGAAAAGAAATAAAAATCCCTTGGTAGGAAAGTTGATCAGAGTCTTCCAAATTCTTCGAGCTTGCCATGAAAGAGGAAGATTCGCAGCAGGATAAGATGCAATAATACCACGAAGTAACCGGAACACGCCTTGTGCCGTCTCAGAAAGTGATGAAAGTGAAAAAGTGTAAAAAAAAAAGAAAACATCAAGAACAAAGAATATTGGGCTTAGTAGAGACTTTGTGTAGTGCTTAAATTTACAGACAGAAGGAGAGATGTGATCCGGCGGAAAGGTAGATAAACGGATAACGGAGACGTGGGAAGGAAAGCGGCGCTGGAGAGAGTGGGTCCTAAGCCCGGAGAAAAGATTCACTTAGCAGATAGCAGCCCCCGGCGCTGCTTTATTTATACGAGAGATCCCGGAAAGGAGTCTCCAGGGATTCCCTGGGGTAGCGGAGCGGGCCTTGTTTATTATTTGCGACGCTAGGCAGCGCCACGGGGCGCCTAATGGCGGCAGATATGAGAGACGGCTATCGGCTGCTTTCACCGAGATCGCTAATTAATTAGGGGAGCGCAGGAAATAAGTTGATGGTGTGGGGGCGGCGCACCCTTGACATTGCGAGATGAGTGTGTCTGTCAGAGGGTAGCGCTTGACTAAGGCAGGGCACCAGGGGAGGGAGGGGGTTAGGATTCCCAGGCGTCAGCCAGCGCCACGGGGATTCCCCTCCAGGGAAGTCTCACTGCCGGCTTCGTTTCTACTATTCACACTCCCGTACATTCGAGGAAAAGTGATTCCTTCATTACGGACTATGACAATAGATCACTTACACTACTGGCCATTAAAATTGCTACACGAAGAAGAAATGCAGTTGATAAACGGGTATTCATTGGACAAATATATTATACTAGAACTGACATGTGATTACATTTTCACACAATTTGGGTGTGTAGATCCTGAGAATCAGTACCTAGAACAACCACCTCTGGCTGTAATAACTGCCTTGATACGCTTGGGCATTGAGTCAAACAGACCTTGGATGGCGTGTACAGGTACAGCTGCCCATGCAGCTTCAACACGATACCACAGTTCATCAAGAGTAGTGACTGGCGTATTGTGACGAGCCAGTTGCTCGGCGACCATTGACCAGACGTTTTCAGTTGGTGAGAGATCTGGAAGAAGTCCTGGCCAGCGCAGCAGTCGAACATTTTCTGTATCCAGAAAGGTCTGTACAGGACCTGCAACATGCGGTCGTGCATTATCCTGCTGAAATATACGGTTTCGCAGGTATCGAATGAAGGGTAGAGCCATGGGTCGTAACACATCTGAAATGTAACGTCCACTGTTCAGAGTACCGTCAATGTGAACAAGAGGTGACCGTGACATGTAGCCAATGGCACACCATATCATCATGCCCGGTGATACGCCAGTATGGCGATGACGAATACACGCTTCCAATGTGCGTTCACCGCAGTGTCGCCAAACACGGATGCGACCATCATGATGCGGTAAACAGAACCTGGATTGATCCGAAAAAATGACGTCTTGCCATTCGTGCACCCATGTTCGTCGTTGAGTACACCATCGCAGGTGCTTCTGTCTGTGATGCAGCGTCAAGGGTAACCGCTGCCATAGTCTCCGACCAGATACCCCACGCTGCTGCAAACGTCGTCCAACTGTTCGTGCAGATGATTGTTGTCTTGCAAACGTCCCCATCTGTTGACTCAGGAATCGAGACGTGGCTGCACGATCCGTTACAGCCATGCGGATAAGATGCCTGTCATGTAGACTGCTAGTGACGAGTAATATGAGGCCATTGGGATCCAGCACAGCGTTCCGTATTATCCTCCTGAACCCACCGAGTCCATATTCTGATAACAGTCATTGGATCTCGACCAACGCGAGCACCAATGTCGCGATACGATAAACCGCAATCGCAATAGGCTACAATCCGACCTTTATCAAAGTTGGAAACGTGATGATACGCATTTCTCCTCCCTACACGAGGCATCACAACAATGTTTCACCAGGCAACGCCGGTCAACTGCTGTTTGTGTTTGAAAAATCGGTTGGAAACTTTCCTCGTGTCAGCACGTTGTAGGTGTCGCCACCGGCACCAACCTTGTGTGAATGCTCTGAAAAGCTAATTATTTGCATATCACAGTATTTTTTCCTGTCGGTTAAATTTCGCGTCTGTAGCATGTCATCTTCGTGGTGTAGCAATTTTAATGGCCAGTAGTGTACTTATATATGATGAAAGGGAAACTGACGCTCAACGGGCCACCAATTTTATTCATCTTTCGTAAGGCTGTAATACAACTGTAGTGGTTTTTCTTATTAATGCCCAAAAGGTTAGGTATAACTGATAGAAATCCAACCTCTTGAACCCGAGCGCTCACTTCTTGTATAGTTAAAATCCGTTCTGCTAATCTATCTTTGGTGAGCCGTCCGTAAACTGTGGTCCAGCATAAAAATCCCCGATTATGGCAGTGGATCCAGCACACAGTTATTTGTGCCCTAAATTTGTGTCTAACTGCGTACTTTCACCTACTTCCCACGACAGCATAAGTTCCACCACACTTGGACGCATGATACTGCAATCAGTAATCCACCAAGAACAAACAGTAATTGTCTTTTCCTACACACGAAATACTCATTAAAAGCACTGTCCACTCAGATTGATGTGACCACATTTATCAGCGCAGACCGCAGCGCCACGTGCAGGGAGAGTGTCAATGAGATTCTGGAAGATATCGACAGGGATGTGAAGCCACGTCGACTCCAGGGCTGTGGCCAGCTGCGATAGCTTTCTCGGTTGTGAATCCATGGCGCGAACAGCCCGACCGAGGTGGTCCCACAGTGTCTCGGGGTTTAGATCTGGGAAATTTGGTGGTCAGGAGAGTAAGGTAAACTTACCATGGTGCTCTTCGAACCAGGCACGTACATTGCGAGCTGTGTGACAAGCTGCATTGTCCTGCTGGTAAATGCCATTGTTCCGAGGAAAAGGAAACTGCATCTAGGGATGGATATGGTTCCTGTGGTGTGCGTACTGTAAGACCTTCAGTGCACACGCCATCAGATTATTTGACTTGTCGCTCTAATGAAGTAGGCGAATGTCAGCAATGTGTCTCGCAGTCTTATCGTGACACATTTATCTTCCGCCGTTAGGTCAGACGATAGAAATGCCACCTGCACGCTTAGAGTAGCAGATTGACGGAGACCAACTTTAAACAGAACTTGATTAATTTTCACACATATTTATTAAAAATAATAACAAGCGTAAAAATTACTTAACTTTGTTCTGGATGCTATTTACAATTGACAATCTGAAGTTCCCTTGGTACTGGTACGTTAATCTTATTCTCACATATATCCCTGATACTTGACCAAAGTGTCTATACATTTATCTTCATGGCTATGTACACGAATATGGTAATCTTATTAGGCGCAGACTGAAACTTGACTATAAACTGGCACAGATAAATGTAGAACTCGTACAGACTGGTACAGATTAATGCAGACTGGTACAGACTGACCAATCGGAGGTCTGTACACTCGTTATAATACCTCGTGCGTTCATGTATCAAAATGGCTCTGAGCACTATGGGACTCAACTGCTGAGGTCATTAGTCCCCTAGAACTTAGAACTAGTTAAACCTAACTAACCTAAGGACATCACAAACATCCATGCCCGAGGCAGGATTCGAACCTGCGACCGTAGCGGTCTTGCGGTTCCAGACTGCAGCGCCTTTAACCGCACGGCTACTTCGGCCGGCGTTCATGTATCACTGCCCGAGTGTGATACGCGAGGAGAAAAGGTTCTACGTTGGCAGCAATCTCATTGGCTGCGTTACGTATTAATACGCGGATCGGCGGAAGCAGAATTTGGTCCGTCTCTATGGCAGCGCCATCTCGTAGTGCGGAGACGGACGAGCGCTGCGCCTGCGCTGTTGTGCTTAGCGGGGCGCGCTCTAGTGGGAAAGTTGTGTACGCGCTGACTACGCGGAACTATGTACACAACAGTTTCCAAGGAAAGATACGTACTCGTGTTAATCAGTTGTTTGTTTCAGAGTGGTGAGATCACCCAGGGAGTGCCCTCCGGCCTAGGCTCTTCCAAAGATTGTTACATGGTGACTGCTTTTAGATATTTCACTTTGTACACGCTAATAGCCTTCTGTCCAACAGAGCATAACACGATTCATCTGAAAAGGCCACCTGTAGCCACTTAGGGGACGTACAATGGCGGTATTAGAGTGCAAATTCCAATCTTCGTCGCCAATGGACAGCGCCCGCTACGGAGGTCCATTTGCAGTACTGTTCGCTGAACGGTCATTGACGGGATACTGCTGGTAGCTCCTTGGTTCATCTGGGTGGTCAGCTGCTTAACCTTTTCACATCTATTCGCCCATACACATTTCCGCAGCCGTCATGACAATCTATGGCCCGTGGTGAACCACAGTTGCCGCGACGCTGGATTTGGATAGCACCATTTTGCCATCCACAGTATCCTTTAATCACTGTGGCACGCGAACGCTTCAAGAACTTGGCCGTTTCGGAAATTTTTCCACACGTGGCCTAAAAGCCAATCATCATGCCCTGTTGGAAGTCAGATAAATTGCTCTGTTTCCGCACTACTGCAACGACTGCACTGTTTCCGCCCTCCTGAGACGCTTTACATACCCTCAACGAAAGCTTCTGTATATTGTATGCTGTCCAGGCCATTGTTATGTCGCCTCCAGTGCTCACGCCTCCTCCATCCAGGTACTCAATGATCCTCTGCGTTGAAACACTGCGTGGCGGCTCACAAACTCACCTGCAACACTTTTTCTCGAGCAATAAAATGATGTTCCCTACTTTCAGCCCTGATTCCATCACTCAGCAGACTTCTTTAACACAGCCTTTCAATGTCTCGTTTTCGACCTAACACTGTAGTGGAGGATAGAAAAGATTGTGTACGACGGGTATTGCCACCGTTAGCGTGCTTGTCACTCCAGTACGATGCATTCCTCAAAAAGTTTCGTGACATCGATATTTAAAGTGTGAGGCGGCGGACTGTTTCAGTCCTTTCTTCCCACATTTTATCCTATTTGCATACTGCATTTGCGTACGAGACCCTCTTGCTTGATTTACTTTCTGATTCAGTTTTATTTGTCGAGTTTGCACCTGTACCGCGTGTTGTTCACGTGAGTGGCTAGGAGGTAGCGTGTAGCTAAGCGGGTAATCCACCTTTCTAATATTTCATACTCGTAATATTTTTCCAATTCATGGATCTGATCTTGACCAGGGGAACTCCTTCTTCCTGGGGCTAAAACAGAAGGAAGTGTCGCACGTCCTGAAAGAGATGCCTGGCATTTAGAGTGCAGGATCTGACGCTAGTGAGCCGCATGGACAGTCAGAGGACAGGGATTATTCTCGTGGCTAAGCTTCCGCGAACAGTGAGTGCTCGAGCGGAAGAATAGAGTTCTCAAGAGCAGAACGGGGAACAACTGGTGGAAGGGGTGAGAACTCTACCTTGTAGTAAATTTTGAATGGAGTCAGCTGTCAGTTACCGTTATACTGCTGCGTATGGTCTCCAGATGTGCGTCGTCAAGAAAAATATATAGCCACTCGTCTGTGTGCAAATTTCCGACAAACAAGCCTGGACGTAGGAACGGGGCGACACTCGTCTCCGAGTTCCGAGTACCCGTATCCCATTGGCGGACACATTTTAAGTTATGATGATAGCTAGAGAACGGCCCAATTGGGCCCTTTCTGGGATTGCCTAGTAAGGTTTCTGTGTATAGGAGGGAGGGAAGGGGGGGGGGGTGGAGGTGTCTTTCCGAAGTGTGCGGAAAGGCTACCAAATACTGAGAGAGGGATTCGGAGTGATTTAGGATTCTACTTGTGCTCGTACGTGTTTTTCTTGACTTCGGCCCTCAGTCAGAACTTGCACGCATCCGTGATGGGATCCGCGATATTCTGTCACATCGCACCAGCTCAGCCCAGTAACAGTTGACAGCGGCGGCACTTCGGTGCACCCTGGCTTTTAGGCAACCGCCTCAATGACTGTCAAGGTAAGATCGCATTTGCAATGCACACTCCCGACTTCGGGAATCGCGATATATTCAGGGAAGAGGAGTTAACTTCTAGTTTCTATTTTGTAACCTTCCTAACTTGATATACGCGCTTCACGCACTGGTTTTGCAAGTTTATCTGGAATTTAATTCTTGCTTCAAAGTAGTTTTTTCTCATAACCACTCGTGTTTATTTGGTTATCGAGTTAACTCATTGGAGCTCACATGCCTAGTGATTGTTTTTCTTTCTTTATTCATTGATCTGTTGTATGTTCTATTCGAATTCATACCTTTTTGTGTAATTTCAAAGTTTTACAATCACCGTTGAAAGCGTAATTCGTGTCTTTTGTTTTGTCTGGGTACCATGTCAACGGTAACTCTCCAGTTTCATGCTAGTGGCAACCCTAACAACCAATCATTTTCTTATCATTGTTCTATTTTAATTACGTAATTTCATTCTCGTATTGTTTTATAATCTCGATGCTTGTGTGTCATGCACATTGATTGAATAAATATTATTTTACCAGATTAAACTCTGCCATTTAACAACCATTAAATTATTCAACTGAAATGCCCGCGTCCTCCAAGCATAAGCAATAGGCGAGGCCTCTGGCGAGTTACGGAACTTATCAAATAAGGTTTCCCGATTTGCGTGACAGTTGATTTACATGGGGGTAACCCAACATTTTATATGATCACGAGTCACTGATTGAGCATCACTGTAATCTGCATACCCACAGAGCACCTGATAAGCAAGAGGTCCTATTCTCAGCACACCCCGCTTCTGGCAAAAGTTTTACGTATTTGTCGAAATCGTACCAGAGAGTCAACGTCTGGCAACGGCGTTAGCCATTCCATGTGGACAACGTAGGGATCGGTAATTGTTATATTTTATAGCAGCCCTTGTCTTGTATCATTAGTGGTAACAGCATTCTGATTCAGAAAGCCGTTATATACGAGTATTGAAACCCTTTAACAATTTACAGTGTAACAGTTGTATTATACGGAAACATCGCCAACTCGACCTTGTATTATGAGGACAAAAAAGCACAATTTCAAGCTATCAGCCGCAGCAATCGATCCAGCGCGAAAATGTGCTGGCACGCAGTGATGACCTCCTGAAAGAACAGCTTGTAAAGTTTCGCGCTCACCGATTGTCTGCCACTCGCTCCACCCCACTACAGCCGCCTAACGCCTGAATGCGAAGTAGCACTACTGTAAAGTGGAGTTTGTGAAGTATTGTTCTGATATTTGCAACAATGTTTGTTCCTTGTGTTAAAATGCGCTGTTCTTAACCTGTTGCTGGTGCCAGAGGTCACTTTTCTTTGAACATTTTTATGTCGCGAGTCACAACTGCAGCGTAGACGACTGAAATGATCTAGTTTTCATTAAAGACTAAGAGTAACGCTATTTAATTATTAACATCGCCGTTTGCGTTATTTTCTTTGGATTTTAAACTTGGCGCTGTTAAATTGAAGTATATTTGTAGGATATGTGCTGTTGGTTCAAATGGCTCTGAGCACTATGGGACTTAACATCTTAGGTCATCAGTCCCCTAGAACTTAGAACTACTTAAACCTAACTAACCTAAGGACATCACACACATCCATGCCCGAGGCAGGATTCGAATCTGCGACCGTAGCAGTCCCGCGGTTCCGGACTGCAGCGCTAGAACCGCACGACCACCGCGGCCGGCTAATATGTGCTGTTGTTCTCCGTGATTGGCACGCTTAAATTCGTAAATTGAAAATCATTAACTTCATTTCATAATTATTCTTCAGCTGCGTAGGTTATTAAATTTTGATTTTGAATGACCGCCAACCTACTATCGATGTAAACCCGTCCATGCGATAGCAGCGTCATCTGGCGAGGAATGACTGCTAGTCAGATACACGCCTCGCATTCGGAAGGACGACGGTTCAATCCCGCGTCCGGCCATCCTGATTTAGGTTTTCCGTGATTTCCCTAAATCACTCCAGGCAAATGCCGGGATGGTTCCTCTGAAAGGGCACGGCCGACTTCCTTCCCCATCCTTCCCTAATCCGATGAGACCGATGACCACGCTGTCTGGCCTCCTTCCCCAAACCAACCAGACACACGCACGGTGAATTTACTATCAGTGGGCGTGGTTAGACACACGCAGGGTGCATGTAGTATCAGTTAGCGTGCTGTCCGTGTATAGAGTGAAAAGGTGCGTTACTTATCTGAGGTCGACCGAGGGCAGGTTGCGATGGTCTGGAGGCTCAGTGCGAGCATTTCGGAAACAGCATGACTTATCGGGTGTTCGAGGAATTCTGGGGTGAGTTTCTTCAACACTGGCGAAACCAAGATGAAACCACATCCAGGCGTCGTGGGATTGGGCGACCACTCCTCATTACAGACGTCGGACGTTATAGGCTGAGCAGTGGTAAAATGGGACAGGCAGTGAATTGTGGCGGAACTCGACTTCAGTGCTGGGCAGAGTACAAGTGTGTCGGAACACACACTTCACCGATCACTCCAAACGATGGGCCTCCGCAGCAGACGACCCATGCATGTGCCAATGTTAGCACCACAACTTCTGCCACTACAACCGAAATGGGCACGTGATCATCGGCTATGAACGTTGGCGAAGTCGCAGAGCGTTGCATGATTTGACGAATCCCGATGGAAGGGCGAGAATCCGTCGTCTTCCAGGGCAACAGCTCTACGACACCTGTACTGCGGAACGGAGACAAGCTGGCGGCGGCTCCGTTGTGCTCTAGGGCACATTCGCGTGAATATTTATGGATTCAGAGGAGCTCGTGCAAGGCACCATGCCGGCCAAGGAGTAGTGTACACTGATTGCATACCACGTACACCCCTTCATGACGATCATGTTTAACGACGGAATTTTCATGTTTCAGCAAGATAATGTGCCATTTCACGAGGTCAGGATTGTGATGGAGTGGTTCGAGGAACACAGTGACGAGTTCCATTTGACGTGCTGGCCCCATACATTGCATGTGAAATGTGTTGCTGTTAAACAAAGTTATAAATTGGGTAAATGTATAAGGTAAAGGAAGTGAGTGGTCAGTGGGACAACTTCTACAGGGCCGAGGAAAAGTCAGCTATCCGTGCCGGCCGGGGTGGCCGAGCGGTTCTGGGCGCTACAGTCTGGAGCCGCGTGACTGCTACGGTCGCAGGTTCGAATCCTGCCTCGGGCATGGATGTGTGTCATGTCCTTAGGTTGGTTAGGTTTAATTAGTTCTAAGTTCTTGGGGACTGATGACCTTAGAAGTTAAGTCCTATAGTGCTCAGAGCCATTTCAGTTGTCCGTTAGCAAGAGTCTGACGATGAGTGGGATTTTAATGGACAGACAAAGACAAGCGTACTCAAAGCAAATTACTGGCATATTGTGTTTACTAGTTGCAAAGAGGTTAGGGCAGTCGATAAAATATTGATGTGCCGGTGATATTTTTCACACGGACACATAGATATCGAAATGACAATATCGAGTGCCGATATTTTTATTTCATATTTTTTTCGCAATTTTCGATATTTGTATCTGAAGTTGTTCTTTTGAAATGATGGAAGAACATAATGTTACTTTGACTATGTGAAGGAGTCTTACTACTTTCTGAGCTTCCATCACGTCCAGTTTCTCTGTTTGCTTGCGTGAAGCAAGTACAGATGCCACAAAGAATTAGTCCGATTGCACTGGGGGCGGCGCTGTGAATGGAATAACATGATATCCGACGTAAAGAAATATCACGATAGAGAGTTATTTCTTCACATCGGCATTCTTCAAAAACAGTTGCTGAAACTGACGAACAAAAATCTAAATGACAAGATTGGTGGGCGGAGACATGTGAGGGGAATGGCTGACGTAATCGGCGCTCTGCGGTACCAACAGCACTTCAACACGCAATTTTGACACTACATCTACTAGTTCGCTGGCTGGAAGAAAAAACAGGGAAGTCGGTATGAAGTGTTCCAGACAAGTCAGATATGTGACGAAACCCAACGACGGACCCATCGGATACCATTTACTGTGCCACTTACATGCAGTTACCACTGTTAGCAAAGTGATTATCACCTATCGCAAACGTGCGTCGTTTTCTTTTCAGTTCTTACTCTGAGAGTGATAAGCAAGCTTATAGCTTGTTGATGTACAGATTATCTGATAATAAATCGGTACTTAAATATACAGCTCTAAAACTGGCAGTATATTTACAATGTGCAGCCGATTTCTTCCTTTTTGGTCGGTGCGTCCATATTTTTCAGAAGATGTATCATAACTAAGGTACGAGCATATGGGATTGGTTCCCAAATATGCGAGTGGCTCGAAGACTTATTAAGTAATAGAACCCAGTACGTTGTCCTCGATGGTGAGTGTTCATCGGAGGTGAGGGTAACATCTGGAGTGCCCCAGGGCAGTGTGGTAGGTCCGCTGTTGTTTCCTATCTACGTAAATGAACTTTTGGATAGGGTGGATAGCAATGTGCGGCTGTTTGCTGATGATGCTGTGGTGTACGGGAAGGTGTCGTCGTTGAGTGACTGTAGGAGGATACAAGATGACTTGGACAGAATTTGTGATTGGTGTAAAGAATGGCAGCTGACTCTGAATGTAGATAAATGTAAATTAATGCAGATGAATGGGAAAAAGAATCCTGTAATGTCTGAATACTCCATTAGTAGTGTAGCGCTTGACACAGTCACAGTCGATTAAATATTTGGGCGTAACATTGCAGAGCGATATGAAGTGGGACAAGCATGTAATGGCAGTTGTGGGGAAGGCGGATAGTCGTCTTCGGTTCATTGGTAGAATTTTGGGAAGATGTGGTTCATCTGTAAAGGAGACCGCTTATAAAACACTAATACGACCTATTCTTGAGTACTGCTCGACCGTTTGGGATCCCTGTCAGGTCGGATTGAGGGAGGACATAGAAGCAGTTCAGAGGCGGGCTGCTAGATTTGTTACTGGTAGGTTTTTTCATCACGTGAGTGTTTCGGAAATGCTTCAGGAACTCGGGTGGGAGTCACTGGAGGAAAGGAGGCGTTCTTTTCGTGAATCGCTACTGAGGAAATTTAGAGAACCAGCATTTGAGGCTGACTGCAGTACAATTTTACTGCCGCCAACTTATATTTCGCGGAAATACCACAAAGATAAGATAAGAGAGATTAGGGCTCGTACAGAGGCATATAGGCAGTCATTTTTCCCTCGTTCTGTTTGGGAGTGGAACAGGGAGAGAAGATGCTAGTTGTGGTACCAGGTACCCTCCGCCACGCACCGTATGGTGGATTGCGGAGTATGTATGTAGATGTAGATGTAGATATGTCGATGTTTCTTTCGATACTAAAAGGACCGATGGTATTCTTTTAAATATCGACGTATCGGATTTTCGTTATTTTTAAAAATAACAACAGTCCTAATAGAGATGAAGAGACCAGCGCGAGACAGAATGAATTGCAGGCCGACAAACCAGGCGAAACACAGACGACTGCAAAAAGTGTTAGCGATATCTATCATAAACAAGAGTACAGTGACCGCGTGTGTTGACAGTGGGCGAGCATTCACGTCATATGCGTCTAGCCGTCTCAGTACTTATTGGAGACTGCAAGCAGTTGCTAGACGGAGGTTATAGCCCATCACTGGTGAAAGGAGCGGTGAGCGGAGGGGTGGAGTGCGGCAGGGAGAGACCGTATCCCCCCCCCCCCCCCCTTCCCCCGCCCTTCACACGACGCTCTGTGTTCCGCCGTGTTTTAGGGGACGGTGGGTCGCCACCGCCCTGCCTTCGGTCACGTATTATTTTTTTATCCCGTCGCAGAACCAGGGTTTTTTTTCGGTCTTGCACCAGCGGAGAATTTCGCCTCGTCATTAAAAGTTGGTTCTTGGTGGCGGAGCTGCGCGCGTTAGAAATTACCGGCTGATTACTCGGAATAGCGGCGTCCCGGGCCGGGGCGGCCACGCCGCCCCTTTTTCTCCACCTCGTGCCCCGCCAGCGACTCGCGCTCGCTCCGACGTTCTCTTGTTTCGTCGCTCGCAGTTTTCCCATCCACACTACCTCCAACACACACACACACACACACACACACACACACACACACACACACACAGAGAGAGAGAGAGAGAGAGAGAGAGAGAGAGAGAGAGAGAGAGAGACAGAAGTGTAAAGCATCAACAGATTTCTGTCTCCTCATTTTTTTTTATTTAGATGGTGTACGAATCCGAAATGAAAAGTAAGGCTGCATTTACAATTCCACAATTCGTAAACGCTTGTTACGCACGCACAGCAGACAAAAGAATCTAAAACGGCAACATTTACGTTACACAAAATGATAAGACACAATTTCCGTTAACAGTTTATATATAGCAACTATTCACTCCAATGACGTACATCATATACTAAATGAAATTTAAATGACAAAGGCTTCGATTTACGACCAAATGCCATCCACAGAAAATTAGAGACATAAGCACTGAATATTACTTCGGCACTTGTTACTGAGCAACAAATGTAGTTTGAAAAGAATTTCTTGCCAGAGTGTCTTCTATTACACTTAGAAATAAAGAGAGAATGTGAAAAGGACAGAAGACGGAAAAATAAGAGAGAGGAGGAGACGGAGAAGGTGCGAAGAAATGTTCGTTGCTGACTGTGTATTTGTTTCACATGTCGAACAATTTGTTGAATTTTGAAAGCAAACCATTTTTCTCAAATTTCGAATAACCTTTTAAGAGGGTACGACAAACCGACATTGTTTCCGCTTCACTGTTTCCAGCAGGAGACCCTTTGAGCAAACACTTCTTTCATTCTTCTCTTCTTGTGTCCACTTCCAGTTCCTGATTTCTTCTAGTGCTGAAAGACTTCCACACTACTGGCACTTTAAAAAGTGTTCTGTTTCTAACTGTGTTCATGACGATTCCCACATTTTCTATATCTCCTCCTGCTTCTCTCAGTCATGTAATTTTAAATTTGCAATTGCTTAGTAAGTCAGATTTATTTTACATATGCACTCATACTGCATATGTGTCGATACAATTTTAATCTCCTTTTCCTCATTACATCTATTAATTCTTCAACTTTTAGATGCAGTTCTGTATTAGATCTTAATCTGGATTCTGATTCATTGCTGCCTTTGGGTCCTGCTATTTTTCGTAGTATACCTCTCTCGATTTTTTTCTAATTTTTCGAGCTCTCTCCTCGTTGGCGGTTTAAGAGTTCCCAACGTATAAAGTATTTCTGGTCTGATCACTAGTTCATAGTGTTGCAGTTTTGTGTTGCAGGATAAAGATTTTCAATATGTATACATCTTTTTATTTGCAAGGCCCTCTCCATTTTATGTATTCTAGTCTCTATCGCTGTTTGTTGATATCCATGTCGGATGAAGGTGCATTTTGTTACATACTTGTGGTACAGTATATTTTTCTCATTGCTGTCCTGGTTGATATGGTGCTATCCTGGATGTGAAGACAGGTAAAGCATTATGTCATATTTCGCCCCTCCACAACTTAAGTGAAGAAACTACATACACATTTTCCCGAATATTTTCTGCGTGTCTTACCCATAGTCTACACCTGGATAAATCTAGCACTCTTGTAACGAATATGGCGGAAAGCGCTAAACTAAAACCCAGTTGATCACCAGAGTTTCGCTCTATTAATCTAGAGGGGCTGGGTTTGAAGAGTAATATGTTACCTGGCGTGCCGTGCCACATGGAACATCTGATCTAAGAGAGTCCACAGCGGAAAAATCTGCAATACACCAAGACTTTGTCAGTACTTACGATACCCACTTGATTGCAGCGACTGGCTGTGTATCTTTGATCGAGATCTTCCTATTATTCCTACGTACATTTTTATTTTACACATAACCGTTTTTCTGCCTTACAAATATTTCACAAAAACTTTGGTGTGAAATATTAGAAATAATATCAAATACTTCGAATAAAAGTGTACAAATGGGAAAAGAATTTAGATTTATGTATCAAAATACATTTACAATTAACTTAATAGAGTGTAGTAATCACTAGCTCGCCAAACCATGTTAGCGAGTTTGTGGCGTACCTGAAGACTTCTCATTACATCCCTAAACGTGGTCAAGTATTGCGTGTATTCGATATTTCCAATCTCTGCTCCACTTTCCTGAGTCCATTCCAGTTGCTTCACTTAATGATCTGCGCTCCTTCACAGTTTTTAATCTGTTGTCCCTAAAAACGTATTTATTTCTCTGTTCAATCACGTCGCTAAGCCCAGCAAGCACTACGTAAGTAATACGAATTTTCCGTCTGAGACACGAACTCGTTTTCGTAGCAGAAGTCGATTACACATACCTCTGTGGTGGAAGTAGTAGGCTCGTATCTTGATGATGGAAGGAATTTTCATCGCCAGTATTTGGCTGGCAAAGTGGATTGATGAGATGGCTTATTTTATTTACTTATCAAATCGGAAAAAAATATCCAAGCATTAATTCCGATATTCCATAGCAAATCCCTAAACATGACAACGAAAATGATATACCAAGCAACCGGTGAACCAACGCTATTGTATGGAAGTGCGGTATGGGGAACTGTCTACCAGACTAACATAAACCAGTTACAAACAAGTGCTTAAAGTGAAGTTTAGGTCTACCCTGATGGTTCAGGACGATAGAAATTCATTGAAACTTACAAGAGAAATTCCTAGTAGAGGAATTCAAGGGTCGAGCTAACTACCTTTCCACCAGACTATACCACAATCGGATTACAATCAGGTAACTAAAAACTGTTGTCACAATTCACTGAACACAGTAGCCTCCTTACGTGGTATTGTTGTATTCATCAAATGCACCTAGCGTCAAACATGTAAAACTGGCAGGAAGAGAAACCCCTACAACCGAGTAGTTACTGTTATTGAGTGGCTTGCTTGAACGTAGGAAATATAGAGGTTCGTCACAGTGCAATAGGGTTAGGTACCACCTATGGCTAAAACTGATGGAAATATTGGTTAGCAACAGTTCACAGTAATCTATAGAAAGACGTTTTATAATATTTTACTGTAGTATGAACACTGTGCTTGGCAATGTTTGCTAGCATTGTTCCGTCTTCACTGGTATAGTCCAAGATGAAGAGAGCAATTATTAATATCACTAATACAGCGTCCATAATGTCCAGATAGGCTCATCTTGACGATGACTTTAGGTGAGGCCTAAGACACTCTCTGAGACATGGTCCTGAGTTGAGATGCCACCCTTGAGATACTGATCAACTAACTAGCAGATATATGTTCGTCTGGGAAATACTTGTGCGGCGTAATGCGCATGCAAAACTTACGAGGGACGTTTAGTAACTAATGGAACACTTTCTTTTATCGGATAGTTTCGGTTGAGAAAATGCGGAATTTGTTGTGGGACATCGTGGAAGCAGCTATAGTTTCATGAAGCTCCGACAGATGGCGATACTATAAGCAAAATGGTGTCTGTAACGGAGGTGTGTTATAAGCAGAGAGCTGTTATTGAGTGCCTTTTGGCTGAGAATCAGAGCATCGCAGAATTTCAGAGATGCTTCCAGAATGTTTATTGGGACCCGGCAGTGAACAAGAGCACTGTGAGTCGCTGGGCGAGGTGCTTGTCATCATTGCAACAAGATCGCACAGACCTGTCCGATCTCCTCTGTGCCGGCCGACATTACATGCTGTGACTCCCACAAAGTTGGAACATGCAGGCACACTCATTCGATATTGCAGTGCCTGTGTTATTCCGAATTACGATGCAAAGTTCCTTTGGACGGTTTGCGTAAGGCTGTCGCACTGAATGGGGATTATGTTGAATGTCAGAAGAAACTTTGAGAGGGGACAAGTTACTCTCTCATCCGGACATTTATTAAAGATTTCATTACAACCTGATGCACCTTGAGCGAGACTCTAGAAAGTTAATGGCCTGAGCAGACATTGATGGAACTGAGCGCTAAAAGCATGAGATATTTTTTATGATTCTTAGCTCGTAGAAACAGCTTGTTGGGGGTTGAAAGCAATTGGCGGCGAGCCCGTCCCTTAGTAAATCTTGCTGGACAGGCCCACAGCCGTGCAGGTCAGACACGGCAGCCCCTCATCGAGACAGAACTCCAGCAGAACAGTGCCACACTACCTGTCGTGGCGCCAGCAGAAGTCTGGGCTGGGACGACAGTCTAAAGGAACGCATCTACACAGTGGAGTCGTAAACCGGCACTGTGTGCAGAGCCACACGTAATAAAAATTCACAAGTTTTCGTGCTCGCCGATAGTGCAAATAGGCCAGTGAACCACTTCCCCCGGCCGCCTCGGTTGTACAAGAAAAATCTGGCGTCTGAGAAACGTTTGGAGATATAATCTTTATTACACCTCACAGTTAGGACTAACAAACTCCAAGGCACAGGCAGTTTAGATAAGGATCTTTGAGACTGTATCTGTTGCCTTGTTGCGATGGGAAGAGATACGACGTTGGAGAGAATCATCTCTTCCCCCTCTGCGAAAACTTAAAAAGGCAGTAATTGGCGGTTTCTTTTTTTCAGATATGCAGATTTCTTAACCCTTGCCCTGGTTTGACAAGAGTTTGTGCTGTCGTGTGGGAGGGTAGATTTAGCGCCTACAGAAGTGGAATGATCACATAAAACAAATAGTGGGAAAAGCAGGCGCCAGGTTGAGATTCATAGGAAGAATTCTAAGAAAATGTGACTCATCGACGAAAGAAGTAGCTTACAAAACGCTTGTTCGTCCGATTCTTGAGTATTGCTCATCAGTATGGGACCCTTACCAGGTTGGATTAATAGAAGAGATAGACATGATCCAGCGAAAAGCAGCGCGATTCGTCATGGGGACATTTAGTCAGCGCGAGAGCGTTACGGAGATGCTGAACAAGCTCCAGTGGCGGACACTTCAAGAAAGGCGTTACGCAATACGGAGAGGTTTATTATCGAAATTACGAGAGAGCACATTCCGGGAAGAGATGGGCAACATATTACTACCGCCCACATATATCTCGCGTAATGATCACAACGAAAAGATCCGAGAAATTAGAGCAAATACGGAGACTTACAAGCAGTCGTTCTTCCCACGCACAATTCGTGAATGGAACAGGGAAGGGGGGATCAGATAGTGGTACAATAAGTACCCTCCGCCACACACCGTAAGGTGGCTCGCGGAGTATAGATGTAGATGTAGATGTAGATTGGCTCAAGATGGGTTGAAGGCGGCGTCGTTCGTGCACTTTGCGGGAAAACGGGATTTTTTTTTCTTTTTTCTGGAGAGGTGCGAAGCACTCAGGTGCAGGACTTTGGTCTGGTAAGCACTTCTGGTCGAAGCTCTGGTATGTGTGGATGGTACTTGGGACCTGTCCTGAGACTGACTTCACTTGCGAGTAGTTTGGACTGGGGAGCCTGTGGTGAAGTTCTTACCGCACCGACAACATGACTCCGAATATCTCGGACTACTCGTTTGCCGAGGGCACACTTATTCGTTTTTGGTTTACCAGTCTTGACATTTGGTATCCTTGTGGGCTCTGTGGTATAACTGAGCCAAATTGGTGTTTCGTACAACTAGTGAAGAGGTGTGTCACACACTGAAATCTACCGTAATTTCAGGACTCTGGTAGAGAGTAAATTACGCTCTGTCTGCCCCATCGCTAGACCGTGAGATTTTTGCTTTTCTTTCGTGGCTGCGATCGATTCACAGGTACAGCCCCCACATCTTACCTCCACCGCACAGATCTCGCCAGCTGCAAGTTACATCGCCGCACGAAGTAAACAGGGTAACGTGTTATATCCTAGCCAGTAATGCCACCCGAGCCCGCTGCCAAAAGGTTGGCAGCATCAAAGTCCGGACGCCGTCCGCATAAGCAGCGCCAGCGAGACAGGAAATCGCCGCAAATCTGCGCGCGCAACCGCTGGCTTCTGGTTTCTTAAGCGCTGGAGTCGCGAGCGCTAGGACAGTTCTGTATTCGCCGCTCAATTGTATACTCGCCACCGAATTGTTTACTTGCTAGTCAGTCGTGTGTTCATCGCAGCAGAGTTGTTGTTTGTCGTCAGCCGACGCTGACCTAGCCGCTCCGACTCGGAACTAGACAGATTTCTGTAGACACGAAGTTCACTACTGTGTTGGTGTATCTTCGTTAAAAAGATAAGTACCGACTTTTATTTAATCAGAGTGTTTGGGTTTTCATCTTTCTGTTCACTGTTCCAGCGGACCGGTCGGCCCGCTATTAAAAGTGTGGCGGTGACTTCGTAAGCCGTTTCTACAGCGAATTGTTTGTCCCTACGAACGCCGCCACAAAATAACGTACTGCCGCTCTGGCACTGTTAGGGCATACAGATCTCAATCGCCACTTGCTCTCAGCTGCACCTATGTGGAGAAACTTCAGCAGTTTTGATCAATCAAAGTCTGCTCACCATAATATGAATTCAGCTTGCGTTATCCACATTATGTTACTTACAATCCGTCTTGATTGCAAAAATGTTTATTCATCACTTGGCCGGTTTCGGTTCCTCTAGAACCATCTACAGATCTGCAGTTTCGGGTACAGGAGTAACCCGTCCATACTCAGCAATCTTCATATGCTACGTCACATTCAAATGTTGCGCAGCATGTGAAGGTTGCTGAGTATGGACGGGTTCCTCCTGTACCCGAAACTGCAGATCTGAAAATGGATCTAGAGGAACCGAAACCGGCCATGTGAATAAACATTCTTGCAATCAAGACGGATTATAAGTAACATAGTATAAAAAGTGACTGCTGTATCCCTACAGACATTATGTCTGTTTTTGGAAAGCTATCCACATTTTTAAGGCCAGAGTACTTTAAACTGTCTGTGACACGTAGGATTGCGTTATTTGTTGAAGGCCCCTTGTGTATAGTATCACACACATCCATGCCCGAGGCAGGATTCGAACCTACGACCGCAGCAGCCGCGTCGTTCCGGACTGAAGCGCCGTGAACCGCTCGGTCACAGCGGCCGGCTAACTTTATTTCAAATCATATTTTGCTGCGTAGCTGTCCGGGCCACTGTTCTCTCGCCGTCACTGCTCATGCCTCCTCCGTCCAGGTACTCACTACTCAATCCCCTGTTGGAGTTATCAGACCGGCGTTACCGTTTCAAAGGAGGATGTGTTGCGGATCGTTAGAAGGAAAAAACCTGCAAGTTAGCAGAGGAGAAAAACTGTTATGGCGAAAACAGATCTCATGAGAACCGTGTCTGTAGTACAATTGAAAAGTTTAAAATTTTAAACACCGACCACCCACAAGATGATTTAAAAAAGTTTATCTAAATATAAACAGTACCGTTTTCGCATTTATAACAAATTCATATTCAAATGTCTCTTACAGGTTTCTTTGCTTTCCTGCTGGGACTTGGTACGCAGTTCCTATTGCTTTGGTCAAGTGGTATACTTTTGTGGGCAAAGAATTCGTCGCATATTTGTGTTATACAAAAAGAGCTAGAAAATTTTTACTTGTACACTATGTGAGTGCAGTTAAATTCTCTAGAAACAGCTAACATACAACATTCCATGTTTTGTGGTAGCACATAGGCGCAGCATTTACAAGCTTTGGGTACAGACTAAGGCGACAAAAGCCATTAGACGGACATATAGAGCTGGTGGTAATACCGCGTAAACGGCCAGTGCGTTGGCAGACCTGTCATTTGTACTCAGTTAACGCATGTGAAAAGATTTCTGACATGCTTGCGGCTGCGCGACAGGAGTTAACAGACTCTGAACGTAGAACGGTAGTTGGAGCTAGACACAAGGCACATTATATTTTAGAAATCGTCTGGAAATTCAATATTCTGAGATTCACTGTCAACGGTGTGCCGAGAACACCAAATTTCAGGCATTACCTCTCCACTGGAACTACTGACGGCCTTGGGAGAGCCAGTCCTGACAAAACTCTACCATCTGGTGAGCAAGATGAATGAAACAGGCGAAATACCCTCAGACTTCAAGAAGAATATAATAATTCCAATCCCAAAGAAAGCAGGTGTTGACAGATGTGAAAATTACCGAACAATCAGTTTAATAAGCCACAGCTGCCAAATACTAACGCGAATTATTTACAGACGAATGGAAAAACAGGTAGAAGCCGACCTCTGGGGAAGATCAGTTTGGATTCCGTAGAAACACTGGAACACGTGAGGCAATACTGACCTTACGACTTATCTTAGAAGAAACATTAAGGAAAGGCAAACCTACGTTTCTAGCATTTGTAGACTTAGAGAAACCGTTTGACAATGTTGACTGGAATACTCTCTTTCAAATTCTAAAGGTGTCAGGGGTAAAAAACAGGGAGCGAAAGGCTATTTACAATTTGTACAGAAACCAGATGGCAGTTATAAGAGTCGAGGGACATGAAAGGGAAGCAGTGGTTGGGAAGGGAGTAAGACAGGGATGTAGCCTCTCCCCGATCTTATTCAATCTGTATATTGAGCAAGCAGTAAAGGAAACAAAAGAAAAATTCGGAGTAGGTATTAAAATTCATGGAGAAGAAATAAAAACTTTGAGGTTCGCCGATGACATTGTAATTCTGTCAGAGACAGCAAAGGACTTGGAAGAGCAGTTGAATGGAATGGACAGTGTCTTGAAAGGAGGATATAAGATGAACATCAACAAAAGCAAAACCAGGATAATGGAATGTAGTCGAATTAAGTCGGGTGATGCTGAGGGAATTAGATTAGGACATGAGACACTTAAAGTAGTAAAGGAGTTTTGCTATTTGGGGAGCAAAATAACTGACGATGGTCGAAGTAGAGAGGATATAAAATGTAGACTGGCAATGGGAAGGAAAGCGTTTCTGAAGAAGAGATATTTGTTTACATCGAGTATAGATTTAAGTGTCAGGAAGTCATTTATGAAAGTATTTGTATGGAGTGTAGCCATGTATGGAAGTGAAACATGGACGATAAATAGTTTGGACAAGAAGAGAATAGAAGCTTTCGAAATGTGGTGCTACAGAAGAATGCTGAAGATTAGATGGGTAGATCACATAACTAATGAGGAAGTATTGAATAGGATTGGGGAGAAGAGAAGTTTGTGGCACAACTTGATCAGAAGAAGGGATCGGTTGGTAGGATATGTTCTGAGGCATCAAGGGATCACCAATTTAGTATTGGAGGGCAGCGTGGAGGGTAAAAATCGTAGAGGGAGACCAAGAGATGAATACATTAAGCAGACTCAGAAGGATGTAGGTTGCAGTAGGTACTGGGAGATGAAGAGGCTTGCACAGGATAGAGTAGCATGGAGAGCTGCATCAAACCAGTCTCAGGACTGAAGACCACAACAACAACAACCTCTCGCCATGGGGAACGTAGTGGCCGACAGCCTTCACTAAATCACCGAGAGTCGCGGAGTTTGCGCAGAGTTATCAGTGCTGATAGACAAGCATCACTGCGTGAAATAACCACAGAAGTCAATGTGGGACGTACGACGGACGTATCCGTTAGGACAGTGCGCCGAAGTTCGGGGTTAATGGACTACCGCAGCAGACGTTCAACGCGAGTGCGTTTGTCAACAGCCCGACATCGATTGCAACGCCTCTCCTGCGCTCGTGGCCACATCGGTTGGACCCTAACGACTGGAGAACTGTGGCCCAAGTCAGGTGAGTACCGATTTCAGTTTGCAAGAGTTGATGGTAGGGTTCGAGAATGGCGCAGATCCCACGAAGCCGTGGACCCAAATTGCGAACAGGGCACTGTGCGAGCTGGTGGTGGCTGCATAATCGTGTGGACTGGGTCCTCTAACACAGGTGAACCGATCATTGACTGGAAATTATTATGTCCGGCTACTTGGAGACCATCTGCAGTCATCCATGGTTCCAGCAATGCTAGACATGACGAATTCGTTGCACAGAAATGTACACAATTACACTAAACCAGTACCAGTTACAAAACTAGGCCCCTGAAGGAAATTAAGGACATCTAAAAGAGCCACCTGAAGCTGGACTTGTAATAAATCCGAAACCGGCAATGTTTTAATTTAAATAGACTCTTTTGAGTGGTACGTGTGGCTGGTCAGTGATTTAAATTACAAGCGAAGAAAATGAGCTAAAAGTGAGCCTAACCCACTATGAAAGCGAAAATTCCTTACAACGTCTCATCCTAGAGACACCGACCTTCTAGGACGCTAAGCCTTCAATGCGGACGTTCATATTCACACACGCGTACATACGTACACACATACACACACACACACACACACACACATACGCACACACACATAAGAAGACATGATAACTTTATTAATGTCTTTTGGGAACATTTACGAGGAGCATTCAATAAGCAATGCAAGACTTTTATTATGACAGTATGTTGGTTTTATTCACGATCCCAGTCCACCATATTATTCCTCTCCCTCATACCTACAAAATCCTATTTTTCAAAATACCTTCCAAACTGTACAGAAGCTCTCGCAGGAGAGCTTCTGTAAAGTTTGGAAGGTAGGAGACGAGATACTGGCAGAAGTAAAGCTGTGAGTACCGGGCGTGAGTCGTGCTTCGGTAGCTCGGATGGTAGAGCACTTGCCCGCGAAAGGCAAAGGTACCGAGTTCGAGTCTCGGTCGGGCGCACAGTTTTAATTAACCTATACGTTTCACAAATCACTTACCTCACAAAAATCTTCGTTACTCGAACTACTGTAATACAGCGAGCGCCACTACTGCCAGCTAAATAAAAGATTCTAACTACTGAAGGCACTAACTACTGATAGGCATAGTTAGCAAATGAAAGACTTTGATAGAGAACAAACAATGTATTTACCTTAAAGGTGTTCAAAAGTCATAATATATATCACTTCATGACATCCAGTCTTACAAATTTACCGTCTCTGATGGACACACGTCCAGATCATCCGCTCTCAAAACTCCGCCATTTCTCTCCACACATCCACCACTGCTGGCGGCTCACCTCCAACTGCGCAACGCTACGCGCTGTTAACAGCCAACTGCCCAACACTACAATAGCGAATATTACAACAATGCCACCCAGCCACAGATTGCAAACAGCACAGCCAGTGATTTTCATACAGAGCGCTACGTGGCGTTACCAATATAAAAACCTAAACAGCCTACTTACACCGCATGTTACCACTCTACAGGTCGACTACTCTAACGCTGGTCGAAAAAAAAAACTGTCGCGATCAGCCTCCTAAGGCGCAAGCAGTTCCGCACAGATGGTCCTCCTTTCCTCTTTATGGTCTTCAGTTAGGCGGAGAGGAGCCCGCGGACACACACCTTTGCCACGCGGGATTAGCCGAGCGGTCTGGGGCGCTGCAGTCATGGACTGTGCGGCTGGTCGCGGCGGACGTTCGAGTCCTCCCTCGGGCATGGGTGTGTGTGTTTGCCCTTAAGATAATTTAGATTAAGTAGTGTGCAAGCTTAGGGACTGATGACCTTAGCAGTTAAGCCCCATAAGATTTCACACACGTTTGAACATTTGAACACACACCCATGAGTACCCCACCTGGTTGACGAGTGCTTCAGCACTACTACTATAGACGCCCAGTTGTGCAGCGAGATTTTTGTCTGTGATCCGTCGATCACGTCGAATGAATTGTTCGCTCATTCCAACGCTGCAGCAGTAAAAGTCGTGTGCAGCGGGCCTGCATGCGGCAGATCGGACGGGTACGTACGAATTTATTATGGTGATGACAGACGCCTCGCCCAGCGATTCACCATACTTTTTGTACACTGCCGGGTCTCCGCAGACGTTCTACA
This sequence comes from Schistocerca americana, assembly GCF_021461395.2. Lineage (NCBI taxonomy): Eukaryota > Metazoa > Arthropoda > Insecta > Orthoptera > Acrididae > Schistocerca > Schistocerca americana. Next base: position 629,708,785 of record NC_060123.1, on the reverse strand, counting down.
AGTTCCTACGAATACCAGCGATGTGCTGGCTTTCCGTAAAATGAAACTAAATGACAGCTCTCCGCTCAGAACGCACATCCGTTACAGACGCCATTTCGGAGGCTACGTACAGAGGCGCCAGCTATTGGAACTTCATGAGACTGTAGGAGCTGAAATGGGAATATTCCAAGATATACAAAATTGTTAAGGCTTTCGTGGCCACTTGTTGACAAACTGCCTATCGGTTTCTGTCTCGGGTTCTTCTGCCGACGTTCATCTAATGATTTATCTGACGTTTCGCCAGCACGAGTGGCTGGCATTGTCAAAGCTTCACCCTCCATTGCCGGTGGTGAACTACAGCCGAGCTCGCGGCCGCAGACTATATGTACCTGGAGTGCCAACGTCCGAGGGCTTCTCCGCGGTCATTTCCGGTGCGGTTCTCCTCGTGCTACCCGCGACGGTCGTTCGCTGCAGTGCGGGAATCCAGGATCCGTTTACCTTAAGGCTTTCCTCTTTCTTGTTGAAACTGTTCGCGTGTTTTTGTATTTCTACAGCTTCTCTGAACAAGCGCGTGTGATAGTGCTTCTCTACAGCCAGAATTCCGTGTCGGCGAATTTTATTACATGGTCGGTCTCATTCAGTGCGTGCTCTGCCACGGCCGATTTCTCCACCTGCCCCAACCTGCAATGTCGCTTATGCTCTTTGATCCTGGTTTTAATTGATCGTCCAGTCATTCCGACATAAACTTTTCCGCATTTGCATAGTATACGGTATATTTCCGACATTGCAAGTGGGTCTCTTTTCTCCTTCGCCGATCTAAGACACACTTTCATCTTCCTTGTCGGTTTGAAAATCGTCTTTACGCCATGTTTGCGCAATATACGGCCGATTCTGTCCATCACTCAGGGAATGTATGACAGAAAGGCCGTACCCGACATTTCTTTATCTGGTTCCTTACTTCGCCGAGTGTTTGGCTCTGTTACACTTCTAATATAATTTGTGGAGTACCCATTGCTCCTCTGAACCGTTTCCAGGTGTTGCATTTCTCGTTTGAGGTGTTGCGGCTCACATATTCGTCCTGCTCTCGTCACGAGCGTACTAATCATGCCTCTTTTCTGGCTCGATTGGTGGTTTGACAGTTTGTGCAGGTATCGGTCCGTGTGTGTCGGTTTTAGATACAACTTGTTTCCCAGGTTTTCGCCGCTCCTTCTTGCGACCAGCACATCACATTTCATCGTTCATTGGACCGCCCCCCCCCCCCCCCCCTTGTACAGCCCTCTCGTACCACAGTGGCTGTGACGTCACGCTTCACGGCTTGTGAGTACTGAGCTCACCGGTTGAGCGACAGAGTAGATGCGAGCCGGACCCTCGGCGAACACCGACACCGCAGCGTCGCGCGGATCCATTCCGGTATTGGCCGAAGCGGTCGTCTCTTAAAAAGCGGGGCGCGGCGGGATTTACACCGGCCGTGGCGGCCAATAAGCCGGTACAGGAGCAGGAATAAGCCGAGCCGTCAGAGCTTTGCAATCGCCGGCGCGCCGTTTTATGGCGCCCGGTGAGCACAACCAATTAGGGGCCGCGGCGAAACATCTCGGCCGGGCCTCCCCTTTGCGGCCGGGCCGCTCCCAGATAAATGGCTGCAGTTATTGGCTGACGCGTTTCCGATAGAGCTGTCCGTCCGCCCTTGTTAGGGCCCCCGAAACAATGGCCGGCCGGCCCGCGGGGGCTGCCCGCTGCTCCCTCTGGCTGCACGAAAATATTCGCCGCACCGTCAGCGGCCACTGGAGCCTGGCCACTGGAGGCCCAGTGCTGGAAACCACCGCACCGCCACGCTGCACTGGCGGCGCTCCCGGACTCTGCGATCCGATACGATCCCTGGGATTTACATCCCCGTGTTAGCTCTCTCTCTCTCTCTCTCTCTCTCTCTCTCTCTCTCTCTCTCCCCCCTCCCCTCCTTCCCCTCCATCCCCCCTCCCTCACCCCCTCTCCCAACCCCCTTTCGTCTCCTCCCATTAAGCCGCGAGGATCAGCGAATAAAAGACCGGCGGCCCGTTATCGTCCTGGCCTCACACTCCTCGAATAATTGTCGGTGTTCATTTGTTAGCGGAGCAAACACGCAGACAGCGGCGTCGCTCGGACAAACAAGAGAGGGCCGCGCCATGAATGCTTCATGCGTTCCCTCTCCGCTCTTGACTTACGCGAGCGGCCGGGCTGCGCCATTGAAATTCCGACGGCGAGCGCACAGCTGTGCGTTTCGGCGTGTTGCGCCGCACAAATAAGCAGCGGCTTTTGACGAAGCGTCAAGCTGTGTGTGTCCGACGTTCCCAGTGCAGCGCCGACAGTTTGCTCAGGAGGTGTAATCAATTTCGCCTCAAGCTTACACAGTTCCTGCTCGTTCGAAATACGATTTTCTCTGTTGCAGACTTCGTCACAAGCAGCTGCTTCGACCGCATTATAGCACCCTTAAAGCAATGCGGACGCACTCCGAGTTGTGTTTCGTGATCCATCCTATACGGACAGTGTGGTGAGCACATTGGACTCGCATTCTGGTGGATGATGGTTCAAATCCGCGTCCGGCCATCCCAATTTAGGTTTCCCATGATTTCCCTAAATTGCTTCAGGCAAATGCCTGGATCGTTCCTTTAGAAGCTTAAGACACAACCACCCCTCCGTTAATGGCATACACTGTCTAAAGAGTATGTACAGACGTCATTATTTGATATTTAATATACAAGTTGTGCCAAAAAGACGCGCTTCTGATAGATCATCAATGTGCCTTCAAAGCACAGAAGTTATAGTATTAAAAACATCAGCTACAGGAAGCCTTTACCTACCAATATGAAGTGTCCTGTTATTTTATTGTAAAAAGTTGTAGCTATAACAACGGGTTTCCGAGAGATCCTCAATTTGCTGATGCTTTGAAATAGCGCTTTGAAATAGCTTCTATTCACACCACGCACTCTGTGAGAAAGAAAACCCTCCAAACACCACGTTTAACGCCGCGCAAGAAGGCGTCTCCTATTTTCTGCTAGTGAAATAAACTGATGTCACATCTCACCGGCCACATTCCTTCACGAGGCAAAAATCGGACACGCCGGATTCCTTATTTCACGCTCTGTAGTGTAGTGGAACGTGGAATTCCACGCTGTGACGTCATAAGCTTCTCGTCCACGCGCGTTTTCACGGCCTGTGAGAGGACGGCTTTAGCCGTTCGCGCTAATGCCCTCGCTCGGCGCCTGGCGCTCTCGTATCGTAATCAACACAGTCGTTGCTCCGAATCTCGATTTCTCGATAACACTTGAGCAGCGTCCTCAGTAGAGCAGTATTTGCTACATTTAAATATGTAGCAGAGCCTTGGCAAAGACTCTGGAAATCGGTGACACGTGTGGTGTAGACCACGCTTTCCTTGCGAGAGCGCGACCGAGACGGCAGGTAAGACCTCCACCTCACAAGGTGGGCCGCGGAGGCGGAGGCGGTGGGGGCAGCGGCGCGTGCCCCGGGGGCGGCGTCCTAATGGAGAGGCGGCGGCTGGGGGCTGGAGGGCCCTGCACGCCGCCTTCGTTAGCGACGCCGCCCCCGCCGCCGCCGCCGGCCGGCCGGCCTCATGTGATTACGCGCCGCCAGCGCCGCGGGTTCAGCAGGACGCCTCCCCCGCCTTCCGCCTCCTTTCATCTGCCGCCTCCTCACGGTTTCTGCCGCCGGCTCGCTCCGTGTCAGCTGATGAGGCACACGTTTTGCAACGTACCGGTGTCCTCCCGTCTGTACTGTTACACACTCCAGTAGTTTCCAATACCAGATAAGATTTAAAATGGTATGATTTAAGTCAGGCTTTAACAGCAAAAAAAAATCTCTAATTTTATAGGAGGTTTCGAAACAAATTATTGTCGTCATGTATAGCTATAAAGTACAAAACGGATATGCATAATTATTGACACAATTACGTAAATGACATGCAAAGCAGGTGAAAGTTGTCATAGGACAAAAACTCGTACCAAGACAGGCGATGTCAAACTCTGTGTGGTCAATAACACAATGGATAGTGTCCTGAAAAGACCTTTTAAGATGAACATCAACGAAATAAATACAAGGTTACTTGAATTTAATCGTATTAAATCAGGCGGTGCTGAGGGAATTAGATCAGGAAGTAGACTATCCGACATAGTACATTTCTACTATAACTGACGATGGTCGAAGACAGGAGGAAATAAAATGCAGACTGGCAACAGAAGAAAAGTATTTCAGAAAAATATTAATAGTTTAGCATTCTTTGAAAGGCTTCATTTTCGACAACAGAAGTTACATCTATCCTGTGCAAGCTTCCTCATCTCTCAGTATCTACTGCAACCTACTTCCTTCTGAATCTGTTTAGTGTATTCATCTCGTATATTCACAGAAAAAACAGTTGAAAGCAAGAGCTATGAAAGCTGACAACACTCACGGTAACAAGGCAACAAGTGACACTATACGCACATAAAATGGCAGCTAAATTGCTGTACGTTGAAAACAGCGACCAGACGGAAAAGTACAAACTTGCAACCAGTTTGCCACCTGAGACAAAGCTGTTTGGCTCAAAAAGAATGAATTAAACTCTTATTTGTAAGTACTTTTCCATTTATTATAAAAACTTCAACGAACTTTTTGAAGTTTGTAACCTATAAATGCAAACGATAAGCTGTATGCGCGAGCAAAGAAATCAAATAATACTTCACGACACCCACTGATGCCTTGCACCTAAGGTGAAACTCGTCTGGGTGCACAAAATAAATAAAAAAACTTAATGTGCAACATGCAATATCAGTTTTTCTTTTGAGCTACTGTAATGTATATACAGTTTGCGAAAATACTTAGCACAAGAAACTTGTATTTATTTGTATTTATGGATGTACAGCATGTCGGGATGTTGGAGGGTCTGCAGCTTGCGATTCTATTTCAGTATGACGAACAGGTGAAGTTGCAAAATAGCTGTTTTTATTACTTGACGATGACTAGTTTCGGGCTTTATTCATAATCCATTCTGACTCAACATATCAAAAGATCATGACAGCCGTTATACACAGGAATACAATGTAAGTGATCATAAAGCCAGATGGAAACTGCTTATCGTTCACAATTTCTGTTTTATCTGGTTTCATGATCACTTCCACTGCATTCCTGTAGATAACGGCTGTCATGATGTTTTGTTATGTGGAATAATACTTATTCTGCCTGAAGAGATGATATGAGAATGAGTTTTGAGTAAAAATCCGAAACTAGTTATCATCAAGTAATAAAAAGAGCTATTTTGCAACTTTGGCTTTTTGTCATACTGAAATTTATTCGTGTGCTTCACAATGCGTTCTCGTAACGCATTGGCGCATTTTGTATTTTATTTAGATGTGACTAAGAGTGAGTTGAGCACTAGATGTTCACATTATTACATTCCTTTTACTGATGACCACTGCTGTGCTCTTAGCACGTAGCTAATTTTGTTGTCTTCTAATCAAGCTGTTCGTGACTCCACTATGAAATATGTATGTATAATGTTAGAGGTATAGTTAACCCTGTGTATGTATTGTTTGCAGCTATTACCCACTTGGTCGAAATTCCAATTGTGTATTTTTAATAAACAGTCAGTCAATGGCGAAAATGCAGTCTTTCAAAGAATTTTACGACAGCAAATAGGCTACAATTGTGTTGTGAAGTGTTTTCTGTTTGTATTAGTAAGGAGCGTAGCCTTGTATGGTAGCAAAACGAGGACCGTAAGCAATTCACACAAGAAGCCAAGAATTTTAAATCTAATGCTGCAGAAAAATGATGAAAATTACACGTATATATGGAATAACTAATTAATAGGTACTAAAAGGAACTGTGGGAGGGGGGCGAGAGAAGAAATTTAAGACATAACGTGACCAAATTAAACCATCTGTTGACAGGACACATCCTGAGGCATCAAGGAACAGTAAGTTTCGTAATGGACTTATGTATGGCGGATGAGAACTGTGGAGGGAGACCAAGAAATGCACACAGTTATCCGATTAAAGCCGGCCGCGGTGGTCTAGCGGTTCTAGGCGCTCAGTCCGGAGCCGCGCGACTGCTCCGGTCGCAGGTTCGAATCCTGCCTCGGGCATGGATGTGTGTGATGTCCTTAGGTTTAAGTAGTTCTAAGTTCTAGGGGACTGATGACCATAGATGTTAAGTCCCATAGTGCTCAGAGCCATATCCGATTAAAATCGATGTCGTTGCAGTAGTTAAGCAGGTACAAAGAGGTCTGCTTGGGGTGGTCTAGCGTGGATAGCTACATCAACCCAGACTTCGAACTCAAAGCTACAACAGCAACATGATCAACAAACACAAAACGTCCCGAATGCAGCCCCAGTGTCAGCGTTCTGTGTTTGCAGCTTCAGCACAGGCAAGTGAAAAAACTTGACAGCTAGATGTCGCTCCCTTTAGGCACAGTTTACAACTGTATGCTACAAGAATTGCGTGTCGGTAAGCTGGGGGAGTACTACCGATTGTGTACTGAAGTGGAGTCACATTTTCAATTAGAATCACATCTCTCTGCCTTTCTACGGGTAGACTTCTAGTAACTGTGCGGTACATCCCAAATTCATAGGTAATTACTGATGTGTCTGGAAAATCCCACCGCTCCATGACCTCCAGGCTCCGAACAAACCATGAACTCCACCGCGATCAGACTGGAAACATCTTGAAAGACTAATTAATATAGGAACTGAAATTCCTGTATGAGTCGGCGATTATTGCGAATATTCTGTGAATAAGACCGACTAGATCGCTCATTAAAATTTCTCTCTTTATTACGAAGTTTCTGCTAGAGCCATCATCAGATATCTGCAGTTAAGATGAAGGGAACATAAAGAGATACAGCCGAATGTTATACAGCAACAACATAACAAAAAAGGGTTAAAAATATTTTAATGGTAGTCTCATCAAAACTTACATCTTTGTAAAATATTTAAACCAAGGTGCTAGTTGACTCCGCTATTAGACGTAGTTTTTAGTAGTGTAACAGAACTTTCTTTTATAAGTTCTAAAATTTTGGTACCTTTAAAAATAACATCTTAATTTACCATCTTTTGTTAGCTTATTGGTGTACTACAAATACCTGCATCGTTTTATGCTCGTTTCATCTTGTAACCCGTCAGGCTGTACCCAGCCCTTGTAACATTATGTGATTGCCTTATCATTTTAAATCATTCACTAATCGAGCAGTCGCTCGGCAACAGCTACAGTTAGCAAATAATGTTGCGATAATGTTAAAGGTGAACGACCTGTGACGTCACTTGTTTATTGTCGAAGCGCCGTCAGAGATGCAGTGAGTTACTGACTTTGAAAACCGCGGCGCGAGAAACGGACAGAAGAAGAACACTTTTACACATTCTTTTGATGTACGAGATATTCTCGATTAACAGTTACTTAGTTACTCATTTTTTTCTTCTCTTGTCTCCTGTAACTTGTGTCGGACGCGCATGTCTTGCCGCCGTATTATTATTGTTAAAAATAATATTATTTTAGTGTAAAGTAAAAGTACAATACTAAAAGTGCAATACTGCATAGCAGTAGATTTATTGTGCGACGTTTATGTGAAAACGTCAAAGGAATTATTTTCATTACGAGAAGAGAAGTGCCAGTCAAAACAGCATCCATGTTAAATCCTTCATTGCTGTGTAAGTTCATCTATTAATTGCCATAAATTCAGAGTTAAATGGAACTGGAGTATGGACTACTTATTTAGTATAGAATACATGTCTCACTCCTTCATGAAGTTATTTTATTTTCTTTATGTTTCTGCCACATAGAGAGTTCACAGTCACGAATTCTTTCGTCGAAATTGGACGGAAGTTGCATGCGGCAAAGTATTTTCTCCGCGCCATATTCTACTGGTAAATGCATTATAAACTACGGTCCTTTAGGAAATTCATGTTGAGCTATCCAAAAATAATTATATTTTGAATAGGGATTTACTCTCCTCTGCAATGCAACTTCCGACTGAGCAGACGATCCAACAAGAAACAGCCGCACACGGTCGGCGTTCGCAAATATATTTCCACCGCTGACTATAGCTGTATGTTACAGCACAAAAGTAAACATATTGTTATAATTAGCGACTACGAACGGGGACATTTATAACTGTATGTTTATGTATACACATTACGTAAACATATCGTTATAGGCTGTGTTTCATTTTAGTTACGCACTGTAACTTAACCCGTAGTACGATAAGCGTCCAGGACTTATAAAAGCAGGAAAATATGCACAGTAATTATCCGTAGCAGTGAGTGACGATTGCTGAGGTTGCCACTTCTTCTCCATTATTCTGATGTGTATGGCAATTTTATTTCTTGAGGGACTAGTTGGGAGGGCAGTGTTGTTGTGGGCCAGAGGCTTCCGTTAGCTGCACGAGACAGGTGAGGCGAGCTCACTTAGCCCATTGGGACTCCAGCCGGTCTTAAGCCCTGTAGGCTGGGAGCAATGGTGGGCCTTACGGCCATTCACAGGCCGCCGGGTACAACGCGGTCTTCGTCAGATTAGTAGCTACGTGGGCAAAACGCGCGTGCGAAGCCGTGAGTTAGTTTGCCGCGCTTTGGTTTCGCCGTGGTCGCAACTGTCAATGCAGAGATTATCCTAAGCGCACTTGACCTCCCGCGTGGTGGATGGAAGCGTCTGGTGGCCGGGAGGAGAGCGTTTACCGTTACGAGCGTCTAGGACAAATAAAATCTCACTGTAGAGTGGGATGAACATAATCCCTCCGTTAAACTCGGATTTGTGGCGTGCACCGCCCCGTTGGCGACATTGCTTACGGAAAATTCAGGGAGGGATCGGGTGGGGGGGGGGGGGGGGGCGGCATCTGGTTGGTCGGCGTTACGAGCTTCTATGCTTGTGCAGGGGAAGATGTAACTGATATATCGATTGAGGATTAGAAACTCCACATGGAAATATTTGTAATATCTTTACAAATAAACAAAGGTGCAGCCTTCAATTTTTTTCTTCGAGGGCAGCTGGGAGATGTGTGGCTCTTAGCTTTCGCCTTTTACGATCCTGATCGTGTCAGCATCGTTGTCTGTAGCTCCGAATAATTTCTAGTATATGAAGCTAATTTTCATTCAAAATGTGTTCAAATACGTTATTACGACATCAGTCCACATATTTATGTTAATAATCGTTGTGCTACCAGATCGATTTTTCAGCTTTTTTGTGGGAGACGTGCAACACTCCGACGTTTCACCAATCCGCCATTGACGTCACTTTTTTAATAATTTTAAGTATCTTTTTCTCTTATAGTACAACCTGAACCTGCAGTCATTCGAAGACATAGTCTGAGAATTTGCACTAATCAAACAACATAGAACGATTATCAGATCGCAATACCCAATTTGCATTTTCAAAACTTTAATCGGTCCACATGATTAGTTGCGCTGTCCTCAACACCAGTCTGGGTCCACTGCATCGTGCATTCTTTATCTGTTTCTGTACTTAGTTAGTGAGGGCAGGTGGAAGCCAATTCCCTCGAAATCGCACAGAACGCTCTGGAAAAGAGAATCTATAATGTTGTAACAAGATTTCCTAGTCTGAGAATTAGAGACGCAGCTGCAGACTGGCTTAAGAGGCAGTTTTTGGCGGGCCTGCCCCATGAAGGAGCGGAGGGGACAAGTTTTCACAATTCAGGACGAAACCTTCTTACGAGTGTGATGTATATTACGGTTAGAGACTCGTCGTAAACGAATTCACTCAGTGGAGGAGATGGGATGCAGCATGCCAGAGTCCAATACCGCCTATAATTTCGTCTCACGCTTTATGTAAGTGTCGCAGCAACGTGGCGAGGGTGTAACGCTTGCAAGACGACAGGCGTGTATTTTGCCGAATAGACGATCATACACTTTCGGGGGCACCTCTTGGCCATGACACTGCTATTTGGGGTTCTCATTTTTTATTCTTCTCACTAACCTACCAATGCAAGATCCCAATTAACCCAGCACCGCATCTCAATTCATTTAGGACAGATTGACACGTCATTACTAACCCAGTCATTATTCTCCTAGAGCAACTCCGCTCAGTCTTCTCCCTACAATCTATAGTAACTGTATTTTGGATTTTAGTATCCTCACTCATTTCCTCCCATTAAAATACCTGTCTGATTGTTTGTTCTTGCACATCATTCGCGATACATGGTCAGTAAGTTTCTAATGGTTCATAATCCTTGTCTAATTCCAATAGTCAGTAGTCCCCACTACTACACACTGAATCATTTCCATACATCTGGACCAAAGTGGGGTGATTTGCATTTCGAGAGGGGCTACTCCGTACATATCAGAGATACGTTAGAGCATAGCCAACTCCAGTGGAGTCTTGCAATCTTAATTGCAAATATCTGATGATGGCGTAGTAAGGAAAGAAATTTTAACGAGCAGTGTAGAAGGTTTTATTCACGAAAAATCTTAGAGGACGCTGACAACGGTCGCTAAATTCGTTCTTACAAGGCTCGCAAATGTAACACCAGAACACACCCAACAAAATATGAATATCCGCAACATTGAAGCCACAATGTTGCCATATAAAAATTACCTCCCAGGAAAGCCACTAGATATATTTTTTTATTTTTTAAAAGACATCGAACTGTCTGTATCGCTGTACTGTTTTTACCAACAAGGGGATGGCATTTAGAAAAGTAGATAGTTTTGCTGTAAAAGCTATGGTGCCGTCATTGTGACGATACAGGAGAAAGTTCCTGTCATTTGCCTTATAACGAAATACTCGCCTCTGCATTTAGGCTACTTGTTCACTCGGGAAGCCACCTTATGTTGTGTGGTGGAGCTTACTATGTGCGCCACTGTCCCTTCTCCCTTTTTCTCTTCCCGTAGCGAATGGTGTTTGGAAAAACGATTGGTGGCATGTCTTTGCGTGATCTCGAATCTCTCTAACTTTATTTTCATGGTATTGTGGCAAGATATACATAGGGGAGAGCAATATATTGACTGAATCTTCTATGAACGTACGTATTTGGAATTTTAACGGTAAACCACATCGTAATGCACAACGCCTCTCTTATGCGTCTGCCACTGGAGATTGATCAGCATCTCCAAGGAACTTTCGCTCTTCCTAAACGAAGCTGCGACGAAACGTGCTACTCTTATTCGAATCTTTTCTATATCCCGCATCAGTCATGACTGGCACAGTTCCCATACTGGTAAGCAATTCAATATCGGATCATTGAGAGTGTTTTAAGTTACCTCTCACGTTGGGGAACTACACTGCCTCAGAATTCTTCCTATGAATCTGTCTGGCCTCTGCCATTACCACGATTAGTTTTGTGCAACTGGCTACCACGTCAAGAGCGCACTCTATGTTGTCGACAGAGTGCAGTGGCGTGAGTTTCAAACCCGCGCCCTCGGCCTTAAGAATGGTTAGCGATAAACACCTCACCGTTCCCGGCGATTCTCAGGGCGATTTCAGACGTCCGGAATTTTACTGCGTCTCAAAACATCCTCGAAATGGTTCAAATGGCTCTACGCACTATTGGACTTAACATCAGTCCCCTAGACTTAGAACTACTTAAACCTAGCTAACCTAAGAACATCACACACATCCATGCCCCAGGCAGGATTCGAACCTGCGACCGTAGCAGTACCGTGGTTCCGGACTGAAGCGCCTAGTACTGCTTTGCCACAGCGGCTGGCGAAAACGTCCACGAACCATGCAATATGTAATACGCGATTAAAAATACTGAAACGAGGTTTGTCTGCGAATGTTATCACGCAGAGAAGCGGGTATTTTGCATGGTCGGTAACTGCAACAGTTTCATGTGTCGAAATACAGAAGGAATCATGTTTTCCTTTTGTGATCCCAAGCGTCTAACATACTATCAAATACTGTTCAATTGCTCCTCGGAATAATAGTGTGATACGTCGTACTTATCACTGACAGTGTAGCTTTTCGCAAAAACAGCCACAAAACAGAAATCCAGTTACGAACTTGGCATAAAATTCAGTATGCCGCCACTGCGTCAACACTGTATTTTGAGAACGGTCGTTTGCCCAGTGTGATGAAGTGATGCCACAGTGTAATGATTTACGTTACTACTAAGACCTGAAGGTAAAAAGACATCCAACATAAATGGTTACTACGTCGCTTGTCTCTAATGATGTCACCACTTCGGTCTGCATTTCTTAGTGCTTACCTTGAGTAGCTGGTGCATTTCATTGAAACATTCTCGACACACGTAAAATATCTGACAAGTCTATCTTCGTTTAGTTCCAGTGCAACACAAAATCGTTGTTAGGCATCTGGTCTTCATGTTAATATTGTGCATTCTACTCGCGTTTTCTTCGTAGCAGTTTAGCGATGCCGGTATGTGGTGTTGTTTCTCTTACGAGCTATTCGCGTCTTTATAAGACATTTATTTCGTGTGACGTTGGGAAATCGCCAGCCAAAGCGTAACATTCTCGAGCTGTCAGACTGACTGCGGCCAGGCCGCGAGCTATCGAACGGGCGGACTCCTGAAGCGCGGCTACCCGCCTGGCACAACGCGCCGCTGCTGCCACCCTATTCCATCCACCTGGTAGCTACAGCGCCCCTGACTCGGGGTCGTCTGCCACGCATTTTAACGTCGGCCTCCAAACGCGTTTTTAATGACCAGACGCCGACCGGATTAAAACCTCTCTAATTAATTCCCGCAAAAAACATCAAAATGTAATTTTGACTTTAAAAGCCCTTCTGAAGTTGTAATTATAACAGCAACCTCAGGGAGATATATGTTGAAGGCGAAGTTCTGCAAGGCTTACACTTTAAGATGCAAACATTGCACCTTTAAGAAGAGATAATTCCCACTACTGCAACTGTTACATTCTTTCTTTTCTGACTTCTCCCGCATAGATAATTGTGTACGAGAGCTGTTCGGAGAGTAATGAAATAGTGGGAAAAGCAGGCGCCAGGTTGAGATTCATAGGAAGAATTCTAAGAAAATGTGACTCATCGACGAAAGAAGTAGCTTACAAAACGCTTGTTCGTCCGATTCTTGAGTATTGCTCATCAGTATGGGACCCTTACCAGGTTGGACTAATAGAAGAGATAGACATGATCCAGCGAAAAGCAGCGCGATTCGTCATGGGGACATTTAGTCAGCGCGAGAGCGTTACGGAGATGCTGAACAAGCTCCAGTGGCGGACACTTCAAGAAAGGCGTTACGCAATACGGAGAGGTTTATTATCGAAATTACGAGAGAGCACATTCCGGGAAGAGATGGGCAACATATTACTACCGCCCACATATATCTCGCGTAATGATCACAACGAAAAGATCCGAGAAATTAGAGCAAATACGGAGACTTACAAGCAGTCGTTCTTCCCACGCACAATTCGTGAATGGAACAGGGAAGGGGGGATCAGATAGTGGTACAATAAGTACCCTCCGCCACACACCGTAAGGTGGCTCGCGGAGTATAGATGTAGACTGGTTGCAGAATCGAAACCACAGTGAAAATCCGATAGAGCTTTGCACAGATGTGTTGGTCAGTGTCTCTACTACGACCGTAGCTAACGTCACGTCACTCAGTTCAGTTCTCAGTGAGAGCGAGCGCGTAAAGATGCCTAGAAAAAATGGAACTGCCAGCCGTTATACCAGGTGGTTATAATTAAACTTTCCCTATTTAACAAGTAGTAACACGGAAACTAATTGTCGTATGAGGACCAAACTTGGTAGCATTTATGTCAAGGACATGGGGAAGAGAAATAATGCAGAACCAATTATACTGAAATACTTTTAATGAGCTGCTACGGTACATCATACCATTACTGCTACAAAAGGGGCTCAATATGGCGCCCATCAGAGTCCAGAAGAGTCTGCAAGCCCAGGATTGCATTCTGTACGCAGAACGAAGCATTTCCGTAGGTATGCTGGCTATCTCTCTTGACATGCTGCGCTTCAGCACATGTGTGAATGTTTCCCTGGTAAACCTTATCCTCCAGATAACCCTACAACTAGAAATCATAGGGAGTGAGATCAGGGTGTCGTGCTGACAGAGCGTTTGGAAACGATCGGCTGGTGATTCGATCGTTTCCAAATGTGTTTCGGAGAAGCAGGTGGACTTCACAGCAGGGGTTACATATTACATGAAAACTGTTGAATGCAATGCGTCTGTCTCCTGTAGTGCGGGTATGACATGCTGGCAAAGCATACCGCAGTAACGCTGGCCAGTCGCAATGCATGTCTGTGGTCCCTGAGCGGCAATATGTTCAAAAAAGAATGAACCAATAATGAACGTAGCCGTGAAGCCACACCATATGGAGACACGTTCACCATACAGAGGAATTTCACGCACAGTAAGTGGAGGTGAATATGCCCACTCTCGGTAGTTCTGTGTGTTCACCTCACACGTCAGAGAAAATTGAGCTCCATCTGTCCATAGGGGGAATGGTTCGAAGCTCCTTCCGTACAGTGGACCACGGGATGCTCAACTTTCATGAGACAGGACGCGCGCTGCCTGGCGAACGGGAATTGTGCGCAGCGTTGTCTGCCATAACAACAGCGATTTCATAAACCAACTGTGGTGCAGCCAGTCGTCGGAATTTTCCCGGAGCTACGCCCTGTTCTCCAGTTGATTCGAACTTCTTCATCATGCTCCGCACAGCAGGTAGACTACCCTTCCGTAATCCTTTCAGCCAGCGATATTCTCGAAATGCAGCTGGGGCATTGCTATTGTGTTGATAGTAGAACTTCACCAATAATGCCCAGCTTCTTTTGTCCAAGCTCATGTTGAGACGTCAGTAAATGCTCTGCGACTGGTTAGGTGTGTGAGAGTATGAAGCACGATGACTGATCACTGCACCTGGTGGTCATAGTTGGGACGGTGGGTTATTTGATGTGGGATCCATGTAATAGACTTCCAAGCAGTCAAACCAGCTTGATTTTATCTCCGTTAAATGGTTCTGGCAGACACACGTGTGCCGGGAGCGGCCTAGGAGTGAGATGTCTGTCCCATTTCGCCACTGTGGCTACGTATCGATCCTCCTGCTATGTGGCGACCCATCTACGACCACCGATATGCTTTCGCACGCCACTTTCACCTTCAGTGGCAAGATGGCACTTCTGGACGCACACAGTAATGGCGCATTGACCCGCTTCGAGCCGTCCAGCCGTTCGTAAGCATTTAAATGATGTCTTGCAGACATATTGCATACCACTCGGTAGTAATTGTGTCCAAAACAACCTTCGTCAAACACCTTACTGCATAACTGTCGGTTCCAAACACAGCGTTCGTGCAGGTGTTCCGCAGCAATTTTTGATTGTTCCGTAGCAACTGGTGTTCCTTAGTGGTTGTCAAGCAGTATATTTTGCTTCCAATCTTATAGGTAAAAATTTGGACACTTTTAATAATATTATGTAGGCCTCCTGATACTGATGTTTAGGAAGTAATGCTCTGGTTTGTAAATTGAATTTTTGCGCGATTTTGGTGGAAATTCCAACTGAGTCATCTTTGGCGGGAAATCCACTTCGAGACGTGCCAGATCTTGTTGGCTAAGCCGCGTGGGCCGTTCCAGAATATGTGCCCGTACACCAGCCGTTAAGTTTCTCTAATGGCATACCAGAGCGCTCTCGTAACAACTGCACCCTTTTCAGCTTTCCGTGCCTGACATACCTCTGTCTCATTTCCATACACAACGTCGTCTCTCGTAATGTTTCAAAAGGATCTGTCTCAAGAGTTTTGTTCGTCGTGCCGTGAGCTCGCGGCCTAAAATTTGTAGCTTTAAATGCTTTGTATTCGGAGTTCCTCACAACACACTTAAACTCGTAATGAGGAGCTCCCCGGTGCCCACTTGCGTGGTTCGGATCGTCTGTCCGAGCCAATGGTAAACTCGTTCTGCACACTGTAATTGCCTACCCGCTGAAACGAGCACCCCGGTGTTCATCTGGCGACCTTTCTATGGGTAATGGGACCGCAAGACTGCCTCCGTTTGCGAGTTTATTCTAGTGGATGAAAGATACACTTATTTTATGTCTCTTTATTTAACAATTATACACTTTGTGAGGTAACTGGGCACTCATGGGGCCTTTGGTCCTCTAATTAGTTTTTCTTACGATGTGGGTATAGGGTAGTGTAGAAAACTTTCTATAATTCCAGAATGAGATTTTCACTCTGCAGCGGAGTGTACGCTGATATGAAACTTCCTGGCAGATTAAAACTGTGTGCCGGACCGAGACTCGAACTCGGGACCTGTGCCTTTCGCGGGCAAGTGCTGTACCATCTGAGCTACTCAAGCATGACTCACCCCCCGCCCTCACAGCCTTACTTCTGCCAGTATCTCGTCTCCTACCTCCAAAAACTTTACAGAAGCTCTTCGGCGAACCTTGCAGAACTAGCACTCCTGAAAGAAAGGATATTGCGGAGACATGGCTTAGCCACAGCCCGGGGAATGTTTCCAGAAAGAGATTTTCATTCTGCAGCGGAGTGTGCGCTGACATGAAACTTCCTGGCAGATTAAAACTGTGTGCCGGACCGAGACTCGAACTCGGGACATTTGCCTTTCGCGGGCAAGTGCTCTACCATCTGAGCTACCCAAGCGAGGTGCGCAGGAGAGCTTCTGTAAAGTTTGGAAGGCAGGAGACGAGGTACTGGTAGAAGTAAAGCTGTGAGGACGGGGCGTGAGTCGTGCTTGGGTAGCTCAGATGGTAGAGCACTTGCCCGCGAAAGGCAAGTGTCCCGAGTTCGAGTCTTGGTCCGGCACACAGTTTTAATCTGCCAGGAAGTTTCTGTAATTCGTTCCACAGGCTGTGGTACTCGGAGCTTTTCGATGACTGGTGCAGAAACGGAGCAAGGCCCGTGGCACTTTGTACTTAATGCCAGTGCTGGGATTGAACGGTGCCTTTTAGTCAGTTATGTGGTATTTCGTCCATTAAGTGATCCACTTTGGTAAGGAGTGTCATAGCACAGTCCGTTAGTTTTTCGTGCAGATACTACCCAGCGGCCCGTCCACGCTCTAGACTTGGCGAGTGACTTTTACCGCCGCCACAGCAGTGGGACCCCGGCCAGGCGCGTCGAGTGCAGCCAGCTGCTCGCTATTCACGTAACGGCCGCCGGCGCCACGTACGGCTGGACTCTGCACTGTGGAGCCGCGGTCACGCCGCGGCCATCCCTCAGGCTGAGCTGAGCTGCGCCGCGCCCGGCGAGAAATGTCGCCGGATTACGGCGACGGCGCGACGGCCGCCCTGCCGCCTGGTGCTCCGTCTGGAGCCCTGGTGCTCTGCTGCTGGCTGCAGGCTGCTGGCTGGGTGCTCTCTGCGCCGACACACATCGACCCGCCGTGGTCGGCGCAGATGTTCCCTTCCGCTCGAGAGTGGACAGTCTGTCGTGCTCTTAGCGTACTGTTCCACACCTAGCCTAACAGGCGGAGGCCTCTAAAACAGTGTCGCCAGATCCGATTTGCAGAAAAATTGGGACTTTTGGGCTGGTGGTTTAAAAACCAGGCAATAACTAACTAGTTTGGTCCGCCCCCCGGTAGCTGAGTGGTCAGCGCGACAGAATGTCAATCCTCAGGGCCCGGGTTCGATTCTCGGCTAGGTCGGATATTTTCTCCGCTCAGGGACTGGGAGTTGTGTTGTCCTAATCGTCATCATCTCATCCCCATCGACGCGTAAGTTGCCGAAGTGGCGTCAAATCGAAAGACCTGCACCCGGCGAACGGTCTACCCGACGGAAGGCCCTACTCATACGACATTTTATTTTTACTAGTTTGGACATAAAACACGCACATTTCCCATAATGTTAATCAATAGCGTAAACGCATACAGTTGAAAGTACACAATACTAGAAGCAAAAAAGTCTCAGTAAACACAGGGTCGAAAATGCGTACCTTAAGAGCTACGATCAATTTTTCATCTTCGATACTGTGAGGCAAATCTCTTCTACTGCAAGTTCTTTGGTTTCTATATTTTAGGAAGTGGTAGTATGGACCAAAATAAGAAAAAAATGTCCAGAAAACATGTGCTTTAAAACGCATATCTTAAAAGCTACGAGCACTTGATCGTTAGAAGAGTTGTGTTTCAAAGCAGCAAAGATGAACAAGTGCTCATAGCTCTTAAGGAATGCATTTTAGAGCACATGTTCTCTGGACTTTTTCCTTTAGAATGATGCAAAAGCGTCTGTGTGAAGCATCGTCCAGCGCTAGAGTGACGCCGCAGTACCTCTGAGCCAGATTTCAAACTTACGCGTCGCAATGGGACGTCTTGCATTTAAATAAAGCATATGAATCAAATATTTAATGTGTTTTAGTCCAAAGTCGTAATGTGTTGTTTTTTATTTTCATTTCGGCTGCTGGCTTCCAGTTCTGGCATACAGTGCCATGATTACATCCTACGATTGCAAAATTCCGTTACGTAGTTAAAACAACAATGCAAGAGAAATTTGCAAAACATTTTTCTCTTTAACATCAAAGGTATGATATATAGCGCCATCTCAAAATATTTAGTATTGGTAGCATAGTGATGACGATGTGGGTGTCTCGAATGCCAAAAGTAAAGCCCAATCTTGAGCTTTAAATACATGTAAACTGCCTGGTCATTATATGAAGAGCTGTATTTTTTACCTCTTAAAGGGTCACGGTGTTATAGGTAACTAAAAAAAATAATAAGCATAAAATATGAAATTATGTAAGTACGTAATATAATAGTCAACATGGCATGAAAACGTTAAAAGCAAAATAGCCAAGTTACATCAGTTTGTCCTCCCTCTATGCATACTATGTTGCGCCTGTCTTTTGTCTGCCCCTTCTTCCCCCTTCCCCTTCGTCCCTGCTGTCCCCGCCGCCGCCAACCACTAGACTGATATACCTAAACAGTATTATTACGTGCAAATGTCTCGTATTTATCCTAATATACCCCGCTTTTTATGACTACTTAAATATTGATTCTAATATGAGACGGGTGCTAGCGCTGTGATATTATTTTAAACGCACTTCACTTCCTGTTTTAAGTTGCAGACTCAAAGTAGTCTCATGACTTATAGACATACAGCACTGCTGCGTTCAGAACATAACAACTGGATTAAAGCGCCTCTGGAGGACAACGTTCACAGTACGGTATGTTTGTGTGAATCAGATTGTGGTCCTTTGTGGTCACCCAATATCAAAGTCTGTTGATGCAGCCTTTCGCAACTGCACGTTACCTGCGACGTGTGTTTATCGCAGCCGTGGCTAGTCGCTGAGCTTCGGCACGGCGTGGAGGAGGCGTGCTGTAGCACCACTGAGAGCCCCAGAGTAAACACGCACACTGCGTGGATAAATGTGAAACTGTAGATAGCCCAAGAGCGTCAGCTGATGGTTACAGAGTAATGCGCCGCTATTACCTCTGGATGCTCGATATCTTTTCAATAAAAGTAATTTTGCTTTTTTAATATGCTGGATGATTCAAAAGTCACGTCCCATATGACAAATAGGGTGGACCAGAACTCTCTCGACAAATTTAAGAGCGGTAGTATGAACCAAAAGAAGTAAGGGAATAAGTGTGGATTAAAACAAGAATAAATTGTCAAGGAAATGCATACCTTAAGAGCTGTGACCACTTGTTCGGTAAAAGATATGTCTCTCACAGTAGCGAAGACGAACAAGAGTTTACAGCTCATAGGTACGGATTTTAGAGCCCATGTTCACTGAACATTTTTTTCTTGTTTCGCTTCATGGTACCACCTCTCAAAACATGGAATGCAAAGAGCTTGAAAGTTATATGTATATGTATGTTAAAAGTTGTTCTGTAGGAGGCGTTATGCGTGCGTGTGAGTGTGTGCGCGAGTTGTGTTTTTTTTTTTTTTTTTTTTTTTTTTTAGAAAAGGTACGTATGCTATACGCTACTTCGACTGTACTGTTATTTTAAAGCTGCGACGCATGTTGAACATTGTTCTCGCTCGTGTTTAGTACGACAACGGTTACGTTTCATGATTTTGTTTGTAGTGACGGTTCAAAGGGCTCTGAGCACTATCGGACTTAACATCTGAGGTCATACAATGTCGTGTGGCTAGGGCCTCCCGTCGGGTAGACCGTTCGCCTGGTGCAGGTCTTTTGAGTTGACGCCATTTCGGCGACCTCCACGACGATTGGGATGAAATGCTGATGATTAGGACAACACAACACACAGTCCCTGAGCGGAGTAAATCTCCGACCCAGCCGGGAATCGAACCCGGGCCCTTAGGATTGATAGCCTGTCACGCTGACCACTCAACTACTGGGGGCGGACATCTGAGGTCATCAGCCCCTAGAACAGAACTACTTAAACCTAACTAACATCAGGACCATACAATCTAGGCAGTAGCCGGGCGACCTCAGAGGATGTCTCCCGCAATTGGAGACGAAACGTTAGGTGGAAATTTTATACATCGACCACGGCCCCTGAGCCCGAAAGTTTTAACTGAACTAACCTAAGGATATAACATACATCCATGCCCGAGGCAGGATTCGGATCTGCAACCGTAGCGGTCACGCGGTTCCAGACTGAAGCGCCTAGAACCGCTCGGCTACACCGGTCGGCCGTTTGTAGTGAGAAACAAACGATCTGAGACAGTGACTTCCAGGTGTGTCCACAGTGCCTGTCACCGTGGGATTTATTTATTTTAATTCATTAATTTTAATTAATGAGAATTCTATTCCGAAAAGCTTAACACACTGTTCTGCATGGCAGGAATAACATCAGTGCTCTCCGTTCGACACAGAACTGCACTTCGTGTAATAATGTATTTGCGGTGTTTCGTTATCGATATCACAGGAGTCGCAAATTGGCGGAAAAAACAGTTTCGAAGAATTTAGGAGTGGTTGATACGTGGACCGCGCTACTGCCGATACCCATTTGCAAACGACGCGCCAGCGGTAGCCGCAATGCGTTGGGCGCGACCCGGAGATATCCATTTCCACGTGCCGGCCGGCCGCCGGCGCCAGAAGGGGAAATTGGCTCGCAACGACGTGTCGCGCGCGCACAATAGAAATACGTTACTCGCGGCCGATATAATGCGCTATGTGGCGTCATTAGGGCGGAATTAGAGGCATTACGCGGACAGAGCCGGCGGCGCGCTTCAAAGCGGCGGTCGACGTGCGTGTCATTGTGGTCGCATTACGCGCTGAAGTGCTGCGTAGGCAGCGGCGCACACCGACCGATGGGCTGTGGCCGTCGCGGCCGACCGTCGGCCAAACGACGGCTCAGTCTCTGACAACACCCTCTGACTGCTCGGCGACTGTCTGCCGTCAGCATCAAACAGTTACCCCAGCAGTAAATTTGAAATAAACCTACTGAACCTGGAGAGTAAAAGTGTCATAACAGAACACCTCTACACCCATGTACATTAAAATTGCAATACCAGAGCGGTTATGAGACAAACAAATTTCACTTAAGGGAGACCGGAGTTAGTTGGGAAAAGGGACCAGATGGCATACAGCTTCTATTTCCTGCCCTGTCAAGCTAGAGCGCTATCATCGTGCTGGTGGATAGTGAATGTGTGTAAAGGTGCAGTACCCACCTTTACATCAGTCTTTTTGGAAGAGTTTTTCTGACGGGTGAGTAAATTTTTTGTTCTGGTGAACCAGTAGATGGAACTGGAACACTATTGATAGTGCTTATCGAAAACGTGGTTCCATGGGAGTGTCATAATATTCTGTTTCTGATGTTTAGGATTGTGTGGTATCCATTTCATTTTTTATATCCTCACTGGGCTAGTTGGCTTAGGTATGGCGTCAGTTCGCGTGGCTGTAACAGACTGTTCAGATGGCTCTGAGCACTATGGGACTTGACATCTGAGCTCATCAGCCCACTAGACTTAGAACTAATTAAACCTAACTAACCTAAGGACATCACACACATTGATGCCCGAGGCAGGATTAAAACCTGCGACCGTAGCAGCAGCGCGGTTCCGGACTGAAACGCCTAGAACCGCTCGGCCTGGCTGTAACAACTCACCCCCACTTACGCCTGCTAACCCCTCCATTACTATTCACTAAAAAAAAGAAACAATTTATCTAAAATATGAATAAATACACATCACCCTAGAAGAAATTCACCCTTTTCCCAAAGCCGGGTGCGATTGCTGTCCAACAGTGAACGAAAAAGAAGTTTAACGGTGTAAGCGGGCTGCTTTTGTGTTGGCAGCGTTCTGTAGCGCTTTGCATTGGATCTCTGACTGTGCTTTCTTTGTAAGAGACTCTGTGGCTGGTTGTACTGGTTGTCGGAAGTTAATCGCCAGTACTGTTGGGCAGTTGGAAGTTAGTCGCCAGCAGTGATGGAAGTGCTGTTGGGGAGTTGGAGGTGAACAGCCAGCAGTGATGGATGTTAAATGTGAGAAGTTAGCATTGATGGACGGTAGAGGTCTGAAGTGTTAGCGTAGGCAAACGATCTGTACATGTTAGACTTAGAGATTGAATATTATTCACGAATATATACCTTTGTACTAGATGTCAATGACGATTTATATTCGTGTCTGAACTGTATATCACATTATTAAGGGAAAAAAAACATTATTTGATTTGCAACAAAATCTTTCCTTTGCTAACCACATGCCTATTAGTGTTTAGTGGCTTTAGTAGTTAGAATCTTTTATTTAGCTGGCAGTATTGACGCTCGCTGTATTGCAGTAGTTCGCGTAATGAAGAGTTTTGTGAGGTTAGTGCATAAAGGAATGTATAGGTTATTGTTAGGATTTCTTTTTAGTCAGGGCCATTCTTGTGAATTAGTTATTTGAAATCAGGTTATTCTTTTTTTGAGCAGTCAGATTGCGTTGCGTTAGGAATTTTGGGTCTCAGTCATTCAGCAATTTAAGTAGAGCCACACTCATTTAAATAAAGAAGTTTCAAGATAGAATCGCAGCAGAGAGGGTCAGAATGAAGAAAAAGCTGTGTACGGCTAAGAAGAGCGGCCCGATTACTCTTGACAAGTCGAAGAAGAGAAACGTCGATCTGAATTTTCTTCTACCGATTCT
This sequence comes from Schistocerca americana, assembly GCF_021461395.2. Lineage (NCBI taxonomy): Eukaryota > Metazoa > Arthropoda > Insecta > Orthoptera > Acrididae > Schistocerca > Schistocerca americana. Next base: position 629,685,871 of record NC_060123.1, on the reverse strand, counting down.
GATGATATCGTGTCAGATATTAGCTGTGCCGAAAGTGACGACAGCTTGGCCGCGTTAGTGTTAGTGCAGAGGCCGAAGAACGCCTCCATGGTGGAAAACTATCATTCTCAGTCTCCTGACAAAACGATGGTGAGGGATTTCATTCGACACTTACTACAAACTCTGGAGAACCTCAGAAAGACGCCAACGGGTCACATCGAACAACAGCTACAACGAATCAGTCACAATCTCAAGATCCTCCGGACATCTCTGAATACGATGTAAATGACTTTGTTTTGGTGAAGTACTGTCCGTGTCAGTACCCTGTGGAGATTGTCGGAACCTATGGCATAATCATCGTGGTGAAAAAGGAGAAAAACTGGAGGACGATTCAATCTGTTACGACCAACATAAAATTGGGCGGAAATTGAACTCACCTGTTTAAGGAAACGAGCGCCCATCTCCAACATTCGTGGTTGAATTAAAACAGTAAGCTTATTCTATTTAAGTAACCGTAGGTAGCTTTAATAATAAGCAGAAATTATTTTTCTTGAAAAACGAATTGTTTTTATCAATGAAATTCCCCAACAGCCGCGTAAATGAGATGCTATGTTATTTTGTTTTATTTTATTTTGACTACGAGTTTCGGCATTCCACTGTGCGATCTTCAGGCCGCTGCATAATAAAAGAGTATACTTATAGTGTATATCAAGTTGTACTAAGCAAGCTTTGCAGGAAGTGACGGTAATCATAAAAGCGCTTAAGGCTAAAAAATGAATGTAGCGGCGTTAAAACACATCTCTGAGTATATCCAGCACAACAGAATAAAACATGTGTACATATTTGTTAGTCATGAAACTAATTAACATCATGGATTTACAACAAAGCCGGCCGCAGTGGCCGAACGGTTCTAGGCACTTCAGTCTGGAACCGCGCGACCGCTACGGTTGCAGGTTCGAATCCTGCCTCGGACATGGATGTGTGTGATGTCCTTAGGTTAGTTAGGTTTAAGTAGTTCTAAGTTCTAGGGGACTGATGACCTCCGATGTTAAGTCCCATAGTGCTCAGAGCCATTTGAACCATTTTGCCATTTACAAGAAAACATCCAAAAACGCTAAAAAGATCAAAACTAGACAGTGTACAATCAGGAGCTCCACCAAACAAAGCTTGTCAGTTCTTTTTAATATAAAAATCCAATATAATTCTTATGGATTAGGAAACCCTTATCATACATGAGGACCTATCCTCACATAAAGTAAAATGTCACACTATTGTCTATTAAGTAAAATAATGTGCATATTTAGGCCTAGGTACTAAATCAACTCGTGGTATAATTAGTTGTCACGGCATCAAAAATGCAACTGGACGTGAATCCTAACGGCAGACAAGAGAAAGAGAAAAACGAAGTGTAAGAAGCATGCGAAGAATACTCACTCATAAATACCTCGCGAGCCTGCGTTATATAGCAAGCCGAAATAAAAATATATTATTTGATATCCTTTGTATGGGTTAAAAGGTTTCATGACGAACAAGTATGTAGACGTGTTTTATTTTATCGTGCTATATGTACTCAGAGGTTCGCCTTAATGCCACTAATTTCATTTTGTAGTTTTAACTGCACTTTCTATAAAGCTTGTTTAGTACACCTTGATATACACTACAAGTATACTCTTTTATTATGCAAGGGCCTGAAGATGACATAGTGGAATGCCGAAACTGGTAATCAAAATAAAATAACATCTCAAATATACGGCTGTTGGTGAATTTCATTGATAACTGCTTGACCAGTCAATGTCCTATGTCCATGATAGATCAACAGCAACTGAATTCATTGTTTGTCCAAACGTTTAGGCTCACACTGTTGTTTAAGCATGTAAGGGCTCTGCCTCTGAGCACTATGGGACTTAACATCTATGGTCATCAGTCCCCTAGAACTTAGAACTACTTAAACCTAACTAACCTAAGGACAGCACACAACACCCAGCCATCACGAGGCAGAGAAAATCCCTGACCCCGCCGGGAATCGAACCCGGGAACCCGGGCGTGGGAAGCGAGAACGCTATCGCACGACCACGAGATGCGGGCTTTAGTTTTCTTCGAGTACTATTCCTTCAAGAGGTATTTTTTGTTTTGAAGAATTTATTCTTGGGAAAGAAAGTTCCCACAAGTTTTTGCTCGAAACCTGGTGTATTCCTATCCATATTAGATTATGCCAACTCGCTCTTAGAGGCCTGCCAACTAACCTAGATGGCACAGTGGAAGCTTTTAGGAAATGTTGGAGTTAGTGAAACATATATTCAATAGATGAGTCTTACACGGTTTTGTAGTAAAAAGTTAAGCAATACGCCGCATTCACCAGAATCTGTCCAAGTATTCCACAACAACAATGAAACATTAAAAACCAAAATTTACGCCGGAATGAGATTTTCACTCTGCAGCGGAGTGTGTGCTGATACGAGGTACTGACGGAATTGAAGCTGTGCGGATGGGTCGTGAGTCGTGTTTGGGTAGCTCATATTGTAGAGCAATTGCCCACGAAAGGCAAAAGTCCCGAGTTCGAGTCTCAGTCCGGCACATAGTTTTTATCCACCAGGAAGTTTCAAAATCTATGCCAATTAACCCCGGTCTCTCCTATTGTACGACGGCTAGTCGGACAGTAGTGAACGGTCGGTCGCGAAATGGAACAACGAAAATTCAATGGAGCTTTCCACATATGTGGTGGGCAGTGTCTCTAGTATGCTCGTAGATACCGTCACGTCGCTCTTCTCAATTCTGAGCGACAGTGTTCGCGGAAAGATGTCTAGAAAATAGTGTCTTCCACCAAATATGAGTGCCTGGCCAGAAATCTCGCAAGCCGACATAAAGCAACTGTCATGCAATTCCTTCTTCATGACAGTTCTCGGCTGCACAAAACAGGGGCAATGTGGACGCTCCCGCAGCGTTTTCGATGGGAAGTATTTGAGCACCCACCATAAATCCCAGATTTGGCTCCCTCTGACTTTCATCTCTGCTCAAATGAACCGCTGGTTACTAACGCAACGTTTTGGCACAGAAAACGAAATACAGTCCAGCGTAGAAAATTGTTGGTAAGCGCATGAGGCTGCCTTCTGTGATGAGGATATTGGAAAGCTGGTGCAAAGTTACGACAAATGTCTATGTCGGAACGGCGACTATGCAGAGAAGTAGCTGGAAGATGTAGCTGTTACAAAATAAAACAGTTTTGATTTTCACTATGGTTTCCATTTTCCGACCGGTCGTACCCTACTTTCCGTATAGTCCTGTACGCATACAGTACTACCTATCCGCTCTGGCTTCGACCAGCTGGTAATAATAATGGTCGCCTTCATTAACACTCACATGGCATCGCGGTTACCTCATTTGGTGCAGATCCTAAAGATGACTCCAGTGACGACATAGTGGATCCAGGCGGCCTTTGGCTACTTTGTTAGTAACGTACCGCTTCAAGACCGGATATGTTGCCCCCACCCTCCGCCCTCGCAGCGGAGGACTGGGACTTATCGAAGATCGAGCACGTGCAACGGCCATTTAAATCAACACCATGATCACTATGTGGACCCATCGTCGACATAGTTCCACCGCTCTCCTCATTGATGAATTGGCGCCTCCGTCTTGTCTGCTGCCTCACATCAAAACATTATTTCTCGATTATAGCTATGTGCACACGAGTCTCCTCTGGAGCAGAGCTCGTATGGCGTGTGATGTACGTATACTATCAGCTGATGACGAGTCATCTGCGGAACGTGATTGAGAAACGCCATCCGGGAGTGGCGTGGCCTGCGATGTGGCGAGCGATCCACCAGCGATATTTTACGACGATATCCGCCCTCCGTGCTGCCTGGTACCTCATCGTCAACGAAAAGTTTCAGACAAGACAAAGACTGCACAACATTGCTCTAGTAGACTCCCCCATGTGCATGCGGTGTCGTGCGGTATACATGGATGAAAATCGCCTAGAATGTGGACCTTCCGCAGATTTGTGGTTTCTAATTCGGAAGATGCTTGCCTTCTACCTGTGAGTGCCGCCCAACACGATCTAGCCCGGACTGCTCCTTCGCCCATTTACAGCCTACTTTCCCCAATCAAAGACGGACGCGACTAACTGGGTAGGAGGACTTTCTGTGTACTACCTCTTTCGAGACGGTCTCAGATAGGTGCTTGACTTTTGGACTTCCTTACAGGACAGACACGATCAATGCTATCCAATTCCAGATAGCAAGCAATTGCGAATAAGGACAACCATCAGTTGTAGAATGGAACGACGACAATGAAAATTTTTGCCGGGCCGGGACTCGAACATGGATTTCCCGCTTATTGCGAGCGGTTGACTTATCCTTTGTCTATCCATACACGACTCACAGCCAGATCCAAACTTTCAAATGTCGTCAACCGAGCGTCTACGATCTGTAAAAATGGAAATTTGTGGTAAGGTCTTATGGAACCAAACTGCAGAGGTCATCGGTCCCTAAGCCTATACACTACTTAATCTAACTTACGCTATGCGCTATAGACAACACACACACACCTATGTCCGAGGAAGGACTCGAACCTCCGACGGGGGGAGCCGCACGGACCGCGACAAGGCGCCCTAGACCGCGCGGCTACACCGCGCGGCTTTCTCCGACCTGTACTCGTACATTCATTATGTACGAGGATCATTGTACTTGAAAGTTGCTTGCATGTCCAAAGGAATCTTTCATCGATGCATGTCCAAAGGAACCTTTCATCGTAATCAGAATAACACAGCCACTGACTGAAGGCGCCCTAGACCGCGCGGCTACACCGCGCGGATTTCTCCGACCTGTACTCGTACATTCATTATGTACGAGGATCATTGTACTTGATAGTTGCTTGCATGTCCAAAGGAATCTTTCATCGATGCATGTCCAAAGGAACCTTTCATCGTAATCAGAGTAACACAGGCACTGACGATATCTTCCCTCCTTCTATATTCAAACTTGAAAAAAATCTGAATTTTGAGGCTCAGTTTGTTTACTGAAATCCTTGGATACATTTAATTTCGGTTACTCTGATGGTAGGGTACCCTTGGTCTAGCGGTAGCGTCTTTGATTCATAATCAAAACGTCTTCTGTCTCGGGTTCGATCCCCGCCACTGCCCAAATTTTGATAAATAATCAGCATTGGCGGCCGAAGACTTCCGGCATAAGAAGTCAGCCTCATTCTGCCAAGGGCCTTGTCAAAGAGGGCGGAGGAGCGGATAGAGGTTCAGGGCACTCTCTTGTCCTAGGGGTGGGAAATTGCCCCTAAAGGCGGAAGAATTAGCAATGATCAACGACGTGGGGATGCAGAAGACAATGGAAACCACTGCATTAAAGACACGTAACGTGCATCCACAGGATATGTGGCCTGTAATTGAAGAAGTGTCATGATGATCTCTCCATTGGCAAAAGATTCCGGAATAGTCCCCCATTCGGATCTCCGGGAGGGGACTGCCAAGGGGGAGGTTACCATGAGAAAAAGATTGAATAATCAACGGAAAGATAACGTTCTACGAGTCGGGGCGTGGAATGTCAGAGGCTTGAACGTGGTAGGGAAACTAGAAAATCTGAAAAGGGAAATGCAAAGGCTCAATCAAGATATAGTAGGGGTCAGTGAAGTGAAGTGGAAGGAAGACAAGGATTTCTGGTCAGATGAGTATCGGGTAATATCAACAGCAGCAGAGAATGGTATAACAGGTGTAGGATGCGTTATGAATAGGAAGGTAGCGCAGAGGGTGTGTTACTGTGAACAGTTCAGTGACCGGGTTGTGCTAATCAGAATCGACAGCAGACCAACACCGACAACATACATGCCGACGTCGCAAGCTGAAGATGAACAGATAGAGAAAGTGTATGAGGATATTGAATGGGTAATGCAGTATGTAAAGGGGGACGAAATTCTAATAGTCATGCGCGACTGAAACGCAATTGTAGGGGAAGGAGTAGAAGAAAAGGTTACAGGAGAATATGGGCTTGGGACGAGGAATGAAAGAGGAGAAAGACTAATTGAGTTCTGTAACAAGTTTCAGCTAGTAATAGCGAATACCCTGTTCAAGAATCACAAGAGGAGGAGGTATACTTGGAAAAGGCCGGGAGATACGGGAAGATTTCAATTAGATTACATCATGGTCAGACAGAGATTCCGAAATCAGATACTGGATTGTAAGGCGTACGCAGGAGCAGACATAGACTCAGATCACAATATAGTAGTGATGAAGAGTAGGGTGAAGTTCAAGACATTAGTCAGGAAGAATCAATACGCAAAGAAGTAGGATACGGAAGTACTAACGAATGACGAGATACGTTTGAAGTTCTTTAGCGCTATAGATACAGCAATAAGGAATAGCGCAATAGGCAGTACAGTTGAAGAGGAATGGACATCTCTAAAAAGGGCCATCGCAGAAGTTGGTAAGGAAAACATAGGTACAAAGAAGGTAGCGGCGAAGAAACCATGGGTAACAGAAGGAATACTTCTGTTGATTCATGAAAGGAGGAAGTACAAACACGTTCCGGGAAAATCAGGAATACAGAAATACAAGTCGCTGACGAATGAAATAAACAGGAAGTGCAGGGAAGCTAAGACGAAATGGCTGCAGGAAAAATGTGAAGACATCGAAAAAGATATGATTGTCGGAAGGACAGACTCAGCATACAGGAGAGTCAAAACAACCTTTGGTAACATTAAAAGCAACGGTGGTAATATTAAGAGTGCAACGGGAATTCCACTGTTAAATGCAGAGGAGAGAGCAGATAGGTGGAAAGAATACATTGAAAGCCTCTATGAGGGTGAAGATTTGTCTGATGTGATAGAAGAAGAAACAGGAGTCGATTTAGAAGAGATAGGGGATCCAGTATTGGAATCGGAATTTAAAAGAGCTTTGGAGGACTTACGGTCAAATAAGGCAGAAGGGATAGATAACATTCCATCAGAATTTCTAAAATCATTGGGGGAAGTGGCAACAAAACGACCATTCACGTTGGTGTGTAGAATATGTGAGTCTGGCGATATACCATCTGACTTTCGGAAAAGCATCATCCACACAATTCCGAAGACGGCAAGAGCTGACAAGTGCGATAATTATTGTACAATCAGCTTAACAGCTCATGCATCGAAGCTGCTTACAAGAATAATATACAGAAGAATGGAAAAGAAAATTGAGAATGCGCTAGGTGACGATCAGTTTGGCTTTAGGAAAAGTAAAGGGACGAGAGAGACAATTCTGACGTTACGGCTAATAATGGAAGCAAGACTAAAGAAAAATCAAGACACTTTCATAGGATTTGTCGACCTGGAAAAAGCGTGTGACAATATAAAATGGTGCAAGCTGTTCGAGATTCTGAAAAAAGTAGGGGTAAGCTATAGGGAGAGACGGGTCATATACAATATGTACAACAACCAAGAGGGAATAATAAGAGTGGACGATCAAGAACGAAGTGCTCGTATTAAGAAGGGTGTACGACAAGGCTGTAGCCTTTCGCCCCTACTCTTCAATCTGTAGATCGAGGAAGCAATGATGGAAATAAAGGAAAGGTTCAGGAGTGGAATTAAAATACAAGGTGAAAGGATATCAATGATACGATTCGCTGATGACATTGCTATCCTGAGTGAAAGTGAAGAAGAATTAAATGATCTGCTGAACGGAATGAACAGTCTAATGCGTACACAGTATGGTTTGAGAGTAAATCGGAGAAAGACGAAGGTAATGAGAAGTAGTAGAAATGAGAACAGCGAGAAACTTAACATCAGGATTGATGGTCACGAAGTCAATGAAGTTAAGGAATTCTGATACCTAGGCAGTAAAATAACCAATGACGGACGGAGCAAGGAGGACATCAAAAGCAGACTCGCTATGGCAGAAAAGGCATTTCTGGCCAAGAGAAGTCTACTAATATCAAACACCGGCCTTAAATTGAGGAAGAAATTTCTGAGGATGTACGTCTGGAGTACACCATTGTATGGTAGAGAAACATGGACTGTGAGAAAACCGGAACAGAAGAGAATCGAAGCATTTGAGATGTGGTGCTATAGACGAATGTTGAAAATTAGGTGGATTGAAAAGGTAAGGAATGAGGAGGTTCTATGCAGAATCGGAGTGGAAAGGAATATGTGGAAAACACTGGTAAGGAGAAGGGACAGGATGATAGGACATCTGCTAAGACGTGAGGGAATGACTTCCATGGTACTAGAGGTAGCTGTAGAGGGCAAAAACTGTAGAGGAAGACAGAGATTGGAATACGTCAAGCAAATAATTGAGGACGTAGGTTGCAAGTGCTACTCTGAGATAAAGAGGTTAGCAAGGGAAAGGAATTCGTGGCGGGCCGCATCAAACCAGTCAGTAGACTGATGACCTAAAAAAAAAAAACTCTGATGGTACGTAATGTAATGATTCTGTAAAAATCTAAAAAAAAAGAAAAAAAGGGCGTTAGCGTGGCAGATTGCTAAGCGAAGGAACCTGGGTTCAATTTCCTGCCGGGGCGGCGATTTTCTCCTCTCAGGGACAAAAAAAATAAAAATAAAAAAGAGAAAAGAAAAAATTTGAAAAATGGTAAGGCGACCACTTGCGATAAGCGAGAAATCCGGGTTCGAGCCCCGCTCTGGCACAAATTCTGATTGTCTTCTTTCCATTCTACAGATGATGGTTGTCCATATTGGCAACTGCGAATACATTTAATAAGTTCTGTAACTGCAGAACACATAGATATGGTGATATACGCCTTAATAGGAGGTTAATCCCAAAAGTACGGTCTCCGATTTTTTTATAAGTACATAGACATGTTTATTTCTACAATGATTTACATCAGTTTACAGCTTGAACATTTAACTATTTTCCAACATAATCACCATTTCTGTCGATGCATTTTTGTCGACGCTGTGGCAGTTTTTGTATGCCCATGTCATACCAGCTCGCCGCCAGACTGTTCAAAAACTTATGAACCTCTTCTTTCACCTCGTCGTCGGAGATGAATCGCTTTCCGGCCAAATGTTCTTTTAACCTAGGGAACAGGTGATAGTCACTGGGCGCCAAGTCAGGGCTATAGGCGGGTGCGTGATTATGTTCCAGTGAAACTGTTGCAGGAGAGCAACGGTTTGCCGAGCGATATGTGGGTGAGCATTGTCATGGAGAATGTGTACGCCCTTGCTCAACATTCCTCTTCTCCGGTTCTGAATCGCCCGTTGAGTTTTTTCAGAGTCTCGCAGTACCTGTCAGCATTAATTGTGGTCCCAGCGATTCAGCTCCGACGACGAGGTGAAAGAAGAGGTTCATAACTTTCTGAACAGCATGGCGGCGAGCTGGTATGACATGGGCATACCGAAACTGCAACACCGTCTACAAAAATGCGTCGACAGAAATGGTGATAATGTCTAAAAGTAGCTAAATGTTCAAACTGTAAACTGATGTAAACGATTGAAGAAATAAACAGGTCTCTGTACTTATAAAAAAATAGGAGACCTTACTTTTGGGATTACCCTCGCATTTAAAATTCCTTGCTGATTCGGTACATCACAGCAGACGAATGCTTGGTGTCGATGTTATTTTGTACCCTTCGAAATACCAGCGCCACATATAGACACATAGATACTGAGAAGTGATATTTCCTGTGATTAGTGCACTAAGTGTTAGTCACCTTATCGGAAATTCAGTGCACTGGAATGAACAAGCAACGTGCCTTGGTGCGTTATAGCTGATCGAAACAATTAGAAAAAAAATTAGGCAGTCTTCCGCGATTGTGGACTGATCTGTTGTCCGCAGTATAATTTTTCCTGTTTTAAAGCCGACTGCGTGCTTTTGATTGCCTGATGTTTCGTTGCTGCCAGAGGCTATCGTTGACAAAGGCTAATGAGGTACTGCAGTCGTTAGCTCGTGCTAATGGAAGCTAATGGCTATCGTAACTCGCTAGTCTTTGACAATGCTGTACTCTGGCTTCGGTGAAATGCTAGACAATCAACAGCGCGCTTGGCAGCCTGTAGCTATTAAAAATTATTCTGCGGGTAGCAGTTCAAAATAATAACGGCATTGTTTACCAGGTACTGTAGTGTTACATTCTGTTTGACTGCTGTAAATTTAGTTAGTAATAAAATCAGTATGAGTTAAACTCATTTTTTTTTTTCGCTTTCGCGTACAAATATGTTAACGACGAAGTCTTAGGACCACTATTCTTTTTTGTCTAGTTCGAATAATGTATGTTAGAATTGCAGTTTTCTGCCCTGTTGTGCGAAGATAATGGAATTTTATCCCAGACAAATGTTTTCTACAAAAAACCCCAAAGAAGTATCTGAGAAGATATAGCAAAAAGTGAAGTGATAAGGAACTAGGCAATGCTGTATTGGTGAACCGAAAGGGAGATTCAATTACCCTGAACTAATTTCGTAAACGTCGCTCGGAACCGGATTTTAAACATTATTCCTGCTTTCCTGTTTTCTACTGTATCAGTTTTTATTATGTGCTGGTAAAACTTACTTTGCCGTTACGGACAGTGAGAGGGAACCAGAACACACATGAGGGCATCATACCTCAGGGAAGTTCATTTGCGACGCTGTTACGCATAGCTGCACATTGGTAGAATGCTGTTGTTTTTAGCAGACTCTTCTGTCCACTCAAATGCATCAGTTTATCCGGAGAATAAGAGACTGAAAGTACTCGAAAAGTGGTGCTATCTAAGAATTTTAAAAATTAGCTTGACACTGAAATGAGTAGTAGAGGGAGAAAAACAATAAGATTATAGTAATATTTCAATACGGATAACAGATTATAGAGCATGTAGTAAATTACTTCGAAATGGAAGTATTAGCACAAGACAAAAAAACTTGATAAAAACATGAAATTAGTAATAAAAGCTGTAAGTTACCCCTTCTCTTCAAGCCACATTTTATTTCATTATTTTCCAGTTTTACAGTTTTGAACCGCGTCTGGAGATATTACGTATCTTTCAGTGAGTAAAGCGGTGCTGTAGAATGCACACAGTCGGGAGTAAGATTTCAGCTCCCACGGTGTCTGAAGCACCCGTTGGACCATATGGCGTTGCAGTGGACGGTGCTGCGACGCGCTGTCCCTAGACACGAGAACGCCCATTACGTCAGTAGCGAAGTACGTAATGAAAGCACAGTTATTCTGCTGCAAAGCAGGTAATCTTCTTTAATAAATATTTGCTGATAAAAGTCGTTTTTTCCTACAGATATTAGAAGAAACGTACAGGTCATAAGTACTTTCTTACAAAAATATTACAACGCTAGAAATCAACCATCTTAATAAATAAATGAATAATTTGAAGCTAACGAAAATGTACGAACGATTACGAAGTACCACGAGCGTGAGAAGGAGGTACAGGCTGCGCGCCATGGTCGCCAGTCGCCAGTAGTATGCCTTCCGATCAAGTTCTGTCATAAGACTATGCTCCCATGAAATTATAAATTTTCAGTTCATTATTACTGATTGTGTAAATACTGTCAGCTTATGGTGTTTAGTAAATAAATGTATCATATGAACGTTATTCCGAATAACATCGATGCCCAGTTCATTACTTACAATCACGGGAAGTGCAACTGCACTTCTGCGAGGCATTTAAACTTCGAGAGTTTCTCGGCAAAACAGGTAGAAAGGATCCTATATGACGACTCACTGAGGTAGTTCAAGTACAGATCGTTTTAATCTCCGCAAAACTCGGACGGAAAAGCACGGGTAGTTCAAATGGTTCAAAAATGGTTCAAATGGCTCTGAGCACAATGCGACTTAACTTCTGAGGTCATCAGTTGCCTAGAACCTAGAACTACTTAAACCTAACTAACCTAAGGACATCACACACATCCATGCCCGAGGCAGAATTCGAACCTGCGACCGTAGCGGTCGCTCGGTTCCAGATTGCAGCGCCTAGAACCGCAAGGCTACTCCGGCCGGCCACGGGTAGTCATACGGTACATATCTTATACCATCCTCTGTGGACTCACTGGCTGAACTAAACCTTTCTGGTGGTTTAGTACAGATGGGTGGTTCTTGCAACGTGATCTGCTGAAGAGAAACTATAGTCATATAGTCACTAATAGAAATGGATCATCATTCATTTATGTTACGTGGTACACTGTTTATTTCACGTAGAAATGTACATAATATTAATCTTTAAAGAGGATAATTTGTTTAGTATTGGAAGAGTTTAATGATTATGTAATCTCACCAAAATCCACGAAAACAAACAGATTATTATGTTAAATTATTTTTGTCATTTACACAAGAACAAATCCAGATTTACAACTGAATGTTTATTTTCGTTTTAAATACATAAGTTTCTATCATCTATGCTGGGCATCATCAGTGGCCTATAACACAAAAAAATTAAGTGAACATATTTTGTGGGAAGCGTATAGAGCATGTTCTTTTCGAAGCTGCTGGGCTTAATCCCAGATGGGAACAGGAGTTTTTCCTCATTCCGATCCTTCCAGGACGGCCTCGGATCCACTTATCCTGCTATAAAATGAATACTGGAAATCTTTTCCGAGGGAAAAGGGCTGGAGCGATGGGCCCACCACCCCCCCACTAGAAGTGCCGCGGCGAAGAAATGCTGCACTCCAACTGCAGACAAGCCAGTAGCCACATCTCGAACTGAGCGCCACACACTCCCTTTGGAGAACTGTAGGGGGTTTCGTGTCAGCATATTTCAATTATCGAATTATTTATAATTTTGCGGTTATGCTTTATCACTTACTTTCATCTTTCTGTTATTTTCACGTGTGCACTGGTTCTTGTGTATGCATTAAATGCACTAAACCGCAATTGATAGGTGACATTTATATAGGACTCGTAGAGTGGAGTGAGCAACGAACATTTCGAACAGGAACTCATGTCAGGAAACGTAGTGTTTCCGTTCTACGACGGTTTCAGTTCAGATGTGTAACGCGTCCACGTCTGCTGAGGGAAAGAGAAAGTGTTCGAGTTGCTTGTGATACGCAGTAGGGTAGACAAGATGACGTGTACTACGTCGCCGGCCGGAGTGGCCGAGCGGTTCTAGGCGCTTCAGCCTGGAACCGCGCGGCCGCCACGGTCGCAGGTTCGAGTCCTGCCTCGGGCATGGGTGTGTGTGATGTCCGAAGGTTGGTTAGGTTTAAGTAGTTCTAAGTTATAGGGGACTGATGACCTCCCATAGTGCTCAGAGCCATTTGAACCATTATTTTATCAATGCCTGTGCGTCTCCGATACAGTAAACATAGTTCGATGCACGTTTTTGGAATACACAGACGTGCTCCTTGTGTATGGCGAAGAGCTGCTAGTCAGCTGTATCACGAACGTACTGCAGAACGTGGCACGCCATCGCACAAATCTTTTGCCCCAGCTACACAGCGGCTCCAAGAAACAAGCACCTCCACCGTAAGGACGCACGACTGCACAATTGGAACACTGCACGCCCCAATTTGAAGAAGATGTACTGCATCGCGTTGAAGAGAACGGGTCAACGAGAAGGCCTACAAAGGATACACGCTATAGGTCCAGCCGATTCTCCACTACACGTTGCCCACTGCACGTGGTTCCTGCACCGCTCCATTGATACATAATTAAACGTCGGGTGGGGTCTACGCAGACGGGCCTTACCTCACCTATGAAACAGTAAGATCCTGAGTAACGAGGACGCTTGTTGTGTTTGCGATGACGAAATACAGGAGATGAGGAATAAACTGTCCTTAAAGATTTGGTACGAAAGCATCTTGGCCAGAGGTTCGTATGTTTGCCACTAATGGTGGGGTTGTATACATTTACGACTCCACAGGACAAGCATCCCGAACGAGAAGCAGCAACTTTGGCTCTGCGGTCCTGCTCAGTCAAAAAAAAAAAAAAAAAAAAAAAAAAAAAAAAAAAAAAAAAAAAGAAAGAAAGAAAGTGTGTGTAATCTTATGAGACTGAACTGCCTATGTCATCAGTTCCTAAGCTTACACACTACTTAACGTAAATTATCCTAAGGACAAACACACACACCCATGCCCAAGGGGGGGACTAGAACCTCCGCCGGGACCAGCCGCACAGTCCGTCATTGCAGCACCCTAGACCGCTCGGCTAATCCCGCGCGGTCCTGCTCAGTCAGCTATCCGCTTTATGAAGCCTATTAGAGAGATACATCGTTTATAATATCGTAGTTTCATTTTAGTTTACATTAATATTATTATCATATTCGGGTGCCACAATACAAGCGTGCCCCAGTAGACTCCTTTCAAGCTTTAGAAAGGTTGAAATGTCCCTGATGGATCTATTGCTCTGGTGATATCCAATGAGTAGTCCATGTTCGAAGTCAGTGAGCAATGCTGACCGATCCATTGTGCTTTTACAACTTCTCTGCTGACAAAACATTGCTACCTGCCTCCTTTTACTCCCGCTTCTCGTGACAGCTGCTCAATTATTCGCTACATTGGAGTGTCGGGATACGTTTGGTCATGCAGTGTACATCGAGACTCAGTGGATGACTACAGTTTAAACTTATGCTGCAACAAATCCATTCCATAACCGTTAGTTAAAATTTGTATTTTATTTGTCTGTTTCTGTCTTTCCGTCTTCGCTTCTCTGTACTCTTCGAGTGGCGTTTCTGCAAACTGAAGTTTCCTACCGCGCACGGATAATGCAGTTACGTAGCGAGCTAATGTCTGCGAGGTGAGTTCAGCGTGCGTAGGTACAGAGAGGAAATGAGCCGCAAGGAAGTCTTGGTAGCGAAGTCGGCAGTGGTAACAAAATAAACGAGCGGCGTAGCGCGTGGAAATGCCAGACGCACCAGAGGAGCTCGGTATGACGTAATTTCTACTGCAGTGTGCTTTGTGTCTCTCTTACGGGAGAAGCGAGCAGGCAGCAAGGTGGAGCGAAACAGAACACTGCGCGGGAACTGCGAACTCGATTCGCGTTACACGTTTTGGGACCAAAGGAGTTACGGCAGAAGTAATTTTGCTTCTACTGACGAACAGATAATGTGACTCATACAGACAATGGAGGACGATGTGTTTTCCCCTCCCCCCCCCCCCTCTCACCCAAGATCACCGATCCCCCCCCCCCCCCAAATTTCATTTTGTTGATAATTTTCAGGTGCAAGTGAATAAAACCAGTTTTATCATGCCACATGCGTTTAGCCTTTATTTTTTCAGCAAGAGATTGTAATCTCACCCTCCCACACAACACTATTAAAATTCTCTGTCTTTGCAAAAATTTTGTTATCTTCGAGGGGCGTAAGATATACAAAAGAATAACTTTTTATTTATCTTCATTACCTAGTTGTTGTTGTCGATGTTTCAAAGTCTTTTCTAGGGGTAGGTACATTCTTGCAGCTGAAATTTGGATTTGATGACTAAATAACTCATGAAGACTTGCCTGTATTATTCTTGAATTTTGTTCTTTGTCACATCTTTCAACTTCACCCCGCATTTACATTTTCCACATTCAAAAAGAAACAATAATTACATTGCTGGTGACTGACTTAGAAAACGTCTACTGCCGGCCGGTGTGGCCGAGCGGTTCTAGGAGCTTCAATCTGGAACCGCGCGACCGCTACGGTCGCATGTTCGAATCCTGGTTCGGGAATGGATGTGTGTGATGTCCTAAGGTTAGTTAGGTTTAAGTAGTTCTAAGTTCTAGGGGACTGATGACCTCAGATGTTAAGTCCCATAGTGCTCAGAGCCACTTGAACCATTTTTTGAAAACGTGTACTTCCATCAGAGGCATGGCCACCACTGATTACATTCTGCGGTACTCAGATTATTCCAAAGAGTTCAGAAAGCAAAAGAGTTTACAAACTATCTTTATCAGAGAGGAATCTTCACCAAATTATATCATTATTTTGTAAATAAATCCAGAAATAAATTTAATAATTACCATTACACTGTGCAACTAATAATATTAATTTTAAGTATGCCACAAATTTTGTAATTTCAATTATTTTTAAAAGAAGAGTAATTTTAATTGTTAGTACATATGGCTTGTAACACTTTAATTTCTTTTTTATATATTTTAGCCTGCATTATAATATATCGTATACAAAATCATATGAATTCTTTTAATGACACAACTGAGATAATTTTAACTTATGCAAGAATCGATAGTATACATGGTATCGGTTACCTCTATAAAAAAAGGTAATGTTAGAGGAGGGTGATTCACTATAACATCCACCAATGTTTCGAAATATGAAACCAACCATTGCATAGTCGCAGAGCACTTGAACACTACAATTATCACCCCACCAACCTAACACAAGACGTCATCAGGACAAACAACTCAGCAAATGGCTTATTTCACTGTAGAAAAACTACCACATACAGAAAGCTACTGTAGAAAACTAACAGACTAAAAACTACCACAGACATACAAACACGAACTCTCTACTTAACCTAATGAAAGGGATTAAGTAGTAAAAAGAAGAAAAACAGTTCAGTAGAAAACTAATGTTAAATAAAGTCTAAAAAACAAAGGTGATACGTGTGTGTCATGATAAATTTATAGCTTTATTGAATTACATATAGGTGGGCCTAAGCTGAAAATTATCAGCATAATATTGCACACAACTGAGGACGACAGGACAAGACAATTTAATTATTCTATCTTTATTCTTCCATTGCCCATTCAAGATGAACTGCCATGCCTTGTAAGTTACTGTGAAATGCTGGGGAATTTTGTTAATTGGCATTTCTTAGTGGGTTTCTTATAAAGGTTTTGTCCTCACTTGTAACAAGCAGTTATTTCTTGGCAGCTATGTCCACGGCTCGTTGTCACGCATGTCATAGATACGTATAAACATGAGTATCAGCCTGATATAAAAACACTTTTATTCAAAGACCAGTCGTTACCCACCGCTGCACCCGCATATCGTTAGTTCTGTAATGATGAGTTATGGCGAGGAAGTAAGCTACTGTACGTGCGGTAGCGTCAGCTGGCCTCGCGTTTCTGCTTGTCAGGGTCAGCACAGCTCGTGGTGTGCGCCCTGCTCTCCTTCCTCTCAAGTTGTACCAATGCACCATGTGTTACCATGTGCAGTATCACAGCTAAGCAGTGTGTACTAAGGGGCCTCGGCAGAAGTGCGCATCCATGCACCGTCTAACTGAAGTAGCTATACGTTGTACAACGTATACATTATGCAACGAATTAAACAAATATTCAACATGGTTTACTTTCACTGATGCACAAAAATATATTCCATTCCCTACTTCCCCTCTAAGGGGGCGATGTTTTTTATTTTACTTTCTAAAGTAGACTATGTTCTCGCTCAGCATTCAAGTTATCTCCATACAAACATTATGACAATTCTTCTGGTATGATTTTCATAAAATGAAGTCAGTACTGTGCCACAACCTATGCTCAAGTTACCTTTGAAAATCCCATGAAAATTTACGTATTAGTTGTGGAGATTATCGTGTTCAAACAAGAGACATGATGGTTTTAGATACAATTTTAAATCATGACATCTTTTTTTCCCTTGAACAGATTTTGATGAAATAAAGGTTATCCGTTGCCCCAAGCTGTCCTAAAGTCACCCTCAGAACATTATTTATTTACCTCTTGGCATCCTCCGGAAATCGAAAAGCTGCATTTCCGGAAAGATACGTTTGATTGCTACTACAATTTATTGCGCCACAATAATCTACATCTACATAGATACTCCGCAAGCCACCGTAGGTGCGTGGCGGATGGAACCATGAACCACTAGTTCTCATTTCCTTGCTCGTTCCAATCGCAGATAGAACCAGGGAAAAACGACGATCTATATGCCTCCGTATGAGCCCTAATTTCTCGTATCTTATCTTCGTGGTCCTTACGCGCAATGTACTTTGGCGCCATGAGAATCGTTTGGCAGTCAGCTTCAAATACTGGTTCTGTAAATTTTCTCAATAGTGTTTCTCGAAAAGAACGTCGTCCTTCCTCCAGGGATTCCTACTTGATTTCCCGAAGCATCTCCGTTAGGTGTTGTTCGAACCTACTGCTGACAAATCTAGCAGCCTTCAGTCCGACCTGGTACGGATTCCGAACACTCGAGCAGTACTCAAGACGAGGTCGCACTAGCATCTTATATGCGGAATAAGATTTTCACTCTGCAGCGGAGTGTGCGCTGATATGAAACTTCCTGGCAGATTAAAACTGTGTACCGGACCGATACTCGAACTCAGGACCTTTGCCTTTCGCGGGCAAGTGCTCTACCAACTGAGGTACTCAAGCACGACTCACGCCCCGTCCTCACAGCTTTACTTCTGCCAGTATCTCGTCTCCTACGTTCCAAACTTTACAGAAGCTCTCCTCCGAACCTTGCAGAACTACCACTTCTGAAAGAAAGGATATTGCAGAGACATGGCTTAGCCACAGCCTCGAGGACGTTTCCAGAATGAGATTTTCGCTCTGCAGCGGAGTGTGCGCTGATATGAAACTTCCTAGCAGATTAAAACTGTATGCCGGGCCGAGACTCGAACTCGGGACCTTTGCCTTTCGCGGACAAGTGCTCTACCAACCGAACCACCCAAGCACGACTCATCTCCCGTCCACACAGCTTGCGAAAGGCAAAAAGGTTCCGAGGTCGAGTCTCGGTCCGGCACACAGTTCTAATCTGCCAGGAAGTTTCATCTTATATGCGGTCTCCTTTACAGATGAACCAGTCTTTCCTGAAATTCTGCCAATAAACTGAAGTCGACCATTCGCCTTCCCTATCACAGTTCTCATATGCTCGTTCCTCCTCATATCGCTTTGCAACGTTGCGTCCACATAATTAGACGTCTTGACTGTGTCAAGCAGGACGCTCGTAATCTATAAAATACGGCGTCATGCTTCACAGGATGTGTTTATGCACTCTGGTCGCTTGATAGCGCTGCAGGAGCGGAACTGCAGAGAAACTGTGAACGTTTCGGGGCGCATTGTCTTGGTCTGTGGTCGGCCACAGATCCGGCAGTGTCGGCGATGCAGAACGGCGCGACTTCGCGCGAAGCGTGTTTCGGTGGAGGCGGAGGAGCGGGCGGTCGGCAGCTAGCGGCCGGCAGATCGAACACAGCACAACACAGCACTGCACAGTGCGAGGCCAGAAGGGACGAGGTTCGGCGGCTGTTGACTCGGCGCCAGTATTTGCGTGTCGCCGCCGCGGGCGCTGTCGGCCTCCGCGAGTCCATTGTGTAGCCGACGGGAAATTGAAACGCGGCGCTGTTTGCCGACGCGACGAAAGAACGGACAGCAGCAGTTATTGTGTGCCGCGCGACGGCTTCTCGCCGGCAGAGCGCGTCTCCTTAAATGACGAAGTTGCGCAGTGTGCCCGCGCCCTGGGTAGGCAGTGCCTCGCCACTTGTGGTGACCCCCTACAGGCCTACCGCAGGCGAGCAAAGTGAATGTCCTACACAGGCTGTGTCGCGGCGTGTGGGAAGTCCGAGTAGGCTGTTACGGGAGGACCTACGTCGCAATACAGACTCCTCAAGCCAGTGCACAGTTCAAACATCCCCTTAGAAAACTTTTAGGAGACTGTGCTTAAACTGACATACAATATTTTTAGCGCAACGCAGTCTGACTTTCAATAATCCCTACCAAAGAATGGCCCTGACTAATAATCACCTATACGTTTCATAAATCACTTATCACAAAAATCTTCGTTACTCGAACTACTGCAATACAGCAAGCGCCAATACTGCCAACTAAATAAAAGATTCTACCTACTGAAGGGACTAACTATTGATAGGCATAATTAGCAAATGAAACATTTTGATAGAGAACAAACGTTTTTACCTTAATGATATTCAAAAGTCACAAAGTATAAATTTGAAAACTGAATAAATCACGGAATAATGTAGATAGAGAGGTAAAAATTGACAAACATGCTTGGAATGGAATTTTATTAGAACAAAAAAAATTGCTAGACGCGTGAAAGATCTCTAGCGCGCGTCGTTTGGTGATGATCGTGTGCTCAGCCGCCACTTTCGTCATGCTTCGCCTCCCAGGTCCCCAGATCTCAGTCAGTGCGATTATTGGCTTTGGGGTTACCTGAAGTCGCAAGTGTATCGTGATCGACCTACATCTCTAGGGTTGCTGAAAGACAACATGCGACGCCAAAGCCTCACCATAACTCCGGACATGCTTTACAGTGCTGTTCACAACATTATTCCTCGACTACAGCTATTGTTGAGGAATGATGGTGGACGTATTGAGCATTTCCTGTAAAGAACATCATCTTTGCTTTGACTTACTTTGTTGTGCTAATTACTGCTATTCTGATCAGATGAAGCGCCATCTGTCGAACATTTTGTGAACTTTTGTATTTCTTAAGTTCTAATAAAACCCCATGTCATTCCAAGCATGTGTGTCAGTTTGTACCTCTCTGTCTACATTATTCCGTGATTTATTCAGTTTTCAAATTTATACTGACTTTTTGATCACCCGGTATATATATATATCTCATTTCATGATATACAGTATTACACATTTACTCTTTCTGATGGACACACGTCCAGATCTTCCGCTCTCAAAATTCTGTCATCTCTCTCCCACATCCACCAGTGCTGGCGGCTCACCTCCAACTGCGCAACGCTACGCGTCGTTCACATCCAACTGCTACACACTACAATAGCGAATATTCCAACAATGCCAACCAGCCACAGACTGCACACAGCACAGCCAGTGATTTTCATACAGAGCGCTACGTGGCATTACCAACATAAAAACCTAAACAACCTACTTACACAGTTTGTGCCGAAAGCTACTACAACGCCTGACAAAATAAGTGAGACACGCATAAGGGGACAACGTAGAGAAACGAATCTTCACTGTTTGTGAGGCTATGTGATGTTACTTCAGTGATTACAATACCAAATTACAATCAAGTTTGCAGTGTGAGCCCACTTATCAACTACAAGTTGCATCCCTTCTGGCCTGGATTCATGCACTGACTTGGTTGGGAAAGGCTTGATACAGCCGTTGTTTTCTCTCCATATGCAAGCTGTCCCACAACTGTCGTAACTGGTTCAAATGGCTCTAAGCACTTTCTTTCTTTGGCTACTGCCTTTATCCCGCATTGAACGCAGGGTCGGCAGAGTTAAGTACGGAATTGGCATGGTTAACTTGAAGGGGTGGCCGGATGCCCTTCCTGCCGCCTCCCATATCCCCCGGGACGGAAATAGTGTACCCCAGCTGTCTGCGTCTAGTGTAATTCGTGAAATAGTGTGAATGTGTGTCAAATGTCTGCGAGTCGCGTAACTGAGACGGGACGTGGGGACCAGCCCGGTATTCACCTAGGAGATGTGGAAAACCGCCTAAAAATCACATCCAGGCTGGCCGGCACACCGGCCGTCGTCGTTAATCCGCCGGACGGATTCGATCCGGGGCCGGCGCGCCTACCGAGTCCAGGAAGCAGCGCGTTAGCGCTCTCGGCTACCCTGGAGGGGTTCAAATGGCTCTAGGCACTATGGGACTTAACATGTGAGGTCATCAGTCCCCTGGACTTAGAACTATGTAAACCTACCTAACCTAAGGACATCACACACATACATGCCCGAGGCAGGATTCGAACCTGCAACCGTAGCGGTCGCACGGTTCCAGACTGAAGCGCCTAGAACCGCTCGGCTACAACGGTCGGTTCGCAACTGGGCTTTGGTATCGTGGACACTGCCACTGGGTCGGAAGTGAAGTCCGAGCTGTTTCTACACATGATCTGTAGGGGACACATCTGCGAATCTTGCTGGCCACGTGACTACCTCAACGCCATACAATTCATGACGACTCATGCCAACTGTGGTTGTCGACTGTCCTGCCACACTTCCCTCAATCACTAGACAGCCTACGGACCACACACAGTAATATGTGACACAAATCTGGGCTTGATACGACTCGAGATTCCTGAGAAAAGGGATCTTAACAATCGGACAGGTAGACAGACGGACAGACAGACAACAAAGAGGTCCTATAAAGGTTCCACTTTTACAAATTGAGGCACTGAAACGTAAAAAGAACGCAGTATCATAGTATACAATTTCTAAGGGTCAAATCTAGAATCGGTCACATCTGGAATCGGTCGATTCACACAAATACCTGTGGTGCAAGAGTCTGTAGGGATATGAAATGGGACAATGGCGTAGCCTTAATTGCAGGTAAGGTTGGTGGCTGCATGCACAAGAACGTTGTTCAGAAAAATAGTCATCCTTTTTTTGTAATTAAACTGCACAGCATTCAAATGAAAAACTGTGTGTGAGACAAGAAGATTTCAAGATTCTGAAATTCGTAAAAGTTTCCGAAAATTTTAAAGAAATCTTTCATTTGGATCGTGTATGACGGTTTCAGGTAATATAGGCTAAACCGTGCGAAGCCAATTCCCTTTCTATTATGAAACTGGATTTTAAAGCTACGCGTGTGCCGATTAAAACGACAACGTACATTTAGCCCCGCCAATTCAAACAATAATCCGCTTGTAATTTCCTGGCATTAACGCTACCCTGTTGCGACTAGCATGGCGGAGTAACTGATATTGAAAAATTACAGAGCTGTTATTCAGATAGAGGACCTGTGCTGTGAGAAAGCTGAGTCAAGCTGCCCCTTGTATTTGGGACTCTATGTTCCGTGTTAATCATTGAAGATGACATGACTTACTTCCTACATACCGTCTTGCACAATCTTGTGTCCGCATCTAAGTTCAAGGAACATTCCGCTTCAATAAATCTTTCCGTGCACAATATCTTTCATAACATTCACTTGCATTAACTACAACGAGAATCTGTAATCACGCTTCAGACGTCACATATTGTTATATTCAGTCATAGATTGAATGAAATATATCACCTGGCACGTAGTTAGTTACACTTAATTAATATTTTTCATTTACGCACATCAGTATTCCGTAAATCGCACCTTCTGTGCGCAATATTTATCAGCGTCGATGACAAATTTTAAAATTCCTGTGAGAAACATTAATTCTAATATTGGGATGGTCTTCTCAATCTACCGGTTGATGTGTTAGTGCTCCGCATTTCTTCGCACGAGGTGTTTGTGTTCATCTTGGTAACTCAAGTCGAATATCGCCCTCGGCAAGTGTTTCAGATGTTCAATGCAGCAGGATGTTCCAAACCTCGTATTACATGGGAATGAAGCCCAATGCTTCTTGACGGAGCGTAGGGGAACGATGCGGGAGACCCGCACCGCCGTACTAGGCAAGGTCCTAGTGGAGGTGGTTTGCCGTTGCCTCCCCCCGACCGTAACGGGGATGAATGATGATGAATAACACGACACAGCAACACCCAGTAATCTCGGGGCAAGTGAAAATCCCTAATCCCGCCGGAAATCGAACCCGGGACCCTGTGCTCGGGAAGCGAGAACGCTACCGCTAGACCACGAGCTGAGGACTCCTGTTAAATAGTTCCGGATATTGAATAACGGATGTACGATTAGCAATGAATTAAAACATGGGAATGCGTGATCGGAAATGCTCCTCATACATTTCCAGCTAGAAACCGCGAGCCACCGCTCGATGGTGGACGGTACTTCTGACAACACTGTCCTTTCCTCCTTTCCTCTTCAGTTCACTAATTGTGCGTGGTAAGAAAGACTGTCTGTAAGATTCGGTATTAGCTGTAATTTGTCTAATTTTCTCATCGTGGCTATTTCGTGGGGTGTATAGGGGAGATGTAATCTGCTGCCCGAGTCTTCGTAGAATTTCGATAGTAAATCGCGCTGCGATCACAACGCTTCTCTTGAAGCGCCTGCTACTGGTCTGTGATGAGTGTCTCCGTAATGCCCCTGCGCTTGCTAAACGAATCTGTGAGTAAACGCAAGGTCTTTTTTGGGATTCCTTATAAATCGCAATCGATAAGGGTCCCGGACTGACGAGTAATACTGAAGGATCGGTCGAATGAGTGTTTTATAAGCGATTTTATTTCGTCGACGTATTACATTTCGTTAGGAATTTCTAATGAATCTCCGTCTAGCATTTGCGTGTTATTTTCGTCAAGTCATTTAAATTTATTTTTTAAATAAACATACCACTATTTGATTGTATTCGTGTTTCCTTAATTACGGCTCAGGTTTCGGACTTTTATGGGATTTTCAAGTGATTGAGTTTATGTCATTGCAGGACATCAATCTCAAAGTTGGTTATGTCCTGCAATATATGTTAATGACTTAAAGTCAGTCACTTGAAAATGGCATAGAAGGCCGAAACCTGGGTCGCAGTTAAATAAACAACAATACAGTCAGTTCATTTAAAAATTAATGTATGACTGTTGCTCAGCAACATCAAAAACTGTTTACATTCCAGTTTAGGTTCCTCGTATCGAATGCTCGTAAATATTATACCGTTGTCACTATTTCCCGCTAACGTGGCCTGGTTTTTTTTCCTACCATGTTATAGAAAGGAGTGTAGCACCCAGAAGACACTGTCCATCGGAGAGAATTTAAATAAGACTTACAATTCTCTGTGACAGGTAGTGTGGCCGCCTGAATGTATTATTGTTGTTACCACGACTGGCGAAATGTGTAAGGTGCACTGAGTCAGACGTTGAGTGATCATTGCCAAAGACACAAAGTTTGAAAGGAACCTCATTGTTGGTGTCCATCTGGCCCGATGGTCGAATCGAGCAATATCTACATTTGTGGGGCATTTGGATGTGACAGTGGCCCGACGTTGGACAGCGTGGGAACATTAGGGCAGGCATACCCGTCGTCAAGGTTTCAAAAATGTTCAATTGTGTGTGAAATCTTATGGTACTTAACTGCTAAGGTCATCAGTTCCTAAGCTTACACACTACTTAACCTAAATTATCCCAAGGACAAACACACACACACCCATGCCCGAGGGAGGACTCGAACCTCCGCGAGGACCAGCCGCACAGTCCATGACTGTAGCGCCTTACACCGCTCGAGTAGTTCATTGTATAGAAGTGAACTGTAAACTGTGGGACAGCCGGAAAAGAAGAGGATCGAAGTGTTTGAAATGTGGTGCTGCAGAAGAATGTTGATAAATAGGTGAACTGGTAACTTCAGAAATGACGAAGACCTCCATAGAATCCGTGAAGAAAGGAACATATGGAGATCACTGACAAGAAGAAGGGACGAGATGATCGAACATGTGTTAAAGACGTCAGGGAATAACTTCCACGGTAATAGAGGAATCTGTAGAGGATAAAAACTGTAGGGAAAGGCGAGATCAAACTATACTGGGGTGACAAACGTCGAGAGTTATCTCCTAATATCGTTTCGGACCTCCTTTCGTGCGGCACAGTGCAGATACTCAACGTGGCGTAGACTCAACAAGCCGTTGAAGCCCCTGCAGAAACGTTGAGCCATGCTGCCTCCGTACCCGTCCATAATTACGAAAGCGTTGCCGGTGCAGAATTCTGTGTACCTACTGATCTCTCGGTTAGGTAACATAAATGTTCGATGTGAGTCGTGGGTGATTTGGATGGCCAAATGGGTTGCTCGACATGTCCAGAATGTTCTCCAAACCAATCGCAAACAGTTGTGGCTCGGTGACACGGCGCATTATCGCCCATAAAAAAATCCATCGTTAAAATAGCAACAAACGGCCTCCAAGTAGCTGAACATAATCATTTCCAGTCAATGATCGGTTCAATTGGACCAAAGGACCCAGTCCGTTCCATGTGAACACAGCCTTCACCATAATGGAGCCACCACCAACCTCCACAGTGCCTTGTTGACAACTTGGGTCATTGGCTTCGTGGGATCTACGCCACGTTAGAATCCTAGAAACAGCTCTTACCAAAGACACACACACACACCCATGCCCGAGGGAGGACTCGAACCTCCTCCCGGATCAACCGCACAGTCCATGACTGCAGCGCCTGAGACCGCTCGCCTAATCCCGCGCGGCTGAAGTTTTCAGTCGGTCTCGTCTCCCCAACACAAGGGAAGATCGTCGTACTGTGAACTAAGCAAATCGTAATGTTTTCACATGTACGCCTGCCGTCCGAATACAAGCATTGGCCCCGTACATTTTGTGTCATCCCGCATCATTGTTCGGACGCTAGCAGCAGCTGGTCTACAGAATTACCGTCCCAGACGTAGGCTGTCGTTAGCACCAAGCGCCTGAGTTTAGAGTGATGCATCACTGAGACAGGGACAACAGAACACAAAATCCTCAGCAAAATATTTGAAGGAGTACTACGATATTGTATATGGATGAAGAGACCAACCAAAGAATTACATGAACACACAAACAGGCCCACAGACTTGATCAGGAAATGCCAACTAACGCTGTATGGACACAAGCGTAGAATGAACGATAACGGACTCATAAAGAAGATTTTTGATGTAATAAACTTATCAATCAAAAATTCCAGTTGGTTTCAAGAAATAGAAGAACACCTAAAACAAGCAGGAGCCACTAGAGAAATGATACATGAAGAGACAAACTCAGAAACAAAATTATGGAGATGAAATTTGAAGTAAAAGAAAGGAAGAAAACATTGCGAGCATAGGAAACAGGAGCAAAGGAAACAGCACAACAGAGACCGAAGAGGTTTTAATAAATAAAAATGAAGAATGAAACAAGAATAATTGAGTACTCATGCAATACTCAAGTCAAACACCGTCTCAAAAGCAAAAATTTGTAATAACAATTCCTCCGGGTAGTGTTACAGACTCTCTGCTGTTCCTTATCTATACAAACGATTTAGGAGCACTCTCAGCAGCCGTCTTAGGTTGTTTGCAAATTATGCCGTCAGTAATCGTCTAGTACGGTCATCGGAACATCAAAATAAATTACAAAACGATTTAGGGAAGATAGCTGTATGCTGCAAAAACTGACTATAAATAATGAAAACTGTGAAGTCATGCACATGTGTGGTAAAAGCATTCTCTTAAAATTCCGTTTCACAATCAATCAGTCAATTCCAAAGGCCGTAAATTTAACTAAATACCTAGGAATTACCATTGAACAACTTAAATTGGAAAGAACACACAGAAAATGTTGTAGGGAACGCAAACCAAAGACTGCGTTTTATTGGCAGAACATTCAGAAAATGTAACGTATCTGCTAAAGAGAGTCCCTACACTACGCTTGTCCATCCTCCTTTGGAGTACTGTTGCGCGGTGTGGAATCCTTACCAGATAGGATTATCTGGGTACATCGAGAAAATAAGTTCAAAGAACGGCAGCACGTTTTATATCATCGCGAAATAGGGGTGAGAGTGTCACGAACATGATACAGGATTTGAGGTGGACACCACTAAAACAAAGGCGTTTTTAGTTGTGGCTGAATCTTCTCACAAAATTTCAATTTACATATTTCTCCTTCGAATGCGAAAATATTTTGTTGACGCCGACCTACAACAGGAGAAACGATCATCACAATTAAACAAGGAAAATCAAAGCTCACAGTGAAAGATTTAGGTGTTCGTTTTTTCCGCACGCTGTTCGAGAGTGGAGTAATAGAGAATTATTGTGAAGATGGTTCGATGAATATACTGCCAGGTACGTAAGTGTGATTTGCGGAGTATAGACGTAGGTATACCACATTATGGAAATCACTCCATTAGAGGTGAGTTCCTATACGTATTTTATACCAACTGGAGCTCGACCACAAAGTTATTGTAACGCAAATACTGGATGGCCAAAATGAAACTGGCTTGGAGAAAATGCCATACCCCTTAAGAAAAGCAACCCAGTTTATGTCATCCACACCTGGGCGAACAGGTTGCCTATTTTAACGTGCAAGAAACATTTTCGAGACCATTTTCTGCGCGTTGTGTGAGTATGAACCGCAGACATCGAGCAATACCACTGTGGCAGGGGGCAAGGTGCGCACTCGCCGAGAAAGGACGTAGCGTCGGCATCTCTCGCTGGGGAACTGGATTTAAAGCGGCGTGGCGCGCACAGATGCGGCTGGGGGAACCCCGCGGAGCAGGCTGTGAGTATAGGGTGGGGGGCGGGATTTAGTGCGCACCTAGGCAGCTAGGCGCCGCTAGTTGCGCGCCCCGCCACCCCCACCGGGTTTTTAGTGTCGCCCGCCTCCCCTGCTGCGCCGAGTCGCTGCCTGGCCCGCCGACGTCGTCCTCAGAGTCGCCGTTTTTCCTTTTTTGTTGCCCCCTCCCCTCCCCTCCTTCCCTCCCCTCCCCTATCTCCTAGCGGTCTTCCTGTTCACTCCCGCGACCCTACAGGAAATTCGATTTCCGCGAACTGAACTCCCTTCCAGCTGTTATATATAACGCCTCCGTGCCGATTTAGTCTCTGTTACTGAGACTAATCGAATACCAGTGGATTATCTGTTTACGTGTTCTCCGGTCCGTTGACTTCTCTCTCTTTATTTATTTCTTTTTCTTTCTTCAAGGAGTCTTCGATTTTTAGATTCGTTTTATCTTTCGCTGCCTCTCTACGGCACCCTTGTGTTCGTATGAGCCTGCGTAAATACGTGTGCGTGACTGAGAGAATGGAGACACACACACACACACACACACACACACACACACACACACAGAGAGAGAGAGAGAGAGAGAGAGAGAGAGAGAGACTCAGGAACAGACTGTTCCTGTAGCCAGGGAACAGCCGTTCTTTGTTGTATTTTGATTTCTTCCTGCGAATAGTGTATTTCTTCGGGCATCGCAGTTTTACGCTTGTGGCAAATAAAAAATTAACGTCTTCCAAGACGTGTAGGAGGAACATGGTATTCGCCTGGGACGATGGTACACAGCCGTAAAGGAAATAGTTCAGAATATTGTACTGTAGACATCCAGGGATTTGCTGAAAAACACAAGCTCATACACACACACACACACACACACACACACACACACACAGCGTGAAAACCTTCGTGAATACCTGTTGCGGAAACGATACAGCTGTGATGATCGCAGACGGTGTTCAAACTGCCGAGTGGCGAAGAATGTTGTTGAGATGTTCCTGACCACCTACGGATTTCTTTTCCTGGTGTAGATGTGTACAAAACACCGACAGACTTCCAAGAGGAGGTGGTTGCCCGTTTGGCTGAAACTTCCGCCATTATTCGTTTTACATCTGGTTGTTCGGGACATATTACTCATTAGGACCCAGGCTAAAGATGTGAATTAATGTGAGCGGAGGATATTTTCAATAACATCTTGCTCCATGAAATGAGAACTGAAAGCCACTCGACATTTTTGTCATGCGAAATTCATAATGTACACGAGTAATTCTCGACAAGCTCTATATATTTTCTCTTTCCCATTTACCTGCAAGGTTTCTTTTATGTCCTCTCTTGTCCATCGAAATATGTCATACTGGCTGAAATCATGTACATAGAAACGTAGAAGCATGGTTCAGCTAACCCCTGTCTTTGGTTGGAGTTCAGTAGCATTTTCTGGGCAAAGTCTTAATAAAATACATTACATATCGCGTCACATTGTACGAGGCCTATTCGTTTCTTAAGATCCGATCTGTCGCGAAATGGAAAGCACAGTAGAAAGCCTACGAAGCTTCGTAAAGATGTGTTGGGCAGTGTCTCTAGTATGCCCGTCGATCGCGTCAGATCTTTCAGTTCTGAGTGAACAGAGGACGACAAATGCCTGGAAAGTAGTGTCTCCCGCGAAGTATGAGTGTCTACTGAGAGATTTCGCCTGGTTTCATGCATCCCACATAACGTAACTGTCATGCATTTCCTTCTTCATGACAAATCTCGGCCGCACACTGCAGGGTTAATAAAGACGAGCCGCAGCTTTTTTCGATGGGAAATGTTTCATAACCCACCGTTCTGTCCGGACTTCCTCTGAATTTCAGCTCCGCTCCCATGAACCACTGGCTCTGAAGACAATAATAGGGCACAGACAACGAACTGTTGACCAGCGTAGAGAACTGGCGGTATTTGAAAATTGGTACGACGCTACGATAAATTAAGTCGGAGCGTCAACAACGCAGAGGATTAGTTGGAAGGTGTAGCTAACTGTTGCAAGTAAAATATTTTTGGTTTCCACCGTGGTTTCCATTTGCAACCAACCGGAGCTTAATATACTAACAGCCCTCGTACTTCGCATTTTTTAATCAATAACTATGCCATCCATTATGTAACGTAACTTGTAGAAAGGAAATGAAACTTGGTGGCAGATTTAAAATACGTGCCGGACCGACATTCGAACTCGGAACCTTGCCTTTCGCGGGGGGCTATCCAAGCACGACTCACTAACATCCACCTCCCCCTCACAGCTCAACTTTCCTCAGTACCTCATTTCGAGCCTTCCGAACAAAACTTCCCGTGAGATTAAAACTGTGTGCCGGTTGAAACTCGAACTCAGAACCTCGATTCCCGCAGGCAACGCTCTCATCGATTGAGGTATTTGTCTTTTTCACTAAAAGACTTATGTTATGCAGGCATACCATTAAATACACCTTTCAAATTATTAATTTTAAGCAAAGAATTAAAAAAGGAACAATAATTCTACTTTTAGTATGAACAAGAATATGATTTTTTAGCAACAAAAACTGATTTTGCTTCGTGAAGAACTTTTTTCTCTGCGCTATGTTGATATATTCTTTGAACTGGTTTAAAATGTATATTAGAGAAATTAAACGACAAAATGCAACAATTCCATTTGCTGCACCGCGAGCTTCTCAGTAGCCAGGGTGACAGGGCCCGCCACCGAAAGCTGCAGCACTCCGTAGAGGTGGTGGGCCTCCCGTACCTCCTTGAGGGACTGAGAATTCCATTCCTCTACACAGAGCATCACGTGGTCCGCTAGCCATGACTACACCACCATCTCCGCAACCTAGTGAAAATGTTCCACATCCACAAAATTGGGGTGGTCCACCCTCTCTGCCATGCTTACTATCTGGCATTCCTCCTGCCTTTTGTTTCTTCGTCACTAAAGCCGTCATATTATTGGGCAGAGTAGTAATGACGGTAATCCTGTGGATTTTTCATACTTTTGATTTCAGAGGATTTCAAGAGTTCTATTATTTCACAAATTGAATCTGTGTATGTGCCTGGTTTTCCTTATATCTGGCACATTCTGACAGTACTTTTTGGGAAGCACTTCGAGAAAATCTTTATCCTCGCACCAATTTCCTCCACGAGTTCCTTTATCTTGAATCCAGGTGTGCTAGTTATGTAGCTCTGCTTGGTTCTGATGAACAAACAAGAGCAGGTCCACATCATCATCCGCGGGAAACAACTCAGTATGAACGTGACTCGCCTAAGGTGAACGTTTTCTGTGCCATTTCAGCCAATAAAGTTTTTGGTCCCTTTTTCTTCGAAGGTGCTACTGTAACTGGACTACAGTATTTGGAGATGTTCGAGAATTGGCTGTTCCCTCAGCTCGAACAAGAAGCACAACAATTCATATTTCAACAGGATGGAGCGCCACCACATTGGCACTTATCTGTCCGTAACTACCTGAACGTCAACTACCCGAGGCGATGGATCGGCCGCCAGGCAGCCCGTGACAGAGCACTTCATCACTGGCCTCCAAGCAGCCCTGATCTTACCCCCTGCGATTTTTTCTTATGTGGGTATGTTAAGGATATGGTGTTTCGGCCACCTCTCCCAGCCACCATTGATGATTTGAAACGAGAAATAACAGCAGCTATCGAAACTGTTACGCCTGATATGCTACAGAGAGTGTGGAACGAGTTGGAGTATCGGGTTGATATTGCTCGAGTGTCTGGAGGGGGCCATATTGAACATCTCTGAACTTGTTTTTGAGTGAAAAAAAGCCTTTTTAAATACTCTTTGTAATGATGTATAACAGAAGGTTATATTATGTTTCTTTCATTAAATACACATTTTTAAAGTTGTGGTATTCTTTTTGAATCACCCTGTATTATAACCTGTGGCAGGATAATGTGTCATATAATATTTGGGACAACTTGACCAACCACGTTTAGTACTGTGTGCTTAGCTGAGCTTAGGACAGTCAGGGACTGTAATTAGGGCTTTCTGTTTATTCATTACAGTGGTAATATTATGACGTCCTATCGCAGTTGTAGAATCCGCACTCATACTGGGAGTCAGAAGCCACACTGCTGTGTCGTCCTCACCAAGGGACCACCTACAATGACGAGCCCCGTAGGAACGTAACCACGAGAAGGAATCGTCTTGCCGAAGGAAGAACAAGTTAATCTTCGTAAGAGCCACGCCTGTTCCAAAACACGAAAACGAAATAGCAGTGCCTGTGTTATTAACAAGTACAATGCAATGTTTCTTCGAACATGCATGCATCTCCGAAGGAAAATTGCTTCGTACTTGTTAATAACACAGGCACTGCTACTTACTATTTATTCGCTAATACCAGACCCTCAACTCCAAATAAACAAGGTGTTCGGAAATTCCCTCTACAGACTTTTAGGGCTTGTAGTGAGTACATAACGTTTTGAACAGGAGCCCATGTTTGGAAACGTATAGTTTTCGTTCTGTGTCGGTTTTAGGACAGGTGTGTAACGCGTCCACGTCTGCTGAGGGAAAGAGAAAGGACTCAGAGTTGCTGTCCTGATATGAAGTAGGGTAGACAGGATGACGTGTTCTACGTCAGACGGTCACCTTATATCACTTACCGCCTGTCTTGCAAAGTTTTATTTACGAGGCTCCTGTAGAGACAGAGGAAGATCTGCTGGCCCGAGTTCAGGTCGCTGCACTAGACACTAAAGAGACACCAGGTGGGATGAAGAGAGTGTACCAGAACATGCTTCGTAGGTACAATGTCTGCAAAAACGTTGACGCTCACCACATCGAGTCGCTGTTGTAATGCATCAGTAACGTTCTGTATGTACGGCAGCTGCATTCTTTATTGTTTTGGAGTAATATGAAAACATATTGTTGAAGCGTTAATACACATAATATGCGTAAGTCATGTTTCCTTTCGAACTGGTACGTAACAATTCTACTACGTCACGCCTAATTCAATTCCTCAAGCATAAGTAGACGAGTTAAACATCTCCGTTGCAACCGTCTTAGAACGGAAGCGCTACTTTTACGGACATGCGTTCGTATTCAAAGGATCATCACGTACTCACTCTCCTTCTACAAGTCCTAGAAGTTTGGAGCGGGAATTTCAGAACACCCTGTATGTCCTTCCGGGACGGGAACGTAAGTAACGCACGAGTGCAGGTTTGACACATGACGTCATACAGAAGTTTGGGTCTCGCCGAAATCTGTGCACTGATAGCCGAAGCGGTTAAGGCGACCGCTCGCGTAAAGCGGGAAATTGAGGATCGAATCCCGGCCCGACGGAAATTTTCAGTGTCGTCAATCCAGTATACTGCCGATGGTGGTTCACATTCGCAATCGCGAGTACATTTCCTGTGTCTTCTAGAAGAGACTATCGGCACGTACACACTCAATAGAAGATGCAGAGTGGAAAGTTCATCAGGGGTGGGTAGAGATTGTAAACCCAACACAAACCGCTGCTGCTTTATTCTTGCTCGTTGTTTCTACATCTACATCTACATCCATACTCCGAAAGCCACCTGACGGTGTGTGGCGGAGAGTACCTTGAGTACCTCTATCGGTTCTCCCTTCTATTCCAGTCTCGTATTGTTCGTGGAAAGAAAGATTGTCGATATGCTTCTGTGTGGGCTCTAAACACTCTGATTTTATCCTCATGGTCTCTTCGCGAGATATACGTAGGAGGGAGCAATATACTGCTTGACTCTTCGGTGAAGGTATGTTCTCGAAACTTCAACAAAAGCCCCTACCGAGCTACTGAGCGTCTCTCCTGCAGAGTCTTCCACTGGAGTTTATCGTCTCCGTAAAGCTTTCGCGATTACTAAATGATCCTGTAACGAAGCGCGCTTCTCTCCGTTGGATCTTCTCTATCTCTTCTATCAACCCTATCTGGTACGGATCCCACACTGCTGAGCAGTATTCAAGCAGTGGGCGAACAAGCATACCGTAACCTACTTCCTTTGTTTTCGGATTGCATTTCCTTAGGATTCTTCCAATGAATCTCAGTCTGGCATCTGCTTTACCGACGATCAACTTTATATGTCATTCCATTTTAAATCACTCCTAATGCCTACTCCCAGATAATTTATGGAATTAACTGCTTCCAGTTGCTGACCTGCTATATTGTAGCTAAATGATAAGAGATCTTTCTTTCTATGTATTCGCAGCACATTACACTTGTCTACATTGAGATTCAATTGCCATTCCCTGCACAATGCGTCAATTCGCTGCAGATCCTCCTGCATTTCAGTACAATTTTCCATTGTTACAACCTCTCGATACACCACAGCATCATCTGCAAAAAGCCTCAGTGAACTTCCGATGTCATGCACAAGGTCATTTATGTATATTGTGAATAGCAACGGTCCTATGACACTCCCCTGCGGCACACCTGAAATCACTCTTACTTCGGAAGACTTCTCTCCATTGAGAATGACATGCTGCGTTCTGTTATCTAGGAACTCTTCAATCCAATCACACAATTGGTCTGATAGTTCATATGCTCTTACTTTGTTCATTAAACGACTGTGGGGAACTGTATCGAACGCCTTGCGGAAGTCAAGAAACACGGCATCTACCTGGGAACCCGTGTCTTTGGCCCTCTGAGTCTCGTGGACGAATAGCGCGAGCTGGGTTTCACACGACCGTCTGTTTCGAAACCCATGCTGATTCCCGCAGAGTAGATTTCTAGTCTCCAGAAAAGTCATTATACTCGAACATAGTACGTGTTCCAAATTTCTGCAAGGTGCCAATATGCCCACTAATGGTGACCAAACGCGTCGTAGCTATTTGTACAGAACTGCTACACACGGAAGAAGGGCGAGATTAGGTTGAGACTAGGAGGTGAGGCCGTGTCGCGCTGAGATACTGCGGCGCCCACCTGTCCCGCTAAACAGGCGCGGGCCGGCGGACAATGGGATTATGCCGGCGAGGCGCGCGACAATGGCCGGCCTGATTTAAGTCCGCGGCGCCCATTGTCGCCGCTACAGTGTCCGGGCGACAATACGCGCGCGACTCTAATGAAATAATTCAATCAGCCGCCGCGATAAGGCCGTGCTGAGCCAGAGGCGGCGGACTGGACGGCGCGCTGCAGGCCGGGCCGGGGCTCCGTAATTAGCGCGGGACCCGCCACCGGAAAATTGCCGCGCCCGGCGTCGCTAAGTGCAGCGGCGGCGTCAAGTGTCGCCCTTTGTGGCGCTGATCTACACGACTGCGGACGGGGTCAGCTGCAGGCAGGAGGCGGCTATCTGCTCTGCATCTACAGCCCGACTCCGTAAACCAGTGTGTGTGGCGTCGTCTCCATATTGTAGCCTACATGTTCCATTCAGCCCCTTCCTGTTCCGTTCGTGGATGGTACTTGCGACGGAAGGCTGGCGATATACGAGGGTAGCTATAAAGTATTAAGTATCTCCTCGAAAAAAAATAACTTTACATAATTTTTGTTTGTTTGCAAGTAAATTTTTGCAGCCGTGATGCCACACTCTCTAGAGACGGCTGAACTTATTACGCTACTGGCCATTAAAATTGCTACACCACGCAGATGACGTGCTACAGACGCGAAATTTTACCGACAGGAAGAAGATGCTGTGATATGCAAATTATTAGCTTTTCTGATAATTCACACAAGATTGGCGCCGGTGGCGACACTTACAACGCGCTGACATCAGGAAAGTTTCCAACCGATTTCTCATACACGAACAGCAGTTGACCGGCGTTGCCTGGTGGAACGTTGTTGTGATGCCTCGCGTAAGGAGGAGAAATGCGTACCATCACGTTTCCGACTTTGATGAAGGTCGTATTGGAGCCTATCCCGATTGCGGTTTATCGTATCGCGACATTGCTGCTCGTGTTGGTCGAGATCCAGTGACTGTTAGCAGAACATGGAATCGGTGGCTTCAGGAGGGTAATACGGGACACCGTGCTGGATCCCAATGGTCTCGTATCACTAGCAGGCGAGATGACAGGCATCTTATCCGCATGGCTGTAACGGATAGTGCAACCAAGTCTCGATCCCTGAGCCAACAGATGGGGACGTTTGCAAGATAACAACCATCTGCACGAACAGTTCGACGACGTTTGCGGCAGCAGACTATCAGCTCGGAGACCATGGCTGCGGTTACACTTGACGCTGCATCACAGACAGGAGCGCCTGCGGTGGTGTACTCAACGACGAACCTGGGTGCACGAATGGCAATACATCATTTTTTCGGATGAATCCAGGTTCTGTTTAGAGCAACATGATGGTCGCATCCGTGTTTGGCGACATCGCGGTGAACACACACTGAAAGCGAGAATTCGTCATCACTAAACTGGCGTATCACCCGGCGTGATGGTATGGGGTGCCACTGGTTACACGTCTCGATCACCTCTTGTTCGCATTGACGGCACTTTGAACAGTGGTCGTTACATTCCAGATGTGTTACGACCCGTGGCTTTACCCGTCATTCGATCCCTGCGAAACTCTACATTTCAGCAGGATAATGGTTCAAATGGCTCTGAGCACTATGGGACTCAACTGCTGAGGTCGTTAGTCCCCTAGAACTTAGAACTAGTTAAACCTAACTAACCTAAGGACATCACAAACATCCATGCCCGAGGCAGGATTCGAACCTGCGACCGTAGCGGTCTTGCGGTTCCAGACTGCAGCGCCTTTAACCGCACGGCCACTTCGGCCGGCAGCAGGACAATGTATGACCGCATGTTGGAGGTCCTGTACGGGCCTTTCTGGATACAGAAAATGTTCGACTGCTGTCCTGGCCAGCACATTCTCCAGATCTCTCACCAATTGAAAACGTCTAGTCAATGGTGGCCGAGCAACTGGCTCGTCACAATACGCCAGTCACTACTCTTGATGAACTGTGGTATCGTGTTGAAGCTTCATGGGCAGGTGTACCTGTACACTCCATCCAAGCTCTGTTTGACTCAATGTTCAGGCGTATCAAGGCCGTTATTACGGCCAGAGGTGGTTGTTCGGGGCACTGATTTCTAAGGATCTATGCACCTATATTGCGTGAAAATGTAATCACGTCAGCTCTAGTATAATATATTTGTCCAATGAATACCCGTTTATCATCTGCATTTCTTTTTGGTGTAGCAATTTAAATGGCCAGTAGTGTATATACTGAATAATCAACGTAATTAAAGCATATGTAGCCTTTGAGACCAGAAATAACCGGAAAAAAATGTAACACCATCAAGGACAAGATTATTTTATTGACAAGCGATGTGACACATAGCACATCATTGCTGGAGTACAAGATAACGAATTGAAACCAAATTAAGTACACATGTCGCGCTAAAGGGTGTCCAAACATTAGCATCAATAAACAGTGTACCTCCCGTCTGGGGGAAAAGCAAGCGTATATTCTCGAATGCAAACTATCGCAAACATGTCGAATGGCATCATGTGATAGATTGTCCCTAGCTTCACCACTTAGCGGCTGTTGCAGGCTCTAGAGAGCGAGTAAGTTCCCGCTTCACCATGTGCCACATGTGTTCAGTTGGCCAGAGTTCTGCTGATTTTGCTGGGCAGGACAGTTGTACACCGCAAAGAGCACTTTGCGTCACAACATATGTATGTGGCCATGCATTGTCCTGCTGAAGAAGTACACCACATTCCAGTCGAATAAATGTCAGTTTTTTGGAAATTTGTGGTAAGTGCCTATGGGACCAAACTGCTGAAGCCACTTTTCCCTAGGCTTACACACTACTTAATCTATCTTATACTAACTTACGCTAAAGACAACACACACACACCCACGCCCGAAGGGGACTCGAACCTCCAATGGGAGGAGCCGCGCGAACCGTGGGAAGGCGTCCCAGACCGCGCGGCTACCTCGTGTGGCTTAATGGCAGGAACACGGAAATAAGAGCCTGGGAAATGCAGCTTGAATTCGTTCCTTTGTCCTGCAGGACTGCCAGATGTGATAGCGAGTTGTAACTTACTGCCCCGCCCACCATTTAGCCTTACTTGGGACCTGTGTTTCGTGGCAGAATGCACTTCAGAATTGGCATCTCAGCAGATCTACGCCGTACATGTATACGCCCATAACTCGCTTACGGACAGGACCTACTCTCATCAATGAAGAAAATGTAGTGCCATTACACTCTCCAGTCGAATCTTTCACGCCATCAGAGAAGCCGAGCTTGTTAGTGTCAGTGGTAGCCTACGCGTTCTTGATTATTTATTTATTTGTTAACATTATATGGTGGCCCACCACCTTGGTAACTATAGTGGGTCGATTGTTACTGCAAACTAGACTATTTTCAGAATTTTAGTCTTTCCTTGTTTTTTAAATAATTAAGCTGTTAATTAAAAAAGACAAAAAACACAAGATACGTAAAGTACAATTGGAAAAAGTTACTATATTCTTAAGGGGAGCCGGAGGTGGTCAAATCCAAAAAATTACGATTTTTTTTTTTTTTTTTTTTTTTTTTTTTTTTTTTTTTTTTTTTTTTTTTGCTACTGAAAATTAATTGGAACATTCCTCTTTAATGTAAACTTTGAATTATTGTTCTACTCACCCTAGAAGTGGAGTTATTACCATTTTTCCCCACGCCTGCAGAGGAAATGGGCGGCCGCTGAATGCATCTAACACCCTCTCATGACTTCCTGGCGAACTGCTTGGGATTTTCTCGGCCTGTTACGCATACAGCTCCTTATGTTACGCATACAGCGAGTGTGCAAGGGTTGTAGTAGAAACGTTGGAATGCATTGGGCATGTGCAAAAGCGTATGGGTGCACGGCTTCGAAGGCTCAAACAAACTTTGGGTTCAAGTAAGCTCAGTGATGGAAAGACAATAGAAGGGAGAGGCAGGCTTACTGATGAGGTGATTGAACGTCTACAGAGATGCTATGGGTATGCTATAAGGCAAAATACTAGTAATTTTAGTGACATGCGAAAAGCCGTGTGGGCATTGTTCCTTCATACTGCCTCTTCCAATGAATACCCTCAACACAGCCTGTGCCCAAAAGATTCCTGGTGCAAATATAATGCAAAAAAGGACTATGATCACAAACATGGTTTGCCAGCAGCTGTGATAAATGCAATAAAACCAATTTTTCATGACTTAGCACAGCCAGAATTGTTACACAAATGTCTACACGGAAAGACGCAGAATCCTAATGAGAGCGTAAACAATTTGATATGGAAAGTGAGTCCTAAAAGGGTGTTTGTAAGCATAAAAACACTGCACTTTGGCATTTATGATGCAATAGCAACCTACAACCAAGGGAACAGTGTGAAGTGTGAAGTTCTGAAGGCATTAGGATTTACGGCTGGGGTGAACACTGTACGAGCACTAAGAAATATTGACAGAGAAAGGATAAGAGGAGCAGGAAGAAGAGAAAGGCATATGAAGTATGATGGAACAACAGGCCAGAAAAGATGACAGAAGAGGAAGCTTTTGGAAGATGAAGAAGAAGACCCTGATAATCCATCCTATAGTGCACGAATGTATTGAGAAACTTTGATAGCCATTTCCCGTAAATTAGAATTTTTCGAATATAAGGAACATTTTCTCAAAATCCACTCAAGCTAGAGAGATGAAATTTTTATACAGCACTCCTAGTGGTCAAACTTACATTGTAACACAGCCATTTGGCAATATGTTCAGTAGTTTCATTTCAGTTTAATTATAAAGCAATTATTTGTAAAAAAATTTGGGTCATTAATTAAAAAAATAATTGGAAGGAAACTAGAAAAGATACTCCAAAATCCCTCTGTCATAACTGCAATACTAAACCACTCTATATGTAAAAAAAATTCAAATTTTTCTATTTGGTAGTTTATTCATAAATGTTCCTCAAACTTAGTGATTTTAACATGGGCAGCATAGGCACCTCCGGCTCCCCTTAAGAAAAAAATAATACACGAAAGGAAAGATTTAGGTAGCAAAAGAGACCCCTTTACCTAGCTATTTCCAGTGGGAAGGCTTCGGTAAACACTTCGAGGCTATCTTACCTCAATTGGTGTATTCTATGCTACTATAGCTACTACCATATGTTTTTATATTGTGATACTGACTCTACGCCATTTGCATGATGCAAGCAGACAGTTCTCAAGTATCCTTGGTGACACATCAGGTGCTAACACGTGCCCAGATTTCTCCCTGGATTAGCATCGGTTGGCCACCGCTGCTGACACAATGCATCGATCTTGACGTGTGTCTCTACTATACGGACGCGCAAAACCAGGTCTGGGGGGGGGGGGGGGGGAGAGCGAATGTTCCACAGACCTCTGACGCATTGTTCTCAACATGTGCAGCAATCCGTCGATACGTCTCTCTGGCTTCTCTAGGGTCTACAAAGCGCCGCAATTCAAGTGGCTCAAGTTGTTTAACAGGAGTATTTACTCGTCAGCGAGACATGTTGTGCCCTAGGACGAATTCTGCAAACAGCGTCCGCCTCTAAACTCAGCATAGTTACTGCCAGTACCGTAAAACCAGAGGGAGCACAGACAGTCCTCCTGAGCACCATCTGATCCGTGTAGAATGAATTGCTGATCACTACAACCGCTCAGGATGCACCAATCGTATCTTCGTACAACTGCCCAGTTTGCACATATCATACTTCGATGCCACAGTACATAGTCCTTGAGGGTGTCGCACTTTTTTCCGGCAATGTAGAAATTTATTATGAATGGGGTGCGTTCTCCAGAGGATACGGGACACAGCCTACACAGAAGAGCACTGAACTGTGTACGGCTGTGGCGCAACTTAGCAAGATTAACCACCAAAACAGGGCGGGCGCACTCGACAGGCACTATGTTGTGCATGTGCCTTACGTCGTATATATAGTTCCCAAATGGACATCTATCCAGCAAATGCGGATGTAAGCAGACACACAGTTTTCCTTAGTCAGTTACCTCAGTCATTAAGTACCTCAAGGACACTGCCTCAGTATAGAAATTCAAATGGCTCTGAGCACTATGGGACTTAACATCTGAGGTCATCAGTCCCCTAGAACTTAGAACTACTTAAACCCAACTAACCTAAGGACATCACACACATCCATGCCCGAGGCAAGATTCGAACCTGCGACCGTAGCGGTCGCGCGGTTCCAGACTGAAGCGCCTAGAACCGCTCGGCCACACCGGCCGGCCTACCTCAGTATAGCACTACGTCTCGGAAAGTGTCTTACGACCCATCTACTTTCGCCATCATGAACAGACAAACATTGTACAACGTGATTCAGCTGCTCCTACCGCTGGGTCTTAATGCAGCCCGCAACGTCCTCAGATACCACATTCAAGACTGTCACGTTTTCTCGCTGACTACGTTCAAGCTATTAGCCCTACAGAAAAAAATTAACAGGACCTGTTTGTGGTATAACTTTTTGTTAGAGGCCACGGTTTTTGTGTTATTCAAGAAAGACGCGTTTGAAGGTCACATCTGTACGTTTTTCATAAATAATTCAGAAACAACTGTCTCCAGCGTAAACGCATCCCATTATAAAATGTTACTATATTAAGTTTCCTGCAGAAAGATCCTGATTGTTTCTCCTGTAGGACTAATAGTTTGCATGTAGTGAGCGAGAGTATGTGAAAATCTTGCACGTCTTATTTGAAGGCGTTGTGGGCGGAAGGGACGGCTTAATCACCCTGTACAAGTGATATTAATCATCGTTCACTGGATTTGGGATATAACAGTCATGAAAGGCACATCAGAGCAAGTGATCATTGATCTATATCGCCACACGCAATGTTCATTCTAAAGAATTGTAAAATTTCCATTAATAAATCATTGTAAATCGTTCTCAATCTACGTTACCACCTCTTCCTGCCATAGCTGTTCCCTAACCCTACTTGACCCCATGGCAAAACAGTACAGCTACTGCATGCAAGCAGAGTCACCTCACAAGAGCAACTACTTTCGGAGGAAACTGGTTCTCTTGCTGCCTCATTTATATATTTGACGCCAAAAGTATTTGGTGAATACAACAGAGTGTCTGATTTTTAATATTATTATTATTATGAAGGAGGGTATCTTAAGATATTTAATACAAAGGACAAAGCGTTTATATCAACACATGAAAGTTATAATAAATGCGTGGGAAGGGAAGACAAGACCAATAAAGATGAGAAAACGAATGCCATTAGGATATAGCCTTTCACGCACTACTTTTACTTGATACTTAAACAACATTGTTAGACAGTAGAAACGGGAAGTTAATCAAGGTGTCAGATTGACACCAGGACACAAACACACAAATAGTGTGCTTTTTGGCGACGACTAAAAAATTCTCTACCAGACATAAAATGGCCTCCAGTCTGCAATACATCGCAAAATCAAAAATTTAAGAGCTAGCATCTGAAAATTTCATTAAAAAAAGTGGGTAATAGCCTTCAAAGAGAGATATCTAATATGCTCCAAGAGGGCACTGGATGAAAAGTCGACAGAATACGTACCGCATTTTCAGCTGTTAGTCTGCATCATTAGCTATGAATATGAAAACGACGCAACTAACGAACTAAATAAGTACCAAATGATGTGTGGCACAACACGCAGAATACTGTGTGAGAAGACTAAAAGCTAAAATTTTACGAAGTATCGGCTACTCCTATTCAAACATATGGAAGAGAATCTTGGACATTAATTGAGAAAGATAAAAGACGAATACATTCGTCTGAAATGAAATTTTTAAGGATAGTTGAAGAAGATGCCCTCGGAGATCAAATACAAATTATAAAAGAAGAATTTAATATACACTGTATAAATGAAAGAGCAGGGATGCATAAAATGGAATATCAACAGAATGGAGGTCCGTCCCCGGTAGCTGAGTGGTCAGCGCGACAGAATGTCAATCCTAAAGACCCGGGTTCGATTCCCGGCTGGGTCGTTCTCCGCTCCGGGACTGGGTGTTGTGTTGTCCTAATTATCATAATTTCATCCCCATCGACGCGCAAGTCGCCGAAGTGGCGTCCAATCAAAAGACTTGCATCCGGCGAACGGTCTACCCGACGGGAGGCCCTAGTCACACGACATTTATATTTTTTAACAGAATGGAGGAAGCCAGGTTAGGTTAACAGTTATCAGTTAGAAATCAATAGGACACAGAGACGTAGGACTATCGAGGAACGGATTGCGACAGTGAAGATAGAACAGTGTGTACGTATACTCCATGAAGCGTAGAAAAAATTTGTGTATGGCTCGAAGGCTGACGACAGATACTAAACAACTATTGATAATACGTAGACACAGAGAGATTTTCCACTTATTTTGTAGAGAATTAACAAGGTAGTAATTTTTACCAAGACTGTCCTGTCCGTTAAAAGTAATCCCGTTGGGGAAACTTAAAAGAGGGCCTCGCGCATATATTCATTAGAGAAGTGGCTACAGCTGTTAGAACCGAACAGATCTAAGTAACTTTGTCGAAAGCTGAAAATTCTGTTAGGCTATAAAAAAAGTAGTCCATCTCTGCACAGTCCACTGTTTTCTTAGAGTGCTGAGGTGTTGCGCCGAACGCTAGCGCCCGCTCTCAGTTTGAGGGATAATCTGAAAACAACATGCATCTTCTGCAGTCAGCCTACAGGCTACATAGGCCTACAGGTTAGTCGCTACGCTGCAGTAGTTTGCTTAAGGCCCCAAACGATCTACAGCTTGGGCATTGGCTGTCCGAAACATGGTAGGAGGCGTCAGAGGACTCTATATGATTTTTAGCATACCTGATGATGTGAATATCTCGAAACCCGTAATGATCAGATGTTAATAAAAATTATATTGGTGACCGAGACTGGTGTACGAGGGCGGGCTTAAAAGTAATGTCTCTGAATTTATTCATGCCAAAACTCTTAAAGCTTTCTTTTTTAAAAAATAAAAGATATTAACCGTCTACATCTTTATTCTTCATAGCTACATATTTATTTCTCATCATAATCATGCTGGTGACGAACACGTTTCTCTCAACGACAGACTAGTTTATTGATACCGTGATTGAGAATGTTTGACAATGTTGACAGAACAACCCCACCTCTGCTTGCACTGCTTCAGCACTATCAAACTGAAGTCCTCCAAGGTGGTATTTAAATTCTGGAAACAGATGAAAATCGTTTGGGACTAACTCTGGACTGTGTAGAGAATAACCGATGACAGTGAAACCAAAGCCTCGGATTGTTGCAAGTGTAGCTGCCCTCGGGCGTGGTCTGCCACTGCCGTGCTTAAGGAGTGGGTGCTCCATTTGACAACGAACTCTTCGAATTCGATTACAGCACGCTGTTTCTCACGCATAGAAATAGTTACTTTACACAGCGCCGTGCTATACGCAACAATTTGGAGCCCTGTGGCGGCAAGGAAGTGCAAATATGCAGACATGGGGAATAGAGAAATAGAATCTTAATGATGTTTGTTTTATTTAAAAAGCTATAAAAGTTTTCTAATTAAAAATTCGGACGCTTAGATCTGAGCACGCGCCTGTCTTTCCGATCGTTTTGCGACAGCTGCCACTTTCGTCGAGTATAACGGTTTACTTTGTTGGTGCTCACAAGTCACAGCAACTGATGTATCGTAGTTACGATGGCAACTTGCAGTTGCGACGGCATCCGCACCACCGACGCTTCTACGCTGGCGCTAGCGTAGCCTTTGATGTTTTACTGTTGTATACGGTCGCTAGGTCTCTCTCGCTCGCCCTCAATCTTTCACATTCAGTGTACATATTGTTCCTTGATTCCTTCTCCGTGGTCTATTTCTTATTGACCGAGCGCTGCTTGCCTGTGCCTTAGTCATTCATTATAATAAGAGCACTGTTGCCACTCATTTCAGTGCTCCATAATGCGTTATACGTGTGCGTCTTCTTGGAAATGTGCTGACGACTCTCTTTGAATAGCAAATCTCTTTAATTGAGTCTGCATGTACTCTTATGTCAACAGAATTGTGCTACTTCTTCCTTCACTGTGATCAAGCTTGAGGCCAATACGAATTAAACCTGCAGTAGGAGAAGAGTTCGTTGCTATTGGCAGTAGTCAGGCCATCGAGCTGGGGTAATCGGGTGCTCTGTTTATGACCCATGTCGACCAGCAAACAAGTATCCGTTTCCTCACGTTTCTAGTACTCT
Source organism: Schistocerca americana (assembly GCF_021461395.2). NCBI lineage: Eukaryota > Metazoa > Arthropoda > Insecta > Orthoptera > Acrididae > Schistocerca > Schistocerca americana. The sequence continues at coordinate 629,641,006 of NC_060123.1, read as the reverse complement.
TTACGATATCGCAGGCCGCTAGAGCGTCCAGAACAAAATGACGCATCCCATTGCGAAAGACGAGTATTGTGTCGTCTGCATTTGAATTGGGGAAAAGTGAAAATTGTGTAGAACTAAGAATCGTAAGGTAAGTGGAGCGCTTGGTTCTCGAAGGGCAGGAATCAGAATCGAGGCGGTAGTCATTGCCGGACAGTGGTTTGGACACCACGTAAAACTGTAGGCCTGCGTTATTAGAAGTGACATATACAGGAGCATGTTGCTGTTCTTGGTGTTACGCTCTTCAGTCCGAAAGTAAGTTCGATGCAGTTCTCCCCTGTGCAAGACCCTATAGCTCTCCATAATTACTGCAAGCTGCATTGATTTTAATCTGCTTACTGCTCTAAAATTTTTACCTCTCACATTTCCTTATGCTAGCAAATCGACGATTCCTTGATGTCTCAAGATGTGTCCTCTTCTTGTAGTCAAGTTGTGCCATAGCTAAATTCATTTCTTCTCAGTTCGATTCACTTCCTACTCCTTAGTTACTCGATCTACCCATCCGATCTTCAGCACTGTTCTGTAGCACCATATGCCATAACCTTGTTGTGTGAAATGTTTGATCTCCACGTATGAATTTCGTACACGGCTACACTCCAGACAAATAAGTTTCTAGAGATTTGGAATAATCCAAAGTCCATGGTATGCACTTTAGTTAGGTTGTATAGGTTTGAAGGCCCGATATCCTTGCAGTTTTTCACAAAAGGTTCGTTTGAGTAAGTCATGAATATGTGTCTGTAGCAAAAAAGATTGAGCAGTTGCAAAACATAGTCTCTTGTTCTACGCGCTTTTTTAGTCTTCAATTTTCTTTATTTATTCTGGTTTCTTGTAGGGTCTTTTTCTGTTCTTGAATGACTTTTTCCAAAGATGCAGTAAAAGAGTTCAGGTGACGTCACATTTTAGTCTACGACTGTTACTTTAATTTCTGATTTCTAATGGCTGTGATACTTCATCACTTAAATCGACGTTGTGTTTAGTATTAGCAGTTGACTGTTTGGTTCGCTTTATTTGCTCGTTATTTGCTTTGAATTGATAGTGTGTGGACAAGGCGGCTAATTTATCTATAATGATTTTGTAGCAAAACGTGCTAAACGCCGAAAGTTCGTCAGTGCGGTAAGCTACTAGCTTGGACTCTCAAGCAAAACTAGTAATCCGCCTGTAATAGCACGGCTAGTTGGAAATTGTTGTTGCCCAACAGACAAAGTTGAGGTGGCTGCGTTAAACAGTATGTATAATGAATACGTAACGAGCGCCGGCGGCGCTGGGCAGTGGCGCGGCTGGGACCGCAGTGGCCGGGGGTGCTATCGCGAAACCCACAGTGGCTTAGTGCCAACCGCGTGGGTGTGACTCACCTCCGCCCGCACCGTCGCACCGTTCGTTGATGTGTTACCTCTGTGCGAAGCAAAACACCTCGTCTTTTGAGTTCCCGAGCAATGCAGAAATCAGCCAGAAGTTGCTATGAATGTTTCGGTTCTGAAGTCGTTTAGGAGCAGATATTCCCCTCACCCTATGACCTAGTCTAGGTTGAAGGAAGCCAAACCTATCTTTATAATATTTGTAGATTTAGAGAAAGGTTTTCGAAATGTTGACAGGAATAGACTGTGAAACTCTGAACGCAGAGAGGAACAAAAATCTAAAATTTGTTCAGGAAACAGACTGCAGATTTAAGATTCGAAGGTCTTGAAGGGGGAGCAATAATGGAGACTGGAGTGAGAAGGAGTTGTAGCCTATCCCCGATATTATTCAATTGGGGGGTGGGGGGAGCGGGGAGTTGTTTGGGGGAGGAGACCAGATAGCGATGTCATCGGTCTCATCGGATTAGCGAAGGACATGGAAGGAAGTCGGCCGTGCCCTTTCAAAGGAACCATCCCGGCATTTGCCTCGAGCGATTTCGGGAAATCACGGAAAACCTAAATCAGGATGACCGGACGCGGGATTGAACCGTCGTCCTCCCGAATGCGAGTCCAGTGTGCTAGCCACTCCGCCACCTCGCTCGGTTATTATTCAGTATTTGTGCTGAGGAGCTAGTAAAGGGTACCAAGGAGACATTTGGAAAGGAAATTAAAGTTCAGGTAGAAGAAATAAAAACTTCGAGGGTGCCTGATGACAGTATAATTCTATCAGACACACCAGAAGATTTGCAAGAACAATCGGGAGGATTGGTTAGTGTCTTGAAAAATAGGCTATAACATGAACGTCAACAAAAGAAAAGCAGTGGTGTTGGAATGTAGTCGAATCAAATCAAGCGATGCTGAGGAAATTGGATTAGAGGATGAGATGCCAAAAGTGGCTGATGTGTTTCGCTACTTGGGCAGCAAAATGACTAATGATGACCGAAGTGCAGAGGATGTAAAATGCAGACATGAATTAGCAAATAAATTATTTCTGAAAACGAGGACTCCCTTACCATGTAATATAACTTTATATAATATAACTTTAAGTGTTCGAAAGTCTTTTTTCTGAAGGTAGTGTAGACTTATATGGAAGTGAAACGTGGGCGATAAGTAGTTCAGACAAGAAGCCGGCCGCTGTGAGCGAGCTTTTCTAGGCGCTTCAGTCTGGAACCGCGCAACTCTACGGTCGCAGGTTCGAATCCTGCCTCGGGCATGGATGTGTGTGATGTCCTTAGTTTAGTTAGGTTTAAGTAGTTCTAAGTTCTAGGGGACGACCTCAGAAGTGCTCAGAGACATTTTTGAAGTTCAGACAAGAAGAGAATAAAAGCTTTTGAAATGAAGAGTGGTGAAGATTAGATGAATATATCGAATAACGAATAAAGAAGCAATAAATTGAATTGAGGAACAAAGAAACTTATTTCACAGTTTGAGTAAAAAAAGATAAGCCGGTTGATTGGACACGTCGTGAGGCGTGAAGGAATCCTCAGTTTGTCAGGTACTTATGAAGAATACAAATTGTAGAGGCAGACCAAAGGCTCGAATAGAGTAAGCAGTTTCAAATGAATGTTGGTTGCGGTAGCCCTGTAAAGGTTAAATAACTGGTTTAGAAGTATTAGCGAAATATGAAATCTAATGTGCGTCCGTTACAAAATTTAATATACATCCATTCCAGCTTCTAAACGAATGCAGTGAATGCACAGGGTGGTCATAATTAAACTTCCGGTATTTGAGTCTCTGTAGACGAAACACTATTTGCCAGATGGGTACCCAAATTTATAGGAATGATGTTGAGATTGTGTTCTGCAGGTTTTGCGTTGTTAGTAGTGTTAGTGGCACGACCTGCCGCAAGGCACCGTTACTGGTACGGTGACGTAGGGTTGAAACCCTAGCTTCAGTCTGCATCACTGTTAGCATTGGTCTGGAAGAGGTGAGCAGGGCTTTACTCGTAAAGCTGTTTTATCGAAACTACATCAATAGTGCTGCTGCTCATCGCAAGCGTCGACGCATTAAAGGAATACGACGAGGTCCTCTTTCCGCACCGGGGTTCAAGAACATGATTCCGGAGCTCGAATTAACAGGCGATTTGCGAATTGCTCCTGAGAGGGGCCAATTGCGCCACAAATTGTGGTAGCAGTTACTGTTGCCATTGCTTAGAACGTTGATGTGCGATCTTCAAGCCGGCCGAAGTGGCCGTGCGGTTAAAGGCGCTGCAGTCTGGAACCGCAAGACCGCTACGGTCGCAGGTTCGAATCCTGCCTCGGGCATGGATGTTTGTGATGTCCTTAGGTTAGTTAGGTTTAACTAGTTCTAAGTTCTAGGGGACTAATGACCTCAGCAGTTGAGTCCCATAGTGCTCAGAGCCATTTGAACCATTTGCGATCTTCAAGCGGTGAACGAGCTGTGTCGCGAAAGATGAACATTCCATGGTCCACCCTTCGGAAAGTGAAAAGCGCTGCGAACAATTGGGAAATGGTATCTCCATTGCGGTTCCAATCCGACGTGGACGCAGATGGTCGTCACATGGAGCAACGTTAGTAACCTGGAACGTAAACGTGGTACGCAATTTAAAAATGTTACCCTACCATGTGGAAATTAAAGTGCGTTTCTTTCAGTGATTTATTGGTTATTTGTCTTCCACATGTCATTGTAAATGTTTCCACCAAGTTCCATTGTCCTACGATCACTCATTTTTCATGATTGCTGTCTCAAGTGGTATCATAAGCACGCTGTAGATGCAAATGTTGCCAGAACCAGAAAGCTTCAGGTGTACTAGCTCGCGGAGAACACCTCGAATATCACTGCCGATAAACGCAAGATCTACACACTGTAATGTTGTTACTAAACTCCAGTCGACCGGAGCTGCTCAGTCCATTGTGACATTACAAGTAGTGAAGGAAGCGCAGAGGAAACTACGGTGGATCGAGCGAGGTCGCGCAGTGTGTAACGTGCGCGTGGAGCGCACAACACACGTTAAAAAAAAATGGTTCAAATGGCTCTGAGCACTATGGGACTCAACTGCTGAGGTCATTAGTCCCCTAGAACTTAGAACTAGTTAAACCTAACTAACCTAAGGACATCACAAACATCCATGCCCGAGGCAGGATTCGAACCTGCGACCGTAGCGGTCTTGCGGTTCCAGACTGCAGCGCCTTGAACCGCACGGCCACTTCGGCCGGCAACACACGTTAAAGCCTGTGCTATGGTAATTGAGCGGGGTTCACCTTATGAGAAAGGATTTTCTTACAGATATCGCCCGCGTGTACCTGAATGGTGGCAAATCAGACTTACACCTACTCTGTAATAACAATGATCGGTCAAGTAAGTTCAAAATGCAATTACACGTCAGTATGGGCCAAAAGCAACACTGAAGATGCTACCAATTCGATAATAATACGGTCGCCAGCCTAATTAGGCATTAACTGAGTTTCTTCCCTGTACAAGTTGGTGTATATTCATGCAAAACAACACGTAGTAACACTGCATAATATAGTAAAATTTTAGAACCAGAAAATCTATAGAACTGATAGTTTCACGTTCTGTACTGATATGGAAAAACCATGAATATATAACACTACACTATAATGTATACTACAAAACTTCGTACTGTCTATTGATCTGATTAAAATCGGGCATAGGTTACCCTAGAAATAGCACTTTCGAGCCACACACAAAATGTCAATTTTGATAAAGATAAAACACTGATAAATTTTGACTTATATATTGACTTTAACTTTTGCTGGTCAAACCAATGTGGAACACTTTAGAATTCAAATGAGTAAAAGGGGGGGGGGGGGGGACCCTGAAACTGTTATGATCACTATATTAAAAAAATTGATTACTGAAATTATCATGCGTTCAAGATTTCCAGTATATGAGTTACTACTCTTTTTATCTTATTTACTTCTCATTTAAATACCTTTATATCTGTCTCGAAATAATTAAACTTTATTACTATATCAATATTAAAGTTATCTTTCAACTTCGTTAGACCTTCGTTATTCATTTACTGGTTCATTAACAAAACAGTTCTTTAAACACCATTCTAACATAACTAGGTCTGCAAGTAATTATTATTAACACAAAATTGAATTTTTCATTTCGGGACACTCGGATTGCACAACATTTGGAAAGGACCCTGTCTAGGTTAGTTGTGAGGATAATTAAATGAGGGGAAAGTTCTGGTAAAATTTGGGTTATTATTGAACAGTTCACTCTATGGTCCATACGAATACAGTACTAAAAGTTTCAACCTGCTTGTATCGATGCGGCGGTTGGCGAGCGGCGAGATGGTGAAGCACAGAACACACATACAACCACAGCTATGGCTCTTGACGTATCGGCACTTTAATTCTTCTTAGCGTCGCAACAGTTTTCCATTCAGTGCCTATGGAATTTTGCCATGCTGTGTGGGCGTTGGAACAGCATACCCGAGGCTCAGTGAAACTACGTCTTCCAGGAGAGCCTCCTCGCTCCAGAAGGTGTTGCTCAGACCAATGTCAAACTCCAACTACTACTGCTGAGCCCGTTGTGCCATGCAGTGCCCGCGTGCATTTCCCCGCGCTCGCCTTCCATCCACTTTTTACCGCTCCCTGAGAGGCCGGGTATTCACCCGAGGTTTTGCATTCTACATCCCGAGGTTTTGCATTCTACATATCCTAACACATTGCCTACGTATGGACCAGACGCACAGTTACAATTTTAAACATCTTACAACAGTCTCAACATTTGTTACATTTCAATTCTATTACAATATTGCTTGACATTTGGCATAAACATTAATATTCACATTGAAACTTGTTTACAGTTTTCTTAACACAATAGCATGAAACAAAAAACAAATGAAATCAGAACATCAAGTACTCAAGTTTAACGAAAATTCAGATGGAAAAAAAATTATTTATATGTACAATGGTACAACGTCGTTGTTGTTACAAGTGGACTCGCATTCGGGAGGACATCTGTTCAGATCCACGTCCGGCCATCCTGATTTACGTTTCCCGTGACTTTCTTAAATCGCTTCAGGCAAATGCCGAGATGGTTCCTTTGAAATGGCACGACCGACTTCCTTCACCATCCTTCCCTAATCCGATGGGATCGATGACCTCCTTGTTTGATCCCCTCCCCCCAACCAAGCAACCAGTCTGTGGTGAGGTAAAGAGAAGACAACACTGCGAAAGAAATGAAATGGGAAGAAAGAAAAAAATATTATTAGAAAGAAGCAATGACGTGAAACTGTTTCAAAAAGTTCAGAGCTGATATCCACACATATCAAAAAATGAATCTGTGCGGTGTGTGTGTGTCTAAGTTGTAAGTTCCATATCTCCTCCTAAACCATTGAACCGATTTCAGCCAAAATTCGTACGCATATACCTTACTGTCAGGCGACAATCGCTGTGGGGGTGGGGATGGAAAACAAGCCTACCCCGTAACGCGTGAATTCCCAGATTTTATTCATCCGCTACTTGAGAACGAGAGCACTTAGCGACATGTAACGAATTTTGCACATAATTTCAAATCGTTAAGAAATTTTTTTCTCGCTGACAACACTTTTGCAATAAGGAAAAGAAAAATGTCTATCGTTTACTACTTTTCCGTTGTTCGCGCAGTAAAAGTACCGCATTAGGGATGACGTTATAATTTATTACTCCTTTACTACTAAGTATGGGGCAACGGTCTTGCTGCAGTGGATACACCGGTTCCCGTGAGATCACCGAAGTTAAGCGCTGTCGGCCGTGGTCGGCACTTGGATGGGTGACCATCCAGGCCGCCATGCGCTGTTGACATTTTTCGGGGTGCACTCAGCCTCGTGATGCCAATTGAGGAGCTACTCGACCGAATAGTAACGGCTTCGGTCAAGAATACCATCATAACGACCGGGAGAGCGGTGTGCTGACCCCATGCCCCTCCTATCCGCATCCTCCTCTGGGGATGACACGGCGGTCGGATGGTCCCGGTAGGCCACTCGTGCCCTGAAGACGGAGTGTTCCTTTTTACTACTAAATATATTCGCGACACGTTTTGCAGACAGTATGCAAATATGCCACTGAATGTAAGTGCAAAATTAAATCCATGTAAGATTCATAGTTCAGGAGATACAACGTCATACACAATGAGATATGTGAAAAACTGCGGTATTATGGATGACGTTTAAATTTATTCGCTCTTTGCTATTAATTCTGTTCGCTATAAATTTCGCAGACAGGCTGTACATATGCTGCTGAATGTACCCTAAATATTATAACGTTATACGACACATGGTTCAGGAGATATAACGTCATAAACATTAAGAGCAAGGCCGTACGCTGTGATGTATGTGCTTGGACACACAGCTATAAAAAAATACCTGGGCATCACCGGTTTTCTCCGCTAGTAAGAAATAAAGGAGGCATTGGTTTAGCCTACAGTTCTCCACTACAGTTACAAAATAGATGGACTTTCTTCAAGCTAAGCTTCCAGTATTTCATGTCTAGTTTTTTTTATAGTACTTGCCTTGAATGAGTATGTTTCAGTTTATTCGTTTCTTTTTCAGGTGAGTCCAGAGGTGGCACGACTCTCTAAACTGGAGAACGTCGGTACAGGTAAGACTCTGAAGAACGCTATGTGAATTATTCCTCAGTGGTAACTTCTTCAATGCCTCTAACCAAGCCCTTCCCCACGAGGCGTGCTTAGGTTCACAACACATATCGAGGGCGATTCTGACGATATCACTGTTATAGATACTGCAAAATAGCTGTTGCCTGACATACATACGAACCAAATTTAATATCTACATCGATGAGTTAGGAATAAAGGTCCTCACGTATGAAATCAGAAGCCGGATGTATATGGACCCTCCACCATATTATAATGCTTCAATTACAGTCCAAAAAACTGAGAATAATATGTTGTTGAACTAGATGAATGAACTATAATTTCGAAGCTTCAAGTACCAATGCACCAATATTAGGAATCACTGTGTACACATTAGAATGGACCAACATGCAACTCATGTTTCGCCAGTCGGGTTTGGGGCAATTACCGGTTCACCAGCGACTATTTGTTTGCACATATGTGATGTGGGCGGACGAAACGTAGCATGCGGACTGGCCTTTAGCCTGAATTAATTTTCATTGTATGTACGTTCACAGGTCTTCCATTGTTCCGGCGTACATAATATAGCCATACCTCGACTATTACCCACAGTGATGATGGAACACGTGATGCAATGCTGACCCTACGACGTACCTTAGAAAACAGATTAAGGAAAAGCAAACCTACGTTTGTAGCATTTGTAGACTTAGAGAAAGCTTTCGACAGTGATGACTGGAATACTCTCTTTCAAATTCTGAAGGTGGCAGGGGTAACATACAGGGAGCGAAAGGCTATTTACAATTTGTACAGAAACCAGATGGCAGTTATAAGAGTCCAGGGGCACGAAAGGGAAGCAGCGGTTGGGAAGGGAGTGAGACAGGGTTGTAGCCTGTCCCCGATGTTATACAATCTGTATATTGAGCAAGCAGTAAAGGAAACAAAAGAAAAATTCGGAGTAGGTATTAAAGTCCACGGAAATAAAAACGTTGAGGTTCGCCGATGACATTGTAATTCTGTCAGAGACAGCATAGGACTTGGAAGAGCAGTTGAACGGAATGGACAGTGTCTTGAAAGGAGGATATAAGATGAACATCAACAAAAACAAAACAATGATAATGGAATGTAGTCGAATTAAGTCGGGTGATGCTGAGGGAATGAGATTAGGAAATGAGACACTTAAAGTAGTAAAGGAGTTTGGCTATTTGGGGAGCAAAAAAACTGATTATGGTCGAAGTAGAAAGGATATAAAATGTAGACTGGCAATGGCAAGGAAAACGTTTCTGAAGAAGAGAAGTTCGTTAACATCGAGTATAGATTTAAGTGCCAGGAAGTCGTTTCTGAAAGTACACTCCTGGAAATTGAAATAAGAACACCGTGAATTCATTGTCCCAGGAAGGGGAAACTTTATTGACACATTCCTGGGGTCAGATACATCACATGATCACACTGACAGAACCACAGGCACATAGACACAGGCAACAGAGCATGCACAATGTCGGCACTAGTACAGTGTATATCCACCTTTCGCAGCAATGCAGGCTGCTATTCTCCCATGGAGACGATCGTAGAGATGCTGGATGTAGTCCTGTGGAACGGCTTGCCATGCCATTTCCACCTGGCGCCTCAGTTGGACCAGCGTTCGTGCTGGACGTGCAGACCGCGTGAGACGACGCTTCATCCAGTCCCAAACATGCTCAATGGGGGACAGATCCGGAGATCTTGCTGGCCAGGGTAGTTGACTTACACCTTCTAGAGCACGTTGGGTGGCACGGGATACATGCGGACGTGCATTGTCCTGTTGGAACACCAAGTTCCCTTGCCGGTCTAGGAATGGTAGAACGATGGGTTCGATGACGGTTTGGATGTACCGTGCACTATTCAGTGTCCCCTCGACGGTCACCAGTGGTGTACGGCCAGTGTAGGAGATCGCTCCCCACACCATGATGCCGGGTGTTGGCCCTGTGTGCCTCGGTCGTATGCAGTCCTGATTGTGGCGCTCGCCTGCACGGCGCCAAACACGCATACGACCGTCATTGGCACCAAGGCAGAAGCGACTCTCATCGCTGAAGACGACACGTCTCCATTCGTCCCTCCATTCACGCCTGTCGCGACACCACTGGAGGCGGGCTGCACGATGTTGGGGCGTGAGCGGAAGACGGCCTAACGGTGTGTGGGACCGTAGCCCAGCTTCATGGAGACGGTTGCGAATGGTCTTCGCCGATACCCCAGGAGCAACAGTGTCCCTAATTTGCTGGGAAGTGGCGGTGTGGTCCCCTACGGCACTGCGTAGGATCCTACGGTGTTGGCGTGCATCCGTGCGTCGCTGCGGTCCGGTCCCAGGTCGACGGGCACGTGCACCTTCCGCCGACCACTGGCGACAACATCGATGTACTGTGGAGACCTCACGCCCCACGTGTTGAGCAATTCGGCGGTACGTCCACCCGGCCTCCCGCATGCCCACTATACGCCCTCGCTCAAAGTCCGTCAACTGCACATACGGTTCACGTCCACGCTGTCGCGGCATGCTACCAGTGTTAAAGACTGCGATGGAGCTCCGTATGCCACGGCAAAGTGGCTGACACTGACGGCGGCGGTGCACAAATGCTGCGCAGCTAGCGCCATTCGACGGCCAACACCGCGGTTCCTGGTGTGTCCGCTGTGCCGTGCGTGTGATCATTGCTTGTACAGCCCTCTCGCAGTGTCCGGAGCAAGTATGGTGGGTCTGACACACCGGTGTCAATGTGTTCTTTTTTCCATTTCCAGGAGTGTATTTGTATGGGAAGTAGCCATGTATGGAAGTGAAACGTGGACGATAAATAGTTTGGACAAGGAGAGAAAAGACGTTTTCGAAATGGGGTGCTACAGAAGAGTGCTGAGGATTAGATGGGTAGATCACGTAACTAATGAGGAGTTACTGAATAGAATTGGAGAGAAGAGGAATTTGTGGCACAACTTAAAATAGAAGAAGGTATCGGTTGTTAGGGCATATTCTGAGACATCAATGGATCGCCAATTTAGTATTGGAGGGCAGCGTGGTGCGTAAAAATCGTAGAGGGAGACCAAGAGATGAATACACTAAACAAATTCAGAAGGATGTAGGTTGCAGTAAGTCCTGGGAGATGAAGAGGCTCGCATAGGATAGAGTAGCATGGAGAGCTGCATCAAACCAGTCTCTGGACTGAAGACCCCCGCAACAACAACATGTTATGTTAGGCGCTACAGTGGAGTAGCTTGCAACGGGAAATGCTCGTGAACGAACCCGTCCTATAACCGCGGACCTAATGCGACTCTCATTACATATCCCCAGACGCGCTAGAGTACACTACCAAACACCTTCCGGAAACCGAAGGAAACCATTTTACCTGTGCTGCCTTATCTACAGCCCTCATAATGCTGCACCGGGAGAGAGTGCACGCCGTATATCTGCGAATCAGTCATTTGGAAATCCGTCCTGTAACAATCACAATTATCGTTTCGTTTTCGCTGGCAAAGCGAAACAACACTCTCGATACCTGGGCGGGCGTTTTTTTCCGGCATCAGATTTGTCCCTGCGCCGCCGGCACGCTGATAGGCGCCTCCATTAATCCGGCGATGCTATCTGAAGCTGCGATGGTGGGGGTTGGGTTTTGGCGGACATCAACTCTCAGCTCCCCCCCCCCCCCTCCTCACCCTCCTCCCAGACCGACGCCGCTCTCGCTGGCGCAGCAATAGTGGTTGTGGGCCGGGGGGAGGCGAAGGGACAGCGCTTGCGGATACAAACAGCATGGCATCTGGAGAGTCGCCCGTCCAGGGCATTAATACTGTAGGCCGCAATCTCTTAGCGTGGCGCGCGTTTGAAAGTAGCGCCGATGAGACTCGGCCCCGTAATGGGCTGCATTATTTAGTCGCGGCCCGGCGACAGCCTTTGTCAGACCAAGGGGCGGCGGCGGCGGCGGCGGCGGCTCAGCCTCCTGCCCGGACACCGCTACCTGCTGGCCAGCGCACGGCAACGCCCGTCTGCTGTATCGCGATGTACGAGGCAGGGATGGCGGTTATCGCTGAAACAACTGGTTTTCAGTTATATCGGTTTTTCTCCACGCCAATGTGACCTGACTGCTAAAACCGATCAAAATAAGCGGTTTCTAGAATAACCGATTTTTGGTTTTCGTTCCTATTACTTCCTGTGATAAACATAGTAATCAAAGAAACTTACTCCGTCCACTATTCGCTTCTTTTCTCGAAAGCTGACAAATGGTCGACTACTACAGAAAAATCACCCATATTCTCCTGTCGATTCTAATTTTTTGAAACTCTGCTCAAAAATCATGTTGTCATCAGGGATCTTACTACTACTTGGGTATTACGAATAGTGAACGCCAAAGGGTGAAAACTGAGATTGAAGAACTCTCTTTTTCGGGTTGATATGCCCGTCTTCGAGGGCTACAAGCAGACGGAGGTGTATTATGTAGAAACAGGCAGCATATCAGCTACTTTTATTTTAATTGTACACTTGGATGAGGAATTCCGCCTTATGCAAGACCCCTTTGAAGTTTAGTTAGCAAGCACGCAAATAAGAAAAACTGCAACACCACAAGATGATTATTTATGGAGCCGGCCGGACTGGCCGAGCGGTTCTAGGCGTTACAGTCTGGAACCGCGCGACCGCTACGGTCACAGGTTGGAATCCTGCCTCGGGCATGGCTGTGTGTGATGTCCTTAGGTTAGTTAGGTTTAAGTAGTTCTAAGTTCCAGGGGACTGATGACCTCAGAAGTTACGTCCCATAATGCTCAGAGCCATTTGAACCATTATTTATGGTACACTATTAATGAACTATAAACTTTTAATATATTACTGTAACTGTAATTTACTTCCTCTTAATTACACTCGAGAGCCAAAGAAACTGGTACATGTGCCTAATATCATGCAATGCTCCCGCCAGCACGCAAAAGTGACGCAACGTGACCTGGCATGGACGCGACAAATGTCTGAAGCAGTGCTCGAGAGAACTAACTCCATGAATCCTGCAGTGTTGTCCGTAAATCCGTAAGAGTACGAGGAAGTAGAGATCTCTTCTGAACAGGACGTTGCAAGATATGCTCAATAGCGTTCATGTCTGGGGAGTTCGGTGGGCAGCGGAAGTGTCTGAACTTAGAAGAGTGTTCCTGAGCAACTCTGAAGCAATTCTGGAGCTGTGAGGTATCGCATTGTCCTGCTGGAAGTTGCCATGTCCGTCAAATGCACAGTGGACATGAATGGATGCAGCTGATCAGACAGGATGCTTACGCCTGTATCACCTGTCAGAGTCGAATCTAGACGTGTCAGGGGTCCCATATAACTACAACTGCAGACGCTCCACACCATTGCAGAGCCTCCAACAGCTTGAACACTCACTTGATGACATGTAAGAGTCCATGGATTGATGAGGTTGTCTCCAAACCGGTACACGTCCATACGCCCCATAAAATTTGAAAGGAGACTCGTCCAACTGTCCAATGTCGGTATTGACGGGTCCAGGCGAGGGGTAAGGCTTTGTGTCGTGGAGTCATCAAGGATACACGAGTGAGCCTTCGGCTCTGAAAGCCCATATCGATGATGCTTCGTTGAATGAAAATTGTTGATGGCCCAGCAATTTGCGGAAAGGTTGCACTTCTGTCACGTAGAACGACTGTCTTCTGTCGTCGTTGGTCCCGTTGTTCCAGGATCTTTCTCCGGCCACAGTGATGTCGGAGATTTGATGTTTTACTGGATTTCTGATATTCACGGTACTCTCGTGAAATGGTCGTACGGAAAAAAACCTACTTCTTCGCTACCTCGTAGATGCTATGCCCCACCGCTCGTGCGACGACTATAACACCACGTTCAAACTCACTTAAATCTCGATAACCTGCCATTGTAGCAGCAGTAAGCGATATAACAACTGCTCCAGACACTTTTTGTCTTATATAGGTGTTCACGACCGCAGAGCCATATTCTGCCTGTTTACGTATCTCTGAATACGCATGCCTATACCAGTTTCTTTGGCGCTTCATTGTAAGAAGGGCTTGGCCAGAAATGAAAAAGAAGTGGGAGCTCCAGATAGCCAAGCGTTTAGAAAAGAATAATATTTTTGGTGCGGGTCAGGCAAGGCTCGAACCATTGATGTCGGCGCAGCATCCAGGCAGCGCATGGCGCGCGGAGAGAGTACTGAGCGGTGATCCGAGGGTCGTGGGGACGAGTCCCTGTGCAGAACATCTTTTATTGTCAATTGTTGTGTTATTTAAACTACAAATAAACCGAAATGACGCTCAATATATTGTATTTACTAATATTTTCGGAAAAATGCATGAGGATGAAGGGCATTGCAAAATTTAGGATTGCAACTGTTTTTCGAGGAAGGAATTGTAAGGCGTACGCGAGAGTTTTATATATAAAATTAGATACTTTTATTACTTTACAGTTGACTATTTACATGTACTGTGGTGATATTTATTGTAAAAACATGGGAAGCAGTAATTATCTTGTCGTTTTGCACACGTTAGAATCGCGGCATTTTTACTATTACATGGTAGTTTTAAAATTTCTATAGAGAAACAAACTTCCTCTACTTTCGGCAAAGGTTCTCTCTCATCGCACAGTCTGGCAGTAAACCATGCGTTACGCATCATTTCGTCAAAAATGGTTCAAATGGCTCTGAGCACTATGGGACTCAACATCTTAGGTCATAAGTCCCCTAGAACTTAGAACTACTTAAACCTAACTAACCTAAGGACATCACACACACACCCATGCCCGAGGCAGGATTCGAACCTGCGACCGTAGTAGTCCCGCGGTTGCGGACGGCAGCGCCAGAACCGCTAGACCACCGCGACCGGCCATCATTTCGTCAAACAGTGCCAAGTATAGCTGGTGATGGACAATGGAATGCATTTTGAGTCGTCTGGGGGATGTCATTTCTTTTCCTGTCTCGATGACAAAAAGTAGTTTTGAAGCTTGCTGATCAGAGTTTTTACCTGATGGTTAAAGTAGGTATCGCAAGGATCCGCTAGCGGAGTGCATTTGAGGAGAATCATTTAATACTGCACGACGGCAAGCCTTCTTCATGTTGGAAAATCTCATCGAATAAATGTAGATCCGTTTCCCCGCGTGTGAATTAACAGAAAAACTTGTTCTTCTGATTGTAGGACTTTATTTACAGTCCCAAATTTTGCTTTGACTTTCCATTCCATGTCTTTTATTAAAGATTAAGAAAGACAACACGCTGAGCAATATTTCGATTTATTTGCAGTAACGTAAGAATTGAAAATAAAAAGAGAAACAGTGTATACTGTACACTGTATGCAGCGTATACATTAGTGCATAAGATGGTACCCAAGCAGTGACAATGTGAGTCAGGTAAAAGGTGATAACAGTGTTGAAAACCCAACTTACGGATGTGACGACGACATGCGTACGTATCAGATATTTTTTTAGGTTGCGTCATCTTCTGAAGTTCAATTTTGCAGTATTCCGCTTGATCATTATAACATGGCTGAATCTGGACTAGTGCATTTCATAAAAAAATAATTCGACAGCCAAAGGAGACCATAATGTCATTTACAAAATTTTACCCTAGCTACGAGAAATTGTCTGACTGGTTACTACGAAATAAAGTTTATTTTTTATACGTTCCTTCCTACCTGTTGAGGCTTGCGTTGTGCCCCCGCATTTATATTGCTTCACTAAATGAATGGGTGCGGTAATTATTCCCTGCAGCGAGCAGCTGTGCTTTATTAAGCTTTATTGCAGGGTTGGTGCACAGGTGTTCGCTATGGAGAAGAATCACCGAGCCTATAATTTCCGTGGGACTATAAACTGAGATCCATATACAGTTATTTCATTAGAGAAGAAGAGACTGAAAATAAGGTGAACTGAAGTTTAACAGACCAATATCTATTGACGATGGCCCGAATACAAAGATTGTCCGTGAGACTAAAAATCATTGTAACTTTTCATAATAACTCTTCTCGACAAACTGTCTTTGAGTATTTTGAACCGTTTACGAAATTTCATTTGTGTCTTTAGTTGAACTGAATAGCTTTTGCCATGTTGGCCAGTTATTTACTTCCTTCCTTGATCTCAGTATATGTAAGACGAAACAAATTTTGCACAATAACTGTTAAGTACTTTTTCTGTAAACACTCTTTCATTTATGCAAAGGCAAGATGTAACACCATAAGTAACTTCAGAATATAAATAAGTGAATGTGAAAAATTTCAGAGTGAGCATATTAATCAGAAATTGAATTGGACATAAATATTATAGACATTTTTCTTTTTGAACACTTAATTTATAAACACTTTCTGTGTGATTGCTGATTTTTGATTGCGAGCATCAAAAAGGCAGATTACTTTGCATAATTCCATTTATTAATTGCACATGGAATAATACCTTGAAACAATTCCAAGCCTGGACCCCTAATCGTATTTTAATGAGAATATCTTGTGTCCGTGCTTGAACCCAAAGGAGATAACGGTCACAGTTAAAGATAATGTTAATAAACATAACAGGTGGCAAAGGACGCTTTCCACAATTTATAGCTTAAACTTAGCCCAGACCAGGGATGTTAAATGAGTAGTCATAAAACTTTTGGCCCCATTTGTTGTGAATTAGAGGGACTGATAAACAATCAATACAAGTTTTATAAACAAATCAAGTAAATCTGAATTATTTTGGTTTGACAGTTCTTATTCCATGAATGAAATTCTGAATGAACTCATTTACTAATTTTAAATGTAGATTAAAGTAAAACTAAATGCCAATAATTTATGTAGTTAGGAGGTAGCCATAATTTCAGTGAGGAAACATGTTATATTTGTAAACCAATTAACATCTTCGACACAACTGCGAAATATTGTAGATATGGTCCATGAAACTTACCGATTACTAAACTAATTCAAGTATGGCAAGAAATCATCTAAGTGATAGGCTACAATTTACTGAACACTTTGCATACATTGAACGTTGATAGGAAATTTTATTTTTCGTAAGTTCTTCCACTTATTAGATGTTATGGTGTTACAGGATCATTACATTTGTAGTGTAAGATAAGATCATTTGCAATATGCACAGTACATTAAGTGACGATACACATTCACAGACAACACAGTAAATTTGGTGGATTAATACATATCATGTACTTTATAAGTGCAGAATGTCAATTACAACCTATATATATGTGTGCTAGATCAGCTTATATTGTCTGCTATTTGTGGTCATCTAGTGTACATCATTTGCACTAATTGCGGTCAGTGCGAAAAATATGGTCACCAGACTAATTCTTTCTGTATCCTGTAATCGTTCTGCATTTGTGACAATTATAGCATCTTCCAAAAATATTTTGTTGAAGGTCCAATGCCTATTTTTGGTGCTCAAATGAATATTTCTCTCCACATCTTTGTCATCAGAGATGTATCTCACTTGACCTAACTGTGGCTAATACGAGATTAGCCAAGACTAAAGCCTGCACCTTACCTTGCTACAGTTAAGCATCAGAGCATCTACAGTGAGAACTGGACGACATAGACGTTGACAAAGAGTGAGGCGAGCGGCATGTGACTGTTAACACTGAGAAAGGACAGCAACCTATGCCTGTTGACATCCAGTAAAAGACAGCAGCATATACCTGTTGATAGCATGAAAGGACAGTGTCCTGTGATTGTTAATATCAAGAAAGGACAGCAGCCTTTGATTGTTGATAGTAGGAAAGACCGTGGCCTATGCTTGTGAATAGCAAGAAAGAACAAAGGCCTGTGACTGTTGACAGCGAATGAGGACAGTGACCTATGTCAAGTGGTCTGTGTGGATATAGCGATCTGCAGGAATATTGACTTTCGGCATAAAATGTTATATAGTACTGATATCAATAACCGTGGATGCATCAGCGAATATCCAGAATAATACCAATTATCTGATTAAAAGTTAAAGGACAGTGACAATATTGCGATTTTCATTTATGCATCACAAGCAGTCGATAATAAATTAGCACGTAACATGGTTTAACTTTGTAGTGAGTTAGGACACACTTGATGAATGAACTATTGACATTTAAAGATGTGTATGTTTCGTGACAACCTGTAACGTAACTTCATTCAACTTTTCAGTGTTGAAGAAGTATTATGAATAAAATTTCACACAACTCATTTCAGTAATTATAAGTGAAAGTTATGTGATGTGTCGACAGAAGTGCCGACACAGTGTTATTTTGAGGGGGCCGATAGGCACGCTATCTAACGCAGACGGGCGTGAATTCTGGAACAGGATAACTATTGAATGGTAGCAAGAAAAGTACGTAGCTGCTTTATACTTAACTTTAATCTTTCTTGGTTTACACGTTCTTCTTAGACAATTTTATACGATAACTCTCAAACTAGGTAAGGCTACTGGCGCCTTGCTAGGTCGTAGCCATGGACTTAGCAGAAGGCTATTCTAACTGACTCTCGGCAAATGAGAGGAAGGCTTCGTCCGTATTGTCGCTAGCAATGTCGTCCGTACAACTGGGGCGAGTGCTCTATCGTATATCGAGACCTGCCTTGTGGTGGCGCTAGGTCTGCGATCACACAGTGGCGACACGCGGGTCCGACATGTACTAAATGGACCGCGGCCGATTTAAGCTACCACCTAGCAAGTGTGGTGTCTGGCGGTGACACCACATTATGACTTAAGGAATGTATCAAGGACATGACAGACTGTGTTATATTAAAACGTCGGCTTGTTTGACCTCTACTTTCATAGTCTATGGAATGTTATTTACGAATTCTGACTTTAACGGATGGAAATTCAGGCCAGGCGCAAAACTACTGTCAGAACTCCATGACCAAAACGTGTTAAATTTGCTCACAATATTTCAGTATTCAAAGATGCAGAAAGACTTACGGATTGTAACAAGATGTTATTGGCTAAAATAATTGTGTTGTATTATCTTTTCAGTGGTACACAAGCTGCAATGAAGGTTGGCTTAATACACAATTGCTAACGTAAAAGTAAATACCGGATTATGGTTTGTTCTGTTCTGTTAATTCCTAGAACACATTCCCTCACCAGTAGTAAGTATAGAACCCGCAACCTTCTGTCCGACAAATAGCAACCTTTATCAGTCAGTAAACACTACAAAATTCTGCATAGTTATCAGTTTTGTATGCTCACTCAGGTGTTATATAGTTCACCAACTTTAAAACTACGACAGCATAGCGGGTAGTGTGGAATTTTTTAGCAAGTTGGAAAAAAGTCACAAAATTCTCTAAAAGTCTCAAAACATCCAGACATTTCGTTTACACCTGATTTCATCAGTTTTCAAATCTCTTTGCGAATTACACCCTTTTTACAAAATTGCTAGAACACTTGAACATATGTTCTCACGCCGATAAAGTATGACTCCTCGAGAAGAGTGCATACAAATATGTAGTGACTGAGCTTAATAGTTTTGCACAGACATCACGATAATTTGCCTCCTTGCCCAACAAAGAACAGTAGCCTGTGACTGTTAATTGGCTGTGACAATGGCATGCAACTTTTGACAGCGGCCTATGGCTGTTGATGTTGAGCACAGGCAGCGGCGTGTGACTGTTGTCAGTGAGCAAAGATGGTGGGCTATATCAGCAATGACAGTGAACAAGGAACTACAGATGCAATAGTGAACATAAACTGAATCCTGTGACTGTTGATAATGAGCAAGTACATGGGGTGTAAATGTTGATAGAGCACAACATAGGGCAGTGGTCTGTGACAGTTGCTAGAAACAACAACAGCTTATGACTGTCGTAAGTGGGCAGTGAAACAAGACGGTAGGAGAAAGAAGACCACCCTTCTGCTGTTGATAGTGAGCACAGGTAGCAGCATGTGACTCTCGACGACGAAGAGATACGGTGGACTATGTCCATGTTGACAGCAAGCAAGGAAGGAGAGAGGCAATAGTGAGCGTAGACTGCAGGCTGCGACTGTTAGTGCATGGCAAAGGACAGTGGCCTGTGGCGGTTGCCAGTGTGAAAGAAAAGTGGCCTATGACTGTAGTTAACGAGCAGCGACTGTGGTATGTGACTACTGATAGCGAGCAAGGACAACGACCTATTGTTATGCACAATTTCACACACAGTGGTAGGGAGAGGTGGACTACAGAGTAGTGTCGTAACTGTCATCGTGGTAAAGCTGGAACGGAGCAGAAATGATTAGCGAACAGGTTAACTCAGTAACCAGAAGGTTTACGTGTATTTCTCCAAGTGAACGAAAACTCATTACAAATGATGCAGCAAGAAACAGCTGTTAAATAGCAAGAAGGATGAGGCTCGCTGAAGTAAAGAGCGAATGATGACGTCGGAGATGCTACTAGGTGGCGTTTGCGTTGCATCACATAGCGAAGAGGCTCCAAGCACGAGTGGGCTGTCAGGCTGCCACTGGCCATCCTATATCGCGGCGGTAGAGGGCACTCGTGATACAGAACCGCTGGAGGAACGGCTCAGCGGGCACGCTTCATTGGATCTGCCAGATCCTGCACGACCCCTATCGGCATATGACAAAAACTTGCAGTTCAATCAGTGGCGGCTCGTGACCAAATAATATGGTGGTGCACTTTGCTCACGAAGGAAAACATCAACAAGAGAGAGAAAATAAGTACACTGCTCATGTTTTTGTAATACCTGATATAAACAGACCACTCGCTCGTGTCACTCCTGCATCTACCCATAATAAAACCAAAAGATGTACACAGAAAAAAGTATTACTTTTGCAGAATAAAAGGAATTAAAATCAACTGCAGCTCCATCCTCACCCGCTCGTCTCCCCAATCCTCTCCCATCCCCGCCCGCTGCCGCGCCTGTATTCCCACGTCCCGCCCGGTCTCCATCTCTCCACCCTCCTTACTCTCTCCCAAGGTGGCTTCCCCCAGCTCCCCCTCCCTGATGATGTCCTCCTCCCCTCCATCTACCCCTCCTATCAACTTTGACCCTGCCCCACCACCCACTTCCGGTGTCCTTTCCTTTAGGGACCCTCCCTCCCTCCCTTCTCTTCCCTTCCCTCCCCTTCTCTTTCCTTTTCCCCCATCCCCTCCCTCCACCACTCTTCCCCCCGGGCTTCCCCTCCCCCTTCCTCCCTCCCCCCTCTCTCCCCTGCCCGTGGCATCTCTGCTCTCCCCTCTCCCTCTCCCACTCCCCTTCCTCCTCCTCCTCTCTTGGCAGGTCCCCGGACTCGCACACGCATGGTGAACATTCGCGCGCCGGAGATCATCGCCATCAGTGTCTAGTGTGTGCCGTCGTGTTTAGTATTCAGTGTTCCCCGTCACGCTCCCTTGTTCACCAGTGCCACCGTCATCTTCAGAGTTTGTGCGTCGTCTCATCAGTTAGCAGTGTGGATTATCGACGAGTGTGAACGGCTCCGTGTTTGTCTCTGTGTGTCTCCTGTTTTATTGCCCACATTCTGTAACTTATGTGTCTTCTCCTGTTTTCTCTGCTTGTATATTCTATGGCTGAAGAGCAGCGTAATGTGCTGCTGACAGCCTGCCTGTTGTCCAGGCTTTAAAATAGCAATAAAGTAAAAAAAAAAACTGCAGCTCTATGTACTCAAAAAGTGGCAGGTATGCCTTACTAACCTTTTTCAGCAGGACTGATGTTAACGCCGTTCGATTTTGTCTCTGAATGTGGATGTGGTGGTGCTCACTTGTTCAGGAACTCTATTCTTCTTTCCTTCATATTTGCAAATCTTTCAGTCACTCTTTGATTGAAGGCTGCAATTCCTGAAACGAGGTCTCGTTCAATAGAGAGCATCGCGAGTGCTGACAGTCTTTCTTGGTCCATAATATTCCGCAAGAAGGTTTTGATGCGTTTTAGCGTAGAAAAACAACGTTCTGCTTCTAATGTGTTCATTGGAATTGTAATTATCGCTTTCAGGAGCTTCACAGATTCGCTCAGTGTATCACAAAGATTATTGTCTGTTATGTAACCCAGAAAGCTCAAAGCTCCACACATGCTTTTGAACTCCTCTCTTCCATAAATAACAGAGTTCTTTGCTTCCAAAAAAGAGTAGCATTCCATAGCAGCTCCGAAAGAAGTTTCTGGAAAACTGGAAGAGTAAGTAGCGAATTTCTCTGGTAGAAAGAGAGAGGTTGCAAGTAGGTGTCCAGTGAACTTGACTCTTTCTTTAGCTTCGTAACTTATGACATCACATACTTCTTTTGCCTCCCGCAGTAGATTACACATCGCTGTTCCATCTTCAGTTCTCCCTCTTTCATGCTACTCGTGTAAACCTGTTGAATTTTCTGCATTAAAATTAATCAAGAAACGAAAAACACCAGGATTGGAAGATGATTCAGTCTCTAAGGGCAAGTTCCAACGCACCACAGAAACGAATACAGTTAATAATTAGATTGAATATGTACCTACTGTATTATCGGTAATGGTTGTGTAATACCATGGACTTTCTGTACCCACTGTCTAATTGGGTAGCTATATTTACATTGCCTGGACTTGCCGTATTCAAAACGTTATTTACATAGTCTGAAGAAAGTTCGTGTTTTCTAATTTTGTCATGGATGTGTTGAATGTCACAGACTCCGTGTTTAGACCATGAAAGATCTCCTCCAAACAATAAACAAGGAAAACAAAATAAGGCATTTTTCATGTCATAACCACACAGCCATTCATGCTTGTTGTACAATTCAAAGTTAAATTTCCTACTGAATTGGCGACTTTTCGTTTTAACGGTCTGTGAAATTGTTAAAGCAGGAGTCGGCCTACCCAGCCTCTTAATTTCTAATTTTTCTTCAAACTTCCGTGAACTGAAGGGTTCAGAGAGCTATGAAATTACCTGATTCATTATTTCACGTATTCACTTGTCGCTTGAGTCTCAAAATTCAGGTGTTAGCACACGCTAAAATAACTAACACAGCGCACAGGAAATAGTTCGCTTGCATCTACACCTGAACTGGTAAGGTGGCGCGAGAATCCCACTTTGTTCGAAGACCCGATAGTTCTGTTTCCCTTCGGAAGAGTTCAGGCCCTCTTCTTGCGGCCGGCAGTGTGGCCCGGGTGAGGTGTTTATACACATAAGGCCCTCATACGAGTACAGTGTTGCCTAGCGTTGCCTCCGCACCCGGCACCCCCTCTGAGACACCCAATTCCGCGTTTGTAGCCACAGTGCAACACCCTGTCGCCGTCGGCACATTCCGTCCAACTCCGCTGCGTTCTGCATTTGGAGCCCGGGAATTTCAAAAGAGATAAACGGCCAGCTACTTCTCCACTAGTATAGAACGCTCAGAAGGTAAACACAGTTGAACAAAATTATTCCTTCGGAGTAGCGCAAACCTGCAAACCTATACAGGAGCGGCCCCTGAATTCAATCACCAATTTTTTGACGCCAGTGGGATGGATCTGTATGTCATACCACACCTATGACTGTCAATATCAAACACAGACGCTAACATGTGACTATTGATAGTGAGGAAGGACAGTGGACTATCCATGATAACAACGAGCAAGGAAGATATATAATGCCAATAGTGGGCATCGTCAGCATCCTGTGACGGATTATAGTGAACAAGTACGTGGGCTGTGTGTTGATACAGCACAACAGAGGGCAGCTAGCTGCGGCAAAACAATGGCCTGTGACTGTTAATGGGCTGGGACAGTGGCATGTGGTTGTTGATAGAGAGAAAGGACAATGGCATGTGTCTGTTGATATTGTGTGCAGGCAGTGGAATGTGACTATTGATAGTGACCAAGGAGTGTGTTGATAGCGAGCGAGGATGGGCCCGTGGCAGTTGGGAGCGACCCCGGAAGGAGAGCGGCCTGCGACAGTTGATAGCGAGCGGCGCAGTAGGCGGCGGCCGGTGACTGTCGAGAGACCGCGGTGGCTCTGGCATCGATTTTGCATTAGCCCGCCCCGTAGGCTGGTCCAGAGCGGCCGGTCTGCGCCGTTACATTTTTCCTCCCCCTGGGTGGCCGCGCGGCGCGGACGACTCGCTTTATTGTCGTGCCCGTGATGGCTCGATTTATTGCGCCGCAGCGAAACAGAGGAGAAAGGGGGGCGCGCAAAAAGAGCGCCGCGCCAGCCCAGGTAGCGACAGCTTCCGCCAGCCGTTCTTCACCGTTTAGAGCAGAAATCAAACGGCCCGTGTCCTGCTCCTCCCCATCCCCCGAACCCCGCAGGGGACGCAGAAACTGATGAGTCGAATATTTTAGCGGCCGCGCGGATACCGAACTCGATTACGGAGGCCTAAATGTATCGAGGGTCCGACTGCAGAATCCAACGCCGATTCATCAGTTAAATCTTTCTGCTGTATTTATTGCGCGACGAGATAAGAACTTGTCACGTTATAAAAAACGGCGTAGAGGGATAAAATGTTGGTGCCGAATGCAAAGTAATCCACCTCGTCTCCTTTTAGCGGCACTGGCACCTTGCTCCGATGCACGTTGAAGCGGACAGAGTACGTGATCGCGGAAAAAAAGATACTTCTTCATCGTCTTTAAATTACCGTAAAATTAGTTCACGAAAGTGTGGAGACGATATTAATGGAACTGTAAATGAAGTTTAAATCAAATATTGTGTAAGGGGTGGTGCAAAAGTTTCCGTTCGATGTCCGTACAGTCCAGAATCGATATGCCAATCAGGCAAAACCGCCGCGATCGTTGGGGCAATCATCCTAACAGTGCGTCGTTCCAATCCCACTATCCTCTGTGCCCTCGGTGGCTCTGATGGATAGAGAGTCTGCCATGTAAGCAGGAGCTCCCGGGTTCGAGTCCCGGTCAGGGCACACATTTTCACCTGTTCCCGTTGATATATATTAACGCCCGTCAGCAGCTGAAGGTGTTAATATAATTCTAATTTCTTTACACGGAGGTGACAAAAATTATGGGATAAATCCTAACATCGTGTCGGACCTTCTTTTGTCCGGCGTAATGCAGCATCTTGACGTGGCGTGGACTCAACAAGTCGTTGGAACTCCCCTACAGAAATATTGAACCAAGCTACCTCTATAGCCGCCCATAATTGCAAAAGTGATTTTGTGCACGAACTGAGCTCTCGATTATGTCTCATAAATGTTCGACTGGATTCATATCGGGCGATCTGGGTATCCAAATCATTCGCCCGAACGGTCCAGAATTTTCTTCAAACCAGTGGCGAACATTTGTGGCCCATTGAACGGTCCATTGCCATCCATAGAAATTCCATCGTTAAACGGTTGCTAAAATGGTCATCAAGTAGCTGAACATAACCATTTTCAGGCAACAATTGGTCCAGATAGACCAGAAGACCCAGTCCTTTCCAAGTAAACACAGACGTCACCGTTATGGAGCGACCACCAGCACAGTGCCTTGTAGGTAACATGGATTCATGACTTCGTGGGGTCTGCCCCACACTCGAACCCTGTTACAAACATAAATTCGGGCTTATGTGACCAGACCACGGTTTTACAGTCGTCTAGCGTCCAACCAATATGCTCACGAGCCGAGGAGATTTGTTGTTAGCAAAGGCACCCGCGTCGGTCGTCTCCTGCCGTAGCCCATTAACGTCCAATTGATATTCAATCAAATATATTCATCGTACGTACCCGAAGGATTTCTGCGCTTATTTCACACAGTGTAACTTGTCTGTAAGCACTTGCAGGTCTACACAAATGTTCCCGGCGGGGTAAGGGATTTTCACCTGCCTCGAGATGACTGGGTGTTTGTGATGTCCTCATCATTTATTTCATGATCATTCATGAAAGTGGCGAAATTGGACTCAGACAAGGTTGGGAAATTGTACGGGTGCTGATAACCGCGCAGTTGAGCTCCCCACAAACCAACAATCATCATCATCATCATCATCATCATCATCTACGCAAATGCCGCTCTTCTCCGTCATTAAGTGAAGCCGTCGGCCAATGTGTTGTGCATGGTGAGAGGCAATGCCCGAAATTTGGTATTCTCTCCACACTCTTTGAGGATCTTGGTATATTGAATTCTCTAACGATTTCCGAAATGGGATGTCCTATGCTTGTAGCTGCGACTACCGCTCCGCGTTCTGAGTTTGTTAATTCAGTTCGTGCGGCCATAACCACGCCGAATACGTTTTCGCATGATTCACCTGAGTTCAAATGACGGATCCGCCAACGCACTGCCCTTTTAGATTTTGTACCATCTGTATATATATGCATTGCTATCCCAGGGTTTTGACTCCTCAAATGAATTCCAGATGGAGGCCTGAAAGCGGTGTTTTATTACTGCGGAGAACGTCACGCTGAGGCGGTTGCCTGTAGAAGGTACCTTTGGTGACATCGTCGGAAGTTTGGTCCTTAAACGTCAGAAGCTAACCAAAATACACTACTGGCCATTAAAATTGCTACACCAAGAAGAAATGCAGATGATAAACGGGTATTCATTGCGCAAATATATTATACTAGAACTGACACGTGATTACATTTTCATGCAATTTGGGTGCATAGATCCTGAGAAATCAGTACCCAGAACAACCACCTCTGGCTGTAATAACGGCCTTGATACGCCTGGCCATTGAGTTTAACAGAGCTTGGATGGCGTGTACAGGTACAGCTGCTCATGCATCTTCAACACGTTACCACAGTTCATCAAGACTAATGACTGGCGTATTGTGACGAGCCAGTTGATGAGTCACCATTGACCAGACGTTTTCAATTGGTGAGGATCTGGAGAATGTGCTGGCCAGGGCAGCAGTGGAACATTTTCTGTGTCAAGAAAGGCCCGTACAGGACCTGCAACATCCGGTCGTGCATTATCCTGCTGAAATGTAGGGTTTCACAGGGGTCAAATGAAGGATAGAGCCACGGATCGTAACACATCTGAAATGTAACGTCCACTGTTCAAAGTGCCGTCAATGCGAGCAAGAGGTGACCGAGACGTGTTACCAATGGCACCCCATACCACCACGCCGGGTGATACGCCAGTATGACGATGACGAATACAAGCTTCCAATGTGCATTCACCGCGATGTCGCCAAACACGCATGCGACCATAATTATGCAGTAAATAGATCCTGGATTCATCCGAAAAGACGTTTTGCCATTCGTGCACCCAGGTTCGTCGTTGAGTACACCATCGCAGGCGCCCCTGTCTTTGATGCAGCGTAAATAGTAACCGCAGCCATGGTCTCCGAGCTGATAGTCCATGCTGCTGCAAACGTCGTCGAACTGTTCGTGCAGATGGTTGTTGTCTTGCAAACGTCCCCATCTGTTGACCCAGGGATCGAGACGTGGCTGCACGATCCGTTACAGTCATGCGGATGAGATGCCTGTCATCTCGACTGCTAGTGATACGAGGCGGTTGGGATCCAGCACGGCGTTCCGTATTACCCTCCTGAAGCCACCGATTCCATATTCTGCTAACAGTCATTGGATCTCGACCAACGCGAGCAGCAATGTCGCGATACGATAAACCGCAACGGCGATAGGCTACAATCCGACCTTTACCAAAGTCGGAAAAGTGATGGTACGCATTTCTCCTCCTTACACGAGGCATCACAACAACGTTTCACCAGGCAACGCCGGTCAACTGCTGTTTCTGTATAAGAAATCGGTTGGAAACTTTCCTCATGTCAGCACGTTGTAGGTGTCGCCACCGGCGCCAACCTTGTGTGAATGCTCTGAAAAGCTAATCATTTGCATATCACAGCATCTTCTTTCTGTCGGTTAAATTTCGCGTCTGTAGCACGTCATCTTCGTAGTGTAGCAATTTTAATGGCCAGTAGTGTAAATCAGACCACAGCCCCTCTCATGGTCGCTAATATTTCCTTGACTTTCCTTGCAGTTCTCAGAGTATTCTCGAATTTACCACGTTCTTTCAGACAATATTATAAAACCGATGAGTGAATTCCGTGAGCGGCGCATTGTCACAGTCTCTCGATTTTTTGCCAACTGGGATTACTGATGATTATGAACGGCTGCCGAGCGTGCAGTTCTCCTGCTTTGGCGCGACTCGCCTTTGAGAGGTATTCTGGTGGGTGGGACACACTGGGGGACCTGTCTGTCCCCGCACAACAATGAACGGCTCAGAGAGGCCGGTGGCTGGTGCCAGGGGAGGCGGCGCCCCGCCGGAAGTCCATCAAGTGATACGGCGGGCCTCGGAAATTACCGCCGGCCAGTAAGTAGCCATTACGGCCTGTCCGCCCGCCGCATTGATTCTCCACAGCAGCACGTCGACCCCCGTAGCAACAGCAGCAGCGGGGGGTAGCGCCACAGCACAGTGCTTACCTGGCAGCGACGACAGTAGCTCTCAGGGTGTACTTTGGGCTGGGATGAGGTAAGAGCGGCCTTCAGATGATACGCATGTACGAGACTTACACCGAGGTAATGAAACTCGTGGAGTAGCGATTTGCACATTTACAGATGGCAGTATTATCGAGTGCACAAGCCACAAAAAGGCAGTGAAATGTGGGAGCTGTCGATTGTACTCAGATGTTTCATGCGAAACAGGTCTTCCTGTTAACTAATACATTATGGCAGCACGAGGGAAGTTAACAGACTTTGAACGTGGAATAGTAGTTTGAGCGAGAAGCATGGGAGATTCCATTTCGGAAATCGTTAGGGAATTCAGATTCCGAGATGCACAGAGTCAAGTGTGCGCTGAGAATACCAAATTTCAGGCATTACCTCTCACCACGGCAACGCAGTGGCCGACGGACTTCACTAAACTACAGAGTGCAGTGGAGTTTCCATAGCGCTTTCAGTGCTAACTGAGAAGCAGCACTACGTGAAACAACCGCAGAAATCAGTGTGCGACGTGCGACGAATGTATCAGTTAGGACAGTGCGGCGAAATTTGGTGTTAATGGGCTATGGCAGCAGACGACTGTCGCGCCTGCATTTTGTGACAGCACGACATCGCCTGCAGCGTCTCTCGTAGAATCGTGACTATGCCTTTGGACCCTACACGATTAAAAAACCGTGGCCTAATCAGATGAGTCCCAATTTCAGTCGGTAAGAGCGTATGGCAGGATTCGAGTGTGGCACAGGTCCCACGTAGCGACCCAAGTTTCCAATAAGACGCTGTGCAAACTGGTTGTAGCTCAATAATGGCGTGGGCTATGTTTACATGGAATGGTCCAAATGAATCGATCATTGACTATAAATGATATGTATGTGTACACAAAGACCATTTGCAACCATTCCTAGGCTTCATGTTTCAAAACAACGATTTCATATCACTGGGCCACAATTGTTCGCCACTGGTTTGAAAATCCCAGGTGTCACACACTGCAGCCATTCACCATAATGGTCCCTCGTTTGCGATTAATTGACGAAAAAAAATTCTAAATTTTTTGTGATGCTCAGTAGCGTTAAAAAGTGGAGTAATGTAGTCGGTTTGCGGGGTAAAATGGGTAAGCTAACATCTTAACTTGTAGGAGGTCATGGGTTCGAATCTCGTCAGGTGCACAACTGTCTTCTTTATTATTTTATCTTCATCTAAATTACTTCGATAACTATTATTATTCAGTTAAATGGTTTAAAAGTAATTTTTTGTATCTGTTCAGTTGTCACATCATTTTCATCAACATACGAAATATTTAATTTGTTTCATTTTTTTCGTTACATCATTGGTTTTCCAGTCGTAATTTATATGAATTGAATTACATTTATCTATTATGATATTCAGTTATTTGAAAATTCCAATCTATCAGTTAAAAAACAAAAGACGAAATTATATATTTACATTTGTGCAATGGTGTGAAAAGTGTATTTCTGTTATAAAATGTGGAATTTTTTTGTACGATAACCGTCACACAAACATTTAAAATATAACCTAAATACCTATTGCATTATGGATAAAATAGCGCAGATAAAAATTTAAATGAAATTCGGCTTTGTAAGTGAAACGAAATTCAAGCAAAATGAGAAATTCACTCCTGGAAATTGAAATAAGAACACCGTGAATTCATTGACCCAGGAAGGGGAAACTTTATTGACACATTCCTGGGGTCAGATACATCACATGATCACACTGACAGAACCACAGGCACATAGACACAGGCAACAGAGCATGCACAATGTCGGCACTAGTACAGTGTATATCCACCTTTCGCAGCAATGCAGGCTGCTATTCTCCTATGGAGACGATCGTAGAGATGCTGGATGTAGTCCTGTGGAACGGCTTGCCATGCCATTTCCACCTGGCGCCTCAGTTGGACCAGCGTTCGTGCTGGACGTGCAGACCGCGTGAGACGACGCTTCATCCAGTCCCAAACATGCTCAATGGGGAACAGATCCGGAGATCTTGCTGGCCAGGGTAGTTGACTTACACCTTCTAGAGCACGTTGGGTGGCATGGGATACATGCGGACGTGCATTGTCCTGTTAGAACAGCAAGTTCCCTTTCCGGTCTAGGAATGGTAGAACGATGGGTTCGATGACGGTTTGGATATACCGTGCACTATTCAGTGTCCCCTCGACGATCACCAGTGGTGTACGGCCAGTGTAGGAGATCGCTCCCCACACCATGATGCCGGGTGTTGGCCCTGTGTGCCTCGGTCGTATGCAGTCCTGATTGTGGCGCTCACCTGCACGGCGCCAAACACGCATACGACCATCATTGGCACCAAGGCAGAAGCGACTCTCATCGCTGAAGACGACACGTCTCCATTCGTCCCTCCATTCACGCCTGTCGCGACACCACTGGAGGCGGGCTGCACGATGTTGGGGCGTGAGCGGAAGACGGCCTAACGGTGTGCGGGACCGTCGCCCAGCTTCATGGAGACGGTTGCGAATGGTCCTCGCCGATACCCCAGGAGCAACAGTGTCCCTAATTTGCTGGGAAGTGGCGGTGCGGTCCCCTACGGCACTGCATAGGATCCTACGGTCTTGGCGTGCATCCGTGCGTCGCTGCGGTCCGGTCCCAGGTCGACGGGCACGTGCACCTTCCGCCGACCACTGGCGACAACATCGATGTACTGTGGAGACCTCACGCCCCACGTGTTGAGCAATTCGGCGGTACGTCCACCCGGCCTCCCGCATGCCCACTATACGCCC
Source organism: Schistocerca americana (assembly GCF_021461395.2). Classification (NCBI taxonomy): domain Eukaryota; kingdom Metazoa; phylum Arthropoda; class Insecta; order Orthoptera; family Acrididae; genus Schistocerca; species Schistocerca americana. The sequence continues at coordinate 629,610,050 of NC_060123.1, read as the reverse complement.
TCGCTCAAAGTCCGTCAACTGCACATACGGTTCACGTCCACGCTGTCGCGGCATGCTACCAGTGTTAAAGACTGCGATGGAGCTCCGTATGCCACGGCAAACTGGCTGACGCTGACGGCGGCGGTGCACAAATGCTGCGCAGCTAGCGCCATTCGACGGCCAACACCGCGGTTCCTGGTGTGTCCGCTGTGCCGTGCGTGTGATCATTGCTTGTACAGCCCTCTCGCAGTGTCCGGAGCAAGTATGGTGGGTCTGACACACCGGTGTCAATGTGTTCTTTTTTCCATTTCCAGGAGTGTAGATATAATGTGGACGAAAAAACGGGGTGATAAAACAGAGGAAATAAATTCGAAATTAATACATAAAATCAATTAAAATCAGATACAGAAAGATTTCAAGTGGAGAAAGAATGATAGAGAGAAAAAAAACAAATGACGAAGTTAATATTCTGATTAAAATATGTGTCAAAGAAATGGAATTAAAAAATTACGTTTAAATCAATTAACTGGATAAAAAAATGTTCAAAGTCATTTCGATAAAGATTTAAAAATAGAAAAATACTGCATTTGATGAAATTCGAACCCACAACCTACTCCATCCAAAGCTTGTATCCAGTTCTTTTTCTTTCTTTCTTTTTACTTTTATTTTGTTCGTTATAGTTCGTTGCATTTGTTCGGGGTGGACGTTCCATGACGTATGTTCAAGTTCATCGTTGATCCGTTCACTGAGTTTTTTTGTGACAGAGGGCAGGCAACCCTCTGATCGAACACACTGAGCTACCATGCCGGCGCCAGTTACACCACACAACACAATGTAGTTTTTTTAACACTATTGAGTGTCACACAAAAATTCAATTTTTTTTCCTCAGTTATTCGCAAACGAGGGCCTACCACGGTGAACGTGATTCACGGGATCTTAGACTACATCACCGTACAGACAGTTTATCTCACCGCTAGGGATCTCTCCTTGTAAGTAAATGAACTGAGAATTGTGAAAATTATTCATATTGTGAGCGTGTGGGTGCTATTCTGTCATTCTGCGCAACGGATTAATCTGAGACGTACCCTTACCCTGTGGCTCCTGCAAGATGCAATTTCCACCCCCACACTACTACAGAAGTCAGACAGACGCTCCTAACGTTCTAAAGAGAAATGCCTGAAAAACTTTCCGTAATAAATATCTTCTGCAGTCGTCCACTGTAAGGAAATGACACAAAAATTCACAAAATTTCTTACGTAACTAGTGGGATACTTGGGTACTGGAGTAGCGCTAGTTAGTGTAAGAAAAACATGAAACTAACGAAAATTATTATTTATTTAGCTAAAATTCTGCGAAATCACAATGGCACTTTTAGTTATGAACTGAAAAAGTTACTTCCGGGTTCTTTTCGGAATGTGAAGTTACCTCTCAAGGATAGGATTCGCTAATGAAATTTCTATATAAAGTTTAAGATTTTTATTGACTTGGCAGAATGGCTGAGAGCCGCGCCTACTCAACTTGAATAATTATCCGTTAGAATGTTGCTAGGTACGGTCGAGGCTGTCGAGTGTGAAATGCAGTAAAGGGTACTGTTGTGGAGGAAATATGGGGCTCGCAAGAGCTGTAGCACACAATACCGCGAGCTGCGATGACTGCTGTCTGCGCCGCTCGCTGCTGACAAATAAGATAACTCTCGTTCTATCGGGGTTGACCTTCGCCAATCAAACTCTCCCTACACCTTGATGAAGTCAAGGACTCCTATTCACCACTAGTCTAACTATTGGCGTGGTACATCGGTCAGATAACCAGTCCACCGCGATTCTACTCAAAAATTCGCTCGCAGGCGTTTAACTATAACTCTGTCCGTTCACACCGCACAATAAGTGTGGCGGCCAACACAGTGAACAACGCTTCATTGCATGGACTCGATATAGAGTCGCACTTCGATTCGCTCTCGACAGAGGTGCTCTCCCAGTGAAGAACTGAGGACAGACTTGTTCCTCGCTCTTTGAGTGCACGTACGAGCGCACACGCTCTCGTTACGTGTTCTCGCTCCAAGAGCGACAACGGAACGGCCCCTCTCAATGCCAGACGTGAAGGGGTATATCTTTCGGTCTCTTCCATTACTCTTTCAGCTCAAGGCATCAGGAATATCGTCTGCCAATCAGCATTGCACTTCTAAAACGGGAGAATGACGTTTCGTTTAAGGTGACCAATCCGTAAATCTGTAGCATCGGCGTTTGGCGTTTGCTGTCTCCCTGTGAAAACCTCTGAAACTGCGTGCTATGTTTGTAAAGAATGCGTAGGCTGGGCGCTCCCACACAATGTAGCGGAATTTGCTTTTAAGCCGAACATGGGGTCGTTCTTCCTTTCACTTGGGCAAACGCCGTCTGCTCTATGGGCGGTCACAGTCCGACGTAGATAGGTTGTCTCGTCCTCTGAAGGGACCGGCCTCCTAGCGTGCGGTTGCCTCTCCCGAACTAAAAGCTTTTGTGACTGTCGTGTCTTGAATGTGTTTGTGTGTACGCCAGCCTCGAGTATTTCAACCACGGTGCGCATTTGCGATTTACTTGTTATTTGCGTATCATTTACATGAATTCATACGACATTGACTCTATCTTATCGAGTTTGGGTTCGAATGAAGCGTCTTGATGTGCGGAACATGATTTTGAGGACGGAATATGTAAGCAATGAAGGTCAGAAGACCACGACGTCTTACAATATATATGGTCGCAAAATGTTGCCTCCTTACAACTGGTCCGGTACACTGAGAGCTCAGTAAGCTTACTGGAAACGACGCCCGCATCACATCCACACCTACAAACGCACTCACGTCTCGACTGAGGACGGCTATTGCCAAGTGGAGCCAAATTTGCCGCCTAGGCCCTTGCCAGTGATCGAACGGGGCCCGCTCTCTACGACAACTCCGGTGCTGACGCACCGCTGGAGGCCAGCCTCGCCGCTGGAGCGGCCCGCTGACGTGTGGCGTGTAGGTTGCGGCTGACAGGAGGACGCTCGGTGGCGATTCTGCGCAGCCGCCGGCGGAACCCGCCGAATCGCATTTCATCGCGGCGGGCCCCGCCGCGCCGCGGCGGCCGTAATGTCATTTTCACGGCTGCTGAAAATTTCAGCCGCGCCATTACTCGCCCAGACGGGGCACTTCCCGCTGGAACGGCGCACTAACTCTGGGCGACGCGCGGCACCTCGCGGTTGTTACTGCTGCATTATCTGCCCGGCGACTCTCTCTGCCTCCCTGCCCGATGCATACATTCCCAGTGCTGAGCTGCGAAACGCTCTAGAACCGCCGGCGGCGTCGCCGTGTCCGACAGAACCATCGGACAAAGTCGCTCGTTTCGCTGCTGTGCCCCGAACTCTCGAGCACTCGGGAACACTATCGTGAAGATTTCAACATGTGGCAGATATTGATCGTAGGTGTACCCCTGCATACGAGACGTACAACCACGGAGAAATCTTATCGTCTTTGATCTGGTCTCATAAGCTATTCTGACAGGCTCCTCACTGTTGATATGCATCACTCCAAAAAGCTTCATCTGGAAGAAACGTATTGTGCAGAAATGGCATACCCACCGTCTTAACAACGGGAGGCCACGACGTTAGGAACACAGATTTTACTTCAAACATTTTACAACTTTAATAGGCCATTAAAACAACAAAAATGCGCAAGTAGTAAAGTGCACTACTCTGGCAATACCGAGAAAATCGCAAGAGAAGTTTTACGCATTTGTTATGTAACCCTTGTATCTGTGCGTAAGTGCTGAATATTAGAATTCATGGTGGTCGAGTGGTAAGCATTGGAGCTTCGTAAAACGAACACGCATGAAGCGACTCCCGCTCATACTTAATTTGCATAAAGTCTTAGTGAATTTCATGTTTTTTGACTACTTACTTTTTAATTATATCTGACTGTTAGAACACACATATCTATAACTATCGATCGACAAGTAAATGAAAAAGAACGGAAATGATCATATGGCGTCAGTGGCCGGGAGTTCCCAAGCGGGAAGTTCGGCCGCCACGTGCAGGTCTAAAAAAAAATGGCTCTGAGCACTATGGGACTCAACTGCCGTGGTCATAAGTCCCCTAGAACTTCGAACTACTTAAACCTAACTAACCTAAGGACATCACACACATCCATGCCCGAGGCAGGATTCGAACCTGCGACCGTAGCGGTCGTGCGGTTCCAGACTGTAGCGCCTTTAACCGCTCGGCCACTCTGGCCGGCGTGCAAGTCTAATTGAGTGCGACGCGACGTTGGGCGACTTGAGCGACTTGAGCGTCGATACAGTTCGATACAGTTCCCCACAGTCGTCTAATGAACAAAGTAAGAGCATATGGAGTATCAGACCAATTGTGTGATTGGATTGAAGAGTTCCTAGATAACAGAACGCAGCATGTCATTCTCAATGAAGAGAAGTCTTCCGAACTGAGAGTGATCTCGGGTGTGCCGCAGGGGAGTGTCGCAGGACCGTTGCTATTCACAATATACATAAATGACCTTGTGGATAACATAGGGAGTTCACTGAGGCTTTTTGCAAATGATGCTGTGGTATATCGAGATGTTGCAACAATGGAAAATTGTACAGAAATGCAGGAGGATGTGCAGCGAATTGACGTATGGTGCTGGGAATGGCAATTGAATCTCAATGTATGCATGTGTAATGTGCTGCGAATACACAGAAAGAAAGATCCTACGATGTAGCAGGTCAGCAACTGGAAGCAGTTAATTTCATAAATTGTCTGGGAGTAGGCATTGGGAGTGATTTAAAATGGAATGATCACATAAAGTTGATCGTCGGTAAAGCAGATGCCAGACTGAGACTCATTGAAAGAATCCTAAGGAAATGCAATCCGAAAACAAAGGAAGTAGGTTACAGTACACTTCGTCGCCCACTGCTTGAATATTGCTCACCAGTGTAGGATCCGTACCGGATAGGGTTGATATAAGAGAGAAGATCCAACGGAGAGCAGCGCGCTTCATTACGCGAAAGCGTTACGGAAATCATAGATAAACTACAGTGGATGACTCTGCAGGAGAGACGCTCAGGAGCTCGGTACGGGCTTTTGTTGAAGTTTCGAGAATATACCATCACCGAGGAGTCAAGCAGTATATTGCTCCCTCCTATGTTTACTTGCGAAGAGACCCTGAGGATAAAATCAGAGAGATTAGAGCCCACACACAGGCATACCGACAATCTTTCTTTCCACGAACAATACGAAACTGTAATAGAAGGGACAACCGATAGAGGTACTCAAAGTACCCTCCGCCACACACCGTCAGGTGGGTTGCGGAGTATGGATGTAGATGTAGATGTAGACAGTGGGGATGAAATGATGATGAGCACAGCACCCAGTCCCTGAGGGGAGAAAATCTCCCACCCCAGCCGGAAATCGAACCCGGGTCCCCGCGCGTAGCATTTCAACGTGCTGACCGTTCAGCTATTGGGGCGGCCAAGTGAATAAAGAAAGGCACACAGAGGTTTCCTGAAAATGTATGCGTGTCGCGATTTGCGAAAATCTTTATACATGCCATCTGGTAAGGTACCCTCATCTACTTTGCAAAAAAAATGGTTCAAATGGCTTTGAGCACTATGGGACTTAACATCTGTGGTCATCAGTCCCCCAGACTTAGAACTACTTAAACCTAACTAACCTAAGGACATCACATACACCCATGCCCGAGGCAGGATTCGAACCGGCGACCGTAGCGGTCAAGCGGTTCCAGACTGAAGCGCCTAGAACCGCACGGCCACTCCGGCCGGCTGTTACGGTCGCAGTTTCGAATCCTGCCTCGGGCATGGATGTTTGTGATCTACATCTACATCTGCATACATACTCCGCGTGGCGGAGGGTACCTCGTACCACAACTAGCATCTTCTCTCCCTGTTCCACTCCCAAACAGAACGAGGGAAAAATGACTGCCTATATGCCTCTGTACGAGCCCTAATCTCTCTTATCTTATTTTTGTGGTATTTCCGCGAAATGTAAGTTGGCGTCGGTAAAATTGTACTGCAGTCAGCCTCAAATGCTGGTTCTCTAAATTTTCTCAGTAGCGATTCACGAAAAGAGCTCCTCCTTTCCTCTAGAGACTCCCACCCGAGTTCCTGAAGCATTTCCGTAATGATCAAACATACCAGTAACAAATCCAGCAGCCCGCCTCTGAATTGCTTCTATGTCCTCCCTCAATGCGACCTGATAGGGATCCCAAACGCTCGAGCAGTACTCAAGAATAGGTCGTATTAGTGTTTTATAAGCGGTCTCCTTTACAGATGAACCACATCTTCCCAAAATTCTACCAATGAACCGAAGACGACTATCCGCCTTCCCCACAACTGCCATTACATGCTTGTCCCACCTCATATCGCTCTGTAATGTTACGCCCAAATGTTTAATCGACGTGACCGTGTCAAGCGCTACACTACTAATGGAGTATTGAAACATTACAGGATTCTTTGTCCTATTCATCTGCATTAATTTACACGTATCTGTATTCAGAGTTGGGTCAAATCCTGTCCAAGTCATCTTGTATCCTCCTACAGTGACTCAACGACGACACCATCCCGTACACCACAGCATCATCAGCAAACAGCCGCACATTGCTATCCACACTATCCAAAAGATCATTTATGTAGATAGAAAACAACATCGGATCTACCACACTTCCCTGGGGCACTGCAGATGATACCCTCAACTCCTATGAACACTCACCATCGAGGACAACGTACTGGGTTCTATTACTTAAGAAGTCCTTAAGTTAGTCAGGTTTAAGAAGTTCTAAGTTATATGTGACTGATGACCTCAGATGTTAAGTCCCATAGTGCTCAGAGCACCATACTCTTAGAGTGACAACGGTCTTACGGTCCCTGCCCACTCCTTCAAAATCATAGACGTTCAAAAGCTCCTGTTCTGCGTCGGAGGGGAATTACCGTCCTCAGCGACCACTCTCGCCGTATTCAGTCCGGCCGAACGCGCGCGGCTTCGGGGAAGACACGGCGACAGCTACAGCTAGGAGCGGCGGCGATGAGCAGACACCGCAAGCTGTGCCATTGTCAGCGGCGGGGAGCGCCGTGCCGAGCCGACTCGTAAAAGAAGTCGTCCCGGTGATGTGGCGCGGCGCGGCGCGGCGCGACGCGGCCGTAACGAAGCCCATTGTGCGCTTCCATTAGCCGCCGGCCGGGGAGAGGACAGATAGGAGTGCCCCGGCACGCCCGGCGCCGGGTGGCCGTATCGCCCTCCAGAAACACCCCCTCCCCTGCCGCGCTCCACGCCCCCGCCTGTCCAGATAACGAGCCCGGCGCTGCCGGTCCGTCTCTTATTTCCCGGGGCTCCGCGCTGATCCCCGGCCGGTCTCTCACCTCGCGGCCGCGCAGAACGCACGCTGGCTGACGTGACCCCTGTGTGACGTCACCGTGGGCGACGGGTCAGGCTCAGAATGTGCTCCACCTCGCACTGTTGGGGGGGGGGGGGGGGGGATTTCTGGAGCGGACACTAAATCTCGTACTACACGCCCAGTGACTCCTGAATATTAATTAAGGAAGGGCGATAAATAATGGATACGGAATTTAAAGAATAATTTCAACACGTGAGTCGAAACATTGCCTACAAAAACGGGGTCATCAATAGAACCATAGAGACCAAGCCAAAAATACAGGGTGAGCACAAAGTCTTGCCCTGATTGTAAAAATTTGGAACAGAATAACCGTTTCACATAATAAGTTAATAGCCGGCCGTTGTGGCCGAGCCGTTCTAGGCCCTTCAGTCCGAACCTGCGACTGCTACGGTCGCAGGTTCGAATCCTGCCTCGCCCATGGATGTGTGTGATGTCTTTAGGTTAAAAAATGGTTCAAAGGGCTCTGAGCACTATGGGACAACTTCTGAGGTCATCAGTTCCCTAGAACATAGAACTACTTAAACCTAACTAACCTAAGGACATCACACACATGCATGGCCGAGGCAGGATTCGAAACTGCGACCGTAGCGGTCTCGCGGTTCCAGACTGGAGCGCCTAGAACCGCTCGGCCACTCAGGTCGGTTCCTTAGGTTAGTTAGGTTTAAGTAGTTCTAAGTTCCTGGGGGCCCGCATCTCGTGGTCGTGCGGTAGCGTTCTCGCTTCCCACGCCCGGGTTCCCGGGTTCGATTCCCGGCGGGGTCAGGGATTTTCTCTGCCTCGTGATGGCTGGGTGTTGTGTGCTGTCCTTAGGTTAGTTAGGTTTCAGTAGTTCTAAGTTCTAGGGGACTGATGATCATAGATGTTAAGTCCCATAGTGCTCCGAGCCATTTCCCAAGTTCCTGGGGGCTGATGACCTCAGATGTTAATTCCCATAGTGCTCAGAACCATTTGAATAAGTTAATTTGATGCCGTTACACAGGTTAGTGTTACTGGTTTTTGTAAGACCACTTACGTTAGTAAACCTCAACGCGTGCTCCCTTGGTAGCTCGGAGAATGCCGAAGCGGTATTCCAGTTCCCACCAGGTGTTTCGTAACACGTGTTCTATCTAGAGATGGGTCGAACTCGTTGATTCCCGTGGACTACTTCATTCATTTCACTCTTTGCCGTGAAGCGTTCAAATGAAGTAGTTCATTCATGAAGTACGGAAGCCTGGCGAAGTTGCCCAGTTCGCCTCTCAGCCGCGGCTACGCTCGCTCGTACAATAAAGGTTCGTAATACTTCATAATTTTACCAACAGATGGCCAAACTATGCAGTAACGTGCACGCAACGTTTTACGCATTTACAGCGTCTGAGTTACCTTAAATAGAGCACGGTCGAAGGGGACAAAGGAAAGATAAACAGAGAAGCCTGTCACATATAAAGAAGGTATTACATTTAATCTTGCTCGACATTTTCTCATGAAACGCCCAAAAAAGTCTTTGTCTGCAAAGTGAAACCTTATTTGTTGTATTCATGGACTGAAAAACTAGGGCTACCAACAAAATGCAGTCCAATTTCATGTTCCTTTTAAAATTTAATCCAAAATAGAGTGAGTATGTTTACCACTGTCACAAAGTCTATATATCTACGTTAAGTAATTATTCAGAAGTTTTCCTGTGGATTTTATTTTGTTGAGAATAATATAACCCTCCAAATTCAAAACGTAAATTGTCACCTGTAGTAACTGGTACGATTTCAGGTAAAATCCCTCTTTCAGTGTCATTAACAAAACTTTCATTTTCATATTGGCTGTGCGTGCTCACACAGCCAGCCTCTTCGTTTGTATCTGTAATATTAATTTGTCCGAAAGCGCTGCCAACGGTAGGCTACCGGTAGACGCGAAGTATAACTGAAATGCACAAATAGTCACGGGTAATGATGTCAGCACTGCAGGAAGCAGCTGACGCTGCCTTCCCCTCGCCCCTCACCTCCCCAACCCCTCACAAACCTATAGTTTCCCACAAACGCCGCGCGATTCGTCGACAGGCAGTAGAGGGGGGACTGAAGTGAAGGGAGAATGAGTGACGTAACGCCGATGTAATGGGATGAGGGAGAGGGGAAGAGAGTGATTGAACTTAAAGAAAGTGTAGAGTGTGTTATCTGTGAAGAGTTTGAAGTACCAGTTCATTGAAATTGAGTGGTTAGTTCACACTTCACTGGAGTGAAGCGTTCATTTGAACGACTCATTCACGAGCTCCCCATCACTAGTTCTATCACAGTTCCCACAGCAGCTTGTATCCCAGCCTTCAGTTCGTCGACGGCAGCAACTGTTGTGATGAAGACTCTAACCTTGATATAGCTCCAGAAAAAAAGTCAAGGGGAGTGATGTCTGCATAGCGGGGTGGCCAGGGTGCTGGACCGTTCCTTCAAATCTGGACATCGATTGCTTGCCCTGCACGTCAGTGCTGAAACATCCGTTCGTGAGATATGAGTGTATGGGACGTACGAGCTCATCAGGGAAACCAGCATCGCTTAGTTTCCCCATGAGGCCGTTGTACCAGAGACGGTCGAAAGCTCTTTCGATGTCCGGGAACACAGCTCCTCTGTCTTTGTTCGAGTTGTAGCCTTGTGTGTTGTATGTTCAACTACGCAGAGGTGTTGTATTGTTCAATGCTTATTAACTTAGTGTGTCACAGGCGACTGGCGATTGTATGTAGGACGATCGATGACAGTAAACCCAAGGCGTTGGATTGTTGCGTATGTCCCAGTGCTTTTGTACGCTCTAGCATTGTTATGCTGAAGATAAGGATGCTTCCTGTGTGAACGGGTGTTCTCTGCGGTTAGAAACGCTATTACAGCACGCTGATTCTGACGCACCGTCATGGTCAGGTTACACACCGCCACGTAACGCGCTGCAGCTCGGAACTTTCTAATGGCAGAAGGTTGCAACTTGCGTTAGCTTGCGGGGAAGTGGGCCGACTAATAGGCATGACATTAATATCTCAAGAGATACTGACAACAAAATAAAAAATTCGGAGGCACTAATTTTCAGCACGCCCTCGTCCATAAATGACTTGACAGGCACTGTGAGAAGCATTCTGCAGCTGTTTGCTGATGGCGCTGTGGCGTACTGGACGGTGTCATCGTTGAATGACTGTAGGAGAACAAAATATGAATTAAGCAAAATTTCTAGTATGTGTTGCGAATGACAGCTCTACATGCGGAAAAATGTAAGTGAGTAGGGAAAACAAACCCATATTGCTCGAGTACAGCATTAGTAGTTTGATACCTGACACACTCACGTCGATTTAATGCCTTGGCGTAATGTGACAAAGCAGTATGAAATGGGGAGATTTATCGGAAAGTGTAGATAATATACAAAGCAGGCGGCGTATAGAACACTGTTGCGACCACTTCTTGAGTACTGCTTGTGTGTTTGAAATCCCCATCAGACCTGACTGAAGGAAGACAGCGAAGAGCTGCTAGATTTGGTACCGGTAGGTTCGGTGAGCATGCTAGTTTTACGGAAATGCCTCGAGTACTCAAACGGGAATCCCTGGAGCGAAGGCGGCGCTCTTTTCGCGGGGCACTATTGGGGAAATTTTAAGAACCAGCATTGAGGCCGACCGCAGAACTATTCTACCACTGCCAATGTACATTTCGCGTAAGGACCATGAAGACAGGAAGAGGAAATTAGGGCTTGCGGAAGCTTACAGACTATCTTCTTCCCCTCGCTCTGTTTGTGAGTGTAGCATGAAAGGAAATGACTAATAGTGGTAGGTTGTACCCTCCACCATGCTCCGTACGTGACTTGCATGGATGTAAGTAAATGCAGATGTAGAGGTAGATGTAACTGGTAACTGAACCTGGAGAAGTAGAGATATACCACACTTTCGTAAAAGCGGATAATCTTCCACAGATCCTAGACGAGCTACCATCATGGTCGGTGAGAAGAAAATCCATTTTATGCATCGTCATTATTCTGACAATTTTTAATGAAACGTTTCCCACGTACTGTAGAAAGTGCGTAGACTTTCCAACTCTTTCTTCTTGTCCTATAATGTTATTAGTGAAAATCGGAAGAAGAAATAATGCTGTCGTGAACGCGTGCCCGGAAGATGATTGAAACTCAAAAGTATAATGTGATCAACATAGCTTGTGATTTTCTTGGATCTTTGTCATTCCTGACACTCGACGTTTTAATACTACTTTATTCTCCGAAATTTACCTGTTGAATTAGGGAATCGATATAGATTGATCAGCCAGAACATTATAACCACTGACCTGCTATGGATATAAACCCGTCCATGCGATAGCAGCGTTGCCTGGCGAGGAGTGACTGCTAGTCAGAGCCGCCCGGTATTAGCCAAGCGGTCTGAGGCGCTGCTGGTCCCGGGGGACGTTCCAGTCTTCCCTCGGGCATGGGTGTGTGTCTTTTCCTTAGGATAATTTAGGTCAAGTAGTGGGTAAGCTTAGGGACTGATGACCTTAGCAGATAAGTCCCATAAGATTTCACACACATTTGAACTCTTTTTTTTCTAGTCAGACACACGGATGGTGCATGCAGTATCATTGCGCCTGCTATCCGACTATCCGAATGAAGAATGGTGAAGGCGCGCGACCTATCTGAGTTTGACCGAGGACACGTTGTGATGGCCCGGAAACTGCACAACTTGTCGGGTGTTCGAGGAGTGCTGTGGTGAGCCTCTTCAACACGTGGCGAAACCGAGGTGAAACCACGTCCAGACGTCGTGGGGTTGGACGGCCACCCCTGATTACAGATGTCGGAAGTCGTAGGCTGGAAAGACTGGTAAAACATGACAGGTTGCGAAATGTGGCAGAATTAACTTCAGGCTTTAATGCTAGGCAGAGTACAAGTGTGTCTGAACACACAGTACACCAAACACTACTAACGATGGGCCTCCGCAGCCGACGACACATGCATCTGCCACTGTTGACACCACGACGTCGGCGACTACGAATGTAATGGGCACGTGACCATTGGCACTGGAAGTTGGCGCAGAGGCAGAGCGTTGCTTGGTCTGATGAATCACGATACTTCCATCATGCCGATAGGAGGGCAAGAATCCGTCGTCTTGCAGGGCACCAGGTCCTTGACGCCTGCACGGGACGGCAGAGGCTCCATTATACGCTGGACAACATTCACGTGGGTGTCCTTGGGTCCAGTGGAGCTCGGTGCCTCGACGGCACTGCTTGCTGACCACGTACACCCATCATGACAATCATGTTTCCCGACCCCAGTGGCATTTTTCAAAAAGATAATGCGCCATGTTACGAGGCCAGGAGTGTAATAGTGTGGCTCGAGGAACGCAGTGTCGATTTGGAATTCATGCGGTTCCCTCCAACCTCGCCAGATCTGAATCCGATCTAAAACACCTGGGATGTGATTGCACATGGCGCCAGAGCTCATCGCCTCCCTTCCCGGAATTTAAGGGGATTAGGTGACTTGCGCGTGCAGATGTGGCGCCGGATCTATCGAGCAACCTATGAAGGTGAAACGCCCCCCTTTGGAAAATTAATGAATGATTGTGCTGATAAACCTCTTATGTTATTTGATTTTCAAACAGATGAGCAAAACTGAACGTACTCAGATATTTCTCTCTTTACTTATTCTGATCATCAATAAACTGACACACAATATTTTTAGCAGAACGTAATCTGACTTTCAGTAATCCCTACAAAAGAATGGCCCTGACTAACAATAGCCTATACCTTTCATGAATCACTTACCTCACAAAAATCTTTGTTACTCGAACTACTGCAATACTGCCAGCTAAATAAAAGATTCTAACTACTGAAGTCACTAACTACTGATAGGCATAGTTAGCAAATGAAAGATTTTGATAGAGAACAAACAATGTATTTACCTTAATAGTGGCTCTGAGCACTATGGGACTTAACTTCTGAGGTCATCAGTCCCCTAGAACTTAGAACTACTTAAACCTAACTAACGTAAGGACATCACACACATCCATGCCCGAGGCAGGATTCGAACCTGCGACCGTAGCGGTCGTGCGGTTCCAGACTGTAGCGCCTAGACCCGCTCGGCCACCCCGGCCGGCCCTTAATAGTGTTCAAAAGTCATAATATATATATATATATTGAAACACGTATGTAACGCAGCAGCGATGGCGAGGCATTGTAGCATCTGTGACCAGAGAGTATGCGCTTGACCGCGCGAGTGTTGCGAGCGGTTCTCAGTCAGTAGTAGTCTTTGCGAGTTAGTTGTCGCTATGCAGAGTAGCAGTCAGTCAGTCGTTGCGAGTCTGTCAGTTCAGTCGTTGCGAGTCTGTAGCTCTGTCTAGTTGAGAGCAGTTCTCGGTCTGTAGTCGTCATGCAGAGCGGTCGGTCAGTAGTAGCAGCCCAGTGCGGTTGTGTGATGTAGGCGGTCGGCAACAATGGTCAAGATGAGGAATAAGGTATACTGTTAATTAATATAATCATTAGATAATAAAAAATTTTTTTATTGTAATTATTCTCCAACAAGTCTCCCAATAATAATTTTTTATTTCAAAAGCATTTTTTTCAAAAATTTAATTTTTTATTGAACTCAAGATTTCGTTGCACTTCCCATTTCACTCCATTTCTTTAAAAGAAAATTTTTAGTAAAATCACAAAAAAAAGAGAATATTATTATTTGCAATGCATTTCCTCCAAGCGGTGCGCAACAACAAGAGCAGATATGTGACATCCATTTATTCTGAGGTAAGACTTTAATTCTGATTGTTTTACACAGGGCCAAAGACCGATATTTCGGTTTAATTGAATTTTCTTATCACTAAATGGACTTTAATTTTTCATCAGGAATTTATATTTGAGTCAGATTGCGTATTTCACATTTTTGTTGCCATTGTCAGTACATTTGATTGTGGGCAGGTTACGCTTAGACCAATGTCCATCAGCATTTCTAATTAGTATCGTCTTTTCTTTAAAGATTTTGTGGGGAGGTTACACTTGGCTCCCATTTCTATTAAGTATTGCTATATTTTCTTTCTTAAAAAAAAATTGCGGTGGGGAGGTTACACTTGGCGACACCCAGTCCAGGATCGAATTTCGTTGAGAGTCTTTTGAACAACAGTCAGATATCTGCTCTTGTTTGCTTAGATATAATTAGGATTTAGCGCAACGCTTTTAATAATATTGTGACTTTCTCTCTACAGATCAACGGCAATTTGTTGCTTTGTTGTATTTGTGTGTTGCTTTTGCATTGTGTTGATTTGTTTTGTGAAAAATTTTGACTATTGTAAAAATGCCGCGAAAGACTGTGAATAGTGTATCGCGAGGTATTATGAATGAAATTACCGGGTCAAACGACTTTACCGATAGGACATGTGACATGCAGTGTAATGATGACAATCCTGCGTCCACTAACAATCAGTGCATTCCAACAACTAGTGATGACTTTCACCTTAATGATGAACAAACGAACTCAATTGTCTCGTCTGTTAACTTGACGACAATTGATGACGCAGAATGCTCTATAGTAATGAGCGCTGCCGAGCCTAACACACCCGGTTTGAAAAATTCTCGTGAAAGTGGTCAGTGTACCGAAAATACGACGGACTCGAGTGAGAAACCTTTTTGTAAATTACAGAATGACCAAATGGTCACGGAAAGCGAGACAATTCCAGATCCACCACCAATATACGTTAATTCTGACTTGGTACGAATTGTGACAAGATTGCTACAACTGCAAAGTGAGAAATTAGACTTTATTTTCAGACGACATAGGGAAGATAACAAACACTTAAATGAAAAACTTGACAATAATGACGAAAAACTCAAACAACAACTTGATGAAAGTTTCGACTACCATTTCAAACAACTTAGAGAAACAATTGATAAAAGTCTTAAACAGCAGAACGAAAAACACGACAACGTTAACGAACAGAACAAACAAGTTAGGGAAGAGATTACAGCTGTTACCGTACAATGTCAGGACAGTAAAGAACAATTACGTGAGGATACTAAGACTTGTGCTAATAACAGTAATGAAAAAGTTGGCACTGTTGCACAAGAATTCAGTAGCACACGTGTAGGCACAACCGAATCACATAAAGACGAGATTATTGCAGTCACTGAACAATGTTCAGCAAACGAAACACTGATACACGAAATTAATGTAGTCACCGAACAATGCCCTAAAAACGCAGTACAGATTCGCGACGAAATTAATTTAGAGTCAGTGGAAGTTTCACACACTCCGAATACGGAAGTCAATAATAAAAGTGAACGACAGAACAAACAAAATATCGAAAGTGGTACAGTAACAGAGTTGAAAACTATTTCAGTCACCAATACGTCACAGAATCCGCCACGTTTCGAGCATTTGCCTGACTTACGCAGCGCGTATAATGTGAGCAATTTACAGCAACTACGCGACTTAAAATCCGAAAAGCCACGCGACTTAAAATCTGAAAAGCTACGTAACTTGAAGTACGAAATGACACAGACAAACAAATTCACACACAAACCTGAACGTGTTATCAAATTCAGTGACGAGAACGTTGATTATAAGGAATTTGCATTTGTGAGAAAATGTAAGGAATTTAATAATGACAGCGTACAGGTACACGCTTTGCACTGTATACGACAATTTACCTTTGTACTTTCAACGCTATTACCTGTAATGCAGAAACTAGCTTTGAACCAGATGCGACAATTTATTTTTGTATTTACAACAGCATTGCCTGTAATGAAGAAATTTGAATTAGCACGAATACAACAATTTGCCTTTGAAATTTTACCGCTATTGCGTGCAACGCAAAAGCTAAAAATTATTTGCAGTGCGTAATTGACCTCAGGGGATTCATTACGCTTTAATGAATATGTGCCGTAGCGAGCATAGGGCCCCGAGCTGTAGTAGTGCTGTTTCATCTTTAGTTTTCTGCACTGCTGCCTTCTCTTCTACTATCCTTTATATCTATCCAAACTGCTCTTTAACTATTGCTCTTTGTAGTATTAAGAAACATGTAATGAATATCCGATGTGACAAACTTTTACCGAATGTGACAATTTTCAGTAGGCACTCCCGTAATGACAACTACCGCCGTAATTTTAATTACAGATAAAATCGTAATCATCAGTATGTGTAAAAGTAAAATTAACAGCAAACGCATTTTTTGGTAACAATAGATGTTTTTCACCACAATAGCATGAAAGTCAGCCGCTTAGCATACCTAACCAACAATGCAGTCTACAAGGTCAACCAAACTTTAATGTTTCGCCGCGTGCATGTATAGTCTCAGCTCCAACAAATAGTAACGCATGGCAGCAAAGAAATAACTACGTACAGACAACACACTATTTCAACTCGCATAGCAATACGCCGTATAGAAATTACTATCATGACAGACGTAAAAATAACGAGCACAATTTTCAGCGTACATTTAATAACAGTCGATCTTATGAGCAGCAACAACATCAGCAACAACAAATAATCATGAATGGAACAGACAATAGGTACCATCCAGAGCGTAACACGCCTGGAAGAAGTAATAGAGCAGTTCATATAATGGATATGCCACAGCATCCTCCCGTAAATAATAACACGTACGATAGATTTTAACCAGATACAGCACAGATTGCATATTACAGTAACGCAAACATTACTTTTGACACGCAGAATTTTGTTCACGAGAATGTTATTTGAAACATGCTTTGTTGAATGCTCCACTTTTATCGCACCCAGATCTTACTAGAAATTTTTCCATTGCCACCGACAGTTCCAACACCGCTTTAGGCGTACACATTTTCCAGGAAATAGAAGAAGATGGTTCAATAGTAATTAAAAACATCGCATTTGCAAGCCGCATTTTGTCACCTGCTGAGCGAAATTATTCTGTTACAGAACTTGAAACATTATGTGTTGTATGGGCTTTCACGAGATTTAGGCATTTTCTTTATGGCAGACATACCACCGTTTACACAGACCATAGAGCTATACAATTTTTGCTTTCAGCTAAATTTACTCACGACAGATTAAGTAGATGGAAACTATATTTACAAGAATTTAATTTTACGATTGTTCATATTCCCGGCACACAAAATGTTATAGCAGACGCACTATCGCGTTCTCTCAGTAACAATCAGCAAGACGTAGCAACCAACTTCTGCAAAGCAAATTTCAGTGTCATGTACATTCAGCAGGTTGCATTTGAAAATTTTATTTCATCGTCATTACAGGACATAGCACAAGAACAAAATAAGGACAATGTGTGGAAAGAAATTAAACACCTTTGGCAAGATAGGAAAAATGTTACGATTAGGAACCACTACACTGTACGCAATGACATTCTGTTTCGCCGCTCTCATCCTGACAGCAACATTTGGTTATTATGCATTCCTGACGAACTGGTTAACAAACTAATTTGGTACACTCATTTAAGTTACGCACATTACGGAGCACGAAAATGTTTTCTTATACTGAGACAGAACTGTTATTTTACCAACATGGAAAAACGTATACGACGAGTTTTAGCGTCTTGTAAAATTTGCCAGAAAGCTAAATCAGACACCACTTCACATATTCCTCCTTTATATCCCATTATACCTGTGAAATTAAGACACATGGCCGCAGTAGATATTTTTGGTCCGATTCCGAGAACTAACAGAGGTTTTTGCTACATTTTTGTCGCTGTTGAGCTCACTTCAAAATTTGTTACTTTCACTCCGTTACGCAAAGCTACTGCTAAAACTGTTTCGAAAGCATTTGTAAAACATTTTCTATTTCATGTAGGGCATGTAATGAAAGTAATTTCTGATAATGGATCTCAATTTCGTAGTAGTGTATGGACACGCATGTTACGAGCTAGAAACATTTCTCCGATTTATATATCCAAGTACCACGCTTCTTCGAACCCCTGTGAAAGATTAATGAAAGAAATTGGTAAGCTGTGCCGAATATACTGCCACAAAAGACATATTGATTGGGATACACACATACTCTCATTCCAAGATGTAATTAATTCCATTCCAAATGAATCCACTATGCTATCTCCGACTGTTATACTGAAAAACGTTGAACCACCGAACAAAATTAAAGAATTAATAGAATTCCCCAAAAATCGTCGCCTACGACACCACGAAATAATTGACATTGCGCTGAACAACATCAAACGTGCCGCAGAGCGCCGGAGAAGACAGCAAAAACAGGTTTGTACACGCCGCGACTTTCACGTTGGACAGAAGATATTAGTACGTACACACTATTTATCCAGCAAATTAAAAGGTAAGTGCAGTAAATTTGAACTTCTATACGCAGGTCCGTATCGGATTCGCAGCATCCCTCACCCCAATGTTGTACACGTCGAAACTTTGAGAACCAGAAAATCGAAAGGCAATCACCATATCTCAAACATTAAACCGTTTATTGAGTGAAACCACTGTATGATTCAACACACTATGATGCCATTTACTAATGCAATTATATTTATGTGACTACTTATTGATGATTATCGTATTTTTTTTCTTGGCAAGTGCCCGGCAAGGTAAGGTTAGCAG
Organism: Schistocerca americana; assembly: GCF_021461395.2. Classification (NCBI taxonomy): domain Eukaryota; kingdom Metazoa; phylum Arthropoda; class Insecta; order Orthoptera; family Acrididae; genus Schistocerca; species Schistocerca americana. The sequence goes on along the minus strand of NC_060123.1, from coordinate 629,591,159 downwards.
GTCGCTCTTCTTGTCGTCACACATCAGACCATGCATATTTTTCCAGATGAATTTACACATTTACGACTATTTCTGCAATTATATTTATGTGACTACTTATTGATGATTATCGTATTTTTTTTCTTGGCAAGTGCCCGGCAAGGTAAGGTTAGCAGGTCGCTTTTCTTGTCGTTACACATCAGACCGTGCACATTTTCCATTTTTTTGTGTATATGACTGTACTCCAGTTTTGTTTGTATGCACTATGAAATAGTTAAGATATAACACACACCAGTCGACTTTGACATTTTTTTTTGCCTTATGACATCTCAACATCGTGACTGTTTCACATTTTTTTGCTACTGCATTGTATTATTCTGTGTACATTTTTTCGCATCCGAACACTGTCAATGTCTTGGACATATTACGTTTTCTGTCATGTTATGCTGTATGGTTAATTGTGTCACCATAAACCAGTCATTATTTAGTGGGTATAGGATTTAAATGCAAGACATTAATCTTTGTTCATCAATTTCAGAAAGGAATGATGATTCTAAGAAATAAATTTAACATAAATGGGAATTTCACCTACGGAATAAACGAAAGGAGATGCAATAACTTTATGAGGAAGAGTAAATGGATCAGGATTAACAAACATTAACAAGAATATACTATACTCATCACAGAATAGCAGTCTTAACTAATTTTTTCTTTCAGAATACAAGGTGATTGATGCAGGCTGTCAGAGAGAACTACACATCTTAGTTTTAGTGATGAAATATGCTAGAGATAAGGAATAGTTATGTAATGAGTAATGAAGTGATTTTTTGCAGATGATAGTGAATACTGATGAATAATGATGAAGGATATGGTATTATGAATAATGAAGTTTTTTCTTTACAGGTGATGATAATGGTGAAGTTATGATGATATGGATAATGAAGTTTTTTTCTTTATGCCACGTAGTTATTTAAGTATTTGTTGCGGTTTGCTTTGACAGCAGGTGTTACATTGCATAATAGGATGACGGAAAGTTTTGGAAAGGACAGCTATGGAACACATTTTATACACATTTCACTACTTGTTAATTCGAAGTTCACTACTTTTCAGCATAGTGTGCGTTTCTTCTTTCAGGTCAATAATCCGTTTTTGTATTTTTCCAGGAGAAGTTTTTCATGACACTTACTAAACCTGTTACTTATTATACCTGTTCTAGTACTTGCATTTTTATATTTTTTACCCATTTGTGTTTATCATTTATAAATGTGATCACATGTACTGCCTTGTTACATAATCTTGCTACAGCTGACTCATGACGAATGACGTTACCTATCCTCATTTGCAGCAATAGGTCAAAAGCAAAAAGTATTATGCCTCAGCAATTAATTATCGATCCCAACGCAATGCATTGCTACCAAAAAAATGTATTACCAGTCCCACATAATGTCACTAGTTTATGATAATTCTGAATAATACTGATCAACTCTGAATAGCATGTCACTCGAGTAATGACCTCTTAATGAGACTATATTCAAAATAATGCTTTGTCACTAGCTAATAACTGCCACTGTTTATTGTAATGCCTGTGATTACTAATGATTTGACTGTAATTAACTGATTTTTAATAATGACTTTGTAATGATCTGAATAATACTGAATGATGAACTATGTTTTATTCTATTCAATACTTGATGGCCACTGAGTGCCAATAATTAATGTCAATCAACGAAATTGTTATTAATTATGCCATTAATTAACTCTTGTTTTCAATGTTCATACTTTGTAATTTGGAAATGAATGTGACTGTTTCATAATGCTTTGTAATTAGGAAAAGACTAATGATTCTTAATAGATTGGAATGACACATAATTAATTAACTATGGTACTGTTTAATAATGCTTTGTAATTAATTAAGGCTACAAATGATTAATTAATTAACTGTAATTAGACAAATGATTAATTAACGACAAATGATTAATTAACTGTAATTATACAAATGATTAATTAACTGTAATTAGACAAATGATTAATTAAAGACAAATGATTAATTAACTGTAATTAGGAGAAGGTTAATGATTCTTAATTATACTCTGTAACTGAAAAGAATGCGATTATTTCATAATATTTTGTAACCAGGAAAAGAAGGCTACTGATTCTATGTAAAACAATTAATGAACATTTTTCTGTAATACTACATACTTGGTACAGAAATGTTCAATAACTGGGCTATGAATGCCACGAACTATCAATGAAGACTGTAATTGTCAATATTATGTGACTTGATGTCCTTCACCTCATAAGCTGACTACCCTGAATTACTGCAATGTTCATTTGTCCTGTTTATCCCAGTGATCATGGAGCACTATATTTGGTTTTGCACTAATTCTACGTTGGTGTGCCTTGTAAGAGTGTGGTGTTGACACGACATGCTGTCCACCACCATGAGCGATGAAGACATTATTATGGTCCCACTGTTTGGTGTACCTAATGTACTGCCAAAATGAAAACATGGAACATTACTACGACAGTTCAGTATCTTGGCTACACTGATAAATTCTGATGGGAAAAGAACTTCAAGTTGTGTCACTTGGTGTTGTACTACTGTGGAAAGATATGGACTTTCAGAGCAGCTGTGTGCAATCTAAAGTGCTACAACCATGATGCAATCCTTCCCTTTCCTATCCTGATTCTTGTCACATAAAGAAAAAATTTTTTTGGTAACATCATTTATGTTCATAGGTTATACATTTTTCGATTCGCTAAACTCCAGTGTGAGTACACTTATGTCACTGGTCGACATGATGTTTGCCATTATGTTTATTTGTTGTGAAAATACTAAAGACATTTTTCAGTGCATGTGCACTTTGGACATGAATTTTTTTTGCCATTATGTTTATTTGTTGTGAAAATGCTAAAGACATTTTTCAGTGCATGTACACTTGTCAACATAATATTTTTTGCCAGTCTGTTTATTTGTTCTGAATATGCTAAAGAATTTTTTCAGTGCCTGTGCACTTTGTTATCTGTCAAATAATTTGTATATACTTTTCTGATTTGCTACTATGTTTTGTACTCACATTTTGTCTTTGTCTGATATATTTTGTACTTAGTGCGTGTGCACAACATTTACTTTATGTACTACATCTAATTATTCTTGCCAGTCTGTTTATTTGTTCTGCATATGCTAAAGAATTTTTTCAGTGCCTGTGCACTTTGTTATCTGTCAAATAATTTGTATATACTTTTCTGATTTGCTACTATGTTTTGTACTCACATTTTGTCTTTGTCTGATATATTTTGTACTTAGTGCGTGTGCACAACATTTACTTTATGTACTACATCTAATTATTCCTGCCAGTCTGTTTATTTGTTCTGCATATGCTAAAGAATTTTTTCAGTGCCTGTGCACTTTATCTGTCAAAAAGTTTGTATATACTTTTTTCTGATTTGCTACTATGTTTAGTATTCACATTTTGTCCTTGTCGGATATATTTTGTACTTAGTGCGTGTGCACAACATTTAAATATTCTGTAAGTTGTAGGATTTTGTTAATTAAAGAAAAATTTTGCCGCGCTTGGCAAGTCCAAATGACTCACCATCGCTGCCAAATTTTTGCCCCCCGAGTGGAGGGTTATGAAACACGTATGTAACGCAGCAGCGATGGCGAGGCATTGTAGCATCTGTGACCAGAGAGTATGCGCTTGACCGCGCGAGTGTTGCGAGCGGTTCTCAGTCAGTAGTAGTCTTTGCGAGTTAGTTGTCGCTATGCAGAGTAGCAGTCAGTCAGTCGTTGCGAGTCTGTCAGTTCAGTCGTTGCGAGTCTGTAGCTCTGTCTAGTTGAGAGCAGTTCTCGGTCTGTAGTCGTCATGCAGAGCGGTCGGTCAGTAGTAGCAGCCCAGTGCGGTTGTGTGATGTAGGCGGTCGGCAACAATGGTCAAGATGAGGAATAAGGTATACTGTTAATTAATATAATCATTAGATAATAAAAAATTTTTTTATTGTAATTATTCTCCAACAAGTCTCCCAATAATAATTTTTTATTTCAAAAGCATTTTTTTCAAAAATTTAATTTTTTATTGAACTCAAGATTTCGTTGCACTTCCCATTTCACTCCATTTCTTTAAAAGAAAATTTTTAGTAAAATCACAAAAAAAAGAGAATATTATTATTTGCAATGCATTTCCTCCAAGCGGTGCGCAACAACAAGAGCAGATATGTGACATCCATTTATTCTGAGGTAAGACTTTAATTCTGATTGTTTTACACAGGGCCAAAGACCGATATTTCGGTTTAATTGAATTTTCTTATCACTAAATGGACTTTAATTTTTCATCAGGAATTTATATTTGAGTCAGATTGCGTATTTCACATTTTTGTTGCCATTGTCAGTACATTTGATTGTGGGCAGGTTACGCTTAGACCAATGTCCATCAGCATTTCTAATTAGTATCGTCTTTTCTTTAAAGATTTTGTGGGGAGGTTACACTTGGCTCCCATTTCTATTAAGTATTGCTATATTTTCTTTCTTAAAAAAAAATTGCGGTGGGGAGGTTACAATATATATATATACATATATATATATATATATATATATATATATATATATATATATATATATATAATCATATCATGACATCCAGTCTTACAAATTTACTGTCTCTGATGGACACAAGTCCAGATCATCCGCTCTCAAAACTCCGCCATCTCTCTCCCCCCATCCACCACTGCTGGCGGCTCACCTCCAACTGCGCAATGCTAAGCGCTGTTCACATCCAACTGCCCAACACTACAATAGCGAATATTACAACAATGCCAACCAGCCACAGACTGTACACAGCACAGCCAGTGATTTTCATACAGAGCGCTACGTGACGTTACCAATATAAAAACCTAAAACAGCCTACTTACAAAGGTTCATTGCTTCCATGCCATAAAGCGTCGCCGGCCGGAGTGGCCGAGTGGTTCTAGGCGCTTCAGTCCGGAATCACGCGACCGCTACGGTCGCAGGTTCGAATCCTGCCTCGGGCATGGATGTGTGTGACGTCCTTAGGTTATTTAGGTTTAAGTAGTTCTAAGTTCTAGGGGACTGATGACCTCAGCTGTTAAGTCCCATAGTGCTCAGAGCCACTTGAACCATTTTCAACCATAAACAGTCGCCAATGTTATCTGTGCCAAAGTTGGGATTACCGGCTATTAGGTAGGTGGTCATAATGTTTTGGCTCATCAGTGTATGCAACAATACAATTAATTATAGTAAAATGTTGGTTGGAGGGTGAGGGAGGGGTGTCGACGTATTCCTGCCTCTTCTGGATGCGTCCTTACGAGTCTCGTAATGATGTAATTCTTCGTGTCGTAGAAAGCGGACCTAGCCTCAGACTTCGCTTCTTTGTTTCGGTCCGGTCATTCTTCCGCGCACGAGACTGGCGAGTGTCGTCGACACAGACAGGGGGAGACGTTATTTCAGTTGTCAGCGGCAGACCAATCACGGCACACGCAGGTGCGTCGCGGCGCGGCCATCAAACGGCACGCACTGGTGGCTAGTGCGTAGCACGGCGGAGTTGCGGTCAGCCGGGCCGGCCCGTGCGTCTGACACGCAATACCGCGCCGCTAGGGGCCGCAGCTTAATCCCTGCGCTCGCTCGATGGAAATTTTTAATTAAAAGCTCCCGGCCTATTTGCGAAATATTCGCTTTAATTTCGCAAACAGCTTAGAAAATTCCGCGCAAGGTAATCCAGGCCCGCCGATCGCGCAACGGGGCCAAATCGAAATGGGATACAGGGAAAAAATTAACCACACGTTTGTAACCGATAGACATATTGACATTTCGTACCGGCAATCAGTACTTCCGAAATGAAATAATTTTCGTGGGGATTACGCAGTTCATTCCAATCGTCGACACAAATCGACAAGAGATTTAGAGATCAAGGTCGACTAACAGACTACCTTTCCTTTTTCCTTTTTTTTAAATTCCTGCATTATGTGGCATAGGTGTGTCTCTGTATCAGTGAAATTGTCCTTCAAAGAACCTTCCGCCAGAAGTACGTAATAGCATGATTGCAGTGTTCTGTTAATGGGGGATTACCACTATACCGACCCGACTGCGCACGTAACTCAACAAAAAGAGGGAAAACAATCACAGATGATAGTACTTGATGGAACTGTTCAAATGCGGGAAATCGGGAAAAGTATAAGCTACGATTTCTCACTGTCAACATTCCACTGACGCGATCAGGCCCAGAGTATCGCGCGTGGCTACAAGACTCTTCTTCCATTGAATTGTAACTCCTGCGTTTCCCTGCTAATCACCCTCTACGGTGAAATTCAGCAAGTTTTGATGAATTCCGTTCCTTCGCGTGGAGAGTATAATCCGAGAATTTCAAAAGGCCATCGATGCTGTCCATCCGCGCAGCATGATCCGCCAGTATAGGCAATTTGGTTCACATTAGACCTACTTCAGCTGTTGTAGATCTCATTCACCTCAAAACTATGAAAAATCCTCTATTTCCCGGTGTTCACATGTTGTATCGGCCATAGATGTTCCTCTGGCCTCTTCGCCGGACACGCCATGCTTCGCTACCATGCACTCCTATTAACTGGATCAATATTGTGTATGCCTGGAGTTCCAGTTCCTTGTCAGACAGTGGGTTTTGAAAAGCTGATTGAGACTGAAGTACTATCGGCTTCCAGCTTGGATTCTCGGTTTGATCTGTGTCTGACAGCATAAATCCTCTGCAGATATTTAACATTTTCGGCCTTTTTCGAGGATCGGGTTCCGATTGCCAGTTGGCTGGAGTGACCGATCTTGCCTACTGCAGCCTTCTCGATGTAGCTCATCCGCATCCAGTGCTTCTCTAGATCTGGACAACAAGGCCATGTCGTCTACAAATGCGACTCGTGTGATTTTGTTTCCTTTGACATCATCACCTTCGAAACTCTCATGGAAAGTCCCAAAGCTTCCCTAATTACCTTTTCGGAAACCAGGATGAACAAAATCGGTGATAGGCTATGTCCTTGTGTCAGCCCAATGAGTATGTTAAACCTCTTCTTGACTTGGTTTCCGAGCTTCACTTTATCACCACTGATAATTAATTTCTTCTTAGAACATGCAATGAGGGAAATAACGGACTGTATCGTTATGGGGATTGTATGTCATCAACAGAAAATCTGACCCAGTTAGTTGATGCTACACCTGTGGTCACCGAATGTGGACACCAGCTGAGGCGGGTGCTTATTGAAACAGAGTATATGTTACCAGATGAATGTAATATAGAGGGTGTTTCAAAAATACTTTTACGGACTTTGGGCACAGAGTCCTTAAACTAAAAGAAGAAAAAAATATGTAGGTGAACATGGACTCTAATAGCATACCTTAAGAGCTATGGGCAGTTGTTCATCTTCGATACAGTGAATCACATCTCTTCTATCGGACAAGTGCTCATAGCTGTGGAGGTATGTATTTTAGAGCCCACATTTACCTAGACTTTTTTTTGTTTTGACCAGTAGCGCCTCCTTCCAAAATATGGAAAGGAAAGAATTTGCAGCTGCAGAGATGCGTTTCTGAGTATTGAAGACGAACTAGTTCTCATAGTTCTAAAGGTATGCATTTTAGAGCAAATGTTTGCTAGACATTTGTTCCATATTTTGGTGTAAAGACCCTGTCCTCAAAGATCGTAAAAGTATTTTTGAAATACCCTGTATATAAACAGACAAAAATAAAACTAAGGAATGATGATTAATCTTCTATCTTTTTAAATGACTATAACATATGATTTAGTAGCTATCCATTAAAATGTCCTATCTACACCACTTTTATAGTGATTGAGCCAATCTTAAATCTTGAAATAAGTTGATGTGTTTTCTCTCGATGTTCCTGAAAAAAAAATCATTAGTTACGGCCGGTGGACTACACTCGGTGCAAGGTGTGTCCCGATATGGAAATATGAAAGTCGTCATTCTCGTAGATGCGTAGAAAATTACAATTGACCATTTACTGCAGGCTCATCTGCTGAATTGGCGTCTCCCTATCACGACCGTGTCATCAATCTGGAACATTTACGACTAATTAGTGAAATTGGTGGGCGCAGAATTGAAATTTAGACGATGAAGACATTTATCGGTATTTCAATCGTTACGTAGAAATAATTCCATAGACAACATTGGCATAATTCTGCAGTCGCCTTCTTACGTCTTCTTTCCACACTTTAACACACAACTTAGTACATAAATCAATACCTCTCGAGGCAAAACTCAGCTCAGACTCATCTCCATCCAAACCAAGCTCAATCTGATATCCGTATATCATTAAGCATAGAATAAAGGGAAAGAATGAATGTCGCATGGTGCGTTTGTAACAGTACAGTTCCAACATTCATTATATCTCTATTCAGCAAGTGTTTTTGCACTAGTACTTAATTACTATGACTGCCCGTTTTATATGAATATGTACGATAATAGAGGTTTGTCAGAAAAAACCGATAATAGGCAATGTCCGCTAGCCCTGTTCGCTATTATAGTAGCCTGCGCCAGTATCCGACTGAAGGGGGAAGATTGCTGTCTTCAGCCTAGAGCTGATGGGCTGGTCTGCCCCTCAACCTCCTAAACGGATTGTGGCAGGAACCTCTTATTTTTATAAATTTTTTTAATCTTCTTCGCCAGCCGGAGTGGCCGAGCGGTTCTAGGCGCTTCAGTTTGGAACCGCGCGACCGCTGCCTCGGGCATGGATGTGTGTGATGTCCTTAGTTACGTTTAAGTAGTTCTAAGTTCTAGGGGACTGATGACCTCAGCAGTTGAGTCCCATAGTGCTCAGAGCCATTTGAACAATTTAATCTTCTTCCAGGGATGTCCACAGTAGCCAGACAGTGGATGTCCAGGTCGCCTTCTCGTTCAGCGAGGGTGAAACACCCTATCATTAACTTTGATGTCTCTCATCAGTTCATCATGTGCTATATCGTCAATTTCTTCTCATACCCGGTACACCCCAATGGTCTGGAGGGTGCGCAAACAACGACCCCAAGTAATTCGCAAAGAGAGGACCATATCACACCTTGTGCCGTAAAACCGTGTAGTTGCTCGTTAAATAATGCCAAAACTCTAACAACCCTGCAACGCCTTCACTAAGATAATATGACAGTGCCAAACCCTTAACACACACCGAGTATCAAGGTAGTAATTGACGCCGGGATGGGCGAGTTCGGTAGACGCTACGGACTGAGGCGTCCGTCGCAGCAACAATGTCTACATGCGCCGTGTGAGGAGCTAGCAGTCGGCAGCCGTACCACAAACGAAACGGTGCATGTCAGTGTTGACAGTAGCGCGCCTGAGGAAGCGAGGGACCTCGGCAAGATGTATAGTGTACAAACGTTGTCTGGAGGGGAATTTTTCAGTCGTTGATCACCTACCACAGCGCCCTCACCGCGGAGGGAAGGAAAGACCAGTGTACGTAATTCCACACCCGCCTCCAGCCAACCCTCGGATGTCGGCGTTCAATAACAATAGCAGGCAGTGTCCATGGAAAGCGGTAGAGGTCCTTGGTTGTAGGAGCCCGCTTGGTTGGTAGGACATCCAACAGATAACTCATGTCAGCCAAATAGGTGCGAAAGTGACAGAGTGCTGGCGCGATATGTCCAACAGGAATCGGCGGCGGGAGAGAATCAGGCGCCACCACCTCAATCCGTATACCAGTGAGGGTGTCATTGTTCGAAGTACGTAGGCGATGCATCGCTCTCGGCTATCTGGACGGGTAAGGTAACAGCTGCACTACTAGTTCAGAAGCCGGAATTGGGACACGAGCTGTACGTTCTCGCTTCCCACGCCCGGGTTCCCGGGTTCGATTCCCGGCGGGGTCAGGGATTTTCTCTGCCTCGTGGTGGCTGGGTGTTGTGTGCTGTCCTTAGGTTAGTTAGGTTTAAGTAGTTCTAAGTTCTAGGGGACTTATGACCACAGCAGTTGAGTCCCATAGTGCTCAGAGCCATTTGAACCAAGTGGGAGTGCAGACGACGCCTCCTCAAGCAGTGTGGTGCGCTCCGAGGCGGTCAGACGTCTTCAGGAGGGGCCAGTGTGGAGGAGAGAGGCAGGAGCGCGGGTGGCCTGGCAGCGGGCGTGGTGCGGCGCGCTTGCTTTAATCTGCTGTATCGATTGTCGCCGCGCTGTCGCGCGCATTGTTCCCGAGGGCGGCGCGGCCGGCTCAAAGGCGCCGGTGACGAGATCACAGCGATACAGCGCCGTAATTAAAACCAATCAAGTGTCAGCGGCCTCTGCCGGCAGCCTCCGGGCCAAGGCGCACGCGCTGAGCGCTTCTCAGATCGGGCTCCGAGACTGAAATGTAAACGACAGCCTGCCCAGGTCGCAGCGTCACGAGCGTGATGCGATGCGTAGCCCCACTTAATAACCACTCGACTCGTGGGGTTTGTGCATGAATCATGGGGTGGCAGCCTCTTGAGTACTATGGTGAGGTACTGTATTTCCCTATCACTTTTCTTTTACATATTTCTAACGAGGGAAACTCCACATCGCACCCTCCTCAGATTTAGTGGTAAGATGGCCCAGAGGATACACCGACAGAAACTGAACACAGATCTAGCATGAAAACAAGAAGAAGATGTACTGACATGTGAAAGAAAGCGAAATAGAAACAGTGAACGATCCAAGGACAAGAAGTGCAATAAAGAGTAATCCGTAACAGTAATTGCGTTGGGAGTAAGTGGTCATGCCTCACAAGTCTATTACTGGAGGCCTTACGACCTCCCTTGTGATGACATCGGACATACCAGCACCTTTCTTCATTAGCCAATTCTTCCTTGAAGTAAGGTACATCCACACCGCGCTACTACCCACACACTTGATGATGACGACGATATACGCTGCCATGCAACTGAACAGGACGCCGAATGTGTTTGAAAGCAAACACCCCACTACAAAGTGACGTGCTGTGTTGCAGGTAGGGAATGCCATCACCCTTCATACTGACGTGCAATCTGCATGGTATACAACTGTTAATGGTAAACAGTTGTGCTAGTCCCGCCTACATCACATCCATCTCGCCGACTCACCCTTGTGTGCCACATGCCAAGTGACTGACACGGATGAACATCGTTTCGAATGCGGGTCGGCAAAGGACGTTTGGTGTTTGGTGCGTCAGATATTGGCTTTTCTCACGCGTAAGATTCCCGACAGGATAACTACCCGATCTGTTATTTTCCCCGATGAGATGTATTTCCCAAGAGCAAAAACGAACTTAGTGACGTGGATTAGCGGCCACGCTGTTCACTACCTATTCGGTAATGGCGAAAAGACAGTACCCGATTTTTGATCTTACCTCAACGAACGACATTTGCGATCATCACGAACCCTAAATACAGGTAATATTTTTACAATTTTCTTTGGAGCCTATTCTATAATCCGCCTCGCAGCTTTATTTTCGATGACATGAGAACATAACCATCGCACCTCTTTCCAGTTTCTTTTTTATGAGATAGAACAAGAAACGGAAACACAGCAACGAGACGACAGCCATCGAAAAATTCGCAGCGGGCTATAGTATGGAGCATCCTCATGTCGTAACGGGACGACTTTCTATTATTCTGGATATGTAGCCGAAGAGGAACGGCTTTTCTTTATCCATTTGTATATAAAAAAGAAATAAATAAAATAAAAAACAAACCTTCCAAAATCTTTTTTATTTTTTTATTTTTGTTTTCTAGGAGTTTCTGTGTCTTCCTTATCCTTAATAATAATAAAACAAGTGACTAAAAAAACAAGCGGTAAAAAAATGGTAAGGCGACCGCTCGCGAAAAAAGTGGTAATCGTCGCGAATTAAAAAAAAAACGAAAAAAAGTGGGCTTGATGTGGGACTGCCATGTGGGCGAGTCGGGTTCAAAACTTCTTTGTGCCAATTTTTTCCCCCACAACATTATGACTGTCCTCCCGGTCACTGAAATGTTTATTCACTTCCTGTAGTATTGGCAGTTGTCGTACTACACATTCCTTATAGAATATGAGTCATATAATAAGAATACGTTATCGTCGCAAGTAAATGTGATGAAGAGCAGGCGAAATAGCACATGAATGTATCACAGAAATGAAAACAAAAATACACGGCTGTGAACTATGTTACAATAAAGGAATTCAAGAGACAATACTTCTAAAACGGAACGCAACTTAAAAAATGTTAAAAACAAATCTTTTGACGGAACACAGAGAGTAGATAGTGTCGGAAGTTCCATGCGGCTTTTCGCGGATGATGCTGTAGTATACAGAGAGTTGCAGCATTAGCAAATTGCAGTGAAATGCAGGAAGATCTGTAGCGGATAGCCACTTGGTGCAGGGAGTGGCAACTGACCCTTAACATAGAGAAATGTAATGTATTGCGAATGCATAGAAAGAAGGATCCTTTATTGTATGATTATATGATAGCGGAACAAACACTGGTAGCAGTTACTTCTGTAAAATATCTGGGAGTATGCGTGCGGAACGATTGGAAGTGGAATGATCATATAAAATTAATTGTTGGTAAGACGGGTACCAGGTTGAGATTCATTGGGAGAGTCCTTAGAAAATGTAGTCCATCAACAAAGGAGGTGGCTTACAAAACACTCGTTCGACCTATACTTGAGTATTGCTCATCAGTGTGGGATCCGTACCAGATCGGTTTGACGGAGGAGATAGAGAAGATCCAAAGAAGAGCGGCGCGTTTCGTCACAGGGTTATTTGGTAACCGTGATAGCGTTACGGAGATGTTTAATAAACTCAAGTGGCAGACTCTGCAAGAGAGGCGCTCTGCATCGCGGTGTAGATTGCTCGCCAGGTTTCGAGAGGGTGCGTTTCTGGATGAAGTATCGAATATATTGCTTCCCCCTACTTATACCTCTAGAGGAGATCACGAATGTAAAATTAGAGAGATTAGAGCGCGCACGGAGGCTTTCAGACAGTCGTTCTTCCCGCGAACCATACGCGACTGGAACAGGAAAGGGAGGTAATGACAGTGGCACGTAAAGTGCCCTCCGCCACACACTGTTTGGTGGCTTGCGGAGTATAAATGTAGATGTAGATGTAGATGATGAACTGTGTGACTGTGAAACTGATGCATTCGTCTGTTGCAGTTTATGTGACAAAGTGCTATGTTTTCATCATTTCCTTGGGAGTGGTCACATCAACATACATATGAACTCGTATATTTGTACCATGTGTACAAATTAGGTGCACCGACAAGAGATTCCTACCATATGACACACCGACTGTCACTAATATCGTGTATGACACACCAGACAAGTTTTCCGGTGGAGGATTCGGTTAACTTTTCGCCTTGTCAACGTTTGCGGTTCCCATTCCAAAGCCACATCCTTTCGGCTACTAATAGAGTAGTTGTGCAGAATCAACTGTCATTACAAGTTCCTTCCTTACACAAAGACAAATTTGAATAAAGCGAACAGCAGAAAAAAAGAAATATTAGTACGAGGGCGGCTTGAACACTGTACGCCCGCTTGGCAGTCCAACACCATAACAACTTTTTTTTTTTGCAGTTTGTTCCTTATTGTTCGTTGTGTTTGGTCGTAGCGGGCGTCACATGACACCCGTTGAAGTTCGTTGTTGATCCCTTCACTCAGTTTTTTTCACAGAGACCAGCCTGCTCTCTGACAGAACACGCTGAGCTACCGTGCCGGCATTTTTCACAGTTCAGTACGCCTTCTTTCTGTTTTCATGCTTGATGTGTGTTCGGTTTCTGACGGACTGACCACTGGAGCCTCTTACCACTAAGTCTTAGGAGAGGGCGATGGGGTTTCCCTTGTAAGTAATGACAGCAAGTGGTTGTTTTACTTTCCAGCTAATATTTGGACGGACAAAAACCTATCTACTACTAGGTACAAACTTATTTCAAGTGGTTGTGGTTTTCACTAGCAGTACTTTAGGGAGATCATGTACCGCGGTTTACTGTTGTTTTAGGTATCTCTTTCCAAATTTCCGTTTTCATGAATTTCTCTTACACTGACATAAAACTGTGCTAGTATAATAATAATAATTTATACAGATCCAAGAGGAAAGAAACAAATTCTTTTTTATTGATGAAAATTGCTGTAAATTGCGGTGAAAACCTCACTAGATGAGGAGATTCTCAGGATACTTTACTTCAAATGTTCAAATGTGTGTGAAATCTTATGGGACTTAACTGCTAAGGTCATCAGTCCCTAAACTTACACACTGCTTAACCTAAATTATTCTAAGGACCAACACACACAGCCATGCCCGAGGAAGGACTCGAAGCTCCGCCGGGACCAGCCGCACAGTCCAGGACTGCAGCACCCAAGACCGCTCGGCTAATCCCGCGCAGCGATACTTTACTGTGAAGAAGGAAGTGACGCTGGAGAATGACACGACATCGACGCAATTAAATAGACGAAGATAAGCGCAGTGATGATTAGAATCTAGAACAGGTTGTGATAGTGGATCATAAAGTGATATTCTGGGAGATTAACTTCAAGTTATATGCCTGCAGACCATCCCAACTGTGAGTAATTGCTGCTGGAGCCGAACGCTGTTGTGTTTGTCCCTGGAATAACGACAATAGGCAACAGCTAAGGGTAAAAAATGTAACAGATATATTTGCAACACACATAAAGTGACTTTATGTCCTAGTTGTATCATGTAAAAACCGATTTCACTATTAAATGGAATATTAACATTAGTTTCATAGCAATACAGAATGAATTGCTACCATTGGTATATTGATCTTAATTATTTTGATAATTGGTGTATGCATTTCCCAATTTAGTGTTCAAGGGAAGAATACATAGTTGTTGTATTACACGGTTAAGTCTGTTTTAGAAGAGTAAATTTATTGTTCAGATCGTAGTGAACGTGTGTCACGTGCCAGGGTGTAAACCAGCTGCCACACATATCACAGTTGGTTTGGTGATGTCAAGTATCATTTGATTGTGATAACTGTAGAGTTTTAAGAATCTGAGTATGCTGAAGGCTGCGCATGGGCATAAATGGCAGAGTACTGATGTTGCTGGGGGACGGTGGGCCGGTTCCTAAAATGGGTGTTAAACAGTTCTCGCCGCTGAGATGAAATGAAATGATCACCTGGCATTGGTGGCCGGGAGGCCCCATCGGGTAAGTCCAGCCGCTGCGTTGCAAGTCTTATTTCAGGTGATGCCACATTGCGCGACTTGCGGGCCGCTGATGATGATGATACACTCCTGGAAATGGAAAAAAGAACACATTGACACCGGTGTGTCAGACCCACCATACTTGCTCCGGACACTGCGAGAGGGCTGTACAAGCAATGATCACACGCAAGGCACAGCGGACACACGAGGAACCGCGGTGTTGGCCGTCGAATGGCGCTAGCTGCGCAGCATTTGTGCACCGCCGCAGTCAGTGTCAGCCAGTTTGCCGTGGCACACGGAGCTCCATCGCAGTCTTTAACGCTGGTAGCATGCCGCGACAGCGTGGACGTGAACCGTATGTGCAGTTGACGGACTTTGAGCGAGGGCGTATAGTGGGCATGCGGGAGGCCGGGTGGACGTACCGCCGAAGTGCTCAACACGTGGGGCGTGAGGTCTCCACAGTACATCGATGTTGTCGCCAGTGGTCGGCGGAAGGTGCACGTGCCCGTCGACCTGGGACCGGACCGCAGCGACGCACGGATGCACGCCAAGACCGTAGGATCCTACGCAGTGCCGTAGGGGACCGCACCGCCACTTCCCAGCAAATTAGGGACACTGTTGCTCCTGGGGTATCGGCGAGGACCATTCGCAACCGTCTCCATGAAGCTGGGCTACGGTCCCGCACACCGTTAGGCCGTCTTCCGCTCACGCCCCAACATCGTGCAGCCCGCCTCCAGTGGTGTCGCGACAGGCATGAATGGAGGGACGAATGGAGACGTGTCGTCTTCAGCGATGAGAGTCGCTTCTGCCTTGGTGCCAATGATGGTCGTATGCGTGTTTGGCGCCGTGCAGGTGAGCGCCACAATCAGGACTGCATACGACTGAGGCACACAGGGCCAACACCCGGCATCATGGTGTGGGGAGCGATCTCCTACACTGGCCGTACACCACTGGTGATCGTCGTGGGGACACTGAATAGTGCACGGTACATCCAAACCGTCATCGAACCCATCGTTCTACCATTCCCAGACCGGCAAGGGAACTTGCTGTTCCAACAGGACAATGCACGTCCGCATGTATCCCGTGCCACCCAACGTGCTCTAGAAGGTGTAAGTCAACTACCCTGGCCAGCAAGATCTCCGGATCTGTCCCCCATTGAGCATGTTTGGGACTGGATGAAGCGTCGTCTCACGCGGTCTGCACGTCCAGCACGAACGCTGGTCCAACTGAGGCGCCAGGTGGAAATGGCATGGCAAGCCGTTCCACAGGACTACATCCAGCATCTCTACGATCGTCTCCATGGGAGAATAGCAGCCTGCATTGCTGCGAAAGGTGGATATACACTGTACTAGTGCCTACATTGTGCATGCTCTGTTGCCTGTGTCTATGTGCCTGTGGTTCTGTCAGTGTGATCATGTGATGTATCTGACCCCAGGAATGTGTCAATAAAGTTTCCCCTTCCTGGGACAATGAATTCACGGTGTTCTTATTTCAATTTCCAGGAGTGTATAATAATGAGGACAATACGACGCCCAGTCCATGAGCGGAGAAAATCTCCAAGCCGCCCGGGAATCGAACCCACGGCCGCTGCGTAGTAGACAAACACGTTACCACTCACCTAAGCAGGCACACAGAATCAGGGATGATCGGCGTTGACTAGTAGCGGCATCAACATGTCGTTCCCGAGCGCCGCTTTCAACTGTGCCGGTCTTACCGCATCGAGATTACAATGGAGAGACGGCGCTGCAGACCTGCGCTTTACGTTGATTTGAAGCCGGCACCGCCATGTTAGTTTGTCCAAAATACTAGCAGACGCGTGCTTCTTGTTCTAATTTCTGCCGCGACAGCTGTTTTAAATATTAAATGTGCTTTTGTGAATACTACAGCATCAGGAAGGCAGGCGTTTTTCTGATCCTAAAGACATGTTTGATCTAGAAATACGACGCATTTGGCCTCGTTAGTGTAAGTTTCTTTCTGTAATACGTTCCGAATAACCAATAAGAGAAGTATGAGATGTTAAAAAACTGCATTTTCCTAAATATGGAATGACGAAATTAGCTTTCCGTGTGTATTTCCTGTTCCCAAAACTGCTGAGAACATATCAAAGTACGTCTGGAAGTTTTCCATTACTTCCTTCTCACAGCGTTCAACAAGAGCGCGCTTGGAGTAGTACTGTTAAGAAATCAAAAGTCGACTTACATAAATAAAGCCACTATATCAAAGGTAACAACTGCAACTAAAGTTCGTGTGCGAAAAAAATTATATCTCTTGAACGAGTCCACTCACGAATGAAATGTGATTGCTTTGCACATTACACTATAATCAGAACGACTGGTACACCTGTATATGATGCAAGCTGGCGTTTTTTTATCAAAACACCTCCACCAGAAGTTATTGTTTCGCTTTTCTAACATGGCAGACGTCGGCTTTAGGTTTTTGACGTCATAACAACTCGACTTGTTATAGTTTTATGGATATTACACGTGGTAGGCACACCGTTGACAGGGGGCAGCATTAAAAAACCAGTGTCCAGACGCCCTCGATGATGAAGGGTCTCATCAGTCAGCGGGCCTCAACAAGGCCCTGATTTGCGCCGTGACGCATCTGTCTCAGCCTGGTCTCAACGTTCATCCGACATCAGCACGAGCCGTTGACGACATCACAGTCATTGTTCCATTCGCCATGGAGACAAGAACCACCAGCTTCCTGTAGCTTTATTGTTCAGGAGTGCACTACTTTGTCACTATGGTGTCAGAGAAGCCATCATTCAGCGTCGACCGTATCGTCTTAGTAGAGCCTCCTCTTCCAATCTGAGTACAATTGGTGTTATCAAATGCCAGAATCTTGAAGCCCATTGATAATTAGGCACAGTTTTTTGGTTTCTGAACCCCGCAAACTTTGGGAACAGGACGCGACTAGATATAGGAGGTACATATTTTTGGGATATGTACATTAGTATGCTCTGCGAAATAATTAAAATTAGAACCAACATCGATATCGCAGCGCAGCACCACCTACGGAAAAATGTCCCTGCGGCTCTCCTTCTCGTTGTCGCTATAAACTGGAGCAGACGTGCACGATGCCTCGCAGACGCATGCGCGATCCGTACCGTCAAATCAGTGAATCTGAAAGAGGCCACGTTATTGGAATGAGAGAATGTGATGCATCCATCCGGGAAATTGCTGCTCATGTAGGACGTAGTGTTTCGGCAGTGCAACGAGTGTATACAGAGAGGCTCACAGAACGCCGTAGAACACGGCGAGATGGGTCAGGTCGCACCACCCAGACCACAGCCCCCCCCCCCCCCCCCCCCCGAATGTCGATATCTCATCCGAATGGCTTTGCAGGAGAGACCTGCCTCCTCCTCGACTCTGGCTCAACAGTGGAACACATCGCACACTGCCAGGGATGACAGTCCGTAGCCTTTTATTACGGCATGGGTGACGTGTGCGTCGTCCACCTCTTTACCTATCTTCGGCGAATGCGCGGAAAACATGCTAGACGGTAGTGGTGTGTGGAACAACGTCACTGGGGACAGGACTGGCATCAGATAGTGTTTTCAGGCGAATCCAGGTTCCGTTTGTTTGTAAATGATGGCCGCACTTAGGTTCGCAGGAGGTGTTGGAGCGGCATCAAAGTCACTAGTCACTGCAGTTGCACAAGACATACAGCACCAACTCAAAGCCTTACGGTGTAGGGTGCTATTGGTTACAACACAAATCACAATTGGTGCTTGTCAGGGGCTCTATGACCAGTGTCACCAACGTGAATGACAGCCTGCGACCCGTAACCATATCCTTTCTGCACAACACCCCGGACGCCATTTTTCAGCAAGACAATGCAAGACCACATGTTGCTGCACGTACAAGTGCCTTCTTGTTGTCGCAGGATGTCAGCCTTTTGCCCTGGACCGACAGATCACCAGGCTTGTCGCCAGTCGAAAATGTGTGGGATATTCTGAAACGTCGAGTCCAGCGCTGTGACCCAGGGCCAACAACCACATATGAACTTAGGAATCAGGTGAATGCAGCATGGATGGCTATACCGCACGGCGCCATTCGCGTCTTACAGGCATGGAACGAGTATGTCCGCATCTCGTGGCCGTGCGGTAGCGTTCTCGCTTCCCACGCACGGGTTCCCGGGTTCGATTCCCGGCGGGGTCAGGGATTTTCTCTGCCTCGTGATTACTGGGTGTTGTGTGCTGTCCTTAGGTTAGTTAGGTTTAAGTAGTTCTAGGGGACTGATGACCGTAGATGTTAAGTCCCATAGTGCTCAGAGCCATTTGAACCATTTGAACGAGTTATCAGCGCCCATGGCGGACCCTGTGCCTACTAGGCA
Source organism: Schistocerca americana (assembly GCF_021461395.2). Lineage (NCBI taxonomy): Eukaryota > Metazoa > Arthropoda > Insecta > Orthoptera > Acrididae > Schistocerca > Schistocerca americana. The sequence goes on along the minus strand of NC_060123.1, from coordinate 629,571,738 downwards.
ACACATGCTGAAATGAAGTCACTGAAATGCTAATAATTTCTGCAGAAATTACTAACGTACGTGTCCCGTGAATGTGAACGTTCTATCTCTAGTCGTTCAAGGTATCCGTTTTTTCTCAACGTGAGTGTACATATTACCCAGTGTACATCATCAGGGTAAGGAAGTTGGTGAACGAAGAGTTATAATATTCACAGAAAATTAATAATATCTCAGTGCCATAAAGTTCTGCCGGCAACATTTCCTCAGTAATTGGAGTTACATAATTAATTTAAACATTGAAATTTTCGTGTTGCGGCATTCGAAGGAGATTATGGAAATTGGCCCATTGCAGCGAGGCCACTTTTTATATCTTATCCCCGCAAATATATGTCCGGCGGATCCTAAACAGCGTATTTAAAATGCTGTAATTGGCATTCGTCAGATAATAATGGATTGAGGGCCTTCCTCCCGCTCCAAATCATAAAATATGAAGTTGCATTTTATCGACAGTTCCACCACTGCAGTATTTTGCGATTAATTATGAATGTCACAAACAACAGGGGAAGCTAAATGAGCACTAAATATGGCTGTGAAATGCTTCGGAATGATTTCGATGCGAATGACAAACGCTTAACTTTTGAAACGGTTTTTCCGGTCTCGTAGACGACCCAGTCCCATAAACACAGCAAACTGCCGTCATGTCGCAATGCGAGTCTGTAATTCTGAGAAATCGGTATGTCCATTGTCTGCATAGCGCGTTTCGAGAGTCTATAAAGCTTCCAAGAACTGATCGTCACAAAAAGAGTTTCTTAATATTAACTCCTTTCTGCAAGCGGAGCTTCCACTAATGTCAGTGATATCTGCAGGCAAACTGACGAATGTATTATAGTTCCTTTTTAATAACAGCGTTAACATCCAACACGTCCTTGATTATACTTAAGTCAGCAGAACTGGTAGGCCAATCCATTTGCCGCGTATCGTACCGTTCCAAGACCTCCTGTAATGTTCTATGAATTCAGAGCCGGACTCAGCACTGAAAAGATGCACTTGGGGAAGAAATACAGTGGCACAGTTACGCTGACCGATGTGTGTATTGCGTTGAAAGGTCTGGAGGTCAGTACGCACATGCAACTTTAAGCCTCCCCACAATATGGCAGCTCGACGCCAAAATGATCAAGTTCGACAGTGTTCCTGGGTGCATTGGTTGTTCCCACTCGTCGCCATATGTAAAGCACCCAGGAACATTGTCGAACATGATGATCCTGGTGTTATGATGTTGGAAAGCGTAATGTTGCTTGACCGTACTGACCTCCAAATCTTCGAACACTGTAAATCCACCTGTAAAAGTCATTGTGTCACTGTACTCCTTCGCCACTGTACTTGCTTGTCGTGGCTTGATAGGTTCGCACAGATAACAACAAGTCGCCTCACTCGTTATGATTTTGTCCGCCTTCTTCATTTCAGTCAGTTCGCAGTTACTTGTTCGATAGATCATGTGAACTAGTCTTTTATCAAAATGATGTGGAACGAGTCAGTGTACAGGATACGTATAAGTGATTAGTGTCAATGTTAATGAACACATTATTCTATTCCTACTCATGCAACTATACTTAAAAACAAGTTTTTTCCTAGCTAGCAGTTGTAAGTAGACATTCGTCATTTGTCCAGGAGAAATGATATTAAATTAGATTTAAAACTTCTTCTCTAACTGTCAGATATTTCATATTATTCCGCAAATGATCAAAAATTTTTATTGCTGCGTATTGAGTTCCTTTCAGAACCACTGGCAGCTTTAGCAATGAGTAGTAAGTATGATATTTCCGTCTGTGTTGTAGGTACGTGCATCACTGCTCCTCTCAAATTGCAGTGAATTATTTATGACGAATTTAATTTGCGTATATATTTATTCTGACAGCTCAGCTAAAATTCCCAACTCCTTGAGAAGATACTTACATAACCACCGCAGGTGAACGGTACATATTTTTCCTACTGCTCATTTCTGTGCAATCAATACTTTCTTCCTAAGCGATGATTTTCCCCAGAGAATTATTTCGTACAATATTACTGAGTGTAAATACACAAAATATGTTAGGAGGCCGATACGTTTGTTTCCCAGATTAACGATTATACGAAGAGTACAGGTACTTGAATTTAATTGTTTGAGAAGCTCCGTAACATGCTTTTTTCAGTTCACGTTTTCATCAGTGTGTAAACACAAAAATTTAGAGCATTCTCCCCCACTTACTGACTCCTGCTCACGTGCTTTATTATTTGTTCGTGTGACTATTTGTTGCATAGAAGTGAATTTAGTGTGTTTAGTGTGTTTTTTTCTTCAAAATTTAGGGAGACTCCATCTTCAGAGAACCACTAAATAGTTCTTTGGAAAATATCATTTACCTGCCCTTCTGTTGCTTTTGTTCTAATGGAATTTGTTATAACACTAGTATGTTTGCGAAAAGTACGAATTTTGCTTGTTGAATGTGGCGTGGATGGTCATTCACATATATAAGGAGTAGGAGTGGACCCAAAATTGGAGCCTGTGGAACTCCCTTTGTGATTTTACCCCAGTCACTAAGATTTTCTACCTTTCCGACACTGTTTGAATTATTCAGTACAACCTTCTGCGTTTTGTTTCTCAAGTATGATTGACTCCAGTTGTGTATAATGCCATCAGTTACATAAAACTTGAGTTTTTCGAAGAGAGTGGAATGATCTATACAATCAAACGCCTTGGCGAGGTCATAAAAAATAATAACTGGCAATATATCATTATTTAAGGCTTATTCTATTTGATCAGTGAACGTACAAATAGCGTTCTTAGTCGAGCAACTTCTCTGAAACCCGAACTGCGATACGCTAAGCAAATTGTTTCTACTCAAGTGTGCAGCTGCTCTTGAGTGCATTATTTTTTCTAATATTTTGGAGAGAGATGGCACTAAGCAAACTGTACGATAATTGGTTTAATAATTGTACATTCTAAACCGTGTGGAAAAATTCTCTGTGCCAGTATATGCACTGCATATAGCACTAAGAACATTACTTATTAAGCTAGAACAATTTTTCAGAATTCTGTCTTAAACTCCATCAACCCCACAAAAACTTTTGTTTAATAGAATTTTTACAATTGTATTAATTTCAGTGAAGGATGTTGGTGCAGTTTCTAGTTGTTTTACTTCTGTGGATTGACGTTTTAATGTAGTCTCTGACTTCTTCAACTGAACATTTAATCCCATATTTGCTGCAACATGTATAAAGTACTTGTTGAAAATATTTGCAACTTGGGAATTATCAGACACGACATTCTCATTTGTTATGGAACCTTGTACATTGACTGAGTGTTCTGTCCCCAATTTGACAGTGTCCCACACAGTTAATCTTGTTATCTGTGTTATATGTTTCTGTCAGGACATGCATACTTCTGGATATTTAATGAATTCCCTTAAAGTAGTACAGTACTTTTTATGGTATACAAGCAATGTCAGATCCTGATTTACTCTGTCCTACACATCAATTTCTCTCTTCCTCTTACCTGAGGTTTATATCCCTTAGTTACTCACAGCTTAATTGATCTTTAATGGATGTTCTGGATTTTTTTTTAGGAAAGCAACTTGGAAATATTGAGATAAATTTACTGTGGAAAAAACGGAATCTGACATTAGCATCTCTTTCTACGTTTACCTCTTCCCATACCACCCCTTTCAGCTTACTCTTTAAACACTGTTCCTGTTCTCATTAAAGAGCCTCACTGATTTGTCTCAACCCACCTCTAACTTGTAAGATGCCACACTGTTTATTAGCATTAATTGTGCATCACGATCAGATAGTCCATTAGTAACTGGGTACACATTAATTGTTTCAGCCTGAGCACTTTCTATAAGAGTGTTGGAAAACTGACTACTGAATTTAGATTGAAACACGCAGATACTAATTGTAATTATTTTTTTCTGCCCGTATCTATTTAAGAAATCTTCATCAACATCTCCACAAATTGCAAAAGTTTTCTTCTTGTTCAAATGGCTCTGAGCACTATGGGACTTAACATCTATTGTCATCAGTCCCCTAGAACTTAGAACTACTTAAACCTATCTAACCTAAGGACGTCACACAACACCCAGTCATCACGAGGCAGAGAAAATCCCTGACCCCGCCGGGAATCGAACCCGGGAACCCGGGGGCGGGAAGCGAGAACGCTACCGCACGACCACGAGCTGCGGACTTTCTTCTTGTCTGGGAGATCAATAGTGCATCTAGATTTTCCATAAATAGCTTAAAGTTTCCTAGAGGGGATCTGTAGACTGTTACAGTCATCAGAGATGTGTACTGCAGTTACAGTTCCTCTTTCTTTCAGCTCATCTTTAATGACATATTCTAAATTACTAGCAACGCTGTTTTCTACTCCTCCTGTTACAATTACCTTATCCTCAGCATCAAAATCTCTTCACAAGGCCCCTAAGTTGTCTGTCACCTGACTAAGCTTTGTTTTGGTATTCTGAGCCTTGCTTTTCCTGTAGCAATTGGCGTACGCCTCTCCTTTGACTGCTCCGTAGTAGGAAGACTCTGTTGTTTCTACTTTGCACACACTTTTCTCATCTTCAAAACATTCTGCACAATATCTCGAACAGTTAGAGATGTTTCTCCATTGTGACTTGTGTGAGACAACACCGTTGACGCTCTATGGCCACACGTCCACTACTTAGCTCTGCTTGTCCTCGTCGACTGGCCTAATGCACACCGGTAGTTTACAGTTCGTGGTCCAACGTGTCGCCGTAACTGACGCTGACGCCGCTTATACGCCAGGAATACAATCAGTCTCCTAACTTGTTGGACGGACGGTGTCTATTAAACAGGACACTATTTACAATGACAGCGTCTTAATAGCAAAAAACGTACGTAAGAACAAAGAATTCTTTTTTATGATGACAACGCATAACATGATTTTTCATATTAGGGATGAGTATGCGCTACAAAAGAAGACTAAGCAGGATTTAAAACTTAAAACCACTGCATCCAGTGCAATATGCTTATGGAACAGCGCATATGACAGAACGTTGCGTCGACCACTGATGGTGCTCTTCTTTCTGCAGCGGGATGTTCACGCTCCCGACGATATATATGGCGGCGTCGACTCGGCACGGACGTGGTGCCACGCCACATCACTGCAGGCTTATAGGGCGTTTCCAGTGGACGAAGACCCTCGGAGTGCAGGTGGGCCGCGACGTAGTGACGAGGTAGTTTCCGGGAAATTTCGCAGATTTTTGTATGGTTGCCGAATTCACTGGGCGCAAATCTCGTATAGCGGCGTCCCCGCGTGGCCGCCCCCCGGCTCGCTCGCCGGCGCACACGACGGGTTTCCCTCCGGCGACAGCCAGCCCTGTGACGTCACGGCCCGCTGGCTGCCGCGCAGAAGTTTTGCTGTCCTGCCGCCCCGTCAGGCGGGTCACCGCCCGCACATCCTGCCGCCCCCTTTCCATTCTCCTGCCCCTTCACACGCGGCCCCTATTCTCTGTCCGCCGCTGTCTCGAGTGCTACCCCACACTCTACAAGAAGCTGTCACCGGGCCACAATTCTTCTTCACGAACATTTTGGATAATTCGAGCGAATGATTTGACTGAGCAGATCACTCTACGTGAATCCCATCGAGATGTCAGTTTGTGCACAGTCTCCTAAAACGGCAACGCGTTCACAGTTACGGACGGCTATAGAGGCAGCAAGGCTCAATATTTCTGCAGGGGACTTCCACGTCGAGTTGCTGCACTACGCTGTGGGAAAGGATGTCCGACGTGATATTAGGAGGTATCCCATGCAGAATGAGATTTCCACTCTGCAGCGCATTGTGCGCTGATATGAAACTTCCTGGCAGATTAAAACTGTGTGGTGGACCGAGACTCGAAGTCGGGACCTTTGCCTTTCACGCGCAAATGCTCTAACGCCCTCACAGCTTCACTTCTGCCAGTACCTCGTCTCCTACGTTCCAAACTTTACAGAAGCTCTCCTGCGAACCTTGCAGAACTAGCACCCCTGAAAGAAAGGATATTGCGGAGACATGGCTTAGCCACAGCCTGGGGGATGTTTCCAGAATGAGGTTGGTTGGTTGTTTGGGGACGGAGACCAGACAGCGTGGTCATCGGTCTCATCGGATTAGGGAAGGATGGGGAAGGAAGTCGGCCGTGCCCTTTCAGAGGAACCATCCCGGCATTTGCCTGGAGTGATTTAGGGAAATCACGGAAAACCTAAATCAGGATGGCCGGACGCGGGGTTGAACCGTCGTCCTTTCCAGAATGAGATTTTCACTCTACAGCGGAGTGTGCGCTGATATGATTCTCATCATCTCAGTGTGTCTCTATCGTGTTTAGTAATAAAATCAACACTAAGTCACATGACAGATGAAATAGAGCCTGCTCACTGCCGTTACGCACTGAGCAAAGTAGAGCTGCCATTCGCATTTTTTCTCATTAAAATCTGAAACCAAGCACTGTTTTCAACAGCTCAGTGTCCTAGCGTAATAGTGTTACGTGCTCAGCGCTGTAATTAACATAATACCTGCGTTATTTTCACTATTATTGACATATTTCCGTCAATGGAAAGGGCAAGACATTGTATTTACTGTTCTATCGCTGCATAATTTTTTTTTTTACAAGAATTACATTTTCTTCTGCGAATTCGACTTTTTGCTATACTGTGCTACATTTGATTCACCGCTTCCACAAATGGATGAGAAAACATTAGTTTGATAGAAAGCGTTTAGCTTTCAGCCAATGCCTTAAAACTACGTATGAAATATTTTTCTGCTGTTACAAGAAATTAAATCCAATTTTATCTAACACGTCATATCGATAAATGCCCAAGTAAATGTATTTACATTTTGTCGATCCAGATCATACTTCGCTGAACTGTTTAGTTGCGGAAGAATAACAAAAGATATTGGTTCAGTGCGGAGTGGGACTCGTGCACTGAGAATTCCGCACAAATTTAATTATGTGTATAGAGAGTTCATCCATTCAGGGAATCGAGGATCTTGACAATTTTTGCCTGTTATCGACATTGGTGATGTCAAAATTGCGGTCCCAGGTTTTTCAAGACTCTGGAGAATGTTTTAATTTCAAATTTGAAGTCAAATAAAAATGCCAACAGAAATCTTTGTTTCGTGTTGTATAACTACAAATTAACAATTTTCAAATGTCATTTACCTTTATTGGTACTGTGGAACCTTTCTTCTTGAAGGTTTCGTAATTCTACGTCAAGAGAAAGTACCCCACACGTTTCAGTGAGTGAGTTTGTATCAAAATATATGACATAAATGTCCGTATCTTCTGACTACAATGACTTGGAAGTTTCACTTTTTTACATCGCAAGAAAACTGTTGACCGTAATACGTGACGTAAATTTCAACTTGATACATCTACGCGTTCCTGGGAAAAAGAGTTTTGAACAGTCAGACGGACAGACAGACAGACGAACAACGAAGTGATTCTACAAGGCTGCTGTTTTTACCGATTGAGGTACGGAGTCCTAAAAAAAAAAAAAAAGAAGTATTGTATATAGCTTCTTTTCCTCCCGATACCAAACACCTCAAATGGCAAAACTTTCAGGCGAAAACGGTTAAAATTCTTCCTCTTCAGGCTAAGTATACAAGCATTTCATCACACTTCATTAGAGGTAAAAGTGCCACCACTATTCAGATTATATAATAGTTTATGTCGAGAGCGGAGGTACAGAAAAATCTTACAATTAATATTTCGTAAATTTCAGCACATATTTCTACAGAACAGGGTGATTTTGATGAATAGGGAGAAACTACAGGAAGCAATTCCTCAGAAGACAAGGAGCAAAAAAGATCATATGGGTATACGTCTGAAAATGCGTTATGTGGTAATTACACACACTTGAAGGTGGAGGTAGATCATCTTCGACAACGATGCCGAAATCAGCACCAGGTAGGTGGCCCACCAGCCACTCGGTGGAACATTCTCCACAGCTACCACCATCCGTTTTACAGGCTTTATTGCATACGGACTTGCCTATGCGCTATGGTTTTGTTGCTGGTTGCCCGCAGAAGTCAGCGTGGTGCTAGGATTTCTGTTACCCACTCTGTCCGCATATGAGGTTACCATTACGACGGGACGTGGCAGAGCAGAGCCCACACCGATTCAGCCTTAGTGTGTTAGCGGGGTTACTGGCGACCGCCTCGTGGGACCATTCATAAAAAAAATGGTTCATCCTTCCATATATATATGGAAGGATATCCCGGATATATTGATTTATCGATATTAAAACAGTGATATCGAGTGCTGATATTTTAATTTTATATTTTTTCCACGATTTGAAGTTCTCCTTTTGAAATTATAGTAGTACATAATTTTACTTTCATTGTGTGAAGGAGTCTTACTACTTTTTGAGCTTTCATCACGTGCAGTCTTTCTCTTTGACTGTGTGAAGAAATTATTTGTGGCACAAAAGAAGAATTCCGACTGCTCTGGCAGTTGACGGTGCGAATGGAATGACAAGATTCCCATTGTGAAGAAACAGCACAGCAGTTCCAACAAAAAACTATTTTCAACGCAACTCGTGTGTTATTTCATCACATTGTCATTCTTCAAAAAAACAGTTGCTGAAAATGATTAGCAAAAATCTAAATGGCAAGATTGGTCTTTGAGAGGGGAAATGCTGACGTAATCGGCTCTCGGCGCTACCAACAGAAGCTGCAACGTTTAGCTTCACCACGCTATTTTGACAATACAGCTGCTAGGTCGCTGGCGTTTGCAGAAATGAAAAAACGGGGAAGTCAACATGAAGTGTTCTGGACAAACTTGATACGTGACGAAACCGAACGATGGACGCGTCAAACACCTGTTATTTTGCCGCTTACATGCATTTACAATTGTTAGTAAAGTGGTTATAGCCAAGATTGAATGGGCATCGTTTTCCTTCCAATTCTAGCTTTAAGGGGGATAAGCAGGTTCCTAGCTTGTTGATTTACAGAATATATAATAATAAATCAGTACTTAAATATATAGTTCTAAGCCCGACAATATATTTACAAGTTACAGCCGATATTTTATTGGCAGGTACGTCGATGTTTTCTCCGCCATTGTATCGCTGTATCGATATATTTTTTGATATATCGCGAGCCGCTTATGACGTTCTTTTAAATATCGATATAGGTATCAGATTCCCAATGAGTTTAACAATATCAGCAGTCCTAGTGTCGAGCTGAAACATTACCATGGACAGAACTTTCCGACTTGCCTCTGCTTTAATCGTTGAAATCTACACTGTGAAAGATCCTTTATCTCCACCTTTGAGTTGGCGCGCCTCCATTGGAACACATTACAGGCCATACGTCCATATCACCATGTTTGATTTTTATCTTCACCGGCCTTGTTCGATGCAGTTTGTTTCAGTCCAGTAAAATTACCCTGCATAAAGACCGACATAGTTGAACATGTTTTTTAACGATGTCGTAATATTTGCACACAAAAACACAAAAAAGCTTAAATAGAAGATCACTCACATTCCTAATGACATCACTCATTAGGTATAGCCTGTAAGTCACTAATTTGATCTCTAACGACCTCGTAGCAACTCTAGTGGCGTGCTGCGGTACTGTTGCTGCAGGATTTCAGTATGTGTCAGAACTGCACACGCATACCTGCAATCAAACAAAAAGAAATTAATTATGTAATGTAGTTTTCTCAACGTGATGTATGGAATCTTGTGGAAGTGTGTAGTAGGAGGCAATAGTGATTGTATCACTAATTATGAAAAGTGTTGCGTCATACATTGCAACTGTGGACCAAATTCGTAGCATCCCCCTACAAATTACGTGTTCATCACTGTGAGATGGACCTGCACATTTCTTTAACTGTTCTCCAGAGTTAAATCATCAACAGAGCCACCCACGACCGTGCGTGATCTTCTGCCGTAGGGACTCAAGCTACCAGAATTTTGGCGACGTGTGCCTGATGTCGTACATGGCCACCAACATGTGTCTTGTGAAATTTTAGGCTGTTACAACCTCCCACACGTCTGCATTTCAGCAGAGGTGTTTGCAATATCTATCAAAATCTTTGGCGTTCCCCAAGGTAGTGTTATAGGCCCTTTGTTGTTCCTTATCTGTATAAACGATTCGGGAGACAATCTGAGCAGCCGTCTTCGGTTGTTTGCAGATGACGCTGTCGTTTATCGACTAATTAAGTCATCAGAAGATCAAAACAAACTGCAAAACGATTAAGAAAAAAATATCTGAATGGTGCGAAAAATGTCAGTTGACCCTAAATAACGAAAAGTGTGACGTCATCCACATGAGTGCTAAAAGGAACTCGCTAAACTTCGGTTACGCGATAAATCAATCTAATCTAAAAGCCGCAAATTCAACTAAACACCTAGGTATTAGAATTACGAACCATTTAAATTGGAAGGAACACACAGAAAAAGTTGTGGTGAAGGCTAACCATAGACTGCGTTTTATTGGCAGGACACTTAGAAAATGTAACAGACCTACTAAGAAGACTGCCTACACTACGCTTGTCCGTCCACTTTTAGAATACTGCTGCGCGGTGTGGGATCCTTACCAGATACGACTGACGGAGTACATCGAAAAAGTTCAAAGAAAGGCAGCACTTTTTGTATTATGGCGAAATATGGGAGAGAGTATCACAGAAATGATACAGGATTTGGGCTGGACATCATTAAAAGAAAGGCGTTTTTCGTTGTGACAGAATCTTCTCACGAGATTCCAGTCACCAACTTTCTGCTCCGACACTGACCTACATAGGGCGGAACGCTCACCACGATAAAATAAGGGAAATCACTGCTCGTATGGAAAGATATCATTCTTTCCGCGCGCTATACGAGATTGGAATAATAGAGAATAGTAAAGATAGTTCGATGAACGCTCTGCCAGGCACTTAAATGTTATTTGCAGAGTATCCATGTAGCTGTAGATGTAGATATAATGAGATGTTTGAATGAGTTGTCTGATTCCAGTTGTGACTTATTGATACTGTAGTCATAGGGTACTTTTGTGTATAATCTGACGTGTTCAATTTCACATTTCTGAGATTAGAAGGAAGTTGCCAGTATTTGGACCACACTGAAATACTACAGATATCTGACATACAGTTTGTTCAGTCTCTGGTAATCTATTAAGTGGGCCTGCAGCCGGACACGTAGTACTTGAATAATTATGACAAAACCAGCGGGTGCATTTGAATCCAACGTCGTTTATTCTTTTTAAAGCACACTAGCAGTTTCGACAGCACATGGTGTCATCTTCAGGCCCCATCCACAACGACTTGTTGTCTGCCCATGCTGGGCTTGTTTTTACCACGGAAGGTACAGATTTCAGTTAATTTTGGCCCGCTGGATACGATTCTGTTCATTGCACATGAAAACGGTTGTGAATGGTAGGTTATGTTCTGGGCTTGAAATGACGCCATGTGGTGTCGAAACTGGTAGCGTGTTCTAAAAAGAATAAACGACGTTAGATTCAAATACAGCCGTTGGTTTTGTCATTATTCAAGATAATTTGTTCAGTTTTCTGTAGACAATACTTTCATTATAGTCAACACCACAATCTGAAAGAAGTCTGACGTTGCTATTAATACTGCCATGCCGGATCACTAACGAGAGATATGAACGGCAAGAGTCCCCAACACCCACCAAAGGCGCAGAAGTTTGAGACGGGAGACGCAGAGCGCTGGAGGGCAGTGAGCAGCGACACTTGCGGACGCTGAGTGACGCGGGACGAGCGGCCGCAGGAAGTTGCGGACGCAGCGGGGCGGCGGGTTTTGCGACACGGCGCGGCCGCGGCCTCGGCCGGCGTAATGAAGGCGCGCTGACGGATGGCCGCCTGGCCGGGGGCGCGGACCTGCGCATAGTTGGCGCGCGGGCCGCCGCGCCGCGCGGCGCTGCCGTCGCCGGCCAACTCGGGCCATTTATCTTGCGAGCGCCTCGTCTCGTCCCGGCCCTGAGCAGCTTACTGTCGGCCGATCCCGGCTCACAACCTAACAGGATACTTCGCCACAAGCACCTGACTTGCGCTCCCCTCGCCTCTGCAACTTCCCGTTCCGCGAATACCGGCTGGCGCCGAGGGCTCTCCCTGGCGCCGCTGCCAGCTACAAAGCTCTGACCTTCGTCTTCGCTCGTGTTCGACACTTCGCAACCTTCACACTAATTGAGCGCTGGGTAATGAGGCAAGGTAGAGGCGAACAAGTGGTCTGTAGCTCAAACTATTTTAATTACTTTTGAATACATTATGGGAGTGAACAGTGATCAATGTATTACAAATATTTACTATCAAAAACAGTCTTGATCACAATTTATTTATTAAGGTGACCAGTTTGGACCACTACTGTGATCATCTTCAGACCACTACTTTAGTAGTGATTCTCTTGCAGCAGAAGGTTCTTACTCATTGGTAAAGGGACGAGGGAGGCAATTCTGACGTTACGGCTAATAATGGAAGCAAGGCTAAAGAAAAATCAAGACACTTTCATAGGATTTGTCGACCTGGAAAAAGCGTTCGACAATATAAAATGGTGCAAGCTGTCCGAGATTCTGAAAAAAGTAGGGGTAAGCTATAGGGAGAGACGGGTCATATACAATATGTACTACAACCAAGAGGGAATAATAAGAGTGGACGATCAAGAACGAAGTGCTCGTATTAAGAAGGGTGCAAGACAAGGCTGTAGCCTTTCGCCCCTACTCTTCAATCTGTACATCGAGGAAGCAATGATGGAAATAAAAGAAAGGTTCAGGAGTGGAATTAAAATACAAGGTGAAAGGATATCAATGATACGATTCGCTGATGACATTGCTATCCTGAGTGAAAGTGAAGAAGAATTAAATGATCTGCTGAACGGAATGAACAGTCTAATGAGTACACAGTATGGTTTGAGAGTAAATCGGAGAAAGACGAAGGTAATGAGAAGTAGCAGAAATGAGAACAGCGAGAAACTTAAGATCAGGATTGATGGTCACGAAGTCAATGAAGTTAAGGAATTCTGCTATCTAGGCAGTAAAATAACCAATGACGGACGGAGCAAGGAGGACATCAAAAGCAGACTCGCTATGGAAAAAAAGGCATTTCTGGTCAAGAGAAGTCTACTAATATCAAATACCGGCCTTAATTTGAGGAAGTAATTTCTGAGGATGTACGTCTGGAGTACAGCTTTGTATGGTAGTGAAACATGGACTGTGGGAAAACCGGAACAGAAGAGAATCGAAGCATTTGAGATGTGGTGCTATAGACGAATGTTGAAAATTAGGTGGACTGATAAGGTAAGGAATGAGGAGGTTCTACGCAGAATCGGAGAGGAAAGGAATATGTGGAAAACACTGATAAGGAGAAGGGACAGGATGATAGGACATCTGCTAAGACATGAGGGAATGACTTCCATGGTACTAGAGGGAGCTGTAGAGGGCAAAAACTGTAGAGGAAGACAGAGATTGGAATACGTCAAGCAAATAATTGAGGACGTAGGTTGCAAGTGCTACTCTGAGATGAAGAGGTTAGCACAGGAAAGGAATTCGTGGCGGGCCCCATCAAACCAGTCAGTAGACTGATGACAAAAAAAAAATTTCAAACTAGTTTGTTTTAGGGATAGTGTGACTGATTATCTTCTTTATTTTGTCTCTATAACGGGTGATCAAAAATTTGCGTTTGAGGGCGTTACTGCAGCGTATAAACAACCCAGCGCAACTTCGATGCGGGCATATAAGCAATGACAGTCAGGCAAATTGTTAATCTGAACATCGTCTCTTTGCGACAGGCGCGCAGTAAATGCAAAAATATGAACTGTGGCGACATTATTACCAAATGCGTCCAAGCAGGACCAACGTGCTGTTATTCTTTTCACTACCGCCAAAGGACATCCACCGGAGAATGAAAAATGTGCTGCCGAGCACCACAATTGTCGAATGGTGCATCAACTTCCGCGCTGGTCGCCATTCGAAACAAGACGCCGGTCGATCTGGGACTCCAGTCTCTTCCAGTACGAACAACAACAAGCGGGGCGTTGATGATGCGATTGGGCGGACCCGCGCATAACCATTTGTGCGCTAGCAAAGGGTCTCGATATCAGCTACGGTAGCGTGCAACACATTATCCGGCAGGAGTTAGGCTATCGTAAAGTCTGCAGCCAGTGGATACCCCTGGCGATGGTTGGTTTGTTGATTTGGGGGCGGTGATGATACAGCGAGGTCATCGATCCTATCGAATTAAGAAAGGAAGGGGGAGGAAGTCGGCGGCGCCTTTCAAAATAACCATTCTGGCATTTGCCTGAAGCGATTTAGGAAAATCACAGCCGGCCGCTGTGGCCGAGCGGCTCTAGGCGCCTCAGTACGGAACCGCGTTGCTGCTATGGTCGCAGGTTCGAATCGTACCTCAGGCATGGATGTGTGTGATGTCCTTAGGTTAGTTAGGTTTAAGTAGTTCTAAGTCCAGGGGACTGATGACCTCAGATGGTATGTCCCATAGTGCTTAGAACCACTTGAACCATTTGAAAATCACAAAAATCTAAATCAGGATGGCCGGAAGCTGGTTTGAACCGTCGTTCTCCCGAAAGCGTCCAGTGTGCTAACCACTGCGCCACCTAGCTCGGTCCCTGGACGTTGAATGACGAAGGAAAAGCAAATAGAATATGTGTTAGTCTAAAGCACCTATTGCGTTTCAGTGTTGAAGGCAACACGTTCCTTGAGAGCATTATGGCACGTGACAAAACCTGGTGCCAGCAGTGGGAACAAGAGTCGAAAGCGTCACCGGTGCATTGGTCTCATCCAGCGTCCTCTCGTCCCAAAAAGTTCAAGAGCTAGCTGGAAAAGTTAGGCTCACCCTGGCTTTGATTACTGGGGCCCATTGTTTATTGATTTCAAGGAACCTGGCGTTTCCATCTCCGTGGAACGGTACTGCGAAACGCTGGAGGAATTACGGCGTGCTGTTAAGGTGAAACGCATGGGAAATCTGCGACAAGGGATGCTTCATGCCAGTATACGTTCTCATTTCGCAAATGCCTTAACGCAGACGTTACGCCAACTCAAATGCAGTACACACGACCACCCGCCCTTTACTCCTGATCTCTATGCGATTATCGCGCCTTCGGTTCCTTAGAGAAGGTCTTGACAGGTCGACGGTTCCTGTCGGAGGGGGGTGTGCAGCAGGCAGTTACTAACTTCTTCATGCAATAGGACACGGTGTTTTACCAAACGGGTGATTGTCTCATGGTTCACGGCCATTTTTTTGCCCGATTGGGATACAGATTCTGCATTGTCCGGCTTTCGAACGGAAACTTTTTGCTCGACACATTCACATGACCATTCCACGATGCCGTGACGCGCTTCGACCAGCCAGTTGTTACCCACAGAATTTATAAAGTCTACCAAGTAAAATATTCCGGAGGTAAAATAGTCCCCCATTCGGATCTTCGGGCGGGCACTACTCAAGAGGACGTTGTTATCATGAGAAAGAAAACTGGCATTCTACGGATCAGAGCGTGGAATGTCAGATCCCTTAGGTTAGAAAATTTAAAAAGGGAAATGGATAGGTTAAAGTTAGATATAGTAGGAATTAGTGAGGTTCGGTGGCAGGAGGAACAAGACTTTTGGTCAGGCGAATACGGGGTTATAAATACAAAATCAAATATGGGTAGCGCAGGAGTAGGTTTAATAATGAATAAAAAAATAGGAGTGCGGGTGAGCTACTACAAACAGCATAGTGAACGCACTATTGTGGCCAACAGAGACACGATGCCCACACCTACCACAGTAGTACAAGTTTATATGCCAACTAGCTCTGCAGATGACGAAGAAATTGAAGAAATGTATGATGAGATAAAATAAATTATTCAGGTAGTGAAGGAAGACGAAAATTTAATAGTCATGGGTGACTGGAATTCGACAGTAGGAAAAGGGAGAGAAGGAAACATAGGTGAATATGGATTGGGGCTAAGAAATGAAAGAGGAAGCCGTCTGGTAGAGTTTTGCACAGAGCATAACTTAATCATAGCTAACACTTGGTTCAAGAATCATGAAAGAAGGTTGTATACATGGAAGAATCCTGGAGAAACTAGAAGGTATCAGATAGATTATATAATGGTAAGACAGAGATTTAGGAACCAGGTTTTAAATTGTAGGACATTTCCAGGGGCAGATGTGGACTCTGACCACAATCTATTGGTTATGAACTGTAGATTAAAACTGAAGAAATTGCAAAAAGGTGGGAATTTAAGGAGATGGGACCTGGATAAACTGACCAAACCAGAGGTTGTACAGAGTTTCAGGGAGATCATATGGGAACAATTGACAGGAATGGGGGAAAGAAATACAGTAGAAGACGAATGGGTAGCTCTGAGGGATGAAGTACTGAAGGCAGCAGAGGATCAAGTAGGTAAAAAGACGAGGGCTAGTAGGAATCCTTGGGTAACAGAAGAAATATTGAATTTAATTGATGAAAGGAGAAAATATAAAAATGCAGTAAATGAAGCAGGCAGAAAGGAATACAAACGTCTCAAAAATGAAATCGGAAGGAAGTACAAAATACCTAAGCAGGCATGGCTAGAGGACAAATGTAAGGATGTGGAGGCTTATCTCACTAGGGGTAAGATAGATACAGCCTACAGGAAAGTTAAAGAGACCTTTGGAGAAAAGAGAGCTACTTGTATGAATATCAAGAGCTCAGATGGAAACCCAGTTCCAAGCAAAGAGGGGAAAGCAGAAAGGTGGAAGGAGTATACAGAGGGTCTATACAAGAGCGATGTACTTGAGGACAATATTATGGAAATGGAAGAGGATGTAGATGAAGATGAAATGGGAGATACGATACTGCGTGAAGAGTTTGACAGAGCACTGAAAGACCAGAGTCGAAACAAGGCCTCGGGAGTAGACAACATTCCATTAGAACTACTGACGGCCTTGGGAGAGCCAGTCCTGACAAAACTCTACCATCTGGTGAGCAAGATGTACGAGACAGGCGAAATACCCTCAGACTTCAAGAAGAATATAATAATTCCAATCCCAAAGAAAGCAGGTGTTGACAGATGTGAAAATTACCGATTACCGAACTATCAGTTTAATAAGTCAAAGCTGCAAAATACTAACACGAATTATTTACAGACGAATGGAAAAACTGGTAGAAGCCGACCTCAGGGAAGATCTGTTTGGATTCCGTAGAAATGTTGGAACACGTGAGGCAATACTGACCTTGCGACTTATCTTAGAGGAAATATTAAGGAAAGGCAAACCTACGTTTCTAGCATTTGTAGACTTAGAGAAAGCTTTTGACAATGCTGACTCTACCATCTGGTGAGTAAGATGAACGAGACAGGCGAAATACCCTCAGACTTCGAGAATAATATAATAATTCCAATCCCAAAGAAAGCAGGTGTTGACAGATGTGAAAATTGCCGAACTGTCAGTTTAATAAGTCACAGGTGCAAAATACTAACACGAATTATTTACAGACGAATGGAAAAACTGGTAGAAGCCGACCTCGGGGAAGATCAGTTTGGATTCCGTAGAAATGTTGGAACACGTGAGGCAATACTGACCTTGCGACTTATCTTAGAAGAAAGATTAAGGAAAGGTAAACCTACGTTTCTAGCATTTGTAGACTCTGAGAAAGCTTTTGACAATGTTGACTGGAATACTCAAATTCTAAAGGTGGCAGGGGTAAAATACAGGGAGCGAAAGGCTATTTACAATTTTTACAGAAACCAGATGGCAGTTATAAGAGTCGAGGGGCATGAAAGGGAAGCAGTGGTTGGGAAGGGAGTGAGACAGGGTTGTAGCCTCTCCCCGATGTTATTCAATATGCATATTGAGCAAGCAGTAAAGGAAACAAAAGAAAAATTTGAAGTAGGTATTAAAATCCATGGAGAAGAAATAAAAACTTTGAGGTTCGCCGATGACATTGTAATTCTGTCACAGACAGCAAAGGACTTGAAAGAGCAGTTGAATGAAATGGACAGTGTCTTGAAATGAGGATATAAGACGAACATCAACAAAAGCAAAACAAGGATAATGGAATGTAGTCGAATTAAGTCGGGTGATGCTGAGGGAATTAGACTAGGAAATGAGACACTTAACGTAGTAGCCGGCCGAAGTGGCCGTGCGGTTAAAGGCGCTGCAGTCTGGAACCGCAAGACCGCTACGGTCGCAGGTTCGAATCTTGCCTCGGGCATGGATGTTTGTGATGTCCTTAGGTTAGTTAGGTTTAACTGGTTCTAAGTTCTAGTGGACTAATGACCTCAGCAGTTGAGTCCCATAGTGCTCAGAGCCATTTGAACCATTTGAACTTAAAGTAGTAAAGGAGTTTTGCTATTTGGGGAGCAAAATAACTGATGATGGTCGAAGTAGAGAGGATATAAAATGTAGACTGGCAATGGCAAGGAAAGCGTTTCTGAAGAAGAGAAATTTGTGAACATCGAGTATAGATTTAAGTGTGAAGAAGTCGTTTCTGAAAGTATTTGTATGGGGTGTAGCCATGTATGGAAGTGAAACATGGACAATAAATAGTTTGGACAAGAAGAGAATAGAAGCTTTCGAAATGTGGTGCTACAGAAGAATGTTGAAGATTAGGTGGGTAGATAACGTAACTAATGAGGAGGTATTGAATAGGATTGGGGAGAAGAGGAGTTTGTGGCACAATTTGACTAGAAGAAGGGACCGGTTGGTAGGACATGTCTTGAGGCATCAAGGGATCACAAATTTAGCATTGGAGGGCAGCTTGGAGGGTAAAAATTGTAGAGGGAGACCAAGAGATGATTACACTAAGCAGACTCAGAGGGATGTAGGTTGCAGGAGGTACTGGGAGATGAAGGAGCTTGCACAGGATGGATTAGCATGGAGAGCTGCATCAAACCAGTCTCAGGACTAAAGACCACAACAACAACAACCAAGTAATAATAGGATTTTGCATCACATACTGTTTTCCAACATAACGAGTTACCTCGAGGAAAACTATCTATTGACACGCAGGCAACATGGATTCAGGAAATATCGTTCTTATACAACACAACTAGCTCTTTAGTCAAACGAAGTAATGAGTGCCATGAACAGGAGAGCTCTAATTGATTCCATACTTCTAGATTTTGAGAAGGATTTTGACATTGTTCCTCACAAGCGGCTTCTAATCAGATTGCGTGCTTATGGAGTATCGCCTCAGTTGTGCGACTAAGTTCGTGAAATCCTGTCAGAAAGGTCACAGTTAAAAGTAACTGACGGAAAGTCATCGAGTAAAACAGACTTGACGTCTGGAGTTTCCCAGTGATGTATTGTACGCCCACTTCTGTCTGTCATGTACATAAACGATTTAGGAGACAGTCTTTCAGATTGATTGGAGGCGATGCTGTGATTTACCGTCTAGGAAAGTCATCACAAGATCAAAACCAGTTGCGAAACGATTTAGATAAGATATTTGTTTGATGCAAATAGTGACAATTGACTCTAAATAATGAAAAGCGTGAAATCATCCACGTGAGTACCAAAAGGAATTTGTAAAATATTTGATACAAGATGAATCACTCAAATATAAAGAATGTCAATTCAACTAAATACCTACATATTGTAATTACAAACAACTAAAAATTGGAACGATCCCATATAAATGTTGCGGGGAAAGCAAATCAAAGACAGCGTTTTATTGGCATTACAGAAGATACAACAAATCCACTGAAGACACTGGCTACGTTACGATTGACCGTCCACTAGTCGAGTATTGCTGTGAGTAGATAGGATTGATGGAGGTCATCGAATAAGTTTAAAGAAGGGCAACTCGTTTTATATTATCGCGAAATAAGTGTGAGAGTGTCACGGATATGATATGCGAGTTCGAGTGGCAATCATTCGTTGCGACGAGATCTTTTCACGAAATTTAAATCACCAACTTTCTCCTCCGTATACGAGAATATTTTGTTAACGCTCATTTACTCTGGGAGAAATTATCATCTTGACAAAATAAGAGAAATAAGAGCTTTCACGGAATGTTTTAAGTGGTTTTTTTCCGCACGCAGTTCTGTAGTGGAACGGTAGAGAAACGTCTGAAGGTGGTCT
Source organism: Schistocerca americana (assembly GCF_021461395.2). Lineage (NCBI taxonomy): Eukaryota > Metazoa > Arthropoda > Insecta > Orthoptera > Acrididae > Schistocerca > Schistocerca americana. The sequence continues at coordinate 629,551,713 of NC_060123.1, read as the reverse complement.
CATGAACTCTCTGCCAAGCACACTAGTGTTCCCTGCAATGAGGCAGTAGGTGTAGATCTACGTAAAGATTTTATTCTTCTTTTATGAGTAAGTGGATAGCTACTCGGCAGATTTGACGGTTATAATGGTTCTTTCCCTCCTTTTTCTAATATGGTCACTGGCTGGATGTAACGAATTTTGGCATTGTGGAAGGGTCATGTGATTGTGTGGTGAAATATTTTTAAAAAATAAAAGAAATGAAAGAGAATAGTTTACACCAGCACCGGACGTGGCGATCCACGAAAAAAAAAAGTACTATTACAATGTGGAACAATAAACCTAAATATATATTCTGCAAATCAGTAATAGGTGTATGGTAAGGGGTACGTTGTATTGTTCCGAATGCTAGGGTTTCTTTCCGCTCAATCCGTGGAAAAAACGCGTGGAACTGAATTGGCTCTATGTTAGCTGTTATTAATCTCATTTTGCTTCGCAATCTTTTTGGGAACGGTAAGGAATCAGGTGAGGAATATTAGTAGAGTCCGCCCTCTAAAGACGTTCCGGAATTTTCCCACTAGCTTTTCACGAGACTTTTTTCTATTGTTGATTTCGTTCTCGGAAGGTGCAGTGTTTCTGAAAGGGAAATTGCATACAATCCGCTAGTGCGAACATCGCTTGGTATACTGCATCAACTTTTGGAGTCATTATGCTAGAATTGTAGCGGAATGGCGTTACCCACACGAAAGTGTCAAAGAGTTAAATTTGAATCTTTGGAAGAAAGGCGACATGATTTTCATGGAAACCTACTGAGTAAATATAGAGATCCCGTAATTGAGAAACGCCAACGGCTTTGCCGCAGTGGTAACACCAGTTCCCGTCAGATCACCGAAATTCAGTGCTGCCGGGCTGGGCTAGCTCTTGGATGGGTGACCATCAGGTCTACCGATCGCTTTTGGCAAGCAGAGTGCACTCAGCCCTCGTGAGGCAAACTGGGGAGCTACTTGATCGAGGAGTAGCGGCTTCGGTCTCGTAAACTGACATACAGCCGGGAGAGCAGTGTGTTGTCCACATGCCCCTCCATCTCCGCATCCAATGACGCCTGTGGGCTGAGGATGACACGGCTGCCGGTCGGTACCGTTGGGTCTTCATGGCCTGTTTGGGCAGAGTTTAGTTTTTTTTTAATAATCGAGAAATGCTTGCATAGGGTACATGTCAGGGAGCTAAGAGAGGTTGATTGAATAACATATCCTGAATTTTCGTAGAACATACCTGATTCATCAGTCTTTTCTCGTACATCTCGTACGGCGGGAAAAAATATGTAATTCCAGTACTGGAGGAGCCGCAATTAAAGTTGCAAAAATTATTAAAATGCAGAAATTAAATCAAAACACTGTGAACCGACACTATAGTTACAGTATACTGATGATTGGGATTGATTCTGATTGCATCTCTCTGTTATATGATTGCTTACATTTAATAGTGAGGAACTACAGATTTTCGTCGTCGTCGTCGTTTGAACAATATTTATTCACATTTTTGCTTTTAAACTCGCCATTTTTCATCTTTTATTACTGTTACGCTTACTCAGCACTTCTTGCAACGAGTACTATGTTATGCGCGAAGTACAATGCACGTACGTCTTTGCTAAAGCTGCTTGACTGACTATTACACTGAACCACAATATTCTAGCGCAACGCAATCTGACTGCAGAAAAAAAATTACAACCTGACTACAAATAATTAATACAAAATAATGGCCCTGAATAAGAAAAATCCTGACAATACCCTATACATTTCATTAAGCACTTACCTCACAAAAATCTTCATTGCGCGAACTACTTCAATACAGCGACCGTCAATACTGCCAGCTAAATAAAAGATTCTAACTACTAAATCCATTAACTACTAATAAACATGTGGTTAGCAAAGGAAAGATTTTGTTGCAAACCAAATAATGTATTTTTTACCTTAATAATATAACATCCAGTTCAAACACGAATGTAAATCGTCATTGACATCCAGTACAAAGACATATAATCATGAATAATTTTCTATCTCCAAGTCGGATACTTCCAGATCGTTAGGCTGCGCTAACACTTCAGACTCTACCCTCCATCAATGCTAACTTCTCACATTTAACATCCATCACTGCTGTCTGTTCACCTCCAACCGCCCAACAGTACTTCCGTCACTGCTGGCGACTAACTTCCAACAACGAGTCCAACCAGCCACAGACATTCTTACAAAGAAAGCGAAGTCAGAGATCCAATGCAAAGCGCTACACAGCGCTGCCAACACAGAAGCAGCCCACTTAACAAATGTTAGAGAGAGCCGTGCATAACTTTCAGGAGTGAATCTTAATTTGTGTCCGAACAAGAGCGGCGTCGTCTCAACGATATTGTTTTCGGAACCTAATTAAAGTATGTAGAGTTAAAAAACGCAATAAAAGCTATGTTACTGAGTACAGCATTTTTTTAAAAATGAAATCAATTTCAGCATTCAATACTGGAAACGCGTTTCCTCTGCTACACCCTGTACGTATCGTTTATATTAAATTGTAATCAAGCATGTTAGACCACCGACGTTATTGAATCGAAACAAATGTGTGTGACTAACAGTGGAACGTATTTTACGTATTTAGGTATAAAAGATGCCTTACAAAAAATTAAATTCACAACTGTTTTTAACGGGTAAGAACCTTACAGCAGAGATACGGCACGAAGTTCATAAATTTAAATGCACTGTTCCATTGAGTAATTTAGTCTGTCTAATTGCCACAATTATTTCAGTTTTAGCTGTTTGGACGAATTATAGAAATCATTGCGAATGAAGGAGCACCATCGAAGTAGTATGTTTACGAATTTCCAAACGTTTGCTACGAAGTTAGTTTGAGAGACTGTTTGATGCAAGCATTTTATCTCGTTTTTAGTCCCGCTCTGCTCATTGATATTGAAACTGATAATGGCCACGGTAGTTGCACGGGTTTTACGACGCCCCGTAGTCCGCGTACGGCTCGGAATATACGTTGCCCGTAACAGATTACCGCCGTTAATGACCGTCACGCGTACGTTTCTCTTTGTATTTCATGAATGACCAAGGAAACTATTCGTCCGACGAAATTTGCCGTTGTACTTGGTCGAGAGCTTATTTGGTTGTAATTTTACACAGAGCCAACAGTTCGATATCTTTTCAAAGGAAACATGCCTCTGAGGCAATGAAACTGCAGAATCAGTGAATAGTTGTGGAGGTTCAACGTGGACGTTAATCAAGAACGTTTGTTTGCAATGAATGCGGTAATCACGTATTAGCTTCCCTGAGAGCCATAAAAAGGCACTGCAGCTTTTGTTGGCTCGTACATGGTCTTGCCACAATAGAATCGCGCAATTTTGCGCCCATCATTGCGCGCGCGGAGTGTAATCAGAGACATTCAGGAGCCGATCTGCTTTCATTCCGCAGTCTGATGTCCGGTCCGGTCCGCCACGCATTAATTACTGTTTCGTTTGCGCCAGTCACGGGTGGGCATAGCAGACTGTTTTTAATCAGGACATTTTTGTCGGATCGCAGTTTCGATGGAGTGGGTGGTGCACTGGCGTATTAGCTCTTCAGCCACTCAGATACACTCTAAGACAAAAACAAAAGCGACGCACAACGAAGGAATTATTTGAATGGGTCGGAAATCCGTAGATATGATCTACATGTACAAACAAATGATTACGAATTCAGAAAAATTTGATGATTTATTCAAATTGAAAAAGTCAGTAACGCGTTGGTGCACCTCTGTGAATCATTGCCAAGCTGAATAACTGCTTGCATGAGGGTCAGAGTTTTTGGACGGCCTCCTGAAGGATACCGTGCCAAACTCTGTCCAACTGGAGCGTTAGAACGTCAACATCCCGAGCTGGATTGAGGTTGCTGCCCATAATGCTCCAAATGTTCTCAATTGGGAATAGGTCCGACGACCTTTCTGGCAGCAGAGTGTGCGGGCATTGCCTTGCTGAAATGTTAGCCCAGGAAGGCTTGCCATGAAGGGCAATGAAATATCGTAATCGTACTGCTGTGCGGTAGGTCTGCCGCGAGTAATAACCAAAGGGATGCTGCCATTAAAAGAAGTGGTACCCAGACCATCAATCCTGGTTGTCCGGCTGTATAGCGGGGGAGTCAGGTTAGTATGCCACCGCTTTCTGGAACGTCTCTAGACAAAAAAATGGTCCAAATGGCTCTGAGCACTATGGGACTTAACTTCTGAGGTCATCAGTCCCCTAGAACTTAGAACTACTTAAACCTAACTAACCTACGGACATCACACACATCCATGCCCGAGGCAGGATTCGAACCTGCGACCGTAGCGGTCGCGCGGTTCCAGATTGTAGCGCCTAGAACCGATCGGCCACCCCGGCCTGCGTCTCTAGACACGTCTTCGGCTTTGAGCCTCATTGACTGGAGTAGAACTGTCTTCAGCAATGAGTCCCACTTCCAACTGAGCCCCAATGACCAGCGAAACATGTCCAGAAACGCTCCAGACAGTGATTGGATAGCAACCAGATTTTCGCCCGCCATTCTAGGCTTACATTTCAGCAAGATAAAGCCCGCCCGCCTACAGTGCTTGCCAAACACTGTTTTGGCCAGCAAGGTCGTCCGGTCTCTCCCCAGCTGAGCACTATGGGCAGGGACGATCTGACACGCCAGTTGGACAGAATTTAGCACGAGATCCCTCAGAAGAACATCCGATAATTCTATCAATCAATGTCAGGCCGAATAACTGCTTGTATAAGGGACAGAGGTGGAACGACGCCTTATTGACGTGTTCAATTTTTGAAGCTCTTTCTCTTAAATAAATCATCCAATCTTTCTAAAAATTTTTTAGTGCACTTGTTCTGTTCCAACGCTGACAGTAGCTACTTGTCTTCCATTGTGTAACCAAGGGAATGCGTAAGCACCACATTCGCCTCCAAGTATCATCTGGTGACATTCGCAGGGGCTGATCTTCTTACAGAAAGCTAAAATATAGTGTTGCTTCTTGATGTCAAACAAAAACCATATTGTTGTAATATTTGACAAATTGTAGTGTCACGAATTTTTCGATTCATTGAAAGAAAACTGGACTTGCGGTACTGAAGCAGTGTTAGGTATTTACATTTTTAAACTATCAGTTTCTTGGTGACTTGAGTAGCGTGGCGCACATTTAGCGACACGTGGTCCTTGCTTGCACGTCGGGGCAATTTCAAACAATGGCGGCTTTTGAGACAGGACGGCAGGACGAAGCCGTTACGTTAGATTCGAACACTGAAGGAATAAATGTTATCAGTCTGAAGCGTCGTGCAAAATCGAACTCACCATGGAACTTAACAAAGACAAAATTTTAGCGTTGGAAACCTGGGAAAGATGGAAGCCAACAAGGAACTACTTACCACTCAGTAGCGCTTCTACGCCATCTGTACTCGTATAAGTTGTACGATCGAATAATCTTAAGTCGCATAGCAAATACCAGAGACCAGAAGCTCATTCCCAACAACTCACACCCGGAAAATCGTGCACCAGTCCAATCCTGTACCTTGCAGAACACACGCATTGAGATGACAAAACTCATGACGTACCTCCTAATATCATTACGGACATTCTTTGGCACGGTCTAGGGCAGCAATTCGACGTGGCATGGACTCAAAAAGTCGCTGGAAGTCTCCTGCAGAGATACTGAGCCATGCTGTCTTAACAGCCGTCCATAATTGCAGGAGTGTTGCCGGTGCAGGATTTTGTGCGCAAACTGACCTCTCGATTATATCCCATAAATGCTCATTTTGGGCGACCTGGATGGCAAAATAATCAATATCTATTTTCAGTCAATAATCGGTTCAGTTCGCCCAGAGGATCCAGTCATGTTACGAAACACAGTCGACAACATTACGGAGCCACCACCTGCTTGTTGCTGCAGTGCCTTGTTGACAAATTGGGTTCATGGCTTCGTGGGGCCTCCACCGGACTCGAACCCTACCATAAGCTCTTACCAGCTGAAATCGGAACTCATTTGACCAGACCACAGTTTTCCAAACGTCGTATCGTAGCCGTCTCGGCATTTCCGACAAATTATACGGAAACAACAGTGAGGCAAGTTTTCTGACACCATGCCTTCAGAATGTGAAGCACAGAACTTTTCTGATAGATATGAACTTTCATAAAGCGTTTATTAACGGTTATTTCAACAGTTGCATTATTTATATTAGTCAACTTGCTAAAAGGCGCGTGTGGATTTGTCATTCATTATGCAAACATTTATATAGCATCTGATGCCACTGTCCGTATCTCGTGGTCGTGCGGTAGCGTTCTTTCTTCCCACGCCCGGGTTCCCGGGTTCGATTCCCGGCGGGGTCAGGGATTTTCTTTGCCTCGTGATGACTGGGTGTTGTGTGTTGTCCTTAGGTTAGTTAGGTTTAAGTAGTTCTAAGTTCTAGGGGAGTGATGGCCATAGATGTTAAGTCCCATAGTGCTCAGAGCAATCTGATGCCACTTTGATGTTTATTTTCAGGATCAGGCACTGTCATTGCAGCGTGGGTAGGCCAGGCTTGGAAATGAACCTGTAAGGTTCGAAACTAGTCGCCTAATATAAATACTCCACCTGCTGATAGAATCGTTAATAAACGTTTTCAGAAATTTAATAAAGTACCTGGTTCACTGTCAGAAAAAATGTTGAAACTGGAAAAAGAGATGTGAACTTTGTTTTCACAGATGAGCCAGATATAGACAACATAACAAATTGCGATGTGTGCCTCCAAGTTATGCAGTTTTAAGTTTTTGTATTTGAGATTTGGAATTATTTGTCAATGAAAGTTGTTCACATACAGCACTACTTGGGATGCAGTTGGTAATTTCTAGTGCAACTGTGCTTTTCTCTATAAGCAATATATCTGTTACTTCTTCATACAACAGGCTAAAATGAACTTAGTATTCATGTAGGCTTTTCTGGGTTGAGGCACTTTATAATGACCAATAATTTCGGAGACAGTTGGGCTCCACAGTTTTAAATTACCTTTGCGTGTACATCCTATTCTGTTTCTTCGGAAAGTCTATTATTAAATCCAATAACGCTTGAAGTGACACTAGAAAATAAGCCGGTATATACCACTGGTAAACAACTGAATTTAATATGTATAATGGTTTTTCTCCTGATTCATCACTATAAATATTTACCACCCCATACCTCATGGTAGACCTAAAAATGAGTAATGAATTGACCAAGTACATTCACTGCTATTCCCAGAGACTACATACTGACATGTATTTCATTGTTGTGCTGGAAAAGAAAACCTTTGGTCATTTAGAGGCTAAAGGCTATTGACGACTAATATCATGAAACTTTGGCTTACGAGACGGTTTACTGTCACTCTGGTTTACATACTGAGGACAGTCAAATTCCCAACCCTCATGAAAACGGAAGTAGCGTCCCAGTCTAGCATTAAAAGGGACAAAATAAATGGAATTCCATGGCAGAATGTCTGGATCCGTTGTACAGAGAACTCTACCCCCTATACACGTTCGGCATTAAACTGCGTCCAAAATAATTACCGATGGACCGATTCCGAAAACGACAGAAATATATTTTTCGTTTAGTAATTGAATTGGTAATCAGGTAAATTTTACAGCGCGTGAATTATTTCACGAGAGATATAAAGCACAAATTGCTAATTAACGCTCACACCGGTACAAAAACAACATGCAATGGTTGGAGGTGCGTAAACAGATGAATCCCTTCAGTTCAGGTTTACAGTTATGTCTGAACAAAGTGAACTGCAGTTATCCTATGATTGCAGTTCTGCGAAGAGAAATTTTTCTGAAATTCGTTTGTAAGTAACTCATTACATTATTTCTGAATGTTTACTCTGTAGAATAGAACAGCATATAAATGTTTATGCACTGTAAATGTAATTCTTTTTTTTTTACTTTTTATTTGTGCAACAGTTTTATTTTTGTATCTGCAAAAGAAAATGTTAGTGAGATAATCTGTGACATCAGTATTTATTATTGACCCCGATTTCCATAGTCCGTGTGTGAAAGAGTGCGTCGTAATGTGTCTTCTACGCTTGAAGAGATGGTTTCTGAGCGTGCCAAAATGTGTTCTGCTTTATCTGCAACATAGCAGCGAGCCCTGGACTAGAGTGTCAGTCCTTTCATGGCGACTTTTTGTGGGGAGATGATTAAATTAAAGAAGAAACCAACAATTAGTCATTTTGAGCTGTAAGTTCTTCCAGGCGTCACAACCTAGCTTAAACATGTTAGATTTTTTTGTGGAACATTGACATCAGTTCTGTACTTGTTTCATTATTTTACTTATAATACTCTCGTTTTTCCTGCATCCCTGAAAGTATGTCCCTAGTGTTGTTTCACTATGCACGCACTCACATGCTTCTGTCGTCGCTCTCTCCATTGACAACACACGACTCATACTAAGAGGGGGGCCCTCCCACCATGTGCGCCTTCCAACGTCGCACGCTGTGATCACGTGAACAGCACGCAGGGGCTGACAGCAAAAACACATGCGCATTCCATGTAATCGTCAGAGAAGTGCAGTGCTCTTCTGGATTGTTAATTGTGTACGGTTCTTTTGTTGCCAAACAGCTACATCGGAGGGGCATTCAGTTCACTAACGAGTTCACTCATCTACGTATAAAGAATTTCAATCATCTGGAGATCAATAAAAATGTAAGATGACACTTGAGGGCGAACTCAGCTTGCACCATTGTTGTTGTTGTGGCCTTCAGTCCAGAGACTGGTTTGATGCAGCTCTCCATGCTACTCTATCCTGTGCAAGCTTCTTCATCTCCCAGTAACTACTGCAACCTACATCTTTCTGAATCTGCTTAGTGTATTCATCTCTTGGTCTCCCTCTACTATTTTTACCCTCCACGCTGCCCTCCAATACTAAATTGCTGATCCCTTGATATCTCAGAACATGTCCTAGCAACCGATCCCTTCTTCTGGTCAAGTTCTGCCACAATTTTCTCTTCTCCCCAATCCTATTCAATACCTCCTCATTAGTTATGTGATCTACCCATCTAATCTTCAGCATTCTTCTGTAGCACCACATTTCAAAAGCTTCTATTCTGTTCTTGTCCAAACTAGTTATCGTCCATGTTTCACTTCCATACATGGCTACACTCCATACAAATACTTTCAGAAACTACTTCCTCACACTTAAATCTATACTCGATATTAACAAATTTCTCTTCTTCAGAAACACTTTCCTTGTCATTGCCAGTCTACATTTTATATCCTCTCTACTTCGACCATCATCAGTAATTTTGCTCCCCAAATAGCAAAACTCTTTTACTATTTTAAGTGTCTCATTTCCTAATCTAATTTCCTCAGCATCACCCGACTTAATTCGACTACATTCCATGATCCTCGTTTTGCTTTTGTTGATGTTCATCTTATATCCTCCTTTCAAGACACTATCCATTCTGTTCAACTGCTCTTCCAAGTCCTTTGCTGTCTGTGACAGAATTACAATGTCATCGGCAAGCCTCAAAGTTTTTATTTCTTCTCCATGGATTTTAATATCTACTCCGAATTTTTCTTTTGTTTCCTTCACTGCTTGCTCAGTATACAGATTGAATAACATCGGGGAGAGGCAACAACCCTGTCTCACTCCCTTCCCAACCACTACTTCCCTTTCGTGTCCCTCGACTCTTATAACTGCCGTCTGGTTTCTGTACAAATTGTAAATATCCATTCGCTCCCTGTATTTTACTCCTGTCACCTTCAGAATTTGAAAGAGAGTATTCCAGTCAACATTGTCAAAAGCTTTCTCTAAGTCCACAAATGCTAGAAACATAGGTTTGCCTTTCCTTAATATAGCTTCTAAGATAAGTCGTAGGGTGTTCCAATATTTCTACGGAATCCAAACTGATCTTCTCCAAGGTCGGCTTCTACTAGTTTTTCCATTCGTCTGTAAAGAATTCGCGTTAGTATTTTGCAGCCGTGACTTATTAAACTGATTGTTCGGTAACTTTCACATCTGTCAACACCTGCTTTCTTTGGGATTGGAATTATTATATTCTTCTTGAAGTCTGAGGGTATTTCGCCTGTCTCGTACATCTTGCTCACCAGATGGTAGAGTTTTGTCAGGACTGGCTCTCCCAAGGCTGTCAGTAGTTCTAATGGAATATTGTCTACTCCCGGGGCCTTGTTTCGACTCAGGTCTTTCAGTGCTCTGTCAAACTCTTCACGCAGTATCTTATCTCCCATTTCATCTTCATCTACATCCTCTTCCATTTCCATAATATTGTCCTCAAGTACATCGCCCTTGTATAGACCCTCTATATACTCCTTCCACCTTTCTGCTTTCCCTTCTTTGCTTAGAACTGGGTTTCCATCTGAGCTCTTGATATTCATACAAGTGGTTCTCCTTTCTCCAAAGGTCTCTTTAATATTCCTGTAGGCTGTATCTATCTTACCCCTGGCGAGACAAGCCTCTACATCCTTACATTTATCCTCTAGCCATCCCTGCTTAGCCATTTGGGACTTCCTGTCTATCTTATTTTTGAGACGTTTGTATTCCTTTTTGCCTGAGTCATTTAGTGCATTTTTATATTTTATCCTTTCATCAATTAAGTTCAATATTTCTTCTGTTACCCAAGGATTTCTAGCAGCCCTCGTCTTTTTACCTACTTGATCCTCTGCTGCCTTCACTACTTGATCCCTCAAAGCTACCCATTTTTCTTCTGCTGTATTTCTTTCCACCATTACTGTCAATTGTTTCCTTTTGCTCTCCTTGAAACTCTGTACAACCTCTGGCTCTTTCAGTTTATCCAGGTCCCATTTCCATAAATTCCCACCTTTATGCAGTTTCTTCAGTTTTAATCTACAGTTCATAACCAATAGATTGTGGTCAGAGTCCACATCTGCCCCTGGAAATGTCTTACAATTTAAAACCTGGTTCCTAAATCTCTGTCTTACCATTATATAATCTATCTGAAACCTGTCTGTATCTCCAGGCTTCTTCCATATATGCAACCTTCTTTTATGATTCTTGAACCAAGTGTTAGCTATGATTAAGTTGTGCTCTGTGCAAAATTCTACCAGGCGGCTTCCTCTTTCATTTCTTCCCCCCAATCCATATTCACCTACTTCGTTTCCTTCTCTCCCTTTTCCTACTACCGAATTCCAGTCACCCATGACTATTAAATTTTCGTCTCCCTTCACTATCTGAACAATTTCTTTTATTTCATCATACATTTCTTCAATCTCTTCGTCATCTGCAGAGCTAGTTGGCATATAAACTTGTACTACTGTGGTAGGTGTGGGCTTCGTGGCTCTCTTGGCCACAATAGTGCGTTCACTATGCTGTTTGTAGTAGCTCACCCGCACTCCTATTTTTTATTCATTATTAAACCTACTCCTGCATTACCCCTATTTGATTTTGTATTTTTAACCCCGTATTCGCCTGACCAAAAGTCTCGTTCCTCCTGCCACCGAACCTCACTAATTCCTACTATATCTAACTTTAACCTATCCATTTCCCTTTTTAAATTTTCTAACCCACCTGCCCGATTAAGGGATGTGACATTCCACACTCCGATCCGTAGAACGCCAGTTTTCTTTCTCCTGATAACGTCGTCCTCCTGAGTAGTCCCCGTCCGGAGAGCCGAATGGGGGACTATTTTACCTCCGGAATATTTTACCCAAGAGGACGCCATCATCATTTAACCATACAGTAAAGCTGCATGCCCTCGGGAAAAATTACGGCCGTAGTTTCCCCTTGCTTTCAGCCGTTCGCAGTACCAGCACTGCAAGGCCGTTTTGGTTATGTTACAAGGCCAGATCAGTCAATTATGGAAACATATTGGGCGCGTCTGTTGATACGGGAGTTGTTTGTACCATTCTGGGAATAGTGTGAAACTGAGAATCGGAAAAATCGTTATTAATCGAAATGAGGATTGAACCTGCGCTCTCCTTAATATGAATGATGTGCTTCGATCTCTTCACCATTTCGCCCATTCTTCTGTTGAGTGATAAGTATCTACTGGACTTCTCTTACGACATGACTTTACACTAATTTCAACGAGAGAAAAGAACGATGAAATTAAACCAGTTACTAGGTACACTGAGTCGAAAGAGGTTATATCATGTGATGGTTATCATGTGCTGCTTATACACGTGGCATTTCACTTACGCCCTTTGCATACAAGATAGCCCCTCTAGAGTATAAATAGCGGCTTACCTTCTGCATCTACACCTACAAATTATACTGGGCGATTCAGTTGCGCTTACCTATGAGTTTTACGCAACCCACAATGCCTTCAAATGCCACGTGCAAGATTTTCATACTGTCTTGTTAACTATGCACAAACTGTTACGCTTACAGAAAAAAATGATCAGGACGTTTTTGTACGAAATTTAATGTAGTTAAAATTGGTACTGTGATACGTTTTCGCTAGAGGCCATACTTTTTGAATTGTTCGAGAAAAACTCACGCAAGTGACCTTCGAACGCCTTTTTCTTGAATAACGTATCCCAATACAAAATTTAACTACATAAAATTTCCGGTTAAAAGGTGGGACTCATAGTTTGCGTGTAGTAAGCGAGAGATTGTGAAAATATAGCATGTGGTTTTTGAAGGCGCTGTTGGTTGCACAAAACCCATAGGCAGATAAATCACTTGTAAGGCTTTAAGGCTCGTAGTCCTTAGTCCCATGCCCGTATTGCCTACATGCAGTGGCAGGGTTGCAAGGAGGAGAGTTGTGGAGTGGAAGTTGGTGGCTTAAGGGGGGGGCAAACGCGCACGTACGCACACACACACACACACACACACACACACACACACATACACACACACACGCACACACACACACATTTTGATCTTTCAGTCACGCTGTAGAGAATGAAACAGCCAATAAGTATGTATCCCAGAGCTGCTATGTTGCTCTGTTAAATCGATCTCTGAACACCGTTCCACCATCTCTGTTCTCGTGGGTCGTTCTGCGTACCAAACTTGGAGTCAAAATCGTGGAATCCCTGCTCTGCCGTATTTATTCTCGTAGTTCGTTCTATGTACAGCTCTTGGCGCCAAGATCGCGGAAGTTCGGTCTCTGACCCGTGCTCTGCCATCTTTGTTCTCGTATTTCATTCTTAAATATTTTCATCATTTCGCGGCCCTGTGAGCAACTGTATAAATATTAATTTTAATTTTAATAACCAACAGCCTCAGTTGCACCGTTTACCTAGAATTTACCTAGGTTTCAGTCTGGATAACCCGACCTTCTTCAGAATAACAGTAACTACTGTTTGTCCATAGTGGACATCGTCAAGCTAAAGCTACAAATCCATAAATTATCGTCAGACTATAAAACTTATCTGGAACTGCCTCGGCCCCACTTCGCGACAACGATGTGGCAGCCACAAGTGCTGTAATGACGATAATTTATGGATTTGTAGTTTAAACTTGACGATGTCCACTATGGACAAACGGTATTTACTGTTATTCTGAAGAAGGTTGGGTTATCCCGACTGAAACCTAGGTAAATTCTAGGTAAACGGTGCAACTGAGGCTGTTGATTATTAAAATCAAAATTAGTATTTCATTCTGTGTACCCCAGATCCGCCATCTTGCTCCTCAACTACATTCGACCCCAGTATCCGGTATATGTTTAAGGCACTGGTTCTATCGGCCAACGGTTATGCTTACCACTGTGTTAGGTAATTTATTTTTAGCTGTCTGTATTCTTCAGTAAGGTTTCTGACATGTCTGACCAACAATCGTTTGGCTGCATTTTAAAAACGACTGTAGCTGTAAGAAATATATACGAAATACATCGTTTGCTAAACAGAGTCTATCATAGTTTCTTTGGACAAACTAAAATACGAAAATAAAAAATTATATTCACATCCGGAATCGAACCCTGCTATTCAGGTATTCTACTGCAAAATTCTCCTCACTGTACTAACTGGACAGCACAGTTAGGTGGTATTGATTGAAGTTACTTGCCGTACAGTGTTGCCAGAATACTTTCCTTTGACATCCATTTTATAGCGAAAATTTTCTTACAGACATATTTGTGTTGTTAGTATACAAGGAATCAGGCTGTGGCTTTAAGTGCACGAATTTTGTTTCATCCTGTACAATTGTTCTCAGAATGTATCAGGATTGAGCCTTTACTGTCGTGGAACAGTGTATTTGTGATGGAGAGAATCTACTTACCGACCACTTTTCCACTGGCGATTGCCAGTTTCGTAAGTGGACTACGACAGACCAAAAAATTGCCCTCGGGAGAGATGGAAGATAGTCCGACGGCACAAGTGGCTAGGAGCGGCGTACCCTTGATCGCAGCTGCTGCAAGCGGTAGAGAAAGTTTTAAATTGCTTCTGCCGGCTTAGGTAGCGTAATGCCTGCTGATTAAACGGCACGCCCTCAGAAGTGGAGGTGCCGACAGTTTTAGCCGGCCAATTAAACGGAGATCGCACCGCGCTGTTTATCGACGAGTTGCCCCCCACCCCCTTTGGTTGCCTCCCACCCCCACCCCCTTTCTCCCTCCTTTCCCCTTTTTTCGCTTTCGAGTCGCGCGACACTTGGGCGTCCGCGGAAGGATTCGATTACAGCGACCTGATTGATGTCATTATCAGCATACTCGAGGTTCCGGCTGCGAAATTGGGTTCTCCTGACTCTTTTCGGGAGCTTACACTTAATTGGGTCGCCCCGCCGCCCGTTCGATTAAGTGATTAAAGCAAACTTGCGCCGCCGAGCGGATGTCGACAGGCACCGGTGGTGGAGGCGGCGGCAGCGGCGCTGCCTTCTGCGGAATGGCCCCACACAGGTTCGGGACAGCGTTACGCAATCCGCCCGCCAGGGCGCAGCGCGTTCACCAACTATCGCATCGTAGGCATATCAATAACAACATTGTAAATAGTACCTACGTGAATACTATAATTCACTACTGACCATTAAAATTGCTACACCAAGAAGAAATGCAGATGATAAACGGGTACTCATTGGACAAATATATTGTACTAGGACTGACATGCTATCACTTTTTCAGGCAATTTAGGTGCATAGATCCTGAGAAATCAGTACCCAGAACAACCACCTCTGGCCGTAAAGGCGGCCTTGATACTCCTGGGCATTGTCAAACAGAGCTTGGATGGCGTGTACAGGTACAGCTTCAACATGATACCACAGTTCATCAAGAGTAGTGACTGGCGTATTGTGACGAGCCAGTTGCTCGGCCACCATTGACCAGACGTCCTCAATTGGTGAGAGCTGTGGAGAATGTGCTGGCCAGCGCAGCAGTCGAACATTTTCTGTATACAGAAAAGCGCGTACAGGACCTGAAACATGCGGTCGTGCATTATCCTGCTGAAATGCAGGGATTCGCAGGGATCGAATGAAGGGTAGAGCCACGGGTCGTAACACATCTGAAATGTAACGTCCACTGTTCAAAGTGCCGTCAATGCGAACAAGAGGTGACAGAGACGTGTAACCAATGGCACCCCATACCGTCACGCAGGGCGATACGCCAGTATGGCGATGATGAATACACCCTTCTAATGTGCCTTCACCGCGATGTCGCCAAACACGGATGCGACCATCACAATGCTGTAATCAGAACCTGGATTCATCCGAAACGATGACGCTTTGCCATTCGTGCACCCAGGTTCGTCGTTGAGTACACCATCGCAGGCGCTCCTGTCTGTTCAATGGTTCAAATGGCTCTGAGCACTATGGTACTTAACATCTGAGGTCATCATTTCCCTAGAACTTAGAACTACTTAAACCTACCTAACCTAAGGACACCATACACATCCATGCCTGTGGCAGGATTCGAACCTGCGACCATAGTGGTTTCGCGGTTCGAGACTGAAGCGCCTAGAACCGCTCGGCCACAAAGGCCGGCGCTCCTGTCTGTGATGCAGCGTCAAGGGTAACCGCAGCCGTTGTCTCCGAGCTGATAGTCCGTGCTGCTGCAAACGTCTTCGAGCTGTTCGTGCAGATGGTTGTTGTCTTGCAAAAGTCCCCATCTGTTGACTCAGGGATCGAGACGTGGCTGCACGATCCGTTACAGCCATGCGGATAAGATGCCTGTCATCTCGACTGCTAGTGATACGAGGACGTTGGGATCCAGCACGGCGTTCCGTATTACCCTCCTGAGCCCACCGATTCCATATTCTGCTAACAGTCATTGGATCTCGACGAACGCGAGCAGCAACCGTGATAGGCTACAATCCGACCTTTATCAAAAACGAAAACGTGATGGTACTCATTTCTCCTCCTTACACGAGGCATCACAAGAACGTTTCAACAGGAAACGCCGGTCAACTCCTGTTTGTGTATGAGAAATCGGTAGGAAACTTTCCTCATGTCAGCACGTTGTAGGTGTCGCCACCGGCGCCAACCTTGTGTGATTGCTCTGAAAAGCTAATCATTTGCATATCACAGCATCTTCTTCCTGTCGGTTAAATTTCGCGTCTGTAGCACGTCATCTTCGTGGTGTAGCTATTTTAATGGCCAGTAGTATATTAGACAATCATGCACTCATGCTGTCACGGATAAACCGTAAGAAGAATTCGTGAATTGGTGGCTCTAACGTTGGTTCACCAGACATATCATTATGAGAGCTTTCTTTTTTTTATCAACATCCAATCGATCGCGAAATTAAAACCAGATTGAAAATCCAGTAAAGCTCTGCGTAGATCCAGTATTCAGTGTCTCTAGTATGCGCGTCCATCGCGTAATGTCGCACGTTTCAGTTCTGAACACACAGTAAGCGAGTAGAGTTTACGAGAAAATAGTGTCTCCCACCAATTTTGAAGTCCTGCTGAGAGGTTACGCCAGTTTTCATGCGGCCACCAAATCCGCCTGATACGGACCACATGCACCACTTCTGGGTACCTATCGAGCACCTGCGCCGCGCTCACAGACCACCAGTCCGTGATTTACGGGAACTGCGTGACCTGTGCATAGACATCCGGTGCTACGCACTTCCGAAAACCTACGAAGAACTTATCAAATCGATTCCAAGCAGTACCACTACAATATTACGTTCCAAAGGTGGACCAAAACGCTATTAAGTGTTAGTTTCTCTTAGACAGCCTAAAAAATAAACAAATTTCACAATTTTTTTAAAAAGCTAATGAAGCAATTAATTTATTGGTTCTTGGAGAAGATTTTCTGATGTTTTAAGGACATTCGGTCATCATTAAGCCTACCGTCCGGCGGGTTAAAGTTTCTTTGTCAAATGAAATGTCGTGCGGTGTATGGTACAAATGGCTCTGAGCACTGTGGGACTTAACATCTGATGTCATCAGTCCCCTAGAACTTAGAACTACTTAAACCTAACTAAGGACATCACAAACATCCATGCCCGGGGCAGGATGCGAACATGCGACCGTAGCGGTCGCACGATTCCAGACTGAAGCGCCTAGAACTGCTCGGCCACCCCGGCTGGCCGTGCGGAATAGCCGCGCGGTGTAGGGCGCCTTGAAACGGTTCGCGCGGCTCCCTCCGTCGGAGGTTCGAGTCCTCCCTCGGGCCTGGGTGTTTGTGTTGTCCTTAGCATAAGTTAGTTTAAGTTAGATTAAGCAGCGTGTAAGCCTAGGGATTGATGACCTTAGCAATTTGGTCCCATAGGAACTAACTACAAATTTCCAAAAAAATTTTCATGTGAGGTGTGTCCATGACGGAAATCCTGCAGTCTGCAACTCTAATCTGAAACCAAAAAACAAACAATTTTCTTTATAGAATATTGAGCACTGAATAATAGCACGGTTCCTCGAAAAATTTTTAAAAAGTGATATAAGGTCGGACGTTTGATGCAAAGGTGTAGTTTTGTCATGTGCTTTCGGTCGCATTTTTTGCAATAACTAATGAATGAATTAAAATTTAAAACAAATTATCCTATTACTCGTCAGGGACATGCTCTGGGAGTATGCATTTTAAGCTGACGGGTGAGCAGCTCGAGGTCTAGTGGCTAGCTCTGGATCACGGAGTCCCGGGTTTGGTTCCCGGCTGGATTGGGGATTTTTCTCTCCCCGGAGACTGGCTGTTTGTGTTGTCCCCATCATTATCATCATTCGTGATAGTGGCTATAGATTGGACTGCGTAAAAAAATAAAGTGTGAGAAAATTGGGACTTCGTACGGGCGCTGACGACCGCGCAGTTGAGCGCCGCACAAACCAAACAACAACAAACAACTCAAGCTGATGGAAAGGATTGCGGGCACACTAACAAAAATATCTCTTAGAAATTTAGCTGAACTATTCCAAAAAGATTTACGTTCATTGCTTCATTACTTTTTCCAAACAAAGGCCTAAAAGTCGGTTGTAATACAGGCTGCCTCCGGATAGTGGACTCTCGAGCAGGTGGCCATAGTGTATTGGCTCATCAGAGTGTATATGGTTGAACTGAACAATAAACTGCCAATGTTCCAGCCGATTGCTCAGTCAAAAAAAATGGCTCAGAGCACTATGGGACTTAACATCGGAGGTCATCAGTCCCCTAGAACTTAGAACTACTTAAACCTAACTGCCCGAGGCAGGATTCGAACCTGCGACCGTAGCAGTCGCGCGGTTCCGGACTGAAGCCCCCTAGAACCGCTCGGCCACCGCGGCTGGCTTTTCAGTCTAATCAGCTGTCACCTGCTCAGCCAAGACATCTTATTACATTGTTTTGGGTGTTATCAGCACGGGAACTCATGTGCCTGGACACGAATTTCCTTTGAAGCTGCTTGCTTTTGTAAACTGCCGGGCTGGCCTCGCTCGTGTCCGCTCACGGCAGAGGCGGAGCGCTCACGACGCAGACGTGGACGGACCGCGCACTGTCGCGGTCCCCTTTTATTTACCCTGGCAGAGCGCGACTTGCGTTCCGCTGATTGCAACGCAGGCGCGCCGCCGCCGCCGCCGCCGCCGCCGCCGCAAATCAAGTGCGCCAGATTACCGCCCTCCCCCCCCCCCCCCCCCCCCACACACACACACACGCACGCACACACACACGCCGCCGACCTCGGCGGACCCGCCCCCGAACAACCCCGCTATGTTTGCGGCTTTCGACTGCCGACTGCACCCAGTCGCGGGAGGGGGTTCCCCGGACGGCCCGACGCGGCCCGCTGGCGTACGTAAATTACGAGTCGGCCGACGCGACTCTTAAATCTCGCGCACTGCTGTCGGCGCCCCCGATATCGGTCCTCGCTGGTCAGATTTCTGCTGACAAAGGATTTTTTCAGCCCACCGTTCCGTCCCTTTTCATTTCCGAACCGGAGCCTGTAGCGCGAAACTTCCCATCGTTATATTTCCGGTGACGGTCTGAGGGCGTATAACTCCAAGGGGTCAGTCATATCAATACTGGAAAACATTAAAGCTCACGGTAACAAAACTAGAATAACAGAAGCTCCAACCAATATCCTTCCGTCCTCCGTTTCCGAATTTAACAAACAATGGTATCTATTTCATTTCAGATTAATGCAATGTTCAAGGAACAGTAAATAATTAAAGTGACAGTAACGAAAATTTTAAGCACGAAGGGTTGAACACAAGCCACTCTATGAGGAACTGCAGGTGCTGCGCCTGTGATGGTTTTATGATTTATTTCATTTTTGTTGTACAAGGTGATTAAGGAAGCTGTCACATATTCCGGTTGGAGATTGTCAAAACTAACACAAAAGTTCCTATAATGAGGTTTCAGGCAAACTTTTCATCTCATTACTTTCTGTCGCGCGGGATTAGCCAAGCGGTCTAAGGCGCTGCAGTCATGGACTGTGCGGCTGGTCCCGGCGGAGGTTCGAGTCCTCCCTCGGGCATGGATGTGTGTGTTTGTCCTTAGGATAATTTAGATCAAGTAGTGTGTAAGCTTAGGGACTGATGATCTTAGCAGTTAAGTACCATAAGACTTCACACACATTTTTGAACATTACTTTCTGCCTGTCACGTAGCAACAGACACTGTAGATAGCGTTGCGCTTGGTTACCACAAATCCTCAATCATCCTTGAGCTCTTCATCGCAATGAATCACATATCCTTACAAATACACTTGGCTTCAATCACATAAATTGGTCGCACTTTCGTGAAACGTCTACACATTGTCGATCGTACAGCATATATTAATACCTTTAAATGTTCCCATAGCCAGATAGCCCAACAGATTCACGTCCGTTAAACGGGGAGCCTGTGCTAGCGGACTTCCTTGACCAAGCCATCACCCACGAGACGTTGCGTCGAGGTACTGTCGAACCATTCGTAGATAATGGACTGGTGCATTGTGTATTAAACCGGGGACCTAGAAACGACGGAGAGGCTTCGTCTCGCCGTAGCCCTCAGTGTTTCACAACCCCACAACAGGTTACAGCAGTCCACTCACCCCACCGCCGCCCCACACCGAACCCAGGGTGGTAGTGCGGTTCGGCCCCCAGTGGACCCTCCCCGGGAACGTCTCATACCAGACGAGTGTAACCTCAAATGTTTGCATGGTGGAGTATAATTATGGTGTACGCGTACGTGGGAGCAGTGTTTGCACAACAATCGCTGACACAGTGTAACTGAGGCAGAATAAGGGGAACCAGCCCGCATTCGCCGAGGCAGATGCAAAGCCGCCTTAAAAACCATCCACAGGCTGGCCGGAACACTAGTCTGCCGGGCGGATTCGTGCCGGGACCGGCACACCTTTCCGCTCGCGAAGCAGAGCGTTGGACCGACACCCCCGGGATAACAAGGCCGCCCAGCAGTGTTAGTGACGTCACATTAAGCGGCCCATAGCCGACGCAGCAGTCCACGGACACCTCCGTACAGACGCGCCTGGTGCTAACGATCTTCTGTCCGTCATACAGAAAGGAGCGAACTAATCGATAATTCGAACCAAAGACCAAATTATATATATTCTTGTAAACAGCATAAAGGTTCATAACGAAATACCGATTACATATACGGGCAGGAATAAGTTTAATCGATTGAGGAACTTTGCCACTATTTTATAATTGTCAGAACACTATTTAGCTTTAAAACTCGCATACAAATGCCAACTGACAGCAGGACTTAACATTTTCAAGCTATTACACTGAAAGTAAATTATCTTAAACACTGTCATACATAGCGAAACCCTCACAACTTTCGTTTACAATAAGGTAACAAGCGTTCGCTTTATCTCATAAAACACATGACTATTGTGAATTTACTCATGTGTTCATGGTGACAGCTCTTTTCAAGAATTTTTACAAGAGTATCCCCAGTAATAAAGAATGGAAACAAAAGATAGATATCAAATATTCTTCTTTTAACATAGACATCACTGAACACAAGATTCTGTCTTGCACTGTGATACTAAGGGACTGCTCTTTCCTTTAAGAAAAGCCTGACAATTTGAAGTTCACTCTGCTATTGAAGATACACTTCTTGAAACAATATTAAAAATGTTATGAAAGGTAAGGAAATGAAAAACAACCAAGTGCATTACATGTAAGAATGTGAGCAAAAGGCTGAGGCTCTCTTTACTTACCATTTTCAATCTCTCTACAGCTTATTTCCTTTCCACGTAGAAATCACCAACTGCAAGTCTCATTATTGCTGTCTGTTACTAACAAAGTGCTTTTCTGTTTAGAAAACCTGACAATTTGATGTTCATTCTGGTACTGAAGATAAACACTTTTCAGAGGAGTTCTAGAACCTATTCCTGCCCGTATACGTAATCGGTATATCGTTATGAACCTTTATGCTGTTTACAAGAATATATATAATTTGGTCTTTGGTTCGAATTATAGTTCGCTCCTTTCTGTATGACGGACAGAAGATCGTTAGCACCAGGTGCGTCTGTACGGAGGTGTCCGTGGACTGCTGCGTCGGCTATGGGCCGCTTAGTGTGACGTCACTAACACTGCTGGGCGGCTTTGTTATGCCGGGGGTGTCGGTTGGACCGCGCTGCTAGCCGGGCGGGCCTAGTAGTCTGGTGCTCAGTCGTTCATAAATCCCAGGTGTTGTCTTTCTGCATGGGTAACGTTCTCCAATAGGGCTCGTAATTCGACGCGCAGCAATCAGTGATACGCGACACCGCTTAGTCTGTCTAGTAAAGTGTGTTGGTCTGTGAGTCTGTCACCGATAATTCTTGCTCGTGCATTGATTCTGAAGCGATGCTGATGTTTCACCTCCATGACTGCTCGAAAATATGCATCTGCCAACACGTGTGTATTGTGGTAATTTACTATGCTTTCTGTTGTCAATCCTGTCACATCTGTAAATAAAATGCAGGCTGTGCAGCGTGGAACGTTAACGGCCTTTATCTCAACAGCTGTTGTTTTCCGGAAACAGCTTCTGTTAGTTTTAACCTCCTGTACGAATACGTGACACTTTTTTTATGCAACCCTGTTTATTGTGCTCGCTTGATTTGGGAACATTCGCTGTTGGTATTTAACGCTGTAATTTAACACATGTTTAATATATAACACTAGTTATATAGTATCACGATCAAAAATTCCTTAGGTGTGGATCCCACCTTTGCTTCCTACACACTAGTTATTAGTATCTCTTGTGGAGGTAGCGCAGTCGTTAGCACACTGGACTCGCATTCGGAACAACGAAGGTTCAAATCCGCGTGCGGTCATCGAAATTTTGGTATTCCGATTCCGTGATTTCCCTGAATCGCTTCAGGAAAATGCTATGATGGTTCATTTGAAAGGGCACAGCCGATTTCCTTCCCTAGCCATCAAACATTCTGAGCTTGTGCTCCGTCCCTAATGACCTCGATGTCGACTGAACGTTAAACACTAAGCTTTCTATCTTTTTCATTTGCGGGAAATAATCCGCTGTTTCCTGAATAGGGCCAATTATACCAAAAACCGGTTCGAAGTAAACAAATATTGGTAGAAAAAAACCCTGTTTGTATGTTTCCAACCTTGTTCTCCAAGAAGAAGAATCTACGGGGTGTTTCTGTTAAATGGGGACAAACTGCAGGAAATCACCTCTGAGAGGACAAATGGCACAAATGGCTCTGAGCACTATGGGATTCAACTGCTGTGGTCATCAGTCCCCTAGAACTTAGAACTAATTAAACCTAATTAACCTAAGGACAACACACAAATCCATGCCCGAGGCAGGATTCGAACCTGCGACCGTAGCAGCAGCGCGGCTCCGGACTGGAGCGGCTAGAACCGCACGACCACCGCGGCCGGCTCTGAGAGGACAAGCAGAAAAAAATTTCCTATGGACTTATGGCAAGTAATGCGTTCCAAGGGAGGTGCACCCACTTAAAGGAGGAGATAAAACATTATCGACAGTGTAGCTCTCAGTGGTTGTAAGAACACAGGAGAACAATCTAGGTAAGTGAGAATATTCTGTGGTAGTATTTCAGCTACTGAACACGGCAGTAAGCTGGCGTACCATCGTATGGTGGCTGCATTACCCTTCGTACTACCAGAGACAAGCCTTCCAGCAGGGAACGGAGGCTCACCCACAGGAAGTGCAAATACGGCTCGCAAGTGAGGCGTTGTGGAAGAATGGTCTCATGCGGTGGTCGCCAATAATTACTGACCTTATAGTCAGGCTGAACCGGTGCTGATACTCCGCAGCCAGCGTACCATGGCAATTCTACATAGCCCACTGGTGGGTGTTGTGAAGGCTTACAATACCATCCACACCCAAGGTAACCTAATCTGTAAATAGGACAGGTAACAGATATCCCAGCACCGTGGTGGTCTTTGTGACGAAACAGAGACAAAACTGTGGCTGCGGAGGCAAGTCTATAAACAGTAAGGCCAGCATCTGTTGTAATTGATCAGACAATGGCAACTGTGGATAATGTTTCACACGGGAGTTTGGTTTATCCCGTGCTAGCTATGGGGTGTGAGACTTTAATGTGTCGCAGAGAACCTCGATCACCAATTAATTCCAAGCAGTCACCCAGCCACAGTTATGTGGCCCCCTTCTAACTGTGTCTGTACTTACGTTTTATCCTTCATTTTATCTAGTTATTCTCGTGTATATTGTCTGAATTTATTGTTGCTCTTTTATAACTCTCACAATGCCAGGGTTGTGTTTTCAGTACTTATGAGGGTACGACTTACGTTTAACATGTTATTTGTAATAGATTTTCAGCGCCCTTGTCTGTATTTATTTTACTCGAGAGCGCTGATGACCTCGCCGTTCAGCGCCCTAAACCACTAACCCTCATCATCACCCATGCTGGTAGGCCACCTACCTGCTGCTCATATCGAGATTAACGTCAGAGATATTTTACCTCCACAATCAAGCGTGTGTACCTCCTTTGGACGCATTTCAGCCCATAAGACCATATGAAATTTTTTACTCCCTTCTCTGTCAGGGATGGTTGCCCTGCAGTTTGTCTCCATATTACAAAATCACTCTTTATCAATATGGTTTCTATGATCTGATGTCCTTTCGGTATACCCAGGCAAAAAAACTGTAATACTGGGCCTCGTCTTCAACGCAGTTGTACAGAGGAGATGGTCTGACATTGACGTGGTGGAGCTGTTGTTTGAACGAACGTCATTAAACATCGTACAGGACACAATGGATAATGTCTCCCGACGATAGTAGTTTGTAGTCTTTTTTTACGATCCTGAATTGGCATTCTTCGCAAACGCGTCGCTATTAAGTTGTCCAGTATGTTGATACACGTTTCTATCGGCCGTATTGGAATGTATGTCCCCGTCTAGCCGGGCAACATGCGTTGAAATTTTTTTTCAGGCAACTGTCAGCAGCATCGATATACTTGAAGCAATGCGTGATAACCACAGTTCTGTCTCGCAATACAAAAAAATGGCTCTGAGCACTATGGGACTTAACTGCTACGGTCATCAGTCCCCTAGAACTTAGAACTACTTAAACCTAACTAACCTAAGGACAGCACACAACACCCAGCCATCACGAGGCAGAGAAAATCCCTGACCCCGCCGGGAATCGAACCCGGGAACCCGGGCGTGGGAAGCGAGAACGCTACCACACGACCACGAGATGCGGGCTGTCTCGCAATACATTTTGTCAGTTCCACAAGCAGGTGTACGCCATATTTTTAAATGTAAAGTCCGCAGTGACATCTCTGTTAGTGGTCTCGAATCTGTAGTTGATGCGCTTTTGAACGGTGTATAGATAAACAGTGTGAGAGTTGAATGTCTTGTTTTGTCGGTTGGAGTTTTGGCTATTTGCACTTATTTACAGCCAATTTAAACGCTGAAAAAATGTGCAGCATTTATCAAAAACTTGGTTCGAACGAGGAACTAGGTGCTTCAAGAGGATAATGATCCGAAACATCGCAGCCGTCTCTGTACAGCGTGGAAACGAGACAGTGGGGGCGCCCACGATGGATTGGCCTGCAATGTCTCCGGATGCAAATCCGATCGAAAATGTTTGGTCTCATATTAAGATGAAGCTTAAAGGAAATCCAATATATACTTTGAAGCAGCTGCCATAGAAAATCGGACGACATGGCGATCGTTACCGAGAGAATATGCAGAAAATCTCGTGAAAAGCATGCCAAAAAGTTGCCAAGCTATAACCGATAATGGCGGCGATTGGATTAACTATTAGGTACTTGTGCAACTGCCAACGGCCTTTCCGCACTGGTAACACCGGTTCCCGTCAGATCACCGAAGTTAAGCGCTGTCGGGCTGGGCTAGCACTTGGATGGGTGACCATCCGGTCTGCCGATCGCTGTCGGCTAAGCAGGTTGCACTCAGCCCTTGTGAGGCAAACTGAGGAGCTACTTGATTGAGAAGTAGCGGCTGCGGTCTCGTAAACTGACATTACGGCCGGGAGAGCGGTGTGCTGGCCACATGCCCCTCCCTGTGCGCATCCAGTGACGCCTGTGGGCTGAGGATGACACGGCGGCCGGTCGGTACCGTTTGACCTTCGTGGGCTGTGCGGGAGGAGTTTAGTTTTCTTTTAATTTTGCAATTAGTAATAATATCTTCAAGTCAGCAATGAAACATAATGTCCTGGTTAAATAGAATTTGTATGCCATTTTGAACATGTCACAATAGATGTTTTTCGACTGTGAAGATGGTCCATGATCAAAACCGGCAGTGAATAAATGTACTGTAAGACAACATAGTGTGTACCATGCATTTCTCCAAGCAACACGTTTTGGTTATTATGAAGTAGGCCATGACGCTATAGTTTCGATGGAGCGTTGAACCGTAACTTCCCAACTTTCTATGCGTCGTGGTGGTTTAAGCCATAAGAATGCCCACAGAGTGTGAGCCAACGGAAGCTGGCCTTCCGTCACGCCCCGAAGGGCTGCTGGCGTCTCGCCCTCTCCGCCCTGGCCAGGAGAGGGGGGGGGAGCAGGGAGGTGAGGGTGAGGGATGGAGTGCGGTGGGGGGGGGGGGGGTGCCATGAATTTTTAGAGGCGCTGCCAGGCATCGACCGTGGGTGGGTCGGCGCTGATGGAGCTGGCCGCGGCCGCTTATCGCCGTGTGTGTGTGTGTGTGGGAAGGCGGCAGTGGGGGAGGGGTAAGAGGCCAGCTGCCTTCTTCCTATGTCCGTTACAACCCCTTCTCTAAGGCGTTAAGGCTGTGTCCAAAGATTAGATAAACGAGGCACCTGCTGTTCGTTCAAAAAAATGGTTCATATGGCTCTGAGCACTATGGGACTTAACATCTGAGGTCATCAGTCCCCCAGAACTTAGAACTACTTAAACCTAACTAACCTAAGGACGTCACACACATCCATGCCCGAGGCAGGATTCGAACGTGCGACCTTAGCAGTCGCGCTGTTCCAGACTGAAGCCCCTAGAACCGCTCGGCCACACCGGCCAGCTGCTGTTCGTTCCAGTAATAAATATTCCGCTTCAATGCTTTTTAAAAAAATGATGTGTTTCCTTTGGGATGTTACAATAACGTTCGGCTATTTACACGTGGTAGTCACAAAGCTTTAATTATCAGAAAAATACGTAATTAATATTTTTGTTAGCAAGTACATTCTGCAGTCCTCATATCGTACACACAAAATAATGAGGCTGCAAGAGCTATGTGAAGTGACACTTCTGCGGAGCCAGCAGCTCTTTCTGGGTTAAGCAGCTTTTCGCAGGTTAAAATGTTAACTCCCATAGTACTCAGAGCCAGTTGAACCTTGTGTATGCGATGATACCGCCATCTGTAACATACGTGCATGTCGCTATCCCGCTACTTCTGTCACCTCAGACTAAGTCTCGCGAATGGCAAACGTCATACTTGAATTTCAAAGGTTCTTCCAACTCGTCATAAGAGCGTGAGAACTTAGAACCAGAGTTTAGAAAGAATACTCTGGACATTTTAGGTTGCCATTACTTGGATCTGATTGGTCCTAAGCGTCAAATGTCTCAGGAAAGTATGCCTGCGCAGCTGGCATCCTTGTTCATGCCGTCCCAATGGTCACTACCATCATGGTAACGACCAATATTTATAGTTTGCAAGGGGTTCATTAAAATTAACCTGGTGCAAAGTTACTGCTGTACAGAGAAAATGATGGGATGTAATTTCCATTGCACTCTCCTGTTGAGGAGAAACATAAAATCGCAAGAAAGTGTTTATTGAATTTTAATTTATGAGTTAATTCTCCAACAAAATAAATGTAGTTTCAGAAGCAGGTATGAGATATAGAATGTAGCACCACTATGGAGCTACAGTCATAAAACAACGTTCAATCAGCGATGACCGCGCGGAAGAGTGTACATTCAAACTACCTTGCCACTGCTAATAACTGTTAAATTAGCTGAAGGTAATGATTTCAGCTGAACAATCAAAGCTAAGCAAAATTTAATTCATATCCATGGTGGGATATGGTAGACGTCAATTTTCTGTTATGTTTTCTGAGTAAACCTAGGCTATTAGATCAACTACGCTAAAATTACCGTAATGACATTAATTTATTAACATAATAAGCGGTAAGGCAGAAATGGCCGTGCAGTAAGATAATCAACATGCGATGCTGTAAGGAGTAATGCTATTAATAACGGAATTTGAAGACCAAATGTTTTAATTTTTGCTAATGTACGGTATGATCAGTGAGTGTAAAATAAGACAATGGAAAAAAAGAAGACGGGTATAAAATTTTAAACTCCCTTCTTCCTACTAACAATGTATGTTCATTCTGCAGCGGAGTGTGCACGGATTTTAAACTTCCTGTCACATTAAAACTGTGTGCTGGACGAGGACTCGAACCTTTGATCTTTGCCTTTCGTGGGCAAATGTGCTACCGATTGAGATATTCAAGCAGGAATCACGATTTGATCTTACAGCTTTACTTCCTTCAATACCACAACTTACAAATTGCAAAAATCACTGAAGTCCTCCAGCATACATTACGGGACTGGCACTTAGCTGCGAAAAACGAAGGTCCCAGGTTGTGGTTCCAGATCACACTTTCTTTTTCAATCGCGTTTCTTGCAAAAAATGCTCGAACAACGTGCCTCCAAACCCGCTACAAAGCTCATATCGTCGGAGACGTAATTGGCACTCTCTGTCGAAAATACATGGCATGTTGGGAATGTTCGTCGTGAGCTCCAAAGAACTGCCAACCAGCAGTTCACCGGTGTTGATTGTTATTTGGTAGACGTGGAGTTTCGTAAAACCTAATACAAAAAGAGTACGGTGGTTTCAGACGAAGCGATTTGGGAGAACGCTCTCGGGGGTCACTGCACCCAAACACCTTCTTCCAATGTCGCCTGACTGTCAGGTAGGCGCATGGTAAGAATGTAAACCGGATTCCTTTGCCACAATGTAAACGAGGCTTTCAGCGGGAACGAGGTCGTTACATGATGCTCTCATGCGGAAGGTATTCTTCAGAAATGCTAGGATACTTCAAATTCCAGAGCCTCTTCCTCTACTGACCTTTTCGAGTGCAAGCTTGGCCGTTTCTCTTAAGTCATTGTCACAACCCAAAAGGTGTTGATTGCTGGAAGGGGTGAGTTTGGAAATATTGAGCATACCATCAGCACTGCATTCCGCTAACTCATAAACAATGAAATGTGGGACAACTTATTGTTTAAGCACAGTGGAGCACATGGAATGAAATGATCATATGGCATTTATTGGCCGGGATGCCCTCTTCGGGGTTCGGCCGCCGCAAGTCTTTTTAGTTGACACCACTCCGGCGACTTGCGTTTCAATGATGATGAGAATCGCACCCAGTCCACTGCCGGGAATCGAACCTGGGCCCCCTTGCCTGGGAGGCGGTAACGTTACTGCTGCGCTACGGAGGCGGACAGCGTAGCACAAAGCAAGAGTATAACGCAGCAGGAGCTTAATCTGACAAAACGGCACTGTTAGACGCTAACAACCATACCCGCCAACCGGACAAACTTCCGTTTGCTTACGTCTGACTGGTTGTCGCTTTATGGACGTGGCTCCACAATGATGCGCTTCTGAGCAATGGTTACAGCTCTCGCAAAACAGCTTAGCAACACCTGTGCAGAAACGCCTGTCATAATAATGTGTACTTACCTATTTGAAGTCCCCTCACATTAAGTAATCTGTCCAACTTCCTTACATTTTTACTCCTTTTTTAGGGTTCCGTGCCTCAGTCGGCAGAAACGGGACCCGTAAAGTATTACTTTGTTGTCCGTCTGTCCATCTATCTTTCTGTCTGCCTGTCCGACTCTTGAAGCCCCTTTTTTTCAGGAAAGAGAAAACATATCAAGTTGCAATTTTTGCACATACTGAGGTCTACGGTCCTTTGGCGATGTATCAAAAATTAAGCTTCTACGTCAATGCAATCAAAAGATAGAGCCATTTATATCATTACTTTTGGTATCTTGCCAGTATCGATGTCGACAACTGGCAAAAATCGTCAAAATTCTCGATGCCCGCCGCAAAATTAACTATCTACAAACGTAATTAAGTTTCCAGAATGAGATTTTCACTCTGCAGCGGAGTGTGCGCTGATATGAAACACCCTGGCAGATTAAAACTCTGTGCCGGACCGAGACTCGAACTCGGGACCTTTGCCTTTCGCGGGAAAGTGCTCTACCATCTTTTTTTTTATTCTCATTTTGTTCGTCTTCGTTCTTTGCATCTGCTCGCGGCGGACGTCGCAAGACACCCGTTTCAGTTCGTCGTTGATCCATTAACTCAGTTTTTTTTATTACAGAGGGCAGCTAAACCTATGACCGAACACGCTGAGTTACCGTGCCGGCTTTTTTTTTCGTTCGCTTTTGTATTTTGCATCTGCTCGGGTCGGACGTCGTAAGACATCCGTTTAAGTTCGTTGTTGATCGATTAACTCAGTTTTTTTTTTTTTTTATTACAGAGGGCAGCTAACCCTCTGACCGAACACGCGAGTGCTTTACCATCTGAGCTACCCAAGCACGACTCATGCCTCGTCCTCACAGCTTTACTTCTGCTACTACCTCGTCTCGTACCTTCCAAACTTTAGAGAAGCTCTCCTGCAATGTTCACATGAGAGCTTCTGTAAAGTTTGGAAGGTAGGAGACGAGGTACTCTATGCTGTACAAAGTTTCATTAGAGCAACAACTTCCAGTGTGTAACTTCTCTTTACTTTCTGACATAGATTGGTAGTGGTGCTAAGAATACCGGTCATAGGGGAAACATTCTAGTCGTTGGCCTATGCAAGAAGAAGTGCGACAGATTACGTTATTTTCAATAAATGAAATCGACTATTGCAGATGATGCGTCTACTAACTCAGTAAGAAAGCCCGAAGTCCTTCAGAAAGCAAAAGATAAAAAAAGTGGATGAACCTAGACACGAACCAGCCGCCCTTCATTTTACAGTTTACAACACCAACTCTTACGCTAGAGCGTTGTAAATACACAGGCGTTAAAAATTAAAGCAACGAAGCGTTATTTCCCCGTCCTGTGCCTAATTCACAGTGCAACTACACAAGCAATTAAGAGATTTCTGTACAATCGTGTTCTGCACAGAAAATGGCGTTCCGGTCAACGGACAACCACATGAACGATGACGCCAGGGCACCTATCAAACGGGGTAGTGTTTATCCGGTAGTCCCACATCCGCAATCGCTGACGGTGTAGTATGGCACACAGAAGACGCCTACCAGATTCACTGCGGTAAAGGGCCACAAGAAGAATAAAAGCAGGACAGTCACAAAGTGATGAGGCCTGATGGCTTAATGTGAATCGTTCTGTAATTTCTCGGATGTGGCAACAATTTCGAGAGACCGAAATAGTACCCCAAAGACCAGGCCAGGGCCGACCACGTTTGATATCAGAAAGAGAGGACCGTTATTTGGATGTAAGGGCGCGACAGTACCGCCTTAGTACCGCACGGGACCTCGCATATGATCTCGCAGCATCCCCTGGACGTGTTGTATCGAGGCAAACGATGCCCAGAAGGCTTCGGCAGAGTGGCCTTTATTGTCGGAGACCTGCCGACGTGTACCTCTGATGCGTCTTAACACAGGGGAACGTGTAGTATGGAGTCGTCAACATACCACCTGAGCGGTCAAACAGTGGGACAGTGCTCTTTTCACAGATGATTCCCGATTAGATCTAGATAGTGATTCTCGATGCATTCACATCTGGAGGTAACGTTGAACACGATTTCGGAACCCACTCATTACGGAAAGAGACCGATATCGAGGAGGATGCCTAATGTTGTGGGTAAGGATTATGTTGACCACATGAATATCTCCTCATGAAATGTTAAAAAATATATCGGCGCAACCACTTGTTTATAGTGTAAAACACTAAGATTGACGCGTTTCGGAAGTCAAGCTTCCATCATCAGAATAATAAAAAGTAAAAGAACCTGTTAAAACTCGCTAAAATGGAACATGCACCAGGCACAATGAAATTGATAATTTTAATTTTTTTAATTTTATTGTGCCTAGTGCATGTTCCATTTTAGCGAGTTTTAACAGGTTCTTTTACTTTTTATTATTCTGATGATGGAAGCTTGGCTTCCGAAACGCGTCAATCTTAGTGGTTTACACTATAAACTAGTGGTTGAGCAGAGGCTTTTGACTGTGTTGACCACAAAATATTACTGCAGAAGTTGGACCATTATGGAGTAAGGGGAGTAGCTTACAATTGGTTCGCCTCTTTAAGAACAGAAAGCAGAAGGCAATTCTCCTCAATATTGAGAGTGGTAGTGATGTTCAGTCCCAATGGGGCACTGTTAAGTGGGGCGTTCCCCAAGGGTCGGTGCTGGGGCCAGTGCTGTTTCTTATTTATATAAATGATACGCCTTCTAGCATTACAGGTGATTCAAAAATATTTCTGTTTGCTGATGACACCAGCTTGATAGTGAAGGATCTTGTGTGTAATATTGAAACAGTAACAAATAATGTAGTTCATGAAATAAGTTCGTGGCTTGTGAAAAATAATGTGATGCTAAATCACAGTAAGACTCAGTTTTGACAGTTTCTAACTCACAATTCAACAAGAACCGATATTTTGATCAGACAGAATAGGCATATTATAAGCGAGACGGAACAGTTCAAGTTCCTAGGCGTTCGGATAGATAGTAAGCTGTTGTGGAAAGCCCATGTCCAGGATCTCGTTCAGAAGCGAAATGCTGCTTTATTTACCGTTAGAACAGTATCTGAAATAAGTGACACTTCAACACGAAAAGTAGTCTACTTCGCATATTTTCATACGCTTATGTCGTATGGTATTATTTTTTGGGGTAATTCTTCTGATTCAAAAAGGGTATTTTTGGCTCAAAAACGGGCTGTTCGAGCTATATGTGGTGTAAGTTCGAGAACGTCTTGTCGACCCCTATTCAAAAATCTGGGAATTCTGACATTGCCCTCACAATATATATTTTCTTTAATGTCGTTTGTTGTTAGCAATATTAGCCTATTCCCAAGAGTTAGCAGCTTTCACTCAGTTAATACTAGGCAGAAATCAAATCTGCATGTAGAATGCACTTCCTTGACTCTTGTGCAGAAAGGAGTGCAGTATTCTGCTGCATCCATTTTCAATAAGCTACCACAAGAACTCAGAAATCTTAGCAGTGGCCCAAACTCTTTTAAGTCTAAACTGAAGAGTTTCCTCATGGCTCACTCCTTCTATTCTGTCGAGGAGCTCCTGGCAGAGCTAAAAAATTAAGCAAATTCCAGTGTTACATTGTTGATTTTCTTCATTTAAACTTACGACTTGTCACCTGAATATGTTTTTTTATTTCATTTTATCTGTTTCTAATATCGTGTTATAATTTCATGTATTGACTCGTTCCATGACCATGGAGACTTCTCCTTAATTTGATCCCACGGAACAATAAATAAATAAATATATTTTTTAACATTGACATTCACAACCACGACGTCTCATCCAGTATGGATAAAATCAAAATCCTCATGAAATTGTATAAATGAATCGGCGAGCTTAACAGCTGTCAGGTATTGAGACCTCATGTGCGGTTGTTGCAAGGTGGTGTCGGCCCAGACTTCGGAATAAATCAACCTCATAGAGCAAGAGCGGTTGAGGTTTTCTTGGAAGCGGTAGGTATTGCACGCAAGGCGTGGCCTGCTCGCTCTCCCCATTTGAATCCCATAGAGCATGCCTCGGGTGCACTAGGGAGAAAGGCTGCGTTACGTCAGCATCCACCAAGCAACCATTCTCCAAGACTTGCGAGCAGCTCTCGAGAAAGAATGGGCATTATTGCCTCAGCATGAGATTGGCGATATCGTTCACAGCATGCCCCGTCGTTGTGAGGCCAGTAATACTGCAAGAGGTGGTCACATCCCATATCGAGCACATTAACCAGTTCTCGGAATGTGTTGGCAAATCCGTTAAGTTGTAAAAAAAGAAGAACATTTTTGTCTAACGTTATGCATGCTGCAGTTGTATACGTTCTGTATTTTATACGTTGTTTTTACCTTACTACTGCATGTTTATACAGTTTTGTGGCAAAATAAAGACAACCTATGCTGGCGTAAGCTGATGCCAGCACACCATTCGGCATAGAGGTTGCGCGAAGATCGACTGAGGCCAAAAAACAGATCCGCAGGAAGTTCACCGCTAACGCCCTCTCGGCCGCCACTATTTAGATAGCTGCCGCGAACTGGAGGGCCAGTTAGTTCGAGTCTGTAGCAGTAAGTTCCAGTGTCATCAGCCGCAGCCCAGTGTGAATTGCAGTAGCAGTTAGCTTGGTCGCTAACTCAGAGACAGGCAGCACATAACAGCCACAATTGTGAACATAGCGGACTTTGTACTTCACCAGCAGTGAGGCTCAGGTGGACCACACAGAAGAGCTTGTACTCCAACGAATATCTTAAGAAACTTTCCATTCTTACGAATAAAGCACCCAGTTAATGTATTCATGCATTTGGTGTTATAGAAAGAAGATACCGGCCACCAAACAACATCCTTCCCTTGCTTCCCATCGTACAACTCTACAGAGACAACGAGACGACATAAAACAACCATGCAGAATTTCTGTTTGTTGCTTACTTCTGGGCACCAGTGTAGTGACAGAGAATATAGCGGGTGATCTAAAAGTCAGTTTAAATTTGAAAACTGAATAAATCACGGAATAATGTAGATAGAGAGGTACAAATTGACACACATGCTTGGAGTGACATAGGGTTTTATTAGAACCAAAAAAATACAAAAGTTCAAAAAATGTCCGACAGATGGCGCTTCATCTGATCAGAATAGCAATAATTAGCATAACAAATTAAGACAAAGCAAAGATGATGTTCTTTACAGGAAATGCTCAATACGTCCACCATCATTCCTCAACAATAGCTGTAGTCGAGGAATAATGTTGTGAACAGCACTGTAAAGCATGTCCGGAGTTACTGTGAGGCACTGGCGTCGGATGTTGTCTTTCAGCATCCCTAGAGATGTCGGTCGATCACTATACACTTGCGACTTCAGGTAGCCCCAAAGCCAATAATCGCACGGACTGTGGTCTGGGGACCTGGGATGCCAAGTATGACGAAAATGGCGGCTGAGCACACGATCATCACCAAACGACGCACGAAATAGATCTATCAGGCGTCTAGCAATACGGGGTGGAGCGCCATCCTGCATAAACATCGTACGTTCCAGCAGGTGTTTATCAGTTAGGCTGGGGATGATGTGATTCTGCAACATATCGGCGTGCCTCTCACCCGTCACGGTAGCAGTTACAAAACCGGAATCACGCATTTCCTCGAAGAAAAAAGGCCCGATACCGGTAGATGTGGTAAATCCAACCCGTCACCTACGATTTTCGGTAGCCCAAATTGTGCAGTTGTGGGCGTTGACAGACCCTCGGAGCGTGAAATGAGCTTCGTCGGTCCACAACACGTTACTCAACCCGCCATCTTTTGGAACGCCCATACCGCAAATGCCCTCCGCTTCACTAAATCGCCACATAACAGTTCATGATACCGATGTCTTTTGTACGGATAGCATCGGAGGGTACGCCTAAGTGCCAACCAACCAGTAGTGTATGGAATGCCGGTGCGACGTGCGACTGCACGAGCGCTGACTTCCCCGTGCATAGACGAACCCGCTACCGTCTCCATTTCTTGCCGAACTGTCTCAGCAGCATTACGCCTTGTGCTCGGTCGGCCACTAAGGGATCTATCGTCTAAACAACCCGTGGCTTCGAACTTCGAAGTTATTCTCGCCACAGCTGCATTTGTCAACGGACCTTCACCCGTTTGAATCCCCTTCGTATGGCGATGGATCGTAACGCTGAACTAGCACATTCCCCATTCTGATAATACAGCTTCACTAAAAGCGCCTTTTGAGGTCCATGTCAACATGCTGCGACTGCTGGCGCATCTGATTCTCTCTCTCATTACAGCTCCTTTTATACACGATTGTCAAGCGCAGTCACTGACGTTTTGCTGTCCAGCGCCATCTGTCGGACAATTTTTGTTGTTGTTGTTGTTCTAATAAAACCCCATGTCATTCCAAGCATGTGTGTCAATTTTTACCTCTCTATCTACGTTATTCCGTGGTTTATTACGTTTTCAAATGTATACTGACTTTTTGATCACCCAGCATTATTGATGAAGTTGATGGCTAATGTCTCTGTCATGTGTGTATTTGTTGTATTTATTAAACTTATACAGCAACCTAATACTCCTACATTCTACTTAAAACATAAAGTGAGATGGAGATTCAACTGAGTTTACGGATAACTTCTACTGGTATCTATCCCAGATCGCTGTAAAGCACTGCGTTGTGTTCCTCTACCAGTGATTCACGGTTCACTGTCCTTCGCTATTTTGTCTTATTGCTAACACAGTTATTTTACGCGTGCCTTTTTTCAAAGAATCAGTGTGAATAGCGCGTCATATGCATTCGAGAACTGCCGCCGGAGAGCGCTGCGGCCATTAAATCTCGACAAGGAGTCCGTGAGAGGTAGCAGGTCGTTTCAGAGTGTGCACAAACCGCAACGGACAAACTGTGTGGCGGCGCGCTTCGCGGCGACAAACACGTCCCGCGTGCGGACGGCTTTTTGGTTTGTAGTCGCACGTTCGCGGCTTCTCGCACAGCCGTCCGCGGCGCATCTGCGACAGAGACGTTTCCGGAACACTGGGTGCGGGGGTGGGTGCGGGGGCGTGGTGCGGCGCGCAGGTCTTCCCTGCCGGGGGCGGCGGTGGCGTGGGCCGTGTTTAAATTATCGGCGTGCCGCCGCTGGAATTAAAGTCGTAACTCTGGCCGGGCTCAGTAAATACGCGTTAGGAGCGGGCGCCGGAACTCCATAACGCCGAACGGAACGGCGCGGAGGCGTGGCGGGGCGGAGCGGCGCGTGGGCCAAGTTTTCCAATACCGGCCGGCCGGCAGGCGCGCCGCTGCTCTTGTTTACAGACGCGCCTCGCCGCCACAGCCCGAAGCCCAAGCCGAGGCCGGCCCGGCACTGGCTCCGGCTCCTTGGTATTCGCCGCGGGGGGCGCCGGCCAGCTCCGGAGCTGCACCACACGCGCCAACCGCGCCACGGCCGGAATTTTACCGGCTGCCTCTGCCGCTCATCGCCCGCCCAGATTGCGCCCATCCTCGGCCGGCTTTTTACTTTGCTCGCCGGCTGCGTCCGCAGCAGAGGGTCGCCTCTCTCTGCTTTAAGGGCCAGCTCTCCAACGGCCCTTATCGCCGAGATCGTACAAACTCCCGAGATTTCAGCGCAGGTAAGGAGTTCTGAACATAGCAACAACGTACTGATTCACTCAGGCCTCCACAAAAGTACTCTTTGTAACTTTTTTTCCCTTTTCTTCAGTCGGAGAAACGGAACCCTTATACTATAGGATAACTTTGTTGTCCATCATCTGTCTCACTGTTAAAAACCCTTTTTCTCAAGAAGCGGTTGGTTGGTTGATTGATTTGGGGGAGGGTTCGAAATACCGAGATCATAGGTGCCATCGGATTAGGGAGAGATGGTGAAGGAAATCGGCCGTGCCCTTTCAAACGAGCCATCCCGCCAAGTGCCTCAAGCGTTTCAGTCGGAGAAGCGGAACCCGTATACTGTAGGATAACTTTGTTGTCCATAAGTGTGTCTCACTGTTAAAAACCCTTTTTATCAAGAAGCAGTTGGTTGGTTGGTTGGTTGGTTGATTTGCGGGAGGTTTCCAAATACCGAGATCATAGGTCCCACCGGATTAGGGAGAGATAGCGAAGGAAATCGGCCGTGCCCTTTCAAACGAATCATCCCGGCAAGTGCCTTAAGCGATTCAGTCGGAGAAACGGAACCCTTATACTGTAGGATAACTTTGTTGTCCGTCAGTCTGTCTCACTGTTAAAAACCCTTTTTCTCAAGAAGCGGTTGGTTGGTTGGTTGGTTGATTTGGGGGAGGGTTCCAAATACCGAGATCATAGGTCCCATCGGGTTAGGGAGAGATGGGGAAAGAAATCGGCCGTGCTCTTTCAAACGAACTATCCCAGCAATTTCCTTAAGCGATTTAGGGAAATCACGCAAAATCTAAATCGGAATGGCCGGACGCGAATCTGAACAGCCATCCTTGCAAATGCGAATCCAGTGTGCTAACAAGAAGGGGTGGACGTATCAAGCTGAAATTTATGTCACATACTAAGGTCCACGGTTCCTTGGCAGTTTGCTTCTGAACCACATAATCGTTATGTGTGAGTGGAATGGCGAACAAAAAGTAACTCTCTACTAAGCCCGTCTCGTTAGCCGTTCGGTGTAACGCACTGCTTTCTGGGCGGGAATGCGTGCCGGTCCCCGGCACGAATTTCCCCCGAGGATTAGTGTCGAGGTCCGGTGTGCCGGCCAGTGTGTGGATGGTTTTTAAGGCGGTTTTCCATCTGCCTCGGCGAATTCGGGCTGGTTCCCCTTATTCTGCCTCAGTTACACTATGTCGGCGATTGGTGCGCGAACACTGTCTCCACGTACGCGTACACTAATAATTACTCTACCACGTAAACATTGCGGTTACACTCGTCTGGTGTGAAACGTTCCCTGGGGGAGGAGGGGGGGGGGGGTCCACTGGGGGCCGAACCGCGCAGTAATCCTAGGGGCGGCGGTGGGGTGAGTGGACTGCTGTAGCCTGTTGTGGGATTGTGAACGACTGAGGGCTACGGCGGGGACGAAGCGTCTCCGTCGTTTCTAGGTCCCCAGTTCCATACAATAAAACAATACAATACAACTCTGTACTACAGCTAACACGTAATTTTTGAGGTTTTGTTCCTCTGTCGGTAGAAACACAAACCTTATAGCATAACTTCCTTGTCCGTCTCTGGCTCTCTCGTTATTAAAAACCCCTTTTCTCTCG
The DNA here is from genome assembly GCF_021461395.2 of Schistocerca americana. NCBI lineage: Eukaryota > Metazoa > Arthropoda > Insecta > Orthoptera > Acrididae > Schistocerca > Schistocerca americana. The sequence goes on along the minus strand of NC_060123.1, from coordinate 629,513,133 downwards.
AACGTTTAGACGTATCAACTTGAAATTTATGTCACAGACTAAGGTCTACGGTCCCTCGGTAGTGTAAAAAATTGAAGCTTCTAAGTCAATAAAATCAAAAGATATTGCCATTTATGTTGCATATTTTGACTCTTGCAAACTTACTCATCAAAAACTATAGCGTACTCTCGGTTCGTCTAGAATCACAAAATTTTACAGGAAGCAAGGTTTCAAAGTACAACCGATGGAAAAATTAGTTTACTCATACTGAGTATGAAGGTGCGATCTGTATTTACTTTCTTAGGAGAAGAAAAACTTCTTAGCCAAGATCGACATAACACACTGTATTGTGGAAGACCGGTTTCGGTAAACTATGTTACCGTCATCAGACCCTCGTACAGGTTATTATAAAAATCTTGTTCCAGATGCACACAAAATCTTTCCATTAAACCTCCAGATGCACAACCTATGACACCAATTGTGTGTTCCCACATCAAAAGTAAAAGTTCAAATTACTGTGCACCCAAATCGCCATAACATTGCGTCTATATGATCACACATCATGCGTACTAGGGCGCCACGAGACTGACTGTCAACAGCCAATTCTCAGATGAACTGAAAATTCATCTCATCACAAATGCAACTCCGGCATACGAGTTGTGTTAGTAAAGTGATAAGACTTACAATACTGTGCATGAACCGACAGGCTGAATGAGCTCTTGACTTATAAAGGGTGTAACTAAACTCCCTGCACAGACTTTGAGGACCAAGTTTTAAGTTTGGCATATGAAGTAAAGTCGGGAGAAGTACCGTTTTCCCGCTTAACGCAAAATATCATAATACATGTTGCTCTCTGACTCTTGCTGCTTGTCTTCAGGGTCCCCTCACAAGTAGGACTCCAAGTGACGACCATCTGCATCATCACAGATACTATACCTCTGTAGCATGTTCATGTACATGTGATCATCTCTCCCCGGTTCTCTAACCTGCCGCAGCCATAAAGCGTTCCAGCAGGTCTTCCTCGGTTTCCACGGAGGTCTGGTAAATCAAATATTTCATGTCAGTCCAACTGTAATGGCCATGGGACACAAAATGACCGGCGAATGACTTACGTAGTGGCGCCGAAAATGCGGGAGATTTGAACGCGTTTTTTCTTCTTCTTCTTCGGGGATGGATCACTTAGGACCATGAGTAATCAACATTTGTTGGCCTTCCTTTTCGCCCAGTATAAGCAACGAATGGGCTAGCTTTCGTTGCGTAGACCAGGTATGTCGGATAGTTTTTCTCTCTTCTTCCTCAAAACACCGTGTGTTTGTTCTGATTTCATTTCTGTCATGTAGATTTGGAGCCCTAACATGTCAGGTCTTTTTCCGTCTGTTTGTACTAGTTCGGTCTTGTAGTTTTGTTCTTTAAAAATGTATGGATTTTGTGCGTTAACCTGTTTGAGTCCATTCTTTCTAAATGACCCATGAATTGGATTCATCTGATGCGCATTGTGTCTGTTATTTTGGAGATATTTTTATATATTTCTGCATTGGGTTTTGGATAATGCACACCATCTTTAGTTCTTGGTCCTAGGATTTTACTCATTATTTTACGTTCTTTCACTTCTAATTCCCCTTTTAGTGTTCTGTGTTGAAGGTTTAGTGTCTCAGATGCGTAGAGAGCTTCGGGTTTAATTACTGTTGTGTAGTGTCGTATTTTGCAGTTCCACGAGAGACTCTTTTTGTTGCAAACGTTTTTTTTAAACTGAAACGCCGTCTCCATTTTCTGGACTCTTGATCTGACAGATTTCTTTTCATTACAATTTTCTGCAATCCATTCACCTAAATATTTAAATTCTTTTACTCGACAGATGTAGTTAATACCAGTTTTGAGATCAGAAGGTGGATCTTTGTCGTCAGTCATAAATTTTTTCAAATGAAATTTGTAATCCTATTTTTGCTGTCTGCTCTTGTAATAATTCTAGCTGTTTCTGTGCATCGGTAATGTCTTGAGCGATCAGTGCCATGTCGTCAGTAAAAATGGTAAACCCTATACCCTTACGTTTTGGTCCCAGTCTGTGTGCTGGTGCATCTGCTTTTTTCCATTCTCCAACAACTTCTTCAAGAGCACAATTGAAGAGCACTGGGGACAGTTCATCCCCTTGTCGTACTCCAGTGTCTATTTCAAATTCTGTGTTCAATTCTCCCATAAATTTTACTTTGGATTTGGTCTCTCTGAGTGTTTCTTTTATGATGTTTGTTGTCTTTTGATCTAGTCCAAATTCTGCTAATACTTCAAAAAGGGATTCTCGGTCTATACTGTCATATGATTTTTTAAATTCGACAAACGTGATGACATAACTTATGTTTGAAGTACTATGCAAATATTTCATCGAGTTTTTCACGTTAAGTTTTAGTATTTTGCGCGTAGCAGAAAAATGGTACGTTTCGGGCATCAGTTCCTATGCTAAACATAACCATCTTGGTCCTCACTACAAGTCCTCAACGCCTTTAAAGGGAATAAAGTTGCATCCTGTATGTTACCAGTAGAACTTGCCACAGTTACTACACAACTGTTGAGAGCGTCTAAAGTGAAGCTTTTGTCAAGTGCGTTACGATTATGGATTTTTTTAAAAAATGATCTTATGTTTTCTGGTGGCCATCTGAATTGAGAATTATTTTTCGCACAATATTGTGACGAATCGTATACTCGCCTTAATCAATCCGGCTGGAGACCGTAGTAACGGTGATAGAGGACTACCACTCACAGCATCTGACATACCGTATAGCATCGATCGTCTCCGCATGTCTTGGACCCAGTCAAGGTAAGAAAATTAAAAAAATCGTAAAGAGTTTACCTAAACGATTACAGCTTTTAAAATATAACGCACGGAATCATCTGGACTTTGATCTTGTGGTACAGTTTGCATGGGGGCTTAATTATTTAGTTTGAAAATATTTTTTGGTAGCTGTATGTCCGATTACGCTGTGTCTCGTAAACGGTTGGCCCTGACTAGTTTTTGTACGCAATCTGACTGCATAGAATAACAACAAACAATGAAAGAAAATTTTCGTTAACACAGTTAATTAATTAAGTCCCCAGCAACTATAAAACCTACTAAACCAAAGCACAAGTGTAATTGTTCTGTGTGTGGGAGTGTGACTCAACGTACACATCTGGCACAGTTCTTCTCCAACAAGCCAAGAATTTTTAAATACCAATTATACTGACGTGATAAAAAGAAAATTAGAAATACTATAATTGCTCATGGAAAGCAGAATTACACTCTAATACAAGAACACACGCCAGATGCTTTGTTGACTGAACCTGTAATGACGCATTATTTAGGACACCGGAATAATGAAAAAAAAAAAAAAGAAACGGAGTTGGTTACCTCATTTATATTGATGAAAATCACTCTAATCCTTACAATATATCTCCACACCGCCTCTCTACTACCACATCTCAACAAGACTCTTCAGTATCACATCTCAGCAAGCACTGCCTACTAGCACATCTCAACAAACACTCTCTGCTACAACATCTCAGCACAGACTATTACGAGTCCTCGACAGGCACTGACTACTACGAGCTCTCCCCAAGAACTGACTACTACGAGCTCTCGACAAGCACTGTGTAGGCGGCTTAATAATACTCTTTGGCGCAATCTCTGGCGCAGTGGCTCAGTGTAGCCACCTTTCAAGTATCGTGGAACGTATACGGCGTGGAGCTTTGCCATTGACTTAGGTGCGAGAGAGTACCCGCATTACGCGTAGAGAGGATGACAAAACCGATTACGCACTTAGGAGCCGGGCGGAATCCTCGCAGCTTCGGCGCTCGTGCGTTTCGACCCCGCGCGCACATAGTCTGTCATCGGAAACGCTGCCGTCCGCTCTTTAGCTGTAACGAAATTGGCCAGCGCATTATGTTGGCTGTTACAGCGTAACCCTTAAACGCCATTACGTCTGTCTCTCTGCCGCCTCGCCAGGCGTGGCACAGTTACCGCCTCTCGTCGCACAAAGCCCGTGTTCTTCGCGGAGTTATCGCCGAGTAATCACATTTCTGGGCTAAGCGGGCTATTGCGACGCGCAGTATCGCTGTTGCGGCGCGTTTATTGTTCTGTGCGGTCACAGACGCCGCTTTGCAGGTAGCAGCCAATCCGTCACCCCACGTCCGCCATTGGACGCCTCTGGCTCTTTTGTCTTCAGTCGACCGGTCCATCCTACTGCCTGCGCAGCTCCAGAGAAGTTTTCTGTGTGTTGCTGCCTGGCCTTACGATCACGTTAACTGTTCTGTAGGCCATATGATGAACACCAAGCCCGTGGTGCGTAATAGCGATGGGCGATGTTTAACGTAACTACTAAAATCACACTGTTACTGAATCGTACCTATTAAACGAACAGTCAGTAACATCTACCCCTCCCCGTGTCCGATCCCTTAAAGAATTCAACTCCCATGTATAAAACAGCTTCAGTAGCTCCGTTTTCAGAAAAGCTAGTTTTTCACGCATCTCAATGTTTATGACGTCATATCTCCTAAACTGTGTGTTGCACACTGATATAACATTGCAGATACATCAATGTTACACACCATTCGCCCAAAAAGTTCCGAGATTGATTTTATTATTGACATATAAGGGACTTCGTCGCAGTAACTTCGGTGGTAGCTCGAAGTAATAACTGTAAACAACGGATATGTATTCCACCAGTCATTTGTAAACAGGCAGTGTTAAGTAGTCATCGTTGTCGTGCCACAAATCGCAATGGCGCCACATTTCTAAATCATGAGTTCTAGACATTTTCCAGAATGCTTTGAAGTGCAGAAAAGTGTGCACAAAGTTTGTACAGCATACCTCGACTCCCGAAGAAAAACGATCTTGGGCCCCTGTATCGACTCGATTGAAATGCAAAATGCGTCCAGTTCTTTTCAATAAAAAAATCATAACGGTTGACGAGACGTGGTGTTATGAATAAAAACCTAGAAATTCACTTGACGATTCAGTGCTTTGACGATATAACTGACATTGAAGCCAATGTGACGCGTGAATTGAACAACATGCCAAAGAAGGATCTCTCTGACAGTTTCAGATGGTTGTATGGACGTTCTGTGCGTTGCACTGCAGTTGAGAGGGAGTACGTAGAACACCTGAAGCATTTAAACCACCATTGTTACTCTAGTTTTTATTAATCCAGTCTCGAAACTCTTTATACTGACACAGTATGTGAACACCATTTGCAAGATGTACTGCCGGTAGTTAGTAGTAAAAGCACTGCATCTTCAGGCCACAAGTGGCCCATAGGCACCATCCGACCGTCGTGTCATCCTCAGATGAGGATGCGGATAGGAGGGGCGTGTGGTCAGCACACCGCTCTCCAGCTCGTTATGATAGTTTTCTGTGACTGGAGCCGCTACTATTCGGTCGAGTAGCTCCTCAATTGGCCTCACGAGGCTGAGTGCACCCCGAAAAATGGCAACAGCGCATAATGGCCTGGATGGTCACCCATCCAAGTGCCGGCCACGCCCGACAACGCTTAACTTCGGTGATCTGTTGGGAACCGGTGTATCCACTGCGGCAAGGCCGTTGCCTAGTTAGTAGTAAGGAAGTAACAAATTAAAACATCATGCCTGACGGACAGCGAAAATGGGGAAGCAATAAACCTTTTTCCTTTATTTATTTATTTATTCTTTTTTTTTTTTTTTGAGGGGGGATGAAAGCAAGAAAAATGTTTGATATGGTTTGTAATTGTGTGTAAGGTTTGCTGGAAGTCGCTACTGCTCTCATTCTCAAATATTAAATGAATTTGCGCACAGTGACGTACACAGCCTCAAATTTCATACCTTGACTCATCGAGTTAAAACGTCAATTTAAAATTATACCCTTAATGAGTAGATTATGACATCATGTTAGATTTTTAAAAATGGTCAATAATTATATGAAATACTAAAAAAATAATCTTTGTTACCTCTGGAAGCCGTTAGATAGGCAACCTGCAAGAGGGACCGGGTGACAATGTGTGAGTTTTGGCCGTTTGCACACAGCAACAAAAGATTTGCATTACCCCTTTATACCTAAATTCATGGGACAGAGCCGGCCGTTGTGACCGTGCGGTTCTAGGAGCTTCAGTCAGGAACCACGCGACTGCTACGGTCGCGGGTTCGAATCCTGCCTCGGGCATGGATGTGTGTGATGTCTTTAGGTTAGTTAGTTTTAAGCAGTTCTAAGTTCTAGGGGACTGATGACCACAGCAGTTGAATCCCATAGTGCTCGGATGTTAAGTCCCACAGTGCTCAGAGCTATTTGAACCATTTTGAACCATGGCACAGAAAACAAAAATTGGCTTTGAGGCATGCGAATATATTCATTTGCACGGTGTCCAGCTCACCGGAAAAAAAATATTTCTGTAACTACAAAATCATCTATTTCCCATCTTATGTTTTTCACAGCGCTCCTGAGCAATGTGATGGAACGTCCCCTTGCTCGATTACAGGCTTGAATCAGTCGTGGCGTCCAGTCGTCCCACTCTCCAATGGCAGTTTTGCGTAAGTCGCACAGAGTACCAGTCTTTGTCGACGTCCAAAAACAGCTCGTTTCTATCGATCCCACCCATGTTCACTTGGGTTCGTATCCGGAGAACAGGTGGGCCTCTCCATTCTCGTGATCCCAACGTACTGAATGGAGGTGATCACGTGAACAGCACGACGAGCACGCAAATTACATCGGTCAAGAGCAAACGGTCACCCTATTGGTTGGAGAATCACGTCCCCGTACCGTAGAGCAGTGTGACTGCCGTCAGTAACCACGAGAGGTGCACGGTGACCCTATGCAGTGCCACACCAGAACATTGCTCAATCACCATACATATACACTTGCGGGACACAGTCTCCAAAAACGTTGCCTGCGATCATCAGTGTACAAACAGATCCGAGTTTCGTCCATAAATAACACCCGACGCCAACCCTGGGAGTCCATTCCTCATGATGTCTTGCTCATCAGTAACGGAGCTCGTGGTGTTGAACGTACCAGGTGGTATTCGCTATGCTCGTCGGGAGCGGAGATTCGCTTCCTGCAATCGTCTCCTCCCAGTTTGGCGCAAAACATGACGTCCCGTAGTGCATTCGAATGCCGAATTGAGTGATAGAGCATTCAGCTCACAGTTTCTTTCGCTCAAGAGTCCTAAATATGGATCACTAAGTGCTCCTGTCGAACGTGGACGACCTGTGCGGTGAAGTCCTCAACGCTAGTCGTCCATTGGAACCGATTACTTCCCCCACCGACTGAGGGGGCGCAATGGCTAGCACACTGTACTCCCATTCGGGAGGACTTCAGCTCAAACCCGCGTCCGGACATCTTGATTTACGTTCCCGTAATTTCCCTATATCGTTTCAGGTAAATGCAGGGATAGTTCTTGTCAAAGGGCACGGCCGACTTCCTTCGCCATCCTTCCATAATTCGATGGGACCGATGACCTCGCTGTTTGTTCCCCTCGCCCGAATCAACCAACCTAAGCTTTCGTCGCCAAATTGACTGCGGCGCGGACACTATCATTGGTCGCAATTGTCCTTTGTGGCATGATAGATGTTCACTCTACGATTCCACAGACGTCTCCAATGGGTCTTAACTGGTGCTTTGTATGTATGTATTTATGTATGTATGTAAGTTAACTGGGGACCTAGAAACGATGGAGAGGCTGTCCCCGCAGTCACAGTGGTTCAAATGGTTCAAATGGCTCTGAGCGCTATTGGACTCAACAGCTGAGGTCGTAAGTCCCCTAGAACTTAGAACTACTTAAACCTAACTAAGGACATCACACACATCCATGCCCGAGGCAGGATTCGAACCTGCGACAGTAGCAGTCGCGCGGTTCCGGACTGAAGCGCCTAGAACCGCTCGTTACTGATGCCGGCCGTCGCAGTGGTCCACAACCCCACGACGACTACCGCAGTCCACTTCACTCCTCCGCCGCCCCACACTGATCCCAGGGTTATTGTACGGTTCGGCCCCCGGTGGACACCCCCAGGGAACGTCTCACACCAGACGAGTGTAAGCCCTATGTTTGCGTGGTAGAGTAATGGTGGTGTACGTGTACGTGGAGAACTTGCTTGCGCAGCAATCGCCGACATAGTGTAGCTGAGGCGGAATAGAGGAAACCAGCCCGCATTCGCCAAGGCAGACGGAAAACCGCCTAAAAACCATCCACAGACTGGCCGGCTCCCCGGATCTCGACACAGGTCCGCCGGGCAGCTTCGTGCCGGGGACCATGCGCTCCTTCCCGCCCCGGAAAGCCGTGCGTTAGACAGCACGGCCAACCGGGAGGGCAACGGGTGCTTTACTTTCAGCTAAAATGCTGGAATCCATTCGGGTGCGGCATTCTGCCCGTATATAGCGCTCATGTAACTATGTGTATATGAACGACGCCAAGTGAGACTTTTCGATTGATACAGGAACAGTCGCAATAGCAACACACCTGCACGCGATGATGTTAACTGCTTCAGCTGAGGTCACAAACTGAGCAGAGGGCTTCTATGCTCAACTCTATATTGACATCCGAACGATGGCGCTGCTGTGCTGAGAGAGAGAGAGCGTGTCTTCTTCAGCCCCTCGTCACTGCGGATGGCAGCGAGACGTCCTTAACGTATGTGGTCTCGATGTGATTTGCTAACTTTGGTGAGTCGCCGCGATCTTTGGATGATACCACAACAACCACCAACTGTCACTGTCCTGCAGGAGCTGCACACCGTATCTCACCACCCAACGATGGGAGACTACACGCCCGCCGAGTTCGCCTTGACAACCAGGAGAGGTCACGTGACACCAAGGATGGTTGCCGCGCGAGAGCGACTCTATCGAAACGGGGCAGTACTCACTAAATCCAACGCTTGAAACTGCCGGATCAGTCAACACCCGGCACAGAATCCAAATAGATGTACAGGATGCGGAGCGGGATGGGTGAACTTTGGAAAGAAGGCGGCGAAATGAAATAGCTAAGGAATATATTCTCAATGCCGTTATACAGAAAGGAGCTAGTCCTGGGGGCAGGAAGCGGAGGCTGACTGCCAGTCTAGGAGCTGGTGCCCAAATAAAAAAGACTAGAGAAACGGGAGAGGTGGCGGTTCATTTTGTGTGGCTGGTGCCCGATCCTGATCAGCAGAGACATCTGAAATCTGGATTGCGAGGGCGTCTGCTCTATCTGAAGGCTGGGCACAAAGTGAGCGAGGCAACTGTGTTTTGCCCTCCAGAATCTTCTGACAGCCACACATGCTACCCACTTGACGTGCTCGCTATAAGTTAACCCGGTGGGGCGGATTACCGAGCAAATCAGCAGAGGGCTGAAGGCGTCTCTAGTCAGCAGCTGTAACTGGACAGAACTGCATCACTTCTGAAAGGTAGGCACGGTGCCCCACGTTGGCATGGCAGAAGTTACCCTGGGACAATACTTGTGAAAAACGGCTCGGTCCTTTGAAATAAAAAGTTTTAAACTAGATCCCTAAATCTGCCTTGACTGATTGGACTCCCTGTACATAGACTAACAACTTTACTAGTACCACAACCAAAATTCGACCCAAGTTGGTTTAAGGAAATCGGTTAGGACTTAACAAAAAACTCCACATCACAGAAAATATGTCCGTAGTTGAAACTGAAAAAAAAAAAAAAAAGACGACGAGCCTCCGAGTTAAGAACGAAACCAAACAAAAGATCTAAATCTCTAAAGAAGAAAGGAAACCCAGATCCGAAAGAAGGAAACGATACGGGGCTAATGAATGCCACAGAACAGTAAAAAGTGACTGATCTAACGTAGCGTGCACCAAAGTCGAGTGAAATGAAGAAGAAAGAGTACTGCTAATTAAAAATAATTAAACGTTATTGTTAAGAAATATATATCGATCAGTATTTGTTAGTTCACATTATTATTTGTTAATAAGTATGGGATTTAAATAAACGTGAAAAAATATTGCCACCGCGAGATTCGAACCAACGACTATATATTGCTACTCTTCTACGCTGTGCACTGAGTTAGAGTGAACTAATTGAGTGTTGTTGTTGTGGTCTTCAGTCCTGAGACTAGTTTGATGCAGCTCACCATGCTACTCTATCCTGTGCAAGCTTCTTCATCTTCCAGTACCAACTGCAACCTACATCCTTCTGAATCTGCTTAGTGTATTCATCTCTTGGTCTCCCTCTACAATTTTTACCCTCCACGCTGCCCTCCAATACTAAATTGGTGATCCCGTGATGCCTCAGAATATGTCCTACCAAAGGATCCCTTCTTCTAGTCCAGTTGTGCTACAAACTCCTCTTCTCCCCAATCCTATTCAGTACATCCTTATTAGTTATGTGATCTACCCATCTAATCTTCAGCATTCTTCTGTAGCCCACATTTCGAAAGCTTCTATTCTCTTCTTGTCCAAACTATTTATCATCCATGTTTCACTTCCATACATTGCTACACTCACTAATTGAATAAGCACGAAATATTATGTAACGAACAGCAGTAGAAAATCTAATCTCCGAAAATGGTTTTTTATTCAAGCCTTTTTCAGAATTGCATCGTATTGCTTTACAAAACTGATATCTGGGCCCTGACCTTCAAATGCTGCAGATATGAATAAAGTCGAAGAGGGACGGTCTACAATATCCTGGTGTTAGAGTTTCCTAAGCGGATTTTCGCAAGGCATACAGTCTCTTTCTTCCAGTGTCTACCAGTGCAGATTTTTCAGAATTTCTGTTACCCCTCTACACCCCACCCCCCCACCCCTAAGAAGATCCAGTTAGACAATGGCTGATCGCAGTGCCCTTTAATTTTGCTCGATGTTCCCTAATAGAAACTTACTTGAATGCCACAAATTTGGACAATAACTTACACAAGTATGGGCCGTACAATTATTACAGGTAAACGATCTCGAGCGCAGACAGTCTACAGTTCCCCAGTATCTTAACGATAAATCAAAGTCTTCCATTTTCTTTAACTATAACTGAGTTTATGTAACCGTTTTGTTTTATATCTTAACGTTGTAGTTACTAACTACATAGAGGAAAGAAGAAAAGTTTCTTTCCGTCACATTACCCCGATGTGTGAGGCAGATTGCTTTTACAAAGTGACTGTCTTGTAATGGCCACGAAGTCTCCGGAGAGTTAAGCGCTAACCTTCCTTCTCTGTGAAGACGTACCTGATTTTCTCCACAAGCTCTCTCTCTTTCCTCTTCTTCGCGCGTATCATTTCGGTGTCTCGTCGCGTCGAATGAGCGGCCCGCTTAGAAAACGCTCTAGTTTATTACGCTAAGCAGCTCCAGCTGAAACAAGTAGGGGCGCCGAGGAACAAAATTAAAAGCAATCCGTCGCCCCTAACTGCGCCCTCCGCCGCGAGATCGCATTACTAGCGAGGCGAGACGGGGCGCCTCCCTGATGACGTCATTAATCTGCGGCGAGGGCGGCTGAGTGAGCCCGGACGGGAGGAGCTGGCTGCTACCCCTATCCCCCACCCGCCCCTCTCATGTGCCAGAGCCGCAGTCTTCTGAGCTCAACGCCCGTCTTCCGTGACCCCAGACCGAGAACTTTTGTCATTGTCGCATTTTCCCCACCTAGCTCCGCTTATAGAGTGGGCTACCTGCCAGGCTAGTGTGTGAGAAGACTACTTTATTGGAGTTACCTCTAGATTTTTTATGTTGACTGATTGCACTAACATTTAAAACCTGAAGTGCTTATTACTGGAAGAGATGAGATGTACAAGTCGACGGAGCCGCTACTTGTCATAATGACGTTCAAGACGAAGAGAGATCTTCGAGAATGTGTACGATCAGACGTGACTCATGAACGAATAGTAAATCGATAGATCCTTAGTGCACAATCACATGCCGTAAAAGATGTTTATTAAAGGAAATAGGTCATGACGGACAGTTTTATTGACTCACAAGCTGCGACTTTGTCGCGAGTAAAACAGTGACCCGTATATACAATAAGTTTCCTTATTTTACGTCTATGGTTACAACCTTTTTGTTAACAGATTACCGGTTTCGATCCATAACGACCATCATTCAATCTGCAGCAAAAAATGGGGAAAACATAACTACACTCGCAGACTGTCTACAGGTTAGAAACAATAAATAAACCATAATGAAAAGTACTGCGTTTGTGTGCTTAAGTATGAAGAGGCATAGCTATTTTATGAAAACAAATTCCTAATGTCCTACAGCCATAGTGGCATCGTCAAATGTTAAATGCAAAATCAGCATCGTCCAATATATATAAATAACATCATATGCACAAGTCATGTTGGCAATAGCACTACTCTTCAAAACAAGCTGTCGTACAGTAGCCACAAGATGTTTGTGTTGTAAGTTCACCAGATGTCGCTAATGTAGGCATACACTAGTTTTCAGTGATTAATTGAGCGGCGTAAATAGTTGAAGTCTGTAATGAGGTTATAACGTATAAGAGGCAGTACAGTAATAAAAAACGATGAAATACAACACGGCAAAAGTCAGATTGTTAAAAAGAGAAAGACTTACGAGATAGTAGTTGGCATATGCTCAAGTGCCACTATTCTAGATAATGACATAAGTAATAAGCTCCTTTCATTGTGCATGGAATAATATTAAAAAAATTATAAAACAAATCGCTATGCCTCTGCATACTTAAAGCCCACAAATGCATATATATGTCAGTAGTACTTTTCGTTATGGTCTATTTATTGTTTTTAAGCTGTAGACAATCTGCGAGTGTATTTATGTTTTTTTCCATTTTCTGCTGCAGATCTATGATGGTCATTATAGACCGAAACCGGTAAACTGTTAACAAAAAGTTTGTGACCATAGACGTAAATGAAAGGAAACTTATTGTTTTATTGACTGTCGGTTTCGACACTCAGAGAGAGTCATCTTCGGGTCTGTGGATCCAAAAAAAGAAAAACTGACAAATGTTTATAAATGTTATACATAATGCAAAATACAAATTGCTGTGTGCAGCGCATGGATATACATATAAATAGGTCACGCCAATGTGCAGTTTTTCCACTGCTTAATATTTATGACTTATGTGCTCAACGTCCGTCAAAGTTGCGTTTATGGTCATTTCTTTGTGGTAACTAGTTTCGGACTGGCTGTTGTGTTGTCTTCATCATCATTTCATCCTCATATGGCGCGCAGGTCGCCCAATGTGGCGTCGAATGTAATAAGACCTGCACCAAGGCGGCCCCGAAGGGGCCTTCCGGCCAATGACGCCAAACTCTCATTTACATTTCACTAGTTTCGGAGAATCACGTCAATTTTCAAACAGTAGTTTGCTGCGTTCGCTTGTAAAGAATTCACTTTGTATGTTCATACGAAGTGTGCCATGTGTTGTATCTATGTAATGGTTAATGGTGACGAACTGTCCAAAACTAGTCATCACAGTGAAATGACTGTTATCGCTATTATGCTGGATACTAAAGGGAAAAGAGACTACATAGAAATGATATAACAGAAGGATTCATTTAAAACGTATTTTAAGAACATAAGATCCACTCTCTCTCTCTCTCTCTCTCTCTTTCTCTTTCTCTCTCTCTCTTTCTCTCTATCGATAGCAACGATGCCACGGCGTAGGTGAAAGTTCTTAAGTTTTCTTAAGTTGGCACTACGACAGACAGCGACGACAGCGCCCTCTAGCCGGCGCTGTGGTGCTTTACGAACTCCGCTCCAGATTCAGCCGTTTTGATCAAGAGCAGACGGCCTAGAAACATCACTTCAACTTCAGAGGGTGTTGGCTTGCTATTGAGACTTTGTACTACTTACTACGGGAATACGGTTTCGCACCTACGGGCTCTTCAATTGCAAAGTTACGTATGTCACTGAGTAATATTCTCTATTACATGTACTTTCACGTAAAAAGCTGTATCGAGAGAATCTTACCTCACCTGCTCCTACTCACTTCCTACATTCGGCCTACCCATTCAGTTTACAGGAGCAGACCCACGCGCCGCCTTGTGATAAGCATTATTTGTTTGGACCGATTCCATCTATACTCTTCGAAATTTCGAATAAGTTTTATATTAATTCTTTTTTATATTTATTCTGTTTTTGCAGTTTATATATTTGCAACTTCGCTTTTGCCGTTGTGGATGTAATCAGCCCAAACATATACTGCTCATCACATGTTTCATTTGACGCCCAGTGGCAACAAGAAGTGTTTGTTTGCAAAAAATGGTTGAAATGGCTCTGAGCACTATGGGACTTAACATCTGAGGTCATCAGTCCCCTAGAACTCAGAACTACTTAAAACTAACTAACCTAAGGACATCATACACATCCATGCCCGAGGCAGGATTCGAACCTGCGACCGTAGCGGTCGCGCGATTCCAGACTGAAGCGCCTAGAGCCGCTCGCCCACAGCGGCCGGCCATCAAATATAATAACCCCTTCAGAGTCCTAGAAGACCGTCGCCATGACTGTATTGGCTGAGGGTGCGACTTTGAACGTTTTCTTTATAGGAGAGATGGTTCAAATGGCTCTGAGCACCATGGGACTTAACATCTGAGGTCATCAGTCCCCTAGAACTCAGAACTACTTAAAACTAACTAACCTAAGGACATCACACACATCCATGCCCGAGGCAGGATTCGAACCTGCGACTGTAGCGATCGCGCGGTTCCAGAATGAAGCGCCTAGAACCGCTCGGCCACACCGGCCGGCCTTTATAGGAGAGATCATGTGCCGCCACTCCACGCATTGCTGTTTTGTTTCCGGTTCGAAGTGATGAACCCATGTTTCATCGCCAGCGATGATGTTCGACAAAAAATTTTCGCGATCAGCCTCGCAACTCGCAAGCATTTCGGCACAGACGGTCATTCGTTGCTCTTCGTTCTCTTAGGCTGCGAGGGACCTCTGAGTATCCAAACTGGTGGGCGAGTGTGTCAGCTCTATCAACAAAGACGACCAGTTGTGGAGCGAGGCGTTTGGTTGTGATCCGTCGATCACCTATAACGACAGTGTCCGCCAGCTCCAACATGGCCGGCCAGCACGCGGAGATCGGACAGCTTTGCCCGACCTCGTTGCGATGATGACAGACAACTCGCCCAACGAGTCACCGAGCTTTTGTTCACTATCGGGTCTCCGTAGACATTCTGCAAGCCCCTATGAGCATCTGCCACGCTCTGATTTTTACCAGCAGAAACGTAATAACATTTCTCTTCTGCCGGCCGCGGTGGTCTCGCGGTTCTAGGCGCGCAGTCCGGAACCGTGCGCTGCTGCGGTCGCAGGTTCGAATCCTGCCTCGGGCATGGATGTGTGTGATGTCCTTAGGTTTGTTAGGTTTAAGTAGTTCTAAGTTCTAGGGGACTGATGACCACAGCAGTTGAGTCCCATAGTGCTCACAGCCATTTCTCTTCTTGGAACGCATTTTCGTTACAGACAGCATTTTGGAGGTTAAGTATAACGCTGCCACCTATCGGAACTTCACGAAACTATCGGCTTTGAAGTGGGAATATTCCACAACGAATTCCACATCTTTTCAACCAAAATTGGCCGAGAAAAAAATGTGTTGCATTACTTATCGGACGCCCATGTAAAAAAAAAAAGTGAACGAAATGAGATCATTAGGCGTGTTTAAGCTGTTAAGACAGTAATTGTTACGCTAATCCACAACTGAACTGCATCACTTCATCATCGAACCTTGCACGTCACCTCACTGCAGCCCTTTAGTTGTTGTAAATAAACCCAACGGGAATATCTCAGTTGTTTTGGATGCTCGCGCAATTAATGAGATTATTCTACCTGTTCACACGAAACCTGAGAATTTAGAGGAGCAACTCCAAAAATTTTTGCATTCTAACTATTTTTCCACGACAGATGTGGCCAATTCGTTCTGACAAGTCGCACTCACGCCAGATTCTAGAAAGTATACCGCATTTATACTCGGAGGGCGAACCTATGAATTTTGTGTCCTTCCCTTCGGTCTGAACTTCAGTTCAGGTGTGT
This sequence comes from Schistocerca americana, assembly GCF_021461395.2. Lineage (NCBI taxonomy): Eukaryota > Metazoa > Arthropoda > Insecta > Orthoptera > Acrididae > Schistocerca > Schistocerca americana. Next base: position 629,497,224 of record NC_060123.1, on the reverse strand, counting down.
TTATCACCGCATTGGATACTGTACTTGGTGATGAAGCTAGTCCACAGAAAACATAAAGAGTAACATCATAGAGTCTGCCACATATTCCTGCTCTTACTAACCGCCACGTCTACAACGAATGTGGCATCTGAGTCAAATTATCATAAAATATTTTATAAAATAAAGTCGTAAAACAGCATTAATCCACCCACTACATAAAAAGGGAGACAAACAATATGTCAGTAATTACAGAGGAGTGTCCATTTTGCCAGTGGCATACAAAATATTATCAAAAATTCTCCTCAACAGAGTGGTAGATACTTTAGACAAACAACTAGGAGAATGTCAGGGTGGTTTTCGAAAGGGAAGATCCTGTGCAGAACAAATTTTTAACTTAAAGTCAATAATTCGCCATAGAATGTTAACCAGCAAACCAATATTAGTGTCATTTATAGATTTCAAGAAAGCATTTGATTGTATAGACAGAGAAACGATAGATAAGGTCATTAGAGAATTTGGTGTTAAATCAAAACTAGCAAACATAATTCGTGAAACACTAACAGGTACAGTATCTAAAGTCAAATTTATGGGAGAAGTATCTCAGCCTTTTGAAATAAAAACTGGTGTTAGACAAGGCGATGGTTTATCACCTTTATTGTTTAACTGTGTTCTAGAAAAAATTGTAAGGATCTGGAATTCGGAGCTAAAAAATCACAAAATTGAACCAATAACTCTGGGAAGGAAAACAAATGGAATTAAGGTAAATACAACAGAAGGGGCTAGAAAAATCTGCAATAGATGTAAGAATTAACAAAGTGGAAAGAGCATATGGTTTGACCAAAAATATTTACAACAAGAAATGTATATCTAGAAAAATAAAACTAAAACACTACATCACAATGGTACGACCAGAATGTTTATATGGATCTGAATGCCTAACGATGACTATAAGATGGACAAACCAGAGGTACTGGAAAGAAGGATTATTAGAAAAATAATGGGTGCAATGAAAACTGCAGATGGTTGGAAAATAAGAAGTAATGAGGAGATCTACAAAACTATAGAGAAAATATCTGAAGTAATGGCCAAACGAAGATTAACCTTTTTTGGACATCTATACCGAATAGATGGAAATAGACTAACAAAACAAATACTCCTATATTTCTGTAAGAAGAAATCAACAATAGCATGGATTACAGAAGTAAGAAGAGATCTTGAAAGAAACAACATCAAAGAATCAGGAATAGCAGAAAGAAACCGTTTTAAAAACAAAATACTAAATTTGGAAGGCTTTCAAAGCAGAAGAAATAAAAAATCGGGAACAACATGGACAGAAGAAAGGAAGAGACTTCATGGGGAGAAAATGAGGGAATACTGGACAAATAGGAAACAAAAACAAAGGAAGAAGAGGAACTGAAGTTGTTAACGTGATCCTAGTTGGTCAATACGACTCGTAAATGTTTTAATACGTGCAGCGTAGAAATTTCAGGGTACCTCGAAGGAACTTGGATAGGCATCGTAAATAAATTTTGTTTTCTTTTTATAATTATTTTAATACTTATTTAGTTTACTAGGGAAAGTACCACCTGCCACACGCTTCATACGTGTTCTCAATACCTAGCTGTAGATGTCACTGACTCCTGACATCTAGTGTGTTACAGTAGCTGGTGTACACCACAAATAAATACTTCGTTTAGGGATATTAGTTCTCCTTGCGCCTCATGTTTCACACGGGGTCCGCAGCTCGTGGTCGTGTGGTAGCGTTCTCGCTTCCCGCGCCCGGGTTCCCGGGTTCGATTCCCGGCGGGGTCAGGGATTTTCTCTGCCTCGTGATGACTGGGTGTTGTGTGATGTCCTTAGGTTAGTTAGGTTTAAGTAGTTCTAAGTTCTAGGGGACTGATGACCATAGATGCTAAGTCCCATAGTGCTCAGAACCATTTCACACGGGCTTCCGTCGGAAAGAGATTCGCTGCTGTTGCGTTCGCCAACAGTCTGGACTTTCCGTGAACCTCTATAGCGGCCGAACGTAACGTTAAGTTCCAGCCATCTCATAACGTTGTACTCACGCCTGACTATCTCCAGTGCAAACACCGTTCTGGCAGCACATTTTCTCTTCAGCGTCTTCTCCAAGTAAAATGACATCTAACTTGGAAGACAAAGGACGCCCCAGGTACAGAAATGTATCAGAAGACAGCAAGTGCTATCATCACACGGAGTTTCCTGAGGTGCGGAAACATCAAAGAGCGCGGAAACAGCAAAGATCAGACGGTACATTCTGTCTCCTGGTTCGCACAGCGTTTTATTTCTACCGTTATCGAAACGTTTGGGAAAGGGAAACTGAGAGCGCATTCACGTTACCGACATAGCGCGAGCGCGCGTGTTTGTGTGTGTGTGTGTGTGTGTGTGTGTGTGTGTAAGTGATGCAGGTGGAGAGAGAGAGAGAGAAAGAGAGAGAGAGAGAGAGAGATGGGGCTGGACGAGAGTGAATGATGCAGCATTGGCGACCTCGGACTGAAAAGTGATTATAACCTCCCACATACAGGGGCCAAACTCATAATGCTTATTAAATCTTCAGCGTTGTGCTATTTGTAAAATGACAGCTTTATCACTCGGCTGAACTGCTGTAAATTCCTGTACAGCGTTCACTGAAACATTTGTCTTAATTACACCCACATCTGTAGCGAACTAGCAGCTACCGTCGCATGGGGCTTTGGCTTAATCATATGTTATACAAATAGCATCAGCATGATTTGTGCTGACCAGATTCACGTACAAAATTTAGCATCTCTGGTACTACTATCTAGAGGCACTCACACTGCTGAACATGTTACAGCACTTCGGGTATTAAATGAGAGTGAAATCACCATTAGGTTGGCTGCACTGGACTGGTGTACATAGCTTCTTCGTACGTTGCTTCCGAAGTAAATATATTATATAACAGTCGCATTTAATAAGTTCCGGGTCGTCTGGTACGCTTGTGATTATTTCTGCCCCAGATCAACTGGAGATTTCTTGATCTGAGATCCGACAGAGAAAGTACCTCTAATTCATTTGCGTCATTGTTCTGTCGCGTTCCGGCACAGTTTCACTGCACCAATCTGGACTCGGTGTGACATGAGTGGCGCAATCAGGACGTCAACGGTGATGTGGCCTTAGTTTGATTTTGTTTTTCTTTTGTCAAGCTTCGTAGCGGAAGTGAAAGGGAATAACTCTCCTCAGCTGCAGGGGCTTAAGTAACAGAATGTTGGTATCTTTCTTGGGTTGGGTTGTTTAGGGGAGGAGACCAGACAGCGAGGTCATCGGTCTCATCGGATTAGGGAAGGATGGGGAAGGAAGTCGGCCGTGCCCTTTCAAAGGAACCATCCCGGAATTTGGCTGTAGCGATTTAGGGAAATCACGGAAAACCTAAATCAGGATGGCCGGACGTGGGATTGAACCGTCGTCCTCACGAATGCGAGTCCAGTGTGCTAGCCACTGCACCACGGGCTCGTTGATCTCTCGTGGAGTTGACAGGAATGGTTTGCTGAAGTAGCAAGTTATTTTTCTTTAATCAGTTTATTGTTCTCACAAACACATTTGTTTAATGAGGTGTCAGAGAAAAACCCCTTATCAGAACGTCAGATGCTCTCAATAATTGCGAGAAACGCTCTCTGTCAGAGACGGGTGCTAGCCCTGCAGTCGGTGTGCTAACCACTGGCCCCTTGGCCCGACTAATCCGTCCTCAGCACTCTGAACTAAGTCACTAGTATTCGAGGGCCACCTGTCCTGCCGTTCAATAGACAAGTAGCAAGCAGTGACTTGTCCCTGCTGTTCATTGAAATTGTCGAGTCTAACTCGTTGAGACAGAGGCAGGCAGTCTCCCTTCAGCAATGTGAAAGTGTAATGTTAAAACCTCTAAACTCGTGTTAGTATGTGTTTTGTTGGTATCTGATAAATTTATAAAACTTTCTTTGATATTTGAATGCGTAAACTTCAGTGCAGGGCAACAGAACTGAGTTAAAATTAAATTTTGACCGGATGTACGTGAAGCTCACGCTACACGATGCGAAATCGAGGCTAGACAGTACATCAAACAATTCCCCTGCGAGAAACCAATCCGTTTTCAATGAATTTAGCCTAGCAAGCAATCACTGTATGAGAACTGTCATTTTAATTGCAGAGCAAATGAACGCATAAGTTACTGCATCTGATTTCATGATAAACTCCTTGAAACTCACAAGATAGCACTTTACAGAGATCTTCCACTGGTATTAAGACTCTGACTTAATATATTATTTTCGCAAATAGCACTTTGACAATCACTGAGTCATACAGCGTACATGAATTTTGATGGTAATTAAATGTTCGTCTTTCCTGAAACTTGTTGCTATTAAGATAATGACGAAACTGTCAAGAATAAAATTCATTCACCGTACTTACGTTCTGCAATGCAAGACGGTATCTTATCACTTTTCATAAAACACAACTCGCGATGTGTAATACGGGTAGCCTATACAAAACACATTCATAAAGGTAAAGACTGAAAAATGAGTAACGAAACTGATAAATGAGAACAAAGGCTCCAAGTATAACTATTCTTCATTAACAACAATACACCCTTTCATAAATTGCTCACAACTACATAAGTTAGCAAAAATTTTTCTCAGTACCTGTTCTGTGTAAAATTACTTTCCTTGACACTTATTTCAACTATAAGGCAAACTCACGTGCTTCACAGAAAAACTTCTTACAGTGAACTTTCACCATACAAAATGTTCTAACAATAAGAAACTGCACTAAAATGGGTTCAAATGTCTCTGAGCACTATGGAACTTAACATCTGAGGTCATCAGTCCCCTAGAACTTAGAACTACTTAAACCTAACTAACCTAAGGACATCACACACATCCATGCCCGAAGCAGGGTTCGAACCTGCGGCCGTAGCAGTCGCGCGGTTCCGGACTGAAGCGCCTAGAACCGCTCGGCCACCACGGCAGAAACTGCACTATTACGAATATATAAAAGAAACTAGATCACCTCAGAAAAACTTCCCTTCTGACAATCCTGGATGCATATCATCTCACTTCCACAAAAATTTTCCTCAGAATAAATTAATACAAAATGCTTTTCAAATAATGCTGCGTCCACTACACGCCGGTCTAGCTTTCATCCTTCGCAAAGCAAGTACGTAGCCAGACTGTCGAACACACACTGATTGCTACTCTCTCTGGCTAAGATTGGTTGTCTCAGGAACAGACTTACAAAGTTAATGGCTATGTTGATACTACAGATGTTGAACGCATTTATCAAATTCACTACTTCATTCAGCAGAACTTCTGGAAATCGACAATCCAAATAAGAAAGTAGCAATAAATACTACGGATCGCTACTTAGCTTGCAGTTGCTGTGTATCCATCAGAGCCTAACACCTTCTTCTTGTAATAGAATTGTCTATTGCTGCATTGCCGTCTGGTTGCTCGCTATTGGTGACTGATCTTTAATTCCTTCTTAACTGACTCTGGATTCACACGACCCTCTTCATTATCTGTCAGGAACATTCCTTTCGAACATTCCTATGACATGTGCTCGCCGTAATGTTCGAGTATCGTTCTAAATTCCACTCACGATTCTGCCGTCAAGCACATCGGAACGTTTCCTCTTACTCCATTGAGCTCGACACTCGGCACCTTTGGCGAAGCGGTCAGGTGTAGTGCTTACTGGCGTATTTGACTAGTCTTAGAAATAAACAGTGTCCAGCTGCTTCGGGAAGCATTCTCTTCTCCCAGTATCGTGTGTATCTTCCACGCGTCACGTACGCTGCTCGCCTTCTTGCAGTGCAGTGTATTTGTTATGAACTGATACGTAATGAAAATTATTAAAATTTTCTAAGGTCACGACTGTCCGAGAATATGCAGTCACGTAAAAAAAATTACTGGAAGTTCGGACTGCCATAAAAAAGAAACAACTTACATGAAAGAGGAACGCAGTGGAGCACAGGTGACAGGCGCAAGAGATGCACTTTCAGATAAATCTGATGGCGGTAGACATACGCAGAGATCAAAATAAAGATACAGTACTGCACTAGCAGCTTCCTGGAACGATAAGTTTGTTTTCGGAAGGGCTGCGTTTCAGATCCTCGTTCGACCATCCATACGTAGGTTTTCCGTGGTTTCCCTTAATCGCTTAAGGCAAATGCTGGAATGTTTCCCTTGAAAATCACACTGCCCATTTCCTTTCTGAACCTTCCCCGTAATATAAGCTTGTGCTACATTTTTAATGTTCTCGTTGCCAACGTGAATTTAACACTTAATTCCTCTTTCTAAAATAGGAAGCCTCAATGAGCTATTCATTAAGTTCTGGTATACTTCTCCGAGACAGAACCAGCTGACGGGTTGTTGGATTTAGAGTCTTTGAAGACAAAGACGGAATACAAGACAAAAGAAGTAAATACAAATAAGGCTTGCAAATAGGATTCCAAAATTAATCGTACAACGTCTCTTAAACGGCAAGACATAATCAGTGCGTGTCAGCAGTTCTGTCTTCCAGTAATGAGACGCGGACTTTTAGTGGAAAATCCATTCAAAAGCTGAAAATATCACAGACAGTAACGGACAGATTCTTTGAGGGACTGGAAAAGCAGACAGAGAAGGGAACAGACTGGCATGGAAACTGTAATTGTACACCTTATATGTAATAGAAATGAAAAGGAAGCGGCCGCGAGGTACATCCAGTCGAATAGATGGAAGACGAATCAAAGACCTTCTGTGTTCTGTTCCAAAAGCTCTGCATACGTACTCCGCAAACCACCAAACGTTGCACGTCTAAGGGTACCTTTTACCACTACTATTCATTGTCTTCCTTGTTCCACTCGACAATGGAGCGAGGCCAAAGTGACTCTATCTTGCATTCGCAGTCTTTGCGCGAAACGTTCGTACGTTGGCACCAGTAGAAAAGTTCTGCAGTCTGACGTAAATGCCGTTCTCTGCCATATGACAATAGCTTTTATGAAAAAAAAATCTTTTTCCAGCCAGAGATACCGTTTAAGTTCACGGAGGATTTCCGTAAACTTCCGTATTGATCGAAGCTACCGGTAACGAATCTCGCAGTACGCATGTGATTTGCTTCAATATCTTCCTTTGGTCCGATCTGGTGAGGGTTGCCAAACACCCGACGGTACCCAAGAATGGACGCAGTCTCCTTTATAGACGAGCTAAGCTTTCTTGGAATTCTCCCAACAAACCAAAGTCGACCACGTACCTTCCCTTCAACCGGCCTCACGTCCTTGTTCCACTTCACGTCGGTTTAATCGATGTGACGTCAAACAGCGTATCACCAATACTGCATTCCAACATTACAGGACTGTTTCCCCAGCGCAACTTCGACAAGCTACATTGTTCCACATTTACAGTAAGCTGCCATCCATTACACTACATAGAAATTCTGTCACTGAAAACTCGTATCCTTCTCAACAACGACGAAACTATAACATCACCAGCAAACAGACGGTGATTGCTGCATACCGTATACGTCAGATCGTTTATGTACACTCATCATAAAAAAACAGAACACCTTGAACGATTAGAGATAGGACGTTCATATTCACAGGATATGTATGTTCTGCAGAAATAATTAGCATATGAGTCACCTCGGTTCAGTATGTGTCCTGTTGCCTAGTAGGCACATGGTCCGCCACGGTCACTGATAACTTGTTCCACCCGTGATGGCATCCTGCGGTGCAGCCATCCATGCTGCAATCACCTGGTTACAAAGTTTATCTGTGATGGTTGGCACTGGGTCACAGCACTGCACCTGTCGTTCAACATATCCCATACATTTTCAGTTGGAAACAAGTCTGGTGATCTGGCGGGCCAGGCAAAAGACTGACGTCCTGTGACACCAGAAAGGCACGTGCTCGTGCAGCAACACGTGATCGTGCATTGTCTTGCTGAAAAATGGTGTCTGGAGTTTTGTGCAGAAACGGTGTGGCTACGGGTCGCAGGACGGCATTCACGTAGGTCACGCTGGTCACAGTGCCCTGGACACCCACGAACTGTGATTTTTGGTTTGCCCAGTAGCACCTCACACCATAAGGCCTTGAGTCGGCGCTGTATGTCTTGTGCGAATGCAGTCAATGTGATGCCGCTCCCCCTGTCTGCAGCGACCCAAAACTGCTGCCATTATTTTCGAACAAACAGAACCTGGATTCGTCCGAAAACACTATCTGATGCCATTTCTGTCCCCACTGACGCCGTTCCATACATCATTGCCGTCTAGCTTATTTCTACACATTCGTCAAAAGTAGGCGGAGAAGTAGACGACGCGCACGTAACCCATTCCATCACAAACGGCGACGGAGTGTGACACCTGATAGTGTGCGATGTGTTTAACTGTTTCACTATTGCGCCAGAGCTGAGGAGGACTCAGATCTCTCTTGCAATGCCATTCGGATGAGGTGTCGATCGTACGGGAGGGGGGAGGGCGGGGGGGAGGGGGTCCGGGGTCTGGATGGTGCGACCTGGCACGTCTCGTCGTGTTCTGCGGCCTTCCTTGAACCATTCCGTTGCACTGCCGAAACACTTCGTTCCATACGAGCAGCAATTTCTCCGATGGATGCATCACATTTCTCATGCCAATAATGCGCCCTCTTTCAAACTCAGTGATTTGACGGTACGGTTCGCGCATACATCTGTCAGACATCCTGCACGTCTCCCCAAGTCACACTGATCCATTACCTTCGATCTATAGCGACAATGAGAGCAGCAGGCTCGTTTCACCGGTAGATGGTGTTGCACCGTGATTTCGATATTGACCCTGAATCCGCGGGTCGACATGATTAAAATTCTAATCATTTATAAACAACATACTAATGTATACGTCCCGTGAGTACGAACGTCCTACCTCTAGTCGGTCAAGGTGTTCTGCTTTTTCTGAACATAAGCGTGTATAGAGAACAAAACCGGTCCTGTCACACTTCTCTGGGGCACGATAGCCTCATCTGTGATAAACGCTCGCCGTCCAGGACAGCGTACTGCGTTCTATTACCAAATTTTCCAGACACTCGCATATCTGAGAACTTTTTCCGTGAGCTCAGACAATCGTTAACAGTCCACAGTGTCCACTATGTCAAATGATTTCCGGATATCTAGGAATATGGAATCTGCCTTTTGCCCCTCAATAAAGGATCGCAGGATACTGTATGAGGAAACGGCACTGTGAATATCTCATGAGCGATGCTTTCTGAATATATACTCATCTGTGAACAGACTGACAGTGTTGGTCCCTCACTGTTAACATCTGTCTGCTGAAGTGAGATCTCACCGAATATCGTTAGTTACATTGTAGGGAAGTGCAATTATCATTTTTTTTTTCTATTCAGCTATGAACCTACAAAGATCCCCACTCTCAAATCTGTCATTCCTTACATCGTTGATTGGTTGATTTGGGGGAGGAGACCGACAGTGAGGTCATCGGTCCTATCAGATTAGGGAAGGGTGGGGAAGGAAGTCTGCCGTGCCCTTTCCAAGGAACCATCCCGGCTTTTGCGTGAAGCGCTTTAGGGAAATCACTGAAAACCTGAAGCGGGTTGGCCGGACGCGGGTTTGAACCGTCGTCCTCCCGAATGCGAGTACAGTGTGCTAACCACCACGTCACCTCGGTCGGTTCTTCCATCGTCGTTGCCAGTGATACATTCGCCTACTTTCAGCGGTTCGGGAAACAGAACATGAACAAGCTGGCTATGGGCTGTCAGAGGCCGCACACATCTTCGCGGAAAGAATGCATGTTATTGACGTCTCTCCCGATAGACACTCGTCTCTGTCACCCATGGCGTCGTTCCATTTCCTGCCGTAGCTCCAGTAGATACATCGAATGCTATTTTCCAGTGCTGAACCGTCGACGTTCTCAAAATGTAGTCCACATAAATTGGGCTGATACTTCTGATTTACAGTAGTTTCGGAGTTCTGCGAAGCATATGCATGCTACCAAATCGACTGATTTCTTATTGCTAAATAGATTGAAAAACTCTCCGGAATGTTTGTGGTGCGGCAGGAGTAGGTAAGCCATTCACGCAGCATGTCTACGCTATAGGGCGGCTAGCGTTCGCAGTGTTTCGCTACAGTGTGCGCGCTGGCGAATGTAGGTTGAAGTAGTTAGACACAGTGTATCATATTCTTATCATTGGCGACTTAATTAGGAATATAACAGGTAAACGTCACTCTAAATGTAAAACATACGTAGCGACATCTTCTCGAACTGCAAGTCACAAGTCTTTATAAAATCATGCCTTCTACGGCAAAAAAAGATGGAGACTTACTCAGAGGCTACGAAAACGTGGTTAGTTAATTTGCATAAACAAGCCCAGAAGGCTGAACTCCTCATACTTAATTGCGCAACGGTCCGGTAGTGACATCATCCGACCTCTGTCACAGATCGTGGAGTCGCTCCGACCTGTGTTGTGCAACATGTGCCGCTTTATTCAACAGTAAGACCCACTACTTGTCTAACTTTATTCCTTCGCCGTTTCTCTTGTGGTTGTTTCTGTATTTCTAAATTTCTTTGGCATCTCTGTACAACATAAAACACTGATGCTTGGCTCTTGATAAAAGTGTAGTTCCATAGAATAGAATTTGGTGGATTGCTGGATCCAGTACATGATCTGCTACTGTCGTTTTATACGTGTTGCCCACAAGATAATAATTGCTCTTAAGTTCTTCAAGACGAGTGTTAACGCTTCTTGACCACATGTGCAGGGGATTGTGTTTACTCATACCGTGACAGGCAGTGGGCGTAGGTCCTTCAAAGTCATCAAACATTCACACACCTTTCCTGCAAGTTTAATCACCGAGTCGGTATTACGTGTTCTTAGCACTCTGCTGATGCGATATGTGACTGTTTTTACGAATGGGAGGATAACCTCCCCTTTAACTGGCTCTTTCCTCGCCAGAAGCTCCACATCTTGGAGGATATAGTGTCCTGTTTATCTCTTTGCCAACGTAGCTATTTCTTCTTAAAGTAATTCTTGAATAAGCGAACTCTTCCTGCGAACACTACGTCTCACAGCAGTTTCTAGTTGAGTGTGCGAACACCTTAATTACTCTTCTTTTCAGTCTGAGACGGTGATGGGAATTTTATGAAGATACCATAAGTGGGCTTTCTGAAGACTTTATTCGCTGAAGTACTGTCAGTCTCTCTAAGTGCGTGTACATCCCAAAATGAAATTTGAGCTTAGTTGAGAACTTTGTATTACTGTTAATGTCATTCAGAAAAATTAGACATTCTGGAAGTTCATTTTCTTGGAACTTGAGGATACAAAACCTACATAAAATCCACACACTTTTACAAGTTTTGTTTGTAGAGGTGAAGTCAGGAAACCACCAGTGGCCGGAACAGGGACTAGGGCGAAGCTCGTAAACAAGGCGAAGGATGCCGCTCCGGGAATACCGTTCGCTTGATTCACGGCTGAATCTTTCTGTGGTTTTTGTGACCAACGTGCTTCGTCGAGACGCATCACCTCCACCAAATGATTATAAGGCGATTATTTTACCTACTAATTAGTTCTACGCTCCATCATCGGGGCGTTTGAAAGCTGCAGAAAAGTAGCGATAGCTTCGTAAATATCACATCGCGTGATAAAATGGCACATAACTTCAAGACAAACTCGTGTGTCGCTTCGTTTTCAGTGCACATCGAAAATTGACGCCATATAATTGCCATTAGAGGTAAGGCAGCTCTTTTAAAAGTACTGAGAAATAGCAAAAATTACGTTAGTGACAAACTTAACATCAAAATTAGGGATCGCAAAGCAGATAGTGGAAGACTGCCGCTACCTTGGAAGCAAAATAACACATATCGGAAGAAGTGAAGAGGACATAAAAAGCAGAATAGCAGAAGCGAACAGGACATTCCTGACCAAAAGAAGTATACTAGTATTAGACATCGGCCTTAATATGAGGAAGAAATTTCTGAGAATGTAATTTGGAGCACAGCCTTCCATGGAAGTGAATCATGGACTATGCTAAATCCGTAAAAGACAAGAATCGAAGACTTTGAGATATGATGCTATGTAAGATGTTGAAAATTAGGTGGATGAATGAAATAGGAAATAACAAAGTTCTCTGCAGAATCGGCGAGGAGAGTAACACTGGCAAACATTGACAAGAAGAAAGGACAGTATGATAAGACGTATGTTAAACTATCAAAGAATGACTTCGAGAGGGCTGCAGAAGGTAAAAACTGTAGGAAAGTACAGAGGTTACAATATAGCTAACAGATAATTGAGGACGTTGGATGCAATTGCTACTTTGAGATGAAAAGAGTGGCACAGGAAACGAATTCGTGGCGGGCCTTACGGCTGATGACAAAACAAAAAATACAAATCGCACCAAAGGCAGCACGTTGTTGATGTAACTTCAATGCGCCGGTGCCTTGAAACAGCATTATTTCCTCATCACCGAAGTTCTATCACAAAAATCACATAATACAACACTAGCTTTTGAAAGCTGTATTCCAAGATGGCGGCCGATTAGGGCAGTGCAATGATTTTGCGCTGCACTGCTTTACGTTTCATAGAACAATCCGTTGAATGGATATTGTACTTGACTGGGAATGAGCACGTTCGTTCTCTAAATACTGTAGGTAGGTCCCATATAAGGTGTGCAGTCGTCGCTCACTCCGGAAAACATAATCACCTCTGCTCGGGACAGAAGCGAGTGCACGCGACAGACGCGGCGTGAGATGTGCAGTTTTAATTAACTTCAGTGTCCATGCAGGCCGGGCTATCATCTTGAAAAACATGGCACATCCACCCCATCTTATTCATCTGCGGATGAACGCATTCATACACAAATTAGGTGATAGGGTGCGGGCGCGACCCCCAGATAAAAACAATGGGGGAGGGTCCGCGTGTCACATGCATCACCCCAGCTCGGGAGCCGACAAATGTTAATTCACAGCGCTTGCATAGAAATGCTGCCTGCCGTCTGACGGTGGGTCCCGCAATACGAGAGGGGTGTTTCTCTCTCTCTCTCTCTCTCTCTCTCTCCCTCTCTTTCTCTCTTGAAAAGAACGCGTACTGTTGCTCGCTATTTCTCACTATGAAAGCAGTGGATGCCCCAAGGAATACGTGCCTACAGATACACTGGGGTCTCAAAGCAATGAGATGACGGCGGAGCGCATTATGTAATGGGACTGTCAAACAGGACGTGTTCTTTTCTTTGAACCATTTTAATGAGTACATTTCGAGTCTTTGTCCCGTTCTACATATACGCTGCCTGAGAAAGAAGTGAAGCACCGAGAAGACATTGTCGGATGTCAATGGAATTCTGTATACGCAAACGCCATCGGCGGATATGTACATTCTCAGTCACAGAATGCCTTAGTGTTGTTCGTGATTGGTGTTGCTACCTGGCCTGGTAGGGTACGTAAGGGGCGTGAACGGTATTAGATGTTGAGTAATCACTATGAATAACGTGGAGAGACGGTGTAATCGTGTGAGACAGTGTTATCTACATCTGAAAGAGGCCTCATTGCAAGTCTCCATTTGGTAACTTGGTAGAGTCCTGCAGTATCCAAATTTGCGGGGAATTGAGGTGTGACAGTGGCCCAATGTTGTACTGGGAATGTGAGGGAGGCACTTGAGTCAATGTCCTGGTCGACCACGTATAACCACCACAAGGGAAAATTGCTGTACTGTGCACCATGCACATCGTAAACGCCACAAATCTGTGCCTGCCGTCTGAGAAGAAGTAATGGATTCCGTGCAACATTCTGTTCAGACCAGCGGCAGGCATATGAGGGAATTACCATCGTCTGAGTATGCCGCCGTTAACACCATACCACAACACAAATCTACGACCCTCCATTTCATCAAATGAAACTACGAGGGTTGGAACTTAACAACCGATACAAAAAGAGTTCCATGTTTGCACCTGTTACTGTCCTTCAAAGTAGTCACCAGCGTTGTGTAGAACCCGTTGCCAGCGATGTGGAACGCGTGGTACACCGTTAGCAGAGCCTGTTCTGTTGATGAAACTCCATAGGCATCGAATTTGGTTAGAAGTCTCTTGTGAGAAACGGTATCAAAAGCCTCTTGCAAAACTAGAAATATCAAATTAATTTGAGATCCCTTGTCGATAGCACACGTTACTTGGTGCGAAACAAGAGCTAGTTGTGTCTCACAAAAACATTTTCCAAATCCGTGCTAACCATGCGTCAATAGACCATTACCTTCGAGGTAATACATACGTTCGAACACAGTATATGTGTGGTATCAACGTTCGATATCGCACTTGTTATGGGTTGCAGTTAACGACCGCGGTCCGTATTACTATCATCGGACCCGCGAATCGCGACCAGCGCAGCTCCGCGGCTTGTATCAAGTTTCTGGCGGGTTCTCATCCACTCTTGCTCGGGACGTCAAGTAGTAAAGCAGCATAGCCTTCAGCTGATAGGAAGCAACCTCTAACAAGGCGCTTAATAGCGTACGGCCTAAGTGAGGCCTCAATAGCTACCTGTTTATAAGTAAAACATACATTATTTTTTACCAACGACTTCTAATTATTTTAGTCGTTGCAGATACATACTATGCAGCCAGCACCTTATCGACGTTACTGACAAACCTGCTGTGATTTATATGTTTCTATTTAGCATTGGCCACTAGTCAACACTGACGACGACTCGTTCGTCGTCGTCATAACAATATGTTCCAAACTCCGATTCAAAGTCGACGTCAGTGCTGTGGGTCTGTAATTCAATTTTTCTTCCCAGTCTCTTGATACGGATTGTTCATCGGACGATCGATTGAGTGATAAATATGGGGCTATTGTATCAGTATACGCTGAAAGGAACCTAAGTGGTAAGTTATATACCGGATGACTTGCCATTATTAAGTGTTTCAAACCACTTTGCTGCACCCAGGATATCTACTTCTAATTTACTCATATTGGCAATTGTTCTTCATTCCAGTTCTGGAATATTTTCTTTCTCTTCATTGGTAAAGGAATTTCGGAAAACTGTGTTTATTAACTCCACTTTAGTGGTTCTGAAGTCGCTAATATTAGCCATGGGTATCGTGCAATGAATGTATTGATTGTGTCTTGCCGCTGTTGTACTTTATACACGACCAGAATCTCTTTGGATTGCCGGCCGAAGTGGCCGTGCGGTTAAAGGCGCTGCAGTTTGGAACCGCAAGACCGCTACGGTCGCAGGTTCGAATCCTGCCTCGGGCATGGATGTTTGTGATGTCCTTAGGTTAGTTAGGTTTAACTAGTTCTAAGTTCTAGGGGACTAATGACCTCAGCAGTTGAGTCCCATAGTGCTCCGAGCCATTTTAACCATCTCTTTGGATTTTCTGTCAGGTTTCGAGACAGAGTTTTGTTGTGGAAGCTATTAAAAGAATCTCGGATTGAAGACCGCATTAAGTTTCGGACTTCGGTAAAACGTAGAATCTTGGAGATTTTCTGTTCTTTCAAAGTTGACATGCTTCTTTAGATGCTTCGCATTCGTCATCACCATACAAGTCCACAGCCTAGGGTATGGGGTGCAATTTTGTATACAGCACTCTCGTCTCTGTTTTGCATGAGAAGGAACTTGGACAGCGATGTTACATTTTTAGCGTGTTACAGACGGTATCTGTGTCTGTCTTGGAGATCTAGATGACATTATCTTCCAACGAGATAATATAAGACCGGAAGTTCTGCTGACCGACCTCGGTACAGAGGCTGTCCGCCTGTTGCCCTGCCCAGCACGTTCTCCAGATGTATCTCCCGTTGAAAACATCTCTTTGTTGGTTTCCGAGAGTTCATCACGTCACCTCTCGCCAACCGCTACAGCTGATGAGCTCTGACATGTATTGACGTAATTGCTTCTGTCATACAACTTAGTTCGACGTGCTGTGTAACAAATTTCGCAGTCTTTCGTACCCACGAATCTCATAAAAGTTCATCGTCTGTTCTTCCTCCTAAACCATAGTTCCCAACCTTTCTTAGACGATTACCCCTGTGTGCAATGAGAAATCAGCTAGTACCCCCGCCCTCTCCCTCCCTTCCCTCCCCCCCCCCCCCCCCTCTGCCATCTGTTGCCTCCCCCCCCCCCCTGCCCTGCAGGGGGTAGCATCTAAGTAAATTGTAGAATAAAGACGTTTCTTGGAACCCTTTTATTTTTAACGTGATGAAAGATGAATGATATTTAGTGTGCGTGTGTGTCTGTGTGTGTGTGTGTGTGTGTGTGTGTTAGAATGAATGACGAAGGAATTCGTGGCGTGTCGCCAGTGCGACCCATAACTTCCTCTCAGGAAAGAATGCTAAGTATCTACTGCGAGGCTACACACTTGTCACAAAACATGTTTCCCCTGCTTTACCATTATCCACTGCGGCTCTTGCTTGACCTCGCACTGCAGTCTTAATTAAAATTAAACAAGTTCAGATGTGTGCACTATACCTACTGTTCGTAAATCACTTCATTGCTGCACTCCTTACGTCTGTAAGAAATTGGACGACTTCGGGCTGTTAATGCTTCGTCCCTAACCAGTCTATTAATAATAAACCATGTATAGTACTACAGTAATCCTTAAGTACACTCACGCTCATAAATTAAGGATAATGCTGATACATGGTGAAACGACACTCTTGTGTTCGGTTTGCGGGTTTAAATGACCTCAGGGTATGGCCATGCGGTGCATTTGACCTGCGGTCGTCGCACAGCAGCGCTGGCAGCAGTCCAAATACGCTGAGGTGTGTTGGTGCATGTCAGAGTACGGTGCAGCGAGTAAGTGTGCAGACGTTTTCAGACGTGCTAATGGCGACTGTGTGTTGACAATGGCTTTAAGAGCACGTATTAATGACGTTATGAGGGGTAGAATACTAGGGCGACTGGAGGCTGGTCAAACACAGCAGGTCGTAGCACTGGCCCTCCGTGTGCCACAAAGTGTAATCTCAAGATTATGGCAACGATTCCAGTAGACAGGAAACGTGTCCAGACTCTGCAGTACGGGACGTTCACAGTGTACAACTCCACAAGAAGACCGATATCTCACCATCAGTGCCCGCAGACGGCCACGGAGTACTGCAGGTAGCCTTGCTCAGGACCTTACCGCAGCCACTGGAACAGTTGTCCCCTGGCACACAGCCTACAGACGACTGAACAGACATGGTTTATTCGCCCAGACACCTGCAAGGTGCATTCCACTGAACCCTGGTCACAGGAGAGCCCGTAAAGCCTTGTGTCAAGAATACAGTACATGGTAATTGGAACAGTGGTCCCAGGATACATTCATGGACGAGTCCAGGTATAGTCTGAACAGTGATTCTCGCTGGTTTTCATCTGGCGTGAACCAGGAACCAGATACCAACCCCTTAATGTCCTTGAAAGGGTCCTGTATGGAGGCCGCGGTTTGATGGTGTGGGGCGGGATTATGATTGGTGCACGTACACCCCTGCATGTCTTTAACAGAGGAACTGTAACAGGTCAGGTGTATCGGGACGTTATTTTGCACCAGTACCTCTGCCATTTCAGGGTTTCAGTGGGTCCCATCTTCCTCCTGATGGATGATAACGCACGGCACCACCGAGCTGCCCTCGTGGAGGAGACCTTGAAACAAAATATATCAGGCGAATGGAGTGGCCTGCCTATTCCCCAGACCTAAACCCCATCGAGCACGTCTGGGATGCTCTCGGTCGACGTATCGCTGCACGTCTTCAGACCCCTACGACACTTCAGGAGCTCCGAAGGGCACTTGTGCAAGAATGGGAGGCCATACCCCAGAAGCTGCTCGACCACCTGATGCAGAATTGCCAACCCGTTGTGCGGCCTGTGTACGTGTGCATTGTGATCATATCCCATATTGATGTCGGGATACATGAGCAGGAAACAGTGGCGTTTTGTAGCACATGTGTTTCGGGACGTTTTTCTCGACTTATCACCAGTACCGTGGGCTTACAGATCTGTGTCGTGTGTGTTCCCTATGTGCCCATTCCATTAGCGCCACTATTGTGTAGTGCCACGTTGTGTGGCCCCACATTCTGCAATTATCCTTAATTTATGAGCATGAGTGTAGTTACTACTATGTTGTGCTGTTAATTAATTCATTTATCTGTCTCGAAGTGAGTAATGAAGCTTCTGCTCTACTACAGGTATTGTCTACAACTCGGAGAAGACATTTTTGTGAGATATACATTACGTATATGTCTCGCTTTTATCATCAGTAATGTACGTGATGAAGCACAACATATGTGTATAGTGGTGTTCTATTCCAATACCGGAGAACCTCGGCAATAGTGACGAAACTAGCGAGGGCTTTGGACTGTGGTAGCTATAATGCTGCAGTGTTGTAATGGGCTAGCATACCTGCCTAGTAATCAAGGAGACCTGGGTTCAACTTGCAGCCAGGACATTATTTTAATTCATTTCTTCAGCTTCCATCATTATCGTAGATGAAGATGAGATTCAAATGTCTTGACGAAAACGTAATTATAACAGAACAGTATTAGAATGTTACCAAATTGTGGTAATACACTACTGACCATTAAAACTGCTACAGCAAGAAGAAATGCAGATGATAAACGGGTATTCATTGGACAAATATATTGTACTCGAACTGACATGTGATTACATTTTAACGCAATCTGGGTGCATAGATCCTGATAAATCAGTACCCAGAACAACCACCTCTGGCCGTAATAACGGTCTTGATATGCCTGGGGATATAGTCAATAGTCAAACAGAGCTTGGATGGCGTGTACAGGTACAGCTGCCCATGCAGCTTCAACACGATACCACAGTTCATCAAGAGTAGTGACTGGCGTATTGTGAAGAGCCAGTTGCTCGGCCACCATTGACCAGACGTTTTCAGTTGGTGAGAGACCTGGCGAATGTGCTGGCCAGGGCAGCAGTCGAACATTTTCTGTATCCAGAAACGCCCGTACAGGACCTCCAACATGCGGTCGTGCATTATCCTGATGAAATGTAGGGTTTCGCAGGGATCGAATGAAGGGTAGAGCCACGGGTCGTAACACATCTGAAATGTAACGTCCACTGTTGAAAGTGCCGTTAATGCGAACAAGAGGTGACCGAGACGTGTAACCAATAGCACCCCGTACCATCACGCCGGGTGATACGCCAGTATGGCGATGACGAATACACGCTCCCAATGTGCGTTCACCGCAATGTCGCCAAACACGGATGCGACGATCTTGATGCTGTAAGCAGAACCTGGATTCATCCAAAAAAATGATGTTTTGCCATTCGTTCAGCCAGGTTCGTCGTTGAGTACACCATCTCAGGCGCTCCTGTCTGTGATCCAGCGTCAAGAGTAACCGCAGCCATGGTCTCCGAGCTGATAGTCCATGCTGCTGCGAACGTCGTCGATCTGTTGGTGCAGATGGTTGTTGTCTTGCAAACGTCCCCATCTGTTGACTCAGGGATCGAGACGTGGCTGCACGACCCATTACAGCCATGCGGATAAGATGCCTGTCATCTCGACTGCTAGTGATACGAGGCCGTTGGGATGCAGCACGGCGTTCCGTATTACCCTCCTGAACTCACCAATTCCATATTCTGCTAACATTCATTGGATCTCGACCAACGCGAGCAGCAGTGTCGCGATACGATAAACCGCAATCGCGGTAGGCTACAATCCGACCTTTATCAAAGTCGGAAACGTGATGATACGCATTTCTCCTCCTTACACGAGCCATCACAACAACGTTTCACGAGGCAACGCCGGTCAACTGCTGTATGTGTATGAGAAATCTGTTGCACACTTTCCTCATGTCAGCACGTTGTAGGTGTCGCCACCGGCGTCAGCCTTGTGTGAATGCTCTGAAAAGCTAATCATTTGCATATCACAGCATCTTCTTCGTGTTGGTTAAATTTCGCGTCAGTAGCACGTCATCTACGTGTTGTAGCAATTTTACTGGCCAATAGTGTAGTTATGATATTCTGAAAATAATTTGGTTTTGTGACTGAAACAGAATCTAATCGTCTAATTTTTACCCCTCAGAAATTATCATTTTTCTGCTCAGGGGGGTGATTAATTACCCACAGGTAGGGAACCGCTGTCCTAAACTGTATGCTCAGTAGTTTTGATGGCGAGCAGAATAATTTCAGTACAGGTTTGCTGGATATTTTCCATAGCTTTTTGAGGCGCGCTGTAGTGCCACGCCGCTGGCAGCGCCGCACTGCGGCCGACCGGAGAGGCGCCGCCGGAAGACTGCAGATCCGGTCCCGACACGGCGCCCTGTGGATTACCCCTTGGCGCGGAGTCGGGGGGAGGGCAGCCGCGGACGCCGCCGAGGACGAAAAACACGCCAGCGCCGCTGGGCCGGCCGGCGCGATGCGACGCACAGCCGCTTTTTGCGTCGCACGCACACGCACGCACACACACACACACACACACACACACACACACATGCGCGCTGCACGCCACATGCCATGCGCGGCGTGACACGAGCCCGCCAGCTGCGCTGATTATTTTGTCGGGATGTAAGCCCATTCCGGCGACCAGCGCCCAGCGAGGAAGAGATTACCAAGGGCGACGCGCTCTGCTACGAATTCCTATCTGCCGCGTAACACTCCGATCGCGCTGTTGCCAGCAGATCGTAAACTACCCAGATGCTCTAATATTATGCGAAACTCCGACGTTACCAGTTGTGCGTGCGCTCGGTGTCATATTTAAAACATTGTGTTTCCAAGTGTTTGCTGTGCAGTTACCCTTGTCACAAATCCCCTTTATTGTAATCTGCCTTTATTCTGTGCATTGTACCAGCTGTCGTCCCAACTACCGGCGCCGTAGCCTGTAGAGTTACAATTCGGTTGCAGTGTGGATGTAAGGTACTTGTACTGGCAAAGGGAGAAGGGATGGATGTAGTGGTGTTCAGTAAATTCTTTCCTAAATCATGTAAAAATCAGACAAACGAACAAGTCAATACTGGAGACTTCTTACGTTTACTTACAAGGGAACCTCCCCATCGCACCCCCCTCAGATTTAGTTATAAGTTGGCACAGTGGATAGGCCTTGAAAAACTGAACACAGATCAATCGAGAAAACAGGAAGAAGTTGTGTGGAACCATGAAAAAAATAAGCAAAATATACAAACTGAGTAGGCCATGTGGAGCATAGGCAACATCTAGGATAGTGTGATCTCAGGAGCGCCGTGGTCCCGTGGTTAGCGTGAGCAGCTGCGGAATGAAAGGTCCTTGGTTCAAGTCTTCCCTCGAATGAAAAGTTTAAATTTTTATTTTCAGACAATTATCAGAGTTCAGGCACCCACACATAATTAACTTCGCTCTCCGAAAATTCTAGGACATGTTTAGATTTGCTTGGACATATGCAGTATTTGACGGTCTACACACGGAAAAATTTGAAAACGTTACAAACATATGTTATGACAGAGCACAGAGAAAACTGTGCGACTGTGAAACTGTTGCATTCATTTGTTGCAGTTTATGTGACAAACTCTTATGTTTTCATCACTCTTTTGGGAGTGATTATCACATCCACAAGAAAACCTAAATCGGGCAAGGTAGAAGAATCTTTGTACCCATTCGCCAAGTGTACAAGTTAGGTGGGTCGACAACGTATTCCTGTCATGTGACGCACATGCCGTCACCAGTGTCGTATAGAATATATCAGACGTGTTTTTCTGTGGAGGACTCTGTTGACCTATGACCTTGCGATCAAATGTTTTCGGTTCCTATTGGAGAGGCACGTCTTTTCGTCTACTAATCGCACGGTTTTGCGGTGCGGTCGCAAAACACAGACATTAAACTTATTGCAGTGAACAGAGACGTCAATGAACGAACGGACAGATTATAACTTTGCGAAAATAAAGAAAATAAACTTTTCACTCGAGGGAAGATTTGAACCAAGGACCTCTCGTTCCGCAGCTGCTCACGCTAACGACTGAACCAAAGCGCTCCTGAGCTCACATTGTCCTCGATGTTGCCTAACTTGCGCATGGTCTACTCAGTTTGTATATTTTGCTTATTTTTTCATAGTTCCACTCAACTTCTTCCTGTTTTCTCGATTGATCTGTGTTCAGTTTTTCAAGGCATATCCACTGTGCCAACTTATAACTAAATCTGAGGGGGGTGCGATGAGGAGGTTCCCTTGTTAGACTTTGCAAAATTATCAAGTACATTAAACAGTTGCTGTGTATGTAGGAATGTCTCCTGGGCCAGCCACAGTGGTCACGATCCTATAACATCACCAGATGGGTCAAGTGGATTATAAAATCGGCCACTCAGTGTAGATTATCGCTTTTTTTAGGTTTCATTTATTCAGCTCAAATTATTGGCTCACCTTCTAGAAGCTCCAAAATAGCATTTTGAATTATAATATAAGCATACAGGTCGGAACGAATAGGTAAGATAACTAGATAACTACACATTGAAATGAAACGCTCATATAATCCCACCACAATCTAGTCAAACCTATAACTAACCTACGACAAGCTTGTGGCAGTCCGCCGTCACTGCTAACGGCATATGGCGCCAGGCAACCGTTCTTCCACGCCGCCCCAGAGCATCGGGTGACAGTGTACAGACACATGAATTAGAACTTCGCCACGAAGTGCTAATTCCATGTAGCAAGAAGGGTGGGAATAGGTTGCATAAGTTCATGTAACCCCATAATCACACTGAAAATCAAACTCATAAATGTCGGCCGCGGTGGTCTCGCGGTTCTAGGCGCGCAGTCCGGAACCGCGCGACTGCTACAGTCGCAGGTTCGAATCCTGTCTCTGGCATGGGTGTGAGTGATGTCCTTAGGATAGTTAGGTTTAAGTTGTTCTAAGTTCTAGGGGACTGATGACCACAGCTGTTAAGTCCCATAGTGCTCAGAGCCATTTTTGAAACTCATAAATTTGTAACACCTCTTAAGATTTTCTAGAAAATGGCTGAGCTGGTGTCCTGAAATGCAACTTCAAGCTCATTGTGGCAACCAGTATTCTGAAGTTATGCAGCATGTTCCGTACTAATTCTCATAATCAAGTATATTTCAGTTAATAAGGTACTTGTAGGCAACTTATTCAAATAATATCCAGGAAGACCTTTAACTTTTCATTCATTTTGTCTTCAAATCTTTCATTAGTTTCCGAACGTCAGAGCTGACGAAACCCCCCCTTCTTTCAGCTTAGGTTTTATAACGTCGGAAATCTTCTTGCCACTTACTTGAAAGTGTCATCATCTTTTGGTAGTACTTTAGCAAACTGTTTCGTAAGGCCAAGTTTTATGTGGATTAGGGGCAACAGTTTTTTTTTTTTTTTTTTTTTTTTTTTTTTTTTTTTTTTTTTTTGGCTCCACTTTTGAATCGAATGGTACGTTTTTCCCATCCAACTTTTGGTGTCTAATTGGCTACATTTTTCGAGGCCAGTGCTTGTCTTTTGCACGGTGTCCCATTTATATAGGGAGTAGCCGCCCTTCCTTACAACTTGAACACACTCGACGTCGGGAACATTCCTCGTCTTTGCGTCACAGTATGCAAAATACAGTTCTTTGACAAAGTTTGCGATTTTCCGCTGCTGCTTTTTTTACTACTTGTTTGATGCAGATGTATCAGAAGTGGTCAGGAGAGTTAATACATCATATTAAAGCCATTAAAATTGCAAAAGCAGGCAGATGTTGATACATCACTCTTTTCTGATGTCTGCTTGAAAAAAGATACACAAAGCAAACGTATAGGCGCCAATATTACAATATCACCGAAATATATAGGTAGCTGTACTATATACTGTGAAATTAAACATATATTGGTTGCACGGTACATTTCAAGCCTTCATAAAACAGTATCGACGTCATTATAACGATTAATTAGTTTATTTTGCATAACTCACATAACTTATAAATTTATATGCAATGAGCGTGTCTTAAACATTCTAAATACTTCACCTGAAATAAGCACACAAAAATACAGCGGAAAAACCCTTTACCTTTAAGGAATAAGTTTCATTTAGCCTGTTTTGTAAGTACATAAGGAGTTCCCCTTTGAGAAAATTAATCTGTCAGGCTATCCAGCTCCTTACGCAATCCCATACAGCATAGAATATTGCATAAATCCCACCGCTGACGAGGTATTTTTCATTGTCTCTGACTATCGTCTTTACAGCTCCCTTGTGGCAGCCTGATGTTATCTATACTACCATATAAAGAAAAGTCGTTATATAACGTTGTTACCAAAATTCTCCAAAGATACTTGACTGCATTACATAACATTTTTACACGATACTCTAATGAACATGTGGACGCCGGCCGAGGTGGCCGAGCGGTTCTAGGCGCTACAGTCTGGAACCGCGTGACCACTACGGTCGCAGGTTCGAATCCTGCCTCGGGCATGTGTGTGATGTCCTTAGGTTAGTTAGGTTTAAGTAGTTCTAAGTTCTAGGGGACTGATGACCTCAGAAGTTAAGTCCCATAGTGCTCAGAGCCATTTGAATCATTTTGAACATGTGGACGGATATAGACCATATATTTTTTAATATACGAGGGCTGATCAACAAAGACAGAGATTTTTTCTGTAACTTCCGTGATAGTTTCCCATCTGTACCATGAATATTTGAAAAGGGCGGATTTTTTTTTTGTGTAATACACATATGCGGCAGCACTCTCATGTCAGTAGGTTGGTACTAATGCTCTGTTTTGTAGAGGCTCTCTGTATTTCGCTTATCATACAGTGGAGGTGAAGCGAGAGCAGCATTACGGCGCAATAAAATTTTGTGTTGTTTACACCATACTGTGGTGTCACCGCCAGACACCACACTTGCTAGGTGCTAGCCTTTAAATCGGCCGCGGTCCGTTAGTATACGTCGGACCCGCGTGTCGCCACTGTCAGTGATTGCAGACCGAGCGTCACCACACGGCAGGTCTAGAGAGACGTCCTGGCACTCTCCCCAGTTGTACAGCCGACTTTGCTAGGAAAGGTTCACTGACAAATACGCTCTCATTTGCCGAGACGATAGTTAGCATAGCCTTCAGCTACGTCATTTGCTACGACCTAGCAAGGCGCCATTATCAATAGATATTTAACTTGTGATGCCTGTACCGTCAGACCGATGTACACCACTTATGGATTAAAGTTAAGTATTAGATCAACTACGTACTTTATTTGCTACTAAAAATTCCCTTAACTGTTCCAGACATCACGCCAGTTTGCGTGAGCTTAACGCGCGCCTTTCGGCTTCCTCTCATAGTGACTTGGCTGTCTTGCCAAGTCACAACACATACAGTCACTGAAATACGCAAAAAGCAGCAGTAAGCGTACGGTGAATGTGCACTTCCTCGAGCAAAAGTGTTTATGTGCTTCAACACTTCCTCAGAGGCAAACCTGTCTTTGTTAAGCAAACTGGGCCTGGTGTTTCGGCTTCTGCTGTGAATGAAAACATGAACACAGCTGCTGTGACTGTCCTTGAGGATCGACGGATAACTTTACGTAACCCAGCGAAGCGTTGAGAATTTCATATGACAATGTCTTTATGGTTATGCATGATCATCTCCGCATGACGCGCCTTTCTGCCCGTTGGGTGCCACGTCCGCGCACTTGCGAGAAAGGCTGTTCGAATGGGGACAAGCCATGAGGTGCTCCGTCTCTTTGCTGATGGAGGGGATGCGTTCCTGGAATCGATTATCACCGGTGACGAGTCATGGCTGCATCGTTGTGATCTTGAAGGGAGTCGACTCAGCAGACAGCGGACATCTTGAGGTTCTGCAACACAAAAAAAGATGAATATTGTTCCATCTGCAGGGAAGTGATTGTGGTGATCGCAAATTTTTGACTGTCACTTAATGATTCACCAGCATACAGTTCCCCCTCACACTACTGTTACAGCAGCATACTACACATCAGTATTGGTCAAACTGAGGAAACAGATTGCAAGGAAACGGCCAGAATTTTCGCGGACGGGGCTGCGACTTTATTATGTCAATGTGTGGCCTCACGTTGCAAATCATGTCATGCAGTTTCTGACTTAATTTAGCATTACCCGTGTACCACATCCGCCTTATAGTCTCGATCTTGCACCCTGAGATTTCTTTTTATTACGAAGAATAAAGGCAAAGTACCAAGGCATTCGATTTGAGAACTTCGAAGCAGTGCTTAAGAAAAGTAAGGCCATTCTCAAGGATCCGACAACGGAAGACCTGCACGATGTGTTCGAGGACTGGCAGATACGTTATACAAAGTGCATTCAAGTAGGAGGGCAGTATGTTGGAAGAGATCGTGTAAACATTGAAATGGAATAATGAACATCTGTGAAGAAAAAATCAATCTCAGTAGTCTTTGATGATCATCCCTCCTACATAACATATAAATATAATGTTACCAAAAATGTCGAAATTCATGACAAATATACTTTAAATTTACGCACGATATTGTAATATATGTATACCGGGTGATCAAAAAGTCACTATAAATTTTAAAACTGAATAAATCACGGAAGAATGTAGATAGAGAGGTACAAACTACACATGCTTGGAATGACATGGGGTTTTATTAGAACCAAAAAAAAAAATAATACAAAACTTCAAAAAATGTCCGACAGATGGTGCTTAATATGATCAGAATAGCAATAATTAGCATAACAAAGTAAGACAAAGCAAAGATGATGTTCTTAACAGGAAATGCTCAATATGACCACCATCATTAGCTGTAGTCGAGGAATAATGTTGTGAACAGCACTGTAAAGCATGTCCGGAGTTATGGTGAGGCATTGGCGTCGGATGTTGTCTTTCAGCATTCCTAGAGATGTCGGTCGATCATTATGCACTTGCGACTTCAGGTAACCCAAAAGCCAATAATCGCACGGACTGAGGTCTGTGGACCTGGGAGGCCAAGCATGACGAAAGAGGCGGCTGAACACACGATCATCACCAAACGACGCGCGCAAGAGATCTTTCACGCGTCTAGCAATATGGGGTAGAGCGCCATCCTGCATAAACATCGTACGTTCCAGCAGGTGTTTATGAGCCACGCTGGGGATGATGCGATTCTGTAACATATCGACGTACCTCTCGCCCGTCACGCTAGCAGTTTTGCTGTCCAGCGCCATCTGTCGGACATTTTGTGAACTTTGTTTCCTTTGTTCTAATAAAACCCCATGTCATTCCAAGCATGTGTGTCAATTTTTACCTCTCTATCTACATTATTCCGTGGTATATTAAGTTTTCAAATTTATACTGACTTTTTGATCATATATATATATATATATATATATATATATGGTGAAGCGAAATTCGCGCACTCGAGCTTCGCAGCGCGACTCCTCACATGCCAGCGATAAAAAATGTCTCTCACAAAATTTCGTCCAGCGAGTACATCCGGCAGAAAAAGGATGTTAAAGAGTGACGATCTGGCAACACTTAAACCACATGTATGGTAACTACCTCTCTCAGCAGATGTTGGTGCAATTGAAAAGTTTTGGGTTAGCATGCAGGAGGTCGATGGTTCGATCCTGGGTTGAGACATACTTTTTTATTTGTTAAATGTAGTCCATGTGGTACTGTATCTGGCATATTAATCGTCAACAGCGCTTGCAGTGAGTCCTCTAGAAAACATTTGCACTTACATACAATCGTAGAAATGGAAGACTGGTCAGCTTTGAAAGAAGCCCTTTCCATATCGTGGGCGTGAATTTTTTCGAACCATTTCATCTATTAGATGCGAAACCTGTTGTCTTTGTACCCTCCTCCAACGGTCCCATAGATTAGTACCAACTATTATTCCTGCCTCCTTCAGGTCCATTACATTTCGTTACGGCCTTACGTTACCAGTACGACTAGCAACGTGCTTTGGGATTGATGTCCAAACTCAGTTACCATTTGTATGTGTTATCAGCATGGTCCCACTAAAAAGGCCTTGCAACACTGAGTCTGCTAACCACATAGTGTTTAGTACATATCTCAATGCATTATTATTATTATTATTAATGTGTGTGTGAAATCTTATGGGACTTAACTACTAAGGTCATCTGTCCCTAAGCTTACACACTACTTAACCTAAATTATCCTAAGGGCAAACACACACACCCATGCCCGAGGAAGGACTCGAACCTCCGCCGGGACCAGCCGCACAGTACATGACTGAAGCGCCCTAGACCGCTCGGCTAATCCCGCGCGACATTATTATTATTATTATTATTATTCTATCGATGGGATTGTGGAAACATCAGGTCTATTACCGTTAGGGAAACAGTGTAACTCGAAACCGAACATTTCGCAATTAGAGGTGTGGCGATGAATCATGCAGAACAACATCTGTAATAGAGGTAATGCGCGTTAGCTGGAACAGCGCGCAGGACTGACGGCGTGTTTATACTGTACACGCTGTCCACCAGACAGGAACTACACTCCTGGAAATTGAAATAAGAACACCGTGAATTCATTGTCCCAGGAAGGGGAAACTTTATTGACACATTCCTCGGGTCAGATGCATCACATGATCACACTGACAGAACCACAGGCACATAGACACAGGCAACAGAGCATGCACAATGTCGGCACTAGTACAGTGTATATCCACCTTTTGCAGCAATGCAGGCTGCTATTCTCCCATGGAGACGATCGTAGAGATGCTGGATGTAGTCCTGTGGAACGGCTTGCCATGCCATTTCCACCTGGCGCCTCAGTTGGACCAGCGTTCGTGCTGGACGTGCAGACCGCGTGAGACGACGCTTCATCCAGTCCCAAACATGCTCAATGGGGGACAGATCCGGAGATCTTGCTGGCCAGGGTAGTTGACTTACACCTTCTAGAGCACGTTGGGTGGCACGGGATACATGCGGACGTGCATTGTCCTGTTGGAACAGCAAGTTCCCTTGCCGGTCTAGGAATGGTAGAACGATGGGTTCGATGACGGTTTGGATGTACCGTGCACTATTCAGTGTCCCCTCGACGATCACCAGTGGTGTACGGCCAGTGTAGGAGATCGCTCCCCACACCATGATGCCGGGTGTTGGCCCTGTGTGCCTCGGTCGTATGCAGTCCTGATTGTGGCGCTCACCTGCACGGCGCCAAACACGCATACGACCATCATTGGCACCAAGGCAGAAGCGACTCTCATCGCTGAAGACGACACGTCTCCATTCGTCCCTCCATTCACGCCTGTCGCGACACCACTGGAGGCGGGCTGCACGATGTTGGGGCGTGAGCGGAAGACGGCCTAACGGTGTGCGGGACCGTAGCCCAGCTTCATGGAGACGGTTGCGAATGGTCCTCGCCGATACCCCAGGAGCAACAGTGTCCCTAATTTGCTGGGAAGTGGCGGTGCGGTCCCCTACGGCACTGCGTAGGATCCTACGGTCTTGGCGTGCATCCGTGCGTCGCTGCGGTCCGGTCCCAGGTCGACGGGTACGTGCACCTTCCGCCGACCACTGGCGACAACATCGATGTACTGTGGAGACCTCACGCCCCACGTGTTGAGCAATTCGGCCGTACGTCCACCCGACCTCCCGCATGCCCACTATACGCCCTCGCTCAAAGTCCGTCAACTGCACATACGGTTCACGTCCACGCTGTCGCGGCATGCTACCAGTGTTAAAGACTGCGATGGAGCTCCGTATGCCACGGCAAACTGGCTGACACTGACGGCGGCGGTGCACAAATGCTGCGCAGCTAGCGCCATTCGACGCCAACACCGCGGTTCCTGGTGTGTCCGCTGTGCCGTGCGTGTGATCATTGCTTGTACAGCCCTCTCGCAGTGTCCGGAGCAAGTATGGTGGGTCTGACACACCGGTGTCAATGTGTTCTTTTTTCCATTTCCAGGAGTGTAGTTGCGAGCGGAGCAACGCGCCCGTGACAGGCTCCAAATGCATACACACATCCAACTTTCTCACTGTAAACTCTAAACCAGTGTGGCAGACGTATGGCATGCACAAACACTGAATATGTGGATATGCTTATTGTCCTTGGTACATCCGATAACAGGGCAGGTGTTGCTGCTCGAAAATATACTGTTAGATATCCTCGTCGATGACATCCAGATAAAAATGTGTTTCGTCGTCTGGAGCTTTGCCTTTGGGAGCTACTGAGGAAGCTATTCTGGAGGTCATACACCAAGAACCTCCGCGAAGTACACGTAGCGTAGCAAGGCAGCTGCGTGTGTCGCAACGTATGGTCGTTAACCGACCGCTACGGTCGCAGGTTCGAATCTTGCCTCGGGCATGGATGTGTGTGATGTCCTTAGGTTAGTTAGGTTTAAGTAGCTCTAAGTTCTAGGGGACTGATGACCTCAGATGTTAAGTCCCATAGTGCTCAGAGCCATTTGAACTATGGTCGTTAACGTGCTGAACAAGCGTCGGCTTCACCCTTATCACTATGCTTTCACGCAACACCTGCGTCCTGCAGATCGCCATCAGAGGATGCAATTCTATGAATGGTTCCAACAACAACAAGAAGCCAACGATGACTTCGTGAACACCTTAATATGGTCTGATGAGGCAGCATTCACTCGTGAGGGTGTCTTCGATATGCACAACGCCCTCCGTTAGAGGTTAACCCGCACGTCACCCGCAACGATGGATATCAAGTTCGCTTTGGTATCAACGTCTGGGCCAGAATATTGGGCGATAGGTATTTGGGCAGTAGTACGCTACCTTTTGTGCGCTATTTTGTATGATTGAAGAAGTCTTGTTTTTTAGATCATCATCTGTCATCTGAAATATCGATTTGCAGCATATTTTACAATCGTCGTATGGGCTTTAGTTATCGGCAGCCTTTTATATATCTGGATAGTATAATATTAAACCACACAAAATAATTATTAGCGTTTAGATCTAAAAACAAAATGATAGGTTCATGGCCATTTTGAGATTTACTTAGTAACACGTTCCAAAGATTATCCGAGCGATTCTTATATCGGAATGATGTGGAATGAGTCATTTTACAGGTGTACATGATTATTATTAACATTGATGAATACATTATTTTTTAGTCCTACGCATGGCAACACACACAGAAAAGAAGGAGCTGTCGAGGAGATATGATTTTCGGTTAGATTTACAACTTGCTTTGCTACCTGTCAGGCACTTTATGGTATTGGGCAAATAGCCAAAACTTTTTGTTGCAGCAAAATGAGCATTTTTTGAGCCATTGGTAGCTTTTGTAATGCGTAAAAAAGATCATTTCTTTCCTCTAATGTTGTGGACATGGATATTTCTATTCTTCTCAAATTAAATTGTGATAGATTGTTTATGACAAATTTGACGAACGAGTATATGTATTGTGACAGCTCAGTTACAATTCCCAACTGCTCACAGAGGTACCTACACAACAACCACGTGCGAACACCACATATCATTCTTCTTGCTCGTTGTTGTGCAATCAGTACGTTTTTTCTAAGTGTTTAGTTACCCCAAAATTTATTCCCTGAGGCATTACTAAGTGTAAATATGCAAAATATATCAGGAGGTTGATTCGTTTGTTCCCAAGAATAGCTATTATACGGAGAGCAAAAGTACTTGAACCTAATAGTCTGAGAGCTCAGCAATATACTTCTTCCATTTCAAGCTTTCATCAATGCGTACTCCTAAAAATTTGGAGCATTCTACCGTATTTACTGACTCGTGTGCATGTGCTACTTCAGTTGTTGCTATGATCATTTGTTGAACAGAATTGAATGTAGTGTGTTTTCTCAAAATTTAGGAACAATCCATTTTCAAAAATGGTTCAAATGGCTCTGAGCACTATGGGACTTAACATCTATGGTCATCAGTCCCCTAGAACTTAGAACTACTTAAACCTAACTAACCTAAGGACATCACACAACACCCAGCCATCACGAGGCAGAGAAAATCCCTGACCCCGCCGGGAATCGAACCCGGGAACCCGGGCGTGGGAAGCGAGAACGCTACCGCACGACCATGAGCTGCGGGCATCCATTTTCAGAGAACCACTTAATAAGTTTTTGTAAAACATAATTAACAATCTCTTCTATTGTTTTTTCTATAACAGGATTTATTGTAACGCTAGTATCGTCTGCCAGATCTACCAATTCTGCTTGTGAACTGTTAAGTGGGAGGTCGTTCACATATATAAGGAACAGGAGTGGACTCCCTTTGTGATTTCTTCTCAGTCACTAAAATTTTCTACCTTTCCAACATCTGTCTGAATTATTCAGTACAACTTTTTGCCTTCTGTTTGTTAAACAGAATTCATTCCAGTTCTGTATAAAGTCGTCAGTACCACAACAATTAAGTTTTTCGAAGAATGCAACATGATGTACTCATTCAAACGCCTTGGAAAGATGACACAAAATATGAACTGACGATATTTTATTATTCACAGCTTTAAATATTTGGTGGGTGAATGTGTTAACAGCATTCTGAGTCAAGTAAGCCTTCTGGAATCCAAACCGTGATAAGCTTGGTAAATTTTTTCCACTTTAATGTGTGACTCCATTTGAGCACATAACTTTTTGGAATATTTTGGAAAAGAGGTCAGTTAGTGGGGGGGAAAGTGGACTATAATTATTTAAGACTTTCAGAGAGGCTTAACAGTTTCATATTTTAACCTGTGTGCAAAAATTCCCTGTGCTGATTATGTATTTCGCTTGCTTTTTATAAAGTTAGAGGAACTTCAGTACGACAAGTGTGTTACATTCACTGTATATGAGAGTAGGTCTATATGTCTGGTAAATCTTTTTTGAGAAGAGGAAAAATTCTGCTAAGCTGTATTACTCCTGAAAAGTATGATACTTGTCGTGACTTAAGTAAGAATTTTTTCTGGTCTATTTTTAAAAAGGATTGAGTTCTTTTGAAGTCGGTGTCTATTAAACGCATGTATTTTCTCTATAGACGAGAAATTATGAAGAAGAAATTAATGTTCTATTCTTTAGGGTGGATAGAAGTTCAGGGAAGGGAAAATTAATGCCCACTCTTTTTTCGTATAAACTAAACCGTTACTCGGAATGACCGAGAAAATGATGCTAGTGCCATCTAGCTGTGCGAGATGGAACTTCTTGGAAAGACAACCTATGGATGAAGTGGAGAACACATGCGCCGGCAAGAGACGGAATTTACAGAGCCAGTTTAATTTTGCTGCATCTGAGGAATGATTAATATCCCATTACTGTGGTGATGTGATGTGCATTTTATCTGTGGAAAAATATAAAAGTGCTGTAGACATTAAATTCCCCATCCCCCGTCTCCCTTTCGTTAGACGTGGAGTAGTTAAAGCTTGCAATTAAGCGGGCTTCTGTAAAAATTGTATTTTGATTTATAATGAAATATTAGAAAACGGGGAACTGGTCTTTTGTGAATGTAAATATTTTCGAAAACAATTTAATTGAAGGACATTTATTCTTTAATTAGTGGGCACAAATGATTTGCTGAGAGTGTTACTACAATGTTTAACTAGCACAAATGTTACTGAAAATCATATTTCCTGTTAAGTGAAATTCATTGGCAGTTCTACGGAAATGTTTTTATTAAGCTGGAAGAAAGGATAGTAAGTACAACTTTGTTAATTTCAAGGAAGAAATTTTAATTATATATATATTCCACAACGCACTGTAATGTTATTTCACACGATTTGCTGTCTTGTTCCCTTGAAAACTTTTGTCATTGCTGAAAGTAATGTCGATGGGGATTCAAATGAACCTGAAAAGGAGCTTATTGATTGTAACAGAAGGTTCGATGTAGTGAGAAGTCCTTTGGTGGCTGAGACTACAAGAGCATATTTGTACACGTGCATTTCATATAATTATGTATATCACATATTCATTGCCGCACTGCATGTAGGTGGTTACAACAGTTCCTAAATTACGTGACTCGTATAAGTGTTGCTTGTTAAAACAGAACATTCGATGGATTCTTGAAACTTGCATAGTAATGGCAGCGGTGAGTGACGCTGGCAGTGCAGCTAACTTCATGGTTTAATGTTAAATTTTATGGAGAGAAAACTGTTCTTTATTAACTCACCCCATTATTTAAAAAAAAATACGAATCAGGTTTTGCTTCTCCATTTGATTTCTTCATTTCATTATTCCATTATATCCCTTCAGTTTAAATTCCATTAACAAAGACAGCCCATGGATTTAGGATGCAGGTCTGTTGGCCATCTTATGTCCGTATTGTTTATATTTAATTACTTTCGTTCTGTTCATCGATACTACGTTCGCTTCACGGACTCTGATAAATTGATCAGGAATAACCTGACTGTAAATAGTCAGATTTGAATTTCATTATTGCACTGCGTGAAACAAGAGTTGGTTGAAGAAAGGCGAAGATCGTGTGATATATTTGCAGTTATCTGCTGCTGTTCATGCGTAATAGTCGGCCGGTGTGGCCGTGCGGTTCTAGGCGCTTCAGTGTGGAGCCGCGCGACCGCTACGGTCGCAGGTTCGAATCCTGCCTCGGGCATGGATGTGTGTGATGTCCTTAGGTTAGTTAGGTTTAAGTAGTTCTAAGTTCTATGGGACTGGTGACCTCTGATGTTAAGTTCCACAGTGGTCAGAGCCATTTGAACCATTCATGCATAATAGATGGATTGACTCCTGCAGACTGGACTATCCATTGCACGTGACATTTATGAAATAGTTACTTGTGTTTTGAGTGGACATCACATAGTTTTTACAGCACCTTAATCTTGCTCGTAATGTTTTGATTTATGTGATTCTTGATACACTAAACACATTTACTCCTATGGATACCTGTGACAAGACGTAATATATACGTTCAGGGTTCAGTTTTGTGCAAAAACCCAATAATGCTATTTATAGGCTGATTGGAGGACACATCATTCATAATGACACAAAAAGCTTTGTGCTGGAATGTGTATTTAAGTAATTCAGCATAAGTGACATGTGGAGATTTGCTCATACTCAGTCACTTTGATTACATCATATATCAGAGTCATTTTCAGACGACACAGCGTGTCAAACTACGTTGATCCAGGCGACTGGATGATATAAAATAGACCATTTTAATTGACTACTTGATTAATATAGCCACATTAAAACAACAGTTAGCTCATTAATATATATCAAGGGGATATTTTAATGGAAGAACTAACCTTTATATACAAAATGCAGGGTGAATGACATCGTGAACAAACTATTATTTCAGTTCTATATTTTGGACAAATACTGGTTATTTTTAATGCCACATTTTGTCTTGTTCTTGAATATCTTGTTCAGTGAGATAATTACGAATAATGAACTCTGAGAGAGCTTATCATTTCACATTCTACCGTGGTTATTTTCATTTGAATCCGTTTTTTAGTCAAGAGTAATGTTAACGAAAATGCCCTTCATTCACAAATTATGACGTAGATACTGCTTGCTTTTAATAGAACCGCTTTAGAAAGGAGAACCGTTGTTGCTGAATTCCGCTATGAACCAGACCTCTGTCAACCGGTGCCGTCTGGTGGACAGTTCTTCTCAGTAATTTCAGGCTGGCAACATGATTAGCCTTGTTGGCTTCTACTGCAAGTCTGTTGTTTGTTTGTTAGCGGAAGTAAGCGCGTGAGATGTTGACAGGACTTTTGCCAACTAAGAAGTTAATACTCAACTAACTCTGTCCGAACAGACCAGGAAGGCCCAATGGTACTGACCGGCCGCCATGTCATCCTCAGCCTACAGGCGTCACTGGATGCGGATATGGATGGGCATGCGTTCAAAACATTGCTCTCCCGACCGTATGTCAGTTTACGAAACCGGAGCCGCTACTTCTCAATCAAGCAGCTCTTCAGTTTGACTCACAAGGGCTGAGTGCATCCCGCTTGCCAACAGGGCTCGGCAGAACGGATGGTCACCCATCCAAGTGCTATCCCAGCCCGACAGCGCTTAACTTCGGTGATCTGATGGGAACCGGTGTTACTACTGCGGCAAGACTGTTGGCAATACTCAACTAAGAATAATTCTCAGAGGTAAACCCGTGGGCTTCCAATTCTACTTTGCAAATGAAAGTTCCTACATTCGTGTTGTTTAGCAGAAATTCTACGGTATAGACCTAAAAACTGTGTCAGAACTATCAACGGTGCAATTGGCTCTTTGACGAAAACATAGGTAGGTAACAATAATACTACCGAAAGTGTATCATTAAGATATTCGAATTAGTAAGTGAGATGACTTAGTGTCCGAATTTAAACTCTAGTGATTTACTGCTACATCCTAATTCGAATATTTGGTTTAGTGGAAATAAATTTTCATCAAACGAAAATACACAGATTTTTCGCACTCAGCACAAGCGAGTGCCTGTTATTGGCACGGGATGAGCGCCGGCTATTATATTCTGCGCAACACAGCTAAAGAATCACTTTTTCGAATCGCTGTAATTGTCTCCCTTTGTGACGTGGAATTTTTTCTTACCTCAGTGCCTACAACCTTCTTAGGTATGGGGTACAAAAGCATCGCGCTCTACGAGCTCACCCTCGGTCTCGGCAACACCTCAAACAGCGACACATGCAAGAAAACGGCCAGAGCTCAGACACTCGTGTAGGGTGTAAGACGGGTTAATGATGTCACATTGACACAAAACTCCACTACGATTCTGCCCAACTGCTCCCTGGACCTGTCAAACCACGTGTCGTCACAGCACCACATACCAACATTTCACCTCTTCTTGTGACGCCACTGCAACCGAGGTGCGAATCGCGACGGACAGCGTTGAAATCGTGCGGTTTTCTTAGGGTGGCCGAGGAAAACTTGTAAGGCACGCCGCAGCTCAGAATCGACACAATAAGGCCTCAGAGGGTGGCATAAAGGGCGTCAATCGAACCATCCCTTTCCTTGGGATGTTAATTGCCACCCATTTTGCGGTCGAAAAAGGCAGTTCGCAGTGCGATGAGCAACAGCACGTTCTTGGCAAACTTTGACGCTTTTAACACCCCCGGTGGATTCAGTTCTTCTCTAAGCACATTGTGGGCCAGCAAACCCACTGAAAGTGATCGCACCACTTTGGAGTGTAGTGCGATAGCAATCTTTTCCTCTGATGTACAGGGTGGAGCCACTAGGGACCGTTCAAAACCGTTCGACGAAATTTGAACTTGATCCGAAGTAGCAAAGGGTAGTGGTGATTTTTCAACCCTCCAGTTTCGCTCATAACAACGAACGACCACGTCGGCCTTGTTTCTCGTGGTATCAATTGCTGATAGTGTCGGTTGACCATATGTGAAGAGTCGTACAAATTCCCAATTTTTTTGAAAATTCTCCGTAGGCGTTTAAGAATAAACAATTCAAAAATAATATTTTATTAATCGGATAAGAAAAAATGTTAGATAATCCATTTAGCATGGTATTGTTGTGTAACTCGCGTGGCCACATACAACTGTTGAACTATACGAAATAAAATCGTCATAATTTCTGAGCGGTTGCAGTAGGACGTTCAAAATGCACGGTTGACCGCAGAATGTGAATCAATCTGCGTAGTATGGTTTGGTTTAGCGACGAAGCCCACTTTCATTTGGACGGGTTCGTCAATAAGCAAAACTGGTGCATTTGAGGGACTGAGAATCCGCTCTTCGCGATCGGGAAGTCTCTTCACCCTCAACGAGTGATTGTGTGGTATCCAATGTCCAGTCACGGAATAGTCGGTGCGATATTTCCTTTTGCACAGTTTTGGAAGATGATTTCATCCCTATTATCCAAAGTGACCCTTATTTCCACAAGACGTGGTTCATACAAGACGGAGCTCAACCCCATCGAGGCAAGAGAGTGTTTGATATCCTGGAGGAGCACTCTGGGGACAGCATTCTGGCTCTGGGATACCCAGAAGCCACTGGCATGGGCCTCAATTGGCCGTCATATCCACCGGATCTGAACATGGGTGACTCCTTTTGGTGGGGCTATATTAAAGACACGGTTGCAGCAATAACTTCAAAGCACTGCTAAGCTGGAAACAGCCATTCATGAGTCGTCGACAGCATCGATGTTCCGACACTTCAGCGGGTCATGCAGATTTTCGCTATTCGTCTGCGTCACATCATCGCCAACGATGGCAGGCAGATCGAACATGTCGTAACGTAAATCCAAATATCCTTACTGACATTTCCATGTTGAATAAAGTGTGTGCACGCCGTGTTTTGTAACTAACTCACGTTTTTTTCATATAGTTCAATACATTGTCACCCTGTATGTTTGATGAACGAAGGCCGTCCCGGCATTATCGGGCTGATATGCCAACCAATAACTGTAGCAACTTCTCTGAGTGTGATCCGTCTGTAGTTCATAAACATTACCTTTGCTTTTTCTTGGATTCATCGGTTGATGATCTGCTGGACGTCCACGGCGATTATCATCTTTAACGTCTTCACGACCGACTTCGAAACGCTTTTACCACTCGTAAACCCTAGTTTTAATCGTAGCACTCTCACTAAAGGAAATATGTAACATTTCTAAAACTTCTCTGCACTTCATTCTGTTCTTGTAGCAAAATTCAATACAAACTGATTGATCCATTTTTACAGTGAGGTGGCAAAAGTCATGGGATAGCGATATGCACATATATAGATGGCGCTAATATCGCGTACACAACGCATAAACGGCCGTACATTGGCGGAGTTGTCATTTGTACTGAGGCGATTCATGTGAAAACATTTCCGACGTGATTGTGGCCGCACGGCGGGATTTAACACACTTTGAACGCGGAATGGCAGTTGGAGCTAGACGAATGGGACATTGCATTTCGGAAATCGTTGGGAATTCAATATTCAGAGGTCCACAGTGTCAGGCGTTACCTCTCACCACGGACAACGCAGCGGCCGACGGACTTCACTTGACGACCGACAGCAGCGGCGTTTTCATAGAGTTGTCAGTGCTAACAGACAAGCAATACTGTGTGAAATAACCGCAGAAATCAATGTGGGACGAACGTATTTGTTAGGACAGCGTAGAAAAATCTGGGCTTAACGGGCTGTGGCAGAAGACGAGCGACGTGAATGCCTTTGCTGACAGCACGACATCGCCTGCAGCATCTTCCTGTGCTGGTGACCGTATGTGTTGGACCCTAGACGACTCTAAAATCGTGGCTTTGTCAAACGAGTCGTGTTTCAGTTGGTAAGAACTGATGGTAGGGTTCGAATCTGGCGCAGATCCCTCGAAGCCGTGGACGCAAGTTGTCTACAAGGTGCAGTGCAAGTTTGTGCTGGCTACATAATGGTGTGCACTGTGCTTTCATCGAACAGACTGAGCCCTGTTCGGATACTTGGAGGCCATTTTGCAGCCATTCATGGATGTCATGATCCCAAACAGCGATGGAATTTTTGTGGATGACAATGTGCCATATCACTCAGCTACAGTTGTTTGCAATTGATTTCAAGAACATTCTATATAATTCGAGCTAGTGATCTAGCTCCCCCTCCTCCCCCCCCCCCCCCCCCAAGATCGCCCGACATGATTCCCATCAAACAGTTATGGGATAATCAAGTTCGTGCACAACATCCTCCACTAACAACACTTCCCCACTATATTTTGTTTCTCTATGAAATTTAGTCCAACTTTACCGCCGACTCTATAAAAGGCTATGTATTACCAAAACTATGTACCCTCAAACTGTTATGCAACTTAAAGTCGTACGCCAGACTTTGACATCTAATTTGAATTGAACTGTAACTAGTCTGAATACAACTTGCTTTTATATTAAATGCGCAGCTGAAGTAAAACAATTATATTGCCCTACTCAAAATTTTCACTTACCTCCCATCTTCATAATACTGTCGCAGATTTCTCAAAAGCACAACAGCAAACAGCAAGCAGGCAGCGGCTGAGGTAGATTTCCATTTCTAAATAAAATTTCCGAACTGTATTCACACTGTTGCATGCCACACGGTGCTGTGTGGTTATGTATAATGATAAACACTGGGGTTGGGAGAATAACTATGCCTATGAAAAGATATTCCAATGCAGCTATTTTAGAATGAAGTATGTATTCAAAAAGTCAAGGTAAAGATTCGCGTGACCTTCACACACAGCATTGGTCTAACAAGATTATGCTTAATAAAGTGAGCAATGATTTAAATGGGTAGAATCTTACCATAAAATTTCTATAAAAATCAAACTAATTAGTTAATATGTTAATGCGTATCTCAGAAAAATGGTATGGTCTTTCTCTCAGCTCTGAGCAAGTGAACAAAGTTAACTAGCTACCAATTCCCATTTCTACAAATTGAGTGCGCAGTACTGCAGTCTTACCTCAAACTTCTTCTCTTAAAAAAATAACATTATTCAAGATTTGTATTCCTTTAACCTTTCAATATACACATCATATTCATCCTTGCTGTCCTTTACAGTAAACCTTTCTTCATCCAACGGATACAATCCCGAGCCAACACAGCACTACTGAATAGGTCCGTCTCCTAAAACACGTCAACTAAGAATGCATCAGACCGCGCAGAGGCAAAGACTGTATCACGACAAGACCGAAGATCGTTTAACAGCAACGTAACTTGCTCTCTCTCTGACGTCGTTACAAATTATGGACGGCTATAGAGGCGCCGGCCAGTGTGGCCGAGCGGTTCTAGGCTCTGCAGTCTGGAACCGCGCGACCGCTACGGTCGCAGGTTCGAATCCTGCCTCGGGCATGGATGTGTGTGATGCCCTTAGGTTAGTTAGGTTTAAGTAGTTCTAAGTTCTAGGGGACTGATGACCTCAGATGTTAAGTCCCATAGTGCTCAGAGACATTTTTTTGGCTATGGAGGCAGCATGGCTCAGTATTTGTGCGTGGGACTTCCAGTGACTTGTTGAGTCAATGCCAAGTCGAGTTACTGCACTACGCCTGGAGATCAGGAGGTCCGACACGATATTAGGAGGTATCCCATTACGTTTTTTCACCTTGGTGTATACATGGTAAATAATTGCTGATACTGCGTAAACGTATGTAACCATTTTCGTCAGCTAACAACAAACTACATATCTGTTATATGTAACTCATATACAGGGTTATTACGAATGATTGAAGCGATTTCACAGCTCTACAATAACCTTATTATTTGAGATATTTTCACAATGCTTTGCACACACATACAAAAACTCAAAAAGTTTTTTTAGGCATTCACAAATGTTCGATATGTGCCCCTTTAGTGATTCGGCAGACATCAAGTCGATAATCAAGTTTCTCCCACACTCGGCGCAGCATGTCCCCATCAATGAGTTCGAAAGCATCGTTGATCCGAGCTCGCAGTTCTGGCATGTTTCGTGGTAGAGGAGGTTTAAACACTGAATCTTTCACATAACCCCACAGAAAGAAATCGCATGGGGTTAAGTCGGGAGAGCGTGGAGGCCATGACATGAATTGCTGATTATGATCTCCACCACGACCGATCCATCGGTTTTCCAATCTCATGTTTAAGAAATGCCGAACATCATGATGGAAGTGCGGTGGAGCACCATCCTGTTGAAAGATGAAGTCGACGCTGTCGGTCTCCAGTTGTGGCATGAGCCAATTTTCCAGCATGTCCAGATACACGTGTCCTGTAACGTTCTTTTTCCCAGAAGAAAAAGGGGCCGTAAACTTTAAACCGTGAGATTGCACAAAACACGTTAACTTTTGGTGAATTGCGAATTTGCTGCACGAATGCGTGAGGATTCTCTACCGCCCAGATTCGCACATTGTGTCTGTTCACTTCACCATTAAGAAAAAATGTTGCTTCATCACTGAAAACAAGTTTCGCACTGAACGCATCCTCTTCCATGAGCTGTTGCAACCGCGCCGAAAATTCAAAGCGTTTGACTTTGTCATCGGGTGTCAGGGCTTGTAGCAATTTTAAACGGTAAGGCTTCTGCTTTAGCCTTTTCCGTAAGATTTTCCAAACCGTCGGCTGTGGTACGTTTAGCTCCCTGCTTGCTTTATTCGTCGACTTCCGCGGGCTACGCGTGAAACTTGCCCGCACGCGTTCAACCGTTTCTTCGCTCACTGCAGGCCGACCCGTTGATTTCCCCTTACAGAGGCATCCAGAAACTTTAAACTGCGCATACCATCGCCGAATGGAGTTAGTAGTTGGTGAATCTTTGTTGAACTTCGTCCTGAAGTGTCGTTGCACTGTTATGACTGACTGATGTGAGTGCATTTCAAGCACGGCATACGCTTTCTCGGCTCCTGTCGCCATTTTGTCTCACTGCGCTCTCGAGCGCTCTGGCGGCAGAAACCTGAAGTGCGGCTTCAGCTGAACAAAACTTTATGAGTTTTTCTGCGTATCTGTAGTGTGTCGTGACCGTATGTCAATGAATGGAGCTACAGTGAATTTATGAAATCGGTTCAATCATTTGTTATAGCCCTGTATATATATATACTTTTCAGGTATGTTCGCCAACATAGCAACGAAAAATTCGCGTGTATCGGACTAATGTTGTTATACGTGAAGTTACGAAATCCCGTCTCTTTTTGAATACTCTTTTCCTTCGCGGGTAAAACGCATTCTTCTCTGATAATCCCTCTGCCATGGTATAATCGTGTAACTCACTAGGCCACATATGTTTAATGAAGGAGGGCCGTTCCGCGGTAGGAGCAGAGAGGCGCGCGTGTGTGTGTTGGTCCTAGCCAGCGCCGGTTGCGGCGCCTTATAACTCACGCAACCCGTGTGTAATAACCGTCTAACGAGGGACTATCCTTTAGCGAAATCCGATATTCCCGGCCACAGTTTGTTATCTCCGGCGCAGCGCGCGGTAAATATATCACCGATGCGCGCCCTAGCACCGGGCCAGGCTTAGCGAATTGTAATGAACGATTCTGCACGAGGCGTACACTTTTTTGGGATACGGCACAGCGCAGAATCTGTACGTATCATCTCATGCGTTCACGACCCAATCAGCAACTGATACCACAACAAACAAGGGCGACGAGGTCATTCCTTGTTATTAACTGTTACAAGAGATCGTTACGTCCGTGCTGTTGGTAACAGGAGATACGGACATCGGCAGTTCCAAGCCAGAAATACCGGTGAAAAACAGTTTGAAATAGCTTCTCTCGCTATTGATGGTAAAATCTAGCTATTGCGTAATATTTATGACTAGGCATTGGAGTAGCGGGAGCTCGACGCGAAGAGTATGTCAGCTGTCCTAAATGACTTATTTTCATACATGTAGGACTGTCGTGATTACCTGATTGCGTTGAGCTACGCAACTAGTGCTTTCCACTGGCACAATATCTGTTTATACACCGACGGAAAAAATCACAACTCCGACAAAAAGTTGTGCGAATCATCAAAAGTTGGTAGTCGCCTTTCTGCATTTGAAAGATGCTGACTATTCGGATTGGGCGGCAGTCACAGATGGCGCTAGTAGTGCCACTATCAGGATGTAAATCAGGTTTCCTTCAAACACGCGCTGTAACCTTCGTGAGCGTTAGTTACCTCTGAAATTCGGCGTGCTGAGTTGATATTAGGCAAGAAATCAAAAAAATGGTTCAAATGGCTCTAAGCACTATGGGACTTAACTTCTGAAGTCATCAGTCCTCTAGAACTTAGAACCACTTAAACCTAACTAAACTAAGGACATCACACACATCCATGCCCGAGGCCGGATTCGACCCTGCGACCGTAGCGGTCGCGTGGTTCCAGACTGTAGCGCCTGGAACCGCTCGGCCACCGCGGCCGGTGGTAAGAATACATTTCAGGCTACATAGACGTCTTTATCAAGAGATCACTGAGTTTGAACGAGGTCGTGTAGTGGGCTAAGTGAAGCTGGAAGTTCCTTATGCAGTACTGTAGAAAGACTTGGCAGGAATGTGGCCACTGTACAAGACTGCTGGCAGCGGTGATCACGAGAATGTGCGGTTGCAAGAAAATCGCGCTCCGGACGGCCGTGTGCCTCTACTCGCTCAGGCGCATCTTACTGCATCTGCAGCAGCATTCCGTGCAACAGATGGCACCACAGTGACGCCAACGATCGGATGCTTCAAGGACAGCTTCGAGCCAGTCGCGCTGTTGCGTGCATTCCAATGACCCCAAACCACCGCCACTTGCACTGTAGCGTGCATTCCAATGACCCCAAACTAGGGCCACTTGCACTGTAGCGTGCATTCCAACGACCCAAAACCAGCGCAACTTGCACTGCTGTGTGCATTCCAATGACCCCAAACCAGCGCCACTTCCACTGTAGCGTGCATTCCAATGACACCAAACTAGGGCCACTTGCACTGTAGTGTAAATTCCAATGACCACAAACCAGCGCCACTTGCACTATAGCGTGCATTCCAATGACCCAAAACAGCGCCACTTGCACTGTAGTGTGCATTCCAATGACCC
Source organism: Schistocerca americana (assembly GCF_021461395.2). Classification (NCBI taxonomy): domain Eukaryota; kingdom Metazoa; phylum Arthropoda; class Insecta; order Orthoptera; family Acrididae; genus Schistocerca; species Schistocerca americana. The sequence goes on along the minus strand of NC_060123.1, from coordinate 629,453,112 downwards.
CAAACCAGCGCCACTTGCACTGTAGTGTGCATTCCAATGACCCAAAACTAGGGCCACTTGCACTGTAGTGTGCATTCCAATGACCCCAAACTAGGGCTACTTGCACTGTACTGTGCATTCCAATGACCCCAAACCAGCGCCACTTGCACTATTGCGTGCATTCCAATAACGTCGAACCAGCGCCACTTGCACTGTAGCGAGCATTGCAATGACCCCAAACTAGGGCCACTTGCGCTGTAGTGTGCATTCCAACGACACAAACCAGCGCCACTTGCACTGTAGTCTACATTCCAATGACGCAAACCAGCGCCACTTGCACTGTAGCGTGCATTCCAATGACCCCAAACCAGCGCCACTTGCACTGTAGCGTGCATTCCAGAGACCCCAAATCAGCGCCACTTGGACTGTAGCATGCATTCCAAAGACCCAAAATGAGCGCCACTTGCACTATAGCGTGATTCCAGTGACCCTAAACCAACGCCACTTTCACTGTAGTGTGCATTCCAAAGACCCAAACCAGCACCACTTGCACTATAGCGTGCATTCCAATGACCCCAAACCAGCGCCACTTACACTATAGCGTTCATTCCAATGACCCCAAACCAGCGCCACTTGCGCTATAGGGTTCATTCCAGTGACCCCAAACCAGCGCCACTTGCACTGTAGTGCGTAATCCAATGACCCAAAACAGTGCTACTTGCACTGTACCGTGCATTCTAATGACCCCAAACCAGCGCAACTTGCACTATAGCGTTCATTCCAATGACCCAAACCAGGGCCACTTGCACTGTAGCGTGCATTCCAATGACCCCAAACTAGGGCCACTTGCACTATAGCGTTCATTCCAATGGCACCAAACAACGGCCACTTGCTCTGCAGTGTGCATTCCAAAGACACCAAACCGGCGCACTTGCACTATAGCGTTCATTCCAATGACACCAAACCAGCGCCACTTACAATGTAGCGTGCATTCCAATGACCCCAAACTAGAGTCACTTGCACTGTAGCGTTCATTCCAATGACCCCAAACTAGGGCCACTTGCACTGTAGTGTGCATTCCAATGACCCCAAACCAGCGCCACTTGCACTATTGCGTGCATTCCAATAACGTCGAACCAGCGCCACTTGCACTGTAGCGTGCATTCCAATGACCCCAAACCAGCGCCACTTGCACTATTGCGTGCATTCCAATAACGTCGAACCAGCGCCACTTGCACTGTAGCGTGCATTCCAATGACCCCAAACCAGCGCCACTTGCACTGTAGCGTTCATTCCCATGACCCCAAACCAGCGCCACTTGCACTATAGGGTTCATTCCAGTGACCCCAAACAAGCGCCACTTGCACTGTAGTGTGCGATCCAATGTCCCAAATGAGCGCCACTTGCACTGCAGCGTGCATTCCAATGACCCCAAACCAGCACCACTTGCACTATAGCGTGCATTCCAATGACCCGAAACCAGCGCCACTTTCACTGTAGCATGCATTTCAATGACCACAAACTAGGGCCACTTGCACTGTAGCGTGCATTCCAAAGAACCCTAACCAGCGCCACTTGCACTATAGCGTGCATTCCAATGACCCAAACCAGCGCCACTTGCACTGTAGCGTACATTCCAATGACCCCAAACCAGCGCCACTTGCACTGTAGCGTGCATCCCAATGTCCCCAAACTAGGGCCACTTGCATGGCAGCGTGCATACCAAAGACCCCAAAATAGCGCCACTTGCACTGCAGCGTGCAGTCCAATGACCCCAAACCAGCATTCGGGAGGACGACGGTTCAATCCCGCGTCCGGCCATCCTGATTTAGGTTTTTCGTGATTTCCCTAAATCACTCCAGGCAAATGTCGGGATGGTTCCTCTCAAAGGGCACGGCCGACTTCCCATCCTTCCCTAATCCGATGAGACCGATGACCACACTGTCTGGTCTCCTTCCCCAAAACAACCAACCAACCAACCAACCCCAAACCAGCGCCACTTCCACTATAGCGAGCATTCCAATGACCCTATCCAGCGCCACTTGCACTGTTGCGTGCATTCCAATGACCCCAAACCAGCGCCACTTGCACTGGAGCGTGCATTCCAATGACCGAAAATCAGCGCCACTTGCACTGTAGCGTGCATTCCAATGACCCAAAACTAGGGCCACTTGCACTATAGCGTTCATTCCAATGGCCCTAAACAAGCGCCACTTGCACTGCAGCGTGCATTCCAATGACCGAAAACCAGTGCCACTTGCACTGTATCGTGCATTCCAATGACCCCAAACCAGCAACACTTGCACTGTAACGTGCATTCCATTGACCCCAAACTAGCGCCACTTGCACTGTAGCGTGCATTCCAAAGACCCCAAACCGGCGCCACTTGGACTAAAGCGCTCATTCCAATGACCCCAAACCAGCGCCACTTACACTGTAGCGTGCATTCCATAGACCCCAAACGAGCGCCACTCTAACTATAGCGTGATTCCAATGACCCCAAACCAGTGCCACTTTCACTGTAGTGTGCATTCCAAAGACCCCAAACCAGCGGCACTTGCACTATAGCGTGCATTCCAATGACCCAAACCAGCGCCACTTGCACTGTAGCGTGCATTCCAATGACCGAAATTCAGCGCCACTTGCACTGTAGCGTGCATACCAATGACCCCAAACTAGGGCCACTTGCACTATGGCGTGCAATCCAATGACCCCAAACCAGCGCCACTTGCACTATAGCCTTCATTCCAATGGCCCTAAACCAGCGCCACTTGCGCTGCAGCATGCATTCCAATGATTCCAAACTAGCACCACTTGCACTGTAGCGTGCATTCCAATGACCCAAACCAGCGCCACTTGCACTATGGCGAGCATTCCAATGACCCAAACCAGCGCCACTTGCACTGTAGCGTGCATTCCAATGACCCCAAACCAGCGCCACTTGCCCTATAGCGTTCATTCCAATGACGCCCAACAACCGCCCTTCACGGCAGTGTGCAATCCAAAGCCCCAAACCAGCGCCACTTGCACTGCAGCGTGCATTCCAATGACTGAAAATCAGCGCCACTTGCACTGTAGCGTGCATTCCAATTACCCCAAACTAGGGCCACTTGCACTATGGCGTGCATTCCAATGACCCCAAACCAGCGCCACTTGCACTGTAGCGTGCATTCCAATGACCGAAATTCAGCGCCACTTGCACTGTAGCGTGCATACCAATGACCCCAAACTAGGGCCACTTGCACTATGGCGTGCAATCCAATGACCCCAAACCAGCGCCACTTGCACTATAGCCTTCATTCCAATGGCCCTAAACCAGCGCCACTTGCACTGCAGCGTGCATTCCAATGACCCCCAACTAGCACCACTTGCACTGTAGCGTGCATTCCAATGACCCAAATCAGCGCCACTTGCACTATAGCGTGCATTCCAATGACCCAAACCAGCGCCACTTGCACTATAGCGTGCATTCCAATGACCCCTAACCAGCAACACTTGCACTGTAGCGTTCATTCCATTGACCCCAAACTAGCGCCACTTGCACTGCAGCGTGCATTCCAATGACCCAAACCAGCAACACTTGCACTATAGCGTGCATTCCAATGACCCAAACCAGCGCCACTTGCACTATAGCGTGCATTCCAATGACCCCTAACCAGCAACACTTGCACTGTAGTGTGCATTCCATTGACCCCAAACTAGCGCCACTTGCACTGCAGCGTGCATTCCAATGACCCAAACCAGCACCACTTGCACTATAGCGTCCATTCCAATGATCCCTAACCAGCGCCACTTGCACTATAGTGTTCATTCCAATGACCCCCAACCAGAGCCACTTGCCCTGTAGCGTGCATTCCAATGACCACAAACCAGCCCCACTTGCACTATTGCGTTCATGCCAATGACCACAGACCAGCGCCACTTGCACTGTCGTGTGCATTCAATGTCCCCAAACTGGGGCCTCTTGTACTGTAGTGTGCATTCCAATGACCCCAAACCAGCGCCACTTGGACTACAGCGTGCATTCCAATGACACAAACCAGCGCCACTTGAACTTTAGTGTGCAGTCCAAAGACCCCAAACCAGCGCCACTTGCACAGTAGTGTGCATTCAATGACCCCAAACTAGCGCCACTTGCGCTATACTGTGCTTCCCAATGACGCCAAACCAGCGCCACTTGCACTGTAGCGTGCATTCCAATGACCCCAAACCAGCGCCACTTGACCTGTAGCGTGCATTCCAAAGACCCCAAACCAGCGCCACTTGCTCTATAGCGTGATTCCAATGACCCGAAACCAGCGCCACTTTCACTGTAGTGTACATTCCAAAAACCCCAAACCAGCGCCAACTGCACTATAGCGTGCATTCCAATGACCCCAGACCAGCGCCACTTGCGCTGTACCGTGCTTTCCAATGACGCCAAACCAGCGCCACTTGCACTGTAGCATGAATTCTAATGACCCCAAACCAGCGTCACTTGCACTGTAGCGTGCATTCCATAGACCCCAAACAAGTGCCACTTTCACTATAGCGTGATTCCAATGACCCCAGTCCAGCGCCACTTTCACTGTAGTGTGCATTCCAAAGACCCCAAACCAGCGCCACTTGCACTATAGCGTCCAATCCAATGACCCCAAACTAGGGCCACTTGCACTGTAGCGTGCATTCCAATGACCCCAAACCAGTGCCACTTGCACTATAGCGTGCATTCCAATGACCCTAACGAGCGCCACTTGCACTGTTGCGTTTATTCCAATGACCGCAAACCAGCGCCACTTGCACTATAGCGTTCATTCCAACAACCCCATACAACCGCCACTTGCACTGCAGCGTGCATGCCAAAGCCCCAAACCAGCGCCACTTGAACTTTAGCGTGCAATCCAATGACCCCAAACTAGGGCCACTTGCACTGTAGCGTGCATTCCAATGACCCCAAACCAGTGCCACTTGCACTATAGCGTGCATTCCAATGACCCAAACCAGCGCCACGTGCACTATAGCGTGCATTCCAATGACCCAAACCAGCGCCACTTAAACTGTAGTGTGCATTCCAATGACCCCTAACCAGCAACACTTGCACTGTAGCGTGCATTCCATTGACCCCAAACTAGCGCCACTTGCACTGCAGCGTGGTTTCCAATAAACGAAAACCAGCGCCACTTTCACTGCAGCGTGCATTCCAATGACCCCAAACCAGCGCCACTTACACTCTAGCATGCATTGCAATGACCCCAAACCAGCGCCACTTGCACTGCAGCGTGCATTCCAATGACCCAAACCAGCGCCACTTGCACTACAGCGTTCGTTCCAATGGCCCTAAACCAGCGTCACTTGCACTGCGGCGTGCATTCCAATGACCGAAAACCAGTGCCACTTGCACTGTAGCGTGCATACCAATGACCCAAATCAGCGCCACTTGCACACTAGCGTGCATTCCAATGACCCAAACCAGCGCCACTTAAACTGTAGCGTGCATTCCAATGACCCCTACCCAGCAACACTTGCACTGTAGCGTGCGTTCCATTGACTCCAAACCAGCGCCACATGCACTATAGCGTGCATCCCAATGACCCCTACCCAGCAACACTTGCACTGCAGCGTGCATTCCAATGACGGAAAATCAGCGCCACTTGCACTATAGCGTTCATTCCAATGGCACTAAACCAGCGCCACTTGCACTGTAGCGTGCATTCCAATGACCCCAAACCAGCGCCACTTGACCTGTAGCATGCATTCCAAAGACCCCAAACCAGCGCCACTTGCTCTATAGCGTGATTCCAATGACCCTAAACCAGCGCCACTTTTACTGCAGTGTGCAATCCAAAGACCCCAAACCAACGCCACTTGCACTATAGTGTGCATTCCAATGACCCAAATCAGCGCCACTTGCGCTATACCGTGCTTTTCAATGACGCCAAACCAGCGCCACTTGCACTGTTGCGTGTATTCCGATGACCCCAAACCAGCGCCACTTGCACTGTAGCTTGCATTCCAATGACCCCAAACTAGCGCCACTTGCACTGTAGGGTGCATTCCAATGACCGCAAACCAGCGCCACTTGCACTATAGCGTGATTCCAATGACCCCAAACCAGCGCCACTTTCACTGTAGTGTGCATTCCAAAGACCCCAAACCATTGCCACTTGCACTATAGCGTGCATTCCAAAGACCCCAAACCAGCGCCACTTGCACTATAGCGTGCATTCCAATGACCGAAACCAGCGCAACTTTCACTGTAGTGTGCATTCTAAAGACCCCAAACCAACGCCACTTGCACTGTAGCATGCATTCCAGTGACCCCAAACTTGCGCCACTTGCACTGCAGCTTGCATTCCAATGACTCCAAACCAGCGCCACTTTCACTGTGGCATACATTCCAATGACTCCAAACCAGCGACACTTGCACTATAGCGTGCATTCCAATGACCCAAAGCAGCGCCACTTGCACTGTAGTGTGCATTCCAAAGACCCCAAACCAGCGCCACATCCACTATAGCGTGATTACAATGACCCCAAACCAGCGCCACTTTCACTGTAGTGTGCATTCCAAAGATCCCAAACCAGCGCCACTTGCACTATAGCGTGCATTCCAATGACCCAACCCAGCGCCACTTGCACTATAGTGTGCATTCCAATGACCCAAACCAGCGCCACTTGCACTCTAGCGTGATTCCAATGACCCCAAACCAGCGCCTCTTTCACTGTAGTGTGCATTCCAAAGACCCCAAACCAACGCCACTTGCACTATAGTGTGCATTCCAATGACCCAAACCAGTGCCACTCGCCACTTGCACTATAGCGTGATTCCAATGACCCCAAACCAGCGCTACTTTCACTGTAGTGTGCATTCCAAAGACCCCAAACCAGCACCACTTGCACCTTGGTGTGCATTCCAATGATCCCAAACCAGCGCCACTTGCGCTATACCGTGCTTTCCAATGACGCCAAACCAGCGCTACTTGCACTGTAGCGTGCATTGCAGTGACCTTAAACCAGCGCCACTTGCACTGTAGCATGCATTCCAATGACCCCAAACCAGCGCCACTTGCACTGCAGCGTGCATTCCAATGACCGAGAAGCAGCGCCACATACACTGTAGTATGCATTCCAATTAACCCAAACCAGCGCCACTTGCAACTTTATTGGTGTCAAGCGAACTCGCTGCAAGGCTGATGAGAGCTGCCCCTTCCTCGGTGCCAGTGTGGTGGCTGTATGTTGGTTAGAAGGAGGCCATTCGACGACCTGCAACCAACCTCTCTGTTTGCTAGACACACTGGATCTACACCTTGGATTATGGTCTAAGGTGCGATTTCGGATGATTGCAGGAGCACCCTCGGGGTTATCCCATTCATCCTGACTGAAATTTGTGTGCGCCCACATACCGCTGTTGTAACCCAACATATCCTGCCGAGTGTCGACATGTCTCCTTGGCTTGCTCGGACACCAGATCTATCTGCAATCGAACACATATGGGACGTCTTTAGACGACAACTTCAGCGCCATGCACAGCAGTCCTCCATCCGGCACACGTACAACAAAATTCATGTACGTTTCCATGCTTGCAGTCAACATTCTGGCGGTTACACCGGTTATTAATGTACCAACATTTCACATTTGTAATGGCTATCTCACGAAATTTCATTACTCTGCATTAATTATTTTTTGACGCTGCGATCTTTTTTTTCGTAAGTGTATGTGCAGGATCTTTCACAGTCTTTTCATCAAAAGTCTAATGGTGATAGTAATGTCATGGGGAACTACTTTTGTCAGAGAAAAAATGTTCTCTGACGCTTTCCGGCGCAACGAGAAATTTGTTGTAACTGGTTGTGTCTCTAAGTATTTGTCGGGCATTGGCACTTTGTAATGAGTGTACACAATTTAGTAGGCCAAGAACAATTAACGTTCCTGATTCGCTTCTAAAATAGCTTTCTCCGCTTAGAGACACCTAGTCTTAAGGTTGTCAAGTTGAATACCATTATGTCAGTTTGCTGTGGTAGGCAGTACGCAGCAGACCTCGCTAATAGACCTTGCTAATTCGGTGAAATCTCGTAGTCCCAGGGCGGCGAATGCTAAAACGACACCTGGTGTCGCCAAGAAGCATCACCAAACATTGTGTGTTTAACAAAAGTTGTTCCCCATGATATCATCTGTCACCCACAGACATTTGATGCAAAGACTATATGTACAGCAGGGTGTCGCAGGATGGGTGGTTGCCGGCTGGGTTGGCCGAGCGGTTCTAGGCGCTACAGTCTGTAACCTCGCGACCGCTACGGTCGCAGGTTTGAATCCTGCCTCGGGCATGGATGTGTGTGATGTCCTTAGGTTAGTTAGGTTTAAGTAGAAGTTCTAGGGGACTGATGACCTCCGAAGTTAAGTCCCATAGTGCTCAGAGCCATTCGAACCATTTTTTGATAAGTGGTTAATAATCCTGGACAATAAAGGAACGCTCGTTCGAAATAAACATGTCTGATAAAATGGGATCTGTGGTGCGTACCTCAAGAGGATGAGCACTTGTTCATCTTCAGTACTGCGAAACACATCTTTTCTACTGTACAAGTGCTTTTAGTTTTTAAGGTAAGCATTTTAGAGCCGAAGTTTTCTGGACATTTTTTCCTTATTTTCATCCATCGTACCAATTAACCCTGCAGTAGAAGGGATTTGTTTCATAGTGTCGAAGATGAAGAAGCGCTCATAACTCTTAAGGTATGCTTGTTAGCGGCCATTTTTATTAAACTTTTTGGTTTCGGGTGACCGTTTCTCTCGTATCGCTGAATACTGACTGTTGCTCCTGCGACACCTTACATGCCATGTATTTTTGTACTCGTGAAATCACATTCAAACTCACTCTAAGCAGAAGTGTAACATCGGTTATTTCAGGACTTCTGCGTATGTTTTCCTTAAGTTGGCCTACCACTGTAGTGTTATTTTCCTTCTCTTTTCTTTAAAATATTCTCACTGATAAAAACCACAAGCAGAGTTTACCCACTCTGCGTTCTTCCGCTTTGCCGGCTGTTCAACTGCTTGTACTGCTCTCGCGTGTGTAGCCACCAACAGCCGTTGACGAAATACGATATTTCGACACAGCACTAAGCCATCTTCTTCAGGTCATATCTGTAGAATGAACACATTTGCTTCATTGCGCTTCTTTTATTCTCTTATCGATCCTCGCCCCTTCCTCTACTGTTCTGCTACACATAGCGTCGGGTGAAGTGGGGTGGGAGGAGGGGGGATGGGGGTCGGAATCGCCCGCTTCTGGACACCATCTGCGGCCCCTCACTGCTTCCATTGCCTCTGGTGTGCCCGTAGAGTGCGGAAGTCGCTCTCTGCCGAATCTGGACTCCAGCTGCCTGAACGCGGCGCCTAGGCTGCACTGAGTATGAAGCCACTGTGTCTGTCGATCAGGCCGCCAGCCAATCATATCTCTATAACCTTCTTTCAACACTATCCCAAAAGATATGTAAGTACGCTGTTTAGGTTTTTATGTTGGTAACGCCACGTAGCGCTCTATATGAAAATCACTGACTGTGCTGTGTGAAGTATGTGGCTCGTTGGCATTGTTGGAACAGTCGCTACTGTAGTGTTGGGCAGTTGGCTGTTAACAGCACATAGTGTTGAGCAGTTGGAGGTGAACTGCCAGCAGTGTTGGATGTGGGGAGAGAGATGGCGGAGTTTTGAGAGCGGATAATCTGGACGGATGTCCATCAGAGACAGTAAATTTGTAAGACTGGATATCATGAACTGATTTTATATATATATATATATATATATATATATATATATATATATATATATTATATATTGACTTTTGAACACTATTAAGGTAAATACATTGTTTGTTCTCTATCAAAATCTTTCATTTGCTAACTATGCCTATCAGTAGTTAGTGCCTTCAGTAGTTTGAATCTTTTACATAGCTGGCAGTAGTGGTGCACACTGTATTGCAGTAGTTTGAGTAACGAAGATTTTTGTAAGGTAAGTGATTTGTGAAAGGTATAGGTTAATGTTAGTCAGGGCCATTCTTTTGTAGGGATTTTTAAAAGTCAGATTGCGTTGCGCTAAAAATATTGTGTGTCAATTTAGTGTTGATCAGAATAGGTAAAGAGCGAAATGTCTGAGTACATTCAGTTCTGCTCAGCTGTTTGAAAATCAAATAAATGTAAGAGGTTTATCAGCACAGTCATTCATAAATTTTTCTAAGGGGACATTTCATATGGCGACCCTGCCAGGATTCCACATTGGATATCGCCCAATGACAAAATATCATGTCTAGTGAACAATTACACCCGGCTGCACACCCAAGACTAACAGCGAATAAATAAATTAACAAATAAAATAATTATAAACTCAGTATTTTTTATTTTGACAGTGTACACTGAGCTAATATCTAGTACTTCTACTCAAAGGTTCCTCACTCAAGAAAAGTTGTTCAAAGCTGTCCATGAATATTCCAGCCGGCTAAATGGGGGTAATTCAACAGTTCATACAGAGTCCCTTGGAAGTGGAAACAGTTTTATTCTAAACACGTCCGAGTGGCCAATCTCAGCTCATCCAGTTCGACAGGCTTTTCATCAGATCTGTACAGCAACTCTGTCAGAATATCAATGCATTTCTCACTGGTACGTTGGAAAAAAACAGCAGCCATCAAGAATACCAACATAGCACTGTGCGAGATGGGTAAATATTTTATTTATTAAGCTCACAGTGTTTGAAGTACCAAGATTTGGTTTGAATTTTATCTTACTTTTAATTAAAGTGTCCGAGTTGCTTGGCAGTTTGTAGGATTGAGCTGTGAATGAAGATACAATGGCACGCAGGGGTACACATTGCTCGTATACTGTTAATTCTTGCAGAAGTATATATTCCGATTTTGAGGCAAAGCTATTAACTAGCATGGACCCAGTGCCTCCAAGACTTTATGGGCTTCCACGACTCCACATTCAAACAGTACCCATTCGTCCTGTTCCATCCCATTCACGGCTGGAAACAAAACTGAACATTTTAATTAAAGTAAGACAAAATGCAAATCAAAGTATGATATTTCAGAGTGAGGTGTTTCCAGTAAATAAAACAAAACTATTGTTTAATTCTGCTTTTTCGAGGTATTAAATCAGTTTGGTCTTCAGAAAGGAGAAGTGACGAAGACCTTCACAGAATCGGTGAAGAAAAACATATGGAGATTATTGACAAGAAGAAGGGACAAGATGACGTGACATGTGTTAAAGACGTCAGGGAATAGCTTCCACGGTATTAGAGGAATCTGTAGAGGATAAAAACTGTAGGGACAGGCGAGGTTGAACTATACTGAGGTGAAAAACGTCATGGGATATCTCCTAATATCGTGTCGGACCTCCTTTTCTCTGGTATAGTGCAGCAACTCAACTTGGCGTAGACTCAACAAGCCGTTGGAAGTCCCTGCAGAAATGTTGAGCCATGCTGCCTCCGTACCCGTCCATAATTACGAAAGCGTTGCCGGTGCAGAATTCTGTGTACGTACTGATCTCTCGATTCGTTTTTCTTTCTGTCTTTCTTTCACTGGTGCCATGTCCCGCGCTGACGCAGGGTCGGCATTGTTAGGAACGGATTTGGCAAGGTTAGTGGAAAGGGTGGCCGGATGTCCTTCCTGCTGCCATCCCGTACCCCCCCCCCCCTCCTCGTGACGGAATTAGTGTAACCCTCCTGTCTGCGGCTAGTGTAATTGGAATAGTGCGAACGTGTTCAGGTGTCTGTGTTGGTTCAAATGGCTCTGAGCACTATGGGACTTAACATCTATGGTCATCAGTCCCCTAGAACTTAGAACTACTTAAACCTAACTAACCTAAGGACATCACACAACACCCAGCCATCACGAGGCAGAGAAAATCCCTGACCCCGCCGGGAATCGAACCCGGGAACCCGGGCGTGGGAAGCGAGAACGCTTCCGCACGACAGGTGTCTGTGTCTGCGAGTCGTGTGACTGAGGCGGAACGTGGGGACCAGTCCAGTATTCACCTATCGGGATGTGGAAAACCGCCTAAAAACCACATCCAGGCTGGCCGGCACACCGACCGACGTCGGTAATCCGCTGGGCGGATTCGATCTGGGGCCGGTGCGCCTACCCGAATCCAGGAAGCGGCGCATTAGCGCTCTCGGCTAACCTGGCCGGTGTACTGATCTCTTGATTATGTGATTATGTACCATAAATGTTCGATGTGAGACATGTCGGGTGATTTGGATGGCCAAATGGGTTGCTCGACTTGTCCAGAACGTTCTTCAAACCAATTGCAAACAGTTGTGGCCCGGTGACATGGCGCATTATCGCCCATAAAAAATTCATCGTTAACAAACGGTGTCCAAGTAACTGAACATAATCATTTCCAGCCAATGATCGGTTCAGATGGATCAAAGGACCCAGTCCGTTCCATGTTAACACAGCCCTCACCATTACGGAGCCACCACCAGTTTGCACAGTGCCTTGTTGACAACTTGGGTCATTGGCTTCGTGGGATCTAGAACCGTAAAAACAGCTCTTACCAACTGACAGTGCCACTATTTTCCAGTCGTCTAGGCTCCAACTGATATGATCACGAGCACAGGAGAGAAGCTGTAGGACAATCCATGTGTCAGTCTTCTGCTGTCAAATCTCATTAACCCAAATTACGCCGCACTGTCCTAACGGGCTGTCCGCAGCTCGTGGTCTCGCGGTCGCGTTCTCGCTTCCCGAGCACGGGGTCCCGGCTTCGATTCCCGGCGGGGTCAGGGATTTTCACCTACCTCGAGGTGACTGGGTGTTTGTGTTGTCCTTACCGTTTCATCATTATTCATGAAAGTGGAGAGATTGGGCTGAGCAAAGGTTGGGAATTTCATCATCATGTCCTAACGGATACTTTCTTCGCAGTCCCACATTGAATTCTGCTGTTATTTCACGCAGTGTTGCTTGTCTGTTAACACTGATAACTCGACGCAAACGCCGCTGCTCTCGGTCGTTACTCGAAGGCCGTCGGCCACTGCGTTGTCCGTGGTGAGAGGTAATGCGTGAAATCAGGTATTCTCGGCACATTCTTGACACTGTGGATCACGAAATAATGAATTCCATAACGATTAGCGAAATGAAATATTCCATGCGTCTAGCTCTAACTATCACTCCGCGTTCAAAGTCTAATAATTCCGACCGTGCGGCTGTAATCACGTCGGAAACTTTCCACACGAATCACCTGAGTATAAATGACAGCTCCGCCAATATAACGCCGTTCTATACCTTGTGTATGCGGTACTACCGTCATCTTTATATGTGTATATTGCTATACTGCCACTTCTGTCACCTCAGTGCAGAGCCAACAAACAGTTAATGTAGGATAAAAGTGCTCTTCTGATGTAAGGGAATTGTCTCAAAAGAGATATTCGTAGCGGACTGTGGTTAACCAATTACACTACTGGCCATTAAAATTGCTACACCAAGGAGAAATGCACATAATAAACGGGTATTCATTGGACTAATATATTATACTAGAACTGACATTTGATTACATTTTCACGCAGTTTCGGCGCATAGATCCTAAGAAATCAGTATCCAGAACAACCACCTCTGGCCGCAATAACGGCCTATATACGCCTGGGCATTGAGTCAAACAGAGCTTGGATGGTGTGTACAGGTACAGCTGCCCATGCAGCTTCAACACGATACTACAGTTCATCAAGAGTAGTGACTGGTGTATTGTGACGAGCCAGTTGGTCGGCCACCATTGACCAGACGTTTTCAGTTGGTGAGAGATCTGGAGATTGTGCTGGCCAGGGCAGCAGTCGAACATTTTCTGTATCCAGAAAGGCTCGTACAGGACCTGCATCATGCGGCCGTGTATTATGCTGCTGAAATGTAGGGTTTCGCAGGGATCGAATGAAGGGTAGAGCCATGGGTCGCAACACATCTGAAATGTGACGTCCACTGTTCAAAGTGCCGTCAATGCGGACAAGAGCTGACCGAGACGCGTAACCAATGGCGCCCCATACCATCACGCCGGGTGATACGCCAGTATGGCAATGACGAATACACGCTTCCAACGTGCGTTCACCGCGATGTCGCCAAACACGGATGCGACCATCATGATGCTGTAAACAGAACCTGGATTCATCCGAAAAAATGACGTTTTGCCATACGTGCACACAGGTTCGTCGTTGAGTACACCATCGCAGGCGCTCCTGTCTGTGATCCAGCGTCAAGGTTAAAAGCAGATATGGTCTCAGAGATGATAATCCATGCTGCCGCAAACGTCGTCGAACTGTTCGTACAGATGGTTGTTGTCTTGCAAACGTCTCCATCTGTTGACTCAGGGATCGAGACGTGGCTGCACGATCCGTTACAGCCATGCGGATAGGATGCCTGTTATCTCGACTGCTACTGATACGAGGCCCTTGGGATCCAGCACGGCGTTCCGTATTACCCTCCTGAACCCACCGATTCCATATTCTGCTAACAGTCATTGGATCTCGACCAACGCAAGCAGCAATGTCGCGATACGATAAACCGCAATGGCGATAGGCTACAATCCGACCTTTATCAAAGACGGAAACGTGATGTTACGCATTTCTCCTCCTTACACGAGGCATCACAACAACGTTTCACCAGGCAACGCCGGTCAACTGCTGTTTGTGTATGAGAAATCGGTTGGAAACTTTCCTCATGTCAGCACGTTGTAGGTGTCGCCACCGGCGCCAACCTTGTGTGAATGCTCTGAAAAGCTAGTCATTTGCGTATCACAGCATCTTCTTTCTATCGGTTAAATTTCGCGTCTGTAGCACGTCATCTTCGTGGTGTAGCAGTTTTAATGTCCAGTAGCGTAGAAGAGTGATGGCTCAAAAAATATGTTTGTGACTACCGCTAGTACACTATAGAGACATGGCAGCGAGTGCCCTATACCTTATCGGAGTGGGCTCTCGGCTGTGGCCCGGCGTTGCTTAAGAGATTGCAGCAGGCGGCACGTGTGTTGCGTGCCAGCGTTTCGGCCTGACGCACGTCCTCAGGCGTCCGCACCTGCGAGCCCATCACACGGGCCGGCCAGATCCCTCCGCCGTCCGCCCCGGGCGTATGTAATTCAGAGTGCTTCTTTGAAGGCAACCCTTCCCCTTCTTTTCCCGGCGAAGAAAAAGGGGCGGAAAAAAAGGGAAGGGACGCGCGCGCGCCGTGCGCTGTGCAGGCCCAAATCAAATCCTAAACTTTATTGAGAGCGCGCCCGACGTATTCAGCGGCGGCGACCTGCCGTGAATGCAGTAATATTTGGCGACGCGGCGCGGCCTAGCTCGGAGCGGTGAATGCGGCTGGCTGGCGGTCTCTCTCCCTCTCTCTCTCTCCTGCCTGATGAGATTGGGCGGCCGGCCCTCTTTCGCTTCTTGGCGACAAATTAAAAGCAGTCCCCTGCCGGCTCTTCATTATTAGTTGAATCCGCGTGCGCCTTTAAACACCTCCCTCAGGATGCGCCCGTTGCGGAAACTACTGGCGCAGCAATTAAAAAGTTTACCTCACCGTGTATCTCCGGTGAGCTGTATGTCTCGCTGGATGGGTGTGGAGTGGAAGGGATGGTGGGGGGGGGGGGGGGGGAGGGTGGTTGAGGAGAGTGTTGCTAAACCAAATATTACTCGCAAAGCTGTGGCGTATGCATATGCAGAGATCACCACGGAATTAGAAAGCAGCCGTGCTCGTAGTACTGAAATATCTGTGGTGATGGGAGGCAGACGTACACCAGAATTCAGAGCTACATATTAAAGTGCGTTCACACTATGCAACACAATCTCACACGGTGGTTTCGCGACATAAGTCGCGCATTGTATAACGTCGTCCCACCCCCCCCCCCTCCACCCCACCCCCCCTCCGCAAAACGTGTTGCGGGATGATGTTTCGGGACTAGGTAGACCCCAATCGGTGTTTGAACGGAGGGGGGGGGGGGGGGCGAGTGGTCGTAGAACCTCGTTTCTCTCGTTTCATTTGAATTAAACGCCGTTACTCGTACCAATGAATCAGGAGGAAAATATCCACCTCATTAAATTGTACAAAAACTGTTCGCTATTGAGGGATTCCAAAGAAAAAGCCCATCATAATCAGGCGAAAAAACTAGAATGATTAGAAGTAAATGAACGTGAATCTTCAGCGTCCGGTCTCAAATCTGAAATTTTAAAGAATGGAGAGTTTCAACCGAAAATGCAAATTACTGTAACTAGCCACACTTTATATTATATTTCCTATCACGCATTTCTGAGCATCGCGTTTATCTCCATCATTAAGTGGATTTATGTCTGTTTATTGCTGTGGCTCAGTCTGCTTGAATGCATCTCCTCGTGCCCCCTCCGACCCCCACCTTTTGTCAGTCCACCACTTTCTCCCCCTCTCCCTCGCCTCTCCCTCTCTTCATCTCACCCTGCCACCTCTCTCTGTCCATCTCCTCCTGCCCGTTTTCTGTGTCCACTTCCTCCCACTCTTCTGTCGATCTCTTCCTCCTCTCTCTGACCATGAGCGTTGTTTGTTGTAATTGCAAATTCAGATTCCGTAGTACTGTTCTACTCATAAACCAGTAAGCCATCAATCCAAATTTTCTGTTTCCTAAGTTTCACTACGGTATATTTCTATATATTAAAAATTATTTATTCTGTATTGATCTAAACGTTTATTACAGTAACTTTTAAAATTTGAAGTAAATCGGAAAGGTACATTTTGAAATGTTTGGTAACAATATTTTCCCTTCATATGTTACATGTATTATAACATGTATATTATGTGTATTAAAATATGCATTTATTAAAGAATTAAGCATTTAAAACCACTCTCGTATTAAAATTCAACATTGTGTCAAAATATCAGAAATATCACTCAACAACTTTGGAAGGTTTAATGGTTATTAACAAACTTAACTTTACATTTTTATACCGTTATATATATATATATATATATATATAGTCCTGGAAATGGAAAAAAGAACGCATTGACACCGGTGTGTCAGACCCACCATACTTGCTCCGGACACTGCGAGAGGGCTGTACAAGCAATGATCACACGCACGGCACAGCGGACACACCAGGAACCGCGGTGTTGGCCGTCGAATGGCGCTAGCTGCGCAGCATTTGTGCACCGCCGCCGTCAATGTCAGCCAGTTTGCCGTGGCATACGGAGCTCCATCGCAGTCTTTAACACTGGTAGCATGCCGCGACAGCGTGGACGTGAACCGTATGTGCAGTTGACGGACTTTGAGCGCGGGCGTATAGTGGGCATGCGGGAGGCCGGGTGGACGTACCACCGAATTGATCAACACGTGGGGCGTGAGGTCTCCACAGTACATCGATGTTGTCGCCAGTGGTCGGCGGAAGGTGCACGTGCCCGTCGACCTGGGACCGGACCGCAGCGACGCACGGATGCACGCCAAGACCGTAGGATACTACGCAGTGCCGTAGGGGACCGCACCGCCACTTCCCAGCAAATTAGGGACACTGTTGCTCCTGGGGTATCGGCGAGGACCATTCGCAACCGTCTCCATGAAGCTGGGCTACGGTCCCGCACACCGTTAGGCCGTCTGCCGCTCACGCCCCAACATCGTGCAGCCCGCCTCCAGTGGTGTCGCGACAGGCGTGAATGGAGGGACGAATGGAGACGTGTCGTCTTCAGCGATGAGAGTCGCTTCTGCCTTGGTGCCAATGATGGTCGTATGCGTGTTTGGCGCCGTGCAGGTGAGCGCCACAATCAGGACTGCATACGACCGAGGCACACAGGGCCAACACCCGGCATCATGGTGTGGGGAGCGATCTCCTACACTGGCCGTACACCACTGGTGATCGTCGAGGGGACACTGAATAGTGCACGGTACATCCAAACCGTCATCGAAGCTATCGATCTGCCATTCCTAGACCGGCAAGGGAACTTGCTGTTCCAACAGGACAATGCACGTCCGCATGTCTCCCGTTCCACCCAACGTGCTCTAGAAGGTGTAAGTCAACTACCCTGGCCAGCAAGATCTCCGGATCTGTCCCCCATTGAGCATGTTTGGGACTGGATGAAGCGTCGTCTCACGCGGTCTGCACGTCCAGCACGAACGCTGGTCCAACTGAGGCGCCAGGTGGAAATGGCATGGCAAGCCGTTCCACAGGACTACATCCAGCATCTCTACGATCGTCTCCATGGGAGAATAGCAGCCTGCATTGCTGCGAAAGGTGGATATACACCGTACTAGTGCCGTCATTGTGCATGCTCTGTTGCCTGTGTCTATGTGCCTGTGGTTCTGTCAGTGTGATCATGTGATGTATCTGACCCCAGGTATGTGTCAATAAAGTTTCCCCTTCCTGGGACAATGAATTCACGGTGTTCTTATTTCTATTTCCAGGAGTATATATATATATATATATATATATATATATATATATATATATATATACATATATATATATAATATTATTATTCACGTTTGGGCCCTACTGGACCACGCGAAGTACAATCACGGGGCATTCAGTTATTTTCTTTTAGACTTTCTCTCTGCCCAAATTGTTTTCATTCTCTCGGAATGAGCTCTTTTCCTTTCATCAGACCATGTGGTTCCAGTTTTCTTTGGTTTTTCAGTCATGAATTTTTTTGCCTAGATAAATTTCTGTCTTGAATTTCATCTTGTTTTATATCTGCCTCTTTCATGTCCTCTTTTATAGCAGCAATCCATTTTATTGTCTCAAATTTAGCTTTACTTCGATTTTCGTAGAATTCCACTACTTGTTTAGTTAGTCTGGTAGAATCCATTCTTTTAATATGCCCATAAAATTTTAATCTGCGTTTTTTCATATCCGAATATATGCTGGTGTATTGTTTAATTTCACTATTTGCTCTTAGCCTGTATGTTCCTTCTTCAGTATATTTTGGACCTAGAATTTTTCTGATTACTTTTCTTTCTCTTTTTTGGATTTCTTGAATGTCCTTTTTTCTGTTTAAAATTAGCGTTTCAGCCCCATAAAGGCACTCTGGTTTTATGACCGTGTTGTAATGTCTCAATTTAGAGTACCTCAAGAGACATTTTTTGTTGTAGATGTCTTTTGTAAGTCTAAAAGCTGTCTCCATCTTTTGACAGCGAATTTCATTTCCAATTTTTTCTAGACCAGTCTCTGAGATTGTTTCACCTAAATATTTGAATTGCGAAACTCTTTTGATTTTTCCATACTTAGTTTCCAAAAGTTTGGGTGCCAGTTTGTTGCTAGTCATATACTGTGTTTTTTCAAATGAGATTTGGAGACCTACTCTTTCTGCTGTTTCTTTAAGAATTTCTATTTGTTTCTGAGCAATTTGGATGTCCTGCGTTAGAATAACCAAGTCGTCTGCAAAAGCCAAACAGTCTATTCGAATATTTGTTCGTCCTAATTTCACTGGTTGGTCAATTTTGAACTCCAATTTTCGTTCGCGCCACTCTTATATTACTTTTTCTAGAACGCAGTTAAATAGCAACGGAGAGAGTCCATCACCTTGCCTCACGCCTGTTTTTATTTCAAAGGATTCTGAAATTTCTCCTCTGAACTTTACTTTTGATTTTGTACCAGTTAGCGTGTCTCTGATAATTGCCGTGGTTTTAGGATCCAGGCCTTGTTCTTTCACAATTTGGAAAAGAGATTCACGATCCACTGAGTCATAAGCCTTTCTAAAATCTACAAAGGTACAAACTAGTTTTTTATTGTAAATTTTTTGATGTCTGAGAATTAGTTTGAGGACTAAAATCTGTTCTGGGCAAGATCTATTTGGCCTGAAACCTGCTTGATATTCGCCAATTTTCCATTCAAGTTGTTGTTGTGCTCGGTTCAGAAGACATTGAGAGAGGATTTTGTATGTGACTGGAAGAAGAGAAATTCCTCTGTAATTATTAACATCAGTTTTGTCTCCCTTCTTATGAAGTGGGTGAATCAAGGCGGTTTTCCATTCATCAGGAATTTTTTCAGTTTGCCAAATGTTTTGCATGATTGAAGTAATTTCTTTAACGGTTTTTGGACCAGCTGCCTTTAAAAGTTCTGCAACAATTCCATCTTCACCAGATGCTTTGTTGTTTTTCAACCTATGAATTTCTTTAATGATTTCCTCTTCATTTGGTGCAAGTGAAACTGGATTGCATTGTTGGGGAATTTTTGGTGGAAATTTTTCTGTGGGCTCGGGGCAATTTAGAAGATTCTTAAAATATTTAGAAAGTTCTTTGCAATTTTCTTGGTTGTTAAGAGCCAACTGTCCATTTTCCTTCTTGAAGCAAAGATTCTGGTGTTGGTACCCCTTTATTTTGGTTTTAAAAGTTTTATAAAAATTTCTGGTATTGTATTTCTGAAAATCTTCTTCAATTTCTAAGAGTTGACTATTCTCATATTGTCTTTTTGTTTGTCTAATTAGTTTTGAAGTGTCTTTTCTAGTTGTCAGGAATGTATCATATGTGTCTTCTGTCTTGTTGCTATTCCATGCTTTGAATGTCTCTTGTCTGGCTTTGATTGCATGATCACAGTTTTCATTCCACCAAGCATGTTTCTTGTGTTTTCGTAAAGGAATTTGATCTTGAGCTGTTTTGATAATCTTGTGTTTGAGTTGTTCCCAATTTTGTGCACTTGTTTTGTCAAATTCGTCTGCTAATAATGATGGTTGGATTTTACTGGTGTCAAATTTGGGGATTAATGGTGTCCTTTTGTTGAAATTTTGGGGTTTTAGCTTTAGTTTCACACGGGTTAAGTAATGGTCTGAGTCAATATTGGCGCCTTTACGAACTTGAACATTTAAAATTTCTTTGTGACATGGATACCAGATTGCAATATGGTCAATTTGGAATTCACCTATGTCCTTGTTAGGTGATCGCCATGTCTTTTGTTTTGAAGGTTTTTTCTTAAAATGACTTGACATAATTTTGAGATTGAAATTTCTGCAAAATTCTACCAGCCTCTTTCCATTTTGATTGGTCCATTTATGTGCAGGGAATTCACCGACCGTTTTTCTAAATTTTCTCTCTTTCCCTAACTGTGCATTAAAATCACCCATTAAAATCTTTACATAATTTTGAGGAATTTTGGAGACTGTATTCTCTAACACTTCCCATGACTTATTTACTTTTTCTGGATTTGTTTTATTCTCCTGGTTGATAGGCATGTGTGCGTTAATTAAACAGTACATTTTATTTGCACATTTCATGGAAATTGTCATTAGTCTGTTGTTTACTGGATTTACTTCGATTACGGAGCCAAGAATGTCTTGCGAAATTGCGAATGCAACACCCAGATGCGGAGTGTTTTTAAGAATTCTTTTGTCTGTTTTACTTTTAAACAATCGGTAGTTTCCAAAATCCATGGTATTCTCATCAGGCAACCTTGTTTCTTGCAGGGCTAAAATTTTGATATTTTGTTCTTTTAGTGTGTCTCCTAATTTATAGAGTTTTCCTGGTGTCAAGAGAGAGTTAATATTGATAGTTCCAAAAAATGTTTCGACCTTGGGCATGAGTCGGTCAAAAGACTTCGATTTCCTCTGGTTTGGGATATAGCGTTTCAGCCTAGTCTCCCCAGAATCCGATAGACTAGTTGCGCCACTGATGGCGGAGGATTTGTTACCACCTGGGGTAATTTTGTAATTACTAAAACGCTCCATAATAGTACTTAGAATCAAAGGGTTGAGCTCAGAAAAGCTCAGTGGTTAAGACTGGAGTGGTTAGTTCCAGAATTTGTATTACGGCCGCACCTCTGGTGAACAGACGCCGACCACAGTGCCGCTTGTTACAAGTCAGACGCAAGGTGGATTTATTGTATTATGTGCCTCTTCCGCTAGTTCCACCGTACCGAGATTCGTTCTCTCCGCCTTCACTACCGTTGAGGTCTTCGCTGTAACCCTAGCAAAGGGGCCCTGACAGAGTACTATCACCCGGGCCAGGTGAACTCTGGTTTTTTAAACGAGGTTGTTACTTCTCCCCCTCCTCCTTCCTCATCACTTGCATAATGAGGCCCCGGGCTTGGGACCGGTACAGCGGAGTTTTATATATATGCCAGATGGTTTTCCAGCAGGCATATAAAAACGCTTGAGTATTAGAATGCAATGTTACGTCAGTTTCAAAGCAATTCACGAAGAAATTTGAGATTTTTAAGACACGAACAATTATGTTTGTACTTATATAGGAAATGTTGATGTTTCTAATCGCAAATCTCCGAAAGTTTTTAATTGATTACCTCGTAATTTTGAAATAATGTTCTATGGCGTTTTTATTTACCTGTTTTTTAAACACATGTAATTTTTCTTCATATAGATTCAGATTTAGTTATTATTTTTGTTGTTGTTTTATTTATTATTTGTGTCAATGCGTGCGCGAGTCATTTAAAATATTATATAGAATTGGTTACTGTTGGCAGCCTTAATATTTTTATATCCTATTTTTATTTGTTACCTCTTAATTTGTCATCTATGCTTGGTTCAGTGAATAGTATGCAATGTAAATACGACTGGAAAAGAAACCTGTGACCACTGAAAGGGATGCACCTTTGTAGCACTGTTCGCCTACGTAATCAAGACGTTCACATAATTTTGAGCTTTATACTACTGGTATAATAGATAGTTTGTCTTCTGCTGCCAGCCAGTGCCACAGGCTATCTAAATGTCCCACATACGATATATCCCAGCGTCATTAACTGGTATAAATCCATTTGATGATGGCAGTTAATAGTCCAAAATCTTTAGTAGAAAATATAATGTAATATAATATGCGAAAATACAATTTAATAAATACCACAGGGTACAGATATCTGTATTTTCAGTTGATATTCATAATGGTCACGATGAACCCTAACGTAAAATGTTTGCATTTAAAATGAAAACCCTGCTGGGGTTGTACAGAAACGAAACGTCGAGAGGTATCAAAAGCAGGTTCATTGGATCACCTTTGAAAATTTGGTATTGCATATGCGTGCACTTATTACTACCTAATATTTAACAAAATACCTGCATATTCGTTATTATTAAACTTGTATTGTTTATAGGTAGTGAGAATGTATAGAATTAGAAAAGTTTCGTGCACAAATAGTTGGACTTTTTAAAGTATGAAGACAATCTGCACGTGCATACAACCCTAGACACAGCAATGTCATCGGGGAGAACGCGAATGCAGCAGCCAGAGCTAAGACAGAACACGCCGAGAAGGCTGTCTGGTATAAACTGACGGCTCACTCCTTTCGTTCCTGTTTAACATGGTGTTTTTGCTCTAGGCAGCCATCTTGCAATCAGCGTTGTGCAGCTGCCTTACTAGGCAACTCTTACATAGTGTGGTATCGTACAAAGGTCGCGTTGCCACACCAAAGTTGGCAATACTGATCAAAACCATAGAGAGTAGCCAGGGCTCGCTGCAATCCGCAACGTGTGGGAAGCGCTTCTGAAAAGCACGACTCCCCTCTCCACATATCAGTGTCCTCACACAGAGGTCAATATAGGGTCGAACTAACAGGAGCTAGCAGGACCTCAGCTATAGCAGTCAACATCATCGTGTAGGACAATGACAAGATTTCCGACCAACTGTATTCTGTAGATGCCACATTTTGTACTGCAAGAGAACAGTTTCTTAGTTAATGGATCAAGTTAATTAGTGGACCGAGTGATGCTTCGATAGCTAATGATAGGTGTAAATTATCAGTAACTCCTGTGGCAAAGAACTGTCTCAAAGTTAAGTAAACCATTTATGCATTTATGTAACAAAGTGAACTAATATTTCATGTGTTCTGGTTTGATATGCCACTTCACCGAGTAATCAAAGAACCCACAGTTGTGGCCGGACGAATGCAGTTTCGTCTGGACAAAACAAATAATACAAACGAAACTTTAAGAGCCGATTGACCAGCAAGTTGCACATGTCATACCTACTCAGCGGACACTAACTGTGAGTAAATAATCCCGAACATCCCACGAAGAACGCGCTAGGACATGGAGCATATCACAGGAGTTAATACTCAGCGTCTTTTCAGTCGTAGAACGTTCATACGCACTTTCACCAACTGCAATGTGCATAAGCGGGACAGAGAAGAAAATCAACTACATCAGTAATGGCTGCCCTCCGTGGTTTACTGCGAAGTACAATGTACGGTTCAATGTGGATATACTCATTTCTTCAACAATAGACTTACTTTATAAAAATGTGTCCTTTTATTCTGTTTCCAAGTCTCTTCCGGTAGTTGCTCGCATTCATTTGAGTACTCTTATGGTCCTTGGTTCAATATGACACTATTAGTCAAAGAGAATGAAGTTTCACATTAAACGTTGTTTCCTGACAACCCTTAAAATTGAATCTTTATGTTCGCTATCGGTAGAAACTCCCTGTTTTTTTTTTATTCACGTAACAATGTTGCACCTGCTGAAATATTCAGAAAGCATTAGAATGAAATAGACGCTGTTAATTTAAGACACAACCCTCATGCTTTACGTAAGACAGGTGCCATTTTGGGAGAAGGAAGAAAAGCTTTCTAGTTAGACCTTGGGTCTCCCTTTTCCTCCTTCCTCTTTTTCCTGGTTTTAACCAGTATCTTCACGGGGTCGGCATGTTAGTCTGAATTTGTGTTTGAGGGTGGCTGGATGCTCTTCCTATATCATCCTTACCCTCCCAGGACTGAATTTGTCTTCCCTATCTGTCTAGTTTTATCCCATGTGAAAGGGTAAGAACGTATTCGTAATGTTTGGGAATCGTGTAACTGAGACAGGACGTGGGCACCAGCCCGGTATTCACCTAGTTGTGTGTGAGAAGTGCCTGAAAACCACGTTCAGGCTGTTAGCACGCCAGCCCCCGTTGTTAACTCAACAGACAGTTTGATCCGGTAGCAGAACACCTTCTGAATCCCAAAGCGCCTTGCTAACGAACTCAGCTGCCTGTTGACAAACCTATCTCTCTGTTGACAAACTTGTATGAGTCTCTCTTCAAAAGTAATAGTGATATGTCTTGATCCGGTTGAGGCACAGTGAGAACACAGTCGAGATAAACAATGTATCAGTTTCATTAGTAAACTGATCAACCAAAAGCTTCTTTTCGGAGAAAAGTTAATCACGACAACAGTCTGTAGAGATACCTGCTAACCAGCGAATTTACAGAAGTGCGAACTTAGGCTGAAGGCCTGAATGACGGGGTGTCCAAGTCTGAGACTCACTTGGTAACGGAACAGTATACAGTCTAAGGTTCACTTGGTGGAAAACAGTGTGCGGAAATAACGTGGCTGGCGAACAGCACGGTGTCGTCAGAAGAGGTTTCCGAACGAGATTCTGACTGACGATGCAGTCGGTGCCCGGCCCAGAGCTCACCGGAGTCCGCCTTGGAGCGGCGTTGCGGCAACCTAAATAGCGAGGGCACGTAGACACACTAGAAGAACTATTTGTAATCACATGGCCGCCTCCTGCTGGCCTAGTCCGGTGCGTGATTGAAGTTCTGTCGTCTGCTGATGTAATCCCCTTCCCGGTTAGGCCACTCGCATAGCCCAGGTGCGAGAGTGGTTGCAGGTCTGCCTGGCGAACACTACAAATAATGCGTAAAAAAAAAGCTTTAGTTGTAACGTCTCCTTAGAAAAATTAATGAATTACTGTGCTGATAAACCTCTTACGTTATTTGATTTTCAGACAGCTAAGCAGAACTGAAAGTATTGAGACATTTCTCTCTGATCAACACTAAACTGACACACAATATTTTTTGCGCAACGCAATCTGACTTTCAATAATCCATACAAAAGAATGGCCCTGACTAACAATAACCTATACCTTTCATGAATCAATTACCTCACAAAAATCTTCGTTACTTGAACTACTGCAATACAGCGAGCTCCAATACTCCCAGCTAAATGAAAGATACTAACTACTGAAGGCACTAACTACTGATAGGCATAGTTAGCAAATGAAAGATTTTGATGGAGAACAGACAATGTATTTACCTTAATAATATTCAAAAGTCATCATATATATATCAGTTCATGACATCCAGTCTTACAAATTTACTCTTTCTGATGGACACACGTCCAGATCGTCCGCTCTCAAAATTCTGCCATCTCTCTCCCCACATCCACCACTGCTAACGGCTCACCTCCAACTGCGCAACGCTACACGCTGTTCACATCTAACTGCCCAACACTACAATAGCAAGAATTCCAACAGTGCAAACCAGCTACAGACTGCACACAGCACAGTCAGTGATTTTCATACAGAGCGCTACGTGGCGTCACCAACATAAAAACCTAAACAGCCTACCTACACAGTCACCGATATTTTATCGTTAACAAGCACTTTAACCATTACAGGAATAGACTGTCGTTGTGCATCTTTGTAAATAAACATTTGTATTGTAACCTCCCCAGAGAAATTTGAAGGACAATATTTAAATGTTAACGAGAACATAACCTAGTGTAACCTCCCAGCAAATAAAATAATTTATTGACAATGACAATTAAATGAGAACTAGCAATCTGAGCCATGTGTAAGCTCCCCACAAAAATGAAAGTCAATTCAATAAAAATGAAATCTCAGTGACAATGAAGACGCAAATAGACCGAAATGTCGATCTTAGGCCCTGTTCTTACCTCAGTAAAATTGCATCTGCTCTTATTTTTCGCCATAGCTTGGAGGAAATGCATCGCAAAAATTCTTTGAACTTAAGTAAATTCTTTCTTTAAGGAAATGCATGGGAAATTTTCTTTCAATAAAATGTTTGTTTTGTTAAAATGCTTGGTTTGAAAACAAAATTATTATTGGGGCGATTCTTGAACAAATTAATTACACTTAAGATGCATTACATTATCAGATGAGCGCAATGCTGCTTCATTACCTTATTTAAAAATATACCTCGTCCTGTATCTTGACCAGAGTCCCATGTCGACGCCCGCCGACTCCTCACACACAACTGCGACTGTCTCTCGCGCGCTACTACATGCTCTCGCGACTCGCTACGTACAACTGAACTCTCTCGCAACTCGACCGCAACTGCAACTGCCGACTCCCTACATGCAACTGAACTCTCGCGCGGTCAAGCGCAGACTAGCAACGATAAATAACTCTCTGGTCAGAGATTCTGTCATGCCTCGCCATCGCTGTACTAAATACATACGCGTTTCAGTATAAGAAAGGGTTACCATGTTTCTATCACGTTCGTCTGGTAACGTGTAACTGTAACAGTCACTCTGAATTCGTTATTAAGCGAGGGGAAATGAAACTATAAAGGGTCTTATTTGATTTGCCTGGGTGTAATAGTGTGGGATTTGACTCGATGGGAGTGAACCCTTTACGACAGCTGGCTTTGAGATGGCGCAGACGTTTCATTGTCCTGCCTGCGAGTGGGTGCAGCCGGGACCGAGGTAAGCGTTTAGTGTCAGGCGGGCGGCCTCAGAGTGACACGGAGGCCGTTCCTCACCGAGCCACGCTTTCTCCTGGGGGGCCTGACTTTGCGACCGCGGTGGACGCTCCAATTTGCATGCCAATGGAAGACAAATGAAGCGCGCCGGCGGTAAGGAGCCCGTCATTAAGGGTTTAATTGAAGACGTGGTGGCGGTGCTGGTAGGTGGGGGAGGGGATGGCGTCGGAGGCGGCTGACCTGGCACACGCGCAGCTGCTGCCGCCGCGCCCGTCGGCCCCGCCGCCCCCGCCGCCGCCGCTCGTTAGCGCCGGGGGCGGCGTGGTGCGGCTTTGGCGCGGCTCCGTGACTTGGCGGGACGAACCCAGTTAGCCGTGGGCCAGCGGGCGCCCGCGATACGGTACTGCGTCAGCTACGGTCTGCGCCCGTCGGAAACGGGAAACCTCCACACCTTTGCCGCTTACAGTTTCACTTGTTGTGGGGGATCACACGCACGTACTGCATCGCAGTCGCCTTGTGGCAGTACCGTCTCGCTCCACCCTCTCGCGCCCCTGCATCCCATGCTGCTCTTCACCTCATATTAATAAACATAGCCCGTAGAGGACCTGACAGAAGCTTTTTTACCACGCGCAGTAAGTCATGACCGCAGAGGACCCTTTCCCACGTCAGTCAGCCAGTTGCTTTGAACAGTGATCGAATACGTATTACATATATTGCTTTGAATTATTAATGACAGATCTAATACTCTAATTGTTGTGAAACTTTGAGTAACCTCTTGTAAAGATGGTACACTGAGATGACGAAAGTTGTGGGATACCTCCTAATGTCGCGTCGGACCTGCTGTTTTCCCGGCGTAGTGCAGCTACTCGACGTGGCACGGTCTCAACAAGTCACTCGAAGCCTCCTGCAGAAATACTCAGCCACGCTGCCTTTATAGCCGTCCATAATTACGAAAGTATTACCGATTCCGGATTTTGTGCACAAACTGACCTCTCCATTATGTCCCATAAATGTTCGACGGGATTCACGTCGGGTGATCTAGGTGACCAGATCATTTGCTCGGGTTGCCCAGAATGCTCCTCAAACTAATAGCGAACAATCGTTGTCCGATGGCACGTTATTTGCGAACATGAAGTTCATGAATGGCTGCAAATGGTCTCCAAGTAGCCGAACATAACCAGTACCCAGTCCGTTCCACGTAAATATAGCCTAAACCATTACAGAGTCACCACCAGCGTGCCTTGTTTGCTACTTGCGTCCGTGGCTTTGCGAGATCTGCGCCACACTCGAACCCTACCACCACCTTTTACCAAGAAAAATCGGGTGTCACCTGGCCAGGCCACGGTTTTCCCGTCGTCTAGGATCCACCTGATATCGTCACAAACCCATGAGAGGAATCAACATGGATTCCGGTAACAGCGATCGTGTGAGACCCGACTCGCTTTTTTTGTTCATGAGACCCAGAAAATATTAGATACAGGCTCCCAGGAAGATGCCATTTTCCTTGACTTCCGCAAGGCGTTCGATGCAGTTTCGCACTGTCGCCTGATAGACAAAGTAAGAGCCTACGAAATATCAGACCAGCTGTGTGGCTGAAGAGTTTTTAGCAAACAGAACACAGCATGTTGTTCTCAATGGAGAGACGTCTACGGACGTTAAAGTAACCTTTGGCGTGCCACAAGGGAGTGTTATGGGACCATTGCTTTTCACAGTATATATAAATGACCTAGTAGATAGTGTCGGAAGTTCCATGAGCCTTTTCGCGGATGATGCTGTAGTATACAGAGAAGTTGCTGCATTAGAAAATTGCAGCGAAATGCAGGGAGATCTGCAGCGGTTAGGCATTTGGTGCAGGGGGTGGCAATTGACCCTTAACATAGACAAATGTAATGTATTGCGAATACATAGAAAGAAGGATCCTTTATTGTATGTTTATACGATAGCGGAAAAAATGCTGCTAGCAGTTACTTCTGTAAAATATCTGGGAGTATGCGTACGGAACCATTTGAAGTGGAATGATCATATAAAATTAATTGTTGGTAACGCGGGTGCCAGGTTGAGATTCATTGGAAGAGTCGTTAGAAAATGTAGTCCACCAACAAAGGAGGTGGCTTACGAACCACTCGTTCAACCTATACTTGAGTATTGCTCATCAGTGTGGGATCCATACCAGGTCGGGTTGACAGAGGAGATAGAGAAGATCCGAAGGAGAGCGGCGCGTTTCGTCACAGGTTTATTTGGTAAGCCTGATAGCGTTACGGAGATGTTTAGCAAACTCAAGTGGTAGACTCTGCAAGAGAGGCGCTCTGCATCGCAGTGTAGCTTGCTGTCCAGGTTTCGAGAGGGTGCGTTTCTGGATGGGGTATCGAATATATTGTTTCCTCCTACTTGTACTTCCCGAGGAGATCACGAATTAAAATTAGATTCTAGCGCGCACGGAGGCTTTCCGGCAGTCGTTCTTCCCGCGAACCATAAGCGACTGGAACAGGAAAGGGAGGTAATGACAGCGGCACGTAAAGTGCCCTCCGCCACACACCGTTGGGTGGAGTATAAATGTAGATGAAGATGTAGATGTAGAGGCGCTGCTGGCGATGTAGTCCTGTTAGCCGAGGCACTCGCGTCGGCCGTCTGCTGCCGTAGCCCATTAACACTAAATTTCCCCGCAATAGCCTAACGTATCCGTTCGTCGTACGTTGCACATTGATTTCTGCTGTTATTTGACACAGTGTTGCTTGTCTGTTAGCACTGACAACTCTAAGCAAACACCACTGCTCTCGGTCGTTACGTGAAGACCTTCGCCACTGCTTTGTCCGGATGAGAGGTAATGCCTGCAGTCTGGTATTCTCTGCACACTCTTGACACAGCCGCAATATTGAAGTCCCTAACGATTTCCGAAACGGAATGTCCCATGCGTCATGTTCCAACTACCATTCCCCGTTCGAAGTCCTTAATTCCGGCCGTGCGGCCATGAACGCGTCGGAAACCAATTAACATGAGTCACCTGAGTACAAAGGACAGCACTGTCACCTCAGGGTAGTTTATAACAGTACGAATTTCAGCTTTTTATGTTCAGTGACTTTGGTGTAAAAAGAAGGTCTTTCCTTTGTGTTCGTGCCGACGAAGTGCAACCTCTTGTAGTTCGGGTCCGGCGCTACTTGGACGAAAACCCTTCAATATCTAAAAAAATCTTCTTCCGATGTTATCCAGACTACATGTATAAGGTCTGTGTACTGGTTAACGACTTTTTTAACCATAAAATATCGAAATATTCTTTTGATCACTAGCATATATTTCTCAGGCTGAATCTACATCAAATACGAACTGTGCTATGTTATGTTAACCGGGGACCAAGGAACGACGGAGGGGCTCCGTCCCCGTCGCAGCCGCAGTGGTCCGCAACCCCACGACGACTACCGCAGTCCACTTCACCCCTCCTCCGCCCCACACCGAACCCAGGGTTATTGTGCGGTTCGGCCCCCAGTGGACCCCCCAGGGAACGTCTCACACCAGACGAGTGTAACCCCTATGTTTGCGTGGTAGAGTGAGGGTGGTGTACGCGTACGTGGAGAACTTGTTTGCGCAGCAATCGCCGACATAGTGTAGCTGAGCCGGAGTAAGGGGACCCAGCCGGCCGAGTGGCCGTGCGGTTAAAGGCGCTGCAGTCTGGAACCGCAGGACCGCTACGGTCGCAGGTTCGAATCCTGCCTCGGGCATGGATGTTTGTGATGTCCTTAGGTTAGTTAGGGTTAACTAGTTCTAAGTTCTAGGGGACTAATGACCTCAGCAGTTGAGTCCCATAGTGCTCCGAGCCATTTGAACCATTTTAAGGGGACCCAGCCCTCATTCGCCGAGGCAGATGGAAAACCGCCTAAAAACAGCCCACAGACTGGCCGGCTCACCTGATTTCGACACAAAGCGGCCGGGCGGATTCGCGCCAGGGACCGGCGCTCCTTCCTGCCCGGAAAGCCGTGCGTTAGACCGCACGGCCAACCGGGCGGGTAAATACGAACTAAATGAACGTATTACATCGAATTCTCAAAATCTATCTCAACTGTCGAGAAATCCATGACAAAGAACTTCTCCAGGCGGACACCATGGCGCATCGCGCGACATTGCAGACACCGACGACGACCGACGTAGCAGAGTACACTTCAGAATTGATGGTTGCAGCATGAGGGCAGACATCAAACAGAGTAAAACATTGAGAGTCCTATAAGACCATGACTTCACCGGTTGAGGGAGCGGCTTTCAACTTTAACTTCGAAGGAGAGGTGGTGTGTCGTCATTCTGTGGATTATCTTCCTGTTTCCGTTTTGAAGTGATGAAGTCCTGTTTCATCACCTGTGACGAAGTTCGACTGCAAATTATCACGATCAACCTCGTAACGCGCAAGTAATTCCGCACGGATGATATTCTGTTAGGCGGCGAGGAAACCAGCGGGCACACACCGTTGAGTACCCCAAATGATGGATGAGTGTGTCAACAGTACCAACAGCCACGTCCAGTCGTGCAGCAAGGTTTGTGTTTGAGATCCGTCGATGACTTCGAATGAAAGTGTCCGCACGTTTCAACATTGCAGGAGTCAAAACTTTGTGCGGCCAACCAGTACGCCGGGCACTGGACAGGTTTGCGCGACCTTTTTGCTGTGAAGACAGATGCCTCGCCCAACGACTCACCGTGCCTTTGTTCAGTGCCAGGTCTCTTCAGACGTTCTGCAAGCGCCTATGAATATCTATGATGCTGTGCTTTTCCACCAAAAGAAACTCAATGATAGCTCCCTGTTTGGAACACACCTCCGTTACACGCGCTATTTTGGAGACTTCGTATATCGCCGCGGAATTTCATCAACCCACAGGGGCTGAAGTGTGAATATTCCACTACATTCCACAACAAATTCTGTATTTTTTAAACCGAAATTGGCCGAGAAGGAAAATGCGTTGCAATTCTTGTGCGCCAATTGTAGAATCATGTTGCTAAAAACATCCAGTAAGTATCTTGCAAAAACTCCTTATTTAGAAAATAAAGAATTTTACAAAACGGAAAAAACATAGTCGCTTTAATAACCCGGCAGTTGAATTTGCGATCATTAACTATAAAGTTTTATTTTCTTCGTAATGTGTGAGTGAGAAATCCCCGTCTGTGTATTCAAGTAAATGCGAGAGATGTGAACGAGATATAGTAACGCCAAGCGCATCCTCAAATACAAAGAGTCCGCCCTGCGGCGTTTTCTCGCTGCATCCGTCCTTCTATGCAACAAGAGCGTCGGACGTTTTTATAACATAATAGCGGATACGGTCGCCTTTGCTTCTAGTTAACAGATAACTTCGTGAAAACTTTGAACGCTAACATTATCAAGCGTTACATCACGGTAATCTTCATTCTAAGGGCTTTCGAATGCAGTTCAAAGAGTTTATCGTTCCAATTGTAAAAGTAGTTACTTCAGTATCTTGGCTGACAGACAAGTAGAAGCGTTTAAAACGTAACAGAGATATATGCCCTTCTGCGTATTTCCTTGTACAGAAAATTAGTTTTGATATTGAACCGGTGACAGAAGAGTGGATCTTTTTATACATCTTTCATTCCCTATTCGTGAGTGCTGGGTGAGCTCCAACTACGAGGTGCATTCAAGTTCTAAGGCCTCCGATTTTTTTTCTCCGGACTGGAAAGAGATAGAAACATGCGCATTGTTTTAAAATGAGGCCACGTTCATTGTCAATACGTCCCAGAGATGGCAGCATCGTACGGCAGATGGAATTTTACCGTCAGCGACGAGAATGAGAACTGTTTTAAATACTTAAAATGGCGACGTTTTCCTTACTTGAACAGCGTGCAATCATTCGTTTTCTGAATTGCGTGGTGTGAAACCAATTGAAATTCATCGACAGTTGAAGGAGACATGTGGTGATGGAGTTATGGACGTGTCGAAAGTGCGTTCGTGGGTGCGACAGTTTAATGAAGGCTGAACATCGTGTGACAACAAACCGAAACAACCTCGGGCTCGCACAAGCCGGTCTGACGACATGATCGAGAAAGTGGAGAGAATTGTTTTGGGGGATCGCCAAATAACTGTTGAACAGATCGCCTCCAGAGTTGGCATTTCTGTGGGTTCTGTGCACATAATCCTGCATGACGACCTGAAAATGCGAAAAGTGTCATCCAGGTGGGTGCCACGAATGCTGACGGACGACCACATGGCTGCCCGTGTGGCATGTTGCCAAGCAATGTTGACGCGCAACGACAGCATGAATGGGACTTTCTTTTCGTCGGCTGTGACAATGGATGAGACGTGGATGCCATTTTTCAATCCAGAAACAAAGCGCCAGTCAGATCAATGGAAGCACACAGATTCACCGCCACCAAAAAAATTTCGGGTAACCGCCAGTGCTGAAAAAATGATGGTGTCCATGTTCTGGGACAGCGAGGGCGTAATCCTTACCCATGGCGTTCCAAAGGGCACTACGGTAACAGGTGCATCCTACGTAAATGTTTTGAAGAACAAATTCCTTCCTGCACTGCAACAAAAACGTCCGGGAAGGGCTGCGCGTGTGCTGTTTCACCAAGACAACGCACCCGCACATCGAGCTAACGTTACGCAACAGTTTCTTCGTGATAACAACTTTGAAGTGATTCCTCATGCTCCCTACTCACCTGACCTCGCTCCTAGTGACTTTTGGCTTTTTCCAAGAATGAAAGACACTCTCCGTGGCCGCGCATTCACCAGCCGTGCTGCTATTGCCACAGCGATTTTCCAGTGGTCAAAACAGACTCCTAATGAAGCCTTCGCCGCTGCCATGGAATCATGGCGTCAGCGTTGTGAAAAATGTGTACGTCTGCAGGGCGATTACGTCGAGAAGTAACGCCAGTTTCATCGATTTCGGGTGAGTAGTTAATTAGAAAAAAAATCGGAGGCCTTAGAACTTGAATGCACATCGTAAAACTGACCAGGAAAAATACTTAATGCGCCCTAAGATAGGCAAGCCATCTTACATTATCTGCATCTGGGGTGGATGATGTAAGTTAGCTTGTCTGTCTTAAAGGAGCACGAAATATTTTCCGGGCCAGTTTTATTTTGCCCAAGCTGTATAACTTTGCTCTTTTCATCCAAGTATCACGGAAGACTGGGAGCAGGACAGAGGGTCCCCTGGTAGAAGTATTTGGGAGTTTTTCAGTTCTGGTATTTGCGTAGTATCCAAAAGATCTTGTTCGGAACTGGGGAGTGGCACTATTTTAATTTATTTCTGGGACAGTAACATCTTACGCGACTAACTCTGTATATATATTCTCTTCAGTGGAGAATAATCTAAGAAAGGATTTTTGTCAGTACTTTATGTTATATTCCCTTGGAGAATTTGACTACCTTCCTCTCTCACGCCGCAGCACGAAGCGACTCACTCCTGCTCTTTATCCAGCTACACTCTTTCAGAAGTGATATTATTCCTCCAACTAGCATGTATACTTCACACCTCTGTCTTTATCGTGAGATGTGCTCGTCCGCTGGGGACGACATCTAAGATAGCACTAATCTTGAAGGGCCAAATGTCACCAAACGTGTTGTCCCATTCGAAGATGCACCTCGACGGCGGAATTTGCGCCGTATAATGAAAGTATGTTACAGGGAGGTGGGTAGTGATCCCGACACTACGCGGCGATTTAACCAGCTTTTAATGTAGGATGACAATCGCACGGCGTACGCGCCGTACCACATAGATTATAATGCCATAATGTGGTTTTGCGACGCCAACAGTGTCTAGGGCGGACTTTCAGTATCGCAGAGACAGTGTTTACAAGTGCAAACCGCCACACAGGAGGTGGCCTGTAAACTGTGCACAGTGAAATTTGTGCCGAGAACAGGTCCACTAAGCCCGCTGTCCGAACTCTGCAAGTTGTCTGGTAGGTACAAAAGACGAGAGCTTTTACGTGGTGTACTGATGAGGAAGACTGGAAGTGCAGCCGGCCGGAGTGGCAGAGCGGTTCTAGGCGCTACAGTCTGGAACCGCGCGACCGCTACGGTCGCAGGTTCGAATCCTGCCTCGGGGATGGATGTGTGTGATGTCCTTAGGTTAGTTAGGTTTAAGTAGTTCTAAGTTATAGGGGACTGATGACCTCAGCATAGTGCTCAGAGCCACTTGAACCATTTTTGAACTGGAAGTGCTCGAACAAGGACTGTAATACCGAAATTTTTACAATGGGAAGCGATCATAATTTATTTTAGGTTTAACGCTATACAAAAATTTCAGTTATGACTGAACTTCCAGAAACTACAATGGACAACAAAAATCAAATAGCAAACATTAAATATAGAAATCAGTTCTATTCTACTTGTCGAAGCATGCGTCAAATATAAATATAAAATGAAATATTGTCCGAATCCGTGGGTCGGCACATGGTATATGTAAAGTACATAAGTTGCATTGCCGCACTAACGAAAGTGTCAGGAGTGTTGGTACGTATGTAGGTGACACGGGCTACACACAGCTTCTCCTCAAACTGCTAGCGCTACATGCGCTCGTGCTATATGTGACTTCAGATAATGAAAGCAGTTTTCTTTGTAATTATAGCTCTGTAGTCCGCCTGCTTAGCCGAGTGGTAACGTGCTTGCCTCCCATGCAGCGGGGCGGGTTCGATTCCCGGCCGGATTGGAGATTGTCTCCGCTCGTGGACTGGGTGTTGTGTTGTCACCATCGGCACACAAGTCGCCCAATGTGGCGTCGACTGAAATAAGAGTTGCACTTGGGGCCTCCCGGCCAACAATGCCATACAATAGTTTCATTTCATTGTAACTCTGCGTATCACTGTCATTATTGGCAAGTAGAAGACGTATGAAAAAAACTGTCTACTGAGTAAGGTATAGAGCGTGCTCCATAATTACAGGATGTTTGCAGGGATGTGGCGGTGCTCTGCCTTGCTGCCAGCACAGCTCATTAGTGTCCAGTCGAGTAGCCAGTAAAGGATATAAAGTGACTGTAAGCAACGGTATCATTGGAAAAGCATGGCTCAATCAACCTGTCGTAAGAAACACCAATCCGAACCATGACACCAGGGCTTCAGCCACGCATAGTGATGTTATGTTGGGGTTTTCTTCCCTCCAGCACACGCAGCTATGTCGGTTAACATTTTTCGAAACATGAAACTTGGCCTTACTTGTCGAAATGTTGTGTTCTCTCTAAGTCAGGAGTGGCTTTAATTTCAGATCCTTCATTATTCTCTCCAGCGTTGTGTGCGAAATGTTCAACTTTTCAGACATACGCCGTTGAGGTTTCTGGCCGGCCGCTGTGGCCGAGCGGTTCTAGGCGCTTCAGTCCTGAACCGCGCGACTGCTACGGTCGCAGGTTGGAATCCTGCCTCGGGCATGGGTGGGTGTGATGTCCTTAGGTTAGTTAGGTTTAAGTCGTTCTAAGTTCTAGGGGACTGATGACCTCAGATGTTAAGTCCCATAGTGCTCAGAGCCATTTGAATCATTTGATGTTTCGGCTTCCCAGAGGACGAATTAACGGCTTCCAATTCGCAAGCTCTGTTACCAACGGTATGCATACCTCAGGGCTCACCCGTCCCTTCGCATGCAAAACACCACCAATACAGTCAAATTTATTTTTTGTTCTCGCGCTTTTTAACGTAGAGGGGCCATTTCCTTCAAACTGACAGCCATCCTCTGTCTCACCTCCATGTAATTATTTGCTGCTGAATACAAACGCACGCACTATTCCAGATACGACCCTTCCTCCATGCTGTCCGGCATACACAGACCAGTGGTGCAACAGTCGCGAAATCAGGAGAATGAAACTCGAAAAAGCAGGAGGTAGCAGAAGGTAATAAATAGCCCATTTTCCATGACAATATTCAACTATTGTACATATATATACGTTGAGTAGAAAAATAGGCTATCAATAGTAGAATATTAGCATGGAATATAGGCTATCTAGTACCTTCTGCTATCTTCTACATTTTCGAGTTTCTTTCTTCTGATTTCGAGGCTGTTACATGTGGCAAAATAAGTATAAAACTCGCACTAAATTAGAAAATTACTACTGCAGTTGTTTCACGAAGTACAAATCAAAATTATCGCCATTTTTACTAACAAGGGAACCTCCCCACCGCACCCCCCTCAGATTTAGTTATAAGTTGGCACAGTGGATAGGCCTTGATAAACTGAACACAGATCAATTGAGAAAACAGGAAGAAGTTGTATGGAACTGTGAAAAAATAAGCAAAATATACAAACTGAGTAGTTCATGGGAAGATAAGCAACATTAAGGAGACAGGAATCGCAGGAGCGCCGTGGTCTCGTGGTAACGTGAGCAGCTGTGGAACGAAAGGACCTTGGTTCAAATCTTCAATCGAGTGAAAATTTTAATTTTTTATTTTCAGTTTATGTGACAAACTCTAATGTTTTCATCACATTCACAAGAAAACGTAAATCGGGCAAGGTAGAAGAATCTTTTTACCCATTCGCCAAGTGTACAAGTTAGGTTTGTCGACAACATATTCCTGTCATGTGACGCACTTGCCGTCACCAGTGTCGTGTAGAATATATCAGATGAGTTTTCCAGTGGAGGAATCGGTTGACCTATGACCTTGCGATCAAATGTTTTCGGTTCCCATTGGAGAGGCACGTCCTTTCGTCTACTAATCGCACGGTTTTGCGATGCGGTCGCAAAACACAGACACTAAACTTATTACAGTGAACAGAGACGTCAATGAACGAACGGACAGATAATAATTATGCAAAAATAAAGAATGTAAAATTTTCGCTCGAGGGAAGACTTGAATCAAGGGACCTCTCCCTCTGCAGCTGCTCACGCTACCACGGGACCACGGCGCTCTTGAGCTGCCGGTCTCCATGATGTTG
Source organism: Schistocerca americana (assembly GCF_021461395.2). NCBI lineage: Eukaryota > Metazoa > Arthropoda > Insecta > Orthoptera > Acrididae > Schistocerca > Schistocerca americana. Next base: position 629,415,000 of record NC_060123.1, on the reverse strand, counting down.
CCTATGTGGCCCATGGACTACTCGGTTTGTATATTTTGCTTATTTTTTCACAGTTCCATACAACTTCTTCCTGTTTTCTCAATTGATCTGTGTTCAGTTTATCAAGGCCTATCCACTGCGCCAACTTATAACTAAATCTGAGGGGGGTGCGGTGGGGAGGTTCCCTTGTAAGTTTAGCCTCGCTTTCCCACTCCCTTTTGTAATTTTGAGTATTCTTTACTTTTTTCCTAGCTCAGGATGCACTCATTTCCGCGTTTATCTTTCACGAAAACAAACTATTCCAAACCTTTGCACACTAATTGTAGGGCTAGAAATATACAGCACTCGCACCTAACAGCGGGTTGAGGCATCTTCAACAATGAAACGCAGTAGGCCAATAATTGTTGGTAGTAAGCACCGCGATAACCGACTACATTATTTACATTTTCAATCCCCTCACTCGTACCACTCCCATAACGCAGGACAGCAGACACCAAGTGACACATCTTACCACCTCCATTACTGTATAAGGCTCTGATACCGTAGCTTTGCAATCATGTCAGTCATTGTTACCCATGTTATGCGCAAACAAATTTGTTTAGCTTCTCGAAGTCAGATAGAGGGTTGGTTGCCAGTGCCAAGCACATACAAACAGATAAACAGCGATTAAACTTGTTGTAGCTGGGATTCACAGTCATAAAATTTTTTTTTGAAGGACATCATCTTTACGCCAGTGACTGTTATAAGGTGTTTATTACACTATTGCAATTTCGATCTTAGGCCATTATCAAGTGCTGATATTACGTTGACATGGCTTAGAGCCATAATATCAGCTCTTGATAATGGCCTAAGGCCGAAATTGCAATAGTGCAATAAAAACCCTTATAACAGTCACTGGCCTAAAAATGATGTCCAAAAAAGATAAACCGAGGTTTTAAATAACATCCATGCGTGGAATGAAATCAGAGCAACTTGACTCGGACTTGGAGCTCATAAGGGAAAAGTCTTTGGGGTGAGGAATTTGCAGAAGAAACGTCCAAAACTCAATTAGTACCTCAAGAAATAAAGAGCTACTCAAGTGGTACACCGTCATTGGACAAAATGAATATTACTTCGAAGGAGTAGATACTCATTACAGATGGGACACTTGTCGTGTTAGAAAAGGTAGCCACACTTAACATTTGTAAATAAGATTTGAAGATATACTGCACTGAGTGCTTTATCAAATATTTCTGTAAATTTCCACAGTTAGATTTTTTTGTATAACTATTTTATAAACACCCTGTACTATAGTCAGTCAAACATAATACACATAATTACGCGCCAGTCATAACGTAACGTAATGTAAGAACAACTAACGTAATAACAAACAAAAAACAATTTTTAAGGTGACAGAGTATAATACGGTATTTCATATTAGAACAGAAGTAAAAACAAGATTTAACCATTAAAACAAGTAGAACCAGTGCATTCTGTGTATGTAAGGCTAGGCGCAAATTGAGACGCGTATAACGCGGTGCAGCGCAGCGCGCTTTTTTGTGACTTCACAGGTTCAAATGGGGCCGCGCAAATTGCGACGCGACGCAACTGGGACTCGACACTACCCTGCGCCAGGTCGCGCGGCATTGTCGGTCGTGGCACAGTTTCTCGCGCCGCGGGTCACGTGAGCACTGTGGGAAGGGTGGGGTGGGGAGCGCGAAGGCAGACCTGCCATATGCTCACTTCGGCATGGCGCATATGGGCAGCGGAAAAATTGCCCTCGTGAAAAATCAGCCTTACGGTATACTGAATTTTATTGTCACTGAGTAGTGTTTCGTTTTGCGATTTTCGCCGTTTAAGCGCGCCATCTCTTTGCGTTAGTACATAATAGTTTTCAGTTACATATATCTGTATACTTTTTATTTTGTTTATTCTTTTGTCAGTAACAATGCACAGTTCAACAACTGGTGAGCCATTAGCCCCTGGGTCCGCAGCTCGTGGTCTCGCGATCGCTTTCTGGCTTCCCGAGCACGGGGTCCCAGGGTTCGATTCCCGGCGGGGTCTGGGATTTTCTCCTGTCTGGAAATGACTGGTTGTTTGTGTTGCCCTCCTCATTTCATCATCATTCATGAAAGTGGAAAGATTGGACTGAGCAAAGGTTGGGAACTTGTACGGGCACTGATAACCGCGCAGTTGGGCGCCCCACAAACCAAACATCATCATCCTCAACATCATCGTCATCATCATCATTAGTCACTGGAATTATATCTTCTGCCTCCACGATGTTTCCATATCGTAAGAAGGGACAGGTGATTCATCGTGAGAGTAGTGAATAAGGAAGTAAGGAATATTATACAATCATGTGTTCTAGAAGCAAGGCAGTAAGGAGGCCTATAACAGGGTTATCTACTTGCTGCCCGTCACGCTGATGTATCTCTACGATCTGTTACAAAAAGTCGAAAAGACTTCATTTCCACAGGTATGGCCCCTTCGTGCTCCTGGTGAAAAGCGTCCGAGATATGAAGTACATACTTTTCACTATCATTATTTGGATACGAATAGAATAAGAGACATTGTACTAAGTACATGTGGACATCACATTTCCACTGCAAGCTAGAAACAGTCGAGAAGTCACAAGTAACGAAGTTTTAATCGGCTCGTCGTGACGAGAAAAGGCATTTCAGTGGTTGCATATACGCCATCAGCATTAATAAACTAATTAGACAACAGACTACACAAATGAAGTAGTGGTCGATATTATTCCGAAAGTATGAGTATCCTGAAAGAGTGTGCTTACTGTTTTTTTTTTTTAAATTTTGAAATGCATTGGGAACGAAGTTTTTTGCGACGGCACTTATATATAAAACATTCTCGGTATTCTTGCGGCGTCAGTTCTGGATAAAATCTCGAGCTTTCGACGACGTCAGGAGCTGACGATGACGATGGAGGTAATGTCGAAAGCTCGAGATTTTATCCAGACCTGACGCCGCAAGAATACCGAGAATGTTTTATATATTTGAAATGTATTGCTGACAAAGACAGATCTACTCTCATGAAAACGTTTATCGAACGACGAGAACTCTTCCTCTCGCAAAACACACTTGCCTAGCTTCCGCGTTCCTGTCGCGCGCATATTCTCAGCTGCTGACAATACACTAATCATTGTGTTGTGCCACGTATCAATTGTTTACTTTTCTCAATAACAACTATTTTACTATTGTAACTGACAACTGTTGTCAGTTTGGCAAGGTGGAGGTGAATAACCAGCATGTGGCATGTGCGTGTCATTCCGCCCAAAAGGGTACGCCTGTCGTTATTTTAAGAAGAAAAACAGTAAAATTCTGTGGTAAATTTCTATTCCAGTCGCTCAGTGTTAAAAATACAGTGGGTTATGGGATCCAACCAAAATTCCAGCAGAATCGGCGATTTATTTTTGTGTGAATTGTTATCCTTTTCTCATTCGAAGAAGCATCACCGTTTATGAATAATGGACACACTTCTCTTGTTGATAGGTTTCATTGTACTTCTTTTGCCAAAACACAGCATAATTTGCGCAAACTCATTTTTGCTGCCGGCCGCGGTGGCCATGCGGTTCTAGGCGCTTCAGTCCGGAACCGCGCGACTGCTACGGTCGCAGGTTCGAATCCTGCCTCGGGCATGGATGTGTGTAATGTCCTTAGGTTAGTTAGGTTTAAGTAGTTCTAAGTTCTAGGGGACTGCTGGCCTCAGATGTTAAGTCCCATAGTGCTCAGAGCCATTTTTTGCAGCAGCTATTGTTACAGAATTCTGAAACAGTGTCTCATTAAACAAGTAACTGGCGACCAGAGAGCTCAATAGCTTACAAAAAACCTCATTATGTCGGTTTGCGGTAACATGAGAGAAGAAATTTAATGTTTATTTTCATACTAGGAAACTCTTGCTTGACTATCTGTCGACAACTCTTAAAGAATTACAGTCACTGACACGAAAAAATAAAATAAAAAGCACAACATCTGATACATCGTCATAGATAAGAAAGTTCAGTGTGTTTACGAACTGGCAGCGTACTCTCCTCCTTGTGTGCTACCATTCGCCGAAATCTCGTTTCGATGTCTCGAGTGGTTTAGGAGATACGAGGGATGTAAGAATATTTCATTCCCGTGGGCGTAAGATCGGGAGTGAACGCGCTACAAAGGATCCATTTTCTCGAGATCGGAAACAGATAGAGACATCCTCCCGTCTAAAAAAAATTCAGTATGCTGGTAAATTTCATATGTAGTAACATATGGTGTATTACCCCACCAAACGCAAAATCATAGCGACCATTATATTTCATTGCAAACTTCTTGAATTTTGTGTAGTGTCTTACTAAAATGAGTATATCACAATAAGTATGACCATTAGCAAGACGACGGGTTCTTCGCCACGAAGCTGACATATAACGGTACAAGTAAGGCAAAAGGCGCTGTAATGTCGTGTCACGTCACACGTGTTATACGCGTCTCAATTTGCACTTAGCCTAAGAGGGCTTACTGTAGAACAGGGCTTCCCAACCTTTTCAGCTGGTGGACCCCTTCTTCAGTCGAAAATCCATGGCGGACCCCTAGCCAGTCAAGAGCACAGTTACTATAAATTTCAGAGGGAAACCCATGGGAACTGAAAGCATCTTAGTACGAGTTCCATGTTCCGAATGACCCCCCTCCCCTCCCCCCCCCCCCCCCAAAGTATCAATAGTCTTTGGTTTAGAGATGAATGAAAACAACTTGAAGGTCAAAAATCGACTTTTGAAATAGGTAGTGCACTGACTAAGCAAGTTTAACATTTAATGATGCCTGGGGCAACGAGCGCTGTGATTGGTCGGCAAAGCTCGCTCCGCGCATGCGTAAAAGGTTTCAGCGCATCTAGCGCCGTGAGCCGCGCACAAACGACCCCTGTACTGTTGCGAAACAGTCGATCAGAGAAGCGGCATTCACCAGCACTAAACTGTGTATGCGTTCTCACTTAAGAACCGCAAAGGCTGCTTGGGAATACGACCTTAGGTAAAAGTACACATGTTTTTCACAAGAAAAAAAAATAGTGATGAATTTGATTTTCACATTTTTATTCAATAATTTTACTCATTATTTTACACGATTTGGTGAAGAGTGGCCGCAGACCCACTAGAAAGGAAACATTTAAAATATATCACATCTCCTCCACAGAGCCATGCGAGTCGATCGATGGTCTACTTTAAATCAGTTCGCCTATTTGAATATCAGGGTCCCAATTCTATAAAGATTCTACAGACAAATCCATCGCAAATGCTTCATCAACATGCAGTGTCTTCCCACGACTTCTGGCCTCTGAGAGCACATCCGCCTAACAAAGGTTGTTTATGCAGCATTGTTGTGGTCAGCTCGTGTCGCTACCGGACGAGTAGCACCGTTTGGAGCTTTCAGGAATCCCGCTGCCGGGGCAGAGTGAAAGTCTGTCGTGCATTGTCAGCGATACGGCGGTCGGCAGCGGAGCATGCGCTGGCTGGCCGAGTATCGGTGGCGGCCGCGACTTCCGATAACCGCGGCTTCCAGGGCGGTGGACGCTCCGGGCCATCGCATCGGATCTGCCGCTCCCCTGGGCCCGGCAGGCCGGCCGAATTTGCTTTTTTTCCTTTTCTTCCCCGTTTTTTTCCTTTCCCTTTCGTCTCCGCGGCGGTCCCCAGACCCCTGGGGCCGCCCGGGGCATATTTCCGCGGCCCGCCCGGCTGTTCAAAGGAGATTGGCCCGCGGCCGGCCAGCGCCGCCTGTGATTGGACGGCTGCCTTGTTTACCGGCTCAGCGGGCGGGTCCGACCCTCCGCTCGCGGTGGCTCTGCCCTGCAGGCGAAAGTCGCCAGTCAACCTACACGTCGTGGCTAGCAGCGCCGATCTACCTCAGTATCCCGACTTTCTCCCGGTTCACTACTTCCCTTACATGCTTCTGTGATGTTTCTTGTCCGCAGTTTATGTCAGTTTGAATTACGCTAGTAAAATTCACGGCACTGTTCCCACAGAAACTATTATGCGGTACAAAGCTCGATTCCCTCTCGAAGGCTGCCATCCTACGTCCGCGTTCTGCGCTTCCACGAAAGCAGAACTGTCATAACGGTCATAGGGACCGCTGATTCCTTTTTTTTTTTTTGTAGTGAGAGTCGCACTCGAATCCCCTTACGCACTAGAATTAGTCTCTTCCGTCTCTTCAAAATAAGAAGAAGAAAAATTAATGACAATCAATACACAACACAAAGCAAATAGGAGTATACAAAGCATTTGGTAGTACCTACAACGCAATTGCTTGCTACGGTTGGCAGTGGACGTGCAAGGCCGACCTCTACCAACACCGACTCAACGGAAGGCCTCGGCGCTTGTTCGTGACGTCACGTCAGCTAGGCACGGCGAACGCCAGGTCTGTTGCAGGCGGAAACGCCTGGGCGTGCTTATCACTATAAATCTCTTACTTTTGGACAAAATGTTTGGATTCTGCAGTTTTAATTAGATGAAAGATTTTCTTACTATCGTAAATCTACTAATGAATATCATAGTTCTGTATTACTGAATCCTGTCGAAACAAACGTAGATCAATATGAGAAGAAGCTTTGCCCCATTGCAAGCTTCGGAAATTTTAAATTCAAGTAACTATATTTACTTGATCCATTTTGTTATCGAAACTTACCCCAACCCCCTTACAATGAACTCGTTTCTTTTGTTTATTTATTTATTTTCTTTGACGTCGTCACTGGAAATGTGAACTAATTTACATGTGTAAATGTTCAACTGTTGCCAGTCATTAGATTACAGTCGTTTTCAACGAGAGGAGTTCTAAACAGGAAACAAAATAGCTTCATACATCGAAAATACTGCTGAGCTTAAACTTTATTAATCATGCACGTTATAAAAGATAAATATTCCCCTCTTGCAACTGAAAGGAGAAACCTTAAAAGATAAAAAAAAATTTATTTCATAAAATAAGTATCTCTCTTTTTCCTCTTCTTCTGTCCCCCACCCCCTCCCCCAACGTGTACAATCGCAAGATATTTCATTAACATTCAGTGCTCCTCACCCCATAGTCAACCAAGATACCTAAAGAAGAGCACCAATAAGTTCACAGTTTCTTCTAAAAGCAACCCAGTACAAACGTAACTTCCTCAGATTTACAAATAAGGTAAAGAAGCACGAATTCTGTTGCTGCTGGACCATGAAGTTGTTTTTGTATGTCAGGTGGAAATTTAAGTTCAGGAGTACACTATTTGTTAAGAAGTGTAATGAATTGCACAATTCATTGATTGCAGGAATCTCTCAGAACAATGTGTGTTGGTCAACTACCGCCAATAGTTTCACATTTTCCTGTGTCAGAGCGGGAGACACCACCATTATGAGTATGCCTGCAACAGATCTGGCATTCGCCGTGCCTAGCTGACGTGACGTCACGAACAAGCGCCGAGGCCTTCCTTTGAGTCGGTGTTGCCTCTGCCGGTATGTTTCGCAACCACAGTTCAGAACACCCCCCATCTAAAACTGCTACGATATGTTTTTGTTGTTGTGGTCTTCAGTCCAGAGACTGGTTTGATGCACCTCTCCATGCTACTCTAGCCTGTGCAAGCTTCTTCACCTCACAATACCTGCAGCAACCTACATCCTTCTGAATCTGTTTAGTGTATTCATCTCTTGGTCCCCCTCTACGATTTTTACCCTCCACGCTGCCCTCAAATACCAAACTGGTGATCCCTTGATGCCTCAGAAAATGCGCTACTAACCGATCCCTTCTTCTAGTCAAGTTGTGCCACAAATTTCTCTTCTCTCCAATTCTATTCAATACCTCCTCATTAGTTATGTGATCTACCCATCTAATCTTCAGAATTCTTCTGTAGCACCACATTTCGAAAGCTTCTATTCTCTTCTTATATAAACTATTTATCGTCAACGTTTCACTTCCATACATGGCTGCACTCCATACAAATACTTGCAGTCACGATATAATGTCCGCATAATACAGTTGATTCGGGACTTATAGATGGTGGCGACCTAGGCTAGAGACTCCGGTCTAACCTCGTTTGTTTTCGAATTTCCAAGGTTTTTTTTTTTATTTTTTAGATTTCATACATCTTTTTTGTTGCCCTAGAAAACTAAGGTATTATATTTCAAAATATGTAAACACCAATGGGATTTCTTGGAAGAAACATTTGATGCACTCCGTACTTCCATTCACCGAATCATTTAGCTTGAACTGCATCTTCCTTTATTCGTATCCTGTTTTGTGCAGCACATAGCTTCTTCACGCCACTCACCGTGTTCAATACACTAATTTTTAAAGAGAGTAGTAGATACCACATGTAACGATAACAACTGACGATCAGAGCAATCTCAATTTGTACATTGGTCGATGCGAAGCTCTACTGTACACGGCTACCGCAAATGATTCATTCGTTTCCGAAACTCATATTTTCCGAAGTATTACTTGTACAAATATGACTGATGCATAAGTAAAACCGTGAACTCACCGGTTGTAATTCTGCATTGTACAAATGTGCTCCTCTGACCACATGACACACGTCCAACCGTAGTCAAATTCGTTTTGAGTCGCATATACAGGGTGCCAATTATTGAATTATATGAAATGATGAACACATACGACTCATTTCTGTGACGCTATATTAAAGACAAGATGTATAGCAAAACCTCCACAACCATTGCGGAGCTGAAAACAGCGATTCAGGAGGTCATAGACAACATCGATGTTCCAACACTTCATCGGGTCATGCAGAATTTCGCTATTCGTCTGCGCCACATCATCGCCAATGATGGCAGGCGTATCGAACATATCATAACCTAAATGCGAACATCTACAGCGACGATATCACATAACTAATGAGGAGGTATTGAATAGGATTGGGTAGAAGAGAAGTTTGTGGCACAACTTGACTAGAAGAAGGGATCGGTTGGTAGGACATGTTCTGAGGCATCAAGGGATCACCAATTTAGTATTGGAGGGCAGCGTGGAGGGTAAAAATCGTAGAGGGAGACCAAGAGATGAATACACTAAGCAGATTCAGAAAGATGTAGGTTGCAGTAGTTACTGGGAGATGAAGAAGCTTGCACAGGATAGAGCAGCATGGAGAGCTGCATCAAACCAGGACTGAAGACCACAACAACAACAACATGAAAAAAATTAAACGTAAATTAGTTACAAACTACGGCGTGCACACATTTTAACAAAATGTAAACGTTGCTGTAGATATTCGTATTTAGGTTATGACATGTTCGATGTGCCTGCCATCATTGGCGATGATGTGGCGCAGACGAATAGCGAAATTCTGCATGACCCGCTGAAATGTTGGGACATCGATGTTGTCTATGACCTCCTGAATCGCTGTTTTCAGCTCAGCAATGGTTGTGGAGGTTTTGCTATACATCTTGTCTTTAATATAGCCTCACAGAAATGAGTCGTATGTGTTCAGATCCGGAGAATATGGTGGCCAATCAAAGCTCATGCCAATGGCCTGTGGGTACCCAAGAGCCAAATGCGGTCCCCAAAGTGCTCCTCCAAGACATCATTCTCCTGCCTCAATGGGGTCGAGCTCCATCTTGTATGACCACATCTTGTCGAAATCAGGATCACTTTGGATAATGAGGATGAAATCATCTTCCAAAACCTTCACATACCATTCGGTAGTCACTGTGCCATCAAGGAATATCGCATTGATTATTCCATGACTGGACATCGCACACCACACAGTCACCCGTTGAATGTGAAGAGACTTCACGATTGCGAAATGTGGATTCGCAGTCCCTCAAATGCGCAATATTGCTTGTTGACGAACCCATCCAAGTGAAAGTGGGCTCAGTCGCTAAACCAAATTATATTGTCATCAAAGTCCTGTTGGTCAATTATGTGAATAATAGTTTTGGCGAAACCGCTGTTCCATAGTCCGGAGCCTTAATGGCTGAATTTTAGAAGGGAAGAGAAGCAGGTCTCCAACAACAATTTGTCACATTGCCTTCCGGTTGGTTCCCACCTGTTGTGCAGCTCTTCTGATCGATTTCCTGAGGCTGGTTTGAAACACATCGCGTGTCTTCTCGATGTTTTCAGGCGTATTCACGCTTTTTGAACGACCGACATTGCCAACTCTGTCATTACGAGCACCATCCGTTCTCTCAAACTTGCGAATCAAATTCTTGATTGTTAGCCCACTTGGACTGGTTGTTTTCAGCTTGAACTCGGTCGCAAACTTCCTTTGAGCCGCAGTTGGACTGTTATTGCTCGCACAGTAGGCCTTCACAAACACTATTGGCGCAGGCACGCTGTAGCATGACATTGTCACGTGCAAATGGCCACAACAACAGGGCACGTGCGCATGCGAATACTAACTCCCACCATGCGGCCAACCGTGCAGTTTGAACATCCTAACACAAACTGTTCAGATGTTATGTCGATTTTATTTCATATAGTTCAATAACATCTGAATGGTGGGCTCCATGTTGTTCCCAAGTTGTGCAGCGACCCTAGAACTTAGAATTACTTATACCCAACTAACCTACGGAGATCACACACATCCATTGCCGAGGCAGGATTCGAACCTCCGGCCGTAGCGGTCGTGCGGCTCCAGACAGAAGCGCCTAGAACCGCTCGGTCAAACCGGCCGGCTCTCCGTTAAGAACGAGCTTCAGTTCGGACACGGTGAAAAGCTGTGAGCAATGCTGAAAGGTGGAGGGATGAAATGAGCCTTCCGAAGCGTGCCGCTGCCCGCTGCCGCATTTTTAAAAAAAAAAAAAAATTCTTTATTAACCATCAAATAATAATTATACATACAACCCACCTCCTTACTTGATTAGTGGGTCTTACTTGCTACTGTTAGTTACAATTGCAGCTAATTCTATTTTATATTTAGTTGTGAGCTACAGCTAGGTTAGTTTAATGGGCAGTTATGTAGTTTATGCTAATCTCTAAGTTTTTTGGCTAACCTACATTCTACTTCCTGCAGCGTCACAAGTGTGTCAGCAGTGTACAAACCTACTATATTGCCTTGCCCATCGAGCTAATCCCGATGGGCGTGCCCCTGACACTGGGCTGGCCAGGTTGTAAATCGCTGCAGGATTCTAAAATCTAAATTTCTAATCTAATTCCTACTAACTAATTCTAAATCTATGTCATCTTCAGTGTATTTGTCAATTTCGGGTTTTTGTCCCCACCCCCCCTAATCCCGCGCGTGGCGGATTCCAGACTAAGGGTCGGCCTATCCCCGCGCAGGCGGAATGGGAGTAGGGAGCAATGGTCATGATCGGTGCTATTTAATCTTGTCCCCTCATGTATTCCCTTAACACCTTCTGTGATACCTCGTTGGCAAGATTATTTATAATATGGAAGGTGTCTTCTTGTCTTATTAGGCTATAGGTGTCATGATTAGGTAGTTGGTCTCGTAATGTAGAGGCAACATCATTGAAGAGGGGGCACTCGTAAATCACATGATCGGGAGTGCCCTCCGGTTCACCACATTCACACGCAGGTGTGGCCCTTTTCCCAAACCGGCATAGGTATGCCGGGTAGGGTCCATGTCCAGTGAGAAAATGGATTAGCCCCCTGGTAGGTTCAAAGTGTTTCATTTTTAGCCGCTCCCTAATAGTTGGTATCAAGTCATGTGTCCTCCTCCCTGTTTCATCCGCATCCCAAAGTTCTTGCCATAATTGCACTCCTCTTTGCCGAATTTCTCCCTTGTCCCTTGCCCTAACACCTAAGATCTCCTCTATTTTTGTTATATTTTCCTTTTTGATCCAAAACCATGCAGCTTGCTCCCTAATTTTAATGTCCAGGGGGCAAAGCCCCATTAGGACTAGTAGTGCTCCCCCTGGTGTTGTTCTATAAGCACCTACCGATCTCAAAATCATGCTCCTTTGAACCCTTCTCACTGTCATGGCGGGCACCACCCTCGTGAGCCTGTGTGCCCAGATCCCCGAACCGTAACCCACTATCGATGTTAATATACTGTTGTGGTAGAGTTTTATCAGATGTGATGGAAGGTGAAATCTTCTGTGTCCTATTGATATGAGGTTATTCAGCGTTTGTAGTGCTTTCTGGGTTACGGTTTCAATGTGCTTTCCAAAGTTCCACTTCTCATCAATGATGATGCCCAGATATCGTGCGTCACGTCTCCGAAGAACCGGCGAGCGGTTGATTCGTACAGTTGGGTTGCGGATTAGTTGTCCCTTCAATAGTAAGTAGGTGGACTTGCTTGGTGACACCGTCATTTTGGTGTTTTGGCACCATAGTTGTAGCTTGTTTAAAGCACTCTCTATTTTAGGTTCGATGTCTTCGCGGCTACGGCCGCCGACCAGCAGGAGGAGGTCATCCGCGTAGGCTATCACCTCTAGCACTTCTTCACTTTGTTGTAGTGTGTCTAATAAGGGCTCCATGTGGATGTCCCAAAATAGGGGCCCTAACACGGAACCTTGAGGACATCCTTTAGTTATAACTTTTCCAATTCTCTTGCTAGAGGATGATAGCCAGACCTCCCGTTCCTCACAATAGCTCCTCAGACAACCATATAGCGGCCCTGGACACTCCTTCTCCCGCAGGCAGGAGAAGAGCGAAGGCCACCACAAGTTGTCGAAGGCGCCACTGATGTCAACCATAATGCCCACCACATACTTGTGTGGGGTAGAGCCACAGACCTCAGCAGCCAGGGCGATCGCATCAGATGTTGATCGCCCAGGCCTGAAGCCGAATTGTCTGTCGCTCACCCCACGCAGCATTCTATGTGCAGCCAGTCTGTCAGCAAGTAGCTTTTCTAATATCTTCCCTAGTATATTGATTAGACAGATTGGTCTATAGGATTTTACGTTTGTAGGATCTTTATCTGGTCCTTTCCGGATGATGACCACGTTTGCGGACTTCCACACCCTTGGAATTTTTTGCTGTATCAGACACTCATTATATAAGTGAGTGAGTGGTGCAGTTAGCTGGGGAGCTAGGAACTGCACCACCTCAGCTACAATGCCATCTGGCCCGGGAGCTTTGCCTCTTTTAAGTGATTTTATGTGGGCAGCCACCTCTTCCTCCGAGAAAGGGTAGACTGCCGTGTTGTTAGTGTATTCATTTAGATTGTCTCGTCTTAGTTGTTGTTGCTGTACAGATTCTCCATCCGCGCTATCGTCAGGCAGCAGGGACCGGAGGAGGACCTCAGCAGTTTCCTGCCAAGATTCCGTCATCCTGTCCCCATGCCTGACTGTTGTTAATTCCAGTGGAGAGCGGATCTTTTCTCGTACTAATTTATACGGTGTACCCCAGGGGTCCAATGCCAATTGATTCTGGACGAAATTTTCCCAGCTTTGTATCCTAACAGCCTGGAGTTCTTTCTGAAAACGAAGTTTAGCTTCCCGATACTGCATCAGCCATCTCTGCCGCTCTGGCCAGACGACACTGCGCTGGTAATACCTTCTCAGCCTTCTAACAGACCGGCGCATGTTCTCTAATTCGGGCGACCATGGTGATGGAGAGGCTGCAATGGCCTTTCTCCTGGTCGGTACGGCAGCTTTCACCGCGCTAGTTATAGCGTTAGTCAGTTCTTCTGCTCGGTCGTTTACGTCAATGTCAAGGTCTACTTCACCCTCCGGCAAGGCAGGAATGACGCACTCCCTGGCTAGTCGTTCCCAATCAGCCCTTCTGTAATTAAACTGCATCTCCCACCCCGTGGCCCAGCAAGATCCCCTTCCGCCTACAATGAACGTAATTAAATTATGATCGCTTGTAGTGGCGTTTTCTTCCACTTTCCACTCTTGTATCGTATTAATTGCATTGGGGGTGGCTAAGGTTATATCAATATTCGTACCCGGTCCTCCTCCCGCCGCATAGGTTGGAGGATTACCAGGTTGATTGGCTATTACTAGCTGTGATGCCATAATAAAGTCCTCTACTTTCTCTCCATTGGTGTCCCTTGTCCCGCTGTGCCACAGGGGGGATTTTGCATTTATGTCAGCCGTAATTATCATCCTTCGTCCCCGCAACGCCGTGGTTACCGTTGTCAGATGGTCGAGATGCGTTTCAATGTTATCTCCGTACTGAAAGTACATGTTGATCAATACGATCGATTCCCGGGGAGATAGCAGCTCCACGACGTTGCAGTGACTATTGGTGTGCTGTGATAAGGTGGTCACTTTCAGGGCTTTGTTTGTAATAATTATTGTCGCTTTTGGATTGTCACCTTGGCTGATTACCTGCCACGTGGCGGCTGTAAATGTAATCTTTCCGTCCAGGGAGTACGGCTCCTGTAGACAGAGCACATCTAGCCTCCTCTCCTCCACTTCCCTTCGCAGCTCCTGCATTACAAGTCGACTGTTGTGTGTGTTCAGTTGGCCAATAGTGATTTTCGTCATCTATGGAAAGTATGTATATATGTGATCGTCCGGCCAAGTCTTATTCCAGTCATATGTAATTCGTCCATTAGCCAAAACTGACTGTTCGTAAATGTCGTTTAAGTCAAACTTTTCTCCACGTCTCTCGAAAACTTTCTTTAGTAAGTCTCGCAGGGCTCCGAAGTCAGTGGGGAGATTCACTGACTTAAGCTGTATTCTATCTACAGCCTCCATTACCGAGAAGGTGACTCTTCTTCCATATTCGTGCCCTACACGGACCACATGTCGTAAGGCAGTGGTCAAGGTAGCCGGCTGCTCCAATCTCGCCAATTGCATGGTGAACTCTAAGTTAGGATAGATCCGAACCGGATCTACTGGTGGTAGTCTAACCACTGGGGTTTCTAGAGAGCTTGTTATTGTGCTCTCTTGCACAGGCTTTTCTATTTTCTGATTACTGTCGTTTGCTGAGACCTCAGGCCCAGGATGCCTTTGCCGGTGCAGATGTTTAATCGGCTTCACTTCCCTGCTAAGAGAGGAGGGAGTAGCCATGGGAATAGTTTCTGTCTGAAAACATTTATCTATTTTTGGTGGATCTGTTTGGATGTTTTTATCAGCTGTTTCAGGTGGATCTGTTTGGATGCTTTTATCGATTGTTTCAGGTATTGGGTCCCTTAAGAAAGATTTTATAAATTCTTTGAATCTACTTGCCCTAATGGCGTCCCTCCTCCTTTTGCTAGGGGATTTCCTCTTTGGCATCCTGTTCTGTTTAACGTACTCAGCCATAATCTGTTCTAGATATAAGTCTTTGCTCTAACATGCGATATGTAGGGCAATTTCGTCCTGAGGCTCCGCAGCTTTTCTTCCCTCGTCTTTTGCAAGGAATGCATACGCTTGCAGCTTTGCATTCTTTACGTGTGTGACCATCTTCACCGCACCTGGAGCAGGCCGACCCCCTGGTACAATGCCTTAGAATATGGTCCAGGTCTCCACAATTGTGGCAACGAGGTACCACCAGGTAGTCCCTAACATTAATGGCATGGAAGCCAATGTATAGTCTGCCCATTATCATAATTTGCTTCCACATTGGTGCTGTTACCTCTGCGACGTGATGGACAACATCACGATCACGAGGTCCCGTTTTAAATCTTAACTTGAAAGAGTCTTTAAATTCGTTTTCAGCCATTTGATCAAAATTCTGGTCTTTTATGCTTTTGTACAATTCTTCATTCGTCATTGTTGAAGGTACATCGTATAATATGACTAGTGGGTTTCTTTTTCTCGGTGGTTCACACTTGACCACCGAGTTCAGTTTGGGATTTTTTAACAATTTCTCCTTGTCTTCCTCTGTAGCTACCTCCACTATTACCGAATTCCTACTGGGTTTTACCTTATTTATTCTGATTTTGTCTTTCGCCGGGTCAATACTTTTAGTCAACAGTTCTTGTATCTTTTTAACACTAGTGTCCTGTCCCGGTAACGTTCTTAGAAAGACCGCCGTGTCTGACCGCTTGGTCACCTTGGCGATCGTTTCTTTCGTGGTTGGCTTTGGCGGCGCTTGCGCGACCACCCCAGCCCAAGTCTTTGTTGGTTGCTTTCTCAAACGGTCGTTTTCTTTTTCCAACTCTTCTACGCGGCCTTCGAGCTTGGCGTGGGCTATGGCCCAAGCAGCCAGCTCATTCTTAATAATGGACAATGCCGCCTGACTTATCTTGCCGTTTTTGATATTCTGCTCCAAGAGCAGCGTGATACGTGCATGTCTTTGCGTCACTGTTTCGTCTTCTGCTAGTCCCGTCTCATCTTGAGGAGAGGGATCAAGCATCACAGATGCTCGCTTGAGCGCACTCGATTCACTCGTCTCAGGTGTAGCCATATTGATTAACGAGTGAAAATAAGGTGGGAGCCCGTCTCTTGCCCCGGACCGGCTCCTCTGGCATGGGGGGGGACTGTTGCAGCTCGCCCACCGACCTCGCCCCTAGGTCAAGGGCACTCCAGAGCTGCAGGGTTCAACGCGCCGTTGCCAGCGCACTGGTCCCCGTCGAAGGCCTCGTCGTCGACGATTTCACTCGACGCTCCTCGGCAAGTGCACCCCGCACTCCGGAGAGGCGGATGCACCTCTCGCCCTTCGCCGCCTACTAGCCCGAGTTTCCACCTGAAGGCCGAGGACCCACTCCTACTCAGGTGGTGGGTCGGTCCCCCAGTCGTTCGGCGGTCTGGGCCCATCTAACCTAGCCCAGGCGATGTCACCACCTCCTGGGTTTGGCAGAACACGCCCCGGTTACCCAGGGGCGCGGCGAAGCACCCTTGCCGACTCGCGCCGCGATCCCACGCCGACAAACGAGGTCGCCGGCATGCAGAGCACCTGCTGGTCCGTGCCCTGCGAACAGAAAGGGACTGGTGTTCGGTCCCTCGACACAGCTCCCCCTGTGCCACGCACCCTTCGCTTTCGCATCGGGTTGGGTCGCAGCTCTCCCTTTTGACGCAAGGCAGAATGCCGAGCTTGACGTCTGGCACCACGGGAAGGCGGAAAGAGCCACTTGGGAAGGAGAGGCTGTAAGAGACGCTTCACTTCCCCGAGTGAGGACTGCCGCGGCACGCCCGACTGGAAAGCGATACGCCCCAGTGCGAGCCTCCGTGCCTTACGGCGCGCCGGCAACGGGCGGGCCCGCGCCGAAACGCGCCGTCAAGCGACTGACCTCACGCCAGACCGCTGCCGCATTTGCAGTCGGGCAGCGGCGCGGCGCGGCGCGGCGGGCTGTTGTCGCAGCGGAAGGACGCAGGCGATCCGTCGCCGCCAGCGCCCCTGGCGGCCGCGCTGTTTGGCCGTCGCCGGGACGCGGAGGCGGCGCGAGCGCCTAATGGCCGGGAATTAGCATGTAATTGTGAGGGGCAGCTAAGTGCTCTCCAACTATTAACGAGATTTGCCGGCGCCAAACTGCGCCCTAACTCGATTTTAAATGCCGCCGCTGCCGGATTAGCGCGAGACGGCGCGGCCCAATATAATTTACCTGACGCCGCGCGCCGCGGTTATTGTAACCTAATTTCTGGACGAAAGACGGGGCCAGCCGCGGTCGCGGCCGCCGTCCGCCGGAATCCGGAATTTTGATTCCGGCCGGCGCGCCGCCTGTTTTCGCGGCGCTGCAATTTGCGCGGCCGTGCCCCGCGAGGTCTGCCGGCCGCGATAACGCCGGCGCGGAATTAGCGCCGGGCCTGTGCCTCTCTTCCTCTACCTCTGGCCCTCTCCACCTCTGCCTCTGCCTCAGCTTGCGAGTGATGAACGCCGCATCCGCTGCCGCCGCCTGCTCCGGGCTTCCCGAGCGCTGCCGGCTGCATATTCTCGCTGTATTTACCAACACTTATCTGGCCTCCGTCGCTCTTGCTTTGCTGTTCTCCTGCACTTCTCATCAGTGCAGACTCCTGTAGTGCAGTAAGTATGAGTTAATGAAGCCTGCGAACTGGAAGCGATGTTGACTGAAAAATAATCGTAGTAATGATAAAAGTTTTGTCGTTTGAGTGGGTATTTAACCCTAGACGTGCGTTGCGCTATGAAGTCGCTGCAAAATTTTGTTGCTTATTAAGTGTGACACTGCAAGGTTGTTAGCCAGTCATGAACCAATACACTACAACCCCATAATCATGGAGGAAATCCACGCAGCTTTCCCTAGTCAATAACCAGGCTTATGATCAAACAAGACGATCGAGTGCTATGGTGTCACCGCCAGACACCAAACTTGCTAGGTGGTAGCCTTTAAATCGGCCACGGTCCGTTAGTATACGTCGGACCCGCGTGTTGCCACTATCAGTGATTGCAGACCGGGCGCCGCCACACGGCAGGTCTAGTCTAGAGAGACTCCCTAGCACTCGCCCCAGTTGTACAGCTGACTTTGCTAGCGATGGTTCACTGTCTACATACGCTCTCATTTGCAGAGACGACAGTTTAGCATAGCCTTCAGCTACGTAATTTGCTACGACCTAGCAAGGCGCCATATTCAGTTACTATAATTACTTTAAGAATGTATTCTGAACAGATAATATTGTGAATCATGTACCGTCAAGAGCGACGTTCATCATTAATGGATTAAAGTTAAGTATCAAACTAATTACGTCAGTATAGTTCTTCCCTCTTCACGCCAGCCTGCGTGAGCTAAAACGCGTACATTTAGGCCTCCTCTAATAACACGATGTTGGCTCTTCTGCCAACACAAAAAGTGCAATCCTCGTTACCCTCAATAAAAAGAGAATAATTGCTGAGTTTGGCCACTGCGCACAACAATAACAGCGTCACAGCGTGCACAACAGGCTTAGGTGCGCAACAGCTTCTACTTATTCTTAGTGAGTCACGTAATCATGGAAAAACTGTAGGATGATGTAAAAAATCTTGCAATTTATATGAAAGCTCCTAATCTAATCCCCTCAGCATCACCCGATTTAATTTGACTACATTCCATTATCCTCGTTTTGCTTTTGTTGATGTTCATCTTATATCCTCCTTTCAAGACACTGTCCATTCCGTTCAACTGCTCTTCCAAGTCCTTTGCTGTCTCTGACAGAATTACAATGTCATCGGCGAACCTCAAAGTTTTTACTTCTTCTCCATGAATTTTAATACCTACTCCGATTTTTCTTTTGTTTCCTTTACTGCTTGCTCAATATACAGATTGAACAACATCGGAGAGAGGCTACAACCCTGTCTTACTCCCTTCCCAACCACTGCTTCCCTTTCATGTCCCTCAACTCTTATAACTGCCATCTGGTTTCTGTACAAATTGTAAATAGCCTTTCGCTCCCTGTATTTTATCCCTGCCACCTTCAGAATTTGAAAGAGAGTATTCCAATCAACATTGTCAAAAGCTTTCTCTAAGTCTACAAATGCTAGAAACGTAGGTTTGCCTTTTCTTAATCTTTCTTCTAAAATAAGTCGTAAGATTAGCATTGCCTCACGTGATCCAACATTTCTACGGAATCCAAACTGATTTTCCCCGAGGTCCGCTTCTACCAGTTTTTCCATTCGTCTGTAAAGAATTCGCGTTAGTATTTTGCAACTGTGACTTATTAAACTGATAGTTAGGTAATTTTCACATCTGTCAACACCTGCTTTCTTTGGGATTGGAATTATTATACTCTTCTTGAAGTCTGTGGGTATTTCGCCTGTCTCATACATCTTGCTCACCAGATGGTAGAGTTTTGTCAGGACTGGCTCTCCCAAGGCCATCAGTAGTTCTAATGGAATGTTGTCTACTCCCGGGGCCTTGTTTCGACTCAGGTCTTTCAGTGCTCTGTCAAACTCTTCACGCAGTATCTTATCTCCCATTTCATCTTCATCTACATCCTCTTCCATTTCCATAGTATTGTCCTCAAGTACATCGCCCATGTATAAACCCTCTATATACTCCTTCCACCTTTCTGCCTTCCCTTCTTTGCTTAGAACTGGGTTGCCATCTGAGCTCTTGATATTCATACAAATGGTTCTCTTGGAGCAAAATAACTGATGATGGTCGAAGTAGAGAGGATGTAAAATGCAGACTGGCAATGGCAAGGAAATCGTTTCTGAAGAAGAGAAATTTGTTAACATCGATTATAGATTTAAGTGTCAGGAAGTCGTTTCTGAAAGTATTTGTATGGAGTGTAGCCACGTATGGAAGTGAAACATGGATGATAACCAGTTTGGACAAGAAGAGAATAGAAGCTTTCGAAATGTGGTGCTACAGAAGAATGCTGAAGATAAGATGGGTAGATCACGTAACTAATGAGGAGGTATTGAATAGGATTGGGGATAATTTTGTGGCACAACTTGACTAGAAGAAGGGATCGGTTGGTAGGACATGTTTTAAGGCATCAAGGGATCACAAATTTAGCATTGGAGGGCAGCGTGGATGGCAAAAATCGTAGAGGGAGACCAAGAGATCAATACACTAAGCAGATTCAGGAGGATGTAGGTTGCAGTAGGTACTGGGAGATGAAGAAGCTTGCACAGGATAGAGTAGCATGGAGAGCTGCATCAAATCAGTCTCAGGACTGAAGACCACAACAACAACAACATATGAAAGCTGGGTATAACAGATTTTTATTCGCTCCAATATTGAACACAATGCAGTAGTAGTTGATAGAGAGCAAAGCTTTCAAGAAATCTAGACTGGATTCATGCAAAAATGACACTAACACGGTAGGTAGGCACCAAATTGTACGGAAGACTGCATTGAGAAAACGCAACAAGTTATCCTGCTCTGAACAACTCAAAGTTTTAAATGGTACAAATTCGCAAATTATTATCAGACGGGCAGCTCAAGTTGTGCACCAGAACAAGTGAGTAGCGAGCTGCAGATTGCGAAACTTACTCGTACGTGCCTCAAAAAGTGTGCACCCATCAGCGCCAGACTGTGACCAGGAGTCGAATGTCACAAAAAGTTGGTTCCCCATCCTAAGCTTCATACTTTCACGAAGCTCTTCTTGGGAGTGACGACTCAATACTGTTGTCGGCACGAAGTTTGAGAAAATTTATCATTTCATGAAAAAACCAGGGGAACGCAGCTGAAACGTACCGATCTGAGCATACAGAACACACAATAACAAACAACAGATCGGTACTGGCTAGAGCAATGTCTTTCTAATGAGACTCACTGACCGCCTTCTGCCAACAACGGTATTCTGAGACCGCACCGGCAATGAACCATTCCACTGCAAAAACCTCATGCCTTGCTCCCAAGCCCACTTGTCCAGTACTCTAAATAAAACAGTGGCAGGAAATGGAACAAGTCACTTAGCAATATGTGTACTGTCAGAGTAATAATGGTAATGAAATGACTTCCCAGTAATATGGAGTCATTCAGTCTTTTTCTACTTATTTGGACCAGACACATTTCGCTCTATTTTTAAGCATCGTTATTTATTATTGCATAAAACAATGGGAATGGTCGGCCAAAACTCAAATAGTGTAAATGATTGCTGACTAATCTCTTCGTATTACACTGAATGAATTCAGGTGTGCAAGTTAACAGTGATTAATTCGACCTGTGTTGCTCTGAGCGAAAAGAATGTAATTTAATTAAATGTAAAGCTCATATACTTGCCCTGTACCTTTATTTGCATGGAACAAGCAGGATAAGCAAAAAACTTCATTCTCTGGCATTAAATAAAATTGGCCTCATATACAGTACCAATTTTGTTGAATAATAAGTATGCGTGCATACAGAACGCACTCACTAAATAGTCGGCAACACCATTAATGGCCTCTGGCCGCGCGGCTCATGAGAAATGCTGTATTGTCGGTCACTGACAGCAACTACGATAAGACAAGTTCAATATCGGAAGTTTCACCTACCTTCCTATGGTCTGGATTAATGTGCGCTGCAAAACGTTTCGTGATAAATGTACCACGTGTACGTAGTGAGTATGAGAGACACATTACAAGTGAAATGTATATTCTATCTTTCTCAGCTATAATGAGATGAAGAGAAACCAGTGATACAGATTCTCATACTGTTGCGCCTTACTATATTAATGAAACAACGAAAAAATCAGTTCTAAAATATCCACAGCAGGATGACGAGCATTTTCAACTACATTGTATAGCGAGATAAATAAAATAAAATTCCCATTAGCCGCGTGATTTGAGGTGCCACGTCACGGATTGCGCCCCCCCCCCCCCCCTTGGGCATGGGTGTGTATGTTGTTCTTAGCATAAGGTAGTTTAAGTAGTGTGTAAGTCTACAGGCCAATGACCTCGGCAGTTTGGTCCCTTAGGAATTCACACACACACACACACACACACACACACACACACACACGCACACGTCCTATATCAGAAAAATTTATGAACCATTTTGCATTATTTGCCGTTCATAATAAATTTAACTCTTAAGGCAAATTTCGCTTTCATGCATTGTATTATCTACACAGGAAAAATATGAAGTTCATAGCAACGCCCTCGCGCTTTCGTTTCTTCTGGTCACATACAGAATTATAATTCTGAATGATGTCCTGCGGTTAAAGTTAGACCTCAGACTTTTCTGAAGCCTTCAGCGCCTTAACCTACAGTTCAGTAGACGTTCTTCATTTTTCTATCGACATCCTAGACTCAAATCGTTTATGACTCCGGCATTCTTTCATTTATGACTTATAATTTTAATAAGTTTACCGTTTGCACAGCCAAATGCGACTGTCTGCGAAGAGTGAACGACCCGATCTTAAAGAAGACAGTCTCATAATTTTAGTTTATGATCACAAGTTGCCGTCACGGAGGAATGGGCTACGAAGTGACTTAGCCGTTCCAGACGCTATATTTGTTTCTTTGAGCTATATAAAAAAAAATCTTATAAATACAAAGATATCTGAAGATACGCTCCGATACAGTGTTCATTTCGTTTCGAAATTGCTGCAAGTATCTCTTCTTGACGGAAATGATGTGGAATAAACTTTAATAAATTTTCCGACATTCCACGTCTTCGTCTAGTGAAACAGTTTTTGTTCGATAGCGAAGGTATTTATTTTGCCGCATTGCCCATCCCCATTTATATGAAACCAATTTCCTGAAGATATTACGGAGAAATGGATAGAATACGCTTCCAATTTTCGAAAGAATTACCTCATTTTTTATAACTTAAGTATTCATGTTTTTACGAGGAAATCTGTATTTATTACACGTTACGAGGAGCTATCGTAATTTTCATAATCTATCATCTCTTGATACAAATGTCTTTCATTTACAGTGATTTAAATATCACATTATTGAAAGGAATGCAATCAGACTCAAAATAATTTCACTCGATTATTCGTGACGCTCGTGACGGCTTCGTAATTACCCAATTCAAATTCATTCGAATTCTTTATAGCATTGTAATACGCTGCTGATAAATTAAAACGCATTAAAATTTTGTTGCTCTAAAAATATTGCGCCTGTTCTATTGAAAATACTTTCACCGTAGTTTATTCTGTGGAACAGTAGGAAGTTCACACTGTAAACCAAGCTGTCATACATATTCATTGGAATTACATCTTAGACAAATATCATCTTCGAGGATAGAGCTCTTTGTTCAGTCTGCGAGAAAACGAGCAGCTTGTTGGTGCTCTTGGTCATCGCCCTTGCCTGGTTGCAGGCCTTTAGTTTTTTTATTGTGATGCGAACGCAAGGATGATTCATTGTCTTATATTTCGCCGCTACACGGGAACACCAGAAAAAGAAATGGTCGTTCTCTCAGTCTTGTGCTTTATTGTTCTTCCTCCAGTACTGGGAATGTGGCTGAGAGAACGGCTTTATAAAGGTAACTTTAAAAATGTTGATTTATATTCAGTGCTAACAGTTTTATCGCGAGCGAAAATAAATCGAAGTCATTACTCAGAGGGAAGGTTAAGTCTACAGGAGCTCACACGTAGTGTATTTAATGGCTGTAGCTGGTTTCTTTGCAGAGAAGTAAACTCTCGTTCTCATGGATGTTAGACAAAATATCGTCGACGAAACATGTATTGTCTGTTTTCGCGTATTATTGGGAGATTTATGAAAGGTTATTCGATTCAGATAGTTGTGACAAGTTCGTTGTAGAATAGTGATTATTTTTTGTTACCGCATGGTTCCTTATTCGACAGAGAGAGGGCTATTGTTGAATTGACGCACATGTTACGAAATGTCTTGCGGCATTGTTACAGGTTTAACTTGTAAGATTTTTCGAGATATGTTATTGTTTTGAAACCTTGAATGGCGCAAAGTGCTTTTGGTTATGAATATTCTATGAGTGATCGTGTACAAGTAGCTGCAATAGAGACTTATAGTTCATGTTTCGCACAGAGAGTAATTCTTTGTCCTACAATACATATTTCATCATAATACGATACGCATTTCGGACCGAGATGCGATAGTCCATAAAGTCTACGTTCTTCCAGTCTTTCCTCCCGGTCATCTGTGTCTTTGAAAATAATTATTTTTCGTAATCTGCCATGGAATGAAAATTGTGTTGGAAAAGCCGAACAAAAACCGATTTAGGAACGATATTTTTTGAAGACTTTATGATTTATCTCAAGAGAGGGAAACATTGGTAAAATTACGATCCACGAGAGAAACATTTGTAAAATTACGACCCACAGATAACTTAAAATTACATGAGATTTTAAGGTGAAACTACTCCCTTGCACGTTTTATTAACGTATCACATGTAAGGTATCATTCTGGAAGAATTATTTGTGATCGCTAGCGTAACAGCATTAAACAAGCTTTCTCGCCCACAGCGCTTCGGTGCTTTAGGAAGCACACTGTGTCATTTTCGTGCTACAGCTTTTTGGTTAAACTTCATTGTTAGTCCCGGCGGAAGATAAGTAGGCAACGATGAGGCAGGGCAGTGGTAGCGCCTCTGCCGGATAATCTACGAAGTAGTTTCGAACTGTCGCAAATGTAGCGCACCTTACGGAAAATTACGAACTAAATGGAGTATGTTGAGATCATGGAGGTATAATATCTCCATGGTTTAGATTCTATTTCTTAAATAAATGGAATAACTTTAATTTGCAGCTGTACAATGGTGTAAGGTTTATGGCGAGGGCGTCCGTTTTTTTCTTCTCTTGCTTTTTTCTGGGGCAATTTTAGAAGTAGTAATTATGTAGACACATGCGAGTACATATAAAATTCTGCGAGTTAAATGAACAGAAATGACTTCTCAGTTAATCGTTTCACACCTAAGAGCCCAGCTTAAGCTTGTTTGCACATTTAGGTCTACATCATACCGACATGTACTGACCTACTAGTAGGCTAAGTCTCGTTGATATTTATCGAATTCCATTAGTTCTGTCACCTTACGTATGTAACGAGTCAACATTTGTCGTTGCGGACTCCTGGCCTATATTTCCATGCGTATTTAACGTTTATCGTTCTTATAATATCAATTTTCAGCGTCCGATATATTATGATTTGTAGTGGTAGGTCTACTTCGTGGTTATATTTCAGTGCCACAGTTATGAATGTAATAAATGTCCTATTCTTTTAATCACCTCCTCGGTCTCATGTTTTACCCCGAATTTTTACTGAGAAGAATACATGAGTACAATCTGAAGAGCTATACGCAGTTTTCACATATCTACGTTCATGGCACTAAATATAAACCAAAACTGAGTGTATACAATCCCAGATACGTTCAAAGAATAATTAGATTTAATGCATTGCATCGAAAACACAAAGATATTGTAATAAGAAGGTCTATAAAATAGTTGGTTCTAGTTCTGTTAGATGGTTTGCATGAGCTGTTGTACAACACCACTGACAATGGTTTGGAATAAACCAACGAAACGTATCTCTCGACAATAAAGAAAGAAAAATGCAGAAAATTTATTGTCCTATCAGTTTAAGAAGTAACGCTGTACAAAAGCGAAGATTTTTTTCTGTGCGGTATAAATTGATATTTACCAATAAAACAAAGGTAAAGAGTTATTGTTCACCTAATCTGCGGCCTGATGTTTCATTTACTATGTAATGCAGGTTTCAGATAGGGCTAACTTGTCGGCATCATGAATACATTTATCTTCTAATTAATATGAGTTTTTCTTCGAAAACTACGATTTGTAAGGTGGAGCTATGGCTCACAGAGGCAGGTTTATTAGAATATACAATAGAGTTTAGACATTACCGAAGAATTCCGTAATTCGAAAGTTGTTTTATAAATAGGGACAAGCAGCATTTTATACTACTTTAGAATGTAGTGCTATTACTCTGCCACAGGATTTATTATTGCGACGAACTTTCTAAACCGGAATGGCATTATGTGCCGCACAGGGTACTATACTTCAAAATGTATGTATCTTCACCTTCGTGTAGCTTGATGAAAATTTACCAAGTTTTACTGTGAGATTGCGCCATGGTTCAAGACGGCGGTGAAGACTGCTCATGACTTCATCTTTAGGAGAACAGAAACTCCCAAGGAAATAATTGAGCTTGTTACAGAAAGTCGTGGCGTCGGTATTTAACGCTATGCGCACTACCCGTGAACGCTTTACTGCAGAACTGTGTACTTCAATTTCAAAATAATGAATCACTATTGCAATGCTAGCCGCGCGGAATTAGCCGAGCGGTCTTAGGCGCTGTAGTCATGGAGTCCTCCCTCGGGCATTGGTGTGTGTGTTTGCCCTTAATATAATTTAAGTAGTGTGATGACCTTAGCAGTTAAGTACCATGAGATATCAAACACATTCGAACATTTTATTTCAATGCTGGAAATTCATGTTTTATTGCTAAGGAGGTGATAACAATCCAGTGAAGAATGAAATCATTTTCACATAACTGATATACATCATGGCTTAAAGATATTTTATGTGAGTTGAGAATACACTTGTTCCATTTGCCGCAAGTAATCGTTGTCCTTCGTTCGTTCTCCCTGCGATAAACACAACAGCATCCTGCTTCGGCATTATTCTCTTTTGAGATGTTTTTTATGGGTGTAACCCGAGCTTCTTTCACCAAAATATCACTTTATCATCGACTATCACATCCTCTTCCATATCATGACCATGATTGCACCCTTTTTCGTCTATTTCATTGCATCCATGTTCGTCTCCAGCTTCAGCAGCACTTTTGTCTTCACAGTAATTTCCTGCGAGTCCTTTACCGATAATTTTTTCCCAGCTATTTTCAGCAAATTGGATTGATATAGGCCTAGTGTAAAGAATGTTACCCACCTCTTGCACTTGTACAATTTATAATTGTTAGGGCTATTATTTTTATTATTATTATTGGAACACTAGCATAGTTTATTATAGCTATAAAAACTTCATAAAAGTTGAAGTGTGGGAATAAATGCTTACAGTAACACAGTCCTGCGACACGTGGTGTTCAAACTTGCCGCCAGTGATAAATCATTTCAGATAGGTTTGAAGCTGCTACCGGATAGGTCACCTCTTACCAAAGATTAGATGGAATGTCGAAACAACAAACTGCTGCACTCTGTTAGAAACATTTACAAGACAAATGAATAACGACCATAATATTTCAGACAGCGTTCCAGATTAGTGACGTGGCGCGTATGTTGGCAGGCCTGCCGGCGTACGACCTGACGGGACTGGTGGGCGAGACGGTGACGCTGCCCTGCAAGGTGGACACGGACCGCTGCGGGGACCTGCACTCCATCAAGTGGTACCGTGGCTCCGCCCGCATCTTCGTCTTCAGCGACCGCGCCCGGATCTCCAGGCCCGAGGGCGAATACACCGAAAGGTAGGCACTAGCCGTATCTCAACTCTCATGCCTCTCACACCGTTCAAATGCCGAGACTAAGGCTGCGTTCACACTGCCGGCCGGGCCGAGCCGAGCCTGGCCGGGCCGCCGCCCGCTTCGATATCAAACACATGGTTTTGAATTGCGGTGTTCACACTGGCGGCCGGGCCGCGCCGACACGGCGTGAGCCTCCCGGAGCCGAGCCGACGACATTCCGAGTGTTTAATATTGCCGGCGCGAGCCGACCGCAGGCGCGAGCCTGTGGCGCAGCACTACAGCTTCTGCAGTACACGCATCACACGTCTCCCTTCTGCTTTCATCACAAGTGTGACTGCACACGTCTTTTAAGATGTTACCTCACATTTCACAATCAGTGAGGAAAAATTACGTTTATTATGATGATACATGCGAAATTACTTTTATTTCATTTATTTAATCTACCGTATTTACATGCATTTACAACAATAGCTTGCCAGCAATCGCGGCATTGCCACCACTGAATAGTTCGCATTTACTTGTAAACGGAGACAGGTATGAGTGTCACTGAGGGACGGAAATGTGTCCCTACCAGATGATAATGCATTGTAAGTAAAGTCATGCTGTGGCAGTTCCTTATCAGTGGAGATAGAACCACTGAGTCAAAGGGCATTATCTCAAAACTCTTCGCCTATCAAAATGTCTATCTTACAAGGTAATGAAAAGAATTCTGTGAGGTCATCAGTGGCTCCACATGATGAACCATCACCACTGCCAAGCGCTGCATCGTGAAGAAAAAAGAAGAAAAAAGTTGGAAAATTCTGAAGGAGTATTTCTGCGATTCTTCGTTGAAGGCACAGCAAGACATTACCCAAAATGACGAAGCTAATTACTTCCTAATGATTCTCAGGAGTCCCATAAACTTTCTTCCCCTCAGAGGTTAGCGTTTGTGAAATTTAAAATACAAAAGCATGACTACAATTAACTGGAGGTAGCGAATGCTGTACAAAGTTCTACTGCAAACCAAAAAGTGTGTACTAACGAATCTTACCTTATCGTTATACACAATTTTTCTTCTGCTGTTATACTTCTGCGAAAATTTGTGTTCTGTTTAGAAATTTTGTCTTGAATGTTCTGCAGCACATACTGAAATGTATTATGATTCATTCTGTAATTTGAATAAAATTTTTCAGGATAGTTTTTAAGTTCTTCATATAAAGAAAAAAACTCCCCTAAATGTCTGTCGCTATTCATAGGATGAATCCATAACCTCCTAGTTCTTCTGTACTTCAAAACTCGACGAGTTACTGCAGAGTCAAAACAATACCAATAAAAGAGTAAAGACATTGTTCTACACGACAGCACAGACTAGCTAAAGGTGAGCAACTGTTGACTGCAGCTGCGTTTTCTACTGACTTGCTTGTCAGCTGTCGAAGGGTGGAGATCTTTTTAAATTTATTTATTTGGCCTCCCGCCAGCCATTTAGCCAAAGAGTGGGAATTACCTTGACAGTGCAGCGCAGCCCGCCAAGGAAGAAAAAAAACAAACAATGAAGAACAATGAAACGCACATCTGTGCCGATCTACAGTAGTTTCATTAACCCTCCATTATTTTTTCTGTCAAAGTAGACAATGAGACAACAGAATTGCGCTTCAGTTATCTTTTAGTTCGAAATACGAAATGTACATCATACTAATTGTAGGATGTTGATGACAAATAATTATTTGTCTTTTGTGATGCAACGTGTGGCCAATTATAAAAGCATAGCAGATTAATTGTCCAGTAGCCGAGGGAAAAATTCTTATATATTTGGATTTATCTAGAGAATGAGACCATTAAAATAATAAGAGGGACCGGCACTAGGTCTGCGCTGATCACTAGTAATTAGTTTTTTTCTGTCCTGCATCATATGACTACACTAAACCAAGCTGTAACCGCGCGAACTCCGTGGCTTGCGGACGCGGCACTGACGCCACTGAATAGCTCGCATTACTTGAGACCAGAGACAGATATCAGTATCATTATCATTTCAAAAACTTTTTGGTACTTTTAGCTACATTTCATTCCCAACAATGTATGGTCTAAAACGGATCTAACAGTAAGCTAACCGCTACATAACTTTTTCACTACAAGATATGTAAATCAAGTGCACAACGTTGACAAATAGCATCATTTCACAAAGACTGTTAAGAAATATGGAAAGATAAATGATTCAATACGAAGCTAAGATGTTGTACTACCACGTGTGCAAAAATCAGATTCTTTAGCCGCATACTTTCTTCAAAATCGGTTGGGAAGCCTTACGAAACTAAGAAATCACGCGTAATGCTATCATTAATCGTGACAGATGGCCAGTTAATGCTATCATTAATCGTGACAGATGGCCAGACACTTACCCAAGTTCTGTCGGAAATAAGTGGAACATAATACGGGGTTTTTAGAATGAGATTTTCACTCTGCAGCGGAGTGTGCGCTGATATGAAACTTCCTAAACTGTGTGCCCGACCGAGACTCGAACTCGGGACCTTTGCCTTTCGCGTGCAAGTGCTCTACCATCTGAGCTACCGAAGCACGACCCACGCCCGGTACTCACAGCTTTACTTCTGCCAGTATCTCGTCTCCTACCTTCCAAACTTTGCAGAAGCTCTCCCGCGAAACTTGCAGAACTAGCACTCCTGAAAGAAGGGTATAGCGGAGACATGACTTAGCCACAGCCTGGGGGATGTTTCCAGAAACATCCCCCAGGCTGTGGCTAAGCCATGTCTCCGCTATATCCTTTCTTTCAGGATTGCTAGTTCTGCAAGGTTCGCCGGCCGCGGTGGTCTCGCGGTTCTAGGCGCGCAGTCCGGAACCGCGCGACTGCTACGGTCGCAAGTTCGAATCCTGCCTCGGGCATGGATGTGTGTGATGTCCTTAGGTTAGTTAGGTTTAAGTAGTTCTCAGTTCTAGGGGACTGATGACCACAGCTTTTAAGTCCCATAGTGCTCAGAGCCATTTGAACCATTTTTTTTTTCTACAAGGTTCGCGGGAGAGCTTCTGTAAAGTTTGGAAGGTAGGAGACGAGATACTGGCAGAAGTAAAGCTGTGAGTACCGGGCGTGGGTCGTGCTTCGGTAGCCCAGATGGTAGAGCACTTGCCCGCGAAATGCAAAGGTCCCGAGTTCGAGTCTCGGTCGGGCACACAGTTTTAATCTGCCAGGAAGTTTCATAATACGGGGTGTTTCAAAAAGGACTGTACAACTTCGAAAACTCATATAAATTAATTCATAGTACCTGCAGAGGTGATTGTAGTGTCAATTTGTAGGGAAACCACCAAGTTTTGTCTCGCGTAGTTCGCTAGTGCTGAATCACACCGTAAGGAGCGCTAGCTGCAATTGCGTTAAAGATGGCTTCACCGGAGCCGAGCGTGCTAGCTGTGTGGTCTGGTTTGAAGAATCGAAGTCGGCGACACAACAGTTCAGCGTAATTTCCTTACCAAGTACGCTAAGGACCCTCCTAGCAGGCCTACAGTTTATGAATGGCATAAATGTTTTGTAGAAACAGGATGCTCGGTAAGACATGGGGAATCATCAGGTCGTCCGAGCAAATCTGAGGAAGTCGTTGACCCAGTGAGACAACGTATTGTCAACAGCCCTACGAAATCGATCCGGCGTGCATCTTGCGAACTGCAAATCCCACATACGACTGTCGTGTGTTGAGAAACCGTTTGCCTTTGAAACCGTGCAGATTGACGACCGTACAAGCAATAAAATACACTGATAAAATTGCTCGCAAGAACTTCTGTGCGGATATATTAAATCGATTAGGTAAGGATGAACATTTCCTGGGCAAAATTGTCTTTTCTGACGAGTCGGCTTTTTACGTAAGTGGCAAGATTAACAAACACAACTGTAGGTCTTGGGACAGTGAAATCCACATCAAACATTGCAACATGTTCGTGATGAGTCTAAACTGAGCGTATTTTGGCAGTGAGGAAGAACAAAGTGTACGGACCCTTTTTTCCGTGAGAGAACCATGAACGGTGTAGTGTACCTGGGAATGTTACAACGATTTTTGATTTTCATCAAGGATATTGTGTTTGTACCTCTTGTGCCGGCTTGTCTGCCTGAACTTAGAGCAATAATTTACGCCGCCACTGAACAAGTTACACCTGCAATGATACAGCGAGTTTGAGAAGAAATTGACTTCCGATGGGATATGTGCAGGATAACCAACTGTAGCCACATACAGCATCTTTAATTTAAGGTAAAAAAAAAAAAACCCTTGCTTCCCTACATAACAACACTAAACACAGCTCTTAATTCAATAAACCTATATGAATTTTTAGAGATATAAAGTCCTTCTTGAAACACCCTGTATAGACTAGAATGAAACCTGCTCCTATCACAGTGCAAGAAAAGGCGAAATGCGATTATGACCAGGGGCTGGCATTTAAATCAAAACGTCTTTGACACTCGTGCTTTTTTGGTTCAAATGGCTCTGAGCTCTATGGGACTTAACTGCTATGGTCATCAGTCTCCTAGAACTTAGAACTACTTAAACCTAACTAACCTAAGGACGTCACACACATCCATGCCCGACCCAGGATTCGAACCTGCGACCGTAGTGGTCGCGCGGTTCCAGACTGTAATGCCTAGAACCGCTCGGCCATTCCAGCCGGCTGTGCTTTTTTGCTCTAAGTATCAGTGTCATTTAGTGAAATTCATCAACCTGCAGAAATCTTGGCCTCCCCCTCCCCCCCCCCCCCCCCGGAAAATCTTTTTTAGCAGTTTACCCATATGACATTACGTATTATTTACTATGGCTGGCAAATCTTCTGGATTTTGCAGCTAAGAAAGCTCACTACCCTGATGAAGTATGGTTAATACGTAAGAAAGCGTGAATATGCCGAGATGTTTTGATTTAAGTTTCTTTGAAGCTACTAAGTATGTCGAAAAGCTGGTTCCCTTCTTTTACATTCTTAAGTATGCTCTGGACATATTCGCCTTTTTGAGCTACGATAGGAGCATTCTTCATTTTGATTCCCGACTTTTACTCTACCATAATTTTGGCATTAGATCGTCAGAACTTGGCAACCGATGCAGATTTTTGTTGACTCTGGCTACCACTGATCCGGTACAGGTATTTTTCATCGACTTTCGAACTTTGTTGCTTGTATCGTGACAACGGAGAATGCTTTCACAAAAAAAACATAATGGCCATTAATTACACGTACTAGTCTGCCTTCTTACAAAATTTGAACCGATTCCAGTAAGTTTGAAAAATATAAGTTCACTTTAAACCGTTTCCGCAGGTTCAGTTCATGTAAGAACTAATTTACGTGCTGCATTATCTTGGTTTTAAACCATCGTATCTCGGCAACGGATAGAGATAATTGGATGAAAAATTTCGTTTTGATTTTATCCATGTGTCTACCTTCGTGCAATGTTTGAACCGATGCGTACAAGTTTATAGTATAGGAGCGGAATGCTTCAAAAACCTCCCAGAGAAACATGTATTTTGCACGTAAAATTCAAGCGAAGCAAATTTTATAATGATGGTTAAAACTTATCTTAGACCAAGATTCGATACACCCATGGACTAAATTTGAGCCATCGGTTTCGTTCCAGCCTGGGGTTTTTTAAGGATGATTATTTTTAATCATTTTTAATCATAATTTAAATCTGAAAGAGCGGGACATGTTTTGCTCGTAAAATCTGCACACTGCACACGAAAATGGTGTCATTAACTGAGCATTAATTTCAGCCGAATTAAAATCGTTTGCAACAGGAATGAATTGAGTCGCACAATTTGCCTAGGTGCCTTTCCGGTTCGTAGTTCAAACTTGCTTAATATGCTATAACATACCTGCTACAGCAAGGCAGATATTCGAATGGTTAAACAAATGGCCGTTGGTCCGGGGTAAACCGAAAAATTTTGCACCCCATGTTCTTCGCTCAAACAGGAACCGATCACTAAGACACTCCCCTCCCCCCCCCCCCCCCCCTTCGCAATCCCAACCGCGATTCTGCATGCGTTCTTTTCATACATATTTGTTACAGCGCTTCCATGCTAACGATTATGTAGCTGATAACAGGGCTCTCAGTAACATCAGCACGTGGCTTTCAAAGAACGGGTTAAAGTCATTCTCACAAGGGACGTGTTTAGATTGTTAAGCACCGCAGATGTGGTTTACATCGTGATTGGTCCACACTTTGAATCGAGCTGGTTTATGACGTGGAATGTCATCCTCGCCATGATTTGCGACTGCAGCGCTCTCCGGCAACAGTTTTCGGCTGTATCGTACTCGGAGATCAGATAGTTTGTGTATAGACGTGGACAGGCGTAAAATTCCTACGGTAACTCTATTAAACGGCACAGGCGTAAAATTCCTACGGTAACTCTGTTAAATGGCACATTTCCTCCCTTGCCCGTATGCTAGTTATGTTATTCTGCCTGTAGTTTACGTAAATAAAAACGTAAATACCCATCAACATGAGATTTTGAACAAATATCTTAAAGTTTGAACATTTTATGCAAGTATTTTCATTATTGTTCGTCATTAGAAATTCCAGTTATCTTAATCCTATTTAAACCAGTAATCAACTTCCTGCTTTCCACACATACTCAGGGGTTACAATATCCATAAACAAATCTTTGAACTTACTAGAATATGGAAGTGAATTCATAGACTGAACGGCAACCAAATGATCTTAATGCTCACTGACAATAGTTCCAACGATATGCTTCATCCATCTACAGCAATCCACATAAATACAAGATACTGTCAGCTCTTACACCCGAAACAGCATAGTGCCAATGAATGGAAATAAGGTAAATAGCTCCATCTGAAGTCACATGACTCCACAGTGCCCGCGTGGGGCTTTATAATAGCGTGATTAGTAAACAACCTTACACAAGTGAACATCAACTAATTAGTGACAACTTTAACATAACACACTCAAGCAATCATTTAGCTTCTAAATCAAGGCACAATCCACTGACGAGAAGACGTTAACCACAAGGATGAACAAAGTGTCACGTAAATTAATGTTCAATCTAGACTATGAGCATATAGTATTGGTGAATCACAGTACATTTCACCAACTTTCGATTAACGTAGTCCCTTGAGACCCCTCTACTTTTAGTCACCGTAACGTCTTCCGTGCGCAAAGCTAACCGTTCTTACCAGCGTAGCTCCGTCAAGCAAACACTGGCTCACTCTCTGTGCCGCACACACACACACACACACACACACACACACACACACACACACACACACACACGTGCAAGCGTGCCCAGTTTCCTTCCGTCTCCGTGCGTCTTTTCTTTCTCCTCACAGCCATAAATGTTCCCTCTTCCAAAGTCCGCCCATTGAACAGATAGTCCTCTTTTCCCCTCAGAGACGTTTCACATACATAATAAGCAGGACAGCCTGGCCAACCCAGAACGGCTAGCGTGGCTCTAAATCATCGTGTCGTAGATGGCACAAAGTGCAGAGCAGCGGAACTGCAACGAAACGCAGTTCATTTTGTTTCTGACACAGAATCCTGGTAAAAGTGAAATTTTATTATTACAAGGTGTTCAAATGTCAGGGTAATCAATCATTTCAAAAACCTATGTCTATACCTTCACAAAGAACATTTTCAGCCTGAAAAAGAGCACCGGCCGCTGTGGGCGAGCGGGTATAGGCGCTTCAGTCCGGAACCGCGCTGCTGCCTCGGGCATGGATGTATGCGATGTCCTTAGGTTAGTTGGTTCAAGTATTTCTAAGTCTAGGGGACTGATGAGCTCAGATGTTAATACGTATAGCCGGAAAAAGTGCAGTGAGACTGGTCCGCTTTGCCAGTTCACCGACTTCGTGTAGGTCGTTGGAGTATCCTATCTTAATATCCATCCACATAAGTTAGGACGAGTCTCACGATCGTTTCCATGCAGCTGTTGATAGAGAGAGATGTGATAGGGATGGGACCTACGTTGAAGAGCCAAAGAAACTGGTACATCTGCCTAATATCGTCTAGGGTCCCGCGAGCATGCAGAAGTGCCGCAACACGACGTGGCCTGGACTCGACTAATGTCTGAAGTAGTGCTGGAGGGAATTGACACCTTGAATCCTCCAGGCTGTCCGTAATCCCGTAAGAGTACGAGGGGGGTGGAGATCTCTCCTAAACAGCACATTGCTCAATAATATTCATGTCTGGGAGCCTGGGTGGCCAGCGGAACTGTTAAAATTCAGAAGAATGTTCCTGGAGCCACTGTGTAGCAATTCTGCGGGGTGTCGCATTGTTCTGCTGGAATTGTCCAAGCCCGTCGGAATGCACAATAGATATGAATGGATGCAGGTGACCAGACAGAATGCTTACGTACGTGTCACCTGTCAGAGTCGTATCTAGACGAATCATGGGTTCCATATCACTCCAACTGCACACATCCTACACATTTACAGAGCCTCCACTAGCTTGAACAATCCCTTGCTGAGATCCAGGGTCCATGGATTCAGGAGGTTGTCTCCATACGCGTACGCGTCCATCGCTCTATACAATTTGAAACGAGACTCGTCCGACCAGGCAACATGTTTCCAGTCATCAATAGTCCAGAGACCGTGTTGACTGGCCCAGGCGAGGTGTAAAGCTTTGTGTCGTGCAGTCATCAGGGGTACAGGAGTGGGCCTTCTTCTCTGAAAGCCCATATCGATTACGTTACGTTGAATGATTCGCACTTGTTGATGGCCTGGCATTGAAATCTGCAGCAGTTTGCGCAAGGGTTGCACTTCTGCCACGTTGAACGTTTCTCTTCAGTCGTTGTTAGTCCCGTTCTTGACGGCCTTTTTCCGGCCGCAGCGATGTCAGAGATTTTATGTTTTACCGGATTCCTAATATTCAGGGTACACTCGTGGAATTGTCGCACGGGAAAATCCCTACTTCATCGGTACCTCGGATATGCTGTGTCCCGTCTCTCGTGAGCCGATTATAACATCACGTTCAAGCTCACTTAAATCGTAATTACCTGCCACTGTAGCAGCAGTAACCGATCTAACAACTGCGCCAGACACTTGTCTTATATAGGTGTTACCGACCGCAGCGCCGTATTCTACCTGTTTACGTATCTCTGTATTTGAATACGCATGCCTATACCAGTTTCTTTGGAGCTTCAGTGTATGTTGGTGGAGAATATGTAAGAGCCTTGCTTGACCCATGCCACATTGTCTAGATGTTAAACTATCGCTTTCACTTAACTGGTTGAAGAGAATGACAAAAAGTTGTCGAGTTGGTTGACGTATATTGGGATTAACAAACACCACTGACTTCTAATTTACTCTACTTTTTAGTCTGGTACTATCAGTAGGCCTTGTTCCATTAAAAAGTGTATATTTGCACAAAAAATACTCTTTCTACGTCTTATTACAATCTGTTCATTGGTTATAAATACGAGCTTCTGACTATCAATGTACTCTATGAAAGCTGCACATGGGTAGCAACTTTCCATTTCCGCAATATTTGCCTGCCTGTTTTAGGTGATTCACCCTGTATATTCAAAAAGACTCTGTGGTGGCCTTTTGCATCAGGTCGTGTCTTGTTGCCTGTTCTGGAAACAGACGATCCCATTACCAAGGGACAGTAACATGATGATGGTAGAGACTTGGATTCTGTTAAATATCTAACGGAGCGTAGAGTTACGTTTTATTCGCGATGCCAGCGCAGTGCTTAAGGGTAGAGATCACTTAGGCTATCCTCCTAGCGGCAATGCAGCATTTACGTTCTGCTCTGTATGAAAAAATATTTAGTAGTATTATTGTCGCATACACGTCAAAGTATGGTTAGCACGATTGTAGTTAATTCTGTTGCTGTTAGAAATTAGGCACGTAAATTAGTGATAAAGTCTTTGAGGCTGATAATAGCGCCTATCTTGTATTGGTTCGCACCCTTTACTGTATTTGTAGGCGAATTTCCTCTGATGCACTGCATGTTTCGGGCAGTTCTCGCTATTCAGAAATTTAACGGTTCCATGAGACAACCTTCAAGTAATTCACATTCTAATCGTTATTATACTGTTTTGAGTGCTTGTCTGTGCAGCTCTTCCTTCTAAGCTTTCTTACTATTCTGTTGTTATTATTACGGCAATTTTATGAGAAACTTACTTGTTATTTCCCTATAAATGTAAACGTTCTGATGCTAATGACCATGCTGTCTGGTGTCTTATACAAAACAACAGAAATATTTAAACCTACAATTACTTTTATTTTCCAAAATAAAAAAACTGAATATATCTAGCGTATGTATCTTTCCGCGTCTGATAAAAGTCTACGTTTATGTGCTCTATCCATAATTTATTTGTGAAGGAACCAACAGGTCGGGAGCTGACTTCTACAAGCAGCTGCCTAGCAAGGATGTCAATTAGTTGTAGGGGAGACGGTTCCTTGTAAGTAAAACGCCGGCTGTCATGTTTTCTCGACAGGTGCCAAGGGCGTTCTGTTGCGCGACGGACGTAGGTGGCCTGAGGAAACCCTCAGGTAATCCAATAAGCGACTGACAGCGCCAAGAAGCCTGGAGCGTGGAACAGTTCCCTATAACAGCGGGAAAATGTGAAACAAACAGACGGAGGCTTAAAATGCACATTTATTAACCAACGAAGGACGGCACCGGCAGCAAAAGAAACGGACGTAACGTAGCTGGTCTGAAAAGCAAATCTTTCTTGGAGAGAAATTAATTCATCCCAATGAAACAGCGCAATGAAACAGGGATCACCGTGAGAAAAACGACCAGCATTTCATTTTTTTGCCACGTACGATTCATTGTATATAATAGATGTTGGCCCACAAATAAGTTCCAGTTTCAAGATCTGCAAACGTTGTTCGACACGGTAACACACTGTCGTCTAGCAATCAAGACACAGTCATATTGAATGTCTTCTCAAGTGTGTAACAAGTATAATACTTGATTAAATCAAGTACATTATACAAGATTGCGAATGTTCAACTGAATCGATTGAAATATGCGATGTACTGAAAGAAAGCGTAATTAGACCATTGTTGTTTCCGATATACATAGACTGTCACAAACGGTCAGCAACACCTTGGGATTATTTTACTGCCGACGCATTTTTCTGTTGTAAGGAATTGTGCCATAATCGTCGTAAGAAAATGCGGGACGAATGAGCCTTTCCACTTGGTCACCGAATGCCTTTTTCCCAAATATTTGCCACCTTTTTTGCTGTCTCAGGTAAACTAGGACGTTCATTATGTTTGTGGCCGACGAAAAAAAAGAAGAGAATCGATAAAAGAAAATAAAGGAGAAGAGAGAAAGTAAAGAAGAAAAAGAATGGATTAAAGAACACTAAAATAGGAAGGGGCGGAGATTTCTGAATGGAAATAGTGAGAAGACTGGTCTTTGTGGAGCAACAGTTCTGTAATACCTACCTCTCCCTGGTAAGGAGATTCCTGTGTCATAATTCGGGCTACTTGATGGAGCCGGTCTTGTTATGCCAAGTGAATCAACTCAAACGACAGTGTAAAAAATATATTTCTTCTTCCTGTAGGACCACGTTTAGCCATCTCATGTCTGCATTACCTTCTTCTTCTCCCAGAACCTCTTCGTTCTTTCCATAATTATCACCCGCTCTTCTTCAGATAGCTTCACTATCCTCCTCTCTTGTCTGCTCCATTGGTAATCGTGCTCTTTTCTTGTATCCCTCTCTATCGTTGACCTCCAGTTCTGGAGTACAACAACCCTTTTCGTTCTTGGCATTCCTCTTGGCCTCCACGTTCCTTATCACCAAACATCTGTTTCAAGAATTGAAAATATTCCGTTGTCGTTTCTTTTAAATTCACTTTCAAGTCAGCTGTGACTGTGGGACTATCAAACAGTGTCCTCTTCTACCATGGCTCAAAAGTAATCTTATGCATACAGAAAGAGGAAATGACCAGTGGTATTTCCGGAAATATCAAGGTCATCTGCGTCCTAATACAAGGTAAACCATATTCTAACATCAGCATCGTCAAATGTGGCTACGCAGTATGAGATGAGGTGCGCAGATTCCTTATTTAATTGTACGCTTCGTAAATGTCTTGAGGAGTACAGATGTACACTATCTGACCAACATATTTGGTCACTCACGCGTAAGACGGAATTATGTATTACATGTCGCGATAAGTCGATCCGCTAGTTTCAGAAGAGGCGGAAAGTACTGTTTCGCCAGTAGAGAGACAGTAAAAGTGGAATGGGTTGTAGAGGAAAGCTAAGAGACGTCAAACCTAGAGTAGACACTGGATTTCACCTGGGTAACAAATCGATTATTTCAACCCTTCTAAAGCTGCCCAAGTCAATTGTTTGTGATGTGATTTTGATGTCGAAACGCGAAGGCACAACCACAGCTACACCAACAGATAAATTCCACTTTTTAGAGTTCCAAACGTTGTTCGACACGATATCGCACTGTCATCTAGCAATCAAGACACAGTCGTACTGAATGTCTTCTCATATGCATAACAAGTTCAGCACTTTGACGGTGAAATCAAGTACATCATACAAGATTGCGAATGTTTGACACAATCAATCGAAACATCCGATGTACGGAAGGAAGCGTGATTAGACTGTTGTTGTTTCCGATATACACTACGTGATCAAAAGTATCCGGACACCCCCAAAAACATTCGTTTTCATATTAGGTGCATTGTGCTACCACCTACTGCCAGGTACTCCATATCAGCGACCTCAGTAGTCATTAGACATCGTGAGAGAGCGGAATGGGGCGCTCCGCGGAACTCACGGACTTCGAACTTGGTCAGACGGTTGGGTGTCACTTGTGTCATACGTCTGTACGCAAGATTTGCACACTCCTAAACATCCATAGGTCCGCTGTTTCCGATGTGATAGTGACGTGGAAACGTGAAGGGACACGTACAGCACAAAAGCGCACAGGCCGACCTCGTCTGTTGACTGACAGAGACCGCCGACAGTTGAAGAGGGTCGCAATGTGTAATAGGCAGACATCTATCCAGACCATCACACAGGAATTCCAAACTGCATCAGGATCCACTTCAAGTACTGTGACAGTTGGGCGGAATGTGAGAAAACTTGGATTTCATGGTCAAGCGGCTGCTGATGAGCCACATGTCACGCCGGTAAATGCCAAACGTCGCCTCGCTTGGTGTAAGGAGTGTAAACATTGGAAGATTGAACAGTGGAAAAACATTGTGTGGAGTGACGAATCACGGTACACAATGTGGCGATCCGATGGCAAGGTGTGGGTAAGGCGAATTCCCGGTGAACGTCATCTGCCAGCATGTGTAGTGCCAACAGTAAAATTCGAGGTGGTGGTGTTATGGTGTGGTCATGTTTTTCATGGAGGGGGCTTGCACCCCTTGATGATATCCGTGGCACTATCACAGCACAAGCCTAGAATACCTTTGGGATGTTTTTGAACGCCG
Source organism: Schistocerca americana (assembly GCF_021461395.2). Lineage (NCBI taxonomy): Eukaryota > Metazoa > Arthropoda > Insecta > Orthoptera > Acrididae > Schistocerca > Schistocerca americana. The sequence continues at coordinate 629,374,150 of NC_060123.1, read as the reverse complement.
ATTTCGTGCCAGGCCTCACCGACCGACAGCGATACCTCTCCTCAGTGCAGCACTCCGTGAAGAATAGGCTGCCATTCCCCAAGAAACCTTCCAGCACCTGATTGAACGTATGTCCTGCGAGAGGGGAAGGTGTCATCAAGGCTAAGTGTGGGGCAACACCGTACTGAATTCCAGCATTACCGATGGAGGACACCGAGAACTTGTAAGTCATTTTCTGCCATGTGTCGGGATACTTTTGATCACATAGTGTACATAGACTGCCATAAACGATCAGCAACACCCTGGGATTATTTTACTGACGATGCATTTTTCTGTTTTGCGGAGATGTGTAAATTGGAAATAGTGAGAAGACTGTTCTTTGTCGAGCAACCTCGAGGCTGCTTGTAAAAAATTGTATGAAATCAGCGGAAGGAATCAGTCGTGAGTTGCTGTGACCGTCAGTTGGGAGTTGAAACGAATGGGGTACAATGATCGAGGAGCTCGTCATAATCCACGCATTTCTCAAGTAAGTGCGAAGCGGCGCTTTGGGATGAAGTTAAGAGCGACGCCACTGGTCAGTGAATTATTGGAAACGAGCGGTTTGGAGTGATGGATCACGCAATACCTTGTGGCAGTCTTACGCAGCGGTACCTGCCAACAGTGAAGTGAACTTATTGCGGTGAAGAAAGCGCTAAACGTGAAAAGTTATGAACACATTTTACAATACTGCGTACAACAGAGGATGACTGTATCAACATGACAATGAACCTTGTAATAAAGCAGCATATGTGAATCAATGGTTTGAGGACAATAACATTCACGAAATGGAGTGGTCTACACGGAGTCCTGGCCTGAACTCATTTGAACACCATTGGGATGAGTTAGAGCGTCTGCTTGACTCCAGACCCCATCGTTCAACGTCACTACCTCCTCTGGTTTCGGCTCCCGAGGAACAGTGGTCTGTCATTCCCCAACAGACATTCAGGCACTTCATCGAAAGTGTTGCCAGCGGAGTCATACAGGCGAGGGGACGGCACAGCCCAATTAATGTCCATTAATAAGTGTGTATAGACTTTTCACCAGATAGCGTAGGTGTAGTTACACCATAATGTCACCCCTAGGAGTGGTCGTGACAACTCAGCCCGACACTGCGTCAGATCGGAATCGGCTTGTCGAGGAACAAGCTGTTTCGGGCAGCGACCAGGCACTGACACTTCAAACTGGGCCGGTTAACAGCTGCAGAGAGGCAGGGCAGCTATAATCGCGATGGGGCCGCATGAAACAGTAATTTGACTGCGGTGGGAGCCGTCGCCACGCCGGGCCGTGTAATTGAAAGTGGGCAGGGCGCGCCCGCGCGTCGATACCTGTGCTAGCTGCCGGCTGGCACGCCCCCGCAGATACCATCTGCAGCTAATGCCCGCGATTACGGATTCACGGCGCCGGCGATTAGCGGCGGCAGCGCAGCGGTGAGCGCGCAAAAACGCGCCCGCCTCACACCGATTGATCGGATGCCATGCAGCCTCTGCTGAGAGCTCGGTCCGCTACACATTTCGAACATGTCGTGCCAGCCCATCACAGCACGTGCTTTGCAACGTGTAGAAGATAGCGTAGATTTCGTATTAAACATTGATCGCGAGAATTTTTTTACTTAACTAGTGAACCTGGCAATTCTAAATATGTATGGGAACTACACACACATCTAAGTTGCTTTCAGCCCCTCTCTGCCCATGTTATCATACCCTCTCTTTCTCTGTACATCTCCTCCCCCTCTACCGAGCGAGGTGGCGCACTGTTTAGCGCACTGGACTCGCATTCGGGAGGACGACGGTTAAAACACGCGTCTGGCCATCCTGATCCAGGTTTTCCTTGATTTCCCTAAATCGCTTCAGGCAAATACCTGGATGGTTCCTTTGAAAGGGGCACGGCCGACTCCTTCCACATCTTTCCCTAATCCGATAGGACCGATGACCTCGTTGTTTGGGCCCCTCCCCCGCCCCCCCTCCCTCCCTAAATGAACCAACCAACCAACCAGCCGGCCACTCTGGATGAGCGGTTCTAGGCGCTTCAGTCTGGAACCGTGCGACCGCTACTGTCGCAGGTTCGAATCCTGCCTAGGGCATGGATGTGTGTGATGTCCTTAGGTTAGTTAGGTTTAGGTAGTTCTAAGTCCTAGGGGACTGATGACCTCAGATGTTAAGTCCCATAGTGCTCAGAGCCATTTGAACCATTTTGAACCAACCTCCCACTCTCTATGTCCATCTTAGCCTGTGTGTTGAGTATAGTGTAAAAATTTGAAGTAAATTCGCCAAGAGCTTTTCGACATTTATGTTAGCCGCACTTCCCTGTTATATATTGCATACATATGTAAATGTTATTTATATTACAAAAATGTATAGCCCATGTCCGTCTGAACGTTCATTAGAGTGTCGTGTAAAAATCTGTAGTAAATCTGCCGGAATTTTTTGAACAGATCTCGTTTTTATAACGGTCAATGTTATGAGAATATGTAGCAGCAGAACTGTCAAACTGAAGGCAATTTTTTTTATTTTCCTTTTCACACCGAAAGTACCATTGCCCCATATCCACAATTACGAACACAGCAAAAAATATCAACCACATCGGTTGAGCACTTCTCAGGTGGTGATCTTTCGCAGTTGATTTTAATTTCCGTCTTTTCCGGTGGATTTTCAGGACGACGTCTGATGACAACATTTATTTTCCCTTGATCTGAAGTGCCCTTTGTAGACGATTTTCTCGAATCGCCTGATCCACTCGCTGAAAAAGGTCATCGTCAGACACTCGCTTTCTTCCGTGACTGCTTGCATCATGAACGTCTGTACGTCCAAAGTTCCTCCACCACAGCCATACACTCTCACGCATGTCAGTTATTTGGGCTGCATGAAATCAGACGGGTCCTCTCAGCACGAAGAAATCAAATGATAGCACACACTTAACATTTGGCGGGAGAATGTTGTTCTAGGCCTCTTTACATGCTCACTTTGTCGCTCAGAGAAGCAAAGTGCGACGTAATCGTCAGGCATAATAGAGGCACTGGGCAACACGTCTGTACCAAGCTTCATCGCATTTTCGCTGTGGTTTTAATTTCGCGAGCGATCGGACCGTGAAAAAAAAGATATCGCCCCCGTGGCAGTAGTATTTACATGAGTGCGACAATAGGAAGCAGCTAAATATCGTCGTAAGGTAACGTATATGTGTCAGAAAAATATTTTTAAAACGTAAAATTTTCTGCCAAAACTGGCAGCGTCGTAAAATAAATGGTAAACGGCGTTTCACTCTGCCCATTACAAGCTTCTAGGTGTTGTAGACGGATGAGACTTATTAGATACAGTTTTGAAGAGGAACCCATGCCCGGAAATGTACCGTTTGGACGTAAAATAAGTTTGAAGGTGGGATCATTTAGCATTGTCCCGCTTCACGGTACGCACGCGGCGGAGACCGTCGAGTTGTCTTCTTCGTGACGAAGGACGTTCTCATCAGATTCGAGAAGAGAGTGGCGCTTCGTTGCACACCACAGTCTGCGGTCGTGCCAGTTTCTCGCAGTCGTTTTTCTGTGTGATGTCATGATCACTGCTACGACTCCCCTCTTTGACAATCTTTTTTTCAAACAGTGCTTTTGTGGACGTTGGTTTCATTTCAAAACCTTATTTACGAAGTCCCCTGCTTACGAAGCCCCCTTGGCTTCATCGAGAAGCCTGTAGTGAGAGCTGTGGAGCACGTTCTATAGCGTCATGGAAGTGAATGACCAACATTAACGCCTGACTCACATGCGGACGTCCTGTGCTTGGAGGTACATCACAGACGAATGAGAAGGCTTGGCTGCTGGGTGTCGCTCGCTGCAGACACAGTTTACAACCCACATATACGTCTATACCCCGCAATCCATGTCACGGTGTGTGGCGGAGGGTATTTGGTGCACCACTCTCGCTGACTGTAGCTTTACGGCTGTTACGGCTGTACCTCCACCACACTGTATTTCGGACGTATGTGGTCGTTTGTAAGATTTTGCTTGATTCGGCGTTTCCTTAACTTACCTTACGTTATTATCAGGATACTTTCCAGCACCCTGTATACACATGTTCTGAAACCGTTTTTATCTGATGGACAATAAAAAAAACAACTTTGAGCAAAAGTTTTTCACATACATTAAAATAAGAAAGAATAAAGAAAATGGTGTATGTACTTTCAGCGTAATGAAAACATTGCCTTATACACTGGAGTGAAATTTAAATTCTTAACATGTAATCTAACTTTCCGAATGCGGCTGAACGTTTTTTCCTCTAACATTTGAAGCAACAAAGGTTAATGACTCTAATAGTATAGTACGAACCTAATTGAAACAAACATTCCAATGTTACACATGCTCGTACAGGGGTGGACAGAAATGTGGAAACACTGCAAGCACAAGAGATTACCAGGCCTCATGGTGCAGGAGAACCGTTAGCATTAGAAACAGCTTCCAGTCGTCTCGCAATTGATGAAAACTGTCTACTTTCAGTGCCATATCATTTCTGGTGGTCTGTATTCCTGAGTTCTATATGAACGTTGTGCTTTTGGACTAATGTTACACACTGCAGTGCTAAGCCGGTCACGCTGTTTCATGTTTATATTCGCATTCCAACAGATGGGTCGCTTTCTATATTCACTGGAAAACCGGTAGCGGTGACTCGCTGGCGTTGTTTTGTCGCTATGTAAATCTGACGCTGCGCCTCTTGTATTGTCACAGTAAAAATCCGGCATTTATCGCAGCTCGTAACATTACAGTGTCTAACATTGTCACATTCTGCTGAATTCTGGAAAGTTTTAGTTTTGCATAGTATGCAGTAGCTGCCCTCTAAAGCTAAAAAAAGTATTCGAACGCTGCAACGGTTGCGTGGTTTTGTTGAAATGATTCGTAGCAAATGATAAAGAAAGATAATAAACATTGTTCTTGTATTTAATTATTCTATTAAAATATAATGAGTTATTTGGAATGTCCAAAAGACAATTAAAAGTACTATCGAAATGTGCACTATTTCATTATAAACGCTTCATTTTGACAGGTACTGCAATCAGTTTCAAATTAGTACAACGAAATCTGCTGTGTTATCGTGTATATTTGAAACATGAGTAGGAATTTTCCTCGATGTAGCGGAAGGACGCAGTCGTGAATTAATGTAGTATTGTATTCGGCTAATACAAATGCTGATTCAAGACTATGGTGGATTATACAGATGTCGCTTCAGATCTATGGCATAATCAAATCGCCTTATGGTTATAGGAAAGGTCAGGAATAAGTGAACTTTGTACAGTTCTTTCAGCACTAATTAAACATTCGCTTTAGTATGTTTTGTAACATTAAATAGGTGAAAAAGGTAAAATCGTCATCAGCCAGTAGGTCGCTTTGAACATCGCAGTGATTTACTAGACATGATCCTACTGGAGGTGGTAACCAGCACTAAATTACAGGACACACTTCATGTAAGCCGACGATTTGGCCATCAAAGCACAAGAAAAGTGATTTGGGGAGACAGAATAAAACCTGGAACGCGCTCTAAGCAACATGTCAGAATGCTACGAGGAAAATTCCGTTAAAGCAAATCCCTGAAAGACACAAATCACACCTTTCATCTTCGCTCGAAATAAGCAACCCGAAAGCTGAATGTGACCTCTAATGGCATCGCACTGGAACAGACAGACAAATCGGCATACTTGGGAGGGGGAAATTAGTGTTTAACCTCCCATCGACAACGAGGTCGTTAGAGACGGAGCACAAGCTTGGATTAGCGAAGGATGGAGAAGGAAAGCGACCGTGCTCTTTCGAAGGAAACGTCGCCGCACTTGCCTTAGACTATTTAGGGAAATCACAGAAAACCTAAATTAGGATGGCTGGACGCGGGTTTGAACCGTCGTCCTCCCGAATGTGAGTGCAGAGTGCTAGCCACTGCGCTATCTCGCATGGTGACATAGCTGGGTGTCGCAATGTATAAATATAAATGCGAGAAAGTACATCATAAGTCGCAGCAAGGATCAACACACTGAGAAAATTAGCTAGCAGCGAACTGGGAACTAGACCAAATCACAGTCCAAACAGAGTGCTACACGGCAGGAAATGCCTGCCCGGCGTAGTCCAAATCTGCAGATGCCAAAAACCTCAACTTAATCTGAAATGAAACCTGACGACTACAATCGGTTGCATGAAACCGACGCCGCTCGATAAATACACGAAGCGGCTGGATTTACGGACGCCATTTCCCGACGAGCTGATGCCGAACAACATAGAAGACTTGGCATACCTTCTGTGATCTCCACTACCAATTTTGAGCTTCCTGCCGGCCGGAGTGGCCGAGCGGCTCTAGGCGCTACAGTCTGGAACCGCGCGACCCCTACGGTCACAGGTTCGAATCCTGCCTCGGGCATGGATGTGTGTGGTGTCATTAGGTTAGTTAGGTTTAAGTAGTTCTAAATTCTAGGGGACTGATGACCTCAGAAGTTAAGTCCCATAGTGCTCAGAGCCATTTGAATCATTTTGAGCTTCCTTTGAGCCTGGAAGATTGAAATCACACAAGAAATTTTTGAAAAAACGACTGTCCTCCATTACAGGAGATGCCCAATGACGAGATCTTGAGACAGCGGAGCCTCCGAATTTGTTATGTGAAAACTCTGAAAGCTTTTAATGTAAAACAGGCTTTATTAACATTCTAAATTTTTATTCTTCATGTATACATATTTATTTCTCAACATAGTCACTCTGGCGACGAACACATTTCTCCCAACGATGAGATAAAAAACAAATAATGTTTTGAATTTGTTGACGGAGGCACAACCTCACCTTTACTTGTAACGCTTCATCACTATCAGTGTGAAATCCTAGAAGGTGTTCTTTAAGTTTTGGAAACATATGGAAATCGAGTGGGACCATGTCGGGACTGTAGAGAGGATGATCTATGACAGTGAACTCAAGGCGCCGGATTGTTGCATATGTCGCAGCGCTCGTGTGTGGGCTGACATTGTCATACTGGAAGGTGCTCAATTGGAGACACGTTTTCTGCTGCTACAAATTCGATTACAGCACGCTCTTTCTCACGTAGTGACATAGTTACGTGACACAGCACTATCTACAAGCTGTAATTTGAGCCTTCTACCGGCATAGCTTCGCAGTTTGCGTCAGCGAAGCGGGAAAGTCGGCCGTGTAATAGGCATGGCATGTAATACCTCAAACAATTATGCGAGCCGGTCGTAGTGGCCGAGTGGTTCTAGGCGCTACGGTCTGGAACCCCGTGACCGCTACGGTCGCAGGTTCGAATCCTGCCTCGGGCGTGGATGTATGTGATGTCTTTAGGTTAGTTAGGTTTAAGTAGTTCTAAGTTCTAGGGGACTGATGACCTCAGACGTTAAGTCCCATAGTGCTCAGAGCCATTTGAACAATTTTTCGAATTATGCGAAGAGACTGAAAAATTCGGTGGCTTCACTTTTTAGCACGCCTTCGTACATTCAACAATTTCTGTGGATGCTGTCTACTGCATGTGCGAGGAACTATGATTCGTAATTTAACACAGGCAGTGAAATATCGTATTTATCTGCCGATATCGAGCACGCGATTTCGTGTACAACGATTGACCTGTGCGGGAATATACAAAACACATGTACGACTACAGATCGTAGACGCGTGGTTGATGACATATGCTAGTTTGTATCTGGCCGTGAGTCGTGCACCGATAGCCAAATGGTAAGGCGACCGTTCGCGATAAGCGGCAAACCCGGTTTCGAGACCCAGTCCGGCACAAATTTTCATTGTCGTCATTCCACTCTACAGCTGATGAAGTCCTTATTCGCAGTTGCGAACGCATTTAATGTATTCAGCGTAAAATACCGCTTAATGAGGAGATTATGACAGCGTCTTAAATTTTAAATTTGGTCAATAATAATGTAAAATACCGAAAACTACATTATGTTGTACCTGGAATCCATTAGATAGGCAAATTGTAACTGGGACTGGGTAACCGCAGTAGCCTTTAAGTGAGTTAGACGACAGATAATAACGTGGTGATATAGGACATCTCCTGACCTGTCCTAACTGTCCCAGTAAATGTTCGCAAGGCGAATTGTGGTAGGAAAGCAAGGAAGCATTATACGTAGTCCTGTTTTGGGCTGGAAAAAAATTGACTTCTGGATACGAAAAAGTAAAGTAAGTAGATGTATACCTTTGCCTTCCTCCGAAATTTGATCTGCCCTTCCCACTTTCCCACCTGTTTATTGGGGGAACCTACCGTTTGTCGTGAAATATGAATCACGGTGCTACTCGGCTTTTTTCACATAAACATTACCGATGATGAAAGAAGTGAAAAGTGAGAATTAAATATCCTATGACTGACCGGTGATCGAACTAGACTGCTGGATTCGTAACCGGGCACATTACAACTGAACCACCGACTCAACCCTGAGTGCAAAAAAGTCAGAGCAGCTGCAAACGTAATGTGAGAACGAATTGGTAGTGCATCTGCTGCATGTGTTGATAAAGTAAGAAAGGAAAGCAGATTACGTTTTACCAAAAATACTACATCGACACAAAGGAAACGTGACTGTTGGAATTACTAAGGAACGTGTGCGCCGGCCGAAGTGGCCGTGCGGTTAAAGGCGCTGCAGTCCGGAACCGCAAGACCGCTACGGTCGCAGGTTCGAATCCTGCCTCGGGCATGGATGTTTGTGATGTCCTTAGGTTAGTTAGGTTTAACTAGTTCTAAGTTCTAGGGGACTAATGACCTCAGCAGTTGAGTCCCATAGTGCTCAGAGCCATTTGAACCATTTTTTGAACGTGTGCGTGACGTGAGCGATGACCGGCTGCAATACGCAAACATCTATTATTCAGCACGCTTCGAAAATGTCAGAATTCGCCGAAGTTGTTGCTCTCGTGTGTTTCAACGTCCGCTCAAGTCGTGAATAACGCCTACCTCTGACGCAGTGCCCTCCGTATTCACCTCATATCTGATTTATGTTCTCTGCGGTCTTGTCTGACGCGGACGTGAACTAAGCCTTTTGAGAAGCGCGGGACTGCAGTCAGATAAACACCTTGATTTTGCGTTCTGTCGATCTGCCGGGAGGTGGCTCCAGGAGTCCGCCAACGGGGCTTTAATTACGCAACATTTGGTAATTACATTTGACTTGTATATCACTGTGAAAGGCCAACAGCTGATTGGGACGTGCACCTCGGCTATGGCGCCCGTTATTCATTCGCAAAATTACATCGTTACCCAAATTGCGATTCGATAAATACATTAATATTGCAAATACAATGAATACGGTTGAATTTAATAACCGCATGTGCGCGCTCACCGGCCTGGAAAATCCGTCATTAGTATTGGGCTCAGCCGTGTGTCGCGGTAGCTGCAATCAGTTACGAAGGGCCGACCTCCGCTCTTGAGGGCCTCCATTACGTGCTCCTGCCGTAAACCGGCGAGCTAACCGATTAAGACCTGATTTCGTTCGCTTCTTCCCTCGCGAATTAATTTGATTATCCGTCAAAAAACGCATAGCGGCTGTACCACAGATTCAAAGCCTATGTTATGAGCGATTACTCCCATTTGCTGACATTCTATGAAAATCAATCTTAACATGAAGCAAAAATGATATTTTGTCGAAATCAGGATCATGAGGCGTTATTTCTGACTGAAAAATAAAACCAGCAAGTGCTAATCCTTACTAGTATGAAACTGACAATTCCATGCTCTGAGGATTACACACGTTAAATTTTCCGACTTTTACATTTCCGCAGTTAAAGTTTCTTGGAGTCGAGGCGTCCTCCAAGAAGAACATACATTAGAAACAGGTTAACTGTTTCAATAAAAATGAAAGAATTGTAATGAAATATCCAGATTTCTAGGGGGACATGCAACAAATCGTATGCTTATTGTATTAAAGCATATACAGTTTTCTAATCTGCAAATGTAAATGTCATGTGACTAGGGCCTCCCGTCGGGTAGACCGTTCTCCGGGTGCAAGTCTTTCGATTTGACGCCACTTCGGCGACTTGCGCGTCGATGGGGATGAAATTATGATCATTAGGACAGCACAACACCTTGTCCCTGAGCGGAGAAAATCTCCGACCCAGCCGGGAATCGAACCCGGGCCCTTAGGATATCAAAAAGAATCATCTGATTTTAAAAAATCATAACTATTACGTTATTTGAGATATGTGCGTGAACAATGTACTGTTGGAAAGAGCAAACGCTCGAGTTTTACATGGTTCCGGCTAGGTAGTAGCACTGGCGTCTGGAAGTGCAGGAATTTTTAAGTCAAAGGATTACTGAATGATAGATCGGTCACAGTGGCAAATGATTCAGCCTTACATTACCGGCCCCCAAGGTCACCGGATCTGCCTGTACGTGATTATTTCTTGTCGGGGTTTATAAAACATTTTGTTTATGTGCCTCTATTACAACCAATAGTTAATGAACGGAGACGTAACTCAAGACATGCACGCTACAGTGTGGGAAAAATTTGAATAACACGTTGACATATGCCGTGCATCCCAAGGGGGGGGGGGGGGCGGCATCTTGAACACCTATGAAAAGGTATGAAAAAAATGTTGAGTTTCCCGTTGATCGAAAAACAAAATTCATTGTTACGTTTATTAGTTTCAGAAATATAGACGTGTTAAATCGGATGATTCTTTTTGATACAACCTGTATAATCTTTTAGCGGATTGACACAACACTTAAAAATTCCTAAGCCTGTAATTATTTTGTGTACATGTGTGGCATATTACGCTGTGACTCAGAAATCCCCGTACCCCTAAGGCAAAGCCGTATATTGTATGCTCGAGTTCGTATGTATGAGAACTACGTACCCCTCGGATCTTTATGTGCACTATCGTGCCTTACGCGTAGATCTGTGCGTTTCCGTGTCCTCCTTGTTTTATTAGATGAAATGTCATAAGATAAGCGAGGGAGAACCGAAATTTATTGCCCCCGAATGCTTTGTTCTGTTGTCAATACCGGTTGAGGTATTAGATGTCATGCAAATTACTTTCCTGCTTCGCTGACGGAAGTTGCAACCCCCTGCCACCAGAGGGCGCCGAATTGGAGGGTGTAACGTGACGATGTCTAACGAAACTACATCGGTGCATGAGTGATCCTCAGAAAACTGTAAGCACTAGTTCAGGGAGTTCGTTCGCACAAGGAGCACCCTCTGTTTCAAGCGTGACAGTACTAGACAATGCCCGGGTGCTCCGATATCTTGGCTTCACTGTCGTCGGTTATCCTCCATACAGTTCTGACTGGGGCCATCCGATTTTCATCTCTTTCCAAAACTTAAAGAACATCTTCGAGGATTTCACTTTCATAGTGAGCAGATGTGAGATTGTCCACCGTCAACAGGCTCAGACATTCTACAGTCACGGTGTCAACAAACTAGCCACACATTGAGAGCAATGTGTTCATTGCCAGAGTGGTTATATTGAGAAATAAATATTTAGACGTGAAGAATGAAGATGTAGAATGTTAATATGCGAGTAACTTGGTTTTATTTAAAAAGGAAATGCTTTCACATAAATACTTGGAGGCATTACTTTTGATGGTTGAAATGGCTCTGAGCACTATGGGACTTAACTTCTGAGGTCATCAGTCCCCTAGAACTACTTAAACCTAACTAACCTAAGGACATCACACACATCCATGCCCGAGGCAGGATTCGAACCTGCGACCGCAGCGGTCGCACGGTTCCAGACTGAAGCGCCGAGAACCGCTCGGCCACTCTGGCCGGTATTACTTTTGATCATGCCCTCCTGCTTCCAAGGGCTTTTGCGCAAATTATTTATTAGTTTTGTAGTGATAGTGAGTCACTTGGGACTTGATTATTCCTCATAACGAGTTATATGAAGTGGTACAGTCCACTCAGGTATCGTGGAAAATGGTTCAAATGGCTCTGAGCACTATGGGACTTAACATCTATGGTCATCAGTCCCCTAGAACTTAGAACTACTTAAACCTAACTAAGCTAAGGACAGCACACAACACCCAGCCATCACGAGGCAGAGAAAATCCCTGACCCCGCCGGGAATCGATCCCGGGAACCCGGGCGTGGGAAGCGAGAACGCGACCGCACGACCACGAGATGCGGGCGGTATCGTGAAATCCAGGCCCTTATTATAAATGAAGCGTATTTCTTTCCAACTCTTGGACGCAATGGGGGTTTCCTTAAGACTAGAAAACCACATTCCTCGTTTGTTGGCTGCAATATAGCACACGGTCATTAGAAAATAACTCTCATGATCAAGACATGACCAAGGCATAACAAAGCACGGCACACCGCAGCTTGCTGACCCATGCCGTAGTCAGGTATTAATTTACATATATCTGCCTAACATTTATTAATGTGGTTATGTTGACCCCAATACTTGAAGTTTGCCTAGTTTTCTGTATAAGGATTTCATTCGTACTCAGTTGAATGACCGATGGCGTCGCACGTTTCCTCTTGCGTTTCCTTAAGGGTTCAGGAGACTTCTCGGTCATCCTATAGCTGTATGACTTGCATTAGAATTTAGGTCGTACAAAGCATGGTTTCTGTATTAACAGGTGGCTGAAAGGTTATTGTTCAGAGACCTCAAAGACATAGAAAAAAATTATTTAATTGGCTAATTGAGTTCAAAATTCTTCGTCTGTTCTGAACGGCTTGCATTTGGTGTCGAAATTATTCGTGTTTTGCGGAATTGTAAGGCTTACGAAACACTCGTCCACTCCACTTTTTGTAAATTCAATTTGGGTTTGGCACCGTGTATGCCTTAGTACCCCCATCGCACGAACGCTTGTACTCATTGAAAAGTAATATAATTTAGAAAGATACAGACTGAACTGTTTATTCCATCGGTTTTAAATACAACTTAGGTTGAAGATGATTGCAGTAATTGTCTACACTTTACTGGTTATCGAGAAGGTAACACCGACAATTTCTAATAGCCTCACCATAATTAATTGTTGAATGATTCTGGGGAGACATGTCCTTAGAGTATATTATTCATCAGAGTGGTCAGCCAGCCAATCTGTGTGTGTTTTTGGCACTGCTGGCTCTGTTGTATTGGCGGCTTTGGACGCCTGAACTTGTGGAGGTGGAGGGGCGGGGGGGGGGGGGGGGGGGCTAATTGTGGGAGGGAACTGTGAAAATTTAAATAAATCGAATTCGTTAGTTTACATTGTTTCCAGTTTATCGTTCCGACCAGTATGGTATAAAATCATTGCCAAACTTGCTTGTGCTTCCAATAGAACATGCAAATGCCATTTAATATAATCAGTCCTAATATCCTGTACGTTTAATTAGTAGGTAAATTATTATTATTACTAAACAAAATAGCCGATGCGGGTGGATGAGTGGCTAGCAAGTCGGCCTCTCGTACTCCAGCTTCACGGATCCAAAGTCAGTTGAGATCTCTGGCTGTATTTATTTTTTTCTTCCTGTTCACATTTCCAGCCTCAGAAGTCTATTGCACGTCATGTCGAACAAGAAAAACCCTCCAAATGAAGTATGGAGTATCTCTAACGTACTCCTGATAAAAGTTCAAAAAAGTTCTAACTATTACTTGTGAGACAGAAACTGAGGCCATTGTGCTTTCACACGATATACGAGGCACAGTCAACATTAGTGTTATGGTGTCTTGTCTTTCCATAAGTCTAAAAGTTTTTTGATTTGTTGTTGTTGTTTTGTCCTTTTTATAGTTACATCTTAAAAATGGTTGCTGAACCAATTAGTGGTGCATTATAGCTGTCATTTCCATATAAAAAACGTTAGATTAGAATAGTGTGGCGGCTCAAATACATGCGCATAGGGTGTCAAAATACTTCAAACAGGCACTGTTTTTAGTCCGCTTAGCAAAATATTACAGTAGCGCGAGTGTGTGTCAGTTTGAAACAGAGCGTTGTCGTCAGTCTCCGACACAGCGTTACTAGTGATTTCGTCTGTACATGTATGTATTGTGACAACTAAGTATTCTGCACATTCGAAAGGGCAGAACCTTGCTGACTAAATATGGTCCTTTTTAAATTCGTGAAAGAGGATTTGTCCCATGTTAATAATGAAAGTAGAGTTTTTTCCTGGCTTTAGTTATCTTTCTTTAATATACTGTATATTGCACTTCCTAATGACCGTGGCCTAATGCAAAGCGTCTCAAGCGCTGGACTGGAGGTAGCAACCTTCAGAACATGCCGGAAGTATTAAGCGTGTATAGTTCTGTTCCCTTTGGGTGTGCCGGCCGGAGAGGCCGTGCGGTTCTACACGCTACAGTCTGGAGCCGAGCGACCGCTAAGGTCGCAGGTTCGAATCCTGCCTCGGACATGAATGTGTGCGATGTCCTTAGGTTAGTTAGGTTTAATTAGTTCTAAGTTCTAGGCGACTGATGACCTCAGAAGTGAAGTCGCATAGTGCTCGGAGCCATTTGAACCATTTGGGTGTGGTGTTGCTAGGTTTTCTGTTTGCGTTTCGAGTTTAATGGAGATATCAAAGTACACAGTTGAGATCGATTGAAGATATTTTAAAATTTAACATAGTTTGGCCTTTCTGCGTTATATCAATCCTGTTTCTGACGCTGACTACAAACGCGTCTGTAGTAAGAGGATTTAAAAGAAAATGAACCAGGGACGTGTCTTATGCTCTCCCAGAATATATTCGTGCACTGGAAGATTCCAAATCTGTGGAATACCAACTTATGATTATGTGTTATCCAGCCGAAGTTAAGCAGGAGAAAAAAATCTACTGACAGGATGGACACAACGAAACTTCACGTTTCTTCAACACGGACAGAAATCCATTTGCTAGATTGTGAAAACGAGGCATTCACTTATTGTAGAATTGTGCTGACTTAAAATGTTGTCAGATAGTGAATACTGTTTGAGAACAGGTTTCATTTTATACATGCCTACTGTGGGCAAATGTAAAGAACCGATGACTCTCCGAAGTAATCTAATAATGTCTTACAATATCATATAGCACTCGGAGTTCCAGTCTAATGGGTCCACTGTTCTAGAAATCCTACGGTAAATATTTGTAATATTTACCGAGTGTCATAAAGCATTTCGTACTAATTTTGGATGGCTTAGTGCGCAGTTGATTGTAGAACTGTGACTAAAAACGTAGTTATAATATTTGAGTTACTGTGCAGTTATACTAGTAAATGATACCCTATCATTCGAACTTCCCAATTCAAAGAATTTCTCTAATGACGCGTAGTACAGAAATTTGGACATTTAGGCCCTGCGCGAATTTTGCAATGCATTTGGTAATGTTTCCATGTTAGCTTTACCGTATGTAAGTGTTCAGTATTATGTGTCAAATTACATCACATATTCTGGACGAACGCCATTACGTAAAAGTTCTGATGCCCAAGGAGCATTAATAAGAGGTTCCAAACTATTAGAAAATTGTAACACATAATTGTTCGTTGTCCTTGTTCATTTTTACAATTTTTATGCTCTTCAAAATGCACCAGAAAACATACAAATTTTCTACTCGTTTCTGCAGCTGCCTGTCAGGTTCCGATTAGGTGTTCATAACTATCATGTTATTTCGACGCATAATTGCTCGTTTGTGTGTGTGTGTGTGTGTGAGTGTGTGTGTGTGTGTGCGCGTGTGTGCGTGTGCGTGTGCGTGTGCGTGTGCGCCTTTAAAATTCAAGTGGATGCGGTATATATCAGTAAAAAGTTCTCTTTTATTATCAGGAGCGAATTGAATTACTGCCGAATTATTCCCAACGCTTTATTGCTGTAATAACATACAATCGCTTTCAAAATACGTTTGTTATTGCTATTGACTGGCTCATTGCAGCTTGTCAGTCAAATGCTAACATAATGATTTGAAGAGAAGAAAATTGTGCCTGATTCACTGTGAGATGTGCAATGAATGCTACTGTGTAATCTCGTGGGCAGTATGTTCTAATGCTTAACTTAGTACTTCAGGAAAGTTACTATTGTCATTACACACAGGTACTTTTGTATAAAATATGTTGTTGTTGTGGTCTTCAGTCCTGACACTAGTTTGATGCAGCTCTCCATGCGACGTATATTTGGCATTTGCTGTCTAAACGTAACATTTTCCAGGTAAAACGATGTCCTGTTAAAACTCAAATAGTATTTCTGTTATTTTACTCATAGCTTTATGTCTGTGTACTTCAGAAATCAACTCTGGAACATTAATAATATCCATAGTTCTCGTAATAAATATAACTGTGAGGGCATGTCGTACCGAAGATGAATCATATCACTAAGGAAAACTTGTTATAATGTCAGATTCGTTTTCTCTCTGGACTTGCTTACTCTGCAACGTTTTGAAAATTGACCATTCCAGAGTTCTGTCTAGAACGTTTGCCAAGCGAGTACAGAGTGGTGTTAACCCTCAAGCGTCCGTAGGAAAAGAGATGAGGACGGGCCGGCTGTTGTTGTTGTGGTCTTCAGTCCAGAGACTGGTTTGATGCAGTTCTCCATGCTACTCTATCCTGTGCAAGCTTCTTCATCTCCAAGTACCTACTGCAACGTACATCCTTCTGAATCTGCCTACTGTATTCGCCTCTTGGTCTTCTCTAAGATCTTTATACCCCCCCCCCCCCCCACGCACACATACACTTCTTCCTTCCTGTACTAAATTGGTGATCTCTTGATGTCTCAGAATGTATCCTATCAACCGATCGCGTCTTTTGGTCAAGCAGTGCCACAAATTTATTGTCTTCCCAGTTCTGTTCAGTACCTCCTCATTAGTTACGTGACGTACCCATCTAATCTTCAGCATTCTTCTATAGCATCACATTTCTAAAGCTTGTGTTCTCTTCTTCTCTCAGTTGGTTATTCTCCATATTTCACTTGCATACATGGTTACACTCCATACAGATACTGTCAGATAAGACTTGCCTGTACGTATATCTATACTTGATTTTAACACGTTCTTCATAAACGCTTTTCTCGCCATTGCCAGTCTACATTTTATACCCTCTCTACTTCGGCTATCATCAGTTATTTTGCCGCACAAAATTGCAGAACTCATCTACCACTTTAAGAGTCTTGTTTCCTAATATAATTCCCTCGGCGTCATCTGATTTAATTCGACTACATTCCATTATCCTTGTTTTGCTTTTGTTAATGTTCAAGACGCTGTCCATTCCTTTCAGCTGCCCTTCTAAGTCATTTGTGTCTCTGACAGAGTTACAGTGTCATCGGCAAACCGCAAAGTTTTTATTTCTTCTCCATCGATTTTAATTCCTACTCCGAATTTTTCTTTTGTTTCCTTTACTGCTTGCTCAATATACAGATTGAATAACATCGGGGATAGGGTACAACCTTGTCTCACTCCCTTCCCAACCACTGCTTCCCTTTCATGCCCCTCGACTTTTATAACTGCCATCTGGTTTCTGTATTTGACCCCTGCCACCTTCATAATTTGAAACAGATTATTCCAGTCAACATTGTCAAAAGCTTTCTCTAAGTCTATAAATACTAGAAACATAGGTTTGCCTTTCCTTAATCTATCTTCTAAGATAAGTCGTAGGGTCAGTGTTGCCTCATGTGCTCCAACATTTCTACGTAATCCAAACTGATCTTTCCCGAGGTTGATTTCTACCAGTTTTTCCATTCGCTGTAAAGAATTCTTGTTAGTGTTTTGCAGCCGTGACTTATTAAACTGATAGTTCGGTAATATTCACATCTGTCAACACCTGATTTCTTTGGGATTGGAATTATTATATTCTTCTTGAAGTCTGGGGGTATTTCGCCTGTCTCATACATCTTGCTCACCTGATGGTTTGTCAGGGCTGGCTGTCCAGAGGCTATTGGTAGTTGTAATGGAATGTTGTCTACTCCCGGGGCCTTGTTTCGATTTGGATCTTTCAGTGCTCTGTCAAATTCTTCACGCAGTATTGTACTTCCCATTTCATCTTCATCTACGTCCTCTTCCGTTTCCATTATATTGTCCTCAAGTACATCGCTCTTGTGTGGACCCTCTATATACTCCTTCCACCTGTCTGCTTTCCCGTTTTTGCTTAGGACGGGTTTTCCATCTGAGCTCTTGATATTCGTACAGGTTGTTATCTTTTCTTCAAAGGTCTCTTGAATTTTCCTGTAGGCAGTAACTATCTTACCCCTAGTGTGTATGCTTTTACATCCTTACATTTGTTCTCTAGGCGCCCCTGCTTAGCCGTTTTGCACATCTTGTTGATCTCATTTTTGAGACATTTGTATTCCTTTTCGCCTGCTTTGTGTACTGCATTTTTATATTTTCTCCTTTCATCAATTAAATTCAGTATCTCTTCTGTTACCCAAGGAAAGGATTTTTACTAGCCCTCGTCTTTTTACTTACTTGATCCTCTGCTGCTTTCACTATTTCATCTCTTAAAGTTACCTATTATTCTACTATTTTTCTTTCCCCTGTTCTAGTCAGTCGTTCCCTAATACACTCTCTGAAACTCTTTACAACATCTGGTTCTTTCAGTTTATCCACGTCCCATCTCTTTAAATTCCTACCTTTTTGCACTTTCTTCAGTTTTAATGTACAGTTACACCCAAGAAATTGTGGTCAGAGTCCACATCTGCCCCTGGAAATGCGTTACAATTTAAAACCTGGTTCCTTAATCTCTGTCTAATCATTATATAGTCTATCTTAAACCTTCCATAGTCTCCACGCCTTTTCCATGTATACAACTTTCTTTCATGACTCTTAAACCAAGTGTTAGCTATGATTAAGTTATGCTCTGTGTAAAATTCTACCAGGCGGCTTCCCCTTTCATTCCTTACCCCCAGTCCATATTCAGCTGCTACTCTTCCTTCTCCTACAATTGCATTCCAGTCCCCCATGACTACTAAATTTTCGTCTCCCTTAACTATCTGAATCATTTCTTTTATCACATCATACATTTCTTCAATCTCTCCATCATCTGCGGAGCTAGTTGGTATATAAACTTGTACGACTATGTTAGGCGTGGGCCTAGCTGTAAAGTTTTGATTATCGGCTAGAAAACTTAGCTAATACTGATAGTCGTTCTCTAAATAGTCAGCCTTCAATGCAACACGTGATGGATGACTTGGCAGAGACTTTGGTCGTAGACGTTTGAATTTGGAAACATTCCACCTCCAGAATCAGCTCCTCTTCATTTGTAAACTATCTGCCGCACAATGGTGTTTCCACGTTTCCAACTCTTTACTATTCCGCGACACTACCATTCGAAGAAAGAGGAATAAGCCACTTGTGCAACCGTGTTCTGTTCCTGAATCAGTAGAGATGCTGTTTTGGAGCAAAAACACAATCGTGTACAGCTCTTCGCCACGCTTTACCTTCACAGCCTCACGTAACCTTGTCACGAGATGGTAGTGTGTGGTGGCCAGGATTTCGGCTTGCGGGGCATGCCCGGGCCGGAATTTATGTAACAACGAATTTGTCGAACAAGAAAATTTGATAAATTGTCTGACCATTTACGGGGGGGGGGATATAGTGATAATTCAGGAATTGTGCTCGGCGATTATGCGGCTAAGGAACATCTGGATCGGCCAAACGCAGCTGCAACAATTCCGCTGCTGCGGAATTGGGTTTCAGCAGTCGAAGAAGCCAGCGGGCGGCGTCCGTTGCCACGTTCACAGTGTCGTTAAAGACATTGAAAACTGATCCAGGACTGATTTTCACTTTTTCCGCTATCACCTCGATTGTCATACGCCTGCCTTCTAGCACCAGGGCTTCCATTTGTCTTACGGTTCCGGTTCTTCACAGAGAGACGGTCTGCCACTTCGTTCTTCGTCATTCAGACTTTTCTGACCACACCACCTACCCGCTACGCCGTATGATGATGAGTTGTTGCTGTACGTTTCCATCAATTCATCGCGTATTCTTACAGCGTAGTTCCACGTTCGAAATGGAGAAAACGAAGAACATATAATGCTCAAGAATGGTCTGCGATCTTTTTAGCTCCCGTAATGGCTTGCTACGATACTGTGGCACAAGAATTTCGATGTGTATCTGGATGGCAGACATGTACTTGTAACCAAACAAAAAATTAATTACGTTGTCGAGGCGATCGTCTGAACTTTGACGACCCTTCGTATTATACTGACAAGAGACTGCTCTTACTCATCATCACGGTTTTCGTTTAGATTTATGGTATGTGCAGGGGTTGGCGAGAAATGAAGCTGACAGAAATGTTAGCTCCAGATGGCCAAGCGTTTAGAAAAACAGCATTTTTGGTGAAGTCGGGTGCAGCATGAGTGTTTTAAGTTAACGTACTTTCCAGGCAGCGGGTGGTGCAGCGGAAAATACGCTGAATGGTAATCCGAGGGCCGTGGGGTCTTGCCACTATAGGGACTTTTTTAATTTTTTTTAATTTTCAATATTTTATTTACTTACACTGCAATAAACCCACATAATGTTTAGTATAGGGTATTTATTTATATTTTGCTGATAGGTGTGAAAAGGAAAGGTCAACGAAAGTTTGGAATTGCAAATAAATGTCCAGGAATCGGCTGAAGGCGTGCACGAGAATTTCGCATATAAAATCAGATATTTTTATTATTTTACAGTTAGTGATTTATACCTGCTGGGGTTACATTCATCGGAAAAACAGGGCAAGTAGTAATTTATTTGCATATTGCACACTTTGTAAACGATGCACTTTTACATTTACAGGATAATTTTAAGGTGTCAATATAAAAACAGACTTGGTTCATATTTAGAGATGGTTCTCTCTCATCGCACAGTGCGGTACCAAACAAAGCGTAATGCATCATTTCACCAAGTATTGACAAATAAATATACATCCTAAAACAAAAAATACGACGCCCGACGGAGGAATTATCCGAATGGGACGGAAATCGCTTGATGTGATGTATATGTACAGACATACAAGTGATTACAATTTCATAAGAATTGGATGATTTATTCAAGAGAAAGAGTTTCGCAAACTGAGCAAGTCAATAACGCTTTAGTCCACCTCTGGCCCTTACGTAAAGAGTCATTCGGCTCGGCATTGATTGATAGAGTTGTTGGATGTCCTCCAGATGGACATCGTGCCAAATGCTGTCCAATTGGCGTTGTTATTGTTGTTGTGGTCTTCAGTCCTGAGACTGGTTTGATGCAGGTCTCCATGCTACTCTACCCTGTGCAAACTTCTTCAGTACGTACTGAATCTGCTTAGTGTATTCATCTGTTGGTCTCCCTCTACGATTTTTACCCTCCACGCTGCCTCCAGTACTAAATTGGTGATCCCATGATGCCTCAGAACATGTCCTACCAACCAATCCCTTCTTCTAGTCCAGTTGTGCCACAAACTCCTCTCCTCCCCAATCCTATTCAGTACATCCTCATTAGTTATGTGATCTACACAACTAATCTTCAGCATTCTTCTGTAGCACGGCATTTCGAAAGCTTCTATTCTCTTCTTGTCCAAACTATTTATCGTCCATGTTTCACTTCCATATATGGCCACACTTCATACAAATAATTTCAGAAACGACTTCCTGACACTTAAATCTATACTCGATGTTAACAAATTTCTCTTCTTCAGAAACACTTTCCTTGCCATTGCCAGTCTACATTTTATATCCTCTCTACTTCGACCATCATCTGTTATTTTGCTCCCCAAATAGCAAAACTCCTTTACTACTTTAAGTGTCTCGTTTCGCAATCTAATTCAATCAGCATCACCCGTCTTAATTCGACTACATTCCATTATCCTCGTTTTGCTTTTGTTGATGTTCATCTTATATCCTCCTTTCAAGACACTGTCCATTCTCCATTCCGTTCAACTGCTCTTCCAAGTCCTTTGCTGTCTCTGACAGAATTTCAATGTCATCGGCTAAACCTCAAAGTTTTTATTTCTTCGCCATGGATTTTAATACCTACTCCGAATTTTTCTTTTGTTTCCTGTACTGCTTGCTCAATATTCAGATTGAACAACATCGGGGAGAGGCTACAACCCCGTCTCGCTCCCTTCCCAACCACTGCTTCCCTTTCATGTCCCTCGACTCTTATAACTGCCATCTGGTTTCTGTACAAATTTGAAAGAGAGTATCCCAGTCAACATTGTCAAAAGCTTTCTCTAAGTCTATAAATACTAGAAACATAGGTTTGCCTTTCATTAATCTATCCTCTAAGATAAGTAGTAGGGTCAGTGCTGCCTCACTTGTCCCAACATTTCTACAGAATCCAAACTGATCTTCCCCGAGGTCGACTTCTATCAGTTTTTCTATTCGTCTGTAAATAATTCGTGTTAGTATTTTGCAGCCGTGGCTTATTAAACTGATAGTTCGCTTATTTTCACACCCGTCAACATCTGCTTTCTTTTGGATTGGAAATGTTATATTCTTCTTGAAGTCAAAGAGTATTTCGCCTGTGTCATACATCTTGCTCACCAAATGGTAGAGTATTGTCAGGGCTGGCTCTCCAAAGGCTATCGGCAGTTCTAATGGGATGTTGTCTACGCTCCCGGGGCCTTGTTTCGACTTAGGTCTTTCAGTGCTCTATCAAACACTTAACGCAGTGTCATATCTCCCATTTCATCTTCATCTACATCCTCTTCCATTTTTATAACATTACCCTCAAGTACATCGCCTTTGTATAGACCCTCAGGTGAAATTGAGGGCCCTACCTATAACGCTCCAAAGGTTCTCATTCGGGAGAGATCCGGCGACCTTCGTGGCCAAGGTAAGCTGTGCGGGCGAGTACTATCTTGTTGAAATGTAAGCCAGGATGCCTTACGATGAAAGGAAAAAAAGGGCCCAGAATACCATGCTGCGCTGCGAAAGGTGCCGCGGATGACAACCAAAAGGATCCTGCATTGAAAAGAAATGGCATCCCAGACTATCACTCCTGCTTGTCGAGACGTATGGCGGGCGAAAGTCAGGTTGTTATTCCATCGCTGTCTCGGGCGTCTCCAGACATGTATTCTGCCTGGAGGCTCATTGACTGGAGTAGGATTGTCTTGAGTGATGAGTCCCGCTTCCAATTCAGCTCCGAAGACCAGTGAAGACCTGTAAAGCACTGAAGTATCAACCTGACTGTCGCCCACAATAAGGCCAGACAGAAGGGAGTTATGGTGGCATTTGGTTGTCGTTGACGTTACACTTAGAGTACAGGAGTATGTTGACAATATTCGACGTCCCATTTTGCTGCCCTTCGTGACAGGGCATTCTGGACTTAAATTTCAACAAGATATTGCCCTCCCGCGCTCGGCAAGAATTTCTACTGCTTGTTTTCGCGCTTGCCAAACCCTACCTTGGCGGGCAAGGTCACCGGAACTCTCACCAACTGAGAACGCTTGGAACATTATGGACAGGGCCCTCCAACCAGCTTGGGGTTTTGGCGATGTTAACGCAGCACTTGGATAGCATTTGTCACGATATCACTCAGGGGGGTATCCAACAACTCGTATCAGTTAGTGCAAGCCGAATAACTGCTTGCGTAAGGGCGTGACTTGAACCAACGCGTTAGTGATTTGCTCAATTTGTGAAGCTCTTCTACTTGAAGAAATCATCCAGTTTTTCTGAAACTGTAATTATTTGTTTGCCCGTACTGTAGATCACATCTACCGATTTCCTTTCCATTCGGATAACCTTCATGGTGATCGGTTTTTTGTCTTGTACTGTATTTTTATGTAGTGTTCTCGGTATGTGGTTTCTTTTTCTCTCTCGGTGAGGTGAAAGCAGTTTTGAAGCTTTTTGATCAAATTCTTTACCTGACGTTAAAGTCGCTGTGTTGCACTGGCGACTAAATTTGGTATGTGTGTGTGTGTGTGTGTGTGTGTGTGTGTGTGTGTGTGTGTGTGTTGAGGGGGGGGATGGGGGAATATCACTTTAATACGAGTACACGCCTTCTTCATCTTGAAAAATCTCGTAGTGTAATTGTGGATTTGTTTGTTCTCCACACGAGACAATTAACGTCAAAAATAATTCGTGCAAGGTTGTTGTAAGCTCCCAGATTTTGATGAAGTAATGACGACATTCCTGTATTTTGCCCCGTAGGCATCCACAAAAGTTATCTTTGCCGTTCCTGTTCATACTCTTTATGAAAGTGTTATCTTAGAGTCCGTTGCTTTGCTCGCATGGATTGTATGATTCGCACAGATTGTTTTTGTTTTCCTTTCATCGAATTTCTGTGTTGTTGTGCCCATTGCTTGTGTGTAAATCTATTAACTATGAAAGAGTTAGTGACGTTTACGTGGCTGCCAGTCTTTGCATAACAGAATTGTTGCAAAGGGTTTAATTTAATTTCAAGTTGCGAGTTAAAAAAAAAAAAAGGTAGAGACAAATCGTTAACGTAATGCCCTGACTGACTTACTGTTTCATAATTGCCCATTTTAAACTGCTAAGGACAGGAAACTGAAATTTAGAGCCGCTGTTGGCATCATTTATGAAGGGATTTTTCGAAATTCCATTCCTAAGGAGGTGAAATAGGAGATGAAAGTTTTCTGAAAATATGTTGCTATTATGGCTATTTTGAACTACGAAAATCGGTATTGGTTTCTGGCTCAGAAATGAAGAATCGTTAAAGTAGTTATCTAAATATCAACCATTAAGTAGCGCGATTTTAAATATTAACCATTAAGTAGCGCGATTTTTTTATGAAATAAAAAATGTTTCACTGTTAACAATGGGGCTACCGCAGTTGCGTTTACGCTTTTCATTTTTTGCGCATATGTTTAGCGTGTACAGTATTTTGGAAATTTAATCCCTGAGGGGGTGAAATAGTGGATGAAAGATTTTTTTGGAAAGATATCATTTTAAGAGAACTACACATCATTTTAAAGCTACAGCTATCGAAATTGCAATGTGACTTCCCTGTTTCGGTGTTTTTGGGAATTCAATGCCTATGGGGATGAAATGGAGGACGAAAACTTTTATGAAAATATTGCATTATTATATAAGAACCGCTTTTTGGTCAGAAATACATTCCGAAACGATCATGCTTTCATGGCATCAATCAGCTTGAAAAGTTTAGGTGTTGGAACTTATCAACTAAATCAAAGAAAGCTACTTAACATACACCACGACAAATCGGCTTTGTCAGAATTGCATAGAAAAAGAAGCGGATCTATAACACGTTAATTCTTCAGTAGGAGTAGTACATGTTTATAAAGTTATTATTGTTGTTATTACTACTCAAAGAAATCATTACTGATGGCAAAATAAGTACCTCGTTCAAATGCGATTCCATGTACAGAAATACCCTTTTAAAATGAGAGAATTCATTATTGAGTGTAAGACTGGCGCTAATAAATATAGAGCCACTTACCCGATTTGTCTATATATTATTATTATTATTATTTACATCGAGACCCTGTAGGAACACGCAAAGCATTCTGCCTCATTTGAACGTTCTTTCTGATCTTCCACGATTGTCTCATTTTTTGTCCATGTAGTCTCTTTCTGTCTTCAATCCACTTTGTCCCTGGTTTCTTTGGGATTTGATTCTCTGACCTCACATTCCATTTGTGCATCTTGTCCCTGTATACATTTCTGTCTTCAGTTTCTATTGGATCGATTTTCACTGCTTCTAAGTCCAGTTTGACTTGGGTGATCCATGGTATTGTTGATTTGACACCTTGTATTCGAAATGATCTCAAATGGAATGATTAGATTACACAAGTAAAGGGTAAGGCGAACTTTAGATTACGGTTTATTGGTAGAATCCTGAAGCGATGCAATCCTTCAACAAAGAAAATAGCTTACAATACGATAGTTCGTCCAGTCCTAGAGTATTATTCGTCTGTATGGGACCCTTACCAGTTAGGTCTGATTCAAGAGATTGAGAAGGTCCAAAGAAGAGGGGCAAGATTCGTGACTGGTACATTTAGCCATCGCGAGAGCGTTACAAATCTCATAGAAAGTTTGAGGTGGGACACACATGCAGATAGACGACGCGCTAAACAAGAGGCACTGCTCACTAAATTCCGAAATCCAATCTTCACCGAGGATGTAGAGCATATATTATTACCACCAACTTTCAAATCTAGTAATGATCATCATTCAAAGATAAGGGAAATAAGAGCTCGTACTGAGGCGTTCAGACAGTCGTTTTTCCCTCGCGCGATCCGCGTGTGAAACAGAGGGGGGGGGGGGGGGGGGGGAAATATGACTTTGGCGCGAATTGTGCCCTCCACCACACACGGCTTGGTGGCTAGCGGAGTATGTATGTAGATGAAGATATGTTAGAATACTCTTGGTGAGTCGTTTTGGTGGTAGCCTGATGATGTGCCCATAGAACTTCAACCTACTTTTTCTGACATCTGCTGCTATGTTTGACATCTTCTCCGTAGTTTTCCTGGAGTTTAATCTGTGTATCTGTATCCCTCTTCTGCCACCTTTCGGCCGAGAATTTGTACAGTAATGTAAAAATTGAAGATGAAAAAGAAAAAAAAATGTTTCCTCGTATTGACTTGAAAATGTTCAAATGTGTGTGAATTCCTAAGGGACCAAACTGCTGACGTCATCGGTCCCCAGACTTACACACTACGTAACTAACTTAGGCAAGACTCGAACCTCCGGCGGTATAGGGACTCTACCACCGCACTTTTAGAGTTATACTTCTGTATCCTATACGCAGCTACAAACGCTGCCCTGAAACTACGCCAACACAATAGGCTCATGTCTCGTCCGACAGGCACCAAAAATATATTTTTTTAACGCTTTTTCATCTGGACCTCGTGCTACTTTCAATTCTGGTCGAGCCCTGCTTACACCATAAATTTGGAGGAAGTCGGTGGCGGAGAGTTGGCGCGCCCTCTCGTGATGCGGATGTTCGGGAGCCGGGATCATCGTGCAGCTGGTGGACGGGAGAGCCGCAGCTGACTTCGGGACAGCATCTCGGCGCTCCCGGGCGACCTTCGCTGACGACGTCAAGCCGTAATTAATTAGGGTGGCGAGGGCCGGCCCTCGTGGGCGCCTGCTGCTGCGACCTGTCAGCGCGGTTACCGTGCTGCAGCGCGGACGGCGCCCGCCGGCTCCGGGGGCATTTGCATAACGGCTATGCGCGCTCTCTTTGCAAACGGCTGTTCATTTTGGGTGATTAAGTCAAATTTATACTCTTCTCCGTGCCGTCCAACTTTATTGTTCATAAACTTCGACTCGAATGAGACTGCCGGAGGTCGCTGTCTTACGACTGTCGTATTTCGAGGTGCCGGAGAAGTTCTCCGTCGTTTCCTCGGCATCACTCTTCCCGGGAGCCACAGTTAAGATACACAAATTCCGGCGAAACTTCTTCCCCGACGCCTGCCGTCATCCTTTGATGGTCGGCCTCCCAGTAGAAATCGCTTCTTTGGCAGAGACGACTTCCTGCCGCTGTTGATCTTCGCGATAATATTTCATCCTTTATGCAAACTCCTAATTGCAGAACGCTGCTGCCGCTATTCAGCTAAACGTATGCACAAAAAAGAAAAAAAAAAGAACGAAAAACGTAACTGCAGCTGCGGTAACCTAACAGTGAAACATTTTTGCAATAGTTCCATAAAAAATATCACGCTGTTAAATGTCTCATCTTGAGATAATCACTTCAAAGATTCTCGTATGAAATTCAGTGCCAGGTAAACACAACATCTACACGCGAACTCTCAAAACTCTGGCAGAGGCTATTTTCCAATGTATTACGCCGTAGGGTGCCTTCCCGTTCTATTCACTTGCGCTTTCGATACGATAATTGGCATCTATAATCAAGCGTCAGTGTGTTCATATTTAACATTTCCATGACTTTATCCCGTGAGT
This sequence comes from Schistocerca americana, assembly GCF_021461395.2. Taxonomy (NCBI): domain Eukaryota; kingdom Metazoa; phylum Arthropoda; class Insecta; order Orthoptera; family Acrididae; genus Schistocerca; species Schistocerca americana. Next base: position 629,346,473 of record NC_060123.1, on the reverse strand, counting down.
CAAACAAATCTGTGAACATTCGCGTTGCCTTTCAAAAATGGTTCAAATGGCTCTGAGCACTATGGGACTCAACTGCTGAGGTCATTAGTCCCCTAGAACTTAGAACTAGTTAAACCTAACTAACCTAAGGACATCACAAACATCCACGCCCGAGGCAGGATTCTAACCTGCGACCGTAGCGGTCCTGCGGTTCCAGACTGCAGCGCCTTTAACCGCACGGCCACTTCGGCCGGCCGTTGCCTTTCTTTGTATACTCAATATACAATTCAATTCAATATAGAATTTGGTGTGGATCTCAATCATCGCACCAATATATTAGGATGAATCGCACGGCTGGTTTCTAAGCAATCTCTGTTGTGCACTGATTGCATTGTCCCTGTATCCTACAACTGCATCGAAATCTTCCGTCTGTGTTACATACGATTGAACCTGTCTCTTCATTTCATTTCTTGTTCTTATAAACTGCTACGCCAGGCATTTGTATGAGCTGTATGATTCTAAATCCCGCCATTGCTATTGTAATTATAGAATACTGCGTCTTTTACTTTCTATTGTAAAGTGCTGTATCTTACACGAAATTTTAAAGTAATTCCTTACCTTTGAACAACTTTCAAATTTTATCAATATCTGACTGAATATTTATGCAGATTTTTTCAGATACTACTTCATTATTGCTAACTAACAGAGTTTGAGGTTGCTGATAACAGTCTCCCAGGTCATTAATATGTATCATGAACAATAAGAGACCCAAAACACTTCCCTGAATCACGCCTGAATTTACTTCTGAATCAAGATTGCTGAAGGAACTGTTTTAAAATAGATCCACTGAATTTAGCTCAGTGCATCGACGTAGTTGGTGCAATCGACAAAGATTTTTCTGTTACCACCTTGCTTCTGTGGCAATATTTTCTTGTAATAACATGATAAATCACTTCAAATTTTTTGTAGCCGTCGGTCCAAGTAATTTCACCGTATTGCAATTATATTAAGTCTGCGTTTAGCAAATGTACATTTTAGATTAGGGTATTTAATAAGAAATCTCTTCCATTCATTACACTGTAGGCCCTACTCTTGATTGTTTCTTCTTCTCCGACACATTCCGAAGGTGAAATTTGATTTCAAGGAATAGAGATACAGCTTTCTTGTTGCGACTGTCGTTATTTTGAGAGAATAAGTCTCAGCTCAAATAAATGTAAAAGTAACGCAAATTTACAACGGATACCTTTCTTGTATCATTCAGTGGTACATATATAACTTAGATGGATTGGACACGTGACCCGGAATCCCAGGACTACATTTTTTGACAGCTTCATAGAATATAAAGAAATCCTGTGGGTGAGGAACTGCGAAATTAAATGACAAGACAGAGCCACTTACAAAATCAATGTGGTGTGAGAAGTTAAGATCTTTCAATGGTTGTTACTAATGTTAAACGTAATTATTTGTTCAGAAAAATATTATCTCTGTCTGTGGACTAGTGTTACTCGATTGCCTGGTTAGAAATAGTGTGCTAAACACACATTCCTCCAGACTAACGTCCAGTGACACCATGTGGCTGTACCAGACATACCGCAACGGTCAACTGGCACCGTGTGGTTCTCACACCCAAACCTCCAGATGTCAGACACTCAGATCGTTACCAAACTTTGTATGTCGATAGAGTATTAACCAAAACTTCGATTTAGCTCATACTGTCGTCCAGTAAAACATGTGTAAACGGTAGTTAAAAGTATCACCAGAGTGCGGAGCACCGGGAAAGTGTATCCGTGAGTGATTGAATTGCAGCTTTCGCGTGGGTGAGAAGGTAAAACGTTCGGTCGTCGTACTTTAAGTCCCTCGTTCGACCCCCACTGTCGACAATTTCTTTTAGCTGTTTCCGCGTAAAACTGTTGTATGGGAGCCGGCCGGAGTGGCCGAGCGGCTCTAGGCGCTACAGTCTGGAACCGCATGACCGCTATGGTCGCAGGTTCGAATCCTGCCTCGGGCATGGATGTGTGTGATTCCGTTAGGTTAGTTAGGTTTAAGTAGTTCTAAGTTCTAGGGGACTGATGACCTCAGACGTCAAGTCCCATAGTGCTCAGAGCCATTTGATTTTTTTGTTATATGGGAGAACTTTCCTGAGTTTGCAGCTACGTTCTTTGGTCAGTCTGATTCCGCTTCGTTAGTTGAACGTTTCATCGTTAGATGAACGTTACTCACTTATTATTGATCGTATTATTTTCGTTAATATTATTTATTTTTATTACTGTTACTTCCGCACATGTGATGCAATTGTTTCTTTCCAGAATGAGATTTTCACTCTGCAGCGGATTGTGCGCTGATATGAAATTTCCTGACAGATTAAAACTGTGTGCCGGACCGAGACTCGAACTCGAGACCTTTGCCTTTCGTGGGAAAGTGCTCTAACATCTGAGCTGCCCAGGAACCACTGAGGCCCCGTTCTCACAGCTTTACTTCTGCCAGTACCTCGTCTTCTACCTTCCAAACTTCACAGAACATCCCCTAAATTGTGGCTAAGCCCTGTCGCCGCAATATCCTTGATTTTCAGGCGTGCTAGTTCTGAAAGGTTCGCAGAAGAGCTTCTATGAAGTTCGGAAGGTAGGAGACGAGGTATTGGAAGAAATAAAGCTGTGAGGAGGGGGCGTGAGTCGTGCTTGGGTAGCTTAGATGGAAGAGCACTTGCCCGCGGAAGGCAAAGGTCCCGACTTAGCGTCTCAGCCCGGTACACAGTTTTAATCTGCCAGGAAGTTTCACAACTGTTTCTTTATTTTTCTGTTCTGGTTGTGGACTCTATGAAACGACAAAAGTACTCTATAGGTTTACTGCTTTCAAAGAAACGAAGGGAAAGCAGAGTGCTAAGTGAACATTGCTGTACACTCCAAGTAGCCCTTTTCCACGTCATAAACACTTTGTACCACATAACACTTCCACGCATAATATAGTAAAAAAGAAATTTTTCGTCGTTGGGGTTTGAACTCGGATCTTTCATAGGAGGATCTAACACTCTGCCAACTTCGCCATGGAAGTAACATTCGTTAAGTATTCACAGTTATGCTTTTCATGTTCTCTGTAGTCCTGGTGTGACGCCCTTTCTGTTGGACAGCAGCACATACAACCAACTAAATCGGAGTTTTGTATCGTGCGGATGGACGTGCATGGGTGTGGAGACAATCCCATGAATACATTGACCCTGCGTGTCAGCAGGGGACTGTTCAATCTGGTTGGGGCCGTCTAATGGTGAGGGGCGTGTGGAATTGGACCCCTGATACGAGTGTGACAGGTGACACGTACGTAGGCATCCTGTCTGATCACCTGCATCCATTCATGTCCATGCGACACCCCATACGTCCAGAATTCCTACAGGAACACTCTTCTGAGTTTAAACACTTCCGCTATCCACCAAACTCCCCAGACATGAGCGTCATTTAGCATATGTGGGATGCCTTGCAACATGCTGTTCAGAAGAGATCTCTAACCCCTCGTACTCTTACCGATGTATGGACAGCCATGGAAGATTCATAGTGTCAGCTGCCTCCAGCACTACTTCAGACATTAATCTAGTTCATGCCACGTCATGTTGCGGCACTTCTGCGTGCTCGCGGTGGCCCTACACGATATTACGGAGGTGTACCAGTTTCTTTGGCTCTTCAGTGTATTTCCACATTACAGCATCAGCATCTTTGGTACATGAATTATTACGCTCTTCTTGAAGTCCGAGGATATTTCGCCTATAACATATATCTTGCGCTCCAGGTGGAATAGTTCTGTCACTGCTGTCTGTCCCAAGGGCCTCAGTGGTTCAGAGGGTACGCCGTCAACTCCATGAAACTTATTTTTCTTAGCTCTGTCATTGCTCTTTCTAATAAGCGTCAACGACAGCTAGCGGCTTATTAGTTGAGCGTGTCTCCGAAGCTCGTGGGCTGGCTGGGAGAAACTTGTCGTGGCTCCTGCGGCGCAAACAGAACGCTAATGGCAGCAGACGGCCTGGTCGCGGGTCGCGTTATTAAAAAACTCTGCCCATGCCTTGCTACTGACACCGGAAAAAAACATCCTTCTTCATCCGCCGCAACCTCCTTCCCCTCCCTTTCAATTTCGCGGCCGCGCAGCGGAAGTGGCGCTGTTTTCGCGGTGACGGCTGCGGCGCCGGGGCTGGCGCGCCAGTTCGGCCGCCAATAATTCGGGCGCGGCCGTGGCGTGGGCGTGCCGAGCGTCCCTCAATTTATGTGCGGCGGCGCTGTGGTGCGCCGGCAGCTCGCTCGTTACTCTGGCGCGTATTTATGCCCGGGCACGCCGGCCGCCGCAGAAATTGTCCTTCCGCGCGGCCGACCGCCTCGCCTGCGTACGCACGCGTTTTGTGTCCGTTTTTTTTCTTTTTTACCTCGCTAGGGGTGCGTATGGGCGGCACCGTGAGCGTGATGTACCGTACCGGTGATGTGGCCAGCGATGCTGCCAGCTCTGGGGTGAAACCGCAACCGCGACACTCACTGCTGCGAAAGTTGTCACCATACGACAAATGGAGTCATCATAGCACACCAGGCTGCGAGAACACCATTCACCTCTTAGCGCCTTATACAAAATTATATTAATGTTTATTTATTTACTAGCAGAATTATCCGGCTTTGTCCAGGTATTTGTTTACACTTAGGTGATAAAAGTCGGTTCTAGGCGCTTCAGTCTGGAACCGCGCGACCGCTACGGTCGCAGGTTCGAATCCTGCCTCGGTCATAGATGTGTGTGATGTCCTTAGGTTAGTTAGGTTTAAGTAGTTCTACGTTCTAGGGGACTTGTAATGTCCCCACTGCAAATGCCCTCTACCACCCACCAATTAATCATTTTCAATCAAACCATCCACATTCATTCACTTTGGAAAAGTTATCTGATCTGATTTTGTCGTAATATATGCGGCGACAGCTCGTCGACGCCAAAGTATTTTCTAGTGCATTTATTCTTTGAAATAACAGAGATGCATACATGCATTCTCCATGGTTGTTAGAGTGGTAACTAGGACAGCTTCTGGAGTATTTGTTGAGGGATTGACGTGTTTCTGAGAGATACATATTCTGCTTTTCTTCTCGCTAAAGCGAGCCAATTAACATTTGTACCGTTGGCGGTTTGTTTTGAAGAGAAAGAGATTGTAAAAGGAAAATAATTAAGGCGTGGAATCACCGGAGATCTGGACATGTAATGGAGATGGGTTTAATACACGATTTCCTCCATAAATAAGGTTTGTGACTTTTTTGTTCTGGAGTGAATGAACGAATGAGTTTTTTTCTGTAGCATTTGTTGATCACGTTGGCCCTGTAATTAGTGGGGAAGTTTCAGCTGTGTCGAAGAGAGCCTGCAATCACTGAGTCTGTGTTAAATCGTCCAAAAAGGCTTCGTACACATCTGGAATTCGCAATCTTTCGTAAAAGGAACAAATTGTCCAAACGATTGATTCTCTCGACTGACTGCAGTGTTTAACAGTAATAATAAATGTAAAGATCTCTTACAGCAAGCCAGCCGCTGATTACCAAGACGAAGGACTCCACCAAAGATTCTAGTTGGCTGATTCTTTTTATCACTATATCACGTAATGAAATCTTATATTAAAAACTATACATAGATAAAGGAGAGAAAGAGAAAGAGCGAATGAAAATAGATACTAATAATCCTCCATTAGTCTAATTTTTCGCCTGTCTTATCACGGATCAGCCAAGAACTGGGAGGGCCTTACGTTACTGTATAGACTTATGTGTGAAGGTGAAGGGATCTTAAAGACAACAGATACACGTCTATACAGACAAGACATTACACAGAGATAGCGACTAGGTGCATTGATCATCTATTCTTAGATTAAAGAGACGGCAACTTATTATCCGAGCATTAAAATGTTAAAGACTGATGACCTCAGATGTTAAGTCTCATAGTGCTCAGAGCCATTTGAACCATTTGATAAAAGTCGAGGCATAGCAATAGGCACTTGGCGGTTAGTATCGCGTTCACAAGGTATAAAAGGACGGTTCAGTGCTAGAGCTGTCGTTTGTACTCTGGTGATTCATGTGAAAAGGTTTCCGACGTGGCTATTGCCGCACGGCAGGAATTAACAGACTTTGAAAGCGGAATGGTAGTTGCAGCTAGGCGTATAGTACATTCAATTTCGGATATCGTTAATATTTCGAGATCAACGGTGTCAAAAATGTGCCGAAAATACCAATTTTTACACACTGCCTGCCACTACGGACGACGCTGTCGCCGAGGGCTTTCACTTAACGACCGAGAGTTGTGGCGTTTGCGCGTATTTGTCAGCCTAACAGACAAGCAATACTGCGTGAAATAAGCGCAGAAATCAATCGAACGTATCCCTTACGAGAGTGCGCCGAAATTTGGCGTTAATGAGCTATGGCGACAGACAGCCGCCGGGAGTGTGTTTGCTAACATCACGACATCGCCTGCAGCGCTCCTCCTGGGTTCGTGACTATATCGATTCGACGCTAGACGACTGAAAAACCGTGGCCTGGTCAGAGCTGATGATAGGGTGCGAGAGTGGCACTGACTCCAGGAGTCCATGGCCCCAGGATGCCAACAAGGCACTGTGTCTGGGTCCTCTGGTCCAATTGAACCGATCATTGACTGCAAATGGTTATCTTCGGTTACTTGGAGACCATTTGTAACTATTCATGGTCCACATGTTTCCGAACACCGTGTCACTGGGCCACAGTTGTTCGCGACCGGTTTGAGGAACATTCTGGGCAGTTGGAGCGAATGATTTGGCCGCCCAGATCACCCGATATGAATCCCATCGAACAGTTTTGGGACTTAATGGAGAGGTCAGTTCGTGCACAAAATACTGCACCGACGATACTTCCGCAATTATGAACCTCTATGGAGGCAGCATGGCTCATTATTTCTGCAGGAGACTTCCAACGACTTGTTAAATCCATGCCACGTCGAGTTGGTGCATCACGCCGGGTAAAAGGATGTCCGACATGATGTTAGGGGTATCTCAACATTTTTGTCACCTCATCTTGTAGCTGTACGTCCACGTGGTGTGTAGTTTTGTACTCAGGATTTTTGACGTCATATCTCCTGAACTATATGCCGTATATACACTCCTGGAAATGGAAAAAAGAACACATTGACACCGGTGTATCAGACCCACCATACTTGCTCCGGACACTGCGAGAGGGCTGTACAAGCAATGATCACACGCACGGCACAGCGGACACACCAGGAACCGCGGTGTTGGCCGTCGAATGGCGCTAGCTGCGCAGCATTTGTGCACCGCCGCCGTCAGTGTCAGCCAGTTTGCCGTGGCATACGGAGCTCCATCGCAGTCTTTAACACTGGTAGCATGCCGCGACAGCGTGGACGTGAACTGTATGTGCAGTTGACGGACTTTGAGCGAGGGCGTATAGTGGGCATGCGGGAGGCCGGGTGGACGTACCGCCGAATTGCTCAACACGTGGGGCGTGAGGTCTCCACAGTACATCGATGTTGTCGCCAGTGGTCGGCGGAAGGTGCACGTGCCCGTCGACCTGGGACCGGACCGCAGCGACGCACGGATGCACGCCAAGACCGTAGGATCCTACGCAGTGCCGTAGGGGACCGCACCGCCACTTCCCAGCAAATTAGGGACACTGTTGCTCCTGGGGTATCGGCGAGGACCATTCGCAACCGTCTCCATGAAGCTGGGCTACGGTCCCGCACACCGTTAGGCCGTCTTCCGCTCACGCCCCAACATCGTGCAGCCCGCCTCCAGTGGTGTCGCGACAGGCGTGAATGGAGGGACGAATGGAGACGTGTTGTCTTCAGTGATGAGAGTCGCTTCTGCCTTGGTGCCAATGATGGTCGTATGGGTGTTTGGCGCCGTGCAGGTGAGCGCCACAATCAGGACTGCATACGAGCGAGGCACACAGGGCCAACACCCGGCATCATGGTGTGGGGAGCGATCTCCTACACTGGCCGTACACCACTGGTGATCGTTGAGGGGACACTGAATAGTGCACGGTACATCCAAACCGTCATCGAACCCATCGTTCTACCATTCCTAGACCGGCAAGGGAACTTGCTGTTCCAACAGGACAATGCACGTCCGCATGTATCCCGTGCCACCCAACGTGCTCTAGAAGGTGTAAGTCAACTACCCTGGCCAGCAATATCTCCAGATCTGTCCCCCATTGAGCATGTTTGGGACTGGATGAAGCGTCGTCTCACGCGGTCTGCACGTCCAGCACGAACTCTGGTCCAACTGAGGCGCCAGGTGGAAATGGCATGGCAAGCCGTTCCACAGGACTACATCCAGCATCTCTACGATCGTCTCCATGGGAGAATAGCAGCCTGCATTGCTGCGAAAGGTGGATATACACTGTACTAGTGCCGACATTGTGCATGCTCTGTTGCCTGTGTCTATGTGCCTGTGGTTCTGTCAGTGTGATCATGTGATGTATCTGACCCCAGGAATGTGTCAATAAAGTTTCCCCTTCCTGAGACAATGAATTCACGGTGTTCTTATTTCAATTTCCAGGAGTGTAGATACAAAATTCTAGGTACTCTTAGCGACATATGTGGATGCGTCTGCGAAATTTATTGCGAACAGAGCTAGCGTTGTTGTGTTGTTGTTGTTGTGGTCTTCAGTCCTGAGACTGGTTTGATGCAGCTCTCCATGCTACTCTATCCTGTGCAAGCTTCTTCATCTCCTAGTACCTACTGCAGCCTACATCCTTCTCAATCTGCTTAGTGTATTCATCTCTTGGTCTCCCTCTACGATTTTTATCCTCCACGCTGCCCTCCAATACTAAATTGATGATCCCTCGATGTCTCAGAACATGTCCTACCAGCCGATCCCTTCTTCTAGTCAAGTTGTGCCACAAGCTCCTCTTCTCCCCAATTCTATTCAATACCTCCTCATTAGTTATGTGATCTACCCATATAATCTTCAGCATTTATCTGTAGCACCACATTTCGAAAGCTTCTATTCTCTTCCTGTCCAAACTATTTATCGTCCATGTTTCACTTCCATACATCGCTACACTCCATACAAATACTTTCAGAAACGACTTCCTGACACTTAAATCTACACTCGATGTTAACAAATTTTTCTTCTTCAGAAACAACTTTCCTTGCCATTGCCAGTCTACATTTTATATCCTCTCTACTTCGACCATCATCAGTTATTTTGCTCCCCAAATAGCAAAACTCCTTTACTGCTTTAAGTGTCTCATTTCCTAATCTAATTCCCTCGGCATCACCCGATTTAATTAGACTACATTCCATTATCCTAGTTTTGCTTTTGTTGATGTGCATCTTATATCCTCCTTTCAAGACACTGTCCATTCCGTTCAACTGCTCTTCCAGGTTGTTTGCTGTCTCTGACAGAATTACAATGTCATCGGCGAACCTCAAAGTTTTTATTTCTTCTCCATGCATTTTAATTCCTACTCCGAACTTTTCTTTTGTTTGCTTTATTGCTTGCTCAAGCTAGTAGCAAAAAGAAATAAATTTAAACGTCGTGCATGATGCGGCACTTTTTCACGCATCTGACTGTTTATGATGTCGTGTCTCCTAAACCATGTGTCGTACAGTGATATAATTTTGCATCTACATTCAGTGCTATATGTGAATATTGTCTGTAAAATGTGTCGTGACTACAGGTAGTAGTAAAGAAATCATAAAATCATGCCTCATGCGGTACTGTTACTGAATGGACAGCGGAAGAGTATTAAGCGGTGGTTGTCAGCGATAAAAAAAATTGTTAAGGTTTGAAATGATGTGTAAAGTTTTTGCAAGGCGCTAAGAGGTCACATTCTCAAATACTGGGTGAATGAAGTTTGGGAATTCATGTGTCGCTGGGTACGCTGCTTTTTCACCCCCACCCATTTCATATGTAAGTGGTTCTTACTGCCGCAGCGATTGTCACCTGACAGTAAAGTATATGTGTACCAAGTTTGGTTGAAATTGGTCCAGTGGTTTAGGAGGAGATTTGGAACATACAGACATACATACATCCATTTTTATAATATGTATGGATTTGTTTGACTGTATTGTTCGCTACCGCTTCGACACCTGGAATCAAACTGACACCCACATTTCACGCCAATATAGACCTACGCTACAGATCGGGATGTCCCTACATCTAAGGTTTCTTATTCATATTCGCAACCAAACTATCACCTACCAACCTATCTCAGACCTGTGCTATGTCACTACAGCCGACTACTACAACTAAACTGTTGCCTTCCAACCAAGTATAGACCTCGCGGTATTTCAATACAACCTACAGTCGGAAAAAAAGAAAAAATATACAAACACAAAGAAAAAGTATGTCCTCTTCCTCTTTGCGCACATATGACGTCACACGCTATATCATAATTACGAGGGCATGCTGAAAAGTAATGCCTCCGACTTTTTAAGTGAATACTGCTAATGCTTTTTAAGCAAAACAAACTCCTTTTTTTTTTTTCAAAGAAAATTCCGCACTGGCCGTATGAATGACTTTTGTTAAATCTGTGACCGGTTTCGCACGACTTATCGGTGCATCCTCAGGCAATATACGCTATTTATAACATAGTAACGTTGAACATTGCCCTGTAGCTACTCCCCACCATTCAACGTGACTGTGTTATAAATGGCGTATATTGCCTGAGGATGCACCGATAAGTGGTGTCAAACCGGTCGCAGATTTAATAAAAATCATTCATACAGCCAGTGCAGAATTTTCTTTGAAAAAATGTCTAAGTTTGGCTGTAGTTGCCCGCCCTACAAAACAACAAAACAAACTCTACTAAAATTCTGCATCTTTGTTCTTCATCTCTATATATTTATTTCTCAACGTATTTACCCTGGCGACGAACACATTTCTCCCAACGACAGGCCAGTTTATTGATACCGTCATTGCACAGTACTTGACATTGATGACGGAATTACAACCTGACCTCTGCTTGCACCGCTGCATCAGTTCAAAGTGAAATTTTCGAAGGTGTTCTTTCAGTTTTGGAAACAGACGAAAACGGGATAGGAACAAGTCGGGATGGTATGAAGGATAATCGATGACAGTGAACCGAGGCGCCGGATTGTTGCAGATGTCGCTGCGCCCGTGTGTTGTCTGGCTTTGTCATGCAGGAGAGGGTGCTCCATGTGTAGACGAACTCTTCAAACTCGAAACCCCATTACAGCACACTGTTTCTCACACACCGACATATGGTTCAAATGGCTCTGAGCACTATGGAACTTAACATCTGAGGGCATCAGTCCCCTAGAATTTAGAACTACTTAAACCTAACTAACCTAAGGACATTACACACATCCATGCCCGACGCAGGATTCGAACCTGCGACCGTAGCGGTCGCGCGGTTCCAGGCTGAAGCGCCTAGAACCGCTCGGCCACCACGGCCGGCCACACACCGACATATTTACCTTACACACCGCTAACACGCAAGAGTTCGAGATCTCTAGTGAAAGAGGGCTGCAAATGTATAGAATAAAGATGTAGAACATTAATAACGTTTGTTTTATTTGCAAAGCTTTAAAAATTTTCGCATAAAAAAATCGGAGGTATTACTTTTCAGCACGTTCTCGTACGTTACTGAACGATGCAGTCAATAGGTACCGAAAGATGCAGTTGACCCCTATTTTCCCATTTATTTTGCGATTTAGCTGCTACATTTTTATTTCTAAGCGCTAGTTAACTGTCAAGAAACATGAATGATCGTAAAATAAATGTAAATAGAGCCAAAGCTCGCAAATAAACTGACATAAACTACAAAGTTTTCATGAAGAAATACATCCGAGCCACGCATAGTAACCGTGAGGTCTAGGGTGTCTTGTCACGGTTCGTACGGCTCCCCCCGTCGGAGGTTCGAGTCCTCCCTCTGGCATGGGTGTGTGTGTTTTCTTTAGCGTAAGTTAGTTTAAGTTAGATTAAGTAGTGCGTAAGCCTAGATACCGATGACCTCAGCAGTTTGGTCCCATAGTCCTTACCACTAAAAACTGCTTGCAATTGCATCTTACCCCGTTGAAAACAAGAGAATATAAACACTATATTTAAAGCATAGTAAGGATATATGTATGTTCTGTTTCTTATAGCTGTAATTGCCATTATTCTAACAGAAAGTATGTAAAGGGCACGACTCTTACAAGGTACATGATAGTTTTGATGAAAAGTTGTGATGATAAAGTAAATGAAGATTTGGTGACATGAAATGAAATACGTGGAAAAATTCTGACTATAAGTGACTAAATGTAACGTTTCCTAAGGGCTTGACGAGATCAGCTAATGGCTAGGGAGGCTGGTCACAATGAGTTTGGGTTTAGAATCGCGGTCTGGCTCAAATTTTTGTCTGTCACGACGAATTCGCTACATTGCGGGTTCAGCGGCCGACTTGACGAGACACTGCGGACCACCCTGACAAGAAGCTCGCCCGCCGCCTAATTCTGGCCCCGCGGAGCCCGGAGGCGATTGGATCGGCGACGCGGCAAAAACAGCCGTCCTTCTGGTCGTATTGATGGCCGCGGCGCTTAGGGCCAGGGCCGCCGCCGATGCGGCCAATCACGTGCGGCGCTAATGAATTTACTGCCAGCCGTAATCTGCAGGATGGGGGCGCCGGCTGATTAGCCGCGTCGCCGTAGCCTGGCCGACGCCTCGGGCAGCGGCCGCTTCTTCCGCACCGCGCACTGGCGCCTCCTCCGGCGCACGACGCCAACACCGCCTGTCCCTGCAGTCCGCATCTGCACTGTTGGCCACCAGAATTGCAACACCGTAAAGGCGGCATGCAACAAACGTCAAATTAGCATTGAGTGTACAGCTTGCACGGATCTGCACGGATCAGCACGACCTCTCGAATAGGTACGAGTAAGGCCGTCTGTATTCTGTGTATGAGGAAACATTACTCTGCGAGTTCCTCTGTCAGAAATCACATTTGGAATCTGTGGCTTCAGGAGGAATGTACTCATCTCCTTGCAGGAGGTCAATGGATCCGCGCAAATAGCACACAAGAGGCCGTGCAGAATTGTACAGCCACGTTACGGACCATGAGTCGAGAAATAGGCTTGTTTGCAGCCAAAGGTGTATCCACAAGGACAATTCGCGTGTGCAGCCGTGCACTGGGATGAAACTGTAACATTTTCTACACAGTTTCGTGGTAACACGAAAGTGGCAATACCTGACAAAATATGTTAAAGTTTCAAGGTCAGATATGAGACCAGCTTCGCCATTCTTGAAATGTACACTGAAGCGCCAAAAAACCGGTATAGGCGTATTCAGTTACAGTCATATGTTAACAGGCGGGACACGACGCTGAGGTCGGCAACGTCTATGTAAGACAACAAGTGTCTGGCGCATTTGTTTGATTGGTTACTGCTGCTATAATGGCAGGTTTTCAAGATTTAAGTGACGAAATAAATCTCGAGTGAACAGCCTGGTGTGAGTGTACAAAGGTGTGCTGGTGTGCACACCAGCACATCAGATGATGGCAACAAGGTCGATAGCCGAAATATTGTGTCCTTTGTACACTCACACCAGGCTGTTCGCCAGAGATTTATTTCGTCATGAAATACGCCTGCAGAAATTGAAAAATCACAAGATTTAAGTGAGTTTGAACGTGGCGTTATATTCGACGCACGAGCGATGGGACACAGCATCTCCGAGGTAGCGATGAATTGGATATTTTCCCGTACGACCATTCCACGAGCGTACCGTGGACATTAGGAATCCGGTAAAACATCAAATCACCGACATCGCTGCGGCCGGAAAAAGACCCTCAAGAACGGGACCAACAACGACTGAAGAGACTCGTTCAAAGTGGCAGAAGTGCAACCCTTCTGCAAATTGCTGCAGATTTCAATGCTGGGTCAACCAACAAGTGTCAGCGTACGAAACATTCAACGAAATATCATCAGTATGGGCTTTCGGAGCCGAAGGCCCACTCGTATACCCTTCATGACTGCACGACACAAAGTTTTATGCCTCGCCTGGGTCCGTCAACAACGTTAATGGACAGTTGTTGACTGGAAACATGTTGCCTGGTCGGACGAGTCTCGTTTCAAATTGTATCGAGCGGATGGACATGTGGAGACAACCTCATGAATCCATGGACCCTGCATGTCAGCAGCGGACTGTTCAAGTTGGTGGAGGCCCTGTAATGGTGTTGGATGTGTGCAGTTGGAGTGGAAAGGTGTCCGGTGTAGCACCTGATTCATGAAGGTTCCAACACTTCTGGTCTGTGTGTCCATATTTCTGCATGAATATTGTCCTTGAGCTCCTGCATTGTTTGTTATTTGTTGACGTACATTTTGTCCTTCATGTAACCCCAAATTAAATAAGTAAGCGTGTGACTTCAAGCGAACAGGAAGACCAGTTTACGTCAGCATTTGTCGACATGATGCGATGGGCGGAAATGGACCTCTGAAGCCCAATTGAGGTCCTTGCCTTGTATGCTGCGGCCGTATCTTGTTCACATCTCAGACGTGATCTCCACTGCAGGACGCAAAACAGTCGTAAACTCGTTTCGATATCGATCACCAGTCACTGTCACTGCATTTGATTCATCATCTTCCTAACCGTATGGCCTAGTCATAGTTTCTGACGTTATGCCACACCACACAGCGTGCTTCACAGGATGGATTTCGCACTGATTCATGGCGTGTGGGTTTTCGCTGTCCCTACAATTTCGTCTATTAACAAAAACGTTAAGGAAAAATGCGCTTTGTTACTTATCAACAACTTGTGGATGAAATAATTGTTTTCCTTGGCTAACTCCTGTATTCGAACTGCATATATTCGGGTCTTTGACGGTAATATGTTTCTACTAACTGTTGCACCAGTTGCATTTTGTGCGGACAGAGATGCAATCGAGTTTCAGAATTCGCTGAAGTGTCGTTCTAGCCAACCCAGTTGGCAACGGATATCTTCGTGCTGAAGTCCCTGCATCTTCATCAATACTGTGTTGCCCTATATTGTGGTAGGCCGCTCACTGAACCGTGTTGCCTAAAACGCTGAATCGGAAGAGCCGGGACATGGATTCCGATGGGGTCTGGTCTTGAAATTGAAATGGTGTTGATATGCTCGTTATGTGAGAGCAACTGACCTCTGGTTTTCAAAGTCAAGCTGCACAATTTTGGGTCGTGGAACTGTGCTAAATTTCTTTATGTTCAGTCTCCTGCCCATCCTGTACCAAAATCTGAAACAAAAGAAACAAAAAATAATAAATAAAAAGTTAATTGAGAATTGTGTCTCCTTCGTAAGTTTTGACCCACCCATAGTAATGAAGAAATTAGTGTTTGAATTTAAGTGGCTCAAGTGTTGAAGCTTGTACTTTCGGTGTTAGATTGAAGCTTTACTATTTACATGGGGATTATTTCAGAATAACAATATGCTGAGTGACAGTGGAATTGTGAAGCAGAGACCGAGTGTGAACGCGAACTGAAACCAATTAGGACCTAAACATGTACATAGTAAGCTATGAGCATAAGTAGAGGTGCTCCTAGTTAATTATTTAATGTAAAGCCTATACAAGTAACAACCCTCCTCTCAAAGAAAAAAAAATCTTGTTTCTTTAAAAAGAAGCAATCCCCACATATAAAACTGCTTCTAACGTCTGGTTACTTTACAAATGAGTTACAGTGTTACATATTTGACGTAAATAGTGTAGAACCTTTATTATTAAAGATACAAAACATTATAAGAAAAGGTAGTTGTTCCCGCTTGTTAATGTTTATGACTTCGTATCTCCTAAACGATGTGTTATAACACGATATAAATTTGCAGATAGATTCAATATTACAGGTGGATACTGTATGCAAAACGTGTTGCGAATAGAAATAGTAGTAAAGAAGTAATAAATTAAAAGATTATGCTTGATCCTTAAGTTTTAGTGCGTAAACAGGGTAAATGCAATAAGCGATAAACTTTTTTTGGCTTCATTATGTTGTGGACACCGTCAGCTAGAAAATGTATCCAAAAGGTCTGAAATTATGCATAATGTTTGCAAGCAGATACTAAGTTTTCTCATTAGCAAATACTGGATGAATGCAGTCCGGATAATTTGGGCGCCATGAGTTATGCTGCTTCAAGATGTGTATACAGTGTCTAACTTTTAATATTTGACTTCTTGTCATAAACGTTTAACGTAAGCTTGTACTTGTTTTTTTCTCTGCATCGAACAGTCTTCTCACAGACACTTCACAAACCTTATAAAATGTTGCTTTCTGCATGGCCGTATCTGAGCCGCGAAGTGAGCGACGCCTGGCATCGTGTCCTAACCATTTTGCAACTAGGTGTCAACACTTGACCAGATGCCCAGAGGAAACTAGACGTTAATGATTTGCTCTTGTCACTTGTACTTGTAGGTACTCTCAATCTAAAAACACGTGACTTGTAATAGCTACAATTATCAGTCTGCAAATGACGTAAGTTACTGATGTTGTCTTGTTCAGTACACCGTCTCAGTCACCAAAAGAAATATCTCTACTTATACCTGCTACGTTCTGTGTACAAATATAGATGGTTGTAGTGACAATAAATTTTGTTGAATGTCTTAATAATTTCAATTCCTTCGATATTTTAATATCATAAAGTCATTAAATCTTATATTGTATAGTAAAATTTTGTAAAATGAAATAATTAACCGTAAATGCTGCATTGTACGGTTTTAATTACAAAAAATTACCTAAAATGCTGTTTTTGCGACTTCATTATCACAAAATTTTCATGTTAGGGTCAGCATCACAAGTTCAGCACACAATCTGTATGAGAAATCTTCACCCCAACTAAATAATTTCCGAGTGCCTTTAATTTCATTTGCGGCCAGTAATTATATGGGGAGAGATGTGTAGAAGCTTACAGCGTGCAAAACTTCTATAGATTGGTCCTACAAGGTTCCAACACAATTTCGAGTAATGGAGAGTACTACCGTGGTCCTTTCGCTGGAAAATCTGTGCTGTAAAGTGACTGTGGTATCATTTAATGCCGCACGGGCTTCCCTCCGACTTAACCTGCTCTACGGAAGACCGCGAAAGCCGTCTAGTCCGTCGCCACGGGCTAAGTGCGCAGCCCGCTAACCAAACAAAGCGGGTAACTCTATACAAGATTAAATGAAAAATGCATTAAGGCTCCCGGGGCAAATGGCGGCCTTTCACCGTCGTAAACTGACGCCGGGGGCCGATATGTGGCGGACGGCGCTGGCGCTCTCCCGGCACGTAACACGCACCACACACACACACACACACACACACAGGGAGCGAAGACTTCACCTCTCGCTCGCACCAAGTCCACGCCGCACAGAACGGCATGAATAACGGAACAGTTCATCCACAATCGTACCGTACAGCGCACGCGTCCTCGTAAAGATTGAAGGCAGGAAGCTCGAGTTGTAGTAGTTGCCTGTGCGAGGCCATGTTTATTGTATGACGGTAATTACTTCAGCTGCCTGTTGTGAATTCCAGCTTTTGGAACACGACACATAAACGTTAATAATTCCAGCAACTCCGACGATTTTCGTCCGTTACGGCACGAGCAATAAAGGACGGGGCAGATGATTTCTAGAACTCGCGAGATGCCGAATTGGAATGAACAATTTCAGTTACGATCATAAAGGCAATCATGGAGGAAAGCAAGACTGTTCTCATAAATTACTTTAGTTCCATAAACACGTTCTCAGGTCCTTTCAGGCTCCTCTCAAGATGGAAATTTCATATATGTTTTTGTAGCGCTCTGCTGGATACTGCCTCTGTCACAAGAAGATTGAAAACACTTTCATAAGTTATTTGTTGTAGCTACCTATATTTATATTCAACGAATGATTTTCTTGTTCCTAACAACTATGAATCCTGTGTGTTATCCTTCAGATGGCAACATGTTGACTGTGGCCGTTGTGTTTTGCTCTTCATTCCGTAACCGGCTTGATGCAACTCTCCAAGTTACTGTATCCCCTCCAGGTGTCTTCATCTCTGCTTACATTTACACCCACATGTGCATACATACTCCGCAAGCCACCGTATCGTGCGTGGCGGAGGGTATAGTGTATCACTAATAGTCAGTTCCTTTTCTGTTCCACTTGTAAATATAGCGAGGGAAGAACGACTGTCCACATGCGTCCGTACGAGCCCTAATCTCTCTAGACTTATCTTCATGGTCCTTACGAGAAATGTACGTTGGAAGCAGTATAGAATCGTTGAACAGGCACGCTCAGATGCCGGTTCTCCACATTTTATGAATAATGCTCCTCGAAAAGCGTCATCAGGAAGCAGTCTCAGACTGCTGCGTACCCTTATCCGCCAGATCATTCATATATACAGGGTGAATCACTAACTGTTGTTGGACAAATGTTGCATGGGACAACGGGGGTCATAATATGACGTTGGTTTTTAGTTGCTAGGAGGAGTCGCTTTAGAGATATGAAGGTCAACTTTATTTTTTTAAATGGGGTGCTATAGTTTGGTACTTATTTTCTAATGGCGGCTATCGAGAAGAATCTAATGATGTGTAACAGTAAGGCCTTTGATGGACAACGAAGGTTAGAAAGGTCGCTTGAACGTCCATTTACAGAAGGTGTTCGAAGTGGTGACCATTGGTATCAATGCAGTGCTGCAATCTTCTTATCATGGATTGAGTGGTATTCCTTATCACATCGGCACTTATCGAGGCACATGCTCTGACAGTTCTCTCTCGCATATCTTCTGGTGTAGTTGGAACGTCTTTATAAACAATGTCTTTTACGAATCCCCACAAGAAAAAATCCAGATGAGTCAAGTCTGGCGAATGAGCCGGCCACGACACATCTCCTCCGCATCCAATTCAACGATTTGGGAAGTGTCTCTGCAACTCATTGATTGCCATCAGCGAAACATGTGCCGGACACCCATCGTGTTGATACCACATTCTGTTCCTTGTTCCTAAAGGTATTTCTTCCAATAACAGACCTAATGTTTCTTGCAGCAATGTGGTCTACTTCCTACCATTAAGGTTTCCTTCGACGAAGTAGGGACCTATAATTCTGTCTTACAGAATCCCACATCATAATTAACCGACCACGGGTTTTGGGTGTGCAACTTTCCGCAGTCAACATGGATTTTCAGTTGCCCAACAATGCATGTTATGCAAATTAACATTTCCATGGTTCGTGAATGTAGCCTATTCAGTAAATAAAACCAAATTAATAAATGTTTCATCCCTCTGAATCTGGAGTTGAGTCCATCGGCAGAATTCAATACGACGCATACAATCCGTATAAGTTACTTCTTGTTGGAGACTGACACGGTAAGGATGATATCTATGGTGATGCAGAACACGAACAGCACTGCTCTGACTCATGCCAGATTCCCTTGCGATTTGACGCGAACTAACAAGGATCTCGAGCCACAGTGGAAAGAGTACCAATTTCCGTTTCCTCGTTAGTAACTTTCCTTTACCGTATATGTTTCGGATGCGTTAAAGATCCAGTTGTTCTCAATATATCATACACATATTTAAATGTACGACGTGTAGGGTTAGTACGTTGAGGTAATCTTTCAGCGTATAAGTCTCTGGCTCTCACTGAATTTCGTTGGCATTCTCCGTAAATGAGAATGATATCGAGCTGTTCTTCAAAGAAATAAATCATTCACTTTCGTTTGATTCGACGATACTAGTCTTACCGTTCCTATTAGTCTTGTATTGCGTATCCATCGAATAGTGTTTACGTGTCAATGACACGTTAGATGGATACGCCGTATTCGGACAATATTCACTATTTGCGCGATATACGAGAGAGAATTTTCAGGGCATGAGCTTCGATAAGTGCCGAAGTAATACGGATTACCACTCAATTCATGATAAGAAGATGGCAGCACTGCATTGATATCAATTGTCATCACTTAGTACACCTTCTGTGAATGGACGTTCATGCCACCTTTTTGACCTTCGTTGACCATGAGAGACCTTATTGTTACACATCATTGGATTCCTCTCGATAGCCGCAGCCAGACAATAAGTATCAAACTATAGCATCCCATTAAAAAAAGTCGATCTTCATACCTCTGAAGCGACCCCACCTAGTAACAAAAAACCAACGTCATATTATGGCCCCCGTTGTCCCATGCAACATTTGTCCCACAAACTTTTCAGTTACTATCATACTTTCGGACTTATTCTAGGTGGCAATAGTTCACTTCTTTTAGTCCAGTAGTGCCGTAGAGCTCTTTTCCTTTCAATCTGATGCGGTACATCTTCATCAGTTACTTTAACTACGCATTTAATCATCAGCATACTTCTGTGACAAATATTTTCAGAAGCTTATATGCTACCAATGGTTCAAATGGCTCTGAGCACTATGGGACTCAACTGCTGAGGTCATTAGTCCCCTAGAACTTAGAACTACTCAAACCTAACTAACCTAAGGACATCACACACAGCCATGCCCGAGGCAGGATTCGAACCTGCGACCGTAGCGGTCTCGCGGTTCCAAACTGCAGCGCCAGAACCGCGCGGCCACTTCGGCCGGCTGCTACCAATGTCTGTAGTGTTTATTGTCCGCGTTTTACTCCCGTACAAACCTACACTTGAGTCAAATACCATCGGAAAAGACTCTCTACCACTTCCACTGCCATTACCTGTTAACAATTTTCTATTTTAGAGAGCCACTTTTTTATATTTGCTATCTGTTATGTTTTATATTTGCAGTCTGCTATTCTCTTTATTTCATAGTCAGTTACATTGCCGTTCCTAACACCAAAACTAATCTACTCGTATTACTTTTCGTGTCAAATTTTCTAATCTCATTCCTCAGCATCGCCTAGTTTAATGGATTACACTCCGTTACTCCTGTTATACTTTTACTGGTGTGTATTCTACAACATCTTTTCATGACACTAACAAGTCCGGTAAACCTATCATTCAGGTTCTTTGGCGTCTCTGACAGAATTACAATGTCGTCGTCATGTTCTTCGACCTAACTTTAGAGGTGTCCCTTTCTCTCCCTTGTGATATTCGGAGCTGAAATAGTTCAGTCTCATTATTCGTCCGGTACAAAGGACGATGTCTTCGTTAGAGCTGTCAGGGAAGTGCTTTCTCACCTACGGGCTACTAATGAGTCTGTGAATTGCGTTCGCCAACAAATATCTGGGTGAATAGTAATATAAGTTGTAATGTACCAGCGAAATGCCGAATATTAGTAAATCATGCATCGAGAACGCGGAAAGGAGTTGATTTTACAAGGTGCTAATCTTTCCCTGGAACTGCGAAAAGAAAATTGCACCGCATGCATCCTGGAGAGCATATCACATTAAAGCAGACTCCAAAATAAAATGGTACTTATCTGTAATATTACGTGGTAGGTCTTGGCTTTTGTAAATTGTTAAATCAGATACTTCCTTCCCCGTTTATATAGTTTATTATTCCTTTTCAAGCCAACCATGTCAAAGACAAAGGGCCACACAGACAAATCGACTCCTCGCGGTTAGTCACAAATTTACATCATTACTAACTACAATAAGACAACTTTCCTTGTTTTAACTGTAAATCTTTTATTTCACTAAGAATGGTGCACCTGAGCCATTTTACCGTCATATATCACACAATGTTTAACAAAATAATTCCTATACTTTTGAAAATTGATGCTTATACATCTGTTGTTCACGCCAGTAGAACTAATATAGAGCTTCAACATTGGTCCACACGTTTTCAGCATTTTCTTTTAATCATGTAAAATATACAGACCTACGTTCTACAGAAAATATTATTTTATACGGGGATTTCTCAGAAAGTAATGCCCCGCATTTTTTTTCTCAAACGTAAACAATTCTACGGATGCGACACGTTACGTATGTGTTCTGAGTGAGCGCGCCAATTTTCCGTCACTTCCGACAGATAGCGTAGCTGCAGGACAGTTTCAAAATGGCGTGTGAAGGAATTTACGTTACAAGCATCGTGCTGTCGTTGAATTTCTCAATGCAAGGGAAAGAAACTGTGGGGGGTATTCACAAACGCTTGTGCAACGTCTGTGGACAATCTGCTGTCAACGGAAGTACAGTTACTCGCTGGGCACGGAGAGTGAGGTCATCAGAAGGCAGTTAGCGGAGCTCCGGGGAGAGCATCCACTGCGGTCACACCTGACATGTTGCAGCGAGCTGATGTCATTCGCGAGGACAGACGCAGTTGGCGCTGCATCTGACGATTAACAAAGGAAGTGAGATGAAATTATTCGCACCCTTGGATACTCAAAAGTGAGTGCAAGATGGATCCCGCGGTGTTTAAAGGTGAAAAAAAAAGGCCGGCTTGATTCGATGCAACATTCTGAAGCTGAGGGGGAGGCCTTCTTGTCCCGGATTGTGACATGTGATTAAGCCTTGGTTCACCATATTGAGCCCGAAACAAGACGATAGTTCATGGAATGGCGCCATTCCCACTTCCCACAGATGAAAAAATTCAAAGCAACTGCTTCCATCGGTTGGGTCATGATCACCGTGTTGTAGGACTGTGAAGGTGTGATTCTCATTGATGTTATGCCAAGAGGCGGTACCATTAATTCAGAAGCTGAAGACGAACAAATAGAGAAAGTGTATGAAGATATTGAAAGGGTAATGCAGTATGTAAAGGGGGACGAAAATCTAATAGTCATGGACGACTGGAATGCAGTTGTAGGGGAAGGAGTAGAAGAAAAGGTTACAGGAGAATATGGGCTTGGGACAAGGAATGAAAGAGGAGAAAGACTAATTGAGTTCTGTAACAAGTTTCAGCTAGTAATAGCGAATACCCTGTTCAAGAATCACAAGAGGAGGAAGTATACTTGGAAAAGACCGGGAGATACGGGAAGATTTCAATTAGATTACATCATGGTCAGACAGAGATTCCGAAATCAGATACTGGATTGTAAGGCGTACCCAGGAGCAGATATAGGCTTAGATCACAATATAGTAGTGATGAAGAGTAGGCTGAAGTTCAAGACATTAGTCAGGAAGAATCAATACGCAAAGAAGTGGGATACGGAAGTACTAAGGAATGACGAGATACGTCTGAAGTTCTCTAACGCTATAGATACAGCAATAAGGAATAGCGCAGTAGGCAGTACAGTTGAAGAGGAATGGACATCTTTAAAAAGGGCCATCACAGAAGTTGGGAAATAAAACATAGGTATAAAGAAGGTAGCTGCGAAGAAACCATGGGTAACAGAAGAAATACTTCAGTTGATTGATGAAAGGAGGAAGTACAAACATGTTCCGGGAAAATCAGGAATACAGAAGTACAAGTCGCTGAGGAATGAAATGAATAGGAAGTGTAGGGAAGCTAAGAAGAAATGGCTGCAGGAAAAATGTGAAGACATCGAAAAAGATATGATTGTCGGAAGGACAGACTCAGCATACAGGAAAGTCAAAACAACCTTTAGTGACATTAAAAGCAACGGTGGTAACATTAAGAGTGCAACGGAAATTCCACTGTTAAATGCAGAGGAGAGAGCAGATAGGTGGAAAGAATACATTGAAAGCCTCTATGAGGGCGAAGATTTGTCTGATGTGATAGAAGAAGAAACAGGAGTCGATTTAGAAGAGATAGGGGATCCAGTATTAGAATCGGAATTTAAAAGAGCTTTGGAGGACTTACGGTCAAATAAGGCGGAAGGGATAGATAACATTCCATCAGAATTTCTAAAATCATTGGGAGAAGTGGCAACAAAACGACTATTCACGTTGGTGTGTGGAATATATGAGTATGGCGACATACCATCTGACTTTCGGAAAAGCATCATCCACACAATTCCGAAGACGGCAAGAGCTGACAAGTGCGAGAATTACCGGACAATCAGCTTAACAGCTCATGCATCGAAGCTGCTTACAAGAATAATATACAGAAGAATGGAAAAGAAAATTGAGAATGCGCTAGGTGACGATCAGTTTGGCTTTAGGAAAAGTAGAGGGACGAGAGAGGCAATTCTGACGTTACGGCTAATAATGGAAGCAAGGCTAAAGAAAAATCAAGACACTTTCATGGGATTTGTCGACCTGGAAAAAGCGTTCGACAATATAAAATGGTGCAAGCTGTTCGAGATTCTGAAAAAAGTAGGGGTAAGCTATAGGGAGAGACGGGTCATATACAACATGTACAACAACCAAGAGGGAATAATAAGAGTGGACGATCAAGAACGAAGTGCTCGTATTAAGAAGGGTGTAAGACAAGGCTGTAGCCTTTCGCCCCTACTCTTCAATCTGTAGATCGAGGAAGCAATGATGGAAATAAAAGAAAGGCTCAGGAGTGGAATTAAAATACAAGGTGAAAGGATATCAATGATACGATTCGCTGATGACATTGCTATCCTGAGTGAAAGTGAAGAAGAATTAAATGATCTGCTGAACGGAATGAACAGTCTAATGAGTTCACAGTATGGTTTGAGAGCAAATCGGAGAAAGACGAAGGTAATGAGAAGTAGTAGCAATGAGAACAGCGAGAAGCTTAACATCGGGATTGATGGTCACGAAGTCAATGAAGTTAAGGAATTCTGCTACCTAGGCAGTAAAATAACCAATGACGGACGGAGCAAGGAGGACATCAAAAGCAGACTCGGTATGGCAAAAAAGGCATTTCTGGCGAAGGGAAGTCTAGTAATATCAAATACCGGACTTAATTTGAGGAAGAAATTTCTGAGGATGTACGTCTGGAGTACAGCATTGTATGGTAGTGAAACATGGACTGTGGGAAAACTGGAACAGAAGAGAATCGAAGCATTTGAGATGTGGTGCTATAGACGAATGTTGAAAATTAGGTGGACTGATAAGGTAAGGAATGATGAGGTTCTATGCAGAATCGGAGAGAAAGGAATATGTGGAAAACACTGATAAGGAGAAGGGACAGGATGGTAGGACATCTGCTAAGACATGGGGGAATGACTTCCATGGTACTAGAGGGAGCTGTAGAGGGCAAAAACTGTAGAGGAAGACAGAGATTGGAATACGTCAAGCAAATAATTGAGGACGTAGGTTGCAAGTGCTACTCTGAGATGAAGAGGTTAGCACAGGAAAGGAATTCGTGGCGAGCCGCATCAAACCAGTCAGTAGACTGATGACCAAACAAAAAAAAAAAAAAAAAAAAAAAAAAAAACAACACATTAACAAAACTCAAGACGCGCTTCCGGCGACTTCGGCGCCACAGCAACCCAGGACATGATTTGCTGCAACACGATAACGCTCTGCTCCACGCAAGTCTGAGGACTGCTTAATGCATCGCAAAACGGGGTTGGACAGTCCTCACCTAGCCCCCTCGGACTTCCACTTGTTTGGGCCGTTAAAGGATGCCATTCGTGGAAGATAGTTTGAGGACGATGAGGAGGTGATTCACACAGTGAAGCACTCGCTCCGTCACCAGGACAAGGATTGGTTACCGACAGGGTATTCACGCGCTTGTTTTGCGCTGGAGGAAGGCCATAGAACAGGATCGAGATTACGTGGAAAAATAGGGTGTGTAGATGAAACACCATTCTTTCGTGTTTAATTCTCATTATGTTCAATAATGAGTTGTTGAAGAAAAAAATGCGATGCATGACTTTCTGGGCAACCCTCGTATTGCAAATGCTCGTTTGTGTACAACAATGAAGCGTCCGCTCCTGCGTGTTTTTGCTTGAAATTATTACGTAAAAATATTAAAAATTGTTGTAAGACCTTTTATTTGCTTCAGAAAATGTTATCACACATAGCAGGCCATTAAAACACCGTTCTCCCGAAGAGACAAACTTTTTATTACGAATTACACCGGTATCGAGTTCTTCACTAATCCAAGGTATCGACACCACATTACTGCTGGTGTGCGGTTTATGCGTGTCGTAGGCGACCGGGTGTGGAAGTGCACGTGGCTTGAACTGTCAGTAAATGCCCTGGAGGAGGGAGCAGAAAGTTTTTGTGGAGTATTTCGCATGAAGAAGCGGACAGCGCGGGCACGCGCTGTAGCCGGACACGGCGGCCCGCGTGTCGCGCAACACGTCGGCTTCCGCAGGACCGCATCTGCTGCCCGCCATGAATTATTGGGGAGCGCCCCGTGCCTCTGGCCACTTCCTGTGTTTGCGCAGGAATTGGTCACGTCGGCGTGCCGTGGCGTCGCGCGGAAATTGATATCATCCTACTTCACGCTGGCCGGTCCCGGCCGGAATACGGTCGCCACCCGGCGTTCGTATCGAATTGCTTCTCGTCGCCAGATGACCCGATTTGGTGTAATATCCCGCTGCCATCTGCTCTACATACGAAACGTTGACGTATGCATGACTGCACTTGGGCTGTGACATGAGGCGGCGTCCCGGTAAAATTGCTTTTCCGCTGAGTTTGTGGCCGTATAGGCACAAAAACGACGACGAGAAAGTGTTCGGGTCGCTGATCACGTAATCGATTTTGTGGCCTAGTGCGTTGCACTTAATTTATGTCAATGTTGGCATGTACGGTTGCCTGTAGCAATAATGGAAACATTTAAGCGATCGTAATTAATACTTGTGGAGCCTTCTGCAACGGAGAATGCAGGTGTGCTTTATTCTCGGAAAAGAAGCCTACAATTTTCCGAAGAATTTTGTACAATTCAGAATCCAAAGGAACACTTTCTTCCATCGTCAGTGAAAGAATCATCCAGCAAGACAGGAGTTCGAGTGCATGTTCATTAAAAATGGCCAGTTAAGATTTTTTGTTGGTGTTGTTGTTGTTGTTGCTGCTGCTGCTGTTGTGGCAATTGCTAGTGCGGTCTTCACTCCGAAGACAGATTTGATGTAGCATATACACTCACGGAAAATGGAAATGCCGTGTGGCTAGGGCCTCCCGTCGGGTAGACTGCCTGGTGCAAGTCTTTCGAGTTGACATCACTTAATGATAAGGACAACACAAAACCCAGTCCCAGAGCGGAGAAAATTTTCGACCTAGCCGGGAATCAAACCCGGACCGTTAGGCATGACATTCCGCCGCGCTGACCACTCAGCTGCCAGGGGCGGACACACTCATGGAAAAAAATCGTAACACCAAGAATGAGTTTTGCGACATAAAAAAGAATGGTAGGCATGTTTCTACATCTGAAAGAAAATGTCTATTTAAATTCCGCGTCAGTCGCATGAGAGTGGCACTAATAACGCCACTATGAGGATGCAAGCTAGGTTTGCTTAAATGCATGCTGTAACGGTCGTGAGCGTTAATTATCTTGGAGATTGGACGTGGTGAGTTGATGTTAGTCAACGTTGCCTTGAACGAAGTCGTGTAATAGGTCTACAGGAAGCAGGATGGTCTTTCTGCGATACTGCAGAAAGGCTTGGCGGGAATGTAGTCACTGTACACGATTGCTGGGAGCGGTGGTCACAGAAATGTACGGTCTCTTGAAGACTGGGATGCGGACGGCCACGTGGAACTATTGACAAGGGAAACTCCCCGTCGCATCCCTCTTAGATTTAGCGCTAACATGCCCCTGTGGATAGCCTGTCAAAATCTGAATACAGATTAAGCTTGAAAACCGGAAGAAGGTGTACTGAACTGTGAAAAATGAAGCAATATAGAAACAGTGAACGGGCAAAGCTCAAGATGTGCAACATTGAGCGAATTGCGGTGGTCACGCCGTCGCGGTTGTGTGGTCACCGAGCTGGAGTGTAAAGCCGGATATCCGTGTTCAGGTCTCCTTCTTGCCACACATTTTGTTTCACAAAATTATGAACCTTCCGTTCGGTCATTGACGTGTCTGTTCTTCTTCTGTAGTTTTGGCAGTTGTCATACTATACAATGGTTACAAGATGTTAGTCATGTGGTAAGAATATACGAGGTGTGATTGGAAAGTTGTAAGAGTGGGCTTGTAATTGTACAATGGTGCTACTGTGATGCATCTCCTTCAAAATAGTCCCCTTCTGACTGAACACACCGACTCCAACGGTGTTTCCACGTTTGGGAACATTCCTGGAAATCTTTTTCCTGGAGTGTGTTAAGGACGCTCTCCGTATTTGCCGGGATGTCTTCAGTCGAGTCAAATCGCTTCCCATGCAGTGAAAATTTCAGTTTAGGAAACAGGTAGAATACCGCAGGGGCCAAATCAGGTGAATATGGTGCTTGTGGAAGCACAGGAATTTTGAATCTGGTCAAAAATTCAACGATAGAGAATGCACGATGAGTCGGAGCAATGTCATGGTTTAGCACCCAAGGCTTGTCTTTCCACAATGCAGGCCTTTTCTTCCGCACCTTTTCGCGCAAACGCTCAAGGACACATTTGTAGTATTCCTGGTCAATTGTCTGTCCTCCAGGGGTAAATTCATGATGCACAATACCGGTAGAGTCGGAAAAAATCACCAACATTGTCTTCACCTTCGACCGACTTTGCCGTGCTTTTTTCGGTCGTGGTGAACCTGGAGTCTTCCACGGCGAAGACTGCACTTTGGTTTCAGGATCATACCCATATAACCACGATTATTCACCTGTAAGTACCCTATTTAACAAATCTGGGTCATTTTTAGTCCTGTCCCCACTCCAGGCAATTCTGTGTGTGCACCTTACTCCTGAGAGAAATATGAGCTTCGTTTGTCGATAGGATGGTCCATGGCCAGCCCTCATCAACTTCAGTCCTTGCGTGGTGCGTCCTAGTGTGCAAGCTGCTGTACGATAAGGATACTGTTTGAGTATGGTTCGAAGCATCTTCCGTACAATGGACTACAGGATGTTCAGCTTTAATGACACAGCAGGCGCACTGCCTGACGATCGGGAATCGCCTGCAGCGTTGTCTGCCGGCCGAAGTGGCCGTGCGGTTAAAGGCGCTGCAGTCTGGAACCGCAAGACCGCTACGGTCGCAGGTTCGAATCCTACCTCGGGCATGGATGTTTGTGATGTCCTTAGGTTAGTTAGGTTTAACTAGTTCTAAGTTCTAGGGGACTAATGACCTCAGCAGTTGAGTCCCATAGTGCTCAGAGTCATTTGAACCATTTGAGCAGCGTTGTCTGCCACAGCAACAGTGATTTCAAAAAAATGGTTCAAATGGCTCTGAGCACTATGAGACGTAACATTTATGGTCATCAGTCCCCTAGAACTTAGAACTACTTAAACCTGACTAACCTAAGGACATCACACAACACCCAGTCATCACGAGACAGAGAAAATCCCTGACCCCGCCGGGAATCGAACCCGGGAACCCGGGCGTGGGAAGCGAGAACGCTACCGCACGACCACGAGCTGCGGACTAACAGTGATTTCATGAACCACCTGTGGTGCAACCGGTAGTCGGCCTCTTCCGTTAGCGACGCCCAGTTCTCCAGTTGATTCGAAGTTCTTCATTATGTCCCGCAAAGTGTGTGGAGAAAGGGAACCATTCCGTAATCCTTTCAGCCGGGGATATTGTCGAAGTGCAGCTGGGCGATATTCTCGAAGAGCATCTGCAGCATTTCTGTTGTTTTGATAATAGAGCTTCACCAATAATGCCCTGCTCCTTTTTTCCAAGCTCATGTTGACACGTCAACAAGTTCCCTGCGACTGGTCAGGTGTGTGAGACTATGAATCACGATGACTGATCACGGCATCTGGTGCCCACAGTTGGAACTGGACGGTGGTGTTGTGACGCATTATAATCATGCAACCCATACTCTGGACATTAATGCTACCAAGTTTGGTACTCGTAGGGTAAATAGTTTCCGTGTTATGACGTGTCATATAGGGAAGTTTAATTATAACCACCCGGTATTTACAACAGTCTGTCAGCGCTGAGGTAACTTTTCGATTCAGCTGCTGTACAAATCTGTGGTTTTAAGACGAAGAACTCCTGGAGCCATCTTCGGAGCGAATTTTCATCCGGAAAGAAAATTCCTTGAAGGTTGTCCGATGGAGAGTGGAAAAAGTGACAGTCTGGGGGCGCAATGTCAGGTGAGAAGTTGGATGAGGAATGACTTCCCAACTCAACTCATATGGGGTACCATCACTTCATGCAGTTTTACTGATCGCTGTTGTTGGGTCGCGTCTCAGTTCTTGACAATAAATGTTAGCAGTGATGGTTACACCTCGGGATTCAATTCGTGGTGCAGCACGCCATCGCTCTCCTACCAGGTGTGTAAAATTACCTTTATCGTCGATGCTTCCAGGCCTTTGTACGGGGAGTTTACATGGTTCAAATGGCTCTAAGCACTATGGGACTGAACATCTGAGGTCATGAGCCCCTGGACTTAGAACTACTTAAACCTAACTAACCTAAGGATGCGAAACACATCCGTGCCCGAGGCAGGATTCGAACCTGCAACCGAGCAGCAGTGCGGTTCCGGACTGAAGCGCCTAAAATCGCTCGGTCACAGCGTCCGGCTGTACGGGGAGTTGCCGCTTTGTTTCCGATCAACCATTCCATTGTTTTTCTTATATTAGGATAAAGACACAGTTTCTCGTCACCAGTATCGATGCAGGATGGGTGTGATTGGTGTAATTCATGAGCCAATTAGTTACGAGGAAGCGGAGATGCACATATGGCCTACCCGCTGATTTTTGTTATTTTGATGCGGTTATTTTAATGCGGTATCCATACAGTCAATTTTTGATCCTTCCCTACTACATACAAATAACGCACGATGGTGGAGTGATCACAGTTCATCACATTTGCCAGTTCTGGAGCACAGGGACCTGGATGATTTTGTATTAATGCATTTAAACGATCTTCATCAAACCCCGAAGTCTTCCTGAGCGTGGAGAGTCACTAATGTCAGAACGATCTACCTTCAAATGAGGAAACCATTGTCTTGCCGTGCTCCGTCCAATGTCATTATCCCCATGCACGGCCCAAATGTTTCTGGCTGCCTCTGCTGCTATCACCCCTCTGCTGAACCCAAACAGAAGACTATGTCGGAAATGTTCCTTTTTCTCCACTTGGTACACCATTTTCTAGCGTCCGCCTCTCCACTCGCTATCTCCATATGACAAAGTGACAATATGTAAACGCAAATAGCAACAGGGAACTACAAATAAAGAATGACAATCGGTAAATAAACGCATAGCAGCCGGAATGCAACAAACAAAACAAAAACGCTACGAACTTATGTAGCAACCTAATATGTTTTGAGACCAAAGACTCTGCTGTGTTTGTGTATATTGTTCATTATTATAGGCTTATTTCGGCATGATTACCATATTCAGGTTATATAAGGTGGTCCTGATATCCATGTGACATCGATGTCTCAGTTGCTATCACACTGTTCTATTAATTTTCTCCTTTGATGCTGTTGGAACTATTGTAGACGTTGAAATTTTTTGAAAATGTCAGTATTCACAATAAATAATAATTCGGTACAAAAATGTCGGAGAGCAAATAGAAAACTAAATGCTTTTTTCATTTCTAGAATCTGTCCAATATTTCTGATTTACGTCTATTTTCCTGAATTTAACAGTAAGCCATTTTGCATTTGTGAACGAAAGTAATTAAAAATAAAAAATTAGTTTTATTAAAAAGTTATGATGTAATACATCTTAATTTCAAGTTTTATTTACTAACGAATATGAAATTGGAACAGTTGCTACTAGCGAGATTAGACGAAGTGTCTAGACGTTGGTTAGGCTTTTATACTACCGACCTTTATTTTGGAAATGCTTTGCACTTAACCACTCTCGGAAATATTATCTTCTAGTCTTCAAAGATGATCTTTTTCGAGTCTTTCTGAGTATTGCGTAGTAATAATTTAGGGAGTTAACGCACGGGCACTGACCTTTAAATCGTGTAACGCGTTGCCTCACTTCATTCATAATTACCCTTCTCCCTGTCAGTGATGGATTGTTTCATCATTAGTGTTATTTGATGACCGGTTGAAGATTGTCATTGAGCACAGTGGATTGAAATGCGACTATGATTTTATTGTAATGCTTTGTGGAAAGGCATTATTGAATCATGGAAATAATATCATGCCACGAGACTCGAATAAAGGTTCAACTTAACGTGGGTGCTTCTACTTCGGACATCATTCCCTACGTGCGAAGTACTGTTCAGTATTCTTCCGACAAGCGACCGTTAACTTGAGTACGCTACTTGGCTCTCTCGCAGCGGGAGTTCGCGATCGACCACATCTTAAGAGTTGTCATTAGCGACTGTCTTGCCAGCGCGAAGTCAAAATCAAACCAACGTTAAACTCGCTATTGAGCCAGAGATGCTTATTCGTGCGTTGTCGCACCTTCCGGAGGTTGCATTGGTTCGGGTTTCGATCGAGATGCAGGGAACGGTAACATCACAATGACCACTGTGAAGTCCCCTTGTGAGTCGTGGTTTTGTGACCGCGCGGTGAAAGGTCACACAAACATTTGACAAAACTAGAAATTGCGCCAAATAGATATGGGCACTTTTCAAACTTCAGAATTCCTGAAAATTCTTGTCTTCTCGCATAAACTGAATAGAGCAATTTCTTGAGCTTTACGCAAAATCCGAGAAGCTCTGTTTTCCTCAATTTCTGTGACAGTCGCTGTAAGCCTTATTGAGTGCGAGCGCCCACCTGTCCGACGCCTGTCCAGAGCCCCTCATTAACTTTCGCGCAGCTACAAGCCAGAAGACAGAGGTAGTGTAATGCGTCGTAATTACTGCTCTGTGTTAATTAATTACGCTTCTTTCGGAATAAATTAATTACAGCAGCGAAAGAACATTCTTATAATTAGTAAACTGCTTTTGGCTTACGGCCTGTTCGTAATCACGTAAACCTCGCCGGTATCGGAGTGGCCTGTACTGTATGAATTTTCAAGAGCAACGGAGGAATGATTAAGCACTGTCCTGCTTGCAGTAACATCGCAGTAACCGTTTGAGTGCTGAAAACTACCGGATCAGAAGTTGTGACCATCTCTTCCTGAAAACGGTGTTTCACAACGCGTTAAGCCATTAGCAAATATGATAGAACTGGGAGTGGTAGGGCTGGGCTGACCTGTGATTGATCATAATTTGAAAACTTTTGTTTAACAATACGTTAGAGATTCTGTGTTACAACCAATCTTGAAAAGCTTATAAGAGCAGAACGGTGAAACCCAACAATTGACTGAATAGCAAAAAATGTTCAGTAATACACTACTGCTCCCTCAGTCAAGGCAAAATGCAAGAACCATTATAATTAATTAAAATCTAAAACCATGTAACAGGGCCCAAAGATGCTGACGATAATATCGAAAATAAATAACAGCATATAATTACGCCAAGCCACGGCATGAGAACTGTTTAAAAATACGTACTAAATTTAAATTGATTGCACACGGGCCAGTACTCCAAATAGAGTCTTACAAATAAATTAACAAACGACGGAGCTGATCCCCTTTGGTACACAAAACGGATCAGAACACTGTTCTAGAAACAACAAAGAAAGCTTGGCAAATTTAAACGAACTCAAGATCCCCCAAGATTGGCGATCTTTTATGGAAGCTCGAAATTTATCCCGGACTTCAATGCGAGATGCTTGTAATGGTTTCCACAACGAAACTTTGTCTCGAAATCTGAGAGCAAATCCAAAGAGAACCTGGTCGTATGTAAAGTATGCTAGTGGTAAGCCACAATCAATGCCTTCTCTGGGCGATAGCAATGGAAATACTATTGATGACAGTGTTGCTAAAGCAGAGTTACTAAACACTACATTCCTTCACCAAAGAAGACGAAGTAATATTCCTCGAGAATAGCTGCTAACATGAGTAACTTATGGTTCAAATGGCTCTGAGCACTATGGGACTTAACATCTAGGTCATCAGCCACCTAGAACTCAGAACTACTTAAACCTAACTAACCTAAGAACGTCACACACATCCATGCCCGAGGCAGGATTCGAACCTGCGATCTAGTAGTCGCGCGGTTCCGGACTGAAGCGCCTAGAGCCGCTCGGCCACTGCGGCCGGCTGAGTAACTTAGAAGTAGATATCCTCCGAGTAGTGAAGCACCTTAAATCACTCAATAAAAGCCAAACTTCCGTTCCCGACTGTATACCAGTCAGGTTCCTTTGAGAGTGAGTGGATACAATTGCTCCATGTTTATCAATCATTTACAACCGTTCGCTTGACGAAAGATCCGTACCCAAAGACAGAAAGGTTGCACAGTTACACGAAAGTTAGAGAAAGGTAGTAGGAGTAATCCACTAAATTACAGGCCCGTGTCGTGAACGTCAATATGCAGCAGAGTTTTGGAACATAATATTGTGTTCGAACATTATGAACACAATGGTTTATAAAATATCGTTATTGCGAAACACAAGCAACTCTTTTCATACAAGAAGTGCTGAGCACTATTGACAAGGGATTTAAAATTGATTCCGTGTTTTTAGACTTCCAAAAGGCTTTTGACACTGTACTACACAAGCGACTTGTAGTGGAATATCGTCTCAGTTATGTGACTGGATTGCTGATTTCCTGTCAGAGATTTCACAGTTCGTAGTACTTGACGGAAACTCATCGAGTAATGATTTCTGGCGTTCCCTAAAGTTGTGTTATAGGTCATCTGCTGTTCCTTATCGACATAAACGATTTAGGAGAGAATCCCAGCAGCCGTCTTAGGTTGTTTGCAGATGATGCTGTCGTTTATTGTCTGCTAAACTCAACAGAAGATCAAAACCAATTGCAAATCGATTTACGTAAGATATCTGTATTGTGGGAAAATTGTCAGTTGACCCTAAATAATGAAAACTATGAGTTCATCTACATGAGTACTAAAAGGAATCCTTTAAACTTCGGTTACATTATAAATCAATCATATCTGAAAACCGTAAAATAAATTAAATACCTAATAATTACAATTACGAACAATTCAGATTTGAAAGAACACTAGAAAATGTTGTGGGGAATACGAACCGCCGGCCGCGGTGGCCGTGCGGTTCTGGCGCTGCAGTCCGGAACCGCGGGACTGCTACGGTCGCAGGTTCGAATCCTGCCTCGGGCATGGATGTGTGTGATGTCCTTAGAGTTTCTTGTTACTACGTAACGCCCGATAGGTAGTTTTACAACGCTACTTCGCACGGCTTTTCAAATTGCTGCAGCTGAGTGACGTCTTGTGACGGCTCCGAAAGCATGAAGCTTCTAGCAAGATATCATTAGAAGGAAAGATTTTGGAAAAAAAAGCAATACCTTTAAGTACTTAGGACGATTATTAATGAGAGAAAATAGAAGCTATGTCATGGAAATAAGTAGGGGAATTTTTTTTAAATAAATGAGCTTTTGAAGAGATGAAATATTTGTTGGTAACAAAAAATTACAGCTACGAACAACTCAAATTGGAAACATCACACAGAAAATGTTGCCCGGTATGCGAACTGAAACAGCGGTTTGTTGGCAACAAAACCACTAAAGGGATTGCGTACATTACTTTCACCCGTCCTCCTCTGGAGTCTTTCTGCGTGATGTGGGATCCATTCGGGATATAATTGACGGAGAACCTTAAACAAGTTCAAAGAACAGCAGCTAGTTTTATATTATTGCAAAAAAGGGGTAAGCAAGTTGGAATAGCAGTCATTAAAACAAAGCGGTTTCTCGTTGCGATGAGATCTTTTCAGTCACAAAATTTCAATCAGTGACTATATCCTCCATATCCGAAAGTGTTTTTGGACTCCCATTTACGTAGGAAGAAATGAACATCTAAAAAAATGAGAGAAATAAGAGCCCTCACGGAAAGATTTACTTTTTCCGCTTGATATTTGAGAGTGGTGCGTTGGAGAAACAGTTTGACAGTGATTCTATAAACCCTCTGCCAAGCAGTTAATTGTGAAATGCAGATTAGTCATGTACTATAGAAACATAGAAATTATCGTCCAAATTTCCTCACTCCCACAGCAATGAATTTGCTCTCATAACAGGCGTACTGCTACTAGAACGATTAATACACCATTTCTGTAGATATTTTTTTTTGTGAGTAATGATGGTGTGAAAGCGAGAAACGACATGCGTGTGTCAGTGGCCGTTACGTGCTGCCGTCGTTAATTGTTTACATAATTAGGCACAATCTGGCTTATCGAGACAAATCCGGATTCCAGGCGCGAAGTTTCGAACCAGAGGTGATTAAACTTCAACATTTTGGCATTTATCAGTACGATCCATAAAGAAAGAAATTATTTTCTAATTACTGTTCATTGCCATGCAAAAATATGCAAATAAGTCGGAGCAGAGTAAAGGAAAGAATTAAATCTGCTACAGAATACCAGATTTCTCCAGAGCCTGTCGTCTCTAACATTTCTTCGGAAGTTTCCGCGGGGAATTCTTCTTCCCGGAGAGAAAGTGCGGACGCAGCGACGGGACTGGTTTCCATAAAATGCGTAGAGGAGAAACTCCACATCAGATTTTCCTCAAGTATTAAAAACTCAAATTTTGATTAGGAGACATCCTGTAAATCGTGGGTGCGGTAAATCGGTGGTCACATCTGATCCCACCGTAAAACCGTTCTTTCAATGCACATTGTACTTTCTGATGGTATAACAACTGTGTTTTGTCAAATGAGGTGCCAAATTTGGATGAATTTCCTGGAATTGTGAAAATAATAGTGTATTGGCGTTGTTAGTTTTCACCAACAGCGAAATTTATAACATCGAAATATTTATACCAAACTGTAGTTACAATATTCTTTTTCGAAGAGATAGATAAACCAAACCATACTTAAGTCAGATCTGCCGATTAGACTGCAGGAACGCAGCCACCACCGTTAATTTATTCTTTATCAGAAGTTCCGGTTGATTTGAAGCTATTCTGAAATGCTCCGGTAGCTTCGTCTCCAGTTAAGAGTACATTCCACAATCATTACGATTATCAAATTCTAATCTCCTAGTTCCAGTGAAATCTGACTAGTATATTATTACGGAAATGATTTCCTGTATCATTTTCAGTTTTATCCCACATCTTTCAAATACAAACTGGACGGATTTTCATTGAACGACAAGAAGATCCACCTTAAAAGTAGCTGTTTATTTTTCTCTTATGTGATTTTTAACAGTAAAACTGCAGTGCAACTGTGTACGCGATAAGTTTCTAGTACACCTAAGTGAAGAACGGTCACTTTTAATTATATGACTGTCTAAAACGACGCAGTGCTATCTGCCAGCCGGCCGCGGTGGCCGTGCGGTTCTAGGCGCTCCAGTCCGGAGCCGCGCTGCTGCTACGGTCGCAGGTTCGAATCCTGCCTCGGGCATGGGTGTGTGTGATGTCCTTAGGTTAGTTAGGTTTAACTAGTTCTAAGTTCTAGGGGACTGATGACCACAGCAGTTGAGTCCCATAGTGCTCAGAGCCATTTGAACCATTTTTTGCTATCCGCCGAATAGAAATCTTCAAGTAACCGTATATTTGGCCAGAATTTCCGAATGGTCTTGTCTTACAGTTTAAAACTGTACCAAATATCTGTCGAAAATTACGAAGCTCATGCCATTATATGTGGCATTCACAACCAAAAGCTAACGGGAACTCTTACAATTCTTATTTTCGCGCAGATTTCGATAGAGCATTTGATCTTTCACAACTGTTAAACGAAATAAGGCATCGTCGATGTTCTCTGACGTTGCGTCCGATGTTGTCTCCGAAAGTATTCGACGACCCATCTGCTCACAATGTCTGAACAGTAGTGGCACAATCGGCAGGATATAACAGCAGTCTCTGGAGGAAGGTAACGAAACTTAACAGTCATCTGGAGTTGCGTGTTGCGTCTTGCTCTACAGTGAATGTGCTCACAGACTCGTCAGAGAGAGTCGCCAAAGTTACATCATGTATCTGACAGTTAAATGATTAGGTGTGCTGATTCAGACAACCCGTCTGATATCGTAGCCACAGAAAAGAAAAGTAGTAAGGATGTAAGTCAGTACTGTTTCTTGCATTGAGATATCATTTGCCCTGATCTTAGACGGTGCCAGTGGTCATCCCCGCCCGCATCTCGTGGTCGTGCGGTAGCGTTCTCGCTTCCCACGCCCGGGTTCCCGGGTTCGTTTCCCGGGATTTTCTCTGCCTCGTGATGGCTGGGTGTTGTGTGCTGTCCTTAGGTTAGTTAGGTTTAAGTAGTTCTAAGTTCTAGGGGACTTATGACCACAGCAGTTGAGTCCCATAGTGCTCAGAGCCATTTTTTTGGTCATCCCATCTATTTTAAATAGTGCGGCAAGACAGAAACGTACTGCATTTTCCGAACTAACAGAGAGTCTCATTAATAGAATTTGGTTGGGTGCATTGATAGTTCATAAGGTAAAAAGTACGTTTCATCTTGTGCTCGTTCAGGACCATGCCAGTTGCGACAAAGCACAGCTCTTGTAGAAATAGGTAACCATTCTTTTTGGACGATATTTTTTCTTACAGCTGCGCTTTTTGATTCACAGATGTAACTCGAAAAGCGCGCCGAAACTGTTGTCTGGAGTATCCCTTCTGGCGAAAAATGGGCTTATCGATGGTTGAGTTATTCTTGTAAATATTCCATAACCGAGATATAAATCTACAAACGTCCTCCATGCTCATTTGAGTTTCGATGAATGGTGACAGCTTCTCGGCAGAGACGCAGATTAGCGTGCCTGTATTTTCCAAAAATGCAGGGATGCAATGGTGCATCTTCATTTGTACGTTCTATCACAACCACAATGGGTAACCCTGCAATATTCTTAACCCCCATTGTTAACTGATTCGTGGCATGTAGAGAATTACGATAATGAAGAAATAAAGGTAGCGTTAGTAGGTCGATGTGACCAAGTAACCAAAGGGCAAAAACGTGTATCAAATCCCTATACACTTTAGGTGAAAGACGTATTTCCATAACGACACGGACAATTCGTTCTGTGCACTGGGCACTAGAGTAAATAAAAAAAGATGGAAGTTAGTATTGTATTGTATGGAACTGGGACCTAGAAATGACGGAGAGGCTTCGTCTCTGCCGTGGCCCTCATTGGTTCCGAACCCCACAACAGTCTACAGCAGTCCACCAACCCCACCGCCGCCCCACACCGAACCCAGGGTTATTGCGCGGTTCGGCCCCCAGTGGACCCCCGCGGGAACATCTCACACCAGACGAGTGTAACCCCAAACGTTTGCGTGGTAGAATAATTACGGTATACCGGACGTGGAGACAGTGTTTGCGCAGCAATCGCCGTCATAGTGTAACTGAGACGGAATAAGGGGAACCATTCTGCATTCGCCGAGGCAGATGGAGAACCGCCTTCAAAACCATCTATAGACTGGCCAGCACACCGGACCTCGACATTCATCCGCCGGATGGATTCGTGCCGGGGACCGGCACATCTTCCCGCTCGGGAAGCAGCGCGTTACACCGCACGGCTAACCGGCAGGCTTGCAGGTTAGTACGTGAAACAAACTGATCACACACTTCTCTTCAAACTTACTAGCAATGGGCGTTAAAGACTTCTGCAGAATATAGTACACTGTCGTCCACAAAATTAAGATTCTTTTTTTTGTCCGAAGATTCGTATGTGTACTTACGCCAGTAATTTTACGGAGAATTTTTTTTTTTTTTTTTTTTTTTTGGCAAAGGGAAATGTGTTTTTTTCAGAAAACCGTGCATTGTTATTTGCACACAGGAAGAAGAGAGAGAGAGGGGGAGAGAGAGAGAGAGAGAGAGCGAGTTAGAATGAAGCAGAGGGAGGGAACAAGTTGGCAAGTTGGTAGTGTGTGTGTGTGTGTGTTCCAGCAAGGGATGTAAGATGCGCGCAGGTAAGAACCATTCCAGAGCAGTAAGCTCTGTAACAGCCAGGTTACGACTTGCGCGTGGTAACGGGAACTTTAAGCTCTCCCTGAGGAACAGCAGTGGAGAGACAACCGGCGACGATTACAGCTGCCGGATGATATCGCCTTAGGAGGGCACACCCACAAGTTAGAATTTCTGAGTCGTCTTACAGAGGTGGACCCTACTCGCGCCAGAGGACGTTCCGATTATGGTGTGCAATACAGAGTTCATTCGCTAGAATCCTACTGCCTGTCCGTATCTCTCAAGTTTGCTAGTGGACTAGCCCCGACAGTAATCGCCAGCAATTCATGCAAGACAGCTATGGGAAGTAACTGTGAACTAATGACGTTTGCCCAGTTAATTACGCGAAGTCGTCTACACGAGAAAGATAGCACAATAAGAGAGCTAACT
Source organism: Schistocerca americana (assembly GCF_021461395.2). Taxonomy (NCBI): domain Eukaryota; kingdom Metazoa; phylum Arthropoda; class Insecta; order Orthoptera; family Acrididae; genus Schistocerca; species Schistocerca americana. The sequence continues at coordinate 629,306,530 of NC_060123.1, read as the reverse complement.
CGGTATTAACAATGGTTAGAAATAATTACAAATATATCGGGAGATAATAGTATTTTTTGGATGTGCAAACCTGAATGCCTAGGTGTAGCTTAAAAGAGAGACCTGTACCTACCGAAAAATCAGTAAAAGCTGTTGGTGCTATATCAGTCAGTACACTTTATGTTCATCATTTATTCCGGAAATCAGCTGACTGGATTTATACCACGAATCCATGTTACAAGCTGTTCTTTCTATTTTATTCTAACGTAGATACATTAGCGATAGGTGAGTCTTTTAACAAACCACAGGGCTTAAGCACAAGCATGTGTAATTAGTTATTTCAAGCTTTTTCACACAGGTGTAGAGCGATGCTAAACTGGTTATTATGGGAGATAAATTTTAGGTTGTCGCCCAAAACCGATGAACCAGACTTAACCTCTATTTATTTGCCTAATGTCACCCGCTTTGTCATATTTCGTTCGTGCACATGGTTGACGAGAACACGCACCGCCGTGATCTGAAATCTCCCTCAATATACAACGTATAGGCGGTGGACAAAGATACGGAAATACCAGAAATATGACACATTAGCATGCTTACCACGGTGTAGGAAAACCGTTGGCTTCCAGCTATCAGTCGTCTCGGAACGGATAAATACAGGTCCTGTATTGTTTTCAGTGGAATCAAATACCGTTCTTTCTTAAAAATGCTGGTAAGTTCAGCTAAGGATGATGGAGGTAGATAACTGTTACGCATCTTTCTCTCCAAAGCAGGTCATAAAGGCTCAGTAATATTGAGATATGATGGCTGTGGTGGCCCGGGGAGACGTAACAGTACAACCTCGATTCACAAAATAAGTCGTGCACGATGCGAGCTGTTCGACCAGAGACCCTGTTGTCTTGGAACACAATGTTACATTTGGGGAACAAACATTATACGTGGGATAAACGTGATCAGCCAAAACAGTCACATAGTCCTTCGCAGTTATTCGACCTTGCAGAGCCACCATGGCGTCCATGGAACACCACGATATGATTGCCCAAATCATCACCGAACCGCCCCGCTCTTCGGACGTAAACACGGCCAGAAGTTGGAAACAGCGTCAGATGAGAGTCCTGCGAACAAATGCTATTTTGTTCCATTGCTCTATAATCCAAGTTTTATGGCTTTTGCACCATGTTTTCCTGTTATGGGTATCCGCGTAATTTATGGGTGATTTACTTCTGGTTGCGGCCTGTAGGGTTCATCCGGAGTAGAAGGCCTCCTTGCCCGAGGCCATTTCCTGGGATGGCCTTCGGCGTCGTGTCTGAGGATGACTCTTGAGGTTTTATTATATAGTGGTTTTCATATGTATTCCACAGAGTCATACCTCATTTGCCCAACGTCAAAGTACCTGTTCACACACCTTACTCCATTCGGCATATAAACATAGGCTCAATATGCTTCCCGAAACTGTCAAAATTAGGCTTATTGGACCACAGTTCTTCTAACGCAATAAGGCCACTGATACATTGATCGTATTATCGTAGAACGTTATGGCCAGCTCGTCTATTCTTGCATCTGTGTCTGATTGCAGGAATGCAAGTCGTAGGGAACCACAATAATAACTGATGGGTTCCCAGTTCTGGTAAAAAGCGCCAGTACAGACATATGCTGTAAAAAAATACCTTTATTAAAAATGTTACCCTTCCCTTTTGCAGATTGTTAGTTGAACAATATTTTTCACCATGTGTGATACATATTTTACTTCACTCTGAAATGTACCAGTCGCCTTAGGTTCACTTCCACTAACCAGAACACCAATATAAAATGGATTTTCGTCAAACACCTTGTTCTTAATGTAGGTTGATTCTTACAAAGAAGAAGACAGCAACCAGTCACTATTAATACTGCTATTTATTTAAGTAAATAGCGCCGTAACCGGTTTCGAACTGGCAAGTTCATCGTCAGACGGCTGGTTACATGATTTGCCAGCCTACAGTTCTCCTATCTTTGTGTTTTAATTTTCATTATGTCATGTCTATGAAAAGACAAAAAAAGAAAAAAAAAAGAAAGAGATCCTCAACAGACAACTGTACAATCTACATTTGCAACTTAGCAATTGCCTTTCCAGCCTACAGTTCTCCTATATTTGCGTTTTAATTTTCATTACGTCATGTCTATTTAAAGTGTGTCTTGCAAATCATGTGAACAGCCGTCTGATGATGAACTTGCCAGTTCGAAATCGGTTACTGCGCTATTTGCTTAAATAAATATTATTAATAGTGGCTGGTTGCTGTCTTCTTCTTTGTAAGAATCAACCTACATTAATTGTACACAGCCACGGTGTTATGGCTCACTATGTCAGTTTTAGACAAAATAACCTTATTCTTAGCGTTACAATTATTTTCAATTAATGGCCAGTCCGTAACTTCGTCTACAGACACTGATTGTTGTGGTTTACTGTAGCTGACAAATTTATATGCATTTTTCCCAGTATACTTTCTCGACGGAACACCAGCTGAATCGAATCCTTGCGAACTAAACTTGCCAAGATTAATACTAACATACAGCCTGATTGTTACCATACGAACCTGTTCTACAAAGAATTTGTTAGATCCCTGGTTATCGTTCATTATACGGTCAACCCTAACGTTAATCCTACACATATATACTCTAACCGTATTAAGAATGACATTATTGTATTTATGTTTAAAAAACATTTCTAATAGTATAGTGCCTAAAGGTTGGCAACAGTTTAGTATATGAATCAAAGGACCCTGTGCCCTCTTGGTTAGTAACCTTCTCGCCATGATTAAATTCCGAATTATATGTTTCAATAAATTGTGTCTTCCATTTACACATATTTCCCAATTCTGAACGCCTACGGAGACTCCATTTCCTCTTCATGCGACGGATCTCCCTTCGTATTGTCTTGGTGCTAACAGGATTCCCGGTTGCGACATTCAATTCTGCAGTGACTTTTGCAGCTGTTGTCCACTTATTTTTTTGCCACAATCCAGTAAGCGTCTGTCATGATCACTCAACACACACTTTCGTCAGCGTTGTGACCGGGCGAATTATGATTTTCCTGATTTCCTGTGTGCAATATAAATTTTCGATATGATGCCCCTTGAAACGCCTAAATCTTCAGCTATCTAGGTTACGGACGCACCCATCATATGAGCACGAACAATGTGCCTAAGTTAGAATTCACTTAGCTCCGACATAATACACCAACACTGTTTCGACCACAACACTTGCAACGTATTGAGGACATTGCAGAAGTGGCGTTCGTGGTGAAACACAAAAACGCAACTAGCTGGCTTGGCCACATGTGGAAACAACTGCAATACGGCAGGCTCCTAGATACCTCTTGCGCAGGGTAGCTTCCAAAACGTAATATGTCTTTACCATGTTTAGATAGCTTCTACGTCAGTAACGAATAGTCTTCTTGTGCTATACTTGCTAGTGTTTTGTGGCATGTCCTCGAATCGCTACTATTTGCGTCAAAACCAGCAAGGAAGTGCCTACTGTCGTTGTGGGAATCCCATGGCTCTTGGGCCACTTCAGTAACTTCGAAAATGGAGTCAACTTATTCTGAGTATCCCCTAGGAAACAAACAATGCTGGCATTGGCTACAGTAAAAAAAAAAGAAACTCTCACAATAACTTCGACAAAGCTACCATTCTTGTAAGTGACTGAACTAGTAACATCTTGGTTCGACGGCGCACAGAATACCTACTGTGGTTTCAGTTACAATAAATTACGCCGATGTTTCACACTTAATAAATGTAAAATCATTCTCTGAATTTAAAGACAAACTGAGTGATTTGCTACTATGAAAATCTGTTCGCGAAGTGTACGGAGAGATTACGTTTTAGATTTATGAGATTCTTACTACGTTTTTGCAAAAACATTTAAAAAGCTCACTTTTCACTGCATCGCGTAAAATCAGGAGGCATCGTTGTGGGCGTAAAATAGCCCTAGAACAGGCGTGGTCAAGATATACGCTCCTGGTACACTCCTCCGTCGTAGTCGCTCAGCCGCTGATTGGACCCACTGCATTGTGAGAGTGAGACATTTGCGTCCGCCCTAGCATCTACTTATATACTCCGCAAGGCAATGCAAGCGCGTATGCTTCTGGTCGTGGAAACAGGGAGACGTGCTTGGAATACGCTTGAACTCGTTCCAGACGGCGAATATAAGCACCTCATTTTTGTAACCAGGTTTTATCGTTAAGATTCTTGTTCAGTGTTTAATAATGTGCCACTGTTGCAAATTTCTCTCTTTGCTAGGTAAGAACGATAGCTAAACATTCACATGTAATTGTATTCGTGTCAAACTTTCAGCTACAAAACTGAAGTAGTAAGTTATAAGATACATGAAAATAAAATAAACATTCCCTGTTTTTTGAAAATTCTGTACTTTAGATATCCTCCACTGAATCGTTCGCATCCCTAACTGCGAACTATCGGTATATCCATGTCTTTTGCAACTGTTACATATGACATTAATTGAATATTATTCCTTGAGGCTGCTTTCAGATCTTCTAAACCGTTTAGTTCATTGAAACGAAATTTATACTTGAAAGAGCCCCATAAAAATCTGGAACAGAGAAGTCTGCGAAAGGGGGAGGCCATTCAGTGTCACCATACACATAACTGGGAAATATTTGTTGCAGCAGTTTCCTTGTTTCATATCTCGTCTGTCTTGTTGAACCATATTGCTGGAAGAACATGTTCCTAAAATCGGGGTTCCGATGCAGCAACTGAGAAATAAAAATTTCTCTAAGCAGTTGCCTGTAACGATGGCTAATAACAATTTCACTAACACCATTTTCGATTCAAAAAATGCTGACCTGTTTTCCATGATGTTGATATTGGACGCTGTACAGTAGCTTTGCACTAATATACATACACCCTAACATAGTGAATATGCAAAGGGAGTTCATGAATCTCACATGGGCTTTATCCTGTACGTAATCTCACGTAACCGGATAAATGGAATAGTGGTTCATCAAGTATTATGAGCCTCTGTCCAAAACTCTGATTGGCTAAATTAAATCCAGTCATTGTGTTCCGTAGCACCAAACGACTTTGAAAATCAGCTGGTTTCAGCTTGTAGGATTTTGAAGTTTATGAGGAAATGACTACAGATATTCCTCTATTGACATCAGTTTGTTGTGACAACCTTCTTGCAGATTTCTTTGGGCTGTTTATGATTGTAGCTTTCACCTTTTCGGCACTGCCTACAGTGTAACGTCAATTAAACTGCTACTGGTCCTATGGGATTCCACACGTCGCAGTATTGACTTTCTAGAAGGTCCTACACGCCCATCAAACGAAATGCGAAAACTTCTTTCAGCAGCCATAACTGAATAATTAAGTAAGTAAGATGTGATCATCAGTTAATTACCGCTCTGTACTATTAGCAGAGGCAGACCCCATATTTATTAAACACTTCAGATATTGGAGTTTAACACGTATTAATGATTGTGACTGATTCCAGTGTGACTGTTCGGCGGTGTTAAACAGTAAACAATCTTTACATTCGTTTGTGCGTAGTATGTTATATTTGTTTATGTTGAGGGTAAACTGCCAACCGTTGCCCAGGTGTCGATCCTACTCAGATTGTCCTTCTATTCGCTACAAGCTTGTGCAGTGCGATTTCTCTAATAGTATCATCTTCGACCAGCCTAGTGGAGCTTTCTACGTTATTCGTTACGTCTCCTCCTCTCTCTCTCTCTCTCTCTCTCTCTGTCTCTCTCTCTCTCTCTCTCTCTCTCTCTCTCACACACACACACACACACACACACACACACACACACACACACACACACATACACTGTGCTTTATTGCTTGATTTGCAGATGACGTAAGGCACTGTACCATACAGTCGCCCTAATGAGCAAATCGTCTGCCTACCCAGTATTAGACCAACTTTGTGGCTGGTTTATTGATTTAGTGGAGGTGACCAAACAGAGAGGTCATCGGCCCCATCAGAGTAGGGAAGGATGGGGAAGGAGGTCGACCGTGCCCTTTCCACGGAATCATCCCGGCTTTTGCCTGAAGCGATTTAGGGAAATCACGGAAAGCCAAAATGAGAATGGCCGGACGCGGTTTTGAACCCCGTCCTCCAGTGCAGTGTGCTAACCACTGCGCCACCTCGCTCGGTACCAACTTTGTTGGTCTGATATTGCGTTGGCAGTCGATATGTTTATTAGAGCGACTGTGTGGTACTGTGTCTTACGTCATCTGGAAATCAAGCAATAAAGCATCAACCTGGTTTGAAAGTCTAATTGTTGTCTTAGTTAGTTTCTCTCCTTACATTGAAAAGTTTCAGATATTTAAATAATTGGTAATGTCGATTCCGGAAAATAATCCATCAAGAAGATGAAACTGAATTTTTCATTGGTTTTATTTTCGTTTGGATGCATCAATTTTGTCCATCGTGTCTGTTAGTCAGATGTATTCCCACTTTCACTGTGAGGATTAAGGTATTCAAATCGTACGGGAAATGCTCCTGTCTTTGAGTGTAAATTAATTTTTTAATACTTTTATTTGCAATTGAATGAATGAATTTTTTCGACCAAATCTGTGATTTGCATTGAGAGGATAAAGGTGTTCAAATAAGGATAATGTTGCAGTCTCCTCAGAAGAAAATTACACCATTTTGACATTGTGGTTGCTGTAATTATACGTAAAAGTAAATAAACAACGAATCCGCATTGTATAATATGTCTTTTGCCCTCTTTGTGACTGGTGCATTGAAGACATAGTATACCTAATGCAGTACGTTAACCTTACGCCATACTGGGAGCAGTCTGCGGGGCCTGCGACAAGACGGGGAAGTCTATTTGTCAGGCTGTCTCGCGGATTGCACTGGTCTAGTTGCGACCGTTCTTTCCCGCCTTACAGCTCCACCCCCTCAGGGCTCAGCGCACGTCGCTGGAGCACTGGCCCTGTTTGGCCAGGCCTGTCCTGGGAAGTCGGTGAATGGAGGAGGCAGACCGGCGCTGGGCGCTAACGCGGCGATAAGAACGCTTGACCGCCAGCTGCCTCCGTCAGTTGATTAACGGCTCCTCCCGTCACAAAAACCGGCCTCCTCCTCTGGCTTGGTGGCCACGTGTCCCTGACGGCCGTCATTCCGACCTGTCGCTGGCTGCGTCCTCTGTCCCCGTCTGAGAATGCGGAACGTCCACCAGCGGTCTCAGCTCCCCTCGCTAGCGATTTCACCCGCCACTAATTCCGTGCTTCCGAATGCCCGTGCGGTGGTGACTCGAGGACTTCATGCGTGGGATGGACAGGAAATGACACGATGACAGAGTGTAATTGATATTTCTTTAATAAAAGACAATTCTAATAACTGATATTTCATTAATACACTACTGGCCATTAAAACTGCTACACCACGAAGATGACGTGCTACAGACGCGAAATTTAACCGACAGGAAGAAAATGTTGTGATATGCAAATGATTAGCTTTACAGAGCATTCACACAAGGTTGGCGCCGGTGGCGACACCTACAACGTGCTGACACGAGGGAAGTTTCCAAATGATTTCTCATACACAAACACCAGTTGACCGGCGTTGTCTGGTGAATCGTTTTTGTGACGCCTCGTGTAAGGAGGAGAAATGCGTACCATCACGTTTCCGACTTTGATGAAGGTCGGATTGTAGCCTATCGCGATTGCGGTTTATCGTATCGCGACATTACTGCTCGCGTTGGTCGAGATCGAATGACTGTTAGCAGAATATGGAATCGTTGGGTTCAGGAGGGTAATACAGAACGCTATGCTGGATCCCAACGGCCTCGTATCACTAGCAGTCGAGATGACAGGCATCTTATCCGCATAGCTGTAACGGATCGTGCAGCCACGTCTCGATCCCTGAGTCAACAGATGGGGATGTTTGCAAGACAACAACCATCTGCACGAACAGTTCGACGACATTTGCGGCAGCATGGACTATCAGCTCGGAGACCATGGCTCCTGTTACCCTTGACGCTGCATCCCAGACAGGAGCGCCTGCGATGGTGTACTCAACGACGAACCTGGGTGCACGAATGGCAAAATGTCATTTTTCCGATGAATCGAGGTTCTGTTTACAGCTTCATGATGGTCGCATCCGTGTTTGACGACATCGCGGTGAACGCACATTGGATGCTGCTCTGGCCGGCACATTATCCAGATCTCTCACCAATTGAAAACGTCTGGTCAATGGTGGCCGAGCAGCTGGCTCGTCATAATACGCCAGTCACTACTCTTGATGAACTGTGGTATCGTGTTGAAGCTGCATGGGCTGCTTTTCCTGTACATGCCATCCAAGCTCTATTTGACTCAGTGCTCAGGCGTATCAAGGCTGTTATTACAGCCAGAGGTGGTTGTTCTGGGTACTGATTTCTCAGGATCTATGCACCCATACTGCGTGAAAATGTAATCACATGTCAGTTCTAGTATAATATATTTGTCCAATGAATACCCGTTTATCATCTGCATTTCTTCTTGGTGTAGCAATTTTAATGGCCAGTAGTGTGAAAGACAACTGTAATATGCTGGTAGTCGATGAAATTACTTATAGCTTAGGATCTATTTCGTCAATAATCACAGTTTTCAGTCACAATATTTCATTAATTTTTATCATGAATCCTTTCTCGTTTAGAAGATGCAAGTCACATTCTGGTGATTGCTTTAGAATATCATCGAGCAGTAAAGTAACAACATAGCTGTTAATTTTATCAGAATAGCTTTCAAAAAAGCATCCAAAGAATGAACAACTATTTTGCTTGCTGTAAACCTTATTCAGCCCAAAATATTTGACGTTCTACTGCAGCGGTGAATAACTTGTGCAAAACAGACGTTTGGCTGCGTTTGTAAAAGTTGAAATAAAGTGTTTCGCGACCGAATATCATGCTTTTTAGCTATTACTTAAAGACAACAAACTTGTAATTAATTATATCTACTACTGCAGGCTACCATTAGTAAGCGTAGACTGCGGTAGTTTACTTGGTAGCTTTGGTCAGTTAAGGTCGTACGTGCGTTACCTGTACATTAGGCACGTTGCATATCTGTAAGGCATCATCTTATAACCATTGCTTTCTTTGCGTATAAGTCAGTGTCGTAATAGAGTCCTCTAAAAATCGGAAGTGGCGAACTGTGTTGAAACTGAGTATATATAAAGGGCTTGTAATCAACAGAACATATTTGTTCTGCATAGTTGCCTCCTGTCTGCTACTTGAAAGTAAACAATATTTATAGCAAAAAAATACAGATTTATCTTACAACGTTTGAAAACGCAATGTTTTCAACAAAAATAGTAAAATAAAAAAGTTGCAAAATAAAAATATATTAACACGTCGCCGAACTTCTATAAAACATTTTTCTGTTATTTATAAACAACTTTCGCATATATCAGTCAGAACATCGTGACGCAGAACAAAATATCAACACTTATACAGGGTGAGTAACCTAACATTACCGCTGGATATATTTCGTAAACCACATCAAATACTGACGAATCGATTCCACAGACCGAACGTGAGGAGAGGGGCTAGTGTAATTGGTTAATACAAACCATAAAAAAATACACGGAAGTATGTTTTTTAACACAAACCTACGTTTTTTTTAAATGGAACCACAGTTTTGTTAGCACATGTGAACATATAAACAAATACGTAATCAGTGCCGTTTGTTGCATTGTAACATGTTAATTACATCCGGAGATATTGTAACCTAAAGTTGACGCTTGAGTACCACTCCTCCGCTGTTCGATCGCGTGTATCGGAGAGCACCGAATTACGTAGGGATCCAAAGGAACGGTGATGGACCTTAGGTACAGAAGAGACTGGAACAGCACATTACGTCCACATGCCAACACCTTCTTATTGGTCTTTTTCACTGACGCCGGCCGGAGTGGCCGAGCGGTTCTAGGCGCTTCAGTCCGGAACCGCGCGACCGCTACGGTTGCAGGTTCAAGTCCTGCCTCGGGCATGGATGTGTGTGATGTCCTTAGGTTAGTTAGGTTTAAGTAGTTCTAAGTTCTAGGGGACTGATGACCTCAGAAGTTAAGTCCCATAATGCTCAGAGCCATTTGAACCATTTTTTTTTCACTGATGCACATGTACATTACCATGAGGGGTGGGGTACACGTACACACGTGGTTTCCGTTTTCAATTACAGAGTGGAATAGAGTGTGTCCCGACGTGTCAGGCCAATAGATGTTCAATGTGGTGGCCATCATTTGCTGCACACAATTGTAATCTCTGGCGTAATGAATGTCGTACACGCCGCAGTACATCTGGTGTAATGTCGCCGCAGGCTGCCACAATACGTTGTTTCATATCCTCTGGGGTTGTAGGCACATCACGGTACACATTCTCCTTTAACGTACCCCACAGAAAGAAGTCCACAGGTGTAAGATCAGGAGAACGGGCTGGCCAATTTATGCGTCCTCCACGTCCTTTGAAACGCCCGTCGAACATCCTGTCAAGGGTCAGCCTAGTGTTAATTGCGGAATGTGCAGGTGCACCATCGTGCTGATACCACATACATTGACGCGTTTCCAGTGGGACATTTTCGAGCAACGTTGGCAGATCATTCTGTAGAAACGCGATGTATGTTGCAGCTGTTTGGGCCCCTGCAATGAAGTGAGGACCAATGAGGTGGTCGCCAATGATTCCGCACCATACATTTACAATCCACGGTCGCTGTCGCTCTACCTGTCTGAGCCAGCGAGGATTGTCCACGGACCAGTAATGAATGTTCCGTAGATTCACTACCCCGTGGTTTGTGAAACCCGCTTCGTCGGTAAACAGGTAGAACTGCAACGCATTCTCTGTTAATGCCCATTGATAGAATTGCACTCGATGATTAAAGTCATCACCATGTAATTGCTGATGTGGCGACACATGAAATGGGTGAGAGCGGTGACGATGCAGTATGCGCATGACACTACTTTGACTCAGTCCACCGGCTCTCGCGATGTCCCGTGTACTCATATGTGGGTTCATGGCAACAGCAGCTAACACACCAACTGCACCCGCTTCTCCTGTGACGTGCCTGTTACGGACCCGTTTGCGTGCTACGACCATACCTGTTGCATACAGTTGGTGGTAGATGTTTTGCAATGTGCGGCACGTTGGATGCTCTCTGTCCGGGTACCGTTCGGCATACACCCTGCAGGCTTCAGCTGCATTTCGTCGACACTCGCCATAGATGAGTATCATCTCCGCCTTTTCAGAGTTCGAATACACCATGGTCACAGTTCCTACAACACTACACTATCACAGACGTCTGGTAACACGGTGTACTACAGTTGGTCTGCGTGCGGAGACGAATGCAGAATAACAATAGCAGCAAGCGCTACATGCGAGCACTGCGACAGCTAGACCAAACCACAACAGTGCACTACAGCCACACTCGTAAACGAGGTCGTCATCGTAAACAAGTCCCTGCAGATGCTGCTCGCCGACCGTGGCCCGTGTTTGTTACAACACGCAACTGAACGTCGGAGGTTTCAAGCGTCAACTTTAGGTTAGAATATCTCCAGGTGTAATTAACATTTTACAATGCAACAAACGGCACTGATTACGTATTTGTTTATATGTTTAGTTGTGCTAACAAAACTAACGTGGTTCCATTAAAAAAACGTAGGTTTGTGTTAACAAACATACTTCCATGCATTTTTGTATGGTTTGTATTAAACAATTACACTAGCCCCTCTCCTCGCTTTCGGTCTTTGGAATCGGTTCGTCAGTATTTGATGTGGTTTACGAAATATATCGAGCGGTAACGAAAAAATGGCTCTGAGCACTATGGCACTCAACTGCTGAGGTCATTAGTCCCCTAGAACTTAGAACTAGTTAAACCTAACTAACCTAAGGACATCACAAACATCCATGCCCGAGGCAGGATTCGAACCTGCGACCGTAGCGGTCTTGCGGTTCCAGACTGCAGCGCCTTTAACCGCACGGCCACTTCGGCCGGCGAGCGGTAACGTTAGGTGACTCACACTGTATATATGGATGTAAACTATACTTGCAGCAAATGTAATTGCTTTGTGTACATAAATGGATACAAGTTACGCGATCAACTAATTTTTATTAGTTATGCAATTTATATTCTGTAAGGGTATAAAATACTTAGTGGACTATCGCTGAACGAATTACGGTTCTAAATATGTGCAAAACAAATGAAAGAACAAGGAGGACTTGTCGGTTCCCAGTTTCTTTCTCTATCAGTGTTACCGGTACTGTCCGTGATCCAACCATACACTACGTCATTTATGTAGTGTATCAAAACTACCTAACCGTAGTTTTGGTATAGCGTAACATCAGTATGAACCAATATTAGAAATTTTCTTTCCTATTCCATTCGCGTAGTGAACAAGGGCAAAATGACTGTCTACGTGTCACTGTAAGTATTCTAAACACTCTTATATCGCTCTCATGATCTCTATGCAAGATATGCGTCAGACGCAACAGAAAGACAGTACAGTCTACCTCCCGTATGACTTTTCTGAACTTTCACAGTAGGTATTGGGAGAGCTACGCCGTTTTTCGTCCAAGTTCCCGGATCACCTGTTACATATTTGTACTGGCTATATAGATCTGTTGTGTCGGTATTAACTCGTCAGGAAGTAGTACATTTTCATTTCTTTATTGGTTCAGCGTATATTTATAACGTATTGATAACTGTTTTACACACACTGATATTGCAGAAAAGCGAAAAACAAGTTTCTGTCTTAAGAAAGTACATGACACAAATGTCTTCCATTATTGGCGATGCATTGCTGATGACGTTCGTGGAAGCTCCTCATTACGTTCCCAATCATTTCTTGAGGAGTGGCTTTTACGTACACCCAGTTTGCGACTTTCAGCTCACTAGTGTTATGGAGTTGCTGTGAGAAAATTATGTTCATGAGATGACCCCATAGAAAAAAATGACAGGCTGATAGCTTAAGTGATTTATATGGCCATCTGACATCACTTAAACATGAGAGTAATCGACATGTCAAGTGCTGCCTCAATGTAGGCATTGATTACGGGTTGTATGGTCTGTAGCTTCAACTTGCTGAAAACATATCACGTTTAGACGACAAAAGTCCCTCCAGGTGTGGAATGAAAAAATGTTAACCATGGCTGCATACCGCTTGGAATGAATTATCGCTTCCGTCCCTTGTTGACGTAAAAGAAAATCCGAATAAATGCGAATAAGATATGCGCTCAAAGAATTCTGTACAAACTCAGATAGCTCATCCATCCCAAGAATCGCGAACCTCGACGAGTTTTGCTTGTTGTCATATGATTACAAGCAAGACATACGTCTACACAAGGACAGACAGATAACAAATGACAAAAAAAGGAGTTTTTTCGTGTGATGATGAATGCCATTCTGTGCCGGTCCGATTAGATGCGATAGATGGCGCAATCACGTTTACATCTTAGCAGGGTGACCAGCTGAAAATGTACTGTATCCCATGAGCCACCCTATGTGTATTGAGAACATTAGAGGTCATATTACATTTCCTTGGGGCACTTCCTACGTTACTTTCGATTACTCTTCTTCGGGCAGATACATTTGCATAAAATTTCTGAAATGACATTTCTGCCATGGACTGTAATTATCGGCAACAACGACTGACGACAACGCCATAACACGTACTCGGTTCGTTGCTGATTTTATTATCAGTGCGGCGAATGCCGGTGCCATGGTAATTTATTTTATTACTGTTTACTTGTAATCGGTAATGTTGAAGTTTCTGCTATTGCTTTCAAACCTTCTGAATGGTATAACCGCCATATGACTGTACAACAGGTATTATTTCATATTCTAAATTTCAAGTGTTACAAGTATTATAAATCATTAGACTTAAGTAGAACTCAAGTCAAAACTTTTTTTTTTTCCTTTATTGAGTTTCGATTCCCCCCGAAGGAGGCGGGCTGGCAGCAGCTTAGGATGCCGCTCTTCAGCCTACAGAATTTGTTTTAAGAAAATGAAGATAATAAATAATAAAAGCAGGCGATAAAATCGGTGACTTAAATGCTAAAATAGCGGAAAGTTGTGGAACTTAAACCATAAAACGAAGGGCTGGTGATGCTAATAAAATACACACGAGGCAGACAGGTAAAATAATAGATAGACAATTAAAAAACACGGCGCCAGTCTGGTTTCTGTTCGCAAGAGGTATGAAAATCACACCCAGCGACAGCATGATTTCTGTTCGCATCACTTTGGACAGACGCACAACACTGAACACTCACTCGAACACTGCACTAAAAAGTTGGCACAAATATGACACACCACAGCCGTGGGCAGACGGGGGGGAACCTGGACAGATGATGGGAACGAAAAGGGGGTAAGGAGACGAAAAACGAAGTGGTGGGGAGGGGGGGAAGGAGCCGACGAAGGACGAAGACTCATAAGAGGAGGGGGGGGCTGGGCAGACGCGAGAGGGAGTGGGGTATGGCAGAGGAGGGGAATGCAAAAGGACCCGGGAGGGGGGGGGGGGGGAGAAGGAAGGCACAGAGAGGGTAGGCGGGGAAAGTCATCGTCAAAACGTGTATCTTCGCTTATATAATCCAATTTTGACGAAATAAATGCGAGAGCATTGTGTAATATCCTAATTTACTGGTAATTGGTGTAACGTAGTTGATATGGTTGTGGAAAAATTCGTGACCAGATCACAGGTTTTAAACTTTGCTACACCGCCTCTAAGCAGCCACTGACTAAACAGTTTATGTCACGAACTTATTTACTGCTCGATACTAGTTCAAATGGCCCTGAGCACTATGGGACTAACTTCTAAGGTCATCAGTCCCCTAGAACTTAGAACTACTTAAACCTAACTAAGCTAAGGACATCACACACATCCATGCCCGAGGCAGGATTGAAACCTGAGACCGTAGCGGTAGCGCGGTTCCAGACTGTAGCGCCTAGAACAGCTCGGCCACCCCGACCGGCTCGATACTAGTGTAACTGCTGAATTTGACCAACAGCTGAAAATAAACAATATTTTCAATTAAGGCGGGAATGTCATCATTTCACAGGTGTTACCTCCGTTTTAGCTGAATATTCGCCACCCAGAGTAATGAAGCAAAATAGCACGTGTGTTACTGCCCCTGGACCACACGAACGACGGCAGTCTACGTTCATCCGAATCACGAAGAGAAGCGAAAATTAGACCGTCGTGTGCAAGCATTTTCTGCGGTTCCTGGATATAAGTCCCCGAATATCATTAACAGACGTGTGTCAGGGTGCCTTTGATGGCGGAGGGAGCCGAATTAGGCGACCTCTAGAGCTCTTCGTCAGGCCGCAGCAAGCGGCGGGCGCAGACAATGCGCGCATCTAGGCTGGCGGCGCCACCGCCGCCTGCAGCGGCACCTCGCGCGACAGGCACAATGCGCGCATTGTGCGCCGTGTCGGAGCCGCAGTCGGCCACTTTGCGAGCCCTGATGAGGTACTGCGCGCGATCAATGCGAGCCAGCCCGCCTGGGACCGAGTGCGCTGCGTTCACGCCTTCTCGCTATTCCGCGGCCACTTTCTGCGGCTCTCCTACACTGGCTGTTCCTCACAACATTACGGGCACTGGAAGTGGGATTACTTCGACGGTCGCTTTCCAGATGCGACCAAGTTTTGTAAATCTACCGCGTACGTGCGCAGAGAGAAGAAATAAATTCTTTATACTCAAAAAATGGTTCAAATGGCTCTAAGCCCTATGGGACTTAACATCTGAGGTCGTCAGTCCCCTAGACTTAGAACTACGTAAACGTAACTAACGTAAGGACATCACACACATCCATGCCCGAGGCAGGATTCGAACCTGCGACCGTAGCAGCAGCGCGGTTCCGGACTGAAGCGCCTAGAACCGCTCGATACACACGGGCGGCCTTTGTACTCGGTCCAGTCATGTTAATGTGACCACTGCCTGTGTTCGAGATCAACGTGCAATAACCACTCACAGACGCAGGTGGCAGCACAAGCGTTGAGGATATGCACTAAATAAATGTAAATGTCGTGTGACTAGGGCCTCCCGTCGGGTAGACCGTTCGCCGGGTGCCAGGCTTTCGATTTGAGCCATTTCGGTGACTTGCGCGTCAACGGGGAAGAAATGATGATGATTAGGACAACACAATACCCAGACCCTGAGCGCAGAAAATCTCCGACCCATCCAGGAATCGAACCCGGGCCCTTAGGATTGACAGTCTGTCGCGCTGACCACTCAGCTACCGGGGGCGGACAGGATATGCACTGAAGCGCCAAAGAAATTGGTACATGCCTGCGTATTCAAATACAGAGATATGAGCCGGCCGCTGTGGCCGAGCGGTTCTAGGCCCTTCAGCCCGGAACCGCGCAACTGCTACGGTCGCAGGTTCAAATCTTGCCTCGGGCGTGGATGTGTGTGTGATGTCCTTAGGTTAGTTAGGTTTATGTAGTTCTAAGTTCAAATGGCTCTGAGCTCTATGGGACTTAACATCTGAGGTCATCAGTCCCCTAGAACTTAGAACTACTTAAACCTAACTAACCGAAGAACATCAAACACATCAATGCCCGAGGCAGGATTCGAAACTGCGACCGAGCGGTCGCGCGGTTCCAGACTGAAGCGCCTAGAACCGCTTGGCCACATCGGTCGGCTAGTTCTAAGTCTAGGGGACTGATGACCTCAGATATTAAGTCCCATAGTGCTTAGAGCCATTTGAACAAAGGTATGTAAACAGGCAGAATACGGCGCTGCTGTCGGGAACGTCTATATAAGACAACAAGTGTCTGGTGCAGTTGTTCGATCGGTTACTGCTGCTACAATGGCATTTTTTCAAGATTTTAGTGAGACTGAACGTTGTGCTTCAGTCGGCACACGAGCGATGGGACACGTCATACCAGAGGTGGCGATGAAGTGGGGATTTTCTCTTACGAGCATTTCACAAATGTACAGTGAATATCAGGAATCTGTCTAACATTAAATCTCTGACAATGCTGCGGCCGGAAAATAATCCTGCAAGAACGGGACAACGACGACTGAAGAGAACTATTCAGCGTGACAGAAGTGCAACCCTTCCGCAAATTGCTGCAGATTTCAGTGCTGGACCATCAGCTAGTGTCAGCCTGCGAACCGTTCAGCGGAATATCATCGATATGGGCTTTCGGAGCCAAAGGCCTACTCGTGTACCGTTGATGACTGCACGACACAAAGTTTTACGCCTCTCCTGGGCCCGTCAGCACCTACATTGGACTGTTGATGACTATAAACATGTTGCCTGGTCCGACGACTCTCTTTTCAAATTGCATCGAGCCGATGGACGTGTAAGGAAGGGTATGGAGGCAGTCTCAGGAATCCATGGATCCTGCATGTCAACAGGGGACTGTTCAAGCTGGTGGAGGCTCTATAATAGTGTGGGGCGTGTGCAGTTTGAGTGATATGGGACTCCTGATACGTCTAGATACGACTCACAGGTGACATATACGTAAGCATCCTGTATGATCACCTGCATCTGTTCATGTTCATTGTGCATTCCGACGGACTTTGGCAATTCCAGCAGAGCAGTGCGACACACCACACTTCAAGAATTGTTACAGAGTGGCTCTAGGAGCACTCTTCTGAGTTTATGCTCTTCCACTGGCCACCAAAGTCCCAGGACACGAACATTATTGAGCATATCTGGGATGACTTGCACCGTGCCGTTCAGAAGAGAACTCCACCCCCTCGCACTGTTACGGATTTATGGACAGCCGCGCAGGATTCATGGTGTCTATTCCCTCCAGCACTACTTGAGATATTAGTCGAGTTCACACCACGTCGTGTTGCGGCACTTCTGGGTGTTCGCAGGGCCCTACACGATATTAGGCAAGTGTACTAGTTCAGGCTACCCTCTATTCAGAGGCTGTTGCACGCAACCACTGTTATTGACTTGTAAATAATAGATTTCAGCTATCAGTCGTCCTTTTGAAATTTTATTGGCAGATTTAGATTTCAGCTAGAAACCAGCCATTCTCAGTGCACTATCATTTTTGATCAATGCATGTAATGCCTATTGGTCGGGCTTCATCCACTGTTCTCTTGTTAGTCCTACCTGATATTTAACTATCTTTCTGGTTGATGACTGATTTTAGTGTAAGGGAATCAAGTTTCAGGGAGAAACAATAGAAAATTTAAGGTTTATCGATGACGACGTAATTCTATGAGATACGGCATTGAACTTGGAATATCAGTTGGACAGCATGTGCAGTGTCTTGAAAAGCGATTAAAACGAGAATAATGGAATGATGCCGAATTAAATTAAGCAGTGGTGAGGGAATTAGGTTAGGAAATGAGACACGAAAGTTACTAGAAAGGTTTTGATATTTGGGCAGAAAATGAATGACCATGGCCGTAGTAGAAAGAATATAAAATGCAGATTGGCAAACTGTTGTTATTTAAAACTGCTTCCAGTGATCTTGGAATGGGTAAGTATAGGTCCTAAATTTTTTTCAAGGCAATCTTATAACATTCTCCCTGTAAAATAAGTTTAGTTAGAGATGATGGAGGTGGGTAGCGATCACGTACCTTTATCTGCAAACTAGACCACAAACGCTCAACAACATTCAGTCCTGGTGGGTGTGGTGACCAAAGGAGATCAAACAATACATCCGCGTATTCACAAAATCAGTCGTTAATGATACGTGCTGTGTGAACAGGGCCTTGTCGTGTTGGAACACAACAACACCTTTGGCGAACAAACATTGTACCATGGGATGGACCTGAGCAGCCAAAACGGCCACATAATCCTTGGCAGTAATGCGACCTGGAACTGGAATCATAGGACCCATGGCGTATCACGGAAGGCTGCCCAAATCATCACCGAACCACGCCATGTTTCACTCTTGCAACGTAAACTCTGCCAGAAGTTGGAAACAGTGTGAAACGAGAGTCCTGCGACAGAATGACTTTCTTCCATTGCTCTACAGCCAGGTTCTTTGGCGGTTTTTCCGGCTTCGGCACCGTATTTTCCTGTTACGCCCATTTGCATCACCGATGATCGAATCCCCTGCTTACGAAGTTCCCTCCGTGTTGTTTCGTTACTGATAGAGTTCGCAAGATTGACATTCAGTTTAGCAGTGACTTTTGCAGTTGTTGTCCACATTTTTTTGCCTCAATCCAATGACTGTCTGTCACCATCACTCAAGACACACTTTCGTCAGCGTTGCGAGCTACCAAATTATGTTTTTCCTCGTTTCCTGTATGCAATATAAATATTAGGTACGGTGCATCTTGAAACAAGAAGCACTTCGGCCTCCTTGGTTACGGAAGCACTCACCATACCATCACCAACAATTTGCCCAAGTTCGAATTCACGTAGCTCCAACATAATGCATTCACAACTACACAGAACACTGAAATGATAATTAAATAGACACCCTAGCTGCAAACAGACGTTGGTATACATCATTGGGGACATGCTGAAAATGTGTGCCCCCACCGGGACTCGCACCCGGGACCTCCTGCTTACATGGTAGACGCTCTATCCATCTGAGCCACCTTGCTCGCTCACCGTGAGACCCACATTCCCAACATATCCACACCACTACATTCGTAGTGCGCCTAATAGATGTTTGCCCATCACACTCATTACTCGTGGCAGATTAATCTACCAAGTCCTTTACGAATTGGGGCATAGCGTGTGCGTTCGCACAAGGTCACTGGCCGGGTAGCCATATTTTAACTATATATGAAGGTAGTCTCTGTTCCCGAAAGAACAGATACCATTGATGACCGTGCAGCTTCTTTAGAATGAAATAATAATTAAATCAACACCCTAGCTGTCCCCGCGTATTCAACGCCTGTTTGCAGCTAGGATGTCTATTTAATTATTATTTCATTCTAGAGAAGCTGCATGGTCATCAATGGTTTCTGTTCTTTCGGGAACATATACTACCTTCATACACAGAACACTGTTCTGATCGCGACTGACACTTCCAACATATTGAGGACACTGCAGAGATGCCGTTCGTTGTCAAATACAACAGCGAAACCTACAGGCTTGTCTAGCATCCATATTTATGTGCAAGTACAAATTTCTCGCGATGTTTTTATATTTTTGTCCAGCCTCTGTACTTACTAGTAGTGTAGGAGCTCGAACGTAAACGAAAAGCTGTGTTAACAAGAAGAGAAGAACATCTTTTTAATTGTAGTGCTACAGAAGAATGTTGAAGATTAGATGGGTTTATCGAGTAACTCAGAAATACGTGGTGCAGCGAACTGAGGAGAAAATAAAGTCATGCCACAACTTGACTAAATAAAGGGATCGGTTGATGGGACAGAATAATGAATAGTTAACCTGACAGTGGAGGGTAATTTGGAGGGGAAAATTTGTAGGAGACCAAAGCTTGATTAATTACATTTAGCAGATTGAAACTGATGTACGGTGCAGCACTAACGTGGGCATGAAAAGAGATTCGCGGGATAGACGAGTGTGGGAAGGGACTACAGACAAGTTTTGCGACCGACGACAATATCTAACGCGCCACCAGTTGTCGTCCGTTAACTGTAGAGCTCCCTTCGTTGTTCATCTCTGCTCACATGAACCGCTGGCTACGAAGACAGTATTTAGGCACAAAGAACGAAAGGCAGACCAGCGTAGAGAATTGGCGGAAAGCATAGGCGACTGCTTTCTCTGACGAGGGTAGTGAAAAGTTTATACAACGCCACGACAAATGTCCAAGTCGGGGCGGCGACTATTTACAGAAGTAGCTGGATGGTGTGCCTAACTGTTGCGAATAAAGAAATTTTGGTTTTGCTGTCGTTTTCATTTCGCAAACGATCTGACCTTACATTCCAAACAGCCCTCGTATTAACTGTAGTAGTGTTGCAGTTTCAAAGTAATGTGAGTTGTACAAGTTTGTTAATGTTTTGTAGCAAACAATATAATGCCGGTAACGCTGATTCGGAGTACAGGGCAAGCTTGTTATTAACGCATATACGCATTCAGTTACGTTAAGCCCTGTGAAAAGCTTAATCCTTGACTACATGAATAAAATACTACGTGACCAAAAAAAAAAAAAAAAAAAAAAAAAATAATTCCCAGTATAAAAAAAAGAAAAACACTTTTATTATTTCCTCTAGCGGAACGGTTAATGCTATCTGACCGCAGAGTAAGATTAGCTGAACATAATTTTTTCAACTGCTATTTTAACCATACGATTAGAGTGACCATTATTTGTAGTATAGGTAGATAAAAAGGCTAAATTTTTAAACTAAAAATTGGTGGACAGTATTTATACGTAATGTGAAACCTAGTTTCATTTTTAGATTTCCGGACCTCAATCGCTAAAAACTGAACACTTATCGGGTCTCTTCGTTGTCCGTCTTTCTGTCTTTCTGACTCTGTCTGTTAAGACCCCTTTTTCTCGAGGATGGGTGTGGTATCAAGTTGAAATTTATGTCAAATTCTAAGGTCTGCGGTATGTTGGCAGTGTAAATAATTTAAGCTCCTAAGTCAATACAATCAAAAGATACGTTCATGTATGTCACGTAGTTTGATACTTGCAGACTCTTTCCTCAAATCGTATAGTCGAAATATTTATGTACATCTCGGAGTTGGTAGTTCAGCTGTTCCTACAAAACGCTCACAACGCCCACGAACGCACACCGAGGTACAGTACTCCTTTCGCCAATCATTAACGCAGTGTTGTTGTCGACCTCGTAGTTGGCGGGTGACAAGCTGTGTGACGTTCCGCGCAGCATCACACTGAAGACAGAAAGTCCTCAAATGTAAACAGTGAGAAAGAGAAGAGGCTGGCTGATTAAAAGAAAGCTGCATTCAATGATGCGTTACCGAAGCGGAATGAGTCTGCAGTAGATATTTTTACACGGCATTGCCGGAGATAAAAAACACCGGTGGCATTGGGCAAGTAACGTCCAGTCGCACCATTTCTAGAAGAAAGATTCGTTTATCTGAAGTTGCACAAGCAATCTACAGATGTTATTTTTGTTTTCTTACGAATAACACTATTTTGAAACATTATGTTTTATAGGATTTTCATTTGTACACATTTACAGATTAAAACCATGCAAAAAATGCTATCACCTTCGGAGAATGTTTCAGAATAATTAGGGCAACGTCTCTAGAGGGATGGTTCATTTTCTTATGGTAGGCTGAAAGTGACGGTGCCAAGCAGAGGTAGCTTTGATTTTTGTTTCATTTTTTTAAGATTAAACTTAGTTAGACAAGTAGATAGTTAGGGATAAAAGAAGCGCTTGCATGTATACAGGGAGGACCTTGGGTGGAGTCTCGGTCGGACCACGGATTGTTCAGTTTCAGTTTTAACCTACTTATCTCTCAACAATCACCAGAAACTAAACGTCATTGGGAATCTACCTTAAACTGTAGGTCCTCGTTCCCTGGTCAGATAACTGGGGTAAGTAAGCGACACGAAAATCGCTGAATTGGCGTCCCGTAGAAAGTCTTGCACTAGGCGCTTTAACTGCAATAAATTATTATTATTATTATTATTATTATTATTATTATTATTATCATCTATATACGTAATTAAGTTTGTACGGAACACTCAGACAGCATATCCTACTCGCACTTGTCCGGTTTTTTTATGACTCAAGAAAAAAATTGGCCACTAGTCCCTACAGTGTGTATTACCAAACGGATAAAATAAGCCAGTTCCAGTAGCAGGTTACCTATCTAACAGCTTCCAGCGGCAGCAAAAATTTGGTTTTCTGTGTCTCATATAACTGTTGACACAATTTAAAGATTTAAAACGCTGTCATAATGAACTCAATACGTGTTATAATCTTGTGTTAAATATTTAACACGTAAGTATTAAAATTAGGATCTGTATAAATTTCTTGAGGTAGGGTAGCTCGCTGCGCGGAAATTAGCCAGACTGTATTCGTACAGCGTTTGAGAATGAGAGCACTTAGCGACTTCCAGCAAACTTCACACATAATTTCAAATCTATTCAAAACATTTTCTCGTAGAGCCCCCCCCCCCCCCCCCCTCCCCCAACAAAATAATCAGAGGAAAAAAGATTCTCTCTTACTTCATTTTCACTGTTCATCCAGTAAAATTTCAGTATCAGCTGTGACGTTTTGATTTATTACTTCCTTACTACTAACTGCGTTCTCAACAAAATTTGCAGACAGTATCGGTATATACCGCTCAGTGTACCTGCAAAATTACATCATTGTACGACACATAGCTCAGGAGACTAAAATTCGAGAGAAATTTATTTTCTTTCGAAGTTCGATTCTTTAAAAATTCTGGGGTGTGGTTACTGGTTTATGCCCTAAGCAGCGAAACTACTGTAATCACCAGCTTGCTTCGATGCGGTCAGTACCAAAAAATGTTCTGTTGACAAATTGCCACTAAAAAAAAGTTAAAAAAGAACAAGTTCGTACTTCTCGTGTTGGCCGTATCCGAACTAAATCCCACTTACACAGAAATAACAAGTTTAAGTGGAGTGCCAACTCCGTCGTAGAAAAGAACTAGAGTTTATTTACGATGAAATTTCTGTCTCACAGCTGAATTTTAAAGGCGGTGATTCGGCGGAAATGTATCGTCCGTGTCGAAGCGACAGCTTTCTTCCACGTCTCCGTGTGAACACTCGACAAACTAAAAAACGATGTCGCTGCTATACGTTGTTAACTAATAACAGTCTTCCTTGCTTCTTCATGATTGACGGTTAGCTACACTGCTACAGATGTCTTTGCCCACCGGCTGCAAACACCACGTACGCTATATCCAGTATGCTCAAATTAGCTCTATTGCAATTTCCTGCGAACATTATTAAGACTATTTAAAGTGCAAATAACAAATAAAGGATCCGACTTTTAACTCCTGAGACTGGCAGATTTTCGCTGTGGGAATATCTGTGAAAGTAACTTCACTAGGCAGTGGGCCTTCATATTCCACAATAAAGGTAAAAATCGCAAAAGGTCATATAGGATTATCATAAATATCGCCAAGGTAAGAGCGCCACTTCAGTATGCGAGTGATAAACGTTTGAGGCCCGCAGTCTGATTTCGGTGAACTAAATGCTTTTGTTGTTGTTATGGATGGAATGATCGTTGCGAAATTTTGTGGCTTCAAAAAGGATGCAAATCATCGGTATTCGTATTAGAATTATCCTCTTCGGCAGTATTTACACATTAATTGCCGCTCACTAGTGTGCGATATATCCATATGTGAAATTCCATTCCATTGTTACGGCGATCTGATTGGCGCGCGAATCATTAGGAGGCAAGAAATTCGAAACCAGTGAGGCCTAATTGCTCGTTAGCGAAAGTCAAGTCTTGCAGTGCGTCCATCAGCAATTAACAGCTCTAATTTACGCTATTATATTGCGAGGGTAGGTGAGTACGTCGCGATAGCGAAGGAGAACGGGCCACTGGACAGTGGCCAAAATCATAATGAAGAAACAGCTCTTTCATTAGGACCAGGCGGCCATATTTTTCCCTCGCCGTTACTCTCAGCGCAACACAATGTTCTCTTTTTGCGACATACGGCGTCGGTTCCCGGTTATTGTCTTTTCAGCACATGCCACTTAATCTTTTTGAGGGACGTTAAATAACCGCAGTAAAGCAGTCGCGAGGTATTTACATAAACGCCACGAGCCGCCACCCTGTCGGACAGACCTTTTTTTTTTTTTTTTTGTTCCGCTTCTCTATTCCGTTTTCGAGCCGGTGGCGCTCCCATCGGCCTTCGCAATTACACCAGCGGCGTACGTTTCGACCAAAAATCCAAGCTGCGGCCACTGCTCGGTCGGTCGGCCGGTTTTTGCCGCGTAATCCGAATGTACGGTGGGCGGGTAATAAAGCACGAGTAATGAGTGTTTTCTCGCCGGCCATTACTCTCGGCCGGTTTGAATGCCGGCTCCGCGCCGCTGTTTCGCACAATGCCGGCCGGCGCACTTGCGCACCGAGATATATGGCGCTCGTCCGCGAATATCAGCTCTTTCATGGCGGATTTTCGGATTTCATAGAGTGGAAACGCAAAATTATGTACATCGCCGCCAGCCCGGCTCGTTGCTGTGCTTAATATATGTAAACGAAGCCCTGTCCGCGCATTACCGACGACACATTTCCCCACCGGCCGACGCAGATGTCCGCGGCCGGACGCACCTTTAGGATACATTTCTTTTTTCCCCGCGTTGCTATTGATATTTCCTGTAGCGCACAAACATTTTGTATCAGTGAAGGAAACGCTTCCGTCATACACCTTCTTTTGTGGGTGAATATACACTGAAGTGTGAAAGAAACTGGTATAGGCAAGTGTATTCAAATGCAGAGATATGTAAACAGGCAGAATACGGCGCTGCGGTCGGCAACGCCTGTATAAGACAACAAGTGTCTGGCGCAGTTAGATCGGTTACTATTGCTACAATGGCAGGTTATCAAGATTAAAATGAGTTTGAACATGGTGTTATAGTCCGCGTACGAGCGATGAGGCGCAGCATCTCCGATGTAGCGATGAAGTGGCGATTTTCCGGTACGACAATTTCACGAGTGTTATGTGAATATCAGGAATCCGGCAAAACATCAAATCGCCGACATCGCTGCGGCCGGAAAAAGATCCTGCAAGAACAGGACCAACGACGACTGAAGAGAATCGTTCAGCGTCACAGAAGTGCAACCCTTCCGCAAATTGCTGCAGATTTCAGTGCTCGACCATCAACAAGTGCAAACCATTCAACGAAACATCATCGATATGGGCTTTCAGAGCGGAAGGACCACACGTGTACCCTTGATGACTGCACGACACAAAGTTTTACACCTCGCCTGGGCCAGTCAACACGGACACTGGACTGTTGATGACTGGAAACATGTTGCCTGATCGGACGAGTCTCGTTTCAAATTGTGTCGCGCGATGGACGTGTATGGGTATGGTGACAACCTCATGAATCCATGAACCCTGCATGTCTGCGAGGGACTGTTCAGCTGGTGGGGGCTCTGTAATAGTGTGGGGCGTGTGCAGTTGAAGTGATGTGGGACTCCTGATACGTCGAGATACGACTCTGACAGGTGACACGTACGTAAACATCCTGCCCATTCACGTCCATTGTGCATTCCGACGGATTTGGTCAATTCCAGCAGGACAATGCGATACCCCACACGTCTAGAATTGCGCTGTTCTGGGTTTAAACATTTCCACTGGCCACCAAACTCCCCAGACATTAACATTATTGAACGTATCTCGGATACCTTGCAACGTGCTGTTCAGAAGAGATCTCCATCCCCTCATACTCTTACAGACTTTTTGATGGCCCTGAAGGATTCATGGTGTTAATTCCCTCCAGCCCTACTTCAGACATTAAGCGAGTCCATGCCACGTCGTGTTGCGTCACTTTTACGTGCTCGAGGGGGCTCTACACGATATTAGGCTGGTGTACCAGTTTCTTTGGCTCTTCAGTGTAGGTGTTTAGTGATGTACGTTTGGACTGGGAATTTCTGTGGCGAAACTAACGTCATCAGTGGAGAGACGGAACAACCGTAGTTCAACGTCTGGGTCGAACACTTATGGAAGGATTACATTTTCGCATTTGACTTCAGTATCATTACATTTGCCACCATCTCTAGGCTTTATTGACGTAGAAAATGCTTTCGATCATGTAGGCTGGCGTAGTAGAAGGATGCAAAGTTTAATGTACATTGACCTGGCTCACCGAGTTAGGAAGATAATCCAGCAACTTTACTTCAAATTAAGGTAGCGACATAAAATTTGTTGGAGTGAAAAAAGGTATTCGGCACCGATGCAGCCTTTTCTCATTATTCTTCAACGTAATACATTGAAGATGCAATAAAAGAAAGTAAAAATACGCACATTGAAGGAAAACTATATACGAGAGAAACAAAAAAGTTTATATTTTCAGATGAGTAGCAGTGTTAGCAGAATATGAAAACAGTCTCCAAAAGACCTCAGAAGACGTGAAGACGGTATTTTCAGAAAGATATGAAAATAAATAAGAAGAAAACCAAAAATCCTTGTACATAGTAAAGTCCCAATAGCAGTAAAATAATGTCTGAATGGAAAGAACCTGAAGAAAGGCACCAGCTTCAAGTATTTTGGTGGCAGAATAATAGAGGGCGGTAAGGCCTGGCAGGCTATTAAATGCAGAAATAAAATGGCATTAAACAATAAGATGATGAAGAAGAAGAAGAAGCTACTACTACCATCGAAAACTCTTAGTTTCAACACCAGGAAACAATACGAAAAGATTTTTGTTTGGAGTGTTGCACTATATGGCTCCAAAGCTTGGGCAGTGTGGGAGCCAGAACGGAAAAGATTACATGCTTCTGCGATTTTGTGTTCCTAAATAATTCATGAGCAGGCAGAATAACCGGTGAAGAAATCTTTGAGAAAATAAAAAACAAAAGATCGTTGTGCAGGACTATCTAGGAGCGGAGGGACCAATGAGTTAGGCATCTATGCATTGCCCATTCATTGCGAAATTAATAGAAGGGAAGATGTCTGGGAAGAATGTACGAGGAAGACCAAGACTTCAGTACATAAGGCAGGTAAGACGAGACGTGGAACTACAATGTATTAAGAACTGAAAAGACTTTCGGAAGATGGGAAAAAATGGAGAACGAGAATTGCTGCTGATCAATCTACGCATTGAGAACAAAAGCAGGAGGAGGAAAAGAAAAGAAGAAGTAATTTCAGCATAATGATTATTTTCGGGTGTAAGGTTTCGTGACCACGAACACGCCAGCAAATTAAAGAAATATTCTAGCATGTATAAATATTTGAAATACATTGTAGTCACGCGCAGTTCTACAGTGAACTGCGAAGTGTCAAAAATTAAAAATGTTCTTGCATGTATAACTATTTGATGTAATCAGAGACTGTTTAATCAGTGAATTGCGTTTCAAAATTGCATGAAATATTTTTGTATGATAAAAGACGCGTAAATTAGAAACCAGGAGTACTGACGTGGAAACTAAAAGGAATATTGAACTAAAACTGGAAACATGGACGAATTACGTGGTCAGATAGACGAAGGTGGAGATTATGTGTAGGAATAAGGTTCGAGGAATGTGCCGGTATAAGCGCAACAAAGTAAGGGTGTTGGTAATCACGGATGGAACAAGTTGTCAGGAAATGTCGGAATCGGTGAGGGGTTTTTAATAAGTTGATAAAGCCATCGTGCGGGAGAGGTAAATTGCTACTGAAAGCGATGCGGAGGGTACATCGTTCGAGGATTTGAAGAGAGTGGAACGGTAATCCCGAAGAATTTGGCATATGAGAGGATAGGTCGGATCAGATTTTTATAGACTTGGAGGATAGTGAATGGTTGCAGTCTCCGTGTTCGTCCCGGCTAGATATTTTAGTTGTTTTATTGTGTTATTTTATTGTGTTATTAGTAGTTTGGGTTTTCTTACAGTAAAGTTAGTCTTCTTCTCCTTTTTCTTTTTTTTTTTTTTTTTTTTTTTTTTTTTTTTTTTATCAGTCTACTGACTGGTTTTATACGACCCGCCACGAATTCCTTTCCTGTGCCAACCTCTTCATCTCAGAGAAGCACTTGCAAGCTACGTCCTCAATTATTTGCTTGACGTATTCCAATCTCTGTCTTCTGTCTTCCTCTACAGTTTTTGCCGTCTACAGCTCCCTCTAGTACCATGGAAGTCATTCCCTCATGTCTTAGCAGATGTCCTATCATCCTGTCCCTTCTCCTTATCAGTGTTTTCCACATATTCCTTTCCTCTCCGATTCTGCGTAGAACCTCCTCATTCCTTACCTTATCAGTCCACCTAATTTTCAACATTCGTCTATAGCACCACATCTCAAATGCTTTGATTCTCTTCTGTTCCAGTTTTCCCACAGTCCATGTTTCACTACCATACAATGCTGTACTCCAGACGTACATCCTCAGAAATTTCTTCCTCAAATTAAGTCCGGTATTTGATATTAGTAGACTTCCCTTCGCCAGAAATGCCTTTTTTGCCATAGCGAGTCTGCTTTTGATGTCCTCCTTGCTCCGTCCGTCATTGGTTATTTTACTGCCTAGGTAGCAGAATTCCTTAACTTCATTGACTTCGTGACCATCAATCCTGATGTTAAGTTTCTCGCTGTTCTCATTTCTACTACTTCTCATTGCCTTCGTCTTTAGTAAAGGGTTAGTCCGAGATATTTAAGTGTGTTAGCTAGGAGGAAAGGACGATTCCCTGTGGCGAGGCAGAAGTCGTGAAGGCAACACTGTGGTGGCTGTTGTGTAAGAGCACAAGAGCATGTGAACACCGAAACTTGTGACACCTTATCGATTTATTGGTGACCTGGGCCAGAATCCCGAATTCTGGGCGCAGAGTTCGGGATTCTGGCCGAGGTCACCCATGAGGAGAAAACAGCTAATCATTTATACTGGGTGGCTGACTAAAGGGATAAGAATATCTTGTAGAACAAAGTGGCAATTATATCAAAACGTTAGAAACAGTCAAAATCTAAATGCGGCAGCCCATTACAAACAGTATTGTAAGGTGCTTAAAAAAGTTATTAGGAAGGCAAAAAGTATGTGGCATGCAGATAGAATAGCTAAGTCTCAGGATAAAATTAAAACCATATGGTCAGTCGTAAAGGAAGTGGCTGGTCTGCAGAGACAGGTCGAGAATATAGAATCAGTGCGTAGTGGGGATGTCCGTGTTACTGATAAGTCGCATATATGTACAGTACTTAATAATCACTTTCTGAATATAGCAGGTGAACTAAATAGAAACCTAGTCCCAACAGGGAATCATATAGCGCTCTTAGAAAAAAGTGTTCCGAGACTGTTACCTGAAATGCTCCTCCATGATACTGACAAGAGGGAGATTGAGTTAATAATTAAATCACTAAAGACCAAGAACTCTCATGGATATGACGGGGTATCTAGCAGAGTACTGAAGTATTGTTCCACGTATGTTAGCTCAGTACTTAGCCATATCTGTAACTTTTCCTTTAGGAGTGGTCGGTTTCCTGACCGATTAAAGTACTCGGTAGTGAAGCCACTTTATAAAAAGGGAGACAGGGATAATGTTGACAATTATAGACCTATTTCTATGCCATCGGTGTTTGCTAAAGTTATCGAGAGGGTTGTATATACAAGGTTACTGCAGCACTTAAATTCACATAATTTGCTGTCAAATGTACAGTTTGGTTTTAGAAATGGCTTAACAACTGAAAATGCTATAGTCTCTTTTCTCTGTGAGGTTTTGGACGGATTAAATAAAAGGTTGCGAACGTTAGGTGTTTTCTTTGATTTAACGAAGGCTTTTGACTGTGTTGACCACAAAATATTACTGCAGAAGTTGGAACATTATGGAGTAAGGGGAGTAGCTTACAATTGGTTCGCCTCCTACTTTAAGAACAGAAAACAGAAGGTAATCCTCCGAAATATTGAGAGTGGTAATGATGTTCAGTCCCAATGGGGCACTGTTAAATGGGGCGTTCCCCAAGGGTCGGTGCTGGGGCCACTGCTGTTTCTTATTTATGTAAATGATATGCCTTCTAGTATTACAGGTGATTCAAAAATATTTCTGTTTGCTTGGTAGTGAAGGATCTTGTGTGTAATATTGAAACATTATCAAATACTGTAGTTCATGATATAAGTTCGTGGCTTGTGGAAAATAATTTGATGCTAAATCACAGCAAGACTCAGTTTTTACAGTTTCTAACCCACAATTCAACAAGAACTGACATTTTAATCAGACAGAACGGGCATGTTATAAGCGAGACGGAACAGTTCAAGTTCCTAGGCGTACGGATAGATAGTAAGCTGTTGTGGAAAGCCCATGTTCAGGATCTTGTTCAGAAACTAAATGCCGCTTTATTTACCATTAGAACAGTATCTGAAATAAGTGACATTTCAACACGAAAAGTAGTATACTTCGCATATTTTCATACGCTTATGTCATATGGTATTATTTTTTGGGGTAATTCTTCTGATTCAAAAAGGGTATTTTTGGCTCAAAAACGGGCTGTTCGAGCTATGTATGGTGTAAGTTCGAAGACCTCTTGTCGACCCCTATTCAATAGTCTGGGAATTTTGACATTGCCCTCACAGTATGTATTTTCTTTAATGTCGTTTGTTGTTAGCAATATTAGCTTATTCCCAAGAGTTAGCAGCTTTCACTCAGTTGATACTAGACAGAAATCAAATCTGCATGTGGAATGCACTTCCTTGACTCTTGTGCAGAAGGGAGTGCAGTATTCTGCTACATCCATTTTCAATAAGCTACCACAAGAACTCAAAAATCTTACCAGTAGCCCAAACACTTTTAAGTCTAAACTGAAGAGTTTCCTCATGGCTCACTCCTTCTATTCTGTCGAGGAGCTCCTGGAAGAGCTGAAAAATTAAGCAAATTCCAGTGTTACATTCTTGATTTTCTTTATTTAAACTAACGACTTGTCGCCTGAATATGTTTTTTTATATTTCATTTTATCTGTTTCTACAATCGTGTTATAATTTCATGTATTGACTCGTTCCATGACCATGGAGACTTCTCCTAAATGTGGTCCCACGGAATAATAAATAAATAAATAAATAAAATAAATAAATAAACAGTGTTCCAAATAAGTGTACAGTCACGTTTGCTAATATGTGGTGAAACGTCTCCGTGAAGTCGTTTCATAAGACGCTTGTCGAATTCGGTGCAACTTATTCACTTGACTACCTGATTTTAGCTCAATTCATGAACTCTTCCAGAAAGACTGAGCACTAAGATAAGGCCTATTGAATATTATATGTGTGTTTTAATGTGGGCTTTCGGTTTTGATTTGTGGGAAACGCTGAGTTGGTCATCGTCTGCTGGGAGCAGACGATGTTGCTTCTCGTTCGAAGGAGAGTACAGGATGACCAACTTAGGTTTCCAATACCTGAGGAGAGGTTTACCCATCTTAGTCGAAGGCTGTTTTTGTGTGTGAAGTTGGTGACGGAGGGCTACCACTCTGGTAGCTTCCGCTGCACGGGGAGCTAGTTAATCTCGAAAGAGAAGGCGGCACTCTTCGGTGAACGCTTGGTGAGTACGGATCATGGCTCTTAAGGGGGTTTCAGGTGATAGGAAGCAGGTTCAGTTAGGACTTCGTTATGTTTAACTGTTGAAATACTTAAGAACTTCAGCTTAACTGAAGCGTGTGAAGCGAGTTATTTTTCCGAATGTGCCATAATTATATTTCTTTAAATAGGCGATTTTTGGGTGTTTTGAGTTAAAAGTGTGGAAGTTACTTTGTTCATTATGAACAACAATGAAGTTGAGCTAGTTAGGATCACTTCAATCGTACGTGAGCGTAATACTGTGTCGAAGCGGGTATGATTTTTAACAAATTTTGGTCTTATATTTTGTGGAAGTTGCTTTTGTCTTTGTGTGTCGATTTTGTGCCATGTGTTTGGTAATCAATGACCCTTCTGGTCCAACACGGCACCGCAATAGGCTTTATTTTAACAAAAAAATGGCTCTGAGCACTATGGGACTTAACAGCTGTGGTCATCAGTCCCCTAGAACTTAGAACTACTTACACCTAACTAACCTAAGGACATCACACACATCCATGCCCGAGGCAGGATTCGAACCTGCGACCGTAGCAGTCGCGCGGTTCCTGACTGAGCGCCTATAACCGCTAGACCACCGCGGCCAGCTTTATTTTAACAGTTTGCTTGTTTAATGACCTATAATTTCTGCAAGAATATCTGTTCTTTCTTGCGCTTTCTACAAATCAGCACAACAGTTTGATTCGGAATGCATCACGTGTTCTAGTTCAGCCGTTTGCAAGCAGCAGACGTAGTTAGTATGTTGAATAATAACCGCACAACGTCGTGCAATGGTTAAACCTTTGTCCAGAAAAGTGCATGCATAGAATCGTAATGCGAATCTCACTGAGATATTTTTATGGTATGAATGCAAAGGAGATGATAGTATCATTGTCTCCCACACCCGATTTCTGTGTTTCTTCTTGTTGTAATTAAATTGTGCTATATTACATTGTCACGGGCCGGCCAGTGTGACCGTGCGGTTCTAGGCGCTTCAGTCTGGAACCGCGTGACCGCTACGGCCGCAGGTTCGAATCCTGCCTCGTGTATGGATGTGTGTAATGTCCTTAGGTTAGTTAGGTTTAAGTAGTTCTAAGTTCCAGGGGACTGATGACCACAGATGTTAAGTCCCATAGTGCTCAGAGCCATTTGAACCATTTTGAACATTCTCACGTAATTCTTACTTATTTCTAGTCAGGCACCAGTTGTGTGTAGTTAGGATGTGCAAGCAAATACTTAGATACAACAAATAATCTACGTGAAAGACAAATTCTGTGGTGTTGATCTTAGCCACTTACTCCGATTTCCAATCCTGAAGTAATCAAGTTGCTTCATGCACGACATGGAGTGCTATTTATCTGACTGTTGTTGTTGTTGTGATCTTCAGTCCTGAGACTGGTTTGATGCAGCTCTCCATGCTACTCTATCCTGTGTAAGCTTCTTCATCTCCCAGGTCCTACTGCAGCCTACATCCTTCTGAATATGCTTAGTGTATTCATCTCTTGGTCTCCCTCTACGATTTTTACCCTCCACGCTGCCCTCCAATACTAAATTGGTGATCCCTCGATGTCTCAGAACATGTCCTACCAACCGATCCCTTCTTCTAGTCAAGTTGTGCCACAAGCTCCTCTTCTCCCCAATTCTATTCAATACCTCCTCATTAGTTATGTGATCTACCCATCTAATCTTCAGCATTCTTCTGTAGCACCACATTTCGAAAGCTTCTATTCTCTTCTTGTCTAAACTATTTATCGTCCACGTTTCACTTCCATACATGGCTACACTCCATACAAATACTTTCAGAGACGACTTCCTGACATTTAAATCTATACTCGATGTTAACAAGTTTTTCTTCTTCAGAAACGCTTTCCTTGCCATTGCCAGTCTACATTTTATATCCTCTCTACTTCGACCATCATTAGTTATTTTGCTCACCAAATAGCAAAAGTCCTTTACTACTTTAAGTGTCTCATTTCCTAATCTAATTCCCTCGGCATCACCCGACTTAATTCGACTACATTCCATTATCCTCGTTTTGCTTTTGTTGATGTTCATCTTATACCCTCCTTTCAAGACACTGTCCATTCCGTTCAACTGCTCTTCCAAGTCCTTTGCTGTCTCTGACAGAATTACAATGTCATCGGCGAACCTCAAAGTTTTTATTTCTTCTCCATGGATTTTAATACCTACTCTGAACTTTTCTTTTGTTTCATTTATTGCTTGCTCAATATACAGATTGAATTACATCGGGGATAGGCTACACCCATGTCTCACTCCCTTCCCAACCACTGCTTCCCTTTCATGTCCCTGGACTCTTATAACTCCTATCTGCTTTCTGTACAAATTGTAAATAGCCTTTCGCTCCCTGTATTTTACCTTTGCCGCCTTCAGAATTTGAAAGAGAGTATTCCAATCAACATTGTCAAAAGTTTTCTCTAAGTCTACAAATGCTAGAAACGTAGGTTTGCCTTTCCTTAATCTTTCTTCTAAGATAAGTCGTTGGGTCAGTATTGCCTCACGTGTTCCAACATTTCTACGGAATCCAAACTGATCTTCCCCGAGGTCGGCTTCTATCAGTTTTTCCATTCGTCTGTAAAGAATTCGCGCTAGTATTTTGCAGCTGTGACTTATTAAACTGATAGTTCGGTAATTTTCAAATCTGCCAACACCTGCTTTCGTTGGGATTGGAATTATTATATTCTTCTTGAAGTCTGAGGGTATTTCGCCTGTGTCATACATCTTGTTCACCGGATGGTAGGGTTTTGTCAGGACTGGCTCTCCCAAGGCCGTCAGTAGTTCTAATGGAATGTTGTCTGCTCCCGGGGCCTTGTTTCGAATTTAAAGAAATTTGTATACTTGTAATAATTTTCCATCTCCGGTTTTTTTCTAAATGGTGCCGACCCTGAATTTCTGAATTTTTATCATTATTTGTGTGAGAGAAGCAGCTAGAAATGCGAGATAACGTATGTGGCTGGATGAGGAACGTCGTACAGATAGTAATACGTTACAGTAGCTATGAAGTCCACGTTAGTGACACGAACCCTTGTTGCATTTGCTGTTTCTCCAGTGCTGGAGGACACGCGCCGTGGAAGTGCTACCTGCGTACTGGTCTCGGACTGTGCGGCTCATACCCGCTGCAGCGACGCCACAGGCGATTTGCAGAATCAGCCGCGCTGTCAGAGAGCCGCTAATGAAAATTTCCCAGGCCTTCCGGAGCCGACAGAACTCGCGCGTCACGGCTGAAATTGGGGTCATTCGTTCAATTTAACGGGCTAATTCAGCGTCCCCTGCCGGCAGCGCCCCGGCCACTAGAGCCCGCCCCCCCGCCGCTCTCACTATGATTACTGCTATTGACGCACAGAAAACACGGCCGCGCGCGCGCCTAATTGAGTTCCCCGAGTGCACTTTACAGCAAATCGAGTTAACGCATTGCTAAGAAGCGCGCCGGATGCCCGCGCGCAGGCGCTCGCCCGGCCTGGCGTCCCGAGCCTCCGCGCTAATATAACGGCCAGCGCCGCCGTAATATCCGGCGCCGGTGGGGGGCGGGGGCCGCTTCCTCCGCTGTGGGAACAGGATCGCCACTGGTCGCCACTTCCTATACGACACGCGCACCTCGAGTCATTGCAGTTTTTCTCCTCCAATATCGCCTCCAAGTTCACAACTGTTGAGAATCTGCGTTTACTTTGGCACTTGGTGGTGGTAGAGTCCGCGCCGGCTAAGGTGGCCGATGAGCAGTGAACAATTTTCGTCCAAGGGCAGGTTCATTCCTTTGTTCGAAAGGGGAGGCCGACAGTGTTGCCACATTTCGGCCGCTCGGGGATCACAGAATTGAGGCTCACGCCCTGCAGCCTTTCTCACACGATTTTACAGAAACTATCCGGTAAAAAAAAAAAAAAAATTATTGCTTTACCTATAGCTTAACAGCCTTGCCGTAGTGGATACACCGGTTCCCGTGAGATCACTGAAGTTAAGCGCTGTCGGGCGTGGTCGGCACTTGGATGGGTGACCATCCAGGCCGCCATGCGCTGTTGCCATTTTTCGGGGTGTACTCAGCCGCGTGATGCCAATTGAGGAGCTGCTCGACCGAAAAGTAGCGGTTTCAGTCAAGAATACCATCATAACGACTGGGAGAACGGTGTGCTGACCCCACGCCCCTCCTATCCACATCCTCCCTGAGGATGACACGGCGGTCGGATGGTCCCGGTAGGCCACTCGTGGTCTGAAGACGGAGTGCTTCTTCACACACACCATTTGCGAATGGAACAAGGAAGTGGGAAAGAAATAAGCTAATGGTATCTGCATCGTCCACTGAGGATGACACGGCGGTCGGATAGTGGCCTGAAGACGGAGTGCTTTGCCTACAGCTTTATATGTCAGGTTCATGACGATGTCTCCATTATATCGTTAATGGTCAAAGTTATTGTGATATTTACATGGAAGTAACACACTGCGCGAAATCCAGAAAAGTTTGCAGTGAAAAATGGGGTTACTATGATTTTACGTCTGGTACATGTTACGTCATATGTTGCTGGATATGAAATGTAGGCAACATATTAAATTTTTCTTTAACGTGGGTGGAGGTCTCTATCTCTCACCAGTTTCGAGGAAATTGATCTGACGTAGCACATTTATTTGTGGACGCGCCGCGTCAGCGATAAAACCAGAGTGAATTATCCACAACTTTCTTCATATTTCATAAACGTTTCCCGATACTGAAATGAGATTTTAGCAAATGATAGCAAACAAAGATGAGAGTATTTTGCCATATCATTTATACGTATAACTTCTGTATCTAACTACAGACTTTTTCGATGAAAGAATATAATTTTTAGGGGTCATCGATAGCTGGTGTAATGAGAAATGCTGTGGGTTTTGGAACAACATAAATGAAGAGATTACACGCTTACTTTGTACTGTGGATGTTCTTTTTCATAAGGTACTGATCTCACTTTTCCTCAGTTCCTCACGTAACAAACTAAATAAATCACTGTTTCAGAAGTCTGGCGCAATGCATCTAACGACATGTTAGAGAGGTGACACTGTGGAAACTCTGCTGAGTTTTGGCAAAGGAAGCAAATTTTAACATGGCAACAAGAGATATGTGTAGGCTTTGCTCAAAATTCGCCATTCATGGCGCTTCTCTGAAAGTTACAAATGGTTAAAAAGCCAAGCGTGAATAAATCACTGCATTCTTTTTATATAGTAATCAAAGCAGAGCTGAGAGATTTTTCTCAGTGGTCACCTTGCAAATGTGGGCGTGGAGGGGCTCCACTTAATATTTACAAAAAATGTGTGCCTAGGCTTCAGTTCAGATTGGCCCTTCCCCTCCAGCGCTCGGCATTTCCCCTACAGCGTCTGTCCATAACCCCCGCCGCCATCACTCGTCCCATGCTTGCCCTGCCGACTGCACATCTACCAGCTCTTGTATCCTGCACCTGCGTGGACTCTTAGTAGTACTGTTGTGGCCGTCACGAAAACAGGTAACTCAAGGCCATTTCACCATCCAGTTTGTGATAATTTTTGCGCTACTGTCCTTTCAAAATTAGTTGCATTGCATTTGTTTATAGTTTCAGCAATTTTTCAACTCTGTGACTGTTAGTAATAAGAAAATCAACGACTGCACTGAGTACAGAACCACATTTCGCTGAAGAAACAATATCGTGCAATTGCGTCTGTGGCCAGCAGGTTCACAAGAGCCATATACGATGTACCTACTGTTTCAAAAAGTTAAACATTTGCTTGAAACGATATACCTTAACATATGCAGTACTTAAAGATTCATATTTATCAAAATAAAATAAGTTGCTCCATAAATCCCGTACATTCTTTCATTGTTCATCCTTGAAATGAGAATGTGGAGTTTCAGTGAAGTGATTGAAATGCAGTGCAATAGAACAGTATGCACCTTTGACATGGGGGTATGTTAGATCATTTTCATTGTATGCGCACTGTGGTTGTCCAGTATCTAAAGCCACAATAATGACTGTGTCTGTATTCTTCACACAAGCTCTTCCACTCTACTGTGTTTTCTTCACTTCCCAGGACTCCACAGTTGCACTTCAGTGATGAGTGAGAGTAGACTGTCAGGCATTGAAGTGACATGTTTTTGAAAATAGGTCTCTTAAAAACTACGCTTGTTAACAAGCTCTATTTCAGACAGATGTTTAGCATTTTGCCAAATTATGCCTCAGTTATGATTTTTGTGAGTTGTAATTCTCAGTTATGTGGTATTGTTTCTTCACCGAGTTGTGCTTCTGTAATATTAGATTTGTTGATGTTCCAACACTGGTTGAATACAAATGCACATAAATGATCTTGATGGGTTGTAAAGCAGACAAATCTTCAGATTTTAGAATAATTTTTATTCAGGTGTAGCCATTCAAGTAGATGTACTTGACTATTGAGAAACAATGACCACAGTGTTTTAACATTTTTCATCTCTCAGGAAAGATGTAAGCCTTTTTAAATGGTGTTATGCTGATTTTGACACCAGCAGAGCAGTTCCCGAAGGGACAAATTTAACAATACAACGGTTTATGGGCTTGCATTTCACCTGTTTTTTGCAAAGCACTAATTCTTCGTACGTTAGTTTTTTCCTGAACGTGTTTCAGCCCATGTATCCGATCATCACTGGGAACTTATCTTAGTAAAATCTTACGATACACAAAGCTAGTACATGAGATGGCAGCTAGTACATGAGATGGCACCCCATGGTTTGTTTGGACCATGTCACTGCGCACCTAATGAACTCTCTTCCTCGTTTATTATATATTAATCTCGGGCTCTGGCTGATTCTTGCGTCTATACTCCATTAGCCTTTCTGTTTAGATATAAAGCTGACTTAACGAGAGGCAGCTACAGTAAGTCAGTTATACGTACACTATAATCCTAACTTACGGGCAATGGTGGCTGTTGTGTAAGAGCACAAGAGCATGTGAACACCCTAACATGTAACAACTTGCGGATTTATTGGTCACTTTCCTTTGAATTCTGTTAAACGTAATGTAGCTTCAGTCTGAAATACATGGCACTAATCTATAGCGCTGTGCTGCATTGCGCCTCTAGGCTCGGTGAAACTTGGCATCAGGGTTGCGAGCACACTGTCACTTGTGCTCGTTTTAAGGAGCTTCCTCGCATGCGTAACTGGCGTAGTTGTCTGACGGCCTAAATTCATAACAGATTCGGTAAACAATGTGCACCATTGACGGCGTGCACTGCTAGCCTTACCACTCAACTACAAGTTTACATCAGTTCCAACAGGTATTAGCGCACGGCAGCAGATTTTTACCCATGTTCGCCTGGTATAAATAACGCTAGGCGGTAGCACACTCCACAGATATGCCAAATTCATGCCTATCCAGTCACTATACAGTGTAAGGGGGCCAGACGTCAGTATATGTTATAGTTATACTAATAGAAAAACCTATTTTGTGGGATTCTGAATGAGATGTAGTGCAATACGTTTTGGATTTTATCATTGAGTAATCCATTTGAGGCTGAGAACCCTAAAGCACATAATCGTCGTTTGTGAGACTGTACCATTTATTCACGTTTCTGACATCTTATGGTGGGTCAGGTTTATCTGTGCTGTAGGCCCACGTTGTATGTATATCTGAACATTCACGAAAAGCTGTCTCACTAGGTTCTCTGATATTCACTTAAATATGAGGAGTCGAAGACGGTGTGCTTTTGGCCCTTATGGCCCTCACCGCCCATTTGTATTCTAGGGAAGTGACCTCATTGGTAGATAGTACGACTTGAACTTAACAATTTCCGCAAACGGCAGTTTATGTTTGGAGTTGGTTGTTTACTTTGCAGGAATCGGCTTTCATGTGCAGTTTCAACATGAAGTCTGCTGAAACTATATTTAAGCGCTAACAGAGAGGAAAATTACCAGGACAAGTTAGCCGCAAAGGCTTTCCAGGCCTTCCAGGATCCGTTATCTGAGAAAGTGACGAAATCAAAGAAGCATGACTACAAGCGAACATTTCACAAAGAAGTGTATAATAAGCGTTAAGTGTTATGTGGTTGCAACGTAAGAATTCCGTATTTTCAGCCTGGAAGTTAATTCGTTAACTGATACATGAATTATGGATCCTGCACATTTGTCCGAAAATATGAAAAAAACACGAAAACTCCCACTTACACAAAAATGCGAAACGGAGAGTAGTGAAAGCTTAAACATCATTTCGTTCGTGCCATAAACTGCACTTAATTATGTGCAAAGCAACAAAATTCCACAAAACCAATTCTTCCTTTTTTCATACAAGTTATAGATATTAGTATTCTTATTGTTATTATTATTATTGTTATTATTGACAGCGGGTGAAGTTGTATAAATATGCTGATAAGCATAACTGTCATACAACGGATGCTATTAATTTCCCACTCTCGTATTTATCCGAATTTAAAAATTGTGAACACTCAGAGTGTATACCTAAGAGCCGACACTGCCTACAGAAACTTGTTTATACCTGTTGCAATAGGCATGCTCAATAGTTAAGGTGAGCTCAAAATTTTGTATTTAACTCACCATTTTTTCGAAGTTTTGTTACGTAATGTGTTCAAGTTAACTTGGGTACTGACAATGGGGTCTACCTCGGCCTCAAGTATGGTCACTAATGTACAGGGTAGACAAAATGAAACTAATCTGAAAAATGTTTCATGCACCTTAAGATGGGGAACCAAACTTAAGTCATCTGCCCCGGTTGCGGATGGTGTAAATTGGGTTGCCTATCTTGAGGTGCATGAAGTATATTAAACGCCAGTTTCATTTTGCCACACTGTATAACTAGCTCTGCAGCGTTTCGTGGAGTCTCGCGCTTCAACAGTTAGTTTCGTTTGGACTGCCCTAGTTATTATACAGATGCTAACGATCATGTTTTCATACACCATTAGTCTAAACATAACAATAACGAGCAGTTGTGATAGTTCAAGAGATACAATGTTTCCTATGTGTTTGATGTCGATTTGTTGATCCTCGTACCTTAATTCCTTTTTTATCATCCCTTCTCATTTCGAACTTCGTTGCTCGTCTTTAAATCGACTTAAAAATTCGCGGTTTCTGGTAGGAAGGGTATCTGTACGTTGACCTAAATGAAGTAGATAGGTAAGAAACGGAGGCGCCGAGTGGATGGCAGTCGTTGAGAGGCCGTCTCGTCGGGGATCTGATGATCGGAGGGCTCCCAGGAGGAGGCGCGCAAGAACGCCGAGATGAAGGCACGCGACGAACGGCCCTCTCCGGGGCTGTTGGCCAGTGACCATCAGACTTAGGATGAGCACCGATCGATACCTAAAACCACTCCGCTCCCTCGCCGGCCTCCGCAAACTTTCCTGAGACGTCTGGGGGAAGAGAACCGGCCCGGCCCCGCACAAATCACAACCGGCCCAACTCTCGCATGTAAAGCGCTGCTGCACTGCAGATAGTCCAAGGCCGCGTGTCGCATACGAAATCTGTTGCGAAATATCTGACATCGTTTTTCACCGCAGATATCGATCACGCAAAGAAGGGAAAAAGAAAGAAAGAGAGAGAGAGAGAGAGAGAGAGAGAGAGAGAGAGATCTGCATAACGGTTTCTAAGACAACATTAAGGAGTGTGCACAATAGATTTCGAAATTTTCACAAATGAATTGTTAATTTCGTTCTGATTATTTGCGTCCCTATTCGACGAACAAAGTAAAACACAGGTTGTTATTACGAGGATAATTAGGAAAGATAGGTCCGATCGGTCGCGAAATGGAAACCACTGTGAAAATCAACAAGTTTTTTTTTCTCCAGCAGATAGCTACACCCTCCAGCAACTCCTCTACATAGTGATCTCTCCAAGCGTTGTATCCTTGTCATAGAAGACGGCCTCCTTTGCTTTCCGTCAATTCTATACGCTGGTCTGCAGCTCGTTTTCTGTGCCAGAACGTTGTCTTCGTAGCCAGTGGTTCGTGTGACCAGAGATGAAACTCAGGGGGATATAGTTACGGGCTTAACTGTGGGTGACCAAACACTTCCCACCGAAAACGCTACAGGAAGCATCTTGATTGGCCCTGCGGAGTACAGCCGAAAATTGTCATGAAGAAGGAAAAGCATCACAGTTATGTTATGTGGGCTGCAAGACATCGGATTAAACCTCTGACCAAGCCCACATACCCGGCGGGAGACGCCATTTTCTAGGCCTTTTTACGTGCTCACTCTGCGCTCAGAACTGAAAAGAGCGACGTGGCGCGATCGATGGGCATACTAGGGACACTGCCCAACATGTTTCTGCAAAGCTTCATTGTATTTTCGTTGTGGTTTCCATTTCGCGCTCGATCGGACCTCACTTTCCGAATAGTCCGCATATATGAGAATTTTAAAACAATCCAGGCGAAATCAGAAACACATTTGCCTCGGTTTCCAGCTGTATTGGTGTATCCTTGCTAACGAGATTCCATTTTTCTTGATACGTAAGGGTGCGGATTCACGGACAGTAGGGGTGTACCGTACGGGTCATAAACATAGACAAAAAAAGAGTAAAAACATAAATTTCCAAAGGTTTTAGATTACTTTCAGAAAACAAAGCAGCCAGAAAACTATAAATCTTGAGAATGTCTGAACTGTAGAAATTAGCCGCTGTGTTTAACTCAGGCTACTTCTCAGTTGTTCGCGTGACCGTCTACAGAGAATATTTCAGCCAGCTAATGGCCCACATTCACAGGTTGGACGTACCTGCCGACATGGTTTGTGAGTCCACAGGTGGAACTACAAAATCAGTTGACTAAGGCAACACAAAAAGAGAAAGACTCATCAGAAAGAAGAAAAAAATTACAGCAAGACTGACTTCACAACCGTAAGCGGAAACGACCGAACACAACCGTAAGCGGAAACGACCGAAAGGAAGAGCGTTGCACTCATTTCGACGCTCGCACAACCACAGTTCCCAGACATATGTTCTCAGTTGTATTGCCAAATGAAATACGGATAACGCTGAATGCACACAACGATTTTATGTTCCGTAAATTTTGATGCTGTCATCGTTGTGAGAGTAGGTGTTGTAGTTTACAAATTAATTTAATGACTCATCTACTTTTCAGATTTGCCAGACGTATACTTTTCAAATGCTGTGTTTCTGTGAACTGCATTTTCTTGGAAGTTATGCTAAAGCTATGTTCTAAGCAATGATGGAAAAAAATTTTATTATTAAAATGTTATTCATATGTAGGACGTCAGTAGAGGGGATGACGGAAATGCATGTTGGGAAGGTGGAGGGGGCAATAACAAACCTTTACCGCCCCTCCAGAACGGAACCCTGCATACGAACACGTCCATAGACCCATTTTTTAGATTGATGGACAATCTTCTCTTAATATTCTTCTGAGACTGACTTTCTGTTCGAAGATGATTCAACCTAGAGCATTTTAGTTGTGACACCGCACAGCTCTAAATTTTCAACAGCTTCTCTGCGTCACCTTGGTTTACCTTAAAGCGCCAAATATTGTATTCGGTTAATTTATGTCAGCCGAACCTTTTTCCCATGGTGTACGCAGCCGAAGTGCTTCGTCTGCTACTAATTGTGTCTCGTCCCTTCTACGCCGTTACGCATCTCATCATCCTTTCTAAGATTTTCAAAATATTATGTTCTAGTCTGTTGCGTTTTTCGAAGTTTCGTACCTGACGCGGTCTCAATGCGTACTGTGCATATACAGACAGTCTTTCAATGTCTTGTCTCTTCACGATATTGATTTCTCATTACAGGCAGCAAGGGTTTTTACGAAGGCTGATTTAATTTTCGTCCCTCTCTCAAGCGTGACTTGTTATTGACGTGGTCTCACGTCATGCCACTCTTTTTAGTACACTCTTGATACAAAAAAAGACGAACCACTGTGGAGTTATCCGAATGGGCGGAAATCGTTAGGTGTGATTTACGTATGCCGGCAAATGATTACAGTTTCAGAAAAATTTGGTGATTTATTCAAGAGAGAGAGAAAGTCCAAAACGCGTTGGTCCACTTCTGACCTTCCTGCAAGCAGTTATTCGGCTAGGCACTGACTGACAAACTTGTTGGATGTCCAGAGGGATATCCAATTGGCCCGGTAGATCGTCGAAATCCAGAGCTGTATGGAGGCCCCTGCCTGTAATGCTTCGAGCGTTCTCAGTCGGGGAGAGATTAGGGGAAACTTGCTGGCCGAGCTAGGATTTGGCAAGCATGAAGACAAGCGGCAGA
This sequence comes from Schistocerca americana, assembly GCF_021461395.2. Taxonomy (NCBI): domain Eukaryota; kingdom Metazoa; phylum Arthropoda; class Insecta; order Orthoptera; family Acrididae; genus Schistocerca; species Schistocerca americana. The sequence goes on along the minus strand of NC_060123.1, from coordinate 629,262,394 downwards.
GACACTGGCCGTGTGTGAGCGAGCATTATCTTGCTGAAAAGTAAAACCAGGATGGCTTGCAATGAAGAGCAACAAAACGGGACGTAAAATATCGTGCATTTACCACTGTTCTGTAAGGGTGGCGCGTATGACAACCGTAGGGGTCCTGCCGTGAAATGAAATGGCACCCCGCACAGTAACTCCTGGTTGTCAGGCTCTATAGCGAGCGACAGTCAGGCTGGTATCCCAACGCTGTCTGTAGCGTCCCCAGACACCTCTTCACTGGGCATCGGGGCTCAGTTCGTAGCGCGACTCATCACTGAAGACAGCTCTACTCCAGTCAATGAGATTCCAGGCCGAATATGCCCGACACCACTGCAAATGGCTTGTTAGTCTACAGAGGTCAGTGGTAGTCGGCGCACGGGGCGCCGTGAGCTCAGCCCCCTTCCTCTGAGCCACCTATTAATGTTTATTTCGGTCAGTGAAGCACGAGTTGTCCGTTGCATCGATGATAATGATGAATCCGAGTCTCTGAGATTGCTCGGACGTCAGATTCTGTCGCCTCTCCAGCTCTACCGCTTCCATCTTGACACTGTGTTCGGCCATCGTTCGCCCATTCCTGCTAACATCGTACAATAGTGGCATCGATCTTATTCAAGTGTCGAGCGATTCGCAGCTTACTCAAACCGACTTCATTGTGTTCAACTACTCGTCCTCTCTCAAATGCTGACATCTGCGTACAGTGTTCACGCGCCTGTTTGCGGTCATACGCTACTGGCCATTAAAATTGCTACACCAAGAAGAAATGCTGATGATAAACGGGTATTCATTGGACAAATATTTTATACTAGAACTGACATGTGATTACATTTTCACGCAGTTTGGCTGCATAGATCGTAAGAAATCAGTACCCAGAACAACCACCTCTGGCCGTAATAACGGCCTTGATACGCCTGGGCATTGAGTCAAACAGAACTTAGATGGCATGTACAGTTACAGCTGCCCATGCAGCTTCAACACGATACCACAGTTCATCAAGAGTAGTGACTGGCGTATTGTGACGAGTCAGTTGCTCAACCACCATTGACCAGACGTTTTCAATTTGTGAGAGATCTGGAGAATGTGCTGGCCAGGGCAGCAGTCGAACATTTTCTGTATCCAGAAAGGCCCGTCCAGGACCTGCAACATGCGGTCGTGCATTATCCTGCTGAAATGTAGGATTTCGCAGGGATCGAATGAAGGGTAGAGCCACGGGTCGTAACACATCTGAAATGTAACGTTCACTGTTCAAAGTGCCGTCAATGCGAACAAGAGGTGACCGAGACGTGTAACCAATGGTACCCCATACCATCACGACGGGTGATACGCCAGTATGGCGATGACGAATACACGCTTCCAATGTGCGTTCACCGCGATGTCGCCAAACACGGATGCGACCATCATGATGCTGTAAACAGAACTTGGATTCATCCGAAAAAATGACGTTTTGCCATTCGTGCACCAAGGTTCGTCTTTGGGTACACCATCGCAGACGCTCCTGTCTGTGATGCAACGTCAAGGGTGACCGCAGCCATGGTCTCCGAGCTGATAGTCCATGCTGCTGCAAACGTCGTCGAACAGTTCGTGCAGATGGTTGTTGTCTTGGAAACGTCCCCATCTGTTAACTCAGGGATCGAGACGTGGCTGCATGATCCGTTACAGTCATGCAGATAAGATTCCTGTCATCTCGACTGCTAGTGATACGAGGCCGTTGGGATCCAGCACGGCGTTCCGTATTACCCTCCTGAACCCAACGATTCCATATTCTGCTAACAGACTTTGGATCTCGACCAACGCGAGCAGCAGTGTCGCGATACGATAAACCACAATCGCGATAAGCTACAATCCGACCTTTATCAAAGTCGGAAACGTGATGGTACGCATTTCTCCTCCTTGCACGAAGCATCGCAACAACGATTCACCAGGCAACGCCGGTCAACTGCTGTTTGTGTATGAGAAATCGGTTGGAAAGTTTCCTCATGTCAACACGTTGTAGGTGTCGCCACCGGCGCCAACCTTGTGTGAATGCTCTGAAAAGCTAATCATTTGCGTATCACAGCATCTTCTTCCTGTCGGTCAAATTTCGCGTCTGTAGCACGTCATCTTCGTGGTGTAGCAATTTTAATGGCCAGTAGTGTAGTTACAGTCCAGCTGAGTACACAGAATGAAATTCTAAAAAGACTTGGTGCCCTGGTAACGACGTGTCCACTGTTTACTATCCGTGCCAGCTGCGTGTGAAATTGCACTGCAGCGTCACACATTCATTCATAGGCCGCGAAACTTTACAATTTTGCATTTTTGGTCGATACTTGTGTGTACATCGGCTGTATAACAAAATCAGTTCAAGGTGACATTCTTCAGACTCCAGCTTTAGATCAGCGTTACAACAATAAAGTTTGATAACATTTCCATGACGATGCAGAATTTGTGACCAAGATCAGCAAGTAGAAATGTAACTGCGAAATATGGAAGCTCAAGTTCTTTTCAGAGTCCTGGAAAAGCGTAAATACCTCAAAAGAGAAAATTTTCGTAGTGGCTAATATCAAAAGAATTTGGCTTTTTTTTAATTGCAACAGATTCTCTCTCTCTCTCTCTCTGTATCTCTTATTCTTTCTCCGCTTATGTGTGCGTTTGTGTTTACTACTACTAGATCAACTGTTCTAAACGCCTTCAGTTCGTCAGTACATTTCGTGCAATATGCTCCACACATTCTTTCGTCTTAAATGAATTCTGGATGCCATTAGCAGGAATCTAAATCACGATTTTGTTCTCTGTGTTGTTTATGCGTCATGAGTGCTGTTCGAATGGAGTCTTCATAAACAGAACATGTGTAATGAGTTTTCTGTATCTTTGCACGATTAATTCAATAACAGTTGTGTAGTCTCAATGGACCACTTCGAAGTTTTTCTAAAATCTGCGAAGGTGCTGCGGTATCAGCCATTTTCTTCACATCCTCCAACTGTTTTTTATTCACTGGAACATCCCTTGAATGCTGACAACGAGAGTTGGGAAGACAAATTTTTTTGAGGCACCAGCAGTCTTTCCGAGCATTTCAGTGACCTGACGACGTTTCTTGTAATAGCCTTTCCACCAATTATCAAAATCCAAGTATGTGGGGATTCTGATTTCATCCTTGAAACTTAGAGAGTGGCTGATTGTGTATTCATACTCTTCTGTCACGTACACGCGGTCATGGACAGGGTGGGACTTTCGCTACTTGATGCAGTGTGTACAGAAAACTATTTACCATATGGTTACGCACCTTTTCAGGAATGATGTTCACAATGTGTGCGGCAGGATTTCCGTTGTTGGTAGTGTAAGTGTCGTGACTTGCCTTTAGGCGCCGGTTGTGTTACGGCGATGAAAGGCCGAAAGACAAGTACTGGTGTACATTAAAGCTGCAGCCAGTCAACATTGGTCCGAACAGTGTGAGCAGGGCTTTACTCGTAAAACTGTTTTATCAGAACAACACCAGTTGTAGTGAGGATGATCTTCGCGAGTATCGACGCATTAAAAGAATATGAAGAGTTACTCTTTCGTTATAAGATTCAGAAGTTCGAATTTACTGGCGGTTTGGGAATTGCTCTTAGGAGAGGCTGACGGGCAGTAGCGCCAGAAACTGTTCAATTGTTCAAGAAGTTACTGTTACCATGGCTGAGAATGCTGCACACTATGTGCGAACTTCAACCAGCGCACGAACTGTATCACGAGAGCTGAACATTCCATGGTCCTCCGCGGTATCTCTAGTGCTGTTCCAGGCTATCGGGGATGCAGATGGCGTCACAGTGAGCAACGTTTGTAACACTGAACGTAAACATGGTACGCAAGAAACAAATGTCATCCTTTCCCGTGGAAGTTAAAATGTGCTTCTTTCAATTGTTTATTTATTATATCTCTTTCGCATACGAATGTTCGCACGAAGTTTCATTGCCCTACGATCACTCGTCTTTCGTGGAGGTCGTCTGAGTAGCGAAAGTTTATTTGTAACCACCGTGTATCTTGAATTTCCTTTATAGTATAAAAATATCTTGTATTGGGAAGAAAAGGAATGGCCACTAAGAGGAATATACACTGAAGAGCCAAAGAAACAGGTACACCTGCCTAACATCGTGTGGTGCCTGTGAGCACGCAGAAGTGCCACAACACGACGTGGCATGGACTCGACTAATGTCTCAAGCAGTGCTGGAGGGAATTGACACCATGAATCCTGCGCTGCTGTGCATAAATGCCTAAGAATTCGAGGGGTGGACATTCTTCTGAACAGCGTGTTGCAAGCCATCCCACATATGCTCAATAATGTTCATGTCTGGGGAGTTTGGTGGCCAGCGGAAGTGTTTAAACTCAGAAGAGTGTTCCTGGAGCCACTCTGAGAAATTCTGGACGTATGGTGTACCGCACTGTCCCCCTGAAATTGGCGAAGTCCGTCAGAATGCACAATGGACATGAATGAATGCAGGTGGTCAGACAGAATGCTTACGTACGTGTCACCTGTCAGATTCATATCTAGACGTGTCAGGGGTCCCATATCACTCCAAATGCGCACGTCCCCCACTATTACAGAACCTCCACCATCTTGAACAGACTCCTGCTGACATACAGGGTCCATCCGCACGATACAATTTGAAAAGAGAGTCGTCAGACCAGGCAAGATGTTTCCAGTCATCAACAGACCATTGCCTGTGATGACGGGCCCAAGCGAGGCGTAAAGCTTTGCGTTAAGGGTACACGAGTGGACCTTCGGCTCCGGAAGCCCATATCGTTGATGTTTCGTTGAATGATTTGCACGCTGATGGCCCAGCATTGAAATCTTCAGCAATTTGCGAAAGGGTTGCACTCCTGTCACGTTGAACGATTCTCTTCAGTCGTCGTTGGTCCCGTTCTTGCAGGATCTGTTTCCGGCCGCAGTGATGTCGGAGTTTTGATATTTTGTCGGATTCCTGATATTCATGGTACACTCTTGAAATGGTCATTGGGGAAAAATCTCCAATTCATAGATGCTGTGTCCCATCGCTCGTACGCCGACTATAACACCACGTTCAAATGCACTTAAACCTTTATAACCTGCCATTGAAGCAGCAGTAACCGATCTAACAGCTGCGCCAGATATTTGTTGCTTGATATAGGCGTTGCCGACCGCAGCACCGGATTCTACCTGTTTACATATCTCTGTATTTTAATACGCATGCGTATACCAGTTGCTGGGGCGATCCAGCGAAATTATCATTTTGAAGTGGGTTTTCTTTGGCGCACTTAAAACTTTACTACCAGTAACCTTCAGAAACTGCCATTGTAGCAGCAGTAACCGATCTAACAGCTGCGCCAGACATTTTTTGTTTAATATAGGTGCTGCCGACCGCAGCATCGGATGCCTCCTGTTTGCATATCTTTTTTTTTATTTTTATTTTTTTAATACGCATCCGTATACCAGTTTCTTTGGCGATCCAGCGTAATTATCATTTTGAAGCGGGTTTTCTTTGGCGCACTTAAAACTTAACTATCCGCGGAACTCCTTGTGAAACATATCGGCGCACAGCAGATTCACAACGAAACAGCAATCCTTGAAAATTGACGATAATGTGAACAAATTCTTTGGTTGGGGGGGGAGGGGGGGAATTAGTATCAAAATCCGAACTCGAATGCTGTCCCACCACGTATCAGTCAATTCAGTACCATTACTTTTGAATGCATTACGGGAACAGCAGTGATCAATGTCTTATAAATAATTACTATTAAAGACAGTCTTGATCACGATTTATTTAACAAGGTGGCCGGTTTCGACCACTACTGTGGTCATCTTCAGACCATTGAGTAGGAACCTCTTTCTGTTGGGGAATCACTAATGATTCTCCAACAGAAAGAGGTTCCTACTCAATGGTCTGAAGATGACCACAGTAGTGGTCGAAACCGGTCACCTTGTTAAATAAATCGTGATCAAGACTGTTTTTAATAGTAATTAATTCAGTACCAGTCTGCACTTGTGAGCGGCAGAAGATGAAATCCGGACCGTTGACCATTTGTTGTGAAATTCCAGTAGTTTCTCTGTTTCACAGTGAAACTAAGATAAACAGAACCCCCCGCCCAACAGAGATCCTGAGTATGCCGTTGAATGCATTGTTATAAGCACACCATTTGTTAAAAGGTATTGCACGACAGCATTCTGATGTCATTTACCAATTTGAGCGGATATTTCACGGTTTGCTGACTAATGTCGCTTCTGCAGTCAGGGCAGATGTCTATGGGCCTATAGCTTCAACACGAGGCACTGGACGCACGATCTCTACAGAAATTTGTTATCTCCAGCTAAGTCCAGTAATGTCATAAAACGTGCAACGAAACATTCCGGACGCACGTGATCACTGCAATCGCCGAATCTCGCGTAGAACGGGAGCTACAAAACATCGCATGCGGCTCACGCACGGAGAACGCTGTTGACGTCACGGCCGGCGTAGCCGCGGACTCGTTGTCGGACTTGCTACTGCGGCTCGTCAAAACTTGCGCTCCACCTAGTGGAAGCGTCGGTTCCGCGTCCCGTGTAGCTTGTTGCGCCCTGTCACAGTACCTGCGGCCGTAAAAGCTGGAGCTGACGCCGCGGTGCGCGTAATGCGCTCGTTGCGGCGGGTGGTCACGTAGCCGGCGCGGGATTGCGCAGCGGCTAATGAAGGCGTCACGCCCGCGGCATGCCGCTCCATGCCTGCGCCGACTGCCAAGTCCCGAGATGCGCCGCGCGCTGGGCTTCGTGGCTCCGTCTCTCTCCTCTCTGAACTCCAGCAAACGTGTCTGCAGAGTGTGCACAAAAACTAAAAGGCGTTAGATTGGTGCACACGTTAAAACAATTTTTGTCCTGCTTGTTGGTATCCGTTAGCTGTGGGTTCATTTATCGATTGTCATTTTTATTTTCAATTCGGTTTTGGTTCAAAATGGTTCAAATGGCTCTGAGCACTATGGGACTTAACATCTATGGTCACCAGTCCCCTAGAACTTAGAACTACTTAAACCTAACTAACCTAAGGACAGCACACAACACCCAGTCATCACGAGGCAGAGAAAATCCCTGACCCCGCCGGGAATCGAACCCGGGAACCCGGGCGTAGGAAGCGAGAACGCTACCGCACGACCACGAGCTGCGGACTCGCTTTTGCTTATTGAGTTTAAATATTGGAGATTGTGAGTTGAGCTCGGGACGCTAGAAGACGGAGTATCAATTATAGAAATCGAAACTTCTCCAACTTAGTCTTCTATTTCAGTTCAGTAGAGGGGTGACAGCAGCGGAAGCAGTCAGATACATGTGCGTTGTATGTAGCGATAATGGCATTGGACAGAGCACGGCAAGAAAAGGGTTTTCTCGTTTTAAAGAGGAAAGTTTTGACATTAGCGATTATCCACGTTCAGAAAGACCTTCGGTGTTTGATGAAGGTCGATTAAACGCATTAATCCACAGTTATTCACGTCATTGTACTCGAGAACTGGCAGATATGATGAACTGTTATAATTCCACTATGGTGGGACATTTGCATGTAATGGGGAAGTCTTAAAATTCGCGTATTATGGATACCGCGTGCTCTAAGACAAAATCACAAAACTCAGCAGGTGGCCATATTTGCATCTCTGCTTGCTCGCCATTAATCGGCTCGTGAACAACGTCGACCATTCCTGTCCTGTACCGTTACTGGTGACGAGAAATGGTGTCTTTAATATGGAGCCGGCCGCTGTGTCCGAGCGGTTCTAGGTGCTTCCGTCCGGAACCGCGCTGTTGGTACGGTCGTAGGTTCGAATCCTGCCTCGGGCATGGATGTGTCTGATGTCCTTGGGTTAGTTAGATTTAAGTAGTTCTAAGTCTAGGGGACTGATGACCTCAGATGTTAAGTCCCATAGTGCTTAGAGCCATTTGAACCATTTTTAATAAGGAAAGAAGCGGAATAATCGAGCCCAAATAAAGCAGCTACTCCCCGTACAAAGAGCTGCGCGCGTCCGCAAAAGATAATGTTATACTTCGGGTGAAACAGCGACTGTGTGACGTATTACGAAATGCTTCCTCGAATTGTAACCATCACAGCTGACATTTATTCAATGGTTCAAATGGCTCTGAGCACTATGGGACTTAACTTCTGTGGTCATCAGTCCCCTAGAACTTAGAACTACTTAAACCTAACTAACCTAAGGACATCACACACATCCATGCCCGAAGCAGGATTCGAACCTGCGACCGTAGCGGTCACGCGGTTCCAGACTGAAGCGCCTTTAACCGCACGGCCACACCGGCCGGCTGACATTTATTGTCAATAGCTGAGACGTTTCGCCGATGCACTCCAAGAACACCGGCCAGGAAGACAGCATGAAGTGATGCTACTCCACGAAAACGCCGGCCCGCAATGTTCTGGACTGATAAAAAACAGCATACGGGAGTTGGATTGTGACGTCATTGCGTACCCACCTTATTCATCTGGTCTTGCGCCCTCTGATTTTCAATTCTTCCGCTCTCTATCGAACGACTTTCAGGAAACTTTCTTTCCGGATGAAAATGCGCTCCGTACATGGCGCGACGAGTTCTTCGCCTCAAAATCACGTCATTTCCACAGTCGCGGAACTGAAGAGTTACCCCAGCGTCGGCAGACTGTTTTGAATAGCCAAAGAGAATATACACTACTGGCCATTAAAATCGCTACACCAAGAAGAAATGCAGATGGTAAACGGGTATTCATTGGACAAATGTATTATACTAGAACTGACATGTGATCACATTTTCACGCAGTTTGGGTGCGTAGATCCTGAGAAATCAGTACCCAGAACAACCACCTCTAGCCGTAATAACGGCGTTGATACGCCTGGGCATTGTCAGAGCTTGAATGGCGTGTACAGGTACAGCTGCTCATGCAACTTCAACACGATACCGCAGTTCATCAAGAGTAGTGACTGGCGTATTGTGACGAGCCAGTTGCTCGGCCACCATTGACCAGACGTTTTCAGTTGGTGAGAGATCTGGAGAATGTGCTGGCCAGGGCAGCTGTCGAACGTTTTCTGTATCCAGAAAGGCCCGTACAGGACCTGCAACATGCGATCCCGCATTATCCTGCTGAAATGTACGGTTTCGCAGGGATCGAATGAAGGGTAGAGCCACGGGTCGTAACACATCTGAAATGTAACGTCCACTGTTCAGATTGCCATCAATGCGAACAAGAGGTGACCGAGACGTGTAACCGATGCCACCCCATACCGTCACGCCGGGTGATACGCCAGTATGGCGATGACGAATACACGCTTCCAATGTGCGTTCACCGCGATGTCGCCAAACACGGATGCGACCATCATGATGCTGTAAACATTATCTGAATTCATCCGAAAAAATGACGTTTTGCCATTCGTGCACCCGGGTTCGTCGTTGAGTACACCATCGCAGGCGCTCCTGTCTGTGATGCAGCATCAAGGGTAACCGCAGCCATGGTCTCCGAGCTGATAGTCCATGCTGCTGCAAACGTCGTCGAACAGTTCGTGCAGATGGTAGTTGTCTTGCAAACGTCCCCGTCTGTTGACTCAGGGATCGAGACGTGGCTGCAACTATGCGGATAAGATGCCTGTCATCTCGACTGCTAGTGATACGAAGCCGTTGGGATCCAGCACGGCGTTCCGTATTACCCTCCTGAACCCACCGATTCCATACTGTGCTAACAATCATTGGATCTCGACCAACGCGAGCAGCAATGTCGCGATACAATAAACCGCAATCGTGATAGGCTACAATCCGACCTTTATCAAAGTCAGAAACGTGATAAACGCATTTGTCCTCCTTAGACGAGGCATCACAACAACGTTTTATCAGGCAACGCCGGTCAACTGCTGTTTGTGTATGAGAAATCGGTTGGAAACTTTCCTGATGTCAGCACGTTGTAGGTGTTGCCACCGGCGCCAACCTTGTGTGAATGCTCTGAAAAGCTAATTTGCATATCACAACATCTTCTTCCTGTCGGTTAAATTTCGCGTCTGTAGCAAGTCATTTTCGTCGTGTAGCAATTTTAATGGCCAGTGGTGTATTATTGATGACTTAAGTCACTGTTAAGTGTATCTGTTGTGTTTATGAAACTTATGAAAAAACACAACTGATTTATGCACCAAACTCATACAAATTTATTTGTGAATACGAATTTGTATCTCATTGCAACATACAGACCAGTTCGAAATGAAAAGAGCAATTACAAATGGCTACAGCAATTTAATGCATAGCAATACATCGGTAAGATTGACAGAGAATGTGAAAGTTCATAATTTAGTTTACTTCGCAAACATCGCGAATGTGATGTCAGCGCATGTGCGATGAAATATAAGTGAAAAGTTACGTGTCATAAGTGAATTAGCGGATCTCGTACAGGAGACACTCTTCGTGTCACAATTTAACTATTGTCATTCTTTCATCGAACAGCAGACAGGATTTCGTCACCGATAGTGTCAAGCACCTCTGACCACCAACTTCAGTCGCAGGTTGCATCGGCATGTGGAAGAAGCAGTATGTTTGTGTAAAAGAAAAAAAAAAATCAAATGCTTCGCGTATTAGCACGAATCATTGAAAGAATTCGACTTCCATTTGAACGTACACCATGGAAAACGATGTATGAAGCCAGTAGCCAGGTACAAATCCCACGAACATTGATTTTTCAAACTGAAGGTGAAAACAAAACCTTACGTAATTAAAATTTTACGGTATTGGAAACAGGAAGACTACCCAAACGTATGTCTTCTGCACGACAATGCTGGAAGCTACCTAGGATGAAACATCAGTGCAACTCTCATAAAATTAATATGTTCTATGCAATGTCCTCACAAAAGTTGTACGGTTCATATTTCATCGTAGAGTCAAGTGTATCAACAAAACTTGAGCCCCGGTGGTGCTACAGCTTGATACAGAGTCCACGGATTACATCTTTGAGCAAGGTGGAACATCCCGGTAGTGTTTCGAACTTTTTTGATTCACCATCTTCCAGAGCGCTGGATGAGTCGTACTGGACACCAGGGCGCTGTGTTCTGCTCTTAGCCACCTAGATCTACGGACCTGGATTTCTATTTGTGGGGTTATTTGCAGAAAACTTCCAGAACTGAAAACAGGCAATTCCATTGCGCTCGTGTCGTTGGATTGGCACACGTTACAGACAATATAGGTAAAATAAGTTATCGTTTATATGTTATTCGTTTGACCAAGGGGATTTATATAGAATACCTATGAAGTACATAAAAAAGTAAACTGTCATAGGCACTCTTTATGATTCTTATCAATGTATCACTGTGCATTAAATAGCTATAGACCGGCCGTAGTGGCCATGCGGTCCTAGGCGCTACAGTCTGGAACCGCGCTACCGCTACGGTCGCAGGTTCGAATTCTGCTTCGGGCATGGATGTGTGTGATGTCCTTAGGTTAGTTAGGTTTAATTATTTCTAAGTTCCAGGGTACTAATAGCCTCAGATGTTAAGTCCCATAGTGCTCAGAGCCAAATAGTTATAGCCAACCTACATTCTACTGTAGTTGTGTTTCCGTGTGTTAACGGAAACGACACCGTTAGAAAAATGAGCACCGAACACGTCGCAAGTTGTTCTTGTTGTGGAAGTCAGTACGACAAACTTCTTTGATGTAGTTCTCCACGCTAGACCATCCTGTGCAGAACTGTTCATTTCTGCATAACTACTGCAACCCACAGCAGTTTCAGTCTGCTTATTGTATTCGAGCCTTGGGGAACCTCAACTATTTTTATCCCCGCTCTTCCCTCCTCTGTGAAATCATCTGCACCCTCATGGATCGAAGTGTATCCTATAAATCCAGTCCCCCTTTTAGTAAACAAGTCCCATAAATTTCTTTTCTCCAATTTCGATACACTTAGATACCAGATTCACCCATGTTGTGTTAGCATTTATGGATAGCATCACATTTCAAAACTTCTATTCTCAACGTGTTTTGTTTGCACATTTCATTATGATATCTGCAGTACATTATTTTTCATTATTAATGTGGTTGCGGATGATACGGCTTTGTGTAAATAATAATGAATGATCTGCTTGTATGGTAATATATAAAAGACAGTGTCTTGACTGACAAACTCATCATCGCCCAGTTCAAACTGCTGAGGATAGGAACTTGAAATTTTAGCGATGTTACTGATCTTATGCTGTAAGCGTCATTTAGAAGGGATTTTTCGAAATTCCACCCCTAAGGGGGTGAAATGTGGGTGAAAGGTTTTTTTTATGAAAATATATCGCTAGAAAAGGTAATTTTGAAGCTAGACCTACGAAAATTGGTGCTGGTTTCTCGGTCAGAATTAAAGAAAAACGTGTTTCAGCTATTTTAGAAATTTAACCCCTATGTCGTGAAATAGTGGGTGAAACTTTTTTTGAAAATAAATCACTATTAGAGAACTACTAAAGTATTTTTAAAGCTTCACCTATGAAATTTGGTATTTGACTTATCTTCTTCTTCTTCTTCTTCTGCTTTTACGGCCTCATTGGACCACTTCAGTCAATCATTTCTGGTCCTCTTCTTTGGTATTTTCCCCTTCCGAGTGGCCCAGTACTCTTCATTCGTTCCGATGCTTTTCGTCGTTCCTTATCTGTAAATACCCTTTTCATTGTATGTCGTTTGTCAATTTTTGGTTTCGCAATGTAGTTTATTTGTCCTGTCTTGAGTTTTGGTCGTCTGTCCGTTTTGGGTATTTTCAGATGCTCCGACTCATCCAAGTTATCTTTCAGGTGACTGCCCACCGTATCCGAGTGCAGTCTTCCTTGGTTATTGCCAAGCGGTGGATTATTCCTTGAAAGATTTCCTTCCATGTTTGACTTTCAAAGGTAGTCAACCTTGTATGGAGCAAGCTCCGAGTTACAACTTCGGTTGTTAGCCGTAGAGGTTGTTTAGTGTTTGGTCCGCGAGAGCTATTTTATTTCGCTCAAGTCCGCCGGTAAACCGGTGAGGACCCCCCTATCCGCCACCTGGGACGCGCCACGTCGGAGTATCACCTCTCCGCCTGCTACGACACCGTAGTAGGTTCGTGGAATTTGACTTATCATAAAGAAATAAAAAATATATTTTTCTTTGTTTTTGGAAATTCATCACCGAAGAGGGGAAATAGGGGATGATATGCGAAAATATTTAATTATGAAAACATTGTTAAAGCTAAATCTATGAAAATTTGTATTTGGCTTCCCTGCTAGAAATAAAAATATAAGTGTTTCTCTGTTTTTGGAAATTCAGCCCGTAAGGCATGAAATGGAGGATGAAAATTTTTAAGATAGTATTTCGTTTCAGTAAAAGAATTTTAAGATCAGTTATTAGAATTGATATTTCACTTTTCGATTAGATATAAAAAAATATGTGTTATGTGTTGAAAGTTTCTACAGGCATATCACCACAAGAACGCAAAAGGCATGATTAGCAAAAACCTTTCACTCCAGTGACCAGAATCGCTTATTGGTCAGAACTACATTCGGAAAAAACCATGCTTCCATGATCTTAATTAGGGTGAAAAGTTTAGAAGGTATCACAGTCTGTAAACGACACAAAAATTTGGTAGTCTACTCGAGCGGAGCACCGGCCCTAAGCTAATATGATCATATACAACGTATCCAAGAAGTTGCTATGTAAACATATTACGTCGATACTTCAAATGAAAAGTCTGGAATATAAAAAAAGATCAGAGAAACTGAAGTAGTGGTGTTTGATATCAAAAAGAAAATTATGAAAAAAGTCGTTGACTTATACTCCTCTGAAGGACCCAGGAAATAAACACGTTTTCAAATTTGATGCCAATTTGTTTATGATGCTCAATATCTAATAAAGATTAATAAATTTATTGCATCATTTTAATGTCTTCTTTTGTCGACTGACATCATTAAGGTTTAAATAAAGGAGCAAAATTTTGGGTTGTTTGTGTAGACTGGATCCCCGGCCTAACATTCCACTAACTGAATGTGGTGGAAACCACCTAAAAAATCCTGAAATTGATTTGTAGAACCAACGATTAACGGCGGAGGACTGATCCAAGGCAATTTTCGCCTCCTCAATGCCGTGCTAACTAGATTAAAGAATTTGTAACTCCACGACTGCATACTGTATCTAATTCCCTCCTATCCATCATCCTGCTGTCATCCTCGCATCTTCCTGTGGAGGCTGCAGTTGTCGTGGAACTACTCCTGGAAACGCGTCGGAGTTACCGAAGCAGGCGACTGAGCGAATGGTACGCAGTAGGGGAGGTATCAGAGGCAGGGATCAGACGCACTCTCGCCCCCCGCGCGGGTGGTTGCCTACTTCATAGGCGGCGGCGCTATCTGAGAGCCAGTGGGACGCTGTCTTTGTGGCTGGCTGCTCTGCTCCCAGACAGCGCAGTAGCACAGGCGGAATGGCATGTCAGGCGGCTGCTCTATCCACTGTTTGACCGTGGGCAGGCGGCGTTGTTGCCGGTCGACGCAGCGCCCACGACCGTTTGACACCAGACGCTCTGAAGCAAAGATACACAAGCAGAGTTTTTTGAAACACTTCTTCGAATGCACTGCAGTTGGCTCCTAACGCTTTTTGGTCTGTTGTCGATTTTTTAACCCCGACTTATTTGTTCGGGGCCGGATTTACAGATGGCTTTGCCCCAGACCCACGTTCTCCACAGAATGGGAATCGAACAGATGAATTCAGCTCGAATCACGTTTCTGTTAATTTATTTATTTACACGTCAAGTTCCGTAGGACCAAATTGAGGAGCAAATCCCCAAGATCATGGAACGTCAGTACATGAAATTACAACATAAAAATAGTAACAGATAAAAATAAATGCTTGTGAACCCGAAAAAAGTCAGTTCATAAGTTTAAGTAAACGCAATCAGCAATGCAACAAAAATCAGCTTAATTTTTCAAGGAACTCCTCGACAGAATTGAAGGAGTGACCCATGGGGAAACTCTTCAGTTTCGATTTGAAAGTGCGTGGATTATTGCTAAGATTTTTGAATTCGAGTGGTAGCTTATTGAAAAGAGATGCAGCAGTATACTGCACACCGTTCTTTATAGACAGTGCGTTTAATTTTGGAGATTTGTCTGCGTTCTAGAGTATTTTTTGTATTCCTGGTATGTTTCTGTGTAAATGGCTGTACCACTCACAGTACAGAGCTAAGTGTTCCGGAGATCTGTATTCCCCACATTGGCACTCGCCGCTGTCCGCAATTGGAACATGCTGAAAATGCGCTGGATAAGGGCCGTGCCCAGTTAGGAAGTGAACCTGCCACTGCTCGGATTGGAATGTTTCGTTCGTAACCGCTTCCTGATGTCGGGGAAATAGGTAAGCAGCCTACGAGCATGATCACTTTGGACCCACTATCATTGCTAGTTGTCCATCCGCCAGAAGTTTAATTGCCTTTTCTGCTCGATGTGTTGTTGTTGTTGTTGTGGTCTTCATTCCAGAGACTGGTTTGATGCAGCTCTCCATACTACTCTAACCTGCGCAACCCTTTTCATCTCCGATTAACTACTGCAATCCACATCCATCTGAGTGTGCTTAGTATATTCATCTCTTGGTCTCCCGCTACCATTTTTACCCTCCACGCTTCCCTCCAGTACTAAATTGGTGATCTCTTGATGCCTCAGAACGTGTCCAACCAACCGATCTCTTCTTCTAGTCAAGTTGTGCCACAAATTCCTCTTATTGTCAATTCTATTCAGTACCTCCTCATTAGTGACGTGATCTACCTATCTAATCTTCAGCATTCTTCTGTAGCACCACATTTCGAAAGCTTCTATTCTCTTCTTGCGTAAACTATTTATCGCCCATGTTTCGCTTCCAGACATGGCTAAACTCCATACAAATACTTTCAGAAAGGACTTCCTGACTCTTTATTATGTACTCGATGCTAACAAATTTCTCTTATTCAGATACATTTTTCTTGCCATTGCGAGTCTGCAGTTTATATCCTCCGTGCTTCGACCATCATCATTTATTTTGCTTCCCAAATAGCTTTGTTGATGTTCATGTTATATCCTCCCTTCAAGATACTGTCCATTCCGTTCAACTGCTCTTCTAAGTCCTTTGCTTTTTCTGACAAAAGTGCAATGTCAACGGCAAACAAAGTTTTTATTTCTTCTCAATGGACTTTTCTTCCATTCAATATTGTCAAAAGCTTCCTCTAGGTCTACAAATGCTAGAAACGCAGGTTTTCCTTTCCTTAACCTATCTTCTAAGATAAGCCGTAGGGTCAATATTGCCTCGCGTGTTCCAACATTTCTACGGAGTCCAAAGTGATCTTCCCCGAGGTCGGCCTCTACCAGTTTTTCCATTCGTCTGTAAGGAATTCGTGTTAGTATTTTGCAACCGTGACTTATTAAACTGATAGTTCGGTAATTTTCACACCTATCAATCCCTGCTTTCTTTGGGATAGGAATTATTATAGTATTCTTGAATTCTGGAGGTATTTGGTCTGTCTCATACATCTAGCCTACCAAATGGAAGAGTTCTGTCGTGGCTGGCTTACCTAACGCTATCAGTGGTTCTAATGGAAAGTTGTCTACTCCCGGAGCCTTGTTTCTACTTAGGTCTTTCAGTTCTCTGTCAAACTCTTCACGCAGAATCATATCTCCCATCTCTTCTTCAGTTTCGCCCTCTTTCATTTCCATAATATTGCCCTCAAGTACATTACGCTTGTATAGACCCTCTTTGCTTTCCCTTCTTTGCTGAAGACTGGTTTTCCATTTGAGCTCTTGATATTGATACAGGTGATTCTCTTTCTCCAAAGCTCGCTTCAGTTTTACTGCAGGCAGTATCTATCTTACTCCTAGTGAAGTATGCTTCTACATCCTTACATTTATCCTCTAGGCATCCCTGATTAGCCATTTTGCATTTTCTGTCGATCTCATTTTTGAGACGTTTGTATTCTCTTTTCATCAATTACATTCAATATCTCTTCTGTTACACAAGGATTTCTACTAGCCCACGTGTTTTTACGTGTTTGATCCTGTGCTGCCTTCACTATTTCACCTCTCAAAGCTACCCATTCTTTTTCTACTGTATTTCTTTCCCCTGTTCTTGTCAATCGTTCCCTAATGCCCTCTCTGATACTCTGTACAACCTCTGGTTCTTTCAGTTTAACCATCTCCTTAAATGTCTATCTTTTTGCAGTTTCTTCAGTTTTAAGGGTTCGATATTTCTCCTATAATTTCTCTGACAGTATCGGATCTTCCCATCTTCGATCAGTGGGATGCAGCTCCTTATTTGATGGTTA
The DNA here is from genome assembly GCF_021461395.2 of Schistocerca americana. Taxonomy (NCBI): domain Eukaryota; kingdom Metazoa; phylum Arthropoda; class Insecta; order Orthoptera; family Acrididae; genus Schistocerca; species Schistocerca americana. Next base: position 629,245,157 of record NC_060123.1, on the reverse strand, counting down.
TATCTGTTGGAACGACTTCAGCCGGCTAGGGTAACCGTGCGGTTCTAGGCGCTACAGCCTGGAACCGCACGACCGCTACGGTCGCAGGTTCGAATCCTGCCTCGGGCATGGATGTTTGTGATATCCTTAGGTTAGTTAGGTTTAAGTAGTTCTAAGTTCTAGGGGACTGATGAACTCAGAAGTTAAGTCCCATAGTGCTCAGAGCCATTTGAACGATTTGAAAGACTTCAAACACCACACACAGTGGCTCTACTGAGGTGGTACTGAATGCCCCTGACAGCAAGTTCGCACTATATGAAGGTGGCGGAGTCTGGCAGTGCTTTCGACCTCCTGACGGCTGAGCTTACATCGGCAGCGCTTTCGAGGAGTAAATACAGAAGTGGCTGCTGGCAGCGAAAAACACACGGAAACGCTAATGCTTTTTAAAGTATATCCGTGACGCCGCCGGGGCTTTCAAAGCCGAATAAATGGAAGTCCGTTGGAATATTAAAGAGGCCGGGAAATTCGAGTAGCTGCGGAGGACGCTAATACCGGTGCCGGCTAATGAAGCGGCAGGCTGACGTACGGCCATTACGCGCCGCTGCGAGACGCTCGGAAACAAGACGGGGCGGCCTGTAATGGCGCTTCTTCAGCGACGCTGGCTGCGCGGGCCCGCGAACTCGTCCCAGGGCGCGGGGCGACCGGCCCACAGATGCGGCTGATTGCCCTTTGATGAATGATTGCCGCAATTACGCGCCCCCTACCGCGTTAACCGCCGCTCTGAATAGCCCGGGCCTCCCGCCGGCAGGTACACTGTTTACATGCTGCCGACCCCCGTCCGCAAACAAGCTATTCAACCCGCTTCCCGCCACAGATGGAGCCTCAACTTTTTCGGTGGACCCTTGTAGGCAGAATGGCCTAAATTATATGTTGCTCCCGCCCTGTCAGTTCCTGCCTGTCGTCCTGGAAGAGCGGCGGAATTAGACCTGTGTGCTGAGAAATGCCTCACCCTGTTCGGCGTGTGACTGTAAAAGAACACAGGCCACTCATACTTACAGAAAATGATGTAAGAATTGCAGACGTTTGTCGCTGACCTCGTTCTATTGTCCTCTGTATTTATACGTACGCAGATACACACTCCGCAAGCCACGTTGTGAAGTGCACCAGCGGGTACTTTTAGTAACAATTTATAAGCAATTAAAATCACCCCAAAGAGGAAAGGCCGCTGGACCTGGTGGGATACCAGTTCGATTTTACACAGAGTACGCGAAGGAACTTGCCCCCCTTCTTGCAGCGGTGTACCGTAGGTTTCTAGAAGAGCGTAGCGTTCCAAAGGATTGGAAAAGGGCACAGGTCATCCCAGTTTTCAAGAAGGGTCGTCGAACAGATGTGCAGAACTATAGACCTATATCTCTAACGTCGATCAGTTGTAGAATTTTAGAACACGTATTATGTTCGAATGTAATGACTTTTCTGGAGACTAGAAATCTACTCCATAGGAATCAGCACGGGTTTCGAAAAAGACGATCGTGTGAAACCCAGCTCGCGCTATTCGTCCACGAGACTCAGAGGGCCATAGACACGGGTTCCCGGGTAGATGCCGTGTTTCTTGACTTCCGCAAGGCGTTCGATACAGTTCCCCACATTCGTTTAATGAACAAAGTAAGAGCATATAGACTATCAGACCAATTGTGTGATTGGATTGAAGAGTTCCTAGATAACAGAACGCAGCATGTCATTCTCAATGGAGAGAAGTCTTCCGAAGTAAGAGTGGTTTCAGGTGTGCCGCAGGGGAGTGTCGTGGGACCGTTGCTATTCACAATATACATAAATGACCTTGTGGATGACATTGGAAGTTCACTGAGGCTTTTTGCGGATGATGCTGTGGTGTATCGAGAGGTTGTAACAATGGAAAATTGTACTGAAATGCAGGAGGATCTGCAGCGAATTGACGAATGGTGCAGGGAATGGCAATTGAATCTCAATGTAGACACGTGTAATGTGCTGCGAATACATAGAAAGAACGATCCCATATCATTTAGCTACAATATAGCTGGTCAGCAACTGCAAGCAGTTAATTCCATAAATTATCTGGGAGTACGCATTAGGAGTGATTTAAAATGGAATGATCATATAAAGTTGATCGTCGGTAAAGCAGATGCCAGACTGAGATTCATTGGAAGAATCCTAAGGAAATGCAATCCGAAAACAAAGAAAGTAGGTTACAGTACGCTTGAACGCCCACTGCTTGAATAATGCTCAGCAGTGTGGGATCCGTACCAGATATGTTTGATAGAAGAGATAGAGAAGATCCAAAGGAGAGCAGCGCGCTTTGTTACAGGATCATTTAGTAATCGCGAAAGCGTTACAGAGATGATAGATAAACTCCAGTGGAAGACTCTGCAGGAGCGACGCTCAGTAGCTCGGTAAGGGCTTTTGTTAACGTTTCGAGAACATACCTTCACCGAAGAGTCAAGCAGTATATTGCTCCCTCCTACGTATATCTCACGAAGAGACCATAAGGATAAAATCAGAGAGATTAGAGCCCACACAGAAGCATACCGACAATCCTTCTTTCCACGAACAATACGAGCCGGCCGAAGTGGCCGTGCGGTTAAAGGCGCTGCAGTCTGGATCCGCAAGACCGCTACGGCCGCAGGTTCGAATCCTGCCTCGGGCATGGATGTTTGTGATCTCCTTAGGTTAGTTAGGTTTAACTAGTTCTAAGTTCTAGGGGACTAATGACCTCAGCAGTTGAGTCCCATAGTGCTCAGAGCCATTTTTTTGAACAATACGAGAATGGAATAGAAGGGAGAACCGATAGAAGTACTCAAGGGACCTTCCGCCACACACCGTCAGGTGGCTTGCGGAGTATGGTTGTAGATGTAGATGTAGTAACATTAGCTTATTTCTTTCCCACTTCCTTGTTCCGTTCGCAAATGGCGCGTGTGAAGAAGGATTGTCGGTAAACCACCGTATTACTTCTTATTTCTCGGACTTTCTCGTTTTGATCATCACACGAGACGTATTTGGGATGAAGTAATACACTGAGGTAACTAAAGTCATCGGATAGCAATTTGCACATACACAGATACTGCGTATCGAGCATTTAACGTATAAAAGGGCAATGGACTGGCGGAGCTGTCATTTATACTCAAGTGATTCTTGTGAAAAGGTTTCCGACGTGATTATGGCCGCACGATGGGAATCAATAGTCTTTGAACGCGAAATGGTAGTTGGAGCTAGACATTTGGGAGATTCCATTTCGAAAATCGTTAGGAAATGCTTAATGGCCGAGAGAAGCGGTGTTTGCTTAGAGTTGTCACTTCTGACAGACAAGCAACACTGCGTAAAACAGGCACAGATATCAGTGTGGATGTACGATAATCCTATCCGTTAGAATTGTGCGGCGAAATCTGGCGTTCATGGGCTATGGCAGTAGACGATCGACGCGAGTGCCTCTACTAACAACACATCACCTGCAGCGCGTCTCCTGGGCTCGTGACCATGTCGGTTGGACCCTCGACTGCTGGAAAACGACGACCTGGTCAGATGGGTCCCGGTTCCAGTTGGTAAGAGCTGGTGGTAGGGTTGGAATGTAGCTCAGACCCCACGAAGCCGTGGACCCGAGTCGTCAACAGGGCACTGTGCAAACTGTGCTCCATAATGGTGTCCGCTGTGTTTACATGGAACGGGCTGTGTCCTCTGGTCCAACTAAACCGACCACTGATTAGAAATGGTTACGTCAGGCTAACTGGAGATCATTTGCGGCCACTGTGAACTTCATGTTCATAAATAACGATGGCATTTTTATGGATGACAATGCGCCATGTCACCGGGCTACAGTTGTCCGCGGTTGGTTTGAAGAACATTCCGGACAATTCTAGTTAATGATTTGCCCACCCAGGTCGCCCGACATGGATCCTATCGAACGTTTATAGGACATAATTGAGAGGTCAGTTGATGTGCTGAATCCTTCACTCGCAACACTTCGCAATTATGGACAGTCGCAGAGGCATCATAGTTCAGTATTTATGCAGCGAAGTTCCAACGACTTGTTGAGTCCATGCATCGTCGAGTTCCTCACTACGGTGGCAAAAGGACGTCCGACACGATATTGGGAGGTATTTTATGCCTTTTTGTCACTTCAGTGTATATTTCTTCATGACCCATCTACTGAGTAAGATATTTCGTCACATTTTAAAAACTGTTGGTCTCCTGTAGCGGGAAGAGTGGGAAACATTATTGGAATTTGTTTCGCTGTGGTGGAAGGAGTGGGAATCCGCTGTTGTGTACTGCCATTTATAGGATGTGCCCTGACTGGAAGTTGTCGGCGAGTGGGGTACGGCTTCCTGTATTCCTCGGGCAGAGTGGATTTCCTTGCACGACAGGAGGTCATTAATGTCAACGGTTCCTATTTCGTGTCGTGTCGTAAAGTCATGCTCAGCAGAGGAATCATGAAGCAATATAATGGACAGAATACAATGAAGCACACCACGAGATCCAACAGAAGGCCACTTCAATCGTAATGGTTAGGTCGTTTTTTTTTTTCAGTTATAATTCTTTTACGTCACGACGCCGCAATGTATTCAGGAAACTTTAAGGTCAGCTGTCTCTGCCCGCAGAGGTCTGCGCAATTGTATGGGGTGGTCAGGAACAGTCTGGAAAGATTGTAAGGATGTTGCACAACCTTCTTCGTTTTCCTAAAACCGAACAAAAGAGCGGTACAAAAAATTGGACCTGGGAGCGTAGTAACGGTCGAACGCGAATCATCTACGGCATGAGATTAACTGACACTAATAGTATCTACGATATTGCGGTGCCTGTGTTATTCCGAATCACAATGCAACGTTCCTTCTGATACAGACATTGCAATGTCGTATTTATGCGCAGACGCCGATAAGCGACTTTCAAGTAAAACGTCTCCCCCGTACGTGAATATACGTAATAGATCTACGAGTCCAGGTTGTAGACACATGGTTGACGGTATGTGGAAGTTTGGGTCCGGCCGTGAGTCGTGCTCGGATAGCCAAATGGAAGGGGGAAAAAAAAAAGCTACCGCTCGCGATAAGGGTGGAATCCGGGTTCGAGTCCAGGCCCAGCACAAACTTTTATTGTCCTCATTCCATGACACACTTAATGGTTGCCCATATTGGCAACTGCGAATACGTTTCATATACCTAATTGTATTTGGCATGCTCTTGAACTTGCGCCTGCAAAGGCTTTACCGGCTAACTCCTAATTAACTCGAAAACGACGCAACATACATACAATTTTTTTCTTAACAATTACTTCTCAGCGCAACCTATCCTGCTACACCTTTACCTGCAAGCCTTACAAGTTCCTGACCACCCTGTGCAGCTTCCTTTGTTCATATACATCTTGCGGACAATACAGGCAGATGAACACACAGGTTCTGTCTTCTTAGATTTCAGAAAGGGGCTAGACACTACACCACATCATCAAGTACTAACCAGCATACAATCATACGGAGAGCCTTCGCTAATATGTGATTGTCTCGATGAATGTCTGGACGGCAAATGTCCTGCAGAAACGAAAGCAACGCCGAGTAAGCCGAAGGAAAGGTAATAGGATCTCTGATGTTCTCAATTCTCGTAAACGGTTTGTCAGATCAGACCAGATTGTATGCTGACAATACTATTGTCTACAGGAAAGTATCTTCATTGAACAATCGTAAGAAATTAGAGAGAGGCTTTGACGAAATTTCCGCTTGGTGCAAGGAATGTGAGTAAATGTAGTATAATGCCAGTAACAAAGAAGGAAGGTGGGGAGATAAGAGTCTAATGTCCAACGACAACGATGTCACAGGACAGTTTTTCCCAATCCTGCCCCGTAACCTAATTAGTAAACCTTTAAAATCAGACTACTAAATCAATTCAAATTTTGAAAGTACAAATGTAACTGAAAAAGCACCGAAGATTGCGAATCTGATCAGTATTTTGACATTACGGTTCTGTTCGATGAAGAATATGAAAAATTTTCTCCTGTAAACTGTGTCCGCTGGCTAACTGTGGTGGAGTGAGAACGACAGGGGTACACCTGCAAGCGTGTCGTAAAACTGTAAGGCAAAGTCATGTGCAGGTACACACCGAACGGACGGGCGCTATCAGAGATCGTGTCCCACATTCCGATAGTATCATGTTTTACAATCTAAACATGCGGTAGACGGCAGCTAACCTCCATGAAAAGGAAGCGTTTCCGTCACGGTGAATACTACGCGAGACATCGGGAACAGCTGCATAAAAGCATGCTGGAGGACGCCAGGTTTGTGAGAGAAGACATTAAGGAAAAACAGACACCAGTAGAAAAGAATTAGAAATGGAAAAGTTTGAAGGTTATAGTGAACAAATTGTTGGAACGTCCACAAGATGTAGCACCCTCTGAGTATTACTTATTGCACCCACATCGAAAGAAATATGTGGCTTGAAAGCATGTAAGAGCAATGAAGAAGTTATGGAAACTGTAGATGAGTATCTTATAAATATTCGTGCCAGACTGCAGTGCCAGAGGTCGGAGATTGGATCCTTCAGTCAGTTCTGAGCCTTTTTTTTATTCACTTATCATTTCTTTCACCTCAGGCAGTGTTACTTACAGCGAAAATGCCAAGATGCACGTTGATGTGGAGACCGCATAAAACTGTTGGTCGCCTTATAACTCCATGGGTAAGGCAATTAATGAGCTGGAGGAAGTTAAGCACCTTGATGCTCATACCAACCTTCAAGTTGGTGGTAGCTGCATCATTTGTAAATGCTGTGGTTGCTCGGCGGATTGTAAATGAGACCACGTCCCTGTTTCCCTATCAGCAGATAAAAAAGTCCCAGCCGCTAATCTTCTGTTCCCTGGTCTGTGGATACCGCAGTCTTCGTCACCTACTACATTACCTAGGTAATGTCTTCTTCTACACTGGAGTGATCTCTGTTTTGAAACTACGTAAATAATGTAGAGCACAAGAAGTAACAAGCAGTGAGCCGATGTTAAAAAATGAATTCTCGTTAAAAACACGTAAATGCGAGGCAGTCTTGTCACTAAGAATGGGATTTAGCCAACCCCAAATCTGGACTAAACGACGATCCGCCGACTCGCTGTGCGAATCTCAGCTTGCCCTTTTCTCACATGACGTACTGAGAACTATGGATGAAGAGTAAAAGGCAGATTCCATTGTACTAGATTTCCAGAAATCATTTTACTCGGTGCCCCACTGCACGCTGTTGACGAAGGTACGAGCATAAGGAATAAGTTTGTTGATATGTGAGTGGCTCGAAGACTTCTTAAATAATAGAACCCAGTACGTTGTCCTCGGTTGCGAGTGTTCACCGGAGACAGAGGGTCTCAGCGACGTTTGGTATTAAAGAAATGTAAAACATCATCTTACCAACGACAGCTTGCAGTTCTGACACACTTGTGCGGAACGGAAAGTCGCGAATGGTAGCTAAATGCGACTGTGACGGGTAAAAGCTGCGCTTGTTGATCACACGAACGAGGTACTCAATTACGGTGGTGAAAATGAACACTGAATAATTGCCTTTTAACGTCGCTTTGAAATCTGTACCAAATCTCAGCTCACCCGATTGTATATACATAAATGATTTGGCGGGCAGGGTGGACAGCAATCTGCAGTTGTTTACTGATGACGTCGTGGTGTACGGTAAGATGCCGAAGTTGAGTGACTGTAGGAAGATGCGACTTAGACAAAATTTCCAGTTGGTGTAATGAATGGCAGCTAGCCCTAAATTGGAAAAATATAAGTTAATGCGGATGAGTAGGAAGAACAAACCTGTAATGTTTGGATACAGTATTACTAGTGTCCTGCTTGACACAGTCAAGTCGTTACACTATCTGAGCGTAGCGTTGCAAAACGATTTGAGGTGGGACGAGCATGTGTAAACTGTGGTAGGGAAGGCGAATGGTCGACTTCGATTTATCGGGAAAATTATGGAAAAGAGTGATTCACTTGTAAAGGAGACTGCATATAGGACGCTGGTGCGACCTGTTCTTGAGTATTGCTCGAGTGTTTGGGATCCGTATCAGGTCGAATCGAAGGAAGACACTGAAGCAATTCAGAGGCGGGCGGCTAAATATATTAGCGGTAGGTTCGAATAACACGTAAGTGTTACGGAAATGCTTCGGCAGGGCTAATGGGATTCCCAGGAGGGAAGGAGACGTTCTTTTCGAGAAACACTATTGAGAAAATTTAGAGAACAGGCATATGAAGCTGACCGCGAAACGACACCAGTGATCAGCAAATTAACAAAAAACAATAACATGACATAAAAATTCAATAATTTAAGAAAATTACATCATATGACTATGAGCTTAAGGTATTTCGGTAATTAACAGATTACCAAACAGGTAAAGGGGCATGTTCCATAATTAAATCTTCCGTAATTACACTACTAAATTTTTCGGTACCCAAGTTGCAATTAACGCAACATGAATTAAATCATTTAAGTGATAATGTTACTTTAAAATAATAATAAAATGATTTCATACAGCAGAGGACCAAGAATGGCCCGATCAGTACTCCCCTGTGAAGCAGTTCACACAAATGGTACTCCACGACTCCGAGCACACAGCCCCATACAAAATGCAACACTACCACAGCGACCCGGCGTACTACCAGAACGCCCAGGCAGTAAAACAAAATCGTACTAAGCCAAAATAAGGACCGACCTTTAAAATAACGGGACCTAGCCCGGGCCGGACAACAGACCAAATCCCGGGAATTCCATAAGAAACCTCAGCCAACTTAATACCAAAACAACAATTTATGAACGCTATGCAAAACACAAGACGTCTCAGTTCAGAGGTTTCCGTTTAGTCGCGAAGGTTGCTCTGACCCGCCTGCTGAGGTGCCAAGCGTCGTACGGAGTGCCGAATCAAGCTTAACCTTCGTTGACGGAAAGCGGAAACACCACAAGACAAAATAAACTCCAATCTAGCTGCGCAAGGCAAACTCTAAGGAGTGCCACTCGAATACTATGCACTTGAAGATCATACATAAAGCACGCAGATTAACGTGTCGCTGAACGACGCACTTCCATCACCAGCGTCTAGTAGAGTACGGAGAGCAACGTACCCCATCGACATACATCCATGGGACGGTAAACGAGGATAGCAATCCCAGCGACGGAGAGACAGGAGGACGAAATGACATCCCGCCGCACATAGAAGGTATTTCAAACTCAGGCTCGACAAACTACAACAGGCGAAATTTTGCTCCCCTTACGAATCAAGTTAAACGGCATACCACGCCGCTGTCCACACTATTAACCGTAAAATGACGGTCCGGTCTTCTCATCGGTGTGCGGACATTTGCCACGGCGGACATTTGCCACGATTTTACCTGCTCCAAAGGGTTGGGTCCCTTGTCTCCCCCTCCTCCTGCTCCTCCTCCTCTTCCTCCACGCTCGCCGCCCGACCCGCAGTAAAGATACTTACTAAGCCTTTCCGCTGATTTTCTTAACATAGGGCCAGAATCTCTATGGATTTTTCGCCACATTTCTAGAGAGAGTTTCGTTGTGGAAACTATTAAATGCATCTCGCATTGAAATCCACACCAAATTGCGAGCCACAGTAAAACTTCGCCAATCTTGGAGATTTTGCGTTCGTCTAAATTATACGTGTCTTTTCGGTGCTCCTGCAGCAGTTTTCTGTCGTGTTTTGTGTACCATGGGGGATCAGTTCCGTCTGATATTAATTTATTTGGTATGAATCTCTTGAGTGCTGTTGATACTATTTCTTTGAACTTAAGCCACATATGCTCTTTACTTACATAGTTTGGAGGAATTGGAGGCTGTCTCTTAGAAAGACGTCAACCGAATTTTTAGTCGCTTTTATAAATATGTATATGTCGCGTTTAGTTTTGGTGAATTTCTTTGTCACGGAATTGAGTCTCGCTACGACTGTGTGTTCACTAATTCCTGTACCCGTCGTGATGCTCAGGATTATTTGTGGCTAAGAGGTCAAGTGTGTTTTCGTAACCATTTACAATTTGAATGGCCTCGTGAACTAATTGCTGAAAATAATTTTATAAAAAGCATTTAGAACAATTATGGAAGTTTTTTCTATCTCCAGTATGGTCTGAAAATGTATTTTTGTCAACATACGGTAGGTAGATTGAAGTCACTGCCAACTACGAGTATAATTGTATGAGCAGCGTACCTATTTGCGATGTGACTCGAGTTTTTTTTGAAATGTTCAGCAACTGTTTCATCTGAGACCGGGGGTCGGTAAAAAGTGCCAGTTATTAATTTATTCCGGTTGTCGAATATAACCTTCGTCCATACTAAGTCACAGGAACTATCTGCTTCAATGTCGCTTCTGAGCTGGAACACACATTACATTATTTTTCCTTAAGTTGTGGTTCTTGTTTCTGTTATAGTGGAGATCATTACAATTACGGCTTTTCCCTCCAAAACCTAGGATGCTTTCTCTGTGACCCTGTTAATACCAGAGCTAAACAATGTAGAACAACAACGTACGTTACAAACATAGCATTCTGTATTACTTCATTTCCTTATTTCTAACATTTTAAAATTGTACGCCGACTTTAGATGACATGTCAATCATAGATGTTCTTATCTCTGTTTATGAATTTACTTTCAGTCATGTTTTGAACATTGTCCCGATACACTGTATTAACTAATGTTTCGCCGCAAGAGATATCGGATTGTAGAGAGTAAATTAATATGGAGTATGTCGTTCTTCTTTTCGAAACATTCACATACCCATTTCTTCTTTCCTTTTTGTCTTTTGGGCATGCAATTGTAGTAATTAAAGTAGGCACAAATGCAGCGATCAAAAAGAAATGATTAGCGTACATTCGCATTCTCTTTATAGCGTTCCTTTCTTGTTGCTCCCATCGCGATGGACCGTTTCTATCGCAATCAGTAAGCGTGAAAGGAAGCTACCGTACAGACAGAGGGATCTATATTTATACTTGGCAGAACTAATTGCATACTGACATAATCGTCGGTATTGCTTTCGTTTCCCAAAAGTCATAAATATTTCAGACGCTCTGTATTTGGCCAAGATGTCGAAGAAGAAGGTCCCTTACGTACTGATTGTATCGAGTAAGTTGTGGAGACGGCGGTTTGAAAGCGGACAGAGGTAGTACGGGGAAGGGCGTCCCTTACCTGAGGGATCGCTACTCAAGCTACCTGGCGAAGGGGCAAGTGTGACAAATGTCCGGCGTGGCAAATATCCGGGGTGGCAAATGTCCGGCATTCTTCCCATCGGGCTCCACTCGGCGTCCAGACGCGAACCCCAGCCGATGTAGTGTAACGACGTAAGCTTTGTATAAATGATTTTCTTTGGACATATGACCATGTGCAGACTCCGTCACCTACAACACACTTCAAAATTATTTAATCTCTTTTTAAATTTGTCTATGAATGGTTCTTGAACGAAACTGTAATTAAAACATCGTCATTTGAGTCGTATGCGCAGAATTACGTCACTCAGTCCAATTGGTTTGCGCAAACTTTTTCAATTTAGTTGTCGTTTGTTTCTCATCAGAAATTATATTAATGCAAGTGATCTGCTTTCATAAATATTAGAACCACATTGAATAAACTTTCAAGAATCACACTCGCGATGAACGTTGTCAAAAATTAATAATCTTGTCAAATAAATTACGTAACATAATTCTTCATTAATAAATTCTCGGAACACGTATTTAAACTTTTGTAGTATACACTAATTTATTATCTTCCTACATATAGACGTGAACCTGAGCCTTGACAAGACAGAACTGAACATTTACAACATGATTAACTTTCTATGACGTCATTGTTGTAGAAACATTACAAATTCTTAATTTTCAATTTTTAGAAGCACGACGCAACAACTCGGTTTCAGGATCTTCTGTTGCTCTTTGGCTGTCGACCCGCGACGTATAGTGGCCAGCAATTTTCTCTGTCTGGTCCCGGCAGCGAAGATGCTGTCTCCGTTCGTTGCGCCGCCCTCTCCGTACATGAAACACAAAAAATAAATACAAAACTTTAGGTAATTCACAGCCATTACAAATATACATAAACAAAACAGTAAATTAAACTTATATTCACCTGAAAACTGGGCTGGCACTGGTGGATGGGTGACGCTTCAATTTCGCGTCCCACTACACCGAGCCGAACTGTCTTCACACCAAGGCAGCCACCACTTCCTCTCACGCCTCCCCGGCCAGTGATCACACACGGAAACAACCGCCTAACGCCAAAGCGCCATCTGAGTGAAAACTCAGCACTAGGATCGATACGGACTTGGAAATAAGCGAGCACCGTAACAAAAATATTTCCCATTACATTTGAATTAGTCTCCGATGTCGATGAAATTGTTAGTTGCAAATCTCTCCCACTTGTAGCTCAGAGTTTTTTGCAGTCTGCTGGCCGGCCGAAGTGGCCGTGCGGTTAAAGGCGCTGCAGTCTGGAACCGCAAGACCGCTACGGTCGCAGGTTCGAATCCTGCCTCGGGCATGGATGTTTGTGATGTCCTTAGGTTAGTTAGGTTTAACTAGTTCTAAGTTCTACGGGACTAATGACCTCAGCAGTTGAGTCCCATAGTGCTCAGAGCCATTTTGCAGTCTGCTGTGGTGGGGCGACGTGGCGTCTAATGGAGGCAGGCAGGCCATTCCTTCCAGCTGGCAGCAAAGAACGCGCTCGACCTTGGGCCAGGCGGCACGCCACTCGCGGATACGGCCGCTATTTCCATAGCCTCAGACGGCGCGCATGCAAATGCAGCCAACGCCACTAATTGCGGCTGCCGTTTTACTGGCGACGCCGCGATGTGATGCCCACTGCCGATAGGTCGCGGACGAGTCTCGTTTCCAGTGGATATCGGTGATTTCGTGCTTGCTCTGACAGCGATCCGGACACTTACGTTCTAACGAGCGTGCCGTAAAAAACGGACACGAATTGCCCTCCGCATCAGTGCAATCGAAAATTCTTTGTGTCCTGCCGATTATAACGCTTTTCCACTCGACGTCTCCCCTCAGATCTGAAATCTGTTCGCACTCGTCGGGATGTCACCATAACTATTTTTTTTTTTTTTTTTTCGATAGTTCATTGGCTATCGGAACCTGCTCATTTAGAAAGATAATCAGAAGGAATGTCATAACAATTGGTTTTGACAATTCAGGAGGTAGACGTTATTTAATTCGTACTCAGGTATGATGTGACATAGGATTAACAAAGGACTGGTTCAACATAAAATAAGATTTACAATGACAGTATACGAAAACGAGTTAACAAGACGAAAATGGAACACACGATACACACTGGTAGTATACTATAAAAATCCTACTATTAACAGAATAAGAAATGCTAAATCGTCGTTGGTACCCATTTGGGATATTCCTAATTCAGTCTACATTAATGACTATATACTTAAGTTAACAATAAAATGTTCTTCGTTATATCCTCTGAGAATTGTTTCACAAGTAGCGGATAGAGATGTGAGTATTTGTGCAGGCCTGTAAGTACCATCTAAACAGAATAGGAGAGCAGTTTACAAGAACCATAGTTGTGTATTACAGCCACATGTATAGTCACACCATTTCGTAAAAACTAAAACCGTCTACACAGATATTGCATGGCACCATAGTAGATTCCTTTTATTGATTTTGTGCCTGAATTTGAAAAACTAATGTGCTCAAACGTTCATAACCCTTGCGGTTTGCGACTTGAATTAACCTCTGAAAAAATCACATCATCCAGAGAGGCTTTACGTCTGTATAGTCTGGTTTTCGCATCCTAAACACCTTAGTTTCCCACTAGCCGTAAATTTTAGTGAAGAAATGTTATTTTACAAGTTTATGTAGTTTCAGGAAGCTACGGCCATGTTTAAATGACTACGTAAACGGTCCTTCGTAGAGCACGTTTCCTGCTGCTCAACTCTATGAGAAATTTTTATGTGGCTGGCGTCACCATTATTGATGTAGAATAGCTTTTAAACTGATTAAAAAGCTAATGCATGTACTTTGCATCAAACGTCAGTTTTTGGAAGACACGGAAAGTGAGTAACATACCAAGATTTTCATGTTCTCTAGTGGTAGACTTTTTAATCTTTCTTTGATTGGCCGAATTTTTGTGAACCTACATACTATTTTTGTTATAAACAGACACACAAACATTAAAAACTAAGTAAAAGACAAGAATAGCGTAAGGTCATATTATGTCAGCCTTTTATGCTCGAAAGATTGTTCGTGCTACTTGGCCATCTGGCGTAATCCACGTCCCAACTACAAATACCGAGCCGGCCGGAGTGGTCGAGCGGTTCTGGGCGCTACAGTCTGGAACCGCGAGACCGTTACGGTCGCAGGTTCGAATCATGCCTCGGGCATGGGTGTGTGTGAGGTCCTTAGGTTAGTTAGGCTTAGTAGTTCTAAGATCTAGGGGACTGATGACCTCAGATGTTAAGTCCCATAGTGCTCAGAGCCCATCTCTCCTCTGCTGACGCGTTTCCCCTACGGAGACGAAATATTGGTTCACCACCAAAGTCGCATCTGACGACGGCTAAACAGTCTCAAAATGTTGTTGACTGTTCACAAAGGATGTTGAAAATGGACTTACCCTTGATCTTCTAGAGCAGTTCACACCCGTTCTTCATGAATCTATGTGTGTGAAAGAGAGAGCGAGAGAGAGAGAGGGGGGGGGGGGAGCACCAAAGGGAATGCATAAGGGACAGACCATATTTCTTGTGGTTAAGAGAACCATGACGAATTTTATACCTGTAGCAGAGACACTAGCAGACACCTGAACGAAACCGAGAGGTCCCGGGCTGAAGACCACTGCCGCATGCGCACTTGAGTTTCGCCGCGACATTTGTCGGCCTGCTATAGTCTCCCACCAACAGTCAGCATCGAAAGACGTGCAGTACTTCGGTGAAATTTTGAAAATCATTGGCGATGACATCCGGCGCACCGCCCGAAAAACTCATCAGCGTTTATGAGGCTGCGAAAAGCTTATACAGGCAAATAATTTTCACCTTACAAAGCGCTGTGTATAAATCAAGTAATATTTCCACGCCCTCCAGGTACCCGTAATGATGCAAAATTTGTTTACGAGTAAGAGTAGATGCGAGGACAGCGCTTGGAGGTCATAACATGCGAGGCAGTAGAACTCTCATTATGGGGATGAAAGAATTGTTGGGTTTGCTTACCTCGCAGAGAGGCAGCAGACATAGAGAGCTTGTTGGATAGGGGTAGGCCTCGATACGATCTGTGCTTGAGTGGAGCTTCCTTGTCGCGAGTGTCTGCAGGCGGGAGACAGAGCAAAGCCCTCTTGTTAAGGTAATGGATATGCGCAAGGAGCGAGATAGTGCGTCGAGGAAGACTCTGCGCGGCAGATGGATGCTTATATCGCGAGGAGGAGAGGTGGAACTTGCAACTCGAGAATTCGTGAGTGTGGTGTAGACCGCATCATACAACCAACTACTTCCTCATATCGTGCTTGTAATTTGCTACTGTTAGCGTTGTCAGCATGGATAGAGTCTAACAGGCACTAACTCGAGTACTATGCCTCTCCACAATGCCTGAAATATTGTGTGACCAAAAACAAAAGCGGTGGCTTCCTTCCAACAGAAATAAATGTAAACAGGAAAACTCAGTTCTTTTGGAGTTCCTCAAGATAGGATCCTACGGCCATTACTTTTCTTGTTAAATCCCAGTGGCGTTCCAGACAGTGTTAGATGCTGGGGACAAATTCTCGCAGATGATTATTACGGTGCAGTACAACACCAGAACTGCTGGAACAAAAAGAAATGAAATCCTCAGTGACGTTTATAACTGGATTAGTGTGCAAGAAACTAACGTAGCACTTAAAGGACACGAACAGAAGGCATTTCTCGTTTGCGAGGGAAAATAATAAGTTATAAATGGTAATTCCATAGATGCTTTTATAACACAAAAATTGTGATGTTGATTGTCAGCTGAAGTGAAGCGAGCACATATAGATACTAACATAGAGGATATCTTCAGTTCTTTATGACATGCAAGGGCTACCATTAGCGAGTAATAGCAAGTGTCATATAGTTGCACACTAATCCTGTGTACACTCAGTCCTTAGGTATGTAATTGCTTGTTGGGAATGAATTCCGCAAAATGCGGACGCCATTTTAGACTTCAGAAAACCCCTCCAGAAATTGTAAATAATACAATAATTGAGGCCCCTGAAAAAATTTGTTTGAACGGTTAGCGATTCTAATAGGGCCGACTCCTTACTTCTGCCAATGTATTATAGACTTTAAGAAAATATTATACTTATTTCTCTAACAGGTCACCCAGTGGTCGTGGAAAAATAGTTAGCTTTCAATTACCACGAGAAGTAGATGAAAAACTCAATATCCTGCTACTGAACCTGGACTTGCTTCGGTTTCCATAGGACTTACATCAGCTTCGGTTTTCCCATTCTGTTTCTCAGGCTGTTCTGTTACTTTGCTTGCTCGTGGTGGCCCAACGCGAACTGGACTTTACGTTGACTGCACCCCCATTTACCACAATGTATTTATACTCAGCATATACATTCTGTCAGAACGAACCTTCCAGGGAGTGTTTGCACTATTCGAAACTTCGTGGGAGATAAAAACTGTACATCAAATGGTTCAAATGGCTCTAAGCACTATGGGACTTAACATCTGAGGTCATTAGTCCCCTAGACTTAGAACTACTTAAATCTAACTAACCTAACGACATCACACACATCCATGCCCGAGGCAGGATTCGAACCTGAGACCGTAGCAGCAGCACGGTTCCAGACTGAAGCGCCTGGAATCGCACGCTCACAGCGGCCGGAGAAACTGTGTGCCATATTAGATCAATAACCAGGAATTTTTATTTATGAAGAAGCTGTCTAGGCACATGGACAACTAGACAGCTCTTGGCACAGAACGAAAAGTTTCTGGTTCGATTGCCGGTCCAGAACTCAGTTCTAAGCTGTCAGACCGGAATTTCGAAACGTCTACCACTTTAGCCAATCGACACAGATCCTGGAACACTGTATAATATGTTCCCCGCCCGCTCCTGTCGGTTTGTCCTGTTGGCTACCGCATACGCCAGAGCTGAGTTTCGTTATCCGAGGGAAATCTGGAGGTGACAGGCAGGTCTTTATTTGAACCTTCTAAATGGGTTGTGATCGAGCCCTGCTTGGCTGACCTAAGGGCTTGTGATGTGACCCGTGTTTTCCAACACATGTTGGAAAGAACTTTCTGGCGGTCCTGGTAGAACCCACACTTTACAGAGATTTTAGTGGTGGACGAAGAAAGGCCATTTCATACGCCTACACTCTACACATGAAGCTGATTGACAAAAAGGCCTGAATATTAAAACAGTCTCTTCTAGATGCTTCAAGTTCGTAAATATTTGAACACAACAGCGTGTTGTAGAAGGCATGTCTTGTACTCTTTAGGGCTGGGGTGGTGTTTCCGTAAATTGTTAGTCAGTGATCCGTAGTGACGCACCGTGTTAGTGTTTCAAATATAGGAAGCTTACAAGAATCCCAAAGTTCGTTCCTGTGACTGAGTCATTTCTTTTATCTATTCGAGTGTTGCCGTTTAGCTAGTGTGTACGTAGTCGGTAGGCAGATGCCCCAAAGTAGATTGTGGAATAAAGTACACTGCGCAAACTGTTAAAGGATAACGTTTTGAAGCATCGTAGTTGACTGCCATGTCCACACAGAAGTTTGAAATTTGGCTCAAAGGTGCCTCCAATCTTCCTTTGCGATGGTGCAAAAGCGTGCCATCCTGCGACGTCACCCTCGGGCTCGGCAAAGCTTGAAAGAGCAAGCTGTTGAATTATGCGGAAAAGAAAGACCAGAGCCCAGAAATTCATGTGAGGTGTAAGGCAGCTTAGGGATGTCACATCGACACCAAATTTCACTACAATTCTGTCTAGCGTCACAGTGGACGTGTCGCACTATGGGAAGGTCACATACCTTCTTAGCCACATTTCACCCCTTTTTATGATGCCTCTGCTGTGATCAGAAACGCGACGCCCAGCATTGAAGTTACGCAGTTTTCTTCTGTGAGGCCGAGGAAAACATTCGAGGCAACCGCCGCTCAGAGTCGGCACGAGAAGGCCTGAGGGGGTGGCATAAGGGGTGTTAATGGAACCACCTCTTCCCTTTGGGTATTGTTTCAGACACGTTTAGCTGTTGAAAACGACACTTCAAAGTGCGGTGAGCAACTGAGCGACGTTCTTGACTACATTCAACACATGCTGACATCCCCCCCTCCCCCTCCCCCTCCCCATCCTCCCTCCCCCCCGCCCCCACACAGACGATTCAACGCTCTAGAATGACATCGCGGGCCTGCAACCTATTGAATGTGGCTTTCTCTTTGGAGTTAGCGCTAAGGCAATGTTTGCTCTCTGTATAGGGTAGAACCACTAGCGACCGTTCAAAGCCATTCGAGTAAATCTGAAAGTGATCCGAAGCAGCAAAGGACGTTTATATTTTCTGCTTTCCTGTTTGGCGACCTCCAGTGGCACGATCAAGGGGAGGGGGGTGGAGGTGGGGGGTCGTTCATTTGGTATTCTAAATGTATGGTAATAGATCCTGTTATATGACACATTTAATTGGACACCTTCCAAAATAATGACTTACGAATTCAATGACTACTGAATGAAACAAGAATCACAATTAATACTGTTTATTACACCAGAGTGATTCACAAATCGCGTGACAAACAATAGCAGCTCTGGAGTACAATCTTGGCACATCTGACTACAGTGTCTGAAGTAAGATTCTAATAATTGCGTGTCAAAATGAAACAATTACACTCGCAAAGATGTACCATGATTTCGTGCTGTTGGTGTAAAAGACAGGTAGTGCTAGGGAAGGGAATACGTTGCACCTCTGGCCGGAGTTGAAAGCATGTTGCTCTTACGAATGTGAAAGCAAGTCTACGGAGTAAAGCTTGAAATTTGTAAAGTCCAATAAAAATTACTTTCCTGCCCCTACGGATCGTCGCCCTGTCGCGACTCAGTTCACCCCAATCTGTGGACGGCGGCTGAAACGGTCATTGGCGGTATACCAACGATCCGTGCCTGCGGCTAAGATCGAGTCAGCCTGAAATTTTTCGAAGTCCCGCAGCGCATCCACACAGAGATGGACCCTGGCGGCGACGAAGGCCGGCAGAGGAGAGCTCTGACGGTGAAAGCTGCCAGTGGATAAGGGCACGTCCAAACGCGCTAACTCCTTTCCGCCATCTGTAACATCTTCGTGTTGACCAAACTCATTGTGCTGCTGCTTCTGTGGAACTGACTGGCACATATACCCCATGATATCCATAGCCTTACATTCTCAATATGATGTACTCTGTATATTGATGTATCTTCCACTATCATATTTAATTTGTGTTATGTCGGTTTGGCCACTTTTATATTTTATATAATGGTGTCTTATTAACTTTATATGTGTAATGTGGTTTTATTAATTTTATTTATTGTTCAAAAATGCTCAAATGTGTGTGAAATCTTATGGGACTTAACTGCTAAGGTCATCAGTCCCTAAGCTTGCACACTAATTGACCTAAATTATCCTACGGACAAACACACACACACCCATGCCCGAGGGAGGACTCGAACCACCGCCAGGATCATCCGCACAGTCCAGGACTGTAGCTCCTAAGACCGCTCGGCTAATCCCGCCCGACTTTTATTTATTGACAGTTTGATTATACACATTTGTTATTTCTATTTCTTCACAGTTGCGTTATACATTGCACTTCTTGCTTTTATTGTTTGCTCCGTACGAGGCCTGTCTTAGCTAATGTCATGCATAAGTTCAAATGGCTCTGAGCACTATGGGACTTAACATCTGAGGTCAGCAGTCCCCTAGAACTACTTAAACCTAACCAACCTAAGGACATCACACACATCCATGCCCGAGGCAGGGTTCGAACCTGGGACCGTAGCAGTCGCGCGGTTCCGGAGTAAAGTGCCTAGAACCGCTCGGCCACCGCGGCCGGCCATGCACAAGTAAGATGGTTTTAGCGCTATTAGTAATGCGTGGCGTTTGGGAGGAAGCGTGAGGTGCAAACGTGTTTTTAGCTATGATTTCTTCGGTGGTCTCTCGCGCCCTCGATATTAGTTCCTGTGACGGCCACGTTCTGACGTAGATGTTTACTCAGGCGTCTCATTGCGGTTCGCGTGACGGTCTGTTGACCGATCTTGCTGGGCGTCCACAATATGCAGCTGCTTTTTATGTTCACAAATTGGCATTTTATAGCTTTTATGCCTTTATTTTAATTTTATAAGACCGTGCCACATGTCTAGTCGTTCGCAGTCGGTTCATAGGTTACTTTAGGCTGGCAGTGTGTGCTTATTTGCTGTTCCCATCATGGTTCTTTCGATTAGGTCCCGTTTACCCAGTGTGGTACTAGTCGACTCAGAGAACCTTTTCATGCCTCACCCGCTCAAGATCTCTCACGCTACTTAACAAATTTGCTGGATTTTTTAAGTGACTGGTACGACTTTCTTATACGCAATCGAAGTATGATCTGATTTTAACGTTTGTGTAGGCTCTTTAATGTTATTTTATGAAGAATCGCTTTTTTAAGCGCCTGAAGATGGGATTTACCTCCTGAAACTCGAGTCGTGTGTACGATTTTATCCAAACAAAAGACATCTGAAGTGAAACTTTAATGCCATGACTTACGTCAGCTGTGGAGGCTGCATGGTCGCCTGGTACCATCTCTACACATGCAGCGCTCCAAAGTGACATTTTGTCCAGTAAGCCCAATTCTACGGATATTATCGGACAAGTGTTGCGCGAGAATGCGAATAACACGCACCGTAAGTGGACAGTGTGGGTATGTAACAGCGGTGGCGTTTGCACCGAAACTGCTGAGAAGCAGCAGCAGTATGTCCGGAGACGGCTGACCGGCGAACGGATGGACTGCGGCGTTCCGGGCGCGCCTCTACAAACCTGCCGCCGGCGACCTGTTTGTCAGCGCCGCGCCGGTGTGTTAATTAGCGGAAGAACCTCTCAATTAGACCGTCGCGTCCCTCTCCATTTCTCTTCTTTATTTCCACTGCTCCGCGTTCAGCTCCGTTAAACGTAACAAGAGAATTCGCTCTCCGCTGGTATTGGAACGGATCCTTGCCTTAACGGCAAAAATTTGAAGACACAGTGAGTAGCGTTTCGAATCGCCGAGTTCGACGAAGTGGCCCATTGAGACTCGGAAATTGTTTCTTAAATACTGCTCTCACCTCCGCCGCGCAGTCCAATAGGACCGCCACTGCAGTATCTCATGACGATGACATATCTCTTTTTTGGCTTCTGTGGACACCATAAATTTAGTAAACAATTTATTATTTCATTCATCATTTATTATTAATGTTTAAGTCTACAAACGCAGCTGACGTCATTTCGTTTACAGACACGCAAAGATGTACAAATACATAACCACCTTACGAGAAAGATATAGTGAGATATAATATCGGCTCTTCAATAACAAACGTTACACATAAATCAATATTAGTATTAAGGATCATCTTTCGGACGCATTTTAATTATTTTGTTAATTAAAGTAACTTTCGCCTAAACCTGTTTCGTGTGGGTTTTTTTTTTTTTTTTTTGAATGAACTATCATACCATATGTCTTGCAACACAATGAATTACTGTAATCACAGGTGCTCATGACTGTTTTCGGTTTTCTTAAGCCTGGCGGCTGGGATGTCAGTCTGCTTATTTTGGAGAGTGTCATGTCAGTTTTTTTCGAAATATGGTCTACAGGTTTTTTTAAAGAGGAATTGCGCCGTAACAGGACTCCAAATGTCGTGTGGTTGTGGAAAAAGGCGAAGTAGGCATTGAAAACTGGGATAACACTAACATAGGATTTAACTTTGCTTAAAAAAACATGTAAGACATGCTAAATTTGTACATAAATATTCAGTATGACTTTTCCGTATTACTTTTGAGTCAAGATGAATTTAGAGAAGTTTACCAGAAGTACAACCATTCTAGTCATCTTTAATACATAAAGTGAATAGGATATTGACAGTTTTTTTTCAGGATGTAGTGGCCACTCTGAGATGATCCTTACTTTTATAGTTTAATGCTGCTAGGTCTTTTCCAGCTGTATTTTTTTTTATTAGGATTACGCTTCTGGTAGAGTCAAATTCCTTCCCGAGATCCACAAGCATAGCAATAAGACGCAATCGTGATTCAAATGAGAGAAGTACAAACGAAACAAGATCTTAAACTGCTTTCACTGTTGACAAACCTGATCCCAACCATACTGCAAGTCACTTAGAATTTACTTGCAGATAGATATTCCCAGATATGGAGCTGCATGCAGTATTCTAGTACTTTCTTAAAGGAACTTCCTTCCTCAAATTCCCCATTCCAAGCTTGTGCTCTGTCTGCAGTGACTCCACCGTCATTGCGGCCTAAAGCCAATTTTCCGGCAGGAATTTTGCGCCGCGTAGTACGTAATTCGCCCTTCGTACTGCATCGTCCACTCAATAGTGGAGCGCAATGCGTAGTGCGCCAACGCTTTAATGTCAGGCGTGACAGGCCAGCGGGTCCTGGAGGAATCTAATGCGTTGTATGTTACGTACGCTAAGTAGCAAAGGTAGTGTAAGAGTGTCTGTGATCACTACGGAACACAGAGAAAAGAAGACTTAGGTATCACAGGGTCTTCTGCGAAAAAGAAGATAGCCCGCTGCAGGGACAGGCTGAGATTTGCAGAATGTGCAGAAGATGAAAGCAACATTTCTTCAAATGTTCTACGGCACACTGAAAATATGGAAAATTGCCCTGTCCTCGGAAAACCCGGCTTAACCTTACATCCTTCTGTTACGCACTGGCCGGCCGAAGTGGCCGTGCGGTTAAAGGCGCTGCAGTCTGGAACCGCAAGACCGCTACGGTCGCAGGTCCGAATCCTGCCTCGGGCATGGATGTGTGTGATGTCCTTAGGTTAGTTAGGTTTAATTAGTTCCAAGTTCTAGGGGACTGATGACCTCAGAAGTTGAGTCCTATAGTGCTCAGAGCCATTTGAACCATTTGTTACGCACTATTTTAACAATGAACACAGCAAGGGTGAAACAGACTGTCCAGAAAAAAATTGAATGTGAACGACTTCCTCCCGAATCTCAAAACTTCGGAACCACCTCTCTTAACTACACGCCAAAGCGCTTAGAACAAAAAGAGGAAGGAAAGCTATGCTCGTCTGAAATATTTAAATGAGAATAAAGAATACAGCCACCACATTAAAAGCTGCCCGGAGAACTTGACGGAACCACTGCCAGCACAAGAGGATGAAGTAGACACGTTATTCAAAACCTTGGCTATGACCGTGAAATAATTTCAGCGCAGAACAGGATTGGAGTTTCCCGAACAGTCACAGAGACGGAAGTGTTAAACCAACAGTGTCGGCCTGGTTCTAATTCACCAGCTGTAGATGATAATAACAGTTATTCGTCCTCACAGCACTCCTCAGCATCATTTCCCTGATCCACCAGAGAAACACCTACAACAAGTTTTAATGAAGTTACTGAAACAAGTGACATTGTCACTCAAGGGCTATGTTTTCTACAAACTTATCATACTGATGAGCATTATCAGTACAACAGTCCGCCCCCGTTAGCTGCGTGGTCAGCGCGACAGACTGTCAATCCTAAGGGCCCGGGTTCGATTCCCGGCTGGGTCGGAGATTTTCTCCGCTCAGGGACTGGGTGTTGTGTTGTCCTAATCATCATCATTTCACCCCCATCGACGCGCAAGTCGCCGAAGTGGCGTCCAGTCGAAAGACTTGGCACCAGGCGAGCGGTCTACCCGACGGGAGGCCCTCGTCACACGCCATTCATTCATTCATCAGTACGACAAACAGTACGGCATAAGACAGTATTTTGTGTGAGGTTTCATCCCTTATTTAACAAATAGAACTCGCTGGAATCTGTGAAAATTGACTTTTTTACCATTTAACTATTGCTTTTGTTCTTCAGTCTTGTAAAACATTTATTCAAAAAATGGTTCAAATGGCTCTGAGCACTATGGGACTTAACTGCTGTGGTCATCAGTCCCCTAGAACTTAGAAATACTTAAACCTAACTAACCTAAGGACATCACACACATCCATGCCCGAGGCAGGATTCGAACCTGCGACCGTAGCAGTCGCGCGGTTCCAGACTGTAGCGCCTAGAACCGCTCGGCCACGCCGGGCGGCAAAACATTTATTATTATTTTTTGATTGAATCTCCTGAAAATAATAAAATTGTATTAATAACAACTATAAGATAACTGCTTTCATTCAATGTAGTTTCCAGACAGCATGTTTAGACTGTGTAGTCAATGCGCATGCAGTTTCATTTATGTATTTAAGTTCCACGTCCCTGTTGACGCAAAATACCCTGTTCTGCTCGCGTGACACAAAATTCCTGCTGCTCGTAAAACCCGGTTTAACCTTACGTCCTTCTGTTACGCATTATTTAACAGTGAACACTCTGATACATAAGTGCATAAATAAACGATCTAGCCTCTGTGTTCATACAAAATGGCTATAAGGTACACGAATTCAATTCATTTATCACCGATAAACACAAACTCAAACATTGTCTATCAATAGTGCAAGAGTATCAAGTGTTAACTCTGTGCTAAGCACTCAGTAACTGCATGGGACATCGCATTCGAACTGTTTGCCAGCACTGCACTGAACATAAACGGGACATTAAGCACAGAAATCTAGAAAAATATGCTCTTGTCTAACACAGCCTTACTTACGAACGTGAGATCTTGTTTAGGCAAAGACGTATGGGAGCCACATTTCAAACTGCGTGGATTTAAACGCCAAAGAAGCTCCGGAAATTAGGATATGTGCGAACGACTTTAGCAGAGGCACGTGCTAAGCACTCAGTAGTCTGTGCAAGCAGAGACTCTACAGGAACGTATCCCGTATTACAAGTCACCGTGGAAACAGAGACGGCGGAGTGAGGTGATTGGCAGTAATATATCTGTGTGATTGCGTTACTTCTTCGACAGCCATCATCATTTAGTGTGACGAAAACAACGGTGAATATTGTCGAGAGCTCAGATTTTTTGTAAATAATTAACGCGACGAGAGCACCGAGGATATTTAATATAACAAATCCATCACGAGAGACTTTGTTGTTATTTACACTGTCACTTCGTCATTTTTCTCGTTTGTTTATTATTGGCTTGTTTTGCGACACTGGCGCTCTTCCACAGGCATCAAAAATATATACAAAACAATCAGTTCATAGATAAAATGTTCTCGGGTTATCAACAGAGTCGTGGCATCACGCTGTCCCACTTTTTACGAACAGTTTCCCACTTGTCATCTTCAGGCAAAGTGTCGGGCTGACATACATTTCGTTCCTTTTAGTCGCTGGACCACATTCTCTTCTGCCGAGGCGCAGCAGTTGGCCCAATCGTGTGTCTCCGGAATAGGTGTCGCCACTAGCGGAGGGGATGGGGGTCCACTGTCGAGGCCTGGTGACGCATGCCTACTCGGCGCGCTCCCTCCACCACTTTCATATCAACGCTTTCACGACGTATTCTTGCTAACATCACATCTCGTGAGGAGTTCAGTTGAAAACAGCTGTCCCGAATGACAAGATCGTCAACGAGACAGTGGTTTCCAAACAAAACGTATCAAGGTATCAGGAAAGGATTACACACATTTAATCTAAATGAAGGAACAGTGTAACACAGGAACAAACGAAAACAAAATGTAACAAGAATGGAAAAAGGACCAGAACACTGTAGTCGTCAAATCAAGGAGGAAGAATGATCAGTCGATGGACTCAGCAAAATACTTGAAGGCGCAGCTAACTATAAATTGTTCGTTGTTATTGTTCTTGTTGTTGATGATGATGGTTCAAAAATGGCTCTGAGCACTATGGGACTTAACTTCTGAGGTCATCAGTCCCCTAGAACTTAGAACTACTTAAACCTAACTAACCGAAGGACATCACACACATCCATGCCCGGGGCAGGATTCGAACCTGCGAGCGTAGCGGTCGCGCGGTTCCAGACTGTAGCACCTAGAACTGCTTGGCCACTCCGGCCGGCTGATGATGATGGTGATGGTAAAATATGATTTATGTTGATTCTAAGACTCAGCCAAGGTTTTATGCCAGGACTGACTTATAAGTGTCAGATATGATATTTTCTACTGAAATTGTCAAAGTTCTGCAGAGTTATTGTGTTAATAACTATTGCAGTGGCTACTAAATCTTCAAACGTTTATTTTCTGTAGGCGTTGCTTTCGTCTAGACAAAGCTTTATTTCACCTTTAGGAGTCGGGGAAAATACAAATAAAGTAAGCGGTGCATGTTGTAAATATGAACCACAAAGCCAAGTGCAATTTGAGACAGCTGATGCCGGCGTCTAATTAGATTGTGTACTGACGATTGCGAAGAAAGTTGCGAAACAGAGGCAGGGAGCGGCAAGCCGCCCTCAGCGGATTCTGCCGTCTCGACTCGAAACATGAAAGATCAGCTTGCACATCGCTCTGCGGTCGGCAACTTCTGAAAGAAACTTTTGCCGCTTCCGAACTTTCCTCCGGAAGCCAACTCAAAACATGAAACTAATGGCTCAGCGGAAAGAGCTTAATACGCAAGTAATTCCATACACAAATTACAGGCCAGAACAAGTAAGAGGAAAAGATTGCCAAGTTCGAATTACTCTTTCATCCGGAAACAACTCATTTAAGCACGAAGTAAGTTTGATGTTTAGTGCGTTTCTGTCGATCTTAATTACGAATTCTAATTAAGACTCCAGCGCTGCAGGATTCTGTAACGGAGTGCACAGACTTGGAATGGCAAAAGGACCATTCTGTGGCTAATAATTCGTAAGCGATTGAAGTTTTATTTTAACATTGGAAAAAGCTTAGGTGGAGTTTCTCAGCTGCTACGAATCCACGGATGTAAAGCCGAAATTGTAGAGACTACGGAATTGGTGTCAATTTTCCGGCACATAACGTTACTGCAGTTACTGCGCTAAGGAGTATGTATGTTCATTTATAGTAGTATGCCTCGTGGTTTCTTTTTATCACCTTCTTCACTGTTGGCCAAATTTTAAGAACAGTCATATTTTTCAGTTAGCTAGCTTTTTGCGTGTATCTTCGTTCGCGGACGCTGATGTAACACACATTTCTCATTATCTTTCTCCGCAGTTTTACATTATGTGATTCTAGAGGTGACATTAAATGTATCTGCCATATTCAACATCGTGGCGTGCATCATCTTAGGCCCTGAAACTCGCTGACAAAATTATCAGCCCGCTGCAGCGCTCATTCCTGCAACTTGGTTGACGCACTAAACGACACAAATAAGAGACAGATTGCTGTTCAGTTTTTAAATTATTCCAAGTGAACTAAATACATTAAAGAAAAGTTAACAGGTCGTCTTCGAACATAAATTTTACATCGCACCTGGGCAAGTACAGTGACACATCTCCTAAATGCAAGACTTGAGAAGACTCGTCTTAAAGAATTAATTCTATAAAACTTCTACTGAAATAATATAAGCTTCCTTTAAATTTCAGGTAAGTATTGTTGGCAGTAAATTCCATTATATTTTTCGTGCAATTGGGAGTACTTCACACATACACACATCAAAAAAAGTTTTGCATCACCTCGGTTCCGAGAGTTCCGGAACCTGTACAGAAAATTGGAATAGAGGTCAACATAAACATCATTTGCGCCCTTTTTATTGCTCATGAAAGCCACACATTGCATGTTGTACCACCATACAGGGAGACCTTCAGAGGTGGTGGTCCAGATTGCCGTACACACTGATACCTCTAATACTCAGTAACACGTCCTCTTGCATTGACGCGTGCCCGTATTCGTCGTTGCACACTATCCAAGTCCAACGAGGCACTGTTTGTTCAGATTGTCCCACTCCTCAACGGCGGTTCGGCGTAGATCCCTCAGAGTGGTTGGCGGGTCACGTCGTCCATAAACAGCCCTCTTCAATCTGTCCCAGGCATGTTCGATAGGATTCATGTCTGGAGAACATGCTGGCCATCCTAGTCGAGCAATGTTATCCTGAAGGAAGTTATTCACAAGATGTGCACGATAGGGGCGCGAATTGTCGTCCATGAAGACGAATGCCTTGCCAATATGCTGCCGATATGGTTGCACTATCGGTCGGAGGATGCATTCGCGTATTGTACAGCCGTTACGGCGCCTTCCATGACCATCAGTGGCGCACGTCGGCCCCACGTAATGCCACCGCAAAACAGCAGGGAACCTCCACCTTGCTGCACAGTTTACAGTGTACAGTGGACAGTGTGTCTAAGGCGTCCAGCCTGACCGAGTTGCCTCCAAACACCTCTCCGACATGTGCGACACTCATCGGTGAAGAGAACGTGATGCCAATCCTGAGCGGTCCATTCGGCATGTTGTTGGGCCCATCTGTACCGCGCTGCATGGTGTCGTGTTTACAAAGATGGACTTCGCCATGGACGTCGGGAGTGAAGTTGCGCATCATGCAGCCTATTGCGCACAGTTTGAGCCGTAAGACGACTTCCTGTGGCTGCACGACAAGCATTATTCAACATGGTGGCGTTGCTGTCAGGGTTCCTCCGAGCCATAATCCGTAGGTATTGGTCATCCACTGCAGTAGTAGCCCTTGGGCGGCCTGAGAGAGGCATGTCATCGACAGTTCCTGTCTCTCCGTATTTCCTCCGTATACGAGCAACACCGCTTTGGTTCATGTCTCTCTATATCTCCTCAATGTCCGAACAACATCCCTTTGGTTCACTTCGAGACGCTTTTGTTCACTTCGAGACGCCTGAACACTTCCCTTGTTGAGAGCCCTTCCTGGTACAAAGTAACAATGCGGACGCGATCGAACCGCGGTATTGACCGTCTAGGCGTAGTTGAACTACAGGCAACACGAGCCATGTACCTCCTTCCTGGCGGAATGACCGGAACTGATTGGCTGTCGGACCCCCTCCGTCTAATAGGCGCTGCCCATGCATGGTGTTTACATCTTTCGGCGGTTTTAGTGATGTTTCTGAACAGTCAAAGGGACTGTAACTGTGATGCAATATCCACAGTTAGCGTCTGTCTTCAGGCGTTCTGGAACCAGGGTGATGCAAAACGTTTTTTGATGTGTGTATTTTTCAGTGACATGGACTAAAGGCATCTCTTATCGACGTGCCACTTTTTATGTGAGTTATGAGTCATTTATATACCAAATTAAATTGACATTGCCCCAGGTGCTTTTATGTTACCTCTTTCCAACCACTTTCCTTAGCCATCACTGTTCTGTAATAATATTGTTTTCCACATAGCAAGTGAGAAGTGTGCCGGATCTGGTAGAAATTGCTTCAGGCTTTAGAGATACGCTGATATGTCACTGTCTTTGCGCTCCATTCCCACCCGTAGGCTGGAAACGTCATCGAGACTGTCACCAGTGAGTGTAGCGACCCTGAAAACTATGGATTCGATACTAATATCGAATATTTTTATGTGTCATGGTTCTCATCCTCACGTCCTCTCTTAGGATGCTAAGGATATTACCCCGACATATTTTTGTACAAATAATGAGTCATGCATGCACAAAATATGATCGCAGTTATTCCAGGCGTCCCTGCATTCACCTCTATGGGAGATGGGTGCGGCTTAGCATTGTTTCAATGAGCGGTGTACCACTTGATGATCCACGAAATAGCGTCATTCTGCCGCCCTCGACTGTAGCGTGTGCTTCGGGATGCACATAGAATATTTAGCGTTGATTTCGTTGTTAGTTTAAGCATAGTGACGTTACTTAGTTCCATTACGGATGGCATGAAGCAAACACGACAAGCATTAAGTTAAGAGACGACAGAGATAGTTTTCCGAGCATATAACTTCTACTAGGGAGAATCAGAAATGGAATTAATAGTACCCAGCGTTGCCTGTTAGCAACAGCTGGAGCGTGAGTGTGGACAGAGGCGGAGAACACATTGGTGACACCGCAAAGCATTCTCCATTTCTTTATGCACTCAATATATTACGCAATCGCCTTCTAACCTGAAAACTGCTATAGTTGTTAGTTCCTGAAACAAAGTTGTGGTATATAGTGCACATAAGAAGGTAAAGATACAGTTCTGCAATCTGCCCTAGACGGGCCAGTCGCCCCGACCGACTGCCGTGTCGTCCTCTGTCAGTGGCGTCAACGGATTTTGTATGAACGGGCATGGCCTCAGCACACTGCTCTCCCGGTTGTTGTTGGGTTTCGTGACTTCGGAACCGCAACTAAACGGTCGAGAAGCTTCTTAGTTGGCCTCATGAGGTAAAATGCGCCTCGTATCAGTCCTCCTACAACGGACAAATTCCTGATAATATCAATAATCGAAACGGGGATAGCTTCGCTGGCAGCTCAGCTACGGAAGTGAACATACGCTGACGGAAAAAAATCGTTACACCAAGAAGTAGTTGTACGTTTCCAAATTTGGAATATGATGTCTATTCAAATTTCGCGCCAGTTGCTTAAGAGTGGTGCTAGTAGCGCCATTGTGCGGATGCAAATCGGGTTTGCTTTAAAAACCCGCTGTAATGGTCGTCAACGTTAGTTATCTTTGAGACTGGACGTTGTGAGTTGATGTTAGTCAAGAACGCCATTAAGGCGACAAGGACGCCGCTATGAGCTCGAGAAGTTGGATGTTCCTTCATCGATATTGCAGAAACACTTAGCAGGAATTTAACCATAGTACATGATTGCTGGTGGCAGCATTGGTCACGAGAATGTACAGTAGCAAGAGACCGGGCTCCGGACGGCCATTTCGGACTACCGACAGAAAAGAACATCGTGTTCGGCATATGGCTCTGATGCATAGTAATACATTTTCAGCAGCTGTCTGAGCAACAGCTGGCACCACAGTGACCCAACGAACTGTTACAAATCGGTTATTTCAAGGACAGCTCCATGTCAAACTCTCCCTAGCGTGCATTCCACTGACCAAACCAACACCATTTGCGACTTCAGTGGTGTCAAGCAAGAGCTCTTTGAAGCTTCCTGGCGGATTAAAACTGTGTGCCGGACGGAGACTCGAACTCGGGTCCGCAGGAGAGCTTCTGTAAAGTTTGGAAGGTAGGAGACGGGGTACTGGCAGAAGTAAAGCTTTGAGGACGGGACGTGAGTTGTGCTTGAGTAGCTCAGATGGTAGAGCACTTGCCCGCGAAAGGCAAAGGTCCCGAGTTCGAGTCTCGGTCCGGCACACAGTTTTAATCTGCCAGGAAGTTTCATATCAGCGCACACTCCGCTGCAAAGTGAAAATCTCATTCTGGAAGAGCTCTTTGGACGGCAGGTTCAAGGCCTGTAGTGTTTCCTGATGAAAGTGTTTCCTGCCTCAGTGGCAATGATAGTCGTGTGTTGGGTAGAGGGTGGCCTGTTGAGATCCCGCAACCAATCTGTATGCGTGCTAGAAATACTGGACCTACACCTGTAATTACGGTCTGTGGTGCGACATCGTTTGACAGCAGAAGTACTGTCGTGGTTATCCCACGCACTCTGATTGAAAAACTGTATGTCAGTCTGGGAGCTCGACCTATTGTGCTGCCATTCATGAACAGCATTCCAGAGGGTGTTTTCCAACAGGATAACGCTCGCCCACATACCACTGTAGTCCGCAGCTCGTGGTCGTACGGTAGCGTTCTCGCTTCCCGCGCCAGGGTTCGATTCCAGGCGGGGTCAGGGATTTTCTCTGCCTCGTGATGACTGGGTGTTGTGTGATGTCCTTAGGTTAGTTAGGTTTAAGTAGTTCTAAGTTCTAGGGGACTGATGACCATAGATGTTAAGTCCCATAGTGCACAGAGCCATTTGACCATACCGCTGTTGTAACCCAACATTCTGTACAGTGTGTCGACATATTGCCTTGGCCTGCTCGATCACTAGGTCTCTCTCCAGTCGAACACATATGGAACATCATCGGATGACAACACCAGTGTCATCAACAAATATCATTAACCATTCCTGTATTGACCGACCAAATGCAACAGGCATGCAACTCTGTTCTACAAGCTGACATCCAGCACCTCCACGAAATGCATGCACGTTGGCATTGCGTTTCAGCTTCTGGCAGTTACTCCAATGTATCAGCATTTCACATTTACAATGGCTTATCTTGTGCTTACATTAGCATTTGGTCTTGCGATGTTAATCACATAATTATTTTACATAGACAAACGTATTCCAGAAATTTCGTTCCTCTACATTAATTATTTTTTGATGTTGCGACTTTTTCTGTCAGAGTGTTGTGCAGATACCTGTTAGAAATTATGGTTTGGTGGAAAGAAGTTTGGTCCGGTAATTCGTATTACAGTAATTTCACTGGACACTCCTGTTTACACGTGATGCAGAGGTTCTAGATGTGACTGTTAAGTATTATCAAAGGTCCAACATCCATTCCTCTACAAGTTCAGATACACTGGTATATGGAGTTATGCTTTATTAATGCACAAGAGTATATGTGAATCAACCTCACCATCATGCACAGACTAAAACAGCAGCTGCAGTACTGACGTCTTGCAGCCGTGTCTTATTGGTCAGTCGAGGTACTAACGTTACTTCGTAATGATCAGTTTGAATTTCTCCACAGTTCTACGAACAGGTGTTACTGACACCTCAATCTGAAATGCTAAGTGGCGCAACTGATTTTTCGAACTGTTTTCCAAAGCAGCGCCTAACTTGGAGATTATGTGGCGATTGTAACCTGTCTCTCCAGAATAGGTTTTTGTGTCTCGCCAGACACAGTGAAACACCCTATAAATATTAATTAGAAAAAAAGAGTCTGTAACCGTGGCATCACAATTTTTGTACAGTTGTTTCAAATACAGTACACTCTGTTAAAGATCAGGTGCGCCCATGGACTGTAAGGTGGGAATGGTCGCAGAGGATCAGCCTCGGTCTACGATATTTCCGAACCAGACAAAAACTTGATAGTGTGCCTGCCCCCCCCCCCCCCCCCTCTTACAAAATCGATTTTTCAAAAATATCTTCACTTTGTAGCGCACATCTTTATGTTATTTTGTATTAAGTGTGCCAAAGAGTAGTACCATGCCTTTTCAGACTGCATTCTTCTATCGCAAGTCACTGTATTTCGCTCTGTGGAATTGAAACGTGTACATTTTATAATGGATGCCATCACGCCAATATTCAAGAGAGTGGAAATTTAAAAATATAAAAAAACCTCACACTTAACTGGATGGGATTATTTGTGATGGGAAGAATAAGAACTCTTTGTTGCCTATTAGCTAATAACTTTCTCTTTTGTATGACAAAAATATAGGAAACATAAAACCGTAAAGACAAGAGACAGACAAGACAGTACTCATTTCTTCAATCATTAGGTCCCAGCATTTTTTCCCCCTAATCTTGCTACAGCTTCATACCGCTTGCTGTCCTTTATGCGAAAGAATCTATTACCTCATCAAAGTTTCTTAAACGATTTGCTGCAAGAAAAATCAGAATGTTGCAAAACACGAGTACTACCCAAGACCGGTGTGGTTTCTCGATTTGATTACGTCTATTGTTTCACTGTCTGCTAGAGAAAACGTAATAGCTCCTTCTAATATTGCAGCAATTGTAACACACGCCAAAGAAGCGAGACTGTTTTGGCACAAATGCCCATGTTTTAGTACCTCATTTACATAAATAACACGACAGAATATTATTCCAATACCAATATCAAATGCCTATTAAGCCTACTAAAAAAAGAAAGCTTCATGATAGGAAATAGTTTCAAATTTCATTCATACGCTCCAGTTTCTTGCCGCGGGGGATTAGCCGAGCGGTTTAAGGCGCTGCAGTCATGGAATGTGCGGCTGGTCCCGGCGGAGGTTCGAGTCCTCCCTCGGGCATGGGTGTGTGTGTGTTTGTCCTTAGGTTAATTTAGATTAAGTTAGTGTGTAAGCTTAGGGACTGATGACTTTAGCAGTTAAGTCCCATAAGATTTCACACACACTCCAGTTTCTCAAGCATGAGATCGTAAAGTAGAAGTACGAAATTTCTATAAATTTGAAATTGTCATATTCCTCCATATAATTAGTGATGTCCACGTTTCTTCTCTTCCCTCGTTCTAACAAACAATCTTGCCATCAGTAATTTTGTAACTATTCCTGCCATTGTCAAAACTTTTTCTACCGTTAACCTCACTAACCCTTCCAGAATTGCCGATTTAGTTATCCCGCGTTTGTTCTCCGTTTAGGCGTTATTACATGTTCGTACAATAAGTTTTCCGCGTTATTCCTAGAATCTAACTTAAAGCGACTGCCTACCGGTGTCTGTACAAATGGCCATTACCAATGTAGGGTTCTTATTTCCAAAAAAATGGTTCAAATTCCTCTGAGCACTATGCGACTTAACTTCTGAGGTCATCAGTCGCCTAGAACTTAGAACTACTTAAACCTAGCTAACCTAAGGACATCACACACATCCATGCCCGAGGCAGGATTCGAACCTGCGGCCGTAGCGGTCGCTCGGTTCCAGACTGTAGCGCCTAGAACCGCACGGCCACTCCGGCCGGCTCTTACTTCCACTCTCGTAATGTGAATCTATGGATTTCTCTAATAATTGCAACAACGCTTATAACTAGCTAAGCCGACAGGAGTGGCCGAGTGGTTGTAGGCGCTTCATTTTGGAACCGCACGACCGCTACGGTCGCAGGTTCGAGTCCTGCCTGGGGCATGGATGTGTGCGATGTCCTTAGGTTTCTTAGGGTTAAGTATTTCTAAGTTCTAGGGGACTGATGACCTCAGATGTTAAGTCCCATAGTGCTCAGAGCCATTTGAACCATCACTAGCAGACCCAATCCACCACATAAACAAACAACGATTGGCATTCACCCGTTCGGGGTTATTCGGCTCATGTTGTATAGCCCCGTTCCCTTTTGTCTAGGGGAAACGTTGTTTATTTCTAGATGCGATGGGGATTCCTCTGGAATTTCAAAATCATGAGAATAATCTTTAATCAACGCGCGCTGGATAGTAGGCGCTACGTGAAACAAGATTTTTTTTCCTTCAAGAATATGAATTTGGCTCCCTCTTAAATTGCCGCCCAGGGCCGAAATCCCGGTTTGTCTTCCCCCTACATCCGGGCCTGCAGAGGATCAAGGGTGACTCGCCACAGAGAGAAATGTTAACCTTTCGCTGTGGGAAGCCGTGTCCGCATGGTAAGCTATAGACTGTGACCGAAGGCGGATTTGTTGTTTGACCCACTGTAGGTAGTGCCCGAGCAACGGACTGTTATCTCATATTACAGAGCCCAACTGTGCAGCTTGTCTCTCGTCGGGAATTAATCGGACGGCGTGTTGAGAAAACACAGCGGCGCTAATGAAGCGTGTTTCCGGGCTGTTGGGACAACGGGCGCCTTTGAAGTACACTTAGTTAGGCGCGGGCCCGGTCAGCAGCGCCGCTGCCGACAATTTGTCCGCTTTTGAGAGGCGAGGCGGCGGCCCTCAGACGCGCGCTGACGCCGCACCCGCAGCCGGCGGCGCTCGCCAATTTCCCGCGCTGATCAAATAAGGAAGCCGTGTCCGGCCGACGGCTGCCGGCTGCCCGCTCCCAGCGGCCGGCTGCGTGCCCCCCAGTCCGAGCCCCCAATTATTACCGCGACGGCTCTCTCACAGTCCGTCCGCCCGCTTGGCTTCTTCCGTGGACGCCATCTTGTAACACAGACACTTCAGGAAAGATGCAGTCTCATTTTAATACTCAGCTTCCCTATAACTACACTACTGGCCTTTAAAATTGCTACACCAAGGAGAAATGCAGATGATAATCAGGTGTTCATTGGACAAATATAATATACTAGAACTGACATGTGATTACATTTTCACGCAATTTGGGTTCATAGATCCTGAGAAATCAATATTCAGAACAACCACCTCTGGCCGTAATAACGGCCTTGATACGCCTGGGCATTGAGTCAAACAGAGCTTGGATGGCGTGTACAGGTACAGCTGCCCATGCACTTTCAACACAATACCGTAGTTCATTGAGAGTAGTGGCAGGCGTATTGCGACGAGCCAGTTGCTCGGCCACCATTGGCCGGACGTTTTCGTTTGGTGAGAGATCTGGAGAATGTGCTGACTAGGGCAGCAGTCGAACATTTTCTGTATCCAGAAAGGCCCGTACAGGACCTGCAACATGCGGTTGTGCATTATCCTGCTGAAATGTAGGGTTTCGCAGGGATCGTATGAAGGGTAGAGCCACGGGTCGTATCACATCTGAAATTTAACGTCCACTGTTCAAAGTGCTGTCAATGCGAACGAGAGGTGACCGAGACGTGTAACCAATGGCACCCCGTACCATCACGCCGGGTGATACGCCAGTATGGCGATGACGAATACACGCTTCCAATGTGCGTTCACAGCGATGTCGCCAAACACGGATGCAACCACCATGATGCTGTAAACAGAATCTGGATTCATCCGAAAAAATGACGTTTTGCCATTCGTGCACCCAGGTTCGTCGTTGAGTACACCATCACAGGCTCTCCTGTCTGTGATGCAGCGTCGAGGGTAACTGCAGCCATGGTTTCCGAGCTGATGGTCCATGCTGCTGCAAACGTCGTCGAACTGTTCGTGCAGATGGTTGTTGCCTTGCAAACGTCCCCATCTGTTGACTCAGGGATCGAGACGTGGCTGCAAGATCCGTTACAGCCATGCGGATAAGATGCCTGTCATCTCGACTGCCAGTGATACGAGGCCGTTGGGATCCAGGACGGCGTTCCTTATTACACTCCTGAACCCACGATTCCATATTCTGCTGACAGTCATTGGATCTCGACCAACACGAGCAGCAATACGATAAACCGCAGTCGTGATAGGCTACAATCAGACCTTTATCGAAGTCGGAAACGTGATGGTACGTATTTCTCCTCCTTTCACGAGGCATCCCAACAACGTTTCACCGGGCAACGCCGGTCAAGTGCTGTTTGTGTATGAGAAATCGGTTGTAAACTTTCCTCATGTCAGCACGTTGTAGGTGTCGCCACCGGCGCCAACCTTGTATGAATGCTCTGAAAAGCTAATCATTTGCGTATCACAGGATCTTCTTCCTGTCGGTTAAATTTCGCGTCTGTAGCACGTCATGTTCGTGGTGTAGCAATTTTAATGGCCAGTAGTGTACATGTTCATGTACATGCTTACCCAGCAATTCACCCTTGGCAGAGATTTCATACAGGGTGTTGCAGAAGTGATGGTCAATAATTCATGGATAGTCAATAATTCATGGATGGTCAATAAATCATAGATGGTACAGACAAAGAGCAACTAAAACGCTCCAATAAACATGGGTCCACGGATCAATCGTTGTCGAGATATAACATATTTTCTTTTGCGGTTCATCAGTGTCTGGGAACACCTGGCATCACTAAACGTTAAAGTAGGTAATCGGAATGCTGCCCATGCGTCAGAATGCAACACTGAACTCGTCTCTGAAATGAGTTGCCAATGCTCTCAGACACTCCGGGGGAATTCAGTTAATGCTGGAAGGCTGCTTCAATCAGCAAGCGTAATTTCTCAAGAGAGTTGACCTCAGTTGCGTAGACCGGCTCTTGACATGACCCCACACACAGAAACCCACGGTATTTAAATATGCGAAGACCATGCAGGCCATGGCACAGTCTCCCCCCCCCCCCCCCCTACCTCTACATCTGGGAGTACAGTCCGCAGAAACCACATGCACTGCTGTCCGGTTAGTCTCTGTGGTAGCAAGTGTGCTCCAATTATGAGGTCTCCCAATAATATTGTCCAGGCGTTCAACAAATAACGCTGCTGTTAGATTTGGATTGACATTGACCGTTTGCTGAAGGTTAAAAAAGCTATTAGATGAACTACGTGTTTGTTCAGTGAACCCTTTCCTACCGACGTTGATATACGTTGACACACGATTGAGAACACGATAAGTCACTAACAGAGAACCGACAGCCGCAGAGCATTGTGGCACGGAAATGCGGTTCGTTGGAAAGGAAAATGATTCCTACAACGACAGTTGAATGTTTTGAGCAGAGAAAGAATAAATCCCATCTATGTACGGTTAGAAGAGTTACATGTAGTTCTTGTCTACAAATGAAAGTGCTAAAACGAAATTTCTGTTTCTAAATTGTAGTTTTACTGCCTGTTGGCAGATGGTTTTAAGAATTCAACAGCATATGTTCCCTGGTATTTCTTTGATGTTGTGTTCAAGGAGAGAAAACTTCGGTAATAATATATTGCTTCACAATCTGCTGAAGAATAGGTGCCGGCCGCGGCGGCTGAGCGGTTCTAGACGCTTCAGTCCTGAACCACGAGGCTGCTACGGTCGCAGGTTCGAATCCTGCCTCGGGCCTGGATGTGTGTGATGCTCTTAGGTTAGTTAGGTTTAAGTAGTTCTAAGTTTAGGGGACTGATGACCTCAGATGTTAAGTCCCATAGTACTTATAGCCAACCATTTGAAGCATAGGTTACCTCCTTCGGTCTTAGATTCGAAAATCAGTTGGAATACGAGAAAAAGCCGTGTTGGCCGGACAACGAGACGAAAGTCAAGTGTAGAAAAAACACAAGGAAGTCATTTCCCTGTAAGTGATTTCAGAGGAGCCTGAATGAATATTTGGTTTTCGATAACTCGCATACTATGTAAAAACTTTTGATGACATTAACAGATCAAAGGTATTGAAATATGGATAGTAATGTAGAAGATAAATTTATGCTCATTAATTACCTCTGGGCGAAGGGATAGCCACTGTAAACATTGGAGCAAAAATCTGCTACCACAGAGAGAAGATTTTTTTTTTTTTTTTTAAGGAAAAGAGAGGTATTTTCACTTTGTCGTTAACTGCTCGAGTTCCTACATAAGGACAGTGAGAAAAGTATATTGCTCACATTTAAATCTGCAGTTCACAGTGCTAAGCCGTAACAGATCTTTCGCCGTTAGTGCGCTGAAAACCGCAAATGTGTCCCCTGACATTTGAGTGGCCAACATGGATTCGCCGCTCATTGCATTGCGGTGGTCACAGCTACGCAGGACACATACAAAACCGTAACACAGAGTGCAGTCCTGCCCCGAGGTCGTGCTCCTTGTTACACTATTTTGAAGCGATCGAAGCATTTAATTGGCACAGGCAGATCACGTATTGGATGCATTACAGTTGACACTCATGTGTCTCAGAGAAAATTTGCCCCTGGTGTTTGTCTGTGCCCTGTGTATTGTAGCAAACGAGCGTAGTTGACATTCACGTTTCTATGTTTGGAAATAGCTTAATGTTCCAGATTCAGGTTGACAAACAAAGAAAAATGTGGTCTTACTGTACCAATGAACGAGGCGACATCTCTTGAGTGCTGCTCATACTCGATACTACAGTGCGATGCCTTTTTCGTTGAAACAGCCGAGTTGAATGTGTGAATGCATAATCCTCACCGAGCCATTAAAATAAGACCGTTTTATATGTCCTGGGTAACGAGTAAATAGAAAAATCACATATTGCACTTAATCTGTTAATTAACAGCTTTGTTTGCATTTCTTATTAAAAACTGACCCTTCCAAAAAGAACAGTCGTGGGATAATAAATAGGGGCAGTCGAAAGCCGTTTTCAGGTCAGAATATTACAGTGATTAAATTATAGGTTGTTTTACTTGTCTTGTACAACATGTAACTCATTTCCCCAAGAGGATCGTTGTTTACGGACTGGACATGCGCTAGAGAGCACCTGACTCTTCAGTAGGATGCTTCTGCATCGTAACGACTTCCTCACTCACCTCTACAGGATAATTTTCAGAGACTCCCCAATTACTTTGTACCACTCAACATCAGAAGTGGTTTAAATCATCTGTTCTTTTCGACTTGTGCAAGAGACTAAGAAACCTGATTTTCTAATTACCCATTATTATCACCACTGTTCTAGCATAAAAAAAACACAGCTTGCAGTATCACTATAGGCTTTTTAAGAGAATATATTTCTACGGAGAGTTTCTCCGCCATCCCATTGTCTTGTCAGTAGATAATGCTACTTCTACATACTGCTGAACTTTTACGTTACTTAATAATGTAGCCATTTCACTTCAAAACTATTCGGTGTATTTGTAATTTCTTTATCTTTTCCCTTAGTACTCTAAAAGAATTGTATTTTTTTGAGTGTTCGACATGTTATACTCATCCCTTATCAGCTATTGTGTACTCTGCATGCTTTTACATGACTTTGTTATCTTCGTCTGTACGTAAGCATACTTGCTAAACGGTATACGCACCAAACACTAACAAATAATAGCCTGTGTTTTGATTTACAATTCTACTGACAATTCTTAATGTATACACATCAGTACTAACAAAAAAACCTCTGCTGAGATTTGCGTGCTACCGATAATTCCTATATGAGATAATGTATAGTTTTATGTCAGTTTTTATTATCCTATCGCGCCGGCCGAAGTGGCCGTGCGGTTAAAGGCGCTACAGTCTGGAACCGCAAGACCGCTACGGTCGCAGGTTCGAATCCTGCCTCGGGCATGGATGTTTGTGATGTCCTTAGGTTAGTTAGGTTGAACTAGTTCTAAGTTCTAGGGGACTAATGACCTCAGCAGTTGAGTCCCATAGTGCTCAGAGCCATTTGAACCATTATCCTATCGTTAGACCATGTCTGGATGTACACGGTTTTGTTTTTCATTACTCTAACATCAAATAGAACGGGGACGGCGGCGAATAGTGTGATCATCAAGAAGTACTTCGGCCTCGTGATGCCGCTGCTACGCAATATTGTGACAGGCGTAAACAGAATTGGAGATAAAACTTATTCACTATTGATGTTGAACAAACACGTGCAGTTAACAGTAAATCTGTGTGAAACTACCTGTATAACATAACGCATTTCAAATTAAATGAGACTACATAGAGTCAGTTTTGCGAAAGTGCTTCTGATCCTGCCTTTTAATTCTCGAAATATATGTGCCAAAATCCGGGAGAGGAAGAGTTACGCGGCATATGATGCGAGAACTGTGTTTAATTCAGGCGTGGAGATTAGCGTTCATATCAATTCTAAATGGAAGTGAGCATGTAGAGGTATTAAGCAATTATTGGAAACTTGACAAGTTAATTTTACGCGTGCATTCCACTTTGTCAATACGGGCCGTGAAACATGCAGCACCCGGAAAAGAGCCCTCTGCCGGCCTATACTTCAGCTTTAGAAAATGTTTGCTTTCCATTGGTCGTCTCATTAGAGAGCGATCGTAAAAAATAGGTTAGGGGCTGCTAGCAACTAAGTAACGCTTCGCTTCGCACTTATACATGCTAGGAACTTAACAAAAATAGAAAAAAGGAAATTTCGAATTTAACTCTACTCGACAGTGAGCTGAAGGAGGTAGTTGGGGTTCAGAGATAAATGCGATGAAACACTGCATAGTCTCTGTTACTGTCAAACTTGCTAGATCACACGGATACTGTTTTTAAACAACTGCAAAGAAAACTTCCAGAGGTGTCCACGCCCGTTTCTTTTTTTTGTAGTTATTTTCGTCCACTACCGCCAAAGCTATCTCTTTGAGCTGTGAATTCGTGTGCTGCAGGAATCGGAAATAGTCACAAGGAAGCCCTCCGTAAAATACCTCAGCTGCTGTATGCCACTTTTATACACCTCGTCCTCAACTTCGACTGCGAATAATGCTCTGTACCATGAAGGTATTTCATGATCCCGTTAAGACAGCGATTCCGTGTACGATGGTAAGCTCCCACTCTTGGGTGTTTTAATTGAAAGGAAGGCAGGAAGATAACACACACAGACTGGTATTTGAAGGCAAAGCTTGAAAAACTCCGCTAACAAACGGCAGGTATGTTTTATTGAACAAACAGAAATTTAGAATATTTATCTTGAAATCGAAGTTCTCAATTGCCTCCGTGTTCAGTTACAAAGAAATGTGTTTTTGGGTAGGTTTCACTCTGAGCAAGCACAATTGTTTCTAGGTACAAAAGGAAAAACGTGTGCTTAAGGCGGAACTTGTCCAGAAAAAAATTTATTAGAAATTTAGAAAATGTAGATTTTTCCAATATGGAGCTGAAGAAAATAAACGTAACTAAAAAACCACTGGCCTTATAGTTCTGCAACAGAAGACTTCTACGAACTTCAATACGAAAAAAAAAGTAAAATTGATTGCCAGTGTTCGATTTAAAGTAGCAAGTGTCTTCGAGGTACTTATTCGTTCCTTATTCATAAAAAATCGCCTACTTTTAAGAAACTCACAGTGTGTCCAACACAACAACACCGTATTCGTTTCCATCGGTGTTTTATGAAGTGGTACTAAATCTCTCCGATATATGTCTCCAAAGAATCGTTCAACTGTGCATGGCAGCAGCAAACGTTTGTATCTCCTTACAAAAAACGCATTTCACGTTATCGAAATTTTATCTAAGTGACACGAACAGCGAGCATGACAACAAAATAAAAATTGCGTTCGCAGTGATGATAGAAACATTCAGAGATAAAGGAGAAGAGGAAATGTACCTACAGATGACCGCATACAGTAAAAAATATGTACTCGTGACTTTACAATGTGCGTTTTAATTCATGGTGTCATACGCATTGCTTATAACATGTTTTAAAAACGGTTGTACTGTTCAGTGATGCACACTGTAGCTCGGTTTTAGCATGTCTGAAGTCACTTTGTGGAACATGTTCACAATGATGTTAATCTCCAGTGTTATGTAAATCCTTTAGTTTCGTTCGTGTGCTGGGCCTTTTGTTAAAGACCCTTCCTTTAAAGTATTCCAGTTAGAGAACAAAGTAGTTTTTGGATGGGATGAGTGCAAACAGGTATTTTGTTTCGTATTCTAACTTTGACCGTGCAGTGGCATCGCATTTACGTTTAATACACATTATCAGTAATCATGAGTGCTCAATTCTTAGGTGATGAGGGTTTCACATTTCTCGCTCTACGTATCATTCGTTGTGTTTCAGTTTCGAAAGTGTACATTTTTGCTCTCAGTACTATTACGACTTATGCAATAATGTCCCCTGATAATTCATCTTTCATTCTTGTTACTCACTCATGGGATGTTGTAAATGTTATTCTCGTGATGACCCGAGAGTCAGACCACCTATGCATCATCATCATCATCTTGGACAGTTTCCAGCCACTGGCTGGGTCTGTCGGGAACACAAGCCTCTCCATCGTGTTCTGTCTTTCCACCATTCCCCCTCTTCCACCTTCGTCCAGTTCTCTCCTCTTCTCGCCACACATTCCTTCACTCCCTTCACCCATCTATCTCTTGGTCTTCCCCTGGGCCTCTTCCCCTCCAGTTGCAGATCAAACATCCTCTTTGGAATTCTTCCCTCATCCATTCTCTTCATGTGTCCATACCACTGCAGTCTTGCTTTTTCTATCCTGTCCTGTACTGGTTCCTCCTTTAGTCTTTCCCTCACATATACATTTCGCAATCTGTCTCGTCTTGTTACACTCAACCTGCTCCTCTGGAACTTCATTTCACTAGCTTGTATTCTACTTTTGTCGCTTTTGTGCATTACCCATGTCTCACTTCCGTATGCCAATATGGGGACAAAGTAGGTTCGGTATATAATTCCCTTGGATTTCTGTGGCACCTCCTTGCTCCAAATAAGCCCCCTAATGCATTTGAAGAACTGCCCTGCTTTTCTGCACCTTTCATTTATTTCCATTGCGTTTCCCCCCTTACTTTCAATCATGCTTCCCAGGTACTTGAAGTTCTCTACCACTTGTAGTTTTTCCCCTCCACAAGTTATATCCATATTTGGCCTATTCTTCTTCCTTGTTGTGACAATTATTTCACTTTTCTTTGCAGAGAAATGCATTCCATATTGTGCTGCCGTTGCCTCCCATACATCCAACTGCTCTTGCACCTCCTTCTCGCAATTTCCCCATAACATCAGGTCATCGGCAAAAAGCACTGCTTTCATTTTATGATCTCCAATTGCATCTGATACTTGCTGTAGGATTTCATCCCTAACAATAATAAACAATAAAGGCGAAAGTGCACTTCCCTGTCGCAGCCCATATTCCAGCTTGAACCATGCAGCACGTTCCCTCCCCACTTTCACACAACTCTCACTTCCCTCATACATTTTTCTGACTTTTCGTGTTATCTCTTCATCTATCCCTTTTGCGTTCAGCACATCCCAGAGCTTGTCCCTATAGATACTGTCATACGCCTTCTCAATATCTAAAAAGGCCATGATTAAGTCCTTCCCGTACTCATAGTGCCTTTCCTGCAGTTGCCTTACCGCAAATATGAGGTCCGTTGTTGATCTTCCCGGTCTGAAACCATACTGCTCCTCTTGCAGTCTACTTTCAATACTGCTTCTTATTCTCTTCTCCAGGATCTTTTCATAGATTTTTCCACAGTGGCATAGCAGGGTGATTCCTCTGTAGTTCTCACATCTCCTTTTATCCCCTTTCTTGAAGATCGGGACTATAATTCCTTTCTTCCAATCCTCAGGAATTCTGTTCTCCTTCCACACCACCCTCAGCACTCTGTATAGCCACTGGGTTCCTACTTCTCCTGCTGCTCATATCATATCCACTGTTAC
Organism: Schistocerca americana; assembly: GCF_021461395.2. Taxonomy (NCBI): domain Eukaryota; kingdom Metazoa; phylum Arthropoda; class Insecta; order Orthoptera; family Acrididae; genus Schistocerca; species Schistocerca americana. The sequence goes on along the minus strand of NC_060123.1, from coordinate 629,200,690 downwards.
TTCGTCCCAACCTGGTGCCTTGCCCCCTTTCATCCTCTTTATGGCTTCTTCCACTTCATTCCAAGTTAGATCATCAATTTCCCCACTATTATAATCGTCTGCTGCCTTAGGCTCTCCATCGCTGTTAGTTACCCGCTTGGCGGCATTCAACAGATCTTCAAAGTACTCCTTCCAAATCTTTTTGAGCTCATGCATTTCCTCCACAACTCTTCCATTATTATCCATGATCCTCAGGCACTCGCTTCTGTCGTTCCTCTTATTTCGTACCATGGTGTAAAGTACTTTTTTGTTCCCTTCACTGTCCTCTTCTAACATTCTTGTCCATTTTTCCATCCACTTCTTCTCCTCCGCCCTTACTATGGTCTGTGCCGCTTTCTTGCTTTCCTTATATTTTACCCTAGCTTCCTCTGTTCGGGTCTGGAACCATTCTCTGAAGGCTTTGTTCTTTCGAAGTACTGCCTCTTTACATATGTTGTTCCACCATGGGGTTTCCTTACTTCTCCTCTTTGTGCTAGTTCTTCTGCACACAGTCTCAGCTGCCTCAACTAGAGCCCTCTTAAAATCTCCCCATTCTTCTTCCACTGTTCTCTGATCTTCCTTTGGCAGCTTCTTCCTGATCAGTGTCTGGTACTGGGTCCTCCGTTCATCCTCTTTCAGCATCCATGTCTTCAACCTTTTCTCCTGTATGTCTGTTGCCCTCCTATCTTTTTTCTCTCTCAGGGTGGCTACCAACAGCCGATGGTCACTGTCTAAGGCCTCAGATGGAATGACCTTAACATCTGTGAGGCTGCTCATCATCTGCCTATCCACTAGTACATAGTCTACTACTGAAGTTTGGGACCAGTCTCCACCGTACCAAGTTATTTTGTGGCTACTTCTCTTCTTGTACCAGGAATTTGCGATCGCCAGCCCATTCCTCTTGCAGAATTCCAGCAACAATTTTCTTTCTCTATTTCGGTTCCCCCAGCCCTCTGGTCCCATTATCTCCTCGAATCCTTTCCTGTCTGTGCCAACATGTGCATTGAGGTCCCCTATTATAATCTGATTACCTCCATTTAGCTGCTTTTGCATGTCATCTTCAAATTCCTCCTCCTCCTTTTTTGTACACCCCACCTGTGGGGCATATGCTTGGATGATTTCAATGCTTTCTCCTTTCACTCGTACTCTGGCTTTTATCATTCGATCATTGATACCTTCCACCTCCTCCTGCAGACCCTCTCTGACCACTATTGCCACTCCATTTCTTCCCCTCTCATTCCCTATCCAGTACAGTTTACATCCTTTACTTAGTGGTTTTTCATCAGCTCCTCTCCACCTAGTCTCAGCAAGTCCCAAGATGTCCAATTTCCTCCTTTCCATCATTTCTACAATTTCTTCTAACTTCCCAGTTAGAGTCCTTACGTTTAAGGTGCCCAGTCGTAAACCATCTCGTAATCCTTTTCCATTGCTTGGTCAGTTTCCTTTAAATCCGTTCCGTGATCCGAGGCATGTTCCCTTTTTGAAAGCAGTTGATTTATCCACTACTGGCTTGCTAGACCTATCGCAGCTTCACCAGAGCCCCGTTAGCCGTCACGTTTCAGGGTTCCCATAGGGCCTTCCCAGCTACCGTAGCGGTCCTGGGGCACACGAAGTCCCCGCTGTACATCGCCCCTATAGGCAGTCCCCTACTTTGTGCCGTTGCCCATCTCCCACGACTTGGACGAGGGGTTGGACGTATGTCCACCTATGCACATCACTGCTATTAATGTCACAGATGTTTCAGGTAGTTACATGGTATATCCGTGCCTGTGTAGTGCATTCTAACTTTTTTGCCTCAATTTTTTTTCTACGTGTGCCAGTAACAGAAATATCCAAGCGTCTGAGGAATACCTATAATAGCCACTCTTAGAGCTATGAGACTGTCGAAAAAATGTTCAGTCTACTTAGTTCAGTAGCAGCCAAACAGTCCCTAAACACAAAACCTGAAATTAGACCCACAGTTTCCTCTAAAGTTTTGTAAGTTTGCCGAACACTTCCCAAATGCTGTTGTTTCTTTGGGAGACCTTTTTTTACAAGTAACTGCTACGTATAAACCACGGTGATTATTCAAAGATTTACTGTACAAGAACTAAAGACTACGATTTTTTGTGTACTAAACTGAGAATGAAAACTAAAAAATATGTTACTCTTCATAAACATTTCTTGTGACAGGTTTTCCGGCCACAGTGGCCGAGCGGCTCTAGGCGCTACAGTCTGGAACCGCGCGACCGCTACGGTCGCAGGTTCGAATCCTGCGTCGGGCATGTATGTGTGTGATGTCCTTAGGTTAGTTAGGTTTAAGTAGTTCTAAGTTCTAGGGGACTGATGACCTCAGAAGTTAAGTCCCATAGTGCTCAGAGCCATTTGAACCATTTTTGACAGGCTTGGAAAGGGCCTGTTTTACTTGGTTGTGACGTAGATTCGAAAACTTGATATTGCCCTTGCATACACTAGCAGCATACGTAAATTTCTTGAAACAGCAGTGAATCGTTTTGAATCGTGCTTTGCTGATATGCAATTCAGATTCAGTTAAATCATCTCTCCATTTAGAGTAGCAATGTATCTAACAAGTCCCCTACTGCGGAAATTTGATTAAGGTGTGTTATTCACAACGTGCCGCTTAGTGAAAGTAGTATTTGCAGGTTGTTGATCTTCCTTTCTCTGTTACATTAATTGTTCTCGCTTGACGTAGGAAGATGTCATTATGTTTAACTGTACTGTTATGGTCATTTTTAAAAGATAATTTGTGAAGTAATCATCCCAAAATGTTGTCAGTTTGTCACGTCTGTAAATTTTTGTCTCTTTCAGCAAATTTAATTAAGCATCTGGGTCATTCTCATGTGGCAGCGTTCCTTGAAACATCACTGGTTTACTAGTTCCTCAATATACTTAACGCGCAGTTAAAAAAATGCTTTTAACTAAGCTTCACACCACCTGGCGTGCAATTCGGGACACCGATCTCTGTACTTGGAAGCGCATAGGAACAATCATTTATTCATGACGGCGTCACATCGTCAACGATGTGAGCCGCATTCGCGTGCTTTGTATTATGCAAGAATGGATGAGACAGCAAATACGCCACCCAAACACGCGTTCGCCATGACGAAACAACGTTGGCATGCCATGTTTGCTCCCTCGCGGGCCAACAGAGTTGTGTGGCGTTTGCAGAATGCTCTCGTTTTGGTCCGGCGGAGGACAACTGATGCGTCTGCCGCCAGCTCCAATTGTGTGCTTGGCGTTTTTATGCCGCGCTGATCCGCGGTGTTTGCTAAATCGTTTGATGTTAGCATTGCTGCTTCTGTCGTACGGGATTGTTTCGCACGCTAGCCTACAACTGCCGAGAGTCTGCTGTCTCATTTTACACTTAACCCACGAAGTACACACGGCGCCTTTCTGTTGATTGGCTCCACTTGTATGTCAGAACACTTCAGCGGACTTTCTGAAGTAAATATTTTTTTTGGGACGTACAAATGTAAATATTTCAATACACTTCCTAATAAATCGCCACCCCTCTCTTCGTCGTACCCTGAGACGTTTCTGCATTCAATTCCGAACGTAGGACCATTTTCACTTCTGGAGATATTTCGGAGGCAGATGTCATCGTAATTTATTTTATGTGAGGGGACAAAAGTCATGGGGTAGCGATATGTCTTTATACAGATGGCGGATGTATAGCGTGTACAAGATATGAAAGGGCAGTGCCTTGGCGGAGCTGTCATTTATGCTCACTTGTTTCGTGTGGAAAAGTTTTCGAAGTGTTTACGGCCACACGGAGGAAATTAACAGACTTTGAACGCGGGAAGTTAGTTCGAGCTAAGTGCACGGGACACCCCTTTTCGGAAATCGTTTGGTAATTCAGTGTTACGAGGTCCACTGTGTCAAGTTTCTATCTTACTCTGAGTAATTCGATTTGGGGAAGTATAGCCGAGTATGGTCATTACAAGGCTAGTATTGAGAACTCAGAAGATATGAATATTATCCTCTCTAATTGCATGTGGCGAAAAGTTTCTATTGCTTCACACGCGGTCTTCCCACGCAGCGTCTCTCGTCGCCCGGGTGGTCCGGTGACAGGCGGGTTCAGCTGATCTTGAAAGGGTTAAGCCGACGGGTGTGAGGGAGTCGAGTGGATGCTTTCCAGACGCCGACATTGTCATAAGAGGGGGGCGACACGCCCACAGGGGCCTGAAGGAGCGGCTGGGGCTAGAGATTCCGTTACTTCGCAGAAACTTAGTGAAAACACTCTCTGACGGGCTACCAGCGAGGCGTGGGAATGACTTGTGTTCCCAGGCAGTCTTGGCGGGCAAATTCCCGCGTTTTCTGCAAAATCATAACTGTGATTGGTTTGCTCAGGGGAAAGCTCCGTGATATAGCAAAATCGGCGCAGAAATTGGCGCCAAGTATCTCCATTGGTGGAATAGTAGTACTTCGGCAATAGAGTGGAATTTTCCACGGATTTTCGAGTTGCTGATTGGCACGTTTAACCATGGCCACTGTCGTGGGGGCGGGAATGTTCTGTGTTTGGCTTGTACGGGTGCTCTTGAGGGGTCGGCTCTCGCCTTTCGGTCGGAGTAGGTTATAAGACTGAGCTCTCGCTGCTCTGGACAGCCTGCCTTCCATTGGCTGTCTAATATACTTTCATTTAATTGTAACTGTTTGACGAAGTTGCTGAAGTTTCGACTTCAACGTAACTTTCCGAGTACAGTTGGCAATTGAGTGTTCTGCGTACAAGCGGCCTATGTTGTCTGTCTTGAGCAGTTTTGGATCAAGTTGACTGTAACGGAGTTACTGTGTGACTTCGCTTGTTAAAATCAATCACTGTGCCGTCAGTGATTGTGTAGCGAGCCTTCTTCGTCTCCCTCAGAGGCGCATTTTTGTTGCTAGGAAGTCTTTAGTCTGGAACAACCAGACCAGGACAATTTGTTTCGGGCAATACTCGCGACATTATCATCACCACGACGGGACGTCGAAGCATCCAGCCATCACTTCCGGTACGCCAGATCGTGTCCTTGCAGTTAAGAAGACAGCTTGGTAATGTATGTCCACAGCACCGGCAGATTAGGGAACTTGCACTGTGATAATCAGAGCTCAGCAGAGCGCGCCTGTTCGTCTTTTTCTTTGTTCTGTCTTGGGTGTTCATTGTCTGAGTTCTCACTACTGTAGCTGCAATTAATGTTGGGTTGGTTGTGTGTTTCTCTTAAGATTTGAGTTGCATACCACTTGGTCATAAATGTCACAATCTAGTTTATGGGCAACTTCACCTTCACAGCATTTATTTGATGTATTGTAAATGTTTCATGTGGATTGTTTATTATTTTGAGTTTAGTCGTAATAAACCAAATTATTTTGGACAGAACTTTCATTCTGTTGATCGATAGAGCAACCTTTTCATTTCTGACTACGTTAATGAAAGTTTCCTTTATCAAATTAATTTCTGTCAAATTAAATTATTGCATGTGCCTAACTTTTTTCTGCTCCAATTGCAGGGTCGATTAAAGTCAGTTCGCGTTTCTTCTTAATCCATATGCAACAGCTAAAGTCCGAGTTAGAAAAAGGGGGCTTAGAGCATCATTTCCATATGAAGATTCTAGAAGAATTTAGTGTTAAATACATTGCTAGCCCCGGCATCTCGCAGAGTGTGCCGAGAATACCAAATTTCAGGCATTACCTCTCACCACGAACAATGCAGTGGCTGGTGGCCTTCACTTAACGACCGAGGGCAGTGGCGTTTGCGAAGACTTGTAAGCGCTAACAGAGAAGCAGCAATGTGTGAAATAATCACAGAAATCAATGTGGAACGTACGATAAACGTGTCCGTTAGTAGAGTGCTGCGGAATCTGGCGTTAATGGGCTATAGCAGCAGACGACCGACGGTTTTGCTAAAAGGACGACGTCGTCTCCAGCACCTCTCCTGGGATTGTGACTGTATCGGTTGGACCCTAGACGACTGAAAAGCCGTAGCCTCGTCAGACTAGTTCCGATCTCAGCTGGCAAGAGCTGATGGTAGGGTTCGAGTGTGGTACACGAAGCCATAGACCCAAGTTGTCGACAAGACACTGTGCAAGGTGTTAGTGGTGTGGGCTATGTCTGAATGGAATGGACTGACTCTTCTGATGCAACTGAACCGATCACTGACTGGATATGGTTATATTCGACTACCTGAGGACCATTTGCAGTCATTCATATACTTCATGTTCCCAAAATCGATGCAATTTTTTGTGGATGACAATGCAGCAAGTCACCAGAACATTCCGGACAGTTCGAGTGAATGATTTGGCCATACAGATCGCCCGGCATGAATCCCATCGAACATTTATGGGGGTAATAGAGAGGTCAATTCGTGCACAAAATCCTGCACTGGCAACACTGCTATAGAGGCAGCGTGGATCGTTATTTCTGAAGAGGACTTCAACGACGTGTTGAGTCCATGCACCATCGATTTGCTGAACTACGTCGGTCAGGAGGTGGTTCGACACGATATTAGGAGGTATCTCTTGACTTTCGTCATCTTAGTGTGAAAGGCCTATGTCGAATGGACAGGCTTATTTCTGTCGTTATTTCAGTACTCTCACTGCCATGTTTTTACACGATGATTATTTTTTATGCCTTTAAGAGCAGTCACCACCTCCATCCTCCTTTTCTAAAACGAGGTGAAACAGTGAAAGTGATTCCACTTGAGCATCATCGGTTTTTATTTCAAATAGCTGAGATATTTCTCCCATGAATTTCACTTTGTTAGAGTTTCACCAGTTTTGCGTCCTAATTTTGCTTTACCGCCTTATTCTCTAGTGATTTTATCTATTATTTCTCTGTCTACAGAGTCGAATCTTTTTATAAAAATCAGTAAGTGATGCTATTACAACTGGTGCGGCAGTGAAACGGACAATTTGGAACCCGTGAAACAGCACGTTACATTAGGAATCCGAAAACATAACTGGTGTCTTCTGGACAACTCGCCTGTAGCATTGACCATGATATCAGTGTTCAGTCGAGATAGCGTCATACACTGGTCGACAACGCGCTGTTTCCCTGAAGGCGTTTTACTAAAACAGCGACTGCCACGTGGCAGCGCAGCGTGTGTTTCGCGTTCATTGCAGTCTCGCACGTCATGCTTCCGTCCCCTCGACACATGTTACCAAAGTGTGGGTACTGATTTTGAGGAAACGGGTGATACGGTGCGAAAGAGGAGTGGAAGTGCAAAATACGAGTGCACACCAGAGAATGTTGCAAGAGTGGAAAACAGCTCCAGCCGAAGCACCTGGAGTTCTGCACTCAAGCACGCGCTGCAGCTCGACGTATTGCATCGCATTATACGTCCAGTATTGCACAAGGAAGTGCAAAACCACCCACACAAAATTCAGATTGTGCAAAAACTGAATGCTGACGGTGCGATGATGCTAGTTTTTGTGTGTCAGATTTTGTTCACATGCAAACTTTAGATAGTGGTCACGTGAATATTCTAATATGTTTCCAGTGCTCTCGGGTGTCCAGCCGGGTGCGATCGTTGAAGTCGCACGATATTTCGGCGAATAACCTTTCCGCCATCATCAGGTGGTTCTGACCGTCGGCGGCGCAGGGAATCGAAGCCCGACTGACGGACATAAATAACACCGACAATCAGCAGACAGACCATTCCATTAGAACCACCTGATGATGGCGGAAAGGCGATTCCCCGAAATATCGTGGGACTTCAACGATCGCATCCGGCTGGACACCCGAGAGCCCTGGAAACAACACATACGCCAGGAAAGCCCCCGATCACATATTCTGATATGCTTTATGAAACGCCAATTCACAATCTGAAAGTGGTAGTGTGGTGCGACGTATCGCCATTGGGAATCATGGGGCCTTATTTTTGTGAAAGCGATCGCGGTAGTGTTGTTGCTGTAAATACAGAGCGTCAAGTTCACATGCTGAACCATTTCATAGTGCGACAGCTTACTTATCTTCCTGTAACTGCAGACACGTTCTTCCAGCAAGACCGGGCCACATACCGTACTTCGTGGCATTCCATTAACGGGCTACAGAACATCTTTCCCGGTCATATCCAACAACGGGGACACTTCCTTGCCTCCAAGATCCCCTCACCTTTTAGCGTGTGATGGTCTTTGGGGTGATTTTAAATCTAACATCTTCCGATGTGTCTCACCATACACCATCCAGGAACTGAAGGATAAAATTCGGGAGGAAGTTTATCGGATTCCAGTGCCAGTACTGCAGGATTGATGTCTAACTTTCTTAAAAGACTTGCAACGTGTGTGAAGAAAAATGGCGGTCACCTAAGCGATGTAAGTTTCAAGTGATGGGCATTTTAAATTGCAAGCATTGTTGTTTTGTGAATTCCTGTTTTATTTCTTTTACATCACTTTGAATAAATTAGTGTCGCTGGTGAAGGCCTCAAAATCGCCTGTTTTGCTACCGTACCTTTTAGTTAACATTCTGTGGTGAAATACTGATTTTAATTTTAAAATTTATTGCGTATAATATCTTCCGTTTGTTTGTCTAAAATTTCAAAAAATGGTTCAAATGGCTCTGAGTACTATGGGACTCAACATCTTAGGTCATAAGTCCCCTAGAACTTAGAACTACTTAAACCTAACTAACCTAAGGACATCACACACACCCATGCCCGAGGCAGGATTCGAACCTGCGACCGTAGCAGTCCCGCGGTTCCGGACTGCAGCGCCAGAACCGCTAGACCACCGCGGCCGGCTGTCTAAAATTTCTTCAACGCTGTTCAAGAGAATTTATGATACTGTTTAGTACGCTCTGTCGGAAGTGTAATCCTCGATTTTGTCACCACTTTTATGCAGTGGATAGATTAATCATATTTTGCACTACTCTGTTATTCTTTCCGTGTTTCAAATGTTCTCTGAAAGCAAGTGTAGATCTTTTTACTTTGTCTCAGGCCGTTCAATAATTCTCCTCCATTTTACTCGTACTAAAAGTCGTAGTGAGGATCAGTTGGCTAGTTGTACCGGAAGTATTATGGCGCCTTTGCGTGCCTTGATGCAGCATTCGTAATCGAAGGCAGAGGAGCGCAAACAGGCCGAGGCGTTCCCAATTCAGTGTTATGTTCACTACCTCCAGGCGTTTCGCATTTACGTGCAAACTGAGACACCTGATTCTATCTTTCCTACGCAGTTTTGCTCATTTTGTCAGAAACAGTACGCTCTCCATGCGCAATAACCCAGTTTTGCACCCGGCTATAACTGTATAATGTTGTATAATGTGTACCGACTATTAACGCAAACCGTTTCCGCTACAGTAAACGCTTGTTCACAGATACGAGGGTTGGAACTTCAGTAGTGGCAACTATTTATTTACAGCTCGTACAAAATAGATATGCGTTTCAAAGTTTTACTGACCTTCAAAGTAGTTACCAACATTGTGTCTAGCCCGTTGCCAGCGATGTGGAAGTCGTAGTATACTCTCAGCAGTGCCAGTTGTGTTGACAGTTCGAGCGGCGCGATATATTGCCCGACGAATTTGTAGCAGTTCTGAAGCGAATGCCGCGAAGTGTTTCCTTCAATTTAGAAATCGAGTTGAACTCAACGAGGGCTTAAGTCATGGGAGTGCAGTGGGTTGTATAGCACTTAGCAGCCCCATCAGTAAAAACAAATCAGTAACAGCTTGCACTGTACGTGATTGAGCATTGTCCTGCAAAATGATGGTCAGGTCATGCAGAAAGTGTCATCACTTCTGTCTCTAAGCTGGTAGTAGGCTGTGTTCCAAAAAGCATAGAGACAGAAGTGATGACACTTTCTGCATGACCTGACCATCATTTTGCAGGACAATGCTCAATCACGTACAGTGCAAGCTGTTACTGACTTGTTTGACTGATTGGGCTGCTAAGTGCTATACCTCCCACTGCACTCCCCTGACTTAAGCCGTCGTGAGTTAAACTCGATTTCTAAACTGACGGAAACACTTCACGGCATTCGCTTCAGAACTGCTACAAATTCGTCGAGCAATAGACCGCACGGCTCGAACTGTCAACACAACTGGCACTGCTAAGAGTATCCTACGACTTCCACATCGCTGGCAACGGGTTATACCCAATGCAGGTGACTACTTTGAAGGTCAGTAAAACTTTGAAACACGTATCTATTTTGAACGAGCTGTAAATAAACTGTTGCCACTATTAAAGTTCCAACCCTCGTACAAGCGAATGGTAGGGAGAACTACCGATTAGTTTGCTCGGGACGCGCCAAGAGGCTGAGAGTAGGAGACGAAGATTTTAGTACTTCGTGGCTGCTGTAAGACAACATCGGCGTAGTTCTCACAGAAAACATATTTGCAAACAACGTCGGCACGTTTCGCGAGGAGACGCACAGCTGACTCGTGAGACTCATTTTAATTCCAGTAGACATCAGAAAAAATGGCATTAACAGCTGTATCACACACAAGATACAGTGCGTTTACTAGATCCGTATCGACCAGACTAATGTTGAGCAACAAAAGCCGTTAAAACCTACTTCGTAATAAAGTGCTGCCGCCAGTTGACACAGAAAGGCACGCCGTTTTTCCAAAATTAATCTCAGCAAACAACGAATTCTTTTAAGCAGCCGAACTGGAGGACCCAGCGAACTGGAGATAAACCGACTAACATTTTTAGTTTACAAGTACGTCCCGCGCAAGTGCACCGTTGAATGTCTTCGAGTGCTAACTCAAAGAGTGACAGGCCTTAAGAGACTGCACAATATTTTCTGAAACAGAATGTAAAACAGATTTGTAACATTTTGTGCCGTAATGGTTAGCTTCAGAGGGCTCCCTCGCGTAACGATGATCATTCTGAGATTGTAGTTTATGACACATCAACGAGTACTAGCTAACGGCTTCAAATAAAAGCACATGTTTGTTATATAATTTTGACCAATAAATCGATATTTGATTTTATTCAGCAGTGGCTTATACAATAGGAAATGTATCAGGAGTCAGGGAACATAACTATTCAACAGATAACAATAATACGAGCCAGCGAAGAAATATCTAGTACAAGTTTTTGTTAGATGATAGCTTAACTTCACCGTTTTTTTGGGCAGTGAATACATTTTTACCTCAGTTTTCTTTATCACCTACAGTTCTGGCACGATTTTACTTCGCTATAAATTATGAAATTAAGAAACCACATGTAATTCGAATGAAAATTAATTTAGTTTCGATATAAATAAAGATTTTATTGCACAGGAATGATGTGTCCAGTTGGTTGTACTTCCTCTGTCTCTCTCCTCTTTAAGACATCTAATACAGCTCATTCTCCGATGAATTGCCTGTCGCATGTGTAGGTGAAGTGACCAGAGGTAGCCTTCCATCAAATTGGTATTCCAACAGCCCTCATTACGTACTTCCATCACTTTGGTGTGTGGCTGAAAGCGTTCACCTTACCCCATACTGATTTTCCCCGAATTTTCAGGAAGAATATTAGTGTGATTGTTCATAACGTGAATGTGAATGTTGAGGATCGTCATACAGCAGGTCTTTTTGAAATTGCCCAGTGTGTTGACTACAGCATAGATCCAGTGTACTGTGGGTTCATTTTTTTCCTATGAACTGAGTAAAAAATTTTCTTGAATGACACCTAAAGCTTCCTCTTAATTATTTTTGATTAAAAGTTGGAATGTAGCGTCATTTTTCGACTATTACGTTCAACATAACACAACTTCTTTCAGTTTCTCTTCTGACAGATGAGGGAACTTCTCACAAAGATACTTAAAATATTGCCTGCCTTCGGGGAAGGATTTTACAAGCTGTTTTAATAGACTTAATGAATGGCATTTATTTCAGAGCGACAAAGCTCTAGCGCAAAGCAAAGAGCTAGAAAATATCGTAGAAACTACTGTATTTCCTAACTGATGCAACCACTGCCATCGAAATTTCAACTTTATATAATCGCTTAAAGTGGATTTTTAATACTGCGAGTTAAAGGTAAAAAATGTGTTTGTATTAGGATACTCACGCTAAAAATTTCTACTGTTAAGTTTTTCTATCGTTGATCTGTGTAGTCGCTACGTGAGAAATAAATAGCGACTAGACCATATATTTTGATTTGATACAGTATTAAGAGACCAAATTTTCGTGTCCATAACAAAACGAATCCCTCTATGGGATTGATGTTTGGTGTCGGCGACTGTGAATATCAAGGAAAGGTCTTACGATACCCTCATAGCCATCAAATCACAAATCACTCTAGAATATTTCAGGTTGGGTAATCGGGTAACGGGCGAGGACTGTTATATAGCTGAGTACCAGCCGTTAGTATTCATCCAATTGTTATGTTAGACATGAAAATGAATTAAATATTGTGTAAAAAGAAACTTGGCTTATTAGTAATACTCCTTCCAAAACCCACTTCTACATTAACCCCTGTCGCTCAAATATCATCGCGACCAATCAGTCTAGTAACACAAATAAGTCGCTAATATTCGATGTTTTCTATTACTTTTATGTGACCCCTTGTTTTATTACGCCATCATTGTTCAGCTGATGTACTGTCGTTACTGGATTCTGAAGTAAAAAACCTGTAAATAACAACACTCCGCAGCGGCGATGAATGGCATTACGGGCGATGGCAAAAAGCTAATAACATGAAAAGAACTCAACACCTAAAGACAATCTTTTTCTTACCGTCGCTACATACAGCATTCGCACCACCATTTTCAAAAATTAAAATCGCTGTCACTGTCTGCTGACGAGGAAGCTTTGTGGTTTTTCATACATTTTTAAAATTCGGAAACGAGTTTCTAGTTTCTCTCTGTGTTGCCATGCTGGTGAAATAAACGTTGATCAAAGTTCTGCCCCATCAGAGCATCCGCCGAAATTACAATCACTGTTTCGCTTCAAAAAGCTTTTAACGAAGTTATGGAAACGCTCATCACCGGCCATAAAGCCCTGCACGCAAGTGGTAAGTGGAGGGGGGAAAGGGGGGGGGGGCACTGCTGTGGAATTGCCGCTGCAAAGAGATTAATAGAAACGCATTCGCGTACCTCTGTGTGGTGCCCCAACAGTCTGCTTTGCTCCTATAATTGTCGGCGAATCCGCGATATTGGAAGACCTACATCAACTGCGCATGACACAAACGGTCCGTTAGCAGCATAATGTAGCGCTCGCAGGGATTTGCAGCGCCGTCTCTTGATTTTGCCAATTAATCGCCGGCACCTGTGGCACGGACGCTAACGCGCTCATCTGAATGAACGCGTCCGTTTCTGCGCTTAGCTGCTAGCTTGTGCGCCTCACTTCCATTCGAAAAAACAAATAAGCTCGTCTTTAAGCCAACACCTTACCCATAGTCGCAAAGAAGTGGTAACGAAGTGATGGCGTGATACAGAAGTTAGCCTATTCTAATCCCAACGGTGGAAGGATTTTCGGTAGCCGGTATTGCGTCGACAAGTGGAGAAAATTGTAAAGCATGTAGCGTATGATCGCCAGAATCAGCAACGGCGGTTTGGCTTAAGAATGTTTGGTGTTCTACAGAATGAAACGATGAGAATCCGTCGCAGACAACTATTTTGACTTCCTCCTATAGTTTAAAGCGGAACGCGCTGGCTTCCAAGTCATAGAGCAGAATCGAATTCGCGCGCCCCAGGGAAGACAGATTACCTGGTACACAGGGCAGCCATAGTACGCTTCGTATGAGTTTAATCGCAGCTAACCTGGTTTCCCACTTTGGCCTTTGGAGACGCAAACGGAAGAAGCATATTACAGTTAAGTTCAACTACTTTTGCTGTTCGTAGAATTGCTAAACTAGGACAAGATTTTTCATATTTTCATTCAGTAACGTCGTACGCAATAATTTTCTGGGATAACTCATCTCTTAGAAAGAAAGTGTTGATTGCATAAAAGTGATCAATAAGAATAATATGTGGTATTCATCCACTGATGTCATGTAGGTAGCTCTTCAAGGAGCCAGGCATTTTAACTATGCCATCACAATATATATCTTTGCTAATGAAATTCGTCGTAAACAGGTATAATCAATAACAGTTTGAGAAGAACTGAGCTGTACATACCACAACACTAGAGGGAAAAATGATCTTTATTACCCATTGTTAAAGCTGTCAGTGGCTCAGAGAAGAGTTCAGTGTGCAGTTACACAAATGTTTGCTCATTTGCTCAATAACATAAAATCTCTGACAGGTAGCGAGGTAAGTTTTAAATCTAATTTAAAATCATTTCTCCTGGACAACTGCTTCTGTTCCACTGATGAATTTCTAAAAAACTGGTAGCCAGAGAAAAGAAAGAAAAGGAAAGGAAGTCTCGTTGCATGAGTAGGAATAAAATGATAATATGCTCATTTAAGTTAACAGTAATCATATATACATATCCTGTAAACAGACTCGTTCTACATCATTCGGAAAAAAGAATCGTTGTAATAATCTACGAAACATGTATCTAACTAACGGAGAGGCTAAAACACGTATACAGCTCCTACAGAGGAATGGCGGAAATAACTTTGTTTCTTTCTGCGTAATGATATCTGTAGCGGCAGAGAAATGTCTGGTCAGAGAATAAAAATATAAACAAAATTCAAAATGTCGCGTCGTTATTGGTGTAACTTACCACAGCGAGACAGTTGCAGAACAATAGAAGAGTGATTTTGTGTCAGATATGGACACAAACGTAGCGTTCCTATTGGAGCTTTTGAAAAGGAGTTGGCTGTGTGAAGATCGAAAATGATTCAAACGGCTCTGAGCAGCATGGCTCTTTAACAGCTGTGGTCATCAGTCCCCTAGAACTTAGAACTACTTAAAACTAACTAACTTAAGGACATCACACACATCCATGCCCGAGGCAGGATTCGATCCTGCGACCGTAGCAGTCGTATGGTTCCGGACTGAAACGCTTAGAACCGTTCGGCCACCGCGGCCGGCGTGAAGATCGATCTGTAGGCATAAGTTGTACGATGTTAAGAGTCAGAGTTTGATGGAGCATTGGAAGCCGCATGTTCAAGCAAGGTAGAAGATATAGACAACATTCCTTTGGGGTTTCTGAAATCATTCGAGGAAGTGGCAACTAGACATTAATGTGAGAAACAAGTATCTCAGCATGTACGCCGGGAGCATATCATTGTGAAATATTTTTATTGAAATTGTCTTGATCATAAAAACTTAGTAACAGGGTTGAGCGGTTTCAACTGCTAAGCAGCGACCCCCATGGTCGATGATGGCTGCTTAAAAACTGAAGCCGATCACACTTGTTACTAACTTTTGGGACCAGTTCAATTTCAGTAAAAGTATTTGCCGCTGTTAGATCAAGGGTTCCATAGACAACGTGTACATTCATGGCATAGCATTGTGTGGGGGTGAGTGCGGGAGTGTGGGAAAACTGGAAAAGAAGAGAATCAAAGAGTTCGAGATGTGATGCTACAAAAGGATTCTGAAAATTGAGTGGACTGTTGAGAATATGAGTGAGGTTGGACCCCTTAGAATCGTCGAGGAAAGTAATATATATTGCGACATTGACAAGTAGCTTCTGTGGACCTAGAGGCCAAAAATTTTTGGGTAAGACATCTTAGAAAATAATTGTTGTTCTAGTCTTTAGTCCGAAGATTGATATAACGCAGCTCTCCACGATAGTTTACCATGTGCAAGTCTCTGTGTGTCTGCATAACTGCTGCAACCTATATCTATTGTGTATTGTACCCCTTGGTAACCGTGTATAACTGTTACCCCCCCCCCCCCCCCCTATACTTTATCGCAATACTAAATGGACGATTCCTTGATGCCCAGCATGTAGCCTATCATCTGATTTCTTCTGGAGGTAAAGTTGCGCTGTAGATTTCGTTCTTCCGGATTCGATTCAGTACCTCCTCATTAGTTACTCGATCTACCCATCTCATCGTCAGGATTTTTCTGTAGCACCCTAATTTCAATACCTTCTGTTCACTTCTTGTCTGAACTGTTTATCGTCGACGTTTCCGTTTCACACAAGGCTGCAAATAAGCAAAGAAAACCATTTAAATTTATGTTAGATGACAATAAACACTTCTTTTTCAAAGATGTTTGTCTTGCTATACCCAGGAGGCGTTTTGTATCTTCTCTTCTGCAGCCATTATTATCTGTCAAACTATCCACGAAGCAAAACTCATCTACCACTTTTAATGACTCATTTCCTAAGCTAATCTTTCAGCATATCCAGATTTAATTATACTATACTCAGTTACCTTTGTTTTACTTTTGTTAATATACATTCTATAACCTCTTTTCGACATAGTGTCCATTCATTTCAGTTGCTTTTCCAAGTCCTTTACTATCACTAACAGACGAAAAGTACTCGCAACCATTCTTTACTTCGACCTACCAAAATAAGGGCAAAGCAACATTACCATCTGAATTACAGTGCTTGCTTTCAGTATATCAACTTACGTTTAATGCAACATTGGCATTCGAGGTTATAATATCTGTCCCTTTTCAACTGATTTATACGGGAAATATCGGACGTAAGTGTTTGAGAGTATCTTTCATATCAACGTACAATTTTATTTCACAACGATTACTGTATATATTAGACAGGTTGTAAAGATGATTCACTTATACACGTAGTAAACAAATTGATATGTAAAAAAATCACCCGTTGTGTATACCACGAGGGTCGTTCCGAAAGTAATGCCTTCTATTTTTACCCGCGGGAACCACAGGAGATACATAAATCACAACAGCGCAGCTAAATAGTGCAATATCTCAGTTACAGATTATCGGTTTTACACAGGCACCACCATTCGTTATGCACGTTTGCCAACGATGAAACAGAGCCTGCATGCTGTGCTTACAAAAATCGAAACCAACTGAGGAGAACCACTTCCTTGCAGCTTTGACAACAGCGTCCGAGTCTTGAAAATTTTCGCCACGTAGTCCACCTTCCAGATGCCCAAAGAGTTATAAGTCTTAAGGCGCTAAACCGTGACTGTACGGTGGATGTGGTAAGACAGTCCAGCAGAATTTTGCAATCAGTTGCGTGGTAGTAAAACTGGTGTGGAGCTTTGCATTATCATGTTGCAGGTGGAATTTGGTCTTATTCCCTGGCCTTATCCTGTCTTTTAGCGTGGTGAATTTACAGTTTCTCCAGGCTCCAGGACATCCAAAAGAGCCACACCCTGTCTAACCCAGAAGACTGTGCACATCACTTTGCCTGCACACGTTTGTGTCTTGAATTTCTTCGTTGACTGAGGATTCACATGTTGCCATTCCATGGGCTTTGGATTCCGGCTTGCAGTGGTGACACCACGTCTCATTTCCACTGTCGATGCTATCCAGAAAGTTGTCACCTTCAGCTTCATATTGGTCCAGCAGGTCACGACAAATTTCCATTCGATGAGTTTTTTGTTCTTCTGTAAGCATTCACGGAACCCATCTCCCACAGACTTTGCGATAACCAGGATGTTCCAATATTATTTTCAAGGAATTACAGCCGATATTTAGCTTTGCACACAGTTCTTTTGTCTTTATCCATCCATTAGCATGGATGAGTTGATCAAGACGCTCTTCATTACGACGGATGACAGCTGTACAGGGTCGACGAGGCCCTGGCTTGTCATGCACACCCTTTTCACTACCTCTGAAGTGCCGTACCCATCGCCTCATATTGCTCACGTGTATTGTATCGTCTCCGTATACCTTTAGCAAGTGTTGATGAATTTCTATCTGCGCAATTCCTTCAGCACTGAGAAATTCAATTTTTTTTTTTTTTTTTTTTTTTTCATTTATTGAATTTCAATTCCCCCCGAAGGGGGCGGGCTGGCAGCAGCTTAGTACGCCGCTCTTCAGCCGACAGATTTTGTGACAAAGATCAAGAGAACAAATAATAAAAAACAGGCGATAAAATCGAAGACTTAGAGAGTAACAAGGCGAAAAGAAATCGTGGAACTTAAAACAACAACACAGGGATGATGACGCTAATAAAAATACATACAAAGGAGACAGGGAAAACAATAGACAATTAAAAAAAAAAACACGGTGACAGTCTGGATTCTGTTCGCAAAGGAAATAAAATTCACACCGAGCGACAGCATGGTTTCTGTTCGCAACACGAGAAAGACAAACAACACTGAATAGTCACTGGAACACTGCACTAAAAAGTTGGCAAATGTGACACCACAGTTGAGAGCAGGTGGGGGGAAACTGGACAGAAGATGGGAAAACAAAAAGGGGGGGGGAAAGGAGAGTAAAAGCGAAGGGGGGAGCCGGGAAAGGGGCTGAAGGAGGATGAGGACCCATAAGAGGGGTGGGGGGCAGACGCGACAGGGAGTGGGGTAGGCAGAGGAGGGGAATACAAAAGGACTGGGGGGGAGAAGGGAGGTAGGGAGAGGTTTAGTGGGGAGAAAAACAGGACAGAAGGGGGGGGGGGGGGAGAGGGAGCCCAGGGAAAGGACAGAGGAAAGGAGGGGGATTGAGGATCAGAGTTGATAGGAAGGATAAATGGAGGGAGAGAGGGCATCATCCGGGAGGGGGAGTTGACGGAAGCCACCTTGGGAGAGGAGATGGAGGGTGTAGAGATGGAGGGTAGGGGGGACACAACGGTGAAGACGTGGCAGGGGGCGGGGGAGAAATTCAACCACACATCGCTGTTTTATATGCGCGTCCGTATCAGACTCCATTTTGGAAGACTCCTATGCGGCGCCAGCTACCGTATAACGACGGAACCACCTGCAAATGAAAGAGGAAGGTTCAAGCATTAGCACTACACCAACGACATCTGACGTTGATATCCAAAGTAGCCACAAAAAATAGGAGGCATTACTTTCGGAACGACCCTCGTACATCATTATGTATATGGATATTGCAGATTAAAAGAATTTTAGCTCGGAGAAAAATTGTGCAATAAATATATGCGAATATGGGAAGATTGATGTGTATCAGACAATATAGTTATTTCCCATTTGATTTGTGTGCGTGGCATCAGTCATAAGGACAGAAAAAAATAAAAACTTCTCCAAAATTACTTGCAATTTCAAAATAGCAGTAGGGATGTACTTTCCAGATTACTTCTCATTTCAGACAGAAGTGATCGGAGCACGTTAGTTTACATAGAAAAGTTAACGATTCAGATCCCACAACCGGTAAGAGGGTGCAGAGCTCGAGTCTGAAAGCACTTGGCCGAACACAGATCTAAAGTCCTATTCGGCCAGCATCGTCATGTCCGAAGCTTTTCCCCATTCTGCCCAACAGAGCTTCTGGTCCGCTTCTAAGCACTCCGATGTCGACAGGACGTTCAATTCTACCAACTTGTACAAGCATTTTCGGTGTGTTTTCCTCTTCTTTTACTTTCACTCTCTCAAGACAGAGGTGAAGACAAATAGGATCACAGTCCGATGAAACTTCGTTGTGAGTTGGTTAAAAGTTTGGAGAAAATCCCGAATCCTACAGTTGATTAGAAAGGGTGACAAATCTTTTTAGCTGATGCACAAATCCAGAACTAGATTCGATTTAATCTCGAAATTTTACAATAACTTAAATGATGCTGTCTTAAACAGCGTGCACTTTTTTGCTGTTATAACTAAATTTCCAGTTTACGGATCAAAAGTGCATATTCAGTTGTTAAAAATTAGTTACAAATACTGATTATCAGGTAGAAGCTAAGCAGTGTTTTCGTTATTTATGCCCTGAGGAGTATGTCAGGTAACAATATGAGTATATGGTTGGTTTTTTCCCATTTATAGATTTTCTCCCAGCATCAGTACTCAAGATTCGTATTTGGTATTCGGCTTAAGCCCTCCTATCAGTGGACCCCGCTGCTGCTCATTTACTAAAATTACAAAATTGAGGCTGACTGCAGCCATTTTACATCATTTAGTGTTTCGATAAACTTATACAGAACCGTTATTTAAGGTATTATCTTCCTCGTTAAGACAAGTATTGATGTTTGTCGTATATCACAGGTAGAGAACCACTTTATCCTATTAACGTAACCAGAATTGTTTCGATATATTTTAGACGGAACGTCATTATTTCGTGCTATAGTGAAAATTGGTTCAGGAAACTATGGAAATCGGAGTAGGCGTAAAGATAAGCGTGTAACGGTGCATCAAAAACGGGAATGAAGACCGCCCCTTAACCCAGCCCTCTTACGGCTTGAAGTCGTAAGTCAGTGTGCTAATACATTACGTGACCAAAAGTATCCAGACACCCCCAAAATCATACGTTTTTCATATTAGGTGCATTGTGCTGCCACCTACTGCCATGTACTCCATATCAGCGACCATTAGACATTGTGAGAGAGCAGAATGGGGCGTTCCACGGAATTCACGGACTTCGAAAGTGGTCTGGTGATTGGGTGTCACTTGTTTCATACGTCTGTACGCGAGATTTCCACACTCCTAAACATCCCTAGGTCAACTGTTTCCGATGTGATAGTGAAGTGGAAACGTGAAGGGACAGGTACAGCTGTTGACTGTTGACTGACTGAGACAGCTGACATTTGAAGCCCTCCTATCAGTGGACCCCGCTGCTGCTCATTTACCAAAATTACGAAACTGAGGCTGACTGTAGCCATTTTATATCATTTATTTGTTTCTATAAACTTCTACAGAACCGTTATTTAAGGTACTATCTTCTTCGTTAAGAAGATAGGCCGATATATATCCAGACCATCACACAGGAATTCCAGACTGCACCAGGACCCACTGTAAATACTATGACAGTTAGGCGGGAGGTGAGAAAACTTGGATTTCATGGTCGAGCAGCTGCTCATAAGCCACACATCACGCCGGTAAATGCCAAACGACGCTTCGCTTGGTGTGAGAAGCGTAAGCACTGGACGATTGAACAGTGAAAAAACGTTGTGAGGAGTGACGAATCACGGTACACAATGTGGCGATCGGATGGCAGGGTATGGGCATGGCGAATGGCCGGTGAACGTCATCTATCATCGTGTGTAGTGCCAATAGTAAAATTCGGAGGCGGTGGTGTTATGATAGGGTCGTGTGTTTCATGAAGGGGGCTTGCACCCTTTGTTGTTTTGGGTGACACTATCACAGTACAGGCCTACAATGATGTTTTAAGATCCTTCTTGTTTCCCATTGTCGAAGAGCAATTCGGGGATGGCGATTGCATCATTCAGCACGATAGGGCACCTGTTCATAATGCACGGCCTGTGGCGGAGTGGTTACACAACAATAACATCCCTATGACCTGAATCCTATAGAACACCTTTGGGATGTTTTGGAACTCTGACTTCATGCCAGGTGTCACCGACGGATATCTATACCTCTCCTCAGTGGTTCAAATGGTTCAAATGGCTCTGAGCACTATGGTACTCAACTGCTGAGGTCATTAGTCCCCTAGAACTTAGAACTAGTTAAACCTAACTAACCTAAGGACATCATAAACATCCATGCCCGAGGCAGGATTCGAACCTGCGACCGTAGCGGTCTTGCGGTTCCAGACTGTAGCGCCTTTAACCGCACGGCCACTTCGGCCGGCCTCCTCAGTGCAGCACTCCGTGAAGAATGGGCTGCCATTCCGCAAGAAACCTTCCAGCACCTGATTGCGAGAGTGGAACCTGTCATCAAGGCTAAGGGTGGGCCAACACCATACTGAATTCCAGCATTACCGATGGAGGGCGCTACGAACTCGTAAGTCATTTTCTGCCGGGTGTCCGGATACATTAGAATTCATAGTGTAACAACGCTCCATGTTACGTCCTCATCGGAGATTCTTTCGTATCGTGTTACGATCTTCTCAGCTACTGACACTCAGTGTGAAGGACAGTGAAATCTCTCATGGAACCTGCAACTGAAGCGCATCGTATATGCATGGTCCCGTTTTGTTTCTCTTCAGCTGTCGGTTCCGTGTATACAGCAACCTTGTTTGCATAGACTCATTTCTACAAACAAGCTTTGTTTGCATTATGCACCCAGTAAAGCATTTTCACCGCAGGCAACTAGCCGAAGACAACTGAGATGAATATATCGGTGAGTTTCTAGGCAGTCCCTGCAGTTATATTGCTTCCGCTTCAAGAATAACAGAAGCCAGTATTTTCAGACAAAAGAGCAAAAGCGAGGTAAGTTGTCAGCATGTAGCACCGATGAATAGCTTTCAAACTATCTAGCAACAGGAATAATACATGATTTAATGCTGACCTTTGGTGAACGTCGGTATTTCCATGAAATCATCCATGAAACAAATATTCTCACATTCAGAAATTCACAAACAAGTTTAAAAAATAGGCCTTTTTCTGTCCGTCGATAGCTATTTTTACTTCATAGTTACCGGTTTCGGGCAACTTCGCTCATCTTGAGATCAGTTCTCGTACTTACTGAGTAATCTGTCGTAACAGAGTAACATGTCCTAACGAAACAATCACTTCCCTGTTTTATACATATATGACATTGAAGTGATTGCTCCACTAGAACAGGTTACTCTGTAATTACGAGGTGTGATATGAAGATTATTGACATCGCCCGAAAACGGTAATTTTGAAATAAAAATAGCGATCAACAGACGGAAAAGAAGCCTATTTTGAATAAATGGGGATTGCGGATTATTCCCTGTCATAAGTATATCCGGTTCTGAGAAACAAGATTAATGAAATCTCGAGCATAAGCTGCAGGAAACCACCATCCATACGTTATCAAGTCTCATGTCACTGTCTAATCACATCTTGTCTTTCTCATTGAAGTTCAGGAACAGCTATCATTTCGTGGCGATTGAAAAACTGGTAACTATCCATCGGAAAAAGAATTATAGTGCAGATGTACAAAATGTGACTGCTTTGTGCCAAAACTTTCTGATCCAAAACATCATACAGCCCACTTTCAAACCCTACTCTCCATTCTATAGTCCCTCTTATCCGGAAGAGTTCTCTTTAAAACTATTCGACGTGAGACCTTCAAGCCAGTGTACGCTTTGTGTACCGAGTAACTAGCTTTTGTCTCACTAATAGAATTTTCTTTTGGTAATCTCTCTGCTGTCGTGATTACAGTATTGTAATTGGTGCTGCCTCCTGGTGGGAACTCGTGCCACTTTTATTTAGTTCATAATGTCCTGAGGAGCGACTGCTGACAACGCTTGGCCGAGATCAGAAACTTCTGTAAAAGCTTTATCTTTGCTTCTGCAACCGTTGCTTAACATTACCGATGAAGGAAGAAAGCTCCTCTGAATGGGAACCGACCGAACACATTTTGCACGGGAGAGGTTTCGAGAGTCTCCTGGGGCCTCGGTAACAGCAGTTACCATGGTTGAAACTCATAAGAGTGATCGATGAAAAGGTCTCGGGTTTAAAATCTGGTGGCAGTGGTAATGTGTCGAGATATTGCGAAAGTCAAAATATTTATACTAGCGATGGGCCCCCTACCACCTGGCTGCGAGCGGCTGGGTGCTGTCCAACCGGTGGGCGGGGAGGGGAGTGATGTTGCAGTGGTCGGGATTGGGGTGCGCCGTTCGCATCTCTCTCTGGGCATTCCTGATTCGTCTTTCGTGCTGTACGGTTCTGGACATGCTCTCGTCTTATTGCCGCTAACACGTGGTTCCTTGCCGCACTCCGTTCGTATCTACCGTCCCAACTGACAGGATTCTCGTGAATCCTTATTTCAATGGATTTCTTTGTAATAGCCGGTTGCTATCCCTGCTTTCTCTTTGTATCCCAGTCGTACATCCCTGATTTAGGTTGTTCATCGTTCCACTATATTGCTGCTCACATTTGTCAGGTTCAATGACTCGATCCGAATATGGACTGGATGGGTTCAAGAGGACCAAGGTTAACACCCTACAGGATTGCAACAGTCCCACGTGACTAGCACCCGAGAGACCATGCATACATGTAAACTTTAGCATTTCAACACAACCGGGAATAACACCAGGTGCATTATGTGTGTGAGGTTAGATTAAGCTGCGTGTTTCTCATTCAGAAATATTATTTGGATGTTGATTGTGTGTGAGAAGATCGTGCGATGTCTCGTGTAAGAAAGAGAAACGTCTTAATAGCACTTGTCGAGATTCGACAGCGGCCGGGTCGTGGCTCTCTGGACTGTGGTATAATATTTCTGATTTTTTAAAAAAAATTATAATTTTTTAATCACGCCTGCTGGTGGCAAACCTTCTGAAATGGTGCATAGAAAATTTTTACTTGCTTAATGATGAATTTGCATTCGACCATACAGCATCAGACTCCCATCAGACCGACAAGAACGTTGACCGACAGCATTCTTTAGAGGCCAGTGGCCGATCTCAAAATTACGCTAGTTTCCGTTATTACATTGCCCCGATACTGATAGAAAAGATCGATAAAAGAGATCTCAGGGACGCTGAAATAAAAGTTTGATAAAATAAATGCCGATTGACCACTAGTATCGTTCAGCTATGGCCACCAAACAATTCGTCGGCAAATCTCCTCCACTGCAGCCTGAAAAGGTTCTAAAATGCAACATAGTAAAATCAGATGTGACATTAATGGTAGAGGAAAGTAGGTTTCTTGGTTCAGACGCGGCTGTTATCATTAAATTGACGTAATTGTTTCACGAAATGTTACCGATACGAGAGCAACACTTACATTTTGTGAAACAGCAATCAAAAACAAACAAGAGAGGGAGAGAAGGATCATCACAACTCCTGCTTTTATACAGTCGAAACAAATTACGGCGACTGCCTTCAATTTGCTTTACAGAACGTCTTTTATCAATTTTCTTTGTATAAACATTTCTCTGGAACATTCTTTATATGAGCAATATAAAATATATTTTTATTTTAAATTATGACCTTTTCTCTTTACTTTACAGATTTATTTGCGCAGAGAAAATTTATTTTTTAAGTCTTTTAGTATTAATAAAGCGCTTGAGGCATATTTTATTAATTATTCAAAAAATCAACATTTCAGTGGCTCATCGCTCCACTATATTGCTACTCGCATTTGTCAGGTTCAATTACTCGATCCGAATATGGACTGGATGGGTTGAAGAGGACCAAAGATAACAACCTTCAGGATCGCAACAGTCGCACGTGAGTAGCGCCCGAGAGGCCATACATATTGTTCGCTTGGCCGTGCGGGATTCTACAGTCACGTCACGTACCTTTAAACAGAAATCGAGCGTGTTTCCTTCGAGTCGAGTATCCACACGCACACTGCGACGACGTCTGGAGCACCATGCACTATCAGCATGGCGAACATTGTTGCCGTTTCCCCGGACGCGGCAGCAGGGAGAGTCGTGGCGACGGTGGTGTGTCCAAGGACAACACTGGACAGACGACTGGCACCTCCTGGAAACGCAACGATCGTGTCACTGTTGAATTCAGGACCCTGCTCTTAGATGTTTCCCCTTCATTATGGTGGCATAACACAAAAACTCAAGGAACTATATAATGAAGGGAGATGCATCATGTGCCTACAACCAAAAGAAGAGAAACAGTAAATTTTAAGTGAATCATCTGAATCAGATTATTAAAATGAAGCTAACATAAATAATTTTTTTTTATTTATTAAAGCAGGAGCTGAGCTGAACCTAGCCATTAGTCTTGAAGTCCTGTCGACGTGTTCTCTCTGTATGACGAAAATATGAACTATATATGGAACTAACTGTTTCAAAAGGAGCATGAAAATTACAGGTAAATAGGAAAACAAGCGACTCAAAGGTCAAGGAAGCAGCGCTGAAATGAACTGTCCAGATAGCCAGGCGGATTAACATGCTGATTCCGGAATTCGCGTAGCCACGTAGGAGCCATTCGAATCCTCCCGGCGGATTACCAACGACTGTCGTTTTGCCGACCCGCCTGGATGTGGTTTTTATGCGGTTTCCCATACCCGACTACGCTAATACGCGGATGGTACTCACGTCCAGGCTCAGTTACATTGTTCGCAAACATTTCGAATACGTTCTTAGACTATCGCACGGGATAACACTAACCACAAACAGATGGGGTACATACATTCCGTCGCGGAGGGGTGGGGGGGGGGGGGGGGCGACTGAAAGGGCACTGGCACACTCTACCAGCAAGATTGCCAAATCCAGATTAACGTGCTGACATTGTGAAGAGAGGGATAAGGCCAGGGAAAGGAAGAAGAAGAAGAAGAAGAATAAGAAGAAGAAGAGGTAATGTAAAATAGACTGTTCTGTCTCTCGTAGACGACGGACCGCATATTTGTCTCTCCCTTACACGATGGACGGAATTGTTGCCAAGTTTGCTGACGGAAATATTTGCTCGTACGTATTAATAAATTTTGGAAACAGCAGGAATCATCACAAGCAAATAATCGAACTGGGCGCTTTAATACTGCAACTCGTCGGCGCGTCACTATTCCGCTCATCTCACGAAGTTTACAGTCCGACGAAGCAGATCCGTATGGCTTATCATCTGCGCGTTCGCTGAACGCACTGGAAACATAGACCAAAGATATCCTTATTAGAATAATATTCCGTCTTGATCGCTTTCATATTTTATAATGTTAACGAGCTTGAGCTTAAGCTGCAACCAGAATCTCTAATTTCCGATGGTAGACTGTACCAATACGCGTTGAGGTGGAAAGTCTATAAAACATGAAAGTTGTCAAGACGAGTAATTATTTTAATCATATGATGATCACAGGCCCGGATAATTATTTTATGTCGTTTATTGACGAATATTACATTACTACAGTGTGGTTACGTCACTTAGGTCTTACTATGCCAATGTTCAGTATGCCCAAGCTCAGAGACAGAAAGGTACTACCAAATTAAAGTCTGTTTTTGATGAAACGACGCGAGATGTGATGAAACGAGTTGAAATACAGATTTCCACATGAAACCTCCCGGGTTGCCAATACAGTTACTCGAAGTTTTGTACAAAAAATCAATGCCTTTCTACGCGGGCTCCTTTCGTAAACCGTAAAATGTCTAGATGATACTCTGTCTCAACAGATATGTGCACAAACATGTCTGAGGTAATTATTGTATTCACTATTCTTCTGCAGAGATCATCAAGACACGTACAGTCCAAGCTCAAACATTATCACTCAAAACTATTTTGTACTTGAAGTAGTAGGTTGGTAAGCATGTATGTCTATACGCGGAATCAAAACGAAAGGGTGGTTCAGACAGAAGACAGCTTGACCTCGCTGCGGTTACATATATTGATTGCTGAGCGCAGGTAAGCATGGACTTAAACCGTAAACAGTGTTTCCAAGTGTGTTTTGTATTTTTATTTATTTATTTATTGTTCCGTGGGACCAAATTAAGGAGAAGTCTCCATGGTCATGGAACGAGTCAATACATGAAATTATAACACGATATTAGAAACAGATAAAATGAAATATAAAAAACATATTCAGGTGACAAGTCGTAAGTTTAAATGAAGAAAATCAACAATGCAACACTGGAATTTGCTTAATTTTTTAGCTCTTCCAGGAGCTCCTCGACAGAATAGGAGTGAGCCATGAGGAAACTCTTCAGTTTAGACTTAAAAGAGTTTGGGCTACTGCTAAGATTTTTGAGTTCTTGTGGTAGCTTATTGAAAATGGATGCAGCAGAATACTGCACTCCTTCCAGCACAAGAGTCAAGGAAGTGCATTCTAAATGCAGATTTGATTTCTGCCTAGTATTAACTGAGTGAAAGCTGCAAACTCTTGGGAATAGGCTAATATTGCTAACAACAAACGACATTAAAGAAAGTATATACTGTGAGGGCAATGTCAGAATTCCTAGATTTTTGAATAGGGGTCGACAAGAGGTTCTCAAACTTACACCACATATAGCTCGAACAGTCTGTTTTTGAGCCAAAAATACCCTTTTTGAATCAGAAGAATTACCCAAAAAAATAATACCGTACGACATAAGCGTATGAAAATATGCGAAGTAGACTACTTTTCGTGTTGAAGCGTCACTTATTTCAGATACTGTTCTAATGGTAAATAAAGGAGCATTTAGCTTCTGAACAAGATCCTGGGCATGGGCTTTCCACAACAGCTTGCTATCTATCCGAACGCCTAGGAACTTGAACTGTTCCGTGTTGCTTATAATATGCTTATTCTGTCTGATCAAAATATCGGTTCTTGTTGAATTGTGAGTTAGAAACTGTAAAAACTGAGTCTTACTGTGATTTAGCATCAAATTATTTTCCACAAGCCACGAACTTATTTCATGAACTACATTATTTGTTACTGTTTCAATATTACACACAAAAATGGGAAGAATGCAAGAAATCTAATTGCATAAAGGAAATTTAATTACAGTATTTCTATTTACCTGCAGCAATGCCTAAAACTAAAGAATATTCAATAGATTGCAGACAAGTTGTCTTAACAGCACTGAGTCAAAGACAAACTCAGTGCTTCGTTGCGAAGATGTTTGTCATCTCACAACAGCTTGTGAGTGTCTGGACCCGGCTTCAGAAAGAGCAAGGGGCGATAGAGAACAATGCACCAAGTTGTCGGCTCCGAAAAACCACCTAAAAAGAAGTTAGGATCATCCTATGGCAATCGATAATTGATCCCAAAAAATCAGGCTGGGCAGTTGGTGATGATCTACAGGTAAAACACTGGATGAAGGTCTGTGCTTCGACAGTTAACCATCGCTTAGCAGCTGTTTATCTGAATGGCAGGCGACTTTTCTCGAAAACCTAAGGTAAGTGCGAAAAATCGGAAGGATAGACTGTAGTTTGCTACGAAGTACGTGATGTGGACCTCTAAGGCTGCTCAAAAATTCTACGGAGATCTTCTTTTCAGACGGGATACAGCATGTTCGACGGCCGAAGAACAGGAGGAATGACAGAAAGTACCAAGTACCCATAATGAAGCAA
Organism: Schistocerca americana; assembly: GCF_021461395.2. NCBI lineage: Eukaryota > Metazoa > Arthropoda > Insecta > Orthoptera > Acrididae > Schistocerca > Schistocerca americana. Next base: position 629,171,978 of record NC_060123.1, on the reverse strand, counting down.
TGGAGGTGGAAGTGGGGCTGTTTCTCACGAAGTGGTGCAAGTCCTCTCGTCGAAATTCGTAGGGTAATGGATAGTCTGAAATAGGGTGAAATATTAATAGACAATATGATACCTTACGGAAGACGAAATACGCCTTGTAATTGGCAATTCCAGCATGACAACGATTCGAAGCGGATTCATGGCCCTGTGAATACACTTCTGAAACAGCACAAAGTAGAAGTATTCGAATGGCCAAGCCAAAGTCCAGACTTAAAACACCATAGAACATCTTTGGGGTGAGCTAGATTGAGCGTTAGCCAACAAAACTGAACCAACAAGGAGGCTTTCTAGAAAGACTTGTGTGAGCAATGGTTCTCCAGGCTTGAGTCACAAAATACCATTCAGGTGTGCTGCAGTAGTACACTCAAGAGGCTATGCAACCAAGAATTAACCCAAGAAAATCATGGGTAAACACTTCATTATTGCTTTTCTTCTGTTTAGTTTTAACAAAATACTTTTGAGAGTATGTAACTTGTTTATTTGTGTTTTATTATTGATGAAAAGATTTTAATTATGTAACATCTGTAAGAAAATAAACCAGATATTGTAAAGATTTGGTAATTACTGTACAAGTAGAGCAAAAAAAAAAAAAAAAAAAAAAAAAAGAAAGAAAATCTGAAACTTGTTAAATTGTAATTTTATCACCTAAAGAATAAAGTTTTGTCATTTGAACATACATTACATTGATCACACGCCGAAGGTGTAATAGACGAACATTATTGTATGCAGACATAAAAATTAAACTTTGATCATATTTTAGTAACAAAAGAAAAATGTTTTGTTAAATCTTGTTACTCTACATATACGAGGGTGAGTCAAATGAAAACCTTAAATATTTTTTTTAAATATTATTTATTGTGCACAAGTGGTACGAAGCTGTATCACTTTTCAACATAATCTCCCCCACGCTCAATGCAAGTCCTCCAGCGCTTACAAAGTGCATAAATTTATTTAGAAAAAAATTCTTTTGGTAATCCGCACAACCAGTCATGCACCGCGTGGCGTACCTTTTCACCATAACGGAACTTTTTTCCTCCCATTGCGTCTTTGAGTGGTCCAAACATATGGAAATCACTTGGGGCAAGGTCTGGTGAGTATGGTGGATGAGGAAGACACTCAAAATGCAGGTCTCTGAGTGTTGCAACTGTTGTACGGGCAGTGTGGGCCCTTGCATAGTCATGGTGGAAAAATACACCTGCTGACAGCAATCCACGTCGCTTTGATTTGATTCCAGGCCGCAGATGATTTTTTAGGAGATCTGTGTGTGATGCACTTGCGACAGTGGTCCCTCAAGGCATGCAATGCTCCAAAATGGCGCCTTTTTCGTTCCAAAAGAGAGCATAACCTTCCCTGCTGATGGTTCTGTTCGAAACTTCTTTGGTTTTCGTGATGAGGAATGGCACCATTCCTTGCTCGCTTTCGTCGTTTCCGGTTGGTGGAAGTGAACCCAGGTTTCGTCCCCAGTAACGATTCTTGCAAGGAAGCCATCACGTTCTCCTTCAAAGTGCCGAAGAATTTCTTCACAAGTATCGACACGTCGTTGTCTCAATTCAGGAGTCAGCTGCCGTGGCACCCATGTTGCAGACACTTATGCACAGTGTGGTGTGCTGACCCATGACTAATCTGTAAACATGCTGCAGTGTCATTCAGTGTCACTCGGCGGTTTTCCTTCACTATGGCTCCAACTGCTGCAATGTTCTGTGGAGTCACAACTCGTTGTGCCTGACCTGGACGAGCAGCATCTTCCACTAAAGTCACACCATTTGCGTACTTCCTACTCCATTCGTAGAATTGCGGCTGTGACAAACATGCATCACCGTACTGAACCTTCATTAGCCGATGAATTTCAATATGTTTCACACCTTCCCTACGCAAAAACCGAATAACAGAACGCTGTTCTTCCCTGGTGCAAGTCGCAAGTGGGGCGGCCATCCTTATACTGATTCTGCGACGGTATGTGTGCATCTGCACCACACTGCCACCTACAAGCCATTCTGCACGCTGTTTGTAGCACGCTTACCAACTTACAGGATAACGGCGCGAAATTTCGATTTGTTATTACAAATCTAAGGTTTTGATTTGATTCACCCTCGTATAAACTGAAGTCCCCTGCTCGCTTGATTTTGGGTGTCCAGGCTAGTCTGAAGAATTACAGCAAAGATTTTGATACAATTTAGAATTTTCAGGACCAGAATACTTTCTAGTATCGATAACAAGCAAAAATCGTTGAGATTCTCTGCACCCAGGATGGATTAACTGGTTATGTATGTACAGAAACCTCAGTGCGCGAGTCCTACTCGCACTTGACAACTTTCTAAATATATTTGGATATCAGAAAAGTTTCATGTGCATGTCCTGTACTTTCACGGTAGCCAAATGCACCAGGCCTAATGTTGGTAAAAACACTCTCTTAATTAAAATGGACAGTGTCTTGAAAGGAGGATATAAGATGAACATCAACAAAAGCAAAATGAGGATAATGGAATGTAGTCGAATTAAGTCGGGTGATGCTGAGGGAATAAGATTAGGAAATGAGACACTTAAAGTAGTAAAGGAGTGTTGCTATGTGGGGAGCAAAATAACTGATGATGGTCGAAGTAGAGAGGATATAAAATGTAGACTGGCAATGGCAAGGAAAGCGCTTCTGAAGAAGAGAAAAGTGTTAACATCGAGTATAGATTTAAGTGCCAGGGAGTCGTTTCTGAATGTATTTGTATGGTGTGTAGCCATGTACGGAAGTGAAACATGGACGATAAATAGTTTGGACCAGAAGAGAATAGAAGCTTTCGAAATGTGGTGCTACAGAAGAATGCTGAAGATTAGATGGGTAGATCACATAACTAATGAGGAGGTATTGGACAGAATTCGGGAGAAGAGGGGTTTGTGGCACAACTTGACAAGAAGAAGGGACCGGTTGGTAGAACATGTTCTGAGGCATCAAGGGATCACAAATTTAGTATTGGAGGGCAGCGTGGAGGGTAAAAATAGTAGAGGGAGACCAAGAGATGAATACACTAAGCAGATTCAGAAGGATGTAGGTTGCAGCAGGTACTGGGAGATGAAGAAGCTTGCACAGGATAGAGTAGCATGGAGAGCTCCATCAAACCAGTCTCAGGACTGAAGACCACAACAACAACAACAATTAAAATCTGGATTGAGCGATTCACCGCTAGCTACCTCGTCCACGATCCCCCACCTCCCTCCACTTTCTGGCCGCAAGCTGGTAGGCGATGTTTCTTCGTCGCATCTGGCGGCTGGCAGGTAGGCGCGGGTCATCTGCCTCCTCAGGTCAGCGATTAGCATCACAAAGCACCGGCCTCGGCCCTGCCTCGGCATCGATGGCCGCTCATTTACAAGTCAGCGCCGGCGCCGCGTCCGTCTCCCCGGCACCAATTATTCCGCGCTCGCCGAGTGACGTAATCAAAGGCGAGCCCGCCGGCTCAATTTGCGGATCCCGCGGCGCGGCCCGCTGACGTTGTCAAATGGCCGGCATTGTGACGGAGAGTGGCGGGCCATCTCGTCGTCGGCGACTGTGGCGGGCGCACTCCGCGCCGCCTTTGTGGTCGCTTTCTCCTGCCGTTCCGTCTTGCCGGCTGCTCCCTGCCCGACAGCCGCCAGATGGACTGCCGTACTCCGGCGAGAGATGGCTGCGCCCCGCGCCGCCGATCACAATAGCGCCCACAGTCCCGCACCGAACCGGACGACTGTGCACTACTGAATGTATCTTTTGTGACGCGAATTACGGGACTCAATAAGTGCCGTGTAGTCTTTAGCGCTGAGCGGTGAGAAAAACGGAAGGAAAGAGTGAGCGTTTGTGGATTTAAGGCGCTCAAGTGAGAGGTTATTAGCGCTCTGAAAAGGAAGGCAGATTAGGGCTTGGCAGCCTGTAGAGGACAACGTCATTAGCGACGGCGCACTGAGCATATCGTAGTATTTTCATTATATATGAGGGAAGTCAAATGAGACAGATGGAAAAAAGGGGCCAAGCGCGAGGAGACTCGCGCAGTGGAAATTTAATTACGTATATAGATTACTTGTCCATTCTGGAATTCCAAGATGTTGACGATTTCTTGCCTATTATAGACATTGATATTGGCAAGATATAGGTTCCCAGGGATTCCAAGACTGGCGATAACGTTTTAATTTCAAGTTTGAAGTCTAATAACAAGTGATAAAAGAAATTTTTTTTGTGTTCTATTATTACAAACACGTGAGGCAATACTGACCTTACGACTTATCTTAGAAGAAACATTAAGGAAAGGCAAACCTACGTTCCTAGCATTTGTAGACTTAGAGAAAGCTTTTGACAATGTTGAGTGGAATACTCTCTTTCAGATTCTAAAGGTGGCAGGGGTAAAATACAGGGAGCGACAGGCTATTTACAATTTGTACAGAAAGCAAATGGCAGTTATAAGAGTCGAGGGACATGAGAGCAGTGATTGGGAAGGGAGTGAGACAGGGTTGTGGCCTCTCCCCGATGTTGTTCAATCTGTGTTTTGAGCAAGCAGTAAAGGAAACAAAAGAAAAATTCGGAGTAGGTATTAAAATCCATGGAGAAGAAATAAAAACTTTGAGGTTCGCCGATGACATTGTAATTCTGTCAGAGACAGCAAAGGACTTGGAAGAGCAGTTGAACGGAATGGACAGTGTCTTGAAAGGAGGATATAAGATGAACATCAACAAAAGTAAAACGAGGACAATGGAATGTAGTCGAGTTAACTCGGGTGATGCTGAGGGAATTAGATTAGGAAATGAGACACTTAAAGTAGTAAAGGAGTTTTGCTATTTCGGTAGGAAAATAACTGCTGATGGTCGAAGTAGAGAGGATATAAAATGTAGACTGGCAATGGCAAGGAAAGCGCTTCTGAAGAAGAGAAATGTGTTAACATCGAGTATAGATTTAAGTGCCAGGAACTCGTTTCTGAATGTATCTGTATGGTGTGTAGCCATGTATGGAAGTGAAACGTGGACGATAAATAGTTTGGACCAGAAGAGAATAGAAGCTTTCGAAATGTGGTGCTACAGAAGAATGCTGAAGATTAGATGGGTAGATCACATAACTAATGAGGAGGTATTGGATAGAATTGGGGAGAAGAGAAGTTTGTGGCACATCTTTACACAAAGAAGGGATCGGTTGGTAGGACATGTTCTGAGGCATCAAGGGATCACCAATTTAGTATTGGAGGGCAGCGTGGAGGGTAAAAATCGTAGAGGGAGACCAAGAGATGAATACACTAAGCAGATTCAGAAGGATGTAGGTTGCAGTAGCTGCTGGAAGATGAAGCTTGCATAGGATAGAGTAGCATGGAGAGCTGCATCAAACCAGTCTCAGGACTGAAGACCACCACAACAACAACAATTACAAATTAACAATTTTCGGATTTTTTCCTTTACTTCTGCTGTGAAAATCGTGCCATGTTTCATGATTCCAAGTCAACGGAAAGTACCCTGTGGTTTCCATGAGTGAGTTTCCCAGTACCAAAATGTGTAACATAAATCGCCGTTTCATGTGACTACAATGACTTACAAGCTTCAAATGTTTACACCGCCAAGAGACCATAGTCCTTAATATCTGACATAAATATGAACTTGGTACGTCTATTCGCACCTGAGAAAAAGGCTACTTAACAGTTGGACAGAGAGACAGACAGACAGACGGCGGACGGACTGCAAAGCGATATAATAAAACTGTTTATTGTTTCAAAAGTAATCGCTATTAACTTTTAATACATTTATTCTACTGTGAGACAAGACGGTCAGTGTGTCTAAGGAAAAATGTTTGGAGTTGCCCACGGAACCAAGTTTGTACGCGGGCGTGCATCTCTTCGTGCGTAGCAAATCGACGGAGATGAATATATTTCTTCAGGGCTGCGAAAATATGGAAATCGCGTGAGGAGAGATATGGACTGTATGAAAAATGTGTTAGGGCTTCCCAGCGGAACTTCTGTAGGGTAGGCGAAACAACAGGTACGCCCTCTCCGGGAAAGCCATGCTGACCATTTTCACAAGCTTTGTCACGAATAAAACAGTGACCCGTATATACAATAAGTTTCCTTTAATTTACGTCTATGGTCACAAACTTTTTGTCAACAGATTACCGGTTTCGGTTTATAATGACCATCAACAGATATGTTTTATAAAAACAAAGTCCTAATGTACTCCACCCATAGTGGCATCGTCAAATTTTAAATGCAGAATCAGCACCATCATCGTCAAATAGTGTCAGTACTGACAACATGACTCGTGCATATATATATGACGATGCTGGTGCTGATTTTGCATTTAACATTTGACGATGCCACTATGGCTGCAGTACATTAGGACTTTGTTTTTATAAAACGGATCTGATGGTGGTCATTATAGACCGAAACCAGTAATCTGTTAAAGTTTGCGACCATAGACATAAATTAAAGGAAACTTTCTGACCATTTTCTTTGATTCAAGGGCTTTCCGAAACGCGAACGCACAGCGGTTGACACTTTGCAGAACTAGAAGCGCATCATCAAGTCCAGATGCCCAGGAATATTGATGGACGGCATCATTCTGCTGCAGGATAATCCCAACCCACATTGTCAACCTTATTGCGAATACGCTTCAGAAGTTTCGATAGTAAGCCTACAGTCCGTATCTCTCCCCATGCTCTTCCATATTTTTGAAGCTATGAAGGAAAACGGTCGCCTCCGTCGATTTGCTTCGAACGAAGATGTGCACGCCTGTGTATACAAACATTTTTCCATGGACACGTTGACTGTCTTGTCTAACAATGGAACGTATTAACGTCTATGTCAATTACTTTTGAAATATTAAACATTTTACTTACCTTTCTATCATCTGTATAGTTTTAATTTGACTGCCCCTTATGTTACAGCCTCAGACAACGGAAATGGTATATAATAAGTCAACTAACTTCTATACACAAGTATATGTACAAGAATAAATTACATAATAACTCTTAAATTGAAGAGGCCTAAGCTGTGTAATTACATCTGCGCTCTCGTTGTTTGAACTGAAGACTGTGGTTAGCTGCTTAATAATATAAAATAGTGTAGCGTAGTTCTTACGAGCTCCATAGGAAAGAACTTGATGTGGATGGTTGACCATTGCCGTATCTGGGTTCTCTAAAGCATCTACTTAGTTGCTTTTGGAATGAGGTTAAGGTTTCACTTCCCCATTTATAACATGGGACAACGATAACAAACTTTCTTAATTAAGATAAATTAATTCTATGGTTTTTGAGTTGTTGAATCGTAATGTAATACAAAATACTGTATTATCCAACGTATTGAAAAAGATGCGCTTTTAGCAATTTTAATTACAAAATGGCTCTGAGCACTATGGGACTTAACATCTATGGTCATCAGTCCCCTAGAACTTAGAACTACTTAAACCTAACTAACCTAAGGACAGCACACAACACCCAGCCATCACGAGGCAGAGAAAATCCCTGACCCCGCCGGGAATCGAACCCGGGAACCCGGGCGTGGGAAGCGAGAACGCTACCGCACGACCACGAGATGCGGGCAATTTTAATTACACACAGGGCAATTCAAAATAAATAAATTGATACAAACGGCTATAACGCAGCAATACATCGATAAAAATTGTCGAGACTGTCAAAGTAAGTTCAGTTTCTTATGTGCTTTATAGGTTTTCTGTTTCACCCTCCTTGCTCACTCGCACATCTTTGCGATAATCCATTTCACACCATACGTTCTGGAACATACTTGGAATCGCCGATTCCAGAAGATTAGAAATGCGTATTTTAAGCTCTGGAGTTTTTTTGTGGCAAAGAAGTCACATATGTAAGGTCTTTCATATAACCCTATTAAAAGAAATCCAAGGGTGGGATGGTGATCTGGAGATCTACGTGGCCAAGATCAGAACCCAGGATCATCATTTTCCAAAGTCTGCTTCGAGTCTTCCAACGGTTTTCAGGATAATGATTAAAACTCTACTAACCTCCGTGCCCGCAACAATCTAAATGTTGTACTTTTTTGTACATTATCTGTAATTCTCAGATGTATCGCCACGCATTAAAAAGTTATACTCGTTCGTAATGATTTATTAATTCGGACGGCCCTCTCTACGTGTTCCGTCTTCTTATTCTTCGGTATGTATATCTTGAGACATGTATCCACTGGAAGTTCTCCACTTTTCTTTCCTGAATGCTTGTACAGAATCGATTGTGAAGGGTGTCATAAAGCCGTTGTATCCTCTCCTACGGCAAGCTGACCCACATCTGTTGCAACTGCTACTTGTAATCCCGGATGCTGGCCTCAAGACGGAGTTCTTCGACTGGTCCAACACATGCGCTATCAGAGACAGACCTAGGGATCTTGGTGGCCACACGAAGAGTACATCAGCATTAGGTAGACAGTTCTTAGAGAGATGTGCCGCTCCTGACAGACGTTGTCGCCTCGCGGTCTGAGGCCACGGTTCGCGGCCCTCCCTCCCCCACCCCTCCCCCCCTCGTCGGAGCTTCGAGTCCACCCTCAGGGCCGGCCGGAGTGGCCGTGCGGTTCTAGGCGCTACAGTCTGGAACCGCGAGACCGCTACGGTCGCAGGTTCGAATCCTGCCTCGGGCATGGATGTGTGTGGTGTCCTTAGGTTAGTTAGGTTTAAGTAGTTCTAAGTTCTAGGGGACTGATGACCTCAGAAGTTGAGTCTCATAGTGCTCAGAGCCATTTGAACCATCCACCCTCAGGCATCGGTGCGTGTGTTGTCCTTAGCGTCAGTTTAAGTTGGATTAAGTAGTGTGTAAGCCTAGGCACCGATGACCTATGACCTCAGCAGTTTGGTACCAAAGGAACTTACCACAAATTTCCAATTTTACTGACGTTGTCTTGTTGAAATGTGGTTCCAGTATACTGTCATTTGAGAGTTAATGTAATAATGAGGATGTAGAGTGTCTGTGAAGTAACGTTGTGCCGTCAGAGTTCCCTCAGTTACTACCAGCCTTGACATGAACTCATACCCCTAGATTTCCACTCCTTGACGCTAGGATTAACACCGCTGTGCCTCTCCAAAAAAAAACACTGGAAGAATGTGGTCTCCCGCAAGAGCGCCAGTATACTCGCCGACGGTGGGCATCCAGAGCAGTGCAGAACAGCGATTCACCCCTGAACACAATGCGACGCTATTCATTCGCAGTCCATGCTTACCGGTCACCACACCACCTCAAACACTGCCATTTATGTCGCGGTATGAACGGCAGCTTACGCAAGGGATGGTAATTTATTAGTCCAGCTGCTGCTGGGCTCTGATCAATGGTGCGGGCGATATGGGATGTTGCAAGGAGTACATTTCTGCTCTCGAATGGCAGGCGCATATGTACAGAGGTTACGATGTTTTCAGTGCCCTCACCTTTGAGGCGGTCAGACGTGAGCGAATTGACGATGAATGTGACTGCCCTGACGTTCCACTGCAGTCCAACATGGGGCCACTACCACGTCCTTTTGCCGCACAAATCCGGATGTTGCACGATTCGACCAGCTGGCCAAATGGAGACTCACACCGAGCTTCCTTTGAGACTCTGTAAGGTGCTGACGGTGCTGTCTAACACGAGTGCACGGCACTACTTCATCTTTCGCGGTGATCATTCATTATCTGATACTGTTCACGCCAGTTGTATGCCGTACCAGGTGCCTGGTAACAACGCTAAGCACAAAACAATACTAATATCTTCTGGTGGCCGTACCACGTGCCACAGAGAATTTCAGTGCCAAATCATTTACATACCCGCTGATGGTGTGTACGTTTACGAAACTACGCTGGCTTCCGACCATGTCTTCTGAACGCTTCACTTTTCTGTGAGGCGATCTATTTTTAATGTTCCCACGCTTCACTGGCATACAATACTACACGACTTATAAAACACTGGGCGAATATCTTTTAATTTCAAGTAATAATATGAAGTTGAAATTTAGGTAGCAGTGTTGTCACTGATTAGTATACTTTTGTATCGATAATGACGAACCCCCTTGTCACGTCTTCTATTCTCGGAAGACCTTCGTAGATCGGAGAAACAATCCATTACCACCTCTACAAATTAAGGTTGTCGTAATGAAGCAGTTTGTGAAAGCGGAGAGCTACGGCCGCAGGTTCCAATCCTGCCTCGGGCATGGATGTGTGTGATGTCATTAGGTTAGTTAGGTTTAAGTAGTTCTTAGTTGTAGGGGACAGATGACCTCAGATGCTAAGTCCCATAGTGCTCAGAGCCGTTTTTTTTTAAGGCGGAGAATATTTGAAGAAACCCTGCCAGTTTTCCGCGCTATCAGAAGCGAATTTATAAGAAGTCGTGTTTGTTGGACCTGACAATCGGAAAGACACATCGAATCCAAAATGACTAAAAACTGAAAGGAGTCTTGGGTATATTGAAGCGTGTTGTTATTAAGTTCTTAGGGAATAAAAAACGGAAGTAAATTGAAGGTTTAAATTTCCGGCGACGACGATACGGAATTTGCCTTTAACGATTCAGGAATATTACGGAAAACCTAAGTCTGAATGGCTGGACATGGATTTGCACTGCTGCTCCGCCAAATGCGAGTCTGGAGGGCTAACCACTGCGCCACGTCGCTCGACCTTATGACACAAAAAAAATTCACATTATAACATACTGGAAAAGTGCAGAACGTTAGGCTGTTTGATGAGCCTCAATATTCAATTTTTGAAGAGTCACCTTTATTTCGTGAAGTTAGCGAGGTGTAAGGTAAGTCGTGGGACTTCGCCGTGACGTACAACAGACAATTCATCTTGCTAAGTTTCTGGCTCACAGCTTCAACCAGAACTTTCTCCTGTCCAGCCTCGTTGCTGGTCCACAGCGCACGATGGCACAGTGACGTCTGGTGTACCTGTTTCAGGGCGGAGCTGAACTACTCGCCCAACAGCACCGAGTCGACGCTGAAACTGCGCGACTTGCGGGTGGCGGACGAGGCCGTCTACAAGTGCGAGATCACCTACATCGAGGTGCGCGAGGGCTGCGCCGTCGTCCAGTTCATCAACCTCACCGCCCTCAGTGAGTACCTTTTTGTGATTGTATGTATGTATGTATGTATGTGTGTGTGTGTGTGTGTGTGTGTGTGTGCAAGGCGAGCCAATGTACTATCTTGCATTAAAGTTGGACTTTTGGGATGTCTGGGTTATCAATGCTTTGTTCAGACCTAAGCTGGGTGGGCCCTAGCCCATGGCCCTACTGCAGTCGTTCGTTTTCGTTGGAGCCAGTTATTTGAGGGGGGGGGGGGGGGGGGGCTGACTCGATGATTGCATGAGGGACTCGCACTCGGTGCACCGTTGTGGAGCGACAGAGTCAGTATATTCCAGGTGCCGGGTAGTGGGCCTGAGTTCATCAATTCTGTGGAGGAGTTCCTGCGTTGCACATGTGATGTAATCACACATGCGTGGGACGTTCAGTTCGGCGTGAAGGTCGGTAATCCGGGCCCATCTTCAAGCACCTAAGATGCATCTGCTTTGAATGACTTGTAGGGGCCGAAGATTGGACGGGCTGGTAGTTCCTCACGTGGAGCAGCCATAAAGAAGTGCGGGTAAAACTGTCGCTTCGTTCGAACGTTCATCTGGCAGTTGCTCAACAGTGTGTACAGTTGGTGTGGGAGGTATAACAATTGAATCCTCTTGTTGTGGATAACAATGTCGTGTGACTAGGGCCTCCCGTCGGGTAGACCGTTCGCCGCGTGCAAGTCTTTCGATTTGACGCCACTTCGGCGACTAGCGCGTCGATGGGGATGAGATGATGATGATGATGATGATGATTAGGACAACACAACACCCAGTCCCTGAGCAGAGAAAATCTCCGACCCAGCCGGGAATCGAACCCGGGCCCTTAGGATTGGCATTATGTCGCGCTGACCATTCAGCTACCGGGGGCAGGCCTTGTTGTGGATGTGACGTTTAGAAAGGAGCTAGCTATCCAGGGTCGCCCCTAAGCAATTTACTTCGTTCAGTCATGCAACTCCTTGATGGTGGAGAGTATGCCTGTACCGAAAGTTGGGACGTTTGTGAGTGAATAGGACAACCTTAGTTTTGTCGGTGTTGAGACGAATGTTCCGTCAGCGTAAGTTATTGAAATCTTCCCACTGCTGCAGTAATTCGCCGCTCAGGGACTGGGTGTTGTGTCGTCCGCAAATTGAGCTAGTGACGACCTGTGGCAGTAGGTGTAAGTCGTTAACATAAACGATGAAAAGAGTTGGGGACAGGACCGCGCCCCGTGGAAGACCTTCCTCTAGGCATTTAAGGCTGGATCGTTGCCCATCGATGAGAACTATTATCTGCCGGTGTTGGGGAAAACTGACAATTATACGCAGACAATAGTCAGGCAAGGTTGCACATGTTGCAGTTCGGCCAAGAGCTTATCAGTCCACACAGGGTCATAAGCTTTTTCTGTATCTAAAAATATGGCCGCTGTGTAATTGGAAATATTCGTATTATAGGCGGCGTCAGTGAGTACCTGCCTATGTCATATTATCACTCCACAGAACCACACGGCTGCTTCCGTATTTCTGCTCCAATAGCACTTACCTGTTCCTGTCAACGTGAGAAATCTTAGAGGCTTCGAATTTACGTAAGACAATAATAAAGGGTTTTTCCGTTGTAACAAATCGTAAAGTGGTTCGAGGTTTACAATTTTTTATATTAGACTCAGGTATCTTAGTTCCATACCAGTTCCACCCCGCTTCTCTAAAGAAATGAACTACCATGTGTAAAAGGGCTTCAAACGTCAAATTACTTTACAAATGCGTTAATGTGTTAAATATTTCACGTTAAGCAAGTGAAACCCTTGTAATTGAGGACACAAAACCCTAATTAAGTTGGTTTTATTAGTTGCACGTTATTCACGCATATATAAAGAGTTTACATAACTAATAGTTTGTTATGTACAATGGTAATTATAATAAGAGTCATGTTTATTTTATGTACAGGATGTAACAGATATAAGTGGAGATATTTTTATATGTGGTACCTTAATGTGTGGGTACGTACATTAGTGTGTTGGTTGTTTTTCCTCTGCGTGTAACGATTTCTCCACAAACACAGGATCTCCCCACAAACACATCACATAATTTACTACCTGATGTATTCTGCACATTCGTAACTGTACCACTAAGAGGCATACGCCTGTCAGTATAGACTGACCATTTTTCGTCCAAGCATCCACACGTCAATACCTCGAGCTGCTGGCCAGGTAAAAATAAGCATTACTGCAAATGACGTAAATAGTGATGTAATGTCGGGCAGTACACCGTCCTCAGTCACCAATAGGAACGTCTGCACTTATAACTATTACAGCTCGTATAATTGAAGTGCAATTATGATGGCACACGTGTTTAGTTATTTACTTCAGTAATCGTAGGACATATATGGAGAGTCATATGAGAACTACCTACCAAGATATAATTTTTAATTCTATTAACACCGATACAATCTATATTGAGAACTATTTACATTTCTAAACTCTGTGTGGTATAATGATATAATTTTTCGCGTACCTTAAATAGTATATGGGAGTAGTCTTCGCAAAATGGGTAGCAAATACAGGTGTCAGTAAAGTAATAGTAAATTAAAACGTCATTTTTGAGTCTAAAGTTTTACCAAATGAACAAAGCTATAAACCTTTGATTAATTTCTGGGACTGTGAGCGATTAAAGTTTAGGCGGAAAGGAAAATGTTTATTGTTCCTCCTTCGCCTAACTCAAAAAAATGTGTTACTGGTCTTCATTATGACTGAAGGAGACCGTGAATCCTTATCAGAATCGATTTCTTGCTAAATAATGTCCAAATAGCTAAATAAAGGCAGCCATTTTTGCACGAGATCATATCCTTAAAAAGCCATACAGTACAGGACATATTTGTACACAGTGATTCTCGAATGACTTTAAATCTGTAACCCAGTTGGTGTCAGTAACAGTTTGTTTCCATCAGATGTGAGCGCTCACAAGGCACATCCCTTGGCTTCAACAGGAATTTGTATTTAAACATTTGTACACAAACGCATCTCACACTCCTAACGACGCCTGTGTTGCTCTTGGTTTGTTCACAACAACGGTACCAGTCCTTGAGGATGGGGGCGGGGATAATACGCCAGTCTATCACTTACCTCAACTAGCAGTTGACGTGTTTAGTACACGTGTGTCAGTATTGTCGTACATATGCAGAAACCGTTATGATTGGAACCTCTTAAAGGTTGTGGCATCCATGTTAAGAAGGCGTTATCCAACGGTAGACGGTGTAGGACAGGATGATTACACTTTAGTAAAGCTTTTGGTGGTTCTAATTATTCAGAAACATGAGTGTTAGTTTCATCGCTCAACTGAAGTTACATTGGATAGGATAGTGGATGAAGAAAGCGGCTATATAAAACGATAACGCGATTAATAGTGCTAAAGATTAGAGTGCTAGTGGTAGTGACGGAAAGAGTAGTCGTCAAAAAGAAACTAACAGTTCTGGTGACTATGAACCTTGTTTTGGACATATTTATGATGATTATCATACACCTCCACGTAAAGTTGGGACCTAAATCTCGTTACTGAACAGACATCCATCTATAAAAAACACATCGAACATCAGAGTAATATTTGATTACGTGGAAAAAAAAAACGTGATGAAAAAAAAACGTGATGAACATCCATTTCGAGGAAAAAAAGGAATCAAAGAACTGGAGATAAAACAACACATTCTATCTCAGTTTGACAAGGAATGAAGGAAAGTGTGTCGGTTACTGGCACCTGAAATTTTGTGCAGTACAAATAGCAAGCGAAATTGGGCGCACAAAGTTTAAATATTTTGCAGGTTTCATAGCACGTTTCGAGAAAGAATACAGAATTTGCCGCAAACACATCACTGCTTCCATGACAGCCAGAGATGTACAGGAAGACCAAGATATTCGTCAGTCTGGGCCCCGTTTTATCGAAGATGTAAACTAGAAACTACAGTTTTCCAGGTACAGCAACACTGCATATAGAACGCTGGTCGAAGTGGATATAATTATGAACTAACTACTAGTGCGACACTATCTGAAAAAAAAGGGAAACTCAGTGCTGCTTTGGTTCAGTCTGTACACACTACAGTGCATAGCTATACAATAGATGTTGCACTTTCAGTGAGTGGATACCTGACCAAAAATCTGTACATATGTCTTCAGGAAAAAAAACTTTTGGTCCGAAAATAACAAAGCTGTTGAAGACAATCTTCCACAAAACATGCATTTTGAGGGTAGCAAACGTGGGAAAAAGTCAAAAGACCATTTAAAATCCGTTTTCGTGAATGTTGTTAATGACAATGTCACAAATAACGAGAAGTGTATACCATATTGTAATTCTTGGAATGCTGACAAGGATACAACAATAGTAAATGATTCACTCGTAGGTAAAGACACTGAATGCATGATCATTCCGCCAAAAGGAACAAAATAAGTAGAGCATATGGATGTATATTTCTTCGGTTAACGTAAAAAATATGAAAGACGGATTACAAACTCTATTAGAACTGTATGCAGTGACTTCAACACTACATTAGGAAGTAGAATTTTCATAGTGGAAATGCATTCTGCAATTCATAGCCAGTTGCCTGCTTGTCTGCCAGCCTACTCTTCAATATTTAGGGCAAGCGGCTGGGTACAATACTCCCGCACATGTTGCTGAATTCAAGAATGTGATTCAAGTGGCGTTTGATCATGCGTTATAACAATGTGATTCTGAGGATTGTCCACATATTGCTTTCGCCAAATGTCCCTATTATAATTCTATATATTGCTCCAAGCATTTTAGTGAGGAATCTCACGTACATTTTTTAAGTATGATAATGGCTAAACCAGCAATAACACAATAGAATGCTTTCACCATCCTCATCACAGCGGTACGTAGAGCTTGTAAGTACAACTGCAACATCGAATTCCTGTCGAGTCGGGAGACTTCTCTTGTCAGATAAGAGGCTATGCTCTTCGACAACAGAATTTTTGTGTTAAAATCTTCTTCTCCCTATTTCTTCGAAACAGATGAGACACTTCTGCACGGCATTCATCTGTGTTACTCCCTCAAATATAATGGCTGCATGAGCATCACCAGCTGCTAGTAACAAGTTCTTCTGTTATCAGCAGTCATTTTGCCGCCACCTGAAACATACTGCAACGAAACGTTCAGATGCATGATAAGCTGTATGTTGTAAGTAACTTGGTTATAACTAGTTTAATGTTGAGCTACACGTTTCCGTCTAATATCCTTCACCAGGTACATTTAAATACAGAAATTATAACCTAAATTCATTGAAAAAATCGAAATTTTGAGTGAACAACTGTTTTGCAATGTTACATGTTTTGTAATGCTGCTGACTGCAGAGTCTTTCAGGAAGAACTCATGTATATAAGATTATTCTATTATTTTAATGGAAATTCATAAGAGTCTTATATTAGTTGCTCATACAAAATGCAACCGAACGTAGTGTTTTTGAGACGTGCCCGCCATGACGTTCCAGGAAACTAGAACACAAACCTGTTTTGCTACATGGATAATTCCCTGAAACAGAAATGTATATCCAGAATGGGGTAAACATCTTGCATGAAGGTATGCAAGTGACCCAGCGATTTTAAGGCTGTAATACGCAGCTCCTATGGGGAATTCTATAGCAACCATAGGCCCCGTTGACGACAAGTGAATGTTTCTCATAAGCTAGTGTCAGTTAACCGGCACTTGTGTCAGGCAACGCTTTTCGTGGAAACTTATCGTACGCCATCATGCACGTGATTTAACTACGATCATACGCGTTATTTAACAAGAAGCGTGAGACATCTGACCGGACAAATCGTTGTAGTTGTCCACTGAAGTCATAACAGTCGTTAGGATAACTACAGCACATAAAAATATCTCATATTCGAAACAAACATGTCGCGATGAACGGCGCCCTTCCGCAGTTTTTTTTTTTTTTTACCTTTCTTGTTCTGTTCTCAGTATCTGTTGAGGTATTATACACTGAAGAGCCAAAGAAAAGTGGTACACCCGCCTAATACCATGTAGAGCCCCCGCGAGCACACAGTAGTGCCACAACACGACATGGCGTGGCCTCGACTAATGTCTGAAGTAGTGCTGGAAGGAACTGACACCATGAATCCTGCAGGGCTGTCCATAAGTCCGTAAGAGAATGAGGGGATGGAAATCTCTTCTGAACAGCACGTTGCAATACATCCCAGATATGCTCAATAATGTTCATGTCTGGAGAGTTTGGTGGCCAGCGGAAGTGTTTAAATTCAGAGGAGTGTTCCTGAAGCCACTCTGTAGCAATTCTGGACGTGTGGAGTGTCGCATTGTCCTGCTGCAATTGCCCCCCACGTATGTTGGAATGCACAATGGACATGAAAGGATGTAGGTGATCAGACGGGATGCTTAGGTACGTGTCACCTGTCAGAGTCATATCTAGACGTATCTGGTGTCCCATATTACTCCAATTGCAAACGCCCCCACCATCACAGAGCCTCTACCAGCTTGAATAGTCCCCCGCTGACATGTACATGGATTCATGAGGTTTTCTACACGCCCATCCGCTCGATACAATTTGAAGGAGACTCGTCCGCAAGATATTTCCAGTCATCAACAGTCCAATGTCGGTGTTGACGGATCCAGGCGAGGCGTAAAGCTTTGTGTCGTGCAGTCATCAAAGGTACTCGAGTGGGCCTTCGGCTCTGAAAGTCCATATCGATGATGTTTGATTGAATGGTTCGCGCTGTCGTTTATTGATGGCTCAACACTGAAATCTGCATCAGTTAGCGGAAGGGTTACACTTCTGTCGTGTTGAACAGTTTTCTTCAGTCATTGTTAGTCCCGTTCTTGCAGGATCTTTTTCCGGCTGCAGCGATGGCGGATGTTTCATGTTTTACCGGATTCCTGATATTCATGGTAAACTCGTGAAATGGTCGTACGGGAAAATCGCCACTTCATCGCTACCTCGGAGATGATGTGTCCCATCGCTCGTGCGCCGACTATAACACCACGCTCAAACCCACTTAAATCTTGATAACCTGCCATTTTAGCGAGCAGTAACCAATCTAAGAATTGCGCCAGATACTTGTTGTCTTATATAGGCGTTGCCGACAGCAGTGCCGCATTCTGCCTGTTTACATACCTCTATATTTGAATATGCATGCCTATACTAGTTTCTTTCGCGCTTCAGTGTACGTCATGCATATTTCTCGGTCATGATTCCCTCTTCGCTGACGCAAGTTGCAACACTCGGCCGCTAGAGAGCTCCGAAATGTAGCATGTACAGGGTGTTTCAAAAATGACCGGTATATTTGAAACGGCAATAAAAACTAAACGAGCAGCGATAGAAATACACCGTTTGTTGCAATATGCTTGGGACAACAGTACATTTTCAGGCGGACGAACTTTCGAAATTACAGTAGTTACAATTTTCAACAACAGATGGCGCTGCAAGTGATGTGAAAGATATAGAAGACAAAGCAGTCTGTGGGTGCGCCATTCTGTACGTCGTCTTTCTGCTGTAAGCGTGTGCTGTTCACAACGTGCAAGTGTGCTGTAGACAACATGGTTTATTCCTTAGAACAGAGGATTTTTCTGGTGTTGGAATTCCAGCGCCTAGAACACAGTGTTGTTGCAACAAGACGAAGTTTTCAACGGAGGTTTAATGTAACCAAAGGACCGAAAAGCGATACAAGAAAGGATCTGTTTGAAAAATTTCAACGGACTGGGAACGTGACAGATGAACGTGCTGGAAAGGTAGGGCGACCGCGTACGGCAACCACAGAGGGCAACGCGCAGCTAGTGCAGCAGGTGATCCAACAGCGGCCTTGGGTTTCCGTTCGCCGTGTTGCAGCTGCGGTCCACATGACGCCAACGTCCACGTATCGTCTCATGCACCAGAGTTTACACCTCTATCCATACAAAATTCAAACGCGGCAACCCCTCAGCGCCGCTACCATTGCTGCACGAGAGACATTCGCTAACGATATAGTGCACAGGATTGATGACGGCGATATGCATGTGGGCAGCATTTGGTTTACTGACGAAGCTTATTTTTACCTGGACGGCTTCGTCAATAAACAGAACTGGCGCATATGGGGAACCGAAAAGCCCCATGTTGCAGTCCCATCGTCCCTGCATCCTCAAAAAGTACTGGTCTGGGCCGCCATTTCTTCCAAAGGAATCATTGGCCCATTTTTCAGATCCGAAACGATTACTGCATCACGCTATCTGGACATTCTTCGTGAATTTGTGGCGGTACAAACTGCCTTAGACGACACTGCGAACACCTCGTGGTTTATGCAAGATGGTGCCCGGCCACATCGCACGGCCGACGTCTTTAATTTCCTGAATGAATATTTCGATGATCGTGTGATTGCTTTGGGCTATCCGAAACATACAGGAGGCGGCGTGGATTGGCCTCCCTATTCGCCAGACATGAACCCCTGTGACTTCTTTCTGTGGGGACACTTGAAAGACCAGGTGTACCGCCAGAATCCAGAAACAATTGAACAGCTGAAGCAGTACATCTCATCTGCATGTGAAGCCATTCCGCCAGACACGTTGTCAAAGGTTTCGGGTAATTTCATTCAGAGACTACGCCATATTATTGCTACGCATGGTGGATATGTGGAAAATATCGTACTATAGAGTTTCCCAGACCGCAGCGCCATCTGTTGTTGAAAATTGTAACTACTGTAATTTCGAAAGTTTGTCTGCCTGAAAATGTACTGTTGTCCCAAGCATATTGCAACAAACGGTGTATTTCTATCGCTGCTCGTTTAGTTTTTATTGCCGTTTCAAATATACCGGTCATTTTTGAAACACCCTGTAACATGGCGGTGTGGAACGGAAGTGTCGGTGTGTGAGAAACAGTGTACTGTAATCGAGTTTTAACCGCAAAAACATGCATCAGTTGAAATCCACAGTTCAAGACCATGCCATCAGCAGACAAAGTCAAGCTCACAATATTCTGGGATGTTCAAGACGTGGTGTATCTGGAATTCATACCAGGGGTACCACAATAAACTCTGCACCGTACAGCGAGACCCTCCGGAAACTCAAAGCACGAATTTGAAGGGTTCGTCTTCGCATGTAACACCCTCTCCTCTAGCATGGCAATGCCGCACCACACAACGGGCGTTGCGACATCTGCACAATCCAATGCCTTGGATTCAGTGTCATCGGTTATCCTCCACACGGTCTCGACATGGCCTCATTCCATTTTCATCTGTTTCCAAAACCTAAAGAACACCTTCGAGGACTTCACTTTGATAGCGATGAAGCGGTGCAAGCAGAGGTGAGGTTGTGGCTGCGTCAGCAAAGTCAAAAACTCTGCACTAACTATATCAACAAACTGGTCTCGGTTGGGAAAAATGTATTCGTCGCTACGGTGACTGTGTTCAGAAATAAATAAGTAAACATGAAGAATAAAGATGTAGAATGTCAGTAAGGACTTCAAGAGTTTCCACGTAAAGTATTCTGAAGCATGACTTGTCAGAACGGCTTCCTGTGTCATTCATATCACGTGACATGACCACAATGTGACCTAGCCAAGAAGGAGAGTCTTAGTGTTGTGACTGATACGTGTAGTACCACGACAGTAGTTCTCAGGGTTAAAAGGTGCTTTTGGTTAGTTTTCGGCATTGTTATAGGGAAGTGCTGCCTCGCAATTATTACAAAACACAGGCTTCAGACTCACGGCAGAAGGTGTACGCGACAGTAAAAAATTAACTCTGAGGTAGTATACTAAGCTGTAAGAATAGATCCAAAGTAATAAATCCTCTGTCACCTTTGTTCATTAGACATTTGGTATTTATTATCGAGTTGAGAGGTCCTTGCTGCATCCAGTGTGCCTGATTTTAGGATGAGAAAGTGATGCATACCGGTTACTTACGAATCGTGTAAACTCGTTCTCTGTGTTTCTGTACTCTGAGTTCACATATTCCATACGCGACATAGAAATAGAAATCAGGCCACAATTACACAAAAACGTATGCTCACGTGTACTTAACGAACAGAGAGAGAAAAATTGCTGTTGATAATTCTTCATATGTAGTTAGGAAAGATCTGTCTATCTGAGAATAATTTAATACAAAATTCCTCAAGATACAGTCTCCGGCGCACTACCGTTTCTCATGCATGCACACGAGGCTCTGTTTAAAATTTAAAAAAAAGTTCATTTTGCAAATGACAGGCGAAATCAATCCAAGGTCCCAAGTAGCAACAGAAGAAATTGCAAATAATATGATTGAAAGATTATTGATTTGTTACTTCTCTCTCTCTCTCTCTCTCTCTCTCTCTCTCTCTCTCTCTCTGTCTCTCTCTCCGTCGCTCTTGCTTGAAAAAGGAAGAAGAAAGAAATACCCACAACAAATCCACTTCTGCAACAACAAAATGCACTACACCAGTGATACCATACTTAATGGAGTTAATAACTGGTTATTTCAATAACTGATCTTAAAATTATCTGCAAGCAATTCTATTCAAATACGAATTATGTTAAATATTCTGCTCCACGTAATTACGACGTGTCGCACAAATTACCTGCGAAAGGTGTAATTAACTGCCTAACTGGATAATTAACATAAGTTCATTAATCTGGCTCGTGATTTCGCTGTGTCTCCGATTCACCACCTCAGGTATAAGTGTTATGATATTAGCAAATTGGGCCAGCCGGTGTGGCCGAGCGGTTCTAGGCACTTCAGTCTGGAACCGCCCAACCGCTATGTCGCAGGTTCGAATCCTGCCTCGGGCATGGATATGTGTGATGTCTTTAGGTTAGTTAGGTTTAAGTAGTTCTAAGTTCTAGGGGACTGATGTCCTCAGATATTAAGTCCCATAGTTCTCAGAGCCATTGTCTCCTTCGTTCCTTCTACACCATAATATTGGAGTATTGTAATAATTCTGTGCAGTGATATAGGGGTATAACTATTACTGTCCGTCGCAAAATGAATGGAATATCATTTCACACCCTCTGGGAAAACGTTATGAAACACGCCACTGTGTAATAGACTGTAATTTACAGAATGTGAAGTGTGCTCTTCTGTGCAGGTGACAATATGTATATCTCTTACAGTTTTAATCTACATTTCTGGAGCGTGTGTGGAGTGGACCGAAACGATATGCACTGGTAGATCTCTTTTTAATGTTGGCCACTTTTACGATCCGGAAATCAAGCTGATAATGATCGCTTATACGGCTATAATTTTCCTTCGCTAAGCGGAGTATACTCGCAACCCACGGGAAATTACTGTGTGATGCCACCAGTGTAATCTCTATGATGCTTTGCACTTTACATATTCATGAGATCGCTAATACGTGTTACATGTTAATGAGAGATCAGTTAGTTCATTCATGCTCCATAAATTATGGTGACAGTTCAGTCACCTCTGACAGGCTGAATATTGCTCATTAAAAGACAGCGGCATGCCAAAGGCGCGGGGAGAAAAAATACCTCACGCAGGCAATGTCGCCATCTAGCTATGTTTAGCCGCCTGCAGCTCAGTCCTGAGAGATGAAATTAACTTACCGCATAAAGCGTTGTCATCTAGAGTTACTTGGTGAAAGCGATGACTGTAATTAAAGTTTAAAGAGGTAATCAAAAGAAATTGTAAAGTAAATTCCTGCGAATTTAAACAATAGGGGGTCACCGAGTTCTTTATTCGTACTAAATATAGCCATTCCATGGAAATGTTTACTCGCATATAACCAGAAACCTGTCGTAATTGCTTTGTCGAACTAAAAGTTTGGGTTTCTTTTATTCCACGTACCTAACGACGTTTCCAGGAAGCTACACATTTAATTTTTCTGAAGCTTCTCGAATCTTGCGAGATGTTTTTGTGATATCCATGTCACATTAGTATTCTCTTATTATAAAAGAGTTCGTTAAAAAGTTTGAATGCTTTTTCCACAGCGACTGTCATTTTGCAGACCTCGTTTTCCTTTCACTGGAGCAGTCGCTTGCGTCCGTTATTTGGCTTGAATTCAATGTTCGGTTGCGCGAACTGCAAATTCCCGTACACCTCTCTCTATTTTTTTTCGTAAATTATGTAAAGTGAATTCTGGGACGGTTCCTCTGAGAAACTCACTGCCGTTTCCTACCTCGCTCTTTTCCCGGATAAACAGCGTGCTTTCACTAATGAGTTCGGTGTCTGTAACAAGTGAAGCTATAACCTACCTGTTGCAAATTTTGTGGATAAGTAAGTCACAGTGTTGTGTCTAGACAAGACAGCCTAGACACAATGAGAGGAAGCCAAAAGGCAAGCGCTAAGCTAAAGCAGGATGGCGTGAGGTCTGAAACAGGATACGTTATGAATGCTATAAAGAAAAGTACGTAGCTTCTGGAATACTTAACTTTAATCCATCCTTTTGGTACATCTGGAGATTGTGGCGATACAAGTGAGACTCTTTAGATACATGCAATGTTACTAGTGGCGCCTTGCTAGGTCGTAGCCATTGACTTAGCTGAAGGCTATTCTAACTATCTGTTCGGCAAAGGAGCGAGGCTTCGTCAGTATAGTCGCTAGCTACGTCGTCCGTACAACTGGGGCGAGTGCTAGTCCGTATCTCGAGACCTGCCTTGTGGTGGCGCTCGGTCTGCGATCACACAGTGGCGACACGCGGGTCCGACATGTACTAATGGACCGCGGCCGATTTAAAACTACCACCTAGCAAGTGTGGTGTCTGGCGGTGACACCACACACAGAATGAAAAATTATCGGCAAGAACGGACGATGAAAGCATAAAAAACTTTTACGAGAGGAAGGGCAAACATAGCGAGACTTGTACTAAGGAATGTAATAACAGTTATTTTGGCACTCATAAAGGATCAATAGACTGGAAAAGTTACAGGTGCAGACAAATGTTAGAATATGTAATATAAGTTGGCAAGGATTTTGAGTGTAATAGACATCCAAAGCAGCAAAGAGAATTATGAAAGAAGGCCTGACAAGAGATAATACCAAATTATTAGAAAGACTGAGGAACTACGTATACCAGAAATTCATTCTGTGTAGGCTTCTCATTGTTTGCCACTACCATGATTTTTCCTGTTTATCGGTTTCTTCTATTCGTATTGTTATTATTTACTCCGCACTCTCTGATGCAACCGGAGTTTTGAAGCAACGAATTAAATGTTGCTTTCATAGTCTTTTCATGCATTTAAATAATAGTTGCAACAGGATTCACAGCCGTTGACAAACTTACTGATAGAAATACGTTTCCCGACATTGGCTGATATTTTTATTTTGTGTACTATGTCGTTTCGGCTGTGTAGTCATTTTCAAGCAACTGCATGCATACAATCAACTGCATGCATATAAATCTGACGCGGACATCCAATGTCACCACAAAAAAATAGGGGGCATTACTTTCGGAACAACCATCGTATTTCAAATGTTCATTTTTTCATTAGAAGCGGCATTCACAGCGTATAATCAGTCAAATTTTACGTTTTACATTGTACTGAGTTCACGACAATTTGTTTGCTTGTATGTGTGTCGCGAAAGAAAACTAACTGTATAGCTTATGCACGACTCCAGTAAGCGATTCTCCGTAAGTTTTTAATTTTTTCACTAAACGAAAGTGCGCAACTGCATCAGATGTCTGATACAGAAGACAAGGAACATGAGAGCCGATGTCTGTTTTACTCTTTTTAACCTGCTACATCTACATCTACATATATACTCCGCTAGCCACCAAGCGGTGTGTGGCGGAGGGCACAATTCGCGCCAAAGTCATATTTCCCCCCTCCCCCCCCCCCCCCCCTCTCTGTTCCACTCGCGGATCGCGCGAGGGAAAAACGACTGTCTGAACGCTTCAGTACGAGCTCTTATTTCCCTTACCTTTGAATGATGATCATTACGCGATTTGAAAGTTGGTGGTAATACTGTATGCTCCACATCCTCGGTGAAGATTGTATTTCGGAATTTAGTGAGCAGCCCTTTCTGTTTAGCGCGTCGGATATGTGCAAGTGTGTCCCACTTCAAACTTTCTATGAGATTTGTAACGCTCTCGCGATGGCTAAATGTACCATTCACGAATCTCGCCGCTCTTCTTTGGACATTCTCAATCTCTTGAATCAGACGTAACTGGTAAGGGTCCCTTAGAGACGAACAATACTCCAAGATTGGACGAACTAACGTATTGTAAGCTAATTCCTTTGTTGAAGGATTGCATCGCTGCTATGAGAATACGAGATCCCTTTTTTTAATATGCTGTGTGTTTGGTAATGAAAGTCACGGAAGAGGCACGGTGCGGCGTTTTGTGACGTGTGGCGCCGGCGCGTGGCCGCTCGCCGTCTCTTGGCGAGCGCCTGGAACGCCGCCAGGCTGGCTCCGCCGCTGACCCCGGCCGGCCGCCGAACACGCGCCTAATTGACCAATCACAGCACGCAGACCGGCGCTGATTTGATTACGACGTCCTCTGCTTTAACTTGGAGACCGCGTTCAATCACGCGCATGTCGCCGCTCCCGTTTCGCAGTCCAAGTGCCTCCCTCCGCTCTGCCGAGGTCTCCAGAGGTCCGCAGACGGCCTGTTATCCTAGCCTCTCATGATCCTAAGCGGTGGCACCGTACACGGGAGGCAAACACCGAGCGGTTTAACCTTGCGGTGCAGGGCACGGATACTTAAGATGATGTCCTGTGAGAGTTCACACCTCTGTTATCGATGAACAGGATGTCGTCGCTGTAGCCCGCATCTGTATCTACTACGTACGTACCCTGCAAACAGCTGTGCAAGGTCAATTGTGTGTTCCACTGTACTACATAATAACGTTTCATTTCGCTCTAGTCGTCACTGGAAGGAGGGAAGAATGACTACTGAAGCGCTTCTGTGCATTATTAATACAGGGTGATTCAAAAAGAATACCACAACTTTAAAAATGTGTATTTAATGAAAGAAACATAATATAACCTTTTGTTATACATCATTACAAAGAGTATTTAAAAAGGTTTTTTTTTTCACTCAAAAACAAGTTCAGAGATGTTCAATATGGCCCCCTCCAGACACTCGAGCAATATCAACCCGATACTCCAACTCGTTCCACACTCTCTGTAGCATATCAGGCGTAACAGTTTGGATAGCTGCTGTTATTTCTCGTTTCAAATCATCAATGGTGGCTGGGAGAGGTGGCCGAAACACCATATCCTTAACATACCCACATAAGAAAAAATCGCAGGGGGTAAGATCAGGGCTTCTTGGAGGCCAGTGATGAAGTGCTCTGTCACGGGTTGCCTGGCGGCCGATCCATCGCCTCGGATAGTTGACGTTCAGGTAGTTACGGACAGATAAGTGCCAATGTTGTGGCGCTCCATCCTGCTGAAATATGAATTGTTGTACTTCTTGTTCGAGCTGAGGGAACAGCCAATTCTCTAACATCTCCAGATACTGTAGTCCAGTTACAGTAGCACCTTCGAAGAAAAAGGGACCAAAAACTTTATTGGCTGAAATGGCACAGAAAACGTTCACCTTAGGCGAGTCACGTTCATACTGAGTTGTTTCCCGCGGATTCTCAGTGCCCCATATACAGACATTGTGACGGTTGACTTTCCCGTTAGTGTGGAAAGTTGCTTCATCACTAAACACAATCTTTGAAACGAAAGATTCATCTGTTTCCATTTGAGCAAGGATAAAATCACAGAAATCGATTCTTTTAATCTTATCAGCTGCAGACAGTGCTTGAACCAATTTCAGACGATAAGGTTTCATAACTAACCTTTTTCGTAGGACTCTCCATACAGTTGATTGTGGAATTTGCAGCTCTCTGCTAGCTCTGCGAGTCGATTTTCCTCGGCTGCGAACAAATGCTTGCTGGATGCGTGCTACATTTTCATCACTCGTTCTCGGCCGTCCAGAACTTTTCCCTTTGCACAAACACCCATTCTCTGTAAACTGTTTATACCAACGTTTAATACACCACCTATCAGGAGGTTTAACACCATACTTCGTTCGAAATGCACGCTGAACAACTGTCGTCGATTCACTTCTGCCGTACTCAATAACACAAAAAGCTTTCTGTTGAGCGGTCGCCATCTTAGCATCAACTGACGCTGACGCCTAGTCAACAGCGCCTCAAGCGAACAAATGTACAACTAAATGAAACTTTATAGCTCCCTTAATTCGCCGACAGATAGTGCTTAGCTCTGCCTTTTGTCGTTGCAGAGTTTTAAATTCCTAAAATTGTGGTATTCTTTTTGAATCACCCTGTATAATTTTGTCTTTACTGTTATACTGGAGAGACATACCGGGTGATCAAAAAGTCAGTATAAATTTGAAAACTGAATAAATCACGTAAAAATGTAGATAGAGAGGTACAAATTGACACACATGCTTGGAATGACATGGGGTTTTATTAGAATCAAAAAAGTACAGAAGTTCAAAAACTGCCAGACAAACGGCGATTCATCTGATCAGAATAGCAATAATTAGCATAACAAAGTACGACAAAGCAAAGATGATGTTCTTTACAGGAAATGCTCAATATGTCCACCATCATTCCTCAACAATAGCTGTAGTCGAGGAATAACATTGTGAACAGCACTGTAAAGCATGTCCAGAGTTATGGTGAGGCATTGGCGTCGGATGTTGTCTTTCAGCATCCCTAGAGATGTCGCTCGAACACGATACACTTGCGACGTCAGGCAACCCCAAAGCCAATAATCGCACGGATTGAGGTCTGTGGACCTGGGAGACCAAGCATGACGAAAGTGGCGGCTGAGCACACGATCATCACCAATCGACGCGCAAGAGATCTTACAAGCGTCTAGCAATATGGGGTGGAGCGCCATCCTGCACAAACATCGTACGTTCCAGCAGGTGTTTATCAGTTAGGCTGGGGATGATGCGATTCTGTAACATATCGGCGTACCTCTCACCCGTCACGGTAGCAACCATCTGCTGGACATTTTGTGAACTTTGTTTTGTATTATGGTTCTATTAAAACCCCATGTCATTCCAAGCA
The DNA here is from genome assembly GCF_021461395.2 of Schistocerca americana. Lineage (NCBI taxonomy): Eukaryota > Metazoa > Arthropoda > Insecta > Orthoptera > Acrididae > Schistocerca > Schistocerca americana. Next base: position 629,144,000 of record NC_060123.1, on the reverse strand, counting down.
TGTGTGTCAATTTTTACCTCTCTATCTACATTATTCCGTCGTTTATTAAGTTTCCAAATTTATACTGACTTTTTGATCACCCGGTATATTTAGGTGTGTGTATTTGTATATTGTTCTCTTAACACTGGTTCTTGAAACTTTGTAATTAGGCTTCTGCGACGAAATTGGTATGTACGAGGACTATTTTTTGTTGTATTCAAGGTCCGATCGGTCCCGAAATTAAAACCACAGTGAAAATCCGAGGAAGCTTTGCGCAGCTGTGTTGCGCAGCATCTCTGGGACGCCTGTCGATTGCGTCACGTCATATTTTTCATTTCTGAGTGCACAGTGAGCGCGTAAATACGCTCAGAACAAAAGAGTGTCCTGCAACGTGCGAAATGCCTGACGATAGGTTACGCCTGATTTGATGCAGCCCTCATAATTCTCATGTGTTTCCTTCATCACGACAATGTTCGGCCGCACACAGCAGGCGCAACAACGACGATCCTGCGAAGTGTTTGTTCATCCACCATACAGCTCGAATTTGGCTCCCTATGAGTTTCATCTCTTCGTTCACATGAACCGCTGCCTATGAGGACAGCATCTTGGCACAGACAGCGAGCTGCCTTCTACGGCAAGGTTACTGGAAAGGTTACTGCGCCGACTATATGGAAAAGAAGCTGGAAGGTGTAGCTCAATGTTGCAAATAAAACATTTTTGATTTTTACTGTGGTTTCCATTAAGCGACCATTTGGAGGAAGAAAAAAAAATAGCTCTCGTATCTTCAAGCGTCTACGGTTTTTCAACATTTCTGCGATGCTCTCCGTTAAGTTAAATAAAATGAAGACCAATTTTTAGTATTCGTTCGATAGCCCGTGTTGGTCCTATTTAGTACAACTCCGATACACACGATCAGTATTCTAGAAATGGTCACACGAGCTCTTTGTGAGCAATATACTTTGTACACTGACTACATTTTGCTAGAGAGCTACCAATGAGCTGGAGTCGGTCACCTGCTTTGCCTAAGAGTGAACCTACGTGATCGTTGAGTTCAGCATTACCACATATTTGTATTTGTTTGGGTTGACTGGTTCCACTTGCGATCCTTTGTTATTTGAGCAATGACACGATGTTTCTACACATTTTTAATTGCAGCAAGTTTTCAGTCTTTGCACCACACGAAAATCTTATGAAGAGCTGACTTAATCACTGTGCAGTTTTTGTCACACAGGGCGTGATTGTAGATAACTGCATCATCTGCAAAATGCCTGAGGCTAAAAATGGGTCAAATGGCTCTGAGCACTATGGGACTTAACATCTGAGGGCATCAGTCCCGTAGAACTTAGAACTACGTAAACCTAACTAACCTAAGGACATCACACACATCCATGCTGGAGGCAAGATTCGAACCTGCGACCGTAGCAGTCACGCGGTTCCGGACTGAAGCGCCTAGAACCGCTCGGCCACCGCTGCCGGCGTCTGAGGCTACTACCTATATTGTCTATCGGGTCACTAACAAACAATATGAATTGCAAGGGTTCTGAGCACACTATATGGGCATGTCTCAAGGTATTTGTACATAAGTCAGTGTCTCTATCTCTATCCAAGATAACATGTGACGCCTTTCCTAGCTAGAAATACTTGATCCAGTCACGAATTTTGTTTCATTTCGCACATTATCACACTTGCGTTAGTAAGCTCCGGTGAGATACAGAGTCAAATGTTCTCCTGTAGTCAAAAGTTGTTGCATCCATTTGGCTGCCGTAATCCACGGCTTTCATGATGCCGTGTGATAAAAATGCGATTTGGATTTCGCATGACCTGTGTTTTCAAAATTCGTGCTGGACGCCGTGTAAGAGGTCAGTGTGCTCCACATACTTCATTCCATTTCATCTGAAAATGTGTCGTAAGATTCTACAACAGATGAATGCCAATGATATTCGACACTAGATTTGTAGATCACTTCGGTTTCCCTTGTTGTAGGGGAGTGCAACGTGGAACTAATGCCAGCCATCGAGCACAGTTTTTGTGTTCAAAAGATTTACGGTGTATTATTGTTAAAATGGCGGCCCTCTCAGCAGTACAGATCCGTGACATGGTTTTCAAATTGGTCTGTAGTATTTGCTTTCCACTAATGTGACTGCTGTTAACTCCTGGCTACTTTTAAACTCATGCCTTGGTAAACAACACGGAGTGCACTTCAGAAAAGTGCTTCTGTGTTCATTTAAGCCGACATTAATTATTGTCTTCCTTCTGGTTAGGAGAGGTTTTACAAGCGACGAGAAAACTGTTGCGTGTAAATGCTACGTCTCTTACATCCGGGTGCAAAATTTCATCTGTCAGTATTTGTTATATATGCAAAATATGCAACAGCTCTGTCTTCATTCCAAATCAGCCCTGCCTCTACCATGTTCGTTCTGATATTTAAGCGCTGTTCTAGCTCAATCAGCGACTTCTTTCAATTGTGATTACTGAAACTGGCCACTGAATTTACTCTCTCCATTGCGTCTCTTCTTCTCTTCGTCTGTCGAGTTCTGTTTCCGATAGTCGTATGTTGCAGTTTCAGGAGTGCACCGGTCGAACAGGCCTTGAAGGCCGAACGGTACTGACCGGCCGCCGTGTCATCCTCACACTCTAGGCGTCACCAGTTACAGAGGGGCGTGTGGTCAGCACACCGCTCTCCCTGCCGTTGTCAGTTATCGTGACCGGAGCCGCCACTTCTCTGTCAAGTAGCTCCACAATTAGCATCCCGCTTGCCAACAGCACCCGGCAGACCCAGTCGGTGACCCATCCAAGTGCTAGCCAAGCCCGACAGCGCTTAACTTCGGTGATCTGACGGGAACCGTTGTTACCACTATTGCAAGGCCGTTGGCTAGTGCCTATATCACCACGCTGCCATACGTTAGTATACAATCTTTGACACTTTGAAGGTGTCGGAGCTAAAGTAAACGATGGTTCAAATGGCTCGGAGCACAATGGGACTTAACTGCTGTGGTCATCAGTCCCCTAAAACTGAGAACTACTTAAACCTAACTAACCTAAGGACATGACACACATCCATGTCCGAGGCAGGATTCGAACCTGCGACCGTAGCGGTCGCGCGGTTCCAGACAAGCGCCTAGAACCGCTCGGCCACACCCGGCCGGCGAAAACGAAGGGAACGGTCATCTACAACATGTGGAAAAACCAGGCTGTCGTTATGAGAGTAGAAGGACATGAAAGGGGAAGCAGTAGTTGAGAAGAGAGAGGGAGTGAAACAAGGTTAGAACCTAAAGGTTGTAACGTTTTCAGTCGGTACAAGAAGCAACCTGTTAAGGAACCCAGGGAGAAATGTGGAAATGGAATTAAAGTTCAGGAAGAAGAAATAAAAGCTTTGAGTTTCTGTGATGACAGTGTAATTCTGTTACAAAGGACTTCGAAGAGCAGGTGATCACAGTGGATATATCTGTGAAAGAAATTATAAGATGAACATCGACAACCTTAAAACATGGGTGATGGTATGTAGTCGAACTTAATCAGGTCAAGCTGGGGTAATTACATGAGGAATTAAGACACTAAAGTAGTAGATGAGTTCCGCTATTTGAGCAGCAAAGTAATTGATGACACAGAAGTAGAGAGGATGTGAAACATAGAACGGCAATAACAAGAGGAACGCTTCTGAAGGGGATAAATGTCGTAACACAAAGTATAAATTTAAATGTTAGGTAATCTTTACTGAGGGTATCTGCCAGCAGTGCAGCCTTGTACGAAAGTGAAATATAGGCTCTAAGCAGTTCAGATAAGAAGGGAATAGAACCTTCTGAAATATGGTGCTACACGCGAATGTCGAAGATTAGTTGGGTTGATAGGATAATTAATGAGGAAGTACTGAATCTTATGTGGGATAAAAGAGCATTATGGTACGACTTTCCTAAAAGATGCGGTCAGTCGATGGAACACATCTTGAGGTATCAGGGGATCGACAGTTTGGTGATAAAGGAGTTAAATTTGTAGACGAAGAGACCTTAATCAAATTGATATAATTAGAATTGTTAAATACCTTAGCTGCTGACGGGCGTTGATATGTATCAAAGGGGACAGATGAAAATGTGTGCCTTGACTGGGACTCGAAGCCGGGATCTCCTGCTTACATGGTAGACGCTCTATCCATCTCAGCCACCGAGGGCACAGAGGGTAGTGCGACTGCAGGGACTATCTCGCGCACGCCTCCCGCGAGACCCACATTCTCCCCTTATATGTCCACACACCACATTCGTAGTGTCCCTACCCAACACACTCATTACTCGTGGAAGACATTCTTACCAAGTCCCGTAAGAGTTCGGGTAATAGGTGTGCATCCGCACAGAAGAAGAAGGTGATGGCCGGTATTGCCAGAACTATATACTTATGTCCGAAAGAACAGACACCATATCCATGTAAGTACAAATGTATATATGTTGCAATAGTTATTCAAAGAAGATTAGGACTGTACAGAATAGACTAGAGTGGAGAGTTGCATCAAACTAGACTCTGAACAGAAGACCACAACATTAACATCTGATTTTAGCTTAAATCCCAATAGGGATAAGTCTGCAGTAAATCATTCTTCCTTACTAGCGCGTAGCTTATTTAAACAGATCACTACGAAAAGAAAAGCTACCGATTGCTCACTTCTCCGTCGGAGACGACAGGTCAAGCCCCTCGTAAGTATTGCAGCAGGGTTAGCGCTTTGCGGGTTCATCCCAGGTGCCAGGCATGCCCTGCATTATTAGCGAGCCCTCACGGAGCTGAATCACGCACGGCGCTTCCGACCGCAGCGATCCGCCCTTTGGAAGTCGCCTGCTGAATAAGTGACAGCCAGCCGCCCTGCGAGCCACGTGTGTGTGTGTGTGTGTGTGTGTGTGTGTGTGTGTGTTGTGTGCGGCTCGCGTGACGGCGCAGCCGCCCCGTCTTATCTCCCAAATGAGCGCTTTCAATTATGTCTGCCGTCCGCCCCCGTGAGGCATTGCCGACAGCCACGTAAGCGCTCACGGGAGGCGCCGCGCCGCGGAATAAATCTGAATTAATGCCCCGCGACACCTCCGCCCGCTGCTAGCACCCTTGCCGCACGCGCTGCTATCTTTCCGTGTCCACACCACACTATCGTTTACCATCGCCGGGGGAGGACACGTGCAGCGATTTGCTCACCGCTTATATACAAATTGGAATAGTACTTTGCTTTGATCGTAACAGACCGGCGTATCAAAGCTGAGCTGCAGCAGAGTGTAGCAGAGCTGCACGGGTATTTTAAAATGGGATTTTGGGACAGTGGCACAAATGTTCCCGCAATACCGTTATGCACAAATGCAAGGAAACCGTATTGGAGAAAGATTGTGGTACAGTTCTGATGTCCACACAGTCTATCTTCCGTAGGGAGCATAAAAACAAGACCAGTAACCCCCAACTGCAACCACCACCACCACCACCACCTATTCTTGAAAGTATGGAATTTCCTTGTATGAAACAGTTTCAAATGTCTGATTAGTGTACAAATGAGTTGATGTGTTAAATATTTGACGTTAAGCATGCAAACGAAAAAAGGTTAGAAAGGGTTTGGAATTACGCTTAAAGTTTATTGAAAGTCGGTAAGTGCTCTTACTATTAAACATTAGAAGAGGATAATCAAGGGTAATTTACGCTAGGTTTAAAGCAAAAGCTAGGTTTTCACACATCTCATGTTTATAGCCTTATACCTGCTGAACTATGTGTCGAACAGCGTTATAATTTTGCAGGTACATTCAGTGGTATATGTGGATGCTACTGCGTGACCAACAAAAATGTAATAAGTGATAATTTTTTCCTTTCATCATTTTGTAGCGGATGTCAGCGCGAAAAAATTTCTAAAAGATTTGAAATTACGTGTAAACTTTGTTGGAAGTCGCTAGGTGCTCCCACTCTCAAATACTGGCTGAGTAATCTGCGTGACGTGAGTTATGCCGCTTGAGACATATTCACCGTTTCTCACTTTAACAAGCCCTAGTTGATTTGTAGTGTTATACTTTAAAAGTGAGATCATACACTGATCAGCCAGAACATTATCAACACCCACCTAATAGCCGGTATGCCCACCTATGGCACGGATAACAACGGCAACGCATCGTGGCACTAAAGCAACGAGGCGTGGAAGGTCACTGGAGCGACCCGGCAACACATTTGCACACTCAAGTAGCCGAATTCCCGTTAATTCCGGAGAGGCGGGTAATGAGCTGCTACGTCACGCTCAATCACGTCCCAGAAGTGTTTGATCGGGTTCAGATCTGGACAATTGGGTGCCAGCACACCAATTGGAACTCCCCACTGTGTTTCTCGTTCCACTCCATCACACTCCTGGCCTTGTGACATGGCACATTATGTTGTTGAAAAATGCCACTGCTGATGGGAAACATGACCGTCATGAAACGGGTGTACGTGGTTTGCAACCAATGTGCGATACTCCTTGGCCGTCGTGGTACCTCGCACGAACTCCACTCGACCCATGGATGCCCACGTGATTGTTCCCCAGAGAACAACGGAGCAGCCGCCAGGTTGTCGCCGTCCCGCCGTACAGGTGTCAAGGGGCTGTTCCCCTGCAAGAGGACGGATTCACGCCCTCTCATCGGCGTGATGAAGAAGGTATCGGGATTCATCAGACCATGCAACACTCTGCCACTGCGCCAACATCCGGTACTGATATTCACGTGCTCACTACAGTCGTAGTTGTCGATGTCGTGGTGTTAATATTGGCACATGCATGGGTCGTCGGCTTTGGGGTCCATCGTTAGCAGTGTTCGGTGCACTGTGTTTTCAGACATACCTGCACTCCGCCCAGCATTAAAGTCTCGTGTTATTTCCGCCACAGCTCGCCGCCTGTCCTATTCTGCCATTCTGCCCAGCCTACGGCGTCCGACGTCTGTAATGAGGGGTGGCCATCCAACCACACGACGTCTGCATGTGGCTTTTTCCTCGGTTTCGCCACGTATTGAAGACAGTCACCACAGCACTCCTCCAACACCCGACAAGTCATGCAGTTTCCGAAATGCTCGTGCTGAGCCTCAGACCCATGACAATCTGCCGTTGGTCAAACTCACACAGATCGCGCGCCGTCTCGCTGATATTGTGTACACCGTGCCCGTGTCTGACCAGTAGTCATCACTCGCCTGGACCGGTGTATATCGGTGATCATAATGTTCTGGCTGATCAGTGTAAATGTTAACGAGCAGATTACAACAGCAAATTAAATTTTTGTTTCCTTCAGATAGGCAACTTGCAACTGGGACTGTGCCCCACGTTAATTGTTTAGTAATATACAGTAGTAATATACAAGTTGAAGTAGAATTCCAGTGACAAAATTTGGGAAGTTTTCAAGGATCTTTTCTGAATATTTTGGTAATAGGAAGCCTTGAGGTCTCCGATGCCTCGTTTCAAACTGATGAGTTAAGTATGACTCTCTTCTCTGTTAGACATTTTATGTCACTGGGTAAGAGACCAAAAAATTGTTGGTGTCAGAATTGCGCGTCCTCTTTTGGGCTAATAATAAATGTCTTTTTTCTTCGGATATTTTAATTGTGAACAGGAGTGCTTCTGAAACTTCGCGGCAGATTAAAACTGTGTGCCGGACCGAGCTCTCCTGCGAGCTTCTGTAAAGTTTGGAAGGTAGGAGACGAGATACTGGCAGAAGTAAAGCTGTGAGGACGGGGCGTGAGTCGTGCTTGGGTAGCTGAGTGGTAGAGCACTTCCCCGCGAAAGGCAAAGGTCCCGAGTTCGAGTCTCGGTCCGGCACACAGTTTTAATCTGCCAGGAAGTTTCATATCAGCGCACACTCCGCTGCAGAGTGAAAATCTCATTCAGGAGTGCTTCTTTTGAATTATAGCGTGTTATTTACAGCAACATAATGAGGGGATAAACATACTGTGAAGCAGTAGTCAAAATGCCTGCCTTTACACAGATGTCTACAATATGATCGTGGTTCAGTACTACGTGTTATTCTTACAGCACATTTTTGAACAGTGCAGTTTTTTAAAGATTCGTTATCGCCGAACTGCGTTACATACATTATTGAATGAAAATACGCAAAACAGTGTTAATGTATTGATCTGCCTCTCCCCAGTGTATGCAGTAATTCGAAGTGCAAATGCAGTTGAACCGAGCTGTTTTAGTAGTTGGAAAGCTGCTGTCTTTTTTAGTTTAAATTCTCTGCAGTATGGGCACCTAAAAATTTTGAGGTTTCCACACTTACTATATGTTACACTTATCGTTTGTGAAGTACAGGGAGACAATTATTGAACTATATGAAAAAAATTTAATCAGTAACACTTTATTCAACATGTAAACGTCACTACAGATTTTCAGATTTAAGTTATGAAATGTTCTATATGCCTGTCGTAATTGGCGTTGATGTGGCGCAGACAAATAACGATTTTCTGCATGACCCGCTGAAATATCGGAACATCGATGGTGTCGGTGACCTCCGGAATGCCTGTTTTCAGCTCAGCAGTGGTTTTGGGGTTATTACTGCACACCTTGTCTTTAATATAGCTCCACAAAAAGGAGTCGCATGTGTTCAGAGACGGAGAATACGGTGGCCAATCGAGGCTCTTGCCAATGGTCTCCGGGTACCCCAGGGGCAGAATGCGGTCCCCAAAGTGCTCCTTTAGAACATGAAATACTCCTGCTTCGATGGGGTCAGTCTTGCACGAACCGCATATTGTCGAAATCACGGTCACTTTGAATAATGGAGACGAAATGATATTCCCAAACCTTCACGTACCGTTCGGCAGCCACTGTGCCATCAAGGAATATCGCACCGATTATTCCGTGACTGGACACTGCACACCACACAGTCACCCATTGAGGGTGAAGAGGCTTCTCGACGGCGTAATGCGGATTCTCAGTCCCCCAAATGCGCCAATTTTGCTTATTGACGAACCCATCCAAATACAAGTGGGCTTCGTCGCTAAACCAAACAGTAATAATTCCCATCATGTCTCGCGGCCAACAATGCAATTTGAACATGCTAACACAAACCGTTCAGAAGTTATGACGATTTTATTTCATGAAGTTCAATAATTGTCACCCGGTGAGTACCTTTAGTTGTACAAAACTGAACACGTTAAGTCTTTGAGAAACTGAGAGTGAGATCATTTGCAGAAAACCGTTCCATGAAACGTTACTTACCATCTCTTCTGTTGCTGTACGAGGTTTGTCCGGAAAATACGCATAAAAGTTGAATAATAACTTTCTTTTACAATTATTCGGGTATTACAATAGGGTCTCCTTCAAAGTACTCGCCCTGAGACGCGATACACTTCTGCCAACGCCGTTTCCACTGTTGATAACATTGCTGAAAGTCTTCAATTGTGATGTTGTTCAGTTGCCGTGTCGTTTCCCCCTTGATGGCTTCCACATCTCCCAAGTGCCGCCCCCGAAGCACCATTTCACATTTCGGGAACATGAAGAAAATCGGGTGAATAACGCGGGTGGTCTGTCACGGTGATTGAGCTTCCGGCCAAAAACTCGCGCACAACGAGCGACGTGTGAGCGGGCGCATTGTCGTGATGAAGGATCCACCTGCCCCCTTTTGCCAACTCCGGTCGAACTCGGGCCAAACGAGCTCTGAGACGTGTCAGAACTTCAACGTAAAAATTTCCGTTCACTCTCTGGCCGGGAGGGACAAATTCCTTGTGAACAATGCCCCTAGAATCAAAGAAAACAGTCAACATTTTCACATTGGACCTTGATTTTCGCGACTTTTTTGTTCTAGATTCTCCTGCTAGTTTCCATTCCTTGCTTTGAGATTTGAGCTCCACATCGAATTCGTAAAACCAGGATGACTCGGTTGAGAAAGTCCCCTCGTTCCTCTGCTTCCAACCAATCCTCACACCACTCAACCCTCTTTGCTCTCTGTTCTGGCGTCAAGAGCTTCGGTAAGATTTTCGCACACAATTTCTTCATTTCAAGTTTTTGTGTCAGGATTTCGTGAACGATTGTTTTGGGGACTGACAGCTCGTCAGCAATCATTCTGACTGTCAATCTACGCTCTTTAAGAACCCAAGCCCGAATTCGTTCAACATTTGCATCGGAGCTCGATGTCGACGGGCGTCCTGGGCGAAGGTCATCGTTCACGTCTTCTCGGCCATCCCGGAACCTTTTTAACCACTTGCTCACGGTTGGTTCCTTCAGAGAATTGTCTCTGTAAACCTGTTTCAAACACTCAAAAATCTCACGGCCATTCTTGCCTAGCTTTGCAAGAAACTTGATGTTGACGCGCTGTTCCTGAATCAGAGAGAGCTCCATGCCAACGGCAGGTGAAAAAGGGTCACTGTCAACAAGCTGCCACACACTCCCACTTTCACGCAGAGTGGACTCGAACTGAGCGTTGATGGGATTGATTACAGCAGTAGTCCCACCTGGCGGTGACTGCAACTTGTAACATAAAGACATTATTCAACTTTTATACGTATTTTCCGGACCAACCTCGTATGTAAGAGAATTGCCTGTCATGACATGAGTTCGGTTTCGCATCTCGGTTTTGTTTTAATCTGCCAAGATTCGTTCCGAAGTGAAAGAGTTATTCTGGAACCAACCCCTCCAGAGAGACACAGACAGCTGGGTTCGCGCGGTCTGCTAAACGAGCTTCCGCCCGGCTCCAGCCTGGACAGCGTGAACGTCGCTATCTGGAATGATGGATGACCCGCTTATTAATGGAAGCGCGCCCTCCCCTCATTAAATTTTCGTGGTTGGCCCGAGCTCCGTGAAAGTAGCTGTCCGCAGGAAGCGGCGAACCTGCGGTGGGGGGAAAAAAAAGATTGGTTGTGCCCCGGTTGGTCTCCGGCGAACGACCCGGTCGCAGTGCAGCCGGCTGTGCCGCTTCCAAATGACCTAATTATGCGGGTCAAAATTAAAAGAAGCGATATGCGCGGAGTGCAGCGAACGAGAGGTGGAGGGACGTTTCTAATAAGAACGCGAGCAAGCAGCGGCGCACGGGGAGCGTGACGGATGGACGGGGAGGCCTAAGTTGAGGGCGGGGCGGTGTGAACGAGCAGGTGTCGGCTGGCTTTAACTGCGGCGCCACGGCTACAGGCCAACTTTTTAGTGGCGGCCCGTATGTCCCTCCGCTAGAGACGTCTTACGCCGTACACATAAAACTCATTTCAAAAAGTTGCCAAGTTGGGCGGCAGGGCGAGGCGAGGCGAGGGCGGGGCCGATATGAGATGGAACTCCAGATGCACGCCCCGCCCGCTTCCCATGCGAGAGAAGTTCATAAAACTACGGCGGGCCGGTAATGCATCACGGAGTGCGCTCTGCTCAGACAGCCTATATATACATCAGGCGGCGGACCTCGGCCGTCTCGGGGCTACGGCCGGCAAGCGACGACCGCCGTTCATAGTGGTGACCTGATGCACGATTTCTGGCGTTACGAGTACTTCAACATTATCTTAAAAAATGTGGACGATGTTTCGCTGTTCGTTTGCTGTACAGCTTTAAAAATCGTAACAATTTACGGACTGGTTGCGCTGCGTGATTGTTAGACTACCGATCTCACATGCAAAAGGTTGTCGGTTCGAATCAAAGCAGATACACTGGAATTTTCATATTTTAAAATCTTTTTCGACAAGACTTTGATCATTATTTTTATTTAGTCAGTTGGTTTAAACGTAATTTTTTTTCTATTCATTTGTCACATCATATTATTCATCGTACGTAATACATCATTTGCTCTCATTTTCCTTCCTGCCAGTCTTTGTCAACTTACAGTCTTCGTTCATGTAGTTTTGATTGTTGTTTATATTAATTTGGATTAGTTGCTTCCATTCTGTCATCTGATATTTTTTGTCCATGTTACTGCATTCATTATTTCTATCTCTTAGTTTGTTTTAATTTCATTTTTACTTATAATCAGTGGTTTAGCTTAAATCATCATCCTTGTTATTTTGTCAATAGCGCAAATGTTTGTATGACGATTGCCGTCCAAAAAACCGTACATCTTGTAACAAAAAATATGTTTTTAAAACCATTGCACAGCCAATAAAAACAGATTATTTCATATTTTGTTGGTTTTTAACTGACAGAGAGGGCTTTTCAAATGTTTAAACATTATGGTAGGTAAAGAGAAATAATTAGATTCATTTCCACAAAGATTCCAAGTGGAGAAAGAATGATAGAAAGTTAAAAATTAGAGCAACTGAAGAAATTAAAACGTTGATTAAAATGTTGCGACGAAGGAATATAAATTAAAGAATTTGCTTATAAATGAATTAATTGAATAAAATATGATCAGAGTCATTCGAGAAAGTTGTAAAAATAAAAAAAATCAACGTATCCGACGAGATTCGAATCGAAAACTTCGTGTAGGTGAAGGTACCTTAACTACTGCACAGCGTAACCAGTTTATAAAATGTTGCCAATCATGCGAAATCCCGAGGTCTTTTTTTTCCAACGCTGGAGACCTGTCCTTGAAAGCATTTAGGAAAAAACATTATTCACCCATAAAGACATCTTGCTATTTCATCTGGCATTGCCTCTAGCCACAATGGCCTCAATTCGGTGAGTACGAGACCCAACAAGTTTCTTTCAATAGACGGCCGTTGTGGACGAGCGGTTCTAGGCGCTTCAGTCTGGAACCGCGCGACCGCTACGGTCGCAGGTTTGAATCCTGCCTCTGGCATGCATGTGTGGGATGTCCCTAGGTTAGTTAAGTTTAAGCAGTTCTAAGTGCTAGGGGACTGATGATCTCAGTCCGACCGTGCTCAGAGCCATATTTTTCTTTAAATATGCTATATCCAGCTGTAGGCAGTAACTGACGATTAGATCCCGTAGATATGTTGATTGCTGCAGCAATTGTTTTCGTATCGGATGCAAAAGTCACAAATTTAGTAAAAGATAATTCCATTTCGCACCTTAGCTGTATAACGATCACAGTACTGCAGTGCATGCATGTCCGAAGAAACAGGCACTGAGGAAACTACAGCTGCAATTAAATATACCGAATGGATTCCCTGTTGCGAATATGGAAAATCTTGACCTGTACAATCCGATGATGACATTGAAAATTTCTGCAAGACTGAGACCACGAGATATGGAAGTTTGTGCCTCTGCGTGAAGCGTACTCTACAGCCGAATCGTTAAGGCCTCCGCTCGCAGCAAGTGGGAAATGTGGGTTCGCGCCCCTGTCCGGCGCGTTTTCAGTGTCATCAGTCCACTATGCGGCTGAAGGTTGTCCACATTCGACATTTCATGTGTTTCGTTCATGTGTGTCCTTCGGACATGCATGCACTGCCAATATGGTATGCATCTGCCGATACCGGGCAATCTACTTTCAATTAAAATATCTTCCCTGTTCAGGATTTAAAGGAATATACATAATGAATGTACGAGTGCAGGTTGTAGACACAAGGATAACGACATGCGTGGTTGTTAAGTCGAGTCCTGATCCGGCACAAATTTTCAATGTCGTCTTTCCACTGCGCAGTTGATGTTCGTATTCGCAACTGCAAATACATTTCATGTATTATGTGATATTGCTATCATATATCGCTATGTCATATTAATTCATTTTAAGTTGATTTTTCGCTGCTTATTCTAATGAGGATACAGGAGCTGCGTGTTTGGGCATGCAGCCTTGCTCTCGCCATGCTGCCGTGGGATGACTCCGGAAACGTCGCTTTTTTTGTCAGCGCATTCAGTCTGTGTATCTCATTAGTTCAAGAGACTCTTCTGGGTATACGACTGGTTTCACTTAAGTAGGGATGCCGACCTTGGTGTCCGAGCGGTTCTAGGCGCTTCAGTCCGGAACCGCGTGACTGCTACGGTCGCAGGTTCGAATCCTGCCTAGGGCATGGATGTGTGTGATGTCCTTAGTTAGGTTTAAGCAGTTCCACGTTCTAGAGTACCGATGACCTCAAATTGTTAAGTCCCATAGTGCTCAGAGCCATTTGAGCTTAAGTAGGGAAGCGATCCGTCTATCGAATGACGGGCAGGCGCCTGAATATTCCTCACCCCGTTGTGGTCAGTGGATGCCACGGCTGCCCCAAAACTCCCAGAGAAAATTGAACACGACATTTTTGTCTTTCTGCGCGCACTTCAAAGAGCAAAGCGCAGTGGCACCATCTGACCAGCGTGGGAGAGTCAGTTGTGCTCGACCAGAAAATTTAGTTAACCAGTAGCTTGCGTCGTTCTGGCCGGTGTTCTTGGAGCGTGAGGTTGACCATTCGTGAAGACAATGCTTCGGCTCAGTAACAACGTCATGTTTAAAAATCTGTTTCTTCTATGCAAAAGGAGGGTTGTTGCATGTGGTTTTCCCTACTTTTTCATGAATTTAGCTGTAGTTCTCGCCCGTCACATTGGCAATAGCATTGAGTCGTCCCATCCGCACAGAGCTTTTAGAAAGTATAGAGTTGAGGAGGGCTGTGAACTTTGATTTTAGACATTCTGCTCCGCACCGTCGCAGAGAAGGGTTCGTCTCTGGGCGGTGTCGGGTGCTGATCGGCGCGCGCTAACCTTTTAGGGAAATGGCGTCGCGATCGCAGTATCGCGATCCATATTCTGTGCAGCTCGTTACTTGCTTACTTTGCCACTCAGCTTGAGTAGCTTAATTTGTTATAATGTTAACTTTAATTTCGTGAGCTGACCAGGCAAGCAGATCTTGTTGCACTTACTCCATACAATCTCCCACACTTTTTGGTACTTCTCCAATGTTAGGTACATATTGTAAATTGATTCGAATTGTACAGAACTTTGCTCTCTGTTAATTTAGTTTTGATTTATGTTAGTCATTAGAGCAAATAAATAACTATTATTCTCACTTTTGACTTTTTCAAGGTCCTTTAACTTGTCCTGCAACTTGTTCTGGTTAGTTGGCCCACTAAAAATATTCCCGGGTTCGATTCCCGGCGGGGTCAGGGATTTTCTCTGCCTCGTGATGGCTGGGTGTTGTGTGATGTCCTTAGGTTAGTTAGGTTTAAGTAGTTCTAAGTTCTAGAGGACTGATGACCTAAGATGTTAAGTCCCATAGTGCTCAGAGCCATTTTGAACCCACTAAAAATAAATATAACCTGTTGTAGGTCCAATTTACTGTTCCAGTTTTGTCCTCGTGAACTGTGGCACACAGCAAAGATAACTTGGTTATTCTTCCGTCTAAGCAACGAAGATAGCCACCGATCATATTGTATTACTATAAGTTGGTTTCACTAATCAAGGGCTAGAACTTTCAGTTTATTTTGCACGATCAGCTAATTTCGGCGATGTGCCATTTCCAGTGCTTACTCAAAACCTCAAAGGTTTACACAGTCATCTTTTCTGTGTGTAAACAGGGCACATTTGTCATTTAAATATACACTGCATACACCAACGCTTGGTGACTGTAAAATTACGAAGCAAATGGCATATCGCCGAAATTAGCTGATGGTGTGAAATACCAAGGCGGAGAAGATAATTGTTTATCTGATCGCTACGATTCACCCACTGTTTCAGATGTAGTAACAAACATTTTGTAACGGATTAATGCCGGTTTATTTAGTGGGCCTGTCGAGGTGCGACAATGTGTCTGTGTATTCGTCTAACCAGAAATATATGAATACAGTCCTGTGAACAGGGCTGTTGTCACCTTGAATGCAGGGAGTGGCAACAGAACACTCTTAATGGAAATGTAGAAGAAATGGAAACAGTTAGCATCCGAAAACGTTCCAGTAATCATCTGGGTCAATGTTCACGGCAATCTCAATGAGTGGGCACAATTCACGATACGATAATCATTTCCAAAACATCACAGAACCTCGTCGTACCTGCACTGCATGCTCCACTCAGTGCGAGCTAAACGCCTCATCAAACCGTCGATGCTCTAGACTTGCATCACTAGGAAAAAAAATTGCGGTTGGGAGGGGGGGAGAGACTTTCTGTGTTGTTTGCTCAATAAAGACGTACAGCGTTAAGTCTCTCTGTGAGCAATAGCCAATTGCGACATTTCTGGAGATCTAGCATCTCCTCTGTAGTAGGAACCAAAATCCGTTCGGAGAACAACGATCGTGTGAAACCCATCTCGCTCTCTTCGTCCACGAGACACGAAGAGCAGTATTGACAGGCGCCAAAGTAGATGCCGTATTCCTTGACTTCCGAAAGGCATTCGATACAGACGCGCAGTGCCATCTACGGAACAAAATACGATCATATGGAGTATCAGACGAAGTGTGCGAGTGGACTGAAGAGTTTCTAGCAAACAGAACACAGCACGTCATTCTACATGGAGAGAACTCTTCGGATGTAAAAGTAACTTCTGACATGCCACAGGGAAATGTTATAGGACCATTACTTTTCACAGTAATAAAAGATAGTAGATAATGTCGGAAGTTCCATGTCGCTTTTCGCGGATGATGTTGTATTTAGAGAAGTCGCAATGCTAGAAAATTGTAGCGAAATGCAGAAAGACCTGCAGAGAATAGAGGCTTGGTGCAGGGAGTGGCAATCGACTCTCACTGTAAACAAATTAACGTATTTCCAACAAATAGACAGGAAGACCCTTTATTGTGTGATTACTAAACTGCAGAACAAACACTAGAGGCAGTTACGTCCATAAAATATCTGCGAATATGCGTACGTGACGATTTGAAGTGGAACGACCACACAAAATTAACAGCGAGTAACGCAGATACCAGACTATGATTCAATGGAAGAATCCACAGAAAATGAAGTCCATCACCAAAGGGAGTAGCTTACAAAACAGTCGTTCGGCGAATACTTGAATATTGCTCGCCAGTATGGGATCTGTACGAGATAGGATTGATGAAATAGAGAAGATCCAAAGAAGAGCAGCATGTTTTGTTACAGGTTCATTTATTAAGCGCGAAAGCGTCACGCAAATCTCAGTCAACTCCAATTGCAGACGCTGCAAGAGGGGCGTTCTGCATCGCGTTACGGTCTGTTGTTAAAGTTCCGAGAGCGTGTGATCATAAAAATGGTTCAAATGGCTCTGAGCACTATGGGACTCAACTGCTGTGGTCATTAATCCCCTAGAACCTAGAACTACTTAAACCTAACTAACCTAAGGACATCACACACATCCACGCCCGAGGCAGGATTCGAACCTGCGACCGTAGCAGTCGCAAGGTTCCGGACTGCGCGCCTAGAACCGCGAGACCACCGCGGCCGGCGTGTAATCATAGAAGAGTTAGTAAATATATTGCTTCCTCCTACGCATATCTCGCGAAAAGACCGTGAACATAAAATCAGAGAGATTCGAACCCACACAGAGGCTCCCCAGCAGTCGTTCTTCCCGCGAACCATTCGCGGCTGGAACAGGAAAAGGTAGAAAAGACAGTGGTACAAGAAGTACCCTCCACCACATACCGTGAAGTGGCTTGCGGAGTATAGGTGTAGGTGTAAATACGACTCTAGATAACCGACGAAAGTACAGTGTTCGGAAACTGGTGGAGATGGACTTGCATCTACTGTGAGCACACTGACTGCAACAGCATCTACTGTGAGCACACTGACTGCAACAGACTGTCATTGATGAGTTCATATCAGCAGTGGTGGTGGTGGTGGTGGTTAGTGTTTAACGTCCCGTCGACATATCAGCAGTGATCTCTTTTACGGCATTGCCAGAGGTACACCATTCCTTCTAGGCACGCTGGACAGTCCGCGTCGATACATCAACAAATAGGGCAATTTCACTCACGGTGTGGCCGTGGGCACGTCCAAACAAGGTGGTTCCTTTCTGCCGTGTGTCCATGTCGAATAACCTTACTGCAGTGATTCCGTACTACCGACTGTCAGATATACACCACTTCACTGTCCTGACTTTCGTCACCGTTGGGTGGTCACATGACGCCCGATACCGCCTGTACAGAATCTAAATTGCTCCAGTGCGACAGTGTTCTGTTTTACTATAGTGACTAACATACTGTTCAGTCAGTTTATCAGTAGGATTCAGTTGTTGTTCTACTACCGTGAAACTCTCTCATGACACCCAACGAATGCCGTGTAAGCATTTGATAAGTACTTTGTAATGTTTTAAAGTATCCTAAAGTAAAGACTGGGAAATACCAGACGATTTGTGACATAAAATTCGAATGTTGTAGTACACTGGAGCACATTAGCTGTAATTACAATTTTTATTAAGTAACTGTTTTACATCCCTTCATTTTAATTAATGAATTTATGTGTAAGGGGCAGTCAAAGGAAAACGATACAGATTGAAAAAAGTGAGTGAACTGTAATTTCACAAGTAATAGCCATAACTGTTAATCATTTATCCACTGCGAGTCAAGACGCTCAATGCGTTCATGGAAAAATATTTAGGATTGCCTACTGATCCATGACGGTACCAATGGATGTACCTCTTCGCCCGAATCAAATCGAGGCCTGCGAACTTCTTTGTTTAGACCACCAAAATATGGGAAAACGACATGGGGAGTGATGGGGAATGTGTGGTGGATGTGTAAGGGCTTCCGTGCGAAACTTGTGCGGTTTACTCGAAACAATAGTGGCAACATCTACATCTACAAGGATACTCCGCAAGGCACCGTACGGTGCGTGGCGGAGGGTACCCTGTACCACTACTGATCATTTCCTTTCCTGTTCCACTCGCAAATAGAGCGAGGGAAAAACGACTATCTATATGGCTCCGTTTGAGTCCCAATTTCTCGTATCTTATCTTCGTGGTTCTTACACACACTATATGTTGGCGGCAGTAGAATCGTTCGGCAGTCAGCTTCAGATGCCGGTTATCTAAATTTTCGCAAGAACGTCGCCTTCCCTTCAGGAGTTTCCATTTGGTTTCCCGAAGCATCTCCGTCACGCTTACGTTTTGTTCAAAACTACCGGTAACAAATCTAGCAGCCCGCCTCTGAATTGCTTCGAAGTCTTCCTTCAATCCGACCTGCATAAATCCCAAACACTCGAGCAGTACTCAAGAATAGGTCGCACCAACATCCTATATGCGGTCTCCTTTACAGGTGAACCGTTCTTTAGTAAAATTCTCCCAATAAACCGAAGTCGACCATTCGCCTTCCCTACCACAGTTCTCCCATGCTCGTTCCATCTCATATCGCTCTCAACTTTACGACCTGACTGTGCCAACCAGCACACTAGTAATACTGTATCCATAACTTACGGGTTTGAGTTCCCTATTCATCCCCATTAACTTACATTTTTCCACATTTATGGCTAGCTCCCACTCTTCACACCAACTGGAAATTTTTGTCTAAGTCCTCTTGTATCTTCCTGCAGTCACTCAACTTCGACACCTTACCGTACACCATGGCATCATGAGCAACCAATCGCAGACAGCTTGACCACCCTGTCCGCCAAATCATGTATGTATACAGAGAACAACAGCTGTCCTGTCACACTTCCCTGACGATACCCTTGTCTCTGATGAACACTCGCCGTCGAGGACAACATACTGGGTTCTATTATTTAAGAAGTCTTCGAGCCAGTGAGATATTTGTGAATTTATTCCATATGCTCGTACCTTCGGTGACAACCTGCAGTTGGGTACTTTGTCAAATGCTTTCCGGAAATCTAGAAATATGGTATCTGCTTCTAGCCTATCGCCCATATATATACCATGTGAGAAACGGGCAAGCGGAGTTTCGCACGAGTGATACGTGGATATAAGCTTCTCAGTCTCAAGAAAGTTTATAATATTCGAACTGAGAAATGCAGCAAACAGAAGTTACGAATATTGTGTGAGGTTACAAGGGATACTGTAATAGTATAACTAATTTGCTGGATGTGGTAATGTTTACTGTGGAAAAACAGTTGGGGTGTAACAAGCAACAAGTCAATATATTTATGGAGTCACCTTCTTGATAAAGAGAGGAGGCAGCATATAACAGTTTCACATTGAATTACTTAGTTACATAATTGCCTATGTCTCAGTGCATAACTTGGTACATATGTTAATAATGTAAGGTGTGCTTGTCTTGCTAATCATTGGATTTTCTGGGTATCTGATAAATGAAATGGATGTACTCCATAAACATAAGAGCTCTTCAAAATAGTTCAAAACTCAAATTTAAAGCATAGTAGCAGGGATAATATTTTGGACATTAAAGAACATGTTTTATATAAAAATTAAGTTGTAAGGATGTTTGAGAACCTCTGCATAATAAGTTATTATCTTTTATTGTGAAGGTACTGTTCAGTTTTCGATCTGTGTAGAGCAAAATGAGTATTTCGTATGCCACACCTTTTAGGCAAATACGTGATTAAACAAAAGAAGAGGGGTGAAACTGCCAAAGAGTGGAGTGCCCTTAAATATGTAAATAATCTGATGATTGTCTACAAAATAATATAAGGTATATAGTTTTACATATTTTAATATTGTAACATTGTAAATGCATGATGGCCATGTTTAGAAATAATATATTTGACTAATGTAGTGTCACGTGACCGGACACAGGACAGAGGATAGGGGACAAAGGTCGTGGTATTTTGATCGTGGTCCGTCGGTGCGTTAAGGTCGGTGCGGCTAAGAGCCGCCGACATAGTATCACGTGGCCGTCACTTTGTTTTGTGGATGTGATTTAGTAAAATAAAAACGTTTTCATTCTAAACTGTTGTCGGTGTAAATCATTTGTGAACGATCGTGATTTAGACAAATACTTGAATTCATTCACTGCTGTACTTAGGCTGGCTATTTACTCAATATAGGACACGAATGCAACTGTGCACAACCGAACCCCTTTTGCAGACGAGTCATGATAAAAGGTTGTGTACAAGTCCGAGTGAAGTTGCAATTGGTCTGTAATTTTGCGGGTCCGTTCTTTTACCCTTCTTATATACTGGAGTCACCTGCGCCTTTTTCCAGTCGCTTGGGACTTTGTGCTGGGCCAATGTCGTAGAGTGCATGTGGGCAAACATTATCCTGCAACAGAGTGAATGCCGTCCGTCAACATTCCTGGGTGCTTGGACTTAAGAGCGCATTTCAGTTTTTGTAAAGTGTCCACGTATCGCTCTGCGTTAATTATGGCACCGTGATCCAGAAAGTCTGTGAGCAGCTGGTTGTCGGACGGCATCGTTCTGCTGCAAGATAATGCCCGCGCACATGTTGCCAAGGATGTTTCGAGCACGCTGCAGAAGTGTAGAAATATACACTAATTGCCCAAAAACATGATATTAAGGAATTACGTAAAAAAGTGATAAAAATATCATAAATTTTCAGTGATGCTGTGAATGCCCCCAAGGATCCCAGCAGCATATGCATACTGTGCCTGTACGTTTTGTAGTGCAGTACTTCTGAACAAAAAGATGTTAAGAATCGTGTAGCGCAGTCCGGCAAAACAGTAGTTTAGGTGTCAGGCGGGACTGGGAATCCGGCCCTGAATCAGCGCGGCCGCTGTCCGCCCAGTAATCCCAGCGACAGATTTAGTGCTCGCATTTAGCGCGCCGCGCCCTGGGATTACGGCCGCTGACGGAGCGCGCGGCCTTTCCGCGTGTCTCGGCCCCCGTGGAATCTGCCAAGTGGCGGCGCGATGTTTATCTGCGCCCTAAGCTCATTAAATCGCCGCCGGCGGCGGCTATCGCAGGGGCGACCCGTGCGCCGCCGGATTACCCCGTTATTAAGTCTGTGTTTCCGGAGTAGTCACGTTAGACGAGGTTGCGACTCAAAACAATTGAGAACGGATTGCAGCGGCAGTTAGGGCGTAATCCGCTTTGTCGGCAAGAAGCGCAGGCTGCGTTTGGGACGACGCAAGCTCGTAGGCGCCCCAGTCGCAGATGCCTACATCTACCCTCACGCGCGACGAGCAGGTACATGACGAACGTCGGAACGGCATACCCAGTTTACACAGCAAGCATGGAAAGTTTTATAGTTGGAAATGACAACTGTATCCGATGAAAAATAAATTTATTTTTCTAACTAGTCCCTATTTAGGTTACTGCCCTTTGTGACATCTCCGTCAAGGTCCCAATACACTTTAAGATGATGTTGCCCCACAGCTTGTAAATACTGCTCCAGAGGCCCAGCGTCCTTTTAGACTTGTCAGAGTATCAGAGGAGCTGCACTCCTGCGTTTGTTTTTACCACCTTATTTTACGATATTTTAAACCAGCTTCCCGACCATGTACCAGTATTTATGGATGGCTCTAAACTGGGGGACTCCGTCGGTTTTGCTGTTGTTTTCCCTGATCGAGTCGTCAAGTTACGGCTTCCTGCGGCGTTTACCATCTTTGATGCCGAATTGTATGCGATCTTGCGGGCACTGGAGCAGATGAGATGTGTTCCCGGTCTTAAGTTTCTCATCTGTTCTGACTCCCTGAGTGCCCTTCAGATCATGCAACACTTGTACCCAGTGGATACGGTCGTCCAGAACATCCACTGCAACGGCAGGGGAAGGAGGTTTCTTTCTGCTGGGTATTAGGGAAATACGTGGGTGTTAGGGAAAACGAACGGGCGGATGTGGCTGCCAAAGATGCATGTTCCCTCCCTCACGTTGTTCAATGTGCCGTCCCCCTCCATGCTGTTACCTCCCTTTTGCGTTTTCGTGTTGTGCATCAATGGGAAGAGAAGTGGTTGGCAGTCGGTGAAAATAAGCTGCGTCTGGTCAAGGCCATAGCGTACGCCCTACCAGTCATGCAGGCGGGATGAGGTTCTCCTCACTCGCCTCCGCATCGGGCACAGTCCCTTAACGCATGGTTTTTTACTCCGGCGGGAGGACCCCCAATCTGCAGTTCTTGTGGCGTCCAGATTACTGTCCGCCACATTTTACTTGACTGCCCTTTATTCTCTGACCAGAGGGCGGTGGTTTCCTTGCCACCGGATTTGCCCTCTATTTTGCAAGACAGCGGTTAAGGTCTTACGGTTTTGTGTCCTGTCCAATTTGTTGCCTCGGATTTTCGGGAGAGGATTTTAATGTGCTGCTGCGTGACTGGCTCACCCAGGTTTTGGGTAAGAGGTCCGCCAGTCACGATTACCTACTTGTCTCACTTCGATTTCTGTTCTCTTTTCCATGTGTTTCCTTTCCTTTTTTAGTGCGTTTCTTCTCCTCTTGTTTTGCCTCTGTATGTGAAGATTTGGAACTGCGTCAGGCCTGTGTCTTTTAGCCGTTCTCCTCGTTCGCTGTCCGTCTTCGTCCCTTCACCGCATGTGTTCCTGTTTCTATGCGTTTGGGCGCTGATGACCACGCTGTTTAGCGCCCGAAAACCACACACACACACACACACACACACGAGCGGTACATGGCGAACGTCGGAACAGCATACCCAATTTACGCTGCAAGCATGGAAGTTTTTCTAGTTGGAAATGACAACTGTTTCCGATGAAAAATAAATTTAGGTCATGGCCCTTTGTGACATCTCTCAAAAAAAAAAAAAAAATGGTTCAAATGGCTCTAAGCACTATGGGACTTAACGTCTGAGGTCATCAGTCCCCTGGACTTAGAAGTACTTAAACCTAACTAACCTAAGGGCATCACACACATCCATGGATTCGAACCTGCGACCGTAACAGCAGCGAGGTTCCAGAGTGAAGCGCCTAGAACCGCTCGGCCGCAGCGGCCGTTGTGTCATCTCCGTCAAGGTCCCAATACACTTTAAGATGATGGTGCCCCACAGCTTGTAAATATTTCAAAAAGTCGCACTTCATCGCCAAGCGCTGCTCAAAACAATTTTTGAATCAGTTTAGGTCCACAGACCATCTTACAAGCTGTTGTAGGTATCTTATGATCCCTGGTGATTGTTGTGGACTGAAAATAGTTGGATACGAAGAAAGGTTTATCAGGAATTCTTTGCAGTGAATAATGACTTTTTCGAATCTCCATTTAGCTTTCATTCGTCCAGGGACATACATCATTTTTGTTTTTATTTCGTTACAGTCCAACTAAAGACCACGCCAAGATAACTACACTTCTGGCCATTAAAATTGCTACACCAAGAAGTAACGCAGATGATAAACGGGTATTCATCGGACAGATATATTATACTAGAACTTACATGTGATTACATTTTCACGCCATTTGGGTGCATAGATCCTGAGAAATCAGTACCCAGAACAACCACCTCTGGCCGTAATAACGGCCTTGATACGCCTGGGAATTGAGTCAAACAGAGCTCCGATGGCGTGTACGGGTACAGCTGCCCATGCAGCTTCAACACGATACCACAGTTCATCAAGAGTAGTGACTGGCGTATTGTGACGAGTCAGTTGCTCAACCACCATTGACCAGACGTTTTCAATTCGTGAGAGATCTGGAGAATGTGCTGGCCAGGGCAGCAGTCGAACATTTTCTGTATCCAGAAAGGCCCGTACAGGACCTGCAACATGCGGTCGTGCATTATCCTGCTGAAATGTAGGGTTTCGCAGGGATCGAATGAAGGGTAGAGCCACGGGTCGTAACACATCTGAAATGTAACGTCCACTGTTCAAAGTACCGTCAATGCGAACAAGAGGTGACCGAGACGTGTAACCAATGGTACCCCATACCATCACGCCGGGTGATATGCCAGTATGGCGATGACGAATATACGCTTCCAATGTTCGTTCACCGCGATGTCGCCAAACACGGATGCGACCATCAACCTGGATTCATCCGAAAAAATGACGTTTTGCCATTCGTGCATCCAGGTTCGTCGTTGAGTACACCATCGCAGGCGCTCCTGTCTGTGATGCAGCGTCAAGGGTAACCGCAGCCACGCTCTCCTAGCTGATAGTGCATGCTGCTTCAAACGTCGTCGAACTGTTAGTGCAGATGGTTGTTGTCTCGAAAACGTCCCCATCTGTTGACTCAGGGATCGAGACGTGGCTGCACGATCCGTTACAGCCATGCGGATAAGATGCCTGTCATGTGGACTGCTAGTGATGCGAGGCCGTTGGGATCCAGCACGGCGTTCCGTATTACTCTCCTGAGCCCACCGATTCCATATTCTACTATCGGTCACTGGACCTCGACTAACGCGGGCAGCAATGTTGCGATGCGATAAACCGTAATCGCGATAGGCTACAATCCGACCTTTATCAAAGTCGGATACGTGATGGTACGCATTTCTCCTCCTTACACGAGGCATTACGACAACGTTTCACCAGGCAACGCCGGTCAACTGCTGTTTGTGTATGAGACATCGGTTGGAAACTTTCCTCAAGTCAGCACGTTGTGGATGTCGCCACCGGCGCCAACTTGTGTGAATGCTCTGAAGAGCTAATTATTTGCGTATCACAGCATCTACTTCTTATCGATTAAATTTCGCGTCTGTAGCACGTCATCATTGTGGAGTAGCAATTTTAATGGCCAGTAGTGTATTTTGTTGTGATTCTCGTCGTCAGTTGTTCTGATGATAGGTGGCCGATGCTAAATAGAAACATATATTGCAGGTATTCCAGTGAAGTCGGTAAGGAGCTGGCTGCATAGTCTGTATCTGCAACGAATGAAATAATTAGTAGTCGTTGGTAAAAAACTTAACCTGTGTTACAGGCTTCTTCATATGCTGCATACATATAATTACAAACATGTCTAGGGAGGCATTACTTATGCCATACGTGACCTAAGCGCCTTGTTAGAGGTTGCTTCCTATCAGCTGAAGGCTATGCTACATTCCTAGTTGACGTCCCGAGCAAGAGTGGACGAGAGCTCGCTAGATACTTGTCACAAGGGGCTAGCGCTCGGTATCCGTCGTCGATATCTGCAACCCCTAACAAGTGTGGTATCGAACGTTGATACCACATTTTTTTTTCTGTTTTCCGTCATCTTTCTTCCAATACACTTTCATTTTCTCATAATGAGCTCTTTTCCTCTCAGCTGACCATTTGACTCCAGCTGTTTTTTTGTTTATTTCATCTTCCTGAAAACCTTTGAATTTATGACTTTTACTCCCAATTTGTCTCTGCTGATTAAGGGCTCCTGTTCAATCTGCATTTAATTTCTTTTTTTTTTTTGCCTCGCTACTCATTTTCTTCGTCTGTTTTCCTGTTTTGGAAGAATATGGGGGTGGATCTTCTTTGATGATCTGCCTTTCAACATTCTCTCTAGATTCCCATGTAGTATAACACTTCTTTTCCTGGTTTCATCTGTTCCTTGAGATTAGAATACAGAAATGAATTTCGTCTTAAAACCCAATTGCTATCTTAATTCCTGACCGGACCTAATGTTTCTTGCAAGATTCATCTATCTTTTCCTAATCTTCTAACGCCATGTCGTGTCGGATAAAAATAGGGTTTGTGATCTACATATGACTTCTTGTTGTACAGCTATATTATAATACCTTAATTTAACATCCTTAGACAAACGTTTTATTGTACAGATTTTTCACTTTCATGATCGTGTTCTAATTTTTTCAATTCTGATTTTAAATGCTTCTCTTTCACTTTTTATTTTTATATTTTCACTCAGGTATTTAGAGTTGTCTGTTTTATTTATGTTGCCATGCCAGGTATTTTAAATTCTTGCTGACTTATGTTCATTGGGCTTATATTCTGTCTTTTCAAACGATATTGTAGACCTGAGTTCTCACCTGTTTTCTTTAGAAGTTCTAGTCTTTTCTTTGCATTCTGCGAGGTTCCATGTATTATTACAAGATCGTTGACAAAGACCAAACAGTTTATTGCTTCCTTCATCTACCCAGCTTTATGTAGTTATTAACTTTTTGTTTTTCTTTCTGTATTTCCCATAGTCTTATAACTTTTTCCAGCGCCGGCCGGAGTGGCCGAGCGCTTCTAGGCGCTACAGTCTGGAACCGCGCGACCGCCACGGTCGGAGGTTCGAGTCCTGCCTCGGGCATGGATGTGTGTGATGTCCTTAGGTTAGTTCTAGAGGACTGATGACCACAGCAGTTAAGCCCCATAGTGCTCAGAGCCATTTTTTAACCTTTCTCCAGGACACAATTGAATAACAGCGATGACAAATTGTGTCACTGTCTGCCTCCCACAAGATAGCTCAACACATTTTTTGGAAACCTAAGCAGTCAACATAAAATCATATTCTCAATGGAGATCAGCAATAAATCCATAAACTTACTAGATCCATTCACTGACATCAGTTTACAAACACATTGTTTCAAAATGTATAAAAAAAGCTACACCTACAGACACAGTTTTAGTTTCTTGCTCAAGGTACTGAGTAACAGACAAACATGCAACATCCTTCTCAGTGGTGCATCATCTCCTGTTCCCATGTCCAATGGAAATTTCAAAGCAGAGTTAGACACAGTAAAATTCCTGCGTTGTTTTCACAAATATATTTTGGATTTCTTTGTAATGGTTGCCATAAGAACGTTAAGGTCACTAGTCAATCCCTTATTCTCTGTTGACAATACGTAGTTTTTATAATTACTTGTGTACGGCAGAACATTCGACACATATTGTGCTAGAACTCACCGAAAACCTCACTACGATGTATTTTCTCTCTGTGGATATATTTTGGGCGGCCATTACAGAACCCAGGTTAAATTCGTGAAATGCCGCATACTTCATTAACGCTCGTAATGCACTCTCGCTGTTGGCAGTTTTCGGAAATTCAGAGTGTAATATCGTTCTAAAATTGCAAGCGTGACGAATTTCCGAGGGGTGGGGAGAGGCCGTCCTCATCAATGTTTCACAGTCCGTATCGCTTATCAGTGGCGATGAAATAGCTCGCGGAAGAGGCGCGCCCGCCGGCGTGAAACTGCCGCTCAGCCGGATGAGCCGCTTTTGTGACGTCCTTTGAGGAGCCCAGCCCCCCGCCCCCTTTCCATTTTAATCCTTATGCGACACATCGCCACTTTTCCCATTCTTTATAGCAATTTTGTCATGTTTCGCAATTGCCGTCTGCCGAGTGAATATCAGAGGCATTACAGCGCAGTCCGAGCAGATTTTTATCTTTCTCACCTTCTCTTTTTCCCTTTCGCCCCGTCCTCGTCGACTTTATTTTACAAACATAGGGACATGCTGAAACTGGACTTTGATGCACTCTACAAACTACCTTACCTTCCATAATAAGCGAAATATTCTTTCATGTGGTTTTTTAATATCTAGAAAAAAAAATTACAACTAGAGAGGCGAGTGAATTAATTAACTTTGTCTTTTGATCAAAGCTGACAAAGGGCAAATACAAGAGCTTATGAGGTTTTTAGTTTCATTTAACGAACAATGTTGCAGGCAAAGAGAGTGTTCCTTTTTTATTTCTGCTTTCTTATCTTCTGGGTGGAATATGTTCGGAGTATGAAGATCGTTTGAGATGCTGTGTTGATACTGTTCGTGCGCCAAGTTCTCTTATTTCCTCGCGATCCTAATGTGAACGATATTAACTGTCGCGTTTTTATTGCTCAGATTTGACCACTGATGAATTTCACAGATATCTCACTACAAAAGAAGGTAATAGTGACAGACTAGTGTACACGTAAGAAGAGATACCATTCCCTCAATATTGTGTTTCATACCTCAGGATGCACTCATATTTTTCGATTATGATGAACATAAGGTAAGGGAACTTGCAAATATCATCGGTTTTCAGTTCGAATTCCAGAACTAAAGGAGAACTGCAATCTGATAGTAGTTTTTCCAACAGGGAAATATGTTATTTAGTCATCTTAATTAGGTATTGTTTCCATTCGTATGAGTTGTCAATAAGTATCTCAGCGGGTAAACACACCGAATGCGCTTTAAAACCTATTTAATGTTAAAAAATGATAAGCTTTGCGTTTTCCTTCATAACTGCGAAAACTGATGATATCCTATCGGTACGCTTGCGACAGATACTACGAAGGTGATAGAAAAGTAGGGTCAAATATTTTGATAGGGAACTTTTGTATACCCAACAGAAGGGTCGTCTTGGTGGCTCTATCCTGGTGTACAGCGTTAAAGGGCAAATATTACACACTGCCTCCTGCTTAGTCAAGTGGAGCAAATCAGTTGGTTCTTTCTGTGTTGGATTTGGGTCTTAAGGGGCTTATGGAGGCATTAGTTCATGGGCGGTTTACCACAAAACCCCAAAAAACGGGTTATCATGTATTCTACTAAAACCGAGGCGCAGGTGCCAAAATGGCTATGAACAGACAGTGACTGAAATTTTTACTGCATCTGTGGAAATTTTCTTGATATCTTTACCTATTTCCGAAATACAGAGGTTCGAACTTACCTTACTTGTACACGTAATATACGCACGTGAAATCCGATCGAGGCGAAATCTACATAATAAATAAACGGAGAAAATTGCTCAGATTTTAACGTTATATTCTATAGGCATTTATCTAGAAGTGGCAGCTTCCCGTTTTCAACAAATGTTTATCCTTTACCGAGAAACTCCCCAAAAATGTGGTTTATGGGTACCAAACCTGAGCCACAGTTTCTAAACGACTGTGCACAGCTTATGGTCTAACTTTTATTATGGTATATTCCTAAGATCTCGATCTGGAGCAACCTGGAGAATTTTCTTGATATCTTTATCTGTTTGCGAGATACAAAGGGTCAAATTTACCCTACCTGTGCACGACGTGAGGCGAAAACGTAGTTTGTAAAGTGACGTAGCACGGACAAATACGCTGTAAAGTGTTCCCGTTATCATCAGAAGTGGTCTTGGAACGATGTTTGCAGTACTGAAGCACTTGCAAAATTTTTGTGCACGTAATATCCGGTCTGAGGTGTAAAATTAGTTTTGCGTTATTTCAGTTTCACAAAAGTATATTATAAAGTTTTTGATGCTCCTTAAATTTCTTTTCATATGAGTGGCATGCCGTGCTATGACAGGGAAAAGAAGGGAAACAACGGGAAAATCCTCCCATCAGAGCACAAAAAAGGCGAATATGCTCGTGTTTAAAAGTCTGACTGGAAAGTGGTATACCTGCTGCGCCATTCTACCTTCCTCAACACATTTACAAATTTTCCCAATAATTTTAGCATGCGAACATATTTCGCTTTTTTTCCTCAGAGAAGAGGAGACAGTGGCAGTGGGAGAGAGACGGAAAAGTAATAAATACCGGAAGATAGGAGACAGTGGTTATGCTGTAGAAGGAGCGAAGGAAACAATGGCAGTGTGGTAGAAAGATAGGGGGACAATGACAGAGGAACATAGTTGACAGTGACAGAACAGTGATAGGAAAAGAGTGAGAGAGATAGTAGTCCTGGGAGAGGAATAAAAAGACCGATGAAGTGGAAGTGACTAAGGGCCAGTGATAATGGCAGACAAAGTCTATGGCAGTGACAACGAGAGAGTGATAGTGACAGTGAGAAGAGAAGCCGTAGTGGGAAGGAATGAATGAGACAGCAGCATCAGGAGAGAGAGAGAGAGAAAGAGAGAGACAGTGACACTGAGAGGAGAAAAGAACGAAGAGGCGGTGGGTGTGAGACAGGAGACGATGATACTTAGAGAGACACAAAGAGAATATGACGTTGAGTTGAGCTGAATGAGCGAGAATGGACAAGTGGGAGTGGATGGGGTTGAGCGAGGCACTAGTTATTCTGAGCGAGTTGCAGTTACGGGATCTTGTGGGGCTGAGACGTGAGTCGCATGTCAAAATGTGCGCCAATGTGTTGGCGTAAAATATTTGGAAAATTTTTAAAGGCGCAGAGGTAGGTATAATGAGATATCTGGTGCCCTACTTTTTAGTCAGAGTCTTTTAAACAGGAGCATATTCACCAATTTTGTGCTCCGGTAGGAGAAATTTTCCGGCGGCTTCCATCTTTTCCCTGCCTTAGCAGTGCATGTCGCTCCTATGGAAAGAACTTCAAGGCGAAGGAAAATTTTGATTGTGTACTTACTTGAAATTGAAATAACGAAGAACAAATTTTACACCTCAGACTGAATTTTTCCTGCACAAAAAATTTGCATTTTGCATTTTATAATTTTACAACGTCCACATGGAGAAAACGTCAAGAGTTTGTTGTCACATATACCAATAGAGCTGTGGCGTTTGAATTTAAAACTATTTTCAAAACCAATGTTTTGGAAGAGTTTTGGATGGATGATACGTCAAGAAAGCTGTTCAAACAAACTCTCACTAACGCAGTGTCAAAAATAAAATTTATGGGTGAGATATCACCCTGTACAAGACAAGGAGATGGACTGTCCCCACTCCTTTTCAACTGCGTCTTGAGAAAGGTCAGTTGAGATTGGAGGAAGTTGTTAGACCAAGAAGAAACACATGAAGGATGGTTCAGACATGGTCCAAAGAACAATAGGGTGTACGTTGACTGCTTGGTCTTTGCGGATGACCTGGCCATTTTTGCTAACAACATAGAGTCAGCAATCAACAAGATCAATAGGCTGTCAGAAATTGCTGAAAAGTTGGACTCCAGATCTCTGTTCAAAAGACAAAATATATGATGAACATCTGCGATGGATAATCACCAATCTGCGGAAAATCGGACGAGTTAGGAATTTCAGATGTCTCGGTGAAGTCATCCAGGAGAATGATTTGGAAGAAGAAGCAATTAATGTCAGGATGAGGAGATTAGACCAAGCATACCAACTGGCAAAGAATACCTATAGCAAAAAGTCTATGAGTATAGGGTCCAAGTTCTGACATTACAATACAGTTGTAAAACCTGAGGGCCTATATGCGACCAAAACTTTGACCATGAACAGACAATGTCAAGCTGAGCGGCTGGAAAAATGAGAGCATAGGATATTAAGGAAAATCCTAGGTAATAGGTGGGTTGATGGACATTGGCGAATGAGAGCAAATAAGGACTTGTACAGCAAGATAGAACCTATCACAGCATCCATGAGGATGGATGGTGACCGACTAACAAAAAGAATATGGAGTTTCATCCAATCTAAGAAAACAAGGCCAAGATGGTTCGACGAATGTTAAAAAGATCATAGGCAGATTGGTGTCTCAGAGAGAGAAATTCCTGACAGGAACAAATTTGGCAGATTGGTGAACAACTAACAAGTTTTTAAAATGGAATTAAAGTCCAAAAGACGGAGAGGGCCATTATCCAAAGAACATAAACAGGCACTTCTTGGTGCGTTCAGAAGATACTGGCAGGAAGTCAAAGCTTGAAGAAGAACAAGACCTAGACACTAAAATGAAATTAGTTGTTACCACGCAGTCCATAGAGGCTCAACTCGATGATAAAAAAAATAGTGTTTTGGAAGAGATGTAATATTTTACAGAGCATGGTGCAGTTAGAGGTAGCGCGTTCATGATTTTTACGTCATGATTACCATCGTACATATTGTGTTGTCGGGGGACCTAAAGCCTAAGCTGAGTTGCAATACAATGTGATTCTTTTTTCTTCGTTTGCACACAGCATCCCTAGATTTGAAAATGACGCAGAAGTAAATAACAGAAACAGAATCCTTATGTTTGTTGGCCGGAGTTTTAAACACCAAGTTGCAACACAGTTTGAGAAATGATAGATTAAAATTCAATACGGGATGACTTAGTTTTCCAGTTAGACGAGTCTCGTGTTTTTAGATTAGAACAAAAAATTATTAAAAAAATGTAATAGCGACGAGAAAATTAACGGCTGTTATTTGTGCTTTGTTTTTGGTGCTTCGAGGAACTGCATTAGATTTTCTGATGCGGTTGCTAATTTTTTGTCACAGTATTGCGCACTGAACTATGGCTGGCTGATTTCACTTTTGCTTTACCTGACGCCAAGATAGTCGAAAGGGAGGAAGGTCTCGTGAAATAAATCGTAAATTTAATTGGCACGTGCACCTATGTAAGTAAGGGAAGTGAGACGAATGTTATCCTTTTCGGTTTGCATATCGGCTGCACAAAGAGAAGCAAGTGCAAAGTTTGACGTCTCTTTTAAGTAACGGCGTGTTGGGGATCTCGTACCCGGAGTATGTCGTCTCCGGCTTGATGGCACCGCTCGGTGGTTAGAGTGCTCTCAGGGCGACCGAGGGACCCAGGAATCATATGTTGGCGATTCTGCGGCACATGTTCCTCGTGTTATCGAAACTGATCAAATTCATTAGCAAAGCTAGCTACCGGAACTGAGCAGCGAGGATGCTGGACAGCTCGCCGCCTGTAAATGCAGTCGCAATTAGTCAGGCTACCAGCTCACTCCTGCTCCTGTGCAGCGGGCAGAAACGAATCGCAGCGGTTTTCAAAGACGCCGAGACTTACCCTAGGGGAGCTCTCTAATTACTCCTCAGCACATGCAACACAAGTGAATGACGTCAATTTCACGACCGGTCTGCAACTACGAAGTTCGAGATGGACTGGAGATCGTACCAAGGACCTTATGCAATCCCCCAGAATCGGCAGCTGTGTTCACTGGCGCGAATTATTCCGTAAATTGATTCAGTTGACTACAGAGCAGAGGGAGGAGCTCCAGTTACTGACTCACTTGCTGAGAGGGCCATATGTGTGACGTAAGTACGAGAGGCCGTCATAAAGCTTTAATTATCACCTGTAAAGATAAAATTACGTAATTAATTATTTCTGTGTGAGCAGTTACATATCTGCATTCGTGGTAAAAATCGAAGTCTCTGCGCTACAGGTACTTAGCAAGCAGGTAGAGGAGCCGAAGAAAACTCACGCATCCCATAAAGTGGACTATTGTGTGGGAATTCGTTTTCTTTATTTTGGAGGGGAACCAGCGCTGTAATGATCCATTCGAAATTAATGGGAGTGTTCCAGTATGGATCAGATAAGTGTGCATGACCAGGACTGAAATTGCAGGCCATATCTCTGCGAAGAACTGGGAACCGCAACAGATGTGTAGACCCGCTCGAAGACTGCTTATCACAATCGAGGCTATAGTCGAAAAATATAATATTTTTAACCTGAAAAAGGTCGCTGTTAGCTGGGTCCACGACTGCACGTATCCACGCATAAGCTGTTCCAACCGAGGCAGCAGCGGAAATGTTGCAGCTGTGTCAGGCCAGTCTAGGTGACTAATTTAGCCGCCTAACCACCATGGACTGGTGCGCGGTGTATCATTATGAACACCTCACAAACAAGCAAATCAAGCAATGGAAAAATAGGGATTCACCACCTCTGAAAAAGACGAAGGCCCAGCCACCATCGAGCAAGGTGATACAGAGTTTGTTGTGAGCTGTAGTGGTGTGGTGTCAACAGATTACGCATGTAAGGTAAGACCGTTACAAAGGTATACTCCCGAAACCTCTTGACGATGTTAGGGGAGACTGTTAAGACGGACCGCCGTGGGAAGCTGTCCAAGGGGGTTTTCCTGCTCAAAGAAAACAACCGATCCCTTTCCGCACCAGACACAATCATACATGCTGCTTGTTTGGGCTATCAGATTTTTGTCTCCCTCCCCCCCCCCCCTCCCCCCCACTCTCTTTCCCCAAACGAAGAGAAGAATCGCATGACAGGCATTCCCAGTACGACGCTGAGGTACGAGGGTGGTTTGAAAAGTTCTAGGAATCACCACGAGAGGTCAGCGCTAGCACAACGAGTTGTTCACCTGATATTCATTGGACTGTTGACTGTAAACACTTGTCACGGCAGTGTTCTTGGAAGTGCGCTATGGCGGTGACGTGGCTCTGTTGTTGTTCCCGCAAAGTCATTTCCGACGATGGAAAAAATCGAGATTCGAGCAATGATTAATTAGTTCGTAAAGAAAGATATGAAAGCAAAGGACATTCATGCCGATTTCCAGAATCACTGGGAGACTCTGCTCCTTCATATTCAACTGTTGCCAAGCGGACAACTGAATTTAAATTTGATTGGGGGAGCTTAGATGATGATCCGCAAGATGTGTCACTACTCCAGAAATCATTGCAAAAGTGCACAAAACGGTCATGGAGGATCACCGATTGAAAGTGCATGAAATTGCATACCCTTGCCAGATGTCATTTGAAAGCGTATATCACATTTTAACTGAAGAATTAGAACCCTCAGACTTCCATCTCTTCCTAAAACTGAAAATTTTTCTTGGTGGACGAAGATCACTTCAAACGAAAAATTGATAGCCAGTGTTGACAACCATTTTGCAGGCCTGGGGGAAACTCATTTTCGAGATGGGATCAAAGCACTGGAACATCGTTGGACCAAGTGCATTAATCTACAAGGAGACTACATTGAAAAATAATAAAAAGTTTCAGTGATGTAAGTACTTTTTTCCTATTCCGCTCCCAGAAATTTCAAACCACCCTTGTATTTTCTAGATTGAATTTTTCCTTAACACCCAAAAACTTCTACAATGAAGGTATCTGGTATGGATCCATTGTTGGGAAATAAAATGTCCATTAAGAGGTGAATATACAGGATGTTAGAGTATAACTACACATGTTGTGATCATCAGTAATTTAATATGTACCCAATTATGTGTGTTAGTTGTCGAAATAACCGTATAGCATCGATCGCCGGGAACCCAACCTGGGGAAGTTAGGCTGCCGAGGTGCAAGTCTTTTCATTTGACCCCATATTTGGCTACTTGTGTGTCGAAGATGACGAAATGATGATGAGGACAACACAACGCCCAGTCTCCAAGCGGAGAAAATCTCCGACACGGTGGGGAATCGAACCTGGGCTGAGTGGGTGGCAATCAGACATGTTGACCACTCAGCCAAGGAGGCGGACTGTTACTTGTTTTTTTCCCTCCTGTGTCCAACACTCTTCTCGCAAACACATCACATAATTTACTGCATGATATTTTCTGTATGGTCGTAAATATACCATTAAGTGGCCTATATCTGTCAGTGTAGATAAACCGTTTTGCGTCTACACTTCAACACCTGACGTGCTGCCCACGACTGTCCTGAACCACCAATAAAAATATATTCATTCATACTCCTAACATCTTGTACATCTCTGGGTTTTGTGCTTGAAGCTGATTTTTGCACAGTGATAATTAAAACTTTATGACTACACCCATGTCATTGGTCGATTTTAACGAGGAGTCAGTTTCGAAGTAGTTGCAACAGGTGGTGTAGCAGCAAGCAACAGAGGTTGCTAAGCGCTCATGCCATTGTTGAGTTTCAAGCCCTATAAACGCGTCTAGAAACGAGAAAACTTCGGAGTCGAGGCACTTCACGCAAAGAATTCTTGGCCGCTGTTCTATGCAGAATTTTAGATACTGTAGACACAAGGCTTACATTATATTTCTAATTTGACTTTTTCCGTAATGGATAAAGGATGAGTGAGTAATTAGCATATTACTGTGTAAGGTATTGCGGCAACTAGTCACTTCATATTATCATATTATCAAATTTATTTCATTATCCTTTATCGATTTTGGGAGTTTTCATATCCTCGAAGGAAGAAACAAACTTTGGTTATTACAGAAAACGAATAGTAAGTCTATAATTGTTTCTCAACTCACTTTGTTCGATTTTAATATTAGTAAGTGCGGTTATCAATATATGAGCACAGCGCATCGTAAATGTAGTCTGCACGTTTAACACACAGACATGAGAGAGAAGAACCGGAAGTTACAGTCGATTTTGTTTTAGATTATAGACTCGTGCAAAATTTGCCGAAATATTGCATTCAATTTAACGAAATATTGTGTTTATGGGATTGGATAACATTACAGATTTATGTCAGGTCTACAGGCGATGGTACATATAATATTTTAACAGCTCTTATGTCATTTACAGGTTTATTAATAATGTATATTGGTCACTGTGTGCAGTCAATTTCATAGCAATTACAGATATTGAAAGCAGCCACCTGATGATGTTTCCCTGAAGGGCTTGGCGCAACACATCCCCCGCCCCTTCGACAGCGGGCTTGTCGTGGCTGAATGAAAACGATCAACTGATCTTTGGTGCATTCACGTCAGAGCGGAAACATTCGATCGTTTCGGCGCTGTTTAATCGTTATTGTCGACTGCACTCTGTTGACGCCTGTAGTCACGATTATTGTCGCGCCGATATTAGTTTTTTATTTAGAGCCCATAAATGGCTTTTAGTTCAGTTTTTCGGACATGTTTATGAATAGCCGTTTACTTAGTGGTGAACTTTACGTCTGAATTAAAATGCCGGTAAACTCAGTGGTGTCCGAACGGAAGAAATCACGTGACTAGATGAAATGTGATACTCGAGATAAATTCAGTGCAATATACTTCTTACAAGTGACAATATATGCTTTAAAAAGAAGTGATTAAATCACCAAACAGTTAGAAAACTGTGTCTTATATGCTTTCTACTCACGGTACCTCAGCATTTACTGAATCTAATTATCGGTGATGGGTGCAAACCGGCGAAAAGAGAGAGACAGAGCTAGGCACCAGGTACTAAGCTTTAAAATCGACGAAAATTCGATATTTAATGCAAGTAGTACGAAAAATTCCTGTGTAAGTAAATAAGTACAAAACTTTTTAAATTTTATATTTAGGAATATAACTTTCATGCGCCTCTCCGTGAAATGAAGTACGTTATTAACGTCTAAAAAAGTGTCAAACCTAGTCATTATCAAAAATAATAGAAAAGGCTAAAAAGATTTGTAAGTGATATCACTCAGATCGAGATTCATATAGCAGACGTAACCATCAGAAATTTGTGTCTGCTGTGAAACTACCTAACCCGAAGAATGACGTGGCCGCAGATGCTAGTTCCATTCAGTGCTTCATTCGAGTGAAAAAACCGACTGATGGAAAAAATCAATCGGGTGTTGAAACCAGTCGGTTGTACCATCACTACCATAGTATGTAACACGGGGAAACGTCGACATCTGCATCAAATGAAACGTAACTTGTAACAATGCCCGGGTTCCCGGGTTCGATTCCCGGCGGGGTCAGGGATTTTCTCTGCCTCGTGATGGCTGGGTGTTGTGTGCTGTTCTTAGGTTAGTTAGGTTTAAGCAGTTCTAAGTTCTAGGGGACTGATGACCATAGATGTTAAGTCCCATAGTGCTCAGAGCCATTTGAACCATTTGTAACAATGAAAAAAATATATATGCTAGTAAACAACATCGCGCGCGTCAAATTTGACTGTGATGCCACGGTACGCCTACTCTTCTATGCTAGATGGATTCTTAATTGCTTCGGTATTTTATCGCAGCTTTTATATTTTTGGTGACGTGTAGACATCAGTATATCAGGTATACCAGCACGATGAAAAAAATCACAGCATTTATTTTAATTGGATATCCTGTTGCGGATTTGTAACAGCGCCAAGCTACATTTTTCTCATACTCGTTCTCTGTTCGGTGTGCCGTTACTTTGAAAACATAATTTTAGGCCCATTTCATTGCACTTTGCGTAATTGCTCCGCTGTGGGTGAGCATTTGTTCCGCCATTTTTTGTGTGGTCGTTGGCTCAATGAAGTGACTGTTTTCGGTCTGTGCTTGCGTTATAGTATGTTTTTTGCGTCGTACTGTGGGTGGAGCGGACAATCGATAGCGGAGAAAGATGTACATATGCATAAGCGTGTGTAAACTCATATTGTTGTGGAGTGGTAATTCGCTTAGACTGATGAGCAGGTCTCTGTGTTGTTTGCTCGTATTTTTTTATTTTCTTTTGTCGAAGAAATAAGTAATAATTAACTGCATTCTCCGTCGTTACTTGACAGACCATGACTATAATATCAAATACGGAACACGTTCCTCACGCTCTGCAAACAGTTATTTATGTAATCACAAGTTGGTTATAGATTTCTGATGATGCCATAAGTGTTGCGAAACACTGTACGGTTTAAAAAAAAATGTTTTCGTGCAAGAACATAAAGTAGGATATCTATGGCAGGAGCATAATAGGCTTACTGTACGTGTCGCCAACATCAAACTGAAATAGTCACATGACTTGCATATGACGCTGTTGCTTGCATTTTGTGCAAAGACAGAAACTTATATATTACGCGTCTTTTCCCTACCTAACATACTTATACGTTAGTAACGGCAACGTTGTTGAGTTTTTGGTGTTACAGACACGTATCGAAAGATAACTACCACAGAGCTGTGTTATACTCGTAGTTATAGCACTAGTAATAGGCTCTTTACTTGTTGACTGATATCGAGATACATATAATGAACACATAAATAACAAAGTTAATTTATGTGATTCTATAGTTACATGTTTGAGACAAGTGCTAGATAATTTCGGCAATTTGGGAGTGGACTGGCAGTCAATCCGTTGAATGTATAGGCCTACATATCGAGTAGTTTCCGCCTGCAGGTACGGTTTATATTTGAGAGTCTGAGCCATTATCTCCATTATGCTTATTTAGAGTACGTAGTCCGCTGTAGGAAACTTTAGTGCTCTTACCTGTGTCGTAGAGAATGAGAATGTGCGATTAGTATTTCTGTTCCCTCAAGGATGAAAGAAGATTAAAGCTGCATGACGTAACTCCAAATTTGATGTTTTTCGATATACTTTTATTTTGACTTATAGGAATCCATTTCTCAGTGCCGCTGGAGCACAATTTATTAAAAGAGAAACTGGGTAGCCATGGCGTAAAATATAGCAGCAGCTATATTATTTTCCTACAAAAAAAATTGGACTTGTGATCTCCAACAGTTGTGGTAAACAAACGAAATGGTCTTGCATTTGTCTCTTCAAAGCCGTAAGCCAAATTCATTGCAGATATCCAATGCAAATTCTTAGGATGCCTCTGAAACGCGTCTAGAAAACCCACTGTTCGTTCAAATTCTTAAGTACGCTTACGGATAGACCTTAGGCCAAGCAGTAGCCACGTGACTTTTGGATTGATTGTATGTTACCGAAAGAAATTGTTTTGCGCATCTGAAAGCGCCCTCCATACGTAATAGCACTCTATTTGTAAGGTAGCAGTTTCTTTTAATTTTTAGTCCGACAACCAGGGCCGTATTTACGCGAAGGGTATATCGGTTTCAGCCTAGACGCTGTGCCATCAAAATTTTAAGTAAAAAAATTTCCTTGTGTTGATACTGTGATGCACCTTTCCCCCTTATAGTCGTAAACCTCGTAGACGTAATAATTTTTTGTAGGCTTATTCGGTTGAACTTTTCGCTGGACAGCTGATATAAAGTAAGTCAAATTTCACTTCACAAATGTCGCACTCTCTTGCGCCAAATTTCCCAGCGGTCAAATGTATGGTGAAGCACTAAGGCTTTTAAAAGAATGATTAGTAGAATTTTTGCAGTTTGAAATTGGTTAGATTCCGTGAAAACCGATTACATCCAAAGAAGGACCCCTAAAACGTAAAGGATTGTCACCCTAGTAATGAGGTTGTTCGAACGATATGCCAGTCATGTATGATCACAAACAGCAGTGGAGAAAGGTCATGTTCAGTGTCGAACTTGCTCAAGAACAGGCTACGGAGTTCCATGTTCGAAGGCTGTCTGAACATTTGGGCACCACACAGTATTTTAAGACACCAAAGCTTCAAAGATATTGTAAGTAACATCATTAGTATCAACTGTATACACAATCCAATTCGCCAGTAAGGTCATTTAAAACTTTCATTTTAAGACCAATTACTTTTGTGAAAATATTGTATTTTAATGTGATACAGGCCCAGTTTTGTTTGATTAACACGTTTCTTTTCTTAATTTGCATTTGCCTCACAAATATGTTTACTTATAATTCCGTAAGTAACTTGTAAATAAGAAATACTGATTTCTGCATTGACGTGGCACTAAGACTTATGTACTTTTTTCGTATAGCTGATCATACTGATGTTAATAACCAGTGTTGAATATCTGTAAATTTACAATTTTTTTAAAAATCTCGTCATTTCATAAAATAATATGTTGTGCAGTAAAATATCATAAACCAGGAAATATACTATAAATGCTGCATTATGGGTTTTTAATTCGAAAATCGATTGAAAAAATTGAATGAAATCTGATTGATACATTGTTCTGTTATAACAAAATTATACAATTATCTTGCATTTGTGTAACAAACATGTATGCCTGTAGTTACGATGTGTTATTTATGATTTTGGGAAAACAGTTTTTACATTTACATGGAAGTATCCTTTTTTCCCTTTTTGAAAAATATATTCGTTAATAGCCGTGTCGTGTTAAATACCTTAATGATTTTAATTCTTTTAATTTTTTAATGTCGCAGTTTCATAAAATCGTAATTTTATAGTTAAATTTTGCACAGTTAAAAATAAATCTCGGCTGCTGAATTACCGATTTTTAATTTGAACAATGCTTTAAAACGCTATTTTTGCAGGCTACGCATGACGACATTTCCACCGGTACGACGGGGATCACAGATTCATCCCAGGGTCTAAATATCCTAAATACGGCCCTGACGAGAACGTTCACTGCAGACAATCTGCGACAGTAGTGCGTATGATTTTTATAAAATCACCATCGAGTTCCTGCGTGGACGGACCTGCGTTTTAGCACGCTGTTCTCTTTGGCCGGTCGTAGCGGTTGTTGCGGCCGCTTTTAGTAGCAACCAGCGCTGAATGTCGGCAGCAGCCGAGAAGTGCGCGCGATTTGCAGGCCGTAGTGGAGCCAGCAGCAGCGGCGAAAAAGCGCCGGGGCATTGTGGTCGGCAGTAATCACGGAGCGGCATAACTGAAACCGCGCGCCGTGAAATTACTTGCAGCGGCGGCCGCGACAATTAGGACAGAGATCAATGGTCCCGGGCCGGCCCTCTGATATATACGTGCCGGATTAAACGCAGCGCCCGCTGCCGTGTCGCCGGCTAACTGCTGGTCTGGGCGGCCCGCTGCGTCGCCGGTCGATACGCCCTGGGAGGGCGCAGCTGACCCTCACCTGGACAACCTCCACGCCGCGCCACGCACGGGGTCAGGCCACAGCTGCTCCTTCACCCTTTCACTACCACTGGGGCGTGTGGGTCGCACGATAGGTTAGCCGAAAGCTGTGGGGATTGGCTGCATGTTATTACTATGTCGTATCAGTGTCCCATAGATACAACTACTGGGCATTAAAATTGCTACACCACGAAGTGACGTGCTACAGACGCGACAGGAAGAAAATGCTGTGATATACAAATGATTAGCTTCTCAGAGCATTCACACAAGGTTGGCGCCGGTGGTGATACCTACAACGTGCTGACATGAGGAAAGTTTCCAACCGATTTCTCATACACAAACAGCAATTGACCGGCGTTGCCTGGTGAAACGTCGTTGTGATGCCTCGTGTAAGGAGGAAAATTGCGTACCACCACGTTTCCCACTTCGATAAAGGTCGGATTGTACCCTATCGCGATTGCGGTTTACCTTATCGCGATATTGCTGCTCGCGTTGGTCGAGATCCAATGACTGTTACCAGAATATGGAATCGGTGGGTTCAGGAGGGTAATACGGAAAGCCGTGCTGGATCCCAACGGCCTCGTATCACTAGCAGTCGAGATGATAGGCATCTTATCCGCATGGCTGTAACGGATCTTGCAACCACGTCTCGATCCCTGAGTCAACAGACGGGGACGTTTTCAACACAACAACCATCTGCACGAACAGTTCGACGACGTTTGCAACAGCATGGACTATCAGCTCGGAGACCATGGCTGCAGTTATCCTTGACGCTGCATCACAGACAGGAGCGCCTGCGATGGTGTACTCAACGACGAACCTGGGTGCACGAATGGCAAAACGTCATTTTATTGGATGAATCCAGGTTCTGTTTACAGTATCATGATGGTCACATCCGTGTTTGGCGACATCGCGGTGAACGCAAATTGGAAGCGTGTATTCGTCGTAGCCATACTGGCGCATCACCCGGCGTGATGGTATGTGGTACCATTGGTTACACGTCTCCTTCACCTCTTGTTCGCATTGACGGCACTTTGAACAGTGGACGTTTCACTTCAGATGTGTTACGACCTGTGGCTCTACCCTTCATTTGATCCCTGCGAAACCCTACATTTCAGCAGGATAATGCACGACCGCATGTTGCAGGACCTGTACGGGCCTTTCTGGATACAGAAAATGTTCGACTGCTGCCTGGCCAGCTCATTCTCGAGATGTCTCTCCAGTTGAAAACGTCCGGTCAATGGTGGCCGAGCAACTGGCTCGTCACAATACGCCAGTCACTACTCTTGATGAAATGTGGTATCGTGTTGAAGCTGCATGGGCAGCTGTACCTGTACGCGCCATCCAAACTCTGTTTCACTCAATGGCCAGGGGTATCAAGGCCGTTATTACGGCCAGAGGTGATTGTTCTGGGTACTGATTTCTCAGGATCTATGCACCCAAATTGCATGAAAATGTAATCGCATTTCAGTTCTATTGTAATATATTTGTCCAACGTATACGCGTTTATCATCTCCATTTCTTCTTGGTGTAGCAATTTTAATGGCCAGTAGTGTAAAAGGAAGCCTCGGAATTTTCTGCAGACTTCGTATAATTACAGCTTGCAGCTGGAGATTGCGCTGTCTGCAATTTTCATCGTTGCATGGAATTGCACTGAAGAGCCAAAGAAACCGGTACGCCTGCCTAATATCGTGTACGGCCCCCGCGAGCACGCAGAAGTGCCGCAACACGACGTGGCATGGACTCGACTAATGTCTGTAGTGGTGCTGGAGAGAACTGACATCACGAATCCCACAGGGCTGTCTATAAATGCGTAAGGGTACGAGGGGGTGGAGATCTTTTCTGAACAGTATGTTGCAGTGCATCCCAGATATGTTCAATAATGTTCGTGTCTGGGGAGTTTGGTGGCTCGTGGAAGAGTTTAATCTCAGAAGAGTGTTCCTGGAGCCATTCTGTAGCAATTATGGACGTGTGACGTGTCGCATTGTCCTGCTCGAATAGACCAAGTCCGTTGGAATGTACAATGGACAAAAATGGATGCGGGTGATCAGACGTACTTGTCACCTGTCAAGAGTCGTATCTAGACGTATCAGAGGTCCAATATCACTACAACTGCATACGCCCAACACCATTACAGAGGCTCCACCAGCTTCAACAATATCCTGCTGATATGCAGGTACCATGGATTCATGAGGCTGTGCAGACATCAACGGTACACGAGAGGGCCTTCAGCTCCGGAAGTCCATATCGATGATGCTTCGTTGAATGGTTAGCACGCTGGCACTTGGTGATAGCCCAGCATTGAAATCTGTCCTTCTGTCACGCTGAACGATTCTCTTCAGTCGTCTTTGGTCCCGTTCTTGCAGGATCTTTTTCCGGCCGGAGCGATATCGGAGATTTAAAGTTTTACCGCATCCTGATGTTCACGGAAATCCCTTGAAATGGTCGTACGGGAAAATTCCCACTTCATCGCTACCTCAGAGATTCTGTGTTCCATCGCTCGTGCGCCGACTACAAAGCCTCGTTCAAACTCACTTAAATCTTGATAACCTGCCATTGTAGCAGTAGTGACCGATCCAACAACTACGCCACACACTTGTTGGCTTGTATAGGCGTTGCCGACCGCAGCGCCGTATTCTGCCTGTTCTGAAACCTCTGTATTTGAATACGGATACCTACACCAGTTTCTTTGGCGGTTCAGCGTAGTTAATGCCTGCTCATAGGCAACCAAATGAACAGATGTGTAATGCATGCTTCTATCACGCCTTGCCAGACAATGAATTTGAATGAATTGCACGCACGTATTGAAGTTTTCCGCATCATAAAGAGCACCCATATTCATCCTCTTTAATGTGACTTAAAACGTGGAGAGTTTCTCCATCCATTGATATTTGGTGTGTTTTTTGCACGTCCTGTACTTTTGGTC
The DNA here is from genome assembly GCF_021461395.2 of Schistocerca americana. Classification (NCBI taxonomy): domain Eukaryota; kingdom Metazoa; phylum Arthropoda; class Insecta; order Orthoptera; family Acrididae; genus Schistocerca; species Schistocerca americana. Next base: position 629,099,616 of record NC_060123.1, on the reverse strand, counting down.
TGAAATCCCGCAGGTTCTTAACTGATAACACGCCCTCTCCACTTTGGGAAACGAAACGGCGGTAAATGTGTTTTTCATATTGTTACTTCTGAATACGACATTAATTAAAGTAACCATACATTAATGTCTTTCACTCTGAAGAATGAAGGTACTGGGTTTAGACCCGGCGATTGGAGCGCTACACGACGAAAGGAAGGTGCACCACTGCAAAATTGATAGGTACAGGTATTTGTGACAAGTGAATTAAACAAGGTTTCAGCGCCCGGTGGGATCTCTGTCAGATTCTATGCAGAATATGCAGCCGATTAGCTCCGCTTTTAATGACGATGTACGGTGACGTCGAAGTCGTACAATAAGAGAACTAAAAATTTAGTGGCTGAATGGCTGCCATTTAACTTCGTCAAAAGGAAAAAAAAAAGCAGGCAAAGCTGTCTTCTTCTTCTTCTTCTTCTTCATCGATTCGACAAATGTTGGTTACCATTTTCTGGGACGAAAATGCTTTTAGAAATGAGGTCATATAACTCCTTAAGCTACTACTGAATTTTTCATTTATCGCCCGATCGATTTCAGTCGATCACCATTATCCAGCACTGATTTTTATTAACAGCAAGAGTAACATACGTACACGAAATGCACAATGTCAAAAATATAGCCTTCATAAATAACGTTTTGTCCTGCAGAGGTAGATGCAAGGAAAGTTAATTACAAAATGGCTCAAATGGCTCTGAGCACTATGGGACTTAACTGCTGTGGTCATCAGTCCCCTAGAACTTAGAACTACTTAAACCTAACTAACCTAAGGACATCACACACATCCATGCCCGAGGCAGGATTCGAACGTGCGACCATAGCAGTCACGCGGTTCCAGACTGTAGCGCCTAGAACCGCTCGGCCACCCGGCCGACAAAGTTAATTACAGGCAACAATCCTTGCAATCCATGTATTACTTCTGCGTGGCAAAACGTTATTTATAAGTATTACGTTTTTGACATTGTTTTTTCATGTATGTATACAACTCGTGTCGGTAGTAAAAATCTGTGTGGATAGTGGTCTTTGACGGAAAGCGGTCACACAGTAAAGGATAAATTGAACAGCAGCTAAAGGTGTTAGATGATGCCATCTCTACAACTTGTCAGAGCTGTGGAACACAATCAAAAGAAAATGTTTTGAAAATGCCGGTGTTGTATGATGTCATGGAAGTCAGACGTTCTGGTGAAAACCGACGGAACGGCAAAGTGTCATCTGTGATAATAATCCACAACGTCCGCGCTCAGCTGCCCGATCAAGGAAAAATTTCAGGATTTCGGTTGGAGTCTTTTTGACCGTCCCCCTGCTGTCACCATCTCTCAAACGACTGTTACCTTTCTCACACTTGGCCCAGCCTTTGTTGTTGGTGGACAAAAATGGTATGCGATGGGCTGAGCCGATCTGGAAAACGTTCTCGATGCATGCGTTGTTCCGCTCTACGGATACGTATGGTTCCGTTAGCCAGGATATTTGAAAGTGATCCTACCTTCAAACTTCCGAACAGGGGTTCCTCATAAAAACTTCATGCACCAAATCCCCTCTACAACCCCTAGATGGCTATAATAGGAATTTTAAATCAGACTACATTCTACATTTAACGGGTGAAAATGGTAAAAAGTTTAATGAATTCTACTTCCATCATTTTAACTTAGCCTCAGGCAGTGGCGTGAGCAGTTAACGTAAAATACTCCGCAGTAGTATCTGAATGGTGCGAAAAGTGGCAGTTGACCCTAAATAACGAAAAGTGTCGGGTCATCCATATGAGTGCTAAAAAGGACTCGTTAAACTTCGGTTACACGATAAATCAGTCTAATCTAAAAGCCGTAAATTCAACTGAACACCTAGGTACTACAATTACGAACAATTTAAATTGGAAGGAACATGTGGAAAATGTTGTGGGGAAGGCTAACCAAAGACTGCGTTTTATTGGCAGGTCACTTAGAAAATATAACAGACCTACTAAGGAGACTGCCTACACTACGCTTGTCTGTCCTCTTTTAGAATACTGCTGTGCGGTGTGGGATCCTTACCAGGTAGGACTGATGGAGTACATCGAAAAAGTTCAAAGAAAGGCAGCATGGTTTGTATCATCGCGAAATATGAGAGAGAGTGTCACAGAAATGATACGGGATTTGGGATGGACATCATTAAAAGAAAGGCGTTTTTCGTTGCGACGGAATCTTCTCCTGAAATTCCAATCACCAACTTTCTCCTCCGAATGCGAAAATATTTTGTTGACACCGACTTACATAGGGAGGAACGATCACCAAGATAAAATAAGGGAAATCAGAACTTGTACGGAAAGATATAGGTTCATTCTTTCCGCGCGCTATACGAGATTGGAATAATAGAGAATTGTGAAGGTGGTTCGATGAACCCTCTGCCAGGCACTTAAATGTGATTTGCAGAGTATCCATGTAGATGTAGATGTGCCTGGCTATGACGCTGAGCTCGGAACGCCACGGCGGTATTGCTGAGCGAGACGCCAACTTTGTGCCACAAACCCGTCAGTGGGAGGACCAGGTCCGTCACGTGAGGTACACAAGAGGATCGGCGAGGTAGCGGCCACCACAGCGGGTCGCTCTCTTGCCTTGAGCTCCCTTACCCTCTGGACATGTCGACCAGTCCTTCCTATTGAGGGCGAAATGCTGTTCCCGCACCATATGCGGTTCACTCCGCGGCTGTAGCCAGCATTCATGAATATTGTACCCATTAGTGGTAATTCTTGGGAATAAAACCCATTTTTGCCTAAATTCTGGCGTTTCTCTTTTTACGTGTAGGAAAAACACCGCGGATGCCCACCTGAGCACCTGACACCATCCTGACATGTACAGTATGCAGTGCATTTTGCGAAGGAGAGCGGAAAAGTAGTGCTTCCAAGTTTCTTTTTTAAAATTCTGCTCTCAATATCGGTTGAGATATTACACGTCATTCATATTACACGGTCGACTCTACCGCTTCGCAGATGCAAGTTGCAACCGTGCTCTATGGCGTGTAACATAACTAAGCCGGTGCATGACAAAACCGAAAGCACACATGAAGCACGCTTCCCTTCATCATGACAATGCCAGACCATACACGAGCGTTCCGACATCTACAACAATCGGACGTCCTGGGTTTACTATCATCGATCATCCTCAATACAGTCCCGACTTGCCCCCATCCATTTTTCGTCTATTTCCAAAACTTAGCCGGCCGGTGTAGCCGTGCGGTTCTAGGCGCTTCAGTCTGTGACCGCTACGGTCGCAAGTTCGAATCCTGCCTCGGGCATGGATGTGTGTGATGTCCTTAGGTTAGTTAGGTTTAAGTAGTTCTAAGTTCTAGGGGACTGATGACCTCACATGTTAAGTCCCATAGTGCTCATAGCCATTTGAACCATTTGAACCCAAACTTAAAGAACACCTTCGACGACTGCACCTTAACAGTGAGGCTTTGGCTCTGTCAATAAAGTTAAATATTTTACAGCGACGGTATCAACAAACTGGTCTCTCGTCGGGAGAAATGTGTCCATCGCCAAAGTGATTATGTTGAGATGAAGAGTAAAGATTGTATAAATGTTAATAAAGCCTGTTTTATTAAATAAGCTTTAAAGAGGTTTCACATAAAAAATTGGGAGGCATTAGCTCGCCTTCGTATGCGGCGACATGGCACCGCAGACCTGATACCGGCTCGACAGCAATCATTTCCGTGTGGCTGGAGCCGACATCCCGCCTGATTAACAGTTGGGCCTCGCGCTGAAGGCGAGAACAGCGATTGCGCGAGCCGCGGAGACCGCCCTATCGCCGTTTCATTTCATTTGGCGCGGCCTCCTTTTATTTATAACGGCCGCACGTCGCTCCGTGTCGGACTCAGACGTGCGCCCTCCAGCTCTCCGCTTTTCCCTCTCTTTTTTCGCGAGTTCCCCGCCGCTGTTACCTTTTTGATTAAAAACCGCCGAGGCAAAGAAAAATGTGACGCACTCATTCATTTTCCCGCAGGGGCCCTCGCGGGTCGAGCGTCCTCGCAAGGCGAAGCGAAGCTACCAACCCGCGCTACACGCCACACGCTCCGACGGGTTTGCACACGGCACCACGCACCAACCTGGATCCTCTGCCGACAGCGCCCGTTTTCTCTTAAAAACGTGGGCCTCTTTCTTTCCAACATTCTCAAGGTTTCGTGTTTGTCAGTCTTTTTAAATTGCAGCGCTAAGTAATATGCGCTCGCCCAAAATAATGTAGGTCCCACTTAAACGTACTTTTCATCGCGAAATATCATACGCTATACATTTTGCTATATTTAGACAGAGCGTTATGGGTACCACTGCAGATATTTCTATTGGTGACTAAGGACTGTATACTGAAAGCATTACATCAGTAATTACGTCATTTGGAGACTAAAAACTATAGCTAATACAAAGCATATGTTTTTAGGTTGGTGAGTACCTCCTAGTATGTGTGGCAAGAGCAAGCCGTTAATACTTACTTTCCCTGGGCAACAGGAGAGGTGTTGAAGCGTGGACGCGGAATAATTAGTCTATAATGTCAGGCGTAGTCCGCTTCGTCATGAAGTTATGACCATACAGAAAAATTTGTGACATGTTTGTGAGAAGACCGTTCGATGCGGAGAAAAAACAACCAGCACACTGATGTGTGTACATATTAAGGTACCGCATATAAAAAATATCTGTACTTATACCTATAAAAATATTATTTCGTTCATACCTTTTATAAATAGATTAGGCGTCCAGTTGAGTGAAATACTTGGCCATAATGAGGTATCTTGAACAGACTGACCTCCTCCACGCCAACAATCATGGATTCCAAAACAAATGGTCATGCGAAATGCAAATCCCACTTTTCTTGCGCGAAATTGTGGAGATCATGGATCAAAGTAGTCGGGTAGCTGCAGTTTTTCTTGACTTCTGACACTAGCGATCATTAATGAATAACGATCATATAGTATATCAAATGAGTTTTGATTGGACTGAGGATTTCTTGATATGGAGGACGCAGCCTTGTACCCTGGACGGACACTCGTCGACAGTTGTAGAAATATTGTGAGGCCTGCTCCAGGTACTAAGTTTCGATCCTTACTGTTCGTATAAATGACCTTGCAGATAGTATTAATGCTAACCTCAGTTTTTGCATATGATGCCATTGTTTATGATGAAGTACTCTCTGAAAGAAACTGCATAAGTATTGCAAAGCGGTACAGATTTAAATATTCCGAAATGCAAAATTATCTGTTACATAAAACGAAAAGACGTAGTAACATATGAGTAAAATATCAGTGGGTCACAAGTGAGGTTAATTAGCTCATGTAAATACCAAGGTGTAACAGTTTGTAGGGATATGAAATGCAGTGATCACTTAAGCTCAGTCGTAGGTAAAACAGAATTACGATTGAAATTTTCTCTTTGGAGCAGTGTGCACTGATATGAGACTACCTGGCAGATTAAAACCGTATGCCAGACCGAGACTCGAACTCGGGACCATTGCCTTTCGCGGTACTGGTGGAAGTAAAGCTGTGAGAACGGGTCGCCAGTCGTGCTTGAGTAGCTCAGATGATAGAGCACTTGCCCTTGAAAGGCAAAGGTCCCGAGATCGAGTCTCGGTCCGGCACACAGTTTTGATCTGCCAGAAAGTTTCATATCAACGCACATTCCGCTGCACATTGAAAATTTCATTCTGGAAACATCCCCAGGCTGTGGCAAAGCCATCTCTCCGAAATATCCTTTCTTCCAGGAGTGCTAGATCTGCAGGTTTCGCAGGAGAGCTTCTGTGAAGTCTGGAAGATAGGAGGCGAGATGCTGGCGGAAGTAAAGCTGTGAGGACGGGTCGTGAGTCGTGCTTGGGTATCTCAGATGGTAGAGCACTTGCCCGCGAGTTCGAGTCTCGGCCCAGCACACGGTTTTAATCAGCCAGGAAGTTTCAGGGCTACGATTCATTGGTACGATATCGGAAAATCCTATTAGTCTGCAAAGGTATGACTTACGAAACACTCATGCGACCCATCCTAGAATATTGATGGAATCTGTGGGACCTATGCCGTTTAGGACTAAGAAGTGATACTGAACTTCCACACGACAGGGCACCGCGTATGGTCTCACGTTTCTTTGATCCAGGAGAGAGCACCGCTTAGACTCTGAAGGCGCATACAAAGCCTACTTAAACACCTCTCATATTATTTTATGCACCATCTTTATCAGTTTTTACATTTAGTTAATTTAGTTCACCGATGAACGTTGTGTAACCTGTCAAAAAGAGAAAAGTAACGAACTAAGAAAGTACACTAGCATCCACGTGTGATGTTAAACTTCCACAGCTGAGAGAACATTGGTGAGTAATAACACATAGATGTCGCAAATAAGCAAACGATTGCGCCACAAATCTAAGTTACAAGTGAGCATCATAATTAGATAAATAGATTTTCGCTTTGTCTACTGTTTCTTCGGAGTGATGTAAGTGTATTTTAACGAACCAAAGTTGAGTCACTTGGGTAAAGATGTAGAACAATTCTGTCCTAAAAATACATCACACACAACATATTAGGTACCGGCTGTGGTTTTGACCAGCAGCATCTATGTCTTGAACTGAGACTGATGCTGTCTAAATGTAAAGGCACTTCTCCAAAAGGTGAGAAGACTAAGTCGCTGAAACTGAAATTTCTAGGTATCGAGTCCACGAAACACTTTCCATCGATCCATCAAATAACATGACGTCTGCAGAAAAATTGAATTTTCTGAAAGAAACAGCTGGGGAAGTAGTCAAGAATAGTAAAAAGTGAAGAACTTACTCACTAATGAAGCCATACAAAGTACTGAATATGAGAGGATTACACTGAACAACAAGTTACCGGCTTTAGTACAGAGAAGCTGCCGAAGGGAGAAAAATAATCACATCAGTGAAAGATGTGAGCGAACTGAGAAATTCCTGTATTGCGGCGAGACCAGTTGCATGTTCAATGAAGTAAAGAAACTGACCATGTCCTTCAAAGCAAGAACATGGCCTGCAGGAGATGAAGATGGCACACGTCTAATCAACATCGGACTAGCTGCTGATCTGTGGGGAACATTCAGCAACAAGCTGCACATCGATAAAAATGGAAGAGTTGGACGTGTAACATTCCAGTAGAGAAGCAACCTAGCTTCTTAAAAGAAGAAGTTCGAGAAGCTGTAGCTAAATTGAGGATAACAAAGCACCTGGACCTGAACTTCTTACTGCTGTAATGATCAAAGCATCTGGAGATCTAGGTTTGGAAATCATGCGTGAAACATGTAACAGCATATGAAATAATGGGACATGGATGGAGGACACCATGTCGGAAATGACTCTGTTTCATAAGAACGGAAACGAGCAGCGTTGTGAGAACTGCAGAACCATTTCATTTATTTCAAATGCCAGCAAGTTCATCTAAATGACAGCCATGAACGCCTGAGGACGTGCTTCATTAAAGAAATATCAACAGAGCAGACCGTGTTTGTGCATAATAAAGGAACACGAGAGCAAATTCTCAATGTCAGACAGCTAACTGAAAAATGTAGAGAATTCGGTACCACTTTAGTTCTTTGTTTCTTGGTCTACAGCATAACTTTCGACTGTGTTCGATGGAAAGAATTGTGGAACGTGCTAGCTGAAATGTTCGTTCCTGAACATCTTATTACTAGTATTAAATCTGTACTCTGGTAGTAAGGCAACACTTAGACTAGATGAAACTATTACACATCATTTTGAACCATGTAAAGGAGTTAGAAATGGATGCATACTATCGCAGGATCTATTTAACATGTATGGAGTACATGTTAAGCGAAAAAATCTTCATGGCTGGATTGGTGGGATCAGAATTGGAGGACGAAGAATAAGTAATTTAAGATTTGCTAAGGACTATGCACTGTATCATAAGTGTAAATGAGGGAACTACTGGATAGAGTTAAGAGAGAAAGTGAGAAAATTAAATTGTCAATTAATATGAAAAAGACCAAGGTCATGTTAATTAACAGAGATTAGTGACTACCAGGTATTATAGTACCATCAGAATATGAAGAAGTTGGTCACGTTGTCTACCTGTCTCAGTGGTTCAGAAAGAGGGTGGCTACACGCAGGAAGTACGACGTAGAATTGTTCTGTGTGGGGATGGTGCATCGAAGCTTACAGTGATATGGAAAGACCGAGCCTTACTAAACTGAGAGTGCTGAAATTCCTGGTGTTTCCAGTTTTCCTATAAGGAGCAGATAAGTGGACAATAACTGAAGGCGGCCGAAAAAGAGTTGGTGCCTTTGAGATGTCGACATATACGAGGATGCTGAGAAAATCATGGAAGGATATACGGACTAACAGGTCAATCCTTCGAGAACCCAGTATGGAGAACAGGTTGTTCAGTATTTGTTTCCAGCGAATCCTATAGTAATTTGGTCACATAGTTCGGCGACACGAAGATAGCTTGGAGAAGACAGTCATCCAAGGCGAAGTCGAAAGGAAAAGATTGCAGAGATCACGGAGAGGATGGATGGATCAGATGAAGGAGAAGACAAAGCAGGCATGGGACCAGCTACACCGAAATGCAGAATACCGGGAGAAGTTGAGGCAGACTGTCGAGAGGATTGGCCGCGCGGGATTAGCCGAGCGGTCTAGGGCGCTCCGTCGGGCATGGGTGTGTGTGAGTTTGTCCTTAGGATAATTTAGGTTAAGTAGTGTGTAAGCGTAGGGACTGATGACCTTAGCAGTTAAGTCCCATAAGATTTCACACACATTTGAACATTTTTTTGAGGGGATTGTGTGATGGATCACCAATTTTAACTGTGAAGGACGGAGTGCTGATAATCAGTACTTTGGTGGTCATTTTAATCTACGCGGGAATGCCACCTAGTAAGTTAAGACGCTTATGATGTCCATAAAAGTGAGAAACAGAACGTCATATGATGATTTAGGACAAGAATTATACAAGACGAAATCATTTTAAATTTTTGTATATGGATTCTTCGTTTGTGTGGCCATAGTGTAAAGCAAAGGCTGATTTTAAATACCTTTCTTACCTTTGTGTATATTTTCAAAAATACTTGTAACTAGTGCCAATGGAAGATGGTAAATAGGTGCCGAAACTTGCCAAAAGGACAACAAATCTTTTGCGGTTGCAAAAGGTGCATTTATAAAAACCAAATACATATATTACAATGGCACTCTGTGCTACACTTCTGTATAAAAGTTATCTATATAGTAAAATTTTTATTGATAGACAGTACGGGTAATAGTAGAACACTTTTTGTGTCAGTTGTTCGGAATGATTGGAAGCAGTTGAACGGTACAAACAACGATAGATGCAAAACTGAACCTAGAAACAAAAGATTAGAAGGTGTTACGATCGGCGTAAAACTGCAAAAGAACGTCAGGAACAAAGAGCTTGCCACTCAGCGTGACGCGAGAGGTGTCATTCGGCACCTGCACGCAGGATACACATGTGATAATTGATCACGCTCGCCTTTCAGCGCGATGACGTTTGTAGGACGCATCGCTATTGGAGTCGCTCGCACATACACAGGCGAATGTCGATACCGCGCGTGCGAGTGTAACGCTGATTAATTATGGAGCGGCAAGCCACACGGGCGGTGCACTGTCCGGCGGGAACAGCGCGGCTAACCCCACGCCACCGCCGCAACTTGCTCCTCGCATGTAATTTGCGTGTAGCCCCGGGCTGATTAAAAATGAAAACCTTCCTTCGCCGGACTTTCCCCCGTTATATTCTAACTCGACAGGAGAAAGGTATGAAGTAATTTGCCGTCCCAGACTTACTGCCGCCGATACTATGCAGTTCGACTGAACCTGTAGCGTCTTTGGAGCAACAGAGCAATACGTTTCGTGGTTGGTAAGTGCATAAAAGTCACTGTGTTGTATCCTTTATCTGCATGAAAACTTAGCAGTGATGGTATTCCGTTTGCAGTTATTTCTTAGTGCTGTTTTTATTAGCCTTACTTCGCTAAGGTTATTTAAATGGCGACAGATGTACTACAGGGTGTTCAAAAAGTCAGTATAAATTTGAAAACTGAATAAATCACGGAATAATGTAGATAGAGAGGTACAAATTGACACACATGCTTGGAATGACATGGGGTCTTTTTAGAACAAAAAATACAAACGTTCAAAAAATGTCCGCCAGATGGCGCTTCATCTGATCAGAATAGCAATAATTAGCATAACAAAGTAAGACAAAGCAAAGATGATGTTCTTTACAGGAAATGCTCAATATGTCCACCATCATTCCTCAACAATAACTGTAGTCGAGGAATAATGTTGTGAACAGCACTGTACAGCATGTCCGGAGTTATGGTGAGGCATTGGCGTCGGATGTTGTCTTTCAGCATCCCTAGAGATGTCGATCGATCACGATACATTTGCGGCTTCAGGTAACCCCAAATCCAATGATCGCACTGACTGAGATCTGGGGACCTGGGAGGCGAAGCATGACGAAAGTGGCGGCTGAGCACACGATCATCACCAAACGACGCGCGCAAGAGATCTTTCACGCGTCTAGCAATACGGGGTGGAGTGCCATCCTGCATAAACATCGTACGTTCCAGCAGGTGTTTATCAGCCAGGCTGGGGATGATGCGATGATGTAACATATTGGCGTACCTCTCACCCGTCACGGTAGCAGTTTTGCTGTCCAGCGCCATCTGTCGGACATTTTGTGAACTTTGATTTTTTTTTTTTTTGTTCTAATAAAACCCCATGTCATTCCAAGCATGTGTTTTAATTTTTACCTCTCTATCTCTTCCGTGGTTTATTAAGTTTTCAAATGTATACTGACTTTTTGATCACCCGGTATCTTACCCAGCTCGATAAGATAATTTAGGTTAATTCTATTTATTAACTTTGAACAGTGCAGGTACATGCACCATTTTCCATCAGTAATAAATAAATCGATTACGTGCACCGACTGCAGAAATGCGAGTTTGTAGGATAGAGTCTTCTACCTTGGAACAGTTTTCAGATTTTCGCCTCTAGCCAGACCTGTCCTCGAAGTTCAGTATATTTTTTTATTTAATTTTGAAATGGTATCACCTACAATATGTGTGTTTCGGTGCTTTCTGAAATTACGAAATATTACTTCAGAACGGTAAGGCTTTTCCAAATGTGAAAACATTTCCTGGGTACAAGATGTCATGTACCTGGGAACAAATATTCCATACAAATTGAAAAGTGCTACAATAGAAAAATATGTTCTCAATAATGTATTTAATATTTTATGTGTTGCAGTATTACTCTACTACACACAATAATCATTAAGAGAAATCAAATTTGGAATAAGTATTCTCAAAATACATTTACAAGTTAAAAACATTTCTAAATAGAAGTTATTGGCAACTAACACAGATTTCCATTTTGAGGACAGGGAAAATTGTTAGGACATTAAAGAGATACTGTTCATTTGCAAATATTACGTATTCGTGGTAGAAAAGACCTTCCGTTTCAACGTACAAGACAGTGCACGACTGACGAAATATGGTTTAACCGTCCGCTCCTTATGTAACTATTTTTAAAAATATATGAAATTTTACACATCATAAACCTCTGTAATTGAAGAATTAGCGATATCCGCCAAATAGCTTTCATATGTTATATAGCACTCCAGCATCTCCAGCATGTGAGCTCCTAACATTTACAAACGTTACGCAAAACACAACCTCATGTCTCACAACAGCAAAAATAGTAGAAAAAGTCGGAACTTCTTAAGGCGGTCTCTAATGCGCGTTCCTTCGTCTGATTCTAAAATCGGTGACTAGATTGCAGCATCGATCAGGAAACATCTTATGTTCTTAGGTACACTATCGTCCAGGTACAACACTCCCCCTTACGTTATAACTGATCTCATTTCCACGAAATTTATCTGTTTTGACAGCAGATAAATTGACAGAAGCTATCCATTACAAAGTTGCTTAATGACTCATTCTTAAACGATCATCATATTTCCATCAAATGCTAAGAGAAAGAGAAAAATAAAAATACAGTCTTCGCATTCTATTAATAATGATCTCAGGGTCACTTCCGTGGGTGTTAGTTGTTATACTGAGGCAGCGTTGGCAGATGGGCTGTATGGAATAGGTTTAATGGATTTCACTATCAGACTATCCGTAGGTTGTGTTTTGGCTCATCAAGCATGTGTAAGATAGCATTGGACAGTAGTGGGTGTTACATGAAGGTGGTTGCCAAAATGGGTTGCACCACATGTTTAGTAGAAATGACTGTTGCTGATGGCACTGTAAACCTCTATAGTCAAACACAATGCGACATTCCAACAAATGCTGAAGCACTGCACCACACAACTAACAGAAAAGTATCCCACAGCAGAACTTCCACGCTGCCTTCCATTTTCCTTGGTGTTCTGGAAAACGTTGGCCGTCTCATTACGTTTGGTTAGGCATTATAGATTCTTTATCCCGCCAGTAGATTTATTTGCTATCAACATTTGTTGGTTGGTTTAATGGCTCTGAGCACTGTGCGACTTAACTTCTGAGGTCATCAGTCGCCTAGAACTTAGAACTAATTAAACCTAACAAACCTAAGGACATCACACATATCCATACCCGAGGCAGGATGCGACCGTAGCGGTCGCTCGGCTCCAGACTGTAGCGCCTAGAACCGCACGGCCACTCCGGCCGGCACATTTGTTGGTGTTGCGTAGCGTACCCTTCCAATGCTAAAAGAAACGCACACTTGCTATAAATGTTTTGTTCTACACTCGTTCCAGACTCTGCAACCTCCATATCCTCTTAGGTCATAAAACATCTTGTCTTAAGGATCGTCCACTTCTTACTGTCGCAGACATTGTTGATTGGGAATAAGGCTCTCTTACTGCGCAGCAGAAGGCGGTTGGAGCGTCACTGTATCATTGCTCGCCAAGTTACTCTTTCTGTGCTGCGTGTTTTAGCCACCGCCCTTAGACAGACACCGCACACCCTGAAGATGTTGTGTCCCGAAGAAGTTGGAAGAATCTAGAACTTTTTTGTTTCAGACTGATTGATCAGTCGCTCACCAAGGTTCTTATAAAACAATTGTTTTGGATCAACGTGTTTCTCATTTATTGGACAGCAGAGGCTCGGCCAAACTTCAGTATCTGCAAGGAGAAAGAGGGAAGTTTAATGTTTAATATCCAGTTCACAATGAGTTAATTAGAAACAGTCAATTTTTTGTCATACTGAAGTTGGACTTGTAGTATGTTCAAAATGTTCAAATGTGTGTGAATTGCTAAGGGACTAAACTGCTTAGGTCATCGGTCCGTAGACTGACACACAACTTAAACAAACTTAAACTAACTTATGCTAAGAACAACAAAAACACCCATGCCCGAGGGAGGACTCGAACCTCTGGTGACATGACGCCTCAAACAGCGCGGACACTCGGCGCGGCTGTGTAGTATCTGACGCAACGATTATCACTTATATGAACGGTACACTGTTTCGGACTTTATTCATTCCTCTAATTGTTCGACGAGTACGGACGTGTACAGCACACTCCTCAATTCTGGCGCTGAGTATTGTTCTGTAATTCCAGTCGTTCATTCGAAATGGCTTCTTTTCGCAATCCTCCAAGTCAGTTATGATTTGTGCGCTTTCCTTGAGGAGTTGCAATTCCAACAAAAAGATGCCTCTTGACTAACAATGGACACAGTTTGGGTGCACCTGCAGTCTCTCTCTCTCTCTCTCTCTCTCTCTCTCTGTGTGTGTGTGTGTGTGTGTGTGTGTGTGTGTGTGTGTGTGTGTGTGTACATGGATAGAATCATGATACTGCGGCCTGTGGAGGCTAACTTCGAATGGGCATGGTGCTGAAAATCCCTGTTTATGAAAACACTGTTAAACAAGTCGAGTATTTGCACTCATTAGTCTCAACATCAATTTAGAGCGAAAATGAATATTTGAACAAGGGATTAATGTGGTACATTATCGGTGCTGTTATTATTGACACACATGTAATGCTGCGACGTCATCCGGCGCAAACCTTTTGATTTCGTCTCTGTGGCGGCGTTTTGTAGCGAAATCGGAAACAGCTTGACATTATCGAAAACAGCAAAAAAAAAAAAAAAAAAAAAAAAAAAAAAAAAAAAACCTTCAGTTTTAGTCGGGAAAAAACCGTTACCTCACGTCGCTCCCTTTCACTCCACAGACACAGATGGAACAGTCAGGTTGACTTTGATCAGGCATTCAGTTACAACAGCCTTACTGCATTCACTTGTGCAGTATTTCACGCTGCATTTGTACTGAGCTGCTTGCGGCCGGTCGCTGAAGGTACACAAAGCGTCAGTCAGACCACTTCTGCCTCCCATTCTGTTCGGTGACTCTTCACGGGAACGACGATTGAGTGAGTAAGGGATGTAAAATCACTAAATACTGAGAGGAACTCCCGTCAACATCCACAACGCCTTACTAGTAATTTAACATGCTAGCGCCCTCGCATTGACTAAATGAACACGTCATGAGTCCCACAGTTCTTTGAATCCTCTATTTTTTTTTCTTTTTCGTTAACTAATTCCACATTGACTGGCGGTACTCTAATTGGCCAAGTGATGGTTTTAAAATACACTCCTGGAAATTGAAATAAGAACACCGTGAATTCATTGTCCCAGGAAGGGGAAACTTTATTGACACATTCCTGGGGTCAGATACATCACATGATCACACTGACAGAACCACAGGCACATAGACACAGGCAACAGAGCATGCACAATGTCGGCACTAGTACAGTGTATATCCACCTTTCGCAGCAATGCAGGCTGCTATTCTCCCATGGAGACGATCGTAGAGATGCTGGATGTAGTCCTGTGGAACGGCTTGCCATGCCATTTCCACCTGGCGCCTCAGTTGGACCAGCGTTCGTGCTGGACGTGCAGACCGCGTGAGACGACGCTTCATCCAGTCCCAAACATGCTCAATGGGGGACAGATCCGGAGATCTTACTGGCCAGGGTAGTTGACTTACACCTTCTAGAGCACGTTGGGTGGCACGGGATACATGCGGACGTGCATTGTCCTGTTGGAACAGCAAGTTCCCTTGCCGGTCTAGGAATGGTAGAACGATGGGTTCGATGACGGTTTGGATGTACCGTGCACTATTCAGGGTCCCCTCGACGATCACCAGTGGTGTACGGCCAGTGTAGGAGATCGCTCCCCACACCATGATGCCGGGTGTTGGCCCTGTGTGCCTCGGTCGTATGCAGTCCTGATTGTGGCGCTCACCTGCACGGCGCCAAACACGCATACGACCATCATTGGCACCAAGGCAGAAGCGACTCTCATCGCTGAAGACGACACGTCTCCATTCGTCCCTCCATTCACGCCTGTCGCGACACCACTGGAGGCGGGCTGCACGATGTTGGGGCGTGAGCGGAAGACGGCCTAACGGTGTGCGGGACCGTAGCCCAGCTTCATGGAGACGGTTGCGAATGGTCCTCGCCGATACCCCAGGAGCAACAGTGTCCCTAATTTGCTGGGAAGTGGCGGTGCGGTCCCCTACGGCACTGCGTAGGATCCTACGGTCTTGGCGTGCATCCGTGCGTCGCTGCGGTCCGGTCCCAGGTCGACGGGCACGTGCACCTTCCGCCGACCACTGGCAACAACATCGATGTACTGTGGAGACCTCACGCCCCACGTGTTGAGCAATCCGGCGGTACGTCCACCCGGCCTCCCGCATGCCCACTATACGCCCTCGCTCAAAGTCCGTCAACTGCACATACGGTTCACGTCCACGCTGTCGCGGCATGCTACCAGTGTTAAAGACTGCGATGGAGCTCCGTATGCCACGGCAAACTGGCTGACACTGACGCGGCGGTGCACAAATGCTGCGCAGCTAGCGCCATTCGACGGCCAACACCGCGGTTCCTGGTGTGTCCGCTGTGCCGTGCGTGTGATCATTGCTTGTACAGCCCTCTCGCAGTGTCCGGAGCAAGTATGGTGGGTCTGACACACCGGTGTCAATGTGTTCTTTTTTCCATTTCCAGGAGTGTAATTTTTCTTAACTGGAGATTTACGTTTCCTTAGGCTTCTTCCAATTATCCCTAGTCGGGCAAACAGTTTCCCGGAGACTAGTTTTATGTTGGCGTTTCACCTTAAACCCTGCGGACAAATAATCCCAGACACTTTACCGATGTGACTGATTCCATTATAAGTAGTTCCAGTTGCTGATCGCTGGTACCGCTGTCTGTGTTTTTCTTTGACCAACGGTTCGGGATGACACACATTGCTGCAGGGAGTTCATAACTTGATATCGGACAACAGGTGCGTAAGTGAAGGTGTTACGACGCGTTAGTTGCGTAATACGGCAATCCTCCTTAAGGTTGTCACACGTAGTCCACCAGAACCTTGATGCCTGCGCTTACGGTCCCATGAAGTCCAATATCGAGCGACTCTCACATCCGAATGCCATCAAATCTGGATATTTCACGATTCGACCATTCGGCCAAAAAGAAACCCACAATGAGGCCCCTTTAAAACTCTGTCAGGTGCTGGTAACGCCGAGTACGCAGCATCTCTGTGTCCTTTACAGTGATTAATCAATATCTGACTCTATTCACACACCCTATGTAACCTATCGCCAAAAACGAACAACACTAATCGATTCTGGTGGCCGTTCTATCTGTCGCAGACAATTACAAATCTAAATCCTTTACATACCCCGTGATCGTATATACGTTTTCGAAGTTACACTGAAGAGCCAAAGAAACTGGTACACGTGCGTAATGTCGTGTAAGGCCCCCGCGAGCACGCAGAATTGCCGCAACACGATGTGGTGGCGTGGTTGGTTGGGTGATACAGAGTAGGGGACCAAACAGCGAGGCCGTCAGTCCCATCGGATTTGGGAAGAATGGGGAAGGAAGTCGACCGTGCCCTTTCAAAGGAACCATCCCGGCATTTGCCTGAAGTGATTAAGGGAAATCACGGAAAATCTATCAGGATGGCCGGACGAGGGATTGAACCGTCGTCCACCGGAAAGCGAGTCCAGTGTGCTAACCGCTGCACCACCTCGCTCGGTCACGATGTGGCATGGATTCGACTAATGTATGAAGTAGTGCTGGAGGGAATTAACAACATGAATCCTGCAGGGCTGTCCATAAATCCGTAAGAGTACGAGGCGCTGGAGGTCTCTTCTGAACAGCACGTTGCAATTCATCCCACATATTCTCAATAATGGTCATGTTTGGGGAGTTCGTTGGCCAGTGATAGTGTTTATACTCAGAAGAGCGTTCGTGGTGCCACTCTGTAGCAATTCTGGACGTGTGGGGTGTCGCATTGTTCTGCTGGAATTGTCCAGTCCGTCAGAATGCACAATGGACATGAATGTGGCTGCATTTCTTGGATCAGCAAAGATTGAATGGATGCAGGTGATCAGACAGGATGCTGACGTATGTGTCAACTGTCAGAGTCGTATCTAGACTTGTCAAGGGTCCCGTATCACTCCAACAACACACGTCCCACGCCATTATAAAGTCTCCACCAGCTTGAACAGTCCCCTGCTGACATGCAGGGTCCATGGATGCATGAAGTTGTCTCCATACCCGTACTCGTCCATCCGCTCGATACAATTTGAAACGAGACTCGTCCGACCAGGCGGCATTTTTCCAGTCATCAGTAGTCCAATGTCGGCGTTGACGGGCCCAGGCGAGGCGTAAAGCTTGGTGTCGTGCAGTCATCAATGGTACACGAGTGGGCCTTCGGCTCCGAAAGCCGATGTCGAAGATGTTTCGTTGAATGTTTCACACGCTGACACTTGTTGATAGCCCAGGACTGACATCTGCAGGAATTTGCCGAAGGGTTGCACTTCTGTCACGTTGAACGATTGTCTTCAGTCGTTCGTGCACAATATTTTTCCGGCTGCAGCGATGTCGGAGATTTGATGTTTCTCCGTATTCCTGATATTAACGGTGCACTCGTGAAATGGTAGTACGAAAAAATCCCCCACTTCATCGCTACCTTGGAGATGCTGAGTCCCATCTATCGTGCGCCGACCAAACACCACGTTCATATTTGCTTAAATCTTGATAACCTGCCATTGTAGCAGCAGTAACCTATCTAATAACTGCGCCCGACGCTTGTTGTTTTATATAGGCGTTTCTCACTGCAGAACCGTATTCTGCCTGTTTACATATCTCTGTAATTGAATTAGCTTACCTATACCAGTTTCTTTGGTGCTTCAGTGTACGTTGACATCCAACCATTTTTTGTAGATGTGTCACTTAAATATATGTGAGGTGATTTCTCGATACGAACAGAAAAATGGAGCAGATCCTCTCAGGAAGCGACCTTCTGATCGAGACCAGAAAAGCTAGAGACAAATGTCGACTGGATCACTTCGCAGGAGAGTCTAGAATTCTCATACGACATATAACGTTTCTCCTTTGCCGACTAGTTGTTCAGAAAAACCATACATTCAGTGCTGGGCTCGAATAATGTGGCCTTGGCCTCTAGCCACATGAGTTGTACTGAAACTTCACTATGGCAACTTGCGCTCGAAGGAAGAAATGTCCTCGTGCTCCAAAACTTATGCTGATAAGTGATAACGTTATGTCCGCTCACTTAACACCGTGTTGAGTGACCTTTATTCTGTGTGGCATGGATTCTAGAACTCCTTGGGATGTGGCACCAGTGTCTAGGCGCTGGTCACGTGATTCGCGTTAGTTATCGGCCCATGGTTTGTGGGAACGGAACTGTCGACAGATAGCGTGCCAGATTTCTTCCATCAGGTAAATACTGGGCGAATTTGGTTGCCAAGACATCAACGTTGAGTTAACTATCATCCTCCTCAAACAATTTTTCCACTATTCTGGCCTCGTGAGACGGATAGTTATCCTGCTGCAACATGCCATCGCAGTGGGAAGACATCAGCTTGGCGAGATGGAAGTGGTACACAGTAATATTTACGTAATCCACAGTTGTCATGACACCTTCGATTACTTCCACAAGTCCCATAGGATCCTCGTGAATATCCCACATAGCACAATAATGCCCGCAGTAAAGTGCACGTCTCGGGCAGTATTCAGCGCGGATGAATGCATATCCGCACACGAGCATCGGCCTGATGTAAGAAGAAACGTGTTTCATCCGACCACAGGACACGTTTCCATTGATCTACTGTCTGTTCTCAGTGAACCTGTGTCCACTGCTATCTTAATTGGCGTTGTCATTGGGTCACCATAGGAACACGTAAGGGTCGTCTGCTGCCAAGTTCGGCAGTGTCCGCAGAACGGTGTGCTGCGAAACACTTGCACCTTCACCAGCACTATACTCTCTCGTCAGATACGCCGCTTGTTATGCTTTGCAGAGCGGGAAAAACCTCCTACCTCTACGTTCTGTGATGCGTCGATATCCAACACCTTGTCGCTGACTCGTGGTGTCAGTGTCATGGAACAACTTTAAACAAATGTTGACGACAGGGCACCCGAACTGCCTACCAGTTACGCCGTTTCCGAAATGCCTGTTCCCATGCGCCCTGCCATAACAGTCTGACTTTGAAACTTCATGGCAGACTAAAACTGTACGCCGGACCGACTACCGGTCCCGCACAAAGTTTTACCCTGACAGGAAGTTTCAATTCAGAACGCACTCCACTGCAGAGTAAAAATTCATTCGGGAACTTGCCTTTTATCAAAATAGTTTATGTCAGCAGATGTACCAATTCCCTGTCAGGTGGCATCCAGCCCGCTGCCGGCAGTGTTCATAATTTTTCGACTTATAATTGCAAGCTATAACAGGAAAACAACCAGCGACAGACGAGGGACAAAATATAATTTTTTCTCGGGAAATTTGTTACCAAGTTCGTACACGACCTACATATCTGATGAGCTGACAGCATTACCGATGAGTCACTAAATTCAATTTAAAAAAATGGTTAAAATGGCTCTGAGCACTATGGGACTTAACTGCTGAGGTCATCAGTCCCCTAGAACTTAGAACTACTTAAACCTAACTAACCGAAGGACATCACACACATCCATGCCCGAGGCAGGATTCGAACCTGCGACCGTAGCGGTCGCGCAGTTTCAGACTGTAGCGCCTAGAACCGCTCGGCCACTCCGGCGTGCAATTCATTTCACAAGGCAGTCTTGAATACTAAAGCATCCCCTTACTATCTTCCATAGGAACTAATTTTTACGTGTCTTCAAAGCATATTTTTTAGCATATCAGCACAGAGGTATATAATGAGATATTGTATAGTAATTCGTTTTCGTGTATTGCCTAGTAAATAGCTGCTTGAAACGAGTGTTTTAGTAGCATAGTGATTAGTGCAGTTAACTTACACCTGAAGGATGTTCCCCGAGTTGCCGCTAATTCCGCCAATTACTGTGGGACCTAGTTAGTACTGCCGGTGGCCCTCTCACCCTGCGGAAGTTAGTTAGCGGCTGTTTAGATCAAGCAGCACTCGACGAGGCAGTTAGGGGTTCACAGTATCGACTCCTATTCCAGGTGCGCTGGCACGAGACAAGAAGTGACCACTGGGTAGTGCGCCACTGTTTGTCTAAAGAAACTGCCGTTTCTCAGTTACTAGAAGTCACTGAGAAATATTTTCTGCTGCTGTTAATCTTTTCTACTGCTTTTTTCCCCAGTTGCTTACGAGCGTGTTACTGAGACTGCTCTATTTGTGTGAATAGATGAATAAACAGCGTCTGTTAACAGTGATTGGCTACAGTTTGATTCTTTGCAACAATCAGCTCATAAAAACTTTCTTATTGGCACATAGAAGCAGTGTCCTGATATGGCAACTAGGACGTTTTAATGAAGTGTTTACTTTCTAATTTGTCTCGTAATTTTTCGTGGTGATACCCCAAAACAGAAAAATGAAGAGGCCTGAGAAAACAGGACAACAGCAGTTACGTATCTGAACAGGACACTTACACGAACTTATAGTTGTTTCCATGAAAGATTGGGGTACGTCACCTAAACCTTTTTTATTTATTTGCTCTGTTTTTATTTTTTTATGATGTCCCACCCGCTATTTTTATTGTTTTTCGCTGATTACAATCTCTTTCAAAGCCAGAACACTTGAACCATTATCACATAATGCCAAAATGGGTGTATCACACATCCACAAGTACATCTTGTAACAGCTATAAGGCAGCACAGATCAGTCACAAGGTGGGGCTACTGACACATTTACATTTAAATAAAATCTTTCCTCGATTACACTAACCATCTACGACCCCTGCCGCGACCATTATAGAAACCGTACACCAGAATATCATATGTAAAGTTACTTCAACGGAAAATGCTTTGTTGACCGCTCGGGAAGAGCGCGGAATGCATTTTCATGTCTGCGCAGTACTTTTAAACGAGTTATACGCAGCCCGTAAACGCGTCACGTGTCGCGTTTCATAGTCCGCTGTCCGAGGCATCAGACGCGGCTCGCACGGCCCTAAAAGATAAAAATTAAAGTAAAAAAAATGACAACTGGCCACCACGAGCTGCTACCACATTCCTCGATTTAATTTTCAGTGGCAGCGGCGGCACGGAAACACGCAATATTTGGCGGGATTACTTCTGGCAACCGCCGAGTTAAACGGCAGTTAGGCCTGCGCGTACATCAAAACTTTGGCGGACGCTGCCGCAGCCGCTGTCGCTGCACCGAAAATCTCTCCTCGGTGACGTTTCATTACTCGCCACGCACGGTGTGTGTGTGTGTGTGTGTGTGTGTGTGTGTGTGTGTGTGTGCGTGCGTGCGTGTGCGTGCGTACCAGCTGCGGGCTCAAGTCAGGCCATCTCCAAATCCCACGCCGCTGGCTACATCGCACTGCGTTCATTAATTTTGCCGTCTCGGACCGAGTGGCTTCGGGTCTCGCCCACAGCACGTCTGTCCACGAGCGTTCTAGAAGACGCGTACGCCATTCACTTTCCGCGACTCCGCGTCGTATTCTGAATGTCGAGAGGACTGCTCACGAAGCTAGGGAAGAATATGTCGAGGCGTGTGCACACGATGGCTTCTTCACTATCATAAATACACGCGGTTCCTTCGTACACCTTTAGCACCTAAAACCGTGATCTTCATCCTCATCATGGTAATTAATGGCACATTAAAAAATCAACATTTCATTCATCTTTGTCTCTCTCTTGAGGAAGAGATGGGTGATGTAACAAACGATTATTTCTGAGTAGTCTAGAAGACATGTATAAGTGTAAAAGGTCGCGGAAGGTCATTAGTTGAGAAGGAAGTGAGACAGGATTGTGGCGCATACTCGAAGTTTTCAGTGTGTACATTCAGCATGCAGTAAAGGGAACCATTGAGAAATTTGGAATCGGAATTAAAATTCTGGGGAAAGAAACAAAAATTTCGTTTGGTGACGACATTGTAATTCTCTCAGAAATTGCAAAGGACTTGGAAGACTAGTTAAAGGGATCAGATGTCTTGAAAATTGGTTGCAAGATGAATTTATCAAAGTAAAATAAGGTTAATGGAATGTAGTAGAATTAAAGCAGAGGATGCTCAGGGATTTATATTAGTAAGTGAAACAGTAAGAGTTCTAAAAGTCTTTGGCTTCTTGGGGAGCAGAATAAGTGACGAGGGCAAAAGAAAAGATTACACACAGATGTCCAAAGTGTATTAGTGATGCTCCACATTTCAAAAATATTTAAAGAAATTCATATTTATGCACCTCCAGGACCTAATAGTGAAACAAATATTTATGTGTATTACTTTCAGTCGAAACTAATAACATCAGGTGACGTAAAATATGCTCTTTACCTCTCCAAGCGATCCAGAACTATGCTCTCTCTCTCTCTCTCTCTCTCTCTCTCTCTCACACACACACACACACACACACACACGCACACACACACACACACACACAATGACTTTTCTGTGTGTACGGAAAATCTAAATAAATGGCTTACTGACAATTCTGAAAAAATACAAAGGTGTTGTATCATTCTGCATGTGAACCATTATTTACATAGATATTACTACTTTTCTTAGCTCACAAACGAGAGGTCAGAAGAAGATGAAACTAAACAATATTCATGTGTAAAATATTTACATCGCACAGATTTCCTGAACTGCTTAATATGAAGAGGCATGTTATCGCATAATGCACGATTACTGTTAGTAGTGAATTAACCGAAAATGAGTCATAACTCTGAATCATCGTACTTCCTCTGCGTCTGACGGGTAAACTCAAGTGATGAATGTAGCATTACTTTTCCATATATGTATTCGTAGCATATTGTTGGTACCAACCACGAAGTATTCCGTGCGGCCTCTAGTTCTAAATTCCGCACTCGGCTGCGTGCTCTGCTGAGAGGCGGTTTCCGAAGGCCATTCCTACACTATGTGGTCAAAAGTATCCGGACACCTGACTGAAAATGACTTAAAAGTGTCTCCTGAACGACCGTTCAGCGAACATTATTGCGTACTGGTCTCTGCAGCAGGCGCCCGGTTAATGCACCCACGCTGGCTGTGGTTTATCGATGAATGCTGGAGTTCATGCGCCAATACCGCAAGTGGACATCCACCGAGTGGCGACAGATAGGCTTTTCAGATGAATTACGTTTTATGCTCCATCGGACGTTTGAAAGCAAACACCCTGCGACTAATCGTCGCAAGTGTCCAGGCCACACGAGGGAGCGTTACGTTCTTTGGAATGTTTTCCTGGTATTCCCTGGCTGATCCCGTCATTCTGGAAGACACAATGGATCACCACGAGTTTGCATCTGTCCTTTGGAACCCCAACCTACGTGCAATCTGTTTTTCCTCAGCACGGTGGTATCTACCAACAGGACAACACAACGCGTCACATAATTCGTAGTGTACGTGCGTGGTTCTAAGAGTCCGACGATGAGTTTACCGTATTTCCCTGACCACCGAATTCTCCGGATTCAATACGAGTCGAGAATCTGTGGGACCACCTCCATCGAGCTGTTCGCGCCATGGATCCTCAGATGAGAAACGGAGCGCATCTGGCCACGGCACTGGAATCGGAATGGCCCCATATCGCAATGGGTAGCTTCCAGAACCTGAGTCGGAATGGCCCCATATCGCAATGGGTAGCTTCCAGAACCTCAATGACACTCGTCCACCACTTCTCGCGGCGGTTCGCATTGCAAAAGGTGGTTAGTCAGGCTTTTGGCAGGTGGTCACATTAATGGGACTAGACAATGTATGTTCGGAGAATTATGCTTAATTACGCTGCCACTGTAATGCATATGTGCTTTCCCTTCACGTGTTTAAGCCAAGTATTGTGCACATTTATGCGATAGGGAATGCTCAGTAGCAGCAAGGAGCATTAGTGATGAAATCATAGGAGGCAATGTTGTGCATCGTTAGTAGGGACAAGATCCGACTATTTGGGAGTAGGATCTTACAATCTGAGATAGTGTTCCGAGACAAACTTCAGTCACAATGTCTGCAAACGTGACGTCAGATCCGCCTAGCAACAGCGATCTGAACGCCCATTGGCTTAAGGTTTGGATATGTATGTATGTAGGAAACGAGAGAAGTGTCCTTATTGGCTGAGGGAGACGTGACGTCAGATCCGCCTAGCAACAGCGATCTAAACGCCCATTGGCTTAAGGTTTGGATATGTATGTATGTAGGAAACGAGAGAAGTGTCCTTATTGGCTGAGGGAGACGTGACGTCAGATCCGCCTAGCAACAGCGATCTGAACGCCCATTGGCTTAAGGTTTGGATATGTATGTATGTAGGAAACGAGAGAAGTGTCCTTATTGGCTGAGGGAGAAAGCGGGGGTCTTCTTGTGCTTCGGGAAGACAGGGCGAGTTAGTAGCGAGGAGCCAAGCAAAACGCGCGGTCGAGTAACCCGGGGTGGCTCTAAAAGAACGGTCGCGAGTGTATATTTCAGATGTTAAACAAGATATAAAGTGAAGTTATTAGTTATGAGAACGCCACGTGTTGTGGGCATTGTCTATCATTATGTAAAAGTCAGAAAACTGTGTTAATGTGTGTAAAGGGTCGAACATAACGGCGTAGTCCACAGCCGCCATATTGCGAATGCTGATTCTGTGACGTGTGTGACAAAGCAATTTCTGTATTGAAACAAGTATAGTTCAAACGTTGTTGACAATTAACAACGGGCATCTCTAAACACTCCGTTCCAGCAGGACCACCACCTACATGGAACCTGGCGACTGAGCACTACTACTGTACTGTACTGTACCGAAGCAGCAAGACACCAGATTAGTGATACCGCCCAGAGAAGTACTTCCTTCTCGCTACAATGCCAATGGGGGTGTTGTGCCACCAACGTTTATCTTATGTGGGGATCGTAAAATTAAGAAAGATTTGCTCGCGCAAAGAGGCATACAGACAGTCATTTCTTCCTCGCTAATATACAACAGGTATAGAAAAGATAATAATTTTGGCACGATATGCTCCCCGCCATGCACTGTAAAGCGGCTGTCGGAGTACGTACACTGATAAATCAAAACATCACGAGTACTGCCCAGCACCAAACAATGCCGTCTCGTGCCGTTGCGGGCACGTAACGCGGTAAGGAAACTATATAAGCACAGCTGAGGCGAGTGTGGAATCTTACCGAATGCAAAATGGGAAAATCCACTAGGGACTATGACAAAGAGCACATTGTAACGGCCCGGCGACTCGGAACGAGCTTCTCGGTGCTGGCGAAACAGTTGGTGTTCTACCGTCTTGAACATCTAAGGAAGGTAACTGAAGGACGGCGAAACTATGTGTGGGCGACAAGGAGTTGGACTTCCGCGCCTGACCGCAGAACGTGGAATTCGCTCTGTAAAACAGGATAGGCGGCATATCTGATGACAGGTTCCAGCGCTGGTGCAGCACAACTGTTTCGCAGCACATCGCCCAGCGCACATGGTTAAACATGGAGCTCCGCAAGCAGACGATCCTTACATGTTACAGTGTCAATCCAAGCGCGTCGTCAGTTAAGATTCTAGTGGGCACGAGGTTTCAAGATTGGGTCGCGAATCAAAGGAAACTCGTCGCCTGGTCGGATGAATGATGTTTCTTGTTATACAAGGTCGATGGCCTTCATCCAGGCGAACTGCTGCTAGAGACATCCATCGCGTCACAAGTGCTGGGTCTTGGCGGGGACAGTATTATGCTGTGCGGACATTGATATGGGTTTCCATGGGACCTGTAGAAGTAATCGAAGGCAGCAGGACAGTTATGGAGTAGACGAGCATTACGAAATAATTCGGGGATGAGCGGCCGGATGTCAATGCCCGACGGGCACAATATTTCGGCAACCGGTTACGTTGCTATCACAGCAGATGCGTTGACGAAGTGATTGCGTAGGAGCTGACGCAGGACTTGTTTCCCTCCCCTCCTCCCATCTGCTTGGCGTGTTCTGTGCACGATCGGCGACCAAGTGCGGGCTGCATCCAGGAACCCCCCCCCCCCCTCCCAATCCTCCCGCCAAATCGCTTCGTCTGAGATTCGCACCGAAGGACGCGTGGCGCCTGCGTCTCCACTGTTGCTCTGCTTGCCCTCGAAGCTAGCTCGTCGTAGGATATCTGCTTTTCTCAATCAAACTCAATGCAGGTTCCCACGCCTTACTGAGGGTGTAGCCAGTATCACGAATGATCAGCTGTTCCCTTACTCCAACCTCGACAGATTCTTTAATGATACAACCCCAGAAGCTATACGTCTGTGTCGTAACCCTAGTTTGGTAGTAATCTACACTCCTGGAAATGGAAAAAAGAACACATTGACACCGGTGTGTCAGATCCACCATACTTGCTCCGGACACCGCGAGAGGGCTGTACAAGCAATGATCACACGCACGGCACAGCGGACACACCAGGAACCGCGGTGTTGGCCGTCGAATGGCGCTAGCTGCGCAGCATTTGTGCACCGCCGCCGTCAGTGTCAGCCAGTTTGCCGTGGCATGCGGAGCTCCATCGCAGTCTTTAACACTGGTAGCATGCCGCGACAGCGTGGACGTGAACCGTATGTGCAGTTGACGGACTTTGAGCGAGGGCGTATAGTGGGCATGCGGGAGGCCGGGTGGACGTACCGCCGAATTGCTCAACACGTGGGGCGTGAGGTCTCCACAGTACATCGATGTTGTCGCCAGTGGTCGGCGGAAGGTGCACGTGCCCGTCGACCTGGGACCGGACCGCAGCGACGCACGGATGCACGCCAAGACCGTAGGATCCTACGCAGTGCCGTAGGGGACCGCACCACCATTTCCCAGCAAATTAGGGACACTGTTGCTCCTGGGGTATCGGCGAGGACCATTCGCAACCGTCTCCATGAAGCTGGGCTACGGTCCCGCACACCGTTAGGCCGTCTTCCGCTCACGCCCCAACATCGTGCAGCCCGCCTCCAGTGGTGTCGCGACAGGCGTGAATGGAGGGACGAATGGAGACGTGTCGTCTTCAGCGATGAGAGTCGCTTCTGCCTTGGTGCCAATGATGGTCGTATGCGTGTTTGGCGCCGTGCAGGTGAGCGCCACAATCAGAACTGCATACGACCGAGGCACACAGGGCCAACACCCGGCATCATGGTGTGGGGAGCGATCTCCTACACTGGCCGTACATCACTGGTGATCGTCGAGGGGACACTGAATAGTCCACGGTACATCCAAACCGTCATCGAACCCATCGTTCTACCATTCCTAGACCGGCAAGGGAACTTGCTGTTCCAACAGGACAATGCACGTCCGCATGTATCTCGTGCCACCCAACGTGCTCTAGAAGGTGTAAGTCAACTACCCTGGCCAGCAAGATCTCCGGATCTGTCCCCCATTGAGCATGTTTGGGACTGGATGAAGCGTCGTCTCACGCGGTCTGCACGTCCAGCACGAACGCTGGTCCAACTGAGGCGCCAGGTGGAAATGGCATGGTAAGCCGTTCCACAGGACTACATCCAGCATCTCTACGATCGTCTCCATGGGAGAATAGCAGCCTGCATTGCTGCGAAAGGTGGATATACACTGTACTAGTGCCGACATTGTGCATGCTCTGTTGCCTGTGTCTATGTGCCTGTGGTTCTGTCAGTGTGATCATGTGATGTATCTGACCCCAGGAATGTGTCAATAAAGTTTCCCCTTCCTGGGACAATGAATTCACGGTGTTCTTATTTCAATTTCCAGGAGTGTATTCCGTGTAATTCCGATAAACAATGTTCCGCCACTGCCGACTTATTGGGCTGCTGCAGTCTGGTGTGACGTTGGTGTTCTCGGCAACGATCTTCGGCAGCACGCACTGTTTGACATATGCACGTCAAGCCACTTTGGCTGGGGATCTGATAGACTCCGGATTTCCATCCGTAGTCCTACGTCGTTCTTGTCACTACGAAGACGTGCCCCTTTTTAGACAGTGGTGGAAGACAGTCTTCACTTGGCGTTGCCGAAGAATTCGTCCAGCCTTTTCGGATAACGCGCCGCAAAATGGAATAAATGCAATCGTCGTATCCTCCTGTTTCCTCTTTTATTTCCGCTGATTATACAGCCAGTGTAGGACGCAGAGCTCTCTGAATTTGTTACCCAGTGTAGCCGTTTTTCCCGAACACCGTACTTGGCTCTCATTGTAGGAGTGAATGCGAGCCGTGTGTGGTAATCATTTGAGCAGGCCATTCCTCTGTGCCGGGTGATAGCACCTGTCCGCATGTAAGGATTGGTCGATGTGCGTCTTCTTTCGGTACACGCTGTGGCCCACGTGCCGGCTGGTTTTCTTTCTACAAGGACATCCAGAAAGGTGGGAACTCCGTCGACTTCAACTTCCATGCTGAAACTGGTGTTTGGAATTGAGATGTATGAGGAAATCATTAAACTTGTCTCTTCCATGTGTCCATATGACGAAGGTGTCGTCGAAAAACCAGAAGAAACAAGCGAACTCCCATTGGGCTGTTTCCAGCCTTCCTCATCGAAATGTTCCATATACTTGTTGGCGACAACTGGTAAAAGTGGATACCCCATTGCTACTCCTTCTGTCTACTCGTAGTAACTACCGCCAAAAGAAAGTTTGTCGACGTCAAAAACATTACTAAAAAGGTTGGTCATCTCTGTGTGTCAGATTTCTGGCTAATAAGCTACAAAGATTTTTGTACAGGCATTCCGATGAAAAGAGAGACGACGTTGAAACTCACAGTGATATATGATACTCTCAGCCTAAAATTAATGCCTCTGTCAGTATCCGGTCCGCAGCTCGTGGTCGTGCGGTAGCGTTCTCGCTTCCCACGCCCGGGTTCCCGGGTTCGATTCCCGGCGGGGTCAGGGATTTTCTCTGCCTCGTGATGGCTGGGTGTTGTGTGATGTCCTTAGGTTAGTTAGGTTTAAGTAGTTCTAAGTTCTAGGGGACTGATGACCATAGATGTTAAGTCCCATAGTGCTCAGAGCCATTTGAACCATTTTTTGTCAGTATCCATGAATTTGCGAATATGATGTGGACATTTTCCGACCTAGGGGCTAAGCATATCCTTCAGGTGTTCAGCGAGTACTCTGAGGTCGCAGTGTTGCTAACAATGAGGCGTAAAGGCTTCTCATCTTTATCATCCTTCGGAAGTGCATAAAGTCTCGGTGGGCCAATTGCTCTGTGTCGTAGCTTATGAACAACTTCGAATGAAAGCCGAATTCTTTGAAAAGCGCCATGGTCTTCCTCTTTTCATCCTTGGTAAAATCAGTATCGCCTTCCGATATGCACTGTATTCTAGTAGTCGCCAAATCTTCTCAGTGTAACCCTGGTGGAACAGGATCACAGTTGCGTTGCCACTGTCGGCTGGTAAGAGCATGATATCAAGTTACCTTCCATTTAGAATGTGGAATGCACTCAACGACTGTGATATGACTTTCAAAATAATGGAGCACAGCAATCAGTCGTCCTTTCGTTTCAGTGTTTATTAAAGCAAACCTAGATTTCATAGTTTCATTACGTGTCCTAGTAGGTCAGTCCCACAGTTCATTAAAGATTACTCAGAGTGGTTTCATCAAGAGTAATCTTGAATGAACTGTGACAGAGCCGGGAACAACAGGGGACTGACCTACTAGGACATGAATTGAAACTATGAAATAGTGCATTGATAATCGCTAGGCACTAGCCGAAATCTAGATTTGCTTCAATAAGAGGAGCGTTTGAAAAGTCCGTGCAAAGTCCGAGAGATGGCACCATCGGCGCGTATCGAGGTCATGTTTAGTTAGTAGCAACTTTGGAAAGAACGCACACCAAATTTCAGCCATATTGGTCTATTTCTTTGTGTTTGGCATTCGTGTGAATCAAGGAAGTTGAGTGATTGTCAGAAAATGGACGAAAAGGAATTTCGTGTGGTGATTAAACATTACTTTATGAAAGGCAAAGCTCCTCAGGAGACTAAATATAAGCCTGATAAACATTACGGTGACTCTGCACCTTCGATTAGAACAGTTTATAAGTGGTTTCAAAATTTTCGGAGGGGCCATATGGGCACAAGTGATGCTGAACGTTCTGGACGCCATGTGGATGTTACGATTCCAGAAATCATTGATAAAATCCATGATATGGTGATGCATGACATAAGAGCTAAGGTGCGTGAGATTGCTAATGCTGTGGGCATCTCGAGTGAACGGGTACATAATATTTTGCATAAATATTTGAACATGTGAAAGCTATCCACAAGATGGGTTCCGCGATTGCTCACGCTTGACCAAAAACGGAATCGTGTGAAGTGTTTCAAGGATGGTTTGCAGCTGTTCAGGAAGAATCCGCAGGACTTTAAGCAACGTTTCGTCACTGTGGATGAAACATGGATACATTACTACACTCCTGAGATCAAACAACAATCTAAACAATCGGTAACCAAGGGAGAATCTGCATCAAAAAAGGCGAGGACCATTCCTTCGGCCGGAAAGGTTATGGCGAGTGTCTTTTGGGATTCGCAAGGGTTAATCCTCATCGACTATCTACAAAAGGGTACAACTATTACTGGTGCATATTATTCATGGTTATTGGACCATTTGAAAAGCGAATTGCTAGAAAAACGCCGGATGTTGGACCGCAAAAACGTCCTTTTCCACCACGGCAATGCACCAGCACACACCTCAGCAGTTGTGGTCGCAAAATTAATGGAAATAGGATTCCAACTCGTTTCACATCCCCCCCCCCCCTATTCTCCAGACTTGGCACCCTCGGGCTACTATTTGTTTTTCAATTTGAAGAAATGGATGGCGGGACAAAGATTTTATGCAAACGAGGAGGTAATTGGAGAAACTAATAGCTATTTTGCAGACTTGGACAATTCCTATTATTCGGAAGGGATCAACAAATTAGAACAGCGTTGGACGAAGTGTATAAGTCTAAAAGGAGACTATGTCGAAAAATAAAAAAGTTTTACCCCGTATACGTAAGTAGTTTTTATTTTTGCACGGACTTTTCAAACGGCTCTGGTAGAGTCTGAAATGAAAGAACGACTGACTGCTGTGCTTCATCGTTTTGAAAGGGCATGATACCTGAAGCTTCTCTTAGTTGTCGCACGGCCGCCCTCCGCCTGCTAGAGATGTTTGATTTGATATGTTTAATTCGCGTGAGAGCGTGAAAGATTCCGCGGCGTGAACATTATTGCGGACAATTGCGTCATTTCTTGCTTTGCATCTTCCCCTAGGGCGATATCTCAGCATTGTAGCTGCCCGTGCCACAAGGTCAGAATGTGCTACAGTAACTCACGTTAATGTTTTAGCCATCAACTTAGCCCGACCTATACTAGATAGAACACATCTGGGACGCTACCGCTCACCAGCTCCACGCCCATAAACCATCTGCCAGTAATTTACGGGAATTGCGTGGCCTGTGCATAGACATTTGGTGCGATATATCCAAGGGAAACCTACAAAGTACTTGTCGAATCCATGTCACGCAGAAGTGCTGCTACACTGTATTGCCAACGTGGGCACCTGGTCATAATGTTTTAACTTCTACATCTACATGATTATTCTGCAATTCACATTTAAGTTCTTGGCAGAGGGTTCATCGAACCACAATCATACTATCTCTCTACCATTCCACTCCCGAACAGCGCGCGGAAAAAACGAACACCTAAACCTTTCTGTTCGAGCTCTGATTTCTCTTATTTTATTTTGATGATCATTCCTACCTATGCAGGTAGGGCTCAACAAAATATTTTCGCATTCGAAAGAGAAAGTTGGTGACTGAAATTTCGTAAATAGATATCGCCGCGACGGAAAACGTCCTTGCTTTAATGACTTGCATCCCAACTCGCTTATCATATCTGCCACATTCTCTCCACTATTACGTGATAATACAAAACGAGCTGCCCTTTTTTGCAGCCTTTCGATGTCCTCCGTCAATCCCACCTGGTGAGGATCCCACACCGCGCAGCAATATTCTAACAGAGGACGAACGAGTGTCGTGTAAGCTGTCTCTTTAGTGGACTTGTTGCATCTTCTAAGTGTCCTGCCAGTGAAACGCAACCTTTGGCTCGCCTTCCCCACAATATTATCTATGTGGTCTTTCCAACTCAAGTTGTTCGTAATTTTAACACCCAGGTACTTAGTTGAATTGACAGCCTTGAGAATTTTAGTATTTATCGAGTAATCGAACTCCAACGGATTTCTTTTGGAACTCATGTGGATCACCTCACACTTTTCGTTATTTAGCGTCAACTGCCACCTGCCACCTGCCACACCATACAGCAATCTTTTCTAAATCGCTTTGCAACTGATAAGTACTGCGACCTTCCTGACAGGAAATCACGAATCCAGTCGCACAACTGAGACGATACCCCATAGGCCCGCAGCTTGATTACAAGTCGCTTGTGAGGCACGGTGTCAAAAGCTTTTCGGAAATCCAGAAATACGGAATCAACTTGAGATCCCCTGTCGATAGCGGCCATTACTTCGTGCGAATAAAGTGATAGCTGCGTTGCACAAGAACGATGTTTTCTAAAACCATGCTGATTACGTATCAATAGATCGTTCCCTTCGAGGTGATTCATAATGTTTGAATACAGTATATGCTCCAAAACTCTACTGCAAACCGACGTCAATGATATAGGTCTGTAGTTCGATGGATTACTCCTACTACCCTTCTTAAACACTGGTGTGACCTGCGCAATTTTCCAATCTGCAGGTACAGATCTATCGGTGAGCGAGCGGTTGTATATGATTGCTAAGTAGGGAGCTACTGTATCAACGTAATCTGAAAGGAACCTAATCGGTATACAATCTGGACCTGAAGACTTGCCCGTATCAAGCGATTTGAGTTGCTTCGCAACCCCTAAGGTATCTACATCTAAGAAACTCATGCTAGCAGCTGTTCGTGTTTCAAATTCTGGAATATTCCATTCGTCTTCCCTGGTGAAGGTGTTTCGGAAAACTGCGTCAGTATAAGTAGTTGTAGATGTGATGAAACAATCGGGCGACGAAATATACCGCTTCCTAACTCTCATTGTCACCATCAGTGCTGGTTGTAGTGACGCTGGCCCACATGTGGCCCGCGAACAGAGAGCAGCGCTGCACCGCAGCGGCCCTTGCTTTTTATGGGAGTGGCCGCCTTATCTGGGGCTCTGCGCCGTTACCAGCAGCACGCCGTTGCTTTTCCTGCGGGCTAACTGGACACCGCGGGGCAGTTGTTGCTTGTTAGGGCCGCACTTCTGCCCTCCTGCTGTACCCCACCTCCACATCCACACGAGCAGCTGCACACAAAATACACTTCCTTTCTCCACAGTACTCTTTCTCTCGAACAAGGTTCCTTTTCACTCTTCTCCACCCTGCGTCGTTCGCTCTGCGAAAACCTTGCACAGAATTCCGAGTAACAAGTTCACAAATAACAACTGAACAGCGCCTATGTCCGTGAATATGAGAAAGAAAGACTGCTGGATCGAGCATCGAATTTTTGTGTAAACGAATACAAGGCGTGTGGTAGTTACCTCACCCTTTCCTTCTCCCCTCAGAGTCGATATCCGCCCGAGGTTAATTAGTAGGTGAAGGCTAATTGATACAGCGACCGACTGCCTTAAGGCTAGTTGAAATGAATAAGAGATGGTTCCCAGGTTAAATAGTATTCACAGAAGAGCTCTAGATCAAAAACATTATTTCGATCCTGTTTGCAGGGTTCAACAGCTATATTGTGACCATGGGTCGATTTCAGAGCTACAAGGTGGGCGGGGTTTCCGGTTATATCGTTATTTTTTCAACGTCAGTTTAACCTGAGTGTTAAAACCGCTCAAAATAATTAAATGGTTCAAATGGCTCCGAGCACTGTGGGACTTAACATCTGGGGTCATCATTCGCCTAGAACTTAGAACTACTTAAACCGAACTAACCTAAGGACCTCACACACATCCATGCCCGAGGCAGGATTCGACCCTCGGACCGTAGCGGTCGCACGGTTCTAGACTGAAGCGCCTGGAACCGCTTATCCACGGCGGTCGGCTCAAAATTATTGGTTTGCGGTTTTTTATTCCTATTGCTTCCTGTAACAAACGTAGAAATTGAAAGGAATTGAAGAATTAAACTCTCTCAGTTTCAAGACACATAGTCAAAATATTAAGTTAAATAGGCAAAAAGAAAACCTTAGTGCGTGACCCGTTAGCTGCTATTTTTGAAAAGTTAAAAATGTCCTGTTGTTCTAATTTTTAAAGACTGTGCCCAAAAATCACGTTCTAATCGGGAATCATACCACTACATCGAGAAAGTTGGAAGAAGAACTGCACGTTTATCGCGAAAAGGGGGAGAGAGTGTCACTGACATGATACAGGAGTTGGGGTACACATCATTAAAACAATGGCGTTTCTTGATGCGGCGAAATATTCTCACGAAATTTCAATCACCGAATGGGAAAATATTTTGTTAATATCAACCTACACAGGGAGAAACGATCATCATAAGAAAATAAGGGAAACCAGAGCTCGTTCGGAAAGATGTAGGTATTCTTTTTTTTCCGGAAAGATGTAGGTATTCTTTTTTTTCCGAGCTGTTCGAGATTCGAATAATGGAGAATTATTGTGAAGGTGGTTTGATGAGCTCTCTGCCAGGCACTTACGTGTAATTTGCAGAGTATCCATGTAAGATGTAGATGTATTTTGGCATTACGAATTGTCTGTGCTAAAGGGTGAAAACCGATTTTCAAATTCAAATGGCTCTGAGCACTATGGGACCTAACATCTGATGTCATCAGTCCCATAGAACTTAGAACTACTTAAACCTAACCAACCTAAAGACATCACACACATCCATGCTGGAGACAGGATTCGAACCTGCGACCGTAGCGGTCGCGAGGTTCCAGACTGAAGCGCCTAGAACCACTCGGACACTTCGGCCGAAAAACCTATTTTGAAGAACAATATTTTTCATGTTAATTTGCCCGTTTTCAGAGGCTGAAAGTAGATAAAGGCATATTAAGTGGATACAGGCAACAGATCAGATACTTTCTTCTATTTTTATTATAAAATATGAATGAATTATTAAGTTTTAAGTTTTCTCCCTACATGATGTCACAAGTTTGTTGTGGGTCCTCCCATTCTTAATCGTTTAAAGTAAATGGGGCATTGTAGTTCATTTCTACTTCCAGACTAGAGATGGTATTCTGTAATACAACTAACGTCTGACGACAACAGCAAGGAACTACGATATATACCAGATGGGGCAAGTTTCGCACAGTGCATGTACACGTGCACGATGCTGCATGGTGCATGACGCCATGCTACATGGTAACAGGTACGCTATATTGTGTCAGGGGCGTTGTACCAAATTTTATGTTATGTGTTTGTTGATCATTTATGTCGACATTGTTATTAAAATAGACTGATCTCTTCTCCCATTTCTATAATAAGGCGTTATTGCGAAGTAATGGAAATTTTTGGAATGAAAATTACTGGTTTTGTAAAAGAAGATTTATCGAAAAACCAAAAATTGTAGCACTGCTGCGGTGGCTAATTGATATTTCGTTTCTTTCACCCGGCTATTAGCAAAATAATAAACAAGCTCCTGTTATAATCGAGGCCAAACGAATACCGAAAAACATGGGAATGGCTTTTAACTGGTAGGTTTTTCCCATCCTCACGGCGTGGCCACGGGCGGCGCTGCTATTGACGGCGGCTGGCCAGCTGGTATTGAGTGGCAGTCACGGGACCCTCGCTGGGCTGGTCGTGGTCGTGACGGCTATTCAGACGGCACCATTAGTGGCCGCAGATTAACGCCTGCCCACAGGTGTCACACGCTAGCCGCCCCGGAGAGACCGCTGCCCGCACAGAACCGCATTCCGTGGCAGGAGCGCCTGACACACACCGCACGCACTTCCAATCACCGGACAGCTTTGCTCTCTGGCGCACACTGACGCCTGCTAATTCGAAACGTCTGATGTTAGTACCGTTCTTCCACGCTGCTTATTCAATATAACAGCCAGAATTTCACCTTCACAAATTATCCGTAATTCACGGATTCCCATCACAAGATTATTGACCCAATTACCTACCGTCCACTAAATTAACCGACTATTTAAATCATTTTATAGTGAAAACAGGGAGGGAAGGATGCAGAAAATTCATTCGAAATTTCTAAAATCGGTGGAGGAAGCTGCAACTAAACCATTTTAAACACACTGAAGCGCGAAAGAAACTGATATAGGCATGCGTATTCAAATACAGTGATATATATCTACATCTGCATGGATACTCTACAAATCACATTTAAGTGCCTGGCGGATGGTTCATCGAACCACCTTCACAATTCTCTATTATTACAATCTCGTATAGCGAACGGAAAGAATGAACACTTATATCTTTCCGAACGAGCTCTTATTTCCCTTATTTTATCGTGGTGATCGTTCCTCCCTTTGTAGGTCGGTGTCTACAAAATATTTTCACATTCGGAGGAGAAAGTTGGTGATTGGGATTTCGTGAGAAGATTCCGCCGCAACGATAAACGCCTTTCTTTTAGCGATTTCCAGCCCAAATCCTGTATCATTTCTGTGACACTCTCTCCCATATTTCGCGATAATACAAAACGTGCTGCCTTTCTTTGAACTTTCTCGATGTACTCCATCAGTCCTATCTCGTAAGGATCCCACACCGCGCAGCAGTATTCTAGAAGAGGACGGACAAACGTAGTGTAGGCAGTCTCCTTAGTAGGTCTGTTACATTTTCTAAGTGTCCTACCAATAAAACGCAGTCTTTGGTTAGCATTACCCGCAACATTTTCTGTGTGTTCCTTCCAATTTAAGTTGTTCGTAATTGTAATACCTAGGTATTTAGTTGAATATACGACTTTTAGATTAGACTGATTTATCGTGCAATCGAAGTTCAACGAGTTCCTTTTCGCACTCATGTGGATAATCTCACACTTTTCGTTATTCAGGGTCAACTGCCACTTTTCGCACCAAATGTCTCTGAGCACTATGGGACTTAACATCTGACGTCATCAGTCCCCTAGAACTTAGAGCTACTTAAACCTAACTAACCTAACGACATCACACACAACCATATCCGAGGCAGGATTCGAACCTGCGACCGTAGCGGTCACGCGGTTCCAGACTTAAGCTCCTAGAACCGCTCGGCCACTCCGGCCGGCATTTTCGCACGATTCAGATATTTTTTCTAAATCGTTTTGCAGTTAGAGGGCCGATGTGGCCGTGCGGTTCTAGGCACTTCAGCCTGGAACAGCGTGACCGCTACGGCCGCAGGTTCGAATCCTGCCTCGGGCACGGATGTGTGTAATGTCCTAAGATTAATTAGGTTTAAGTAGTTCTAAGTTCTAGGGGACTGATGACCACAGATGTTAAGTCCCATAGTGCTCAGATCCATTTGAACCATTTTTTGCAGTTTGTTTTGATCTTCTAATGACTTTATTAGTCGATAAACGACTACGTCATCTGCAAACAACCGAAGACAGCTGCTCAGATTGCTCCCAAATCGTTTATATAGATAAAGAACAGCAAAGAAACCTATAACACTACCTTGCGGTACGCCAGAAATCACTTCTGTTTAACTCGATGACTTTTCCGTCAATTGCTACGAACTGTGACCTCTCTGACAGGAAATCACAAATCCAGTCACATAACCGGGACGATATTCCATAAGCACGCAATTTCAATACAAGCCGTTTGCGTGGTGCAGTGTCAAAAGCCTTCCGGAAATCCAGAAATACGAACTCGATCTGAAATCCCTCCCAATAGCACTCAACACTTCATGCGAATAAAGAGCTAGTTGTGTTTCAGAGGAACGATGTTTTCTAAACAAATGTTGAATGTGTGTCAATAGACCGTTTTCTTCGAGGTAATTCATAATGTTCGAACACAATATATGTTCTAAAATCCTGCTACATATCGGCGTTAACGATATGGGCCTGTAATTTAGTGAATTACTCCTACTATCTTTCCTGAATATTGGTATGACCTGTGCAACTTTCCAGTCTTTGGGTACGGATCTGTCGTCGAGCGAACGGTTTGTATATGATTGTCAAGTATGGAGCTAACGCATCGGCATACTCCGAAAGGAACCTAATTGGTATACAGTCTGGACCAGAAGACTTGCTTTTATTAAACAGGCAGAATACGACACTGTGGTCGGCAACGCATATATAAGACAACAAGTGTCTGACGCAGTTGTTAGATCGGTTACTGCTGCTACAATGGCAGGTTATCAAGATTAAAGTGAGTTTGAACGTGGTACGAGCGATGGGACACAGCATCTCCGAGATAGCGATTGAGTGGGGATTTTCCCATATGACCATTTCACGAGAGTACCGTGAATATCAGGAATCCGGTAAAACATCAAATCTCCGACATAGTTGCGGCCGGAAAAAGATACTGCAAGAATGGGACCAACGACGACTGAAGAGAACAGTTCAACGTGACAGAAGTGCAACCCTTCCGCAAATTGCTGCAGATTTCAGTGCTGGGCCATCAACATGTGTCAGCGTGCGAACCATTGAACGAAAAATCAGAGCCGAAGGCCTACTCGTGTACCCTTGATGACTGCACGGCACCCAGATTTACGCCTCGCCTGTGTCCGCCAGCACCGACATTGGACTGTTGATGACTGGAAACATGTTGCCTGGTCGGACGAGTCTCGCAAATTGTATCGAGCGGATGGATGTGTACGGGTATGGAGAGAAACTCATGAATTCACGGACCCTGCATGTCAGCAGGGTACTGATCAAGCTGGTAATGGCTCTGTAATGGTGTGGGGCGTCTTCAGTTGGAGTGATATGGGAACTCTGATACGTCTAGATACAACTCGGACAGGTGACACGTACGTAACCATTCTGTCTGATGACCTGCGTCCTTTCATGTCCATTGTGGATTCCGACGGACTTGGGCAATTCCAGCGGGAGAATGGGACACCCTACACGCTCAGAATTGCTACAGTTTCTCTCTAGGAACATTCTTCTGAGTTTAAACACTTCCGCTGGCCACCAAATTTCTCAGACATGAACATTATTGAGCATATCTGGGATGCCTTGCAACGTGCTGTTCATAAGAGATCTCCACCCTCTGGTATTCTTACGGATGTATGGACAGCCCTCCAGGAATCATGGTGTCAATTCCGTAGCACTACTTCAGACACCAGTCGAGTGCATGCCACGTCGTGTTGCGGCACTTCTGCGTGCTCGCGGGGGTCTATGCGATTACGCAGGTCTACCAGTTTCTTTGGCTCTTTATTGTATATACGGCTGTCCTGTAAATTTTGCGTCAAAGTTAGAAAGGGTTGTAATAGGAGTCTTGTTCCTACAAACTACAGATAGGAACCCCTGTCAGGAAACGTCATCCAACGACACAGCAAGCGGCAGCAAAACGTGACTTTGAACGCTTATGGACCGTAGGCGGAACTGTTCGCAATATTGTGTGTGTCTCGGGGATGACGACTGACTGTGACAATCGCCATTAGAGAAGATGGAGATAGATTCTGCGTAGACACGCCTTGTCTTCTATTAATGCGGTGTTCTGTGACCTTAGTGTTTAACTGTTTTGGACATGGGTTTCCATTCACAGTTTATTTTTCTCCTGGAAACATCTAAAGTCTCCACCATTTTTAAGTTTGCTGCCTGAGGGGTTGCCTTCTGGCAGGCGCTGGCGCCTATATCGTCGGTGCTCAGCAGCGTCGTTGGTTGACGTTTCTGGACGCGCATTCCTACTCTCAACTTCTTCCTCTACAACCACTCGAAATTAATCGTAACGTTTCTGGGACACCCTGCATGTACATAGTTAAAAAAACGATGTATACAAAATTTTAAGGTGTGTAGAGGAGATAAAAAAACTTTTTTTTTTTTAGTGGCAAAAATGTCACAGGTGCACGTTTCCTAGCTGGGGATCCATGAAGGTTTCAACGCTAGTGCTATTCGGAGAGGGTGTGAAAACTACCGTGTGATGAATATTGTCTTAAAGAGATTGCTGAAAACATCGTTCTTTTACATTAATACACAATATGCGTCTGCGTGCTAATGATTGTGTAACACGCTAAAACCAAACAGATGTCCACGAATGATGGCGGGAACTTCAACCAAACGGGCAACCAGCTCTTCTGGAGAGCTATCGGTGGCTTGTACACCAAACGCTTCATCTGTCCCACCACAAAAACAAATCCACAGGAGATCAGCTAGATTTGTAAAGCAATATTCATCACGCGACCGTTTGGACATGGTCTCTGAGCGTCACTAACATAAAAATCTTGATGGACTCATAGCAGGGTAACGGTGCACCTGTGACTTTTTTATCACATAAAAATATATTTCTTTTTATCCGCTCTAAAGGCTGTAAAATTTTATATACATAGCTTTTTTACATCCCGTATTTAGGATTCAGATTCCCCAAGAGATATGATGCCCGATTCCGACCTATTAGCAAGTCATCGTAATACGATTTGATTATGTTGCGTAGTAGCTCGTCGACTTAAAGGTCCGGCGATGGGCTCGCAGTAATCGAGGCTAAGCGAATGATGGGACTAAATCCAACGTTGGAAGAGTGGATGGATAGAAAACAACCGGACTAGCGCAGTCATATGAGATGTATGGATGGTAACAGGATACCTCAGAAAGTTTTGGGCGGAGGCGGAAAAGGGGTAGACCAAGCAAAGACAGGAACTACAGCTGACACGTGGTACTTGTTCTGAGAAAGAGGCATGGAAATTAGGTTGTGATGGACGACGAGCTATTCGGCGAAACAACCGCTTCAGTATGCAGCCGTTGTACCGTCCTGGTACGTTTGCAAAGTTTAATTAGCCGGTACAATGCTTCATAGTAGAGACTACTTTTCCAGCAAGTCGCATACTGCTCTAAAAGCCAGGCGTTTGGTGCTTAATAAGTGGTTCCTGTGTCATTCATATCGTGGCGCTCTGAAAGATTGCCTTCACTGCCCTATTTCAGCGCCGCATGCAAACACAATATTTCTGTGTCCCATCTTTAACGATGTTCATTTTTCAGATTCCACTCGTGAGTAACAAGTTTCCGTGAGGAAACTGGATAATTCTCTTTACTTCGTTAGTCTCAGTTGCACTGATATAGAATTCAGTTGTAATAGTTACCGGTTCTTCATTCTCGCACCATACACCTAAAAATTACAAGATACATGTCGTATAACAATGTGTACAAACAGTACGTATGTCCATATTACATGTACTCATATGCTTCTAAACATACGTTGCTATTAACCGTAATTATTCACACAAAATGGCGCCAAAAGCCCCAGTACATTACTCAGTGGACAACAAATACCCCCAGTGATATTAGCGTATGCGTCCGTTGCTACTGAATGACAACCAAACTGACAAAATTGTACATATAGTAGCCAACAGGACACCATTTTAGGTGTTGCCGTCACACATACGCACATGCGCAGGTGTCTGCCTATTAGTTTTCTGTGGTGCTTCCTGGCTTTGTATGTTCCATTGGGATGCTACGTTATTTTGTAACAATACTGATATTTTCATTTTGATGCCACGTTATTTTGTAAAACAAAAGTCGTCATTTTATGTAACCTAAATTTGATATTTCTTCACTTTTAAAAATCTTATCAATAAAAATACAGCAAGTAGGTCCAGACCTAAGGCGCCGAGAAGAAAGGGGGGTCGAGAGGCCTCCATCGCCGTTTCAGTTTTCGAGGGAGATAGTCATACGAAAAGAAAAAAAAAGATGTAATTTGAAAATATGGAAGGCAATACGGCAGGCAATTGCGTTGCGTTTGAGTTCTGTGAGATGGCGATTGCTAATGTCGCTGTTCCCAACTTCTCTATAGTTGTGTTTGCATCGGTTTGTGAACGAGTTGACATTGCTTTAATAGTTAGTTTTCATCATTGCACATGTGAGCTATTATTATTTTTTTAAAAAAGATCACGTTAAATACAACGAGGGGCGTGAGAAGATAAGTGGTCCACGAAATGGGAAATAAAAGTACTGACGACATTTTTCAGTGGAAAGGTCATTTTCTGTTTTCATAACATTTAAAAATTATCTATGGAGTTTATAACGTGACTTAACACATTATCTGTATTGCAAACTAGAAGTGGAAAAGTAAACAGGATTAATTGTTATTATATGAGTGGTGAATATGCCGGAAATAAGTCTCGACGAAAGATTACTAGGTGTAGTTTGTTGCTAA
Organism: Schistocerca americana; assembly: GCF_021461395.2. NCBI lineage: Eukaryota > Metazoa > Arthropoda > Insecta > Orthoptera > Acrididae > Schistocerca > Schistocerca americana. The sequence continues at coordinate 629,057,128 of NC_060123.1, read as the reverse complement.
CATTCTACGTTAATGTTTACGTTCATGATTTAGGACTGATATACATTTACTTCTCTGCTTTTCTGTACATTTACGTCTATAATCTACAAATCACAATGAGATGCATGGCAGAGGGTACGTCCCATTCTACGAGTTAGGGTTTCTTTCTGCTCCATTCACGTATGGAGCGCGGAGAGAACGATGGTTTGAATACCTCTGTGCTTGCAATGAATTATTGTAATATAATCCTCACGATCCGTGTGTGAGCGATACGTAGAGGGTTGTAGTGTATCACTAGAGTAATCATTTAAAGCCTGTTCTTGAAACTTTGTTAATAGACTTCTTCCGCATACTTAACGTCTGTCTTCAAGTGTCTTCCCGTTCATTTCCTTCAGTATCTCTGTGACATTCTTCCACGAATTGAACAAGCCTGTGGTCATTTGTGCTGCGCTTCTCTGTATACGTTCAATATCCCCTGTTAGATCTATCTGGTACGGGTTCCACACACTTGCGCAATATTCTAGGATGGGTCGCACGAGTGATTTGCAGAAATCTCTTTTGTAGATTGATTGTGTTGTGTCTAGACAAGACAGCCTAGACACAATGAGAGGAAGCCGAAAGGCACGCGCTTAAACTCACGCAGGCTGGCGTGAGGTCTGAAACAGGATACGTAATGAATGCTATAAAGGAAAGTACGTAGCTTCTGGAATACTTAACTTTAATCCATAATTGTATAACATCGCTCTTGTTCAGATACAATCCCCATTTCAATATACTTTGTAATGGCGCCTTGCTAGGTCGTAGCAAATGACTATCGTCTCGGCAAATAGCGTATTTGTCAGTGTGGCGTCGCTAGCAAAGTCGGCTGTACAACTGGGGCGAGCGCTAGTATGTCTCTCTAGACCTGCCGTGTGGTGGCGTTCGGTCTACGATCACTGACAGTGGCGACACGCGGGTCCGACGTATACTACTGGACCGCGGCCGATTTAAAGGCTACCACCTACCAAGTGTGGTGGCTGGCGGTGACACCACAGATTGCACTTCCCCAGCATTCTACCGAAGTGTACTACTCGCTCTACCCACGACTGAACCTATGTGACCATTCCGTTTCGTATCCCTACAAAGTGTTACACCCAGGCACTTGTATGAGGTGACCGATTCCAACAGTTACTCATTGATATTATAGTCATAGGATACTGCGTGTTTTCGTTCTGTGAAGTGCAAAATTTACATTTCTGAACATTTAGAGCAAGTAGCTACTTTTTGCACGACCTTGAAATCTTGTCAGTATCTGATTGAATATTTATACAGCTTCTCTCAGACAGTATTTCATTATAGATGACTACATCGTCTGCAAACAAGTCTTATTATACTGTTAATATTGTCCGCAAGGTTATTAATTACAACATGGACAGCAACGGTCCCAACACACATCCGTGGTGTACACCCGAAGTTACTTCTACACGTGTCTGTGAAAAAACCACATGCGTCTCTTTTTATTATTCTGGGGATGAGAAGTGATATTGCTTTTTCCTCCTACGGTCCCCCTTCCCATCCAAAACGCGACACCACCAAAATCAAGCTGCTTCCTCCCCTCGTTCCATTATAGTTTTCCTTCCCACAGAAGAAATATAACTTTTAAATCTGGAGTCCATTGTATGTTACTTTCAAGTAATTTTATGGTTGATTACATTATTTCGTAATTTGGAACCTAACGTTTAAGTCCGGCCTTGACCTTGAGTGACTCACTACTGATGTTTCTTGTTATGCAATTTGATTTAAAATCAGTTACTCTGTAATTTTTATAATACCGTGCAATCAATAAACGGTACCACATTCTGCGCTATTTTCACCGCATAATGTCTTTTACGGTAGTGGAAAGTCAACATTCATGTTACTTTTACGTTATATGCCCTCTAATGTTTCTACGTGCATAAAAGCAAAGCGCACTTAGTTAGTTCGTGCTCACACAATTCCCTTTTCATTGTTATTGCGTATCGCGTTGGACTGCGCTTACGGCATCACCCCAGCGCAGCAGATGTAATAATTTAAATTAGCTGCGGATTATGTCCGATGCGGAAGTTCATCGTCCATATACATATTCCTTTGGCTATTACGTTGCAAAATTGATATTTGATTGGAAATGATCATTTAAATCTCTTTTCTGATTGATAGGCATTTATGTGTTTGCGGACGTCAAGATGATTGATAAAGCGGATGGAAATGAAGCGGATATCTACTGCAAAACAAATGAAAACTGATAACGAGCGTCAAGTTACCCGATAGTCATCTGATGGAAACGGGGACTCACTAGAAGACACAAAAGAATTTATAGCCACCTCTGATCCGTTAACAGTGCTGTCTGCATTTCTTGTCACGCTTTCCACAAAATATTTTTTGCGCTAGCAGCAGTTTACCGTTGTTCCTTCAAAAGAAAAAACTTGCGTGTCAAAGATTTACTTTAACACAAAGCTGTGGTTTGCAGACTCACAGACAGACAAAACTTCTCGTAATGTTGTAAATCAATGAACTGAACGTATCTTTCATTCAATGATGTAAATAAATATTCGATCCGAAGGTTGGTTTGAAGCTGTAGTAGACATGGCTCTATTGAAGTTGGTATGACTGCCATTCGCAGACTTTGAATTGATCTGTCGAGCCAGTTATAAGGAGATTTACAGTTTCATGTAGACTGTGAATCACGATGTAACTCTGCATTTCTCGCCCGTTGTGAAAGAAGTGATGAGCAACGGAAAAAATAGGTCCGACTGACGCCTGAATCTGTAGGCAACGCCGGGAATTAGTTTGATATTGTGCAACACTTTGTCGCCGAACGACACACCGTAACTGACTGAACAGTAAACGAGCATGTGATTGCAATTATTTAATTATAGTGCTTTTATTTTTGTTACCATTCCCACTTCATGTATAGTTCGTTCTCTAACTTCTCATGTTATACGTTGCATGTTCAGTAGGCGACGACAAGGTGGCGAGAAACACTGTTTCGACATAGTAAGTACATTCCAGGTATTTCCACAATGTTGTTGTTGTTGTTGTGGTCTTCAGTCCTGAGACTGGTTTGATGCAGCTCTCCATGCTACTCTATCCTGTGCAAGCTTCTTCATCTCCCAGTACCTACTGCAACCTACATCCTTCTGAATCTGCTTAGTGTATTGATCTCTTGGTCTCCCTCTACGATTTTTACCCTCCACGCTGCCCTCCAATGCTAAATTTGTGATCCCTTGATGCCTCAAAACATGTCCTACCAACCGATCCCTTCTTCTAGTCAAGTTGTGCCACAAACTTCTCTTCTCCCCAATCCTATTCAGTACCTCCTCATTAGTTACGTGATCTACCCACCTTATCTTCAGCATTCTTCTGCAGCACCACATTTCGAAAGCTTCTATTCTCTTCCTGTCCAAACTGGTTATCGTCCATGTTTCACTTCCATACATGGCTACACTCCATACAAATACTTTCAGAAACGACTTCCTGACACTTAAATCTATACCCGATGTTAACAAATTTCTCTTCTTCAGAAACGATTTCCTTGCCATTGCCAGTCTACATTTTATATCCTCTCTACTTCGACTATCATCAGTTATTTTACTCCCTAAATAGCAAAACTCCTTTACTAGTTTAAGTGTCTCATTTCCTAATCTAATCCCCTCAGCATCACCCGATTTAATTTGACTACATTCCATTATCCTCGTTTTGCTTTTGTTGATGTTCATCTTATATCCCCCTTTCAAGACACTGTCCATTCCGTTCAACTGCTCTTCCAAGTCCTTTGCTGTCTCTGACAGAATTACAATGTCATCGGCGAACCTCAAAGTTTTTATTTCTTCTCCATGAATTTTAATACCTACTCCGAATTTTTCTTTTGTTTCCTTTACTGCTTGCTCAATATACAGATTGAATAACATCGGGGAGAGGCTACAACCCTGTCTCACTCTTTTCCCAACCACTGCCTACCTTTCATGCCCCTCGACTCTTATAACTGCCGTCTGGTTTCTGTACAAATTGTAAATAGCCTTTCGCTCCCTGTATTTTACCCCTGCCACCTTCAGAATTTGAAGAGAGTATTCCAGCTAACGTTGTCAAAAGCTTTCTCCAAGTCTACAAATGCTAGAAATTTAGGTTTGCCTTTTCTTAATCTTTCTTCTAAGATAAGTCGTAAGGTTACTATTGCCTCACGTGTTCCAACATTTATACGGAATCCAAACTGATCTTCCCCGACGTCCGCTTCTACCAGTTTTTCCATTCGTCTGTAAAGAATTCACGTTAGTATTTTGCAGCTGTGACTTATTAAACTGATAGTTCGGTAATTTTCACATCTGTCAACACCTGCTTTCTTTGGGATAGGAATTATTATATTCTTCTTGAAGTCCGTGGATATTTCGCCTGTCTCATACATCCTGCTCACCATATGGTAGAGTTTTGTCATGACTGGCTCTCCCAAGGCCATCAGTAGTTCTAATGGAATGTTGTCTATTCCCGGGGCCTTGTTTCGACTCAGGTCTTTCAGTGCTCTGTCAAACTCTTCACGCAGTATCTTATCTCCCATTTCATCTTCATCTACATCCTCTTCCTTTTCCATAATATTGTCCTCAAGTACATCGCCCTTGTATAAACCCTCTATATACTCCTTCCACCTTTCTGCCTTCCCTTCTTTGCTTAGAACTGGGTTGCCATCTGAGCTCTTGATATTCATACAAGTGGTTCTCTTCTCTCCAAAGGTCTCTTTAATTTTCCTGTAGGCAGTATCTATCTTACCCCTAGTGAGACAAGCCTCTACATCCTTACATTTGTCCTCTAGCCATCCCTGCTTAGCCATTTTGCACTTCCTGTTGATCTCATTTTTGAGGCGTTTGTATTCCTTTTTGCCTGCTTCATTTACTGCATTTTTATATTTTCTCCTTTCATCAATTAAATTCAATATTTCTTCTGTTACCCAAGGATTTCTATTAGCCCTCGTCTTTTTACCTACTTGATCCTCTGCTGCCTTCATTACTTCATCCCCCAGAGCTACCCATTCTTCTTCTACTGTATTTCTTTCCCCCATTCCTGTCAATTGTTCCCTTATGCTTTCCCTGAAACTCTGTACAACCTCTGGTTCTTTCAGTTTATCCAGGTCCCATCTCCTTAAATTCCCGCCTTTTTGCAGTTTCTTCAGTTTCAATCTGCAGTTCATAACCAATATATTGTGGTCAGAATCCACATCTGCCCCTGGAAATGTTTTACAATTTAAAACCTGGTTCCTAAATCTCTGTCTTACCATTATGTAATCTATCTGATACCTTTTAGTATCTCCAGGATTCTTCCAGGTATACAACCTTCTTTCATGATTCTTGAACCAAGTTATGCTCTGTGCAAAATTCTACAAGGCGGCTTCCTCTTTCATTTCTTCCCTCCAATCCATATTCACCTACTATGTTTCCTTCTCTCCCTTTTCCTACTGACGAATTCCAGTCACCCATGACTATTAAAGTTTCGTCTCCCTTCACTACCTGAATAATTTCTTTTATCTCATCATACATTTCATCAATTTCTTCATCATCTGCAGAGCTAGTTGGCATATAAACTTGTACTACTGTAGTAGGCATGGGCTTTGTATCTATCTTGGCCACAATAATGTGTTCACTATGCTGTTTGTAGTAGCTAACCCGCACTCCTATTTTTTTATTCATTATTAAACCTACTCCTGCATTACCCCTATTTGATTTTGTATTTATAACCCTGTAATCACCTGACCAGAAGTCTTGTTCCTCCTGCCACCGAACTTCACTAATTCCCACTATATCTAACTGTAACCTATCCATTTCCCTTTTTAAATTTTCTAACCTACCTGCCCGATTAAGGGATCTGACATTCCACGCCAGTTTTCTTTCTCCTGATAACGACGCCCTCTTGAGTAGTCCCCGCCCGGAGATCCGAATGGGGGACTATTTTACCTCCGGAATATTTTACCCAAGAGGACGCCATCATCATTTAATCATACAGTAAAGCTGCATGTTCTCGGGAAAAATTACGGCTGTAGTTTCCCCTTGCTTTCAGCCGTTCGCAGTACCAGCACAGCAAGGCCGTTTTGGTTAATGTCACAAGGCCAGATCAGTCAATCATCCAGACTGTTGCCCCTGCAACTACTGAAAAGGCTGCTGCCCCTCTTCAGGAACCACATGTTTGTCTGGCCTCTCAACAGATACCCCTCCGTTGTGGTTGCACCTACGGTACGGCCATTTGTATCGCTGAGGCACGCAAGCCTCCCCACCAACGGCAAGGTACATGGTTCATGGGGGGAGGATTGCCACAATATTAGATGCTATAACACCCTTTCGATTTTGAAACGAATGGTCAAAGCTGTACTTTTCCCTCATACCATTAACTGGCTGGTTCAAATGGCTCTGAGCACTATGCGACTTAACTTCTGAGGTCATCAGTCGCCTAGAAGTTAGAACTAATTAAACCTAACTAACCTAAGGACATCACACACATCCATGCCCGAGGCAGGATTCGAAACTACGAGCGTAGCGGTCGTGCGGTTCCAGACTGCAGCGCCTAGAACCGCTCGGCCACCCCGGCCGGCCTCAACATAACATTGATGACATTATTCACAGCCTGCTCTGTCGTTGTGAGGCCTGTATTTCTGCCAGAGATGGTCACACCCCATAGTGAGCGCATTAACCAGTTGTCGGAATTTGTGTGCAAATCAAAGTTGGAAAAAACGAGGAACATTTTCGTCTAGTGTTATGCATGTTGTAGGTGACTACGTTCTGTATTATTTACATTGTTTCTACATTACTCTCACCTGTTTATACTGTTATTTTGGTAAAATAAACGCAGCCTTGCAAAATTTCTGTTAGTTGCAACAATTTTGGACAACAGTGTATTTCATTTGCGGTCGCTAAGAAATCAGAACTGGTAACGATACACTTGTGTAAACTGAGGATGAAATACATAAGTAAATGAAAATTCAGTTACAAGCCTGTTACTTTGTTATCCTAAAACAGCAGGGCTGTCATTTTTTGTCATTAAATTTAAGCTTCTGCGAAAGAATGTGCAGGCTCTTTGTGCAACAGGGGATGCGTACGTTTAGATTTCGCCAGTGAGTACGTTAAAAGCATCCGAAGTAAACTTTGTGAGCGTCATAATTGTGTCAGCGTTGCGGTGTAAGTCAGATTACAGAAGCGTCTGCCGGCATTACACGTAACGCACTTATTCACACCGAGCCGAGCCACGGGGCGGCGCTCGCTCGCCCTTTGTCCGGGGGGGCGCGAAGAACAATACGGCGTCGCATCGCGACACACGGGTCCCGCCTGCGAAAGTCAATTACCGGCTCTGTTTACACAATAATAGGGCTCCATCAACAGGGCGCGCTCGCTTTATGCACGTATTTCGGAGATCGTCCCTCGGCGGCGGCGCACTCGCATTAGTCGGAGCAGAGGTAGGCGAGCAACTTAGGAAGCGCTCCTAACGGCCGTTCGTATGCGCCGCTGTGAACTGGGCCGCTTCCCTCCTGCGCGCTGTTTCAAACCTGCTCAACTGCCAGCCGCTGGCGGGTGGCACTCGGCGAGCTTTCACACGAAGGCTGTCTTTTTAAGTTAAAATCTTATCCGGTTAAGGATGAACTGCATGGAAATTTTTACGTTTTGCTGCAGTTTACGCAGTAAGAATCCTGACTGCTTGAAAGAGAGAAGTAAATACAGTGATTCATCTCTCTCTCTCTCTCTCTCTCTCTCTCTCTCTCTCTCTCCGTATCTCCCCTCGCAGGTCACGTATTGACTTATTATTTGTCATCATTCACCGTGCACCATTTGGCTCTTCTTTACAGTTGCAAGTACGTAGTACTTCGATTTAAGCATATAGTGGCTGTACGGTCACTTTAAGTTTAATACCTGTTCGGTACAATTCAGATTCCCAGTTGCGGTCATTATACACTACTGGCCATTAAAATGGCTCCACCACGAAGATGACGTGCTGCAGATGTGAAATTTAACCGACAGGAAGAAGATGCTGTGATATGCAAATGATTAGCTTTTCAGAGCATTCACACAAGGTTGGCGCCGGTGGCGACACCTACAACGTGCTGACATGAGGGAAGTTTCCGACCGATTTCTCATACACAAACAGCAGTTGACCGGCGTTGCCTGGTGAAACGTTGTTGTGATGCCTCGTGAAAGGAGGAGAAATGCGTACCATTACGTTTCCGACTTTGATAAAGGTCGGATCGTAGCTTATCGCCATTGCGGTTTATCGTATCGCGACATTGCTGCTCGCGTTGGTCGAGATCCAATGACTGTTACCAGAATATGGAATCGGTGGGTTCGGAAGGGTAATACGGAACGCCGTGCTGGATCCCAACGGCCTCGTATCACTAGCAGTCGAGATGACAAGGCATCTCATCCGCATTGCTGTAACGGATCGTTGAACCACGTCTCGATCCCTGAGTCTACAGATGGGGACGTTTGCAAGACAAGAACCATCAGTTCGACGACGTTTGCAGCAGCATGGCCTATCAGCTCGGATATCATGGCTGCGGTTACCCTTGACGCTGCATCACGGACTGGAGCGCCTGCGATGGTGTACTCGACGACGAACCTGGGTGCACGAATGGCAAAACGTCATTTTTTCGGATGAATCCAGGTTCTGTTTACAGCATCATGATGGTCGCATCCGTGTTTGGCGAAATCGCGGTGAACGCACATTGGAAGCGTGTATTCGTCATCGCCATACTGGCGTATCACCCGGCATGATGGTATGGGGTGCCATTGGTTACACGTCTCGGTCACCTCTTGTTCGCACTGACGGCACTTTGAACAGTGGACGTTACATTTCAGATGTGTTACGACCCGTGGCTCTACGCTTCATTAGATCCCTGCGAAACCCTACATTTCAGCAGGATAATGCACGATCACATGTTACAGGTCCCGTACGGGCCTTTCTGGATACAGAAAATGTTCGACTGCTGCCCTGGCCAGCACATTCTCTAGATCTCTCACCAATTGAAAACGTCTGGTCAATGGTGGCCGAGCAACTGGTTCGTCACAATACGCCAGTCACTACTCTTGATGAACTGTGGTATCGTGTTGAAGCTGCATGGGCAGCTGTACCTGTACACGCCATCCAAGCTCTGTTTGACTCCATGCCCAGGCGTATGAAGGCCGTTATTACGGTCGGAGGTGGTTGTTCTGGGTACTGATGGTTCAAATGGCTCTGAGCACTATGGGACTTAACATCTCTGGTCATCAGTCCCCTAGAACTTAGAACTACTTAAACCTAACTAACCTAAGGACATCACACACATCCATGCCCGAGGCAGGATTCGAACCTGCGACCGTAGCAGTCGCGCGGTTCCGGACTGAGCGCCTGAACCGCTAGACCACCGCGGCCGGCTCTGGGTACTGATTTCTCAGGATCTATACACCCAAATTGCATGAGAATGTAATGACATTTCATTTCTATTATAATATATTTATCCAATGAATACCCGTTTATCATCTGCATTTCTTCTTGGTATAGCAATTTTAATGGCCATTAGTGTATTATTGTGCCTTCCAAAATAATGAATGTCGAACTTATGACTACTAAGTGCAACAGAAATCACAATTACTTTAATTTATTCCAGTAAAATGATTGACAAAATAACTGACAATCAATGGCAACGTTAACATAACATGGCCTTGGCATGTCTGACGTAAGGGTCGGGAAAAAATGCTATAATCGTGCAAGCGAATCAGCCGTAATCGCGAAATGCCCAGTGATCGTCGTGATTATTACTAGAGAAAAAAATACGTCACACCTGTGGTCGGAGTTGAAAGCAGATTGTTGAGGTTAAATACAAGTCTTCGGAGTGAAGCTTGTAGAGGGCGCACCTGGCGTGGTGCGTTCCTAATCAGCGCACCATTGGCCGACGTCGATTCACCGCCTTCTCTTCTCTTGCGTTCTTCATCTTCGTTCCGACGCTTGTGGTTACGCCAGAACAATAGGTCCTACCATCTTTCACAAAAACAATCGTTTCACTCTCTCTTTCTCTCTCCGTGACCAATTAGGTGGTCTTTGCCCGCACTGCCATGTTTCTCTCTCTAATCTGTAGTTTATTTATGTTAGCCAATGCTGGCTGTTCGTACACAGTGTAAACTTTTCTTTTTCTTTTCTTTTCTTATTTTCTTGGCGGGGAGGGGGGGGGGAGATGTTATATCTGGAATCCAACACTTTCTGGAGACGCAGTCAACTTTCTACATTTGGACACAGTGGTCCTTCTACTAAAGTGCGAACCTTCTCACTCTACACCCCGATTGTAAAATGTTTTCGCCAGGAGTTTGCGCCATGGGAGATCCTATCTGCGTTTGTTCAGAACAAAGCCGAATGTCCCGACGTGGCACTCCAGAAGCATGGCCAATGATTGGTGGGCTACTGACCCTCCCCTCTCTCTCAGCATGCCTTCCGCTAATTGGTTCCAGGGGTGGCAGCTGATTATACTGTCCCCGACGATACAGGTGCTTTTCCCACCACTCAGAATTCTTTAGACATTCTCTTTCTCTCATACATATCTGAATCATGTGTGAAATAAGAGTAAAGTTGCCTTAGTCAGTTATCGACATTTACAAGTATCACTGTTTATCTGTTCCTTCGTGTCAATTAAATATTCCCATTAAATGGATCTTTAATTATGGATTTCCATAATTATGTGACTGTCTCCAGTAAAAACAGTCACGTAACAACAGTATGGAATACGGTGATCAAGGACAGCACAGTTTCTGTAGGAGATTGTGAACACTGCAGATATTTACAGGCGATTCGTGGCAGTGTCTGGAGTGAGTGCACCGCCACGAAAAGTGCTCTTGTACTCACTCACTCGCTCACCAAACGAATCGAAAAACTGGCTGCCATCGCTGAAATGGGGTTCCAGGTGGTCTCACACCAAGCACATTCTCCTGACGTGGCCCATTTCATTTCTGTAGGCCCTGCTCGAACCGCTGTTCTGGAGTCTGTTACACCTATAAAAGAATAGCTGCTCGCAGTTGCTGTAAGTCTGTGAAATGTCAGCGCAGAGGTTTCTTTGTAGCTCTGAGAAAGTGGTAAGCAGAAGCGGCCAAGTCAGTGAAGTACGATGGGTGTAGAACCCCATGTCAGCAATGACAGCTGTGGTTTTCGAACTCATTCGGAGACGAGTATTGTCGCGTTGTAAGAGCTCTTTCTATGACGGAGCCCACTCTCCACACACTGTCACTAATCGTCTTTGCATGACTGCAGCGTTTACACCCTCCTTCCGTGGAAACCATGTCGTCTCGTGCAGTCCTTGATAATCACACTCCATGTTGTTCACTCAAGTAAGTAGTTGGGCAGTTGTGCTGTACTGTTCAGGGATTATACTTCTAGTGATCGTACTGTTAACTGTGATAAGACCGAAGTAAAACATACGTACAACTGCAGTGATGAGTAAACTGACGCACCATGAATGATGGGAGAAAAATAAAGTGTAAATCAGCATGGAACACCCCTAAAGGTGTTTAAAAACCAGTGTCACATATTCCTACAGCAGGTAATATTTGTAAAAACTAGAGAAGTAGTTTCTGTAATTACACGTTCAGAAACCAATTCCTGTTGAGATACGGGCGTTTTTTACTTCTACTTCTAATTAGTAATGTGTAGTAGTCGGTGGTGTAGGCCGTCTTATTGTTGCAGTTCACTATGCACGTGTGAATGGTTGTAATTTTCAGGGACTCAGTGTCACCTGTAACACCATGCCAGATTATAGTTTTTCTACAACAGATTATTTATATATGAGTCACGATTCACAAGAGATGGCTTAGGTAGGTACCACAATACGCACTTTTGGACAGATGCAAATCCTCGGAAAATCGTGGAGGCGAGGAATAAAGATCGCTTCAGTATCAGCGTATGGCCAGGAATTGTCGTTGACTGGCTCATAGGGCCATAAACTTACCAAGCAGATTAACAGATGTTTTGTATCACCGATTTCTACTTGATGAATTACCAACGCTTTTGGAGGACGTTGCTCTTGCAGAAAGACAAGGACTGTGGTTTTTTTCTCGACAGGGCACCACCCTGTTTTCTACGGGTCGCGCAGCAGTACCTCATCGCTATTTTTTTCACGGGCGATGCATTGGTCGAAAAGGCCTGCCATCAAAGCCTTCCCTTTCATTGGACCTCAATCCATTGAATTTCTGGCTACGGGGAAATTTAAAGACATTGATATACGTCCAGCTCATCGACAATGTGGACACATTACAGGAGCGAGAGACCAATGCATGTGACGTAAACTGACTATAGTGAGGTGTATTTGAAACGTTGTGAAGAAGGGCTAACTGGTGAGCCGGGATGCGTGGTGACCACGTGCAGAAATGCCTGTAGTGTCTACTTCTACTTAACAGACAGATAGCAATAAGGGGACTTTTTTAAAACACACTGTATGTATATGTCTTCATGTGAGACTGAGACTATATTACCGTTCCTCTGCTCCTACAGCTCAACGTGCAGCAAGTTAGCTTGCCAGATAGGGAGGTGAACTAAACCTCCATCAAATCCGCGCACTGGAAAACAACTATTGGTTTGGTACATCAGGTAGCATGAGTGGTTTTTAGGCACTTTCCCAAACTCGTTCAGGTAGTTGCTGGGCTGGTCCTCAATCTCCGCCTTAGAAAAAGCGATACACAAGTAGTTAAAAATACAGTAACACAAAGAACAAACCATACATGATTCACAGACAGCACAACATTTCCCTTCTTGAAGTTAACTGACGATTGCGGCGAAAGGAAGGGCATCCGGTCACGAAGTTAAACATGTAATCAATCTCCCAATGTATGAAAACCGTGGAACCCATGTGACAGGACAAATGCTAAGAAATATGAAAAGTATATTACACCGAACAACGCTAATTATTATACATTCTTTATATTCCAGTCTACGTCTTCTTTCTGGCAGCATGTGTGGGGCAGTTAGAATGCAAGATAATGATTGACGAGCACAAGTTTGATACTAATGGACAGTTTTTTTATTTGTCAGCTTATACTCTTCTTTTTTTGAGTACTACATAAATACGTAGCTTATGATTTGCAAGGATGGTGTCAGAATGGTTGACCAACCCATCACAACCTTGTTTTTAAAGCAACTATCTCCTGTTTCCACACCAAAGTTTACTTAATTAATTCTTTTGTAGTAAATTTTTGTTCTAATAATAATCAGTAGACGTTTCTTATAACCTAAAAGCTTAATCTTAGAATCGTTCAGATTGTACTATAGGAATATACTTTTTTTCGTATCTGTAAAGCATTATAACTCTCAAGTGAACATTTATTTAACGAGGAAAGATACAATTTTAGTTTTGGAACACAAATTAAACGAAAGTATGCCTTTTTTTTTTTACCGAGAAGGGCGCTACAGATACCCAAAGCGAAGATACTTATATCACAATATTTTAATGTTTTGGATATACTATTTATTGTGTTCAGGCTACTTCATCCATGCAGCCCACATTATTTACAAGCGGAAAGTACATGAGTTGAAAAGTACATATTAAACTGAATTGTTCAAATAACACTATGGGACTTAACTTCTAAGGTCATCAGTCCCCTAGAACTTAGAACTACTTAAACCTACCTAACCTAAGGACATTACACACATCCATGCCCGAGGCAGGATTCGAACCTGCGTCCGTAGCGGTCGCGCGGTTCCAGACTGTAGCCCCTAGAACCGCTCGGCCACTCCGGCCGGCATGCGACCATCATGATGCTGTAAGCAGCGCCTGGATTCATTCGAAAAAATGACGTTTAGCCATTCGTGCACCCAGGTTCGTCGTTGAGTATACCATCGCAGGCGCTCCTGTCTGTGATGCAGCGTCAAGGGTAACCGCAGCCATGGTCTCCGAACTGATAGTCCATGCTGCTGCAAACGTCGTTGAACTGTTTGTGTAGATGGTTGTTGTCTTGCAAACATCCCCATCTGTCGACTCAGGGATCGAGACGTGGCTGCACGATCCGTTACAGCCATGCGGACAAGATGCCTGTCATCCGGACTGCTAGTGATACGAGGCCGTTGGGATCCAGCACGGCGTTCCGTGTTACCCTCCTGAACCCAACGATTCCATATTCTGCTAACAGTCACTGGATCTCGACCAACGCGAGTAGCAATGTCGCGATATGATGAACCGCAATCGCGATAGGCTACAATCCGACCTTTATCATAATCGGAAACGTGATGGTACGTATTTCTCCTCCTTACACGAGGCATCACAACAACGTTTCACCAGGCAACGCCTGTCAACTGCTGTTTGTGTATGAGAAATCGGTTGGGAACTTTTCTCATGTCAGGCGGCCGGAGTAGCCGAGCGGTTAAAGGCGCTACAGTCTGGAACCGCAGGACCGCTACGGTCGCAGGTTAGAATCCTGCCTCGGGCATGGATGTGTGTGATGTCCTTAGGTTAGTTAGGTTTAAGTAGTTCTAAGTTCTAGGGGACTTATGACCACAGCAATTGAGTCCCATAGTGCTCAGACACATTTGAACCATTTTTTTCTCATGTCAGCACTTTGTAGGTGTCGCCACCGGCGCCAGCCTTGTGTGAATGCTCTGAAAAGCTAATCATTTGCATATCAGAGCATCTTCTTCCTGCCGGTTAAATTTCGCGTCTGTAGGACTTCATCTTCATGGTGTAGCAATTTTAATGGCCAGCAGTGTATGGAAAATCTTCTCCGCTCATGCGGATGACGTTCCAGATAGTATTTTCCATGGGTTCGACTGTCATTTCTTTTGTGTCGTCTTGTTGTCGCTGTAGGCTTGTACCGTGGGAAGCAAGGAGAGGATGTTGTTCGGTGGCCAGTATCCTCTTTCTACAACACAAACTGCACGCATATATTAACGGGGTTCTGTATTCGTAAGAAGTTAGTTAAGATAGTCCAGGTGTTGTGGTACAAGCTCTTCCCTCATAGTCGACGATAGCCTCACTGCTGGTGAAGTACAAGTCCCGCTAAGTACACTACTCTTGTCGCTAGGCACTGAATGACTCTGAGCTAACTGCGACTGCCACTGGGCTGCGACTGATGACTCGACTCGGCCATCCTGATTTAGGTTTTCCGTGATTTCCCTAAATCCTTTCAGGCAAATGCCGGGATGGTTCCTTTGAAAGGGCACGGTCGATTTCCTTCCCCGTCCTTCCCTAACCCGAGCTTGCGCTCCGTCTCTAATGACCTCGTTGTCGACGAGACGTTAAACACTAATCTCCTCCTCCTCCTCCTCCTTACTTTCGTTTTGGAGATGCTAATCTTCATACCATAGTCCTTACATTTCTGATCCAGCTCTTAAAAATTTCTTTGCAAACTTTCAATCGAATCTGCCATCACAACTAAGTCATCCGCATATGCGAGACTGCTTATTTTGTGTTCACATATATTGATCTCACCCAGCCATTCTTGTTTTCAACATATGATCCATAAATAATATGAACAACAGTGGAGACAGATTGCAGCCTTGTCTTACCCCTGAAACTACTCTGAACCAGCACTAGCGTTTTTCATAATTCCTATTTGTTTGAGCGTCAGTGCTGTCTTTTCCGATCTGTCAGTTCCTTCTGTATTCGGAGTGCAAGAAACATACCGTCGGTTCACTGCAGTTCGAGTGATCTAGAACAACCGACAAGCAGAAACCCAGTAATCTCACTGCGTAACACAAACGTGCAACGTAGAGAAGACGCAGGCGGTCTCCAAACAGACGGGGACGCGAATGTTGGCTGCCGAAGTAGTGTGGAACGAGGACGAAAGGGAATTTGCAAGCGCCGTCAGAAGGCGCGCCGGAGTGGAGCGTAATCCATCGGGGCGCGCGCTATGGCGTGATGTGTTTGAGGTGGTCACTGTTTGGCGAACGTGCCGAGTGCGCTGTTTGCCCTGCGGAAGAAAGCTGCGAGGCCGCCGTCCCCACACGTGGCCGCACCGCATCGCACACCTGCGACACGCGACAGCTCCGCCACCGTCACCTAACACCCTGTCCCTACCTCCAGTCCACCCTCGTGCGGCGCACAGATATTTACTGAACGTCCTCTGGCGGTGCTTGCCCGAAGGGACTACAGTTTGTGCTGCGAAATCAACAGCTGTCCTTGAAGCACTGAAATTCGCTATGGACATACCTCCAAACAAAATTTTGTTAATCACTGTTTCCAAAACTGTTTCTCGATATACAGGATACAATTATCAAACTGTATGAAAAAACGTAAATTAGTTGCAAACTACGGAGTGCACACACTTCATTCAATATATAAACATCACTACAGATATTCGGGTTTACGTTATGACATGTTCGATACACCTGTCATAATTGGCGATGATGTGGCGCTGACGAATAGCGAAACTCTACATGAACCGCTGAAGTGCCGGAACATGGATGCTGTCGATGACCTCCTGAACGGCTGTTTTCAGCTCAGCAAGAGTTTTTGGGTTATTAGTGCACACCTCGTCTTTAATTAGCTCCGCAAAAAGGAGTCGCATATGTTCAGATCCGGAGAATATAGTGGCCAGTCGAGGCCCGTGCCAGTGGCCTCTGGGTACCCCAGGGCCAGAATGCGCTCCTCCGGGACTTCAAACACTCTCCTGCTTTGATGGGGTCGAGCTCCGTCTTGCGTGAATCACCTCTTGTCGAAATCAGGGTCATTTTGGATAATGAGGATGAAATCATCCAAAATCTTCACGTACTGTTCGATAGTCACCATACAGCACATACTAATTCTCATTATGCCTCGCGGCCAATCTTGCAGTTTGAACGTCGTAACGCAACCTTTCAGAAGTTATGACGATTTTATTTCATAAAGTTCAGTATTTATCACGCTGTAGATGTGCATTGTCTGCCTTCAAAAGGAAGTGTCGATCAGCTGCATCTCATAAAACGCACGCGCATGTTTCCAGTAGTCGTTGTGGAAATACTTTTCGATTTATTGCGACTGGACTGTGGATCAGTGTAAACGTGTCGCCCGGTAAGGTGGGTCACTTTCTTATTACACTAGGTCAATAGTCATGTCCGTGTACACCATCCAGCTGAACAGCTGCTTGAAATACGAACTGCAGGCCGGTGGGGCAGTATTACACTGCGGAAGATATTCACCTGGCATTCCATGAGACTCTGTAATCGAGGGCACTATGACAGCAGTAGACTATTACGGATCACCTGCATGCCTTTGTGCCTGATGTATTCTCGGACAACGATGAAATCTTCGAGCAGGATAACTGCCCGTGTCACAATGCCGGAATTGTGCTATAGCGGTTTGAGGAAAAGTATAGTGAAATCACGCTGTCTTGGCCATCATATTCGCCTGATCTGAATCCGATGGGAAACATGTGGAACATTATCGGGCACCAGCTTCGCACCCAAAAACCACCCGCCCGTAATTTACCGGAACTGCGTGACTTGTGAGTAGACCTCTGGTGTCATATGCTTCATGAATCCTACCAAGCACTTTGCTAATCTAAGGCACGTGGAATCGGTGCTCCGCCGTGATCCAAAGGTGGACAACACGCTATTAAACAGACGGTCATAATATTTCGGCAGACCAGTGTTTGTCCCTCAGTGTACTACGATAGACTGAATCAAAGTAATGTTTCTCAGTGGCTAACAATCCTGGTTTTCTTCTACTGAATCAAAAATCTCCTTAAATTAGTGAATTCCAGACGAAATGTTGACCCATAATTGTTGTTCCGCTAGGTAATTTCTCTCCCGACTTGCTACTGGCCCAATGACCTAATGTCTAAAGGCACTTTCTCTTTTGCCTGCTTAAAACTAATGTTTTTTCATTCTTCTGGTGATAATTTTAGTTAGTAATTTGCATTTTATGCATCTGTAGTGTAATATATAGCTACTAACTTCCAAATCGTAAGTGTTTGCAGGCCATAGTGTACAATCAAGTATCGTTAAAGTTATAACAGAGCTAATTGGGTGTCAAACTAGTCTTTAATATAAATTATGTCGAGGACAGTATTCAGAGACTGGCAGATGAAATGGTGCGTATACACCCAGAGACCGTTCGTCCACGGAGCTATACAGCGCAGACAATATTTCTGGAAAAATTAAGTAATGTAGTACAAAAAATTTCATGCATGTCATAACTTTTCAGTGGGAGCGAAATTAACTATTGTTTGAATACTATACAATGAAGATGGTATAAAAGCATCTTAAACTCTTCAGATTTGTTACTACATTAACTAAGTGCAAATTCTAATAATTTCCAACAGGCTAATTAAATCTACCAAATGTTTTTGATACATATCCACTATATTTTTCTAGTTCCTTGCCAGTAGTAAGCGTACATATTTATCACCCATTCGTGACCCTCAAATGTATTGTTGCAGTAATCGAAATACCAGATACCTGGGTGTTTGCTTTCTTTCCTTCTGCTTTGTTGACTTCTCTCGACATTCAGCCACGCCAAAGAAAAGCGAGTTGTGGAGCCAACAGGTGATCTTGGGCATGAGCTAACACACCGTGTACGGCAGAATTAAGGCTCCAGAATGTAAAATCTCCACCGTGCTATAAACTGCAATAGCAATTGGTGGCCAGAGAGTCTTCATTAATTAAAGTGAAACGTCTGATTGGAAGAAAAATGGATTGCAACTAGACAGCCGTGGCCGACAGTATTCACTGTGTAAAGTATAGCTTCCTGTGGAAAATTGGCAAAGTTTTTGTCTTTCCAAAGGAAATATGATACAAATATTCTATAGAGAAGACAAGAACCGAGCAGTGCGTTAGGCGAAACAAAATAAACGAGAATAACGAACGCCAATTAGGAGACAAAAGATATACGTAACTTATATTCCAGAGCTAGCCGAGAAAGTATTTCGAAGCTTATTATATGAAATGCTTCGCGGAAAGGTCTGCTCTAAGTTACCGCATAATAAGGAGGAGAAAATAGCTGGTCAGAAGAGACACCTTTATTACTAACGAAAAATGGAACAGCTTTCTACAGGCTATAGTCACGATAATGGACTATGAAAAAACGAAACAGAAAATCCAAATATGTGGCTGTTGTACGCTAATAATTATAGTGAGCTGACTTTCTGACAAAACATTCATTATTTGTTGACAACAAATTGCCAAGTTACTTGAGGAGAATGCTTGGGATGGATCCTTGACGCGTTTTTGTGTGGTAGCAAGAAACATTTTATAATAGTGTTGCAGCCAATAGGACGTAAACCTAAAATACATCCAAATGATAATTCCGCAGTTTAATTGATCCTTATCTATTGATGTTTAACCTATAATGCGCCTGTTTGCCGACATTCAGCGACTAATAACTGTAACAAATATTTTCTGAAACAATGCAATACAATGCACTTGGGCAAAAGATCCATGCTACTTTATGCAGTATGAGAAGAAAGCGAGACGTGCTCATTCTTACGAATGAGATAAAAGAAATTCTTAGGTCTATGTTTATCGAATTCCATCAGTTCGAGAACCGTGATCAGAGCCATCAACAGCTGCGGAGATTGGGAAAAGCAGCAGTCGATGCAGTTTTTAGGCACTGCAGACGCCAAAATGGCATTATAATTTACCATATAGTTTGAGTATTATACTCGATCGTACAGGCGTGAATCAAGCAGTCATTTAGTGCAATGATTAACCAAGGTTAAAGATCCATCTGGAATCATAATACCAAAAGGAGCCTAAATTTGACTCTATAATTCAAACATATAATTGAACAAAGATTTACATTTATTATTATTATTTACATTTTATGGCCTTCATTGGACCACTGTAAGTAACTTTATACAAAGAATTTTTCAGTTTCCTGTCAGCCCAGTACTTCTTCATTCTCTCGGATCTCATCCTTCTTTCTTCATCGGAAATCACTCTTCCTATAGTCTGTTTGTTGATTCTCGTTTGCAGTCTGGTTTGTTTGTAAGTGAGTTTCCTGATTTTGTCAGTATTGTTTCTTAGATCTTCCAGTGTAATCTGTAACTCATCCATATCTTCCTTGATTTCTGTAATCCACTGAATGTTGCACTTACTATTCCACAATTTCCCTATTATTCTCCTGATGATCCTGTTCTCTGGTTTTCTGATTAGATGTCCGAAAAATGAAATGCGTTTCTTCCTGACTGTACTCATTACCGATTCTATTTCCTTGTAGACTGTTTCATTTGTAGCTACTCTCCAGTGTCCATCTTTCATTTATTTAAGCAAATAAATATTTTTCTCTGAAATCAACGAAAAACAGTACATCAGTATAGTTCTTATTGTTCACTTGTTAACAAAGACATAAATCCATAAAATGATGCAAAACCATAATCTTCTGGTACCTACAAAGCAAAATAGGGTTCGGCTTAGGGAGGGAGGGGGAGAGAGAGAGAGAGAGAGAGAGAGAGAGAGAGAGAGAGAGAGAGAGAGAGCTGTAGCTGAAATCCAAATTGGACCACAGGAATTTATGACACTAGTGCCGGACCTGAGGGAAAATTGAAAAAAATCAAACATCTGAGGGCTGTGTTAGAGATAGGAGGAAGCTCAAAAATGAATGGGACTGATGTAAGAATTAAGGAGAAATGAATTTGTGGAAAACAGTTAACAGGAGAAGGGGATAAGATGATAGCACTTATGTGAACGAAGGGAAAAAACTTGCATCGTTCTAGAGGGGTTTGTGGAGGGCAAAACTGTAAGGGAGCACAGATTGAAATAAATGGAACAAATAAGAGAGAACTTCAGAAAGTTACATGTTATTGTGGCAAGCCAAGTAACTTTTTTGAGTGCATCACTAGAGTTCAAAGTAACACAGAGTCGGGGCACTATATTTCAATTGTCAAAGTCTCTGTAAATAACGGTATGAACATCAGTTCATCCTGGTCCTCGGTCACGGAACGATTCAAAGACCGCTATCTGAAGATCCTTATCGTTGAAAAATCATGCGATTGTTGCGAATCAGTTCCCAGATTGCTTGGATACTGTGTGTGACTTCCTTCCCGATCAGCATCACCTACGTCTGTGCGGCCTTGGTCAATTGTTGGCGTCGTTTCATCACAACTGGACTCGACATTGCATTTGATGCATGTACTGCCAGAATTTCACCTTGAATGTGTATGCAATTTGGATGTCTGGTGTACAAGAATCGTACTGTCCCACGTACTTTGAGGTTCGAGTGAGTTTCCAGCCGCCGCGCCATTTCACTGCCAGTCTGTGGGTCACTTGTTATCCGAACAACAGCATAACTGCCTCTGGAGAAAACCGAGAACGTGTTCTTTCTTCCGATAATGCTCCATCGTTGTTACGCAATGGTCTTAGCGTGTGTCGACATATGCACGGGATTTGCTATTTGAACTCCACTCGTAATAGAGGACGTTGGGTGCGTGGAGTATTCCGAGATGAAGGTATTGGCGTAAGATAGTAAGCAGTGACGGGCCGCATCAACCCAGCCATAAAACCGAGGATTTTTAATTTTTTTTGTTTTATATCTAGTAATGTGGATGTATTACCTTCTGTTGATGACTGGTTGGTCAATCTTTTTGTGTTTTCTTAGTGAATGTTCAGATCAGACAGAGAGATTTGGAGCAATTAACCCTTTAAGTCTCAACGATATGAAAAAGATATAATTCATAAACAAATTCACAAAATTAATCTTTAATATCATAGCAAGCAACGAATACAAGAAGAAATTGACAAAAGTTGTTTTAAGCAGATGATTTCACTTTGGGAGCACTGGGACATACAGTTTTCAACCACTCATACTTGAAAGCACATTCACTTTCTTCCTACACGCAGTTCCACATCGCGAAACTTCCATGAACTCATAATGCCTAAAAAACAATGACAGTTCTAAATAACGAGCAAAAATAGGGCTAAATCATTCATAAAAGCAGTAGTACAAAATCAAATTTATGTTACAGTAACTTTAGATATACCTATATTTGTTATCACTGATCTCCTCCATGTTATAGTTATAAACCACATATCACTATCTCCTACAATCACTTAGCACCATGCCGCGCGGGATTAGCCGAGCGGTCTCAGGCGCTGCAGTCCTGGACTGTGCGGCTGGTCCCGGCGGAGGTTCGAATGCTCCCTCGGGCATGGGTGTGTGTGTTTGTCCTTAGGATAATTTAGGTTCAGTAGTGTGTAAGCTTAGGGACCGATAACCTTAGCAGTTGAGTCCCATATGATTTCACACATTTTTGAACTTAGCACCATCTCCGCGTCGACTGTTGTTTTGGACGCTGTCAGTGCTACGACCACTACATTCGTAGAGGTATGTCAGTGTACCACTAGATGTCTTTGCACTGCTAAAATCTTCTCGGGTTGACAGCCGAGTGAGTGTATTGTTTTCCAGCAACGTTTCAGCAAGTTTCTTACTTGCCATCTTCAGGCGAAGACGGCAAGTAAGAAACTTGCTGAAACGTTGCTGGAAAACAGCACACTGACTCGGCTGTCAACCCGAGAAGCTTTTATCATCGAGATTCGCCGAGAAAACCTGCAGTCTCCGTACTGTGATAGCGTAGGTAGTTTCATGCAAAAGGTGCTGTTACTTCAAAACAAAATTGATTAAATGTTACTAGCCATTGTCGTGAAAATGATATGATCTTCTTTGTAAGTATGCAGTTGTTTTTCGTGAGATTACGAACTGCTGAGTTAGCAAAATCTGTGACTTTTTTTTCTCTGTGTAGTTAAATATCTTTTCTGCAGGCGGGACGTAACGCAGCCTCAGAATGGGATCTCCTGTGGACGCCATCCTGAATGTTACTCGCGTTAGAGAGCACCTCGCGCGTAGGAAAGTGCTCCGAGCCGACTCCATCCCCTCTTCCTCGAATCCGGCCAAAGTTGGCTCCATTTCTTAAAATTCCTCTCCGCGGAAGCTGCTTAAGCGACTGCATAAAAACATTAACGTCAGAAGTTGTATCGTATTTAGCGGAAGCTGGCGCGTTTCCATTTTAAAGAGCGAAGGTAGCAGCCGCTGCTTATTATGCGCGACGGGCTGTGGGGTGCGGGGCAGGCAGTTCCGGGTCGCGAGCTGTGAAATCGGATAGCGCCTCCCGTGGCGTGTGGAGACGCCGCCAGGCCCCTCGCGACATCAATGCGAAAGGCCGCGGAATTAACGCCGGGTGGAACTCCCAGGGCGTGGGAGCAGACGCGCGCATAGCAGATGAAGCAGCTGCCGGCTCCCACGGCCCGCACTTAGGCCTTGCTGCGCCAAAGCCTCTGCCAAACAGCCTCCCTTCACCTGTCTGCGGTTGCAGCAACCTACGAGCTGACACCGGCACAGCCATTCCCACTACCGAAAACAAATTGAAAGTACGCAAACCGATACGCAACGTTTTCGAAGACCTAAAGACTGGAAGTTGCAAAGGTCACATCAGTTTATCAGAAAAGAAATAGAAGTAATCCAATGAAATAAAGACCCACATTACTGACATCAGCCAACGGCCTGGCTCTTGTCAGATCAATGTTAAGCGTTGTCGGGCTTGGCTAGCACTTGGATGGGTGACCGTCCGGGTCTAACGATTGCCATTGGCAGTCGGGGTCCACTCAGCCCTTGTGAGGCCAGCTGAGGAACAACTTGATTGTGAAGTGGCGACTTCAGTCACGAAAACTGGCAGCGGCCATGAAACAGGTGTACCGACCACGTGTCGCTCCATATCCGCATCCAGTGACGCCTAAGGACTAAGGCAGTCGGTCGGTGCCGCTGGGCTTCCGACGCCTGTTCGAGCGGAGAGAGCGAGCGAGAGAGAGAGAGAGAGAGAGAGAGAGAGAGAGAGAGAGAGAGAGAGAGATCATTGGCATCGATTTCTAACAGGATTTTGGAACGTGAGGGCGTTTCATGATCACATTATGGGAAAAAAACTTTTGTTAAGATGTTTGCATGACACCTCCCTGCGACTCCAGGCGTCCTAAAGTATTCACTGGCTCCAGAACGATGAGCTTTTAAGCGAAGTAGCAGGGTCTACATTTCGCCTAAGGACCACGAACATCAGTGAGAGAAATTATAGTCATATGGAGGCTTATACACTGTAGTTTTTCCTTCTTTCTGTTTGCTAGTGCCGGCAGGGTGGCCGAGCGGTTCTAGGCGCTACAGTCTGGAACCGCGCGATCGCTACGGTCGCAGGTTCGAATCCTGCCTCGGGCATGGATGTGTGTGATGTCCTTACGTTAGTTAGGTTTAAGTAGTTCTAAGTTCTAGGGGACTGATGACCTCAGCAGTTAAGTCCCATAGTGCTCAGAGCCATTTGAACCATTTTTTTGTTTGCTAGTAAAAAAGGAAAGGAAATGACTATTAGTGGTACGTCGTACCCTCTGCCACACACTGTACAGTGGCTTGCGGAGTAGGTATGTAGCTATCTACTAACCAGGTGTGCATGGCACTAGCTACTCCATTAAATAGATCGTGATTTTCAACAAGAAATTCGTAAGAATGACTGTTGTAAGCGGGGAGAGATATTCTAGAAGCGAATCAGGAACTTCGTTTTTCCCGGCGTATCACCTTTCACGCGGAGCAGATGACTGGCTGATACGCAAGACACATTCTGTACGAACAACGCACAGTGTCTACTCTACGCATTGGCGTTCTCAGGGAAGCGTCGACGAACATAAGTGTCTCTAACCAAAGGTGTACCGAGCGAGGTGGCGCAGTGGTTAGCACACCGGAGTCGAATTCTGGAGGACGACGGTTCAAACTCTCGTCCGGCCATCCTGATTTAGCTTTAACGAGATTTCCCTAAATCGTTTCAGGCAAACGCCGGAATGGTTCCTTTGAAAGGGCACGGCAGACTTCCTTCACCATCCTTCCCTAATCCGATGGGACCCATGACCTCGTTGTTTGGGACCCTCCTTAAATCAACCAACGAACCAACAAAAGGTGGTTTTTCCCCCGCCATGACGTGATATAGCGTGCCTGGAGATTTCTCGCCAAGGCTTTGAAACACCGTTTATTCTTTTTTCCAACATTATGAAGTTCCGAAGAAAACGATCGACTGATACAGATTCATTAAGTATGGTTCTTATGAAACACAACTGGCTTTTTATTGACACGAAATAATGATGCTGTCATCAGGAGATCTCAAATTGGTTTCATATTTCTATATTTCCATAAGGTTTTTGACATGGCTCCTCACAAGCAACTCCTAATCAAATTGCGTATCCACAGAGTATCGTCCCAGTTATGCAACCTGATTCGTGATTTTCTGTCAGAAAGGTTACAATTCGTCTTATCTAATGGGAATTCATCGAGTGATAGAGAATTGATATCTGGGGTTTCAAATGGTTCAAATGGCTCTGAGCACTATGGGACTCAACTGCTGTGGTCATAAGTCCCCTAGAACTTAGAACTACTTAAACCTAACTAACCTAAGGACATCACACACATCCATGCCCGAGGCAGGATTCGAACCTGCGACCGCAGCGGTCGTGCGGTTCCAGACTGTAGCGCCTTTAACCGCTCGGCCACTCCGGCCGGCTGGAGTTTCACAATGAAGTGTTATGGACATTCTGATATTCTTAATCATAAACTGTTTAAGAGACAGTCTGAGAAACGGAGATTGTTTACAGATGATGCTGTTGTTTACCGTCTAACAAAGTGATCAGAAGTTTAAAATTAATTGGAAAACGATTTACACAGAATATCTGCATGGTGCGAAAGTGGCAGCTGATCATAAACAATAGAAGTGTGAGACCCGCCACACGAGTACTACAAAGTTCTGTTAAATTTCGGTTTCGCGATAAGGATTACAATTACAAACAACGTAACAGAAAACTTTGAGGAGAACGTAAACCAAAGGGAGTATTTTATTGGCCGAACACTTAGAAGACACAGCAAATCTACTGAAGAGACTATCCAGATTACGCTTGTCCGTGTATTGCTTTGTGCCTGGGGATTCTTACCAGATTGGATTTACGGAAGACATCGAAGAAGTTCAAAGAAGGGCAGCTCATTTCGTTTTATCACGAAATAGAGCAGAGAAAGTCACAGGTGTGATATGCGAGTTCGAGTGGTAATCTTTGAAACAATGACGTTTTTCGTTTCGGCTGGTTCACGCCTGGGTAGGGAGTAATGAACATCATAATAAAATAAGGGGAATTAGAGCTAGCGCAGAAATATGTAAGTGTTCATTATTGCCACGCGCTATTCGAAAGTGGAACGACCTAGAAATACGAGGGCGGTTCAGAAAGTAACCTCCGATTGGTCACAGTGCGGGTTGTGGGGGGAGTAGCGACGCCATCTGTGCGTTCACGCACTCAACAGGTCTGTCGGCATCAAGCCGTGGTCGAGTGAACGTCGTACCTGCGCTAGTTTAGTTTTTGTGGCAGTTTGAAATGTGTGCTGCAATAGAAAACCCCGCCAAATGTGAAGTGCGTGCTGTCATAAGGTTTTTTACAGCCAAAGGATATTCTGCAGCAGCTATTCATCGTGAGCTTTGTGCCGTGCACGGACCAAGAGTTATGAGTGAAGGAGTTGTCCGTGAATGGGTACGTTTATTTAAAAGTGGACGAGAAAACGTTCATGATGAAGAGAGGAGTGGTAGACCATCATTGGTGACTGACGAACTCGTTCAGACAGTTGATGCAAAAGTTCGTGAAAATCGACGTTTCTCAATGTCGGAGTTGTCTACTGGTTTTCCACAGATTTCTAAGTCTCTCTTGTACGAGATAGTGACAGCAAGATTGGGTTACCATAAGTTCTGTGCACGATGGGTGCCCAAAATTCTTACCGACCACCACAAAACTCAAAGAATGGCCTCTGCATTAGACTTTCTGTCACGTTATGAGGACGAAGGAGAACCGTTGTGAAACAGAATCGTGACCGGTGACGAAACCTGGATTAAGTACGTGAACCCTGAGACAAAAGAACAATCAAAGATATGGGCACATTCAAATTCACCTACCAAACCAAGAAAAGCCTCGCAAAATTTTTCTGTCAGAAAACTGATGGCAACGGTGTTTTGGGATGCCAAAGGGGTGTTGTTGGTTGAATTCATGGAACGTGGTACGACCATTAATCAAGACGTGTACTGTGAAACAATAAAAAAGTTACGACGGGCTATACAGAACAAACGCCGTGGTATGCTGACTTCCGGTATCGTTTTTTTGCACGATAACGCCCGTCCTCACTCTGCTCGCAGAACAACGGCCCTTCTTGAGTCCTTCAAGTGGGACGTTATCAACCATCCACCTTACAGCCCAGACCTGGCGCCAAGTGATTATCACCTCTTCATGCATTTGAAGAAATGGCTCGGGTCACAGCGGTTTGATGACGACGAAGAGCTCAAAGATGTGGTCACAGGCTGGCTCCAGGCACAAGCGGGTGATTTTTATGCAGAAGGAATTTCAAAGCTTGTGAAGAGATGCGATAAGTGCCTCAATCGCTATGGAGACTATGTAGAAAAATAGTGCAAAGATGTAGTTGTAAGATGTATATATTAAAATATTTTTATTTAACTTGGTGTATTTTTTAAAATCAACCGGAGGTTACTTTCTGAACGGCCCTCGTAGTTTCAGAGTGGTTCTGTAAACCCTCTGCCAAACACTTTAAATGTAAATTGCAGAGAATGACGTAGACGGTTGACTGTAACAAGGCAACTGAACCCAACAGCCAAACATTGATTTCAGTTTTCGAAGTATGCAAAGAGAAGCATTCATATTACATTTGTCGAAAATTTTTTTGATCTACATTATTTATGGGAAATTAAGGATGTAAATGCAGAGTAACGTTTCCGACTACGGTTTTTAAACATTCTATGAATGAGGGATATATGATGAATTGTTGGCTACTGCCTAAATATCTTTCTACATCTGTTTCTCTTCAAGTTTGCAACAGATTCAATTTGTAGGGTTTCAATGACAGGCGCCTCTGTAACACCTCTCACTGTATAACACTAACCGTATTCAGTTCTATCTGGCACGTCTTGTTGATTTATCCGCACTGCTGAACTGTTCAATTCATTTGTCACAGACCGCTGGCAGACCCTGACTGGTGTCCTACGTAATACACAGCCGCATTCGGTGAAACGATTTGCCAATTAATAACAGTTTGAATTTAAGGCGATAGTTTGTGATACTTAGTCCTGAACTAAAGTAGCATATTTGAATTCATGAAACCATAAACGACACTGTTGCACACTCTGCACCGTTATACGACCCCACGATGACTGTTGGAATAACTCAAATGCGCGTGCCACCTAGCAGGAACGTCGGAAACTAACAGAGTTAGGCGGGAATAAAACTTGGATATATGCTACATTTAGTGTTGTATCAAACATTTCTGTAAGTTATTTACTCTTTTCACAATTAAAGATTTCTTTCGTATAACTATACTACTGGCCATTAAAATTGCTACACCACGAAGATGACGTTCTACAGACGCGAAATTTAACCGAAGCTAGAAGATGCTATGATACGCAAATGATTAGCTTTTCAGAGCATTTACACAAGGTTGGCGCCGGTGGCGACACCTACAACGTGCTGGCATGAGGAAAGTTTCCAACCGGTTTCTCATACAGTTGACCGACGTTTCCTGGTGAAACGTTGTTGTGATGCCTCGTGAAAGGAGGAGAAATGCGTACCATCACGTTTCCCATTTTGATAAAGGTCGGATTGTAGCCTATCGCGATTGCGGTTTATCATATCGCGACATTGCTGCTCGCGTTCGTCGAGATCCAATGACTGTTCGCAGAATATGAAATCGGTGGGTTCAGGTGGGTAATACGGCCTCGTATCACTAGCAGTCGAGATGACAGCCATCTTATCCGCATGACTGTAACGGATCGTGCAGCCACGTGTCGATCCCTGAGTCAACAGATGGGGACGTTTGCAACACAACAACCATCTGCACGAACAGTTCGACGACGTTTGCAGCAGCATGGACTATGAGCTCGGAGACCGTGGCTGCAGTTATCCTTGACGCTACATCACAAACAGGAGCGCCCGGGATGGTGTACTCAACGACGAACCTGGGTGCACGAATGGCAAAACGTCATTTTTTCGGATGAATTCAGGTTCTGTTTACAGCATCATGATGGTCGCATCCGTGTTTGACAATATCGCGGTGAACGCACATTGGAAGCGTGTATTCGTCATCGCCATACTGGCGTATCACCCGGCGGGATGGTATGGTTACACGTCTCGGTCGCCTCTTGTTCGCATTGACGGCACTTTGAACAGTGGACGTTACTTTTCAGATGTGTTACGACCCGTGGCTCTACCCTTCATTCGATTTCAGCAGGATAATGTATGACCGCATGTTGCAGGTCTGGATACAGAAAATGTTCGACTGCTGCCCTGGCCAGGACATTCTCCAAATCTCTCACCAACTGAAAACGTCTGGCAAATGGCGGCCGAGCAACTGGCTCGTCACAATACGCCAGTCACTACCCTTGATGAACTGTGGTATCGTGTTGAAGCTGCATGGGCAGCTGTGCCTGTACACACCATCCAAGCTCTGTTTGACTCAATGCCCTGGCGTATCAAGGCTGTTATTATGGTCAGAGGTGGTTGTTCTGGGTACTGATTTCTCAGGATCTATGCACCCAAATTGCGTGAAAATGTAATCACATGTCAGTTCTAGTATAATATATTTGTCCAATGAATACCCGTTTATCATCTGGATTTGCTTTTGGTGTAGCAATTTTAATGGCCAGTAGTGTAATTTATAAACACGGTGTATGCAGCATTTGTAGGTTCGGCTGATAACACACGTCTTTTTTCTCCAGCTCGCTCTTCAGGAAGTATTGTAAACAGTAGTAGAAATAAGAAAGGGTCCATAAAACAGTATCTGCCGCAGAACGACAGTAAGTTTTGTGTTCGGTAAGAACGGTTCCGTGGAGAGTGGAGACGTGATGCTCCAGCAAGCGCGGCGTCAGGTGGCGCCTCTGGCGGACGGCGGCCGCAATTGGCTCCCGACCGCCGTTGCGACTGTTCTGCTCCAAACTTGCGCCGAATATCTTTAGAAACTCGATATCGTAAGGCGAGGCGCCGGCAAACACCGCCGTTCAAGTTCCTCTGTGGGATTCCTTAATGCGCGGCCGCCGGCGCCGGAAAACTGCGCTAATACTGAATGGCAGCCGTTGCGTAAGTTTGTAACTCCGGCGCGAGAAGCACTGTTACCGTGCACACACCTGACGGCCGCAGTCTCGGCGGTAACGCCCTGCGTCAGCTGTTTCTTCCATCCTTCACTGACTACAACGTCCGAGACTCTTCGTTCAAACTGAACAGAACCCTTTCCCTTTATTTACATTTCGATTTATTTAATACGCAAGGCTAAGGCTATTAGGCCCTCTCTTACGACTAACCTGACGTTCTACATATTTTAAATTACCTTTTTTAAATTTATTAATGGCTTTTGGGCACCATATAGCCAAATGTTTTTATTTCAGTCTTTGATCACAATATGATTATTTTAGATCTTTATGACGATGCTATGCTGATTACATTTATATGTTCTGACGATGCCATTATGGCCTAATCACTTTAGGACATGGTGTAAAAAATATCTGAGGATGGTCATTACGGACTGAAACCGGTCATCGTCTAGATAATTCATATTGTGATCAAAGACTGAAATAAAAAACATTTGACAGTATTGGATCACTGTTTGTATTCGCGACCATGTCGCAGTTGGTGAAACCATACAGCCAGCCTCAGATCATAAAAACCAACAATTATCTATTACAGCCGTTTAAACGGAACTGTAGTCAATGATCTAAGCATGTTAATATATTTACTATAATGTAAAAAATAAATAAACAGTATTCTGGCTCTGAGCACTATGCGACTTAACTTCTGAAGTGATCAGTCGCCTAGAACTTAGATCTACTTAAACCTAACTAACCAAGGACATCACACACATCCATGCCCGGGGCAGGATTCGAACGTCAGACCGTAGCGGTCGCGCGGTTCCAGACTGAAGCGCCTAGAACCGCTCGACCACACCGGCCGGCTACTATACTTTACCATAGTAACCTGTAGCATCTTTTTCTATGTATGATACAGATTTCATCGTGCTATGTTACTTGGCAGTGACACATCTGCCGAAACTTATCGTCCTTAAGTTTTGCACACCATTGTATGAAGACAAATCTCAAGCCGTTGGAATTAAACCGTGAAACGGTGGCCCTAACGGGCACACGATGCAGTGAAAGAGGGAGAATAGGATACTCTGAAAAGGCGATGAAGTAGACATAGCTTGCAGTGGTCACATAGCTTGTCTGGTCTCAACCATTCTAAATGGGTGTTTGAGGCACAGAGATGGTCAAACTTACGATTGTAACGAACTCTCGAATTCAAACGCACGCTATCATTCATGATAATTACTTCCTAACTGGCTAAAGTTCTACACTCGTAGAGCCCACCAGCTTACGAACGCTAAGCATTTTTGAGCGTAACTGCAAAACAGGAAACAGAATATGTAAAGATGGTATGTCACTGTGCGTAAGTGATAAGTCACAACAGTTTCACACATAGGAGCCCTTGTAGTCGGACACTCGCAGGGATGGAAATTTTAATATAATTGTTTCACCGAAACTCGTTTACATTTAATTTAATTTAAGTGTGATATTTTGTTTAGCAATTAAGACATTAAATAACACGCACAAAAATATATGTAACGGTTTTCCGTGTGTTCTCAAGCAGAGAGAGAGAGAGAGAGAGAGAGAGACGGAAATTAGCGAAAGTAATTCATTAGGAAAGTAATTCATTAGTTAAGGTAGTAGAGTAAGCTCTCGATTATCCTGGTTAATGCGGGCCTAAAACTGCAAGGATTGCCTAAAACCACGGATAATCCAAAATACACATCTTTTTACAGGAAGCTGCTACTCATTATATTTGCAAAAGATGCTACATGTGACATTTGAAAATACGTTGCGTTACTTACGCTTAACTAGCCGGAAACTGAAAACTTCTTTAGACAGTTTGAATTAAAAGACTATGAGCTGAATGTTCGTGTGGAGTCTTTCATGTTACAGCGTATCATCGTCAATTAAATCGCTTTTTTAATGTTATATTGAGTATACAATGAGACCTAACATTCGCGTCACACTCTTTATAGAAAATTCAAAGTTAAGAAATTAAAGGTCGTGGGCGTTTACAGTTTTATTGTGAATATTTTTGGAGGAAATGCCTGCGTTTAAATAATGCAACAAAATAAATGTTGCTGTAATCTTTTCGATGAGTTTTTCTAACGTTTTTGCTCTTTTATGAATAAAAATTGTTGGCTTCTATTGAAGTGTCTTTCCCTATTAGTTTTATTTGCTGTTACTGTATAAAACACTTCGCAAAATTTATGTAACTTTCCGTCACTCCGCTGTAGTAAACGAACGAAAATTAGGGCTTAACAACG
This sequence comes from Schistocerca americana, assembly GCF_021461395.2. Classification (NCBI taxonomy): domain Eukaryota; kingdom Metazoa; phylum Arthropoda; class Insecta; order Orthoptera; family Acrididae; genus Schistocerca; species Schistocerca americana. Next base: position 629,024,853 of record NC_060123.1, on the reverse strand, counting down.
CATTGGTGGCCAAGTTGTTAGAGACAGAGATCTAACCAGAATTTTGGAACGATAAGGAACTTTGAAAGGCTGCCGCAGTCAGTACAGCCGAACCTTGATTTGAACTGCCTAACTTCCCAGTGCAAGTCCAGTGTGGTAACCACTGCACCACCTCGCTTCATTCGTCAGTGACTACTACGTGTGTGTCCCTTCTTCAGTTGTGGCACAACATTGTTTTGCAGAGTGTTAGCAGTTATTTTTACGAATGGCTCTGTCTTAATTCTGCTAGTGTGGTTGTTTAAGGAGGCGTGCTGACAAATAATGTCTTCGAATTTTTTATGAGAAAAACCTTAAGTCTTTTGAAGTAAAACAAACGTTGTGATCCTTCAGCTTCTCCCGGCGTATTTCGTGCCCGAACAGTCCACGGGTGTACTGCCGGTCCATAGTGTCCAACGGGCACAATATTTCGGCGATCAGACATGTCGCCATCGTCAGGTGCGCTGACGAACTGAGCTCCTGAGGGCGCGCGCGCGGCCTCATAACTTCTCTACTGCGTGTGGAATAGCCCAGTCTATCTGGAACGTAGGGTTTACCCGATGGGCATTTCGTACCACTGCTGTGGGTTGTAGGTGGTGGTGAACATCTTGTTTGTTAGTGTTAGCCTCGGAGAGGAGTCGGTGGCGGTGAAGCTTCGATGTTGACCTGTCTATTCAATTAGGGCAACGGGCCGCCTGTAGTGGTCGTGATTGTCATTTGGTCGTCATAGCTGCTGGACGAGTGGGTTGTCAGAAGTGCGGGTGGTATTGTAAAACCGGCGCGCTGCTTCTTGAAATCGCTTCGTGTAGGGAGACGGTGAGGAAAGTCGTTCGGCACATGGTAAACGCGTCGCAAAATCTTGTTTTGAAGTTGCTGGAGCTTCTGTATGTGCGAGCCCTAAACCCCTTCCCCTGCGAGGCGTTCTCTCCGCTGTCCGCGCCCGCGGCCGCGCGTCGGCGGTCGCTGAGAGGCTGGCGTCAGCATCTGTGGTGGCGTCGGTGTAATTGCCTCGTCCGCCCTGGTCGCTCGTTCGTTTTCTTTGCTGAGTCTCTTTTTAATTAGACTCAGTGCTGGTGCCAATGCCTTGCTGAGGTTATAGCCGCAATCTCAGTTGATGAGTCCGTCCCTGGTACGAATTTCTATAGCCTCTCTAACGACGCTGTCCCAGTATTTAGATGTCTGTTCCAAGACCATGGTATGTTGGTAGTCCATTTCGTGACTTTCGGACCAACAGTGCTCTGCGACTGCCGACTTGTTGGGGTACATAAGTCGAGTGTGCCTCTGATGTTCTCAGCAACGATCTTCGATGGTGTGACTGTCTGTCCAATGTAAGTCTTCCCACACTCACAGGGAATCTGGTATATGCCGGCCTTCCGCAAACTGAGATCGTCTTTGACACTTTCCAGTAATTCTCATGTTTTATTGGGCGGACAAAAGACAGTTCCTACTAAAACAAACGTTGTTAACATTCTTCATCTTTATCGTTCGTTTCTACATATTTGCAGCCCTCTGCCGCTAGAGACCTCCGGTTTGTATTGTGTAACATGGCGGTAGATAACGTAGCTATGTCGGGCGTGAGAAACAACTTACTGTTATCGAGTTTTGAATTCGAAGAGTTCGTCGACACATGGAGTACCCTCTCCTTCAACATGACAATGCCAGACCACACACGAGCGCTGCGACAATTACAACAATCCCACGCCTTGGGTTCACTGTCATCGATCATCCTCCATATAGTCCCGACCTGGCCCCATCCGATTTTCATATACTTCCAAAACTTAAAGAACCCCTTAGGGGACTTCACTTTGATAGCGATGAAGCGGTGCAAGCAGAGGTGAGGTTCTGGCTCCATCAACAACGTCAGTCAGTCTAGGGTATCAACAAACTGATCCTTCGTTGTGAAAAATGTTTTTGTCGACACGTCCCCTGACAGTGTTGAGAAATAAATATGTAGACATGAAGAATAGTGGTGTGGATTGGCAAGACAGTCAACCCACTATGAGAGGAAGCCGAAAGGCACGCGTTTTAGCTCACGCAGGCTGGCGTGAGGTCTAAAACAGGTCAAGGAAATGAGACTAACAAAAAACGTACGTAGCTGCTGGAATACTTAACTTTAATCCATAAATGGTGAACATCGCTCTTGACGGTACATGTTTTACAGCATCAATAGTAACTGGTAATGGCGCTTTGCTAGGTCGTAGCAAATGACGTAGCTGAAGGCTATGCTAACTATCGTCTCGGCAAATGAGAGCGTAATTTGTCAGTGAACCATCGCTAGCAAAGTCGGCTGTACAACTGGGGCGAGTGCTAGGAATTCTCTCTAGAACTGCCGTGTGGCGGCGCTCGGTCTGCAATCACTGATAGTCGCGACACGCGGGTCCGACGTATACTAACGGACCACGGCCGATTTAAAGGCTACCACCTAGCAAGTGTGGTGTCTGGCGGTGACACCACAAAAAATGGTTCAAATGGCTCTGAGCACTATGGGACTTAACTTCTGAGGTCATCAGTCCCCTAGAACCTAGAACTACTTAAACCTAACTAACCTAAGAACATCACACACATCCATGCCCGAGGCAGGATTCGAACCTGCGACCGTAGCGGTCGCGCGGTTCCAGACTGTAGCGCCTAGAACCGCTCGGCCACCCCGGCCGGCTGGTGACACCACAAATAGAGATGTAGAATGTTAAAGTTTCTTTTAGTTAAAAGGCTTTAAGAGTTCTCACAAAGGAAAAAAAATCGGAGACATTACTTTTCATCAAACCCTCGTCTTTGAAGCTGTGGTTGTAAGTGTGTGTGTGTGTGTGTGTGTGTGTGTGTGTGTGTGTGTGTGTGTGTGTGGTTTTCTGTGATTCTTTTCTAGTAGCTAATTTTTGGATCGTTGTTTCCCAGTAGCTCATTTTCGTTGCTGAATATTACGTAGTTGCTTATGGAGTCTGATTATTAAGCAGTTTTTTGCTTGTAGTTGTTTTTCTTTTTGTTGTTGTTGTTGTGGTCTTCAGTCCAGAGACTGGTTTGATGCAGCTCTCCATGCTGCTCTATCCTGTGCAAGCTTCTTCATCTCCCAGTACCTACTGCAACCTACATCCTTCTGAATCTGTTTAGTGTATTCATCTCTTGGTCTCCCTCTACGATTTTTACCCTCCACGCTGCCCTCTAATACTAAACTGGTGGTCCTTTGATGCCTCAGAACATGTCCTACCAACCGATTCCTTCTTCTAGTCAAGTTGTGCCACTAACTCCTCTTCTCCCCAGTTGTGTTCAATGCCTCCTCATTAGTTAGGTGATCTACCCATCTAATCTTCAGCATTCTTCTGTAGCACCACATTTCGAAAGCTTCTGTTCTCTTCTTGTCCAAACTATTTATTGTCCACGTTTCATTTCCATACATGGCTACACTCCATACAAATACTTTCAGAAACGTCTTCCTGACACTTAAATCTATACTCGATGTTAACAAATTTCTCTTCTTCAGAAACGCTTTCCTTGCCATTGCCAGTCTACATTTCATATCCTCTCTGCTTCGACCATCGTCAGCGATTTTGCTCCCCAAATAGCAAAACTCCTTTACTAGTTTAAGTGTCTCATTTCCTAATCTAATTCCCTCAGCATCACCCGACTTAATTCGACTACATTCAATTATCCTCGTTTTGCTTTTGTTGATGTTCATCTTATATCCTCCCTTCAAGACACTGTCCATTCCGTTCAACTGCTCTTCCAGGTCCTTTGTTGTCTCTGAGAGAATTACAGTGTCACCGGCAAACCTCAAAGTTTTAATTTCTTCTCCATGGATTTTAATTCCTACTCCGAATTTTTCTTTTTGTTTCCTTTACTGCTTGCTCAATATACAGATTGAATAACATCGGGGATAGGCTACAACCCTGTCTCACTCCCTTCCCAACCACTGCTTCCCTTTCATGCCCCTCGACTCTTATAACTGCCACCAGGTTTCTGTAGAAATTGTAAATGGCCTTTCGCTCCCTATCTTTTACCCTTGCCACCTTCTTAATCTATTCTCTAAGGTAAGTCGTAGGGTCAGTATTGCCTCACGTGTTCCAACATTTCTACGGAATCCAAACTGATCTTCCCCGAGGTCGGTTAATAATTTCCTAAAAAGTTGTGTGATTAGGCCCTCCCGTCGGGTAGACCGTTCGCCGGGTGCAAGTCTTTCGATCTGACGCCACTTCGGCGACTTGCGCGTCGATGGGGATGAAATAATGATGATTAGGACAACACAACACCCAGTCCCTGAACGGAGAAAATCTCCGACCCAGCCGGGAATCGAATCTGCGCCCATAGGATTGACATTCTGTCGCGCGGACCACTCAGCTATCGGGGGCGGACAATAATTTGCTGCAATTGTCAGTTTTTATTGTTGGGTCTTATTGTGTTTTGGACCCATTTTTATGTCCGTGAAATGATGATTATGTGCTGTTACTTGATCTGTAAGGTTAGGCTACTTCCGTGCAAAATGAACGGTTTGAAAGACTTCCGTGCTAAGGAGTTGGTATTTTTATCCTTCTTGAACTTGTAATTTATGGCCCAGCCATTAGAGCATTTCACATTCATGACGATCAGTAACAATACAGGAACAGTTTTATTTGGGAACAGTGTCACGAAGTGGTAGGTATTCTCTTTCCCCTCTCCACCCCCCACCTCCTGGAACACGCTTCGAATGGATTTTGTGATTTGTAGGTTACTTCTACCATCAGTCCGCCCTGGCATCTCTGCGATGTACTGTGCCAAAAGTTGTCAGACTGTTCGCAGTCGAGTCGCGTGCCAGGAAGCCATTCCTGTCAAATAAAAAGAAGTGTAATGTGCCGACCGGGCATAAAGTTGCCACCTAGGTATTTATCTTAGGACCAGCAGAGACAGAAAGGATTCGATAAGTGCGGTAGGAATTACCCCGGACGCGTATGTGGCGGCGCGGTGTATCGGGCACACGCGCCATATATCGCTCGCGTTTTGACGGATGAGCCTACGCCCCGGCGGGCGCCTCCATCCGTTACGGGCGAGCTATTTGCTCGTAACAGCCGCTGCCCCCGGCTATTACCGCTCCCTCAGCGCCCATACCGACTTACGGCCGTGCCCCACCTCTGGACCGATAGCCACCGCTTCTCAAAAGAGCGACCTTGAACTCTGCTCCTGCTTATGTGGTACTTCCTAACACCCGTACTACAGACATTTTTAAGCCATCTGTCTTGGGACTATGCTATGTTCATCATAAGTGAAGGGAAGTAGATATTGCGCTATGTACTCCTGGCGTGCAGGAGAGCTTCTGTAAAGTTTGGAAGGTAGGAGACGAGATACTGGCAGAAGTAAAGCTGTGAGGACGGGACGTGAGTCGCACTTGGCTAGCTCAGATGGTAGAGCACTTGCCGGCGAAAGGCAAAGATCCTGAGTTCGAGTCTCGGTCCGGCACACAGTTTTAATCTGCCAGGAAGTTTCATATCAGCGCACACTTCGCTGCAGAGTGAAAAGCTCATTCTCATTGGAATCTCACTGCCGCGGAACTTAAATGACGCCCTGTCGAGTACAGTCACCTACGTTATTACGTTTGTGCTGTAGCCTCGCAACATGCATGTCACATCAAGGCGACGCCAGACACATGCATAGACGAGCCCACAGAAAGTGCTCACCGAATTGTCAAGGAGTACTCGCAAGATGCCGCTATTACCCTTTTATCGAGCCACTCTGGTAGCAACGAATATTCGTCTGTTGGTCCTCCCACATGTCGTATTTGGCAGCGCGCTGTACCCGAACTCTAAATATCCAATATGTTTTAAACGGTACTTCAAGGGGAGCGGATTGTAAAATCCTCCTCCATTTATAACAACCCCTTGTCCGATCAAAAATGGACTTGGGGTTGCGACGGCGCGGTTCCTTCCGTCCCTTTACGACGTACCTGCACATACCTGTGAACACTGTCTCAGCATATCATCAGTAGGGAAGCCGAGCGAAACTTACTGTACTCCGACGTGAACCAGGCTGCAGTTAAACTCACTAATGTACGTTTCGGGAGAAAGTGTTCACACGAAATGAAAGGTTGGAAATTTTGTCCTTAATTAATATATTCTGAAACTTAGGTGAACAAGTATCACTGCCAAGCCCGTGCTAGTCTTAACACAGTCACTCACAATCCCTTTCAATCACGTTAGCAAGTTTATGGGGTTGCATTTCCCGAAAACGTAATAGCTACAAAAATACGGATTGTTTTTGTTTGAGAATCCTCGACAAATATTAAGCCTGTCGGTACTTAATGCAGTCACAGTTTTTAGCCACCGACCTGCTCAATACGCCACGCGGAATTTATGTCTTTTCTCGTCAAAAAATTCACTTAAAATTTCCGAAATTTCTACACACCCATCGGAATAATTATGCCGTCACTTTACAACACTTTTGATTTATGAAACACTGCTAGATCCGGCAACTTATCATTTCCATCGGAACTACTACTACACACGTCCGAACTGTTTCATGGCTAGGCTCCGACTCCGCTCTAGAACACTCTAAGTGTTCTCTACCACCAGAGAAAGGCGCACGAAGAATATTGCTTTACCACTGGTCAGTTTAGTCAACAGCCAATAGCAAAACAACATTCGCCCGCGTCAGTCCTCGATTTTCATCAGTAACCAATCGCGAAATAGTAAACCTAACGATTGCACTTTTTACCGATGTAATTATCTAATATGCTGAAGTTTTGTTTATGCATAAAGTTATTTACTATTGTTATTTATACCTGAATTAAATTTTCCTTTACCATAAACTTACTTTAGAAATCTATTCTACAAAAATTCCCTTTGTCCACATCCATACTTCTTCGAAATGTTCCCACACTAAATCCCACTACATGACTAGTATCTTCATATTAACCTTAAACCACACTCACGCATCATTCACACTCCTAAAACACATTTATAACATTTTACCTACACAAAAAGACATAGTAACACTTTATGAAAATACTAGAACAGTTTATGAAAAACATTCTTTATCTTTAGTGCACTCTAGTGGGCACAATCGAAACTAAAATCACATTCCCCCTATCGAATATTGTCCTCTATCGGCTGATACATGAACTACGTGCGCGTCCCGTCTTGCGTCACCATCTGTCTGTCACTATCCACCTCTGAGACACATCTCCCACTTAACCGCCTCCAAGGCAGGATCGGTATACGGCGCCACGCCTCAGGGTGTCTCGTTTACTCATCCGCCTCAGGGTGTCTCGTATACTCATCTGCATGATCGTCTATTTTACGCCCTCTAACCACCATCCACCATCGAGGCTTACGTTTGGCCACTGGAGCTTTCAGTACTGCATCATTTATGAGTCTCCATGCAGACGCTGTCATACCGGCGTGATGTTTTCCTCAGCAGATAATAGTGACGCCTCTCTGTATGCCCAACCATCCATCCTGTGTGTCCTTTTTGACGAGTCCCTTGACCGCCAATACGGGGCAAGCGCAGCTTCTTTGGTGCCCCCCGGAATTCGCTTTCGTATAGTGCTTCGGAAGCTTAACCTTACGTCACCTGTTCCCGATGGGTGAGAGCCCTTCACCGCCTTGCTTGGCTTCGTGCAGAGCTCCGCGTTCATCTTGGACGTAGTTCGCTTTCCAAATGCACTACGCTAGATTCGACCTATCACTGTAAGTTTCTCGAACTTTACACGCTACTTGGAGGCAGCACCTTCGTCCACACTGATGGCTCGAAGACCGACCGTGGTGACGGATGCGCCTTTGTCATTGGCAACAGACATTTTAGATACAGTCTTCTAGAACAGTGCTCGATTTTTACTGCAGAGCTTTCCATCCTCTATCAGGCCAGCCAGTCCACCCGATGACACAGGCTACTCAATTGTGTATTATGTTGCGGTTCACTTAGTGCCCTCCAGAGCCTCTATACACGTACCGCCCCTTAGTATATAAAATCCAGAATGCCTACACTCGCTCGCTGATGATGGAGCCAACATGATTTTTGTGTGGGTCCCTGGAGTGTCGGCAGATCAAGCTGACGATGCTGCCCCCAAGGCTGCAGTCCGACTGCCTAGGCCTTTTAGCTATTCTGTGCCTTCAGGTGATCTCCGTGTTACCGTACGTAGGAACACCCTTCCATGAACACTGGTCTTCTCTATATGGGAACAAACTCCGGAAAATTAAACACCTCCTAACGGCTTGAACGACTTCCTCTCGCTTCTCTCGTCGCGAGGAGATACTTTTAGCTGGGTTGCTTATTGGGCACTGCAGTTTTAGTTACCGTTATTAGTTAAGTGGAGATCCCGCATCACTCTGTGCTTACTGAAGGAAGGAAGGAAGGAAGGAAGGAAAGAAAGATAGATAGATAGGGTTTAACGTCCCGTCGACAACGAGGTCATTAGAGACGGAGCACAAGCTCGGATTGTTGAAGGAAGGGGAAGGAAAAACGGCCGTGGCCTTTCAATGGAACCATCCCACCATCTGCCTTGAGCAGTTTAGGGAAATCGCGGAAAGCCTAAATCTGGGTGGCCGAATGCAAAAATGGCTCTGAGCACTATGGGACTTGACATCTGTGGTCATCAGTCCCCTAGAACTTAGAACTACTTAAACCTAACTAACCTAAGGACATCACACAACACCCAGTCATCACTAGGCAGAGAGAGTCCCTGACCTTGCCGGGAATCGAACCCGGGAACCTGGGCGTGGGAAGCGAGGACGCTACCGCATGCCACGAGCTGCGGACGCCGAATGAAAGTCCAGTGTGCTAACCACTGCGCCACCTCGCTCGATCCTGTGTATGCTTATTGCCACCAGACATTCACAATGCGCCATTTTCAGACCCAACGCCGGTTTTATAACCGTGACGTTTAAAGTATGTTTGCCACCTGAATTATCAGATATTTTAGCAAATACAGCACTAGCTGTAGATCGCGTTTTGCTTTTTATTCGTCGTAGTAATATGGCGAGGAAAATTTAATTTTCAACCGTTTGAGCAAACTCCTCAAAGTGAAGTGATGGTTTTTAGCTATCCCTCTACTCCGGTCGATTAGGCTCTGAGTTTTATCGACTTACAGCTCATTCGGTAATTGACCATTTTAAGTTCTGACACGGGCGCTTTAAGATATCAGCTGTTTTGCGCCATAAAGCATCGACAAACAAATAAACGAGTATTCGTCGTTCGATAACTCGGCGGAATGGAAAGGGATCCGAGACTCTCAGTTACTGCCTATGCTTGTTTGGTACTGTCGAGTGCCAGTTTTTAAGGAAGAAGAAAAAATTAACAAGAAGACTATAGAGAACGCTGTCAATTAAAAAGAGAAACATAACGTTTACGCAACCCAGTGAGACGACTTTTGGGCTGACCGCAATAGACTGCAGTCTTTCTTCGGCGCGGCAGTAGGAAGGGGAGGGTGGTGGGTCCACCACCCCGGCCGCATTTACCCGGTTGAAAGGTCCCCGATACTTATTTGTGGAGCATTATCCTAGATCGCCACGGCCACACACAGAGAAACGTAAGTTATTAACTAGCTGAATCTGAATTTCTGTTCGTAAAGAACTCTGTTAAATCTTTCTTTACTGTTTAACTTACTTTTTCTTATATTCTGTTGAAAATTGTTGTTGATGATGTAGGTATCATGACACAACGCTTCTGGCAGAATGGCTATCAAGACCACTACAAGATTCAACGATTTCTGTAGAATATTTAAGGAAGATTTTTAACTGTGTTAATAATAAGACAGTATAAAAACCATGTAAATGCAGTTCTATTTTACTTCAGACCAATAGTTTAGTGAGAGTAATTTCTTTTGCAACGTTTCTGGAAACTGATTAGATTGAGTATTCGCACGGACGGATACCGTAGGTGTAAAAAGATCGTTCAAATCAGAAGACGGTGAATGATATTTTCTAAGGTGAGAGAAATTACCAATGAAAGAAAATAACAACCGCAGAAATAAAAATGAAGATAAATTTAATGATATCGTTCAGGATTGGTTTTGTGAGAATGAGGATGAACTATCACATCTCGCCTGACCACCACTGTCACCAGATGTCAATATTACTCAGCCTTTTTGATCTACTTGTGGAGAGAAGGGTGCGTAATTGCTATCAACCTCCATCATCATTGTCTGAATTTGCCACTATTTTGCTGGAAGAAAGGTAAAAGATACGCTTGAAAACGATACAGGACCTGCATTTCTCCATCCTGAGAGACCTGGAAGCTATTGTGAAAACCAACGGCTTATCTACATCGTATTAGATACGTTAATGTGTTGTGTTTTATGCGTTTCATATTTTTGTCCACCTCCTGTACTTCAAATCGAAAACCCTCCTGAATGCTAGTCAAGTCTATTGGCCACTGCGCTATCGTGTTCGCTCGCTGTCACGGAGTTCCGTTAAGTCTGTAACTTTTGAAGTTTATTCGATAGAAAAATGTCTCTCTGCCTTGTTATGTAAGGCTATTTTACTGCATGTTAGCGGTTGCCCGGGGGACACAGCGTCGTTCGTGCTCGTTAGAAAGTTTTCGGGTAATACGTCACATCAGTTCCCACATAATTTTTTTTTGAGGGAGCGCCTGCTGCTGTCCCCTCTTTCTCGTCTCCGCTCGCCTTTGTAAAGAGCGTTATTCGACTGTTGCTGTCCGGCGCGTAAAAACCCCGTCCTATTGAAGTGCTGACAGTCCTTTTGTGTCTTGTGTAATCTGAAGGAGAGGAAATGTTTGCCAGTGGGCAAAACTGTTATAAACCCTCATAATCCAGAATAAAAGATTCTTCGAAGTCATGAAGTACTGACTACTAAAGAACGCATTTTTGGCTGCGGCTTGAAGCTCGAGAAAATTTTGTGTGTTAGCTTACATCACCGTGAGACCATGCATTCATACAGAGAAAAGTAATGTGTCAGTGTGACTAAAATCATGGTAGAACTTCAGCTTTCCTTTGATATTCACCTACAGGAAGAAGTATTCTTGTCAAGCGTTTAGTTTATCGGCTGCTTTAGTGTAAAAACTGACACCTGAATGTTAAATACTTTTACAGTATTAGGCCACTATTTTTGGAACAAAGTACTGAAACAAACTGAATACAGTATTACATCCACTTCTGTTTCTCCAGATCTTACGAAGGAATTATATGTGTAGTTTTTCTGTTTTCGTGTACACCATTAAAAGAGAGCGCCGACAGTTGGAATAGCCACTTGCCTAGTGCATGTACAATTTCCAACTTTCGATGAACTAGTTACATCTTCTGAAAATCACAGACATTTTATTATTGCGGCTTTTCGTCTGAAAATCACAGACATTTTATTATTGCGGCTTTTTTCTGTCCATAGTTTGGTTAAGGTTTTTATTTCAGTTTCCTGTAACGCAACGGCCAGTTATCAAGATATTTTGTTTTCTTCTGACGTACAGTTAAAGTGCGCTTGTATATAACTGTTCCACGACGAAAATTTAAGGCACGTGAGTGGACAGAAACGATAAAAAAGTAAATCGAGAAACTACTATCAAAATATCCCTTTACAAATGCATTCAAACGGTTGTGTATTAACGTAGAACCAAGAAACAGGGGTAAGAAATAACAAAAAATTATAATTTTTTGCCGAATTTTTGATTTTGATAGGTATTATCTTGTAAGCACTATGAAAAATGCTAGACGTTATGTTCATCTGAACAGTAATCGCCGTTCTGAGAAGGCTTTAATTTTAAATGTGCCGGCCGCGGTGGTCTAGCGGTTCAGGCGCTCAGTCCGGAACCGCGGGACTGCTACGATCGCAGGTTCGAATCCTGCCTCGGGCATGCATGTGTGTGATGTCCTTAGGTTAGTTAGGTTTAAGTAGTTCTAAGTTCTAGGGGACTGATGACCACAGATGTAAAGTCCCATAGTGCTCAGAGCCATTTGAACTTTTTTTTTTAAATGTGCTTTGTACTGTTAGCACCCACTAGTAGTAACACTCTTCTTCCACTTGACGGCAGGGTGAGAGTGTGACTCGGTAAAGAATCGTTTCGTTTCTGGATCTGGACACCACTTAAAGTCGTGTATCCATAATGGATTTTTGCAGCCAGATTACAAACTATTCCAAAAATGTAGCAAAATAGCAAAACATGACTTATTGTTCATATCACTTATTACTCTGTAGTCTTGGAGGGGGCAGGGTGGGGCAGGAAAAACACACACACAGCAACACACACACACACACACACACACACACACACACACACACACACACACACACACACCAGAGAGAGAGAGAGAGAGAGAAACTTTCAGGACTATTTTTCAGAGCTGTGTTGGAAGATAGCAGCTAAACTATAGCTCAAGTTCGCACAACAGAAATGCACAGGGTATTATAAACAGTACTCCATGTTTTGAAAGGTGGTAGTATGGACAAAAACAAGAGAGAAATGTCCAAGATACATGGGTTCTAACACGCAGATCGTAAGAACAATGAGCACTTGTTTGTTCATCTTCGCTGCTGTGAAACACATCTCTTCTGCTCTAAGTTCACTGCATCCATATTTTGAGAAGTGGAATACGGACCAAAACAAGAAAAAATGTCCACTAAACACTGGTTGTAAATGAAACGCATCTCTTCCACTGAATAAGTGCTCATAGCTCTTAAGGCATGCATTTTAGAGCCTATTCTCACTGCAAATTTTTTTCTTATTTTGGTCCATACTATCACGTTTAGAAATAAAAAACATCCTCTGTATCTTAATAAAGGAATTAAGATTATATTTTCCTCGTTAAATATTTATGGTCAGTTATTTTAGAAAACAAGCCCATGAAGACAAATTGTGGTTCTTTCACGTGTAGTTTCCTTTCATGCAGAAGCAAGTCTAAAAAATATCTTTAGTTCTAAAGAAGTAGGAATGGGGTATTATAAACATGCAACATTTTAAATATTATCAAGAAGCAAGACTACGCGAAAAAGGTATTAGGTTTTTAGAAAGAAAAACCCTGGTTTTTAAGAAACATAAGATTTTACTGTAAGTATATTAAGTGACGGAATGCCACTACAGCCGCGCGGAATTAGCCGAGCGGTCTGGGGCGCTGCAGTCACGGACTGTGCGGCTGGTCCCGGCGGAGGTTCGAGTCCTCCCTCGGGCATGGGTCTGTGTGTTTGTCCTTAGGATAATTTAGGTTAAGCAGTGTGTAAGCTTAGGGACTGATGACCTGAGCAGTTAAGTCCTATAAGATTTCACACACATTTTTTTAATGCCACTACAAGGAGTAAAAAGATGGCGAGAGGATGAAAGGGATGGGGGAGAAAAACGTAATAAAAAAGAGAGCTCTGTGGGTAAGTGCGGAACTACAAATCTGAGAGTCCGGGATTCTATCCCCAGTCTGTTGTAGGATTTTGTTCTGTCAGTTGTAGCTTGCACTGACTTCAGTACGTGAAAAATTTCGAGTTGCGCTGTTATTGTGAGTCCATGTTAGACTGAAGGGCCCCCTATAACGGTTTGGCTGAGGCAGTAAGGCAGTTCGGTCGTTGGAGGAATGAAAGGCACACCTCTTCCAAAAGGGTCGTATCCTGCACATCACTGCATTCAAACCAACCGTCGGTTTGGTGACAGCTGTACCTAGGATGCTGTTATTCGTGCTTTAGAATAGCACAGTGCCAAATGCCCGTGATGTTGACATTCTCGTTTCATTCCTTCACCGCCAGCCGGTGTGGCCGTGCGGTTCTAAGCGCTTCAGTTTGGAACCGCGTGACCGCTACGGTCGCAGGTTCGAATCCTGCCTCGGGCATGGATGTGTGTGATGTCCTTGGGTTGGTTAGGTTTAAGTAGTTCTAAGTTCTAGGGGACTGATGACCTCAGTAGTTAAGTCCCATAGTGCTCAGAGCCATTTGAACCATCATTCCTTCATCGTTCTTCCGTTCTTTTAAGCAGAAACGATAAGGGTTACAGACAACAAACTTACTACATACAAGGTGTTAAAGTTACAGCAGGCGTGCGACCCTTATGCAAATACGTAGCTCGTCTTTTTTATCATCACTTTACTTGACTGCTAATAACAGTACTCCACTTATCGAAATTCATTTCTTTACGCGTTTCGGACATAACTACCACCGGAATATCTGCCAAAAAGATCACAGCTTATAGTAGACGTTAAGAGTAAACCTTCTTATACTCATTTACAGTCAACATTACGTTTTACATACAAGAGGTTTATGCATAATATTGTGTCTCATGATTTCAGTCTTAGTATTGGTGCTCAACTGAGGGCGGGGTGCTGTGACAGAACTAGCTTACAGTAGGTGCCACAATGCCGCATGCTTGTATATGTGAGAGAATACTATGTACTAATTGCTTTTATATAGTTTTAGATTTACTTGTCACTTCATTGGAATGCTCAGTGCGTACAAACTGTCAGAAACAAGTCGAAGGCGGCGACTCAACATTCATCAAAACTGGTGTGCAGCAACTATCTCTGAAATGTGCTGGAAGCCGTATACAGAAGTATGTTTGTGGACCAATGTCGCATCTGACAGTTTTATTAACCAACTGGACAGCTGGAGCTGAGTATTTGGTTCAAATGGCTCTGAGCACTATGGGACTCAAATTCTGAGGTCATCAGTCCCCTAGAACTTAGAACTACTTAAACCTAACTAACCTAAGGACATCACACACATCCATACCCGCGGCAGGATTCGAACCTGCGACCGTAGCGAGCTGAATATTTAACTAATTACATCTTTATTATCACATTTGATCTGAGACCTCAGAGCAACATGAGTATATCCTGTTACCGAGCAGACCTCAAAGGTTGTCGCATTGTGGAAGGGAAAATTATGTAGGGGAAAAATATTCCTGTGTTTTGGCAAGATCGTCAGCACGTTAGTTGCACTTTACGCCAAGATGGTTTACGTCTTTTCCGATAAATTTCTTTGTGATGTGTCCGCCTGTGTAGCTGGGTGGTAACGTGCTCGCCTCCCATGCAAGCGGGCTCGGGTTCCATTCCCAGCCGGGTTGTAGCTTTACTCCGCTCGGGGGCTGGGTGCTGTGTTGTCCTCATCATCATTTCATCCTCATCACCGGTGCGCAAGTCGCCCAATGTGGCGTCGACTGAAATAAGACTTTCACTTGGCGGCCGAACTTCCTCGGATGATGCTTCCCGGCCAACGATGCCATACGCTCATTTCATCTTCCCTTATGATGTACGCCACGTGAGGGTTTACAGATTTTGATAAATTTTCTCTTGCCTCCGTAACTCAGTGGTCATGTGTGTGGGTGTTACGCTGAGGACCCTGGTTCGACTCCTGGTACTGCCAGGGACTTTTCTTGGTGGGAGGACTCGAACTGGATGCACTCAGCTTCGTGGTGCTAATTGAGGAGCTACTTGAGCGGATAGTAGCGGCTCCAAGATCAAGAAAGCCGATACTTGCCGGCATTACGGTGTGCTGATCCCGTGTCACTCCATACTCCACCCAGTACGACACTAGCAGAGGATGACACGGCTGTTGGTCGGACCCGATAGGCCCACCAAGGCCCGAATGAGGAGCTTTACTGTGCTTTGCACTCAACGTAGTGAACTGTTCGCTTAATTACATCGCGTTACTACAAAGGGTACTGGCGACGCAACAATAAGTCTCAGGAGGCTCATTGTTGCTGTGTTCTGGGATCTGGGAATACTTCATACTTGCATTGTAGTCGCTACGCCAAGTCTGTGGGCGCAGTCGTTCACTAGCAGAGTTAGCGTAAAGGGCTTGCTATGGCATGATGGTCACCAAGTGAGATTCAGGCAGTTTTGCGGTACAACTTCGCGCGTTGGTAAACATAGACCAGTGCTTTGAGGAAATGGCTCTTGCACTCAGTGATGTATGTCCACATCGTACAACTATATTCATGTGGTACATAGAATTCCAAGGAGGAAATTTCACTCTGGAGGACGCTGAGAGGACGAGAAGATCGCGATGTCAGTTACGGAGGAAAACGATGTTGTGAGGAAAACTCTAGACGAAGACAGGCGAGTGAGGTATAAGCAGAGGATACCTTAGGGCTAAATTCACCAGCAATTCTTTCCAATCTGCGTGATCATTTGCAAGTAAAGAAAATTTGTTGTCTCTGGGTGCCGCATAGACTGACGGAAGAGCAGATGACGTGTGACTTAGTGCCGGGAGATGTTGAAGAAGTTTTCTACGGGACAATCTGAGTATGAGAATAACATCGTGACAGGTGACGAATTCCGATCAATAATGATGAAAACGATAGCTGTTTTTTCCATATAGAGTGGAATTGCGGAGCGTACACTGAGCAGATAAGCGGTAACTGAGCAGTGCCCGCCCAAAGTCATCCTATCTTTGAAGAACCTCCGACCGAAGTCATGAACGGACACTTGGTTCCTCCACCACGAAAATGCTCCAGTTCACCGTGCCAAACATATTTGCGGGACAAACGACTGAAACTTCTTGAGAATCCTCGTTACGGTCCAAACCTTGCTCCTTGTGACTCTGCACTGTTCCCGCAGGTGAAAATGAAACTGAAAGGAGCGCAGTTTTCAAGTGATGAGGATCCTGAAGGCTTGCGACATCGGATGTACCTTGCTTCCAGAGAAACTTGAGAGAGCTTGTTTAGGGATTGGTTTTGGAGGATGGAGAGTCGTATTCATTTGTATATACTTCATTTTTTTGGGTGTGGACAATAGAGTTGCTATGTTACACTTTTGTATTCTTTCTGATATGCCATAGTCTAGTTTCGACATTAGTATTATTGTTATTACTTCTATTAAGAGTATCATGTAAGCAGTTAAATAACCTTCGCAGTCAAAGGAAATGCGCTCTGACTTTTTTGTGTGGTTATCCTCGGCGTTAGCAGAAGTGAGGCGGCGGTCCGCAGTGTAACGGCGGCCGCGGCAGCATCTGTTGTGACAGCGGCGGTCGGCTCCCTCCGGCTTGCGGCGTTCGCAGGAGCTACCAAATTAAAGTTACTCGTTAGGTTCGTTTTATGCACAGCTTGCCGCGCCGCCGCGTGCGGCTTGCAGTAATAAATTCGGCTTACGCAGCGACTCCGGTAATCCCGCGTAAAAGCGCCCACGACTGCGGCACGCACTACTCACCTCGACCTCGTTGCGCAGCAGCCGGCCACAATAGCTAGCGCCGCCGTTTCTTCTGGCTCTGGCTGAAACGCCGCACTTACTGTGTTGGAACTTTTCTGACAAATTTGTCAAGGGCCGGGAAGCGAAACTTGGTAGGGAATCCCAGTGTAACAGAAGCCGTCATCCGAAAACACGAAACGTACCACACTACTAAGGAATGAGAAGAAGCTTTAAATTAGGAATGGGCGATATTTAATGTAACCATTAAAATAATGATGTAACTGAGTCGTACCTAAGAATCAAATAATAAATTTCTCGCTGGACTGTACAACTTTTTTAGTGGGGTGCTCCAACATCATCATCATCATCATCATTTAAGACTGATTATGCCTTTCAGCGTTCAGTCTGGAGCATAGCCCCCCTTATAAAATCCCTCCATGATCCCCTACTCAGTGCTAACATTGGTGCCTCTTCTGATGTTAAACCTATTACTTCAAAATCATTCTTAACCGAATCCAGGTACCTTCTCCTTGGTTTGCCCCGACTCCTCCTACCCTCTACTGCTGAACCCATGAGTCTCTTGGGTAACCTTGCTTCTCCCATGCGATTTCCTCATTGTGGACACCCTCCTGCCATTGTTCCCATCTACTAGTACCTGCAATCATCCTAGCTACTTTCATATCCGTAACCCCAACCTTGTTGATAAGGTAACCTGAATCCACCCAGCTTTCGCTCCCATACAACAAAGTTGGTCGAAAGATTGAACGGTGCACAGATAACTTAGTCTTGGTACTGACTTCCTTCTTGCAGAAGAGAGTAGATCGTAGCTGAGCGCTCACTGCATTAGCCTTGCTACACCTCGCTTCCAGTTCTTTCACTATGTTGCCATCCTGTGAGAATATGCATCCTAAGTACTTGAAACCGTCCACCTGTTCTAACTTTGTTCCTCCTATTTGGCACTCAATCCGTTTATATCTCTTTCCCACTGACATTACTTTCGTTTTGGAGATGCTAATCTTCATACCATAGTCCTTACATTTCTGATCTAGCTCTGAAATATTACTCTGCAAACTTTCAATCGAATCTGCCATCACAACTAAGTCATCCGCATATGCAAGACTGCTTATTTTGTGTTCACATATCTTAATCTCACCCAGCCAGCCTATTGTTTTCAACGTATGATCCGTAAATAATATGAACAACAGTGGAGACAGGTTGCAGCCTTGTCTTACCCCTGAAACTACTCTGAACCATGAACTCAGTTTACCGTCAACTCTAACTGCTGCCTGACTACCCATGTAAAGACCTTTAATTGCTTGCAACCAACAGTAAAGATAATTTCGCTATTTCCATCCGTTTTGGATAACCATGAGAAAATTATTCATTATTTATCAGAACGCTTTTAATAAGACGTCAGTAATTTAAAAAGAATCAATAGCATTCGAACCTAGATAGACTACTAGTCTACAGGTTATGTAGGTAGTTCTTTCGTTGTGATTTGAATTGATCACAACCTAAGTTCGTAGGCTTGCAAGCCAGTGTCAGTTTAAATAAACTCGTTTTGGGTATGAGGCTGCGCCTTACGAAACACTAAAAACCACTAAAATACCATAGTTTCGGTCATATTTGTAACGGTAAATTTTTTTGGAGATTTGTGGTAAGGTATTATGGGATCAAAAAACTGAGGTCATCAGTCCTCAGGCCTGCACACTATTACTTAATCTAACTTAAATTAACTTACGCTAAGGACAACACATAGAAACACCCATGCCCGAGGGACGACTCGAACCTCTGGCGACGGGGGAGCCGCGCGAACCGTGACAAGACGCCTAAGACCCCGCGGCTACCCCGTGCGGCTTTGTAACGGTCGTCTTTAGAACGATCAAGTACTTATTTCTGGTGATAGTCTTCCCCTTCTTTCTTCGGTTATCAGTTGGCTACCGACGGCACGATCTGGGCCGTCATTGGACAGTTCGAAGTTAAGATGGCTAATGAGTATGGTTCTGCGGGAGATTACAGTCTGTGCCACTGTGGCAGGTGATAGGTAGGCAATCAGGAATCAGCAGCTGGTACGCAGGGATAGTGTATCCGTGCAGCGAGACGTTGATGCCGCACGGCAGTTCTCTTGTGGTCGCTTGTTTCTCCTGTTGACACCGGGTGATCTGGAATCGCGCGTTGGCGAACACGCGCAGCTCGTTGGACTGATATCGCGCCTCGTGAACTTTAAAAATAGGCGGCCGCAGGAGATCTACCATGTGGAATCAACATCTCGCTGCAGGAAGACACTACCCCCTTGGTGCAAGCTGCTGATTTGCAAACAGTTAACCTGCCAGAGTAGAACAGGTTATTAGCCATCACTCCAAAGCAATCTTCGGACTGTTCTACAGCATCGCAGAACGCGACGTCTGTACCGGCTGTCAACTGAAGTATGTCAGTAGGCCTACATAGGGGAATACAATTACCACATCCAGCAGTTAGTCGCCCTGTATAGAACCGCTGCAAAGAAGGTCGAAACGTCGATATTTTTGTTGTTCTTAGTGCTTCATAATGACGTGGCCTGATATCCGAAACTATTTTATTCAAATTTATTACAAACTGTTTTATTTTCCGGACGAATACAAATTATGGAATCTCAAATGTTGTACGTCATATTCATAGAGGATTAAGATTAATCATTTGCAGATGCCTCCTACCAAACGCAAGCTTTGCGATTACTTAAATTAAGTCAGTGAGGTAGTTTCCAGAAAATTCTGTGAAGTAAGTGGGGAGTTTGGAAGGATCCGATATTTCACGCTGACATCAATCACATGCTACGTTCAAAAATGGCTCTGAGCACTATGGGACTTAACATCTGAGGTCATCAGTCCCCTAGAACTTATAACTACTTAAACCTAACTAACCTAAGCACATCACACACATCCATGCCCGAGGCAGGATTCGAACCTACGACCGTAGCAGTCGCGGTTCTGGACGAAAGCGCCTAGAACCGCCCGGTCACGGCGGCCGCCTCATGCTACGTTACTAGGCTCTTCGATTTTCCATTTCTGGCTGTCTGATCAGCACATCAGCCAGGATATAAAATCTCTTCCTCCTTCGCTCTAACTTCCGTTTCCCATACCCTTCTAGGAATGTCCTTACAAGTCCCTCTTTCTTCCTTAATATCTGTGCTATCCTGTTTTTGCTCCCTTTTATTACACTGAGTAATTATCTCTGCTCTCGCAGCACACTTCTCAATACCTCGTCATTTTCATTCTACCCATTCAACTCGTTTCTTCCAGCCTCCGCTGCGTACACATCTCAAGAGCTCATCCTTGCTCTGCTGTTTCTCCTCATTGACTACGTTTCAGCATCAAGCACAACATTTCATCAGTCTTTTCCTCGAATATTTGTCAGTATTCCTACAGAAAACTCTCCTTTCCCCACCACAAAATGGCTCTTTCGCCTTTGCAACCTGTTCTAATTTTCGTGCTCAACTTCCATTAGCTTTATATGCTGCTTCTGAAGCATTTAAAGCTTACAAGTACTCTAATATTTCTCCTTTCAGCGTTACCTTTATTTCCTCCTAGTGCCATGATACAGCGATTTTCAATAGATAGTTGTCTCGTTTGGCTTTAGTGACATCCGCTACTTCCAAATGGTTCAAATGGCTCTGAGTACTATGCGACTTAACTTCTGAAGTGATCAGTCGCCTAGAACTTAGAACTAATTAAACCTAACTAACCTAAGGATACCACACACATCCATGCCCGAGGCGGGATTCGAACCTAAGGATATCACACACATCCATGCCCGAGAGGGGATTCGAACCTGCGGCCCTAGCAGTCGCGCGGTTCCAGACTGTAGCGCCTAGAACCACACGCGCTACTTCCTGCAGTTGTTTTTTTCACTGATGCTCGAAGGACCATGTTATCTACAAACTCAAATACTGTTTGCTTTTCTCCAGTTTTTATTCTCTTGCATAGTTTGCAATGTAATATTTCAGAGCTAGATCAGAAATGTAAGGACTATGGTATGGAGATTAGCATCTCCAAAACGAAAGTAATGTCAGTGGGAAAGACATATAAACGGATGGAGTGCCAAATAGGAGGAACAAAGTTAGAACAGGTGGACGGTTTCAAGTACTTAGGATGCATATTCTCACACAGTGGCAGCATAGTGAAAGATCTGGAAGCGAGGTGTAGCAAAGCTAATGCAGTGAGCGCTCAGCTACGTTCTACTCTCTTCTGCAAGAAGGAAGTCAGTACCAAGACTAAGTTATCTGTGCACCGTTCAATCTTTCGACCAACTTTGTTGTATGGGAGAGAAAGCTGGGTGGATTCAGGTTACCTTATCAACAAGGTTGGGGTTACGGATATGAAAGTAGCTAGGATGATTGCAGGTACTAGTAGATGGGAACAATGGCAGGAGGGTGTCCACAATGAGGAAATCAAAGAAAAACTGGGAATGAACTCTTAGATGTAGCAGTCAGGGCGAACAGGCCTAGATGGTGGGGTCATGTTACACGTATGGGAGAAGCAAGGTTACCCAAGAGACTCATGGATTCAGCAGTAGAGGGTAGGAGGAGTCGGGGCAGACCGAGTAGAAGGTACCTGGATTCGGTTAAGAATGATTTTGAAGTAATAGATTTAACATCAGAAGAGGCACCAATGTTAGCACTGAATAGGGGATCATGGAGGAACTGTATAACGGGGTTGGTTGGTTGGTTGGTTTTGGGGAAGGAGACCAAACAGCGAGGTCATCGGTCTCATCGGATTAGGGAAGGACGGGGAAGGAAGTCGGCCGTGCCCTTTGAAAGGAACCATCCCGGCATTTGAGGGAAATCACGGAAAACCTAAATCAGGATGGCCGGACGCGGGATTGAACCGTCGTCCTCCCGAATGCGAGTCCAGTGTCTAACCACTGCGCCACCTCGCTCGGTGTGTATAACGGGAGTTATGCTCCAGACTGAACACTGAAAGGCATAATCAGTCTTAAATGATGATGATGATGATGATGATGCATAGCTCAATCATATCCTTTAAATACAGACGCCGGCCAGGGTCGCCGAGCGGTTCTGGGCGCTACAGTCTGGAACCGCGAGACCGCTACGGTCGCAGGTTCGAATCCTGCCTCGAGCATGGATGTGTGTGATGTCCTTAGGTTAGTTAGGTTTAAGTAGTTCTAAGTTCTAGGGGACTGATGACCTCAGAAGTTAAGTCCCATAGTGCTCAGAGCCATTTGAACCATTTAAATACAGACAGAAGAAAACAAGGACAGACAGCAACCCTGGCTTATTCCATTTCCTAGTTCACTTTAGTGGATTTTTTTTCTCTCACTTTCACTGGCGCTTGTTGATTTACAGTTGATGATCTTATAAGCTGACTGTTTTTCCAGTCCACTCTCTTTTACGTCATTATGCTTGTAAGGTTATCATAAGCAACACTGCCAACTAGCCTTCCACGGTCTATAAAACACGTGTATAGTCTCTTCCCTTCTCAGTAAACGTCTCTCCCAAAATTGGAAGAGTGAATCGTATTATTTCTTCTCCTCTTTTTCCTCTCCTCGTCCCTTTTCTGCCTTCACTGAACTCATCTGTTCCTCAGTCGTACTACATCTCTGTGCTTTTCGTTTATGATTGTTTAATTGTATAACTAATCTGTCATCCTCCATCCTGTTGATATGCTGTTTCCATTTGCGCATCCTTGCTCTACTTTTTCATGTAAACAGTATATATTAAGTTCTTCTTTTATAATATTATTTTTATATTTGATTTCTGTGGGTACATTCTATAACTTTCCATAAAACTTCCATATCAGACGACTGTATTCTTCTTTTGTTTGTCTTACTTAATGCCCAAGAATCGATTCCATGCGTTGAAATAGGGTAGCCGTTATTGTATAAAATTTTAGCTTTGCATCCTTCCTTTTAATGTCAACTGGTGTTCTGTGTACAGTGCCACATACCAGTTGAAACTTATTTAATTTGTCAGTGACAGTTTTCATATTCATAACTAATATCGCAACCAAACAACTGAAAATATGCCACCTGTCATATTGATTTTTCGCCTAGCAGTATTTTGGAGCGTACTGGAATCCTCTCTTTGAAGGCCATCATTACCAGGCCTAATTAAATCGTCAGTATAGTGCGCTATTAGTCTGCACATTTGTGTAGAAAGTGATAGTTGTCAGTAGCAGGTAGTACAGGGAACCTGTGACACGTTTAACCTGTAATATTCACAAGCCCGCGGCACACGCAGGGACGCGATGGCGGAAATGATAAAGCCGGTGACACATGACGCAGCTCAGACGCCTGCGTTGCTTTTCGACTTGCGGCCTCGCGCTGTATCCTGTTCCGGCGTGATGGATGTTACGCGGTGCAGCCAGCGCTCGGGCAGTTAATTTCGTGCCGTAGGCGGGCCGCCGCATTACTGCCCAACAAAATTTGCCCTTTATGTTGTTACAGTCAGTTTACCTTTCATCCCTCGGTAGACAGCAGTGCGGCAACATTACAGAAATTAGTGCCCTACATTAATTAAACTACTGTTGTCGCCAAAATACTGGTCGGGTCAAAGCTACGCCACGCCGTAAAACTGGTTAATGCAGCGGCGTAAATCCCGAATTATTGTACTTTTTTATGCCGCAACTGTTTAACGCTGTTGCTGCAAAATAAGTCGCTCATATTGAAAATATTATTAGATGACTGTGAATAATAACTTAAGAATTAACTTAATAATATCGTCTCTGGTTCTCCGAAGGGTAAAGAGAATCATTTAATTCGGTTTTACAACGTGTTTCTACGCGAGTTCCACAACAAACGTCACCGAGCAATTATAGGTGTAGTTACCCAACAACCTATTAAAGGGGTCGACGGAAGAAAGTGGGACCAGTCAGTTTTGCTAGGATTATTCGCCAATTCAACGAACACCAAAAAATCGACTGCGGGAAAAAGTTCGTGTAGTCGAAAACTTTTGTGCAGTGGGGTGACCGGTGGGGTGTGAGGATGGGAGTGAGGGAAGCGTATAAAGGTCACCGTTTTAGGTTCTTCTTGACTGTATCGAAAACAGCTCCTTCTAGGGAAAATGTTTCCCAGAACAAAATTAAACGACATTACCTTTCCTACAAAAAAGTTCCTGTTCACTGTTTCTCTAGGGCTAATAGTTCTCACGTTGCAGCTGTTGGAAAAATCGCATATTTTTAAAACTAGTATTTTAGTGATATAAAATTTATATTTATTGCTAAAATGAAGTGGGTTAATAACAAATATTAAATACCTGTACCACATCTAAGTGCAGCAGAATCGTGTTAAGGGATAAACTGTGTCCAGGGGATTTAACAGGGTGGATAGGTGGGAAAGGAGGTTAGAAGCACAAGGAAAAGTAGGTTGCCGGGTTTTGGTCATGCACTTCCCTGCTTTATAGGTCTGAGAAATGAAAAGCGAGCCGTGGTCGTGCGGTAGCGTTCTCGCTTCCCACGCCCGGGTTTCCGGGTTCGATTCCCGGCGGGGTCAGGGATTTTCTCTGCCTCGTGATGACTGGGTATTGTGTGCTGTCCTTAGGTTAGTTAGGTTTAAGTAGTTCTAAGTTCTTGGGGACTGATGAGCATAGCTGTTAAGTCCCATAGTGCTCAGAGCCATTTGAACCATTTTTTTGAAAAGCGAGCAGGCAATTTCCCGTTCTCTCTACCGCATTAGTCACAAACTGCAATTACAGGGTATTTCAAAAAGCTATACCGACCTTTCCGTGGGTCGCTTTTGACTCGCTGTCGAAACAGTGCGTAGACACTCCTGGGTGGAGTGTTTCTTTTTCTCACAGTGTGAACACTACAGTGAACACAGATATGACTTGCTAATATTACAAACCAAGAGGAGCATATGGTCAGATTCTACTAAATCTCTGTACTCTGTTCTACACAGCTACATGGGAAATTAGCCATTCCGTATGGCAGTTGTAGCTTGTCAGTTTACAGACAACTATACCTCCCCAGCATCTCCTGTCCAGTTCTCTTATGCAAGTAGACAAAATGAATCCGCTGAGCTTATGTTTATAAAGGAGTTATTTCAAGAGAATGAGTTATTTCAAGTTCGTAAGTGAGCTTTTATGTAAAATACATTCATAGAAACCGTGACTGAGAAGTTTTTTTTATTTATAAGTGTGATGATGTCAGTGACCTATGTAGTGTTGGTGAGAAAGGGATTGGATTGGTAAATGTGGCGCCTTACTGCTGTTTGTCGTTGACGACAGACTGTAAAACGGTGTTATTGTGTTGCAGTCACTTGCTGGTAATCAGTGAAATACCAGTACGTTACTGCACACTTCGCTCCATTAACGTTGTTTCTGGTAGACAGCACTGCTGGTATTTGTAGAGTGGGCTACACTGAGTGGAGCCCTTTACCACACATGCACAGTATATCTTGCTAGGTGGGTGTGAATATGCCTCATGGAATACGACTAATCATGTTTAAAAATAGAACAGTAATCTACTGTAACGCATTGCTTGATTTGAGTAGTTAAGTGTGAAGCTCCATAACACCTTGCTACAGAGGGAGACAGTTGAAGCCTCTGCACCTCGTCAGATGCTGGGAGAACTGAGACTGGAGTGATGCATTTGATACCCTCAAGCTGCGAAAAATATTCCAGCCATTGATATTGGAGACAACCGACATTGTCTAATACATGTTGCATATTGACATCGTGTTACATTTGGAACAGGCTCTTAAGTGTGCTAGACGGCTGATAGCTCCACCTGATGAGCTTTCTTACATAATAGCAAATAAATAAGCACTTATTAAACTGAAAATAGCTCCACTATATAAACACGAGTTCAGTGAAGGTATTTTTCTAGTCACATGAGAGAAGTGGACAGGAAATGCTGGGGACTTTTAGTCTGTATGTGAACTGCAAAGCAAGCAGCGCTCGTGGTGGGGGACGCTATAGTTGCCATACACGATGTCTGAGGATCAGTTCCCCAGTAGCATTGTAGAACAGTGAGCGGAGATTTAGGTAGATTCTGTCCACACGCGTTACTTGCGTTTGTGCTGCTGGTAATTCGTACCTGTATTCCATGTGGGGTTTTCGCACTTGGTGAAAAATAAACCGCCTGAGACATGTATGCACACTGGGTCGCCAGTGACTCAAAAGGCGAGTTGGGGAATGATCGATATAACTTTGTGAAACACGCTGTAGTTGCATTTTGTGTCGTTGAGCGGTAGAGAAAGTGGGGAATTGCGTGCTCGCTCTTCATTTTGCAGACCTGTGAAGGAGGGAAGTGCATGGCCACAATCCAGCGGCCCGACTTTCCTCTCGCTTACAACTTCCTGCCTGTTACACCTACAGAACACAGTTTATCCCTTAATACGATTCTACTGCGCTTAGATGTGTTACAAACATTTAATGTTTGTTCTTAACCCACTTCATTTAATAACGTACATCAATTTTATAGCATGAAAACACAATTTCCAATGATTTGCGATTTTCCCATCCCCTGCAATATGGGAACTGTTAGTCTTAGAGAAAAAATAAATAGGACCTTCTGTAGGAAATTTGCTGTAGTTTAATTTCGTACTGGAAAACGTTTTCGCTAGAGGAAACGGTTTTCGAGATAGTCAAGAAAAACAGAGAGAAGTGCCCTTTAAACGATTCCGCCCCCTCCTCATCCTTCCCATCCCCACGCTTACGCCGGCCGGAGTGGCCGAGCGGTTCTAGGCGCTTCAGTCTGGAACCGCGTGACCGCTACGGTCGCAGGTTCGAATCCTGCCTCGGGCATGGATGTGTGTGATGTCCTTAGGATAGTTAGGTTTAAGTATTTCTAAGTTCTAGGGGACTGATGACCACAGATGTCAAGTCCCATAGTGCTCAGAGCCATTTGAACCATTTGAGCCAGCCCACGCTTACACCCCACATGTCAGGATTTTTAGTATGTTGTTCATGACACTCCTCCGTACAACTGTAAAAAATTTTTGCTCTAATTATTCTTCGTTGACTGGACTATAGTCTGATCACATTTTTTGTTGTACATTCAAGTGCATCACATGCTGATAACAAATAATTCAACATGTATATCTAGAAAGCACTGTCTCCTATATAAACTATTTTGCCTTGTCATATTTAGTTTCTTGCCTTTGAATTTAACCAAACATAACATGCAGTGACTCAAAATACCTCTTGTGGGATAACATTTCCGTCTGCCGATTCCTTTAGTTTTTAAATGAAAAGGAGAGTGTCGCAGTGGTTAATATATTGGGCCCTTATTCCGAAGAAAGTGATTGAAACTGTATGCCAGACGTCGATATTTCTTCAGAGGATATCGGTCGATTCTTATCCTGATTTTGTTCAAAGGGGAAAATTACAGAAAGTATGAAAACATAGTGTAATACATGAAAAGTAGTATAGTGTACATTTCCAACAAAAATATTCACCACATATAGGTGAGCGTGAAGATCACTTTCAACAGTTCATGTGAACCACTCCTAATTCGACCAACAATAAGATATGTTACAAAAACCTTTAAGTGTTCACCTTCTTTCTGCGTTTAGAGGAAGGAGAACACGGCCTCTTATCAGAAGTACAAAACCTTCGCGAGCTACAAATATATTGTTGAACTTGTACTAGAATCATAATTAAATGGTGTGTTGGTAAACAAGACACTTGGTGAAGTAAACAACCTGATCACAGATGTTTCCAGAATTAGTTCGAACGTATGCAAAAGTCTATAAATTTTAAAGGAGTGTATTTTGAAAAGAAACAGTAAAACAATTTGTAGTAAAATAATTTGTTTTCGTTATGTTTGTAAAATCTCAAAAAGCGGCCCTTCTATTTTATTCGTGGGGAGAACGATTCTCGATACCTCACTGAAACTTGAAATTTCTGTAATTTCACACATTTACTCATTACACGAGATGTATGTTTGAAAAGCGTTTGGGAAAACATTGTTGTTGATTCGTATTGGGACGTTTGTCTTTCAGAGTTTTGAGAGAGAGTCTCAACGGTCAACCACTGATTTCGCACAGCGCTCGCTACTAGAGTTTTTTAACCATTTCTCCGTCCTTTTCGTGATGATTAAACAAACCAGCCATGATTTGCGCAGAATTCGATTATGCCCATCTTGTCGAAAATTACAGAAATACTGACATAGGCGATTTCTTCAGTTCTGTAAATTAAACAAAATATCCCATATCGTTAGATAAACAAAAGATAAATGAAGATCTTGTGGTAAATATATATATGAACACGAAATAATGGGTCACGTTATTTAAAGGTTGCCTACATGTTTTTTCAACACAAAATTTTAATAACAATAATAACAGTTTTTGTTGATGCAGCCAGTAACATAACAATATACTCATATTAGAAAAACTGTTTAAAAGAATTAAGGAAATAAAAAAAGGCAGTTCACACGGGAAAAATATAGTCACAAGAATGTGCAGACACAGGCAATGTAACGAACCAAAATATGAAAATTGAAGAACGTTCATAAAGCGGGTAGCCTGGAAGACAACGACGAAGTACTTTCCCCCAGAACACAAATCAAACTAGCTAACTTCCAGGAACAGATATTGTAACATTGTAAACAAGTTAATCAGCGGCATTTGCATGGCTGACATAGGATATTTTCACGGAAAAGCTATCGGCAAAATTTGTGTAGGTGTCTGCTTTTATCTAATTTTCTTTGCTCTGTGAAGTAACAAACTGGTCTCTACGACTTCGTGTAGGGAAGTATGGAAGGCGCCTTTCTCAGAAGAGTAACAACCACTTACGAAATGAAGCACCTTAATTTTCACTTAATCTCGTAAGTAAATTGTAGCCGTTTTACGGCAGAATTTTTCATTGAGGCCGTTCTTTAAAATGTGTGCTCTCCCATAATAAGCTGGCCGGCGCTGCGCAGCCTTTATTAGTATTTATTCGCCGGAATTGAAAGCCGGGGCGATATGCTGGCACATAAATGCCGGCGGCGCTGCGAAACGCTCACCTAGAGATTTTAATTAAACGCGGTTCTATATCCAGACTTAATGACCTCCTTGCCGACTGCAGCGGGACTGGGGAAATGGGTTAGCAGTCCGTCCGGCGCCTCTTCTTCGCCAACTGCTCCATTAGAGCTCGCGAATTAATAAAAGGCGCGGCGCGGCGACCTCGCGGCCGAACGGTGACACCTCCCCCCCCCCCTCCCCTGCCCCTCCTGCCACCCTTAATTAACGTGGCCGTCGACGTCCGCGTCTCTTGGACACCTCAAGGTCCGCCGGTTGCCCCTGGCGTTTGCTCTGCAATAGCTTTCCGCGAGGTCTCCGAAATTAAAATTACTTCTCCCAGCGTGGCGTCAAGACCGCCCACACTAATGCGTGTGGACCGAGTTGGCTCCTCTCTTAGACGTAAGGAGGGAACTGCAGAGGGTGGAGAAAGTTGATTACGCTCCAAGGAGTCAACGGAAAGTATCCTTTTAAAGAGATTCGGCGCCTCTGTGTAACATTGTGACGTTTTAAATCGTCACAGCTAAAATAATACCTGCTCGCCCCCAAGTGCTGACGGAGCAGAAGTGGTAGTTGTGGTGGTGGTGGTGATTGTGATGTAGTGTTTCAGGCAGTGGACTGGTATAAGAACTGACGACGCTCAAATTTTGGTGCAGCCACCTGGAATTATTTTTCCATATTTTTATTCAAATGACTTATGGAGAACACGGGGGATCTTTATACTACTACAAAATTATCTCCAAATATTTTATTTCTTCTTGTTTTGAAATAGGTACACGACAAGCTTATTTCGGTATTTTTGCCATTTTCAAATGTTCGTCCAGATAGTGACGACCGTAAAACATCTTCTAATGTAATTTCTTTTATTTGCGGCGTTATTAATAAAGGTCACTTATTTAGCCCCTACAGAAATTTCGTGTTTTTTTGACAGTTGTCAAACGACAGATCGTTCCATTGATGCATTATCATTATACGATATTGCAGTGCCTGTGTTATTCTGATTACGATGCAAAGTTCCTTTGCTCATGCATGTGTTTCGTATAACGGCTGCGGTCGCCGCCGTGCCAGCATACATGTCCAGACAAATACAACGTCTGATCTGTGCTTAAATATACATAATGGATGTACGAATACAGATCACAGACGCGTGGTTGGCAACATTTGGAAGTTTGGGTCTGCACGGATAGTCAAATGGTGCCGGCACGGTAGCTCAGCGTGTTCGGTCAGTGGGTCTAGCTACCCTCTGTAATAAAAAACTGTGCGAACGGATCAAGTAACAACCGGAACGAGTGTCATCGGACGTCCGCCACGGACAAAGTCAACGAACAATATAGAACAAAATGAGATTTAAAAAAATGGTAAGGTGACCGCTCGAGATAAGCAGGAAATCCGGAATGGGGTCCCGGTCCAGCACAAATTTTCGTTGTCGTCATTCCATTCTGCAGCTGATGGTAGTCCTTATTCGCAACTGCGAATTGGTTTGATGCATTATTATTGTTATGCATTATTATGCAGCGATGGAATGATGTGTCATTTGACAAGTGTCAAAAAAAATTCTGTAGAAGGTAAATAAGAGACCTATATTAACAACGCAGTAAATAAAAGAAATTACGTTCCAAGACGTTTCATGGACGTCACTCCATCTAGATTAAACTTGATAATGGCCAAGATACCGATACAAGCCTCTCGCGTACCTATGTAAAAACAAGAAGAAATAAACTATTTGCAGCTAATTTTTTAAAAGTATAGAGAAGATGTCATATTACGACCTTCTGCAAGTTGCGAGCCCAGCAGCGGAGAAAATGGCTGGTTCAAATGGCTCTGAGCACTATGGGACTCAACATCTGTGGTCATCAGTCCCCTAGAACTTAGAACTACTTAAACCTAACTAACCTAAGGACATCACACACATCCATGCCCGAGGCAGGATTCGAACCTGCGACCGTAGCAGTCGCGCGGTTCCGGACTGCGCGCCTAGAACCGCTAGACCACCGCGGCCGGCGCAGCGGAGAAGTTATTTAAAGTACCTGGGTTGTTCAGTTTTTCGATTTCCTTTCTGAATTGCAATTTCAAACCGATAATAGACCAGGAATGATGTATACGGTTTCTAACTCATTGTCAGTCCAGCGCAAGCAATCGGACAGCCAGAAAACGACGATCCATCTACTGAAAGGCTGACCGTGCTCACAGCGCAGCGTCTTTGTAGCGAAAATGACTTCCCACTGCGTATCGACAGATATATGTTGTGTCAGAGGCGTAAATATAATAGTACATAAATGATGAATCTGCCAGCGGAGTGGAAAAAAGCACATAGTATAATCAAGAATGGGGACAAATTAAAATTCTGAGTGAGTGAATATAGACTAAAGGTCAAGACAAATCTAATAAAAATAAGGTTAGGGAGACGCTATTGATTGAGAAGCTCGCACAAACATTTACATCAAGAAATCAATAACCTTCAAAACTCAACGGAGGCACTACAATACGGCGTTAAGGCTAGACATAAGACTGTACTTGATGGTCAGTGTAAAGCGACATTGTTGGACTTTCTTCGACGTCGCAGCAGAGAGTCGAACCGACATTGGTGCACCCAACGAGAACGCTATACACAGGATTTTATTTGTTGTTGTGGCTGCAGTTACGTTTTATAAAACGGATAAGTAGTACAAAACTTTAAGACGGAATTATGCTCCCTATTGGTCTTCATAAATCCCTCCATGCCCTCCATCCCCCCCCCCCCTGTTTTTAACCGTCAGTTGCAAATTGCAATTGCAAATTTAGTTTGTCACACCTGCCCCGTGTTCCTTCGGATCCGGCGCGCAGGTTTTGTTTAATAAATTCCGTTTCCGTTTCATTTGCACATTCTGTTATGTTAGCTGCTCGCCTCTAGTGGGTGTCTAAATTACTAGGGTGCAACAAATTCAGTAACGTTTATCGCGTCGCATGGTGGTTTATCTAACTTCGTCAGATATTGGCTAACCGTTTTTGTAATGGAGCTGGAACTTCCAAAAGCGTGTCTGCAGATTAGTGCGTCTACATACTCGCACTGTCTACAAATACTGGTATACGTCATTTTTATATGAATAGGACACATTCTTGGAGACAGACAACAGAAACCTTTCAGGAACAACAAAAATTTCTTAGACACATTTAATCATTCCTACAATAAAAATCGAAATCCAATGCTCCACTAGTGCAAAAACCTGTTTCTTGCAGTCTCGGAGAAAATTATGTTACATTGTTCTTTCCTTCTTGAATGTCTCGTAGGGGAGAATCGGGCAAAGTGACCAGCGGAGGCATTCCTATTTTTTTAAGCTGAGTGGCAATAGACGAGTATGAAATGAGTAATTATAATCTACAACTCCTGAAGTGTAATATCGACTAATTTAATCACATTAAGACTACGTGCCTTAAGTATTTAAACAGTTCAGTTTTCAGAAAGTGGCACGGTGCCCTTCATGCTTTTATGTTTTCGCAGAAGCCCGCCGATATGGCGACTTTGCTTGCATTGACGCCATTACATAAAAGTTGTAGACATTTTAATAGCATCGCCGAACATTCGGTAACTAAAGTAGGATTATGGAGTCAAGGTACGTCACTTTCAACACAATTTCATTAAAAAGAATTAAGTCACGTTCCCTGTCCATAGTAAGTACACAAACTTACCACTTGCTTTAAATCAGAATAATTGAAATCCAGAAAATGTATTATAACTCTGAGGAGCGGCACAGAAAACAGGTTAGACTTCACAGGGTGACTGGACCCTCCAAACCAATAAGTTAGGGCATTTCCCGCGCGATTATGGCACCTTACAGAAGCCAGTACCCCAATGGCCAATTTGCCCGTCATTGCCACTTTGCCTGGCTTTCCTCTACGTTATTATGGGAATTCAGGTCCACAAGTTAATGCAAGGAACGGTTGTTTTTAACGTACAAATATGTTTCAGCGCCGTTGTGTCATCATCGTTGGTTGCTTTTATTCCATTCCATAAAAAAGGAAAACCTTTTTAAGTAATAATTATTCTAACGAAATTAGACCTAATATTTATGTCTGTTGTGATTATCACCTCATTTTTTATAATTTTGGATTCTGGAAGACTTACTTTACATTGATCTGTTGGTTAAATCTGCTGCGAAATTACGAGGGTAAGTTAATTATTATCCACAAACTAGTTCTAAAATTGTATTGCAATCAAATAGGAAACATACAAGAACATTTTCGACATAGTCTCCTTGCGTCTCACTGCACTTGTTCCACCGTTGTACAAGCTTGCTGATGCCCTCATAAAAGAAGGTTCCCGGTTGAGCTGCGAACGAGGAATACGCCGCGTGTTTCACTGCTATGTCCGAGGCAAATCGACGGCCCCTTAATGCCTGTTTGAGTGGAGCAAACAAGTCGTAAGTGGCAAGATCGGGATTATATGGAGGATGATCCAATACTTCAAATTTGAGTTTCTGAAGCGTTTCAGCAGTGTGGGTAGCAGTATGTGGACGGTCATTGTCGTGCAACAACACACCACCTTTTCACATCAATCTTCGCGGTTTGCTTCGAATTGAAGGCTTTAGCCTGGCAGTAAGCACCTCACAATAACGTACACTGTTTATTGCTGTGCTCCTTTCCCCCCAATGATCCAGTACTGGACCGCCGTGCGTACCAAACACGTAAGCATCAGTTCTCCTGCGGACGATTGGGTCTTGACTTTTTCTTGCACGGCGAATTTGCATGTTTCCATTCCATACTCTGCCGTTTACTCTCTGGCTCGTAATGATGGACCCATGTTTCGTCACCAGTAATGATCCTGTGTAAGAAGTCGTCCCCTTTGTTACCATAGCGATCCAAATGTTTTTTGCAGATGTCCAAGCGCGTTTATTTATGCAACTGTGTGAGTTGTTTTGGCACCCATCGTGCACAAACTTTATGAAACCCAAGTCTGGATGATTTTGTAGGCAGAACCGTGACTAATTTGCAGATGATGTGCCCCTTCGTCAATAGTTAATAGTCTGTCTAAGAGAATCATTTCACGTGAACGCTCAATGGTTTCTTCATTTGTGGTGGTAAACGGTCGTCCGGCTCCTTCATCGTGTGCAATACTTGTGCGACCATTTCGGAATTTTTCAATCCATTGGTAGACACTCCGTTGTGGCAGAACACTGTTCCAATACTGCACCGAAAGTCTCCGATGAATTTCAGACCCCGACACGTTTGAAAACTGAATAAATCACGGAATAATGTAGATAGAGAGGTACAAATTGACACACATGCTTGGAATGACATAGGGTTTTATTAGAACCGAAAAAAAAGAAAAATACAAAAGTTCAGAAAATGTCCATCAGACGGCGCTTCATCTGATCAGAATAGCAATAATTAGCATAACAAAGTAAGAAAAAGCAAAGATGATGTTCTTTACAGGAAATTCTCAATATGTCCACCATCATTCCACAACAGTAGCTGTAGTCTAGGAATAATGTTGTGAACAACACTGTAAAGCATGTCCGGAGTTACGGTGAGGCATTGGCGTCGGATGTTGTCTTTCAGCATCCCTAGAGATGTCGGTCGATCACGATACACTTGCGAGTTCAGGTAACTCCAAAGCCAATAAACGCACGGACTGAGGTCTGAGGACCTGGGAGTCCAAGTATGACGAAAGTGGCGGCTGAGCACATGATCATCACCAAACGACGCGCGCAAGAGATCTTTCACGCGTCTAACAATATGGAGTTATCAGCCAGGCTGGGGATGATACGATTCTGTACCATATCGGCGTACCACTCACCCGTCACGGTAGCAGTTACAAAGCCAGAATCACGCACTTCCTCGAAGAAAGAAGGTCCGTTAACGGTAGATGTGGTAAATCCAACCCATACCGTGACTTTCTCGTCGTGAAATGGAGTTTCCATGACAGTTCTAGGATTTTAAGTAGCCCAAATTCTGCAGTTGTGGGCGTTGACAGACCCTCGGAGCGTGAAATGAGCTTCGTCGGTCCACAACACGTTACTCAACCAATCGTCATCTTCCGCCATCTTTTGAAACGCCCACACCGCAGATGCCCTCCGCTTCACTAAATCGCCAGGTAACAGTTCATGATGCCGATGGATTTTGTACGGATAGCACCGGAGGGTACGCCTCAGTCCCAACCAAACAGTACAAACAGTAGTGTATGGAATGCCGGTGCGACTGCATGAGCGCTGACTTCCCCGTGCATAGACGAACCCGCTACAGTCTCCATTTCTTCCTGAACTGTCTCAGTAGCATTACGCCTTGAGCGCGGTCGGCCACTACGGGGTCTGTCGCCTATACAACCCGTGGCTTTGGACTTCG
Source organism: Schistocerca americana (assembly GCF_021461395.2). Lineage (NCBI taxonomy): Eukaryota > Metazoa > Arthropoda > Insecta > Orthoptera > Acrididae > Schistocerca > Schistocerca americana. Next base: position 628,989,581 of record NC_060123.1, on the reverse strand, counting down.
AAATCATTCTCGCCACAGCCGCATTTGTCAACGGACCTTTACCCGTTCGAATGCCCTTCCTATGGCGATAGGATCGTAACGCTGAACTAGCACATACCCCATTCTGATAATACAGCTTCACTAAAAGCGCCTTTTCAGGTAACGTGAACATGCTGCGACTGCTGGCGCATCTGATTCTCTCTCTCTCTCTCTCTCTCTCTCTCTCTCTCTTATTGTGATTTCATTCCCCAGCCCAAAATGGGCAGGGGAGGGCTGTCAGCGGCACAATCCGCCGCTATTCAGCCGAGTGGCATGACAACTTAAAATAAGAATAAAATGTTACAGACATAAGGCGATAAAGGGGAACTTAAAACAGAATAACGGGAGAAAATGGAGGTAAAAAATATAGACTAACACGGAGACGTTCATGGAGGACAGTTAAAAAAAAGTCACCAGAAAGTTGAAAAACGCAGTTGGCGATTCTTCAGAACTCAGAGAAGGCACTGAATGGACATGCACACGCTAAAAGTCGGCCACAGTAGTAAAAAAACTCCGGAACAACACACTTAAAACCCACTTGAAGCACACACGACGAAGAATAAAACTGCCAGGCGGGACCTGCCGAGAGAAAGGGCAGAGAGGATGGAAAAGGAGGGGAGAGCAAGGGGCAGCAGGGGAAGCGGCGTGATGAAGAGAGGAGGGGCATCAGTGGGTACACGAAGAGGCGGGAGACACTTGGGGCGGGAGATTCTCTGTCTCATTACAGCTCCTTTTATACGCGATTGTCATGCGCAGTCACTGACGTTTTGCTGTCCAGCTCCATCCGTCGGACATTTTGTGAACTTTGTGCTTTTTTTTGGGGGGGGGGGGTTCTAATAAAACCCCATGCCATTCCAAGCATGTGTGTCAATTTTTACCTCTCTATCTACATTATTCCGTGGTTTATTAAGTTTTCAAATTTATACTGACTTTTTGATCACCCGGTAGATTATCGATACTAGGCAAAGGGAGCTTCTGGCTTTCGAAACCGTTTCCATTCACCCGTCGATGATAGTGTCTCGCGGAGTGTCGTGAAACGAATAGATTGGGGCGGGATGGCGTGCGCCATGAATGTCGCCTGTTGAGGCGGACGCCCCGGCGAGCGGCTGGTCCGGGGCTCGCCGGCCGCATCTCAATGAAGACGCGGCCCGACCCTCGTATACTCGTCACAGGCGGCGAGATTGCGCGTCCTTTGTCAGTCGCCCTCCTGCCTTTTCCCCGGAATAGTAATGTGTTTACTCTGCGGGGAGGTTTTCTCTAAGATACATCGCCGGTTCCGGCAGCAGGCAGCGCCGTGTCCGGTGCGCTGCTGCGCTGCCAAAAATTCCAACGAGAAATAAAAATTAGGCGTCGGGCACATTACTTAGTCCTGACAACTGACTCTTCACGAACGGGATGTGACAGTTATTGTGGAACCACGGTGGATGTATACCCACAACCAGGTACTAACAAATCGTAATTTACTCACTTTGGCACGTTTTTAAACATGAATTCAACTCGTGCAAAGATTACGGGGCAATAAAAAATGCGACTACAAACGCCTTTAACTACACTGGTGTCCAAAATTAAAGCAACAAACGGAAACTTTGCAAGGTTGCGTTTACTTTGCCACAAAACAACGTAAAGAATACAGAAAGTAATCAACTACAACAGGCGTGATGGTAGACAAAAATGTTCTTCGTCTGTTTTCCAACTTAACCGACTTGCACACACATTCTGACAACTGGCTGACGTGCGCAATATGGGGTGTGACCACCTCTGGCACCAATGACGGGACGTGCTATGACTGATGTTGTCAATCTCATGTTCTACATCTACATCTACATCTACATACATACTCCGCAATCTACCATACGGTGCGTGCCGGTGTGTACCTCGTACCACAACTAGCATCTTCTCTCCCTGTTCCACTCCCAAACAGAACGAGGGAAAAATGACTGCCTATATGCCTCTGTACGAGCCCTAATCTCTCTTATCTTACCTTTATGGTCTTTCCGCGAAATGTTAGTTGGGGGCAGTAAAATTGTACTGCAGTCAGCCTCAAATGCTGGTTCTCTAAATTTCCTCAGTAGCGATTTACGAAAAGAACGCCTCCTTTCCTCTAGAAACTGCCACCCGAGTTCCTGAAGCATTTCCGTAACACTCGCGTGATGATCAAACCTACCAGTAACAAATCTAGCACCCCGCCTCTGAATTGCTTCTATGTCCTCCCTCAATCCGACCTGATAGGGATCCCAAATACTCGAGCAGTACTCAAGAATAGGTCGTTTTAGTGTTTTATAAGCGGTCTCCTTTACAGATGAACCACATCTTCCCAAAATTCTACCAATGAACCGAAGACGACTATCCGCCTTCCCCACAACTGCCATTACATGCTTGTCCCACTTCATATCGCTCTGCAATGTTACGACCAAATATTTAATCGACGTGACTGTGTCAAGCGCTACACTACTAATGGAGTATTCAGACATTACAGGATTCTTTTTCCTATTCATCTGGATTAATTTACATTTATCTATATTTAGGGTTAGCTGCCATTCTTTACACCGATCACAAATCTTGTCCAAGTCAACTTGTATCCTCCTACAGTCACTCAACGACGACACCTTTCCGTACAACACAGCATCATCAGTTAACAGCCGCACATTGCTATCCACCCTATCCAAAAGATCATTTATGTAGATAGAAAACAGCAGCGGACCTACCACACTTCCCTGGGGCACTCCAGATGATACCCTCGCCTCCGATGAACACTCTCCATCGAGTACAACGTACTGGGTTCTATTAGTTAAGAAATGTTGAGGCAATAACGCCCATTCTTCCTGCAGAGCTGCTCACAAGTCGTGGAGAGTGGTTGGTGGATGCTGACGTGATGCACTCCGTCTCCGTAGTGCATTCCACACATGCTCTATGGGATTCAAATCGGAAGAGCGAGCAGGCCACGTACCATGCGTGAATATCTTCGGTTTAAAAAAAAAAAAAGAAAAAAAAAAGCATCAACTATTCGTGCTGTATGAGGTCGAGCATTATCGGCCATCAATACGAATTCTGGTCCCACAGCACCTTGCAAAAACCGGGCTTGAGATTCCAAGATCTTCTCACGGTACCCGACAGCAGTTAAAACTTGCTGATTCACCGGTACACAATTTCATGAAGAGTTGATCGAGTGGTCATATAATCCCTGCCCACACCATTAGGGATCGTCCTCGATATCTCTGTCTTTCTACAATGTTTGGGTCCCTATACAGTTTCGAACTATCATCTCATCCGAGAGACAACAGAACGATTCACATTAAGCCATCGGGTCACACCCGTTTGCGACTCTTCTGTTTCTATTCTTCCTAAGGCCCTCCACAGAAGGGATCCTATAGAGCCATATTGCACCGTCTGTGACTGTGTACACAGCGATTGTGGGTGTGGACTACCTTGCAAACACTACCCCGCTTGGTAGGTGCCCTGACGTCATTGCTAGTGCGGTTGTCCGTTGATCGGAATGCCATCTTCCTTGTAGAACACTATTTTAACGACATCTGTTGGCAGTTGGTATGATTATATGGTGAATTAGACACAGGACGGGGAAATAGCAGTTTGTTGCTTTAATTTTGGACACCGGTGTGTTTACTGTACAGCGATGCATCGATAAGAATTACAGAGAATGTAAAGGACAGTTATTATTTTTGCGCGCGCGCGCACACACACACACACACACACACACACACACAGAGAGAGAGAGAGAGAGAGAGAGAGAGAGAGAGAGAGAGAGAGAGAGAGGCATGTACCAGGTGATCAAAAAGTCAGTATAAATTTGAAAACTGAATAAATCGCGGAATATTGTAGATAGAGAGGTACAAATTGACACACATGCTTGGAATGACATGGCGTTTTATTAGAACCAAAAAAATACAAAAGTTCAAAAAATGTCCGACAGATGGCGCTTCATCTGCTCAGAATAGCAATAATTAGCATAACAAAGTAAGACAAAGCAAAGATGATGTTCTTTACAGGAAATGCTCAATGTGTCCACCATCATTCCTCAACAATAGCTGTAGTCGAGGAATAATGTTGTGAACAGCACTGTAAAGCATGTCCGGAGTTATGGCGAGGCATTGGCGTCGGATGTTATGTTTCAGCACCCCTAGAGATGTCGGTCGATCACGATACACTTGCGACTTCAGGTAACCCCAAAGCCAATAATCGCACGGACTGAGGACTGGGGACCTGGGAGGTCAAGCATGACGAAAGTGGCGGCTAAGCACACGATCATCGCCAAACGACGCGCGCAAGACATCTTTCACGCGTCCAGCAATACTTTCTTTTTTTTGTTCTAATAAAACCCCATGTCATTGGAAGCGTGTGTGTCAACTTTTACTTCTCTATCTACATTCTTCCGTGGTTTATCAAGTTTTCAAATTTATACTGACTTTTTGATCACCCGGTATATGTGTAGATTAGACGTCCCCCCCCCCCCCCCCCCCCAACTATGGCATAGGATCGACTATATAACCTACAAAAAGGTTTTTTCGATCCTGTGTATTAGAGCACACAGTGTCAAATCCGCCCATTGGTTTTCGTCAAAGAACCGCGTGATCGTTTTCCTCATCTCCCTCGTATGATAGCTCTTCCTATAACAGAGAGGAGAGCTCTAGCGGTAAGTTCCGATTTCGTAACCGGTCAACTGCATCCGCTAAACAGCTGTACTGAGGTCAAACGACTACATCTGTCGTTTGCCACTGTGAGACTTCCAACTTGCTTACCTCCTACGGTAGCATCGGAGTACTCAAAGTGGAAGACTGACTTACGCGCCGTTTAACCGGATGTGATGAACAGTAGTTCCAGTCACCGTTCGACCGTCCAGAGTTAGGTTGCCCGTATTTTCCCTAAACCACTTCAGGCGAATGTCTAGATGGTTTCTTTGAAAAAGCGCGGCCACATGCCTTCTTCTACCCGAGCTTATGCTGCGTCTCTGATGAGCTCGTCGTCAGAATAAAATTTCCGTTTTTCTTCTTTCGACGTAGATGCTTCTCAATCAGGTAGCTCTTACTTTTTTGTGAAAAAATTTTCGTAGTAAAAATAGTGACTATTCTTGGTAAACCGAGACAGAGAAATGAATGCAAAACGTACTAATAAAATCCGCCTACTGGCCTTTTAATGATTTCATCTGCTTCATCAGCATAGTTCCAGTTGTTATACTAGGACCTTCATTTTTATGTCAGCACTCCGGAAATGCATCTCTACGATTGGTCGCGATTGCTGATGCATACGGTGGGCAACACAAAACTGGCCCGGAAAGTATTTCGTACACCTAACGATAGGCAACCAAACTTACATCAGGCGACTTAGGTGTAGATAATGCAAGTTCGTTTGCATGTCTTAAGATGTATGAAATATTTTCCTAGCCACACTATTTTGTCCACCCTGTGTACGACATCACCTTGAAGTGAATGCCATATCATCTTTGCATTGGTAACCGGACAAACGTACGTATTTAAGGACCTTCATTGCGACTTCAACACGTCAGAGACACGTATGTGTTAATTTTGCCGATTTGTGTTGTATATGAAATCACAGTGAAGTAATTCCTCATGTTATTTATATTGTAATCCGAATTTATACGTATGTATGTATGGAATTTACTTAATTATGACGTCATATACAACAGAAATAAACCTAATTCGCAGTTACGCGGTTGTGGTGTGTTGACATCGAAGTGAAGATTCTTACACAACTGAAGCTCTTATGGTGAAGCTGTCCTTCGAAACGTACGTTGACGAAGTGAAAACGTCTACTGCTTTATTAATAAGACATTAGACAAGAGTTTCAAACACTGCGCAATGCTGATTTATTCGAAAGGTTCTTCTGGCTGTACCACGGCTTTGTTGGTATGGTACCTTGACTGAAGGGTACATTAACGCCTCTTCTTTCTTACTTACTCGTATTTATGTTATCTTTAAGCAACATCGACCATGCAGTTAGTCATGCCTGTACAGGGTTCCACAAAGCTTTAACTCACAGTAAGCTGGCACAACAAGCACATCGTTGTGGATAGTATAATACACATTTTGAGTCAGGAGGAAAAGTACATGCTTTGGTGGATGATAGTGATTCTGAACGAAAAGCTTCACATGGACTTATGCCCTATTCCGAGGTAGAACACATTTAATATCGCTTTTGTACTTCTTTTTATTTATTTCTTTTTTTGAGTTTGTTTTTAGTAACTCGAAAACCACACTTCCAGCGAAAACGTGTTGCAGTACAAAATTAAACTTCATCAAATTTCCTACCAAAGAGGTCCAGTCCTTTGTTCTCTATGACTGACAGTTTGGGTGAGGAGAGCGCCAGGATATTAAAAATTTCGCGCTTCGCGCATGCGCTGTAGCTTAGGTAGTGGTTCAAAAATGGCTCTGAGCACTATGGGACTCAACTGCTGTGGTCATTAGTCCCCTAGAACTTAGAACTAGTTAAACCTAACTAACCTAAGGACATCACAAACATCCATGCCCGAGGCAGGATTCGAACCTGCGACCGTAGCGGTCTTGCGGTTCCAGACTGCAGCGCCTTTAACCGCACGGCCACTTCGGCCGGCTTAGGTAGTGGTTGTAGGCCAATGTGAAGTCCTTTACCGACTTGATAGACCACGGGTGATCTGTGTCAAATTGTTCGTCTCAACTTCCTCGACACTTCTGTGGCCCGTCGTAAGCAATGACAATGTTTTAATAAGGCAGAAAATAAATAACTATATACTGCAAAACGATTTAGAAAAAATATCTGAATGGTGCTAAAAGTGGCAGTTGACCCTAAATAACGAAAAGTGTGAGGTTATCCACATGAGTACTAAAAGGAATTCGTTTAACTTCGGTTACACGATGAATCAGTCTAATTTAAAAGTCGTAAATTCCACTAAATACGCGTAGGTATTACAATTACGAATAACTTAAATTAGAAAGAACACATTGAAAATATTGTGGGGAAGGCTAACCAAAGGCTGCGTTTTATTGGCAGGACAATTAGAAAATGTAACAGACCTACTAAGGAGACTGCCTACACTACGCTTGTCCGTCCTCTTTCAGAATACTGCTGTGCGGTGTGGGATCCTTACCAGATAGCACTGACGAAGTACATCGAAAAAGTACAAAGAAAGGCAGCACGTTTTGTATTATCACGAAATATAGTAGAGAGTGTCACAGAAATGATACAGGATTTGGGCTGGAAATCATTACAAGAAAGGGGTTTTTCGTTGCGACGGAATCTTCTCACGAAATTCCAATCACCAACTTTCTCCTCCGAATGCGAAAATATTTTTTTTTTACACCGACCTACATAGGGCTGAACGATCACCACGATAAAATACGGGAAATCAGAGCTCGTACGGAAAGATATAGGTGTTCATGCTTTCCGCGCTCTATACGAGATTGGAAGAATAGAGAATTGTGAAGGTGGTTCGATGAACCCTCTGTCAGGCACTTAAAAGTGATTTCCAGAGTATCCATGTAGATGTAGATGTACATTAAATGTGTTGTATTTGGAAAACCATCGGAATGTGCATATGTCCATATGGAGATTTTTGTTCACAATCACTGACACTGTCAGCCTTCAAAGCATGTACCTTTGCTCCTGGTTTACTCTGTATTACGGAGATGTAATTGATTATAGAGATTATTGCGTTACGTACAACCCTACAAAGGTACAGCGCATTATTAGAACACCATGACTGTCCCCATAATAGTAGCTACTTGAACGGTATGGACGTACAGTGCAGGTTAAAATCTGTCCATCCGTCTCTTAGGTATTCCACTATAAAATTGTGCTAATTCTGCATACACTTTGTAGAGTAAAAAAATGGTTCAAATGGCTCTGAGCAATATGGGACTTAACTTCTGAGGTCATCAGGCCCCTAGAACCTAGAACTACTTAAACCTAACTAACCTAAGGACATCACACACATACCCGAGGCAGGATTCGAACCTGCGACCGTAGCTATCGCGCGGTTCCAGACTGTAGCGCCTAGAACCGCTCGGTCACACCGGCCGGTCCTTGTAGAGTAAGGAAGCAACAATTTTAGGTAGGGGAAAACCCCATGTGAACGCCTCTTCCTGTTGCGATGTGTGCCATTGCTATTCATACTTGCGGATTCCGACCAAGTGCTGCCGATGGCGCGGTGTGCGAGCATGCAGAGTGAACCAAGGGTGCCGGGGTTTTTCTCTCCGGCTGTGGCTCACGAAGCTCTGATCGCGGATCCTTCTTCGCTGCAAGCAGTTTTCTGGGCGCTGAATAAATTGACAAAAGCTGCGGGCAGAGCTATCTGGGCGCTTCCATTCCGCGGAGCTGGCGAAGGCCGCGATTGCGCCGCGGACTAATGGCTCATCTGACGATCGGCAGGCCGGTTCCCTCACCCGCGCCAGCCGTTTAACACGGCGCCAATTTCCTGGCGCCCATTGTGCCAGCCGCCAGCCGCATCGATTCCTCGCCCGCAGCGGAAAGTCTTCCGTCAGAGGCGAGCGGGCTAGCGGCCGCCGCTATCTCGCCCTCGTCGCATTCCGAGCCGCTCTCCCCTCGCTTAATACGCCGCGCTGCCCGATACAGCTGTGCGCGCAGACGTCTGTCTCTGACGCCGCCGTACAAGGCCGCGCCTACATTTCCTCCTCTTTCTACTCCCAGATCACAGTCCCGCTCCAGCCTGCTGACAAGTGGCTGAAAAATGTAATTAACGTGCAGCGAGCAGATTCGCTGAGATGCGTGGCGCGTTTCTGCCACCTCCGCAACTACAGTCGAAGAATTCCGAGGAAAATGGCATGTTTCGCAGCCACACGCACTTGTAACTTGATGAACACGTACAAAAGTAATGGAAAATCTGTCAAGTGTTTCCACTACAAACATTTCTCTCTCTCTCTCTCTCTCTCTCTCTCTCTCTCTCTCTCTCTCTCCCTCTCTCTCTCTCTCTCTCTCTCACTGCAATTCAGTTCCATTACTGAAGTATTCCTCACTTCCATGAGATCACAAGTAGATGTAATTAAACTTCATTTATGTGAACAAGTAAACTTCGAACATAAACATTCTACTGTTTCTTATGCAATACGTCAAAAGAAAATAAACGTTCTCCAGAAATTCTTCTCGTAATACGAGTATGAAGAGAAAGTCCTCGATGGTGAGTGTTCATCGGAGGTGAGGGTATCATCTGGAGTTCCCCAGGGAAGTGTGGTAGGTCCGCTGTTGTTTTCTATCCACATAAATGATCTTTTGGATAGGGTGGATAGCAATGTGCGGCTGTTAGCTGATGATGCTGTGGTGTACGGGAAGGTGTCGTCGTTGAGTGACTGTAGGAGGATACAAGTTGACTTGGACAGGATTTGTGATTGGTGTAAAGAATGGCAGGTAACTCTAAATATAGATAAATGTAAATTAATGCAGATGAATAGGAAAAAGAATTCTGTAATGTCTGAATACTCCATTAGTAGTGTAGCGCTTGACACAGTCACGTCGATTAAATATTTGGTCGTAACATTGCAGAGCGATATGAAGTGGGACAAGCATGTAATGGCAGTTGTGGGGAAGGCGATAGTCGTCTTCGGTTCATTGGTAGAATTTTGGGAAGATGTTGTTCATCTGTAAAGGAGACCGCTTATAAAACACTAAAACGACCTATTCTTGAGTACTGCTCGAGGGTTTGGGATCCCTATCAGGTCGGATTGAGGGAGGACATAGAAGCAATTCAGAGGCGGGGTGCTAGATTTGTTACTGGTAGGTTTGATCATCACGCGAGTGTTACGGAAATGCTTCAGGAACTCGGGTGGCAGTCTCTAGAGGAAAGGAGGCGCTCTTTTCGTGAATCGCTACTGAGGAAATTTAGAGAACCAGCATTTGAGGCTGACTGCAGTACAATTTTACTGCCCCCAACTAACATTTCGCGGAAAGACCACAAAGATAAGATAAGAGAGATTAGGGCTCGTACAGAGGCATATAGGCAGTCATTTGTCCCTTGTTCTGTTTGGGAGTGGAACAGGGAGAGAAGATGCTAGTTGTGGTACGAAGAACCCTCCGCCACGCACCGTATGGTGGACTGTGGAGTATGTATGTAGATGTAGTTCGTCACAAACACTTGTTCTTCAACGAAACGAAAATAGGTTCTTAAGACCGTAGATTACGTTCTGTTGTCGGATGAAAAGGTCTATTTTCAAAAGAAAATACGTATTCAAAGTTCTATCTCACGAACAAAACGACTTGTCCACGGTGCAGGACATCAAGGCTCGTAGCGTAGCTCGCGGGTCCCCAGCCTCCGGGTGGCGAAGTCGACATCTTGTCCGAGGCGGTGTCCAAACCGTGATGGTACATCAGACGCTGGCTGCCGAAGACCGAACTGGCTCTGGCTAACTCCGCGCGGGCAGAAATACTTGCACAGCGGAAAATTGCAATTTTCCTATTGGCTATCGAAGTTGCGGCGGATTCAGCAAGAGGCGCATTTCTGGAGCGACCTCTGTTGCGCCCTCTGGTTGATCCTGGCCCTCTGAAGGCTTCAGTCCGATCCGCAGAAACCGGAAGCCAAGAGACAGGCCAATTACTCAATATTTCTTGTACAAGGTGACAGCAGTTATTGAACTATACGAAAAAGAACGTAAATTAGTTACAAACTGCGGCGTGCACACGCTATATTCAACATGTAAATGCCACGACAGGTATTCGATTTAGGTTATGTCATGTTCGATATGCCTGCCATCCTTGGCGATGATATGGCGCAGACGAATAGGTAAATTCTGCATGACCCGCTGATGTGTCGGAACATCGATGCTGTCAAAGAGTGTCTTGTTTTCAGCGCTGCAACGGTTTTGGGGTTATTGTTGTACACCTTGTCTTTAATATAGCCCACAAAAAGGACTCGCATGAGTTCATATCCAAAGAATATGGCGGCTAATCGTGGCACATGCCAGTGGCCTCAGGGTACCCCAGCGCAAGGATGCGGTCCCCAAAGTACTTCTCCAAGACATCAAACACTCTGCATCTACATCTACATCTATGCTCCGCAAGCCACTTGACGGTGTGCTTCGATGGGGTTGAACTCCGTCTTGTATGAACCACATCTTGTCGAAATCAGGTTCACTTTGGATACTGAGGGAGAAATCATCTTCACGTACCGTTTGGTAGTCATCGTGCCATTAAGGAATATCGGACCGATCATTCCGTGACTGGCCGTTGCACACCACACAGTCACCCGTTGTTGGTTAAGAGACTTTTAGATCGTGGAATGAGGGTTCTCAGTCCCCAAAATGGCCCCATCCAAATGAAAGTGGCCTTCGTCGCTAAACCAAACCATACTAATTCCCATCATGCCCCGCGGCCAACCATGCAGTTTGAACGTCCTACCGCAAACTGTTTAGAAGTTATGACGATTTTATTTCATATATTTCAATAATTGTCACCCTGTGTATCTAAGCTATCAATGGGCAAAGACGGACCAGTGGCAAAGACCACAGACTTCGTAGGTTAAGTGGCTTAGCTACAAGCGGAGGTAACTAACTCCTATGGAAACCTGCCATTCCCACTAGGGGAGCTACGAAAATGGCGGCATTATCAGCCGCAGAACAGGTGGAAGACAGTTGTTTTCGGGCAGCCACTTCAAGCAGATCGTCCCCAGTTATGCTAAGTAGCCCTCTTCTCACCGCCACTGCCGCTAAACTCTGCTTACAACGTCGCTCCCTTCCGTGAGTTTGCCGAATTCCTCTCCTCGTCCCGATGTACTGCTGGTGGACTTTGACTTTGCAAGAAGTTTTAGACTACAAGTGATACACTCTGAGACATTTCCTCAGAATACCTGTGCTGCCGTGTCCTAAGCCGTATGGAACACTCTCAATTTGCTCACATTTTTATCAAGTGCCACTGACTGCATCCTCAAAATGGTTCCGAGCACTATGGGACTTAACAGCTATGGTCATCAGTCCCCTAGAACTTAGAACTACTTAAACCTAACTAACCTAAGGACATCACACAACACCCAGTCATCACGAGGCAGAGAAAATCCCTGACCCCGCCTGGAATCGAACCCGGGAACTTGGGCGACTGCATCCTGCTATAGACGCTTTTACTTCGTTTATTTTCTGGATAAAAGGCTACAGTCATCGTGTGTAGTTTCTGTGCGGCGGACCTGCTTCAGTTCATCGCACTGTCAGGGACTTTTCCGTGGTGGGAACATTTTAGTGAGGTGCACGCAGCCTGATGATGCCAATTGAGAAGCTACTTGAGTGAGAAGTATTGCCTCCAAGGTAGCCGGCCGTTGTGACCCAGCGGTTCTAGGCGCTTCAGACTGGACCCGCGCGACCGCTACGGTCGCAGGTTCGAATCCTGCCTCGGGCATGTATGTGTGTGATGTCCTTAGGTTAGTTAGGTTTAAGTAGTTCTACGTTCTACGGGACTGATGACCTCAGATGTTAAGTCCCATAGTGCTCAGAGCCATTTGAACCATTTTGAACCTCCAAAGTCTGGAAACTGCCAATGGCCAGGAGAGCTGTGTACCAACCTCATATACCTGCACAGCGCGTCCGAATGATGCCACTGGAGAGGATGGCTCCGCGGCCGGTTGTTACTAAATTTTCCCGTTAGGGCCAATATGCGTGGCCAATATGCGTATGTTTGAAAGCTAGTAAATGATGTAGCTGTAAAAGTGTTTGTTTATTGTTATCACCTTTGTTGTTGGAGATTCCATATTGGTTTCCGGCAACCAGTGGTAGTGGTGTCTTTGATGTGTGGCTCTTCTCATAATCCATCTAAAGCGGTTGACGCCTACAATATGGCTTAAGAACCAGTGCCTTTAACATGGCGTCAGATTCTTCCAGCACCTGTTGAATATAAATTTGTGAAAAGCCCTTGCAGGTAGCAGCACCTTCCAGAGACGTGCTGTTCGTGGGAGCAGAACATGAAAATAAATTTAGTCTGCTCCTGCAGCTCACAGGCTGAAGGGCGTCAATGTTAAAACAATTTCGTGAGCTTCTGGAAGACCAACCAGGCGTAGGGGCCACATCGTGTGCCCTCTGGAGCGGAGGTATGTTTTAAAGGGTATAATCATTTCTGAAATCAGGAGTTGATGTTCTGGCTCAGTATAATACTCTTTTACACACAGACAATCTACTCCCTCGAGGAGAAGGTATTGTCTTTCATTTTCTGGGGTCTCTGGTCTTCCGACTGGCTTGGGGGGAAAAAATGCTTTCCTGCATCTCTTTCTATGTTGCACTGATCCCACAAACCGGTCCTTTCTTTTTGGTGAGGCTGTTCCATGCATTACTTTCCTCACCTATTCATTTTCGCATAGTATCTGTCCACTTAATTTGTAATATTCGTTGATAGCACAACATTTCGGGTATTTCCATTTCCTTTTATCTACGGATTTTTGATGATCAGTCCCGTAGTCCACTTACATGTAGTGATGTGTTCCAAGCGCACGTTTTAGGGAACTACCGCTTCATTTCTTATCAATACTTGTTGTCGCGAGAGATGTTAAGGAACGAAAAAAGTCACATGAAGTTGAATCCGAGAAGCTGTTTGGAAGAGGGAGTATTTCGCAGACAACGTTATATTGCTGAAATGCACAGAGCTTGGAAGCAAAATGCCCTGCACTTCCATTTCCACACGAAAAAATTATTCAATTTTTTTTATGGGACTCTCGAAGTGGTATGAGAATTCTGATAACAGGAAATTGTCGTATTGCTTTTTATTAGAATCTCCTAGTTCAACGAAAAATCTGAAAAAAAGGGTGTCTGTAGTCTCCATAAAAGCTTGCTTAGTCATTTAGCACAGCTATTCTTAGCAACGCATATGCTTGCAGTGCCATACATTTGACGCAAAGAGTATTGATAAATGACAATTTAAAAAGAAATAAAAAGTGATAAATAGTTAAGAATAGCTATCACTATGTGTTTTGATGAATGTAAGTACTTGTATATTCATTCTCGTCGTGTTAGTCCAGAATGGAGCTAAATGGGGTGTATGGCCTAACTTTTGGTAAATTGCGACGATATAAATGGTATCTTCGCTGATGAGTTTTTATCAAATAGAGCAAAATAATCTGTTTTCGTAAATGATTATTCAGTGGAATATCTTTCTTGTTTAATGTTCTACAGCTCTTTACTGTAATATGTAAGTGCCTTTGTATGTGACCAAAATGGAGGCTCTCTGTCGCAGCCAAAGGTGGCAACTATTCAATGACAAACAACAAAGGAGGTGGCTTACAAAACACTCGTTCGACCTATACTTGAGTATTGCTCATCAGTGTGGGATCCGTACCAGATCGGGTTGACGGAGGAGATAGAAAAGATCCAAAGAAGAGCGGCGCGTTTCGTCACCGGGTTATTTGGTAACCGTGATAGCGTTACGGAGATGTTTAATAAACTCAAGTGGCAGACTCTGCAAGAGAGGCGCTCTGCATCGCGGTGTAGCTTGCTGTCCAGGTTTCGAGAGGGTGCGTTTCTGGATGAGGTATCGAATATATTGCTTCCCCCTACTTATACCTCCCGAGGAGATCACGAATGTAAAATTAGAGAGATTAGAGCGCGCACGGAGGCTTTCAGACAGTCGTTCTTCCCGCGAACCATACGCGACTGGAACAGGAAAGGGAGGTAATGACAGTGGCACGTAAAGTGCCCTCCGCCACACACCGTTGGGTGGCTTGCGGAGTATCAATGTAGATGTAGATGTAGATGTAACTAAATAAAACAATTGTCAAGAATAACAGTTGATTAACGTGAGATAATTATTTAGTCGTGGGCATTATAAACTGTCTTCATAAGTAATAAGAAATGTCCCTTTGTTGGTGAGTCTAAATTATTTAATGCAAAACTTTGTTCCATGACTACATTTACGTTTAAACACAATTGTGATACAGGACACCTATTTCAATGGCCTTCCAGTATGAGAACCACAAATATGAAAAATATCTGAATCAGCCCTGGGAAGCTGAGGACATAAAAGTTAGCGAAAAGTTTAAATCCTTCTTTACACAGAATGGAAGCTATTGTTACATACAATGTACAATGACGGCTTTTCCTTTCCGAAACAATATGTGTCAGATAGATTAGATTCTTTTTTCTTTGATTTGCTTCTGGTCAAAATTGGGAAATACACACCGTAAAATTATTTTGTGGTCAGAATAAAGGAATAAAATTGCTGTTAAACATTCGCGCAAATGTATTCACCACCACTCAAACAGCAACGAAAAGGCAGTGTAATAACCACAAAAACTGGAAAAATATACATATAAATGAAAATGGTAACTGAGAACGTTGAAAGAGTTCCCAA
The DNA here is from genome assembly GCF_021461395.2 of Schistocerca americana. Taxonomy (NCBI): domain Eukaryota; kingdom Metazoa; phylum Arthropoda; class Insecta; order Orthoptera; family Acrididae; genus Schistocerca; species Schistocerca americana. The sequence continues at coordinate 628,974,290 of NC_060123.1, read as the reverse complement.
ACTCGTTAAAATGTACATATTGTCCCGATAGTCACGAGCGGTTCGTTACAATACTCTCAACAATATCACGACTAAAACGTTTTAGGAGATTCTGAACAGTGTTGAAGCATGTTTCTCTTTATGGCCAGCAATGTATGTGATGAGAAGATTGCAGTCGACACAGTCCCCAACATTGATAAATTTAGTCACCGTCAGCTGTGCCTGACAGCAGAATCGTAATAACACAGGTCAACAGCTTGCAGTAATAGCTGGCACACTTGTCTGTTACCACCATTACTCAGTGCTTCCCTCCCGTTTTATTCCAGGCATGTGCGTCGTAATGGTACACGATATTATCCGTTTCTCTGCTGGAATTATATGAATGATGCTTCTGTAGCTATTTCTGTTTATTTGAAAGTAGGCTTTAAAATCAGCTGCAGTTACTAGGGGCGACAGGAAAACGAGCAAATGCCTCAGATGACAAACTGGAGTGTGAGACATAACTATGACTGGAATGAAAATGAAAAACTTTTAGCTGGAAGATATACCCAACAGAGTAGGTGATAGACTTTTAGGTGGAAGATATACCCAGCAGAGTAGGTGATAGACTTACCAGGAAGTTCTATGCTGGGTGCCCACAGATAAGAAACGACCGACATGACGACTTAATGGAAAGACATTAGAAAAGATACAGGAACTACGTGGATTCGTGTTCCTGGAAAGGTTAACGTACGTGTTCATCCAGCAGTGGCTGTCAGCTGAATGATGATGACGTCCTTGGAATACAATGCAACTAAATGCCGTAACGGATGTGTAAAACCACCGTGCAATGCATCAAACGACTATTCAATCAACCTACAAGAAACGCTGTAAAAAATGCACCGCTCTGATGTAAATGAATCACAACTTAGTATGATAACCTTATGAGGAAAGTCTACATTAGTGAAAGAAGAAGGGTCTGTTCAAAATGGTTCAAATGGCTCTGAGCACTATGGGACTTAACTTCTGAGGTCATCAGTCCCCTAGAACTTAGAACTACTTAAACCTAACTAGCCTAAGGACATCACACACATCCATGCCCGAGGCAGGATTCGAACCTGTGACCGGAGCGGTCGCGCGGTTCCAGACTGTAGCGCCTAGAACCGCTCGGTCACAACGGTCGGCGAAGGGGCTGCAATACGAGGCTGTCCAAAGGCTTACGCATTGCTAAGATATTACGCACGTTTGACCTCGATATTGTTTGTGTGTACATGAAGCCCTATGTCATACTCAACAAGCATTTCGGGACTACAACAAAATTGTCTAAATCTGGCACTGAGAAGATACCCAGGAAGAAACCTCGTTAGCAAATTATCCAATCCCACACTTACATCAATCAAATTAACGAAAAACTAAAATTTTGTCGCACTTACATAAATTTTTCTTCTTCAGATCTACGAAGTACTAAATCGAGGTCGCGGGAAGACTTAAGATAGAGAAGTTAAGACTTCCTTACTGGTTTTGGATCAGGAAGCTTGTATCTCGATAAGAGAAGAGATAAAAAGATCACAAGCCGGCCAAGTCTCCACTCAGTTTGTAACCATAGCAAATGCACCTTCCACTCCTCAAAGCGGCCACGTTTCAACATAACTAACGAACCAGTGCTGCGTGAGGCGCACTCTTATTGTGATAGTGATTGATAATGTAGGTTATTCGCAATGTAAAATGTGAATTTAGTTGTAGATTCTGCATGAAACGACCTTACAGAAAACAAATCATGTATCTGATAAAACGATTTTACAACTTAGTGGTACTCATTCAGATTACTTTATGGAATGCTCCGGCTGTGCGATGAATTAGGGCTTATGGAAACTAGTTTGAAATATTGCACTGTTTTAGTGAGTAGGTGAAAAAAGTTTGAGGGCTCACTATTCGTTTTTGTATCTATTATTAGTTTGTTTAGGGAAAGAGGAGTTTAAAAATGAAGGAAGAGCACTCATTATGGAACATCAGCATAGGAGTCTAAATCATGACAAGAGCCAAATTATGCCTCTGAATTATTGCCAAGCAAATAAAAAGATACCCTAGAGATGCGAGGGGCTAGCTAATAAGGAAATTGAACTCTGTGAAGACGAAATGGCTGACGGAAGTGGTACGAATCAAAGACGTTGAAAGTGATGAAATTTACGGTACTCTATTTAATGTTTGGCAACGGCCTTGTCGCAGTGGATACACCGGATCCCGTCAGATCACCGAAGTTAAACGCTGTCGGGTGTGGCCGGCACTTGGATGGGTGACCATCCAGGCCGCCATGCGCTGTTGCCATTTTTCGGGGTGCACTCAGCCTCGTGATGCCAATTGAGGAGCTACTCGACCGAATAGTTGCGGCTCCGCTCACGTAAAATCGTCATAACGACCGGGAGAGCGGTGTGCTGACCACACGCCCCTCCTATCCGCAACCTCAGTTGAGGATGATACGGCGGTCGGATGGTTCCGATGGGCCACTTGTGGCCTGAACATGGAGTGGTATTTAATGTTTGAAATTCAACGTGTGAAAAGTTCTGGTAATCATTTGTTTCGCTCAGTTTCACCTCAGGTTTTCGTGCGTGAACTTTCTGCTACTCCTGCGAATTATCATCCATAGCCTTAATCTTGTTACAAGAAGTGTGTTGGCTGTTTTGTAGGAGCCTGTAGCGCCTGGCTGCACAGCTGCAACGCTGATCGCCACCAGTGCAATCTGTCGGTCGCAAAGTTATTTTATTCGAGCTGTATTGTTTTGTATTAGTGAACGTCATATGACCGCTTAACACGCGATGCTTATAATTACAGCAATACAAGAAATGGAATCACATAAGGTTGCATTTACACATTTTACTTTTTGTTTGCCAGCAAATCACGCCCTGCCCTTGGCCCCTCTCTCCATTACTTGCGTTATATCACGTCCCTCTTTCTCTGCCTTTTTCTACCATGTCTTGTAGTGCACTAATGCCAGCAGCTGCAGTTTAGCCTGTAATACGTCCTTGTTATTCTACTTTTCAGAAACGAAAATGAACTGGTTTTTTTCTGTTGTAGCTACTATTGTTTCACGGTGTAAAAGTAATTTTTGGAAGTGTTCGTTTCCATATTCCGTGAAAGACGTTTTGTAACGTATGTAAAATATGTAAAGTTATGTAAAATATGTAGAAACATTAACACCCCCACCCCATGTGCTTAAAAGAATCGAACACCCATGTGTACAAGCGCTTTTGACATTTGATTGCTTTACAAAATAGTTAATGAGTTAAATATTTGATGTGAATCAAGCAAAACCTTTATGTTTAAAGGCGCATCTCAATGTTTTTGACGGCATATCACACCATAAGATATTTTGCAGGTACATTCGGTGGTACATGTCGATACTGTCTACATAATCTGTTGCTAATAGAGTTGGTAGCAAAGAAGTAACAAATTAAAACTTTATAGTTGATGCTGAAGTATTAGTACACGAACAGCGAAAACGTAATAAGCGATAAACGTCTTTCCCTTGTTATTTTGTGGGGTCTGTCAGAAAGAAGAAATTTTGAAAGCGCTTGAAATTATTGATAGTCGCTAAGTGGTCTCATTCACATAGCTGGGTGAATATATTCTGGGTAATTTGGACGTCATGAGTTATACCATTGCAAGAGATATACATAGTTCCTAACTCCAGTACTTGACTTACTGTATAAATCTTGACATAAGATTATACGAGGTGTGGCTATGAAATAACGGAACTACGGCTGTAAAACATTTTGTTTCGGAAACATACATATTTAGTTATTGTCACCTCCAGTATACTTCCCCCCCTGTGTTCCTAAAACGCTGCACTCGCATTTTCCATTGATGGAATCAGTGCTGGAACTCTTCCTCTGTGCTGCTTTTTCTTTCACTGCTGAAATCTCGTTGCTTTTATTGCAGATTTGACCTTGGTGAACAGCTAAAAGTCACATGGTGCTAGGTCAGACGAATAAGGGCGGTGGTTTAACACTGGAACGTTGTGCTTCGCTAGAAACCTCTTAACAGAGACTACGTTGTCCTGGTGCAGAACCCATCACATGTCTCGGAACGGTTTTTAATTTTCTCACAGAGCTGAGCAAGAACATTAAAGTAGTAATGTTGATTAATAGTTTGACCTTCAGGAACCCAGTGAAGATACACAATTCCATGAAAATTGGAAAAAAAATCTTTATCGCTTTGAATTTTGGTTTTCTCATTCGAGCGTTTTTCACTTTCGGAGAACTTGGCCTTTTCCAAAGCATGGATTTCTGGATCATAAGTGAAACAAAAAGATTCGTCGCGAGTTATCACTGTTTCCAAGACATTATTCAAAGCGTCAGTACAAACATTTTGACGAGCTTATTTTTGTTCGACTGAGGGAATTTCCGACACCAGTTTCGCATACACTTTTCTCATGTAAAACTGGTTGTGTAAAATTTGCTTTGCACATTCTCGTCAATTCCAGCAGTTTCAGCAATCGATCGAATACTCAACCGAATCAGAGTATCTAGTTTTTCAATATTTTCATCGGTTCTTGATGTTGAAGAGCGCCCCAGGTGTCTTCTCAGCGTCTTGGGAACTCTTGAACCGCCCAGAAACTCGCGTACGTGATAAACAGTCTTCGCCATACACTTCTTTTAGTAAAAGGTAGGTTTCAGTAGCAGTTTTTCCAAGTTTCATGTGAAACTTCACCACAATTCGTTGCTCTATGATTATAATTTATCGTTTTTTTTCCGGAAAAAGAAAATAACAGCTCAGGAGCAAATGAAGGCCACGACACGGCCACTCTGATTTGTCTACAGACACCGGAGATGCCGTATTCGACTGAGAACCCTTCACGCTTCACGGCTGTGGTCGTGCAGCTTTGTCTCATGCGTTTTTACTCTGTTATAGTATTAATCCTATTATTTTATAGCCCCGCCTGGTAGTTCTTAATAAGTATATTATGAAAGCATTTCAGATTTTTAGATTGACTGTTTCACAGAAGGCAGATGTGAAAAATTCTGCTACAGCTTTCAACATATTTGAAACAAAATTTATAGTTCAAAACTACTGCCCAAATTTGCCTTCTTAGCCACTTCAAGTCATTGTTTACGTATGTTCGTATGTATATAGCATTAAGAGATCTTACCGTGTCATAAAAGGAACAGGACATCAGCGACTACTTGAGCAGCGTCGGAGTTTCGTAAACCATACTAAAATGCTTCATTCCGCTGTAATTGCACATTTCTATGTTCGCAACTCGTGGTCTCGCGGTAGCGTTCTCGCTTCCCGAGCACGGGGTCCCGGGTTCGATTCCCGGCGGGGTCAGGGATTTTGGCCTGCCTCGAGATGACTGGGTGTTGTTGTGTCATCATCATCATCATTCATCCCCATTACAGTTGGAGGAAGGCAACGGCAAACCACCTCCACTAGGACCTTGACTAGTACTGCGGTGCGGATCTCCCACATCGTTCCCTACACTCTGTCAAGGAGTATGGGACATCATCATCATCATCAGCAGATTTAATAACGTGAAATACTGTTGAATAATGTGAAACGCTGAAAATCAAATTCTTGTCGACCCCGGGAGACGTTAGACAAATGGTTCAAATGGCTCTGAGCACTATGGGACTCAACTGCTGAGGTCATTAGTCCCCTAGAACTTAGAACTAGTTAAACCTAACTAACCTAAGGACATCACACACATCCATGCCCGAGGCAGGATTCGAACCTGCGACCGTAGCGGTCTCGCGGTTCCAGACTGCAGCGCCAGAACCGCGCGGCCACTTCGGCCGGCAGACGTTAGACAGGCGACCATAAACAGGAATGGGTAACCGTTGTTGGCATTTATTATTATAGATTCCTGGTTACATGTGTGTGAGAGGGCCTTAGGTTCCAAATTTAGCAGGATAAATAAATAAACTATACTTGTAACACAATTTGTGGAGACTGTGGACTGAGGAGAGCGATTCTTGTGTTGCAGTCAAGCCTGAGTACGTGAAGGCGATGCTGCGCAACGGCACGGAGCTGCCCGACGGACGAGAGATCGGGCCGTACACGGAGGGCGACGAACTGACGCTGGTGTGCGAGTCTGGCGGCGGGAAACCCATCCCGGCCGTCTCCTGGTGGAACGGCACACAGCGCATCCCAGGTCAGTCTGCCGCACCATCTCCTCTCTGCCAGCTCGCTCTGTTCATCCACGAAACCCAGAAGGTGCTACAAGGGACGTTCAGTAAGTCATGCAACACTTTTTTTGCTGAAAGTAGATTGGTTTTTTTTTCAGGATTTCAGTACACCATATCATTCCCTAATTTTTTGGCTACAAAACTCTATTTTTCAACATAACGCCCGTTCAATGTGACGGCCTGACCTATCTTACTGGCTGGGCCTGTGTGCCGCCTTGCTACCATTCTACTGGTTGAAGTCGGAGCCTGTGACGATGTTCGATAAAAAATTGCCACGATCAGCCTCGTAACGCACAAACAATCCCGCACAGACGGCCTCCCTTGATTTTTGTGGTCTTTCATGAGTTGGCGAGAAACCCATCAGACACACACCTTAGTACCCCTGCTGGTGGGCGAGTGTGTTAGTACTACCAACAGATATATTCAGTTTAGCAGCGAGGTTTCTGATCGCTATCTGTCTCTCACCTCGAATGAGAGCGTCCGCACGTTTCACAGCCGGCACGCAGTTTGCGCGACCTTATTGCGATGATGACAGGCGCCCCACCCAATGACTCACTGTGCTTTTGTTCACTGCCAAGTCTCCTCCGACATTCTGCAGACACGTTGAATATGTGAGATGTTCTGGCTTTGCATTAAGAAAACTCAAGTGACAACTGTCTGCTAGGATCGTACATCTTATCGGAAATTCATGAAACTATAGGGGCTGATGTTGGTATATTCCACGATATCCCACAACAAATTCTGCATTTTTCCAACCGAAATTGACAAAAAAGTGTTGCATTACTTATTGAACGTCCCTCGTTGTACTTAATAACCATGTTCAGGAGAATGTCCTGTTCCTTGACTTTCCGAACGCGTTCGATGCTGTCGCCTGATGAACAAAACAAGAGCGTACAGAAAATTGGACGATGGTTGTGACAGGATTGAATAGTTCCTAGCTACTAGTACACATCATATCATTCATAACTGACAAGGAGATCACACGACACTCAGATTTTTGTATATCTGGTTATTTATGATACGTGACGTTCAGAATTCGAATATCACTCAACCACAGCAGTTCGATACAATTCTCAAATTTCTGAAGAAAGTCGACTCAGAAGTTTTCCGAGCTTCTTTACCACCCTATAGCAAGATCATTTCTTTACCGGGTCTCGTGACACTGTGGTAAACTGCTTGCCTCCCACATGAATGGTCTGGGGTCGATTCCTGACCGCGGCAAACTTTAAAACAAAGTTGCATGTTCTACGAGCATTTGTGTGAAGAGTAAAATACATAGAGATGAAAAATATATAATATGTTATGTTTTTTAAAACAGTCCTTATTAAGAATCTTTTATAAAAGATCGCAAATTAACCATTTATATTTGCAATGCAAACTTGATTTTTGCGGGCAATGTGTAATTAGAAATAAGGAGATGTGCATTTTTCATAAAAATTACAAATAGATATGTGGTAATTAGCATATATCTGATGAATATTACATTGAAATGACGAGAGCTCGTCCTCGCAACTCAGAGATAGAAAAGGTTAATATGATTTTAGTAAACTGCAGGAGCATCCGAGGAAAGATCACGGAATTAGTATCGCATATAGAAGTGAACAGCAAGGAAATCCTAAGTTGCCGTTGGAATATTTATGTTAATGGTTGGTTCGTGTAGTGGTGGCGGCGTATTTATTGCAGTGAAGAACCAGATAATATCTAGTGAGGTTATCATGGATTCCGAATGTGCATTGAACTGGTGAAGTTAAGCATCAAAGATCGGTCCAAACTGGTCATCGGATGATTTAATAGACCGCCTGGGTCAGGAGATATAGCGGTGTACCATTCCAGAGAGAACATGCAGAATATCACTAATAACTTCCCTGTTCACGCCGTTCTAATAGACCGTGACTTCAGTTTACCAGGTATAGATGGGGAGGGCTGGTTCCAGGGACAGGGATTCGCGTGACATTATTCTGACTGTCTTGTCCGAAAATAAGTTCGAGTACAAGAGGACACTATCAGTGAGCTTAAGGCAGTGACTGCATCTAAGACTACGTGTATTATAAGGACTATTAAGAAACGTGAGGAAATATTTTTCCTTAGCAAGAAGGACAGGAACTGCTGACAAGGGAACCTCCCCATCGCACCCCCCTCATATTTATTTATAAGTTGGCACAGTGGATAGGCCTTGAAAAACTAAACACAGATCAATCGAGAAAACAGGAGGAAGTTGTGTGGAAGTATGAAAAAAATGAGCAAAATATACAAACTGAGTAGTCTATGTGCTAGATAGGCAACATCAAGGCTAGTGTGAGCTCTGCAGCGCCGTGGTCCCTTGGTTAGCGTGAGCAGCTGCTGAACGAGAGGTCCATCGTTCAAGTCTTCCCTCGAGCGGAAAGTTTCCATTCTTTATTTTCGCAAAGTTATGATCTGCCCGTTCGTTTATTGACGTCTCTGTTCACTGTAATAAGTTTAGTGTCTTGTGTTTTGCAACAGCACCGCAAAACCGTGCGATTAGTAGGCGAAAGGACGTGCCTCTCCAATGGGAACCGAAAACATTTGATCGCAAGGTCATAGGTCGACCGATTCCTCCACAGGAAAACACATCTGATATATTCTATACGACACTGGTGACGGCGTGTGCGTCACACGACAGGAATATGTTGTCGACCCACCTAACTTGTACACTTGGCGAATGGGTAAAAACATTCTTCTACCTTGCCCGATTTAGGTTTTCTTGTGGATGTGATAATCACTCCCAAAAAAGTGATCGCATTGGACGGACAGATAATAATTGTCTGAAAATAAAAAATTAAAATTTTTCACTCGAGGGAATGCTTGAACCAAGGAGCTTTCGTTCCGAAGCTGCTAACGCTAACCACGGGACCACCATGCTGCTGAGCTCACGCTATCCTAGATGTTGCCTATGTTGCTCATGGACTACTCAGTTTGCATATTTTGCTTATTTTTTTCATAGTTCCACACAACTTCTTCCTGTTTGCTCGATTGATCTGTGTTCAGTTTTTCAAGGCCTATCCACTGTGCCAACTTATAAATAAATATGAGGGGGTGCGATGGGGAGGTTCCCTTGTGAGTGGCTGCGCGGAGTGGTCGCGTCAGGAACTGCTGAGTAGCTGCGCGGAGTGGTCGCGTGGTTATAGCGCGGACCCTCCCGCCGGAGGTTCGAGTCCTCCTTTGGCCATGGGTGTGTGTGTTGTCCTTCGCGTAAGTTAGTTTAAATATTGTGTTAGGCTAGGGACCGATGACCTTAGCAATTTGGCCCCTTAGGAATTCACAAACATTTGAACAAAACTGCTGGATATCTGAGTAGTGAACATCAAATATTCAGTGCTGCCGACGAAGATTTGAAAAACAAATGGAAAAAAATTCAAAAGACTCGTTCAATATACCCTAGAAAAGTACGTTCCGAGCAAGCTTTTACGGGATAGGAAAGACCCACCGTGGTTTAGTAACCGTGTTAGAAACCTGCTATGTAAACAAAGAGAAATTCATCGTAGATTAAAGAGAAGTCAAAACCTAGGTGAAAACAAAATCTGAACGAAGCGAAAACAAGCATTAAGCGACATTGAATGTAAAATTCTATCTACCGATCTGACTGAAACCACTAAGAGGTTTGGGTCTTGCGTAAAATTAGAAAGCGGATACAAATAATCGGTTCAGTCACTCAGGGACCATTCTGGCACCGAAAAAATTCTGAATTAGGGCTTCCGAAATTGTTTCAAAGTGTAAGATCGTATTACGGTTCCCTCCTTTCAGTCATCGTACGAATATCGAAATGGCAGATGTTGAGATAAGTGATCGCGGAAGAGAAAAGCAACTGAAATCGCGTTGTAGTGGAAATGCATCCGAGTCAGATGAGATATCTGTACGATGCTACAGAAATTATGCGAAAGAACCTGCGTCCCTACCAGCAGCAGTTTATCGTAGGTCGTTGGAGAATGAAGGGTAACTAGCGACTGGGAAAAGAATGCAGGACATTCCCGTTTTCAGTCTGGGTAGTAGGACAGAGGCACATGATAGACCTATATCGCTGATCCCAATCTGTTGTAGAATTTTGGAACATGCTTTATGCTCACGTATTATGACGTTTCCTGAAGGAAACTCTCCTCCATACAGTCACCACGGATTCCACGAACAGAGATCATGAGAAACTCAGCTCGCTCTGTCCTCACTCAGTTCCTCCGTGAGATTCAAAGTGCTGAAGATACCGGCGCTCAGTCTGATGCCATGTTCGTAGACTACGGGAAGGCTTTTGACCCTATCCCGTACTGCCGTTTAATGAAAAAAATACTCGTTTACTGAGTGTCGGACCAGATTTGTGTCTGGATTCAAGACTTCCTCCCAGAGAGAACTCGACATGTAGCTCTTAACGGAATAAAACCGACAGATATAAAGGTAATTTCAGGCGTACCACAAGGAAGTTGTGTTAGTACCGTTCCGTTTATATAGGATGTAACAGAAAATATTGTAGGCTCCAAAAACTATTCGTAGACGATGTTGTCGTCTACAGGAAGATAGTAACGCCAGATGACTGTAGCTATGAGCAAAAGGATGTGCGGAGGTTTGATGAATGGTCTAACAACAGGCAGCTAACACTGAATGTAACACGTTGCCCATGTATACGAGAAATAGGAGAAGAAATCCACTATTATAGAATTACACTATTGATCACAAGTTGCTGGAAATAGTATTTCCCGTAAAATGTTTTGGAGTAACCAGCCGGAGCAACTTTAAGTGGTATGACGACATAGAACAAATAGTAGGAAAAGCTGTTACTGGACTGATATGCATACGAGGAGTCTTAAAGGAAACGTAATTCATCGATTAAAGAAGTGGCTTACAAAACATTTGATCGGCCGATTCTTGAGAATTGGTAATCGCTCTGGAGTCCTTACCAGATAGGACTGCCAGAACTAGAGAAGATACAACGAAGAGCGCTGCATTTTTTCACGGGTTCGTTTAGTCTGCTCGACAGAGTTGCAGAAGTGCTCAACGAACTTCAGTGGGAGACGCAACGACAAAGGCTTGTGCATCACGGAGTGGCTTACAGTTGAAATTCCGAGAAAATACGTTCCGGGAAAAGTCGGAAAACATATTTCTTCTTCCCACATACGTCTCAGGAAATGACGACAACGAGAAAACCCTAGAAGTTAGAGCTGATACAGAGATGTACCCACACTCATTCTTCCCACGCTCCATTCGGGAATGGAACAAGGAAGTGGGGGTCAGATAGTTGTACGAAAACTACCCTCCGCCACGCACCTCTACGTGACTTGCGGAGGATTGGTTGTAGATGTAGATTATTGAAACTAAAAGGAAAAAACGAAAAAAATTACGAGCGAATCGAGACTCGAAGCAACGATTACCTGTTTCGAAGACTACTGGTTTTCTTTTCAGCTTTATCTGTTTTACGCTTCACGGAAATGCTCCTAGAATACTTTCTTGCACTAGCCAAGAATCGACGCGAGGTCGTCCACGTGGCACACGAACACTCTACGACAGAGTCACGCTGCCTGTCGAAAAAGACCACCTTGCTTTTGGATAGTAAAGACAGTTGGAAAACTTAAAACTCAATTTTCTAGAGAATTTTTAGAGTTGCATTGAACTGCTTTGGGATATTGATATTTGAGTTCTGAGCTTCATGTGCCATAAATACACTACTGGCCATTAAAACTGCTACACCAAGAAGAAATGCAGATGATAAACGGGTATTCATTGGACAAAGATATTATACTAAAACTGACATGTGATTACATTTTCACGCAATTTGGGTGCAGAGATCCTGAGAAATCAGTACCCAGAACAACCACCTCTGGCCGTAGTAACGGCCTTGATACAACTACGCCTTGAGTCAAACGGAGCTTGGATGGCGTGTACAGGTACAGTTGCCCATGCAGGTTCAACACGATACCACACTTCATCAAGAGTAGTGACTGGCGTATTGTGACGAGCCAGTTGCTCGGCCACCATTGACCAGACGTTTTCAGTTGGTGGGAGATCTGGAGAATGTGCTGGCCAGGGCAGCAGTGGAACGTTTTCTGTATCCAGAAAGGCCCGTACAGGACCTGCAACATGCGGTCGTGCATTATCCTGCTGAAATGTAGGGTTTCGCAGGGATCGAGTGAAGCGTAGAGCCACGGGCCGTAACACATCTGAAATGTAACGTCGACTGTTCAAAGTGCCGTCAATGCGAACAAGTGACCGAGAAGTGTAACCAGTGGCACCCCATACCATCACGCCGGGTGATTACGCCAGTATGGCGATGACGAATACACGCTTCCAATGTCCGTTCACCGCGATGTCGCCAAACACGGATGCGACCATCATGACGCTGTAAACAGAACCTGGATTCTTCTGAAAAAATGGCGTTTTGCCATTCGTGCACCCAGGTTCGTCGTTGAGTACACCATCGCAGGCGCTCCTGTCTGTGATGCAGCGTCAAGGGTAACCGCAGCCATGGTCTCCGAGCTGATAGTCCATGCTGCTGCAAACGTCGTCGAACTGTTCGTGCAGCTGGTTGTTGTCTCGCAAAAGTCCCCATCTGTTGACTCAGGGATCGAGACGTGGCTGCACGATCCGTTATAGCCATGTGGGTAAGATGTCTGTCATCTCGACTGCTAGTGATACGAGGCCGTTGGGATCCAGCACGGCGTTCCGTATAACCCTCCTGAACGCACCCATTCCATAGTCTGCTAACAGTCGTTCGATCTCGACCAACGCGAGCAGCAATGTCGCGATACGATAAACCGCAATCGCGAAACGCTACAATCCGATCTTTATCAAAGTCCGAAACGTGGTGGTACGCATTTCTCCTCCTTACACGAGTCATCACAACAACATTTCACCAGGCAACGCCGGTCAACTGCTGTTTGTGTATGAGAAATCGGTTGGAAACTTTCCTCATGTCAGCACGTTGTAGGTGTCGCCACCGGCGCCAACCTTGTGTGAATGCTCTGAAAGCTAATCATTTGCATATCACAGCATCTTCTTGCTTCGGTTAAATTTCGCGTCTGTAGCACGTCATCTTCGTGGTGTAGCAATTTTAGTGGGCAATAGTGTATAAAAAATCTCTAAAATTTGATTGCTGTGTGTCCTTCTTGTGACACACATCTTCAGGCGTTCAAGTTGCTTCGGACGTGCCTCAAGAGTGTGTTGAAGGATCACTGGTATTCCCGATGTGCATAAATGCACAGAATACGTGAATGATATAGTGGATAATGTGGAAAGCTCCTCGAGGCTCTTCCCGGATGACGCTACTGTACACTGATATACAGGATGGAGAATAGCATCCTCATTATACGATCAAAGGAGGATAGGCAACTTCGAATCGAGCAAAACTTTCCAAATAAGCTCAGGTTTGAAATTTACCGTCGTGTAGTTTCGCTTTCTTCACGGCTTGTTCATTATACGGATCGACTAGCGCCCTGGATGGAATACAGCCCTGTCTCACTTCCTTCTCAAGTATTGCTTCTCTCTCATGTAGTTCAGTTCTTACAATTGCGATTCAGCTTGTAGATTACCTTCCCGTCACACGACAACGCGGTTAAATTTAGAATTTCAAAGAGTGTGTTCCAGACAACACTGTCAAAAACGTTCTCTACATCTGTAAGTACTGTAAAGTGGATTTTCCATTATTCATTCTAAGTCGTGGGCCAGTATTGTCTCCCGCGTTCCTATGTTTCTCCAGAACCCAAATTGAACTTCTCTGAGTTGGGCTTCTACAACTTTTTTTCATCCATCTAATTCAAGATAATAATATTGATATTCTGCTACCATGATTTATGACTTCCTTTAATTTCAAGAAAGGTCTGATATTTCTGTACACTTGGCGTGACACACGCTTTGGAAAAAAAATGACACTGTCCACGAAGAAGAAGCGGATCATTGTTTTGAAAACAATCACATGACGAGTTGAGAATGCACTTTGAAATGCTCAGGTCATTGTATCGTAAAAAAGTAAATATTAAAAGCACTTATCAGCCACTTAATCATCTTCTTATCTGGTCTAGATCACTCTGGTGCAGGTCACGCTCGATGTCTTGTGAAATTATTTGGTCCTCTGCGAACATCACGGTGTTTATCCAGTTATCTGGTGCTGCTTTAATGCCTAGTTTGATATTGATTTTCTGTTGCATAACTTTTCCTCGTCAAACTTGGTTTAAAATTCCTCCAGGTACATATTCCAATACGAACATTGCTCCACGTAATGTTTTATTGGAAGAGGTTGTCGTCCACAAACCGTGTTCAATACTGCTGACGATATGTAGAAGAATATCAGAACAAGTAGGTGATCTCCTCTACAGTGTCTTAGCTGTCGCTACAGCGGAGTTGTGGTACCTGATTCCCTCCTATATATAGCCCTGTCACGTCGAAACACAGCGACGCGACAAATCGGTAAAGGCTAGAGGTTACGGTCCAGCCCTCGCATACCGGGAGCCCTGCTGTAGAGGACGAACCGGCACTTAGAGGAACGCGAGCAGACGGCAAGCGTCCGGTGAGGATCAGACAGTGGCGAAGGCGGTCAGCCGAGATGGGCAGCCGACGGCGGTCGAGCCGTTTGCGGAAGGGCGGCATCGGCGACGACCAAGTTGTCCCTGCCCTGCGCCGCATTCCTGCTCGCAAGTTGGCCGCCGCGCCCTCTCAAGAAATTTCATTAACGGCCGGCATCGAACGCCGCCGCCCCCTATATATCGGGAGCACCTAATTCAGGCCCCGGCAGCATTACCGCGTGCCGGCATTCCTCCGCTCCTTGCACCGCGCCACCTCCTAGACCCCATCTGGCTCCGTCTGTGGGATCGCCGAGGTGAGTTGAGCCTGGCAGCGCCGCAGTTGGACTACTGAACAATACAAGGAACACGAAAATGTGACGATGCCTGCAGTGTATAGTACACCTTCTTCCACCTTATATCCATTGGACACGGCAACAGCAGGAATAATAGAAATAAAGAAATATTTTTGTGCGTGTACAGTATAATAGAAAGAATAAATAATTATAAATCTTATTGAATTGCAAATATATAGAATTCGAAATTTAGTGTACATAACTGCTACCTTGGTCACCAATAGTGGCTCTGACGCAGCTGATAATCGAGTCGAGCTGAGCTTGAATCAGGTGCATCGTTCCATACTGCTCCAACTCTCGGTTCTGTTGGGCGTGGCCGGCCCAAGTGGCCGAGCGGTTCTAGGTGCTACAGTCCGGAACCGCGCGAGCGCTACGGTCGCAGATTCGAATCCTGCCTCGGGCATGGATGTGTGTGATGTCCTTAGGTTAGGTAGGTTTAATTAGTTCTAAGTTCTAGGGGACTGATGACCTGAGCAGTTAAGTCTCATAGTGCTCAGAGACATTTGAACCTTTTTTTTTTTTTGGGCATGTTTTCTTCCCTGGTGTCCGGAAGTACACTTAACAGTATAGCTATACGTCATAGGCATTAGAAATAACATTAATTTCAGTTTAAATTTTTTGTACACTTTGCACATTCACGCGCTCAAAACAGTTCATTAATCACAAGTTTTCACGCTGGATCCTTTGTGCCTTACATAACTGGATACCCTCTTCTTGCAGAAACCGGTCAATACCGACGTAGTCCGTTGTGATCCGCTGTCGAAACAGGTCAGTCACAGACTTAGGTTAGGGAATTCTACTCTGATCAAGACGTTAAGAAACTTGCGGCTTTATCTGTCATAGCGTGAACACCGTAGTATTACACGGTTGAGGTCTGTAATCAAACCTGGGTGGAGTTCGCAATACGGAGGTGGCTGAACTTTCATCCTATAAAGATGTGAAGGATAACAGCCCTGACCAAGGCACGCTATAGTAGTGGTATGACGTCACCAGTGAGACTTCTACCCCGTCGGATTGCAATAGCTGGCCGCCAGGACGCCGGAAGTTTGTAATGTTGTCAGGCTGCTTGATAATTTCAATCGCATCTAGCGTTAGAGCGTCCACGACGCATTACCGATACACGGGCTTCCTGGAAGTGGAGTCGAGAGTCAAGAATGCTTCCATAACATCGTACTGGGCTGTATTAATCTAAACTTTTGAGAGCCAGTCAGTCGCTTAAAAAGTTTTCGAGCCAGTCACGCCTTTTTACTGTATACTCGTAATTCCAGCAAAAATGGCGATGTAGCAAATGAAATGTCTGCCAAATTGGTTATGCACGACAAATCCTGGCACAGTTTAAAGGTTTCAGATAGGTGTTACTTAGAAATTACCTCACATATATGCTAACGAACTGACAAGAGACGTACTCAAGATCATTAATCATGTTGTTCAAAATGGCTCTGAGCACTACGGGACTTAACATCTGAGGTCATCAGTCCACTAGAACTTAGAACTACTTAAATCTAACTATCCTAAGGACATCACACACATCCATGCCCGAGGCAGGACTCGAACCTGCGACCGTAGTGGTCGCGCACTTCCAGACTGAAGTGCCTAGAACCGCTCGGCCACACCGGCCGGCTAATCAGGTTGTAGCCTAAATGAAAACGCATCGGAGATGGGAGTGTCAGTCCTTAGCAATCATACGTAAATATTTCTTTTCGCTGCGGAGGGTATAGTACATTCGGTTGATCTTAACCTTGAACACAATTAGTGGTTCTTTATATGTTCAACAAATCACTTGGCTGGCGGATAGCGCCTCTGGAAAAACTTATTGCACAGTTTCAGTCTTTTTCCACCTCCAAGGATCCTCTTTCTTGCCTTCAAAGATAAAATAATACTATTACTCACAGGTACTACTTCCACTCAACCTTTTTCTTACCCCAGGTGCGGGAAGCCTCCATACGCCATCTTTCTACCTTCAAGGTCGGACTTCGCCGTTCGGATCCAATAATCAACCATCCGAGGTCTTCAAGGAGCCCTTGTGCAATGTTGAATTCCCATCTGTGGACAAAGTATACAACACAATTAACAAAATGCTGATCGAGTTAGGGGGAATACCAAAGGGGATGAGGGGTGAATGGGAATTTGGTTAGAGGAGGGAGGCGTGATAGGGTAGCCCAAGCAGCTGTGCAAGGGTTGGTAGTTAGCGCTGCCTAGCGAGCAGGAGACCAGGGTTTCAATGCCCGTCTTGGTACAAGTATTCATTCTTCTCTTCAGTCTACACACACACACACACACTATATATATATATATATATATATATATATATATATATATATATATATATATAATTCTGCAGTTCGGTGGAGCCGCTGTGCCGTCGTCTACTACGTCTTGGTAGGATTGGCAAGATATTTAACATTCTCAGTGTATCCTGCTACAAAGAGTATTGGTCACCAGGAGATTTTTTTCACTGTGGAAGGGATATCTGGAAATATACTGAGACGACAAAAGCCGTGGGATAGCGATATGCACATATGGAGATGGAGGTAGTACCGCGTACACAAGATATTAAAGGGCTGTGTGTTGGCGGAGCTCTCATTTGCACTCACTTGGTTCATGTGAAAAAGTTTGACGTGATTACGGCCGCACGACGGGAATTAACAGCTTTTTAACGCGAAATGGTAGTTGGAGCTAGACGCGTGGGACATAACATTTCGGAAATAGTTAGGGAATTCAGTATTCTAAGATCCCTAATGTCAGGTATGTTTTGAGAATACCAAATCTGAGGCATTACCTTTCACCACCGACAACGCAGTGGCCGACGAACTTCACTTAACGACCGAGAGCAGAGCCGTTCGCTTAGAGTTGCCAGTGCTAACAGACAAGCAACAATGCGTGAAATAACTGCAGATTTCAATATGGGATGTACGACGGACATTCCGTTAGTCCTCTGTGGCGAAATTTGGCGCTAATGGGCAATGGCAGCAGTTCAGTTGGTAAGAGCTGATGGTAGGTTTCGAGTGTGTCGCAGATCTCACGAAGCCATGAATCGAACTTGTGAACAAGGCACTGTGTAAGCTGGTGGTGGATCCATAATGTTGTGGAGTGGGTCCTCTGGTGCAACTGACCCGATCATTTACTGGAAATGGTTACTTGGAGGCCATCTGCAAGCATTCGTGGACTTCATGTCCCCGAATAACTATGGATGACAATGCGCCATGTGACCGGGCCACAGTTGTTCGTGTTTGGTGTGAAGAACATTCTGAACAGTCTGAGCGAATTATATGGCCACACAGATCGCCCGACATTAATCTCGGGACCTACTAGAGAGGTCATTTCGTGAACAAATTCCTCCATCTGCAACGCTCTCGCAATTATGGACGGCTATAGAGTCAGCATTGCTGAATATTTCTGCTGGGGACTTCGAGCGAGTTGTTGAGTCCATGTCACGTCGAGTTGTTGCACTACGTCGCGAAAAAGGAGGTCCAACGCGGTATTATGATGTATCCCATGACTTTTGTCACCTCAGTGTGTTACACGCTTGTTTCCAAACGATACTTTACCTTATCAGAGTACGATGAGAGGAATTTCAGTGTATTACACTCCTGGAAATTGAAATAAGAACACCGTGAATTCATTGTCCCAGGAAGGGGAAACTTTATTGACGCATTCCTGGGGTCAGATACATCACATGATCACACTGACAGAACCACAGGCACATAGACACAGGCAACAGAGCATGCACAATGTCGGCACTAGTACAGTGTATATCCACCTTTCGCAGCAATGCAGGCTGCTGTTCTCCCATGGAGACGATCGTAGAGATGCTGGATGTAGTCCTGTGGAACGGCTTGCCATGCCATTTCCACCTGGCGCCTCAGTTGGACCAGCGTTCGTGCTGGACGTGCAGACCGCGTGAGACGACGCTTCATCCAGTCCCAAACATGCTCAATGGGGGACAGATCCGGAGATCTTGCTGGCCAGGGTAGTTGACTTACACCTTCTAGAGCACGTTGGGTGGCACGGTATACATGCGGACGTGCATTGTCCTGTTGGAACAGCAAGTTCCCTTGCCGGTCTAGGAATGGTAGAACGATGGGTTCGATGACGGTTTGGATGTACCGTGCACTATTCAGTGTCCCCTCGACGATCACCAGTGGTGTACGGCCAGTGTAGGAGATCGCTCCCCACACCATGATGCCGGGTGTTGGCCCTGTGTGCCTCGGTCGTATGCAGTCCTGATTGTGGCGCTCACCTGCACGGCGCCAAACACGCATACGACCATCATTGGCACCAAGGCAGAAGCGACTCTCATCGCTGAAGACGACACGTCTCCATTCGTCCCTCCATTCACGCCTGTCGCGACACCACTGGAGGCGGGCTGCACGATGTTGGGGCGTGAGCGGAAGGCGGCCTAACGGTGTGCGGGACCGTAGCCCAGCTTCATGGAGACGGTTGCGAATGGTCCTCGCCGATACCCCAGGAGCAACAGCGTCCCTAATTTGCTGGGAAGTGGCGGTGCGGTCCCCTACGGCACTGCGTAGGATCCTACGGTCTTGGCGTGCATCCGTGCGTCGCTGCGGTCCGGTCCCAGGTCGACGGGCACGTGCACCTTCCGCCGACCACTGGCGACAACATCGATGTACTGTGGAGACCTCACGCCCCACGTGTTGAGCAATTCGGCGGTACGTCCACCCGGCCTCCCGCATGCCCACTATACGCCCTCGCTCAAAGTCCGTCAACTGCACATACGGTTCACCCACGCTGTTGCGGCATGCTACCAGTGTCAAAGACTGCGATGGAGCTCCGTATGCCACGGCAAACTGGCTGACACTGACGGCGGCGGTGCACAAATGCTGCGCAGCTAGCGCCATTCGACGGCCAACACCGCGGTTCCTGGTGTGTACGCTGTGCCGTGCGTGTGATCATTGCTTGTACAGCCCTCTCGCAGTGTCCGGAGCAAGTATGGTGGGTCTGACACACCGGTGTCAATGTGTTCTTTTTTCCATTTCCAGGAGTGTAGATATGGCAGTAGACACATTGTTTACAAATTGTAGAAGGCAATAGTACCATGGCAGCCTAGATTCGTCTGATCGCAACATTAAGTGGCGGGACATCAACCACCATTACAGCAAAACTGCTTTTTGCTGTATGCTTTCCTTAGGTCTCACGGTAGAGCATCCGCTGCTACTATACGGTTTGCTTCTTTCTCACGCTGCGTGCGTTTCCTAACACTGATTTTGCGCAATGTCTCGGATAGTGTCAGTTACCTTGGCATAACAGTAGTTAAGTTCTCAAAATTTCTTTTCTTTTATGTGTAGAACCGTAGCTTTTTGTGTCAGTGGAAAGATTGCTTTTCAGGACCAGTCTGAGCGTTACCTCAGCTGCTGCGAACTGTATTTCAGTAAGGCGGTATCTGACGTGATTGGGCTAGTAATGAGTTTTGAATTCAACGCATCACGCATATTTCGGGAATAATCTACGACTGAACACATATCGTTACTGATACGATGTAAGCACTGGTTGACGACGTTCTTGACAGCATATGTGAGGTTGCTCAACGGTGAGGCGTGCATAGTAATAGTTCCTCGTGGGATGCGTTTTGGTGTGATTTACTGAAGAGAAGACGTTAAGTGGTAGTCCTGAGAGACCAATGAAACAGGATTTCGAGGGAACAGTGTTAATGGGTTTTTGTAGGGAAGTAGGCTTCAGTCTGCAAGTGAAGGTTAGCGAGAGATAATTACGAATTGGCGGTCGTTCGTTGTTTGAAGTTGCGCTGTTGTCAGAGCAAAGATACTGTCCAAAGCAGACCTGGAGAGAAGATGGAGAGATGTTTCAGTGGCCACAAGATAATCCTCCACCTGCTGCGGCAGAGTGGCTGCTGCTGCAAGAAGTAGTTGAAGAACTTTAATCTCATGTATTAATTGAGACCAGTACTACGTTTGGCTATAGAGGATCACGATATTCGTTAATTCGTGAGAGGAAAACTTGGAATAAAGAAACCATTTTACAAATTTAAATTTTAGTGGAGTGCTTTCCTATAAAAAGTGGTTCCTGTGCTTAGTGACTTTCATGTAAGTGACTGTCGATTGCTTTTGTCTTTCCAAGAAGTGGAAGTGGGATCAGAATCTGGTTTTGAAAGACATATCGAACGCACTAAACTAGACATTTCGTGGCCATCACAATATTTGTATGGCTGTGTCTGGCGTGGAGAAATCGGTTAGCCTCGTCTCTCATTTGACGCACAACTGGAAACCTGTGCTAGTAGAAACTGGACACCCAGTCCTCTGAATGTTAGTTTATTTCCTGAAGTTGTTGTGTAGAGGCAACTATCCTGAAGTTTGTGAAAACCACACGTCACACTACAGGTTCCTAACTAGATTACCGAGCGAGGTGGCGCAGTGGTTAGCACACTGGACTCGCATTCGGGAGCACGACGGTTCAATCCCGTCTCCGGCCATCCTGATTTAGGTTTTCCGTGATTTCCCTAAATCGCTTCAGGCTAATGCCGGGATGGTTCCTTTGAAAGGGCACGGCCGATTTCCTTCCCCATCCTTCCCTCACCCGAGCTTGCGCTCCGTCTCTAATGACCTCGTTGTCGACGGGACGTTAAACACTAAAATCATCCTCCCCTAACTAGATTAGCTGGAGGTAAATCTTTAAGCTTTGGCTTTGCAGTTTTCGTTTAACAGATAGTTCAGAATATGTTCAGTATTAATGGTATATATAAGAAACTTGAGATCTATTATTTGTAATGTTAACCTGAATAATTTATAAGCACTCCGCTACCCGACTGTGACGGTCACTGTACTACACTTAATTGATTTAGCTGAGGATCAGGAAGTGCTTAACACCCTACTAAATTCCGATTTCCTTTCATATTTTATGGTAGAAGTGTTTTTTGGAACTACATGAAAGATAGTTTCTCCCCATCTCTTCTCTATTTCTAAATGAAAAGATCTGTTTGAGTATCCGCTTACAGTGCGGGTCGTAATCCAGTCCGACATTTATCTGGATGCAGTAACGTGTAATCTCTTGAAACGAGAGTCGACTGGGTGCAGCAAACGAATATTTTTCAGATTAATACCGCTTTAACGGGAGCGAACGCAAGCGAATGCGCATTGCAGAAAGTCGCTAGTATTCACTACCCTTCGCTTGTATATGTGAGCAAGCATTTGCGCTAGTGGGAACGAGGAGAACACGAGATAACGAACGTAGCATGTGAACTCATGCATTATTGCTTTTTAGCGCTATAATTGGCGAACAGGACGCAACACTACATAGGTAGATCCTCGACGCAAAACTTCCACATTCAGAGAGGAAAAGTTTTCATGGCGAACGCGCTGTTTTCGACGAAGTAAGCAAAATGTCTCAGTTTTTACGTAAACGTGAAATGCATGGACATAGTGCACGTAAACTGAATTGCAACTCCAGCTTTCCTTAGTATTAATCCAAAATTTTGCACAAAGTCGCATGCCGGAGGCTTTTCGCTCGTTTTCCATTACAGCTGAAGAGGAAAATTAAAAGCAGAACACCAACTACTGTTGTCCAATGTTACCTGTAGAAAGACTGCGTTCACTCGCTGGTTCTTAGCAATAAGAGGCATTTACCTTAATGACATTCTAGTAGGTGCTGTACGAGGTGTTTCAGATACGAAATGAGGTTGACAACACTGCGAGCTATTTGACAATGCTGTGTTGTTCTGCTATTGTAGACCTATGTGTTCATCCTTTCCAGATGGTCAGTCAGAGTTTCAGCTCCGTATAGCCATCTCTTATGATTTTTCAAGGCGCCATTAGTAAAAAAAAAAAGGTTCACATGGCTCTGAGCCCTATGGGACTTAACTTCTGAGGTCATCAGTCCCCTAGAACTTAGAACTACTTAAACCTAACTAACTTAAGGACATCACACACACCCATGCCCGAGACAGGATTCGAACCTGCGACCGTAGCGGTCGCGCGCTTCTAGACACAGCGCCTAGAACGGCTCGGCCACCTCGGCCGGCGCCATTAGTGAAGTTGTGTTCTTGTCGTGTTTACGAAAAAGGAACAGCGGAATTTAGAGCAACGTTATGCCATCAAGGTTTGTGTTAAGCGTGGAGAATACGTGAGTGTGACCTCTGAAAACTTGAAACAGGCCTGTTGGGAGCATTCCTTATCATCATCACAAGTCTTCCGCTGGCACAAATCATTTTTGGGAAGCCGAGAACAAGTTGGAGATGAACATCGCTCAGGGAAACGTCGATCGAGTGCGTGCTCTTGTGAGATCAGACCGACGCTTAACAATAAGGCTTACAGATGACCGCTAAACTCATACACTCTCACTGTACATCAAATTTTGACCGAAGATTTGCGCATGCGGAAGGTTCATTCTAAAATGCTGCCGAAAAAGCTCACAACTGAGCAGAAGGACAATTGAAGTAATTTGTGCATTGATCTTGAGACGGTCGCCATGGTTCACTCATGTGATTACAGATGATGAATCTTGGATTACTTAGTACAATCCTGAGACAAAGCGGGGAAGTGAGGAGTGACACGCTGAGACGTCTTCTCGACCGAAAAAACGCGGCTGCGCAAATCAAAGTTCAAAACAATGCTGATTTGTTTTTCTGACAGTAGGAGTATGGTGCAAAAAGAATTTGTTCCTCCAGGACAAACTGTCAACCAAGTGTTTTACAAAGATGATCTTGAGAGGCTCAGGAAAAGGCTGATTACAGAGAGACTGGACATCGCTGCTTCAGGAAGAGAGTGAATCGAGTAAGACTGGACTTTGCAGATATGACACGGCCACTTTCATCACGAAAATTTTGATCTCGGAAGGCATTCCTATTGTTCCACAACCACCTATTCACCTGATATGCGTCCTTGTGACTTTTTTCTTTTCTCAAAATTGAAAAATATATTAAAAGGACGTCATTTTGTGGCTGTGGAGAACATTCAAAAGACTATATGGATTTGTTAATGGCCCTACCAGTTGAAGTGTTTCAGCGATGATACCAAGAATGGGAGCAACGACTTCGCCGGTGTATAGCTACCGAAGGGAATTACTTTGAAGAAACGTTTGATAGATAACAAAGGCTCACTCCTCTCACACACCTCGTAAAGCCGGTATATCTGCAGTCACATATGCGAAGCACTTCAAGCCTTTTACTAAAGTACGTATAAGGAAGATAACGTCAATAAAATGTTATTAATGAAATGTGAATGATACGTACGACTTGCCTTATAGCAAAAAGCAAAACCCGTGAACCGATGCACCGCCGCGACGTCCTCTGCCGTATGTCATCATGCCGATGCACTATAGAGGGATGTGCGGTCAGCACACTACCTACCCGATCGTTATCGTCTTGCTAGACCACGGAGCCGCTACTTCACTGCCAAGTAGCTACTCTGTTGGCATCGCAAAACTGAGTACACCGCGTTCCAGTCCTTCCACCAAAGAGAAATCCTGACAGTACCGGGAGTCAAATTCGGCTCTTCTGCGTCGCACTCAGACACGTTTTACCACTTTTTTTTATCTGGCCTCCAACCTTCCCAAAGCACTGAGATACGGACGCAAACGACCGTCGCATAAGCTACGTGATAAAATGTGCTAAAGTATTGTTCGTCAGTGGGAAAGTAGCGTAATCCTGGATAAAACCTTTTTATACACCATCAGAAATCGCTAACAGAGCACTGGTGCATCAGACCTGTAATTACAGCCAGCATGAACATAAGCAACGAGAATTATATCTTCCGTATAGTGTCAACTGTAACCAGCGTAATAGATACATATTCGCATTTACCCTCAGCGAAAGTTATTGTTCATGGCTATTGTGCTTTTGCTTTTAAATAAAAATAAATACAAAGCTTGTGCTTATCCAGTCCCTTCCTGCATGATGCAAGTAGCTGATGAATTTATCGTTTTTATCACGTGCCCAGTTACATCTTTGAGAAATCGCTAACAGAGCACTGGTGCATCAGACCTGTAATTACAGCTACCATGAACATAAGCAACGAGAATTATATCTTCCGTATAGTGTCAACTGTAACCAGCGTAATAGATACATATTCGCATTTACCCTCATCGAAAGTTATTGTTCATGGCTATTGTGCTTTTGCTTTTAAATAAAAATAAATACAAAGCTTGTGCTTATCCAGTCCCTTCCCGCATGATGCAAGCAGCTGATGAATTTATCGTTTTTATCACGTGCCCAGTTACATCTTTGAGTCCTCGGCAATTTTATATAAATCACGTTTCCTTTACCTCGGCATTTGGGCTGCGGGTGTCCTGGATCCCAGAAGCACCTATGATATCTGTATTATTCTATCAGCAACATTACATTCTCATTGGACCACTTCATCGCTCACGCAATTCATGTCAACAACAGAAGTATACAAGGTAGCATACAAAAGTTTTCTGTATAGCTAACGCCGAAGCGGAGAGCATATGAATTTTCTTTGACGGTTCGCTGAAAGACTGACAAACAGCGGAGCACGAGAGAACACTGACTAATACGAGCCGAACACGCCCTCCTATTGTTTACACTGAAAAGGATTATCGTTCGATGTTGCACGTTCATTTGTGTTCGCTTCAGCTTAAAGTGAGCTGTATGTGTTTCTGTTTCTCTCTGTGCTCACGCATTTTTAACACTGCTGCCCATTACACCGGGCGATCAAAAAGTCACTATAAATTTGAAAACTGAATAAATCATGGAATAATGTAGATAGAGAGGTACAAATTGACACACATGCTTGGAATAATATGGGGTTTTATTAGAACCAAAAAAATACAAAAGTTCAAAAAAGTCCGACAGATGGCACTTCATCTGATCAGTATAGCAATAATTAGCATAACAAAGTAAGACAAAGCAAAGATGATGCTCTTTAAAGGAAATGCTCAATATGTCCACCATCATTCCTCAACAATAGCTGTAGTCGAGGAATAATGCTGTGAACAGCACTATAAAGCATGTTCGGAGTTATGGTGAGGCATTGGCGTCGGATGTTGTCTTTCAGCATCCCTAGAGATGTCGGTCGATCACGATACACTGGCGACTTCAGGTAATCCCAAAGCCAAAAATCGCACGGACTGAGGTCTGGGGACCTGGGAGGTCAAGCATGACAAGAGTGGCGGCTGAGCACACGATCATCACCAAACGACGCGCGGAAGAGATCTTTCACGCGTCTGGCAATACTTTGTTTTTTTTGTTTTGTTTTTTGTTTTTGTTCTAATAAAACACCATGTCATTCCAAGCATGTGTGTCAATTTTTACCCCTCTATCTACATTATTCCGTGGTTTATTAAGTTTTCAAATTTACACTGACTTTTTCATCACCCGGTATGTCTATGTACTCACGGAAATTATTACGTGCACCGTGTAGATGACAGTATGTGGTAATAATGTATATGTTTCGTAGCATCGTTAATGTAGGAGGGTGTGCTGGAAACTAACGCAGGTTGTAACCCTGTGCCGCTAGAGGCATACGAATTCTAGCGTGTAACTTGGCGGTGTGTAACGTAACTATGACGGTGCGTGGGAATAGCGTGCTGTAATCGAGTTTGGAGTGGCCGAGCGGTTCTAGGCGCTACAGCCTGGAACCGCGCGACCGCTACGGTCGCAGGTTCGAATCCTGCCTCGGGCATGGATGTGTGTGATGTCCTTAGGTTAGTTAGGTTTAAGTAGTTCTAAGCTTTATGGGACTGATGACCTCAGAAGTTAAGTCCCAAAGTGCTCAGAGCCATTTGAACCATTTGTAATCGAGTTTCTAACCTCGGGAAAATTCGTGCAGAAATAGAACACCCCTCCTTCAGCATGACAATGCAAGACCACACACGAGCGCTGATATGTGTTCAACAGTCCGACGCTTTGGGTTCACTGTCATCGGTCATCATCCGTAATCCCACCCTATTTTCATCTGTTTCCGAAACTTAGAGAACACCTTCGAGGACTTCACTTTGATAGTGATGAAGTGGTGCAAGCAGAGGTGAGGTTGTGGCTCCGTCAACAAAGTCAAACATTGTACAGCGACTGTATCAACAAACTAGCCTCTCTTTGGGAGAAAAGTGTTCATCGCCATTGCCACTATGTTGAGAAATAAATATGTAGACATGGAGAATAAAGATGTAGAATGTTAATAACATTTGTTTTAGTTAAAAAGCTTTAAGTGTTTTCACATAAAAATTTTGGAAGTATGGCTTTTGAGCAGCCCTCCTACAGCTGAAGTGCCTTATCTTTAGCAATGGCGGCCGTGCTTTGCAGACTGTGGGCAGCGCCAGCGCAGCAGTCGGACGCTGGGAACTGGCGTGGCCGCTTGGCAAACAGTCCGTGCGCTGCAAAGCGAACGTATTTGCAGACTCTGCAGCTTGCTTTAATTACCAGAATTACGGGTAAATCGGCCGCCAGATTGACATTTTAAAAGCGGCGCTTCCCCTACAAATGCCACAGACCACGCTAAGTAATTGCGCACATTAATTCCTCCAAACGGGTCGACTGATATGAAAAGGAAAGCCGATCTGCAGAATTATTACTGTCGCGCTGTGCGGTTTGTTGCAGGCAACTTAATCTGGTGGGAAATTATGGCGTTATTCATTACAGTTGTTTTAAATGAATATGCTTACCAACAGCATCGGCCTTCATTTTATTACGAGGAGATTTCAAAAAGCAAGTTACACATTATCATGACAGGCTAAGTAATTTTTACTGAATGCTACAGTACATTTCAAAGTGACACAGGCACTGTTTTCAGCGAGTCACCAAGTCTGTGTAAACAACGGTGGGAACGTTCTATCAATCGTTTAGTTCCTTAACGATAGAAATCCGCTCCTTGATCACAGATCCATTCAAGAACTGCTTTGTGGACGTCTCATTGTTAGAAGGCCTGCCATTGCTGCGAATCTGTTCCTCCACTGCCTGGACATTGTCATCTGTGGTTGACGTCGATTGCTTTTCTTCCCGATCACCGTCACGCACAATACTTGGCTCTGTTGGTAATTTGAGTAGCCCAGAGTTCCGCAAACATGGTGTTCAGTACGCGCATCCGACAATCACTGGATTTGGACCCGTCAATGTAGGTATATATTAACTCCGCATATTGCCCTAAAAACTGCGCCAAAGTTTTGTTGTTATGGTAACGCCAGTTATTTTCTTCGCTTGGGATAATTGTATTGGAAATTGGTTAATTATTGTATGTATTTAGGCCTATTCCTGGTACCCTAATGATCTTCCCTGAAATATCCTGGGCATTACGCTTTAACTAGGGGATTGATTGGTTGGGTGATTTGGAGGAGGGGACCAAACAACGAAATCATCGGTGCCATCGAATTAGGGAAGGACGGGGAAGGAAGTCGGGCGTGCCCTTTGAGAGGGACCATACCGGCATTCGCCTGAAGTGATTTAGGGAAATCACGGAAAACCCAGCTCAGGATGACCGGATGCGGGTTTGAACCGTCGTCCTCCCGAATGCGAACAGAGCATTCTAACCACTGCGACACCTCGCTGAGTTTGATTAATGGAGGAAGTGTCCTAGTGATCCAGATGAGTCAAGTTAAGCACTGTATAGTTTTGTTTGAGGTGAGTACGGATAGCCGGCCGTTGTGACCGAGAGGTTCTAGGCGCTTCAGTCTGGAACTGCGCGACTGCTACGGTCGCGGTTTCTAATCATGCGTCGGGAATGGATGTGTGTAATGTCCTTAGGTTAGTTAGGTTTAAGTAGTTCTAAGTTGTAGGGGACTGATGACCTCAGATGTTAAGTCCCATAGTGCTCAGAGCCATTTGAACTATTTTTTGATTGCGGATATTGTGATTAATATTTGTTCTAGTGATCCAGAAGAGTCAAGTTAAGGACTGTGCGGTTTGGTTAGAGGTGACTGCGGATGGTGTGATTCATATTTGGCGCAGATGGATTGGACATTCAAGCAGAGATACTTAGTGTGAGATGAAAAACCACTGGAAAAGAGGAATCGGAAACGACAGTTTGTAACATAGCAACGTGTACTCCAATAATGGAACTGCTCTTTCAGTTCGTGTCATTGATGCTAAGAGAGCAGCAGCGGTTATCATGTGTCAGTCGATAAAACTGAGGCGGCCGGAGTGGCCAAGCGGTTCTGGGCGCTACAGTCTGGAACGGCGCGACCGCTACGGTCGCAGGTTCGAATCCTGCCTCGGGCATGGATGTGTGTGATGTCCTTAGGTTTAGCAGTTAAGTCCCGTAGTGTTCAGAGCCATTTGAGCTACTAAAACTGAAAGTAAAATTGCCTACAGGGCCACCGCATCAGTTTAGCCCCTCCCCTCCCCCACCCCAATACGCCCCACCCCATTCCCGACGTATTACAATTTATGCGTCATTGTTCAGCGCAGTTGTTTTAGACATTTCCTTTCGCCATTTCGAATAACGGTTTTGTACTCGGTCCCTAACTGTATCGTAGGCGAGATATTTAAAGGCAGAAAAAGAGGGTGCGGAAGTTAACGCGAGCGAAGAAAGGCGGCAGTAGCATGCGCATTTAAATGAGAGGCCATACGGACCGACACGCCGGGGGCGCAGAGAGGCTGTTGAAGCGGACAGGACAGTTTGCGCGTTGCGGGCCAAAATTTGTTTGTCTGCGGGGAGCGGCCGGCGAACTTTACGGCGACGGAATGCGCAGCGCAGTGGCGGGCGGAACTTTGCGCCAGTATTTAGCAGCGGCGCAGGCAGGCACACCTGGGCCCTGCGCCCGGCGCCACGCCAGTCTTGGCACGCGCCGCCGATATTTCTTGGGACGGCCGTTCCTTTCATCGGCAACCCCCACTTTCTCCCAGCCCACCCCTTCACCCCTACCACGCCCCTCCTTGCGCCCGCAGACAACTCCTCCCTTATCCGGGCTGCCGCCGGGGCCCTCCTGCAACCAAACGGTAATTGGGATTCTAAATTAAAGAATCCTGACAATCGATGGTTATGGGAGTACCTTCTTCTTCTCCTCTTCTTCCTCCTCTTGCCTTCGGCGGCCTTCTTTCTCTGGAGAGGGCGAGTGGGCCGGCAGTCGGAGTGTTTCGTGAGCGCCGGGGACGAGTTACGGAGATTGGCCGACGCCGTTGCCAGCGCACCGCCGGGTCTCCGCTCGTAAAGCTCTTCACACTGCGGGCCGAAACGGCCGCGGCGCCGACAGATTCTCAGAGCTCTCCTCGCCATCGGTCACGTTCTGATCACTCAGTGTAGGAAGTCGCGCTTGCAGCACTGCAGTAGCACTTGGAAAATACCTCTCGACCAATGTGGCGCAGCAGACATGGGCAGCTCTGCCTATCGATCGAAGTTTAAACCCTCAACTGACGCAAATATACAACAAAAATTCTACGCTGGAAGCAAGCTTACAGTGAATACTAATAAAAAGCAAATTTTTGCCCAATTCCGCTCGCGTATTGAGAGACAGGGAATCGATTCTTTAGGCGACACAATCTCTATTATTTTAACGTCACGAGTCCTACCTGTTGTGTTGGCAGAAGAGCCTACACCGTGTTACTAGAGGAGGCCGAAATGCACGCGTTTTAGCTCACGAAGGCTGGCGTGAGGATGGAAGAACTATAATGACGTGAGGTCTGAAACATGACAAGGAATTAGAATTCAGAAAGCGGACGTAAGTAGTTTGATACTTAACTTTAATCCATTAATGATGAACGTCGCTCTTGACGGTACATGATTCACAATATCAATATCAATAGTAACTGAATATGGCGCCTTGCTAGGTCGTAGCAAATGACGTAGCTGAAGGCTATGCTAAACTGTCGTCTCTGCAAATGAGAGCGTCTGTAGTCAGTGAACCATCGCTAGCAAAGTCGGCTGTACAACTGGGGCGAGTGCTAGGGAGTCTCTCTAGACTAGACCTGCCGTGTGGCGGCGCTCGGTCTGCAATCACTGATAGTGGCGAGACGCGGGTCCGACGTATAATAACGGACCGCGACCGATGTAAAGGCTACCACGTAGCAACTGTGGTGTCTGGCGGTGACAACACACTACCCAACCGAGCGAGGTGGCCCAGTGGTTAGTGTGGTATCGATATTTACGAACCACGGCGTAGGTACAAGTTCTTAGGTTGGCACTAGGACACTGACACCGACGACAGCGCCCTCTAGATGGCGCTGTGCAGCTCTAACGAGCGCCGCTTCAGATTCAGCCCATTTGATTCCGAGTAGACGACCAAGCAACATTGTTTCTATTTCGTAGTGGACTAACCACGACAGATTTTGTCTTTGTAAGCTCTAGCCGATGTTAGATTTGATTGATGTACAGCTTCTCATCTACGTGCTCGTCTCAGCCAAAGTTAAGTTAGAGTTTATGAATTCAAGTTATCGTGTAGTGAGATAGTAAAGCCACTTTTAATTGCAGTACCGAGAGTTATACCTCAACCCGCCTGGATAGCCGAGAGCGCTAACGCTCTACTTCCTGGACTCGAGTAGCGCGCCGGCCCCGGATTGAATCCGCCCGACGGATTAACGACGAGGGCCGCTGTGCCGGCCATCCTGGATGTGGTTTTTAGGCGGTTTTCCACATCCCACTAGGTGAATACCGGGCTGATCCCCATGTTCCGCCTCAGTTACACGGCTCGTAGACATCAGAACACATTCGCACTATTCCATGGATTACGCTCGACGCAGACAGTTGGGGTACACTAATTCCGTCCCAGGGGGGTGGCGGCAGGAAGGGCATCCGGCCACCCCATAACCATTAACACGCCTAATCCGATTAACGATGGCTGATCCTGTGTAACTGCGGGACAAGACTCAAGCGATAGAATAGAATAGAACCGAGAGTTCTACCCCGCCTGCTGCTCCTAGTTTCCTACATTCGGCCTACCCTTCAGTTACAGGAGCAGACCCACGCGCCGCCTTCCAGGCGGGATACAAAAGTTTGCACACTGGACTCGCATTCTGGAGGACAACGGTTCAAACACCCGTCCGACCACCCTGATTTAGGTTTTCAGACAAATGCCGGTATGGTTCCTTTGAAAGGACACGGCCAACTTCCTTCCCCATCCTTACCTAACCCGATGGGACCGATGACCTCGCTGTTTGGTGCCCCCCCCCCCTTCCCCCGCCCCCCAAAATCAGCCAGCGAACTCCTACCCGAGGTATACAATCGTAGCACCAGTGTTTCGTAGGATCTTCCTCGAGTACACGTTCCGTAAATTAACTCACCAGGATCTGACGATTTCTATTTCGTTTAAACTGTGCCCACCTGTTACGATGCTAGAAGGGAGTGTGTGAATTCTCTCGAGTCCTGCTGTCGTACCTGCTTGATAAGGGCTGCAAATGCTGGAGAGTTGGTCGCGCTGACGTCTTGTACATGATGTCCTGTATAGATGCACTGCTGAAAATGTTACGTAGTGCAGAGCCCCTTTACAAACCATTGGTTTCCAGTTTCCACCATTATATATGAATTAGATGTATATTTGTATTGTATTGTATCAAACTGGGGACGTAGAAGCGACGGAGAGGCTTCGTCCCTGCCGTAGCCCTCAGTAGTACACAACCCCACAACAGGCTGCAGCAGTCCACTCACCCCACCGCCGCCCTATACCGAACCCAAGATTCTTGTGCGGTTTGGCCCCTAGTGGACCCCCCTCCCCCTCTCCCCCCCGGGAACATCTCACACCAGACGCGTGTAACCCCAATGTTTGCGATGTAGAGGGAAAACCGTCTTAAAAACCATCCACAGGCTGGCCGGCACACCGGACCTCGACACTAATCCTCCGGGAAGATTCGTGTCGGGGACCGTCACGCCTTCCCGCCTGGAATGCAGTGCGTTGGACAGCGCGGCTAACCGGGCGGGCTGATGTATATTTATTTTTATTGTATTTGCTGCTATTTGCGTTTCAACAGTTTTTAATGTTCTCCAGAGTCCCAAAATGCCGTACTTTTAATGTATTTTTGAATTTCGGGGAAAGATAAAGGTCACAAATACTCAGATCAAATGAATAGGGGATGCCTTGGTCAAAAATTTCGTGATGAAAGTGGCCACGTGATATGGGGCGTTGTCATGATAAAGCATCCACTTGGCAGCGATGCCATGTCTCTCTCTATTCACTCTTTTCCTGAGCATTTCAAGGACGTCTTTTTAAAACACTTGGTTGACAGTTTGTCCTGATGGAACAAATTCTTCATGCACGATGCCCCTACAGTGAAGAAAACAAATCACCATTGCTTTGATCTTTGACTTGCTCAGTCAAGCTTTTTCCGGTCGAGGAGATATCTCAGTGTGCCACTCCTCACTTTGCCACTTTTTATCTGGATTCATCACCTGTGATCACGTGACTGAACCGTTCGTAGTCGTTGAATCCTCTCAAGAAGATCAAACTACGCGTTTCTTCGATTATCCGTCTGCTCAGTTGTGAGGTTTCTCGGCACGATTTTAGTACAAACCTTTCACATGTGCAAAACGTGGATAGAAATTTGATGTTCACTGGAAGTGTTTAACAGATTACCATTCATTCTTATTGTTAAACATCCGTCTGATCTCACAAGACTACGTACACGCTCGACGTTTTAATCGGATTTTGAAGAAGGTTTTCTTGAGCAAGTTTCATCTTCACCATATTCCCGGTCTTCCAGAAAGCATCTGTGCCATAGAAAAACCTGTGCTCTTCATAAGAAATGTTCCCCATACGCCTGATTCAACTTTTCGAAGTTCACTCTTGTGGATTCCACAGTGTAACACAAAACGTGGTGGCTTAACATTGCTCTGAATTCCGCTGTTCCATTTTGATAAACACAACCAGAACACAGCATCATTAATGGCGCCTTCAAAATCATGTGATGGCTTTACGGAGCTGAAACTCAGACTCGACTGCTGGAAGGGATGAACACATCGGTCTGCACAAGCACACTCATGTTCCGAAAAAAAAAACAGAGCACCTTGAACGACTAGAGATGGAACATACTAATGTATATGTCCTGTGAATATGAACGTTCTATCTCCAGTCGTTCAAGGTGTTCTGTTTTCTTGTGAACGTGAATGTGGAACAACACAGCGTTGCCATATCACTCGCAGTATTGACAGTCTTCATTAATTTTCTCACACATTTTATATATGCGGTAAAAATCGTAACAGATAACCATCTTTTTGTAAAATCAAAGAATATTGTTCCAGTGGGCTCAGTATTTTTCATTCGGTGACGTCTTTACTCTCTCAGGGACGAAATGTGTTTCTGTCTCTAACTCCTTTACAGCACACGAATTCATATTTTTTTCTTTCGACGGTTCAATCTCTCCTCAAACGTGTTTTGTGAAGCCTGAAAACAGAAAAATGTACCGGGATCCATATGCATACAAATGTATCTTAGAGCTAATATACTCATTTACTCCCCTAGAGCAATATGTGCCCTTATAATTTTGAATGTAAGGTATTCACCAAACCCTTCTTTTTTAAGCAAGCACCACTGTAATTTATTGAGTGTGACATTGACTAAAGCTTAGGGCGAATTACAATGGCATTCTCTGCATCTTATTTTTACTTGCCGTTGTCTGACTTAGTAACGGTCCAGATCAGCAACAATACTCAACGACTGGGTGAATGAAGGTACTGAAGCTATTTCCCTCTTAAGCGAACTACACTTCCGTACGACTCCTCCGACAAAGAATTTACGCACGGTATAATGTACATGGTGGGAAAAATAAGATTGTGCTGGAAAATATTTACAATAAGACTGATGCGGGACTGATCGTTGTTGATAGCACAGAAATGGCCACCGTTG
Organism: Schistocerca americana; assembly: GCF_021461395.2. Classification (NCBI taxonomy): domain Eukaryota; kingdom Metazoa; phylum Arthropoda; class Insecta; order Orthoptera; family Acrididae; genus Schistocerca; species Schistocerca americana. The sequence goes on along the minus strand of NC_060123.1, from coordinate 628,939,616 downwards.
ACGTTGTTGCATCAGTGTGCTCTATTTGTCAAACTGTGAGACACGCGTAGCAGTTCTGTCTGAGGGATAGCAGCAATAGTTTTCTTTTTCCGGTGTTCTGCTGTAGCTCGTTCCTTCAAGTTGCAGCTCAGGTAAGAATCACGAGGGGATTGTTCAGGTGATAAATGTGGCCGAGAGACTGCTTTCCACTCGCTAATAGTCCTCAACTCAATGAACACCTGATGTACTCTTTACAAGGTTGTCAAGGCACTGTGTCGTATTCCTCCGTCTTGCTTAAATTGTCCATACAGTCTTCTGTTAGCTGATCCACTTGTGGATTAAACAATTTCTGGACATATCAGTTAGCTTTAACCGTTCGGTGAAAGAATCGTTTTACTTTGCGGTCATCGGACACTGCGCATCAAACACAGCGCATGAGATTATGCAACGACAGTTTAAAGTACTGATGGGGATTTTGTTATGCATAGTGGCGAGTGTTCTGTGAACTCAAATACTAAGACAGTCTAAACCAGACCTCATTTGAAGAAATGAAAAACTAAAAGGTCAAAAAGCCATGATTCCACCTGACTCGGAAACTATCGGCAGAACGCAGTACGCGAAACTTCTTTTGACGCTTTTACTCATACACAACAGTCTGTAAGGATACAGATACAGGTCGTTTAAAATGATGTTTCGAGCCGACGGTCTCTTTAATTCCCACTTGTACAGTGAAAAAAGCTGAGAGATCATTTTCCACGAATTGTGCTTCGCGTAACAGTCGACAGCGAACACGCGCTGTTTTATCATCAGCACCATTTTCTGTTGTGTTCAACTGGTCACTACATAAGTCAGCTCCTCTCAATCACTCAAAAGTAGTGACACGGCGAAGTACTCTGGACAGAGTACGTAGAGATCGCAGACGCAGACATGTGACAGCAGTCGTTTGGTGCATCGAAGTCGCGTTTACCAGCTTTTTCTCTGATATTATTTACTTCGTCTGTTCACTAACATGTGTCAATACCGCGTCAGCATACAAATATTTTCATGTCACTTTTATCTTTTTCACTCTGTGTGTCTCCATTCCTCCTCAAATCGGCCCGTATAAACATTCCTAAGAAGGAAAGAAACTAGCACTCTTCTCTAATATCGTGTATAGCCCCCGCGAGCACGCAGAAGTGCCGCAATACGACGTGGCATGGACTCGACTCATGTCTGAAGTAGTGCTGGAGGGACTTGACACCAAGAATCCTGCAGGACCATCCATAAATCCGTAAGAGTACGAGGAGTTTGCGATCTCTTCTGAACGTTGCAAGGCGTTCCCGATATGCTCAATAATGTTCGTGTCAGGGGAGTTTGGTGGCCAGAAGTGTGTTCCTGAAGTCACTCTGTAGCAATTCTCGACGTGTGGCGCGTCGTATTGTTCTGCTGGAAGTTTCCCAAGTCCGTCGGAATGTACAACGGTCGTGAATGGATGCAGGTGATCAGACAGGATGCTTAGGTACGTGTCACCTGTCAGAGCCGTATCTAGACTTGTCAGGGGTCCATATCACTCCAACTACACATGTGCCACACCACTGCAGAGCCTCCACCAGCTTGAGCAGTCCCCTGCTGACGCCCATCCACTCGATACAATTTAAAACGAGGCTCGTCCGACCAGGCAACATGTTTACAGTCATCAGACGGGCTCAGGTGGGGCATAAAGCTTTGTTTCGTGCAGTCATCAAGGTTACAGGAGTGGGCCTTTGGCTCTGAAAGCCTCTATCGATGATGTTTCGTTTAATGATTCGCACGCTGACTTTTGTTGATGGCCTAGCATTGAAGTCTGCAGCAATTTGCGGAAGGCTTGCTGGTCTCTCACGTTGAACGGTTCTCTTCAGTTGTCGTTGGTCCAGTTCTTGCAGGATCTTTTCCCAGACGCAGACATGTCAGAGATTTTATGTTTTACTGGACTCCAGATGTTCACGGTACATTCGTGAAATGGGAAAATCCCATCATCTCTACCTCGGAGATGCTGTGTCCCATCGGTCGTCCGCCGCCTATAACTCCACGTTCCAACGCACTTAAATCTTAATGCACTGCCATTGTAGCAGCAGTAATCACTCTAACAACTGCGCGAGACACTTGTCTTACAGAGGCATTACCGGTCGCAGCGAGGTATTCTGCCCGCTTACATATCTCTGTATTTGAATACGTATGCCTATACCAGTTTCTTTGGTGCTTTAGCGTACTAGGTTAGTGCATAGGTTTGTAGCGTTTTTCTTTTGCATGTTTGTATTCCCATTGCTGTAGGTTTATGTATTGATCGTCATTTTTTATTTGTAGTTCACTGTTGCTATTTGAGAATGTAGATTTTCCCGCCGTATATAGTGAAAAGCTCTTGAGTTTCCAGCCAGTGGCAGTGTTATAAAGCCGCCACGTTTCGACGAGTGACGTACTCATTATCTTGTGGCGAAGCATCGAGATTTTGCGAATGCCACCCAACTTATCTCTGTGACGTGCCGCCTCCACCTGGCTCTCGGAGGCTGGGTACAGACAGACGGATTGGAGGGGAGGCGATGAAGTCGCGGTGCGGAGCGGGGCATAGCGGGCGCGTCGTTCGCATCTCTGTCAGTGCATTCGGGGCCTGTCTCGCGATCAGGACGGCTTTGGGCGCGCTGTCGACGAAGTGCCGCTATCTTTGGATTCCATGCTGCAGTCAGGTGGTATCCGAGGTGTCTGTTTACAAGATTCTCGTGAATTCGAATTTCGATGAACCCTTTTTATGACACTGTCCCAATAACCACAGCTCGGAAGAGCACCGTGGCATTCTCGAAGTCAAATGTGTGGTCTTCTGTGATGCTGTGTTCTGCTATCGCCGATTTCTCCGTCTGTTCCAGCCACACATGCCTGACGTGTTCGTCTCAGCGTTTAGAAATACATCGCTGTGTTTGTTCAATGTACTGGTGACCGCATTCTTAAACGATACTGTAAATTCCTGATACGTTGAGTTTAAGTGGATCTTTAAAGAGCCAAGCCACTCTTTCGTCTTCGACGATGGTCAGAAGACGGTTTTTGTGTTCGACTTTTCAGAGGCCTCCCAGTTTTATCTGACAGCGGTCCAAGATACCGAAGGAAAGCGAGTTTCTTGTCTTCTTCTTTCTCTTCCCGATTTTCCGCGATTTGTTTCATCTTAAACGCCCTCCTAATCTGCGATTCTCTGTATCCATTTCTGCGAAATAACTCCATGAGGTGCTGCACTTCGAAAACACCAAGGTGCTCTGGGGACCCGCCGACTATTGTGACAGCGTCTCAAAAGAGTCCATCGAAATACGGATTTACGAAAATCTTGTAAACGGAAACGAAGGATACCATCTGAGTGCGGATTGGAATCCAGCGATAACGGCAGTTCGTCGAGAGTGCACCCACCACAGTCCTACTCGCGGGTCAGTGCCGTAACGTTCTGACAGAGATGCCAACAGCGCACCCATTACCATAACACCACGACTTCAACCCCCATCCCGCTCGCCGGCCTCATTGTACTCAGTCTCCGGGAGCCAGGTGGAGGGGGCACACTGCAGATATAAGTTGGATGGCATCTGCAAGATCTCCAGTTTTCGCCAGAAGATGGTGAACATGTCACTCGTCGAAACATCGCGGTTTTATAATACTGCCACCCGGCTGGAAAACCGAAAGCTTTTCGTTAACTGTTGCTACGAAAGTTTACATGTTATCATTTTGTCATTTGGAGATCTAAATCTACATCTAATGGATACTCTGCAAATCACATTTTGTCGTGGTGATCGTTCCGCTCTATGTAGGTCGGTGTCAACAAAATATTTTCGCATTCGGAGGAGAAAGTTGGTGATTGGAATTTCGTGAGAAGATTCCGTCGCAACGAAAAACGCATTTCTTTTAATGATTTGCAGCCCAAATCCTGTATCATTTCTGTGACACTCTCAGCCATATTTCGCGATAATACAAAACGTGCTGCCTTTCTTTGAATTTTTTCGATGTACTCCATCAGTCCTACCTCGTAAGGATCCCACACCGCGCAGCAGTATTCTAAAAGAGGACAGACAAGCGTAGTGTAGGCAGTCTCCTTAAGAGGTCTGTTACATTTTCTAAGTGTCCTGCCAATAAAACGCAGTCTTTGGTTAGCCTTCCCCACAAGATTTTCTATGTGTTCCGTCCAGTTGAAGTTGTTCGTAATTGTAATACCTAGGTATTTAGTGGAATTTACGGCTTTTAAATTAGACTGATTTATCGTGTAACCGAAGTTTAACGAGTTCCTCTTAGCACTCATGTGGATGGGATGACCTCACACTGTTCGTTATTTAGGGTCAACTGCAACTTTTCGCACCATTCAGATATTTTTTTCTTAATCGTTTTGCAGTTTGTTTTGATCTTGTGATGACTTAATTAGTCGATAAACGACAGCGTTATCAGCAAACAACCGAAGACGGCTGCTCGTCTCCCAAATCGTTGATACAGATAAGGAACAGCAAAGGGCCTTGGGGAACGCCTGAAATCACTTCTGTTTTACTCGATGACTTTCCGTCAATTACTACGAACTGTGACATCGCAAGTGGTGCTGCGGACTCTAGAAAATGAAGTGCCAAGTGGAGAAATTGGACCATTTCTGACATGTTCTTCTGTTTGTGTTCAGTAGACGGTTAGGAGCAGCGGAGGCAGCCAGAAACATTTGTGCCGTGTAAGGGGGTAATGCCATCGGACAGAGCACGGCAAGAAAATGGTTTCCTCCTTTTAAGGAGGATCGTTTTGACGGAAGTGACTCTCCAATTTCAGGAATACCTTCGAGGTTTGACGAAGATTGTTTAAAAGCCTTAATCCACCATGATCCACGTCAGTGTACTCGAGAACTGGCTGTTGTGATGAACTGCGATCATTCCACCATCGCGCGACATTCTCATGCAATGGGGACGGTTCAAAAATTGGGTGATGGGAATTGCATGATCCAAGCCAACATCGCAAAAGCAGCGGGTGACCGTATGTGCATCTCTGCTTGCTCGTCATAAATTGGCCCGTGAACGGTACCGACCATTTCTAGGTCAGGAGTCCACTACACGCAGCAAGCGGCCACACGGGTAGCAGGGATCGTGTGGTGTGGACTGGACGGTTTTTTAGGTTAGATGGCCTCGGGCAAGTACAGAAAGGGTAACAGCCTCAAAGGGTGCGGGGCAAAGTCAGGGAATGCGGGGACCAAGCAGCAATCGGTATTGTAATTGTAAACTGTCGAAGCTGCATTGGTAAAGTACCGGAACTTCAAGCGCTGATAGAAAGCACCGAAGCTGAAATCGTTATAGGTACAGAAAGCTGGCTGAAGCCAGAGATAAATTCTGCCGAAATTTTTACAAAGGCACAGGCGGTGTTTAGAAAGGATAGAGTGCATGCGACCGGTGGTCGCGTGTTTGTCGCTGTTAGTAGTAGTTTATCCTGTAGTGAAGTAGAAGTGGATAGTTCCTGTGAATTATTACGGATGGAGGTTACACTCAATAACCGAGCTAGGTTAATAATTGGCTCCTTTTACCGACCTCCCGACTCAGCAGCATTAGTGGCAGAACAACTGAGAGAAAATTTGGAATACATTTCACATAAATTTTCTCAGCATGTTATAGTCTTAGATGGAGATTTCAATTTACCAGATATAGGCTGGGACACTCAGATGTTTAGGACGGGTGGTAGGGACAGAGCATCGAGTGACATTATACTGAGTGCACTATCCGAAAATCAATTAAACAGAGAACCGACTCGTGGAGATAACATCTTGGACCTACTGATAACAAACAGACCCGAACTTTTCGACTATGTAAGTGCAGAACAGGGAATCAGTGATCATAAGGCCGTTGCATCTCTGAATATGGAAGTTAATAGGAATATAAAAAAAGGGAGGAAGGTTTATCTGTTTAGCAAGAGTAATAGAAGGCAGATTTCAGACTACCCAACAGATCAAAACGTAAATTTCTGTTCCGACACTGACAATGTTGAGTGTTTATGGAAAAAGTTCAAGGCAATCGTAAAATGCGTTTTAGACAGGTACGTGCCGAGTAAAACTGTGAGGGACGGGAAAAACCCACCGTGGTTCAACAACAAAGTTAGGAAACTACTGCGAAAGCAAAGAAAGCTTCACTGCAAGTTTAAACGCAGCCAAAACCTCTCAGACAAACAGAAGCTAAACGATGTCAAAGTTAGCGTAAGGAGGGCTATGCGTGAAGCGTTCAGTGAATTCGAAAGTAAAATTCTGTGTACCGACTTGACAGAAAATCCTAGGAAGTTCTGGTCTTACGTTAAATCAGTAAGTGGCTCGAAACAGCATATCCAGACACTCCGGGATGATGATGGCATTGAAACAGAGGATGACACGCGTAAAGCTGAAATACTAAACACCTTTTTCCAAAGCTGTTTCACAGAGGAAGACCGCACTGCAGTTCCTTCTCTAAATCCTCGCACAAACGAAAAAATGGCTGACATCGAAATAAGTGTCCAAGGAATAGAAAAGCAACTGGAATCACTCAACAGAGGAAAGTCCACTGGACCTGACGGGATACCAATTCGATTCTACACAGAGTACGCGAAAGAACTTGCCCCCTTCTAACAGTCGTGTACCGCAAGTCTCTAGAGGAGCGGAAGGTTCCAAATGATTGGAAAAGAGCACAGGTAGTCCCAGTCTTCAAGAAGGGTCGTCGAGCAGATACGCAAAACTATAGACCTATATCTCTGACATCGATCTGTTGTAGAATTTTGGAACATGTTTTTTTCTCGAGTATCATGTCGTTTTTGGAAACCCAGAATCTACTCTGTAGAAATCAACATGGATTCTGGAAACAGCGATCGTGTGAGACCCAACTCGCTTTATTTGTTCATGAGACCCAGAAAATATTAGATACAGGCTCCCAGGTAGATGCTGTTTTCCTTGACTTCCGGAAGGCGTTCGATACAGTTTCGCACTGTCGCCTGATAAACAAAGTAAGAGCCTACGGAATATCAGACCAGCTGTGTGGCTGGATTGAAGAATTTTTAGCAAACAGATCACAGCATGTTGTTATCTATGGAGAGACGTCTACAGACGTTAAAGTAACCTCTGGCGTGCCACAGGGGAGTGTTATAGGACCATTACTTTTCACAATATATATAAATGACTTAGTAGATAGTGTCGGAAGTTCCATGCGGCTTTTCGCGGATGATGCTGTAGTATACAGAGAAGTTGCAGCATTAGAAAATTATAGCGAAATGCAGGAAGATCTGCAGCGGATAGGCACTTAGTGCAGGGAGTGGCAACTGACCCTTAACGTAGACAAATGTAATTTATTGCGAATACATAGAAAGAAGGATCCTTTATTGTATGATTACATGATAGCGGAACAAACACTGGTAGCAGTTACTTCTGTAAAATACCTGGGAGTATGCGTGCGGAACGATTTGAAGTGGAATGATCATACAAAATTAATTGTTGGTAAGGCGGGTACCAGGTTGAGATTCATTTGGAGAGTCCTTAGAAAATGTAGTCCATCAACAAAGGAGGTGGCTTACAAAACACTCGTTCGACCTATACTTGAGTATTGCTCATCAGTGTGGGATCCGTACGAGATCGGGTTGACGGAGGAGATAGAGAAGATCCAAAGAAGAGCGGCGCGTTTCGTCACAGGGTTATTTGGTAACCGTGATAGCGTTACGGAGATGTTTAACAAACTCAAGTGGCAGACTCTGCAAGAGAGGCGCTCTGCATCGCGGTGTAGCATTCTCTCCAGGTTTCGAGAGGGTGCGTTTCTGGATGAGATATCGAATATATTGCTTCCCCCTACTTATACCTCCCGAGGAGATCACGAATGTAAAATTAGAGAGATTCGAGCGCGCACGGAGGCTTTCAGACAGTCGTTCTTCCCGTGAACCATACGCGACTGGGACAGAAAAGGAAGGTAATGACAGTGGCACGTAATGTGCCCTCCACCACACACCGTTGGGTGGCTTGCGGAGTATAAATGTAGATGTAGATGTACCCTGTATCTTTACTGGTGACGAGAAATTGTGTCTGTCTTCTAACACAAGGAAAAGAAAGTAATGGTTGAGTCCAAACAATGCAGCAGTTCCCCGTACAAAGAACTGTCAACAACAGAGACGTCTTCCAGACGCAGTCCCAGAGCAACGACCACGAAAAAAATGGCGCTACTCCACAATACCGCTTCCCGCATTCTCCTAGACTGAGAAAAAACACTCTACAGTAGTGGGTTGGGAAATCATTCACCTGATCTTGCGCCCTCCGATTCTCAACTTTTCCTCTCTCTATCGTATAGCCTTCAGGAACTTCCTTTCCGGAGAAATATACGCTCCGAACGTGACTCTACGAGTTCTTCACCTCAAAACTATGTGATTTCTACAGTCGCGGAATCGAAAAGCTGCCCCAGCGTTGGCAGATAATTGTAAACAGTGAAGGAGAAGTCTTTCTTATATGTATTTCTTGTATTTATTAAGGTTATGGAAAATCGCTAGACTTGACTGCATTAGCTATATTCGTTACAGATTGCCGATCGAGTAGTTAAACAGTACAGGGTATTTTTGTCCCTGTACGCGCTATACGTTACGTTTATGTACTCGAATTTTGAGGGCCAGCTGTGACATATTAAAATCTTACTGCAATTTCGTAAAATTTTATCATCAACTTAATCTCTCAGTAGGAAAATGCGTCATCTGCGAACAGCATTATAGAGCTAGATGCATTTCTTGCCAGGACAGTTATATACGCTGTGAATCACGTGAGATGTAAAACTCCATAGCTTTCGTGAATGGTTTTAGCAAATGAGTGTACGCAGTGGGTCACGTAAATTTGTTATAATTATTATGGCCGAGCGGTTCTAGGCACTCAGTCCGGAATCGCGCTGCTGCTATGGTCGCAGGTTCGAATCCTGCCTCGGGCATGGATGTGTGTGATGTCCTTAGGTTAGTTAGGCTTAAGGATTTCTAAGTCTAAGGGACTGGTCACCTCAGATGTTAAGTCCCATAGTGCTCAGAGCCATTTGAATTTATAATTATTAACTCTTGAATTAACGGAGATTTTCAAGCAGTTTCTTTTTAATAGGAACGTTGAACTTTTTTAAGAGTATCCGGGAGCTTTCGGCCAATGGTGTTAAGTTTTGTCATCTGTTAAGATGAAACTTATTTCCTTTTGCAGTAAATTTTTCAGATATAGATACAGGGTCAGCTACGATTTATGAAGATGGATCTTTATGTGAATATATAGCAAATCAGAAGGGAAACAGGGGTACTACTTAAAATATGTGTATGTCCCCGTTTTTAGTATACGCAGGAGTAATGAGGCAGCAATCCACAGTGGCTGATTCCGGACGTGTTCCCTCGTAAGTTTTACACATTTCTTTGATACTTGTGCGAATAGTGTCAACATCAACAGTAATAAGCGTTGAGTCACTATATCAGTCGTTTCAATAGCTTTTGAATGGCGTTAAAAAATGTACAGCAAACTGCCGATTACCCACAAGAGCATTGTCCAGTTTACACGTGCATAGTTCGGCGATATTTGGAAAAAAAGGGAAATCATGAAGCATTTCGTTATAAATAGAACGAATATTTTGGTTTATAATACACTATAAAGCATGTGATTCATATTTTGACAGCAAATCGATGCAGCATCAATCACTGCAAAGTGGCTTTGGAGGTTCTAGTAGTGAGGAAGCGTGTTACAGCTGCTCCTCTAGACCGATTGTGTAACATATCGCTGTTCCTGGCGAAGAAGATGACGGAAGTATCCGAGAGTGGTTAATTAGCGACGCCAGATAACCAGGATTTGAGCAGCTTAGTCACAGGGTGTGATCGGTGGAGGAAGAGAGCGAAGACAAGGCTATCGAGGAATCTCTTAACAAATACACCGATACGATGAAGAGATTTATTACTACAACATGCAAGGCGAATTCGCTTGCCCATACCGATTTTTGTCCCTCTAGCAAATGAGAACAGTCATCACGAAAAAAAGTGAATGAAAATAAGATACATAGAACATAATTCGATGTATACTTCCCGAAACTGAAGTACAATCAAGTCATACTAAATGGCTCCTGTTTTAAGTGTAATTTTGTCTATACGTTGTCTGTTCCGGAATTGTTAATAATGCAGTGGTCTTTCCAATGAGGCAGGTGCATGTGCATGAGGTAAATAGCGATTTCTGGTAAAAAGGTGCATTTTGGGTTATTGATGGTTTTTGTTTATCTGTACTATGTCGAGTACGCTTTAACCCGGATACTCAGGAACTTACTGCATACATACGATGCAGTTTAAAAAAAAAAGAAAACTTTGACTCAAAAATTCACTTGGTACCAGAGTTAACAACAGTAAATCATATTGCGTGCCTCTCTGTTTCTAATTATTTGCCCAGAACTCGTTACAACTTTTGGACCATACGGAAAATAAAAGTGGTTTTATTTCTTGGCCTATGTCTGTGAACAGCAGCGATGCTATGGCGTTACCTCTGGGAGTGTGTATGTCGGTCGTTGTTTCGTATCTCACATTGTCTCCTGTAAAGAGCGACGCAGTTTGCTCTGTTTGCCGAAGTCTTCACTCCACCCACTTAGCAGTACGAATGTTCCGTAAGAACGCATTTAGTTTAATAGGAGACGGTGCAGAACTATGCGTCGTATATACTATGGTCCTCCTAGTGCCGGTATAATGCAGAGAGGTGCGGCTTCCCTGCTTGATGAAGCGGGGTCACGACTCTGCGGAACGAGATTACGAGAATATGCGGGGGGAGGTATTAGGCGGTAAGCCGTTTTGTGCGCGGATCAGAAAATTTGGAGGTTTCCCCTGGCAGGTCGGCGAGATGAAAAGCTCATCGGCAGAAGCGGCTCGGGGACGCAGATAAGAGCCGGCTGGCTTTATGGCTGAGTTGCGGGCGCGGGGATTTGCAGACCAGAGATTGCCTTGAGTCACGACACGCGCGGCGCTGCGCGAGGATAATCACCGCAGGTGCTGCAAGGCGCTTGCCTCGCCTTCTGGGCCTTTGTCCCTCCTCTCAAATGTGTCTCTTCTCTACCTTGTAACCCGAGATCTCCCGCCATTAGCACAGAAACTGCAGGAGTATAATCCATTGCACGGAATAAGCAAAATGCGAGCAGAGAAGATTCAGCCTTAGATGTATAGTCAACGAGCTACGTCAGAGCCTTGTGGTGCTATTGGCTGTGAGATTCTACCAAATTAGGAAGAATCATTAGGAATAATAGCTGTAGCTAACGACATGTTACAGTCATACCTAGCAGATGAGGTACAAGAAATAAAGGTAACACAAACCTCAAAAAACGCTAAACTTTTAGTGAAACACATTGATGTAGGATCTTCTCAGGATAGCGCTTTAGGACCAACGCTGTGCGTGGTTACTTTCCAGGTACTGTCGGCTATAGGAAAAAAATGCTTGATGCTGTGTTGTTGTTGTTTCCGTTATTGTGGTATTCAGTTCCAAAATTGATTTCATTATATTCTGTGCGCAGTCACGCCTGAGGAAGTCTCTTCATCTCTGCATAACTATTGCAACTAACGTCCACTTGAACCTGTTTGCTGTACTCGAATCTTGGCCTCTCTCTGCAACTTTTTCATTCCACACTTACCTTTGTTAGCAAACTAACTACTCCTTTATGTCCACCGAGCGAGGTGGCGCAGTGGTTAACACACTGGACTGGCATGCTGGAGGACGACTGTTCTGACCCGCGTCTGGCTATCGTGGTTTAGGTTTTCCGTGATTGCTCTAAATACTTTCAGCCAAATGCCAGGATGGTTCCTTTAAAAGGGCAGGGCCGAGTTTATTCCCCATCCTTATCTAATCCGATGGGACCGATGACCTCAGTGTTTGGTCCCCTCCCCCGTTATCAATCAACCAACCTTGGTGCCCCAAGTCCTGTCCTATAGCCCTGTCCCGTCTTTAGTCAAGTTCTGCTATGAAGATATTTTTCTTTAGTTCAGCCAAGTACCTCTTCATTCTTTATCCGATTCACCCACTTTCTCTCAATCGTTCTTCCGTAACATTTCAAAAGTTTTTGTTCTCCTCTGGTCTGTAATATTTATTGCCCATGTTTCACTTTTGCATAAGGCTACACTACAGGCAGATACATTCATAAAGTATATATTAGAACTTAACATACGGCCCCTCTCTTTTCTGAAAACTTTCATTTTAGCTATTGCCTATAATCAGAATAATGCCATAAAAGTCCATATTTATTCCATAAATAAATTTTATTTCAAATAAAGGGAAATTTTTAAACTTTTCTCAGCAAGAAGTCTTTCCTACTTGCAAAAAATGGTTCAAATGGCTTTGAGCACTATGGGACTTAACTTTTCTTTTATCTTATGGGACGTAACTGCTAAGGTCATCAGTCCCTAAGCTTACACATACTTAACCTAAATTATCCTAAGGACAAACACACACACCCATGCCCGAGGGAGGACTCGAACCTCCGCCGAGACTAACCGCACAGTCCATGACAGGAGGGGACTTGACTTCTGAGGTCATCAGTCCCCTAGAACTTAGAACTACGTAAACCTAACTATCCTAAGGACATCACACACACCCATGCCCGAGGCAGGATTCGAACCTGCGACCGTAGCGGTCGCGCGGTTCGAGACTGTAGCGCCTAGAACCGCTCGGCCACTTCGGGCGGCTTTTCTACTTGCACCAGCTTCACTAGCCACAACTGTGTGTTCTGCTTATTCAGAGGTGTTAAAAGAGTTGTTACTAATGTCTTCTTACTGTTGGTAGAAGAAAGGAAGTACGGCAGTGATATTTTAAATGTACCTTAATAGAATGTTCACCTTTGATACAAGTTGGCGTCCTACCAATAACAGTTGCAATTATTTGCGTTTACTACATAGCATACGTATCCAAGAAACACTAAAAACGAGCCTCCAGTAATCTAACAAAACTATTACAGGCTCACACTAAACATAAATTTAGACAACATTGTCTGCGGAGCGCAGCGATCTGGTGCTATACTTAGGTTAATATCAACACTCGAGATCGCAATAACATTTGTTTATTGACCGGTTTCGGCTTGTGTTAAAGCCATCCGCAGAATTTTTGGGCTCCCTACGGATGGTGCTGGCAGCTCATCGATTTTTCACGTACACTGTGTACGATCCTGATATCACGTGTACGATCGTGGTATCACGTGAAAATCCGAGGAGGCGCCAACACCACCCATAGGAGAGGCCCAAACATTCTGAGCATGGCTTTAACATAAGCTGAAACTGGCCAGTAAACAAATGTTATTGCGATCTCGACTGTTGATTTTAACCTAAACATACTAAACAGCATCCGTATAGACCCTCCTTTTCCTTAACTTATACATTTTCGCTACGCATTTGACCTGTGACCTTTGGTAGGTACCACACGGCACAGAAGCAAACTTTCCGTCTAAATTACGTCCTGTATAGCGCACTGTCGCTCATAAATTAGAGAAAATTTGAAATTTTTTTCGGAAAAGTTCCCAAGCACTTTTTTACTCAAGATTCTCTGTGACGTTTCTGCAGCGTAAAAGAGAATACATTAATGTATACATGCCTACGGATTCTGTGACGATGTGGTAGTATATCGTTAAATATTTAAAACGGGTGCTCACCAGCGGCAAACCGCACGCCGTTTCCTTTTGCGTACCGTGCGACAGTGGTCTGCGGGAGCAGTACTTTATTTTCACCTGCATTCACAACGCTTCAAGTATAAGGCTGGCTGTTATATTTACTGTAATGTGTGTACAGTTCCCTTGCGGGAACAGCGCAATTCAAACGTCGTGGGTGACCATCGACGGCGTGAAATCGAACTCTTTGCTGATGTAATTCACAACACACTCACACTGCCCTAGGAAATTGAGTTAACCCCCCCCCCCCCCCCTCCCAAGTAAAAATCTAATGTTATCAATAGATACTACGTTTGACTAAGGAATCAGTAGCATGCCTGAGAGATCACTATTGCAGGTTCAAAACAATACTAGACTATCATATATGAGATCCACTAAGTTTTCGTTACGTTAAATTTCACAGGACTGTGAACTCTTATTGGCTCATAAAATTTTGTCTGTCACTCTTGAATATCTTTACTGTTTGTAGAGAAATGGGACAGGCAGGAAAATATAACCATCACGCTTGAAAGAAACTTCATCCGCGGAAAAAAAAAAAAATAAAAAAAAACAACTGTTGGAAGTTTGGCACTGCCGTTCTGTGCTGGATAATCCATTTACAGAACTGAACTGTGTGTTACGAATCACTTGATTCCATTGCTTGCGCATGTTGTTTGTGATTCAGGCGTGCTCTCCACATTATATTCTTGCAAGTGTGTGATAGGCAAGAGTGATTCTTCTCTAACACAACCTCTTGAAATTCTGGTGCTCAACCACTTAGTTGTCGACAACCTTTTCAGAGCTCTACAGGGTGTTTCGGGGTGATGGTCAATAATTCACACATGGAAAGTACAGGGCGAAAGTAGCTAAAAAGCTCCAATAAACACGGGTCCACAAATGACAGCATAGATGTTCCGATACTTCACTGAGCCATGCAGAATTGCGCTATTCGTGCGCCGTATCATCGGCAATGTTGGCAGGCATATCGAAAAAGTTATAACCTAAATCCTAATGTGTGTAGTGACGTTTACATGTTGAATAAAGTATGCGCGCCGTAGTTTGTAACTAATTTCCATTTTTTTTCGTATAGTTCAATAATTGTCACCTTGTAAATAGGGTTATAGTCCATTGATAGTGACCAGGCCAAATATCTCACGAAATAAGCATCAAACGAAAAAACTACAAACAACGAAACTTGTCTAGCTTGAAGGGGAAAACCAGATGGCACTATGGTTGGCCCGCTAGATGGTGAAGCCATAGGTCAAATGGATATCAACTGCGTTTTTTTAAAAAATAGGGAGTCCCATTTTTTTATTACATATTCGTCGCGGTTAATCCGCACATCAGTAGCAGACAAATTGCGCGAGAATCGGGAAACTCAAAAACGTCGGTGTTGAGAATGCTTCATAAACATCGATTGCACCCGTGCCATATTTCTATGCACCACGAATTGCATGGCGACGACTGTGAACGTCGTGTACAGTTCTGCCACTGGGCCCAAGATAAATTACTGGACGATAACAGATTTTTTGGACGTGTTCTATTTAGCGACGGAAGGTCATTCACCATTAGCGGTAACGTAAACCAGCATAATATGCACTATTGGGCAACGGAAAATCCACGATGGCTGCGACAAGTGGAACATCAGCGACCTTGGCGGGTTAATGTACGGTGTGAGGAAGAGTAGTTGGCCCCCATTTCATCGATGGCAATCTATATGGTGCAATGTATGCTGATTTCCTACGGCTACCGATGTTACTACAAGATGTCTCACTGCATGACAGAATGGCGATTTACTTCAACATGATGGATGTTCGGCACATAGCTCGCGTGCGGTTGAAGCGGTATTGAATAGCATATTTCATGACAGGTGGATTGGTCGTCGAAGCACGTTCACCGGATCTGACGTCCCCGGATTTCTTTCTGTGGGGAAAGTTGAAGGATATTTGCTATCGTGATCCACCGACAGCGCCTGACGAAATGCGTCAGCACATTGTCAATGCATGTGCGAACATTACGGAAGGCGAAGTACTCGCTGTTGAGAGAAATGTCGCTACACGTACTGCCAAATGGATTGACGTCGACGGACATCATTTTGAGCATTTATTGCATTAATGTGGTATTTACAGGTAATCACGCTGTAACAGCATGCGTTCTCAGAAATGATAAGTGCACAAAGGTAGATGTATCACATTGGAACAACAGAAATAAAATGTTCAAACGAACCTACGTTCTGTATTTTAATTTAAGAAACCTACCTGTTACCAAATGTTCGTCTAAAATTGTCAGCCATATGTTTGTTGTGGTGTCACCGCCAGACACCACACTTGCTAGGTCGTAGCCTTTAAATCGGCCGCGGCCCGTTGGTATACGTCGGACCCGCGTGTCGCCACTATCAGTGATTGCAGACCGAGCGCCGCCACACGGCAGGTCTAGTCTAGAGAGACTCCCTAGGACTCGCCCCAGTTGTACAGCCGATTTTGCTAGCGATGGTTCACTGTCTACAGACGCTCTCATTTGCAGAGACTAGCATAGCCTTCAACTACGTCATTTGCTACGACCTAGCAAGGCGCCGTATTCAGTTACTACGAATGTATTCTGAACAGATAATATTGTGAATCATGTACCATCAAGAGCGACGTTCATCATTAACGGATTAAAGTTAAGTATCAAACTAATTACGTCCGCTTTCTGAATTCTAATTCCTTGTCATGTTCCAGACCTCACGTCAGTATAGTTGGTTGGTTGTTTTGGGGAAGGAGACCAGACAGCGAGGTCATCGGTCTCATCGGTTTAGGGAAGGACGGGGAAGGAAGTCGGCCGTGCCCTTTGAGAGGAACCATCCCGGCATTTGCCTGAAGCGATTTAGGGAAATCACGGAAAACCTAAATCAGGATGGCCGGACGCGGGATTGAACCGTCGTCCTCCCGAATGCGAGTCCAGTGTCTAACCACTGCGCCACCTCGCTCGGTCGTCGTCTGTATAGTTCTTCCCTCCTCACGCCAGCCTGCGTGAGCTAAAACGCGTGCATTTTGGCCTCCACTAGTAATACGGTGTTGGCTCTTCTGCCAACACAACATTTGTGACTATTACAGCGCCATCTATCACAAAGCGAAAAAAGTGGTCCAACTAAAACATTCATATTTCTTTACGTACTACACGAATATGTAATAAAAAATGGGGGTTCCCATTTAAAAAAACGCGGTCGATATCTGTTTGACCTGTGGCAGCACCATCTAGCGGGTCAACGATAGCGCCATCTGGTTTCCCGCTTCAAGCTAGACAAGTTTCGTTCTTTGTAGTTTTTTCGTTTAACGCCTGTTTCGTGAGATATTTGGCCCTGTCACGATCAGTGAACCACCCTGTACATATATATTATTGAAATCTGTGTCATAAATACTACTGTACATATTGAATTTTGCAAATTTGTTATGTGAATCAATACTTATTAGTTTTTATAATTATTTTATGTCCTGGACTCGAAAAATAAAAATAAAAAATTTAAAAAAATTTTGCCCCGCTCGTCGACTGGCCCCAATTTCCGTAAAATGTCTCGCAATTTTGATTGTGGCGGGAAGCGAGCTACTGACAAAGGCACGTTCCGCGGCTGTTGCAGCGACGAACGAGCAGCGCGCGGGCAGCAACGGCGCGGGCACCGGCGTCGCGACGCTGACGGCGCGCCTCGGCCGTGGGGACCTGCGGGCCACCTACCAGTGCCGCGCGCACAACGACGCACTCAAGGAGCCGCTGACCGCCTCGCTGCGCCTGCTCGTCCACGGTGAGTACTGCTCTGCCTCTCCTGATACTGCCCGTGCTCCAGCCAGGTGCAGTCACACGCGGGCAAGGCCTGCGTCTCGTGACGTCCCAGCCTGAGTGACGCGACGTTGCGGCTTCCAGTGTGAAATTTTTATGACGACGCACCAAGTGGTTATAACTGAATGGCAGCTATTCACGGAGGTCCAGTGTTGGCTGTAATGATCGTGTGGCAGGGAAACTGCTAGATAGGCTAGTGCATTATTGCGGAACCGATTTACACAGGAAAAAAATTAGTTCCAGTTTTGGCCACCAGGTGCATATCTGGCGCTGTGAACCATCTCGTCGACGTCTTCGGTGCTCTTATTAAACAAATTGCGTTAACCGGTGTTTAATAATAAAATCAACAATATACCTTCCTCACTTGTTCCACCTTTTCTCTCCGCATCCCACTCTTCATCCATTGTGCACAGAAACATTTTTATACCTCATTCTTGCATTCACAGCCCGTTTGCACCTTGTGGCCGAAATTGTAACTAATTTTCTTCCAGCGTAAACCGATTCCGAATTAGCGCGTTATAATATCTACCAAGTTTCGCTGTCATACGATATTACAGCCCACACTGGATCTCTGTGAGTAGCTGCACTTCAATTATAACCACTTTAATTATAACCACCTGATATAAATCGTCATAAATTGTGCATTTAAGCTGGTTTCATCACGTTTTAGGGAGAATATAAACTACAAGTAAACCACTCCCCCCAATTCCCCCAATTCATTTTATGAATCGAACTTGCATTTATAAAACGTCATATCTCCAGAACTACGTTCAGTACAATGATATAGTTTTATAAGTACAATCAATGTGTTCCGAGTAGAGTTAGTAGTGAAGAAGTAATAAATTAAAACGTCATGCCTGATGCTGAAGATTAACTACGTCAACAGCGAGAATATGACAATAAATAAACTTTATTCCATTCATTATGTTGTGTGTGTCGGGGAGGGGTGGGGGGGGGGGGGTCAACGATAAAAACTTTCGAAAAGGTTTAATGCTACGGTTAAAATTGGTTTTGTTGGAAGCCGCTAACTGCTCTCATTCTGAAATACTTGATGAACATTCTCTGGGTAGTTTTCCCGTCGTGAGTTACGCTGCCACATAACATATATATGGAATTTTTGACTTTGCACGTGACTTACTGTGCTGAACCGTTAAGGCAAGATTATACCTCTTTTTTAATGGGTAAACTGTGACATCATCTTAAATGTTTGACAGATGCCAAGGACCTGTTCGCCTGGAAGAAGGCGGATTTGCGCCCTCCCTTCGGCGTGATGAAGAAGATATCGGGATTCATCAGGCTATGAAACGCTCTGCCACTGCGCCAATGTCCATTACCGATGGTCACATGCCCATTTCAGTAGTAGTTTCCCATGTCCTGGTGTTAACATTGGCAGATGCGGAGGCCCATCGTTAGGAGTGTTCGGTGCACTGTATGTACAGACACACTTGTACTCTGCCCAGCATTAAAGCCTTTTGTCAGTTCCGCCACAGTTCGGCGCCTATCCTGTTTGACCAGTCTGCCCAGCCAAGGAAGTGTGATGTCAGTAAAGAGTGATGGCCGCCCAACTTCACGACGTCTGGGCGCGATTTCACACTCGCCACAGCACTCCTCGAACAGCCGACAAGTCGTGCAGTTTCCATAATGCTCGTGCCGAGCCTCCGGGCCATCACGGTCAAACTCAGATAGATAGCACACCTCTCCCATTCTGTAGATGCGGACAGCAGGCTCACTCATACTACATGCACCGTGGCTATGTCCGACTAGGAGTCATTCCTCGCCATGTGACGCTGCTGTCGTCTGAACGGGTTTATATCGATATAGGTCGGTGGTCACCATGTTCTGGCTGATCAGTGTAAATATTAGAAACAATTTATATCACTCAGTGACAATCTGAAATATTAAACCTACTGATTGCTTTAAGTCGCGACTGAACATGTTGAGTAAATATCACAGCATCAGTATTTATCGCGCTCGAAGTGTACCCAACACCACTGGCAACGTGTGCTTTACACCTGTAGCACCCATTTATGAATTCTGTAAACAATGCGAGGTGTAAACTCTTATCTAGAGATTTCTGTTTCATTTGTACGTCTCGAACTTGCCCTAAATGTCTAATAAACACTTATTCTGGAGAACTTAATATCGTTTTTTTCATAGAAGCTTCCATTCAAATGTCGTTCTTAGTGGACATCTTATTTCCAGTCTCTTTTTCGGGGTCTAACACCTGTCTAACTGATACGTGGTACGGTGCACCACACGTATGTTTACGTAGCGACCAAATCTGCTCTAGAGACGATCAGTCTCAGTTTAATCCAGTGACGGATATTTTGCTGCCTGCAAATCCGCTTAAAACATATTCACGTAATTGAGTAATTGTGGTTGTTGTACGTAGCAAAGAAAGAAGATACTGGATATAAGTTTTTTCAGTATATTTACAGGGTGATATTAGTAGCGACAAACTGTTCCAGTACATTAGGAACTTGAGAAATTTTGCAAAGTAATTGTTTGCTAACATGGAGCCCACATTGCCTTTGGGCTTAGGACTCGGCCATAATATGCGAGATATCCAAGATGGCAGCGGGATTTTAAGCAGGACTCGCCTATTCGGGCACCAGCTTCCTGACGTCACGCGGACTAAATTTCTAAACCTATTGTCCTGTTAACACAATCAGGTGAAATTGGATTGCGGTACAGATAGCTCCAGTGTTGACGAGTGAGCAGTCCTGTGTCCATGACGCTTTGAAACTTTTTACAAAAGAAATGATGCAAATTGTTTTTGTTTTTTTGGTTATATTCTCTTTTAAAATTTATGCTTGAAACGTTTTTTCTAGTCTTTGGCGGTTCCCTTATTTTATCTCAGTGGAACAGATCACCGTGATCCCGAGAGCTCGGCGTAAAATATAATTCTGTGTATATAACTATGTTTCAATAAACCATCGTTATCAAGGGACTTGACGAGAAACACACCAAATTAACTATTTTTACCAGCGTAAAGTACGTTATTGGAACCCCAATCCAGTGTCTCAAGCCGGCCGGGGTGGCCAAGCTGTTAAAGGCGCTACAGTGTGGAACCGCGTGACCGCTACGGTCGCAGGTTCGAATCCTGCCTCGGGCATGGATGTGTGTGATATCCTTAGGTTGGTTAGGTTTAAGTAGTTCTAAGTTCTAGGGGACTGATGACCTTAGAAGTTAAGTCCCATAGTGCTCAGAGCCATTTGAACCAAGTGTCTGACTTTCTAATATTATTGTTCCGCCGCTGCGGGTAGTTTGTTATAAAACAGTTAAATTCAGCATCTGGTCGCAGCTCCAGATTCGTGGGTTCTTGGTGACGAGCCTCGTCCCCTTTTTCTAGCCTTGTTCAGCTCTTCCTCATCATACTATCCCAAAGTAGACTACTTTCGGCGATTTCCTTAACTATGTCGGTCCATCCTCTCCTTGGTTACATCGTGTCTTTCGCCATTTGTAGTCATTTCAAGAGATTTGTTAACTATCCTGAGATCTTCAATCGTTTTCACGTAAGCTTTCCATCTCAATCTAGATTGGCCGATTTTTTGTTTTACCAGAACACGTAAGTTATGCACTTGCGTCCATTCCGCTCCTTTCATTCCTCATCTCATCCCTTTTGATATCCTCAGCAAGTTCCCACAAACTTCATTTCAGCAACTTGGATTTGGTTATTCTTCCTTCCTGTCAGATCACAGGTCTCCAGTGAGTAGGTCAAAATGGTAATGTAGTAGATATGGTTAGTTTTTCGTTGTGTGGTATCTAGTGGTCCCAAAGGGGGCAACTTACTTGGTTGTAGAACAAGTTGGGTTTATGGTTCTGTTAAAATAAAAATTCATGGTACCTACAGTCGGGATATAGAGTGCCGTATTTAGTCATTTATGAAACAACTAGAGGCAATATTAAAAGTTTTTAACTTCAAAACACAGTGAGGTAACATTAATTGGAGTTTTGTTTAGGGATTACCTAATTGTCCTTGCCTTTACATATAATCTGTCTCTCGTAAAAAAAAGGCTAAATAAATCAGCAGTACTACAGATGATAACAATTCCATAGGGACATTGAAATATCGTAAACACTTCATAAATACTTGAAGTTAAACGAAAAGTGTTACACATGAAGAAAAAAAGATTGACGACTTTATAAGAAGTATTTGAGAAATACAAACAGGACACGGATGCACAAGACACTTGGCGTCAGTAAAAAAATAATGTAACACGGCCCGTAGGTCTCAACACAGCGATTCAAAAACAAGTTTAATAAATTAGAGTTCCCACTTTTTCCAGTTGTTAGTGGTCACACGGAGACCAATTACCAGTACTGCTAAACATAGATCATTTTCCGCAAAAATCATTCACGAATGCCGGCCGCGGTGGTCTAGCGGTTCTAGGCGCGCAGTCCGGAACCGCGCGACTGCTACGGTCGCAGGTTCGATTCCTGCCTCGGGCATGGAGGTGTGTGATGTCCTTAGGTTAGTTAGGTTTAAGTAGTTCTAAGTCCTAGGGGACTGATGACCACAGATGTTAAGTCTCGTAGTGCTCAGAGCCATTTGAACCATTCACGAAAGTGGCATTCGAAATATTGCATGAAACTGCTTGATAAATCGCTTGATGTGGCGGGATCGAAGCGGCCGATTGCAGGCAATATCGTTGGTGTCTGTATGGCCCTTACAACTTTTCGTTTTAAAACTTTACATCAGTGGGAAGCACACTTTTCTCATCTGTTCACTTATGTTCGTTAAAATATACTAATAAAAGATAAGCGGTCGAAATATTCTTCAATAAAGTTAAAAATGCAGCGCTTCGTTGTGTTACTTCACCAAATCTTTTTGCAGAATATGAAGCGATAAATCAAGATAGCTTTGTCCTGGCGCAACCAAAAGACGTCAGCTCTCTTCGAATACAAAGCAATGCCTGACTTTATTACAACCCAATGTTAATTATCTTTTTTATTATTTTTTCAAAGGTTCTCCAAGTAACGGGGGGAGCCTGTTGGTATTCAGTGCCCATTAATCAGTGTTTCTGTAGCAACCATATCAGTTTTCCTGGTATTCAATTCCCTGGTTTACGATGCTTGGTGACGGTTCAGGTGTTATTTTTCATCCAGTGACATGAAACATATTTTAACGAACAGGTTAATAACAGTCTGCATGTGTAGGTTGTTCCGGGACAGGACGAACGAAGGTGTGGTCATCTGACGGAAGTTATTTAAACTCGACTTCTGACACACTCTTGTACGGAATACAATAGAGCGCGCTAGAGTCGGAATGTCGGACCATTAGCCAGTCAAAATCGTCAAGGAAGGTTGTAGTTTTAAAATGGAAATAATAAGGAGCAAGAGGAGATGTCGAGCGGGAAGCTGGTACCAAAGAGAGCATCGATCCAGAAGCACCGTGCCGCCAACAGGTGACATCTGTCCCACGCTTTTCGTTGGTTATTCAGAAGCGGTGCGTAGAGGCTTGTCGGTCAGCGCATTTCACGGGAACAGACCACCTCTGCTCAGGGGACGATCCTACTCGGCACGCAGGCCACAATGAAATGTATCTGAACACTGCAGACGAAAATCTGTGTGGAAAAAAATCAGAAATAACAAGACAAATTTCGCTGTACCACATCGACTGGCTAGGCGAACTGCACTGGAGGGATTTCGTCGCTTGTCCCCATTTTCCTATCACTCGGCAACGGACGTGTTTTTTATGTAAACCTTTTCGTATTAAATCAACATTATACAAGAAGCGGCTACAACGTGACTGATGCTGGTACACTAAAGAATGACTTTTGGAACTTAACTTCAGTTACCTGAGATGGTGAAAATCGTTCTCCACGCATTTTTCTTTGACGCAAGGGAACAGAAAGACGACGTTAGATGATAAATCGCGTGAACAAGGACATGAGACAGTAATTTCATGTTTTGTAGGTCATGTAAGCAATTTTAATTTTTTGATGTGTTGTATACAACTAGCATTGTCATGATGAATGATGCGGCGTTTTCGGTTCTTTTTCCGGATTTCACCGAAGACTAGTAACAAACAATTTGTTTCTGTGAATAACTGATAAAAAGTTTGTTTTACTCTACGACTGTATAAGGTTTGTTTTCGTGTGTGTGTGTGTGTGTGTGTGTGTGTGTGTGTGTGTTTAAAAAGCATAGACAACTTTCATAGATAGTGATAGTGATAATGATAAAATAAGCCATGATGGTTTAACGATATGCTCAGTAGAAATGTGTATTGCCCAAGACAACGAAGTTACTGACGCACACTGACTCAGTATACATACAAAAACAGTCACACAGAACACGCGTACATAAATGCAGCACAAAGAGAGAAGAACGGATCGAAATGTGTTACGTATTGCGTGGATGAATAGTTACATGAAAGTAACAGATTACTTTGAATATGTGTGTCAACAGTCTGCTTACAGCGTTCCTGTCGTACAAACATTTATTGAGAATCAAAAATAGTTAACTTGCTGAAAGAGCATTTATAAGTGATGAACTTCCTACTGAACATCTTATCGTAATAGGTCACTGAAGCAGTATAACGACAAGTTCCATATGACCCTTCAACGACACTTTCTACGTAGCCTTGCCTCACTCATTCTCTGTAAACTAACTAGCATGCATACTTCTTCTGCTGATTATTATTTATAATTCACAATGCCTACTCTGCAGGTAGAGGTGATTTATTAACGTTTCTGTGAATAGCATATTTAACTTCCGTAGCATAAGGTGGTGGCTCATTAGCATGATATATTTGCCGCACGAAGTAGCCGCGTGGTTTAAGACGTCAGGCCACGGACTGCGAGGTCTCTCCCGCCAGAGGTTCGAGTCCTCCCTCGGGTATGGGCGTGTGTGTTGTTCTTAGCATAATGTAGTTTAAGTTAGTTTAAGTAATGTGTAAGTGCAGGGACCGATACCTCGGCAGTTTTGTCCCTTAGGAATGCACACACATTTGAACATTTGATATATTTAAATAAAGTAGGAATACAAGCTAATGTGTTTCTGGGAAATGAAGTCGAAACACATGCTTTAATGATGGATTTGAACTTTAAAGACAATTCAAGTTGTTTACAACCTCATAGGGATAATCTTAACTTACACTGCTCCTTACAAACCAAGGCAACCGCATCGGATATATAATCGAAAATCATCAGTGTAAAAGATATTCTAACACTACATGAACAGTTAACATCGATGAATTTCAGATGGTAGAGAATGAAATTAGGTGATCCAGTTACCAGCTTCCAAGCAATTATGAATTCGCAACGTCTCCGGGCCTATTGCACTGCGCAGAAACACACGACCGTATACTAGCACGCGAAGCAGTCATAGACAAAGCCAGCTAATCCACATAGAAAACGTATCTTACCGGATTTCTTGTACATGGTAATGTCTGCTCAGCAACATTGCTCGTCAAACAAAAATGACTGTATCAGAACAGCACGCGACCTCGAAACTATCTCTCCGATTTACAACCGGTACAAGACTGAACGTAGTACGGCAGTGCCGAAATCTCTTCGAACATCGAAGCCATATGGCTTGCAACCCGCCAACGAATTCTGTTGGTTAAGAGGAAAATGACCCGCCAAAGACGTAATACTGATGCAGCGATTTAGCAGAGAGCGTGGCAAAATGTTTCATCGATGTACACTGTAAATGCTTAGTATAAAGACGTAAAAATAAATACTGAGGTTCACAGAAAGGTAAAATATACTGTGACGAAATGAAAGAGCCGACTAAGAGACACCTTACACCCGGTTTTGGCTTAAATCATCACCACCATCATCGTCGTCATCATCATTTGTCAGTTTACTCAGTGTTGAGTATCGTGACCCCATTTCTTCATTCATTTGTGAAGTAACCGAATCTTTCATTATACGTCTTCTGGTCTTTTAATATAATGCAAAGAGGTAGGCCGATAATCTTAGCTTCCTCCAACCATCTACTTGATGCTCTTCCTTGCGCTCTTTCGCCTTCGATTTTGGCCTTCAAGATGGTACTTTCTAACTTATCCCGTTCTTTTCTCAAAATGTATCCAAGGAGCTGAAAATAGCTTTGATTGATATCAGAAGATAAAGTTCCTGTGATAGTAACTTCTTTTATAATGGAAGCATTGCTTCTTCTTTGTGTCCAGGGTACGCGTAACGTCTTCTTCCAACACGGCATCTTGAAGGTAGCAATTCAGCTCTTGTTACTAGCTTTCATGGCCTCATAGTCGAAGAAAAACACAGGGAACACCAATGATCACACCTAGCTCGTCTTGGTTGCTTTGTATATCGCCCGCTTCCACCAGATCTTAGTGAGCCCAAGCGTTGTAGCTCGACCAAGTATGATTCATTGTTTTATTTCGTTATCATAATATCCTCTGTCATCGACCGTGATGCCAGAATACACACGATCATTCGCTAGGTGCATATCATTTAAGCAACCTGGATTTGATTTAATCCTTGTCGATAAATAACCATTAGTTTGGTCTTCTTTATGTTTATCTCTAGACGATTTAAACTAATTGTGTTCACTCCGGAGAACAGATGAATAAGTTCTTCTTCACTTCCTACAGATGGGGTAGTATCACCAGCAATTCGTAGACTTTTGACTTTCCTCCCGCCTGTTGACTTTTATATTGATGCCATTTACTAGTGGAAAAAGTAATTGACGTAGTAAATTATACCAAGCCTTGTCCATAGTGATATAATGAATTATCAGTTAATTTAAATAATAGATATGTAGGATTTTACACATGTACAGTACAAGTACAGAAAAAAAATGAAATGATCGAGAAAGCAAAAATCAGATAGATTCAGAAGCGACATGCTTATTAATATTCTAGGAAAAAAGGGCGTGTGATCATTACAAAACTGTATATTTACATAAATTAAAAGTATTGACGTGCTTTAGTATTAAAAGAAATTATAGTTTGAAAAGTTTCAAATTTTTTAAATTGCGTGCTTTATTACTGGAAAGCTAAAATATTTGCAGTGGTCAGTGTGTTCAGGTCAAGCGTAGTTGAGTGTTTAACGTGACCTGATAATAGTTAGAACACAATGAACCGTAGAAGCTGCTGACATGTCATGGACATAACGTGGACTGCTTGCAGGATAAGGACGTGTTTACTAACATCTGAAATTGCGGAGTCCCTTTAAAGGAAGCTATCAAAAAAAGAGGGTGTGTATTCAGGAAAGTTACGTGTCTCCTTGTGCTCTCCTTGTTGAGTGTCTCGTATTATGCAAGAAATTTCCATTTCTTCGTATATATCCTTAAAGTATCGCTTCGTCATTGTGTGAAGAATTACGAGGTTGTATGTGACACCGTGCACAGCTTTGGTTCAAATGGCTCTGAGCACTATGGGACTTAACAGCTGTGGTCATCAGTCCCCTAGAACTTAGAACTACTTAAACCTAACTAACCTAAGGACATCACACACATCCATGCCCGAGGCAGGATTCGAACCTGCGACCGTAGCAGTCGCGCGGTTCCAGACTGCTCGCCTAGAACCGCGAGACCACCGCGGCCGGCCATGCACAGCTTTATTTATAGTACTTATATTTATAGTTCGAAACAGCTAAAACGATCACAGTGTCCCTAACGGCTTCCAGGGACAACAAAAAGTGTATTGTCAGTATTTCATATAATTACTGACGGAAATTAAAAGGCTGTCGTACTATACCATTAAGACGTGTATTCGTTCATTAAAGGTTTAACACAGTAAGTGCCATATTAACATTATAAACTGTGTGAATGTCTTGAGGCAGCATAACTCGTGGCGCGCAAATTACTCAGCACTTATTCATCCAGTATTTGAGAATAAGAGCACTTAGCAACTTCCAAAAACCTTATACACAATTTCAAACCTTTCCCGAACTTTTTCTCCCCGACAATTGACTATTCCCCCTCCCCCCCCCCCCCAATCCCCTCCCCCCACTTAAACACAAAATTAAAGGAAAAAGTGTATCACTTACGACATTTTCGTTAATCTTTTAGTATAATCTCAGCGTCAGGCAGAATGTTTTAGTCCTTTGAGACCCAACAGTGTAAAAAGCAATTTAAAATTTTCACAGGATTGATGTTTATCATCATAGCAGGCAATAAATACGAGAATAAATGGGCAAAAAATAAACAATCAATTGTTTTGAAGTTGTTGTTTCACTTTGGAACCACTGGGAGATATAGTTTTCTACCTTCCATCGTTTCATGAGATAAGTTTGAAAGCAATTTCACTTTTTTCGTAGACACAATCTTACGTCTCGAAACTTCCATAAACTCATAATGCCTAAAACATAGTCCTAAATAACAAGCAAAACTGGAACTAAATTTTAATAATTTTTTAACAAAACTGCCCCAGTGGTTTCATTTCGAAACGACTCATAACAGCAGTAGTACAAACTCAAATATACCTTACAATAACTTTCGACGTATTTACACTTTCACTGTCATGCGATCACTATGTGTATATAGAAAAGTAAGCACATTACAGAATCTCCCTCAATCACGTAGCACAATCTCCGAGCCGACTGTTTCTTCGAACACTAAGTGACTGTTACAATGCACTGCATTCGTAGGTCCTTCTAGATGTGTGTGTCTCGCTATGGCATTGTCTGTTTAATGCGAAAGGCACTGGCACTTAAAGAAAAGAATAAAATGATGTTTTCAGGTAGAAATTCCTGGAACTCCGAGAGTTAATTTACTACTAACTCTTTTCGCAATACATTTTGTGGGCATCACCCTAATGTACTAGTAAATGTACCTCCATAATCATGTAATAGTATGATACATACTTCAAGACTTACGACGTTATAAACATCGAGACATGTGAAAAACTTGCTTCTCTAATAAAAATGGAACGCAAATGACCCAGACTACGAACGTCCAATGATTAATCCGAAAGTAATAAAGCGAACATATTTAGGGTTTTGCACCTTCAACCACGAGGGTTTTACATTTTTAACCTCATATATTTAACAAACTGGAGTTAATGCCGAATTTCTAAATTAATCAGACGTTTGAAGCAGTTTTATAAGCAAGAATTCGATTCATTAAGGATCCGGGAGTGGAGGGGTTATAGCTAAATTACTGTTTCTACAGTATCCCTTGTTCAGTGTGGTGGTTTTAGATACTGTGCCCCGTGTGACACCGTCCCTTTACACAGTTTACAGGTGTAATGAAATAATGCAATATTTGAAGTGTTATAATTTCTTAATATGAAACCTGGCACTTAAAGCTACGTTTCACAGCTAATATTTTATATAGTGATTAAATAACTGTAGAAGGGATATTACAGTTGTAACGACTAAACATGTGGTCACTCTGTCCTGGTAATATTTATCGTTCACTGCGCTGGTCTAGCTACACTTGTTTTCTTCCCTCTCGCAGGCGACTCGGTTTCACTTTGTCACTCAATTACTCGCGCAGGCCTCAAAGTAGGCGTAAAGTGGCGCGACAAAAAGAGAGGACCGGTGGAAAGAAATTGCAGCCTTTGTTAGACGTTTACGAGCCGCGCCCGCCGGCAGCTGGGCCCTCGGCGCCTTGGGCAGTATTAATTGCGACCTGAGCCGCCACTTTAGTGGCGCCCCACCGTAACTCAGTGTGATTTAGCTGCCGATAGCACTCACTCTAACTGGACGGACCGCGTCAAATTTCCTGCGGCCGGCGCACAGTCTTCCATTCCGAGTGCCGTTCGCCTTTACGACGACCGTTAAAATATATTAACTTTTCTCCTCGCGCTGGCGGCGGGCCGGTGCTTAATAACAGCGATGGCGAATAAACCCTCATCTTGTCGAGTAATTGCTGAATTTCGCCAAGTTTTTTTCCTCCCCTCCGAGTTTCCCGCAGATTCCCTGCCGAGCACCTGCGATTCTTTGGAGCAATGATTATAAAAACAAACAGCTTCCTGGTGGAGAAGGGTGCAGTTACCGTGGCTCGAAAATGAATATTTTTCTCGTGAAAATGCTAATTTATTGCGAAAGATGAAGGCGAGTATATTTTCTCACTGAAGTACCTTCCAAATTAAAAACGTTAAAAAGAAAATGTTCGCCAAATTCCAACAATGGAAGCATAAACCAGACAGGAGTCGAGAAAGGCGGGTATTGACCTTCCAGTACACAAGGAGAGCGCCAAGGACATGAAGAAAAAAGTGAGCTGACAGACACTTGAAGACACAAACTGTTCACGAAAGCCTAATTATAAAGCTTCGAGAACCAGCTGAAAGTGAGCAAACTAAGAATATACCACAACCTCTGAAGTATCACTCAGCGTAGTTCGCGAAGGCAAGATTATGCTAATTACATAGCGTACAGAGGCGTTTAAGGTATCATTCTCACTCTCCAAGCGTGGATTCAACTGGACAGGAGCTGTAATAACTGATACAACGAGAATTACTCTCTCTGCCATGCACTGCACGAGGGATTGCAGAATGTGGACATAGAAGTAGGCATCGTCGTTCTCTAATCTACTTTGACGAAGGCTTTGTAAGTAACGAAACATGTCTAGTGCGGAGCTTGATGATATGCTTTAACATCACTATAATACACTCGTACATCTCACACAGAGGCAGGACGTTCTAGAAGAGAGCCACTGTGTTCACAGAGCACATTTTGAGAACGTTACTGTACTGCAGTTTACAAGACATGTATTCACTGCCATGGTACGTTCTCTTTTGTGAAGATATCGGATTATAGGATGGAATATGACGCTTTGTAACTCGCACTCAGCATGTGTTCCCCACGAGATATTGCACGCAGACGAATAAAGCATGTACTGGTGATCAGAGAAGTGGGATTGACCGTTGTTAATGAACATATCAGGAAATGCTTCAAATGGCTGCCTTTGACGTCGATGCAGCGCAGTGCTCGATTTTCAGACTGAGAGACACGTGTAGCAACTCTACCTGAAAGATAGCAGCAGTAGTGTTTTCATTAATCTGCTGTAGCTCTTCCAGCGTGTTAGGATTATTTGAGTACTCCTGACACTTCAGTCTGCCCCACAGTTACAAATCATAGGGAGTGAGATTATGTGATTGAGTTGGCTAGAAAATTGCACTGCTTCTGCTGATCCTCTCCTCACCGAATACATGATGCACTTTTAACATGGTAGTCACGGCAATGTATACTGTTGCTCTGTTGTTCATTTTCAATGAATTGATCCACTTGTGGATTAAACAGTTTCTGATATACCAGATAGTATTAACAGTTTGAAGAAAGAATCTTGTTACAATAGGAACACCAGAAATTGCGCATTAAACACCATATTTGTGATTATGCTGCGGCCCTCAAAGTACTGTTGAGAAAATTGATGCATAATTATGCATGTTCTGTGGGTTCACATAGGCTGACAGGCTGCACCAGCTTTCACCTGAAGACGAAATGACACTGCAGAGTACTCGGGATAGAGCATGCGGTACATGTGCTGACGCAGAGAATGAGAATGCAACAAACTGGTGCAGCGAAATCGCGTTTTTACCATTTTCTACTATGGGAAGTTCTCCTGTTCATTACCAAAATTCCGTGTCAGCCTTGTAAATATTTTCCTGGCCAGTTTGATTTTTCAAAGGTGGCCATAAAGTCTCTACCCCTTTCTAAAAAGTAGTGGATGCGTGTATGTTTATTGTCGATGTGTGTATATATTTTCATCGAAGACCATTTCGCAGCATTGCCTGCATCGTTGGAGGGCAGACCTGAATGCTTTCTGAAGCATATCTTGTGAAACAGCCGACGCTGGATCCTGGATTCGAGCAGTCCTGACAGTCCCTTACTTCTATATAGTATGCCCTTTACTATGTATCCATATGCAAAAAATCCAAGGATGTCTAATCAATTGAACGCGATGGCCACAGTCATGCTGAACCTCTGCTTCCTATCTGTTGGCGAATCTTCGATTGAGGAACTCTTTTACTATGACAGCAAAATGAGGAGTGCTCCATCCTGATGGAACACAACAGTCTCATCGATGCCTTCTTATTGAAGCTGTCCTTCCAAGCATTGCTCTTTGACAGTCAATGGTTGCATGAGATGGCTTGATACACCACAATGTTTCTGAACTTTTTCACAGATGTGGAATGTGCCTTCTTCAGTAAACGAAATGTGATGCATAAGGTTCCGTTGTATGCGGCTCCTATCAGATCGTAACACGCAGCTTGCAGATTTGCATTCTCTTTGTCGTCTAATTTGTGAAGCTCCTGATTATGGTACACTTTCTTCTTTACTGTAAAGTGTATAAGTTTCATAAGCGTTGATTTTGTTATGTTCAACGTGTTGTTTAAAGGATGAGTTAAAGCAGTCAGTCTTCTTTCAGTTGCTTCTCTGATTCGCTGGACGGCCCCTTGGGAGCGTCCTTGCATGTGATTCATCGGCAACGTTTCCAGTTCTTTGTGACTTATCGATAAGTAATCAGATATTTCCTTTTGTTGGTCCTGGCTTTCGAAATTTCCGAGTGAACTGTTGCACCTCCATATAAGAAAGATCATGCAATCACACGCTAACAACAGCCACACATTCTTACATCATAAGCATTTTTATGGATTATCATGAAAAAATATCCCGCCAGACGTTCGATTCCTCCTTCGGGCATGGCTGTGCGTGTTGTTCTTAGCATAAGGTAGTTTAAGTTAGTTTATGTAGAGTGTAAGTCTAGGGACCGACGACCTTAGCAGTTTGGTCGCTTAGGAATTCAAACACATTGAACATGAAAAGATAGGCCCACGTTATCACAGGAATGGATTACAAATACGTGTCATGTAAATGGCTCGATTATTTACCCATAATTAACGACAAGAAGAGGAGTGGAGGGGCTTGTTACATCAGAAGCGCATGTGGCTGTTAAATATAAACCATTCCTCACTCTTTCCACGGCAGGGTCCCAGCCAAACATTCATGCTGGACTTCAATCAGCGACTGTCCCCTCTCATTCTTAAATCCGCACGCAGTCTACCAGGGCACCCGGAAATCCCGCCCATGGACCGATACACTAACACCCTAAACAGTCTAGCAAAGTGACGAAGTCGCAGTCGCCGGAAGTGATCGTTGCGTGGGATATCGTTAGTAATACCGTTACTGTTCGCCATTGCTCCCCTACACAATGATTGGTCACATTCTTGTATAATATAATTATTGTAAAATGCCTTTAACACAGTAAGTTGAGGTTCACAACTGAAATATGTTCTGCTCAATGAAACAGTTAAAGATCTGCTTATGTCTCAACTATTGCCTAGCTTCGCATTCCAGTTGGAATTGTAGTCAATAAACCTCAAGTAGCGAGCCCCAGTCATGCAATACAGCTGTGTTTCGGCTGTCGGGTAGATGAGATGTGTCATTATGTGAATAGTGTAGTTGTCTGTGGTGCTTTCGTTTTTTTTCCCCTAGTTTATGTGTGTAAGATTTTCCGGAAAATAAATCTTTTACATGTAGTTTATACTGTATATTGTACTAGTCTTTTCCCTTCAGCTTCGTCTGCATATGTGTTCAACACATATATTGAACACACCGTCTCCTTCCCCTCTTTGCGTCCACATATTCATCCCTCTATCTATCTACTTTGTCCTCCAACTATCTCTGTATCTCGCCCTCCCCACCTTCTCTGTCTCTTCGTCTCCTCCTCCCACTCTATTTGTCCATTTCCTCCATCCATTCTCTCTGACCATATCTTCCTTCCCCCTCCCTCCAACAATTTCCTCCTCCCCCTCCCTCCTTACATATCCACCTCCCCTTCTTCCTTTTCCAACTACCCAGTGCCTCATGTACCTCTCCCCTCTCTCTGATCATTTCCTCCTCTTCCTCACTCAGTCTATCCCCTCCTCTATCCATCTTAACTTGTTGTCAGGCATGCCCATTGGCATGTGTAGCCCCTGCAGTACATTTTAGTAAAGCAGGATGATACAGCTACAAAATCCTTGTTATGCAGAAGAGGATACATATCAGGGGGTTGTAAATCATTTACTTGTCACTCAGATGTGGGTCATCATGCAATGCAGGTCAATAAAGCAGGCTGATACTACGCCAACGCAATGCACATGTCATACAGGGCAGCCTTCATATCATGGACCAGAAAACCATTCTTGCCTCTGACAAGTAGGCTGCCCTGCAAAGCAGGTTTATTTGGCAGGCGAAAACTGTTCCCACACAACATTCCTGTCGTGCAGGGCAATATATACATCAGGGTCTAGGGAAAAAAAACGTTTTTGCCTGTATATCCACTCTTTTTGGAGCTAGGAGGTTAGGTATCACACAGCACTCATACTCGTGATGCTTGCTGTTTCTGTGCCAAATTTGGCTGAACTCGATCCAGGGTTTTGTGAGGAGATCCTGGTCATACACATATAGACACTGAAATATACAGGGTGTCTCCAACTTTTTGGGTCGAACTGAAACAGGTGATAGTGGATCCACACCCAATTATATCGGAACAGGGAACCAGTGGTCAGAAATGCATTTCTATTGTGTTATGGACATATGCAATGTACACTGCATAACAACAATGTTTTGTGCACTGCATAACAACAATGTTTCTCACAATAATTGTTCAAAGTGACAACAGCCAGTCTAACTGCACGTATGGCAATGGCACATGAAGTTCTGCCACACTCTGTCAAAGATCTCTGGTGTCTGGTGTACCAGGCGACAAGCACCTTGGACCCTAGCAAGCAGGTCTTCATACGTTTCCATTGGGCTTTCATACACCAGCTTCTTGACGTAGTCCCAAAGGAAAAGGTCCGGAAGTGTGAGATCTGGTGATCATGCTGGCCGTGGGGCAGCACATCCCCTTCCAATTCAATGATGACGTTATGTGTTGTTCAGATGCTCATAGACTTCAGCATACATGGGCTGGTGCACCATTGTGTTCATATCCTTTTTCAGAAAACAAGAGGTGCGGTCTCCAAAACTATGGTAGTACATCTTGCAGTAACACCAGCTAACATGGAGCAGTCAAATGGGGAGGGGCCGCAAGTAAGGACTTATTAGATGATCTTGGACAATGTCCACCCATGACTGTTCTGGCTGTTGGAAACCTCATTTGGGTGAATAGGCCTCATCCTTGTACAATGCAAACTTTATGAAATTTGACACAACAACACTGCAGTGGATAATCTATTGATATAAGTGCATACAGAGCTCAAAATCTGTTTGTCCTAGTGTTTGAAAACGTTCTTTATGATACTAGTGTAATATCTATAGCACCAGTGCTCTCCACGCTACAGCCTGCAAAGTGTGCATTTCATGGGCTAAATGACGGATGCTTATTGCTGGGTAGTCGGCCACATGATCCAACACCTTCTCCTCAAAGTCTGGCGGAAACTTAGCCATGCTCTCTGTAGCATGAATGACTCCGTTTATCATGGCGATAAACTTCTTCCAGTTAGGATGAATTCTGGTGGGAAAATATTCTCCGTTTGTTCGTGCTGCCTTATAAACGTACATTAAATCAATATCTGCCAACTCTAGTGACGAGTAGCATTCCATCTTTCACTACATGTCATGCGCCTTACATAGTAATAAACTTCACCTTGAACACATAACAAGTTGTCGGTTGCAACGGACAACTGACATAAGGGATAGTGATTCGCATATGCCGGTCGTCACATGGTACATGTGCTATGAGCTAAGTTGTGTTTGATGTGTCTGTTTGGTTGTTAGGGGTGTATGCTGTTTGTCACCCACTGTCTTTTCCAGTGTACAGCAAGCACAAAGGATCATTGCAGGAATGCAGCAGGACTTACACCCCATTGCAATGCGTGCTGTGAAAATGGCCGTGTTGTCTTGAACAATTGCTATGAGCTACGTTGTTGTTGGCGGTGCACACTGTGTGTGTCCACAACACAGTAAACATGCATTTCCGACCATTTTGCCCTACCTGAATATAATCGCTTGTGGGCTCACTATAACCTATTTCAGTTAGACCACGTTTGAGACACCATGTATAAATAAGATACAGTCATGAAAATTAAATTGTGGGAGTTTGCATACGGAGTGACTTAAAGTGGAACGGCCACATGAAACATTTCATAGGAAAGGGCGGATGCCAGATAGATTCGTTAGAGCAATGCTTACCAAGTGTAGTCCGCCCACGAAGTACATATCTTACAAAACTCTCATTTGATCGATACTTAATTACTGGTCGTCAGTCTGGGACCCTTACCAGATAGGATTGGTAAATAAAATGTAGAAAATAAAACAGTGCAGCGCGTTTGGTCACAAATTCGTTTAGTAAGCACGGAAGTGCCGCAAATATGCTCGCCGAACTCCAGTTGCAGAGACTACGAGAGAGGCATCAGTTTCGAGGCTAAGGCCTCATTGCCCAATGCTCATCAATATCATGTAGCCTCATAATTGAAGAGAGGCCACAGAATATGGAAATGGAGGCCAGAATCACATGTTTTGTGTCGTGGTATTGAACTGATAATGAAGCTTTTCATTCGAAATTGGTTGTGGCAGAATAAGTAAAGAAGTCAGCAGAAGCTGCTAAAGATTTATTTCCTGAATTGTTACTAGCTACAGACACTTGATGATTTTGTCTACAAACAAAGGGAAGACTATGATGAATCTAATATGTTGCATCAGATGCTGTATTTAAAACATGAGTTAATGTGTATATTGCTAGGAGGTACGTTAGAAGTTCTTTAAGTGAAAGAACTAGGATAGTCCAGCTTAGCTATCGAAAGAAAAGTTGAGATTAGGCAGACCCGCAGACCAGCTTCCCGCATTAACATAATCCAGGTAACTAAGCATTAAAACTATATATGAGTCTGCTTCAACTATGTGAGCGTTAGCGTTAATACCCGATAATGAGGCAGTAACTGTCAGCGTTGTAGTGCGTTTGATGTAGGCGATCTCTGCAGTAGTAGATGTTTCACAGTGCGTAGAGTACAAGAGATATCAGCCTTTTGAAGTGTACAACTGTAGTCTATAGAAAATTCTCATCACTTACACTGACCCGACTATTTCGTTCATTGGCTGTGCAACTGATTATCTGCGTGTTCGTGTGTGTGTGTGTGTTTTTTTTTTTTTCTTCATCTTCGCTGGATGTTAGATGTAAGCTCGTGGTTTGTCATTAAGATGAACAGAGTTGGTTAGAAACTCATCACTGAGAAACACGGAACCATGCATATTTGCCTAACTATCCAGCTGCTGTCCACCTACTTGTGTATGACACTCTTTTCTCGCTCCCTACCCTACCATTCCGAAAATCCCAGCAGCCCCTCCAGATATGAGGCAGCCACTGCCTCTTTAAAATAAACCCTTCAAAAATCAACGCATTAGTTATGGGGCTTCCAGTTTTTTTTCCTAATAATTTACGGCATTTAACGAACACGCTAAACACGTCGGATTCTCGATCGTAAACTAGTATGGAAATACCACGTACTAAACATCTAATACAAGGCTCACAAGAGGCTACTGACGGGTCTTACATAGGAATGAACGCCTCAATTCTCCTATAAAACTAGAAAGCCACTATCTCAAAACTGATTGATATGTTTTTAAACACTTCGATTAAAGAACGGGTGCGACTGGTACAGTCAGTAACTTATTTAACATATTTTAGCTCAAAGGCTTTTCGAGAGCCCGAATGCTTCGTTGTCATTTTCCCTTTTACTCAGTTTTTTTTAGATATATCGGTGGAGAAAGTGGATATAATTCAATTTCTTTTGCCTGTTTTCACGAGGCAAATGTAATACTTCAGTTCTGTTAGTCCTACGTTTATGGTGCGTGTGTTTGTTGAACCCAGTCGTTGATGTTTAAAAAATATGCTCCAGTGCAAATTATACAATTCCACTTGCGTATTCTGACCACGCATATTGCACTTTATTAATTAAAATGCCATTCGTGTTCACTGCGTTCGAAAAATTAATTAACAATTAGATTTGATACGGAAGTAAACATCTTTTTTAGTTTGTTACTTATAAATTCATTATTTTCTCTGTTATTTGACTTAAATATCAGTATGGCTTCGCCGATATATGCTACTACATTGTGCCATTACGCTATAAATGGAATATAAGCAAAGTAATGGGATTTTGCTTGCAGCAGGACGACACTGCGTGTACTTTTAGGAACACACATTCTTATCTTCTATTATTTGCTTCAGGATGTTTAAAAAACTGAGTAGAGTTCATCACTTATTATTTGACCACTGTTAAGCTGTTAAATGTCAATTAGCTTGCTGGGAATTTTGGATATCTATCGATGTTTGATAATAAACGTCGGGTCTAAAATGTTTTTAAAATACACGATTACCGCAATAGGAGAACTTATTTTGTAGTTGTTGCTCAGGAAACAATCGTCATTGAAAATACATGTCTGTGGGACCTTACATACAGTCATGTGTTTTTTGTTAACAACATTCTTATCGGTGTTCAGCGTACGAGGATTTAAGCTTTCAACATACTACCTTGAGAAGAAAGGAAATTATTGTAGGGTAAGCCACCGTTATAACCCACATTCGTAGGAATGGGGTATGAACATGTAAGTGTAACTCTACAACGACTGGTGCAGTGTCAGCAATACATGGTACATACATGACTTATTATCTGAAAAAAATAATATTAGGATAAAACTTACTAACAAACATAGGGATGGGAAGCGGTTGTGAAGCAGGTTAAATGTAAAAATATGAGGGCCAGTCAGATGGAAACCGAACACCTTTCACAGTGACACCATGGAATGGTTCCATTCAAACGTAATCACCAAGACGCGTTAAGACATTTATCCCACTGGGAAACGAGATTATCAATCCCTGTTTCGTAGAACGCGTTCTGCCGCTGACGGATATACAACTGCACGCACACCTGCACTTTCTCGTCCGACTGAAACCCACCTCCACGCATTTCTCTCTTCAAGCCGCCAAAGGTGTGGTAATCACACGGTGGAAGATCTGGTATGTACGCAGTATGTTGCAGTGTTTCCCAACCAAATTTCTGAAACATAACCTTCGTCCGATTGGCAGTGTGCGAGCGGGAATTATCGTGCAGCAGAATGATTCGGTGCGACAGCATTCCGACAGCCGGAGGGGAAATGGCAACGCCAACAGGGAAACATCCCTCATCTCCCTCGCCAAAGAAATCCAAAGTCGTTCACGCAAGTGCTGGTAAGATCATGATAAATAAATGCCGTGTGGTTACGGCCTCCCGTTGGGTAGACCGTTCGCCTGGTGCAAGTCTTTCGAGTTGACGCCACTTCGTCGACTTGCGTGTCGATGGAGATGAAATGATGATGATAAGGACAACAAAATACCCAGTCCCTTAGCGGAGAAAAACTCCGACCCAGCCGGGAATCGAACCCGGACCGTTAGGTATGACATTCCGTCGCGCTGACCAATCAGATACCAGGGGAAGATCATGATGATGTTCTTCTGCGACTGCAAGGGCCCTCTGCTTGTAGAGTTCGTCGAGCGTGGAACCACAATCAGTTCGCACCGCTCTGGAGCCACTTTGCAGATACTACAACGCGCCATTAAGTCGAAACGCCCAGGAATGCTGTCAGGGGAAGTCGTCCTGTTGCACGATAACGCCGGCCCCCACACTGTCAATCGGACGAAGGCTACGCTTCGGCGATTTGGTTGGGAAACACTGCAACATCCTCCGTACCTGAGGAAAAGCGTGTGTGGACGTCGGTGTCAGTCGGGAGAGGAAGTGCGTAAATGGGTGCCGTGGTGGATCCGTCAGCGGCTGACCGCTTTCTACCAAGCAGGAATTTATCGTCTGGTCTCCCAGTAGAGTAAACGTCTTAACACGTGTGTTGATTACTTTTGAATAAATCCATTTCATGGTCCCGCTGTGGAAGGTGTTCGGTTTTCATTTGGACTGCTCTTTGTAATTTGAAACGAGCAGTATTAGCGTCGTAAAAGAAGTTTTTGGATTCGCTTAACTAACTGGTTGCAATCTTGACGGCGTTTAACTGTTAAGCGTAGCAGTTGAGATGTGGTGACAAATAGAACGTAAGTCTGCAACACTTGGAGCAATTTAAACTGACCGTGTTACTAGTATAACGTACTAAGCAAACACCGAAGAAATTATCAGTCACAACCAGGAGACATGTCACTAATAACGTGTACCATCGCCCCTAATCTTAATAATGGCTTGAATTCGGGAAGGACGAGATTACACCAGTTTTTAAAGGTCGAAACATTCGTTCTTTTATGTCGTCTCGGAGTTTCCGTAGCGGCTGGCAAAGATTTACTGGTGGACGTGGCCAGAATCCACGCATTCTTAGCGCCTTCGGTGCATGACATAAATCACGCAGTAGACTTCCTCCGAAACGTTTGCTGTCGGACCCGGATTATTTCTGTGGACTGTGTGTACTATTGTGATAAATAAGGATCGCCAGCCTCATTTTCACTTGTGAGCAGGAATAAAATAGCCACTTCTTCTATACTGCTAGTCAGTGCCCCGTAGCAATCCAACTTCTTTCAAAAGCCTCTCAGATACGACCACTGGATTTGAAAATGACCACTGTATATAGGCACTGTATATAGGCACAAAAATATCACACGTTTCCACTGCAACAGGTGAAACGTAAGACCTATCCAAGTCCGACTCGGTGTTAAACACTACCTCCAGCTAGACGATACCTCCACATTCTAGTAAGAGACCTATGAGCTCCTATGACTGCTCGGTGATTAAGTTGTCTGTCTCACAAAAGCCGGGTAACAACTTTTTGATCACTGAAGGACACCAACTCCCGGGTTCGTACACGTAACGCTTTTGAAAGACCTCAGGTGCCCGCCACCCCCCTTTTACCTGTCTCCCCTCCCCCTCTCCTGCAAGGCCCTCGCTAGGGCTCCCGGCTGACTCTCTATTTCGCCCGCTACCAAACCCCTCCTCGAAATTATT
The DNA here is from genome assembly GCF_021461395.2 of Schistocerca americana. Classification (NCBI taxonomy): domain Eukaryota; kingdom Metazoa; phylum Arthropoda; class Insecta; order Orthoptera; family Acrididae; genus Schistocerca; species Schistocerca americana. The sequence goes on along the minus strand of NC_060123.1, from coordinate 628,899,413 downwards.
TTAAAATACAGAACTTCCAGCCTCCAGCGCAGAATGTAGGCACTTCAATGAACCATTTCCTGCTAACATTCAAAGTACTTGCTGTACGGTGCTGCGTCCTACCAGTCCTCTTAGAAGTTTTTTCCCGAAAGACGCTAGGAAATATCGGACATTCTGTGAATATCATTCTTCTTTGAAAACAGCGTGGTCGATGCAGACAACCGCCCACTTAGCAGGTTTAAGGGAAGACTGGCCGCTTTCCTCCAGGCTGGAGAATATCTCCCGTCTCCGGGAACCAAAAAACCAGAGCCGGCGTTCAGAATAGCGATTAACACTAGCCGACGGGTGCGGTACAGAAATGATGTATTGCAAGGAGTGCCGAATACAGCTGAAGTCGCACATTGATGTTTAGATCAGGTAGAGCTACCAAGTGCAGGGATATTGATAGCTATGTTTCACCCACTGTTCCAGATTCCAGATACTTTCTGTGGGTGATTTAGATGGCCAGTTGAGCCGTAATAGCGTGCTTGAGTTTTCGTCAAATCGTTAAGGTATGCGTGCTGCCCTGTGTGAACACGGCTGTTGTGATCTTGGAACATTTTCACAGCATACACATCTTGAAGATGTACAGGAACAGCCATCACTGGTTGCTTCTTATACCTCACTAGTACGCAGAGTGTTTTGTTATATATGGGGGCGTGCTGAAAAATAATGCCTTCGAATTTTTTATACAAAAAATCTTAAAGCCTTTTAAATAAAACAAACTTTATATTAACATTCTTCATCTGTATCCTTCACGTCTACAGATTTGTTTCCTAACATAGTCTCCCTGACGACGAATACACATCTTCCAACGAGAGATCAGTTTGTTGATACCGTCACAGTAGAATGTTTTATTTTGTTGATGGAGCTACAGCCTCACCTGTGTTTGCGCTGCTTCACCACAATGAAAGTGAAGTACTCGAACGAAAGTGAAGTCCTCGAAGGTGTTCTTTAAGTTTTGCAAACAGATGAAAATCGGATGAGGCCAAATCAGGACTGCATGGGAGATGACCGATGACCGATGACAGTGAACCCAAGGCGTCTGACTGTTGTAGCTGCGGTGCGGACGAAATTTTCTGTCGTTAGAAACTGACAGCACGCTGTATCTCACGCCCCGGCGTAGTTACTTTACACACCGCCATATTACACGCTACAATTCGGAGCTCTAGAGGGCTGCAAACATGTAGACATGAAGGATAAATATGTGGAACGTTAATAAGGTTTGTTTCACGTATAAAACTTTAAGGATTTTCACATAAAAAAATTCGGAGGCATTACTTTTCAGCATGCCTTCGTATACCGTCAGCCAACATCTCAGCTCGTCAGTGTGAGCTAAAACTAGGATAACACAGGTAACTGCAATGTGCTTCAAACAGTAAGTAACACATAATTATGGCTAGACCAGTAACTTTTAATTACTGCTACACTACACTACAGGGTGACACAGTTACATGACATCATTTTTTAACATATTCGACAAGTTTCTGTAAACAATTGTCGGTACATTCTAACAGTCGACAACAGAAATCCGTTCCTCGGTCACGGAGCGATTCGAGAACTGCTGTATGAACGTCCTCATCGTTGGAAAATCTCTCCCCCCCCCCCCCCCCCCCTCTTGCTATATCTGATTGCGGAAAACACGGAAATTGCGTAATGTAATATCAAGACTTGCCGATCAGCATCTCCCGCTTATTTGCGGCATTGTTCAAATTTTTCGCACCATTGCACTACGGCTTAACGCAGCGCTGCCTTCTATCGATATACCGCCAGAATTTCACGGTGATTGTGTCTGCAATTTAGAAATCGAGCTGTCCCGCTTAATACAGTTTTGGAGTACCCCTGATGTTCGTACAGAAGTAGAACTGTGTCTGCAGAAAACCAAGAACATAAACTTTCTTCTCACAGTGCACCGCTCATGTAGCGCAGAGGTCTTAGCGCTGGATGACAATGCTTTGCTTTCTTGCTTTCTGCTTTGCTTTCTGAAGCTTGCTTTCTGAAGCCTCCATCTACAGAGTTCACGGTTAGTCCACAAGTCATAATAACACTACATGAAACGTATGAAGTTTTCACAGAAGTTGATGTATTTACTGGAGCTATTCTCGATTTTTGGGCTTTTGCTAGAATTCTTGGAAACCAGGGCCGGATGCTGATTGAATTTGCCGACTCGCTTTAATGAGGAGCCGGCGATGGCTCCTGTGTTAGAAGGGCGTAATTGAAGCTGACGGCTGCTGGTCGGGCTGCAAGAAACGCACCGCCGGCGATAATTCTGCAAGAAGCGGCAGCCGTTCTAAATCACGGCCCCGCGGCCCGCTGAAATATGAAGTCGCAGGCTGCGGCCGCCTATTGTTCGTACGTGCCGCTTGCCGCCCGCCGGTCTGCGGTGCGCGGTGCGTCGCTGCGGCCGGCGCCGCACTCCACAGCGGCCACTCCATTACCAGCCTCCTCTCGCGTCGCGCGCTCTGCGGACACTATCACAGACTCTGAGACGCCATTCCGTGTACCAAAGACCGTCAGACTTTTTTTGCTCAAGACCGAATACCGGCATTACGGGACGGTACCTCTGGCCGCATATGAACCGATCATATTATTAGCTTGTAACCTACACAAGCTAATACGCTATGAGCCCACCAGCCCAAACCTCCACCCCCCCCCCCCCCCCAAATACATTACCTCTAATTATAGCGCGATAAATTGGCCTGTGGCTCCCAAATAGTGATCCTCAAAAATTCCGGAACTCTTCGTATCGACTACTCTCTGTTTCAGACTGCAGTCACCTTCATTTACCCCTAAGTTGCTACACTGTAACTGCTGTGTTGTCTGTGTCAGCGCATGGTTAGTTGATTAATAATCGCAGTTGTACTTTTATTCAAATGCATTGTGCATTGTGATATACGAGTCAAAATGTTTACTAAATGTTTTGAATTCATGTTTCTCCTATTAATTGCGATTAATTACAACAGTCTCAATTTAATTTCATATTCCTTCCTACAGATATGAACAGCATTTAAAGATTTCCATCTCTATAAAGCGTATTCTCTGATACGTGCTACTTCTATGTCAATATTTATATATCACAGTAGCAGATCGGTACGAGTCGCGCACGCCCGTGAGTTGTCAGTATTGGAAGACAAACAGAAAACATTTCCTCTCCAATAGCCTACACTATCGGCCATTAAAATTGCTACACCAAGAAGAAATGAGGATGATAAACGGGTATTCATTGGACAAATATACTAGAACTGACATGTGATTACATTTTCACTCAATTTGGGTGCATAGATCCTGAGAAATCAGTACCCACAACAACCACCTCTGGCCGTAATAACGGCCCTGATACGCCTGGCCATTGAGTCAAACAGAGCTTGGATGTCGTGTACAGGTACAGCTGCCCATGCAGCTTCAACACGATGCCACAATTCATCAAGAGTAGTGACTGGCGTATTGTGACGAGACAGTTGCTCGGCCACCATTGACCAGACGTTTTCAGTTGGTGAGAGATCTGGAGAATGTGCTGGCCAGGGCAGCAGTCGAACATTTTCTGTATCCAGAAAGGCCCGTATAGGAGCTGCAACATGTGGTCGTGCATAACCCTGCTGAAATGTAGGGTTTCGCAGGGATCCAATGAAGAGTAGAGCCACGGGTCGTAACACATCTGAAATGTAACGTCCACTGTTCAAAGTGCCGTCAATGAGAACAAGAGGTGACCGAGATGTGTAACCAATGGCACCCCATACCATCACGCCGGGTCATACGCCAGTATGGCTATGACGAATACACGCTTCCAATGTGCGTTCGCCGCGATGTCGCCAAACACGGATGCGACCATCATGATGCTGTAAACAGAACCTGCATTCATCCGAAAAAATGACGTTTTGCCATTCGTACACCCAGGTTCGTCGTTGAGTACACCATCGCAGGCGCTCCTGTCTGTGATGCAGCCTCAAGGGTAACCGCAGCCATGGTCTCCGAGCTGATAGTCCATACTGCTGCAAACGTCGTCGAACTGTTCGTGCAGATGGTTGTTGTCTTGCAAACGTCCCCATCTGTTGACTCAGGGATCAAGACGTGGCTGCACGATCCGTTATAGCCACGCGGATAAGATGCCTGTCATCTCGACTGCTAGTGATACGAGGCCGTTGGGATCCAGCACGGCGTTCCGTATTACTCTCCTGAACCTAGCGATTCCATATTCTTCTAACAGTCATTGGATCTCGACCAATGAGAGCAGCATTGTCGTGATACGATAAACTGCAATTGCGATAGGCTACAATCCGACCTTTATCAAAGTCGGAAACGTGATGGTACGCATTCTCCTCCTTACAGGAGGCATCACAACGTTTCACTGGGCAACGCCGGTCAACTGCTGTTTGTGTATGAGAAATCGGCGCCAACTTTGTGTGAATGGTCTGAAAAGCTAATCATTTGCATATCACAGCATCTTCTTCCTGTTGGTTAAATTTCGCGTCTGTAGAACGTCATCTTCGTGGTGTAGCAATTTTAATGGCCAGTAGTGTATAACCCCGCAGTGGCTACGCTACTTGCTACTCTTCCCCGAGCGAGTGGCTAACTTAGTCAGCTCAAGGTCGAACTCATCAACGACGATTAAAATAAACCACATCTTACAATTTAACTGTCCCTACAAATCTTTTTGGTTGCTACTGAGCAACAAAACTATACTCTTAAGAAACTCTTTACGGTAACTGACGTTTTTGCTTTCAACTATTAGTTGCTAGATGTATGTTATTATAAAGCATGGCTGAAAACCATGAGCCTCACGAATGCTTGATTCGGACTGCACGCCTCTCACGGGTCGCAGTTTGACGACCACTGCCATATACCACTTGCATTGCAGATTGACTGTGAAACAGTCGTAGCGATCAGAGGCAAGAAACACAAAGTTGTCCGCAATTACGTCCAGGGTTCTAGAAGACGACTGCATGAAAACTACAAAAAGTACAGTAAATAAACGCCAATACAGAGTGAAGTCGCTGCACGAACTGTACGCGAAGGCGCGGCAGCCGCCCTCTTTAGAGATCTGTTCATTGGGTTGCCTATTTGCAGGCGCCCACACATTGATGCGGCAATACTGAGTGGATGACTTCACTACATTTTCTGACGCGCCTGTACCTAGGAGTTACACGTCAATTACCGTCTACATGACATAGCTTTTGGAAAATGAACTCGACTCGCACGCCCGTGAGGTTTCACTTAAATACTAACTGGGTGTGTGGCGTGCCCGCTCACACATTAGTTTTCCCCGAATTATTCTTTTTTACACACGGTGTTCGGAAATTACAGTTACAAATTTCTCGGACTTTTAGAGGGCATTGAGTACATAAAATTTTGTATAGGAACCCGTGTCCGGAAACTTTATCCAGAGCTACAGAGCGTCAACGTTTAGGCGTCGGCGCCTGTAAATGTATGCACAGAGTGATTCCATAATGATGTTCCAAATTTTCAAGGATGATTGAGAAGGGTAAATGTATAAGTTTTAGGTGAGGGTCCTTGTACCAGAAACGAAAGAGTCGAAAGTTTATAAGCGAAAACCGTTCTGGTGCCTCTGACAGTGGAATTCATGCACTGATACTGTTGTTGCTAAGAATGTAGGGTACGCAACTTTCAAAGGTTTTAGTATATACCAAAACAAGTAAACATGGGCTCTAAAATGTGTACCTGGGCAGCTATGAGCATTTGTTCATCTTCGCTATTGTGAAACACATCTCCCCTATTGAGCAAGTCCTCATAGCCCTTAGGTATGCAATTCAGAGCCCATGTTTAGCAGATATTTCCTTCTTCTTTTGATCCATACTACCACCCCTGAATGTTGTGTACTGTACGATCTGAGCAACAACAATACCGGTACATCAATTGCCACTGTCAGAGGTATCAGAACAGCTTTCGCTTATAAGTGTAGACTCGTTCGTTTCCGGTAGAGGGACTCTTACCTCAAATTTAAACATTTCTCCTTCTCCATACGCCTAGAAAGTTTGCAACATCATTACGGAATCACCCTGCATGTACATACATTTACAGGCGGCGGCGCCTACATCTTTGACGCTCTTTAACGACGTTGGATGACGTCTTGTGACATGGACCCCTATTCAAAATATTATGGTCTCAATAAACTAAACTAAACTAAACTCCGCCAGAACAGGCCATGAAGGCTCTACGGTACCCACCGGCGGCCGTGTCATCCTCAGCCCACCTGCTTTATGGATGCAGATATGGAGGGGCATGTGGACAGCACACTGCTCTCCCGGCCGTGTGTCGTATTACGAAACTGGAGCCGCTACCTCTCAGTCAAGTAGCTCCTCAGTTTGCCTGCCAAGGACTGAGTGTACCCCGCTTTTAAACAGCGATCGGCAGACCGGATGGCCACCCATCCAAGTGCTAGCCCAGCCCGACAGCGTTTAACTTCGGTGATCTGGCGGGAACCGGTTTTACTACTGTGTCAAGGCCGTTGGCATTATTTACTCCTTGCCCTCCACATATCCTAGAGCTCTGTAACGGGAATTTCCAAACGCCATGGATCAGTATGCCAGTAAAATTATTAACCGCCCCCTTGGAAGGGGCAGACTGGTTGGTTTGGAGTGCTGTAGATGGTGTAATTGGTACTAGGCAGTCGTGTGAACCTCCAACGCTGACGTAACTCACGACACTCAAGGTGTATGTGTGTGTGTGTGTGTGTGTGTGTGTGTGTGTGTGTGTGTGTGTGTGTGTGCCAGTCGGATATACGGAATCAGCGCACTGACAAGTAAGACCGGTCGAATGGAAAAATGACAATAAGAGAAAGAGTTGCCCTCTTTGGACGTGCCCGTGACGACGCCGTCACTGAAGTTAGTCGATGTGCAAATTTAACAGTGGGAACTGTTCACCGTGTCTTCAAGGAAAGGTCAACCGCTTGCTGCCATCTAAAACACCATAAGAACAGCGGTCGTAAAACTATCCTGACTGTCAGGGACTGCAGCCAAGTCCCGCGCCTTGTCAGGGAGAATCGGTTTACATCTGCACTCTTCAAGCCACGTTACAGTATGTATAGGAGGATACCTCTGGTATCCGTATCTTCCAACCTTTGCTGCTACATTCACAAATAGCGTGTGAGAAAAAGATGATTGTCGGTAAAGCTTCGTGTGACATTTAATTTTATCGTCCTAATCATTTCGCGAAGCGGATGAGAGAGGAAGTCATATGTTGCAGGACTCTTCTTGCAATGTAAGCTCCCGAAAATTCGACAGTAAACCTCTCCGTGATCCACAACGACCCTCTTGCAGCATCCACTAGAGGAACCTGTCGAGCATTTCCGTAAATCTCTCCGGCAGAGTAAACGTAAACGATGAAACGCGCCTCTCTTATTGTATCTTATCTATATCTTCTATTAATGGTAGTCAAGAATCGGGCTCAATGAGTGTTTTTTAAGCCACTGTTTCCGTTGATGAATTGCACTTCCTTCCGATTCTCCCAATGAATCACCAACTGGAATCTGCCTCTCCTGTGGTTTGTTCTGTGTCGTCGGTCGGAAGGTTAGCGCTAGGTATATTATAGTAATTACATTAGCAGTGACGACCAATAGGGTCGTGGAATTGTAGTGGATGTCTTTGCTTATTTGTGGATAATACATTTCACTTAGGGTCGATTAAGTCGACCAGTTCCTGCACCGCTCCATCCTCTGCAGTTCCTCAGGTATTCCTCTGTTTCGCTGAAGTTTTCTGGCACTACAGCCTTCCTATAGACAACTACACAAGGAGCAGATGCTACAGATGTTTGGAGGCCTATCTCAGGCAGTTTCCGACCGGGTATTGCGAAGAGAATTGCGTGTAATAGACATTTGGAGTCCGGTACATTGATAGAAGTCCATTGGTCACAGCCGCGTGGGATTAACCGAGCGGTCTAGGCGCTGCAGTCATGGACTGTCCGGTCTAGGCGCTGCAGCCATGGACTGTGCGCCTGGTCCCGGCGGATGTTCGAGTCCTCCCTCGGGCATGGGTGTGTGTGTTCGTCCTTAGGATGATTTAGGTTAAGTAGTGTGTAAGCTTAGGGACTGATGACCTTAGCAGTTAAGTCCCATAAGATTTCACACAATTTTTTCCATTGGTCACAGCTACACACAAAGTCGCACGTTTCAGTGGACTAAACAACACAGAAACTTGAGAGTAGCCGAATGGAGGTATGCAGTGTTCTCTAATCACGATTTGACCTCTTTTCAAATGATGTAAGGCTTAGAGTGCACCAACTGTCCAGTGAGTTTAGTCCGCTGTTTGTAGGGGCCGTAGTTCAGGTCGAAATTCATTCTTGATGTTTTGGGGTGTTCCTTTTACATGTCGTGACCCTACCCATTCAGATTACTCTTCACAAAAACCAGAACGTTTATTGGTAGTGATCAAATGTTGCCGTTTCGCGTGATGAATATGCTGTAGACACTCCCGCCTTCTAAGACGACGGCAGTTGTGTTCAGAGGGCTGGACTCACACGTCCATAGTTTGACGAACACCCAGATATCCTATTGTACCTTAACTGACCCCCTAATTTACCCGGTCTTAATTCCATAGTAAATATCTCACTGAAATGGCCAGTCAACTTCCCTGCAATTTGGTATTTGTACGTGATCTGGTCAGCAATGAGAGATTTCAGCTGGACATGGCGTACCTGAATATACTTCTGGACGCTCTTCCATCCCGAACTGAGGCCATAATAAAAGTGTTACTTGATGTCTCGTACGGCGGACGAATTTTTTGTTCAGTCTGCTCATTTACCGAATGTCAATGTATTTTCTGGCTATTAACTACACGAGGGAGAGTCTGTCACTCGGCGGCTGATACCTTATATGACTGACTTATGTCACAAATAACCTGCGAAGATTTTTCCATCTATACCATTATTTTGTTCGTTAGCTGTTTCTCTTCTTAGACGCTCTTTCTTCCCTGGCCATCTACACTCCTGGAAATTGAAATAAGAACACCGTGAATTCATTGTCCCAGGAAGGGGAAACTTTATTGACACATTCCTGGGGTCAGATACATCACATGATCACACTGACAGAACCACAGGCACATAGACACAGGCAACAGAGCATGCACAATGTCGGCACTAGTACAGTGTATATCCACCTTTCGCAGCAATGCAGGCTGCTGTTCTCCCATGGAGACGATCGTAGAGATGCTGGATGTAGTCCTGTGGAACGGCTTGCCATGCCATTTCCACCTGGCGCCTCAGTTGGACCAGCGTTCGTGCTGGACGTGCAGACCGCGTGAGACGACGCTTCATCCAGTCCCAAACATGCTCAATGGGGGACAGATCCGGAGATCTTGCTGGCCAGGGTAGTTGACATACACCTTCTAGAGCACGTTGGGTGGCACGGGATACATGCGGACGTGCATTGTCCTGTTGGAACAGCAAGTTCCCTTGCCGGTCTAGGAATGGTAGAACGATGGGTTCGATGACGGTTTGGATGTACCGTGCACTATTCAGTGTCCCCTCGACGATCACCAGTGGTGTACGGCCAGTGTAGGAGATCGCTCCCCACACCATGATGCCGGGTGTTGGCCCTGTGTGCCTCGGTCGTATGCAGTCCTGATTGTGGCGCTCACCTGCACGGCGCCAAACACGCATACGACCATCATTGGCACCAAGGCAGAAGCGACTCTGATCGCTGAAGACGACACGTCTCCATTCGTCCCTCCATTCACGCCTGTCGCGACACCACTGGAGGCGGGCTGCACGATGTTGGGGCGTGAGCGGAAGACGGCCTAACGGTGTGCGGGACCGTAGCCCAGTTTATGGAGACGGTTGCGAATGGTCCTCGCCGATACCCCAGGAGCAACAGTGTCCCTAATTTGCTGGGAAGTGGCGGTGCGGTCTCCTACGGCACTGAGTAGGATCCTACGGTCTTGGCGTGCATCCGTGAGTCGCTGCGGTCCGGTCCCAGGTCGACGGGCACGTGCACCTTCCGCCGACCACTGGCGACAACATCGATGTACTATGGAGACCTCACGCCCCACGTGTTGAGCAATTCGGCGGTACATCCACCCGGCCTCCCGCATGCCCACTATACGCCCTCGCTCAAAGTCCGTCAACTGCACATACGGTTCACGTCCACGCTGTCGCGGCATGCTACCAGTGTTAAAGACTGCGATGGAGCTCCGTATGCGACGGCAAACTGGCTGACACTGACGGCGGCGGTGCACAAATGCTGCGCAGGTAGCGCCATTCGACGGCCAACACCGCGGTTCCTGGTGTGTCCGCTGTGCCGTGCGTGTGATCATTGCTTGTACAGCCCTCTCGCAGTGTCCGGAGCAAGTATGGTGGGTCTGACACACCGGTGTCAATGTGTTCTTTTTTCCATTTCCAGGAGTGTACTAGTGTTCTGTATCAAATACCTGAACGGCCATTTGAGCACATTTAATTTTAATTCTTATCTTTTGTTATCTGTTCCACCACGCCATAAATATAGCCGTTGGCGTTCGATTTGCACTGGCGGTGCTCCATTTTCACCAAAGACCGCCAAGACTGGCTTAACGGAGCGTCTGTGTCGGCGCGTGGCGCCGCCGCGTCGTGCATTATTCTGCCGGCTCCTGGTGGCCGGATGGCGCCCGCCGTGTACAGCCGGGTCGCCTGGTTATGTCGTTTATTCATAGCGCAGCACGCGCCCCCGCAGTGGCGGACACCGCGTTGCTCGTGTTACGCCTGCGTCAGTCGTGGGCGGAAGCGCCGCCGCCGATCAGGCTCCCAATCAAGACTGGCTATTTCCGTGCGGAGCAGCAAACAGGTCTCTTAGGCTCTCGTCGTTGGTGAACGTTCAGAAACGATATAGTACAGGGGCGGCCGCAAATTAGGCTCGCGAGCCGTACCCTGGCTCGCTGCACACTCTTCGCCCCCACCACCACCATAAGAGTGGGAGGAGGGGGGGGGGCAGTGAATACCCCGTATTTAGATGGCAATACAGTCGCACTGCCTATTACTTTATTTCTTATTTCTCAACAACATAGATATAGATTGTCGGTATACAAACAGACACAGACAATTTTACAGGTTTTTCTACACCGGTTGCCACGTAATCCTGACTTCTTTACCGTGAAACCTAGCTCGCGCTATTCGTCCACGGGACTCAGAGGGTCATAGACACGCGTTCACAGGTAGATGCCGTGTTTCTTGACTTCCGCAAGGCGTTCGATACAGTTCCCCACAGTAGTTTAATGAACAAAGTAAGAGCATATGGACTATCAGACCAATTGTGTGATTGGATTGAAGAGTTCCTAGATAACAGAACGCAGCATGTCATTCTCAATGGAGAGAAGTCTTCCGAAGTAAGACTGATCTCACGTGTGCCGCAGGGGAGTGTCATAGGACCGTTGCTATTCACAATATACATAAATGACCTTGTGGATGACATTGGAAGTTCACTGAGGCTTTTTGCAGATGATGCTGTGGTGTATCGAGAGGTTGTAACAATGGAAAATTGTACTGAAATGCAGGAGGATCTGCAGCGAATTGACGCATGGTGCAGGGAATAGCAATTGAATCTCAATGTAGACAAGTGTAATGTGCTGCGAATACATAAAAAGATAGATCCCTTATCATTTAGCTACAAAATAGTAGGTCAGCAACTGGAAGCACTTAATTCTATAAATTATCTGGGAGTACGCATTAGGAGTGATTTAAAATGGAATGATCATATAAAGTTGATCGTCGGTAAAGCAGATGCCAGACTGAGATTCATTGGAAGAATCCTAAGGAAATGCAATCCGAAAACAAAGGAAGTAGGTTACAGTACGCTTGTTCGCTCACTGCTTGAATACTGCTCAGCAGTGTGGAATCCGTACCAGATAGGGTTGGTAGAAGAGATATAGAAGATCCCACGGAGAGCAGCGCGCTTCGTTACTTTATCATTTAGTAATCGCGAAAGCGTTACGGAGATGACAGATAAACTCCAGTGGAAGACTCTGCAGGAGAGGCGCTCAGTAGCTCGGTACAGGCTTTTGTTAAAGTTTCGAGAACATACCTTCACCGAAAAGTCAAGCAGTATGTTGCTCCCTCCTACGTGTATCTCGCGAAGAGACCATGAGGATAAAATCAGAGAGATTAGAGCCCACACAGAAACATACCGACAATCCTTCTTTCCACGAACAATACGAGACTGGAATAGAAGGGAGAACCGATAGAGGTACTCAAGGTACCCTCCGCCACACACCGTCAGGTGGCTTGCGGAGTATGGATGTAGATGTAGATGTAGATGTGTTTAGATGGCATAGCAGTCTCTCTGCCAATTGCTTGGTTTCATATTTCGCAGCATAATAGATCCCAAACGAAACGAATCTCACGTATTACTGAATTAATTTTAGCGCCCTGAAGACATAATATAAATTTACTGGTAAAATTTGTTGGCATATGGACAGACATAGACAATTTCACATATTTTAGCACTCAGGTTGCCACGTAATCATGACTTATTTATTTTCATAATGGGAAAAAGATCTTTCACTCACATACATCGACCGAAATATTGTAGCACATTTATAACCTCATTACGGGATGTGGAAACTCTAACTGAGGAAAACAGTATACACGATCTGGATAGCTTTGAAGGCAAAGGATTTGTCTTTAAAATGGGAATTACACTGCAGATTAATCAATTATTTCTGCATATGCACAGTGGTGCTTTCAAGTGAAACGGCAAATGGTCTCGATAACAGCTCGAAAACATATATAAGACTGGCAATGTCCTCAAAAACGTTTAGAAATCTATCCTTGTAATTCTTTTAACGCTATAATGAATTCTTCAAACTTCACTTTTTCTTTAATGCCAGTTTGGTTAGGAAACTGGACTGTGTTTGGCAGAATTTGTCCTTTCCACAATGCGATTTTATTTTTAAATTCATCCTCACCAAATCAGAAATAAGTTGTTTCTCACCTTGCAATGTCTTACTCTTACTGTGGGCAGTGTGCCGGATATTCTAATTTTCGTTCTTGTACTCTTCTTTTCCTCGTATGTTCAACAATAGCGGAGTTTAAAATCGAAAAGCGTCCCGGGCACCTCCGTTGACGTAACCATCGTACTTTGCGATGATCTATAAAGTCTCATACTCTCGTTCATTTCTGTCAAAAACATGCAATTGCCAGTGGAATAATGCGTGCCACTTCAGAAATTTTACTATTCGTACCATCAATTTCATCATGTGCTCAATGCCTGCAGATTTAACATAAAGTGCTTCTTGATTTACAGTACGATGAATCCCGTCTGTTTATCGTTGTAATTTTTTGCTCTTTCACTGTCAACAAAATCTTTGAAGACCTCCTGCATAGTATTCGTTCTATACTGTTCTAGAGGAGCGATATTCGCTGAAGTGAGACAGACACTTTGCAATAACAACTGTTTATTACAAGAACTAAGCTAAGTACAACCTCCGAGAATAGTGTCTAACCAAATTTGAGAACAGGAATGTATCGAAGGCAGGGAAGATTAACGACGACACAGTTCTACGAGACTGGTAGCTCGAAGGCAGTCTACTGGTAACGAGACGATCCCACAAGGCGATGAGCAAGTGTGCAGTCTCGGCAAATACTACGAAGCCCTACCTCGGAGCAGCTGCTGGAAGCCCAGCGCCGGACGTGACTCAGGACGGGATCTTGGGAGGCTATCAACCCCTTAGTGCTGATACTCGTAGATATTGCTGTTTGTGTACCAAATTTGATTTGGGAGGAGATCCTGGACATATATAGACACAGGCTGCTTCATGTGTAAATATATATAGCAAAATTATCCACCGGTTTTTGTTACGTTTTCTACTGCAATTGATTGTATTATCGGATCTCTGTTTCAAGAAATTATGATGCAGTGGCCTTGCAAAATGGTGCCGTGTCCGACATACTTGGAATTTGGACGTAGGAAACACACCATATTCGCGATTTACCACATTTTGAAATATTTTTACGAACGAAATACTTACGTTTTTATCTTCTTTTTATTCTTTGCTTACCCACAGAAAAACCAAAGCAATGATTTCTCAGAATCATTATCCACGTCACAGCATTAGGCACATCTTACTAGAAGAACCATACTTACACTTTTGTGGTAGACGTACTTCGTTATTAAAAGTAACTTTTCCTCCTTTCATATGTGTCGAGTTGGGGGGAAACTTAAGAATGCGTCCGGAGCCACTTGATGGGGATATACACAACTGGCCGTTAGAATTGCTGCACCCAAGAGGAAATGCAGATGATACACTGGTATTCATTGGACAAATATATTATACTAGAACTGACATGTGATTACATTTTCACGCAATTTGTGTGCATAGATCCTGAGAAATCAGTACCCAGAACAACCACCTCTGGCCGTAATAACGGCCTTGATACGCCTGCGCATTGAATCAAACAGAGCTTGGATGGCGTGTACAGGCACAGCTAGCTGCCCATGCAGTATCAACACGATACCACAGTTCATCAAGAGTAGTGACTGGCGTATTGTGACGAGCCAGTTCCTCGGCCACCATTGACCAAACGTTTTCAGTTGGTGAGACATCTGCAGAAGGTGCTGGCCAGAGCAGTAGTCGAACATTTCCTGTATCCAGAAAGGCCCGTATAGGACCTGCAACATGCGGTCGCGCATTATCCTGCTGAAATGTAGGGCTTCGCAGGGATCGAATGAAGGGTAGAGCCACGGGTCGTACCACATCTGAAATGTAACGTCCGCTGTTCAAAGTGCCGTCAATGCGAACAACAGGTGACCGAGACGTGTAACGAATGGCACCCCATACCATCACGCCGGGTGACACGCCAGTATGACGATGACTAATACACGCTTGCAATGTGCGTCCACCGCAATGTCGCCAAACACGGATGCGACCATCATGATGCTGTAAACAGAAGCTGGATTCATCCGAAAAAATGACGTTTTGCCATTCTTACACCCAGGTTCGTCGTAGAAGACACCATCGCAGGCGCTCCTGTCTGTGATGCAGCGTCAAGCGTAACCGCAGCCATGATCTCCGAGCTGGTAGTCCATGCTGCTGCAAACGTCGTCGAACTGTTCGTGCAGATGGTTGTTGCCTTACAAACGTCCCCTTCTGTTGACTCGTGGATCTAGACGTGGCTGCACGATCCGTTACAGCCATGCGGATAAGATGCCTGTCATCTCGACTGCTAGTGATACGAGGCCGTTGGTATCCAGTACGGCGTTCCGTATTACCCTCCTGAACCCACCGATTCCATATTCTGCTAACAGTCATTGGATCTCGACCAACGCGAGCATCAATGTCGCGATACGATAAAGCGGAATCGCGATAGTCTACAATCCGACCTTTATCAAAGTGGGAAAAGTGGTGGTACGCATTTCTCCTCTTTACACGAGGCATCACAACAACGCTTCACCAGGCAACGCCGGTTAACTGCTGTTTTTTGTATGAGAAATCGGTTGGAAATTTTCCTCAAGTCAGCACGTTGTAGGTGTCGCCACCGGCCCCAATCTTCTGTGAATGCTCTTGAAAGCTAATCATTTGCATATCACAGCATCTTTTTCCTGTCGGTTAAATTTCGCGTCTGTAACACGTCATCTTCGTGGTGTAACAATTTTAATGGCCAGTAGTGTATATGAGAAACTTATATAGGGTATTGGCATGTAGGTAAGAAGTCCATCTGCTAATATAAATCATAAAAATTGTGATACAGTGCGCTGAAAATTATGTTTTAAGATAAATGCGCGGAATGTGGTACAGAAGTTGATAGTGGGTTGTGCTGGCTCATTAGATAAGACTGCGAAACAAATGAGAAAAACAGCGATGGATTAACGTCATCATGAAGTAATGTGTGTGAAAAAACCTGTCGGCATATTTAAACATAATTGTACAAAATGCCGTCGTATAAAACGGAATGTTCCGTAAAATTTAAACTGTATTCGTATGTTCCTGCCGAATCACCACCTCGGAAATTGGAACTCAATGAAAATCTATGTCGAAAGTGTCTGTACTAGTGAACCCTTGTGGCAACTCTTGGACAACTTTCAGCTCTACTTGCTGACATTTCGAGGAATGGCGTAAACATGGAGCAGCCGTTACTTTTTGTTCTCTCTTACTGCAGACAAGAGTAAGAGCTACTTGGTCACTTAGTCTCAGTGAAAACACAGCGTAAGAAGGTAGTGGTCCAAAAATTTTGTTACAGTTCTTTGCCATTCCTACACAGCGGTGTTTGTTGCGTCCTAAATACAGGGTTATTACAAATGATTGAAGCGATTTCACAGCTCTACAATAACTTTATTATTTGAGATATTTTCACAATGCTTTGCACACACATACAAAAACTCAAAAAGTTTTTTTAGGCATTCACAAATGTTCTATATGTGCCCCTTTAGTGATTCGGCAGACATCAAGCCGATAATCAAGTTACTCCCACACTCGGCGCAGCATGTCCCCATCAATGAGTTCGAAAGCATCGTTGATGCGAGCTCGCAGTTCTGGCACGTTTCTTGGTAGAGGAGGTTTAAACACTGAATCTTTCACATAATCCCACAAAAAGAAATCGCATGAGGTTAAGTCGGGAGAGCATGAAGGCCATGACATGAATTGCTGATCATGATCTCCACCACGACCGATCCATCGGTTTTCCAATCTCCTGTTTAAGAAATGCCGAACATCATGATGGAAGTGCGGTGGAGCACCATCCTGTTGAAAGATGAAGTCGGCGCTGTCGGTCTCCAGTTGTGGCATGAGCCAATTTTCCAGATGTCCAGATACACGTATCCTGTAACGTTTTTTTCGCAGAAGAAAAAGGGGCCGTAAACTTTAAACCGTGAGGCATCCAGAAGCTTTAAACTGCGCATACCATCGCCGAATGGAGTTAGCAGTTGGTGGATTTTTGTTGAACTTCGTCCTGAAGTGTCGTTGCACTGTTATGACTGACTGATGTGAGTGCATTTCAAGCACGACATACGCTTTCTCGGCTCCTGTCGCCATTTTGTCTCACTGCGCTCTCGAGCGCTCTGGCGGCAGAAACCTGAAGTGCGGCTTCAGCCGAACAAAACTTCATGAGTTTTTCTACGTATCTGTAGTGTGTCGTGACCATATGTCAATGAATGGAGCTACAGTGAATTTATGAAATCGCTTCAATAATTTGTAATAGCCCTGTAGAGGTAATAAGAGTCGTCCGTGACAAGCACTAAGTAATGTTACTTATAGTCAGGGGATGGTTCAAAGAGCAACGTGCATGTAGTCTACTAGTCCTCACATATCAAATGTGCTCTAGATGTGGGAAAAATTTAAATTAACAAAGATGAGTAGGGAAACCAATCCTGTGGTGTTATAATACAGTATCAGTGCTACTTGACATAGTCACATCTATGAAATATCAAGATATTACGTTCCAAAGCGACACGATATGGAAAGAGACGGGAGTTTGGTTGTAGTGAAGACGAATGGTGGACTTAAGTTTGTTAGGAGCTTCTAAGAGAGTTTAGTGCACGTGTAAAGGAGATGCATGGAGAATACTTCTGCGACTCATTGTTGAGTACTGCTCGAGTGTTAGGATGCCCTCTGGTTGGGCTTTAAAAAAAAGACATTGAAGCATTTCAGACGTGTGCTGCTAGATTTATTACCCGTAGGTTCAATCCACGCACGAGTATTATGGAAGCTCTCCGCGAACTCAAATGGAAATCCCTAGAGGGGAGAAGACGTTCTTTTCGCGAAACGCTATTGAGAAAGTTTAAAGAACGGGCATTTGCTACGGACTACAGAGCGATTCTACTACCACCGACATACATTTCGCGTTAGGACCGTGAAAAATCGGAACTCGCACGGAAGCATACAGACAGTCGTTTTCCCCACACTCCATTTGCAAGTGGAACAGGAAGGGGAATGACTAACAGTTGTACAAGTTATCCTCCGCCATGCACTATATGGTGGCTTGCGGAGTGCGTGTGTATGTAGATGCAGGTGTAGATATGCCCATCATCATTCCATAACAGCAATACCAGTTTCGATACACGCCGTATCTTGGGTGCGCTTTTGCATAACACTAAATCTTTCTCCAGCTTCTGCTTTTCACGCACACGACTGTGGAAGAAGCTACCCTGTAACCTGCATCCTCACCAAAATGCCTTAGGGGTATCCTGTATTATTGGCGTAGTTTATCTCTCAGGATATATAAGTTATTTTCTTTTTGTCCAAAAGGGAAGCAGTCTCTCTGTCAGACTGTAAACTATCCATGCGTCTCTCATCCATCCCAATTTCCGTTTCCTTCCTTCCAACTCATCTGCTAATTTTACCCTATCGTTTCTCGCTCTTCCTCTAACCAGTTATTAGAATCATTATTATAACATTAAACACAGCAAATCAGTTAATTATACTAGATTTCATAGTTGCCTCTTGTTGGACACTTCCAAATGTGGAGGCCTGGGTCATGTATCGGGAGATAATTGGTGCAAATCCCAGTAAAGTAGCTTCCTGTAGTTGGTAGATAGAATGTTAGCAATACCAGTGGTTTTCAAGTGCGCACTAAAACCTTCGAGTACAGCTCCCAGTGTGCCGAGAACCGTTACGACCGATTAAGTGGTTTACGACAGAGTCGCTTAGTTTGATTTCCAAGTCCTCTTATCTGGCAAATGTTTCAGGTTGGTTCTCGTCGATTTTGCTACCACCTGGGACGGCAATGTCAGTGATCCACAGTTTCTTTTTCTCCAGAGTTGTACTGACGCATATTTTTTCCAGCATTCGATCTGTCTGAAGCCGGACGTCCTACAGTAATTTGGCATGTTTGTTTTTGACAACTTTTTCTGGCTTGTGACGTTAGCATTTCCCTGCCACCGTCAGACGACATTTTTGGCATAAGTTTCAGTGGAAACTTCGTACTACATCATTTCGCCGTTGCTTGTCACCAGCCTGAGCAATATTTTTGCAAGAGGCCAAGATGACGTCCATCACCTCTTCGCGTGCTGGTGATTACACCGTCCTTCAGCACTTTCCTAAAATGCTCAAGACAGTAGCGTGTGAACAGGCGACCAGCTCCGCCGTTTCCAGTATGCTCGTTCCAAGGTGCCGGGTCATAACAACCTGCGCTTGCAGGGAGAGATCCCAGCGCTGGGATCGCCTTATTGAAATCATCTAGACGGTAACGTAGGTTAAGAGCACAGGTATTACATACTGCAGACAATCACCCTGGTGGATCTCGTTTGCGAGTAATTGACGAAAAAAATTTCGGAATTTTGCTTGACGCGTAATAGCGTTAGAAAGATGTGTTGTATAGACTAGGTGCTTGGTGTTATGTGTAGTGTAAGCCCTAGACAAGCAGGAAGTTGTGGGTTTGTATCTCGTTAGTTGCATTTTTTTAAATTTTTAAATCCTTATGCAACTGACGTTGATCATGATATTGAATTAAGTGATTTGAACATAATTTTTTATTTGCTCTTATTTTCTTTTCTATCATTCTTTTTCCGCTTGAAATCTTCGTTCATGTGCTTTTAGTTAATTTTATATATTAATTTCGAAATAATTTATTTTGTTTTTATCATCCTATTTCTTCTTCGAGAAGCCAGTCCTCATTTTGCTTGGATTTCATTTTACTTATAAACCCTTGTTTAGTTTAAATCTTCATCCCCGTTATTTTGTTCATAGTGCAATAGGAATTTAGACTACGTTCTAATTGTTTCTGTGACGATTACCATACATAGAAATTTCACCTCTTGTGACGAAAAAACCATTTTTCACAGTATTGCACACAGTCAGTATAAATGGATTATTTCGCCTTTTGCATTTTAACCAATAGATCGAAATTTTCAAGTAATTGATATATATGCACAAAAATTCAGAGCGGAAAAAGAATGATATAAAAAAATAATGAAACAAATTAAAGAGTTTATATCGTGATTATAAAATGATGTGACAAAGAAACAGAAATAAGAAATTACATGTAAAACAATTAATTGAATAAAAATGGTGATCAAAGTATTTTCGATAAAGACTTAAAAAATAAAAAAATATTTAAGGCACCTGGCGAGATTCGAACCCATACCTTCTACATCTGAAGCACTTATCCTGTCCATCACACCACGCAACCAGTGCATATCATTTAACTTTTTAATGCTGTTGAGCATCACGCAAAATTCAGAAATGGTTTTCGCTGATTACTTGAGAGCGAGCGCCCACCAAGGCGAATGGGTGCAGAGTGTGATATCTGAGATCTATACCTACAACATTGTGTATTTGTTTTCAGAAAGCCTATCCCACCAGTGGGTATCTCTCCTTCTTCGTCAATATCGGATAAATACACTATTAAGGAGGTGATTGAAAGGCTGTGGCTCATTAGTGCGTTATTTATTATTATTGTATTGCTGATGCACACTGATTAGTCAAAACATTATGACCACTGCCTATTGGGGAACGGAATGCCGGGGTATTTCGGGTGTGTGAGATGCTAATGAAAGTACAGTGGGACAATTTTTGAACTGCATCAAAACAAACGTAAATTTGTTAGTAACTACGGCGTGCACACAGTTTGTTCAACATATAAACGTCACTGTAGATTTTCGAATTTGGATTATGACATGTTCGATATGCCTGCCATCATTGGCGAGGATGTGGCGCAGACAAATAGCGAAATTCTGCATGACCCGCCGAAGTGTCGGAACATCGATGCAGTCGATGGCCCGCTGAACGGCTGTTTTCGGCTAAGCAATGGTTTTGAGGTTATTGCTGTACTCCTTATCTTTAATATATCCCCACAAAAAGTAATCGTATGTGTTAAGATCCGGAGAAATGGCGGACAATCGAGACCCTTGTCAGTGTGGGTACCCCAGAACCAGAATGCGGTCCCCAGAGTGCTCCTCCAGGACATCAAACACTCTCCGACAGAGTCGAGCTCCGTCTTGCATGAACCACATCTTGTCGAATGCAGGGTCACTTTGGAGAATGGGGATAAAATCATTTTCTAAAACTTTCACGTGCCGTTCGGTGGTCACTGAGCCATCAAGGAATATCGCACCGAGTATTCCGTGACTGGACATTGCACAGCACACAGTGGGTGAAGAGACTTATCGATCGCGAATTCGGATTCTCAGTCCTCCAAAATTTGCTTATTGACGAACCCATCCAAACGAAAGTGGGTTCGTCACTAAACCAAACCATACTAATTGCCATCATGTCGCGCGGCCAACCGCGCTGTTTGAACGTCCTGACGCAAACTGTAAGAAATTATGACGATTTTATTTCATATAGTTCACTAATTGTCACCATGTATATAACCGGGGAGGAGACGAATAGCCAATCAATCCAGCGATGATAAGGTCAGCTACAAGAAAACTTCTTGACTTAACCCGCCTTGACAAGGAGCAGATTGTTACGGGCCAGTGCCTGGGAACGAGCATCTGGTAGATGGTGAAGCTTTTCAGCGGTTCACGTGTTAGTGTCGTGACCATCTTCGGAAAACATTGGGTCAGTACAGGGCTGGATTCCAAGGAATCGGTGGGGGCTGAGACACAGAGCAAAATAATGAGAACATATGTATATGTCATTGTGGTTTGCTACAATCCACGAAGTCCAATTGTATTCCTACAGTTCCTTGAGACAATCAAGTTCGTCTCAGATAACAACTGAGAGGTGAGGCTAAGTAGTAGTAGTCGAAAGCAGAGAGTGAACTCCGCTATCCGAATGGGCTGGCATCAGTGTGCAATCTTTTTTTTGTCGGCTCGGCTAAGTGTGCAAAAGAGAGTGTGTGTTCGAGGCGGCTGCGGATTGGCAGGGGAGTCACATGAGCTACTGCCAACCTCTTGACGTTGCCTGCCTGGCGTGGTATCGATAGTGCGCGACACCACATAAAATGGTGGAACCACGAATGAGCGAGAAGGTGTCAGATGTCCACGCCTCGGCACATAACATGTAAATTAGAGGCTTGCCCGCCCTGTAAATCAGGGTGGATTCTGATCTCTGGCAGATCTGACAACAGAGTACGATGCTGGTGCAGACACAAGCGTTTCCGAACTCACCGTTCAGGCACACTGTGGAACATGCAGCTCCGCAGCAGACGACCCATACGTGTTCCTGTGTTGACCTAATGACATCGTCGCTTACTGTAGAAGTGGGCACGGGTGCATTGAGAGTAGATCACCTTCAAAAATGTTATATGATCCCATGAATCACGCTTCTTTTTGCGACAGGTTGATGCTCGTTTCCAGATACGGTTCAAATGGTTCAAATAGCTCTGAGCACTATGCGACTTAACTTCTGAGGTCATCAGTCGCCTAGAACTTAGAACTAATTAAACCTAACTAACCTAAGGACATCACACACATCCATGCCCGAGGCGGGATTCGAACCTGCGACCGTAGCGGTCACGCGGTTCCAGACTGAAGCGCCTTTAACCGCACGGCCACTCAGGCCGGCCTCCAGATACAGCGTGTCCCAAGTGAACGACTACCAGAAACATGCACTGTGCAATGGGTATGGTTCGGCAGGAGCAGTGTTAGCCTATGGGGGACGTGCACGTATCTTTCACGAGATCTTGGTAGTAATCTAAATCACTTATCACAGATGTGGAGTACACAAACATTTTGCCGAGTCCTTGCATCTCTTTATGTTTGATGTCTTTGCCAACGGCAATGGCTTCTTCCAGCACGATCAGGCCAGAATCGTGCTTTATTGATTTGAGAACCAAGATGTTGAATTGTCGTTACTGTTTTGACCAGCAAATTCGCCTGAGTGGAACCCTGTGGAAGACATATGGTGCGTTACCAGAGGCCAGGTTTGCGCTCGCAAACCATCGACCAGTAATTTATGGGAATCGCGTGATCTGAGTATTGACTTCTGGTGCCACATACCTCTGGAAACCTACGCAGGGCTGGTCGAATCGATGCCACGCCGAATCGCTACCATGTTGCGTTCCAAAGGTTGAGCAACAAGGCACGAACGCTGTGCTCATAATGTATCGTTCATCAGTGTATTGCGCCATTTTCATTTTACATTGACCGACTAAGTGTTCTATCGTCCTGGTAGTTTATTCTTCTGCACACCAGTCAGGCCGTGGTAAACGGAATTTATCAACACCGAAATATATCATTGTTTGTCCTGGTCTGTTTGCCACGAAACTACACGTCGCCTCCACAGCGTCTGGGGGCGACAACCGCTCTGATAGGCAGTGTCCAAGATGCTACTCTAGGCGGGTGTAAAATTAATGTGCGCAACGGAAAATAATGAACCCTAAAATGATGATTTGGCCCTGTCTGACAATCCTCCTGAAGCAGATCTTAGGATCTCTTAATACTCTTTAGCATATAAATTACAACCTAAACATAAATGAATGATTAAGGCAACTAATACTACTAAATGATAAACGTTGTTTCTTATTCTACATTTATTGTAGATTAAAAACAGTCCTTTACTACAAATGTCTATATTTCCTAACTAAAATTTCTGATCAATTGCCCAACTCTGCCCCTTTTATGGCCGCGCGATCTATCATAAATAACGCGAAATGACTGACATCATCTACGTATCAAACACTAGGAGATACTACTATCAAAGATGGTCTACGGTGGTGTGGAACCTCAGTGGAAAAAAAACTAACGTGATCACAGCTGTTTAGCTTTATAACCCAAATAAGCCGAAGCAATTAGCAATACCACCGTATGTACTGCGTCCGGTGCTTCGGAGTGATGGTTCTCGTACTCGTCTGCGACGATGGAAGAACTACAGCCACCAAAATACACTCTTTCGAACGCTAGGATGGCAGAAGGTGGTCCTCTGACTAATATACTCTAATACTGTCTTCTCCTATCTGTGTTCTACATACGAGAACCGCGAACCCCCAGTCACAAGGACGGAGTTCAAATAACGTCTCAACGTATAAGGAGAAGAAGTGCTCTCAAACACTGAACGCTACATACTCAACGACGACTTCCAACCGGGAGGCGAAGTCCAGAATCTTATAAGTTCGCAACAGTACCGTGCCTAACCGTTCTAACTATACACTCTCTTGAGAGCAAAGATAGCAAGTCCGTCTGTACCAACAAAGCTGATACTGAGCGACCGTCACACACAGGCGCTCGAAACGGAAGACTCATCCTCTCCACCGTTGGCTTCCCAGCAAGACTCGGCTCCCCTCCCTCGTAACTGCAGAAGGCGAATCATATTCTCGATACCCCGGGATATTCTCCTTCTCTACAGGTTCTTCCGAACGCCGACCAACCATATTTTAGTCTTTTGTCGTCCAGGACGGAAAGTTTGCGAGGGAACACCTATACTCGTACAATGGTACGCTTCTGAGTAAAAATCCTTGGAAATAACCCAGCCTGCGTGATTTACGAGGTGACGCTTCCTCGTTCCTCTCGGCTGCGTCCAAGATTTGCAGAGTTCGCTGTTATCCTTCTGGTCCGGCTACAATACCGGCCGGCCGCGACTCTTTGTGCTCCAGCGCTCTGGTGCCCCAACGTCCGTCTTGCTACTTTCTGTGTTTAAGCAGGACCAACACACCTGTGTGGGCCTTCCACCCAGGGCTTGAGTGCCGCCTGCCGTTTCATTTTTACTGGCTTTCCAACCTCTACTAATGTAGACAATCGTTCATTACGCCGTTTTGATAATAAAGACACTCCGTCACCTTTCATGCAAAAACGTTAACAATTATTTACACGGCTTACGTGACAATGTCAGTCTCTTTAAATATTCATACACTCCTAGAAATGGAAAAAAGAACACATTGACACCGGTGTGTCAGACCCACCATACTTGCTCCGGACACTGCGAGAGGGCTGTACAAGCAATGATCACACGCACGGCAGAGCGGACACACCAGGAACCGCGGTGTTGGCCGTCGAATGGCGCTAGCTGCGCAGCATTTGTGCACCGCCGCCGTCAGTGTCAGCCAGTTTGCCGTGGCATGCGGAGCTCCATCGCAGTCTTTAACACTGGTAGCATGCCGCGACAGCGTGGACGTGAACCGTATGTGCAGTTGACGGACTTTAAGCGAGGGAGTATAGTGGGCATGCGGGAGGCCGGGTGGACGTACCGCAGAATTGCTCAACACGTGGGGCGTGAGGTCTCCACAGTACATCGATGTTGTCGCCAGTGGTCGGCGGAAGGTGCACGTGCCCGTCGACCTGGGACCGGACCGCAGCGACGCACGGATGCACGCCAAGACCGTAGGATCCTACGCAGTGCCGTAGGGGACCGCACCCCCACTTCCCAGCAAATTAGGGACACTGTTGCTCCTGGGGTATCGGCGAGGACCATTCGCAACGGTCTCCATGAAACTGGGCTACGGTCCCGCACACCGTTAGGCCGTCTTCCGCTCACGCCCCAACATCGTGCAGCCCGCCTCCAGTGGTGTCGTGACAGGCGTGAATGGAGGGACGAATGGAGACGTGTCGTCTTCAGCGATGAGAGTCGCTTCTGCCTTGGTGCCAATGATGGTCGTATGCGTGTTTGGCGCCGTGCAGGTGAGCGCCACAATCAGGACTGCATACGACCGAGGCACACAGGGCCAACACCCGGCATCATGGTGTGGGGAGCGATCTCCTACACTGGCCGTACACCACTGGTGATCGTCGAGGGGACACTGAATAGTGCGCGGTACATCCAAACCGTCATCGAACCCATCGTTCTACCATTCCTAGACCGGCAAGGGAACTTGCTGTTCCAACAGGACAATGCACGTCCGCATGTATCCCGTGCCACCCAACGTGCTCTAGAAGGTGTAAGTCAACTACCCTGGCCAGCAAGATCTCCGGATCTGTCCCCCATTGAGCATGTTTGGGGCTGGATGAAGCGTCATCTCACGCGGTCTGCACGTCCAGCACGAACGCTTGTCCAACTGAGGCGCCAGGTGGAAATGGCATGGCAAGCCGTTCCACAGGACTACATCCAGCATCTCTACGATCGTCTCCATGGGAGAATAGCAGCCTGCATTGCTGCGAAAGGTGGATATACACTGTACTAGTGCCGACATTGTGCATGCTCTGTTGCCTGTGTCTATGTGCCTGTGGTTCTGTCAGTGTGATCATGTGATGTATCTGACCCCAGGAATGTGTCAATAAAGTTTCCCCTTCCTGGGACAATGAATTCACGGTGTTCTTATTTCAATTTCCAGGAGTGTATATACGATGTACAACCTATCAAATGATACCTAATTGTGGTTGCAGATCACGACAAAGTATGTAGATGAGTGGTTGTAAGGTGGGAAATTATAACCGCCTTACAAGCGTGCCTGTCCCAGCAGAAAGCGCTGTCGGCAGGACACTGTTTTGTTACGCCGTATCACGTGCCCTCGTAGCGGCACTCGGATATCCATCAGCTCCCGACTATTTAGGCCACCGCCGGATCGTGCTAAATCAGTTATGCGCTACACCAGTCGGCAGCACCAACAGTTCCCTCTGGCCGCATCAGTGGTTCAGTTCTAGCGCTATTGGCAGTTTCGTCTTAGCGTTCCACGCCGTGAGACAAGGCCCAGTTCGTCCCGGTCTGCACCAGCAGCACGTGAGCCGTCACACGCCGCCAGCAAGAGCCGAGTAACGTCCCAGGTCTTCACGCCGCCGTGTACCACGATTCTAGTAATGGCATTGGTGGCCGGCCGCCGCCCCACAAGTTCTTTAACGCCACTACGGCGACTTGCGAGTGAATGAGGATGAAATGATGATGAAAGACGCACAACACCGAGTCATCTAGAGGCAGAGAAAATCCCTGACCCCGCCGGGAATGGGACCCGGGACCCCGTGCGCGGGAAGCGAGAACGTTACCGCTAGACCACGAGCCGCGGACACAAGTCTAGTGTTCGTTGTGAAGTAACGTCACAGACACCGTTATAGGAGAGACATTGATGTAGTATGTAGTTATGTGGATTTTCATCCAAGAACAGTATAAGCGAGTTTTCGTTTTGTTAGTAAAGTCGTTATCTTAATAGTGCCTCCGATAATTCCTCAGTACGATGATACGTGACCAACAAGGGAAACTCCCCATTGTACTCCCCTCAGATTTAGGGGTAAGGGAGCCCAGTGGAGTTCCCGTCAAAAACTGAACACAAATCAAGCATAAGAACAGGAAGAAGGTGTACTGGACTTAAAAAGTGGCGTCGTGGTTAAGTGGTTGCTGGGTTAGGCTGGCAAGCGGGCAGTCGTGTTCAAACCTCCACCACGCCAATTTTTTTTTCCCCTGTTTGCTTCATTCAAATTTGAGTCCGTGTCGTGATGTAACGCACGTTGGCAACAGCGAGGTGTAAGATAGGGACCTACAAAGACAGTTGATTCTACACAACTACTCTATTGTATTGTATTTTAACCGGGGACCTAGAAACGACGGAGAGGCTCCGTCCCCGCCGCAGCCGCAGTGGTCCACAACCCCACGACGACTACCGCAGTCCACTTAGCCCCTCCGCCGCCACACACCGAACCCAGGTTTACTGTACGGTTCGGCCCCCGGTGGGCGCCCCAGGGAACGTCTCACACCAGACGAGTGTAGCCCCTATGTTTGCGTGATAGAGTAATGGTGGTGTACGCGTACGTGGAGAACTTGTTTGCGCAGCAATCACCGACGTAGTGTAACTGAGCCGGAATAAGGGGAACCAGCCCGCATTCGCCGAGGCAGATGGAAAACCGCCTAAAAACATCCACAGACTGGCCTCGACACAAATCCCCCGGGCGGATTCGTGCCGGGGACCAGGCGCTCCTTCCCTCCCGGAAAGTCGTGCGACAGACCGCACGGCCAACCGGGCGAGCACTACTCAATCAGCAGCCGAACGGAAGCGGCTTTCGAATGGGAACCGCAAACGTTTCACAAACATGGGACAACTCAACATGTCTACCGAATCCTCCACCGGAAAACGCACCTGGTATATCATACACGGAATTAGTGACAGCACATGTATCGTATGATAGGAATCTCTTACCGACGCACGTAATTTATACGAATGGTAAGCAAGTGAGATATGCCTTCTTCCCTGATATAGGTGTACGTATGAATGGGAAAGTGATCAATCCCAAGGAAATGATGAGAACATAATAGTTAATCACATAAGCAGCATCAAATGAACATGGCAGGTTCAAAACCACACAGTTTCTCTGTGCTCTGTCAAAACATATGTTTTCAACGTTTTTCAAGCTGCGTTCCATTTTGAAAGTCTTGACTCTTGAATTCCATTGTTGTAACATAGTTCAAACCCGTTTATTTGTTGTTTTCATTTCTGTGGAACGTCTATGTGGTATCTCGCCCACTCTCACTATTCATCACATTTAATTGCGACGGTAACGAATTCTTACCACATGACTCATATCCTATAACCAATGTATAGCATAATTGCCAGGACTAAAGAAAGAGAACAAAAATTTCAATGACCGGACGGACAGTTTATAATCTTGTGAAAAAATAAATAAATGGCATGATGTCGCCGGCCGAAGTAGCCGTGCAGTTCTAGGCTCCGCAGTCTGGAACCGCGAGCCCGCTACGGTCGCAGGTTCGAATCCTGCCTCGGTCATGGATGTGTGTGATGTCCTTAGGCTAGTTAGGTTTAAGTAGTTCTAAATTCTAGGGGAGTAATTACCTCAGAAGTTGAGTCCCATAGTGCTCAGAGCCATTTTTTGGCATGATCTCGTTTTGAACACGGCTCACCCGCTGGGTAGTGCAACACCATGACCACTTACCCACGACGCCGTTACTGTTTCGCGCTGATCTTTAATGCACTTCCTGTTCTTGGACCGCTCACTATTTCTATTTTGCTTTTTTTTTCACAGTTGTGTTGAGTTTTTGACGTTCTACCCTCTGAGCCATCTTACCACTAAATCTCAGAAGTTGCGATGGGGAGTTTCTCTTGTAAGCAAGTGGAGTACTTGAGGGATGGATATTCATTTTCCCACTGCATGTGCTGACGCTAAATGTACCGGACTCCCTACCTACCAACTATTGATCTGGGATGCCTGTGGAGGCGCTTGTAATTAATACTTCGCCGGATTTAAAAATTCACTCCGTAGTAGGATTTGCAGCAGGGCGCGGCCAGGGCGGCGTGCCCGGCAATACAATGCACCGGCTCAGGCTGACGCACCGCTAATTAATGCCAGCCCCGTTAAAACGCGCCGCCCTAAATCACGGCGCGCAAATTGCCCGCAAAATGAGCGGCCCGACGCCCCAAATTGCGCCACAGTTTCGCACCTTGACGCCCAAGACTCGCACCGGGGCCTTCATCTCCTGTCAACCTGTGCTACCACATCGTGGAGGTAGCACGATGCGTTAGATACCGTTACATCTCGCTTAACACTGAAGTGCAGAGCATTGCGAGATCCGCAGGAAGGTCGAATCTTCACGTTGGCCAGATAGTAGAAATATCTAATAAAGTGACAGCTTTCTTAGCTGAGCTGTCAGTGCGTCTAACTGCCACGCAGCAGGCCCGGGTTCGATTTCCTGCCGGGTCGGAGATTTTCACCGTTCTGAGATTGGATGTTGTCACCGTCATCAAGTGGTTCAAATGGCTCTGAGCACTATGGGACTTAACTTCTGAGGTCACCAGTCCCCTAGAACGTAGAACTACTTAAACCTAACTAACCTAAGGACATCACACATCCATGCCCGAGGCAGGATTCGAACCTGCGACCGTAGCAGTCCTGCGGTTCCGGACTGAAGCGCCTAGAACCGCACGGCCACCGCGGCCGGCTGTCACCGTCATCATCATCATCATTGACACGCAAATCGCCCATGTGACGTCAACTGAGAAGACTCGGAAGTTGGCACTTCCCAGCTGGGACTCCCGGCCATCAGTGCCATATGATCATTTCATTTCACATTCAAAAGCGCACAACAGGATCTTTGTCGCCAACATACACTACTGTTTGGAAAAAGTGAAATACCAAGACCAAGAGATGTGATCACAATGAAATTTATTCCATTAATTAGGGACATGACATTACACAAATGATTACCATTATAGACTTGTACATGTGCTGTGACTATGGAAATTCATCCCTGAGTAGCACCACCATGTGCTGCAGTCAGAACCGTTAGACGTCGTGGCATGGAAGAAAGAGTGCGTGAATATGCTGCTGGGGAATGCTCTTCCACACAGTTAGTAGGCGCGTCCACAATCCATCAACTGTGGCTGCAGGATGGCCTGAACGCACAAATTGCCCACCGAACATATCCGAGACATGTTCGATGGCCAACATGTCAAGTGAACGGGCAGGCCATGGAAGCAGTGGTCCCCGTCATTCTTCGAAGAAGTCTTGTACATTCGTCGCCACATGCGGCCGGGCGTTGTCCTGCTGAAATATGGCATGTGGAGCAGCCTGCAGGGGGGCAGCGCCTTGGGTTCTAAAACCTCCCTGGTTTAGCGGTAGCTGTTCAGATTGTCCTCAAGACACACGAGGCGAGATCACGTGTTATACCGCCTCAAGCCATGACACTTGGCGTTTGTGCGCTATTACGTTCAACAATGCAGTCTGCTCGGTTGCTTTCACTATGCCGGCGTCGATCGCGTATGCGGCCATCACTGTAGGACAAGCTGAATCTGGACTCCTCTGGAAACGTCACATTTTGCCACACAGCGCGGCAGTATCGGCGTTCAGGCACACATTGCTCAGTGGGGTTTTGCTCAGTGGAAGCCGACGCAATGACATACGTACCACCAGTCCTGCCCGCAGAAGATGGCGTGGAGCTGTCCGCACCCGTTGCAGTGCTCCAACGTCGCGCCAGCACTGTGGACAAGCTGTTTTGTCTGTTGCGGACAAGATGGTGGTCATCTCGCGCTGTGGTCGCGTTGTACCCTGCTGGCGCTATGTATGGCCCTGTTCTCTTCACTGGTTCCACATACGCCTCACTGTTGAAGCAGCGTGCCTTGTACGAGCCGCTGTGTCACGGAAAGACAGACCCGCCTCCGGAGATAAATCTCATTCTGTCCCGTTCTAACATACTCATGTGCTGATATTGTGATGTCGGCGAGACATAGTTGCACTTGGTTACACGTTTTCACTTCGTATGACTGAACGCTGCGTAACACTGACTTGTCCGGTCACACAAAAGAGGGCGTTCTTTGGACTACGTGCATGCCACTTCTCTGCCATTTAAATCATTTACTTTTGTTCCGCTGTTCTACACGTCCTCTAACCGTGGCGTGTTTCAGACCATTGCTTCTGAGTGTTTCTCTTTTTACAAACAGTAGTGTACATTGATTCCAAAATTCACGTGTCTGTGCCGTGTTGAGATTGCCCATAGGGATTCTCCAGAGTTTGAATGTCATTGTATCGCTAGTACAGACAGAGCCCTTTCAAAAGTAAAACGAGGTGAACAGAAACAATAGGGCGAATATAAACGAAACAGTCAACAAATTTCTGTGCCATCATTCGGAAGACAATTGGGAATATCATTGAAAGACTTGTTTACCTAACAGTAAACATCGGATCTGCTGAATTTGCTTACTTCGAACTTTATTTGTGTGTACCAATCTAAATGGCGTTTTTTAATAATTAGACGCGTTGTAAGCTAATTTCCAATTTTGTTTCATTAACTAAAAGTTCAGTTTTGAAGTGTACTTTAATCTGATTAGTGTTTCGGCTAATATCAAGTGTAGGGTTGAGTTTTCGGAATTTGTGGGGTGAATAGAAACAGTAATCGTCAGTGTTTCTTCAGAAAAGGGCCAAAAATTTGACGTAATACAAGAATCACCTGGCACTGTTCTCAATCCATGATATTGTGCTGTGACTAAAATATATGGAAAAAGCAAGCACTCATTTTGACAGAATGCATATAAAACTTTTAATTTAAAGGTTGTGTTGACGTTTCTATGACAAATACGTTTATTGTAACAATTGAAGAGTTATTTTTTTTAGTCGAGGAGATGTTCGAAAACTCTACGCTAGTTCTTGGGCTACGACTTGGAGATTCAGAGATATTTTTAGACATGGTGTTAGTAACTTAATGTCACAAATCAATTACATCGATTTAATGTTGCAATAAAATAAATATTGATATAACTGTTTTATTTAGAAAACAGAGTAACAAACCACAGTTCGTGTAGTATTTTTAATTTTTGTATTGAACAAAACATTCTTTGGACCAGATCAATTTTCGTATTCTCTTTGATCCAGAACAGACTTTGACAGACCCCTATTCAAGTCAGAAACAAATAAATTGAAAAATTAATAAGGTTTACACTGCTGTTTCTATTCACACCTATCTGTAGGGTGAATAGAAACAGCAAGTTGTTGTCATTTATATGTTATAAAAACGTGAACTACGTCCCAAATCTAACAATAACTTTAAAGTTAGGCATAAGACATATAATCACAACTAATTTTGACTTTCGTACTTATTTTTAAAATAATCAGGTTTTTTCTTTTGAAGTTAAAAATTGTTCCTATTCACCTCATCTTTGGGTATCGTGAATTTTATAAATGTATTTCATAGTCATCCTAATAATTTGCGTTCCATGTCAAGAATAAACTCACCACAAAGCTTTGAATAGTTAGTTTGTTTGCGACAAGTGTCAAAGCTCCTACGTCGCTTTTTTATACTACAGCAAAAGAAGATACCCACCTCTATTTTTGAGATTCGTACTGCATTTTAGGGTATTATCAATTCTCTGTTGTAATAAATTGTGCTACTATGGCATCGCGAAATGGTTTTCTAGTACACCAGTGAAAGGGTTCCGAAAAACTGCTAACAGAAAGAAATTTGATGCAGCAAATTATCGATTTATAAAACATAGACATGTTTTTCAGGATGAAATAATTGCGTTATTTTTCTTTCTACTTTTATATCTGTAATCTTCGTTCACCCTTAGGGAAACTGAAATGTTAAAAACGGCACATGCTCATACTCTGCCTCACGCTATGTGCCTTCATTACACTGTGTCTAGAAATTAACACACAAAACGTCTCTTACTAGTACTGTAATTATAACTAGGTTTATCGTGCTAGTAACCAATGAAAGGTAACTATTCTTCTTTTGACTAAGTTCGATTTGCAGCCGTAGTAGCAACACTTCAGTACCATTGTTTTTACTAATAAAGAAATGTATCAAAAAATGGTTCAAATGGCTCTGAGCACTATGGGACTTAACATCTATGGTCATCAGTCCCCTAGAACTTAAAACTTCTTAAACCTAACTAACCTAAGGACATCACACAACACCCACTCATCACGAGGCAGAGAAAATCCCTGACCCCGCCGGGAATCGAACCCGGGAACGGGAAGCGAGAACGCTACCGCACGACCACGAGCTGCGGACGAAATGTATCACTACAGGGGAATACATATAAAAACTTTCGGTCTCAGAGAAAATGTAAACAACACCGCCGTAACTACGTCACATGACAATTTCTGTTTGATTTTGGCACCACACGCCGTACGTTGTACTGAATCCTTAGAGCCTAGACATTACTACTGTGTCAGTATCCAGACAGCATCCTCTTCGTGCCTTGCTATTTGCTTCGAATTTTTTAAATTTATTTTTAATACCACATATTATAAAATCATTATTTAAACCCTGTTACTTTAAAAAATGCTTTCACTTTTGTACATCACAAACGATATCACTAGTACTTTGTAAAATACCTGTTCAATTTCATTCCTAGTTTAAGAGGTGTGTAAATAGTCCCGTAGATGTACTTAGCATAAGAGATGTGTAAATAGTCCCTTAGATCTACTAAGACATGTACAGCTTGTCATCCATATCACTCGCTTCGTTGTAAGAAATTAGAGCGTTTGTGAATTTTAGTGCAGAATGTAAATATATATTATTATTGGAGGTCGCATGCCTTGAAACTACCTACACAGTATTTGGTAGTGAGATTTAAATCAATCTACAGAGTTTTATAATGTACAGTAATTACATTGTCACTAGTTGCGAAGAGCTGTACTATGTACGTTACTAGCATTGTAATTGCAACCAACGTATTATTTAGAGATTTTGATCTCCTAGTTATTGTTCACTACCTGTCATTTCTAAAAAATAAAAAAAGTATCTTTGCCTACTTGTGACAGTGTTTTGTAATAATTAATGTGATACGCTCCACTGTCTCACATATCGGGTGATTCAGCTGTCCCTACCGATGTCGTTTTATGCAACCCGCGATGTTACATCTAGCCTTCAGAAACCAGGCGCGAGATTTTCATATTCTCTCGCTCGCTACTATTAGTCCTATAGAAAAAAGAACAAGACCTATTTCGTAAGAAATTTAATGTAGTTCATTTTTTTACTGGCATAGTTTTGGCTGAAGGTGACGATTTTCGAATTATTCAAGAAAAATGTACGAAAGTGACCAAACGCAAGTCCATCCCCACTCTCATCCCTCGACAGCCAAGATATCTACTATGTTGTTCGTCCTACCACTGTACAAAAATTTCCGACTACACGAACTGTTCACGATATTCGACGTATTTTGGTCTCGGTTGATCGCGCTATTCCGCCACCAGCATAGTCGGCTGTTCCGTTAACATTATCAGTGTAAACGTACCAGTGAATGTAATGAAATACTGATGAAGGTAACGAAATAAAAACAACTTTTGTAAACGTTACGCCAAAACTAATTACGTTCACAGTTCGATCCAAACGTAATACAGCGATGTAGTTGTTCATTTTTTGCTGTTAAAATTCACAACATTGTTAGATAAAATTTACACGAACATCAGTTTAACAATTTGTAACTGCTCGACTTAGCCAGCGGCGTAAGAAGGCCAGACAGTGATGGCTAAAAAAAATAATTCGTGTAGTCTCAAATTTTTGTACACTAGTAGGGGACAATGCTATAAACAACATATTAGCAATTCTGACCGTTGGGGGCTGAGTTTGGGAGTGGGGGTGCGTTTGAATGTCACATTTGTAGATTTTTCTTTAATAACTCGATAACTACAGCCTCAAACGAAAGTGTATCTTAGTTCTAAATTTAAGTTCATTAAATTTCCTGCATGCAACGGCCTGGCGCAGTGGATACACCGGTTCCCGTGAGATCACCGAAGCGCTGTCGGGCGTGGCCGGCACTTGGATGGGTGACCATTCAGACCGCCATGCGCTGTTGCCATTTTTCGCGGTGCACTTAGCCTCGTGATGCCAATTGAGGAGCTATTCGACCGAATAGTAGCGGCTCCGGTCAAAGAAAACCATCATAACGACCGGGAGAGTGGTGTGCTGACCACATGCCCCTCCAGTCCGCATCCTCAACTGAGGATGACACGGCGGTCGGATGGTCCCGATGGGCCACTTGTGGCCTGAAGACGGAGTGCTAAATTTCCTACAAAAAGACGTTGTTTATTTTTTCTATAGTACAAAAAGTTTGCGAGTAGCGAGACATAATATGGAATTTTCGCATGTGGTTACTGAAGGCCAGATATAACATTGCGGGTTGCATAAAACGACATTGGTAGGAGCTGCTGAATCATCCTGCATAACTATAAACGTATGACGAAGGATATACTTTCGAATTGTGCTCTTATATCGATAGTTCCATAACATCTGCCGACTGTTTGCTCTTTGACAAAAGGGTTCTAAATTTTGTACACGTGTCAAGAGCGGAAAACAGCTTAGAAATCACAGTTCATTGCTCAGTTACATAGCACTGCAGAAAAAAACGTAAAGAAAAGAACACTTACTTAAACAGATGGTATTACTTTCTGGCTTTAGAGGAAAGAGATATTACAGTGCTGGTATAAACATGGCATACGCCTGATATGCTGGAAACCAGCGCACTGCAGTGGTACAGCGGCGTAGAGTAGTGGACTATTAACAGGGAGGCATCGTATTTGTCTGGCGCCTGCTCGTAAAGTCTTCTACGGAGAATGGTCTGCAGCTTAACTGCTCGTCTGCGGTTAAGTTACCAGCGGAAATTTACGCGCTTGTGCACCCTGTTTATCTCCTCGTGCGGAATATGAGATAATAAAACACGAACAGCTACACGCAAGAGCCTTAGTGTATTGCTTTCTAGGGTGTAACGTTAAGGCGGTGTCAATACTTTCCTCTGGTAGTGGGTTAATCTCACGTGTCTTTTGTTACACTAAGGTTGAAGTCGAACTCTACGGAAAAAATCTCAGAGCTCGTCTAGTGATATTTTTTGAACATTTTTATGTAAGAGGTCTCTTTTCATGTAGCTCGTTTCAGAGAATTGGCACGGCACTTTGATTTCTTACCTCCATTTATCTTTATTTCTGTATTGCGCTGAAAATATTTACACAACAGTGCAAAAGTCTTGTTTGAAAACAAAGTTGCTCCATTCATTCGTTACTTGCTGTTAACATTTTATTGTTCGTCTTCTACGTCTGCACGACTACTCTGCGGTTCACACTTAAGTGCCTAACAGAGGGTTTATGGTATCACCGTCAGACTGTTTCCCTTCTGGTCCATTCTCTAACAGCGCGTCGGTGAAATGAACACTTAAATCTTTCTCTACAAGTTCTGATTTCTCTTATTTTAAAACGACGATCATCCTTCAATATGATCGTTAATAAAATATTTTCACATTCAGAGGAGAAAGTTGACGATCGAAATTTCGTGGAAAAATCTCTCGGCAGCGAGAAATCCATTTCATGTAATGATTGCCACCAGAACTCATGATCACATGCATGACGCTCTCAGCGTCGTTCGCAGTAATACAAACGAGCTCTTCTTGCTGAAGTTTACATTACGTACTGCTTGGATCTGTCTCAGGTTTTTTTTCCCGGCTGTATTAATTGTGCGTTAACTGTCACACACATCTGTATGGATACATTTACTGGTGAAGAATTTGTCGATATCCATCTCCTGTATGAGTTCACTGACAGCAGTGGAAAAGCGTCACATCGAATCTATGCTGAACTCTTTCCGAAGCGAGGCAACCACGTCACAGTACTCTTGCATTTACCTGAACGTTGTTCCATTACTCTCTCTTTTATGTTTTACGTTTTGGTGATGCACAGTACAGGCTTTTTCACCATTATGGACGTATTTTCATGGAAACAAAGATAATTGTGGTAACTGTGGTGTCACCGCCAGACACCACACTTGCTAGGCGGTAGCCTTTAAATCGGCCGCGGTCCATTAGTATACGTCGGACCCGCGTGTCGCCACTGTCAAGTGATTGCAGACCGAGCGCCGCCACACGGCAGGTCTAGAGAGACTTCCTAGCACTCGCCCCAGTTGTACAGCCGACTTTGCTAGCGATGGTTCACTGACAAATTACGCTCTCATTTGCCGGGACGATAGTTAGCATAGCCTTCAGCTACGTCATGTGCTACGACCTAGCAAGGCGCCATTATCATTTGCTATTTATCTTGTGATGCATGTACCGTCAGACTGACGTTCACCAATTATGGATTAAAGTTAAGTATTCCAGAAGATACGTACCTTTTTTGCTAGTATAATTACTTTACCTGTTCCAGACCTCACGCCAGCCTGCGTGAGTTTAAACGCGTGCCTTTCGGCTTCCTCCTAGTGGCTTGGCTGTCTTGCCAAGTCACAACAGTAACCATCCGAATAAATCGTAATTACAGTTTCACTCTGTAACGAGCTACTGGAGACCACGAGTCTCATACTCAGAAAATATCGCTGAACTACCTACTAAATTTAGTTGGTGGAGTTGAAGCACTGAATTAGTACGATGTGACGGAAGTATATGTGTTTCAGTTATCTTTTACATTACAGGTGAGTCAACAAGTCGTAAATCGAAGGCTGAACAAGAGGTTGGGATGGAAGTGAAAACTAATAAAGAGTACATTGAGAGTAATACAGCTTCTTCCAGACTCGTAGAGTAGAAGACGAGGTATCGAGGCGTCTCCAGATAGAATATCGTCTCCAAACTCAGAGCTTCCTGCTACGATGCAGTAAAAGAGACTGCAACATTGTGCTGTGCCACTTACAGTACACAGTCCAATGCCACTTACAGTGCAGCACTTCCTATGTGCACATCTCTATATATAAAAGGCACTGTCGTGACTGACTGAACGACTGACTGACTAATCATCGCCCAGCCGAATCCACTGAGGACAGAAACTTGAAATTTCGGTAGAAGGAATTTTCCGAAATTCCAACCCTAAGAGGGGTGAAATAGGGGATGAAGGTTTTTTTTTTTAAAAAAAAAAGGCCACTTTTAAGGCAATTTTGAAGATAAACCTACGAACGTAGGTATTTGGTTTCTCGGTCACAAATAAAGAAATGCGTGTTCCAACATTTTTGTAAATTTAACCCTACGGAGATGAAATAGTAGATGAAAGCGTTTTTTGAAAATATATCATTATTAAAGAACTACTGAAGTATTTTTGAAGCCTACATCTATAAACATACTTCTTACTTCACGGTTACGAATAAAGAAATACGTGTTTTAGTGTTTTTCGAAACTGAACCCCTAAGTGAGTGAAAGAGGGGATGAGATTTTTATGAATATATTTTATTATAATGCCACTTTTAAAGGTAAATCTATGAAAATTTAAATTTGGCTTCTCAGTTAGAAATAATAAAAATATTTGTTTCACTGTTTTTTTGAAATTCGACCCCTATGAGGGTGAAACGGAGAATGAGAGATTTTGTGGAAACATTTCAATGTGCAAGCATTTTTGAAGCTAAATGTATAAAAATTTGTATTTGGCTTCTGTGTTAGAAGTAAAACGTACGCATGTCACTATTTTTGGAAATTCAACCCCTAAAGGGGTGAAACGGTTTAATAAAATATTTCATTGCGAAAGCATTTTTAACGCTATATCTTTGAAAATTGGTGTTTGGATTCTCGGTCAGAGATGAAATAATATGTGTTTCACTGTTTTTGGAAATTCAGCTCCTAAGGAGATGAAATAGGGTTAGACTGATTCACTGATTCATCATCGCCCGGTACAAACGGCTAAGGATAGAAACTTGAAGTTTGGAGAGGGTGTGGCTCCTATAGTGCAGGAATCGTTTAAGAATGGATTGTCCAGAAATTCCACTCCTAAGGCTTTGTGAAAGTATGTCGCTATCAAGGGAATTTTGAAGCTAGAGCTATGAAAACTGGTATTTCTTTTCTCAGCCAGAAAATAAAAAAGACGTGTTTCAGCGTTTTTGGGAATTCAGCCGCTAAGGGGATAAAATAGTGGGTGAAAACTTTTAAGAAAATAAATATTACTAAGAAACTACTAAAGGATTTTTAAGGCTATATCTGTGACAATTGGCATTTGACTTCTCGGTTATAAATGGAAAAAAAAACCAAGGGAGTGCAACAGGAGATGAAAACTTTTAAGAAAATATTTCGTAACTGTAAAAAAATGTTGAAGCTAAATTTATAAAAATTGGTATTTCACTTCTCGGTAAGATATAAGGAAATATTTGTTAGGAAATGAAAATTCCTATGGAAGTAACTCCACAAGAACGCAAAATGTGTGATTAACAAAAGCTTTGGACTCCGGCTACCAGAATCGCTTTTCGGTTAGAAGTACATTCGGAAAAGACCGTGCTCATATGGACTTAATTAGCGTGGAAGGCTGAGAAGGTGTTGCAATTTGTGAACAGCAAAAAAATTCGATTACATAAAAACAAAAAAATTCTCTGCAGGTCATGCAGTCTACGCGAGCGAAACAGCGGGCGCTAAGACAATATTGAATAAAAGATCGCTCTGCAATTGGTTTACAGTATAGCATCCATTACTGTCGATGACCGGAAGAGAGTCTCAGAGATTTTGTCGGTATTCTAATAAGCGTTTGAACTGACATATGCTGTGTATTTTTAATATATATAACACGTAAATATATACATATCATATAACAGGCAGAGGTCGTTAACAAAGATCGCGAAAAGTTCTTGACCGCTTTACTCCAAATATTTACACGATAATCTAATGAAATTCGTACTTGGATACGTGATATATTTTTTCAAAAAACCCTTTGCAGGTTTTCTGTTAAAAGCGACTGTGAGAAAGAAACTGCAGTGCTGTGTTGTGCTGTGCTGTGAAAATGTGCTGTTTCGCAAACTTTTTCACAGCCAGCTTTTACTACAATAGCAGGGCATGTAATCCATGGTTTCTCTCAAACATTATCTTAATGTTTTATAAATTTTAAACAAAAATTGTATGTTGTCTTGTTTGCTCCCTCGTAGTTGGTTTTAACAGAAAATAGGATGGAAGTTTTCAAGGTTTATTTGCCAGTGATTAGAATACTACTACACAATCTGTGTCGTTCGAAACGCTGTATTCCTACCCATTCGCAGATTAAAACTATGCAAAATACTATCACTGAAGCTACTATCCTCTAAGATCCAACAGCTAGAGAGGTCTCTCTCATGACCCTTATACCAATGATACCAACTATTTTCCCATTCATTATATGCTTATGTGCAACAAGGTTTCGTTTGCAGTAACAATAAGGGTCAGAGAGAGAGAGAGAGTGGAAGAGGAGATGGACAGGTGGTGTGGGAGAGGGCAAGCTGGGACGGAGGAAATGAACAGAGAGAAAGGGAGGGGAGAATCGGGAGTGATGGAGGGGAGGAGGTTAGGGACAGATAGAGGCAGGGGACGAGGAGATGGACAGAGAGAGAGGGAGAAGGAGATTAGGACGTATATCGAATTCCCATACATATTTATCAACTGCGAAGCACTGCTGGGTTAGCTAGTCGTATATACACTGAAGAGCCAAAGAAACTGGCCCCCGCGAGAACTCAGAAGTGCCGCAACACGACGTGGCATGGACCCGACTAGTGTCTGAGGTAGTGCCAGAGGGAACTGACACCATGAATCCTGCGGGCTGTCCAGAAATACGTAAGAGTATCAGAGGGTGGAGATCTCCCCTGAACAGCATGTTGCAAGGCATCCCTGATATGCTCAGTAATGCTCATGTCTCAGGGGTTTGGTGGCCAGCGGAAGTTTTTAAACTCAGAAGAATGTTC
This sequence comes from Schistocerca americana, assembly GCF_021461395.2. NCBI lineage: Eukaryota > Metazoa > Arthropoda > Insecta > Orthoptera > Acrididae > Schistocerca > Schistocerca americana. The sequence continues at coordinate 628,858,644 of NC_060123.1, read as the reverse complement.
CTGGAGCCGCTTTGTAGTAATTCAGGGCGCGTAGGGTGTAGCACTGTCCTGCTGGAATTATCCAAGTCCATCGGAATGCGCAATGTACATGAATGGATGCAAGTGATCAGACGGGATGCTTACGTACGTGTCACCTGTTAGAGTCGTATCTAGACGTATCAGGGGTCTCATATCATTCCAACTGCACACGCCCCACACCATTACAGAGCCTCCACCTGTTTGAATAGTCCCCTGATGATGGATTCATGAGACTGTCTCCATACCTGTGCACGTCTATCCGCTCGATACAATTTGACACGAGACTCGTCCGACCAGGCAACATATTTTCAGTCATAAACAGCCCAATGTCGGTGTTGACGGGCCAAGGGGAGGCGTAAAGCTTTGTGTCGTGCAGTTACAAAGGGGATACGAGTGAGCCTTCGGCTCCGAAAGCTCATATCGGTGACGTTTCGCTAAATGGTTCGCACGCTGACACTTGTTGATGGCCCAGCATTGAAATCTGCAACAATTTGAGGAATGGTTGCACTTCTGTCACTTTGAACGATTCTCTTCAGTCATCGTTGGTCCCGTTCGTGCAGGATCTTTTTCCGGACGGAGCGATGTCGGAGATTTGATATCTTATCAGATTCCTCATATTCATGGTAGACTCGTCAAATGGTCGGACGGAGAAATCTCCACTTCATCGCTACCTCGGAGACGCTGTGTCCCATCGCCCGTGCGCCGACTGTAACACCACGTTCAAACTCACTTAAATCTTAATAAGCTGCCATTGTAGCAGCATTAACCGATCTAACAACTGCGCCAGACATTTGTTGTCTTATGTAGGCGTTGCCGACCGCAGCGCGGTATTCTACCTGTTTACATTGTGTGATCAAAAGTATCCGGACACCCCCAAAAACATACTTTTTTCTTAGTAGGTGCATTGTCAAAATCAGGGTCACTTTGGATAGTGGGGATGAAATCATCTTCCAAAACTTATACGTACCGATCTATTCACAGCGTCATCGAGGAATAGCGCTGGACATTGCACACCACACAGTCAGCCGTTGAAGGTGAACAGACTACTCGAACGCGAAATGCGGATCCTCAGTCTCCCAAATGGGACACTTTTGCTTATTGACGAACGCACCCAAATGAAAATGTATTTCGTCACTAAACTAAGCCGTAATGCGCATAATAATTCCCATCATGGCCCGCGGCCAACCGTGCAGTTTGCACGTCCTAATGCAAACTGTTCAGAACTTATGACAATTTTATTTCGTATAGTTCATTATCTGTCACACTGAAATTACATGTTTGGGCAGTACAGCATTGTCTGTCTCCGTTGGTGAGTGATCAACTACTAAGAAAAAAGTATGTTTTTGGGGGTGCCCGGATACTTTTGATCACATAATGTAAACAGGTAGAATACGGCGCTGCGGTCGGCAACGCCTACATAAGGCGACAAATGTCTGGCGCAGTTGTTAGATCGGTTAATGCTGCCATATGAACAACCCGGATCAGATTCCTGGACTACCAAGGCTCTGAGCACTATGGGACTTAACTTCTATGGTCATCAGTCCCCTAGAACTTAGAACTACTTAAACCTAACTAACCTAAGGACATCACACAACACCCAGCCATCACGAGGCAGAGAAAATCCCTGACCCCGCCGGGAATCGAACCCGGGAACCCGGGCGTGGGAAGCGAGAACGCGACCGCACGACCATGAGATGCGGGCCGGACTACCAAGGATTTTTCTTTGGTGGGAGGGCTGGCAGAGAGTGCCAATTGATGGGCTACTTGACTGCATAGTAACGGCTGCAACATCTGGAAAGTCTGCGTAACGGCCATGTGAGCTGACCATGTGCCGTCCCATATCACACCCGCATGGCGCCTCAAAGCAGAGCATTACACGGCAGCCGGTAGACATCTCTTGGGCCTTCATGGCGTGGATGAGGAGCTCGTTTTACAATTTAGCGTTACGGAATTATTCTTCACCTTTTCCCTCTAATAGTCCAAAATAATTATATTTGGTGCCGGCTATATGATGTGTTAGTAGGATGCCCTTACACACTATTTTTTCAATCATCATATGTACCCTTCAAATAACGCTAGCTGCAAAGTATGTGCACAAAAATCAAGTATAAACAAGAACGAAAACGCTGTTCTCATTCATTCGTAATTATCTATGGGGCAAAGAGATTCTGTCAGAGTCGCGTTTGTCGCTTGATATATGTAGAATGGTTACAGCACCGAATGGCCAAATGAGAACTGAGATAGTCCTTTTGGAGTGCTGTGGTTACCGTAGGGAAATTTGTAGGGACGGGGTGGACTGATTGGCTCAGCGTTTTGTCGCAGAACGCCACGGTTCACATGATGGATTCAAGGGCCGTGCAAAACGCATTAAACACAATGGCCCGGATAGGTTGCCGGGAGCGGCGCTATTGCTTTAAGCCGCAGAGGTATACACAAATTAAATTCTCCGTTTTAATAACAATTAGGAAGGGAGAATCCGATTCAGCGTGAAGATGTCACGCGCGCAGGGAATTTTCCGTCTGCGGGACGGCTATCTGTATGCACGGGCGCTGCTAAAACGCTAATAACGGCGCGGTATTAATCACATATGGCGAACTGACCGATTCATTTATGTGCGCTGCTGTGTACCCTCAAAATATCCCTGGGTGTGTGTGTGTGTGTGTGTTTTACTGGGGAGGGGCACGTGATAAGCAAATAGGGTTGCCGCTACGTGACTCGCGCCTCTCGGCCGCGATTAACTTACAGCTGCTTGCTTTTCCGGAAGCCGCCGCTGTGGAACAACTGCCGTAACGCAAGGGACATGTTTCTATGCAGAATTCCCGAGGGCACCACAGCCTACGCTGAATTCAGGTCTGTTAAAAATGTGCAATATCGGAGGACACAGCCAAATTTGGCAGTATATGTAGAGGTAGTTGGTGGGAAAAGATCGCAGGTGGATTGATGGATTTTGACACTGAAACTCGAGACAATGCAGTGTGTAGTACGTTCCTGACTCTCCTAACGACTATTAAAACAATATTTTTATTTCTTTATCTTTTATGCTCTTGGATATTGAGCCATTTGTAGGTGGCCTACTGCACTGAGGCAGTGATCTAATTCTAGAGCCGGCCGGGGTGGCCGAGCGGTTCTAGGCGCTACAGTCTGGAACCGCGCGACCGCTACGGTCGCAGGTTCGAATCCTGCGTTGGCCATGGATGTGTGTGATGTCCTTAGGTTAGTTAGGTTTAAGTAGTTCTAAGTTCTAGGGGACTGATGACCTCAGACGTTAAGTCCCATAGTGCTCAGCACATTTGAACCATTTTTTGAGCCTAATTCCAGAAAAGAAGAACTTACGATTACCTCTGTAAACAGAAATTTAGAAAAGAAGTAATATGTAGTAACTGTCTAATTTGAATTGAGCGTAAGATATTTGACATTGCGAGAGAGGTCTTTCACTCAAATAACAGTTTCCAAAATAAACACAATCTGATCTAAAGTGTCCGGACTCCTGTTAGCGGACTTTAATATATCTGAGTCCAACCTTCGCCTTCATGACGACTTGAACTCGCCTGCGGACATTTTCAATGGGGTGTCTGAATGACTTTGGGAGAATGGCAGCTGATTCTTTCTCAAAAGACGAAATCAGAAAAAGTGGACGCTGGGATATGGAGTGAACTCGACCTGTAACTCTTTCGAAAGATGTTTCATTGGGTTCAGATCGAACTCTGAACAGACCTGTCCACAAACCATTGTCTCGCAGACGCTGCTTTATTACAGAATGCACTTGTTATGTTGATACCAACAATCGTCTTCTCTGAACGTTTCATCTACTATAGGGCGTACAGAACGCTGTAAAATGTTTTCTTATCGTTCTGCATTTAGTATTTTTTTCTTAAGCAAAATAAGGCGACACCCTAACGCGGAAAACGTACCGTAACATTAGCTCCTCAGTACTTTACTGCTGGAACTACACATGATGACAAGTAACGTTTTCCAGGCATTCGCCAAACCCAAAATCTTTCATCATACTGTCACAGGAAATGTCGTGATTCACCATTCGAAATCACTTCTTTCCAGTCATCCCGTATACAGTGGCATCGCCCTTTATGTACCAACGCACCAGTTAGCAAAGATGTAGCAAGAAGATCAAAATGGTTCAAATGGCTCTGAGCACTATGGGACTTAACATCTGTGGTCATCAGTCCCCTAGAACTTAGAACTACTTAAACGTAACTAACCTAAGGACAGCACACACATCCATGCCCGAGGCAGGATTCGAACCTGCGACCGTAGCGGTCACGTGGTTCCAGACTGAAACGCCTAGAACAGCACGGCCACACCGGCCGGCTAGCAAGAAGATCGATAATAGGCGCAGGATCAAGCGCCCCTATGAGGAGAGAGGCCAAAGACAGTCTCGCAAGCAATACATCACCAACGCCCTCTCGACCGCAAGTATTTAGGCCGCCGCCGCAGACCAGAGGGGTGTCTCAGCCAGTCTCAGTCACTAGCTCAGCCTCTCAGTCACTGGCGCACTAGCACTCCCATGTTGGCGTCTGTCAGTACATTGCCACCAGATTACTGTACATAGCAGGACTTGTGCTTCACCAGCAGTGTGGCTAACGAGGACTATTAAGGAAGAGTTTGTACCACAACTCATGTCTCTTAAAGATAAGTAGTTTCCTGTTCATTTTAATAAAGAACCCTGTTAATCCATGTGTGCAGTTTGTTATAGCAAGAGGATACCGGCCACCAAAAAACATCCGCTCCCTTGCTTTCCATGGTGCAAGACTGAACACTTTATTCCACCTCAAGCGTCGTGTAGCACTGACCGCAGAGATGTCTTATTCTATTTAACACCCTATGCGCGCCGTCATTGTCCTAGCAGGACTACTGAAAGCGCATTGACCTTCAAAATATAAGTGCGAAGAAAATCTTAGAGGGCCATTTGCTAAGGTGAGGCGTAGAACATGCCGTCTCGCGGTGCTTCATCGTCCTCAACTGCCAAAATGAGCGTAGGGTGCAGTTTATCAGGCAGCGGCAGTGCGTAGTATCGCGAGCGACGGCAATGCAAATGTTCGGAGAGGAGTTTGCGGAAGAAGCGCTGTTGTTGCAGGCGCTTACTGCTGGGAGCCGTCGGCCAATCAGCATTGCTAAACAGCGCAAGCAGCGACCACCGGTGCCGCCCATGCCGCCCAATTGACAGATAGCCGCGGCCGGGCGGGCAGCGATTTATGGAAACAAACATAACCCGGAGAACGCAATTAATCTGGCCACCGTGAATGATGGCTCTGCCGCGCATACATCTCTACGAGGCCCGGTGGCTCTCTAAACAACTCGCGCGGCTGTGTCTAAAAGTTGCAGCGCCCTTTTGCACGATTGGAACAATGCGAAAAATGGAAACATTTTGAAATAATTGTAAATCGGCAAATGCGCCAGTCTGTGATGGTATTGGGTAGCACTCCCCGCGATGTAAACGATATTGGTAGGACGTTAAACCCAAAGGAGACCCCATATTGTTAAAATAAAAATCTCTGTCTTTACAGTTTACTTTGAATGCTGCTAGAAGAAATACAGGCTTCGAGGAAAAAGTGATAAATGCATTATGATTTAGTGTACTCATTGTATTTCATAGTTCACCGTTGGCTTTATTAAATTAATTCTTACAACTCAATGACGAATCTATACTTCTTACAACTTGCAGATATCTGATAACACAGAAGTGATGGCTTTTATGGGGAAGACAAAATTAAGTCCAAAATTTTAATAAATAGTAAAATAGTAGAGCATGTAACTAGGGATGCAACAGTCGCATGAAGACGAAATCGATTTTCAATATGTTGTTGTCACGAATCTTCAGCCCAAAGGCTGGTTTGATGCAGCTCTACACTTGTCTATCCTATGGAAGCGTCTTCATCTCTGCACAGGTACGACAGTCTATAACCATTTGAACGTGCATACTGCACTGAAGCCTGGGTCGTACTATGAAATATTGCCTTCCCCTCTCCCCCCACTTTCTCCCATTACCAAACTGGCGCTTCCTTGATGCCTCAGGATACATATCCTATCAAACGACTTCTTCTTTTAGTTTGTGCCATGTATTCCATCCCTCCCCCCTTCCCCTCCACTACTCGTTCTACCTCTCGAATCTTCAGCATTCTTCTGTAACATCTCGCTTAAAGTCTTCTGTTCACTTCTTACCTGAACTGCTTATCTTCCAAGTTTTACTTCTATACAAGGCTACACTTCATAAAAGCACATTCAGAAATGACTTCTGCACACTTAAATTTATATTCGATACTAACAAATTTACCGTTTTCAGAAAAACTTTCCTTGTTGGCAGTCTGAATTTTATATCATCTCTACTTTGGCCATCGCCATTGATTTTGCTACTTTTAACATCCCATTTCGTAATCTAAATCTATCATCATAATTTGCGTGGGCCTTTGTCCCACTTCAACGCGGGGTAGGCCCTGTTACTATGGATTTGGCAAAGTTAGTGGCAGAGGGTGGCCGGATGCCCTTCCTGTTTCAGATGTCTGCGAGTCATGTAACTAAGATGGGACATGGGGACCAGCCCAGTATTCACCTAGTGGGATGTGGAAAACCGCCTAAAAACGACATCCAGGCCGGCTGGCACACTGGCCCTCGTCGGTAACGTGCCGAGAGGGTTCGATAGGGAGCCGGCGCGCCTATCGGAGTCGCGCAAATAACATGTTGATCTCCGTTGTTCGCTCGGCGATTTCGCATTGCCAACCGAGCTGTTTCACGGGCTGCCTCACTTTGCTCTTGTGATTGAGAAGCACGAAGTCGAGCCATACTAACGCGGCGCTCTTCATGGGCAATTTGTTGTTCTTCTTCACTCCTTTCAATCGCAATGTTTTGTATCCTTCTTGCATTACAGCTTTGTCGAGAAATATTCGATCATCTTGGTCGCGGCATCGTTAATGATGATTCAAAGAAAATACAAATTATTTCTTTAAATTTTTAATTAATGATATATACTGATACTTAACCATAGACTTTTAGCTGTCATTTGCGTTTTGTTATTCCATGCCAAATGCGTTTTTGTTATACCAAGTTTTATAGCGGTCGAACGGGATAAAAAGTATCCTATGTCCTTCTCCTGGTTCTAAGCTACCTCTCCACCAATTTTCAGCCAAATCGGTGCAGCAGTTCGTGAGTTAGCCGGGATGGCCGAGCGGTTCTAGGCGCTAAAGTCTGGAACCGCGCGACCGCTACGGCTTAGAACTACTTAAACCTAACTAACCTAAGGACATCACACACATCCATGCCCGAGGCAGGATTCGAACCTGCGACCGTAGCGGTCCCGCGGTTCCAGATTGTAGCGCCTAGAACCGCTCGGCCACCCCGGCCGGCAGGTAAGGGGGAAATCCGGGTTCGAGTCCTGGCCCAGCAAACATTTTCATACGTCGCTTTAGGTGGCATACCTATACCTATTGTAGTTAAGCTGACTTTCAAGATTAATTTCAATATTTGAAACTGTACTTCGTTATTTCTATGTACAAAAGGAAATGTCCCGAGTGACTTACCACCGCCCAGCCTAAACTTGAAATTTGGAGAGAACGATGATCTTGTGCTGTAGGCGTTTTATACTGTAAGCATCACCCCTACTAGAGTAAAATAGGGAATGAAAGATATTTTCGGAAATATGCGTTTTTAAGGGAACTTTGTAGCAAAAACTATGAAAATCATTCTTTGATTTCTCGCAAAGAAATAAAAATATGTGTTTCAGCATTTTTGGAAATTCAGTCCCTAAGGAGGTGAAATAGTGGAAGTCCTTTTTAAAATAAGTCATTATTAAAGAAATACTAAAGCATATCAAAGCTACATCTGCGAAAATTGCTATTTGACTTCTCGGTAAGAAATAAAAAAAATTACGTCTTCCATTGTTTTTGGGAATTTATTTTCCGAGTGCGTGCAATAGGGAATGAAAATTTTTGTGAAAATATTTCGTTATTTTAAAAACACTTTAAAAGCGGAATCTATAAAAACTGGTATTTAACGTGTAGATTAGGAATAAAGAAATATGTGTTAGGGGATGAACCTTTCTGCTGAAATATCATCACAAGAACTCAAAAGGCAGGATTAACGAAAACGTCCGTCTCCAGTTACCAGAATCGCTTTTTGGTTAGAAGTATATTAGGAAGTACACTTTTCTATGACCTCAGCTTGCGTAAAAAGTGTAGAAGGTATTGCAATGTGCGAACTACATCAAAGAAAGCGGTTTAACAGCTGCCACGACGGATCAGCATTGTGAAAATAGCATAGAACAAAAACAGATATTTAATCCATAAATGTTTCAGTAGGGCCAATACATAAAATTATTTTTGTTGTAATTTCTATGCAAAAGCGAGCGAAGCAGCGGCCGCTTAGCGAGTCAAATACAAATATCATTTTCATCAGTTCCCTGGGTGCTGCTTTCCCCAGAAAGGGAAGCTTGTTGGTGGCCGCACTTTCTTTTCCAGATGACATGAAACAATTTCTTTCAAAATTATTACTAAAATGATTTTGTTTATACTTGTTGCTCTTCTCTCATTACTCAGCAACATTTTAATATCTATTATTCTTGCTGTGCGTTTGAGGCTAATATTTTAGTGACGGATGAAAGAACGTACGTAACACGACGGTTATATATGTTTTTTCAACGAGGAGGTATCCCCCTACCGGCTACCGGATACCTCCTCGAGAATGACGATCCCTCTGTGTCTGTAGTTCGATTTATTGATTTAACCGTGGAGAGAAGACAACAATGGTCGTAGCCCCTTATGCCCGCATCTAAACTTAACAGTTTCTGTTCCTAGCATTAAGATGAGATCAGAGTCCCGATACCGACAATGCAAATTTCTCCAGAAATTTAACCCATTATTTCTGAAACTATAGAAGATATCATTACCAAATTTTTACCTATTGAACATCTGATCTTGTTTAGTTCACAGATCTAGAACGGAGAAGGTATAGTCGGTGGAAATAGAGATACAATTTTTTAATTACATGCCTGTTTTCTTTCGAAAATATGACTGTATCTTATACAAGATACCGTCAATCATATAACTCTGAAAACACTGATTGTAGATCCATATAATCATCTCCACTGTATGAATAATTTCTACAGATTTTATGTTTACGTTGTTTATTGGTTCCTGAGAAAATGGGGCTTTTGCCAGAAAATTTACAGTTCAAGCAAAATCAGTAAGTCTATGGATACACATCTTTCTTCACCGTAAAAAAATTAAAAAACACTTCTTAAAAGCAGCCTGTTTCATAATCTTATCCTTCTTCTTCACCTAAATCCTTCATCTTCTCTCCTTTTTGCCTCCTTGGTCATTTTCTGAGCAGTAATTTCGGCCTTCTGCACTCTTAATGAGTCCATGGATTCCAATGTTTTTGCCGTATTGTGATCTATATTCATTCCCAGCTGTTCCAGGGCTTTTATTCTTCCAGAATTCCCACCATTGAAGGAGATAACAACATCAGTCACCTAATCTTTAAGTTTTTGTGTACACAAAGACAGGTTTTGGAACCAGAATCCACACAATACTGTTAAAATTTGTTTCTTACCATGGAGGCATTTCTTTAGCACGTCAGAATTTTCTAAGTCTCTTAATGTAGGCTTAATGGCCTCCATTACTGCTCCAGGGACTGAATGTTTATATTTGAATGCATCTACTGTGCATGGGGCCTCTGCTTTTCTATACTTGCACCACGTGTCTGGTGCAGGCGTGCACCAATTTTGTACAGGGTTGGTATCTGTGGACAGACCACACTTGCTCTTTCATGCACTGCACAACATGTGCGTTTTCTCTACTGGCTTTCCGTAGTATTCCTGAAGTTCATAAATAACTTTGGAAATAAGCCTTCCTGCGTTTTTAATACTTCCTCCACCTGATAACTTCGTGTGTCCATGTTTCTTTTGTCAGCTTACGAAGGCGAGCTGCCATTCTTTTTTTCACATGGTCTACAAATTCAATCTTTGTAACAAGTTCATCCTAGGGTTTGTATTTCAAAACAGTGTTGGAGGATTTACTCAGTGTATTTCATATGTCGAACCCCTCACTCTGATTGTGAACGACTAAAAATAGCCATAGCTGCAGCTATCTGCATACTACCATTTGACCCCTCACAGTTCTTCGTACGCGAGGGTCTATGGACACTCATTCTCTCTTCATTATCACCTACTAAGGTGCGTCATTGGCAATATTAAATGAGAACTTCGAAGTCAAATCTTTGCTAGTATCAACACTTGTCTCAGTAGCAAATCTATTTTGTAAGTGTGACTCCTTTTTCGTCATAACCCATGAAACGCTACGCTAATATCATTTACACCACCATTCTCACTGACTGTTTCTACAGATGCAGTTTTCGACTATTCTGTTGCAAGACAGTCCATGCAGTTGCCAATAATTTCAGTATACTACTCATAGTGTGGGTTGGTGTGGTAGATTCAGTAGAGCATAAAGTAGTCTACCACCACTACTGACTTTCCCAATACCTGTTAGTCATAAAATGATCTATCAACACCAAGATTTGCTCATATAATTTTAAAGATAGAGACTAATCCATTTCTGACAGTCACATTTTTGGAAAGCACTACATCTCCACCATATAGCTTGCATGCTACAGTCTCTTTCAACACTGGAGTTAAAATACTGAAATCTATAATTATATTTACTTCAATGCCTTCGTGGGTAGGTAATGTATCTCCAACGCAGAGAGATTACAGTTTCTTTCCCATTCATTGGGAGGGGTGTCTACAGCCTTTTCAAAAGAAAAAAAAGTGTGTAAAATCTTATGGGACTTAACTGCTAAGGTCATCAGTCCCTATGCTTACACACTATTTAACCTAAATTATCCTAAAGACAAACAGACACACACCCATGCCCTGGGGAGGACTCGAACCTCCGCCGGGACCAGCCGCACAGTCCATGACTGCAGCGCCGCAGACCGCTCGGCTAATCCTGCGCGGCCAGCCTTTGCACCACTATGTCTGTTATTTTGCACTGTTTCACTACTAACCCCAACTAGTGTAGTTCTAAATAAAAATTTCGATGTGCAGCATGCAAAAAAGGCATCTTCTTTGAAACAACTGCAATTTATATACAGCTGCTGCAAAGATGGTCACTACAAGAAGCAAAAATATTTGTTTCATTTTGAAAGATTTACAAGCAGTTTAGCAAAGAGTATGGAATAATCAGTGCAGCCAATCTGTGGTGAATAAATCCAAAGAGAACATAGAAAAGCCACAGCCCTCTAGATTATGTAGTTTCTGAGATTTGTATACAGATTCTGAAAGGATGTCTAGATCAGTGCGGATATCGTGACGCTTCACGTAAAAGTTTAAAAAGTATTAAAAATACATTTCTACAGATTTTTTTACAAAAATTGTGCTCCAATTTCTTCAAGATAGTTCAAATATTGACATAGTAGAAAAAAAAGAAATCCAGTTTTTTTGAAAAATTTGGAGTGCCCGTAACTAGATCTCTGTTAGACAGAATTTCTTCAGGACCTAATCACTCAAATATTTTGTGTCTTTTGGGCTTCAGTGCTTCACACCAGAAGATTAAATGCGGTGCGGTTTCATCCCCCCGTACCATTAGCCTGCATTTAGGGGCTTCCTTCTCTGTTTCCATCATGTGCACGGCCTGTCATTAGAACTATCGGGAGTTTAATCTTCCTCTTGTTCAAGTCCAAGATTGCAGAATTTGTGTCACTAGCTAGTTGGACTTCATTTGGTAACCAGAAAACAAGGCTTACGAGGGAGTACCCGCGACGAACATCGCAACTCCAGAGAGCGGACCGTTGACTGTACATCATTAAGCAAAAGTTTATAGGGGAGGAGCGTATGTACTGGAACTGTGCACTAGAGACTCGGACGCGAGAGGCAGCCGGTAGTAAAAAATCAAGGCAGCAGTTACGGAGCGTCCGAGAGGAGCAAATGTGGCCGCAAATGGAGCGACCTGCGGCGAAAGGTCGCAGCGCGGAATGTAAGTCATGCGTGATGCAAATGGCGGCGGTCGCTGGTGGCCGCCATCCTCGGACAGAATAAATCGCCGATTCGGCGCCTTTCCCCCTGACGTCACGGCTCTTCTGCATAACACACGGCCTGCCTCGCCGCTTTGTCTCACCGGCAGGCAATCTTCCGGCGACTGATCTCGTTTTATATCCGCCGAAACCTTTTCCCGACGCCGCCACAGCTCCACGAGATGTATCGCCGGCCACCGGATTACTTTAGGCGGATACGACCAGCAATCACGTAGCGGCCCACGGCTCTAACATATTTCTCTTTATTTTATTTTTCTCCTCCAACGCGGCCCCGCTATGAGAGACTGATGCATGTGACTGCCATCGCGATTTATCACGTCGCCCTTCTGCAAAACGGCTTTTAACAGAAGCACTTCACAGAATAATTCTCTTTCATCTGCGACAGCAAAGTTGGGCCCTGAAGCCCTTCAGGCGCCGTCCAGTCCTCAAAGCAACCGCGACGATAGAATTACGGACGGACGTTGAGACGGCTGGCAGTTCACACAGTGCGTCGGTGCGAGGCCGTACTCAATTTTCCTTTCCAGCGGAGCCCTGCGGATGCTAGAACGACGCTGTTCGGCTAACGCGGTTTAACTTAAAAGTTTCTCGTCCAGAGTGCGTCTAATAAGTACGATTAATTGCCCGATATCTCCCGTGCATTGTGCTTACTGTGAGGTGTCGGCGGAGGTGTTTAGTATACCTCTAAGGTTCTACAAGTTCGATACTTGCTGATCTATAGAGAGGGAAGCGCTCCACAAGATTGTGCAAATTCAAGAAAAATAATGTCGCGCAACGCAAAAGTCTTGTTGAAACAAAAACTACCATGCGTTGCACAATCAAACATGAAAATGCTGATAACACATCACACATTGATATATTCAAGATTGGGCTCATCTAACTACAAAAGAAATTGCCGGTCGGTTTAATAATTTCGTTTATTACCGTGTAACATCGATAAAATGAATTTACGGCCGAATTAAATATGTAAACATTTAATAAGTGGACAAAAAGATTGCCGGCCGCGGTGGTCTAGCGGTTCTGGCGCTGCAGTCCGGAACCGCGGGACTGCTGCGGTCGCAGGTTCGAATCCTGCCTCGGGCATGGGTGTGTGTGATGTCCTTAGGTTAGTTAGGTTTAAGTAGTTCTAAATTCTAGGGGACTTATGACCTAAGATGTTGAGTCCCATAGTGCTCAGAGCCATTTGAACCATTTTTTGACAAAAAGATTGGAATTATGAGATACAGCCTAGGCACTATAGGGCAGGTACAGGAAAGCCTAATCGTAAAACAGTACTGCAGATATCGTTAGTGACTGCATGGATAGTGGTTAAAGCCAAGCGAGATGGCGCAGTTGTTACCACAGTGGACTCGCGTTCGGGAGGAAGATGGTTCAAACCCGCGTCCGGCCATCCAACTTTAGGTTTTCCGTGATCACCCTGAATCGCTCCAGGCAAATTCCGGGATGGGCCTTCGAAAGGGCACGGCCGATTTCCTTTCCCATCCTTGAATCATTCGAGATTGTGCTCCGTCTCTGATGATCTCGATGTCGACGGGACGTTAAACCCAATCTTCCTTCCTTCCTTTTTGATAGTGGTCGAAAGGAGGAACCCGGATAAAGTAAGAATGAACACCAGTTGAATCACCAAATCGCATGATGGGAGCAACTAGATGGCTGCGAACGTTAAAACTACGCAATTAAATACTGAGACAAGGTAAGTAACCTCACGTCCCCATCGGTTCAGTGACCACATCACCAGCTCATTCTTATCACCCTTAAATAAAGTGAGTGCAGAAGTCGGCGGGAGTAATGGTAGGAAGTTCTGAGTCCAGCTCGGCCTCTGTGCTCTGTACTGGAGACATCCTTCTGTGAGACGCCTCAGCAGCAAGCGTGTACTAGCTTCCGTTGCCTGGCTGCAGTTACTTACCCGTCGATAGCGTGGTAGCAGGTCTACTCTCTTCTGTCACCTAGCAGCACGTGTCCCCTGCCAGTGTAGGAATCTTACTGGCGGCAGACCTTGCGAGTTCCGATCAATAGTAATTTTGTAACTAACAAGGGGAGGCCGCCAATTGTGAAATTCAGATTCGATTCATATTGCGCATAATAAAAGCTCATGGTCAGAGGTGTAATGTGGCAAAGCACCAAGATGCACTTCTCAGCCGTTGTCGAGAAAATCGACAGTTAAAAGAAACCGTTGCAGTGAAATACCCTCTACGATTAATAATTTTATATATATATATAGTTCCCGGCAATTAGTTGCAACAATTATGCATATAATAAGTTGTTGAAAGTCGTTTGTCGTGGAAAAACTGGCGACTTCGAACATCGTTATGTTTTCCGCGAACAAAGTTGTATTTCACAAATGTTATTAATTGTCTTCATAATGTTAACCATGTATAGTTAACGGAAGACGTAGAAACGGTATTCCGAAACGAATACGTATAGCGTAAGTCAGACGTTCGAATTAGAATAGAGACTCCACGAACACATATTTGCTGTGGCAGGTATGAAATATAAACTACGTTGCTCGCTCGTTACACTTGAAGGACAGATGTTGAATGGGCCGAAACGAGCCGCCTCATAACAGCGTAGTTGCCTGCTAACTTCGAAAGAAGGTAGATGCGGTCCCTAGCGCAACTTATAACATCGTCGAAAATCAGTGCGGACGGGAGAGCTTTGGTACACCCTGTTAAACAAACGGAAAAATGGAGGCGGTACAATTGGAGAGCGATCCGCCTTCACCAACATGCATAAGCAATTCATTAATAGTATATATATATGAATTACAAAAAACTAATAATAAAAAAAATTGCATGGCGCGAGTTTCGATCCGGCGACCTTCGGATTACTAACCCGAGATCTTACCGCTGCGCCACGACGCTCTGGAAAGTTGTTAATCGTAGAGAGTATTTCACCGCAACGGTTTCTTTTAACTGTCGATTTTCTCGACAACGGCTGAGAAGTGCATCTTGGTGCTTTGCCACATTACACCTCTGGCCATGAGCTTTTATTATGCGCAGTATGAGTCGAATCTGAATTTCACAATTGGCGGCCTCCCCTTGTAAGTTTAACAAACTCATTATCTCACGGGTCATTGTCTAAGTTAACGAATGATGGCCTGGCACGTTGAGGACGGAAGATAATTTCACCCACTCCATTACAGGCGTCTAGTTCCAGCCAGCTGAAGGATTTACATGTAGACACGCACGGGAAAGCATGCGTTCTAAAGAAATAATTATTGTGAACCAATCAAAGTGTCCCTTACCAAGATTTTAAATGAACATTCTTTCGTGACGTGACCGCAGAAAAGCGTCTGGTCTCATACTTAACCATCCTGGAGGCTACTTCGGCTTGACATGTTGTTTTTGCAAAAGAATTGCTTCTAGCATCTCGCACAATAGAATTTTCAGCAGATGGGCCACGTTCTCCCATCGTGGGGGAACTGCGTTCATAGCGGTGTGAGAGGCAGGCTATAACGCGTCGCTTCTGGCAGGAAGGCAATCTGCGGACTGCCCGTCCGGTCTTGCCCATTAACACGGAGTGGAAAAGTGGCTGGTCTTTCAGCAAGATCTGAGCTGACACGACGCGTGGAGGGGCTTGCCTGTTATCGGTAGATTCAATGTTAGACATATCACACAGCCCCTTAGGAAAATAGGGTCCACAGGTGGAAAGGAAGCCAGTGTGCAACTGTTCAAATGTGTGTGAATACCTAAGGGACCAAACTGCTGAGGTCATCGGTCCCTAGACTTACACATTTCTTAAACTAACTTATGGTAAGAACACCACACACACCCACGCCCGAGGAAGGACTCGAATCCCCGGCGGGAGCGGCTGCGCAGTCCGTGACACGGCGCCTCAAACCGCGCGGCCACTCCGCGCGGCGCCAGTATGCACCCGGTGTGTCTACTGGAGTGCTCAGATGTGGAGGAGTGCTTGGCGGCTATGGAGAATGCAGGGTGCAATAGTTTGCAAGTCATTGCACGTTTCAGCAGCACGACGCTTCGATTCTGTGACCATTCTCAGTTCGTGCAGCAGCTGGTAGCGGTGGTAAATACTGCTGGTCTTGATCGCGAGGTGAGACCTGAGGTTCCAGTTCGCAGTGTCGTACCAAGAACTGATGGGGATCCTTTGATTTGCAACTGATTGGAATATCTCGTCCTCGGTTCTGTAAGGGTCTTGGCTGTAGATTTATGGGCTTTTGTTGTGGGCTGAAGAATTGTAGGTCTCCCATTGATATGTCAGCGGTGCGCTACACAGAGGAAGCAGCTACTCGGATTACTGCACTTGTGGTTTACGTTAGGCGATAGTTTGAGGTCCTCTGAGAAACGCTCGCCGGTCAGTGTGGAGAGAGTGAAATGGGATCGCGTGCAAAGCAAAGACACGCCGAATGTCAAATTTTGGTAGTAAATTGCCGAAGGATGCGTAACAAAGTTCCTTTAATTACCGCCCCGCAGGAAGGCTGCCACGCTCAATTATACTCTGAAACGAGAGCTCGATAAAACCCGAAGTTGAAACCTACGAAATATTTTTTACGAGGAACGATGGAACGTAAAGCGAAAAGCCAAGTTAGATGCCATAGAATGGGGAGTGTTCATGGCTACCAAAATAAAAGTTGTGTCTATTGACGTCGGAGTTGAGTCTGAGTTTGAAATTATCTCGATGCGAGTAGCGGGCCCAGGTGAACACAAGTTAATCATGGGATTTGATTAAAATAACACTCTATATCGCAATGATATTATTTATTATGACCAGTTTCGACTTTTAACTTAAAGTCATCTTCAGATGTGAGCTCAGCAAGGGTAGCAAATAGTTCGACAACCGACACGCAATGGAAATATTTTAGACGTTGCAGCCACAAACATGTTGACCTCATTGACAGCGTCAACGATCATGTATGCGTACATATTCACGCGTTTTTAGCTGGGAGAAGACAGTGGCATTGGGAAAGAGACGGAAAAGTGATAAATATTGGAAGATAGTAGAAAGAGCGAAAGAGACTGGCACTGTGAGAGAAAGAGAGGGACACAGTCGCAGTGGAACACAGTTGGCAGTGACAGAACAATGCTAGGCAAAGAGTGAAGGAGATAATTTCAATGGGACAGGAATAAAGAGATGGAGTAAATGGAAGTGTGTGAGTGCCAATGAAAATGACAACAAGGAAGAGAGATAGTGACAGTGAGAAAAGGCAGCAGCAACTGGAGGGGTGAATGAGACAGTAGCACCAATGGAGTGCAAGAGGGAGACAGTGACAGTGACAACGGACAGTACTGGTAGGAAGGATGCTGTGGTTGTGAGACAGGAGACTATGATGACTAGAGAGAGACAAAGAGATAATGACAGTGGGTTGGGCAGAATCATAGAATGAGAACTCGCAAGTAGAGTAGATGGGTTTGAGCGACTTACACCGATGTACTAGTGGGTGCGAGCGAGTTGCATATTAAAAAGCGTGCATCGCTTGAAAAAGTTTGGTGAAAATTTTTATAGGTGCTGAGGAAGCTAGAATGAGGCGGCTGGTACCCAACTTTTCAGTCAGAGTCGGTTAAAAAAAGACATGTTTACCTTTTTCGTATTTACCTTTTTCGTACTGCGATAGGAGCATTCTTCCACTGGTATATTCAAGCAAGAAGGTAAGTAATACGAGGGATAAATCACGCATATCTGAATGGTTACAGTACCCATAGCACACGGTGTAAGCCACAATCTGCAATGAAGGACTATAGTGGAGGGGCTGAACACACACATCCAGAAGAAAGAAAGAGTGGTTTAAATTCAGTTGTGTGACAAAGAATATACAAGACCAATAGCTCAAATTGAAGTCGACATGTTGCGTCATTGATTTAAGTTTCCCACGTTTGTTCAGAGTTGTAATAGCTGCGGTGTCCAGTGCAAAATAACAGGAGTGAGTGGTATGGTGGCGAATCTCTGATGTAATTGGGATACGTGTTCGTCTGTACGCAGGCTGCGCAGAGCACGAAAAATACTGGATAAACGCAGATTTGGTTATATAATTGCATCTGCTCATGATCCATATTCATGAAGACACGAGAATAAATCTTTCGCGTAATTGAATTCGGTATTTATTCATTTGCCCGATGATGGAACAGAGACATTTGCATCCTTATTAATTAAAATACGCCTCAAACGAAGAATTATAATTATAGCTGCGCCAGCTTTTGTTGCCGCGTGTTTTGCGATGGAATATGAAACAGAGGGCGAGGGCGGCGAACAAGTTCCAGCGAGGATTTCTCGCTGTCCCGTAGGATAAACAAAGAGAAAGAAGCGCTTGGTACACGTGCCTCGCTGTTCGTTTAGCCGCCGACACGTGGAGCAGAGCTGTAAGGTAGTGTGATATTTACTTTGTGCCAGACTAAATTTATAAATCGTAGTTCACTGCTGACGGAGCTCCTTTCCTCATCTGGTGTAGGACAGCTTTTGTAGCCGTCCTCGCCGTTACAAAGGTAAGCCTCGAGAAGCAATTAACTGTTGTGCGTTCTGGTGCATAGCATGTTCTACAAGTTCTCAGAAAAGCGCCTTGTCCAACGGGCGGCCTTTTATGTCTCTGTCGTATGATGTAAACTTTGCAGCCCTTACGACGTTTGCTGTTGTTCAGAGAGTAGCGCACTGGAAAAAAAAATTGAATGGAATCTGTAGCTAGGAATGCTGGCGTTTCTATATTCCACCACAAGTCCCTGTGCAATCACAGATCTTTTTCTTCCATCTTTCATTTCTTACTCGTGAGACCGGGAACGAGTTGCTGCAGAATTTCGTTCCTTCCAGCACAGTATCCCACTTGGCTGGGAGTGGAGCAGAAGGAGTAGTAATTGGTAACATTTGGGAGGGAGTTTCCAGTCCGAGCATTTACCTGGCAACGGTAACCTCCATAAAATTTTGTTCGGAACCGGGGATTCGAACTATTTTAATCTTTCTGAGACAACGCCGCCCATTGCCCTATTCATCATCATCATCATCATCATCAGCCAATTCAATCATTAAATGATGTGGCCTCTTCGAGTCGTGGATTCAGGTAGGCTTTCAACAGTCTTCTCCAAGTGGGACGGTCTTGGGCAGTTCTCTGCCAGGTGTTACCAGCTATCTTCTTGATGTCTTTGTCCCACCTGTCTGGTGGTCTTCCTCTAGGCCTCCGGTGCTCTCTCGGACTCCACTCCAGTACTAGCTTCGTGCATCTGTTGTCTTTGCTTCTTGCGACGTGGCCAGCCCACTGCCATTTCAAGGAACCTACTGTCTCTAAGATGTCATTAACCTTTGTCACAGACCGGATGTCATCTGCCCTTTTCCTGTCCTTTCTTGTATAGCCCAGCGTTGATCTCTCCATGGCTCTCTGTGCTGTCCTAAGTTTCCTTTTTGTAAATGAGTTCAGTGTCCATGTCTCGCAGCCATACGTCATCACAGCGCATTGATCAAATACTGCTTTCTTCAGATTCACTGGCATTTTTGATCTGAATACTGTTGAATTCTTCCCAAATGCTTGCCAGCCAAGCTTGATGCGTCGATAGATTTCTGACCTTATGTCTCCCTTCATATTTATAATCTGGCCAAGTTAGACATATTCACTGACCTCTTCTAGTAGACTGTCCTTGACTTTCACATCTCCAGCTGGGACCTATTTGTTGGACATTAATTTTGTTTTGGAAAGGTTCATGTTCAAGCCAACCAGCTGACATTCCGATGCAAGGTCTGTAACTAAGTTTTGGAGCTCTGCGAAGTCTTTAGCCCTATTAAAAATAAATAAATAAATAAATGAAAGTGTGTGTATGGCCGACAGTTGCAAGCAATTTCTTTAGTATGTGAACTAGACTTCATTAGGATTCGTCCAATAAATCTTAGTCTGACGTCTATTTCGCCACGGCTAGGCGAGACACAAATCATACCTGACCGATGCTCATAGATATTTAACATGTGTAACTATTCTAGCGACTGATCGCTGGTCGCGTAGTCAGTAACTTGTTTTTGTTTAAGCGTATGTACATTTATGTCTATTGAAGGCCAGCTGCCAAAGTTTGAACCATATGATGGCCCTCTGCAAAAATCTCTTCTTCCTCCCCCTCCTCCTTCTATTCTTCTTCTCCTTCTTCTTCTTCCGTTGACGCCTACTTGTTACCACGTTCCAGTTTCAATCCTTAATCCTCTGTCCTCCCCTTGTCTTCCAACATCCCATCATTGTTTCCTATATTTCTTTTTCCTGTATTCATAACACTTTTTTCTGCCAGTTTTGTTTTTATTCGTGCATTTTAATTCAACATGTATTTAAAAAAAATTATCTAAAAATCTCTCTTTCTATAACTTCTTCTCTTATGTTACTTTTTTCCAAATATTTCCCAACTTAGTGAATCCAGGAGGTTGTTAATTTTTCCCTAAAGACATTTGAAGATCTGTTCTCATGCATTCTGTAAATATGTCTAATAAATAGCAGTCTCCTCTTCTTATCGTTTCTGATATGTTTTATATGTTCTGATCAATTTCACCGCTACTTCTTAATTTCCAAAATTCCCATTTTTCTGAGGACCAAATATTTTCTGTACAATTCTCCCTTTTAATATTTCTTACCCATCAAGTTTTTAATTTAATACTAGACATCCGCTAGCATACAGCCGGTCTGGTTTCAGTACCGCGTTATAGTGCTGTATTGTAACTTTGTAGGTATTCTTCGTAATATCATGCGCTTATCCCAACTTTTGTATCCTATCCCCTAAAGAAGGTTTTTGTAAACCGTTTCCTTGGATAGTCTCTCCCAAATATCAGAGTTTTTTTTATTTGATAAGTATCTGTAATAAGAGATTTTGTAGCACTTATTTGTCATAGCACTTATTTGTCATATATTTTTCTTTCTCTGCAGAGATTCTTACGCCCTTCATGTTGGCTGTCTCTGCAAGAAGATTAACTTGCACTGGTGCATCTCCCAGGCTTTCGTAGAGTATGGCAAAATAATCCGCGAATTCTAGACTGTTTATTGAAATACATCTGTTCTTTCCTCTACCTGTGGCGATATTTTAGATTCTTCGTTTTTCATTCCGTCTCTTCATTTAATAACAATTTTCTAACGAAGCCACACTACCAACTCCGTCCCTTATTACTACTACTACGTAGTCTGCAAGACGCAAACGTTGTCTGAAAGGGGCCCTTATGTATATCGTGTCACACTACCTTTAGGTACACCGGATGCTTCTAACGATGTCAACAGTCTTGTGCATCCATTTGTTCTACTATAGCATCCAACAAACAAAGGCATCATCATCAAGACAATCCACAAAGTCGTTGCTGTTGTAGTCTTAAGTCCAAAGATGGATTTGTTCAGCTATCCACTCAAGTACATCTTGTGCAAGTCCCTTCATCGTTACATGACTACTGCACCCTATAGCCATTGAATCTACTTACTTTAGTCAAGCCGGGATCTCTATCTACATGTTTTATCCCCTTTCACACTCCACTCCATTACCAGTTCACTGTTCCTTGATCTCTCAGGACGGGACGTACCCCATCAATCTAGCTCTCCTTTAAGTCAAGTTGTCTCAGCTACCCGACTTAACCCCTACGTAGTATTAACTATGATTTTGTAACATCACATTTCTTAAACTTTCTCAAAAAAAAAAAAAAAAAAGTTTTTCATGTTGTTGCCCATCAGTATTTTATATCCTCTGTTCCTCTACCAGTGCCATTATTTTTCTGACCAAACAGTTAAACAGTTCAATATTTTTATCATATTGCTACTTAATCCCCCCAGCATTACCTCGCTTAATTCAACTGCGCTCTATTACAGTTTTTCACCTTTTGCTTATGTTCCAGTTGTAATTTCTTTCAAAGACGCTATTAGTTCCGTTCAGCTGATCTTCCAAGTCCTTTGCCGTCTTTCTTCCGCAGTCTATAGCTCTAGAACTGGGCCATATGAAGTGAGGCACAATCCACTGATAAGAGAGTTCTTGCGTGTGCTACAAGTCATCTGACTGTAATCCTACAGAGCCTCTCAGGGATGCTATTGACGAAGATATATCCTTTGAACACAGTAAGAACATGTCTCCGTGAGTTGTTTTTGGCTATTAATCGGCCAGATTGCATCCCCAATGTTTCGGTGTCTCGTTGTTTACTTGCAATCAGGAGTCGTCGCCGTCATCCCAGCTACGCGTTTCTAGGTAACTGTGTCGAAATCAGTTGCTGTTGAGTTTTTTCACAGTTGGGGAGAAAAAAAGAAAGCAGGCGAAGAAGAAAAATGGTTCAAATGGCTCTGAGCACTATGGGACTTAACATCTATGGTCATCAGTCCCCTAGGACTTAGAACTACTTAAACCTAACTAACCTAAGGACAGCACACAACACCCAGCCATCGCGAGGCAGAGAAAATCCCTGCCCCCGCCGGGAATCGAAGAAGAAAAAAAATTAACGTTGCATCAGCTGGCCCACAATGACTTCCTTCACCTCTTTGTCCATCAACTTGTCATACCATCCTGTTCTGCTCCTGCACTGCTGGTTGGAGTCCAGCTGTTTCGGACTGCCCTCACAAAGTGCTTAATCCGACCTTTGGACCAGAAAACATTTGCCCATTCTTTCCCACAGATATAACACTGTTGACTTTGATTTAATTAAGCACAGATTAGTGAGGTGGAGATGAGGTAACCTACTAAACACATGTTCGATAGGATTGGAGTTTAAACTCCGTCCGGCCATCTCCATGACTGCCCTAAATCTCTTATGCTGGGATTGTTTCTTTGAAAGCGTAAGGACGAATTGAACTCCGTCTTCAACGACCTCGCTGTCGAAGGAACGTTGAGCCCTAATCTTCCTTACTTTTTCCTTTAAGCCCGGGCCAGTCTGTTCCTCCCTCCGATAAATCATTCTGCCGAAATGTATAGCAAACTTAGGCTAAAAGACCAAGTCTGTCTAGGGCCACCATCCACATTAAACATTCAAAACACGAGAGGTCTGCTGAGACGTTATGACCTTCATTGCGCCAAAACTCCCAACCTTCCGTGAAACTCGTTGCCCGAATCATTGATTTCGCTTTTCCATCTACATGTTTTATCCCCATTCACATTTCACTCCATTAAGAAACTAACTGTTCTTGATCTCTCCGAGAATTCTACGCTCAGCTTTGTCAACGGCGTTAGCCAAGTAACCTAGCCCACAATCACTGCTCCATCCCACGCTTTACAGGGTGTTCCAAAACCTGTGGTTAGTATTCAGGGATATGACAGGGACGATCACTCGAAGCAAAAAACTCTAATAAACTCGAGTTTAAAATGCATATCTTAAAGAGCTATGAGCACTTGTTCAGTAAAACAATTATGTTTCGCATTAGCGAAGATGAAAAACTCATTGATCTTAAGGTATGCATTTTAGAATCCATCTTTACTGCACTTTTTTGTTTCGAGTGATCGTTTCTTTCATATCCCCGGATAATGACTTTTGCTCGTGGGACACTCTCCATACACTTCCCTACCTGCTGCGCCTCCTGGCACGACTTCTTGCTACAATAATTTAGATGATAACGTACAGCGAAGTTTCCACCGACATCTTGAGAATCCTCTGATGCTTGGACCAGCTCGTAGACTTCTGCAAAAGCCTTTGGCGGGGACTGGGAACCTGCTTGAAAATACAGTAACTTTTATAAAAATCCGCGCTCTGCTAATGACGCCGCCAAGACGAGACGTTTCTGCCTCAAACGTCTCGAAAGAGATCTTCACGACCACGCCAGGCCGCCGTCTTGCTGACAGAGAATACCTCGCTGAGACGGTAGTCTATCGTGACAACTTAATGAATGTAAAATCTCTCCCCCCCCCCCCCCCCCCCCCCTCCCCGAGGAAAAGGAAGTAAGTCCCAACAGTGTAATTCGCCCTGCGTAGGCACCTGCCCACAAGACTGAGAAACATTTGGTTGCGGTAAGATTTTGCGACGAAGCCTTGTAGTTCGGTGACAAATATTTCGTAATACCTTCTAGTCCCGAAGTAATTTCGTAACGCCCTGTGTGCTGAGTTTATTGATTCAGAATCTGGATGTTGCTGCATCTGCATCCATATTCTGCAAACTACTGCGAAATTCATGGCGCAAGATACCTCCCATTGTACCACATATGAGGATTTCTTCCTATGCCATTCGCATACGGAGCGCTGGAAGAAAGACTATAAATGTCTCTGTCGACGGTGTAAATAATATTACCATGTCTTGTCAGCTTCTTCGGGAGCGATACGTTAGGAAGTTGTTGTACTAGGGCGTGCTGTAAAGTAATGCCTCCTAATTTTTTACTTGAAAACTCTTAAAGCTTTTCAAATAAAGCAAACGTTATCAACATGCTAATCTTTATTCCACATGTCTACATATTTATTTGCAGCCCTCTGCTGCTAGAGGGTTCCGGATTGTTGCGTATAACATGGTGATGTGTAACGTAACTATGTCGGTGCGTGAGAAATACCGTGTGTAATCGAGTTGAGCGATGTCGTTATCCTGAAGGAAGTCATTCACAAGACGTGCACGATGGGGGCGCGAATTGTCGTCCATGAAGACGAATGCCTTGCCAATATGCTGCCGATATCGCTGCACTATTGGTCGGAGGATGGCATTCGCGTATCGTACATCCGTTACGGCTCCTTCCCTGACCACCAGCGGCGTACGTCGGCCCCACATAAGGACACAACAAAACAGCAGGGAACCTCCACCTTGCTGCACTCGCTGGACAGTATGTCTAAGGCGTTCAGCCCGACTGGGTTGCCACCAGACACGTCTCCGACGATTGTCTGGTTGAAGGCATATGCGACACTCATCGGCGAAGAGAACGTGATGCCAGTCCTGAGCGGTCCATTCGGGATGTTGTTGGGCCCATCTATAGCGCGCTGCATGTTGTCGTGGTTGCAAAGATGGACCTCGTCATGGCCGTCGGGAGTGAAGTTGCGCATCATGCAGGCTACTGCGCACAGTTTGAGTCGTAACACGACGTCCTGTGGCTGCACGAAAAGCATTATTCAACATGGTGGCGTTGCTGTGAGGGTTCCTCCGAGCCATAATCCGTAGGTAGCGGTCATCCACTACAGTAGTAGTCCTTGGACCGCCTGAGCGAGGCATGTTATCGACAGTTCCTGCCTTTCTGTATCTCCTCCATGTCCGAACAACATCGCTTTGGTTGACTCCGAAACGCTTGGACACTTCCCTTGTTGAGAACCCTTCCTGGCACAAAGTAAAAACGCAAAAGCGATCCCACCGCGGTATTGACCGTCTAGGTATGGCTGAACTACAGACAACACGAGCCGTGTACCTCCTTCCTGGTGGAATGACTGGAACTGATTGGCTGTCGAGCCCACTCCGTCTAATAGGCGCTGCTCACGCAATGGGGTTTACATCATTGGGCGGGTTTAGTGACATCTCTGAACAGTCAGAGGGACTGTGTCTGTGATACAATATCCACCTTCAACGTCTGTGTTCAGGAGTTCTGGGAACCGGCGTGATGCAAAACTTTTTTTGGTGTGTATATATGGAGAAGATATACTGCAGAACAACTAGAAGAAAAAGATTGAAAAATTCTGAGGAATGTATTGGTAGTTACAGAGGTGGCGAGAGATGGATGAGAGACATAAGGAACACCTCTGCCGGGGACTGAGGGCAGTATCAGGATAAACGAGACTTAAAAATGTAAGATTTGCCAAACATATGGTCGGGATGAATATGGACAGAATGAGTGTGGGAAAAAACGAGGAGGACAAGAGGAAAGACACTAAGTGTATTATTGGGAAGGTTTGGTCTGTATTGGGGATCAAGGTGGAAAGGATGGACAACTAGAGAAGCGAGTACACGCGAACTAATACACTAGAGATCAGCGACAAAGGAGAATAGAGGAAACGGATAGTCAACAGTGGGCTAGAGAAGAGAAGAGGATACTGAAGATTTCGCAAAAAGGTCTTGAGAGAAAAACGATAATCAGTTTCTGGAAGAAGAATGGGCTGCCTGTGGTCCTACAGAGGTCAGAATGAGGAAGACAAAGAAGAAGAAGAAGAAGAAGAAGAAGAAGGAAGAAAGAAAGAAAGAAAGAAAGAAAGAAAGAAAGGAAGAGGAGGTATGCAAATCTCACGAACCTTTATTCGGAAATCACATTTTAACGTGGGTTGTGGGTTGTTTGTGATAAGATCGTGTACCAGCATGCGTCGGAATTCAATAGTGACGGGATCGTTGCCTGTGGATTTTTTGATTTATTATTCTGAGATATTATCGCTGTTCGCGTTGTTTGGCACCCCACGGCTGTCATGCGAATATGGAGAGCCAGACTGCAACCCAACGTCCCTGCGCAATTAGCGGCAGGCGGGTCAGATATATTCGTCTTACCGCGGATTCCTTCGACGCGGCATCAGAGACATCCGCGCCGGAAGTGTTGCGCTCAACAACACTAGACAGAGGAGTGGTTTCCAGAAGAGTGACGCACAGCATCACGATGGATGCATCCCTGCAGGGGCTCCGAGGACGGCAAACGTCGCCATATCGCACACGTCGTCGCCACAGGGGCGCGGCAGTTGATGTGATTTTATGGGATGCCAACAACACGATCATCTCTGTTTCTCCTATCCGTTAACTTGGATTGCTGAGTTTACAAGATAACACAAGATGATTTGTTGCCCGTGCAGTGCGGACCTGCCTCGTGGAAGAAGGTGTTTGTGCGTGGTTCTTGCCAGCAAATATTCTAGATCTCTCACCCACTGAAGCCGCGCGGGATTAGCCGAGCGGCCTATGGCGCTGCAGTCATGGACTATGCAGCTGGTCCCAGCAGAGGTTTGAGTCCTCCCTCGGGCATGGGTGTGTGTGTGTTTGTCCTTAGGATACTTTAGGTTAAATAGTGTGTAAGCTTAGGGACTGGTGATCTTAGCAGTTAAGTCCCATAAGATATCACACACATTTGAACATTTGAAACCACTGAAAGTATCCGGTCACAGGTTGCCGAGAGAGTGTTACGCCACCTCTCGCGTGCCAACACGACTGATGCTCTCTAGCATAGAGTTCAAGCAGTATGTAATGACGTTCCCGTATATGTCATCCAAACTCAGTTTGACTCGATGCCCATCCACGGAAGAGTCATTGTTGCTGCCAGAGGTGTCTCATTCCATACCCTGCAAATCACCTGCAATTTGATCGCGTATTCTGTCTGCTATGCTGTATACGTACATGGTGAACGCTTCCGCGGTGTATATCAGAAGTTACTTCTACATTTTTCGATGACTCTCCATCCAAGGTAACATGCCGCGAAGCAACAGTTTCCGCATCGCGTGGTTACCGTTGGAATGATCCGACTGTTGGAAGCAGAAGAGCTCTCAGCCCCGAACTGAAGCGCGGCGAGACAAGCGTTGTGGGCCGCATACGCTGGCGCTCCTCCCCTCGTTATACTGCGAACACCTGGATACGCGCTTGCGGCAGATAGCCGATGGCTTGGCAGTCAATACTGGCGCCACTTGGCGGGCCGGCCGACGCACATCGCACGCTGGTACGCGCCAGTGAAACACAGTTTCCGAGGCAGTGCTTCCTTTGAGACGCGCCCTCGCCGTCGTTACTCCTTCTGCCCAACGACTCCCTGAAGGGCAACGCGGTTCGGCGAATCCTCTTTCTTTCCCCCTGCCAAGGCTTCGCACCAGTTACTTCTCTGTCTTACTTCCGAAGATTTCTCAGTACCGTTTCTCCGAGCAGAGGATATAGAGCGTGGCCGATATGCATGTATTATGTCGCTCCGCGCGTCTTCTGCAACGAGGTCAGCCATTACGTATGTCACTCCTTACGATATTTGCCTTCGACTGAAGTAGCACACTTTGGGTCGTGTTTCCTCATTTCGTGTACTTCCGCGCCAGTCATGTCACAAATGTATTGGCTAAAATAAGCCCAGCAAAATGTGGAATTAATACACTCCTGGAAATGGAAAAAAGAACACATTGACACCGGTGTGTCAGACCCACCATACTTGCTCCGGACACTGCGAGAGGGCTGTACAAGCAATGATCACACGCACGTCACAGCGGACACGCCAGGAACCGCGGTGTTGGCCGTCGAATGGCGCTAGCTGCGCAGCATTTGTGCACCGCCGCCGTCAGTGTCAGCCAGTTTGCCGTGGCATACGGAGCTCCATCGCAGTCTGTAACACTGGTAGCATGCCGCGACAGCGTGGATGTGAACCGTATGTGCAGTTGACGGACTTTGAGCGAGGGCGTATAGTGGGCATGCGGGAGGCCGGGTGGACGTACCGCCGAATTGCTCAACACGTGGGGCGTGAGGTCTCCACAGTACATCGATGTTGTCGCCAGTGGTCGGCGGAAGGTGCACGTGCCCGTCGACCTGGGACCGGACCGCAGCGACGCACGGATGCACGCCAAGACCGTAGGATCCTACGCAGTGCCGTAGGGGACCGCACCGCCACTTCCCAGCAAATTAGGGACACTGTTGCTCCTGGGGTATCGGCGAGGACCATTCGCAACCGTCTCCATGAAGCTGGGCTACGGTCCCGCACACCGTTAGGCCGTCTTCCGCTCACGCCCCAACATCGTGCAGCCCGCCTCCAGTGGTGTCGCGACAGGCGTGAATGGAGGGACGGATGGAGACGTGTCGTCTTCAGCGATGAGAGTCGCTTCTGCCTTGGTGCCAATGATGGTCGTATGCGTGTTTGGCGCCGTGCAGGTGAGCGCCACAATCAGGACTGCATACGACCGAGGCACACAGGGCCAACACCCGGCATCATGGTGTGGGGAGCGATCTCCTACACTGGCCGTACACCACTGGTGATCGTCGAGGGGACACTGAATAGTCCACGGTACATCCAAACCGTCATCGAACCCATCGTTCTACCATTCCTAGACCGGCTAGGGAACTTGCTGTTCCAACAGGAC
Organism: Schistocerca americana; assembly: GCF_021461395.2. NCBI lineage: Eukaryota > Metazoa > Arthropoda > Insecta > Orthoptera > Acrididae > Schistocerca > Schistocerca americana. Next base: position 628,829,761 of record NC_060123.1, on the reverse strand, counting down.
AATGCACGTCCGCATGTATCCCGTGCCACCCAACGTGCTCTAGAAGGTGTAAGTCAACTACCCTGGCCAGCAAGATCTCCGGATCTGTCCCCCATTGAGCATGTTTGGGACTGGATGAAGCGTCGTCTCACGCGGTCTGCACGTCCAGCACGAACGCTGGTCCAACTGAGGCGCCAGGTGGAAATGGCATGGCAAGCCGTTCCACAGGACTACATCCAGCATCTCTACGATCGTCTCCATGGGAGAATAGCAGCCTGCATTGCTGCGAAAGGTGGATATACACTGTACTAGTGCCGACATTGTGCATGCTCGGATGCCTGTGTCTATGTGCCTGTGGTTCTGTCAGTGTGATCATGTGATGTATCTGACCCCAGGAATGTGCCAATAAAGTTTCCCCTTCCTGGGACAATGAATTCACGGTGTTCTTATTTCAATTTCCAGGAGTGTATTATCATGTCTGTCGGCCCAAGCTATGTAGCTCTACAACTCAAAATTACGTGATAGATTTGCGCCACACGCGTTACGCTTTGTATTGACAAAAGCGTCATCGGTGACCAGAAATTACTTCGTACCTTTAAACTTCTATGTATTGGATATTATAGCAAACTATTTGATTTCCGTGGCTGCAAAGAAAAAGTTACCCTGTCTACTGGTATTGCAGAAAATGTGTTCCATATAAAATCGTCAACTTCGTATGTAGGAAGCGATTTGATTTGTTAACACTTCGCTGGCGGGTCCAGAATCCACTTGTATTCTGTACGACATCCGTTTCGGACACGTTCTTGAAATAACTCGTATTTTCTACAGATGTCTGTAGATGTCATCTGCTGTGGTATTTTGTAACTACTTCGTCTATTTAGGTGTTTCGCAACTAGTCAGTGTATCAGATTTGATATCCTTCATGCACGTTTTCCTTATTTAGCATTCTGGTTATAGTTACTATTTTCGTCTTGAAATTCCTCTTGCTTTTAGAGTTGGCGCTATTCAGAAAACGGGAGGAACTGAATGAATATTTTTTGACTGTGATTAAACAGACGTTCCTAGTAAGAATGAAGATCCGAATGACTGTATGAATCAATATTTCTGTGGTGTCACCGCCAGACACCACACTTGCTAGATGGTAGCCTTTAAATCAGCCGCGGTCCGTTAGTATACGTCGGACCCGCGTGTCGCCACTATCAGTGATTGCAGACTGAGCGCCGCCACACGGCAGGTCTAGTTTAGAGAGACTCCCTGGCACTCGTCCCAGTTGGACAGCCGACTTTGCTAACGACGGTTCACTGTCTACGTACGCTCTCATTTGCAGAGACGACAGTTTAGCATAGCCTTCAGCTGCGTCATTTGCTGCGACCTAGCAAGGCGCCATATTCAGTTACTATGAATGTATTCTGAACAGATATTGTGAATCATGTACCGTCAAGAGCGACGTTCATCATTAATGGATTAAAGTTAAGTATCAAACTAATTCCGTCCGCTTTCCGAATTCTACTTCCTTGTCATGTTCCAGACCTCACGTCAGTATAGTCCTTCCCCCCTCCCGCCAGCCTGCGTGAGCTAAAACGCGTGCATTTCGGTCCTGTACCGGGGATGACGATTCACATTCCTGTCCGGCCATCCAAATTTACTTTTTCAATAGCTTCTTTAAATCACTTACGACATATTCCTTCGAAAAAGATTGGGCTGATTCCCTTCCCATATCTCTGATTACCTTGTTTTCGACGGGATGTGTGTTTCGCAATGGCTCCTGGTTGAATTGTACGAGGGCTATCCACAAAGTACATTACGTTTTGGAATTAAAAATAAATAAAGTATTCGAAATTTTTTTTATTGTATACAGATGAAAGCCACACTTATACTACTTTTCTACATAGTTGCCATTTAAATTAAGGCACTATCGTAGCGATGGACGAGCTTGGAAATTCCTTCGTCGTAAAATTCGGCCGCCTGCCGAACGTTGACCGACGGCATTGTTTAGATGCCAATGACCGATCTCAAAATTACGCAGTTTGCGAGATTACATTGCCCGGATACTGATAAAAAAAGTTCGGTAAAAGAGATCTCATGGACGCTGAAATAAAAGTTTGATAAGGTCAATGCGGATTGAACACTAGTGGCGTTCGGCTATGACCTCCATACAATTCGTTGGCAACTCTCCGCTGCAGCCTGAAAAAGTTCTGAAATGTAACTTAATAAATTGAGATGTGGCATTAATGGAAGAGGAAAGTAGGTTTCTTTATTCAAACAAGGCTGTTATCATTAAGTTAACGTAATTATTTAACCAATAGTTAACAGATACGAGAGCGACATCTACATTTTGTAACAGAGCAGTCGATAACAAAAAATGGTTCAAATGGCTCTGAGCACTATGGGACATAACATCTGAGGTCATCGGTCCCCTAGAACTTAGAATTACTTAAATCGAACTAACCTAAGGACATCACATACATCCATGCTCGAGGCAGGATTCTGACCTGCGACCGTAGCAGTAGTCGCGCGGTTAGTCGGTAACAAACGAGAGAGAGAGTGGGGGGGGGGGGGGGGAAGGGGGGAGGGAAGGAGAGGGAGCACATCTCCTGCAAAACAAATTACGGCGACTGCCTTCAATTGCTTTACAGAGCGCCTTTATCAAGTTTCGATGTATAAACATGGGGGGTGGGGATGGAACATTCTTTATACAAACAGTAACAAATATATTTTTTTATATTAATTTACGACCTTCTTAATTTGAAGATTTATTTACTCAGAGAATGTTTATTCTTAATGTCTTTTGGCATTAATTAAACGTTTGGTGCATATTCTATTAAGTATTTAGCAAGCAACATTTTATGAATAACGTTTGCTTGCTAAATTTTTTATTTTGATTCTGGCCAAAAATTTATTTCCGTTGGTCAAGATAACTGGAACACCATTAGTGGCCTGAATTTCTGCGGCCCATACCAAATGCGGTTAACAGGTGATGCTAAACACAAACAAAGGAGAGGGGAAAGAATGTTCACGGATCTGTTCGACACAGGAGAGACGTCATGGAAGTGCTGAACGATCTGAATTGGGAGACGCTCGAGAATAGAAGCCAATTTTTCCGTGGAAGTCTTCTTACAATGTTGCAAGATCCAGTATTACATGAAGAGTCTAGAGGAATTCTTCAACTGCTTACGTGTCGCCTCCATGCTGAGGCATTTTTACTGGCCATTAAAATTGCTACACCACGAGGTTGACGTGGTACAGACGCGAAATTTAAGCGACAGGAAGAAGATGCTGTGATATGCAAATTATTAACTTTTCAGAGCATTCACACAAGGTTGGCGCCGGTGGCGACACCTACAACGTGCTGACATGTGGAAAGTTTCCAAACGATTTCTCATACACGAACAGCAGTTGACCGGCGTTGTCTCGTGAAACATTGTTGTGATGCCTCGTGTAAGGAGGAGAAATGCGTACCATCACGTTTCCGACTTTGATAAAGATCGGATTGTAACCTATCGCGATTGCGGTATATCGTATCGCGACATTGCTGCTCGCATTGGTCGAGATCCAATGACTGTTAGCAGAATATGGAATCGGTGGGTTCAGGAGGATAATACGGAACACCGTGCTGGATCCCAACGGCCTCGTATCACTAGTAGTCGAGATGACAGGCATCTTATGCGCATGGCTGTAACGGATCCTGCAGCCACGTCTCGATCCCTGAGTCAACAGATGGGGACGTTTGCAAGACAACAACCTTCTGCACGAACAGTTCGACGACGTTTGCAGCAGCATGGAATATCAGCTCGGAAAACACGGCTGCGGTTACCCTTGACGCTGCATCACAGACAGGAGCGCCTGCGATTGGTTACACGTTTCGGTCACCTCTTGTTCGCATTGACGGCACTTTGAACAGTGGACGTTACATTTCAGATGAGTTACGACCCGTGGGTCTACCCTTCATTCGATCCCTGCGAAACCCTACATTTCAGCAGGATAATGCACGACCACATGTTACAGGTCTTGTACGGGCCTTTCTGTATACAGAAAATGTTCGACTGCTGCCCTGGCCAGGTACCGTGTTGAAGCTACATGGGCAGCCGTACCTGTACACGCCATGCAAGCCCTGTTTGACTCAATGCCCAGACGTATTAAGGTGGTTGTTCTGGGTACTGATTTCTCAGGATCTATGCACACGAATTGCGTGAAATGTAATTACATGTCAGTTCTAGTATAATATATTTGTCCAATGAATACCCGTTTATCATCTGCATTTCTTCTTGGTGGAGCAATTTTAATGGGCAGTAGTGTAGTTATTCGACCCGCGCTCCACATGCGATTAGAATGTGAAGAAACCCAGACAAGTGTTATAATGCTAAGTACTTTGTGTTGTGCAGTTCACTGTGGATTCCAGAGTACATGTGTAGTCATATCTCGATGTGGGAACACGAGAATGTCGGGTTCCTTCAGGTGGTCCGGCGGCAGGGCGTGAGGCGGCGCGGTGGTTCTTATGCAGGCGGCGATACACCGGCGATAGCGGCGCGCCGTGCCGCGGTATTAATTAAGGGCGAGGCAGGGCCGAGATAAGAGGGTGAGGCGGGCGGCCGGCTCGCGTGCGGCCGAGCCCCACACAGCACGGGGCCGGGCAGTGGGCAGCCGGCGGCCGCGGCGGCGCGCGCATCGATCGCTTTGTCGGTTACCTCGCCTCCACCTCGGCCCCAGCCCGGCACCCGGCCGGGAAACGCCGCTCTATCGGGCGCGCCATTTCCCGGATAGCCGTCGAGGCTCGCACTGCGCCCAGGAGGGCCGCACGCGTCGCTTTCCCTGTCAACAAAGCGGACGTCACTGCTAAACGAGGTCCCCTCAACCCCCACCTCATACGCGAGCAACACTTCCTTCGCCAGCCACAGGGATCGTGATCTCGATGGAAGCCGACCACTCACACCGTTTTTCGGTGTTCACACCTATTGCTGACGAAATCGCCTCCCTCTCCATACACACAAACCGTCATAAACGGTTAGTCACTAAAATTGCAAAACCATGTGGACGGCATGTCACAAAAGTCAAATTCAAATATGATCTACCACATGCTTGAATATATATATATATATATATATATATATATATATATATATATATATATATATATGGTGTTACAGAAAGGTACGGCCAAACTTTCAGGAAACATTCCTCACACACAAATAAAGAAAAGATGTTATGTGGACATGTGTCCGGAAACGCTTAATTTCCATGTTAGAGCTCATTTTAGTTTCGTCGGTATGTACTGTACGTCCTCGATTCACCGCCAGTTGGCCCAATTGAAGGAAGGTAATGTTGACTTCGGTGCTTGTGTTGACATGCGACTCATTGCTCTACAGTACTAGCATCAAGCACATCAGTACGTAGCATCAACAGGTTAGTGTTCATTACGAACGTGGTTTTGCAGTCCGTGCAATGTTTCCAAATGCGGAGTTGGCAGATGCCCATTTGATGTATGGATTAGTGCGGGGCAATAGCCGTGGCGCGGTACGTTTGAATGGAGACAGATTTCCAGAACGAAGGTGTCCCAACAGGAAGACGTTCGAAGCAATTCATCGGCGTCTTAGGGAGCACGGAACATTCCAGCCTATGACTCGCGACTGGGGAAGACCTAGAACGACGAGGACACCTGCAATGGACGAGGCAATTCTTCGTGCAGTTGACGATAACCCTAATGTCAGCGTCAGAGAAGTTGTTGCTGTACAAGGTAACGTTGACCACGTCACTGTATGGACACTGCTACGGGAGAAACAGTTGTTTCCGTACCATGTACAGCGCGTGCAGGCACTATCAGTAGCTGATTGGCCTCCACGGGTACACTTCTGCGAATGGTTCATCCAACAATGTGTCAATCCTCATTTCAGTGCAAATGTTCTCTTTACGGATGAGGCTTCATTCCAACGTGATCAATTTTCACCATGAGCTCTAACATGGAAAGTAAGCGTTTCCGGACACATGTCCACATAACATATTTTCTTTTTTTGTGTGTGAGGAATGTTTCCTGAAAGTTTGGCCTTACTTTTTTGTAACACCCTGTATAGGGTGATCAAAAAGTCAGTATAAATTTGAAAACTTAATAAACCACGAAATAATGTAGATAGAGAGGTAAAAATTGACACATGCTTGGAATGACATGGGGTTTTATTAGAGCAAAACAACAAACAAAAAAAACTGGCAAAATGTCCGACAGATGGCGCTGGACAGCAAAACGTCAGTAACTGCTACCGTGACGGCTGAGAGATACGCCGATATGTTACAGAATCGCATCATCCCCAGCCTGGCTGGTAAACACCTGCTGGAACGTACGATGTTTATGCAGGATGGCGCTCCATCCCATGTTGCTAGACGCGTGGAAGATCTCTTTGGTGATGATCGTGTGCTCAGCCGCCACTTTCGTCATGCTAGGCCTCCCAGGTCCCCAGACCTCAGTCCGTGCGATAATTAACTTTGGGGTTACCTGAAGTCGCAAGTGTTTCGTGATCGACCGACATCTCTAGGGATGCTGAAAGACAACATCCGACGCCAATGCCTCACCATAACTCCCGACATGCTTTACAGTGCTGTTCGCAACATTATTCCCCGACTACAGCTATTGTTGAGGAATGATGGTGGACATATTGAGCATTTCCTCTAAAGAACATCTTGCTTTGTCTTACTTTGTTATGCTAATTATTGCTATTCTGATCAGATGAAGCGCCATCTGTCGGACATTTTTTGAACTTTTGTATTTTTTTGGTTCTAATAAAACCCTATGTCATTCCAAGCATGGGTGTCAATTTGTACCTCTCTATCTACATTATTCCGTGATTTATTCAGTTTTCAAATTTATACTGACTTTTTGATCACCCAGTATATATGGCTCACCGACTTGCCGGGGTAGTCGAGAGCGCTAACACGCTGCTTCCTGGACTCGGGTAGGCGCGCCGGGCCCCGATCGAATCCGCCCGGCGGATTAACGAGGGCCGATGTGCTGGCCAGCCTGGATGTGGTTTTTAGGTGGTTTTCCGCATCCCGCTACGTGAATACCGGGCTCGTCCCCATATTCCGCGCCGCCCTGAGTGACCGAGCGGTTCTAGGCGCTTGAGTCTGGAACCCCGTGACCGCTACCGTCGCAGGTTCGAATCCTGCCTCGGGCCTGGATGTGTGTGATATCCTTAGGTTAGTTAGGTTTAAGTAGTTTTAAAGTCCCACATTGTTCAGAGCCATTTGAACCCATGTTCCGCCTCAGTTACACAGCTTGCAGACATCTGGGTTGAGAAGGGCCGTACTCCGTTCCCTCACCTCAGTCCCATGCGACTAGCGCCAGAAAGGACAGACGTATTTTTCTATCGACCTCGCAAGATCGTTCAGGCACGCCAGGTATCTGGAATCGGGAAACAGACTTGTTTGCAAGAAGGTGGCACATGTACAGTACGATGACGTCTGGGACAGCACGGCGGCCATTGTTGGGGCTTCATGGGCGGTAGCTGAGAGAGCGCACGGACGGTGGTGTTCCCAAAGACAACGCTAGACACAGGTTTCGCAGTTCAGCATACAGTATCGCGATGGACGCACCTGTGTATGGAGGCTCTAAGGAAAACGAACATTGCCAGATTGCATTCGCCGTTGTCGTATGTGCCTTGCACTTGGTGTGATGACGTGATGTGCCATGGGTACACAACACTGTCACTTCTGGTTCGCCTAACCGATAATTTCGACAGCATCCGTTACGTTTCCGATGACGTAAGACCTGTAGCTGTGCCATATATTCAAGATCTCCGTGACGTTATCTTTCAGGAAGACAACACAAGACCACATGTTGCCCGTGCTTTCCTAACCTAGAGGGTGACAATAACTGAACTATATGAAAAAAATGTAAATTAGTTACAAACTACGGCATGCCCACGGTGTATTGAACATGTAAACGTCACTACAGATATTCGGATTAAGATTATGACATGTTCGATATGCCAGCCATCATTGGCGATGATGTAGCGCAGACGAATAGCGAAATTCTGCATGACCCGCTTAAGTGTCGGAACATCGATGCTGTAGATGACCTCCCGAATGTCTGTTCTCAGCTCAACAATGGTTTTGGGGTTTTTGCTGTACACCTTTTCTTTAGTATAGCCACACAAAAAGGAGTCACATGTGTTCAGATCTGGAGAATATGGCTGCCAATCGAGGCCCATGCCAGTGACCTCTGGGTACGCCAGGGCCAGAATGTGGTCCCCGTTGTGCTCCTTCAGGACATCAAACACTCTCCTGCTTCGATGTGGTCGAGTTCAGTGTTACATGAACCACATCTTGTCGAAACCAGGGTCACTTTGGATAATGGGGATGAAATCATCTTCCAAAACCTTTACGTACCGTTCTACTCACAGCGTCATCGAGGAATGTCGCACCAATTATTCCGTGACTGGACATTGCTCACCACACAGTCAGCCGTTGAAGACTTCTCTAACGCGAAATGCGGATTCTCAGTCTCCCAAATGGGACAGTTTTGCTTATTGACGAACGCACCCAAATGAACGTGGACTTCGTTGCTAAACCTCACGCACCGTTCGATAGTCACCGTGCCATCAAGGAATATCGCACCGATTATTCCGTGATTGGACCTTGCAAGTCACACAGTCGCCCGTTGAGGATGAAGAGACTTCTAGGTCGTGATATGCAGATTCTCATTCCCAAAAGGCGCCAATTTTGCTGATTGACGAACATGCGCATGCGCATACTAATTCCCCTCATGCCCTGCGGCCAACCATGCAGTTTGAACTTCCTATCGCAAACAGTTCAGAAGTTATGACGATTTCATTTCATATAGTTCAGTGATTGTCACGCTGTACATCAATGTAAAGGGTGTTCGACTGTTGCCCTGACCATAAAGTCCCTCTTCCATTGAAAGCGTCTGGTAAAGGATTATGGAGAGACTGACACGCCGTCACTTTCCAGCCAGTGCGATTCTACGTTTGATAAATTCTAGCGCAGAGTTGAAGCAGTATGGAATGACTTATCCATGTCCGTTTTCCAAGCTCAGCTCGACTCTATACTGAGACGTCTTCGAGCCACTGTTGTTGTCTGAGGTGGCAGCTCTGTGATTTCACTTTTGCACCTTGTACACTGACAAATAGTCTACATATTTAATCATGTATTTTTCCTACTATAATATATACGCACATGACAAGTACTGCAATACAGTATTTCATTCCTAAAAACAAGTACTTCCTTCGTTCCAACTTCTTCTGTCTCATTGCCCAGTGTTCTTGGGTGACAGTCTCCTTAAATTTCCTTTCCCCAGAACTCCTTTCATAAGGCAACATCTATTTTGTATACCTGTAAATTCATTTTATGTCTGTCACTATCATTTACTGATATTATTATTATTATTATTAAAATTATTATTACTATTATTATTATTCATATTACTATTATCACTGTTAGTGGCAGCAGATTCAGTAGTATAGGTACTGCCCGCATTAACTCTATTAGTTCACAGTCACTATTATTTACTCACATTGCCCATCAGACACTCAAATCATTGTAATACTGTTTGTCATATCAAAATTGTTATTCGTTGCGTTCGGTATGTGTCCATTGTAAGAGAGAACGTGTCGACTGTATTCAAATGTGGTTCAGTAAATAAATTTACCTATAGTGAACTTGGTATCTGGATCAAACTGACAACGTTCAGTGGCGTTGGAAGGGAGGAAATCATATGAGTGGATAAAAAATTATCTTCAAGATAAATTCAGTGCGATGTACAGCATGTGCAAGAGTGGTATTCTTATTCCAAAAGCACGTTAGTTAAAGTAATTCAGGGGAAGTTAATGAATGATGACAAATGTTCCTAGTGAAAAAACTACGTCAGATAAGAAACAGCATATGCTTAGAAAGTAAGTGATTAAGCCACCAAACAATTTAAGAGTTTTATCCCATATGCTGTCTGTTCACGTCATCTCAGTATTTACCGAAAGATAAACCGAGCGAGGTGGCGCAGTGGTTAGCACACTAGACTCGCATTCGGGAGGACGACGACTCAAATCAGCGTCCGGCCATCCAGATTTAGGTTTCCTGTAATTTCCCTAAATCGCTTCCGGCAAATGCCGGCATGTCCCTTTGACAAGGCACGGTCGGTTTCTTTCCCCGTCCCTCTCTAATCCGATGGGACCGATGACCTCGCTGTTTGGCCCCCTCCTCCGAATCAACCAACCGAAAGATAGTAATTAACAAGGCCGAGTGCAGGCAAGTGGGAAAGATAGAGAGAGGGAGAGAGAAGAAGAGAGAGAGAGCGCAACAAAGAAGTTAAAGAAAAATTCGTATTTTATAAAATCGTACATTTTGAAGATACTTAATTTTTAGAAATAGACATATCTTCATCTTTCCTTCAAACACGACACATTATTTGTTACTAAAAAAAATTGGCAGCTGTAATCGTTGTTTTCGTTGTTCATGTGTAACGAAAAAGGCTGAATAAGTGGGTAAGTCAAATCTACATTTACATATACATGTACATTTATACTCCGCAAGCCACCCAGCGGTGTGTGGCGGAGGGCACTTTACGTGCCACTGTCATTACCTCCCTTTCCTGTTCCCGTCGCGTATGGTTCGCGGGAAGAACGACTGCCGGAAAGCCTCCGTGCGCGCTCGAATATCTCTAATTTTACATTCGTGATCTCCTCGGGAGTTATAAGTAGGGGGAAGCAATATATTCGATACCTCATCCAGAGATGCACCCTCTCGAAACCTGGACAGCAAGCTACACCGCGATGCAGAGGGCAGAGTCTGCCACTTGAGTTTGCTAAACATCTCCGTAACGCTATCACGCTTACCAAATGACCCTGTGACGAAACGCGCCGCTCTTCTTTGGATCTTCTCTATCTCCTCCGTCAACCCGACCTGGTACGGATCCCACACTGATGAGCAATACCCAAGTATAGGTCGAACGAGTGTTTTGTAAGCCACCTCCTTTGTTGATGGACTACATTTTCTAAGGACTCTCCCAATGAATCTCAACCTGGCACCCGCCTTACCAACAATTATTTTTATATGATCATTCCACTTCAAATCGTTCCTTACGCATACTCCCAGATATTTTGCAGAAGTAACTGCTACTAGTGTTTGTTCCGCTCTCATATAATCATACAATAAAGGATTCTTCTTTCTATGTATTCGCAATACATTACATTTGTTTATGTTAAGGGTCAGTTGCCACTCCCTGCACCAAGTGCCTATCCGCTGCAGATCTGCCTGCATTTCGCTGCAATTTTCTAATGCTGCAACTTCTCTGTATACTACAGCATCATCCACGAAAAGCCGCATGGAAAGCCGCACCCAAACACAAAGAGTGCGTGAAAATAGTCATACCCATGAGGAACCTTCAAAGACTTGCGTCAGTCACCCATTGAGTGATTCAATTCGAACTTATTGAATCAGCGAAAAACTTTCCTGTAGCTGATGTGGCCACAGAGACTTCTTTTATTCGATTCTTTCATTCGACTCATCACTACACTCCTTAGCTTTGGCGACAGTGGCGTGAGGAGAGTATGTGCACACAAAGTTAAATAACAGAATACAATTTTCCAAATATGGAAAATGCGGACGCTGCACTAGACGCGATCAACACATCGCTTGCACTCGCTATTCCAGAACAGCATCGCTTGCACACACTATTCCAGAACAGCTGTTTCATTACAACTACAGGAAATAAGTTTGCGGAAATACGGGCGAGTGAGGACGTGCAGGCGAGCGCGTTACGCGGCGGCCGTGCTTCAGTGTGGAGAGCCGCGGGCGTACGATGAGCTAGTCCAGTCACGGCCGACCGCGCGCTCGATAGCGGCCGCTTAGCCCGCACCACTTTGCATTCTGCTCGCCCGCGATACGCCGTATCAATCACCAATATTTCCCTTGTGGCTGCTAATTGAATAATATGTATGAGTATCCCGGAACGACCTCATGATTTTCATGAGAATTATGCAGATGAAATTTCGTAATTAGCCGTGGCGGCTGACGCCCGTGTCACAGCGACGTCACAGCCTGCAGCGCCCCCCTGCTGACGTCACCGTTCAGCAGATAGCGGGCCTGTTAATGACGCCGGCGATGTGTCACGCAGGACGCTTTGCACACATGGGTACCGAAGCGGTCTGTATTATTCTCTACACTGTCCAAGCTGTGAAGGGAACCAAGGAGGGATGCGGACGGGGAATCAGAGTCCGCCTGAGTGCAATGGGCCGGCCTGTGTGGCCGAGCGGTTCTAAACGCTACAGTGTGGAACCGCACGACCGCTACGGTCGCAGGTTCGAATCCTGCGTCGGGCATGGATGTGTGTGATGTCCTTAGGTTAGTTGGGTTTAAGTAGTTCTAAGTTCTAGGGGACTGATGACCTCAGATGTTAATTCCCATAATGCTGAGAGCCATTTGAACCATTTTGAGTGCAATGAACTGGGAAAATTGGTAGTTGATCTGATTGAACTATATTTTCCTGGAGACAAATGAGTCTAAACTTTCTCTTCGATAAGTAGAGAATCTGAAGCAATGAATTAAAATTTGTGCCACAACTGGGACTACTGGTGTGCTGTTCCACTGTCCGCGAGTCTCGGTAATACTGACGGTTTAAGAAGGGTAAAATGGGCTGAAAGTGTGAACTGAAGTTTGTGACAGGGAGGTTACTGGCGGAGTAATCCGTGCATCAGTGGTAACTACAGTGCTGCCGTGGTGTAGCGTTTAGCGCATCTGTCTAGTAAACAGATGACTGTGTTCAAGTCTTAGCTGTGGTACAAAGTTTAATTCATTGCTTCAGCTTCTGTACTTATGGAAGGAATTGATAGTATCCCATTAGGAGGTTGTAAGATGAACTTCAACACGAGTAAAACAGGCGTTATGGAATGTTGTTGTTGTTGTGGTCTTCAGTCCTGAGGCTGATTTGATGCAGCTCTCCATGCAACTCTATCCTGTGCAAGCTTCTTCATCTCCCAGTACCTACTGCAGCCTACATCCTTCTGAATCTGCTTAGTGTATTCATCTCTTGGTCTCCCTCTACGATTTTTACCCTCCACGCTGCCCTCCAATACTAAATTGGTGATCCCTTGATGCCTCAGACATGTCCTACCATCCGATCCCTTCTGCTAGTCAAGTTGTGCCACAAACTCCTCTTCTCCCCAATTCTATTCAATACCTCCTCATTAGTTATGTGATCTACCCATCTAATCTTCAGCATTCTTCCTTAGCACCACATTTCTAAAGCTTGTATTCTCTTCTTGTCCAAACTATTTATCGTCCACGTTTCACTTCCATACATGGCTACACTACATACGAAACGACTTCCAGACACTTAAATCTATACTGGATGTTAATTTATCTTCTTCAGGAACGCTTTCCTAGTCGAATTAAATGGGGCAATGCTGAGGCGTCACTATGAAACGAGGCATGAAAGTAGCAGATTTTTGTTACTTAGACAGCACAGTAACTGACGAGGGCCGACGTAGAGATGCTATAAAATGCAGGCTGGCAATAGGTAGAAAAGTATTTCTGAAACAGTGCATTTTTTAACGTCGAATACCAATTTAAATTTTTACGTGAATGTTCGAAAGAACAGACACCGTTGATGAGCCACAGCTATACAAAATACTTCGAAATTAATCAGTTGTGTGAACCGTGATCTAAGGATTTCGATAGTGTGGCATATTGAAGCCTGGATCAGTCCGTGCAGCGTGCACGGATAACTAAAGTGATTAAGGCAACCGCTTGCGATAAGTGGGAAATCCGGCTTCGAGTCTCGATCTCGCACAAATTTTCGTACGTCACTATTGGGTAGTAGAACTACACCTAATACAACTGATATCAAGAAATTCGCAGTCAGCGAATTAATTTCAATGAACTTATATGTTGGGAAGTCTTTTCTAAAGCCTTTGTTCGGAGTTTACCTTGCGTGGAAGTGAAACTTGGCCGATGAGCAGTTCATAGTGTAAAACAATAGGAGCTTTTGAAATGTGATACTATAGAAGAATGCTGAAAATTCTGTGATGGATCGAATGACAGATCAGCAGATATTGAACTGAATCGGAGAAAAAAAGAAATGTGGCACAACTTGACTAAAAGAAGGGATCGATTGATAGGATTTATTATGAAGCGTCAAGGAATAGTCAGTTAGGTGACTGAGGGAACTGTGAAGGTAAAAACAGTGGAAGAAGGCCAAGGTTCCAGTACAGTAAGCAGGTTCAAACGGATGAAGACTGCAAAGAAAAGAGACTTACACAGGATAATCTATCTTGGGAAAGTGCAATAAACCAGTAGTCGCACCATCCTTACATGTTAAAAGTGTCATTCGTGTCCCTTAAAACGGAACCATCCCGATTTTCAACTGGAAATATCTGAAGAAAAGATAGAAATCAGAAGGTGGAATGGCTGGATGACGTAAACAAGTGTGAAACTCCTTTACACAAACATTTATCATATTTTTCCAGTCACAGCAGTGAACGATCAAGCGGGCCTAGAGTATTCATACATATACAATATCTTTCTGCATTATGGCTATTTTTGATGAGTCCCAAATAGCAAAAACGGCTTGCCTCCGTAGTCAACCTCGCTAAGGGATGCCTGTGTTGTGCCATTTGGCTTTGACGTAGTTGGTTCGAATCCTGGTACCGCAAAAAAATTCGTCCGTGTTTGGCTGGCAAGGGGAGATAGATGGTGACTATAAAAGTCCCAGCTCACACTTGCCAGCATTCCAAATTGAATTCCAAACATACCCACATCGTCTCATAGAGTGAGCATATGTGGGACTATTCATAGTAATACGTCCGTCGGATGGAGGCGAGCTCGATGACCCGCTTATTGCTATTAGATAAGAGTAAGCTGTGTGCCGGCACTATGTTGCACACTCTCCTTTCCCTGTCATCACACAACACACCACCCGATACCATCACCTACCAACTAGACACGCGCATCGCGAGGAAAGAGACCATTTTGTGTGGTGAAAGCAAACCATTTCCGGTTTGATGGCAGAACCTGTTCCTCTTTGTCTCTCAGACAACAATGCCATATGATTCTTTATATTTGCCGTAACTAGATCTAAAGAATTCATCCTCATTCTCAGTCGTCGGATGAAAGTTTACGAATCTTCATATTGCGACATAGTCTTCAACTTTACACATACCCGTTATTCCTGAATGTTTTCTAAAGCTATTCATAGCAAAAGCTATTTCCTGCTTTTCAGTAAATATCAGTGGTTTAAAATTACCATAATACAACCAAATACACCTTGATTGTCTCTACAGGGAATGATTGACCCACCGGGGAATAGAATGAGCTCAGTAAACCTAAAAATCGCGTTTGTAACAGCCTTTAGTTCATAATCGAAGCTATGCATATGTATCATATATTGCTGAACACTTGCCAGAGGAGCACGCAAAAATGTGCTCGCACTGTATTACCAATTTTTTAAATAAAACATGGAGGTAAATATACAATAAATAATTTTTATGGTTTAAAACAAGTTGGTCCCAGATGCAAGGTAACTATGAGCGACTTCCAAAGGAAACAAAAATTCGCTTTACAGTGTTTCATATAATTATGAAACGAATTAAAAAATTTAATATGCTGTCATAATTTATTCATAAAACAGTGTAACCTTACGTTAGGATTTTAATACAATAACTGAAGTATTAAAAGTTAGAAGCTGTGTTTATGCCTTCAGGAAGCATAACTGAAGGCGCGCAAATTACTCAGACTATATTCATATAATATTTGAGAATGAGAGCGCTTAACGGCTTCCAACACACTTTACACCTCTTTCCAAACCTCTTCGAAACTTTTCCTTGCTGCACCACTCACAAAATAATGAAAGGAAAACAGATTGTCTCTTACTACATTTTCGCTTTCCATGGAGTAAAACTTCAGCATTGAGCATACGTTTTAATTTATTACTTCTTAACTACTATTAATTTCAGTTGATTAAATATAAGCTGAGTGCCTGGTATTTGTGGTCTACTATTTCCAGTCTACTGTTAGTCCATCTGCTCCTTCTTTCTCTCTTGTCCATATCCTTCTCCCCTCTCTCGACTGTCCACTCACCGTCTGTCTCCTCCAGTCCATCTACTCTCTCATTCCATCTGCTCCTCCCCTTCTGACCATGTGTTCCTTCCCCCGCTGTCATTCTTCGCCACTAAGTCCATCTCCTATTCACTCATGTGTCTCCTCTGCACACCCTATAAGTCTAACTCCACCCATCCCCCCTCCTCTGTCCACCTCCTCCGCCACCCCCCTCCCTCCCCATTTTCTGTCCATCTGTTCCTCCTCCTTCACCCTGTCCATCTACTCCTCTTTCTCTCTCATTCCATTTGATACTCCCCTTCTGTCTATCAGCTCCATTCCTCTTTGGCAATCACATCCTATCCCTCTTAAGTGTATTATATCATCTCATCACCCCCTGTAAGTCTATGTCCTTCTCCCCTATCTAAGTCCACCTTCTCCTCCCTCTGTAGAAAGATGAAAAACGAAAATTGTAAGATGTACGACCTGTTTTAAACATCAGGTAACAGGTCTATAATTTGGCAATAAATAAATAAATAAATAAAATTCTCCTCCCTCTTACCTCTCCGCATTATCACCGGCCTTCCAATAGGAGTTTGTTGCTTCTAACCCCAACAAATATTGCTTTCCAGACAGTAAGTAATATTTGTACCAAGTTTGGTTGAAATCGATCCACGGCTTAGGAGGAGCTCTCCACTCGCAGCTTTACCAGAATAAGCACTGGTCACATGTATGTAACATATTTGACTCATATTTGTACACATATTTCATCTGTATCTCTAGTGAACTTCGCCCTTAGTTTCGTTCTCACGCATTTCAGTATTTATGACGTGAAGAGAATCGTTCGACGTGACAGAAGTGCAACCCTTCCATAAACATCTGCAGATTTCAATGCTGGGCGATCAACAACTGTCAGCGTGCGAATCATTCAACGGAACACCATCGATATGGGCTTTCGGAGCCGAAGGCTCACTCGTGTATCCTTCATGACTGCACGACATAAAGCTTTACGACTCGCATGAGACCGTCAACACCGACATTGACTGGAAACATGTTGCCTGGTCGGACGAGTCTCGTTTCAAATTGTATCGAGCGGATACGGGTATGAAGGCAGCCTCATGAATCCATGGACCATGCATGTTCAAAATGGTTCAAATGACTCTAAGCGCTATGTGACTTAACATCTGAGGTAATCAGTCCCCTAGACTTAGAACTACTTAAACCTAACTAACCTAAGGACATCACACACAGCCATGTCCGAGGCAGGATTCGAGCCTGCGACCGTAGCAGCAGCGCGGTTCCGGACTGAAGCGCCTAGAACCGCTCGGCCACAGCAGCCGACTGTTCAAGCTGCTGGACGCTCTGTAATGGTGTATGGCGAATGCAGTTGGAGTGATATGGGACCCCTAATACGTCTAGATACGACTCTGACAGGTAACACGTACGTAAGCACCTTGTCTGATCACTTGCATCCATTCATGTCCATTGTGTACTCCAACGGACTTGGGCAACTCCAGCAGGACAATGCGACACCCCACACGCCCAGAATTGCTGAAGAGTGGCTCCAGGAACATTCTTCTGAGTATAAACACTTCCGCTGGCCACCAAACTTCCCAGACATGAACATTATTGGGCGTATCTGGGATGCCTTGCGACGTGCTGTCCGGAAGATGTCTCAATCCCCTCGTACTCTTACGGATTTATGGACAGCTCTTCAGGATTCACGGCGTCAGTTCCCTGCAGCACTACTTCAGACCTTAACCGAGTCCATGCCACGTCGTGTTGCGGCACTTCTCGTTGCTCGCGGGGGCCCTATACGATATTAGGCAGTTGTACCAGTTTATTTGGCTTTTCAGTGTACTTGCACGTCGTAAGCTTGGATACTTTTTCAGCGATCCCTTTGAGAGAGAGGTTGTTCTTTCCCCATAGCGATTCTTTGCAGACAGTAGGTGATATGTGTACGAAGTTTGTTTGAAATCGATACGGTGGTTAAAGATGTGGAATGTACATACATACATTTTGTAACACGTATGGAGTAACTTATATGTAAAATAATCAGGCATTTTAAGCCCTTTTGTGCATAGGAGTACGATTTTTTAAAGGATCGGGTGCGGGGGTGGGAAAGAATTACTGGTTATTTTAGAATTTTCTGATTTATCTGATTCCCGCGACTTTTTTTCTATAAAAGAGCAACTTTTTAATTGGTCTTTTAGCAGCCATTCCGTTATTTCGGTATCTTAGCTTAAACTCCTGCATATTTCCAAGAGAAGCTGAGAAAGCTCCTCCTATTTGTCACCGAACGACAGTTTATCTTCTCCGCAAAATTGCGACAAGTCAGTTCCGTGTTCTCGTGCTGTAGAGAATACTGCGCTAGTGCCTAGGGCGAAAGAAATGCAGTGGCAGTGGTGTCGTCACTAATTGCACTGCAGAGTCCCCCGGCTGCACCACTGGCGCTGCAGTCGGCTCTTATCGCCGCCATGTTTCACACAGCACGGCCCAACTTGGCCGTCACGGAGTTGTGCCCTTACACTGCCATTCTGCGCGCTCCTTAGACCCGCGCTACGGCCAACTTGCGCAGTCCGCAGCCCTTTTCGCCTCTGTTCTACGCCGTACAGGTGACAGTTATTACAACCCTCTTACCATCCCTTGTTTGTCCTGCTTTGATGGACGCGCTAATTCCGTTTAATTAGAGGGTTGTACTGTTAGACGCTTATACTCTGCTACCAAAGCAGAAAATGCTACAAAAGGTCAAAAACTTCATAATAACCAGGAATGTCGGTGAAGAAGCTGAAACACTGTAGCATTTACCCTTTGACGCAGGTGTGGCCAGGTGGAACCAGAATGGTCAGCTCGATCGAATTCCGCTGTACACGGAAGATAATGTTTTGGATAGCGGACACACTGCACGATGCTGGACATGATAAAGTAAAAGTCATACAGTGAGGCGAAAAAAGTCATGGAATAGCGACATGAACATATACAGATGACGGTAGTATCACATACAAAGGTATGAAAGAACAGTGCATGGACGGAGTTGTCATTTGTTCTCAAGTGATTCACGTGAAAAGGTTTCCGACGTCATGATGGCGGGAATTAACAGACTTCGAAAGCGGACTGTTTGTTGGACCTAGAAGCATTAGACATTTCAGTTCGGGAATCGATAGGGAATGCAGTATTTTGAGAACAACAGTGTCAAGAGTGTGACGAAGATACCACATTTCAGGCATTACCTCTCACCACGGACAACGCAGCGGCCGACAGCCTTCACTTAACGACCGAGAACAGCAGCGTTTGCGTAGAGGTGTCAGTGCCAACACGCAAGAGATAATACCTGTAATAACCGTGGAAATCAATGTGGGACGTGCGTCAAACGTATCCTTTAGGACAGTGCCGCGAAATTTGGTGTTAATTGGCTTTGCCATCAGACTACCGACTCTAGAGCCTTTTGTAACAGCACGACATCGCCTGCAGCGCGTCTGCTGGGCTCGTAACCATATCGGATGGATTCTAAACAGCTGGAGAACCGTGGCCTGGCCAGATGAGTCCCGATTTCAGTTGGCAAGAACTGATGGTAGGGTTCGAGTGTGACGCAGAACCCACGAACCCACGAAGCCATGGATCCAAGACGTCAACAAAGTACTGTGCAAGCTTGTGTTGGCTCGAAAATGATGTGGACTCTGTGTACATGGAATGGACTTGGTCCTCTGGTCCAACTGAACCGATCATTCACTGGGAATGGTTATGTTCGGTTACTTGAAGACCGTTTGCAGCCATTCATGGACCTCACGATCCGAAACAACGATGGAGTTTTTAAGGATGGTAATGCGCCATGCCACCGGGCCTCAGTTGTTCGCGATTGGTTTGAAAAACATTCGGGACAATTCCACCCAGAACGGCCCAGCATGAATACCATGCAACATTTATGGGAGATAATGAGGTCCGTTCGTGCACAAAATTCTGCACCGGCAACACTTTCACAATTAATGTCGGTTATAGAGGCTCAATATTTCTGCAGGGCACTTCCAACGATTTGTTGAGTCCATTGCATGTCACGTTGCTGCACATCGTCAGGCAAAAGAAGCTCTGAGGCGATATTAAGCTGTAACCCATTACTTTTATCAGCTCAGTGTATTTTCCATCCTTGTTATGGGTCCGTACTTCGGATCGGCAGTGCCTAGGTTTGAAGTACGTATTTCTACTGATTTTTATAGTATAACGTATAAATTATTTCATTTTGAATTTGGACATACTCGGGTACCCGACCGGGTAGCGTCGTAATTTCGCCACAATATTTCGGCAGACGTACACGCTGCCATCTTCAGGTGGTTCCTGACGAATGTTGTGCTGTTCCTCTCGGCGCCATATATATACTAGCCGTTACCCCCCTCCACCGTTCCTCTCCTGGTGTCTTTGGTGCGGCCGGCGCGGCGGCTACTGGAGATGGTGGGGGAAGCGGCGCCTGGGTCTGAACTGGGGTCTGCAGTCTCCCTGCTGCCGCCGTCGGGGTGGTCGTCGATCTCTGGGACCGCATCTTTCTCTCCAGGCTGAGTGCAGGGTTCCAAGCCTGACTAAGTTGAAGGCCGCTGTCTTTATTAATTAGATCGTCCTGTAGTCGGATTTCGATGGCCTCTTTTGTAACGCAGTCCCAGAGGTAGGAGGATTGCCAGAGTATTTTTGTTTCTTCATAGTCCAAGAATGGCCATTCTTTATACAATGGTCAGCCACGGCTGATTTAGTGGCCTGGAGTAATTCGGTATGGCGCTTGTGTTCGCGGCACCTCTCTTCTACAGTGCGGACTGTCTCCCCAATGTATGATTTTCCGCACTGACAGGGGTTATCGAAGGCCTAGGTCATCTTTCACTGAACCCAGTACAGTCAAGGTTTTTGCAGGGGGTCGGAATACACATTTCACATTGTGTTTCCCCAGGATTGTACCGATTTATCTTGAGGTGTTTCCGACAAACGGAATGCACACCAATGAATGTTCTTCTGTATCTTCTTCTTGTTCTCTTGGCGCAGTCTGTCTGAGTGCGTGTCTTATTTGCTTCTGGTTGTACCCATTTTTCCGAAATGTTGTCTCGAGGTGCTGCAGTTCTGCTGGAAGTCTCTCCTGATCGCAGATCGATCGCGCCTGTGAACAAGTGTGCGCAAAACGCCTTCACGCTGGGAGTTGTGGTGGCAAATGAAGGCGTTTAGGTACAAATCAGTGTGCGTAGGTTTTCTGTATACACTGTGTCCCAACTTGCCATCAGGTTTCCGTTTCACCAGGACGTCAAGAAACGGTAGGGCACCATCCTGCTCCACCTCCATCGTGAACTGTATGTTGGGGTGCAGCGAGTTTAAGTGTTTGAGAAATTCATTTAAGCTGTTCCGTCTATGTGGCCAAACAAAACGAGGACCGCCCCCAACGGCGGCAGCAGGGAGACTGCAGACCCCAGTTCAGACCCAGGCGCCGCTTCCCCCACCACCCCCAGTAGCCGCCGCGCCGGCCGCACCAAAGACACCAGGAGAGGAACAGTGGAGGGGGTAACGGCTAGTATGTATAGGGCGCCGAGAGGAACAGCACAGCATTCGTCAGGAACCACCTGAAGATGGCAGCGTGTACGTCTGCCGAAATATTGTGGAGAAATTACGACGCTACCCGGTCGGGTACCCGAGAACTGTTCAAATTGGAAATACGCCGGGAAAACTTCAGATCGCAAATTATTTCATGTTATCATAATTCATATGAAACAGAGAATTAATTTTAAACAATGGAAAATCCAGGATAGAATGTAACAATATAATGAAAAGGATAGTTGTGACTCGCCATATAGCGGAGAAAGGCGCAACAAGAAGACTGTGGGAAAATTTTGTCAAAAATAGACAACATACACACACGCACACACTCACGCAAACGCAACTCACACACATGACCACAGTTTCTGGCAGCTCGAGCCAGACGGAGATGTAATTTTACCCGACAAAGCCAAGTACAAGTTGCTACACCTCATTTCTAAGAAGTAACGATCATCTCTGCTCAACAATAAAAAGTGCTTTCCATATTATTTTATGGATGGTTGAGTCAATATTTTTCTCCATCTGCATCTACTCTCGCAAGCCACCTAACAGTGTGTGGTGGAAGTAACTTTTCGCAGTACTATCTGTTCCCAGGTTTTCCGCTGTGTTCACGAACGCCTCCTGGGAAAAATGACTGTCGGTAGGGTCAAGTATGACGGGACGACTAATTTCTAGTGGAGATAATTTCACGAAACATATGTGGGAGGAGGTAATATGTGGTATGACTCTTCTTGAAACGTACGCTTTCGAAATTTCCACAGTAAACCACTCCAAGATGCACAGCGTCTGTCTTGTAGCATCTAAGACGGGAGTTTGTTAAGCATTTCCGCAGCGCTGTCACGCTGTCTGAACGATCCATGGCAAAACGCACATGTCTTCGTCGGATCTTCCCTGTCTGTTCCTTCAGTCCAACTGAGACTGATGAGCAGTACTCAAGAATAGGTGGAACAAGCGTCTTGTAAGCCACTTCTCTTGTGAATCAATTACAATTTCTCACGATTTGTTACTATTCTTCCTGTGAATCTGTCTGACATCTGTTTTTCCTTCAATTTATTTTATGTGGTCACTAGTTGTTGTTTTCAGTGATTTTTCATCAGTTGTTTAGTCGTACAATAATGGATTTCTTCACCGGTTTTCCACAAAACGTTACAGCTACTTATGTACAGAGCCAATTGCCAATCACTACAGCAATTATTAACAATGAGCAGGACTTCGTGAGTTTCTGTGCAGTGTTCTGGCGTCGCAACTTTCCGATAGCCAACAGCACGGTCCTGTAATAATGACACGAAGTCCCCAACGTTATCTGCTAGATCATTAATATGATTATTATATACACTACTGGCCATTAAAATTGCTACACCACGAAGATGACGAACCGACAGGAAGAAGATGCTGTGATATGCAAATGATTAGCTTTTCAGATCATTCGCACAAGATTGGCGCCGGTGGCGACACCTACAACGTGGTGACATGAGGAAAGTTTCCAACCGATTTCTCATACACAAGCAGCAGTTGACCGGCGTTGCCTGGTGAAACGCTGTTGTGAAGACTCGTGTAAGGAGAAGAAACGCGTACCATCACGTTTCCGACTTTGATAAAGGTCGGATTGTTGCCTATCGCGATTGCGGTTTATCGTATCGCGACATTGCTGCTCGCGTTGGTCGAGATCCAATGACTGTTAGCAGGATATGGAATCGGTGGGTTCAGGAGGGTAATACGGAACGCCGTGCTGGATCTCAACGGCCTCGTATCACTAGCAGTCGAGATAACAGGCATCTTATCCGCATGGCTGTAACAGATCGTGCAGCCACGTCTCGACCCCCGAGTCAACAGATGGGGACGTTTGCAAAACAACCTTCTGCACGAACAGTTCGACGACGTTTGCATCAGTATGGACTATCAGCTTGGAGACCATGGCTGCGGTTACCCTCGACGCTGCATCACAGACTGGAGCGCCTGCGATGGTGTACTCAACGACGAACCTGCGTGCAAGAATAGCAAAACGTCATTTTTTCGGATGAATCCAGGTTCTGTTTACAGCATCATGATGGTCGCATCCGTGTTTGGCGACACTGCGGTGAACGCACATTGGAAGCGTGTATTCGTCATCGCCATACTGGCGTATCACCCGGCGTGATGGTATGGGGTGCCATTGGTTACACGTCTCGGTCACCTCTTGTTCGCATTGATGGCACTTTGAACAGTGGACATTACATTTCAGATGTGTTATGACCCGGGGCTCTACCCTTCATTCGATCCCTGCGAAACCCTACATTTCAGCAGGATAATGCACGGCCGCGTGTTGCAGGTCCTGTACGGGCCTTTCTGGATACAGAAAATGTTCGACTGCTGCCTGGCCAGCTCATTCTCGAGATCTCTCACCAGTTGAAAACGTCCGGTCAATGGTGGCCGAGCAACTGGCTCGTCACAATACGCCAGTCACTACTCTTGATGAACTGTGGTATCGTGTTGAAGCTGCATGGGCAGCTGTACCTGTACGCGCCATCCAAACTCTGTTTCACTCAATGGCCAGGGGTATCAAGGCCGTTATTACGGCCAGAGGTGATTGTTCTGGGTAGTGATTTCTCAGGATCTATGCACCCAAATTGCATGAAAATGTAATCGCATTTCAGTTCTATTATAATATATTTGTCCAATGAATACGCGTTTATCATCAGCATTTCTTCTTGGTGTAGTAGTTTTAATGGCCAGTAGTGTAGATAGTAGCGGCCGTGCACCATTCCCTTGGGGTTGTGACACAATATCTTTACATTTGTCGATTATGTTCCGTTCAGTTTTCGCTGTGATGATGTTATGCTGTTGTATCTCATCAGTATCTTATTACTGTATTATACTCTCTATTGGAGTTGTAATTTTACCGTTAACTGCTAGCGTAGAAACGGAAGGAAAAAAGAACGTAAATATGACCGAAATTGATCATTTCATATACATTACTTAATTCAAAACACGTTGTCAGAAAAATTGATAAAAAAGGCGGTGTGTATAGTAAGTAACATTGGGCAGCAGGTGTGTTGATTGCGGCTGTGTCCTGTTTCAGTGCGGCCCCTGGAGCTGCAGCTGACTGGCGTGAAGGAGCACGTGGTGCAGGGGACCAACGTGGCAGCCGTGTGCCAGGCGGTAGGCGCCAACCCAGAGGCCACCATCACCTGGTACAACGGGACCGACCGCATTAACAACACCGCGGGGAACGTCGTCGAGCAGCAGGTAAGCGCCACCTTGCCTGCCTACACGTTTCTACAAAGAGTATGCGAAACAACTTCTAGCAGCGGTTTACCGTCGCTGGAGGAGCGAAGCATTCCTAGTGACTGGAAAAATGCTCAGGTTGGTCCTCTTCCCAATAAAGCTCGCTGAACAAATGCACACCGAGCGAGGTGGCGCAGTGGTTAGACACTGGACTCG
Source organism: Schistocerca americana (assembly GCF_021461395.2). NCBI lineage: Eukaryota > Metazoa > Arthropoda > Insecta > Orthoptera > Acrididae > Schistocerca > Schistocerca americana. The sequence goes on along the minus strand of NC_060123.1, from coordinate 628,804,774 downwards.
CATTCGGGAGGACGACGGTTCAATCCCGCGTCCGGCCATCCTGATTTAGGTTTTCCGTGATTTCCCTAAATCGCTGCAGGCAAATGCCGGGATGGTTCCTCTGAAAGGGCACGGCCGACTTCCTTCCCCATCCTTTCCTAATCCGATGAGACCGATGACCACGCTGTCTGGTCTCCTTCCCCAAACCAACCAACCAACCAACCAACCAACAAATGCACACATTATTACGTTCATATTGCTGACGCGTGCCGGTTCTGCTAGGAGCGTTCCAAGTTATTGGGACAATCTGCAAGTGATTCCCATTTTGAAGGATTGTAGAACACATGCACGCACTGCTTGGTGATCGTTATCAGAGGGGCTAGGGGCACGGCAAGGATGGATGTGCGCTGGAGCATACACAACAGGAGTAGCGAAACCCTAATGGCAGACCCCAGCCGCCTAGTTAGCGTGGGAAGTGGGTGATTTGGTAGCACAGCCCGCACATACTAACAAGAGGAGGCCGCGACGTTAAGTTTACAGATTTACTTTAAACTAGTACACATTTAGTAGGCCATAAAAACAATATAGTGTGCATCTAGTAAGAAGCACTACTCTGGCGATTCCGAGAAAACCTCAAGACAGATTTGCCGCGTCTATTATGTGGCTTCTGTATATGTGCGTAGGTGCCGGACGTTACAGTTAGTGGTGGTCAAGCGAAAGCCGGCACGGTAGCTGAGCGTGTTCGGTCAGAGAGCTGGGTGGTCTCTGTAATAAAAATAACTGAGTGAAGGGATCAACAACGAACTTCAACGGATGTCATATGATGATCGCTACAACCCAACACAACGGAAAAAAAGCGGTAAGCGTTCGAGCTTCGTATGCCAAAGTGTATGAAGCGACGGTTCCTTTCCCACTCAGCCTTAAGTTTTAATCTATATTTTTTTCAGCACTTATCATATTATTTAATTTATATGACATTTGAGAGATAATGTAATTAAAAAAAACACACGTGTTAGCTTGAAGTTTTAGTGAGTTTCATGTTTTTTGACTACTTACATTTTTAATTAAATTTAATTACTAGAACAAACATCTTTCACGGCAAATGATGACAGCCAAAACAGTTGCAGGATAAAGATTAATTAATTATGTTGTATAAATGGAGATGATGTTTTAACTACTGACGACGCCTTTGGCACAATTGTTTTATGACTCTCCAGGATGTGATTTTAGTGTATTTTACTTCTGATGAAGGTATATTTATATATACCGAAACCGTGGTCAAGAATTTTTAATAAATCTTTATCCTGCAACTGTTTTGGCTGTCATCATTTACCGTGAAGAATTTTAACAGTTGCTGATTCAGCCATGTTTAAAATCTTGACAAACATCTTTATAACGATCAACAAATAACTGAAGAAACTGATAGAGTTTTCCTGAATATGTATGCCTTTCGTGATTTGCGAAATCCCTTCTACATGCAATGTGGTAAGGTATCCGGAACTACTTTGCACCTCGACGCTTCGTGCTGCAGACACAGAGGCAGGCCCCATTTGGCAGATAACTTGCGTAGTAGTCAGACGTTGCTGAAGTAGCAAGAACGAATGATGTAGGTGCAAATTTTTTGAACATCGCAGAATTTACACTTGTACTACAAATATAAACGTTTGAGTGGGATTCGAACCGTCGCCTTGGACAGGATCGTCTTATGTAGCTCGAACGCTAATTACGTGCCCACAATGACTTTTTACGGCCGGTACCTTCGCACAGATACATCAGTTACGTAATAGATGTGTAAAACTTCTCTTGTGATTTTCTCGGAATAGCCAGAGTAGTGCACCATAGTACTTGCATATTATGTTGTTTTAATGGCCTACTAAAGGTGTACAAAGTTTGAAGTAAATCCGTGATCCCAACGTCGTGCCCTGCCGTTGTAAGATGGTAGTTACGTAGAAATGGCATTTCTCATCACGAGTTCTGGTGTGTCCCCACATTTGCTCCGAAATGGCAACATCTCAACACGTCTGTTACCTGTCACTTGCCGACCTGCGCACTGTGAGCATTCTCATTGCTGTCTCTTCACTACATAGTATGGCACCACAGTCTTCACGCACCATAGGTCAGGGAAGCGTATCCATAATCAGGTACGAGTGATTGTACATAAATAACATTAAATTTATGTCAGAAGATGTGAATAAGGAAGCAAAAACTCATTAAACAGTCCTTGATAGGGTTGCCGTAACCGTAATCTTTTCCAGTCGCAGAATGAAGATAATAAAGAATGAGGGGGGAAACATACGTGCATTTACTTCCGAAGGTTTTCGTACATCTGAAAGAAAGAGAAGAAAGATTTACTTTTACGTCATACTGCCGAATAGGTTGCCAGGTTACTGACACATTATTTCCACGTGATACAAGTTCGTTATTTTACGCATGCGTTTTTAACCACTCTTGTTTTCAGAGATACTTCCACGTTTGGGATGTTTGTGTAAAGACAGCTAGAATCATAAAAGAATGTAATGTGTGATATACTCTCCTCATAACGACAAAAGTGACAGCGGATAGTTTGAAAAGCGACCTACTATTATGAGAGGGGAGTAAATCTGGTAAATTTTATGTATGGTAAACCACACATACCACAAAAGTCTACTTGCAATCTATTAGACGATTAGTAGCACTCCCGATTTCTTCAAACAAATATGCAATGACCCAACATTGCATTCATACTGGCCTCTCGGTGAATTACGACAACGTCCAGACCGTGCCCTCAGACTCACCCTTTTGGAATTCGTTGTCCAAGGGGGCGGTAGAAACATGTCTGGTAGACAATAACAGCAACCAGGACGAAGGCTTCCATTTAGACAATGCATTAGTTTTGGATGTTTTATATTCTGTCTCTTATTACCTATTTTAACGAGGCTCAGCCTGATTACAGTACCTCCGAACGCTCTGTTCGAACGAGTGATTTAATCTACGGATGCATTCCTTGAAAAGCTGACTAATTTCATCCCTCGTGCAAGTGGTGCTGAAACTTGCTGGCCGACTAAAATGGTGTGCAGCATCAGGACTCGAAACCGAGATTTTACTATCCGCAAGCAGTGTTCATTTCTCCCATGAGTGTTAGTTCTGCTAGGCATGCAGGAGAACTTCTGTAAAGTTAGGAAGGCAGGGCAGAGTTACTGGCGGAAGTAAATCTGTGAGGGCAGGTCGTGAGTCGTGTGTGGACAGCTCAGTAGATAAGAGCATTCTACGCCAAAAGGAAGGTTTCAGGTTCGTCCCGGTCCGGCACAATTTTTTTGCATCCAGGAAATTTTAAAACAGCGTACTTCTCTGAAGAGTGAAAGATTCATTCCGGAAAGTGGGGCTATTCTGTGTACTGCACTATGTTGACTGACGCGTGTTGATTTTTCATATTGTTTCGGTGCGGCAAGTGTTCTCGGCATCTCAGGAAACAAATAAGACAAGATTTTACCCATCGACTAGACCTGCCAATGTTTGAAAGATTTTTAGTCGAAATATCGGAAGAATAAAAAATGGTGTTCGCAGCTACATGCTCGAAACAGATGGATCATCCAGTTCGGTGGCAAAACTGAAGATTTACATTTCAGAGGAGCTTCTCGACAAAACCAAGAATTTCCACTCGCCCATAGTGCACTACATTATACGACCATGGATTTAGGGCTAACAACAGCATGATATGGGTATCAAAATACACGTCTCGTTTTTTTGATGATGTCTATTCTCAAACGAAGTTGCTGCCATGAGCACATATTAGCAGATTTCTTCAGGACGTGTGGCCACATCGAGAAAAGTATGTGGTTCGTCAGTGACGAACTCGATTGATCGATTACCTTGTCATGAATTTAAGTCCATCAGTCGTTTGCAAAAACGAGTTATGACACCTTCAGCTATGATTAAAATGTTCAGCTCACTGTTCCCATGGTGGTGGATGAAATTAGCGTCTGCTAACTGACGTATTCGTAGTTGACGAAAACTGCTGATCCTAACTTCGGGCTCTATTTAATGAGAATCAGCTGAGTTAAACGCTAAAGCTGCCTGTTATATGTGTATAGCTGACCACTTAGTAAAAAACAGAGTCCAAGCCATTCACTTATAGCTCATTTACTTCCTTTCCCCAGTCACCTTTTGTCGAATGCTTGACATCCCACAAAATTTGAAATTCAAATTATGCAGTTGCTGTTATCAACTTGGATTGTAGGCAGGTTTGTAGCCAAGATGAGGGTAGCACGTATGACACCATGTGAAACATATTTAATGAACATTTGTTGTACCGAAGGAGGTATTCCAGAAGCTTCTCCTACTAGTGGATTATTTCGACAGAAATCAAAATTTTGTATCAAAGGTAAATTTCTTCTTATTAACCTGGTGCTCATCACTTTCTTCCAGCCGTGTGGACGACTTGATGTTCGCCACGCCTGCTTGGTTGATATGATTGACCGCAATTGGCTCTGTACCTCCTCCAGTCTCAGCGATGCATGATAGCATGCCGAGGGTATCGTTGTACACAACAGAAATTAACATTGCAGAGGTACCTGATCATCCGAAAATTAATTACACATAAATGTTATTGGCATCTCATTATAAATGTGGAAACTATCTTGCAGATCCGTTCATAGAAGTGTTTATTTTTATCATGATAGTGTTGAGTTGACTCAAGTAGATCCTCCATGGTACAGTGCTTACGACATTGGATTCGTATTCAGGAGGAGGGAAGCACAGATCCTAGTCTAGTTATCTCGGGATAAATGTTCCATTGTTTCGCAAAATCATGTGAGCTCCCTTGAACGAGGTATTGCTTCTACACTCTTGTCCAGTCCGAGCTAATGCTCCATCTCTAATGACCATCGACAGTAAGGTAACGTCTAAACCCTACATTACCATTTTTGCAGACGTTGTGAGATGCACCTTAGCAAATGGTTCACCTGGATACCTAATTCCATTTAGGGATTTCTATGGTCTTAGCGCTTCTTAATGTTAGGGTGACAGATGTTCCTCTCATCCAACAAGCTGTGACGTCAAGTCAGCCATCGTATTCAATATTAATGCACTTTAACTCGTGTTGGAAGCCTCTTCACAGATAGTCTTGATTAAGATGAATCAGAGCTTAGAACTAGGTTAAAAAGATGTCAACAAAAATGTTCCGACATCAAAAACAGTACTTAATGCTCTTTTGGTGTCTAATGTGATTCAGAGCTACAAGATGAGTTATTTGTCTTCTGCACGGATAAAAAAAAATTGTACTTTCGCGCCTACGGTTCAAGGAATTTAAGAAATGAATTTATTCAAAAATCAAATTAAACATTGAGCTTGAAAGCGGTGCAACTCAAAACTTTCCAACTCCTGAGATATTATAATCCATTTTACTGCAAATGTATATCATTTTTGTTTACTACTGAGTGCGTATGATGTTGCGTAGCCATACTATAAGTAATTTCTCAGTGTATAGTTTCTACTGGTAATCCCTCCCTCCCCCTACTCCCGACCCAACGTGGTTTTTAACCAGTCAAACTGTTGCATATAAAATAGCTTCAAATGCCTGATTACCTTACAAACGAGTTAATGAGTTAAATATTTGACACGTATGTAAAACCTATTTGATTGAAGATATTTTAGTTTTTCACGGATCTCGATGTTTATGGCGTCAAATCTCGTGAACTATGTGTCGTATAATGATATAGTTTTGCAAGCACATTCAGTGGTATATGTGCATACTGTCTGAAAAATACGTGAGTTAATAATATAGAAGTAACCAATCAAAACATCAAGCCTGATGTAGTACGCGATAAACTTTTTTCCTTTCATTATTTTGTAAGGAGGTGACAATGACGAAAAGTAGTCGCTAAGTGCTCCCATTCTCAAAAATTGGATGAATGGAGTATTTGTGGTTACTTTGTGTGCTATGAATTATTCTGTGATAAGACGTATACACTTGTGTATATACTTCACTTATTGTGTTATACCTTTCACCTAAGATTATACATTTCGATGAGTACATTATGACAGTGTTTCAGATTTCTAAATTTGATAAATAACATTATATAAAATACCGAAAACCAAATTCTTGATGCCCCTGAAAGTCGTTAGATAGGCAGTCTGCAACTTGAACCGAGTGACCATTTTAGCCGTTTAATAATATACATGCGAATATTACAATTTAATATTTGTGCCCCCTCTGACATAAAATTTGTTCGTGTAACGTCGTAGTGCAACTGTTTAGAAGTTTGCAAAATTTACAATTACATAACAGTTTTAACCCCCAAGCCACGGAGAGAACACGCCTCGTACCTCCTCGCTATCTCCTGTTGCGTTAGTGAATGGTGTGTAGGAAGGACGACTGTTTGAAAATCTTGTATGTTCGATAGAGGATGTCAAATTAAATACCTTTCGGCAGCCAATAGTTTAACTTCTAAACAAAATGTCTAATGATACCATGTGTTCTGTCACATGCTAAATAAATAATATATGGACAGTGTAAGATCGTCGTCGTGTACTACTCATTGGTGTTGCCAAATTGACTTACGTAGCAGATGAGTACCGTTGCAGTTAGGCACGCTGTACAGATGACCCGCTTTCTAGTTTGAATTTTACCGTCCGTGCTACTCGACAATGGGTTACAGCAGCTGGACCTGTGCGGATTATTTACATTCCATCAGTGCCTTCTTTTTATAACAAGGGCAAATTTGTAATTATTTAACATTTCTATAACTAACGGTCCACTCAGTCTGAAGTCTTATTAGGGCATAGCCCATTGCTTCGTATAGCTTAAGTCAGGGGTGGCCAAGATTTCGGCTTTTAGGCTGTGCCTGGGCCTGAGTGCTAAAGCACTCAGCCTCGCTTGACATTTCCCCCACCGCCACACCATGCTGTCTAAGTGCGTGAAGGCGAAAGAGCGGAAATCAGCGAACGCGCCGCATTTAAATGGCAGTACAGTCGTACTGCTTACAACTTGGTCTTATATTTCACACTTCTCAACAACACAGATCAGAAACAAAGGTCATTTTCAGTATTAATTAATTACATTTGGCGCGCTGAAGACATAATATAATTTTTGTCTGGAACAGACTGTAGGCATACGGAGATAAGTAGACAATTTCACAGAGTTTTACACTCAAGTTGCCACATAATAATGAGTTATTCAGTTTGTTATAAAAAAAAGTCTTTGACCCAAATACGTCGATGGAAATATTGTAGCACTTTTTCAACCTCATTTTGGAGAGCTGGAAAATCCACCTGAGAAAAGCAATGTAGACATCCTGGACAGATTTCACGTAAAAAGATTTCTCATTAAAACTGGAATTACCTGGCAAGTAAATCAGTAAGTCAGTTACATCTGCACATCCACAAGGGCACTTTTAGAGAAACGCCAAACGGTCTCGAAAACAGATATAAGATTGACAGAGTCGTCAAAACCTTTGTAAAAGTATCCTGTATCCTTGTAATTCTTTCAAGGCCATAAAGAATTCCTCAGACCTCTCGTTTCCTTTAACTCCAGTGAGCTTCGGGAACTGCTCTGTATTTGTCATAATGTGTCCCTTCTGCAACGCGATTTTCTTTTTAAATGCATTCTTACGAAACACCAAAAAACAAGGAAGTTGCCTTACAGTCTCTTATTTCCCTCCATAATTTCAACAATAACGAGTTTTAAGACGAAAAATGTTTCCAGGCGTGCCTTTAGACTTAACCAACATACTTTGCAGTAATACAGGAAGTCTCTATACGCTTCTTTCATTTCCATTGAACACTGTGGTGTCTGAAAATGGAATAATGGGTGCGACTTCAAAAGTTTTTGCTATTCGTACCTCTAGTTTCTTACAGTGCTCCATGCCTGCAAATTTAGCGCAAAGTGCTTCTTGATGTACTGAACAATGAATCCCGTCTTCCGATGTAATTTTTTGCTCATTCATTGTCATGTAAAAGTTTAAACTTTTTCTACATAATACTATATTGTCGTTTTGTAGTAAGTAAGCAGTACCTGTCGCTTATGCGAACTGAGAATTCTCATCCCTCTCATGCCCATAAATTTTAAAGGATTGTGACGAAAGATCGATGGGCTGCCTTTTTTGTGCAGATAGCCACTGGATTCCTACCACGAACAAATGGGGGGGGGGGGGGTGTAAACAGTGCTGACACCGTGGTTGTGCCGGATTCAGAAAGTTGTGTCGACCGCAAAATGCGGCACCACAATGCTAAATAGAAGTGTTGCTCCTTCCTAGTACTAGCGCGAAGGACCGAGTAAAGCGGAAAGACAGGCTGATCCTTGGACCACCCGCGGCCAGCACATGGTGTACGCGTGAAGCTTGTCACACCGTGGCCGGCTCTGCCTTATATGACTGCTTTTCTGTTCTTTCTTTTAAGTAGAACACTCTCAGAATTTATTATTGTGTAAAGCGTTTTTAGTAGAACATCAAACAAACGCACTAATTTAGCGAATTCTGGAATTCGCCTGTTTCATTGCGTCATCCTAAATTCCGTTTTAACACTAGCGATTTTCTTTTCTCAATCGCCTACGCGTGGCACGTATATCTATTACACTGTACTGGAACACAATTGACACAAGTGTTCGACTGTCTGCTGTTGATCACCAATATTATTACTGAAGGACGATTCGTGCCGTACTCCACGGAACGTTATCGTAGTAGTACCTTCACACTAGTAGTAGTTTCAACTTAACGTCATGGCGCTCTACCGTTAACGAAAGTGAGATTAGGAAGAAGTGCCCGTCATACGAAAAGGAGCAGCTCACTATCATCGTTAAAAAACTAGGAGTGTTAGTAGGGTTTATTTATGATCATAGCAATATTCATAATACACGTTCGTCACGAAGGTAGTACTATAAATCCCCCATAATGTTGCAAATCGAAGGAATAGTAAAATAATCGCCAGATGTTTCAAAGCATCGACATTTAGTTGCTTAAGGAAATGCATACTTACAAATTCTTCAAATAACTCTTAGGCGGCAGTTCGTAGTGCCTTTTTCTTACCTTTGTGTCAAAGTAACTGTAACTTTCTTCTTCCATAGAGCTGACTTTTCCACTCTTGACAGAACTTCACTTAAACAACATTTTTAGTTATGTAAATAATTGTAGAAACAAATTAAAACTATTACCTGTGTCAGTTACTTTTATTTAATTGTCTTATTATTAGTGTCGTAAATAATGTCAGTTTCCAAATCGTAGTACAACATGGACTATATAAGGTTATTAGCGTTTTTATTTATGCACAGTTTGTCCAGTTTTGTAAAACGAACAATATTTTTTGCTCTCACATTTTTTGAATGGTAGAAGTGCAATTGTAGAATAAAGACAAATTACTAATGATACTTTCGCAGTGTGTCACAAAACAAATCGAACAAGATTATAAAGATTAAGAAGACACAAAAGCACGATTTCCAGTACCATACCATGACTGCGACGAAAATGTTATCTTCCTCTGTTAGCAAACGACGACGCCGCCGCCGCTGCCACCTATCAACATCAGTACTATGTCATTTCTCCGCATACGCAATATACAACATACTCATAATTTTAGAACTCCACACTCGAGACAAACAGGTAGCGATCGACTTCATAGACCCTCGCGCGACGTGGTTGGCAGGTGAATTACGTCCTGGGGTGTGACGGTTTTACAAGGTCGCTCGTGTAAACCAGATCCACCAGTGATTTCACTCCAGATCCATGCCCCCGATTTTATGTGGTTGTGGCTGCTTCCGGTAACTGACCGCAAATTGTGTAGTGAAAGAGTTGTGTGCTTTTTGTGTATATTTGACATACCCTTTGTTATTGTTTCGCTGTGCTGAATCAGTGAAGCAACGGCGGTGCATGTTTCGGTCGGTTTCAGATCGGCCCGAGTTTATTTTGCTGCGCAGCATAGGGTAAATAAATAAATAAATACGGGGTGGTAGGAGGGTGGTGGGATATAAGTCTCGCTTCATTTGCCCCGGGGCTTTCCTCCGCCGGAATCGGAACGGAGCGATAATTCGGTTAGCAATTAGCGGTGTTTGTATCGGCTGGACGTGTGCAGAAGCACTCGCACCCACGCGCCTGCAATTACCCGCCTCCTGCCATTAGTCATTTTTATGAGAGCGCCAAGGGGCGTCCACCGCCAAATTTAAATTTCCGCCCACTGGCACTCCGTTTAGATTAATGCACAAGTTCAGTGCGCTACCAGAATTGGTTCAGCTGCAAAACAGCCTCTTCCTCTCTCCGCTGCGCCTCCCGGCCGCAGCGTGCGGTGGTTCTCTCCCTCTCTCCAGCTATCCTCTTTCCTTTGTCTCTGCCTTTTCCCCCCATTTCCCGACCTCTCGCCTTCTGACTTGTCTTGTAAATCAGCTCTGCGAAAGGAAGGGGAGGATGTGACTGTTTCGTTCTTGGAGGCGTTGACACATGCGACGGCTGTGCCTTAATGTGTGCAACTTACTGCCCACATTGCGCTGTGAGGGCCCTTTCGATAGCGTTAGGAAGAAATTTATACTCCAAGGCGTGTGGCGGAGGGTTTTTTCTGCTCTTCCTACACCTACTTCAGATTACAGTTGAGTCAAAAAGTCCTTGGTTTAGTCACTGTGCAGAAAATTCAGTGTACCTACCTCGATAGGATTCTTGAAATCCATACTTTTTACTCCGTGAGAATAGACACTTATTCAGACGATGGAAAAAAAGCGTTGAAGAAACAGCGATTAGTATCAACTAAACAGAGGCTACATAACTAAAGCTTCGAGACAGTATCAGTGAGTTTGTAAGAAAATTGCGGACATTTGGGATTCTATCTACTTCCAATTCTGTTTTATTGCCTCTGAAGCAAATTTTAAATGGCTATCAAGTCTGCAATTATTATATTAACAGAATCTTCCGTCGGTTCTCGGTAGAACAACATTATAATAAATGAAAAGCACCAGTTTGCTTTTGTTCTGCAATATTACTTTTATTGTTAACCGGTTTTCGGCTTACAAGGCCATCTTCAGACATTTACTGAGTATTATCACCAAAGAAGTTAAATGTTAGCAGACAACATTGGAAGAGAAGTAACACATCTAGACTGAAGTAGAAACATACAGTAAGTAACATCTTTGCAATGAAATAGTAAAAACTGAACAGTACATAAATAACAATGGATTTGACAGGAAAACCTTTAGTACAAAATAGGAATAGCATGCCTACATAACAGTTTCTATTAATAAACAAAATTAATGAAATAAAATAAAATTAGTACTAGACAAGGCTGCATCAGGAGGTATGAAACATGGAGAGTGATACACAACAAATTGAAAGAAGAGACAGTTATCAATTTAAATACAGAATACACAAGGAACTTGAGCAATATCAATAAGATAAACAGAAATTAAGAAATGCAGGAAAATAGAGGTGTTTGAGGGTACCTACAGTTTGAGAGTGTGGTGATACTGCATTTTAACATTAACATTATAATCAAAGCAATGGCTGTGTACCAGTTTTCATTAAATAAATGAGCAAAGTAAAATATGAGCAGTATTTGCTGAGACAACTACAACGGGTTTTAAACATGGACAGTAATACAAGTACCAGTTAAAAGAAAGCCGCAACTATTGAAACTACAGTCTATGTGGAATACAAAGACAACTTCAACAAATAAAACAACTTACTGAATACAGGAAAATGGGAATATCTAGGAAGAGAAAGTGTGGGAAGTAATGAACAACAAAGATGATTGTACGAAATTATTGGCGTAAAGGTATTATCATTGTTAGTTCCGTGTTATGTCCTGTTCTGCTACAAGTCTACACACATGAAGCAGCGAGAATTTACATGTCCAACTTGAATATTTCCACTATCTAAACAGTCACTGACACACAGCTACTCGCGAAGTACCGTATCGAGGCTTTCAGTGGTCTTCTTTTACAAAACCGGCCAGAATCTGCTACAAACGCGAAGAAAGAAAAAATAGTTCGGATAAGCGCACATAGGACTCGCACGCAAAGGGTTCCGTACAAACTTAATTATGTATATAGGCAGTTCATCCATTCTGGAAATGGAGAATCGCGACCATTTTTGCCTGTATCGACATTGACTCTGGCAAAGTATCAGTCTCAGAGATTCCAAGATTTTCGAGAATGTTTTCATTTGAGTGTTATTGATGTAACATAAAATCAAGCAGGACGCAGGCGACAATATTATTATACTAATCAGGCTCTGCATTCAGGCTGACTGAGTCGCAGTGGTAGAAGTAACCATCAGGCAAAGAATAACTTTGATGCTTATACGACGTGCTTCGGAATTTATCCACTATCAGTTATCCAGGAGCGGTTACTACACATAGATATGGCGTTTCAAGTTGTACGGGAAACTAGTTTGCGGATGTTTGTTTCACATACAACTTGAAACGCCATATCTACGTGAAGTAACCGCTTCTGGATCTGATGATGGACAAATTCCGAAGCACGTGATGTGAGCAATAAAGTCCTCCCTTGTCTGTTGTTTGACTTCTGCGATTGCGCCGGGATTAGCCGAGCGGTCTAGGGCGCTGCAGTCATGGACTGTGCGGCTGGCCCCGGTGGAGGTTCGAGTCCTCCATCGGGCATGGATGTCTGTGTTTGCCATTAGGATAATTCAGGTTAAGTAGTGTGTAAGCTTAGGGACTGATGACCTTCGCAGTTAAGTCCCATAAGATTTCACACACATTCGAACTTCTACGATTGCATTCCATTCTGGCTGAAAGCAGAGCTACTCATTGTTTTAATTTCAAGTTTGACGTCGGATAACAAATGACAAAAGAAATAGTTTTTAATGTGTTATAATTACAGATTAACAATTTTCCGTACTGTGGAACATTGCTTCTTGCCTTGCCAAATTTCACCACTTTAGATCAACGGGAAGTACCCTATAGGTTTTGATGAGTGAATTTGCGAGTATTAAAATATATTTCCTAAATGGCGGTATCTTTTGATTGGATTACCTTAGAAGCTTCAATTTTTTACATCACCAAGAGACCATCCGACATATATTTTAACTTGATACGTGTACCTGTCCCTAAGAAAAAAATATACGTGTACCTGCCCCTGAGAAAAAATATTTTTAACAGTCGGACAGAAAGACGGACAAATAAGCGATCCTATAAGGGATCCGTTTTTATCGATTGAGGCACGGAACTCTAAAATGTGCAAACCACAATAAGTTCACGGATCACGCTACATGGAGTTGTTAATCGACCAGAAATTCCACACTCAAATAACTTCCAAACTAATTCACCTAAATATCTCAAAATTTCACTGAATGATGTAAACCTGTAGTCACTTCACATTTAAGGCAAAATAAGCAAAAGAATGAACGAGTTTTTTCATCTTAGCCGAAATTTGTGTGGCGCAGTTCCACATGTGCTGCTCTCTAAGATGGCTACGGGGCAACTCTTCGACTCATTGAACTACAGTTACACTAAGCGCGGGAAATGCTTTATTCTCATTGGCTGATGGTCTTAACGGCCAATCATAAAAGCTCCTGCTATCAAATACCGGCAGTAACTCCTAACTCATCCATTAAGACTACAGAAATTAAATATTACAGAACTTCTAAATTTACAAAGCCAAATTTAAATAAAAACAAAACAAAGTTTGAATTATTCTAAGAAATGAAATATTAATTCATTTAAGTCTTAACTTTCATTCCGCTGTTTTTACACAAAAGCATGCGCATTGGAAATGACTCACGATTGCACAAGATTTTCTCATGCGTACTTTTACATAGTTTTCAATAAAATATAACATCCATATTTCACGTATGTCCTCCACACACTCTCTCACTCTTCACAAAAACTTATGCAACAAAACCTAATTAAATAATAATTCGAAATAATTACTTATACATGAGCAAACTATTGTAGCTAAGCCAAACAGAATTCTAGGTAAGCAATTTCTATGAACTGACTTTTTAATTATAGTTTGAATGAGATTTTAAGTAAATATATTACTATCTCTGACTCTGTTTTGCAGAACAAGAAAAGTTATTATTGTTTTTAGGTAAAATTTCATGCCTCTTAAAGTATTGTATAAAATGTCTCGGTTTTTAATAGCACGGATTTAGTTGCAACACAAGACTGTATACGAAGTATGAAATAAAACGGAGAAAAATTAATAATATTTTCTTTAGATGCATAAGGGCTGTAAATATACGTCTTGATCGAACGCCAGACTAGTTCAGTTCTCAACTGCACAGCTTCACTTGCAAGTTTTCTAGGGAAAAAAGGGAATCTCCCTTCCTGCTACAGGGCTAGACACAGTAACTCTGAGATCGCGTACTTCACTGAAAGAAATGAGTACTTGAAATAATCGGCTGCCTCACAGACGGTAGTATATTATAGTCAGTCAGTCTTGAATTAAAGATTGTGGGATAAATTAAAATTTATAGTCATGTAGAATTGGATGGGTGTTCGGAATGCGTTACCTTTGATGCGGCTCATAACTTTCAAATGGAAAGGATGTCATTTGACGTATCAGATAGATAGAGAATTAAGTAAGGAAAATAATGGTGTCTTTCATTTGATTATTCTAGAGTTGTATGGCATTTTGTATATATGGCACGGTAAATACTGCTGTTAACACGTATAGACTAGCGTATGTGCCCGACGTGTCGTCCAACATATTGTATGGTGGCGGTTGATATGATTCATTCATTCCTCATGTACTTTGGCCAACATATGTGCCGGAATGCGGGCAGAAATATCAGTAACCCGCCCCCTGATCTTCCCGGGGCTCTCCGTCGTCGGTCGTACATGGATATCCAGTTTCCCGAAGACACCGAAAGTAGTAGAAGAGATGTTTGGGGAGCAGATCTAAGTGTTAGGAGCTCTTTCCCGAAATTGTTTGTGTGACGTGGACGATAAACAGTTCAAATCCTAAGAGAATAGAAGGTAATCAATATGGAGCTATAGACGAATCTTAAAGACGACTGAATGATCGAACAATAACGAAGCGATACTGAATCGAATCGAATAGAAGAGAACTTTGTGGGACAACTTTACTAACAGAAGGCATCGATTGACGGAATCCATTCTGCGGCGTCAAATAATAGTCAGTTTGCTAATGGAGGGAAGTTCTTATGATAACCCAGCGCATTTGGGAAGACCCTTCAGGAGCCCAAATTTAGATTTTTCATGATTTCTCGCCATCGCTTTGGGCAGATGCCGAGATATATACTTCGAAAATTACACAACCAATGTCTCTCCCCTCCCCTAATCTGTACTTGTGATCTGTCTCTAATGACGTCGTTTTCGACGGGACGTTAAACCCTAATCTTCCTTCTCCCTTCGCTGCGAACCCAAACGCGAAAAAATATGGGATATTCTATCCGCGTAAAAAATGCTTGATGAGTCAAATGTACTGGTTCCGTTAACCAGCCACGCAAACTTCAACAGGCCATCTGTCACTGCTCCCGCTTACCTAATGGCGGTCGTTCTCCGTGCTACGTTGACAGCACATTGACCTCCCGTACAGAAAGCTTCAGGCTTTGGTACCGTATACTCGCTTACATTAAAAACCCTTCCGCTTGTTTTCTGCTGTTTCATAATTACGATGAATTCTGCTCACGTGGACTCGCAGTTCGGACTTTAATTAAAGTTATGAAAATTACCTGTGTGCCTAGCCGCAAGGATAAGCGGATTTGATATGACTTGTAAAGCATTGTAAACATTTTTTCCCGTACTTTCATTCTGTGATGATATTAAAAATGTGGACAGTGTCGCAAGGCACGGACAGCGCTGCAATATTTTGCCGTCGTTAGTCCAGTGATGATACGAATGCCCAGAAAAGAAACCGAGATATACACGAATGAGGTAGAGCATCGCTGAATTTACGGAGGAAACGTACTACCCTTTGTTGCAGTTGCAACAGCGAAGAGAATATATATTACAGGAACGATCTTTTTGCCACAGAGTAGGCCATTGACGAGGATTATAGAACTGTACATGACTTCTTACTTTAATAAATGAGTAGTTGCAGGAAGCATCTAGCGTATCGAAACATTCTTCTATTGGATCAAAGAAGGCCTAGGGAATTTCGCTTAGTACTGTCAGTGTGCGGCTCCACTGTAGGCAGAAATGGATGCTTTAAGCCCCTGAGTATCAAGTCCCAGCCAGCCGTAAGAAGTAGAAAGAAACCCGTAGTGTCTTATCAATTTAGAACTTCAGTTACGAACATTTAGAGTACGTCAGATCGTGAAAGTATTGAGGGGTGGTACTAAGAAGCGATTTGGAATGGGACGAATACGTAATGTACATGTGAAGGCATATAAAATGCTTTTACTAGCTGCAAGGTTTCTGTGAAACTTCTTGTGCTTCTGTAAAGACGATTGTGCGACCAATTCTGGAGTATTGTTGCAACGTTTGGAACCATGATAGTAGAAATCACACGAATTCAGAGACGCTCTGCTAGCAGAGTAACAGGTCAGTATTATCCATACGAAAGTGTAACGGAATTGCTCGGACAACTTGAATTGGAAAATTTGAAAGAAAGCTAACATTGTTCTCGGGAATCACATTGAGTAAATATAGACAACTGATCTTGGATATGCACTGCAGAAATTCTGCAGCCACCGCCATATATCTCGTGCAAGAATCGTGAGACTAATATTAGAGAGACCAGTAGCACCTCCTCTCCCCTCAGATTCCTTAAAGAATCAAACTTCCACGTGTAAGACAACTTCAAAGTCTGATTACTCTATAAATGAGTTCGTGTGTTAAATATTTGACATTAATCATGTACAACCTTTATGGCTGCAGATACAAAACGGCAGTTATGATGGTTTTATTAGTTACGGATTAGTTACTGAAAGACTAATGGAAAAGTGAAAACTAAAAATTGCAAGCGAAAAGAGTGATAACCCCTTTATTTGTTCTAGTAAGACCTCTTTGACAAATAGTGTAAAGTTAGTTGGAAGATGTTAAGTGCTCTCATTCTCAAATACTGGCTGAATATTATGCAATTAATTTGCTCTCCTTGATTTAAGCTGTTTCAAAACATATACAGATTTGCCAACATTTAATACTTGACTTACTCTGTTAAACTTTTAACGTAAGATTATACTTCTTACTGAGAAGATTATGAATTTTGAATTTTCAAGTTTGGTTAATAGTCGTATGAAATACAGAAAATCACATTTTTACTGTCCCTGGAAGTCGTTAGATATGCAATCAAGCTGGAACCCGGTGACTGTTTTAGCCGTTTAATAATATAGTACAAAGTATTTCGTTTACAAGAAAGAATGCCGCATGTGGATGTCGCACAAACAACCGTGCTGAAGACTTCTTGGTGCTCGTCGACAAAACGCTGCGGCTACGTACAAGGAAAAGCATGGAGGAAGAACGGTGTTTGCAAAGCCGTGGAACTCTTTCACTTGGTTCACTACAAAAACTTTTCGTGAATTTGCGACCAACGTGCTGCGTTTAGACTAGTGATCGTCAACCCGTCGATCGCGAGCTAATAAGTAGCTCGCGGGGACATTTTCGATAGACTGCCGTAACGCTTAGGTTAGCTAACCTGGATCGCTCTACTGATCTCAGATCACGCTCACAGAAACAAATGCTTGTTTCTTCCACGCAGTTGCCATTGTCAATGAAAAATACAATACTGTATTTTCGGCTTCATATACATTTTCGGTAGGTCGTGGTAACGCTCAGGTTGGCTACCCTGGACTGCTCAGTGAGCCCAGACAACGCTCATGGCAACAACTTCTTGTTACTCCCGCGCAGTTGTCATTGTCAGTCAAGAATAATACATTGTCAGCCCCATAGTTGACTGTATACGTGTGACGTTGTGCACCTCACATTTTTCGTGTGCATATCAAACATCTGCGAACGTGGATCGTTTGATTTAAGCGTTCATACTCAGCTACTTGTTCTAATGATGACGTGTTCAAGCAAAAACCAGAAAACGTATTACTTTTATTCGGAAGGAGAGGGGGCGATTGATTTCTTCTTTATCCAGGTAAAGGACAAACATGTGTGTTTCCTGTGTCATGAAAGAACATAAGTTGGAAAGCAAGGGATCGTCGAAAGTTTCTTCAAAATCCTTCGCTCGGAGATTGAAAAGGCTTTTCCACTGGATTTTGTGGCGAGGAAAGAGGAGCTAGGGCAGCTAAAATCCAAACTTAATGTTCAACAATCCCCTTTTTTAAACCATTAGAGAAGAATTAAGCCACAGCTGATGCGTCAAAAAGCTATTCTACAGAATAAGAAACCATACGAAGACGGTGAATCAATGAAAACTGCATTTTCAGAAGTCGAGATTCATTATCTGATAGTTACAAAAAGAAGATTTAATTACAATTCAGATGTAAGATTTTTTTAATCATCCTATTTCTGTCCTTGTTTCTTTTGGTAGCTCACAGTAGGATTTAAAAACGATACGGTAGCTCCGAAGCTTCATAAATTTGGCGACCAGTGATTTACACGACACAGCTTTGAAGTCTTTATAACAGAAATGCTGGTTTGCGTGAAAAGTGACAACTTTTCGAGACCTCTAAGGTTATCTGTAGGTTGCTTTTCCGTACACATTGAAACGTCACTCTGTATGTGGTGTAGCTTTAGCTTCTAGACACGTTCGATAAGCATCTTAGGCGAAAGTGCAGGTAATAGAAACAACAGTACAACGTGATTTTGAAAGAAAACTGAAGGCTGTAATATGTTGCATAGAATCGCCTCAGAGAAAGAGAGTGCTTAGGCTATAAAATAACCTGATGTAGCAGTTAAAGATAAGACTGAACCCAATACACAATATTACATACCGCATTTTGTATTTGTGCTGTATGCTATTCGCTAATGCCAGCTGCCATAATGTGGTCACAATGGTGGCGTCTGGCAGTGCTGTTGTCACTCCAGGACAGGATAAAAAGAGAAACAAGCGAAAGCACTGCATTTTGCCACGCCACAGCCTCTGTGGGGAGGAGGTTCTTAATAGTATTGTCTTCCAGCGATGACCGTTTGAGAAGCTCTGAAGTCTTCCTCACTATTCTGGATGTTGGGTCCCGAGGTAATTTTTGGTATGTGTCTTCCTCCAACATCCGTCTGATTTTTGCGTCATAGTCGGCTCGTTCCATTAAGACGGCAGCAGTGGCCTCCGTGCTCTCCGGAATGATCCTCCCACCGTCGTCCTGCCGGCTGACTTCTATCGAAGTTCTGTCCTTTTTATATCCTATCGTTCATTCTATCAGACCCCGTACCTTCAGAATATTAAAACGTGTATTCCAGTCAACATTGTCATAAGTTGTATCTAAATCAGTAAACGCCATAAACGTACGTATGCCGTTCTTCAGTCTATCTTCTGACAAAAGAATGGTCAGCCTTGTCGACATCTGCCGTGATTTTTAAGCTCGCAGTTAACCTCAGTTAAACTCGGTATGTTAAATTTCAGCTGCTGACATGAACTGGAAGTTCCTGAAAAAAAAAAAAGAAATATGACGTTTTTCACATGGTTTCCGCGCATAAAACTTGGGGTATACAACCGTGAATTCTGTCGCTGCGCGTTGCGGCGTTCTCTCCTTGCCGCTCCTATTGACATGCGAGACAAGTGCTGATCGCCGATTGAAAGCGATCGTAATTTAATTAAATATCCTTAAAGGTCCTTCCACATATGTCTTATGATGTATACACAAACAATTACACAGTTCCCAACATATCAACAATACTTTTATTCCTTGTAACTATTGCAGAAATGTAAAATACTGATACAGTCTTCCAAATTTATATTTTTTGTGCTTCACGAACGTACAGTTAAGCACTAAATTTGACAGTCATGTGAGTCACAGACAGATGTAATCGGTTTGTTAGATATGATAGGGCAAGAATTAGGAACGAATCCGGCCTAATGTCAGTTTATTTTGGGGGTGCCACGCAGACTTAGAAACTGAGGGGAGGAAAACTGACAGTGGACTGGTGATTGCAGCTTGAGAATATTGTCATGGACGTAGAGTGGAAATTGTAGTGTTCTGCCCATAACAGTTCTCGCTGTAAATGTTCTTTAAAATGTCTTTCACTATCACTCGAAAGTTCTTCATGGTTGACGAACTTGCCTCAGGTTTTCGGGTTGAGACGTCAATATGAAGTGTTACGGTTGTTTCTGACCACATTGGTGCGCCATTCAAAAGTTCATGTGAGTATTTATCGGTTTGCATAAACTGTCTCTCTGCAGTCAAATCACCCTCTCTTCAGCAGTCCTCTCCATGTATGAAGAACATGGCATCTGACTGATCACATTTTTCAAATAGGATTTACTTGGTTGACGCCTGTTTTCTCCCTGCGAACTTACCTTCGAAAATATTTCTCCTCTTTTGCTAAGGTCCACGTTTCAGATCAATATATCAAGACACTCCATACACAGATCTTTACAAATATTTGTTAGTGAAGCTGAGGTACTTGTTCAGCAGAAGGTTCTTCTTATGTTGGCAGGCTCTCTTGGCCAGTGCTATTCTGATTTTGATTTCTTTCAGACTTCTATTCTGTTTCTCCACAATGTTAGTGAGACAACGTAATTCGATTACTTCCTTAAGTTGCCTACTGGCTATTCTAATGTCAGTCTCACAGCGACTCCTTTCTTGTGTATAAAAATTGCTTTTGTCTTCTTTTGTTTCTAAATACTTACCAGAAATTATAAGACAGAGCTCAAAAATGTATACTAGCTTCTTTTTTGGTCAAAATCTTAAAGCGAATGAACGCTTGTTAACGAAGAGGCCTCACTTCCGTAGCTATACGCACAAGACTCTTAGTGAGAAACGTTTGGGAGATCCAGGGGCGTCCATCTCGTATTTGCAAGCACCAGCCAAGAAAACACCCATTTTCGTGATATTTTTACGACACTTTCAGTTCATTCGGGAACGGAAATTTGGTGAGTAGAGTTTAATTGAGGTTAATTACGAGGGAAAAAAATTACGGCATCTTTCGAGATAACAAGTCTGACCATTTCCTTCCAATATAAGCCACAGGGTCAGTGTTGGCCTCCGTTTCTATTCTTTTTTTTTCCTATTTCTCTGGAACGATATTTGTTTTTGCCAGTCTTTCCATTTTTCTGTTAATAAATCATGTGAGTATTTTGCAACCGTGGCCTTTTTAACTGATCGTTCGGTAATATTCACACAGTGCAGAATAGGAGCCAAAATTTCCATGGATGCCACGCTTTACGGAGAGCACACATTGTGAAAGATATCACGCCCTTTGACATTGATGACGAACGTTGGCACTAAGTTTCGCGTTTCCACTTGTTTTGAAAATTGTTCACGCAACGAGCTTGCCGAAGCACTGATTTTTCACCTCACCTAATTGAGAATTATGCTGGTGTAATGCATATCTGTTGTGCCTTTCAGGTCATTGTTTGGTCAGGTTTGATTGTTAAAATCTGCCCATCATGTTTGTAAGAGTTTCGCAGGGTGCACCATTATCTCTCTCTCTCTCTCTCTCTCTCTCTCTCTCTCTCTCTCTCTCTAACTCGCTCCCTCTTTCTCTCTCTCTCACGTTATCCAAATAGCTACGTCATACAGCTCTTTATTTTAAGATTTTTGCTGACATTGGCCTCGTGATGACGTTGCAGAGCTATGACAGATTTTTAATATGTTATATATGGCTTCAGATTGCTTAAAGTTTTGTGAATTTACTTGAATAATAAGAAACTGAAAAGCACATTTGGCGTTTCTATTTCTTAAAACAGAATACCGAATTTGCTGCTGAAGTATAACGCAGAACGTGATAGAAGGGTTATCGATCGGTCAAAAAAAAAACTGACTGATCAGAGTCTTGATGGTGGATGATGATGACGATTAAAACCTTTTTCTCACAAGTGGCTGTCAAATTCGAAGTAACACCACTGTATGGGTTAAGTCTTACGTCATGTTCTGTACCGATTATAAAGTTTAAGATGACTAGGTATTCCCTCTTCTGGGTGTGCTACCAGATTCGGAGATTGCATGACTTCTTGCCGAATGATATTTGGAGAATTTTTAGTGGTAACGATCTGCAACATAATTCATAGATACGTCACCTAAAATAAAAATGCTGAAGGTAGTAATTCATCTAATTCTGATACTGCAAGTGAAAGACCTTCATTGAACAGAGGAATGCTTCTGAATAAACAGGGACCACCGTGCACAATACAGCGGAGTCTAGACGAAGTAAAGTTTTGTCGAAGAAATAGGCGTTTAATTCGCAATGACTACAATGCCAGACATTGTCCATGGTAATGTGAGACAGCCGTACATGAATTTCAAAAGTATTTTGCGGATGAATTTGCTGAATTTGCGTTCGATTGTCTAAATCAAGGCACGCATTTGGCTTTAGTGTACGTGAATTTAAAAAAAAAATGCAGTACTAATTCGTAGAGTGTCAAGGACAGGAATGTAAACTTTCTTGTGTGTTGATACATAATGTTCTGAATCATTCACAGTTTTATTGCATGCAAATGATGCGTCAATGTTATAATGAAAGTGTTACTGATTCGATAAATTAGTCTAGAATTTCTGTCTTCATATAAGATGAAATACAGGCTGTGTGTGTTCTTTTTTGAGTTTTCTATGTCTGGCACTTTATTGTAGACAGAGCCCAAACGCACATTTCTGTGGGTCCAAAAGTTTTGTGCATAAATTAATGCACGACCGTTCAAACAGAGAATCCGGCGTACTTTGGAACAAAAAAAGCAAATGACATCAGAAGACAATTCGTATTTCATTATGTGTGTATTGTCAAGTGTGATAATGTTTTCTCTGCAAGCTTAACAAATTCGTGTTTCTACAGCGTTATACACATTCTACGAGTACCGACTCATTCTTGCCCTTTTTTTGGGTGTTACACTTTTGACAATCGTTGCTGTGTTTGATCATGTAACGTGACTACATTTATAAACGGTCTTCTGTAACCTTTGGCTGGCAGAGACTTGGATCTCGACCAGCAAAGAACACAACGCATTCCGGAGGCTGTCTTTTGCAGAACGTGCCGTTTCGTAGCCCTCCTCGTACCGAAAAGAACGGAAAACTCTGCAGCTAGCGGGAAACATAAATCTACGACAGGCTGTCGCGGGCCGGCCTTTTGTTCGGGCCGTGCGCTGTCTCTTTACTGGCCGCGAGCTGCCCTCTGCGAGCAGAAGAGGGACGGCAAAGGACTCGGCGGATTCCGGCGCTGTCTAAGTAGCTCTGAGCCCTCTCGGAAGCGCTCCACTCGGACAGTTATTTGTGGGCCAGCGAGCGCTTTTCGGATCGCGTGGTCCGCAGCCCCTGCCGACTCGGCTGCCCGCGCAGCACCTGCCTCAGACGGAGATCCCGGGCTTTGCCCTGCGTAGTGATGAAGACTTACCCGAAACGAACCACGCCAAAAGCTTCTCTTAGCCGATGCGAGAGCTTCCTGAGGTCTCGGCCGAAATCGACGTTTCATTTAGTAGCGAGCCACTTCTACATGCCCCTATGGGTGACTGAAGTGCGAAATACCTCTTTACTTCTCGTTGCAAGTTTCATAGTATGATTACACCACACAGCTTAGCCGAGTATCTTGCACATGTAGCGCTCCGTAGCTTGCAAATATTGAAAGTGCGCCGTGTTACTGGCGTAAGCAGTCCAATAGTTTACTTTTTTTTTAATTTCCCTGTAGGACAAGTATTGGGCCCACGACCGTCTTCACCAACATCTTATAGACGATCCAACCACATTAATGTGACCACTGCCTATGTTCGATGCCAGCGAACAAAAATCATTCACAGTCGGCAGGTGGAGGCGCTAGCAATTGAGAGTGTATAAAGCGTGTCTAGCGGATGCGGATAAACAGTTCAGTCGTTGTCGTAGTGCGGAATTGGAGCGGTTTATCTGAGGTCCCAAAGGACATAATCATTGACTTCCAAGTCAAGGGTGGAAACATTTCCGAAACAGCCAAACCTCCACCGTGGAAAAAATAAATCCTGAGTGGTGGTGGTGGTGGTAAATTCGTATGGGACCAAATTACTAAGGTCATCGGTCCCTAGGCTGACACACTACTTACTCTAACTTAACTTACGCTAACGACAACACACATACCCATGCCCGACGGAGTACTCGAACCTCCGGCGGGCGAAGCCGTGCGCACCTTTTCAAGGCGCCCAAGACCGCGCGGCTACCCCGCGCGGCCATCCTGCATAGTAAAAAGGTACCATCCAAAACTGGCGTTGAGGCAAGAGTGGTAGACCACGGGACAAAGATGACCGAGGTGAATGATGGCTGCGTAGATACGTACGGGCGAATAGATATGCAACTGTTGAGCAACAGCCTAGATGAACCAAGGGCTACTAACAGTGTCTCTTGAACGACTGTTCTGCTGCGTATGGCCCCTCGTGGCAGAATCCAGGTTTTCAGAACCATGCTCACTGCTGTTCATCGGTGACGAGGGCTGGAATCAGAACGCCTATATCGCAACTGGACGTCCAGTGATTGACGACACGTGGCCTCTTCAGATGAATCTTGTTTTATGCTCCATCAAACAGATGGTTGTTGGCACGCACGGCGTGAAGTGACTGAAAGTAAACACGCTGCAGCAACAATCAGAAAGGCCCTTGCTGCATTTCCTGTGTGATCTCGTCATTCTGGAAGGCCCATTGGATCAACACAAGTATGCCTCTATATCCCTGTGGACCATGTCCAGCCATACATGCAGTTTGGTTTTCCTCAGCATGATGGCCTCTACCAGCAGGACAATACAACGCGCCACATTGCTCACAATGTACGTGCGTCGTTCGAAGAGCAGCGGGTTGAGTTTGCTGTACGCTTCTCGCTACCCAGTTCCCTGGATTTAGACCCAATAGAGAATCTGTGGGACTACCGCGACCGGACTGTTCGTGACGTGGATCCTCTGCCGAGAAACTGCAGCTGGTCACAGCACTGGAGTCGGAATGGTTCCACATCCCTTTCAGTACCTTCCGGAACCACATCGACACTCCTCTTGCGTGTCTCGCCCGAAAGGTGATTATTGAAGGTTTTGGCAACTGGTCACATTAATGCAACTGAGCCGTGCGCTGCTCGTGTTCATGCCACATATTGTTTGTCATCTTCTACTACGGCACCGCCGCCCTCGTTTTCTTATTCCATTTACTGGCGTCATTGCCCGTGAGCGGCAGCAGCAGCGCGTATCGATAAGTACACTGTCGCACCGTCTCTGGAGCGACCGATAGTACAGGGTTATTACAAATGATTGAAGCGATTTCACAGCTCTACAACAACTTTATTATTTGAGATATTTTCACAATGCTTTGCACACACATACAAAAACTCAGTTTTTTTAGGCATTCACAAATGTTCGATATGTGCCCCTTTAGTGATTCGGCAGACATCAAGCCGATAATCAAGTTCCTCCCACACTCGGCGCAGCATGTCCCCATCAATGAGTTCGAAAGCATCGTTGATGCGAGCTCGCAGTTCTGGCACGTTTCTTGGTAGAGGAGGTTTAAACACTGAATCTTTCACATAACCCCACAGAAAGAAATCGCATGGGGTTAAGTCGGGAGAGCGTGGAGGCCATGACATGAATTGCTGATCATGATCTCCACCACGACCGATCCATCGGTTTTCCAATCTCCTGTTTAAGAAATGCCGAACATCATGATGGAAGTGCGGTGGAGCACCATCCTGTTGAAAGATGAAGTCGGCGCTGTCGGTCTCCAGTTGTGGCATGAGTCAATTTTCCAGCATGTCCAGATACACGTGTCCTGTAACGTTTTTTTCGGAGAAGAAAAAGGGGCCGTAAACTTTAAACCGTGAGATTGCACAAAACACGTTAACTTTTGGTGAATTGCGAATTTGCTGCACGAATGCGTGAGGATTCTCTACCGCCCAGATTCGCGCATTGTGTCTTTTCACTTCACCATTAAGAAAAAATGTTGCTTCATCACTGAAAACAAGTTTCGCACTGAACGCATCCTCTTCCACGAGCTGTTGCAACCGCGCCGAAAATTCAAAGCGTTTGACTTTGTCATCGGGTGTCGGGGCTTGTAGCAATTGTAAACGGTAAGGCTTCTGCTTTAGCCTTTTCCGTAAGATTTTCCAAACCGTCGGCTGTGGTACGTTTAGCTCCCTGCTTGCTTTATTCGTCGACTTCCGCGGGCTACGAGTGAAACTTGCCCGCACACGTTCAACCGTTTCTTCGCTCACTGCAGGCCGACCCGTTGATTTCCCCTTACAGAGGCATCCAGAAGCTTTAAACTGCGCATACCATCGCCGAATGGAGTTAGCAGTTGGTGGATCTTTGTTGAACTTCGTCCTGAAATGTCGTTGCACTGTTATGACTGACTGATGTGAGTGCATTTCAAGCACGACATACGCTTTCTCGGCTGCTGTCGCCATTTTGTCTCACTGCGCTCTCGAGCGCTCTGGCGGCAGAAACCTGAAGTGCGGCTTCAGCCGAACAAAACTTTATGAATTTTTCTACGTATCTGTAGTGTGTCGTGACCATATGTCAATGAATGGAGCTACAGTGAATTTATGAAATCGCTTCATTCATTTGTAATAGCCCTGTATTTCCGGGTCGTCGTGTGTCTGGCAGTCAGTTGGCGACGGACCAGCAGTGCAGTCGGGACGCAGCAGCAGTGAAGTCGGGGCGGAGCGCCGGTGAGGCGCCGACAGCCAGTGCTCGCCGACTGCTGGCGACACACATGAACTGTCCTACGGAAGGAGATTGGAGCTGGAAGACCGTTGGTTGTTCGTTCGGTTGGTCCTCTCATCGGCCGACGTATATTTGGTCCTTTCGCCGTTTCCGGCCCTGGGGCAGTTGGCCGGTTGGCATGGAGCAGCGAGGAAATCTCCGTGGTGCGTAGTTTGGCCGGGCCCACTGCCGGCCTCTATGCGGTGTCGGAGTGTGTGGTGCTGTTCCCATTGCTACGAGGTTCGTCGCTCTCCGATCCTGGACATGAAAGTTGCGTTTTGACTTAATCACCAGCAAGTCACGACTGTCCACATCGTGTCGTTTGGAGTTCGTTGTGGGCTGTTGGGATATTCCCACAAGCAGCAACGTGTGTTTTCAAGTTGGCAAATTTTAGCCACCCTCCGGTGGAATTTAACTGTACTTCGTCATTTGAATTGAAGTACTAGCGGAATCTTCTGCCTTGTGGACGTTAACGTTCCGGTTACCTGCCCTGGCCGTTGACGTAAATTCAGGCAGTGTATTTTCTTCATCGTGTTGACGCTGTCCAGCACGATGTGTAGTTTGACAGCTCAATGTACAATTGGTTGTAGGCACCAATACCTTCTTCGTTGTTCCATTGAACTCCATGTTGTGTTCTTGTCGGGTGAAGTGGAGGTTATCTTGTCGGTGGGTCCGTTGGCTTTCTGTCAGTTTGGTTGTTGTCGGATCGGCAATGGTTGGACCGACTTAAGCGAGCGTTAGTGTTTAAATTCCAGGCCGACCCTCGGAAACTTCTGAGCGCCGTTGGGTGTGCTGCCTTTTCTTGTTTGTTCTTGTTGTTTGTACTTGTATGGCTTCCAGCCGATTTTTAGATTGAGGTTGTTTTGCCCTTAAGGCGTCAGATGGTTTGGGCCTTCAGCCTAATTTAGGAACTGTTTTACGTAAAGCCTTTGGCATTTTTAAAAATTAATATTATTGGGTCTTAAGTGTTGGGCCTTCAGCCGATTTTTTGCTCATAAAGTGTCGGATTCTTTGGACCTTCAGCCTAATTAAGGAACTGTTTTAAGATAAGGCTTTGCCTTTTAAATTTCTGATTTTGGTTGAGCTTTAAACTATTGGCTTTCAGCCGTTTTTAAATTAAAGTGGTGTTGCCCTTACGGCATGAGGTTGTTCGGCGCATTCAGCCGCTAATTATGTTTCAAAACTAAAGCTGTAGGTTTTTAAAATTTTTCTTGTAATGTTTGATCAAATAAAAGGTTGTATGTTCGAGTTTAACTGACAGCCACTTATTTTGGCCCCTTTCCACAACTTAAACTACCTGTCCTGGCGGGGTCAGGGATTTTCTCTTCCTCGTGATGGCTGGGTGTTGTGTGCTGTCCTTAGGTTAGTTAGGTTTAAGTAGTTCTAAGTTCTAGGGGACTGATGACCATAGATGTTAAGTCCCATAGTGCTCAGAGCCAACCTGTCCTGTCCTGCGGGTTTAGCAGGGCGTCTCAGTGACTGGACAGTATATGTATATATATATACTGTTTTTCTAGATCACGCTAAAGACGTTTGCTGATAAAATTCACGTAATTATCGAGTTATATGACTTTGTTAATCAGCATGTATGTTCTGCAGCTAGCAAGGATGATGTGCGTCTTGCGTACATGTTTTTGGCATGTGCTAAAGAAACAGTGTACACAGGGCGCTTCAGAGTCTTTACGACTAACGTCACGGAGAATAATCTTTGTGTAACAAACAGAACCCGTGCCCCGCGGCGTGGTTGCACGGTTTGAGGCGCCATGTCACGGATTGCGCGATACCTCCCGCCAGAAGTTCGAGTCCTCCTTCGGGCACGGGTGTATGTGTTGTTCAAGCATAAATTAGTTTACGTAGGTTTAAGTAGTTTGTAAGTCTAGGGCCCGATGACCTCAGCAGTTTGGTCCCTTAGGAATTCATACACATTTTTTTGAACACATAAAATGTTCGCTGGAGCTTCACAGCGACAAAGCGTCCTTTACTGATCGTCAGGCCTAGGGCGATGAGATTTCATCGAAATCTAAAAATAGCTGGGTCTACTAAACAGGGATGCAGCAAACTACCTATCCTAGTAACCTAACAGAGTGTTTTCCTACAAGGGGGTCATATTAATGAGAGTCCCTAAGCGAATTTTAGAAGCTAATCAGGTACTTCAGTTTTGGTTGCTCTACCCCCTTTAACGCGGAGCAGATTACTAGATGATAGGCAGCACACATCGCGCACCAATACCTCAGAGTGTCTACGACCTGTCGCCCCTCAGGCATAAATAGTCTTAAACGACGCCTTGCTTAGCCAGAAGCGTCAGTGAAAATTTTACCTCTAACAAAAGTTATTCCCCATTATGTGATTTGTCACCCGTAAATGTTTCTCACAAAAACTGAAACACCTTGTATAATTTGCTGCTGAAGACGAATATGTATCCGATACTAATCAGGCAACAAAAAAAGAATATAAAATAAGAAGTGCACTTACCTTTCCCGTTATGTGCAGGCTCGACAAGAGTGGGAAACCAGTACCCCGGAGACAGGCTGTTATCTTCTAAAAGACTTCACAGTACTGTTATACGTGTTGTGTGCTGTCTTTAGGTTAGTTAGGTTTAAGTAGTTCTAAGTTCTAGGGGACTGATGACCATAGATGTTAAGTCCCATAGTGCTCAGAGCCATTTGAACCATTTGAAATGTTATACGTACGTTGCTGGTATGTGCACTTTCATTGTACTGAATAAAATAGCCGTTGGTCTTTTCATTAGCAGATAGTTCTCCGAAAAAAGGTTGCGGTATGTTATTCACATACCTGTCAGAAGCCACGGTTTGGTGGAAATATAACAGAAGCCACGGTTTGGTGGATAAATAACAGACGAATGATTCGCATTGTGCTAACTGTGCATCACACTCATGTTTTCAAGTCGTGCAGTGGTTCGACCGTCCGACGAAGATTCTTTCCTGTACACAGTTGCATCGCTAGCGAACAATTTTATTTTCTTTGTGCAGCAGAAGGCCTTCAAAAACACGTTAGTTCAATATCTTAGCACACAAGCTGGATATTATTAGTCACTTTAAAAGTAGCATTTCTATTTTTCTCAGTGTGAAGTTCATCTTTGATTTCGTTCTGGGGCAACAGTCTGCGAAAAGTTTTGAACCACTGACGTAGATGAAGACGACAGCCCGGCGGACAGCAGCCTTGCGCATGCGCAGTGTGGCTCGGCAATTACCTGACAGGCGGCACAAGGAAAGCGTCCGGCAGTAAATCGGTCGCGACGCCAGCGCCTTATCTGGCGGCGGCGGCAGCGGCAATAAACAGCGCCAGTGTGGGGACGAGGGTGCCTTATCGCGCAGATTCCTGCAGCGGCAGTAAAGCCGGCGCAGGCGCCGTTGTATCTTATCTTCTTTGCTGTGCTTCAGAGCCCCGGTGCCAGCGAGCTTCCCGCTGCCAGGTGTCTGCGACTTCGCTGCCGGGTAATGCCCCCTGCGCTTAATGGGCAGTCCGAGCCCTCCCCTTACGCTCTTTCACCAAATTACGGTCGGAAAAGGACTTCGGCTTTTAACCCCTTACATAAACATTTTAGCTACTAGCTCACAAAAGTGACATATCACCCTTTTATTTGGGCACCTACATATCAAGATCTGCATTTAGCTGACTCCAACACCGTCCACGAAACCTCCAAATGAAATTAACTGGGTCATCAGCATCACTATAAAAGGTTCGCCCCGTGAGACAAGTGTTTGTTGTTGCGGTTTTCATCCAGAAGACTCGTTTGGAACTGTTCTCCGTGCTAGTCTATTCTCTGAAGGTCTCTTCAGTTCTGCATAAATGTCGTAGCCTACATCCGTTTGACCCTACCAGCTGTACTCAAGCCTTTGTCTCTTTTACAGTTTTTGTCCTCCACACCTCAGTTACCAAACTGAAAACTCCTTGATCTCTCAGAATGTGTCCTGTCAACCGGTCTCTTATTTAGTCAAGTTGTGCCACAAATTTCTTTTTTCCCCAGTTCAGTTCATTACTTCCTGAAAAGTTATTCCCTCTACCCATATAATGTTCATCATACTACTGGAGCACGATATTTCAAAAATTTCTATTTTCTTCTTGGGCGAACTGATTATCGTCCACATTTCAGTTCCGTACAAGACTACACTCCAGACAAATTTCCTGACACTTTAACTACTGTTAGACGTTAACAAATTCCTCTTCCTGAAACGCTTTTCGTGCTCTTGGTAGTATGCATATCATATCCGATCGACTCCAACCATCATCAGTTATTTGACAGCCCAGATTGTAAAACGCGTGTACTAACTTGTGTATCTCATATCCTAATCTAATTCCCTCAGCATTGGCGTATTTATTTCACTTCATTCCATTCCTCTTGTTTTAAATTTGTTGATGTTCATCGCATAATCTCCTTCCAAAACAGTGTCCATTCCTTTCAGCTGCTCTTCCAAGTCATGTGCCGTCTCTGACAGAATTACTATCACATTTTCAAACCTCATTTCTTTTTTTATTTCTTCTCCCTGAACTGTAATTCCCTTGCTCAATGTACAGTTTGAAGAACATAGAAGATAGGCAAGAGTCCTTTCTCACTCCCTTCTCAACCACCGCTTTCATTTCATGTCCTTTGACTCAAATATCTGCTGTCTGGAGAGGAGGGTAAGATTTTATAGCGTCCCTACCTCAGACTTCTGACATTCCATGGTCTGCCTCGTTGAACGTTACCCCTTTGTTAGTTATTCAATATTTTTCTCATGATTACCTCCCACTGGTCAGTCCTCACTGGTACGAATCTTCATTCCCATTTGAGTGTCTTGAAGACATAGTGTCGCTTCATAGGATCATAGGATCGACGAATTGCAGATAAATCAGCATCGGAAAACTGATCATCTACGAGGAATAAAAATGTAAATGTTCGTGTGTTCAAAATCATTTCTTCAAAAGGTCGTGACCGGTTGCTTTGAAATTATGACACATCGTATTTTACTACGGGAATGTTTTTGGTAACTACCTGTATAATACTCGTATATGATGTACAATATGTGTATGTGTAACTTTTTGAGATTTTTGGTAACGTTTCTCTATTGTTAAATTTATTTAAATTTAGGTATTATTTATATTTGAGAAAACATTTAAATAAAAACACGCGCATATACCAATGGAACGTTACGTCAAAATTTCAGAGCAGTCGTTGAAAAACTTACGGAGATAGGCGATTAGAAATATCTACATTTTCTATATAAGTACAAAAGTAGATTTACGTTTCTTCAGGATCTCTAATCTCCGAAAGTTCTTCATGGATTGCTTCGAAATTTTGACACGACGTTGTATTTGATTACTCTGTCTGGAGCACCGTCTGTAATACGTTTGTAGTGTAAGGGGAAGCATCATAAAAATGAAAATGTTGGTTTCTTCAAAATCGTTAATCTCCGAACGTTCTTAACCATTTGCTTACAAATTTTGACGCAACCTTCCACTGATATACGCACATGTTTATATTTACATATTTTTAAATACACTGAAGAGCCAAAGAAACTGGTACACCTGCTTAATGCCGTGTAGGGCGAGCACGCAGAAGTGCCGCAACATAGTGTACATGGACTCGACTAATGTCTGAAGTAGTGCTGGAGGGAACTGACACCATGAATCCTGCAGGGATCCATAAGATACGACAGGATGGAGATCTCTTCTGAACAGCACGTTGCAAGACATCCCAGATATGCTCAATAATGTACATGTCTGGGGAATATGGTGGCCAGCGGAAGTGTTTAACCTGAGAAGAGTGTTCCTGGAGTCAATCTGTAGCAATTCTCGACGTGAGGGATGTCGGATTATCCTACTGGAATTGCCCAAGTCCGACGGAATGTACAGTGGACATGAATGGATGCAGGTGATCAGGCGGGATGCTTAAGTACGTATCTGTCGGAGTCGTATCTAGACGTATTAGGATTACCATGCCACTCCAACTACACACTCCCCACACCATTACAGAGCCATCAACTTAAACAGTCCTCTGCTGACATGCACGTTCCATGAATTCATAAGGTTGTTTCCACACCCGTACATACAATTTGAAACGACACTCGTCCGAACAGGTAACATGTTTCCAGTCATCAACAGTCCAATGTTGGTGTTGACAGGTCCAGGCGAGGCATAAAGCTTCGTGTCGTGCAGTCATCACAGGTACACGAGTGGGCCTTCGACTCCGAAAGCCCATATCGATGATGTTTCGCTGAATGGTTCGCACGCTGACACTTGTTGATGGCCCAGCATTAAAATGTGTTGCAATTTGCCAATTTGCAAAGTGTTGCACTTCTGTCACGGTGAACGATTCTCTTCAGTCATTGGTCCCGTTCTTGCAGGATTTTTTCCGGCCGCAGCGATGTCGAATGTTTTACCGAATTCCTGATATTCACGGTACCCCCGGAAATGGTCGTCCGGGAAAGTGCTCACTTGATCGCTACCTCAGAGATGCTGTGTTCCATTGCTCGTGCGCCGACTGTAACAACACGTTCACCCTCACTTAAATCTTAATAACCTGCCATTGTAAGCAATACCGATATAACAACTGCAGCAGACACTCGTTATCTTATATAGGCATTGCCGACCGCAACGCCGTATTCTGCCTGTTTACATATCTCTGTATTTGAATACGCGAGCCTATACATTTTGCTTTGGCGCTTCATGTATGTAATACATAAATTTATGTAAATTTAATAACAGGGAAAAGTTTTAAAATGTACAATAACGGAACATTGTTAACAAGCACGAATGTTGTGTTTATGGCTTATTAGTTTATGATTAGAGCACTACTACTCGTGAAATGGTCGTACGGGAAAATCCCCACATCATAGCTGCCTCGGAGATGCTGTGTCCCATCGCTCGTGCGCGCCGACAATAACAATGAATAAGGCTGAAGCTCAGGGAGAGGGGGAAGAAGTGATGGACAGAGGGGTGAGAGGAAAAGGATATGGAAAATGGCGAGTGGGAGACGAGCAGAAAAAGGGGGGGGGGGTAGGAGGAGCTGGAGAGAGAGAGGGAGGGGGGAGAAGAAGATAGTAAGAGGGGGAGAAGATGCAAGATGGGGGGGGGGGGGAAATTGAGGAGGAGATGGACGAAGGAAGGGGGAGGCGAAAATGGACAGAGACAGGGGAGAGGAGGAGATTAGGAGGTATATCTGATACCCATACAAATTAGAAACGTGTGGTTTCTCTTTTGTTTATTTTCCATTTAACCAGACTGACCCACAACAAAGCGTGGCTGGGTGCAGCTAGTAGTAAAGAAAGTTATACGAACACCTCTTCCGTCCGATTGTGGCGCATACTGGAAATACAGCAACACAAAATACTTGTAAGCACTTAAATAGGAAAAGACTAACTATTATAAATGGCACAGCAATATAAATAAAAATTAAACTGTTTTATTTATATCTGCTAATTCTAATGTCCATGCCTTCACACTACGTGAAACGTTTACGCTAACTAACACACTTAGGAACTCCCGAGTACCCCGTGGAACTACTTACAAAAACAGAAAACTAAGTGCCTTCCTGTCTTCTACGAAACAAAATTCCTTCCTTCCTCCCGTAAATAAACTATAGCTAGTATCCTCTGCACCTTCCCTTTCGCTGAGAAAACTATGGTTTTCTGCTGTCCGCCACTCCAGGTCGCTGCACAATACATCGCTCATTCACTGTGAACCATTACTCGAGGTGCATCTATCATCCACAGCAGGTTGCCCCCATTTGCCCTTAACCCCATAATAATAGCTGTTGAGTTAAGCACCCTGGTTAACATCCCCCTCCCCCTCCAGTGAAAAACCACAAAAATAGCAATAAACTGTATGGTCAATTCCCACTGAAATATCGCGTTAATGGTGTGAGAAACTGTCACGTCCCAGAAAGATACTCGCCAATGCCTTATTCTTTTGGGATCCAGTGATCAACCGAAGGGATTTCATTGCTACAGTTCTTGGAAACCATTCATTTCATGTCTGAGCTCTCAGAGGTTCTGAGCCTTTGTTGGCTGGCATTCCAATACCTAGTATCCATTATAATTTATCCACCCAAGTTGTAAACACAGTGATTTTGCTGAATCAGTATCCTGCACGGATGTGTTTTATCTATGACTGACGTTGTGCCGTCTGTCTTATCTGTGACGCATGCGTATATTATTCCACAGTACACCGTTGAATCGAGAAGTTTTGCCATTCCAGCGTGTAAATACGCACCCTTGCTGGGTCAATACGTAGTCACCGACTCGTCTTGAAGGTAACTATATCATTGAGTTGACAAATCATATATAAATCGAAAGTAGTTTGATAGCGTACACGAAAATTATAATTTGACTTCAGACGTGTTTCCCATAAAAAAAGTACATATGTTGGTCACGTGGCGAGTGCAATGGGCTGGTTGGTTGCTGAATCTCTTCAAATAGAGAATTCTTTCTCTTCTCATATTGTGATTACTACATACTTTTTGTTTTGTCCGTTTTTATTCTTGTGCCTTCATTTCGTCTGTGCTTCGTTTGTATTAAACATGACTTCAGTGCTAAAACGCCTGTCATTTAACACCTCCTCAAGTCTTTCAGACAGAAACTTAACGCTCACATCGGTTCCCGAGCATTTATCCTGTCCTGGATTTTCTATCATTTCTTTAATTGTTCCTTTGGCATGAGGGACTATAACACAAGTTCATTAAGATTCTTTTTTCCATACATTTTTAAAGTTTTATATAATACACTTTACATATAAATCCAAATAAAAACACTACTGTCACCTGAGAACCTATGACTGATCTCTGGCAACAAAAACTGAAGCAGTCGTAATTAGAGATTTCTTTGAAAGTCGCATATAGTTCATAGTGTGTCTCAAGGACGTCGGGTCAGATTTGTAATTGAAATACTCATAAATATTTTAACGAAACTGCCACGTGTTGCTCCGGTTGTTTCCGCCAAAAAGATGCCATGCAACGCGCTAAAGAAACAGCTTAATCTTTAAGTCATGGAATGCATTACTGGCAAGGTAACGCAGTAAATCACGACTCTATAAAATGGAACTCGGGTGGACCGCGCACCTCAACGAATTCTGTAGCCAGTCTAGCGAAGCGTATAAAAGTTTCCAATTTCTTGCGCCTGTCACAGAGTAGACCCTGCTTCGCATTCTAAAAGCTCTCAGCCCCTCTTGATTCGAGAAATATTTAACATTCGAAGTTTCTCAAGATTCTCTTCTACTTCTGTGAGTTTACTTTATATTAAGTTTTTACGTATTCGTTCCTTAACATTTACTTCTTTGGAAGTGTGGAGAAAGAGAATTCTGGTTTTTCTCCGTAAACACTAGAAAAGAATTCCGTCGAACTGTGAGAGCTCCGCGGGATGTGACGTGGAGAAATTTTTCATATACTTCTCTTACGGGTGACAAGGATGCTTCACTTCACGCCAATGCAGTATTTTCTTGTAATGAAAATAGATGCGACTAAGGATGAATTCCTAGGTTTAATTAATCTGTTTGCACTTTATAGACATTGCAGGTACAAGTTTCTTTCGTGGATATTAGCATATCCTATTTCATTATCAAAATGTGCGCTATGAGGGACAACTATTTGGGCAACTGGAAATATGGACCATTCTAAGTAAAAATTCTCCTACACATGTGACCTGGGTTGTGATTCACGTGTGTCTGAATATTACAGGACAGAACAGCATACGAAACT
Source organism: Schistocerca americana (assembly GCF_021461395.2). NCBI lineage: Eukaryota > Metazoa > Arthropoda > Insecta > Orthoptera > Acrididae > Schistocerca > Schistocerca americana. The sequence continues at coordinate 628,768,497 of NC_060123.1, read as the reverse complement.
TACAAAGACCAGGTGAAAGCATTTATGTATCCAGAGCACTCACATATTTTTCAGAAATTTCAGTTAAATTTTACCATAAACCTTGCAGACTCCAATACTAATTTCGGTTAATTTGAGATTCTTCCGGAAGTCTTTTTTGGGGGTAATAATATTCGTGAAACAATCATCCAGTTTCTGCCTTGTGTACCTCTTCTCTATACCCTACGCTATGCACTTACGTCCACGCATCAAACTGAGGTGACAGACCCAGTGTGCGTGGCATTGGCTATGTACCTCTTGGAAACGACTCAGTATGGTTTGTGTGCCATCCCATGGCCCTTACCTCGATGATTTTGTCGTGGTCCAGAGGCTTAATTATTCCTGGTGATCCAGAATTAATGTATCAGAACAATGAAATCAATGTGAGAATACGCTACCAAGTGATCTTACAATTTTCAATGAGAGGTTTTTCAAATGGAGACTCCTGTCAAACCTAAGTAAAACAAACATCACACGTTCCACCTCCATAATATACGTGCACATAGGCTATTTGATGATGTCCAAGCTTCCCATAATTACGTCCCTAAATGTCAAAGTCTCACTATTGATCGGACACTGTCATTTTATCAGCACTGCAGGAACGTGTCAAAGAAGCTTGGCTCGAGAGTAAATCGACTCCACAAAATACCTGGAAGTAACTCGAGAGCAAGTGCTGATACGGGACGCTGAAATTTCACTTGTGTAGTCAACTACTGAATACTGTTCCCTTGCATGGGGAAACAGCACGCATTCAACAAAAATAGATATATGAATGATTGAGACCGGGAGGACTATTATTGATATTGTTGTCAAATCTGCTCCCATTCAGTGGTTGCCTATTGTATCCAATATTGCTGCTATGGATCTCAGAAGAAAAGCTGTAAAAGCTCTAATTGTTAAGAAGACAGAGTCACATAAGAACTCATTTCTAAGTAATGCCTTCCAGATTCCACCAGCTATAAGCGTAAAGTCGCCTAAACCACCTTGGGATGAGCTTCAGGTCTCAGACGTTTTGGGTGTCTGGAGAAGTGAAAAGGACGATGGAATGAATATCCACTCCAAACCACCCAACTAAAATAATCGACAAAGGTTGTAGAGTTTGATCTTCGCCGTCGCAAATAGTCAGGACTCACTCGTTTCCGAAAGCGACGAGAAAAATACGGCCACATCTCGAAGAACTGTGGTTGTTGTTCAGGTGTTGCGTGTTACTGTCTTACGTCGGAATAGGCCATAAGATGCACTGTCGAGAACTGCTCACTCCATGCCTTTAAAGAAGGTCTGAAAGACATGCATCAAGTGACATCTAGCGCTGCGATCTGGGTGTCATCTTTATACAATAACCTACTCCATAAGAGATCGCTCAGACATACAGAGCAGAGGGGAAAAAACGTGGCACCAATGATCTCTTGGAACTTTTGCCAAAATTGCCATCTGCCGGTGGCAAGGAAAGGAGAGACCACAAGCCAGAGAAAGTTGTCGAAAACGAACATACCAGTTTACTCGGGGACTTCCGACTTTAGACAAACCGAGTGCTGGAACACAATATACTAGACGTCACAAATGTTGACAAGGTTTGGATCATTGGCATAGCCATCGAAGGTGATAGCAGAATAGACGAGAAACAAATTAAAAAAACTTGCCAGATAAGGGGGCTTGAAAATCGTACTCTGGCGTAAACCAATGAAAGTGGCCTCCGCCTCTTGACACACTGGGAACAGTGCTAAAGGATGTTGTTGGGCTCCCAAAAACCATTGACATGATAAAATACCCATCTATCAGTTATAAAAAAAACTACCTCACTGGGATTTGCAAGTTTCATTGCCGATACATGCCACAGTCGTAGACCCTTTGGAAGTGTCCGACTAGTGATGAGATACGAAATATAGCACAGTGAACTCATTTTCTGTGTTTGCCGTTAGAAACAACATTTACAAACTCAATACTACGTGTAAGAAAGAAAGCACTAGACCACTCTTCCAACGATGCAGATTGTCATGCTCAGTAAATGGTTCCTACTCCGGTGACCAGATAGTGCTGGAGGGAGTTAGATGCCTCGAAATATGCTGCCTTGCGATTTGTTGTTCCACTATAATTCTATGCGATGAAGCCATGCAAGCCAGAATACAGACACCGATTTTCTGGCATATTACCGCCTAACGTAGCCTTACGGACACAGCACCTTGCAGCAGATCTCTTTTCCAATAAGTTTGAAATAATGTAGATAATCTAGCTAAAATTTGAAGACTGTTGATGTACTTTCACTCGGGTAAGTGGCCACTACTGTGTGCCCAAAATAAAAATCCCCTGTAAACATTAATTTTCCAGCATAACAAACTTGTGCTCTAGGATACGTATCTTCCGTTAATAATGTTCCTTCGCTCTACTCCCAAGAATACTCGCTGATAAAACTAAAATAAATAATTCTCCCAGCTTAACTTGCACTTGCATTATTTACTAATAAAAATATACTTCACACTCTGAAGTTAACTGAGAACAAAATATTCTCGCCATCACTTCATCAAGTTTGTTAACGCAAATTAAAAGACACTGAGAACAGATAAACTGATGTGCAGTATGGGACGTAAGTGAGTTATCAGAAATGTGTTCGGTGCAATAAAACTAAACAGATGAAAATACATATTTACTATGAACACAGAAATACATATGGGGTTCAACGAATCTACAAAGTGGTTTCCATGCTCTTCTAAGCAAAGATTGCATCTTTTCAACACTGATATACAAATTTGGTCGCAAATGTTCCGGGATTGCAGGTTTTCAAATTCTGACTGGACTCGTTCCTTCAGATGCTCAACATCACGAATCCTGACATGCTTACGTACATATCTCAAGTCAGAGCCGTATCTAGACCTATCAGGGGTCACGTATCACTTCAGCTGCACTCGCCCCACACCATGACAGAGCCTCCACCAGCTTGAACAGTCCCCTGTTGACATACAGGGTCCATAGATTTGTGGTGTCACCGCCAGACACCACACACTTAAATCGGCCGCGGTCCGTTAGTATATGTCGGACCCGCCTGTCGGCACTATCAATGATTGCAGACCGAGCGCCGCCACACGGCAGGTCTAGAGAGACTCACTAGCACTCGCCCCAGTTGTACAGCCGACTTTGCTAGCAATGGTTCACTGACTACATACGCTCTCATTTGCCGAGACGACAGTTTAGCAAGGCCTTCAGCTACGTCATTTGCTACGAACTAGCAAGGCGCCACATTCAGTTATAAGTACTATCTTCAAGACTGTATTCTGAACAGATAATATTGTGACTCATGTACCGTCAAGAGCGACGTTCATCATTAATGGATTAAAGTTAAGTATCAAACTAGTTATGTCTGCTTTCTGAATTCTAATTCCTTGTCATGTTCCAGACCTCACGTCAGTATAGTTCTTCCCTCCTCACGCCAGCCTGCGTGAGCTACAACGCTTGCATTTTGGCCTCCACTAGTAACACGGTGTTGGATCTTCTGTCAACACAACAGGATTCATGAGGTTGTCTTCATACCTGTACACGTCCATCCACTAGATACAATTTGAAACGAGACTCGTCGGACTAGGCAACATGTTTTCAGTCATCAACAGTCCAATGTCGGTGTTGGCGGACACAGGCGAGGCGTAAAGCTGTGTGCCGTGCAGTCATCAGGGATAAACGCGTGGGCCAACGGGTCCGAAAGCCCATATCGATGATGTTTTGTTGAGCGGGTTGCACGCTAACTCTTGTTGATGGCCCAGAATCGTAATCCGCAGCAATTTGCGGAAACGTTGCACATCTGTCACGTTGAACGATTCTCTTCAGTCATCGTCGGTCACGTTCTTGGATGGCCTTTTTCCAGCCGCAGCGATGTCGGAGGTTCGATGTGTTACCGGATTCCTGATATTCACGGTACACTCGTGAAATGGACGTACGGGAAAAAATCCCCACATCATAGCGCCCCGGAGATGCTGTGTCCCATCGCTCGTGCGCGCCGGCAATAACACTGCGTTGAAACTCAAAACTTGATAACTTGTCGTTGTAGCAGCAGTAACCGATCTAACAACTGCGCCAGACACTTGGCGTTGCCGACCACAGCGCCGTATTCAGCCTGTTTGTATATCTCTGTATTTGAATACGTATGCCTATACCAGTTGCTTTGGCGCTTCGGTGTATAACAGCCCAATCTGTAGGCTTGGTTAGCATCTGCATTTGTATGTAAGCACGCATTTCTCGCAGTTTCTCCACATTTATGTCCAACCTTTCTACGTAATCATTCTTCCAGCGCTACGCATGCGATTTGAACGGGAAGAAACGTAACATGTGGTGTAATGGCTAAGCACCTCCTGCCATTCAGTGTAGCTGTATGTAGTTTGTTGTCCGGTCGGCAGCCCTTGTGCTGTATTTTACTGAGGAGGGGGGTCGCGGCGACGGCCTGGCATTGAGCTCGGGTTGGTGCCGCGCGCCCCGGCCGTTGGCTCGTGTGAAGCGCGCAGAATCGCATTTCCTTGCGCAGCTGGGCCTGGGTATCGCACGCCCCGGAGGGCTCTAAATCACAGCCTTGTCTCCGGGGGCCGCCAGCTGCCACAATCAATACCTTTCCGCGCCGTCACGCTAACCTCCCTCATGGCGCCTGCATGGGAAGTCCCTGTTGTTGTGACGCTGGGCACTCCAGAGAAAACAAAATAAAATCCTCCACTCCACTCCCATCTCGAAATTTAGTACTAATTATTGCAGTAATTTTACTCCTTTCCCCAGTGATGCACTGTGGTGTGCGTACTGTAAGACCTTCGGTACGCACACTATCAGATTATTTGACTTGTCGCTCTAACGAAGTAGGCTAGTGTCAGCAATATGTCTCGTGGTCTTATCGTGGCGTGTTTATCTTCTGCCGTTAGGTCAGACGATAGAAATGCCACTTGCACGCTTAGAGTGGCAGATTGATAGTGACCAACTTTAAACAGAACTTGATTAATTTTCACACACATTTATTAAAATAATAAAAAGCATAGACATTACGTAACTTGATTCTGGATGCTGTTTACAACTGACAATCTGAAGTTCCTTTGGTCGTGGTAAGTTTAACTTATTCTCACACATCTCTGATACTTGACAAAGTGTCTATACATTTCTCTTCATGGCTATGTACAGGAATATGATAATCTTCTTAGGTGCAGACTGAAACTTGACTATAGACTGGTACAGACTAATGCAGACTGACTAATCGGAGGTCTGTACACTCGTTATAATACCTCGCGCGTTCATGTATCACTGCGCGAGTCTGATCCGCGAGGAGAAAAGGTTCTACATTAGCAGCAATGTCATTGGCTGCGTTACATATTAATACGCGGATCGGCGGAAGCAGAATTTTGTCCGTCTCTATGGCAGCGCCATCTCGTAGTGCGGAGACGGACGAGCGCTGCGCCTGTGCTGTTGTGCTTAGCGGGGCGTGCTCTATTGGGAAAGTTGTGTACGCGCTGACTACGCGGAACTATGTACACAACATGCACCATATACTGCAGTTGCAGTTGAATTGACGAATTTATCAGATCCACTTATAACGAATCAACTCAGCACAGACTATTCGTTATGACAACAGTGGCAGGGTAGCCTATGTGGCACCTAAAGAAGGCCTTATTCTGTGTTTCACATTTACTGAGCGTCATCAACACCCAACACGCAGTGAACAGCGACATGCCCAATCACCTACCTCCTTCTCACACTAATGGCGCCCTTTTGCAGAACAGCCCTCAGTGAAATTGATCCTGGAAGTTTAATTGTCAAGAATGACAATTTGGGACTCATGATATAAAGATTTTTCTGTCTTTTATGTTTTGTGCAAATTATTCCCCGAAGGTCGTAAATATTTTAAGGAAGACATTTTTATTCATAACCGAAAGCTTCTTAAAAAACATGATTGCCATAGATCATAATCAGACAGCTTGTATTACAGTGGAGAGATTGCATGAAATGCGATTGATCATCTGACAATCAGTCTCACGGTATGTGGTGAACATGCGCAAAAAATGGTTCAAATGGCTCTAAGCAGTATGGGACATTTACATCTGAGGTCATCAGTCCCCTAGACGTAGAACTACGTAACCTAAGCGTGGTGTCACCGCCAGACACCACACTTGCTAGGTGGTAGCCTTTAAATCGGCCGCGGTCCGGTAGTATACGTCGGACCCGCGTGTCGCCACTATCAGTGATTGCAGACCGAGCGCCGCCACACGGCAGGTCTAGAGAGACTTCCTAGCACTCGGCCCAGTTGTACAGCCGACTTTGCTAGCGATGGTTCACTGACAAATTACGCTCTCATTTGCCGAGACGATAGTTAGCATAGCCTTCAGCTACGTCATTTGCTACGACCTAGCAAGGCGCCATTACCAGTTACTATTGATGCTGTAAAACATGTACCGTCAAGAGCGATGTTCACCAATTATGGATTAAAGTTAAGTATTCCAGCAGCAACGTACGTTATTGGCTATATTAATTACCTTGTCCTGTTCCAGACCTCACGCCAGCCTGCGTGAGCTTAAACGCGTGCCTTTCGGCTTCCTTTCATAGTGGCTTGGCTGTCTTGCCAAGTCACAACACTAAGGACATCACACGCATCCATGTCCGAGGCAGGATTCGAACCTGCGACCGTAGCAGCAGCTCGGTTCCGGGCTGAAGCGCCTACAACCGCCCGGCCACAGCGGCCGGCTTGAACATGCTCATGAAACTGTTATAATATAAAACCGTCGTAAATATTTTGGCGTAGCAACGTATGTGGCGACACAGTTATTGTGTCATCGATAATAACAATAATAAAATTATAAATAAGTCATTCTGCCTCAGACAATAAAATGTGTAACGCGAAATAAGGGAACCGACAGCATTCCAGAGCACCACCGACAAAATTTTGGAGGTTTCTGAGGGATATTTTCTGACTATTAACAACTGTAAACAGCAATTACTGACGGTTAATGGAGCAAGTTTTGAAACAACATACTGTTGGCGAGTCCACTATCCGGCAGATATTTTCAGCGAAATACGGGTATGAAGTTAAATGGGCTAAGAAATCAAACAAAATGGCATTACTCTATAAAGGACCACCAGAGACCTCAGACCTATATGAAAATATCTGAAAAAACGAAAACTTTTCGGTCAAATTCCGGATCACCCTGTATACAAAGGAAATAGTTGGCTACCCATTTGCACAGCGTAATTAGCCGACAAGGCTGTGCGTTTTTACAGTTCATTAATCTTAGTAAACGGTCTATCTTTATGATCGCTGTTGCGGTGTGGAATGTGCATTGCATACTGACGAGCTGGATAACATTCGGTTTTCTTGGTCGACTGGAAGGTGGTACAGTATACTACACAGACAGCTTCTGGCCATAGATACTTGAGCAAACGTCTATATTTGTTACGGCTATATTTGCGATTTTTTTCTGACATATGGTGTGTAACAATATGTGATTGTATATGTAAAGGAAATGTCCTGACTGACTCACAGACTCATCACCCCCCAACATAAACCGCTAAGGACAGAAACTTGAAATTTAGAAGCGGTGTCTTACACTGTATGCATCGATTAAGCAGGCATTTCTGAAAATTCAGCCCCTAAGGGTATGAAATGGTTTTTGAAACTACTTCGCTGTTAAGGCAATTTTGAAACTAGAACTACAAAAATTGGTGTTTAGTTCCTCCGTTAAAAAATGAAACAGTACGTGTCTCAGTGTTTGTCGAAATTCATACCCTAAGGAGGTGAAAGAGAGCATGAAGAGTTTTTTCAAAATATTTCAATATCAAAGCAGAATCGCTTCTTGCTCGGAAGTACATTCGGAGAAGTCCATGTTTCTATGGCCTTAATTAGCGTGAAAGGTTTATAAGGTGTTGCAGTTTATGAACTACCCCACATCAGAGAAAGCTATTTAATTAAAAGTCACCACAAAAAATCGGTTTTATCAGATTTGCACAGAAACAAAAACGGATCTTTAATAATTCATTTTTACATTAATTTTTCAGTAGGCCTCATACATGTTTATAAAATTATTTTTGTTGTAATTACTTCGTAAACTAATCATTACTGATGTCAAAATAGATGCCATGTTTAAATTCGATTCAAAGTACACGAATATCCGTTTGAGATGAGGACCATAATATATATATAACAGTTGAGTATAGTTTGGGGCACAGTATAGGCTTTAGTGTATCAAAATCGGATCACAAAAGAAAGGCAATGTGCTTTAAAATTTTATCGAAACCTGTCGTATATCTCTGTTTCCTTGTTTGAACACGCTACTCTCCAAAACTACTGGACGCATTTTCAGGCCGTTTTCACAGGAAACTTGAGGAAAACTTGGGGCACCGTATAGGCTTTATTTCATCAAAATCGGATCAAGGGAGAAATATGTGTGGAAAAACTTGTAGTTACTTTTATCAGTAGCTTTTGGTGTTACATAAAAATAACTTTCTTTGAAGATTTTTCTTTTAATCTACCAGAGTACGGAAGTCGTCTGATGTGAATAAATCGTATCACGTAGATAATGAATGAGAATATCTGACTTTGCGCCCACACTGCCGTGAAACCGAACAGAAAAATTATGTAACTTTACAGCAGTTTAGCATGTACTCGGCGCTGCATGAGCTAGTGCAGGCGGCTTGTTGCGGGAGTGCCCAGTTAAAGGTAGGTGTGCACACATATTTGTACTACCAATAAAGCTGTAAAAACGTCGTGTCTGTCTGAACACTTTTCTCCAAAACTACTAGAAATTCTCATGGGATTTCCGCAGTTAACTTGAGTATAGTTTGGGGCACGGCATATGCTTTAGTGCACCAAAATCGGATCTGAAAAGAAAGTCCAAGTGCTTTAAAATATTATCGAAAAATGTCGTAACTCTCTGTTTCTTTGCTTGAAGACGCACGAAAATCGGATCTGAAAAGAAAATCCAAGTGCTTTAAAATATTATCGAAAACTGTCGTATCTCTCTGTTTCTCTGCTTGAAGACGACGCTAGTCTCGAAAACTACTGACGCATTTTCATGGCGTTTTCACAGGAAACTGGAGCGTAACTTGGGGTACAGTATAGGCTTTATTTCATCAATATCGGATCAAGGGAGAAGAAGATATCGCCACTAAAAATGTTATCCATACTAATATTATAAATGCAAAAGTAACTATGTGTGTTACGTTTTCCCGACTAACCCGCCGAGCCGATTTCGATGAAATTTGGTATGGAGATAGTTTGAACCCAGAGGAAGGATATAGGCTACTTTAGAAAGTGTAGCACAAGTTGCTTATTGATTTGAAGAATATTGCGCGAATTAGGGAAAAATATTTGCTCTTTTTAATTTTATCGATATTTTGCAGCTTAAAACGTGACTGTATTCAAAACATTGGAGGTATGAATTAAAGAACGCCTTCAGTCACAACTTTTTCGTGTTTTATTAACCACACGATACATTTCGGACCCTGTGGGTCCATCGTCAGGTGTAATTTGTCTTAATACATGTTTTATTTCTTCTCCTGAATGAGGTGAAATGCATATTCCTGTCACGATAACGTCTAATGTTAGGTTATGGATTTCGTAAGTCGAACGCGGAGAATGAACAGTATAAACTTACCACGTAATCCAAGGAAAGCATTTTCAATGTTTTAGTATCGGCAAACATACTTTTCTCTTTGAAAAGATTCTTTATTCTTTGAAAAAGCTATTTGCTCTTTGACATATTTGTGAAAATGTAGTTATTGGTTGATACATGCTACATGAAACGAGTCATTGTACTGTAATGAATACAATGCTTACACAATCTTGACCATGTATAATTCATAATTCCACTCAATTCGTTGCATTATGTACACATCGTATAGTGTATAGCTACTTCCATAGCGTGGTGCATAGATGCGAGCTCCTGCCAATGCACTTCTGCAAGCGCTGTTTCACGACAACAATGCGCAGGCCGATGCATCGTTTGTTGGAACAGCTTGGTAGGGGCAGAGCACATCACGAGCTATGCTTACCCGAACAAGCAGACACGTGAAGCCAGCTGATGTTGTCGCACGTACAGTAGTACCATAACAAAACTAGTGGTATATGAACGCAGCCAAAGGTAAAAGATTGTATGTTACTAAACGGACTAGCACAGTGCACAGTATAAAGAGCCAGTTGCAGATTGCCTAGCTAACCCTTTCAGGGTCGACAAAAATGTGATTTCCATTCTTTCATATAATTATTGAGAGTATTTAAAAATTTAAAATGCTGTCATAATCTACTCGTCTTACGTTAAAGATTTAACACAATAAGAAAGTATTACAGTTAGAAACTGTGTATATGTTATGAAGCAGTGTAACTCACAAATTATGCAATTTACCTATACTATATTCGTGGAGTATTTGAGAATGAGATCGACGCGCAAGTCGCCGAAGTGGCGTGAAATCGAAAGACTCTCACCCGGCGAACGGTCTACCCGACGGGAGGCCCTAGTCACACGACATTATGAAAATGAGAGCAGTTAGTGATTTTCAAGAAACTTTACACATAATTTCAGACCTTTACGAAACCTTTTCTCGCTAACACCCCGCATAAAATAATTAAACGAAAAATTTTTATCGCTTACTAAAATTTTTGCATCATGCATTACGTTTTGATTTATTCCTTCTCTGCTGCAAACTCTATTTGCAGTATGTTTTGTAGTGTCCACACATACCACTTACCCTGCAAAATTATATCATTGTTCGACACAGTTCAGGATATATAATGTCATAAACATTAGCTTCGTGAAAAACTAACGTTTTCTTAAAACGAAGAATAAATTACAGTGATTATACTCATTCAGTATTCTGATTTTTTCGTTAGTCTGTGGGTGAATAATCCGAAATTAATAAAACCAATATAAAGGTTTCACGTGCTTATCGTCAGATGTCAACATATTAACTTATATGTAAAATAACATTTTAAGTTATTTTAACATGAGAGTTACATTCTCTAAGGAATCGGGACGTTGTGGTTAAGAGCTAACAGCGAAGCTAGCGTAAGTCCTGAAGTATTCGACTATTTCCCAAGGGTAATCGGTTTCGCTCCGATTGTCACATGTTTCATGTAGCAGATGATAAGTGCCTCTTAACAGGTTTATAGTAACTATAATTATCTCTTAAAGCTTGCTTACGAAACAGTATTCGCCTTACAACAAAAATATAAACAATGAAATTAAGTATTCAAATCTAGAGGTCCGGAGTTCATTGCCCAGTAGATCTTAAATTTGAAGTTCACGTCAAACGTTCGGGCCCCCTCGGGCTGCGTATAACTGTATTTTCTTATTCGGATTTGATTGTTTTGTTAATCCATTCTTTGCTATTGGTCTGTCATTACTCGCATTTTTCAGGGCCGTTAAGAAAATGTTGGCTGGTAAAACGAAGTCACAAAACAGCGATCATCCTCAGCACGTGGACTAACGGGAAGAAATTACTGTGTAACAATTTATTTGTGTACTCAAACGACCATTACAGTCAAAGCAATTGAAACAAATATCTCTCCTGGGAAAATAAAGAATTTTTATTTTTTTTGAACGGATACATTACCTTATTGAGGGTTATATTGAAAAATATTCTCTTGTTTTCGCAAAAATCTTATCAGTCTATTGTCTTACATTTGTTTTAAAAGTTACAGTGGTAAACGCGTTATTTTACTTCACACAACTTAACATGCAAGACCAGCGAAGAGCACTACGTGCGATGGCGAACTGTAAGCGGAAATTACGTTCTTGCCCGTTACACCGAGAGAGAAGCATCAGATAAATTTCATCCTCTTCCAGAGAATTACTGAGGGAGAAACAGAAGTGAGCAGAATAAGAGGGACAAAGTCTTCGTTTCCGTTGCTGTAGCGGATCAATTTCTTATTGTTCGTGATCCTGGCACGCACTGCTGTAGCTATTACGAGGAATTATTTAATTTTTGTTTGAGCACAATCATTTATCTGTAACCTTCGAGGTAGTAGCTGTCAGTCTCACGGAGCTGCGGAAGTGACAAGTGTCACTTGAAGATCGTGTTACGTGCTATTATTTGCAATAAACACTTTAAATATTAACGACAAGTGGCACAGAAAATGCGACCGGCTTTTAACCTATGTTCATTTGAGTGAGTAGATTATTGGATAGTAAGTTATACAATTAACATTGGTAGACAGTAACGACATTGTAATTTTTTGAGTTTTTCGCATAGTAATTTTTACACCGTATTCTTTTGGCGGACACTATTAATCTTCATGAAGGTTGACGATAAAAAATCTGGGTTTCCGGTGAATACTAATGTGTGCATAGGCAAGTAATTTGTTGTGAAGTTAACATTAGTAGTGTGTTTTATTTACAGAGAGACTGAGGCAAGTACGGTTTTGTAAAATAAACAGTGTATTTTTGTTGTAACAGCTGGCGAGAGCATTTGGAAACATGATTTGAGTGATATGACTATAATTAACATTTACAGTGCATTTACCAGGAAATAAATGGGAACTTTGCAGGACGAGGGTGATTTAAATCTACTGCCGCATAAATACCGCATAACAGGACTTGATTTCAAAAGTGATGATAGATACTGACCAGCTTTTTTGTCTTCCAGTTTAACTGTTGTGCTGTCCATTTCTTCGAAGTGTTCAGTGGAGTGTGTTAGCAAGCGTCATTTCGTTCTACTCCTCCTCTCAAAATGTTTAGAACGAGGTTAAAAATGTGACCGTTTCATTTAGGATTGCTCTAATTGCGTCAGTACCTTTGTATGTACGGCTGGGTTACGAATAAGCATTGTCTGCCATCGAAAAACTGATGTCAACATTTTTAAGATAGTCCGAAATGTTGGAGGCATCTATGTTAGCTAGTTCAGCTATTGTTCGTAAATAAGCGAACGTGAAGACTAAGAAATATAAGCTGTCTTGTTAGGAGTACATGCGAGCTTGCTGTGAATGAAAGCCAAATGGAGAAATCATTGACCTTTCTAAGGCCAAAAGGGCAATAATTAAAACTGTGTATCATGAATAGTTTCGTTCATGTGGATGTAAACATTATCAGTTTGGGCATCAGACGTAACAAAGCTATCGGGATTGGTTTGAACACCGCAGTGCATTATTTGCGTGGTCCTACTGGATATATTATGCCTTTTCCTTCCTCCAATCTTTGAACTGATTTACTCAGCCACTTATTTGGGGAAGCTCCCGTTTCATTTTGACCCATAATCACAGCGGAGCTTCGTATTTTTCACATATAAAAATCATTACCAGAAGTGAGACAGGTTATAATTGGCCGAAAAAAATACCAGCAGATTGACTGAGGACTAAGTCCCGAACCTTTGGATTTGTAGCCTCTCTGATATTCCACAACTAGTTTTCGCCGTTCAGTAAGCAGATGTCCTTACCAAATGGATGTAATAATGCCCACATGAATTTCGTCGTATCTTGCTTAAGACGCAGTTGGTGCCCTCACAAGATTACGTTTTGGCCGCACATACGAATCGGAATGACTGAATCGGGCTTAACGATGCTGTAAACTGCACGCCATTGGCCACCCAGTACTATCAGCCGCGTAGCCATTTGTAACTCCGCAATTTTACTCAAACGATTCTTAAATATTTCAATGGCTGCAGTGCAGACGCAGGAAATATAATCTGGAGAGGCAGTTCAGACTGGTTCAGGCACGCCGGTTCGACATTCCAGAGTGAGAACAAAGCTTGGCACCTAGAGGACTTCAGGAAAAGACGGTATTTGGTCTCAGTAAGCCCAAACCAAAGTCATCCACATATTGTAGAAGTAGGGGATGTAGATACAAGGATAGTAAGAGTTTCGTCGTTTTCAGCTGAGCAACAGAAAGAACGAATATCTAGAGCGTGTCATACATAGGGCGAGTGGGTGACTTGAATTTATTGAAAGTGTTCTGAGAAGGAGCAGTTCATCTGTGTAGCAAATCGGGTATGAGACGATACTGTGATCAGTTCTAGAGGATCGTTCTAGCAGTTGGAGTTCTTATCAACTAGGTGAGATTGCAAACATCTAAATAATTAATAGACCTATTGCTAGATTGGTAAAAGGCCGTAGAACCTACACGAAAGTACAGGATGACCCAAAACTCCGTATACATTTGAAAATGCACTGATTCACAGAATAATGCATGTAGAGAGGTGAAAACTGGCACGCGTGCCTGAAATAACATGTGTTTTTATTGAAACCGAAAATGAATCCAAAAACTGATCAACAGACGGCGCTGGATAGCAACAAGTCAATGAAGCGGTAACAGAATCTTGTATAAAATGAGCTGTTGTAAGTGAGGGAGTCAGATCATCCCTAGCCCGGCTGATAAACGCCTGCTGGGTGGTACGACTTGTATGCAGGACAGCGTTTCACCCCAAATTACTACACGCGTGAAAGATTTCTTGCGCACATTATCTGATGAGGATCGCATGCTGTACCGCCACAAATGTTTGGCCTCCTAGGTTCTCAGACCTCAGTTCGTGTCCATTATTGGTTGTGGCGTTATCTGAAGTCGAAAATCTACCGCGATCGTAACACCTTATTAGGGATGCTAAAACACAGGAATGGCAGAAAGAGGGGAGGTGCTATGGGGGCTAAGCTCCCCCCCTCCCATAGATTATCATATTACACTGGATAAAATGACTTCAGAAATCAGCAAATATGTTACTTAAACAGATTCAATCACTTTTTATGATTATGTAGCAATATAGGTTGCAATGTATTTCAAACACATGTTAACAGAAGAATAGTAGCGACAACTAGCTTACTATCTTAACCAATAAATATCATTGAACTCAAAATGGGCGTCTTATTATTTATTAATATACATTGGATGTTGTGGCGTTCGCTGCGTTATTCACTGGTTTGGTATTTAACTAACTTGTAAATGGAAATGATAATTTTTTATTACACTGAGTAATTACTACATAATTTTTCTCCCGGCTAAAGATTTGGTCAAGTTGCTAAAGAACTCCAAGTTAACGTCGTGTTAAAGTGTTGTCTGTAAGTTGTGTAAGTGTCACTTAATCACAGTTCATGCAACAGATTCTATACAATTATGGATTATGATGGAAACAGTTATCTTCAGCAAAATGATCATTAAAACCACCGAATATCAGCCGCGCACAACACTGACCTATGTTACCTGAAATAATATTCTTCGCAACTCGTGCGTAATTAATTTCGGCTCCATATATCAGCTAGAAAAGTTTCTTATAAGGATCGTGCTATGAGCACTGTTTTTAAAGAACCAATCTGATTCGAATTATTTTCATTAAAATGAGTTCGGAACCACCAGTGCACACTTATTTTTACACATTTGTATTACGTTCAGCATTTATGTCTGCAGAGTTGCGTAATTTGAATTTGCCGCTGTGGTAATTGTTAAGATGGCGGCAGACAATTGATAGGACTTTCTATTGTTAGAGCAAATAAGTAAATGTTTATTAAACGCTATAAACTATACTTTCACATTGTGCAGTTTTTAGACCTCATCAAGCAAACATTTGATTTGTTTCTGAGGAAAACACAGACAAAAACGCGATACAAATCGCTATCATCAATGGCTGCGCTCCTTGCAGCGGAAAGAAACAATTAACACAGATAATGCTTACTGAGAGAGGGATTAAAGTTACAAATAATTATTCACTCATATTTATAATAATAATGAACTCTATTTTCAAGTAATAATTAACAAATAATTACAATTTCTTAACAGACCTCAGTTTGATATGCGTCCGCAGTTTACAAAAGCCAACCAACAAAAGGTAAAAAAGAAGGAAGACAAACGCAGATCATAAAAGGAATTTACAATTATCATTGTCTTTGTATGATACACATCGATATGTCTAATTACATCATAGAATATTATATAAATAATTAATTCACTATTTTTTTATATGCCGAATAGATAATGTTTATAACTGTTACAGGAATAATTTCCTCTCGTCGCACTGTAGCCAAAAATTTATCACGTGGATGTTACAATTTATATGAATGTACGAGTACCACTTTCAATCATCAAGTTAGCTAAATATGCCGGCTATGCCTCCCAACACTTGAATTGCTGACCGCAGACCAAAACTTCGGAATCGCCGGACATCTGGGTCAAATCGTATTACTTTCCCGGGCGCACATATTCGGTAGACACGTTTTTACCCTTAACTCCAAAGCAGTTACCAAAAACTACTTTGAGCAACACCAAATTTTACCAGTTTGTCGGCGGAGGACTCCAACTCTCCTTTTGTTAAGCGATATTCTATAGTCCCAAATTCCCCCCCCCCCCCCCTTGACCGACTTCTAGAATCGCCCCTGCTAAAACGCGATATGCGACGGCAGTTTCACGACATACTGCACAGCGCAGTCCACACAACGTTGTCTCTTCAAAATGGTTCAAATGGCTCTGAGCACTATGGGACTTACCATCTGAGGTCATCAGTCCCCTCGACTTAGAACCACTTAAACCTAACTAACTTAAGGACAACACACACATCCACGCCCGGGGCAGGATTCGAACCTCGACCGCAGCAGCAGCGCAGTTCGGGACTGAAGCGCCTAAAACCGCTCGGCCACAGCGGCCGGCAGTTGTGTCTCGACTTCAGATGTTATTGATGAATGAGGGCCGACTTGTTGAACATTTGCTAGAAAGAACAACGTCTTTGCTAATCAACTGTTATGCTAATAATTGCTTTCGTATCATACGAAGCACCATCTGTTGGCCAACCGTTGACTCTTATGGTTTTAGTAAAACGCTGTGGTTATTTCAAACATGTGCGTCAATTTTTACTTCTTTGCCTACGTTATTCCGTGATGTACTATGTTTTCAAATGTTAACGGATTTTTGGGTCATCCTGTATAAAATAGATTCTAGGAGAATGTAGAAGGGAATTTTAGGAAGAAATACGATGTTATGCTCCCGAAAACCTGTATCTGGAAAAGGCTGTACCACTGTGCTGGTGCCTCATTAGTTTATTTTGGTGTACAGATCTTGAGAATGGTGAACGCGGACTCCATTGTCAAAATTTCGTAGTTTATTTAGGGATACTTCTTAAGTATTTTGGTATAAGGCGGCCGTGGTGACCGGTGGATCGTTAAAGATAAATGATTATTTATTCCGCTTATTATCGCACATAAAAACGTGCAACACATAGAATAGAGTAATCCAACAACTCTCAGAGAAACGGAAAAATATTGTGATGTGTCTGTTGCTGTCGTTGGATGAGCAGGTGAGCGCAGCATCGTAGTTTCGCACTTCCATTGCATTATGTGAACCATAGACGAGGTGCATATCAGCCAACTCTTCATCAGAAAAACTGCTTTCTATCAAATGTTAACGTAGGGCTAGCACTGGCTGAGAAACAAACCCGAGACCAAACTGGCCTGCACTGAACACAAGGTTGATGGCGAAGAGTGAAATGCATATTACTGTTGTCAACAGCTAGTGAGTTAACTGAACAAGTCTGCTTCCAAACAAGACCCGCAGAATACCGTCGACATTGGAAGTACAGTGCAAGCATTTTGAGGACAGTACAAATACAAAGGTAAATGGGGTTAAGTGATCGAACGAAATGCAATTACTCTGTATCGATCCACTGGGGACCACTGCTCCCTGCACCAAAGTACACAGAAAGTGTCCCTAAACAACCTCCGAAGTTATGTCGGTTGACTTCGGGTCCACCCAATACACCGCTTGTACAGGTGGGCAAAATGAAACTGATTTTGAAAATATATCATGCACTTTAAGATAGGCAATCCAACTTAACATTACCGACAACTGGAGCTAATTATGTATGTTGGCTGCCTATCGTAAGGTGCATGATTTATTTTCAAAATTAGTTTTATTTTGCCCACCTTGTAGATGGGGATGTAGCAAACCTGTCACACACACACACTCTGTGACACCCGTATATTGGTTCGACGTGGTGAAGGCAACAATACATCACAAAGGAAAAGAGAAAAGAGAATCATAATTAACCACTACGCCCATTTGAAAAGAATGAATGATGAAAGGCTGACAAAGAAAATATTCATATTTTTTGACAAGAACCCCAGAACCCAAATTACCTGGTTCAAAGAAGTCAAAGCAGACTTAGAGGAGATGGGTATAGGAGAAGATGATATAACCAACAGAGACTTAATGAGAGACAAAATTCAACATTTTGAAGGATTTGAAGTGAAGAAGAGAAGAACTGGAGGAACAGTGTGGACAGAAGACCGAAGGGAGCAGCACAGAGAGAGGATGAAGACATATTGGCAGAAGAGAAAAGAGGAGGAGCGCAATAGGAGAAATGTACATTGAAAAATAGTTGTTTAACGCGGTCCCTAGACGGCCAAAATCGGAATAAAAAAAAAAAAATTAACCAGGTTAACAAATGAGAAAAAATATCAGGTAGATAGCAAAAGACACTACACGCACTACATACAGCTAGCACATCTGAAATGAAAAGCAGAAAACATCAAGAATCTTAAAGATCTATTTTCAAAAAAGATCTGTTGATGAGGTAAGATACACTTACTACATATTACATACTTTATAGTCCAGACTGCGTAAGAGGTGCCTGACAGCTCGCAGCACTTTTGTCACCTTTCAAGTGGGAAGCGCTAACGGTTGAAGGGGAAACCAGTAGCCGTCTACGGAAGTGGCAAAACTGAGTTACCGATTGCAACTGTCAGGGATCCATTTACGTCGATTCAACTACACTAATGTCCAAAATTAAAACACCAAATGGAAATTTTGAATGGTTGCCTTTATTTTACCGACAAACAATATCTAAACGGATGGTAGTAAAGTGGAAACAATGTAATGAATATATATAAACGCAAACAACTGCAGGCAACGGCCTTGCCACAGGGGATACATCGGTTCCTGTGAGATCACGGAAGTTAAGCGCTGTCGGGCGTGGCCGGCACTCGGATGGGTGACCGTCCAGCCGCCATGCGCTGTTGCCACTTTTCGGGGTGCACTCAGCCTCGTGATGCCAATTGAGGAGCTACTCGACCGAATAGTAGCGGCTCCGGTCAAAGAAAACCATCATAACGACCGGGAGAGCGGTGTGCTGACCACACGCCCCTCCTGTCTGCATCCTCAACTGAGGATGACACGGCCGTCGGATAGTCCCGATGTGCCATTTGTGGCCTGAAGACGGAGTGCTGCATGCTGCAAACAACTGCAACATGCGTAATGGTATGCAAAAGTGTTCTTTGTTCTTTGCAATTTAACGGATGCACAAACATTCCGACAACTGGTTAATGTGCCCGGTATGGGGTGTGATCACCACTGGCAGCCGTCACTTGCTCACTCTTGGTGGAACCAGTGTGATGTTTCTGTGGGTTCGTGGTCATGTCGGTCTGCTAGGAAACGAGGCTGCTGGAGCTGCTACCAAGGCTGCAGTCCTCGTACCTCAACCCGCGCGCTCCTATATTCCCTTCGATGATTTCTGTGTTGCCGTCTGTCAGGAGGTGGTGTCAATGGTCCTCGCTTCACGAGAATAAGCTGCGGCTTATTAAGCCTCTCCCAGTGGCTTGGACGACCTCCTCTCGGCCCTCCCGCCAGAAGGAGGTCATTTTACGTAGGCTGCGTCTTGGGCATTGCCTTTTCAGTCATCGTCATTTGATAAGTGGCGCTACGTTACCACTTTGTACACATTGCGCCCAAATTTTAACTGTCCGCCACTTCCTGACGGACTGCCCATTTTTTAACCGTTTATGTTCCAACTTGGGCTTACCGTCTTAGTTATCGGCCGTTTTAACGAATGACGCGCGGGCTGTCGAGCGCGTTTTACTTTTTATCCGCCAAAGCAATATGGCCAAGGCCATTTAATTTTTAGTTTTGTACCGGGGTCTTTTTTACCCATTTTTCTACGTGCCTGTTTTTAGCTGTCCTCATTCTGCCAATTGGGACTGACGTATAGTCGTTTTTTATCTCCTCTCTGTCTTCGTGTTCTATAGTTTTGACTAGGGCGCATATGACCAAAGTTGTTTTTTGCGCCCTAAAGCAAAACAAAACCTCTGGCAGCAATACTGGCCTGATAACGATGGAGCATGCTGTGAATGACGTCATCAGTCTCGTCTTGAGGCAGTAACGCCCATTCTTCCTGCAGAGCTGCTCGCAATCTTGAAGTTGGTTGGTGGATGCTAACGTGATACAAACCGTCTCCCAGACATACTCTACAGGATTCAAATCGGGAGAGCGAGGAGGCCACGCCAAGCGTGCAATATCTTTCGTTTCCAGGAAAACATCAACCACCGGTGCTCTATTTGTCGAGCATTATCGTCCATCAATGCGATGTCTGGGTCCGCAACACCTCGCAACAACTGCAGATGAGGTCCCAAGATCTCGTCACGATACCTGGCAGCAGTTAAACCTTGCCGATTCACCTGTGCAGTTTCATGAAGAGGCGTTCGTGTGGCAAACACAACCCTTGCCCACACCATTAGGAGCCGGCCGCGGTGGCTGAGCGGTTCTAGGCGCTGCAGTCCGGAACCGCGCGACTGCTACGGTCGCAGGTTCGAATCCTGCCTCGGGCATGGATGTGTGTGATGTCCTTAGGTTAGTTAGGTTTAAGTAGTTCTAAGTTCTAGGGGACTGATGACCTCAGACGTTAAGTCCCATAGTGCTCAGAGCCAACCACACCATTAGGGATTCTCCTCGATATGTTTGGGTCTCGAAATCTTATTCCACGTTCCCTCCAGAGGCGAATCCATAGAGA
Source organism: Schistocerca americana (assembly GCF_021461395.2). Classification (NCBI taxonomy): domain Eukaryota; kingdom Metazoa; phylum Arthropoda; class Insecta; order Orthoptera; family Acrididae; genus Schistocerca; species Schistocerca americana. Next base: position 628,747,791 of record NC_060123.1, on the reverse strand, counting down.
ATCACTCTCCAAACTAAATCGAGACTCAACTGCGGAAACAGCATTGGCCCACTGTGCGACCGTCCGGGTGGCATGTTGATGACTCCAGTCTAGACACTTCATCCTGTGAAGACGCACCAGAGATAGCCATATGGCTTGTAAACCATTTGTCTCGATACAACACGTCCAGTGGATGTTGCGAGTTCACATGCCAGTTTCCGTGCATTGCTGGGGCGATAATGTGTCCTTACAGCCAAATAACGGACCACTCTTTCGGATGTCGCATGTGCTCGGCCCTGCCCTGATCTTCAGGTTACAGTTTCTGTCTTTATAAGAAGTCACCACATCCGAGAAACAACAGAACGATTCACATTAAGCCATCTGGTCTATTCATTTTGCGACTGACCTGCTTCCTTCCTTCTTACGCCCTCCACCACAGAGAATCTTCTCTGTGCCATACTGCACCGTCTGTAACTGTGCACACAGCGATTGTGCATGTGGGGTTACCCGGCAGACACTACCTCGTTTCATAGGTGCCCTGACGTCATCGTTAGCGTGGTTCTCCGTTGACCGAAATGCCATCTCCGTGCAGTACACGACTATACGGATATATGGTTGGCAGTTAGTATGATTATATCGTGGATTATACACAGGACGGGAAAATAGCTATTTGTTGCTTTAATTTTGGATACAAGTACATACAGCCAAACAACACAGTGAAGATTACTCAGCCACTGGTGGAATTCTTCGGAGACGTTGTGGATGTCTTTAATTTCTTCTCCTTTAGAACCATAAATTATATAATTTAAAACATGACCCGTAGTTTCAAGTTCACTGCACTCACAGAAAGGATCATTTGCAATATCGCACTTGGTCATTATCCTTTTATAGCGTCCGGATCCAGCTTCTATTCCGTTTAATTAATTTATTTATTTTTATTTATTTATTTATTGTTCTGTGTGACCAAATTAAGGGTAAGTCTCCATGGTCATGCAACGAGTCAATACATGAAATTATAACACGATAGTAGAAACAGATAAAATGAAATATAAGAAACATATTCAGGCGACAAGTCGTAAGTTTAAATAAAGAAAATCAAGAGTGTAACACAGGAATTTGCTTAATTTTTAAGCTCTTCCAGGAGCTCCTCGACAGAATAGAAGGAGTGAGCCATCAGGAAACTCTTCAGTTTAGACTTAAAAGAGTTTGGGCTACTGCTAAGATTTTTGAGTTCTTGTGGTAGCTTATTGAAAATGGATGCAGCAGAATACTGCACTCCTTTCCGCACAAGAGTCAAGGAAGTGCATTCCACATGCAGATTTTATTTCTGCCTAGTATTAACTGAGTGAAAGCTGCTAACTCTTGGGAATAAGCTAATATTGCTAACAACAAACGACATTAAAGAAAATATATACTGTGAAGGCAATGTCAGAATTCCCAGACTATTGAATAGGGGTCGACAAGAGGTTCTAGAACTTACACGACATATAGCTCGAACAGCCCGTTTTTGAGCCAAAAATACCGTTTTTGAATCAGAAGAATTACCCCAGAAAATAATACCATACGAAATAAGCGTATGAAAATATGCGAAGTAGACTACTTTTTGTGTTGAACTGTCACTTATTTCAGATACTGTTCTAATGGTAAATAAGGCAGCATTTAGTTTCTGAACAAGATCCTGAACATGGGCTTTCCACAACAGCTTACCATCTATCCGAACGCCTAGGAACTTGAACTGTTCCGTCTCGCTTATTATATGCCCATTCTGTCTGATCAAAATATCGGTTCTTGTTGAATTGTGAGTTACAAACTGTAAAAACTGAGTCTTACTGTGATTTAACATCAAATTATTTTCCACAAGCCACGAACTTATTTCATGAACTACATTATTTGATAATGTTTCAATATTACACACAAGATCCTTCACTACCAAGCTGGTGTTATCAGCAAACAGAATATTTTTGAATACCTGTAATACTAGAAGGCATATCATTTATATAAATAAGAAACAGCAGTGGCCCCAGCACCGACCCTTGGGGAACACCCCACTTAACAGTGCCCCATTGGGACTTAACATCACTACCACTCTCAATATTGCGGAGAATTACCCTCTGCTTTCTGTTCTTAAAGTAAGAGGCGAACCAATTGTAAGCTACTCCCCTTACTCCGTAATGGTCCAACTGCTGCAGTAATATTTTGTGGTCAACACAGTCAAAAGCCTTCGTTAAATCAAAGAAAACACCTAGCGTTCGCAACCTTTTATTTAATCCAGAGTGACTTTGGAATGTCAAAACCAGGAACGAGTTTGATCACGTCAGCAATAAAGGATCCATTGTGTGGGGTGTTTCTTCCATAGTCTTGCACCAATCCCCTTCTTCCTCAAAAACTCGGTAGCACAAAGGTCACTCTCCAGGCTGCACACTAACATCCAGCATTTTTACGTAATACGCAACAATAACTGTCGAGAGACACATTGGCTTTGAGGGACTCAAAGTTTTTAGCTGTTTCTGGCTAGTTTCGGCCCGTGACAGGTGCATTTTTTGCACACTCGTCGCCTCAGTTACGTCTGTTGGCTGCTCAAGCTGCCCTCCAGGGTGCCATGAACGGAAAGCACGCCGCGCCCGGCAAAAAGCGGCGGTGCGACGGTCAGCCGGGAGCAGAGCGAACGTGTTTTACGGCCGGCGGTGGCTGCGACTTGAGCGGCCGTCGGCTTGAGCCCGCGCTGAGAACAGCGTCCAGGGCGCAATCTGCATTTCAAAACGCGTCCGCCGCCTGCCGTGTTCCCGGACGCCGGACGCCCCGGGCGACGCGCCACGACGCTAGCAGCGCGTACGCCCCACCTCCGGGCCGGCTATGATAAATAACCGGCGACGGCGCGCCGGAAAAAGGGACGCAACCAAAAGTACATGGTGGTTTCTGCTGCCGCCCCGTTACGTCACGTCGTACCGCCTAGCACGTCGGCAGCGTGTTCACTTTTTTTCGCGGAATTTCAGGTCCTTGTTATACATACGTTATATCGTCGGCAGCTTCAAGTATAAGTGAGAAGAACGGTCTTTTTGGCAATTCCGGTGCAATGTTCAAATAACTTTCGGGAATGGAGACGTGTGGCGTCGTCGACAACAGGCCGTTTATAGGAAGCCCACACTAACACTGACTTGTGTTGTCCTCGTTACAACTGTTGTCTTGTACCATAGAGATCTAGGCAGAGCATGTTGTTTGGTGGCCGGTATTCTCGTTCTACAACACAACTGCACACATGTACACTACTGGCCATTAAAATAGCTACTGCAAGAAGAAATGCATATGATAAACGGATATTCATTGGACAAATATATTATACTCGAACTGACATGTGATTACATTTTCACGCAATTTGGGTGCACAGATCCTGAGAAATCAGTACCCAGAACAACCACCTCGGGGCGTAATAACCGCCTTGATACGCCTGGGCATTGAGTCAAACAGAGCTTGGATGGCGTGTACAGGTACAGCTGCCCATGCAGCTTCAACACGATACCACAGTTCATCAAGAATAGTGCCTGGCGTATTGTGACGAGCCATATGCTCGACCACCACTGACCAGACGCTTTCAATTGGTGAGAGATCTGGAGAATGTGCTGGCCAGGGCAGCAGTCAAACATTTTCTGTATCCATAAAGGCCCGTACAGGACCTGCAACATGCGGTCGTGCATTATCCTGCTGCAATGTAGGGTTTCGCAGGGATCGAATGAAGGGTAGAGCCACGGGTCGTAACACATCTGAAATGTAACGTCCACTGTTCAAAGTGCCGTCAATGCGAACAAGAGGTGACCGAAACGTTAACCAATGGCACTCCATACCATCACGCCGGGTGATACGCCAGCATGGCAATGACAAAGACACGCTTCCAATGTGCGTTCACCGCGATGTCGCCAAACACGGATTCGAGCATCATGATGCTGTAAGCAGAACCTGGATTCATCCGAAAAAATGACGTTTTGCCATTCGTGCACACAGGTTCGTCGTTGAGTACACCATCGCAGGCGCTCCTGTCTGTGATGCAGCGTCGAGGGTAACCGCAGCCATGGTCTCCGAGCTGATACTCCATGCTGCTGCAAACATCGTCGAACTGTTCGTGCAGATGGTTGTTGTCTTGCAAATGTCCTAATCTGTTGACTCAGGGATCGAGACGTGGCTGCACGATCCGTTACAGCCATGGGGATAAGATGCCTGTCATCTCGACTGCTAGTGATACGAGGCCGTTGGGATCCAGCACGGCGTTCCGTATTACCCTCCTGAACCCACCGGTTCCATATTCTGCTAACAGTCATTGGATCTCGACCAACGCGGGCAGCAATGTCGCGGTACGATAAACGGCAATCGCGATAGGCTACAATCCGACCTTTATCAAAGTCGGAAACGTGATGGTACGCATTTCTCCTCCTTACACGAGGCATCACAACAACGTTTCACCAGGCAACGCCGGTCAACTGCTGTCTGTAAATGAGAGATAGGTTGGAAACTTTCCTCGTGTCAGCACGTTGTAGGTGTCGCCACCGGCGCCAACCTTGTGTGAATGCTCTGAAAAGCTAATCATTTGCATATCACAGCATCTTCTTCCTGTCGGTTAAATTTTGCGTCTGTAGCACGTCATCTTCGTGGTGTAGCAGTTTTGATGGCCAGTAGTGTATTAACATGGCTCTTAAACAGGAAGCTACTTATCTTTAAGAGAGTCTATGTGTTGTGGTACAAGCTCTTCAAAATTAGTCCACGCTAACCTTCCTGCTGGTGAAGTACAAGTACCGCTATGTACACTAATGTGGTCGCAATGTATTGACAGACACCAACTAGAATGATTCAGTGAGACTGACTGAGACTGTGAGCTGTGGGTCTTCGGGTCCGCGGCGGCGATCTTAATGCTTGCGCTTGAGAGGGCGTTGGCGGCCTGTTGCTTGCGAGTCTTTGACCTCTCTCCTTACAGGCGCGCTTGATACAGCGCCTACTGTCGATGTCTTTGCTACATCTTTGCCGACTGGTGCGCTGGCGACAGCCTACGCCAGCACAACTTATACCTGTACACACCTGGCTCAATGTGGTGGAGTACTTTGTACCATTGTTCACAGGGACCATGTCATCTCAGACCCTGAGAGTTTGTCAGCTGTGTTAGCCCATCTTGAAGTCACCTGTCGTCAGAATGGTTATAGTGAAAGACACATTAGAAGTGAGTTGTGCTATACAGCAACTGTGCACTGGATAAAAGTTGCTAGTGTTGAGGTGGCACCAAAGTCTATCGCCCTTTTGCCTTTGCGGAAATATGGTGTGAAGTGTTTCTTCCGACCACTATCTAATATCAGCGTTCATTAGGTTCTGGAAAGAATGATCTTGGTTTGTGTAAGGCGAGGCTCTACTGTATTCCTTCCATGTCATGTATTAGACTATCAGACTGTGGAGGACCGGTGTACTGAACACAAACGGTACTCAAGCTTACAACAGCCGAGAAAACTCTCCTTTGCATAATATTACCTTGGCACTGATAATCCTATAGAATATAACAACACGGAGATTCTGGCGTGCATGTCCAGCTATTGGGATACTGTTAGTAAGGAAGCTGATGAAATTATATTAGCAAATAAATAAAGATGGTGGTTCCTCTTTAAATTCTATGTGGAATCGTGTTCTCTCACCTTTCAAAAAAGAGTGACAGAGTTGTGCTACGTCTGTTGTTGATCATTAATTTCACTATCGATAACTTCTGACGTCAGTCCTCTTTGGTTTGTGATGGACCTAGTTTTTACAGTGTGTGTGTGTGTGTGTGCCACCGTCAATAAAATTCTTCTGGGTTTGTGACCGCATTGTCAACTGTAAAATTGCGACGTTTCGTCGACTATTGCAAGACGCCTTCCTCAGGGTGTATTTCTAACCGCTGAATAGGCGCTAGTTTCATTACTTGTATACTATGGAGGAGTGCTGTCATTGGATATGAGGATGAGGAGGAAGGGTATAAGGTGTTCCTTCATTGGTCTTTGCATTGCATTTTCTCATTGGCGAAATAGGCGTTTTCTATTGGAGTTTCCTTTATTGCTTGCTATCGGTGGAAATCGGCGAGTAAGAAATTGAACGGCGATTGCAGCATAGCGCTGTTTACTAATAAAGGAAACTCCATTGGAAAACGCCTATTTCCGCCAATGACAACACGCAATGTAATGACCAACAGAATAACACTTTATACCCTTCCTCCTCACCCTCATATCCAATGACAGCACTCCTCCACAGTATATCAGTAATCAAACTAGCGCACATTCAGCAGTTTGCAATACACCCTCAGGAAGGCGTCTTGCAACAGTCTCCGAAACGAAACAGTTGACAATGCGGTCACAAACACAGAAGAATTTTATTGACTGTGGCAACGGCCGCGGAAGCCTACGTTCACGCCTCTGATAATTTTGGGTGCTTACGGAGTATCGTCTCAATTGTGCGACTAGATTCGTGATTTCGTGTCAGAAAGTTCACAGTTTATAGTTATTGACGAAGAGTCATCGAATGAAACAGAGGTGGTTCAAATGGCTCTGAGCACTATGGGACTTAACATCTATGGTCATCAGTCCCCTAGAACTTAGAACTACGTAAACCTAACTAACCTAAGGACAGCACACAACACCCAGCCATCACGAGGCAGAGAAAATCCCTGAACCCGCCGGGAATCGAACCCGGGAACCCGGGCGTGGGAAGCGAGAACGCTACCGCACGACCACGAGATGCGGCAGAGGTGGTATCTGGCGTTCCCCAAGGATGCGTTATAGGCTCTCTGCTGTTCCTGATCTATATAAACGCTGCAGAAACTCCCTCGAACTGGAAGTTTATGGTTACCCCGTATATACTGCTTGCCATTTGGTACGAAACAACCGGTGATTGCTACGAAACACCTGACCAATGATAGTAACAGGAAATGTAGAGAGCGAAACGTATTAACTACAAGGAAACCTGCGCACGAACGCTCTGTATGCTTTCCACATTTCATGCAGCACCTTGTTTGACTAAGGTTGTCGTGTACCCTATTAGTGCGACATTCCATGTGGTACGACAACACGTCTGCAAGACGTGCTTGCGATCGCAGACTAGGATTTGGACGACTCGAAGCCGGTCAGAGTGTCACTAACATCGCCACAGTAATGGGTATGCAAAAAGTTTCATCTCATGATTAGAAAATGCCGCTGGGGATGAAAATGGTATACGAGAGCATACCGGTGCTCATAGACGTACCATACCGCAAGAGGAGCGATATGTACCAGCCCTAGTGGCGGAAAGGAACAGACATTTCACTCCTGAGCAGATCGCTGGAGACCTTGCAACCACTGCCGGTACACATGTCTCTGCCAGAACCATTTCGCGGCGTTTAAATCAGGCTAGTTTGTATGGTTAAGTGCATTCCACTTCAGCCACACCATCATCGAGACAGAGTTGGTCGGTGTAGGGAGCACGTCCATTGGAGTCAGCAACAGTGGTCCAGAGCGATGTTCTCCGACAAAACCCGCTTCACTTTGGTAGTTGATTCTGGCCACTAGTTAGTGTAGAGACAGTGAGAAACACGTTACACACCACAGAATGTTGATGAACGTCACAGGTTTTGTGGTGTGGGCAGGCATTATGCGCAGTGGCCGAACACCACTGCATATCTTTATATGAGGTACCTTACAGCACAGCGGTACTGCAGGAGATTATTCTGGATCTTGTCCTTCAGTGGAGGTGTGACATAGGTCCCGTTTTTCTGTTTATGGACGACGTGCCCGCCAACAAAGGATCGATGAGGTGTCGTACACACTAGAAACTGAAGATATTGAACATACGGAATGGCCTGCGTACTTTTCGCACCTAAAAGATATAGAGTGTGCCCGAGGTGTTCTTGGCAACCTTATCTTAACGAACACCCTTTTCCCTCCCCGTCTACGAACTAAAAACCGCCATGAGAGAGGAGTGAGGAAATATCTCCCAAGGACGCCTCAACAGTTTGGTAATCAGCACAGATAACGGGTGAATGTGCATTAGTGCCTGAGGAACGGATATTGCTTATTGGAGTGCGATATCGGCCTTTCCGCTGGGAGCCTGCCCAGTGGCAAACATGTACGTTATTTATGTCTTATTTTGCTTTCCCAACTGGTGACATCCACATCTGCTGCGGGCGTACTGTGTGTCATGTCGTCTTATCATTGGCTCTGAGTATTCCTGCCCAACAACGTGTCTATTCCTTAGCAATTCTCAGGCAGTGTATTATCGGGAAATAGGAAATAGAGTGTCATGCATTTGACAAACGAATTGGGAGTGGTAACGATTAAACAAAGGCGTTTTTTGTTGCGACGAAATCTTTTCGCGAAATTTCACTCATCAACTTTCTCTTCCGAATGTGAAAATATATTGTTTACTCTCACCTACATAGGGAGGAATCGGAGCTCGCACGGAAAAGGTAGGTGTTCGTTTGTCCCACGCGGTATTGGAGAGTGAAATGATCGAGAAATAGTATTAAAGTGGTCTGTGAACATTCTGGCAAGCACAAACATGTGAATTGCAAAGTAACTATATAGATGTAGATGCACATCAACTTACTGGTACACCTTAGCGCAATCTGCAACCCCATGTATCGCATTTCAGTGTTGGTAGTGAGATGTGAAGAGGTAGAGAGCCTACAGGCTGGAGGAAAACACGGGTAATAATGTCAGAGCCACATAGAGACGAACCAAAATTGCCAAATAAGCAAGGGTCCGAAGCGCAACGTTGCAGAGCTATGGCGTTAAATCGACAGTTAATCAATGGCGAGCTTTCGGAAGTCATCACTCGTAAAGAATTTTTGAGGCCGCGGAAATCTTATCACAACACGCCAGGAAATTTGGTGCACCAGGCATTTCTTCGATGGTGTTAACTATATGTTGAGGTATAGATGCTAAAGCCAGAAATTTCGAGAATTTGTGTTAAAAACTTCGATTTGAGAAGAAAATATTGTTCAGAATTTATTTTAGTTTTGTTTATTACTGTTGTTTTAGTTCCCACTAACTGATAATAAGTATTTCATTATAAATAATGTTTCCCACGCCAACATAAACTAGCATTCAGCACTGAACCGCATAAACAAAATTCAAGCTGAGTCCACAACAAAATCTAAAGAACCAAACATCTGAAAACAGTAGCCTACAACATCTGTAGTTGGCAAAATAAAATCAAAAGTTCAAACCAATGAAACAGCATCAACGTACTAGCTTCACTAGTAGAAGAAGCCAAATATGCGTCTCTGCCTTTTCTCAGTAACATCTCATATCAATTCGCAACGCTGTTTAAACGATACTAAATTAAAATAATAGTTCACACAAACATCAAAATACAAAACAAAGCAGTTCATAACAAACAACGCAAGGTGTTCAGGAATCTGGCAAGTGTAAACTGTCTTGTGACAACACTCTTGCTACTACTAGGAAGAAAGTAAGAAACATTGTTGACATCCAATACAAGCAGCACTTGATGCACACTGTTCAGAAAAGCTAAACAAATCTAAAATTCTCTGTCCACATATTACAAAATAGTTATTCCATTATGGACATAAAAACCAAACTCGATATCCTGCACAATGTAGACACGGGGGTAAAGTTTGAACTTCTGGAACAATTAGAGATTTTCAGCCCTAAACGTAAATCACCGGACATCGTCTTCCTGTCGCGCTGTGGACGGGACGTTAAATCTAACCTCCCTTTCTTTTTTCACACACACACACACACACACACACACACACACACACACACACACACAACCTATTACTATCCTTCCACACGCGTACATAACTCAATATTAGCATTACATGAAGCCACCAGCATGCTAAGCTCTGTTGTATAGTTCCTAATCAGTACACAATAAGCAAGAATAAACCCGTTAAACGAAATTTCAGTAAGATGAAATACAGAAGAAATGTCTTCTTCATCTCTAGTTATGGACTTTGTTAATTTCATGATAATGACCACATGATACTTTTGTAATGATTAACGTAATTTAAATCGATGGTTTACTGCCATTCAAGATCAATGAGGAACTTTCGTGAATGCGAGTGTCGGCCACAGGAAACCTCTGTTCCAACGCAAAATCTTTGAACATTAGCTTAAGTCACACTCTCTGGTTTGTTTACATCCCGTAAATCACGTGGGAGTTACCCGTGGCAAAGTTTATGTAGCGCTGTGTAATCAATTTAACTGGAAACCAGAAGCTATGTTTTCCAAAGTGATTTGTTCACCAAAATTAAACCCAAGGATGCAAATAATGGAAAGCAATGCCTTCAAGTCAACCTTAATATGTAAATAATTCCAGTTACGTCGCTACATTGGGTGCTTACTTGTTTTATATCTTCTGTCTTGTCATAGCTGAGCGACGACCCCCACAATGCTACAATCAAATCACTAAGAGCTTTTGTATCCCGGCGCGTGGGTCTGCTCCTGTGAACTGCTTGTGTAACGTAGGCCGAGAGAGAAGGAAGTGAGTAGGAGGAGGAGGAGAGGTGAAGCTCTTCCGTACTGCATGTAACTTTAACGCCTTTTACTTGAGTCAGAAACACAAGTAAATATCAAAGGCATACATAACTTTGGCTAGGATGAGCACGTAGGTGTGAAGCCATATTCCATGTCTAATCTAATACAAAGTCTCAATAGCAGCCTAGCCCATTCGGTAGTCGAAGCGATATTTCCAGGTCGTCTGCTCTTGATGAAATGGGGCGAAATCAAGATGGCACTCGCTGAGCTCCACAGTGTTGGCCAGAGGGCGCTGTGGCCGGTGTAGTTAGTCTTCTCTCGTAGTGCCAACTCACGAGAGCGTGCACCTACGTTGTGGCATCGTAAATATCGATGCCACAAAATATGTATGCCATTTGAGGATGAATCATTAGATGACTTGAAACCGGTCATGGTAAAATAAAAAAATAAAATTACCATTACAAAGGCTGGCCGGTGTGGCCTTGCGGTTCTAGGCGGTACAGTCTTGAACTGCGCTGCTGCTACGGTCGCAGGTTCGAATCCTGCCTCGGGCATGGATGTGTGTGATGTCCTTAGGTTAGTTAGGTTTAAGTAGTTCTCAGTTCTAGGGGACTCATGACCTCAGAAGTTAAGTCCCATGGTGCTCAGAGCCATTTTTGAACCACCACAAAGGGAAAATGGTTGCAGTTTTTTCCGAAAACCTTTAAACATCGTTTTCTGTTATGTAAACTTGTCTTTAGATGGTCATCACATAGCGCTGTTTAATTACCAACTGTGTCAGTATATTGTAAACTGACTCGTTCCACGACATTATAATATATCGTGCAAAGTAACCCACGGAACGTGTAACTAACTAACCTGGTACGTCAAGAAAACTTCGGTACGCTGATGTTCACAGGCGCAATATTGCTCCCAGATTTCTATCATATTATTACAGTATCCGTCGATCTCTCAGAAATGGAAGAGAACACAGGTATCTCAGAAAAAATTATATGAGTCGCACACACACACACACACACACACACACACATACAAGCGCGCGCTGTCTACTTCTAAATAACGCTCATTAAAGAGGATGGTATTTTAGACACTTCCCAGTTGTACGCTCTAGAAGGAAACTGCTATTTGTCGTTTCCGTTGGAGAAGCGTCTTCCTCTGCAAACACAGCGTGCTCTGTTACCGCTGAGACGCCAGCGTAGTGACGCTAACTTGCGCTACGTAGCTGTCTACGAAAAAAAAGGACGCCCGCGGAAACGTAATAAAGAAACCGAACTCGGGCATTTCCTTACCTTTTCATCACCGCAGGAAGGAAAAGTAAACGTCTCCTGCTTGTGATGAGATCTGCAAGTTAAAGCGGTGTCTCACGATTCGTCTTGGGGAGCCAATTTCATTTCTGCTCCGCCCTGCGCCGCGAGATAAAGCAAGTGTAGCGGCGGCCCTGTTATTCCTGAGGGCTGGCTTAGCGGCCCCCTCCGTCCCCACACCCAACAGCCCATCGCGCTGTTATTCGACGAGCGGTCTGTTTTGCTTCGCGCGCCTTCCGCACGCTTCTAATTAATTACGGTTTCTAAAACAGGCCGGAATAACAGGAGGCGCGCGCGCTCCGCGCCGTTCTCTGCTTGCCGGCTCACTTTTGCGACTGTTGGCGCGTGAACTATTCCGCGTGTTCTCAGAGCAGCTAGTTCTGATTAATTAACGAAGGCAGTCGTTTTTGCGCTGCTGTTTGCGGGCCAGAGGTGCCATCCTTCACGCTCGCGTGCGTGAACACAACATGCACTTCGGCACCAAATTTCTCGTAGCGAAATGATCAAATCTTGAGATTATCGCTTGGCGTATTTCTTTTCGCTATAAACTTTCATGCGTCTCTCCGCTTAACATTCCAGCCAGTAACTTAGAAGCGCTTAACAGGGAAGATTACGACAGCGTACAGTATTTCAATATTTACACCAATTTAACTTTTCTCAAGGTGAGCATCCGTAAAGTGTATGTTTAACCTGGAGTGTAATAAAAAACCGTACCTACCAGCCGGCCGGTGGGGCCGTGCGGTTCTAGGCGCTTCAGTCTGGAACCGTGTGACCGCTACGGTCGCAGGCTCGAATCCTGCCTCGGGCATGGAGGTGTGTGATGTCCTTAGGTTAGTTAGGTTTAAGTATTTCTAAGTTCTAGGGGACTGATGACCATAGATGTAAAGTCCCATAGTGCTCAGAGCCATTTGAACCATTTTTCGTACCTACCATTTCAGGATTTTTATTTCTATTCAAGATTTCGAATAACAAGTTTCACGTCAGTTTTTCTCGTCTATGGGTGGACCTTCTTAACCAGTATCTATCTTTTTCTGCGTATCACAGGCCACAAATTTCATGCCCTTCGTGTTATAACGGTGAGAAAGAAAACTTTAGTTATATACTCTTGTCATTGTAACAGAACGCTACATGGCTACAAAGGCATATAATAGTAAAAAACAGATGTTTCGCCCCTGAGTCGAATGTGTTCTGTCGAATCAGTAAACAGCATTAGCAAAGTCGCATTTAATCCTCACTGCCAGTGATCACACACTTTAGTTTCTTTCGTAAACGGCAAGAAATGCAAGCATGTGTTCGCAGTTTATGAACGTATCAAAGAAAATTTTGTGACTTAGTGGCCGTATTTCAGCCTGCGACTTGTGAAGTATGAAGAATTAGTCTTTTAACTTATATCGCTAGTTTAAGTAAACTAGATGTTATCGAAAAGTACTTGTGTTGTCAAATGCGTTCATAAGGAATTCTACGTTGTGGATTAGACAGTATTTTATTGCAGGAAGAGTTATTGCATGTTGGGGATGCATAGTAATATGCGAATATTGCTGAAAAAACATTTTATCCCTTAGGTCGAAACTTGTTATCGAAAGCTGAATACAGCTCTGCATGTGAATGGATTTTTTTCAAGTTTACATACATTATTTATATATATCTTGTAGATGAACTGCGAACTTTCATGCAATGAAAATGAATTGTGCAACGGTCCTTGTTCTGCGAAGTAATAAGATGTAGAGCTCTTGGACAAACTAAAGGAGGAAGTCGTCCATGTAATGTTTTGGAGGCACTGTCCCGTTATCGAATTAAACTGAATTACGGAAAAGACAGTCAAGATGACATGGCCGGGATTTGAAGCCAGCTGTTTCATTCATAACGGGAGCACCAGTTAGCTCAGTTTGAGTAACTTGAGAAGCTGCTTGCGACACCCCAAGTGAAAAGATCACACGAATAAATCCCGGAGTCAGAAGAATTCTTTGTTCGCGTATTTTAAATGGCGTTAGCATATGGCTTTTAGATTAAAAGGTCTTTAGACACAATATTACCATCGATTGTGCTCATCAGGTAATCTCGCTTGCCACACTCATCTATTTACCTGTTCATTCATACAGCCATAATTGTTGTTCACGTACACTCGGTCATAGTTTGCCTCCTGTGTTTTGTTTCATTGAGAACATATTGTAAACCTATTGCAACACTTTTAATCTAATTTCTTTTTCTAGTATTTTATTTCGTGTTACTCGCACTTGCGTCCGAGTATGAATTAACAATATTTGGGAAGGATGTTTTGAGGTCCTTGGAAGGGACAGCAATGGATGTGATACAACTTTTCGCCACGTAGAGAGATTTCACGACTTAGTCTTGCAATGGTGAACGGTTCAACATGACAACCGCAACCGCTAAATGCCTTGGAGTATACGTCTGGAACAGTATGGAGAAAATGACTGTATAAAACTAGTTGTAGGAATGACAGATTCCAGACTGAATTCATTGGGATAATTCTAAGGTAATGAAATTCATCGATAGAGAGATAGCTACAAGAGAGGTGTCAAGCATTTTGAAGAGGTTTGTTATAAATATGGAGAACATAGTTCCATGAAGCGTCAATAAACATATTAATTACTCTCGCATACATCGCACGAAATTGTTTTGACGGTAAAATTAGAGGAATTGGATTTCAAATGGTAGCCTGCCAACCATTTAACCTTCTGTGCTACATTCGCTAATATGCTGTCAGAGGCAAGAGAGGGACTGAATGACATGGTGCATTAACAAGGAGCTGGGGAGGGCAGAACTGTAATTCAGATCCACGTCCGGCCATCCAGCTTTAGGTTTCATCCTCGCTGTTTCCATATATTACGCAAGGCAGTGACCTTAGAAGAGAACATTGCCTATTGCTTTCCCTTTGCATCCTCAGTCCAGTCTTGGTGTCCTTCACTAATGGTCTTGCTGTCGACATCAAGTTAAACGCTGATCTTCGTTCTTCCTTCCTGCTATTTTTAAAGGAAGAAGAGAAGGGGATACACAAAGTATCCTCTTCGACACACCTTAACGTGCTTTGCGGATTAGAGATGTTGAAGAGCGGAATACTGTACAAGGTTTATATCGGTAGTACGTACACTGCAAAATGTTCCATAGAAGATACAGTATGATGAATAGGAGTACTTCATTTATTAAGTATGCTTACGCTCAGCTACTTTTATTAAGTGTTGCACACTATCATGTACCCGACCACAACTAAATACTATCACATATACATGCAGATTTGAGCACAATTCCCCTGTGTACACAATACGCGTCATATTTGAACGAAACTACCGTGTGCTTTGGTAACAGTGTTGGGTAGTATCAAACGTTATTATATACCTAAAATAGGCTTATATCAATTTTAATGGGTACGTTATATGGAGCGGGCAAAATAAAATGTTCCCAGGAAATATTTGGTGGACCTTGAACATAGGACAACAAGGTATAGATGATGTAAGTTGGGTTGTCTGTCTTAAGATAAAATAATAGGGAACCAGCTTCAGATGATATAAATTGGGTTGCCTATCTTAAGGTGCTTTAAATATTTTCCCGGTAAGCTTTGTTTCCCATACCTCGCGTATCAGCAGTATATACTTCAGCTCATATCAAATGCACGTTGATTCATGTAACTTATCTGTCAAAGACAGGATCTTTCTTGAATTGGCCTTGTCATAAGGAAATCGTGTGCACAAAAGCAGTGCAGTCGATGAATAGAAGCCAGCTGTGCCCTATCGACCATCAGAATATGAGAACGGACACCTTCCACTCCATAGTTAAAAGTAGCTAACTGAGCCGGGCGCTAACTCAGCGGTATCTACCGTACAAAAACTCCCCTTGACTTCACACGTCACACGATATATTTCTTCCGTGTATTATACCTGGACGATAGTGATTTGTTATTAGCTGTAAGTACCCACCGAGCGAGGTGGCGCAGTAGTTAGACACTGGACTCGCATTCGGGAGGACGACGGTTCAATCCCGCGTCCGGCCATCCTGATTCAGGTTTTCCGTGATTTCCCTAAATCGCTCCAGGCAAATGTCGGGATGGTTCCTTTCAAAGGGCACGGCCGACTTCCTTCCCCATCCTTCCCTAATCCGATGAGACCGATGACCTCGCTGTCTGGTCTAATTCCCCAAAAACAACCCAACTCTTCTATCTCAGGAATGAATGTAAGTACCCCCGCCGCCCACATATACACACACACACACACACACACACACACACACACACACACACTGATATATATATATATATATATATATATATATATATATATATATATATATATATATATATATATATATCCTGTTCCTTTGGGAACCCTCAACGGAAGCAAAGATAGTCACCAAAATAATTTGAATTCTTTCATCTTACCTCAGTGGATCGACTTCAACGTCGTGAAGTTGCATATTTTAATGGCTAAAATGAGTACGGTTGATCTAGAACATTTTGAATTTGGACAAGTTTTCAAAGTAATCATGAGATGGGAGACTGGCAGTTCTGTTTCCAAGGGGTTTGAAGAGAGTTCTGTCCCGTAAAGCAATCTTGTAATTTGTCCAGACTTACCACAGATTAGTTAATATTTCGTAACTGATCGACAAATTAGCTGGATATTTGAACTAGACTGCTGTGGTAACCGTTACAGAAAACCGTCTCTCTGATTAGTCCGTGTGATACCCCATATTCTGATGTTATATGACTCTAAGAGATTGTGTGTGTTCACTGTCTTTTCTCATTCTACGTGCATTAAAAAAATTGAAATATGGAAATAACGAAAGCATAACACATTACGATGCCTACACGTTGTCTTTCAAAACAGATTTCAGTCGTCTCAGTACGTATAAATATTGATCCTGTGCGGTTCTTATACTATTATTCCTGCAAAATGGTGGCTTGTTCGGGTAATGGTGATGAAGGTGGACAGTGATAACGCACATCTCCGACGTAGACCACAAAGGCTCAATTACATTGAGACTTGGTGACTGTGGTAGATAGGAAGAGGCGACGATTCATCTTCGTGCTGACAAAAGGTGTCCTGGGGCGATGCGATCTGGTGAATAGGGGCTTTGTCGTCTTGGTACACAGCATCACATTGGTGAACGAACATTGTATCAAGGGATGGACGATATCAGCCTAAATGGTGACATAATCCGTGACAGTAATGAGACGTTGCTGAGTACCCATGGAATTCCACGTTATGGCTGTGCGCAAATCATCACCGACCTTCCGCCATTTTTCACTCTTGGAACGTGGAAGACTTATCCGACCACATTATATTCTCCCAGTGCTCCGTAGTTCAGGTTTAATGGCTTCGGCACCACGTTTTCTTATTACGGGAATTCCCATCACTCATGAGTCGTTTTAGAATTCAAGCTCACCCCGCAGTTCCCTGGTTACGGAACTCCTTTCGAATTGTTTTGGTGTTTATAGGGCTCGCGAGTGCGACCTTCAGTTCTACATTGCCTTGTGCAACTGTTGTCCTCCTATTTTTCGTCCCAATCCACTTCGATGACCCTCAGTCATAACCATTCACGACACTTTGCTCTGCGTTGTGACATATCGGATGGCGTATTGCGCTTTCGCTGTATGCGATACACACTGAAGAAAGTGATATAGACATGCGTATTCAGACATGTAAACAGGCAGAATACGGCGCTTCGGTTGGCAACGCAGTTGTTAGATCGGTTACTACTACTACAGTGACAGATTATCAAGATCTAAGTGAGTTTGAACGTGGTGTTATAGTCGGCGCATGGGCGCTGGGACACAAAATCTCCGAGCTGGCGATGAAATGTGGATTTTCCCGTACGACCATTCACGAGTGTGCAGTGAATATCAGGAATGCCGTAAAATATCAAATCTCCGACATCGCTGCGACCGGAAAAAGATCCTGCAAGAACGGGACCAACGATGACTGAAGAGAATCGTTCAACGTGACAGAAGTGCAGCCCTTCCACAAATTGCTGCGGATTTCAATGCTGGGGTATCAGCAAGTGTCAGCATGCGAATCATTCAACGAAACATCATCGATATGGGCTTTCGGAGCCGAAGGTCCACTCGTGTACCCTTGATGACCGCACGACACAAAGCTCTGCGCCTCGCCAGGGCCCGTCAACACCGACGTTGGACAGTTGATAACTGGAAACATGTGCCTGGTCTCGTTTGAAATTTGAACTGATGTATCGATGGACCCTACATGTAAGCATGGTAGTGTTCAAACTGGTGGAGGCTCTGTAATGGTGTGGGGCGCGTGCAGTTGGAATGATATGGGACCACTGATATGTTTAGATACGACTCTGACAGGTGACGCGTACATAAGCATCCTGTCTTATCATCTGCATCCATTCATGTCAACTGTGCATTCCGACGGACTTGGGCAATTCCAGCAGGATAATGCGACACCCCACACGTCCAGAATTGCTACAGAGTGGCTCCAGGAGCATTCTTCTGAATTTAAACACTTCCGCTGGCCACCAAACCCCCATACATGAACATTATTGAGCATAGCTGGAATGCCTTGCACGTGCTATTCAGAAGAAAACATCACCCCCTCGCACTCTTACGGATTTATAGACAGCCCTGCAGGATTCATGGTGTCAGTTCCCTGCAGCACTACTTCAGACATTATTTGAGTCCATGTCACGTCGTAATGCGATACTTGTGCGAACTCGCGGGCCCTACACGATGTTAGGCACAGGTGTACCATTTCCTTTGGCTCTTGAGTGTAAATCTTCGATGCAATTCATCCTGAAACAGCAAACACTTCTGCTCTCTTTGTTACAGAATCACTCATACGAGCACCAACAATTTGCCTCCGTTCGAATACACTTATCTCCGACATAATGCACTCAAAACTACAAAGAATACAGTTCTGACCTCTACTGGCTCTTACAACGTATTCAGAACATTACACAGATGCCATCGGTGCTCAGATCAACAGTGCAATTTGCAGGTTAAGCTGACATCTGCATTTATGTTCAAGCATGCATTTCATGCGGTTTTTTTTCCATAAGGGAATGGGGAGGCAAACTTTTGGAAGCAATTAAAGGTCTTTACATGGATAGTCAGGCAGCAGTTAGAGTTGACGGTAAATTGAGTTCATGGTTCAGAGTAGTTTCAGGGGTAAGACAAGGCTGCAACCTGTCTCCACTGTTGTTCATATTATTTATGGATCATATGTTGAAAACAATAGACTGGCTGGGTGAGATTAAGATATGTGAACACAAAATAAGCAGTCTTGCATATGCGGATGACTTAGTTGTGATGGCAGATTCGATTGAAAGTTTGCAAAGTAATATTTCAGAGCTAGATCAGAAATGTAAGGACTATGGTATGAAGATTAGCAATTCCAAAACGAAAGTAATGTCAGTGGGAAAGAAATATAAACGGATTGAATGCCAAATAGGAGGAACAAAGTTAGAACAGGTGGACGGTTTCAAGTACTTAGGATGCATATTCTCACAGGATGGCAACATAGTGAAAGAACTGGAAGCGAGGTGTAGCAAAGCTAATGCAGTGAGCGCTCAGCTACGATCTACTCTCTTCTGCAAGAAGGAAGTCAGTACCAAGACTAAGTTATCTGTGCACCGTTCGATCTTTCGACCAACTTTGTTGTATGGGAGCGAAAGCTGGGTGGATTCAGGTTATCTTATCAACAAGGTTGAGGTTACGGATATGAAAGTAGCTAGGATGATTGCAGGTACTAGTAGATGGGAACAATGGCAGGAGGGTGTCCACAATGAGGAAATCAAAGAAAAACTGGGAATGAACTCTATAGATGTAGCAGTCAGGGCGAACAGGCTTAGATGGTGGGGTCATGTTACACGCATGAGAGAAGCACGGTTACCCAAGAGACTCATGGATTCAGCAGTAGAGGGTAGGAGGAGTCGGGGCAGACCAAGGAGAAGGTACCTGGATTCGGTTAAGAATGATTTTGAAGTAATAGGTTTAACATCAGAAGAGGCACCAATGTTAGCACTGAATAGGGGATCATGGAGGAACTGTATAAGGGGGGCTATGCTCCAGACTGAACGCTGAAAGGCATAATCAGTCTTAAATGATGATGATAAGGGAATAGCACAAGCCATGTTTCACTTGATGGATATTTTTGGAATCCATGTTGGCTGACATAGAGGAAGTCATTCTGTTCCAGATTCCTGTATCATTTACTGCAAACTAAGAGTTTTCAACACGATCCAAAGCAGAACTCAGACCAATGATATACACTTGGGATGTACTTAATTTCCGATTACTCGTACTTCTTTAGCTTTTCACTTGTATCCGTCAGTTTTCACATTGCTGTCAATACGAGACAAATTTTTGCTGACTGTACATCCAGGATCTCCAGCGGAAGAATCGTCTTGTAGGTGACGAGAGACTTGGGCTCAGCTGACAGTGAGTTAGGTGGTTAGCGGAAGGCTGGCTCACTTTGTGGGTGTTCCTGGGCGATGACACTCAGCCGGGGAGACGCGTCACCCCAGGCAGCAATTATAATTACGGCCTGAGCGCCGCCCTGTTAATGAGGCCGCCTGGCTCAATTATTAACACCAGCCGCGCCGAGCCACGTGGCCAAAACGACGCCGATACGCCCCCGGCACCGGGCCGTGGTCTTGGCCTGCCCCATCCCAGGCAACCGCTTCCCGGCGGAGGGGCAGCAGCTGTACCTCCAGAACGTCTTAAGTAAAGAGCGGGACAAATATTGCGCGTGTTCGATGTATAAAACTCTCCCCTGACGTTTCGTCTCCGACTGCGGGAGACATCTTCCGATGTACAGCGACGAACTTCTAAGAGAACTCGAGGAAGCCCTGATTATGTAGGCAGTGCAGAGGTTGCCAATGTCCGTCACGTGGCGTCGGCTATGAGACTATCTCTGGTAACCGTAAGACTACGGAGGTGGCCACTGCCTCCCTTCAGAAACCACCGGTCAGACTGCACTAATCATAGATTCCGCTCTACAATGGTTCCATCTACGCTATCGTTATCTTTATGGTTGTGCCATGCAAAAAACTCAACCGCGCGAGATCCATGATTCGTGAAGACAGCAGGCATCATTAAAATGTGTCAAAGACTTTAAGACAAAAGACTATGCAGTACAACAAACTGCTTTCGATGAGCATGACGTCACAACTGTTTACATTTCTAACAGCCCGTGGGAAAATATTGCGTATGGTAGGTTTAGAAGCGTTATTTTCAAAGTAAATTTCTTTTTGCGCAAGATGAATTACGTTATGTGTGAGAAAGTGCAATGAATTTCAATCACGGAGCGTTTAACTCTCATTCGAAACTTGACACAGAAAAGTTTCGGACCTACAAGACGAGCCATGTATGAGATTATTTAAAATTTTAGTGGAACTTTTGTGTTTGATGTATCTTAAAGGGAACACGCGCTGAAAGGACCATGCTTCAAGGTTAGTTTTTCGTTTGTAGTATAGTTCTTTCAATGATTACAAATTATCCAATAACCATGGCAGAAGTATAACTATCCTTCAAAACAAAGTGTAAGGTGAGTTCTTTTCGCTCGTAATTGGCTTTTCTATGGAAAAGTCGATATGGTCGATGGAACATGGATTTAGTTAGGTAACCCACGAAACGTTCTGTCCCCCGCAGCGAAATTTATAATCGTGATTGTCAGAAATATTCAGCTGCTAGAATTTAAGCTTCTCTTAGGATCCTACATAACCACGCCCTCGGAAAAAAAGAAAAAAAAAATTGCCAACCAGTATAAAATGTGAAATGTAGCTTTCTTTGTAGCTGTTCTGTATGTACTATATACTCGTAAGCCATTAACTTTTCCTATTTGTATGTTCGCGCTACCTGACAGTGTTGCTGCTGTTGGCTGCCCACATCACGCGTCCTATGCTCTGAATATCTGCTGTCATTGTGTAGCGAGATGCGTGACATGAGCTACGATTGGTGGACAACAGCATAGCGCAGCGCAACTTTCAATTTCAGTGCTTCGGAGGCTACTGTGCTGTATTTGGTAGAATTCGTATTTATACTTTCGTAATACAAAAACGTGCGGTGTAGGTGTTGCAATGAATAGAAGATTTTTCCAGAGCGCGTTTTTTTCTTCTGCTGAGTTTCGTTTCCTGAAGCGCCGGGTAGTCCTACGCCGGTGTATAAAATCACTACCATTCAAAGGATTGATAAGTTTTACATCTCCGAGGGAAAGCATATTTTCACTTAATACGGAAAAAATGTCCTTTCGCCCTGGTTGTCCTTCATTTTCAGCCGGGAAAAAGTAAATTTACCGTGAAATCAGGGGGAAACCCGGATATTCTTTTCTTGTCCATGTATACACCTGTTATTACGAAGTCCTCCTATCGCTTCATGCTTGACGTCTTCCTCGACGGCGATGGAATCTTCTGCAGAAGAACAGTCGGTGTCACAAGGTCAGAATAGTGCTACATTTGTTTGAGAAGAGTGACACTAAACTCATGTTGATGTCTAAGCCACGAAATTCGCCTAACTTGAACCCGATGGAACACATCCAGGACGCTATATGGCGCCAGATTTGTGCCCACGAACCACTGGCCCCTACTTCGCGGGAACTGCGTGGTCTGTGTGTAGACATATAGTGCAGCGTATCTCCGGAAACCTATCAAAGACTTTTCGAATCCATGCCACGAAGAATCACCATTGTATTGTTTTCAAAAGGTCGACTAACAGGTGGTGGTCCAACTGTTTTGGCTCACCAAAATATATTACTATTCACCTTTGCAAGGAAAGCAACCATGTGATCACAAGTTTTCAGATCCATGTACTAATAATATTTTGTTTCCACCTGACTGCTCCCGGGCAGTGCCTCAGGTCGACAGGAAATCAGAGAAAGAGACATCCATATTATCTAAATTAATCCACCAAGTAGCGAAGGTAAACGCATATTAAAACATAAATAAAGTGAACGGTTATAGTGTTTTGTGTATTTCAAAGTGCAGGTTAAGGCTGACATAAAGTGTTCAACAACGCTTTTTTTAAAGATGTGTTAATGTGAATTTTTACGGACAGATGTGTCAAGAAGCGCCATGTAACGTCACGCGGATTATCTGAAGCAGTTTTTTCTGTTTGCCTCATTCAAACCTAATAAGTCTTAGAACTTGAATGACAGTGCAGTACAGTGGTGCAACCAGAGTATTTGGTCTGTGGCAAATGGCGTCGGAAACGCACATGTTGTTGGTACAAGCGTGCTGATCAGAAACTAGGTGTTTAAGGCTGGCCCAGTATAAGCAAAAATAGACCCTGTTTTACTCTGCTGAACACCACTCTGCATTTTCCTGCAGTTTGACGCTAGGACTCTACGTCGTTAGGCGATTCGGTAATCTCGAAAGGAATGTTCGTAGCAGGGAAGGCAGTGAGAAGGCGAGACTCTCGATACCGAAACGTCAGAGAAGGGCGCGAAGCGAGGGGGAAAAGCGCTGGCGGTGGCGGTAATTGAACGCGTGACTTGCAGCGCCCCGGAATCCGCAGCCCCAAATTCAATCATTGCGGCGCACCCCTCGCTGCTTCCCGCACATACTCTCCAAGGAGCCTCAAGAGCATCGACTCGATCTTGCGTCTCTGTCCGACCGACCTTCCGCCTTCTGTATTACGCACGTGTCATTATCTACGAGGGGGACTCCGTCACCTGCCAGCATCGACGGTAATGTGCATATTCCGCAGAGAACTTTGAAAGAAAGCACACTCAGGATGTAACTATGCCCAAACTCCTAATCCCCAAGCCACGGTGTGGTATATGACAGAGTAACAATTGTCTTTTCTTCGTAGCTGCCGTAATTCGCGCCAAACACATCCGGGCCACTGTCCACGTGCTCGAGGCATTTGGGGAGAGGGGGGGGGGGAGGAGAGAAAAAAGGGAGATTAGGGTCATTTCGACGACGTGGTCTTTAAAGACTGAGCACAACATAGGATTGGTGAAGGATGGGAAAGGTAATAGGCCGTTCTCTTTCAAAGGAACCATTCCAGTATTCACAAAAAACAAGTTAGGAAAGTTACGGAAAAACCAAACTTGGATATCCGGGCGGGATTCCAGGCGGTGCCCTCTCGGAAACCCGTCACCTCACTCACTGGATATTTGCCACAAACGCCATTCCACTGTGTGATGTAATTGCACCAGTCGTCACAGTACATATAAAACCACGCTGCAGAAAATATTTTCCTTAGATCCTACTTGACAACCTTGCTCCAAGCTATGGAGACCCCACTCCTTCTCAGTAAATCAAATCCGTTTGTAATGTAACCTCTCTAAATGATTGTGTTGCCGAAATGGTTTCTAACAAGTCTACAGATTCACTTTGTTCTATGAGACAAGGTTAAAGACATAAATCTTTCCTCTTCCTTGTAACATGACGACTGTCGTCCAAGGAAGTCCAAGATCCAAAAACTGTAGTGGAAACATATAACGCTAAAAATCTCAGTTTAACCACCAACTTACTATTTCCAACATCGTCCGAAATTTCACCAAAGGAAGCGTCTCAGGGTAGCAGTCCAAAGATATGCAGGACAGAAATCCACCCCATAATCAAACACTTCACTTCCTACGACAGCAATGGCGTCTATTTCCATTACTGTAATCCTCGCCAAATCAGTTTCTCAGCAGAGCTTACTTGAGATAACTTTAGCTGCCCTACCTAAGACAAATCCACAAAACTCTAGTACTGACGAACAACGGTCACTTAGACTGCATCAGCGGACACTTAACATTGTAAGTGGAGACTGTCGATGAGCTTCCGCTACCGCAAAGATGCTGGAGTGAAAATATTAGTGCCTGTGCTAAATGACCACACTCTTTTGCGGAAAGAAAACTGGTAACAATACTCTCTGGCTTCCCTCACCGACTGATACCAATATTGAGAATTCAGTGCAACTCTCCAGTCCGGTTGAATATTTAAGAGGTTTTAGCCAACTTGTGCTGCAATTGCGGAATGATTGGCTTGTTTTTCACCCGCGGGGATTCTCGTTGGTTCAGCACCTTCTAAAACTAAAATTCATCATCTATTTTGTGATGTCGCCTGCTGGATCCGTTAGTAGCCTAATCCTGCAGTCAAATGACCAAAAAAATTTCCTTAACGTCCGAGAACCCTTGTGAAAACCAGTTGGGCTTAACAACTAGCCCTAAATTTGCAACACCTTAACTGCATATTGAAAGGTTTGCTAGTGTCATACAATCCACACATTTGGGTAAAATCCACATTAGTTGTTAAAGATGTCGACAAAGGCAGTATCTCAGTTCCTGTGTCTTTCACTGTATCTAGAACGGTCTCACATCATGTTTATTGAATGTAAAATTACTCTCATGGATGGAAAGTAGAGCGAATAGTTTCTTCTCCGAGAAAAGACTTTTGCCACCATTATCACTAATACACTCCTGGAAATTGAAATAAGAACACCGTGAATTCATTGTCCCAGGAAGAGGAAACTTTATTGACACATTCCTGGGGTCAGATACATCACATGATCACACTGACAGAACCACAGGCACATAGACACAGGCAACAGAGCATGCACAATGTCGGCACTAGTACAGTGTATATCCACCTTTCGCAGCAATGCAGGCTGCTATTCTCCCATGGAGACGATCGTAGAGATGCTGGATGTAGTCCTGTGGAACGGCTTGCCATGCCATTTCCACCTGGCGCCTCAGTTGGACCAGCGTTCGTGCTGGACGTGCAGACCGCGTGAGACGACGTTTCATCCAGTCCCAAACATGCTCAATGGGGGACAGATCCGGAGATCTTGCTGGCCAGGGTAGTTGACTTACACCTTCTAGAGCACGTTGGGTGGCACGGGATACATGCGGACGTGCATTGTCCTGTTGGAACAGCAAGTTCCCTTGCCGGTCTAGGAATGGTAGAACGATGGGTTCGATGACGGTTTGGGTGTCCCCTCGACGATCACCAGTGGTGTACGGCCAGTGTAGGAGATCGCTCCCCACACCATGATGCCGGGTGTTGGCCCTGTGTGCCTCGGTCGTATGCAGTCCTGATTGTGGCGCTCACCTGCACGGCGCCAAACACGCATACGACCATCATTGGCACCAAGGCAGAAGCGACTCTCATCGCTGAAGACGACACGTCTCCATTCGTCCCTCCATTCACGCCTGTCGCGACACCACTGGAGGCGGGCTGCACGATGTTGGGGCGTGAGCGGAAGACGGCCTAACGGTGTGCGGGACCGTAGCCCAGCTTCATGGAGACGGTTGCGAATGGTCCTCGCCGATACCCCAGGAGCAACAGTGTCCCTAATTTGCTGGGAAGTGGCGGTGCGGTCCCCTACGGCACTGCGTAGGATCCTACGGTCTTGGCGTGCATCCGTGCGTCGCTGCGGTCCGGTCCCAGGTCGACGGGCACGTGAACCTTCCGCCGACCACTGGCGGCAACATCGATGTACTGTGGAGACCTCACGCCCCACGTGTTGAGCAATTCGGCGGTACGTCCACCCGGCCTCCCGCATGCCCACTATACGCCCTCGCTCAAAGTCCGTCAACTGCACATACGGTTCACGTCCACGCTGTCGCGGCATGCTACCAGTGTTAAAGACTGCGATGGAGCTCCGTATGCCACGGCAAACTGGCTGACACTGACGGCGGCGGTGCACAAATGCTGCGCAGCTAGCGCCATTCGACGGCCAACACCGCGGTTCCTGGTGTGTCCGCTGTGCCGTGCGTGTGATCATTGCTTGTACAGCCCTCTCGCAGTGTCCGGAGCAAGTATGGTGGGTCTGACACACCGGTGTCAATGTGTTCTTTTTTCCATTTCCAGGAGTGTAGTTGTTGCCCACTCGCCTCTTATTCATTCACAGGGATTTGTACAGGACGAACGGTACCCTGTACACTGCTACTTTCTTTTTCTTTCTTTCTTTTGCTTGTGCCTGTTGAAGGGGTCGCCGGATGCCCTTCGTGCCGCCACGTCGTAACCCCCTCCCCCCTCCCTGGGACGGAATTAGTGTATTCCAACTGTCTGCATCTAGTGTAATCCATGGAATAGTGCGAATGTGGTCAGATGTCTGCGAGCCGTGTAACTGAGGCAGGACGTTGGGACCGGCCCAGTATTCACCTAGCGGGATGTGGAAAACCACCTAAAAACCACGTCCAGGCTGGCCGGCACACCGGCCTCCGTCGTTAAGCCCCCGGGCGGATTCGATCCGGGGCTGGCGCGCCTACCGAAGTCCAGGAAGCAGCGCATTAGCGCTCTCGGCTAACCTGACGGGTAGCCTGTACACTGCTACATGTTCCTTAAACTCGCTCAGCGTCCGCGCGATACGTAATCAGGGATTAATCGTACACTGAGCGGCCAAAATTCTCTTCATACCCACTGCTGATCATTTCAAAGACACCAGAAAAGTGACTAATTGCGTGTAAGAGCTCACTGCTACCATCAAATTTTTGTTGTAAAGGGAAACGATTCCATTTACACTGATCAGCCAGAGCGTTATGACCACCGACCTTCTATCGATATAAACCCGTCCAGGCGATAGAAGCATCAACTTGCGAGGAATGACTGCTAGTCAGACACACGCACGGTGCACGTGGTATCAATGAGCGCGCTTGTCCACGTGAGGGAATGAGGAAGGCTTGCGAACTATCTGAGTTTGATCGGGGGTAGCTTGTGATCGCTTGGAGGCTCGGCACCAGCATTTCGGAAACTGCGCCACTTGTCGTGTGTTCGCAGAATGCTGCGGTGAGTATCTTCAACACGTAGCAAAACCAAGGTGAAACCGCGTCCAGGTGTCGTGGGATTGGGCGCCGCCCCCCCCCCTCCCCCCCCCCCCCCCCGCGTTAAAGATGTCGGATGTCGTAGGGTGGGAAGACTGGTAAAACACGACAGGCAGTGAATTGTGGTGGAACTAACATCATACTTTAATGCTGTACTTGGTACAAGTTTGTTTGAACACACAGTGCACCGAACAGTCCTAACGTCGGGGCTCCACAGCCGACGACTCTTGCATGGACCAAGACCAAGTACACCCCTTCATGACGATCATGTTGCCCGACGGCAGTGGCATTTTCAACAAGATAATATGCAATGTCACAAGGCTAGGTGTGTGATGGAGTGGTTCGAGGAACATGATGACGAGTTACAGTTGATGTGCTGGCCCCCAACTAGCCTGATTTGAACCCAGTCGAATGCATTTTGGATGTGATTGAATCTGACGTCAGAGCTCATCGATCCCCTCCCCGGAGTTTACAGGAATTAGGTGAATGTGTGCAGCTGTGGTGCCAACTTCCTTCAGCGACCTACTGAGGGCTCCTTGCTGCCATGCCACAACCAGTCGCCGCTGTTATCCGTGCTAAAGGTGGTCATACCGGCTATTAGGTAGGTGGTCAAATGTTCTGGCTGATCAGTGTATTTTTACATGCTGTTAAGACGATGCGGCCACATACGGAAGTCTTGCTTAAAAGAGATTACGGATCTACAAACTATGTTCCCCAGGAGGCCAATGACTTCACCGGCGGGAAACTTGTTCTGCGATGATATATCTTCAGTAACACTTTTTAGCCACTAGCTGATGAATGTACTTCCCTCGCACTTTTGTTTTCGTTATTCCACAAGATTCTTAAACAGTTCGTGTCAACTTTTTCCGTGGATTGACTTCGCGTTCAACTGTCTAAATTGACTTTCTATATAACGCTTCACGACTTGAAACAGTTTTCCTGCCATTCGACTAAACTGTTCCATCTGTCGCTCAGTCGATTACTTTACTGACTTGTATCCAAAGACTGCACCAGCCAACCTTTTCTTTAAAGGTAAACACATAATCTGCATGTAAACATGTTGCGCTCGACCTTCCAGCGTAGCTTATTTTCCTAATTTCTTTATCTGTGCGCTACAGGAAGCCATTTCCACGATAACCTTCAGGAAACTCACCTGCAGATTCGGCGGGCAGCAACTCAAACAAACAAAACACGCTGCAGCACTAAATGAAGTCCACAGTCATCTAGAACATCGGCAACACTGAGGCGTTGCCACAGAAACGTAAACAAAATAACGTAGCGTGATTGGTCTTGGTAGACGCGCGAGCAGCCGCACCAAGGCGAAGTTAACTGTTATGGACCTTCTTTAATAGAACCGGCAGTAATCTATTGCCACAGGCGTGGAAAAATTCTGTGATTTTGTTATTAATGCCTGCGTTCTTTTTTCCGTCGACCAGAGCTAATCGTCAGATCCAAAACCACGTCTCTACATGAGATAAATACCATTCGTCAGATAGCTACCATATCCACAAACATGCATCTGCGCTTCACATCACACGTTGTGATCTTCTGTGGTTCGTATTAGACTGTGATGAGGAAATTGCAACTGTTTACAACATAACAGTTAAATTGAGGCTTATCACTGCCCCTTACAATACCAATAGTTAACCAACTATTACCAGTTACAACCTCTGTAGTTGTACAAGAAAAATGAATCTTAGCTCCTACAAAAGTAATAGGTCCATTTAGTAGCTCTTCTTGTGCTACATTATTAGGAGTAAGACTAAATGTATCAACAGTCTTGTACACAGGCAATCTTGATCTTGTATATCTTCTCCTCCTGTACGGCATGGCTGTGTGCTCAGTGCGACTGCCTCGAGTCGAATGAGCGTGCAGCTGCCTGCCTAGCGGATGTTAGTACTGATAAGAACTTGGCGCGGCAGGAAGTTGCGCGCTGATAATCAAACATCGCGGACCGGATGCTGAGTTTTCCAGCGGATCGCGCTTAGTTAAAACTTAGCGCGATCCTCCGAGCTCTAGCGGCGGCCGAGCGGAAGTCGTTGAAGGTCACCCGCCAATATGGCGGTGCGCAGCCGTAGGTAATCGTTGTAATTCGTCTTGTATAGGCTGTGATGTATTCTTGTTCAATCTTGCTGCGATACATACTGTAAGATCACGACAGTATACTTATTCTCTCCAGTTGGCGATTGCCATATGTCGAGTGACATCTCTCTCCAGTGGTCTTTTATTTGGCTGCCTGTTTCTTGCTTTTCTCTGGCGTTTTAAGGAAGACTTCGTTCCAGGTTTCCACGGGCGCGTGCAAATTAGTCCGTATGTGTGTGATCACGCAATGGAAATGTTGTGTATGAGGCGGAACTAGGGGCCTCATGGAATAAGGGTAACCCGGCTGAGTCACGCAATTTAGTTCAGATGGCTCTGAGCACTATGGAACTTAACTTCAGAGGTCATCAGTCCCCTAGAACTTAGAACTACTTAAACCTAACTAACCTAAGGACAGCACACACATCCATGCCCGAGGCAGGATTCGAATCTGCGATCATAGCGGTCGCGTAATTCTAGACTGTAGCGCTTAGAACCGCCTGGCCACTCCAGCCGGCAGTCACGCAATTTGACTTTTAGTCTGATCAATAGGTGTGGCCATTAATCGCGCGCGTTGATCACGTAGGCTGACGTGAGGATCATGAACTACACTTGACGGGATGTATCTGGAACATCTTAGGTGATTAGAAAGTTAGTAGGCAAGAATACAATTAAATACTTAGCTTTGATTCAGCATCAACGGTGAACGTGGATCTTGACTTTGTACAATAATATTTACAAGTGCAGTTATAGACTGAACTGCGAATACTTCTTTACAATTCTGATTGCTTCACACATATAGATCAATTGTCAATTTATAAACTGTATATGGCGCCTGGCTAGGTCGTAGCTACTAACTTACCTGAAGGCTATGCTAACTAGCGTCTCTGCAAATGAGACCTCTGAAGCTATACCGAGTGAACCATTCCTATTAAAGTCGGCTGTAGAGCTGGGCAGTGCACTAGCTTGTCTCGCCAGACCAGCCGAGTGGCGGCGCTCGGTCTGCTAGCGTCGACAGTGGCGACTCGCGGGTCCGATGTGTACTGACGATCTGCGGCCGATTTGCAGCCTACAATCTAGCAAGTGTGGTGCCTTGCGGTGACACCACAGGAACGATGGAATGTAGGGATATATTAAACATTTTCGTTGGTCGCAAAATAAAACTTTCTATTGTTTTGTTAGTCTCAACCGATTTCATTATAACCGCTAAATACCCACTGCGAAGGACCAAAAACCTGTGGTCGTCAATGAAATGAAAAGCTGACTCAGTGGCGGAATGCCTTGAGCCTTTCTTGTAGCAGCACTGCGCGAACTTTGCTGTGCCACAGGACAAAAACGGCGTGTCGACAGTAGGCAGTCGAATCACCGCTACACGCTGTAGCCGGTCGTGCTCATCGCAGTCCCGGCTGCGTGGCAGCGCATTCTTCTCGGCGGGGGCGTGGCTTTTTCCCACTTGTCAGGATCGACCGCGGCGCGCGCTAAAGAGTCCGCCGGGCACATATTTCACGGCGCGCTGCGGCCCGCCGCTATCTGCGGCTATTTTTGCCGCTGCGGGCTGCGGGCGGCCGCGAGCCGTCATCAGCATCCATCACGGCGAATCGCAGGCCTCTCCTATCCATCACGCGATAGAGTCCGAGCTGACCGCGCCTCCTCCCGCTCAGTCTAATGACCGACGCCGCGGGAAGGGCTGCTGCACTCGCGGCGTTCTCCCTTTAAGGAAAAAGATGACACATCGCGCTCATTTTCAGGATTTGTCCTTTGGTTTCATGACCACACAGAGCTATCCATGCCGTCTGTAAGCTCACCAATAATCAATACTGATCGCTTTCTAGCGCTGTAAATGATACATACACTATGTGAGCACAAGTAACCAGACACCCCAATGTATTGCGAAACTGACGACTTAACGACACGAAAGGCGGACCCTCGAATATAAAAGTAGTTGGGGGAGCATTGTGCTGTCAGCAGATATGCAGTAAAAGCGGCATGGGTCGCTCAAGACGGCTCAGTGACTTGGGACGTGGACTAGTAATTGGACGTGACCTGAGCAAGATATCCGTCAGGGATATTTCAACCCGTCTAAATCTGCCCAAGTCGACCATTGGTAACGTGAGTGTCAAGTGGAAAAACGAACGAACAACCGCAGCTAAACTACAGTACTGGCCATCAAAATTGCTACACCACGAAGATGACGTGCTACAGACGCGATATTTAACCGACAGGAAGAAGATGCTGTGATATGCAAATGATTAGCTTTTCAGAGCATTCACACAAGGTTGGAGCCGCTGGCAACACCTACAACGTGCTGACACGAGGAAAGTTTCCAACCGATTTCTCATACACAAACAGCAGTTGACCGGCGTTACCTGGTGAAACGTTGTTGTGATGCCTCGTGTAAGGAGGAGAAATGCGGACCATCACGTTCCCGACTTTGGTAAAGGTCGGATTGTAGCGTATCGCGATTGCGGTTTATCGTATCGCGACACTGCTCGTCGCGTTGGTCGAGATCCAATGACTGTTAGCAGCAGAATATGCAATCGGTGGGTTCAGGAGGGTTATACGGAACGCCGTGCTGGATACCAACGCCCTCGTATCACTAACAGTCGAGATGACAGGCATCTTATATGCATGGCTGTAACGGATCGTGCAGCCACATCTCTATCCGTGAGTCAACAGATGGGGACGTTTGCAAGACGACAACCATCTGCGCGAACAGTTCGACGACGTTTGCAGCAGCATGGACCATCAGCTCGGAGACTATGGCTGCGGTTACCTTTGACGCTGCATCACAGACAGGAGCGCCTGCGATGGTGTACTCAACGACGAACCTGGGTGCACGAATGGCAAAACTTCATTTTTTCGGATGGATCCAGGTTCTGTTTAGAGCATCTTGGTGGTCTCATCCGTGTTTGGCGACATGGCGGTGAACGCACATTGGAAGCGTGTATTCGTCATCGCCATACTGGCGTAACACCCAGCGTGATGGTATGGGGTGCCATTGGTTACACGTCTCGGTCACCTCTTGTTCGCATTGACGGCACATCGAACAGTGGACGTTACATTTCAGATATATTACGACCCGTAGCTCTACCCTTCATTCGATCCCTGCGAAACCCTACATTTCAGCAGGATAATGCACGACCACAAGTTGCAGGTCCTGTACGGGCATTTCTGGATACAGAAAATGTTCGACTGCTGCCGTGGCCAGCACATTCTCCAGATCTCTCACCAATTGAAAACGTGTGGTCAATGGTGGCCGTGCAACTGGTTCGTCACAATACGCCAGTCACTACTCTTGATGAACTGTGGTATCGTGTTGAAGCTACATGGGTAGCTGTACCTGTACACGCCACCCAAGCTCTGTTTGACTCAATGCCCAGGCGTATAAAGGCCGTTATTACGGCCAGAGGTCGTTGTTCTGGGTACTGATTTCCGAGGATCTATGCACCCAACTCGCGCAAAAATGTAATCACATGTCAGTTCTAGTATAATATATTTGTCCAATGAATACCCGTTTATCATCTTCATTTCTTCTTGTAGCAGTTTTAATGGCCAGTAGTGTATATACTTATATAGATATGGAGTCTGTATATAGTTCTGGGAATACCGGTCATGACCTTCTTCTTCTGTGCGGATGCACACGTATTCCCCCGAACTCCTACGGGACCTGTTAAGAATGTCTTCCACGAGTAATGATCGTGTTGGGGTGGGACACTACGAATGTAGTGTGTGGACATACAATGTGAGTATGTGGGTCACGCGGGAGGCGTGCGAGAGATAGTCCCTGCAGTCGCACTATCCTCTGTGCCCTCGGTGTCTCATATGGATAGAGCGTTTGCCATGTAAGCAAGAGATCCCAGGTTAGAGTCCCGGTCGAGGCACACATATTTACCTGTAGCCGTTGACATATATCAACGCCCGTTAGCAGCTGAAGGTATTAATATAATTCTAATTTCGTAACAGCTAAACTAAGACCACATATGAACTGTAGATTAAAACAGAAGAAACTGCAAAAAGGTGGGAATTTAAGGAGATGGGACCTGAATAAATTGAAAGAACCAGAGGCTGTACAGAGTTTCAAGGAGAGCATAAGGGAACAATTGACAGGAATGGGAGAAAGAAATACAGTAGAAGAAGAATGGGTAGCTTTGAGGGATGAAGTAGTGAAGGCAGCAGAGGATAAAGTAGTGAAGGCAGCAGAGGATAAAGTAAGTAAAAAGACGAGAGCTGCTAGAAATCTTTGGGTAACAGAAGAGATAATGAATTTAATTCATGAAAGGAGAAAATACAAAAATGCAGTAAATGAAGCAGGCAAAAAGAAATATAAACGTCTCAGACCTTTGGAGAAAAGAGAACCACTTGTATGAATATCAAGAGCTCAGATGGAAACCCAGTTCTAAGCAAAGAAGGGAAACCAGAAAAGTGGAAGGAGTATATAGAGGTTCTATACAAGGGCGATGCACTTGAGGACAATATTATGGAAATGGAAGAGGATGTAGATGAAGATGAAATGGGAGATATGATACTGCGTGAAGAGTTTGACAGAGCACTGAAAGACCTGAGTCGAAACAAGGCCCCGGGAGCAGGCAACATTCCATTAGAACTACTGACAGCCTTGGGAGAGCCAGTCCTGACGAAACTCTACCATCTGGTGAGCAAGATATATGAGACAGGCGAAATATCCCCCAGACTTCAAGAAGAGAATAATAATTCCAATCCCAAAGAAAGCAGGTGTTGACAGATTTGAAAATTACCGAACTATCTGTTTAATAAGTCACGGCTGCAAAATACTAACGTGAATTCTTTACAGACGAATGGAAAAACTAATAGAAGCCGACCTCGGGGAAGATCAGTTTGGATTCCGTAGAAATATTGGAACACATGAGGCAATACTGACCCTACGGCTTATCTTAGAAACTAGATTAAGGAAAGGCAAACCTACGTTCCTAGCATTTGTAGACTTAGAGAAAGCTTTTGACGATGTTGACTGCAATACTCTCTTTCAAATTCTGAAGGTGGCAGGGGTAAAATACAGGGAGCGAAAGGCTATTTACAATTTGTACCGAAACCAGATTGCAGTTATAAGAGTCGAGGGACACGAAAGGGAAGCAGTGGTTGGGAAGGGAGTGAGACAGGGTTGTAGCCTCTCCCCGATGTTATTCAATCTGTATATTGAGCAAGCAGTGAAGGAAACGAAAGAAAAATTCGGAGTAGGTATTAAAATCCATGGAGAAGAAATAAAAACTTTGAGGTTCGCTGATGACATTGTAAATCTGCCAGAGACGGCAAAGGATTTGGAAGAGCAGTTGAACGAAATGGATAGTGTCTTGAAAGGAGGATATAAGATGAACATCAACAAAAGCAAAACGAGGATAATGGAATGCAGTCGAATTAAGTCAGGTGATGCTGCGGGAATTAGATTAGGAAATGAGACACTTAAAGTAGTAAAGGAGTTTTGCTATTTGGGGAGCAAAATAACTGATGATGGTCGGAGTAGAGAGGATATAAAATATAGACTGGCAATGGCAAGGAAAGCGTTTATGAAGAAGAGAAATTTATTAACATCGAGTATAGATTTAAGTGTCAGGAAGTCGTTTCTGAAAGTATTTGTATGGAGTGTAGCCATGTATGGAAGTGAAACATGGACGATAAATAGTTTGGACAAGAAGAGAATAGAAGCTTTCGAAATGTGGTGCTACAGAAGAATGCTGAAGATTAGATGGGTAGATCACATAACTAATGAGGAGGTGTTGAATAGAATTGGGGAGAAGAGGGGATTGTGGCACAACTTGACTAGAAGAAGGGATAGATTGGCAGTACATGTTCTGAGGCATCAAGGGATCACCAATTTAGTGCTGGAGGGCAGCGTGGAGGGTAAAAATCGTAGAGGGAGACCAAGAGATGATTATACTAAGCAGATTCAGAAGGATGTAGGTTGCAGTAGTTACTGGGAGATGAAGCAGCTTGCACAGGATAGAGTAGCATGGAGAGCTGCATCAAACCAGTCTCAGGACTGAAGACCAAAACTACAACAACAACAACAATGGGTGAACAGCAACCCTGAAGCCATACGTTGAAGTAGTCAGGCGATGCTTTAGTTGGCGTAGAAAGCGACGCCATTGGAAACATGACTGGAAACTAGTGGTTTGGAATGCTGAATGACGTTGTATCCTGTGGCAATCCGATGGAAGAGTTGGCGAATGCTTGTTCAGCTTTATCTGCTACCATATGTATTCTGAAATGTCAGGGAAGTTGCGTTGTGGTGTAGAGGTGTTTTTCGTGCTTAGGGTGTGATCGCCTTTTCTCTCTTAACGAAATGCTAAATGCGGTAAGATATGAACACTTTTTACAGCATTTTATATTGCGTGCAGTAGAAGAATAGTTCGGAGACGATGACTTTGTGAGCATGACAATGTGTCTGTCATAAATCAGCATCTGTGAGGCAATCATTTGTGGACAACAACATTCCTGAAATGGACTGGCCTGCCCAGAGTCCCGACTTGAATCCAATGGAGGGACTTGGAATGAGTTAGAACGTTGGCTTCACGCCAGACTCCAGCGCCAATGTCACTACCTTCTCTGGTTTCTGTTCCTGACTATGAAAGGGCTACTGTTCCACCACAGACATTTAGACACCTCATAGAATGTAATATAGGAGGTGATGTGGAACACGCACGTACGCACGCACACACTATATATATATATATATATATATATATATATATATATATTCTCACCGGATGGCCTGCCTGTCACCGCCCATCAGTTAACCATCGGGTGGGAAGTCGTGTGCGCCATCAGTCTGGGGATCGTATGAACTATAGAGTACAGAATTTGTACTCTATTCATCCATAATTTTTAACAAATAGCATGATAAGTAAACTAGACATTATTGTGTGACTAGTTCACACCTTTTTTTAATTTAATGAAAAGCGGTATAGATAAATGAAAATATGAATACTATTAAAATGTGTAGATTTTTTCTTCGTTTTGTAAAGA
Organism: Schistocerca americana; assembly: GCF_021461395.2. Lineage (NCBI taxonomy): Eukaryota > Metazoa > Arthropoda > Insecta > Orthoptera > Acrididae > Schistocerca > Schistocerca americana. Next base: position 628,711,230 of record NC_060123.1, on the reverse strand, counting down.
CAAAGAAGCTGACCATGGAGGAGGTAACCCCAAAAATTCCGGTCGGTCACATTCAAATTTTGGACGTGAAAACGTGGGTTAGATCAGCACCTCACTCAGAATCACACTCAAATTTAGGGGAATCATAAATGTTGATTCTGTATAGATGTAGAGGAGAAGAGGCATGGTTAAAGGAGAGTCGAATGATGGTGGAAATCGTAGGTTGGTCCAAATGCGTCTTCGTAAACCACTGCCTTGTAGCGATCTGAGATTGCAACACCGCGTATTATCGACCTTTCGTTTCTTGGGATGCATTCCAGACATCTTGCCATTTTTGTTTTCCATGCCCCTTGACTTCTTGAAAGTAGTCTGTGTACGGGAATTTCAAATCGAGAACAGTTCCTGTAGATGTATGTTATTTCACTACAACGTCAAATTCCTCATTATATCGGATACCAGCGTGGGAATGCACCCACAGCAAATTGATTGTCTTCCTCCTTCGTTTACAGCGACCATGTAGCGGTACCACATCCATGGTACTGCTGTTGGTACTTTTATTGCATCCTCGGTATCGAATATTTTTCAGTCGGGAGTCGGACACGATTAATCTTTAAGAAGCAAGCTGAAGGTAGAAATTTGATTGCTTAATTGTCACAGTCTCTGCCGTGAAAACTAAGATTAAGAAAATAGGATGAGGAATTTCGCCTTATGAAAGATACATTTTGCGGTATCTTCAGTTGGTTGTTTTATTTTCTCTTTTACATGAAGCTATGGAATGTTTATGTTGGTAGATATAAGTCCGATACGCAGTCTACGACTTGTCATGGCTCTGATGGTCTGCTGTTTGTCTCCTTTGTTTGTGGTATGGTAACACTGATTTCTACCACTTTTGTGGCAGAAACTTGCTAGTTCGAAAACTCGCATAAAATCCCTGTGAAACGACAAAAGTGATAAGAATCAGCGTGTTACCACACCACAAACAAAGGAGACAAACACCACAACATCAGAGCCATGACAGGTTGTAGACTGCGTAGCAGACTTACAGCTACCAACATAAACATTGAGTCGCTTCATGTGAGAAAGGAAGTAATGTGTGTGAAATCTTATGGGACTTAGCTGTTAAGGTCATCAGTCCCTAAGCTTACCCACTACTTAACCTAAATTATCCTAAGGACACACACACCCATGCCCGAGGGAGGTCTCGAACCTCTGCCGGGATCAGCCGCACATTCCATGACTGCAGTGCCCCCGACCGCTCGGCTAATCCGGCGCGGTGAAAGGAAGTAAAGTAACCCACTGAAGATAGTACAGAAAGTGTTGAAACATGTCCGGGCAGATAAAAAATCCAAAGGTGTCTTGCATAAGGCGGAATTCCTCATCTAATTTTCTAATCAAGCACGGAAATAAGAAGAACTGCACCACCTCAAGTTGGTTAAGATTAAGAAGACGCAAAAGTACGAGATCTACTACTGCAAGCTGAGAGCGCAGCGAGAATAGGTTAACTTCCGATGTTAGCAGACGCACCAGCATGCCCCACCTTCATCAACGTCATAACTTTCCTTCCAAGAAACCGTACCGCCTCTTTCCGTCAAGTGTGAATCGACTGTAACCAGCCTGACTTCTCCTCACTCTGTTACGCGCACCTGTAACAGATTTTGACAGTCTCGCTGTAAAGCGAAGCTGCCTCCATCTTCAGCAGATAATAGTGAAAGTAAGTGCGGAGTAGGCAGCTCACTGAACGGAGACACCGTCGCCTTGGGGTGGGCGACACCGCTTGCGCCTTCGCGCTCGGTCTAAGTGGCTGCCGCCTGCTGATGGATATTGAAAGCACCTTGCCTCGCGTCGTGCATGTTTAGCCGGCGAGCGCTTTATACAGCCCGTCACGGCGCGGGATTCCTCGGCGTCTCCGCCGAGGCGTCCGAAAGCGCTCCCCACAGATTCATAATTGGCCCCTAAAATTTCATTATCGTGCGCGTGCGGCGGCGGCAGAGGGCGCTTCGCGGTACGAGCCCTCCCGGAGCAGTAAACCGAGTATAGCGAAACGCTGCGGATTAACCCGTCCCCTGGCGGGGGGCCTCAAGTGCGAGAACTAAGTCTTTCTCCGTAAAAACTTTGGCGGTGTTGCGGTGGTACCTGAAATTTGAGATTTATGTTATTATTATATTCCTTTAGCCGTGGTAGTTTTACGGCGTATAACAGAAACGTCGCCAGTAGGAACTGTACATAATTTTAAGGCGAAAAATCTTTTCCCACCCTTTTACTTGGTTAATGGGTCAGTCACCCACCATCAAAGGTTTTTATAAAGTATGGAAGTTAGGAGACGAGGTACTGGCGGAAGTAAAGCTGTGAGTACGGGGCGTGAGTCGTGCTTGGGTAGCTCAGTTGGTAGAGCACTTGCCCGCGAAAGGCAAAGGTCCCGAGTTCGAGTCTCGGTCCGGCACACAGTTTTAATCTGCCAGGAAGTTTCAATAAGTGGTGAATATGAACAGGATGGACAAAGTAAAACTGGCATGGAAAATACAGAGTGACTCAAAAGAACGGAAATTTTGGAACGGAGATTAATGGATAAGCACTATTACTTTACACACGTTTATGGCAGTGTATAGTACAGAGTATACTATTATTGAACATCGCAAGCATTTTTATATCTTGAATATCACATCCGCGAGACGAACTCCCCCTCGGCAGACACATTCCTGTCCGATAGGGACGTTATGCATGGCTGCACCTATTATTTCAATAGGAATCCTGGAGATTTCCTCTCGCATTCTTGCTGTACGTTCTGCGCTGGTAGCAGGTCGAGGACGGTAAACCGCTCTCTTAAAGTGGCCCCGCAAGGAAAAAAACACACGCTCTCAGGTCAGGCGATCTTGGGGCCCATGCAGTGTTACCGGCCTTGAATGACACGGTTAGCAAGCAATCGTGCCGTTTATCCTTCATTTTGAAAACAACTATTGGCAGGAAAAGGGGCAAAAATTCGTGCGCATCAAACCTTTCCATCATGACAACATACCGAACAGACGTTACAGTGGTTGCGCACTTACCATCTTCTTCTAAAAAGTAGGGACCTATAACGCCACTCGATGACATGGCCGCCATACACTAACCTTGTTGCTGTGCAGTGGACGCTCGTGTAGCTGACGTAGATTCTTCTGAGATCAATTGCTAAGTTTCTATCCGCTTTGGTGGAAGTCAGCTTCTCTGTTAATCAAATTGTCATCGTCGTGCACTTTTACTAATGTGCATTCAGCATATTGTCTGCGCATTAGCAGATTGCTAGGTTGAAGTTGCTGAACGATCTACAGCTCCTCCGGATGGAACTTTAAATCCACTTTCAATGTTCGTTGAACACTCGAACGATGCAACTGTAGAGGCAATGCGTGGCGTCGCACAGAGTGCTGTAGGCTTCTTACGAAATCATTTCGCACGGCTGCGAGAATGTCTTCTGTACGAACGGTCCAGGGTCTCTCTGCAGATTGCTTTCTCAATGCACAGCCCGTTGCTTCAAAACTGCGGTACCAGGTGTTGATTGTATTCGCTGAGGGAACGCGACCATGACATCCGGTGTTGAAATTCTAGACGCGCAGCCTCCACATTACTATTCTTGCAATAGGCTTTTACCGCAAAGGCACACTGCACACCGTTCCATTGCTCCATGTTTACATTTTGCTGAATGGCAAGACAGTGCGTCCAAAATTGCCCGTTTTTTGTTTCACCTTGTATTTCCTGCACCTTTAAGACAGATAACCTAGCTTTCACCATCCGCCCTAGAAGCGTGTGATGTACGTTGAGTTGCCTCTCTTAAGGTTTTTTTCTGGGCTGGTTCTTTTCAGCCCACATTGAACAAATATGCCAGTCATCATCAGGGGCTGCCGAGCTAACCCTGAGGAAATGCAGAGTTTCTAAATTTTTGACCCTCGTTTGCTTGATCTCTGCCGAAACTACTACTGCGTTTTGCGACCATCGGGTTTCGTTTAGAAGAAGCAGCTGCATAAATCTATATAATACGATCATTTTACGTATGAATTATCTTTAAGTTCTCCCCACTTGTCGTTTGTGAGCTACAGAAAAGTAACAGCAGTAGCTCCAAAAATACTTGTATACTGAACAGTTAAAGAAACTGGTACAGCTGCCTAATATCGTGTACGCTCCCGAGAGCACACAGAAGTGCAGTAACACGACGTGGCATCGACTCGACTAATGCCTGAAACAGTGCACCAGGGAACTGACACCATGGATCCTGCAGGGCTGTCCATAGATCCGTAAGAGTACAAGGGTGTGGAGATGTCTTCTGAATAGCACGTTGCAAAACATCCCAGATATGCTCAATAATATTCATGCCTGGGGAGTTTGATGGCCAACGAAAGTTTTAAACTCAGTAGCGTGCTCCTAGAGCCACACTGTAGCAATTCTGGACGTGTGGAGTGTCGCATTGTCCTGCTGGAATTGCCCACGTCCATCGGAATGCACAGTGGACAAGAATCGGATGCAGATGATCCCACAGGATGCTTACGTACGTGTCACCTCTCAGAGCCGTATCTAGACGTATCAGGGGTCCCAGTCACTCCAGCTGCACACGCCTCACACCATTACAGAGCCTCCACGAACTTGAACAGTCCCCTGCTGTTATGCAGGGTCCACGGATTCATGAGGTTGTCTAAATACCCGCACACGTCCACTCCGCTGGATACGATTTGAAACGACACTCGTCCGACCACGCAACATGTTTCCGGTCATCAACAGTCCAATGTCGGTGTTGTCGGGTCCAGGCGAGGGTAAAGCTTTTTGTTGTGCAGTCATCAAGGGTACACGAATGGGCCTCCGGCTCCGAAAGCCCATATCATGATGTGTCGTTGAATGGTTCGCACGCTGACACTTATTAATGTTCCAGTATTGAAATCCGCGGCGATTTGCGGAAGGGTTGCACTTCTTTCACACTGAACGATTCTCTTCAGTCGTCGTTGGTCCAATTCTTTTAATATCTTTTGCCAGGCGCAGCGATGTTGAAGATTTGATGTTTTCTCGTGAAATCGTCGTACGGGAAAATCCCTACTCCATCGCTACTTCGGAGGTACTGTGTGTCCCATCGCTCGTGCGGCGACTGTAGCACCACGTTAGAACTCACTTAAACCTTGATAATCTGCCATTGTAGCGGCAGTAACCGATCTAGTAATTGCGCCAGACAGTTGTTGCCTTACATAGGTGTTGTGTTGTCTTACATAGGCATTTGCCGACCGCAGCGTCGTATTCTGTCTGTTTAAATATCTCTGTAATTGAATAAGCCTGCCTATACCAGTTTCTTTGGCGCTTCAGTGTATTTGTTTGCGTGAAATATGGTACATGCCTTTTCCGTTTCTTTCGGCAATCTGTTTATATCCTCTGACTTTCCGCATACATCAAAAGGTCGCCCTGTATGCTACGTTTTGATCAGTATTTGAGCTGGATATGATTTTCTCAATTTTATCTTTGAGGCTGGTGTTAAATGTTCCGAGTGACTGATATTCTCATCGGTAAGAATACTGATGCAGTTATTAAACCCACAGACATAAACTCAAATTTAGGCAAAACAGTAGTCTGTCACCTGTATTGCCCACCTGACATAAGTTACGAGCATTGAAAACAAACTTCGGAACTGCATTTGAGCTAAGTCAACAGGGAACAATGAAACGCCCTTTTTCGCAGGTATGTAGGCTGTTTTAGCAGCTTTGCAGATGACTTACAGTAAAGAAAAAAAAAAGACTCACTCGTACAAAGATCAGTGTCAATAAAGGAATACTCTTCAAACGCCATGGACGTAGTATCAAGTACAATTGTGACCGAGGCGTTTTAGATTAGATTGCGATTTTATTCTGTGTGTGTGTGTGTGTGTGTGTGTGTGTGTCGCAATACGTAAGACACTGGCGAAGCCCTGCACTAGAAAAACATGAATAAAAATCTACAAAACAGCGCCTGTCACAGGGCTATTGTTTGGGAATGAGGCCATTTAGTAGTTCTGTCAACTCCCCATGGTCCCCCCGTGGTTCTTAAGGTATGCATGTTAGAGCCCATATTTACTGGACATTTTCTTCTTGTTATGGTACATACTATTTCCTCCCAAAAAGTGGAAGCCAAGGAATTTTCAGCAGAAGAAATGTGTCTTGCAACATCGAGGGTGAACAAAATTAAAAGTTCATAGCTCTTGAGGTATGCATTTTAGAGTCCATGTTTAGTAGACTTTCTTCTTGTTTTCGTCCATAACACCACCTCTCAAAGATGCCTACTTAACAGTCTTAGCAGCAACAGTACAAGTACATGTATTCTATTGTCAAAGGTATCAGAATGATTTTTTGCTTACAAGTTTCGACTCAGTCGTTTCCAGTCCTAGGTCCCTTACCTCAAATTGATACTTTTACTACTTTCTCTCATCCCTGAAAGCTTGTAACATCATTATGGATCACACTGTCTATGTTCATCAACATACAAACATAGAGGGCATCACTGCCGTATGTCCAAAGCTGTTAATACATATCCGGTTGTAACCGAGTAAAATCTTTCTAAAAATCTGTGAATCCCAGGTGGACTAAGGATGAAATATTTGTAGCAAGAATCTGGTCGCGTTCGAGCGGACCAGCTGTGGCTCACATTATCATTCTCTTTGTACGTTCCTATATGAATACAAACTCAGCACATTATTTTTTAAATTAATTACTCATTTTGTCATGACCACCTGGTTCGTTAGAAATTTGGTACATACTGCCCACAATTTAACTAATTATGGCTCGTACTATCATAAACAAGTCTTTAAAATCGGTGCAATAAATAGCTAGAAGGTAATAATGTTGCTCACTTTCGCAAAGATCAAAGTCATCACATGTGCTGCACCTCTTAGTTCGAACGTCAATAGTGCTGAGTAAACAGAACAAAACAAGACTCGTTGTTCTTTCGCACTTGAGCATTTCGTAACCCTAATGACAAAATGCGTGTAATACTTCCCCCGGCTAATTTTTGTTCATATACAGGGTTATTACAAATGATTGAAGCGATTTCACAGCTCTACAATAACTTTATTATTTGAGATATTTTCACAATTCTTTGCACACACATACAAAAACTCAAAAAGTTTTTTTAGGCATTCACAAATGTTCGATATGTGCCCCTTTAGTGATCCGGCAGACATCAAGCCGATGATCAAGTTCCTCCCACACTCGGCGCAGCATGTCCCCATCAATGAGTTCGAAAGCATCGTTGATGCGAGCTCACAGTTCTGGCACGTTTCTTGGTAGAGGAGGTTTAAACACTGAGTCTTTCACATAACCCCACAAAAAGAAATCGCATGGGGTTAAGTCGGGAGAGCGTGGAGGCCATGACATGAATTGCTGATCATGATCTCCACCACGACCGATCCATCGGTTTTCCAATCTCCTGTTTAAGAAATGCCGAACATCATGATGGAAGTGCGGTGGAGCACCATCCTGTTGAAAGATGAAGTCGGCGCCGTCGGTCTCCAGTTGTGGCATGAGCCAATTTTCCAGCATGTCCAGATACACGTGTCCTGTAACGTTTTTTTTGCAGAAGAAAAAGGGGCCGTAAACCTTAAACCGTGAGATTGCACAAAACACGTTAACTTTTGGTGAATTGCGAATTTGCTGCACGAATTCGTGAGGATTCTCTACCGCCCAGATTCGCACATTGTGTCTGTTCACTTCACCATTAAGAAAAAATGTTGCTTCATCACTGAAAACAAGTTTTGCACTGAACGCATCCTCTTCCACGAGCTGTTGCAACCGCGCCGAAAATTCAAAGCGTTTGACTTTGTCATCGGGTGTCTGGGCTTGTAGCGTTTGTAAACGGTAAGGCTTCTACTTTAGCCTTTTCCGTAAGATTTTCCAAACCTCGGCTGTGGTACGTTTAGCTCCCTGCTTGCTTTATTCGTCGACTTCTGCGGGCTACGCGTGAAACTTGCCCGCACGCGTTCAACCGTTTCTTCGCTCACTGCAGGCCGACCCGTTGATTTCCCCTTACAGAGGCATCCAGAAGCTTTAAACTGCGCATACCATCGCCGAATGGAGTTAGCAGTTGGTGGATCTTTGTTGAGCTTCGTCCTGAAGTGTCGTTGTACTGTTACGACTGACTGATGTGAGTGCATTTCAAGCACGACATACGCTTTCTCGGTTCCTGTCGCCATTTTGTCTCACTGCGCGCTCGAGCGCTCTGGCGGCAGAAACCTGAAGTGCGGCTTCAGCCGAACAAAACTTTATGAGTTTTTCTACGTATCTGTAGTGTGTCGTGACCATATGTCAATGAATGGAGCTACAGTGAATTTATGAAATCGCTTCAATCATTTGTAATAGCCCTGTATTGTGTCATATAACGTACCTAGTCTCGTAGTGTCGTTATATGTTTTTTTTACTCAAGAGAGTAAGTGAGCGATCATACGCTTTAGTACTTCTGGTACGTGCAAATGAAGGTAGCTGTCAGTAAGAAATATTGATTATTTCAACGAATGTACCTGAATCTACGAAGTAAATTTCTCGTACATTTATAGTGCGGCCTATTCTATAGAAAATCATTAGGGCTTCGTTCCATCCGCAGAACTGTAGAGCCATTAACAACGTAATTTCTGTTAAATGATTGCTTCGCATGGACAAGCATCAGTTACTACCACTGTAACTATTTGCAAACGCTGCGCATTTGAACAAATTGTTTTGGGAATTAACACGGCGTAATTACTGGGTCGCTGAGTTTTGTGAACAGCGAGGACAATTTCCGCTCGGCGCCCTTGTTTGCTCACTGTAGCACAGATAGAGCTGAACGAGGTGCCTTGTTATGTTTCGAAACATTTTTGTGAACGTCGGTTAGCGTCCACACAGAGGTTAAAGACAGATTGAGTCCAAGTGATTTACACCTCTTCGGCTTTTGGAAAAGTAGCTTCATTCCCACTGTACTGGCCCAGACGAAAAAATTTAAGATGCCGTAGCAGGCTGCAGGCTTTCATTGAGAGGGATTATGTCAGCTGGTTAAGAGGTATGACAAATGTTTAGCTCTGAATACCGATTTTGCAGTGAAGTAATACATGGATGTAGTTTTAAAATGTTTCTAATAAGTTTGGTTTAACTGTTTCTGTATGAAAAATATTCGGATAAAATAATTCCGCCTACAGGTACTAATTCTCCCTGTAAGCCAACGCCTTGCGGAGCTACGTAAGCCTTGGGGCTAGCTGTAGAATACTGTGACTGAAGTTTGTGCACTACTATTAATCTTTACCTGAAATCTACAGTGCGAATAGCCAGTAATTACGAATTAGCTATTAATAATGTTATGTTGTTAAACACAGTATTGCGTTCATTTTTCCAAGAAAGTCATTGTTATTAAAGAGTGGCCATCTGCTGATCGACCGACTTGCCCCAACTTAGTACAATAACAGTATGTATCTAGACCAAACGAATTGCCTGGAGTAGCACCGATCGAGGTGACACAGTGGTTAGTTCACTGGACTCGCACCCGGGAGAACGTCGGTTCAAACCTGCGTTCGGCCACCCAGATTTAGATTTTCCGTGATTTCCCTATATCGTTTCAGGCAAATGGCGGTATGGTTCCTTCGAAATGACACGCCCAATTTCCTTCCCCATTCTTGACACAATCCGAGCTTGTGTGCCGTCTCTAATGACCTCAATGTCGACGCGTCGTTAAACACTAATCTCTTCCTACTTCTCCTCCTCTTCCTGGTGTAGCGGTAATACGATGGTGAGTCGTTTCAGTCGCAAACTGGGATAGAGACAAGTTTATTGGGTTCCTTAAATTTTTGCAATCCACAAAAATGATGTGTCGTGAGGGTAGCGAAATACCCCTAGGCGGGGAAACAAATGTGCCATCTCTGGATAACCACCGCGGCCAGGACGCTCCTTTTTGAGACTTTTTCTTGACTGTTCTGAATTCCTGTATCCCACTGAACACAACTTTCGATGAAATGAAGCTCTAACCACGTATGTGACGAATTTCGCTATGGACGTGCTCTCCGGAAAGCCTCTCGGCTCACAAAAATCGCGTTGTCCTAGTCGGGTACACATCTGTCATTTTGGCCTGACTGCGGATCATTAAGCATTGGCCGCGGAATACTGTGTGTTGGCTACCATCCACGCGACATGTACTGTCACCTTCTGCATACTATAGGTGCGAAATGTAAAACGATATACGGTATTCTGGCGTTTGCGACTTATTTGTTGAATTGCCCTCGTAAATCATATGCGCAAACCTTCCTCGTGAATGAGTCCATCTATTAGCGAAAACTGTATCAAAATCCCTACAGTGCTTCCTGAGATTAACTTTCACATACAGACAGAAAACCGCGGTGGGGGACTTTAAATTGTAATATGTATCCGAGATATGCGATAAAGTTGAGACATGGTCTTCTGCATCCATACTCCACAAGCTGTGGGGCAGAGGGGGCTTCTTGTACCTCTACCTATGCCCCGTGTAAAGAATGACTGTCGTTAGATCTTCATATTATTTCTAATTTCCAGGATTCTCTCTACATCTACAGCTACATGGATACTCTGCAAATCACATTTAAGTGCCTGGCAGAGGGTTCATCGAACCACCTTCACAATTCTCCATTATTCCAATCTCGTATAGCTCGCGGAAAGAACGAACACCTATATCTTTCCGTACGAGCTCTGAGTTCCTTTATTTTATCGTGGTCATAGTTTCTCCCTCTGTAGGTCGGTGTCAACAAAATATTTTCGCATTCGGAGGAGAAAGTTCTTGATTTGAATTTAGTGAGAAGATTCCGTCGCAACGAAAAACGCCTTTCTTTTAATGATGTCCATCCCAAATCCTGTATCATTTCTGTGACACTCCCTCCCATATTTCTCGATAATACAAAACGTGCTGCCTTTCTTTGAACTTTTTCGATGTATTCCGTCAGTCCTATCTGGTAAGGATCCCACACCGCGCAGCAGTATTCTAAAAGAGGACGGACAGGCGAAGTGTAAGCAGTCTCCTTAGTATATCTGCTACATTTTCTAAGTGTCCTGTCAATAAACGCGGTCTTTGGTTAGTTTGTTTATTTCGAGAGAGAAGTATGTTTCTCCCAAAATTTCAGTAGTAAACCTCTCCGTGACGCACAGCGCCTATCCTGTAGCGTCTGCCATTGGGGTTAATCTTGTAGCGCCTGCTACTGAAGTTTGTTAAAACATTTCTGTAATGCTGTCGCTCCGACCAAACGATCCCATGACAAAATGCGCCGCTTTTCATTGCATCTTCTCAATGTCTTTTATTAAACCACCCTCTAGTACGCTCCAAAATAATGCCTTAATTCATAGCCGGCCGGGGTGGACGAGCGGTTCTAGGCGCTACAGTCTGGAACCGCGCAATCGCTCTGGTCGCATGTTAAAATCCTGCCTCGGGCACGGATGTGTGTGATGTCCTCAGGTTAGTTAGGTTTAAGTAGTTCTAAGTTCTATGGGATTGATGACCTCAGAAGTTAAGTCCTATAGTACTCAGAACCATTTGAACCTTAATTCATAATCTTCTCCATTACTTTTGAAGCAGGATTTTACTGGCGCAGCCGTAGCTAATAAAGCATGTGCTGTGCAAATAGATGTTCTAAAACTTTACCTTTTTATTTTATTTATTTATCGTTTGTTGTTTGCTACTAGTTTCGGGGTCGCCCCCCCCCCCCCCCCCCCCCAATTCTGAAACAGCCATCCCTGCCATGAACCAAGTTGTGATGCTGGAATCCGGAATCACCACTGGGTTACAGCTAGACTAAAATACTGACGGCAATATTGATTGCTTAAAAGTGAAGAAGCGACCCCGAAACTGATAGCAAAAAATGAAATATAAAAAACGTAGGTGTGAAACTTGTATTTCGAAAGCACGTGCGTTACTTGACAGCGATGTCAGCAACTCGTAATGTCTGCAGCGCCTATAATTTAGCGCTGTAAATCGTTGTCTAAAGAAGGAAAAAACTGAGAAGAAAGTTACTCCATTTCGGCCAAGGTGAGAAGCGAGAAGCGTTACCATTTTGCGGGCTAGCCAAATTAGGTACTTCTCCTTACGGCTAGGGCGTCGTCTTCTCCCGACTTGTTTCTGTTAACGTTCCCTCAAGCAACGACGTGAAAAGGCGACCTCGTGGCTCGCCCAGGAACCCACCTTATTACCCCGCAGGGTGGCGTTCTCCTCTGCGAACTCGGGCGGTCGTAACAGTTGTGGCAAAGCCGGCAAATCCACAAGGTGCGAATCTCGACCATTAAGGGGCTGTTTAGCTGCGAGGGGATCGCGGATCGGAAGGAATGGCTTTCATTACCGGCCCGTAATTGGCCATTCAGCAGGAGCGGGCCCGCAGTATGGCAGGCAGCTTAATGACCTGCCCTAGGAGCCGACTCCACTTACACACGAAACGCCGCCTCCCTCCTCGCCCTTGTGGCCTGGAATCACGTCACGGACCTGGTGCACCCATTCATCACAGCCGGCGACGTGAATTCTCGTAACTTCCCTACTCTACGTCGTACGCGTATTTACACCTTCTCGTCGTCACGTATCTAAGCAAACCCAGCCATCATCACTATGGGACTCAGCGACTGCTGTAATTAACGTGCAGTTCAGAGAAACGTCGCGTGTTATTTCGATCACACTGAGGTGACAAAAGTCATGGGATAGCGATGTGCACATATTCAGATGGCGGTAGTATCGTGTATACGAGGTATAAAAGGAGAGTGCAGTGGCGGAGCTGTAATTTGTACTCAGGTGACTCATATGAAAAGGTTTCTGACGTAACTCCGCGGGACGGGAATTAACATACTTTGAACGCAGAATGGTAGTTGGAGGTAGACGCATGGGACTCTCCGGAAATCGTTAGGGGATCCAGTATTCCGAGATCCACAGTGTCAGCAGGGTGAGGAGAATACAAACTTCAGGCATCACCTCTCACCACGCGACAACCCCGTATCCAACGGCCTTCACTTAACGACCGAGACCAGCATCGTTTTCGTATGTGTCAGTGATAACAGACTGGCAACAGTGCGTGAAATAACCACAAAAATCCATGTGGGACGTACGACGAGCTTATCCGTTACTACAGTGCGGCGAAATTAATGGGCCACGGCAGCACGGCATCGCCTAAAACGCCACTCCTGGGCTGGTGAACGTGTCTGTTGGACTCTAGACGACTGAAAAACCATGGCCTGGTCAGACGAGCTCCAATTTCAGTTGGTAAGAGCTGATGGTAAGGTTCGAGTGAGGTGCAGACTTCACGAAGCTATGGAGACAAGTTGTCAATAATGCACTATGGAAGTTGGTGGTGGCTCCATAATGGTGTGGGTTGTGTTTACGTGGAACGGACTGGGTCCTCTGGCCCAAATGAACCGATCATTGGCTGGAATTGACTGTATTCGGCTGCTTGGAGACCATTTGCACCCATTAATGGACTTTGAAGTTCCCAAACAACAATGGAATTTTTATTGATGACAATGCGCCATTTCACTGACAAACCTTATAGTTGGTAGTATTGTAATCGAGGAGACAGGATAAAGACCATAAAATACGCGGGTGATGAAGCTGTGCTGGCGGAATCAGAAAAGGAGCTACAGAATATGGTTAAGAGTACTGCAAGAAGGGGCAAGGGATATGGAGTAAAGCCGGCCGCTGTGGACGAGCGGTTCTAGGCACTTCAGTCCGGAATCGCGCTGCTACTACGGTCGCAGGTTCGAATCCTGCCTCGGGCACGGATGTGTGTGATGTCCTTAGGTTAGTTCTGTTTAAGTAGTTCCAAGTCTAGGGGACCGATGACCTAGATGTTCAGTCCCATAGAGCTTAGAGCCATTTGAATATGGAGTAAAAAGAATTATAGTAAAGACGAAGTAATGAGAATAAGCAAGAAGGAAGCTCCAGTTAACTTATTTCTAGACGGAAAGAACATAAAACAAGTAAAATCCTTTCTGCCCCGTTGAAGTTTAATGACATGGAACGGAAGCTGTACAGAAGAATTTAGGGGGAGGGTATCTATGCAAAGAGACCATTTGGAAGGGTGAAGCATATACTAACATCCAGAAGAATTACAGTGGGGCTGGGGGGAAGATTTACAAAATATTAAGAGGGGCGTTTAATAAGTAATGCAACACATTTTCCTTTGGACCAATTTCGGTTAAAAAATGCTGAATTTGTTGTGGGACATCATGGAATATTCTTGCTTCAGCCCGTATAGTTTCATGATGCTCTGTTAGATGGCGGCGCTAAACATAGTGCAACGGAGGTGTGTACCAAACAGAGAGCAGCCATTGAGTTTCTTTTGGCGAAAACCCAAAGCATCCCAGATGTTCATAAGCGTTTTCAGAATGTCTACGCAGACCTGTAAGTGAACAAAAGCATGGCGAGTTGTTGGGCAAGGCGTCTTGTTATCATCTCAACAAGGTCGCGCAAACCTGTCCGATCTCCCGCGCTGCACACAGCTGCGATGCGTGCCGTGTTGGAACGTGCGGACACTCTCATTCGGATCACAATCAAACACCTCGCTGCTCAACTAAACGTCTCTGTTGGTAGTGCTGACATGCTCGTCCACCAGTTGAACTACTCTAAGCTGTGTGTCCGCTGGGTTCCTCGCTGCCTAACAGAAGACCATAAAGAGCAACGAAGGACCATCTGTGCGGCATTGCTAGTGCGTTACGTTCATCATTTAGAATCGGAAAGAAAGCAGCGGTCCGTTGAGTGACGCCACATCACCTCGCCTTCGAAGAGAAAGTTCGAAACTGCACCCTCAAACGGTAAACTCATAGCGACGGTCATCTGGAACTCTGAAAATGTTATTCTGTTTTATGCCCCCCTCATGGTGCGACGATCAACTCGAAAGTCTGATGTGCTGTCCTCAGGAAGTTACAGCACTGATTTCAGCGTGTTCGTCACATAAGTGCTATGAACACTAATTCATCTTTCCTGTTCTGCAACACATCAGTTCTATTGCAATTTCTTTACTTTTGGGAAGGACGTAAGGAATGCAAACTTTACTCCGGAAACTGGAGAATATATAAAATGGTGAAAATGCGCACCACGTCAGTGTCATCTTCAGTATTCGTTCAGAGAGCACATCAGTTTTGCGGGTAATCTCTCTGATCCGCATATTTTAAAACAAAATTCCATTAAACAGAGAAAGACGGAAGATTAAGATTTAACGTCCTGTCGACGTCTTTATTAAAGAGGAGCTGCAAGCTCAGTTTCAGGCTGTATGGGGAAGAAAATTCGTTGTTGTCTTTCAAAGGAACCATCCAGCATTCATCATAAGTGATTTAGATAAATCATGGAAACGTAGATCTGTAGACCCGGACGTGGACTGAATTGCCGACTCCCGTGATTGCTTTTCCAATGCTTTCCACTGCGCCACCTCCTTCTGTCAGAATTAAAATGTGGCGTGTCGAAACACATGTATGTCAAGCATTCCAAACACTGTTCATTCTTCGAGATATTCTCTCCATTTTCTCTTGTTGTCTCCAGTTTTATTTCAAACGTTCAGTTTGTTTAATTGTTTCTAATGTCGCTATATCTTAATCTGTCTACTCTCATAAATCATTAAGAAATCTCATTTCAGCTGCCTGGATCTTTCTTGTCGAATGCGTATCACCTATGACTCACTTCCGCAGTGTGTGGCGGTCATTATTTTATAAAACTTCATTCCTGCTCTTTTTTGTGTGTTTCTGGAGTACCTATTAGTTGCTCCATACATATTTCCAAATTTTGATACTTTCTTGTCCATATCTTTGTCATCCTCGTATCCGATATGACATTGCTGATGATTAAAACAACTGACCTGCTCTATTGCTGTATGGCTCAGTCACTATAATTCCTCTAATATTCTGACTTGTGTGAATAGCCACATGTTTAATTTCTGCTAGTAACGAGTAAGCAATTTTGGTCGCTATGTGTGCCATTATTTTCAACTCTCCAAGTGTAGTATACATGCGCGTTCAACCACTATTAATGCAAAGTGTACTACTCTATTTACTGACTGGGAAATTACACCCACACTGTACCAATCTCTTGCACCATATTTGCTGTGCTGCCGTCGTGAAAATCTCGAAATAATATCAATAGCTAGCCTCTACAACTTATTCGTGAAAGCAGTAAGGCAGTAAATAAAAATATTGGGACAAAGGCGAGGACAAGTTGAATAGCTGTCGTGTAAAAATGTTTGTGTGTGTGTGTGTGTGTGGGAGAGAGAGAGAGAGAGAGAGAGAGAATGTCTTTTGCGTTGCTGGGGAAACGATCCTAGTCTACGGCGACATGTGTTTGAGGAAATCGGGGGAAACTCAGGTTAGCATTTGAATCTGAAGTCTGCAAAATATAATTTATGGTTTAGAAATGCTCCACCTAACCCATCGTTCTCATTTCAGCTTGGCATACAGTCAGGTCCGAATGTCATTCAAGCGTGCTCTTTGCTTGCTGAACACTTTCCGCCCGGTCCTCTTCTTATCTTGAAGAAATAAACGGCTTAGATATATTCACGCAGGGGAATAAGCTGGAACTTTGCGTATGTTTTGTATGAATGAAGCAAAATTTTTTCGCTCACGGGTTGTTGTAAGTTCACAATAGTTTTCATTCGAAAATATCGTACTTATAATATGATTTTAATCAGTTGGCTGCCATCTGAATTTTAAGGTTAGAAGCGGCAGCATTGTCGTGGCAAGTTGACAGCCCCACTGCGCTCCGCTCTTCCTGGTGACAGACAGTCGGTTTAAAGCCCTTGTCTCCTACAAAAACCTCTTAAAAAATCTGAAATTCATGTTTTACGCATCTGTTTAGTGTCTTAAACCATGTAAAAATGTGCTGTTAATTATAATTAGTGCTAGAGTTACGTTATCTGTTTGATACGAGAGAAATTTTCTAGCGTGGAATAAGCTTACCATGCCATATCTCGAAAACAATTGAAGTCACTGAGCCTTTTTTTTCTTTAATTACCAACACGCCTCACTAACTGATCATACCAAAGTTACATATCGCATTGTCTTTGATATGTATAAGCTTCGGAAGGCGGGCGTCTTTATTTATCGCCAATGGTAAACGTTCGTCGTTTTCAAATGGTTCAAATGGCACTGAGCACTATGGGACTTAACATCTGAGGTCATCACTCCCCTAGAACTTAGAACTACTTAAACCTAACCAACCTAAGGACATCATACACATCCATGCCCGAGGCAGGATTCGAACCTGCGACCGTAGCGCTCACGCGGCTCCAGACTGAAGCGCCTAGAACTGCTCGGCCACCCAGGCCTGCGCACCGTTTTCCTTTCAATTCTTGCACCAAGAGGGGATAAGCTTGTTGATGTATTGAATATCTAACAATAAATTACTACTTAAACATACAACTCTAAAACAGGCAGCGTATTTACAATGTGCAACCGATATTTTTATAGGCCTTAGTTTCGAAACTTTCCCGGTCGACCTATCGATATATCGATTCAGTTTCTCCTGAGATCGGGGTTTCAAGGATATTTTTTTAAAATATCGATATTTCGGATTCCCGATATTTTGAAAAATATCATCAGTCGTAATTCACACGATTAGTCAAGCTCACGGGCCGCCATGTCAAGTGATGCAACAATAGCGCTCCCAGCGCATAAGATGAAACCTATAGCGTCCGCAACGTTAATGTTTATGGGATAATGTATCGATATGAATGGCACCTTTTTCCGACGTGCCATGCCAACAAATTACGCTTCAAAAAACGCGGTTTTGAGAGTGCATTCGTTTATGTTCACCGCTCCTTCAGATGTTTACATTTATTTATGCGTGGTGAACATTACTTCATTAGTTACGACGTTTTGCAATAACTGTCTTAAAAACTTCCGTTGCAAAACTAACATTGCGCATGTACGGCGTACACAAAACTTCCTCTGTTCTGCGTCATGAACTGAAAATCCGAGAGCCGAGCGTCACCGGAAATATACGAAAATGCGTTCCGGGCGAAATACAACACGAGCGCATCGCTCTCTCTCCCACGATTTTCTTCTGCTAGCCGGACTGAAACCAATCACGGACTGGATGTGGCCCGCGGCCTGCCGATTGCCGACCCGTGCTACAAACAGTGCTGCAGCTCTTGCATCCAACGGGACTGGTCACTCCCGTAACACCATAAGGAGTAGTCTCTCCCGTAACAAGGATAACGTGCAGAATGCGCAGTGATTGCTGCGGCCGCGCCTGTCCCCTGCGAGCTGCTTGAGCGGCCCGCCCCTCGCACAGAGTCCGGGGAACCCCCTGCCAGAGGGACTGGCAGCGCTAATGCGTGACACGGCGGCCATTACGGCGGCCGGCTAGCAATAGATAAAGCTTAATTTCCTGCTCCTGCGGGAGGCCGGGCCGCAGGTGGGAACGCCTGAAATACTGCGCCGCGCCGCCGCCGCCACCGCCGCACCGGGACCCGGAAAAACCGCCAGGCGCACACCACCCCTCCCCTCTCTGAGCGCTACTGCCTCCCACACTGCGGCGTGTGCGTTGCTGTTACCCGTCGAGGTCAGCTGTAATCTAAGAGTGCCAACAATCAACAATGCCCTCCAGATAACATCCATTCAGCCAGGCTCCACGTTCAGGCCCAATGTAAATTTCTAACTACACTACTGCCCATTAAATTGCCACAACAAGAAGAAACGCAGATGATAAACGAGTATTCATTGGACAAATATATTATACACGAACTCACATGTGATTACATTTTCACGCAATTTGGGTGCATAGATCTTGAGAAATCAGTACCCAGCACAACCACCTCTGGACGCAATAACGGCCTTAATACGCCTGGGCATTGAGTCAAACAGAGCTTGGATGGCGTGTACAGCTTCAACACGATACCACAGTTCATCAAGAGTAGTGACTGGCGTATTGTGACGAGCCAGTTGCGCGCCCGCCCTTGACAAGGCGTTTTCAGTTGGTGAGAGATCTGGAGAATGTGCTGGCCAGGGCAGCAGTCGAACATTTTCTGTATCCAGATAGGCCCGTACAGGACCTGGAACATGCGGGTGTGCATTATCCTGCTGAAATGTAGGGTTTCGCAGGGATCGAATAAAGGGTACAGCCACACGTCGTAACACATCTGAAATGTAACGTCCAGTGTTCAAAGTGCCGTCAATGTGAACAAGAGGTGACCGAGACGTGTAACCAATTGCACCCGATACCATCACGCCGGGTGATACGCCAGTATGGCGATGAAGATACACGCTTCCAATGTGCATTCACCGCGATGACACCAAACACGGATGCGACCATCATGATGCTGTAAACATAAGCTGGATTCATCAGAAAAAATGATGTTTTACCATTCGTGCACCCAAGTTCGTCGTTGAGTACACCATCGCAGGCGCTCCTGTCTCTGATGCAGTGTCAATGGTAACCGCAGCCACGGTCTCCGAGCGGATAGTCCATGCTGCTGCAAACGTCATCGAACTGTTCGTGCAGATGGTTGTTGTCTTACAAACGTCCCCATCTGTTGACTCAGGGATCGAGAAGTGGCTGCGCGATCCGTTACAGGCATGCGGATAACATGCCTGTCATCTCGACTGCTAGTGATACGAGGCCGTTCTGATCCAGCACGGCGTTCCATATTACACTCCTGAACCCACCGATTCCATATTCTGCTACCAGTCATTGGATCTCGACCAACGCGAGCAGCAATGTCGCGATACGATAAACCCCAATTGCGATAGGCTACAATCCGACCTTTAACAAAGTCGGAAACATGATGGTACGCATTTCTCCTCCTTACACAAGGCATCACAACAACGTTTCACCAGGCAACGCCGGTCAACTGCTGTTTGTGTATGAGAAATCGGTTGGAAATTTTCCTCATGTCAGCACGTTGTACGTGTCGCCACCGGCGCCTGCCTTGTGTGAATACTCTGAAAAGCTAATCATTTGCGTATCGCAGCATCTTCTTCCTGTTGGTTAAATTTCGCGTCTGTAGCACGTCATCTTCGTGGTGTAGGAATTTTATTGCCAGTCGTGTACGTTTTGCGGCCTAAGAGGAACTTATGTTGTTGAAGCTTTTCCAAAGCGGAACGAGAAAAAGAAATATCACCAGAGTACGTACGAATCCCTTCACCAGGATGTGTGGCTAAAAATTGGAGCCAAATGCACCAGCACGCTGCGTCTTTTCTGCAAACATAACGACGCATGTATAACAGTTTTTGACTTCAGGTTCATTCATGGAGGTTATACAGCACTTTCATCGACTGTAATGGTCCCTCGGCAAATTTCCTGCATCATCGTCTGCCCATTCTGTCGCTCATAATGTGTTCAAACAAAATACGTTGCGCAATTGGCGATACATCTCTGCCGCAGATTGCTTCTGGGAGTGCAAAAATCGCATAAACCCATAAACCTCGCAGTTGGCGAGAGGCAGCATGAAAGTAGCCACTTCGTCACAGCACTGCGCTGTAATCACTGCCGTAACGAGACTGGAAGTGCACTGCGTTATTCCTACATACCTCCTATCTACTCCTGCGCATGCGCATTCCTACTATTTGACTACTCATTCCGTATCTGGACGTGATCGGAACTTAGCTTCTCGGTTCAACTCGAACATTCGCGAAAGAAATGGGGTGAGATAGAGACGGAGAGGGAGAAGGGAGGGGGGAGGACGGCGATCGAGTATGGAGCGAGGGAAATGTTGGAAAGGCTTCCATGTCAATATCATATTCACCCAGTTTTTAAAAAAGGCGTCCTCCATGCTGGTCGACACATTACTGTTTTCCGCTGTACACAGTTATGTTTTCTAAAATCTCATGATGTCCTCTGACCCACCCCTTAGTCTGGAGAGGGTTCCCTCAACTACTCTTTTTACTACTTCGTTTCTTATTTTATCTGGTAACTTAATTTTGAACATCTTGTACTAGCCCCAAATTCAAATAATTCCACTTTGCTTTATTTCGAGGTCCAAGCTTCACGTTCATACAGTGTTGTGCTCCAGACGTATACTTTGTAATGTCTTCATCATTTCTTTACCATTACCTGACACCAGTAGATCTCTTTTAGTGAAGAAAGCTTTGTTCATCTGTATCATTCTATTTCTGATATCCTTACTTGGACCATCTTGCGTAAACTTACTCCCTACATAGGAGAAGTTTTCAGTTATGCCACTAGAGTGTTGTTCCTAGTTTTGATTTTCAGTGCGTCATTATTCTCCTTCATACTATTTTTCAACTACTTCGTCTTTGCTCTGTTTACTCTTAAATCATATTCCGTGTTAAGTACATTGTGTGAACTTTATGTTGGCTAATGAGTTCCCTAGTCCTGAACTAGTAGAAGTCGGACGTCTTTGACCAGTAGTCATTTATTTTTTGATAGCAGCCAACGCCACCCAGCTGACAGGAGTGTATGAGATAGTTGCCTGCTGTGTTACTGTGTTGTATTTCACTTTGCTTCATGGGTCTGCCGTTTCCTTTCCTTGTGGTTAGTGTTTGTAATTGTAGATTTTTACCTCCATCATGCGAGACTTAAGCTCTCGCGGAAGCGTGGAGCACAGATTAAGATGGTTGCAGTGCTTTAGGCAGGTGTGGTTTGTTAAACCCCGTCACCCCCCCCCCCCCCACCTATCATGGCTTCACACTACATGTAGGGACCGGGTTTACATCCCTCACTCCCTGCAAACCCCTCTGGCAATCGGTCATCCTATGGTTAACGCACTGTTTGTTGTCCATTCCTTTCGACAGATTTATCTTGCTTACATCCGGCTAGAAGAACTATGTCTTCAGCGAACGTTAGCTGCGTTATCTGTTCCTCTTACACGTTTATTCCACTCAGAAAATTTCTTTTATCTGGTGGAAAATACGGTAGGTGTGACTGGTGCACTTTTGCAGAACATTGTACCAGCATAATTTTTGCTACGTTATGGAGATAGTATTGAAGATCTGGGGAGACCCCAGAGAGACGTCCCGCCATGAGCGGGACACACGTCATTAACCATCATTGAGATCGTCTTCTCAGTCAATCACACTACTCATAGCTCAAATGTGAAAAGTTGTTAACCGCAACCCAGTAGCAGCTTATATGAATATGGTGTCTGTTCTTTTGGACATGTCTGAAAGAACAGACACCATTGATGACCTGCAGCCGTCTAGAACGAAATTAGAATTATGTATTACCTTCAGCTGCTGACGGGCGTTGATATATATCCAACGGGGACAGGTGAAAATGTGTGCCCCGAGTGGGACTCGATCCCGGGATCTCCTGCTTACATGGCAGACGTTCTATCTATCTGAGCCACCGAGGGCACGGAGCACAGTGCGACTGCAGGGACTATCTCGCTCAGGTTTCCCACGAGACCCACATACCAACCTTGTATGTCCACACACTACATGTGTAATATGTGTGCATCCGCACAGAAGAAGAAGGTTATGGCCGGTATTGCCCGAACTATATACTTCTGGCAATACCGGCCATGACCTTCCACTTCTGTGCGGATGCCCACATATTACCCGAACTCTTACGAGGCTTGGTAAAAATGTCTTCCACGAGTAAAGAGTGTGTTGGGTGGGACACTACGAATGCAGTGTGTGTGGACATACAAAGTGAGAATGTGAAGCGTGCGCGAGATAGTCCCAGCAGTTTCACTATCCCCTGTGCCCTCGGTGGCTCAGATGGATAGAGCGTCTGCCATGTAACCAGGAGGTCCCGGGTTCGAGTCCCGATCGAGACACACATTTTCACCTGTGCCCGTTGATATATATCAGCACCCGTCAGCAGCTGAAGGTATTAATGTATAATTCTAATTTCGTTCTAGACGGCTGCAGGCCATCAATGCTGTCCGTTCTTTCGGAAATGTCCGAAAGAACAGACACCATATCCATATACGTAAGTTCTGGCAATACCGGCCATGACCTTCTTCTTCTATGCGGATGTACAGATATTCCCCGAATTCCTACGGGATTTGGTAAGAATGTCTTCCACGAGTAATGAGTGTGTTGGGATGGGACACTACAGGTGTGGACACACAAGGTGAGAATGTGGATCTCGCGGGAGGCGAGCGCGAGATAGTCCCTCCAGTCGCACTATCCTCCGTGCCCTCGGTGGCTCAGATGGCCCTCGGTGGCTCAGATGGATAGAGCGTCTGCCATGTAAGCAAGAGATCTCGGGTTCGGGTTCCGGTCGGGGCACACATTTTCACCTGTCCCCGTTGATATATATCAACGCCCGTCAGCAGCTGAAGGTATTAATACAATTCTAATTTCATAGCAGCTTGTCCTGTCGCGAATGATCACGGTTTAGACTCTACGAGGTCTCTCCGACTTAGCCTCATTTCGGCGCTGGCCGCAGGAGTAATGCTGGCATTCTTCAATAAAGTAACGATATTCCTTGCGCTCATTGAGGCGTTCCTTTCGCCCGTGCCTCGGAGCTTTCCTTTAGACGCATAAAACCATACTCACGGCTTCTGACAGGATCCACGCACTCTGGCGATGTGCAATTATGCGAAGCGCTGCTCCGCAGATTTAATCGAAAATGATTTTTGGCGGAGCCGAATCAGTTTCTTCGCTACTACTCGTATGAAGGTGACCTAAATGTTTCCGTTCGAAGGCCGTACATTCAGAATCGGAATGCCAAGCCAGTGAAACCGTCGTGAGCAATGAGGCAACCATCCCACAAGCGCACCAGATTGAAGATATCCGTTTGGTAAACAACGTGCCCTGCTGCGTCGCGAAGTCCATAACGGGCTGCTGCACATCCTCGTCCGACAGGAGTGCCTTTTTCAAGAGACCGACGGCGTGATAATCGTATGGGAAGAGATCAAGACTGTAGGGCGAGTGCTCGAGTGCCTTATCCTTTGCCTACATGTCCGTGTGTATATACCCGCGTTTGGTCGCGCTGGTTTGCATATACGCTGCAGCATTGCCCTCAGAAGGAACCTTTTTGATCGATCCTTACAAAAAATCAGTCTACATTACTAGTCTTTGACGTGAGAAACAGCGCTAAACTTTTCTCTACTCCAAACTCAATAATTAAAGTCCAACCACTTTCTAAAAGAGTCCGACGTCTGACAACTGGACTGGAATATGTACGCTGCCTGCATTTCATAAATTTTCAACAAATGCCTCTCAGCAAGTTCCACCAATAATCTTCATGGCAACAAAATAATAATACTATTTAATGTCAACAGCAAAAACGCGCAATAAACACCGGACTCAAATTTGCACCGAAACTGATGAAATTTATTGGCATCAATTAACCTTAGCCACGTCCGTCACCTTTATCCAAATACCTCCTTGAGCATGCTAATGGCTCCACACTTTGAAAAAAAAAAAAAATGTTCAAATGTGTGTGAAATCTTATGGGACTTAACTGCTAAGGTCATCAGTCCCTAAATTATCCTAAGGACAAACACACGCACCCATGCCCGAGGGAGGACTCGAACCTCCGCCGGGACCAGCCGCACAGTCCATGACTGCAGCGCCCCAGACCGCTCGGCTAATCCCGCGCGGCTCCACACTCTGATCTGAGACCACTTTTTACCTAACGCAGCTAGTTACAGCGCGAGAAGATGCTCGGCTGTTGGAAAGCAATGTTCGGCCATGTCTACAACGTGCTTCGAAGAGAAAGTTAGGGAGCAAACAAGAAGCATTTTACTGGGCTGTCTCGGTGTTTCGCATGTTGTGCTTTATGCCACGCACAAAGGTAAGCTGTGTACGACGACTACAACGCTGCAGCTAGATGGGTGTGGGACTAGGGTGCAGAATTTAATTACATGGCAGGAGGCCTGTAAAGATTGTGCCGCGTAACTTAGGCGGCGCACGCGCTGGCCTGCTTAGCGGGCCCGTCTTGTTAGCCGACTAATGCGTCGTGTCGCGGTCCGCGCCAGGTACTCCCATCCTCCCCCGCTCACCTGCACACGCACGCACGGACACACACACACAGGAGCCCCGCCCCCGCGGACCACGCCCTCGCCACGTACCTCAGCTACTTGCGAGTTCACGTCTTCCCAACTTGGGGCACACGCACTGCATACAAATTGTCTGTAATGTGCGGCGCCAGACACTTACGGCCTCTGCTGAAT
Source organism: Schistocerca americana (assembly GCF_021461395.2). Lineage (NCBI taxonomy): Eukaryota > Metazoa > Arthropoda > Insecta > Orthoptera > Acrididae > Schistocerca > Schistocerca americana. Next base: position 628,686,251 of record NC_060123.1, on the reverse strand, counting down.
AATGCATCAACACACTGTTGCGTATATCACGCGAGGAAAGAAACTTTTCCAGGTCGATTATAGCTCTCCCGCGCTCTAAAGACTGAATGCAACCTTGCAGTCGTTCCGCGTCTAAACGACCTTACATACTCACCCCAGATTTCGCAGTTCTTCCCAATGTGAATTCTCACTAAGAGCTCGAGTGTCATTTAGGGCGAACATCACAAATAGCGACTATGTCTACATCCTTTCCCTAACTGTCAACCACGTAATTCCTGTATTGTCCCTTGGAAAACGAAGAGTTTGACGTTCGAAGATTTCGTTTATACTGCTAATGTTGTCTGACTAGGAATGATGGAATTACTGACACCGTAAGAGTTGAACCAGAGTGCGTTATAAAAGATTTAATTCTTGCCAGCATCGATAAGGGGAATGAAAACGAAACAGATGGAAGAAAGTAAGTAAGCTGTTTATTATTTCAAAAGTAATCGACGTAACTGTTCATGTACCCAGCAGTGCACCTCTTTGTCCGAAAAAAATTGACGGCATTGAATGTCTTTCTTCAGCGTTCCAAAAATATGGAAATCACATCGGGGTAGATCGAGACTTAATGGAGGATGTTAAAGGCTTCCCAGCGAAACTTCTGCATCGTAGTCCCAACAACAAGCACGCCAGCTCCGGGAAAGTCATGACGACCGTCTCCAGAGGCCCGCTACTCATTGACTTTTTGGAACATGGCGCCACAATTAATGCGCAGCCATACATGTACACTCCGCAAAAGTTAAAGCACGCCATCAAGTCCAAGCGCCCAGGAATGCTGACGGACGCCATCAACGTGTTGCAGGATAATGCTTGCCCACATGTTGCAAAGGTTGTTTCGACTACGCTACAGAAGTTTCGGTCGGAAACCCTTCCACAGCTTTCATACAGTTCCCATCTCTCCCCATGCGTTTCCATATTTTTGGAGCCCTGGTGATAGACATCGTGGCCGTCGATTTTTTTCGGACTAAGGATTAAATACATGGATACAATCATGGTTCCGTAGGCAGCCGCAAACATTTTTCCATGAAGGCACTGACCGTCTTGTCTCACAGTGGGATAAATGTATTAACAGTTTTATCCATCACTTTTGAAATAATATACAGTTTACTTACCTTTTTTTCCATCCATCTCGTTTTCATATGACGGCCCATGATAAACAGTGTTCCAGTTTTGCATGTGCCCTCTACTGAAATCTGCCTAGCAACAACTACTCCACGTTTGAAACAAAACAGAACTGTGCAAGATTTAAAAAGCACAGATCCTTGTTTTTGTTAGTAACTTTCTTTAGCAGTCGCAAGTCGCCTACAGCTTCCCTTTATTTTACGTGTTTTACTCGTCTAGCAGCCATCGGCCACTCGTCAGATATATCTGGCTGTATATAGCGCTGATGTTGCTGTTGTTATTGTTGCCCAAAGACTGGTTTGGTGCAGCTCTCCATGCTGACCTATCATGTGCAAGCACATGCACTCTGCTTAGCTATTATGACTTACATCCGCTTGAACCTGCTTATTGTATTCAACCCTTGGAGTACCGCTACAATCTCCCTTCCCCCACCCCCGCCCCCCCCCCCCCCACCCCACGCATACCCACTGCACTCCAGTAGCAAACACTAATTCAAAACAACAGTCCAGTAGTTACACAGGCAGAATGTTTTGCAAGTATTAATTTACGAGTATTCATGGAATTAATCTCTGTACAATATTTCTTTTCTTTAGTACATAACTGTCCCTTACCTAATACGTAAATATCTAGAATTACTTTCGATTAATACTGCTGGGGAGGGAATTATATTATTGGATGTGGTAAAAAATTGAAGCTATTATTGTGTAGGATATTTGTCTTGGTAGAAGCGAAGATAATGCTGTATTATTTAAATGAAACTTTATTTTACCGAGTGAGCTGGCGCAGTGGTTAGCACACTGGACTCGCATTCAAGAGGACAGCGTTCAAATCCGAGTCCGGGAATCCTGATTTAGGTTTTCCGTGATTTCCCTAAATCGCAGAAGGAAAATGCCGGGATGGTTCCTTTGAAAGGGCACTGCCGATTGTGTTCCCCATCCTTCCCTAATCCAAAATGCTCAAATGTGTGTGAAATCTTATGGGACTTAACTGCTAAGGTCATCAGTCCCTAAGCCTACACACTACTTAACCTAAATTATTCTAAGGACAAGCACACACACCCATGCCCGAGGGAGGACTCGAACCTCCGCCGGGACCAACCGCACAGTCCATTTCCTAATCCGATGACCCCGCTGTTTGATCCCCTCCCCCAACCAAACTTACTTTTATAATGCATATTCTGATAGAATACATTAGCTTCTGCTCTGTGTGGTTGCGTTAAAACACTGCTGAAATATGTAAAGAGATTCATCCAGTGTAATCCATGTAAAAGTATCAAACTTCTTAAGCTAATAATGAACAAAGCTGATTCTTATTTGTAGGTATCGGTAGTGAATTTATAATCGGTCGAAAATGCATACCGATCGCCCGCACTTCTACACAATCGTCAGCTAATACAATTATTGCGACCAAAACTATTTTTTTAAATGGCTTCACTTCAAAAGGTGACTCAGAATGCTCGAAATTTCTTGAATGGAATTAGGAATTCTCTGATTTGGTATTATTGAATCAAAACACCTCACACTTACAGAACAATTCCATGTATCAGGTGGAAGCGTCGAAGAGAGAGAAAGACAGAGAGAGAGAGTCTTAGAGAATCATGAATCATCATTTTTTAACCGTTACAGATAAAACAATCTCGGCGTGCTCAACATTTATATAATAGTTTCTTTGGCCCAGATTACATGTCTTTCATGAATGACAATGTTGTCTTAGGCACTTTGACAATATCTCAAACGTTTTGCACCTTTTATTTGACATACGAATTAAAAAACTGCTTAAAGTACCAAAGAGGCTTAAAATAGTAAAGGGTTCAAATGCTTCAAATGGCTCTGAGCACTATGGGACTTAACTTCTGAGGTCATCAGTCCCCTAGAACTTAGAACTACTTAAACCTAACTAACCTAAGGACATCACACAAATCCATGCCCGAGGCAGGATTCGAACCTGCGACCGTAGCGGTCACGCGGTTCCAAACTGTAGTGCCTAGAACCGCTCGGCCACTCCGCCCGGCAAAATAGTAAAAGGAACGCCACTGTAGCTACTGTACTCAATCGTCTCAAAATGGTCTCTAAATTGCCATTAATGCTATAAACATTAACGCTTGTAACTGCAGAGTGTTTCTAAATGTTTTTACACTCTATAAAAACAATCGACTGTCAAAAAACTTCCGTCTGAGGGTGCCGCTGCAGAGAATATGCAACGTAGCGCGACTCCAACGCGGGTTATATAAGCAGCGACGTGTAGGCAAGGGGCTGTTTTTCTTTCCTTGGCTGCCAAAGGAGAAACACTGGTAGACCTCCAACGGATAATGAAGGGTATGTAGGGGGCAGCATGTCTGTCGAAATGCACCGTTGTGGAATGTTTCGCCGAGTGCTTGTTGATTACGCACAACTTCACACCGCAAAAATTGTAACGCCGATGTTATGTCACTAAAGTGGGGGACACTTGAACACCCACCCCGTAGTCCTGATCTCTTCCTATCCGATTATCACGCCTTCGGTCCTTTGAAGAAAGGCCTTGAAGGTTCGAAGATTCATGCCGGGCGGAGATGTACAGCAGGCAATTACGATCTTCATCACGCATTAGCATACGGTGTTTTATCAAACGAGTATCTCCAACCTGGTGCCTCGGTGGGTTGATTGCCTCGCCCTGCTCACGGCAATTTTGCCTGACTGACAACCGATTCTGGACTATACGGTCTTCGAACGGAAACTTTTTAATCTCCCCTTATAAGTTGATTACAGACGGCCTACTAAGAAACTGACTATTGTTTTGGATCCAATTCTGGATAAAGGCAGTATATACATTAAACGTAATTAAATGCTATACAACATTAAAATAACTTCGTAATAATGTAACTTATATGACAAATAATCGGTTGTTGCTCTCCTTAACTAACTTTCTGCCGTCGCAGTAAACTTTTGTAATAATGCTTAGTTGTAGATAGCGTATTGAACACAGAAACAATACAACGAACTAACATTTACGATAATCAGAACTATTCAGCGAACTGATATTTAAGATTATCGAAACTCGAATAAATAAAATACGCTGACGAGCCAAAACATCACGAGCACTTCTCATCGCAAGCTTGAACGCCACCTGGTGGCTTTGTGGGTTCAAAATGGTTCAAATGGCTCTGAGCACTATGGGACTTAACATCTGTGGTCATCAGTCCCCTAGAACGACTTAAACCTAACTAACCTAAGGACATCACACACATCCATGCCCGAGGCAGGATTCGAACCTGCGACCGTAGCGGTCACGCGGTTTCAGACTGAAGCGCGAGAACCGCACGGCCACACCGGCCGGCCGGTTTTGTGGGCATATGGCGTCGTAAGGAAAGTATGTAAGTGTAACAGAGGTGAATGGGGGATCGGTCCAGCGACACAAGGTCCGGACATGGGAAAATCCAGTGACACAGGCGACTCTGACTCGTTCGAGCATTTCGGAAACGGCGAAGCTGTTGGCTGTTTGCGTGCTAATGTCCTGAGAATCTATGGAAAGTGGTTTAAGGACGGCGAAGTCACGAGCAGAGGACAAGGTGTTGCCCGTCCACGCCTCATCACAAGACATGGCGGTAAGAGATAAGCTCGCTCGTAACGCAGAATAGGCGGCGATCGGTGGCAGATCTAACGACAGCACATAATACTGGTGCAGCTACTAGTGTTCCTACAAGCATCCCGCACAGGGCTCAATGTTGGGGCTCCGAAACAGACGAGCCCTAGATGTTGACCAAACGTCATCGTCAGTTACGATAGCAGTGGGCACAGTTTCATCGAGATTGAGAAGTGAATGAAAACGTGTCATGCGGTGGGATAAATCAAGTTTCTTGCTACACCAGGTCGTTGGTCATGTCCGGCAACGCCTTCATCTAGGCGTACGGGTGCTCGAGACATGCACCACGCCTCGCTCGCACACTGTTGGAGGCCAGTATTGTGCTACTGGGGACAATCACGTAGACTTCCATGGGACCTGTAGGAACGCATCGTGACAGCTGTGGACCACGCGATCATTATTGCAGACCGCATCACTCCAAACTTGGTGTCTTCCCCAAACGCGATGGCTTCTTTCAGCAGGATAAATGAAAATTTCACAAGGCCACAGTCGTGCGACAGAGATCTACGGAACATTATGGTGATGTCACTCTGATACTTTGGCCACCAAATTTGTCTGATCTGAACAAGATGGAACACGTCTGGAACGCTATCGTACTCAAATTCGAGATCACAAACTACCAAGTAAATATCTATGATTACAGACCGCTGATGATGCTCTACTTCAATACAAGGAAACGCGTCTGGCGAGAAAAACACTATTGTAATTGTAACGACAGAACAAAAATATCCTCAGGAATTGTAAAGCAAGTACCGACAATATGGCCACATGCATGAAGAATTTACCAGTCCGTAATTTACGTGAATTGCGTGACCTGTCTGTAGACATCTGGTGCCTCATACCTCCGGAAACCCTCACGTGCCAGTAATGTTTGTTCCATAATGACTCCAAAATAATGCTCAGTTTGCCGAAACCTCCCATAACTGCATACTTCGTCTCCTGTTGTCTCCTAAATCTTCGGAGTTCCCTTTACCACTGCTCTGATGATGTGTCTGTTGTGCGTTATCATCACGAAACAAGCTGTGACCCTTTGGAGATGCAATGGCCTTCGTTATACGGACGTAGTTGGACCGTGGTGCATGTCTAACTTACGGGTATCTGCAGGGTTCTGGTGGATCGACATCCCCTACTGCTCTGACGGCATTATCAGGTTGCCACCCCCCCTCCCCCCCCCCCCCTCCGTGTCCCATCCCCGTATTGTACTTTTAATCACGAGAAACGTTGTTCCATGCGACACGAAGCGGCGCAGATCTCTTTTCATATTTGGGTATCGTTTCTGTGTCATCCAGCTTGGAGCTCATACAAAAGCCATCAGCGCAGAATGCAAGCCAGTGCGACGCAGCGTTATCGAATGTCGAACGTTAACAAGGAGTGAGTCGCTCCTCCCCGGCCATTGCAGCATGAGCGAGCGCCCGCCTGTGTTCTCTCTTTTTAGCTAATTGCGCCCCGGAAACGTAGTATGATTGATGGGCTCATGGCTCAGCGTTATTGCTGTGAAATGGAAATGTAAAGTCCATTTCATTCACCGTCGACTAAAGCCGGCTACATAAAGGTATTGCGTTACGAATTTTCGCAACAGTTGTCTACATCGTCGGCATTTATTCGTTTGTGAGATAAATGGATTGTGGAAGCAAGGATGATAGAGCATACAGGCCGCGGCACGTTGCAGCGCGGGAAATCCCTGGGACCGGTCGTTGGCGCTTTTTCTGCGATCTGTGATTTTTTATTACCGTTCCATACTACCGAGTCAGCATTATTCGTCTCTTGGCCGGCCGAAGTGGCCGTGCGGTTAAAGGCGCTGCAGTCTGGAACCGCAAGACCGCTACGGTCGCAGGTTCGAATCCTGCCTCGGGCATGGATGTTTGTGATGTCCTTAGGTTAGTTAGGTTTAACTAGTTCTAAGTTCTAGGGGACTAATGACCTCAGCAGTTGAGTCCCATAGTGCTCAGAGCCATTTGAACCATTATTCGTCTCGCGTCTTTGTTTCACTTAAATCCGTGGCTTCCTCGTTCTTGGACGAAAGATGATAGTCGTTGTTGAAAATTTAAAGATTTCAGTATCCTTGAATGCTTATTTCTTTGATGTACTTTCGGGCACTCAGAACACAAATACTGTTTTGAAATTTCGTCATTTTCATAACCTTATATCCCTTTCAGTCGGCATATAAAATTCAGAATACTTGACGCAGACCACGGCAACCGTTTCTGCGTCTACGTTCACTCCCTGCAAGCTCTGTTATGGTATGCGACAAAGATATAACGTTTACCACTATCATTTTTACCCATTCGTGAACGATGCGAGAGTAGAACTACTGTCGATAATCCTCCGTATAAATTGAAATTTCTCTAGTTTTCCGATCTTTACAGGTGAGGGAGGATTCGCAAGAGATTACATTGTAAATCACCACAATACGCACGTGTGGGAGATACAAACATTCGAGCAATCACAAAGTCGAGGCATCAGGAACGCTCCAGTGTCAATGAATGGACAGGAATTGTCGGTGACAAACACATAGGCTCATACTCTTTATCAAAGAGATTAACAGGTGCTGTGTATTGCCTATTTCTGTACTATGCATTACCAACGCTATTGGAGAACCTTACCCTTGCAGAAAGACAACGATTGTGGTTTATGCACGACGGGGCACTACCACATTTGCCACGAATCGTGCGACAGTACTTCAACGAAACTTTTCGTGGCGGTGGACCAGATGAAAACGCCCAGTAGCATGCACTCTTCGTTCATCGGAACTGAATCTGTTGCGTTTCTTGTCATGGGGAACATTTAAAGACATTGGTTTATGTCCAATCTATCGGCAACGTGCAGACGTTACAGGAGCGTGTGAAACAATTCGAATTTAACCAAATGTATGAGAAAGAGCTCATGATTCACTGTGATGAAGAGCTAAAGGATGACGGGATGGGTGGTAACGACAGATAGGAATGAGGGAACAGATCGGCCTATATCTTATCTGACTGATTTCGGGACAAACATTGTAGGAACACCTCTCCTAGTTTTGAAAGGAATATGTAACACTATGTATGTGGGCTTAAGTAACATGTTTGAGTCTCTTTGAAACATAAACTCTCAGAATTTTCACAAGCACTTCTTCTTGGCGCACACCACGCGTCATTTGTAGCGTCTGCTATAGGAGCAGAGCCTCTTTTTTTTTATTTAAGGTTTGATGGAGTCGCACACCGTCGCATCTCCACAACTTCTACGCTAAGAAAGTTGTATAATAGTCTGTAGACAGTGACATTGGAGGTGGACAGAAGCATTGCGCTACTTTCAGTCCTATGTACCCCAGGTTCAGCCATTGACAAAGCAGAATGTATGTTGAGTGTTACCGTCGCTGGTGAGCAATCACAATGTCGCTATGTCCGCTTGCTGTAGGCACCCACAAGAAGGGGGGGGAGGGTTCACCATCCCATTTCGGCGTACATTTTGTTTAAAGCGTTCTTGATTGAATCCTTAGGCGTACCACTCTAAAATTAAATCTGTTAATTACGGGTCTTCAGTATACCACTTGTTGGTTGATTGATTCATGGGAGCGTACCAAACAGTGAAATCATCGGTCCCATTGGATTAGGAAAGGATGGGGAAGGAAGTTGACCATGCCCTTCCAAAGGAACCATCCTGGCATTTGACTAAGCGATTTAGGAACATCACGGAAAACCAAAATAAAGATGGTCGGACGCGGGTTTGAACCGTCGTCCTCCCGTATGCGAGTCCAGTGTGCTAACCACTGCACCACCTCGCTCGGTTTCAGTCTTCCGTACAACCGAAATGCAGGCATGGGCGTACATCAGCACAGCAATGTTCTCTTGTATCGCTAGATCTTTTCCGCTCACAGTCCCCTTTGTATTTTGACACTTTCGTAAATTACGACATTTGAATACGGGGTCTTGTAGAATTTCGGAATGCCCATGATAATCGCTTCTTCCGCTAACTTGTGAACCATTTCGTTCACGCGAAGGCAACGGAATTGACCTTTAATCGGAATAAAAAGTTATTCCTCTTTTGCAGTTACTCCACTCGCTAGATTATCTTACACATGATTGTTATGGTGTTCTTTGCGGTGGTGTTTCAGTATTCCTAATGCTGCTTGATCTCGGACAACACGGTAGTCCTCAGATCAGGTTTTTGGCAAGCGTAACTTAAGTCCCGCTAAAATTACTGTTAGTTTTGCTCTTATAATCGATGTTTGTGGGAGCTGTTACACAGATGAATCAAAACATTATGATCACAAGCTTAATAGCTTATTAGTCCATCTTTGGAACGCAATACAGCAGCGATTCTGCGTGGGATGGATTCGACAAGTCCTTGACAAGTTTCCGGAGCTACGTCACACGAGATGTCTATGCACAACCGCGTAATTTAGTAAATTACGAGTCGGTGATCCGTGCGCCCTGGGCTGGTACCAGATAGCATCGCAGACTTGTTACGTCGGTTTCATATCAGATGGATCTGGTGACCAAGGCATCAACTTGAGTTCACTATCATGCTTGTCGAACCACTGTAGCACACATTCTTGGTTTGTGAGACGGATAGTTATCCTGCTGGAAGATGACACCACATTCGGGGGAGACATCAAGCATAAAGCAAAGCAGGTGGTCCGCAGTAATGTTAACATAGTCCACAGCTGTCATAGCTCTTTCGTTTACTATCACAGGTCCCGTGGAAGACCAGGTAGATATCTTCCACGGCATTACACTACGGTGACAATATATTTTCCACGGCTTTATTCTACTGTGACAAAAGTCATCGGATACCTCATAATACAGTGTCGAACCACCTTTTGTCGGTGCAGAAACTGGACGTGGCATGGAATCAACGAGTGGCTAGAAATTCCCTGCAGAATTATTGATCCATGCTGCCTCTACAGTCTTCCCTAATTGTGAAAGTGTTGCTGGTGCAGGATTTAGTGCACGAGCTGCCCTCTCGATTATGTCCCATAAATTTTCGATACGATTCATGCCGGACGAATTGTCCAGAATACTCTTCAAACTAACTGCGAACAATTTTGGCCCAGTGACATGGCGCATGGTTACACATAAAAACTCCATCGTTGTTTGGTAATGTGAAGTCTATGATTGGTTGCAAATGGTCTTCAAGTAGCCCAGCTTAACAATTCCGGTTCAATGATGGGTTCTGTTGGGCCATAGGTCCCAGTCCATTCCATGTAAACACAGCCCACACCATTAAGGAACCACCACCAGCGTGGCTTACTGACACCTAGGTCCATAGCTTCGTGAGGTCTACGCCGCACTCGAACCATACCATCAACCCTTACCAACTGAAACCGGGACTCAACTGACCAGGCCACGGTTTTCCATTCGCCTAGGGTCCAACCAATATCGTCACGAGTCCAGGAGAGGCTCTGCTGGCGATGTCGTGCTGTTAGCAAAGGCACTCGCGTCTTTTGTCTGCTGCCGTAGCCCATTAACGTCACACACGGGACTCGCATTCGGGAAGACGACTGTGCAATCCCGTGTCCGGCCATCCTGATTTAGGTTTTCCGTGATTTCCCTAAATCGCTCCAGCCAAATGCCGGGATGGTTCCTTTGAAAGGGCTCGGCCGACTTCCTTCCCCGTCCTTCCCTAATCCGATGAGACAGATGACCTCGCAGTTTGGTCTCTTCCCCCAAAACAACCCAACCCATTAACGTCAAATTTCGCGGCACTGACCTGACGGATACGTTCGTCGTACGTCCCACATTGATTTCTGTAGTTATTTCACGCAGTGTTGCCGGCCTGTCAGCATTGACAACTCTTCGCAAGCGCCCCTGCTCTGGATCGTTAAGAGAAGACCGTCGACCATTGCGTTGAACGTGACGAGATGTAATTTCTCAAACTTTGTATTCTTGACACACTCTTGACATTGTGGATCTCGGAATATTGAATTCCCTAACGATTTCCGAAACGAGATGTCCCATTCGTCTAGCTCCAAATCCGATTCTGCTTTCAAAGTCTGTTATCTCCCGCCGTGCGGCCAAAATCACGTCGGAAACGTTTTCACGTGAATCACCTGAGTACAAACGACAGCTCCGGCAACGCACTGCCCTCAAATGGTTCAAATGGCTCTGAGCACTATGAGACTTAACATCTCAGGTCATCAGTCCCCTAGAACAGAACTACTTAAACCTAACTAACCTAAGGACATCACACACATCCATCAACCTACTACCACACAGCTTTCGGAACTACTATGATTAATTCATACCTGATTTGCTTCCAGTACACTATTGTATTCTACTCTTATTACTCGTTTAAGTAGTTTGTGATGACAAAACAGTGGCAGCCCTTCTCCCTCGCTGTACGTTATCGTTGGTTGCTAGGGTACGAAGACGAAAGTTCTAATTTCCGATGCTATGCATACCACCAAAGACAGAAGTAAACTAGAGATAGACGTTACGTATCACAATTAATACAAAACTATCGGAGCAGCATAGTTATTTTTGTAGTCTTATAGAACACCGTTGCCTCGATACTAACTACTTTTTACATATGTCGGTTTCAGTCCCTTCAGAAGAACGTACCGAGTTTTGTTCACTAAATACCGTAAGCCCGCAATTCGTTTACTGGGTGACATTGCGAAACTGGTCCACCAGGAAATTCAGTGATATGAAACGTCCTGGCAGATTAAAACTGTGTGCCGGGCCGAGACTCGAACTCGGGACCTTGCCTTTCACGGGGAAGTGCTCTACCATCTGAGCTCCCCAAGCACGACTCACGCCCCCTCCTCACAGCTCTACTTCCGCCAGTACCGAGTTCGAGTCTCGGTCCGGCACACAGTTTTAATCCGCCAGGAAGTTTCTTATCACTGAATTTCCTGGTGGACCAGTTTCGCAATGTCACCCAGTAAACGAATTGCGGGCTTCATATCAGCGCACACTCCGCTGCAGAGTGAAAATCTCATTCTGAATTAAGTGCTAGTTCTTTCAAACTCCCCCTCCCACCGAGCAATTCCATTTTTTCTGTAACCTGACCATAGATAGATGATTTTAATCATTTGTGTAGTTAGCTTGATAGGCATTTGCGATACTTCCTTTCCACTGAATGCTCGCCCGTGGCTACGTTAAACGTTGCCGCAATAAAATAGCAGATTGTTAAGACTAATTTACTAATTGGGACATAAATGTAGTTATATTAAAGCGAGCTTCTGCCAGAGGAAGGCACGCATATGGAAGCACACCTCCAGTTCCTGATCAGGGCTAAGAAATAATTGCAGTATGGAGGATTATTTACAATCAAGGGTTCCCAACTCAGGCATTCAGTAGCCAGGATATCATAACGACTTCCAATCCCCCCGTTATTTCAAACCATAAAGATTTTTATTGCTTCTGCTTGTACTTTAATTCCTTTTCCAAACTTCTCCTTGGTTTTCTTTAATGCTTGCTCGACATCTGTGTAAATGTTAAATCTATGGTAGTAAAAACAGTGTGATAGATACTGTAAACACTGCAGTATAAACAGAAAAAGCAGACGTGTCATAATAATTGACGTAAATGTAATTTGGTAAGTAACAGTTCATTGATGCTGTGGTGTCACCGCCAGACACCACACTTGCTAGGTGGTAGCCTTTAAATCGGCCGCGGTCCGTTAGTCTACGTCGGACCCGCGTGTCGCCACTGTCAGTGATTGCAGACCGAGCGCCACCACACGGCAGGTCTAGAGAGACGTCCCAGCACTCGCCCCAGTTGTACAGCAGACTTTGCTAGCGATGCTACACTGTCTACATACGCTCTCATTTGCCGAGACGATAGTTAGCATAGCCTTCAGCTACGTCATTTGCTGCGACCTAGCAAGGCGCCATTACCAGTTTATATTGAGATTATAATTATGTATCATCAAGAGCGATGTACACCAATTATGGATTAAAGTTAAGTATTCCAAGATCTTCGTACTTTATTTGCAATTCTCAAAACATTGTCCTGTTCCAGACCTCATGCCAGTTTGCGTGAGCTTAAAAGCGTGCATTTCGGCTTCCTCCAAACTCCGTGAATTGGCTCCTGCCAATTCACTACAGATGCTGTCAGTAAAGTGAACTAGAATGAATAAATAAAGTAAATGTAAGTAAATTGTGCAGATTGAATAAGATGGAGGATAGGATGGAATCTTGCCTCGCCCTTTCGCAATCGCGTCTCTCTTTTACGCCGTTTCTCTCTTAGAACAGCAGTGTGGTTTCTATAGAAATTGTAGTTTGACTTTCACTCGCTGTATTTAATACCTGATGTCATCAGAAATTCAGCCAACACCTTATAGTAATCAGTTATGCAAAACCATTTCCTAAATTAAAACTGAAATCCGACGATATACTAAGATGAAAACTATTCCTGCAGAGTGTGGTTTGACACCATAAGCGTCCCTTTCCACATCTCTGCTAGTACCTTTTCTGCAGCATTGCTAAAGTTCCCTTGTCATGTCATGCAGTTCGTCAACTGCTTATGACCGTCTGTAGCGCCACAGGCCTACGCGCCGCATCTTCGCTTCCTCGCGAGAAAGTGGCTCGCAAGAGGTGCGCAGCAGCTGGTTGGAAACAGGGCGGAAAGGTAGGCACATTTAATTCCGGGTGTGATTAACCGTGCAAGGCGCGCCCGAGAATAGCAAGTTAAACACTCTCTCAGCAGCCAAGTTACGCGGAGGGCGGTGTTTGCGTTCCAACCTCTATCCGTCAGCATCCGAGTGCCGAGTGCCCCGCTAAGGAGTCGGCGGCGGCGGCGGCGGCGGCGGCGGCGGCGGCGGCGGCGGCACGCCAGAGAAATTAATTACAACTCCTCCATCATTTGTGCCTATTCACGAGCGGTTAAATCTGTGGACGGAACGACTTTGACTAGAAAATCTGCTCGCTAAACATTTACACTATTTGATGTAACATGTACATGAGCGATGCCGGCCGTGTTGACACAGCGGTCTGGCTCGCTTCCTGCAAATACGGCCGGGCCCGGTCTCTCCCCCCCCCCCCACCCCCCCCCCCACCCGGCGCATTGGCGCTGCCGGCGGCAGCGACAGGGGCGCCTCTCGACTTGCCGGCGTCAGCAGTAAGCAAAACTGCGCCCACCGTCAGCTTTCTACGTCACGTCAGTGGCAGTCGACGCTCTCCTACCACAGTCAGTTGCGATCTACCATGTCTAACTGTTTGCGTAAACTCGAGCCCCCATTCTGCAGTCTTTCAAATCTGCGATTCCCACGGATATACAGCAAGCTTCATACGATGCAGATTTATGTGGAGTCGAGACTGCTCGAATAACCGAAAAAAACATGGATGATGCCGTGGAAAAAAAAAGAAAAACACTCCGTCTTCAGGCCACGAGTGGTCTACCGGGGCCATCCGACCGCCGTGTCATCCTCTGTGGAGGATGCGGTTAGGAGGGGCGTGGGGTCAGCACACCGCTCTCCCGGTCGTTATGATAGTATTCTTGACCGAAGCCGCCACTATTCGGTCGAGTAGTCCTCAATTGGCATCACGAGGCTGAGTGCACCCCGAAAAATGGCAACAGCGCATGGCGGACTGGATGGTCACCCATCCAAATGCCGTCCACGCCCGACAGCGCTTAACGTCGATGATCTCACGGGAACCGGTGTATCCACCGCGGCAAGGCCGTTGCCTATTAGGCCGTGGTCCAAGGCATATTTCTCTGCCAAACACTTCGTCTTCCAGTCCTGGAGAATCATCAGATTCTGTAACGGCCCAGAAAGCAGTTCCAGTTTCAAACAAGATCAGCCAGCCGAAGTGCATCTACATCTACACTGATACTCTGCAAGCCACCGTACAGTGCGTGGCGGAGGGTACCCTGTATCACTACTAGTCATTTCCTTTCCTCTTCCACTCGCAAATAGAGCGAGGGAGAAACGAGTGGCTATACGCCTACGTATGACCCCTAATATGTCGTATCTTATCTTCGTGGTCCTTACGCGCCATGTATGTTGGCGGCAGTGGAATCTTTCGGCAGTCAACTTCAAATGCTAATCTCTAAATTTTCTCAATAGTGTTTCCCGAAAAGAACGCCGCCTACCCTCCATGGATTTCCATTTGAATTCCCTAAGCATCTCCGCAACACGTGTTGTTCGAATCAACCGATAACGGATCTAGCAACCCGCCCATGAATTGCTTTAATGTCTTCTTTGAGATGGGCCTGGTACGGATCCCAAACACTCGAGCAGTACTCAAGAATAGGTGGCGCCAGCGCCCTGTATGCTTTCTCTCTTACAAGTGAACCACTCTTTCCTAAAATTCTCCCAATAAACTGAAATCGACCATTCGCCTTCCCTACCATAGTTCTCATATGCTCGTCGTTCCACCTCATATCGCTTTGCAAACTTACGCCGGAGTGGCCGAGCGGTTCTATGCGCTTCAGTCTGGAACCGCGCGACCGTTACGGTCGCAGGTTCCAATCCTGCCTCGGGCGTGGATCTGTGTGTGATGTTCTTAGATTAGTTAGGTTTAAGTAGTTCTGAGTTCTAGGGTACTGATGACCTCAAAAGTTAAGTCCCACAGTGCTCAGAGCCATTTGAACCATTCGTTACGCCCAGATATTTAAACGATTTGACTGTGTCAAGCAGGACACTAGTAATAGTGTATCCAAACACTACAGGTTTGATCTTCCTACTTATCCGCATTAAATTACATTATTCCACATTTAGGGCTGGTTGCCATTCATCACACCAACTGGAAATTTCGTCTGTGTCTTGTATTTTTCTGTAGTCACGCAACTTCGACAACTTTAAGTACACCACGACATCATCTGCAAACAGCAACCAATTGCTACCCACCCATTCCGTCAAATCATTTGTGTATCCAGAGAACAGAAGATGTCTTACCATGCTTCCTTGGGGCACTCCTGACGATATCCTTCTCTCTGATAAACACTCGCCGTCTAGGGCAACATACTGGGTTTCATTATTTAAGAAGATTTCCAGCCACTCACATAATTGTGAACGTATTCCATAAGCTCGTACCTTCGTTAACAGCCTACAATGAGGCATCGTGTCAAAGGCGTTCCGGAAATCTAGAAATATGGTATCTACCGGTTGCCCTTCATCCATAGTTCGCAATATGTCATATGAGAAAAGGGCACGCCGAGATTCTCACGAACGATGCTTCCTTAAACCATGCTGACTCGTGGACATTAAGCTTCTCAGTCTCAATAAAGTTTATAATATTCGGACTGAGAGTATGTTCGCCGGCCGGTGTGGCCGAGCGGTTCTAGGCGCTTCAGTCTGGAACCGCGCGATCGCTACGGTCGTAGGTTCGAATCCTTCCTCGGGCATGGATGTGTGTGATGTCCTTAGATTAGTTACGTTTAAGTAGTTCTAAGTTCTAGGGCACTGATGACCTCAGATGTTAAGTCCCATAGTGCCCAGAGCCATTTGATTTTTGAGAGTATGTTCAACGATTCTTCAGCAAACAGAAGTTAAGGATATTGGTCTGTAATTTGCGATTCCGTTTTCTTCTTACCCTTCTTATTTATTGGAGTCATCTGCTCTTTTTTCCAGTCGCTTACAGCTTGGTGCTGGGATAATAAGCTGAGTAAGTGGCCAATTCTGTAGAGAACTCTTTGAAAAATCGAATTGAGATTCTATCCGGACCTGGTGATTTATTTGTTTTCAACTGTAACTACTTTCTGATGACGTCTCCAGTATTGGAAGATGGAACTTTAGTCAGAGATGTATGTCTTGGACCACGACCTAATGGCCACAACACAAAAATCGCGAAAGACGCCAGTACTAGCTTAAAAACCTGCATTGCATGATGTCATGTTTTTACCAAAAATTGTCAGTTACTACACTCCTGGAAATTGAAATAAGAACACCGTGAATTCATTGTCCCAGGAAGGGGAAACTTTATTGACACATTCCTGGGGTCAGATACATCACATGATCACACTGACAGAACCACAGGCACATAGACACAGGCAACAGAGCATGCACAATGTCGGCACTAGTACAGTGTATATCCACCTTTCGCAGCAATGCAGGCTGCTATTCTCCCATGGAGACGATCGTAGAGATGCTGGATGTAGTCCTGTGGAACGGCTTGCCATGCCATTTCCACCTGGCGCCTCAGTTGGACCAGCGTTCGTGCTGGACGTGCAGACCGCGTGAGACGACGCTTCATCCAGTCCCAAACATGCTCAATGGGGGACAGATTCGGAGATCTTGCTGGCCAGGGTAGTTGACTTACACCTTCTAGAGCACGTTGGGTGGCACGGGATTCATGCGGACGTGCATTGTCCTGTTGGAACAGCAAGTTCCCTTGCCGGTCTAGGAATGGTAGAACGATGGGTTCGATGACGGTTTGGATGTACCGTGCACTATTCAGTGTCCCCTCGACGATCACCAGTGGTGTACGGCCAGTGTAGGAGATCGCTCCCCACACCATGATGCCGGGTGTTGGCCCTGTGTGCCTCGGTCGTATGCAGTCCTGATTGTGGCGCTCACCTGCACGGCGCCAAACACGCATACGACCATCATTGGCACCAAGGCAGAAGCGACTCTCATCGCTGAAGACGACACGTCTCCATTCGTCCCTCCATTCACGCCTGTCGCGACACCACTGGAGGCGGGCTGCACGATGTTGGGGCGTGAGCGGAAGACGGCCTAACGGTGTGCGGGACCGTAGCCCAGCTTCATGGAGACGGTTGCGAATGGTCCTCGCCGATACCCCAGGAGCAACAATGTCCCTAATTTGCTGGGAAGTGGCGGTGCGGTCCCCTACGGCACTGCGTAGGATCCTACGGTCTTGGCGTGCATCCGTGCGTCGCTGCGGTCCGGTCCCAGGTCGACGGGCACGTGCACCTTCCGCCGACCACTGGCGACAACATCGATGTACTGTGGAGACCTCACGCCCACGTGTTGAGCAATTCGGCGGTACGTCCACCCGGCCTCCCGCATGCCCACTATACGCCCTCGCTCAAAGTCCGTCAACTGCACATACGGTTCACGTCCACGCTATCGCGGCATGCTACCAGTGTTAAAGACTGCGATGGAGCTCCGTATGCCACGGCAAACTGGCTGACACTGACGGCGGCGGTGCACAAATGCTGCACAGCTAGCGCCATTCGACGGCCAACACCGCGGTTCCTGGTGTGTCCGCTGTGCCGTGCGTGTGATCATTGCTTGTACAGCCCTCTCGCAGTGTCCGGAGCAAGTATGGTGGGTCTGACACACCGGTGTCAATCTACATCTACATCTACATCTATACTCCGCGAGCCACCTTACGGTGTGTGGCGGAGGGTACTTATTGTACCACTATCTAATCCCCCCTTCCCTGTTCCATTCACGAATTGTGCGTGGGAAGAACGACTGCTTGTAAGTCTCCGTATTTGCTCTAATTTCTCGGATCTTTTCGTTGTGATTATTACGCGAGATATATGTGGGCGGTAGTAATATGTTGCCCATCTCTTCCCGGAATGTGCTCTCTCGTAATTTCGATAATAAACCTCTCCGTATTGCGTAACGCCTTTCTTGAAGTGTCCGCCACTGGAGCTTGTTCAGCATCTCCGTAACGCTCTCGCGCTGACTAAATGTCCCCATGACGAATCGCGCTGCTTTTCGCTGGATCATGTCTATCTCTTCTATTAATCCAACCTGGTAAGGGTCCCATACTGATGAGCAGTACTCAAGAATCGGACGAACAAGCGTTTTGTAAGCTACTTCTTTCGTCGATGAGTCACATTTTCTTAGAATTCTTCCTATGAATCTCAACCTGGCGCCTGCTTTTCCCACTATTTGTTTTATGTGATCATTCCACTTCAGACCGCTCCGGATAGTAACTCCTAAGTATTTTACGGTCGTTACCGCTTCCAATGATTTACCACCTATGGCATAATCGTACTGGAATGGATTTCTGCCCCTATGTATGCGCATTATATTACATTTATCTACGTTTAGGGAAAGCTGCCAGCTGTCGCACCATGCATTAATCCTCTGCAGGTCCTCCTGGAGTGCGTACGAGTCTTCTGATGTTGCTACTTTCTTGTAGACAACCGTGTCATCTGCAAATAGCCTCACGGAGCTACCGATGTTGTCAACTAAGTCATTTATGTATATTGTAAACAATAAAGGTCCTATCACGCTTCCCTGCGGTACTCCCGAAATTACCTCTACATCTGCAGATTTTGAACCGTTAAGAATGACATGTTGTGTTCTTTCTTCTAGGAAATCCTGAATCCAATCACAAACCTGGTCCGATATTCCGTAAGCTCGTATTTTTTTCACTAAACGTAAGTGCGGAACCGTATCAAATGCCTTCCTGAAGTCCAGGAATACGGCATCAATCTGCTCGCCAGTGTCTACGTCACTGTGAATTTCTTGGGCAAATAGGGCGAGCTGAGTTTCACATGATCTCTGTTTGCGGAATCCATGTTGGTTATGATGAAGGAGATTTGTATTATCTAAGAACGTCATAATACGAGAACACAAAACATGTTCCATTATTCTACAACAGATTGACGTAAGCGAAATAGGCCTATAATTATTCGCATCTGATTTATGACCCTTCTTGAAAATGGGAACGACCTGCGCTTTCTTCCAGTCGCTAGGTACTTTACGTTCTTCCAGCGATCTACGATAAATTGCTGATAGAAAGGGGGCAAGTTCTTTAGCATAATCACTGTAGACTCTTAAGGGTATCTCGTCTGGTCCGGATGCTTTTCCGCTACTAAGTGATAGCAGTTGTTTTTCAATTCCGATATCGTTTATTTCAATATTTTCCATTTTGGCGTCCGTGCGACGGCTGAAGTCAGGGACCGTGTTACGATTTTCCGCAGTGAAACAGTTTCGGAACACTGAATTC
This sequence comes from Schistocerca americana, assembly GCF_021461395.2. Lineage (NCBI taxonomy): Eukaryota > Metazoa > Arthropoda > Insecta > Orthoptera > Acrididae > Schistocerca > Schistocerca americana. The sequence continues at coordinate 628,666,693 of NC_060123.1, read as the reverse complement.
AGTATTTCTGCCTTTCTTCGGTCGTCCTCTGTTTCGGTGCCATCGTGGTCAACGATGTGTTCTTTTTTCCATTTCCAGGAGTGTATATTTACAAAATATGTCACGTTACGTGTCACCTTAAAAAGCCCACTTTATTGCTTACGCACTACTCGCCGATTACTTAAAACAGCGGTTATGTCAACCATACTTTAATGGCAAATTGACGCGTTTCAGTGCTTCGGTGTGTGTGATAACGGGTTCGTCGCGCGCTCGCGCGCCTCGTCTATGCTCGCTTCCTGTGCAGTGGGCTCCCCCAGCAGCAGGCGTTAGCTCCTCTAACTTAGGCACTCTCAAGCGTCGTGAGATGGCATTTCCAAATACTGGTTTCTATTCTTAATTTGTTCCTCAAGACATCCTCTACAACCGTTCGAAGTTTGTTGGTGTCATTTGCTACACTCAAACGGGCTGTTCAGTAAAGAACGATCGTAATTTTTTATGGTCATAACTTCTCGCCCTAAGGTCTAAATTTATGATATTCTGTTACCGTAATGTGCAGCAAATACAGCGTAGTAGTTTCATTGTTGGAACTCCTGGTTCCCGCCTGTGAGAGGCAGGCAAGGTCTGACATGTTCAGTATCGCCTACCGCTGCAATGGAGGTAACATGCGAGGAACAATATGCGGCTATGAAATTCTGCTTTCGTCTCAGCAAATCTTCAGCTGAGGTCTATACAATGTTACAGGTGGCCTATGGAGAGTCTGGTCTTCCCTACAGCACAGCTCGAAGGTTGTTTAAAATGTAAATCACTTTCAAAGGAAGGTGGACCCGGTGCTCCAGTTACTGCTCTTACGGAAAGAAAAACATCAACACTGCTGCTGTCATTGTGAGAGAGGACCGCCGCATTACCTTAAGATCACTTTGTGAAATACTGAACACGTTGGTGACACAAAAATTACACATGACACCTGTTTGTGCGCGATGGGTCCCAAGACTGTTGATTCCCGAACAAAAGGACATTCGCGTGCAGGTCTGCACACAGTTAAAATTGATGTTAGTGGAAGATCCGGATTTTCTTTCAAATGTAGTCACTGCTGATGAAACTTGGCTACATCATTTTGATCCTGAGAGCAAACAGCAAAGCTCAGTGTGGAAATATCATTCATCACCAACCCCCAAAAAAGCAAAAGTGGTTGCTTCTGCGGGGAAGGCTATGGTCCTCTCATTCTTTGATATTCATGGAATGGTTTATCAGAATGTTGTACCTGCACACAAATCAGTAACTGGACAACACTACAGGGATGTCCTGAAAACATTGCAAGTCCATATCAGGCGCAAAAGACCACACTTCCGTGAAGCAGGCTGGATGCTGCACCACGATAATGCGCGGCCGCATTTTGCCAATGTTGTTGCTGAATATCTTGCAAAAATCAAGGTGAAGTGCATCCATCACCCTCCCTATATTCCGGATTTAGCTCCATGTGACTTTTTTATATTCCCTAACATGTAGAGAAGCCTTTGTGGGAGGCATTATCAACGATCAAAAGCATTGGTGAAGGCTGCGGAGGCGATTTTGAAGGACCTCTAAAAAAATTGTTTCCAGCATGTACTTGACGACTGGCAGAAACGCTGGGACAAGTGCATCACATTCAGGGGAGACTTCTTTGAGAAGGACCACCAAAATTATAACGATGAGTAAACTATGTTGTCAAAAAAATTATTCTGATCATTTTGTATTGAACAGCCCTCGTAGTTTGTATAATTAATTATTTTTAACCCCAAGGTATCAATGCATTACAACAAACTGCAGCCAAGGGTTGGAAAATGTATTTTTAGGTATCAGCAACATGAAAATTTCTGTTCTGTCCCTCGAGAAATTAGGTCGCAGGATTACTCGTTTCGGATCCCGCATCTTACGGACGAGCGAACATAAATCTGCTCGTCGGTCTCTTCCCTCCCCCACCCCCGTCCCTCGACCGGGTATCTTTTGCGCCATTTCCTCTCTGCCTCTTCCTTAAATTGTAACGCGCGTTTAATTCGTCTCGGTTCCCGCTCCACTTTTGCCAGATTACAGAGTTTCCAGAACTTAACGACTGTTTCATTCGGCACAGAGATTCCTTTTTTTCCCGCGCTCGGAGTGCTCTAGCCCCCTGCGCTGCGGACGGCCATGAATTTAAGGGAAGTGTGGACGTGATTCATAGAGGCCAGGCCGAGGCAAGCTTCCTGCCAGGGCTGAATCGCACCAGGCCGCTGCCCCTCAGCTACCAGGCACAGAACTCTGAACGAAGCACGTGTGCTGTTGTCAGCAATACAGTGTGCTTCCAGAACATTGCAGCCTGAATTTCGTAATGGAGAGAAATCTTAAGATGTAGAAGTAACTACAGGTGTACCAAAATAGAGTGTTATAGGTTCATAACTTTCCACAATTTATACAGGGTGTGTTGGGACTGTTGCGTCAAACTTCGTGGGGGTGCAGAGGGTGTCTTCAGCACCAAATCAAGGACAGCAACACATGTCCGGGAACGTCATCCAAGGGCACTGCACGAGTGTCGAATTTATAGGCGCAAGCGCCTGCCACTAGGCTACCCCGTGACTCTGAACGCTGATGCACGATAGGCAGAATGCCTCGCAATATTGTTTGTTATTCAGTGATCACGACTGACTGCCAGGATAGCCAGTGGAGAAGATGGAGCTAGCTGCTGGGTAGGAAGGCCTTATCTCATATGAATGCAATGTTCTATTGCCTCTGTGGATGACGGTTTTGGACACGGGTTTCTATCTGCAGTTTATTTTTCTCCTGGAACCCTCTAAAATCTCCATTGTTTTTCCGTATTCAGGAAAAAAATAAACAGTAGGTGGAAACCTATGTCCACATCTGTCATCCACCAGGACAACGGAGCATCGTATTCATAGGAGACAGCCGCGCGGGATTAGCCGAGCGGTCTTGGGCGCTGCAGTCATGGACTGTGCGGCTGGTCCCGGCGGAGGTTCGAGTCCTCCCTAGGGCATGAGTGTGTGTGTTTGTCCTTATGATAATTTAGGTTTAGTAGTGTGTATGCTTGGGGACTGACGACTTTAGCACACATTTGACCATTTTCATAGGAGACAGGAGCTTTCTATGGAGCAGCTACCTGCAGCTTCTCACTAGCTAGCAAACAATATTGCGAGACGTCCCGCCTATAGTCCGTCAGCGTACAAAGTCCGTTTGCTGCCGAAGGGGCGATTACTGGCAGAAATTGGCGCCTATAACTTCGACGCTGTGTAGCGTCGTTGGATGACGTTTCCGAACACAGGCTCCTATCCTCAATTTGCTCCTCAAGACACCTTCTCACCTTCTACAACCCCTCAAAGTTTTTTTTGTGTGTGTGTGTGTGTGTGTGTGTGTGAATTTCTAAAGGACCAAACTGCTGAGGTCATGGGTCCCTAGACTTACGCACTACTTAAACTAACTTATGCTAAGAACAACACACACACACCCAAGGCAGGGAGGACTTCAACCTCCGGCGGGCAGTGCCGCGCAATCCGCACATGGCGCCTCAAACCGCGTGGCCACTCCGCGCGGCCCTCGAAGTTTGCCGCAGCATTTCTAGATCGTCCTATATAAATTACCTAGTTATCAACGTTGGAAGTTCCATAAGGCTTTTCGTGGATGATACAGAGAAATCACAAGACTAGAAGATGGACGCTTTATTCAAAAGTTGGCAGTTGAACCGCAACATAAACAAATGCAACATGTTATACATTATTGTATGGTTATACGATTGTAGATCAATCACTGGAAGCAGTAACGTACATAAAATATACACGAGCATATATGCGGAGCGATTTAAAGCGGAAAGACCACAAAAACATAATCGTAGGTAAGGGAGATGTCAAACCGAGACTCATTGGAAGATTCCTGAGGAAGTTGACTCAACCTACAAAGGATGTAACCTGTAAAACCCTAGTTCGACTAGTATTTGAATATTGCTCGCCGTACCCAATATGATTGACTGAGGAAAGAGAAGAGAGCCAAAGAAGAGCGAAAGCGTCACTGCTTAGCCAATTCCAGTGATAGACGCTGTAAGAGAGGCAGTTGGCGTCACGGTGTGGTTTGTTGTTAAAATACCGAGAGAGCGCACGTTTCTAGAAATGTCACCCAATGTATTGGGTTCTCTTATGTATATCTAGCGAAAACCTCAACTCAGATAGAATTACAGAGATTCCTATTCACATGGGGGCTGGCCAACAATCCTTCTTCCCGCAAACCATTAGCATCTGGACCAGGAAACGGGGAAAGCGACACTGGTGCACAAGTACCATATACACACATCGAAAAAAGTTTTGCATCACCTCGGTTCCGAGAGTTCCAGAACCTGTACAGAAAATTGGAATAGAGATCAACATAAACATCATTTCCACCCTTTTTATTGTTGACGAAAACCAGACATTGCATGATGTACCACCACACAGCGAGACCTTCAGAGGTGGTGATCCCTATTGATGTACACACTCGTACCTCTAATACCCAGTAGCACGTCCTCTTGCATTGATGCATGTCTGTATTCGTCGTGGCATACTGTCCACAAATTCATCAAGGCACTGTTGATCCAGATTGTCCCATTCCTTAACGGCGATTCGGCGTAGATCTTTCAGAGTGGATGGTGGGTCATGTCGTCCATAAACAGCCCTTTTCAATCTATCCCAGGCATGATCGGTAGGGTTCATGTCTGGAGAACATGCTGTGCTGGCCGCTCTAGACGAGCGATGTCGTTATCCTGAAGGAAGTCATTCACAAGATGTGTACGATGGGGGCGCGAATTGTCGTCCATGAAGACGAATGCCTCGCCAATATGCTGCCGACATGGTTGCACTATCGGTCGGAGGATGGCATTCACGTATTGTACAGCCGTTACGGCTCCTTCCATGACCACCAGCGGCGTACGCTGGCCCCACATAATGCCACCCCAAAACAGCAGGAAACTTCCACCTTGCTGCACTCGCTGGACACAGTGTCTAAGGCGTTCTGCCTGACCGGGTTGCCTCCAAAGACGTGTCCGACGATTGTCTGGTTGAAGGCATATGCGACACACATCTGTGAAGGAACGCGATGCCAATCCTGAGCGGTCCATTCGGCATGTTGTTGGACCCATCTGTACCGTGCACCAAAGATGGACCTCACCATGGACGTCGGGAGTGAAGTTGCGCACCATGCAGCCTATTGCGCACAGTTTTCGTCGTAACACGACGTCCTGTGGCTGCACGAAAAGCGTATTCAACATGATGGCTTTGCTGCCAGGGTTCCTCCGAGCCATAATCCGTAGGTAGCGGTCATCCACTGCAGTAGTAGCCTTTGGGCGGCTTGAGCGAGGCATGTCATCGACAGTTCTTGTCTCTCTGTATCTCCTCCATGTCCGAACAACATCGCTTTGGTTCACTCCGAGACGCCTGGACATTTCCCTTTTTAAGAGTCCTTCTGGCAGAAAGTAACAATGCGGACGCGATCGAACCGCGCGATTGACCGTCTAGGCATGGTTGAACTACAGACAAGAGCCGTGTACCTCCTTCGTGGTGGAATGTTTGGAAATTATTTGCTGTCAGACCCACTCCGTCTAATAGGCGCTGCTCATGCTTGGTTGTTTACATCTTTGGGCGGGTTTAGTGACATCATTGAACTGTCAAAGGGACTGTGTCTGTGATACAATATTGACAGTCAACGTCTATTTTCAGGTGTTCTGGGAACCGGGATGATGCAAATCTTTTGTTGATATGCGTAACAAACACCATAGGGTGATTTGTAGAACGCAGATGTAAATATAGAAATTTATTTCACGTATGGTATACAGGCCTACCTGTTCACTTTATCTTCAACCATACCAATAATGTAAACAAACGCCCGTGGACCAGTCTCAACATTTGGTTGTCGGCGCAGAGGACCTACACCAGATATTCTGAGGCCACTGGAAACAGGCCCTACTTACATATCAGTTATTCCGTTGGTATTCTAGCTCTAGGCACTCTGTTTTTACCGCTCACCGTGTCAGATTTTTAACGCGGACAGGTAGTGCTTCAGGTCTTATTGGACAGTCAGTTTTTCTGGCCAAGCAGTCGCGCTGATGTGGTCTTATCATTCATAGGCGCTCTGCAAATATGTGAAGTTGCTTCGTGTTTTATGGTAAAACACAAACGTGTAAAACTGTTTAATAACATGGAAAAACTGCTTGTTCTTAACATTTTCGAGATACTCGTAGAAAAAACTTCCGGTAAAACAGATTTCAGAGATATAATCGAGTTCACCGTGGTTTCTGTGTCGAGTGTGTAAGGTTTCGCGGAAAGAAAAACAGAAAAAGAAGTCTCGTCAGTACGCTTTACGTTACACACACCTCTCGCATACGAAATTCTCTAGTTTGCGCTGCTCATTCTCTCTGGCAACTTTCCCTTTCCTCTTGATCCCTTATTTAACGTCTTAACCGAGTTTTATCAGTATCGCATCTTACTTCGTTTTCCTTAGAAATTGTACTGCAGGAAATTAAAGCGGCACTGTTTACGAATCACATATTTAGGGCATGTGATGATTCATTGCTCGACCGTGGACACTCGTTATTGATGCAGCTGGTGCCCATCCCAGTGATTGGGGGGGGGGGGGGGGGGGGGGGGGAGGGCAGCGTAGTTGCAGGTTAAATGCGCCAGACTGAAGAACCTTGTATCATAACGGCCGACTCTTGATCGTTTCACGACAGTGGTACTCGGCAGACTGCTGTATGTGCTGTTTTAGTTTTCGAGGTGGAGAATGCTTCATGAATTATGTTTACTTACATGTCTTCCAGTTATCGAGTGCTTAAAATACTATAGTCCTTAGTTCACACTTTCGCAAACCACGTTTGGTATAGCGTGTGCTTCCAGTAAAGTTCGTACTATCATACAAAGAAGGACCAAAGGAGGGGGAAAGAAATCACCCTTTTCTTCTTTAAAGAATTCTGTGCAGGACGGCAGGAGCCGGCTTGTGTGGACATCCAGATCAAAATTGTCTACTGAAATAATAAAGCAATCAATTCCGAAAAGAACACCGGAGAGTTAATTAATGAAAAGGGGTGTACATTTTAGGAAGCAACCATTTGATGGAAAGGTGGTCGCTACGATCACAGTCCCGAGTATGGCGCGAGAGAATGGAAGAGGAGCGCGTTGGCTGGCCAGGCGCCGGCGAACAAGAGCGCGAATAGACCACTTTCCGTCCATGCCCACCCGCGTCTGGAGCACCACGTGGTCCTCTGTCGCTCCCCGTAACCCAGAGATTGTGAACGGAGTCCAGTCAAGGTGTCCTCGATCAGTGATACTTAGCTTGAGGACAACAACAGATCAGTGGGTGGGCTGTGAGCGGGCTGCGCAATGTCCCACATCGCAGCGAAGGATCGGAATATCACAGTAAAAACATTTTAAAAATTACCGCCCCTCTCCCGTCCATGCACAATTCGTTCCGGATTTCGCCTTAACCGATTTACAGAAATCTCGGAAAACCTTAATCTGGATGACCGGACGTGGATTTCAGCCAGCGGCCTCTGTAAACCCGCCACCTCGCTTAGTGGGCATTTTTCAAGCACGTCTTTCCGCTACGCGATGTCATTGCATCACGATACTCTAGTGTGAAATGGTCCTTCGAGCATGCATGTATGTCTGAAGGAACAGGCTCTGCAGAGACTACAGCCATTTCGGAATATATGAAATGCATTCGCGAGAGGTCGCCTTACCATTTGGCGTCTGAGCACGACTCACGGCCTGACCCAATGTTCCGTAACTACGTCAACTGCTCTCGATAAGCGGAAATTTCGTATTCAAGTCCCTGTGCCGGCCGAAGTGGCCGTGCGGTTAAAGGCGCTGCAGTCTGGAACCGCAAGACCGCTACGGTCGCAGGTTCGAATCCTGCCTCGGGCATGGATGTTTGTGATGTCCTTAGGTTAGTTAGGTTTAACTAGTTCTAAGTTATAGGGGACTAATGACCTCAGCAGTTGAGTCCCATAGTGCTCAGAGCCATTTGAACCAAGTCCCTGTCCAGCACAATTTTCATTGTCGTCATTCCATTACGCAGCTGATGGTTGTCAGTATTCGCAATTGCAATACGAGGGTAAGTCAATTATTACATCTACATCTACATCCATACTCCGCAAGCCACCTGATGGTGTGTGGCGGAGGGTACTTTGAGTACCTCTATCGGTTCTCCCTTATATTCCAGTCTCGTATTGTTCGTGGAAAGAAAGATTTTCGGTATGCCTCTGTGTGGGCTCTAATCTCTCTGATTTTATCCTCATGGTCTCTTCGTGAGATATACGTCGGAGGAAGGAATATACTGCTTGTCTCCTCGGTGAAGGTATGTTCTCGAAACTTCAACAAAAGCCCGTACCGAGCTACTGAGCGTCTCTCCTGCAGAGTCTTCCACTGGAGTTTATCTATCATCTCCGTAACGCTTTCGCGATTACTAAATGATCCTGTAACGAAGCGCGCTGCTCTCCGTTGGATCTTCTCTATCTCTTCTATCAACCCTCTCTGGTACGGATCCCACACCAGTGAGCAGTTTTCAAGCAGTGGGCAAACAAGTTTACTGTAACCTACTTCCTTTGTTTTCGGATTGCATTTCCTTAGAATTCTTCCAATGAATCTCATCTGCTTTACCGACGATCAACTTTATATGGTCATTCCATTTCAAATCACTCCTAATGCCTACTCCCAGATAATTTATGGAATTAACTGCTTCCAGTTGCTGACCTGCTTCATTGTAGCTTAATGATAAAGGATCTTTCTTTCTATGTTTTCGCAGCACATTACACTTGTCTACATTGAGATTCAATTGCCATTCCCTGCACCATGCGTAAATTCGTCGCAGATCCTCCTGCATTTCAGTACTATTTTCCATTGTTAAAACCTCTCGATATCCGCAAAGTAGTTATAAAATTTTATTGTAATCAAATAGGAAACTTACAAGAACATCATTTTTCGACATAGTCTCCTTGCGTTTCAACGCACTTGGTCCATCGTTGTACAAGCTTCCTGATGCCCTCATAAAAGAAGGTTCTCGGTTGAGCTGTGAGTCAGGAATGCACCGCTTTTTTCACTGCTTCATCTGAGGCAAATCGACGGCCCTTAATGCCTGTTTGAGCTGACTAAACAAGTTATAGAAGGGGCAAGATCGGGTCTATATGGAGGATGAGCCAGTACTTCAAATTCGAGTTTCTGGAGCGTTTCAGCAGCTTGGGCAGACGTATGCAACAACACAACACCTTTTGACAGCAGTCCTCGGTGTTTGCTTCGAATTGCAGGCTTTAGCCTGGCAGTAAGCATCTCACTGTAACTTACACTGTTTATTGTTGTGCCCTTTTCCCAGTGTTCCAGTACTGGACCTTGTGCGTTCCAAAAAACCGTATGCATCGGTTTTCCTGCGGACGGTTGGGTCTTGAACTTTTTCTTGCACGGCGAATTTGGATGTTTCCATTCCATACACTGCCGTTTACTCTCCAGCTCGTAATAATGGATCCAAGTTTCGTAACCAGTAATGATCCTGTCGAAGAAGTTGTCCCCTTCGTTACCATAGAGATGCAAATGTGTTTTTGCAGATGTCCAAGCGCGTTTGTTTATACGACTGTGTAAGTTGTTTTGAGACCAACTTTACACAAACTTTATGAAACCCAAGTCTGTAGTGGATGATTTCGTAGGCAGAACCGTGATTAATTTGCAGACGATGTGCGACTTCGTCAATAGTTAATCGTTTGTCTATGAGAATCATTTCACGTGAACACTCAATGGTTTCTTCTTTTTTGGCGGTAAATGGTCGTCCGGCTCCTTCATCGTGCGTAACACTTGTGCGACCATTTAGGAATTTTTCAATCCATTCGTAGACACTCATTTGTGGCAAAACACTGTTCCCGTACTGTACCGAAAGTCTTCGATGAATTTCGGCCCGCGACACGCCTTCCGACCCAAAAAAACGGATCACTGAACGTTGCTCTTCTGTGGTGCAAATAGCGGAGCAGCCATGATTAACAGCACGGCGGCGATGACGAAACTAATCTAGCAGTTTGAAAATTGCGAAGATATAACAACAAATAAACAAAGCATGCATCATCAACGTAAAACGACAGTACTACCAAAATAAATAAAAAATATAAATAAATTGCGGATAATAATTGACTTACCCTCGTACATTTCACGTAATTGCACTACTGTCGTCAAACTCGCATAAAGATTTGATTATAACATTTCAGACGTTTGCTCCAAGATATACAGATATCAGCCCTTATCAAGGAATTTGATCTACTTGAAGTGGAAAATTTGAAAACTATGACGGAAAACAAAAACCTCGGGAAGAGGGTAAAAATTTATGTGAATGAAGGGACGGGGACTTGAATCGCGTACTCTCGAGTACGAGTCCAATGTCTTACCACTGTGCCACTTCGCCCGGTCCAGAGAAACGAGGATAAAAAGAAGTTGATAGCTGCAACTGTTTCACATTAATAGATAACCTTCTTTCTGTTGCTTCCACTCGTTAACATCACTTGTACGTGTCACACATGGCTTATTTCTATGCGTCTTCCCTACACCATAAAAAGTGGTGATAAGCATATGAATATTAAACACACACAGCAGCAGTCGGAAGATAGGCATAAGTGCTGTATACCGATAAGAGAAATATAACAGGAGCTTTTCAGAAACATTCTAGGATGGGTAAGGCTTCCCATATCAATCGATATTTAAATGTGTTTACCAGTGTGTATTATTGTGTATTATTCGGTAAAATTCGCATTACTTCTTAACTTCACTTCTTAGAAGCTATAATTGCGTAATTATTAAAATAGCACCTAACCTGAATGTTACTTCACTGGTTCACTAAACGTTACATCACTGATCCATTAATTCCTGTGAACTGTCAGAGAAGTAAAATTTTTCCATTCAAAGGCCGCATGATTCTGTACGCGGGACCGCTTTCTAAAGTTTTTATCCATATAAATGTTTCCACTGCTTCGTATCTACGCAAATAATCACCTTCTCAGAATTTTGTAACCCTTCGAATGACCTAAAACCAAAGTTTAGTATTACACTTTGTGAAAACGACCAACGATACAGCACGTAATCACACATACGGCTTTTGGATTTGTTAAAAAAAATGGCTCTGAGCATTATGGGAGTTAACATCTGTGGTCATCAGTCCCCTAGAACTTAGAACTACTTAAACCTAACTAACCTAAGGACCTGACACACATCCATGCCCGAGGCAGGATTCGAACCTGCGACCGTAGAGGTCGCGCGGCTCCAGACTGTAGCGCCTAGAACCGCTTGGCCACCGCGGCCGGCTGGCATTTGTTATTTGTAGTAATGGCCCAACTTTAGACTGAACTAACGTTTACGAAACCATGGAACCTCGTGTTTTCATCTATCATTTAACTGTTTCTCTGTCGATATTCGGTTTCACCTTCAATAAATCTGTCTACGATCCTGTGAGGAACACGCCAACGAAATTCCTTGTTCCTGTGATGATAAGCGCAAAAAGATTTTAGGACTTCCACACAAACTTCTCAAGCGCTCGTTTCGTTCTGCCAAGATAGTTTTTCTTTTTCTTTTGTACCTGCCATTCTTTTACAAAGCAACGACTTCTCTAGGTATTTTATAAGAAAAGGAGCAAACGTTTGCTTGTAGCTCTCACTTTCTGTGCACAAATAAATAACACGGCAAACGCGTATTTATTGCTTCACTAAGAGTTTTTGTACAGAGATTTACCTCGACAGTCTTCTTGCGCCTTTGCCTGTCCGATCCAACATAGCGGATCTTTATTCTGTAACGTAATTCGGTTTACCATTAACTAGGTATAGGGTATGGCATTATAACGCTGGTGGTGGGCAATACGACGCTGAGTTTGCACACTACAAATTGTTTATTCTCATTTACTGCTGGCGCGTTTGGAACTTGCAGTGTTTCACTGCACAGATAATTGAAAGTGAACGACATATTTTTCTTATAAATTGGGCTCTGTGAGGCTATTTCCATAACAGTATCATTCATACGGGCCAATCTTCGATATTTCGTTTATGAGTGTATTGAAATTCGTATTGTGCATTCGTGCTTCCTGGCTTTTATTGGAAAGTAATTACATTATGTGAATTTTGTTTTATTTTTCTACTTTCGTACGTCGTTTTGTTCGTTCAAAGGGTGCATTTAAATTTCTTTTTAGTGTAATGGCTCTTGTCATCTGATTTTCCCTGTAACTCTTCTTGAATTCATTATACTGCGTCTTCTGTTCTCCCAGTAACATCAGCCAGTTTTCGTTTTAAATTTGTCAGAGAAAAGATTTTTAGTTATAGCAATTCAAATACTACATGACCTGGAAAGATTTCTTTTGCGTAATTACTGTTTAGATAACGTTTTGCTTTGGATCCAGTCGGAGACAGTATCTGTAAACGCGCTTTTCGCATAATTTCTGGCCGTTTTTCTCTCATTTACGATTTCGTTTGATAATTCACTTACACGGTGTCTGACTATTATTGATGCTGTACGTTTCATATTCTTTTCGTGATTAATTTGAGAAAATAATATTTGAGAGTGAAAGTGGCATAGTGCATGAGGAGGAAGGAAGTTACAACAGTTTGCGTGACGTTTCTACCAGGGATAATATATTCAGAAACTGTGTAGGATTTAATTATTTTTGAAACTGTCAGGCTGTTACTAAGGGTAAGTAACGTTTTTGCTCTGCTGATTCACATGTTGTGGTATCCGTGTTGCATAAAATGAATGCTGAGTAATTTACTAAAAGCTAGAGCGCTACAAACAAACGTTTGGTCGCATTATTTTATTTCTTCGCACTGGAAGTGAAAGCTTTGGAAGAGAGCCAGACAGGTAAATACGTTATTTTGTGTTCGTTACAGGAAAATGTGTGCTCTCTTAAAATTACGCGCTGAGCTGTTTTTCACGCCGGCTTTCATTTGCGCAAGTGGACAGCGTCAGACACACAACCGGCTGGAGTTTTTTACTCTTTCAGTTTTGTGGAAGGTATGATGACGCTACGTTCCTATTTACGACCGTTTTACTCCGTTTGTACACCGACGGCCTGAATCAAGTAATGACAGATACAAGATATGGGCACAGATACCATGGAGTGGGTGATAGTGTTTAAGGTCTCCTTCAAAAGGGCAGTTTCTCACGTTCCGTGCTAACCTCAATTGATTTCACAAGAAATTATTTCTTAACAACACAGCGAAGCTTATTGATTCTTGAATACTGTGTTCTGATAAATGTTTTTGAAATAAAGGTGGTATAAGTTGATGTATATGTGGATGGAGATGTTAAATTGAAATTTATTGTGTTTCGTAATAAAGTATTGTTAATGTTTGAAAATATCTTTCTTAAAAACCATCCTTAAATTCTGCTAAAGAAAGGAACTGGTAAACCGTTACTTAATGGATTCTTGCATTTTGAAAAATTACTGCAATATTTTATAAAAGTTATTGATAAGTTCAGAGATGTGACCATTTTAGCAACAATTAGTAATGACAACAGCACAATGAATATCATACGGAATACCGTGAACATCAGGTTAACTGGCCAGTGCACATGATACTGTCACAGTTAAACTTATGACTACACTGTGGCTGATAATTCACATGCTGCAAATATTGTTAGTAAGTGCTAATTAAATGTACAAGCTAAAATTATGGTCTCGTAGTTCAGATGCTTGGGAATATAATTAAAATGTCGTTTCACAAAAATTTTTTCAATTTACAGTAATTTCACAAAAATTGTATCAATTTACAGTACACCAAAATCATTGACATAAATTTTATGAGAGGTTACAAAAAAAGGGACAGATATATCGGTAAGCCATTATTAAACTTCTATATGAGAAAGGTGACAGAAAAAATGTAAATAATTATCACATAATTTTCATACTGGCATTTTTTTTTAAATTAAGGGGCGCCGAAAATCTTGCCGGGAACACCTGCCCTCACGTTTTCATGCAGTGCAACATCGGCATACTGCCACATCAGAGTGCCCGACAAATTGGGATATTCGACTATCTAGCCAAACGGAGACCAACGATGGAGCCATTTTGAAGTCTGTCAGACGCTAATAACTGTGTGTCACACGAGTACACACCAAGGACCTTGGCGCATTGGTACCACCGGTTCCCGTTAGATCACCGAAGTTAAGTACTGTCGGGCTGGGCTAGCACTTGCATGGGTGACCATCCGGTCTGCCGAGCGCTGTTGGCAAGCAGGGTGAACCCAGCCCTTGTGAGGCAGACTGAGGAGCTACTTTGAGAAGTAGCGGCTCCGGTCTCGTAAACTGACAAAACGGCCGGGGGAGTGGTGTATTCACCACATACCCCTCCATATCTGCAACCAGTGACGCCTGTGGGCTGAGGATGACACGGCCGCCGATCGGTACCGTTGGGCCTTCGTGGCTTGTTTCGGGTGGAGTTTAGTTTGGATGACACGGGTGTCCCTCTCCGTGGTCATTCATCGTCTGACGCTGTTCACTCACTTTATATACTCTATCAGGCCTGATAAGTGCATTAAAGACAAGCAACGGTAAAGTATTCTGGTGATCGTTTTTTTTATTTTTTTTTTAATTTTTCTTTTTAAGGCTGTCTATATAAAGGGTGTTCCAGGAGGAATAGGAATGGTCAATATTCAGTGATATGACTAGAATGATCATTTGAAAAAAAAAAAAAGGTCAAGTAAACATTGGCTGTAAAACACTTACCTTAAGAGCAATTCTTGATTTTTGATACTGTGATACAAATCTCTTCTACCGCAAGCTCTTTGCTTTCCATATCTTGGGCGGTGGTAGGGGACCAGAAAAAGTCCAATTAACATGTGTTCCAAAATGCAGGTTTTAAAACTTATGAGTACTTGTTCATTAGAAGCATTGTCTTTAAGAGTAGCGAAGATGAACAACTGGTCATAGCTCTTAAGGTATCCATTTTAGAGCCCTTACGTATTAAACACTTTTTTATTGTTTTGGTCCATACTGTCACATCTCAAAATATGGATGCAAAGACCTTCAAGTAGAAGAGTTTTGTTTCCCAGTGTCGAAGATCAGGAAGACACGCGTTTTAGAGCCCATGTTTACTTGACTATACCGAGCGACGTGGCGCAGTGGGTAGATACTGGACTCTCATTCGGGAGTACGACGGTTCAATCCCCCGTCCGGCCATCCTGATATAGGTTTTCCGTGATTTCCCTAAATCACTCCAGGCAAATGCCGGGATGGTTCCTCTGAAAGGGCACGGCCGACTTCCTTCCCCATCCTTCCCTAATCCGATGAGACCGATGACCTCGCTGTCTGGTCTCCTTCCCCAAAACAACCCAACCCTTTACTTGACTTTTTTGTTTCGAATGGTCATTCCTGTCATAACTTTGCAAGCAACGAAAGCTAAATAAGTAAAATAAAAACAACGCGTAACTGAGAAAAGTCTATTTCTAAAACAATTAAAGCGCTTAGTTGGAAGTACACGCTATTTCCTGTCTCGTTTAAGAAAGAAAGTGAAGAAGTCATCCGATACAGTTGCAGAGTTAGCCACTGAATTCGGAAACAGTGGCGGCTAGGGAACTGGTAAATGGAAGTAATACTCTTAATTACAGCTATATCCCGTAAGAGCAGCTGTGTTTTAATTTCAGCGACCGGGCTTAGGAGTAAAAGGGAGACCGCTTTGCAAGAAGGCAGCGAAGGAGTGCTTTGACAATCGAGGCGTGAGCAGTCGAGTCGGCTTGTGTAGCTTCCTGCGGCGCGAGGGGGGGGGGGGGGGGGGGCGTATATTTGGTGTTTATTTTTCTAAGGAATCCTGCAGCGCTAAGCAGATTTGGGTCGCAGTGCGGCGCGCCAATTACAAGGACCGCCTGCAAAGGGGCCGGACGGCCATAAATCGGGGCGTAATCCGGCAGAAGGGCCGCGGCAGGCAGATTACACTATGATGGGCAGCCGGGCAAGTCATTCCGGGAAGTTGCGCGCTGCGCGAGGAATGAGAATCGCGTACTCCTCTCTGAATAAATTATTGCAGGTTCCGCGCTTCGCTCGCGGGCCCGCATGCCAAATTGCAGCCGCGCGCTGGACGGCGGGGCCAAGTCCGGCCCGTTAATGAATCAGAGGAGCGCTACGGAAACGTTCCCTTCTGTCGGCAGCGAGAGTTTTTGTCGATTGCTGCACGACTTCAAGAGGAGTACTTGCTCTGCATTAAATGCGCTGTCCGTGTCATTGGCATGGTATTGCACAAGTCGACACATTTATGGGCATTACTTTACAGTGGACTATTTCCTGTCGCTGTGTAGCCCCTAAGAGCGGTATTACGCTGTCCAAGATCTGTAGCATGACTTCTATAAATGCTGCAACCAAGCTCCAACTTTTACAACAGATATGATATATACTCACTGAAAAAAATAAAGCAGCAGCACCAAAAGGGATTTGTCCGATATAAACGAGAATTGTAGGCGTATTTCTATATCTGAAAGATGATTTCTGTTCAATTTTCGCACCAGTCGCATATGAATGCAAGTCAGGTCTGCTTTAAATACACGATGTAACGGTCGTGAGCATAAGTTACCTTTGAGACTGAACGTGATGAGTCAACAAGGATAGGGACTGTATAGAGGACGTGGGCGAGTCGACATGTTGCCAAAATTGTTTCGATTACGCTACAGAAGTTTCTCTGGGAAGACGTTACACATTCTCCATTAATTCTCTGTATCTCCCCATGCAATTTCCACATTTTTGGAGTCCCGAACAAAGGCAGTGGCAGCCGTCGATTTGCTTGGAATGAAAAGGGACAGTCTGAAGTGCAACCGTGGTTCCGCAGGCAGCCGCAAACATTTTTCCATGAAAGCATTGACCATCTCGTCTCACGATGGGATAAATGTGTTAACAGTTATGGCGATTAGTTTTGAAGTAATAAACAGTTCCCTACTTTGCGTTTTTACCCCACTGCCCTTATATATTGCCCTTCTGAAGATATGAATAAGGTACATTAGAACCAAAATATTTGTGTTTCGAAAGTATTGGCACGCATACCGAAGTCCATTTAATTTGTGGTGCTCGATAATACATTCATTGGTTTGTTATTTTTAACGTCAACATATGAAAGAGGCGTATATCCTGCTGTGCACTGAAAAAGGCTCAAGAAGAAGAAGAATAAGAAATGTTTTTGTTGCGGTCCGCAGCGATTTTTAATAATGAAGAGTTAGTTGAAAATGTATGTATTTACTTTTGGAGAATGCATTAACAGTAGCAGAATTCATCTAGAACTACCGTTCCCGAGTCAAATGGTTCAAATGGCTCTGAGCACTATGGGACTTAACATCTGAGGTCATCAGTCCCCTACTTAAATCGAACTAACCTAAAGATATCACACACATCCATGCCCGAGGCAGAATTCGAACCTGCGACCGTAGCGGTCACGCTGTTCCAGACTGAAGTGCCTAGAACCGCTCGGCCAACTTAGCCGGCGTTCCCGAGTGAAAAAAACAACGTAGTTTCTATTTGGATGAAGTAAATTATTACCTACATATCGTACAGGTTAATGTAACACGCTGTTTGTTGTGCGAATTTAGGCTTTCTCGGCCGTACACTGCTGATGAAAAGCTCTCTGGTTTTAGCCTGGTGGCAGCCTTGAGATACCACGACGGTTCGACGTCTTGCGACAAGTATGACACTCTTCAAAAAATGTTGAAATGTGTGTGAAATCTTATGGGACTTAACTGCTAAGGTCATCAGTCCCTAAGCTTACACACTACTTAACTTAAACCTTCCTAAGGACAAACACACACACCCATGCCCGAGGGAGGACTCGAACCTCCCCCGGGATCAGCCCACAGTCCACGACCGCAGCGCCTTGGACCGCTCGGCTAATCCCGTGCGGCGACGCTCTTGGAAACGTCAACAACACTGCCTCCCAGATGGAAACCCGAGAGGTTTTCATTGGACCTTTCGCTGATTAACAGGCCATGGGAACCATTCGTGAGCTGAAAATACGTTCTGGATACGTGTAGCATATCAAAAAGTACAGTATTTAAAATGTAGCAAATGTCTCGCCCTGTGTATGTAGGGTTCGAGGAAACGCCACACAGATACCGAGGCCGGTTCTTTGAAACTTTGTCGGTCCCTGTTGAACAGGAGCAACTCTGAGGTTCGGATCGAAATGGTGCGAAAAGTACGCTTCCGGAAAATCTGCTCCGTGACCATCGCTGGCTCGTATTGGCCTGGAGGCGGCACCGAACTTCTGCCACGTGGTGGGTGGACGTGTAAACCCGCAACTAGCACGTGCCTACTAGACCCAACGAGTTGTGGCTGGGGAGGCAGCTGACAGGGGGAACTCTGCGGCGGCCAGACGCCAGACTACCGACGGCGGACCAGCATGTTTGCAGAGCGGCTTACCTCCAAGTGCTGGCCGGATTTGCGAGAGTCGACGCGTTCAGCGCAACCTAAGCCACGCGCGTAAACATTTGTGTTGTATAATGTCAGACGCTGTTCGCCGGCACCTTTTTCCTGTTATCTGGCTGCGAACGCGCCCTCAGCGCCAGGGAATTATGCGGGGCCACACTTTGAAGTACCATAAAAAAGGAAACATCCAACAATTTTTCATTTTTTTTTAAAGAACGATTGTATTTCCTTTCTTCCAGTTAATCTTGACGTTTCTGAAATGGCTGCCCATATCAAGAATCGCTAAAGCCCTGCATCAGACGCGTATTAAGGGCTTCTTATGGGGTAATGACCCGCCGCCCAATTTACAACTTTGACAGCTAACTTATGGAGAATAATGTAGTACAAAGACTAAAAGGTTAACGAACGTGCAACAAATTGTAGAAATGACGAGCTGTGTTTAACACACAATACTTGTCACTTGCGTGGATGAGGCCCACATGAAAGGGGTTGCTGTCTGACCTGTAGCATTCTACCATGGAAAAGGTGCATACTCGCAGGGTGACAGTGCCTGCAGCCAATAACAAATCCGACACGGTTGATTAAGGGAAGAAAAAAGGGAAGTAAACCCCTATGCGAAAGAAAGGAAGCGGCTGAAGGAAACAGCAACCCCCTCAGTCAAAAACTTCTACAATCACAGTCTGCAGAGTCGTTTCACAACTGTTATACTCAGTGAACTGCTGAAAGTGATTTGTGCATACTCAGATTTTATGCTGTGTACGTTATGACACTGTGAAAGTTTCGAGAGATTCTTTGCTTTTATACTTCTTAAATTAAGTGAATAACACATGTTCTCGATTTTTTTAGAAAAATACTTATCAGTGCTACTACTTCTGTCGAACTCCAATTCCTTGGACACTATGCTAAAGCGAGGTACTAAACACTGATGTAAACACATTATTATGTTATAATTTTACTAGCTGACCCGGCGAACTTCGTACCGCCTAACAGTCAATGAATGTCGTGTTACCTTTTAGCTGAACTAATTTAGGCTTTGATGAACGTAATACAATGATACAAAATAATATTAATATAGATAGAAATATAAAAGTATTTTATTTTGATGAATGATGATGAATACATACAGAATGAGAATAAAAATTAAAAAAATAATAATAATTAAGTATTTCAAACACATGTCAGAAAAAAATCATTGAAAACTATGTTGTACAGGTTGGGATACACTCTGATTAATTCATTAATCGGATTTTCATTCAAGCGCCTTGTGGTAAACGACATTCTTTGTTTTTTGGTCAGGCGCAAGAACAAATAATGCGGATGGTTTGCCGACACGTGAGCATGCCACGTACAATTGACCATGAGAAAACACGCATTTTCTAGATTGAGGCCACAAATAGTCAAGGATTGGCCCTGTGATTTGTTGATCGTCATGGCGAAGGCAAGACGAATCGGGAATTGAATTCGTTTAAACTCAAAGGGCATATCTGTTGGGATCATCGGAATCCTTGGAATAAGAACTTCCTCATCTTTAAATTTTCCTTTAAGTATCGACGCGTGAATCACATTGCTCATCAGTTTTCTTATCACCAAACGCGTTCCATTGCACAGTTTTGGTTGGTTTAAATTTCTAAGCATGATGACTACCGAGCCAACCTTCAGTTGTAAATTGTGCGGTGGTAAACCAGGCACATCCAAGGAGTTCAAATATTCAGTTGGATAATTAGTGGCTTCTTCTTCGTTTGTTACACAGTCGATAGATTTGAATGAATACAGAGTACCTACGATTTGATTTTGAATTATAACATTGAGGTCATCTACATCTTTATTTTTAGCCGCCAAAATTGCTCGCTCACTTAACCATTTAGTATATTTGTGGTTAGCAATGATATCCGGAAATACTTTGTTGATAAGCTCGTCTTTTGATGAGACGAAATTGCAAAAATTTGGAGGAAATGAAATCAAACCGCTCGATTCGTCAACAGGAACACGGCCATTACCGATAGTCAGCAATTGCTTCGAGAAATCATCAGCAGATAGATCGTTCAACAATGCAACTCTCATATTTACAGACAGTTGAAGTTTGTTTACATTCGCCACAGATTTGATGCTTTGAGGCAAGCGTTTATTTCGTCGGCAGCAGTAGATCTTGGAATTACTGGTAGTGTTTGTCGGAAATCGCCAGGTAATAAAATCATTGAACCACCAAAACATCTCGAGTCATTGCGCACATCTTTTAATGTTCGGTCTAGTGCTTCCAATGCGCGTTTGTGCGCCATTGTGCATTCGTCCCATATGATGATTTTTGATGCTACTAAAACTTTGGCCATTGCGGAGTGTTTCGAAATGTTACATGTCGGTTGTTCAGTAGTTTGAAGGTTTAATGGCAATTTTAACGCTGAGTGAGCCGTACGGCATCCGTCTAACAATGTGGGCGCTATTCCAGAAGAAGCAATTGCTACCGCAATTTCGGATCTCGCACGTACAGTGGCCAAAATCAATGACATGAGGAATGTCTTCCCAGTTCCACCGGGGGCATCCAAAAAAAATAAGCCACCATTTTCATCATCAATTGCATTAATCAGTGTATCATAGACTTCCTTCTGCTTAGGATTCAACAGTGGTACATTCGTTTGAACTGATTGGATTAGTTCATGTGGATCATATTCACGTTCACGTTCCAATTCTCTATTAAATGCGTCATTCATTCCGCGATCTGGCGCTGGCATTCCTAACCTAACTAACAAACTGCCGCACATGAGGTAACACATATCTTCGATCAAGAGCAAAGCCTGGTTATGCATCTCCTCATTCGCCTCAAGATCGGGATTTCTTGAGCTGACACGAATTCGATATAAAATGTCTTCTGACATGTTATCTTTGTATTTGTTCCACAGGTCACGTGGGTTCGATGGGAAGCATGTCGAAATGATGATAGCAAATAATGTGCGTATCTGACTTGGAGATGCAGAAATAATTGCTTCAGCGATTGTCGTGTCCCAATGAGTATCGTTTTCAAGCAAATTCAGCTCTTGACATGCTGCACGAAATGTGGGGCACACTATACCATTAACAGTTCGTAGTGATTCAAATGATGTTGGCCCTCGAACATGTACCAGCAACAACCGCAAATAGAAACATTCATCATTCTTCGGATGAACTGTGTAAATACGACCAAGAGCATCAGCAGAACGCATATCTGGATGACCAGGAACTGCATCGCCTTGCTTCCGACGTTGAAATTTCTTCGATGTAGCGTTCCAAGTGTAATAACGTGGCATTTACGAGTAAAGCAACGTTCGTGCGAACGGATCGTTTTGACAAATCGCAAAGAAACTGGTCAGTGTTGTCGCTGGAGGTGTTTCGGCACGTTGAGCAGCATTCGACGCTGTGAAATATACTCTCTGACCGTTCTCTAGATGCACCCCCAAAAGTATAACAGTGGGATAACGTTCGTGAATAGGGAATGAGAATATACGCCAAATTGCTTCATTGCAGTTCACATATCTACCAACTTGATAGCGCGTGATTTCATCGTTGATATTGGATGTTTGGATACCAAAAACCGCCATGTCACTCCCTTTCGGGACATATCTGCAAATGTACACTCCTGGAAATTGAAATAAGAACACCGTGAATTCATTGTCCCAGGAAGGGGAAACTTTATTGACACATTCCTGGGGTCAGATACATCACATGATCACACTGACAGAACCACAGGCACATAGACACAGGCAACAGAGCATGCACAATGTCGGCACTAGTACAGTGTATATCCACCTTTCGCAGCAATGCAGGCTGCTATTCTCCCATGGAGACGATCGTAGAGATGCTGGATGTAGTCCTGCGGAACGGCTTGCCATGCCATTTCCACCTGGCGCCTCAGTTGGACCAGCGTTCGTGCTGGACGTGCAGACCGCGTGAGACGACGCTTCATCCAGTCCCAAACATGCTCAATGGGGGACAGATCCGGAGATCTTGCTGGCCAGGGTGGTTGACTTACACCTTCTAGAGCACGTTGGGTGGCACGGGATACATGCGGACGTGCATTGTCCTGTTGGAACAGCAAGTTCCCTTGCCGGTCTAGGAATGGTAGAACGATGGGTTCGATGACGGTTTGGATGTACCGTGCACTATTCAGTGTCCCCTCGACGATCACCAGTGGTGTACGGCCAGTGTAGGAGATCGCTCCCCACACCATGATGCCGGGTGTTGGCCCTGTGTGCCTCGGTCGTATGCAGTCCTGATTGTGGCGCTCACCTGCACGGCGCCAAACACGCATACGACCATCATTGGCACCAAGGCAGAAGCGACTCTCATCGCTGAAGACGACACGTCTCCATTCGTCCCTCCATTCACGCCTGTCGCGACACCACTGGAGGCGGGCTGCACGATGTTGGGGCGTGAGCGGAAGACGGCCTAACGGTGTGCGGGACCGTAGCCCAGCTTCATGGAGACGGTTGCGAATGGTCCTCGCCGATACCCCAGGAGCAACAGTGTCCCTAATTTGCTGGGAAGTGGCGGTGCGGTCCCCTACGGCACTGCGTAGGATCCTACGGTCTTGGCGTGCATCCGTGCATCGCTGCGGTCCGGTCCCAGGTCGACGGGCACGTGCACCTTCCGCCGACCACTGGCGACAACATCGATGTACTGTAGAGACCTCACGCCCCACGTGTTGAGCAATTCGGCGGTACGTCCACCCGGCCTCCCGCATGCCCACCATACGCCCTCGCTCAAAGTCCGTCAACTGCACATACGGTTCAAGTCCACGCTGTCGCGGCATGCTACCAGTGTTAAAGGCTGCGATGGAGCTCCGTATGCCACGGCAAACTGGCTGACTCTGACGGCGGCGGTGCACAAATGCTGCGCAGCTAGCGCCATTCGACGGCCAACACCGCGGTTCCTGGTGTGTCCGCTGTGCCGTGCGTGTGATCATTGCTTGTACAGCCCTCTCGCAGTGTCCGGAGCAAGTATGGTGGGTCTGACACACCGGTGTCAATGTGTTCTTTTTTCCATTTCCAGGAGTGTATTTAATAGATTTGACCGAATTGCAATACTCAACATTACAATGTGCCTTGAATGTTTCGGAAAGGAGGGGCGAATATGGAACAATCCAACTGTTGTCAACTATGAAATCGTTTCCTTTCACTTTAGTTGTGATAGTTCTACCATTATCATCGGGCGATCGACGCCGATACATTGGATAACCATCGTTGCATGTAATGGTCTCTGCCGTGAATTTGGCGGATACCGTTTGGAACACTTGCCGTCGACCATGCACGGTGATTGGCGGTTGATAGTGCCACATGGTCCATGAATCATATTCGTGATTACAACATCATGTAGGTCTGGATCGGTTTCATGAGCAGGAATCTCCGCACATATGATGTCATCTATTTGATCTGGCCGAATTCTGTCTACTAACCAAATTAGAATGTGAGCATGCGGTAGGCCTCGTTTTTGCCATTCGACTGAATACATCCAGCATCGAGTAATCCCAAAGACGTGTTGCTTAACAATGTAATTTATTAGTGACCGAATTTTTTGCTTGAAAACCCGTACGGTGATGTCGTGTCGATCACTTGATGTTTGTCCGGGAAGCAGCAATTGAATAATTTCCATCCATTTCGGATTACATGTAAATGTAATGAATAGATCTGGCCGACCATAATGACGAACATATGTCATTGCATCTTGCGCATATTCATGCCTATGACGTGGGCTACCTGTGTATGTCGCTGGTAAAATAGTCAATCGACCAACATTTTCTGAATCTCCTTCTGTGCTTATTGCATCGCGTAAATGAATATACTCTTCCGAACGCAATTTAGCTTGATTCAACCGGATGAAAGTCAGGCGCTCCGTTTCGATTTTAACGTACATGTCAACGCAGTATTGTTGAAGCAGTCGACGAAATCGCAACAAATAATTGTCAGAATTTTCACGAATCATCAAACGATATGCGTAATAATTCATCGAACTAACCTTCTTGGTAGTTTCCTCACCTGAAACAAATACAGTAAAAATTGTATTTTAGAACCCCTCATAGGTTAACGACTCTTACAGCTACTCTCTACTAAATTAGGAGTGACAACTTTTTTTGTGTACCAAAAGCAAACAGAATCAAATGTATATCAAGTTAAAATGAAAACAATGATATTGATCTTACCATTCAATGGATTAATCATTTTGATATTAAAGTGATATCCATCGTCTCCTTGCCAAAACATTGTAACGCGTCATATGAACGGTGTGTTTCATATATTCTTTGTAGTTGCCCAGTATTGCGTCGTGTAAGCACAATATCACGTGTTTCCAAGTTTTCACCAACAATCAGGATTGCCACTTCATCGATTGTTGGAGCATTAAATGTGCGCTCATGTGTTCCAGCTGGTCTTTTATCTGCTCTGATTACAACTTTATACTCATCACTTCGCATGCGCTCTAAAGCAGTCTTGAACAGCCTGACCAATGCATGATGTTCATGAAGCATTTGCTGCAAATCTTGGAGAATTGCTCTTTTCGTAGCTGTGTTGATCCCTTGACGCCGGTCAAGTTGTTCTTCCATATTGCCCATGAAGTATATTTGCAAGAATTTGTGCTGTGCACCTTCAATAGGTTGCAATGATCCAATGCGATGGCAAATCTGGCCTTGAATCTGTAAGTTCAAAGCCATAGTTATAGTTAGATTTACAAACACTTTTTTTTTTCAAATAATAACATACCATTTTTATTTTAGAGACAAATACAGAAATCTAACAAACTACATTCCAATTTTTTTTTACAATCATAGAAAATAAAGTTTTTAACGTAAATTGCCTTAAATGTCGGATTATATCCGTGTTCTTCGATAATTTCCGCCCCAAATGAAGTCATTTGGAAACAGACATTGTATTTTTGAGTGTTCGCTAGAAAATGTCGTGATTCTAGTGTTTCGCCATAAAGCAGGGAACGCAATGGCTCTGGTGGCGGGACCACTAATGGCAATGCCACTTTACCACTAAGGCAGCACAAACCAGGCGTTTCACCAGCAAACTTCAATGCGCCACAATGCTGGCAAACAACGTCCATTGGACCAATGCAAACTAAACGATGCAAGCTGTAGTCGATGGTGCAATCATATCGAAACGCTGCTCGATTCAAATCAATACTTGAACCATTTCTTCTTGCACTTCGAAGATTATTCCTCTGTTCATCTGTACGATAAGGTCGACGATTTCTCGTTTCTAATCTAGCCGTTTCACGGGCTGCCTCTCTTTGCTCTTGTGTTTGAGAAGCACGAATTAAGGCCCTTCTTTGCTCCATCCTAACGCGGCGCTCTTCTCGGGCAATTTCTCGTTCTTCGTCAGATAATTGACTCGCGATATTCCGTTGCCTAATTGCATTACGGCTACGCTGGGAAAGATTAGATCTTCTAGGACGCGGCATTTTTATTAATAGTAATACTGAATATGCACTCGCACAAAACCACATAAAACAATCGAGACATAGACAATAGCTTATCAAGAAAAATCATAGACAACCTATGAAAAGACATTTACACTTTCGTTAAGCTGTAGAATAAATCTTTAATTAATTTAATAAATAATTTACACAAATTAATGTCTAAAACAAACAAATATAACAGTACCTACCTGAACTTTCGAGACATTTTACACAAAATAAATTTCTGAACGCACACATAAATAGTTGTTACAGTATTTGACAGGATTGGACAACAAATGTTTGAAATGTAATAAACAAATGAGCATTTATTGAAATGATTAAGTATTCACTACACATTTCTGAACGCACGCGTAATATTTTTCAATCTTTTTTTAAAAAAAATACACATAATAGTTTATTCATCCATTTTAAATAGTTTATGAACGCATGCATAAATGTCAATCATTACTTACAGATTTTGAAAAAAAAATTTGACAGCTCCGAAACTAAAGAACTTTTAGGGAAAATAACGCATTTTTCAAGTATTCGTCAATTTTTCATTATTTTTAAGATGTATTCTGCTATTCGGGGCGGAGACAAATCCAACAAATCAAAAACCATGAAAATTGGTCCAGCAGATCTCGAGTTATAAGTGTTGTAACAAACCCGACTTTGTTTTATATATATAGATGAAAACTTTTTATATATTCTATTGTTATTATTACACAATCGTAGGCTCTATGATATGTCAAAAGTAAGTGCAGCGACATTGTATATTTGTGTATGTGGGGAGGGAGGGAGGAAGGGGTGCTTATCAATAGTGTATCCATGTTCTTGAAGAACCTGACATAAGTCTTTCTATTCAGTGGATCAAAGGTCTTTTCGAAATCTGTAAAGGCCATGTGAGTACCTTGCTTGCAATCTCTGAGCTTTTCTATTGAGATACGAAAATCGAGTCTTCCTCTATCTGTCTACAGCTGACTATACTGAAGATGAACAAAGTGCTGATCTAATGTTGATATTGTAAAAGAGAGTCTGAAGTATTCTACAATTCCTCTACCCTCAAAATTATAAAAATTTTCCTGTAATACGATGGGATCCAAAAGACACTTTGGCCCTAAGTCAATTACAAGGCTATTAAGTGAAATTCGCTAGGCCAGATCTGTGAAAGACAAGGAGGGAACAAGCACATAGGGTGACCACGGAGTAAAGAATGAGTAGGGGACTAAGTTTGAAACGGGAGCAGCTTTAAATACCTCGCCAGTACTTGGTAAGGGATGTGCTAGGAAGAAGACCAGTTGAACACCCAAAAAAAGAGGAATTTCGCCCAAACTAAAGATGACCTTATAAGAAAAGAAGAGACATGAGATGCTGTGGTGAGAGAGGAAATGTGCCAATAGAGAAACAGATGGAGACAAATCGTTCGGTAACATTCTAACCGGCTTGTTGGAACGACTCCCTTAAGATGATGATAACATTCCACTCAACTTGCTGGAACGAGTCCTTTATGATGATGATGATGATGATGATGACGATGATGATGAACCACAATCTGGGTAACTCTTCATTAGCGAATAATGGTGATGAAAGGCTGCAGATCAGTTTCTAAAATACTTATTGAATAATCAAAGTACAAATACTTACCAGAAGAGTAGCAGTGCATCATCACGACTAATTCGTGAAAGTTGAGTGACGAATTATGTTCAGTGATGAGCAGTGTCAACAGCCTTTCATCAGGATCGACGGAATAGCTACACTTTGCAACAGATTTAAAGGGTCACCTTTTCGAAACCCCACAATTGCTTCCCATTGCGAAGTATAAGTTTGGAATTTGGCTCATAGGCGTGTATTACCTAATTCTGTACTAGTGGACAAGCGTGGCGCCCTACAGCCCTTCCATGTGTGGTATATTCTCACACATTTCGCTGTCAGAAAGAACGACAGTTCGCAGTGAAACACCCTTGGCGCTGAACAGGGTGGAGGTAACCTTTGCCTTTGTTCACACGAATGCTAATGTTGCGCTCTCACGTGATCACACCTCACGGGGGAGGAAAACAGGAAGACTGAAAAACCAACTTCGTTGAATGGTTTTGAACCGTCCGTAGTGGTTCTAACCTGTACTCGAGAGCAAAAATTGTGGTCGCAGTGCATTCCAAAGGAGTGCAATCACGTCCAATGGGAATGCGGCCACACAGTGCCCTCAGAGAAGGGTTGAAACGTCCTAGGGTGTCAATAGTGTCAGAGGTTGTCAAGAACATCTTGTTGTTTATCGTGCTGCAAACTGTTGTTTCCAAATGCGAAATGTGTGGGTATTAACGCCTCAGGGTAAGAAGTGGTTTCATTGACACCCTTTAGACCACCCTCTCTGTCTTTTTCTTGTCGATTGGTCGATGTGTCTGAAAGGTTTTCCTCGCCCATCCGTAAGAAAAACGCGTGATTTCGAAGTTGTGTGTCACCGTTCTGACAACCACCGCAGAGACGTCAAAATAAGGAGTGAAATGTGGGTAAGAGGGGCTGTGACGATCTTCTCATCGCGTGACATATCCACGATGGCGTTTGGAAGAATTGTGCTGAAATTTTGATGCCACTGTAACATGATTAACCCAACTTACAGCTGACATGAGCTGCCGCGCGGGATAAGCCGAGCGGTCTGAGGCGCTGCAGTCATGGACTGTGCGGCTGGTGCCGGCGGAGGTTCGAGTCCTCCCTTGGGCATGGGTGTGTGTGTGTTTGTCCTTAGGATAATTTAGGTTAAGTAGTGTGTAAGATTAGGGACTGATGACCATAGCAGTGAAGTCCCATAAGATTTCACACACATTTGATTTTTTTTTTTTTTTTTTTTTTCTGAGCTGACATGAACTTACTAGCAGTGCGCTTTCTTTCGCATGTGCCGAGGCGTTACTGTCTGAAGCGGTACCTAACCCGGGTATTACGTCACAGGACGCCACGCGTTTGGACCAATGCAGAATTAGGTTCTATGGCACCTTCGAGCCAAATTTCAGACTTATGCTTCGCAATGGGAGGCAATGAGGGGGTCTCGAAAAAGTGATCTTTTAATTTCATTACTCAGTGTTGTTGTCTAATGTTGATAATCGATATTACATAGTATCCTTTGGAATTTCTGAGTTCCACAGCTGCTACTAACGAATATCATTTCTACGACTCGTCCACGTTCCGGGTGATACGCACTTAGGAAGTATGTTCAGTCCAAGGGGTAGAGCCAATTGCAGATACGAAACGCCTGTACAAATCTGCACGCAAATGAAATGGCCTGCACTGAGTTTTATTGCCAAAGTCATGTGGAATTACCGTGCATTCCGGAGATAAAACTGCGTCGAATCGTCTTCTGCAGGCTCTTCCTTTACGCTCAGCATTAAAACACAATGAGCTCATTCGCGGAATAAGATTCTTGAAATCCTAGATTTATGCGGAAATCCCTCGTAAAACCGAAGAGCTCCGAAACCCACAATGCATTTCTTCCCCTTTTGCGAAACGTTTTATAAATCGCGCAAAAAAAGAAATCTTATCACGATGGCTGTTTTAAAGGAACTCGTTCTTTATTTCCTTAATGGACAAAGTGAATTGGCGTCTAAAACTGGAGTGCTTCCGTCCTCATCTGCAACTCTGAGCTCTTGATTCTAATACCACGTATTTTATGGCGAATGCTGTTGTCATCAACACGGCTCAAATTCTGCAGGAAGTCTTCGAATTCAGTTTTATTTTCCCAGCCTTTCAATCTGCAGGTCCAGTATTTCACTAAATGTCTAATTTCAGCTGACAAAGAAAATGTGCCAAAGAGAAATAAGTAGCGGGGTGACTTCTGGCCTATTGTATTTGCTTTGCTAAATGTGATACCAAGATATTTTTAATGGCAACAATAATACAGTTAATGATTTTTGTTTAGAATTCTCTATTTCTTCCACTTCTCTCTGCTGTAATAGCTGGTTCTGGTTGGATTTTTGGAATCTTGTTCTTTAAAAATCAGAGAATGCGGTGAATTCCTGCTAACAGGGTGCACGCGTATCTGAGGCTGATGAAACAGAAAAAGCAGCGAGTCAGGAAAGTGCTGTTGCCCACTTAACGTTCTCCTACGGGTATTGTTTCACGGATACGCAGAGAGTGGCGACTGATCAAGAGAGAAGATGGCAACAAGAGAGGAGATGACAAGAGATAAACAAAAAGTTGCGGCCACTGAAGTCGACACTCCGACTTTGTCGTGTCTCATTTCAGGCTTGTCTGGCGGGAAATCAAGGTTTCACATTTACTCCGAGTAGCCCCTTCCCCAAGTTCCCCCCCCCCCCCCTCCCCCCCCCCCCCTCCCCCGATTCCCCGAACCCCAACCCCCACGAGAAGAAACAAGTCAGGGTCCGCGTCCTCCGTAATTACGACGGACATTGACATTCGAGGCAGGCGTATCTCCTTCGACAAGATGACCAATTAGAATGCAATATTCAGAGAGTAACACACTTAGAGAATCAACCGTTAGCATAATGTATTTTGTAGGCTGATAAGCAGAAAGTCTTTGGGATATCAGGGGACTTACCGTCCACTTCAAATGATGATAAAGCGACATTAAGACGATTTATAAAATTCTGTGTGACGTCAGAGCTTTCTCCCAAATGTGACCAAGAAGAGATTTTAATGCGTCACGGTGGCTGTGTAATACTATGTGTCATATGGTCAAACGACCACATGTAAATACTAATTTTATGTATTTGGTTGTAGACATCATTCCGAACACTGGTTTCATGCAACTGTTCACACAAATCTTTTAATCTCCTCACAACTGCTGTGCGCTACATCCATTTGAACCTGTTTACCGTATTCAAGCCTTAATCTCACTTTACTATTTTTATCCCTCAGACTTTCTTCTGTTACTAAACTGAAGATTCGTTGATCCGTCAGATTGTGTCCTAGCAACCTATTCTAACTTTTAGGTAAGTCATACATAAAATCTTTTCTCTTCAATTCTGTTGAGTACCCCTTCATTATTTACTCGATGGAGGCATTTGATGTTCAGCATTCTTCTGTAACACTTCATTTCAAAATCTTCCATCCCTTTCTTCTCTACACTGTTTATCGTCCCCCTCTGAGTTCCATATATCGCTGTAGTGTATAAAATACTTTCAGAAATGATTTCTTAATATTGAAGTTTATTTGAATGTAATTATTTTGGCATTAAGCTGAATATTTCTTAAACACTTAAATCAGCTATAAAACAGTTACGTCTCTACGAAGAGGATCCCTGCAAAGACTGTCGAAGCATTAGTTAGTATTGCTTTTAGTGCATCCAGATGACGCAGCCTTAAGTAGAAAATGGTTTGTTCAAATTAATAATGGACACGAAATCCTGTGCACTTTTAACTTGCGCATGGTTCGCACTGACATGATACGATACACGTTGAAATAAAGGAGACGTGATACGACGGTTATCCATGCGACACTCATGTTCACATGGGAGCGATATGATAAGGAACTAGATACAGCAGGCGGCAGCAGCCTTGCATATGGCACGTTGCTGCCATTCTTGCCGCGGACAACTCCCAGATGTGTCACAATTTATTCAAAAGAGGTATGTCTGTCTTTCCATCGTTAAAAGCAATTTAGACGTATTAGCCAAATTTGGTAAACAACGTTGTATGACCTAAAATACACCAAAAGTAAACTAGCCAGCGACTACATTTTTACTTCCTATTTTTCAAATGGTTCAAATGGCTCTGAGCACTATGGGACTTAACTTCTGAGGTCATCAATCCCCTAGGACTTAGAACTACTTAAACCTAATTAACCTAAAGACATCACACACATCCATGCCCGAGGCAGGATTCGAACCTGCGACCGTAGCGGTCGCGCGGTTTCAGACTGTAGCGCCTAGAACCGCTCGGTCACGTCGGCTGGCCCTATTTTTCAAAATATGTGCTGTGTTTAATTTCGAAGTATCACAATAATTGTGAGCAACAGCTTAAAGGAAGCCAGTTCATTATCAAGCTGTGATATCAGACCACAAGGCGGAAAAAATTCTATTTTTATTTAATAGTTTCCTCAAAATCGTATGAAAAATTTTACATAGCGGAGAACACACACAAATTACAAAACAGTGGTTTTTAATGTTTTACACGAAAAGTACAGGATTTACTGATAAACTACAGAAGCGGATATAGCGTTGTTTAATATATATAAAACAATTTTCTTCCATGTGTATTGCACGATGCAGTCGCAACCATCACACCGTGTTACTCCGGGAAACACAACGTACAGTCGTACCGGTGTCGCCCCAGGGTGGACGAGTTAAGCCGCCTCAACTACGCTTCTACGAGCTCCACCGTTGAGGGTTGCTTCTGCGTCATATCGTCAGTTCCATTGAGTACCGTATTACATATTGTATCACCTCAGTGAGGACTCTGGCTTACATCTATATTCGACGTCAACATATTTGTGTTTTTCAGGAAATCTTTTCTTGCCTTTGTGTACTTATATTTGGTATTCTCATTACTTATGTCGTTGTCAGTTATTTGCAGCTCACATAGAAAACTCGTTTGCCACAGTCGTGTTCCATTTCCTATTCTAATGCCTTCAGCATCAGCTGAATTTATTCTACTACTTTGCATTACACTTATTTCATTTTTACTGACGTTCATCAATTATAGTCACATTGCAAGATACTTCCTGTTCTCTTCAGTTGGCTTGCCAATTCCTTTTTGTCTCTGACAGAATTACGATATTACCACAACCCTCAAGAATATTTACTTTTTATCCCCGTACTTTAATTGCATCTCCAAATGTCTCATTTGTTTCCTTTACTGCTAGCTCTAGGTTTGCACAGGATAACACGAGGAATAGACTGCAACCCTGTCTCCCTCCCTTTGTAAGTACCATCTCCCGTTCACGTCTACATCTACATTTACATCTACATCGATACTCCACAAGCCACCGTAAGGTACGCGATGGAGGGTACCACGTACCACTACTTGTGGGCAACAGCTTAAAGGAAGCCAGTTCATTATCAAGCTGTGATATCAGACCACAAGGCGGAAAAAATTCATTCGCAGATATAGCGGAAAAAAAACGACTGTCTCTAATGCTTCCGTATGAGCCCTACTTTCCCGTATCTTATCTTCGTGGTACTTACGCGCAGTGTATGTTGACGGCAGTGAAATCGTTCGGCAGTTAGCTTCAAATGCCGATTCTCTAAATTTTCTCAATAGTGTTTCTCGGAAAGAACGTCACCTTTCCTTCAATGGATTCCCGTTTGAGTTCCCGAAGCATTTCCGTAACACGTGTTGTTGATTCAACCGATAACAAATCTAGCAGCCCGCCTCTGAATTGCTTCGATGTCTCCTTTCAACTCGACGTGGTACGGATCCCAAACACTCGAGCACTACTCAAGAATAGTGATGGCTCTCGATCTTACACTATAATCGAGTACATCAACGTGAGGTGGCAAATATGAGGTACCCAAGGAGGTGGAAACGTGGGGTTCTACTATGCCAAGACTGCTTGGTAGCTACAGCAGGAAAACACAATTAATTAGCAGGAGTACAAAATAAGAAAGTATTTATTACTTAACTTTGCTGTAGTCCATGATCAGTTGGTTGACAGTTATAGAAGACGTGACTAGACTGAGCGTCTGTAGAATGACATAATTTACAAGTCACAAATCTTGCAGTGACGAATTAATATCTCGTAATCTTGAATGTCGAATCCGGTGAATTTGAAGAGTAGCTTGGAACGGAGCTACAAAGACTTGATGGCAGCAATCAGCAATGACTGAGCTGCAGACGATGACTAACATCGGCGCTGGCTGACCACTGAGCGCGGCTACGAACTGTAGACTGGCACAACTACTCTCCTACTACACATGAAGTCGCCTAGCGGCGCCTCACGGCGAGTATAAGTACTGCGACTGGCTGTGTACTCTTTGGCTAACACAGCCGTTCTTCTGTTCCGTTTATCGAGAGAATCGCATCCGGTGGATCGATCTCTCAGGTGGCGGTGTGGTCGTGTGACTGGCGACATCACAAATAGGTCGCACCAACATCCTATATGCGGTCTTCCTTACAAATGAACCACTCTTTCCTAAAATTCTCCCAACAAACCGAAGTCGACCATTTGCCTCCCCTACCATCTCATATCGCTTTCAAACGTTACACCCAGATATGTAAACAACTTGATTGTGTCAAGCAGGACACTAGTAGTACTGTATCCGAACATTACCGGTTTGATCTTCCTATTCCTCTGCATTAACTTACATTTTTTCACATTTAGGGCTAGCTGCCATTCATCACACCAACTGGTAATTTCCTCTAAGTCGTATCTTTCACCGAGCGAGGTGGCGCAGTGGTTAGCACACTGGACTCGCATTCGGGAGGACGACGGTTCAATCCCGTCTCCGGCCATCCTGATTTAGGTTTTCCGTGATTTCCCTAAATCGTTTCAGGCAAATGCCGGGATGGTTCCTTTGAAAGGGCACGGCCGATTTCCTTCCCCATCCATCCCTACCCCGAGCTTGCGCTCCGTCTCTAATGACCTCGTTGTCGACGGGACGTTAAACACCACTAACCTAACCTAACCTCGTATCTTTCTACAGTCACTCAACTTGGACACTGTACCGTACGTCCCTCGACGTGCTGCATCACGTTTCAGTACAAGTTGTAGGTAACCTTTTACCTATCACTGATAACTTGACAGTTTGAAAATGTGTTTTGTGGTCAACATTGCCGAAAGCCTTTTCTGAATGTAAACAGGTATTTGTAGTGCACGTGAGTTATTAGTTTGAGTGGCAGTAGTGTGACGGCTGCGTGTTTTGCGTGTTGCAGGAGGACGGCACGTTCACGACGCGGAACACGCTCATCTTCCAGGCGACGCTGTACGAGAACGAGCGCACGCTGCACTGCGAGGCCAGCAACCCGGTGATGGCGCAGCGCGGGGACAAACCCATGCGCAAGAGCGTCAAGCTGGAGGTTCTCTGTGAGTACTCAGCCTCTGCGAGGTCACGGACTACATTATTATCATATGTGAATCTCAGATTAATTTCGTACTCAATATCTTCGTTACTGAGTGGCTAAAGCTGGCACGTGGCAGCCTACACTCTGTTGAAGGCCACCTATCTAACATCTTCCAGGGACAACAAGAATTTGATTTTGAGTCTTTCTTTCTTTCTTTCGCTTACGCCATAGTCCAGCAGCGATCGCAGGGTCGGCGTGGTTACAACGGATTTGGCAGTGTTAGTGTTAGGGGTGGCCAGATGCCCTTCCTGCCGCCACCCCATACCCGCCAGGACGGAATCAGTGCACCCCAACTGTCTGCGTCTAGTGTAAATCGTGAAATAGTGCGGACGTGTTTTCAAATGTCTGCGACGCGTGTAACTGAGGCGGAACGTGGCGACCAGTCCAGTATTCACCTAGCGGGATGTGGAAAACCGCCTAAAAACCACATCCAGGCTGGCCAGCACACCGGCCCTCGTCGTTAATCTGCCAGGCGGATTCGATCCGGGGCCGGCGCGCCTACCCGAGTCCAGGAAGCCGCGCGTTAGCGTGCTTGGCTACCCTGGCGGGTAAGAATTTGATTTTGAGTATTTAATATAATTACTGATCGAACTTAAAAATTTGAAATAGTGGAGGTAAAAATCTCGCATTGAACACCATAATTCAAGCATTAAAGTTGGAAACTCTACATACCTCATTTGGCAGCATAACTCACGGCGCGCAAATTACCCAGACTATATTCACCCATTATTTGAGAATAAGAGCATTTAGCGACTTCCAACAAACTTGACGAATAATTGTAAATCTTTTCGAAATTTTTTCCTCGTTGATATCCCTCACAAAATAAGGAGAGGAAAAAATTTATCTCTCATTACATTTTAGCTGTTTATGCAGTAAAGTTTCCTTAGGCATAGCGTTTCACTTCACTATTTCTCTGTTATTGACTCTATTCGCAACATATTTTATGCACAGTATCCACATATACCCCTGAACGTACATGCAAAAAATGGTTCAAATGGCTCTGAGCACTATGGGACTCAACTGCTGAGATCATTAGTCCCCTAGAACTTAGAACTAGTTAAACCTAACTAACCTAAGGACATCACAAACATCCATGCCCGAGGCAGGATTCGAACCTGCGACCGTAAGGGTCTTGCGGTTCCAGACTGCAGCGCCTTTAACCGCACGGCCACTTCGGCCGGCAACGTACATGCAAAATTATACCTTTGCACGATAAATAGTTCAAGACACTGAAATGTGTGAAAAACTTGCTTTTCTTAAATTCAAATTATCCAGACTATACTCATTCAGTGTATGAAATTTAGAACACCTACCGACTTCCAACAAACTTTAAACCTAAGTTCAAATCTTTTCAAACTTTTTATCCCTTACAGTCACACAAAGTATTGAAACGAAAACAGATAATCGGTTACTTAATGCTCGTTACTCATGCGATAATACTTTAGGATTAAGCACGACGATTCAAATTGTTATTGCTTCATTATTAACTTTTATTAAAAGGAAAATTAAGTGCAGTTGTATTTTGTAACGTACCCATTTGTAAATCACAAAATTGGTACCGTAATATTTGCACGAATTTATATTGTTAAACTGCAGTTTAATAACCTTGCTTTTAGGAACTACTTTGCTATCATTAAGTCTAAAATAAATGGCTTAAAACGTACACTATTTGCCGAACAGGTCTTAGAAGAACATATGAAGGGTGCAAGTTTTCTACAAAAATTATTTCTAACTGAAAATAATGAATACTCTTTTTTCAAAAATTTTCTCCTCGTGTAATGTGCGCTTTAGATATCCTATTCAGCTGCTGAACAATACTTTTGATACGCCCTGTGTTGCACTTGAACAGCGTCGTGAAAGAAAACTTCAGTCTTAGTGAATTGCTGAATGTGGAAGAATGGAAGTGAATCTAATTAAACCCAAAAAGAAACTAATTATTTACTCAGTGGAAACTATTTTAACTGAAACTTAATTCTGAAATTTGTTATGAAATTTGGGTGACATGAAATGCAGTGTCTGACTTGAAATATCCACAAAAATAAGAAACTGCTCTACTCGGAAGGAAATAACTATTTGAGAGTGTCTACACTGTTCACAGGAAACTAACCTGCCTACTTAGCACAACACCTAAAAATTCTCACAAGAATGCAACGTGAGATATGTCCAGAAATAAAAGTAACTTACCTCAAACTCAGCATGCTTTTTTTGTGTATGAAAAAAGCAAACTGAAATCCGGAAATGCAGCAGTTAAAAACAGTGTACTTACTACCATTTTTTTCTTTTTTTGTCAGAAACAATATGTGACTTCGTGTGACGTAAGGTGCAATCCATGTAAGGTCAAATATTCAAAACTACGAGAGAATGTGGAAGTAGCATGTATGTTGCGGACTAGATAGCTAGAGAACATGACCACACGACTCTTAGGCTTCCACCATACCACTACGATTTCAACGCCAGATTAAACACCATGTGCCAAAAAGTAAGAAAAGCTTTTCAAAGACTGTTAGAAGAAGCAGCGACACAAATAACGCCAGAGAAGTGGAATAATGTTGTACGCCACACAGAAACGGTTGTTAAGGAAGCGTGGAAAAGCGAAATTAGTGTAGAAAGTAATACTGAAAATATTGTTATACCCTTGGGCTATTCCAGTGACTCATCCATGGACCAGAAGTTAGATAACGATAGTGTGGGGGACGAAAGTGATTCTGAACTAAGTGGCATCTACCCTTTGCCGTCATTCATCTTTGTTTTCGGGCTTGTGTCGTATTTTTGACTGAACGGTGCACCCGACATTTGCACAATAAATCTCTTCTCCTTATTAAGGAATAGTCCTCGACACAAATATGACACTACATGCACACTACAGTAACTGATAAGTACTCAGGAAGTTTTAATTATTTTAATGTTGTTCGTTAATGTATTTACATGAACGATACAGACAAATGAACGTGACTCATTCTGCTTATTGTAAAAGACAGTGTCCTTCCTGTTGCTTTTGTTGAGGTATACAAATAATAGGAACGCGGTATCATTTTATACACGGGAGTGCGTTTGTTAAGCAGCAAGAATGTTACGATGCTGTAACGCGAACTCAATATCGCACTTTAGATTGCGGCGTGAGAGGGCAGTACAGTAAGGAAAAGCACAGCTGTTGATGCTACGGCCATACTGCACGCGCACGAACCGACAACAGCCACCTTCCGCGTTCGACTGTGTTTCGCTGTCAATCACTTGGTTATTCTGGTTTGAGAATAGACCTTGGTGGTTTTGTTTGTAGCTTCCACCATTTCACTAGGATTAGGATGGTCACCTCCAGCCCACTATTTGCCAGCTATGGCTTGTTGTGCATTTCAACAGTCCGTTTCCTTCTGAAATGCCGAATATAAGTTTTCTTACGTTCGACATGTTTAAACCGAACGTCATCTCTTCCAATATAAAAATATAGTTTTTCATCCCGTTTTCAACTTCATTAGAAAACACTTTCTACGGTAAAAATTGTATACCGCAGTTCGCACATTCGTTTTTAGTTTCAGCGTGCCTCTTGGTTGTTGACGTACGACACAGTTACATGCGAACAAATGTATTTAATCCATGAGCCCCGTTGGAGTATACTGTTACGGCTGTATACAGTTCATCTTTCCACAACGTTTTTCTCTTGCCATTCCGTAATACAAAAACTTATGTACTTTATAACTTAGGTTAACGAATGCATTGAAAATACACAAAATCATTTGTAAACATTATGTTGCATTATTAGCGCGAAATTCATTTTGTAAAACTCACTGTGGAGCAAGTTTCTTAAAGTGTACCGCTACAGTATTGGAAACTTACAGCGGTACATTGTAGGTATCATCGTCATTTTCTCTTTGTCGGTTTCCTACAAACGAACCACAACAAATACAGATTGGTGACTGTCTCAAAACTGAGATTATTTCAGATATATTCACCCACAACTAAAACATTATGTTACCACTTGTAATAGTAGACATAAGTTTAGATGAAAAGTTCGACAAAATCAACGCTGTCTTCATACGTTCTGATCCTCAGCACACAGAACTCATAGCCGAAGTCACTAAATGTCGCATATATAAGAGGTATGTTAAATCCGACATAGTCGTTAAATATGGGGTGTCTGGGAAACCTGCCTTATTGGTTCGCTAGACAAACAAATAAAAATGGTTCAAATGGCTCTGAGCACTATGCGACTTAACTTCTGAGGTCATCAGTCCCCTAGAGCTTAGAACTACTTAAACCTAACTAACCTAAGGACATCACACACATCCATGCCCGAGGCAGGATTCGAACCTGCGACCGTAGCGGTCGCGCGGTTCCAGACTGTAGCGCCTAGAACCGCTCGGCCACCCCGGCCGGCGCTAGACAAACAATTCAAACAGATCGTATTAATGAGTTTTATTACAAATGCAAAAATTACTTAACTTAGTGATTACACAAATGTGTCACGAACAAAGCCCGGTCTACGAAATACATAAGCTTCTTCAGTATAAACGATTCCTAAGTCGCTGCTATACAAGTCACTACTCTTGGAGCTACACTTGAACTTGGCCGTGGCGGTTAAGTCCTCTTGATCTAGGGGCCGCTGCTGTCGCGTTGTCGACCTGGAGATGGGCCGGTCAGCTTGCAATTGGCTGACTACTTCTCACAGCCCTCTCTTCTTTTTCGTTCCCGACTAGCGTGCAGGCGCTTAACTTTACTTCGCAACAAGGTTTGCCTTAGGTACAAATCTGTAGCCGATACAATATAGGCAACTGTCCCCTACTTGCAACATTGCCTTCCATCTACTTTCGGACAGTCCTCACGCCCGACTGTAAAACCGTAGTGATGCTGGAGGAGGTTAAGCAACGTACTGTAGTTGTTGCGTTAGACAAAACTGATCAGATGCGTCATTCTGTTACTATGATTGTATACAATATACCTGTAGTGTGTAATATGTGTTTTAATTTTAGCCATGAGGGACCATTTCGTGAGAGGGAGCTTTTTTTCCGATAGTACGACAAAACCAAATATAATAAGGAAATTTTGTCGCAAGTAGTTGAAAGCTAATCTAAAAGGGAAACGCGATTCTCCTGCCGTGTAAAATGTGCACAGAACTGACCCCTGGTGAATTTCTCTAGCTTGGTAGCAGATGTGTGGCGTAACCTCCAACTACAGCTACATGTGCAACTTCAGAGGGCAGCGATTGAAGACCAACTGTAGTAACGGAGCTATTGTGTGCAAACTGCATACATGAGATGAGTTAGCCACTTAGCTCTCCAGCACAGAATGAGGACGGAAATCGGGCCAGTGCGCTACGATTTTTGCCATTTCGTTAGGAGGCGCCTTAGCAGCCCAATGTGCCTCAGAGTTTTCCACTCTATCTCGATCCAAACACTCGGAAGGCAGGGAGAAATCCCGGTAATGGTGATTTCTTCTCCGGGGCCGGGTGACGGAGAGAGCCGTTACTCCAAGTCGTGGCAACCTTATCGGCGGCGGAAGAGGTCGGTAATGAGTTCCCTGACATCGAAGGTTCTCATAATCAAGCACGCTACATTTAGCCCGCCGGCACTGCGCTACGGAAATGTCATTAGGGGTCGCGGTCGCTGCAGCAAAGCGCCCCAGTTGACTCGCTGTCGCAGATCTGCGCTATCCCACACGCCTGTCAGCTGCTACAGCTGC
This sequence comes from Schistocerca americana, assembly GCF_021461395.2. Taxonomy (NCBI): domain Eukaryota; kingdom Metazoa; phylum Arthropoda; class Insecta; order Orthoptera; family Acrididae; genus Schistocerca; species Schistocerca americana. Next base: position 628,626,231 of record NC_060123.1, on the reverse strand, counting down.
TCCAGTGTTTCTTGTTCTGCCCATTCGTAGTAACGCATATGTGAGTATAACTTCCGCATTTACAGTGGTCTTAAATTCTACAAGGGAACAACCCCTGCTGAAATGGCTGAAAGCGAATAACAGTCGTTTTAAAAAACGGAGATGTGTCTTTTCTACCAGCCACCTAGATCTACGGTTCCTGACCAAAAGTATCTATCACCCCTATATAATGCACAAATGACATTAGATGTCACGAGAGGCCGACACTACTAGTATCAAGGGAGACAGGAGGTAAGGCCGGTATTACACTGTCAAATTTCTTTGTAAAATATCTTTGTCAAAAATCTTTGTCAAAGATATTTGACGGTGTAATAGGGAACTTTGTCAAATGTTGTCCAATATTTGATCAAATCTAGGACCTCGCTGTAGATTTGATCAAAGAAGTCGCTTGCCTTCTGTTCACTGTAATGTGACATGTTACCACATGGAGCGCTAGCATCGCTGCAGCGTTCTGTCGTCTGTAGTGTTTTTATAAGCATTGCCGGTAAATACAATTGGTGTGTGCCGACAACTACAAAAAATAGAGATGTATGAAGCTGATGACCCGCTTTCAACGCCAGGCACCCTGAATACAAAAATAGATTAAGAAGATTGGAGACCTAACCTAACCTAACCTAACCTAACCTAACCCCCTCCTGTAGCAAGGAATCGGAGTGTTACAGTGAGCCTGTCTGCTGCAGATGTAGCAGTTCTTAAGTGAATATTGTGCTTTGTGATATGAGGATACACTTCACTGAGCACATACAGAAATGTATGCTCATCCATTCTTAAGTAATTGATGTACGACTTGACGTCCTCCACTATAAGTTCACGTAACAAGTTTTGTTGAATGCTATTATTGTGTCGTCGTAAAACCGACGGCTTCACCCAGGTATGTTTCCTTTTTTTCCCCCGCTTCTCTTCCGCATGTGGACACAGTGCAGTTGTGGTACATGCAACTGCTGCGGTTAATAACAAGTTGTTGTTCTCAGCCATCTTGAACTTTGATGAAAAATATGATGGCAGTGTAATACCCCTTCTAGCGCCACGTCCAAGATCTTAGTCAAATATATTTGACGGAATATTTGATCACATCTTTGATCAAATCTTTGACAAAGAAATTTGATAGTGTAATACTGGGCCCGGGTTCGATTCCCGGCGGTGTCAGGGATTTTCTCTGCCTCGTGATGACTGGGTTTTGTGTGATGTCCTTAGGTTAGTTAGGTTTAAGTAGTTCTAAGTTCTAGGGGACTGATGACCATAGATGTTAAGTCCCATAGTGCTCAGAGCCATTTGAACCATTTTTTGTAATACCGGCCTAAGGAAAGAAGGAAGGAAGATCAGTGGTTAAAGTCCTGTCGACAACGAGGTCATTAGAGGCGGCGTAAGGAGGCGGCAGTATTGTCTCATTGGCAGAGAAGCAGTGACAGTAAAATGGGTCGGCCAGGCGAGTGACTCCGTGACTCCGAACGTGAACTAGCCATCGGGTGTCACGTGAGTGAAAAATCCATCAGGGACATTTCGAACCTTATAAAGCTGCCCAAGTGTGGGCTACAGGTGACGTGTTTGTGGAGTGAAAACGCAAATGAGCAACCGCAACTGAACCAAGTCCAGGCAGCGCACATGTACCGACCGGTTGGGACCGTCGAGAATTGCAGAAGGTGGTTGTAAAACGTCGAGAGAAATCAGTGCAAGGAATCATTCATGGGATCCAAAGCGCTACCAGCTGTCCAGCCAGTACAATGATTGTGCTTTGGGAGTTAAAGAGAATGGGGATCAGTGGTCATGCAGCTCCTCTAGAAGACTCAAGTTTATGCGGTCAGTGCTAAGCGACGTTTGAGGTGGTGTAAAGAGCGATGGCACTGGACATTGGTTGGCTGTAAACGAGTGATATGGAGTCAAGAGTACTGTGGAAATCCGATGGAAGGGTTTGAGTTTGGCGAATGACTGCAGAGCGTTACCTACGGATTACGTAGGGGATGGTGTTACGGTATGATGTGGTCGCCTAATTGCGCTTAAGAAGAAGCTAAATGTGTGACGATATGAACACAATCTAAAGGATTGTGTACTGCGTACAATAGTGGAGCAGTTCGGAAGCGATGATTGTGCTAGCATGACGATTCACCCGGTCATTAAGCAGCGTCCGTGAGGCAGTGGTTTTTGGCCAATAACACTCCTGAACTGGATTAGCCTCCCCATAATCCCCAAGTGACCGCAGTGGAACACGGTTGTGATGACATGAAATGTTTCCTTCCCTCCAGACCCCAGCGCCCAGACCCTCAGGTTTTTCAGAATTTCCGAAACACATTCTCACGCGTCATACAAACCTGTGACCATTCTTGCTGATCTCTGTACATGCTCAATATCCGTTTTTAGTCCTACTTGCTGTGGTTCCACACAATAAAATTTGGAAATTTGTAGTAAGATCTTATGGGACCAAACTGCCGAGGTCATCGGTCCCTTAGCTTCCACACTACTTAACCTAACTTAAACTAACTTATGCTAACGACGATCAAACACACACACACACACACACACACACACACACACACACACCTATGCCCGAGGGAGGACTCGAACCTCCGACGGGGGAGAGCCGCGCAGACCGTGTCAAGACGTCTGAGACCGCGCGGCTACCCCGGGCGACTTCCACACAATATTCCAAGACGGGACGCACCAGTGATCTGTTAGCAATCTCGCTTGCAGACTAACTGCACTTTCCGAATATCCAACACAGGCTGCCATCAGATTTTTCTACGACTGAGCTTACGCGATCATTCTGTTTCGTATCCTGTAAATTGTTACATTCGGATATGTGTATGAGTCGATTGATTACAGGTGTGACATATTGACATTGTAGACACAATGTTTAATTTTAGTGAAGTGCTCAGTTTTAAAATACGAACATTTAAAATGACTTCACAATATTTACACCACACTGAAATCTTATCAAGGTAAGATTTGAAAACTGTGCAGACTTTTCAAACAGTACTTCATTACAGGTAATATCATCTGCAGAAAGTCTATGCTTAATATTAACATAGTCTGCAAAGTCTTTATATACAATATGACGTCAAGTGTCTATACAAAATAACATCAAACGTCCCAACACGCTTTCCTGGGATACGCTTCAATTTAGTTCTACTTTTGTCGATAGCTCTCCATGCAATATAACATGCTGCATCCTTCCTACTACGAAATCTTCAATCCAGTCACAAATTTCATTTGTTAATAAACGCTGGTGTGGTGCCGAATCAAACGCCTTTGGAAAATCAAAAAATTCTGCATCCACGAGATTTCGTTGTTTAATGGTTTTCATTGTGTCATGTGAGAATAGCGCGCTTTGATTTCGCTTGACCGATTTTTCTATGGATTTTATTGTGTCATGTGAGAATAGCGCGAGTTAATTTCGCATGACCGATTTTTTCTGAGTCCATGCTAGTTGGTATACAGGAGATCATTTTGTTCGAAATACCTTCATTATATTGGAGCGCAGAATGTGTTATAGGATTCTACAACAGATGGACATAAATGAAATTGGAGGGTAGTTTTGAACACCATCGCTGCTACCCTTATTTTTGGTGGGTATTATCTGTGTTTTCTTCCAGTCGCTGGTTTGGGATCTACGGAATATTAAGAGTAAAATCTATGATAATGATATATCTGTGAAAATTTGCATTTGTGTACTGTCGATGTAGGTATGTTTTTCCAAAATGGACACTACCACCACTGAAACCAACCGAATACTGACAACCTGTGGTTGTAAATTTCTGTAGTCAGTACAAACTCTGCAACAGCCGCCTTGTTGATTTAATACTCTTGCAAGTCACGTCACATGGACGATATTTTATCATCTGTCTTTACTCTGCTTTTTAGAACCAGCTATCTTCTCGGAGATTCAGAGATATGTTAGAATTGCGAGAAAAAAAAATCTGGTTACGAAAGCATTATTCCTGTAACACCATTGCTAATGTGATCGATGTGGCCTTTGATTTTTGACTGTAGCTTGTGGATACCCACAAGTTGTCCTTGACAAGTTCAATTCCACTATTTTAGCCACTTTGTTAAAATTCCTTATCTGCTCTTAGGTGATGAATGAGGGAAGAAAGTACAAAACAACTTCTTTTTGAGGAATATAACTCAGTAAGTACTGATTAATTTAACACATTTTGTTTCACGCAGATATTTAGCTGGTTGTCAAATAATGGCTTTTTTATGACTTGCAAATCTGTTGTTCATTTGTTTTGCACGATTTTGTTTCTTCAGCGAATTGTGTTCCTACAGTCATTACATTCGTAACCTTCCAACAGTGATTGTATACAAATGCGTAGTTTTACAGATAAAGAACCTTGATGGGTACTAGAACAGATATCCTCGAATTTTAAAATAATTTTCATTCAGTGTTTCCGGTTCGAGCTGGAGTGGGTCTCGTATTAGTGAGCTTCAGCGTCTTTTAACATTTCAGTTATTGACTGAAATATGATCCGATTCTAAGCGACTGCGGATGGAGAAAATAAAATATTAACAGATGTATAAATATCGGCCGATTTCAGCAAAAGAAATTCATCTATGTTGTCCAGAATTCACTGATGACACTGCAGTTCTCTCTAGTAACAGTTCAGAAGAAATCCAGCTTGAAGAGAAACAAAGGTCGAATATGATAGAAGTAAAAAGTACGACCACAATGACTTTTTTTTTCCTCGGAAGAAGACCAGGCCAATTCCGAATTCCCGAATTGTGCAACATCATGCTCGGATGCTAACGATAAAGTACTACGCTTTTTCACACCGGTACCCCGAAAGGTTCTGTTGAAGAATTTGATAGAAAAGGTGGAATATCGCAGAGTAATTTTCTTTCTTCCTTCCTTTAAATTTCCGGCACGACAATATGAATTTGTTTATGCCATTTACTGTTTTCTGCGCAAATCACCATCCTCTGGAATACTAAACTGCTGCGTAAGCAGTCGTAATATATCACCTAAATATCATAAATTATCAACTTCGATTATAGTTTGCTTTGGGTAAATTCTCTTCTGTTGATGTCAGAAACGAATGAACAACGAATGAATGTTAAGTATGTAGCATAAAAATTCGTCTCAACCAACACAAATTTATTAATCTGGAAATAGTCACTTCGCTTGAGGCCGCCTCAAAATATGTAGTGCAGTGTGCATATGGCAAACAGTTTACCGCTTCAAACACTTTGCATGTTGCCGGACTAATGATGAGCAATTATGACGTGGCTCTATATTTTTAATATCAACACGGTTGAGGGTTCCTTCGAGAATATTAAAAACTACAAGCGAGACGGTCGCCTACCAGCGGTGAATGTTAAATTTGAGTAAACAGTTCGCGAATAACTGTGTCTATTTGGGAATAGTGGTGGGAAAATGATATATCTATTCGTGTCCCTAATCCCGCAGTAGTTTCCTAGCTTCAGGATGGTCCACCTTTCTTCTCTCTTCTGCAAAGTCTTCTTCTTATCTTTCAGCACTATCGTCTGCTCTTCAGAATTTAAGGAATGCCTCTTCTGCATTCTGACTGAAGTAATTTTGCTTCCCACACTTACCATTATTCCATCAGTTTTCTATCCTTAATTTTTTTAACTAGTTTTGAATTTCTTATGACAGTGAGGACTGTACTGGAAAAGCGTCATTAATAATGCCTTCAAATCACCATGTACGGCTGGAAAGTATCGAAACCACGCCCAATACAACGTGATGTGGGTTTGTGTTGGCTATGATAGTGAGAGGAGCTTGGAACTTGTAGCGTGTTTCCACCTGGGCGATGAATATTTGAAGATATCCGCGTATGATGAGCGGTACTACTTATAAATGAAATAATACTCGACATCTGGCGCATTATCTATGTACTAACAATACTATAACAAGTGACGTCTGAATGTAGGTATAGAATCCGCCTATTTTTGTAGACCACCAGTTGTTTTTTGTTTTTTGTCCAGACATCTTTCAGCTGCTTGTTTCATCACTATTGAGTCCGTATTACACTGGACATCGAGAAATACAAAATGTTTTGCGATAACAGTGATTACTGGAAAAGTCAGGGCCAAAGATTTATTAGCTTCCGTTGAGAATTTTGATTTTTTTTTTATCTTAATCACTATTCGGTTAGAATTCGTTAAATGGCTGGGTTCAAATGGTTCAAATGGCTCTGAGCACTATGGGACTCAACTGCTGAGGTCATCAGTCCCCTAGAACTTAGAGCTAGTTAAACCCAACTAACCTAAGGACATCACAAACATCCATGCCCGAGGCAGGATTCGAACCTGCGACCGTAGCGGTCTTGCGGTTCCAGACTGCAGCGCCTTTAACCGCACGGCCACTTCGGCCGGCCAAATGGCTGGGTAACCTGTCATTTCCAACAACATGATGTTTTTACTTTCTTTATTTAGCCAGTCATTACGTTAAGAGCAAGCTCTCGAGCAACAAGCGTTAACGAATCACGCGAGATTATTTTATCTGTTGTACTTGAAATATTCTGTATTCTTTTCCAAAATTTGCTCAATACATTTTTGGCTAAAAGAAGGACAAGTGTTGATTTCACGCGATCAAAAGCGACGTGCTAGCGAAAGAAGGTTTCAAAATTTTTCACTGTCCATCTCTATACCTTTTTTGTTGTATTAATTCATTTTTTTATGTTTCGTAGGTAAAACGTTAAAATTACATTGATTTGACAGCATTTATAGGGAGTTCCCTAATATTACATCTATTTGGCAGCATTTATAGGGAGTTCCCTCTTACGGCAGTGGAATAGTTAAAGATATTTTGCTCCTGTTTATGTGCTGTATATCCTATTTAAAGGGAGGAAGGACGTCGTCATTTGGAGACTGTACACACGCATGAAAGGGGAATGGGTGGGGAAACAGATGGCCGAACCGTGTCGGAATCTGCCTTATGTGATTTAGCAGAGCTACAGAAACTAACAAATATGGGTGCTTGAACGTGGGTTTGAACCGCCGTCCTTCCGAATTTAATACTAGTATCTTAACCACTGTGCCACCTCACTCGGTATGTCCCATTTAAGACATGGTATTACATACCAGTAAGTCACTCCCCCCTCCTCCCAACGAGTCTTTAAGGAATAGATCTCCCATGTATAACAGAGCTTCTCACATCTGGTTACTTCACAAATGAGCTAATGGGTTAAATATTTGACGTTGCGCATGCGAAAGCTTTACGGCTAATAACGCAAAACCCAAATAATGTTGGTTTTATTACTTTCTGGATATTCACCCCATAGACCGATGGAAAAGTGAAAACTAAGTGTTCTTATCATCACACACGGAATGAGAATAGACTGTGTAATTTTCGCCCCATTTTAATTAAGAAAAACTAGTTTTTCACGGATATCATTGTGTATGACGACGTATGTCCTGAGATACGTGACGACGCTGATATAATTTTGCAAGCAAATTCAGCGGTATATGTCTATACTCTTTGAAAAATAAGTTCTGAATAGAATTACAAGTCTTCTTCTTCTTCTTCTTCTTCTTCCGTCACGCATTAGACTTTCCCTCAGCCTGTTGCAGCTACACCTGGTCCTTCCATCGGTTTGCAGGTCTTCCAATGCATCTTTTACTTTGCGGAGTATATCGCCAAAAATGTAGAGGTAATCTTGATTTGTCCATTCGTAACAGATGTGATATCCATTTTTGTCGGTATTCGTCAACCTTACTGTTTATATCGAGAATATTTAATTCCTTCCTGATATCAGTCCGGAACCGCTCGACTGCTACGGTCGCAAGTTCGAATCCTGCCTCGGGCATGGATGTGTGTGATGTCCTTAGGTTAGTTAGGTTTAAGTAGTTCTAAGTTCTAGGTGACTGATGGCCTCAGATGTTAGGTCCCATAGTCCTCAGAGCTATTTGAACCATTTGAACCTTCCTGATATCTGTATTTCTTTTGTAGTCTAGATTGATGTATCCTGCTATGTACCTGAGGAATTTCATTTCATTGGCTTGTAATCTTATTTTATCTTTCTTTTTCAATACCCAAGATTCATTTCCATATAGTATTGTTGGTACTGACATAAGTTCCTGATCTTACTTTACGTTGGAGGGCTCTTCTGATAGTGCCATTGAAGTAGTTAAGTTTCTCAGTTTTGTGTTCTTGGTCTAGGTCTCCCCTGTACGACAGCGTGGTTCCTAGAAATTCGAATCTACCTACTTGCTCTATAATCTTGTTGACTATAATTATTTTTGTTCTTACTGGATTTTTCCACAGAAAGCCGTGGTTTTGTATTGATATGGTCATATTATATATCTGGCATGTTTGGTATAGTTCGTAGGGAGCTCTGTGCAGTCCATCTTCATTATTCGAAACTAACACTGTCATCTGCGAATAACAAAGTCATAATGTAATATTTTTGGTTGAAGTTAAATGTATAGTTCTTCAGTTTCATTCTCCATTGCCGTATAATGTCGTCAATGTATATATTAAAAAACAATGGAGAGAGGCTGCAGCCTTGTCGAACTCATAATCAATAACCTTTGTTGTTTCTTCATTATCCCCAGTTATTTGGATTCTTGTATTAGCATAGACCTTTTGAGCTACCTGTACAATGTGTATTGGTATACCTCTTCTTATTAAAATTTCTCACAATAGCTCTCTATTTACTTTATCAAAAGCCTTTACACAATAGACGAAAAGGAATTACAAGTAAAGAAGTAATAAATGAAAACGACATGCTTGATGATGATAAAGTTTTTCTGCATGAACAGCGAAAATGTGGCAAGAGATCCACCATTTTCCTTTCATCATTTCGTGCGGCGTGTCAGCGAAAAACATTCTAAAAGGTTTGAAATTATGTATACAACCTGTTGGAGTTCGCTAAGTGCTTTCATTTTCAAATACTGGATGAATATGGTATTGGTAATTTGCGCTTTGTCAGTTATGCTGCAACAAGACTTACGCTGGATGATTAATCTGCCCCTACAGATGTCGTTTTATGCAACCCACAATGTTGTGTGTGGCCTTCAGAAATGACGCGCGAGTTCTCGATAGCTACTTGCAAACTGTTCGTCCCTCAGAAAATTGAACAAAACCTTTTTGTAGGGAATTTAACGTAGCTAAATTTTGTACCGAGATACGTTTCGAGTTATTCAAGAAAAACGTACAAAAGTGATCTCCAGACGCACCTCCACCCCCACACTCAGTCCTCACCAGTCATGATTTCTAGTATGTTGTTCGTGGCACTCCCTCACCACGGTGCAAACATTTCCAGCTACAGGAACTATTCCAGATATTCGATCTTTTTTCGTCTCCACTGACTGGATATTACGCCACCAGCATTCTCGACTATTTTGTTAGCATTATTCATTTGAACGTGCCCTTGAGAATAATGAGAGAAAAACTTATTTTGTAAATGTTAAACTATAACTAATTACGTTGACAATTCGATCCAAACTTAATCCTTACAAGCACAGTAGTTTCGTAGTCATACGGCCTGACGAATGCAACGATGTAATTGTTTATTTTTTGGTGTTAAAATTCGAAAAAGTTTAGGTAAAATTTAGACAAACGTAAGTCTTAGAATTTGTATGTGCTCGACTAAGCCGGTGTAGTTATAAAGCCAGTACATGAAGACCAAAAATATGTCGAATGTGGGAAATAATTGGTGCAGTCGCAAATTTTTGTACAGTGGTAGGAGGGAGTGTCATGAAAAACATACTAGAAATCGTGACCTGTGGGGCTGAGTGTGGAAGTGGGGGTAAGTTTTATGATAACTTTTGTACATTTTTCTTGAATAACTCGAAAACTACGCCTGAACGAAAACGTATTCTAGTACAGAATCGAGCTACATTAAATTCCGTACAAAAAGGTCCTGTTCGTTTTTTTCTGCATGACTAATAGATTACCCTTAGCGAGCGAGAGAACACGAAAATGTCGCGGGTGGTGTTTGAAAGCGAGGTATAGCATTGCGGGTTGTTTCAGTGACATCTGTAGGGGCAGCTGATTCACCCTGTATACATTTTGTTGTGTCAGACTTTTAACGTTAGATTATGTCTGTTAATGAGTAGATTATGTCGGCATTTTAAATTTTTAAATTCGGTCAGTAATTGTATGAGATTTTTGTTCCCCTTGGAAGCGTCTGGATAGTTGTTTCATGCCACTGTATCATTTGTTTTCGTCGATCCTCTTTTCTTGAATTAAGCATGTGACGAAAAATTTATGTCCATTTTCACTATAGCCACTATTTCGCAGAAACGTGTTCTACGGTATCCATTCGCGGTCATGGATTGTCCTTTCTTGAATAACTCGAAAACTACGCCTGAACGAAAACGTATTCTAGTACAGAATCGAGCTACATTAAATTCCGTACAAAAAGGTCCTGTTCGTTTTTTTCTGCATGACTAATAGATTACCCTTAGCGAGCGAGAAAACACGAAAATGTCGCGGGTGGTGTTTGAAAGCGAGGTATAGCATTGCGGGTTGTTTCAGTGACATCTGTAGGGGCAGCTGATTCACCCTGTATACATTTTGTTGTGTCAGACTTTTAACGTTAGATTATGTCTGTTAATGAGTAGATTATGTCGGCATTTTAAATTTTTAAATTCGGTCAGTAATTGTATGAGATTTTTGTTCCCCTTGGAAGCGTCTGGATAGTTGTTTCATGCCACTGTATCATTTGTTTTCGTCGATCCTCTTTTCTTGAATTAAGCATGTGACGAAAAATTTATGTCCATTTTCACTATAGCCACTATTTCGCAGAAACGTGTTCTACGGTATCCATTCGGGGTCATGGATTGTCCTTAACTGTCTTGTATCGATGTGATCGAAAAATATACTGAGGCAGGAAAGAAAGATGTTGGGTCTATCTACAATCTTTTTGTCCTCACTAGCCGGCCGCGGTGGTCTAGCGGTTCTAGGCGCTCAGTCCGGAACCGCGCGACTGCTACGGTCGCAGGTTCGAATCCTGCCTCGGGCATGGATGTGTGTGATGTCCTTAGGTTAGTTAGGTTTAAGTAGTTCTAAGTTCTAGGGGAGTGATGACCACAGATGTTAAGTCCCATAGTGCTCAGAGCCATTTGAACCATTTTTTTGTCCTCACTATTCACGCGGAGTAAAGATTTGATGGCATCCGAGAAAACTGAGATACTGTGCTGCCTTTTCCACTTCACGTGTGATGTTCCCACCTCGCATCCAGTGTAGGAAATACTGCATTCCGTCGCTCGGGACGCAGTCTCTGTCAAAGGAAAGTTGAGTTCAGAGTTGTGTCCGTAGCTTCAAGCGTGATGTCGCTCAGACGGGCCCGGCTTTTGTCAGCGCGCGCGTGTGAGCCACCGCTGCTGTGGCACAGAGACGGAAAGTGAACGGTTCGGGTTCTCGAATCGCGTGGTACAAAGCCGCGCTTCGCTGTATCGCCGTCTGTCGCTGCAGAATACGATCGCCCCGGCCGCAGGCGCCAGACGTACGTGATGTGGCCGGCGTCTGCAGCGGAGCCCGTGGTCGTGGTCGCTGCCGCTGCTGTTGCTTCGCTCAGTCATGTACTGCCGACAGCTCCGCACTGAAACACAGTCTGCACGCTGATATACTGCGGATCACTGGTACTTATTTTGTCTTTGGGACTGTGTAACTGCTTCAGAGACTCATCATACTGAAAATCAAAACACTTGCTGACAGGTAAATGTTGTCTTCGTCCTTTTATTCTGTCCGCAACGACTACGCAACCTGATGGCTATGGATTATCGTCTCAGTTGTGCGACTGAATTCGTGATTTCCTGTCATAAGTCACAGTTCGGAATTCAAAGGGTATCGTTTAGTGAAACCGAAGTGATATCTCGGGCACCCCTGGGAAGTGTTATACGCTCTCTGCTGTTCCTAGTCTTCATAAACGATTTAAAATTTTTGGTAACGTTTTTGGGAAACAGCGATCTTGTAAAATATATAAAATTAGTGAACAACAGTTAAGATCGCGATGGTTATTTTATTAACATTACCGGTTTCTGCCTTGTCTTAAGGCATCTTCAGACAGCACCATCAGCTGCAGTTGATGCGCAGTTTCAGCGACAGAGGCCAACTGACTGTTCTACGCATCGTCAACTTCAGCTGATGGTGCTGTCTGAAGATGGTCTAAGACAAGACCGAAACCAGTCATTTTAATAAAATAACCATCGCGAAAAAATTTGGAAATTTGTGATAAGGGCTTACGGGGCAAAACTGCTGAGGTCATCGGTCCCTAAGCTTACACACTACTTAACCTAACTTACGCTAAGGACGGCACACACACCCATGCCCGAGGGATGATTCGATCCTCCCACGAGGGTAAATTAATCTTGACTGTTTTTTCACTGGTATTATAAACTATTTGGGAGACAGTATGAGCGTCCTCTTAAACTGTTAGCAGATGATGCTGTCTTTGGCGTCTAGTAAAGTCATCAGGAAATCAAAACCAATTGCATAATGATTTAGACAAGGTATCTGTATAGTGCGAAAAGTGGCAGCTAGCTGTAAACAATAAAATATATGAGGTTCGCTACAGGAGTACTAACAAAACTCAGTTAAATTACAGTTCACGGAAGGCCATACAAATTGTCTATTCAACTACGAAGAACGAGCGACAGCGTTTTATTTACAGAACACTTACAAGATGCAACAGGTCTGCTTAAGAGAATGCGTAGTTTACGCTTGTCCGACCTTTCCTGGAGTATTAGTGCCCGGTTTGGGATTCTCACTAGATAGGACAGACGGGGGACATGGCAAAGTTCACCCAAGACCACCTCCACCTGTACTATCGTCAAAAGGGTAGCTGAGGTCCGCAGTTCGACCGAACACTGCGCTGGCCGCTGGATATTGTGGGCAGCCCGTCATGGCGGTCTTAACGCGTCCGCGGTGTACACAGAGCGCGCCAACAAATTGGGCAGCGGGGTAGGTCTTTGTTGAACCTCACTCCATACAGTAACAAACACGTAAAATTGCAACACGCTGTTACATTAGCAATACACGATATTTTAATGTTTGTCTGCGACAATGAAGGAAATTGTCCAACAGATATATTAAAACAGTTCCAATTCCTCCGGTGCGACCAAGGTTTTTGTTGTCAAGTAAATAGCGGAACTGATATTCCCTCCCATTTATTCCTAACTAGATGTTACCCCCTGCTTCGCTCACATATCAGTAGTTTTATTATGATGTGTGATGGTGAGTACGTTAGTAATTTTCCGAGGTGTCTGTGTATATATTGGTGTAGACATATATAAAAAATATATAAAGTGCCGATACGCAGGTACATAATGAATGTGTTTCTATATTTTCCTGTATGTCGAATCTGAAATCATACATTATATTTTCTAATTACATTTAAAAATGCCTCGATTCATTACATTCGTGTAGAAGTAGAGCCTTTAAGGATTGCTATGGCTCACTTAGTAATGGATGTGATATTTTGCTACCAAAGAAACACATACCAGCCGTTTCTCCCTTCCATTTCAATGCGTTATGGTGTCTACACTTTTGATCCATCTCCCTGTGATGACTAATTTATGATTGACATAGTTGGTTAATAGATCTAAATCACTTGCAGCGTCACCAGAAGCCTCCCATGTTCCACATGTAAAGGTACGACTCTGTGTTTGTCGTGCAGCCTTTAAATGACGCCGCCGTGAACCTTCAAGCGTCTTAGAGGCTCTAATAGAGGCGTGACGGTCAGCGTCCAAAATGTGAGGGGCTTGTGACTCTCTCTGTAACTCTTAAGGCTGCCTAGCGTTCTGCATCAAAGTCCCTGCGAACATGAGACCGCTCTGGGGTTGTTGGATTCGAGCAACTTTCTCTTAGAACTACGCACTACATCTGAGCAACATTTGCAAGACTTACAGTTTTAAATATGGTTACCAGGCTTACCTTCAGATTTTATTGTTGGATCTCCATCAGAATTCACCAGCTATTATGCCAAGTGGTGTTGGAAGTCAGTATCATAAACCACGCGCGAAACAATGGATTTGCAGTATCACGGAATAATCCGTAGATACTAAGAGCTGCCGAACATCGCGGCAGCGTCGTCTGCATGCCACTCACGTATACCATATTTAAAAATGTTAATAATACTCAGAAAGATACAAACTTCTAAAGTAGCCTACGGTCTTCCTCAGGGTTAAGCTATCTCCACAGATATAATCGGAGTCGGTTCAGCAGTAAAGTAGTGAAAACGTCACGAGGGGATTACATTCACAGTTAATAATACTGGTCTTGCTATGGAACTATGGATTAAATGCGTTGAGAATTGAATAACCATTTTATTGTAATGTAGAACGTATCAACCAATAAAAACATTTTCACAAATGTGATAAAGTTCAAAACTAAAAAGTAAATAGATTTTCAGAGCGTAAATGCCGTTCCTTAATTTTGCGTAATATTCTTCAAATAAATAAATATTTTGTACCACACACCTTGTAAAGTAGCCTGTCTTCTCCGCTTGGGTTCAAACTATTCCACGCCATATTTTTTGGTTATCGGTTGAGCGGTTTAGTCGTGAACACGTAACAGACAGAGTTACTTTCACATTTGTGCCATTGCTATAGATGTGTGGACTGTCATGGATTAAACAGTACGAGGGTTGTATAAGAATTGTATTCTAGCTGTTACCCAAGGCTGTGCTCGAGTAACAGTAATATGAAATGAAATGTGTCATTCTTGGCCTGGAGGCCAGTTTGGATGTTCGGGAGATTGGTGCAAGTCCTTTTATTTGACGCCAATTCTGTGACTTGAACGTCGATGATGATAAAATGATGATGACAACGCAAACATCCAGTCGCGAGCAAAAAAAAAAAAAAAAAAAAAAAAAAAAAAAAAAAAAAAAAAAAAAACGATGAGGGCGGGAATTGAACCTATGAACCAATGATCTTTCAACAGCAACGCCAATCGCATAATGACGAGCTGTACACGCAAAACTGAAGGCAACAAAAAAGTTATAAGCGACGCATGACGCTCAGCAGATAAAGTGTGATATTAGTATGGAAGCATGCGTCAAACACGTAGAGGATTGAGGGAAGCGTCAAAGAAACTGGTATAGGCATGCATATGGAAATACAGAGATATGTAAACAGGCAGAATACCCCGTTGCGGTTAGAAACACCTACATAAGACAACAAGCGCATGGCACAGTCGTTAGATCGGATACTGCTGCTACAATGGCAGGTTATCAAGATTTAAGTGAGTTTGAACGTGGTGTCACAATAGATGAGACACAGCATCTCCGAGATAGCGATGAAGTGGAGATTTTCCCATATGACCATTTCACAAGTGTACCATGAATATCAGAAATGCGGTAAAACATCAAATCTCGAACATCGCTGCGGTCGGAAAAAGAGCCTGCAAGAACGGGACCAACGACGGCTGAAGAGAATCGTTCAGCGTGACAGAAGTGTAAATCTTCCGCAAACTGCTGCAGATTTCAATGCTGGGTCATCAGCAAGTGTCATAATGCGAAGCTTCCGAAGCCGAAGACACACTCGTGTACTCTTGATGCCACAAATCTTATGCCTCGTCTGAGCTTGGCCACACTGACATTGGGCTGTTCATGACTGGAAACATAATGTCTGGTCTGACGAGTCTCGTTTCAAGTTGTATCGAGTAAATGGACGTGTACGTGTATGGAGACAACCTCATGAATCCTTGGAGCCTGCATGTCAGCAGAGGACTGTTCAAGCTGGCTGAGGCCCTGTAATGGTGTTGGGCGTGTGCCTTTAGACTGATATGCGACCCCTTATACGTTTAGATACGACTGTGACAGGTGACACGTACGTAAGCATCATGTCTAATCATCTGGATCCATTCATATACGTTGTCCATTCAGACGGACTTGGGAAATTCCAGCTGGACAATGCGACACCTCACACATCCATAATTGTTACAGAGTAACTCAAGGAACACTCTTCTGAGTTTAAACACTTCCGCTGGCCACCAAACTCCCCAGACATGAATATTATTGAGCATATCTGGGATGCCTTGCAACGCGCTGTTCAGAAGAGATCTCCACCCCCTCGTACTCTTGCGGATTTACGGACAGTCGTGCCAGGATTCATCGTGTCAGTTCCATCCAGCACTACTTCATACACTAGTCGAGTTAATGCCACGTTCTGTTGCGACACTACTGCGTCCTCGCGGGTCCCCTACACGATATTAGGCAGGTCTAGCAGTTTCTTTGGCTCTTCATTGTATAAAAATTGTATTCATTACGTCGAATTATGTAAGAACATATCAAACAATAACATTTTCACAAACATGATAAAGTTCAAAAGTCAGAGGGTAAATAGATTTTTCAAAGAGTAATTATTTTCCGTATTTCACACTGTATTGTACTAATTAATAAAGATGTTGCCGTACACATTTTCTAAAGTGGCCCACGGTCTTCCTAAGCACTGAAGCTATCTCCATACGAAATTTTATCAAAATCGGTTCAGCGGATCAGTCGTAAAAGCGTAACAGAGTTACTTTCGCATTTTTTAATATTGGTATGGATTGGGAATCCCATCTCTCCCCTATCACATCACCTGATAATTGGCCAAAAATAATCGCGACTGTATGTTGTGCTGGATCTAAACCAGCCAGCTCTATTTCTTGGAGTGGAGAATGAAAAGTTGAATAATTTTTTTTAGTCTACGATGGCTCGCTTGAAGATGGCATGTGGGTATTTACACGCAATATCGTGAAGTGTAGTAAATGGCGACCTGCTCCAAGCCCGAAACTTCTTCGAGTGCCCCCAAGAATATCAGCAAATATACAGGATGTTACAAAAAGGTACGGCCAAACTTTCAGGAAACATTACTCACACACAAATAAAGAAAAGATGTTATGTGGACATGTGTCCGGAAACGCTTAATTTCCATGTTAGAGCTCATTTTAGTTTCGTCAGTATGTTCTTCCACCTACGTTCAATGGAGCACGTTATCATGATTTCATACGGGATACTCTACCTGTGCTGCTAGAACATGCGCCTTTACAAGTACGACACAACATGTGGTTCATGCACGATGGAGCTCCTGCACATTTCAGTCGAAGTGTTCGTACGCCCCGGCTTCGATTCCCGGCGGGTCAGGGATTTTCTCTGCCTCGTGATGGCTGGGTGTTGTGTGCTGTCCTTAGGTTAGTTAGGTTTAAGTAGTTCTAAGTTCTAGGGGACTGATGACCATAGGTGTTAAGTCCCATAGTGCTGAGAGCCATTTGAACCATTTGTTCGTACGCTTCTCTACAACAGATTCGGTGACCGATGGATTGGTAGAGGCGGACCAATTCCATGGCCTCCACGCTCTCCTGACCTCAACCATCTTGACTTTCATTTATGGGGGCATTTGAAAGCTCTTGTCTACGCAACCCCGGTACCAAATGTAGAGACTCTTCGTGCTCGTATTGTGGACGGCTGTGATACAATACGCCATACGCCATTCTCCAGGGCTGCATCAGCGCATCAGGGATTCCATGCGACGGAGGGTGGATGCATGTATCCTCGCTAACGGACGACATTGTGAACCTTTCCTGTAACAAAGTGTTTGAAGTCACGCTGGTACGTTCTGTTGCTGTGTGTTTTCATTCCATGATTAATGTGATTTGAAGATAAATAATAAAATGAGCTCTAACATGGAAAGTAAGCGTTTCCGGACACATGTCCACATAACATATTTTCTTTCTTTGTGTATGAGGAATGTTTCCTGAAAGTTTGGCAGTACCTTTTTGTAACGCCCTGTATAATGGTTAGAATCTTATTTACAGGTTCTTAAATGTTCTTAGTATCGTGTTCCAAAGTTTCCAGTAGTCAGGCCTGTCTAGACTGCAACACGTAGAGTCTTAACAACGAACCCATCACACGACCAATTCAGTTGTAAAGCTTCCAAACTAAAGGTAAAAAAAAGAAGAGGTTTAAACTTCAGAAAGGCACTTGTTGACTTATTATGATTAATGATAGCAGAAGTCGCTGGAGATGTCTGAGGATTGTGTTTGACAAAACTGTGACTCGTTTACAGCTGATCGTTCCTGGACTATATGAGTTCCTAGATCCTAGAATCATTTAATAAGCTACGAAGGTAACGTATGTCTTCCAGTTCCATCGAGTATTTAATAGCGTACCCACGTCTGCCTACAAGGGAATACGAACCACGGATAACGTGAAAAGTAAAGTCTGATTCGTTCATTACGTTTAATAAACACCGAAACCGTGAGGCCGAACGTAAGTAAACAGCGAACTTTCACAGTTGCATGTCAGATTTGCTTTGGGCGAAAGGCTATGCAGTGATAATTAATGCAAACATATCACGCAAGAATAACAACGAACACCCATAGAGCGAGTTTGAATAAACACTGCAACAAATACACACTAATATAATACTGTGTAGGGTAGTAATACGCTTCGTTTAGGTTTTGAAAATGAACGTAAAACTAATATTCTCTCATTTTCGGTTTGTTTTGACGACTCGGACAAGTAAATGTGATCTCTGCGTAAGAGAAAGGAAAAAATGAATCACTACTAAACACTTCTGTTAGATGCAGAGGCGCACACGTGGCAGCATATAATATGTGCTCCCACAAATGCTAGACCAGATGTGAATTGAGCTTTCGGACGTCAGGATAACACGTACAGGAAGGTTACAATTTAACTGAGGACATAGTAATAGGCCTCCCTGCCGTAGAGAAGCAACAGGGAGAGTTGAAAACAAGTAAGTCACCGCCCAGGACGGAATCCGAAATCGGTTTTACAAAGACTATTCAGCTTGCATTTACCGCTAATCTCTCGCCCAACGTATGGTCCTAAGTGTCTGGATAAAAGCGCAGATGACTCCTGGTGTAAAAAAACGGACTCACAAAATTGCATACAAATATTGTTAACAATATTTTGCTACAGAATTCTTGGAAACATTCTCAGTTAGAATACAGCAAATTTTCATGAAACGAAAAAGCTTCTTTCCACAGATCAGCGGTGGTTTAGAAAATATCGCTCATGCGGAACTCAGCTTGCCTTTTTCTCATATGCTTTCCTGCAAACGATGGGTGGTGGACAACACGCAGATCTCATGTTCCTAGACTTGCGGAAAGTATTTGACACGGCGCCCTAATGCAGACTGTTGACAAAGGTACGACCATATGGAATAGGTTCCCAGATACGTGATTGGCCCAAAGAATTATTAAGTAATAGAACGTTGCTCTCGACGACGAATGTTCATCTGAGTCAATGGTATCGCCAGGAGCGCCCCAGAGAGGGTTAGAGGACTCTCTTATTTTGAATATACATAAATGATCTGACGGACAGGCAGAGCAGCAACCTGCGACTGTTTGTTGATGACGCTGTGGTGTACTGGAAGGTGTCGTCGTTGAGCGTTTGTAGCAGGATACTAAATTTCGAGTTGGTGTGATGAATGGCAGCTTGCTCTAAATGTAGAAAACTGGAAGTTAATGCAGATAAGCTATTCGTATCGCTGCAAAGCAACATGAAATGAAGCGAGCACGTAATAATGGTAGTAGGGGGAAGGGTAATGGTCGACTTCGGCTCCTTGGGAGAACTTTAGGAATGGGTAGCTCATCTGTAAAGGAGATCGCGTGTAGTACACTAGTGCAATCCATTCTTAAGTACTGCTTGAGTGTTTGGGATCTCCTACAGGTCGGATTAAGGGAAGACATAGAAGCATTTCAGGAGCGGGCTGCTAAATTTGTTACCGGTAGGTTCAATCAACAAGCGAGGATTACAGAGACGCTTTGTGAACTCTAATGGGAATCCCTGAAGAGAAGAGACTTTCTTTTCGCCAAACACTACTGAGAAAATTCACAGAATCGGGAATTGAAGTTGACTGGAGAACAATTCTACTGCGACCAACAAAAAAATGGTTCAAATGGCTCTGAGCACTATGGGACTTAACTGCTGAGGTCATCAGTCCCCTAGAACTTAGAACTACTTAAACCTAACTAACCTAACTACATCACACACATCCATGCCCGAGGCGGGATTCGAACCTGCGACCGTAGAGGTCGCGCGGTTCCAGAGTGTAGCGCCTAGAACCGCTCGGCCACTCCGGCCGGCGCTGTGACCAACATTCATTTCGCGTAAGGACCACGAAGATAAGTGAAATTGGGGCTCGTACGTTTTTCCCCTCATTCTACATGCGAGTGGAACAGGAGAGGATATGACTATCAGTGTTACAAGGTATCCCCGCCGTGTAACATATGGTGGTATGCGGAGTATGTATGTAGTGTAATGTCCCGGCATTGTCGAGGTCATTGAAGTAAAAGCACAAACTCAGTCTGTACATGTAAGATTATGGGGAAGAAAATAGGTCTGTCTTTTTTGAGGAACTATTCCGGCATTCGCGTTTCCTTGTTTTAAGGGAAAACCTGAAGAAGGCGACCAGACGGAAATTTTAATAGAGACGTTTGTCCTAGCGACGAGGAGTCATCACTCGACTGACTCACATGTACACTCCTGGAAATTGAAATAAGAACACCGTGAATTCATTGTCCCAGGAAGGGGAAACTTTATTGACACATTCCTGGGGTCAGATACATCACATGATCACACTGACAGAACCACAGGCACATAGACACAGGCAACAGAGCATGCACAATGTCGGCACTAGTACAGTGTATATCCACCTTTCGCAGCAATGCAGGCTGCTATTCTCCCATGGAGACGATCGTAGAGATGCTGGATGTAGTCCTGTGGAACGGCTTGCCATGCCATTTCCACCTGGCGCCTCAGTTGGACCAGCGTTCGTGCTGGACGTGCAGACCGCGTGAGACGACGCTTCATCCAGTCCCAAACATGGTCAATGGGGGACAGATCTGGAGATCTTGCTGGCCAGGGTAGTTGACTTACACCTTCTAGAGCACGTTGGGTGGCACGGGATACATGCGGACGTGCATTGTCCTGTTGGAACAGCAAGTTCCCTTGCCGGTCTAGGAATGGTAGAACGATGGGTTCGATGACGGTTTGGATGTACCGTGCACTATTCAGTGTCCCCTCGACGATCACCAGTGGTGTACGGTCAGTGTAGGAGATCGCTCCCCACACCATGATGCCGGGTGTTGGCCCTGTGTGCCTCGGTCGTATGCAGTCCTGATTGTGGCGCTCACCTGCACGGCGACAAACACGCATACGACCATCATTGGCACCAAGGCAGAAGCGACTCTCATCGCTGAAGACGACACGTCTCCACTCGTCCCTCCATTCACGCCTGTCGCGACACCACTGGAGGCGGGCTGCACGATGTTGGGGCGTGAGCGGAAGACGGCCTAACGGTGTGCGGGACCGTAGCCCAGCTTCATGGAGACGGTTGCGAATGGTCCTCGCCGATACCCCAGGAGCAACAGTGTCCCTAATTTACTGGGAAGTGGCGGTGCGGTCCCCTACGGCACTGCGTAGGATCCTACGGTCTTGGCGTGCATCCGTGCGTCGCTGCGGTCCGGTCCCAGGTCGACGGGCACGTGCACCTTCCGCCGACCACTGGCGACAACATCGATGTACTGTGGAGACCTCACGCCCCACGTGTTGAGCAATTCGGCGGTACGTCCACCCGGCCTCCCGCATGCCCACTATACGCCCTCGCTCAAAGTCCGTCGACTGCACATACGGTTCACGCCCACGCTGTCGCGGCATGCTACCAGTGTTAAAGACTGCGATGGAGCTCCGTATGCCACGGCAAACTGGCTGACACTGACGGCGGCGGTGCACAAATGCTGCGCAGCTAGCGCCATTCGACGGCCAACACCGCGGTTCCTGGTGTGTCCGCTGTGCCGTGCGTGTGATCATTGCTTGTACAGCCCTCTCGCAGTGTCCGGAGCAAGTATGGTGGGTCTGACACACCGGTGTCAATGTGTTCTTTTTTCCATTTCCAGGAGTGTATAAACGAAAGGAGAAAATCACCAATAACGGAATGGAAACAAAGTGCCTACCTGGACAGTAAACTATATTACTATACGGGTAAAACGGTCAACTGATACAAGCTGCAGGTTGGCTATCTTACGCGTTTCAGTGTCAACAAAAGCTTGATTTTCAGTATTTACTATAGTTATTGCCCGAATTTAAAAATTTGAAATACTGTCATAAACTATAATGTATAATAATTTTATCTTCAAGACTAAACACATTAAAGACAAGTATTAAAGTTAGAAACTGTGGATATATATTGAAGCACTGTAACTCACCACAACTTACCACGCGCAAGTAAAACATAACATTATTGTCATTTTCTCGTCTATTGAAGTGTGTTTTTAACGTTTTGTGCATATATTTCCATCTTTTTCTGTTGAATTTTGACATTAGCACAGTACTCCCATATTCGACTTCAGTGAACATCCTTCGGTTCTCCGGCCTTGAATGTTTTCAGTTTTCGGCTGTAGCTGGAAACTCCATTGTCCCTGAGCTCTCTTCGTGTGAGGACAAATACTCAACTTATCATTGTGTGAGATACCGAACTCTTATAAGTCTTTTTTCATTTCTGGGGACAAGATCCTTTGGTCTGCTGATTTGAGGACAAATGGTTGACTGTACACCGTTTCTGATCTCACTAACGTCAGGTGTCAACTAGCGCCTGTTATTTTCTATAAACGTGATTGTAGCTCATAATAGTGTTTTCTTCTTTACTTTCAGATTTCTTTCGCCATACCCAAGATCTTTTCCAGAATATTCTTTCCTTTGGCATGTAGTTGTCCAGTCTGAACTATCTGTTCTGCTGTGCATATAACTTCCAATGAAATGACCATCCGTCAAGCGATATTTGAGCTTGTCAGTGACGGTCACTAAGCATTCCCAAAAACGTCCATTTCAACATGATATACCGTTTCCACCTGATTCATCCGTGAGTTAAAAATCTTCTTTCTCAGATTAATGGGCACCGTCCCATCGTCATGTTCAAGCTTCTCTGTCTGCTTCATTTCTCCTCAGTATGTCAGTCTCACTCTTGGTGCTGACTTGATGTACGTTAGGAGTAGTGATTTCTTAAATAAGACGCTAATGCCCACCTTTATTGCTGTACCTTAAACTCACTGATCTGTTTAGCACCTGTGTCAAGAGACTCTCAAAATAACACCAATTATCGCTTACAAAACCTAAACAATCAGTTCCAAGGCTTTTACTTTTAATGTGTAATCTAATTCCATTCCGCAACACATTCCCTATAGCAGTTATATGCTCATTTCTAAGAACGCAAAACTGAAGCTTTTCTTGTGCTACAGTTTGATTTTTCTTCTTCTCGTATGCCGTATAATATTTAGAAGTTGTGTAGGGAATACGTAAAAATATTTTTTATCACTGGGGAAAGAATTATAGCGAACGAATACTGTTTATTGTATGAGATTTATTTTATTATCTTTTATCGATTTTCGATATTTCACATGCATCTACTTAGGCTGGGCAGTTATTTTACTAGATAAAACAACGAGGGGCGTTCACTAAGTAATGCAACACGTCTTTTTCTGATAGCTGGTTGATTGTGTTCAGGATTCCAGTACACTACATTATTCCGCACTGTTTTGGATACCTATTTTTCAATATAATCTCCGTCTAATGCGATGACCTTACGCTACATTACTGGGAGGCCCCGTATGCCCTCATGATACCACTCTATGGTCGACGTCGAATCCAACGTCTTGTTGAAACAATAACCTCCCCATCATCCACTTGCTGCCTCTCACGGAGTGCGTCCTTCATTAGATGGAAGTCGGAAGGTGCGAGATCCAGGCTGTATAAGAAAGAACAGTTTAATGAAGTTCTGTGAGCTCCTGTCGGGTGCGCAGACTTGTGTAAGGCATTGCGGTGTCAAGAAGAAGGCGAAATTAGTTCGCATTTTGCGGTGACGAACCCGCAGAAGCCGTTTATGCAATTTCCTGAGGGTAGCACAATACACTTCACCATGAGCGAGGACATCAAACAGAGTAACCTCTTCAGAGTTCCAGAAGACCGTCTGCGTGACTTAACTGGCTGTGGGTGCGCCTTTGAACTTTTCCTTTGGAGGAGAGGTGGTCTATAGATTACCGTTTTGTTTCCGGATCAAAGTGATAAACCCAAGCTTCGTCGCCTGTGACGGTGCTCGACAGAAAATTGACACTATCAGAAACAGGCAATTCCGCACAGATGGGCCTTCGTTGCTCTGTATGGTCTTCTGTTAGGCGACGAGGAGCCCAGCGGGTATAGGTGGTTCAAATGGCTCTAAGCGCTATGAGACTGAGGTCATCTGTCCCCTAGACTTAGAAATACTTAAACTTAACTAACCTAAGGACATCACACACAGCCATGCCCGAGCCAGTATTCGAACCTGCGACCGTTGCATCAGCGCGGTTCCAGACTGAAGCGCCTAGAACCGCGCGGCCACATCGGGTATAGACCTTAGAGTATCCCAGTTGGTGGACTAGTATGTCAGCGCTACCAACAGAGATGTCGAGTTGTGCAGCGAGTTGTTTGATTGCGATCCGTCGATCACCTCGAATGAGAGTGTCCGCACGTTCCAACATTGCAGGAGTCGAAGCTGTGTGCGACCGCCTGGCACGCGGGAAGTTGGGCAGGTTTGGGCGTCCTTGTTGCGGTAACGACAGAAGCATCGCCCATCGACTCACCGCGCTTTCGTACACTGCCAGGTCTCCAAAGACATTCTGCAAGCGCCTATGAATATCTGAAACTCTTTGATTTTCCGCCAAAAGCAGCTCAACGGCAGCCCTTTGCTTGGAACGCATCTCCGTAACAAGTACCATTTTCAACGCTACGTGTAGTGCCGCCACCAGTCGAAACTTCATGAAACTACAGGGGCTGAAGCGGGAATATTCCACGATGTCCTGCAACAAAATCCTCACTTTTCATCCGAAACAGGTGTGGAAAAACATGAGTTACATTACTTATTGAATGCCCCTCATAATAGTAGGTCTAATATTTGTTTTTAACATTCGGATTTTCTTCTTTTTGTTCGTAAGTATGACTATCGAAATAAGTGGACCATGCTTTCTAAACACGGTTGGAACGTCTCATACACTTTCCGGAAAGGAAGAAGAAAATGGGAGTGTTGAGAATAAATACCAGATCTTCTATTCGTTTTACGTAGCTTATACCCGTAAATGGATGTGAAAACACTCGAAGCCAGTAAATGATTACAAAATAAATTTTATATAATAAATAGAGAATGGTTTCTTCATTTCCATCTTTATTTATATACGATACAGCCACGCTTTTCCTTCATCCATTAAGGAAAAACCTATTTTTTATTGTAACTAGCTCGTGGTCTCGCGGTAGCGGTCTCGCTTCCCGAGCACGGGGTCCCGGGTTCGATTCCCGGCGGGGTCAGGGATTTTCACCTGCCTCGAGATGACTGGGTGTTGTTGTGTCGTCTTCATCATTATCATCATCATTCATCCACATTACGGTCGGAGGAAGGCAATGGCAAACCACCTCCGCTAGGACCTTGCCTAGTACAGCGGTGCGGGTCTCCCGCATCGTCCCTTACGCTCTGTCAAGGAGTGTGGGACTTCATCATCATCAATTCGGTGATGAAAATAAGAAAAAAATGTAAGGTTGTGAATGTGGACCTCCTCCCTCTGCTCTCAACATCAGCTGCAGGCTGTTTTACTTCTGACACTACGATCAGCCATACAGTATGGCACAGAATTTTTGCTACTTAACTGAACTGCGAAGAAAATTAATAAAAAGTACTAATACAGTTTCTTATTTTCTGTTTACGGCGAAATCCAGACGTCACCTGAAGGGCAATACATTTTCTTATTACACACCTACTAATCGAAACTCAGAACTCCCTCGGAAGACTGCATCATAATAGCCAATGTTGTGACACGTGTGTGCAGTGCAAGATGCAGATTGGTAATTCGACCGGTCACCGATCGAGTTCCTGCTATCTGGGTTTACTCTGTGAAGAAAGTTCTTGCAACTCTATTCTGAAGAACCACACAGGCGCAATGCTAAATATTAAATGAAGGACACCGGCCACTGGTATAAAACGGTTACCTAATATTTTGCCTGTATTGTAAATGGCCAACATCTCCTTCAGTGATTTGTGCAGTTAATTCCTGATGAGAAAAAAGTCATTAATGTTTCACGCTAGTTATTTAAAAATAGTTTGGTAGCTGTTCGAGTGTACGCTCCAATCCGAAAATGCACGATGTGATCTTCAGGGGGCCCTTGGCTGTTTTATAGGTGCCATCGTGACTTTTACTATTGACAAACGAAGTGTTTATCATATTGCTGCTTGGCGGCATGTTTTGAAACTATCGAGGTTTGGAGCGTACAGTGCTCACGATAGCATATACGAGGTGCATTCAAGTTATAAGGCCTCCTATTTTTTTTCTAATTAACTACTCACCCGAAATTGATGAAACTGGCGTTACTTCTCGACGTAATCACCCTGCAGACGTACACATTTTTCACAACGCTGACACCATGATTCCAGGGCAGCGGCGAAGCCTTCTTTAGGAGTCTTTTTTGACCACTGAAAAATCGCTGAGGCAATAGCAGCACGGCTGGTGAATGTGCGGCCACGGAGAGTGTCTTTCATTGTTGGAAAAAGCCAAAAGTCACTAGGAGCCATGTCAGGTAAGTAGGGAGCATGAAGAATCACTTCAAAGTTGTTATCACGAAGAAACTGTTGCGTAACGTTAGCTCGATGTGTGGGTGTGTTGTCTTGGTGAAACAGCACACGCGCAACCCTTCCCGGACGTTTTTGTTGCAGTGCAGGAAGGAATTTGTTCTTCAAAACATTTTCGTAGGATGCACCTGTTACCGTACCGCCCTTTGCAACGCAATGGGTAAGGATTACGCTGTCGCTGTCCCAGAACATGGACACCATCATTTTTTCAGCACTGGCGGTTACCCAAAACGTTTTTGGTGGCTGTGAATCTGTGTGCTCCCATTGAGCTGACTGGCGCTTTGTTTCTGGATTGAAAAATGGCATCCACGTCTCATCCATTGTCACAACCGACGAAAAGAAAATTCCCATTCATGCTATCGTTGCGCGTCAACATTGCTCGGCAACATGGCACACGGGCAGCCATGTGGTCGTCCGTCAGCATTCGTGGCACCCACCTGGATGACACTTTTCGCATTTTCAGGTCGTCATGCAGGATTGTGTGCACAGAATCCACAGAAATGCCAACTCTGGAGGCGATCTGTTCAACAGTCATTCGGTGATCCCCCAAAACAATTCTCTCCATTTTCTCGATCATGTCGTCAGACCGGCTGGTGCCAGCCCGAGGTTGTTTCGGTTTGTTGTCACACGATGTTCTGCCTTCATTAAACTGTCGCACCCACGAACGCACTTTAGACACATCCATAACTCCATCATCACATGTCTCCTTCAACTGTCGATGAATTTCAATTGGTTTCACACCACGCAAATTCAGAAAACGAATGATTGCACGCTGTTCATGTAAGGGAAATGTCGCCATTTTAAGTATTTAAAACAGTTCTCATTCTCGCCGCTGGCGGTACAATTCCATCTGCCGTACGGTGCTGCCATCTCTGGGACGTATTGACAATGAACGCGGCCTCATTTTAAAACAATGCTCATGTTTGTATCTCTTTCCAGTCCGGAGAAAAAAATCGGAGGCCTTAGAACTTGAATGCACCTCGTATTTATTACACTGAGGTGCCAAAAATCATGGAATAGCGATATGCACATTTACAGACGACGGTGGTATCGGATACACAAAGTATAAACGCGCATTCCATTGGCGGAGCTGTCATTTGTGCTCAGGTGATTCATGTGAAAACGTTTCCGACGTGATCATGGCCGCACGACGGGAATTAACAGACTTTGAAGGCGCAGTATTAGTTGGTGTTAGACACATTGGACATTCAGTTTCGGAAATCGATAGGGAATTCAATATTCCAAGATTCACAGTGTCAAGAGTGTGCCGAGAATAGTAATTTCCAGGCATTACCTCTCAGCACGGACAACGCAGTGGCCGACGAGCGTCACTTAACGACCGAAGGCAGCGGCCTTTTTGTAAAGTTGTCAGTGCTAACAGACAAGCAACACTGCGTGCATGAACCTCACAAGGACACTGCGCAAGCTGTTGGTGAGGGCTGTGTTTACATGGAATGGACTTGGTTTTCTCGTCCAATTGAACCGATCATTGACTGGAAATGTTTATATCGGCTATTTAGAGGCCATTTGCAGCCAGTCGTGGACTTCATATTCCCATACGACGATGGATTTTTTATGAATGACAATGCACCATGTCCGAGGATTGTGGACAATTCGAACGAATTATTTGGCCACCCAGATCGCCCGGCATGACTCCCATCGAACATTTATGGGACATAATCGAGAGGTCAGATGGTGCACAAAATCCTGCACCGGCAACTTTTTCAGTATTATGGACGGCTGTAGAGACAGCATGGCTCAATATTATTGCAGGGTACTTCCAACGACTTGTTGTGTCCATGGCACGTCAAGTTGCTGCACTTCGCCGGGGTAAAGGGGTTCCGACACGATGTTACGAGATGTCCCACGACTTTCTTCACCTCAGTGTATTTCGTTTATTTTATTTACTTATTGTTATACACGTGTTAATGTTGTGTTGGAAGAACATTTAAGAACAATAACGCACCAGGGAAACCAGTAATCGCTGCTAAAAACATGAGCTTTTTTGTACACACAACAAAAATGTTTTGCATCACCTTGGTCCGCAGAGTTCCGGAACCTGTACAGAAAATTGGAATAGAGATCAACATAAATATCATTTCCCCCATTTTTATTGCTCATGAAAACCACACAGTGCATGTTGTACCACTACACAGTGAGACCTGCAGAGGTGGTGGTCCAGATTGCTGTACACACCGGTACCTCTAATACCTAGTAGCACGTCCTCTCGCATTGATGCATGCCTGTGTTCGTCATGGCATAATATCCACAAGTTCATCAAGGTACTGTTGGTCCAAATTGTCCCACTCCTCAACGGCAATTCGGTGTCGATCCCTCAGAGTGGTTGGTGGGTCACGTCATCCATAACTAGCCCTTTTCAATCATCACAGGCTTGTTCGATAGGGTTCATGTCTGGAGAACATGCTGGCCATTCTAGTCGAGCGATGTCGTTATCCTGAAGGAAGTCATTCACAAGATGTACACGATGGGGGCGCGGATTGTCGTCCATGAAGATGAATGCCTCGCCAGTATGCTACCGATATGGTTGCACTATCGGTCGGAGGATGGCATTCACGTATCGTACAGCCGTTACGGCGCCTTCCATGAACACCAGCGGCCCCACATAATGCCACCCCAAAACAGCAGGAAACCTCCACCTTGCTGCACATGCTGGACAGTGTCTCTAAGGCGTTCAGCCTGACCGAGTTGCGTCCAAACACGTCTGTCACGATTGTCTGGTTGAAGGCATATGCGACACTCATCGGTGAAGACAACGTGATGTCTATCCTTAACGGTCCATACGGCATGTTGTTGGGCTCATCTATACCGCGCTGCATGGTGTCGTGGTTGCCAAGATGGACCTCGCCATAGACGTCGGGAGTGAAGTTGTGCACCATGCAGCCTATTGCTCACAGTTTGAATCGTAACACGACGTCTGTGGCTGCACGAAAAGCATCATTCAACATGGTGGCGTTGCTGTCAGGGTTTTCAGAGCCATAATCCGTAGGTAGCGTTCGTCCACTGCAGTAGTAGCCCTTGAGCGGCCTGAGTGAGGCACGTAATCGACAGGTCCTGTCTCTCTGTATCTCCTCCGTGTCCGAACACCATTGCTTTGGTTCACTCCGAGACGCCCGGACATTTCCCGTGTTGAAAGTATTTCCTGTCACAAAGTAACAATGCGGACGCCATCTAACTGCGGTATTGACCGTCTAGATATGATTGAACTACAGACGACACGAGCCGTGTACCTCCTTGCTGGTGGACTGACTGGAACTGATCGGCTGTCCGACCCCCTCCGTCTAATAGGCGCATGGTTGTTCATATCTTTGAGCGGATGTCGTAGGGACTGTGTCTGTGATACAATATCCACAGTCAACGTATATCTACAGGAGTTCTGGGAATTGGGTGATGCAAAACTTTTTTTGATGTGTGTAGTAAAAATATAGGCCACGCAAGATGATGAAACCTAGTATGCGTATGGTTAGGATCGCTCTCATCCTGAAGGAAGGAATTTTGATGTTAAATACTTTACATTATAAAGAATAGTACACTTTCGTGTTGCTGGTTCCAGTTTGTGCACAAAGTGTCCATGACCAACAGAGTCGTCTTCTTAAGCTTCTGCGAGCTGTGTTGTTGTGCGTACCCTCTGTCTGGTCTACAACACACACTCTGGTCGGAGTCTAGGCAGAGTGTGCTGATTAGAACACAGCGGAACATGAAGTGCAAACTGACCTGTAGCTAGCGCACCCAGAGTCATTCGTCGTGAAATTTCAAAACAATTTCACCATTCAACGTGAAACTAACACGAGTTGCCCCTCTCCCTTCTCTCCCCTCTCTGCCGTAGATGAGATGGTGGGCACTCTCTTACATGGCTAAGCCAAATTTGTTTTCGGCGTGGTAGTAGCAACCTGTGATAGTTATCACCCAGATCCTTCAGCTTTAATTCATCTCAGTTAGCGTGGACACAGAAACTTTGTAATGACAGTTAGTAGCTGCATTGAACTGGGCTCGAAAAGATAGTTGGACAATAGCCGGTATTACAAGGTCTTTCATTGAAAAACAAAGGACAGACAATGAACTTTTCCTGTTCCGCATTCAGCGGAGATCTCCCATTCTGTACGTCGAGTTTCTCCTATCTTCGATGCAAGCCCCTTCTGGCGTCAGTAGAATATTGATGATCCCGGAAGGGGCAGTCTGTTTGCTTTACATATACACCTATTTCTATCGTCCGGATGATTCCTTTCACCGTCCCCAATCCGAAATGCTCTTTCTGATCAAATAGAACTGTAATTCCAGCTGCCGTGTCCACGCGCAACAAGCGCGCGAGGTGCGGTTGCGTGTTCCCACGTTAACAGAGCGGTAACTTGCTAGCACAGCGTCGTGGCCCCGGGGCGCTCAAATTTAACCCAGAAAGCGCCATAAATATGCATGATGGACACTGCCAGCTGTCGGGGCCAGTACCCTCGCTAACAGTTCGTTAGATATGCTGGGCAGATTCGGAAAATTGCCGAACATTTGCGTCCGCGATGCTTGCTGAAGGGTAGGTACACTCTCGCTGTCGGATCGGAATGAGCTGGCCGAGTGTGTCGGCGGTCATGCCATCGCGGCCGTTCCCGGAATTGCTGCCGGCCACTCTCTCAGATTCCCAACCACGCAAAGTGGATTTGCGCGTGCAAGTTTGACCTTTCCCACTGACGCGCCGCTTCAGTTTCCCTGTGGGCACGCTCCAGGTTTCAGTTGCAGGAGGCACTTGAAAATTATATTAAAACATGTCATACAACTTTTGCTTTGACCACTTCAGTGGCCAGGTTGGAGACCCCTTGTTACTCTTGCAGTGTTATATTAATAAATGTAATTTGTTATTCCTTTGTTTCAAGCTTGTTATTCGATCTTTCAACTGACATCCTTTTATGACAGTGATGTGTAACGCACGGCCGTCTCGGCCTGGAATAAGGGTAATGTGTTGTCAACAGAACCAGTTAAGTTAGGAAAACAGTTGCTGTGAACAATAGTGTTAGTAAAGGAATAATTGGTATTAACAATACCTGAAACTGCCAGCGTAAATACGTTACAAATGAGGTTTGTAACTGGTATCCACTTTTCATAGAATGATAGTGTACATAGTGCGTTAGAATATCCACTAATAGAGGCATAAAAAAATTCAGGCTGTTCGTAAATCATCTTTACAACTTTAGTCGTCAACAACTTTTATACTATGTTATCAGTGACAATCAAATGAAAAACGAACACCCGCCGCACACAGGCATGGTATGGTTTCATTCAGAACCAATTACCACACACATTAAGACACTTACCCCATTGGGAGAGGAGAACATCAATTCCTGTTTTCCTGTTTTTTTAGAACGTATTCGGGCGCTTACGGATCCGCAACCGCATCCACTCTAGCACTTCCTCATCCATCTGAAATCGATGTCCAGACCTGTCTTTCTTCAGATCGCCAAAGATGTGAAAAGCGCACGGTGAAAGATCCGGCCCCTACGGAGGATGTTTCACTGCTTCCCAACCAAAACGCCTTGGTCCCACTGGCAGTGGGGAGGCGGGCGTTTTAGTGCATCAGGATGATTCCCTCCGACAGCATTCCTGGCCATTTTGCTTCTGCAAAGTCTCTTAATAGCGCTGCGTATTGATTGAGGTTCCACGCTTGAGGTACTCGACGAGCAGAGCGTCGCTGCAGTCAAAGTTGCACATAGCGCCTACCCCCACACTGCCAATCGGACGAAGGCTGCGCTCAGCGATTTGGATGGGAAACACTGCAGCATCCTCCATAGAACCCGCATCGTCCACCTTCTGATTTTCACATCGTTGGTAATCTCCAGGAGGTGTGCGTGGACGTCGGTTTCAGTAGGACGAGGAAGTGCAAGAGTGGCTGTGGTTGTGGGTCCTTCAGCGCCCAACCGCGTCCTACGAAACAGGATCTTCTCGTCTCCCAGTGGGATAAATGTCTCAATACGTGTGATTATAACTTTTGACTGGAACCATTCCGTGGTCCCCTGGTGGTGGGCGGTCGATTTTCATTTGACTACCGCTCATAGATAATAAAAACTGGTTTTCGACATGTGACGAGATAACTCACTCATACACGTCTGTGTTTGCGCTCCAGTGTCACGGAAAATGCCCCGTCGGATTCAATTTCTCTAGGACTTCAAGTGACTTCAAGTGCTGTAGGTGTGTAAGCCTTGGCTCAGTGTACCGTAACTTTTACAAAACCGCATAGAATGAGTGGTGTAAGCCGAGCGGTTCTAGGCGCTACAGTCTGGAACCGCGCGACTGCTACGGTCGCAGGTTCGAATCCTTCCTCGGGCATGGATGTTTGTGCTGTCCTTAGGCTAGTTAGGTTTAAGTAGTTCTAAGTTCTAGGGGACTGGACTGATGACCTCAGAAGTTAGCATGATACCACACAGTTCATCCGACAGGATGTTCTAGAGCTTGGCTTGAACAAATATTTCTGTGATTCCTGCTGAAAAAATATTTCTGTGATTCCTGCTTGCGCAAAGCGGACTTGTGGGCTGTATTACCCGTTCCATAGACCCGACACCATGTGAAATTTTTTCTGCGAGGGAGCTAAGGAATTCCGTTAAGAAGGACATGCGGTAAAATTGTTAAGCAGAAAACATTCTTTTAATATCGTTAATACAGAGCTGATTCATTACAAAAGAATCCAATTTCCGTTTCGTACGGTCTTCAGGAACCTCATAGTTCTGAAAACAAGTCGACAGTGTTCTCGAGAGTTTTTATTTTTTTTTTTTATTTTTCCATCTGTGTCATGCAGTAGGTACTGGACAGCCAGTGTCCCTTTCAAACTTGGCTTCTGATCTGAAGTCACATTGAGCTGTTTATTAAACCTAATTTTCCTGCATTACGTTGTTTTTTCTCTAAATTTGGTAAGATGATTAACCTTCTGCTCTAACACACTTTCTCTTCCTCCACGGCAGATTTCATCCTTCCGCCCTGGACACGCATTATGTGATAAACACGCTGTCGTTTGCTGCCTGAAAACAATCGAGAACAAGGGAGGAATCACCGAATGATTAACGCGGTACAATATAGTCAACAAAAGTTTACAGTGCCTGACGGAAAAAGTGGGTGTCAGTGTAATTTCTTACACGTCGCACCAACAGCAGGTATGTAAATGATTAGAGATGCAATTGTCTGTGACGGGAAGAATGGTCACCAGCGTGCATTAGCCCTGTTTGTGTTTAGTGCTGTTGGGCTGGTAGGGTATGTAAGGGCCGTCATACGAGAGTGATCACTGTGAAGAACACGAAGATGCCGCGTATAATTGTGGGAGAACGTTATCAGCACCTGAGAGAGTTTGGAAGGGGTCTCGTTTTGGGTCTCCATTTGGCTGGATGATTGAATCGCGCAATATCCGGATTTTACGGGCACTCGGATGTCACGGCTACTTGTCGTTGGACTGTATAGACATGTGCGGTTCGACATATTCGTCGTCAAGATCCCTATCGACAACGTCAGGTCATCACGAGGAAGGATCCCGTTCTGTGGATCAAGCATATCGTAACCCCTTATTTTGGAACAGGTAATGGACGCCCTGTAGCATTCAGTGTCATCCTACACCAGTGGTCGAAGACTGGCAACATAAGCACTGGGCAATAATCGTCGCATGTGTAGGCTGCCTCTAACACCATAACACAAACGGCTGCATTTGGAGTGGACTGACGATAAATGGCGTCGTAATGTGTCAAGCAATCAATGAATCGTTGTTCTGCACTACCGTCGGCGAGTATGATGGCGACCTGGGGAGGCATTATTCTACCAGTGTTTTGGAGAGGCACAGTGGCGATACATCTGGTGTCATGGTGTGGGGAGTTCTACGGTGTGACTGCAGGTCACGCCTGGTGGTGATTGGGGTTCTGAATCCTCATGTGATACCTCTCACGCGACTGTATCACGGTACCGTTTCTTGACATGGCAATGCTCTTCCACACATGGCACGTATCTCAATGAGCTGAGTGACGTTGAGGTATGCCTGTGGCCGATAAGAGGCCCCCATTTTTACCCAATAGAATATGTGTGGTACTAGCTCGGCGTCAACTCCGTCCCTTTGCCATTATCAAGAATATCAAGAACAAGTTACAACACTTGTGCGCCAGTTTTTCTCAAGCGAGTAGACAACGGCTGTATGTCTCCCTTCAGAACTGAATCATCGTATGGATCAAAACCAGACAGGTTGCAGCATCATACTGGTAACTGGGCTCATACTGACAAGTTCTTTGGAAATTTATCACAGAAATAGTATCACATGTCTGACACTCCACTCCTTTTCACGTTAGTCAGACATCAGCAAAAATACCCTGTGAGTGCGTAAGCGTCTGTAGAATAAATGACTGGGGTTAGGAGTGGACTCTTATTCTATGACAGAGCACATCGGTGTTTAGCTTGTTTTTAATTCAGGATTATTGTCAAAGAAGTACACGAAATTATGTAGATTGTAACATGATAATGTCAGGACAGTTGTCAATATAACTCATTACGTCGTGACTAATCGAAATAACGCTGACCACAACACTATCAAATTTTAACCAGAAGGTTCTCTACAGAATTATTCTTACGACTACACCATGAAGTTGGCCGATATTACGACAAATCATCTGAGTCCAGTTCTAAGTTCGGTACTATTTAGGATGACAATCAAGCCTACAGAGGATGGTTAGTTTTTGTGACAAGCTGAGCAATAGATTACTCAAGGCTGCTCGAGTTCACAGTGGACGCAAGCTGGTGAACCAACAAGTTCATGCCTCTGCTAGCGGTATTTACCTTAGCTGTGATGAGTCGTAGGCTGCATGTTGCTCGCATCCTCTGAAAATTCTACAAAAAGCTAATCAAAATATTTACTGATTTTTATCAGTCCTATGTTTCTTGTTAGGCGAGAAAACATGCACTCATCCGTAGTCTGAGAATATGGCGATACACACGTGCATAGATGGAGCAGCGTGCACACTACAACGCCCTCTGAGTTCTCGCAAGAACAATTAAGAACGTGGTTGTTTCGTTTCTCCACTGTTGGAGCTCAACGACTCTTCAGCTAATTTCTACTGAAGGTCAGCCGAAGAGAACGCAGTATTCACACAAAATTCCTCTTTTGGCGTTGTACAGAGCGTGATGCACCCTGTTCTGCACTTGACACTGGTCCAGAGTAGAGTCCTTGAAGTTTTCGGTCTTGTGTCTCTTGTAACAAAACTGTCCCCCACCTGGGTCGTTTCGTGCTTCATGCCACGGCTTTTTCCGACCAATAGCAGCGTTCCTTTCAACTCATGGAAACTACCTCTGCCAATCGCAAAGGGCCTACCTTCCAACTGCGTCGAAATTTCGGCACTTTACTCCTTCCTAGTTCATTTCAGCCAATTGCACATTTTGTGCCCATTCCAGACGCCTAAAAGTTACATGCGTACATCACTAGCGTACCACGAGCATTTCACGTGATCAACTACGTTACTGGTCTGTTTGTATCCACCTGGAAATTCCCCCACACAGTTTTCTAAAGCATTTCTCCATAGCACGCAGCACTGGCCCACTACCCGCTATCCTCAATGTCTCGCTCAGCGCGTTCGTTGTCCCTGTCGCCAAGGTGCCCAACTCCTTTTTTGAAAGCGTTCCGTTGTACTGGGGCCGTGATGGCGCCACTTGCGTCTGCCCTGCACTAAAACGTTTCCCCCAGAAGCATTTATCACCTTTTGCTCATTGACATGCAGGATTTTGGTTCGGTGTGTTAATACCATCGAACTGAGTGTCATCCCTTTGCTTTGCATACTGTACATTTTAAATGTCAAATCTGCTCATTTTCGCCGAAGTATGTCAGGTGACATATTCACCTTCTTGTTACAACATATAAAATCTCTCATGTGAAATGCGAAATTGACATTCATTTAATCTGCCACCTTATACATGCTCTCTATCCTAGTGAAGTTTCACTTTGTCTTGTCCTCCCCATTTGGATGCTTCACTTTTTTTGTCAGGCAATGTATTTTTCTGCAAGTATTGCAGACTGAGAATCGGGCATTTCGGCATATAAGTCGAGCCCCAGTAATCTCTTAAATCCAAAACTCTTGTCGATATTCTTATCTCGTGGTCACTGGTTTGTACAGGTTTGCGATCTGTGGTTTCATTTGATGTTTGTGGTGATACTGAGGACTGAAAATCAAGCGACGGCCTTGCGTAATATTTATTATCATTCAGCACAAAATAGAAACATACTGCTCTACTTCAATATTTCAGTTGTCAGTGTTGCAAGCATACTAGTTATCAGACTAGAAGAAGCACGTTGTTCAACTGAGGCTGTCGCATGCAGTGGCCATCACTCATTGCAATAAACCCTCCCAGAATTCCCTTAAGGAGCATCTTTTATTGTACTGGTTTGTGACGCCACGCAAGTCACGTGTCAGAATTACGAAGTTTCTTATGAATGAAGTATTCTCATTTGTACACTTTCAAATGACACTAACGGTCAATTTTCCCTGCGATTCAGAGGATCAAAGTATAATTCACAGAGTGACGATTCTGTGTGCGCGATAACGTGATTGTAATATGTTGACTGAACCAAGTTGATTAGGGGGTTGAAAGCGCTATCCGGCCGTTGTGGCCCACCGGTTCTAGGCGCTTCGGTCTGGAGCCGCGCGACCGCTACGGTCGCAGGTTCGAATCCTGCCTCAGGCATGGATGTGTGTGATGTCCTTAGGTTAGTTAGGTTTAACTAGTTCTAAGTTCTAGGGGACTAATGACCTCAGAAGTTGAGTCCCATAGTGCTCAGAGCCATTTGAACCATGTTTTTGAAAGCGCTAAAAACACTCAAAAATGAAAATCGCTGCAAAGGGGTCAAAATAAAAAGCAAACAGAATGGTGACATGTATAGCAATTGATTTTATGTAATTCGTGGATTATAAATTTAAACTCAGATTTTTCCGAGACCGTGTATTTCGAAAGTTATGAATGTTTTAGGTCGCTAATATTAATTAAAAAACAAAATTTTAGTTGTAACTAAGAACTCGTATCGAGAAGTTATGTCTTTCAAAACCAACTACGGCACTCAGCTGCTTCAGAATGCTCTTTTTTTATATAAAAAAAGAGAGTGTCGTAAGTTGGGCAATGCCCTTTTATCAGTCTTTGTGGAAATAATGAATAGAGAGTATCCCCCTCAAAACCTATGATGTCACGGCGAAAAAGATGTGGCTCTGATTTCCAGTAAATATTAGCAAAGTTGCCGATGATTTCTCAAAAGAAACCCAAACATGAAAATTTGAATCCCACCCGAAGAAACTTGATAAAATACGTATAGATAAAAAGACTGATTTGAGAAGATTCGGACGATTTCTGGTAATTTAATGTGTGTTGTATTGTATCAGAGCCAACTTTTATCACGCGAATATTTAGGTTATGGTGATCAAAAGGCCATTCTTGCGAAGAAATCGATTCGTCATAGTTCGATTTCTTGCAATCTAGCTTCTCCGTGAATTCATTGGAATTATATCACAACATGAATTAGTAAGATTTGATTGCGGAGGAGTTCCTAGGAATTTTCACGCTGTACTGATCGATATCTGCAAGGAATGTCTTGCGTCTCTTCTGAGTTCAAAGCTCTCAGAGGAATCTTACAGAAAATTAGATGAGGGGAGAGCCTTCGGAGTAAATCTCCAGCGCGATACACAGGCAAAAATTGAAGCAGAGGATTATCTGGCAGAAGCGCTTCTTATAGGTCACTGCGCCGTGGAGCGCTCTGGGAATTGCGGTCGCGATTCTCGTTTGTATCTCAGGCCTACGGGGGAAACGCTGACACGGCATTTCTTGAGAAACGGCCAAATTACGCTTTGAGCAATCTGCCCCAGTCTTCATCACTGTTCTCCTCCATCCTCTCCCCGTAACGAGAAACGTTTCTTCTTATCAGCTACATTTTGAATATAAGTTAACAAGCAATGTAGAAACTGCTGCATCCTCTGGCAAATGAATAAACATTTTTGCAGTTACACTATTTACTACCCAACAAACAATAATGAACTTGAAACGCCACATCCTCCTACCTGGGAAAAATCAATGTTCAGAAGCAAATTGAGCTACGTAGGAGAAGCTGACCTTTGAAGCTCCAAGAGTTGAGTGTCACACGATGCAATCAGTGACACTTGATAATAACATGAGCAAGATCAGAGTTTCCCCACTCGAAGTAGGCTATGATAGGACAGATATCCAGAGGAAATGTTTCCGAGTCTATTGTCTATAGCCTGGCACTGCTGCCAGTGTTAAAAAGTCCCGTGGCAGTACAGCAGGAAGAGGCGACGAATTCGGCAGAATCCAGCGGAAAGGAGGAATGCGGTGATCATAGCCCACCGGCAGAGGCGGTGAGAAGACGCCAGCGTGGCGTAGCCTAGTGTGGCTGGTGGCTGCTCGAAGGGAACTGACTTCCTCGAGCTCTGCGGGCGGTTATATGCCCATCTCATTAATTTTCCACTTGGAGGAAATGACTGTTTAGAAATAACATTGTGAAGGCAAGAAACCTGCACCACCAATAGAAACTGTTACGGAAACTGTGGAATGTCTGGAGCAATTTGACCAAACTCGGTACGCGTTTGGTTTACTAACTGGAAAGATTATCGGGGCCTTTAGGCATACCGTGCACCTCTCAGGGTGGGGTAGGTGTGACACTAGGTGACAGATAAAAATAATCGAAGTATCTCCAGTTTTCGTGTATCTGAACCGATTGGTGACAGACTTCGAGAAATTCCAAGATTAACTGAATAGAATCCTATAGAAGTTTCTGGATTTTTTAACATCTTATGACCCGAAAAATGAAAAGCTCCTGTTTGGGGATGTTGTTGCAGCGTATATGTAACGTAGCGCGACTCCGATGCAGGTACATGTGGGCAATGGGTTAATGTGGGATTCATGTCTTTCCGATGTGCGTGCCGTAAATGCTCAAATGTCAACTATGAATTGCATCGGAGAATGACGAACGTGCATGGAGCAGCACGTTTGTCGATATCACGCACTGTGGAATGGGGTGCAAAGTGCTGTTTTGGTCGCGATTTGAAGGAAGACGCCGGTTGATCCCATATCGCAATCGGGCAACAGTCGTATAGTCTTGATCCTTCACCAGGCGACTGTCACGCCTTCGATTCCGCAAAACAAGGCCTTCAAGGGTTGACGATTACTGTCTGACGAGGATGTGCAGCCGGCATGATTATTTCAACCCTCACAGTGATTTTGCTTGGCTGGTATATCGATTTTGCACTGTAATGCCTTCGAACGGAAACTTTTTAATCGCCCCTTATATATGTATAAAAGTTGATTCAGCTGCCCCTACCACTGGGTTTTACACAAATAGCATGTGCGGGATTTTCATATTTGATCGCTCGCTGCTTGCAAATTTTTCTTCAACATCTCGAAACCATGGCCTCCAGCGAACACGTGTCCTAGTACAAAATTTAAATATACTAAATTTCCTACAGAAAGGTGCTATTTTCTTTGTAGGACTAATAGTTTGGGCGTAGCGAGCGAGAGAATATGAAAATTTTGCACCTGGTATTGGAAGGCATTGGGAGCTGCATAAAAATGTGCGTGCAACAGCTGGATCATACTGTATATGCATGTAACATTCGCGCAGAGGTTGCGAGAAAGTTAGGTTATTGTCAGAAGGCGTAACAATCCTTCATTCACCCAAGAATTTATTTGTTTTTATTCTGATAACGGAACTAAAATTAATTCTTATTACGTTTAGCGTTAAATTAATATTCTCGTGATTTCACTTAATGGTGATTATAGCTTTCATACTATGTAACAAAATTAACTTTGATTTTAAAGTGTAGATATATTTGTTTCATATTTCTGTATGACTGAAATTTGATGCAAGAAAGTAAGTGGATAATGCTGAAGAACCAGCTGCTTTAAATATTATAGAGAAAATTCCATGGACGCAACACAAGCATTAACGTGGAAGGATGAAGAATATCGCTGGATTTGCTCTAGAATATATTTTTTTTCCATTTTCTAAATATGTATTCTCGAAATATCTAGTTTTTTTTTCTCCGGCCACATCCGCTGCCGTCGAGAGCTCGCCTTTGATAAAGGAGAAAATGTCATTGTGGTCAAACGCGATAAAATTAGGTTCTGGACTAAACATGTAAGCGTAAAGAATATTGTTGACTTTAGTGACTGTTATCTATCTCAACGATTAATGTACAAAAACGACGCCCCGCGTTTGTCCAGCGATGGGTAGGGGTGAGCTGGAACCATAGGTATTTGATGACCCACATGCTTACGAGACGGTTAGCCTTAAGTAGGAAACAATCTTAGAACAGAGCCACATGAAGTCTCCACATCTCTTTTCCCCGAGCGATCACTAATATCTGACGTTGTGAATGATAACAATCTTCGACACTGGCTGTCATTTGTTGGACTAATATATCCTTTTATTTTGGAATAACCAATACTACTGCACAGATTCAGCTGTGCATCCGTTGTCAAGTGGTTGGTTACCTCATCAGATGCACATACATGTACTAGGGATACAGTATTTGTCAAGTCGTGTAATGGTAAAAAAAAAAAAAAATGTTGCGGATTGGCTTGCACTAAGACCGTATAAGCCTCCATAAAGTTATCACACGCCAAATCAAAAACGAACTATAACATGGTCGTCATCATTTAGGCAAGGTAAGACAGCTACTGCTTTCTTAAGGTTCGGTTAGGTGTGTGGTGACTTCTTGGAGACTTCTATGCAGCCATATCTTTAGTACTATGGTTCAAAATGGCTCTGAGTACTATGGGACTTAACTGCTCAGGTCATCAGTCCCCTAGAACTTAGAACTACTTAAACCTAACTAACCTAAGGACGTCACACACATCCATACCCGAGGCAGGATACGAACCTGCGACCGTAGCGGTCGCGCGGGTCCAGACTGTAGCGCCTAGAACCGCTCGGCCACCGCGGCTGGCTTTAGTACTATGTATGAACGAGATTGTTACATAGAGTTGCGCCATACCAAAGCTACGGTTTGGTAGTTTGGTATAGTACATAAATGACACCGTAAATTGTAGGATTACCAGTAGTGTTGGGAGCGTTGTTACGGAAAGAAACATATATGAATTTGTGGAGGAGTAATTGCGAGCCGACAGTTTCTCTTTCTTTTTGGTTTGTCTGTTTGTTTCTTTTGCACGTAATTAGAATCATTCATCGTTCAGTGTTAGTCCATTGTGTATTTTATGTCCTTACAAAATATAAATTGCATTGTACAAGTAATGAAAATGAGTTGACCGTGTAACTTCTGCAAATTTATGTAACCAAAGTAATTACTTTGAATGAAAGTACAGTTTACAAGCACAAATATAAAAAATCTGTATGGTTATTGTTATTTTGTACTCAGTAAAATGTTCTTCACCGTGATCAAAAGTTTTTTGCGGTTTTTTAATGATTACCTTTTCTCGAGAAAATTGTGTTTGCTAGCGCTATGTGACAACTCCATTTATTTTTATTATTTTTACTATAACTGCCTCTGTTTCAATTTACAAACCAACAATTTTTAATAAAGCCTGAATTAAACCAGGACTGTTTCAATTTTGCTGTAAATACTGTTCATTTTTAAGTAACAGACACAGGGATAAGTACGTAGAATAAAAATGTTCCGCAGATTACGTGGCTCTTTGTATAACCACACTCAGGTTCTAGACTGTTCAGTGCTTCCGGCTTCTAGGGGAATCTAATAAGCCACTGATTATATTCGCAAACAAAGTGAACCAAATTAGGTAACACCTGATAGGCATGCAACACACCTAACGTACAGATGATCTTAACTGACCAAGACTACTACCGTAGTCTATGCTTATTTACGCTAGTCTACGGTAGCCTTCGGTAGTTTTACGTCTCTAATGTTACACTTAAGAACCATTTACGAATCTCAAATTGGTTCAAATGGCTCCGAGGACTATGGGACTCAACTGCTGAGGTCATCAGTCCCCTAGAACTTAGAACAACTTAAACCTAACTAACCTAAGGACATCACACACATCCATGCCCGAGGCAGGATTCGAACCTGCGACCGTAGTGGTCGCGCGGTTCCAGACTGTAGCGCCTAGAACCGCTCGGCCACCCTGGCCGGCTACGAATCTCAGCTCAACGTAAACTGCACAGTAGTGATTAATGCAAAGTAAAAGCATATTTTAATCGAACCAATTACAGCCAGTTTCGCAGACTGTTATCATCCAGAAAATTTGTTGTAGCTGCCGATTCACTGCGAGAAAAAAAAAAAAAAAAACAACAACTGACATTTGAAGTGATTGTTCGTGATATTCTGCCACATCCGGGCTGGCAGAATAGTCGAGACTGCTATTCGCGGGATAGGAGCAGGAGGAGGAGGAGAGGAGAGTATCTGCGACACGACAGGCGCGGCCATAATTAATGCGCTCTCACCACTCGCCGCTAGCCTCGCAGCTCTGCCCAAATTAAACCGCGTCACCGCCGCCTCTCTCGCTGCTGTGGGCCGCACTCAAACGCCGCACAGAAATTACGCGCGGCTCTTCTGTCGCGCCATGGGTCCCTCGAGAAGCCCCGATCTCGCCTTACAGAGCACCTTGGTTCTTCTAATCTAAATGAATTAGGGGTTTTTAAATACAGTTTCACAGACAAAATCCGAACAATTCAGTCAAACATACGTACAATTTTTGCAACATAACGCGTTCCGCAATTTGAGTCAACAGATGGACTGTCCATCTTGATGAACCCCAGTTTTTATGCGTGTTTGCCTTCAAATTTACGATTATGGAAGTAGAGTCCCTCTTTGAGAAAACCCTCAGACAGAACCCTACACTGAGGTGAAGAAAGTCGTGGGATATCTCCTAATATGGTGTCGGACTCCTTTTGTCCGGTGTAGTGCATCAGCTTGACGCGGCATGAAGTCAACTAGTCGTTGGAAGTCCCCTGCAGAAATATTGAGTCTATAGCCGTCCGTAATTTCGAAAGTGTTGCCTGTGCAAGATGTTGTGCACGAAATGACCTCTCGATGATGTCCTATAAATGTTCGATGAGATATATTTTGGGCGAACTGTGTGGCCAGATCATTCTCTCGATTTGTCCAGAATGCTCTGATATAGCGCACTGCCATCCATAAAAATTCCATCGTCGTTTGGAAACGTAAAATCCGTGAATTGATGGCCGCAAATGGTCACAGAATAACGAACAAACATTTACAGGCAATGATCGGTTCAGTTAGACCAGAGGACTCAGTGCAAATGGTTGATTGGCTCTAGGAACTATGGGACTTTACATCTGAGGTCATCATTCCCCTAGACTTAGAACTACTGAAACCTAACTAACATAAGGACGTCACACACATCCATGCCCGAGGCAGGATTCGAACCTGCGTCCGTAGCAGCAGCGCGGTTCCGGACTGAAGCGCCTAGAACCGCTCGGACATAGCGGCCGGCTGGACTCAGTCCATTTCATGTAAACACAGCCAACCCCATTTTGCAGCCAGCACTAACATGCATAGTGCCTTATTGACAACTTGGGTGGACTCTGCGCCACACTCGAACCCTACCATCAGCTCTTACCAACCTAAAGCGGGATCCATCTGACCAGGTCACCTTTTTCCAGACGTGTAGGATCCAGCG
The DNA here is from genome assembly GCF_021461395.2 of Schistocerca americana. NCBI lineage: Eukaryota > Metazoa > Arthropoda > Insecta > Orthoptera > Acrididae > Schistocerca > Schistocerca americana. The sequence continues at coordinate 628,582,014 of NC_060123.1, read as the reverse complement.
GATATGTTCACGCGCCCATGAGAGGCACTGCAGGAGATGACGTGCTTGTAGCAAGGACGTCTGCTGCCATAGCTCACAACGACGAAATTTCACAAAACTGCTGTAACGTCCCACATTGATTTCTGGGGCAGTGTTGCTTGTCTGTTAGCACTGACAACTCTACAGAAACGCAGCTGCTCTCGGTCGTTTAGTGACAAGTGTCGGCTACTGCGTTGTCCGTGGTGAGAGGTAATGCCTTAAATTTGCTCTTCTCGGCACGCTCTTGACACGGCGGATCAGGGAATACTGATTTCCTTACGGTTTTCGAAATGGAATGTCCCATACCTCTAGCTCCAACTACTAATCCGCAATCTTTGTATTGACCATCTAGGATCAAGTAACAACTCCAATCCCTTTTCTTTCTTGGTGTTTCGTATTTTTCCAGTAACCCACATTCTGCCTATGTTGTCGTTTTCTTTCTCCTGTTCGTGTTGTTCCCTATTTCTTATGCCTTAAAAGCCTTTTAGATTAGATTAGATTAGATTAGATTAATACTAGTTCCATGGATCATGAATACGATATTTCGTAATGATGTGGAACGAGTCGAATTTTCCAATACATGACATAATTAGGTTAATTTAACAACATACTTAAGTTAATATAACAACTTTATTTTTTTGTGTTTTTTTGTTTTTCTTTATTTTTTATTTTATTTTTTTATTTTTTTAAAATATTTTAGGTTTTTTTTTCTTAATTTATTGCTAAAAATTCCTCTATGGAGTAGAAGGAGTTGTCATTCAGAAATTCTTTTAATTTCTTCTTAAATACTTGTTGGTTATCTGTCAGACTTTTGATACTATTTGGTAAGTGACCAAAGACTTTAGTGCCAGCATAATTCACCCCTTTCTGTGCCAAAGTTAGATTTAATCTTGAATAGTGAAGATCGTCCTTTCTCCTAGTATTGTAGTTATGCACACTGCTATTACTTTTGAATTGGGTTTGGTTGTTAATAACAAATTTCATAAGAGAGTATATATACTGAGAAGCTACTGTGAATATCCCTAGATCCTTAAATAAATGTCTGCAGGATGATCTTGGGTGGACTCCAGCTATTATTCTGATTACACGCTTTTGTGCAATAAATACTTTATTCCTCAGTGATGAATTACCCCAAAATATGATGCCATATGAAAGCAATGAGTGAAAATAGGCGTAGTAAGCTAATTTACTAAGATGTTTATCACCAAAATTTGCAATGACCCTTATTGCATAAGTAGCTGAACTCAAACGTTTCAGCAGATCATCAATGCGTTTCTTCCAATTTAATCTCTCATCAATGGACATACCTAAAAATTTGGAATATTCTACCTTAGCTATATGCTTCTGATTAAGGTCTATATTTATTAATGGTGTCATACCATTCACTGTACGGAACTGTATGTACTGTGTCTTATCAAAATTCAGTGAGAGACCGTTTACAAGGAACCACTTAGTAATTTTCTGAAAGACAGTATTGACAATTTCCTCAGTTAATTCTTGTTTCTCAGGTGTGATTACTATACTTGTATCATCAGCGAAGAGAACTAACTTTGCCTCTTCATGAATATAGAATGGAAGTCATTAATATATAATAAGAACAACAAAGGACCCAAGACTGACCCTTGTGGAACCCCATTCTTGATAGTTCCCCAATTTGAGGAATGTGCTGATCTTTGCATGTTACGAGAACTACTTATTTCAACTTTCTGCACTCTTCCAGTTAGGTACGAATTAAACCATTTGTGCACTGTCCCACTCATGCCACAATACTTGAGCTTGTCTAGCAGAATTTCATGATTTACACAATCAAAAGCCTTTGAGAGATTACAAAAAATCCCAATGGGTGGTGTTCGGTTATTCAGAGCATTCAAAATTTGACTGGTGAAAGCATATATGGCATTTTCTGTTGAAAAACCTTTCTGGAAACCAAACTTACATTTTGTTAGTACTTCATTTTTACAGATATGTGAAGCTACTCTTGAATACATTACTTTCTCAAAAATTTTCGATAAAGCTGTTAGAAGGGAGATTGGACGGTAATTGTTGACATCAGATCTATCTCCCTTTTTATGCAAAGGTATAACAATAGCATATTTCAGTCTATCAGGGAAAATGCCCTGTTCCAGAGAGCTATTACACAGGTGGCTGAGAATCTTACTTATCTGTTGAGAACAAGCTTTTAGTATTTTGCTGGAAATGCCATCAATTCCATGTGAGTTTTTGCTTTTAAGCAAGTTTATTATTTTCCTAATTTCAGAGGGAGAAGTGGGTGAGATTTCAATTGTATCAAATTGCATAGGTATGGCCTCTTCCATTAACAGCCTAGCATCTTCTAATGAACACCTGGATCCTACTATATCCACAACATTTAGAAAATGATTATTAAAAATATTTTCAACTTCTGACTTTTTGTTCGTAAAGTTTTCATTCAATTTGATGGTAATACTGTCTTCCTCTGCTCTTGCTTTTAAATTTTGCTTTTAAGCAAGTTTATTATTTTCCTAATTTCAGAGGGAGAAGTGGGTGAGATTTCAATTGTATCAAATTGCATAGGTATGGCCTCTTCCATTAACAGCCTAGCATCTTCTAATGAACACTTGGATCCTACTATATCCACAACATTTAGAAAATGATTATTAAAAATATTTTCAACTTCTGACTTTTTGTTCGTAAAGTTTTCATTCAATTTGATGGTAATACTGTCTTCCTCTGCTCTTGCTTTTAAATTTAATATTTTATGTGTGCAAATGTTTACGTACGTTGTTTTCGATTCTGTGATGTTGCTTCTTTCTAGTTCTTTTCTTATTTCTGTAATCCATGCTATTATCGTTTTTTTTTCCGGACATATAGAAACATTTGTTTCGTTAGCATGTTCTTATTCATTAGGTAGAGGTGTCCTAAAAAGATTAATCTTCGTTTTGCCGCTACTTACGATATTTTTTGTATGTTTTCGTAGATCTCCCGGTTACTTCCCATTTTGCAGTCTTCTTTAATTTTTATTGCACCCATTTTTTCTGATAATCAGTCTTTCAAGTACTTCTATTCTGTCCAGCTTATAGTTCATCTTTAAGCATTCTCATGCAAGTAAACATTCTGGTCTTGCCGGTGTATTATAGCATTTTACTTTTGTTTTCTAGAAGTGCGTTTGTTGTTATAGATGTCAAACCATATGCTTTTTCTACTTTCTTATCTCTTACATCTATTGCAGATTTTTCAAGTATTTACCTATTTTTAAAATAACTTGATTGAAGAACACGATTTTTGTAGCACTGCCCGTTCGTATGAGACGATGTTAATGACTGAACGAAGAAGGAAAGAGACTGATACAATTAGGATCCGATGTACCGCTACACAAGCCATCGGGAATTTCTCTGACAATCTGATCTTGAGGACGCCATCACGTAGAAACTGTGAATAGCCTTTTTTGTGTAAATGTGATAAGCATTTACTAAGCTGGTGTAAGAAGCTGTTAAAAGATAATCTGAAAATGTGATTAGGGGTGTTTTAACTCTCGTGCTATATATCAGAAATAGTCGTAGTTATGAGAGCCTGATAGTTTTTATTTAGTTCTCTTTGGTAGATTCGTTTTCTCTACGTGCTTGGAACGATCCAGTATACTCAAACAGCGGGTCAGTGCAGTACAAGTATCTCCCTGCTTAACGCTGATCTACTGTCTAACCTGTAGCATCGAACAGGGCACACTTGGACACTGTGCGTCCAAACCTGACACAACCATTTACGGCCCGTATTAATTAAAATTGCATCTGACCTCGGGGGCGGTCCACATTTCCTCGGCCGCGGTACGCGCCTTTCCATTATTTTCCGAAATTGAAAAGTTAATGAAATCGTGTTGTTTGCGCAAACCTGCACGACGACGATAAGTCGTACGCGACGAGGAGAAGTGGGGGTGGGGCGGAGGGAGCGGAGGGTAATAAAAATATATAGATGTGTGTGTGCGCATGTGTACGCGTATTTCTGGAAAGGCTAGCGGCCGGCTAGTAATCTAAAATATATCGGACCGACACAGGAACGAGTTAAAAAGAAGAGCCGGGCAGAGCGGAATACGAAGAACTGCGACGCAGCGAGAGAGAGACACACACGCAGACAGAAGGCAGCCAGGTGCCAAATTGATATCCGATATCAAATAAAAGGCTTGCGCACGGCGAGTGGAGTGTCTGTCGTCGGAGCGTGGAGCGTGATTGATGGGCGGCCGGTAATTGTGTGTATCTGCCAGTCAGCGCGCTCCTCCTGCCCCCCCCCCCCCCCCCCCCCCCGAGCCCCTCACCATGCCGTTTATGACGATCACAACTGGAAGTGACGGGCCACGTACATATTTTGGAGCCGTAATGGAGTTGTCACTTTGCCTTTGAAACGCGGCTGGGGCGTCTTTACTCCTTTTTCTCGGGCGGGCGCGCGCAGCTCGTTCGCCGGGGCGGAAATGGAAGGGAAGAGCAGGTGGGTAGGCAGCAGATACGTCGAGGCGGGGGAGGGGGGGGGGGGGGAACGGAGGCGCGTCGTTTAGCTGCGGGAATCTGGTGCGCCCGGCCCGATGACGGGAGGCGCTGGCGCGCTATCGGCCAGAGGATCACCGGCAGTCGCTGGAAGCTGTTAGGAGGCGGACGTGTGCTCTCACAAGAAACGGTTACTGTCGCCGTGCAGTGCCAGCCGGCCAGACTCTGTATCGAACATGCAAACGACATGCTCTCTTCTGTTGTTATTGTTGTTGTTGTGGTACTCAGTACGAAAAAAAAATGTGTTTCCGTGCTGTGGTTGCTGACTATCACTAGGCTCATTCTACACTGAAGTGACAAAAGTCATGTGATAGCGATCTGCACATATACAAATAGCGGTAGTATCGCGTATACAAGGTACACTACTGGCCATTAAAATTGCTACCCCAAGAATAAGCGCAGATGATAAACGAGTATTCATTGGACAAATATATTATACTAGAACTGAAATGTGATTACATTTTCACGTAATTTGTGTGCATAGATCCTGAGAAATCAGTATCCAGAACAACCACCTCTGGCCGTAGTAACGGCCTTGATACGCCTGGGCATTGAGTCACAGCTTGGATGGCGTGTACAGGTACAGCTGCCCATTCAGCTTCAACACGATACCACAGTTCATCAAGAGTAGTGACTGGGGTATTGTGACGAGCCAGTTGCTCGGCCACCATTCACCAGACGTTTTCAGTTGGTGAGAGATCTGGAGAACGTGCTGGACAGGGCAGCAGTCGATCATTTTCTGTATCCAGAAAGGCCGTACAGGACCTGCAACATGCGGTCGTGCATTATCCTGCTGAAATGTAGGGTTTCGTAGGTATCGAATGAAGGGTAGAGCCACAGGTCGTAACACATCTGAAATGTAACGTCCACTGTTCAAAGTGCCGTCAATGCGAACAAGAGGTGACCAAGACGTGTAACCAATGGCACCCCATACAATAACGCCGGGTCATAAGCCAGTATGGCAATGACGAATACACGCTTCCAATGTGCGTTCACCGCAATGTCGCCAATCACGGATGCGACCATCATGATGCTGTAAACAAAACCTGGATTCATCCGAAAAAATGACGTTTTACCATTCGTGCACCCAGGTTCGTCGTTGAGTACACCATCACAGGCGCTCCTGTCTGTGACGCAGCGTCGAGGGTAACCGCAGCCATGGTCTCCGAGCTGATAGTCCATGCTGCTGCAAACGTCGTCGAACTGTTCGTGCAGATGGTTGTTGTCTTGCAAACGTCCCCATATGTTGACTCAGGGATCGAGACGTGACTGCACGATCCGTTACAACCATGCTGATAAGATGCCTGTCATCTCGACTGCTAGTGATACGAGGCCGTTGGGATCCAGCACGGCGTTCCGTATTACCCTCCTGAACCCACCGATTCCATATTCTGCTAACAGTCATTGGATCTCGACCAACCCGAGCAGCAATGTCGCGATACGATAAACCGCAATCGCGATAGGCTACGATCCGACCTTTATCATAGTCAGAACCGTGATGATACGCATTTCTCTTCCTTACACGAGGCATCACAACAACGTTTCACCAGACTACGCCGGTCAACTGCTGTTTGTGTATGAGAAATGGGTTGGAAGCTTTCTTCATGTCAGCACGCTCTAGGTGTCGCCACCGACGCCAACCTTGTGTGAATGCTCTGAAAAGTGGCCGAGCGGTTCTAGTCGCTTCCGTCTGGAACCGCGCGACCGCTACGGTCGCAAATTCGAATCCTGCCTCGGGCATGGATATGTGTGATATCCTTAGGTTACTTAGGTTTAAGTAGTTCTAAGTTCTAGGGGACTTATGACCTCGGATGTTGAGTCCCTTAGTGCTCAGAGCCATTTGAACCGTTTTTGCTCTGAAAAGCTAATCATTTGCATATCACAGCATCTTCTTCCTGTCGGTTAAATTTCGCGTCTGTAACACGTCTTCTTCGTGGTGTAGCAATTTTAATGGCCAGTAGTGTATAAAAAGGCAGAAGGTGACATTTGTGCTCAGGTATTTCATGTGAAAAGGTTTCCGACGTGCCTATAGCCACACGAAGGGAATGCGGAATGGTAGTTACAGCTAAACGCATGAGATATTCAATTTCGAGATCGTTAGTGAATTCAGTATTTCGAGAGCCACAGTGTCAAGAGTGTGCAGATAATATCAAATTTCAGGCATTATCTGTTACCACGGACAATGCAGTGGCCCACTGCCTTCCCGTAACAACCGAGGGAGCGGCGTTTGCATAGAGTTGTCATTGCTAACAGATAACCAAACACTGAGTCACACTGCGTGAAATAACCGGTGAAATCAATATGGGACGTACGACGAACGTATCCACGAGGACAGTTTAGCGATATTTGGTGTTAATGGGCTACGGCAGCAGAAGCAGGCGCGAAAGCCTTTGCTAACAGCACGACATCACCTGGATTCGTGACTGTATCGGTTGGACCCTAGACGACTGGAAAACCGTAGCGTGCTCAAATGAGTCCTGTTTCTTTTGGTAAGTGTTGCGTAAGTGTGGCGTATACCCAACGAAGCCAAGGAGCCGGCCGGAGTGGCCGAGCGGTTCTAGGCGCTTCAGTCCGGAAGCGCGGTGCTGCTACGGTCGCAGGTTCGAACCCTGCCCCGGGCATGGATGTATGTGATGTCCTTAGGTTAGTTAGATTTAAGTAGTTCTAAGTTCTAGGGGACTGATGACCTCAGCTGTTAAGTCCCAAAGTGCTCAGAGCCGTTTGAACCATTTGGAGCCAAGGACCCAAGTTGTCAACAAGGTACTCAGCAGGCTGATAGTGGCTCCAATATGGCGTGGCCTGCGTTTACATTGAACAGACTGGGTCTTGTGGTCCAATTGAACCGATCATGGACTGGAAATGGTCCTGTTCGGCTACTTAGAGATCATTTGGAGCCATTCATGGACTTCATGTTCCCAAACAAGGATGAAATTTTTATGGATGATAGTGCGCCATGTCACCGGACTACAACTGTTCGCGAGTGGATTGAATAATATTCAGGACAATTCGAGAGAATGATCTGACCACCCGTCGAACATTTACTGGACATTATCTTGAGATCAGTTCGTGCGCAAAATCCTGTAGTGACAACAGTTTCGCGGTTGTGGACGGCCATAGAGGCAGCATGGCCCAGTATTTCTGCGGAGGTTTCCAACGAGTTGTTCAGTCTATGCAAAAGGAGATCCGACACGATATTAGGAGGTAGCCCAGGACTTTTGTCAACTCAATCACCGCAGTCTGGTTTTTATGCAAGTTGCAGATAACCTTTCGGTCGCTGTATTGCATCTCAACTACATTCATAATTTGAAGGGATGTTTTCTAACGACCGAGAGCAGCGGCGTATGCATTGAGTCGTCACTCCTGAAAGACAAGTAAACACTGCGTGAAAGAATCGCAGAAATCAATATGGGCCGTTCGACTAACGTATCCATGAGGACAGCGCGGCGATATTTGGTGTTAATGGGCTATGGCAGCAGACTACCGACGTGGGAACCTTTGCTAACATAACGACATTGCCTTCAGCGCATCTCCTGGGCTCGTGATCGTATCGGTTGGTTCCTAGACGACTGGAAAACCGTGGTCTGGACAGATGAGTCCCTCTCTCAGTTGGTAAGAGCTGATGGTAGAGTTCGAGTGTGGCTCAGACCCAACGAAGCCATGGACCCAAGTTGTTCAAATGGTTCAAATGGCTCTAAGCACTATGGGACTTAACATCAGAGGTCATCAGTCCCCTAGACTTAGAACTACTTAAACCTAACTATCCTAAGGACATCACACACATCCATGCCCGAGGTAGGATTCGAACCTGCGACCGTAGCAGCAGCGCGGTCCCGGACTGAAGCGCCTAGAACCGCTCGGCCACAGCGGCCGGCTGGACCCAAGTTGTCAACAAGGCACTGTGCAAGCTAATTGCGGCTCCAATATGGTGTGGACTGTCTTCACATGGAATAGTCTGGGTTCTCTGGTCCAATTGAACCGATCATGGCCTGGAAGTAGTCATGTATGACTACTTAGAGACTATTTGCAATTATTCAAGGACTTCATGTCCCCAAACAAAGATGGAATTTTTGTGGATGACAGTGCGCGATGTCACCGGACTACAACTGTTCGCGACTGGTTTGAAGAACATTCTGGACAATTCGAGAGAATGATCTGACCACCCATCGAACATTTACTGGACATAATCGTGAGATCAGTTCGTGCACAAAATCCTGTAGTGACAACAATTTCGCAGTTGTGGACGGCCATAGAGGCAGCATGGCTGAGTATTTCTGCGGAGGTTTCCAACGAGTTGTTCAGTCAGCAAAAGGAGATCCGACACGATATTAGGAGGTAGCCCAGGACTTTTGACGCCTCAGTGTATAACCACAGTCTGATTTTTATGCAAGTTGCAGATAACCTTTCGCTCGCTATATTGTATCTCTACTACATTCTTGATTTGAAAGAGTGTTTTCTAGTCATCAATGTCAAAAGCTAAACCCAAAAATTCTACAAATATTTTTTTTATTCAAACTATCTTGCAAAATAAAACGTACTGTCAGTACTGAGGCGTGTGCCTCTGCGTTTCTTCAGAACCCAAAACCGATGTCTACTGCGGTGGGTTTCGACCAGTCTTTCCGTTCTCCTGGATGTATACCATGGTAGTATTTTGCAATAATTAATTATTAAACTGATGGTATGCCTCTGTTCTAGCAGTAGTCTGTAGTGGTAGATGTGGCAATTAACTAACGAAACTGTGTGATTTATTGCAAACAAAGTTACAGCCAACTTTCGTCCCTTGCAACATATAGCCCTTAGCTGCATATACACGACTGCATAGTCATTCACAACACCCATGATACTGAGAAAACTATCCGAACTGCCTTCAATTAGGACGTATTTCAATCGCCGTATTTTCATCTTGGCACGCTGTGGTTCTTCCAGTGCATCGATTGACGCTTTGTTTCCGAATCATATTGGACACTTCAAGTTTTACCGCCTTTGACGACGTTCGTGAGTCTGGTAATTCTGTGGTTCTGTCGTGTTAGAACAAGTGTTCTCCCGATCGACATTTTATTCCTGAGTGACGTTTTTCATAACTATTTTTACACATACTCGTGTTTAATACATCATGTAAAAAAATTTCTTGGTGTCATTTTGTTAGTCTTTTACAATGTCGGCTATCATCAGAATGCTTAGATGTCCTCTCCCTGCACAGTCGCGAAGTCGAAATGTCTAAAAACATATATTTCCCTTATCGTTAGAAAGCAATACGTTGGCGGTTTTCACAAGGAATTTGAGGTTAATGAGCTTTTTAGTCGGTCGTGATCGCAACAACTATGAAGCAGCGTCATGTGCCATAAGGGCTCAAAAAGTAAACTAAAGGGAATGGCGAAAGGAAACGGTGTTTGGTTGCTCCTGGGGTATGAAGACCATTACATTCCAATACGAGCCTCATCCCATATGACTACTCATTAATTGGTGTGTAGGCTCGTTACTTGATTGCCACTGGTGATAGATTGCTGAAACAATGTGTAATACAATTGCTCTAATTCTGCATCTACACGCAAGTCGCCTTACAGTGCATGGCGGAGCGTAGTTGGGGTACCTCTGCTTTTTGCACTTTATCAGTTCCAGCAGTGAATGGTACGGCGGAAGAACGACTTGCTGTTACGTTCCGTATGCTCGCTGATTTTGTCAAAAATTACTTTCGCGGTCATTTTTCAAGATATGTGTGTGAGGTCATATCCAGACACTCTGGGATGAAAATGGCAATGAAACAGAGGATGACACGCGTAAAGCTGAAATACTAAACACCTTTTTCCAAAGCTGTTTCACAGAGGAAGACCGCACTGCAGTTCCTTCTCTAAATCCTCGCACGAACGAAAAAATTGCTGATATCGAAATAAGTGTCCAAGGAATAGAAAAGCAACTGAAATCACTCAACAGAGGAAAGTTCACTGGACCTGACGGGATACCAACAGTTTTCAAGAAGGGTCGTCGGGCAGATGCGCAAAACTATAGGTGTATATCTCTGACATCTATCTGTTGTAGAATTTTAGAACACATTTTTGCTCACGTATCATGTCATTTCTGGAAATCCAGAATCTACTCTGTAGGACTCAACACTGATTCCGGAAACAGCGATCGTGTGAAACCCAACTCGCTTTATTTGTTCATGAGACCCAGAAAATATTAGATACAGGCTCCCAGGTAGACGCCATTTTCCTTTAATTCCGGAAAGCGTTCGATACTGTTCCGCACTGTCGCCTGATAAACAAAGTAAGAGCCTACGGAATATCAGACCACCTCTGTGGCTAGATTGAAGGGTTTTTAGCAAACAGAACACAGCATGTTGTTCTCAATGGAGAGACGTCTACAGACGTTAAATTAACCTCTGGCATTCCACAGGGGAGTGTTATGGGACCATTGCTCTTCACAATATATACAAATGACCTAGTAGATAGTGTCGGAAGTTCCATGCGGCTTTTCGCGGATGATGCTGTAGTATACAGAGAGTTGCAGCATTAGCAAATTGCAGTGAAATGCAGGAAGATCTGCAGCGGATAGGCACTTGGTGCAGGGAGTGGCAACTGACCCTTAACGTAGACAAATGTAATGTATTGCGAATACATAGAAAGAAGGATCCTTTATTGTATGATTATATGATAGCAGAACAAACACTGGTAGCAGTTACTTCTGTAAAATATTTGGGAGTATGCGTACGGAACAATTTGAAGTGGAATGATCATCTAAAATTAATTGTTGGTAAGGCGAGTGCCAGGTTGAGATTCATTGGGAGAGTTTTTAGAAAATGTAGTCTATCAACAAAGGAGGTGGCGTACAAAACACTCGTTCGACCTATACTTGAGTATTGCTCATCAGTGTGGGATCCGTACCAGGTCAGGTTGACAGAGGAAATAGAGAAGGTCCAAAGAAGAGCGGCGCGTTTCGTCACAGGGTTATTTGGTAAGCGTGATAGCGTTACGGAGATGTTTAGCAAACTCAAGTGGCAGACTCTGCAAGAGAGGCGCTCTGCCTCGTGGTGTAACTTGCTGTCCAGGTTTCGAGAGGGTGCGTTTCTGGACGAGGTATCGAATGTATTGCTTCCCCAACTTATACCTTCCGTGGAGATCACGAAAGTAAAATTAGAGAGATTCGAGCGCTCACGGAGGCTTTCCGGCAGTTGTTCTTCCCGCGAAGCATACGCGACTGGAACAGGAAAGGGAGGTAATGACAGTGGCACGTAAAGTGCCCTCCGCCACACACCGTTGGGTGGCTTGCGGAGTATTAATGTAGATTTAAATGTAGATATGTTTCTCGACGTTTCTTCAAAGCTTTGATTTCTGAATTTTAACATTAAACCTCACCGTAATAAACAACGCCACCTTGTAGAGTCTGCCACTGGAGTCTGAAAAGGATCTCCGTGATACTATTGCATTTTTAAGCCACCCTTAGACGTTCAATAATATCGACAATATTTTCCGGAGGCGCAGTACTACTGACCGTCTAGAGGAGGGACTGAGAGGTAGCGCAGTTATATTGAGAGCATCAAAAACTTGGGAAATATATGCGCAGTCTGGAAATATTGTGCCATCTGTGGGCACTGTTGACAATATTCTCGGCAGTCTCTCGCGCGCTACACGGACTAAGGAGATTAGGGTGGTTGTTGCTGGATGGAAAATGAGTTCAAAACAAGACGAAAGAGTGTTATTATTAGAGTGCATCAAAATGTATAAATGATTGCCGGCATTGTGAGACGTTACAGCAGATGAGTACAAAAACAGAAGTGCTAAGAATGATGAATCGTATGATTTGTTGCTCAGAAACTATAGGGAACAGCCAAGAAGGAAGATGTTTCTAAAAATTTAATTGACATCAAGTTACGCATAAAAGTGTGTGTGTGTGTGTGTGTGTGTGTGTGTGTGTGTACACATTAATTACCGGAATATAATTCGTTAGTGCACGTATTATTCCATGAGTCGTTTCCATAACTATGTCTCAAATGCCGCAAGGTGGAAACGGCCCTTGTAAATTTCAAGTCTTCCAAAGAATAGCCAGTAGGAAGGTATCGTAGCGTAATAGACAGACAGTGACTTGGTGGACCTACGTCTGTCATTGTATTTTTTGTTGGTTCTTTTTTTTTATTATTTTTTTTTTTTATGAAGCTGGTATGCACCTCCGCGGGAACTTATTCGGTGTGTGCAAGAGGGAGGGGGGGGGGGGGGGACAAGTACCAACGTGTGGGGACGCCAGTGTATTAGGAAAACCAATTCTAGTAATGTATCAAATGTTGGACCATCAACACACAATAATCTTTTCTTTTTTTGTCGAACTCAGTTCTCTCAACAAGTTTTTGTGAGTGATTTTTGACGCTGCTTGAAACAGTTTTTCATCCACCTTTTATTCTTTTTGCAACAAAGTAGAGCGAATGTCACAACAGAAGCGTCTTTATCGTTCAACATTCCGAACCACAGTCTTATTGCACATTATTATTGAGGCATTGGGAGTACGTAGTAGTATTGCGCAGTATTATTGGCCGTCGAGATGCCACTGTCAACGAACCTGCGACGGAACGTGTTTACCTTCTTTTATGTCTACCTATTCTCTACACCCTAACTGCAACGGTCCCAGACTAAAGAGCAGTACTTGCAAATCGGTCCAACGAGGTTCTTTGTAAGCTACTTTTTTCCTTAAGATTGTTTTAACTAATGCTACCCTCTCAACAGCTTCTCCTACAATTCAGGGTGAGCACAACAGAACTTTATGCTATCAAAAATTAATACAAACGAAAAGTACAACTTTTTCGCTTCAAATCGTAACCTGTTAATAGAGTATCTCCAGAAGATTTTAGGTATAGACACAATTATTTTGTTGTATAGAGAGTGCTGATGTAGAAAATGGCAAGTACAACATAACAGAATAGCTGTGTAGCTGTGGTGTCGTCTATTTAGCAAAAAGGGATTCGGTAACAGCTGTTCAACGAGTATTTCGCAACCCAGTAGAATCTTCATGTATCCTGACAGAAACAGTTTGGAAGGAAGTGCAGAAGTCGTGGTCGGCCTCCTGTGCGGGGGGGGGGGGGGGGGGGGGGGGGGGGGGGGGGGGGGCAAAATGGAAACTCTACGAGGTGGCTCTTGGTGAAAACGTGTGCAAAGTGCTCGTTGAACAATTGTTGCCGACTCCCTTTCTGCTAATTGAGGACACACTTGCTATTCTGTTGTGTTCTAATTGCCATTATACACTAGCGCTCTCTGGCGGCGGCAGAGTGCAACAGAAGAATTGGGTCCACAGTTGGGAATACTTCTGGAGAGACTCTATTAATACGTTTTTGAAGCGACTAAGTTATATCGTTTCGTTTGTATGAGTTTTTGATACTGTAAAATTATGTTGTGCTCACCCTGTGGCTTTCTTGGTAATTTCGTTTCCAGTCACTGCGGACACAGGCTCCCAAAATATTTGCGGTTTTTGCTGTTTTCAGTGACTGATTATCAGTCGTGTTCTTTCCGTATATTTAATAGCAATAACAATTGATGTGTTGGTAAATGTGCCAACACCTTGTAGATAGAGGAGGCCGAAAGGCACGCTATCTAACGCAGACGGGCGTGAATTCTGGAACAGGATAAGTAGTGAATTCTAATAAGAAAAGTATGCAGCTCCTCGAATACTTATCTTTTATTCTTTGATGAATACAGCATTCTTGATGAGACATTTCATATGATAACTTTCAAACTATGTAAGGCTAATGGCACCTTGCTAGGTCGTAGCCATGGACTTAGCTGAAGGCTATTCTAACTGTCTCTCGGCAAATGAGAGAAAGGCTTCGACAGTGTAGTCGCTAGCAAAGTCGTCGTACAACTGGGATCGAGTGCTATATCGTATCTCGAGACCTACCTTGTGGTGGCGCTCGGTCTGCAATCACACAGTGGCGACACGCGGGTCCGACATGTACTAAATAGACCGCGGCCGATTTAAGCTACCACCTAGCAAGTATGGTGTCTGGCGGTGACACCACAACAATAACAATAGTTGAGGGTCAACTGGGTTTTCCGAGACCGAGAGTCTGCAAATATTCATGCATTTTGCTACAATTTTCCGGTATTGTGACGCTAACAAACAAAGTTGGAAGACCCATTATTCTTTAATAACAATAACAGTAACAGAAACAATCGCGAAGTTACCAGGAAAGGTGTCCAGAGAAACTTGAAATGGAATGACCAGAGAAAACCACTTGTAGGAAACGCGTATACCAACTAGAGAGTCACTGAAATAATTCCACGGATTTGTAACTTACCCAAAAATGAAGGAGGTTAGAACCTCGCAGTTAATGTATCCTTGAGTATTATTCGTCAGTTTGGGACTTTTACAATGCGAGATAAATAAAGGAAGATAGAGAAGACCCGAAGGAGAAATATATGTCTCGTCATGGGATCGTTTAATAAATACCAGAGCGCCACAGAGATGATCACCAGAATCCGGTGACAGTCGCTTAAAGACAGGTTTTATGTTGGAATTCCGAGAGCATATGAAGGGATTATTTCAATAGCGGTACAACTCAATTTTTAGTCAAAATATCCACGGGTGTGCTGCCGGTCTACAGTGTCCAACGAGCACAATATTTCGGCGATCATACATGTCGCCATCATCAGGTGAACTGACGGACTGAGCTCCTGTGAACGTGCCGGCACGGAGATCCGTACGCTATGGCTGCTCAGAGGGAACTGGGTTCGGTCGCGGCGGCGGCTGATTTAAATACCCTCCGCCCGCGGCGCGCTCCCTCCGCCGTCCGCGCCCCGCGCCACGGTCGCGCGGTGGAACAGATTGCGACGGCGTCTGAGATGACGTCGGAGTGATGGCTCTGTCCGCCGTGGTCGTCACAACTATACGTTTGCTCGATTTACTCTTGATTAACCCGATCGCTGGTTCCCAAGCCTTGCTAAGATTATAGCCACAGTCACGGTTTATGAGGTCGTCATTGGTGCGAATTTCGATGGCCTCTCTAACAACGCTGTCCCAATATCTCGACGTCTGTACCAGAATCCTCGTGCGGTCATATTCCATGGCGTGATTTTCCGACAAACAATGTTCAGCGACCGCCGACTTGCTCGGATACATCAGACGAGTGTGCCTCTGGTGTTCACGGCATCGATCCTCGACGGTACGCATCGTCTGACCAATATACGACTTGCCACATTGACACGGAATCTGGTACACGCCGGCCTTCCTCAAACCGAGGTCATCTTTGGCGCTCCCCACCAGTGCACGAGTTTTATTTGGAGGACAAAACACAGTCCCGACCCGGTGTTTCTTCAGAATGCGAGCGATTTTCCCCGAGAGTGCGCCTGTGTATGGAATAAATGCAGTGCCTACCTCCTCCCTCGTGACTTCATTCATCTCAAGAGGTTGTGCTGCAGTGGTTGGGCGGAGAGCACGTTGAATCTGCCACTCTGAGTACCCATTTTTTCGAAATACAGTTCTCAGATGTTCCAATTCCTGGGGTAGACTCTCTGCGTCAGAGATAGTGCGCGCCCTATGTACTAGAGTTTTAAGTACCCCATTCCTCTGTGAAGGGTGGTGGCAGCTGTCTGCGTGCAAATACAGATCAGTGTGCGTAGTCTTCCGATACACCCCATGACCTAGGGTGCCGTCAGCCCTTCTCTTGACCAAGACGTCAAGGAAAGGTAATTTACCTTCCGTTTCAGTCTCCATAGTGAATTTGATGTTGGGGTGTATGGAGTTTAGATGTGTAAGGAAGTGTGGCTATAATCTTAGCAAGGCTTGGGAACCAGCGATCGGGTTAATCAAGAGTAAATCGAGCAAACGTATAGTTGTGACGACCACGGCGGACAGAGCCATCACTCCGACGTCATCTCAGACGCCGTCGCAATCTGTTCCACCGCGCGACCGTGGCGCGGGGCGCGGACGGCGGAGGGAGCGCGCCGCGGGCGGAGGGTATTTAAATCAGCCGCCGCCGCGACCGAACCCAGTTCCCTCTGAGCAGCCATAGCGTACGGATCTCCGTGCCGGCACGTTCACAGGAGCTCAGTCCGTCAGTTCACCTGATGATGGCGACATGTATGATCGCCGAAATATTGTGCCCGTTGGACACTGTAGACCGGCAGCACACCCGTGGATATTTTGACTATCAAATACGCCGGGAGAAACTCAAGGATCACATCATACACCTTTACGGGGAGGAGATGTATCGCAGCATGAAGAAATTTGAAAAGTTGCGCCACCGTAGATGTCGTTTGCTAAGTACTCTTGCCTTTCTAAAGAGATGTCGTTCCGAGAATGTTGTTCCAAATTTTGCTAAGGTTATGCATCACATCGATTCTGCAGCAACTAAGAGAATCAAGAAACGAGCCAGCCTCGCGTTGGTACGTGAGAGAGTGCAATTCACCCGCCGGAGCCTTGAGTTTATCTCACAGGAATTACTCAAGCTACATTTGCAACTGGCTAGTAAGTTTACTTCTTGTTCCTGGGATTGGATTGATGGTGTCACCTGGGTGTCAGCTGATTCCGCCCATAAGAAGGCTACGGGACGTCAAACAGCTAAGTTCTCACGTCTACTTGACAAACCATCTCTACAGGTTCCGTGCAAGACTGTCATCAATTTGAGTGGCATGGTGTTGAGTGATGATGCAGTCTCGGTTTTGCAGAAAGGTCTCAACTTCGCTCCCACCCCCAAGTTCACTCCGGTCGCAGAAATTGTTAGTGCTGTTGAACAGGTTGCAGCTCGACTTCCGCCAGAATCAGCCGAGGAAATACGTCGTGAAACGTGTCGTGCGTTGACGAAATCCAAGCCGATGAAGTCAAATATCAGCAGTAAAGAGAGGGCGGCCATTCGTGATCTGAGGGAGCGCTCTGAAATTGTTGTCTTACCGGCTGACAAAGGCAATGCTACAGTTGTTGTCTCCCATAAGGACTACACTGATAAGATGCAGAGCCTGCTAAATGACGATTCCTACCGGAAGATCAGCGTTGACCCTACAAAGAAGGTGGAGAACAAGACGAGGGCGCTTCTCAAGGACGCAGATTTACCGGAGGGTGACGCTAAGAAATTGTTACCCCAAGGTCCGGTACCGCCTAGACTATATGGACTCCCGAAGGTTCACAAAGAGGGGATACCATTACGCCCCATTGTCAGCAACATCAGGGCACCTACATATTTGTTGGCCAAATACCTGACGGGAATATTAAGTCCTTATGTGGGTAAATGCCCTCATCACATCCGTAATTCCGTCGATTTTGTTAAACGCCTTGACAGCTTCAGGTTGGATGAGTCAGATATCATGGTGAGTTTTGACGTCGTTTCCTTGTTTACGAGGGTACCCCTGCGAGAGTCACTAGAATTGATTAGTCAGAAGTTTGACGAGAAGACCACTGAACTTTTTAGGCATGTCTTGACTTCCACGTATTTTCTTTTTAATGGAGAATATTACGAACAAACGGAGGGAGTCGCCATGGGTAGCCCACTCTCACCGGTGGTAGCGAATTTGTACATGGAGAACTTCGAGGAGGAAGCCCTGTCGTCATCCGTATGGAAACCTACTTGCTTTTTCCGTTACGTGGACGACACGTTCGTCATCTGGCCACATGGTATGGATAAACTCCTTGACTTCCTTACACATCTAAACTCCATACACCCCAACATCAAATTCACTATGGAGACTGAAACGGAAGGTAAATTACCTTTCCTTGACGTCTTGGTCAAGAGAAGGGCTGACGGCACCCTAGGTCATGGGGTGTATCGGAAGACTACGCACACTGATCTGTATTTGCACGCAGACAGCTGCCACCACCCTTCACAGAGGAATGGGGTACTTAAAACTCTAGTACATAGGGCGCGCACTATCTCTGACGCAGAGAGTCTACCCCAGGAATTGGAACATCTGAGAACTGTATTTCGAAAAAATGGGTACTCAGAGTGGCAGATTCAACGTGCTCTCCGCCCAACCACTGCAGCACAACCCTTGAGATGAATGAAGTCACGAGGGAGGAGGTAGGCACTGCATTTATTCCATACACAGGCGCACTCTCGGGGAAAATCGCTCGCATTCTGAAGAAACACCGGGTCGGGACTGTGTTTTGTCCTCCAAATAAAACTCGTGCACTGGTGGGGAGCGCCAAAGATGACCTCGGTTTGAGGAAGGCCGGCGTGTACCAGATTCCGTGTCAATGTGGCAAGTCGTATATTGGTCAGACGATGCGTACCGTCGAGGATCGATGCCGTGAACACCAGAGGCACACTCGTCTGATGCATCCGAGCAAGTCGGCGGTCGCTGAACATTGTTTGTCGGAAAATCACGCCATGGAATATGACCGCACGAGGATTCTGGTACAGACGTCGAGATATTGGGACAGCGTTGTTAGAGAGGCCATCGAAATTCGCACCAATGACGACCTCATAAACCGTGACTGTGGCTATAATCTTAGCAAGGCTTGGGAACCAGCGATCGGGTTAATCAAGAGTAAATCGAGCAAACGTATAGTTGTGACGACCACGGCGGACAGAGCCATCACTCCGACGTCATCTCAGACGCCGTCGCAATCTGTTCCACCGCGCGACCGTGGCGCGGGGCGCGGACGGCGGAGGGAGCGCGCCGCGGGCGGAGGGTATTTAAATCAGCCGCCGCCGCGACCGAACCCAGTTCCCTCTGAGCAGCCATAGCGTACGGATCTCCGTGCCGGCACGTTCACAGGAGCTCAGTCCGTCAGTTCACCTGATGATGGCGACATGTATGATCGCCGAAATATTGTGCCCGTTGGACACTGTAGACCGGCAGCACACCCGTGGATATTTTGACTATCAAATACGCCGGGAGAAACTCAAGGATCACAACTCAATTTTTGTTCATTTACAGATACAGAGTCCTAAAGTTAAATGAGCGCTCAAAAATCTGCAGTTGAGACACCAGAAATATTCAAGCATATGGCTTCTTGCTAGAGATGAACCTGTCTTTCTGTTTGTTTGGATCATTAATTCCAGAAACATTATAGGCAGAAAAGTGGAGGTAATGGACTTGTACCACAGTTGAAATAAGCCCTTAATATGTCCCAGAAGTGTCAGACAACATGTACCGTGAAAGGACCCTGAATGGAAAAAAAATCACATAAATTAAAGGAATATGGAGTCTTACCGACAGATGTTCTTTCTGTGCACGATTCCCGAATAAAACAGGAAAGGGGCAAACGAGCAGTCCACGCGAAGCATCCTCCGCCATCCACCGTAAAATACCTTGCGGACTGTAGATGTTGACGTACTCCCTTTCATTTGACCTTATTTATCCGTAATATAAGCACTCTCAATAACCAGGACCTGTCTAGATAACACTGACAACGTTTCTAGTATATGGAACTGTTCAAATAGATCATATTTCACAGTGTGGCACGCATCTCAGATTACGACGCTATCTCTTGTTCAGCTACAGGAGGCAGAAAAATGGACACACAATAACTGAAAAGTCACATTCACATCCAAATTCGTATCAATTGTTTCCCTCCACATTCCCACTCAACAAGGCATTAAAGTGACAAAAAGCCTTGTGTCAGCGGTCGGATGAAGTGGCACTAGCCTGATCCTGTTGCATCCACAACATGAACTATACTTGCAATACATTTAGCAGTAATACGAGGTGTGATAGGAGAGTTTTAAGGATGGATCCGCTATTGCTTACTGGTTTGGCGGGCAGGTACACGGAGGGTGGGGAGTGAGTCATTGCTTTGTCCTTGAACGCCCTCTGACAGGAAACTGCGTTTCCTTTATTCAGTTCGTTGTGGCAACTGGCTGAGTGCGGGTCTGTTAGGGCTTGTTGCCAGATTCTCTCTGCGTGAAAACTGACTTGAAAACGGAGCAACGAGTTTGTGTGAAATTTTGTTGTAAAACTGGGAAATCAGCTTCTGAGACTTACGAACTAGTAAAAACAGATTTTGGAAGTAATTGGACGAGCCAGTTAAATGTTTTTGTCTGGTGCACAACCATTTCAGCTTTAAAGCCTACCAGATGACGTAAATAATCGGATCTACGAGGGCGTGCAATGTCTCCTAGGCGGCCAGGGTGACCGTGCGGTTCTAGGCGCTACAGTCTGGAACCGCACGACCGCTGCGGTCGCAGGTTCGAATCCTGCCTCGGGCATGGATGTGTGTGATGTCCTTAGGTTAGTTAGGTTTAAGTAGTTCTAAGTTCTAGGGGACTGATGACCTCAGAAGTTAAGTCCCATGGTGCTCAGAGCCATTTTTTGAATGTCCCCTAATTTTTTATGTGAAAGCTCTTAATCCTTCTTAAATAAAACGAACGTTATTAACAATCCACACCTTTATTCTTCATGTCTACATATTTGCAGCCGCCTGCCGCTAGAGAATTCCGAATTGTAACGTGCAACATGGCGTTGTGTAACGCACCTACGTCTGTGTGTGAGAAACAGCGCGCTGTAATCGAGTTTCGAATTCGAAAAATATGACCACAAATGGAGCACCCTCTCCTTGAGCATAACAATGCCGGGCCACACACGAGCAAGATTCACTATCATTGATCATTCTTCGAGGACTTCACTTTGATGGTGATGAAGCGAAGCGGTACAAGCAGAGCTGAGGTTGTGGCTCCGTTAACAGTGTCGAACATTGTACAGTCGCGGCATCAACAAACTGGTCTGAATGTGTTTGCCGACAGGGTGGCTGTGTGAAGATATAAACTTGAAGGCATGAAGAGAAAAGAATTACAATGTTCATACAGTTTGCTTTATTTAGAAAGCATTAACAGTTTTCACAAAAAAATTCAGACGCGTAACTTTTCAGCATGCCCTCATAGCTGCATGATAATAAAATTTTATAACAGCTTCTTAGTGGCATATATAAAAATATCAGACTACAGAGAAATCCACCAGGTTATTTACGTTGCAGCGGGAACCATTAGTATCGAAAGTATCCAAACAATTTCTGGAAGCAATGCAAATGGTTCAAATGGCTCTGAGCACTATGGGACTCAACTGCTGAGGTCATTAGTCCCCTAGAACTTAGAACTAGTTAAACCTAACTAACCTAAGGACATCACAAACATCCATGCCCGAGGCAGGATTCGAACCTGCGACCGTAGCGGTCTTGCGGTTCCAGACTGCAGCGCCTTTAACCGCACGGCCACTTCGGCCGGCGGAAGCAATGCAAAAGTCAGTTGTTCTTAACAAAGAGAATGGACGTAACTATCTGAAGTACGAATTTTTCTTTCTAATATGACGTGGCGAGAGTACTAAGAATTTTGAATTTGGCCGCTCACTTCTCACGACCACAGTCTCTATAAACCTATACAAGTATGAAAGCCGCCCCGGATTAGCCGAGCGGTCTGAGGCGCTACAGTCATGGACTGTGCGGCTGGTCCCGGCGGAGGTTCGAGTCCTCCCTCGGGCATGGGTGTGTTTGTCCTTAGGATAATTTAGATTAAGTAGTGTGTAAGCTTAGGGACTGATGACCTTAGCAGTTAAGTCCCATAAGATTTCACACACATTAGTATGAATGAATTCTCTGTCGCAGGAAACTATCCAAAACAAAGAATTATCTGATAATAATTCGGTAGTCCAGTTCACCGAACTGAGCGATACACTCATAATACATCCACTTAAAAATATCATGAATGAAAAAATTAGACAGTATCAAGTTGAGATTTCACTTTCGATATTGCGTGATATTTATCAACACAACAAACACAAAATTTAATTATAATAATGGAATATCCTTGGTGGAATATAAGTAACGGAAGAAGTTCAGGTAACAACTCACTGTATAACTAAGGCACTGAGTGGTCTATAATCCCATAAGCTAAACTGAAAACGTGCTAACCTTTCAGGTGATGTCCTTTTTCAGAGCTAACTACTAGGAGTAGTTATCTCATCGAAGAAGTGAAGTTACGAAATTAATTTTATGCTTGTTTGCGAGAACATGTTTGTACTCCTGGCCGATATCGAAATCACGATCCGCAGCATCGTCGGGCGTCGCTAGAGGAGCGAAAGCAAAATACCGCAGGCTACTGATGAAGCAGGGTTGGGCTGCACCATGTTGTTTGTTTCCGACAACACAGAGAAAAAGTTAAAGCTGTGTCGGGTCAATCCACACGGCTACGGAAGTCGTTTGGATGCACCCGACAGAGGTGCAACATTTGCTCTGTGCTGCCGGAAGCGAACAACGTGGTGTAGCCCATCCCCGATTAATCGGTGGCTGTGGTACTTTGCTTTCGCTTCTCTAGCGACGTGGGGATTTCGATATCTCCCTGGAGTGCAAATATTTACTCGCAAATAATTACGTAATCTTATTCTTTTCGAGGCGATAATTAAAATTTTGTGACCCTCCTCCTCGTCACCTCTGAATGAAGACATCGTCTGGAAGCTTATCAAGGTTTTAAATATTTTAATGTGTCTATCGACTAGTGAACAACACAGCGGTACGGTAATATGTTACCTTTACTCATTCCATAACTCAAGAACATTGCCCTTGTATCACACCGAGAAATGTTCTTGTTGTCCTCGTATTTTTACATGTACTCTGCAAGAACGGATGACGTACTGTTTACGAATGAACCTCTACGGACTGAAGAGCACCGCCGCATGTGAAGGGGAACTGGGGGAAGTACGAAGCGCCGCGTCGCGTCTGCAGGCTGGCGGGCGCTCACCACCCTGAATACAAAATCCCCGCCTCTTTATTTCTTTCCTCCGTACGCCTCTTCCTCCATTCTTTGCTCAAAGAAATCCATTTACGCGAATTTACAGGGTATAAAAGGAGGCAGAATAAATCGCGTTGCCATGGGCGGGCGAGCTTTAGGAGTCTGCGAAGCGCCTGTCAAGGAGAGCATCCCTGCATGCCTTCGAGTCGTGCGGCCGAGTGTACTTATAGGCGCGCGCATAACGCTGCTCCTTTCGCGGTGGCAGCGCATATCGTCGTCGACGGTAAAATGTAAATTTCGTCTGCTTTTCAAAGTATAATAAAGCTACTCTGCCTCGTCACGAGCACAGGGATACAACGTCGTTGTTTCGCCTCGTCGTCGTGAACCGAACGTCAGACGATTGCTATTCCCTTTGGTGGCAGCTGAACTTCTGGCATAAGAGGATGGCGCTCCGAGGTTTCAGTAACATTCCAAAACGCTTTCGCTGACCTCACCGAACTGAAATTTCTTAATCCTGACCCATTTAACCGGTATAACAGTTGCTTTTAAAATATGGACAGTTTGTATTTACGAGGGTTGTCCAGAAAGTATGTTCCACTCGGTCGCGAAATGGAAACCACAGTGAAAACCAGAAACGTGTTATTTACAGCAGTTAAGTACACCTTGCACCAACTTCTCTACATCGTCACCGCCCCAACTTCGAGTTTTGTCGTAGTGTTGTGCCAACTTTCTAATATCCTCGTCATAGAAATCAGCTGCCTGTACTTTCGGCCAGTTATCTGCACTGTCCGTGGAAAAATTTTATCTTCATAGCCAGCGGTTCTTGTGAGCAGAGATGAGACTCGGGGGAGCCAATTACGGACTGTATTGTGGGTGATCGTGATCAAACACTTCTCATCGGAAACGCTGCAGGAGCGTCTTCATTGCCTCTGCAGTGTGCGGCCGAGAATTCGCATGAAGAAGGAACTGCTCGACAGTTGTGTTATGTGGGCTGCATGAACAGGCGAAATCTCTAACCAGGCTCTCATACTTGGCGGAAGACACTATTTCCTATGCACCTTTACGTGCTCATTGTACACTCAAAACTGAAAAGAGCGAAGCGACACGATCGAATGGCATACTAGAGACACTGCGCAACACATCTGTGCAAAGCTTTACCGATTTTCCCAGTGGTTTCTATTTCGCGACCGATTGGAACTTACTTTCTGGACAACCCTCGTATCTGACAGAGCTATTAAAATTATACATGCTGTAGTGGGTATTGCAGATATTTTTATACGTGGTACCTTAATATGTACACATATCAATGTGTTCGTTGTTTTTTCTCTGTTTCGAACAGTAGACCCTCAAACACGTCACGTAATTTACTACCTGATATTTTCTGCACGGTCATAACTGCACCACTGTCATATAAACTAACTATATAGTGTCCATGTGTCCACACTTCAACACCTGACCTGATACTCAGGAGAAAATGGCTTGCTCTTGCCACATACACTTGGAGGTACTAACCAACCTAAAAACACACGACTTGTAATAGCGTTATTTATTAGTCTGCAGAATACGTAAACAATTATGTAGTGTCGTACAGTACATTGTCCTCAGTTATCAATAGCAATACCTGCAGTTACACACATTACACTCCGTATATGGAATGATGCAAGCTTAAATAATCAGAGACTTAGACACAGGTACCTTTTATCACAAACTCTATATTATTTATATGTTAAAGGTTTCATAACTGAATGCAAACTTTATTACCAAAACATTTTAAAATAAATAACGATACTCTATACACAATGCTCTCTTCAGGCAACCATTTGATGTTAGCCAGAACAAAGATGAGCTACACGTAGAATGTATCTGCTTTTGAAAGTAGAAAATGAGAGTAATTTAAATATCTCCAGATCGAAACAAAAGTGATGCCATTTAGAGTATCCGAGCTAGTTAGGACCTAAATAGCCATAAGTAACGAATCAATTGTGCACAGTAACTATTACTTTTTATCTTGTATGTAATATTACGGTACTTCCATCAAATAATGAAGTGAGTGAAAAGCTACAGAAATTACAGTGCAAATACACTTCTCGGATTTGCCGCCGACTAACAGTGTGCAAGTCCTACTGTATTCCATGCACACAACTGTTGGACATCTTCGAGTGATGGTAGATGGTGACGTCACTTCCGCAAGATGATAATCTCGTAGGGCAGGAATTACGCTTACACGGGAGGGGGGGGGGGGGGCGCCCACAGTAGAGTGGAAACGGCGCTCCTAATGCCCTCTACCGAGAGCCGAAACATTGTGCGACTTGCACAATGTTATCCGGCGGCAAACCCGAAAAGTGCATTTGCAACAGATCCGTCAGGAAAGCCTGAAAAGTCACGTCACAAGTTACTGTAGCTACGTGGCACAATCAAACGGCACTTCAAAAGCAACAGAAAAGATATACTGCTGAACTATACAATGTAATGGCAGTACAAACGTTGTATGGCTGTATACATTGAACCTTTAGTAAATTATCGTAAGTGCAGAAATGAGATTTCTGAGAGCTGACACTTGCTTCAATTTACATGATAAGATGGGAAATGAAGGTAACAGAACGTAATTAAATATATTCAAGATGAATGAAGTAATCGTGAAACACAGCAACAAATGGAGGGAGCATGTGACAAGAATGCAACAAAGGATGACGCCGAAGTCACTTCTGAATGGGAAGTTAAAATGAGGAAGAATGAAGATCGGCCTGTCGAAAGATGGACAGAGCAAAATACTAGAGGCTGGAACAAACCAGAGCTGGTTTCTTCAAAATGTTCAAATGTGTGTGAAATTTTGTGGGACGTAACTGCTAAGGTCATCAGTCCCTAAGCTTACACACTACTTAACCTAAATTATCCTAAGGACAAACACACACACCCATGCCCGAGGGAGGACTCGAACCTCCGCCGGGACCAGCCGCACAGTCCATGACTGCAGCGCCATAGACCGCTCGGCTAATCCCGCACGGCTCCAGAGTTGATTTAATCCTTGATGTTGTGGATGGTGATTATTCATACAACCGAAGTTTTGAAGACTGCGTCGTAATCCTCATTATGTTCATCTTCCGATACCGGTCGGAACGCTAGTTAGTTATTTTTCACGATAGGTTTTTAGATGTGCGTTTCGAAGCGCTGATCTAATCTTCAGGTATCAACAAGGAATACAAAACACTTAATTGCTACTGATATTGAGATAAACGCTGTTGACACAGTACCTGTAATGGTGGTTTCTCAACAGTGGTTACGGAACTCTGTGCTGAAGTATGGGAGAATATTCCTCCGTATATAGCTATTTAAATCACCTTTACTTCCTTCTCTGCAATTCACTGTGTTATTCATTCAGTACAATTTCATTGAGGTAGTAGCGAAACATCGGCCTAAATCTGATTCATAGCGGAGGAATACCGCAAGGAATTCCAACCTAGTCCTTCGCAAAAGCTGTAGAAATCCATCCTTACGTTAATTTAGCTGTAGCATTTTCGTTAGTATAAATACTGATGAAAGTTTTGCTGTACTTATTGGATAACGAGATACGTTCAACAGAGCTCGAAACACATTGCTAATAAATAAACATGGAAAACAACGCACGCGAGGTGCAGCTACTTGTGAATATATTTATTCGAAAAGTTCAGCTAGCCATTCAATACACGATATAATTGTTATAAGCTCAATACAATATTTTTTCTATACAGGGCGTTTCAAAAAGAAAGAGCAGATTTCAAACATTTATTTCTCAAAAACTACAAATGATAGAAACACAATTCAAACGTTTCTTGTCAGAGAAAGGTTCAAAGTTTTTCAATGGTCCGCGCAGAAGTTCCATGCAAATCCGCAGTGGCGCTGGCGTTTGTTTGTAGGAAAATGGCGACGACACCACAGGAACGATCATTTTGTGTGCTGCAATTTGCAAAGTTAGAGTCCATTGTTGGTGTGCAACGTGCATTCCGCCGTCAATTCAACAAACAGCCGCCTCGTCATAAGCAAATTTATGAGTGGCATCACAGATTCGTAGAAGATGGTTGCATCTGCAAGCGAAAAAGCACGGGTCGTCCACGCACATCGGATGAAAATGTCGAGCGTGTCCGTGCAGCTTACGAAAGGAGCCCTAGAAAATCCACGACACGGGCAAGTCACGAACTAAACATGTCTAAAACAACGGTATGGCGCGTTCTGAGTAAGCGTCTGCACATGAAGCCGTACAAACTGCAGTTATTGCAAGCATTGCGTCCTGACGACCACAACAAAAGGTTCGAATTTTCAACTGCAATTCTACAGGACATGGAAGAGGACAATTTTGCCGAACGATTAATTTTTTCAGATGAATCAACGTTTCACATTTCTGGTAAAGTTAATCGGCATAACGTACGAATTTGGGCGAGTGAAACTCCGAGGGACGTTATTCAACATGAAAGAGACTCACCAAAGGTTAACGTCTTTTGTGCAATTTCGGTAAACAAAGTTTATGGACCTTTCTTTTTCATGGAGAAAACTATCACAGGAACCATTTACCTGGACATGTTAGAAAACTGGCTATTTCCTCAACTTCAGGAAGATTCAAATCACTTCATCTTCATGCAAGATGGCGCCCCACCACACTTCTCTGAACCTGTACGACGGTACCTAAATAACACCATTCCAGGACGGTGGATTGGAAGAGCAGGAGCACAAGATCAATGTCATCGTCTGTGGCCTCCCAGGTCACCAGACCTTACTCCCTGCGATTTTTATTTGTGGGGGTACATAAAGGACTGTGTTTATGTCCCACCTATGCCCGCTACTCTTCAAGAGGTACGACATCGAATTGTTGCGGCCGTGAATTCGGTAACTAAAGACCAGTTGCGTCGTGTGTGGCAAGAAATGAGATACCGGTTTGATATTTGTCGTGTAACAAATGGTGCTCATATTGAGGTACAGTTTTGATATTTGTTGTGTAACATTTGGTACTCATATTGAGTGAAGGACCGTTGGAATTGTGTTTCTATCATTTGTAGTTTTTGAGAAATAAATGTTTGAAATCTGCTCTTTCTTTTTTCGTTATTTTGGGAGCCAACTATGAGGGTTCAAAAATGGTTCAGATGGCTCTGAGCACTATAGGACTTAACATCTGTGGTCATCAGTCCCCTAGAACTTAGAACTACTTAAACCTAACTAACCTAAGGACATCACACACATCCATGCCCGAGGCAGGATTCGAACCTGCGACCGTAGCAGCCGCGCTGTTCCGGACTGCGCGCCTAGAACCGCTAGACCACCGCGGCCGGCAACTATGAGGGAAGAATCATCTTTTTCCTCTAATAGTTCGGCGTGTACTTTACTTCCTTCTGAATAGAAAAGCTAGCAGTTCGTTATAATCACTGTTAGGTTGTGGTGGTCACAACTCAGTGGTCTTTGTTTTAGATTTGCATCTTCTGCGTGTCGCTGGATGACGGGTTGTCCATTGCCATAAACTGGCAACAGTTAGTGACCTGGTTTTCAATTTTTTTGGTTGAGGTTTCACCTAGATATGTTTATTTCTTAATAGTTTTATTGACAAAGTAATGGTCGTAATATTTAAACGTTTAACGACAGTCCTTCGTTTCGGAGTCTGCAATTACTATCACACGTGTGCGTGGATCAAGGCCAAAAAAGCGCCTGAAATTAGAACAGCCACCAAAGGCAAAGCTTAGAGTTAGTTACAGCTATAGTCTTATTTAGCAGCTATGTAAATGACATAATCGTGTGAAATGATGTAGTGGTAATATTTAAAATTCCGAATGAGAGCAACAGTCTCAAACTCATATTTTTCCGGAACTAATTTGAAATCCCTATAACCTGTCACACTACTCAGGAATCGGTCGGACAATAAAATGACGACCTCCTGACGTAAAAGCTGAGATATACATAACTGACTTATGCCATAATGCATTTCTTTTCTAAGTAATTGTTAAAATCCTAAGGTTAAATTCTTATACGCCCTAGTGCCATCGAGGACATTAAAGACGAGGAAATCCGATAGCTGGGCAATAAATAGAGCAAGAAATCGGCCATAGCATTGTTGGTGACAGCATCGCGACATTTGCTTGAAGTGGTATAGGGAAGCCTCGAACAACCAAAATATAAATGCCTAAAGCGACCTGAACCCTTCTCCTTTCGAATATTAATTACTGAGCGAGGTAGCGCAGTAGGTAGAGAATGGAGTCGTATTTGAATGGACTGCGATTCAAATCCCTGTTTGTACATTTAGAGATAGGTTCTCCGTGATTTTCTTACATCGCTTAAGGTAAAAGCCGGGATGGTTCCCTTCCAAGAAATCAATCCGAGCATGTGCCATCGACGGGACATTGAACCCTAACCTCCGTAATCTTTCTTCCTTCCTTCCTTCGAATATGAATCCGGTATTGCGCTAACGCACTCGAATCGTGAGGTTCAGTCTGAAAATTCTAGATAGAGCATAATCATTGGAGCTAATTCACCCACTAGTTGGTACAATCTTTTTTGTAGTAATATATTTTATTGGCGCTACTAGAGGAAGACACGGACCAGACTTCTCCCTAGCTCGCGATGAACTTAGCGCCCTAGTCTTCTGACTCTGCTTAACACAGACACTCTTACGTTTGCTACTTGTCAGAGTTATATATCCAAGTTTTGTCGTGTACAGTAAGTAACAGTGTCGCTTTGTGATGTTGCAGATCCTCCCATCGTGACAGTGAAGCCGGACAACATTACCGTCAACGAGAGCTCCGATATTACACTGGAGTGTGAGTACGTCGCCAACCCAACGACGCTGCTTGCCGTGCGCTGGTAAGTACTTTTGCAGCTCCCTCTGCTGCCTGTTTCACTTATACTGCTGCATCGTAAGGCACTTGTTGCGTGCAGTTCGTTGGGATCTATTTTCCTCATGAGAGACAATGTACCACAGTCTCTACGTCTACATATCTATATTTTCTGCAAACTGAGACTCGCGTGGTAGAGGGGACTTCTGTTGTACCACTTACTAGGGCTTCTTCCCGTTTCATTCACTGAAACGCGGGAAGAAAGCTTGCTTACAAGCCTCTTGGTGCACTGTAACTCATCTTCGTGATTCATACAGGACCAATTCGTCGGAACTGGGATTGTACTACCTTCCTAGATTCCTCACTTCTCTCAACACTTTGTCAGTTGGCTTTCCGGTATAGTTTCGGCGTATCTTCAGGCGTCTGCCAGTTCAGTATCTTCAGCATCTGCGTGGGTCAAAAAAAACCTGCAACCTTTCGTGCTGCTCGTCTTCTTATACATTCGACATCCCCTGTTAGTCCTATTTAGCACTGGTCTCACAAACTTGAGCATATTCTAGGATGGGACGCATGAGTGTTTCGTAAGCAGTCTCCTCTGTGGAATGACTGCATTTCCGTAGTACGAGGGTTGAATGAAAAGTAATGCCTCCACCTTCGTTAATTGGGCTTGAATGGGAATATTTTAATAAATCAAACGCAGAAATAATCCTTAGAATGTGACCTTTAATTACCAATATTCACTTGTCACATAATCACCAGCCAACTGGATACGTTTCTGCCAACGGTGAACAGGTTTTCTGAAGCCGTCACGGAAGAAGTCGACACTCTGTTTCCGGAAGCACAGTCTCACAGTTCTCTCAACGTCTTCGTCAGAAGCATTATGATGTCCCCGCAGATCGTCTTTCATTATCGGGAACAGATGGAAGTCAGACGGTGCTAAATGTGGACTGTGTGGAGGATGCTGTACGGTTGTGAAATTCAGTCTCTTAAGTTCTGCGTTGGTGGCACGTGAAGTGTGTGGTTTGGCAAATGTCATGCCGCAGGAAAACATTTCCCTTTTCCTTTCGGACCCTTGTTACCCATCGTTTCAGAGTTCGCAGCGTTGTGGTGTAACGCTCTGAATTTATTGTTGTTCCACGATCAAGGAAATCAACATGGATAACACAATCTGCGTCCCAGAACACTGTGGTCATTATTTTTCTTACTGAGGGCTCCGTCTTGAATTTCTGGGGCGAGTCTTTGTGTCGATATTCCATAGATTGACGCTTCGTCCCCGGGTCTTAATGGTGTACTCACGTTTCGTCTCCTGTCACAGCTGAATGGAGAATGGCGTTACCTTCATTCTCGTAACGCGAGAGGAGTTCCTGACAAATTTCAAGACTGCGCGCTTTCATTTCAGACGTCAGCATCTGGGGTACTCATCATGCACGTGGCTGCTGTCACAGGATGTCCAACTCTTTCTTTGTCACACAGGTCAGATGTTCCCGCCTCAACATCTTTTAAACTTACTCGCCCAACGACGCACAGTACTCACATCGACACAATCACCATAAACTGCTTTCATTCTCTGATGAATCTCCTTTGGGGTGACACCTTCTGCTATTAAGAATTCAATGGCTGCACGTTGCTTATATCGCATTGACCGACCGTCAACTCGGGGTTCCGTACTTTACACTGTAACAACACAACACAACACAAGCTAAGGCTTCCCGCCTATTGGAATGTAGAGAATAGGCTACGGAACAAGCCAGTACCTGCTGCATACCAATGCTGCCAACTGTTGAAGAGTTACGAAGGTGGAGGCATTACTTTTCAGTCAACCCTCGTATTCTACCATTAAACCGCAGTCTGTCACCCTATTTAGATACAACTGAGCATACGTCAACGTTCCACTTCGTATTACTAAGAATCGTTAAACCCAGGTTATTTGTATGAATTGATCTTTTCTAACTTTGTTTCATTGATATTGTACTCATAGGGTATTACGTTTTTTCGTTTTGTGAAGAGCCCAGGGCAGCGTTTATGAATAAAGGAGGGAACTACCAAATTTGAAATCTTATTAACATCTGAATTTTTTCAGACAGTACTTAACTATAGATAACTGTATCACCTGCCAGAAGTCTGACGTTACTATTTATATTGCCTGTCAGGTCATTACGATACATGAGCAGCAATCATCCAAAAACACTTCCCTGGGCACACTTGAAGTTACTGTTACATCCAGAAGGCATTTTTCTAAACTATAGTAAACGGGAATGTCACTGCTACTCTGGCACAGGAGAAGTAATTATGAGCCACATCAGAGCGGTTAAAATACTGAAGACACCTACCCCAACCCCCCCCCCCCCCCCCTCGTATCAAACGGGAAGAGAACAAAGTTGCGTGGACACTTGTGCGCGCACTGCGGCAGTCGTTGTGGCATTCACACGTTTCCGAGATTTTACCGTCACAACGAAGCGCCTGGATAGATAGCACGGTGTTCACTCCAAAAGTTGCCTGTACACTACTCAGGCACTTCCATGTGGTGATATCTACCTATGTTCACTTTCGGCAAGTAATATAGCCGCCTTGAATCCACCTTTACACTTACCCAAATCTACAACTTCCGTCGATATAACCGCTTATCTTTGTTTATATCTTTTTGTGGAGAGGTGCTGGTCCACTGTTACATTTGAACGCTAACGAGATGTTTTCGTTTGAATAATAAACAAAAATTGTATGAAATGTTTGTTTATTCTGTTCACTTCCAGCACAAATAAAAACATACGCTTGAATCACATATTGGTTCCAATACAAATATGGTTGCCGTAGCTGTTCCCAACATACAAGTATTTAAAATGAAAATACAGTTCCGTATTTCGTGGCACTCATCATGTGTCGACCTTCCGGCCTCCCCTGTTGTTTACGGACTAACCACTGCCTGCAGTCAGATGAGTCAGCTTGTTTTGAAATCGTGATCTGTGCCGTTATTTTAACACTGTCAAATAAGGCATTATATAATAAGTAAGAGGTTTGTTTGTGTCCTCAATTTTTTATGTACTTTTAAATAGAGATGAAGGCCAGTTTTGTGCAAGAGACAGTGCATCGTAATAAAAAGTAGGAGTCCTTTACAGATTGTTGATTCTGTATGAATCTTACGTCAGTAAGATGTCTGAACGCGGCTGACTTGACGATGGAAGTTTTAAAACATTCTAAAAATTACAATAGGAAAAATTGAATTCAATGATGTTATGAAGATGAAATGGGTTTGATTAAGGGAGTACTATTGTGGGACCGGTTTTTATCAAAGTATAAAATATTTTGAAAGTTATCAATGTATTTTTACTGATTTTTGAATTAACTAGTGTTTATTAATCCTAGAACACTAAAGAGGGGAAAATGCAACATTGTTCCTAAACCATCGTAAATTTCACTACGCCATATGTTATTCAAAGGAAGTCGTAAGTTAGAGTTCATGCACTAGTTAATTACAAGCTGAGTACAAAATACCCTGTTTTTCACCCACACTGACAATACCAGATTGGCAGGGATCGTGAAATGGTACCAACTGCAATTGTAAATTTAACGAGGGTTTAGTAATCTAGAGTTAAAGTCAATTAAAATGATGTATTTCAGGTGAAACTAGTTATTCGAATCGAGATATTTTGACCTCGAGCTTCAACTGAGAGAATTCAGTTTCATTAGAAGGTCTTTGAAAAGATTAATTCATGCCTCGCTATGACGATTAACAGATTTGTTTCATGGAGGGCGCTAACAACCTCGCCATTGAGCGCCCGTCAGTTCCAAGAGCACGCGCGCGCGCGCGCGCGCGCGCGCGCACACACACACACACACACACACACACACACACACACACTGTATCATGGAAGGCAGTCCTATCAAACAGATTGCGTCACTGGGAATAAGAGATGGTTAAGTCTTTCAATAAATGTTAATTTCTAAAAAGGAAACTTAACGCGAAAACTTGATTACACAATGTGAGCTGATGCAGGAAACATAACAAAATTGACTGGTGATTTCAAGCAGTTGTATGTTTGGGGTAAAATCAAAACTAGCTTATATTACTTGTAGGTTTAGGTTGCGGTCAACAAAGAGCTTTCCATCTGAAGCAGTCGATTAAAGTAGAGTGAATGCTTGCAATCGATTTTTTATTAATAAAAACAGCGTAGAACTCAACATAATTACAACACTTCCGGGTAACGGTCGTACTCAGATGGGATAGAGAAGTATTATGTAAGGAGAAACAAATTTCGAAGGTTATTCAGGTGTATTTTCCGAATGTTTTGATGTAAGCGAACCGTGCAATCGCCACCTAGATTAAGAAAGCCGATGCGCTGAGCAACCCACCTACCAAGAGTGTCATACAAGTCTTGCCTGACGAAGAGGAAAAATAGTTCAAATGGCTCTGAGTACTGTGGGACTCAACTGCTGTGGTCATAAGTCCCCTAGAAGTTAGAACTACTTAAACCTAACTAACCTAAGGACATCACACACATCCATGCCCGAGGCAGGATTCGAACCTGCGACCGTAGCGGTCGTGCGGCTCCATACTGTAGCGCCTTTAACCGCTCGGCCACTCCGGCCGGCGCCGAAGAGGAGTTTATAGTGGTAGCCACTTTTAGAAACGCTTTTCTCTCTCGAAATATTATATTTATACTGATATTCATCACTATTTTAATACACTAAAACTTATATATTTTGATACTGAAAGACCACTTCGTAAAAATGACATACTAATATTAGTGAGGGACTAGTCTAAAATATTACCTTTTTTTAGAAAATTTCATATTTGTAAATGCTGAATATTATATTTTATAACTGTTTCTGGTAGATATTTACGACTATTACTTAAGTTATCTTAACTACCTAGGTGTCCGGCCTTTCATGTTAAGTAACCTGTTCTTTCCCAAATCACATTATTCAAAAAGCAGGTAACCAGAATAAAACATCAGAACAGAGCCCCTTCCCTAATCACTTGGTAACAAGACGAAAACCTGTACACTTTCTGCATTCCTTTCAACTGAGATTCGTGAACCTTGCCGTTAGTCTGCTGAACTACTAATCCAGCAGCTACTAAACACAACGCCTCCTTAGATTTGTACGAGCAGCTCGGTTGACATAGTCATAACACCCACATATGCAGTGCTCTAAATTAATGAAAAAACGATTTGTCTACACACGTTACGTGGAGCGGGCCAAAGCACACGGTGATGCCCTCTGCCAGGCACTTTAGTGTGTTTTGCAGAGTATCCACGTAGTTGTAGATATTTCGAATCAGGCTTCACCTTCGCGCAAGCAAACAACTAAAATAACACTTTGTACGTTAAAATTCGCAGGCATAACGTTATGTACGTAACCAAACAAGAAATTGGGGTTTACTGTTCTGTAACTTCTGTGAATTTAACAACGTATTAAAACATTCGTGGAAAATCAGAACTGAGGATCCACAGGGATTAAATCCCTATATACAATTTATCTAGTGTAGTGGGCAACCTTCACGTATGATGTTCAGTTTTAATCTCCCACCACAAAATTTAAGATTTTTTTATGACGTTAATAATAATATAATACTGCCAACAGTAAAATAGTAAGTACTAAGTATGTGTGAATTTAAGGTTATGCTTCACATTATTAACTTCACACTGTAGTTTAATCGTAAAGGAACTTAAATCACTTTCATTTCTTGTTTTCCTGATAAAATTTTCCCTTTGCGTAGCCCGTTTCCATTTTCTTTTCACAAGTGTTCTTCATTCGGATATACAAACGCGCCCATTTTCGGCCCTGTCGGATAATTTACCTTACACCCAGTCACACAATATTTGTGGCGCATTTTTTCTGTTACACAAATTTGGGTTGTGCATCACATAAATAACATTAAAAACATTCTAAAAGAGCAGCATTCACGGATACAGAGGCTCAGAACGATGCTACATTATACTAGTGGTCTGCTGCTGTGACTACTCTTGATATTCCCACCAGGCTGTTCGCAGGCACCGCACAGGCCTTCCTAACGTAGATGGCGCTGCCCGTGGCCTCCGGTAGCTCGCTACAGATTAATTGCGTTTCGTTAGATTTCTAACCCCCATTTGTCCTCATCTCTGTACTGCACTGAAAACCTCTGCATGACATTGCAGGTATCGACGTTATGAACTGTGTGTCACGTTTGGATTCAGACTTGCTCCATTCACTCACAGTACTTGCAGTCGACAACAATAATGTGCATTAGACTCTCCACCGTCAATATTGCATTCAGCACTGCCTGGGGTTTGTGGTTCCGGTGGTGTTAGGTGTACGATGGCAGTGATACACAGCAGTATAGAGAGGTGCAATGATGCAGAGTTGGCCGGTGTGCACAACGTAAATGGGTTCCCTGAATGCAATGGAAAAGCGGCGTAGTGATGCTGTGGTGAGCTGTTCCCCTCAGCAACGGCAATCGCATCACTGTACTTCTGCATCTGAGGGTTGTTGTATTACTCTGCGTTTAGTGTTTTACGTTTTGGTGGTTGCGTATTACAGTTTTTTCACTTCGTTCTGCATCTGTATCAACATACATAGTCCGCAAGCCACCGTATGGTGCGTGGTGGAGGGTACATTGTGCCACTGCTAGTCATATCTTTTCCCGACCCACTCGGAAACAGAGCTGGGGCAAAACGACTGTCTCTGTGCCTCCTTACATCTCTTCTCTACGTGAACCTTATGCTAAATGTGCTTTGTAGGATATACAATCATTCTGCAGTCAGCTTCAGATGACCATTTTCTAAACTTCTACATCTACATCCACATCCATACTCAGCAAGCCACCTGATGGTGTGTGGCGCAGGGTACTTCGAGTACTTCTATCGGTTCTCCCTTCTATTCCAGTCTCGTATTGTTCGTGGAAAGAAAGACTGTCGGTATGCCTCTGTGTGGGCTCTAATCTCTCTGATTTTATCCTCATGGACTCTTCATGAGATATACGTAGGAGGGAGCAATATACTGCATGACTCCTCAGTGAAGGTATGTTCTCGAAACTTCAACAAAAGCCCGTACCGAGCTACTGAGCGTCTCTCTTGCAGAGTCTTCCACTGGAGTTTATCTATCATCTCTGTAACACTTTCGCGTTTACTAAATGATCCTGTAACGAAGCGCGCTGCTCTCCGTTGGATCTTCTCTCTCTCTTCTATCAACCCTATCTAGTACGGATCCCACACCGGTGAGCAGTCTTCAAGCAGTGGGCGGACAAGTGTACTGTAACCTACTTCCTTTGTTTTCGGATTGCATTTTCTTAGGATTCTTCCAGTGAATCTCAGTCCGGCATCGGCTTTACCGACGATCTACTTTATATGGTCATTCCATTTTAAAGCTCTCCTAATGCCTACTCCCAGGTAATTTATGGAATTAACTGCTTCCAGTTGCTGACCTGCTATATTGTAGCTAAATGATAAAGGATCTTTCTTTCTGTGTATCGCAGCGCATTACTCTTGCCTACATTGAGATTCAATTGCCATTCCCTGCACCATGCGTCAATTCGTTGCAAATCCTCCTGCTTTTCAGTACAATTTTCCATTGTTACAACCTCTCGATATACTACAGCATCATCCGCAAAAAGCCTCAGTGAACTTCCGATGTTATCCACGAGGTCATATATATATATATATATATATATATATATATATATATATATATATATATAGTGAATAACAACGGTCCTACAACACTCCCCTGCGGCACACTTGAAATCACTCTTACTTCGGAAGACTTCTCTCCATTGAGAATGACATGCTGCGTTCTGTTATCTAGGAACTCTTCAATCCAATCACACAGTTGGTCTGATAGTCCATATGCTCTTACTTTGTTCATTAAACGACTATGGGGAACTGTATCGAACGCCTTGCGGAAGTCAAGAAACACGGCATCTACCTGGGAACCCATGGCCCTCTGAGTCTCGTGGACGAATAGCGCGATCTGGGTTTCACGCGATCGCCTTTTTCGAAACCTATGCTGATTCCTACAGAGTAGATTTATAGTCTCCAGAAAAGTCATTATACTCGAACATAATACGTGTTCCAAAATTCTACAACTGATCGACGTAAGAGATATAAGTCTATAGTTCTGCACATCTGTTCGAGGTCGCTTCTTGAAATCGGGGGTGACCTGTGCCCTTTTCCAATCTTTTGGGACGCCACGCTCTTCTAGAGACCTACGGTACACCCTTGCAAGAAGGGGGGCAAGTTCCTTCGCGTACTCTGTGTAAAATCGAACTGGCATCCCATCAGGTTCAGCGGCCTTTCCTCTTTTGAGCAATTTTAATTGTTTTCTATATTTATCAACAGTGCTCGATAAAAAAAACGTCTTCCCTCCAGCGCTTTCCATTTGAGTTCACGAAACGTCACCGTAATACTGGCGTATTGATCGAACCTGCTGAAGTGGACTATTCACCCTTCCTTGTACCATTCTTACGTGATCGTACCATTTCATGTCGCTTTGTAACATTACCCCTAGATATGGTCCGACTGTGTCAAGTAGTGCACTGCGTATGCTGTATTCGAACAGTACAGGATTTATTTCCTACTCATCTGATTTAACTTACATTTTTCTACATTTACAGCAAGCTACCATTCAACACACCAAGTAGACATTTTTTCTAAGGCATCTTGTATCCTCCTACAGTCACTCAATGATGATACCTTCCAGTGCAGCACAGCATCATCAGCAAACAGCCATAGATTGCTGCCCACTATGTCTGTCAGATCGTGAATGTACACTCCTGGAAATTGAAATAAGAACACCGTGAATTCATTGTCCCAGGAAGGGGAAACTTTATTGACACATTCCTGGGGTCAGATACATCACATGATCACACTGACAGAACCACAGGCACATAGACACAGGCAACAGAGCATGCACAATGTCGGCACTAGTACAGTGTATATCCACCTTTCGCAGCAATGCAGGCTGCCATTCTCCCATGGAGACGATCGTAGAGATGCTGGATGTAGTCCTGTGGAACGGCTTGCCATGCCATTTCCACCTGGCGCCTCAGTTGGACCAGCGTTCGTGCTGGACGTGCAGACCGCGTGAGACGACGCTTCATCCAGTCCCAAACATGCTCAATGGGGGACAGATCCGGAGATCTTGCTGGCCAGGGTAGTTGACTTACACCTTCTAGAGCACGTTGGGTGGCACGGGATACATGCGGACGTGCATTGTCCTGTTGGAACAGCAAGTTCCCTTGCCGGTCTAGGAATGGTAGAACGATGGGTTCGATGACGGTTTGGATGTACCGTGCACTATTCAGTGTCCCCTCGACGATCACCAGTGGTGTACGGCCAGTGTAGGAGATCGCTCCCCACACCATGATGCCGGGTGTTGGCCCTGTGTGCCTCGGTCGTATGCAGTCCTGATTGTGGCGCTCACCTGCACGGCGCCAAACACGCATACGACCATCATTGGCACCAAGGCAGAAGCGACTCTCATCGCTGAAGACGACACGTCTCCATTCGTCCCTCCATTCACGCCTGTCGCGACACCACTGGAGGCGGGCTGCACGATGTTGGGGCGTGAGCGGAAGACGGCCTAACGGTGTGCGGGACCGTAGCCCAGCTTCATGGAGACGGTTGCGAATGGTCCTCGCCGATACCCCAGGAGCAACAGTGTCCCTAATTTGCTGGGAAGTGGCGGTGCGGTCCCCTACGGCACTGCGTAGGATCCTACGGTCTTGGCGTGCACCCGTGCGTCGCTGCGGTCCGGTCCCAGGTCGACGGGCACGTGCACCTTCCGCCGACCACTGGCGACAACATCGATGTACTGTGGAGACCTCACGCCCCACGTGTTGAGCAATTCGGCGGTACGTCCACCAGGCCTCCCGCATGCCCACTATACGCCCTCGCTCAAAGTCCGTCAACGGTTCACGTCCACGCTGTCGCGGCATGCTACCGGTGTTAAAGACTGCGATGGAGCTCCGTATGCCACGGCAAACTGGCTGACACTGACGGCGGCGGTGCACAAATGCTACGCAGCTAGCGCCATTCGACGGCCAACACCGCGGTTCCTGGTGTGTCCGCTGTGCCGTGCGTGTGATCATTGCTTGTACAGCCCT
Source organism: Schistocerca americana (assembly GCF_021461395.2). NCBI lineage: Eukaryota > Metazoa > Arthropoda > Insecta > Orthoptera > Acrididae > Schistocerca > Schistocerca americana. The sequence continues at coordinate 628,541,991 of NC_060123.1, read as the reverse complement.
CTCGCAGTGTCCGGAGCAAGTATGGTGGGTCTGACACACCGGTGTCAATGTGTTCTTTTTTCCATTTCCAGGAGTGTATATAGAGAATTGGCACTCCTGACGACACAGTTGTCTCTGATGAACACTCGCCATTGAGGACAACGTACTGGGTTCTATTACTTAAGAAGTTGTCGAGCAACTCACGTATCTGGTATCCTAATCCTCATGCCTTCTTTAACACTCTGCAGTAGAGTACCGTGTCAAACGCTTTCCGGAAATCTAGAAATATGCAGTCTGCCTCTTGCCCTTCTTCCATGGTTCTCAGGATATCATGTGACAAATGGCAATTTCACACTAGCGACGCTTTCAAAATCCGTACTGATTTATGGACAGAAGCATTTCCGTCGCAAGGAAATTAATTAAATTCGAACGAAGAATATGTTCAACAATTTTGCAGCAAACCAATGGTAAGGATATTGGTCTGTAATTTTGTGGGTCCGTTCTTTTACACTTCTTATGTACAGGAGTTATCTGCGCTTTTTTCCAGTCGCTTGCGACCTTGCCCTGGGCGAGAGAGTCTCGATAAATGCAAGCTAAGTAAGGAGCCGATGGAGTTGCGTATTCTCTGTAAAAATGAATTGGGATCCCATTCGGATGATGGTGTTTTCTCGAAAACGAAGAGCTAAGAAACTAAATAAATAATTTTTTTTATTATTGTGTTCTTCCCCATTAAAATTTTGTCAATGGCGTTTGGATCCACCCTGTAGAGGCATCACGTAAGGCAACTTGTCAACCGCGGTACGAGATGTTTCGTGCCAGCAGTGAGGCTGTAGATAAATACAGAGTCGTCACTTCAAATGTCGGCGCTTTCTAGGGTACGCAGTCGCCTCTTAGCTGCGGCAAAGCTTCTGGACGGAACGCATTACGTTACCCCTAAATTTGTCTGTCGACCGTCAGATCTTTCGTATGAGGCGTAACTAATTCAAATGGCTCTGAGCAGTATGGGACTTAACATCTCAGGTCATCAGTACCCTAGAACTTAGAACTACTTAAACATAACTAACCTAAGGTCATCAGACACATCCATGCCCGAGGCAGGATTCGAACCTGCGATCGTAGCGGTCGCGCGGTTCCTGACTGAACCGCCTAGAAGCGCTCGGCCACACCGGCCGGCGGGCGTAACTAGTATTAGAAATGTGATTCTTCAGTTTCTCCCGGCGTATTTCTTGCTCGAACAGTCCACGGGTGTGCTGCCGGTCCATAGTGTCCAACGGGCATAATATCTGGGCGATCAGACATGTCGCCATCGTCAGGTGCGCTGACAAACTGAGCTCGTGAGGGCAGGCGGCCGTCTTAAATCCTCTTCCCCTGCGAGGCGTTCTCTCCGTGGTCCGCGCCCTCGGCCGTGCGTCGGCGGTCGCTGAGACGCTGGCGTCGACGTCTGTGGTGGCGTCGGTGTAATTGCCTCGTCCGCCCTGGTTGCCCGTTCGTTTTCTTTGATGAGCGTCTTTTTAATTAGACCCAATGCTGGTTCCCATGCCTTGCTGAGGTTATAGCCGCAATCTCGGTTGATGAGTCCGTCCCTGGTACGAATTTCGATAGCCTCTCTAACGACGCTGTCCCAGTATTTAGATGTCTGTACCAAGAGCCTGGTATGTTGGTAGTCCATTTCGTAATTTTCGGACAAACAGTGCTCTGTGACTGCCGACTTGTTGGGGTACCTAAGTCGAGTGTGCCTCTGATGTTCTCGGCAACGATCTTCGATGGTGCGCACCGTGTGTCCAATATAAGTCTTACCACACTGACACGGAATCTGGTATATGTTGGCCTTCCGCAAACCGAGATCGTCTTTGACACTTTCCTGTAATGCTCGTGTTTTATTGGGTGGGCAAAAGACAGTTCCTACTCGGTGTTTCCTGAATATTCGTTCTATTTTCCCCGATAGTGCGCCAGTCTACGGTATATAGGCAGTGGCTGTCTCTTCCTCCGTAACTTCTTCCGTCTCCAGACACTGTACTGTAGAGGTGGGGAGGAGAGCACATCCGATCTGCCATTCCGAGTACACGTTTTTCTGGAATACAGTTTCGAGGTGTTCCAGCTCATGGGGCAGACTCTCTGCGTCAGAGATGGTGCGCGCCCTGTGGACCAGTGTTTTTAGCACCCCGTTTGTCTGCGAACGGTGGCGACAGCTATCCGCACGCAAATACAGGTCGATGTGCACTTTATGAGCGCCATTTTCATTAGTGTAGGGAACTGGATAACTTGCGTGTACAGGGTGGCCACAAACATTCTAACAGCTTGTAAGGATGTTGCAGAGGAGGACCACGGTGCTCCTGAGTTCACACTCTTCTTGATGTTGCCTATCTTGCGCATAGACTACTCAGTTTGCATATTTTCCTTGTTTTTTTCATAGTTCCACACAACTTCTTCCTGTTTTCTCGATTGATCTGTGTTCAGTTTTTCAAGGCCTATCCACTGTGCCAACTTATAACTAAATCTGAGGAGGGTGCGATGTGGAGGTTCCCTTGTGAGAAATAATAGTTAAGAAAAACAATTCGATACATTGTACAGTTTCCGAATTATATAGCATTGAAGTCAGCCTGTCGGGTCGTCACGCTCGCAAATTGAAGCAGCCTGCCTCAGACAATGTCGTCAAACTTATTCTTCGTTAGAGACAATGTCACCAAACTTGTTCCCCGTTTGGTTTCCTTAAACCGAAGAGACGTAGTTTTGCTCACTTAGTTTCAATTCATCACTTCCGAAAAAGGCACATTTTAATTGTTAATATGCAGTTGAGCAAGTGGTAAGTTGCGGACTCACAGATGTCTGTGCATTACTGCCTTGTAGCGCGTAGAAATGTTTGAATTCAAGCACGGAACGATGTGACTGGCTAAGTTCAGTGCTAAATAACTCGGAAACGGCGCAACGTGTCGAATTTTTCTTAACAATTATTTGTTAGCACAACTTCCCTTGCAACATCCTCACAAGCATTTCAGACAGTTTCTGACCACCCTGTATAACAAGGCTTTCTCGTGATTTAGCGTGATCGTTTACGACGGAATATAGTGTAAAGCATTTACAAGACGACCACGATTGCCAGTGAGGATCTGAGCTCGATTAACGGGAAACTTGAAGCATTTCTAAAACACGGGGGGTGAGATTTAGTTTGCATATGCTGGTAAACGGAGCTGTGTTAAGTGTAAACAAGAGAGGAGTTTTGCGCGGGTAAATACGCGCGGGAAGGAGCCGATCACGCAGGTCGGATAAACACTGGCGTGTGTTTTCTGCGGTGGCTGGCCTCCACGCTCCAAGAGACTTCTGCATTAACAATCGGTGTAATCGTATGCTGTAGTGAGAAAAAGCAAATATAAGCAACGTTATGAATTTACTGTTAGTGGAAAGCTTCGTCCAGATAGCTATCCAGGTATCATAGGCTGACAAGCATCATCGTGTGTGGGTACGTTCAAGAACACTCCATTTTGATACATATAATGACGGTATAAGCCTCTAAACTATGTGATGTTCCATTTTTTTTTTTTTTACCATCGATACGTCGGCACAATTTGTACGTGGAAATAAATGGAACGAAGCTTAAAGATAGTTTTTGAATAAATTAAGGCAACTCTATTGGTTAATAAGCGAAATTAAAATTCTCTTTCCTTGAGACACAATGTTTGTAAATTTTCTGCCATGACATAATTTTCAACTTATGTATCTTTTTCTGTAATAGCAAAAGCGCTGCTAGGAATGTGATGCAAAGTGGGTATTGTTGTACTATTTTCGTACTAACAGACATGTCGTCATCACATCATCATCATCATTATCGTCGTCATCATCATCAACATCCTCCATTTGAGACTGACTACTCCTACAATTTTCCATGTCATCTGGCCAGGTTCCAATAGGTTGCCGTATCTATCTTGTCTCATTTCTTGGTATTCAAAGAACAGCTTCGTTCGTCCTAAACTTTTTGTCAGACTGAAACAGTACGCCACACTGGGACTCGAACTCAGGACGCTGCCTTTCGTTGCAGTGCTCTTATCGTCTGAGCTATCCAAGTGCGACACAACATGATTGGTCCATGTACCGCGTGTGCACCAATCACTATTTAATTGTCATTGAAATCGAAGGTACAGCTTTCCTTACAGTCTGTGTCCTTGGTCCATTACTTTGTTTTTATATCTCCTAGTAGTTCGTGGATGAATATCTCCACTGCTCGCTGAGGAGCACTCAGTTTTTAAATGTTTTTCGTGTATCTCTTTGCCACGTGTCGTCTTCGCGTTTGAATGCAGTACTGCAGCCACCTCTACAGTGAATTAAGAATTCCTTCAGACAGCCGCGGATGACCTTGTAAATCTTGCCCATACTGTGCAGTTCGCTGCTCCTGTTCTTCTACCATATTAACTGGAGTGCTGTACACTTCTCTTTTCATATGATCCATAACGGAAAAATATTCAGGTTTCGAGTAAAAGGATCTACTCATCTTAGACCACATTGTGTTATTAGATGTCATACATCAGGAGCAAAATGTGCCGGTGCCCCATAGTTCATGTACCACATTCACCAATTAAGGGTGAAATTTCATATCAATTAGTTTTGAATGTGATCGGAAAGTTTATATGTCAAATACATTTTATGCTAACTGGGCTCGTAACTAAACATTCGCAAGTAATTTGCAAATGGCTCTTTTGCGATTCCATGTTTGCAGGTACGTCTTTGCTTCTACTATCGTATACTTTCACCCGTGCCGGGTTCGCTGTTAATTATGGTACACCTATTTGTGATGATGTGGATGCGCAACGACACGCAACAATCTGAGGTGGAAGGCTGTAGTGTGTGGTGTATAGCGTTTGTGTTGCGCTATATTAATATGTAGATGAGAGGAAGGGACCGTGTAACGCGATGCAAGCGCATAACATGGAAGAGCATTGAAGGCGCCACCCAGCTTAACGCCGTCATCCCCCGGAGGCGTATCCCACAATGCGCCCTCTGGCCTGAATGGACGGGTCGCTGGGTGAGGCTTGCGTTTAATCCAGAACATCGGCACCCAATCTAGTGCTTACCAACAGCACGCCACCGTTCCTCCTCCACTTGTTGTAGAAATTCCTACGATCGAATTGTTGTGCCAGCACGATACGAATAAGTAACTCTGGATCGATCGCCAAGCGTATTTAGACTTTGGACATCGACGCGAATGCGTAAACTTTCTGTAAAAGATACTCATATCCAGTGGCGAAGGGTCCATTAAGGCTCTAAAGCAGATCCTATCCAAAATATTACAAAATAATTCGTACAAACTGGTTTTAACCGATCTGATCACGTACCCCCGTAAACGTTTTCACATAGTTTGCGTTTGAACTTCGTATATGCACCTGTCAGTATATTGCATCACTCCTCTAGCTTTGCAGCCGCGCGGGATTAGCCGAGCGGTCCTAGGCGCTGCAGTCATGAACTATACGGCTGGTCCCGGCGGAGGTTCGAGTCCTCCCTCGGGCATGGGTGTGTTTGTTTGTCCTTAGGATAATTTAGGTTAAGTAGTGTGTAAGCTTAGGAACTGATGACCGTTAAGTCCCATAAGATTTCACACACATTTGAACATTTGTAATGACGGTTTTGAATGGCGCAAGTGAGGAGTAGGTGAAGAGAATCTTCAAAATTTCCTTTCGAAAGCTAAAAAGGATGAATGATCTATGTCACATAACACAGCAGCTGTAAAATACAATCAAAAGTACAGTAAGAATTGACCAAGCTCTTTCACAAGCCTTACGCCTGGAAGTTTTGAAAAATAACGAGAAGCTTGATCGAAACAGAAGTATAATAAAGAGACTTATTTAGACTATCTGCTTCTTAGTACTGGAAGAGTTAGCTCTTCGAGATCATAATGAACCTTAAGTGTCAGTAAGTAAAGGAATTTAATTAGAACATTTGGATTTCTTAGCAGAAGAAGAACCAAAATGAAGTGTCATTTAGCGTCCAATGGAGTATTTAAATGCTCTTCCTCTGCTACGCAGAATGAATTAGTAGCTTGTATTACGGATGTTGTTAAAAAGCAAATTTCAAGTGATATTAAAAATAGTCGTTTTATATCAGCACAAGCCGACGAAACAATTGATGTCTCAACTAGAAGTCAAATGAGTGTAATTTTTCGTTTCGCAAATAATGAATCAGGAGAAGTACAAGAGGGATTCGCAGGGTTTTATGACATATCCAAAGATCGGAGTGTACAAGGCATCGGAGTATACAAGGCATATCCACTGTTTTGTTGCAAGTGCTAAGCAGTTGAAAGGTCGATCAAAACAAATTGTTATCGCAAACATACGACGGATGCAGTGCAATGGCAGGGAAAAGTTATGGTATCCGTTCTGTAGTGAAAAAGCATAGCCTCATGCTCTTTTTATCCGTTGCTACACACATCATTTTAACCTAGTCCTCCCCCATGTTTGTAAGAAAATATTACAATTAAAAATTTTTGTGGCGAGTCTGTCAGGATTTCAAGCGTTTTATAGCCGTACCATTAAAATAAATGAGCTTCTGAGGGGAACGGGAAGCAAACTACTAAGTCCTTGTAAAACACACACTGTACAAACCATCATTCTTCACTATCCAGACTTGAGAACGGCATTTAATTATTTGATAAACAATGAAGGGGAGGATGATAATTGCTTACATCAAGCAATAGTATACTGGATGATCAAACTTTTCTTTTTCTTCTGCAACTATTGAAAGGTCTCTGTTGGATTCCTTTCATGTTAATTTCTTAAATCTGTTGTCATTTACGGCATAAATTCCTCTTCTAAATTTACTGTGGCGTTTCTGACTATCTGGGAGGAGACTGAGTAGTGGAACGTGTTACTTTTACACATAAACAAGAACGATCTGTCACACTACTACACTTTAAAGCACAGTTTATATGTAATTCATATATGTAATTCATGTCACACAGTCTCATACGGAACCTACACCCGCTTTCTTTTATATACTGTATATGATAAGATACTGTCATCCCCCTTCCCTTCTGTGTGAGAGGATGAATGAGCAAATGTATTTGTAGTTGCATGCTGGATGGTAGCAGACAAGCCTGTCTGCTAGAGAACAGTAGGACCAACGTCGGAACAGGTAGCTACGCTTTCTAAAAGCAGAGAGGTTTCTATTCTTAGTATGGTCCTGTCCGTCCCTTGTCGTGTTGGTATAGGGAGCTGCCTCTCTGGTCACTTCCGTTTGTATTTGAGAAGCACGCTCGGTAGGAGCCCAGGTCAGTCTATCCGCGGCGAACGTCTGAAGTAGTAAGATCCGGCTAAGCGCGTGTCTGCTAAGTCCGTAGGACAATGGAAGTTAACCTTGCATTACTGAGCAACTGTTTCACCAGGTATCCAGTCTCGCTTACCAAATTCCCAACCAGACTAACATTAATTATAATCTTTTAATAGTCATTCGACAACCGGTGATATATATATATATATATATAAAAGAGAATTTAAATAAAAAGAAATAAATCAGTTTATATTTGGAAATTTATTTTAACTTTGATCATTGAAATTTCAGCATATTAAACTTGATTCATAACTAAACTGGTGCCTTATTTAGGATTGTGAAAATGTGTTTGTAATCTTACGGAACACATCAAATATGGGGCCAAGATTGGGAGACTGCATACAACACTGCATTCATAAAATAACACACGAAGAACGTTGAAACATATGCAAGAGGAAATTAACCACAACCAACCGATTCAATTTTTACCCAAAGAAGTTACGTTGGTAGCGCAATCCTGTCCGTCATACAATTACCACACACTTATATACTAAATTCATACTAACTCTCTGTGAAATCTTCCCGAAAAGAATAGCTGAGGGCTACTTTGATGCTTACACCACATGCTTCATGTGGTCAACTTGGTTTACACAAAGAGTGTAACTCCACAATAATTTTGATAATTAAAATAAAATTACATCGAAATGCAATTTACAAAAGAAAAACCTCGAACTGGTTACTATCGTCTTACTATTAACCTGATGGGTCAAACAATTGTATAAGCTCGTGGCACTGGTCTCACAAAGTACACCCCACGTGGGTTGAACATAAAGAAAAGTTGCTATATTGAAAAATATTGTCAAGACGAGACGTTATAATCTCACGCACATTCGCATTTAAGATTGATGAACTTAGTTAGATTTACTGATCAACACGTGATTCCACTTTACTCACAAAGTAGTGACAAAGCAACTACCGGAAGATATTCTGAACTTCACACTCGAATTACACTGCGTTGCAATTTAAGATAACATTAGATATTTTAGATCTAAACCTGAAATAAAGGTGATTAAATTTTCAGTTAGGCTGAACTTAAGAAATCCAGTGTCCTACGGACTTAGCAGACACGTGCTTAGCCGGAGATCTTACCACTTCAGACGCTCGCCGCGGACAGACTGACCTGGGCTTCTACCGAGCGTGCTTCTCAAATACAAACGGAAGTGACCAGAGAGGCAGCTCCCTGTACCAACATGACAAGGGACGGACAGGACCATACTAAGAATAGAAACCTCTCTGCTTTTAGAAAGCGTAGCTACCTGTTCCGACGTTGGTCCTACTGTTCTCTAGCAGACAGGCTTGTCTGCTACCATCCAGCATGCAACTACAAATACATTTGCTCATTCATCCTCTCACACAGAAGGGAAGGGGGATGACAGTATCTTATCATATACAGTATATAAAAGAAAGCGGGTGTAGGTTCCGTATGAGACTGTGTGACATGAATTACATATATGAATTACATATAAACTGTGCTTTAAAGTGTAGTAGTGTGACAGATCGTTCTTGTTTATGTGTAAAAGTAACACGTTCCACTACTCAGTCTCCTCCCAGATAGTCAGAAACGCCACAGTAAATTTAGAAGAGGAATTTATGCCGTAAATGACAACAGATTTAAGAAATTAACATGAAAGGAATCCAACAGAGACCTATCACTATATGATTCGATTATCAAGCATACAAATATCTTGTATGATATCTTGGGCAAAGTAAAACTGTGGACATAAGACGCTGTAAGCTCAAAACTGAAAACTGCATTAAGGCTATTGAAAGACTAAAATGTATGCATAGTGGCAGCTAAGAGCTGTATAACTTCAGCAGGAGTACCTGAAATTAATTTTAATGAAACAGAAACAAGCATTCAGAAATTGAGAAGGCTGTTACTGAAAAATGCACACAGTAGTAGTGAACATGGAAACTAGATTCCAAGACTTTCATGAAACAGATTTTACAAAACTCGTAAATGAGAAAAAGTTCTCATGTTATAGTAAGCCAAACAATGTGCCGAAACGTGAAGTTAAAAAACTACTTTCATATATCCTTTCTTTGACAGTGAAAAACTGAAAGGAGAACTTACTTTTATTTACAGCAGTGCGTATAAACATCTACTGCCGCAGGACCTCCTGAAAGCCAATACAAACAATGGATTAAAAAGCGTGTTCTCTCTGAATGTGTGAATTTACTGCCGTTGCTTCATGCAATTCCAGCAACCACCGCGTCTTGCGAAAAAAGCATGAGTACATTAAAGCGCGTTAAAACCTACCGTTGCAACACAACGACAAACACCGGACTGTCAAACTTGGCGTTTTTGGTTATAGAGAAGGGAACTGTGAAATCTTCAGTCAAACGCCTGGAGTTCGTATCTCGTGTTATCGATGTTTACGCCTAGAAGAGAGAACAGGAAGGTAGAATTAATTTATAACAAGATGTAACGATTAGTTACTATGTGTTATATTTTTATTAATGTGTAGTTGTTTAATATTTTTATTCATTTATTTACAACAATCTCTATAGTACTTTCGATTTTAGTGGAAATATGTAACTAATTTAATTTTGCTGTGTTTCTAGTTTACAAGTTTTTATTTTAATTTTTTTTCTTTCTTTGGAAATTTATAATTCTCAGCCTACCCTACAAAAAATTCCACGCTTCGCCACTGCCCATATCGTATATGTTTGCAGAAAGGAACCACGACAACTCAGTGGAGCTGCTTAATGAGAAATTTGTAACTATGATACAAGCACAGTTCTAAGCTGTTCCATTAAAATGTTTAATTTTTGCATATTCGGCACACTATTTTTTCAGATTCCTATGCTTTCGCGGAGTCTGTGAGTGTTCTAGCCCTTTTGAGTGGAATGGCTGCTAGACGGTTAAAGCTGCAGATTGATTTGACGAATGTTAGAAGTTGCAAGTTCGTTAATGGCCACGGGGAGACTGAGCGATCAGTGTGTGTATGGTTCTGAAACTGTTTCTGGGATGTTGAAGACTTTGATGATCTGCTTTTATCCTGATGAATAGTCACAAGAGGTTCATAAAATATTTTTGAACATGTTTTTGAAACCTCATGGACCAACGAGTTTTTTCGCGTGTTTTTGGCTTTGGCATAGTAATTCTCCTAAATTCAAATTCTTTTATTATCTGTTACTTATATCTGACACGAATTTACGGTGTATACGTGACTTCTTAAGTAATAGAAACCAGTACGTTGTCCTCGATGGTGAGTGTTCATAGGAGGTGAGGGCATCATCTGGAGTGCCCCAGGGAAGTGTGGTAGATCCGCTGTTGTTTTCTATCTACATAAATGATCTTTTGGATAGGGTGGATAGCAATGTGCGGCTGTTTGCTGATGATGCTGTGGTGTACGTTAAGGTGTCGTCGTTGAGTGACTGTAGGATGATACAAGATGACTTGGACAGGATTTGTGATTGGTGTAAAGAATGGCAGCTAACTCTAAATATAGATAAATGTAAATTAATGCAGATAAGTAGGAAAAAGAATCCTGTAATGGTTGAATACTCCATTAGTAGCGTAGCGCTTGACACAGTCACGTCGATTAAATATTTGGGCGTAACATTGCAGAGCGATATGAAGCGGGACAAGCATGTAATGGCAGTTGTGGGGAAGGCGGATAGTCGTCTTCGGTTCATTTTGGGAAGATGTAGTTCATCTGTAAAGGAGACCGCTTATAAAACACTAATACGATCTATTCTTGAGTACTGCTCGAGCGTTTGGGATCCCTATCAGGTCGGATTGAGGGAGGACATAGAAGCAATTCAGAGGCGGGCTGCTAGATTTGTTACTAGTAGGTTTGATCATCTCGCGAGAGTTACGGAAATGCTTCAGGAACTCGGGTGGGGATCTCTAGGGAAAAGGCGGCGCTCTTTTCGTGAATCGCTACTGAGGAAATTTAGAGAACCAGCATTTGAGGCTGACTGCAGTACAATTTTACTGCCGCCAACTTACATTTCGCGGAAAGACCACAAAGATAAGAGAGATTAGCGCTCGTACAGAGGGATATAGGCAGTCATTTTTCCCTCGTTCTGTTTCCGAGTGGAACTGGGAGAGAAGATGCTAGTTGTGGTACGAGGTACCCTCCGCTACGCACCGTATGGTGGATTGCGGAGTATGTATGTAGATGTAGAAAATTAAAACTTTTCCGTTTTTCTCGCGGCCTGATATATGACACATCACGCACTGGTTTCCGCAACATGATTCCCGGAGGTAGGAGATACTTGCTCAGTATTTTACTGTCCTGTGGGTGACTGGTACGAAGTGCAAATAACCATTGTGTATCTCCATTATTCGGAGATATGCCATACGTCGTGTGTTAATTTATATGAAACGACAACTTTTAAGTAACATAAACGTTCATTCGTATTGCTCTGCAGGGAACTTTGCTGCTGAAGGTTCCAGTGTTTCGGTAACGAATTAACGAATAGAACGAGTGAGGAAAATGAAATGCAATAAATAAAACATTATCTCCTGGTACAGGAGCTCGCATGTGCTGTCAAACAGATTTATTGCAGCCCTGCTACTTGTACTATTTTGTCTGCAACATCCTTATTTTGAATATGTTTTTCAGGCCAATAGTTCCAATCTCTCGAAACCGTTCAACTGTAACGACAAAGGTACGACAAGTAGTTTTTTTAATTTTTAATACAGTTTTATTCACTTTGATGTCTGTACCATGCAGTCAACAAGTTTTTATGTGCAGTGAAGTGACAAAAGTCATGGGATAGCGGTATGCACATATAGACATTGCGGTAGTTTCGCGTACACAGGGTATAAGAGGACAGCGCATTGGCGGAGCTTTCGTTTGTGCGCAGGTGGTTCATGTGAACAGGTTTCAGATGTGATTGCGGTCGTACAGCGGGAATTAACTGAACCTGAACGCGGAATGGTAGTTGGAGCTTGACGTATGGGACATCCCATTTCGGAAATCGTTAGAGAATTCAATATTCCCGGATCCAAAGAGTTAAGAGTGTGACGAGAGTACCAAATTTCAAGCGTTACCTCTCACCACGGACAACGCAGTGGCCGACAGTCTTCACTACACGGCCGAGAAGAGCGGCGTTTGCGTAGAGTTGTTATTGGTAACAAACAAGCAACACTGCGTGCAAGGTCCTCAGAAACCAATGTGGGACGCACGACGAACGTATCCGCTAGGACAGTGCGGCGAAATCTGGCGTTGATGGTCTGTGGCAGCAGACGACCTGTCTTAAGGCGCTGCAGTCATGGACTGTGCTGCTGGTCCCGGCGGAGGTTCGAGTTCTCCCTCGGGCATGGGTGTGTATGTGCTTGTCCTTAGATAATTTAGGTTATGTAGTGTGTAAGCTTAGGGACTGATGACCTCAGCAGTTAAGTCCCATAATATTTCACACACAAAGCAGACGACCGACGTGAGGGCCTGAGGGAACAACGGCACGACATCGTCTCGCAGCGCCTATCCTGGTCTCGTGACCATATCGGTTGGACCCTAGACGAATGGAAATTTGTGACCTGGTCAGATGTGACCCGATTTTAGTTGGTAGGAGCTGATGGTAGGGTTCGGGTGTGGCGCAGACCTTACAAAGCCATGGATCCAAGTTGCCAACAAGCCACTGTGCAAGCTGGTGGTGGGTCCGTAATGGTGTGGACTGCATTTACATGGAATGGGCTGAGTAGTCTGGTCCAACTGATGTGACCATTGAGTGGAAATGGTTATGTCGGGTTACATGGAGACCATTTGCATCATTCATGGACTTCATGTTATAGATGACAATGCGCCATGTCACCGGACAACAACTGTTCGCTTTTGTTTTTGAAGAACATTCTGGACCATTCGAGAGAAATGTTTGGCCTCACAGATCGCCCGCCAACAATCCCATCGAACATTTATGGGACATAAACGAAGGTTCGTGCACAAATTCCTGAACGGACAACACTTTCGCTTTTACGAGTGGCTAGAGACGCAATATGGCTCAATATTTCTGCAGGGGACTTTCAAAGACGTTTTGATTCCATGCGACGTCGAGATGTTGCACTACGCCGGGCAAAAGGAGATCCGACACGATGTTAGGAGGTATCCGATTACTGTTGTCACCTCAATGCAAGTGGTATATGTGACAGTAAAGAAATTTGTTAAAGACATATAGAACGTAACAAATCGCGGTAACATGAAAAAATACGGTTGGTTTAGAATATCGATGAAAAAGAAAAATAATTGCACAACAAATTTTTTATGACGTGATATTGCGACAGACATCTGGGTGTACGATTAGGATTGGACAAGACTCAGAACTAAGACTGTCGCTTGATGGTCAATGTGACACTGCAGAAGAGCTCTATAGTAATACACTAAAGTATATGTGCAAATTAGAAAATGATTCCGTGAGTTGTTGGATTTTCCGGAGCGAAGATAGTGGTGGCAGTCGTGGAAAACTGGTCATTCGGACTGACGAATCTCTTCACAAAGTAACCTTGGTTGTAAAAGTTTGCATTTTGGGTGTTCAGGACACATTTCACCTTGAAAATGAACTCGTCTTTTTTCTAGTAATGCATGCCACGTAATCGTTTGTTCATCCGAGGAAAGAGAAAGAAATCGCTGGTGCCAAATTGGGAGAGTACAAGGGACGAGGCAAAATTTGATAAGCTGCATGTGTGACTGTCCAGTGCAGAATGAGCTGGAGCGGTGTCGTGGAGCCTTTGCTACACGCTTCGTCTTGGCAGCTTCCCGTAACCTCGTTGGGAGATTTCGGTAGTACGCTCGTATGACGGTTTGCCCCTTAGAGAAAAGGCTCTCGAAAGTTTTTTGATTACTTCGTCTGTGATGTTTGAATAACAATGGCGCAGTTAGTGGTGCGGCGCACTCGGTAAGCGTACGGCGTGTTAGTTAATCGGCTCGAGCTCGATTCCCGCTGCTCTCCAATTTATTCATTGTATTTCATTCCTCGTAGTGTTTAACCATCAATTACAAAATTTAAATATAGTTTAACATTTCAATTTATACACGTAAAATTAATATATACAATTTGCAATTAGTACAATTGCTTTAATTTGAATAATGAATATAGTTAAACAGTTAATTTTCATAACTGGGTGACGTTTTGAGAGTAAATAATATTTCCGACTATTCTAACAAGGAATTATCTACTTTTTATTTATTCCAAGTAATTACATTTCATTTTTTTTGGCTGACAATCGTCAAAGAATCATTTACAACATGAATATTGATCACATCATTCTCATTTTATGAATGCATTGTTTGAGCGAGAACATTCGTCCGAAATATGCTTAAGTGGAAAGCACCCTTCATTCGCGTTTTTAAATGAAGGTCTTCCCTACGTCAATTTTGATGCATAACATATCTAATCACTGGAGCGAAAATAGGACCAATAAATCGAAGCTGCACTATAGAATGTATTTCAATTGCATCTTCCCTTGACGATAACCCTCGCTGTTGTTGCAGGAAATCAAGGACATTTCGTAATCTTGTAATTAGATTTTTGACTTGGCGGAAAAAATGCATATTACAGCGTTGAGCAACATGAATGTATTTGGGTGGAATGATCCTCTCAGTATGTGTTTGCTTCGCCTTTCTCGTTTTTGAATGTCTCGTATGATGTCGAGTCTGTTTGGACATTCCACGAATCCAGCAATAGAAGAAATTTCTTGGTAGCAACGTTTTAACGCTGTTACCATAAATTTTGCATGAAGCTCTTCTGTTAGTTTTCCTGACTTGGAGCAAATAACGACGACATTCTTCTTCTAATCCCTTCATGATACCAGCAATTTGAGGGTCAAATTTATTGCCAGGCTCTTGCATACATAAAAATACAAGGGATGAGAATTTCCCTGAAGGAGATAACCTGTACTGGGCTGTGTAAGAGTGTGTGGTTTTGAAGAGATTGAGCATTTTCACCAAAATGATCTCCGCACCCTTGCAATCCAGTGCCCTGTTATACGTTGATTCATACAGGCATCCAGTCTGGTCATTGTTAATGACATAATAAAGACTGAAGTTTGGAATTTTTTGTGTAATCTGTATACAAAACTTCCCTGCTGCGTCCACAGTTTCTCCCAAACTCTCAACATCAGTTTCGCTGACGAGTTTGGTGATTTTTCGTTGTCTTATTGAATGTTTACGTTTGAAGGTTTTTGCCCAGGTATCACTAGCAATAAACTGCAATTTTTCTAACAATGCATACGTGGGAATGAGACTGCTATTGCCCATTGTTGTAATGTTCTCATCGTCACAGCCTCGTGCATTTTGAAATCTTTCCCATGTTTTGGAGCTGATCGAATGATATTTTGTTATTTCTAGTGCCACCTTGTTGTATTTCTTGCCTCCAAATCTGACGATCAACTTTTTTATCAAGGTTGGGAATCGTGATTTTACTGATGGGCATCAGAAAAATCAGTCACTTTCTTCTTATCAACTAGAGGCACCAAAGTACGAGAAGAATATTCGTCTGCGTCGTAATCATCGTCGTTCGCGTCTGTACTGGAAGAAGGATTTTGTTACAAATAAAATATGAGTGCATATAAAAAAAGTGTATGTGGGCACAGAGAGAAAGTGAGAGTGAGAAAATCCACATACCTCTTCATAAAGATTTTGTTCATCAGGTACGGTGTATAATATTAAATTTCACGATTTACTTTGAAATTGTTGTTGTTGCTGTGGTCTTCAGTCCTGAGACTGGTTTGATGCAGCTCTCCATGCTACTCTATCCTGTGCAAGCTTCTTCATCTCCCAGTACCTACTGCAACCTACATCCTTCTGAATCTGTTTAGTGTATTCATCCCTTGGTCTCCCTCTACGATTTTTACCCTCCACGCTGCCCTCTAATACTAAATTGGTGATCCCGTGATGCCTCAGAACATGTCCTACCAACCGATCCCTTCTTCTAGTCAAGTTGTGCCACAAACTTCTCTTCTCCTCAATCCTATTCAACACCTCCTCATTAGTTATGTGATCTACCCATCTAATCTTCAGCATTCTTCTGTAACACCACATTTCGAAAGCTTCTATTCTCTTCTGGTCCAAACTATTTATCGTCCATGTTTCACTTTCATACATGGCTACACTCCATACAAATACTTTCAGAAACGACTTCCTGACACTTAAATCAATACTCGATGTTAACAAATTTCTCTTCTTCAGAAACGCTTTCCTTCCCATTGCCAGTCTACATTTTATATCCTCTCTACTTCGACCATCATCAGTTATTTTGCTCCCCAAATAGCAAAACTCCTTTACTACTTTAAGTGCCTCATTTCCTAATCTAATTCCCTCAGCATCACCCGACTTAAATCGACTACATTCCATTATCCTCGTTTTGCTTTTGTTGATGTTCATCTTATATCCTCCTTTCAAGACACTATCCATTCCGTTGAACTGCTCTTCCAAGTCCTTTGCTGTCTCTGACAGAATTACAATGTCATCGGTGAACCTCAAAAGTTTTCTTTTGTTTCCTTCACTGCTTGCTCAATATACAGATTGAATAACATCGGGGACAGGCTACAACCCTGTCTCACTCCTTTCCCAACCACTGCTTCCCTTTCATGCCCCTCAACTCTTATAACTGCCATTTGGTTTCTATACAAATTGTATATAGCCTTTCGCTCCCTGTATTTTACGCCTGCCACCTTCAGAATTTGAAAGAGAGTCTTCCAGTCAACATTGTCAAAAGCTTTCTCTAAGTCTACAACTGCTATAAACACAGGTTTGCTTTTCCTTAATCTATTTTCTAAGATAAGTATTAGGGTCAGAATTACCTCACGTGTTCCAACACTTCTATGGAATCCAAACTGATCTGCCCCAAGGTCGGCTTCTACCAGTTTTTCCATTCGTCTGTAAAGAATTTGCGTTAGTATTTTGCAGCCGTGGCTTATTAAACTGATAGTTTGGTAATTTTCACATCTGTCAACACCTGCTTTCTTTGGGATTGGAATTAGTATATTCTTCTTGAAGTCTGAGGGTATTTCCCCTTTCTCATACATCTTGCTCACCAGATAGTAGAGTTTTGTCAGGGCGGCTCTCCCAAGGCTATCAGTAGTTCTAATGAAATGTTGTCTTCTCCCAGGGCCTTCTTTCGGCTTAATTCTTTCAGTGCTCTTTCAAACTCTTCACGCAGTTTCATATCTCCCATTTCATCTTCATCTACATCTTCTTCGATTTCCATAATATTGTCCTCAAGTACATCACCCTTGTACAGACCCTCTGTATACTCCTTCCAGCTTTCTGCTTTCCCTTCTTTGCTTAGAACTGGGTTTCCATCGGAGCTCTTGATATTCATGCAAGTGGTTCTCTTTTCTCCAAAAGTCTCTTTAATTTTCCTGTAGGCAGTATCTATCTTACCCCTAGTGAGACAAGCCTCTACATCCTTACATTTGTCCTCTAGCCATCCCTGCTTAGCCATTTTGCACTTCCTGTCGATCTCACTTTTGAGACGTTTGTATTCCTTTTTGCCTGCTTCATTTACTGCATTTTTATATTTTCTCCTTTCATCAATAAAATTCAATATTTCTTCTGTTACCCAAGGATTTCTACTAGCCCTGGTCTTTTTACCTACTTGATCCTCTGCTGCCTTCACTACTTCATCCCTCAAAGCTACTCATTCTTCTTCTACTGTATTTCTTTCCCCCATTCCTGCCATTTGTTCCCTTACGCTCTCCCTGAAACTCTGTACAACCTCTGGTTTAGTCAGTTTAACCAGGTCCCATCTCCTTAAATTCCCACCTTTTTGCAGTTTCTTCAGTTTTAATCTACAGTTCATAACCAATAGATTGTGGTCAGAGTCCACAACTGCCCTGGAAATGTCTTACAATTTAAAACCTGGTTCCTAAATCTCTGTCTTGCCATTATATAATCTACCTGAAATCTGTCAGTATCTCCAGGCTTCTTCCATGTATAGAACGTTCTTTTATGATTCTTGAACCAAGTGTTAGCTATGATTAAGTTGTGCTCTGCGCAAAATTCTACCAGGCGGCTTCCTCTTTCATTTCTTAGCCCCAATCCATATTCGCCTACTACGTTTCCTTCTCTCCCTTTTCCTACTACTGAATTCCAGTCACCCATGACTATTAAATTTTCGGCTCCCTTCACTATCTGAATAATTTCTTTTATTTCGTCATACGTTTCTTCAATTTCTTCGTCATCTGCAGAGCTAGTTGGCATATAAACTTGTACTACTGTAGTAGGCGTGGGCTTCGTGTCTATCTTGCCCACAATAATGCGTTCACTATGCTGTTGGTAGTAGCTTACCCGCATTCCTATTTTTTTTATTCATTATTAAACCTACTCCTGCATTACCCCTATTTGCCTTTGTATTTATAACCCTGTATTCGCCGGACCAAAAGTCTTGTTGCTCCTGCCACTGAACTTCACTAATTCCCACTATATCTAACTTTAACCTATCCATTTCCCTTTTTAAATTTTCTAACCTACCTGCCCGATTAAGGGATCTGACATTCCACGCTCCGATCCGTAGAACGCCAGTTTTCTTTCTCCTGATAACGACGTCCTCTTGAGTAGTCTCCGTCCGGAGATCCGAATGGGCGACTATTTTACCTCTGGAATATTTTCCCCAAGAGGACGCCATCATCATTAACCATACAGTAAAGCTGTATGCCCTCGGGAAAAATAACGGCTGTAGTTTCCCCTTGCTTTCAACCGTTCGCAGTACCAGCATAGCGAGGCTGTTTTGGTTAGTGTTACAAGGCCAGATCAGTCAATCATCCAGACTGTTGCCCCTGCAACTACTGAAAAGGCTGCTGCCCCTCTTCAGGAACCACGCGTTTGTCTGGCCTCTCAACAGATACCCCTCCGTTGTGGTTGCACCTACGGTACGGCTATCTGTATCGCTGAGGCACGCAAGCCTCCCCACCAACGGCAAGGTCCATGGTTCATAATTTCAATAGTCTGCTCTGCATTCGCTCGGTCTGTAGCTTTTGCTGGAGGACCCACAGATGCGGAAGGAATGTCGGTTATTATGCCGTTTTCTTTACAAATTTCATAAGCGTAACGAAGAGCGCTGGTGAATTCTTCCTTAAATTCTTCGTAAAAGTATTAATTGCAATGTCTGTTAGAAAATTTTTGATCGGTTTCCATTCTCCAACAAAATAATTTTTAACGAAAAATCGCCGCCGACACTTGGCGAAATGCTGTACACAACTGTAGAGACCGTTACCTCGGAAAACGGTTGAAATCACAAACTGTAAGAAATGAATCATTTAAAAACAATATTCATTCTTCAAATTAAAGTAATCGAAACTAACTGTAAACTGTATATATTAAAACGTATATGAAATGAACTGTTTAACTACATTTAAATTTTATAACTAATAGTTTAACTTTGTGAGGCATAAATCACAATGAATAAAAAAAATCGGGCAGCAATGGGAATAGAACTCGAGCATTACTCTTGTCATTACTGTTATTAAAAATTAATTATTAGTTTAAACAAATTATTAATTATAAAATAAATTATAAAAATTATTAACAAATTAATTATTAATTTTTAAAACTTAATTATTAAAATTATGATTCAGTGTTTGTTAATTTATTTATTAATACTTGTAACAGATAAAAATATAGGAATCAAATAAAAGTAAAGAGAAACGTATATAACATATCTAAAATAAGTGCAACTAACACCGCATCGTCCACTAAGTAAATAAAATCATCCTGGGACTTTCACACGCCGAAGCAACGTTAATGGGGAAACGGAAAATGTGCTTCGTAGCGCGGTGCAGAAACGTGCGTAGCTGCTCTCGTTACGCTGGTTCATTCATGTACGTCTTCACGCATGTCGTAGGTTATTCTACCGATAATCGTTCATGTTCTCGTGAGCTCAGTCAGTGAGTACCTTCTCCTACCTGTTGATGATGCAGCTGCGTGGAGTGTCACGTATGGCACTCCCTAAGTAACCAGGAAAATATTGCCGCACTTTGGGTTCCGTTCACTCTTATAATGACGTTCTTTTAGGTAGACACTCCGTACACTTACCGTCTGCGCCACGCCACTAACTGCGCAACTGTTATTCATACATCGCTCACAACGTAATCAAAAAACTTTCGAGAGCGTTTTCTCTTTTCCTACAGACCAAATATTGTAAGAACCTTAAAGAGTAATTCGATTGCTTGTACAGTCTTGGACAAAACGAGCGAGACCCTTCGCCTTTTCTTTATGCTGATCCGCACAGCTTTAAAGTCTGCTACACACCATAACAGTCAAGGCGACGAAGTGCTACCAACATACTATGTACAGGCGTGAAATTGACAAACTATCCGAACTTTGTCAGACTGTTTTCAGTCATGTGAATGACTATATTAATGCTGATTAGTGTGTTAAACACAACACGTAAATATAAGATGTAAATGAAAGAATAAACGCTAATTAGTATGAACTGTAGTAATAAAAATAAATTTCAGCTTATCGAGACAACATAACTGTTTTAGTAAGACGAACTACCCCAGATCGTTACGAATTAGCAAAATATTATGCGTATTCGGCATCGAAACGGTCTGTGTCAACGTTCAGACCAGTCTTACTGGATTACCGTTGCTGACCTGCCATGAAAATGTGCAAATTTAGCAGTGCGTGAAGATTCATAACGAAATTCAGTTAAAAATCATTCAGTGCACACGTAAGTCAATTCAATTATTGACAGAAGCGGAAAAAGTAATCAGTAAGAAGTATGAAGTGCTACAAGATCTTACATCCACAGGCCGGCGGTACAGAATAAAGGTAGCAATAAAACGTATTGGGGAAGCGAGAATTTCTTAAAATTGCTTTACTGCTAGTCTGTTTGCCTCCATCGAGATTAGAACCGAAAACAGACCAGACATCCCTTGCAGTAGCAAACACCTTTCACTATGCTAGCCGACAACCCAGGCAAACAGCCCTCTATTACTACCCCAGACTTGAATAAGCCGGCAATTTTGCATTGAAAATGGCAAAATGATCTGCTGTTTCTGTTGCATAGGTCTTTCTGGACTCAAAAACAAGAATTTTCTACCTTTATGTCACCACTTATGTGACAATTATTCGGCATGTTTACCGAAATAACAAAAAACTGTTATTAGCGAGTAAATTTAGTAGGATAATTCTGCACCACCCCAGGAAATAAACGGCGACGTAGCTGCCAAAGGTATTCTACAATGTTTAGAATTCTCCATAAAACGTGCCACAGCCAGAAAACGTTCATTATCCGAAGTGTTTCTTAAGGTACCTAGCAATGGGAATGCTCGCTCTTCCAAAAACGCGGTGGCATTAATACTGGGATCCGAATTACCACATGTATAGGCAAATGGATTTTATTTGCATTCCTGTAAACGTGATTTGGATCGAAAGCATAGCTACGAGTAATATGCTGATGTATCGACTGCAGCTAGAACATTTCCAATAAAGAGTAGGGGGGATTGTTTATGCGGCCCTGATCTTTAGTAACTCTCGTAGCTATTTTCGTTGTTAGGATTTCATCACCTAAATTTGTAAAAATGGAACCCTACTAGTCTCACTTTCTTGACCGTCTGTCTGTCTACCCAGCCCTTAAACCCGTTTTGCTAATTCGTAACGATCTGGGGTACTTTGTTTTACTAAAACAGTATGTTATCTCGATAAGCTGAAATTCATTTTTATTAGTACAGTTCATACTAATTTCGTTTGTTCTTTCATTTATATCTTATATTTACGTCTTACACATGATTGAAGACAGTCTGAGAAAATTTGGATAGTTTGTCAATTTCAGTCCTGTGCATAGTATGTTGGTAGCACTTCGTCGCCTTGCCTGTTATGCTGTGTAGCAGACTTTAAAGCTGTGCGGATCAGCATAACGAAAAGGCGAGGGGTCTCGCTCGTTTTGTCCATGACTGTACATACACAGCCTAAGCCAAACCTGTCGGAACCCGTGTGCCCTCTCCTTGGCAGCATCAGCTTGCACGATGATGGTCGGTACTACGCCTTACTCACCATGGTATGAACCCACATGTTTCACTGTCTGGTTTGCTCGGAGTCATAGTAATACACTCAGCACTTGTGTAGGATGATTAGGCGGCTAAAGGAGTCGTCTGAATTGACTTGACACAGCTTCAACATTTCCGCTGCTGCCTCTGTTGGCTGCCTTTCAAGATGGGTGTGAGCAGTCACGGAACCCCGCGGGATGCGACCTTTGTCGTGTTCACAATGTCGGGAAAGACGATCCTTAACTGATACTTACTTTTTCCGCTAGCGTCTAGCTTCTTGTACGCCGGTCTTCGAGCGCCAAGACCTACACTTCCCATGCGATTCCCCGTTCTCCGCAGAAAGATGGTCTGCTACTTTAGTCTTCCTCATTCAAACTTGCATCACCACACTAGCAGCGTCTGCACCGGGTAACCATGTGTGACATATGATGCTGCATTGTGGGCATACCCTTCCGCCGCCGGCCGGTGTGGCCTAGGCGCTTCAGTGTGGAACCGCGCGATCGCTACGGTCGCAGGTTCGCATCCTGCCTCGGGCATGGATGTGTGCGATGTCCTTAGGTTAGTTAGGTTTAAGTACTTCTAAGTTCTAGAGCACTGATGACCTCAGATGTTAAGTCCCATAGTGCTCAGAGCCATACCCTTCCGCCAAGTCAGCATGGATTGTTGCAACTTTCTTCCCCTTCAATTGTAGAAAACGAATTAGCACAGGGAACTCCAATGGCCTGTGTCATTTTCTTTCCGAATTCTCTAGTGGCGTGCTACAGAACATTCACACGGAGATTTGAACGTGTACCAGGACTGAAGACGTGCACAAACAAAAAATTATTACTTAACTTTAACTTTCGATGTTGCAGCTTACACCTAAGGCTATCCCTTGATTCTATACCTTTTACAAAAATGTATGTATGTACGAGTTTATATACGTTCCATAACTTCTCATAAACCACGGGAGCGATTTCAACCAAACTTAGTACACATATCCCTTAGAGTCAGGCAACAATCGCTACCTATCATAGTTCAGGAAATATGACGTCACAGTCAATGATATTCGTGAAAAACTTCCGCATCATACACGTCGTTTAAATTTGTTTCCTCTGTCTTAATTCTATTCACAGTAAATTTCGCAGACAGTATTCGCATATGACACTAAATGCACTTGCAAAATAATCTCATGGTATCACAAATAGTTCAGGAGATATGACGTCATAAACACTAAGACGCGTGGAAAAATGCTGCATCATGCGTGAAATTTTAATATATTTATACTTTACTATAAGGCACTCCTGCAGTCGAGCAACTTAAGGGAATCCTTAACACCTGGCAGTGCTTCTACAGCTTCCAACTGCTAAGCGTAAACGGCTGTAGACGAAAACCATAGCGGTCTATAGTGCTATGAAGATGCGATGCCATAGAGACGTTTACAAAATAGCGTTGTAGACACGCGAAGCAGCTCTGTCCATCATGCAGAAACATTATATTTCTTAATTTGAATACCGTACATATACTAGGGAATTAGCGGCCCATGCGTAGACTGCCTTTAATATGACAAAAACTACTGTGATGGAGTGCGAAGCACGGGCTGGTGATAAATGACGTCAAAATGGGTTCAGCCATGAACAGTGGCTCTGCGCTACCATGAATTGGTTCTGGGCTACCCGGGATGGACATCTCAGCGAGTATGGCTGCTACCTGTGGAGAGGCCACATTCTTCCACTGTGGTACTCTTGGCGCCATGGTGTGGTGAGCCATCGGATATGGCTTCATGTCACGGCTGGTAGCGATTGAGAGAAGTCTGACGGCACACTGGTACCTCATGGACACCGAGCGTCCTCATTTGTTAACTATCTGGTGACAGTATCGTGGTGCATTTTTCGACAGGTATATACCACGAACCTCTATGCAATGTCTGTGTGCCAGCAAGATCTCCACACCTGTCCGCGATAGAACATACACTGTGTGGTCAAAAGTATCCGGACACCACCAAAAACATACGTTTTTCATATTAGGTACATTGTGCTGCCACCTACTGCCAGCTACTCCATACCAGCGACCTCAGTAGTCATTAGACATCGTGAGAGAGCAAAATGGGGCACTCCACAGAACTCACGAACGTGGTCAGGTTATTGGATGTCACTTGTGTCATACGTCTGTATGTGAGATTTCCACACTCCTAAACATCCATAGGTCCACTGTTTCCGATGTGATAGTGAAGTGGAAACGTGAAGGGACATATACAGTACAAAAGCGTACAGGCCGACCTCGACTGTTGGCTGACAGAGACACTCTACACTTGAAGAGGGTCGTAATGTGTAATAGGCAGACATCTATCCAGACCATCAAACAGGAACTCAAAACTACATTAGGAGCCACTGAAAGTACTACGACAGTTAGGCGGGACGTGAGAAGGCTTGTATTTCATGATCGAGTGGCTGCTCATAAGCCACACATCACACCGGTAAATGCCAAACGACGCGTCGCTTGGTGTAAGGAGCGTAAACATTGGACGATTGAACAGTGGAAAAACATTGTCTGGAGTGACGAATCACGGTACACAATGTGGCAATCCTATGGCAGGTTGTGGGTATGGCGAATGCCCCGTGAACGTCATCAGTCAGCGTGTGTAGTGCCAACAGTAAAATTCGGGAGCGGTGGTTAATGATGTGGTCGTGTTTTTCATGCAGGGGGCTTGCACCCCTTGTTGTTTTGCGTGGCCTATCACAGCACAGGCCTACATTGATGTTTTAAGTACCTTCTTGCTTCCAATTCGGGAATGGCGATTGCATCTTTCAACAGGATCGAGCACCTGTTGATAACACACGGCCTGTGGCGGAGTGGTTACACGATAATAACATCCCTGTAATGGACTGGACTGCAGAGAGTCCTGGCCTGAAGCCTATAGAGCAGCTGGCAGAAGTAAAGCTGTGAGTACCGGGCGTGAGTCGTGCTTCGGTAGCTCAGTTGGTAGAGCACTTGCCCGCGAAAGGCAAAGGTCCCGAGTTCGAGTCTCGGTCGGGCACACAGTTTTAATCTGCCAGGAAGTTTCATATCAGCGCACACTCCGCTGCAGAGTGAAAGTCTCATTCTAGCTTTGGAATGTTTGGAGCGCCGACTTCTGCCAGGCCTCACAGACCGACATCGATACCTCTCCTCAGTGCAGCACTTCGTGAAGAATGGGCTGCCATTCCGGAAGAAACCTTCCAGCACCTGACTGAACATATGCTTGCGAGAGTGGAAGCTGTCATCAAGGCTAAGGGTGGGCCCACACCATTTTGATTTCCAGCACTGCCGATGGAGGGCACCACGAACTTGTAAGTCATTTTCGGCCAGGTGTCCGGATACTTTTGATCACATAGTCTATGCCGAACTGACCTGGACGTTGCTACGTCCCCACTGCCAGTATCGTGACATCTTGGACCAGATACAACAAATGTGTGGACCAGCTTGCCTCAACCGAATCAATGCGTGCATCCAGGTTAGAGAGGATGCGCCGGCCTGAGTGGCCGAGCGGTTCTAGGCGCTACGGTCGCAGGTTCGAATCCTGCCTCGGGCATGAATGTGTGTGATGTCCTTAGGTTAGTTAGGTTTAAGTAGTTCTAAGTTCTAGGGGACTGATGACTTCAGATGTTAAGTCCCATAGTGAAAAAAAAAGAGGGTGCAATCTCATAATGATAAAGGGGCCAATACCTATAAGTTCTTTGTAAAGTCAATGAAAAGTCATTACATACCCATGAAGTTTCATTTCATTCCCTCCTCCCCTTGTGGGTGCGCCACTTTTCGTCAAGCAGTATATGCATGCAAAGTCATCAAACGATATTGTCTTTATGGGGCTTTATATTCACTTCACATGCAGAGAGAAACACTGAAGAAATCCAAAAGAGATATCGAAAAATAATAAGGAAAATTTTAGACTCAAATTACAGTGAACATACAGTCTAAGAGCAAATAAGCAAATCGAAAAGTGTAGCAACATTTATTCGGAGCTAAAAAAGACAGGCTATAATTCTTTGAGTACATAAAAAGTTCAGAATCAGTCATGTAAACTTGACAGTTTTGGAATTCTACGAAAGCCGCAGAAAAATTAAAACTGGAAGTATAAAATTGAAGGTGTGGTGAAAGAAGGAATAACGCAATATGACATACCAGACAGAAATTTTTTAGCAGAAAATTCACAGCTGAAAAACAGCAGAAAAACCCAAGAAGACCCGAAACAACTTGGTCTGACGAAACCAAAAGGATTCATTTGAAAGAATAAAAAATGCAGACCTAAGGTAAATAAAGGTAAATAATGATAATAATAATAATAATAAACCCCGTGGAGGCCCGGGAAAAGAATAGGCCTCCGGTATGTTCTGTCAGTCGTAAAAGGCGACGAAAAGAACAAACCACTAATATGGCTAACTCCCTTTTAGTGTGATTAGTTGGTTCAGGACAGAACTAAAGAAGCCTCGGACAAGCGCCGTCATGGTCGGGGACGACGCTTGAACCCTACGCCCGCCCACAATGGTAACGACACTGCTAGCCAACTGGAAAATGATTTAAATCCAAATAGAGGTGTTTTGCAGGATATGCTTCCTGCAACCACCCTAGAAGGAAAACAAAGACAGAGGATGAGATGGTTATTACGAAGCAACAAACCTAGGAACCAACACAACTGGATACAGATCACAAGTATACGCAACATTTATTACCAGATTTTTAACTGAACAACGACTAGCTGATCAGATCCGTGTAATAATAAAAAATAACAGGATACCCAGTCAGAATTAGAAAACATCAAACAACATGTACAACAATTACTGGGACAAAATAATGTGCAATCAGAAGAAGAAGAAAATACAGTAACAGACTCAAACATCCCAGAGCAAACAAACAAAGAACAACACGCATCAATTAAACAATCAGAGGAAAACGAAATCTTAAGACAGACACCAGAACAAGCACAAATAGAACACGAAGTGACACACATGTTAGATATAGAAGAAAAATTTCAGCTGACATATATAGAATACAAAGACACAAATACAGACATTAGACCATTCTTGCATAGACCGCCAAATAACCCACAAGTCGAAACAACAATAACAACTATCAACACAATCATTCACAACAAAATAAATGAAAACACAACTATGGAAGAGTTACAACTACTGGTTTATATAGGAGCACTCACTACACTAAATATACACACTAGGCAGAGATCAGAACCAACCAACACACAGAAGAAACCCACAAAACCAGCATGGCAACACAGGCTACAGATCAGAATAGAAAAACTGAGAAAAGACATCGGACAGCTAACACAATTTATAAGAAATGAAATGTCAGAAAAAAAACGAAAAAGGTTAGGTAAAATCTCACAGCAAGAAGTGATAGAGCAATTAGATGAAAAGTAGCAGAAATTACAAGCATTGGCCAAACGACTTAGAAGATACAAAAAAAGTGAAAATAGAAGGAAACAAAACCAAACATTCAACACAAACCAAAAGAAATTTTACCAGACAATAGATAACACACACATTAAAATAGACAATCCACCAAACATAACAGACATGGAATACTTCTGGAGCAACATATGGTCAAACCCGGTACAACGTAACAGGCAGGCACGGTGGATACAAGCAGAAACAGACACATACAAGATGATACCACAAATGCCTGAAGCGATAATTTTGCAACATGAAGTCACCCAAGCAATTAATTCTACTCACAATTGGAAAAACCCTGTAAAAGATAAAATAGCAAATTTCTGGCTAAAGAAGTTCACCTCAACACATTCACATCTAACTAAATTATTTAACAGTTACATTTCAGACCCATACACATTCCCTGATACCCTTACACATGGAATAACGTATCTGAAACCAAAAGATCAAGCAGACACAGCAAACCCAGCTAAATATCGCCCCATAACATGCCTACCAACAATATACAAAATATTAACTTCAGTCATTACACAGAAATTAATGACACATACAACACAGAACAAAATTATAAATGAAGAACAAAAAGGCTGTTGCAAAGGAGCACGAGGATGTAAAGAGCAACTGATAATAGATGCAGAGGGGACATATCAAGCTAAAACTAAACAAAGGTCGCTACACTACGCATACATGGATTACCAAAAAGCTTTTGATAGTGTACCCCACTCATGGTTGCTACAGATATAGGAAATATACAAAGTAGATGTTAAATTGATACAGTTCCTAAACATAGTAATGAAAAACTGGAAAACCACACTTATTATCCAAACAAATTCAAATAATGTCACATCACAGCCAATACAGATTAAGCGTGAAATATACCAAGGAGACTCATTAAGTCCTTTCTGGTTCTGCCTTGCTCTGAACCCACTATCCAACATGCTAAATAATACAAATTATGGATACAATATTACTGGAACATACCCACACAAAATCACACACTTGCTATACATGGATGATCTAAAACTACTGGCAGCAACAAAGCAAGAACTCAACCAATTACTAAAGATAACAGAAATATTCAGCAATGATTTAAATATGGCTTTTGGAACAGACAAATGTAAGAAAAATAGCATGGTCAAGGGAAAACACACTAAACAAGAAGATTACATATTGGATAACCACAGCGGCTCCATAGAAGCGATGGATAAAACAGATGCCTATAAATATCTAGGATACAGACAAAAAATAGGAATAGATAATACAAATATTAAAGAAAAACTGAAAGAAAAATATAGAAAAAGACTAACAAAAATATTGAAAACAGAATTGACAGCAAGAAACAAGACAAAAGCTATAAATACTTATGCTATACCAATATTGACCTACTCATTTGGAGTAGTGAAATGGAGTAACACAGACCTAGAAGCACTCAATACACTTACACGATCACAATGCCACAAATATAGAATACATCACATACATTCAGCAACAGAAAGATTCACATTAAGCAGAAAGGAAGGAGGAAGGGGATTTATCGACATAAAAAACCTACATTATGGACAGGTAGACAATTTAAGAAAATTCTTTGTAGAACGAGCAGAAACTAGCAAAATACACAAAGCAATCACTCATATAAATACATCGGCTACACCACTGCAATTTCATAACCCCTTCTGCAACCCTTTAGATCACATAACATCAACAGATACGAAGAAAGTAAATTGGAAAAAGAAAACACTACATGGCAAGCACCCGTATCATCTAACACAGCCACACATCGATCAAGACGCATCCAACACATGGCTAAGAAAAGGTAATATATACAGTGAGACGGAAGGATTCATGATTGCAATACAGGATCAAACAATAAACACCAGATATTACAGCAAGCATTTTATTAAAGATCCCAATACCACAACAGATAAATGCAGACTTTGCAGACAACAAATAGAATCAGTAGATCACATCACAAGCGGATGTACAATACTAGCAAATACAGAATACCCCAGAAGACATGACAATGTAGCAAAAATAATACATCAACAGCTTGCCTTACAACATAAACTTATAAAACAACACGTTCCCACATACAAGTATGCACCACAAAATGTACTGGAGAATGATGAAAACAAATTATACTGGAACAGAACCATTATAACAGATAAAAC
Organism: Schistocerca americana; assembly: GCF_021461395.2. Lineage (NCBI taxonomy): Eukaryota > Metazoa > Arthropoda > Insecta > Orthoptera > Acrididae > Schistocerca > Schistocerca americana. The sequence continues at coordinate 628,512,169 of NC_060123.1, read as the reverse complement.
AACACCACATAACAAACCTGACATCATACCCACCAATAAAAAGAAGAAATTAACACAACTAATCGAAATATCCATACCCAATACAGCAAATATACTGAAGAAAACAGGAGAAAAAATTGAAAAATACATGCAACTGGCTGAGGAAGTCAAGTACAAGTGGCATCAGGATAAAGTTGACATTATACCAATTATACTTTCAACTACAGGAGTCATACCATGCAATATCCAGCAGTACATCAACACAATACAGCTACATCCAAACTTATATATACAACTACAGAAATCTGTAATTATTGATACATGTTCAATTACCCCAAAGTTCCTAAACGCAATGTAACATATACCGTACAGTTAAAAGGAAGTCACGCTTGATCAAGGTCCGCGTCACTTTTCAATTTTTAACCAGACATAACGTCTGAGACAAGAAAGAATAATAATAATAATAATAATAATACTTTGTGGTACCGAACACTTAATTGAGCAAATTGTTCAAATGGTTCAAACGACTCTGAGCACTATGGGACTTAACTGCTGAGGTCATCAGTCCTCCAGAACTTAGAACTACTTAAACCTAACCAACGTAAGGACACCACACACATCCATGCCCGAGGCAGGATTCAAACCTGCGACCGTGGCGGTCGTGCCGTTCCAGACTGAAGCGCCTAGAACCGCTCGGCATCTGCGGCCGGCGAGCAAATTGTTAGAGATGTGTTAAGTTCAGTTGCAGAAATCGCGTAGATAATACAGAGTGCAAATGGGAGAAAACTGGAAAGCATCTAACACCGTCGCTCTCCTGAGAGCTAAGTTGACGAAGTAAAATCCAAGAGAAATTGCGGGCACAGTTGAATGCCCGATACAGCCACATCTGTACTTCGCAGGCCACCGTTACTGTGTGTGGCTGAGGGGTACGTCCTATACGATTTGTCACTTTTCTCTCGTCACTCGCCAGAATCGAGAGGACGATGGTTCAGACTCGTGTATGGCCATCGTGATTTAAGTTTTCCGTAATTTCTATAAATCGGTTCAGGCAAATGCAATGGTTCCTCTGACAGGGCACGGCCGAATTCCATCCCTATTCTTCCGTAATCTGATGAGACCGATGAAGTCACTATTTAGTTCCCTCCCCTGAATCAACCAACCAGCCTTCTATCAATCCTTGCTTGTAAGGGACTCAGACTGGTGAGTGCACTTAAATATCGATCTAATGAGGGTTTTGTGAGCTACCTCTTCAGCGGGTGGGTTACACTTCCTGAGGATTTTTGTAATGACTCTGTGCGTGGCATCTACCTTTAGTCACATTAATTATGTGTTCGATATACTTTAAATCGCTTCGCACGCTTCTTGCCAAGTATTTAACGGGTGTGACTGTAGTAGCACATGTCGCAGCTGATAGATACAAAAATTTGTGGTTAGGTAGAGAGGACTTCTGTCGCCTTCACAGTGCTAATGTTTTTCTTCGCTCTTTGCAGCCCTGAGACCTCTCAGAAGCTGTGCGAAGACTGACGGCCGGCGCTGCCCAGAGCTGGCCACGGTCTGCGGCGGCGTTCATAACTGAGATTGCGTATCAAAAACCAATATCCTGGCAGACGGAACTTTCATATCGCGTTCGACGTAGGCGTCGATACGGCCGGCCGGCAGCTGAGGCCCGCGGGAGCCCCGACTTTGCATTTTAAATGAAGCAGAATCGGCGGGGCCCGGCCTGTCGCTGTTTTGAGCGGCCCGGCGGCCTCTTTAATGTATGTAAATATTAAAGCGGATCAGGAGTCTGCGGCCGCCTTTGCTAGGATGAACTAAGCCGAGCGGCAAGTTCCATTATTGGAAAGCGATACGACTCCATAACTTAGCATTAAGGGGCGGCGGCCGCAGTTTGTCGCTGGCTGCTAATCCGGGCCGGGGCGCCTTCCTTCCGGAAGCGGCCTGCGTCGCTGCCCGCTAAAGACTCGGGTCTTCCCTCGAAACGCGGCCGCCCGCAAGCGCAGCGCGCTTTATGCTTCGCGTAACGACGCTGTGGAGCAGGGTGTTCCATAATCCCGGCCGCGGTAATCTATGCTCCGGACGCCCATGCCTCAACGCCCCAGACACGCCAGCCATTCATAGCACCGCCATTTACCCTTAGCAAACTAGATACCCACCGAGGCCTCGCAAGGGTAGCACTAAGTACTACGCCCGGACAACCTGTCCGGCGTAGAGCTAATGAATTATATACACAAATCTTCCATTGGAATCAGTCTATCTCTTAGTCTACCCTACGGTAGGTCTTCAGATTAGCCTTCAGATACAGACAGAAAAAAGCAGCGGGGGACTTTGGCGAGACGTACACTGAGGTAACAAAAGTCATGGTATAGCGATATGCACGTATACAGATTGTAGTGACTTGGCAAGACAGCCAAGCCACTCGGAGGTAGCCGAAAAGCACGCGTTTAAGCTCACGCAAACTGGCGTGAAGTCTGGAACAGGACAATGTAATTAATATAGCCAATAAGGTACGTTGCTGCTGGAATACTTAACTTTAATCCATAATTGGTGTACATCGCTCTTGTTGATACATTAATAACAATCTCAATATAAACTGGTAATGGCGCCTTGCTAGGTCGTAGCAAATGACGTAGCTGAAGGCTATGCTAACTATCGTCTCGGCAAATGAGAGCGTATTTGTCAGTGAACCTTTCCTAGCAAAGTCGGCTGTAGAACTGGGGCGAGTGCTAGGAAGTCTCTCTAGACCTGCCGTGTGGCGGCGCTTGGTCTGCAATCACTGACAGTGGCGACACGCGGGTCCGACGTATACTAACGGACCGCGGCCGATTTAAAGGCTACCACCTAGCAAGTGTGGTGTCTGGCGGTGACACCACACAGATGGCGGTATTATCGCGAACACAAGATATAAAAGGGCATTGGTGGAGCTGTCATTTGTACTAAGGTGAACGCGAAATGGTAGTTCGGGCTAGATGCATGTGACATTCCATTTCGGATATCGTTAAGGAATTGAATATCCCGAGATCCACAGCGTCAAGAGTATATCGAGAATACCAAGCTTCAGGCATTACCTCTCATCACGAACAAGGCAGTGGCCGACGGCTTTCACTTAACGACCGAGAGCAGCGGCGTTTTCGTAGAGTTTTATTGGTAACAGCCAATCAGACACTGCGTGAAATAACCGCAAAAATCAGTATGGGACGTACTACGGTCGTATCCTTTAGGACAGTACGACGAAATTTGGCATTAATGGGCTGTGGCAGAAGACGACCGACGCGAGAGCCTTTGCGTGGTCACGTGAGGCACTATGTCAGTTGGTACGAACTAATGGTAGGGTTCGAGTGTCGCGCAGACCCAACGAAGCCGTATATCGAAGTTGTCAACGACGTCGTGTGCTAGCTGGTGGTGGCTCCATTATGGTGTGGGCTGTGTTTACATGTAATGGACTGGATCCTCTGATCCAACTGAACCGATCATTGACTGGAAATGATTATGTTTGGCTACTTGGAGACCATTAGCAACCATTTATGGACTTCATATTCCCAAACGACGATGGAATTCTTATGGATGACAATGTCAGTGGGCCTCAATTGTTCCGGACTGGTTTGAAGAACATTCTGGGCAATTCGAGTGAATGATTTGGAAACCCATCGAATACTTATGGAACATAATCGTTAGGTCAACTTGTGGACAAAATCATGCACTGGCAACACTTTCGCAGTTATGCGAAGCCACAAGGGCAGCAGGACTCAATATTTCTGCAGGGGACTTCCAACGACTTATTGAGTCCACGCATGCCACGTCGAGTTGCTGGCAAAAGGAGGTCCGACACTATAGTAGGAGGTATCCCATGACTTCTGTCACCTCAGTGTATAGACTAAACAGGTGGGTCATTAGCGAACGAACGAGTCTATGTTTTTCTCATTGTACCAATGATTCGGCGTCCTTTCTGTGGTGTCAACCGTAGACACCACGCTAGAGGTTGCGATAATCGATAGCGGTCCAGCACTTGCAACCTCTCTGGACTCGCTGGCGCTTGCAGCGCCGCCGTACGGCACGGACAGAGACTCGCAGATCGCACCGGCCCAGTGAGCTACAGGTCGTGAGCGATATCAGATTAGAATAGCCTTCGGCTCGCTAGGTTCGCAGCCTCCAGTTCGCGCATGTATTACGCACGTAATACCAGAATTGTGTTATCTTGCTTGTTGTATAATCCAGATAATAGAATGAGATATTCACTCTGCAGCGGAGTGTGCGCTGATATGAAACTTCCTGGCAGATTAAAACTGTGTGCCGGATCGAGACTCGGATTCGGGACCTATGCTCTACCATCTGAGCTACCCAAGCACGACTCACGCCCGGTACTCACAGCTTTACTTCTGCCAGTACCTCGTCTCCTACCTTCCAAACTTTACAGAAGCTCTCCTGCGAACCTTGCAGAACTAGCACTCCTGAAAGAAAGGATATTGCGGAGACATGGCTTAGCCACAGCCTCGGGAATGTTTCCAGAATGAGATTTTCAACCTGTAGTGGAGTGTGCGCTGATATGAAACTTCCTGGCAGATTAAAACTGTGTGCCCGACCGAGACTCGAACTCGGCTTCCGAGTTCGAGTCTCGGTCCGGCACCTAGTTTTAATCTGCCAGGAAGTTTCAATCTAGTTAATGTTTGTTAATAGTTACGTTCCTAGAGTGCAGTAGCAGTACAAAGTTAAGTAAAAGTTATTTACTAAAGTATTCCAGTATTAATTATTATAGAATGTTCCAGATTCCTACAACCACTCCACTCGTGCTAGCCTCTATCATCCAACTGCAAATCCCAGGGGTACCGATCGAAAAGCATCCTGCATTTGTGTGAGGTCATGACATGCTGCCATCGACCTTTTCATTACTTTCCCTTCCATTCACGTATGGAGCGCGGAAACAATAATTGCTTAAACGCCTCTGTGCCCGCTGTAATTAGTCTAATCTGCTCTTCACGGGCGGTACAGAAACGATGAGAACGGAATTGTAGTATATTCCTGTGTTCTTCACTTAAAGCTGGGTCTTGAAACTCGGGCTTGCACGGGGAGTTCGAGTTTATCAAGCCTGTGACCATTCGTGCTGCTCTTCTCTGTACAAGTTCAATATCTCCTGTTATTCCTGTCTGGTATGAGTCCCACACACCAGAGCAATATTCGGTCAGGTCGTACAAGTATTTTACCATTTTCGTGGTATTCTACCAATGGAAATGAGCGTTTGGCGTCATTGGCCGGGAGGCCCTTTGCAGGGCAGGTCTGGCCGCCTTGGTGCAGGTCTCATTATGTTCGACGCCACATTGGGCGACCTGCGCGCCGGATGGGGATGAAATGATGATGAAGACAGCACGACACTCTGTCCCTGAGCGGAAAAAATCCCCGACCCTGCCGGGAATCGAACCCGGGCCCTCTATGTCGGCAATCCGTCCCGCTGACCACTCAGCTATCGGAGCGGACATTCCACCAATAAACCGAAGCCAGCTACGTGCTTTATCTAGAATTCAGAGTATGTGATTGTCCCATTTCGTATATCAAAGGAAAGATTCATTAAACTGAGCGGAAGAGCAAAGGAACGACTTCCAAGGAACGGCCGTTCACTTCGGTCGGCCCCGCTCCAGTTCCGGTCTCGTTCCTCGTTCGAGTTCCATCGTTCCTTGTTCAGTATCGGGTTCCCGTTTCCTCCGTTCTCGAAATCTTGACTTCTGGTTCTCAGCTCACAGCGTTGGGAAGCTACGACCAATACCTTATAACGTTTTACAGTTACATAACGTACATAAAAATAATAATTTATACGGGATGGGGCAGCTAAGAAGCAGCACCCAAAATATAACCAGAAAGAGTAAATACGTGGGGGAGTTGGAAAAATAAATTTCCCCTGTCGACTGTGGTCAGAGTTGTGTGTGAAAGGAAAAGAAAGAGAATGAAACATTAAAGTTAAGACACATCTTTATTTTTCTGTATAATTTCCAAGTACATTGAGACATTTGTCATACCGCTTTCAAAAATGTTCAGATGTGTGTGAAATCTTATGGGACTTAAAACGTCATCAGTCCCTAAGCTTACACACTACTTAACCTAAATTATCCTAAGGACAAACACACACACCCATGCCCGAGGGCGGACTCGAACCTCCGCCGGGATCAGCCACACAGTCTGTGTACCGCTTTATAAGCTTCAAAAAGCCTTCCAGGAAAAAATCAGGGCGTTGCATATGGAAGAAGCGTAGAACGGCTTGTTTGACGTCAGCATTGCTGCCAAAACACCTTCCGCCGAGAGTCTTCTTCAAAGCAGGAAACAGATGGAAGTCACTTGTTGCGAGATCCGGACTGTAAGGCGGATGGTGTAGGCACTCCCAACCAAGAGTTGCAATATGGTTTTGCGTTGCCGTCACCATGTGTGGTCTCGCATTGTCATCCAACAGCAGAACGCCAGATCCGAGGAGGGCAGACCAATTTTTACGAATCACCTCTTTCAATTTCGCCAGAGTGGCACAGTACCGCGCAGCACTGATGGTTGCATCCTCCAGAAAGTCCAGCAGCCAAACTACTTTGGCGATCCAGAAAACGGTGAGTAGCACTTTACCTGCAGATGGAGTGCTTTTGAACTTCTTTCTGACAGGTGATGATGGATGTTTCCACTCCATGGATGCGGCCTTTCGCCCATGTCACACAACTCTGCCCACAGTCGACAGGGAAAACTTATTTTCCAACTCGCCCTCGTATATGGACGTGTGAGTTTTGCTGTCTTACTGTTCGTGGAGAAAACTATGGAAACTTCAAAAATACACCACCTTCCCATGCCTAACACAGTGTACGAAAACCGTTGGCAATCAAAACGGCTTCCATTCGTCTATGAATGGATGAATGCCACACCTGTGTGATTTTCATGGGAATCTTATAACATTATTCCTGCAACACACAAGCAAGTTCATGTAACTGATGGAGGTGGATCACGCACACTTCTCTCTGTGGTAGACCACAAAGGCCCAATAATATTGCGATTTGGTAACTGTGGTGACCAGGGGAGAAGCGGACAATACATTCCTGTTCACACAGAACCTGTCCTGGCGTATGCGAGCTGTGAACAGGGGCTCTGTCACCTTGAAACACGGCATCGCCCTTGGGGAACAAACATTATACTATGGACATCAATTATTCAAAATGACAGTCACAACCGCATTATTTATTTTATTTATGTTACCGCCAACCGGTTTCAACCCGCGGATGGGGTCATCTTCAGGGCAATTTACACCATTTTGGTCGTTCGCTGGAGTCGTCACCTGCCTGTGGACGGTTGGTAACTATGCCGTGCACAGGCAGGATGACGACTCCAGCGAACGACCAAAATGGTGTAAATTGCCCTGAAGATGACCCCATCTGCGGGTTGAAACCGGTTGGCGGCAAAATAAATAATGCGATTGTGACTGTCATTTTGAATAATTGATTATAAGTAAACCAATCGCAGGTATCTCCACACAACTATGTTGTCTAAAAAAATTATGCTATGGAATAGACTTGATCAGCAAAAATAGTCACATAATTCTTGGCAGTAATGTGACCTTGCAGAATAACCAAGGAGCGCATGGAATACCACGATATGGCTATCCAAATAATCACCGAACCCCGCCATGTTTCACTCTTGGGATGCAAACTCGGCTAGAAGTTGGTAACAGTGTGAAACAATATTCTACCGACCAAATGGCTTTCTTCCGAGCTCCGTAGTCTAGATTTTATGGCTTCGGCGACAGGTGTTCTTGTTACGCTCATCTGTATCGCTGATGGGTGGTTTTGGAATTCCAGCTCGCCGTGCAATTGCCTGCGTATGGAGCTCTCTTTGTGTTGTTTTGCTGCTGATAGGAGTGCCGTTTGCGTCGTTGAGTTCTGCAGTGACTTTTGCAGCTGTCGTCCTCTTACTGTTCGTTATTATTCAATGATTATTATTCAGGATCACTCAACACTCACTTTTGTCCGCTTTGTCACTTAGCGTATGATGTTTTCCCAATTTCCCTGTGTTGTATCCACGGACCCAACCAACCAACCAACCAACCAACTCGTGCACGCGCGCCCTGACCATGACTTCGCTGGCCACAGTTCCTGTCGCGGCCGTCGCCGTCTCAGGGCGTTACCGCTGACGGAAGAGGTCGCTCCATGGCTGAGCTCGGATCCGCAGCGCCCTCTACCTTTAGCATATAAGGAGGTGCGCTGGCCCCGAAACGGACGGTCTATTGTCGATTGTCTATTGCTAGCCTTTCGTGAAGTTTATAGCGGAGCCATTGCAGTGTGATATTTGCTATTGTATTCGACTAGGCTCAGTACACGGATTACTCTTGGATATTACTTGGACCTGTATTGCTGGTGCACGTTTCGTCAGAAATGAAGATAATTTATCTCTTCATTCTAGCTGGCGCAATTCTTGTCATTAATTATTTTTCGGTCAACAGACATAGCTACATCCTGGTCACTACCCTCGCTTTATACAATTTGTGGTGGCTGCCCCAAAAGTACCGCCGAGGACCTTGGGTTTGGGAGCCGTCACAAAACCCTGTATGCTGTATAAATCTTCGACACGGGGCCTCCTGAAACATTGAACACTTCAGCTCCCTTGATTACGGAAACACTCACCATACGAGCACCAACAATTTGCCCATGTTCGAATGCACCTAGCTCCCACGTAATGCACTCACAACTACACGGAACAGTATTCCGACCACGACTCACACTTGGAACGTATTGAGAACATTGAGCGTGTGCCGTTCGTGGTCAAAGACAGCAGCGCAATCTGCAGGCTTCGTTGTGATCTGCGTTTATGTCCTGGCAAGCATATGTCGCTGTATTTTTATCCGACCCCCATATAGCGACAATCTGGATAATTATGAGACCCATTCATTTTTTAATGGGATTATATACTTCTAAATGTGGCAATCGGAGTAGCCTTTGAAGAAGGTAAACGTCTGCCCTGCTACAATAAATGTAAACACATAACCCAGAAATGGTACGTGTATTTATTGTTCGGACTGTCATGTCAGCTGCTCAAAATTTTTCTTTCGCCATTGATGCAAGCCATAGTTTTTTTTCCGGTTCTACTCTACTGGCCATTAAAATTGCTGCACCAAGAAGAAATGCAGATGATAAACGGGTATTCATTGGACAAATATATTATACTAGAACTGACATGTGATTACATTTTCACGCAATTTGGGTGCATAGATCCTGAGAAATCAGTACCCATAACAACCACCTCTGGCCGTAATAACGGCCTTTACGCCTGGGCATTGAGTCAAACAGAGCTTGGATGGCGTGCACAGGTACAGCTACACATGCAGCTTCAACACGATACCACAGTTCATCAACAGTAGTGACTGGCGTATTAAGACGAGCCAGTTGCTCGGCCACCACTGACCAGACGTTTTCAGTTGGTGAGAGATCTGGAGAATGTGCTGGCTAGGGCAGCAGTCGAACATTTTCTGTATCCAGAAAGGCCCGTACAGGACCTGCAACATGCGGTCGTGCATTATCCTGCTGAAATGTAGGGTTTCGCATGGATCGAATGAAGGGTAGAGCCACGGGTCGTAACACAGCTGAAATGTAGCGTCCATTGTTCAAAGTGCCGTCAATGCGAACAAGTGGTGACCGAGACATGTAACCAATGGCACCCCATACCATCAGCCAGTATGGCGATGACGAATGCACGCTTCCAATGTGCGTTCACCGCGATGTCGCCAAACACGGATGAGACCATCATGATGCTGTAAACAGAACCTGGATTCATCCGAAAAAATGGCGTTTTGCTATTTGTGCACCCAGGTTCGTCGTTAAGTACACCATCGCAGGCGCTGCTGTCTGTGATGCAGCGTCAAGGGTAACCGCAGCCACGGTCTCCGAGCTGATAGTCTATGCTGCTGCAAACGCCGTCGAACTGTTCGTGCAGATGGTTGTTGTCTTGCAAACGTCCCCATGTGTTGACTCAGGGATCGAGACGTGGCTACACGATCCGTTACAGCCATGCAGATAAGATGCCTGTCATCTCGACTGTTAGTGATACGAGGCCGTTGGGATCCAGCACGGCGTTCCGTATTACGCTCCTGAACCCACCGATTCCATATTCTGCTAACAGTCATTGGATCTCGACCAACTCGAGCAGCACTGTCGCGATACGATAAACCGCTATCGCGATAGGCTACAATCTGACTTTTATCAAAGTCCTCCTTACACGAGACATCACAACAACGTTTCACCAGGCAACGCTGGTCAACTGCTGTCTGTATATGAGAAATAAGTTGGAAACTTTCCTCATGTTAGCACGTTGTAGGTGTCGCCACCGGCGCCAACCTTGCGTGAATGCTCTGAAAAGCTAATCATTCGCATATCACAACATCTTCTTCCTGTCGGTTAAATTTCGCGTCTGTAGCATGTCATCTTCGTGGTGTAGCAATTTTAATGGCCAGTAGTGTACTAGTTTCCAATTTTGGATACTCGCTCATACACTTGCAGATATTATAAGCTTTTCGTATCGTGCTGCAGCTTTCGAGAAGACCTCAGCTCCGACAATTAATTTTGTTCCATCCTTGAGAAAACAGACGCGACAGGCTTAGCTCTCAACTCCGACAACTGATCGATACAACAGTCACGCGATTACAAGCTGCGTATTAAACTGAACGCAGCTCTGTAACTTAACCGGGCTCAGTATTTGGGAATGGTATTGGAAGACGGAACTCTCATTCCAAATACATAGCGTAAAACACTCGTATAAATTTGCATCCTTTCCGATTCCCAAGACATGTAAATAAATTTAATTTTGTCCATGTATGCAGCTGTTAACGTGACTGTATTCAGTACTATCATGTAAAGAAAACAGCCAGAAAAACGTTTGGGAAAAGAGAAACTTGTTAACATCGAATATAAATTTAAATATTAGGAAATTTGTTCTTAGGGCACTTTTATGGCGTTCAGTTTTCTATGTAAATGAGACGTGGACGATAACCATTTCGGACAAGAAGAGAAAAGAAGCTTTTGAAAGGTGGTGCCAAAGAAGGATGTTGCAAATTGGTCGGATATGTCGGACAACTAATGAGGAGGTACTGCATTGAAACAGATAAAAAGAAATTCATGTCACTACTTGTCTAAAGGAAGGGATCGCTTGATAGGAACAACCTGAGGCATCAAGGAATTGTTGAGATGGTAGTGGAGGAAATTGTGTATGTGAATATTTGGGGGGGGGGGGGGGGGGCGTAAAATTGTGGAGTTATGGTTACAGTAATCGGAATCTGATGGATGTAGGTTGCAGTAGTTGTCCAGACATAAACTAGCGTGAAGCACTGCATCAAATAAATTTTCCGCCCGAAGACAACCACAGCAAGCTGATTTAGTGTTACCGTGATACAGGAATGTGAATTTTTTTCTCTCGTGTATTAGAACGTGTACGTCACATGCGCCCCTCAGTTTGTGTGCGTGGAAATTGCGGACTTCGTACAGAGCTTGACAGATGGTTCACAATAAATTAAGCTTGGGGAGTATTTTCAAAGAAATAATGCGAGTATTTTCTATTTCCTTCATTACGGAACTGATACAGAACTGGAGCAGGCGACAGAATTTAAAGATTCTGCAACTGATGTGGAACCCAACTCGTGGTTAGCACGCAAACACTGACACGTGCCATTATTTAAGCCATAATCGATGTTGTAGAACACACAATAGAAGATGCGTTGTTGGAGTATAGGGTTATTCTAAGAATGGTCCGAAAGTATAGTTGATTTATTGTGTATTGAAATGACATACACTATCGACAGTGGCATGCAGAAATAGGCTACATTCGTTCAGTGATATTCGATAAGCTGCATAATTATTTATGTAAAATACGAACTGTTGTTTATTTGTATTCCAGATACTTTCTTTGAGACCATGAGTCTTGCGAACATTGTGTAAACGTCGTATGTTTCACATAAAATCCAGTTACTATAAAAAGGGGAGATGTATATAATTTTTGACATAATGTACATAAAATATTACTGGGTGTTAAATTATGTGATCGCAAAGGCCGCAGCAGCGTTGGTGCACCACTATCCATGGGAAAACCGGCCCATCGTTTGATAAGATGTCCTTCTTCCAAGGAGCAATTTGCATCTTTCCATCACAGAACACATAATATACTTTTGGTGGCCTTCTGTCAAGTTACAGAATGGTATTTGAATATTCTGCGCCATAATCCTGTCATAATAGTGGTACCGCTTCCCGCAAATGTTCCTCATCAGTGCCGGCCGCGGTGGCCGAGCGGTTCTAGGCGCTTCAGTCCAGAACCGCGCGACTGCTACGGTCGCAGGTTCGAATCCTGCCTCGGGCATGGATGCGTGCGATGTCCTTAGGTTAGTTAGGTTTAAGTAGTTCTAAGTCTAGGGGACTAATGACCTCAGATGTTAAGTCCCATAGTGCTCAGAGCCATTTGAACCATTTTTTTCCTCATCAGTAAACGCTAACCTGCGGCGAATTCATCCTCTTTTAACAGGTTGTACGTATCAGTACAGAAGGTAACGTTCTTTGGGTAGTCCGCTGCTCTCACTTCTGGGTGAGCTGCAATTTGTTCGCGTTATAAGACAGGTACATTATTTGAACGCGCCATGCGGTGCGTTCTGGCGCAACTAATTCCCTACCTGATTGAACGTGCTGTCGATTTCTTTAGGCTACCGACTCTTGTACATTGTCTCCCTCTACGTTACGAAGACCAAGACTTCCTGTGGAGTACAAATATCTAATGACTTACACCAGTTTCACGCATCTTGAAGGGAGTACTGCGTTTTATGTGTTGAAAATGATTTACATGTGCCACAAAGCATGCATGTACGCGCTGTAGCATGTTCTTTCTGTCTCACACCTTCACATCGGCCAGGCTGCATCTGAACGTGTCAAAGGAGCATGAATACGCTGCTCCAGTGTCTCCACATCTGAAATGGGCTCTGCATACACGATACTTTCGAGATGGCCCCATAACCAGAAATCGCACGAGTTGAGATCCGGTGAACGAGCGGGCCATGCAGCTGGCCCCCGTCCGATCTATCGACCAGGGAACACACGGTTGGGACGCGTCCGGACGTTAACGGCGAAGTGGGCCGGACCATCATTATGTAGCAGCCACGTAACCCTGCGAATCATCATGGCACTTCTTCCAGCAGGTGAGGTAAAGTCACCCGCAAGAAACGCCGATAGTTCGGGTTCTTTAGGCGACGTGGAAGGAAGACTGGTCCCAAAATACGGTCGCCAACTATCGCCATTCCGGTAGCGCCGATGCTGGTCACTGTCACCATACCGTGGGAGTTCTGCATACTATCCCACAGATGGCGCCCGCCGATTGGCCGCACGGATCGCCTGGTCCCCGGCACGATTTGTGTCGAGGTCCGGTGAACTGACCTGTCTGTGGATGGTTTTTAGGCGGTTTTCCATCTGCCTCGGCGAATTCGGGCTGGTTCCCCTTATTCCGCCTCAGTTACACTATGTCGGCGATTGCTGCGCAAACAATTTCTGCACGTACGCGTACACCACCATTACTCTACCACGCAAACATAGGGGTTACACTCGACTGGTGTGAGACGTTCCCTGGGGGGGGGGGGGGGGGGGGGTCCACCGGGGCCCGAACCGTACAATAACCCTGGGTTCGGTGTGGGGCGGCGGAGGGGTGAAGTGGACTGTAGTAGTCGTCGTGGGGTTGTGGACCACTGTGGCTGCGGCGGGGGCGGAGCCTCCGTCGTTTCTAGGTCCCCGGTTAACATACATACATACATCCTACAGATGACTCTTACGGAAGTTGAAAATACCACTCCGCATAAAGCTGGCCTCATCTGTGAATAGGATAGATGACACAAATCCCGTAATCGTGGTCGCCTGGTGAAGAAGCCAGTGACAAAACTACTCCCGATGTGCAAAGTCTGTCGCTAGTCAGCCCTGCACGCGCTTTAACTCATAAGGATAGTACCAATTGTGGAGAATGTTTCTCACAGTCGTCTGGCTTACCCTCTACTGGTGGGGCAACCGCCTGGTCCTGACACAGCGGTCGCCTTCCACAGTGTTAATCACATTTTCCGCCAAGTCTGGTGTCCGAACATGTCGGGTACGCCCTTCATGATTTCCTGCACCCTGAAACGACCGTATCTCAGACAAATGGCGAAACACTGTTGCAAACATTGAACGCTGTTCTTGTTGTCGGCGGGGATAATGGCTCTGAGCACTATGGGACTTAACATGTGAGGTCATCAGTCCCCTAGAACTTAGAACTACTGGAACCTAACTAACCTAAGGGCATCACACACATCCATGCCCGAGGCAGGATTCGAACCTGCGACCGTAGCAGTCCCGCGGTTCCAGACTGCAGCGCCTAGAACCGCACGGCCACCGCGGCCAGCTCGGCGGGGATAGGTCTCCGGATAAAAGCTTGCTACCCGCCGCCCGTCCCATTTGCCTTTCGGTAAGTAAACACCAGTCGGCAAGTTCTCGATTCGAATACGGAACCATCATGTACAAAGCTGTATCACATCCAATACGCGAACAATAGACATACACTACACTTAGATTACACAGGCATAGATATATACATAGCAATAAGAGACGAAGAACAATGGGCACAATTAAACGCACTGACAAACAGTATTTCAAACACAACACATGAAGAGTATATGCGGACACGACATCACAGACATGCCTACGTGCAGCGTAACAGAAATCTCCAGAGGATGGACAGCAATACCCACAGTGACAACGAATATAGTGACAATGAGGAGGAACAGGAGGAGGAAGCTGAGATGTGACCGTAAATAAGCAAATTGCTGGCAATCTAGCCAAGAAAACACCAAATGCTGTACATGGATGGGCACCTAAAGTAGTTAATACATCGGATTAGTAACAAATAGGATAAGCAACATTATTTCTCTACTAATAACCATTTGTGTGTGTGTGTGTGTGTGTGTGTGTGACTGGCGGTCAACGGCTCGAAGAAACCATTCCGAGGTATTCACCGTCAGTCACACTCGGTGATGGTACTAACAAATCTCTCATCTATCGTATCTTCTTTTTATATTCTTCTAAAAAAAAATTTTTATTTATATTTCAACCTTAAATTACTGTTATTTTGAAGAGTATCATTCTTTGTAAATGTTGTAGATAAAACAAAAGGAAAGAAAACTGTAAAAAGATGAAAAACGAAAATTGTAAAATGTACGACCTGTTTCAAACATCAGGTAACAGGTCTATAATTTGGCAATAAATTACAAAAAAATTAAAAAAATCACATCCACTACAAGGTGAATCAGCAAGAGAAGTGACTGGGACACAAGATTACCAGTTACTATGGCAGGAGAGGGCGTTAGGGCATGACGTAGGAAGACCGGTACCATCCTCTAGGCATACTGTAACTGACGGTGCGTGCTACAGCGCGTATTAGACCGCAGTCTCTATAACAAAGTATGGCTGAATAAATGGTCTCTAGCATGGGAACCATTCATTTCCAGGCATAAGTTCATTACACCTTTTTTGTTCCGAATCTTCTCATCGACCAACCCCTAGAGTTTGTTGACGGTGGCAAAGCACCCTGCATATCTATAATCACATACTATGGACGACAAAGTTGTGAAAGTCATGTAAATAACAAATAGGCAGCTAGGTGGTGCAGCACGAAAGATATTCTATTTCATAAACCAGAAACACTAGAAGAGACTTTCCTTTGTTTCGATACATGCAGCTAAAAAACGCCAGCCTTTAAGTCTCGAAATCACGAGGGGGAAAAAGTAGAAAGCGGGGGCGGCAGCGAGCGCTGGAGGCGGCGGTCGGGCGTTTGCTGCGTCGCGCCGCGCCGCGCACAGCGGCCGACTAGGGCTGGGGACCGTGCTTGCTGGTGGCAAACAGACTCTGCTCGCTGCGGCTATTCATCCCTAGTGCAAGCCGGCGCAGCGCGGCGCAAACATTGTCCAGTGTACACGGAACGACCGCGCAAACGCAAGGCGGGCCGGCCGAGTCTCCCGATTTGACCAACAGCCCGCTTTTATTTCCAGTTAGCTCCTCCACCGATGGCTACTCGGCACTGTGCGGTTACACAATGTGACGTGCAAATAAGCGGGTTTCAGAGCGCCTGGTCGTGATTAATCGCACTAGTCATGGCTGGTGCGGTTCCACTGCGCCTGCGACCTCTTCCGCGTAATCGCGCAAGGAAACTCTAAGGAGCTGGGCGACTAGCAGAGACCTGCTATTTAATACGGACGTCTATACGCATACCTTGCAAATCGCGTAAAGTGCGTACCAGGGAGTACCTACATTGTTACTATATATTACGTTTATTTTATTATCATCATTTTACTTGATCTGGGCTTTGCCTCACATAATTTAGCCATGACGAAATACACTGCAGGCCATTTACATGGCAACAGCGTTAAGGCGGCACGCAGCGAACATCATTTTAGCATGAAGTGTTCTGCATGCTTGGATATGCAAATTATTAACATTTCAGTGCAACCGAAAAAAGTTGAAGAATAGCGACTCCACAAAATTATAAAAATGGTCGTTTGTATGTATGTATGTATGCATGCAGGCATGCATGCATGCATGCATGCTTGTTCCACATCTTCTAAACCACTGAACCGATTTCAACCAAATTTGGTGCACATAGCACTTACTGTCTGGAAAGAACGCCTGTGGGGTAAGAACCACTCACCTATCAAAGGGGTAGGGTGAAAAAGCAGTGAAACCAGCGATGCGAGAATACCCATACTCCAGTCATCCAGTATTTAAGAATGAGACCATTTACGGAATTGCAATAAACTTCACACTTAATTTCAAGCCTTTACGAAGTTCTTTCTCGCTAATGACTCCCAAAAGAAGATAAAAGAGAAGAAGTTTATCACTTACTACATTTTCGCTGTACATGCAGTAAAACTGCCACTTGAAGCATGACGTTTTAATTTGTTGCTTTTTTACTACTAACTATATTCGTGACGCATTTTGGAGACAGTATCCACATATACCACTAAATATACCAGAAAAATTACATCATTGAACGACATGTAGTTTAGAAGATATGACGTCATAAACTGTCAGATGCGTGAAAAACTACATCACACAAAATGTTTAAATTTATTACTTGGTTGCTACTGACTCTTTTCACAACGCTTTTCGCAGTCAGTATCCACATCTGCCGCTGAATGTTCCTGCAAAAATATATCGTTGTACAACACGGTTCAGGAGATATGAAGACAAATACTGAGATGCTAAAAAAAAATCTGTCGCACCATTCGTGACGTTTTAATTTATTACTTCTTTTTACAACGCTTTTCGCAGGCAGTATCCACATCTGCCGCTGAATGTTCCTGCAAAAATATATTGTTGTACAACACGGTTCAGGACATATGAAGACAAATACTGAGATGCGAAAAAAAACTTCCGCACCATTCGTGACGTTTTAATTTATTACTTCTTTGCTACTAACTCCATTCACAACAAATTCGCAGACAGTAGCCACAACTACCACTGGATGTATCAGCAAAATTATATTATTGTACTTAAAGCACATAGTTCAGGAACTACGTCGTCATAAATATTTCGTTGCGTGAAAATGTAACTGGAGGGTGAAATTCGCTGGACATACGCGTGAAATATGTGTGCAGTACGGGTGAAATATGTTAAATATGTGTGAAGTATATTTGACATGTGCATATGCGGTTGAAACTACTGGTAGAAAGCTCATACTAATCGACTGGAACGATATCAATCCAATTTGGTACACATGTTAGCTACAATCTGGAAGCAAATATTGTAGGGATAGGAACCACCAGCCTTGTACTGGTTCAAATGGTTCAGAGCACTATCTGAGGTCATCAGTCCCCTAGAACTTAGAACTACTTAAACCTAACTAACCTAAGGACATCACACACATCCATGGCCGAGGCAGGATTCGAACCTGCGACCGTAGCAGTCACGCGGTTCCTGACTGAAGCGCCTAGAACCGCTCGGCCACTCCGGCCGGCCATCAAGCTTTCTTAATCCTACCAATGAGTACATGACAGAAAATACTGTGCACAGATTTTTCTTATCAGAGATTGGAAATAAATTAAAATATGTTTAAAAGTTCTTCTGAATTTGTGCCATGACATTTATGAGAGCTGGAATGCTACAGCTGTGAAGAGACACAAATACGTTTTTCGATCTGGAAGTGTAGGTTCATTTGAATCAGAACTACACTGCAAGCTTCATTGACTGCAACTGGTCTCGACAGCATTGTTGAATCATTCTATCATTTCTTTCAACTTTCTACACTCCTGGAAATGGAAAAAAGAACACATTGACACCGGTGTGTCAGACCCACCATACTTGCTCCGGACACTGCGAGAGGGCTGTACAAGCAATGATCACACGCACGGCACAGCGGACACACCAGGAACCGCGGTGTTGGCCGTCGAATGGCGCTAGCTGCGCAGCATTTGTGCACCGCCGCCGTCAGTGTCAGCCAGTTTGCCGTGGCATACGGAGCTCCATCGCAGTCTTTAACACTGGTAGCATGCCGCGACAGCGTGGACGTGAACCGTATGTGCAGTTGACGGACTTTGAGCGAGGGCGTATAGTGGGCATGCGGGAGGCCGGGTGGACGTACCGCCGAATTGCTCAACACGTGGGGCGTGAGGTCTTTACAGTACATCGATGTTGTCGCCAGTGGTCGGCGGAAGGTGCACGTGCCCATCGACCTGGGACCGGACCGCAGCGACGCACGGATGCACGCCAAGACCGTAGGATCCTACGCAGTGCCGTAGGGGACCGCACCGCCACTTCCCAGCAAATTAGGGACACTGTTGCTCCTGGGGTATCGGCGAGGACCATTCGCAACCGTCTCCATGAAGCTGGGCTACGGTCCCGCACACCGTTAGGCCGTCTTCCGCTCACGCCCCAACATCGTGCAGCCCGCCTCCAGTGGTGTCGCGACAGGCGTGAATGGAGGGACGAATGGAGACGTGTCGTCTTCAGCAATGAGAGTCGCTTCTGCCTTGGTGCCAATGACGGTCGTATGCGTGTTTGGCGCCGTGCAGGTGAGCGCCACAATCAGGACTGCATACGACCGAGGCACACAGGGCCAACACCCGGCATCATGGTGTGGGGAGCGATCTCCTACACTGGCCGTACACCACTGGTGATCGTCGAGGGGACACTGAATAGTGCACGGTACATCCAAACCGTCATCGAACCCATCGTTCTACCATTCCTAGACCGGCAAGGGAACTTGCTGTTCCAACAGGACAATGCACGTCCGCATGTATCCCGTGCCACCCAACGTGCTCTAGAAGGTGTAAGTCAACTACCCTGGCCAGCAAGATCTCCGGATCTGTCCCCCATTGAGCATGTTTGGGACTGGATGAAGCGTCGTCTCACGCGGTCTGCACGTCCAGCACGAACGCTGGTCCAACTGAGGCGCCAGGTGGGAATGGCATGGCAAGCCGTTCCACAGGACTACATCCAGCATCTCTACGATCGTCTCCATGGGAGAATAGCAGCCTGCATTGCTGCGAAAGGTGGATATACACTGTACTAGTGCCGACATTGTGCATGCTCTGTTGCCTGTGTCTATGTGCCTGTGGTTCTGTCAGTGTGATCATGTGATGTATCTGACCCCAGGAATGTGTCAATAAAGTTTCCCCTTCCTGGGACAATGAATTCACGGTGTTCTTATTTCAATTTCCAGGAGTGTATTTCACTTGGTCCTACAATTTATCTTGTTTTACTGACATCTGGTGAGAATTTGGGAATTTACCTCAGAAAGTGATATTTTCAGAAAGAAAGTATTAAATTGTGAAAGAAAAGATTCCATGGTAGAAGTTGTAAAAAGAAGTGTGAAGTGGCGTAAAGAAAGGAAAAGGAGACATGGTGAAAGAATAAAGAGTACCGAAAGAAAAAAGGAACTGAAATTATAATATGATTTCTAGTTGTTCCAAACCACGGGAAATAATAATAATAATAACAAATGGTGGCAGAATTCTCTGATTTTCCTTTGTTGGGATAACCTTGGAAATACAATTCAGAATTTTGCTGCTGCGATATTGGGTCTTATCATCAACAAGCACCTGGAAACTAATTTTTATGTCAATGCCACCATTTACATATGACAACAATTTGAAGCAGTTGGGAAAATTATACGGTACAATTTTCCTACAGCAGTTGTCAATGGTTTTTAACAGTGCTATTCTGGTGGGCAAATGCATTTTGATTAATGTCTTCTACCCAATGTTTCACTCTCTGATTTAAATGTACGGTGTGCTACAGTTGAGGTGGTGAAAGCAGATCCCTGACATTTGCAGTGGGCTTGGCATGGCTGCTTCATACACCCACCTCAGCCAATCATGTGTCACAATTTTGTAAACATCCCTACAGAAATGCCACCGCGGCCGGCCCCTTGTGCTGGGATGAGTGCGATAACGTGGAGGGAGAACGGAGGACGAGGAGCTGGACAGACAGCGAGGAGGAAGGAGGAGGTAGGCACAGATTGAAGGAGGACGAGATGGACAGGGATAAGCGGGGGGCGAATGGACAAAGAGAAGGGAGAGGAGGAGATAGACAGAGAAAAGAAAGGGGAGGAGCTGGACGGAAACGAGAGAAGAGGGATAGGGGAGAAGAAGATTGACAGAGAGAGGGGAAGGAGAAGATTGACAAAGGGAGGGGGAGGAGGAATGGGGGGGGGGTGGAGGAGATGGACAGGGAGAGGGATAGTGCAGATGGACAGAGAGACTGGAATAAATGCAGACCTGGGCAATTCTGGGTATTCAGCTAGTTCTGTATATAAGAAAAGATATCATAATTTTCATATTTCATTCTGAAATCACATTTGAATATTGGTTTTTACATCTCATTAATGAAGAGAAAGTCTACCAGCACTTGCCGGAACTCGAAATTGTCAGAATTGTGGCCTAACGCGATTGTGGTTTATTGTTCCGCAATGTTGCTGCTCGCATTGGCTGGAACCCCACGACTGCCAGACGAATATGGAGTCGACGGGTTCACGAACGCCATAAGCCTCATGGAAGATCTCAGTAGCCCACGTGACTACCGCCCGAGAGGACTAACATATTGTTTACTTGGGCATTGAGAACCCTACTGTCATGTCACATACCTTAAGTCAAGTAATGTCTTTGTTTGTTCAAAACAAGTATCCACACGGACGCAACTTGATAAGTTTTCCGCGTACATGTAAATGACAAAATTTGCTTCTGGCCGGTCACTGTCTTGTGATCATCTTTCCACTGACACGGGAAGCTTTACTACGCAGCCGCACGCACTGCCTCTGGGTTTTTTCAGGAAAACTCTCCCCTTCCTTGGAGTCCGGACCCTCGATTGAAGACAATTCAACGACTAGTGCCCATGGGGATCGAAGAGGACGGGACGCCACCTAGTTGATCACTCAGCGTCAATACCCACACAGTCCGCAACGCAATTGAACCTGTAACCCACAGGAAGTTCAATTCGCTCTCGGTCAGACCTACCCACAGTCGTCTCTATGGACCCTCGGGCTCACCAGGTTCTGCGCAGCTACACCCGAATTAGACACAGGTTCTAAGCCATAATGTCAAGTACCAGATGGATGGACTCCGGTCCCACGGACAGTGCGACGACGTCTGGAGCACAGGGGACTGCCAGCGAGGTTACCATTGCTGCAGTTGCACTTGATGCGGCAGCACAGTGAAGCGCCCAATGACCACACAGGAGTCGCAACAGGTTGTCTTTTCAGACGACATCCGATTCCACATACAGCATCACGATGGAAGTAGCCGTATGTGTAGGCACCGAAGAGTGCGAACATTGCCAGATTGTATTCATCATCGTCACTGAACGCAACCCTTGGAATGATGATATGAGGTGCTATTGGTTACATGATCACCTCTGGTTCACGTAGCCGCTAATTTAGACAACAGATGTGACATTTCTGACGTGGTTGAGGTCGGTGATCGTGCTCTACCTTTGGAGTCTCAGTGATGTTATCTTTCAACAAGATAACGTAAGACGAGATGTCCGTGCTGTCCTGCCTGAGCTCGATACAGAGTGTGTATCACTATTGACTCCGTCAGTACATTTATAGACCTCTCACCCACTGAAATGGAAATGTCGTGTGGCTAGGGCCTCCCGTCGAGTAGACCGTTCGCCTGGTGCAGGTCTTTCGATTTGACGCCACTTCGGCGACCTGCGCGTCGATGGGGATGTAATGATGATGATTAGGACAACACAACACCCAGTCCCTGAGCGGAGAAAATCTCCGACCCAGCCGGGAATCGAACCCGGGCTCTTAGGATTGACAGTCTGTCACGCTGACCACTCAGCTACCGGGGCGGACTCTCTCACCCACTGAAAATATCTATTTGTGTGTTGCCGAGAGACCGTCAGCTACCAGTCGCCAGCCACTACGACCGATAAACTCTGGCATAGAGTTGAAGCAGTATGGAATGAAGTACGCTTAACTGTCATCCAAGGTGAGTTGCCGCACGGAATAGCAGCGCCGACTGAGGCGCCTTACTACGGCTCGCCCCCCCCCCCCCCCCCACCCACTCGTGGGGGTTCGAGTCCTCCCCTCGGGCATTGGTGTGTGTGTCGTTTTGGTCCCATAAGACCTTACCACAAATTTCCAAATTTCGCCATAGGTGCCACCTCAGTTTACTGAATGTAGTACAGTGTATACTGCTAAATAACGTACAAATTTAACCATATGGTCTCCCCACTATACTGTACACGTACAATACGCAAAATTTCGTTATTTGCTTCCCTTCCTGGTGTTTAGCCGTTGTGGCCTTGGCTAACATGCTTTATTTTAAATGAATTATAAAACAGTCCAGATCGCAAAGGCAAAGGTGACCGGTTTAGATCATCATATTATCATCTTCAGAACTTCAACCGTATCGTGGACAAGGAGTGTGCATCGAGCAGGAACAGTAGTTGACGATATCCAGATGAGCAGCTGACTATCGTCATTGAGCAGTTCCTGCTCCAATCACAGTCGTTGTCCGTTAATACGGTTTATGTATTGATCGAAACCTGTCATATTTTAATTAAACGTGCTTTTTCGATCCACACTGTTCTATAATTAATTTAAAATATTACATTGTGATCGCTATCTTTCTCGATCAAAGCTTTCAAAAATAATTACCGTGCTATAAAAAGACGTTTAGAAATAAATAATCATTTAGTCTCATTACCAAGACATGAAGGCAATTACCAGATCAGCAACTTTTTTCTAATACTTGCACTTTTCACTGTAGGACAGTCGGTTCTTCATGAGTTTGATAGAAATTTCTTTTACACTTTGGTTATTAGGCTGCGTCATGATAAAACACTTCAACTACTAAACCACCCACGTTTCGAACGTCTTGGCAGCTGTGCTCTTCAGGGCGGCTAGCTGCCAGATTCTGGGTATGATCTTCCCTATGTACTGTGTTATTTCCTTTGTCAGGTGACTACTGAGTACCATTTTGGGATGCCACTGGACAGTTTGAAGTAAAGATTCCCCGGAAGGTCGGCTGTAGCTGGCAGGCTATCGGCTGTGTTGCTGTGGCAGCTCATTGTTAAGCAAGAGCGATTAGGCAACTTGTACCCAGGGTAGGTTTCCCTGCAGAGAGACGTCCGTGCCACACGGCAGGTTTCATGCTACTTGTGTGTAATGAGAAGTTCGGTAAGAACGGCACTTTTAAAAACATATTATTACCGCCAACAGACCTGAAGACTACATTATATGGAATAACAAGGCTCCAATGGGAAGATGAATACCTATCAGCGATTACCAGGGAAGAGAAGTAATTATGGACAAACATAGCCAAATATTGCACACAATTAAGATAAATAGAAAGTTTATAAGATACATAATTCACATGTGATTTAGTTCTGATCACTCCCTAGCCGTCTTCACGGAATACACATTCGAGATAGTCCTTATTACGAAAGTGATGCAGTAACAGCAGGAGATACTAGTCACATTTTTTTTCAAACATGCACTGTACGTAAACTAGCAAATTTATTTCATTCAACAGTGAGTGAGATATCATCAACCATTACCAACTTATATAGTAGCTCTCCTTCGACGAAATAATATATTAACACTAAAACTAATTATGAATTTTTTACATGTGTGTAGCCTTACTCAGTATAGCACCTGAAAATTTTTAGAACACTGAGAGATCGTTGCACCTCCTTCAGGAGAAGAGCTGATTTTTTTTTAAAAAAGGAAAAAAGGGCTCTTGCAGCTGCTGGTTAGCGAACACACCCAGTCCTTTGGATTGGGATCTCAAACAGCCAAGCTGTCAGTAGCTTGTAGCTATCCTCCGTGTTCGTGCTCTTGGGGCTATCAAAATAATTAAAAGCTGTTGAGACAGGTTGTACCAAAATACTGGTAAAAGGAAGTATTCGGGCAGCGAGATCGAATGCACACAATTATGGAGATACACTGAAGAGCCGAAGAAACTGGTACACCTGCCTAATACCGTGTAGGGCCCCCGAGAGCACGCAGAAGTGCCGCAACACGACGTGTCATGGTCTCGACTAATGTCTCAAGTAGTGCTGGAGGGAACTGACACCACGAATCATGTACGGCTGTCAATAATCCGTAAGATTACAACGGGATGGAGATCTCTTCTGAACAGCACGGTGCAAGGCATCCCAGATATGCTCAATAATGGTCATGTCTGGAGAGTTTGCTGCCAGCGGAAGTGTTCAAAGTCAGAAGAGTGTCCCTGAAGCCACTCTGTAATAATTCTGGACATGTGGAGTGGCGCGTTGTCCCACTGCGATTTCCCAAGTCCGTCGGAATGTGCAATGGACGTGAATGGATGCAGGTGATTAGATAGGATGCATACGTACGTGCCACCTGTCAGAGTCGCTTCTAGACGCATGAGGGGTTCCATATCACTCCAACTACACACGCCCCACACCATTACAGACCCTCCACCAGCTTGAACAGCCCCAACCGACATGCTGGGTCCATGGATTCATGAGGTTGTCTCAATACCCGTATACGTCCATCCTCTCGATATAATTTGAAACAAGACTCGTCTGACCATGCAACACGTTTCCAGTCATTAAAAGTCCAATGTCGGTGTTGTGTCGTGCAGTCATCAAGTGTCGTGCAGTCATCAAGGGTACACGAGTGGGTCTTCGGCTCCGAAAGATCATAGCGATCATGTTTCATTGAATGGTTCGCACGCTAACACTTGTTAATGGTCCAGCACTGAAATTTACAGCAGTTTGCGGAAATGTTGCACTTCTGTCACTTGAACGATTCTCTTCAGTTGTCGTCGGTCCCATTCTTTCAGGGTCTTTTTCTGGCCGCAGCTTTGTCGGAGATTTGATGTTACACCGGATTTCTGATATTCACGGTTGTTGTTTTGTTGTGGTCTTCAGTCCTGAGACTGGTTTGATGCAGCTCTCCACGCTACTCTATCCTGTGCAAGCTTCTTCATCTCCCAGTACCTACTGCAACCTACATCCTTCTGAATCTGCTTAGTGTATTCATCTCTTGTGGTCTCCCTCTACGATTTTTACCCTCCACGCTGCCCTCCAATGCTAAATTTGTGATCCCTTGATGCCTCAAAACATGTCCTACCAACCGATCCCTTCTTCTAGTCAAGTTGTGCCACAAACTTCTCTTCTCCCCAATCCTATTCAATACCTCCTCATTAGTTACGTGATCTACGCACCTTATCTTCAGCATTCTTCTGTAGCACCACATTTCGAAAGCTTCTATTCTCTTCTTGTCCAAACTGGTTATCGTCCATGTTTCACTTCCATACATGGCTACACTCCATACAAATACTTTCAGAAACGACTTCCTGACACTTAAATCTATACTCGATGTTAACAAATTTCTCTTCTTCAGAAACGATTTCCTTGCCATTGCCAGTCTACATTTTATATCCTCTCTACTTCGACCATCATCAGTTATTTTACTCCCTAAATAGCAAAACTCCTTTACTACTTTAAGTGTCTCATTTCCTAATCTAATCCCCTCAGCATCACCCGATTTAATTTGACTACATTCCATTATCCTCGTTTTGCTTTTGTTGATGTTCATCTTATATCCTCCTTTCAAGACACTGTCCATTCCGTTCAACTGCTCTTCCAAGTCCTTTGCTGTCTCTGGCAGAATTACAATGTCATCGGCAAACCTCAAAGTTTTTACTTCTTCTCCATGAATTTTAATACCTACTCCGAATTTTTCTTTTGTTTCCTTTACTGCTTGCTCAATATACAGATTGAATAACATCGGGGAGAGGCTACAACCCTGTCTCACTCCTTTCCCAACCACTGCTTCCCTTTCATGCCCCTCGACTCTTATAACTGCCATCTGGTTTCTGTAAAAATTGTAAATAGCCTTTCGCTCCCTGTATTTTACCCCTGCCACCTTCAGAATTTGAAAGAGAGTATTCCAGTTAACGTTGTCAAAAGCTTTCTCTAAGTCTACAAATGCTAGAAACGTAGGTTTGCCTTTTCTTAATCTTTCTTCTAAGATAAGTCGTAAGGTTAGTATTGCCTCATGTGTTCCAACCTTTCTACGGAATCCAAACTGATCCTGCCCGAGGTCCGCTTCTACCGCTTCACGGTACACTCGTGAAATGGTCGTACGGGAAAATCCCCACTGCGTGCTACTCGGAGATGCTGTGTCCCATCGCGCGTGAGCCATTGTAGCAGCAGTAACCAATCTAACAACTGCGCCAGACACTTGTCTTACAAAGGCGTTGCCGACCGCAGCGCCGTATACTGCGTGTTTACGTATCTCTGTGTTTGAATACGCGTGCCTATATTAGTCTCTCTGGCGCTTCATTGTATACAGGGTGAAAAGTATTTAAACCGACAAACTCTGGGAGGTTGTAGGGGACATCGAAACAAATATTTTTCCCTAATGTCATTTTTTCCTATGAGGAGTATTTAAACCAGTAGAGGAAGATTTCTCTGGTGGCAAATTAATTAAACCAAAAACACTTTTCCATTTTTTATGACCAAGAGATAACGTATTAACACAACCGAATTTCAGTTACAGTAGATTTTCAAAAATGCCTCCATTGACACGTAAACAAACGTTACACCGTCGGATCATGTTCGGTCTAACACGGGCAAAAACTCCAGGAGTATCCTGAATTGTTCCTTTGCTGCTGCTATCCGGGCAACCAGGTCCTCTCCTGATGCAACAGGAGTTGCGTAAACAAGGTTGCGCATCTCTCCCCATAGAAAAAAGTCCAGAGGAGACTTATCCTGGGATCGAGCAGGCCATGGTACAGGACCACCTCTGCCAATCCACGTTTTTGGGAACCGCCTGTCCATGAATTGACGCACACGACGACTGAAATGTGCCGGCGCCCCGTCATGTTGGAACAACATGCGTTGTCTTGTAGGGAGCGGGACGTCTTCCAGTAATTCTGGCAGTGCTCTGGCGAGAAAATTGTAATAGTGCCTGCCATTTAATGGCCTAGGTAGCAGATACGGCCCAATTAAACAGTTCCCAACAACAACGACCCACACATTAATGAAGAACCGCACTTGATGAGCGCTAGTAACTGTGGCATGTGAGTTATCCTCACTCCAAACATGCGAATTGTGCATGTTGAAGACTCCATCGCACCCGAACGTTGCTTCATCGGTAAACAACACAGAGGATTGAAATGTAGGATGCATTTCACACTGTTCCAGGTACCACTGCGAAAACTGTGCTCTGGGTGGATAATCAACTGGTTCCAGGTTGTGGACACGCTGTAAGTGAAATGGACGTAACAATTGCTCTCCAAGGACTGTTCTTACATTCGTCTGATTCGTCCCCATGTTACGTGCAATTGCACAAGTGCTGATTGAAGGATCCCGCTCCACATGTTGCAAGACAGCTTCCTCAAATTACAGCGTTCTTACCGTGCGACGGCTTCCCTGTCTAGGTAATCTGCTAAATGACCCGGTCTCATGCAGACGTTGGTACACAGCAGCAAAGGTCGTATGATGCGGGACACGGCGATTAGGATATTGTTGTTGATAAACCCGCTGTGCAGCTCGTCCGTTGTGGTGCGCTACGTAGTACGCAACAACCATATCAGTGTACTCACTCCAGGTATAAACAGAGACAATGCACTACTACACTGGTGAACAGCAGATGCCTACAACTGAAGAGCGTAATACGGCCTCCACCGGTTTAAATAACCTTCATAGGAAAAAATGACACTAGGGAAAAATATTTGTTTTGATGTCCCCTACAACCTCCCAGAGTTTGTCGGTTTAAATACTTTTCACCCTGTATAAGGCGAATTTGTGAGCAAGTACTATGCCCTGATGAATCCAGGCCAATATCGTTGTGTACAAAGGGCTAGTTCCTTTTTATCAATTTTGCAAACAGTTGTCCGTGTTGAAGTTCCAATAACAGACTTCATCGTTCCTCCTGTAAGAGAAATTGCGTTCTAGTAAGGGTTGGCACAAGTAGGAAGAATAGAACTGATTAGACTGTTTACATTTATTAGTGAATCATGACATTAAAAAGATACTCAGGTTGGCTGTGAAAGTATAGATGACAAGGTCGGTTGAGAGGAAGCATCACCTCGCTACGGGGAAAGAAACGGGCCTCCCATCGTAAGGAACTACCTTCGCATTTTTTAAGCCGCAAATAGAAACGATGAGGAAACTTAATCAGGCTGGCCGAAAGGAAATTTGAATTCCGGCCCTCCCGAAGGCAAATCCAGTGCCTTACCACCGTTCGGCCAAAATAATACAATAGCGAGAACAGCAGTTCCACTGTAATCCCGAAGCAAAGCACTCAGTATTCAGCCCTTAATTATAAGGGCACTATGGTACGCATACCGTAGTTCGTTTCATGAAGATTTCAATAATTTCATCTGTGTTTTCGATTGTTTTGGTCGGTTTTAGGAGAATTTTCGCCCACAATTACGCTACTACTGAACTGCGTGCCTGTGCGCTTCTTTTTCGCAGAACCGTAGCTCTGCTGCAGCGGACATGGAAATGGGCGGCCGAACTATGCTAAATGTTACCGCATGTATGTGAACGATGATACACACTGCAGAACGGATAGGCAGATGGCCATTCAGTTATACCGAACATACGTCTCGTCGAAGTGGAAGGGAAAATCAGAATGCATAATTTATTCTCTGCGAGCGGTCTACCGCACTCATGCAAACAGAATGACGCCTTTGAAAGTAATGGATCGAGGTGTAAAAGTATTATGTAACCGTTTGATGTACTTCACCACTTCCGATTAGTATGCTGTTTTCAAAGCACTGTCACGCTTTACATTTAAATCATCTAGCACGGAAGAATTAACCGTTTCCGCCGCTACGTTTTTCTATCACGAAAAAATTTAATTTGTGTGTCCTTTAATCAAATCATTCGTGTAAACGTCGTCACTGAAAAAAACTTATGTATCAATAATAGATGCAAAAAACATTATTATTATTATTATTATTATTAATCGTATGGCAGTGTACACATCACTTCAGAACTTATGTATCAATAACAGTTGCAAAAAAACATTACTATTATTATTATTCGTATGGCAGTGTACACACCACTTCAGAAATAAAAAAAATATATGTACATGTTTTACAAATTTAGCGACGTGTTATTTACATAGTTGATCACTTCTGCTGTATTGTCCAAGAAGTGCAAGAGGTTTCAAGGGTAGGAATTTCGAGGACAGTGTTACATTACATTACATTAATACTTGTTCCATAAATCACGAATACGACATTTCGTAACGGATCATGAATACGACTTTTCGTAATGATGTGGAACGTATCAGTTTGACATAGCTTTTCATTGCAGAATTTTTTTTTACTACTTCATATCTAAAAATGTATCTATCGAGTACAAGGAGTTGTCATTCAGAAATTCTTTTAATTTCTTTTTAAATGTTCGTATGATACATGTCAGACTTTAAATGCTATTTGGCAAATGATCAAAGATTTCTGTGGCAGCATAATTCACCCCTTTCTAGTGCCAAAGTGAGATTTAACCCAGAATAGTGAAGATCATCCTTCCTTCTAGTGTTGGAGCAATACACTTCGCTATTAATTATGTATTGGAATGGGTTAATAATAAATTTCATAAGTGAATGTACACTATGTGATCAATAGTATTCGGACCCCTGGCTGAAAATGACTTACGAGTTCGTGGCGCCCTCCATCGGTAATGCTGGAATTCAATATGGTGTGGGCCCAACCTTAGCCTTGATGGCAGCTTCCGCCTCTCGGAGGCATACGTTCAATCAGGTGCTGGACCTTGAGGAATGGCAACCTATTCTTCACGGACTGCTGCACTGAAGAGAGGTATCGATGTCGGTCGGTGAGGCATGGCACGAAGTTGACATTCCAAAACATATCAAAAGTGTTCAATAGGATTCAGGTCAGTTCTCCGTGCAGGCCAGTCCATTACAGGGATGTTATCGTCGTGTAACCACTCCTCCACAACCTGTGCATGATGAACAGCTGCTCGATCGTGTTGAAAGACGCAGTCGCCATCCCCGAATTGCTCTTCAACAGTGGGAAGCGAGAAGGTGCTTAAAACATCAATGCCGGCCTGTGCTGTGACAAAGCCACGCAAAACAACAAGGGGTGCAAGCCCCCTCCATGAAAAACACGACCACACCATAACACCACCGCCTCCGAATTTTACTGTTGGCACTTCACACACTGGCAGATGACGTTCACCGGACATTCACCACACCCACACCCTGCCATCGGAACGCCACATCGTGCACCGTGATTCGTCACTCCACACAATGCTTTTCCACTGTTCAATCGTCCAATGTTTACGCTCCTTACACCAGGCGATGCGTCGTTTGGCATTTACCGGTGTCATGTGTGGCTTGTGAGCAGTCGCTCAACCATGAAATTCAAGTTTTCTCACCTCCCACCTAACTGTCATAGTACTTGCAGTGGATCCTGATGCAATTTGGAATTCCTGTGTGATGGTCTGGATAGATGTCTGCCTGTTACACGTTATGATCCTCCTCAACTGTCGGCCGTCTCTGCCAGCCAACAGACGAAATCGGCCTGTACGCTTTTGTGCTCTACGTGTCCCTTCACGTTTCCACTTCACTATCACATCGGAAACAGTTGACCAAGGGATATTTAGGAGTGTGGAAATCTCGCGCGCAGACATATGACACGAGTGACATCCAATCAGCTGACCACGTTCGAAGCCCGTGAGTTCCGCGAATGGTCCTATTCTGGTCTCTCAGGATGTCTAATGACTACTGAGGTCACTGATATGGAGTAGCTGGCAGTAGGTGGCAGCACAATGCACCTAATATGAAAAACGTATGTTTTTGGGGGTGTCCGGATACTTTTGATCACATAGTGTATGTATTGCAAAGGTACTGTGAGTATACCGAATCCCTTAAATAAATGTCTACAAGGTGATCTTGGATGAGCTCCAGCTATTACTCTGATTACACGCTTTTGTGCAATGAATAATTTTTCTCTTAATGATCAGTTATCCAAAAATATGATGCCTAAAAAAGCAGTGAATGGAAGAAGGCATAGTAGGCTAATTTACTGATATGCTTATCACCAAAATTTGCAATAACTCTAATAGCATAAGTATCTGAGCCAAACCGTTTCTGCATATCGTCAATGTGTTTCTTCCAGTTCAATTTGTCGTTATTGCACACCCCCATATGTTTTGAATATTCTGCTTTAGAAATAGACTTCTGTTCGAAGTGTATATTTATCAATTCTCTTATGCCATTTACTGTGCAGAATTGTATATACCATGTTTTCTCAAATTTTAGTGAGAGTCCATTTGCAGAGAACCACTAAACAATTTCCTGAAGGACATTATTTACAATTTCCTCAGCTAATCTTGTTTGTTGGGCCTGATTACTATACTTGTATGATCAGCAAAAAGAACTAGCTTTGCATAAAAAAATGGTCAAATGTGTTTGAAATGTTATGGGACTTAACTGCTAAGGTCATCAGTCCCTATGCTTACATACTGCTTAACCTAAATTATCCGGAGGACAAACACACACCCATGCCGGAAGGAGGACTCGAACCTCCGCCGCTAGCTTTGCATCTTCATGAATATAGAGTGGCAAGTCATTAATATAAAGGGTGTATCATAGTTAATGGCGTAAACGCATACAGTTGAAAGTACCTACACGATACTAGATGGAAAAAAAAGTCTCAGTAAACTTGGGGTCGAAATGAAGAGCTACGAGCAGTTTTTCATCTCCGATACTGTGAAACAAATCTCTTCTACTGCAAGCTCTTTGCGTTCCATATTTTGGGAAGTGGCAGAATGAACCAAAAGAAGAAAACATGTCCAGTAAACATGTGCTCTAAAATGCATACCGTAAAAGTTACGAGCATTTGTTCATTATAGGAATTATGTTTCAAAGTAGCGAAGATGAAAAAGTGCTCATAGCTCTTAACGTATGCATTTTAGAGCACATGTTTACTGGACATTTTTTTAAATTTTGGTCCATACTGCCACTTCCCAAAATATGGAAAGCAAAGAGCTTGCAGTACAAGAGATTTATTTCACTGTATCGAAGATGAAAAATTGCTCTTAGCTCTTAAGGTATGCATTTTCGACCCTATGTTTACTAAGACTTTTTTGCTTTTAGTGTCGCGGTTATTTCGGATCCTGTTAAGTGTACTCCGCGAACGGCTTTGCCCCAATAATCACACCGGTTCCCATCAATCGTGTCGAGCTTGTCTATCACTGATCGTCCATGTCTGACGAGCGCTGTTGGCAAGAGTGGTGCACTCAGCCTTTATGAGACCAATTGAGGAGCTACTTGACTGAAAAGTAGCGGCTCCGGTCACGAAACCTGACAACGCCTGGAAGAGCGGTATGCTGACCCCATGTCCCTCTATATCCGCGCCAGTTAACGCCTACGGGATGAGGATGACACGGCGGTCGGTCGGTCCCGTTGGGCTTTCAAGGCCTGTTCGGGCGGAGTTTGTTTGTTAAATGTACTCCATTTGTTTGTTAAATGTACTCCATGACTTTCGGGTCGGGTAAAGTTCATATGTTTTGTTACTGAATTGGAGAAAACTGTGGAACTGTGGCGGAGTGTTATTACACCACACTTTCGTCCAAGCTACGTGGAGGTTGAATCTATGGTCCATCACCTTGCTTGCTGTTCTGAGGGGGCGATGTCTGGAGCAGCACCTGTTCATTCGGATAGCGGTTATATCTTCATAAATTGGCAGCTGTTGGTTGCGGCAGATTTTCTTATATTCTCTCATAAGGATTTCTTTCTTCTCAAATTAGATGGTGGAATGTGGCCCAAAGCAGATAGCTAGAATACTGGAATGGGCTTAATTGTACCATGAACGATGCGCTTTGTTTGATTTATTTGCGCATCTACTAGCTTCGTGTGGCTACTCTTGTCGTTTCACACAACTTTGACACAGTGGGTACATGTGGCGGAAGAATGTGATACTCTGTGTCTAGGTACAGAGAAAGCTTATACACTGTAAGGTATTCTCTTTGTGGCTACCAATACTTTCACAGCCTGGGAAATCCTAATGTATTCATCAAATTATGAATTCAAAAATATTAAAAAATTCTCCATACCGCCGCGTCTAGGGCCCCCACTCCTTCCTCAAGCTGTTGTATTGGCGGGCGACCTTGGCCCCGAAATTATTTTTCTCCTCTGAATACAAATTTGGCTGTCCTGAAAACAATTGCAGAAGACTTCAAACTTCTTCATTAGTTGTAATTTCTGGATCAGTAAAAGTAACAGCAAGGCAATATGTTTTTCATAGGAAGGTATCACGGTAGCCTTCATTTCCTACGTGTGTGACCTCTTTTTCATTTTTACCATCTCCTTACCGGGCTGTGATTCCCGGCATTCCTCTTGCGCTCCTTCACTTCGTGTATGTGCAGTGTCTCAATTATCATATTGCACGCCAGTTTCTGAGCAGTGCCTCACCGATATGTGATACTGTGAAAGCACACGGTCTCTGAGCTCCAGAGGGATTTCTTGGACTTCCATATCTCTTATTGCGAAAAAGTCAAAAATTTTATTGAAATGGGCTACTGATAATGTAAACATCATCAGCATACCTTAAGAATATCTTACAAATAATTAATTTTAGAAATTAAATCAGATAAAATTTTAAATATAACTCATCTGTACAGCCGCGCGTTCTAGGGCGCCTTGTCACGGTCCGCGCAGCGCCCCCCATCGGAGGTTCGAGTCCTCCCTCGGGCATGGGTGTGTGTGTGTTGTCCTTATTGTATGTTAATCTGACTTAGATTAAGTAGTGCGTAAGCTTAGAGACCGATGACCTCAGCAGTTTGGTCCCATAAAACCTTACGACAAATTTTCATCTGTACACTAATATTGCCTGAACATGAATATGCTTGCCTTACTTTCATCATTTGAAAAAAATTGTGCTCTCTGTGTAACGAAAATATGTTCCTACAGTCATACGCATATAGTATTCTTGCTTTTACAATACAGTTGGCTTATCTTAATTGACTCCAAAATGCAAGCAAATATGTGAAGCACAATGCAGACACTTTTCACACGCAGCACTGCACGATAAGTACTTCACTTGAGCATTTCCAAGTTCAGGGAGACAAAAGCGTTCCACTTGGTAGACGGCAAAACTAAATTGTTGCCATTCACCGCCAGCGGTTCCAAACAAGAACATGAAATGTGTGAGAGACTTACGAAGCTGAAAAAGCTTTGCGGCGGGAAGGAAAGAGCGTCTTCTCAGCTCTCTGGCCTTCTTGATGAGGTGCCGCTACCATACATCAGTCTCACGGGGAAGGGAATCAACGACGCAGCAAAATCATTTCCGAGAAAGGGACTCAATTTCGCACCAACGCCGACTGCTGTATCTCTTCCAGATTTCATGGGTGGTGTAGAACAAGTAATTTCCACGCTCCTCAACGTCGATGCGGAAGAGAGAAGCTGGGAAACGAGCCACGTCCCCTCTAGATCTGTTCCGCTGAAGGCAAACATCCTGAAAGCGAAAAGACCTGCTGTTGAGAACTATGATCCTCAAATAGTAGTTTAACCTGCGTACTTAGGAAACGCACTGTACTACTTCCGCTATTAGAGTACAGTTGCAAAATGTTAAAACTAACTCAAGGATCCAGCATACAGGAAATTACAAGGAGACCCGACTGACATAGTAAAATAGTACGACAATAGACCTTCTATGCCAGTCCTTGCTGAAGGAAAGCATTAAAAAGTGTTTACTTGCTGACGCAGCGTCGAGACTTAACGGCTCAACCAAAAATTCACAAACAAGAACTTTCTCTACGGCCTATTGTAAACAACATGTATGCACCTATGTACCATCCGACCAAACATCGGCATTATCAAGCCCCTAGATTGTTAATTTGCAGAACCACGTTAGGAACTCTATACGTTTCATTCAACGGCTCTGAGTACACTAGTGTCCAAAATTAAAGCAACAAACTACTTCTTCCCTGTTCTATGTCTAAATCACGATATATTCAAACAAAACTGTCAACATATGTCGTTATCATCGTGTTCTGCACGGAAGATGGCACTCCGATCAACGGACAACCACGCCAGTAATGACATCAGGGCACCTATCAAGCGGGGTAATGTTTGCAGGGTAGTCCCACATCCACAATCGCTTAATGTGAACCGTTCTGTTGTTTCTCGGATGAGACGACAGGCCATAGAGA
Organism: Schistocerca americana; assembly: GCF_021461395.2. Classification (NCBI taxonomy): domain Eukaryota; kingdom Metazoa; phylum Arthropoda; class Insecta; order Orthoptera; family Acrididae; genus Schistocerca; species Schistocerca americana. The sequence continues at coordinate 628,476,530 of NC_060123.1, read as the reverse complement.
CTTTATTTATTTATTTATCGTATCCAAGACATCACCATTTTACAAAAAAATTGTATTACAATGCAAGAGAAGCAGTTATAATACAATAATACATGGTTATTAATTAACTACAGTAATATAGAAAAGTATTTAACATATAATGATAAGCGCTAAGGATGCGAAACAGAGCGATTTTCATATCCCACGTGAAGCCCAATACACTGCAGCTTGAATAGCCTTGTCATTTGCTTCAAATAGGTCTTGAGTCGAACACGGGTTGTTTAGTTTCCTGCAGACCAGTAGGTGCTGTGGGTCTTGCTGTTCTCCACACTCGCAGGGCTCGTCTGCACTGATGTAGCCCCATTTTTCCAAGTTTGCTCTGCATCTTGATACGCCTGTTCGTAGTCTATTCAGGGCTTTCCAGGTCGTATATGGGAGTTCAGAGCCAGCTGTGGGTTCTACCCTGGGGCTATTCCCTGGTCTTCCTGGGTCCACATTGTACCACAGCTCTTCTCGTCGTGCTCTAGGCGATAAAAGAGTTGCCTCAATTGTTCGTAGGAAACTCTTCCTTGATTTAAGTCGGCGAGGTTGAAGATTGTATCTAGAGAGACTGAAACTGTATGACGGAGACCAGGACAGAGCTTACCACGTGTGACATCAGAAAGATGATGATGATGTCCCAGACTCGTAGGAGCTTAGGGGACGATGCGGGAAACCCGCACAGCCATACTAGGCAAGGTCCTAGCGGAGGTGGTTTGCCATTGCCTTCCTCCGACCGTAATGAAGATGAATGATGACGATGAAGACGACATATCAACACCCAGTCATCTCGAGGCAGGGAAAATCCCTGACCCGCAGGTAATCGAACCCGGGACCCCGTGCGCTAGAAGCGAGAAGTCTACCGGAAGACCACGAGCTGCGGACGACATCAGAAAGAGTGAACCGTTATTTGGCCATAAGTGCACGACGGTACCGCCTTAGTACTGCCTTAGCGCTGTTATTTCTTGGACGATGCGACAGTTTATAGAGACCGAAACTGTATCGCGGAGACCAGAACAGGGCCGACCACGTGTGACATCGGAAAGAGTGGACCGTTATTTGGCCGTAAGGGCACGACGGTACCGCCTTAGTATCGCACTGCAACTGGCATCTGATCGCGCAGCATCCCCTGGACGTGTTGATCGAGACAAACGATGTACAGAAGGCTTCACCAGAGTGGCCTTTACTGTTGGAGATCTGCTGTCTGTTTGAGATCTTGGGACCTCATCTGCGGTTGTTGCGAGGTGCTGCGGACCCAGACGATAATACTCGGCCTCATAGAGCACGGGTGGTTGATGTTGTTGTTGTTTTTCTGGAAACGGAAGATATTAGAGGCATGGCGGGGCTTACTCGCTCTCCCCATTTCAATCACATAGAGCATGTCTGGGATACACTAGGGAGACGAGTTGCGTCACGTCAGCATCCAAGATTTATCAGCTCTGCAGTAACAGTAGGCGGTATTGCCTCACCACGAGATTGATGACATCGTTCACATGATGTCCCGTCGTTGTCAGGCCTGTATTGGTGGCAGAGGTGGTCACAACCCATACTGGGCACATTAACCAGTTGTCAGAATGTGTGTGCAAGTCCGTTAAGTTTGGAAAAACGGAGATCATTTTTGTCTATCGTTATTCATGTTGCAGTTGATCATTCTGTATTCTTTACGTTGTTTCTACTTAACTGTCACCTGTTTATTATGTTTTGTGGCGAAATAAACGAAATCTGGCAAAATTTTCGTTTGTTGCTTTAATTTTGGACACCATTGTGTGTCGCCTTCATAACCAGGATCTTAGGTGAGATCTGATGTGGCCTCCCTTGCCGGCCGGAGTTTCCAACCTATTTCTCATATACAGACAGCAGTTGACCGGCGTTGCCTGGTGAAACGTTGTTGTGATGTCTCGTGTAAGGAGGTCTTTGATAAAGGTCGGATTGTAGCCTATCGCGATTGCGGTTTATCGTATCGTGACATTGCTGCTCGACTTGGTCGAGATAAAAAAAAATGGTTCAAATGGCTCTGAGCACTATGGGACTCAACATCTATGCTCATCAGTCCCCTAGAACTTAGAACTACTTAAACCTAACTAACCTAAGGACATCACACAACACCCAGTCATCACGAGGCAGAGAAAATCCCTGTCCCCGCCGGGAGACCACGAGCTGCGGACAGTCGAGATCCAATGACTGTTAGCAGAATATGGAATCGGTGGGTTCAGGAGGGTAATACGGAACGCCATGCTGGATCCCAACGGCCTCGTATCACTAGCAGTCGAGATGACAGGCATCTTATCCGTATGGCTGTAACGGATCGTGCAGCCACGTCTCGATCCCTGAGACAACAGATGGGGACGTTTGCAAGACAACAACCATCTGAACGAACAGTCCGACGACGTTTGCAGCAGCATGGACTATCAGCTCGGAGACCATGGCTGCGGTTACCCTTGACGCTGCATCACGGACAGGAGCGCCTGCGATGGTGTACTCAACGATGAACCTGGGTGCACGAATGGCGAAACGTCATTTTTTCCGATAAACCCAGGTTCTGTTTACAGAATCATGATGGTCGCATCCGTGTTTGGCGACATCGCGGTGAACGCACATTGGAAGCGTGTATTCGTCATCGCCATACTGGCGTATCACCCGGCGTGATGGTATGGGATGCCATTGGTTACACGTTTCGGTCACCTCTTGTTCGCATAGACAGCACTTTGAACAGTGGACGTTACATTTCAGATGTGTTACGACCCGTGGCTCTACCCTTCATTCGATCCCTGCGAAACTCTACATTTCAGCAGGATAATGCACGACCGCATGTTGCAGGTCCTGTACCGGCCTTTCTGGATACAGAAAATCTTCGACTGCTGCCCTGGCCAGCACATTCTCCAGATCTCTCACCAACTGAAAAAGTCTGGTCAGTGGTGGCCGAGCAACTGGCTGGTCACAATACGCCAGTCACTACTCTTGATGAACTGTGGTATCGTGTTGAAGTTGCATGGGCAGCTGTACCTGTACACGCCATCCAAGCTGCGTTTCACTCAATGCCCAGGCGTATCAAGGCCGTTATTACGGCCAGAGGTGGTTGTTCTGGGTACTGATTTCTCAGGATCGATGCACCCAAATTGCGTGAAAATGTAATCACATGTCAGTTCTAGTACAATATATTTGTACAATGAATACCCATTTATCATCTGCATTTCTTCTTGGTGTAGCAGTTTTAATGGCCAGTAGTGGATATGTTATCTTACATCTATTTATCTGAACAAAGGTGCCATTCGTTGCACCAACAGGAAATTTTGTCGAAGTATTTCTGCAATTCCTTACTTTCGTCTAACAATGAGTTTACTATACAAACAGCGTCGTCAGCCAATTATCTTATATTTTTACTGATCGTGTACGATAAATAGTTTGAATGTTGGTTCAGGAATCCATGTCTAGCAGAAGTGTGCGGCGAAAAATACACAGTATAGGCTTCACCATCCGACAAACGACTCATGACCCTTTGCTGACAGCTCAACAAAATATTCAATGATTGGCACTGGATCATAGAACAGTGGCGGTGTGTAACATGGTCGTTTGATTCCCAGTATCGAGCTGTCGGGCGCGTGACTGTGCGGCGTATGCCCTGTGAAGATATGTATCCTGCCTGCCAGCAAGGATGTGTTCACAAGATATCAATTAGTCCCGGATTGTTTGATTACAGGGACCGGTGGTAGATGCATGTTACGTTGAGAGTTTTTCAGAGTATCTGCGCCTCTTTCTGGCAGTAGAGTACCCTGATGAAGACACTGTGTTTCAACAAGTAAATACGACATATCACCGCACCTTGCTTGCAAGTAGGTGGCATGATTAGTACTCCATTGATTTCACGACCATGCCCTGATCACCAGATCTTAACACAAACGAGCATTTATAGGTTGCTGTCGATACTCGTGCACGCTCGATGAACGAGCACCAACTGCACAAGAAGCGTGGATCGATGTCTTTCCACAACGGTTCCAACCCCTCGCAGAGTTCAGACCTCGACATGTTACTACAGTTATGAGGGCTTGCGGAGTAGCGACTCATTAGTAACATCGTATCCACTTCTTATACACGACTTTAGGGCACTCAACGAATCTCTCCGTGAAAAAAGTTCCGAGGAGACGATGTTCAGAAATTTATTTTGGTTTTTTTAGAAAGACATCTTAAACCTTTATGATCAACTCTCGTGTGGAATAAATCTATGGATATATAATTGTTGATAGCATGATAGCCATTTTCTCTGTAAGGAACAGAAGTACTGATGTAAGGTAATGTTCCATAGTATGTTGTGGTCTTCAGTATTACTCTAGTCCAGTGGTCCAACCTTTTCTGCCCAGAGCCTCCCATTGCAGCCCCAGACTATCTCGTGCCTACCCACCAAAGTTTATTTGTTTTATTTATTTATTATTTTTCTTCTTTCGAAAATTTTTATTTGATAATAGTCTGCCATCCACGCTTTAATAAAAGTTGGTTATCAAATATAGAGTAATACAAAGCTATAGTGTTTCAGAGGATCTGGAAGCCGAATTAGAAACGTCACTATGTCGTACTTAAAATGTCTAATGGTATTATTTTCACTTGAACAACACTTTTTACATCTAATATGTTTTATGAAAGTTACAAGAAAAAAGCACAACATGAATGAGACGGTTGAAATTGATTTTCTTTAATCAGCTCCTGACTATTTTCAAACAAATTAAAGCGCGTCTAAGGTCATTCTCGACGTTCGGATGAAAGCGGCGTTTGTTTTCCTAATGTCTAGTCTCGAGAATCCGGTCTCACATAGGTGAGTAGATGAGAACTGTACGAGAACTTTGAAGGCTTCCTTTGCCATTCAGTCTTGGATAAACAGGTAGGAAAATGACCCAAGATTCTTCCAGCCCCATTTATTGAAACTTTTCTTTAACACTCGAATCACTTTTCGGTTCAATTGTATCCTCTTGTGTTTTTTGTCGGGAAGTTCATGCATATCAGTTTTGAAGGGTGACTTGCTGATTTCGACTGCCGGTCTTCAGAAGACAAATGAGGGAAATAAAGTTTTTTTAAAAATTTGTTTTGGCTTTGAGTTACAAGGACCATACATCCAACAACGGTTATAAAGCGCCAAAGACATAATCGCAAAAGCAGCAGAATAGTACAAAATTACGAAGTTAGCATATAAACACACTCTTAAAGTAAAATAAAAGCTTAGTTATAAAAACACCAGACAGCCGACGACGGCGATGACAATGACATTGGAGCAGAATTACTAACACCAGTATACTATAATATTATGACACACACACATATGCTCTTATAGAAAATATAAAGCATTAAAGGGCAAACACCGTACATCATACAATAAGGTCAACAATAGCTGAAGAACAGAACTGCAGATAACATCATACAACAATTTGAGAATTGTAGCATACAGACAGACGTACCTAAAATAAAAGAAAAATCCAAAATAACAAACACAATTCCACCAACGGTACGTCAGGAGCGCCATTAGAATAGTGAGATACAGTGCACAAGAGGATAATAATGAAAATGTAATGCACAAATAGAGGTTCATAAGCAAGTTAAAACACAAAATTAGGCACCCGATTACGAACCGGGCTGATGCCATTTGAAAATGAAGTCCACGGCAACTCATAAATTAAATTTGGATCCCGGTGGCTTTCAAATAGTCTGTGAGCAAGTTATATTTATCAAAAGGTGGAGTAAAACAGAAACACTGGTACGGTCGGTGTAGCCTTTCTTATAAAAATATGATTGCGCATTCGTGTACTTGGAACAGGCCAATATGATGTGGTTAAGATCCGTTGCTACCGTTGTGTCCTGATCGTAGTGTCCAGACGTGATAATCTTCAACCGATACAGGTGCGCAGGGTAGGACCCGCCGCCCAGCCTCAAGGGAATGAATGATAAAAGTCACACGACGTCTACGAAGCTGCACCGAGACGAACCATGGTCGAGAAGAGATGTTCGGTTGGGTGGCCGCCCGTAGAGTGCTGAGAGACATGTCATTCACAGTTCCAAGTGTGACAAGCAGCCTTCCGTACCGTCGATGTGAGATCCGTGTAATGGATCGGCGTTGGGCGTAATTGGCCTTCTGTAATACTTCCCTTGGGAAGGAGTTCAACAGTTTCATTATGAAGAATGCCATGATGTCTTTTAATACAGAGTAATTGAACTGCAAGCCCAAGGTCTGCGCGTCTCTTATAGTCTCCAAGACGTCCACAACGTACCTGTTGGTCTCTTTGTCAAACGCGGGATGTTGTAATTTCTGCAGCACACTTTGAGATTCTGTAAGTATCGGGACGAACTTGAATGTCCGGGTACCATAATGAATAGCTTCCCTGAGGACCAGTACCTCGGCCGTGTAGGTAGAAGATTCAATTGGAAGCGCAATGATTTGGTAGGCGCGACTAGAAGGGCAAAAAAAAAAGGCGTATCCCATACCCGCTTCAGATTTAGAACCGTCCGATCAGATAGGAGCTTACTGCGGCTATTGTATGCCGAGAAAATGCTCCAGATCGCAAGTGATGTTGGTCTCCATTTGTAAATCGCACGGCAGATATGTCACTGTGGCTGGAATGAAGAATAGACTAAGCGGAAAACGAAAAGAGGGGAGTTTTGTGTCCTGTAGAACGAAAGAGTTGGCGCCATTTCTCGTAGCTGCGAACGAGTAAAGAGTTCTGGTCAGTAGAGGTGCCTGCGTGAGTCTGCAGAATCGAACCATCGCCTTAAGAGAGGCACAACAGGATATGGAAGATCGACTGAGGAGAAAAATATCGGACATCTGCCGTCTTGCAGACAACGGCATGACGGATGCTTCCACTAGCAGGGCGTTGGTAGGGAAGTAAAGGTTAGAACTCATCTTGAACCAGTTGGGGGTGTTCGCTGATGATAATTGTCCACTCGTTGACTTCGCTCTGATGCCTGTTTAGAAGTTCATTAAAGCGAGAGAAAGACGAAAATGTGTCAGCAATAACTTAGTGACGCACGAGGTAAAGCTGATTCTGCTAAATCTACCAAAAACATCAAGAGCTCAGATGGAAACCCAGTTCAAAGCAAAGAAGGAAAAGCAGAAAGGTGGAAGGAGTATATAGAGGGTCTATACAAGGGTCATGTGCTTGAGGGAAATTTTATAGAAATGGAAGAGGATGTAGATGAAGATGAAATGGGAGATAAGATCATGAAGAATTTGATAGAGCGCTGAAAGACCTGAGTCGAAACAAGGCCCCGGGAGTAGACAACATTCCATTAGAACTACTGACAGCCTTGGGAAAGCCAGTCCTGACAAAACTCTACCATCTGGTGAGCAAAATGTATGAGACAGGCGAAATACCCTCAGACTTCAAGAAGAATATAATAATTCCAATCCCAAAGAAAGCAGGCGTTGACAGATGTGAAAATTACCGAACTATCGTTTTAATAAGTCACGGCTGCAAAATACTAACGCGAATTCTTTACAGACGAATGGAAAAACTAGTAGAAGCCGACCTCGGGGAAGATCAGTTTGGATTCCATAGAAATATGGGAACACGTGAGGCAATACTGACCCTACGACTTATTTTAGAAGCTAGATTAAGAAAAGGCAAACCTACGTTTCTAGCATTTGTAGACTTAGAGAAAGATTTTGACAATGTTGACTGGAATATTCTCTTTCAAATTCTAAAGGTGGCAGGCGTAAAATACAGGGAGCGAAAGGCTATTTACAATTTGTACAGAAACCATATGGCAGTTATAAGAGTCGAGGGACATGAAAGGGAAGCAGTGGTTGGGAAGGGAGTGAGACGGGGTTGTAGCCTCTCCCCGATGTTGTTCAATCTGTGTATTGAGCAAGCAGTAAAGGAAACAAAAGAAAAATTCGGAGTAGGTATTAAAATCCATGGAGAAGAAATAAAAACTTTAAGGTTCGCCGATGAGATTGTAATTCTGCCAGAGACAGCTAAGGACTTGGAAGAGCAGTTGAACGGAATGGACAGTGTCTTGAAAGGAGAATGTAAGATGAACATCAACAAAAGCAAAACGAGGATAATGGAATGTAGTCGAATTAAGTCGGATGATTCTGAGGGAATTAGATTAGGAAGTGAGACACTTAAAGTAGAAAATGAGTTTTGCTATTTGGGGACCAAAATAACTGATGATGGTCGAAGTAGAGAGGATATAAAATGTAGACTGGCAATGGGAGGGAAAGCGTTTCTGAAGAAGAGAATATTGTTAACATCGAGTATTGATTTAAGTGTCAGGAAGTCATTTCTGAAAGTATTTGTATGGAGTGTAGCCATGTATGGAAGTGAAACATGGACGATAAATAGTTTGGACAAGAAGAGAATAGAAGCTTTTGAAATGTGGTGCTACAGAAGATTGCTGGAGATTAGATGGGTACTGAATAGGATTGGGGAGGAGTTTGTGGCACAACTTGACTAGAAGAAGGGATCGGTTGGTAGGACATGTTCTGAGGCATCAAGGGATCACCAATTTAGTATTGGAGGGCAGCGTGGAGGGTAACAATCGTAGAGGGAGACCAAGAGATGAATACACTAAGCAGATTCAGAAGGATGTAGGCTGCAGTACGTACTGGGAGATGAAGAAGCTTGCACAGGAGCATGGAGATCTGCATCAAACCAGTCTCAGGACTGAAGACCACAACAACAACAACTGTAATAAGAATATAAAATTTTTGACTTGTCTGCTTTTTCCGGAGCTGTCAGTGACCCCCTATAAATCTCTCAGCCCCTTCCCCCACCCTCCCATCCAAGCAGATGAAGAGCCCCCAGGTTCGGAATGACTGCTCTAATCAAGCTTTGGTGTTAATAAATTCTCCTCCCCCCCCCCTCCTGCCCCCCCCCCCCCCCCCGACACACGCACACTTGATGCCTCAGAATGTATCCCATAACCGTCCTCTTCTTTCTGTTTAGTTGTGCTATACATTTATTTTCTCTCCGATTATATTCAGTATCTCTTCATCAGCAATTTTCTCTATTACTCTAATTTTCAGCATTCTTCTGTAACACCACACTTAAGTAGCTTCCATTCTCTTCTTGTCTGAATTGTTTGTCGTGCAAGTATCACTTCTTTATAAGGCTACACTGCAAACAGCAATTTCCAGAAAAATATTTCCTTGTTATTGTAGGTCTGCACTTTTCATCTTCTCTATTTCTGCCATCTCAGCTATTTCGCTTCCCAAGTAGCATAACTCGGCTACTGCACAACATACGCATCCTGAATAGCAGGCACTGACGTAAAAGGATGTTCTTTGCTTGCAACTACTTAGAGTAATGAAAGGACATTTTACGACACTCGTAATCATTTTACTGCAAAGATGTAATGCAGGCAGGGGGAGAATTTGTCTTTGCAACCACTTAAAGTAATGAAAGACCATCTTAAGACATTCGTATTCATTTTACGGCAAATAAGTAATGCTGACAGAGAGAGAATTTGCAGTTTTGGAGTGCTGTAACGAAATTACACAGCATGTAGCAACTCCTGCGAGAGCTAAACACACACGCCATGAGAGGTTACGGAGTGAAGTGCTGCAGAAGTGAGGAGCTACTGCGCGTGGGGCTGGAATGTGTATCGACGCCTCGCTTCGTTTAGCCTATTTGGCGCATTCCGTTTGAAATTCAAATTAAAATTAAATTAAATCTCTCGCTTCGCCTCTAAATCGTCATCTTGCCATTATTATGCATTCGGCATCATGAATTTTAATGGCGTGTCGGGAGTTTTCTGCAAGTCTTTGGTTACGTCTCGGCGTTCCCTGAGCCATCTTCTCCATTTCAATCAAACTTCTGTGAGTGCTCGACAAACGAAGTTCTCAGGGAGACGGATGTTCCTTTGGTGAGAGGATGGAGGAGAAAAAGTACGAAATTGTTTCGGTGCAAGCAAATACGGTCGATTTAGGCGCGAAGTATGAAATACGATTTGGCGCGGAAGGAGCAGCTATAAATTAGCGCCGGTGTATGTGTGTATAGCCGCGCCGTGTACTCCCTACGCGATGCTCTGCGACGGCGACGCCAGCGCTCCTGGCGGGGCCATAACTCAACTCGCTGCCAGCTACAGCGGCACTACTCGTATAATTAACAGAACCCGAAGCGCCACTCACAGCGCGTGTGCGTTGACCTACGCCGGCCGCAGTACGCTCTTCTGCGGAGCAAGGAGGCAGCTGTCACCTCGTTCTATACCATCGTTCGCTTTTGCTTTGAAATTAACTTCAGGCTGAAATTAAGGAACACTTACAATGACTGTTGAATGGAAAGGGCACCATTAGTGCAGAATGAACAAATCGAGGACTAAAATCATGATAACAAGTAGTAGAAGTATCTGCCGTAAGTGCAGCAATAAACAAACATTTTCACAGTCACAGTAATTACTGACATTAATACAATTTCATCTCCGGATCCTTGTATCTGAAATAACAATAATAATAATAATAAATAAATAAATAAATAAAAGAACAATAATAAATAAAAGAATAGGCCTCCGGTATGCTCTGCCAGTCGTAAAAGGCGACGAAAAGAACAAACCACTAATAGGGCTAACCCCCCTTTTAGTGTGATTAGTTGGTTCAGGACTGAACTAATGAAGCCTCGGACAAGCGCTGTCATGGTCGGGGACGACGCTTGAACCCTATGCCCGTCCACAATGGTAACGACACTGCTAGCCGCACGGCAAATGATTTAAATCCAAATAGAGGTGTTTTGCAGGATATGCTTCCTGCAACCACTCTAGAAGGAAAAAAAAGGCAGAGGATGAGATGGTCAGATGAAGTTAACCGACACCTCATGTTCTGTTATTACCAAGCAACAAATTTAGGAACCAACACAACTGGATACAGATCACAAGTATACACAACATTTATTACCAGATACCCAGAATTAAAATTTTTAACAGAACAACGACTAGCTGATCAGATCCGTGTAGTAATCAAAAATAACAGGATACCCCAGTCAGAATTAGAAAACATCAAACAACAAGTACAACAAATACTGGAACAAAGTAATGTGAAATCAGAAGAAGAAGAAAATACAGTAATGGACTCAAACATCCCAGAGCAAACAAACAAAGAACACGCATCAGTTAAACAATCAGAGGAAAACGAAATCTTAAGACAGCCACCAGAACAACCACAAATAGAACATGAAGTGACACACATGTTAGATATAGAAGAAAAATTTCAGTTGACATATATAGAATACAAAGACACAAATACAGACCTTGGACCATTCTTGTATAGACCACCAAATAACCCACAAGTTGAAACAACAATAACAACTATCAACACAATCATACACAACAAAATAAATGAAAATACAACTATGGAAGAGTTACAACTACTGATTTATGTAGGAGCTTTCACTACAGTAAATATACACACTAGGCAGAGATCAGAACCAACCAACACACAGAAGAAACCCACAAAACCAGCATGGCAACACAGGCTACAGATCAGAATAGAGAAACTGAGAAAAGACATCGGACAGCTAACACAATTTATAAGAAATGAAATGTCAGAAAAAAAACGAAAAAGGTTAGGTAAAATCTCACAGCAAGAAGTGATAGAGCAATTAGATGAAAAGAAGCAGAAATTACAAGCATTGGCGAAACGACTTAGAAGATACAAAAAAGTGAAAATAGAAGGAAACAAAACCAAACATTCAACACAAACCAAAAGAAATTTTACCAGACAATAGATAACACACACATTAAAATAGACAATCCACCAAACATAACAGACATGGAACACTTTTGGAGCAACATATGGCCAAACCCGGTACAACATAATAGACATGCACGGTGGATACAAACAGAAGCGGACACATGCAAGATGATACCACAAATGCCAGAAGTGATGATTTTGCAACATGAAGTCACCCGAGCAATTAATTCTACGCACAATTGGAAAGCCCCTGGAAATGATAAAATAGCAAATTTCTGGCTAAAGAAGTTCACCTCAACACATTCGCGTCTAACTAAATTATTTAACAGTTACATTGCAGACCCATACACATTCCCTGATACACTCACACATGTAATAACTTATCTGAAACCTAAAGATCAAGCAGACACAGCAAACCCAGCAAAATATCGCCCCATAACATGCCTACCAACATTATACAAAATATTAACTTCAGTCATTACACAGAAATTAATGACACATACAACACAGAACAAAATTATAAATGAAGAACAAAAAGGCTGCTGCAAAGGAGCACGAGGATGTAAAGAGCAACTGATAATAGATACAGAGGTGACATATCAAGCTAAAACTAAACAAAGGTCGCTGCACTACGCATTCATTGATTGCCAAAAAGCTTTTGATAGTGTACCCCACTCATGGTTGCTACAGATATTGGAAATATACAAAGTAGATCCTAAATTGATACATTTCCTAAACATAGTAATGAAAAATTGGAAAACCACACTTAATATCCAAACAAATTCAAATAATATCACATCACAGCCAATACAGATTAAGCGTGGAATATACCAAGGAGACTCATTAAGTCCTTTCTGGTTCTGTCTTGCTCTGGACCCACTATCCAACATGCTAAATAATACAAATTATGGATATAATATTACTGGAACATACCCACACAAAATCACACACTTGCTATACATGGATGATCTAAAACTAATGGCAGCAACAACTCAACCAATTACTAAAGATAACAGAAGTATTCAGCAATGATATAAATATGGCTTTGGAACAGACAAATGTAAGAAAAATAGCATAGTCAAGGGAAAACACACTAAATAAGAAGATTACATATTGGATAACCACAGCGGCTCCATAGAAGCGATGGAAAAAACAGATGCCTATAAATATCTAGGATACAGACAAAAAATAGGAATAGATAATAAATATTAAAGAAGAACTAAAAGAAAAATATAGACAAAGACTAACAAAAATACTGAAAACAGAATTGACAGCAAGAAACAAGACAAAAGCTATAAATACTTATACTATACCAATATTGACCTACTCATTTGGAGTAGTGAAATGGAGTAACACAGACCTAGAAGCACTCAATACACTTACACGATCACAATATAGAATACATCACATACATTCAGCAACAGAAAGATTCACATTAAGCAGAAAGGAAGGAGGAAGGGGATTTATCGACATAAAAAACCTACATTATGGACAGGTAGACAATTTAAGAAAATTCTTTATAGAACGAGTAGATACTAGCAATCACTCATATAAATACATCGGCTACACCATTGCAATTTCATAACCACTTCTACAACCCTTTAGATCACATAACATCAACAGATACGAAGAAAGTAAATTGGAAAAAGAAAACACTACATGGCAAGCACCCGTATCATCTAACACAGCCACACATCGATCAAGACGCATCCAACACATGGCTAAGAAAAGGCAATATACAAGGTGAGTCACCTTATATTACCGCTGGATATATTTCGTAAACCACATCAAATTCTGACGAATCGATTCCACAGACCGAGCGTGAGGACAGGGGCTAGTGTAATTGGTTAATACAAACCATAAAAAAATGCACGGAAGTATGTTTTTTAACACAAACCTACGTTTTTTTAAATGGAACCCCGTTAGTTTTGTTAGCACATCTGAACATATAAACAAATACGTAATCAGTGCCGTTTGTTGCATTGTAAAATGTTAATTACATTCGGAGATATTGTAACCTAAAGTTGACGCTTGAGTACCACTCCTCCGCTGTTCGATGGTGTGTATCGGAGAGCACCGAATTACGTAGGGATCCAAAGGGAACGGTGATTGACCTTAGGTACAGAAGAGACTGGAACAGCACATTACGTCCACATGGTAACACCTTTTTATTGGTCTTTTTCACTGACGCACATGTACATTACCATGAGGGGTGAGGTACACGTACACACGTGGTTTCCGTTTTCAATTACGGAGTGGAGTAGAGTGTGTCCCACTGGAAACGCGTCGACGTATGTGGTATCAGCATGATGGTGCACTTGCACATTCCGCAATTCTATCCAGCGGTAACGTTAGGTGACTCACCCTTTACAGTGAGACGGAAGGATTCATGATTGCAATACAGGATCAAACAATAAACACCAGATATTACAGCAAGCATATTATTAAAGATCCCAATACCACAACAAATAAATGCAGACTTTGCAAACAACAAATAGAAACAGTAGATCACATAGCAAGCGGATTTACAATACTAAGAAACACAGAATACCCCGGAAGACATGACAATGTAGCAAAAATAATACATCAACAACTTGCCATACAACATAAACTAATAAAACAACACGTTCCCACATACAAGTATGCACCACAAAATGTGCTGGAGAATGATGAATACAAATTATAGTGGAACAGAACCATTATAACAGATAAAACAACACCACATAACAAACCTGACATCATACCCACCAATAAACAGAAGAAATTAACACAACTAATCGAAATATCCATACCCAATACAACAAATATACAGAAGAAAAAAGGAGAAAAAATTGAAAAATACATCCAACTGGCTGAGGAAGTCAAGGACATGTGGCATCAGGATAAAGTTGACATTATACTAATTATACTATCAACTACAGGAGTCAAACCACACAATATCCACCAGTACATCAAAGCAATACAGCTACATCCAAACGTATATATACAACTACAGAAATGTGTAATTATTGATACATGTTCAATTACCCGAAAGTTCCTAAATGCAATGTAACATTTACCGTACACTTAAAAGGAAATCACGCTTGATCAAGGTCCGCGTCACTTTCCATTTTTAACCAGACCTAAGGTCTGAGAAAGGAAAGAAGACAATAATATTAATAATAATAATCAGTGGCGGTTCGTGCAGAATTTTACCAGTGTGCTACAATATAACAAAAATAACAGAAAACAGAAAAGAAGTTCACAAAAAAATACATTAAAATAAAAATTAATACTCGGTGACGAAAAATGAAGTTAATACGCCGCTAGTTATTTCTGTAGAACTTATCTATAACTGTGGATTTGAAACCCTCATCGTTAGTTACCATATTCTTCTCAGGTTTTTCTGTTCTGCCTAACCACACCATAGGAATTCACGATATACTCGGGTAAAACGGCCAAATATTTGTGACAACAAAGGTTAACAATGTCATTGCTGATCCTAGGATATGTTACAAACTGCGAAGAAAGAAAAAAAAATCCGGATAAGTGCGGGTAGGACTCCCGCACCGATGGTTAAATACAATTTTTTTTATGTACACAGATAGTTCATCCATCCAGGAAATCGAGAATTTCGACGACTTCTCCTGTTATCGATATCGACACTGAAAATAAATCAAAGTATGTCACATAAATGGTTTCATTGACGCAGAAGCTTAAGTTTTGTACATCGCCAAGAAACCGTGGAATTTAGTATTTTACATAAATTTCAACTTGATACGCGATGTTAACAGATAAACGGATAAGAAATGACAAAAAAATATTTTTTCGTTTGATATAATTACAGTTTAAGAATTTTCGAATTTTTTCCTTTGCTTGTACTGTAAAATCTTGTTTCATTGTAAATTTCTTGATTCTACATCAACGAGAGGTACCCAACAGGCTTTGATGATTGAATTTACGAGTATCGAAATATGTGACATAATGGCCGTATTTTTTGAGTGCATTGACTTGCAAGCTTAAATTTTTTATAACGCCAAGGGACTATAAACCTTAGTATGTGACATAAGTTTCAGCATGATATGCATACCCATTTTTGAGAAAAAAGGGTTGTTTACCGTCGGACAAATAGTCAGTCAGACAGACGGACATAAAAGGGATTCTGCAAGGACTCCGTTTTTGTCGACTGAGATACGCAAACCTAAAAATATTAGCGAATAAAATGATATGAACCTACGTCCATAACTTGACGTCTCTAACCCCACAGCCGTGCTGGGCACATACAAATTTATCAATATTGTTGTTTATGTTAGGATCTCCTGAAGACTTCTACCACTGATGCATCATTAATTGACATTTAATTATTAGAAATTGTACCTAGGGAGATGTGTTTATGATAAATCTACAATACGTCAAAAATAACATTAGTAACATAAACCTGCACGTAGGCAGTTCTGACTTTTCATCGGTCCCTTGGTTAGAGCTCAGATGGCGTGATGGCCATTTTGCTAAACCCTATATTATTCCCATGGTGCTTCGAGGATTTCAGCACAGTTCGTACCAGCTGGGATGACGTCACATCAGAGCATGTGCAGTCGCACGCACACAGGCAGCTTTGTCTCTCCCCTGAATGGATCATGGTGTGGCAAAAATCATTCCCGTGATCTACGCTGGTATCGTGGAGAGTGTGTTACAAAAAATATTTGTGTCCCTTTTGTTTCCATATCGGCACGCAATTGAAGTGGAATGGCGTAATTTTAGTGTGATTTCGGGCTCAAATTCAAAGAGAAATGACATAATTTTAGTGAGACGTTTACAGGATGCCGCAGCACATTAGCACATGATCACCGGCTGCCACTCATGATGATGCCAATAATAACAAACTAAAGTGGAAGAAACTGACTCATGAAGCTCCAGAAGTTTCGCATCTGTCATAGAAATTAATCAGTGACATGCGATACTAATGTAAGTCGAGAGCTACCTACATGACACAGGCCACAGTACCACAGACATTCCGAGGAAATGTTCCGCATCCGTTTGCTGTAGTCGAGCACTTCTGGCATAATGGGAGTCCCGCGGCAGTTAGGCAGGACAAGACTAGTCCAGCGTAGTGTAGCAACGTAATCATAGCTTCGTGACAACTGGGCGAGCGGCAGTGGCGGTGAGAACAAGGCAGCGTGGTCCAGCGTAGCTGGGGATAATCTGCTTGAGGTAACTGCCTGAGGAGAACTGACTTCCCCTGCTCTGCAGTCAGTTACACTACTGGCCATTAAAATTGCTACACCACGAAGATGACGTGCTACAGACGCGAAATTTAACCGACAGGAAGAAGATGCTGTGATATGCAAATGATTAGCTTTTCAGAGCATTCACACAAGGTTGGTGCCGGTGGCGACACCTGCAACGTGCTGACACGAGGAAAATTTCCAACCGATTTCTCATATACAAAGAGCAGTTGACCGGCGTTGCCTGGTGAAACGTTGTTGTGATGTCTGGTGTAAGGAGGAGAAATGCGTACCATCACGTTTCCGACTTTGACAAAGGTCGGATTGTAGCCTATCGCGATTGCGGGTTATCGTATTGCGACATTGCTGCTCGCGTTGGTCGAGATCCAATGACTGTTAGCAGAATATGGAATCGGTGAGTTTAGGAGGATAATACGGAACGCCGTGCTGGATCCCAACGGCCTCGTATCACTAGCAGTCGAGATGACAGGCATCTTATCCGCATAGCTGTAACGGATCGTGCTGCCACGTCTCGACCCCTGAGTCAACACATGGAGACGTTTGCATGACAACAACCACCTGCACGAACAGTTCGACGACGTGTGCAGCAGCATGGACTATCAGCTCGGAGACCGTGGCTGCGGTTACCCTTGACGCTGCATCATAGACAGGAGCACCTGCGATGGTGTACTCAACGACGAACCTCGGTGCACGAATGGCAAAACGTCATTTTTTCGGATGAATCCAGGTTCTGTTTACAGCATCATGATGGTCTCATCCGTGTTTGGCGACATCGCGGTGAACGCACATTAGACGCGTGTATTCGTCATCGCCATACTGGCGTATCAACCGACGTGAAGGTATGGGGTGCCATTGGTTACACGTCTCGGTCACCTCTTGTGCGCATTGACGGCACTTTGAACAGTGGACGTTACATTTCAGATGTGTTACGACCCGTGGCTCTACCCTTCATTCGATCCCTGCGAAACCCATTTCAGCAGGATAACGCACGACCGCATGTTGCAGGTCTTGTACGGGCGTTTCTGGATACAGAAAATCTAAGACTTCTGCCCTGGCCAGCAAATTCTCCAAGTCTCTCACCAATTGAAAAAGTCTGGTCAATGGTGGCCGAGCAACTGGCTCGTCACAATACGGCAGTCACTACTCTTGATGAACTGTGCTGTCGTGTTGAAGCTGCATGGGCAACTGTACTTGTACAAGCCGTCCAAGCTCTGTTTGACTCAATGCCCAGGCGCATCAAGGCCGTTGTTACTGCCAGATGTGGTTGTTCTGGGTACTGATTTCTCAGGATCTATGCACCCAAATTGCGTGAAAATGTAATCACATGTCAGTTCCAGTATAATATATTTGTCCAATGAATACCCGTTTATCATCTGCATTTCTTCTTTGTGTAGCAATTTTAATGGCCAGTAGTGTAATTTCTTATTATAAAGATTCATATACCTGATTTTGAGATTTGGGGGAAGGGGGGGGGGCAATACAGATCGGATGGCTGCCTTTTATTTTAAGACTTTCCTTGTAGTGGCGTTGAGATATTCCCACTAGCGATTCCAGTATTCAGTGTTCATTGAATGTGTGTTAGAATCTGCAGTCGACGGAAAAGAAAGCCAATGGGAACAACGAGACAGTTTTAGAAGATACGAAGTAAGCGAACGTCATCCTGTTGAGCATGGGAAGAAAAAGGGGAAATTTGTTTGATCTCTTCATTGCGAAATGGTCAGCGCAACCCTCTACGGGAAACAATTCGCAAAGAACAACATCCACTATTGACAATTCCGAAACAGCAACGCGTCGGAACAAAACCATCTTTATATCGCCCCAATTAAGCAGTTAATTGATTAAGACGGGATACGAACCGGTACAAGAGAACGGCTCTTTCGTACGTGTATTGAAGTCGCCCTTCGGCGTCCATCTGCATATGCAGACTAATCTCAGCAGCTGCTATGAATTTTGATACAGTTTTCAATAATAGATACACTGATTCATGAGGGAGGTTTGTTTGTATAGTTTATGAATACTTCATATGAAATGTCTGAATTGTGATGGATGGAATTTGAAAGTCGTCCTGCGACGTTTGCCGCGTCATACAAATAACGAAAAATGAAGAAGAAACAATGGATAGAACCACAAAGGTAAAAAAAATGAAGATACACTGTAGTGCGTGTGGCTGGAAACCGAGAGGTCGTGGGGTCGAATCCCGGATGGGTCACTTCTTTCCACGCCGCCTTCTAACCTAGCATTCACCTCACACTGATGTGGAGATCGCCAGAAACGAAAGTGGCTCGGATTCGACGTTACACTGAGTCTCCCCTTTCCCCAGTTGGATAACTGTGTAGGGATATAGAAGTCGCCTAAGCGACATCCAATTAATTGCAACCGTTTCATAAAAATTGCTTAGCGACTAAAGGTGCAAAAAAACCTGTGCTCTTCAACTCTGCATGCATAAAGTAGAATGTTTTCCGAGAATCTGCTTCAGCATGGCATCCAGCTTCGCTTTATTTATATAAAGAAAGTTTTTCAGCCGTGCAGGAAATGACGCAACTTTCAGTTTTCTGCTTTCCTTGATTAAAACGTAAGTGCGAACACGTTTCTTTATGTGGATGGGCGAAAGATATTACTTGTTTACACTTTCAAATTATTCAGAAGTCTGGTAAACGAATCACCACTGGCTACGAAGAGATTTGGGCTTTTGAAAGATCTTAAAGGCATAGGCACGATCATCTTGAATGGAATTAAGAAATTTATTGCGGATGGATACGGAAGATTTCGAAATAATCCTACAGACTGTTGAGGGACGCATTTCCGGGAATTCGAAGACCATATCAAAACCCGTACAGATGTTCCTCAGATTATCACGGACATACAAAAAGAAGTGAGCAGGGAACTCCACATTACATATACATATAGAAAGAAAAAAATTAATAAAACATTTTTATTTACTTACTAAAACTTGCCTACGACTTACATTTTATGCTTCCATTTTATGCTTTTGACTGATGATGAGTCCAATGTATGTTCAAATGGCAAAAAGATATTTTTTATATGATACGATCTGTATTTGACAAGCTTCAGATTTTTATTTTACATGTACTGTGAAACCTTCCTTCTTGCCGCATTTCATGATTCTAGATCAGCGGGAGCTATGGCATAGGTTTTGAGCAGTGAGTTTACGAATATCAAAATACGTGGCGTAAATGACAGAATCTTTCGATTACGTTGACTTAGGAGCTTAATTATTTTACACCGCGAAGGGACCACAGACTTTACCATGTGACATAAATTTGAACTTGATACGCCAATCGGTTCCATAGAAGAAAAAAAGGGGGGTCTTAACAGGCGAACAGACAGGCAGATGAATAAAAAAATGCAAACAAAAAAAAATATTTTTTCGTGTGATATAACTTCAAATTGCAATTTTCAGACTTTTTTCCTTTACTTGTACTGTGAAATCTTCCTTTTTACCAAAGTTTATGATTGTAGGTCAACGGGAATTACCCTACGGGTTTTGATGGGTGAGCTTTCGAGCATCAAAATATGTTCATAATGGCCGTATCATTTGATTCGGTTGGCCTAGAAGCTTAAAAATTTTACTCCGCTAAGAGTCCATCGGCCTTAATATGTGACATAAATTTGAACTTGACCTGTGTACCCGTTCCTGAGGAAGAAAGGTTCTTAACAGTCGGGGAGACGAATACACAGACAGAAGGGCAGCAAGCCGTCTTATAAGGGTTCCGTTTTCGTATATTGAGGCACGGAACCCTAAAAACATGCGAATCCAAAATTTGTGGTGTTTTATTTTTTATGGTACAAGTAAAACGTTTTCCGAAGAACTGTTTCAGCAATTTTGCTCTGTTTACGTACAGTAAGTTCATTCAGCAGCGCAGCCGATGACTCAGCTTTCTGCTTTCCTTGCATCAACACGATTCTTTGCGTGGAACGGCGAAGAAGTGACTGCCGTCCGCTGTGGCCAAGCGGTTCTAGGCGCTTCAGTCCGGAACCGCGCTGCTGCTACGGTCGCAGGCTCGAGTCCTGCCTCAGGCATGGATGTGTGTGATGTCCTTAGGTTAGTTGGTTTAAGTAGTTCTAAGTCTAGGGGACTGATGACCTCAGATGTTAAGTCCCATAGCGCTCAGAGCCATTTGAACCATTTGAAGAAGCGACTGATCACATTAGTCAGACCTTGTTACTTGACTCTCTGAGGCTGTTGGTCTTTCAGCTGTATTTGGTCGGTTGGTTTGTGACAGGGGACCGAACACAGAGGTCATCGGTTCCATCGGATTAGGGAAGGATGGTGAAGAAAGTCGGCCGTGTCCTTCCAAAGGAACCACCTCGGCATTTACCTGAAGCAATTTATGGAAATCACGGAAAACCTAAATCAGGATGGCCGGACGCGGGTTTGAACCGTTGTCCTCCCGCAGGCGAGTCCAGTGTGCTAACCACTGTGCTAAGCTGGCGCGATTGGTGACTACGATTTGCAAAGGATAGTTAGCGCCGATTGTGTTCCGGGGCCTTCCAGCAGCAAACACACACTGTGGCTGCGGAAAGAGAGGACACACGGAATAGATTGCGCGTTCATTCTTTGCTCGCACCCCACAACAGGCGCCCGCCTTAATGACGTAAACCTCAATGTGCTTATTCGGGCGCTTTCCTCTTTCCTGACAAAGCTATAATCAAGTATGTTAAGTCCAGCAGCCGCTCTAGGTAAACGAGGGTAATACTTATTTACTGTAGCGAGGGTACGCTTCCTACTGGAGCTGCTGACGTCATCACATACAGCTAATGTTTCTTCGACCACTGGCAGATCGTTTACGTATCTCATCTGCAGCACACCGTGTTCAGAATGCTTCTGTTCACAGCTCGCCCAGTATACTCTGTGGTTAAAACTTAGGTTCAGCTACTCACGGACATCCATTAAGGGGTGTAGCTATCGTATGGCAACAAAACGTGTTAGATACGCTAATGCGTTGATGCGGAACCGAGCTACGTGAAAAAAAAATTAGTCCCAAATTTTGCCACCAGATGCAAATTTGGCACTTTACACTGTTTGTATGACGGTATGACATCTACGCTGCCATTTGACAAGCCATGACGTGAGTGAACAATGCGAGAAAGAGAGACCATGCGCTGGTAGTGAAGCTGTGTACATAAAACAGCAGCAATTACAAATTGGAACTTTTTTTTTCAGCGGAAATCGGTTCCACATTAACGCATTACCATAACTATCAAGTTTCACTTCCATACAATAATTACAGCCCATAATGGATCTCTGTGAGTAGCTCCACTTTAATTACACACATCAAAAAAACTTTTGCATTACCCCGGCTCCCAGAACTCCTGAAGATAGACGTTAACTGTGAATATTGTTTCACAGACACAATTCCTTTCACTGTTCAGCGATGTCACTAAACCCGTCCAAAGATGTAAACAACATTTCATGAGCAGCACCTATTAGACGGAGGGGGTTCGACAGCCGATCAGTTCCAGTCATTCCACCAGGAAGGAGGTACACGGCTCGTGTTGTCTGTAGTTCAGCCATGGCTAGACGGCCAATACCGCGGATCGATCGCGTCCGCCTTGTTACTTTGTGCCAGGAAGGGCTCTCAACAAGGAAGTGTCCAGGCGTCTCAGAGTGATAGAAAGCGATGTTGTTTGGACATGGAGGAGATACAGAGAGACAGTAACTGTCGATGACATGCCTCGCTCAGGCCGCCGAAGGGCTACTAATGCAGTAGATGACCGCTACCTACGGATTATGGCTCGGAGGAACCCTGACAGCAACGCCACCATGTTGAATAATGCTTTTCGTGCAGCCACAGGACGCCGTGTTACGACTCAAACGGTGCGCAATAGGCTGCATGATGCGCAACTTCACCTCATGGCGAGGTCCAGCTTTGCAACCACGAAACCATGCAGCGCGGTACAAATGGGCCCAACAACATGCCGAATGGACCGCTCAGGATTGGCATCACGTTCTCTTCACCGGTGAGTGTCTCATATGCCTTCAACCAGACAATCATCGGAGACGTGTTTGGAGACAATCCGGTCAGGCTGAACGGTTTAGACACACTGTCCAGCAAGTGCAGCAAGGTGGAAGTTCCTTGCTGTTTTGGGGTGGCATTATGTGGGGCCATTGGTGTTCATGGAAGGCGCCGTAACGGCTGTACGATACGTGAATACCTTCCTCCGACCGATAGTGCGAACCATATCGGCAGCATATTGGCGAGGCATTCGTCTTCATGGACGACAATTCGCGCCCCCATCGTGCACATCTTGCGACTGACTTCCGTCAGGATAACGACATCGCTCGACTAGAGTGACCAGCATGTTCTCCAAACATGAACCCCATCGAACATGCCTTGGATGCATTGAAAAGGGCTGTTTATGGACGACGTGACCCACCAACCGCTCTGAGAGATCTTTAAAATGCTATGGATTCACGATAATTCGTATTCTGTTTTGCGTGTGGTTAAAGAGATTCTGAATCGAAGCAAGATAATCTCAAGTCATTCTGAGGTAGATATAAAACAGGTATGAAGATATACCTGAGTCGTGGACATACGTTTTTGGTACTGTCATCATTTCAAGTTTATGTCATACATTTACGAAGTAGTTTTTCTGAAAAAGTCTGCAACATTAATTGATAATGTTTTAAGTGTGCCACTGCTGTTTGTGGTCACTGAGAGACTAAATAGATTATTTTGGTCCACTTACTGATTCTATATAAGGCCAAAATTTCTTAGAATATTTGGGTGGCAAAATGTTACTTTAGGGTCCACTGCCGCGTGTGGGCGCCGAGAGCACAGCCATGCACTCCCTGGTGTAAATCCTAGAAATGCAAAGCAGTGGGCAACCGAGCTGCTGATCCGTTGCGCGACAAATCAGACGGCGCTGCCGTATAATTTTGTCCGGCGAAGTGGGACAGTTATTCCAGGTGGGGGAAGAATAAGTTGCTTAGCCCGCAGCCAATGATGCAAATGAATTTCCGTCGCCAGCTGTGAATTTTTCAGCGGCTGGTATCCGGCACGCGGGCGTAACGGACCATACCGAGGCACAGAGCTGAAGAG
The DNA here is from genome assembly GCF_021461395.2 of Schistocerca americana. Taxonomy (NCBI): domain Eukaryota; kingdom Metazoa; phylum Arthropoda; class Insecta; order Orthoptera; family Acrididae; genus Schistocerca; species Schistocerca americana. The sequence continues at coordinate 628,452,558 of NC_060123.1, read as the reverse complement.
AAAGGATCCAACTTCTGCCGAGAACTGCAAATGCCAAAGGCAGGCGGCGCCAAGACGCGAATTAATATATTTTCGGTACTGCCTACTGCATATGCAATCAAACTTGCATATCTGATGTGCCGCATGAATATTCAGCGGGTTCGGAAAAGTGCTGGAAGTTGTAGGCGGAAGAGATCGTTCCCACCTTCTGGTCTGTGACGCTTTCAGCCGGGGACGCGACGAAAGGAGCGGAGCTGTCAGCGTTGGCAACACTCGGCAGCTGACATTCCTCATCCAGTGTAAGTTTTCGCGGGAGTATCTACACCTACATCTATACTCTGCAAAAGACCGTGCTGTGTCAGCCCGGATAGTCGCGCGTGGTAACGCCACCGCTTCCGGGACGGGGAGGTACGCCGACAAGGGTTCTGCGAGCTGGTCAGCCTGAATGTGGGTTTTAGGCGGTTTCCCACATTCCACTGGTGAATATCAGGCTGGTATACATGTTACGGCTCAGGTACACGCTACGCAAAAATTTCCTACATTTTCTCACAACTGCACAAATAATTTAGTCTATACACAGACAGACAGGGGTACACTGCTTCTCTTTTTGGGGTGATTAGGAGAATGGTGACCTTCCAAGTTTGGTCTCCTTAAACATTTAAGCATCACCAGCACAGCATTGTTAAGTACATGGCGGAACAGAGGGTACTTCACACTGTGCCGCATATTAGGTAGGTCCGTATGGGTGCGACATGCTGGAAACTGTATATTCCAGAATCCACACTTAATACTGGTTCTTGCCGGCCGAAGTGGCCGTGCGGTTAAAGGCGCTGCAGTCTAGAACGGCAAGACCGCTACGGTCGCAGGTTCGAATCCTGCCTCGGGCATGGATGTTTGTGATGTCCTTAGGTTAGTTAGGTTTAACTAGTTCTAAGTTCTAGGGGACTAATGACCTCAGCCGTTGAGTCCCATAGTGCTCAGAGCCATTTGAACCAATACTGGTTCTTGAACCTTTGTAAGCTTTCGCGGAGTAGTTGACGTCTATTCACATTCGTGCGCCAGCTTATGTTCTTCAGTATTCCAGTTACACTCCCGTGTGTCAACCAAACCTACCACTATTTGAAGGGGCGGCGGAAGAAAGTGCTACACCATGTGATCAAAAGTATCCGGACCCCTGGCTGAAAATGACAAACAAGTTCGTGGCGCCTTCCATCGGTAATGCTGGAATTCAATGTGGTGTTGGCCCACCCTTAGCCTTGATGACAGCTTCCACTCTCGCAGGCATACGTTCAGTCAGGTGCTGCTCTTAGAAGAGATATCGATGTCGGTCGGTGAGGCCTGGCACAAGGCGGCGTTCCAAAACATTCCAAAGGTGTTCTATAGGTTTCAGGTCAGTATTCTGTGCAGGCTGGTCCATTACAGGGATGTTATTGTCGTGTAACGACTCCGCCAAAGGCCGTGCGTTATGAACAGGTGCTCGATCGTGTTGAAAGATGCAGTCGCCATCCCCGAATTGCTCTTCAACAGTGGGAAGCAAGAAGGTGCTTAAAACATCAATGTAGGCCTGTGCTGTGATAGTGCCACGCAAAACAACAAGGGGTTCAAGCCCCCTCCGTGAAAAACACGACCACACCACAATACCACCGCCTCCGAATATTACGGTTGGCACTACACACGCTGGCAGGTGACGTTCACCAGGCATTCGCCATACCCACACCCTGCCATCGGATAGCCACATTGTGTACCGTGATTTGTCACTCCACACAACGTTTTTCCACTCTTCAATCGTCGAATGTTTACGCTCCTTACACCAAGCGAGGGTGTCGTTTGGCATTTACCGGCGTGATCTGTGGCTTATGAGCAGCCGCTCGACCATGAAATCCAAGTTTTCTCACCTCCCGCCTAGCTGTCATAGTTCTTCCAGTGGATCCTGATGCAGTTTGGAATTCCTGTGTGATGGTCTGGATAGATATCTGCCTATTACACATTACGACCCTCTTCAACTATCGGCGGTCTCTGTCAGTCAACAGACGAGGTCAGCCAGTACGCTTTTGTGCTGTACGTGTCCCTTCACGTTTCCACTTCACTATCACATCAGAAACAGTGGACCTAGGCATGTTTATGACTGTGGAAATCTCACGTATAGACGTATGACACACATGACACCCGATCGTCTGACCACGTTCGAAGCCCATGAGTTCCGCGGAGCGCCCCATTTTGCTCTCTCACGATGTCTAATGACTACTGAGGTCGCTGATGTGGAGTACCTGGCAGTAGGTGGCAGCACAATGCACCTTATATGAAAAACGTAGTTTTTGGGTATGTTGAGACACTTTTGATCACATAGCGTAACTCTCAGTTTTAATAAGGATAGTCTGATCAAGTCATCTGTTGTATATTCGAATGCACGAAAAGCTGCTAATTACTAATACGACATGTGCCACTAGAAAGAGCCCTTTTCTATATTATTTGTATTTTACGTTAAAATTTCGCCTGTAGACACGTCGTTGCGTTGGGATACCAGTATAACTTCCTGCCTTTATTTTCTTGTCTTTGAAATTAATCAGATATATAACATCTTAACAGATTCTGATTCTTCCTGTTGATTCCTGGTAGAACAACATAATTATAAATGAAAAGCACAATGCTGTGAATGTTCTACATGATTAATTTATTTGGTTTACCGGTTTTCCACTTACAACGCCATCATCGACAAAGAAGTTAATAGTATTTGTAAACAGCATTCTAAAAGATTTTTCTCGTCTGTAGACTGAGACAAGAACACGCACAGCAAGTGTCATCTGTGACAGTGCGTTGGTAGCGCAATTAAGAAGATAAAAAGTTGATCAGTAAATAAATATAAAGAGAGCAAACGATAAGAAACATTTAACACTAAACTCGATGGATATTAGCTACATAATAATTTAAATTAAATTAACAACCCCCAATAAAATAATATTGTATTTGACAAGAGTACTGAAAAATAGCTTCTCATCTCTATTGTTTCACCTTTTTATCTTTATTATTTCGTTAGCAATGCACTGTCAAATATGGCCTATACTGTGTGTTTGTGCCTCAGTCTAGATGAGTCTTTTCCAATGCTGTTTACACGAATTGTTCTTCGATGACGACAGGAAAATTCTGATAGTGGTATTGTAAACCGAAAACTGGTTAACCTGAGTAAATTAATCCTTTGCAACGTATACAATATTGTGCTTTTCATTTATAACATGCAATAACTCAAAATGCACATTCGTGGGTTAGCACTTTCTTCAGCCGACCACATCATTTGTGCTATCATTTTTGTACGTTCAGTAGCCTTTCTTAGCCTTGTTTGGTATATGTCCCATAGAGTTGAGCTACACTTTTGGTGATGACGCACAAGTGATTTGTAAGCATTCTCCTTTGCAGATTGACTTTATTTTCCCAGTATCCACCGAGTGATCCGATGTCTGCAATTTGCTTTACTGTACATAAGATAGAGCCTGTGTGACCATCCCATTTCATTTCCGTACAAAGTATTACACCCAGGTATTTTGTATCAATTCAAAGGTTCCAGGCGTAACTCATTGGTTTTGTAGTCAGATGATACCAAGTTTTTGTGTTTTTTGAAGTGCAGAATTTTACATTTCTGAAGATATGAAGCAAGTTACCAATCTTAGCATCATTTTGAATTTGTATCATCATCTGGCTGAATATTTGCATAGCTTTATTGAGTAGGAGACTATGTCGTGCCTTGGAACATTTTTCAGGCTTTTGCCTCTAGTTTGATATCTTTCCTTATCTCATTTTTATGTAATGGCATTCACTTTTTCTGTGCAGCAGTCTTTGTCAGAAATTTAAAAAAATACTCCGGAAAAATAAAGCTTTTTACAAATATGAAAAAAATGTTCCTTCGTACAACATGGTCATGTGCGTAGCAACAAATATTCTATGGAAATTTAAAAGTGTTGAAATCCAGAAAATTTTGCCAGTAGCGTATTTAATAGTCTATCTGTTACATTATTATTCTACTACCCATCAATAATCAGTAAGTAAAATCTAGGAGGAGTAGAGAAGAATTATTATCAAAAACCATTTGCAGTGTAAATACTTTTTGAAATGGAAGATATTGAAAACTAACACAATTTTCAAATTGTTAAAATGGTTCAAATGGCTCTGAGCACTATGGGACCCAAGTGCTGAGGTCATTAGTCCCCTAGAACTTAGAACTAGTTAAACCTAACTAACCTAAGGACATCACAAACATCCATGCCCGAGGCAGGATTCGAACCTGCGACCGTAGCGGTCCTGCGGTTCCAGACTGCAGCGCCTTTAACCGCACGGCCACTTCGGCCGGCCAAATTGTTAAAAAATTAAGGAAACTTATTTAATTCGCGTATACGTATAACATATTCCATTCTAGAAAACCTTCGTCTGTTTCAAGGTACAAGGTGATGCACGTAGTATAGCTTAACCGTCCACACGTTGTGTAACTATTTTAAAAAATATATAGAATTTTTCTCATCATAAAAGTCTATAACTGAAAATTCAACGATTTATTCCACATAGCTTTAATATATTACTTAAATGAGTAGATCTGAAAACTTTTGCAGATGCTATATGAAACACTGCCTCATGACTCACAACAACAGAAACAGTACAAAATGCTAGAAATTGCTTATGGCAGCCTCTAACGTACATTCCTTCGTGTCATTCTAAAATCAGTCACTAGGCTAAAGCAGCAGCCAGGGCATACGTGTGCTCCTAGGAGCAACGCTCTCCCCTATTACATTGTTTCATTAAAAATATGACACAGCCACGCTGGGCATAGAGTGAAGTCACTGGCTGAGTTCCCAAACTGGTCAGTAGTGGGTAATTTATTATTTTACTTGTTGCCAACTTTCACCTTTTCCTGCCATCCCAATCTCCTTTTTGGGATTTCTGGCGGCCAGCGCTCTACGACTGTTTTTGCGAGGTGGCAGACAGCACTCCCAATAGAGAGGCGCGGGGTTCAAATGCCGATGAGGCTACCATGATTTGGATTGTCGCTGGTTACCGTGAATCGATTGAGGCGAATGCCACGAGGATGTGTGAACACTAACGTTTGTGTGGTCCAGATGACTCTAAACTCAGAGTATGTGTAGAAAAGTATCCAGCAGTTAGTTGTTAAGATCGTTGCAGGAATATGGCATTAGCGACGCGCTGACCTTCCTTTCTCCCCTCCCCATTCCTACAAAACCCTTCATGAGTAACCGGAAAGGTCAATGTTAGACCAAACTTAAACAGTGCAGAACCGTTACAGGAAGTGCACATGCCAAAATGCCTCTTCCCCATCAAGCTGGAAGCGGGAGGATCGGTGCTCAGGAAATGAGATTTTTACGCCATGACATTTCAGCTTAAATGGGACATTCAGCTTCCATCTAGTCCGCATAGTAATAAAGGACCATAAACCTTCGCCCACAGTGCTGACTCGACGAGGAAGCGCAGAACGAAAGAGGAAATGTCGGCATCTCGGCAAAATCTGCTGCAGGTTAGGCTAGCGGCACGTTCCATTGTCCAGAAAGCACAAACACCTCAGATAGCAATTCGCACCTGAATGATGCCGCTGACATGCTGACTAGTGAAATGTATTTCTTCCGCACAAGTCTCCCTCTCTCTCCCTCCCTCTCTCTCTCTCTCTCACACACACACACACACACACACACACACACACACACACACACACACACACACGCGCGCGCGCGAGCGCGCGCGAGCGCGCACGCGCACGCACACACAAACGCGCAGACACTCACGAATATAAGAGGTACTTTTTTTTTCTATAAGTGCCGTTTCTATATTAAACAAAAAGAACTGCATTTTCAAAACAATTCTTGTTGTTAGAGGGAACCTTAATTTTCAGCACCAAGGAACCCATGTGAAACTTTCGCACATTCATAGTTTTACGTAATGATAGTCTTTGAAATAAGTGTAGTCGTTGGGCCAAGGATTGGGTTCTTGGGTTGGGTTGTTTGGAGAAGGAGACCAAACAGCGAAATCATCCGTCTCATCGGATTAGGGAAGGAAGTCGGCCGTGCCCTTTTGTAGGAACCATCCCGGCATTTGCCTGAAGCGATTTAGGGAAATCACGGAAAACCTAAATCAGGATGGCCGGACGCAGGATTGAACCGTCGTCCTCCCGAATGGGAGTCCAGTGTCCTAACCACTGCGCCACCTCGCTCAGTTTGGGACAAGGGTAATTGTGGAAATGAAGAGAAAACTTTTTTTAAAAAATGAGCCGAACAATGTGAAATAATATTCACTGATTTATGATACAGCGTTATACATAAATTTCATTGTGTCGAAAAATGTGTTTTGCATTCAGAATCTTTGTCCCATCTTGTACGACGGGCAGAGATCAGGAACTGTCAATAGGGCCACGTAACCTATAACTCGACAAACATTTTTAGTTACAGTAAGCATGGTAGGCCGTAGAGGCAATAGGTAAATTGCAGTTCAAGGGAGGTGAAAATAAAAAAAAAATGTTTGTCGTTTCGGAAAGTACATTCGTTTAGAAAAGTCAACTTGTACGACGAGCAGAGATAATGGACTACTGCTGTGGTCACGATTATTATCTGTGTAAATGCTGTTCAAATTATCCAGCTACTAAATACTTTGAAACAAATTAAATGGTATTTGCAATAAGACAATATGAAAAGGGAGCCTCTTATTTGTGAATAATAATTTAGCTTCGTAGCATATAGGTAAGAAGCTGGGCGTCCATGATGTCCTTTTGCCTGTGGTAGCTAGAAGTCTATTTTATGTTAAAACTTTCCACAAATAATAAGTTTAAGCGCAAAATCAGTATGCAATGTCAGAAGCTGGTTAAAACACCTTTCTAACGATACCTCATTTATCCCTGTACAATCAGTATGTGTTGAGGAAAAGGAATGTTCCCTTCAGAAATAATATATGTGATAATTTAAACAGTATTAAGCCACTTATCATAACGAACATCCAACTTCAGGATTCCGCTCTTGTAAAAATCTGCTACCTGATTTGCCAACCCCTACTGAACGAAGTTTTAACGTCATCGTGGCTCTGAGCGCCTGAATGTATCCCCTTTTTTCACGTGCAGGAACAATTGGTAATTACTGGGTGCTAGATCAGGACTTGTAGGAAAGGATATTTTTGACACAGCTTGACTAAAAGAAGGGATCGGCTGATAGGATACATTCTGAGGCATAAAAGGAATGGTTAATTTGGTGACGGAGAGAGTGGGGAAAGCAAGAATTTTAGACGAAAACCAGGGTTTGAGTACATTAAGCAGGTTCAAACGTATGCAGGTTGCAGAAGATACGTACATCAGTTCGACTTTCCAGGACTGTGGCATGCTGCACCATATATAAAATGTACGTCCACATGTTCCTGTAACGAGTAATGCTTTTTGTGTTACCAGTAACAACCCGCACCGCCCCTTACTCCTTTAAAGAACTTGAAACGCATACATAAAACTGCTTCAGACGCCTGATTACTTTGCAAATGCGCTAATCTGTTAAATATTTGGCGTTAAGCATGTAATGCTATTATGGTTGAAGACGCAAAACTTTAAGTGTGTTGGTTTTGTTAGTTTCTGATTATTCATTCGTCCATAGGCTACTGAAAAAGTCAATACCAAAAATGAAAAAGCTTAGAAAATGTTTGAAATTGTGTTTAAAGTTTGTTGTAATTCACTAAGTGCTCTCATTATAAAACACTGGTTGCGAATATTCTGGGTAATTTGCGCTCCGTTTTAAGCAAAAGCTAGTTTTCTAACACTTCTCAATGTTTATGACATAACATCCTGAACTGTGTCGTACAATTATATATATTTGATTGTACATTCCTTGTTGTACTTGGATACTTTGTGTAAATGTATTGCGAAAAGAATTAGTGGTAAAGAAGTATTAAATAAAACTTTTTGCCACAGTTTTAAGTTTTACTGCATGAAAAGCGAAAATGTAGTAAGCCATAAACTTTTTTTCCATTCATCATTTAGGGTGTGAGGTGTGGGTAGTCAGAAGTTTCGTAATATCTACAGTTTCTAACTTTACTACTTGACTTACTGTGTTAAACCTTTAACGTAATATTATACCTCTTAATCAGTAGATTATTTTAAACTTTAATATTCGCTTAATAATGGCATGAAATGCTGAAAGTCAGATTTTGCACCGCTCGAAACTGTTAGATAGGCAACCTTCAACAGTGACCGGATGACGATTTTAGTCGTTTAATAATATAACCAGCGCTGAACTATAAACAGTGATAAACTCAACTGTAGACACAATGCAGACAATTGATTATTGTTTCTCAAGACTACGCCACCAATGTCGATGAGGCAAGGAATGGTTTGCTATGAAAGATGAGCAGTTTCCAAGACTGTACCCATGCACATTGTTCACAAAATACCTCGGCTACCTTAACTTCGGTGACCTGAATGGGAACTGTGTTAACAATGCGGCAAGGCCGCTGGCATCCATTTTCGGGCAGTGGTTCCTTATACCAAGGTACTTAGTTTAGAACCAGTACGATGTGTATAATTTGGACTCTGAATGTTGGCACACCCTGTGCGAAGTTCAGTTCAGTCATATGAGTCCTTCTTCACGTTGCAGTTTACACAAAGGTCTGCATTTTTTTTTTTATTTTAAAAAAATCAGATAGGTTTCATGCTGAATACAGAAAAGATTTTCCCTTTGACTGTTCAGAGGTGTTACTAAACCCGCCCAGACATGTAAATAACCATGCATAAGCAGCACCTATAAGACGGAGAGGGGCCCGACAGCCGATCAGTTCCAGACATTTCACCAGGAAGGAGGTACACGACTGGTCTTGTCCGTAGTTCAACCATGTCTAGACGGTCAATACCGCTGTTCGATCACGTCCGCATTGTTACTTTGTGCCAAGAAGGGCTCTCAAAAAGGAAGTGTCCAGGCCTCTCGGAGTGAACCAAAACGATGTTGTTCGGACATGGAGGAGATACAGAGAGAGACAGAAACTGTCGATGACATGCCTCGCTCAGGCCGCCGAAGGGCTACTACTGTAGTGGATGACCGCTACCGACGGATTATGGCTCGGAGGAACCCTGACAGCAACGCGACCATGTTGAATAATGCTTTTCGTGAAGCCACAGGACGCCGTGTTACGACTCAAACTGTGCGCAATAGGCTGCATGATGCGCAACTTCACTCCCGACGTCCAGGCGAGGTCCAGCTTTCCAACCACAAGACCAAGCAACGCGGTACAGATGGGCCCAATAACATGCCCAATGGACCGCTCAGGATTGGCATCACATTCTCTTCACCGGTGAGTGTCGCATATGCCTTCAACTAGACAATCTTCGTAGATGTGTTTGGAGGCAACATGGTCAGGCTGAATCCCTTAAGACACACTGTCCAGCACGTGCAGCAAGGTGGAGGTTCCCTGCTGTTTTGGTGTGGCATTATGTGGGGCCGATGTATACCGCTGGTGTTCATGGAAGGCGCCGTAACGGCTGTACGATACGTGAATGCCATCCTCCGACCGATAGTGCAATCATATCGGCAGCATATTGGCGAGGCATTCGTCTTCATGGACGACAATTCGCGCCCCCATCGTACACATCTTGTGAATGATGTCCTTCAGGATAACGTCATCGCTCTAATAGAGTGGCCAGCATGTTCTCCATACATGGACCTTATTGAACGTGCCTGGGATAGATTGAAAAGGCCTGTTTGTGGACGACGCGACCCACCAACCACTCTGAGGGATCTACGCCGAATCGCCGTTGAGAAGTGGGACAATCTGGAGCAAGAGTGCCTTGATGAACTTGTGGATAGTATATCACGACGAATACAGGCATGCCTCAATGAAAGATGACGTGGTACTTGGTATTAGAGGTACCGGTGTGTACAGAAATGTGGACCACCATCTGTGAAGGTCTCGCTGTATGGTGGTACAACATGCAATGTGTGGATTTCATGAGCAATAAAAAGGGCCGAAATGATGTTTATGTTGATGTCTATTCCAGTTTTCTGTACAGGTTCCTGAACTCTCGGAACTGAGATGTTGCAAAACTTTTTTGATGTGTGTAAGTCGTCAGAGTAACTTGCGTCCATGCGCCTTTGTTAATAGTCAGTAAAGAGAAGTGTTTCTTTTTTGGTGACTGAAAGTAAAATATACCGAGCGAAGTGGCGCAGCGATTCGCCCACTGGACTCGCATCGGTAGGACGAAAGTTCAAACCCACGTCTGGACGTCCAGATTTAGTGTTTCCCTGATTTTCCTAAATCGCCCCAGGTAAATGCCAGGATGGTTCCTATGAAAGGGCACGACCGATTTCCTTCTCCATCCTTGACATAGTCCGAGTTGTGCTCCGTCTCTAATGACCTCGACGTAGACGGTACGTTAAACCCGCCGGCCGGAGTGGCCATGCGGTTCTAGGCGCTACAGTCTGGAACCGCGTGACCGCTACGGTCGCAGGTTCGAATCCTGCCTCGGGCGTGGATGTGTGTGATGTCCTTAGGTTAGTTAGGTTTAAGTAGTTCTAAGTTCTAGGGGACTGATGACCACAGCAGGTAAGTCCCATAGTGAACCATTTTGAACGTTAAACCCAATCTTCCTTCGTTCCTTGGAAATAACATAATATTTACCGTCAGTAACCAGTCGACAAGTTTTAGGAAGAACATACTGTAGAGTTGTGGCAGGGAACGTTGTATTTGCTTGGTAGTGCTGTGCCTGATGATGAGAATGGTGCTTGGTGCTGTGCGCAGGTACCGGGACAAGCAACTGGTAGTGCTGAACGCCGACCACTACGAGGGCGGCACCACCGAGCAGACGACGCTGCTCATCAAGAACGCGACGCGATTCGACCAGGGCGTCTACGAGTGCGGCCTGGAGAACGACGTGGGTGCCGAGAACTCCACCAACAGCGTCAACGTTTCCGTCTACTGTGAGTTCCACAGGGCGTGCAAGCGCTGGCTGGGGTACTTCACTGTAGTCGATATTTCCAGGAAGTCCACAAATAAAAACACACACACACACACACACACACACACACACACACACACACACGCCTGCTTATAGCTTTTCTTATTTCTTCGGGGATGATTTTGGGGACTTCATCATCATCTGCGTAAAGTTTTCCTAGTGGTTCATGTGTTCTATCATATAATTTACTACAGAAATCCTTTATATGCTTTAAAATTTCTTTCTTTTCCGTTATGCGCCCATTATCACCATCAATTTCTATGATTTGGTCTGACAATTGGCATACTCAAGCTTACAGGGGAGGAAACAGAGAAACATCGGGCTAAAGTCTTTACTTCGTGTATACAGAATGGCAGCATCCCAACCTGCTTGAACTAAGCAAACATAACCTTACTACATAAGAAGGGAAGTATTCACGATCTGAAGAACTACCGCCCCGTTAGCTTACTTTCTGCTATATGTGAAGTTGTTGTGTACATAGTTTCGCGTAGTCAGCGCATACACAACTTTCCCACTAGAGTGCGCCCCACTAAGCACAACAGCACAGGCGCAGCGCTCGTCTGTCTCCGCACTACGAGATGGCGCTGCCATAGAGACGGACCAAATTCTGCTTCCGCCGATCCGCGTATTAATATTTAACGCAGCCAATGAGATTGCTGCCAACGTAGAACCTTTTCTCCTCGTGGATCACACTCGCGCAGTGATACATGATCGCACAAGGTATTACAACGAGTCTACAGACCTCCGATTAGTCAGTCTGTACCAGTCTGCATTAGTCTGTACCAGTCTGTACGACTTCTACATTTGTCTGTACCAGTCTATAGTCAAGTTTCAGTCTGCGCCTAATAAGATTACCATATTCCTGTACATAGCCATGAAGATAAATGTATAGACACTTTTGTCAAGTATCAGAGATATATGTGAGAATAAGATTAACGTACCAGTACCAAAGGAACTTCAGATTGTCAATTGTAAATAGCATCCAGAACCAAGTTAAGTGATTTTTATGCTTGTTATTATTTTAATAAATGTGTGTGAAAATTAATCAAGTTCTGTTTAAAGTTGGTCACCGTCAATCTGCTACTGTAAGCGTGCAAGTGGCATTTCTATCGTCTAACGGCAGAAGATAAAAACGCCACGATAAGCCCACGAGACATATAGATGACACTCGCCTACTTCGTTAGAGCGAAACTCAAATAATCTGATAGTGTGTGCACGGAAGGTCTTACAGTACGCACACCACAGAAGTGTTCGCTAAAGTCGTGATAAAACCCGTTAAAATGGTAGTGGAGACTGCACAGCTCGTAGAACAAGCTGGATTCCGCAGTGGTTTCAGTACAATTGACCATATAAACACACTGCGTGAGGTAATTAGTCGAGCAAATGAGTATGAAATGCCACTATGCAGAGCCTTCATTGACTTCGAAAAAGCCTTTGATTCTGTCAGCCAAACTGCAGTCATACAAGCACTGGCCGAGCAAGGAGTGGAAACAAGATATATGAACATATTGTGCAACATTTATGATATGTCTGTAGCATCTATCAACATAAGAAAAAACAAGTGCGAATTTCCCATTGGAAAAGGTGTAAAGCAGGGCTATCCTATATCCCTGAAGTTATTAATAGCAGTTCTCGAGATGTCTATGTCCAAAAATATTTGGAACAACAAAGGATAAGTGGTAAAAGGCTCACCAACGTGAGATTTGCTGACGATATACTGGTCCTAGCTAACAGTAAGATGGAAATGCAGTCCTCTGTAAAAGACTTAACAGATCGTTGTCAGGAAGTTGGATTTAAATAAATCACTCTAAAACTAAGGTTATGCATAAGAAATGGGCAGCTGCAGGACAAGTAACACTGAACGGCAACATCCTAAATGATGTTACAGAATACGTTTATCTGGGGCAATTAATTGACACAAAAGGGGATTTGAAACCTAAAATTTGCCAGCAGGTCGTGGTCGTGCGGTAGCGTTCTCGCTTCCCACGCCCGGGTTCCCGGGTTCGACTCCCGGCGGGGTCAGGGATTTTCTCTGCCTCGTGATGACTGGGTGTTATGTGATGTCCTTAGGTTAGTTAGGTTTAAGTAGTTCTAAGTTCTAGGGGACTGATGACCATAGATGTTAAGTCCCATAGTGCGCAGAGCCATTTGAAACGTTTTTTGAAACCTAAAATTTTTCGTCGAATTAAACTTGGTTGAAGGGCTTGAATGCAACACTTTTCAGATCTAACATGCCAGTCTACTTAAAGAAGACAGTTTTTGATCAGTGTGTCCTATCGGTTTTAACGTACGGGTGTGAAACTTGTTTAAATGAATTTTTCAAAAGGAAATTTAGAACTGCTCAGAGAGCTATGGAAAGGTCAGTGTTAGGTCTCACTAAGAAAGATCGACCGAAAAGTGAAGACATACGAGAAGTAACAAGAGTAAAAGATATTATAGAGCGAGTTAAGAATCTAAATTAGCAGTGTGCAGGACATATTGCACGAACAAAGGATGGAAGATGGACAAAATAAGTTTTAGAGTGGAGTACCAGAGAAAAAGGAAGACCACCAGGGAGACCACCTGATCGCTGGGATAAGGAACTCAGTAAAGTTGGCTTCAACTGGCAGAAGACAGCAGCGGACAGGGGTGAATAGAAACACCTCTTAAAATGTATTTAATAACATAAAGAGGCTAGATATTGTGCAGATTGAATTAGCTGATATATATATATATATATATATATATATATATATATATATATATATATATATATATATATGCTTGACAAAGAAAGTGAAGCATCCAGAAGACATGGTCACATGCCAGTGTAACCTCGTACACACACACACACACGCGCGCGATCAGCGAGTGTGTACATCATTAGAGTTGTAATTCTGTGTGACAGGTACAATGATCATCAGAGTGTACTGGTGGCGTCCGTGCTTTGTGTTGTTCAAATGGTTCAAATGGCTCTGAGCACTATGGGACTTAACATCTATGGTCATCAGTCCCCTGGAACTTAGAACTACTTAAACCTAACTAACCTAAGGACATCACACAACACCCAGTCATCACGAGACAGAGAAAATCCCTGACCCCGCCGGGAATCGAACCCGGGCGCGGGAAGCGAGAACGCTACCGCACGACCACGAGCTACGGACTTTGTGTTGTTACGAGGCCTGGTAGAGTATATAACTGGTGTGAACAGTGCCATGTTTTCTGTCCACATCCTGTGCCTAGGTGCAAACCATAAACGGAGCAGTAGTTGTCAAAAGCTGGCACTGAACGTAAACCAGTAGTGAAACCAAGGCAGTCTAGAAACTAAGCTGGGTCGTAGTCGCAACGGTATGTTGATACAAGAACTTCACACGGCACGGCACAATAGAAGACAGGCTGGCCGGCTGCCTCTCAAGGGGAACGTGCTAACATCCCGTCACCAATTTGATTCATACTGACAGGATTTGTAGGGCATGACTAGGACTTCAACATACGGGTTACAATTATTGGACCCTATTAGAATAAAAAACGAAAATTAGTTACAAACTACGGCGTGCACACTTTATTCAACATATAAACGTCACTACAGATACTCCGGTTTAGGTTATGGCATGTTCAATATGCCTACCAGCGGCGATGATGTGGCGCAGACGAATAACGAAATTCTGCATGACCCGCTGAAGTCTCGGGACATCGATGCTGTCTATGGGCTCCTGAATCGCTGTTTTCAGCTCAGCAACAGTTCCGGGGTTATTGCTATACGTCTTGTGTTTAACGCCACAAGCCGGCCGGGTGGCCGAGCGGTTCTAGGCGCTACAGTCTGGAACCGTGCGACCGCTACGGTCGCAGGTTCGAATCCTGCCTCGGGCATGGATGTGTGTGATGTCCTTAGGTTGGTTAGGTTTAAGTAGTTCTATGTTCTAAGGGACTGATGACCTCAGAAGTTAAGTCCCATAGTGCTCAGGGCCATTTGAACTATTTAACTCCGCAAAAACGAGTAGCATGCGTTCACATCCTAAGAATATGAAGCCAATAGAGGCCACCTCTCTGGGTATTCCAGAGCCAGAATGCGGTCCCCAAAGTGCTCCTCCAGGACATCAAACTCCCTCCTGCTTCGGTGCGGTCGAGCTACTTCTTGAGTGAACCACATCTTATCGAAATCAGGGTCATTTTGGATAATGGGAATGAAATCATCTTCCAAAATCTTCACGCACCGTTCGGTAGCCACCGTGACATCAAGGAATGTCGCACCGATTATTTCAAATAGTTCAAATGGCTCTAAGCACTATGGGACTTAGCATCTGAGGTCATGAGTCCGCTAGACTTAGAACTACTTAAACCTAACTAACCTAAGGTCATCACACAAATCCAGCTAACCTAAGGACATCACACACATCCATGCTAGAGGCAGGAATCGAACCTGCGACCGAAGTGCCTAGAACCGCTCGACCACAGCGGCCGGCCATCAGCAATCCAATGTCGGTGTTGACGGGCCCATTCTACGGGTAAAGCTTTGTATCGTGCAGTCATCAAGAGTACACGGGTGGGCATTCGGCTCCAAAAGCCCATATCGATGATGTTTTATTAATGTTTTACCGGATTCCTGATATTCACGGTACACTCGTGAAATAGTCGTACGATAAAATCCCCACTTCATCGCTACCGCGCAGATGCTGTGTCCCATCTCTCGTGCGCCGACTATAACACCACGTTCAAACTTAGTTAAATCTTGATAATCTACCATTGTAGCAGCAGTAACCGATCTAACGACTGCGCCAGACACTGCTTGCTTGTCTTCCCCCCTGCGGGTCCGGCGGTTAGAATAGGCCCGAGGTATTCGTGCCTGTCTTAAGACGCGACTAAAGGAGTCCCTACCCCTCAAGGGGGTAGTGAGCGCCTGCGTCCGGAGACGGACGGTTCCACGACCTATATTTGCGGTCATTTTGGTTTTTCACTTCTTCTCGTTCCTTCCTTCCTTTGGTTGGTTCCTTTCTTTGTTCTTCTCCATCTCACTGTCTTACTTACTCTTTCCCTTGCCTTCTTCTCCTTGCCTTCTCCTTGCCTTCTTCTCCTTGCCTTCTTCTCCTTGCCTTCTTCTCCTTGCCTTCTCTGGTCTCCGCCTCGGCGTTTGAGACAGTCTGTCCTCTCTCTCCCTCTCTCTCTCTCTTCTTTTTCCTCTTCTTCCTTCCTCCCTGTGCGCGCCTGAAGGCCGACCCACGCGTTCGCACGCGTAGCCAGTGACGGGGTAACGCGTAATTCCCCGCCCTGGGTAGACGAGTAAGGCACGCACGTACCCCATGGTAAAGGCCAGGCCCGGGGAGGGGTGATTGCCTGAGCTGATACCTTCTAACCATGCCGATTGGTCCCTCCGTCTGTTTCTCGGGAGGTGTGACCTGAGGTGTAAACATTCACCGAAGGCGGGAGTGCCCTCTGAGAGGGTCCCCACAAGGAAGGAGCGCGCCATCAGAGACGCTGGCAATCATGGGGGATTCCTCCGCAATGGATTTCTCTTCTTCTTCCTCTCGACTTCTGCCCACAGACGGAAACTTGACCAGCCACCAGTGACGAAAGTACTACCGCCTGCTCCACAGTTCCTCGTAGTTTCTCGATCTGAGGACGGCAAGGATTTTTCCTCTGTCAACCCTTTCGTTATCCAGAAGGGCGTAGATGCCATAGCGGGATCTGTCAAGTCTTGTACCAGGTTGCGTAATGGTACCTTGTTACTAGAAACTGAGAGCGCCTTTCAGGCACAAAAACTGCTTCGGGCCACACTCCTGTACACGTTCCCTGTCCGGGTGGAGGCTCACCGCACTTTGAATTCGTCTCGTGGTGTGGTATATACTAGATCACTCGACGGATTGACTGACGAGGAGATTCAGTCTTTCCTCGCTGAGCAAGGCGTGACGGCTGTCCATAGGGTCATGAAAAAGGTCAACAATGACCTTGTACCGACCCAGACACTTTTCTTGACCTTTGATAGTGTTCAGCTGCCGTCGCGCATCAAGGCGGGCTACGAGGTTATTTCCGTTCGCCCCTATGTCCCGACACCTACGCGCTGCTACCAGTGTCAGCGTTTTAATCACACTCGCCAGTCTTGTTCCAATGCGGCTAAATGTGTCACTTGTGGCAGGGATGCCCATGAGGGTGACTGTCCACCTCCGTCTCCTCGTTGTGTGAACTGTCAGGGTGACCGTGCAGCGTCCTCCCGCGACTGTCCCATCTACAAGGAAGAACGCTGTATCCAAGAAATTCGGGTCAAAGAGAAAATGTCCACCTCGGCTGCTCGCAAGCTATTTGCTAGTAGGAAGCCCACGCTGCTCCTAGCGGGGAAATACAGTACTGTCCTCGCCTCTCTTCGGACTACCAGGGAGGTGGCGACGCAGACATGCGATCTGACCTTCAGCACTACGGTCGTCCGTTCGGCCAGTGCTAAGATCGCCAGGTCGACGTCTCCTCTTCCTCCCGTCACCCCTCAGACACAAGCACCTTCATCAGCTTCTGCCAAGAAGAAGATCCAGAAGTCAGATGCACGGGCCTTCAAGAAGGAACCGTCCCGTGCAGACTTCCTACGTACCTCGAACTCCCAGCCATCGACCAGTACTTCCGCTAAACGACCTTCCAAGAAGGCTCATAGGAAGCACAGTTCTCCTTCTCCGCCACGCGCATTTCTTCTCCTGCGCCAACCAGCGGTTGCCGCCCCAGGCCGTCATCTGTTTCACCTGGTCGCACCGCTGGTAGCCGAACATCTGGCCGTTCACCTGCAGAGGAAGCTTCCCCTCCCGGCCATCTTAACAAGATGGCCGATGAACCTATAGAACCAATGGACGATGACTGTCCGCCTACTGATAGCGGCGGCAGTGCTCGCTCGAAGCCAGGCCTTCAGCGGCCTTCGAGGTGACCCCTTCTTTCGTCTTCCTTTTCTTCTCACGATGGCACTTATTCACTGGAATATTCGCAGCATTTGCTCCAACCGGGAGGACTTAAAGTTGCTGCTCCGCTCGTCGTAGCCCTCCAGGAAACGAAGCTACGCCCATGCGATCAAATTACCTTGGCACACTACACCTCTGTGCGTTTTGACCTAACCCCTGTGGTAGGTATTCCGGCTCATGGAGGGGTTATGTTGCTGGTGCGGGATGATATTTACTACGATCCCATCACATTGCACACCGGCCTGCAGGCAGTTGCCGTCCGAATTACTCTCCCCACTTTTACATTTTCCATTTGTACCGTTTACACTCCATCGTCGTCTGCCGTTACCAGGGCAGACATGATGCAAATTATTGCTCAGCTACCTGCACCATTCTTGTTAACTGGAGACCTCAATGCCCACCATCCCCTTTGGGGCTCTCCAGCATCCTGCCCGAGGGGCTCCCTGTTAGCAGACCTTTTCAACCAGCTCAATCTTGTCTGCCTCAATACTGGCGCCCCTACTTTTCTTTCGGACACATCTCACACCTATTCCCATTTAGACCTCTCTATATGTACTACCCAACTTGCACGCCGGCTTGAGTGGTATGCCCTTTCTGATACATATTCGAGCGACCACTTCCCGTGTGTCATCCATCTCCTGCATCATACCCCCTCTCCGTGCTCAGCTAGTTGGAACATCTCCAAAGCCGAATGGGGGCTCTTCTCTTCCAGGGCGACCTTTCAGGATCAAACCTTCACAAGCTGCGATAGTCAGGTCGCACACCTCACGGAAGTCATTCTCACTGCTGCTGAATATTCCATCCCTCACACTACTTCTTCTCCACGTCGCGTACCGGTCCCCTGGTGGACCACAGCATGTAGAGAAGCTTTACGTGCTCGTCGACGTGCTTTACGCACCTTTAAACGCCACCCTACAGTGGCGAATTGTATCAATTATAAACGATTACGTGCGCAGTGTCGTCGTATTATTATAGAAAGCCAGCTGGGCTGCTTTCACAAGCACCTTTAACAGTTTTACTCCTTCTTCTGTTGTCTGGGGTAGCCTGCGCCGGCTATCTGGTACTAAGGTCCACTCACCAGTTTCTGGCTTGACGGTCGCGAATGACGTCCTTGTGGCCCCTGAGGATGTCTCCAATGCCTCCGGCCGCTTTTTCGCAGAGGTTTCGAGCTCCGCTCATTACCACCCTGCCTTCCTCCCCCGAAAACAGGCAGAGGAAGCTAGGCCACCTAACTTCCGCTCCTCGAATCGTGAAAGTTATAATGCCCCATTCACCATGCGGGAACTCGAAAATGCACTTGCCCGGTGACGGTCCTCCGCTCCAGGGCCTGATTCTATTCCGATGCTGAAGAACCTTTCTCCTGCGGGTAAAGGTTTCCTTCTTCGTACTTATAATCGCATCTGGATTGAGGGACATGTTCCCGCATGCTGGCGCGAGTCTATTGTTGTACCGATTCCTAAGCAGGGGAAGGACAAGCACTTGCCTTCCAGTTATCGACCCATCTCGCTTACCAGCTGTGTCTGTAAGATGATGGAGCGAATGGTTAACTCTCGTTTGGTTTGGCTGCTCGAATCTCGACGCCTACTTACCGATGTACAATGTGGATTGCGTAGGCGCCGCTCTGCTGTTGACCATCTGGTTACCTTGTCGACCTTCATTATGAATAACTTCTTGCGGAAGCGCCCCACTGCGGCTGTGTTCTTTGATTTGGAGAAGGCTTACGACACCTGTTGGAGGGCGGGCATTCTCCGCACCATGCATACATGGGGCCTTCGCGGTCGCCTCCGTCTTTTTATTGGTTCCTTTTTAATGGATCGACAGTTCAGGGTACGTGTGGGTTCTGTCCTGTCAGACACCTTTCGCCAGGAGAATGGGGTGCCACAGGGCTCAGTTTAGAGCGTCGCTCTCTTCGCCAGAGCGATCAATCCAATAATGGATTGCCTCCCAGCTGACGTATCAGGCTCCCTTTTCGTGGACGATTTCACCATCTATTGCAGCGCGCAGCGTACATGTTTCCTGGAGCGCTGTCTTCAGCGTTCTCTTGACCGTCTTTACTCCTGGAGTGTCGCCAATGGCTTCCGTTTTTCTGCCGAGAAGGCGGTCTGTATTAACTTCTGGCGCTACAAAGAGTTTCTCCCACCGTCCTTACGACTCGGTCCCGTTGCTCTCCCATTCGTGGAGACGACAAAATTTTTAGGTCTTACATTTGACAGGAAACTTAGCTGGTCTCCACATGTGTCATATTTGGCTGCCCGTTGTACCCGTTCTCTAAATGTCCTCCGTGTTCTCAGTGGTATGTCGTGGGGAGCGGATCGAACCGTCCTACTTCGCCTATATCGGTCGATCGTCCGCTCCAAGCTGGATTATGGGAGCTTCGTGTACTCCTCTGCACGGCCGTCCATCTTACTCCGCCTCAACTCCATACAACATCGGGGTTTACGTCTTGCGATCGGAGCGTTTTATACTAGTCCCGTCGAGAGTCTTCATGCTGAAGCCGGTGAATTGCCACTCACCTACCGGCGAGATATACTGCTTTGTCGGTATGCCTGTCGGCTACTGTCAATGCCCGACCACCCGTCTTATCGTTCCTTTTTTGACGACTCTCTCGACCGTCAATACGGGTTGTATGTCTCTGCCCTGCTACCCCCTGGAGTTCGCTTTCGTCGCCTCCTTCAACGCCTTGATTTTTCACTCCCTGCAACCTTTAGAGTGGGCGAGAGCCACACGCCACCTTGGCTCCAGGCTCAGGTTCGCGTTCACCTTGACCTCAGCTCGCTCCCAAAGGAGGTTACCCCCGGTTCGGTATACCACTCCCGTTTTGTCGAACTTCGTTCGAAGTTCCTTAATATGACCTTCATTTATACAGATGGCTCTAAGACCAATGACGGGGTCGGGTGTTCTTTTATTGTCGGGGCACAAAGTTTCAAATACCGGCTCCATGGCCATTGTTCAGTCTTCACAGCTGACCTCTTTGCCCTCTACCAGGCTGTTCTTTACATCTCCCGCCACCGACGTTCTGCTTATGTCATCTGCTCCGATTCCCTGAGTGCCATCCAGAGCCTCAGTGATCCGTATCCGGTTCACCCTTTCGTGCACTGGATCCAACGCTCTCTTCAGCAGCTGGTGGACGTCGGTTCTCCAGTTAGCTTTATGTGGGTTCCTGGCCATGTCGGTATCCCTGGGAACGAAGCTGCAGATGCCGCTGCCAAGGCTGCGGTCCTCCAGCCTCGGACAGCTTCTTGTTGTGTCCCTTCATCAGATTGTAGCAGGGTCATTTGTCGGCGCATTTTATCGCTGTGGCATGCCGATTGGGCTGCACTTACGGACAACAAGCTTCGGGCCTTGAAACCTCTTCCCGCGGCTTGGACGTCCTCCTCCCGCCCATCTAGGCGGGAGGAGGTCGTTTTGGCCCGGTTACGAATTGGACACTGCCGGTTCATCCATCGCCATCTGCTGACGGCTATGCCGGCGCCGTTCTGCCCATGTGGGCAATTGCTGACGGTCCGCCACATTTTAACGTCCTGTCCGGATTTTCATACACTGCGTCTTGATCTTGGCCTGCCATGTACTCTAGATGCCATTATAGCGGATGGCCAAGGAGCAGCTGCTCGCGTTCTTCGTTTTATCAACTTGACAAACCTGTCTAAGGACATTTGATTATGCTGTTTTTTTAATCCTATGCCTGTCAATCTGTCTTTTATCGTGTTTTCCCTTTTAGTTGCTGTTTTAAACTTGTGCCTCGCGGTGCATTCCTAACGTAGTCTGGGCGCTATTGACCATTGAAGTTGTGCGCCCTAAAACCACAAAAAAAAAAAACTGCTTGTCTTATATAGGCTTTGCTGACAGCAGCGCCGTATTCTGCCTGTTTACATGTATCTCTGTACTTGAATGTGCATGCCTACACCAGTTTCTTTGGCGCTTCAGTGTAGATCCCTAGCTTATGCGCGTGGTCGCTCACTGCCCACAGTCAAGCCCGTAGTGCGGCTGTCGATGGAGCCGGAGACGCCGGTGAGCGAGGTGTCGCGACTGAACATCACTCTGCTGTGCGAGGTGCTGGCGGGCAACCCGGCCACGCTGACCGCCGTGCGCTGGTACCTGGACGGCGAGCTGCTCAAACAGCTGCCCGACTGCAACGCCACAGACGACGCGGCGGCCACCTTCTGCGACGTAGACCCCAGCCGGCTCATGCTGGAGGACGTGGGCCGCGGCTTCCACGCCAACTACTCGTGCGAGGGCATGAACGACGCCGGCTGGGGGCCCACCTCGCCGGACCGCGAGCTCGTCGTCTTCTGTGAGTCTCATTCCTTCACCTTTACTTGTAGACTTCCGTTAAAACACGTTTCACACAAACGGCTTTCTGGCCAAAGTCCACTACAGGATATGGGTGTGCGTCACATGCTTGCGTGTAAATTTGTCGCCAACCACATCGCGAGAGGATCAGTGAAGTCAGTGACTGTGCACAGTATGGTGTTCTAAAGTTTCGAGTGTTCTCGAAACTGCCCATGCGCAGAAATATGGGACTATGGCTTCGCCTGCTGACATAGGAAGTTAACCTATTCTAGCCAAAATCACTCCTGTTATAGTAAAGGAAATCTCTACTTTCTTGTTTGCTTTCTTTTCGTAAAAACAATGCGAAGGTTGCCTCGGTGTTTTTCCTGCTAGTGTTCTTCCACAACAGGGACAGAATATTTGAACGCAGAAACTAAAATGTAGACTTTCGCGGCCGGAAATGTCATGTCCATTATAATTATCCGGGCTGTTATGTCGTGGTCGGTTGATTAATTCTGTGTCAATTCCCAACGTTTCGTCCCCGTCTACGGGGGACATCTTCAACAGGGTCTGTAGCTCGATGAAAGGTCCAACACAACCACTGGCTGGCTACTGACTGCGGCTAAATTCCGTGTCCGCGCGCTCCCGCGCCGAGGCGTGACGTCACGTGTTTTGAAAACGTCAGTGCAATTGGCCGCTGTCCGCTGCCGTCGATCGCCGTTGCCATCCAGTGGTGGACGCGTGGTACACATCTTCTTCAACACCGGCAACCATATACCGTTTAATTTCATGCCCTCCTCCTTTCGATTTAAATTATTAGGGTGTTTGGCGATTTCGATTGCCTCCCTGTAGAGCCTTTCGTAATATCCGCTTGTAGCCGCTAGTACTTGCGTCTCCTCGAAACGAATATGATGGTTACCTGGCTGGAAAGCATGCTCCGCAACAGCTGATCGTTCCGTTTCTCCTCTTCTACAATTGCCCTTGTGCTCTTCCAAACGTTTTGAAACAGTTCTTTTAGTGGTACCCATATAAACATCTCCATAGCTGCATGGGATCCTATACACTCCAGCCTTTTCCAATGGTTTGCGAGCGTCCTTGGCAGGCTTAAGGTATTCCTGTATCTTCCTCGTGGGCTTGAAAATTACAGTAATATTCCGCTTCGTCAAGATCCTCCCTATTCTTTCCGTTACATTTTTAACAAACGGCAGGAAAACCTTAGATTTTGCAGTAGCCTGTACGTCACTATGATTTCTGCGTAGCTGTCTCAACGCACGTTTTATTTCGGCGGACGAATATCCTTTCTTCATTAGTGCATTGTGGAGATGTTCCAACTCAGGTTCACAAATATTTCTAGCTCTGTCCGCTAACGTCTTGATAACACCCCGCTTAATTCTGTAGCTATTCCTGCCATTACCAAAACGTATTCTACGGTTAACTTATCTAAGCCTGCCAGAATCACCTGTTCAGTTATCCAGCGTTTATCATCTAGTTAGGCATTATAACGTGTTCTTACAATGCGTTTACCGCGCTATTCCGAGAATAGAAATTAAGCGGCTGCTAACTGGGGACTGTACAACTGGCCATTAGTAGCGTAGGGTTCTGTCAGACATTTTATGTCAAAATTTCATTTTCTAGGATACATCGAAAAGATGATATGTGATCTTTCTTACCTGTTATTTCTGTTAATCGTTTATTTCCACTCTGATAGTCTGACTCTATGGATTTCGCTAATAATTATAACAACGCTGATCATTCGCACACCCAATCAACAACATACACAAACAGCGATTGGTATTCACCCGATCGGGTTCATTCGGTTTAGCTCGTCTAGCTCCATCCCCTTTTATTCTGCGGAAAGATTTTTATTTCTAGATGCGACGGGGATTCCCCTAACAGACGACATGTACACCGTACATGCATTAAAAATCAGGTTATGATTCTTTCAGAAATCAACTTCTAATGGGTTCAAAATGTTCAGAAAGTAACTGAGATGCGTTTCAAAACCATATGAATAAACAATGGACCAACATGCGCTGGGCACAAGGCACTTTGTGAAACAATATTTTCTTCTTCAAGAAAATGAATTTGGCGTCCCCTGAAATTGTTGCTTGGGGCAGATACCCCAGTATGCCGCCTCATAGATCTGGGTCTGTTACCTAGCAAGCTGTTTGCCAATACATTTTCATCGCTAATTGTTGAAAATAGTTGTGTCAGTTACAACAAAAAGATGCAATCATAGCATGTTTAATTGTGGTCTCGTGTTCGTCATTTATTGCACCAAGAAGGGAACAGTACAGTCACTACAGCATGTTTCGATTCTTGTGGTGCCTCTGGCCAATGGCGCCAGCCAACCTGCCTGTCCCATGCTGTAGAGCTCCTATAAAGGAGCCTTACCATGCTGAGCTTCGTCACAGTATACGCCCAGCTTACATATGAAGCTGCAAGCTTCGGAAGCATGAATGATCAATCGGTTTGTGCAAGCATGCTTGATCTTCTGGACATTGTGATACATTTGTATTGTTCAAGCTGCTTGAGGCTTGATCGATTTTCAGTCATGCAAAATTGTGCAAGGATACCGAAGTTCATGTGCTTGAGTGCGTGTACCAACAATATAATTATAAGCTTGTATTTAATTGGTACATAAGATTGTAGCGGTTTTGTTTTCCATGTTGGCATTCCAGTTCAACAGATTTATTTATCGATTGTCTATTTTTATTTGTTAATTCAAGTTGTTATCTGAGTTTACGTATAGTAATTTTGTGATTTGGAGAATGTGAGTGGAGCTGTGGTCGTAGAAAATGGAGTGCCAAGTGGAGAAATCGTAACATTTGCGACATATCCTTGTGTTTGAGTTCAGTAAAGGGATGACAGCAGGCACGAACATTTGTCCTATGTATGGGGTTAATAACATAGGACAGAGCATGTCAAGCAAATGGTTTTCTCGTTTTAACATTTGTGACTCTCCATGATCAGAAAGTCCTTTGCGGTTTGATGAAAATCATTTAAATGAATTAATCCACATCGATCCATGTTAGTGTAGGGTACTCGACAACTGGCAAATGTGATGGAACTGTGATCATTCCAACATTGTGCGACATTTGCATCCAATGAGGAAAGTTCAAAAACTGGGTGTAACGGTTCCGCATGTCCTAAGCTAAAATCACAAAATCAGCGGATGGTCCTATGTACATCTATGCGTGCTCATCATCAGTTGGTTTGTGAACATCATCAACCATTCCTATCCTGTATCATTACTGGTGACGAGAAATGGTGTCTTTATGGTAGCATAAGGAAAAGAAAGGAATGATTGAACCCAAATAAAGCAGCAACTGCCTGTACAAAGACGTGAATGCATCCGCAAATGATAATGTTGTGCATCTGGTGGGAAAGGACAGTGGTTTGGTGTACCATAAACTTTTCCCCTATGTGTAACCATCACTCCTGACATTTGTTGTCAACAATTGAAACTTCTTGCAGGTGCAATCCAAGAACAATAACCAAGAAGACTGCGTGAAGTGATGCTACTCCATTATAATGCCCATCCGCATTCTGCTGAGACTAAAAAAAAAAAAAAAAAAAAAAAAAAAAAAACATACAGGAGTTGGGTTGGGAAGTCATTCCACCTTATTCACCTGATCTTGCACCCTCGGATTTGTATCTTTTATTTTCCCTGTCGAACAGACTGAGGAACTTCCTTTCCTTTGCGCCTCAAAACCATGTGATTTCTACAGTTGCGGCATCCAGAAGTTACCCATCATTGACAGACTGTTGTAAATAATGAAGGAGAATATATGATTGATGACTAAAGTCTCTCTTATGCTACGAGCTTATGCACCCAATACCTATCCAGTTGTATTATATTTTCAAAAATTGATTAGTATCATTGATATAATACCTTATGCTGGTAAGTTTTACCTGCAAAGTTACAGACTTATCACATACTTCCTTTGGCAGTATAAAGAGCTCACTTTTTCTTCAAGCAGCTGCTCTTTCACCTGTCTATGCTTCAAATTATCTGTATGAAAACTGCACATGAAATCTTGTTTTCTTATTTCGTGTAAAAGAGTGCAAAAAGTTTCCAAAGATGCCTTAGTTTGTTTGTTTCAAGAAAATATCGCCAGAGATATTATGTCCCAAAGTTGCTGAAAACTCAGGGGTATATGGTAGATAGCAGCACTCGAGCTTCAAACAAATGGCTGTGTGAGTACTTCAAATGAAATTTCATCAAAATCCTTGAGGTCTTGCTGGAATCGATAGACCATTTGGTGTGTAATGACCCATAATCAAAAAGGTTGAGGATCCATGTACTGGCAACAGAGAGGTGCAGTTCTGTTTTGAATTGTGTTGGTACTGTAGTCAGCTACATGGAAACCTTTATACATAATAGTTGAAATAAAAACTAGAAAATACAAAAAATTAATGTTTGATAATTTTTAGTACCATATACTGGTATAACAGTTTTCTGTTCTATATAGTAATGCAATATATAACAATTGTTAATCTTTACAATTATTTTGATTAAATGTTCAGTACCAGAAATAATAAATAATTTATAAGAATGAGCTGTAGTTAAATTATAAATTGCACAAAAACTTTAAGGAATAAAACATACAAGTGGACAGTTGGTAGAGCATAGATAGATAGGTATCTAAATAGATAGATAGATAGTTCACAGATTGAGTGGGA
Organism: Schistocerca americana; assembly: GCF_021461395.2. Classification (NCBI taxonomy): domain Eukaryota; kingdom Metazoa; phylum Arthropoda; class Insecta; order Orthoptera; family Acrididae; genus Schistocerca; species Schistocerca americana. The sequence goes on along the minus strand of NC_060123.1, from coordinate 628,425,753 downwards.
AAATAAGAATATATCAACAAAAAATCTTGTATGTGCTTTTATTTTTAGAGAAGTGAGCAACTGTTTTATATTTATACTCATCTGTCTTGTAGAACACAAGCATTTCAGATATGACCACAGAGTAACAATATTCAGAATGTCATTCTAAAATGAAAATGTATTCCACAGAGCTAACCACAAAATTATACTGAACACTTTTACATTAACTTATAGACTTAATGTATACATTTCACGTGACTGAATAAATCAACTTGTGAAACAGAGAAAATACAAGTTATTGCTTGTAAAAAGTGTAGTATTTAGGATTCTAGAAATGCTTGACTTTGAGAATTATGGTTATGTTATCAGTGACCATTCTGAACAAGTTGCCTACAGAAATCACATATTAATGATTTTTGAAGAAAAATATTAAGAATCTCATGTTGTCATAACAGATCCTCCTGGACCTGCAACATTGGTGTATGAGCCTAGTCGAGTTGTGAAGAAAGGCACAGTGACGTTAACGTGCAGTGTGGAGGATCCAGGAAGACCAGAAACAACAAAATTCCGCTGGATCAGAGGATCTCATAACATATCAGCAGTAACATCAGCTAACTGGACAATTGACCCTGTGTCATTAGAAACAGAATCAAATTTCACATGCCTTGCCTATAATGAAGGAGGAGAAGGAGAGCCAGCAACTGTTTTTATTGAAGTACTAGGTGAGTTCAAGTAATTGCAAGGATAAACCAATATCCCAAGTAACCATTTCACCTGTTTTATTTCTAAAGATGATAACTGTAGTTTGAGTGTAATAAATGCTTGATATAATGTTATTGTTAGTCTGTCTGGTTGTCTTTCGGTATTGTGTGAGATACAGATTTTCTATATGAATTGCCATTTGTGCAATGACTGATAATATATGTTTTCCCTCTTAAGACAATACATGTTAGAGCACTATATGTTTAAGAAATAGTGAACACTGAGTTGTGCATAACAGAACCACTCTTCAGCTTTATATGTCTGAAGAAAGGAACAAGATAGAAAAAGAGTACACAATCTTATATAGTGTATTGTATTTTTGTCCTGTTATTAAGATGACACACACTCCTTTTTAAATTCTGCTTCCTCAGAAACTGCCCAAAGATTTCTCAGAAAGAACATACATAAAGTTCCTCGTACCAGTTTCTTAAAGATGAACCTACTAGCATCATCACATCATGTATACGTATTGTAAAAAACATGAATCTGTCACACTTTTTATTTGCCATCAGCTTTCCGGCTTTACAAGAATGCAATGATGTCCACACCACTATGTAAAATGGGTTGACACCACATGTCACATGCCAGGTGAAAGATTTGCTTTGAGAAACCTTTGGTAGTGGCCAATTCATCTCTAGGTAGTTTTAAGATGAGATCCCACAATCTAAATCCATGTGACTTCTAATTTTGGGAGACGATATTGAACACATGTTGTAACTTGTGACCATACCCTAATAAACATGCCAGAAACACTGTTATCGTGTGTTTGATCATTCCCGCCCTTTTTCTGCACCCACACCACATTCTGACTGCTTGCACTGCCGCATTTTCACCCGGTGGCAGAAAGTGGAACTATTACTTTTTTCAGCATACTCCGGGAACGCACCAATTAATGAACATACCTACAATGTTATAGTGTCCTGCGATGTATACAGCCAACACTGCAGCACTCAGATCAATGTCAGTCTAATTGTAGCCACCCAGAAGTTCTAACTGGCTCAAAATGCCTGGTGCATGAATTAATATACCCATTTCCTTCAAGCCAAGTGCTTCAGAATTGTGTAACAGTGCATCACACATTGTGAATTTATTTACATACAAATATTCTTTGTAACATTCAAGGCAATTTTTTATGCATCTTCAATGTATACTTGCTAGTTTCATATCCATACTTTGTTCATGAACTGTGTATACTCACAGCAACCTACAAGCTCACCTGATCAATGTATTTCCCCTGGCTTTTGTTATTCAACCTCACATTGTATTTGCATTTATATCTATTGATATCTGCTTTACTTTTTGAACGTGAACCAGTTATGGTATATTACTTACACACAGCACTCATGAAACAACAAATGTTTACATACTCCATATAATTTATACAATATATGTACAGTAAGCAAAAACTTAATCATCGACATTTTCAATGACAATACAGAATAAACCTGTTTCAAAGCAAAATAATGAAAAGCATATGATTTGTGTATTTAAAATATTGTATTGTTTTACATGTTTAGGGAAGCTTTATGCTTAATTCCAAATCATTGATTCCCATGGGAATCACTCTGCACGGTTTCACCTTTACACAAATCTTCATAATACCCCTTGACATAGTCACTATATTTTCAATATTGTATGTTCTGATACAATTGTGACTCATTGTTATGATGTGCACATCCAGTGATCCCAAGAATTTATCATGTTGCATTTTTACACTTCATTGCCAATAATTTAGAACTTTGAAGACTGAAGGTTCCTTTCTACATTTTTAGATCTTCCTATAATACAAACTACATTTGCGTGCATATTATTATTTAATCATAGAAACATCTTTTTCACAGCGATTTGTAAAAAAAAAAAAATTGACTCATCTTTTCTTTTATAGCACCACCAGCATTCATTAACACTTCACCACCATATTATGGAGCAGCAGTAAACACTCAAAACTTAAACATTTCCTGCCGTGTGGAGTGTTCGCCAATTTGTGAAGTGAATTGGTTGAAGAATAATGTTCTCATTGATACAAGCAATGGGTCAGCTTCACCATACACTGTAATTAATAAGCGTCTGCCTGCTGACACAGCTGCTAATGATTTCCAGTCCATACTGTCAACACTGCTGTGGAATATGGATGCATGGCCTGGGAAGCAGTTTGATATACTGCATGATAGTGCAAATTACACATGTCTTAGCACAAGCAACTCTGTGGGGCCTGGTGTTAACAGTACCACAGTGTTCAGGGTAGAATGTAAGTAATACTTTATACTTAAAAAAAATAACACATATTGAAACAGCACATAAGTATGTTTCTTACTGAAATTTATCTTTGAGACATAAAACAGATATTTTATGGTGCAAATAACTATACAAAATTTTAAAAGTATTTTCCCATTTCATTCCTACGTAAAAAGGGCATGTATCATTTCTAATACTTATAAATACCATAATAATGTGCTGCTGTAGTTGGAACTATCATAAGTTGCAAATTCTTATCCGGAAGTAATTGTAAAAGGTGAGGAAAGCATCAGGTCATTAGTGTGCCTCCAAAAAATCTTCTATACTAGTAATAAAATCGTAAAACTGTTGTGGTTGTCTGTTTGAACATGCTAATTTCTAAAATTTTCATGGGATTTTCACAAGTAACTTGAGCATAACTTTCATAACTATTTCATCAAAAATTTTATCTAAAATTATCTGCTCAGCTCAGTAGTTCAGATGTTTAATCATCATGGTGTATTACACTAAAGAACCAATAGATGGTGCTCCTAGTTTTTGTTTTTTTTGTTTTTGTTGTTTTTAACTGGGTGTTAGACCTATTTTCAGAAATTTACGCAATCTAATCTTTATGAGTACAAACTAACAGCAAATTTGTTTGACTAAGATATACGGATTTACTGATGTTGCTTCATATATTATTAACTTAACAACATTGTTTTGCTTCTTGCAATAGATTTTATTTATATTTGACTTCTTTCATAGAAAAGGTTTTTTACCCCACTGACAGAAGAATTTTCGGAAGTTTATCTCAGTGACTTGAACACTGCAGTCTTGTTTTTACAAATACAAACTAGGCCAGGATATTTGGATTTACTGATTTTGCTTTTGTGTATTAAAAGCTTAACAACATTGCTTTGCTTCTTTAGATTTTTTTATTTGCTGAAAAAAAATGAGTTTATTAAGTTGGGTGCCTGCTCATAACATTTTGATTTCATTTTGTTTATGAATAAAAACACCTAGAAAATGGTCACGTCTCTCTGAAAACACCACAATGACTAAAGAACTGAGAATTATGTGGTCTCAAGAATCCAACAAAGATCATGAAGCAAGACTTGTTGCACTTCGACAACATCATACTGTAACTCACTCTTTGAAAACTCCTTGTGAAAGCGAGCTGCAGTTAAATTCTTATTGAGAGCATCATGCACTATTTTACTCCAAAGAACCTTTCATTTATAGAGGCGTAAAGTTACTTCTCTTCAGTGCAACATCATAGACATGGAAATTTTGACCAGATGTTGTGCAGACGGGAAAGTTTTTATACTGTGAATCCCAGTTATTCCTAAAAATTAAATATTTTGCTTTAAGTGTGTACAGTTCCATGAGTTTATGTTATGACATGACTATAAACTGCATGTTGTAGGCTGTTAGTTGCTTTCCTCATGACCAGCTCTACATGACTCTACTGTGGTCATGAAGTAAATAAGCTCTTCACTAATATCCCCAATCATACAATTTCAAACATTGTATGCAGAGAAGCTTTATAAGTCAAAACAAAAGCCTTAAGGACAGCTATGAATAAGTACCCAAGCAATGTCAGTGTTATCAGTTAGTGCAACAATATTTTAGTAGTTTTTAACCACTTTGTCGTAGATTGAGATAGAATTTCACAAATGTTCTGAAAGCTGCAACTACCAAGAGCAATTTATTCATAAACCGATCTGTGAAGAAAATGTATAACACTCATTGGTGAAAAACACAGCATATCCCTTTGAGGATGTTTAGTTGGAGACTGGGTAAATGAAAAAGATGGTTTCAGAACATGGAAAGTTTACTTATCCAGCAAAGTTCACAAATAGGTGATTGTATCACATTTCACATAAGAAATGGTTCACTTAATGGAAACAAAGAACACATTTCAGAATTGTACCACAAATTAGGCAAATAGTTGATTAAGTGCAAGAGTGCGTATATAGAAGAAAAGTTCAAGATGACAGTGAGGCAGTTTTTACCTTACTACCTACTTTTTTGGTATACAATCGGTATTTGCAGAAATTCTGGTAACAATAATAATAATAATAATAATAATAATAATAATAATAATAGTAAACAGAGTGTGTAACAGAGTCAGTGAAAAAAGATCCCTGACAACTGCCAGCTGTGAAGTGCAAACAACTGCAGGGAAGAAAAATAGTCATGTATAGAGCTGTAAAACAGTGAGGCATTTCTGTAGGGATGTATACAAAATTATGTCACATTATTGGCTGAGGTGGGTGTATGAAGCAGCCATACCAAGCCCACTGCAAATATCAGGGATCTGCTTTCACCAACTCAACTGTAGCACACAATAAATATACGACAGACAGTGAAACATTGAGTGGAAGACATTAATCAAAATACATTTGTCCACAAGAATAGCACTGTTAAAAACCATTGACAACTGCTGTAGGAAAATTGTATCGGAGAATTTTCCCAAAACTGCTTCAAATTGCCATATGTAAATGGTGGCATTGACATGAAAATTATTTCCAGGTGCTTGTTGATGATAAGATCCAATATTGGAGCAGCAAAATTCTGAATTGTATTTTCAAGGGTATCCCAACAAAGGAAAATCAGAGAATTCTGCCACCATTTGTTATTATTATTATTATTATTATTATTATTATTATATCCCTTGGTTTTGAACAACTAGAAATCACGTAATAATTTCAGTTCCTTTTTTTCCTTTCGGTATTCTTTCATTCTTTCACCATGTTTCCTTTTCCTTTCTTTAGGCCACTTCACACTTTTTTTTACTGCTTCGGCCATGGAATCTTTTCTTTCACAATTTAATACTTTCCTTCTGAAAATATCACTTTCTAAGATAAATTTACAAATTCTCTCCAGATGTCTGTAAAATAAGATAAATTGTAGGACCAAGTGAAATAGAAATAGAAAGTTCAAAGAAATGATAGAATGATTCAACAATGCTGTTGAGACCAGTTGCAGTCAATGAAGCTTGCATTGTAGTTCTGATTCAAATGAACCTACACTTCCAGTTCGAAAAACGTATTTGTGTCTCTTCACAGCTGTAGTATTCCAGCTCTGATAAATGTCTTGGGTGACACAGTGGAGGTAGCCAGAAACAGTGCTACGTATGGAATAATGTCATTGGATAAAATATGGCAAGAAAATGGTTTTCTCATGTTAAAGAGTATCATTTTGACATTAGTGACTCTATACATTCAGGAAGACCTTCCAGGTTTGATGAATATCATTTAAACCCTTAATCCACAATGATCCACATCAGAGTACCTGAGAACGACAAAGTGGTGAACTGTGATCATTCCACTATCGTGCAACATTTACATGCAGTGAGGAATATTCAAAAATCAGGTGCATGGGTACCATGTGCTCTAAGCCAAAATCACAAAAATCAGCAGATGGCCCTATGTGCATCTAGCCTTGCTCATCATCAGTTGGTTTGTAAACAACACTGACTATTTCTATCCTGTATCATTACTGGTAACAAGAAATGATGCCTTTATGCTAGCGTAAGGAAAAGAAAGGAATGGTTGAGCCCAAACAAAGCAACAACTCTCTGTACAAAGACCTGAATGCATTCACAAAATATAATGTTATGCGTCTAGTGGGATGTGGCAATGGTGTGGTGTACTATGAATTTTTTCCCCAGTGTGTAACCGTCACTACTGACAGTTCTTGTCATCAACTGAAATGTCTTACAGGTGCAGTCCAAGAACAACAACCAAGATGACTGTGTGAAGTGATGCTACTCTATTTTAATGCCGACTCACATTCTGCTAGACTGACAAAAAAATACTGTACTGGAGTTGGGTTGGGAAGTCATTCCACATTCACCTTATTCACCTGATCTTGCACCCTCAGATTTTCACCTTATATGCTCTCTGTCAAACAACCTGGGAACTTGCTTTCTGTGAATTTGTCCTCTGAACATGGCTTGATGAGTTCACCTCAAAAACTTGTGATTTCTACAGTCACAGAATTGCAATGTTATCCCAGCATTGGCAGACTGTTGTAAATTATGAAGGAGAATAGATTATTGATGAATAAAGCCTCTGTTGTTTTTATTGAACTTACAGAAAAGCACTACAAACTTATGCATCAGCCTAATACCTGTGCAGCCCTCCTATGTAGAAATCACATGGGCCACTTCTGAGTAGTAGTTGGTTTATTTATAAACTAGCAACACATTCTGGCTTCACGTATGTAGCACTAAGTATTTATGGTTGGATGCCTTGTTTTTAATAGTATGAAAAGGATAGTTGCTACTTCCAATATAGCAGAGATGTGGATGTCGTGTGACTTAGGCCTCCCGTCAGGTAGACCATTCGCCAGGTTCAAGTCCTTTGATTTGACGCCACTTCGGCGACTTGCACGTCAATGAGCATGAAATGATGATGATTAGGACAACACACACCCAGTCCCTGAGTGGAGAAAATCTCCAACCAAGCCAGGAATTGAACCCGGGCCCTTAGGATTGCATTCTGTCGCGCTGACCATTCAGCTACCAGGGGCGGACATAGCATATTGTAACATCCCATCCTGGATTTTCCATTGCTTGACTTGTTATAATACTTTTAAATGAAATAATTCCACTTTAGGCTGTTAAAACATTATTTATTGCAATTGCAGTTTCAACACACGATCGTTTTCAAGCACTGTGGGAGTTGTAACCCGCTCAATAATATAAAGCTGTGACATGCTGTGTAGGAGCAGTTTAATGTGGTTGTGTGAATTTATCTCCTGTTCCATGTACCAGACACGTTAGAAATCTGGTGAAATAATGATATAAACACTTAAGTTTAAATTTTGTGTAGCAGGTGTGGTTATTTATTTAATTAACATGTTGCTAGCATCAGATCACACAAGGAAAATTTTTATATGTACAGTTATTTAACACATAGAAAAGAAAGGTGTGATTATAAGTTGATGCGTTAGTCGCTAATAGGAACTACTCTGGATTGCCAGGAAAGGATTAATTTGGACACGTACATGCAATATGCTGAAAGTTTGTTGTTCTGCACCATTGTTACAGCTGGTTGATGTTGTTAATCCCCATTTGTATACTGAGTCATTTACCATGCTTGCTACAAGAAATTTAAACTTACACGTTTGTCATTATTTCGCTAGCTTTCTAACATGTACCAGTTCCCATCAGATAACCGACGTTAAGCGCTTTTGGGCATGGCCAGCACTTGGATGGGTGACCATCCGGGCCGCCGTGCACTGTTGCCATTTTTCAGGGTGCACTCAGCCTTGTAATTCCAACTGAGGAGCTACTCGACTGATTATTAGTGGCTCAGGTTAAAGAAAACCATCATAACGACCAGGAGAGCGATGTGCTGACCACACACCCCTCCTATCTGCATTCTCGGCTGAGGATGACGTGGCAGTCAGATGGTCCTGATGGGCTACTTGTAGCTTGAAGATGGAGTGCTTTTCTAACATGTATGGTACATTGAACAACATATAAATTCACATCATCGTATGCAACTTCTCTCACACAGCATATCACAACTTCATATTATTTATTGGGTTACAACATCCCACAATAATTGAAAATGACCATGTGTCAAAACTGCGGACGCAATAAACAATGTTTTGATGGCCTAAAATGGAATGATTTCATTTAAAAATTTCACAAAGGCTGTGGAGCCAATCTCCATCAAAATTCTTGTTTATAATATGTAGTGATATACACAAACCTTCCCCAGGAATCAGTCTATTTGTTAGTGAAAACTGTATCAAAATCCCTACAATATTTCCTGAGACACCTTCAGATACAGACATAATAATGTGGCAAGGAACTTTAATTTATAATGTATGTATACATACACAAATCTTCCATGTGAATCAGTCTATCTATCAGTGAAAACTATATCAAAATCCCTGCAGAAGTTCCTGGGATTAGCCATAACATAAAGACAGAAAAATGGAGTTGGGGACTTTAATTTATATGTATAGAAGTTTGCATTCGTAAACTTAGATTTTTTTATATTATTAGCACTCACTCATCTTGTACACATTTCTTTTCTATTAGAGATTCTTTAATGTTATCAGTCAACAATTTATTTTCATTGTTTCCATAATTTAATATGTTGGGTATGTTGTCAAGTGTCCTCCTGTCAGGTACCAAAGTGAGTAGTATAATATCAGCTGAAACCACTAAAACTCAGCATATCCCTCCTGTCCAACAGAACTCCTGATAATTTCTATATGGACTTCTAAACTGAGTAAATCCTATTTTTAATTAGCCACCTGGATAGCTGAGCACTTTGAAGTACCCACTTCTGGGACACAGGGAGGCACAGTGGACGTGATTGAATCCCCAGAAGTACACTAATGACCAGGACTGGTGTGCTGGTCAGCCCGGATGTGGTTTTTAGATAGTTTTGTATATCCACTCAGGTAAACAATGGGCTGGTTCCCACATCCCACCTCAGATACATGATTCACAGACATTTTTTACATCTACATCTGCGTCTGTACTCTGTAAACTGCTGTCAAGTGCATGGCAGACAGTACTGCCTACTGTACCAATTATTAGGGCTTTGTACCATTCCATTCACATGTGGATCTTTGGAAGGATAATTGCATAAATGATTCTGTGTGTGCTGTAATTAGTTAATCTTGCCTTTACAATTCTTAGGGGATGATACATGGGGTGCTGTAATATATTCCTATAATCATCACTTAAAGCTGGTTTCTGAAACTTTCTACGTAGGTTCTGATGGGGAACTGTTTGTCTATATTTAAGCATCTGTCAGTTCAGTTCTTTGAACATCTGCATAACATTCTCCCATAGGTTATACAGACCTCTAGCCATTCATGTTGTCCTTTTTTTGTATCCGTTCAATATCCTATATTTGTGCTATTTGGTACAGTCCCCACATGCATGAGCAGCAGTATTCGAGGATGGGTCGCAGAAGTGTTTTTATACAGTCTCCTTTGTAGACTGATTGCTTTTCCCTATATTCTGCCAATGAATCATGGTGTGGCATCTGTTTTACCTACACTTGAAATTAGTTTTAAAATGCCTTTGGGTGTGATGACCCCATTGTAATTATAGCATATGTGAAGGTATAGCTGAATCCCTGTGTAATTGGAAATGTACCGCACTAGTCCCGACCCACCACTGACTGTATAGAGGGCACTAGAATAGATGGGTCAACCCTATTTTGAATTATAACAAACCACAGATCCCTTGAATGGAGGAAAGTACCTGTTGAGAGGCAGAGAGAGATTAAGTGACATTGATATAGATGCAATATCTCTCTTTTAAAAGAACAGAAAAAGGGACATTCTTCTCTACCTGTATTAAAATTCTAGAACTTACTATGTGTTCAAGCATAAAGGCCTACCTGGAACTATGTATGTTATCAATGACAACCACGTTCAATCCAAAAATCGTCACTTGTGCGGGTACCAACTTCTTCTTGTCATGCATGATGTCCTAAAAGCCATGTATAGAGATAACCAAATTGATGCTGTGTTTCTTGACTTTCAAAGAACATCCTCCTACTACGGAAGATATTTTGGTATGTGATATTTAGACAGATTTGTGACCAGATGGAAGCATTCGTGAAAGGCAGAATGCAGCACTCTATGCCAGGTAGAGTGTCGTCTGCATACTTGAAACTAATTTCAAGGTCTGAATCAAGGAGGTGTAATGGGTTGACTGCAAACCAGTTTATATATTAATGTGATATGGAAAGGAACATGAGATATTCAGCCATAAAACTCTCCAGCCATCTACCTGTTGGTATAAAGAATTTAAAATGTGCTCCATAGAAGAATTTCTATATATGTAGTAGTATGATTTGTGTGTGTGTGTGTGTGTGTGTGTGTGTGTGTGTGTGTGTAATGATTTGAACAGTTCTCAGTTCATTCTTCCTTGTTGGTTTTATACATATCACATTTGTGTCACACTAAAAACAGCATGGTCATATAAGTCTGCTCAAGGCATTTTTGATGTGACCTCATAGCTCTAAAAGTCTTCTAGTATGAGTGATAACTGAATAAGTGCCTAAGTATTTCCTCCTTCACACTTAAGGAGTTGCACATTTCTATTATTACATGAATTTGGCAAAAATAAATAACAATTAATGAAACATACTGAAGTTGGGATCACTTTTGAGGAAATGGCTTAGTATTTCCTCCTTCATTCTTGAGGGCTTGAGCATTTTTAGGATTACACAAATTTGGCAAGAATAAATAACTTTAACGAAATGTACTGAAGGACGGACACATGTGAGCTGGTTTGTGTGATATTTATTCCTCAAGACTGGATATATATTCCTCAAGACTAGATTCAACTACAAAAGAGAATGAAATTTTGGAATTAGGAGGAGCCCTCACTCATGGCAGAGTCTTTTAAACAGGGTAAAGTGACTCATAGGTTACAGTGATTGGTGTGGCAACATCTGGCAGCTTGAACAAGCGACCACTGAAGAGGAGAAGATACCATAAGAACAATGTTCACACAGGTTAATTAAATATGTGCACACAAAAAAGGGAGGGAATCATGACAAAGATTGGCTCACCTGGTGGTGAAGGGATGGTCAGGCAAAAGAAGCTCATTTCTGGGCATACTTGGCGGTAAAGTGACACTAAAGCAGCCAGGAATGACAGTAGTATAACTTGGCATGTACTTCTGGGACTCAACAGACTTTAATACACTGATAAACACATCACTGCTCTTGGTAATCCAGCAGCTGATACTGGGGGGATGAACAAGACATCTGGCATAAGGCTTTAAAGAATTGCAACAAAAACCTTTCATGGAAACACAGCTTGAAAATGGGATGTGGAACACATGGTAGAACCTCTCTTGTTTGCTGGAGTGTGAGGAAACATGAAAACTGAATAAAGACACTAAATTCTGGTGTTAACACAGAGATGTTACCTCATTGAAGTAGGAACAGAGAGACTGGAGGGGTGACAGCTGGATGCGCGTTGCTGCCAGAAAGTTTTTTTTTGGAGGGGGGGATGGGGGGGGGGGGGGGCATGCAGCACATCATCTGCTGCTGTCAGTGGAGGCAGATGAAAGGAATCACCACACAGTTCACCCTTTCTGAGAGTGAAATATTGGCACCAGCAGGGCAGAGGGGTGTTAAAATCTGACTCAGGATGCCTGCTGTTGGTAGTTAGATGGGACTAGTTGGCAGCTTATGGTGGCAATGTCTGTCAGGCATTGCAAAGTGTGTGGTATCTGATGTGATGTTGAAGACCGGTCATGTGTGGCATCATGGCAGTGGCCCTGCTGAGGATGCACAAAATAGCCAGTGCATGTTGTAGACCTCGAACTAAGGGGCACGCGCATGGGTTGCCATTGCTGGTCCCTTATGTGTGCTGTAGATTCCAGTCTGCAAGACCATAAAGACACATCCCTTTACTGAAGAATGAAAATACCAAATGGCTTTGTTGCTCATACATGCCTTAGTGGTGTTGTACATTGGAGAATTTGAAAAAAGAAAAAGTGAGCAGTTGCCAGACATTATCCGCATGTTGCTGGTGGACAGCTCCAATAGCAGTTTGGCTCATGTCAGCAATTATCGTGAGGGGGGCAGTAGGATTGGGGTGAGCCAAAAGGGTAGCATTAGTGAGGCCTTGTTTTGTCTTTTCAAAGCTCTCGATCATGGGCTGTGTCGAAGGGACTGGTTTGTTATCTTTAGTTTTATCGCCACGAAGTGCGGTAGTAAGGATCTCTTGGCTGGCAGTGATGTTCTTAAGATATCAATGGAAAAAGTTGATCATGCCTTTGAAGGTGGTAGGCCATGGAATATATTCTATTGCTTGCACCCTCTTACGGAAGGGTGAGATTCAGTGGTAGAGACTAATCCAAGATATTCCACTTTTCTTGCCTGAAAAACACATTTTGTGGCTTTGAGGGTCGCACAAGCTTTCTGTAGGCGGGAAAAAATTCCTTGAAGGTGTTGGCGATGTTCATTAGGGTGACCAGATGAGTATATCAGCTAAATAGGCATAATTGACACAGTATGCATAATTGGATTGTGGGAAACCCACATTGATTATGTAAAGTTTGAACATCAGCCTCCGTGGTATGTGAATGTTTGGTATGGAATAATTGGTGAGAAAGTCATTTGACTAGTCTTTGTTGATGGCACCTTAAATGGTGATAAAAGTCAAACATTCAGGGAGGACACACTCCAATATTTCTTGCTGAACTTTCCTTGGACTTGGTGACAACTGGTGCAGTTTCAACATTATGGTTGTCCAGTATGTTATTCTGTAGCTACACGTGAAATATTATACTGCATGTAAAATTTTGGTGGATCGGAAGAGGCAGTGCAGTGTCTTGGCATGCAAGATTGCCAGATCTTACTTCACATGACTTGGGTGAGGGCTTACTTGAAGAGTGAAGTTTATAATAAAGTGCAACAATGTGCAATAACATGATTCAGGGTATCATCAACGCGCGTCAATAGATGACATAGGAAATACTTTCAGCTATATCATATCATTCCATATGCAGATAAATAAGTGCATAGAAGTAGATGGCAACATTTTTGAGCACATACTGTGAAATATTTTTTGCAAACAAGCACCCTCTTGGTGAGAGGTGAGAGGACACACCTGAAACAAGCTATTTTCACAATTACGAAAAAAATCTGGTTTTCTTATTTTGATCCAAATGATTTTTCTCAAGATACCTATTTTGGAACCCAATTGTGTTATTTTTTGATAATAGCACCATCCGTTGCACAATGCCAGAAGTGTTACATAAAAAAGTTAACAACAATGCAGGAAAAGTCAGATTGCTACTTACCGTAAAGAAGACACATCAAGTTGCAGACAGGCACAGTTAAACAACACTCAAGTAAAGCTTTCAGCCACAGCCTTCATCAGTAGAAGAGAGAAACACACACCACTCACATACACACAAACAAACACACCTCACACACACACATGACCACCAAATCCAGCATCTCAGGTCAGAATGCAACATCACGTGGGATGCAAGTAGCAATCTGGAGAGGGCAAGGAAGTGGAAGGGGTAGTAGTGTATAGATGGGGAGAGAGATGAACACTGTCTGGTGGAGTGTGTGAGGACTAGACTGCCAACAGGCGGAGCATCGGGAAGTTGTGGGGTAGGGAGGTGTGGAAAAAAAGGAGCAAAAAATGAGATGAGTGGGAAAAGACTGGCAAATGCATTGACATAGAGCTGCAAATAAACAGTCACTGACACTGACACTTATGGAAGATAAGAAGGTGGAGGTGGAGGGGAGGATCCAGATGGCTCGGTTAGTGAAGCAGCCATTGAAATCAAGTCTGCAATGTTCAGTTGCATGTTGTGACACAGGCTGCACTACTCTGCTCTTGGCCACGGTCTGGCTGTAGCCGTTCATCCTGGTGGGCAACTGATTAGTAGTCATACCATTATAAAAATCTGTCCAATGATTGCAGCAGAGCTGGTAAGTGACATGGGTGCTTTCACAAGTGGCCCTTAGGATAAATCTGTGACCGGACTGGAATAGGATGTGCTGGCTGGGTGGATTGGGCAGGTTTTGCACCTGGGTCCTTCCACAAGGATATGATGCTTATGGCCAGAGGTTGGGATTGGGAGTGGCATAGAGAAGAACTAGGATGTTGTAGATGTTGAGTTGGCAACAGAACACAACTTTAGGAGGGGTGGGAACTATCTCTGGTAGGATGTCCCTAATTTCAGGGCACAATGATAGGTAATCAAAGCCCTGGCAAAGGATGTGGTTCAGTTGTTCCAGTATGGGGTGGTACTGGGTGATGAAGGGGACACTCCATTTTGGTTTAATGTGGACAGAGGTGCGATGAAACCATCAGAGAGGAGGAGGTCAACATCTAGGAAGGTCGCATGCTGGGTTGAGGAGGACCACATGAAGCGGATGGGAGAGAAGGTGTTGAGGTTGTGATGGAACAAAGATAGGGTGTCCTAGCCCTGAGTTCAGATCATGAAGATATCATCAATGAACCTGAACCACACTAGGAGTTTGGTGCTTTGGGAGGCTAAGAAGGTCTGTGCTAGATGGCCCATAAAAAGGTTGGCATAGGGGGTGTCATGTGGGTGTCCATGGCTGTGCAGCAGAATTTTTTGTATACCTTTCCTTCAAATAAGAAGTAGTTGTGAATTAGGATAAAGTTGTTAAGGTGTATGAAGAGTGAGGTAGCGGGTTTAGGGTTCATAGGACATTGGGAAAGGTAGTATTCAATAGTGGTAAGACAATAGTATGAGGGATGTTGGTATAAATGGGGGTGATGTCAACAGTGATGAGTAGGGATCCAGGAGGTAAAGGGATGGGGATGGACGAGAGTTCGTGAAGTCCATCCCTATGTCACTCGCAATCACAACCCTTTGCCACAAGGGTCATATCCCTGTGGAAGACCCAGGTGCGAAACCTGCCCAATCCACCCACCCAGCATATCCTATTACTATCCGTCACAGGTTTATCCTAACCCTTTAGGGGCCAGGCCACTTGTGAAAGCAGCAATGTCATTTACCAGCTCTGCTGCAATCATCGCGCAGCTTTTTATATTGGTGTGAGTACCAACCAGTTGTTCATCAGCATGAATGGCCACTGCCAAACTGTGGCCAAGAGCAAAGTAGACCACCTTGTGTCACAACATGCTGCTGAACATCACAGACTTCACTAACCAAGCCATCTGGATCCTCCCCTCCAATACCAGATTTTCCAAAGTGCACAGATGGGAATCTTTACAATACATTCTCCACTCCTGTAATTACCCCGGCCTTAACCTAATGTGACATCTCTCCCCACACCCTCCATCCAACAGTTTCCACCCCCTTTTTCCTATCATTCTCCTCCCCATTCTTATCTTCCATCCTGGTATTTTGCAGTGCTCCGACAATGCTTTCGCCAGTCTTTTCCTACTCATCTCGTTTGTTGCACCTTTTTTTCCCTCCATTCTCTGCCCCACAACCTCCTGATGCTGCGCCTGTTGGCAGTCTAGTGTTTGCACACTCCACCAGACAGCATTCATCTCTCTCCCCATCTATACACTACCATCCCTTCCGCTTCCTTGCCCCCTCCAGATTGCTACTTGCATCCCACATGATGTTGCTTTCCAGCCTGAGATGCTGGATTTGGCGTGCGTGTGTGTGTGTGTGTTTGTGTGTGTGTGTGTGTGTGTGTGTGTGTGTGTGCTTGTTTGTGTTTATGTGAGTGGTGTGCGTTTCTCTCTTTTATTGATGAAATCTGTAGCCGAAAGCTTTACTTGAGTGTCTTTTAATTGTACCTGTCTGCAACTTGATGGATCGTCTTTATGGTAAGTAGCAATCTGTCGTTTCCTACATTATTGATATCCCTACCTGGGGTTTCCGTTCTATGACATACAAAAGTTATGTTTTTTCCAGTAGAATGTGAATTTGCAATAAAAATGGGGTGTTCCTATTTAAGATATTGAAGTTTTTCCCTTCCCCGCAGGGCATCAATATTACCATTGGAATGTAGCATTTTTAAAAAGATGGATCACTTATTTTTCTGTTTTTTAATCTGGTGCATAGTTTTTGAGATATTTTAATGCCTCAAGATAAAAAAAACTTTCCCTGTATATATGAGACTCCCATTTTCACAAAGAGAAACACAATACTTTTTGAAGTCAGCTGGTTCTTACATCAGTATGCAATTAAACATAGAGCAAGTTACATGTTACCTGTCGACAGACTACAACTACATCAAAAAACTCTGAGATTATATAAGTAAGCAAATTAAAAATGGAATCATTTAGGGGAAGTGTGATCCAGATCTAAGAAAAATACTAACGGGGATTGGAAAAATACCTGAAAAATAAATGTTACAATAGTGTAAAAGATTTCTTCAATGATGGTTGTGTAAAATAGTATCTTTCTAAAGAAGTAGCAGTCTTTGTATTGTAACCATAGATTATATTTTATGATAACTGTGTCAAACAGTATCTGTCTGAAAAAGTAACACAACATTTTCTTATAGCCTGGATAAATTTTGCTAGTCTGTATAATATTTCCAATATTTTGGTAAGCATTAAAAGCTGTGGTTCACAAACAATTTCTGAAATAACAGTAAGATATGATTGACTTTTGAATATTAATCAGTTACTCATTCTTGACTATTGGGTTTTTCACCAACACAATAAGAAAAAAAATATTGATGGGGGAAACGGAGCTACAATTATGAATTGCAATTATGCAATTCCAAAATGTACTTACAAAGTAAGTTATTTTTACTTCTTCATTGGACTTGCTAACAGATCCTACTACTTGTGTTGATGTATATTTCAGACCCACCAGGTAACATCACAGTTTCAAATAAAGTGGTTTATGTAACTGAAGGACATGTTCCAGAGAAAGTTCTGTGCAATGCAAAAGCATATCCGGAGGCTAGTTATCAGTGGTGGAAAGAAGGTGAAAAAGAACCAATAGTAAAAGGAAAAACACTCATGCTGAACTTTGCTGTACATCGTCGTAATAGTGGAAACTACATCTGTGAAGCTTCCAACCGGCATGGAAATATAACTCAAAAAACAACAATAAATGTTCTGTGTAAGTGTTCAAATCTTTCATGATTACTTATGTGTGAGATTAGGGATTATTACTTGTGTCCTAAACCGTCAGTACCTATGTTACATGTGTATCCATCATTTGATTTTGCCTTTTTCTCCAAAATATTACTTATGCTGCCTGCAAAATACAGTAAATGTTTAAAGTACACTGTCACATTCTAATTTTCCAAGGATATATATTTAAATTCTTTGATTTTTATTTACTCTTTAAGTATTTTCTGCTTATTACACCACATTTCATAATGCTTTCACATGATTTTTTTCTCTTTTGGGAAATAAATTAGAGTTTACACTTCTCTTTCAGAAGATACATCTGTTCATTGTTTCAGTTATTCGTAAATCATATTGCATAGATAACATGATGAAGGAAAGCCCAGAGGGATGTTTAGCGAGATAAGTTTTCATTACCATTGAGGCATAAATGTCATGAATTTTGTTGAGGCCAGGAGTTGATCCTGACTGTGGTGGAGGATTCAGCCACCAGTAGGCCAGGAAAAGGTGCTGCTTCCTTGCCTGGATGTAGGTTTTAGAGTTGGTGGTGACTGTAACTGCTTAGCAAGTTTTTAATGAAATATACCTGTATACAATTACAGAGTTTTACTCATTTTGATACAGAGACAGGAATGCAGTAGCAGAAGAATATTGCCCCTCAGTGACATTGGTGGCTGCCAGCACGCCGAATACCACGCTCATCAACTGTCAGCCCACTAGCCAGTGCAGCACACATTAGAAGAGATGGTTGGTGGCATCAGTGAAATTACCACTGAAGTACATCATATGCAGTTTCTGGCAGCCTGACTAACCTGTGGTCACTGCATACCAGACCAATAAGGACAGTGTTAAACTGTAACATCCATCTTAGCCAAAGTTAAAGGTATATGCCTGCATGGGCAGTGGTCAGCAAAGATGAAGGCTCTCAGGAACCAGTGTACAGCAACAGATACACTGGGTAGCCGTAACTCAGGCTTGGAGGCAAGATCCACCAGGAATGCAGTCACCAGCAGACGATAGCTTCTGGCAGGTGATGCAGTAATGCAAAGGTGCTGAGTTGTCTACATACAGTCTCCAGGTCAAGCAGACACCTGCTGTTAGTGGGGACTGAAGTCCTTGGAAGGTGACTGGATGCTTCATCTTGTACTGCAGCAGCCTTCACCTCGAAGTTAACAGCTGATGAAGAATGGTGGTGTTGGACATCACCTACTCATCTTGATATGGTCATGTACAAAGTATGTCAGCGAGCATCTGAGAACACCTGAGAGTGAGGACCGGATTTAGAGCAGTATTTATGAGAGTCTACTAGCCAGTTGTGCTCCGGGCAACAGTACCCCCACGGAGACAGCAGGCTGTAGCAGCCGGGTGTTGCCACTGGGGCAATGACTTCATTTGTTTGGCTCTTCTTCTTTATCCAGCACCTGTAGGACCTTACCGATAGCTGTAACATTGCCCTACTTCACCCTTCAGAAGTGTTAGCCAGCTTCTTCCACTTTGTCAGCTTCCAGAGTAAGTGCTCTTTTGTTCTGAATATACCTGCTTGCAAAACAGTGTTGGGGCTTCAGGCTGATGCTTGCTTGCCTCTGTATGACGTTGTTTGGCTGAGCATAACAGAAGCAGTTCATCACATCAGACCGAGTCATGGGAACACTCCTCTCTCCTAGAAGAAATTCGGTTTCTTGATTGTAACCTGTTTACATTTTTGGACAACAAATGTGATAACATATGTTTTACAGTTTGGCATGATAATACAAGATTTTCCTCCTCCTTTTATTGTTAGCATAAAGCACGTGGTTCATTGGCTTTTTCTTAATTCTAAATGGTTAGCCAAATCTGTTGGCAACTGACACTTAGGTGGTTTTTCTCCCAAAGTAGTTACAGAAAACAGTCAAATCCACAGTGGTACCAGCAACTGAGAGTCTCATAGTCATAATTCTATTATGCTGCTCATTGTGGTACTGCTAAACATGCTGGAACATTGCTCAGTGGTAAAGTGACTGTTCTGCGGGGCTATCAGCCCATCCAGCAAATGGGGAAGGTATGGTTTTATGGTGTTATTCAGATAGGTCCAGTTCTGAGTTGGCAACATGTCTAATGGTTTTTCCAGCCAGTACTGTGAGGTTTGTGTCAGAGTCATTATAGTTGTCCCTGTGGTAACACTGCTTGTAGCACGGAATCCATTTCTCTTCCCTTCTCATTTGTGAAGGATGTATGTATGTGGTTTATAATCTCACAATGCATCCCATTACCACAGAAAATCCCTACTCGAATTACACACTGTACTGCCTACCAATCCTATTACAAGAAATCATAAGCACAAATTTAAACTGTACCCATAACATGTTTTACGACAAAGTTGTTCAATATATCTTGTACAGCTCAATACTCACTGACACGACGTAAGAGTGCACTGCTCCTTGTGTACAACCTACACACTAGCTTCTGCCTCCTACCTTCTAGTTTTACCTCCCACTTCTTTGTAGGTAATGGCACTGATACCTGTGGTATTGTTTCTAGGATAACCTTAAAATGTGTAACACATCGTGTGTGCATAATGTAAGTTCGTATTGGTGTTTGCAACATCACATTCACAGATGATGTCATCTCTATGACTTGTTATGGCCCTTTTTGATGCATATGAAATTTCTGCATTGTGCCGTTTGCTGTATAGGGACATGCTAGCATGACCCTTTGGCCGACACCTTACTCAGGCAACATTACGTTGGATTCATCCCTTCCTGCTCCTCAAGGTCTTTGGCATTCCCCTTTGGTACCCACTTCCATCCTTCAATGTTTTCACAAATTTTGTATTTATTCCACACTTTTACCACTCTTAGCTTTAATAAATTAAATTCTACCATATAACGCCTTGTGTAGAGCCCAACGCTGTTATGCAGTTTTGCACTGTGTGTGTCTATGACATAGGGTAGATAAGCTTCCCATTCCTTATGGTGAATATTCGCATTATAACTTATCGTTTTACTGATGATACAGTGAACACACTCAGTTCTTCCATTTGCCAGAGGATGGAAGAGACTAGTTCTAAGATTGCAGATTTGCAGTGGGTGGCATAGTTGATTAATTAGTTGAGATATGAAGTTTTTGTCGTGGCCCATAGTTATTGTGTCGAGGACACCAAGCTTCAGTGACCAGTTTTTCACCATTTCATGTGCTACTGCACTTGCTTGTTGTTTCAGGATGTGAATCATTGCAATGTAATGTGGACAGTGATTTACAATAGTTAATATACAGCAGTTACCCACTGGTATCCTGTTAAATGGAGCCATAATGTCCGTGCCTTCCATTTCATATAGTTTAGACACCTCTGGTAATCTTTGAAGTGGTATTCATTGATGGCTCACATTGGCATGTTGTGTACATGACATGCTATTCTTGACATATTGGTCAATGTCCTTGCTTCATATTCTTCACCAAAGCCATTCAGTTACTCTATGATCCACTGTCCGATGCCCTCCATGTCCTGCTAACATGTGATCACGAGCTTCTTTTAATATTTCTTCCTTCAGTGCTCCAGGTACTATGACACAAGGCCCAGACTTTGTCATCCTACACAGTAGCCTATCACAAACAATGATCTGTGCTTACATTTTGAATACGTGACAGTCTGCATCAGCGATCTGCACATTCTGCCATTCCACATGGCTTCAACCAAGTGCTTTTAACCCTAGTTTTCATGCTCAGACCATCTGAATTGCCATGCTTCCTGTCAGATTTATGCATTACCTCAAAATAAAATGTGAGTAATTTTAGTGCACACCGAGTCAATCTACTTGAAGGATATTTCAGTCCTACTAGCCACTTTAATGCTGCATAGATTATTACAACTTTGAATTTAGTGCCATAAAGCTGACAATGAAAGTAAGTAATACTGTAAATTAACATCAGTACCTCCTTCAGTAGGTGAGTAATTCTGCTGCAGTTCATTTAAATGTTTTGATTAACATGCTTCTGGGTGCTCATTACCATCTACTTCCTGATTCAGAACATATCCCACTGACTGGTTGCTCATACCAAAAGGCAGAATAAACTCTTTTCCGTAATTCAGAAATACTAACATAGGTCTAGCTGTTAGTGCCTGTTTCAGTCCCTCAAATCAGATTGACAGTGAGCTGTTCACTGAAATTTTGCATCCTTCAACAAATGTGTTAATAGTCTACCAGCATCAGCAAACACTTGACAAATTTTCTATAATAATTGTGTAACCTTAAAATGACTGCAAATGTTCACATTTTGCAGCAGCAAGAAATCCGAGACTGTACATACCAATCTTAGATTGGTGCTTACTCGGTCATGGCTAAATAAACAGATTAGACTTCTACCACAGCAAAGTGACATTTTTAATACTTAATGTTAAGCACTTTAAATGTATCGCTCCTTCCAGCTGTAGCCTGTGCCCCTTCACGTACCTAGAAAAAACAATAATATCACCTAAGTAGACCATACACTGGCCTGTTTTTAATACCCCTGACATGCTGTCCCATAATCACTGAATGTGGCCAGTACGTTCTTAAGTCCAAAAGATACCCACTAATATTGGTAATGGCCACAGGTTATGGTAAATGTGATCTTCAGCTGGTTCTCTAGCACTACTTCAAAGTGGTAGTAATCATTTGTGAGATCCATTGTTGGAAAAATACCTCCATTGACCCAAGTTCTCCAATGTTTCCTGAATATTTGGTATCAGATATGCATCCATCACAATTCTGGCATTTAAACAATGGTAGTCACAACAGAACCTGTGTTTCCTCATCCCACATTGCTATTTTTGGGCATGATGACAACAGGTGCTCCCCAGGGACTATCACACTCTTCAGTAAAGCCATCATTTAGCTGTTGATTGATGAACTCCTCCATTATTGGTTGCAGGAAAAAAGGTATTCTGTATGGGTTCTTATAGACAGGAGGATTATCTCCCCATCAGGATCCTGTGTTGCATCATTGGTGTTGCTAGTGAGGGTCCACAAGGACTGAACAAATCTGTGAACTGTATCAATAGCATTTCTACAGCTACCCTACCTTACCATTCCATCTGATTCACTTATTTCATAATGCAGGTGCATTAATTGTTTGCTTAATGCAGAGGTCCACACTTTACATGTCAAAATCATCCTAGTACAGGTCATCTAGTATGGAAATTAATAACCCCTTTGGCAAAACCACTCTGTCAGCGACAAAATTATCCACACTAGCTGGAATCAAGTATTCTCCATTCACTCCCTGCACTTGTGCCACACTCGTGTGATCTATCCAAAGTGTCACTGTGTTTCAATGGCTCTATAATGTATAAGTATCACTCAGGAGGTGAGTACCTACATTTACCAAGAGCAATTTTCCTGTGCCTTTTAACAGATTATAGTGCAAATGGGCCTTAATGATTCTGTATGCATTTTTATCAGTTCCAATTTTGTGCTAAGAGAACCTTGTGCCAATATATCATTTGCAGCTGTCTCTCCCAGTGAGAGCAATGTTCCACCAAGTTCGACAATGTGCTAGGAAAAATCAATTTTTGTATGATGCTTATTCAATAAATCAGCTACAGGATTGTACAGTACCCCTCACTGACAAACGACAACACTTTCATATGCTCTCAAAAATTTCTTGCCCTTATAAAAATTGAACAATATTGACCTCAATGATGCCACTTCATTGTCCCTTACTCCACATAATCTACATTGTAAGGGATTCACTCTTTCTGCCCAGGAGGGTAGAATAAATGAGCCTCTGTGTTCTACCTAAAAGGGTAGCATACATGGACTCCTGTGTCCACTAAAAGTCAATGTTCTGTACCATTCACCATGCCAACTAAGCAACATTCTGCTTCTGCATATGTCTTTATAGCAGGAATTTCACTGCAAAAGCCCCAGTTGCAGAATTCATCTTAGTGTCTAATGAACTTCTGCCACCCTGTTTCTTATTCCTACAATCCCACATGTGATGTCCTACCACTGCACACTCACAGAACTTCTGTGGTTGGCAGTATTACTTTCAAAAGTGCCTCAACATCCACACCTATAACATTTTAGTTCTGAAGAGAAAACGCTCCATTTATTCTGCACCTGTGTTGCAATATCCATCTCTTTCAGCTGTATAGCAACAATAATGACAGCACCAAGATCCTTCAAGTTTTACGTATACACTGTCCTTGTCATATCAGATGAATTCTCCCTAAAAAAAAAAAAAAAAAAAAAATCTAGCATTCTATGTTCTGCAACCTTGTTCTGCATTAACTCATAGGTTTGTGCATTGCTTTCCTAACTCTGTCCAAGAATGTTTCCACTTTTTCATTCCATTTTTAGGATATTTCATTGAGTTGCTCCCTAAAGAATCTGGTACTGTTCCATTTATTGTAGTGCTGAATGAGCCCATTTTTGAGTTGCCGAAATGTATGTTTCATTCAACCCTTCATGGTATGCTGTGTATGTCTTTGCCTCATCCATTATCTGTGATATGTCCATGTACAATTGTACTTCATACATCCAATCACTCAGCCTCATGGCAGCATCCAAGTTATCAATAAATGCTACTACATCTTTAGTTGTTTCCTGAAAATGGTGTTGCCAGACTAGCAGTGGCTGAATTCAAGGTATGAGTGGATATTCTGATTCAAGCTTTTGTTTCTACTACCCCAGCAAGTTCACTCTTGTCTGCCCATGTTGCTTACTGGCAGAGCATCCAGCTGCCTTTATGAAGTAGAATTACTTTCGTCCAGCTTAGCCACCTGTTTCACCAAGGATTCAGCTGCTTCCTAATCATCAAAGCGTGTGTTTGTCATCCTAGCATTTGTGCAGATCCCATCCACTGAAACACAATACACTTGAAGTATGTAAAAATTCACTGATAACCAATACAAGCCTTCAGACATACAACAAAAGAAATGCCTTCAATATTTATGACAAATAACCAAGCACATCAAATCAGTGCAACAATGTGTCTCGTGCCCATTACATCACCAAGTACTGTTTTTAGCTGGTACTGACTGTGTACAAGGAAACTTGTGGCCCACTAAATTACACTGCTGTCATCTCACTGGCCAAAACTAGTGTTCCATATAGTTTTCCTTATACTAAGACACATCTACAGGTCCTTCCAGTTTCATAAAATGCATCTGAAGATTTTTATGCACAAATCTCACCACCATTCCCATGCCCAAGAACATAGGAAACCCCAAAAATATAAAGTTCATTCACCACGTCTATATCACCAAACCCGTAGCACAGAGTTGGTGATTATGTCACAGTTGGTGCTTCCTCTTGATGAATGGCAGCAGTCGATGCTGCAGACACTTCTGAAACCAGAAAGTTGGTGTGTCTGAAATTGGTTGCTTTACCTGGATGATGGTTGTCCACACTGCAGCAAACATTTCTGGCAGCAAAATGTTTCGGCCAATAGTTGACCCATGTATTAGCAGAGGATTGGCCATTTGTACATCAGGAAATGATGCTGCTTCCTTGCTTGGACATGGGTTGTATAAGTGGTGGTTACTGGAACTGCTTGCCAAGTCGTCAGTGAAACATTAATTTTTACAACTGTCTTTTATTCATTTTGATACAGAGACAGGATTGTGGCAGGTGGGAGGTTATTGCCTCTCAATGATATTAGTGGCTGCCAGTGGGCCAAACACCCTGGTCAGCAACTGCCATCTTTCAGAGTCAGAACAACAAGCATAGCAATGGTGGATGGTGGTATCAGTAAAACTGCTGCCAGAGTGCATCAGACATAGCATCCGGCAGCCTGACTGGCTCATGGCACCCTTAACACACCAGAGACGATGGTGTTATACTGTAACATTCAACATGGATCAAGTCAAAGTCATATGCCTGCACTGGCAATGGTCAGCAGCAATAAAGGCCCTCAGAAGCTGCTGTGCAGCAACAGAGAGACTGGGAAGCCCTAGCCCAAGCTCGAAGATACGATCCACGAGGGAGGTGGTCACCAGCAGAAGATAGACACTGGCAGGTGATCCAGTGGTGAGAAAGTGCCAAGTTCCTCTATATATGGTTCCCAGCTCAGGTAGACACCTGCTGCCACTGGAGATGACGTCCTTGGAAGGTGATTGGATGCTTCATCTGGCACTGCAGTAGTCTTCACCTTGACGTTAATGGCTGATGAAGAACGGTGGTTTTCGGCATCATGTACACATCATGATATGGTCAAGTATAAAGTATGCCAGCGAACATCTGAGAACATCTGATAGTGAGGGTCTGATTTGGGGTGGTGTTTATGAGAATCTACTAGCCAGCAGCTACTTTGCAACACTAGGATCTCCTCACCAGAAGAGACAACAGTCTGCAGAGGACAGGTGTCACCATTGGGTGCTGATGACTTCATTTATTCTGCTCTTTTTGTTAAGTCAGCTCCTGCAGGAGTCTTCCCAGTATTCTACCAATGACCCAAAGTCTGCCACCTTCTTTACCCACCTTCATTCCATATCATATTCCTACAAAGTGTTACACCCAGGTATTTGTATGACCTATCCAATCGCAACTGACTCATTGATATTATAGTCAAAGGATACTACAGTTTTTCGTTTTGTGAAGTGCACAGTTTTACTTTTCTGAAAATTTAAAGCAAGTTGCCAACCTTTGAAGATCTGACTGAATATTTATGCAGCTTCTTTCAGACAGTACTTCATTATAGATAACTGCATCATCTGCAAAAAGTGTGAGGTTATTATTAATATTGTCCACAAGGTCATTAATATGCAGCATTAGCTGAATGCTATTTCCAGGATGGTTAAATATATGAGTTCCAATGTTTTATCACTGTATTTGTTGGTTTTAAGCAAGTATGTCAAAATCGGCAGTTTTGTAGATACATAATTTAGACTCAAAATGTCCATCCTTGTTTCAAGAAATTTCGCAGAGAGATGCACTTAGCTTTAGGCCAACAACACTAATTATTACCTCTTGTGGAATTAAGGGAACACATTATATGCTCACATTTTATGGCCTGATATGAGACCAAAAATCTCCTGTGTTTGAATCAAGATAGAGAAGATCCTAAGAGTCAGGCATCACAGAGAGGTTTACTGTTAGTAATTTGTGGGTGTACTTTCATAGAAGATTGAAGCAACATATCACTTCCTCTCACTTATGCTTCACAGAATGACCATATAGTGAAATATGAGTATATGGAAACTTACTGACAGATATTCTTCTCACACACTATACACAAATGGAAAATGAAAGGGAGAGAATGCTAGCTATACTCAATGTACCCTCTGTGACAAACCTTGAATTGGAGTGTGGAGCATAGATCCAGATATAATATTCTACAGCCTTGCTTTTGCACAATAATGACAATAAACACTAATCCTTTTGAAATGGGGCCCACATCTCACTCAGGCTCTCACTGTAGGCTTCTGCCTGATTGAGACTCAGGCTCTGTCTCAAAAGAGTTAACATTAGACTATTCCAGAAGACAATAGAGATTGGAAGGAAAAAAATACTTAGCTACCTTGTCTAGAGGTGAAGACAGTGAGAGATACTTCTTAGCTCAAAACAGATTGACTTGAGTTTTTTGACCAGTTTATTAATATGATGATTCTATTATAATTTGTTATTCACCTAAATAAAAAGAAATTACACAAAAATTTTCTTGTTGTAATTGATCAACAATATATGTATGTATATATGCCTATAGTATAGTTATTGTTAATAATTGTCAGCGGCATGAGATACGGCATAAATTGTTCCAACTGTTACATGTTTACTGGGTTAAATCTGTGACGTAGAGCACCCTGATGTCAAGAAACTTAACAACATAATTTTTGTAAACACTACTTGATGGCCAATGTCATGCCAGAATCATTTTACATCAGTTTTTTTCCACGAACATTTTTTCATAAAGCGTAAATCATGGGAAAATTATAAATATGTTTACAAAAAACTGGGTGTGAATTTACATTGTGGACACAGGAAATTTGATGGGAGCTATAAAAAATGATGGAAATGGCAGGAAAATGTTAATTTTGGGAACATAAAAGCAGGGATATACTGTAGTTCGCAATTGCGTTATACGTGTTTGTGTAAGATGAGGAGTTAAGCAGTCTGCTGTGAGCCAAGAGAGAAAATCGCAATTGAAGGGTACTAAAAACTGAAGAAGTGATATGAAGAAATGTAGTCAGTCACAAAGAAGGAGAAATTGTGAATAAAGTATGAAATGAGAGCTTCTCTTTCTGGGTGTATGCTCATACTTGTAGATTCCCCCCTCCCCACACCCACCCCATTTCTCTTTAGCATTTCATTTTATTGATCTCTGTTCTATATATCAGTTTTTGTATTTTAACACTTTATGTATTCACTAGTCTGAAATACACTTTTTTTTTAATTTTTACAGATAAGCCAGAATGTGCCATTACTCAAGCTGAAATGGATGGAAAATTGGTTTTAACATGTTCTACAAGTGCAAATCCACCAGAAGTTGATTTCACTTGGCGAATCAAGAATGAAAATGACACAATAGAAGAAAATGTGGAGAAAAAAGGACAAAGCAGCATTCTCACTCTGGAATCTTATGTTGAAAATTTCCGCACATATTTGTGCTTTGCAAATAATAGTGTGGGAGTAGGAATTCCTTGTGAAAGAGATGTCACAGGTGAGAATGAAATATACCTTTTTCCTTCTTATATTGCAGAATCCATAGATCCTTAATGTATATGCAAAATATGAGCAATTTTATGTGCACTTCACATTTTATAGTCTTCTTCTTACATCTGTAATACAGCTTCAGCACACCTGAAAGACAATATGAATGGGCAACAGTAAAAATTTTTATCGCGTAACTTTTATACATTGATGGAAAGTTTGGGCAGAATGTAAATAATCTAGGAGTAAAGGCAACGTGTGTGTGTGTGTGTGTGTGTGTGTGTGTGTGTGTGTGTGTGCTTGTACTTTGTCCAAAAGCAAGTGAAATTTGAAGTGGTTGTGTAACAGTGAACCAATCAGTGTCTCAACTATTTAGAAACCTGTTATCCTTACTCCTAAATTGTTTACACTTTTGTACATTGTCAGACATAGGTAAAAAACATTTATAGTTGCAATATGCAGCTTGTGAGAGTTACGAACCAGAGACTCTTCATCTGACCACACAAAAGAATACAAATTTAAGTAAATATAGCTGTTCTAGGATTAAAGAATCTAAGGTCAAGGAACACACAGTAAAGACAACATGGAAGGGAACTTAATTGTGAATGTTAATAAGAAACAAGATTTGAAATCCTGAGGATCTGCAAAAAGAAAAAAGAGCAGCAAATAAATCAGAGATAGGGAAGGACAATTTGACAATCTTGCATAGACAAGACAAAATAGGGTAGAAACATAGAATAAGGTAAGAAGAAAAGTTGTTGGAAAAGAAGCAGTGAAGGGAAAGAAGAAACTAAAGAATATGGAGAATACAAAATAAATTCCAAAGAGAAAATGAATTGATGGGGATGTGCAGTGAACAGTGTGAGTGAATAGATGGGGATATGTAGTGTAACAGTGAAACAATGGAAGAACTATGGCGGGAGGACACTGAATAAGAGAAAAGAAAATTAAGAACAAGTTGATGAGAAGTGGGTGTTGTGGAACAGTCATATGATGTGAAGAAGTGTCCATGTGTGAACTTCTGACATACTTGTGCATTGCCATGTAGTGAAGTGAATACAAACTCATTACATCTTTCATATTTTGTTGAAAAGAAATAATTTCCATATAAAAATTGCAGAAACAGTGATTACTAAATATGTTCTTTCATTTCCATATGCACTTAAGTTGTAACAAAGTAAGTAAACACAAAGAATATTAAACAACACTCTCTATTGATAGTAAAGACTCTCTGCCAAACCAGCAATTCATCTTCTATCTCTTGCTTTGGCTACTTGCACAGGACCTAATGTCATCTCAAGTCAGTTATATCGTGTGTAAAAACAATAGTAATTTTGACAAATTGCCTGTTGGCGTCTGTTTTGAGTTCTCTGACCAACATTTGTTTGATAATTCTTCTAACGTTTCACAAGCACAAGTGGCCAGCGTTGTCAAAGCATCACCCTCAATTGCTGATGGTGGACTTGGAGTCAAGCTCACAGCTGCAGATTATATGTACCTGGCATGTCAACATTCAAGAGTTTTTCTGTGGTCATTTCTGCTGTGGTTCTGCCCTTGCTGCCTGCAACAGTTTTTTTCTACAGCACGGGAATCCAGGATCTGTTCATCTGGAGGCTTTCTTCTTTCTTGTTGAGCTATTGTCTTGTTTCCTTTTATCCTTTGCCAATCTGAGGCCACCTTTGACCTCCTTTGTCAATTTATAAATAGTCTTATTTGCGTAATATATGGCCAATTCTGTCTGCCACTCTAGGAGTGTATGGTAGAAAGACTGTACATCTAAACATCTACATCTACATTCAGACTTAAGTGCCTAGCAGAGGGTTCATTGAACCATTTTCGTACTACTTCTCTACCATTCCTCTCTCGAATGGCGTGGGGGAAAAAGGAACACCTAAATTTTTCCGTTCAAGCCCTAATTTCCCTTATTTTATTACGATGATCATTTCTCCCTGCGTAGGTGGGTGTCAACAAAATATTTTTGCTTTTGGAAGAGAAAGTTGGTGATTGAAATTTCGTAAATAGATCTCGCCACAAAGAAAACTGCCTTAGTTTCAGTGACTGCCACCCCAACTCATGTATCATATCAGTGACACTCTCACCCCTATTGCACGATAACATGAAACAAGCTGTCCTTCTTTGCACTTTTTCGATGTACTCCTTCAATCCTACCTGGTAAGGATCCCATACTGCACAGCAATATTCCAGCAGAGGATGGACAAGTGTAATGTAGGCTGTCTCTTTAATGGGTTTGTTGCATCTTCTAAGTGTTGTGCCAACAAAGTGCAGTCTTTGCTTCACCTTCCCCACAATAATATCTCTGTGGTCTTTCCAATTTAACTTGCTCGTAATTGTAATTCCTAGGTATTTAGTAGTACTGACAGCCCTTAGATTTGTGCAATTTATTGTATACCAAAAATTTATCAGATTTCTTTTAGTACTCATGTGGATGACCTCATGCTTTTCTGTGTTTAGTGCCAGTTGCCAATTTTTTGCACCATACAGAAATTCTCTCTAGACCATTTTGTAATTGGAATTGATTGTCTGATGATTTTACTAGACAGAAAATTACAGCATCATCTGCAAACAATATAAGGAGGCTCCTCAGATTATCACGTAGATCCTTTATGTAAATCAGGAATAGCAGAGGGCCTATGACACTACCTTGCGGAACACCAGATATCACTTCTGTTCTACTCGATGGTTTACCATCTATCACTATGAACTGTGACCTCTCTGAGAAGAAATCATGAATCCAGTCACACAACTGAGACAATACTCCATATGCAATCAATTTGATTAATAATTGCTTGTGAGTAACAGTATCAAAAGCCTTCTGAAAATCTAGGAATATGGAATCGATTTGAGATCTTTTGTCACCAGCACCCATTACTTCATGGGAATAAAGATCTAGCTGTGTTGCACAAGAATGATATTTTCTGAATACGTGTTGGTTATGTATCAATAAGTCATTTTCTTCAAGGTGATTCATAATGTTCGAGTACAGTATATGCTACAAAATCCTACTGCAAATTGAGGTCAGTGAAATGGATCTGTAATTCAATGGGTTACTCCTATTTCCTTTCTTGAATATTGATGTGACCTGTGTTACTTCCCAGTCTTTAGGAACAGATCTTTTGTCAAGTGAGTGGTTGTATATGATTGCTAAGAAAGGCGCTATTGTGTCTGCATACTGTGAAAGGAACCTCATTGGCATATCATCTGGAACTTTCTTAAGTGATTTGAGTTGTTTCATAACACCTAAGATATCTACTTATATGTCACTCATGCTAACAGCTGTTCTGGTTTTGAATTCTGAAATATTTACTTCATCTTCTTTCATGAAGGAATTACAGAAAACTGTATTTCGTAACTCCGCTTTAGTGACACCATCATTGGCAACATTTCCATCGCTATCGCGCAGTGACAATATTGACTGTTTTTTGCCACTGGTGTACTTTACATACTACCAGAATCTCTTTAGGTTTTCTACCATATTTTGAGGCAATGTTTGATTGTGGAAACTATTAAAAGCATCTCACACTGACATCCACACTAAATTTCAAGCTTCCGTGAAACTTAGCCAGTCTTGGGGATTTTGCATTCTTCTGAATTTGGCAAGCTTTTTTTGTTTCTTCTGCAACATTGTTCTAATGTGTTTTGTGTACCATGGTGGATCAGTCCCGTCTCTTATTAACTTATGCAGTGTGAATCTGCCTGTTGCTGTCGATACTGTATCTTTGAATTTGAGCCATATCTGGTCTACGCTTACATAATTTGCTTGGAAGGAATGGAGACTCTCTCTTAGGAAGGCATCAAGCAAATTTTTATCTGCTGTTTTAAATAGATATATTTTGTGTTTATTTTTAGTGGTTTTGATTGATATGGTTTTAAGCCTCGCTACAATGACCTAGTGTTCACTAATCCCTGTATCCCTCATGACACTCTTTATTAGATCAGGATTATTTATGGCTAAGAGGTCAAGTGTGTTTTCGCAACCATTTACAATTCGTGTATGCTCATGAACTAACTGTTCAAAGTAATTCTCAGAGAAAGCATTTAGTACAATTTCGGAAGATGTTTACTGTCTTCCACCAGCTTTGAACATGTATTTTTGCCAACAAATCGAGGGTAGATTGAAGTCTCCATCAAATATAACTGTATGAGTGGGGTACTTATTTTTAATGAGATTCAAGTTTTCTTTGAACCATTCAGCTATTATATCATCTGAGTCGGGGGGGTTGGTAGAAGGAGTCAGTTATTATTTTGGTACAGCTGTTGAGTATAACCTCTACCCATAGTAATTCCCAGGAACTATCTATTTCAGCTTCACTACAAGAAAAATACTACTGACAGACACAAACACACCACCACCTACTTTATTTAATCTATCCTTTCTGAACACGGTTTGCGCCTCTGTAAAAATTTTGACAGAATTTATCTCCGTCTTTAGCCAGATTTCTGTTCCTATAACAATTTCAGCTTCAGTTCTTTCTACCAGTGCTTGAAGCTCTGGTACTTTTCCAGCACAGCTACGATAATTTACAACTACAATACCGACTGTTGCTTGGTCGATGCTCGTCGTTTCTTTGCCCTGTACCCTTTGAGAATGGAGCCCTTTTTGATCTTTCCCGAGACTGTCTAACCTAAAAAACCACCCAGTCCACGCCACACAGCCCCTGTTATCCATGTAGCTGCCTCCTGTGTGTAGTGGACACCTGACCTATTTAGCGGAACCTGAAACCCCACCACCCTATTGTGCAAGTCGAGGAATCTGCAGCCTATATGGTCGCAGAACCATCTGAGCCTCTGATTCAGACCCTCCACTTGGCTCTGTACCAAAGGTCCACAATCGGTCCTGTCGACAATGCTGTATATGGTGAGCTCTGCCTTCATCTCGCTAGCAAGACTGGCAGTCTTCACCAACTCAGATAGCTGCCGGAAACCAGAGAGGATCTCTTCCAATCCATAGCGACACACATCATTAGTGCCAACATGAACCACCACCTGCAGTTGGCTGCACCCTGTGCCCTTCATGGCATCCAGAAGGATCCTTTCCACATCTTGGATGACTCCCCACCAGTGTGCACATGGAGTAATGTGACTGAACACAAGAATGATATATGAATAGTCAATGTTGTATCAATCATGCATTTATTTTCTGCAATTCATCTGGCAGTATCAAGCATTCAGAACTGACAAGTAACTTGTTCACCCCTTCAGTGCCTACTATATAGGGTAATGAAAAGTCTGGTCAAATGTAAATAATGTAAGGTATAAAGGTAACAACTCATTGAATAGTAGAGGTGCTGAGTCACCTAAAGCCAAAAAACAAGTTTGGGAACTTAGGGATTAGCCTACACTACCTGCACTCGCTCATGAACATGAAAAGGGTCAGTTTGGGGCAGTGTTGGAAAAGTCTGCTCTAAAAGTTCTTGATGTTGTTTATCTGCCTTTCAACAGCTCTGCATCATATTTGATGTTTTTAAGAACAAGAAGAAAACATTTGGATGAGAACAGTCTGTCAGCAGATATTCTAAACTGAACACCATTTCACGTTACTAAAAGTAAAAGAAAAAATTGCTAACAGTAAAACTATAGAAATAATTTATAAATTATGAAGTGCAGCAGTCAGTTGTCTTTTTTTTTCAGGTTTTATTTGGAAAATCCAGATTTCGGCTAGTGCCTGCCATTGTCAATGCATTATTTTCTAGTCTCAATGCATCAGTTCCCTGTTGTTCAGGCGTCAGTTCACAGATATTTGGATACTACTGAGTAGTATTCAAAGAACTGTGACTGACGCCTGAACAACAGTTCACAGATCTTTGGATACTACTGAGTAGTATTCGAAGAACTGTGACTGACGCCTGAACAACAGGGAACTGAAATGCATTGAGACTTGATAATAATGCATTGATAGTGGCAAGGCACTAGCCGAAATCTGGATTTGCCAAAACAAAAAAGGGGGGGGGGGACTGATTGCTGCGCTTTATAATTTATAAATCATATCACAGTTGCTGAGTGCACCCACATACCTAATGGAAGGTAACTTGATAGAAATAATTATTTCTAATGTTGTGTGACATTACTGCACCTGTTTAAGTTCTGCTGTTATCTTGATTACCACCATATAATTCTCTTCATTTGCTTCATACCTTAAATTCTTTAACACTTATAGGACCTACAGTGCATACTTTGCTTGAATCATTTATAGCAGCTTGTTTATACTTCCATTTGTGAAGAAAGTGCGAGCACTACCCTAACACTTGGTTGCTATTCATTCATTGGTTACAGTATTGCCACCTTTCATCCTGTATACCCATGTCAAAAATAAAATTTTCATTTTGTGACTTGCTTGTAAGTTTTGATTATTTTGCACAACCTGTTAGGTGTGGCATGCACACTTTATTCATTATCTCATGCAGCTTAATGAATTTGTTTTAGTTATATTTGTTCATTTTCTGCCTTTGTATTGAAAAAAGGCATGGTTTTGATGCATTTATCAGAGTTAGTTCATGTCAAAATGTCAAACTTAGTGTCTGGGAGACCTTTTTTGTAAAATAGTAGAGACTATAATTTGTTATTTAGACATTTTACTTTTTTAATTGTGCTATCATCATTGTCAGCAAGTGGATCCAAGTGAATGTGTCAAAACCTTTATTTTAATTCTAATTATATTTAGCAAAACTTTCATTTTAAATTTGACTCACACTTCCTTGTGTAATGTACAGTGCCAGACTTCATCACTTTGTTTGAAAGCTGATCACCTTTCTTCCAGAACTGATGAGTCAGTGGTGCACTACACGCTAGAGGCATCTATTAATGTGAATGACTGTATGTGGAATGCACAAATGTTTTTTCATCTGAAGTTACTTTCTGTTCAGTCGAGATAATGAAAGCTGTAGGAGACGTAGAATATTAGTATAAGACCCAAAGATATGGTCATGAAGTGTCTGTAATCCTAGTGATAATTGCTGAAGCATTTGCAACAATGTCCAAGAGTTTGAAGCAGTCTTAAAAAGCAGTGGAGCTGGTATAATACAAAATACAAAAAGCTGGCGTAAATAGAAATAGACAACAGTGAGATTTTTGGGGTGCATCTAAGTGATATAGAAAATATATACAACCTTGAAATGGAGGTTATGTATTCACTGCAGTAGACAAAAAAGTCAAATCCAGCAAGATAGAAATTAAAGCTGCATGCTTGATTGTTTAGGCAAATACTGAGCAAGTCTTTTTCAACACTTTTTGCCTCTAATGACAACATTAAGCTTGTAATTTTTTATTCATTTACCCATTTCAGGCATAGCCCATCATCAGAATATCAGAGAAAATAGGCTAATATAGTCATACGGTTTCAATCATAATGTTGATGTGCTCAACGGACTGCATATTGCACCAGTGTTACGATTGTAATCATATGACCCATTACTCTGTATTAAGTTATTTTGTATGATGTTCCAATGATGGTCTGTGCACCAAATGCATAAATAAATAAAATTTTAACAAGAAGTGGACTGTTGTGATTAGTGGACAGAAAGCCATGGAAAAAGATGTGCTCAGTATTTACACAATGGTCGCCAGGCTCCCATGTAATTTTATGTTGCAAATTAAACTTATTTGGACAAGACTCACAGAGGGTGAGCATCACCTTTTAGTTGAGTCCTTCCATTGACCACCCATTCATCCGTAGATGTAACTGAAAACCTTATAGAAACCCTCAACATGCTAATACATATGTTCCCTGCTCATGTTTTCTTTATTGGAGGAAATTTTAACCATCAAATCATTGTAAGTCTGCAGGCTTCCGTGGCCGTTGTCACTAAAGTTAAAATTTTCTGGGTTATTAGGCCGCGTCATGTTTCTTCTAAAATGTTTGACCTTTCGACCCCTCTGCTGGGATCTTCCTCAGGTCTTTTGGTGTCCACTACTGCTAGAACACTGTTCTGTGTTTCTGTGGTGCTCTCTCATAAGTCAAAGAAACCTGTGCCAATTTATATTGCCATTCTTTGTTTACTTTCAATATCTGTTGTCAGTCCTATTTGATATGTTGGAATGGCTTCCACACATTAGAGAAGTACTCTAAGATAGGACACACAAGAGATATTTTAAGAAATCTCTTTTTATACTGTCTGTACATTTTGTAGGATCCTGCTAATGAACTAAGGTCTGCCAGCTGCTTTACCTAAAATGAATGTATGTGATGATTCCATTTCATATCCCTTAAAATTGTTACACCCAGGCATTTCTATGAGTCGAATGATTCCAGATATGACTCACTAATTTTTTAGTCATTGTATACATTTCTGAATATTGAGAAAAGTTGCTAATTGTTGCACCACTTTAAAATATTATCAATATCTGACTGTATATTTGTGCAGTTTCTTCAGATAGTATTTCATTATAGATACCTGCATTATCTGCAAAAAGTCTGAGATAATTATCAGTATTGAAACTTCCTGGCAGATCAAAACTGTGTGCCGGACCGAGACTCGAACTCAGGACCTTTGCCTTTCACGGGCAAGTGCTCTACCAACTGAGCTACCCAAGCATGACTCACGCCCCATCCTCACAGCTTTACTTCTGCCAGTACCTCGTCTCCTACCTTCCAAACTTTACAGAAGCTCAGCGCACACTCTGCTGCAGAGTGAAAATCTCATTCTGGAATTATCAGTATTGTCTGCCTAGATCCCAGCATTCTTCTCTTGGGCACACCTGAAGTTACTTCTACTTCTGTTGATGATTCTCCATCAGAGATACATGGTGTGTCCTCCCTATGAATAAATCCAAGTTTCAGTCACAAATTTTGTTTGATACCCCATGCATCATACTTTGGTTAATAAACTTCCAAATTGCACTGATTTTCAGAAGTCAAGAAATAATACATGTGATTGCAGGCTTTCTCGGTGCATTCCAATGATAAAATCTTTTCAGGTGATCAGCAGTGTGTTGGCATCTTCTCTCCACAACATTTCAATAAATTTCATACCCATCATCTTCAGGCAAAGATGGTGGGTAGGAAACTCACTGAAACATTGCAACAAGGCAATGCCATGCCTTGGGTGATCATCTGAGAAGATCTTATCACTTAAGAAATAATGCTTGTACCTGACTGCCTTTATCTATGGCTCTCAGGATGTCATGTAAGGCAAGTGCAGTTTGGGTCTCACATGATCAGTGTCCTTGGAACCCATGCTGGTTGGCACATAGGACATCATTCTGTTTGAAATATCTTATTATGTTTAGCTCAGAATATGTTTTAGGTTTCTGCAACAGACATCATCATTATTGGATGTTAGTTTTGTAGTCACTTCTGCTAACCTTCTTGTAGATAAGTATGATCTGTGCTTTCTTGCAATCAGTGGGCACAGTTCATAGTTCAAAGGTTCTCTGTTATATTTTAATAAATGTAAGAGCTTTCTCAGCTCGAAATTCTGTATAGTTTCTGACAGAGGTTCCATTACACCTTGAAATGTTGTTTTATTTTAGTGATTTTAACTGTTTCTGTATACCACTGACACTAATACATCACTCAGTTGAAATAAGTAGTTCTCGTAACATGCAAAGATCAGCACATTCCTCAAACTGGGGAACTATCAAGAATGGGGTTCCACAAGGGTCAGTCTTGGGTCCTTTGTTGTTCTTATTATGTATTAATGACTCGCCATTCTATATTCATGAAGAGGCAAAGTTAGTTCTCTTTGCTGATGATACAAGTATAGTAATCACGCCTGACAAACAAGAATTAACTGATGAAATTGTCAATACTGTCTTTCAGAAAATTACAAAGTGGTTCCTTGTAAACGGACTCTCACTGAATTTTGATAAGACACAGTACATACAGTTCCGTACAGTGAATGGTATGATGCCATTAATAAATATAGACCTTTATCAGAAGCATATAGCTAAGGTAGAATATTCCAAATTTTTAGGTGTGTCCATTGATGAGAGATTAAATTGGAAGAAACATATTGATGATCTGCTGAAACGTTTGAGTTCAGCTACTTATGCAATAAGGGTCATTGCAAATTTTGGTGATAAACGTCTTAGTAAATTAGCTTACTACGCCTATTTTCACTCACTGATTTCATATGGCATCATATTTTGGGGTAATTCATCACTGAGGAATAAAGTATTTATTGCACAAAAGCGTGTAATCAGAATAATAGCTGGAGTCCACCCAAGATCATCCTGCAGACATTTATTTAAGGATCTAGGGATATTCACAGTAGCTTCTCAGTATATATATTCTCTTATGAAATTTGTTATTAACAACCAAACCCAATTCAAAAGTAATAGCAGTGTGCATAACTACAATACTAGGAGAAAGGATGATCTTCACTCCTCAAGATTAAATCTAACTTTGGCACAGAAAGGGGTGAATTATATTGGCACTAAAGTCTTTGGTCACTTACCAAATAGTATCAAAAGTCTGACAGATAACCAACAAGTATTTAAGAAGAAATTAAAAGAATTTCTGAATGACAACTCCTTCTACTCCATAGAGGAATTTTTAGATATAAATTAAGAAAAAAAAAGAAAAAAATATTAAAAAAAAGAAAAAAAAGAAAAAAAATAAAGTTATATTAACTTAAGTATGTTGTTAAATTAACCTAATTATGTCATGTATTGGAAAATTTGACTCGTTCCACATCATTACGAAATATCATATTCATGATCCATGGAACTAGTATTAATCTAATCTAATCTAATCTAATCAGCTTTACATTGGTGTGAGAAGTAAGTTGGCATAGTACTTATGTGCTCCTTAGTAAAGGAACATTTGAAAACCTAGTTCAGTGCTTCTGTTTTTGATTTGCTAAACTTGATTTCAGTTCCTTTGTCATCTGTGAATGTTAGACCCTAACTTTGGTGCCATTGACAGCCTTTACTTTTACCAATAATCTCTTTAGCTTTTCCAAGAGGTATTGTCACAGTAGTCATTGAAAGTTTCACAGATTGTCTTCTTCACACCCAAATGTGTTTCGGTCAACATCTGTCTATCTCTAGTGCTGTGCTATGATGAGAAGAGGTGTGCTTTGAGATTGAATGTTTTTTGAACAAGCAAAATGCAGACTTCTATAACTAAGAGTCTCTGTCAAGTCATCAGTTGTGAAGAAATGGGCCAACACCATCTTCAGGTTCCATTGTCACAGCTTTATTTTCTCTAGTTGATTGTTAAAAATCTGTAAGTACTCCTCATATTCCTCCTACTATGCTGCATACGCACATTAAATTAAATTTCATTATTTGACCATTCTTCTTGGTGTTGCAATTTTAATGGGTATCAGTGTATTTTGTGAACCTAGATTTGATATACTGCATTCTGTCATTGCTGTGAGTAAACGCAGGCAGACTCTCACTTTAGTTACATTTCCTATTACATCAACATATCAAATTTTGATCTGTCACTTTACAGTACTTTCTTTAATGTCTTAGAATTTATCAGTGGGTTAAACCATTGTGACATCATACATCATAGCTTAAACTCCTTGTTTCTCCTTGTTTGATTATTTCCAAGTATATGGCTTAAAGGAATATTCTGCATCATCTCTATTCATTTTATATTAAGTAGACTGATAGTAGAACACCATTCTAGGGTGTTCCATTTCAAATAAATGTGAATGCATTAGATGGCCGGATCTATCTGACAATATGAACATGAACAGGACTATACTTTGATTAAAACAACATTGTTGATGTTTCAGCTAGTTGAGTGGCAGGTGGCAGCCTTCAGCCAGTTGTAGTTGTTTCTTGAGCACTGTGTTCTTGCAGTGCAGTCGATTTTGTGGGTAAACACGGAGCCTTGTTGTGATTGACTGGCTACGAACGAGCATCACTGTCCTTCACCGCTGAAATCTGTCAGTCACACAGCTATTTTATTTGAGTTGCAGTTGTTTAATGGAAGTTGTATGTAAGAGAAGACTACTTTGTATGCATATTAGACTGTGATGGCAGAATGAGCCATTTAGCATTGAGCAATGACTGACATAGTTCAGCAAATTTGTCAGTAACCTGTTTTGTATGCCCCAGATGGATTCTTGATAGTAAATTTGAAGCCTCTTAGTGAGAACTCTAATATTTGGGATCAGAAATAATGTGAATTGAATGTACAGTGAAATGTGTGGTCTGTGAGAGAACAGTGTCAATTCAGTGCTCCAAATATACTACATGATATGGATTACAAAGATGTCTTTCATATAATTGGCATTCAGTGATGGCACAGCACAATAGGAAAGGCTAGGTCATTACAGGTACATCTATAAATAAGGTATTTCAATAGCTAATCATGCTTGTACAAAGTACTGTTTTTAATTTAAACAGTGGAATCTTGCTCATAGTGCAATGGACTTACCTTCTCCAGCTTATCTATCATGATGTTTGTGATAAAAGGACATTCGCAATTCATGTTACAAAATGTATAGTGTTTCAGTACGCTTGAAGCATTTGCATGGACATAGAACAAAGGAACCACATTGCAGGCTGAATTATCTGTGCTAGTTGGAATATACATATAATATGGTGAAAAGATCACCAGAGGTTCCACAACACAAATATAAAGAGTGTTACTAGTGTTACTATTACTACTACTACAACTACATTGCTACACTGTTCTGCTTTATGTGTCCTCTGAAGAAGGTTGAAAATTCATAAGCTGAGATACCATTTTCCATTCCTTCAGCTACACATCTACCACTCATCTCATCCACTATACTATGAGTGGTTGGTTATCTTACTTGTTGCAAAATGTTACATCTACACTGTGTATGCATTGAAATCCTGACTTGGCTTGACTGTGCTGTGTTGTGGTAACAGGAAGATTTTAACAACATAATTTTTCACCAAAAAATTACAGAATTGAGGGATTCCAAATTACTAAATCCTATAATCATCCAAAATTGGAGTAATGGGTGCCAAATTACTAAAGCCTGTAGTCCATGCATCATTGTGCATTCTGGAGGTATAGAAATAAATAAAACTATCAATTGTTGGGGGGATTGTCACTCAGTGTCAGGTATTGTCATTGAATGAGGTCTGTTGCATTTACCGAGTGAGGTGGTACAGTGGTTAGCACACTGGACTCACGTTCAGGAGGACGATGGTTGAAACTCGTATCTGATCGTTGTGGTCTAGGTTTTCTGTAATTTCTCTAAATTGCTTAAGGTAGATGCTGGGATGGTTCCTTTGAAAGCGCATGGGTGATTTCCTTTTCCATCTTTCCCTAATCTGAGTTTGTGCTCCATCTCTAATGACTGCACTGTCAGCGGGATGTTAAACATCGATCTCTTCATTCTCCTCTGTTGAATGCATCAGTTGAGATAGCACTAATGCTCTTCTGTTCTTGTAACAGTTTCTTGCACATCCACACACAATCACAGTGATTCTCATTCTCCAAACTTTGGCTGTTTTGTGATGGTTTGTGGTATAAACATAACATACTGCAATATAATTTCAGTGAGATCAACCTCAGAAACATGGTTTTGGTAACAAAAAGAACAGGGGTAACCTTACACAGAATAGTTCAAGAATTGATTGATTGATAAGTACATAAACGAGATTGATTATAGAAGAGAGAAGGTCTTGCAAGAGGTTAGCTATGTTGGTCTGCACTGAAAAAAGTATAAATTGTACTTTATTTGTTTAAATGTACTGTAAATGATATGCAGACTGCTGTAATCACATTTAAGAAGAGAGAAACAATATGTACTGAATATATTGGCAAATTTGGTGGTACATGTATACAGTATGATTCATCACAAAATTTGACAATATATTGTGTGTTAATTAGCTCTTTCTTCTTTAATTTGATGATGAGAGTATGCATATATGTACAACTTCCAGTTGATGTGTATAAACAAAGTGCAATTTAGACAGTTCTTTCATTGTATAAACACACAAGATTGAAAATATTGCTAAGCTTTCAGACAATGCCTTTTCTAAGAGCCACAAAACAAACACATATATTTTGTGCTCAAGGAGATGAATGAGTTCCAAGGGGCATGGAGGGAACAGAGGTAGCAACCTCTGCCCGCTGACTCCGAGCACCTAAGTTGTCAATGGATGTGGGATGGTGCAGGGGTAATGAGCTGCCCTTGTCTCATACAATGTTGGCACTACACTTGCACACATATCAATTTATGCTCCAAATGACATTGGTAGTGCCATTTACTGCCCACTGTACCAGTTGTCATATGCTATATATGGTGTGTCTATGAAAGTAAAAGCTCAGACAGGAGTGTAACACATGCTTACAAGATTCGTAAAACTAAAATAAATTGTTTTGTGTTGAATGATGGTGTTTGTTGCTACTAATTCTATATCAGCTCTCATTCACAATTCAAAATTAATAGGAGCCAGTAGTAAAACTTACATTGTGGAAGTAAAAATAATGATCAGTATTTTGAACATTAACATAACACTGAATTGTAAGCACCCATGAATCACTCAGAATCAGTCTCACTATATTCCTCGCCTGTGCATAATGAGTTATCATCATTACTACTATCTGATTCAGCAGTACCAATAACTGATCAATAAATGATTTTGTCTACTGAAAATTTGATGGCACCATCACATCTCCTATAGTCTTCCAGTTGTTGGACCTTCCTGCAGTACCCTTCCCAGTCATCAGCAGTTACTAACAATAGGGATTCACTCATAATCTTAAATAGATTGTCACTGGACATGTCCTGCAAAATGTTGCACTCCATGTACAATCTTTCCAATTTGGCTATTGCCAGTTACAATGCAATTAAATCACACTGAACAACATATGGCTTTCTAGTAGGTGTATGTCTGTGAGTTGAAGGAAACAAAGCCTGCTTCCTCATGCCCTCATTGCAGGTAACACACCTCTTCCGCAGCCTTTTCTCATCCTTGCTTTGTGATTATACCAGGTTGTCCACTTGTCTGACATAGTATGGACCATTGTCTGCCACAGTGACTTCCTTTGGAGAAAGATTTGGGAAGGCCATATTCACAATGCATACACAATTAATAGAATAAAAATAATGATGACAGCCATTTCTATACAAATGTAAAAAAAAACTGGCTGTGACAGGATTCATTCACACTACTTTCAGCATACCAGCAAGGTGTTTAACCATGACACTACAGTGTTGGTTCAGGTGCAGTTTTAGTCATCTAGTGAGTCACAAGAAATTAATTTTTATTGATTACTTGCAAATGAGGGCCCACCATTGGAAATGATTCCAGGGTATGATATTGCCAGGAGTTCCTACAACAAGTAATGATTCTTTTACACACACAAACAAAATGGCCATTTTAAAGCAATTCAGACAAAGGGGAGGGTAGTATCCAGTCACTGTAAAAAAATTGAATTACAATTTACCTCTTTTTGCCAGACATTTCTGATGATTTCCCAGGATTGTTGTTGTTGTTGAGGTCTTCAGTCCAGAGATTGGTTTGATGCAGCTCTCCATGCTACTCTATCCTGTGAAAGTTTCTTCATCTCCCTGTACCTACTGCAACCTACATCCTTCTGAATCTGCTTAGTGTATTCATCTCGTGGTCTCCCTCTATGATTTTTACCCACTACACTGCCCTCCAATACTAAATTGGTGATCCCTTGATGCCTCAGAACATATCCTACCAACCAATCCCTTCTTCTAGTCAAGGTGTGCCAGAAATTTCTCTTCTCCCTAATTCTGTTCAATACCTCCTCATTAGTTATGTGATCTACCCATCTAATATTCAGCATTCTTCTGTAGCGCCACATTTTGAAAGCTTCTGCTCTCTTCTCGTTCAAACTATTTATCGTCCATGTTTCACTTCCATACATGGCTACACTCCATACAAATACTTTCAGAAGCGACTTCCTGACACTTAAATCTACACTTGATGTTAACAA
Source organism: Schistocerca americana (assembly GCF_021461395.2). Classification (NCBI taxonomy): domain Eukaryota; kingdom Metazoa; phylum Arthropoda; class Insecta; order Orthoptera; family Acrididae; genus Schistocerca; species Schistocerca americana. The sequence goes on along the minus strand of NC_060123.1, from coordinate 628,381,755 downwards.
ATTTCTCTTCTTCAGAAATGCTTTCCTTGCCATTGCCAGTCTACATTTTACATCCACTATACTTCGACCATCATCAGTTAGTTTGCTTCCCTAATATCAAAACTCATTTCCTGCTTTAAGTGTCTCATTTCCTAATCTAATTCCCTCAGAATCACTAGACTTAATTCGACTATATGCCATTATCCTTGTTTTGATTTTGTTTATGTTCATCTTATATCCTCCTTTAAGACACTGTCCATTCCGTTCAACTGCTCTTCCAGGTTCTTTGCTGTCTCTGACAGAATTACAATGTCATCAGCGAACCTCAAGGTTTTTATTTCTTCTCCATGGATTTTAATACCTACTCCGAATTTTTCTTTTGTTTCCCTTATTGCTTGTCCAATATACAGATTGAATAACATCGGGGATAGGCTACAACTCTGTCCCACTCCCTTCCCAACCACTGCTTCCCTTTCATGCCCCTCAACTCTTATAACTGCCATCTGGTTTCTGTACAAATTGTAAATAGCCTTTTGCTCCCTGTATTTTACGCCTGCCACCTTCAGAATTTGAAAGAGAGTATACCAGGCAACATTGTCAAAAGCTTTCTCTAAGTCTACAACTGCTATAAACACAGGTTTGCTTTTCCTTAATCTATTTTCTAAGATAAGTCTTAGGGTCAGAATTACCTCACGTGTTCCAACATTTCTATGGAATCCAAACTGATCTTCCCCAAGGTCAGCCTCTACCAGTTTTCCCATTCATCTGTAAAGAATTTGTGTTAGTATTTTGCAGCCGTGGCTTATTAACTGATAGTTTGGTAATTTTCACATCTGTCAACACCTGCTTTCTTTGGGATTGGAATTATTATATTCTTCTTGAAGTCTGGGGGTATTTCACCTGTCTCATACATCTTGCTCACCAAATAGTAGAGTTTTATCATGACTGGCTCTCCCAAGGCCATCAGTAGTTCTAATGGAATGTTGTCTACTCCCGGGGCCTAGTTTCGACTCAGGTCTTTCAGTGCTCTGTCAAACTCTGAACGCAGTATTGTATCTCCCATTTCATCTTCATCTACATCCTCTTCAATGTCCATAATATTGTCTTCAAGTACATCGCCCTTGTATAAACCCTCTATATACTCCTTCCACCTTTCTGCCTTCCCTTCTTTGCTTAGAACTGGGTTTCCATCTGAGCTCTTGATATTCATACAAGTGGTTCTCTTCTCTCCAAAGGTCCCTTTAATTTTCCTGTAGGCAATATTTATCTTACCCCTAGTGAGACAAGCCTCTATATCCTTACGTTTGTCCTCTAGCCATCCCTGCTTAGCCATTTTGCACTTCCTGTCGATCTCATTTTTGAGACGAGTGTATTCCTTTTTGCCTGCTTCATTTACTGCATTTTTATATTTTCTCCTTTCATCAATTAAATTCAGTATCTCTTCTGTTACCCAAGGATTTCTACTAGCCCTTGTCTTTTTACCTACCGTATTTACTTGAATCTAAGCCACACCTGAAAAATGAGACTCCAAATCAAGGAAAAAATTTTTTCCTGAATCTAAGCCGCACCTGAAATTTGAGACTCGAAATTCAAGGGGAGGGAAAATTTTAGGCCGCACCTCCAAATCGAAACGAAGTTGGTCCATTGTAATATGAGACACAATTTAGGTCGAATGAATGACGATACAGCTACAGTAATTTGGTTCGAGTCGTAAGCTTAGCTGTTAAGCTTTACCAGGTAGCCATTGCTATGCGTCAGGCGCTCCATCCGTATTTATACGGGTACCCTTCCTTTTTCACGTGCTTCGTCTGGTTTGAATCAATTGCTTATTTTGCTTTGATCTGATGAGTGTTGTTTTCTTTGTTATAGGTGTTTACGTCACTCTAAGCTGAAAATGCATTACTGTACTGTGTCATGTATTGTTTGTCGCATTCTGACAGTGCGTGATTATGGCCTGTCGCCGCTCGTGGCACGGCTTGCTTTTGTGCGCGCTACCGCTGGATTCGTCTCATTAGCGAAACAATGGCAAGAGACTGCTATTTTTTGTTACTTACACCACTGCTTTCTTTGATAATGATCAACAAGAACCAAATAATAGACTGCGTATGATAGATGATGTTCTGAGCGAGAGTGTAGCGAAAATCTTTCTCCGTTTGTAAATCTTTGCAGGCGTCTCTTTAGTACATTACATTTTGCACAGAAATTAGAGTCATCTTAGATTTAAAAATCTAGTCAGTTGCCGTGCTTCATTTCTGACTGTATCACTATTAGGCATAAGAATAATACGAATATAAACATGACACGATACGTATACTCTTCCGCGTTTACTGTTGTCTCACTCTAGTTTCGTAGTTTATTAGGCAGACAGGATTTAAATGAGATAGCAGCAAACACGAAATAATACATGGAAAATGTTTATATTCGTATTATTCTTATGGTGAAGAGAATACTGCATGTGGTTCACAATTCATAAAAATTCCTATTAGCAACCATCTCTTCTCACGGGTAGGAAAGAATTCAGAAAGTAGAGTTGGCCATATTGACAAACATCCCAAACAGTCTTGCCAGTCAGATTTTCGTAGTACATTGAAATGCTGCTACATTCGAAGATGAACAATATGGAATTTGTATTTACTTCGTTGGATAATGTATGAAAATGCAGTGGTCGACACTCGGGGCGGAGAAAAAAATGCTCGTCTTCCACCTTTTTTTTTTAAATTTATTTACTGCCGCAGAGGTTTTGGCGCCAGTATTTATCTTTGTGCCTACAAAGCATACCTGTGTAGTGCTACATATATTCGACGGCAGAAGTTAGTTGTGGCGGCACCTTCCAACATTTTTCAGTACTTCCACTTGCTTTGCACTCGATTCTAAGCCGCAGGTGGTTTTTTGGATTACAAAAACCAGGAAAAAAGTGCGGCTTAGATTCGAGTAAATACGGTACTTGATCCTCTGCTGCCTTCACTCCTTCATCCCTCAAAGCTACCCATTCTTCTTCTACTGTATTTCTTTCCCCCATTCCTGTCAAGTGTTCCCTTATCCTCTCCCTGAAGCTCTCTATAACCTGTGGTTTAGTCAGTTTATCCAGGTCCCATCTCCTTAAATTCCCACCTTTTTGCAGTTTCTTCAGTTTTAATCTAAAGTTCATAACCAATAGATTGTGGTCAGAGTTCACATCTGCCCCTGGAAATGTCTTACAATTTAAAACCTGGTTCCTAAACCTAAGTCTTACCATTGTATAATCTATCTGATACCTTCTAGTATCTCCAGGCTGCTTCCATGTATACAACCTTCTTTTATGATTCTTGAACCAAGTGTTAGCTATGACTAAGTTATACTCAGTCCAAAATTCTGCCAGGCGGCTTCCTCTTTCATTTCTTACCCCCATTCCATATTCACCTACTATTTTTCCTTCTCTTCCTTTTCCTATTATCGAATTCCAGTCACCCATGACTATTAAATTTTCATCTCCCTTCACTATCTGAATAATTTCTTTTATCTCATCATACATTTCATCAATCTTTTCATCATCTGCGGAGCTAGTTAGCATATAAACTTGTATTACTGTAGTAGGCGTGGGCTTTGTGTCTATCTTGGCCACAATAATGTGTTCACTATGCTGTTTGTAGTAGCTTACCCACACTCCTATTTTTTAATTCATTATTATACCTACTCCTGCATTACCCCTATTTGATTTTGTATTTATAACCCTGTATTCACCTGACCAGAAGTCTAGCTCCTCCTGCCACCGAACTTCACTAATTCCCACTATATCTAACTTTAACCTACCCATTTCCCTTTTTAAATTTTCAAGCCTACCTGCCTGATTAAGGGATCTGACATTCCACGCTCTGATCCGTTGAACTCCAGTTTTCTTTCTCCTGATAACAATGTCCTGAGTAGTTCCCGTCTGGAAGTCCGAATGGGGGACTATTTTACCTCCAGAATATTTTACCCAATTGGATACCATCATCATTTAACCATACAGTAAATCTGCATGCCTTCGGGGTGAATTACAGCTGTAGCTTCCCCTTTGCTTTCAGCCGTTTGCAGTACTAGCACAGAAAGCCCGTTTTGGTTAGTGTTACAAGGCCAGATCAGTCAATCATCCAGACTGTTGCCCCTGCAACTACTGAAAAGGCTGCTGCCCCTCTTCAGGAACCACACATTTGTCTGGCCTCTCAACAGATACCCCTCTGTTGTGGTTGCACCTACGTATCTGTATCACTGAGGCACGCAAGCCTCCCCACCAACGGCAAGGTTAATGGTTCATGAGGGGGTTACCTTTTCAAAAATTCCAAATTACTCTCATGTAGTTGAAGCTTGCCCATGTGTATGTCAATGTTCGTCCCATTGGCTGATCGAAAAATCTATTAATTTGTGACACAACACAACACAATAATCACTTCACAAAGGCTACATACCCAAAATTCTGTAGTAGATCACATAGGGTGGCAGTGGCCAGACACAAAATATGAGCAGGCTGAAGTCAACCGACATTTACAAACCTAGAACTAAGGAACTGTCATTCACCTCTTAGTGAGCAAACTATACTCACAGTACACCTATATTGCCTTGGCTCTGCAGCCCAATTGCGGTGAGTTATTTCTATTATACTTTCTTTATTAATTTATTTATTGTTCTTTTTCTTCGCTTGCACTACCTCACTATTTGTCAAGTACTGTGCTCTCTTAATTCCTACATGATCCACACATGAGTTATAGTACACATATGAATTGGATTTCAAACATAAATCATAGTTGATATGTTTAAATAACTGTAGCATAAATAAGAACTAAGGACCCTTAAGTTGTGGCAAATCTTTCCAGGATAAGTCTATAACATTGAGAGGGTCTTTGATTCAGTGATGTTTGATTGTGATAAAACAATGGACAAGTCGAGTAACTTGACACAAAAGCTTCTGCTGCTTTGAACTGCAACAACGGCAACTTAACTTGTATTTTGTAAACTTTGATGGCTTAGTGGCTCCAGTAATTTGTGCAGATGTGCTAGGAAAGCTTAGGTGCAGTTTATGAGTTACAAATACTTTCCCATCTGTAACCATCAATGAACATTCCCTAGAGGTAGTAGACAGCTTTGGATCCACCATATTCAGTAATTTGTTGTTAAGTGCTGAGATCATGATAAGAACAGTAAGAGCAGCAGCTGAAATACCCAGGTTCAGGTAAAATATGTGGGACAACAGTTTCATAACAGGAACTGCCAAGCTTCAAGCATATGAGCCCAGTGTAATCAGCACACCTTTCTACAGCAACAAAGCCTGGACATTTTATACAAGGCAAGAACAAGAATATGGGTTGAACTTTTTTCATCTCCACTGTGTTAATAGTGCCCTCCCCATCTCGTGGAGAGACAGTGTCCCAAACACTTAAAAGGGAGGGTTTTTTTGTAGTGATGAAATAGGGGAAATCCAGTCACAACATGTAATACAATGCTATTAGAACAAAATAAATTGTCTAGAATTGCACATTATATGTTAATATAATGTAACTGGATGGATTAAAAAATCTACTCCCCAACCAAATGGTGGCTGGGGAACAAACGTATGTAAAGGTTAAGGAAATATTGAGCTTTTGGATTCAGTGGCTCCTTCTTCTGGCAGAAGGGTTGAAGGGGTAGGAAGAGGCATGAAGAAAGAGGACTGGTTAGGTTTATGAAATTTCTGACAGAAGAAGGAGCCACTGACTCCAAAAGTTTGCAAATTTCCTTTATCTTTGCATGTGTGCGTTCTCTTGCTGCCTCTAGGGGAGTAGATTTTTGTTGCCCATCCAGTTACATGATATTTTCAGAAATTGATTTGTTTCACTGATACATTATATGTTGATATTTCTGTGGCCTGTTGAAACAGACAGGCAACCAAATTACCATCTCCAACCTAAAAGAAATAGCCAAAAATATTTTCTCTACCTCACAACCCACCATATCTTTGAGAAAACTTGATAACTTGATGAATAGCTGAAGCTCTGCTAATTATGAAAATATCTGTACTTCGTTAAGATGTTCATATCTTTGAAACATACTGTTAGCCATTTTTCTGGTGCTCTAGGTGAGAAAATGCTCACCTTTCCATGCTAGTTTATCAAAAGTTTTAAGCAAGTAAACAGGTGATGTGATTTCATTCTTATTTACTACACATACATGAGGAACTTCACTTTTGAAGTAAGCAGAGGATGAATAGCTATGCATGCACATTAACTGTGTCATGTAAGACTAATTGTGCAGTTCTGGCTACTTCTGTATGGCATATTTGTGTACTTTCGTTGTATGTCTTCTTCAAAGCATGGTTTGATCATTATGTAAAATATATTGTTTATGGTGATATTTTTCATAAAAAGGAGAAAAAGATCATCATATTTGTTATTAAGTTTCAATTTTCTGGTTGCCTAGTTCCCACATTAAATAATTTCATTTCCACCAGATGTAGAGCTTTCCTTTTCCTATAAAGCTTGTACAGATTACTCAGCTTGAAAGTGAAACAAATTTTTCTTCTCTTTTACATTTGAAATATGATCATTTGCTCCTTTACAAGCTGTGATCACTTACTCATTTTTAAAATGTGATCATTGCCTCTCTTAGGGTTATTATATTACTTTTATCGTGTATGTATGTGCTGTGCTTATAGCTGCAAATAAGAATAAAATGTATGTAAAAAAATGCCGTATTATCACTGATTTATCGTTTTGTTCTGGATTCGTGCAGTTGTATTTATATATTTTCCTGCAGAAATTTCAATATAGTTTTGAAAAATAAAGTACTGAATTAAATATGCTATACTTTTAGCATACCAGGAGAAAAGTAGTAAGTTCAGAGACACAGGTATGATTATTTCCAGTAGTGAACACAGCTTATAATACTTATGGTTGCCTGCTGCATGCTTACACACATGCGGCTTCTCTTCACTTTGTCTGCTTGTTAAAATGAATAATACAAACAAACCAAAAGCCCTGTATGTCCTAGTGCCCTGTAGAGTACTGTAGGTTGCTGCAGTTACACATTGCTCACTACATTAATCTAATAACAGTCGGAAATCATTTCCAGAATTTCAGTGTATAGCCCAAACAATATTAATAAATCCAAAATTGTGGTTTAATACTTTCTCTTAAATACAGATTGTTACAAAAACTTTGGAAATTTGGAAATCATCATTACAAACATATTCTGACTTAGTACTTCTCTCCTGCTGGTTTCCCCCACCAGACACATTGTTTGATGATAATTTACTGTGATGCTTTTGGTTCAGTTTTTGTATGGGTGTGTAGTAAATTTAAATGCAGTAGTTTAGTTATTTCTTGTTCTGAATGCTAAATTCTGTGAATACATAAAAATTATGGTGATATAATATCTACTGTGCATGCATGAACTTTGAATGTTGAAGTTTTAAAATACTGATATTTATTTTGTGCTGTAAGAGAATCTACAGGCATGTAAAAACAAAAATACATGTTGTATATGTGTTTTTTAAACATTTTATTTTTGCTTGAATTCAGATAGTGATATAATTATCAATAGAAGCAGATCATCAAGTTGCACTGGTTTCTTTGCATGGAATTGCTTTGCATTGTTGTCGCAGTCCACATTTGAAATACAATAGTGACAATAGCAGCAAAGGTACTGCTACTAATAACAGTAATAATAATAAACACTGAATTATATTTTTGGTACTGATATACTCTGAAGAAGCTAGTATACCATAAATAAAATCTGGACCTCTACTTATTTTATTTTGTCCTGGTGAGTTAACTGGAATTAAATATTTACTTGACAGTAAATATTATGATTATAAAAAAAATCATTTGCTAAACATAATGACAAAGCTAAAAAGCTATACTAACTCAAAAAATGACAGTAGGATATCCTCAGGCTAGCAAGGGAACATTAAATTCGTTCATGAGAAACTGCAAGAATATAGGAAAATTTTTAATGTGGCTTCTGTGTTCTCAGCCTCAGAAAAAAAGAAAGGAAATGAGTAACTTGAAGTGTTAGTTAGATGTGTCTAACAAAGAACGCCTTGAGTGCGAAGGCACAAATTCAGTCTTTAGTAAGGCTCATTTAAAAGTGTTATGTAACAATTATGACAGGGAAAATGTTAACTGCTAATGACCTACCATGTGCATCAGGAGGGCAACAGAAAATGAGTGCCTGGGAGGTGCAGAGATCAACCCTCTATGAGATTTATGTATTACACATCACTAAATGGATGTTGTTGACATTCAAGTAACATTCAAACCAAACCATTAACTTGCACCGTGAACACAAAATGAAAAATGGCACATCACAGTGATCACAAAAGTTTACACCATTGAAATCGAAGGCAAACTCCTTGGAAGCTTCAAACTGTGCAGGATATTCAGCTAGGAATCCACTCAAAGAATGCGTACGGAATCATATTGGTGTAACAGGATGATGGGATTAGGAATCTGATGGCATGCAAGTGAATGTGAAACAGTCTGTCGTGGAGCTTATCGTGAAACTGGCTATCCTTTAACGCATAGCTGCAGATAGTGTGATAATATGTTTTATAGGCATGGAAAAAACAAACATCCAGTAGTTCCATGTGGTATGAACGCCAATTGCACACACTTTTCGGGAGGGATAGTTTGCTCTAAAGGAGTATGGTTTTTACACACAGACCAAGAATCAAGGAGGAGCAAGTTACTTTGAATAGCTATTGGCCAAAAGTAGTGCTCTTATGTCCATTTTCCCATTCTTTCTCGCTGTGACATAAATATTCCCTACTGCCCTTGCAAGATCACACACATGAGAAAGATTTGTAGGGGCAGAGCACCTCCAACTTCTCACAGTAAAATATATAACTACCCAGCCAATTCACCACCAAGATTAACAGTCTACATAATTGTACATGGATACATTAGGTCATTGATGTTAGTTGATCTTGGTACAACTCTCTTGGTACCTTTAATTTGCATGGTCCCTTTTCAGATTGTTGTTGTATTGTATTGTATTGTATATTGTATTTTATTGGTCCTGTTGTCTACATAGCAGCTTATGCATAAGACATTGGACAAGTCAAGTTATAAATATACAGGCTGAAAGTAATTTCAAGGCATACATATTTAAGCTTACAATAATACATATTTAAGCTTACAATAATACACTTTACACACAAGTATTTATATAACACATTTCATAAATTTAAATATTCTTCAATGGAATAAAAGCAGTGATGCTGTAAATATGACTTTAGAGATTTTCCAAATGTATTGATCTCAGTGATAGCTTTTATGTTTTCAGGAAGTTTGGTATAAAGCTTAACTCCCATGTGAAAAGTACCTTTTTGGCACAGTGCTGTGCTGATTTGAGTCATATGTAAGTTCCTGTTTTGTCTGGTAAAGTGCTCATGTATATCACAGTTTTTTTGTAGCCTCTGGTCCTTGCCTATTACATTTAATTTAAAGAACAAAAGGGTTTCCATAATGTATACACACGGTAATGGGGGAATACCAGATTTCTTAAACAGGGGTTTACAGGAGTCTCTAGGCTTGCACCCAAACAAGATTCTAATGGCCCTTTTTTGTAGTTTAAAAGTGCTATTAGCTATTTTAGAGTTTCCCCAGAAGGTGACCCCATATCTAAGACGAGAATGAAAGTATGCATGATATGCATTCATTACTGTTTTCTCACTACAGCATGATTTTAATGAACAAAGAAGATAACATGTTTTGCTCAGTTCTGTATTGAGACATTCAATATGCTTATTCCATCTGATGTTACTCTGCAGCCAAAGTCCTAAGAATTTGGTTTCAGTACTGTTACCAACTGGTTCGTCATTGATAGAGACTGATGGGATAAACATGTCCTTGTTAGGAACATTGTGGAATTTTAGAGCAACGGTTTTCTTACTGTTTATTACAAGCTGGTTACTCTGTGCCCAGCTGCTAAGTTGTTTCGTGACCGTGTTTACTGTCTGCTGTAACTGTTCATCGTCGTCTCCTTTTAATAGAATCGTGGTGTCATCTGCAAATATGATTGATTTGTGTGCATCAATATTTAAGCTCAGATCATTTATGTACAGAAGAAACAGAAGGGGTCCCAATACGGATCCTTGGGGTACACCACATTTTATTTGTTTATAGTCAGATAAGTGATTAGATACAGTTTTTAGTTCAATATCTGTGTGCTTGACGCACACTGCCTGCATACGATTTGTCAGGAAGGAACTGATCCACTTGTTGGACAGACCTCGAATACCATATCTTTCTAGCTTTGATAGCAGAATTTTATGGTCCACCATGTCAAATGCTTTTGACAAGTCAATAAAGACTCCTATTGTTTCCTGTTTTTTGTCCATCAGGTTTAGGATGGAATTGATGCACTCATAGACAGCCGTTGTCGTTGACCTCTTATTTCTGAATCCATGTTGTTCATTACATAGGATGCTGTTTTTATTTATAAATTTCATAAGTTTCTCATACATAACGTTTTCCAATACTTGAGAGATGCAGGAGGAAATTGTGATGGGTCTGTAGCTATTTACATTGTCTTTATCCCCTTTTTTATATACAGGAATAACTTTTGATGTTTTTAACACATCAGGGAAAGTGCCTGCCTGAAGTGAGCAGTCGCATAAATGTGTGAGTACTTCAATTAGGTTTGATGCGCTCTTCTTTAACATTGTTGCAGGTATACCATCAATACCTGCCGATTTGGATGTTTTTAGTCCTTTTATTGCTTTAGCTACTTCATCTTGTGAAACAGAACTGATGTACATTGATCCTCTACATGTACTTATTTTATATTCATTTGCCTGGATGCTCTTAAAGTTTGATTGTAACATATTTTCAGCAACACCTGTGAAAAAGTTGTTAAATGTATTAGCTACTTCTAAGGGGTTTGTTACTTTTTTATTTTTATTTGATAGTGTTATATTTTTCCAAGGTTGTCTGTATTCTCCACATTCTTTTTTTATAACACTCCACATAGCCTTTGATTTATTAGCTGAATTATAAATGATTTCATCATTATGCATTATTTTTGCTGCTTTTATTACTTTTCTTAATATTTTGGAGTATTTTTTATAGTATGCACGTACTACAGGTGAGGAATTTTTTGAGTTACATATTTCATGAAGTAGTCTTTTCTTCTGCCATGAAACCCTTATTCCCTTTGTGATCCAGCTGTTTGTTCTAGAGTTTCCCCGTATGGTTAATGTTTTCAGTGGGAATGCAAGTTCAAAGAAATGGGTTAATGTATCAATGAAAGAGTCGAATTTTTCATTTATATCATTCATTTTGTACACTCCTAGCCATTTTTCTTTCTGCAATAAGTTGTTGAAGTAGTTCACATTATGCTGATTATAGCTTCGATATGTTGTTCTAAGAGACATGTTGTTAATAATACTGCCTTGTACTTTTATGCTTAATATTTGAGCAAGATGATCACTAAAACCTGCATTGAAAATTTTTAGTGAGGTGTTGTGTAAACTCTTCTTTACTAGAAACTGATCAAGAGCTGTTTGACAAGTTTCTGATACTCGGGTAGCTGCTTTTACTTCAGCCTTTAAATTGTAGGACGTTGCAAGGTTCAAAATGGTCTCCCTATTTCCACTAATCGTGAGGAAGTCAATATTGAAGTCACCACAGATTATCAATTCACAATCTATTTTATTTACTTTATTTAGCAATGACTCCATTTTGTTTAAGAAAAGTTCAAAATTCCCGGACGGTGATCGGTAAACTGTAGCAATAACCAGGTTGAACTGAGTAATTTTTATAGCTGCAATTTCATAATCCTTTTCGACATTTGCCCTAGTTAAGTCAGGTAGTGTAATAAAATCTACATTTTCCTTTGTGTAAATTGCTACCCCACCCTGTTTGCTGTTTTTCCTGCAGTAGTAAGCAGCCAAGACAAATTTGTTTATTTTCGTATTCTGGATTAATTCTGGGTTAAGCCAGTGCTCAGAAATGCATAACACTGAGATATCATTAAGTTCATGTGTCAATAGAACGTTAATTTCATCGATCTTATTACGCAGGGATTGCACATTATGGTGATAAATTTTTAGTTCGGGCGTATTCACGATTTGGTAATTGGGAATCATATTTACAGCATCACATACCTCTAGTTTAAATTAGGAACGTCAGCAGCGTTGTATTTTCGTTCTTCTTTCTTGTTTATTTTGTTTTCCTCGCTGTTGGAAGGATGTTCAGGAAGCTGATAAATTGTTCTATCCCTTACAAGTCTTTCTTTGATTATTTCACTAACACGATCACAAACAAATCTTTTCCCATCATAGTTCAAATGCATTCCATGCTTCGTGTGCAGATTTCCATGCAGCTTGCTTATATCCAGTACATTGCACTTAGTGTATTGAGAACACAGTTTCCTTATTTTAATGTTTGTTTTCCGAATTTCTTTGTTTACACACAAATTATAAATCAGATCATGCCTATGAGGAAGTGTGGCAACTACTGTGTTTCTGCATTTATTAGCTTGTAAAAAATTCTGTAGCGTTTTCACGCAAACCTCTGCTTCATTTTTTGCCACATCGTTTGAACCCATTATACAGACGATAAAGTCATTTTCTTGCATTAATTTCGTCTGAGAGATAATGTCTACAACATTTTTACATCCCGCTCCCGGTTTCACTACACTAGTTACTGCTATGTCGCGATTTTTCTCACGGAGCATGCTGGATAGATTCCTGCCATGACTGTCTGCTAGTAATAGTACACTACTCTTTTTCTCTGATGATCTGTGTTTGTTGTTGACATTATTTGAAAAAACGCTATTCATTTTCAGTTCACTGTCTTTTTCAAGTTCACGATCATTTGGAGAGTCGTTATCACAGTCACTTGTTTGCAAAACATGATATTTGTTTTTCTCCGAAAATGTGACATTTTTAGCGGACTTTGTTGTTCTTTTTGTAGTTGGAACACTATTTTTGTACGGCACTTTTACCCACTCGGACGATGTATTACTTTTGCCTTGCATCACTTCACTTAGTGTTGGCTTCGATCGCAGATCCCGATTTTCTTTCTTGAGTGAGTCAATATCGCTTCTTAAGGAACTGACTATGAATTGTAAGCTAGCAATTCGTTCTTTTAGCGTTGTTATTTCAGTGTTACAATTCTTACAAACTCCCTTTTTAACAGCATAACTATAACTATTTCTCAAGTTAGATTCACACACTTCTACACTCGCGGCCATCTTGGTCACTGAAGAAGACATTAATTTATCAGGAGATTCGAATGACATCATCTCCCTCCCCGTACCTGGAATTGACAGCAAAATTTATTTTTTCTTCAGATCCAGATTGGCCTGAGTTGAAAACAAATTCTTTATTGAATGATGGGATAAGTTTATGTATCTCATTTACAAATTTTTGGGTTGATTACACAGTTTGGTGTGCATAGTCAAGTTGATGCTTGCTTTGAAATTTCGTTATCTTATGTCTTCCAATTCTGTAGCACTATTTGAAGCTATGCAGCCTGCAACCATCCACAGCTTCCCTTGAAATCACAGTACTCTATGTTGTGTACAATTTGATGTGCATAACATAGTGAGTTCCTACCATGCTTGTGGAAATTGTATCTAGCACCCTTGAAACATGCCAACTGCAGTTTTTGTAGCAAGCACACCTTGTCCACCCTTGAAGAAACATAGTTTTTCTCATGCACTACAATTAGATGACCTTCCATGTACGTAATTATGTTTAGCACCTGCTCCTTGGACAGTGATCGTCCTTTAGTACATTTTACTGGAGACAGGATTTGTGGTTCCCTGTCTGACAAGAACGATGAACTACATGGCTCAATACCTGTTTCAGTATTGCTTTCACTTCTTAAGCACGTATCATCATCATTGTACTCCTCATGTACATTGTCCACACAGTTGAGCATGTATGACACCACATATTGCACTGACTCATCTTGAAGAAATCATAATCTTTCACCTGCCACTGCTTTCTCACTCTGTAAAATTCCTTGGGTTTCTTTCTGATGCAATGTAAACTTTGGCAACTGTTTTCATGGACATAATGTCTGCTTTATTTATCATTGCCATTGCTTTGCTTTGGTACTGCTTTGGTACAGTTGTCAATTATTCAATGACTAAGCAGTTCAGCTGCACCCTGTAGCCACATGCCATGCTCACAATTGGATATCTCCAGTCCCACCCCCTGTTGCTGTTAGCAGCCAATATTGTGATTGCATGGTAGACAATATGTGGGGCATCAGATGCCATAAACATCATTGGCCTTTTGTGATCTCGCATGCAAGGGGTTCCTTGTAAGAAGAATGGAGACAGGAAGATATTCTATACTTTTTATGAATGTCTACATTTGCTCCTGAACAGTGTCAGGTAAAAATATCATATCAACAAATAACAGAAGTTCTGTGTGTATACAGATTGTTTAAAAGTTGAAAATCATAGAAAGAAATACATTAGTACATTGGAACCACACAAGGATTAAGCTGAACTGTAAGTTCTCTACTTTTTATGAGCATCTACATTTGCTACTGAACACTGTCAAGTAAAAATGTCATATCAACAAATAACAGAAGTTCTGTGTGTGTACTGATTTAAACAGAGCTGAGAAGCATAGAAAGAAATTCATTAGTGCATTGGAACCACACAAGGATTAAGGTGAACTGTAGGTTCTCTCACATCAACAAACATTCACATATATGGGTGCTGACAGGATCTGTTACCTTGCTAACTGTTTCAAAAGGAAAATTTGTTTAAGGAAACTATAAAATTACAATCTGGCAGAATGTTTGACCATTACATAAATCTTCAGGAGGTGAACTTCTAAGTACTACTGTTAGACACAGTGTGAAAATGATAACTGTTTACAACATACCACATCGGTTCATGAGAAGCTGAGATATATAGTTTGATATAGGACACTTGTAATTTATCAAACCAGGTGACAACCTCAAATTCGCCTACAAAAGCTACCTGAGATACAGTGCTGCATGCCCCACAAAATTATCTCCTCCTCCTCTTACACCATCAGCTTAGCTGGGCTCAACTATTTGTAGCTCTTTTTTTTTTCACTGGCACCACATATCAAGTGCTTTCATAAAAAATTCCCAAATTCAAAGTAATTCTGAAAGAGTACCTAACAGATAAATCTTTTCATATGGTTGGTGAATTTATGAGAGAAAATGAGTACCACCACTAAACTTATCAAGTGTTTTACAAATATATTTAATTAATTTTATTTTGAACACTATCATAGACATTCAAAAATTTTTATTAATTGATTGTACTGTTTAACTTAACTTTGCTTCCTGTATGTGTTTCTGATCCATCCTCAGCAAATCATAATTTTCTTTTAATTGGATATATGTTCTGAATTTGATGCCTCATTTATACGGGATCTTTTATTAGATTTATGTAAGTTACATTTAAACTATGTGCAATTTCACACATTCAGTATCCTTGTGATTTACTTGCTACCGGGATCCATGTATCACGAAAGAAATAAATAAAAATCAGATCAAAATCATCCTTGAATATTAAACATACCTTTTTCTTGCACTTATAAATTGTAGATTTGATGTTTGTCTAAATTTTGCCTCAGAAGTTTGTGAATTTAAAAGCTTAATCATTTAAAATAAAGCAGTCTCATAGTAAGAGGGCCAAAGGAAAACATGACTTAATTGTTAATTTTATGCCCTTAAAGTTGATATTTTTAGTCAAAATTTATACAAATGTCAGTTTCATATTGTAAGTGTAAGAAAAGGTGTGTTTAATATTCAAGGAGAATTTTAGTGAGAAAAAGAAATGAGCTTCAGACAGTTGAGAGTGACTAAGCCGATGACATAAGAGGGAAAGAGGTATTCAAAATCTCAAGTGTCATGTAAGTGCTGCAACTTAGATGGATTTTGTCTACTGATTTGGGGTGTTTCCCTGGATTGACAGACCAATAGTGTCCTATACCAAACTATGTGTAATGACTTCTCCTACACCATTGTGATACATTATAAGTAGTTATCGTTTACACCTTGTGTAATAAACTACCATAGCTTTTGGAACCGTTGGTTTCTTCTTAAGGGAGGAAAAGGAGAATGTTAGGTAAGACTGACAGGTCATTGAGATCCTAGTATGAGAGGGACTCACCTGTTGTGAGGGTGACGAAAGACACAGATGAAGGCAAAGACATCGGAGAGTGAGTAGGAGGTCAAAGGTAGTATATTAGTGCTGAAAACTGTGGCCACACTTCAGAATTCATGATGAGGAATGATGATGAAACAGTGTGTGACTTGAGGAACAACGGTTTTGGCTTTAGCACCTGGATGGCAAGTATGGGACAGATTTCCATAAAAAGCCCTCAGTCTCAAAAATATTTACTGTTTGTCATTAGTTTGAAGTGAAGCAGCCTCTGGTGCACTTACTGCACCCCAGTTGTATTAGGCTTATGTCTCTAACTGGATCAGTTGTTACTTCCATAGCTGCCTGTGAGAAGAAAGGAAGATTAGGGTCTAATGTTACATTGACAACAGGGTCATTACAGTTAGCTACTCATAGGAACAGCATGTTTCTTATTTCTCAAATTTCACAAACTCCTGACATAAAGGATGGATTACCAAGTAGTACTAATGCCCAACTTACATATAGTTCCAAGTACGTAGTCCACATGCAAAAACGAGAAACACGTCGCAGTCACCATAATTCATTTACGAGGTGCTATCCAAAATTTTCAGGACTGGTGCTGCCATCTGTTGAAAACCTTACCTTTGGACTAATGGTCACCATCACCTTCAAAGAAGTTCCCATCTGCACGTACACACTGGACCCAGTGCTTCTGCCACTGGTCAAACATTTTCTGGAAGTCCTGTTCTTTGAGGGTGTTTATTACCGCCAGTGATGCTTCTTGAATCCTCTCTAGAGTTGAACCAACGGCTTTTCAACTTGAGTTTCAGTTTTGGGAATAGTGCAAAGTCATAAGGTGCCAAATCTGGCAAGTACAGTGGGTGGGGAACAACCGCCATGTTGTTTTTTGCCAAAAAGATCCAGGTGAGCAAGGACATATGACAGGGCGCGTTGTCATTATGCAGCAGCCAGTTCCCTTGATGCCAAAGTTCGAGCCGTCATTGCTGCATATTTTGCTGGAGCCATCACAAAACGTCACAGTATTATGCGGAATTCACAATTTGTTTGGGTGGGGTGAATTCTTTGTGCACAATTCCCTTGGTATCAAAGAAAATGATGATCATGCTCTTCACTTTGCTCTTCACCTGTCTCGCATTTTTGGGTCTTGGAGAGCTCCGGCTCTTCCACTGGGACAATCGTTGCTTTGTCTCTGGGTCATAACCATAAATTCAGGTCTCGTTGCTGGTGATAGCCCGTGACAAGAAGATTGGATCACCAGATGCGGTCTGATGAAGGTCTGTGCACACTTCAACACACGCTGTTCTGTTCGTGGATCCGTCGTAAAATTGCCACACACCAAACACAGAGTATTACAGGAATCACTATGGACACACAACACATCCTCCCAGCTGAATGCCACTCTGCACACTGACTCATCAGATATGCAGACCTCGTCACCTAGAGGTGCAAAGATCTACTACTCCTACTTTCCAGATGGCAGCACCAGTCCTGAAAATTTTGGATTCCACCTCGTATAGTGACCTAGAAAGAAGAGGAATTTTTCAAAAAGATGTCCCTTTATTATATTCAAAAATATTGGAAGTAATTGCTGATCTTAGGGAGTCAAATGATTCTGAAATGGTACTGTAAAACCTTTAATTTTAAATTACCAGGAAATAATGGTTATTATTCCTGAATAATTATGGGTATAATGGTCTAATGTGTTTGGGACACAGTAGATGATTCATTTATTTTAAAGCTTAGCTCCACCATATTACCTGAAAATGGTAAATCAGGTTTTTCCATCTCAAAGTTAGAACATATATGACAACTCTACAAAGTTCGTTATATGTCAAAAGTTTGAGTGTACAACAATTGCTAGCATGGCAATGTAGAGTAAGTGTCACCCAAGGATCATGAAGTGGAAAAATTGCATCATGGTGCAGAGATTGGCAACTTGCTCTAGGTGTTGACTAATATAAAATTTTTTGCTTCACAAAGCAAAAGAATGTAGTAGTCTATGACTATAATATCAATGAGTCACTGTTTCAATCAGCCAACTCTTACAAATACCTGGGTGTTACCCTTTTTAAGGACATAAAATGGAATGATCGCATAGGTTCAGTCATGGGTAGAGCAGGTGGTAGACTTCGTTTTATTGGTAGAATACGGGGGAAGAGCAGTCAATCTACAAAAGAAATTGCTTACAAATCACTCATGTGACTAGTTCTAGAATACTGCTCAAGTGTGTGGGACCTGTACCAGATAGGACTAACAGGGGATATTGAACATATACAGAGAAGGGCAGCTTGAATGGTCACAGGTTTGTTTAATCTGTGGGAGAGTGACACAGAGACACTGAAGGAATTGAGCTGGAAGACTCTTGAAGATAGATGTAAGCTATCCTGAGAAAATTCATTAATGGAGTTTCAAGAATCGGCTTTAAATGATGACTCTAGGAATATGCTACAAACCACTGTGCATTGTTCACAGTGATATCATGAAGATAAAATTAGAATAATTGCTGCATACTCACAGGCATTCAAACAGTCATTCTTCTCAAGCTTCATACATCAATGAAACAGGAAGAAACTCTAATAACTGGTACAATTGGACATACCCTCTGCCATGTACCTCATGGTAGTTTCGTGGTCACAGTTAGTTAGTGTGTTTTTTATGGTGTTTCTAATATCATTTAACAGTACTAATGATTTCAACATCGAGCTCCTTAAAATTAAAATCCATCCGTCCATCTTATAAAGCCACATTTGTGTAATACTGAGTTAAGGACATAACTGTTACAAAAGAAAGATACTTGCAGGTATCACCAGACAAATTATCAAGTGCTGTGGACAGGCACCCAAAAGGAAAGAAAGAGAAAGAAGTCTGCTGTCATGTGCTGCCATTGGAAACTAAATAACTGCCTTACTTATATAGAATTGTCTGTTTCAAAAAAAGGATGCAAAGTAATTATAGAATTAGAAACAAATTATTTTATTCAGTGTCACTTCTTAAATATATGCATACATCATGTGCAAATATTGTTTGTTGAATTTTAGATACTGCCTCACTTTGAGTAAGGAGATTTGGGGGAAGACAGTACACCTGAGTCAGATATGTATTAAAATATGTGCAAGTTCCCATATTACTTCTTGACTATGTAAATCATGCAACTCAGGATACTGTAGGATTAGATAACAGTCTAAAATCTGAAATCTGATATATTAGACTTGAAAACTGTGAATATAGACAGTAGTTTCTTTTAACACACTTGTGTATGATTAGGCATCAAGACTTGCTACCACCTCACTATGAATGTCTTCTATATCCACAGAAAGACAGTTTGCAGAAAATAACTACAGAAAGACAAATCTAAAGAAAAGAATATTTCCTTTAATTTGCCAATAGTGTGCACAGCTGCTACTTGATACTTATTGTTTAGAAAAGACCAATCTTCATATGGTGAATCTTGAGGCTAAACATATGGATTCTTCAGGTTACACTAAACAAACATTGATTAGTTATCCTGCAGGCACAAAGTCGAAATAAATTACTGTAATACCAATATACAAGAATATTAGTT
This sequence comes from Schistocerca americana, assembly GCF_021461395.2. Taxonomy (NCBI): domain Eukaryota; kingdom Metazoa; phylum Arthropoda; class Insecta; order Orthoptera; family Acrididae; genus Schistocerca; species Schistocerca americana. Next base: position 628,362,113 of record NC_060123.1, on the reverse strand, counting down.
TATATACCCTTTGCAACTTGAGACTAAATCATTTATCATTTTATTTTTCTGATGAGATTAATTAATTGATTTAGTGTGGGTAGAATCTGGACGCTCATTATTAAGGAAGTTTCATTCTCTCATGAGTGGAACTTCCAGTCGTGTGCTTTTGGGACACATGTGGATGACAGAAATAAATATCACCATATTGCTCTCAGCTGTGGATTCATAGATTTAAAATTGATTTTAATGTGCATTTTCTGCAAGTGATTGATGATAACAGTGTAAAGCTGAAACCCTCATTATCAGTCACTGATAATTTTGTATTCAGTTTCTGTATTTTAAAGTTCAATCATCCGTTTTGGTTTACTTGTGTCACGTTATATATGACATTGGTGGAAGTACCAAATAGAAGACATATAGGCAGCTAATAATTTGGACTAAATTTTAATGCACAGTGGAAAGAGAAATCACAGAAGAGTCAATTTTGCCTAAAGTGAAATTTAAGTCTGATATCTTCCACAGATCGTAACCTCTACATCTACTCATCCTAATTAATGAACAGTGTGGCAACACATCTTAAAAATTATGAATTCTGAGGCAAATTAAATTTACTAGAATAATCAGGGTAATCTCAGGAAGTGCTGAAAACTGTAATGAATCCTGAGAGATTCAGTGGGAGTTGTTCATTGGCAGAAATAAATGTTCTGAGCCATTTTGATACACTCTGAGATTCTGATTTGGAAACAGTCAATCATTCTATCATGTAAGGAAGGGTGCAGAAGGACATTGAATTGTTGTAACTGTCCGTTGCTACCCCTTGTGTGCTCACTAGCTTTGGGATTCTTCAATATTGTCCGTGGATTCTTGAGTCCAGGTTCACTTACCACTGTATGATTGTGAGTAGCTGGACTGTAATGTACACATGAGAATTTGTTACCTAGCTGTGTACACATGAAAATCTGTTACATAGCTGTGACTTTGTCACTTGCACAAACACAAACATAGTGTTCTTTACACACACACACACACACACACACACACACACACACACGCACACACACACACACACACACACACACACACACACACATGGATCCAAATGTGTTTCATTTTACATATTCACAGTTATACAACTTTGTTTTGTAAAGTAGTTTCTTTGCAAAGACTGTATGCCGGAGTGGATGCGTCCCATTATGAAGTGTACTATTAAGCACTGTGCAAGGTCAATTATTATTCTAAAATTTTGCCAGTTCCTTTACGTTCTCTTGTCTTGAGATATGCCCTTTGTACTTTGGTAATCATTGTTGCTACAGATAACTTCAGTCGCTGATACCAGTTCCAACATGCACACCCTCAAGTAGGTCATGTCTATTTCTGTCATGAGTAGACATTAGAACTATTTGTTCTAATTAGTTTTCAGAGAAAGCATTTAGTATTGCATCTTAGGATGTCTTGTCACTCATACCACTTCCAGAGCTGTAATTATCCCAATTGATGTTGGATGATTAAAGTATCTTCCATGGATGACAGTATGATTGGGAAACTTCTGTAACATTTGGGGCTGATTCTGGTGGTTGGTAGAAGGACCCAGTTACCAGTTTATGCCAATGCTTGATATGGAATTTTGTCTAAATAATCTTGTACATTGTTTCAGTTTCTATCTCAGTGGATTTGAATTTCTTGTCTACTATGATGAAAATATCACCTCCAGTTCTCAATAGCATGTCCTTTCAATATGTATTTAGATGTACCTCAAGAATTTCACTGTTGACAATTTCCCCTGCCCTTTCTGTATGTAGTATTATACGAGCTTGTTTGCTTTTTAGGACTGGTTCAAACTACGAAACATTCTTGCGTAATCTTCGGCAACGCTACGGTTTTAATTATTTTGCTTGTGGAGATGATATTAATTTTTTTATGGGGAGGGGGGGTCACTGACAACTTATTACCTGAATTGGATGGAGAATAGCCTAAGTTAAAAAAATAAAAAAGCCTTGTGTGCACTTCACACAAACAAAGCCACTGGTGTGGCAGTCTGTTGTGCAGTACACACCTTACCTTTTTAGAGGGATGCTATGGATATCAACCCTATAGCACAACTCTAGGAAGTCATAGTCTAAATTGCCATAGAAGTTTTAAAGTCTCTGATTCATACCATCCACTCAACTCAGAACCCGGTGTCCGTGATCAGTTCTGGATGCGATGCTGCAGACTGATATCTTGCTTGAAGGTCCTCTTGATATCTCGCATGAAGGTCTTCGTAACCCTCTCTGCCTCATGTGGAATGATTCAAGTATGACGTCAGAGCCCAAATGACAGGCATTGTTTGTTCCAACATGTGCTGTGCCACAATCTGCAGTTGTTTGCTCCCTATTCTCTCGGTAGCTGTCTGAACAGCCTCTTCAGCATGTTAAATGAGGCCTCCAGGCATAGACACTGAGTGCACAAAGTGATTGTTCCTGTCCTGTGCTACCATTTCACTAAGGAGAATCATTATTTATCATACTTTAAAACTGCCAAGGATTAACAGACCTGCACACTTATGTGTCTACTTTGTACTGGCACAAAACACAGCAGGATTCCAAACTGCTGAAGTTAGTCCCATTGGTTCAGTTCTTCCACAGCTAGTGTAGGAATGGAAACAAGCATTTAAAACCCTGTTTCCATAGCGGCATATGCCACTTAAAAGGAATGATGTGTCCCTGACAGCTCTGATAGGATTGGTTCAGTTTCACTGAATGAATGGTTAGTAATATTGTGTTCTGCAGGTTGTCATACTTTATTTTCATATAGTTGCAGACTCGTATTTAGATGTAGGTGCATAATATAAAACTTAGTGAAACTTACTTAATGTACACAAAGATTACACTGGATTGTACATTTCAAATGCCGAATACAACTTCTATTGTGCAAATGAAGTTTGCTGTGTATGTTGAAAAGAAATATGGAGCGGAACAATTGATATCTGAAATTCATAGCAAACTGGTGCTCAGAATAGTATTTTACTATAAATGACAGTGTAGGAAAACAAAAAAAAGTGTTTCTGTTAGATCAATACATTAAAAATTAACACAGAGTATAATAATACTGATTTGGTTGTGACTGTAGCGGTATGATACCCATAGACATTCTAACTTGTCATATGGCAATAAGTCTTGCACTTATGAAATTACTTCAGTTTCATTTCATGGCCTTAGAAACTCATGATATACTTTGTAAAAGGTAAATTGGATTTATGCAGATTTCACTTTTGTGAAATTTGTGTATCTTTATGGGACGAGTTTCTTCACATGTAATCATGTACAGTTGCTTTCTGGACCTGAGAAAGTATTTGTCTTTGTATCAAAGGAAAATTCAGTTGAGAAAACTAATAAATTACGAGAAAGAATTCCTGGCAAATACTTAAATTCAGGAGCTGAAATGTGTAGGACCACTTATAAGAGACACATAAAAGTAAAAGTGACACACTATCGTAGGTTTTTGAACTATTAGTTCCTTCTTCACTATAGGTGGGTCCCTCTCATTCTGGGATCCTGAGTGACTTCCCCTTCCTTTTAACCTTCCCCAAAGTGTGCAAATATTTCCTTTTCTCTCTCTCTCTCTCTCTCTCTCTCTCTCTCTCTCTCTCTTATCTATCCTTCTCATGAAACTTTGGCCTTAATTGCAAAGTAACACTATCATTTTGAGTTGTTAAAAACAGTTATTCACCAAGCCGAGTAAGAGAAAACATGTATAAAAGCTAAGGAACTGTGCAAGATTTCAGAGTAAGTAACTCCTTCTTCTGGCAGAAGGGTTGAAGGGGAGGGAAGAGGAATGAAAGAAAAGGACAGGCAAGGTCAGGGGAGACATACTGAACAGGATGAGAAAGAAGGACTGATTGTGGGGACTGCGTTGGATGAGATTTTAAAACCTGAGAACCTAAAGGCACAAAATATGGTAATAAGCTAGGCAGAAATTACAGATAAAACATTGTGCAAGACTTGATAAGAGCAGAAAGCTAAGTGCATTATACATGGTAGAAATGGGGAGCAAAATTAGGCTGTTCAGAAAATAAATGATATAGAAAACAAAATTTTGTATTTCAGGACTTTAGTTTTGAAGAAGTACTGTTTGTGAATTCCAAACTATTGTATTTCATTTTTTGTTGATATGTTAAAAATATTTTGTATTCATCACAATCCTAATCATCAGCCATTTGACATCTGCTGCAATATAAATGCTCTCAATGCACTACAGCCTGCTGCAATGCATCTTTGCTACTCCTGCATTTTCTGTTACCAGCTATCCACTTCCCACTGGATCACTGCCTTAGTCTTTCAGTATCTCTTGAATGCCTACACATTACTGCTCTCATCCATTTCCAACAATTTTCCTAGCTAGCTACCTTGCTAACTTTTATTTCATTTTTATACAGTCATTATTACATCTCCCTCCATGTTTTGTCCCCAGATTAATTTCTTTAGGCTGTAGTTTTGAAGAAGTAGTCTCTTCAATTCCAAGGGTTTTTTTCTGAATATGTAGTCAAAATTCTAAAAAAAATTAAGTTGAAATTTAATCTTTGTACAAGTTTAATCTTCGTACTGTATCATGTATCCAGAGAGCCATCATTTGTCACCTGGATAAGTCAAAGTAAATTAGGAAGGCTAAATAACAGTATGAGAGAGCTACATATTATAAGTGTCAGCCTTTGAATATTTGTTTGCTGAGTGGTAAAAAGGCAGTTTGGAACATCAAAATGGAGAATAAACAGTTAGTGTGATGATAAAGCATCACTCACTATTAAGATGGATCGGAGTAGTGGAGATGTTATCTTAGTTATTCAATCTGTGTTCTTCTTCAGTGCTTCCAACAATCAGCACAAACAAATGCACACTTTTAATGTCGGAAGTCACTTGGTTCAACAGTGGTCTAAAATGGGGAAATTGGCATAATGGAGCAACACAGTTAGTTACTATCTGATGTGTTGGGTGGGGTGAATGATGGGTCAGGGAGGAAGATCAGAGTTTAATGTCCCATCAGTAACAAGATCATTAGAGACAGAACAAGCTGATATTGAGGAAGGCTGGGGGCAGGTATTTGCCCGTGTCCTGGCATTTGGCTTAAGTGTCATAAAGAGACCACAAAAGCTTAAATCTGGATGGCCAGATGGGGATTCTGAATGTATGGGTCAAGGGGAGAAACAGAAATCACTCTAAGAAGAGAAAATAGGGGAATAGCAAAGTCTTGTTTGGGAAGAGGAGGAGAAGTATCATAAAAATGAGCCCGCCCGGCTAGCTGTGTGGTCTAATGCGCTGCTTCCCGAGTGGGAAGGCATGCTAGTCCCCAGCACAAATCTGCCTGGCAGATTTGTGTTGAGGTCCGGTGTGCTGGCCAGCCTGTGGATGGTTTTTAAGGCATTTTCCCATCTGTCTCGGCAAATGTGGGCTGGTTCCCCTTATTCCGCCTCAGTTATACTATGGCGGCAATTTCTCCGCAAACACTGTCTCCACGTACATGCACACCATAATTTCTCTACCACACAAACATTTGGGGTTACACTCGTCCGGTATGAGACGTTCCCGTGGGGGGTCCACTGGGCGCCAAACCACACAATAACCCTGGGTTTGGTGTGGGGCAGTGGTGGGGTGGATGGACTTCTGTGGCCTGTTGTGGGGTTGTGAACCACTGAGGGCTGTGGCGGGACGAAGCCTCTCCATTGTTTCTAGATCTCCAGTTCCATACGCAATACACACACTATAAAAAGGAAGAACAAGTAGGAAGGAAAATTAGGATAATAATGATAAGGAAACCAAAATAAATATAAAAATGTGTAAAGCAACTAAAAAATGGAAATTCACCCATACAGTCAATCCCTAAAAGAAAGTACAGCTTATTTTTCACAGGTCATGATATTGATTTTCTTTACTGTATAAAGCTCCATACTTGAATTCTTTTTCATATCTCACATTACAGTATCAAAACATTAGGAAGCAATTTGAAAGAAAAAGAAAAGGAATCTACCAAATTTCTTTTTCTGGTCACTCTAAAATGTCATGAGTAACAACAGATATACAACAGACCTCATTTTAGTCTACATTATACTACAGGTGCTCTAGCTGAAAGAGAGATGCCTTTATCTTTGTCATTGTGCAAAGATTTTTATTGGTATGATGATTATTTTCAGTTTAAGTGGTTATGAAATGTGTTCTATTACTCATAATAATACATCATAATATCACAAAATCACTTGAAAATGGGTTGCATATTGAAATTGGTAATGGAATAAATTGTACCTTATAAAGGTACCTTACGCCAACAGCTATGCCATAGTGGTAACACCGGTTCCTGTCAGATCACCAAAGTTAAGCACTGTCGGGCTTTCCCAGCACTTGTCTGGGTAATGGTCCAAGCCTGCCAGTGCTGTTGGCAAGCTGGGTGCACTCAGCCCTTGTGAGGCTAACTGAGAAGCTACTTGATTCAGAAGTAGCTACTCCAGTCATGAAAACTGACAATGGCTGGAAGAGCAGTGTGCTGACCACATGCCCATCCATATCTGCATCTAGAGGCACCTGTTGGCTGAGGATGACATGGTGGTCGAGCAGTGCCATTGGACCTTCCTAGGCCTGTTCAGACAGAATCTGTACCTTACACTCATCTGTTGAAAATGTAGTCATTTTATAAATACAACACAACTGGGATGTTAACCAAAGTGAAAATATTGCAAAAAGTTAAAAATCATTTTCAGACGTAGAAGAAGTTTGGATAATCCACAAAATGTTGAGACAAATCCAAGTTACAGCTTGAGCTCATCCTTTGTTTGCATAATGTGTCCTTCATCTTCTCAAGTAAAAAATCTTCACTCAGATTTATGCTAATATATGAGGAAGATTCTTCCCATTTCCTCATAATAAAGGTGGTGCAAATGCATATATGGACCTATCTACTTACTTTCAGTTAAATCTACAGTACAATTATAGTTTTATGTGAAATCTAAATTTAGCACCTGTGATGAAACTCTGTGTTACATTGTTGTTGACTACTAAGTTGAAGCATTCATTAGAAGTGCCTGATGTGCCATATCATTATTCTGTGTACTGTTACCCCCCCCCCCCCAATTCATAGTACAAGCTCCATCGAGTTCTGATATATGTAAGAAAAGGAAATGGTAAATTAATCTTTGAATCACACCCTGTAACAGATTCTTGTAACTTAATAATTGCCTATATGACCAAAGCAAGTCACTATTAACACTCACTTAAGCAACAAGTTACATTCCACCCAGAAATGTTCCATATAAATAAATTAATTTACCAGAGAGGATGCATGTTAGCAATAAATTAGATAACAGTAGATACTGTGAAATTAAAGTATGTTTTTTTCGAGACTTGTTTAAGCAGTCTACATATGTTAAATTGAAGATGGCCATCATCTCTGCACATTGTGGCTCAGTCACTGTTTGTACATTGTGCAACAGAATTAAAGGATCACTTTTTCAAAAACCCATTGCAATGCTTAAGTTTGAAATTAGGCTCAAAGGCCCATACAACCTTCCTCTGTAACAGTGCAAAAGCATGGTGCTCCACAATGTCACCCTCGGGCTCGACAATGCTTCAAACACCAACGTGTTGACACATGTGAGAAAAAGGTCACAGCTCAGTTCATGTGATCTCTAAGATGAGTTAATGATGTCACATTGACACCAAAATTCACCACAATTCTGCCCAGTGTCACTGAGGACATGTCACATGATTGAAGGTCAGACACACCATCACTCAGAATCGGCATGAAAAGACCACAGAAAGTGGCTTAAACGGCATCAGTGAAACCACCCATTTTCCAGGGGCAATGATTCTGCAGTCGAAAACAACAGTTTGCAGTGTGATGAGCAACAAGAAGATGTTCTTGACAACTATTGTCACTACTGACACCCTCGGACATTCCAACCCTTCTCAAAGCACATTGTGCTGCTACATCCCCATCAAACATGATCGCACCCGTTTGGAGCACACGTACAGATAGTGACCACTATAGACCATTCAAAACAATCTGACAGAATTTGAATGTGATCCAAAGCAGATGAGGGTGCTTATGTTTTATCAGTGCTCCTATTTTGTGTCCTCTTTTGATGTGATCCTTGGGGCTTGCAACATTGACACAAGCATGAATAAAATGGCAAAGGGTTTCTTTGAGACCCCACCCCCTAAGTTCAGTAAAACCTTTGGTAGCATCCAACTACGTTTATTGAGAATTTTATAGTTGTACCTGTACAGACAGAATCCATGGCAAACTCCTGGGCAATTGCAGACCGGCAACCTTTTAAACACTCTTCAATTCTGGATGGACTATTACCAGGCTCAAGAGCAGCAGTGTAGTGGTGAAAGAACAGTAGTGTAGCCTGCCTGCAGGTGCCTGGACGCTAATTCTGGGTTGTGTCTGTACAGGTGCATTCTTAAGGTGCTCAACAAAGGCAGGTTAGTGGCACTGAGGGTTTGCAAAGGGGGTTTTAGAAGGGCCCTTTGCCATTATTTTTTCATGCATGTGTGTATGTTGCAGGTGATCACTCCACAGGAGGCTATGAAATAGGAGGAGTTGAGAAAGCGTAAGTATCGTTTGCTGCTTCAGACCAGGTTCAGATTTCATCAAATGTTGTTGAACAGCCAACCTGTACATGAGAGCAAAAATTGAGGTCACACTGTGCTCCAACAGGGCCATATGATATTTTATGGGGATGCAGACCTACAGTGTCTATAGAGAAGGGCTGAAATGCCTAAGATGTCATCAATGTCAAAAGCTGTGAAGAATGTCTTGCTCTTGCCCATTGCACCATGAACTGTCATTTTGACTGTGAAGTGTGTAGGAATCAACGCCTCAAGAAAAGGGGGTGGTTTCATTGTGGCCCTTTACGCCACCCTATGAGGCTCTTTTGTGCCAGTTCTGAGTGACAGTGTACCCAGTATGTTTTTCTTGGCCAATTATAAGAAAACTGCATGATTTCAACAATGGGCATCACTGCTCTTAACTCCGCCGCAAAGGCAGCAAAAGAAGGGGTGAAAATGTGGGTAAGACAGGCTGTGATGAGCTTCCCACTGTGTGATATGTTCATGGTGGCACTGGGCAGAATTACGGTGAAGTTTGGTGCCAATGTGACATAATTAACCCATCTTACACGTCACATGAACTTCTGAGCTGTAGCCATTTTTTTCACATGTATTGGCACCTTGGTGCTTGAAGTGTCATAGGTCCTGAGGGTGACATCGGAGGGCACCATGCTTTTGCACAATTACAGAGAAAGGTTGTATACACCTTTGAGCCAAATTTCAATTGCACTGTATGGAAATTACAGTGTTTCAAAAAAATTATTCCTTTATTCTGTTGCACAGTGTATTTTGGATGTCCACTGTTGATTTGGCCTTTTTTACAGTCATTTCAGATGGTTAGTATCATTAACTTTTCATCCATGTTAGACAACATTTAAATCCTTTCTTGAACATGTATTTACATTTTTCTTTTCTTTGAGTGATTTGTTGGTGAGTTGTACCTACATGTTTGAATGCGTGAAAGGTACCAGTGTGCTATTTTACATGGTATTTTATTTTTATGAGCTTAATATGGTAAAGGATAATATCCTTTTTTGGAACACTGAATAAATTTGAAATTGTTAATACTGTAGCTTATCCCATAGTGAACAATATAATGTCTCAATAAAATTGGATTTCTCAAATTCTACATGTATCATAAATTGAGTATAAATGCTTAAGTTATTTAAGGAATTTTCTGTAGTGTGTTCACATATGGATTATTTGCACTTACAACATCCTTCTGTATAATAAATAATGTTAGCTCTTGATGAATTTAAATGCTGGCCTGTACATACCTTCAGGGGGCGAATTTTTATTGCTAATAAACACACGTAAAAGAGAAAATCACACAGAACGATCCTAGCTTTCAGAACCAGTCCTTCTTAACCTGTATCCACCTATCCCTCTTTGTTCCATGGGGAAGGAACTAATAGTTCTGAAAGTTAGGACATTTTTGTGTGCTTTTATGTTTTATATTTCCATTATTGGCAGTACTAAAACTTTCCCTCCTAAAGGTAAGTACCGACCAGCAATTCTGTCCCATAATTTTATGATTTTTCTCAAGTGGATTATTCTTTTGGACACATGACTGAAAACAGAATTTCACGCAACATGACAACCAGATAAAGTGAGGTAGAAATTTGACCATTATCATGAGAGATTGCACTAGGTCCACAGTGACAGACGGCTTGATTGCTGTTTAGTTGTTAGTTTGTTACATGTTTTATGGATCGTTTTGCATGATGGATTGTAATGGTAATGGAATGCCTCATACTCACATTGAAAAGTAACAGGCATTTTATATTACTGGATAAGTGATCAAAAATTTTTGTTGCAGCATTGTGGATCTATTTTTGTGTCAAAGGCAACCTTAATGTGCAGTAATGAATTTTGCCTTCTGATATTGTAATTATGTTCTTGTTCCTTTGAACTGTAGCTGATTATTTACAACAAACTTTATGAGAGATCAGATATACTGTGAAGCAGTAATCAGAATGCCCAACTTCTTAAACAGATGTCTACAAGATGATCATGATGAGCACCACATATGGTATTATTCTTACAGCACATTTTTGCGCAATGAGGACTTTCTTAAAGATGAGTTGCCCCAGAACATTATTCCATATGACATTATTGAATGAAAATATGCAAAATATATCAACTTCTGATTTGTCTCTCCTCAGGATTTGAAATGATTCTAAATGCAAATGTGGCTGAAGTAAGTTGTTTGAGGAGTTCAAACATTCTTGTCACTATGGGCACCTATGAATTTTGAAGTTGCCATGCTATTTCCTATTTCCTCACCATGATTTACACTTATCATTGATGTAGTACACCTAAAGTGCAAAACTGAATATGTTGTGTCTTTTTAAAGCTGATGGTGAGACTATTCGTAAAGAACCAGTCGATGATACTTTTGAGAACTCTGTTCCCCATTTCTTCTGTTTCTGTGTGTATGCTTGGAATGATTACAGTACTAGTGTCATTGGCAAAAAGAACTAATTATGCTTGTTGTATGTTAGGCAGAAGATCGTTTACATATAAGAGGAACAATAGTGGACCTAAGATTGAGCATTGGGAAACCCCATATGCGATTTCTCCCCAATCAGAATTATGTCCCTGTGCTACATTGGCTGGATTACTAAGTACAACTTTCTGCATTCTTTGAGTTATATTTGATATTATCCATTGGTTGGCTATACCATCAATTGCAGAAAAACTTCAGTTTATCTAGGTGAATACTGTGATTCGCACAGTCTAATTTCTTATATGGGTCACAGAAAAATATCAGCTGATGCTGTTTTATTATTTAATGCTTGTAAAATCTGGTGAGTGAACATGTAAATGGTATTCTCAGTAGAGCAATGCTTCTGAAACTAAAACTGTGATTTGCTGAGGATATTATACTTTCTGGAATATATGACCTTCTCAGAAATTTTGGAAAATGAGGTGTTTAACAAGGGTATATTTCAGTCCCTCTGGAAAAATGCCTTAAGTTAGTGATGCATTACGTATTTCAGATAAGACCAGGCCTATTACATGGGAACAAATCTTTAGTACTCTTTTGGAAATACGATAAAAACCAGATGAACTTTTATTTTTGAGAGAATGTATAATGTAATGCTTAACTTGGTACTTGGTTGGTTTGGCAGAGCAGGGGTAGAAACTTTGAATAACACATTTTCTTCAGTACCATCTTGTCTCCTTCTCGAGAATTAGAAACCCATAATTTTGGAAGCATGAAACTGTTTCACCTTTTTATTCAGGACTAGATGAGAAACCTGGCATTGCACAACTATTTATTTATAGCCATGCCCAAGACTTCATACACCTATAATTTATTTTTTACCTATAAAACTTCTTTGTGTAAAATGTTCGTAGTAGTATGATTGAGGATGTGAATGGAGAGCTTGTGTGGTTCACTAACATGGGAAAAAATCCATGTGGAAAGCAACTGACACTAATTTCCACACTTGTAACACACAGTTTGTTGTCTTGTGCATGTCATAACATATACAGGGCTATTACAAATGATTGAAGCGATTTCATAAATTCACTGTAGCTCCATTCATTGACATATGGTCACGACACATTACAGATACGTAGAAAAACTCATAAAGTTTAGTTCGGCTGAAGCCGCACTTCAGGTTTCTGCCGCCAGAGCGCTCGAGAGACCAGTGAGACAAAATGGTGACAGGAGCCGAGAAAGCATATGTCGTGCTTGAAATGCACTCACATCAGTCAGTCATAACAGTGCAACGACACTTCGGGACGAAGTTCAACAAAGATCCACCAACTGCTAACTCCATTCGGCGATGGTATGTGCAGTTTAAAGTTTCTGGATGCCTCTGTAAGGGGAAATCAATGGGTCGGCCTGCAGTGAGTGAAGAAATGGTTGAACGCGTGCGGGCAAGTTTCACACGTAGCCTGCGGAAATCGACGAATAAAGCAAGCAGGGAGCTAAACGTACCACAGCCGACGGTTTGGAAAATCTTACGGAAAAGGCTAAAGCAGAAGCCTTACCGTTTACAATTGCTACAAGCCCTGACACCCGATGACAAAGTCAAACGCTTTGAATTTTCGGCGCGGTTGCAACAGCTCATGGAAGAGGATGCATTCAGTGCAAAACTCGTTTTCAGTGATGAAGCAACATTTTTTCTTAATGGTGAAGTGAACAGACACAATGTGCGAATCTGGGTGGTAGAGAATCCTCACGCATTCATGCAGCAAATTTGCAATTCACCAAAAGTTAACGTGTTTTGTGCAATCTCACGGTTTAAAGTTTACAGCCCCTTTTTCTTCTGCAAAAAAAAACATTACAGGACACGTGTACCTGGACATGCTGGAAAATTGGCTCATGACATAACTGGAGACCGACAGCGCCAACTTCATCTTTCAACAGGATGGTGCTCCACCGCACTTCCATCATGATGTTCAGCATTTCTTAAACAGGAGATTGGAAAACCGATGGATCGGTCGTGGTGGAGATCATGATCAGCAATTCATGTCATGGCATCCACGCTCTCCCGACTTAACCCCATGCGATTTCTTTCTGTGGGGTTATGTGAAAGATTCAGTGTTTAAACCTCCTCTACCAAGAAACGTGCCAGAACTGCGAGCTCGCATCAACGATGCTTTCGAACTCATTGATGGGGACATGCTGCGCCAAGTGTGGGAGGAACTTGATTATCAGCTTGATGTCTGCCGAATCACTAAAGGGGCACATATCGAACATTTGTGAATGCCTAAAAAAACTTTTTGAGTTTTTGTATGTGAGTGCAAAGCATTGTGAAAATATCTCAAATAATAAAGTTATTGTAGAACTGTGAAATCGCTTCAGTCATTTGTAATAACCCTGTACCCACCTGGGATTGTACACATTCAAAGCAAAATCGTAAATTGTTAGGAATAACGGGGATTCAGGATATAAAAACTTGCTTGCCTGTACCATTTCCCATCAAAACTTCCACTTATATGGTGTTACTTTGGAGATAAGTAATTTCAAGCTTAAGCAAGTAAACGGTTCTGAGGAGTGAGATAACATACAACACTCTCAATCAGAGCTACATCACGCCTCACTTTTAGAAGGAGTTTCCAAAGAATGAGTTAAATCCTGATGTTCGCAAGCTGCAGCAAGTCTCACCTCAGGATCTTCATTGGATTCTTGAGACCACTTAGTCCTCATTCTTTTAACCATTCTGGTGTATTCGGAAAGACATTTTTATTTGTAACCAAAACAAAATCAAAATGTACTGAGTAGGCACCCAAATCACAAAGAAACACAGTAAATTCATTAAATTTGTTTTCCCAAGTAAAGTATATAAATAAAACCTAACAAAAAAAGGCAAAGCAATGTTGTTAAGTTTTTAGTACATTAATCAAAATCCTTGCCAAGTAAGTTCACTGTTAGTTTGCGTTCATAAAGATAAGGTTGCAGTGCTTAATTCTGTCACCAACATAAACTTCCAAAAGTATATCTGTCACTGAGCTAAAAAGCTGCTAAACTGAGCAAACGATTTTATTGTGTGTGAATTGAGGAAAACAATTTCTCACAAACCATTGCTAATGACACACTGTCAGTGGCCAGATGTTCTACCTCATTCAATTGAGGCTGATGCTGAGGAGTCCAAACAGCTAAGATCATCATTCTCCTCTTCAGCCTCAGGAAAAAAGCACTTTAGCCAGCTTGTCTGTCTGTAGAGTACGTTGCATGTGGAAGTGTGGGAAAGTGTTCTAATTGTTTGTGTAGCATTTTTCTGAGGCAAAAAATGGGAAACAGCCTGATATTCACCTAGTGGAATGTGGGAAGCCACCTAGAAACAACATTCAGGCTGGCCAGCACACTGACCCACTGGACGAATTTGATCCTGGGCCAGCATACTTCCCCATCTCAGAAATGGCCGCATTAACATGTGTGGCTACATGGGTCATCCCTTATTCAATTATTATTCTCAGAATGTCATTTTTGAGGCCTTAGCCAGTTTTAGGCTTACCAGTTTTTGTTTGGTTCTTGGGATCAATTTGTCCCATTCTTTTAGAACGTATCGTGTAGTGAGAGTGGTTCAGCCATCTACAGGAAGCTGTAATTTGAAAACAAATACAGATAAATCTGAAGAAAAGTATTTTTCACAAGATTGCTGGTCAGAGCCAAATTTCTAAAAATTCAAATTTCAAAACAGATGAGACAGAATTAAAATGTTTGAAAAGAAAATTCACAATTCCCATAAATTTTTGATATGTTAGAGAACTCATTGAATTGCATTAACAAGCTAAACTTCTAAACAATGATTGCTCAGATGATAAACCAAATATATGTTACTATGAAGATAAATGATGACGGATTCAGAATGGAATAGAGAAATATATATGAAGATAGACCACTATTCATTTGATTAGAAGAGACAGTTTTTAAAAAGACATTGTGTTCACCATTGTTTGTCCTATTTGTTACACATTCCATGATTGCAGTTTCTATCTTAAGACATTTTGAAGTGGTTACAATGCTTAAAACACAACAGATACCAACATTCATAAAATGAATAAAAAAATATGTGAGCCATTATAGGTCATGTCAGTACTCATCACATACACCGTCAGTATGTACCAGATGGATGAAACTAGATTCTTGGTTTCTGCACATGTCAACAACATACACTGTACTGGCCAAAAACAACTTGTAATGATTGTGTATGTGGTGACTGCTGAAATGAGCCATAGAGGTTCACATTATTTTTACTTGTTTCATTAACATCGGCAACTGCTCTGTGTTGAGCACTTAAAAAAATTTTAAGGCCAATATTGCAATCATGGATATTATAATAAATAATATGGTTGATGATGAACATCATGTCATTTAAAAAAAGTCAGTGAGGCTATGGTAAAAAAAAAATTCAATTCCATAGCAGAAGTAGTGCTGAACTCCAGGCAGGCATGTAGAAAGTCAATATCCAGGTGGAATGTCCTGTCTCTCCCTTGCCCCCTTCTACTTCTTTCTTCTTTTCTTGGTGCTGTCAGCTCTGGCCAGGCCTGATGTGACTTTAGTGCATTTTGTTCTCCTTGTCAGCTCCATTCAGATGTAGTTTAACAAAGAGCAGGTGACTGCAAAATGAGCAAGCAGTCAATTGCATAAGTTATTCTTTTAATTACATTTAAAAAAAACAGGCAGTTGTGTCCCCTGTATAGTACTGCAACTTAACAAGAAATATTGAGGACATAAAATATTTTGAATGTGTCTGTGAGCACATCCAATGTCATATGGGGAAGGATATGTTGTGTGTTTACAGTATTTTATTACTTGTTCACATGTTTAAATTTATAATAATATTATTCTCTAATATTTTTGTGGAAATATTTGTTACAGGACATGCTGTGACATGGTGGGGAAGGTTTGAAAGTGACCATATCATTGTCATCATTGCAGTCATTGTTGGTGCTATATTAATGGTGATCATCGTTTGTGTCATCATTATCATTATCTGTAGAAGAAAGAGAGCTGATGATAAATGTAAGTGTGATGGGAATGCGTTTTAAAGAACTGCATGTTTATTAATGAAATTTTATTCATTTGTGTGCAAAGACAGCCTGACTCATAATATGCACTATGCATGGCTGTGTTAATTATTTAGAATTTTTGATATGATGGTTAATAAAGTAACAGGATAATCATTTTCACTGATAGTACTCATAAGGGGGAGAAATACATTTGTATGCACTTATTTGCTTCTTCTTTAAACTTAAAATGATGTAAGGTAAGCATATATTTCGGGCCCTTTTAAGGTTCTCTAATGCCAGTAACATTAATGATGAGAAATTTCCAGATTCAGTATATTTACACTCTCTCTCTCTCTCACTCACTCACTCACTCACTCTCTCCACACACACACACACACACACACACACACACACACACACACCAGTGAAAAATGTATACATATTATGACATGTAAATTTTTAGTGTTTCTTCTTACGGGAAACATTTTATATTGTGAACATGGATGATTTTTCAGTTATTTGAGGCCATCAGAAAAAATTCTTCATTCATTCCTTATATTCCATGGATCATCTCGTGAAAGCATACTGTCATGGATGTGGAACAAGTTTTGGTATATGTTAGTAGACCTCAAAAAACTAATTCTGTGGCTTACATTGATAATTGACTATCATCAAACTATCGTATTCTGTTTGCATTGACACGGTTTAGAAATTGATAAAATTGTAAGAGTAGCTGTTACAGCTATTACTTTCAAAGAAAAATGCTGCTTTCTCAGTTCCTCAAAAACAATTGTTATCTACACCAATGCTTGTTTAACAGTAAAGACTACAATGTTAATTCTCAAAGAAAAAGGGTTATGCACATTTTCTCCAATTGGAGGCATGCTTGCGACAGATATATACAGTTTTTTTTTTTTTTTTTTTTGTGGATAAAGTGTAGCACTGTAGCATAGTACTGTTTTCTCTTACATAATGAGAGCCAGCCTGAAAGTCTTTTAAATATTTTTCTGTGCTCACAAAGACAGGTATTGGTATAGTTTCTCAGCTAATTCGCATTATCCATTAGAGACATGCAGAGCATAGTAGTGCACCATATAAGAATGTGAGGTCTCCATTCTAGTCCAATTAGATTACACTTTTTTGTCACAAATATTCATGGTGACACTAAGATTTACATATTTTACTCATTTTTCATTTCATATTACTATCATTTGTATGACAAGTGTAGTATTATTTGAGATAACGTATCTCTATAGCTTTTATATACTATAAAATGTCAACTTCTCAGAGAAAGGAACAAAGGAAAATGGAAGACAAAATCAGTAAATTGAAACTATTACTGTGGAATGAGGGAAAGACAACCACTTACCTGTAGAAGACTGGTGTGTGGTACACAGAAACATATGATAAAAAACAGATAACACCTGCTTTTGAGTTCTTGCTCTTTTTGTAGTAAGAGTACATACATTCACAGGCATTTCAATTTGGGTGTCTGTGTGGTTGTGTGTGTGAATGTGTACTCTTTAGAAAAAGCAAAAAAGCTCAAAAAGCTAGTGTTAACTGTTTCTGTGTGTCATGTACCAGTACTCTGTAGGTAAGTGGTTGCCTTTCCCTTATTTTTTGTATTTTTCCATCCAGGTATTTCCATTGATGTTAAATATTATTGTAAAAATTGCATGTTGATGTTGTGTAAGACACAGAAAAGCATCTCCTTCATATTTCACAAGAAAAGGAGCAGCTTCTTAGTGCTTACACATACATTAAGCTGAGCTGTTACCTCGAGTGATAAAGACTTTAGAGAAAATTCTCCTTGTCCTGTCTGTACAGCTTTCTTATTTCTCATCTTCTCTTTTCCTACTAATGGAGATTCTGTTTAGAGTGTTGATAAATCTCGCTACGTAGTGTTCGTTTTTCCTCAGATTTACATCTGTTAGTCTTCCTCCATTTGCTGATTCAACAATTGTAGCAGACTCTTGTATATTTGTTTCGTGTAGTGTTAAAGTAAATAGATGAATTTCATGATGTAATAAAATGTTTTATGGAAATTTTGATACTTTGTTTAAATACAATACATAAGGCTATTGTAACAGTATGAACTGTGGAGATCTAATGTTAAAGTGAGTCCAGGAACTTTAATTTTGAAAATGGAAAGATGGAAAATGAAGTTTTAATGACACATCAGTGACAGGATCATTAGAGACAAGAGCACAGTCACAAACTGTTGAAGAATGAAGAAGGACATCAGCTGTATAATTTGCAAAGGAACCATCCCAGTATTTGTCATAAGAGATGGAAATGGAGGCGATGTATTTGTTACAGTAAACAAGAAATAGAAGCTGCATGTGGGATCATTTGGGCAAGACTCACTACCAAGGGTGGGGTGATAACTGAATCTTTCTGTCACCCACCTTACTCATCTCCTGATGTAATCAAAAACTTTAGAGAAAATCTCAGTTCACTTATATGTAAGTTCCCCGATCACACTGTAATCATCAGTGGGTTCTTCAATCATGCAACAATTAATTGGGGAAATTAGTTTTCTATAAGACATCCTGTGAAACATTACAATTCCTTATTGGAAAACTACCTGGAACAGGTAGTTAGGAACTCCACTCATGATGAAAATACATTGAATCTGATGGCAACAAATAGACCTGACATCTTTGAGAACATCCACATCTACACTGCTATCAGCGACCACAATGCGGTCATAGCAACAATGATTACCAAATTGCAAAGGACATCTAAAACAAGTGGAATATATATATGTTCAGTAAACTAGATAAAAAGTCAGTAGTGCCATATCTTAATGAGGAACTTGAAACTTTCAGCACAGGGCAGGAACATGAAAAGGAAAGAATAGTTGACCATGCACTGAATAGATATGTATGCAGTAGAACAGTTCATAATGGAAAGAAATCTCCATGGTATACAGTAAGTGTAAAGAAACAGAGATTACTGAATAAAAGGTGTAAAATGAAGTGTAGTGCTATATTGAGATAGATGATGAATGAAATGCATTTGGCTGTCTAGAGGACAATGCGTGATGCCTCCAGTGATTACCATAGCAACATATTGTCAAGCGATCTGTCACAGAACCCAAAGAAATTCTGGTCGTATGTAAAAGCGGTTAGGGGCACCAAAGTTAGTGTCTAGTCCATAGCAAATGAGAGAGGAACTGAAGCTGAGTAATAAAGCAAAAGCTGAAATGGTTAACTCAATTTTCAAATGTTCATTTACAAAGAAAAACCCAGGAGAATTGCCCCAATTTAATCCTCGTATTGCTGAAAATATGAATGAAATAAGTCTTATTATCAGTGGTGTTGAGAAACAGCTGAAATTGTTAAAATTAAACAAAACTCCAGGGCCCAATGGAATTCCTACCAGATTCTGTACTGAATTTGCGACTGAGTTAGCCCCTCTTTTTACTATAATCTATCATAGATCCCTCAAACAAAGTTCTTTTAAAACAAGTGAAGTTCACAACCTTCTGCAAGAAGGGTTGTAGAAGTGTAGAAGTGATCCACAAAACTACTATCTGATATCTTTGACATCAATTATTTGCAGAGTCTTAGAACGTACCCTGAGTTCCAACATAATAATGAGGTGTCTTGAACAGAATAACCTCCTCAGTGCCAACCAGCATGGATTCTGAAAACACTGATCATATGAAACCCAACTCGCACTTTTCTCACATGGGATACTGAAACCTTTGGATGAAGGCAGTAAGGTAGAAGAGGTATTTCTTGATTTCCAAAATGAGTTTGACTCAGTACCAGAGAAACACTACTGTTATTTTGCCTGCATCATCTTATTTC
Source organism: Schistocerca americana (assembly GCF_021461395.2). NCBI lineage: Eukaryota > Metazoa > Arthropoda > Insecta > Orthoptera > Acrididae > Schistocerca > Schistocerca americana. The sequence continues at coordinate 628,342,264 of NC_060123.1, read as the reverse complement.
GAAAAGATGATGGATTTACTGCAGGACTCAGCATATCATCATCTCCAGAAGGGTCTGACTGATGCAGCACAATGGAAGACATCAACGCTCCTCAAATTGATCCAGTTTTTTGAACATCTCAAAAATAGTTTGAGTACAAGCGCCAGCTTCACCGCAACTTTATGGGCTGCCTACGATCCATAAGAAAAGGGTTCATATTTGCCTCATTGTGAGCAATATTGGAACCTTAACATATTACCTGGCAAAACATCTGGCTTCTCTTCTAAGCCCACTGGTAGGAAAATGTGAACATCACATACAAAACTCAGAAGATTTTATACAATGCCTGAAGACTTTGTGTCTCAAACCAGCTGACACATTAGTGAGTTTCAATGTGCTCTCTTTGTTCACACGAGTACCTTTGGTGGACTCATTGTAACTTACAGGAACTACGTTGGAGGAGGACAGCTTACGTCTACTCAAACATGTGCTTACTTCCACTTACTGTTTACTTAGTGAACAATATTTTGAGTACCTTTAGTGGATTCATTGCAACTTATAGGAACTAATTTGGAGGAGGACATCTTACATCTACTCAAACATGTGCTTACTTCGACTTACTTTTTATTTAAGGAACAATGTTTTGAGCACACTAACAGTGTTGCTATGGGTACCTGTTTGTCTCCCATAGTAGCCAATCTTTTATGGAAGACTTTGAGGAAAAAGCACTTCAGTCAGTGATGTTGAAACCTGAATGTTTCTGGAGATATGTGGATGACACTTTTGTAGTTTGGCCATACAGAGCAGCAATGCTTCCTGCATTTCTGGTACACCAGAACTTGCTCCATCCCAACATTTGCTTCACCATGGAAGTGCAGAGAAATGGAGACCTCCCATTCCTAGATGTCTTGGTCGCCAGAGAAGAAGATGGTTTCATAAACTGACTCACACTGACCTATATCTACAAGTGAGCTGCCATCATCCATCTCTGCGCAGTGATGTCATTCATAGAGCTAGAATTACCTGAGATCCAGGGAGCTTATCCACCTTCACTTTGTGTTTGTACAAAACAGGTTCTCTGATAAATAGATCCATAATGCATTTAAACAAAGCTCAAGAACAGCCAGAAAAAATGAAGAACTCCATGAGGGTGGTTTTTCTACCATAAGTTGGTGGCATATTCTTTAAGTTTGGCTGGCTGTTCAAAAAATATCAAATAAAATGTGTTTTCTGCCCTCCAGTGTGAGTGCAAACTATGATGGGATCGGTTAAAGACAGCCTAAGTCTAAGAGGACCAGGGATATATAAAATCCCATGCGAGAATGGGAAATCGTACATTGGCCAGACATGTCATACTGTTAAGGATAGATGCAGTGAACATAGACCAGACTGGATCAGCCGGAAAAGTCTGATGTGGCTGAACACTGTCCTGACAAGGGATACAGCATGAATTATGGGAAGTCAAAAATCATTTTGTCCACTTCCACATACTGAGTCTCCAGCATTAAAGAAGCAGTCAAAATATGTATAAGTAATGACCTGATCCTTCCTCCCATGAACTGTGAGCCTTGCCATTGGTGGGGTAGCTTGCATGCCTCAGCGATAAAGATAGCCGTACTGTAGGTGCAACCACAGGGGAGGGATATGTGTTGAGAGGCCAGGCAAACGTTTGATTCCTGAAGAGGGTCGACAGCCTTTTCAGTAGTTGCAGAGGCAACAATCTGGATGATTGACTGCTCTGGCATTGTAACATTAACCAAAACGACCTTGCTGTGCTGGTACTGTGAGTGTCTGAAAGCAAGGGGAAACTACAGCTGTAATTTTTCCCGAGGGCTTGCAGCTTTACTGTATGGTTAAATGATTATTGCATCCTCTTGAGTAAAATATTCAGGAGGTAAAATAGTCTCCCATTTGGATCTCTGGGTGAGGACTACTTAGGAGGACGTTGATATCAGGAGAAAGAAAACTGGCGTTCTACAGATCGAAGAATGGAATGCCCGATCCCTTAAATGGGCAGGTAGGTTAGAGAATTTAGAAAAGGAAATGGATATGTTAAAGCTATATGTAGTGGGAATTAGTGAAATTCGGTGGCAGGATGAACAATGCTTCTGGCCAGGTGAATACAGGGTTATGAATACAAAATCAAATAGGGGTAATGCATTAGTAGATTTAATAATTAATAAAAAATAAAAAAATAGGAGTGCAGGTAAGCTGCTACGAACAGCATAGTGAGCACATTATTGTAGCAAAGATAGACACGAAGCCTATGCCTACCACAGTAGGACAAGTTTATATGCTAACTAGCTCCTCAGATGATGAAGATATTGAAGAAATATATGATGAGACAAAAGAAATTTTACAGATAGTTAAAGGAGATGGGGGACTGGAATTTGATAGTAGGAAAAGAAGAGAAGGAAAAATAGTAGGTGAATATGGAATGGGGGTAAGGAATGAAAGAGGAAACCACCTGGTAGAATTTTGCACAGAGCATAACTTAATCATAGCTAATGCTTGGTTTAAGAATCATGAAAGAAGGTTGTATACATGGAAGAGGCCTGCAGACACTGGAAGGTTTCAGATAGATTATATAATAGTAAGACAGAGATTTAGTAACCATGTTTTAAATTGTAAGAAATTTCCAGGGGCAGATGTGGACTGTGACCACAATCTATTGGTTATGAACTGTAGATTAAAACTGAAGAAACTGCCAAAAGATGGGAATTTGAGGAGATGGGACCTGGATGAACTGAAAGTATCAGAGGTTGTAGAGGGTTTCAGAGAGAGCATTAGAGAACGATTGACATGGGGCAAAGAAATACAGTACAAGAAGAATTGGTAGCTTGTAGAGATGAAATAGTGAAGGCAGCAGAGGATCAAGTAGGTAAAAAGATGTGGGCTTGTAGAAATCCTTGTGTAACAGAAGAGATATTGAATATAATTGATGAAAGGAGAAAATATAAAAAATGCAGTAAATGAAGCAGGCAAAAAAGAATACAAACATCTCAAAAATGAGATCGATAATGCTTGAAGAGTTTGACAGAGCACTGAAAGACCTAAGTCGAAACAAGGCCTCGGGAGAGGACAACATTCCATTAGAATTACTAATAGCCTTGGAATATCCAGCACTGACAAAACTCTTGACTGCAAAATACTAACACAAATTCTTTACAGATGAATGGAAAAACTGGTAGAAGCTGACCTTGGGGAAGATCAGTTTGGATTTCATAGAAATGTTGAAACACACCAGACAATACTTACCCTACGACTTATCGTATAAGAAAGATTAAGGAAAGGCAAACCTATGTTTCTAGCATTTGTAGACTTGAAGAAAGATTTTGACAATGTTGACTGGAATACTGTCTTTCAAATTCTGAAAGTGGCAGGGGTAAAATGCAGGGAGCAAAAGACTGTTTACAATTTGTACAGAAACCAGATGGCAGTTATAAGAGTCGAGGGGCAAGAAATGGAAGCAGTGGTTGAGAAGGGAGTGAGACAGGGTTGTAGCCTACCTACCTCCGATGCCAATGACATTGTAATTCTGTCAGAGACAGCAAAAGATCTGGAAGAGCAGTTGAACAGAATGGTCAGTGCCTTGAAAGGAGGATATAAGATGAACATAAACAAGGATAATGGAATGTAGTCAAATTAAATCAGGTGATGCTGAGGGAATTAGATTAGGAAATGAGGCACTTAAAGTAGTAGATGAGTTTTGCTATTTGGAGGGCAAAATAACTGATGATGGTGAAAGTAGAGAGGATATAACATGTAGACTGGCTATGGCAAGGAAAGTGTTTCTGAAGATGAGAAATTTGTTATTATTGAATATAGATTTAAGTGTCAGGAAGTCGCTTCTGAAAGTATTTGTGTGGAATGTAGTCTTGTATGGAAGTTAAACATGGATGATAAATAGTTTAGACAAAAAGAGAATAGAAGCTTTCGAAATGTGGTGCTGCAGATGAATGCTGAAGACTAGATGGGTAGATCACATAACTAATGAGGAGATACTGAATAGAATTGGGGAGAAGAGGAATTTGTGGCACAACTCGACTAGAAAAAGGGATCTGTTGGTAGGACACGTTCTGAGGCATCAAGGGATTATCAATTTAGTATTGGAGGCAAGTGTGTAGGATAAAAATTGTAGAGGGAGACCAAGAGATGAATACACTAAGCAGATTCAGAAGGATGTAGGTTGCAGTAGAAACTCAGAGATGAAGAAGCTTGCACAGGATAGAGTAGCATGGAGAGCTGCATCAAACCAGCCTCTGGACTGAAGACCACAACAACAATAACAATGACCTTATCAATAGAGACACGGGATTTCAACTCAACAAGGCATTGGAACCAGCATCGACAGTACTAGGGCATCATCAGCTGCAGAGGAATGAATCTGAGCCAACACAGATGGAGAATGATAGCACGCACAGTTAAACTGGGTGCCAACACTCTGCCTGCGCGTGCACTGGGCCACTATTTGTGGCTGCACTTTTCCCACATTGATAGTGCGAAGACTGTGGCCCATTTCTCTGGCAGGGGGCACAGGATGTTTCTGTAATCTATAATTCTTCTACAGTGATGTTATAGCCTCATCCTTTGGCAGTTTTCTAATGAGTCAGCATATATGTTGGTGAGCCATTGCAGCAACACGTCAGTAAGCACCTGATGATGACAAGCAGCTGTCTCATTGAAATATTGTTCTGCTTCTGCAACATCATTCGAATCAATGCTAGTGAACCAATGAAGCAGTTACTACATCAGGAAAGTCTCAAACAGCAGAAATAGTTGCCCCAGTCTACATACGAGGATAGACATGAATACAGTAAATGATATGTGAGAGATAATTGGCTAATGTCCATAATTCAAATGGGAGGTAAACATTGTGTAGATGACTGGGTGAAATGAAAAAAAAAACAAGCTGAGTTAGTTTAGGAAAGCCAGGGGAGGAGTCAAAATATAAAAGTATACTGGAGAAGTAGCTGATGGGTATTGGTAGAAGGCAGAGAATGATAATAACGACACATTTTGGAAATAGGAGGAAGAAATGCTGTGAAGAGAATTTTAAAGCTGCAAAGGAAGATGCTGGCAAAAATTCAGATGAAGTGTTATATTAATGTTGTATTTAACCCTTCGTCAAAATTAGACTTGTTGTCATCTAATTTTAATGAAGGCCTTACTGGCCAAGAGCTATATTTGTTACAGTCTTTTTGTTGTGCCTATCTGTGACTCAGCATTTCCGCTAAATGGTGAATAGCTACTTTACTTTTCACAGTATTGTAAACTTCAACAGTTTGTCATATTCATGCAGAAACATTTAATGCTGTGGCGCACATTAGCAATATTACAAGTGAACAAAATTGGGTGGATCCCATCTTGTGCCACTAGAGAGGAACATGATTCTAAAATCAGTGCACATTTCAGACATCACATTTTTTCTTTCATTGGTAATAATTGTTTCTGTGACCATGAAATGTTATCTGGCCAATTTCATTCACTAGTAATATCACTAATGTGCACCATGGTACTCAATAAGTCTGCATGAAAAGGACAAATTGTTGAAATTGTAGTTGACAATCATAAATGGTATGTATAACATTCAAAAACATACATTTTGATCTTATATTTCAAACAATGGAAAATCCATGATGGAATAATGACAATATTATGAAAAGAATAGATTGCTGCACAGCATATAGCAGAGATGCTGAGTCACAGATGTGCATAACAAAAAGAATGTCAAACAACTAAGCTTTTGGCCAAAAAGCCCTTCATTGGAATTGGACAGCATATACACACACATGCAAATGCAGCTCTCTCCCCCCCCCCCCCCCCCCCCCCCGCTCTCTCTCTCTCTCTCTCTCTCTCTCTCTCTCTCTCTCTCTCTCTCACACACACACACACACACACACACACACACACACACACACACGAACTCTCTCTCTCTCTGTCTCTCTCTCTCTCTCTCTGTCTCTCTCTCTCTCTCACACACACACACACACACACACACACATGACCAACACCTTCAGCCTATTACCCACAACCTACCCTCCTATATGAAAGATACCACCCATTTCCTCCACCAACCCTCTACAGTTCCTGTCGGTTTGCCATGTGGTGCCCTGCTAATCACTACTGATGTAACCTCCCTTTACACTAGCATTCCAAAGGCCCATGGCCTTGCTGCTCTTGAACACACCTTTCCCAATGCCTGAACGATTCCAAATCTACAACCTCCTTCCTAGTCACCATGACCAACTATATACTCACCACAATTACTTCTCCTTTGAAGGCATCATCTACAGACAAATCCGGGATATGGGAATGGACACCCCCAAGGCACCATCCTATGCCAACCTATTCATGGGCCATCTAGAGGAAACCTTTCTAGCCACCAAGAATCTCAAACCCTTCACCTGGCCAGATTGGTTGATGACATCTTCATGATCTGGGATCATGTGTGAGAACATACTATCCGCATTAATCTGGCAAGCTACCTTCCTTCATACTGACCTCCCCACAAAGATGAGTACATCAGTCCACATCAAACCTACCAGCCACCAGCAGTACCTCTACTTCAACAGCTGCCACCTATTCCACACCACAAAGTTCCTTCTGTACAGCCTAGCGACTGGTGGCCATCATATCTGTAGTGATGGAGAGTCCCTCTCCAAATACACCAAGGGTTTCACTGAGGCCTTCAGAAGTCATAATCACCCTCCCAACCTTGTACAGTAACAGATTTCCCATGCCTTATCTCTCCAGTCATCCCTCATCACCCAAAGTACCACTGTCTGGCCACAGAGGAGCATTACTCTCATGACTTAGTACTACCCAGGAATTGAGCAACTGAATCACATTCTCTGTCAGGGTTTCGACTACCTCTTGTAGTGCCATGAAATGAGGAATGTCCTACCCACTATCCTTACCACCCCTCCCACAGTGGTATTCCAATGTCCACCAAACCTATACAATATCCTCATCAATCCATACACAACTACTGCTCCCAGCCCCTTGCTTCGTGACTCATACCCGTGTAATAGACCTAGATGCAAGATGTGTCCCATTCATCCCACCACCACATACTCCAGTCTGCTCACAAGCATCACCTATCCCATCATATACAGGGCTACCTGTAAAACCACTCATTTGGTCTGCAAGCTAAGCTACAACCACTGTGCTGTGTTCTATGCATTCATGACAGCCAACTTGCTGTCTGTCTGCATGAATGGCCAGGGACAAACTGTGGCCAAGAAACAGCTGGACCACCCAGTTGCCGTGCACACTGCCCAACACAAAATTAATAATTTTAATGACTGCATCACAGTATGTTCCATCTGGATGTTTGCAACCTACACCAGCTTTTGGTATTGCACAGGTGGGAACTCACACTGCAACATATCCAACATTCTCATAACCATCCTGGCCTCGACCTCTGTTAGTCATTGTCATATACCCATCTATCTTCTTCCCTGTTCCCACTCCAGTACTACACAGTCCTCTATTCCACCAATGCATCCACAGTCAATTTACTTCACTCTTTTTGTGCTGGCTGCCCCCACCCCCAATCCCTGTAAGCTGCTATAAGGAGCATTTTATCATTCCCCCCCCCCCTATCCTTCTATCTTCCCCCCCCCCCTCCCTACCCCAGCCTCCTCCTTACTCTCACCACTCATGTTGCTTCTCCCCTCATACACTGCTACTCACAAAGCCTTTTTGGCCGAAAAGCTTACTTGTTTGACAGTCTTATTGTTGTGCCTGTCTGCAACTCAGAATCTTCACTATATGGTGAGTAGCAGTCTATCCTTTTCTTAATCTCATACTTGTAATTTTCAGTGTGGACTCTCAGTATCTTTTTCTGTAATATATTTATCCAAATGCCTTCTGTTTGCTACAAAACCTGCATTTAATAAAGCTACAGATGAATGTTTTATTCTTACATATGAATTCTTGAAATTGCAATTGTGTATTAAACCTTATGGTCTCTTAGTGCAAATCTACCTTTCCTTCTCACTACAGCACTTATTAATGATTTATTACTTCATTTCTTGTTTTCTAGATGCTGGTTTCTACATTTCTCTCCCTACTCTTTACACTCTCTGTCTTTCCTTCAACACACTTACAGTTGTGGCCTTGTTGACCTTCTTTACCTTTATTTGTTCCTTGGCAACTAACTTAATTACTCCCTAGTAGCTTCTGCTTGCTGTATCTTATTGTTCTGTTCACAAATTTAGTCTCCCCTGCAGTTTCTTCACTGGATGCCTCTCCTCCCAGTCTTATAAATCAAATATGTATTGATTATTCAGGGAATGGTTCATATAACTTTCATTTTTTCTTTTGTTATTTACATGATTATAGGAAGTTTATTATTGACTCTAAGATCATGTATTCATAATATATTGATATTCTCTTTGTCATTTTGTTTACCTCTTTCTAGGAGCAATACTTTGAAATTGTGCCTTTGTCATACTTATCTCACTTCTAGCAACATTCTCTGATACCTCTTCATAATTCATTTCCAGTATTCTTGTGTGAGTATGTCTGAAAGGCAGTTTCTCCCTTCTGGCAAACTGGATTCTTCTATGTTTTTGGTATCTAGTAATGACTGGTTCTGCAGATCAGTGCACAGACGTCATCTGACTTTTGTGTGTACACTGTAGTTCATATAATATTTTTACATCTTAATAATACTAACTAAAAACTCCACTAATTAGGTCATTTGAAAAATGGTTACCACAACCAAAAGAGAGGTTGTAAAATTTGCACATTTGTTTTGTTTTCAAGACTTTCACAGCTTTGTAACTATGTACCACATTTTTCTTTTTTGCCACTTTTTCATCTGTGACAAGTTGTTGATGATGTCAAAATGTGAATGTGTGAGATATATTTACAGGTACAAAGTAAAAAGATGTTAAAAATAGACAACAAATGTTCTTACAAGGTCACTACTGCTTTTCATGCTTATTCTAATTGTGTTAAATGACCTAATAGATGATAAAACAATTTAAAGTCCAGGATGGAATAACAGCAACATGAAAAGGATAGACTCACCACATAGAGGATGAGCTGAGTTACAGACAGGCCCAATGAAAAGGACTGATAAATATTTCAGCTTTCAGACAAAGAAGTCCTTATTTCAAAATAGCAAATACACTTACATTCACACAAGCACAACACAAACACTTGTGGCCACTGTCCCTAGGCACTGGAGCCCGATTATGGACTCTGTCAATGCATTTTAATTTGTGCTTAATATAATTGTACTCTCTTTTGTTCAGCACATATTTTGTTGTGTTGATGAAGCTGTCCATAACATTTTTCATTGTTTATTTATTTATTTTTGCCATGGCAAAGTGTTACATTTGAAATGAATATCACACATATATCAAACTGTGATACTTTCTTCTGCATTATCTATAAGTGGGAAATTTTGGTGTTGAAGTAGAATAGACAACTATTAAAATATATTGGTTATCAAAGGAGCTCTCTAAAATACTGCTTGATAGAGAACAGAAAAGAAAGAAGTCAGAGGATATAATCTCCTAATCAACCTCTTAAGTACCTGCTTTTATAATGTTATTAGTGTGCCTTATCATGCTCCAGAAGCATCAGATTAGCCTTCTTGGACATTTATCTTCAGTTACAGCTGTAAGGCATCTGGCTTGGTTGTCAGTCATGTAAGACTTCTTTATAAAATGGCTTGTAACATACTACAGACTGCCTTTCACAATGCATCACAACAAGAAAACAGTGGGTACTTCAGAGTCCACAAGAAAGATAGTTCAAATCACTGACCACTTTCCACCTGATCCTTGACCCCTATTAACTTCCTGTGAGGTTTCAACTTCCGTTTGCCAGTTTCCTTTGTCAGTCAGTCAGCAACATTCTTCTCGCTTGTAGTGTACTCCAAACTTATGTTATTCATTTCTGCCTCCTATTCCAAAAAGAAAATCCTCATATCCATGTGCTTGATTCTTTCCAAAGCCTCAAAATTTTAGTAGGTTTCATCATGCCTTGATTATTGATTAAAATCTATATACGATTGGACGGAAAACAATCCTGACCAATCTCACTGACAGAACTGTTCATCCACTTAGCGTCTTTTACAGATTCACTCAGTGCAACAAACTCTAATTCAGTGGTACTTAGTGGAGCATTATGTTTTTTTTTTTTTGTGCTCCAACTAATGGTAGCTCTCCTAAAACCAAGTGAGTACATCATTTATTGTACCTCACAAATAACATAGTGTGTGTTTGACAGCACACAAGTGCTCCTCACTTGAATTGCTGCTGAATTGGCTTATGGAAGTTGCAGGATATGCTAAGTCTGGCCTTGAACCCATGGTTAGGTATAAAAGTCTTCCAGTCATGGTTCTGTATTTTGATACATTTGCTGAGTTTGTTTTCATCTGTCACATTTTTTAGCTGTAAATTCGTGATGAGAAGTGTTTTCACAGCTTTGCAGGTTTCAATTAGGAATTCTTTTAAGATGTCTCTTGAATACACTGTTTCGACCCAAATCAATATTTCATATTCTCTCATAATTGGAACTCACTGTACATGTCTTGTTACTCCAAGGTCTCTTACTTCAAATTCAGTGCTTAAGATATTTTTTGTTTCCTTAATTTTACTTTTGTTGCTATACATTATATCATTCACATATGCAGTTACTACAAATTCATGCTGTAGATCATAGTAAACACATGGATCAGATACTGATTGCAGCATCCCTTGCTTGTGCAGGAACTTGTCAAGCATTTCATTCCATCTTCTGCCAGACTGATGAAACCTGTAAGATCCATTTTACAAGTTGCTGATCCACTCGTCATTGTTCAGTTCCTCTCGATCTGGTATGTCGATGTCACAGAACCACATGGTTGTTATAATGGGATGTATTGAGAGCCAGGGTTAACAGTTTAGTTGGTGTAAAAGAACCCAAACAGGAAGTGGAGCACAGACACTGTTGATGGACCGAACAGCCCTTGTACAGTCTGCAGATCGTATGGATTTGGTGCCCTTCTTGTAATTCCAATTACGAGAATGTCTGATGTGCTCAGCCTTGGGAATGAACTTAGCATAATAAGAAATCTGACCCAAAAAGGACTGGCACTCATTCAGCTTTTCAGGCACAGACAGGTTGATGACGGCTCTGATGTACTCATCCAGATGGATGAGACCATCTTTTCTTAGCACATGTCCCAAAAATATACACATTTTGGGGGGGGGGGGGGGGGAAAAGCTACATTTTCTCAGTTTTCAATGTAGGCTGTTTTCCAGAAGGTGTCAGAAAACTGCCTGCAGCTTTTATAAATGCTCCTCTGGCATGGAGCCTATGACCCACATGTCATCAAGGTAGTTGACACACCAGGGAGTATCCTGAATCAACTGCTTGCAATATCGTTGATAAATTCCTGGTGCAGACTAAATTCCAAAAGGCAAGCGATTAAACTGGTCAAAACCAAATGCGATGTTGAACATCAAGAAAGTCTAAGAAGCAGCATCCAGTGGCATTTGCAGGTATGCATCATGCAAGGTGATGCATGAAAAATACTGACACCCTGATGCATGAAAAATACTGACACCCCCGACAACTTTTACCAACTCCTCTGGCCCAGGAAATGGATACTATTTTGTGACACATTGCATATTGACACTCTGTGTAAAATAGTCACAAATGTGCACAGTGCCATTTGGCTTTCAAACTACCAACAATGCAGTGGCTCACTGATTTGACAAAACAGGAGAAGTGACACCAGGGCTGGACTCAGCTTTGACCTTGTTACACATGGCAGAGGGATGGGGCAGCAGTGACAAAATTTAGGTATTGCTGTTGGTATAAGGGAGACATATACCTTGAAATTTTCTTACTGATCCAAGGTATTCTCAAACAGTAGTTGTACAATGCCATAAAGAGTCCAAATCTTGAAGAGAGGCTGATTGAGACACTAAATGTACTTGGTCAAAATGGAAGAGGCATTTAACACTAAAATATTTTGTACCAGCTGTGAATTTACCACTAACAACATAAGTTGCTGTTCCACATTCTTATAATATGCTGAGACAGAGAAATGCCCCCTGAAAGGAATAGACTGTTTACTATAAGACACAATTCGATGTGGCTGTAGCAGCACAGGGAGTCCAAGAGCCCGTACATATCTAAGTTAATTAGGCATACTGTCACTGCCTTGACTACCTAAAACTCAATCAGTCACCCATCCATTACCACTATTAGCAGAATATGATGGGGCAACCCTTGTGGAGCATTGGAGACAGCCTCTGGTTCCAGCAAAAATGTTGAGACCCTCCAATGACTGTCCCACTACTTGCCAACAGTTACAAATTGTTACCAAATGGCTTACTTTGTGGCATACCCTACACAAAGAGTCTGTGTATGGGCAATCCTGTTGAATATGCACCAAATGACAATAGGGGTAGGACTGCCAGCTTGTGCATTGACTGGAAACATGTGTGGCAAGTGAGTTACACTGAGACTCCAAAAACGATGTAAGTGGGGGGTATGATGCTTCAGCTGACTCATATTCCCTGAGCCCCATGCGAGCAAAGACAGGCAGCACCATGACAACACTGCTCATGAGTTGTTAATGGCGTTGACACATGGCAGCTCAGTGGAAGACAAGGCTGCTTGGCTCATTGCACAGGGCACTGGGGGCTGTTTACCATACACATCTAACTTCACCACATGCCAGTTGTCAGACAGTGCATCCTTTGCCACTGCTGTAAGTTCTTTTGATTCTGCAGTCTAAGTAACTTTGGCTTCAGAGGGGTCACACAAAGCTAGTGCCCTAGTTTGATCCTACAGGCTGGATGTTAAATGGGTGACCACATCTGTAATAGCAAGCACACATACCAGGTATCACTCTGGACACACTCTAACTGACACTTGTGTGAGGGACCTTGCAGGTCTGCATTCACATCTCATGTGAATGCCCAGGGTGCTTGTGATACTAGTAGAGCCTTAACCAGGCCACCACCACATGGGTTTGATGACCAAAATATTCCATGAGCAACTGACAAAGTTCCTTGAAGTTAAGTTTCTCAGTAGGGGACTCCAAATTCTGCACAGTTTTGTTCAGTCCTGTATTGCTGGAGAATAACAAGGGATCCTTGTCAACTGTATCCACAATATACCTTTCCTGACAGTGCAGCAAAAACTTGCAGAGGTAATACTCCCACATTTCCTTAGATGTTTTGAAGCCAGCAAATGGCATTATCAGTAGTGAATGTGAAGGTTTACTGTGGGCACCTGGACCACCACCAGCATGGCATGAGTACAAAACAATTCCACTTTATGTTTGAGCAGTTTCTGCATCTGCTCCTATTGCACCTTTTATTGCTGTTCCTGGATGCACAACTGCTCCTGCCATCATTGATAAAATAATGGGTCCATGACACTCACAATTTAACACTATGAAAAAAGAAAAGCACCACACACATAAGAATATGCTATTTCACAACCTTTGTATCGGCACGAGGTGTGACAATGCTGTGAAGAATCACTGGCATCACATAATGTAACTGAACCCTGGAAGAGGGTATGAAAAACTAGACATGAAATTCAATGCACTTGGGAGCAAAACTCCAACCACCATGTAGAGACAAGCACAGAGGAAAACACATTTCAATCAGTGCAAGCAATCGAATCAACTCATCAGGCAGAACCCAAAGCATGATGCAAAGCAACAAAGTGAGATTCAGGTCCGAGTATGTTGATTTTAGCATGAAGACTTTCAGGCCAGGCTTACTGCCACCAGTAAGTAAACACCTGGATCAGTGGCCCAGCCCATACCAAACTTGGAACATGCCTTCTGTGACAGCATTCTGCACTGTTCTGTTGTGATACCCATACCAGCTCATCTGCATCCATCTCTTTGTGTGCAGGTGGGGATACTAAACTTGCTAATGGAATACAAATGTCAGTGATGGTAGATCAAGTACAAACCATCACATGCACTAACTCTGGAATTGAATGATACATCTCTTAATGCATTAAAGTGTCCAGGCAGTCTTATGATGGGTGCTCTTTCTGTTAAATATGTCAAATTAAAACTTTGTGATGGGCTGTGATTTGAACTTGGATCCCTGCATTTCATAGGCAATGCACTTACCAATTACATCATCTGAGCATGCCTTTCAGGCCTACTCAAAGCTTCAACTTGAAAAGGTTCCTCCCCTTTCCTTCCTAGGAAATATTTGTAAAAAGTTAAGATTTTGAGTCTATCCCCAAAGTATGCTCAAGTAATGTAATTGATAGTGTGCTACCTATGAAAGGCGCAGATTCAAGTTTGAATTCCTATCCAGCACCCAGTTTAAACTTGTATAATCAATGCAGTGTACACACTGCAATATTTCTTTTTCCTCAGTGTTCTTCCATAACACTGCAAATTTTTCATATGATTTGGCATTCTTTAGAGTGACAGAAATACTTTCTTGTTTTGCATTTCTTAACAGTTTTGTGCCTGTAGATGGTGCAGATCTTTAAATCTTCTGTGTTGCCACTATTATATTTACTTGTATTGCCATAGTAGATTGGAAATAACAGTTTTCTGTTATTTGATTCTGCTTCTTCTTCATCAGACAGATGAAATGTTCTTCAACTCTGTATTATTACAGTGAAAACTGTGTGCAAATAATCCAAATAATGAATAGTAGATGACTGATGGTAAATAATTTGTATAAGTGCTTTGTAATGATTATGAACAGAAATACTGCAAACTTACACATCAGCCTAATATAATTCAGATTCTGTACACAAAATAAGAAGCTGCAGCTGAAATTCAACATTGTTTCCTTATTGAATTGAGAATATTGTAGCAACTGATCACTGAGGCAGTTACTTGAATGTGCACCTTTAAATATGATCATTTACCCATCCTTTTGCATGTGAGCATTCTACGCTGTCCACATTCTCTTAGTAACAAACTTGAGTGAATTCTCTGTCTATTATTACAACAATAATTTCTTTCAAAAATGCTTTTTGTTTTTGTTTCTCTCATTTTCAGTCCTACTTTTGCCACATTTTAACTTTGACCAACCCCACCATTTACCTTTGCTCATTTTACATGCTCCTGTTCAGAAAAGCTAGTCTTTGCCCTAACCAAAATACAGTCCCACATACTCTTTGCCCTAACCAAAATCCAGTCCCATGTACTCTTCCTGGTATCATTCATTGCAATTGGTATCCACCCAAATAGACTTGCAATGAAAATTTCTGTCTTAGTTTCCACAAAAAGACTTTCATCTTTTCTCATTCCATCAGCATGTAACCCTCAGCTTAAATGCAGACTATAATTAACTGCCTCTACTTCTTTCAAAAAGTTCTTTTATTATGTTATGAATATTTCCTGCACATCATCTCAGATAATCAGGACTATTGCCCTCTAACACCTTTAACAACATTCTTAATCCCAGCAGTGGAAACAACATCTAAACTTGCTTCCACCTGGGAGTACCCATATCCACCAAATAACCAGAAATAACCACACACACACACACTTTAAAAGAAGTCCTCATCAGTCTCACAACACTTTTGTTGACCTATCCTCCAAGTACCTGGCCCCAGCAAAAGTCATGAGTGTCTCCAAACCCAGAATTAGCCATGTTGGACTTGTCATTGATTTTCCTTTACTTGAGCCCTTGTATTTATTGGGCTCTTATCCTGGTGACACTTGCTAATCCTGCAAGAGTTCCTCAATTCCAATCTTCCTTCACTCTCTGTCCCCAAATCCCTTCCCAGACAAACATTCGGATTAG
Organism: Schistocerca americana; assembly: GCF_021461395.2. Lineage (NCBI taxonomy): Eukaryota > Metazoa > Arthropoda > Insecta > Orthoptera > Acrididae > Schistocerca > Schistocerca americana. Next base: position 628,326,524 of record NC_060123.1, on the reverse strand, counting down.
GGAATGATGAACTATTCATTACCCAGTAACTAATTCAGACTTTATCATTCTTTCTTTTTACAAGTACTCCCCCACTGTATTTGTCAACCAAGATCACTTTGTGTCTGAGGATCTCCAACAGGATTCCAGCTCCTCTGATTGTAAGCTTGCCACTGCAAACCCATCTCAGAAGCCCAACATGATATTCAACAGCCTTCCAAAACATAATGCCCATCCCAAAGCATGATATCTGAATCCCTCAGCGTTCTCATATTGGCAATGCACTGTACACCCACCTTTTACCTGCTCCCAAATGCAACTTCACTGATTTCCCACAAGACTTCCCATTGTAACTGGTTAGACTGCTCCCACAGGAAGACCCTCTGTACTGATTTACCGTCATAATCAACCAATTATCCACAATACCCTGATACACAACCAAGAAACTTATCATTTTCTTTGCAGTGTTTTCATAGTTCTTGTCCTATCACTTCTTATTTGACACTGTGGAGGCTATGTTCCTGTACACCAGCATCTTCTATGTTCATTGTCTTGCTGGAATGGAACTGTACCTTTCCCAGCAATCCCTGATGCTAAACCCATTACCTTCTTCCTAATATTTTTGATCAGTCACAGCTTGACTGTCGATGTTTACTCCTTTTATGGAAAAAAAATAATAATAAATAAATAAATAAAAAATCACAGAGCTATAATGGGTTCTTGCATTGCACCTTCACATGCTAACATGATAATGCACTCCTTAGACTAATATTTTCTATCTATTCAGCATCTTAAGCCCTTTGACTGTTACGTATGCATTGATCACATCTTTATGATCTGGACCCATGGCAAAGACAGCCTCTGCTGTTTCCTCCAATACTGCAGCATCTACTGCAGATCTTCTTCACCTGCTCCCCCTTATCCATTCTAACTATATGTTTATTTCCATCTCTATAATGGCTTCATAAAAATGTTTGTGTCTATGTCAGACACAGCAGCCACAAACAGTACCTCTGTTTTTGACAGCTGTGATCCAAACATTGCCAGAGTCTTTGCTAACAGATAATATTTTACCCAGCTAGACCAGAAACTAATGTCCTACACTACCCCTTCCCATGAGAGCAACAAACCTGTTGCTGTTGTGAGGCAACTACCAATCAGCACTAACATTATCGTGTGACATCACTCAAGCCTTGAAAAACCACATCCTGCATCAGGGCTTCAACTACTGAGATGAGATGAGATGTATGCTTCCCAGAATTTACCTTTGTCCATCAGAGCAGTAGTCCATTGCCCACACAACCCTAGTCCATCTCTACACCACCCATGCTCTCAGTCTTTCATTCTAAGGGTTATGCCCCAGTCAGTGAGCTAGGTACAATATGTTTCCCATGTATCCACCCATCATTAACTCCAACTGTAGTCCAGTCATAAGTATTTACACTCCAGTCACAGATCATGGCCACATTATACGTCAGCTGTGCTGCATTGTACACGCATATGACACCTAACCAGGTGTTTGCTCATATGAATTGTCACTGCCAAACCGTTGGAATGTGCAAATTTGATCATACAGTTGTTGCATGTATTGTCCTCTGCAATACCAGTGACTTCAACATCTATTTCAGTACCCAAGGTATTTGAATCCTAACCCTGTATAAAATATAAAATAAGAGCTCCTTTACAGCTGCTCTCTCTACATATTGTTTAAATTCTGAAGTTTTTCCACTAAAACAGTCTTCCATGTAGTATAAGTATAAACAAAGTAAAGTCAGTACCTATGAGTTAGTTCAATTTTTTTCCACTTGTAATCTATGTCTTCAAGTATTTGCTGGCTGTATTCCAATCTCTGTCTTCCATTACAGCTTTTACTCTCTCTCTACAGCTCCCTCTAGTATCATGGAAGTTATTCTCTCATGTCTTAACAGGTGTCCTATCACCCTGTCTCTTCTTGTCAGTGTTTTCCACATATTTCTTTCCTCACTGATTCTGCGGAGAACCTCCTCATTCCTTGCCTTATCAGTCCACTTACTTTTCAACATTCTTTAGTAGCATCACAACTCAAATGCTTCGATTCTTTTCTGTTCCAGTTTTCCCACAGTCCATGTTTCATTCCCACACAATGCTGTCCACCAAATGTACATTTTTAGAAATTTCTTCCTCAAATAAAGGCCTTTGTTTGTTACTAGTGGATTTCTCTTGACCAGGAATGTCGTTTTTACCAATGCTAATCTACTGTCTATGTCCTCTTTGCTCTATTCATTATCTGTTATTTTGCTGCCTAGATAGCAGAATTCTTTGACCTCATCTACTTCATGATCCCCAGTTCTGATGTTAAAAAAAAGTGTTTCACTGTTCTTATATCTGCTACTTCTCATTACTTATATCTTTCTTCGATTTACTCTCAATCTGTATTCTGTACCCATTAGACTGTTCGTTCCATTCAATAGATCCTGTAATTCTTCTTCACCTTCACTGAAGATAGAAATGTCATCAGTGAATCATATGATTGATACCCTTTCATTCTGAATTTTAATCCCGCAGAAGGAATTTGCAGTAATAAGTTTTCTCTACAAAAATATTGCTTGACTTGTTCCATGACCATGAAGGTTCTCCTTGATGCTGGAAACTACAAGGTACGGTGACTGAATGTGCATATAATAATGATAATAATTGCAAAGTGACTAATTATTCCTCTGGATTGGCCTTACGCCATACTATTATTGACATAATGAGCAATGTTAAATGTAGTACTTGTGGGGCGACAAAAGAATATGCAACATATGAAAGGATGCAGTATAAAGAAAGGAGCAGAGTAAAAGTGTTTCAACATAGATAGTACACCAGAAACTGGTGAGCTTTTCCCTCTTAATTTAGGTAAATTTACTCCCTCATCTTCACAGCCCTGATACATCTTACTTGCATTTTCTGTATCTAATGTATCATTTTAAACACACACTGCTTCTGAGAGATAAATTGTTCCACATAATGTTTCATTATCACTTATTAGGTACTTTCTTCATGATAAGTGTTGTTTAGGATAATTCTAATAACTACATAATGCAAAGAAGAGAACACTGTCCATGAAGTCGTGCACTATTTGGAACTTACTATTATACTGCTGATGGGTCATCTCTTGCAATCATTTAGTACCCTATACTAGCCAGATAATGTTTCTAAGATAGTCTTGTGTAGTTAAAGCTGCTTCATGACCTTCACTTAATTTCTTAGTATCTTTAAGGATTATAACTACACAAGTTCAAAGATGTCAAGAGAGAAACTTAGCTTTCTCTTATTTTTATCCAACTCATGTTGATAATTTATTTTAGTATCTTGTTGAAGTTTGACATCTTTCCTATTATGGTAAACAGTGATCATTTTCTTAATTTCATACATCATACTTATTGAATAGGTATGGAAATTCTAGGATGGAAAAAGCAAACATTAATTCATGTGAGGGGCTACCTTTCCTCATGTCTTTGTTGTTGAACTGTCATGAGCATAGTGATTCCTTTTATTTTGCAGTGGGTTTCCACTCTTAACATGTCATCTTCAGATCTGTTCAGCAGTCATCACATCTGCAACATATCAATCAACATCTTTTGATTAGTGTTGTTCACAGCATGTACAATGCTGATCAACAGATATAAATTGTCCAGTCCCAGTTATAGTTATTATAAAAAAAAAAGATTTGAGGATGGCTGCAACAAAAAAAAACTGGCTGAAAAATAAAAACAGTCATTGAAATCAAGAGATTTCAATAAAACTGATAAAAATCAGTACACTGACATCACCAAGTAGACAAATTGATGTAAACACAACTTAAACTGCTGCTTCACATATGCTAAAGTTCACATAAATTTACATGAAATTAGTGAAGTTTGTGCTTATTTCCTTCCATTATCATTGTACAGCTTGAGCTCATGATCTCTCGTGATGAGCTTTAAATTTTAACCCTCCCTCCTTTCACCTGAGGTTTATTTTCAGTCACCATATACGAAAGGTATCTTGTTCCTCGTCCACATTGATACATAACCTTCACAAACTGTGGGCATTGTGCCATAAAAGTAACTGTATATGTCATTGAGGTGAGAGTGTGCACATTGTAGTGTCATGATTGTGTTGTTGCCAATAAGAGAAGGGGGGAGGGTCAAGCATGATATCAGAAAATAGCCTGCTGTCGAGTAACAACAACAGGGCAGCCTAACTTCATGTTCCCATTAGATGCACATACGGCCATCATCACCATCATGTGCTTTTGTATCATGAAATACCATGTCTTGTTTTGAATTTAAGCAAGGACTTTGACACACAGTGTGGCAATGTTGTAACTGTACTTCTTCCCACACCTCCCTGTTTGTCAACCAAATACTGGCACTGAAATTTATTTCCAACGCCAGAATTTGAATCAGTTAGCACCTTGTGATTCTAGAAGTTTCATTTGTGAATAAGACATTCCATCATTTTTTGGAGATTCCTCTGGGACATCATGTGTTCCTCTTGCAATATCTTGACTGTGAGCCTTTTGTACTTTTCAAGAGAGTTAGTGGAAAGTTATCAGCCAAAGTATCAGGAAAGGCAATCATGATTCCCAGACATATGCCCTCCCTATTTTGTGTTGCAGCAGTAGTTTATATTAACATCAGCAGTGGAGCTAGGAACTACAAATTTTGCTTAAGCTGCCTAGACAGAATGTGTTATTTCCTTTGAAAATCATTGGCTTCAGTGTTATTAGACTTATCAAAATATTGTGGGCCATTATTCGATGGGAAATCCAATAGTTTGTGCCCATCTGTGGAAGATGTCTCCAATGGGATTATTCCTTCTGTGAGTGTTCATTTCATACCATGGCTCGCTATTGACTGACGTAAAAGGCTGTTTCCCTTCTCAGTTGCTGTCTACCGCTATTGCTGTTGCCCTGCAGCAGAAGACAATGGCAATAGCAAATGACAGCAACCAACAATAGCCAGTTGTGCTCAAGTTTTGAAAACGTATGGTAACACACCCTGCATGGGATCACATAGGTATTAACTTTTACTGTAGTCAGTAGCAAGCCAGGTACGACTCATACAGTTGTACAAGCTACAACACCTCGAAGATGTCCTTGGCAGATGCGCACAATACCTGGGGTTTCTTCAAGGAATTCACTTAACCATGACATAATAACCCAGAACATTTTAATAAGTATGACAGTTCTGGCTGTGAATGTCTTGCAGTTCAGTGTTATTGTCATTGGTACTGCCAAATATTGATATTGGGATGATGTAACATTGGTGAATGAATCCAGAAAATGATACAAGCCTATGCCACACAGTTACACACATTATTAGTGAATGTATGGGGCACCTTGTTACAAATATTCTGTGCCATGCATAATTTTATCCTATTAATGTATTCTGCCAACATACAGCTGCTAATTATTTTGAGCATTAAACATATTTAGTATAAGTTTTGTCTTCATTTGGTAACTCTTCATAAACTATCTGCTCTCACATATTGTCAGAATCTATGTGACATATATTTCTTTAAAAATGTATTTCCTCTTAAATGTTACATTGGGCATATTGATGGATCTTGTTTTATCATTTCCTACCCACTTCCAGACCAAGGTTTGGAAGAATAAAAGATGCATGTACAGTAGCACCAAAACTTAAAAGGGTACTGAATAGAGTCATGGTATTAATGTCAATATGCAGCTTCCTCACTTCATACAAAGAAGTATCAATTCTTCCTCACTTACTGTTTAGAATGATAGATTTCTTATGTTTGTGTGTGTGTCTTTTATTTTGTTTTTAGTTGTATTTGTTGTGGCCTCGTATAATTTCTCGCACGAAATGTCTCCATACTAAAATTTACTACAAAACAAAAAAGGAAAAACATTATGCGTGCTTCCTTTTTGTCTCTTTTTCTATCACAGGGTTACTAAGCTGTGGGTGCTCTTGCATGCATGTGGTTGTGGCAATAAATAAGCGAATTTCTACAGGACACCGAATGACCTCACATGACACTCTCAAGAATATCAAGTAGCATCAATTGCTAGTGCTCAATGATTGTTAACTCATTAACAAGCAAGCTAACTAACATATGTTTTTACCTTTAATTTATAGACAATAATCCAGTGGAGCTCGAGGAGAGAGAAAAGTAAGTGTCCAGTATGCTTTATTAACTTTTTCTGCAAAAAAAAAGGGTCTTTAAATTTCTCATTAAAACATATAATTGTTGGAACTAGTCTACTACTCACATTAAGAGCAGGTGAAGGACTGAATATGCTATAGTTTGGAAAATGGATTTGTATCAGCCTTCTAAGGATTACTGTTTCTCATTGATGAAGTAGTTTTATATTATAGAGAACATTTTAAATGAATTTATAAATGGTCAGATTTGTTACTTTTCATCAGATGCACGCAAAAATCACATATACTTCCAGGTGGATTTTTTATAATTGCAGTTTGGAATACATTAAACATAAAAAGTGATTTTACAAACATGGTCCTCCATATAACTAAAATTATAAATTACTCACTTCTTTATGTAACTTTATAACTGATATGTAATAAGCTTCTTAAGTTTTACATATATTTCACATTGGTTCTTAATCCTCTTACAAGATAGGCTCGAAAGACTTGTGCTCATTAAGAGCAACTGGGACTCTCAAACTACATTTTACACTTCAATGCACTATTTCTTTGGTTGAATTCATTACTGTAACAATAATTATATGCAGAAAGCATGACTTTTTGAGGTTTTAATTGAAACTAAACTAGCAGGGCAGGAGACTTTAAATATATGTATTCACATTTATTGTGCTATGAAACATGCACTGTAGTCTGCAACTCCCCTACCAACCAAGTTGACAGTTATTCATGACATGTATAATTAATACAGTAGGAAAGGTAAAGTATGGAGTTGCTTTGAACTGTTTAATTTATCTTTTTTCCTATAAAACACAGAATATTATTTGTGCAGGTTTTAGGCAGATAAGTATCTTCTGTTTTATTTAAAGTAAGTACATATTGGTTTCAGATGTAAAATTTCCTTATTCAGAGGTGGATTGGCTTTACTGTGTATTCTCTCTTTCTGCCAGCATAATGTAAATTTCAGAGAAAAATACATTATTCTTTCTGAAAAGCATATTGTAGTGGAGTAGTATGTCATCCATAATTGAAAGCATGGTGTCTTTTTTTCAATTTGAGATTCAGCTTTATTTACCATATGCTGGTATTAATTTATTTCTGGTAGCTATCCATGTAGCCAGTCTGCCCCTGATTATTACTAACCAGAATGCAGTACATGCTTGTATCCTGTTTCATTTATTATACCTTTTCTCCTAAACTTCTGATTTAATTTTGCTATTTGCTTGCTCCAGTACACATTTTGCCTTAAGTGAATTTATGACTCAATAAAAAAAATGAAACAAAATCCCACTCACAATACTGTTCTTTAACCATAGTCCTGAGTTATTTACAGGAAGACAGGCAGCGATGAGATAACTTAATATTGTGAACTCCCTTGTATAATTAGTTTCAGTTTTGCACATGACCAGCTGTGTACTTCTCCTGGTTCATAGTGTAACTTACACATTTGTAATGCATCCAGTATAATCAGAAAGTGGTTTTTAATAATTTCATAGTTGTTAGTTAATTCTTCAGTTATTTAACATCACCACTCGAGAATATTCACATCAGGGCTAAAAATCAAGAGGTGCAATGAAACAATTATCTTTTAAATGAATTACATATCTGATAATTCAGTTGTGTGCTGCTGGTCAAATACATTTTCGATAGTGATGTTCACATATGTATTGCAGTTTTTGAGCTTGTATTGAAAATTTTGCTAACAAATTCAGACCCCTGGAAAGTAATGAATAAATTACTATTTGTTCCACTTTCTTACTTGAAATAGTTCTTATGACAGAAATAAAATTTTCTTGTTGTCTGTAGTATATGAAAATTGAAATTCATGGTTAGTTTCTGTGTAGGCCTACTTTTAACTATCAAGCCAACTTCCATTAGGCAGTTAAGGGATTTGTCATAATAAGATATAAGCCATTGATATATTCTAATATCAAATTATACAAAAAGAGATTCTCATTTGAAAGAAATATCCACGAAAGTGAATGTTCATCTGCTCAGAGACAAGATTTTATCACTCATTTGAGATATGAAATAACAAATAATAGACTCTATTGAACATAAAACATTTATGAGGTTTTTGGATGTACCTGTTCTTGATCCTGCTGCTTGTAATTTTTTCTATCATAAAATAACATTACATGTCAGGAAACACTCCGTCTGACATCACAAATTCTGTGTCTCAATACTTTCGAAACAGCACACACTGACAGCTTTTCAGGATCTAGTCAGCTTCATAAGTTTATCTACATCTACATATCATACTTTAACAGATCATTATGGCAGGAGATAACTCTCCATTGAATCATACACTAGTGCTCATTAATTTCAATACACCCCGGTATTTCAGATTTACAACACAAATCAAGCATTATCTCACAAAATATAATTATAGTAACTTCCACATATATAATACAATCATAATCATTATATTTTACTTTCATGAAAGTATACTCCTCACAAACTCGAGGCATGTAGTCAGTCAGTTTTTGTAGGTATTGTGGATCGATATGATTCCACACATCTGTAACAATATTCCAGAGATGTTCCTTGCTGGTTATATTAACATCACTGATACGTCTGTCCACTTCATCCTAGACCATTTCAATGGATTAAAATCTGGGCTTTGGGACAGCCATACCATATCATTCAGTACTTTCTGTTTTTCTGTTGATGCAGTGTAGTTTGTACATCATGCCGAACAATGTTTTGGGTCATTATCCTGTTGTAAGGTGAACCCTTTCCCTATTAAGAACAATCCACTTTGTATTGCATGATACTGAAGTGTGCAGTGCTACTGCTTCTGATCCATACATCCTTCTATTTTCACAATGTCGCCAATTCTATCTCCGGCAGAACATCCCCAAACTATAATAGAATCTCTACCATGTTTAACTGTAGGTATGGCACACTGCTGGGCTACCCTTTCCCCTACAAATCGGTGAACAAATATTCTTCTTCTGGTTCCAGAAATCTCAAACTTCGATTATCAGTGAATAACACCTTCATACACTCTTCCAATGTCCAATTACGCTGTTGTCTAGCCTATTCAATTCTCTTCTGTTTATTTATGGGCCTTAGAAGGGGTTTTCTTGCTGTGACACATCCTTTCAAGCCGACTTCTGTCAGTCTCCTTTTTACTGTTGCAACAGATATTGTTGTCGTGTTCATTTCTACCAATTATGCACAAATTTGGGGTGCTGTTTTTAATCTGTTTCTCTTACTGGTAGGTCTGATATATTTATCATCACTTTTAGTTGTTTTATGGGGTCATTCCAGTCGTGGTAAATCCTTATTGCTACCAGTTGCCTTCTGGCAGTGAAGGGTGTATTGCACTACCCTTGTAGACACACTACACTGTTTCACAATTTTTGCTAATAGATAAACCTGCTTGGCTAAGTGCTACAATTGCAGCATGTTTTTCTATGGGTATCTCCACTCATGGAGCCATACTAGCAATGTGCATAATTCAATGTCATGAAGGAACTGACATGCAGGAACCACATGTTATGTATCGCTGCAATGCTTGCCATTTGCTGCAGACATCACATCACTACAGGGAACAACACAGGTGCACCAAATGCGGGATCCATCGGCAAATAGGTAAACAAACATATCAGATAGATGCATAATGTTTATGTACACAACATTGTTTGTTGGATAGTATTGTATCTCGATGACCACAAACAAAAATCATGACATGAACAACTATTGTACTGTTCCTTTGCTTCCTCAACCGTACCCACGGTATTAGACCTTATCTACAGATAACTATAAGTCATTTATTGGGTGTATTGAAATTAATGAGCAGTATTGTACATTAGCGTTTCCTTTCATTCTATTCACATATGGACCATGGGAATAATATCTGCTTAAATGTGTCCGTGTCTGTGGCAGTTAATTTAATCTTGTCTTTGACGCCTTTGTGGGAGTGATATGTATATTCCTAGACTCCTCATTTTTAATACTGATTCTTGAAACTTTGTAAGTTGGTTCTTACTGGATAGTGTTCATCTTGAAGCATCTGCCAGCTCAAGTTAATTAGAATCAGAACTTTTATTACCTCATTATGTACACACACAAGTCATGATTTAATGTATAGGGGACTAATCAGTACATCTCCATGACGATCTCCCATTGATTAAACTAATCTGTGACCATCTGTGCTGCCCTTATTTGTATACATTCACTATGCCCTGTTGTTTGTATTTGGTGCAAACCCACCCACTTGAGCAACATTCTAGAACGTGTTGTAAGAGTGTTTTGCAGTACTCACCTGTGTAGATTGACTGCATTTTCCCATTATACTGCCAATGAACATAAGTACGTGATTTGCTTTACCTATGACAGAGCCTATAGTATCATCCCATTTCATGTTGTTGTTGTGGTCTTCAGTCCTGAGACTGGTTTGATGCAGCTCTCCATGCTACTCTATCCTGTGCAAGCTTCTTCATCTCCCAGTACCTACTGCAACCTACATCCTTCTGAATCTGCTTAGTGTATTCATCTCTTGGTCTACAAATTGTTACTCTGAGGTATTTGCATGAGTTGACTTATTACAGTTGTGGCTCATTGGCATTATAGAATTTCATGTTTTTGTTTTTTTTCTGAAATGCTCATTTCTTTATCTGTGAACTTTTAAGCAAGTTGTCAATTTTTGCAACACTTTGAAAGCTTGTCAAGATCTAAGTGAATATTTGTGCAGCTTTTTGAAACTGTACTTCATTGTAGATAACTGCATCATCTGCAAAACATGTGGGTTTACTATTAATACGGCCTGACAAATCAGTACTTTACAACATCAGCAGCAATGGTACCAAGATACTTTCAAGGGGGGACCCTAATTTATTTATCCATCTGTCAGTGATTCTTTATCCAAGATAACATGCTGCATACTGCCTAAAAAGGAGTCGTCAGGAGGCAAGCTGTATGCACTTAACTGATCATTATGTTCAAGAAATATCATTATGTTTGAACTTAGAATGGGTTCTAAGACTGTGTAACACATGGGTGTCAGCCATATTGGACACTAATTTTGTGGGTCACTTCTGTTACCCTTCTTGGAAACAGATGTTACCCTTCTTGGAAACTACTGGGTGTAGTTTTTGTTCAAGGAATGTGTGGTAGATTATAGTTAAATAAGGGGCTTACTCAGCACCAACTTTATATAGAGTCCAAGAGGAATTCCATCAAACCCTGGAGCATTGTTCAAATTAGCAATTTCAGCTGTTTCTCAATACCCCTGACATTAATATCTGTATCATTAATATTTGTAGTCGTATAAGAATTAAACAGGTGCAGTACACATGGATTTTCCATTTTAAAGTAATGTTTGAAAGTAGAGATCAGCATTTATGCCTTTTGTTTTGCTACCCTCAATTTCATTTCTTGTGGTGTCATTCATGAATCTCAGGGTCCTACATTAAGTGCTGCTGGCAGGCTTTAAGTCTTGCAACCATTCAGTCCAGGACATCGGACACTTCATGTATGTTAAGAGAGCCAACAGCAAACTGTTATGAGACCAACAAGTTGTCCATCAATGATGGTCTGACTACCTTGCTGATACCCATAACACAGAATTTGCACATCCACTAATTCCAAATCCTGGACCATCTTTGGACCTATGCCCATCATTTCAACTGAGAACATAATGATTGCCATCAAGAACATGAAAAATGCTGAAGTGACTGGCCTAGATGATATACCAGCAGAACTCTAAAAAATACTCAAGACAGCTGCTTCAGAATTTTTTGTCACACTTTTCAAACCGACCGAAGTGGCACATCAGTTAGCACACTGGACTCACATTCAGGAGGACAATGGTTCAAACCCGCTTCCAGCCATCTTGATTTAGGTTTTCTGTGATATCCCTAAATTGCTTCAGGCAAATACCATGATGGTTTCTTTGAAAGGGCACAGCCATCTTCCTTCCCCATCCTTCCCTGATCCAGTGGGACCAACATCCAGTTCAGTTCCAGCCTAAAATGACAAAAAAATTTCTTTGGGCTTTATGGAAGGTCTTTTGATAAGATAAGAAAGACTTCTCCCATCGCCCTTTTGACAATCAGTGTGGTTCATTTAGCATCTCTTTGTCTATATCCTTATGCTTTGTCTTACATCTATTGCATCCGTGTTTTTCCTTAAAAGTTCCTTTATGGAGACGGTATACAATAGGGTCCATCCGATGATGACCTTTTCTATTAGGTACTTGTCTGTCCAAGTGCTTGGTCAGTTATGTAGTCACAGCTTTTCATCACAGAGGACACCAATGACTTATCTCCATTTACCCTTTCCTGAGTATTAGAAGTGTCATCACAATTTGTGATGACAATGGACCATAAGTACTTGAAATGCCTGCTTTTCTGATTGTTTTTATAACTGGTACTAATAGTGACTCTGGTTTGGGGACCAAATTCCAGATAAGCAGTCTTCTCAGTACGGAAGTTTAGCCTGTTCTCAGCCAGCCTGTCTGTGAGTTAGTATCTGATGTTGGGGTCAAAGTTTGTTTCTTTGGCTAGGATCACATCATCCATGTCCAGGGATGTGGTAAACATATGTCAGCTGCTGCTGCATCTATACACAGGATGTATAGTAGCAGTGGTAGGGCAGGGCCTTAATGAGCACTGACAGTGATCTAAAAAAGTGGGTAAATTTCAGCTACACTCCAAACCACACTAGTAGTATTGTGGTACAGAAGCTGTCTCCAGCTTTCATTGGCCTCTGGGACTTCCTGGGTTGGGTTGCATTGGTGGTGTGGCAACTCTTAATGAATTCCTACTGGTTGGGTTTTACTGTGGCAGTGTTTATGAACCTATTGTCCAGTGCTTGTTTGAATAATTTCAATATATGGTAGAGGAGCTGAACATGATGGTAAGTTTAATAGTCTCTCACATTTTCTTTATAATTTCAGACTATAGCTCCCATGCTAGTTATCGATCTGGTTGAAAAGTGTGATAAAAATTCTGAAGCATCCGTCCCAAGCATTTTTTGGAGTTCTGCTGCTACATCATCTAGGCCAGTTGCTTTATCATTTTCCATGTTCTTGATGACAACCATTATGTACTCAGCTGAAATGATAGGTGAGGGCCTAGAAGTGGTCCATGAGTTGCAGTCAGTGCATGAGCAAACTCTGTGTTGTGTATATCAACAAGGTAGTCTGGCCATTGTTGAAGGATAGCTTGTTGGTCTCATAACAGTTTGGTTTTGACTCCCTTGACATAGATGACATGACAATGGATTGAATGATTGCAGGACTTGGCAAGGCGATAAATGTTGCCTTCTGGTGGTTGTGAGATAAGATAATGATGCCAATCCTGGTAGCACCGGCCTTCACAGCACCACTGCTCTTTTCACTGCCAATTTTGGGACTTGATACCACTGAAGTTCATTATCAAGACATGAGTTCATCCAAGTCTTAAAGGCTATCTTTTTCTTCTTAATCAGTTGATGAAATTATCATCCCACCACCAGGTTTGCTTAAGAATGTATTTTTGCCCCAGTATTGTTTTTCTGAGAATTGTTGCCTCTCAGCATCTCCCACAGTCACAGGCTTTAAATGATAAATTGGGTAAGGCTTTCACGAGTTTGTTCCATTGGACTCACTCATTCTCCACCACTTCCTTCACTCAGATCCAGTCTTAGGTGTTTTGTTTGCTATGAAAATTTTTCCATTATAAGCACATTCTAACACACACACAAACACACACAACACAAAACAATCAGTAGATGTGATGTTGATGTACAGATAAACAAATGCTTACAATTTCAGAAAAACTGGATGATTTATTCACAAAGTAAGCAGTTATTCAGCTTGGCATTGATTGACAGAGTTTTGGATGTCCTCCTGAGGGATATCATGCCAAATTCTGTCCAGTTGGCACATTAGATCATCAGAATCCAGAGCTGGTTGGAGGGTCCTGGTCATAATGTTCCAAATGTTCTTAGTTGGGGAAAGATCTGGCGACCTTGCTGGCCAAGGTAGGGTTTGGCAATCATGAAGACAGGCAGCAGAAACTCTCACCATGTTCAGGTGGTCATTATCTTTCTGAAGTGTAAGTCAAGGATGGCCGGCCATGGAGGGCAACAAAATGGGGCACTGAATATAGTTGACATACCACTGTGCAGTAAGGGGGCTGCAGATGACAAGAGAAAAGAAATGACACTCCAGATCACCACTCCTTATTGTCAGGCAGCATGGCAGATGACAGTCAGATTGGTATCCCACTGCTGTCCAGAGTATCTCCAGTCACATCTTCAGGCTAGAATCTCTCCCACTATACAGTCTGACGGCCAAAAGTGATGGTATGGGATGTCATTTACTTTCACAGCAGTGTGCATTTCCTTGTTATCCACTGCACCCTTCCAGCACAACAGTACATCAGTGATATTCTACACTGTGTTTTGTTGCCTTTCATGGCAAGCCCTCCTGGGCTTACTTTTCAGCAAGATAATACCTGTTCACATGGTGAGAGCTTCTACTACTTGTCTTCGTGCTTGCCAAATTCTTCCTTGGCAAGCAAGTTCATCAAATCTCTTGCCAATTGAGAACATTTAGAGGATTCTGGGCAGGCCCCTCCAACCATCTCAGGGTTTTGATGACCTAATGCACCAATTGCACAGAATTTGACACAATACCCTTCAGGAGGACATGCAACAACTGTGTCAATCAGTGCTAAGCTGAAATACTGCTCGCATAAGGGCTAGAGGTGGACCAACTCATTATTGACTTCCTCAATTTATGAAGCTCTTTCTCTTGAATGAATCATGCATTTTTTCTAAAACTATGATCATTTGTTTGTCTCTTAATGTACCAATTTCCATTGGATAATTCCTTCATGGTGCAAAAAAAAAAAAAAAAAAAAAAAAAAGCAGTGGCTGTCTTACAGAACCCCTTCCATATATATCACCTTCTTCTTGCTATTGATATATCAGTATGTCTAGTAGAGCCTCCACTGATAGAGGATACAATACCCATTTTTTGAACTATGTGTTGGTCACAAACTGATCATGGAGTCTGTGGATTGTGCATCATGTGACACCCATCATTATTTTTCAGGCCAAGTCCACATCCCCCATGATATCACTGTTATCCTTCTCACTGAGATCCAACATGTTGATTGAAGTTTCCACCAAGGGTAATAGGCTCATACTGTGGAATTGTTTGAAGATGAGCATCAAGACTCTTCCAGAATTAAATTTTTTCATCTCCTGTGCATCCAGTTTAAGGGTAGCAAAATATGGCGTTTCAAAAAATGGCATTTCACATTCTAATCTTGTTTCCAACTTCAGAAATGATCTTTTGTAACAGTTAAATTATTCATCTGGAGGGATGTATCATTTTCCCAGCCTTCAGTAGCATATTCAAACTATGTGCCTTTCAAGTAAGATAAAACACTTAAATGTATGTTAATTCATAAGTGAAGCAGTACTGAAAAACGTACATTTGCAGGGGGACTTTAAAAACCAAAGTTATATAATATTACAGCAGGGCAAGTAACTTTTATTGACTGCTGCACTACACTTCAAAGTAACACAGACACATGACACCAATTTCAACAATAACACATGTCTTTGTAAACAACAGTCAGAACATTCTACCAGATGTTCAGTGGATTTATACCTATAAATCCAATCCTTGTTCACAGAGCCACCCAAAAACAACTGTGCGAACATCCCCATATTTGTAAAATGACTTCACCTTTCATTTGCTGCAAATCAGTTCCTCAGTTATGTGGAGACCGTCATCCGTGGTTGATATCTGTAGCCTTCCTCCCTTTCCTCAGTTCACTTGCACGGATGTTCCCCAATCATACTGTAATCATCTACATCTACATCTACATAGTTGGTTGGTTGATTTGGTGTAAGTGACCAAACAGTGAGGTCATCGGTCCCATCGGAATAGGGAAAAGTTGGTCATGCACTTTCAAAGGAACCATCCCAGCATTTGCATGAAGCAATTTAAGGAAATCATGGAAAACCTAAATCAGATGGCCAGATGCGGGTCTGAACCGTCAGCCTCCCAAATGTGAGTCCAGTGTGCTAATCACTGCACCACCTCATTCAGTTGTCTGTGGATACTCTGCAAATTACACTTAAATGCCTGGCAGAGGGTGAAGACTTTTAATTATCCAACAATTAATTGGAAAAATCGTAGTTTTGTTAGTGGTGGGCATGATAAGACATCATGTGGAACTTTACTAATAGCTTTCTCTGTAAACTACCTAGAATAAATAGTAAGGAATCAAATTCATCACGGAAAAATATTGGATCTAATGGCAACAAATAGACCTGATGCCTTGAGGATTTCCACATCGAAATTGATATCAGTGACCATGATGCAGTTGTGGTGACAATGATTACCAAAGTACAAAGTACAGCTAAATCAAGAAAAGATATATATGTTTGATAAACTAGATAAAAATTCAGTAGTGTCATATCTCAATGGGGAACTCGAGATTTTCAGCACAGGTTAGGAGCAAATACAGGAACTATGACACAAGTTTCAAAGGATGGTTGACAACACACTGGACAGATATGTACCCAGTAGAACAGTTCACAATAGGAGGGAACCTCCATTGCACAAATTCATTGCAAAGAAACTTCTAAAGAAACAGAGATTACTGCGTACTTGGTGTAAAACAAAGTGTAGGGCCATAGGTAGATACTGAATGAAACGCGTTTGACCGTCAAAAGAGCAATGTGTGATGCCTTCAGTAACTACTGTAGCAGAAGTGATCTTTCGCAGAACTCAGATAAATTCTGGTTGTATTTAAAGGCTGTTATTGGCACCAAAGTTAGTGTCCAGTCCCTAGCAAATGAGGCAGGAACTGAATCTGAGTGCAGTAAAGCAAAAGCTGAAATGCTTAACTCTGTTTTCAAATGTTCCTTTACAAAGGAAACTCCTGAAAAATTAAAACTAAAATAAGCTAAACTCCTCCCTAACAGGCCACCAAGGTCCAATGGTGCCGACCAGCCGCAGTGTCATCCTCAGCCCACAGATTACACTGGATATGGATATGGAGGGTCACGTGCTAAGCACACGGCTCTCCTAGTCGTATGTCAGTTTATGAGACGAGAGCTACTACTTCTCAATCAAGTAGCTCCCCAGTTTGCCTCACAAGGGCTGAGTGCAACCTGCTTGCCAACAATACTTGGCAGACTGGATGGTCACCCATCCAAGTGCTAACGCAGCCCAACAGTGCTTAACTTCAGTGATCTGACAGGAATTGATGTGACCATTGTGGCATAGCCATTGGCCATCAAAGGACAAATGCTACAAATTAATCCTTGTACCACTGAAAAGATGGATAAAATAAGCATTAGTGTCAGTGGTGTTGAGAAACAGCTGAAATCATTAAAACTATACAAAGCACCAGGCGCCGATGGTATCCCTGTGAGATTCTATACTTTATTTGTTGCTGAGTTCACCTCTCTTCTAACTATAATCTACCATAGATCCCTCAAACAAAAAACCATGCCCAGTTATTTGCAAAAGTGCAGGTCACACCTGCCTACAAGAAGGGTAGTAAAAGTGATCCACAAAGCTACTGTCCAATGTCCCTGACATCAATTTGTTGTAGAATCTTAGAACACATTCTGAGCTCAAACATAATGAGTTATCTTGAACAGAACAACCTCCTTGATGCCAGTCAGCATGGATTTTGTAAACATCAATCAAGTGAAACCCAACTCGTACTTTTCTCAGATGACATGTTGAAAGGTTTGGATCAAGGCAACAAGATAGATGCAGTGTTTCTTAATTTCCAAGAAGAATGGGAACTTACCACAACGACACTTATTGTCAGTAGGTTGGTCAGATGGGTATGAAGCGAAATTTGTTGCTGGATTGAGGACATTTTGGTAGGGATGACATAGAATGTTACCTGGGATCAAGAGTCATCGTCGATGTAGAAGTAACTTCAGGTGCACCCCAGAGAACCTTGCTGTTCATGTTGTTTATCAATGAAAAAAATGTTCAAATGTGTGTGAAATCTTATGGGACTTAATTGCTGAGGTCATCAGTCCCTAAGCTTACCCACTACTGAACCTAAATTATACTGAGGACAAACACACACACCCATGCCCGAGGGAGGACTCAAACCTCCGCCGGGACCAGCTGCACAGTCCATGACTGCAGTGCCCTAGACCACTCGGCTAATCCCTTGCAGCTTTATCAATGATCTTGCAGGCAATATTATTGGTAAAATCAGGCTTTTAGCAGGTGATGCAGTTATCTATAATGAAGTAATATCTGAGAGAAGCTGCATAAATATTCATTCAGATGGTGATAAGATTTCAATGTGGTGCAGATATTGGCAACTTGCTGCTCTAAATGTTCAAAAATGTAAAATTTTGCACTTCACAAAACAAAACAAATGTCGTATCCTATGACTATAATATCAGTGAGTCACTGTTGGAATCAGCCAACTCATACAAATACCTGGGGGTGTAACATGTTTTAGGGATATGAAATAGAATGATCACATAGGTTCAGTCGTGGGTAAAGCAGTGGGTAGACTTCAGTTGGCTGATACAATACTGGGGAAGTGCAATCGGTCTACAAAAGAGATTGCTTACAACTCACTCATTTATGCTCACATAGGGGATCGTGAGGATAAGATTAGAATGATCACTGCATGCACAGAGCCATTCATAGAATCATTCTTCCTGCGTTCCATATGTGACACCCTAATAACTGGTACAATGGGATGTACCCTCTGCCATGCACCTCATGGTGGTTTGGAGAGTACAGATGTAGGTGTAAATCACCATCGCCCAAGTCTTTGCAGAGTGGTCAAATTGTTGGCACCATTTCATTATGGCTGGGCACAACACTGCATTTGGTCTATATAGTGCCAGAATTTCTTGGTGAATCTGTGTGTAATTTAAATATTTTACCCACAAAAATGGTATTGTCTCACATATGTAAACTTCGGAGTACATTTGCAGTCGCTGTGTCATTTCAGTCGCACACTGTGATGAACCTTATCCATACCACAAAAGCACTGTTTTTGCACGAACCCCAGAACATGAATACTCTTCTGACAGTTCAACACTCTTGATTTACAATGATATTATGTGACATGACATGTATAACTTACTTTCTGAAATCCCTATGTGAGTACTTCATTTTATTAGCCATCATTGTATCCTCCCTTTACAGTTTATTTAATCCAGAATGGATCATGTCAAATGACGGGGAATTACAAGCCCTTCTTAATCCTATTTAAAGTGATATGAGTTCTGTAATATATGTTACTTGTAGGTCAAATGACTGTTTATTGTTTCTTAGATAATTTAAGGATTTTCTGTCTCTTGATATTCCAAAGCCCAAAAATTTATTTTTTGTAGCTGTGATGAAAAAGTTAAACTTGTCCTCCATCTGAAGGTTGGTTTGAACAACACAGTGCTTTACTAAAATGGTTCCATTGGCTATATGTTCTTGCCACCTTTTGACCATTGAACTGACAACCTGCCAGATGTGGGAGGGGGGGAGTGTACAGTTTAATGTAATCCGTGAACCATGTGGTATGGTTTCCAAAAATTCATATTTCTACAAAATGCATAACTGTATACCTGTTGCTTGTAACCATTCCTTCAGTCAAGCGAAGGCTATGTTATGGAGCACTTCGTCATTAATTTGGTGTCTGTGATTGTTAAGCAGTTTTCAGATACATTCACCTGGTTCAACCCAATCGTGTAGGAATCAAATGTTTTTGTGATCATGCTGATTGATCTCTTTTGCTGGTGTAGGTAATACTGCAATAAAAGAAAAGTAATTCCTGTTTGATTATATGAAACACCAGCATGGATAAAGATTTGGATGTATTGTCAGCATTTTAGCATTGGATTAATTTATTTGTCTGAAAATATGAAATTGTACCCTGCAATGGAAAGATCTTATGATTGTCATAGTACTTATAACAGTTTTATAATCTGACTTACTCCTGCATCCTGAATGTGGCCCTTTTTCTCATTAACTATAAATTTGTAGGTCTAACTGTGTAAATCTCATCTCTTAACTTAATGCCTCCTTGAAGTAAAAATATCATTTGCAAAGACAGGAAGCTGAGTAAAATTCTACCCCCTTGGACTATTTTGGTTCAGCTGAATGACAGTTTCTTCATGAAGGCTTTGCTTATGTAATAATTTATTACCTCAAGATTGTTTAAAATTTACAGTGTTCACACTGTTGGTTGCAGCTATTGATTGCCATCTACAGATGTGATTGATCTGCTAACAGTATTATTATGATATATAGCAACTCCATTATGCATTCTGAATCCCATGAAGCCTTGTAAAATATGTGTATGAATTACACATCATTTCTTCACACAGTAAAAGAAACTAAAATTTTAAAAAAATGCTATGTTAATTTTTTCATTATTCTAGAAAGTTATATCTTTAATAAACCTCTCTCAGAGTCAGTCTCAAACCTAATGATAGGAAGGTAACAAAACAGTCAAAAAATTGTGTTTTGAAATATTTCACTGCATTATGTGTGCACCAGTGAATTGCATTTACCGTAACATGTCCAGTATTAGTGCTTTCCTTGTTACCTGACGTTGGACAACATCCACAAAATGACATTTAGGACAATATTTGACAAACAGAGCTCCTTGCCATCTGCATTGAGTTGTAAACTTCTGAATATATATTTAAGCCTTCTAACATGTCAATTATAGAAAGGAAAATTTGAATGCTGAAAGGCAAGATACTGAATGGAGAATGTTGCTACAAATTTAGAGATCCATTGCATTTCTAACAGTAATTTAGACTCGTAGTTAATAGAAATGTCAGTAATTAAAGTAACCTGTTATTTTTAATAATATGTTTGGCTTAGTTCTGTTGAGTGGCTAAAAGAGTAAATGTCAGTCTCCAATCCAAAGGACTTGGCTTCATTCCTGTCAGTCTCAGGACTCTTTTTCTGTCATGTATCACATGTCTCACCTCTGGCAGTGATTTTCTTCCCTGTCACTTATCATTTCTTTTGTCTCTGCAATGATTTGATTAATGTGAAAAAAGTAAAGTTCTGCTATAATTCATAGCCCATATTAAATTGTAGGTCTTTCTGTAGCTGACAGGAATGTCAGTTCGAAGGTTGGGTAAAGGCAGGGACATATCTAGTGCAACAGTGCAGTATTCAAACCACCCTTCAATTCAAGGACAGCTTTACCTTACATAAAAATTAATTTAGATTTTTTACTATTGGTCATAAACGTAGCTTAATAAGTCTTTCCATAGCTGAAAAACGTTTTAGTAATTGCCCTTGCTATCTTTGTCAAATACTGTGTGTGATGTGTTTTGATATTCCCATTATCTGGACTCAAACCAGACTATAAGGCTTGTTGTTAGTGTGAAAATATTTGTATTCCAGTCCAATGCTTGTTTCTGGCAACAACCCTTCCTGTAGTGCATATGTTTTGCAATGCTGACGGAGCCATTCTTTGTAGTACTTGCATCCATGGCATTTTCCAACTCTCACAGAGCAGATGACCACCCAAAATCACAAGATTCATTTAATGTGAAGGACTTATGCCTGTTTATTAGATTCAACTCCCTGATCTTGTCAGATTCCCCAATTATGGTATCTCAGAAACTTGTATCTTGAACCATGGTGCTCGTTCTGTCAAACCTTATTTCATGATTCCACTCCTGACAATGCTCATCATTGCTTATGTGCTTGGCTGCATCAAGAAAATGTTCCTCAGACGTCTCCTAATTGCTACACACATACAACTTGTCTCGGTATCACAGTTTTGTTGGGAGTCCAGACTGCAAGCATACCTAATCGTCCACAACACTTAATGAATACATCTATGCCAATTTTGTGAAATTTAGAATAATCATCATGTGTAGATACTCAAAAGAAGTCTTCTGATAAAATCATTATAAACATTTTTTTTAAAAAACCTCAAATAAAGGAATACCCTTTTCTTCTCCACTTTCTGATTATATGAATAAATGTCTGTTTCTGTGTAATGTGGGAATCCTGCTGCTTTGCAGTAATGAATGTAGTCACTTCTTCTTCTTCTTCTTGCAGTGATATCACACTGTATTCCTCTCCCAACACTGAAGCTCAGCATAGCAGTAAATGTTTAGAACAATTTTGCAGTTCTTTAGTTATGGAAATGAGGAAACCTTAAATCATTTCTTATGTAATTATAGGTATTGTACAACTTCAATTAAAAGGACATGTCCTGATTGTTGAACACTATAGTAAAAAATTGTTAAACAGAATTGCTGGCCAATACTTACCTCAGAGAAGAAATATTAGTATGGTACTACTGATTGACATGTACAGGGTGTAACAAAAAGGTATGGCCAAACTTACAAGAAACATTCTGCGCACATAGAGAAAGAAAATATATTATATGGACCTTGGTCTTTAAATGCTTTATTTCCATGTTAGAGCTTAGTTTCTACAAGTCTTCAATACATCAGTCGTGAGAAACATACAGGAAAAGAACATATCAGCACAGTATGAAACACTTTCCTAAATGAAATGTTCAAAATGGGAACTCCGCATCTTAATATACTTCCGTTACACCATACTGGAAACCCTGTCAGTGATGAACACTTGAACAGTTCATGCTATATGCTTGCACAGTCCATGATGAACACTTAACAGATAATGCAATGTGCTTGATGCTAGTGGAGCAATGAGGTTAGTCACATGTCAGTACAAGCAAGGAAGTGAGTCATATTTCAACATTACCTTTGTTTCATTGGAACAACAAACACTGGCAGTGAATCGAAGAATTACAACTTACTGTACATTATAACAAAATGTAACAATATTATGAAAAGGAAAGTTGCCACTCACCATATAGTGAAGATGCTGAAGAGTTAGGCATAACAAAAATATGGTCACAAGGAAAGCTTTTGGCACATAAGGCCTTCATCAGAAGTAGAGGACACACACACACACACACACACACACACACACACACACACACACACACACGCGACTGCAGTCTCAGGCAACTGGAGCACACTGCGAGCAGCAGCACCAGTGCATGATGGGAGTGGCAATAGGGATAATAGGGTAAGGGTGGTAGACAGTGCAGTGCCACTGGAGGCATGCAGGGACGAAGTGGAGAGAGGATAGGGCAACTAAGTGCAGTTGGGAGGTTAGACAGAAGGCTGGAGGGGGGGACCGTGGAAAAGAATAAATGTAAACGGACTGGGTGTGATGGTGGAATGAGGGCTGTATAGTGCTGAAATGGGAACAGGGAGGCTGTATGGGTGAGAACAATGACTAATGAAGATTGAGGACAAGAGGCTTACAGGAATGTAGGTTATATTGCAGAAAAAGTTCCCACTTGTACAATTCAGAAAAGCTGATGTTGGCGGGAAGTAACCATATGGCACAGGCTGTGAAGCAGTCATTGAAATGAAGGCTGTCATATTTGGCAGCGTGCTCAGTAACCTGGTGGTCCACTTGGCCACAGTTTGTCAGTGCCCATCCATGCAGACAGACAGCTTATTGTTTATCATGCCCACATAGAATGCAGCTTAGCTTGTAACCAAATGTAACTAAGAGGATGTTTGGAACATTTCATAAAAGAAAGCATTTCATGTAATGCTGGTATGTTCTGATTCTAACTGTTTCCCTTGATTAATGTGATGATGAAAAGGAGTAAGAAATGAGCTCTAACATAGAAATAAAGCGTTTCCAGGCCTTTGTCTACCCTCGTGCATAAGTAGAGACAAAATTTGATTTACCTCAGTGTGAAATTAGTAGATAGTGGTAACTAATGGCATTGGGACAAAATATTAAATTCAGGTTGAGAAAAGCTAAAGACCAAGATAAGGGATTGTTATTAATGGTAAAGTGATGCTATTCTATAGGTGAGAAACTGAAATCTCAGAAGAAAAGTAAATCCTGAAAGCATTGTGTGTATAACAGGAGAGAATGTCACTGTGGAAAGGAAAATGGAAAGCTGAATTATAGGAATGTAAAGTTATGGGCAAAGAATCAGATGGATTTTTTATCAGAAAGTCTCATGAAGAGCTGTTGTGATGGTGAAGAGCATCATCAATTAAATATCAATATTTTCGGATAGTGCACTCAGTATAATGTCACTCAATGCTCTGTCCCTACCACCCGTCCTAAACATCTGAGTGTCCCAGTCTATATCTGGTAAATTGAAATCTCCACCTAAGACTATAATATGCTGAGAAAATTTATGTGAAATGTATTCCAAATTTTCTCTCAGTTGTTCTGCCACTAACGCTGCTGAGTTGGGAGGTCGGTAAAAGGAGCCAATTGTTAACCTAGCTCAGTTGTTGAGTGTAACCTCCACCCATAATAATTCACAGGAACTATCCACTTCTACTTCACTACAGGATAAACTACTACTAACAGCGACAAACACGCCATCAAAGTAACCAAAGTAACACTGACCAAAACTCGATCACTATAACATTTTATGTCACATTTATGAGGTTCCAAACTATTTGTGCTCTGACACAAATACAGAATCATCTAGTAGAAGTTGCACATACTCTTTAGAAGATATGGTAATTTTATGTGACACCTTGTTCCTTAATGATAAAGCAGTAATTGATTTAAATGGTGTTGTGAAATACTTAGCGTTCATCTGCAGGTTTGGGTGGAAAGGGGGGGGGGGGGGGGGGTTGGGGGGTTATTAATGTTTACAATGCAAGGTTTGATTAGCAAGTTTTGTATTTACAACCGATGGAAGTATTACCACTTTACCACTCTGACAGTGCAAGTTGAGACAGTATACATCTTGTTGAGGAATGTAAGGAATAAACATTGCAAACAGGCTACAACTATGTGCCAAACTGATATTTATACCAGTCCCTGCCTTTTGCAGTAGTGTTCTTCCAGGTGCATGTTATCCAGACATATTCCACAAACTGATACAAAGCTCCTACTTGTCATATTTTTCCCTTTCCTTCTACACTGGACAGAGTCTCCCACTAGTGCAGCATGATTGACATCCCTAGAATGGATGTGATAGAGAGAACAGAGGTGAAATTTCTTTCATATATGGCAGGGTGTTGCTGTGTTGATTAAGGCTTTGAGCTGGGTCAGCCACTGAACCCAGATGTGTGCCAAAATTCATATTTATAATAGAGGGAAACATTCCACGTAGGAAAAATATATCTTTTTTTCACAGATATAAAATTCATATTTAGTTGTAGATGCAGTGACAATCAGTTTCCTTATTTCTATTGAACTTAATTTTATTCATTGCAGAATCTGTAGAATTTATTTTATGTAGTACCTTTTACATTTTTTAAAAAAAAGGGAAAAGAAAAGAGACACTGTGCACAATTATATTAGATTTCAGGGGAAAATAGTATGGAAGAATGAGGAAATGATATGGAAACAAAAACAAACAAATAAACAAAAATTTTCCCACTAGATGGCATTGTAAGTGTCATAATGTAAATGGGTTTGGGTACAAATGATAGATGAATTGCAATCTGGAAGCTATGGTGTGAGTTGCACATGAAACTAACCATACTGTCCAATGTGCATGATTGCACGAGTTTGACATTCAACAATTGTGGCACTGTTAGTAATCTACCCACCACTTCAAGATCATACCACACTGGTTTTAAACTGTTCTGAGGCCAAAAACCACATAAAAAGCAACAATGACATTGATTCTTAATTGTTCTGAGGCCAAAAACTACATAAAAGGTAAGAATGAAATTGATTTTTAATTTTCCTGACGCCAAAAACCACGTAAAAGGCAGCAATGAAATAGGTTTCTCATTGTTGTGAGACTGGTGCAAGACATGTTCAATATGCTGTCCACCATTTTCTGCCCACAATTTGAAATCATGAAACAGTATCTTCCACATACAATTGGTGTGTTTCAGGAGTCACATTCATCTTGCATTGTGCATTGTGCAGCTATGTTTGTAATCAGAGCATAGAACACATCATCTTGCAGATAACCCAACAGTCGGAGGTCACACAGATTGATATCAGATGATCTGGATGGCCAGGCTATGGAGAAATGATGGCTGATAATTCCATCATTTCCAAAATGCCTCTGCAGCACTGTTTCCATTGGCAGTGCAGTGTGTAGAAGAGCACCGCCTTGCATAAAAATGACCCTAAGCACAAGTGCATGCTGTTGAAGGGTTGGAATGACATCAGTGTGCAAAAGCTTCTCATAGAGTTCACCAGTGACAGTACAGGTAACCGGGTACACAGGATCCATTTTCTCAAAATATATGATCCTGCAATAAACGATACTGCCAATGCACACCACACAGTTACCTTAGCAGAATGAAGGGGTACTAGTAGATTTGCGGGTGGATTTTCAATTCTCTGTATTCTGCACTTCTGTTTATTGACCTGTCCTTGGAGATGGAAGTGGGCTTTGTCTGTACACAGAGTGTTCCGTGTCCATTCACCATCCACCTTCAGGTGAGCAAAAAATTCTAGAGTAAATGTTTGTCTTGCTGGCAGGTCAGTATGAAGAAACTTCTGAACTTAGGTAATTTTGTATCAGTAGTAATGCAGGACGTTTCATAGAATTTTATGTGCCATGCTCACAGGCATGTCCAAAGTTTGAGCAATTCCCCATGCACTGCATGGGGGCACACCTACACTCAATCCCTCATGCAAAGCTGTAGTGACATTTTCTGCTGATGTCGGATCAATTGGTTTCCTACCTCTGTCATATTTTACTTTAGAAGTGCTTGTCTTTTCAAATTTTGTAATCATTTTACCCAGACTCCTGGCAGACATCAGTCCAACAGCTTTTTCCAGACCCTTGAGTGTCCAGAACTTTGCAGAGCTACTGATCCACAGTCACTGTTCTTGTAAAAGAGTTTTATTAGCAGCATGTGATCCTGTATTGAGACAGTCAGTTTGAGCATCACCAATACAAACTGAGGAACATCCATATACCGCGCATCTTTTATTCTGCTGCTTGCAGTGGCTATCCAGTAGAAAAATTGAACATTACTAGTGTTCCTTTTTTTATCCCATAACTTTTTCCATTACAATTTGACATCATTCTGAGCAGTGGATCATTTTTTTTACAGCATTTTGAAACTGGAACTTTAATTATAATCACTCTGCACATCAAAAGCAAAATTCACTGGTGAAAATTATAAAATATAAATTGTTAATATTGATGACAGATGACAGGCACATATAAAAATGCAAGAAACTGTCCTAACTTTTGGGACTTAATAGTTTTTTTTTTTTTTTTTTTTTTTTTTTTTTTAGTTAGTAAAGAGGAATAGGTTGCAGGAGAGGCTGCTCACTTAGACTCCAGGATTTATTGTGAAGATAAAGGAGATAAAGATGAAAGGGAAGTTGTCAGAATGAGTAGGAGTCAAATATTGTGCATTGCTAAGCACTGTGTGATCTTCAGTCCAGAGTATCTGTGCAGATGTTCATCACATAAAAAGAAGGGCAATATGATTAATCATGAATTTGTCTGACTCACAAAAACTGTCTCAAAATTACTCAAAAACCTGACCTTCTAGATGCAAGAAGAACAATGCCCATAATGCTGTGAGAATCTATTTCAGAATTTCAAAAAGCAGTTTTCTGTGACAAATCAGGAAACATCCTTCAGCTTCCAGCAGGTGCAGAGAAGTATAAACAATCATTAATTGCATAGTCCACCCATCTTGAAGTGAGGAAAAACTGTAATATGTGCCACAATAAGGAGTATTCCTTGCCATTCGGTGTACAGTAATTTATACCATATAGACACAGATGTAGAATCCATTAAGACTCTAAATGTTACATGGTATATAAAAGAGATTATTTTCAGTGGTCAAATTGTTAAAAAGTTATGCTGAGCTTATCTATTTCCCATCACCTATCAAAAGCTTGTTTCCCTTTTAACAAGCATGACTGATACCATTTAGAATATGTGTTGATGCTTAACATTGTGACTGCATGCATAAAATGAATAATATGCATTAAATGCTGAGAGTTGTGCTAGCACTTTTTCCTTGTATATTGTGATACAGCCCAGATGGCAACGCAAGTGTAACACCATCTCAGAACCCAGCACGCCCAGTCCACAAGTGGCCACTACGTCCAGGGGTCCTAGTGCATGTGAACGGATCGCATAGTTTGAATTTTGGAAGATTGCATCAAACTACACATGACAGTGCTGCTAGCTCTAACACTCCAAATTACAGTCTACCTTACTCAAGTAATACTATGCCGAAAAACTTAGCAGCAAGGAAGGAGCGTACAAAGAAGTGTACGCGCAAACTGAAACAGAGACGTGCAGTTAGTTTAAGTAGCCTACGCCATGATGACACTAACCAACACAGTAGAGCAAACAAAATAAGACAAATGTTTGTGAATGATGGTACAAAATACCATTGTGATACATTACCTGGCATCTTTCATGGAAAATCAGGAGGTAAGTGCTTCTGTCCATCATCACTTCTTTGTTATTTTCAAGCAGAAAAAAAGTGCTTGTCTTATGATTTTTGTTTATTATTATAATAATTTCTAACTTCATTGCACTTTTTGTTGACTAATGAGTAGTTGTACTTACTACTTTTCAGTTACTCTTAGTAACAGCTTGTTTGTAATTTATGATTTTTAAGCTCTTACTATTTTATGCTTGTGTTTTGCATGGTTTGTATTTTATTTTATGCTTATAGTGGTGACTTTCAAGAAGTTAGAAGGCCCAATCAACTACAGCGTATCACGGAAACGAAAAAAACCTGGATCAGGTCAGTAGTTTTAGCAGCTGTAAAACTAGTAGGAAACTGACTGTGCATGACTGAAGACCATAGTCTATGCTACAGAGTATGAAGCATTGAAACTGAATAACTGTTATATCACTGTGTGACAATAAATGATAAACCATTACCAATTCCTATGAAAATTCCTCAGCACTGTGAATGACAGGAATAAATAAAACCTGAAAACAAAACCAAGTAACAACTGTTAAATGACAGTTTTTCTGTTAATCATCATCTCCTGACTCTGTCCCTCACACTTCTTTCTGTCTTCCTCATTACTTTCTTTCCTTCTTTCTGACTATTCTACTGGCCTAAGGGAGCAATGTTGCTAACTCAGGCACCAGCTTGTACTCCCCTGTTCATGAGACCACTGAGCACACTTTATTAGCCTGCTCTTCTTCAAGAAACTACTTTAGTCCAGAAACAGTCATACAGCAAAAAGTCCAAGATGAAATTGAAAACAGAATTACAAGGTAGCAAAAGACCAGCATTATGTGTAGTTTTAACTGTCAGAAACCACGTTGTGGAATCCTAATAGTCAGCTAAAGTACAATTTTAAAGTTAAAAATCAAAACAGTTTTGGTCACATAATAATATTTATTCCAATGGTGGCCAGTTTCGGTCTGTTTGCCGATCATCTTCAGGCTATTAACTAATGGTGGCAGGTAGAGGTGATGAACAGAGCAGGTATCATTTGCTGAAAGAGGAACAATAATTATTCTGTGGAGTATGAAGAACTGAAACTGAATAACTGTTGTATCACCACATGACAGTAAGTTATAAATAGTTATGAACATCTCTTACTAAAATTCTTGAGCGCTGTGAGTGACTGGAAGAAATAAAAACTGAAAACAAAACAAAGCCAAACATGTTAAATTATATGTCTTTCAACAGGCTGTGCCTGAACTGTTCCCCAGCTCTACCTGCCACCATCATAGAATTGCCTGAAGAGAGTCTGCAGATAGACTGATTACCATTTTAATAAACATTTTATGTGATCAAAACTGTTTTAATTTTTGACTTTAAAATTTCACATTGAGATGAGTTATTCCAATCATGTTTACAAAAAGTATAATTATCTAAAAATTTCTTCTTGAAGTATCTACAGCAAAAAAGTTTGGAAACTGCTGACACAACACTATTCAGTCCTTGAAACAAATAATGGACGTTCCAGGTTGCAATATCAACAATGAAGAAAAGGATAGATTGCTACTCACTGTAACAGTGACTCGTTGAGTTGCAGGCAGGCACAAAACACAACACATTCACACAAGCAAGTACACCTCACATACATGACTGCTGCCACCACCAGCTCCAACTGAAATTCCGGTCAGAACTGCTGGTGGTAGCAGTCATGTGTACGTGAGGTTTTAATTGCTTGTGTGAATGTATGTGTGTGTTTCCTTTGTGGAAGAAAGCTTTCACCGAAAGCAATAATGTGTAACAGCCTTTTTATTGTGTCCTGTTGCAACTCAATGAATCATCTTTACAGTGACTAACAATCTATCCAATCGTTAAAACAGTTTCTTCAGTAAAAAGAAAGAAATATATTGTTTCCACTTACTCATACCACATATAAATAGTTTGCTAGTTGTGCTATACAGCTTTTAGATAGATATCATCATTAATGTAGTTCCACTAACAACCGATTATGGATAACCATGTTATCATCCCTAGCTTTCATTACAATCAAGCTCGTGCACACTACAACATGGCCCTTTGGTCATATGTGTGGGATGAAATATAGAGAAGAAATAAAAATTTCACAGAAGCTCTCTTTTCCACTATACATACAATTTCTTGTGTTAAAGTAATGGGAAGTCAAGGTAACAACTCATGTATTGTTGGATTGAGTAGTCAACGGGCACATAAACAATGCAGAAAATGTTGCCAAAGTTGTGGAGATAGTTAATGTAACAAACAATACAGATGCATGGCTATAGTGTTCTGGCTGACTTAAGTTTTGCCAGCTGACTGAGGTGAGCGATTGTGTCAGGTGGAGGGGGTGAGATGACGTGATGAAGGAATGGGGGAAGAGTAACTGCAGTTAGGACATAGATGTAGCAAGGTAATGAACTAGCATTGTGGCACTGGTGTGCTCATCCTGGTATGGGCAGGGTGCATATAGTACATGATGAACTGAAGGAACAAGTGGGGATAGTATGGGAGAAAATTAGGAACATCCTTAACATAATCCATTTCACCTGTCCCAAAGTGGTATTTCACAATTCATCCAATCTGTTTAATGTCTTGGCCCATCATTTTGCCACACATACTCCCAACCTCTTTCCACAAGATTCTGATGCAAGATCTGTCCTTTGCATCCTTGCAGCACATCATATTCCAGTCCAGTCACAGACATATCCTCCCATGTCATAGGCATTGCCACCTTTGGAAATAGTTATGTGATTATTGCATGATCTTGTGTATATGGGAATAATCATGGTCCATTTGTCCACCCAAATGAATTGCTTCTGCCAAATTGTTTCCAAAAGTTCCAAGTGGCAGAATATGCTTCACCTTAATGGCCACTTTAGAACCCCTTACCCAAGGAGGACTGCAGTACCAGAACTGTAGTCAGTTGGCACATTGTAACCATGTATGTGTGCTTTATATTAGAAATGGAAAATGCAGTATGGAGTAACAACAATACGGAGGAGGCATTGCATCAGAGACAACAGACACAATGAAAGGAAAAAGAATTCTAGATATATTCAACTATCAAAGAAACTCCTTCACCAGACATAGGAAACTCACACACTTTCATACAAAAAAAAAGCAATTTTTGCTGAATTGGGTAGTGGGGGCACAGAAGAGACATGGCGTGGGTAAGGGCAAGAATAACAGGGTAAAGATGAGGGAAGATGCTTGTGCTGCCTTTGGGAGTACGAGGGAAGGGGACAGTGCTTGACTTCAGTGACTGCTTCAGAGCCTGTACCATCTGGATTCTTGCCACCAACATGAGTTTACATCTTCTACCACCATGCCCTGCTATCCCTCCCCCTCCCCCTCCCTCCCTGCCTCATGCCTCTTCTGTACCCCACTACTCATGTCCTCTCTGTCCCCACTACCCACCCCAGCAAAGATTGCTGCTTACCTCAGATGCAGCCACAGTCAGGCCCTAACACCCAGAGAGGTCAAAGGCATATGCATGTAAATTATGCTTGTGTGAATGTATGTGGTTTTTCTGTCTCTGATGAAGGACTTAGCCCACTATCTGAATGTGTGTCTACTTTTTTTCATTGTGCCTGTCTGCACTCAACACCTCCTCTATGTGGTGAGTAGCAATCTATCCTTTCCATGTACTGTGTTTCTTCACAAATTAAGCAATGTTGTTGCTCATGTTTAAGTGCCTTGCTCAATGACTCAACTATATGGTGAGTGGTTATGATTACTGCTTCCATTATTGGTGTTCTACCCAGAATGTTTCAGTAACATATCATTATGATAAAACTGTTCATTTTCTAAAGTTTGCCCTACTTGTCTGAAATGTTGATTGTAGTTTTCTTAAGATTAAAGCATCTGCAGCTTAAGCCCACCTAGTTAGCCGTGCAGTCTTAATGCACTGCTTTGCAGGCGGGTAGGCACGAATCTGCCAGCAGGTTAGTGTCTAGGTCCGGTGTGCCGGCCAGTCTGTGGATGGTTTTTAAGGCGTTTTTCCATCTACCTCGGCGAATGTGGGCTGGTTCCCCTTATTTCACCTCAGTTACACTATGTCGGCTATTGCTGTGCAAACACTTTTTCCACATACACTTACACCATAATTACTCTACCGCGCAAGCATTGGGTTACACTTGTCTGGTGTGAGATGTTCCTTTGGGGGGGGGGGGGGAGACTGCAAAATAACCCTGGGTTTGGTGTGGGGTGGCAGTGGGATGAGTGGACTGCTGTAGCCTGTTGTTGGGTTGTGTACCACTGCGAGCTACAGCAGGATGAAGCCTGTCTGTCATTTCTAGGTCCCCAGTTCCATAAATACAATCTGTAGCTCAAACTAGCTGGGTACTGTCTCAATATTAGGACAAGGATAGACTGCTACCCACCTTAAGAATGACCTGAAAGCACAACAAAAAGACTGTTACACACTATAGCTTTCATGTGTTTTCTTTGCTAAAGAAGGCGTTGCCCAAATGCTATAACGTTTTAACAGTTTTTTCGTTGTGCCTGTCTGCAACTCAACAGGTCATCTTTATGGTGAATAGCAATCTATCCTTTTCCTAATAGTTTTGATATTCCAACCTGGAGTTTCCATAGGTACTGTCTCATTCATTTCTGAATGTAAATTTCCATAAGAATGTGGTATTTCCTTCTTCTTTGTTATAGTTTTTCCCCTGTGTTATTCTATGGCAAAATGTCATTGAGAGTTGTATTACCCTACTGAAATCACGTATTCATTACCAATATTCTTCCAAAATCCTGCAATACAAAATACTTAAATTGTTAGTTATAAGACCACAGCATTCTTCCTGAGTTATCTTATCATCTCCATCTCACCATAGCATTAATACATTGGAAGTTAAACACATGGCTGAAAATTGTATGTTGCAGCTGGCATGTAGTTGCTGTAGAGGTGTGTTAAGTATGGTTAATCATATAAATTTTTGACTTGTTCTTGTTTATTGTCACAGTTTTTCAAAATCTGTTACATTTTGTCCAAGTTTCATGTTTTATGCCTTTTGTCCTTAATTCTATTGATTGTATATTGAGTTCCAGGAAATGAGAATGGCTCAATCTCATTTTGCACACACAGAGCAGTTACTCAGAAAAGAATTATAAAATTATAAAAAAGACACATAATCAGCAGAATTTACTTGTCAATTGCACCACAATAACTGGAAGAATTATAAAAATTGATAGTTCAGGTACATTCAGTTTCCAAGAAAGAATTATTGGATTTGAAAACATATCAATATTGGTTTTCTTGGATATTTCCTACTTCCACTTTATATATTGACCCATAGAAGAGACAATTTGTTAAAATTTTGTATCCTATGTATGTAACAGGGGCACTAAATAAGTAACGCAACACTTTTTTCTCTGAAAGCAGGTTGGTTTTATTCATACTTCTGATACACCATGATACTCCCCACTCATTTGGCTATGAAACCCTATTTTTCAACTTAATCTCTATTCAATGTGACAACCTTATGTCACCTTACTGAGAGGGCCTTATTTGCCTACATGGTATCGCTCTACTGGTAGATGTCACAGACAATGTCTTGCTGCATCAATAAACTCCTCATCACCCACATACTGCTTCCCATGGAGTGTATCCTTCATTGGGCTAGACAGATAGAAGCCACTAGGTGAGAGGTCTGTGCTGTAGGGTGGATGAGAAAGAACAGTCCATCCAAGTTTTGTGAGCTCCTCCTGGGTGCGGAGACTTGTGTGAAGCCTTGCGTTGTCATGGAGAAGGATAAGTTCATTTGCATTTTTGTGACGATGAACTTGCTGAAATTATTTCTTCAATATTATGAGGGTAGCAATATGCTTCAGAGTTGATTGTTGTACATGATGGAGGACATCAAACAGAATAACACCTTCAGATTCCCAGGAGACTGTCACCATGACTATACCAGCTGAGGGTGCAGCTTTGAAGTTTGTCTTTGGAGGGGAGGTGGTGTGGTGGCAATCCATGGATTGCTGTTTTGTTTCTGGTTCGAAGTGATGAACTCGCATTTCAACACCTGTGGCTAGTTCATCAAAAATTGTTATGATCAGCCTCATAACACACAAGTAATTCCACACAGTTGGTTCTTTAGTTGCTCTTTATAATCGTCTGTTATGCAGTGAGGAACCCAGTGAGCACACATTTTTGAGTACACCAGCTGGTGGATGAGTGTGTCAGCACTGCCAACAGAGATGTCTAATTGAACAGTGAGTTTTTGATTGTGATCCGTCAATCACCTCGAATGAGAGTGCCCACATGTTCCAACATTGCAGGAATCTCGGTTATGTGCAGCCAGGAGATCAAACAGGTTTAGGAACCTTGTTGTGATGATGACAGATGCCTCGCCCAATGATTCACCATGCATTTGCTCACTACCAGGTCTCTGTAGACGTTCTGCATGTGTCTATGAATATCTGTGATGTTCTGTTTTTCCAGGAAAAAAATCTCAATGACAACTCTCTGCTTTCAATGCACCTCCATTACAGATTCCAGGCTACTTATAACACTGACATCTATCGGAACTTCATGAAACTATAGGGGCTGCAGCAGGTACAGTCCATGATGTCCCACAACAAATTCTGCATTTTTTCAGTCGAAATTGGCCAAGAAAATAAATATGTTGCATTACTTATTGAATGCCCCTCATAACTAGGCCTCCATTTGGAACTGAACGATCAAAATCTGGAAGGGATTTGCAAACAAACAACTATTTTGAAAATTTGCAACAGTTACAGCAAAAAATTGGTGCAGCATAAAGTATTGGAAAAGAATTATTATGACAATACTGAGTCAAATACAGGTGCACTCTTGTATTTTACCTAAATGTCCTTTGCGAAAGACTTACGTGAAATTCTACTACTGGAATATGAAGGTATAGGCTATTATTTGGTATCTTGCATAACACGTAATGTGAATGCTTGGTCCACAATGAGTTGTTGGCACTTGTGGAAGTTACCACCCTTGGAGCTCCAAATTATATGGACAGTACTCTACACATTTAAATTACTCTCACCTTGGTGCACCCTATCTTTTTGCTGTCTGCTACCTCCTTTCCTTATTGAGTATTCTTTCTTTTGCACTCATTTTTCTTTGTCCTTTATATCTCTTTTACTTTCAGTTCATTAACACCAGCTGTTTTATCCTTTCTCTTGAAAGGGCTTTAAGTCAGTCTTCAGTAATTTCACTTTCTTTAGCAAATTTATTTTTTGAATTATCATAGTCAGAAATCCAATTCTCATGATAATTCTGTCATACCCCCTTACCATACAATTATACCATTGCATTTCTGTAGATCTTTTTTCTTTTCTTTTAGGCACAAATGCCTACGTTTCATAGGTATTTAGCTACAGTCACTACTTAAGATTCTTCTTATAAATTCCTAGGAGATGTAAGGACTGAATAATGACAGGGAAGTTTCAAAAGAATGAACCATTCATCAAGAACAAATTTGAAGCTCAGATAGTGCATAAATAAGTTTGATTTACAACAGTCTGCCAATTCTTCATGTTGCGTGTCTTTTTTGTAGAATGTTTTGTCATGTTAGGTTAGTGACTAACCTATTTTACACACTGCCTTTTGTACTTGTCCCTTAATATAATTGCTTAGCTTTTGCATATACAGAATATCTTGGAATAAATATCTAGAAGAATGACTTGCAATTTGTTCCCTTAAGGCACTACACATGGTATGTGTGAATTGTAATTTCTGAGATTGGATCAGTTTGCCATCTGCCCCAATTTTAAAGGCATTTCCCACCAGCTGAAATGCAGTGCGGTGCTATCGTGTTCATTGTGTAGGTGTTCAAATTAAGACTGATATTATCAAAGTAATTTACTCATAGATATAATTAAGCTATTAATGTTCTATGAAAATCAAGCAGTGAATAAATTTGTAACCTTCAGTAGATTATTTGAAAAAGGTGAGGACATTCATCTTTTTTGTGATTTGTTATATATTTCAAATGTGTCGTATGTACTGACTTAGAAAATATATTCAAATCCAATAATTTTTGTGTGCCTCTGATTAGTGTCATTCTTCATGTACTAAGACTCCATCTGTAGGTTGTAGGAAGATTAGGTTTTCTTCCTTTTTTTTAAATTTGTGATATTACTAGATTCTAAATTTCAGACTCAGCCATAATTTTCTTCTCTTTGTGTTACCTAAGTAAACACAAATCAGTCATTACATTCCTGAAATTCTTGTAATTTGTTTGGAGATGGACTATTCCTCCCTCATTGTGTTTATCTGTACCTGAAGAACTGTAGGGAACGTAATGGCTTCTTTCCTTTTGAGTGTCATGGTCATGATTCTCCCATCTGTCTATTCGTGCTTTCATTACCTATTAATGTTCTTGAAGCTGGTACTATTACTGTTATTTGTACACTGCAGCAAATCTGGAAATATATATCAACATCTTTCCCAGTCTTTAACTTTCTGGAAAGTGAAATTATCAGTCATATTCACTTATCTTTTACAAGGCATGTTTATTTCATTACAGTTGTCGATTATTCTAGACTAAAATATAAGTGTCTGCTGCATATATTAAATTATTCAGCATTTTTACGGTATATACAGATGCATAACATATTTTTTTAGGCCCAAATCCATCAGCTACCAAAGATAAATCAAAGCCTGACTTGACCTCATCTTTAGGTGATGGCCTTCTTCAGCCAGATGGGGACAAGGCATTTTATGAAAATCTGCCATTTCATGGTATGCAGTCAGCACCAAACAAGGTAAATAAACAAATATTTTCAATTTTGTAACATTACTCAGTAAATAAACTAAAACTTTTCATTTTTGCAACATGATGAAAATTACCTCATCTTACCACAGAATTCGTCAAACATGAACTTTGTTTTTAATGCTGTGTTGCTGCTTTTTTTCCTATGTAGCTATTGGTATATCTCACTATATATATCATAACCCGATTTACTAAAAGTAAATACTACATAAATACTGAATACTTTGGCTAGTATGCTACATCATTATGCATAGTATTGCTCCTACTGCTATTCTTTCATGCTGGTTGAACTTTTTATTTCAATGACTACAAAGCTAGTAAATATTTATCTGGTGTGCAATTGATATTTTAAGATGCAAAACTTTGTTCATGACAATGGGCCGCTTCATTCAAAAATTGCTGCAGGAAAGCATTTAACATTATATAAACATTTGGCCCAAAAAGCTTCTCCATGCGATTAACACAGTTTGAAAATGCTTAGCAAAGCCATATATTTGATGTTACTGGCGAAACACCTGCTTAGAAATATTTAAGAGTTAGAAATTACAATAATGACTGCAAAACATTAGTTGTTCGTTAAATTTAAGAAAAAACCGAAAGTTACTAGCATCTGCCAGCTCTACCATAGCTTCAGCGGACAATTCATGCACTAAAAGTTTAAAATCTCACAAAATGTTAACTGTTGAAAATATTACAAACTACAAGTGAAAGCTGTCAGTAAGTTCGATTTATATTGGTCCTGCAGAATGGACATTGTCAAAATTTTCAGGACCTGCAAATAAAAATAAAGAAATATACATCACTAAGGTTTGGATCATCAATGTCAACACAAGCTAACTGAGTTCTGCATAGCAACAGGGAAAACAATGAAACACCTGCATATAAAGAATTCATTGTCAACCACATTTGTGCATCATAACTATCCTTTATGAGTAGATTTTTTTGTAGGCACACATTCTGAGACTAAATTTGTGGTGTGGTTCAAAGTAGTATCACTTTCAATATCTCACACATTCCCATCAGGTTAGTGACTCACCATAGATTTGCAACTAGTCATTGCCTGCATGGTCTTTGCTGCTGCCAATGTCCTATGCACCCTGGTCAGAAATGTAGACTATCACTAGTGAAGAAGCTATGCAAACTGTTTAACATCTTGTCATATGTTGAAAACTATTATTTATAGTAATTCCTAATTAGGATTGGGAAATATATTCTACCAAACTGTTTTGTGATTTTAGTGTCACAGTCTCTAAGACACCAAACTTTTAAGTGTGGATAAGTAATTTCACTTCCATTTCGGGGGAAATGCTGTTGCCCATGCTACAACTTGGCCCCTAATGTAATAAGGCAACAATGATTTTACTTCAAGGCTGTTTTGTTACAGCTGCCCACATGATAACAAGTCAGTTTCATACCGTCTTTTGCTGTTGCTGTAACATTGTTCCCACAGAATTTTCAGGTCAACAGAAAGAGTAGAAGCTATTTTGTCGGTAACACTTTGCACCACTACACCATTTAAATAATGGGAAGTCAGTGGGGTAGGTCAGGGTTGCACTACATAGAGAACACAGATACTTGGCTATAGCAGGGTACATATGGAGTGCATATAAGGTTTTTATAGGCTAAGCTGTTGTTCGATGTCCTGTGATGAACATTCACCAGTCAATACACACAGAGTGGATATTTTAAATGTTAAGATTTTAACAGTAAATTTCCAAAGCATTTGAGACAAAGTTGCTGAATTTATTGCTGTCCTGTAAAGCTGCCCAGTTCAAATTACACTTATAACTGGCAGTTGGATGAAACCTGAAGTAGAAAGCTTCAAAATATTTAAAGAGACATGAATCATTTATTGACAAGAGAAGTAAGACATCAAGAGGGGGGGGGGGGGGGGGGGGGGGTGAGTGTTCATTGCAGTCTATAAACATATTGCATCAACTGAAGTTGAAATTGAGTTTGGCTGCAGGGCATGAAAAACTACTCTAAGTAAATTCAAATCAATCAATGTATGTTTCTACCATCAACCCAATTCCACTGTAATTGTTGGAGAATCATCCAGAGAAAGCCTTTGTTCAGTAGTGTGGATGTATCCTGATCATGAGGTATTAGCTACTGAGTATAGACTGGAAAGTCTGTGTACCTGTTGCAGGTGGTACAGGTCATCCAAAGAAGTCCTGCACATTCTCTCTGAAAACCATCTTGGCCATCTAGTGCAACAACTCACATGTAATGGAAATATTTTAGGCCTTGTAGCTATAAATATGCCAACTTGATTGACACTGTCAGCAATGAGACGGGACCAGTGGTCACAATGTCATCATAGCCATGATAGTTACTAAAGTTAATAAATCCAACAAGAAGGCTAAAGAGAGTTTTATGCTGGAAAGAGCAGATAAGTAATTGTGAGCCTCCTTCTTGGACAATGAATGGATGTCATTTAGTTCCAGTATGATGGACATAGGGGAATTATGGGCAAAGTATAAACTGATTGTAAATCATGTTCTGGGAGGTGTGTGCCAAGTAAGTGGTTTAAGGATGGAAAACACCTACCACAGTTTGATAACAAAATTCAGGAAATGGGAAAACAGAGATTGTTGCACTCTCAATTTAAAAAAATGCTGAAATGGCAACTGGAAAAATTCAGTAGAAATTGATGTGCCTATAAAAAGATCAGTGCATGAAGCATTCAACAACTACTATAGTCATATGCTAACAAAAGATCATGGTGAGAATCCTAGAAAATTCTGGTCCTATGGAAACTCACTAATTGGGTAAAAGGCTTCGATTCAGCCACTTGTAGACCAGTGTGGTGTGCCAACAGAAGACAGCAAAAGTAAATCTGAAGTTTTAAATCTCATGTTTAAAAAATGATTCACCCCGGAGGACCATAAAGACATACCATCATTTGACAACTGCACAAGCTCCCGTATGCAAGTTATATGAATAGGCATCCCTGATGTTGAAAAACGAATGAAACAAATAAGTTGCTAGGTCCAGATGGAGTCTCAATTCAGGATTACAGAGAATACTTCTTGGCATTGGCCTCATAACCATGGATGAAGGGCAACAGGTAGGTGCCACATTCTAGATTTTTGGAAAGTGTTTGCCACAGTACCATATTGCAGACTATTAACAAAGGTCTGAACAAATGGGGTAGATTCCCAAATATGTGAGTGGATTGATGACATTTTAAGTACTACATTGTCTTGGATGGTGAGTGTTCATTGGAGACATAGGTATCATTAGGAGAGCCCCATTTAAGTGTAATAGGACCACTCTTTTTCTTTTGTGGATAGGGTGAGCAGCAATCTGTGATAGTTTACTGATGATGTTGAAGCATATGTGAAAGTGTTGTCTTTGAGTGATTGTAAGAGTATACACAATTATTTGGATAGAATTTCTATTTGGTGTGATGAGTGGAAACTTACTCTAAATATGGAAAAATGATAGCTAATGGTGAATAGTAGGAAAAACAATCCCATTGTGTTCAAATATATTGGTATGCTGCTTCACACTGTGATGTCTATTAAATATCCAAGTGTAGGATTGCTAAGAGAATGAAATAGAATGAGCAGATTGGTTGTAGGGAAGGGGAGTGGTCAACTTTGGTTTATTGGCAGAAATATGGCAAGTATAGTTCATATGTAAGGGAGATTGCATACATACTGCTTGAGTGTTTTGGATCCCTACCAGGTTGAGTTAAGGGAAGACATCAAATCAGTTCAGAGACATACTGCTAGGTTTGTTACCAGTCAGTGCAGCCTCCACACAAGTATTACGGAAATGCTCCGTGAACTCAAACAGGAATTCCTGAAGGAAAGAAGACTTTTTTCATGAAACATTATTGAGAAAGTCCAGAGAACCAGCATTTTTAACATATTGCAGAACAATGCTACTGCCACCAATATGTAATTCACATAAGGATCGTGATGACGAGGTTAGATAAGTTGAGGCGCATACAGAAGCATATGGACCATTGTTGTTTGCTTCCTAATTTGGGCAGGAAAGGGAATGACACAGTGGTACAGAGATTCCTTCACCATACATTACATGATGGCTTGTGAACTATGTATTTCATCCATGGCACCCTTACCCTATCGAATTCCATCCCATTTGGGTAATTTTTTTCCTTAGAGTATAAAACTCTCCATTCACATATAAATTAGCTTTATCTGTATATAGTGTGTCTGCATCCATCTACACACACATTTCACAAAGCATTGTGATGTACATGGCAGAGAAAATGTAGTTTTTGTACAGTTTGTGTTTCACCCATTATGCAATCTTAATATAATGATCTGGATCATCCTTGGTGAGTTGCTGTAACATTTGTATTTTCTAAGTCTACCATTTATGTGTAGTCAAAATCTTCATTATTTGTGTTCTGCTGGCTCCCATTTACTGCAAGATACAGCAAGTACTGCAGTCTAGTTTACTGCACAATGCCAGAACAGCAGTTGTTGCTTCATCTGTAGCCATTTTCGACCATCCAGCATTTGGTGTATCTGCAGCAGATCCAGTTTCACAGAAATTCACAAGATGTTTCACCACTGCATTTTGGATAACAAGTGATACTTCTGGGTCATACTGGTTGGAGCCTCTGCAGTAATATAGCTGCTCCTGTCTTCTAATGTCAGGATGATCTCAATGCATTTTGTCACTGTTAACCTCTATCAGGGAATGAATAAAGCTGGGCTCAAATGAAAGACCCTATTGTTTTTCTTGTGTAATGCTCTATCTGTTTAATATGTTACATGACCTCTATTCCATATGAAAATTACGAGTTGCTTTCAAGATGATGGCATTCAAAATGGCAGCTGTGTTGGTAACATAGCCCTGCATGTCTTAGTCCTCTCCCATCTCATACGACTTGACTTTGAATTTCTATTTATCCACTTGTTTTTGTTTTAGGAGGGTGATTCCACATGTGTGGACAACCCTGTGTATGTTAGTATGTTATGTTGGCAGAGTTGGGAAACTGCAAAATCTGGTCCTAGCTGATAGCATCTTCCTGTTGAAAAGCTTTTTAGAGCCTGCAGAGCTTAACACACCCACATTAAAGATGGATCACTATGTTCTGTAGTTTCTTTCCATATTTCATATTGAAGAGTCATAGAAGTTAACAATGCACACCAGCACACCTCTCCTTGCTGGCTAAATTATCATGAAGATAGTTGGGATTTGACATATCCACCACAGGGTGCATTAGTGAGTTTGTTCACAGAAGTAGGCACGTAGTCTAATGTGATCTTAGATTGCATGAGAGAACTACTGAAAACTGTTATGAAGTGTCATGGTTAACCCAGACACTGTTCACAGTGGATGTTAAACACAAGCCTCATGGTACTACTGGTGAAAACACAACAGCAAAGTCCTCACACTTGGAGATATTAAGTTTTCTAGTACAAACTGTGTTATACCACATCTGTAAATCTACATTCTCTTGCTATAAGTCTTTTAATCTGACTTTGGTTGATTTAAATAATCGTTTGAGATATACTTGTCTTTTCAGTAACCACCTCACAATAAGCAACTCATGATTTATTATTATAGTTTTTTTTTTTTTTTCATTTCTTGAATGAGCAGTGAAAGGGAATGTTTCACAAAACAGTGTGAAAATATTTTAGTAGACAACTGAGATTGAAATATTACAGAGACAACTGAGATTGAAATATTGCAGAGACAGGGCAATAAAATGTGCAACAGAAGATGTAAGATTAGAAACTGAGAGTTTGTGAGATAATTATGAATTAAAAAGTGGTTTAATATGTGTGTACATAAAAGAATGAATTAGTTAACAGTTGTCATTGGACCTAATGGAAGTGTCAAATTATATCTATTCTAAATTTACTGTTCTTATATAAGTTTCATAGGATAAAACCATTTTATTTTTCTATGTTTCTAAGATAGTTAAGAAACATTGAGAAAATATATCCATTTTTTTACAAGTTCACCATGCCTAATTCACTATTCTTTGTCACACAGTAATTGAAACTGCTGGATGGAACATGAGTAATGGAATGAGGAAAAGACAACCACTCACCACACAGAGGAGGCAGTGCACAAAAGATAGGCACATAAAATTGAACAAAAGTATGCACAGAGAGAAAATAGAGAAATATATTTTCTCAAGACTGCAGCCATGTGCTATGTCAGTCTGCAGCACCAGGAGAACGTTACCATCTGTTTGGGTGTATACATGCACTCACATGTTTGTGTACACACATGCTCTAAGCAAGACAAAAGCTTGAAAGCTGAGCTATATTTTTTAGCTTCTTGTTTATGGAGTTCTCTACTGTTCAGTGCCTCTACTTTGTAGTGAG
Source organism: Schistocerca americana (assembly GCF_021461395.2). Lineage (NCBI taxonomy): Eukaryota > Metazoa > Arthropoda > Insecta > Orthoptera > Acrididae > Schistocerca > Schistocerca americana. The sequence goes on along the minus strand of NC_060123.1, from coordinate 628,282,958 downwards.
TGGTTCCTTTACTCATATCATTGCTATTACATTTGCATACATAATTACAACCCACAGTTCATTGGAAAGTGGGGTTATCTTGTAATTCTTCATATCGTTACCATGCACATTACTGATATTAATTAAATTAGAGGGTAATATTTATTTAAAGCTTTCCCTCTTTTAGGATGGTTGTTACACATCTCTACTTGTTTCTGAGACAGCTGTTTAAGTGAATCCATTTTTTATCTGTAAATGCAGTAAGTTAATCATTACTGATATAGTTTTCATTGACCAGCATGTGTAGAATGTAAAATCTTTAAAAAGCATGAAACTTCATGAGGAGATTGTATAAATGTGTCTCTCATGATTGTGTTTGCGTGGACAATTCATACCACTCATACTTTGAATCAGTGTTCCTTTGCTGTGGTCTTGTCAGTTTTGGGTTTGAAAAATAGCAGTTACAGAAAACCTTCAGTTGATGACAGTTAAATGCAGTTACATCTCTTCCACCATTTAAGAATTTATCAATAGATATTAACCTTTCAAGTCAATAGTTTCTTTCTCATGCTTAGCATTGTGGTGGTAGCTTACATTGCCAAGTGGTACAGGAATGCAGTGTTTTATTAAGACTGCTCTAGCTTAGGAATTTTTTGTTGAAAATTAGCATAATTTTCAGGAACTGTTAATAATAGGCTTACATTTAAAACATACATCATTACTTAAAATTAACTTTCAGGTAGTATACTTTGAAGCCATCTTCGAAATAAACTGATACATGACAACCTCTTCCTGTGAGTTTCCAGCCGTTTTGTTGTGAGACACCGCCTGAAATTTATATGTGCATCTTCCTTGGTCTTTGCAGTGGATTGATAAACAATAAATTAACTATGCACTGAAATATTCAGTGGCACTCTAAATATTTTCACATACCAGTTTAACACCTTTTTTCTGTCTATGAGGACAGATTTCTTCCAACTTGCTCTCTTCCCAACAAACAGCTTAATGAAGCATCAGCACAGGTTACTCTACACTTAATTGTAGTGTTGCCCATCATCAACACATGGCAGACCAATACAACATTACCTCCAAGATTTCAGCTGTTGAATACGTTGTCAGGATACCACCAGTGCAAACTGATATGGCACAAGAATAGGTACTTATGTTCCTGGATGTCCATTTATGGTATTATTTTCAGAGCTCATTTCATGGTTTCAGAAGGTATAGGCCATATTTTGTTCTTTACAGCCATAGGTAGATAAAATTTTTATTACCATTGTTTTCATTCTCATTTACTTGAGTGTTTCACAATGTCCATATGCCTCACAGGAACTCATTTCAGGGAATACATGACTTACCTGCAGTATATTACTGCAGTGTTCTCAGCGTTTGTCACTCAGTGGTACACAAGTTTTGCAATTTATATCTGTTAAGAGGAGAATTCACTTGAGAAAACAGTAAAATTGCAAGGAGACAGTATGACCGTCTAGAGCTTACCTTCAGGAGACATAATTCCTGTACTGTCAGTAGACTTAAGCTATGTTGTCCTTTATCAAGTGGCATCATTTGGATGCCCCAGCCATTGTTAGTGTCTATACCTTGGAGCAATGAGTTCTCATTCAAGTAAATCTTCATGAGACTGAGTGCATCCTTTCCCAGGACTCTCGCCTAGAAAATTCTTGGCTGTACTGGGAATCAGACACATTGATTGATTCCTGTCTTTGGAAACTGCAAGTACCTTCCTCCAAGAGGAAAGAGGCATACATTTGGGAAGGAGTGGCAGGTCACTCTGATCCCAGGTTGAGAGGGACCTAACAATTGCAGGGACAATGGGAAATCAAGATGAAAAAAGGCCAGTTAAAGTGTAGGAGGTCAAATATAGTACCTTGGTAAGTTCAATGCCAATGTCAGTCCAAAGATGGTAGATGCACGGACTAGGAAATAAAGATGGAGTGAGAGAAAGAGAATGAGAAAATATTGAGTAGTGCAATTCAGATCTAAGAAGAAAGCAGAAAAAGGACTGGAGAAAAAAACCAAAAAGCGTGAAATACAAGGAATAAGATGGAAATAAAAAGTTTAATAAAAGAGCCAAAAGAATGAAAAGAGAAAAAAGAAAAAGGAGGAAGCAGGAAAGAATAAGGAAGACAGTAAAAAGTAGAATAAATAAGGGAATAATATCAAATAAAAAGTGTATTAGTGAATGAAAATATGTTATTGGATCAGGATTGGAGGAGGGGTTGTGTGTCAACTGAGCTTAAACTCATGAGGGTGGTGGAGTACAAGTTTATGTTAGAATGTAAGTTCAAATCTCTGGAGTTAAGGAAAAGTAGTGCTGGGTGGTACGATCCAAGTGCCCCATGTGCATAACAGACCATGTCCCTTTAGTCATGTTCAGCATTTGGGTACTGGATTCCTAAGGTGGACTGTTGTTCTTCTTTCATTCATGTACTCAACAATGGAAATTCCCAGAATGAGCAATACAGAAAATAAGGGAAAGGCAACTGCTTATAGCAGATGATGCATGGAGCACAGTAACACATAACAGAAAACAGCATTTGCACTGGCTTCCGAGTACTAGCTCTTTTTCCAGCTGTAGTACACCCGTCCATAGCCATGTCGAGATAAGTTATTGATACTATATTACTGAAACGGCCTCGCTGTACTGGTACTGCGAATGGCTGAAAGCAAGGGGAAACTACGGCCGTAATTTTTCCCGGGGGCATGCAGATTTACTGTATGATTATACGATGATGGCGTCCTCTTGGGTAAAATATTCCGGAGGTAAAATAGTCCCCCATTCGGATCTCCGGGCGGGGACTACTCAAGAGGACGTTGTTATCAGGAGAAAGAAAACTGGCGTTCTACGAATCGGAGCGTGGAATGTCAGATCCCTTAATCGGGCAGGTAGGTTAGAAAATTTAAAAAGTGAAATGGATAGGTTAAAGTTAGATATAGTGGGAATTAGTGAAGTTCGGTGGCAGGAGGAACAAGACTTCTGGTCAGGTGACTACAGGGTTATAAACACAAAGTCAAATAGGGGTAATGCAGGAGTAGGTTTAATAATGAATAGGAAAATAGGAATGCGGGTAAGCTGCTACAAACAGCATAGTGAACGCACTATTGTGGCCAAGATAGATACAAAGCCCACACCTACTACAGTAGTACAAGTTTATATGCCAACTAGCTCTGCAGATGATGAAGAAATTGAAGAAATGTATGATGAAATAAAAGAAATTATTCAGATAGTGAAGGGAGACGAAAATTTAATAGTCATGGGTGACTGGAATTCGAGTGTAGGAAAAGGGAGAGAAGGAAACGTAGTAGGTGAATATGGATTGGGGCTAAGAAATGAAAGAGGAAGCAGCCTGGTAGAATTTTGCACAGAGCATAACTTAATCATAGCTAACACGTGGTTTAAGAATCATGATAGAAGGTTGTATACATGGAAGAACCCTGGAGATACTAAAAGGTATCAGATAGATTATATAATGGTAAGACAGAGATTTAGGAACCAGGTTTTAAATTGTAAGACATTTCCAGGGGCAGATGTGGACTCTGACCACACTCTATTGGTTATGAACTGTAGATTAAAACTGAAGAAACTGCAAAAAGGTGGGAATTTAAGGAGATGGGACCTGGATAAATTGAAAGAACCAGAGGTTGTACAGAGTTTCAGGGAGAGCATAATGGAACAATTGACAGGAATGGGGGAAAGGAATACAGTAGAAGAAGAATGGGTAGCTTTGAGGGGTGCAGTAGTGAAGGCAGCAGAGGACCAAGTAGGTAAAAAGACGAGGGCTAGTAGAAATCCTTGGGTAACAGAAGAAATATTGAATTTAATTGATGAAAGGAGAAAATATAAAAATGCATTAAATGAAGCAGGCAAAAAGGAATACAAAAGTCTCAAAAATGAGATCGACCGGAAGTGCAAAATGGCTAAGCAGGGATGGCTAGAGGACAAATGTAAGGATGTAGAGGCTTATCTCACTAGGGGTAAGATAATACTGCCTACAAGAAAATTAAAGAGACCTTTGGAGATAAGAGAACCACTTGTATGAACATCAAGAGCTCAGATGGAAACCCAGTTCTAAGCAAAGAAGGGAAAGCAGGAAGGTGGAAGGAGTATATAGAGGGTCTATACAAGGGCGATGTACTTGAGGACAGTATTATGGAAATGGAAGAGGATGTAGGTGAAGATGAAATGGGAGATATGATACTGCGTGAAGAGTTTGACAGATCACTGAAAGACTTGAGTCGAAACAAGGCCCCAGAGTAGACAACATTCCATTGGAACTACTGACGGCCTTGGGAGAGCCAGTCCTGACAAAACTCTACTATTTGGTGAGCAAGATGTATGAAACAGGCGAAATACCCTCAGACTTCAAGAAGAATATAATAATTCCAATCCCAAAGAAAGCAGGTGTTGACAGATGTGAAAATTACCGAACAATCAGTTTAATAAGCCACAGCTGCAAAATACTAACATGAGTTCTTTACAGATGAATGGAAAAACTAGTAGAAGCCGACCTCGGGGAAGATCAGTTTGGATTCCGTAGAAATACTGGAACACGTGAGGCAATACTGACCTTACGACTTATCTTAGAAGAAAGATTAAGGGAAGACAAACCTACGTTTCTAGCATTTGTAGACTTAGAGAAAGCTTTTGACAATGTTGACTGGAATACTCTCTTTCAAATTCTAAAGGTGGCAGGGGTAAAATTCAGGGAGCGAAAGGCTATTTACAATTTGTACAGAAACCAGATGGCAGTTATAAGAGTCGAGGGACATGAAAGGGAAGCAGTGGTTGGGAAGGGAGTAAGACAGGGTTGTAGCCTATCCCCGATGTTATTCAATCTGTATATTGAGCAAGCAGTAAAGGAAGCAAAAGAAAAATTCTGAGTAGGTATTAAAATCCATGGGGAAGAAATAAAAACTTTGAGGTTCGCCGATGACATTGTAATTCTATCAGAGACAGCAAAGGACTTGGAAGAGGAGTTGAACGGAATGGATGGTGTCTTGAAGGGAGGATATAAGATGAACATCAACAAAAGCAAAACGAGGATAATGGAATGTAGTCGAATTAAGTCGGGTGATGTTGAGGGTATTAGATTAGGAAATGAGACACTTAAAGTAGTAAAGGGGTTTTGCTATTTGGGGAGCAAAATAACTGATGATGGTCAAAGTAGAAAGGATATAAAATGTAGACTGGCAATGGCAAGGAAAGCGTTTCTGAAGAAGAGAAATTGGTTAACATCGAGTATAGATTTAAGTTTCAGGAAGTCATTTCTGAAAGTATTTGTATGGAGTGTAGCCATGTATGGAAGTGAAACATGGACAGTAAATAGTTTGGACAAGAAGAGAATAGAAGCTTTCGAAATGTGGTGCTAGAGAAGTATGCTGAAGATTAGATGGGTAGATCACATAACTAATGAGGAAGTATTGAATAGGATTGGGGGGAAGAGAAGTTTGTGGCACAACTTGACCAGAAGAAGGGATCGGTTGGTAGGACATGTTCTGAGGCATCAAGGGATCATCAATTTAGTATTGGAGGGCAGCGTGGAGGGTAAAAATCGAAGGGGAGACCAAGAGATGAATACACTAAGCAGATTCAGAAGGATGTAGGTTGCAGTAGGTACTGGGAGATGAAGAAGCTTGCACAGGATAGAGTAGCATGGAGAGCTGCATCAAACCAGTCTCAGGACTGAAGACCACAACAATAACAATTACTGAAAGCAGTTACATGAACTGACGGAGGTGAAGAGAAGCTAGGAAAGGACACAAGGAGTTGGTAGTGGGAAAGAGGCAGGTGTTTGGACAGATGACATCACAGTCCCACAACCAGATGAAAAAAGTACAGGGGGAACAAAAAGAGGTGAGGGAGAAGGAGAAGGGGGAAACTGAGGGAGAGGGGAAAAGGACAGGAAGGTGAAGATATAGAGTGAGGGAGAAGGGAGAGGGGTTTTAAATGAGGGAGAGACAGGGATAGATAGATTGCCCCCAGAAGAAGGGGGAGGAGGAGAGTGGTAGGAAAGGCAGTGCATCATCTGGTTCGAGAAGGAGTGATAGAGAGAAGGGAAAAGGCAAGGTGAGGTAGTGGGGAGAGGATAGTGGAGGTTTAGGTCAGGGGGATTGCAAACACACAGGATTTGTTGCAGAGGCAATGCTTGTGTGTGTAGTTCAGAGAATCTTATGCAGAAAGGGTGACTCCAAATGGCCCTCAGGGTGAAACATCAGTTGAAGTCACTTGTGTTGTGGTGTGCCTCACATTTGGTGACAGATGGTCAAGTTGTCAGTTTGCCACAGTTTGTTGGTGGCAATTCATGGTAGTCAACAGTTGATTACTTGTCATGCCCACATAGAATGCTGTACAGTAAATGCAGTATAGCTGATATATAACATGGCTACTTTCACATGTGGTCATTCTTCCTCTTATTAGGTAGGAAATACCTGTGACTGGACTGTGGTAGGAAATGGTGGGTAGGTGTATGCAAAGACCTTGCATCTGGGCCACAAGAGGGAACAATCCATGGGGTGCAAGATACTGACTAGGATTGGACTAGAATGGACAAGGTTTTGTGGTTAAGAGAACACCACTTAGGGGGATGTTGGTAGGACTTTGGATAGGCTACTCCACATCTCAGGGTATAATGTGAGGTAGTCGAAGTCCTGGTGGTGGATGTAGTTGAGCTTTTAAAGGCCAGGGTGCTACTGGCTGATCAGAGGAGTGCTGATCAGTGGCTGGTTAACAGGTTTAGTGTTGTCGGAGGAGCAGATGGCATGGGAGACTTGTTTATGGATGAGCTAAATAGGATATTGTCTGTCAGTAAAAGCTCTGGTAAGGTTATCGGTATATTTCGACAATTCCTGCTTTCCACTACAGATGCAGCAGCCACAGATAGTGAGGTTGTAAGGAAGAGACTTTTTGACCTGGAATTGGTGACAGTGGTCAAATAGAGACACTGTTGATGATAGGTGCACTTGATGTGGACAGATGTATTTATGGAGACATGTGAGAGGTGGAAATCAACTTCTAGAATGGTAGCTTGATGATTTGAGAAGGATCAGGTGAAGTGGATTTGGGAATAGGTGATGTGGTTCTAGAGGAAAAATCAAAGATTGTGCTTGCCATGATTTAAGATCATTAAAATGTCATCAGTGAATCTGAATGAGGTAAGAGATTTTAGTTGTTGGCTGAATTGGAAGAATTCCTCCAAGGCCCATAAATAAGTTGGCATGGGATGGTGCAGCATGAGTACCCATGGCAGTGCTGCAGATTTGTTTGTAGATTTGGCCTTTGAAAGTGAAGTAATTATCGGCCAGGACGTGGTTGACCAGGAGGGTTAGGAAAGAGGAGATGGGTTTGGTATCATAACGACACTGGGAAAACTAATGTTCCATTGCTGCAACGCCCTAGGCATGGAGAATGTTACTGTATAAAGACATCACATCCAATGTGACCAGCTAGGAGTATGGTGGTAATGGGACAGGAATTGTTGAGATGCAATGAAGGAAGTGAGCAATGTCTTGAATGTAGGATGTGAGGCTACAGACATTAGTTTGCCGGTTTTAGGCAACCATTAGGAAGACCTTTGGGGCTGAGTTTGTGGAGTAGGTAAAAGGTAGGAGTAAGTGGGGTTGCTGCTGTGTGGAGGGAGATGGATTCTGGTGTCAAGTTTTGGAATGGACATAAGGCCGTGAGAAGCTGCTTGAGGCCGTGCTGGACTTCTGGTATGGACTCATGGTCGTAAGGTTTGTATGCTGCATCTGCTGTAGAAAGCAGGAGTTGTCAAAATATGCTGTTAAACTTACCATAACCTTTATTAACAGACAGTATCCTATCCAGCTCATCCATAAACGAGACTCCCATACCATCTGCTCCTCTGAAAACAGTAAATGTGTTAACCAGACACCAACCAGCAATCCTCTGATCACCCAGTATCACCCTGAAAAACTCAATTATACCCCCAACAAGGCTTCAGTTACCCAAAGTCGTGCCCACTATCAATCACCCTGGCCTAAACATCCACTAACCTGTTCCCAGTGCCTCACCTCACCATTTCCTTTCTCTCTCTGTCTATACCACTCCTTCTCTGTGCACATCATGCACTGCCTTCTCTCACCACTCTTCCCCCCCCCCCCCCCCCCTCCCTCTTATGCAGGCATTCTCCCTCTCCCCCTCCACCCCTCTCCATCTGCCTGGTAGCTTTAGTTCTGAGAGGATGAAGAGACTGTGTAGGAGATTTGTTTGAGGACAAGTTGTGTGGAGTAGTTGCTGGAGAGGGAAGCCTGGTAGAGGTCATTGGTATATTGTTGAGGAAATGAGTGTCGGAAAAGATCCATTAGCCATGGATACCTAGGCTACAGTGGGGGGGGGGATATGGTGTGTGGAAGAGGTGGCAGATGTCAAAATTGAGGTATTGTTATATTGTTACTTACTGGTTGGTATTATATGGGCAGAGGTTCGAATGTAAGCTTACTGGGGTGCTTCGGAGTTTGTTAGAAATTATAGCTGTAGTTGTGAGAGGATTAGATGAAGAGACTATGGAGGAGATTTCATTGTAGACAAAATGTGTGGAGTAGTTGCTGGAGAGGAAAGCATAGTAAATGTCATTGGTATAGTTATTGAGAAACTAAGTGTTGGAGCAGATCCATTTGCCATGGGTGCCTAGGCTACAGTGAAGGAAACATTTGATGTGTGGAAGATGTGGCAGCTGTCAAAATTGAGGTAGTCTTATTTACTGGTTGGTTTTATATGGGCAGAGGTTCAAATGTGAGCTTCAGTGTGGGATGGAGGTCAGTGTGAATGTAGCTTGTCTTAGATTTGGAAAAGGACCAGATGAATTTGAGTTGGGTTAAGAAGGTATGCTGTTACAGGAACTATAAATTTTTTTCATTCCCATGATTACAGTCTATAAAAATTATTGATAAATCCCAGATAAGATTTGGAGGGAGAGTGAGGAAACTGCTTCTGGATGTTGTCGAATGACTCTCTCTTCCATTTAGCCCATGAAAATGTTGGTGTAAGACAGAGCCATGCCATCTTGACCCCAAAAGTAACATCACTACATTCCTGGACTTAACTACCAATAAAAGCAGGCTCACCCCTCCCGCACCCTATTTCTATTACTCTATACATTACATTTCTAATTTATGTTCCTCTTAATCCATCTTTACTTCTCTGTATGCTCCTATTATTATCATCTATGTACTGTAAGTGGCACAGGACTCACCACTGCTCTGTCTTTGGTCTTCTGCTCTCTGGTTTCTCCCAGTTCCTCTTTGTCACTACAATTAATAGTGTCCAGAGGTATTTGGCTATTCTAATGGGGAGAAAAATTTTTGCCATTGTTGAACACATTACCCACTAGTATAGCTCATACATTATGTCAGGGCAGTTGGACATGAACATAAACAAATGAGGACTAAGGCAGGTAGAGGGGAAAAGACAGTGAGGGGGCAAGCCCTGCCTCTCTCCTTCACAGGGCAGCCAGCCTACACTGGTGTTTTGCACTTTGGTAAAAACAGATCTAAAGCATGGTGATATAGAACACTGAAACATGCTGTACAGTGGAAGCTTGAGCTGTCATACTAATTGACACATTGCTTCAGAGTGAATACCAGTTATCAGGAATGATATGAAACTATAGTTAAACTCAATGTTTTGTAGAAGAGCAATGTAATTAAATACATATAACATTTAAAACATGTTCATATGTCATGAAAAAGTTCACAATTTGTATGAAAGTCGATCCATGAACAGTGGCAGTCCACACAGGTCGAGGCACAGATGGGGGTTGCAGTATTGCTTGTTCCAAATGATAGTTTCAGGATTCATATAGCGGGGCTCTGCATTTGAAGAAAGTGTGTATCCTGTAATTTATGTCTCTCATAATTATTATTATGTAGAATTTATTGCTTGCCACCATTACCAATCACAACAACTTGCAACATATAGAATAAAAATTCACTAAATAAATTTCTAATGCTTGCAATGGCTACAGCGTTCACAACAGAGTGCTTAGAACACTACTGAACACTTAGTGGCTGTTGGAGACTGTGTGACATCAGGTGTGTGGAATGATTCTAAACTCAACTACTGTTGTCCATGACTCCAATTGTAGTCACTTTCATGGTCACTCTGGCTGTATTGTTATGTGAAGATTTATTTTCTGTTGTGTCCATGTGAGTGAACTCTCAAGTTCTGCTTTGTATGAGATCAGTCATCACTAGAGCCACTAGTACATATTATCATGTGGTCAGTTGCAGTTTCCATGACACCATCCCATCTGCTGTAATCAAGCTCCAACTCTTGAATTTTTCTGCTATACTTTTCCCAAACATTTGCAATAACAGAATTAAAGGCATCTTTGTGAGTTTCTTGAGATTTGCATCAGAAGTGTCACCAGAGATGTTGTGTTCCTTTATATAAAGTTTAATTTTTCTCCATGCAAGTTCAGTTGTGTTCAGGTTACAGTATTATGGTGGCAGGCAAACCACAGTGTGGCTTATTCTTGTTGCTGGTCAACTGACTATGTAAGTCTTTCTTTTAAGTCAATACTGCCATTAGACTGTTTTTTTGGCAGTACTGACTTTCAAGAAATATATTATGACTGTGGTCCCACATTATGAAAAAATTATTAAATTCAAGTCTTTGTTGTTGTTGTTGTGGTCTTCAGTCCAGAGACTGATTGGATGCAGCTCTCCATGCTACTCTATCCTGTGCAAGCTTCTTCATCTCTGAATAACTGCTGAAACCTACATCATTCAGAATTGGCTTAGTGTATTCATCTCTTGGTCTCCCTCTATGATTTTTACCCTCTGCACTTCCCTCCAGTTCTAAATTGGTGATCCCTTGATGCCTCAGAATGTGTCCTACTGGTCGAGACCTTCTTCTAGTTAAGGTGCGCCAGAGACCCTCTTCTCCCCAATTCTATTCAGTACCTCCTCATTAGTCATGTGATCCACCTTCCTGATCTTCAGCATTCTTCTGTAGCACCACATTTTGCAAGCTTCTATTCTCTTCTTGTCTAAACTATTTATCATCCATGTTTCACATCCATACATGGCTACACGCCATACAGATATTTTCAGAAAAGATTTCCTAACATTTAAATTTATACTCAATGTTAACAAATTTATCTTCTTCAGAAACGCTTTCCTTGCCATTTCCAGTCTACATTTTATATCCTCTCTACTTTGACCATCATCAGTTATTTTGCTCCCCAATTAGCAAAACTCATCTACTACTTTAAGTGTCTCATTTCTTAATCTAATTCCCTCAGCATCACTTGATTTAATTTGACTACATTCCATTATCCTTGTTTTGCTCTTGTTGATGTTTATCTTATATCCTCCTTTCAAGACACTGTCCATTCCATTCAACTGCTCTTCCAAATCCTTTGCTGTCTGACAGAATTAAAATGTCATCAGCAAACCTCAAAATTTTTATTGCTTCTCCACCAATTTTAATTCCTACTCAAAATTTTTCTTTTGTTTCCTTTACTGCTTGCTCAATATACAAGTTGAATAACAGTGGGGATAGGCTATAATCCTGTCTCACTCCCTTCTCAGCCACTGCTTCCCTTTCATGCCCCTCGACTCTTATAACTGCCATCTGTTTTTTGTACAAATTGTAAACAGCCATTCGCTCCCTGTATTTTACCCCTGCTACTTTCAGAACTTGAAAGAGAGTATTCCAGTCAACATTGTCAAAAGCTTTCTCTAAGTCTACAAATGCTAGAAATGTAGGTTTGCCTTTCCTTAATCTATCTTCTAAGATAAGTCATAGGGTCAGTATTGCCTCATGTGTTCCAACATTTCTGTGGAATCCAAACTTATCAGAATTATTATATTTTTCTTGAAGTCTGAGGGTGTTTCACCTGTCTCATACATTCTGCTCACCAAATGGTAGAGTTTTGTCATGGCTGGCTCACCCGAGGCTATCAGTAGTTCTAGCAGAATGTTGTCTACTCCTGGGGCCTTGTTTCGACTTAGGTCTTTCAGTGTTCTGTCAAATTCTTCATGCAGTCCCATATCTCCCATTTCATCTTCATCTACATCCTCTTCAATTTCCATAATATTACCCTCAAGTGTTCGCCCTTATTTAGACCCTCTTTACATTAGGTTTATTTGCTCATACTAGAGCATACAGCTCAGCCTTTGTCATACTGTCATTGCATTCTACCCTCCTTTTTTGCAGGCAGTGTATTATCTTAAATGCTGGGTAATATGATGTCACATTGTTCATGACTATGACAAAATTGAGTGGAAGATTTGAGAGCACCATCTTCAAAAACTACTTCTCGAAATTCTCAGAGTTTATTTGCCCATTTAATCTCCTTGCATCGATTTTCTCCAGAGCTTTAGCTCTGCTTGTCTCACAAATCTGTTTTCTGAGCTCGCACTTACCACTATCATTCTTCTGCAAGCACTTCCCCACACCCATGGTTTCTGCCAACATTTGCCATGTGCTAGACTGCAGTCAATGCACAACTCATTGAAATAAAAAATGTTTTGTTGAGCTTCCCTAACTTTCTTAATGTGCACAAGGAAATGTGACTCCCAAAGAAGAACCTCATCACATTCTAGCAAAATACTTCCTTTGTTAACAAATCCTGCTGTCTATAGTAGATTTTTTAAACAGATGCTGCCCCACCTCCAGTTTATCTTCTCAAGCTACACTAAGTACTTTTGTCACAGAAGGAATTATTTCTTTTCCTGTATGTAACATCTTGATGGTATTCTTTATTACTAATTTATTGAAGTCGTTGACTTCTTCTTCAGTATCACTGCATTCTCTTCCTAAGAGAAAAGAAAATATAAATAGGGCTTTCAGACAAAATCCCTCTTCCAAAATAGAAAACACACACTCTGTCACAAAAGCACAACTCTCACACACACGCGGCCAGTGTCTCCAGGCATTAGGGCCTGTCTCCGACCCCCAGTGCCTAGAGACAGAAGACGTGTGTGTGTGTGTGTGTGTGTGTGTGTGTTTTGTACTTGTGTGAATGGGTGTGTGTTTTTTATTTTGGAAGAAGGACTTGTACAATAGAAATTATGACTAAAATTAACATTTTCTTCACAGGAATCCCAGGTTATTCATCTGGATGAGATCTGGCAAACTTTTTAATCCTGTCTAGGGTTCGTACACTGTGCCTGTGAGAGAGCAAAACAAAGCAGAGAAGAAGATACACGAGGTATTTGGTAATGATTGGCAGTGCCGTAAAGACAGTGGGACAGGCCTGACCTCTATCAGGAACTTTAGTGACTGTAGATCAAAATATCTTCCCACCCTCACATTAAACTGTCAAGATATGGTGTGTGACCTGTGGCAAATAGATTACTAGCCTGCTGTAGTAAATATGCAAACTATAATTTTAAATGTGGAATTCAAGGGTGATCAAATTATGCATTCATAATCTTGAAATTGACAAATGAGATGCATAATGTTGAAGGAAAGTGAAGTTTGTAGGGCTATTCTACTGGATGATACTATGATTTGCATCCATTGCTGAGATTGTTTCCTGTTCATATGATATTGTACACTCTTATAGGTACTGTATTTTAATAATTCACACTGCTGTTCTCCTCCCTTATTTGCAACCAAATATAACTAATAAGATTGTAAATTCTTCACATTTGTTATAAAAGTACGTGTAGAGTCTTCTGACATCTGTTCAAGATTGTAATAGGTAGTGGTAGTTTACATGAAAACTAATTGAAGAAAATTAATATCATTATAAAATAATATTGTTGTGAGAAGGAAAAGGCTTCCCAACTCAAGAGTCAACAAGGCAGGTGCTATTAGGAGATGAGGAGGAGACCATGTGATAGTAAAACAACACTAAAGGATTTCCCACATTCTTTGTGCTAGATCTTCAGGATCGAGAGGTGATTCGGAATGAATATTGATAAATTAGTCAGAAGTGTGATGATGTCTTACTGACCATTTTGAGATGGAGAATATAGGCTACATGATGTTTCATGATAACATTGCATAGATTCCATTATTCAAAGACTTACTGCCTAAGTATTCTGTTGTAAAAGAAAGAGCATTATTGTGGTGATCCCTAGGTATTGTGGTGAAATGATTGTCTTCCTCCTCCAAGCACTTCTTTGAACAAAGTTTTTACTTAATCTTCAGCAATACATTTCATTGGGATAGAGGATAATCTTACTCAATAGAGTTGGAAGAGGAGTTATCAAAGATATTTAAATGAAACATGCAGAATAGCTTCTGTCAAATTATGAGGCATATAGCATATGAAATAGCTCACTTATATTTCCTAGCTCTCTCAAGAACTGTTAATATTATAGTAATGGAACCTGTAGGATAAGAACAACCAATAACTGAGAACAGGCAGCCACTCACCTTATGTGTAGCTCATATAATACTAGATATAGAAAGCTGTTTGAAACCTGAAATTAATAGCAGTGAGATTTTGAGGGGAAATTTGAGAGTATATCAAAAGGATAGGCTAATGGGAAATCGAGGTGGTGTAATTGTCTCAGTAGATGAGAAACTCAAATCCCCCAAGATAGAAATTGAAACTGCATGTGAGATTGCTTGGACAACACTCAGTATCATGGGTGAGCATAAAATGATAATTGGATCCTTCTTTCAGCTACCAGACTCATCTCCTGATGAAACTGAAAACTTAAGAGAAAACCTCAGTTCACTTGTATGCAAGCTCCCACTCATGTTGTAATCATTGATGGAGACTTTAATCATCCAAAAATTTATTTGCAAAATTCAATTTTGGTAGTGGTGGGCATGATAAAACATCCTGTGAGATATTACTAAATGCCTTCTCTGAAAACTACCTAGAACAGATATTTAGAAATCCCACTCATGATGAAAATATTTTGGACCTAATGACAACAAATAGACCAGACCTCATTGAGGATATCCACAGCGAAACTGGTATCAGTGACCACAATGCGGTTGTGACAACAATGATTACCAATGTACAAACAACAACTAAAACAAGCAGAAAGATGTATGCATTTAGTAAGCTAGATAAAAAAAATCAGTAATGTCATACCTAAATGAGGGACTTGAAACTTTAAGCACAGGGCAGGAGCATGTAGAGGACCTATGGCTTAGGTTTAAAAGAATCATTAGGCATGCACTGGATATTATGTACTCAGTAGAACAGTTCATAATGGGAGGAACACTTCGGGGTAAACAGTCACTGTAAAAAGACTTCTACAGAAACAAAGACTACTGCATAATACATGTAAACCAAAGTGTTGGGCCATAGATAGAGAGCTGCTGAATGAAACGTGTTTGACTCTCAAGAGAGCAATGTGTGATGCCTTCAATGATGGCTACTGTAGTAGAATATTGTCAAAAGATATTTCACAAAGTCCAAAGAAATTCCGGTCATATGTGAAGGCTGATAGTCGCACCAAAGTTAGTGTCCAGTCTATAGCAAATGAGAAAGGAAATGAAAGCGAGAGTAGCAAAACAAAAGCTGAAATGCTTAACTCCATTTTCAAATGTTCCTTTACAAAGGAAACCTTGGAGAACTGGCCCAATTTAACCCACTGAAAAGATGAATGAAATAAGTATTATTGTCAGTGGTGTTGAGAAACAGCTTAAATTGTTAAAATTGACAAAGCTCTAGGGCCTGATGGAATCCCTATCAGATTCTACACTGCATTTACAGCTGAGTTATCTCCTGTTCTTACGGTTCTGTATCATCCATCTACCACTGTGCTGTAAGGACACTGCAGATGAAAACCAAAGGGATCCTACTACGAAATGAAATGGCACCCCAGGCTATCACTCCTATGCACATAAAACTGTGCCTATTTCTTCTGGAAAAGCACACCATCTATAAGAAGGTAGTAGAAATTATCCACAATACTGTTGTTGAATATCCCTGACATTGATTTGCTATAGAATCTTAGAACATGTTCTGAGCTCGAACATAATGAGCTATCTTGAACAGAATGACCTCCTCAATGCCAACCAGCATGGATTTTGAAAATAACAGTCATGTGAAACCCAAGTCGCACTTTCCCCAGGCGACATACTGAAAGCCGTGGATCAAGGCAGTCAGATAAACACAGTATTTATTGATTTCCGAAAAGCATTTGACTCAGTACCACACCTTCCCTTGTTGTTGAAAGTACAGTCATATGGATATCAAGTGAAATTTGTGACTGGACTGAGGACTTTTTGGAAGGGAGGACACAGCATGTTATCTTGGGTGGAGAGTCATCATCAGAAGTAGAAATAGCTTTTGGTGTGCCCCAGGAAGGTGTGTTGGGACTCTTGCAGTTCATGTTGTATATTAATGACCTTGCAGACAATATTAATAATAAAATCAGGCTTTTTGCAAATGATGCATGTATCTATAATGAAATACTGTCTGAAAGGAACAGTGTAAATATTCAATCAGACATCAATAAGATTTCAGAGTGTTGCTTTATTGGTAGAATACTGGGGAAGTGCAGTCAGTCTACAATTGAGATTGTTTATAAATCACTTGGCTGACCAGTTCTAAAATATTGCTCAACTGTGTTTTGTTTGATCCATGGGAGAGTGTCACAGAGATAGTGAGCGAACTGAACTGGAAGCAGTTGAAGATAGACATAAACTATCCTGAGTAAGTCTATTAAACAATGTTTCAAGAACTGGATTTGAATGATGACTAAACAAATATACTAAAACCTCTATGTATCACTCACATATGGATCATGAGCA
This sequence comes from Schistocerca americana, assembly GCF_021461395.2. Lineage (NCBI taxonomy): Eukaryota > Metazoa > Arthropoda > Insecta > Orthoptera > Acrididae > Schistocerca > Schistocerca americana. Next base: position 628,266,265 of record NC_060123.1, on the reverse strand, counting down.
TAAAATTAGAACTACTTGTTTTGTAAATAAAGCCACCTTTCCTTGCTTCAACTTCATTCATTTTTCTCAGATGCCTTTTTCTTGTTCTAAGACATCTTCAGTGGGATAGTTCACTGTGATTTTCATTTCCTCTCATCTGGTATGCGGGTCACAATACCACTTTATTTTTGAAACAAAGCCACAGTTTTGTATTCTGAACTTTTTCATACTGTTCACCATGTTTCTCTTTCTTTTTTGTGATGTACTATTATTCTTTTTCCACTAGATATATCTATTTGTTCGAACACTGTGCTTTTAACAATGTAAATATTTACACTGCTACAGATTAAAAACACAGTGTTTGAACAAATAGCTATATCGAGTGGCAAAAGGATAATAGTACCCAAAAAAAGGAGAAACATGGTGAACAGTGTGAAAAAGTTCGGAATAAAGAAATTGTGCTTATGTTTCAAAAATAAAGTTGTAGTGTGACCTCCAAACCAGATGAGAGGAAATGCAGATCACAGCAAACTATCTCATTGAAGTGATTCTTGAGTTTCTCCCAGTGTATTTGATAATCAAAATATCCACGGGTATGCTGCCGGTCTATAGTGTCCAACGGGCACAATATTTCGGCGATCATACATGTCGCCATCATCAGGTGAACTGACGGACTGAGCTCCTGTGAACGTGCCGGCGCGGAGATCCGTACACTATGGCTGCTCAGAGGGAACTGGGTTCGGTCGCGGCAGCGGCCTATTTAAATACCCTCCGCCCGCGGTGCACTCCCTCCGCCGTCCGCGCCCCGCGCCACGGTCGCGCGGTGGAACAGATTGCGACGGCGTCTGAGATGACGTCGGTGTGATGGCTCTGTCCACCGTGGTCGTCACAACTATACGTTTGCTCGATTTACTCTTGATTAACCCAATCACTGGTTCCCAAGCCTTGCTAAGATTATAGCCACAGTCACGGTTTATGAGGTCGTCATTGGTGCGAATTTCGATGGCCTCTCTAACAACGCTGTCCCAGTATCTCGACGTCTGTACCAGAATCCTCGTGCGGTCATACTCCATGGCGTGATTTTCCAACATACAATGTTCAGCGACCGCCGACTTGCTCGGATACATCAGTCGAGTGTGCCTCTGGTGTTCACGGCATCGATCCTCGACGATACGCATCGTCTGACCAATATACGACTTGCCACATTGACACGGAATCTGGTACACGCCGGCCTTCCTCAAACCGGGATCATCTTTGGTGCTCCCCACCAGTGCACGAGTTTTATTTGGAGGACAAAACACAGTTCCGACCCGGTGTTTCTTCAGAATGCGGGCGATTTTCCCCGAGAGTGCGCCTGTGTATGGAATAAATGCAGTGCCTACCTCCTCCCTCGTGACTTCATCCATCTCAACAGGTTGTGCTGCAGTGGTTGGGCGGAGAGCACGTTGAATCTGCCACTCTGAGTACCCATTTTTTCGAAATACAGTTCTCAGATGTTCCAATTCCTGGGGTAGACTCTCTGCGTCAGAGATAGTGCGCGTCCTATGTACTAGAGTTTTAAGCACCCCATTCCTCTGTGAAGGGTGGTGGCAGCTGTCTGCGTGCAAATACAGATCAGTGTGCGTAGTCTTCCGATACACCCCATGACCTAGGGTGCCGTCAGCCCTTCTCTTGACCAAGACGTCAAGGAAAGGTAATTTACCCTCCGTTTCAGTCTCCATAGTGAATTTGATGTTGGGGTGTATGGGGTTTAGATGTGTAAGGAAGTCAAGGAGTTTATCCATACCATGTGGCCAGATGACGAACGTGTCGTCCACGTAACGGAAAAAGCAAGTAGGTTTCCATACGTATGACAACAGGGCTTCCTCCTCGAAGTTCTCCATGTACAAAGTCGCTACCACCGGTGAGAGTGGGCTACCCATGGCGACTCCCTCCGTTTGTTCGTAGTATTCTCCATTAAAAAGAAAATACGTGGAAGTCAAGACATGCCTAGAAAGTTCAGTGGTCTTCTCGTCAAACTTCTGACTAATCAATTCTAGTGACTCTCGCAGGGGTACCCTCGTAAACAAGGAAATGACGTCAAAACTCACCGTGATATCTGACTCATCCAACCTGAAGCTATCAAGGCGTTTAACAAAATCCACGGAATTACGGATGTGATGAGGGCATTTACCCACATAAGGACTTAATATTCCCGTCAGGTATTTGGCCAACAAATATGTAGGTGCCCTGATGTTGCTGACAATGGGGCGTAATGGTACCCCCTCTTTGTGAACCTTCGGGAGTCCATATAGTCTAGGCGGTTCCGGACCTTGGGGTAACAATTTCTTAGCGTCACCCTCCAGTAAATCTGCGTCCTTGAGAAGCGCCCTCATCTTGTTCTCCACCTTCTTTGTAGGGTCAACGCTGATCTTCCGGTAGGAATCGTCATTTAGCAGGCTCTGCATCTTATCAGTGTAGTCCTTATGGGAGACAACAACTGTAGCATTGCCTTTGTCAGCCGGTAAGACAACAATTTCAGAGCGCTCCCTCAGATCGCCGAAATATTGTGCCCGTTGGACACTATAGACCGGCAGCATACCCGGGGATATTTTGATTATCTCATTGAAGATGCCTTAGAGCACGAAAAAGGCAGAATGTATCAGGGAAAGTATTTCTGTGCTTGCTGTTGAAGATGGCTATGCAAACAAACTTGTTAAGATTAGAATAATTACTGCATGCGTAGGGGCATTCAGACAATCATTCTTCTGGTGCTCCATATGTGAATGGAACAGGGAGAAACCCTAGTAACTGGTACAGTGGGATATACCCTCTGCCATGCACTTCACAGTGCTTTGCAGAGTATAGATGTAGATGTAGATATGCATTATGGCCAGTGCACAAACACACCTGAAAGAACAGCAAAATAACAACTTTTTCAGCTTTCATTCTCTCTGCAGCCGACATATACCCCCCTCGCCAGTGTGTGTGCATCGAAGCCTGCTTCCCTCCCCCCCCCCCCTCCCCCCCCCCCCTGCACCCCCTCACAAACACACACACACTTCCGCCTGGCCAAGGAGATGGGGAATAAATGTGTGTGTGTGGCGTGCGTGCGCGCGCACACCATGAATATGATCACAGATGAATAAACAAAAACCATTATTGCTCCTACCTCCACCACCATTACTGTTATAACTGTCGTTACTGTTATTATTAACTGGAGGAAGATAAAAAGCTCAAAAACTAATGTGATATTCTGATCTTTTGTATGCACTATTCAGATCCTCAATTTTTGTTCAAGAGCTACTCTGTGTCTGTTGCCCAGAGTCTTTGCAGTAATGCAATAGGGCATCTCTCTGTCTAGCATCTCATTGATCTTTGTATTGATCCTTATACAGAACGGTATTCTGAAACCTCATTGTCTAATTTGTTATCTAATAGAACATCAGTTTTGAAAGATATGTTTTGGTAATTATGTGTTTGTGGTTTCTCCGTACCTCGATCTTCTAGTGGATACAATTATCTTATATATGGTAAGGAAGCATCACCAGCTATGTATATATACTGGTTTTATTTATAGTGCTCTACCTCTTACAAAAGCTGAGTTGGTACACTGCCTCCGTGCACACCAGAGGTGATGGGAAGCTTAGGTTTAGCAGACACAAATGTTTTCAGACCTTCTATGGAGAGTGTAATAATGATTCCCAGTATCAGTATGATCATTAAGAGTCATAAAGGCACTTGAAGATGGTGTATTGTAAAATCAAAACAGGTTGCATGTGAATAAAACTAGTAAATAGGATGTTTGTGGCTTTATTTGCTACCATCTGTTAAACAGAGCTTTTTTCCTGCATATATTCAATTGTACCTTATTGTGGAGATCCTTTTCTTTACATGAATTTGTAAAATATTAGCTAGTAATCATTGTGTAAGTACAACATTGTCACTGAACATGTGCTTCACTTGCTAGAAAATCCTAGAGACATTTTCACTTGTATAACATATGGTTTATCCATATTCAACAAGACCTCATTGGTAAGTTATTTTAAATTTACTCAAGAAAAATAAGTTTAAATAAAGAAGCCTGGTTGTATCATGGAAGTCTGTGTAGAACTGTGTTCATGCAACTTTCTTGTCTCTTTTTTTACCATTTCCACCACCTGATAGTCAGTTACCACAATTAATTCAGTTGACAGTAATCTTTGCTGACAATAATAGTAATCTGTTTGGGCTCGCAGTAAAGTGGTCTTTAGAGCCCAAACATACTCTTTGAGAATGTGCATGCATTCTCTTTCTGTCCAAACACTGTACTGTCAAGAAACTATAATGATGAATTAGATGTCTTGTTAGTTACACAGTTCTAGCTTCTTTGCTTTTGAGCAGTGTCCTTTTTCTATATGTGTCTCATAATACTAGTTGTTGAATTTTATTTCTGTTAAGGATGTCTGTGTTGTTATTCCTCCTTATCCACATTTTAGAGATTCTAACTTTTTTTTTCTTTCTGGGTTTCCAGCTGTCCATAATTCTCATTCATAACTTAATATGCTTCAGACAAAAGACTTAGCAATTCTCTTTCTTATTTCTATTTAGTTAGTTTTCTTTATATGTGTCTGTTATTCCTAAAGGATTGCTCAACTATTGCTGTCTCATATTTGTTATGCTTCTACTGTCATTAGTTATGGTGTTATCTAAACATCAGGGTCCATTTCCATGGTTCGGGTATGTGTTTCCTACTTCAGTTTTTTCCCATCTCCCTTATGGTAACAGATAAAGTGAACTAGGACAACAGCAATTCTTCATTTGTGAAGTGTTGCCAATAATAAATTATTTTGATTATTGATAATGTGTTTTTGATTTCCCAGTGAAGTACATTCATGTCGAGTATTATAAATAGTTAATAAATAAGTAATTTTATGAGAGAATATAAAGAATTGATGCTTGAATCAAGTGTGGAGTAATAGGGAAGCATATTTATGTATCCACTAAAAACAGGGTGCACTTGCCCGTGATCCCATTCTTCTTAACTGCTTTACTGTGTTGTATTTAGTGATTATGTGCTTGATTATTAAAGCATTATTTTAAGTTTTTGCATGTCTCACATATGAGAATTGCTTTATCCTGCCCAACATAATGTTATTTTTTGTTTAAATTTCTCTGCTGATCACTACATAAGAAAATAACACAAAACTTTCTGAACCTTAAGAGTCACTGCAGCAAATCATATTTTAAGTTGTGCAAGGTCCCTTTATGTATGCATTGCTTTCTTTTTTGACTCCTGCATGAGATTAACTCTTCCATTTGTTTATTTAATTTTTTATTTTGAGTGTGCATTTGTGAGCTTGCATGTGCATTATTTTTTTCTTACAGCTTGCAGCATCTTCATCTAATGCAAATAGTACTAGCAGACCAACAAGTCAGCTTAGTCATTGTGGTTCTTCTGGTTATGGGTCAACCAGGAGCCATGTTGGTCCTCATTTCAAGAAAAATGGATCCGACAGTTTCTTGCCAGACAAAAAGTATCATTCATTTCGAGAACAAGCCAGAGGGATATGAAGAACATCTCAAAAACTGGTCCCCAAATTTTACTCTCTAAGAATGTATAAAAGGGATAAGCAAAGACTGAAAGAAGATAAAAAGAAAATTATGATGGATGTTTTAAAAAAAGACACTGCCTCTCATGCAGTTGAGAATCAACAACAAGAAACAAATTTGGATTCTAGTTGTAGAAGTGATGAAATTAAGAATAAAACAGTACCACCTACCCCAGCACCTCGAAGGCAGATATCATCCAAATTAGTAAAACATACTTATCAAAATGTTCCTATTCCCATAAAGCCCAACTCTTTGGAGCTGACTGCTCAACCAAAGGTTAGTAGCAGTAAGATATGAAAATATGAAATCTCGAATTCAATCCACAGCTTTGGTTTCAGAAGTTTTGGAAAAGCTCTATTATTTATGTGTAAAAATTTCCTTCAATAATTCTCAGTTATTAGTACTATTTTGTATGATAAGTTACATCTAAAAGGTCTTTTGATTTACGCAGATTACATAACAGATGCTGAGTCTGGAAATTCATTAGTAATTGTTAAATTTCATTCTTACTGGTTTTTCATTTAATTCTTGAATAAAATTATTGTTTTGTATTAAACCTTGTTAATAGTTATTACTGCAGCAAGAGAAATGCAGGAGAAGAGAGAGGAAGATTCTCACTGTATATTAGAAAAATAAGGCAGATACTTTATGCAGAGAGAAGAATTTGAGGGTGTTTGTATTAAAATCGACTGAAACTAGTCATTACTGCTTTCTTACTATGCCAAACTCTAGAGATATTCTGCCATTCACTTAACAGGGAAGGCAGATCTGGGATAAAGTATAACATTGAGGAATTCCTAAACCAAAGGATCATTTTCTTCTCCTCCTCCTCCTTCTTCATTATCATCAGAGGAATGACTGGAAACAGATGCTGAAATGAAGGAGAAGTATTTCAAACTCCAGACTGGGAATGAAACAAGGAAAAGCATTTTTTTAAGTAACAGTGGACCATATTCTGCAATTTCTAAGCAATTACCAATTTTTTTTTTTTCCTTTCTATTAGCATCCTATTATTTCTATGGCTGTTAAGCTATGATCTGCCAAAAACTCATGATCAGTAGAGCTCGACTTTAAATCCCATTTGTCTCTATCTTTATCCATGTTTGCGTCTTGTGTAGTTATCTTCTTTACTTTTATATAGAGCTGTGTTTCACATTTATGTTGTTTATGACTAATAATAGTACAAATAATTCAAAGTTCCAGATCAGTGTACCAATACTAACAGTTTGTGTGATCACCATTAATCACTAACAGAACTTCTGAGTGTTATGACACTGAATCTTTGGCAGCTACTGATGAGTCAGCTCAACATGATTCCAGCTGTACTTTTTGTCACCATTGCAGGCCAAATTATAGCATAAAAATGTTGAAAACATGGTTGTTTGCAATGCTGAACATCTTTGTCTGTGTTTCACACACACATTTTAAACTTAGTGTATATTGTGATAATTAGCTTGTTATGTCAGGTATTCTGAAGCATCCTATTGGACTACGTTATGTGGTCCACAGCTGAGTATCATTGATTACTATGGCTGCTATAAATTTCAGATACTCCCAATATTAGCCATTTCCCCAGAAAACTGTAGAGACTGAGGATATATACCTCCTGTAGTGCCTTCTAATACCATTTGAAAGAATGTTTTGAATGTCTTTGGAAGAGATAAAACCTTTCAATGCTGTAGGGATACTTGTTACCTCAAAGTGTTTCTTATGGCAAGTAAAAATCGATCTGTAGATAATTCAGGTTGATGATGGACCTCAAATGTGATATCACTTCAGGAGTCTGATGATTTTCATCATAGAGGCAGTAACACATGCATGGGTCATATTACACAATAACACCCATATCTTGAGAGGCTCTCTTACCTACTTCTTTTCATCAGCTCTTTTCTCTCTTGGCTATGTCAAAGCACATTGTGAATGTTGATTGATATTTCTTCTATAACTCAACATTTATTACCTGGAAAAATTTATTGAAGAAAACTTCAATATTTATTGTGATATGTCGAGTGGCAAGCGCTCTTCAGCTAACACCTTTAGCAGCTGCCTGATGCATACATTTCCCAACTATAGGAGAAACAAGTGCTTCCAATATGCATCTTTGTAGTTCCATAAACTGTGAACCTAGTGCATTCTCAGATGAGTCCAAAATGTAGTCCTTAAGGGTGTCAAGGTGTGAAGACAGCTATCTGTGGCTGCTTTCCAACATTATACATCACTGACATTGATCAATTTTGCAGTAATTGAACCCATTTTATGTTAGCATCCCATGATTTTCTCAAATACTAAAAATTTATTCTAATGGAACATGATATAATTTCTGCAAGCAACAATCATGTCTCAGCTCACCAGATACATAGCACAGCAAACAGCAGCACTGAGGTTGTTGCTGTTTTCTTGGCCTTCAGAAGACATTTACATTTGTTATAGCCACTCACTGCCACCAAAATTTGAGCCTTAGAATATCAGATCAGTTTTGTGACTAAGTTAAAGATTTACATTCAGATAGATTTCAGTGCATCATTCCCAGTGAGAAGTGAGAAGGAAGCATCAAATATGAAAATAGCTAGAGGCATGTCCCAAGGAAAAGTTAGGGAGACATGCAGAGGATTTTCCCTCCTACGTGACTAGTGTTTGACTCAACACAAAGAAATGTAAATAGACATAAGCACATTAAATTGTTTGATCACACCATTGGAAACCAATCTCTGAAGTGGGTAACAACCATATAATGCAAGGCAGTACACTTCCAGAGTGATTTAAGGTGGAATGACAATATATTCCTAGTTGTAGGGCAGATAGATTGCGGACTCAGATTCATCAGAATAATCCTAAGGGTAGATACTTGTTTAACCAATCCTTGAATATTTCATATCAGTCTGCAATTTGTATCACAGACGTTTAATAGAGGAGATAGCAAAATTTCAAAGAAGAGGTATGTGTTTGATCACTGGCTCAACTACTTGCTGCAATAGTATCTTGCAGAGTTTCATCCAGCAGCAGAGGCAGATGCTGCAGCAGAGGCATCATAGACAGTGTTATTGTGAAAATTACAAGAACTTTTTTTTATCAAAAGTAAAATTCATGTGAGAAAATTATAAAATTAGAAGACAGAATGGCTAATCAGTGCTTACCATCAGGTGATGAAACTGATAGACACATATAAAAGTATGAGAAACTATCACATCTTTAAAACTATTAGTTTCTTTGTCTGGTAAGAAAGATGGGTAGGTTGGCAAAGGTTAGAAAACAGGAGTAAGTTCATCTCATATTACCTTTCATTTCTAATCTTCCCCAACCCATTCATCTTTCGTACCAGGTGAAGAAACAAATTGTTCTAAGAATAAGATAGTTTCTTCTACTTTTTCATGTATGTATCAGTTGTAGTAGAATATCGCCTTCTGAAGGTAAGTACCAATCAGCCATTCTGTCTCATAATTTTAAGAACACATTCCAAGATGAGCCAAGCAGCATATTGCTTTTCCTGGATATATCTCATGAAATGATAGTCACAGTGAACACAGAGAAATTTGAGATTATACATAGGTTTACCACCTGTCATTCTTCCCATGCACCCTTTGCAAATGGAGTTGAAAGGGAAAATTATAGTTTACACAATGGAAAATACAAGTAGGAATTTCAGCAATGTAAGAAAAGATAAATTGCTACTTACCATAAAGAAGACATGTTAAGTTGCAGACAGGCACAACTAAAAGACACTTACACAATGCTTATAGCGACAACCTTCATCAGCAAAAGAGAAAGACACACCATTCATACACACAAGCAAGGACACCTTACGCATGCATGACTCTCAACTCCAGCAGCTTGGGCCGGAATGCAACTGTCATGTGGAATGCAAGCAGCAATCTGGAGACTAGAATGCAGTGACAAGAACTGACCAATATTTCCAGAATGAGATTTTCACTCTGCAGCAGAGTGTGCGCTGATATGAAACTTCCTGGCAGATTAAAACTATGTGCTGGACCGAGACTCGAACTCGGGACCTTTGCATTTCACGGGCAAGTGTTCTACCATCTGAGCTACCCAAACACAACTCACACCCCATCCTCACAGCCTTACTTCTGCCAGTACCTCATCTCCTACTTTCCTACAGAAGCTCTCTTGCGAACCTTGCAGAACTAGCACTCCTGAAAGAAAGGATATTGCGGAGACATGGCTTAGCCACAGCCTGGGGGATGTTTCCAAAATGAGATTTTCACTCTGCAGCGGAGTGTGCTCTGATATGAAACTTCCTGGCAGACTAAAACTGTGTGCCTGACCAAGACGTAACTCAGGACCTTTGCCTTTCGTGGGCAAGTGCTCTACCATCTGAGCTACCCAAGCATGACTCAGGCCCCATCCTCACAGCCTTACTTCTGCCAGTACCTCGTCTCCTACCTTCCAAACTTTACAGAAGCTCTCCTGCAAACGTTACAGAACTAGCACTCCTGAAAGAAAGGATATTGCGGAGACATGGCTTCTGTAAAGTTTAACTAACGGTTTCCACCCTGTCTATCTTGTCACCTTCTCCCCATTCTCATCTTCCTCCCTCTCAGATTGTAGCCCTTTGACAATGCACCAACCCATATTTCCACACCCCTTTCCTTTTTTGTTCCTTTTTTCCCCAGCTCCCTGCCACATGACCGCCTGACACACTGCTCCTGTTGGAATTCTAATCTCTGCAGACTCCACCAGACAGTGTTCCTCTCTGCCCCCACCCACATACTACTACTATTCCCCTTCCCTGTCCGCTCCAGATTGCTGCTTGCATCCCACATGATATTTGCATTCCACCCCAAGCTGCCAGAGTTGTGGGGTCATGTGTGCGTGAGGAGTGCTTGCTTGTGTGTATGAATGGCATATCTTTCTCTTTTGCTGATGAACGTTGTGGCCAAAAGCTTTGTGTAAGTGTCTTTTAGTTGTACCTGTCTGCAACTTAACGTGTCTTCTTTATGGTAAGTAGCAATCTATCTTTTGCTTCATTGTTGAAAACTGTAGTTTGACACATAAGAAAAGTACAGATGCAGATGTAGCTATGTTGCAGAAATACCACAGTCTTGTTCATATTTATCAGCGTGTTCATATCTGACACCTCAGAAGAAAACACTGTCTTTGACACAAGTGTTGATGGACGCACATACACTCCTGGAAATTGAAATAAGAACACCGTGAATTCATTTTCCCAGGAAGGGGAAACTTTATTGACACATTCCTGGGGTCAGATACATCACATGATCACACTGACAGAACCACAGGCACATAGACACAGGCAACAGAGCATGCACAATGTCGGCACTAGTACAGTGTATATCCACCTTTCGCAGCATTGCAGGCTGCTATTCTCCCATGGAGACGATCGTAGAGATGCTGGATGTAGTACTGTGGAACGGCTTGCCATGCCATTTCCACCTGGCGCCTCAGTTGGACCAGGGTTCGTGCTGGACGTGCAGACCGCGTGAGACGACGCTTCATCCAGTCCCAAACATGCTCAATGGGGGACAGATCCGGAGATCTTGCTGGCCAGGGTAGTTGACTTACACCTTCTAGAGCACGTTGGGTGGCACGGGATACATGTGGACGTGCATTGTCCTGTTGGAACAGCAAGTTCCCTTGCCGGTCTAGGAATGGTAGAACGATGGGTTCGATGATGGTTTGGATGTACCGTGCACTATTCAGTGTCCCCTCGACGATCACCAGTGGTGTACGGCCAGTGTAGGAGATCGCTCCCCACACCATGATGCCGGGTGTTGGCCCTGTGTGCCTCGGTCGTATGCAGTCCTGATTGTGGCGCTCACCTGCACGGCGCCCAACACGCATACGACCATCATTGGCACCAAGGCAGAAGCGACTCTCATCGCTGAAGACGATACGTCTCCATTCGTCCCTCCATTCACGCCTGTCGTGACACCACTGGAGGCGGGCTGCACGATGTTGGGGCGTGAGTGGAAGACGGCCTAACGGTGTGCGGGACCGTAGCCCAGCTTCATGGAGACGGTTGCGAATGGTCCTCGCCGATACCCCAGGAGCAACAGTGTCCCTAATTTGCTGGGAAGTGGCGGTGCGGTCCCCTACGGCACTGCGTAGGATCCTACGGTCTTGGCGTGCATCCATGCGTCGCTGCGGTCCGGTCCCAGGTCGACGGGCACGTGCACCTTCCGCCGACCACTAGCGACAACATCGATGTACTGTGGAGACCTCACGCCCCACGTGTTGAGCAATTCGGCGGTACGTCCACCCGGCCTCCCGCATGCCCACTATACGCCCTCGCTCAAAGTCCGTCAACTGCACATACGGTTCACGTCCACGCTGTCGCGGCATGCTACCAGTGTTAAAGACTGCGCTGGAGCTCCGTATGCCACGGCAAACTGGCTGACACTGACGGCGGTGGTGCACAAATGCTGCGCAGCTAGCGCCATTCGACGGCCAACACCGCAGTTCCTGGTGTGTCCGCTGTGCCGTGCGTGTGATCATTGCTTGTACAGCCCTCTCGCAGTGTCCGGAGCAAGTATGGTGGGTCTGACACACCGGTGTCAATGTGTTCTTTTTTCCATTTCCAGGAGTGTATTTTGCCAATCATGGGAAGGTGAATTCGGGAAATGTCATGAAGCACTTTTATCCTTATCTTTCCCCACAATCCTATTTTGTCTCCATCCATTTATCTTTAAATATAATTTCACTTGGTTCATGGGTGTGACTCAAAATATTTCACATTTCTCTCTTATCTAATCACACTACAAAACCTAAAGATTTTTTGTGAATCATTGATGTTTCTTTCACAAAGGGATCAAAAATTTAAAATAGTGGTTGCTGAAAATATATACACCATCATAACATTGAATACATGTTAATTGACATTGATGACTCATATCCTTCCTTTTTCCTTAAGAACTCTCTTGTTATAAAGACTTACTGCAACACTTCTCTCTGAAGTGAAAGAACAGAATTATTCATTTACAACTTATGCACTTTTGTTGTTACAGACGTAAGCAAGGACTTCATTTTGAGCAGTGCATGTGCACCCAAGTTTCATTTTTCTCAGTGTCAGGCACCCCCAACTTTCTCTTCTACCACATCATCATGTTTGACACACTCACATATATTATATTTGCCCTGTTGGTGGGAAGAGGTGGTGGAAGGAGGAGAAACGAAAGCAATGACTTAATTGATTCAACTGTGGTTTCTGGGAAAAACATTGTATATCATATTAACTAAACAATACACATTTTAGTGTTGTTTCACCAACTTTATTATTACTGCATTACCAAATTTCAGATCATAAGCCCTTCTAGTACATAAAAACATCCACATCTACCTCTATAGTTTGCAAACCTCCATGAGGTCCTTAGCAGAGGGTACGTTCCATTGCACCAGTTACAAGGGTTTCTTCCTGTTCCATACACATATGGAGTGGAGGAAGAATGATCATTTGAATGCCTCTCTGCATGCAGTAATTGTTCTAGTCTTATCCCCAAGATATCTATGTGGGCAATATGTATGGGGTTGTAGTATATTCCTAGAGTAATCATGGAAAGCAGGTTTTTGAAACTTTGTCAATAGATTTTCTCGGGATACTTTACACCTATCTTCAAGAGTCTTCCAGTTCAGTATCTCTGTGACACTCTCCCTTGATTTAAATAAACCTGTGACCATTTGTGGTGCCCTTCTCTGTATATGTTCAATATCTCCTATTAGTCCTACCTGGTACGGGTCTCACGGACTTGAGCAGTATTCTAGAACCAGCTGTCTAAGTGATTTGTAAACAGTCTCCTTTGTAGACTGATTGCACTTCCCAAGTATTCTGCCAATAAACTGAAGTCTACCACTTGCTTTACCCATAACTCAACATATGTGATCATTCCATTTCATATCCCTGCAAAGTGTTAAAATCTAGGTATTTGTATGAGTTGGCCAATTCCAACAGTAACTCACTGATATTATACTTACAGGACACTACTTTTTTTCCGTTTGTGAAGTACAAAGTTTTAAAGTTCTGAACATTTACACCAAGATGCCAACCATGTCAAAATCTTATCAGGATCTGACTGAATATTTATGCAGCTTCTTTCAGATAGTGCTTCATTATATATAACTGCATCATCTGCAAAAAGCCTGATTTTATTATTAATATTGTCTGCAAGGTCATTAATATATAATATGAACAGCAAGGGTTGCAACACACTTCCCTAGGACACACCCAAAATTATTTTTACATATGATGGTGACTCTCCATACAAGATAACATGCTGTGTCCCCTCTACCAAAAAGTCCTCAGTCCAGTTACAAATTTTGCTTGATGCCTCATATGATCGTACTTTTGACAGTAAGTGTAGGTGCGGTACTGAGTCAAATGCTTTTTGGAAATCAAAAAATACTGCATTTATCTAACTGCCAAAACTTTCAGTAAGTCATGTAAGAAAGTGGTGAGTTCCGTTTCATATGATTGATGTTTTCAAAGTCCATGATGGTTGGCACTGAGGAGGTCATTCTGTTCAAGGTAGCTCATTGTGTTTGAGCTCAGAATATGTTATAAGATTCTACAACAATTGATTTCAAGGATCTTGGATGATAGTTTTGTGGATAACTTCTACTGCACTGCTTGCAGACAGGTATGACCTGTACCTTTTTCCAAATACATCAGTTATGTACTGGCAAACCCAAAACCTATGTCATGCAGTTCATTGAACAAGGCTAAAAATTGTTTCATTTAGTTAATAGAAAATCAGTGGAATGAAATTATTATATTTATCAATAACAAATAACTGGAGATTGCAGTATGAAAATGTGATAGGTGAGAAGTACATGTGAGATTGAAACCTTTGAGATTATTTAACTGAGAATGAAAGCATTTGTTAATGCACTAAACTACTTCTAACAAAGAAAATCAGTAACTGCAATGCACACAAACAATACTGTTAATATGTCATATTCCTAGAGAAACAATTTTAGGTGCCTTTTTTACCGTAGTGAAGTTGTTTGGTGATCATAAAAGGCTGTAATAATTTTCCATAGCAATGAATGCAGAAATATTTTGCATGAAGTTATAGCTTGGTGAAAGTGACAGAAAAAGCAAGCAGAAAAGAACTTAGTAAAAACTGGTTCATGTTAATAAGCCTACTCCTGTAGTCAAGAAAATAAAACATTGAAATCAGGAAAACATTCACCATGAAACAATGTACAAAAATGCAACTAAACTGCATTTTGTTGTCTGGCTGCTTTTATGCCTTCAACTAGGCTACCAGTCTCTATCTTGTTTTTTGCCCATTTCATTTCCGCTTATTAACCATTGAAGAAAGCTGTTTGATTATAAGAGTTTGACAGCCAATACCTTTCTTCCACATCTCCAATTCCAGAAATGTTTTCAATGTATTCTGTGGTTCTAATGCCCTTTGAGTATCTAATATGTGAAATATATAGCTGATTAAGAAACATTATTCCTGTAATATTGTATGCAATCTTTGTAATGAGTTACTTTTTACTTAACTCTGCATTGTTTTGTTAACAACTACTAATGTGCATGGCTTCTCAATGTGATTCCAGAGTCAAGTACATCAGCACCATCATCACCACCATCACCATTACAATCTAACATCTCACCACCTACTAATAAATCCGACAAACACTACTACGGACATAACTCGACAACAGCAGTTGCAGCAACAGCAGCAGCAGCCACAACCTCGGCAGCAGAATGAGCTACAACATGTTTATGGAAGTAATAGTGCCAAAAGGAACAATCGAACTTATCTCCCTCCCCTCCGTCTTGAATATCAGCAACCTTATTATGTCACAGATCCATTCACAACAAACAGCATTGTTTATGCAGATCTATCATTGTCGGCAAATGGAATTCAGCAAGAGACGCATTTTCCACAAAGCAATAGGCCACCACAGAATTCAACAGAATATGCAATTCTCAAGTTTCATGATGTGGGTCAAGAAATAGATGTGTGATAATGGTGCGTACCTATATGAGAAAATGAACGTAGAAGAAATTGTTATCATTTTGTGTAAAGTTTCATAAGCAGATTGAAGCACTGTTGCCATTCATTCCATTATTTAGCTTAAGATGATTCAGTTATTGTCATAGCTATAATCCTTTCTTATTATTTATTTTTTAACACAACATTTTGTTTTCTTACTAGCAAATATTAGACTTCCCATAAGACAATGCAATTTTCTTCAGTTAATTTGTAATAAAATAATACAAAACGATTAATTTAAACTATATGTATGAAAGTTGTTGAAAAAGCATAATGCCCCATGATAACTATTATTTGCATTCCTACAACATTTGTTGATTTAGAATTGGTTTTATGTTAATTACTTCTGTCTTTCAACAAATACATTATTGTGAATTATATGTAGAACACCCCTCATATCTTCTGACTGAACTTCTTTCATCTTTTTAGCACTGATTACATAAATGCCCCCTAAGAGATGTGATAAAACAAATCACAATGACTGTCAGCTGACTGCATTTTTGTTGGAGATGTAGTCTAATTTTGATATTTAGATCTGTTAACTGACTGGACTGATGTACATCACAAGAGCCCATGACTGCTTATATTCATTCAGTGTTATGACTGGGCCATGAAAGATTGTAATAGTTTAAGGGTGCATGGAAAAATAAATGAACTACACAAATGGAAATTCCAAGATGAAACTAATAAAAAAAAATTGAAAATTGCCAACAGGAAACAATTCACATGTGGTGAATGATAAGTGACACACAGGCACATTTAAAAGAACTATTGCTGACTTGGCTTTTGAATACACACCTACTTCTAGCAGAGCACATTTACCCAGAGAGAGACAGAGGCCAAATCAAGTAGTGCGAAGGGAGTTGCCAGTGCCACTGTGGCACAGAGGGGGAGGGGGCTGGGAGAGAGAGGCGTGGAACAAGGTGCACTACATGAAAAAAATTCAAAATTCAGTGGACAGAAGTGACAGTTTGGAGCATTATGAGGCTAAGTTAGTTAAGCTTCACTCAATTCGAAGATTGGATTGAACCCTACTGTACTTTACTAAGCACACCTTCACCTGAACTGTGAACTGACATATCCAGCCTCACAAAATCTTTAGTACTGCCTGCAGACACATAAAGGGTCTCCCAGAAGGAATGACCAATATTCAGGGGTATTCAGGAATGAACATTTGAAGCAAAAAGCTTCAGATGGACATTTGCCTTATTCTGAATGGTTTCCAAGATAGAGCACATTAAATGTGTATTTGTGTGTTATTCAGTGCATTGTTAGGTTTAAAGATGTAAACATGTACAACAGTTAGTAAACATTACAGTATGCATTTTACAAAGTATTAATTGGAAAATAATGTATTTTTAACATTACAGTATGCATTTTTCAAAGTATTAATTGGAAAATAATGTATTTTTAATACATCCACCTCTATGCATTATCATATACATCACATTATATGTGTTGTACTGTTTGCAACACATGTCTGAATATCCCACCATCAGATTCAATACATTTGTGCACTCTTGGGAGAACATATTGTGTTGCTTGTCTGACTGCTTCTGAACTTCACTAACGAGGGCAGCAGCATCTGTGCTGTGAGGAAGCAGTTCATCTCACATATTCACCTTTTGTTTTTATACCTCATACTTAAACATTTGCCATAAACAAAAATCAAATGGCATAAAGTCCGACAGTCTTGGTAGTCAGTTAATTGTACTACCATGACCAATCCAACAATTGGGGTAAGTGTGGTTGAGGTGTTCCCTCACACATCTTGTAAAATGTGAAAGAGCTGTCATGCTGAAAGTATGTTGGACTCCATGCGGCCAAAGGGATGTTATTAAGATATTTGACACATGAATTTTTCAAAGAATTAATACTATCATCTCATTTGCTCTTCTAAAATTAGTGCACATATTGGCATGTTACCAATCACGCTGCCTCAAACATTGATCAAAAAACTAATTTGGAAAGCAGTTTTCTCTATAGTGTGTGGATTTTTCTGTGACCATCAATGATTATTATGTGTGTTGTAGATTCTATTCTGTATAAGTATAGCTTCATCAATGAAAGCAAATGATAATTGTCATTAACCAGTGGCAAAAATCAAGTCATGTGACATTGTCACCAGTGTGAAAATTGTGGAGATATTGTGTGTGAAATGTGTACAAGTTTTGCACATTTAATGTTTCCATACGGCCTTGCCACAGTGGCTACACCGGTTCCCGTGAGATCACCGAAGTTAAGCGCTGTCGGGCATGGTCGCCACTTGGATGGGTGACCATCCAGGCCGCCATGCACTGTTGCCATTTTCCGAGGTGCAGTCAGCCTCGTGATGCCAATTGAGGAGCTACTTGACTGAATAGTAGCGGCTTCAGTCAAGAATACCATCATAACGACCGGGAGAGTGGTGTGCTGGCCCCATGCCTCTCCTATCTGCATCCTCCTCTGAGGATGACACAGCGGTCGGATGGTCCCGATGGGCCACTTGTGGCCTGTATTTTTATGGAGTGGTTAATGTTTGCCATACACTTGTTCATGGGACATTGATATGTACAGAAAGTCATCATGTGCAGGTAGTAAGGCTACACAGCACCAATTCAATAATGTGTTGCTGTTCCCACACAGATTACTGTACTACATGTTCAGAAAAAAAAATGGAAATTTTGAAGAATGTCTGTTTCACACAGAGTGCTGAAAACTCTGGTAGACACTCTGTGATCAGGAATTTGTTATGTCGAAAAGTGCTGACTTTATTCATCAACAGCAATACGAGGACTACCATTCCAGAAGCCATAAATGTACACCATGTCTGCATATTCTTCATTGGTGTATATGCGTGGCATTAACAAAATTAACCAAAGCTTCTCCCTGATATAGTCTCAGTTCCTCACACCACTTTACTCATAACACACCATGGACAACCGCACATTCAGTGGGCTATTTTAATGGCAGAAAGTTTTTCCGAGCAAAGAGACTGAAAACGTCTACATATGTTGGGCTAGAGCAGAACGTCAAGGAGGTTTTGTGGGTAAGATATGTATGTGCAAGGCACTGTCTCAGAAACAAATGATCATTCCTCGTGGGGTATCCTGTATAAAAGTACACACAACTACCATACTTGTAGTCTATTGGTTCCTTCCTTGGAGAAGAAACAGGGATGGCTCATGGACGGCTAAAAAGGAAGGACAGTTCACTCAGACCCCAGAGTGAGAAGGACCTACCAATTGTGAGAATGAGGGGAGACAAAGAACTCTCCACCATGGGGTACCCAGCACCCATTTACTGAACGTACACTACAGGATAAGTCAAGAGACCAGTGCTATCTCATCTGATAGCAGTTTCCCTGAGTTCTGGTGATGAGAATTTGTCCTCCAACATACAGTAATAATAATAGTAATAACAATAATAAATAAAGAGAGGGGGTTTTGTCCTAACAGAGATTAAGTCCAGGAGTGCATTGAGATGTGAGGACATGACATCTTCAAGTGGGAGGATCCAAGTGATGTAGCAGGTACTCAGATCCCTTTAGTCTCTATAGATTATGTTCAGTGACTGTATACTGGATGCCCCTAAGTGGCCAGTTTTTCTATGCTCATTGATGTGCTTGGCCAGTTTAGTGGTGGTCATTCCCATATAAAATGCTGTGCGGTTGACCCATATCAGTTGGTTGATAATGAGTGGTCTCAAAAGTTGTTCTGCCTATGATATCATAGGATTAATTTAGGTGGGGCTGGAATAGTGGTAGGTCGATGGGGCAGGTTTTACTGTAAGTATGACAGCAGGAGTAGGAACCTTGGAGTAGGGATAGTGGTCATATGGCATGACTAGGATGTTATGGAAGTTTAGAAGACAACAGATGGTGGTTTGAGGGGGGTGTCAGGAAGAGAGGACCTCACTTCAGGGTTCCTTGAGAAGGTCATTGGCTAATGGAGTCACTTCAGCATTTAAAAACATTAACAATATTTTCTTGAAAATTAATAACTGCCTCTTTGCAAATGGACTGCCATTAAATCTAGATTAAACACAACACATGAAATTTAGGACAGCACGAGGCCTTATCACATCATTAGAAATAATGTATGAGTGTAAGTTAGTAAGTGAAACAATATTTTTGATTTGTAGGTGTTTGTATTGCGAGGAGTCTAAACTGGAAGTCTCATGTTATGGGTAATATCAGATTTCAGAGACACAAATATCAGATTGTCAATTTTCAAACAATGGAAAGGTTTGGATGGGATGACAACAATATGAAGGGATAGATTGCCACTCACCCCATAGAGGAAGCATTGAGTGGCAGATAGTGACAATTAAAGAGACTGCTGGTTATTATTCACCTAAGTTGTAAATCAAACATAGAAAATGAATCTTGTGCACGTTCACACAAGCACAATTCACACATTTGTGGCCACTGTAATCTCCAGCTGCTAAGTTACAACTGCAATTGCATCC
The DNA here is from genome assembly GCF_021461395.2 of Schistocerca americana. NCBI lineage: Eukaryota > Metazoa > Arthropoda > Insecta > Orthoptera > Acrididae > Schistocerca > Schistocerca americana. Next base: position 628,246,283 of record NC_060123.1, on the reverse strand, counting down.
AGGGTAAGTAGTGATATTTGCTGTGCAGGATATTAGGGATACAAAGGACGTGTGGGGCATGGAGCGGGAGCTGTAGCAGGGAAGAGATGGGGGTACATGCTGCCTGTGGGAGTGTGCAGGGATTGGTGGGGGTTGGACAGTGGTCTGCTAGGTGCAACATATTGGGGGGGGGGGGGGGGGGAATGGCTATGCAGGTGCACTGGTGGGACAGGAGGTATGTGTAGAGCTGCAGTGTGGTCATGGATGTTGATAGACAGGTGGAGGACAGAGACTAAAAAAGGATTAGGACAGGGAGCATACAGAAACAAAAGAAATGTTGCAGGGATAGTACCCATATGCAAAATTTAGAAAAGCTGGCGTTGGTGCGAAGAATCCAAATGGCACAGGCTGCAAAGCAGCCATTAAAGTCAAGCCTATGTAAAGCCTATGATGGTGTTGAAGTTGCCTGTGACAGGATTGGAGTAAGTGGTACTGGGGGGTATATATAGGAGAGGTTTTATGTCAAGGTCTATTACAGGGATATGAACCATAGGAATAGGGTTTTCAAGCATGGTTAGAATAGGGACAGATAATGACATTATGGAAGTTGGGTGGACAGTGGAATTCAATTTGTACTCGCAAACCCTTGCCCCATGGCTCATATCCCTGTAATAGACCTAGATGCAAGAACTGTCCCATACATCTTACCACTACCACATACTCCATCCTGTCACAGGTGTTTCCACCCACTACCATCTACTCTTGTCCATTCAAAGGCATCTCCTACTCTATCAAAGGCAGGATCACCTGTGGAGGCAGCCGTATGATCTACCAACTTAGCTGCAACTGCTGTGCTGCATTCTATGTGGGCCTGACAACTAACAAGCTGTCTGTCCACATGAATGGCTACTGCCAATTGTGGCCAAGAGGCATCTGGACCATCCAGGTGCTGACCATGCTGCTCAACAAGATGTATTTATTTCCACAACCCCTTTACAGCTTGTGCCATTTGGATTCTTCCCACTGAAATCAGCTTTTCTGAATTGCGCTTGTGGTATCTCTCCCTGGAACATATCTACAATTCCCCTAACTTCCTGACCTCAACAATGACTAATCCCTGTCCTCCACCTTCCTATTTCATTCCCTGCCACCTCTATCCTGCCAGTGAACCTGCATTGCTATTTTCTCTTATCTCCTTTCCCCATTTCCCCTCCCCTATCCTTACAGCAGAGACTCTTGACTCTGGCTCATAGCAGTCTACCATCTGTCCACAGCACTAGCATCTAATCCCATCCCTACCCTGCTATCCCTTCCATTCCCTGCACCACACCTCCTCTGTACCCCCATTACCCACCACAGCAAAAATTACTGCTCACCTCAGACACAGTCACGTGTGTGAGTTTGCTTATGTGAATATGTGTGAGTTTTGCTGTCTATGGCTTAAGAAGAACATAGTTCAATAGCTCAATAATATCTAGCAGCCTTTTTCATTATACCTCTTTGCCACTCGGTGCCTCCTCTGTGTGGTGAGGAATGATGTATTGTTTTCATAAAAATGTTAATTTTCGTTCACAAATATGATATAATCTTGGGCAACTCTTCATTAGATGCATGCAGTAATTTATACTTAACTATTTTCAATCTCTCTCTCCCTTTCTCTTAAATTCACACACATACACACTCTCGGTCTCTATAATACTTGACAGCAGAACACACTTCCATAATTTCCACAATGGGGTCTTAACTCATGTCGCTGGCACTGATAAACCTCCACCAAAACAATGTGAAAGCAGATGAACAATTGAACAATTGCGAACATTTCTCGAAGTCAGTCTCCACTCATCTGTCAAAACAGAAATTTATGCTATTGCAATTGGGCTGTTACGAATAGATCTGTGAAGTATTTGCATTGCATAGACCTTAGTATGTGACGTAAATGTCAGCTTGATACCTCAACCCATATCTGAGAAAAAGGAGTCCTAATGGTCAAAGAGGCAGACAGATGGACAACAGAGTAATCCTATAAGGGATCCATTTTTACCAATTGAGGTACAGGACCCTCAAAAGAAAAATGGAGTAATTACATCTTACTTCATTTCAACCTCGCTCCTTTCTCTGCCATACTAAGGCTGAGTAATGGATTATAAATGTTGCCATTATTTTCAGACAGATTGATTGTTGACAAGAGAATTCAGAAGGGGTAGGTTACATGTAAGGTGAAGCCACTGTCAGTATTGCAACTGTTTAAAGAGCTCTTTCAAGAGTTTATAGAGTAGTCATCATATATTACCCTTATGACATTCATCTATGCAACAAACACTTTTTTCTTCAACAGAGGTTGACCCCAGAATATTATACCATAAGACATTAGTGAATCAAAATCTCCAAAATCTGCTGTTGTCTGTAACATGAGACTTCCAGTTTAAGTTCTTACCAAGATAAACACCTATGAATTTAAAATATCCTGTTTCAGTTATTGATTTACACTAATACATTATTTTTAATGGTATGGTCAGGTACTGTGCAGTCCTGAATTTTGCGTGTTGTGTTTTCAGTGACAGTCCTTTTGCAAAGAGCCAGCTATTAATTTTCAAGGAAATATTGTTTATGTCTTCAAGTGTTGAAGTTACTCAACTACGACTGATGACAATACTTGCATTGTCAGCAAAGGGAACTATTTCTGATTTTTGGATGAATGATAAGCCCATTTATGTGCAAGAACAGAAATAGACCTAATATTGACCCCTGTTGGACAAGATAAAAGTGCTTACCATCATCCTAAATGTCAGTTGTTTCACCATAGTAGTTAGCTCCAGTATAGTTATGTTTCTAATGAATAGTTAAATGACTGAAGATAATAAAGTTTGACTATTTGCATAACTGGAAGGTTCTAGAGATTTATGAGAAAAATTTGTGTATTGCTATTATACAGCATTTAGTAACGTGAATGTGAGATATGTCTGAGTTAATCAGACTGGTTCATATAATGATTAGATTCTGTGTGAAATGTATTATTCAGTCATAATAATAATTCTTATACTTCTCAGTAAGTAATGTTACTTATTTGAAAAATATTGTTTGACCAACTGGTGCTCAAAAGCTATTATATAAGTGGGCCAAACTGGCTATCACACTTAAATTAACTTTATCTGAATGTAGTATAATGTCAGAACTGGCTTATAAAAATTATTTGCTTTCTTTTTTAACAACAATTTATTTTTTGCACAGGATGGCCCCAAATCCAGCTTTACATACATTTATTAGAAGAATGTCTGCCTCGGAAAAAAGGTATTTTTTATCAACTTTAAAATGACATTTCTGTCCTACAATAAATATGTTTATGGTCCCTTATGATTCTTAGCTTTTGAGCATCATGAAAATGTATCTGTTTAGTATTCATGAGTATAGCAATACCCCCTCTGTTAATTTCATATTTTAAAATTTACGACAAGCATATTAGTAAATACACAAATGGGCACTTGGAATATGGTGGGTAGGATACACGAATTTAAATTCTGGTGAATTGAAGTAACATGTGGAGTCTTATGACAGAAACAACTCAAATGGTTGTTGTACAATAATTTGCTATCCATGTTAAAGAATAAGTAAAGATACCTTCCACTGTCTAAGGAGGACATGCATGTAAACCTAAGGAACCTTCATTATGGTGATGATGAAGATGGGTGAAAAAGGGTTTTCACATAATAAAGGAAGGAGAAAATATTATGAAAATATAGAAATGGAAGTTGCAGAGTATTCACTTGTAAAAACTACTTGCTGGTATCAGAAACGAGGATGGGCTGAAGCCAGTGTGGAACAGCTAGAGAGAAATTCAGATTAAAATAATTGTGTTGGGAGCATACTGAAAAAATACTAGTAGGATAAATCATAGACAGTCAAGACACTAACAAGCTGTTAAAATTGTGGGTCAGGAGAAACATAACCAAGCACAAGGGTAACACTACTTATGGAACACAAATGTGGTGATAGCTACTAATGCAGTACTCACAGATTAATAAATGAAAATCAAAAGAGCCAACCACTCACTTACAGCTGATTGTTGTGTGGCAAATACACATGAGTACATAACTCTCTTTGGCGTATAGTGTCTCTATTTGCTACACTTCAATCAGCCATAGATGAGTGGTTTACTTTTTTCATTATTTACTGTGCACATTCTGGAATTCAGTTATTCTATTCACAGATAAGATATTGTAATTGAAGATGATCAAATACTTCTTGTTTTGGCATTGAAACAAAATGGAAGACTGTAGGGATTAGATAGTGAAGAAACAGATCAAGAGAAAATACAGCACTAAAGAAACCATTGGAATTTTATTCGAACAAATCAGGTGAACTAAGTACATTACATTTAATCAGGTTTGAAAAATTGATGCTCTGAGGGGAAATAAAATTAATATCATTGTAAAATTAAAAATAATAACATGTATAATTTTAAAAAACGAGAGCATGACAAGTATCAACACTGTGCTGCAAGTTTTCGGTAGAGACAGATTATTTGTGAACATTAATTCTTTTGGAAAACTTCGTTGCACCTTTGAAGGGAAATTATACTATAACATCTCATGGCACAGTGTAAGGCACTGGACTCACATTTGGGAAGATGGGAGTTCGAATCCCTATCCAGACCTTCAGTTTTAGTTTTTCTGTGGTTTCCCTGAATCTCTTAAGGTAAATGTTGGGATGGTTCTGTGAAAAGAACTCACATGATTTTCTTCCCCTGTTCTTTCTCATTTTAAGTTTGTGTTTCATCTCTACCAATCTTGTTACAGGCACAACTTTAAACCATAATCTTCTTTCCTTTCAATAACATTCTGTTGATAATGAAGTCATTAGAGATGGAGCACATCCCAGAATTTTAAAAGTGTGGTAAGGGAAGATGACAGTGTTTTCAAGATTTCATATGTCTTTTAGTTGGTTCAGGGAAACGATAAAAAGTGTAATCTTGAAAGTCTGGACAGCAATTTGAATTCCATTTCCCCAAAATACAAGTTCAGTGGTTTAACAACTACGCTACTTTACTTTGTGCCTTATGCTTCCTTCAGTGTAGATAAACACTGATGTTTGATATGAGCTGTTAGGTTACACAGTTACTTTCAAAATTATGCACGCGAACCCCCCCCCCCCCCTCCTCCACACACACACACACACACACACACACACGCACACACACACACACACACACACACACACACACACACACACACACACACACTCTTGCCCCTCTTGCACATAGATGGGTCAACTGCCGTTTAAGTTTTGTTTAAAATTGCCCATACATGTCCAAGAATGTTTTCTCATGCGTTTGACCTCTGTAACATTCATAGCAAATCCTGTGATATGCTTAAAACCTCTCCCTTAGTAAATAGTACTTTGTGAAATCTGCACCATAAATCCACTTGCTGTCATTTATTCTGGTCTCACTAGTGAATGGAAAAACATCTCCAAAATATAGCCAACTGATTTATCATGTCACATTACAGGGGTTGGACAAAAATATGGAAACACCACAAGAAATGCAAGCTTGAACATACTCATAAATATGTGTGCTAACTAAGCCTGCATGTTGTACTGTTGGATTTGCCCACCAACAGTACCTTTAAAATGTCCTCAATACATTGCAAGTGTCAGTCATGCTCAGAACTGTGTTCTTTGTAGTTGTGAGTGCATTACACTGGAGCTAAGTGAATTTGAATGTGAGCAAATTGTTGTTACTCGAACAGTGGGTGCTTCCATAACCAAGGTAGCTGAAGTGCATAATGTTTCAAGATTAACACATCAAAGATTTAAACCACAAACAGGGAAAGTTGAAAAACACCATGCACTAAGTCAGAATGCAGATGAAAGTGTATGCTGAGTAATAGTGGTAGACAGTCATTGAGGAGGATTGTGAAAAAAATTGCAGAACTGAATGTTGCCTCACAAACTCTGTCAGCCTCAAAACAACATGAAAGAAGCTTCATAATTAGGGAACTGTAGGGTGAACTGGAATTGCAAAATCATTCATCAGTAATGCATATGCCATTAAGATGAAAATGTGGTGCCAAAGCCATAAAACCTGGACTGTGGAACAAGAGAAAGAAGTCAGCTGGTCAAATGAGCCTTGTTTCACTCTGTTTCCAACTTCTGTCCAAGTTCATATTCCAAGGGTGAAACATGGTGGGAGTTCAGTGATGATTTGGGTGGGTGCATCATGGTATTCCATGGAACCCTGTGGTCACTCTGCAAGGCTGAATTACTGCCAAGGACTGTGTGACCATTTTGGCTGATCAGGTCCATCACATGGTAAATGTTTGTTCTCCATTGGCAATGCTGTGTTCCAAGACAACAGGACCCCTGTACACACAACTGCATCATGCAGTACTGATTTTTTTCAGCACAATGAGAAAGTTTCGCATATTCCCTAGCCATCACAGTTACCAGATAACAATATTATGGAGTCCTTTTTGTCTAATTTAAAGATAAGGGTGTGTGATGGCTATATACCTCCATAATCCTTACCTAAACTTGCCACTATTTTGCAGGAAGAATGGCAAAAGATTCCCTTGAAAATGAAACCATAAAGGGCCTGTATTTATTCATTCTGAAACAACTGGTAGCAGTTTTGAATGTCAGTGGGTTTCCTGCACCATATTAGGCATGGTAACATGTTGTGTTTTACCCCTCTCACTGTATGTGTTCAGTCTTGTGCACCCAGCTCCCTGATAGGACTACTCATAATTTGTTAATATAACCAATATGCAATATTTTGTTTCAATGTTCACTATTCTCCATAACAGCATTTCAAAACTTTATCATATAGAATCAAGTTCTGTCACACAGTGTTTTTTTTATTATTATTATTATTCTATTTGCTTTCCTGTTATTCTGTCACCCCTCACACCTTTTTGCTCAGTGTGATTCCACCTCTTTCTGTATTATTTAACTATCAATTTGTTTGTTCTCTCTCTCACTTTTTGGCCCTTGCCATTTTTAATGCTTCTCTTATTTTTTTCCAGAGTCTGGGGAAACTACTCAACATTTCCTGTTTTTCTCTTGTTCATCTTTTTTATCACTTCACATCTTCAATTCCAAGTCAATTATCTTCACCATTAGTGCTAGTCTGTTTGTCTGTTTAACATTCTTGCTAAGAATTTACCATCTTATGTGTAACACCAGATTCCTTCACTCTCTCTCTCTTCTTATTTAGCACATACCTTAAAGTAACTACTCCACATATACAATTTAGTTAATGACAGATTGTGTATTAAATATTTCTTTTTATATCTTACAGCCCTTTCGACCTGAATTTTCTGATCTGGACTATGCTGATGTTGATTACCGTTCCTATGGGCCAATAAACTACAAGAAAGCATCCATAGAGGCAGCAGAAAGAAAAAAAGAAGAAATACAAGGGAAAACAAAGCAGCAGGAAAATGGTTCCCAGGCTGAAGACCTGCTTTAATCTGTGCATTTATATCTGTGTGTATCTGTTTCATCCATCCATCCACCCAGTGGAAGAAGAAAAGGAATAGCACAGTCTTTACAGATATAATTTACAACATTCTTCACCAAACATTAATTGTCATTTGTAACAAATATTAACAAAAACTAATGGCTACATTTGTAGTGCTGAATCTCATTTGCTTAATAGCACACCCTTAACATGAACAGTACCATTGAAAGTGTGTAATGGTGTATTTATAAAAAAAATTGGTGGTGCTTTTGCTGCTCTTACAAAGGTACTGCAACAAATTTATAGTGACTGAAAGTGATTTGTATGTGATTATATGAAAATGAACATTTGATTACTGAATGTTAAATATATATGATTATATATATATTACACACACACACACACACACACACACACACACACACGAATACAGATGTGGTACTAATGTACATATGCCAAAGGAAAAAAAAATGTAAGTTATGTAAATTTATGAACAAGTTATACTCAGCATATTTAGGTTGTGAGTGTTTTAATAAAGAAAATAGTTTTTTTAATACAAAAATGTTTCATGAAAGTACTTTAAAAAAGTACCCACTATAAGACGTTTTAGTGTGTTTACTAGCGTGTGAATATGACAGAACAAAACTGTGAAATGTTAACTTTGAAGCTGATGTGTGCATAGTGTTATGGCTTCCATTAATGTCTCAGAGAACAGAAGAGACGGGAGTCACTGCAGGTATTTTTGTATCCATATTGAATGCACAAGTTAAAAGTATGAATGAACAAGCAATCTTACGTTTTTTAAAGAAGTGGACATTTTCCATGAAAGATATGTTGTTTATGCAAACAATTTGCTTACTCTTGTGATTAATGCGTCCACATTTGTATTAGTAAATGGTCTATTAATAACCAGTATTCTTATGAAAAAGAAATATTGTTTCCCACCCCTAACACAATCATTCTACATCATTACAGCCCCTATGGATGTTAGATACATTTGTGAGATTGGAGTGTTGCTCAATCATTGCTTTGGCAGAAAGTAGTTTTTTGCTTCAGTGTTGTCCTAGTTCCTTTTATTTTTAGCCGTGACCAAACTAATTTTTGTAAATACTTACATATAATTTTTAAAATGATTACCACAAATGTCATTTTGTAGTTCTTATTTTACTGCAAATAAGAAATAAAATTCTGACTATACCATGACTACAGTAAATGGTAACAGTCTTCTTTCTTCTTCAGAGTAAAGAATCATAATCTTTTCTGCTGCCAGTACGTTTTTAATTTCAGAAGGTGACTGCATTGCCCAGAGTTTCATGATATTTGTTGATACATAAGTATTTTTCCCCTCTTGTATGTTATCTGTTGTATTTAATTAGTAAGACAGTTGTTTCATTTACAGAAAACACTTTGTTTACTTTGTTGTGTAATTCAGTTTCATTTGCTGAAAAATGAAATGACAAAATTATCTGTGATCAGAATAAATTTGTTTGCAATGTAACTGTACCAGATGTTGTTGAAATAAAATTATTTTCAGCTCACAAGTATGAGAAGAAGCAATAAAAATATGCTTCACAGTATTAGCACTGCAATACAGATATAGAAATGAATGGGGTTTAACTCAACAGTGGTGGTTCATATTTTGTTACATTGTAGAGTATCTCTCTCTCTCTCTCTCATTTGAATGGTCTGCCATTTTGTTTAGCATTTACAGCATCTGTGAAATAGTTCGGTCACCTCAGATTTTATTCCCTGCAAAGTTCTGCTCTAGCAAAAAAGTGAGCTTCCATAGAATACACAATATCGATATATATTAAAGTACAAATAACATACACTGTGATACATGATCATGACACAACTGTTATAACAAAAACACTTAAAGATACTAAGGCATTACTAATACTCTTTGACTTCAGTAGACTGCCACAATAGTCAAAGTGCACTGTTCCACTGGTGTCATTGACTGCTACAGGAATTGAGTTCTGACAAGCCCATTGATTACTGTGCAAATTATGAAACATATTCTTGTTAATCATTCAGCTATGATGGAGGTCCATTTGATTGCAGTACTACTAGCTCACTCCCATGACAAATTTTTATTTACTCTAAACTGAACAGATGATATTTCAAAGTACGTTATATGACTTCATTGTTACTTTAGTGTCAGTTTTTTCCTTGTACATCCTGCGTCTTCCCTAAATTTTGTGTTTTGCTACAAGACTGTTGTTGCTACAGACTAAAGTAAATAGATAAATAAACATTTCTACTCTTTCTGTGCCTATCCAAAGCTCAGGACAATAAAAAACTGAGAAATGGAAAGAGTGTCAAAAGTATTAATCACACAGCAAGATGCCTAACAATACAGCACCCAAGGCATTGCCACCAAGCTTTGCATGTCATAGTCAAAGAGTTAGTCACTGGATAAATTGCTATGTGTATCTCATTATACTGTAAAATCACTCATATATAATGTAACTAATGCAGAACTGCTATGTAATAAGTTTATTATTATATTGAAGCTTCTCTCTTAAAATTTTCGTTATGCAAAATGCACTTGAATAGTTTTTCGTTTTCTTATTCATGATATCATTGTCCCACATCTTCGATAGATGTAGACTTATGGGGGAGATTAGTGCTTTAATATTAAGTTCAGAGTTTTTTTTTTAGCATAATGAAGTATGTCTTTGGATATTTTGCTGAATTACTAATTCCATTTTGGTGCACAATGTTGAGGTGAGTGACCTAATGGTGGATAGTAGTGCCATTCTTCTAGAGGTCAGGATGGCATTCAGCTCTCCACCCTGGGCATGCTTGTAGCAAGGTGGTGGGTAGGAACTGAGTAGATACCTTCTAATAAATCAAGAATGTAAGATCGGCATAAGTTTATTTACAAGTTCATATCAATAATCATGTTATGGCTTATGACCAGAGTCTGGACAGCCTGTCGTAAGCTGGTAATAGTGGCAATGCACTTGGTCAGCAGCATGGAGGTGAGGAACTGCCAAGTGTGTACTCTAGCCCTTGTGGCATGCAGTTATGGCAACTTCTGGCAGGACAGCTGCACTTACTAACGAAGGTGGTCTCAGGGTAGGTGGTCTCAGGGTACCACATACAAGCCATGCAGTGTCAAACATTTGGCTCAGGTGTGGATGACAGCAGTGGTGCTGACATACAAGGAGTTTACCTGCACAGAGTGACAAGCAGCAGCAGCAGAGTTTGCCTACACAGGGCAATAAGCAGCAGTGTTTGCCTGCATAGGGTGATATCAGCTTGGCAGCTGCATTTCCCAGGCACGAATCATGGACTCCAGCTGGAAGGCACCCAGTCTGCAGCATATGGATTTAGGCACAGCTGCTCGACCCACAACAACTTGATGATCCAGTTCAGGACATTGACCAGCATACATACATGTTCATGTTTGGCTCCTGATGGCAACTGACACTGCTTATCTAAAATGAGCAGTATTTATGTGAGCTCAGCTTGCCACAGTTTCTGACATAGCAACCCTTTCCCTCCCCTGAGTCACAACTAAATCGAGGCATGAAGCATTTGTTGGGATATCGTGACATCACCACCTCGGTATCTCAATCTACCCAGTGTGTCATTGGTATTACAGCTCTGGCTGTGCTGTAATAGTGTATAAACTTCACTTTTCAGGAGACCTGGGTAATTACTTCCGCATTGTGAGCATAATCTGAAAACAGATTCTTGCACAATAGCACATACTGGCTGCTACCTGTGAAGTTTCTTGTGACATCTTGCAGTGAGCTTTTTCTCCAGGTCAGTCACAGGACTCTTCCAGCAGGTTAAGCAAAGCCATGGTGCAACACACCTCATCTGTTTACTAAATCCAATCCAGCAGATTGCAGACTGTCCATGTTTCGGGAAAAGATTTCATCGCAACTTTTACACTTTACAAACATGACATCACATTTGGATTTTCCTTATTTTAATTCAGCTTGAACCACATTTTTCACTGACTGATTATTTACTAATTCTTACTTCCTAACGTTGACCCAGTTGATGGATAACTGGTGTAAAGGGAGCTCAGGTGGGTGGGCAGTTTTGTGCCTCAAATAGATACAGGCAGCACAAAGAAGAGTCAAGGTTACAACAGCACCCAAAAACGAGACATTCATTACCATGACACTCTGATGTCAGCTGCTACAATACTGCTTTATGGGCAGGAGCATCTGCTCCACAGTAATGCATCCTTCCTGCACTGTTCTTGACAAGTTCCCTTAATAAATTGTCTTTAACAGTAAATGGTGCTATTTGATTGATTTCCTATGCTTGGAATTTCTTTCCGTTTATACAGTGGTTTCTTACCTCACTGTTTTGGTACATCCCTATGTACCTTTCCAGAATGAGATTTTCACTCTGCAGCAGAGTGTGTGCTGATATGAGATGAGTTACTGGCAGAAGTAAAGCTGTGAGGATGGGGCATGAGTCATGCTTGGGCAGCACAGATGGTAGAGCACTTGCCCGCGAAAGACACAGGTCCCGAGTTCAAGTCTCGGTCTGGTTTTAATCTGCCAGGAAGTTTCCTTAGTACCTTGTCTATTCAACAAAAGTTTGCCTTATGTTTTCACAAGAAATTCATCGTAAAACTGCACTGACATATAACACACACGATACTACCAGTAACCACTGTCTGTCTCATTCCCATTACTGTAATGTCAATTACAGGCTGAATCCTTCCTGCAGTGTTATGTTTCCTTGTACCTTGTGATACTACATCATGCCTTAATGTCTTTGTATGCAGTTTAATTGGCTTGTCTTTGTTTGTATTTCATGGCTGACAAACCTTGTGATATTTCATCAATAGCAACAGTGTTCCGTAACTGGAACAGAGTTCCACCAAGTTCCACCATGCATTGCTGAAAATCAATTTCGTCATAACACTTATCCTTACCCCGGTTAACATACATTGCTAGTATCATCAATCTTATGAATCTCCCAATCTTCTGGTATCCGTCTCAGAAAGCAATGTAAACCTGATCACTACTAATGAAAGTGTCTTTCCTCTTTCTTTTATTACCTCCCCCTGCCTTCTTGGGGAGTAGTGCCATCACTGGTGGCAACAAATCTGCACCCTTTAGAAATAAATTTGTCTGAACCACCTCTTTATCTACAATATTTGCAACATAATTAAAATCATCAATAGCTTCCTGTACATCCTTCAAAGTATCTACAACAAAATTACTATCCGCAGCCACACTCCGCACAACCCAAAAATTTTGGCCCATATACTTGCCTGTACATGCCTATCCAGGAATACACCAGACTCAGGCTCTATGGCCTATTCATAAGAGCCATCAGCCTCAAGTGATGTAGGTACCACTGCACCAAAACTTATATCGTCCAGTTTGCAGCTCACACACACATTCATGTCAGTACAACACACATTTACTTCACCTGGCACCACAGCTGATTCAGACTCTGAAGTCTCGCAAGATATTTGAACTGATAATTCCACATTATTTTCCTCAATGTCTACAATCTTACTACCTTCTGCAGCAATTAAACTACCACTATTAACTTATTTCCTCTGATTGTTGGTTTTCACACAAGTAATACTGTTATTTAACTTTTCCTTCTCCTTATGTGTGCAGTAATTTACACGTGAATCAATTGTCTGTTCCATGCACTCTTCATTCCTTTTCTGTCTGCCCACTAGAAAACTGTCAACACACTTAACTAGACTAGTGTAGTTGGACCTGTTGTGGGAACTGGTAAACTGGACAAAACTTTGTCCTCTATTATAGGCTTCAATTGTTTATTTATACTTGCATTACAAGCCCTCAACTAAGCTAACTGAACTACTACAGCTTGTAATGTTTCCTCAAGGGTAACACCTTATGTTTTTGACTCTGATATTGTGGAACCTCTGTCCAATTCACACAAATACAACAGGTGAACAAAACAGGTTGTCAAGGTGGCCACTGAAATGTAACATTATCATAACACTTCCTGCTGTAACTCAGCTTCCCTTGCTGAGTGACTACTCATAGTTAACACTTTACGCACTTCAGAACAATGTGCCATACCCCTTGGCCATGACAAGATACTAGCTGGGCACAAACCAGCATACATTTTTACATACCTTCAGAACATTAGCTGAGTTTATTTGCCACAAATTGCACGGAATTGAAGATCTGGTAGAACACCAACTGACTTCCATGGGGCCAGGGCAGGCACAAGAAACAGTCAGTGCACTCACCCCACTGCATTCTTGATGCTGGCATTGTCCTGGTTCCAGCTGTCCACAGCAGTAACACTTGTGTCGACAAATGTCATCAGAAGTGTCTACTGTTTCTTCCATAACATACAGAAGTTGTCTGCATTGCAGCAGCCACTTCTGATATCAAATGTAGACAGGAACTTCTGCCTTTTCTTCCTTCATAGACAGTGGTTGTTGACATTTCAGCAGCCACTTTTGTCACCTAACATAGGTGTTGGAGGGAGGGGGGTGACCTTTACAGTGGGTGTAGTAGAATCATTGTTCTAGAGACCAAGATGACAGTCAGCTCTCTACCCTAGGTATGGTTGCAGAAAAGCAGTGGATAGGAACCAAGTGGATGCTTCCAAAAAATGAAGACCATAAGACTGGCAGAAGATTATTCACAAGTTTATGATAATGCTGGAGTGGCCTGTGGCCAGAGTCAGGCATCGGCCCAGGTGAGCGTATTGTTTTCTGACCTCAGTGAGCGGCCTCTGAGGCATAGAAGGCACCTGGCATAGGTAGGACACACTGACAGCATCATCCATTAGTAGGATGCAGGCAAGTAACTGCCAAGTCAGGGCTCCAGTGCATACAGCAGACTGCTGTGGGAACATCTGGCAGGATACCCACAATTGCTGCCAAAGATGCCTGTCTCAGGGCAGGGCACACCAAAAAACACAGAATCAGACCATAGGCTTCAGTGTGAGGAGCAGTATTAGCACTGGCAACCAAGGAGTGTGCCTGCACAGGGCGATGAGTAGTAGTAGTAGTAGTAGAGTTTGCCCACACAAGGCAGTGAGCAGCAGCAGAGTTTGCCTACACTGGGCAATGTCACATCGGCTGCTAGATGGCCCAGGTGTGAATGCAGTCTCAAGTGTGTGGCCTGCATTAGGTGAAAATCAGCTGGCAGGTGGCCCACTGGCTGGAGGGCACCAAATCAGCAGCATTCGATTCACACTTAGTGAAAACAGTGTCTGGCAGCAACAGACACTGCTTCTCTAAAATGGGCAGTATTTGTGCAAGCTCAGTTTGCAATTGTTCCTGAAATGATAGCACTTTCCCTTCCTGAGGTCACAGCTGAATCATGGAGTGAGGCACGATGTTGGGCACTCATGGCATCACTGCCTCAGTGACCCAATCCTTCTCCTGTGTCACTGGTGTCATAGCCCCAGCTGTGCCACGATGGTGCAGCAGCTTCATTTTGCAGGAGAAGCAGGTAATGATTTCCTCAATGTCACCATAGCCTGAATATAGTTTCTTGTACAAGAGCATATACTGGTCCCTGCCCCTAAGATTTCTTGTAACATCTTGTCAGGATATTTTTCTGCTATGAGTCAGTCGTAAGTCTCTTCTGCGAGGCTAAGTGAAGCTCTGTCACAGCAGTATTTTGATAATGACCTGGCTAGCATCATCATGCGCTATGACGACATACAGGACTGCTATTCACAACACGTGATAAAAATTGCAATGTCAGTTATCCACATACTGTACACACAAATGGATTCATCATTTCACCTGTATATTTGAAAACGTAATGCCAAATATCAGTCTCTAGTACTCTTGAAAGCCAGTGCTCTGTGGCTGACTCATGTTCTTGATATAATCATAGTCCCTTTATTTTGAAATCTGTAAATTAACTTTTCAGACTTAATGATGAATTCCCATAACAGTGTAACTGCACATTGTAACAACCCCAAAGATCCAAAGGCTGCTATAAAACAGAAGAGAGTGTATACACACATTGCAGGTATTTTATTTATTCATCCCCTTTTTTTTTATCTCCGAGTCTATGGGCTTCCACATTCAGTCTTTTTGTACCCTACATGTCCTCTCTTGCCCATATCTCAGCCAATGATCTGCTCCCATGTGAATTTATTAAATTTCTCCTAGCTGCTGGATTTCAAGTTCTTAAGAAACAGAAAAATAGTGACTTCCGTGCTCCATCTACCATCTGTTCTCCCAGAGACATGTCCTACCCACCTCAATATCATCATTTTCATTAGAGTATTACACATTTGTTTGTTCTGTCCCTCTTAGAAGTTCCCAATATGTATTTCCATTGTTTGCTTAGGAACCCCTAGTTTCTGAATGGCTTCACGTTAAAAGTCAATGTACCACTGTTTTTTGTCAAAATTGGTAGTACAAAGTGCTCAAAATACAAAAGTTCATCAGCCAGTTTTAAGTATTATAGTGTACCACTCTTAATTATAATTGATTTTTGGGGCTACTTTAAAACATTACCCATAAAATTATTCCATTAATTGTTGAAGTTTATCGGAGCAAGAGGCAAACTGTACAGTATCACCAGCAAAATGGAAGTGATTGAGGAGTAACCCACTAACATGTGTTCTTTCTTGTTCCTCCAAATTTAGTTATGAGATAATTTACTGTAAGGCAAAAACAAGCAATGGAAACTCCAGGATGGAATATCAACAATATTAGGAAAAGGATAGATAGCTATTCACGGTAAAGGTGACCTGTTGAGTTGCAGACAAGTTTTTGGCCAAAGACTTCTTCAGCAAAGAAAACAGACACAGATTCACAAAAGCAACCACACTTCATGCACACATGACCGCTACCACCGGCAGCTCTGATTGGAATGTGACTGCCATGTGAATAGTAATTTGGAGTGGTAAGGGGGAGGGCTTGCAGGGTATGGGTGGGAGAAGAGAAGAGTGCTGCCTGGTAGGGCATATAGGGACTAGATGGCAGTCTGACAAGACTGCCAAGTGCAGGATCAGGAGGTAAAGTGTGGCAGAAAAGGAGAGGAACAGGGACAGGGGGAGCCATTGGCAGAGGTTGGCACACAATGAGGATGAAGGTATGTGAAGAGGGAGGAGGTATAGAACAGAGGGGGAAGAAGCTGTAGGGTGGAGGATGTGAGAAAAGTAGATTACCATAGGCTGAGGCCAGGATAATTTCAGGAAAGGAGCATGTGTTGTAAGGATAACTCCCATCTGCGCAGTTCAGAAAAGCTGATCATGGAGGAGAGGCTCCAGATGGCTGTATTGTGAAGCAACAGTTTAGCAGTGACCATTCATCCTGGTAAATTTGATTGGTAACAATACCAATATAAAAAGCTGTGTAATGGTTGCAGTACAGTTGGTATGTGACATGGCTGTTCTCACAGGAGACCCAGCATTTGATGGGGTAAGATAAGCCTGTGACAGGACTGAAATAGGAAGTTCTGGTTGGGTGGATGGGCATGTCTTGCATCTGGCTCTTCCACAAGGATATGATACCACTCTTTTGTACCTGGCTCTTCTGGGTGGTGGGAGGACTGGGAGTGTGTGGGGGAAATGGCATGGGAAATCTGTTTGCAGACTAGAGTGCCTATTTTTCAAGTCCTTGATGACACTTTCAGCATACTGGGAAAGGGAGTCTTGTCACTTAGATATGCCATTCCTGGGTGGCAGGACTGTATGGGAGGAATTTTTTCGTGGGGAAGGGATGACAGCTGTCAAAATGCAGGTACTGTTGGCAGATGGTGGGTGTAATGCAGACAGAGATGTGAAGGGAGCCATCAAAGAGGGAGAGGTTAATGTCAAGGAAGGTGGCATGCTGGGTTGAGTGGGTTAAGGAGGACCAGGTGAAATGGTTGGGAAAGAAGACATTGAGGTTGTGGAGGAATGAGGATAGGGTGTCTTAGCGCTGAGTCTAGATCATGAAGATATCATTAATGAACCCGAATCAGGCCAAGGATTAGGGGTTTTGGGAGACTAGGAAGAGCTCCTTCAGTCTGGAACCGCACGACCGCTACGGTCGCAGGTTTGAATCCTGCCTCAGGCATGGATGTGTGTGATGTCCTTAGGTTAGTTAGGTTTAAGTAGTTCTAAGTTCTAGGGGACTAATGACCTCAGATGTTAAGTCCCATAGTGCTCAGAGCCATTTGAATTTAAAGGGCTCCTCTAGATGGCCCATAAACAAGTTGGCATAGGAGGGTGCCATTTGGGTGGCCATGGCTGTGCCACAAATTTGTTTGTATAGCTTCCCTTTGGAGACGATGTAGTTATGTGTTAGGATAAAATTCGTGAGGTGTATGAGGAATGAAGTAGCAGGTTTGGAGTCTGAAGGATGTTAGGAAAGATAGTGTTCAGTTACTGCAAGACCATGTGCATGAGGGATTGTTATTTAACTCATCTACCAGCCACACAAATTACATGTGGTCTAAAAATAAATCTTAGCCTTTACTGATCAACATTAGTGTGATGTGCCCTATCATTAACTAATACTTATTCCACTGAATACGGTAATGATTTGTACACAGCTGTAATTGTATTTTAATTGCACTATGAGCTACTGAACAGGGAGTGCCAAAAGATTGCAGCAGCTCTTGAAGACTAACACTATCTTGTCTACACAATTAAACATCATGTAATTTTTAACTGGATTAGTGATTCATCCTCTCAAGCATTATGTTGTTCCAATTGAAAGTGCTCCTGCTTTGCTTATCTATTATTCCTACTATGTTGCTCAAGCATAACTAATAAGAATGTTTAATTATCATAAGCTGTTGTCCATTGCCAGGAAACAATGTATTTCTATTTTTGATCACCAATTCACTATATAAAGTTAGATATAAGAGTAGTCCATGACCTTTGCACAGTGTCCTATGTCTCTGTTATAATAGATAGTAAGTTAAAGCTAGACTCTTCTTCATCTCCTCCTCCTCATTCTTCTTCTTCTTTTCTGGCACTACAGCCCATGAACGTCTTGGGCCTTGTCAACTGCCTGTCTCTTCCAGTCATCTCTTGGCTTTAGCAGCTATCTCCAGTTCCGCACTTGTAATCTTCACACATCCATCTCTGTAGCATTCAGTTATTGCCATCTTGGTCTCCCCACTGAGGGGCTACCTCTGGCTTTGCAGATAGCACCTTCTTAGGAATGTGCTGTTCTTCCATTCTCTGCACATGTCCCAACCATTGTAAACTTCGTGCCTTTACATCTATAGTAATTGGCAGAGTCATATAGAGCTCATACAGGTTCTAATTCTCTAAAAACCATTATCACATACTGTCTCTCATATCTTCTACAGTACTTTGTGTTCCCATGCAACCAAGGCATTTCAGACCCACACATAACAGCAAGTACTGTCATAAACTGTGGTCAGCTGTCTTGAGATGCTGGAGGACAGCAACATGTTAAAGAAACTGTAATAGCAACTGTTACCTGCAGCTATTCTTGCCTTTATCTCTGTTGGTGCCATATTATCTTCTGTAACAATTCCTTCAAAATACTTAAACCGATTTACTCTTTCAAACCCTTGAAACAGTTTCTGGTGTTGATGATATATTTCATTTTTTCCTTTCTTAGGACCAAACCAAGTGCAGCCACTTTGCATCCCAAAACTATATAGTTTTACAGCAGATATTGTCTATTCCTCCCAAGCATGCTTATGTCATTCACAAATGCCATATCCTGAGTCATCCTGCTGAAAATAATACCATCTGTTTTGCTTGATAGTTTTCACATGACAGCCTCTGAAGCCAAGTTAAATTATGTCAGTGATACAGAATCTCCTTGCATAAGTCCTTGAAAGATCAGAAAATTATTGGAATATTTGCCATTAGCTTTTATTTTGTGGGTAGTGTTGCTGACCATTGACTGTGTCCTAAGCTGCTTTAAAACCCATGTACAGCTGATACACCATTATACTGAACTCCTAACACTTTTCCTTGTCCTATTCCATTCCTTGATAGTGTACTCACAGTCATCATCATACAACTCACTTTGTCTTACTTTGTTTTCCACATCCAGCTTGTATTTCATAATCTGCATATTGTTCTTTGTGTTAGATGCCATTGCACTTCAGGGCTGGCTTCCTCCTTGATGTTAATTTCTCTCATCCCTTCATCCATTTCGGACTGGTAATGTGCTCTTTTTCTGTCACTGGTGTTGACCGGATCCACATTATACTTCTAATCCTGTCCTACATGGTTAGAGATTTTTGTTAATGTCTTCTGCTATGCTGGCAGTAGACCCCCTCCTCACCTTAACATCCATCATGTCTGAGCCATGCCTTCTTTGCATTTTGATCAGTCTGGTTGACTGTGTCCCCATCTGGAGATTTCCACAAATCTTTATGGATATTCTTTTGTGGGAATGTGGTGTCACTTTTAGTTTGGTTTTTGCATACAGCAAAATCAACCCACCTCAATCCGTTGTCATGTAGTGTGTACTTTCCAAAATTTGGTCTAAACATTGTTTCTCCTCCTACCTTAGCATTCATATCTCCTAGAATCATTTTCTGCTATACCATCATATGTTCCTTCAAGCTGTTCATAAAATGAGTCTTTGGCCTTATCATCCAGTTCCTCT
This sequence comes from Schistocerca americana, assembly GCF_021461395.2. Classification (NCBI taxonomy): domain Eukaryota; kingdom Metazoa; phylum Arthropoda; class Insecta; order Orthoptera; family Acrididae; genus Schistocerca; species Schistocerca americana. Next base: position 628,226,307 of record NC_060123.1, on the reverse strand, counting down.
GTTGCAGCATGGGCACAAATCAGTGTCATATTGGAGAATTTTATTTCTATTCTCAGTGCACATATCCTACTGTTTATGGCCTCAAAATTGGATATCACTAGCTTGTTTGCCAACGTATTAGAAAACCAGTTCCAAGACTGCCTGTACTACCACTTCTGAAGAACACTGCATAGTCATCAGAATCCCACATGGAGGTTTCCTTCCACCTAATCTCTTTCAGCTCTGATATTCCTATCTGGTACTTTCTCCATTGGTCTTTCAAATTCATGAGTGCCCCTGCTCTATTAAGACTCAGTACATTCCAAGTAGCCATTATTAGATGAGTCCATGCGCATTACTTGGTCATCATCATAGAGGTTTTCGCTTTTCACGTGTTCTAAACATTGTCATGATTACATACTTTTTATGTGGCAGAGAAGTCAGCCCTGCTCCTTCAGAGCCTGTTGGTGGCTGCCAGTCCCACACAAATTACATGTGGTCTTAAGATAAATCTTAGCCTTTACAGATCAACATTATTGTGTTGTGTCCTGTCATTAACTAATACTTATTCCCTTGGGTACATGTATAGTAATACTTACACAGATGCACACATGTATTAATCGCACTATGAACCGCTAAATAGGAACTACTAAAAGATTAATTCAATTGATTACAGCACATCTTAAAGAATAACACTATCTCAGCTGCTCAATTAATCATCAATCTTTTACTGGAGTAGTGATTTGTCCTCTCAGCCGTTATGTTGTCTGGATTAAAAGTATTTCTGCATTGTTTAGCTATTATTCTTCCTGTGTTGCTTAAGCGTATTTGATAAGAAGGTTTTATTTTTATAATGTGTTGTTTATTGCCAGGAAAACACTTATGTCTCTTTTTGATCCCCAATTCAGTAAATAAAGTTAGATATAAGAATAGTTCATAGCTTTTGCACAATGTCCTATTTCCCTATAATAATAGGTAATAAGTCAAAGATGGACTTGCCAATTCTAAATGTCAATAACTTTTGTCATAAAACAAACATATCAGTTGTTGCATACAATGAATCTCTAGTTATTGAAACAAATATACTATTTCAAATAATGCAAAGAAATTTTAAATACTTTACATTGACAAACTGCTTAGTTCCTGATCTATTAACTTACCTTATCCCAGAAGAATGATGTAGCAAACCATCTAATAAATAGTTTGTTGTTATGTAGCTCTGTTTTTTTATGTATTTTTACAGAAAAAGACTAACTTAGATATTGCAATTCATTACCCTTGGATCCAAGGGTTCCCATACGATAGTTTGTTGGGATGGCTAGACCTGAGTATGGAGTATTTTTAACGTTTTGGAAGATGAATGGTGACTTGTAAGTAGCCATAATGGAATTCCAGTTCCAACTCAGTTAAAAACTTATGTAATATTGACTTTTAAATCATTTTTTAAAGAAAAACACCTCACCACAAATTTTTTTGTTTCCCCAAGAACTAGCAGGGGTGCAGCCCAGCCTTGCCACCGGACGTGGGCAACCTTGCTTGAACCAGTATTACTTTAAGTTCCCTGAATATTGGTGGTATCTTATTGTCATATAAGTAATCTAAATATCGGGATGGTGCAAATGCGACATATGATGTGATCAAATTGTGGACAATACGTCAAATCCATTTTAAAAATAATATCAGATCAGCTCTGCTGTTCAGGCATCAGGCTGGCCAATCAGGACCAACTGACTATTGTGTCACCATTAGCCAGTAGGATCATTTGGATGTGGAATAGACAGGCATGATGTCTGTACCCTTGTTCTGCCAGCCATTGTCAGCTTAACAGACTGTAGCTAATCCACTTTACCTTCTTAGGTGCTCTTGATAGCTGGTGTCTCTTCTCTGGTTAGTTGTAGCTGGCTGGAAACTGTTGGTGACAAATGGATAGTCTCAATAATGTAGCCCACACAGTATTTAAAGTTAGTTTATAGGAAGCAACAAAAATTAGTTATATGTAGTAATGTCAACATTAATTTTTAATGTGATTGTGGATGAAAAAGGGTGTTGGAAGATCTCCTAAATTCATATGATCTGATGCAGGCTGCGTTTTTTCCACTCAGGATGCAGGGGAATAGTAGCACAGCCATAGACAATATCTTTGTTCATTCTTCATTAATATATGGGCATTCTGCACAAATTTTAACACTAAAAGGTTTTTGTACTCAAACAACTGTTATATTAACAAACTATGTAGGGAAGCTAATCTAATGGCAATAGAGAGTTTTTTAAACCTCATTAAGGAACAAGGGTGACAGGATGTATATATTGCTGATAACATTTGTGACAAATATAATGCTTTCCTTAAGGCATTTCTTATGTTCTTTGAAAGTTGCTTTCCATTAGAACATTCTAAACAGGGCACTAGCAGTAAAAGGCAGCTGGGGTGGCTGGATAGTGGGATAAGGATATTAGTAGAACAAAGTGGGAACTATATCAAAATGTTAGAAGTAGTCACAATCAAGCTACAGTAGCCCATTACAAACAGTATTGAAAGGTGCTTAAAAATGTTATTCGGAAGGCAAAGAGTATGTGGTATACAAGTAGAATAGCTCATTCACAGGATAAAGTTAAAATTATATGGTCAGTCGTGAAGGAAGTGTATGGTCAGCAGCACAAGGTTGATGAAATAAAGTCAGTCAGTATTAAAAATATTTGTGTTACTGACAGGTCAGATATATGTACAATACTTAACAATCATTTTCTGAGAATTTCTGTTGAATTAAATAAAAACTTAGTTTCTACAGGGAATCATATAACTCTCTTGGAAAATGCCTTTCCGAGACTGAGGTCTGAAATACTCCTCTGTGATACTGACAAGAGGGAGACTGAGTCAATAAGTGAATCACTGAAGACTATGGACTCTCATGGATATCATGGAGTACCTAGCAGAATATTAAAGTATTGTGCTGCACATATCAACCCTGTAGTAACCCATATTTGTAATTTTTCCTTTAAGAACAGTCAGTTTCCTGAATTATTAAAGTACTCAGTAGTAAAGCCTCTTTATAAAAATGGAGAAAGGGATGATGTAGACAATTGTAGACGTATTTCTGTGCCATCAGTGTTTGCTAAAGTTATTGAAAAGGCTGTGTATGTAAGGAGAATTGATCATTTTATTTCACATAGTTTTCTATCAAATGTACAGTTCAGTTTTAGAACTAGTTTAACAACTGAAAATTCTGTAGCCTCTCTTCTCTGTGAGGTACTGCATGGATTACAGAAAAGGTTTCAAATGCTTCTATTCTTTTTTATTGTTTAACTAATGTGGTTGATTGTGTTGATCACAAAATATTGCTCCAGAGGTTGAACCATTATGGAACATTGGAAATAGCTCACAACTGGTACACCTCTTACTTTACCTACAGACAGCAAAGGTCGTTATCCACAGTGTTGAGAATGGCTATGATGAGGGGTCTGAGTGGGGCACAGTCAAATGGGGGACGTCCCAGGGATTAGTGCTGGGGTTTCTTATTTATATAAATGATATGCCCTCTGATATTACGGGTGATTCTAAAATATTTCTGTTTGCTAATGACACTAGCTTTGTAGCAAAGGACGTTGTGTGCAACATTGGCATTGTTTCAAATAGTAAAGATAATGACACAAGTTCTTGTAGAAAATAATTTAACACTAAATCACAATAAGACTCAGTTTTTACATTTCCTAACACACAATTCAACAAAACCTGATGTTTTAATTTCACAGAATGGGCAGATGATTAGTAGAACTGAACAGTTCAAATTTCTTGGTGTTCAGATAGAAAGTAAAGTACACACTTTCAAATTGAAGCTGAAGAGTTTCCTCATGGGTTACTCCTTCTATACTGTCAAGGGGTTCCTTGAAAAAGCTGATTCCTGCATTATTTTGTTGACTGCATTTACATAAACTTATGGCTTGACCTTTTTTTGGGTTCATAAACATTTTATTTTATCTGTTATTACTTTCGTATTGTAATTTCATGTGCTGACATGTTCTCTGACCTTGGAGATTTGCCCCTCAATTTTGTCCTATGGAACTAGACATGTAACATAAAATAAATCAATACTTTTACCTCCACTTTTGCCATATTCAGAGTCAACAGTCAGTTTGGGTTTCACAATTCTTTTTTGTAAGCAGAAAAGGGAAAACGACATACTACACTTTTTACAGTTCTTGCTATAAAATTTGTGTGCAGTAGACCTACTCTTGATGAAATAATCAATAGCTCATTTTGGCAAAGGAAAATCCGCTTACATCTCACAAGCAATCACAATGCGAAGGGGCAGAATAATTTCACCAGAATAACACATTCACAGTGAAAACTAGGCACAGTAGCATCATCTCCCCATAGCAAGCTCAGTGCATGCTTTGTTGTATTGTAGGAAGTCTACTTCATAATTAAATTATCCACTGAAGAACAGTTTTAGAACATTAAAACTTTGATGTGGCACGTTTACTTCCCGATTGCAGACTTTGAGCCACAAGGACTCTTTTCATACATAGGTCTTACACCCTTGAGATTGCACTGAGGATTTGTTCATACTAGTGTGGGAAAGTTAGTAACATGACACTAGGCACAGACTTTAACACAATCTGACACAATGATGTTAAATGGTTGCTCGCTGGTTGCAGACGTTTTGATAAATAGTTGTTGCTCTAGTTAGTTCTGATGGTAGAATCTACAGATTAGTGGCACATAACTGTTTAGCCATTAGTTTCTGATTGCAGACTGGCAGTTTTGGGGAAGGGGTGGCTAATTAAAGGCAGATGTACGAATATGGTGTGATTTCTGAAACTACTTATTTTTTTTTAAAAAATCTGTTAGATTAGATTTTGCTATTTTATATGGACTATAAGACTTTAGTGTTATTTGGTTTATGAAAAATGTTAAACTTCAGTACATGTAACATTGTTCTGCTACCTTTGTTACAAATTCCTTCTTATAAGCACAGCATCATCCTTGAAAATAATATTTTATGATTGTAAATTACTCAAAATCTTAATTAATTACTGAGATGCATCATCTGAGTCAGAAAAAGATATATTAACAAAAGTACACCATTAAATTTCATAATCTTATAAGCATTAATGCAAAACAGGTAATTGAAATTATGAGGTTTCAATGTTAATTATCTCAGAAGTTAATTAGTTTCAAGTAATTTAAAGTATGTTTTCAAATGAAGTGAAATATATACTTTTGAATGAATGGTGTAACATCACTTTTGGTGGAAGAATCTGATTAAAGTTTGGCCTATCCTTGACACTGAGTCTTGCCCAAACAGTCTCACATGCAGTTTCAATCTCTATTTTGGTCGATTTGTGTTTCTTGTCTACTACAAAAAATCCACCACCTCCATTTGCCATTACACTATGATTTTGATACACTTAGATGTTCCTAAGAATCTCACTCTTTTCAATTTTAGGTTTTAATTAAATTTCTGTACTTAGTTTTAGTGTGCCTGCCAGTAGACATCATTATGGAAGCAGATTGGAAACCTGTCATGGAGAGGGTACGCATTGCATCGTATGGTAGACCCACTGGTGGAAGTGTTTACTTGCAAGCAGCTGTATGTAGAGCAGACACATGCTCATGCAGAATTAACACAGTGTGAACCTCACCTTGTACTTCATGCTGAGTGTTGCCATCTGCATAGTCATTAGCTGTCCACATCAGGCGTATCCTGAATATATTGTCATGCATGTAACTTTGTGGGTTAAGACGCTCTGTTTTCCGTGGATCAATTTGCGTCGTGAGTTTGTTTCTCTCACTGGTTCTGTTCCCTAGTTCTTACAAAGCCACCATCAGCCCATGAAGTACCCACAATGAGAGTGTTGAGTAGTGGTATTTTCACACCTTCTGCAGATACTGAAATAGCAATGAAGGACATTCTTACCTGTGTGACGCCCCTGTTTTTTTTCTTTCCACATTTTCATAGTGTTCACTTTGACCTACCATGGACTCAGCAATTCCGCAATGCTGGCAGGAACAGTTGTGCCTACAGAAGGAGTACAGCAACAGCAACAGGATCTGACGCAGGTGCAGGTGCTGATAATCCAGAATGTAGGCTTCTTTTGTGCCCTTGCCTTGTTGGCAGAAGGTCCATTTGCCCACTGGGCAGTTTTCATCTGTGCTCCCAACTCCATTTGCTGATTCTGATGAGCCTATGGAAAGGTGGGAGAATTATCTGTGCCAATTCTTGCTGCACCGTCAGGTAAGGCATTTTGTTGATCTGGTTGATAAGGCTTTTCTGTTGTTGTCGACCAGTGCTGGTGTATATGTTGTTGTCCAAAATTTTAAGCTCTCCACTAAGCCCAAGAAGATTTTCTGTTTGCTTGCATGGAATTTCAGCCATGAAACTCATGTGTTGATGACATTGTTGCAGTTTAACTAGCATCGTGAGTAGATGGCCAGTCATATGTGACCTAATCACTGATTTGCAAGGACTCTCGTGGAAGTGTAATTTTGAGTGTTCCAAATGTGCTACCTTTAATGCAGACACACTAATTCAGGAGATGATGGTTCATTTAGCTCGTGATCCCAAGGTTCAAACTAGGCCATTGACCTTGTCCAACCCTTCTTTTGCCAACATTGCCTGAATTGTGGATCTGCATGAGCTTACAGTGGAAGCTAGGTATGCCCTTTCTGATAAGTGGCAGTTGGCTCAATGAAGTGTGCATGTTCAACAGCCCCCGATGCCCTGCAGGATATCCTATGTTGCCTCACCTCCCACCGAGTGGCCGCCTGTTGCCATTGTGGATGATTCTGGTGCAACAGCATCACAGCACTGTCCACGTATTCGCCTGCACCAACATCGGCAGGTTCGCATCACTCCAGTGTCATATTTCTTACCTGTAGTGATTTGTGGGTCCTTAGCATCATTCTCCTTCCCTTTGTTGGATGAGTCAGCAGTCCTGCCCTGTTTGTCATTTGTTGCATGTTCTTTGTGACAGCCTGCATATAGTGGCTATGTGTGGAGTCTGCTGTCAGATAGGACATTTGGCAATTGTTTACGACAGTTGGTGAGCCATGTGTGAGTCATCAGCTGCTTCAGTGTTTTCTGTGAATTTGGTGCTGTCTCTGCCACCCTGCACATGTCACCCTGGTGTACATTTACTGACTTTGATAGTGGATGGGTGGCTGGTTAAATTGCAGGTTAACATAGGAGTGCCAATCAGCCTCATTAACTTAGGTACATAGAGACTGCCCCATCAGGTTGTGTCTTATAGTAAACAGTGCATTTTCTTGCAATGGCAATTCTCCATCTCTGTACATTACAAGAATGTGGAACAGCAACTTACATTTTTAATGATCAGTTCACCATTGGCACAAAATGCCTTTGGGCTCAATGCTTTTTCCATTTTTGGCTTTCAGGTCATTGACAGAGAGCATTTAGTGTCTCAGTTCATTCCTTTTCACAATTTGGAGTCCTTACTGTGGTCATACAACCCACTGTTTGAGAATACCTTGGACCAGGTAGAAAATTTTGGAGTACATTTCTCTTAAGCCACCAGTGGTACCTAGATTTTGTCACCCTCACCCTTCACCATTCGTGGCACGTTAAAGGCAGAGTTGCAGTGTTGGAGAGATCAGGGCATCATTTCTCTTATTTCATTGAGTCAGTGGGCCAGCTCTTTGGTGAGTAATTCGGGAGCCCAATGGTGCTGTGTGCCTTTTTGGCAATTTTAAACAGACAGTCAATGCACAAATGTGCTATGCATTTTTATCCCATTCTGCAGCAGACAGAGCTGTTGGCAAAATTGTTAGGGGGCAATTACTTTTCCCTGCATCGAGTTGTACGATGCTTATCTGTTGTTGACGTTGGGCACCGTTCCTCGAATTTTCCTGGTCCACGTCACCCCCTTTCAGTTTCAACAGTTTAATTGCTAGCCTTTTTGAATCTCATCTTTGTCGGCAAGTTACCAATGGTATTTTGGGAGGTTGATTCAGGACATTCCCTGTTGCATCAGTTACCTTGATGACATCTGGGTCACAAGCCGTACTCGGGAGGAGCATTTAGAAAACCTGCAGGAGGTTTTCCAATACCTCTTGAAGAATGGCCTTCATTGCAAGCTGGAAAAGTGCAGTTTTTTCTCCTCAAAGGCACATTTTTTTGGGTCATGTGCTCAGTAAAGATGATCTTGTCCCCACAGACCACCACATCAGGGCCATCGTCAACCTACCAGTGCCCAAGAAACTGAAGGATCTCCAATCTTTTTTGGTTATTTCATATTATACACAGTTAATTCCACAAGCCACACACGTATGCTGGTTTCTTAACCAGCTTCACCAGAAGAGCATTTACTTTGTCTGGTCTGTGGATTGTCAACAGACTAATCATTCTTCCGACCAGCATTTACACTCTGCTCGCTGCCTCACTTCCTTTACACCAGGTCAACCTTTAACCCATGTTTGTCAAGCATCCCAGTATGACATTAGTGCCATCCTGTCCCACTGGAAACTGGACGGCACTGAGCAGGCTATCAATTATGCCTTCTGCTGGGCAAAATAATTATTTATAGGTGGAAAAAGAGGCACTAGCTCAGAGTCAAAAAGTTTCACATATTCCTGACTGGGTCCAGGTTCCTCCTCATCATCAACTGCAAGCCATTTGTTTCCTTATTTGGCCCTCGTTCCAAGCTGCTAGATAGGACTGCCCAACAGTTACAGTGATGGGCCATCTTTCTCAGTGGCTGTTGTTATGACATTCGTTACCATTCAACCACCCAGCATGGCAATGCTGATGTGATATCCCTGTTACCGATAGGGCCTGATCCTGAGTTCCATCAGCAGGACACTAGTGTTTGCAATTGATGATGCCTTACAGCAAATCATGTTGGATTTTCTGTCGACAACATGTGGGGTCACAACTGCCAGGGCTGCTGAACAACTTTTCCAGAAATTATTTCAGCAGTCCAGGTGGGTTGGCCAGAGCATCTCTTTTTAGATGCGGATCCAGCATGGCATACGTTTTTTCTCCTCTTTGATCACTACATCACTGTCAAGGGGATCCTCACGTTTGCCAACAGCATCGATGCTGCTTCCTTTATTGGTTGGTCTGCTGCCAGGTTCTTAGGCACAGTACCCGTAACTTCCAAAAATTCTCAAAAATGTATGTTTTTCACATTAATATACACTGAAATTTGGGGCTAATGATTCTTTGAATGAGGGTACTACTACTAAAATTGTATGAAGCATCATTGTTGATTACATCTGATGCTATAGCACAAAATATATTTTCCACAGCACTCAACATATGAAAATACACAATTTATCATGACACTCAAGTTCTGATACAATCAACACAAAAAGCTCATTTAAATTTTGTGTCAAGCTTTTGGATCTGTCTTTTTGAGGTGAATATAAGACTCCTAATTTTATGTGGACACAAGGGAAACACCACTCACTCAGTGTGATTTATTAAAAGTATAGCCTGTACTGCTTCCACTTCTACATTGTAGACATTTGTTCTCCAAGGAAAAATCTCTAGCCAATTTTGCATTGGAAAGAAATATCTTTTGATACAAAGGGGAGATAATATAGTCAGTTTGTTTGCTATTCCTTTCATTGTTTACTTTTGCAACATGAACACTGTTTGCACAATGGAATATTTATCTCATTTAACAATTCTACATTCATGTTTTGCAGATCTCTGTGAAGTGCATGGCAGAGGGCACTTAACATTGTACAATGTGTCAGGGATTCTTCCAATTACAATGGCATATGGAATACAAGAAGAAGGACTACTTATATGTTTCTTTGTGTGCTGTAATTAGTCTCATCTTGTCTTCACAGCCCCTCCAGGAGCAATATGTATGGTGCTGAAGTATACTTAAAGATTCCTCACTTACTGCTGGTTTTCGAAACATTGTAACTGGCATCTGTCTTCAACTGTCTGCCATTTCCAGGGGTTCAGCATATCTGTAACACTTCCCATTATTCAAAGAAACCTGTGACCAGTTGTGCTGTACTTCTTTGAATAGATTCAGTACCCTCTGGTAGTCACCCAGGAGTTTTTAAGTAGTCTCCTTTGTACTCTGACTATGTTTTCCCAATATTTTCCAATGTTGCATTGGCTGCTGCCCCCCCCCCCCCCACCTTTTTTTATGAGCCTCTGGGGTCATTTCATTCCACATCCACCTTAACTGTATGGAATTCATATATTTATGAGATGTCTGAGTCTAATTGTCACTCACTGATGTTGTGGTCAAGGTACAACTTTTCTGCAGATGAAGTGCACAAAGTTTTATATTTATGAACATTAAAGCAAGTTGCTAGTCTTTGTACCACTCTGAAACCTTGTTGAGATATGAGTGGATATCTGTGCAGTTTTTTCAGATAATACTTCACTGTAGATAACTGCATCATCTCCAAACAGTATATACACTGAAGAGCCAAAGAAACTGGTACACCTGCCTAATATCATGTACAGCCCCCGCGAGTGCACAAAAGTGCCACAACATGATGTGGCATGGACTCACTAATGTCTGAAGTAATGCTGGAGGGAACTGACACTATGAATCCTGCAGGGCTCTCCATAAATCCGTAAGAGTACAAGGGGGTGGAGACCTCTTCTGAACAGCATGTTGCAAGGCATCCCACATATGCTCAATAATGTTCATGTCTTGGAAGTTTGGTGGCCAGTAGAAATGTTGAAACTCAGAAGAGTGTTACTGGAGCCACTTTGTAACAATTCTGGATGTGTGGGGTGTCGCATTGTCCTGCTGAAATTGTCCAAGTCCGTTGGAATGCACAATAGACCATGGGATGCAGAATAAACATGAATGGATGCACATGATCAGACAGGATGCTTGCGTACGTGTCACCTGTCAGAGTCATACCTAGACATATCAGGGTTCCCATACCACTCCAACTGCACATGCCCCACACCATCACAGAGCCTCTACCAGCTGGAACAGTCCCCTACTGACATGCAGGGTCCACGGATTCATGAGGTTGTTTCCATACCCGTACATGTCCATCCACTCAGTATTTGTGGAAGACTTGCACTTCTGTCACATTGAACGATTCTCTTCAGCTGTTATTGGTCCCATTCTTGCAGTATCTTTTTCCAGCTGCAATGATGTCAGAGATTTGATGTTTTACTGGATTTCTGATATTTATAGTACACTCATGATATGGTCATGAGGGAAAAACCCCACCTTGGAGATGCTGTCCCCCTGTGCAGACTATAACACAATGTTAAAACTCACATAAATTTTGATGACCTGCCATTGCAGCAGCAATAACCGATCTAACAACTGCACCAGACACTTGCTGTCTTATTTAGGCACTCCCGACCACAGTGCCATATTCTGCCTGTTTACATATCACTGTATTTGAATATGTATGCCTATAGCAGTTTCTTTGGTGCTTCTGTGTAGTACCACAGCAAAAAATTTTTGGAAGTCAAGAAATCCACCTGACTGCTTCAGTCCATGACTTTCAGGATGTCACGGGAGAAAAGTGCAACATTTCAAAGTGCATGGTGATTTGCATTGATGAAGATATCCTGTTATCAATTCCTCATTGGGTATGAGCTCAGAATATGTTCAAGTATTCTACAGCAGATGGGTGTAAATGATATGGGTTGTAGTTTTGTGGTTCACATCTGCTAACATTCTTGTAGACAGGCTTGATCTGTGCTTTATTCTAGTTATCAGGCACAGTTTTTTGTTTGAAGGAGGAACAGTATATTATGTTTAAAATGGGAGATAACTCAGTTGGAAACTCTGTATAGAATCTGACAGGGATTCCATCGGACCCTAAACCCTTGTTTAATTTTAGTGATTTCTGCTGTTTCTCAAAGCTGCTGACACTAACTCATACCAGTATCAGTCATTTTTGTAGTTATGTGAGAGTTAAACTGGGCCACTACCTCTTTACCTTGCTTAGTAAAGGAATATGTGAGAACAGGGTTCGGCATTTCTGCTTATGCTTTGTTACCCTCAATTTTAGTTCCTCTGTTATCCACAAATGTATTAACTTTGGTGACACTGACAGTCTTTACATATGACCAGGATTTCTTTTGGTCCTGTGAGAGATATTTCTCTTAGATTATGCTATCATAATCATTGAAGGCTCCACATATTGCTTTTTGCACCCAAACACATTTCACTCAATATCTCTCTGTTGTCCCAAGTTTTATTTTATATCTATTAATCTGTAGTGTCTTTATAAGTTTCCTTACAGTGACTGTCTAATATGTGAATGGTCCCTCCCATCATGAATTCATGAGCTATTCTAACCACCACTTAATCAACTATTCATCCACAGTTTTTTACATGCTGCTGCCCAGAGGTAAATGTTTTGACTCCCTCTTTGAGATATTACAATGCTGCATCTTTACCTAGCTTTGCACTTTACTAACATTGTTGCCACAACTGATTAATGCTCACTTTAACCAATTTCAGTATGGACAGCACAAAAGGGATCACATCTATATGGTGCAATTGTATCTAATATATATCCATCATGAGCCAGCTACCTAACAATTTGTTCCAAGAACCTGTAAGAGAAGGCACTTAGTTTTATTTTGCAGAATTTCTTGGCATTATCATCAGATACAAGACTGTTGTTTCCCCAATCATTTATTGGAAGATTCAAGTCTTCTCCAGTTATCACATTCCGATTTAGGAACATGTGTTAACACGTTGAAAGTTTCTGTAACATTTCTGTTATATTTACAGGGAAGTTTGCTGATCAATAGAAGGACCCAATTTTAAGTTTTACCCACCCTCTATACTGAGGCCTGCCCAAAAAATCTCACACGCAGCTTGAATCTCACATGCAGCTTGAATTTCACTTTCAGAGGACTTGAGTTTCATGTCTTCTGTAATAGATATGTGATTTCCATTTCTCATCATTTCAGTGCTATCAGTTAGGGGTTAGCCACCTTTCTGTACCTAGCATTGTGTGAACTCCACTGCTTTTTAGGGCCTGCTTCAAACTCTAGGTCTATGTTTCGAACGATTTGATAGCTGATGATGAGAATTTTAACCACTTACTTTCTAGGGAACATTTCTCTGGACAAACTGAAATGCCTTGGTGTGCACTTCATACACAGCCAGCCACCTAGGTAGCAGCCTCTGATGTGTAATCCATACTTGACCCATTTAGTGGGACTCTACAATTCTCAACCCTGTGTCGCATGTCCAGGAAGTCATAGCGTAGCTTGTCCATGAACCTTTGAAGTCTCTGGTTCAAGTTTTCTACTTGATTCAGAACCAAAGGACCCAGATCAGTTCTGGTGACAATGCTGCAGCTTATGAGCTTCATTGAAACTCTGTGAGCGCCATGCTCATCCTTCTCTCTGCCAATCAGTGGAATGAACCAAGTAGGGCTTAGAACCCAGACAACAGACATCAGTAGTTGCAAAATGTGCTACAATCTGCTGTTCGTTGCACCCTGTTCCCTCAATGGTTGCCAGAACAACCTCTTCAATATGTTGCACAATCCCTCACATGGTGCACTCTGTGTGTACATTTGAACAGCTGATAATTAACAGAGCCTTACCCCCCCCTTGAATTTTTGACTTGGTTTTGTGACATCTTTTACAGTTCTGAGTCAGAGATGAACACTGTAACACATGTTTAACACACCAAAAACGGCAAAATTCATGAAACACAACAAAGCACATTTTCCACATGACGCAGATACCAATGCCATGCAGGTAATCCAAAATATTCAGCACCAGTCTGATAGTGACGGACACGAGATACAAGCTACATGCAGAAAGGAAGGTCTTAAGAAGACCAACAAGATCTTGTTGTTAAATAATAATTAGATCTGGTACAGAATTCTCTCACAGACAATTATCAGGTAGCTAGAATTTTAGAATTTTAAGGCCAAGGGCAGGATTCTATTATGTCACATATGATTTAGGCCCACACGTGTGACCTATGCCCATAACTGTCATTTAGGCTCTTCAGGGAAAGATGGACATTTGTAAAGAAGATCATATAACAATAGTAGAGGGTGCAAATAATAGTTTGCTCTGCAGTTTCAAACCAGCACTGAAAGTAGACATTAATGGTCATACATAAAATGATACACAATGTGTAAACTTCCTTGGTGTCTGGCTGGATAACAAGTTAAAAGGGAGACAACACATGGACAAAGCAATCAAGAATCTCAGTTCAGTGTTTTGTGCTTAGAAGCATACCTTTTAAGTTCTGGGGCAGCATACCTTAAGTAATTAAAGAATTTGTTAAGCATAAGTGTTATTGCGGCCTTCAGTCCAAAGACTGGTTTGATGCAGCTCTCCATGCTACTCTATCCTGTGCAAGCCTCTTCGTCTCCAAGTAACTACTGCAATGTAAATCCTTCTGAATGTGCCTACTGTAGTCATCTCTTGGTCTCCCCCTATGAATTTTATCGCCACACTTCTCTTCAGTACTAAATTGGTGATCCCTTGATGTCTCAGAATGTGTCCTATCAAACAATCTCTTCTTCTAGTCAGATCGTGCCACAAATTTCTTTGCTCCCCCATTCTATTTAGTACCTCCTCATTAGTCACATGATCTGCCCATCTAATCTTCAGCATTCTTCTATAGCACCTCATTTCAAAAGCTTTTATTCTCTTCTTGTCTATATTGTTTATTGTCCATGTTTCACTTCCACATATAGATACACTCAATACAGATATTTTCAGTAAATACTTCCTGACAATTGGATCTGATCTCAATGTTAACAAATTTCTCTTCTTCTGAAATGTTTTCCTCGCCATTGATGGTCTACATTTTATATCCTCTCTACTCTGACCATCATCAATTATTTTTCTGCCCAAATAGCAAAACGAGATTTAATTTGACTACATTCCATAATCATTGTTTTGCTTTTGTTGATGTTTATCTTATATCCTCCTTTCAAGACACAGTCCATTCTGTTCAATGGCTTTTCCAAGTCCCTTGCTGTCTCTTGACAGAACTATAATGTCAGAAGCAGACCTCAAAACTTTTATTTTTTTTCTCCCTGTACTTTAATTTATACTCCCAAGTTTTCTTTTGTTTCCTTTACTGTTTGCCCAATGTAGATTGAATAACATTGGGGATAGGCTACAATCTTGTCTCATTTCCTTCCCAACCACTGCTTCCCTTTCGTATCCATCTGGTTTCTGTACAAGTTGTAAATAGCCTTTCACTCCCTCTGTTTTACCAGTGCTAACCTCAGGACCTCACAGAGAGTATTCCAGTTAACATTGTCAAAAGCTTTCTCAAAGTCTACAAATGCTATAAACATAAGTTTGTCTTCCTTAACCTACCTCCTATTAGAAGTCATATGGTCATTATTGCCTCATGTGTTCCTATATTTCTCCAGAATCCAAACTGATCAACACTGAGCTTGCCTTCTACCAGTTTTTCCATTATTCTGTGAAGAGTTCGTGTTAGTATTTTGCAACTGCAACTTATTAAACTGATAGTTCTGTAATATTCACAGCTGTCAGCTCCTGCTTTCTTTGGAATTGGAATTATTATATATTTCCTGGATGTCTGATTGTAGTTTTCCTGTCTCTCACATCTTGCTCACCAAATGGAAGAGTTTTTTCCTGGCTATTGGTAGTTCTAAGGGAGTGTTCCCAGAATGAATGTTGTTTACTCCCAAGGCCTCGTTTTGACTTACGTCTTTAGTGTACTGTCAAATTTTTCATGCAGTATCATATCTCTCATATCATCTTCATTTATGTCCTCTTCTGTTTGTATAATATTGCCCTCCAGTACACCTCCCTTGTATAGGCCCTCTATATACTGTTTTACCCTTCATCTTCCCCTTCTTTGCTTGTGTTGTTGTTGTGGTCTTCAGCCCTGAGACTGGTTTGATGCAGCTCTCCATGCTACTCTATCCTGTACAAGCCTCTTCATCTCCCAGTACCTACCGCAACCTACATCCTTCTGAATCTACTTAGTGTATTCATCTCTTGGTCTCCCTCTACGATTTTTACCCTCCACACTGCCCTCCAATACTAAATTGGCGATCCCTTGATGCCTCAGACCATGTCCTACCAACCGATCCCTTCTTCTAGTCAAGTTGTGCCACAAACTTCTCTTCTCCCCAATCCTATTCAATACTTCCTCATTAGTTATATGATCTACCCATCTAATCTTCAGCATTCTTCTGTAGTACCACATTTCAAAAGCTTCTATTCTCTTCTTGTCCAAACTATTTATCGTCCATGTTTCACTTCCATACATGGCTACACTCCATACAAATACTTTCGGAAATGACTTCCTGACACTTAAATTTATACTCAATGTTAACAAATTTCTCTTCTTCAGAAAAGTTTTCCTTGCCATTGCAAGTATACATTTTATATCCTCTCTACTTCGACCATCATCAGTTATTTTGCTCCCCAAATAGCAAAACTCCTTTACTACTTTATGTGTCTCATTTCCTAATCTAATTCCCTCAGCATCACCCGACTTAATTCGACTACATTCCATTATCCTCATTTTGCTTTTGTTGATGTTCATCTTATATCCTCCTTTCAAGACACTGTCCATTCCGTTAAATTGCTCTTCCAAGTCCTTTGCTGTCTCTGAAAGAATTACAATGTCATCGGCGAACCTCAAAGTTTTTATTTCTTCTCCATGGATTTTAATACCTACTCCAAATTTTTCTTTTGTTTCCTTCACTGCTTGCTCAATATACAGATTGAATAACATCGGGGATAGGCTACAGCCCTGTCTCACTCCCTTCCCAACCACTGCTTCCCTTTCATGCCCCTCGATTCTTATAACTGCCATCTGGTTTCTGTACAAATTGTAAATAGCCTTTCGCTCCCTGTATTTTACCCCTGCCACCTTCAGAATATGAAAGAGAGTATTCCATTCAACATTGTCAAAAGCTTTCTCTAAGTCTACAAATGCTAGAAACGTAGGTTTGCCCTTCCTTAATCTAGCTTCTAAGATGAGTCGTAGGGTCAGTATTGCCTCACGTGTTCCAACATTTTTACGGAATCCAAACTGATCTTCCCTGAGGTCGGCTTCTACTAGTTTTTCCATTCTTCTGTAAAGAATTCGGATTAGTATTTTGCAGCTGTGACTTATTAAACTGATAGTTCGGTAATTTCACATCTGTCAACACCTGCTTTCTTTGTGATTGCAATTATTATATTCTTCTTGAAGTCTGAGGGTATTTCGCCAGTTTCATACACCTTGCTCACCAGATGGTAGAGATTTGTCAGGACTGGCTCTCCCAAGGCCGTCAGTAGTTCCAATGGAATGTTGTCTACTCTGGGGGCCTTGGTTCGACTCAGGTCTTTCAGTGCTCTGTCAAACTCTTCACGCAGTATCGTATCTCCCATTTCATCTTCATCTACATCCTCTTCCATTTCCATAATATTGTCCTCAAGTACATTGCCATTGTTTAGACCTTCTATATACTCCTTCCACCTTTCTGCTTTCCCTTCTTTGCTTGGAACTGGGTTTCATCTGAGCTCTTGATGTTCATGCAAGTGGTTCTCTTATCTCCAAAGGTCTCTCTAATTTTACTGTAGGCAGTATCTATCTTACCCCTAGTGAGATAAGCCTCTACATCCTTACATTTGTCCTCTAGCCATCCCTGCTTAGCCATTTTGCACTTCCTGTCGATCTCATTTTTGAGACGTTTGTATTCCTTTTTGCCTGCTTCATTTTCTGAATTTTTATATTTCCTCCTTTCATCAATTAAATTCAATATTTCTTCTGTCACCCAACGATTTCTAATAGCCCTCGTCTTTTTACCCACTTGATCCTCTGCTGCCTTCACTACTTCATCCCTCAAAGCTACCCATTCTTCTTCTACTGTATTTGTTTCCCCAATTCCTGTCAATTGTTCCCTTATGCTCTCCCTGAAACTCTGTACAACCTCTGGTTCTTTCAGTTGATCCAGGTCCCATCTCCTCAAATTCCCACCTTTTTGCAGTTTCTTCAGTTTTAATCTACAGGTCATAACCAATAGATTGTGGTCAGAGTCCACATCTGCCCCTGGAAATGTCTTACAATTTAAAACCTGGTTCCTAAATCTCTGTCTTACCATTAGAAAATCTATCTGAAACCTGTCAGTATCTCCAGGCTTCTTCCATGTATACAGCCTTCTTTTATGATTCTTGAACCAAGTGTTAGCTATGATTAAGTTGTGCTCTGTGCAAAATTCTACCAGGTGGCTTCCTCTTTCATTTCTTAGCCCCAATCCATATTCACCTACTATGTTTCCTTCTCTCCCTTTTCCTACTACCGAATTCCAGTCACCCAAGACTATCAAATTTTCGTCACCCTTCACTATCTGAATAATTTCTTTTATTTCATCATACATTTATTCAATTTCTTCGTCATCTGCAGAGCTAGTTGGGATATAAACTTGTACTACTGTAGTAGGCATGGGCTTCGTATCTATCTTGGCCACAATAATGCGTTCACTATGCTGTTTGTAGTAGCTTACCTGCATTCCTATTTTCCTATTCATTATTAAACCTACTCCTGCATTACCCCTATTTGATTTCGTGTCTATAACCCTGTAGTCACCTGACCAGAAGTCTTGTTCCTCCTGCCACCCAACTTCACTAATTCCCACTATATCTAACTTTAACCTATCCATTTCCCTTTTTAAATTTTCTAACCTACCTACCCGATTAAGGGATCTGATATTCCACGCTCCGATCCGTAGAACGCCAGTTTTCTTTCTCCTGATAACGACATCCTCTTGAGTAGTCCCCGCCCAGAGATTCGAATGGGGGACTATTTTACCTCCAGAATATTTTACCCAAGAGGACACCATTATCATTTAACCATACACTAAAGCTGCATGCCCTCGGGAAAAATTATGGCTGAAGTTTCCCCTTGCTTTCAGCCGTTCGCAGTACCAGCACAGCAAGGCCGTTTTGGTTAGTGTTACAAGGCCAGATCAGTCAATCATCCAGACTGTTGCCCTTGCAACAACTGAAAAGGCTGCTGCCCCTCTTCTTCAGGAACCACAAGTTTGTCTGGCCTCTCAACAGATACCCCTCCGTTGTGGTTGCACCTACGGTACGGCTATCTGTATCGCTGAGGCACACAAGCCTTCCCACCAACAGCAAGGTCCATGGTTCATGGGTGTGGGGGGGGGGGGGGGGGGGCCTTCTTTGCTTAGTACTGGTAAAAGAAAACTAAAAACATATCTCATTAGCCACTCTTTTACCTAAGTACCTGTGTACATTCAGGGTTTTGAATGTTCTGTTAGCTACATGACAAGTAGCATCATTTATTGTAAATCTGTATTACAAGTAGTAAATTTACAGTAAATAGGACTTACTCACTTGAGAAACACCATTGCAGTCATTGCCACCAATAGCAGCTAAACATCAGCTATATACACTCATGCTCATAAGGTAAGGACAATTGCAGAATGTGGTGCCACACAACGTGGCACTACACAAAACTGACGCTAATAGCATAGATAGCATAGGTACATAGGGAACACACACAACACAGATCTGTAAGTCCACGGTATTGGTGATAAGTTGAGAAAACCATCCTGAAACACATGTGCTACAAAATGCCACTGTTTTCTGTGCTTGTACCCTGACATCAATATGGGATATGATCATCAGGCATACGTACACAGGCCGCACAATGGGTTGGCATACTCTGGATCAGGTGGTCGAGCAGCTGCTGGAGTACAGCCTCCCATTCCTGCACCAGTGCCTGTCAGAGCTCCTGAAGTGTCCTAGGGGTGTGAAGACGTGCAGTGATATGTCGACCAAGAGCATCCCAGACGTGCTCGATGGTGTTTAGGTCTGGAGAACAGGCAGGACACTCCTCCAAAATGGCAGCTCGGTGGGGCCATGCGTTATCATCTATCAGGAGGAAGGTGGAACCCACTGCACCCCTGAAAAGACAGACATACTGGTGCAAAATGATGTCCCAACACACCTGACCTGTTACAGTTTCTCTGTCAAAGACATGCAAGGGTGTATGTGCACCAATCATAATCCCACCCCACACCACCAAACCATGATCTCCATACAGGTCCCTTTCAAGGACATTAAGGGGTTGGTATCTGGTTCCTGGTTCACACCAAATGAAAACCCAGTGAGAATCACTGTTCAGACAATACCTGGACTCGTCTGTGAACATAAGCTGGGATAACTGTTCCAATGACCATGTACTGTGTTCTTGACACCAGGCTTTACGGGCTCTCCTGTGACCAGGGGTCAGTGGAATGCACCTTGCAGGTCTCCGGGCAAATAAACCATTTCTGTTCAGTCTGGAGACAACTGTTCTAGTGGCTGTGGTAAGGTCCCAAACAAGGCTACCTGCAGTAGTCCGTGGCCTTCTGCGGGCACTGATGGTGAGATATCAGTCTTCTTGTGGTGTTGTGCACTGTGGACGTCCCGTACTGTAGCGCCTGGACATGTTTCCTGTCTGCTGGAATCGTTGCCATAATATTGAGATCACACGGAGGGCCCGTGCTATGACCTGCTGTGTTTGACCAGCCTCCAGTCGCTCTAGTATTCTACCCCCCATAACATCATCAGTATGTGTTCATTGAGCCATTTTCAACATACAGTCACCATTAGCATGTCTGAAAACATATGCACACTTACTCGCTGCACCATACTCTGACATGCACCAACACACCTCTGCGTATGTGGACTGCTGCCAGTGCCACGGTGCAATGACTGCAGGTCAGATGCACCGCATGGTCATACCCCGAGGTGATTCAAACCCGCAAACTGCCCACCAGAGCGTTGTTTCATCATATATCAGCATTATCCTTAATTTATGACCATGAGTGTAGTATTAACGAGGAAGTAGCAGCTTTTTTCAAAGTAGCAGGTTTCTTTCTAATTTACTTTTACTAACCTGACACGTTCCACATCATTACAAAGTGTCGTATTCATGATCTATGGAACAAGTGTTAATCTAATTTAATCTAACTCAATTAAATTTATCCATCATAAGCATGAATAATAATATGCAGCACAGTGCATAAAATAAGGGCCAGGCAAACACCAACCTACAGTGGACTGATGTGTGGAACATAGAAACGAGTAAATGAAAAGTGTTCACACTAGCTTTCAAACTCTTTCTCTTTGTGTGAGTGTGGGTGTGTGTAGGTAGAAAAACAGCAAGAGTTCAAAAGCTAGTGTGAGCACTGTTTTATGCTGTGTGTTTCTACACTCCACACATTAGTCTGCTACCAGTGCATGAGTTCTTACATTCTTACAACTTTGCCAGCACATTCTCTCACTGAATTCCTGCCATGTAGATTTAGATGAATGTTTTTTCATGAAATATGAAAAAAAACTATTAATTTTAACCTGAGAGCCAAACAATCCAGGTCCCTTTGTCATAGCCACATGGCTGTATAGCTGCTATGGACAGAATGCTCTGTTACAAACACAAGTGCAAAATAAGATCTTCACCTATTAACAGTGAAGAAAGGAATTGCCACAGTTCCCAACTGTGTTCTGCTCTTGTCCTATCTGTGGAGGGAGGATTTGGGGGTGGGCAGAGGGAGCTGCAACAATAGAGCAGGGGATCATTAAACATGTGACGCCCTTCAGTGATCATGAGATTCATTCTCTTTTCCAGTGGCTGAGCGAAGGCATTAATGATAGATTGAAATGTAACTGACACAGTTACTAATCAATGAACTACTTGATACTAACAACATAAAGAAAAGCTAGACTGCTACTTACAGTAAAGATGACAAGTTAAGCTGCAGACAGGCACAACAGAAGAAAGCTTTCAGTCGAAGTCTTCCCAGAGAAAAGTAAACACACATTCATTCACACACGAGTGTCATCTCCAGAG
Source organism: Schistocerca americana (assembly GCF_021461395.2). Taxonomy (NCBI): domain Eukaryota; kingdom Metazoa; phylum Arthropoda; class Insecta; order Orthoptera; family Acrididae; genus Schistocerca; species Schistocerca americana. The sequence continues at coordinate 628,204,536 of NC_060123.1, read as the reverse complement.
GCTCAGACCAGAATGCAACTGTCATGTGAATGGAAGCAACAATCTGGAGGCAGTGGGGAAGTGGAACAGATAGCAATGTACAGGTGGGGGGAGAGAAGAGAGCTGTCTGGCAGAGTGTGCAGAGCAAGACTGCCAACAGGTGCAGTGTTGGGATGCAGTGAGGTGGAGTGGCAAGGGGAGGGGAGGGGAAATGAGGAGTGAAAAAGGAGAGGGGCAGGGAAGGGGAAAGATGGATGGGTGTGTTGGCAGGGGACAGCACACAGAGGGTGAGAACCGAGAATGTGCAATGACTGCAGCAGAGCTGGTACATGGCATGGTTGCTTTTACAGAAGGCCTAGTCTCTGATGAGGTAGGATAAGCTTGTGACAGGAATGGATAAGGAAGTGCTGGGTCACTGGCTTGGGCAGGTCTTCCACCTGGATCTTCTACAGGGATATGGTCTCTGTGACAAGGGTTGGGATACGGAGTGGTATATGGATGGACTAGGATGTTTTGGAGGTAGGGTGGGTGACAGAACTCCACTTCAGGAGGGATGGGAAGGATATCGGGTAGGATGTCCATCAATTCAAGGCATGGTGACAGATAATGAAAACCCTCATGAACAATGTGGTTCAGTTGTTCCAGTCTGGGGTGGTATTGGGTGACGAAGCAGGCACTCCATTGTGTTGGTTCTTGGGGGTGGTAGGAGGAATAGGGATGTGAAGGGAAATGGCACAGGACATCTGTTTGTGGACTGGGCCTGGGAGACACTGCCTGTCTGTGAAGACTTTTCTGAGACCTCCAGTCTACTCCGAAAGTGAGTTCTCATCACTGCAGATACACTGTCACTGGATGGCCAGGCTGTATGGGAGGGATTTTTTGGTGTGGAAGGGACGCAGGTACTGTTGGTGGGTTTTATTTGGACAGAGGTGTGGGTAGAGCCATCGTAGAGAAGGTGGTCAACGTCCAGGAAGGTAGCAGGCACATTGGGCTGAGGAGGACTGGGTTAAGTGGATGGGAGAGAAGGTGCTAAGGTTGTGAGGGTGTATTGGCCCTGAGTCCACATCATGAAGATATCATCAATGAACATGAACGAGACTAGCAGTTTGGCATTTTGCTAGGTTAGATAGTTCACCTCTAAATGGCCCATAAACAGGTTGGCATAGGAGCTTGCCATGCAGGTGCCCATGGCTGTGCTGCAGATGTGTTTGTATACCTTTCCTTCAAATTAGAAGCAGCTGTGACACTACAGTGCAGTTAAGAATACAATACCTTCTTGTAATAAAAGCATTGTCTTTCAAGAGTGTGGGATTGTAGTGTTCCGATTAGTAGATGATTAACATTGCTGAATGTAAATGTAAGTTATTTATTTTATTTGAATTCCAAAAGATGCAGTTTATATCAATTAGTACATTGCTTGACAATCAAGTTGTGCTACAAAAAATAAATGTGTATGTTCATTACCTGCAACATTACAAACATACTTGAGATGGGCATGAAGACTGGTGAGAGAGAAAAAAAAAGGAAGTGTAATTTGTTGGTTAAAACTCAAGTGCAAGGCATTTGATGTCCTCAATTTGCCACTGAGCTAAATAACATCAGTGGGGAGGACTTTTAAAGGGTTGAGAAAGTTGATTTCTCATATTCACATTCTGAACCTCTACATTTTAATGCCTCTTAGTCTTTACCGAGTGATAACTATGACAATAGTATCCATGAATCTGTGGTAAGAGATGTAGAAAGTTATGCAACAGAGTGTTGACACAAATTCCACAATCCTGAAGGTTCTTCTTCTTGATAGGATCTGTGTCTCAAAGGCAACATAGCATATAGTATATTGCAGCAAGGAATAACCTCAGAACAGTGGGTGCTATTATCAAATAGAATCTACTATTTCCAGTATGTTGTGTGAAAAATAAGGCAAGCTTTGTTTCCCTTGAGTCTTGTTTCCCTTGAGTCTTTTTTCCTCACTTAGTGCCAGTTCTTTGCCTCCAGGAAGGTTATAGTATTCAAGATTAAAATATGCTCTCTACAATCCTCCAGTAGCTGGACCTTTGCCTTATTAATAAACCAATATTCACATTATGAAAATGACAGATTAATCTGTCAGAACTGATAAAATGAAATACATTTCCGAATTGTGCAACTGATACTTGATTTTTATTCTGAAATATATAACACAATTGCTGAAATGATAACAGCTATGAATAAATAATTTTCTAAATATTTCAGTCGTATTTCTGTTGTCTTCAGTTTAAATACCAGATTGACCCGTATCAGATTAGATCTGTTCATTGAATATATGTATGACCAGAACGTCCAAGAGCTCTGACTGTAGAAATTATTGTAAACTTCAATAGCTGTTATTATGACATACTGGACAGAACAGTGCTTATAATTAGTGATATTTGTTATTGCAATCCACTGTTACTTGTTTTTACAATCTCTCTTTTAACAGTGTCTTCGATAGAACTTCCTTTTTTGAAACAGAACACAGGTCACTGCAGTCGATCTTTGAATAAACAGACTGGGGGAAACTAATGTTCTACAAACAGCCTTACAATATTATGTAAACTGAGGGTGGAAGGGGCAGGGGGGAAGAAAGGAAAGGGAATGGGAAAGGAAAAGAAAGAAATACTGATGTCAACTGCATAGGGACTTTATGCGGAATCAGCAGCGACGAGTGAATGTTACCTGTTGCAAGGGAAGGTGCTCAGCTGAGAGGTGTGTTGAAATAGTCCACATGATTGCAATAAAGACTGTGTCTTGTCGACACAGTGGTTACCGCAGCTGCCTATTAAGCAGGAGCTCCCAGGCTCGTATCCTAGTCTGGCACACATTTTCACTCATCATCACTGATTCTGTATAAAGTCCCTATGCAGTTGACATTAATAGTCCCTTCCCTTCCCTTTCCTTTCCTTTCCTTTCTCCCTCCTCCATCTTCAATTTACACAATATGTTTCAAGGCTGCAGATTCCACATGTTCAACATGTCCGAAAGAACAGACACCACACATTCATATAGCCTTACAACACCTCACTACAAATACAAAACAGTACAATGAGAGGAACCCTCTGTCATGTATCTCACTGAGGTTTACAGAGTATAGATGCTAGCAGATGAGAATGTTGATATGATCATGTATCTGATGCCTAAGAAACTAAATTGTATCTAGTTAAGGATAAACAACCTTCCAATGGACGTCAAAGAACTAGGATAATTTCTTAAGCAAAACATACACTACACAAAAAGATATCTTGTATCTGTTTTGCAGATATTCAGAAATCACCAAAACGTTTCATTTTTGTCAAGTTAACTTAGGAGCATGAAACTTCTTCAAATGAATTCAGTGAGAAGCAAATTTGCAAGGGCAGCGCTACAGAAGGTGGTGAAGAAGCTGGGCGCATATGTTATTTCCCCTGCAGACGACTCCTGTTTATAAAAAATGATAAAGCAGTGTCAATATTTTTACTTAACATTCAATATATTATTATAAATATCTTGCAGCTATGTGATGAATCATAATCACAGCTGAGATACTTACTGAGTGGAAAGTGTACAACTGCAAATTTACACAAGGAGTACTTACATGATACTGGGCCTTACATAAAGACTTAGAGCTTTTGTATTATAAGAAAGCAATTTCCGTTTTTTATTAAGTATATCCAAATAATAAATGATGCAGGCTACAAAGTACAATTTTTTACTGAGTACAGCCAAATCACAGTTGACACAGTCAACATAGTACAAGAAACAAGAGAAGAAATAAATCTCATTCTTCTCAAAAGGCAGCTCAGTTGCCAACCTTCCAAAATCATGCATGGACATTAGTGCCATAAACATAACAATTGTAAGGGTCCTGCAACGACTATATTGCCTTGCTTCTGACAGCTGCTAAGAAGGTTGCCCTAATGTGAAAATATTAAAAGTCTTCCAAGGAGAGTGAATCCGCAGAAAGCAAATTGCTAATGATTAGGCAATCTGTATGTCCCTTTTTTTTACATCAAAATTTAGAACATGTCCTTACTAAATTGATAAAAAGTGCTTAAGAATGGGGAATTCCCTCCTGAAACACGATGGTGGCAATGAAACCCCGTACCCCTGGGCTAATCACTCACTGCAACATTATGACAAAATAGCACAGACTATCAGCTCTCACTGTCTAATAGAAATAAAATTATTGGTTTACAGTATTTCCAAATAGTGTAACAAGGAAATCTTACATCATACCAAGCAGCAACTTGAACACTTTCTACAAAAGCAGCTGAAACACAATAGTTGAGGAAAGCCATGTACACTACTCTCAGATAATTTGCTAGGTCTAGTAGTATCTTTTGCACTTTAGACAGGTATTGGGCTATGCTTCAGGAACAGAGGCATTCTGTTGCGATTTTCCTTGAGCCATTCCTTCCTAACTATGATCCCAGTATTGATATTCTCTGATGCCCTGCAAAGTTCACACAACTGCAAAATCTGTATATACCAAAGTATATACTTAATGGTTGTACAGAGGACAATAAACAATAAAGAAACCTACACTTCAGTGTTTGGTGATGATGTAACAGAAACTTACTTGAAACAATTGGACCGGCACAAAGACATAATGGTAGTAAAGTTGTGCCTGGAAACCGAGAGATCACAAGATCAAATCCCAGTTGAAACATGATAAATTTTCTGATAATCTTCAGCTCTCAATGGTTAACCAGAGGACAAGAAACAGTAAGGTAACCTACAATTCAGTTTTTGAGCATATGTCTGGAAATCGAGAGATTGCTGCATCAAATCCCGGTTGAAACACAGAAAATTTTCTGTCTGCTTCCATTGTAGCCGTCACCTCTTAACGATGTGAAGATTCAGCAGGAATGACACATGGCTTGGAATAAATGTTAAACTGTATGTACTCTTTCCCCGGTCGGTTTAGTGGGAAGGCTTAGGGACACAAAGGTCACAGAAATGGTGTCTAATTTCAAGATTTGCACCATGACATTAAGCCACACAAAATTATTACTGTCAGAAGATTCCAGACAGACAGATTCTTACACAGAAGCTGTGTAAAGTCATCTCATACAAAAAGGAAAAGGAAGACTAGCCAATGATAATGTCATGAGAGACAGAGCACGTCAGCCAGAACAAGGATGAGGAAGCAGATCAGCAATATCATTTTTGTATGCACCATCAAAACATCCACCTTAATCAGTTTTGGGAATTCTAGACAGGTGGATGGGAATCTGAGCTCATAACCTTAGAAATGCAACTCCAGTGTCTTACAGTACTGCTTTTCTGTTCTTCTAATGCACACAGTGGTTGAACGAGTGCAATCATCTCGCATGCAGAACTCATAAAACTATATAATACTGGTCAAGGGGACATTATCAAATACCAGACCCTCAGAAGATGACACTACACTTACAAGGAACCCCTTGAGTGTGAGGTCGCAAGTTCAGTCTTTACTGAGGCTCATTTGAAAGTGTTGTGTTAACAGTTATGACAGGAAAAATATTAACTGCTAATGACTCATGATATGCATCAGGAGCAACAGAAAATGAGTGTCTGGAACCTGTAAAGGCCAACCTTCTATGGAATGTACATATTACACTTCAAAAAATGGATATATTCAACATCTGAGAAATGTTCAAAACAAACCATTAACTTGTACCATGAACACCGAATGAAAAATGGCACACCACAGTGGTCACAAAAGGTCACATCATTGAGATCAAAAGCGAGCTGCTTGGGAGCTACAAACTGTGCAGGACATTCAGCTACGTATCCACTCTTAAAGAAAGCATACAATATCGTATTGGTGTAATGGGTTGATGGGAACTGATGGAATGTGGTGGCATGCATCCAAATGTGAAACAGTTTGGCATGGAGCTTATCATGAAACTGGCTATCCTTTACGGCGTAGCTGCAGATAGTGCAATAATATATCTTGTAGGCACAGAAAAAACAAACATCCAGAGGCTGAATCTGACCAGTGGTATGAACTGCAATGTAACACATTTTTCACAACGGATTGTTTTCTGTAAAGGAGTATGATTTTCATACACAGACCAGGAATCAAGTAAAAGCAATTATTTTGATCAACTGTTCACCAAAAGTAAGGCTCATACCATAGTTGTTCTCTTACACCTATTTTTCCCATTCTTGTCTGCTGTGCCATAAATATTACCTACTGCCCTTTCAAGATCATGCATGAGAAAGAATCATAGGGGCCGGAGCACCTCCAACTTCTCGCAGAACAATGAATAACTTTTCAGACAATTTTCCATCCAGATTAGCACTCAACATAATTGTACGAATTGCGTTCAACAAGTAAGATGACTCTATATTTTTATGAAAAAATATTTATTTATTCATCAATATTCATGTTGTCCTCTTCAAAGTAACCTCCTCAGATACAATACACTTGCCCAACGTTTCTTCCACTCCTCGAAGCACTTCTCATAAGTACTTTTTGGTACAGCTTCGAATACTTCCAGTGATGCAGTTTTTATTTCCTCAGTCATTGAAAATCTTCATCCTTTCATAGGTCTCTTCAGTTTTTGAAACAGGAAAAAGTTGCAGCGGGCCAAATCCGGTGAGCATGGGGAATGAGGCATGATTGTCAATTTGTTTTCAGCCAAAAATCTCTCACAAGCAATGACGGATGAGCAGGTGTATTGTCGTGATGCAAAAGCCATGAATTGTTTTTCCACAATTCCAGGTGTTTTTTGCATACTGCTTCTCGCAAATGGCGCATAATGTCAAGGTAATACTTCTATTTGACCGTACGACACTGAGGCAAAAATTCATGATGCACTATGCCACAGTAAGTGGAAAAAAAAGAGAGAGAGAAACAGTGAGCAAAACTTTGACACTTGATCGAACTTGGCATGCTTTTTTCAGTCTTGGCTCTCTGGGATGCTTCCATTGGGACGACTGGGCTTTGCTTTCGACATCACAACTGTAAACCCATGTTTCATCACCAGTTATGATCATTTTGAGCAAATCAGGATCATCATTGATGTCATTCAAAAGCTCCTGAGCAATGCTCATGTGATGGTTCTTCTGATCAAAATTGAGAAGTTTTGGAACAAACTTCGCTGACACACATCTCATGCCCAAAACATCCGAAAAAATTGCATGACACGTGCCGACCGATATGCCAACATTCTCAGCAACTTCTCTTATAGTAATCTGACAATTTTCCTAAACAATTTTCTTCACAGCTTCTACATTATCATGTTGTTGATGTGCTGGGGTGTCCAGAGCAAGGTTTGTCATTGGCATCTTCTCGGCCATCTTGGAAGAGCTTGTACCACTTGTAAACTTTTTTTTTTACTTAGTGAACAGACTTGCCATATGCCACTGTCAACGTTTCAAGTGTTTTAGAGCACTTGATTCCATTTTTCAAAATTAAATTTGATATAAATTCTTTGCTCTATTTTTTATACTAATTAGAAATCGCCGAGCACACTAAAACACGTCTAACCTTTCTATCTGTCAAAAACAAAGTATGCTGTACACTTGAAACCGTGAACATATGTTCAGGACATGTGTACCAACATAACAAAAAAAATTTAAAAAAAGGATCAATAATTGAATGCCCATTGCCTGTGCAATTTGAAAAGTCACCTTACTTTTTGAACAGCCCTCATATACAAATATGTTAAGACACTGATGTTAGCTGATCTTGATACAACTCTCTTGGTACCTCTAATTTCTAGATTTCCTTTCATATTCATTTCCTCTTCAAATCCCAATTGGTCAGAGTTGAAAACAGATTTCTTACTGAATGACAGGATGACTATATTTATGTCATCCACACATTTTTGGACCAATTCCGCAGTTTGCTACCCATTGTAAAGTTGACGTTTTGTTTGAAATTTCATTACCTTATGTCTTCCAATTCTGTAGCACTGTTTGAAATTATGCAACAATCCACTGCTTCCCATGAAATCACTATAATCTATGTCGCACACAATTTGATATGCATAATTTAGTAGATCCTGAAGAGGGGCAACAGCCTTTTCAGTAGTTGCAAGGGCAACAGTCTGGATGATTGACTGATCTGGCCTTGTAACACTAACCAAAACGGCCTTGCTGTGCTGGTACTGCGAACGGCTGAAAGCAAGGGGAAACTAAGGCCGTAATTTTTCCCGAGGGCATGCAGCTTTACTGTATGATTAAATGATGATGGCGTCCTCTTGGGTAAAATATTCCGGAGGTAAAATAGTCCCCCATTCAGGCGGGGACTACTCAAGAGGATGTCGTTATCAGGAGAAAGAAAACTGGCGATCTACGGATCGGAGCATGGAATGTCAGATCCCTTAATCGGGCAGGTAGGTTAGAAAATTTAAAAAGGGAAATGGATAGGTTAAAGTTAGATATAGTGGGAATTAGTGAAGTTCGGTGGCAGGAGGAACAAGACTTCTGGTCAGGTGACTACAGGGTTATAAACACAAAGTCAAATAGGGGTAATGCAGGAGTAGGTTTAATAATGAATAGGAAAATAGGAATGCGGGTTAGCTACTACAAACAGCATAGTGAACGCATACGAAACCCACGCCTACTACAGTAGTACAAGTTTATATGCCAACTAGCTCTGCAGATGACGAAGAAATTGAATAAGTGTATGATGAAATAAAAGAAATTATTCAGATAGTGAAGGGTGACGCAAATTTAATAGTCATGGGTGACTGGAATTCGAGTGTAGGAAAAGGGAGAGAAGGAAACGTAGTAGGTGAATATGGATTGGGGCTAAGAAATGAAAGAGGAAGCCACCTTGCAGAATTTTGCACAGAGCACAACTTAATCATAGCTAACACTTGGTTCAAGAATCATAAAAGAAGGCTGTATACATGGAAGAAGCCTGGAGATACTGACAGGTTTCAGATAGATTTTCTAATGGTAAGACAGAGAATTAGGAACCAGGTTTTAAATTGTAAGACATTTCCAGGGGCAGATGTGGACTCTGACCACAATCTATTGGTTATGACCTGTAGATTAAAACTGAAGAAACTGCAAAAAGGTGGGAATTTAAGGAGATGGGACTTGGATCAACTGAAAGAACCAGAGGTTGTACAGAGTTTCAGGGAGAGCATAAGGGAACAATTGACAAGAATTGGGGAAACAAATACAGTAGAAGAAGAATGGGTAGCTCTGAGGGATGAAGTAGTGAAGGCAGCAGAGGATCAAGTAGGTAAAAAGACGAGGTCTAGTAGAAATCCTTGGGTAACAGAAGAAATATTGAATTTAATTGATGAAAGGAGAAAATATAAAAATGCAGTAAATGAAGCAGGCAAAAAGGAATATAAATGTCTCAAAAATGAGATAGACAGGAAGTGCAAAATGGCTAAGCAGGGATGGCTAGAGGACAAATGTAAGGATGTACAGGCTTATCTCACTAGGGGTAAGATAGATACCGCCTACAGGAAAATTAAAAGAGACCTTTGGAGATAAGAGAACCACTTGCATGAACATCAAGAGCTCAGATGGAAACCCAGTTCTAAGCAAAGAAGGGAAAGCAGAAAGGTGGAAGGAGTATATAGAGGGACTATACAAGGGTGATGTACTTGAGGAGAATATTATGGAAATGGAAGAGGATGTAGATGAAGATGAAATGGGAGATACGATACTGCGTGAACAGTTTGACAGAGCACTGAAAGACCTGAGTTGAAACAAGGCCCCCGGAGTAGACAACATTCCATTGGAACTACTGACGGCCTTGGGAGAGCCAGTCCTGACAAAACTCTACCATCTGGTGAGCAAGATGTATGAAACAGGCGAAATACCCTCAGACTTCAAGAATAATATAATAATTCCAATCCCAAAGAAAGCAGGTGTTGACAGATGTGAAAATTACAGAACAATCAGTTTAATAAGTCACAGCTGCAAAATACTAACACGAATTCTTTGCAGACAAATGGAAAAACTAGTAGAAGCCGACCTCGGGGAAGATCAGTTTGGATTCCGTAGAAATACTGGAACACGTGAGGCAATACTGACCTTACAACTTATCTTAGAAGAAAGATTAAGGAAAGGCAAACCTACCTTTCTAGCATTTGTAGACTTAGAGAAAGCTTTTGACAATGTTGAATGGAATACTCTCTTTCACATTCTAAAGGTGGCAGGGGTAAAATACAGGGAGCGAAAGGCTATTTACAATTTGTACAGAAACCAGATGGCAGTTATAAGAGTCGAGGGACATGAAAGGGAAGCAGTGGTTGGGAAGGGAGTAAGACAGGGTTGCAGCCTCTCCCCGATGTTATTCAATCTGTATATTGAGCAAGCAGTAAAGGAAACGAAAGAAAAATTCGGAGTGTAACATTCTACACTCGGGCGTACGTTAACTCTTTAAAGGCTGTACTACGGTAAGTTGACGGGCTTCACCTTATAAGAAAGGATTTTAGTAAATATGTTGACCGCGTGTACCTGAATGGAGGCAAAATCAGACTTACACCCACTCAGTAACAACAATGATACGTCAAGCAAGTATAAAGTGCAAATGCACGTTAGGGCGAGCAAGAAACATACACAGCAGATGCTACCAATTGTTAATAATACGGTCGCCAGCCTAATTAGGCATTAAGTGAGTTTTTCCTTGTACCAGTGGACCTACGTACAAGCATAACAACACGTAGTAATACTGCATTATATGGTAAATTTTAGGACCAGAAAAATCTACTGAACTAATATTTTCCCTTTCTGTACTAATTTGGACAAGCTATAAATACACAACATTACACTATAATGATTACTACAAACTGCGTTTTGTCTATTGATCCGACTGAAATCGGGCATAGGTACCCTAGAAATATCACTTTTGAAACACACATACAATGTCAATTTTAAGAAGGGTAAAACACTGATAAATTTAGGTTTTATATTGACTTTAACTTTGCTGGTCAAATCAGTTCAGTACACTTCAGAATTTAAATGAATAGAAAAGAAAAGAGTGAAGGGGGGGGCCCTGAAACTGTTATGATCACTGTGTTGAAACTTAACTATTGGAAGCATTAAGCACTCAAGATTTACAATATATGAGTTACTACTCTTTTTGTCTTATTACTTCCTCATTTAACTACCATTATTTTTGTCTCAAATTAATTAAGCTTCATTACTAAACCAATTCCATAATTATCTTCCAACTCTGTCAGACCTTTGTTCTTTGCTTATATTTTCATTAACAATAAAGCTCCTTAAACATCTTTCTAGCATAAATAGGTCTGCAGGTAATTCTTATTAACATAAACTTTAAATCTTCATATCGGGACACTCGGATTGCACAACATGTGGAAAGGACCCCGTCTAGGTTAGGGACTAGGATAATTAATTGATAGGACAATTCTAGTAAAAGTTAAGCTGTTATTGAACATTCAGAAACAAAATTAACACTGGTCCACACGAATACAATTCTAAAGATTCAACCTGTTCGTGTCGATGCGGCGGTTGGCGAGCGGCGAGATGGCGAGGCGCACAGCCCACATACAATCACAGCTATGGCTCTTGCTGTATCGGCACTTTGCTTCTTCTTAGCGTCGCAATCCTTTTCAATTCAGTGACTATAAAATATAGCCATGCTGTATTGTCGTCGGAAACGGCACATCTGAGGCTCAATGAAACCACTTTTTCCAGGATAGCCTCCACGATCCGGAATGTGTTCCTCAGACCGATGCCCAACTCCGACTGTATTACTGAGCCCGTTATGCCGTGCCGCGCCTGTGTGCATTTTCCCGCGCTCGCCTGCCATCCATCCTTTACCGCTCCCCTACAGATAGGGTATTCACCAAAGGTTTTACATTCCACATATCCTAAAACATTGCCTACGTATGGACCAGGCGCACAATTACAATTCTAAACATATTACAATAGATTCAACATGGGTTACAATTCAGTTCTGTTACAGCATTGCTTGAAATTTGACATAAATATTAATATTCACCTCGAAAGTTGCTTACAGTTTCTTTAACATAATGTCACGAAAAAAAAAAAAAAAAAAAAAAAAAAAAAAAAAAAAAAAAAAAAAAAAAAAAAAAAAACATGAATTCAAAACATTGCTTACACTAATTTATCGAAAATCAGAAGGAAAAAATCATTATATGTACAGTTGTTGTTGTTACAGGAGTAGGTATTAAAATCCATGGAGAAGAAATAAAAACTTTGAGGTTCGCCGATGACATTGTAATTCTGTCAGAGACAGCAAAGGACTTGGAAGAGCAGTTGAACGGAATGGATGGTGTCTTGAAGGGAGGATATAAGATGAACATCAACAAAGGCAAAACGAGGATAATGGAATGTAGTCGAATTAAGTCGGGTGATGTTGAGGGTATTAGATTAGGATATCAGACACTTAAAGTAGTAAAGGAGTTTTGCTATTTGGGGAGCAAAATAACTGATGATGGTCGAAGTAGAGAGGATATAAAATGTAGACTGGCAATGGCAAGGAAAGCGTTTCTGAAGAAGAGAAATTTGTTAACATCGAGTATAGATTTAAGTGTCAGGAAGTGATTTCTGAAATTATTTGTATGGAGTGTAGCCATGTATGGAAGTGAAACATGGACGGTAAATAGTTTGGACAAGAAGAGAATAGAAGCTTTTGAAATGTGGTGCTACAGAAGAATGCTGAAGATTAGATGGGTAGATCACATAACTAATGAGGAAGTATTGAATAGGATTGGGGAGAAGAGAAGTTTGTGGCACAACTTGACCAGAAGAAGGGATCGGTTGGTAGGACATGTTCTGAAGCATCAAAGGATCACCAATTTAGTATTGGAGGGCAGCGTGGAGGGTAAAAATCGTAGGGGGAGACCAAGAGATGAATACACTAAGCAGATTCAGAAGGATGTAGGTTGCAGTAGGTACTGGGAGATGAAGAAGCTTGCACATGATAGAGTAGCATGGAGAGCTGCATCAAACCAGTCTCAGAACTGAAGACCACAACAACAACAACAGTAGATCACTATCATGCACATCCTGTAAATTGTATCAAGCTTCCTTGAAATGCAAAAACACTGGTTTTTGTAACAAGTGCACCTTGTCCTCCCTCAACTATCCATAGTTTTTCTAATGCATAACAGAGTCCTGTTACTGCGGACATATTCAAAATATGTTCATAACTATTCTTTTACTACGCTATGGATGATCTTCTATGTACATAATTATGTTTAATATCTCCTCCTTGGACAATTGTCCTTTACCACATTTCACTGGAGACAGGACTTGTGGCTCCTTGTCCAGCAAGGATGGTGAGCTACATGGCTCAACACCTGTTTCAATATCATTTTCACTTGTTAAGCATGTATTGTAATCATCATCATATTGTACTCCTCACGTACACTATCCGCACAGGATAGTGTGTATGACACAACATATTCCATTGAATAATCTTTCAGAAACGCTAGTATTCCATCTGCCATTCATTTCTCATTCTGCAAAATTTCTTGGGTTCCTTTCTGACGATCTTCGGCAACTGTTGTTATCATCAATATACTGCAAGATTTGCTTTCTTTATCATTGCCATTGCTCTGCTTTGTATAAACACTACTAGAACTGTTGTGAGATACTCATCAACTAAGCAATTCAAATATGTTCCATAGCCTCATTATTGTGCTCACCGTTAGCAGCCAGTATTGTGATTGCATGATAGACAATTTGTTGGGTGTCGAATGCTGTCAACATCAATGGCCTTTTGTGACCTCGTTTAGGTACTTACAAGGGCGTATACCAAGATGAAAAGTTGATGCACCACTAGGTGGTGATCACACCATTATCAGTTCAGGTAGTTTTATACCAGTATATGTTAAAATTAACTTATATCTAAAAACAAAGATGATGTGACTTACCAAATGAAAGTGCTGGCACGTCGACAGACACACAAACAAACACAAACATACACACAAAATTCAAGCTTTTGCAACAAACTGTTGCCTCATCAGGAAAGAGGGAAGGAGAGGGAAAGACGAAAGGATGTGGGTTTTAAGGGAGAGGGTAAGGAGTCATTCCAATTCCGGGAGCAGAAAGACTTACCTTAGGGGGAAAAAAGGACGGGTATACACTCGCACACACACACACACACACACATATCCATCCACACATATACAGACACAAGCACACATATTTAAAGACAAAGAGTTTGGGCAGAGATGTCAGTCGAGGCAGAAGTGCAGAGGCAAAGATGTTGTTGAATGACAGGTGAGGTATGAGTGGCGGCAACTTGAAATTAGCGGAGATTGAGGCCTGGTGGATAACGGGAAGAGAGGATATATTGAAGAGCAAGTTCCCGTCTCCGGAGTTCAGATAGGTTGGTGTTAGTGGGAAGTATCCAGATAACCCGGACGGTGTAACACTGTGCCAAGATGTGCTGGCCATGCACCAAGGCATGATTAGCCACAGGGTGATCCTCATTACCAACAAACACTGTCTGCCTGTGTCCATTCATGCGAATGGACAGTTTGTTGCTGGTCAGTCCCACATAGAATGCGTCACAGTGTAGGCAGGTCAGTTGGTAGATTACGTGGGTGCTTTGACACGTGGCTCTGCCTTTGATCGTGTACACCTTCCGGGTTACAGGACTGGAGTAGGTGGTGGTGGGAGGGTGCATGGGACAGGTTTTACACCGGGGGCGGTTACAAGGGTAGGAGCCAGAGGGTAGGGAAGGTGGTTTGGGGATTTCATAGGGATGAACTAACAGGTTACGAAGGTTAGGTGGATGGCGGAAAGACACTCTTGGTGGAGTGGGGAGGATTTCATGAAGGATGGATCTCATTTCAGGGCAGGATTTGAGGAAGTCGTATCCCTGCTGGAGAGCCACATTCAGAATCTGATCCAGTCTCAGAAAGTATCCTGTCACAAGTGGGGCACTTTTGTACCAGGTCGGGAGGGTAGTTGCGCGATGCGAAAGCTGTTGTCAGGTTGTTGGTGTAATGCTTCAGGGATTCCGGACTGGAGCAGATTCGTTTGCCACGAAGACCTAGGCTGTAGGGAAGGGACCGTTTGATGTGGAATGGGTGGCAGCTGTCGTAATGGAGGTACTGTTGCTTGTTGGTGGGTTTGATGTGGACGGACGTGTGAAGCTGGCCATTGGACAGGTGGAGGTCAACATCAAGGAAAGTGGCATGGGATTTGGAGTAGGACCAGGTGAATCTGATGGAACCAAAGGAGTTGAGGTTGGAGAGGAAATTCTGGAGTTCTTCTTCACTGTGAGTCCAGATCATGAAGATGTCATCAATAAATCTGTACCAAACTTTGGGTTGGCAGGCCTGGGTAACCAAGAAGGCTTCCTCTAAGCGACCCATGAATAGGTTGGCGTACGAAGGGGCCATCCTGGTACCCATGGCTGTTCCCTTTAATTGTTGGTATGTCTGGCCTTCAAAAGTGAAGAAGTTGTGGGTCAGGATGAAGCTGGCTAAGGTAATGAGGAAAGAGGTTTTAGGTAGGGTGGCAGGTGATCGGCGTGAAAGGAAGTGCTCCATCGCAGCGAGGCCCTGGACGTGCGGGATATTTGTGTATAAGGAAGTGGCATCAATGGTTACAAGGATGGTTTCTGGGGGTAACAGATTGGGTAAGGATTCCAGGCATTCGAGAAAGTGGTTGGTGTCTTTGATAAAGGATGGGAGACTGCACGTAATGGGTTGAAGGTGTTGATCTACGTAGCCAGAGATACGTTCTGTGGGGGCTTGGTAACCAGCTACAATGGGGCGGCTGGGATGATTGGGTTTGTGAATTTTAGGAAGAAGGTAGAAGGTAGGGGTGCGGGGTGTCGGTGGGGTCAGGAGGTTGATGGAGTCAGGTGAAAGATTTTGTAGTGGGCCTGAGGTTCTGAGGATTCCTTGAAGCTCCGCCTTGACATCAGGAATGGGATTACCGGTCCGGAATCCCTGAAGCATTACACCAACAACCTGACAACAGCTTTCGCATCCCGCAACTACCCTCCCGACCTGGTACAGAAGCAAATAACCAGAGCCACTTCCTCATCCTCTCAAACCCAGAATCTCCCACAGAAGAACCACAAAAGTGCCCCACTTGTGACAGGATACTTTCTGAGACTGGATCAGATTCTGAATGTTGCTCTCCAGCAGGGATACGACTTCCTCAAATCCTGCCCTGAAATGAGATCCATCCTTCATGAAATCCTCCCCACTCCACCAAGAGTGTCTTTCTACCGTCCACCTAACCTTCGTAACCTCTTAGTTCATCCCTATGAAATCCCCAAACCACCTTTCCTACCCTCTGGCTCCTACCCTTGTAACCGCCCCCGGTGTAAAACCTGTCCCATGCACCCTCCCACCACCACCTACTCCAGTCCTGTAACCCAGAAGGTGTACACGATCAAAGGCAGAGCCACGTGTGAAAGCACCCACGTGATCTACCAACTGACCTGCCTACACTATGACACATTCTATGTGGGAATGACCAGCAACAAACTGTCCATTCGCATGAATGGACACAGGCAGACAGTATTTGTTGGTAATGAGGATCACCCTGTGGCTAAACATGCCTTGGTGCATGGCCGGCACATCTTGGCACAGTGTTACACCGTCTGGGTTATCTGGATACTTCCCACTAACACCAACCTATCCGAACTCCGGAGATGGGAACTTGCTCTTCAATATATCCTCTCTTCCCGTTATCCACCAGGCCTCAATCTCCGCTAATTTCAAGTTGCCGCCACTCATACCTCACCTGTCATTCAACAACATCTTTGCCTCTGCACTTCTGCCTCGACTGACATCTCTGCCGAAACTCTTTGTCTTTAAATATGTGTGCTTGTGTCTGTATATGTGTGGATGGATATGTGTGTGTGTGCGAGTGTATACCCGTCCTTTTTTCCCCCTAAGGTAAGTCTTTCCACTCCCGGGATTGGAATGACTCCTTACCCTCTCCCTTAAAACCCACATCCTTTCGTCTTTCCCTCTCCTTCCCTCTTTCCTGATGAGGCAACAGTTTGTTGCGAAAGCTTGAATTTTGTGTGTATGTTTGTGTTTGTGTGTCTGTCGACGTGCCAGCACTTTCATTTGGTAAGTCAAATAATCTTTGTTTTTAGATATATATTTCCTACATGGAATGTTTCCCTCTATTATAACCATATCCTTAAAATTAACTTATCTGTATGTGGCAGTGTGATGTCCCCACCAATAACAGATGTAACTGTTGCATAGGCGTTAGTTTGGAGTGTAGTAGCACATATGTGAATCATAGGAAGTGTCTTTAGTTTTGCTGTAACTTATACTATGTTACATTCATTATTTACTACTAAAATACAGAAGTAAAATTTATGCACAACTGATGTCAGTATATGACTTGATAATATTCTGAGACTTCACAAAGTAAATGTAGAAAGTAGCTTTAGATAATATTTTTCGGTGATGGCTATTTTAGTCTTTGCTTCACGTTTATTTTTCTTTACTTCATGGTAACTTTTCTTTGACCTTGGCATAAAAATATGAAACTGGAGCTAAAGTTCGTTATTTTTACAAAGTTTGTTATTTTTACATTTAAATTCATTGTAATTTTATATGCATGCTGTTGTTGTTGTTGTTGTCTTCAGTCCTGAGACTGGTTTGATGCAGCTCTCCATGCTACTCTATCCTGTGCAAGCTTCTTCATCTTCCAGTACTTACTGCAACCTACATCCTGCTGAATCTGCTTAGTGTATTCATCTCTTGGCCTCTCTCTACGATTTTTACCCTCCACACTGCCCTCCAACGCTAAATTTGTGATCCCTTGATGCCTCAGAACATGTCCTACCAACTGGTCCCTTCTTCTTGTCAAATTGTGCCACAAACTCCTCTTCTCCCCAATTCTATTCAATACCTCCTCATTAGTTATGTGATATACCCACCTAATCTTTAGCATTCTTCTGTAGCACTACATTTCGAAAGCTTCTATTCTCTTCTTGTCCAAACTATTTATCGTCCATGTTTCACTTCCATACACGGCTACACTCCACACAAATACTTTCAGAAACGACTTCCTGACACTTAAATCTATACTCAATGTTAACAAGTTTATCTTCTTCAGAAACGCTTTCCTTGCCATTGCCAGTCTACATTTTATATCCTTTCTACTTTGACCATCATCTGTTATTTTGCTCCCTAAATAGCAAAACTCCTTTACTACTTTAAGTGTCTCATTTCCTACTCTAATTCCCTCAGCATCACCCGACTGAATTCGACTACATTCCATGATCCTCATTTTGCTTTTGTTGATGTTCATCTTATACCCTCCTTTCATGACCCTGTCCATTCCGTTCAACTGCTCTTCCAAGTCCTTTGCTGTCTCTGACAGAATTACAATGTCATCGGCGAACCTCAATGTTTTTATTTCTTCTCCATGGACTTTAATACCTACTCCAAGTTTTTCTATTGTTTCCTTTACTGCTTGCTCAATATACAGATTGAATAACATCGGGGAGAGGCTACAACCCTGTCTCATTCCCTTCCCAACCAATGCTTCCTTTTCATGCCCTTCGACTCTTATAACTGCCATCTGGTTTCTGTACAAATTGTAAATAGCCTTTCGCTCCCTGTATTTTACCCCTGCCACCTTTAGAATTTGAAAGAGAGTATTCCAGTCAACATTGTCAAAAGCTTTCTCTAAGTCTACAAATGCTAGAAATGTAGGTTTGCCTTTCCTTAATCTTTCTTCTAAGATAAGTCATAAGGTCAGTATTGCCTCACGTGTTCCATCATTTCTGCGGAATCCAAATTGATCTTTGCCGAGGTCGGCTTCTACCATATGCATGCTACACACATTTATTATCTCACAGGCACATCCATTTAACATTACAAAAGAAGAGGAACATCATGAAGTTGTATTCACATTATTGCTTGTATGAAACTATATTTACTGTGAAAATATTTTAATAGATGTGTCCATTATTGCCATCCAGTTGCTGCATTCTCAAGTTACCACCTCAGGATGCGATAACACTTCCCTGATTGGGAGCAGAGACATCTGTCTGTCAGTGGTAGTAGCAACCATTTAGAACCACAGAAATAAATCTTGTGCAGTGCCTAACACAAAAAACTTTGATAATAGGAATAGCATACCGGAAGTGCAGTGGTCAATTTGCAAGTACAAAGAATTTCACATGACAAAATAATTCTTTGTAAGGTGCTTACGTGGCCAGGTGGCACTATCAAATAATTTACAGGTCAAGGCATCACGTATGGGTGTGAAGTGCCCATTATACAGGGATAGTGTGTCAAAGTCTAATTGATAAAAGAAAAATGCCAACTAAAAACACTTTGGTGACCTCAGAAACCCATAATATTATGTTGAGAGATGGCCAGCAAGAATTGCCATGAATCACAATGTGAAGGGGAAAAACTGATGTTCATTTGCTTTTTTTAACTTGTTTTAAATAGACTTCTTTGTTGTGACAATACAAAAAGGCTGTGTATACGTAGCATTTGTATGGTAAGTGAAGACGTACAATCTCATTTTCACTCCAAAATTTGGTTGGCATTAATCGAGTGAACTTTGTCTAAAGGGGGAAGCTAGTAGTTAAAAGTTAAAGTTTCTTTATTTTTTTTTCTTTTTTGATTAATATTCACATGGCAGAAGTGTTTAGCATTTATGTTAAAGTTTTTTTTTTAAATAAAAGAAAAGGATTAAACAAGGGGAAAAATGCTCCTGCGGCAGCAAAAGAAAAAAAGGCCAATATGTTCCTCTTTAAAAGACTGACAGAAAAATGCAAAACCAGATGCCTAAATCCACTTACATCACCAAAAATTTTGGCATGCGAACATATTTGGGCACTTTTAACACAGAACATTCTAAATCCTTTTCCCTAGTCTCTCCTTGTAGTTAAGTTTTCATACTCCCTAGTCCCGCAAACTTTAACATGTGTGTACACGGGATGGAGGAAATTGGGCACTTCCCTCCGCCACAGTCTCGTCTCTACCAGTCACAGTCTCCTGTATTTACAGTACATCCCACTGCCACTGTCTCCTCCCTCACTTACACTGTATCTTTTGTCTTTCTTTTCCTCTCTGCCATTTTCTCCACCACATATCTGCAGCTCAAAAATTCTGGGGTACAACTGTAGCCATGTGTTCAAAATTAAATGTGTCCTCCCCTGCACCTAAGTATTAAGGTTTGCCAGTGGGAGGGGCAGCAGTCCAGACCCTCCAAGTCTACATATCATCTCCACTCATCTCTTGTTTTCCCTTTCCGTCTCCTTTCTCTTTTGCTGCCACTGCTCATCACCATCCATTTCTCTTTTACTATCACTGTCTCTCAGTGACCACTTTCTTTGGTTTCCATTGCTATTATCTTCATCCACCCTCTCTTCCACTGTCTTTTTCACTCTGCCACCATCAATCTATCCTCTCTCTTTATCTCCCACTGGTACTGTCTCTTCTCTCTTCCACTGTCACTGTCTCTCTGCTACTCTCCTTTAGCATAAAAAAGCACGAATATAATCATATGCCAAAATTCTTGGGGAGGAAGGTAGAATGATGGTTGAGGTAACTGGTTCTCCACTTTCCTATCACACTCTTTTTGAGCTCTAACAGGAGTATTTTTCCACTGGTTCCCTTCTTTTCCCTGTTACAGCAGGTGTGCTGCTTATATAAAATAAATCCTATATGTGAGTCAACAGTTTATTTACATATTTAGACACATTCATATACTCTGACACACATAAACTATAAGTAAGTATGTATTATATAAGGTCAATACAAAATTGTCAGCTTTGCATTTTTCCTGGATACTTCGCTGATCAAATGCAATTCACCGAAAATGCCTAGCTTATGGTACGAATCTTATAAAATTAAAATGTTATTAGCAGTATTTTACTGAAGTTACAGTCTTTCCAGATTTAGCGTAATTCTTGCCTTTCATTTTGTCCACATACAAATTGATCTAAGGAACAACAACAACAAGAAGTTTTACAGGGGTACAACAAATGTGCAGCATAAAGTGAGCGCACCACATAAAATATGTTTCCTGTAATTATATGGAGTGCATAACTCCCATCTGTCACAAGTTCACTTTACACTACTTTAAATGAAAATGGACAATATTTTAGGCTATACTTATAGCATACCCAGAACTGCAGTGTTCAATTTGCAAGTACAAAGATTTTCACATGACAAAATAATTCTTTGTAAGGTGCTTACGCGGCCAGGTGGCACTATCAAATAATTTCCAGGTAAAGGCAGCACTTATGGGTGTGAAGTGCCCATTATACAGTGATAGTGTGTCAAAGTCTTATTGATAAAAGAAAAATGCCAACTAAAAACACTTTAGTGACCTCAGAAACCCATCTGACAGCCTCAGAATCTCTCCATGTGTTCACTACTCCAGTTAAAATTACATTTATGCTTCAGACCAAACACTACATGCATATTTTACATACATAAGCACAGTAACTTTGAATCTCTGGAGCTCCATAATGGGTAACGATACTGAAAAAAGTTTCAGGGTTTCCTGAGATCATCAGATCATCCTTTTAAGTTCATATGGTAAAAATTTAGATAATTTGCTATGCATCAAAATTACAGATGCGGCAATCCCCACCATTGATACTTTTGAAAATGGGAAAATGGTGTTTGTACATAGATGTCCGAAAAAGATAGAGTTGAAATGTGAGCTGTTTGCTGTGGTTAATCATTTAGATAAATGCAGCCAAAGGTATCTTTTAAGGAAGTAGTTTCTCAAGATAGTCTTATGAAATTCATTGGCTCATGGTCAAATTGGGCACATAATTAGGGTAAACTATAAAAACTCACTTTAATACATTACATGGATTGTGGGAAAACCAGAACAGAAGATAATCAAAGCATTTGTGAGGTGGAGCTACAGACGAATGTTGAAAATTAGGTGGATTCATAAGGTAAGGAATGAGGAGGTTCTGTGCAGAATCGGAGAGGAAAGGAATATGTGGAAAACACTGACAAGGGATGGAACAGAAAGATAGGACATCTGTTAAGATGTCAGGGAATGACTTCCATGGTACTAGAGGGAGCTGTAGAGGGCAAAAACTGTAGAGAAAGACAGGGATTGAAACACATCCCGCAAATAATAGAGGAGGTAGGTTCCAAGTGCTACTCTGAGATAAAGGGACTGGTACAAGAGAGGAAAAAAAGCATATCAGCCATTGGAGAATGATTTTTAAGAGCACTCAGTAACATATAAGGCAATACGGGCAACCAATGAGAAGTTACATCATTATACATATTTTACTGTTACAATAGTTGATGATAACACTGATTTCCTTCCTGCTTGAGTGACATCGCGTAAACACATATAAATTTATACTTCAATGTAAATTAATAGGGAAACATTCCACGTGGGAAAAATATATCTAAAACCAAAGATGATGTGACTTACCAAACGAAAGCGCTGGCACATCGATAGACACACAAACAAACACACAAAATTCAAGCTTTCGCAACAAACTGTTGCCTCATCAGGAAAGAGGGAAGGAGAGGGAAAGACGAAAGGATGTGGGTTTTAGGGAGAGGATAAGGAGTCATTCCAATCCCGGGAACGGAAAGACTTACCTTAGGGGGAAAAAAGGACGGGTATAAACTCGCACACACACACATATCCATCCACACATATACAGACCCAAGCAGACATATTTAAAGACAAAGAGTTTGGGCAGAGCTCCATTAGTTTTATTTCAATATTCACACAATTTTTGCCCCTTTTTATTTCATGTGGAGCTTACAGGAACATTACAATGTGGCATCATACTTCTCTACTGAAGCAAGTTTTTCAGGACCCATCAGCACAATATTGTAGCCAATGGCCGGTGACTGCGAGAAGAAGAGAGCTGCACTGTCAAGAGCCTCATTGCACTTTATTAGAATCATGATGTTAAATGAAATTTAAAAATATTGTAATGGAGCCATAAATTAATGACACGTAATTTTTAATGAACCTGGAGATCTGGTTGGCAGTGGAAATGGTCTGTTCATACTGATGCTATTCATACTGTACACTGTCAGAGAAAACTCACTCTATGTATCCTGCTGTCAGTAAACTATGAGGGGATAAGATTTACTGGAAAAATTAGGGAATTCCGTGTTTTTATTTTAAAACTAGTAAATAACTCATAATCCTGAATCTGAAATTATTGGAAATACATCGAGGCAAAATATGTTAAATACACTGAATGCAAATATTATTCACACATACCACATAACTTTGAGCATATCATCACTGGATGTCAGTCATCTCTTACTTAAGAATTATGAATTTTTGTTTCACAAGAGTAAATAACAAATCTTGCAGTTGTATCTTGTTCTCTGCATATAATCATGCGAAAAACTTGCTACTAATTAGAAAATATTTCAAAGAGAAAAGAAAAGCATGTAATTATAATTTATGAATATCATGGCTCTGTAAAAGAAATATATTCAGATTTGTGGAGTTACCTCACACTTATGAGAAGTCTACTGCAGATAGATTAATATGACAAACCACCAACAAACACAACATAAAATCAATGCAGATTTAATATTTGAACATGTTGCAAGAATGCAAGCAAAATAAACAAATAAAAATAGCATCCAAGGCACAGTTGTGGCTCACAAAATATAACATGGGTAGCATTATGACCACTGTGACTGTATTGTGACAATGGAGCGAAGTATTTGATTCTGCTGTGCACATTTTAGACAGTAACCATGTATGTAACACTATTTACAGGAATAACAAATAAGTATCTGCATTTTTTAATAGTATTGAAATAATGAAGAGTGTATTTATTACTATGAGATCTTGGTCTAGGACAGCAAGTTTTTATCCATTTCTCAAAATCATATTTTTCTGGTTGCCAAGTTCTGATTTGGGAAAATTTTAAATTTTAATGAAGGGTATTTCTTCCTGTCACATCAATTGTTTTTATTTTTTAGTAATATAGCTTAGTTAGCTGCTGCTTCCAGGGTAGAATGTCATGCCCATCTCTCCTCCCTCCTCTCGCAAATGACTAGTATCAGCTCATACTGATGTCCAATCCACAGGAGAGAAGTTTAGGGGTATGAGGGTACTCAGTGGGCTGTTCATCAATGTAGACTCATTCATTACCATAGAACCATTGCTTCACCCAGCACTTTAAGGCATTTCTGCATTTGACAGCAGTTCTATCATAAATTAATTATTGCTAAAAATAGAAGCACCTTGAAGGACTTTGTACAGCAAATAGTGATCAACTATTTTTATTTAGACATGTTTAAATTATTGTTTTCTTACATAAATGTTATCAGCACCAATGACAGCTAGTAATCTCCATGTTTACAGTATTTTAGTGAGTTGCAGGTTCTTTATGCAACATGTGGATATGTGTCAGGTGCCAGCCTGACTGGAATAACGACAAACACTTAGAAAAAAGACTTACCTGGGTTGAAAAGTTTTACACACGAAAAAGCAATCTGAACTGTATTTAAATAAAACACAACTATTTAACTATGGAAATTTTGGTAAATTTGTATTTGTGTGACCTTTTTTGCTACATTTACTACAATATCATGTTTCCAGAAACCTTTGGTTCCTTATGTGAATGGCACTCATTGACAAGTCCAGCCACACAGCTAAGTGTTCATTGTGGCTGTCTGCCATGTGAGGAACCCGTGTTCAATTCCCAGTATGATCACGGATTTCTCCTTGGTGGGAAGACTGGTATAGGATGCACTCAGCCTCATGAGGCCAAGTGATGAGCTACGTGACTGAGTAGTAGAAGTTCCAAGATTAATAAACTCAACAACTGGGAGAGCGGTGTGCTGATCACATGCCCCACCATACTATGACTGATGACACCATGGTTGGTTGGACCTGACTGGGCTAGCTAGGGCAAGTATGTGGGACTTTAACTTTACTCCTTGATGAGCATCAACAATAGCCCTGAATTAAATTCTGAAGCTTTTCAATGAAATCTATGTAAAGTGTGATGCCTGGCTGCAGAAAATAACTGCCTTTTTTTAATTGTTAGAGACATTATCAGGTATTATTAAAACATTACTAAACTAAGAATCTAACACCTACATAAGTCCATTGTACAAGCAAATCTAAGGTCACTGATAACACCATTAACAATGGGTTAGTGTACTGTCATTAAAACACTGGAGCAACATCATAAACAACATACAAAATGAAGCGTTTATTGTGGTTTACAAATTTTAATGTTTACATTTACTTCATCTCTTATTCTCAGTCTTTGTAGGTTCCTTTTCTTCGTCACTGTAGTACTCTGCTCTACAGTCCCCTCTGCTGTCATCAGTGACATTTGAGTTTTCACAGGACTCCACAGACAAAGTTGACTGCTTAGTGAGATGCTGGAATACTGCCATTGCCTGTAAATTAAGGGTTATAAGAAGTTACAAAGAATCACTTCTGTTTGCTGTAAGTGACAAATCATCTATTAAAAAAGTAGCTGTTCAAGAACTTTTTGCATCCATATACAGCTTTCAGTTACAACAGCACAAATTCAGTTTTAACAAAAGCAAACACAAGTAATCTAAATACAAATGTTTTTGATTTTTTAACAGCCTCTCTTAGATCTCTTATCTAAATGTATTCCTGAATCCTCCTGAGAACAATTGGTTCAATGTTATACAGTTTGGCACCTGATAGAAGGTTTGTATTTACATCCAGCACTTAACCAGTTGCTATGCAGTTACTGAATATTTGAAGAAGATGGTTTTATGTTCCCTTCGTTCTATTGTCTAAGAAGCTTGTTTTTATCTTCATCCTGTTATCACGGAGTAAAAATTTTGCCTCCACAGAACTTTTTTGTATTATTTCATTTTGCTATGCACAGATTACCGAGGACCAAGCCAGAATATTAATTCTAAGCCTTCCTTTTTAATCACTCTTCCAAGTGGTTTTATGTGGCCCACCACAATTTGCTCTCTTGTGCCCATCTCTTCATCTCAGAGTAGCACTTGCACCCTATGCCCTCAACTATTTGTTGGGTGTATTCTACTGTCTGTCTTCCCATACTGTTTTACATCCTACAGTTCTGTCTCGTACCATGGAAGTTACTCCTTGATGTCTTACCATTTGTCCTACCATTCCGTAAATTCTTCTTGTCAATGTTCTCTGTATCTTCTTTTCCTTGTCGATTTAGTAGAAAAGCTCCTCATTTCTTATCAGTCTACTTAATTTTCAGCATACCTTTATAGCAGCACATCTCAAACACGTTTAATTCTGTTCTTTTCCAGGTTTTTCACAGTCCATGATTTACTTCCATAGAGTGCCATGCTCCAAACGTAGATTCTTGGAAATTTCTTCTTCAAATTACGGCCTATGTTTGACAGTAGTAGACTTCATTTGGTCACAAATGTCATCTTTGCACATGCTAGTTTGCTTTATATGTCCTACGTGCTTGACCATAATGTGCTATTTTGTTTTCAAGCCAGCAGAATTCCTTCACTTCATTTAGTTCATAGTCCCTGTTTTTGATGTTAATTTCAGCACTAATCTCATTCCTGCTACTACTTATTACTTTAGTCTTTCTTCGGTTTATTATCAATCCGTAGTCCGCACTTATTAGACTGTTCATGACATTTAACAGATTCTGTTATTGTTTTTCCCAGCAATGTCATCAGTTATGGTTGATATTCTTTCAATTTTATTTCAATTCCTGAACCTTTCTTTTATTTCTTTCATTGTTTCTTTGATTTCTAGATTGAACAGTAGATGCAAAAGACTGCACCCCTGTCTTACACCCTTTTTAATCTGACTTCTTCGTTAGTCTTTCATTCTTATTGTTCCCTCCTGGTTTTTGTACATACGGTGTATTACTTGTCTTTTTCCTGTAGTTTACGACTATTTTCTTGAGAATTTCTAACATCATGCACCCTTTTAGATTATCTGGGTTGACAAATGATTGTGTCATGGCTTTTCCTAAGTTTTCCTTCAATTATCAAGTGCAACAGAACTACCATTACTAAAGCCAAAATGGTTGTCATCTAACATATATTCCAGTTTTCTGTTCCATTCTTCTGCATATTATTCTTGTCTGCAACTTCAATGCAAGAGCTGGTAAGTTGATTATATGGTAGTTTCTGTACTTATCCGCCCTTCCTGTCTTCATGATTGTGAAGATGCTAATTTTTCCAACAATCTGATGGTATGCCTCTAGTCTCATAGATTCTACACACCAACTTCAATAGTTGCCAGTTCCCCCAGCGATTTTTGAAATTCCTAAGGAATGTTATCTATGCCTTCTGATCTCAAGTTTTCCAAAGCTATGTTAAACTCTTAGTCTAATACTGAATCCCCTATATCTTCCACATTGACTGCTATTTCTTGTTCTACCAGGACATCAGACAGTTCTTCCCCCTCAAATACATCTCGAATGTTATGTTAGGCCTTTAATTTTGCTGAAGGTTGTTTTGACATTCCCAAATGCTGAACCTGTTTGATAGGCAACCATTTCTTTTTCGATTTCTTCACTTATTTCCTGAACCATTTCACTTTAGCTGGCTCATACTTCACATCATTTCTAAGTGACTTAAACTGCTGTATTCCCTTATTTTCCTGAGCCGCTTTTTACTTACTTTGTTTGTTGATCAATTTGAGTATTCCTTTTGTCTGAAGGATTCTTCATGTTATTTTTATTGTACCTGTATCTGTCCAACTTCTGTAACAGCCCTTTCTAGAGAAGCCCATTCCTCTTCAAATGAACTGCCTACTGTGGTATTCATTATTGCCACTTATTGTATTATTTTATCAAATAATATGTTTCTCGTCTCAAAATGAAAATTTACTTGACCATAAAACTACACGGACACAGATGACTGACCAGTCCTCATCTTCACAAGGTGAAATTTCAAGATCTGCCAATGTACACATAAAATCAGCAAAAAATATCTTGGCTTTCAGAACTGTTAGATTCTTTCTCAGGGAGGAAAGAGCTGTTGCGAGGATGAAATCTTACAATGATAAAGGACATCCAAAGGAGATAAATCAGCCACTGTCTGATGCAACTGACAGTCTGCTACTATTAGTCTTGTGCTCTATAAAAATCAAACATGTTGAAACAATAAACTGCCTGATACAAAAAAGCAGACAAAGTAACTCATCCTAGAACAAGAACAGGATCACGATATGAAGATGGCATCTGTTTTTTCGGACATGTCTGAAAGAACAGATGCCAGTGGTGACCATGCAGCTCTCTAGAATGAAATTACAATTAAATCAATACCATTATCTGCTGACGGTCATTGATATACATCAACGGGGACAGTTGAAAATTGATTTAATTGTAATTTCATAAAAGGATCATGTCACACAGGATAAAATTATTGGCACCCAATAGGTTATTTTCCAAAGCTAGCTATTTTGTTCACTGCATCTTTAATGCCTTACTGTTGCTTCCTTATCTGATTCCAAACGATTTACGCCTTTTTATTTTTTTTCTAACATCAGTAAATAAACTCTAAAACAAAGAAGCAAATATTTTAATATTACTATCAGGAAAGGTAATGGTTGGAGTCCACATTAAACTGTTAGTCCTCATATAATTGGATGATACTTCTCTTCATAGAGTAGAGGAAGGCAATGCTTAGTAAAGTACTCTGGTGTGCAGGTAAATCATGAGTTGAGACATTTTTTTTCTACCATTCAACTTGTTATCAAATGGCACTAATGTGAGCATCATAAATTTTCATAGAACTCTGAACAGAGAATCTTGTGGGATTGTGATATACTAAGTTATTAAATGTAATTTGTTGCAACACCAACAAGTTCTAAATTTGCATATTTTTGTAAAGAGAATCTTATACTGATCACAGATAAAGTAACAAAAGCTTTATACTGCACTGCTTGCCTGGCAGTGATCCTCTTCATTGGAAAAACTTTTTGCAACACAAACATTGTGTATGAAACAATGTACATTATTTTCACTAACCTGAGAAACAGCACCAGCAATATCACCAGCGTTGCTTGGTAAAATTAGTGTGTTGTTTGTCTTGGCCAATTTCTGGAAAGCCTCCACATACTGCTCAGCAACACTGAATGTGGCTGCATTCTGTCCATCCTGTAGAAGTTGCACATATTTAAAAGCTTAGAAAGAATTAATATGGTTTTACAGTAAGTAGCAGATCAAATTTCTCCCTGTTATTCCCCTCCAGTCAACACATTTTCTGCACAGCAAAGGCTGTTATCTACAAGCAGTCCATTAGGCCTGAGCCTATTCTCAGTTTTCCTAATAAGAGGTATGTTCATTAATCAGCTGGACTCCTCTTTGGTGCCGCTTTGTAGTGGTCTGTGGCCATGAAGTGTGAAGCTTTTTACTGCACACGCATACCTATGAATGAGGAGATTACTCTAGCTGTCATTCCCATTTCCATTTAAATAAAGGAAAGAAAACCAAACAGAGTTAGGCAGATTGCAAGTGGCTGTACTTAGACTGTACCTATGATGAACTGAAATTTCCTAGTGCTATTTCACTTCCTTATGGTCAGATAAATCCTGTATCTGTCAAATGATTCTCCGTTGCCTGGAAGACTACATGAATGTAGGAATATATGCAATAATATTAACATCAGTCCACTATTTTAAAAAATATAGCATTAATGCTATAGGCAAGTAATTTTTATCAAACAACAAAAAATGTTTGTGAAACATGTCTGCTCATCACATTTTTTCCCTATTCAACACTATTAAGTGAACTATACATAAAGTAAGGGAAAGGCAATCACTCACCTATGGTAGACTGATGTGTAGAGCATAGAAACATATAACAGGAAACAGTAACCACACCAGCTTTTGAACTCTTGCTCTTTTTCTGGTAAAAGTACACACATTTGCATACACAACCACACACAAACTTGGCGAAAATGATTATTGATTACTGATAATTAAAAGCAGTTATCTGGCCTGAAGAAGGTGGAAAGGGGGTAGCAAAGAAGAGGCAGGTCTTTTGACAGAATACCCGGAGAGAAAGAGAGAGAGAGAGAGAGAGAGAGAGAGAGAGAGAGAGAGAGAGAGAGAGAGAGAGAGAGAGAGAATGCTCGCATGAGGAAAAAGATAGTGGTGGGAAAAGGCAGTGCACAATATGGATGGGGAAGGAGTGGTGTGGACACAAGACAGAAGAGAAAAGGGAAGATGAGGCATTGGAAACAGGTGAGCGGAGCTTCATTCCAGGAGGATTACAAGACTGCTGGATTTGCTGGAGAGACAATTTCCATGTCCACACCATCCCCTCTCCCTTTTTCTATATTTCTTTCATCTTCTGCCCTCTGTACTCCTTTCGCCTTGTGCTGCCCGTGTCACCTGTCAAAAGATTTGCCTCTTTCCCACTACCCCCTCCTTGTGTCCTTACCTACCCTGTCCCCACCTTCTTCAGCCCAGGCAACTGGTTTCAATAATCGATAATTAACAGCCTGTGTGTGTGAATATATGCATGTTTACTGGAAAATGCTAGTGTGACTAGTGTTTCCTGTTGTGTGTTTCTATGCTCCGCACATCAGTTCATTATAGGTGAGTGTTTGCCTTTCCCTTATTTTCCAAGGATGATTGTTCCATCCAAGGATGATTGTTCCAGCCAGGAAGCTGCAAATTTTTAAGTGAACTGATACACACGTAAAATATTGCCATGACTGATTATTCATTTGTGGTTGACAGAGCACCAATTGCCTTCCCTGTAACTATCCTAGACAAGAAGTTAAGATTCTACATCTCTGTGTCATTTATCACATTATGGCTGTAAAGGGCAACTGACACTAGCAAGGATGATAGCTTCTCAGCAACAAGTTCACCAATAGCATCATGTTGCAACACCCCCCACCCCCATTCCCCGAAAGACAGCCAGGTCATTTCTTCCGCTTGGCTATTTTAACTAACATTTGGTTTCCATTTGCTTGCGGTCATTTTTTAAAGTTGATGCTCTGTACAAGGAGCTGATATGTTAACCATAAAATGGATTAAATTTCAGTATACAAGAATTAAAGTAAAATACCACCCAGAATATATTAAATGTCTTTGTTATCGACCAACATCACACCTCTGTTAGGCAGCTGTGATTGTTACTTTAAGCCACTGCATTCTACATGCTGCCATACATAAACAATCTGGCAGGCCAAATGGCACCATGCTGAGCCAACTTCCATCATGTGTGGGGAATCTCAGGTGGTACGCCATGGCTTGGCACAGCGAATTCTCCACACGGGGGAAGGCTGAGCATAGGCTCAGAGGATTGGCATGGTAGTTTTTTGACTAGCTAATAATTTGACCAGACCAGCCAAGCCATGCCATGCCAGTCAACTTTAACACTAGCAGGACCAGCATTAGTGAACTATCTAGAAGGACTGCTACCGGTCATTTTGACTGTTGAAGTTTTTTTCCTTTGTTTTCAGTTTTACTTCTTATGTTACTTCAATATGGTGTCTTTTTAGGTTAGTAGTGCATTATGCTTATCGTAGAAATGCATTATGCTTAAAAAATTCCAAAAAAGTCTATTTAATTAAATAAAAAAGATCACAGTAAAAAATGCATTATAAAACCAAAATCAATTTAAACTAAACTTACAAATGCAAATAAGCATATAATTAAGCAATAACATGTTTTGTCTGTGTGACTTTTATGCTCAGTCAAAGCCCCAAAACAGGTCACAAACATACATTTAGTATGAAAAATGAAGAAAGATGGGCACAAACTGCTGCACCCGTAAGAGAAAATAACTTTTTCCCGCCTATGACATCTTTTCAATTACAGCCACCATCTTGACCAAAACACTTTGCACACACATACTGAACACTTCCAGCACATAAAACACATACGAATTTCTTGCAATACACACTCAGATTTTTAGTTTTGTTCAAGCTTTTGCATCCTCCTCTCTTGCAGGCCTTCCGCAACAGTACCTTACAAATTTCAATGGCCAAAAAGAATGTATGAACAGGTCTTTTCCGTGATCGTACACACACAGAGGAGAGTTCTCCTTCTAATATGAAAAGAAACATTTGCCAGCTATCTTTTTCTCCTGTTGTCTCACTGTAAAGGATCCAGGCATTTATTCCAGCAAGGTCTAGGACGGTGAAAAAATGTGCACAGGCCATCTACAGGACCCAAATTTGACAGTGTACAGGCAAGACATCTGGTCCGGAATATCAACTCCGAATTTAGTGGAACGGTAGGAAGCTCACAGTTTCAGAAAGTTTCTTCATTGTTCATTTATCCACTACAACTGACTGGTGCATTCTGCTGAATAGAAGAACATTTTTCTTGGTCTTCCCCTGATAGGAAGTAATTGCTATCACAAGATGCGTATAAGACAGTATCGTGCAAAGATCTGGCAGTAGACTTCGCTTCTCTTCGGGTTTTCTTCAGCATACCCACCATGGTTGTGTTCTCCCACTTCAGATATTTGGCTTTGATGAAATTGTCACATGTTACATTTCTTCCTTTCAAGAGTGTAAGATTGCACAAGACGTGTAACAACATGCTCTGCCACAGGTATGTTAGTGGGTCTTTCATTTTGTTTGCCCAAGTAAGGAAATCCATTCACCATATATTTACTACTGGCATCTGCTGCAAGCCAGAACTTCAAACATAATTTATCTGGTTTATTAATCGTGTATTGTACATACTGGCACTGAGCTTTGCATGGGTAGAGTTGCTCATCTACGGTTATAAATGGACCTGGTTTATAGTTCTGGATACAGTTAGCTTCAAACGAATTCCCGACTGGGATAGTTGCTGTGAAGTCATCAGTCTTGAGTCTTCCGGCATGAGTGTGCTTGTCATCAGATCTTAAAAACCACACGATGTCTATAAACTCATTTCTTCTCATAGTGCGAGAAAAAAATGCTAGCCTCCACACTTGAGACCACAGAAGTTTAAGGGGGAAATTCTTTCCTCCATACACTTCATGTGCATACATCATAGCTATGGCAGCTTCTAACTGGGTAATATCAAGCACCCATTGGTCATCCTGGAGAAGTTCTCAGGGTGCAATTTCTGTAAAGTTTTTTTTACGTTCTATACAATATTATTGTCTATGCACTCGAGTAACTGCCTGCGACTATAAGTTTCTTAGCGTTACAAGTTGGCACAGGAGTTTCCACCAACACGTTGTAATCTTCCAGGTGCATGTCCTGGTGCAGTTCGAGTCTACACTGTTCTGTCAAATGCAGCCTCTGCATTTCCAGCTTCCACATGCTGAGATGGATATGATTTTTTGTGGTTTTTTTTCCCCTCATTCTGCAAGTAGCAATTTGTAGTGCCGCTGAAATCAAATGTGTAAGCACTGGTTTATTTGTATGTTGTTGTACAGGTTCTGAATATTCATCTTCTGACTTTGAGGATTCGCCTTATTCTTTTTTGTGGGATTGATATTCTGTGTTATCTTAAAATCTTTGTCATCTTTATCATCAAACTCATAGCATTCAAAAATATCTTCTCCTTCAGAATCTTCTTCAGGTAGTTCAGTAATCCTTCATCTGAATGGAAACACTGGTGCGGCATAATAATGAGGAGGAGTGCTAAACTTCTGCAGACCACAACAGTTTATTGACAGAGAACAGCAACTAAAGTATGTCAACTCTTCCCCTAAATAAAGTAAAGTGTAAAGAGAGAGAGCGGGAACGAGATCATAACAATGAAATAAAATGAGCTAAGTATGTGAAAAAATCTACTGTTTTGCCTTTACAGACCTGAAACGTAAAAAATATCTTACCGGTCAGAATGACCGGCCGCAGTCCTTTAAGATAAAAATGTTTATAATTCTTTCAGTTTTTGTGGTAGATGTTTGTCTTTTAAGAAATTATAAACCACAAAGGTGCAATAAAAGTTATGAAAAATAAGGCCCACAAATTAAAACATACACTATTTATTAAATAGTTAAACGCTCATCTGTCAAATTGACTGGTATGGTCCTTCTAGTGTTAATTTACCCAGACACAGCAGGCTTTGGCTTGTTGCGAGACCATTTGGACTGCGTGAACATTCATTTGTGGCAGCCTTAAGCAGTTATTTTAATCCTTCGAAAAGATATCAGTCTAACATAAAGGTTTTGTGGTGTCACCGTCAGACACCACACTTGCTAGGTGGTAGCATTTAAATCGGCCGCGGTCCATTAGTATACATCGGACCCGCGTGTCGCCACTGTCAGTGATTGCAGACCGAGCGCCACCACACGGCAGGTCTAGAGAGATTTCATAGCACTCGCCCCAGTTGTACAGCCGACTTTGCTAGCGATGCTACACTGACACATACGCTCTCATTTGCCGAGACGATAGTTAGCATAGCCTTCAGCTACGTCATTTGCTACGACCTAGCAAGGCACCATAGCATTTGATATTTATCTTATGAAGCATGTATACACAAGAGCGATGTTCTACAATTATGGATTAAAGTTAAGTATTACAGCAACTGCGTCCGTTTTTCTAAGTTCTCATTTCCTTGTAATGTTCCAGACCTCACGCCAGTCGGCCTCCTCTAGCAACACGGTGTTGGCTCTTCTGCCAACACTTCAGGTTTGTGGTCACTGAATATCCCACCAATAAAATGATCACCAATCAGATTTATGAAGTTTCAGTCATAGGACATTCTCTTCTGAAGGGGCCAAACAGAATGTTAGTACACATTCACATGTTGGGTATTATTTACTGCAATGAATCTACTAAATGTATTTCAGATGGGATACCATTTTACATGAGAATCCTCGATACGTTTATGGAAAATGAGTGAGGAGATTAGGAGACAAAAGGGTGATGCTATGGGAGGAAGAGCTTTGTATTCTGAAGAGGACAGTGATAGTACAGTCATTACGATGGAGAGATTTCAGGCATGTGAGCTGGTGGGCAAGACTGGGGAATGAGGAATACTGGCAACTGTTAGAGGATTTCACAGTTCAACTGTCATATTAAGCTTGTAGCAATTGAGTAATAATGAAGAACAGTGGAGAGAAAATGGGAAATATGATACAATTCATATACCTCATGAAGGAAATAGTTGCTTACTCGTAGCATTTACACATGGTCTTTACGACAAGTGTGTACTACATTCAAAATTTTTAAGATTTGTAACAATTATCTTGCATTACACATATGGCACTTTTGTACACAGTTGTTGGTGGAACATATCTGCAAATACACTTTTAAAGAGTTCTAACATTCTGCTAATCTTAGCCTTGTCACCATAACAGAAAAACTTTGGAAAAATGAAGAAAGTTATCTGTAGAAATTCAATGTTTATTTACAATTTTTAAATCACATCTGTACCACATCGAAAGGCATCTGGAAAACACACCTTTGAAGCAAGAGATTTTGCAACAAGTTGTAATCCTTTGGCCCTCGCATCTGCCACAGCTAACATAGCTTGTGCCTCTCCAGCTGCTTTGTTTATTTGTTCCTGTCTATCGGCCTCTGTAACAAGAAAATAGTCATGTTACATCACATACTCCCTCTCATACTCAAAGACAAACAAAGCTCCACATTTTTATTAAACTTCCTTATAGAAGAGATGAAAGGGAATAAACTATACAACAGGTGACAAGGGACTGACTGCTTCTATGAATTCTAGAGTAGGAAGCAGATGGAGATGTCTTTAACCATTTAAATAAATTGAGAGACAAGAATGACAATTACAACAAATAATAACAAACTGTTGTTAACAATAGTTATATGAATAATTCAATCATTCAAGTCCTGAGGACTGTGTACAAGTCATCTTAAAAGCAAATTAAAGAACTAGACAAAGAACAAAGTAAAACAACAGATATTTACAGTTGCTCACTGAATACACAAATAGTGGTCATGGTCTTTACTGTTAAAAATCACAATTAACTTCTTTCAAGTCCTAGTTGATACTAGACCCATAGACAACACTACAATTAGTTCTAAATTTTTTGTCCCACTGATATATAGTAAAGATTTCTATGTAATATATGAGCAGCTTCTTGAGCGAAGAAAACTCACATTTGATTAAAATTTGATGCATTGAGTAACATAACAACCACCACTCACAGGTTTGTCCATTCTCCAAAATAAGAAATAAGGAAACAAGCGGCAAAGCTCCATTCTCAGTAGAATATGCTAATTACTTCCCCTATTAACTGTAATAATCTGCACAGCCAACTATTCTGGTCCATGGTCAACCACAATAAAAAACATTCCTTATTCTTTGTTGAAAGAGAGTAATCCAGATCTAGCAAGTCTTGTGGGGGTACTGCAACAAATATTCTGTGTTAAGTAGCATGTATTAGAGCCCATTGAACAAGAGAGACAGACTGAATAGTTAAATGTAGATCTGAAAAGAGTTCACATCAATATTCTGCATTACTGATTGCCTACTTTTCGTATACCATACAATGGAAGTGAGATAAAAGCATACTGTATCAGAAATATATAGAAAGCTAAAGCATTCATATGTAAAGGTACATTAACATGAAGTTACAGTATTAAACTGTTAAAAGGACTTCAGAGATGGACAGTTATCCAGCATTAGTCAACTGCACCTAATACTTTGACCTCTATAAGGTGTACCCATAAAGTTTCAATTATTATCTCAGAAAAAAGTTATGTAATCAATTTTTTGTTTGTGACTTTTCATGTTTTCCCCGACAGATCTGTTGCAATTACGCTTCTTGGGTTTGCCGCCAGTTGTGTAGCTCGCACAATATTTCAACAATGCAACTGCTCGACATCATCAGGTGGTGGTAGCTACGGCTGTCATTGCTGCAAGGTGCTAATGATGATAATCATATGGCGGCATTGAAATTTATCATGCCAGGAGCAGGCAATATGCATGCACGGGAAGACACTCATAGTTGGAGGAAAGCGGCGCTCCTGGTGCCCCTGCTGGGAGCCGCAGAAAGGCCAGCCACATGTGGGCTATGGGCAAAGACTGTGCTGCCAGATGCTCCAGTGGTTAAAGGCTGAATTAAATCTCAGTAGCGCGTTGCGTCACGTGATGAATTGGAAGTTCTTGTTTTCCCTGTTTTGACTTAATGGCAGCCAGTGCTGGATTCCAGGCAGCGCTTAGTTGAAAACCTGCATCCCTGTTGATAAGATTTTCTGCCGTACGGATATGTATGGCCTCCTTAACAACACAGTCCCTGAAAGATGACGCTGGAGGTAAAATTTCAGTCTGTTCATAAAGCATATGATGTCCTGTGTCCAGGCAACTCTTTCCTCCAACTACGAGCATCTTTCTGCACACGCATATTGTCTGCTCCCAGCATGATAAATTTCAACACTGCCACACGATTATCATCAGTCACACCTTGCAGCAGTGACAGCAGCAGCTACCACCACCTGATGATGTCTAGCAGTTGCATTGATGAAATATTGTGCGAGTTTCACAATACGATCTGGCGGCAAACCCAAGAAGCATATTTCCAATTTTTTGTTTGTTTACTGGACTGTGTCTGCAGTCTTGGTATGAATAAAATCCTGGTGCCAGAGTACCATAGCATTCCACTAAAGATTCCAAAACAAAATGGTGTGGCCCATTGTTAAAATGTATATGGTTGCACCATTTTATTTTGGCTCATCTAGTGGTGTGCTACAGTAATGTGGCACCAGGATTTCATTGCTTAGCAAGAGTGCAGAGACATACCTGCAAACAAACAAAAAATTAATTTATGTAACTTCCTGGCTATCCCTCATACTGTCACAGAACCTCATACTGTCACAGAAATCAGTTTGAATCAGGTACTTTGGTTGTCCTTGATAGCTAGAAAATGTTACACTTATACTGACAACAATTTAGCAATAAGCACATTGCAGTGTCCCCAGCATCATCCATGACCATCTTTATGACGACTCAGTTTCATACCCATTGTGTGTAACATCTACTAACTAATCAATAAAAGTTTGAGTTAATGGGAACATGCCAACAGTTGTGTCACCTCTCCACTTACGTGTGGAGTGGGATGATTGAGAATTTTTCAGTTATCGACAATGATGAGTTATGGCTGCACCATTACCATTAAGGAGGAAAACAGGTCATCACAAATTTTGAGCTTAACAGATTCAAATAGACCAAAAATGTTGAAAGTTGTTCCACATGCATGAAAAATGACTGACACCAAATTATTTGGCTGTATATGATAATTTAGCAGGATATTGTTTTACCCTTCACACTGTAACTGCAGGAAAATAATAATGTGCATTCATGTGGTAACAGTTAGCAGATACACTGCGAAGAAACAATTTGTCCTCATCAGGAAAGAGAGAACCTCACCTTGACAATATACAGCTTCACACTGCAAATTAAATTGTGGAACATTTGGGAACAACACAATGTAACCTGTGTAGCACAGCCACTTTATAGACCTCTATTTCATTCTCTATTATACGTCTCTGTTCTTGTCACTAAGGCTAAGGAGCAAAGGATTTGAGTACTGGTGCTACAGTAACGCTAGTGTGAGGCAATTCTAAGAGGACTGGGAAAGTCTGATCTCTGTCAAGTCCTGACAACTTGTTAAAATGTTGTAATAAGTTCATTCAAATAGAAGGTGATTTCTTTGGGGGGAAATCCAGCAAACCTTGAAGGAAGGAAGTTGATCTCAACGTCGTTAGTGAAGGAAACTGACCTTGGCCTACCTGAAGGAACCCTCATGGCTTCTGCATGAACTGAAGAAAAACTAAAAATCTAAATCAGGATCACTGGATATGATGTAAGCCTACTACTCTAAATACAAGTATGTAAATAATGAACAGGCAAAATAAACATTTCTGGAGGGAGGAAGAAAAGTCTTTCTTGATCTTTCCTCCTAATACAGAAGAAAGATGACAACCAAAATCACATTGATGCAATTAAATTGTTTGTTTTCTTGTTTATTACACTGTAATATCTTACAAATTAGACAAATGCCACTCTTTCTGTTAGGTATTTGTAATTTTTTTCGTCTTGAGACATCAAGGAATGGTCAGTTTGATATGGAGAAAGTGGAGAAAGTGGGAGGGGGGGGGGGGGAGGGGGTGGTAAAAATTGAAGGAAAGCTAGGTGTAGATACAGTATGCAGATTCAAATTGATGTAGCATGGAGGCAGAGGTGAAGAGGATCGCACAGGATAGATTAGCATGAAGACTACATCAAACCTCTTTGGTGCACTAAGGCTACAACAATAATCGTCATCTGTAATTTTATGCCTTCAGTGGGTCAAAGGATTGAAAAAAGAGGAGGAGGAGGAGGAGGAGGAGGTGGAGGAGGAGGTGGTGGTGGTGGTGGTGGTGGTGGTAAGGATGGGAGGCTGGGGTCTCTTGTCAGCACAAAGCAATAAAATTTCTATTTTGTCTCATCAATACAGACTAATAAAATAATTTGGCATTTGCACTTCAATATTAAGTTCCTCTGATTGATAAAACACCTAACACCAACAGACTGTATTACCCATAATGATAAGAAAGTTATTTAAATGCAGAACAACATGCTTTTAAGAAATGTCACAGGGAATGTGTGGTGTGGTGGTGTGTTGGGGCTTATGGGCGCTCAACATTGAGGTCATCAGCGCCCTGACACACATTAAAAGGAACGAGTGTGGACAGACCTAAGAAAACTACAGCACACACTCAAACAAAGCAGGGAAAGAAGGAAAATGCTACCTAAGAAAGTAAAACCTAAGGAAAGGGGAAATATAGCAACAAGAATGTCACAGGAAATTGTTATTGGCTGGCCACTTACATAAAATATGGGCGAGCTTGTCACACAGTGAGCAAATTAAAATCCTCTCCCTAAAATCTTTGTAAAAACATTTGACAGGGCACAGAACTTTAAAACCTTAGCAACATTCGTCCGAGTGTTGCCTAAAAGAGACGGCAGGTCTGCTGGCAAGT
Source organism: Schistocerca americana (assembly GCF_021461395.2). Taxonomy (NCBI): domain Eukaryota; kingdom Metazoa; phylum Arthropoda; class Insecta; order Orthoptera; family Acrididae; genus Schistocerca; species Schistocerca americana. The sequence continues at coordinate 628,164,829 of NC_060123.1, read as the reverse complement.
CAGCCACGACCCGCTGGTCAGAAAATAAAACGCAATCCAATAAAACGTGGCGCACAGTGATCTGGACGCCGCAAGCACCACACACTGGAGGGTCCTCCCGCCGGAGCAGGAAGCCATGCGTCATAGGGCTGTGGCCTATTCGAAGCCGAGTGAGGAGAACCTCGTCCCGTCGATGGGGCTGAAAGGAAGTACACCACACACGCGTTGGGGGCTTGACTATACGGAGCTTATTGTCAGTCACTTCCAGCCACCCATCCTCCCACCGACGCATGACCCGTGAGCTCAACAGCGAGGTGAGTGCGTGCAAGGGGATAGCACACTGAGATACTTGTGGGGCGAGACACGCCTCCTTGGCTGCGAGATCTGCCCTTTCATTCCCAGCAATGCCAACATGCCCCGGAACCCAGCAGAAAGCTACAACTTTCCCCAGTCGCTGTAGTCGGAGGAGGGCATCCTGGATGGTCTGGACAATTTTGTCTGCCGCATACAAACGTTGCAATGAGTGAAGGGCACTGAGTGAATCGGAACAGACAAGAAATTTAGGAGAGGAAGAATGTCTCATGTGCTCCAGTGCCCGCAAGATCGCAAACAATTCTGCATCAAAGACAGTAAAAGTCTGAGGCAGTCGGACCTTGAGGACACGATATGGAAAAACAACTGAGCAACCAACAGAATCCCCTTGTTTCGACCCATCCATTTCACAGGGAATGTGTTTTGGAAAAAAACTATATATCTACATCTACATCTATACTCCGCGAGCCACCTTACGGTGTGTGGCGGAGGGTACTTATTGTACCACTATCTGATCCCCCCTTCCCTGTTCCATTCACGAATTGTGCGTGGGAAGAACGACTGCTTGTAAGTCTCCGTATTTGCTCTAATTTCTCGGATCTTTTCGTTGTGATCATTACGCGAGATATATGTGGGCGGTAGTAATATGTTGCCCATCTCTTCCCGGAATGTGCTCTCTCGTAATTTCGATAATAAACCTCTCCGTATTGCGTAACGCCCTTCTTGAAGTGTCCGCCACTGGAGCTTGTTCAGCATCTCCGTAACGCTCTCGCGCTGACTAAATGTCCCCATGACGAATCGCGCTGCTTTTCGCTGGATCATGTCTATCTCTTCTATTAATCCAACCTGGTAAGGGTCCCATACTGATGAGCAATACTCAAGAATCGGACGAACAAGCGTTTTGTAAGCTACTTCTTTCGTCGATGAGTCACATTTTCTTAGAATTCTTCCTATGAATCTCAACCTGGCGCCTGCTTTTCCCACTATTTGTTTTATGTGATCATTCCACTTCAGATCGCTCCGGATAGTAACTCCTAAGTATTTTACGGTCGTTACCGCTTCCAATGATTTACCACCTATGGCATAATCGTACTGGAATGGATTTCTGCCCCTATGTATGCGCATTATATTACATTTATCTACGTTTAGGGAAAGCTGCCAGCTGTCGCACCATGCATTAATCCTCTGCAGGTCCTCCTGGAGTACGTACGAGTCTTCTGATGTTGCTACTTTCTTGTAGACAACCGTGTCATCTGCAAATAGCCTCACGGAGCTACCGATGTTGTCAACTAAGTCATTTATGTATATTGTAAACAATAAAGGTCCTATCACGCTTCCCTGCGGTACTCCCGAAATTACCTCTACATCTGCAGATTTTGAACCGTTAAGAATGACATGTTGTGTTCTTTCTTCTAGGAAATCCTGAATCCAATCACAAACCTGGTCCGATATTCCGTAAGCTCGTATTTTTTTCACTAAACGTAAGTGCGGAACCATATCAAATGCCTTCCTGAAGTCCAGGAATACGGCATCAATCTGCTCGCCAGTGTCTACGGCACTGTGAATTTCTTGGGCAAATAGGGCGAGCTGAGTTTCACATGATCTCTGTTTGCGGAATCCATGTTGGTTATGATGAAGGAGATTTGTATTATCTAAGAACGTCATAATACGAGAACACAAAACATGTTCCATTATTCTACAACAGATTGACGTAAGTGAAATAGGCCTATAATTATTCGCATCTGATTTATGACCCTTCTTGAAAATGGGAACGACCTGCGCTTTCTTCCAGTCGCTAGGTACTTTACGTTCTTCCAGCGATCTACGATAAATTGCTGATAGAAAGGGGGCAAGTTCTTTAGCATAATCACTGTAGAATCTTAAGGGTATCTTGTCTGGTCCAGATGCTTTTCCGCTACTAAGTGATAGCAGTTGTTTTTCAATTCCGATATCGTTTATTTCAATATTTTCCATTTTGGCGTCCGTGCGACGGCTGAAGTCAGGGACCGTGTTACGATTTTCCGCAGTGAAACAGTTTCGGAACACTGAATTCAGTATTTCTGCCTTTCTTCGGTCGTCCTCTGTTTCGGTGCCATCGTGGTCAACGAGTGACTGAGTAGGGGATTTAGATCCGCTTACCGATTTTACATATGACCAAAACTTTTTAGGGTTCTTGTTTAGATTGTTTGCCAATGTTTTATGTTCGAATTCGTTGAATGCTTCTCTCATTGCTCTCTTTACGCTCTTTTTCGCTTCGTTCAGCTTTTCCTTATCAGCTATGATTCGACTACTCTTAAACCTATGATGAAGCTTTCTTTGTTTCCGTAGTACCTTTCGTACATGATTGTTATACCACGGTGGATCTTTCCCCTCGCTTTGGACCTTAGTCGGTACGAACTTATCTAAGGCGTACTGGACGATGTTTCTGAATTTTTTCCATTTTTGTTCCACATCCTCTTCCTCAGAAATGAACGTTTGATGGTGGTCACTCAGATATTCTGCGATTTGTGCCCTATCACTCTTGTTAAGCAAATATATTTTCCTTCCTTTCTTGGCATTTCTTATTACACTTGTAGTCATTGATGCAACCACTGACTTATGATCACTGATACCCTCTTCTACATTCACGGAGTCGAAAAGTTCCGGTCTATTTGTTGCTATGAGGTCTAAAACGTTAGCTTCACGAGTTGGTTCTCTAACTATCTGCTCGAAGTAATTCTCGGACAAGGCAGTCAGGATAATGTCACAAGAGTCTCTGTCCCTGGCTCCAGTTCTGATTGTGTGACTATCCCATTCTATACCTGGTAGATTGAAGTCTCCCCCTATTACAATAGTATGATCACGAAACTTCTTCACGACGTTCTGCAGGTTCTCTCTGAGGCGCTCAACTACTACGGTTGCTGATGCAGGTGGTCTATAGAAGCATCCGACTATCATATCTGACCCACCTTTGATACTTAACTTAACCCAGATTATTTCACATTCGCATTCGCTAATAACTTCACTGGATATTATTGAATTCTTTACTGCTATAAATACTCCTCCACCATTGGCGTTTATCCTATCCTTGCGGTATATATTCCATTCTGTGTCTAGGATTTAGTTACTGTTCACTTCCGGTTTTAACCAACTTTCCGTTCCTAATACTATATGCGCACTATTTCCTTCAATAAGAGATACTAATTCAGGAACCTTGCCCTGGATACTCCTGCAGTTTACCAATATTACGTTAACTTTTCCTGTTTTTGGTCTCTGAGGACGGACGTTCTTTATCAACGATGATAATGTCCTCTCTGGTAAGCCGTCAGGTATTTTATCGTTTCGCCCAAGGGGGGGTCCCTCTAACCTAAAAAACCCCCGTGTGCACGCCACGCCACACGTACTCTGCTACCCTAGTAGCTGCTTCCGGTGTGTAGTGCACGCCTGACCTGTCTAGGGGGGCCCTACAGTTCTCCACCCAATAACGGAGGTCGATGAATTTGCAACCATTATAGTCGCACAGAGTCGTCTGAGCCTCTGGTTTAGACCTTCCACACGGCTCCAAACCAGAGGACCGCGATCGACTCTGGGCACTATGCTGCAGATATTAAGCTCAGCTTGCACTCCGCGTGCGATGCTGGTTGTCTTCACCAAATCAGCCAGCCGCCGGAAGGAACCAAGGATGGCCTCAGAACCCAAGCGGCAGGCGTCATTCGTTCCGACATGTGCTACTATCTGCAGCCGGTCACACCCAGTGCGTTCAATAGCTGCCGGAAGGGCCTCCTCCACATTACGGACGAGACCCCCCGGCAAGCACACCGAGTGCACACTGGCATTCTTCCCCTACCTACCCGCTATTTTGCTGAGGGGCTCCATAACCCGCCTAACGTTGGAGCTCCCTATAACTAATAGGCCCGCCCTCTGTGACTGTCGGGACCTTGCCGGAGAATCGGCCACTGGCCCAACAGGCGAGGCATCCTGTGGTGGCTCGGAAACGATGTCATCACCACTAGGAAGCACCCCGTACCTGTTGGAAAGGGGTAAGGCAGCTGCCACGCGGCCAGATCCCACCTTCGCCTTTCGGCCAGGCACGCGCGAGCCCACCACTGTCCGCCATTCACCCTGGAGTGATGGCTGACCGGTAAGATGCTCACTGCCGGAAGACGCAGCGACATCAGGGGTTCCATGTGATTCCAAGGCCACCGAAGTAGGCATAGGTCTCACCACAGTTGCCCCAATGCCACTACGAGCCGACGCCTGCGCCTCGAGCTCGATGAGCCTAACAGACAAAGCCTCCACCTGCCCCCGAAGAGTGGCCAATTCTCCTTGCGTCCGCTCACAACAACCACAGTCCCTACACATGACTATGTTTACCCTACTCTATACGGTGACAAATTCCCAAGATAATCTTCTGATGAGCTACTCTGATAATCAAGAAACACTCACTGAAATGCGAGACGCGAAAACTACGCTAGGTTTTCCCAGAAAAACTATTTAAAAGCTAAGCGCAGCAAATAAGTACAAAAACGCTTTATACAAACAGTACTCGCTGCTGCTGGTGCTCTCGCTCTGGCTGTCACAAGACAACTGCTGATTCAAGTGACTAGTGGCTAACGGCCGCAAAACAAACAAAAGACGGTTTTAGGGCGCTTTCTGTTCTAAACGATCAAGAAAACACTAAGAAATCTAACACGAAAACTACGTAAAGTTTTATCAAGAACTGTTAGTTACTATGCAGAGCAGATAAACACAAATAGAATCCCTTCCTTAGTGGAAGGTCGTAAACAAAATGCAAAATAAACGCTTTATACAAACAGTACTCGCTGCTGCTGGTGCTCTCGCTCTGGCTGTCACAAGATTTATATATGATACTACTTGTCAACTCTCAACACAAATTGCTTACTCTCAAACTGAAAGACTGCTACATATCTGCACAATGAGAACACAGTATCTAAGCAAATCACATACTAAATCACTGTTCCCACCTACAATCCATGCCAAATATTGTATTAATGAATTCGATTAGTGGATGTCACAATACGGTATCCAATCAAATCATGTTTCCTTCCTTACCTGTTACATCTGCTAAAGTACATTCTGTTCTTCCTTAAATGAGATGTGGGACAAATACCTTTCATTATCAAGTCTCACATATGCCAACACTTAAAACATTTCATGCAATGGTAGACCAGCATGGTTAGTGTGCTTGTGAAGTACATTCTACGGACACATACTGAGAGAAAGAGACTGAATCCAAAGGTATTCCCTCTCTTTCTTAGGCCTATTAAAGTAAACTACAGTGTTCATCTGCAACATAGAACATTTGAAAAAATACCTGGGATGGTGATTTGTCAGATGCCATATCAAACATGTTTCTCTTCTGTGGCTTATGACTATCAGCACCACAGAAGCCTGAGTAAGTCATTAGACACTGAAAATGAACAAATACAAGAAAAGGACTGAAAACAAAAATCAGTCCCAGTATACTTTGTGCATTTGTCAAATTAGCAAGAGTTGTGCAGTCCAATCTAGAATCCACAGATGCGAATAGTAATATATCATCTAGTGTGTGAACTAACAAAGTGCTGGTCCAAAATCTGGGAAATTTATATGAATAAACAAAAGATAAGTCAATTCAATTAGATCCATTGAAAAATGAAGATGCAATGATACGAAATGAGCTCAGTAAAATCTAGCTATAAATGCTAAATCTGCACTGTGTCATTACTATTGAAAATTTGTGTCAGACTTGTAAGCAAACCAGTCACCTCTGTCGTTAGGCTATCTAAGCATGCCTCCAGATCTGACTCAAACTTTCACTGTCATTCATTTTTTCACCCTTCTTTGTGTTGAGGCATTTTCCAGTTCAAAACATGCAATTCTGTCCAGTCCTACATTCACACAGCTAGCATAGTCATCACTCACATTTTTAACTCTAACAATTGTTTCCCCAATTACCTATGTCTCTTTCACATTTTGTTGCCATATGTGCTGTCAAATATCTTCTCTCTGTCTGAGAAAGTCATTCTTGTGTAATAGCCTAATGGCTACAGTGCATAGTTGATATTTCTAGCCTGATATCATATTACTTCTGTCTAGAGTCAGGATGCAATGTGTTTCTTATTTGCGTTTCAATGATCTCCTTGTATGTTACTGCTCAGTGGTGGTAATTTTGGAATTTATTACTGTCTCCTTCCTACTCTCTTCTTCCAGGCCACAGGGATCTTTTTTGATGATTGAAAGCACTGTCATCATCCTATACAGACATTGATCACCTAATGTTCTTTTTACTCTTATCACTTCAAGCGTCACTCTCTACAGGTCTGGAGCTTTACCATTTTTCCTTCTCTTTAATACATTTTCCACCTCCTGACCTGTATGGTCTTTTGTCATTACTTCTTCACAAATTTTTTCCCCAGTGTCTTGTTCTGCTTCAATGTCTTTTTGGCATTTAGGTCTACAAAATTTTTCTTCCACATCTCTTTTAATGTATTGTAGTATTTCACTATGTTATCCTTTTTAACCATTTCATCCATATTCTGACATCACCTGCATAAGTTATGCAGCCTGCTGACATCCTACTACCACCTTGGATCACCACTATCCAACCCCTATCCTACTCACAGTGTTCCTCCTCATGAACCCCTCATAGCACACACCCTAGCATAGCTACACTTTAGTCATTGCGGCATGCCCCAAAACTCCCTACCAACAATGCATTAAATCCAGAGCCAAAACAATCCCAGAACAATGTTGTTAACATTTCCACTACAATCTTCAGCCCCACAGAAGTTTCAGTCCTATCCAAAGCCTCACCTTGTAACAAAGCAGAAAAATCCCATCAGGCTGTTATGTTTTTGTTCCTACCAAATTTATATTATTTTTTCTTTAATTTACTGATATCTTCAATAGTGTTGTTTTTAGGACATGTGCACAGTACCTAAAATCTCAAATACTGACTCTGGGGTTATACAAGTTAACTTTAGTGTCTATTACATTACTTTGCTTACTGGGAGTTAATGAGTTAGCTAGTCTGCCTGAAAACTGTGCTAATTACAAAACATCAATAAGTTTTAATTTCACTGGCATTGTTCATTTGTACACATATACTTGATTACTAACTTCCTGGTAGAGGAGATGAAAAAGGCGTACAAATAATTATAGCATTTATATAGATAATGACGAAAATATGTTATCAATTCTTGCACTCATTTAGTTTCAGAATAATTAGCTTCTTTAATAAAAACATTGTTACTTAAAGAAAATCTTTGTTGTGTCTAAAAGTTCTTTTTAGAAAGAAACTTCTTCTATTGAATTCCTCAGAAATGTAAATTCTTAATTGTCATTTATGAAAATCTTGCAAACAACAGCTAACTTTAGTTTTAATGATTGTCAAGGTATAAAAAGTTTGATGATGACTGGGTCCACAAAAATCATTCCACTTTAGGCTGTTAAGAGAGTGGTGTTGGCAGCCATTTTAAGTCAATCTGCAGAAAGTTATGAAATGAGCAAAATCTGTTCAAATATATGAGACCATGTACTGCAGATGATTTAGTATAGTTTAGAAGTCAGAAAATGTACTGCGACTTAGATAAATTTCATATCAGGGAATTCGCTTCAATGTACAGGGACTGTTTTTTAATGACTGACTGAACTTTTAATTATTCTCACCAACAGCGTTAAACTTCAATAATAACTCATGCAAAATGTGACAATAGTAGCTGTCTGTAAGATGTGTTTTTTCCAAATGATAATTACTGTGTGCATCACATTTTTTTCCGGTTTGACTGTTAGATATGAAAAACAGTGTACTATGAATATAATGCTGTGATTGTGTTAAACAGTTGTCTGCCATACATAAACTTTAGTGTCACTTCAGTGTTAGGTTACTGCACCCAGACAATCACATTATAGGACATAAAGTGAAGTATGTGGCTAGCTGTTTGTCTCTGCACAAATTAAAATAGATGAGATTCATCTGGACATAAACATTAGTTCATTCAACAATCTAGACCACACCATTGACAACAGTCTACTTTTGACACCCACATTTTAGCCAGATTTGATGGGGTGCAGCTACCAAATGCATGTGTTTACTGGTAGTGGTTACACTACAATCTTCAGCCCTACATCCAAACTTAATAATGCCGGACTTGTCAAAGTACTACTACTGTTTTCCCAGCAATGGAAACACTTCTTTGCCACCAATAGCCCCAACACTGAACCCTCCCTTTCCCAGTTCATACTACCATCCAATCATTACTCTCCCACATAATCAGCCCCTGGTAGCCTTCCAGGAATTCACGTCCAGCTTGGCCTCAGCATCCTTCCCCAGATCCCATGCTAAGAATACGTCTTTCAGCAGAAGAAAGGACAGCCATACGCTTCAATGTACAGGGACTGTTTTTTAATGACTGACTGAACTTTTAATTATTCTCGCCAACAGTGTTAAACTTCAATAATAGCTCGTGCAAACTGTGACAATAGTAGCTGTCTGTAAGATGTGTTTTTTCCAAATGATCACTCGACCTATAGGCAAATGTTGTACCACTGTCATTAGAAATCACAGTGACTGTCTGGCAGAAGGCATCTGGTAAAGGTCCAAGTCATCCAACTATAAACTCTGCCAGAGTGATCCCATCCCAAAAGTCCAACATAACCTCCAATCCTTGCTTAAATCCTTTCGTCCTTTGCAGAACCTCTCCCTGAATCCATTTCCCTCCTTATGCTCAACGACACACTGCACACCCGCCTTCTACATGCTCCCCAAAATCCAAAAACGCAACAATTCTGGACACCACATCACAGCTGCTTACTGTGTTCCCTCTGAAAGAATTTCAGTCCTCATTAAGCAACACCTTCAACCAATTACCCAAAATCTGACCTCCCACGTCAAAGATAGCAAACACTTCCATCTCTCCACCATTGCCACCCATTTACCTCCTGGATTCCTACTCATCACAGCTGACACCACTTCCCTATACACCAACATCCCTCATACTCGTGGTCTTTCAGATATTATATGCTACCTCCTCCAATGTCTCTCAGACTCCTCATACAGCTTACTAACTTCAACCTAACACATCACTTCTTTTCCTTTGAAGTGCAGATATACAAACAAATCTATGACACAGCCAAGGGCACCCACATGGCAACATCCTACGGCATGCTCCATCGCACCTGCTCATGAGCCATCTATAGGAATCTCTGGAAACCCGAAATGCTCAGTCTGGTTCAGATTCACTGATATATATTCATGACCTGGACTCAGGGCTGAGATACCCTATTCTCATTCCTTCACAACCTCAACGCCTCATCGCTCATCCACTTCACCTGACCACCTCAATCCAGTGTACCCCTTTCCTGGACATTGATCTCCTCCTCTCAGAGGGCTCCATCAACATCTCTGTCCACATTAGACCCACCAACCAATAACAGCACCTACATTTCAACAGCTGCCATCCCTTCCACACCAAAAAATCCCTCCTATACAGTCTGGCCATACAGGGACAGCATATTTGCAGTGACAAGAACTCCCTTGCCCAGTTATGTTTGAAGTTCTCACGAAGACCTTCACAGACATGCACAATCCTCTTGACCCAGTCTGCAAACAAGTATTCCATGTCATATCCCTCCACACCCCCAATCCTCCCACTATCGCCAAGAACCAGTTACAAAGGAGAGTCCTCTTCATCACCCAATACCACTCCAGATTGGAAAAACTGAAACACATCCTTCATCAGTGCTTTGATTACCTATCATCATGCTCTGAACAGGAAATCCTACTCAAGAATCTTCCCAGCCCTCCTAAAGTGGTGTTCTGTCACCCACCCAACTGCCACATCATCTCAGTCCATCCATATACCATCTCCAATCCCAACAACTTATACAGAGATCATATTCATGTGAAGACCTGGGTGGAGGGCCTGTCCAAACTACCCACCCAGCAATTCCTATTCAAACCCTGTCACAGGATCATCATACCTCACCAGAGGCCAGACCACCTGTGAAAGCAGCCACGCCATAATCCACTTCTCCTGCAATTGTTGCACAGCTTACTATGCTGGCGTGACTACCAACCAGCTGTCCACCAGGACGAATGGCTACTGTCAAATTTTGGCCACCCATTGCACAATGGTACAACATGCAGTTGAACTTAACATGTCTGATTTCAATGGCTGCTTCATAACCCAGGCCATCCGGATCCTCCCCTCCACCACCAACTTTTCTGAGTTTTGCAGATGGTAGTTATTCTTACAACACACTCTCCACTCCTGAAATTATCCCAGCCTCAAATAGAGTAACCTACCACACCCACACCCTCTACCCAACAGTTTCCGCACCCTCTGTCCTATCACCTTTCCCAATTCACGTCTCCTTACCCTCATTGTTCTCTGCTCTCTGACTATGCACCCACTGGTCTTTTCCCCTTCTCTGCTCCTCTTCTTTTCCACTCCCCATTCCTCCCCTCTCCCTCCCTCCCACACCCACAGCCTCCTGATGCTGCTCCTGAAATGCCAGACAATACTGACTTTTTTCACTCCATTTGTATCCCCCAATCCAACTCAGAATGCTGCTTTCATTCCATGTGATTGTAGAATTCTGGCCAGTGCAGCTGAGATAACAGTCGTGTGCGTGTGAGCTTTCTGAGGAATGCTTTGGCCGAAAGCTCAGTGCATAATATTATTTTCGTTGTGCCCATCTGCAACTAAATATCCAGATTTACAGTGATCGGAAATCTATATTTTTCTTAATAGTGTTGATATCCTAACGTGGACTTTCCATTGTTTGTTCTCAGTGCTGTTTCTCCTTTCATATCTGATCATACTATACAGCACTATCTTATTTACTTTGCTACCCTCTATTTTTGTCCATTTTCAGTGACTTCCCTTTCTCTTCTACTACAATTTCTCTGGCTTGCTTCTTTTTAGTTTTCTGCCTTTTCTTCACTTCCTCTGATCTCAATTGGAACCATTTCATGAAAACACAACTTTTCAGCTGTGGTGCTTCCTTGCCCCTTTAGTTTCACCATGGAATCTTCTTTGGTTTTCTCCCACAGTTGTTGGTTGTTCCACAGACTGTTTCAACTGTCTTATTTAATGTTAAGTTGAATCTTTCCTACTCTTCTTCCACTGTCATGTGGTCACCTCTTGTTAATTTACTAATTATTATTTCATATTCTTTTTTTTCCCCTCCTTCAACTTAGAGGTCCTGAGCCTTCTTTCCTGTTGACCTACCTCCTCTTTGTGTTTCTTCTCTTCCAAACTGACCACTAAAAGCTAGTGATCCCTGTCTAGAGCTTCTGATGGGGCTGAGTGCTGTGTCCTTAACTGTTGATCTCAGTTTTCTGTCATTCAGCAGATACTCCATCAACTTCCTTGACCAGTCCAAACAATAAATTCAACAGATTTTTAGTGGAATTGTTCAAAACAACAGTACATATTTAGTTTTTTTTTAATTTCAGCTACCACACACTCTAAACAAGGAGAACAGTTTAGAGAGAAGTATGTTCCATTCAACTTTTGTAAAAAAATATTTTATTAAAAGGAGGAAGAAATGAGGGAACTCTACAACAAAAAGTAAGAGGCACAGATTCTGCAGCAAAGCAAAAAATTCTCCACACCAACCATCAGAAGGAACTCAATGTGTAGGAAAGCAACAAGCACTACCTTCTCTTGCCTCATGTCTTACCATCAAACACCTGTAAAGATTACACTTTTCCTTTAACACAGTTGTCTGTTTCTGAATATAATGCTCCGGATTCAATTGTGTTTTATAATTTGTGTTTTGGTTTCACTTATTTCTAGCTCAGCTGCTGTAAATTCATGTTTAATTAAAGTACAAAATAATTAAGAAACAAACACAGACAAAAAAACAAATATATGATTCTAATAAAAATTAGTTATCATATCCAGCATCTTACAGGTGGCCTTGTCTACTGTTCTCTTGAACCCACCACTCAATTTTCAATCCCATAGAAATGACACACACACACACACACACACACACACACACACACACAAAAACACACACACACACACACACACACACACACACACACACACACACACAAAAACACACACACACACGTCTGCTTGTGACTGTATATGTGCGGATGGATGTGTGTGTGTGTGTGGGGGGGGGGGGGGGGGCGCGAGTGTATACCTGTCCATCTGCACATATACAGGCACAAGCAGACGTGTGTGTGTGTGTGTGTGTGTGTGTGTGTGGGGGGGGGGGGGGGGGGGGGGGTGGGGTTCCCCTTAAGGTAAGTCTTTCCGCTCCCGGGATTGGAATGACTCCTTACCCTCTCCCTTAAAACCCACATCCTTTCATCTTTCCCCCTCCTTCCCTCTTTCCTGATGAAGCAACCGTGGGTTGCGAAAGCTTGAAATTTGTTTGTGTTTTTATTATTGTGTCTATCTACCAGCGCTTTCTCGTTTGGTGAGTCACAGCATTTTTTAAATACATTTTTAATTTATTTTTCCCATGTGGAATAATACTCCTCTTCTAATTATCTAATAAATATTACCTGAAGCCAGAATTCTTGCTCGTTTTTGACCCTCAGCAACATTAATGTCAGCTTCTCTCATTCCCTCGGATTCCAGTATTGCAGCTCTTTTCTTCCTCTCAGCTTCTACTTGCATTTGCATTGCTTCCTGCACTCGACTAGGAAGTTTGATGTCACCTGTGTATTTGGATCATAGTATGAAAGCTCACAACAATAATCTCATTACTGCAAATTGTCATTTAGATGCTTTACTTACGGATTTCATATCTGAGGCATGTTATTCCCCAAGCTTCACTGGCTTTGTTGATAGATTCAACTATGCTCACATTTAGATTCTCTCTTTCCATAAAAACATTATCCAGTGATATCTTTCCAAGCTCAGATCTGTGAAAAAAATATTGGTGATCACTAAATTTATCATTTTCCAGTTTACACAACAAATAAATTATTATACGGTTTTATGAAAGTTTACATTAAATCTTAAGGCATATAGCTGTCAGTCATGTAATTAGAAAAACACAAATATACATATTACACAACCTAAGGATGATGATCACAGTGGAAATAAAAGTACAGCAACTCATAACTGTACAAGGAAATGTCAAATCTGTTATTACTCATGCAATTCAAGTAAAGAACCATAATTGTAATGCACCTTTTCAAACGTTTGACATGTTTAAACCTATATATGCGATTAAAAATGAAGACTAGGAACTATGCTGAGTATTTAATAAAATACTAATTGATCATAAGTTGTTGCCTACATGAAACAGAAGACATACGAAGGTAAGCTAAAGTATGTGGATAGAGCTAAAGACAAAATAAAAGGAATGTAAAGAATACGACGGACAAAACTAAATAGAAGAAATAGGGCATGGATGTCTGACACACAAGCAATGAGAAAAAATACTGATGAGAATGTATATGGGGAAAAAAGGAGTTGGCTTTCTCTCTCCCACCCAGAGAAGTAACAAATTTTATAGCTGTGCATACAAGAGTGGCATTTAGAGGAAAAATGAAATGTTGTGGTACTTAAATGTCAAATAATTTCATAAAAATCAAAATTTATGCTAGCAAACACACTTCTGTCATACTGACATCAAGGATGTTCGCATGTAGAATATATATGCGCGCGTGCACGCACACACACACACACACACACACACACACACACACATATATTATACAGTGTCTCCCAAAAGGAATGGTCAATAGCCAGAGATATGACAGGAACTGTCATTCAAATTAAAAATGTCTAGTAACCATGCACTCTAAAACAGATACCTTAAGAGCTATAAACACTAATGCATCTTCGATACTCTGAAAAAAATCTCTTCTTCTGCAAGCTCTTTGCTTTCAATATTTTGCAAGACGGTGTTATGGACCAAATCAACAAAAAATTGTCTAGTAAACATGGGCTCCAAAAACAAACACTTGCTCAGTAGAAGAGATGTGTTTTATAGTTGTGAAGAGCAACGAGTGGTCAGAGCTTCTAAAATAGGCATTTCAGATCCTATATTTACTAGACTTTTCTGTTCTGACAGATCGTTCCTGTCATATCTCTGCATACTGACCCTTCCTTCCGGGAAAGCCTGTCGTATTTAATCCATATCAAAATAATTCATGCAGCATATGAATACTTCATACAATAAATTTTACACACAAACATGCATGATTCCAGTAGGACAAGTGTTTCGACATATTTAGTGTCTACGGATGGATAAATAAATGAATGCAACAAACCTACACCTTACTCTACCAAACTCCACATTTAAGGCTGACTTTTTCTGTTTTACAGTGTCAGTTTACTATTTTCTACAGCATGGTGTATGAAATGTAATTTTGTTGTATGCCTTAAATATTTGTTATGGGTACATTTAGCACGTAATCCACATGAAAATTAATTCCTACAGCATAGCAATATCCCCTAGTGGGTACCAAGCTTCAAACATACATATATAATTTTTTGTTTGATGATTTGCCTCAAAATTTACTGAAGTAGCATCTATATGCTGTTCATGAGATAAGTAAATAGAGCTTCAAAAATGAAATGACACAACTCCGAATTTATGGGTTTCCTGCTGCTTTTTGTGTCTTTTAGGGTGCAAAAACAATTAAGGTCATAAGCTCCCATGTCGTAACCTTAGATCATCAAGAAGTAAAAATTTAAAAGCTACTATACATTAAGCCCAATCATTGGAAGGAAAGCCAGCTAAGAACACGGACTCTCTCATTGAGAAAGGTCCACAAAATATGCCACAGAGACTGCAAAAGTCCCAAACTAAAGATTAAATGTCATTTGCCATATTGCTACGACAGATAAAAAGTGAAACGCAGTTAACAGCCCATCTGTTATTCGCTAAAACAACCCAATATTCCAACAGCAAACATACATTAGAACATACATGGTTAAAAAGGGGCATTTAGTCACCAAATGGAGAACTGTCAAACGTTGATGACAATGTGCACAAAGTGGCGAAGGATAAACACTTCACAAATAGTTATAGCTAAAATGATAAGACAATGACCAATATCAACCTAGTTCAAATGATCTCTTCAAGGCAAGAGGAGGTTGGCTACACCACTGGGAGAGGTTTGATTCCCTGGATCCTGTTTCTGTGAAGAGAAGACCGGTGGCAGTGCCAAAGTGACACCACCAGACAACACATGGCAACTCAGAGATCATCCAAAAGGATTGAAGAGCTAGTGGTCCAAGGTAGGAGGACCGTAGCCTTGGCAGCAGCAGCAGTGGCCTCATTTTCCATCAAACCAATGTGACCTGGAACCCACTTGAACATCACACTGGCTACCTCAACAGTGAGCCAGTGGAAGCTTTCTTGGACCCATTGCACAAAGAGATGGACTGTGTCCAGCACACAGAGGCTCTGCAGGGCACTGAGAGAATCAGAGCATATGACAATTAAAAAGCCTGTGTTGCTGGATGTACTGGAAGGCCTGATGGAGGCTGAAGGGTTCTGCTATAAATATTGAGCACTGTTCCGGAAGCCGATACAGAAAAATGTCGGTGCCAATGATGAAGGCACACCCAACACTATGGTCAATCCAAGATCCATCATCGTACTCAAAGGTACTACCGCGAAGTTCCATGCAGAGGTTATGAAACTGAAGGTGATAGAGCAAGGCCGGAGTGGTGTCCTTAGGAAGCGAACGAAGGCCAAGGTGAACACAGGCTGCCGCATGAAGCCAAGGTGATGAAGGAAAGTGGCAGGTAGTGAGAAGTTAAGCTGCGAGAGCTGAAAGTGAACTCCATGAGGTAACAGAGAAGAGGGACGCGTGCCATACCGGTGACCAAAAGAGTCATCGAAGGAGGAGGTTGAAGATGGATGGCCAGGCATGGCAGACAAACAGCATCCATATCTGCTGAGGAGAACATCATGCCGGTATGACAGCGGTAGTTCAGCAGGCCCTCAACCAGGCTAGTGAAGCAGGTGCCAATGGCCAAATGGATTCCACAACGGTGGACTGTATTAACACAGTGTAAGATGAATGGACATGCAGGTGAATAAACAAAACACCCAAAGCCTAGTTTCGGACAGACAAGGGGTTGGTACATATAGAGGAGGGTGGTCTGATCTGCTCCCCAGGAAGTACAACTTAGGACACACAGGGCATTGAGAGCCCAGGAACAGCATGTGGCCAGGTAAGACATGTGGGAGCACCAAGAAAGTTTTCTATCAAGCATGAGCCCCAGGACTTTCATAGTTTCAGCTAATGGAAGAGCAACCCACCCAAGATGTAAAGATGGTGGAAGAAGCCCACTGCACCACCAGAAATTCAAACAAACAGTTTTGCTGCTGTCGATGCTGCTGCTGATTTATCTGTTTGCAAGTGTAGAGCCATTTCAACGATACTGGTTAACACCACACACACACACACACACACACACACACACACACACACACACACACGACAACTATCTACAGCCACTTCGGCCAAAATGTAATGGTGCTATGTGAAATCTGGAGTGGAGCAGAGAAGAGGGAGTAATAGCTGGTTAGGGTATGGGAGAGAAGTCAGCACTGCTTGGTGGAGGACACAGGGACTACATGGTTGCCGAATAAGGCTGTGGGGGAGGGAAGAGGGGGCATGGGGAGCAGAAAAGGAGAACAGAGAAGAAGAAAAAACTCGTGGGTTCATCAGCAGAAAGCAGAGCACAATGAGGGTGAGGGGCATGAGTTGGAAGGAGGTGATGGCACCGCCAGGGTGAAAATTATTAGGTGAACTGTGGAGACAGTAGGGTACTGTAGGTGAGGCCAGTACGATTTCAGGAGTAGAAAATGTATTATAAGGACAACTCCCATCTGCACAGTTTAAATAAGCTGGTGGTAGAAGGGAGGATCTAAATAGCTCAGGTTGTGAAGCAGCCATCTACATCAAGCTTGTTAAGTTCCACAGCATGTTGTGCCACAGGGCGGTTCACTTTGCTCTTTGCCACAGTTTGACAGTAACCATTCATCCTGGCCGACAGCTGGTTGATAATCATGCTACTATAATAAGCTGTGCAACGATTGCAGCAGAGCTAGTATATGACATGGCCACTTTCACCGGTGGCCTGGCCTCTGATGGAGTATGATAAGCCTGTAACAGGACTGGAATAGGGAATGCCATCAACAAAGGAGGTGGCTTACAAAACACTCGTTCGACCTATACTTGAGTATTGCTCATCAGTGTGGGATCTGTACCAGGTCGGGTTGACGGAGGAGATAGAGAAGATCCAAAGAAGAGCGGCGCGTTTCGTCACCGGGTTATTTGGTAACCGTGATAGTGTTACGGAGATGTTTAATAAACCCAAGTGGCAGACTCTGCAAGAGAGGCGCTCTGCATCGCGGTGTAGCTTGCTCGCCAGGTTTCGAGAGGGTGCGTTTCTGGATGAGGTATCGAATATATTGCTTCCCCCTACTTATACCTCCCGAGGAGATCACGAATGTAAAATTAGAGAGATTAGAGCGCGCACGGAGGCTTTCAGACAGTCGTTCTTCCCGCGAACCATACGCGACTGGAACAGGAAAGGGAGGTAATGACAGTGGCACGTAAAGTGCCCTCCGCCATACACCGTTGGGTGGCTTGCGGAGTATCAATGTAGATGTAGATGTAGATGGGCTGAGTAGTCTTTGCACCTGGGTCTCCCACAGAGGTATGATTCCAGTGGCAAGAGGTTGGGTTTGGGAGTGGCATAGGTATCCATTAAGATGTGGAGGTTGGGTAGGTAACAGACCACCACTTAAGCAGGGGTGGAAAGGATCTTGTGTGGATGCCCATCATTTCAGGGCATGGTAATAGATACTAAAAGCCCTGATGAAGGATGTGATTCAGCTGTTCCAGTTTGGAATGGTACTGGGTGGCAAAAGGGGCACTTCTTTGTAAATGGTTCTTGAAGTTAGTGAGAGGATTGGGGATATGTGGGGATATGGTGCACAAAATCTGTTTGCGGAATAGATCAAGGGATAGTGCCTGTCTGTGAAGGTCTTTATGAGAACTTTGGTATGCTGGGCAGAGGCATTCTTGTCATAAAACATACACTGTTCCCGGATGGTCAGGCTGTATGGGATGGACATTTTGGTGTGGAAGGGATGGCAGCTGTTGTAATGCAGGTACTGTTGGTGGTTGGTGGGTGTATGTGGACAATGGTGTGGATGGGACTATAGGACAGGAGGAGGTCAACATCCTACACTAGTTCAAGGAGGCCCAGGAGAGGTGGATGGGAATCGAAGTGTTGAGGTAGTGAAGGAATGAGTATATATTGACGTGATCCTTAGTTCAGTACTTTAAGATATCATCAACGAACCTGAACCATACCAGGGGTTTGGGGTTGGGTGGTTTTGGAAGCTAGTAAGGTTTCCTCTAGATGGCCCAGAACAGGTGCCCCAGAGGATGATATAGCAGTGTGTTAATGGCTGTGGCACAGGTTTATTTGTATACCTTCCCTTTACAGGAAAAGTAGTTGCACATTAGGATGGAGTTAGTAAGGTGAACATGGGAGAGAAGGAGGAGGAGGAGGAGGAGGAGATTAGTGTTTAACGTCCCGTCGACAACGAGGTCAGTAGAGACGGAGCGCAAGCTCGGGTGAGGGAAGGATGGGGAAGGAAATCGGCCATGCCCTTTCAAAGGAACCATCCCGGCATTTGCCTGAAGCGATTTAGGGAAATCACGGAAAACCTAAATCAGGATGGCCGGAGACGGGATTGAACCGTCGTCCTCCCGAATGCGAGTCCAGTGTGCTAACCACTGCGCCACCTCGCTCGGTAGGTGAACGTGGGGTGAGATAGTGGATTTCGAGTCTGGCGGATGTTGGGAGAGGTGGTATTCAATAGCAGCAAGACCATTGGTATGAGGGATGTTGGTGTATAGGGAAGGGACGTCAACACTGATGAGTAGAGATCCAGGGGGTAAAGGGGTGGAGACAGTGGAGAGTCAGTGAAGGAAGTGTTTGGTATATTTGATGTGGGAGGCTAGATTTTGGGCAATTGGTTGAAGGTGTTGCTCAATGAAGTCCGAAATTCTTCCAATATGAGCACACTAATCAGCTACAATGGGGCATCCAGAAGTGTTGGGTTTGTAGATTTCAGGGAACATGTAGAAAGTGGGTGCGAATTGTTTCATAGGGGTGAGGACAGAAATGGATTCAGGGAAGAAGTTCTAAGAACAGCCTCAGGATTTAAGCAGGGATTGGAAGCATGTTGGACTTCTTTGATGTGACCACTCTGGCAGTGTGCTCCCAGTCTTTTCGTTGTGCCTGCCTGCAACTCAACATGTCATCTTTACAGTGTAGCAACCTATCCTTTTCAGCATATTGTTGAAATTCTGAAATTTACAGTGTGTTGTGAAAGTATTGGACTATGTCAGTGACATCATAATAATTACACAAATTCCAAAAAGCACATTTACAAAATTCCCCATACAATGTTGAGCATTAGATAAAGCTTTCTCTGTTTGTTAATGGTCCATTTGGTTGTGGAAGAAAATGGTTTCCTACTTGTCATCTTGCTGGCACCACTTGAAGACAGCAACCCAAGAGCTAAAAGCAGTCCTCACCCCTGCCATAAAGATATGACAGAAGTTCACCAGTGCAGTTTCCCTACTTGGTTGCCAGTGAAGGCTATGTTTTTAGCTGTGGAGGATACTACCCAGGTTATAAAATGGCCAGAGATACCACACTCCTCCTCACTCAACTCATTTGTTGCTCAGTTGTAGCCCTTTTTTTCCTTGTTCATAGCTTATTTGCTCTTTGTCAAGATGAACATTGTTGCAGTAGTCTGCCACCATGTTAGATAACAGTGTGCTCTGACCTCCATTGCCATTAATTATGTCATGCAATGAGAATTGGTATTTGTGGGTACCAGACTTGAGATCATACAAGCCTGGTGTTGACACTATGGGCAGCCAACCACTTATGTGCTGTTGATAACCTGGTAAGCCTCTTGCAACAAATCTCTACAACTCTCATGGCTAGTTAACAACACCTGTTCTCTCTTTGTCTTTTTATCTCCTGAGCATATTTAAAATTCGATCTATTTTCTCTGCTTTTGACACAAGCATGGCAGATACTTTGTGCATTCCCATCATTTAGTTCTGTTTTAACATACTACACACTGTAGTAAGCGAACTTCTCTCTCTCTTAAATGCTTTTTCAATTCAGATATTTTCCCGAGTATAACAGAGTTATTTACACCGATAATCTGGCATTGTGGATTAGATCTGGTATAGTGGATTAGTGGCTTTATGGATTAGTGGCTCCTATAATGGAAAGACTGTGTGAAATTTCATCTGTGCTGAAGTGTACATCTAAATTACATTAAAATTCTCCTAACTGTTTCTTGTATGTAACAGTCTTGTCTATCCTAATATATTTAAACAAGTTTAAGCAGAAACACCTGCAGTACAACGATAAGTCTGACACTGACACAATTGTAGTGGTAGGAGAATTTTTTGGAGGTTAGATATTGCTGAGAGTATGGAAGAACGCAACAGTTAGTGAAAGGCTAATCCCAAGATCTACACCACTTAAGATTACACCAAGACTATAAATACTGGCAACAGAAAGTGGGCATGCTCTTTCTTGCATGAATCACTGTCTGTACAATGGGAGCATGGCTGCACGAGCTGGGAAATAAAGGTCTGTTTCTCAGTATGGCTAAATTTTCATAGATTTTTTTTCATGTGTGCTATTCACAAATGTTCCATGACACATAGCTAAATATTCTGTTTGTTTACAACATGTCTCACATAAATGTAAGTTTAATTAAAAAACCATTCATTCTATAACACAGATTGTTCCTCAATTCTCACATTTGCAACCTACTGTCTTCATTCCATATACATTGCCAAATTAATTAAGTCTGGAATAAAAAATGCATTACACAGACTGATGCAAATATGAAAATGCATCATTGGTCCTTCTTGTTGATTTACTTGGACAGAGTAAGAGTAAGGTTCACTAACTTGGCCTCAACATTTTCTGGTGTGCCGATACTACGAACATTTGCTTACTTACTCTCCCAAAAACAATCCTATTACATTAAAATTGGTGAGACAACTGTTGTGTTGTCTGTGGACAAATAAGGCTAAGAACACTGGAGCAAGGGCAAAAATGTGTGTGTCACTTTTAACACTTTCCACTTCTGAGTACAGTCATACAAATTTCACCCTTTGTGCAACTCTTGAAATTACTTGACATGATTTCATGAACTCAAGGACTTGGGTACACAATGTGAAAACTGATACCCGAAGTGTTGTAGCTTAAAGAATAATACGGTACTGGTAATATTTCTTGCACAACCATGTATTTCCAGAAATTCCTTTTCCCTTTTGAATGATCTGCAAGTGTACAAGCCCACACTTTTTTCCAGTATCAGCCTTATTGTTGTTTTTCTCTCTACCATTGTTTTAAATAAATAAATTCTTGCACTGTTTATAATGAGTCCCTTATTTTTAAATTGGGTCATATTAAAGTCTACAACAGCAACAACAAAAACTAAATATTACCTGGCAAAGGAAACATCTTAGCTGGACAGAATGGCATACCTGAGAAGTGCAGAGGAAAGGTAATACTAGTGTACACTCTAGAACTCTTACATGTAATGTGCTGTCATATGCTACACGTCTGTATGCACCGCTAAATGAAGTACCTATTTAGAACAAGAACAAAAACAGAACATACAGCACATCTCATCTTGGCTGCTCATGACCCTTTGCTGGCAGTACCATAAAACTACTTTCCCCAGCATTATTTTCCATAGCTTTGTCTGTTGATTAGTCATCTACTGTTTCAGTGGCACATGATTCTCTCTTTGTACGGATCTATGCTGACTGATTTTATAGCATTTTCACTTTCCTCATCTGTCAAAGTATCCCTCCTCAAGTAGTCATCACACACTTTTTTGGTAAGATGCATGGCCTTTCAAGTCTTCTAATGTCACAGCAGCAAACACAAATGAACCACATCATCTAGTGGTTAGCATTTTTGGCTTGTGAGGCCAACTGGGAAGCTGCTTAAATATGAATGTTGCAAAACTGATAACAAGTAAGAGAAGTAGCATTATGCCAAAAGACTTGCACCAGGCATGGTGACAATGTTTATTTATTAGCAGCGGAAATAGCAGCTGTTATTTTTTTAAGTCAGAATGCTAGATGCTTGATGTTATATGAATCCAGTTCTTATTCTTCGCAAGATTCCACACCAGTTCTATAGGATTTGTGTGTGGATAGAATGGAAGCAGTACGAAGGGAATCATTTTCTTAGAAAACCTTGTGAACAGAATGAAGAGAAGAAGGTTAGTGTTCCTTAATTAATGCCAAAGTGTGAATTTCCTTGTCCCTGTTGATTTTTAATTTTTCTCTGTCAATTTCAACATAAAATTCTAACATTTTCCTGTTACAGCCTTAGTAAAGAAGCAAATACAAAATTAAACTCAGCACTCACCACAATGATACATTTTCTGGCACTGTTGTTTGATGATAATCTTCATACACTACCACTCTACAACATGTAGAACTTTACGAATGTAAAGTGTATGAATCCATAATTTTACTAAATAAAACTACTAAGTGTTGTTATTCTGATGCTTCATTTTCTGCAAAAAATTGAATGTATACAGTATATTCTCTTCATAAGTATGTTCAAATCCCAAAGATGGAACAGTTTTTCTCAGAGTTTTTGTCTTAACCTTGAAGTCCAGTTCTATGTGACAAAAGCTGTGAAGTTTTTGCCAAGATGGTATTTGCCTGTACCACAGAAATTTCTGTCTAATAACACATTTACCTCTACCATCAAGGAAATATTTATTGTGTACATTTTATCTATTCTGTTTTGAGGCAGATACTAGAATCCACATCCACTAAGCATTGTCCCCCCCCCCCCCCCCTCTGATTTTTGCACACCGCTGGCTAACTTAACTTTTGCTTGTCGACATTTGCTTGCACCTGCTGTCGCCCTATCTCTCAGTTTGGCAGTATCAAACCTTTCTCATTCTCACTGCCAGTAAAATTAATGACTTTAACAGCAAGTTGTTGCTGCTTCTTGTGAAGGTATTCATATCCTAAGCACTACTTTGCGTATTCACACTGTGAGATGAGAATGGGCACTACTTTAAACTGGACATGGCTGCACCTAGTCACGTGACCAAGTTTGTTCCAAAAATGGTCAGGTTACCATTTTGTCCTGCTGACAAGGGAACATTCCCAAGTGTCAAATGATCTTGATGAATCTTGGTGGGTGTGTAGAGGGGACAAAATAATGCAATACATATTTTTTTTGTTCATGTTCAGTTTCACATTTAAGGAGTAGAGTAAAATATACCCCAAAAAATAATTTGGCATATTAGGTTTGGAGGGAATATCTTCAAAATATTAAATATGAAAAATGTTTCTCACATAAAAGTTGAGATGTAATTAACACTCTTGAAAACTGTATACTCAGATTATGTAGTAATTTGAAATTTTGCAAAATACCCCACCACCATCAAATAATTTTGGAAAATGAAAGCTTTTGTTACAAAAAGAAGCTTTGAAGCTACATACGTCCAAGTGTAATAAAGCTGCTTTCTGAAATACTATTTTTGGAAAATATGCTTCATGCAATGTGCTGTTGGAGTATTTTCAACATACCTAATTAAAATATCTAAACATCAATTATTTATTTAAGTTACATTTGTATTATGTTATAAATTGTGATTTTTACATTCTTTTTTCTTTTCTTTTTTTTTTTAGTTTACTGTTTCAAATAAGTTTATTTTGTTAATTGGAAATAATAAGCAGCTCATTATTATGATACAAAATCATTACAATAAAGATAATCTGTAAATAAATGTTTAAAACATAATGTTTATATACATCTTGCACATAAAATGAGCAAGATTTCTTCACATAATATACATGACAGGGAAAACAAACATAAAACAAAATTCAGCAGAATTTCAAACCATTGTACATCATCCTCTAAATATCCCGATTTGTATCAGGCGTATTTCAGTACACTGGTAAGCTGTGGCAAAAAGAATTAATTATGCACTAGTGACTGCAGCTTAATTATACTGTTTTTCAAATGAAGATCAACATCAGAATCTTTCAACAGAACTAGATCTGAATATCTTCTCACAAGGTTCTCGCAACATCAAAAAGCTTATATGTACCATGTCTGCACCTGTGCCTTCAAATCCTTTGGGATAATGGGATGAACAACTTTCTTTTCACTGGGTACGAGGGTCAACATGGTTTTTTTCACACTGACCACCCACCTACTCATAGTTTTAAAAGAAACTAACAGTGAGTCTGGAATGAGAATTTGAGAATCTCTTTTTCAAGCACTACATGTCATTGCGACAGCATCAAAATCTGGTACACAAACATCCGATCACGTCAAAAGTTATTTGAAAGACCTTTTCTTTCTTAGGGAGGGAGGAATCTGTATTATTGCTAGAGTCATAAGGCTGATAAGGCTGTTAATGTGAAAGAACCATAAGAGCTGCGTACCTGAGGTTAAGGAACTTTTTCGTTTGGTAATTCCAAAGGATTCAATGGCACAGGTACAGTCAGGGAGTAGTCATTCCACGTTAGACCATTTAATTTTGGAATATTTTCTTGCTTGACTATCATGGATTTTGATGAAATTTTATGTGAATGTTCGTACATGTTTCTGATGAACAATGGTACAGTTTAATGTTTTTCAAAGCAATACTGGTCAAGACATACTTATTTGTTTGACTCCATGTGCAACTTTGGGCTGGGCGAGCATCAATTACTGGCAACTTTCAACTGTTATACCTCAGACGGTATGCCATTGAAAGAAATGCAATTTGGCCCTCTTATACAATTTTATGCGTTCTCTTATGAATAATAATGAAAATAATTTTATGAATGACATTCAGCCAGAAAATTTTAGGCAAAAATCGCCCAAAAAAAATTGGCATCTGAAAGAGTTTCAAAGTGTTGTTTCTTATATCTCATGGTCTAAAGGTATGACAGTGATAACAAAGCACCTTGACACCTCTTTGTTTTTAGGAAATTTATTTTCCATAAATTATTTCAGACTAATCACAATTAGAAAGCACACGTTTTCAAATATCCAGAAAATAGCATTCGATTTTCCAGTATGTGTGCTAACAATACCTGAAAATGGCAGACTTGTTTGAGGGAATGTATCATGACAAAAGGCAACCTTGCAGAAACCTGTTGTCCATGTTTCGTTGCATGTGTTTAAACTGACAAGTAATATCTCATTATGTTGTGTTGGCCCACAAGGACATCGTCACAACCTGTTCAAGAACATGAACTGGCAACTCCAAATATAGCTGAGGGTGGGTTTCTTCATCCAGGTTTCCAAGCCTGTGATCTGGTTTCTCAATACAGATTCCAAAGATATTGATGTTGTGGTCTTCAGTCCTAAGACTGGTTTGATGCAGCTCTCCATGATACTCTATCCTGTGCAAACTTCTTCATCTCCCAGTACCTACTGCAAGCTACATCCTTCTGTATCTGTTTAGTGTATTCATCTCTTGGTCTCCCTCTATGATTTTTACCCTCCACGCTGCCCTCCAATACTAAATTGGTGATCCTTTGATGCTTCAGAACATGTCCTACCAACCGATCCCTTCTTCTAGTCAAGTTGTGCCACAAATTCCTCTTCTCCCCAATCCTATTCAATACTTCCTCATTAGTTATATGATCTACCTATCTAATCTTCAGCATTCTTCTGTAGCACCACATTTCACAAGCTTCTATTCTCTTCTTGTCCAAACTAGTTATCGCCATGTTTCACTTCCATACAAATACTTTCAAAAACGTCTTCCTGGCACTTAAATCTATACTCGATGTTAACAAATTTCTCTTCTTCAGAAAGGCTTTCCTTGCCATTGCCAGTCTACATTTTATATCCTCTCTACTTCGACCATCATCAGTTATTTTGCTCCCTAAATAGCAAAACTCCTTTACTACTTTAAGTGTCTCATTTCCTAATCTAATTCCCTCAGCATCACCCGACTTAATTCAACTACATTCCATTATCCCGTTTTGCCTTTGTTGATGTTCATCTTATATCCTCCTTTCAAGACACTATCCATTCCGTTCAACTGCTCTTCTAAGTCCTTTGCTCTTTCTGACAGAATTACAATGTCATTGGCAAACCTCAAAGTTTTTATTTCTTCTCCATGGATTTTAATACCCTACTCCGAATTTTTCTTTTGTTTCCTTCACTGCTTGCTCAATATACAGATTGAATAACATCGGAGAGCGGGTACAACCCTGTCTCACTCTCTTCCCAACCACTGCTTCCCTTTCATGCCCCTCGACTCTTATAACTGCCATCTGGTTTCTGTACAAATTGTAAATAGCCTTTCGCTCCCTGTATTTTACCCCTGCCACCTTCAGAATTTGAAAGAGAGTATTCCAGTCAACATTGTCAAAAGCTTTCTCTAAGTTTACAAATGCTAGAAATGTAGGTTTGCCTTTCCTTAATCTAGCTTCTAAGATAAGTCGTAGGGTCAGTATTGCCTCACGTGTTCCAATATTTCTACGGAATCCAAACTGATCTTCCCTGAGGTCGGCTTCTAGCATTTTTTCGATTCGTCTGTAAAGAATTCGCGTTAGTATTTTGCATCCGTGACTTATTAAACTGATTGTTCGGTAATTTTCACATCTGTCAGCACCTGCTTTCTTTGGGATTGGAATTACTATATTCTTCTTGAAGTCTGAGGGTATTTCACCTGTCTCATACATCTTGCTCACCAGATGGTAGAGTTTTGTCAGGAATGGCTCGGCTCTCCCAAGGCCATCAGTAGTTCTAATGGAATGTTGTCTACTCCTGGGACCTTGTTTCGACTCAGGTCTTTCAGTGCTCTGTCAAATTCTTCATGCAGTATCGGATCTCCCATTTCATCTTCATCTACATCCTCTTCCATTTCCAGAACATTGCCCTCAAGTACATTGCCCTTGTATAGGCCCTCTATATACTCCTTCCACTTTTCTGCTTTCCCTTCTTTGCTTAGAACTGGGTTTCCATCTGAGCTATTGATAATCATGCAAGTGGTTCTCTTTTCTCCAAAGGTCTCTTTAATTTTCCTGTAGGCAGTATCTATCTTACCCCTAGTGAGATAAGCCTCTACATCCTTACATTTGTCCTCTAGCCATGCCTGCTTACCCATTTTGCACTTCCTGTCGATCTCATTTTTGAGACGTTTGTATTCCTTTTTGCCTGCTTCATTTACTGCATTTTTATATTTTCTCCTTTCATCAATTAAATTCAATATGTCTTCTGTTACCCAAGGATTTCTACTAGCCCTCGTCTTTTTACCTACTTGATCCTCTGCTGCCTTCACTACTTCATCTCTCAAACCTATCCATTCTTCTTCTACTGTATTTCTTTCCCCCATTCCTGTCAATTGTTCCCTTATGCTCTCCCTGAAACTCTGTACAATCTCTGGTTTAGTCAGTTTATCCAGGTCCCATCTCCTTAAATTCCCAACTTTTTGCAGTTTCTTCAGTTTTAATCTACAGTTCATAACCAATAGGTTGTGGTCTGAGTCCACATCTGCTCCTGGAAACATCTTACAATTTAAAACCTGGTTCCTAAATCTCTGTCTTACCATTAGAAAATCTATCTGAAACCTGTCAGTATCTCCAGGCTTCTTCCGTGTATACAACCTTCTTTTATGATTTTTGAACCAAGTGTTAGCTATGATTAAGTTATGCTCTGTGCAAAATTCTACCATGCGGATTCCTCTTTCATTTCTTACCCCCAATCCATATTCACCTACTACATTTCCTTCTCTCCCTTTTCCTACTACTGAATTTCAGTCACCCATGACTATTAAATTTTCGTCTCCCTTCACTATCCGAATAATTTCTTTTATTTCATCATACATTTCTTCAATTTCTTCTTCATCTGCAGAGCTAGTTGGCATATAAACTTGTACTATTGTAGTAGGTGTAGGCTTCATGTCTATCTTGCCCACAATAAGGCGTTCACTTTGCTGTTAGTAGTAGCTTACCCGCACTCCTATTTTTTTTTATTCATTATTAAACCAACTCCTGCACTACCCCTATTTGATTTTGTATTTATAACCCTGTATTCGCCTGACCAAAAGTCTTGTCCATCCTGCCACCAAACTTCACTAATTCTCACTATATCTAACTTTAACCTATCCATTTCCCTTTTTAAATTTTCTAACCTACCTGCCCGATTAAGGGATCTGACATTCCACACTCTGATCCGTAGGACACCAGTTTTCTTTCTCCTGATGACAACGTCCTCCTGAGTAGTCCTCGCCTGGAGATCCGAATGGGGGACTATTTTACCTCCGGAATATTTTACCCAAGAGGACGCTATCATCATTTAACCATACAGTAAAGCTGCATGCCTTCGGGAAAAATTACAGCTGTAGTTTCCCCTTGCTTTCAGCCGTTCGCACAGCAAGGCCGTTTTGGTTAGTGTTACAAGGCCATATCAGTCAATCATCCAGACTGTTGCCCCTGCAACTACTGAAAAGGCTGCTGCCCCTCTTCAGGAACCACACGTTTGTCTGGCCTCTCAACAGATACCCCTCCGTTGTGGTTGCACCTACGGTACAGCTATCTGTATCACTGAGGCACGCAAGCCTCCCTACCAACGGCAAGGTCCATGGTTCTTGGGGGGAGGTCCAAAGATATATTAAGAATTGTTAGTTTGTTTTTAAGATGCTGCTCAAGGGTTCCATTAGGAAAATTCGCAACCTACAATACATCCCTTCGTAGCTTATTATGTAAACAAGACATGTTGCAAACTGTTCATTGTTGCATTATTTCAATCACTTGCAGAATGATACATTACCTGTACATGTGTTTATTCAAAAATTGACTGACTTTTATTGACTCAAACAAAACTCCCTAAATTATATTATTTCAGCAACATCCCAGGTGCACAATATAAAAATTGTACAAATTCTGTCAATCTGTGTAGCCACAACAATTTCAACACTAATACAGAATGGAACATTTTTGTCGCCAGCCACAGAAACTCTCCATGTGATGGGTTTGGTGGCACTCATATTAGCCTACAAAGGCCACCAACAAATAAAATAAAATAGTGCAACAATGAACAGTTTGCAACATTCTCTTGTTGACATAATGAGCTATGAAGGGATGTATTACAGGTTGCAACTCTGCCCAATAAAACCACTGAGCAGCATCTTGAAAACAAATATGTATCTTATATCTAAAAACAAAGATGATGTGACTTACCAAATGAAAGTGCTGGCAGGTCGACAGACACACAAACGAACACAAACATACACACAAAATTCAAGCTTTCGCAACAAACTGTTGCCTCATCAGGAAAGAGGGAAGGAGAGGGAAAGACGAAAGGATGTGGGTTTTAAGGGAGAGGGTAAGGAGTCATTCCAATCCCGGGAGCGGAAAGACTTACCTTAGGGGGAAAAAAGGACGGGTATAAACTCGCACACACACACATATCCATCCACACATATACAGACACAAGCAGACATATTTAAATATGTCTGCTTGTGTCTGTATATGTGTGGATGGATATGTGTGTGTGTGTGTGTGTGTGTGTGTGTGTGTGTGTGTGTGTGTGTGTGTGTGTGTGAGGCAACAGTTTGTTGCGAAAGCTTGAATTTTGTGTGTATGTTTGTGTTCGTTTGTGTGTCTGTCGACCTGCCAGCACTTTCATTTGGTAAGTCACATCATCTTTGTTTTTAGATATATATTTTTCCTACGTGGAATGTTTCCCTCTATTATAACCAAATATGTATCTTTGTAGCTTAAATTAAGAAACCAGATTACTGGCTTGGGAAACTGGATGAAGAAACCCACTCCCAGATATATTTTCATGACCCCTATTGGGTTGCCAGTTCATGTTCTTGAATGGGTAGTGACAATGTCATCATGGGGCATCACAATATAGAGAGACATTACTTGTCAATTTAAAAATAGAAACCACATGCAACGAAATATGGACAACAGATTGTTGCAATGTATCCTGTTGTCATGGTACATTCCCTCAAATATGTCCGCCATTTTCAGGTATTGTTAGCACACATTGGAAAATCTAATGTTATTTTCTGCATGCTCTTTCTAACTATGATTAGTTTGAAAACAATTTTGGAAAACAAATTTCCTAAAATAAACTTGAATGTGATCTATTTTTGTAATTTTTATGGAAATCAAATTTGAACTGATTTTGTAGAAATTTCGGAAGCAGTAAGTGAATGATATTTCATATTGGAAAGCCTTACCTGTATCTTGCTAAATAGTTGTTGTGAAAATTTCATATCTATCGTGACTCAATGAGATATAAGAAGCCAAAGTTAAAACTGTATTCAGTTAAAATGATGTTGAAACAGTTTTGGATCGACCACAGAAGTCTACAACTTGTATATGGTGATAGGGAATAGGAAGGTAATAGGCAATGTGAGAGTCGACCACGCATTTAGGGATTAGTAGGTGACGTATTTCCACTGAAGCATTATTATTAATTGTATCACGATGCAGAAATGTTACCCTCACAGCTAATGAAGTTAAGACATGAATATCACATAGGACACAGACAATAATAAGTACTGAGGTACAAATACATAAAGCACATGGGGAATGTTTGTTATATTCATAGTGAGCAGCAAAGTCCATAATAAGTTATGAGCGAATTAAAGCAACAGGATTTGTTTCGCTATTTTTCTCTGTTACCATGATCTAGGGTACCTTCAGTTCTCTCAAAAGACCTGTGAATCTTGTTTGAAAACCTAGTTTAGTTATCAAATGAAATGAAAATAAAACCAGAAGTATAAAATGAGAGCTATTTTCATATCATTTTGATTCTCAATACGTATATGTATGACAGCGGTACATCAAGTGCTGGTATGAACCTGAATGGAAATGAGCGCTGACTGGGATGAGTCATGCCTGACATGTAATGGTAAAATACACACATCAAAAAAAGTTTTGCATCACCTCAGTTCTGAGAGTTCCAGAAGCTGTACAGAAAATTGGAATAGAGATCAACATAAACATCATTTCCGCCCTTTTTACTGCTCATGAAAACCACACATTGCATGTTGTGCCACCATACAGGGAGACATTCAGATATGGTGGTCCAGATTGCTTTACACACTGATACCTCTAATACCTAGTAGCACGTCCTCTTGCATTGATGCATGCCTATATTTTTCATGGCATACTATCCACAAGTTCATCACGGCACTGTTGGTCCAGATTGTCCCACTCCTCAGCGGCGATTTGGCGTAGCTCCCTCAGAGTGATTGGTGGGTCACATCGTACATAAACAGTCCTTTTCAATCTATCCCAAGCATTTCCGATAGGGTTTATGTCTGGATAACATGCTGACCACTCTAGTTGAGCAATGTCATTATCCTGAAGGAAGTCATTCAGAAGATGTGCACGATGGGGACATCAATTGTCATCCGTGAAGACGAATGCATCACCAATATGCTGCCGATACGGTTGCACTATTGGTCGGAGGATGGCATTCACGTATCATACAGCCATTACGGCACCATCCATGACCACCAGCGGCATATGTCGGCCCACATAATGCCACCCCAAAACAGCAGGGAACCTCCACCCTGCTGCACTCACTGGACAGTGAGTCCACGCCATTCAGCCTGACTGGGTTACCTCCAAACATGTTGTGGTGTCACCGCCAGACACCACACTTGCTAGGTGGTAGCCTTTAAATCGGCCACGGTCCATTAGTATATGTCAGACCCGCGTGTCGCCACTATCAGCGATTGCAGACCGAGCGCTGCCACACGGCAGGTCTAGAGAGATGTCCTAGCACTCGCCCCAGTTGTACAGCCGACTTTGCTAGCGATGGTTCACTGACAAATTACGCTCTCATTTGCCAAGACGATATTTAGCATAGCCTTCAGCTACGTCATTTGCTACAGCCTAGCAAGGCGCCATTATCATTTGCTATTTATCTTGTGATGCATGTACCTCATACCGATGTTCACCAATTATGGATTAAAGTTAAGTATTCCATAAGCTACGTACTTTATTTGCTAGTCTTCATTGCTTGACCTGTTCTAGACCTCACGCCAGCCTGCGTGAGCTTAACGCATGCCTTTCGGCTTCCTGTCATAGTGGATTGGCTGTCTTGCCAGTCCACAACAGTTTGGCGACGAGCCCAAATCACGTTCGTATCTATACTGCCCTGATTTACTTGTGTCATAGCTTCGCCACAATCTCCGGATGTACTGTCTGAATTTTATCGCTTACAGAATCAGCAGACGCAGGCCTTACTGGATGCCCTTGGACAGCTCGTCCAGGGTCAACATGCGCTGCAAAACGATGCGGCGGCCGCCGCTCCACCGCTACCGCAGCCACAACATGCAGTTGCACCACCTTTTCGTCCTTTTGATGCTGCACTGGAAAGCTGCACGGAGTGGTCACGCCAATTTGGGTTCCATCTCGCCGCCTACAGAATTCAAGGTAACGAGCGGCAGCCTTTCTTATTATCGTGTGTCGGAGTGACCACGTACCGTGTGATAGTGAAATTATTTCCCCGACGCGACGTAGCAACTCTGTCCTACGAAGAAATTTTGTCTGCATTAGATGCATATTTCAAAGAATCAGTCAATGTAGTTGCCAAACGGTATACGTTCTTTCGTACAAAACGTACGGCCGGTCAGACTAATCGGGAGTGGGTTGCAACCTTGCAAGGCCTTACTAGGGATTGTGCTTTTGAGTGTCAATGTGGACTCCCTTATTCAGATACTATGGTGCGTGATGCGATTGCACAGAACGTTTCTGATGTTCGTATAAGGGAACAGATTTTGAAACTCGTCAATCCCTCCCTTCAACAAGAGATGGACATTTGATTGGCAGGACACTCTTGACTTTGCTCAGGAATCATTTGAAACTTCGCCACTCGTGTGTCAGGTTAACCAGCCCCCTGGGCGAGCTGCACGGAACAGTAAACAGTCCTCGCACCCGGCCGCGCCAAAGCCGCCTGGCTCTCAGCCACGTGTCCCGCGTCGGCAAGCAAATGCAGTGAAATCATGCCTGCGGTGTGCTACTAGACATTTGCGTGAGACTTGCCTGTCACACCAAGCTATTTGCTTTTTCTGTAATAAAAAAGGACATGTTGAAAGTGTTTGCCAGAACAAGCTCAGAACGGACACTCCAACCATTCCAGGCCCTTTGCTTCGCGCCGGAATCGGAATCGAACCCAGAATACTCAGGCTCGTGAACCTTCGCCCATGGAAATTCATGTAGTTCATTCCACTCCGCCCAGTGCCACTCTAACAGTGACTGTGTTTGTCCCACAAATAGTGTGCGTCGACATCGCCGGAAATCCCGTCAAGTCGCAAGTGATTCTGTACCAGTGTCAGTTCACGTTGCACGAGAAAGTCGCTCTTGTTGTCAGCAGGACAATAAACTTTTTGTAGATTTGGACATTAACGGCAAAGTGATCCCATTCCAGCTCGATACCGGAGCTGCAGTTTCACTGATCAATCACGACACGTACAAACAGCTGGGCACACCTCCGTTGCGTGCTGCAAATGTTAAGCTAACTACATATTCAGGTCACAGGCTCCCTGTGTTAGGACAGTGCAGCCTTCTTGCAACATACAAAGGACAAACAAAACTTGTGTCATTTTACGTCCTTCGTTCTTCTTCTGCAGTGAACTTGTTTGTTTTCGATTTGTTTCAGTTGTTTAACTTGTCTATAGTCAATCAGGTCCTATCAGTGAACCAGACTGTGCCTTCAGCCAGTGTTTCTCGTCTATGTGAAGAATTTGCAGACATTTTTGCACCGGGCCTCGGTTGCGCTAAGAACTATAAAGCACATTTGGAACTGAAAGAAAATGCGCAACCGAAATTTTTCAGAGCGCGCAATGTTCCCCACGCATTGCGTGATGAGGTCGCAAGAACATTACACGATTTGGAATCACAAGGTGTAATTGAACGTGTGCAGGCTTCTCTCTGGGCATCACCCTTAGTAATTTTGCAAAAGCCTTCCGGAAAATTGATACTTTGCATGGACTTCAAGGCAACAGTGAATCCCCAACTAGTGACTGCAACTTTTCCTTTACCCCACCCGGAAGATCTTTTTGACAAATTGTGCCCGGGTAAATATTTTTCGAAGTTGGACCTAGCAGATGCGTACTTGCAAATACCGGTGAATGAAGACTCCCAGCGCGTTTTGGTGGTTAACATGCATCTTGGTTTGTATCGATTCAAACAACTGCCCTTTGAGTGTGCATCCGCCCCTGCATTGTTTCAGCAATATCTACAAACTGTTTGTGCGTCGGTCCCTAGTGCAGCAAACTATCTGGACGATATTGTGATCTCTGGAAAGACGGCAGAAGAACATTTAGCCAATCTCAGAACATTATTTCAGGTCTTGCGACAAAATGGTCTTTGCTTGCGGAAGGACAAATGTGTGTTTTTTGCTCGTGACTTACCCTATCTGGGCCATGTACTCAATGCCCAAGGCATACATCCCAGTCCAGAGCACCTCCGTGCCATACAAGACTTGCCTTCGCCGCAGAATTTGAAGCAGCTACAGAGTGTGCTGGGAAAAATAAATTATTATCATCGCTATGTGCGCCACACCTCTTCCATTTCAGCTCCGCTTCATCGCTTATGCAGTAAAGGTGTTCCGTTCGTCTGGACGACGGAATGCGAACGCGCCTTTCGCCAGTTGAAATCGGCGTTGCTTTCCAATACTTGCCTTCCGCCATTCGATCCCCGGAAGTCCCTTTTGTTGAAGGTGGATGCATCGGATTTCGGGATCGGTGCTGTGCTTGCGCACAAAGATGGTTCGCGCGATCGCCCTATTGCCTTTGCGTCCAAATTGCTCTCGTCTGCACAACGAAATTATTCACAAATCGAGAAAGAAGCATTGGCTCTCGTATTTGGTGTTACAAAGTTTCATGATTTCTTGTATGGTCATCACTTTACTATCATCATCGACCACAAACCTTTGACATCCCTTTTTCATCCGAACAAGCCTGTACCTCCACGTACAGTGCAGAAATTCATTCGCTGGTCTATTTTCCTCTCGCAGTACCGCTACGATATCTTGTATCGGTCCAGTGTTAAGCATGGAAACGCCGATGCGTTGTCCCGTTTGCCTGTTGCTGAGGGTAGAGCATTCGATTCCTCCGAACTTGCTTGCATGTTCATTGATTCGGAAACCGATGACATGGTCGAATCGTTTTAGATTGATTTTCGTCGTGTAGCTACAGCCACAGCTGCTGACCCTGTCCTTGCTACCATTCTGCGTTTTGTTGCTACGCAATGGCCCTTGTCAAAGTCACGGATCGAGGATCCACTGGTTCGCCGATTTTTCGCTCACAAGGAGAGACTTGTTGATCGACGTGGTGTTTTGCTGTTGCGCTCTGATAATGATCAGTCCAGGGTCGTGGTCCCACGTTCGTTACAGTCCTCTGTCTTACGGCTTCTCCACCAAGGACATTGGGGGTATAGTGCGAACGAAACAACTTGCTCCTCAGCACTGTACTTGGTTCGGAATTGATGCTGCGATTACGCATATGTGCTCTTCTTGCATGACATGTGCCGAACAACAATCCGCGCCACCGCAGAAATTATTTGCATGGCCAAAAGCCACTTCCCCTTGTCAACACTTACACATCGAATTTGCTGGTCCATTCTGGAATGCTCGATGGCTGGTTCTGGTCGATTCATTCAGTAATTTCCCTTTTGTTGTCCGGATGTCTTCCACGACGTCATCTGCCACCATCCAAGCGTTATCTGCTATCTTTTGCATTTAAGGTCTGCCACAGACTATTGTTTCCGACAGTGGCCCACAATTCAGGTCCGCAGAATTTCAGCCATTCTGCAAGGCCAATGGTATTCAACATCTGACATCCACACTGTTTTCGCCTCAGTCAAACAGTGCCGCTGAACGATTGGTCCTGACTTTCAAGTCCCAGATGTTGAAGTTGAAAGAGTCGCTTTCTCGGGAGGACGCGTTGTTGCTCTTTTTGTCCTCCTATCGCTCTCAGCCCCGAGATATTCGCTCGCTGGCTGAGTTGCTCCATGGTCGTCCTCATCGAACCTTGATGTCTTTGCTACATCCACCACATCAGGTTCCTGTGCAGTCTACTATCGTAACTATCGAGGTTCACGGCGTTGGCTCGAAGGGCGCATTCTTCGCTGCCTCGGCCGCACTATGTATCTGGTTTTGGGGGCCTCTGGTGAGGTGCGTCAGCATCTCCATCAGCCACGGTCGTCGCACGGGTTCTGCCGCTCCCCGTCTGCTTTCAGCGACGGTGCCGTCCGGTCAGCGCCCTGGGGACCCATCTACTGGCTCGCCTCAGCCCCAGGTGTTACCTACGCTGCCTTCCATTTTGCCCCATGGCGACGCGCCGCCGCCTGTTCTCCCGCCGGCAACGCCCGCAGTGGACGCCTCGCTGCAGCCGCCGGGCGCCTCCCTGGGTCACGCGCCGCCGATCGCTTCCCGTGACCAGATGTCCTCCGCCATGGAACTCTTGCCCGCTCTGGACCATCTGTCATCTTCACCCGTCGGGTGCCCCGACCCGATGGAGGTCGACCCTTCGGCCCCTCCTCTCTCTCTATGGGCGCATAAACTGCATGTTGGCGTGCACCCTGGAGTAGGTTTTCAGGCGTTTCCTAGCTCCCCTCGGACTGAATGGCAGGGTGCGGGTGGCACAGCCTCGCCTGTTAGGCTCCCCACCTCGTCGCATACGTCAACATGGGGTCCTCCCCACGGCGGGCGGAAGCCTTATAACACAACCGTACGCTGATTTGCGGGGGAGGAATGTGGTGTCACCGCAGACACCACACTTGCTAGGTGGTAGCCTTTAAATCGGCCGTGGTCCGTTAGTATATGTCGGACGCGCGTGTAGCCACTATCAGTGATTGCAGACCGAGTGCCGCCACACGGCAGGTCTAGAGAGACGCCCTAGCACTCGCCCCAGTTGTACAGCCGACTTTGCTAGCGATGGTTCACTGACAAATTACACTCTCATTTGCCGAGACAATATTTAGCATAGCCTTCAGCTACGTCATTTGCTACGACCTAGCAAGGCGCCATTATCATTTGCTATTTATCTTGTGATGCATGTACTGTCAGACCGATGTTCACCAATTATGGATTAAAGTTAAGTATTCCAGAAGCTATGTACTTTATTTGCCAGTCTCCATTACTTGACCTGTTCCAGACCTCACGCCAGCCTGCGTGAGCTTAACGCGTGCCTTTCGGCTTCCTGTCATAGTGGATTGGCTGTCTTGCCAGTCCACAACACATGTCTCCAACAATTGTCTGGTTGAAGGCATGTGCAACACTCATCGGTGAAGAGAACGTGATGCCAATCCTGAGTGTCCATTCGGCATGTTGTTGGGCCCATCTGTACTGTGCTGCATGGTGTCGTGTTTGCAAAGATGGACCTCGCCGTGGATGTCGGGAGTGAAGTTGCGCATCATGCAGCCTATTGCGCACACTTTGAGTCTTGACACAATGTTCTGTGGCTGCATGAAAAGCATTATTCAACATGGTGGCATTGCTGTCAGGGTTACACCAAGCCATAATCCGTAAGTAGCGGTTATCCACTGCAGTAGTAGCCCTTCGGCGACCTGAGTGAGGCATGTCATCGACAGTTCCTGTCTCTCTTTGAAACTTTCTTAGGCATCAACATTTTCAGGCGATTTTGCCCAAAAATTTCTCACTGAATATCAATAATAAAATTATTTTCATTACTGTACATAAGAGAACACATGAAGTTGTACAAGATGGCCAAATTTAATTTCTATCACAAAACTACTGTCCAAGGTTTAACAGCTCAACATCATCAGAAATTGACACTCTCTTTGTGCAAAATCGATGAACGTTAAACTTTACCAATGTACATTGGGGACATGTGCATATGTTCACATAAAATTTCAATGAAATCTGCGATGGTCAAGCAGGGAAGTTTAGGTGAGTTGACATGGAATGACCCAGATATACGTGGCTTTCGTTGTTGGAAGAACTTTGTGAGAAAATATTCAGATCTAGTTCTGTTGAATGATTTTGATGTCAATCTCCAGTTGAGAAACAATATATTTAAGCTGCAGTCACTATTGCGTAATCAATTCTTTTCACCACAGCTTACCAATATGCTAAAATATTCCCAATACAAATTATGATACACAGAGGATCACCCTCGAAAATTTGAAATCCTGCTGAATTCTGTTTTATACTGTGTTATGTGAAGAAATTTCATTCATTTTATGTGCATAGTGTAATAAAGCATTATGTTTCGAGCATTTATTTACAGATTATCATTACCGTAATGATTTTTTATCATAATGATGAGTTGTGTACTTTTTCAATTAGTGAAATAAATGAGAGTGAAACGGTAAACTGTGAAACAAAAAAACAAAACAATGAATGTAAAATAACAATTTAAAATATAAAACGAATCTAAGAGAAATAAATAACTAGACTAATAATGAATGTTTGGATATTTTCATTAGGTACATTGAAAATACTCTAACAGCACAACGCGTAAAGTATATTTTCCAAAAATCGTATTTCAGAAACCAGTGTTATTACACATGGAAGTACATAGCTTGAAAGCTTCTTTAATTCATGTTTTAATGAAAGATTTCATTTTTCAAAATTAATGGTGGTGGAGCATTTTGCAAAATTTCAAATTATTACGAAATTAGATTATATAGTCTTCAAAAACTTTAACCACATTTAAACTTTTATATGAGAGCCATTTTTATATATCATTCAAACAATGATATTCCCTTCAAATCTAATATGCCAAATCACTTTTCGGGGTGTGTTTTACTGCTTAAAAGTAAAACTGGGCACAAACAAAAAAATATGTACTGCAATATTTTGCCCTCTCTACACACCTATATAGTTTATCAAGATCGTTTATTGACATTTGAGAGTGTTCCCTTGCGAGTAATACAAATACTGTAGTGAACAACTTTCATGCTGTGGATAATACCAACAGGATAAATGAAAAACAGTACAGTGTAAAATTTATACTTATACTAGTGTAACACCACCAAATAAATTGGCAATAGTTACCTGATGTAAACATTTATACCCTATAGGCTTGTTAACTAATAAGTAACATGTGAAAATAAGAACCTAAACACAGAGAATGCTCTGAAATGATCAGTCATTGATATAAAACTTATTTGGTTAATGCATTAAGCAACAAATTCATCATCTCAGATAACGACTATTATACAACTGTGAATGAAAAGGGCAATTAATTATCACAGGTACTTATACAAAGAGCAAAAGATGCTACAGATACAAAAAAGGGGCAAAAGAACAGAAACCCTGAAGCAGAATGAGGCAGCTATCAAAACCAAGATGAGAACTCAAGCAGATAGTAACAAACATTATAGTACATGTTGAATTTAACAAAACTATTCAGAAAAGTAACAAAGGGTTTGAGAAGATATAATGAAAATTTTGTAAGAGAAACCAATTGAAAAGCACAAGGGTGAAAAAGTATAAACAGAAACATGTTTGATAGCACCACTACTCATGACAGGCAGCACAGTAACTAACATCACAGGGGAAAAATGTAATCATAATTTCTTTAAGTGTTTGTACAGTGAAGACATGAATCAAGACAATAAATAATTAATTGTGAAAATAATAAAATTCCAGACACAATGCCAGATGAGGCGTATAAAACCATTTGTGATGTGGAGAAAAGAGAAGTGCACTCCGATGATGAGGATTCAAATGTGTAAAAATGGACGAGGAATGAAATAAAAAGGAATTTTTTTAAAAATCACAGAAGGTATACAAGTGAGAAAATTCAATAATCTAACAATTCTGTAATTGTTTTACTTCACAAGACACGAGACAGACAAGACAAAAAACTGATTACTATAGCTTCCACAAGACTTAATCACAAAACTAAAACATTACGAATAGCAAGAGGAGTCACGTATGAATTTCTGTCCCAATAAAACTACTCTCAGCGACCCAATGTGGGTCAAAATAAATAATAAGTATTAATTTAGTGATAGTACAGATAAACGTCAATAACAAACTGAAGAACTTAACAAAGAAATTTTGAAATACACCCTGAAAATTTATTGTAAAAAAAAAAAATGTGTAAACGACAAATTGAAAATAAATTAGAGCAAAGGAAGGAAGATCACAGTTTAGTGTCTTGTCTATGATGCCATCATTATACAGGGAAGGCAAACGCAGACTGGGGAAGCATATAGAAGGAAATTGGCTGTGTTCTTATCAAAGGAAGCATGCTGTCATTTACATAATTGTGTAGAACATAGATCTGGACGGCAAGATGGGGTTCTCCTGAAAGTGATTTCATTGTCATACCACTGTGCCACATCCCTTGTTTAAAATGTATGAATTAACAATGAAGCCAAATAACCAGTTGACAAGGTTTTGAATTTTGGGCAGTTTACAATATCCTGATGCACAGCTAAAGGAAGACACAGAGGTGTAAACATGGTCTGGTATGGTTTTCATAAACTTTATAGAGTTTTCAGGATACATTCTGTGGGTCCAGAAAGGAAAGCTTACAGTTAATGTGTATTACTAATTTTGGTTTATTACAGTGAGACTGAATTTTGATACGAAAACCATTCATAAATTGAGAGTTTTTCACAAGCAATGGAAATATTCTTGATGGTAATTATCATAACTGGCAGGAAAAACAAACAAATCAGGGAACAATCTGGAGTGTAAGGCTTAATTTCGACAGTAATGAAGATGGAATGGACCTGTGAAGGATGTGTAGTCGAGCAAATGGGTGGTAGATGCATCAAGGAAGGTCATGGCTGGATATCAAGAGATGAAAGAGACTGACAACAATCTAATTTAAGGTGGGCAAGAGGAAGTCTGCTTCCAGAAGTCAATACAAATAGCTGCTGCTGCTGCTGATGATGATGATGATGATGATGAAATGAGCATTAGTGACCATTAGACACTTCACTAGGTATACATTAAAGTAATTAATAGCAGGTGTAATTTAACATGTGGGGGAAACAGAGAAAAGGAAAAGCTCTTTTTACATTCTCCTCCTTGTGGTGTCTCATGTTTGACACAAATTAAATATTTAGTCTGCTGATATGTTTCTCCAATTCCTCTGCAGACATGGCTTGTTGACAGGGAACTATCAGCTTCAGTGAAAAATTAACATAGCTGAAACCTTGAAAAGAGGCTTTCGGTAATCACATGGCAAATATGGAAGGAGATCTGTGCCCCATCTCCCCCCCCCCCCCCCCCCAGAAAATTTTAAAGATTAGAACTCTTATTTAGCTTTCAAACACTATATTTCAGACATTTTCAGCCCTAAATAAAGAAGATATATTTAACTGATCACATATTTATTTTTATTTTCTTATTAAAATCAACCCAAATTACTATCTTCAATTAAGAAAACTACTCCAGCCTCAATACCACTCACACTTCCAATGAATGTGACAGGGAATCTCCAGCTGATGATCCCCCCGTCACAACAACGTTTACTACTGAGTGCTGCCTACTACACACATCCATTTTTGCCTCATAGAAAGCATCATACATCTTTTTTGTCACAACCCTTTTGTATGGTGGCAGCTCATGTAACTTCTTGACAACAAATTCTTCCAGAATCAGATAATGCATCCTGTTGTCATAGTTGTTGTTGCAGTGTGGAGAAATGAGTAAATATTTTTACGTACAACACCGCTGTTGTTGCAAAGCAACACAACGTTTTTTTTTTTGTAGGGAGAGATGCTTCTGTTTAATATTTTTATAACTACGACTTCAAAAATTCCAGAAGCACTCCCTGCCTCACAGAGCATGACAAGTTCATAAATTTTGTTTCATGTTCACTCCACTTCATAAAGGAACGCACGTAAAGACAACCCACAATACTACAGACAGAGCAAAAACAAACGCTATTGTACTTAGTGGTAGCATGCCAGAAACAATGTTCCTTTGATCTGTACCGACACAGCCATGGAACACTTTCAAGATGTTGACCATATGTTGCGAATATCAGTAATCCAGTACTAGCTGAGGACAATGTTGCAAAACATGTTTCAAACTAAGTCTAAACATGGCTTTAACAAGTCGTGGTGGTCAAAACTTTCGTAGGCAGGTTTCCTGTGTATTCAGGAAGGAAATCACTACAACCTATAAAACATTTCACTAGCATGCGATTAGAAAAATGTAAACACTACTTTTTTCTTTTTTTTTTCAACAACTGACTGTAAAATGTCTATTTCCATTATTTTTTGTAGCTTCCCGTAACCCGTAATTAAGGTGATAAATCTTTAACACAATCTGTAATAGTTGGCTGCTATGAATTAATATGAATGGCCTGGTACAGGAACCACATATCCACAGCTGCTTTTCTGCTTTATCTGTGATATGAAGACATTATCTGCCATTTTTCCTTTGTACTATAAAAGCTCCAGACTACTTCTTAGCTACCTGAGCGTGTGACCAATCTGACTTGTCTAATCACAGTAAGCCTTACAGACTTCCAATAACAGAAAATTTTTGGCACACTTAATTACAGTGTGTAACAACAATTACAAGTGTACTAATACTAATTAGAGGTACTACACAGAGCACAATGACAGCATACTGAGATCTTGGAAAATTTTCATCTGCTAAGTAATGGTGGATATTAAAGAGGGTAACTATTGTGACAGGACTGCAATGACTACAGACTCTCTACTTAAGAAAAATCTGAGAAGGTACCAGGAATCAAACGCAGGTCCTTCCACACCAAAGGCAGTGACATGAACCATTCGGACATGGGGGCAGCCAACAAGAAGAATTCAATTTAAAAATTACCAACTAATGTGATCACGCAAGTCTAACTGAACACTGTTCTGTATCAAAGAGAAAATAAAGTGAAATTCACATCTAGACTGTATTCTTCGCAATATGAAGTGTGGTTTGTCTTATTCATTGATTTGGATGGTCTTATTATAATTTCCAGTAAGTCTTATAGCCTTGGAAAAAAAAAAGAAAAAAAAGAGATAACTGTTAAGGTGTATTAAAGGATCTTAGGTGGCTATGTTAATTGTATGGCAAATGAGGGTGATTGCATTGGCAGAGAGCAGCGCACAATGAGAATGAGTGCATGTGAGCGGGTTGTAGGTGATAGGACAGAGTGGGTGGAAACTGGGGGGTGGAGGGTGTGGGGACAGTAGGTTACTGTAGGTTCAGGCTGGGATAATTTGGGAAGAGGAGAATGTGTTGTAAGGATAACTCCCATCTGCACAGTTCAGAAAAGCTGATGGTGGAGGGGAGTATACAGAAAGTCCAGGTTGCGAAGCAGCTATTGAAATCAAGCTTGTTATGTATGGCAAACGGAGGTCTGCTCCAGGGTTCAAGGCTGGAAACTATTTACATCCCTCAGTACACAGCATGTTTGGACCCTTTACTGTCAATAAACAATCTGTTTACACATTGTTCAACTTAAGGGAATGCAGCCATGTGACATCATCAACAATCACCAATACTTTGACAGGGGCACACCCTGCCATTTACAAGGCTAAACTACAGAAAGTAAGTGCTGTGCAAGGCAATTTAAAACTTCTGTTTTCACACACACACACACACACACACACACACACACACACACACACTAGTTCCATCGCAAACA
Source organism: Schistocerca americana (assembly GCF_021461395.2). NCBI lineage: Eukaryota > Metazoa > Arthropoda > Insecta > Orthoptera > Acrididae > Schistocerca > Schistocerca americana. The sequence continues at coordinate 628,120,930 of NC_060123.1, read as the reverse complement.
AAGATGACCGATGTCAAAAGTTATTGATAGTGAAATTAATAACCAATGGGTGAGATTGATTAATTGTTAATTGAGAGGGTTTATGGGACCAAACGGTGATGTCATCAGTCCCACGACTCCGAATTTACTCACGGAAGAATGGGGGTCTGCTAAAAGTGGACGGATCCAGTCAGGAGCTTCAAATTATGAAATAATGAAGTTAAAACACACACAGTAAAAGGCATGAAAGGCGAGACCAAATCTAAAAACTGGAAACGAAAGAGCACTCTTTCTGTGGAGTGGTAGTCATGGAGTCTCAGACCAAGAAGACATGAAGAGGGGTCCCAACCACAACCACACTGCCCCTGCTCCAGGAGTAAAGCAAAACTTTACATCAGGAAACAAAAACCACGTTCACCGACGAAACTGAGGACCAGTTCAAACCTCCATGAACCGTCTTTTAATATTAAGGAATCTGGAAGACTATATTTAGCATGAAGGGCCAAAAGAAGGCAACATTCCACCAATGTGTGGGATACCATCACTCTGGCTCCACAACCACATTGTGGGGGTGGTTTGTTGCACAGGAAGCAACAATGGGCGAGCCTGGTATGACCAATGCATAGATGGCATAAAACAGTGGACTCCTTTTGAGAGGAGGAGAAGGAAGATAGCCAAAGTGCAGTAGACTCCTTGATTGTGTGGAGTTTGCTACTGTGATCAGCAGCACACCAGATGTCATTCCACTTTTAGGCAAAGAAATATTTGACATAGATCTGACTGTGTGTTTGGATCTGACAGGGTGCCCAATGGCAAGGTCATCAATGCCCTTACACTTATGAAAACAAATGAATGTGAAGATGAACTAAAACTGCTGTACACGCATGTACTCTAAATGACCACACAGTCACTCTGCATCACATTCACTAAAACTAATCAGGAGGGAAGAGAGCTAATGAGGGAATTAAAACACAGAGGAAAAAAAAAACACAGAAGAAGTAAAAGAAAAGAACAGGGAAATGTGACTGGCTGACTACTTAAAAAAAACTAAGGTGAGCCAGCCGCCCTTTGCACATTACGAACATCTCCCTAAAATCTTGTTAAAAATGTTGGACAATACACAAAACTTTAAAACCCTAACCACATTCATTTAATCATTACATAAAATAGACAGCAAATCCGCTGCAGTCCGCTGGTCAGCAAATAAAATGCAGTCCAATAAAATGTGGCACATCGTGATCTGTACGCCACAAGCACCAAACATTGGAGGGTCCTCTCGGCAGAGTAATAATCCATGTGCTGTAGGGCTGTTGCCTATGCAAAGACGAGTCAGAAGGACCACATCTCACCAACATAGCTGGAAGGAAGTACTCCACAGCTGAGTTGTGGGCTTGATGACATGGAGCTTGTTATCGGTCACTGCCAGCCACTCGTCTTCCCACTGACACATGACTTTGTATCTAAAGAGCGAGGTGATAGCATGCAGGGGAATAGCACAGCAGAATACCAGAGGATCACGACATGCCTCCTTGGCTGCTCGATCCGCCCTTTCATTCCTCGCAATTCCAGTGTGCCCAGGTACCCAGCAGAAAGACAACTCCTTCCCCAGTCATCGTAGTTGTAGGAGGGCATCCTGGATATTCTGGGTTACTGTTACTGTATCTGCTGGGTACAAATGTTGAAAAGAGTAAAGGATGCTTGGAGAAACTGAGCAGACAAGAACTCTAATGCCGGGAGAACGACTCATTTTCTCCAGGGCTCGCAGGATTGCATCTCATTCTGCATTGAAGATGGTAATTTCTGGAAGCCTTCATGACACAATCCGCGAAAATGACAGAGCAACCAACAGAGCCCCCTGCTTAGATCCATCTGTAAAAACAGCATTAAAAATGGAATCAGGAGTGCTATCTCTCCTGTACCACACCAAATCTAAAAACACTCTGGGCCTCTCCAGTAATCAGGGCGGCAGATGGATAAAATCCTGAATTTGGGGTCATACTGGCTCCACACAGAGACACCCCAGCACATGCTGCATGCGGATCTCAAATGGCGTCATGGCTCGTGGACAGCTGGAAAACAGGCATTTCAGAGGTGAATTAGCAACAGTATGGTGTGCAGATGAAGTTGGAGTTGCAAGGAACTTACATACTTGACGCACGACGAGGAGCTGGCACCAGGTGGTAAGTGGCGGTTCCCCCGTCTCTGCACAGATACTAGGTATGGGACTGGTCCGATACGCACCCATGGCCAGCCGAATCCCCTAATGATGGACGGCGTCAATGATCCGCAAGTAAGAGGGCCTCGCTGTCCCCACACCATGCAACCATAGTCCAGCCGCAAACACACAAAGTCTGATAAAACTGAAGGAGATGCACCCTATCTGCTCCCCAAGACCTGTGGCTAAGGCACTTGATGATGATCAGTGCCTTCAGGGTTCTGGCTTTCAGGTCTCTCAGGTATGGTAACCACGACAATTGGGAGTCAAAAATGAGGCCCAGAAACCACACTGTGTCTCTAAAATGTAGGATGGTGTCCCCCATATTTAAGGCAGGAAAATTAAAAAAGCAATGAGAATGATTAAAATGAACACACACACACACACACACACACACACACACACACAATTATCTGCAGAAAACTGGAATCCCATCTTTTCAGCCCACTCCTCTAACCTCCGCACTGTAAGTTGCAACTGAAGGCTCGGCGTTGCAGCACTGGAGGAGGAACAGAATATAGCAAAATCATCTACAAATAAGGAGCACTGTATAGGACTCCTTACCATAGATGTGATACTGTTGATGGCTATGGCAAAGAGGGTAACACTCAAAACACTGCCCTGAGGAACAGTCTTCTGCTGAAATTGATCGGACAGCATGTCACCAACTGAGACAGGAAAGACCGTATGAAGACCGGGGTCTTACGCAAACCAAGATCATCCTTTACGGAAACTAAAATGATCCTGAGCTTAGATGGTTGAATGCCTCTGATATTCTAGTAAGTGTTGATGTGGTATCTCTATTCACTAACGTTCCTCTGTCTGATTCGTTACAGTAGACTGAGGTAAGATTTATTGCTGAATTAATGAATCTTTTTAAACGTGTTGACTCCCACTTGCTTTTTATACAATGACCAATACTGCAAGTAGACAGACAGAGTTGTGATGGGAAGTCTGTTCTCATGTATTGTTGTCTATTTGTTTATGGAAGACTTTGAGGACCATGCCCTGGAGTCAGTGGCTTTGAAACCTGTGAGTTTTTTTCAGATACCCAGATGACACTTTCGTTGTTTGGCATCACGAGAGCGAGAATCTGAATGACTTTTTAGAAGACCTGAATTCACTTTAGTCAAATACTTTTGTTTCACTATGGGGGTGGAAAATTATGGGGGTCTTCCCTTCCTCGTTGTGTTGGTCAGGAGAACTGTAGATGGTTCATTGGGAGAAGCCATTTATAGGAAGCCTACCAACACAGACTTGTATCTACAGATAGAGTTGCGTCATATAAATTTTGTGTGTGTGATGTCACATTACTATATGAAAATGAACTCAAACAATGGTGAAATTCAATGTAAAAAGTGTTCTAATATCACTTTTTCCCATAATTGCTAATGTAAGGTTTAAAATAGGAAAACTAACTGTGAACATATTTTTTAAGCCACATGGTCACTATTAGTAAAAAATGTGACCTGCAGTAGGGAACTCATTATTCGTGACTAAGTCATATACCTGAATATTAACAAACCATAATAGTAAAAATGGATAGGAGGCTTACACGTGGCTTACAATGCCATGACCTTAACCTTCAGTGAAGAAAAAAGAATAATAAATTTTGAGTCAGTCAACAATAGTGGCAATGATAGGAACTGCAACAGTTATCAACAGCACATGGATTGATTATGTGCATCGATCCAGTGACAAGAAGAAGCAGTTTCCCAAGGATTTAACCATCACAACACATTTCATCAAATACATCTACATCTACATCCATACTCCACAAGCCACCTGACGGTGTGTGGCGGAGGGCGCCTTGAGTACCTCTATCGGTTCTCCCTTCTATTCCAGTCTCGTATTGTTCGTGGAAAGAAGGATTGACGGTATGCCTCTGTGTGGGCTCTAATCTCTCTGATTTTATCCTCATGGTCTCTTCGCGAGATATACATAGGACGGAGCAATATACTGCTTGACTCTTCGGTGAGGGTATGTTCTCGAAACTTCAACAAAAGTCCGTACCGAGCTACTGAGCATCTCTCCTGCAGTCTTCCACTGGAGTTTATCTATCATATCCGTTACGCTTTCACGATTACTAAATGATCCTGTAACGAAGCGTGCTGCTCTCTGTTGGATCTTCTATATCTCTTCTATCAACCCTATCTGGTACGGATCCCACACTGCTGAGCAGTATTCAAGTAGCGGGCGAACAAGCGTACTGTAATCTACTTCCTTTGTTTTCGGATTGTATTTCCTTAGGATTCTTCCAATGAATCTCAGTCTGGCATCTGCTTTACCGACGATCAACTTCATATGATCATTCCATTTTAAATCACTCCTAATGCATACTCCCAGATAATTTATGGCATTAACTGCTTCCAGTTGCTGACCTGCTATATTGTAGCTACATGATAAGGGATCTTTCTTTCTATGTATTCGCAGCACATTACACTTGTCTACATTGAGATTCAATTGCCATTCCCTGCACCATGTGTCAATTTGCTGCAGATCCTCCTGCATTTCAGTACAATTTTCCATTGTTACAACCTCTTGATATACCACAGCATCATCCGCAAAAAGCCTCAGTGAACTTCCTATGTCATCCACACGGAAGACTTCTCTCCATTGAGAATGACATACTGCGTTCTGTTATCTAGGAACTCTTCAGTCCAAACACACAATTGGTCTGATAGTCCATATGCTCTTACTTTGTTCATTAAAAGACTGTGGGGAACTGCATCGAATGCCTTGCGGAAGTCAAGAAACACGGCATCTACCTGTGAACCCATGTCTATGGCCCTCTGAGTCTTGTGGACAAATAGCGCGAGCTGGGTTTCACACGAACGTCTTTTTCGAAACCCATGCTGATTCCTACAGAGTAGATTTCTAGTCTCCAGAAAAGTCATTATACTCGAACATAATATGTGTTCCAAAATTCTACAACTGATCGACATTAGAGACATAGGTCTATAGTTCTGCACATCTGTTCGACATCCCTTCTTGAAAACGGGGATGACCCGTGCCCTTTTCCAATCCTTTGGAACGCTACGCTCTTCTAGAGACCTACGGTACACGGCTGCAAGAAGGGGGCCAAGTTCCTTTGCGTACTCTGTGTAAAATCGAACTGGTATCCTATCAGGTCCAGCGGCCTTTCCTCTTTTGAGCGATTTTAATTGTTTCTCTATCCCTCTGTCATCTATTTTGATATCTACCATTTTGTAATCTGTGCGACAATGTAGAGAAGGAACTACAGTGCAGTCTTCCTCTGTGGAATAGCTTTGGAAAAAGACATTTAGTATTTCGGCCTTTAGTCTGTCATCCTCTGTTTCAGAGTGTCTGGACATTTTGTTTTGATCCTCCTACTGCTTTCACATAAGACCAAAATTTCTTAGGATTTTCTGCCAAGTCAGTACATAGAACTTTACTTTCGAATTCATTGAACGCATCTCGCATAGCCCTCCTCACACTACATTTCGCTTCACGTAATTTTTGTTTGTCTGCAAGGCTTTGGCTATGTTTATGTTTGCTGTGAAGTTCCCTTTGCTTCCGCAGCAGTTTTCTAACTCTGTTGTTGTACCACGGTGGCTCTTTTCCATCTCTTACGATCTTGCTTGGCACATACTCATCTAACGCATATTGTACGATGGTTTTGAACTTTGTCTACTGATCCTCAACACTATCTGTACTTGAGACAAAACTTTTGTGTTGAGCCGTCAGGTACTCTGAAATCTGCTTTTTGTCACTTTTGCTAAACAGAAAAATCTTCCTACCATTTTTGATATTTCTATTTACGGCTGAAATCATCGATCCAGTAACCGCTTTATGATCGCTGATTCCCTGTTCTGCGTCAACTGTTTCAAATAGTTTGGGTCTGTTTGTCACCAGAAGGTCTAATATGTTATCGCCACGAGTCGGTTCTCTGTTTAACTGCTCAAGGTAGTTTTCAGATAAAGCACTTAAAAAAGTTTCACTGGATTCTTTGTCCCTGCCACCCGTTATGAACGTTTGAGCCTGCCAGTCTATATCCAGCAAATTAAAATCTCCACCCAGAACTATAACATTGTGTGGGAATCTACTCAAAATATTTTCCAAATTATCTTTCAGGTGCTCAGCCACAACAATTGCTGAGCCAGGGGGCCTATAGATACACCCAATTACCATGTCTGAGCCTGCTTTAACTGTGACCTTCACCCAAATTATTTCATATTTCGGATCTCCGTCAATTTCCTTCGATACTATTGCACTTCTTATCGCTATAAACACGCCTCCCCCTTCACTGTCCAGATGTCTCTGTGGTATACATTCCAATCTGACTTTAGGATTTCATTACTGTTTACGTCTGGTTTCAGCCAACTTTCTGTCCCTAGTACTATGTGGGCATTGTGACCATTTATTAATGAGAGCAGTTCTGGGACCTTTCTATAGACGCTCCTGCAGTTTACTATTAGCACATTAATATTGTTATTCCCTGTTGCATTTTGCCTACTCCTACCTTACCGCATCTCAAGAGGCGTCTTGTTGGGCCTAGGGAGGGAATTCTCTAACCTAAAAAACCCACATGTGCACTCCACACATACTCCCCTACCCTTGTAGCCGCTTCCTGCATGTAGTGCATGCCTGACCGATTCAGGGGGACCCTACATTTCTCCACCCAACAGCGGAGGTCGAGAAATTTGCACCCCAGATCTCCGCAGAATCGTCTGAGCCTCTGGTTTAAGCCTTCTACTCGGCTCCCAACCAGAGGACCACAATCGGTTCTGGGAACAATACTACAGATAGTTAGTTCAGATTCCACCCCGCAAGGGAGGCTTTCCGCCTTCACCAACTCCGCCAACCGCCTGTACGAACTGAGGATGACCTCAGAACCCAGACGGCAGGAGTCATTGGTGCCGACACGAGCAAAAATTTGCAGTCGGGTGCACCCAGTGCTCTCAATCACCGCCGGCAGGGCCTCCTCCACATCTCGGATGAGATCCCCCGGCAAGCAGACAGAGCGAACACTGGCCTTCTTCCCCGACCTTTCTGCTACTTCCCTAAGGGGCTCCATCACCCGCCTAACATTGGAGCTCCCAATAACTAATAAACCCCTCCCCCCGTGTGCCTGCTCGGACCTTGCTGAAGGAGCGGCCACATGTCCACTCACAGGCAGAGCGGGCGATGCCACACGGCCAGCTTCCACACTGATCCTCCACCTCGTGAGCTGCGAACACCGCTGAACCCGCCACTCCCCTTGGGGAGAGGGTGGCCCAACCGCGCCTGGTACCCGCGAAGATGTCTCGACAGCAGGGACAGTGGGTGAAGCATGTAACACCTGGGGTGTACCATGTGACGCACCAGACTCCTCACTGCTGCTACACTCCAAGGCAGCAGCCTGAAGACGGCTGACCGCGGCCATCAACACGTTCAGCTGTTCGCGAACAGTGGCCAGCTCCTCCTGCGTCCGTACACAGCAGTCACACATCCTATCCATCCTAAGAAATCAATTTACTGTAGAGAGTTAATCAACTTTTAACTAGACTGCTAATTCACTAAAGGCGGCCGATAGTTGACTAAACTGTGGTTACTAGACACGTCTTGTAGAAAACAATGAAAATAGCACTACCTGTCTCGGGACTGTATTGAAAACAAAAACTAGCACTACTGGCACTATGGTTGACTAAAGGGACTCTTTCTGACTGTATTCAAAACAAACACAAAATCTATTGAACACTATTGCTAGCACTCAACAATTAAAGCTTACTAAAAGCAAAAACACACGGAAGAAGAAGTGACAAGTAAGAAAAATACAGTTAATACTTAAATTAACGTAGCTCGCTGCACAGCAGAAGTGACGCAGACAGCAGTTACGACGACACTGACACTACTGTCAAACAGCTAGCTGAATTTTCAAAGCCAAAAATAAGTAATTGTTAATAACCATCAACAACATTTTCAAGTATGGTTTGCACTGTGTGGCTGCAGTAGGAATTCCAGGATGGTTACAGTGAAAAGTGTAGAAAAATATATAGGTCAGTGATTTGTGTGTACTGAAATTTTACCTAAACAGTGGTACAGGGTTAAAATATTGTGACTATTGTAGCTCAATTAACATGAAATAGTCAGGACAGGACAGGGAGAAGCAGTCAATAACTTAGAAATTCCAATACATAAACTCAACTCAGAAATGAAACCAGAAAAGCCAGACAGAGTTTTCAATTGATAATAAACTGGATACGAGTTTGATAGACATTTTCAAAGCAATAAATTGTAGTATGTCAGCACAAACAAGGTCAAAAGGAAGAGAAAGGCACATGTGAAGCAAATAAAGGAAGAGGCAACTGATGAGGTGTTGGTGAGTCGGGAGAAAAGTGTTAATGAAATAAAACAAAGCCAGGAAAAATTAAAACAAAGTCACAAGAAAAACATTAATGAGCTAAAAGAATGCCAGAAGGAAGTAGTTGGAAAGTACGAAGTAAGTATTCAGGAAATAAAGCAAAGCAAAGAAAAATCCTGATGAGGTAGGCGGCAGAGACAGGAGGTGGTGGACCAAAATTTAAGCAAAGAACAAGACAGAAGACACCAAGAACTGGAAGATAACACAAAATCTAAGGTCATGAAACAGAAGAAGAGAGTAATCATTATGGAACAGAAAAGTACCAAGCAAGCAGCAAAAAGCTTGAAATTCAAATCCAAAGACACAATCTGTAATCAGGAACAAGATAACTGAACACACAGTAGTAAACAAAGTAATGCAGCTGGACCCACAAGTGCGGTTCCTCAGCAAAATTACATTGATATTTACAAAAGGGAGAAGAAGAAGAAGAAGAAGAAGAAGAAAAGAAAATTACACCCAGTAGTATTTCTAGGTGTTTCGAACAGCTGGCCAGAGTCACAAAAAAATCACATATGTGCCACATTCTTGGAAGATGAAGCTGCAGGCTTGGGAGAGGGGCTAAAAAATAATAGACAATGTACACAAATTTCAAAACAGTCTTTCTATATAAGTACTGGTCCAAGAGTAACAAGATGCTATAGTAAGTTCAGTCAGTAAATGGCCATATAACCAAGCACAAGATGGCATGTGTAAGAAATTCCTAGGGGGAGAGCTTGAATGAAATCAATACCTTAACACCTCCTTTGAAGAATGTATTTTAGGATTATGGGCAATAAACTACTTGCCACCATATGAACAGTGTGTACAAAACATCCTCCCTAATTTAGAGTTCAAATAAACAACAGACGGATAAAATAAAGAAACTGTATTAACATGAATGATGTCTATGGAGTGGGAAGTTTTGTTTATATGCATTGCTGTAATAACCGGTTAATACAGTGATGTCAAAACAATAACAAGGATTTAATAGGATACTGACTATACTGAACTAACATTCACGTAGTGCAAATCATGATCTGCAATGAATTCAAGTGATTCCATGGACAGGTGAAGAATGTGCTTATGCTATGGAATTGTTTCTGGTAAATGGTTATTCTGTTGTCACTGCGTAGCGCACTTTCTGGAGACTTCCATATTTCCCCTTAGGGGATAGTTCCAGATAGGAAGACCGTTGGCTTCTAGGTGTCAAACCTTAAAGCAAGTGGTGAGATGGTAAAAAGCCACACATTGTTCGAACTCCAGAAAACATTAATGCACAAAGGCATTCTCCAAAGAGATCTGCTCAAAAACATGCTAGAGCTCTTCAGTTATCTGACTGGTGTGTACACTGAATTTTGTAACAAGACTTATAATATCATTTGTACAATTGTTTGAATATGATTATGATATTACATGAGGCCATGTGCAAACATCCTTGAAAAGTGCCTGGAGATGCTGTGGTCCTTTACAGTGACGAAGCACACTTTCACTTATCGGGACCTGTTAATCATGACAATTTCCAATACTGCAGTGGACAGGATCCTCCCATGATTTTCAGGGAAAACCACAACATAAGGATTGCACCTGGTGCATGATTGGAAGAGTTGGGAAAACTAGTCCTTAGTTTTTTGAAGAGGATGGTGCTACTGTAACAGTAAACCATACACTCACATGATCAACACATTTTTTGCACCAAGACTAAATGTCATGTCATCATTCCATGTAGGCTTTCACGGCAGGCGTCTTCATCAATAAACACTTAACATGACTTAATGTCATGGTTCCAGCAGGATGGAGCCACCACTCACACAGCTCAGAGTTTCTCCAAGTACTGAGACATGTTTTCTGGATGCCTAATTTCTTCACATGGTGACGTCCACTGAATAACACAACTACTGGAGCTTACAACCTGCAATTTTCTTCCATGGGAGCAACTTCTGGTTGAGACCTAAGAAATATAATGCAAGAAGGAATTGGTCTTGTTCCTCAAGAAATGGCCTTCTCAAGAAATGGCCATTAGAGTAATGCAGAATTTCTGAAGTCGCGTTCAACAATGACTGATAGTCGAGGACACCATATGGTTGACACAATGCTTAAAAAATGAAAAATTTCTACACTATAGCTATCATTCATTTTGATATCGTTTCTTTATTTTGGTTCATCTCTTTTATATTTAAACTTTAAATTAGGGATGATGTTTTGCTGTACTCTGTATAAAAGAGAGACTGATCGGAGCCATCATCAAAGCAGCTTAGCAAGCAAGGAAGTTTCTTGACCAATTACAGGAATATGGTATGGGTGCCTCTAATATTTCTTTTCACTCTGAAACAAGAGAGCACAACAGTAAAGACAGATCGTACAGAGAGGAATATTATGGACTGGATGATAATAGACAAATGTCTGTAAATTACTGGCAAAACAGACACTGGAGATGTGGTAGGTACATACCTGACATATCAGGATATGAATAAGATGAATATGTCAATATAACTGTGGAAGTCTTGATGACAGAAATATAAGAAAGCAGAGACTAGACCATAATCAGAGCCATGAATGGGAAAAGTGGATATTGTTTCAAATGTGCCTTGTCCTGCAACCTCATTGGAGGGACAGACATGCCAAATATGTCTGATTCAACAAAAAGGCCTTAAGTGATGAACAAGAGCAAGAGCTGCTGGCTAAAGAAACAAAGGTAGAAAGGGATCTCCCATAGACCTCAAAATTTACAATCAGGATGTACAAGGGCTTCTGGACTCAGGGAGATAGATGTGTGTAAAGTCCAGTGCTATATAGTCTGGCAGTGTGCAGTTTTAAAGTGAGTGGCCCAGTCACTGGAAATAATAAACTTATTAGATGTTGAGATAAGAGAGAAGAAATATGATGTGTTTTCTGACTTAGTGTATCTCTAGTAGTTGGTACAAATTGATTAAAAAGCTAGGAAAAGTCTTGTCTACTTTTAATATGTCTATTGCAGAGCTGAAATTTTGCACCATGAAGGTAAGTACTAGCCAGCCGCTCTCCCTCCTCATAATTTTATAACATGATTTGTAATTTGGAAATGACATGAGAGAATTTCTGTGGTGAAATGCATGTCATTATTTCATTTATTTGACCACAAATCACATATTACTGGTAGTTTTCTGTAATCAGTGCAGTACACTAATTATATTTCTACACATCCATGCAACAGTTATGGAGCACTAAGGTACAATCTTAAGCAAACTGATGTCAACGAACTGCGTGTGTTACTCTTCACCCGAAAGAGGTTAAAAAAAATTATGTACTTGTATACATATCAAAAATACCTTTTTATTGGTTCTCATTGATTTAACAAAGCCTGTTTAATTCCAATAATTAATCATTAGTTCTTGTGTGCTTTAGTTAGCAATTATACTGTGTTTGTTGCTGCTGAATAAATGGTCAGTGCTCCCCCTTCAACCTACTTCAGCTGTCACTGCATCACGTGCATGTGCTACATGAAACTTCCCCTACCTGCGACTGGTCAGGCACACTTATTCCTATCCTGTTCTCTTGCTGCCTAATCTTTCCACCTGTCAGATACCCTTCCGCACATCACTTTCCCCTCATTGTTCTTGATTCTCTCACCAATTTTGGCCTACATAATCCATCACCCAGGGTGGGCCAAAGTGTGAGGACACATTTTAGTCCATTGATTGCAGCACCAAAATCTTGGCAAGTGGAGCAGAGGAAGGTGGAAGCTTCCTACTTGTTCTAGTAACACTCCCGAAATTAACATTTTTTTTCCTTCTTTATGTAACATCATTTTGTAGAGAACACAGATACTTACATTTATGCAAAATAGCTAAATTCTTATACAAGCAGTAATTCTTAAAACTTCATGACTCACAGTGTAATTTCCCAATTACTGATTACAATTGTCTAACTAGTTTACCTGGAAATAAGACTTATAAATAAATATTCATATTTATGATTAGTAAGGGACACACCGAGTTGAAAGTTCTAGGGAGAGAAACTGTTTGTTTATAAGCTCGTATAGGCCATTTAAAAGCCATCATTCTTCCAAAAATCTTTACATCACAGGTCATTTGTAATTAAACTTCTCGGGTTGCAGAATGTTCAAACCTTAAGTAAAGGCTACTTCCACATTTCAGTACAATGGCCCTGTAGACCATGTTTTTCTGAATCCAAAAACATCTACTTCTATTAGAAGAAGTTGTTGATATGCTAGTATTAGATTTAGAAAATTACATTTTCAGCAACTTTTGGTGGGCTCTGTGAATCCACTGGGAACTATAAATCATTTACATCAAATAGTGGTTACACTTTTATCTTTTGCAGGTCACAGTTAAAGATGCTTGCTCTTTTGCTTGTTATAACATTTTTGTCCTCTGCTTTTGTCTCCTGTGTGTTAATCACTAAAATGTAAATACCTTTTATCAGTTTTATTCTCACACACATTTATAAGCAAGTCTGCAGGACAATGCTTCAGTCAGTCCGGGTTGGCTGTTGAAATGCAGATTTCCTTGTGAATCATGCACAAGTTTGAATTGAAAAGTAATTGGTATTGAAATCAGTTAGCACCCAATATCCACATTATTAACACCAATATGACACTATAATGTACAGTCAATTTATCAACATTATCGTGTTGCTATCAGTTCCATGGACCTTGCCGATGGTGAGGAGGCTTGCGTGCCTCAACAATACAGATAGCCATACCGTAGATGCAACCACAACGGAGGGGTATCTGTTGAGAGGCCAGACAAGCGTGTGGTTCCTGAAGAGGGGCAGCAGCCTTTTCAGTAGTTGCAGGGGCAACAGTCTGGAAGATTGACTGATCTGGCCTTGTAAAACAAATCAAAACGGCCTTGCTGTCCTGGTACTGCGAACGGCTGAAAGCAAGGGGAAACTACAGCCGTAATTTTTCCCGAGGGCATGCAGCTTTACTGTATGATTAAATGATGATGGCGTCCTCTTGGGTAAAATATTCCGGAGGTAAAATAGTCCCCCATTCGGATTTCTGGGCGGGGACTACTCAGGAGGATGTCGTTATCAGGAGAAAGAAAACTGGCATTCTACGAATTGGAGCGTGGAATGTCAGATCCATTAATCGGGCAGGTAGGTTAGAAAATTCAAAAAGGGAAACGGATAGGTTAAAGTTAGATATAGTGGGAATTACTGAAGTTCGGTGGCAGGAGGAACAAGATTTCTGGTCAGGTGAATACAGGGTTATAAATACAAAATCTAATAGGGGCAATGCAGGAGTAGGTTTGATAATGAATAAAAAAATAGGAGTGTGGGTAAGCTACTACAAACAGCATAGTGAACGCATTATTGTGGCTAAGATAGACACAAAGCCCACACCTACTACAGTAGTACACGTTTATATGCCAACTAGCTCTGCAGATAACGAAGAAATTGATGAAATGTATAATGAGATTATACATATTATACAGATAGCCATACCGTAGATGCAACCACAACAGAGGGATATCTGTTGAGAGGCCAGACAAGCGTCTGGTTATAATTATTCAGATAGTGAAGAGAGACAAAAATTTAATAGTCATGGGTGACTGGAATTCGATAGCAGGAAAAGGAAGAGAAGGAAATGTAGTAGGTGAATACGGATTGGGGCTAAGAAATGAAAGAGGAAGCCGCCTGGTAGAATTTTGCACAGAGCATAACTTAATCATAGCTAACACTTGGTACAAGAATCATAAAAGAAGGTTGTATACATGGAAGAATCCTGGAAATACTAGAAGGTATCAGATAGATTATATAACGGTAAGACAGAGATTTCGGAACCGGGTTTTAAATTGTAAGACATTTCCAGGGGCAGATGTGGACTCTGACCACAAACTACTGGTTATGAACTTTAGATTAAAACTGAAGAAACTGCAAAAAGTTGGGAATTTAAGGAGATGGGACCTGGATAAACTGACTAAACCAGAGGTTGTACGGAGTTTCAGGGAGAGCATAAGGGAACAAATGACAGGAATGGGGGAAAGAAATATAGTAGAAGAAGAATGGGTAACTTTGAGGGATGAAGTAGTGAAGGCAGCAGAGGATCAAGTAGGTAAAAAGGCGAGGGCTAGTAGAAATTCTTGGGTAACAGAAGATATATTGAATTCAATTGATGAAAGGAGAAAATATAAAAATGCAGTAAATGAAGCAGGCAAAAAGGAATACAAACGTCTCAAAAATGAGATCGACAGGAAGTGCAAAATAGGTAAGCAGGCATGGCTAGACGACAAATGTAAGGATGTAGAGGCTTATCTCACTAGGGGTAAGATAGATACTGCCTACAGGAAAATTAAAGAGACCTTTGGAAGATGTTGACTGGAATACTCTCTTTCAAATTCTAAAGGTGGCAGGGGTAAAATACAGGGAGCGAAAGGCTATTTACAATTTGTACAGAAACCAGATGGCAGTTATAAGAGTTGAGGGACATGAAAGGGAAGCAGTGGTTGGGAAGGGAGTGAGACAGGGTTGTAGCCTCTCCCCGATGCTATTCAATCTGTATATTGAGCAAGCAGTAAAGGAAACAAAAGAAAAGTTCGGAGTAAGTATTAAAATCCATGGAGAAAAATAAAAACTTTGAGGTTCACCGATGACATAGTAATTCTGTCAGAGACAGCAAAGGATTTGGAAGAGCAATTGAACGGAATGGACAGTGTCTTGAAAGGAGGATATCAGATGAACATCAACAAAATCAAAGCGAGGATAATGGAATGCAGTCGAATTAAGTCGGGTGGCGCTGAGGGAATAATCAGATTAGGAAATGAGACACTTAAAGTAGTAAAGGAGTTCTGCTATTTGGGGAGCAAAATAACTGATGATGGTCGAAGTAGAGAGGATATAAAATGTAGACTGGCAATGGCAAGGAATGCGTTTCTGAAGAAGAGAAATTTGTTAACATCGAGTGTAGATATAAGTGTCAGGAAGTCGTTTTTGAAAGTATTTGTATGGAGTGTAGCCATGTATGAAAGTGAAACATGGACGATAAATAGTTTAGACAAGTAGAGAATAGAAGCTTTCGAAATGTGGTGCTACAGAAGAATGCTGAAAATTAGATGGGTAGATCACATAACTAATGAGAAGGTATTGAATAGAATTGGGGAGAAGAGGAGTTTGCGGCACAACTTGACTAAAAGGACATGTTCTGAGGCATCAAGGGATCACCAATTTAGTACCGGAGGGCAGCGTGGAGGGTAAAAATCGTAGAGGGAGACCAAGAAATGAATACACTAAGCAGATTCAGAAGGATGTAGGCTGCAGTAGGTACTGGGAGATGAACAAGCTTGCACAGGATAGAGTAGCATGGAAAGCTGCATCAAACCAGTCTTAGGACTGAATACCACAACAACAACAACAACAACAACAACAACAACAAGATCAGTTCAGTCTGCATTTAACTATCAACTTGCAATCATAATATAGTACGAGGGTTATTCCAAAAGTAAGGTCCGGTTATAAAAAAAAAATCAAAACTAAAATGTTTTTTCAAAACAATTGTTTTATTTACATTCCTTACATCTTTATCTATTTTTCTACATAACTTCCATACTTATTTAAACATTTGTCACATCGTTCAACAAGCTTTTGAATGCCCATGTCATAGAAATCGGCCGCCTGTGACGATAACCAGTCCTTAACTGCTTCTTTCACTTCATCATCTGTGTCGAAGGGCTTGCCGCCGAGAAACTCCTTTAAGTAACGGAACAGGTGGAAATCACTTGGCGCCAGGTCCGGACTGTAAGGAGGATGGTCCATCTGTTCCCATCCAAATTTCTTGATCAGAGCTTGCGTTTCATTTGCAGTGTGGGGTCTGGCATTGTCATGCAACAACAAGATTCCAGACGACAAAAGACCACGTCGCTTATTCTGGATTGCACGTCGAAGTTTAGTCAGGGTAGCGCAGTAGGCGGCTTTATTAATCGTTGTTCCTCTCTCCATAAAGTCGACTAACAATACTCCACGTCTATCCCAGAACACAGTCGCCATAACCTTACGTGTTGAGATTGTCTGCTTTGCCTTGACCTTGACTGGCGATGACGTGTGACGCCATTGCATTGACTGACGTTTAGACTCTGGAGTGATGTGAGAAACCCATGTCTCATCCCCTGTGACAACATTGTCTAAAAGACTGTCACCTTCCTTATCATATCGCTCCAAAAAATCAAGAGCAAAAGCCATTCTTTTCATTCGTTGGGGCTCAGTAAGCAGCCTGGGAACCCAACGGGCACACAATTTGTGAAACTTCAAATGTTCAGACACAATTCTGTACAAAGTTGTTCTACTCACATTCGGAAAATGCATGTCTACGTCTGTAATAGTGAATCGGCGATCTTCACGAATTTTTTTGTCAACCGCATTGACCAAATCGTCTGAAATCACTGATGGTCGGCCACACCGTGGTTCATTGTGCACATTATCCCGTCCTTCATTAAAAGCTCGCACCCACTTGCGCACTTTACTGTCGCTCATTATGTTAGGACCGTACACTTCAGTAATCTGCCGACGGATTTCCGCCGCTGAATTGTTTCTTGCAGACAAAAAATGTATCACTGCCCTTACTTCACAATCGGCGGGCTGATCAATTGTCTTAAACATTGTAAAGTGACACTGTGAACTACACTCAGCAACAGTAACAAAGCGAATGGCGGCGTTTGACGCGCAAGGCTTGCCGGGAGTCGGCGCGCATGCGTGTTTTGTCATTGGCGCCAAATTTCAATAGTTACGGCGAATCGGACCTTACTTTTGGAATAACCCTCGTATATTATTTGCCTGAACAGTTTACTATTTGCAGTGACTATGTTACCAAAACCAACATCATATTATTTATCAGTCAGAACATGATAATGAAAGTGTACAGCAAATAATTTGCCACTGGGTCATTCCATGTCAAGTGGCCTAAGAGTCCCCACTTGACCCTCTCCAATACTGACGAAATTTTTACAGGATGTACATGCATAACTTACATGAAGCACTCCCATATTACAGCTCCATAAATAGCAAGGTTGGGGCACTAGCAACGTTTCTGTAAAGGCTAGTTTTTTGACATCGCAATATAAAGGAATAAATCATCAACTTTGTGTTATCATTCCTCAGGATCTAAAGTACTTGTCATGCTGAAACTTTGTGAGTCTTCAACTTTCAGGCTACAATAGCTTAGTTCTACAACTAAAGGTCAAATTATGGCAATTCATCATAATGTGCTGTAAAAGTGGTTCATAATTCTTCTTGTAACAAATTTTGACTGTGCTTTATCAGCTTGTATCTACTGAAAGAATAACTTTCTGAAGCGGATTCTTTACTCATTTACAGTGTGTCAGCATGGCGAAAAGCTCTACAAGTGGCACCCAGATTGCTCAAACAACTGAGTTATCTAAGGTTAAAGTCTGCTCAAAAATGTAATTAGTCAATTTTGGCTCATTTTCAAGAGGTCATATGCCGAAATGGATAACTCAAATCTGATTTTTATTGGCACCATTGAAAAGACCTCACTTTGATCAGAATAAGTTGTTTTTACTTTTGAGACAGACAAGTTTAGTGGCAGCAATGGAGTTAACAAACATGCTTAACAATGATTCTGAACCACACTGTTGAGTAGTGAAGATAGTTCACATTTAATGTGTGCTTTTTTAAATGATAGATTTAAACGTATAATGAAAAAAATGGAAATGAAGTCTCATGCTTCTTTACAGAGCGTAGGGGAACGATGCGGGAGACCCACACCGCCTTACTAGGCAAGGTCCTAATGGAGGTGGTTTGCCGTTGCCTTCCTCCGACCATAATGGGGATGAATGATGATGATGATGAAGACGACACCCCAGTCATCTCGAGGCAGGGAAAATCCCTGACCCCGCCGGGAATCGAACCTGGGACCCTGTGCTCGGGAAGCGAGAATGCTACCGCGAGACCATAAGGGCGGACTAAACGTATAATACAATGTACCTAAAGTGAATGAACGTGACTGTTGTCCACAGCAACACAGTTCGGCAACACACACTGCTTCCACGCACACGCAAACCTCATCCCCTCCACACCTCCCTATCGCTCTGCCTCTATGCGCGGTAGCACCACCTTACATGAAACGGGCTACAGTATGTGATATACTTACTGCTTAAATTGTTGAATACATGCTGATGATCACTAAATTACTAAGCCAATAAATGTAAAAATATCACAATGTAACGTCTACAGTTTCTGTTCCTTACTTAAATACTTGTAACAAAATCAGATTACAGAAAGAAGCCAGAGACAGAAGAGAAGCTGCACAACTACTGAGAAAAAAATCACAGTCAGTACTGTTGGACAAGGATTTAAATCTTTTGTACATTCCTGTTGATCACTCAAAAATGCCTCAGCTACATAGTACCCTACCCCTTCTAGTATTTGTAGTCCACCCAGAACTTTACAAATTATAATAATTATACATCTTTTAGTATGACTTTCAAATGTCTTTTCCTCTGTCATCTTATTATCTTTGAGCTCCCCATCTTCCTCATCCCATCATTTCTAAGGCACAAAATTTATAACCAACTGTTACAAGCTGCTGCTTTTATATATCCTGTTTACACTTAGCTAAGATTAATACATAATATATTCAATTTTTTCAATTAAGGCTATGGTTCCAGAAGAAACAGCACAGCTAAAAAATACTGAAAACAGAGCAAGATAGAGAGAAACAGGCAGACAAAGAGAGACAAGAAGTAGTAGTTAGTAAAGAATGACAGCACCATGTTTCACAGGGGACAAGCAAGTTCTTGCTATGCTGTCTAATGATCACACTGATATTCCACCAAATAAACTAATGTATGTTATCACATGTTCACTGACAAGTGCAAATTTTATCATGTCTTATCGTTTTCCAACTAAATGATATCCATATTGTACAAAGTGTAACAGTAACATGAGATGAAGTAGATACACATAGCTTTTGGAACTACAGGTTATTTCTTTAGTGAAAAGCAAAGGACCACATCCTGGCATGGCCCAGACGGACCAATTGGAACCAACCAACTGCCATGTCATCCTCGACCAATGGTGTAATCTGGATGCGGTATGGGGGGTGGGTGGTGGGGGGGCATGGGGTCAGCACTCTCTTCACCTGGACATCATCAGCCTTCTTGACCTTGGAGCTGCTACTTCACATTCAAGTAGCTCTTCATTTGGTCTCATTAGGCTGAGAGCATCGCACTATAGTCCTTCCACCAAGTAAAAATCCCTTGCAGTAACAACAAACGAACCCGACCGCTCCACATAGCAGTCAGACGTGTTAACCACTGAGCTATGGAGATGGATTTCAGTGAAAAGAATTATTACCAGTTTTTGTGTTTTACTATGAATCGAGTCGCACCCCTCAAAGTAAGTACCGTGAATTTGTCTTTAACAGTATAATGACTTGTAACAGGGAAATTATTACAAATGGAGCATTAACTGATGGGCAGAGGGAAAGAACTGGACTTGGTCTCATAAGCCTGGAATTCATCACAGTGGTTTCCGACACAAGACAAACACCAAGATGCCTCTTCTGAATTCTTTCCAGACCATCACCCATCGGAGAAAGGATATGGTAAAGAATGGCTTATCCACATTTAAGGGTTGTTTGGAGAATGAATCTGTTACTAAACAGAGAAGCACAGTAGTCCAGGTTTGAGACCCTGCCCAGTTTTGTTTTGGGGCGCAAAAACAACTAGCGTCACATGCGCCCACGTCAAAACTGTAGAACACGAAGACAAAGAGAGGAGTTAAAAGCGACTACACGTTAATCCCAATCGACAGATGAGAAGACAGCTAAAAACAGGGACATGGAGAAAGGTCTATAAAATACGCCATAGAGAAACTAAGGTCCTGAACCAAAGATTAAATGTCCTTCACCATATTGCTACAATGATAAAAAGTAAAACATGGTTGACAGCCCGAGCGTCATTAGGTAAAACAACTGATAACTCCAACAGCAAACATACATTAGAACATAAGTAGTTAAAACAAGGGCATTCAGTCAACAAATAGCGAACCGTCAAAGGCTGATGACAATGAGCAAAAAGTGACGGGAGGATCACCACTTAACAAATAGTGATGACTAAAATGACAAGACATTAACCAATACGCAACCTCTCTTGGCAAGAGGGCTGAGATGAGGTCAGCCAAGCTGCTGGGAGAGGTTTAATTCCGTGAATCTTGTTTCTATGAAGAGAAGACCAGTGGCAATGCCAAAGTGACATCACCTGCCAACAGACAGCAACTCAGAGATCATCCAAAGGGATGGAAGAGCTAGTGGTCTAAGGTAGGAGGACTGCAGCCTTGACTGCAGTGTCAGCGGCCTCATTTCCCATCAGATCGATGTAAGTGGGAACATCATAGAGGTCCCTTAACAGCGGGCAAGTGGAAGCTTTCTTGGACCCTCTGCACTTAGTGATGGACTGGGTACAGCACACAGGAACTCTGAAGGGCACTGAGAAAGTTGCAGTAGATGACACAAGTAAAAAGTCTGTGTATTCAGATCTACTAGAAGGACTGATGGAGGCCAAAGAGCACTGCTGTAAATATTGATCAATGTTCCGGAAGCCGAAGCCAAGGACGAAGGCACACCTGACACCATGGTCAGTCAGAGAGCCATCAGTGTACACAAAGATACTATCACCAAGTTCTATGTGAAGTTCGTGAAACTGAAGGCGATAGAGTGAGGCTGGAGTAGTGTCCCTAGAAGCGAATGAAGGCCAAGGTGAACATGGGCCACTGCATGAAGCCAAATTGGTGAAGCGTTCACACTCATTGGGAAAGTTGCAGGTAGTGTGAAGTTAAGCTGCCGGTGCAAGAGCCGAAAGTGAACTCCAGGAGGTAACAGAGAAGAGGTACATGCACCATACTGGTGCAAAGGAGTCATCGAAGGAAGCATAGGATGCGTTGCCATGCATGGCACACAAACGGTACACATATCTGTTGAGGAGAACATCATGCCAGTGTGACAGTGGTAGTTTGGCAGCTTCTACATACAGAGTGTCAACCGGGCTAGTGTAAAAGGCACCAATGGCCAAACGGATGCCATGATGGTGGATAGAATTGAGACAACGTATGAGGGATGGACATCCAGATGCATAAACAAAACACCCGTAGTCTAGTTTCAAACGGACAAGGGACTGACACAAACGGAGGAGGGTGGTTCGATCTGCTCCCAGGAAGTGCCACCGAGAACAAATAGGACAATGAGGGACCGCATATAGTGTGCTGCCAGATAAGACATGTGACAGGACCAAGAAAGTTCCTTACTGAGTCTGAGCCCCAGGAATTTCGTAGTTTCAACAAACGGAAGAGCAATAGGCCCAAGACGTAACAACAGTGGAAGAAACCAATTGCGCTGCCATAAATTCATACAAATGGTTATGTCAATGGAAAAACAAAAGCCTTTGTAGATGCTCCATGAGTAAAGAGGATCGAGACATGGCTGAAGATGCCCCTCAATGAGACAAGTCCGTGGAGAACTGCAATAGATGGCAAAATCATCGACAAAAAGGGAGCCAGAGACACACGGCGGGAGACAGGCCACTCTAGGGTTAATGGCGATAGCAGAGATGATGACGCTCAGGACGGTTGTAGGCTTTCTCCAAATCAAAAAACACGGACCCAGTTTGGGACTTCCACAGAAAACCATTCATGACATAGGTTGATAAAGCGATCAGATGGTCAACTGCACAACAGCACACTTGAAATCCACATCATGCAATGCTTAGTAAATTGGGAGACTCGAGTCACCATATCAGCCAGGCATGAATCTTACGTACCATCACCTTGCAAA
Organism: Schistocerca americana; assembly: GCF_021461395.2. Taxonomy (NCBI): domain Eukaryota; kingdom Metazoa; phylum Arthropoda; class Insecta; order Orthoptera; family Acrididae; genus Schistocerca; species Schistocerca americana. Next base: position 628,098,610 of record NC_060123.1, on the reverse strand, counting down.
CACAGCTGTTGAGAGAAATGGGGCAATAACTAGAAGGAAGGTGGTTTCTGGGAAATATGTCCTCTGCCCAGATGCGGTTGTACAAATGAAGGAAAAAGTGCTTCCCCTCAAGAGAAAGGTGTTGCAACGTCTGAATGTGCGCATCGTCTGGCCCTGAGGCAGAGGATGGGGATGAAGTGAAAGCATGATCTAGGTCCCTCATAGTAAATGTTGTATTGTAGCACTCATTATTCTGAGAAGAGAAGGGTATCATCCGAGCCTCCTCTGCTTGTTTCCGATAGAGGACGGCAGGGTGATAGTGAGAGGAGCTCAAAATCTCGGCAAAATGGCGGCCCGAGGTGTTGGAAATAGCAACAGGACCCCCCTATGACATCTTCTGTTGCTGTCAGGCTAGAAACTGGGCATGGACCTTGGCCCCAGAGAGCCATTGGGGGTTGGCCCACACAATGGAACATGGAGTGGAACTGTTAAAAGAACTAGTAAATAAAATCCAAGTAGAAAATCCAAGTGGTGGTGGGGGGTCAAAGTGGACCAGGAAGAAATGTGAGAGTTCAGAGTGGTCGTGAGGATGCAATTTTGTTCCCTGGAGGCAGAGAACAAATGGATGTTGTGATTCTAAGAGCACCCATAAGTCTTCTTTGTTGGATCGAAGGCTGCAAACGTTCCATTGGAGGAGAGTCATGACAGTGAAAGAGGAGGAGGGAAAAAATTGAGGGGCGTCACCTTGGTGGCTGCCATGTGCCACACTTCGAAGACTCCCTGCTATAGGGCACAGAAGCTGGATCTCACCCCTTGGGATCTACAGAGGTGTTTGAATTCCCCTTCTGCTGGTCTATGGAGCCCAGGACAGCCAAACAGTTGGTGGTGCACACCGGCAACACAGAGCTAGGCCAGGGGAGTGTACCACATGGCGACACAGTCGAAGAGGATCTCCAAGTCCGCGAAAGAGAAGACCAATTGCCTTTGTTTGACTTCCTGGAGCCTTTCCAGTTGGCAGAGGAAGACTCGGATGTTGGTTAGCTGGAGGGACATAGGAAGTCTTCATGGGAGTATTCCTTTTGTCCTTTCCACCCTGCAGGTGACTTCACCCAGTGAGATGAGAGTTAGGTGGTTTGCCGCACAGCTGGGGGAGGAGACGGGGCTGTTACCATGACACTGAGTGTTTTTTCAACCATGGTGCTGAATTTGAGGTCACATATTTGTGTGGTCATGTCCTTCATGGAGCAAGATGTAGCAAGAACCATACTGCAAGTGCCAGATTGCAGAATGCACGATTGGCAACCAGACAATAATTTGTGAGCGACCAGGTAAGGCACTTTTTCCTTTACCCGGATCTCCTGGGCAGCCTGTTCATTGAAATACATGGGACAATCACAAGAGGAGGCAGGATGGTCACTATTGCAATTGACACAGCGGGGAGCAAGAGACAGAAAATCGTCCTTGTGAGCATCTCTAGCACAGTTACACATTCGGTTGGTTGTCGACAGGGCACTCTAGCGCGGTTCAAATGATGATACTGATAGCAGTGCATCGAGTTCACAATGTACGGTCGAACTGTGATAACTTCATAAACTGCTTTTATCCTGGAAGGAAGTACCACTCTATCAAAAGCAGAAAAAAAGTGTGAGTGGGCACTAAGAATACATCTACCTTTTTCATCGCCCAATGCACTGCAATGACACAATGATCAGAGAGGTACGTTTGGATTTCTGCTTCAGTCAGACCATCAAGCAGCCTAGTGTAAATAACACCACAGGAAGTACTCAGAGTTCTATGGACCTCAACATGAACAGGATAGCCGTGGAGGAGCAAAGCAGTAAGCAGTTGCTGTGCTTGAGAATAAGCAAAGTGAAACGGCGTAAACGAGAGCAGGATTTCAGAGGGCCAGCAATCACATCAACACCTTTCTGAATAAGTAACGGATTTACCATTGCAAAGGACAGACCATCTTCATCTTCAGTATACGAAACTACGAGGAACCATGGTGCAGCTGGGAGGGTCTTTGAATCCGGACCTTCATTCCGTTTATGTTTGGTACACATTGACTCTGAAGAAAATGTTTGGCTCATTGTGAGCAAATCCCCCATGATTGCATGTATCTCCAATGATGCACTCCTTTTGACGGCCCCCCCTCCCCCCCCCCCCCTCAGAGGGAGGCTCACCCACCTTAGGTGACTATTCACACCTCAGGTCATGCCACCCAAGCATCTGACAGAGGGACCAATCGGCAGTTTGGGAAGGTAGCACCTCAGGCAATCACCCCTCTGTGGGCCTGGCCTGTACCAGGCGGCATGTGTGAACCCTACCTGTTGACCTGGGGCTGGGAATTATGCATTACGCAGTCACCCATTATGTGTCAAAAGCATGGACCAGCCTTCAGGAGCACACAGGGAAGAAGAAGAAAAAGAGGAACCTCAAACACCGAAGTGAAGGAAGGATAGGAAAAGGTGAATGAGGAAAGAAAAAAGGAATGAAAAACTGTGGTGAGACTGTTCTGATGTCGGCTACTGAAAATGCAGAACAAATTGCCAAAAGTATCTTAGACATGTTCCCCAAGGGAGAGGAAAAGGAAAACGAATAGCAAGAGGATACACATGCAGCACAGAAGGGAAAAGATGCCACAAAGGCTCGGTCCCTGTGTTAGCCAAGCACAAACCTGCCAAAGAGTGGTGAAACGCCTGGGGGGACCCTGCTCAGAAGAGAAGAGTTATCATCATCATCGTCATCATCAACAGACCCTCAAGACATTAGTGCAAGATGCTTAGCAACAAGAACACAATACTTAGTCTAGAGATTATTTGTAATTTACTGAATTTTTATGGGTTATGGAAGCAGATGTTATTTCAAATACATCTTATATATTCCACATTATATATCATTAAATAGTCCACGTCATGGAAAGTAAATAACTGTTAACTATCAGAATTACAACAGAGAAGTTCTATGAATATGTGTACATGAAAGATACAGGAACTGATGCAAACACACCTCATTGTTGTCTGAGCTAGCTGGGTAATTGCAAATTCTGGATCTTCAACACCATAACTTGCCAGGTAGGCATCAATAATTCTTAAGTAAAGCACGCCATCAATATTTAATGTCACATTGTCTGGAAGAAGCACACAAAAAGGGATCAAATATGCAGTATGTATATGAAAATATACAAATTAACTTAGGACTGCCGCAACTGGCTGTCAAAAGGTGAAATACCAAGTACTGCCAACAGAAATATTTAACATTAGAAAGTACTATATCTAAGTTTCGTAATTTCTATGTCCCTCAGGGAAGAAAGGTGGAGAGGTTGAATCAGCAATTCTGCCTCATCTTAATTTATGGGGGGTAGGACATCAAATGTGCTGACTTGGAGCAGGAGAGGGACGACAGGACATTTTAATTTCCACTGTCTATACTTTTACAAATAAATTCATAAAACTTTGTCAGCATGACCAGGGAGAATTCAGGATTAACACTCATAGCAGTGGAAGTTCAAAAACATAACAAAATATTTTTTTTTACTTGTGAAATTTCATCATTTTTTCACTTACTATTGGCTGCATTTGTTGCTATAGATACACTTTTCTTCAAGTAATATAAAGTCTTCGATGAATTTTGCACAGCATACAAACCATACTTACAGGTGTATGAGACTCTTCAATTTATTTAATTTATGAAAAAAATGAATGAGCTGTTACATTTCAATCTTCACGTTTAGAAAAAACTCAAATTTTATAGTCAATTATCCCAATTTTTACTACAGTTTTCAATAGATTTGGAAAATTCTATAGTTTCATAGACCTGTAAGTATGGTTTGTATGCTGTGCAAAATTAATCACAGAAACGCTCTTACTTATGAAGAAAAATGTACCTATAGCAACAAATGCAACCAATAGTAAGTGAAAAAAATGATGAAATTTCACATGTAAAAAAATATTTTGTTATGTTTTTGAACTTCCACTGCTATGAGTGTGAATCCTGAATCCTTCCTGGTCATGCTGACAAAGTTTTATGAACTTATTTGTAAAAGTATAGACAGTCGAAATTAAAATGTCCTGTGGTGTCCCTCCTGCCCAAGTTGGCTCGTTTGATGTCCTACCCCTTAAGTTAATTATATTTCTATTTCTATTGCTATGATAGTCATTTGAACAAGTAAAAGTGTGCCAAACAAATACCTGCACAGTAGTTATCAAAAATTTTAATATTTCTTACTTCAAACATATTACAATCAAATACCAAAAGGTGAAAGAAAACTGCAGTTCTAATGCCAAAACTTCATGCAAATGTGTATAACAAAGTAGATTCATTGCTGTTGTCATGTATTCGCAATTGAAAGTAGCTTACCTGAAGTGATTGCACTTTGCTTGGGGACATCAATTGCTATTTCTTTTAGACTCTGAACATATTTAACTTTATCCACAATTGGTAATAAGATATTCAGTCCAGGCTCCAAGATCCTATGAAACTTCCCCATTCTTTCAACAATCCATGCCTACAATATCAAATACATTAGTATCAATACTTGGTGAGGTGCTTGTCTTGCAAACAAACAATAATTTTCTCATTCAGAAGACAGAAGTATATGTTACAAGTCTAGATTAGGGCTACTGTTGCATTGAGTGTTTTATGTAGCAACACTGTCAGTGCTCGCTGTTAGATATGATGGGCCCAAGGGGGATGTATCAACTGCTGGTTATATGCAGCCAATGAGAGAGCAGCAAGCAGACAGTATGTTTCTTAGCAAAAAGTAAAGGAATATTGTCACATAGAAGCAAATTCCACTACGTATTTGGGAAAAAAGCAGCAGCTACTGTATCCCCAAAAATTGACCAAATACTTATCACAGTAAATGAAGTAAATGTATGTCAAGTAAGATACAGTTGAAATAAGAACTCCCAACAAAATTAACACCTTCCATCATAACCCAGACATCATGATCTGCTAGAAATCAATCTATTTTCACAACCTCCATTCAAAGTTAAGTATTAAAACACTATCTTTTTGATCATACAATTTAGGCTTTCATGGCCAGTATTAACTTCATTTAAAACTTCTGGGCTGACAAGCCATAACTGATATGTAAAACTTTCTTCTATCATGAAGCAGCAGTTCACTCCACCTCTGAAGTGAAATGTCTATTTTCTAATCTGTCACTTGTTACATCAAACTACCATGGATTCACAAATTGATTAGTTGCCAACTTATGAGCAGTACAGAAATACTGAATCAGTCTAGACTTTAAAGAACATATCCTGTCATGCACAAGTAGTAGTATAGAAGAAAATCATATAGCAGATGATCATTCACAATGTTTATGTAACACATTCTATACAAAGTAGTCCACTTCTTGCCAGGTTTAACCAGTACATTAGCACCTATACCTCGAGTCTACCTTCCGCCTGAGTCAATGAAGATTTTTAACAAAAAACTGCCCCGAAATTCTTTTAGCCCACATTCAGTTGGTTGGTTGGTTGTTTGGGGAAGGAGACCAGACAGCGCGGTCATCGGTCTCATCGGATTAGGGAAGGATGGGGAAGGAAGTCGGCCGTGCCCTTTCAGAGGAACCATCCTGGCATTTGCCTGGAGCGATTTAGGGAAATCACGGAAAACCTAAATCAGGATGGCCGGACGCGGGATTGAACCGTCGTCCTCCCGAATGCGAGTCCAGTGTCTAACCACTGTGCCACCTCGCTCGGTCTAGCCCACATTCACTTAATTCTTTAAATCTTTCAATAATTTCTCAACACTACACCAGAACATTATCATCTGTAGCTGAGCACTTAGCATGTCTGCCAAAGCAAGAACTTGTGCTTGTTGATGTAAATGGGATGTGTGACAAGGAGACCAAAGGAAGTGCCTGAAGAATACATAGCAGCTCAAGCTTCCTACCACAGCACAGACTCCAAAGACTGGTAAAAATATTCATCATATTACAACACGAACATGAACTGTTATATCAGGTAATGAAGTGGTCAGCAAGAAGGCTCACTGTGACATTAAGCCACTGTCACAAGCAAACTCCATCAGCAAGAACTGTGATGATGATATAATAGCCTAAGCATCCACTGGTGGATTAAAGGGGGACGCAGGGCGGGAGTGCCCCCTTTACTTTGCTTTACCTAAGTGAAAAAAGTTTGTATTTTTTGGAGTAGCTAGAGTTTCATCATGTTATGTTTTCACCCTGCTGTACACTCTGGGAACGTTTTTTATTTAAAATTAAAATTTGGCCTTTCAAGTGGTACCCCATTTTAGCCAGATATAGAGTGTAACAGTTTGTTGTTCTTATCTGCTTTTCTCTAATCTCTATATTTCTGATCATTTCTAGGATCTATTTCAGGTCAAAGTTTGTGTCCATGTACTGCTTGTGACTTAACCTATACAACTTTATTATTCAAAGTAGAATCACAGGGTAACACCAACATCCATGCCCATGGGTGGATTCTAACCCCCAGCCAGAACAGCCTAGCCATCTGCAGCACAGCTATACTGCCCCGCTTCTCTGGGAATTGCCCGCTAGGATTTCTTGACTTCCGTACCCCCGACCAGTGGCGTGCACTGCACTAAGCCCGTCCGTTGCTACCTGGCGTGCATCCCTTATCGTCAGTGTTGTGCTCTTAGACATTTCATCTTGGGCTGAATAGCTTATATGAACAGTTCCTTTTACTGGTGTAGACTGTTTCATTTCTGTCATCTGTGTACCATGAAACAAGCTTCAAAGATAACATCTTTTTTCTCTAAAAAACAGAAGACAACAGGTGAGTTTATTACAGCGTAAGATTATGGTTCGTGAGGTGTTATATGGGCAAAAGTTGCTTGTTCATGTATATGTATTACTTAATTTTGCAACTGAGTTCTTAAAGTCAAGCTATTTGAGATTACACTACAATTTTTATAGGAAGAAGCATTTTTTATATTTTCTTCAATAGTTGTTAACTTGTTTTCATATGCTGCGGCTGTCTACTTAAATTGGAAAGTAGACAGTTTTTCTATGTATGTTACTTAACTTATTGGGCATAAAGTATTTTTATGGCCACCCATCATTGTGATCAACGAATCAAACCAAATTAATTTTATGTTCGAGACAGTGACAAGTAATATATTTTCATGGGCAGAAGTACTTGTTTTAAGGAGTCCTTTTGTGGAAATTGTACGATATTGCAAAGAATAGCCTTATCTTTTCTGTTTCCTTGTATTTTTTACAAACTGTTAAACTTGGTATCAATGACATCTACGGCAAGTACCTTTGCCTCGGAAGTTATTTTCAGCTGGGGGAGGGGGCATTCTGATGATAAAATTGCCAGTGGTCAGTCTCATTTGAGATTTGCAGGCAGATTGACCATTTCTGAGGATACATCGGATTGTCATATTTGAATATGAAGTCTCAACAATGTATTATTATGAAAGGTTGTTGTTTCCGCAAGTTGTTCCTAAAGTAGCAAACAACTGGCATTGTGCTTGCATGCCAAGTTGCAGGCCCTGCAAAGAACTGCCTGCTTAACTTTTTTATTGCCGATAGCTATAAATACAATACACTACAATTTCCATATTAATCTATAAAATGAAATTGTACAATTAACAAACGAAAAGAAACAACTCATGGTAGCAAATTTACACAGAAACAGAACTGGATTTTTGCTTCATCATTCTGTCAGTATCATGGCAATTTACCTATCAGGACACGTTTAAATCTCACCTTCCATGTGAAATCATCCAATGTGTGACCTTTAGGCCTAATTATAATATATCACTTAAATGTGGTAATTTATTTTTTTCGAAAACATGCTCATTTCCTGTGCACCGTGATCTAAAACCAAAATGTTTGACTACTAACAGGTAAGGTACTTTGATGCAGTAGAACCTGAAATGTCAGTGTCAAATGGAAATGAACACAAGTGTATCTTTTTATATGCAGCGTGTATGTATTTTTAAAATGGTAAATACACCTTCGAATCTGTCAAATGGTTCCGCTACAAGACAACAGTTATTACCACAGCTTAGATGTGCTTCTTGCAATTTTCTAAATAATCACCCTTATTTCAGTCAACTAACTAGAAATTCACAAACAGAAGGGTCTTTGAGGACTTCCACATCTACTAAATTATGATGTAAAGCTGTGTCAGATGTGACGTCTGACACAAAGCTTTATTCCATCACTACAATCTATAAAAAAATTATCACAAATTTGCAACCACTTATGCAACTGATGAGAATCTTTTTAATTAATGGATAAATACTCTTGCTGTGTTTTAATATTTATTTTGCTACTTTAGGTAACAAGTGGAAGAAGCAATGTAGATTATAGTCAATCAAGCTGGCCAAACATTTCACACCAGCCAGCCAGTGTACTCTTTTGCGGTACGTTGCACGAACCTTAGGTTCTATATAAAATTACTCAGTACAGAATTAAAGATCTCAGCAAGAGCTAGATTAAAATAATGTCGAAAAACAGCTTAAATCTATAAAACACAACAAAGCTCCAGGCCCTGATGGAATTCCTGTCACAGAATTTGTGACTGATTTAGCCCCTTTCTTGACCATAATTTACCACAAGTCTCTTGAACAAGGCGTTATCCCCAGTGAATGGAAAGGAGCACAAGTCACACTGACACACAAAAAGGGAAGTAGAACAGACCCACAGACATTTCGGCCAGTAATACGGAGCAAATGTGCGAGGCTCCTATCAGGCGGGACTAATGGGAGACATATAGCAACCACAAAGAAAGCCAGCACGGATGGTAACAGGCTTGTTTGACTGGCGAGAGAGCGTTAGTGACGTGTGGAGAGGTCAGAATTGGCAAACACCCGAAGAAAGACTTATATCACGCCAGAACCATCTTGAAAAATTCCAGACGCAAAATCTTGGCAGATGCGATGCATATCCCCCTACATATATATCTCGCAAAGACAAAATTAGGTAAGTAAGAGACTAAGAGCTCATACAGAGGCATTTAAACGGTCATTCTTTCCATCCGGGAATGGAATAGGAAGAAACCTTAACGTATGGTACCCCGGAGTACCCTCTGCCACACACCACACAGTGACTCGCAGAGTATGGACGTATATGTAGATAGTATTAAGTCTTTGATGCGCATTTAGGCTAAAAGTCTATTAGCAGAGTGAGCAGCCATGTACGTTTGTGAGGCAGGAGGGTTCAAGACATATCACTTATGACTTTGGTGCAATGCATTGGTGCAATCTATTCAGATGAGCATAATGAGATTGAGGACTCAACACCGCCAATGCTTGCCACTTTGAATGATCCAGGTGATCAGATGAGCTGCGCTTCAACTTCATCACCTGCAGATAACACTTCCGTTTCAGAGGTACATTACGAAAATGACATCGGTCGACATATTGCGACTAAACCACCTGATAGTGTGCTTGCCACTATACTGCAAAACCACTGGGAACCTCCTGCTGAATACAGTTACCCACATTCTACTCATAATAAGGGTGGGAAGACTGAAAGAAGGTTTCTGAAAAGTGAGCACTTAGATAAATATAAAGCATGGTTAGTTTTGTCTCCATCCAAAGAAGGTCTATTTTGCAAAGTGTGTCATTTCTTTGTACCTGCTCTTAAGGGTGGGTATCATGTGGGAATGAAGTTAAACACATTAGTGGCTGTACCTCTGACAAAATTTGATAAGTTATTATGTAAAGATGGTGACCTGGAAAACCAAAGTAGAGCAGTATATCATCCGCAAGCTTTAGGACGCGCCAATGACTTTTTGGTTTCTTACCACAATCCAAATAAATCAGTTGAAAATCAAGTTGACACCTACCGACTAAAGAGAATGGAAAAAAAAATAAAAACTGTTGTCATTTCCTTTGCAAAACGTCATATTTCTTGGAAGGTAGAACATGCCTTTTAGAAGACATGTAGATGGTGGCTCTGTTTTTTCTAATGATTCCGAACTATCAAATAAAGACAACTTTAAAGAGTTGATGAAATTTCGCACCAAAGAATGTGGGGAAATTGAATTAGAAGCACAGTATAGCTCTGGTAATAAAAGATGCACATTTTTAAGTAAAACTGTTCAAAATGAGTTGATTGAATGCTGTGGTGAAGAAATTATTTCTCAGGTAGCAAACAGAATCAAAAAAAAAAAAAAATCAGATGTCAATTTTTTAAAGATATGTTTATAAAGATGTGATCAGAGAAGATTTCATAGGTTTCATCAATCCACGGGAGCCACAGACAAATCTGTAGAAATAAAACTTCAAAGCTGGATTCAAAAGTAATAAAAACGAAGATTTCTCCTCAACATCTGACGATGAAAATGACCAACTTGAGTCTTTTGAAGACGCTTCTCTAATAAATGTAACAAAGGTAGAGCAGATGAAGAGAATAAAGATACCAGAATGACTGGAATACATTTAGGTAAAACTGTGATTAACACTACGAGACATCTTACTCTCGATCTTGGTAAATGTACTTGTACTGCAACCGATGGCTGCTCAGTCACGAGTTCCGAGATTGTCGGAGCAGTTGCCACAATAAAGAAAGAATGTATTACAGCTGAAAGAGCCCCAAGTTTCAAACATTCTTTGAATTTATCTGTTTATATGTGTTCTGGTGTGCAACAAGTGAGAAATTCAATTGGTATCGTTAAGGTGGCTGTTTCATTTTTTACAGCCTCTCCAAAAAGAAATGCTGTACTCGTTAAGCATACAAGCAGTCAGCTTGTCTCTATGTGTGAAGCAAGATGGTTAGAAAGGCAGTTATCTGCAGTGTCGTTTCTTAAAAAAATTGAAAAAATCTTGTAGCGCCTTGAGGAAATGTCACAATGGTCACATTTTTCAAGTGATACTTCTAGTGTAACAGCTACGATGCTTTTATATGCTATCAGTAATGGAGAATTTATCTTAACTCTAGTGTGCCTTGCTGATGTGCTCTGTCAAACATTACCTCTCAGTAGATTTTACCAAAAAGAAACTATTGATGTTACAGAAGCAGCTGATACCATAAACGACACTTTACCAGTCTTTAAAACAAAGCGAGCTAATGCAGTTGCAGAGTTCAGTCTCCTTTATGATGAAGCCAAGAGAATCGCAGATATTGTTGGAAGCACCATCCAAACACCCAGACATACATCTTGCCAAATTAACAGATCTAATGCTGCTCCATCGAGTCCAGAAAGTTATTTTAGGGTTAATGTCTTCATCACCATTCTCAACACAATTAGCAATGATCTTGAAAGCACATTCTCTAAAAACATTCTAATTCTCTTCAACCTGAACACGCTTCTACCAAAGTCTGTTCTTTGTCGACAAGATCCATGGAGTCAGTGATTAGTGATACCGAAACACTGGCTAGAAAGTATTATAAACTGTTTGGAAAGGTTGAAAGTGACTGTATCTCTAATTTGAGGTACAGAAGTCAAGTTGTGGATGACAAAATGGAAAAGGGAAGATGCAAAGAAAACACTTCTACCAAGCTCTGCAGTTGAGAGTTTGCAGTTTTGTACTACAGACATTTTCCCCTTGATCACAACTTCAATGTTGATCCGTTCTTGTCTTCCTGTCTCAACTTCAACAACCAAAAGATCTTTCTCTACATGGAAATTGATTAAGACTTGGTTAAGAAATCATTGTGGGCAAAACCACTTAACTGGGCTTGCTTTACTGTACGTATGTAGGGACATTGTTATTAACAAAGAAAAAATCATAGACAGATTTGAAACTTCGTGGCAGATTAAAACTGTGTACTGGACCGAGACTTGAACTCAGGACCTTTGCCTTTCACGGGCAAGTGCTCTACCAACTGAGCTACCCAAGCACGACTCACGCCCCGTCCTCACAGCTTTAATTCCGCCAGTACCTCATCTCCTACCTTCCAAACTTCACAGAAGCTCTCCTGCGAACCTTGCAGAACTAGCACTCCTGGAAGAAAGGATATTGCAGAGACATGGCTTAGCCACAGGCTGGGTGTTGTTTCTAGAATGAAATTTTCACTCTACAGCGGAGTGTGTGCTGATATGAAACTTCCTGGCAGATTAAAACTGTGTGCCGGACCGAGACTCGAACTCGGGACCTTTGCCTTTCGCGGGCAAGTGTGCTGTGAGGAAGGGGCGTGAGTCGTGCATGGGTAGCTCAGTTGGTAGAGCACTTGCCCGCGAAAGGCAAAGGTCCCAAGTTCGAGTCTCGGTCCAGCACACAGTTTTAATCTGCCAGGAAGTTTCATATCAGCGCACACTCTGCTGTAGAGTGAAAATTTCATTCTAGACATAGACAGATTTATTGCAAAGGGTGGAACGAGGAGAAGATGTATGCTTTCTGAGGTCTAGATGTTGTCAAGCCAGCTGATGAGGAAAGATAGAGTAATTAATAATTACAAAACTATATTAGATTTTGCGCTTTCATAAGAACTGTAAGAACAATAAACCACCTGCTAATATGCATAAAACGGATCAAATATGTACTTTACAAATGGAGAGCTAATACAAAAATTGTTAACGTAACTTCTACCAAAATTTAAACCACTCACTACACAGAAATATATCATATTATATTCAAAATTATTGTTTTATATCTCTTATATAAGTTTGTAATGACTATTACTCATACTATTATTTATTTCAGAATGGGTATCACCCTAAACAGTTTAAAAATTGAAAACGTAAAAAGAATTATGGATTTATTTACAGCTTTACTAATATTGATTTAAAGTGAAGTATTTGTGTTTACAAAATGCTAATGTAACTTGATACTTTCCTGTTAACAATTATGTAAATGTAAATGCCTATGTAACGACTCTGATGTCCAACTTTTGAAAAAATTTTAGACGTATGTATCCCCAAAATAAAGCACATCTTTCCTACGTCTTTGATATGTTTTTTAAGTCTCAAAAAGCTTGAAATACTACATTTTAAAGACCTTCTTTTCTTTGTTTTCTGGGGACACCCCAGGTTCTCTTTCTCTCCAAGGCACCCCCCCCCCCCCATAACATTTCTTTAATCCACCACTGTAAGCATCTTACTGGTATAGAGGAAACAGATTTTTTGCTTGAATGAAATAAAACACAAAACACAGATTTTAGTTTAAAAACACAACTTCCTTTGGGTGTATATTTAGAAGCTAAGTTACCATGTGGACAAGCTGTGAAATCTAATACCTAGTAGCAAGGGTGTCCATATGGTACACTGGGGGAGGGGAGGGGGGGGGGGTGAGCAAGACCTGGAGGTATAGAGTATTTTTAACATTTTGGAATACAAAAGGAGACTTAAAAAAACCCTCAGAGGGGGCAGAAATGGGGGAGGGAGGAGGGGTTGTGCCTGCCCTTTCTCCCAGGTATGGAGGCCATTGCCTAGTGGCAAACCGTATCAAGCAATTTATTTGAAATGGTTTGTAAGGAAGTGAGTGCATGAAGTGTATGTTGTAATAATTTATTTTACACTTTTTACAGAATTATATCACATATTATAAACTAGTGGGGCAACTAGTTCTGTTCAGAACATTTTGTTGCTACTGAAGAAGATCATTAGAGAATTAAAAAGATACCTCTGAAGAAAAAATGACTGCCAGAAACTCATACACCATCTGTTCAAAAGTACTGGGACACCCATTAGTACACATGGGACGTGTCCACCCTTCAGCTTTATGATGGCTTGAACTATATGGAGGACACTTTCAAAGGGGTGTCTGAATGTGTCTGGAGGAATGGCAACCCATCCTTTCTCAAGAGTTGAATCCAGAGAGGGTAATGTTGTAGGACGATGGGGTCTGGAGCAAAGTCGATGTTGTGATTCATCCCAAAAGTATTCCACTCAGTTCAAGTTGGGACTCTCGGGAGACTAGAGCATTTTAGGAATGTTATTGTCCACAAACCAGTGTCGCAAAGACGCTGCTTTATGACACAGTGCATTTACATGCTGATACAAAGAATCAATCTCTCTCAACTGTTCCTCTACTGCTAGGGCGCTCGACCCATTGATCACAATCACAATTGACCAGTCCATTACCATGGCATTAAGAGCCAATCATTCAAAACCTTTGTCCAAAATCTGTTGAAATGAACTGCTTTGTAAAATACCAGTTTGTTGACAATGAGTGTCCGCACAGCCTCTGTAGGCGATAGATATGACAACATTGATTCCACCTCTTTTTTCCTCCATCTGCATTTCACAAGCAACAGTCATTCCTCCTGCATTGTTATAGAAATTAAATGTGAAATGCTTTTCTCAAAAACAGTCACAAACCTTCATTGGATCAAGAAGCTGCAAAGAATTATATGGACAACCTGACAGCACTGAGGAAAACCAATTTTCAGATTTCGATGCAATGGAACCTGTTCTAGCTTCCATAGCTCAACCTTTCCAAAAAGGGATGTGGATGATATTGTAAGTAAAATTAGTATTCCTTCCTTCCTTCCTTCCTTCCCCCCCCCCCCCCCCCCCAGTGTGACTGAACCTGAAAGGAGGAAATAACACGATTTCAGAGTGACATTTTCATAAAGTCAGAACACAATGAAGATAACTTTGAGAAATTGGTGAGTGTAAAAAGATACTCTCACATTATAAAAATGGTATTCTATGTTTTATCATTTTTTGGATCAATTTGTCTATGTAAGGCAGTGTTTTCAATGATGAACATAGTAAACTGTAACTATGGAATTAAACTGACTGACATCCTCTTCTTTCGGACTGTGTAGGGTTGGCTCTGACAAATTATTCACCAGATTCTAATAAACTTGCCAATGATATGCAAAGCCAAGTACATCACAACACTGTTTTCAAGATTTACGACATACATTTTAATTTTTTTCACATGTGTAATATCTTGAAAATTTAGTAGTATGTCTACAAGTTTTAATAGTTGGAAAATTGTCTATTATGTGTTTTGTGTAACTAAAATGGTTAATTTTGGCTACAGTGTTGTTATATGCTTAAGCCTTTATGAGTTTTGAAGCCAGTAGATCTGTAAACGGACCAAATTACTTGTAGTAGATCTCAAGCCTTAAAGAGATTCAGCACCCCTGCTCTAGTGTAACAGTACACATTGCTGTTAAATGTGTTCCTGTCCTTCCACATTTAGTGTTTTCTTAAGCACAAAGAGGGACTACACCCAAATAATGAGCACCACCCCTTACCTTAACAACATCTCCTCTACACTTCACTGTTGGCACTAAAGTGCCATACATGTTTATCAAGGCATTCACCAAACCAAAACACTCCCACTAAACTGCCACAAGGTATACCTGACTCATCACTGCAAACCACGCAGATCCAGTCATTCACCATCCAGTGGCATCCATTTTTACAAAAGATCAAGTGTCGCCTAGCACTGGCGATAGAAATGAGTGGTTTATGAGTAGCTGCTCTACCATTGTATCCCCTTCTTTTTTACTTTCTACACACAGCAATTGTGCCAACTGTACTGCCAGCACCACTTTAGAACTCACGAGTGAATCCTTCCCGATTTTTGTGATTTTTTACAACAGCTCTGCCTGCTATTTGTTTAGCTGCTGCTGTTCCCTCATGTTTCCACTTCACAGTCACATCACCAACAAGTTGACTTGGACAACTTTCAAAGGGTTGAAATGTCCTTAACTGATTTGTTACTCAGGTGACATACATTGAATAGTCCATGTCACTGAGCTCTCCTGACTGTTCCACTACACTGTTACTGCTTTTCTCATGACAACACAATACTCTCCATCTCCTTTTATATTGGCAGGTTTGCCTCTCATGACATCTATCGGTAAACTCCACATTACATAGGTGTATCTCGAAGGCTATGATCAGGTAGTGTACATACACTCATTTCAGTTTATATGAATATGCTGCTGGAACTAGGACACAGAGAAAACCTCCGTACTTTCCAGTACAGCAAACATATCTATGTGTGCTATAATAAATTATACGTAACAACACTGTTGAAATATAAAGAACGTTTTCATCTTGAGATATTTCCGACCGCTCTACATTAATGTCTGCCAGTCAAAATATCGCTCGTTAATATCCGCCGAGAGATGTTTTTATCTAGTATACATTTGTGTGCACTGTGTGTTGCAAACCCTGATTTCACGACCGAATTGTGCAGACTACTTCATAAGAAAATCATACCCAAGTCCGCCGCGTTACACAAAGTTATCGTATGGCGATACACCTGCAACTCATCAATGCATGCTGCATGCCTTCTCCGAAACATTTCTATATCATAGATCGACTTTGCTGGGCATGCAACTGGAGAAATACACGAAAAGTTTGTTAGATATTTGGTGAAATGAGAGACAGAGGCACCACGTAAGAACAGAAAGAAAGAACCACAATCCAAAAACTGGATTCACAATTAATGGTCTTACCTCTTGTTGAGGCACGAACATTATTACGGTGTTCATGGGTGTGTACGACTTCCATCTGATCTGCAATGTTGTAATTTGATGTTGCGGTGCGAGTCTGACAGCTCGGCCAACAGCAGCCTGAAATCACAAGTACGTTGCACTTAAAAGATTGATTTTGCTACATTTGGAATTCCCCTAGCATGACACGTACCGACAACACCGGTCGCAGCCGTACACTACATGACAGTACCATAACTGCATCAAATCTTACTGCACTATATCATCAAACAATCTTGACTCTATTCTGACTTCCAACACAGATCAAAACACCACATGCAATTTCAGCTCTCCGCATTTGTTTACAGACCACGAGCATCAAAGATGTTGTTATACACCTTTACACGCAGATATTGCTGGCAGCTCCGAAAAGTTTTATATTTTTTTTTTTTTTTTTAGCGCCCGTACTCACTTGGTGACCAATGCAAAAAGTTCTACTGCCACATCTACGAATAAACTGAGTTAGTAAGCTAATCAAAGAGTCACAGGATACAGGAATGTGATACTGTCCGTACATCTGGGTGCGATCACCCACTAACAAGTCGCTCGGTGACAGTCGTACTGTGCAGTGATCGCGTGCGGAGCTGCAGGAGCGCATACGATACTACACCGAGCCATAGGGACCTGCTTGCGGGTTACGTCTCGAGGGTGCGTAAAGCTTTGAAACTTACGCATACCAAGGACGCAGGAGCGGCCAACTGAGTTTTTGTTAAAACACAGTTTGGCGCTCAACATCATCTGAGGGCAAAGCAACCTCAGGTAGTAATTAGAGCAGCATTGTCGTGCTTTTCGCCGCTGCGGATATGTCTGGTGCAGGTGATGCCTTGGGGTCGAAGCGGTCTTCCGCTGTCGACAAAAGGCGCGTCTTGTTGTTGCCGCGGGCCGCGTCTCCGGCCGTTTCGAGCGCCCCAGCTGCCGCAGAGCCATGCTCTGCCCCCCCCAAGGTTAGGGAAAACGTGGGCCAGGACCTGGCAGCCGGCCGCGGAACCGCAGAGAAGATTTCCGCCGCCGCCGATCAGACCTCCGCGTCCACTAGGAAAGTAGGGCCAGCAATGCAGCCGGGCCACCTAACGGTGTCAACGAAGGCTGTAACTGGCACCCCCCTGGCAGCAGCCCCACTTCCCGCCCCGGACATGGCAAGAAACACAGCAGTCTTACACAACACACCAACATCAAAATATATAGTCAGTACTTGCAATCCTGCCCCTCCTAACCTCGTCCTATCTCCGCTCCTGCTTGCCCACGCCACCGGCACACTTCCCGAATTCCTCACATCCATGAAGAATGGCAAGCAGATGCCCCGTCTGCCGACCAAAATCCTCCCCAAACCCACCCCCTCGTCTCAGTCCTCCACCCGTTCCAAATACCTTAAATCCCCCCCACACAAGTCCACCACAACAAAGCAGCGGCGTGTTAAGAAGGATAGGAAGGAGAAGCACTCCAAGGGGAAGAAGCAATCCACCACCCCCACCCTAACCACGTCCACACCCTCCGAGGAGCCTGCGCCCCCGACAGCACCTGTCGTCGTTCTGGGAGGGGACCAGGAAACACCGGAACTGGAAGGGAACCGTGTAACTGGGCAGGATTCGGATGGTTTCGTGCTGGCGAGGAAAATGTTTCGCCAGCCGAGGCCTCCGCCAGCCCGGGGAGTGGAACCCACCCCAAACAGATTCCAGGTGATTGCTGAGGAGCCAGCGTTAACAGAAAACACAACGCAAACACAGAGTCAAGTCGCCCACCACCTCCCCCCGATTGTCGCAGAGTTTCCTCAAAACTACGAGGAGCTCTTTGAGTTGCTCAAGACAGAAATCGGGGGAGGCAGTTTCCAGGCAAAACCCGCCGGAGGAGACAAAATAAAAGTCACAGTACACACACTTGAACACTACAACACAGTCAAAGCACTGTTCAGCACAAGAAGCATACCTCACTACACCTTCCCAACAACCAAGACACGAAACAGAAACATAGTAATCAGAGACCTACCAAGACGAGTATCCCCCCAGGCAATCAAAACAGACTTGACTGCCCGGGGGTATGTCGTCAAGGTAGTACAGCAAATGGGCAGCATAAACAGTAAGTGGCCGCTGTACCAGGTAACACTCCCTGACGTACCTCAAAACAAGAGGGAGATCACGATGGTCCTGGCAGTCCCTGTCACCACGGAGCCGCTGCGCCGTAAAAACAAGACGGTGCAGTGCTTCAGGTGTCAGGGCCTGAACCACATCGCTGCGCACTGCAACATGCCAGTGAGATGCAGGAAGTGCGCTGAGGCCCACGACACCAGGACATGCACACTCCAGCACACGGACCCACAAATAAGGTGCGCGCTGTGTGGCAAAAACCACACAGCGGGTTACCAAGGTTGTGAGGTCCACAAAAGACACTCACAGCAGGCAAAGGGCGCAAAGGCCGCCCCCCACACACGCAAACAGAACACCACAAACCCAACCACTCACACAAGAAAACAAAATACAACAACACACACAGACAAGGCCTGGGTAAAACCAAGGCCGGACACACCGAGGGCGACATATGCGGAAGTGGTTTCTCCCCTGAGGAACCATGAAAGCGTGGCCCAATCACCACAACACCAGACACAACAAACAGAACAACACCGGGATATACACAGCACCAACGGCCAGGTCCACCAAGACGGAGGAAGCTCTAGGGAACCCCACACACACTCCCCCCCCATGGATCAGTTGTTAGGCGTAATGGTGCAGACCATGAACCTCGTCATGGAAATGATGAAGGAATTCAGGGAAGCCCAGAAGCAGAACACACAGATCCTCGTTGCCCTCCAGGCAACAGTCCAGCAGTCGCTCCCCTCTGCGACTTCCTCAGTAGTTTCAAAACCCCATCATGGATAGACGACCAAACATCCATGGCCTGACAATGTGCGTCTTTAACGCAGACGGCATTGTTAACCAAGAGGTCGAGTTCAGAGAACTCATGAAGGAGTTCTCCATCGACATATGCATGATGGGGGAAACCCACTTAAAACCGGGAATAAAAGCGACAGTCCCCAACTATGTTAGCTATCGCAAAGACAGGCCAACCCAAGGCGGAGGAGTGGCCATATACATAAAAAGAGGGATCCCCCACCACCAGGTATTCTTACCAGCTACCAATAAAATCGAAGCAGTGGCGGTGGAAGTAGCCACTGCCACTGGACCCCTAACAATCGTTGCAATCTACCGACCCCCACAAGACCAGATAGATGAGGGAGACATAGCTACTCTAGGGCAAATTGAAGGCAAACTCATAATAGGGGGCGACTTCAATGCCAAACATCCTGATTGGAATTCTAGAGTAACCTCCAGAGCAGGCGCCAGATTGCAACAACTAGCACGCAACCACCACTTCGAAACCTGGGGTCCAGTCGAGCCCACACATTTTCCAAAAAATGGAAGCAGGCCCGACGTGTTGGACATAGCTCTCACTAGGAGGATTACGGGGTTTGTGACCGCGAGGACGATCAACAGAATGTCCTCCGACCACAACCCAGTGATCCTAGAGGTCGACGTGGGAGAATGGGTAGCACTCCCACGGTACCAGACGTCTTACAAACGTACAAACTGGGAGCGATACCGAGAAACTGTCGCCTCTGATATCGCTCGCGCCCCGCCACCTACTGCCGAAACAGTAGAACAAGCGCTACAAGACCTAACAGGCACCATCTTGCAGGCAGCGGAAGAAGCCACCCCTCCACAAAGGGATGGCCCGCCGCCGCAAATACAGCTCCCGGAACACTTGCTAGCTCAAATTCGACATAAGAACAGAGTGGCAAAAGAGTGGAAGATAACCAGAAACCAGGCCACAAGGAGGCTGCTCAATCGTCTACAGAGAGAATTGAAGGTAGCGCTCAATGAGCACAGAAACCAGCAATGGCAAAACCGCCTCTCAGCCCTCAAAGTAGACGATCACACACTTTGGCAAGCAACCAAACAATTCACAAGAAGACGCGCTAGGATGCCGCCACTGCATGGCGAGCGGGGTATGGCCTACAGCCATGCTGAAAAGGCCAACGCCCTCGCCGACACTTTCGAGAAGCAGTTCCAAGCGGCTGAACCACAGGATGATGAGCATGAAAGAGTGGTCCGTCGTCAACTGGCTGTCTTCCTCAATGCTGAGGAGGACCCAGAAGACGAACCCACAGTTTTTGCCCCCGAAGACGTGGCAAAAGAAATTAGGTACCTCCCCTCCAAAAAGGCGCCAGGACATGACAATGTCACCAACCAGTTGGTCAAAAACCTCCCACCCACGGCGATCGAACACCTCGCGAACGTCTTCAACGAGATTACTCGTACCCGCGAGTTCCCAGCTTGCTGGAAACACGCGGAAGTGGTCGCAATACACAAACCAGGGAAAGACCCTCTGTTCCCGCAGCACTACAGGCCGATTAGCCTCTTGCCAACTCTCAGCAAGATCTACGAGCGCCTCCTGCTAAGACCCATACAAGAACACATCACCAGAGAGCAAATTCTGCCGGATTTCCAATTCGGATTCCGGCAGAACCACTCTGCCCCACAACAGATCATGAGAGTGGTTGAAGCAGCCACAGAGGGCTTCAACCACAGAGGCTACTGCGGGATAGTGCTACTTGACGTAGCCAAGGCCTTTGACTCAGTATGGCATAGAGGGCTACTCTACAAGTTGTACACCCAAGGGTTCCCCGGGAGTATAGTTAAACAGATTAAAAGCTATCTCTCGAACAGAACTTTCTCTGTCAAAGTAGAAACGTCCACCTCCACCAGAAGGCGTATTCGTGCTGGGGTGCCACAGGGATCGGTCCTGGGGCCCGTTTTGTACAGTCTGTACACTGCGGACACTCCAACGGCCCCCCTGGTGCACACTGCACAGTACGCTGACGATACAGCCTTCTACACAAGAAACGCGAACAAGGACCTGGTCATCCGTAGGCTACAAAGGGTTTTAGATGACACAGAAACTTGGGCCCGTCGCTGGCGAATCACCATCAATTCTGAAAAGACGCAGGCGATGCTGATCACCCGTAGGCTCGGAAGGCGCGAACCTCCTCAACGGCCCCCCCTCCACCTTCACCTAAACGGAACCCAACTCCCCTGGCGCAGAACCGCCAAGTACCTTGGCGTAACCTTGGACTCTCGTCTTACGTGGAAACCCCACATAGACGAGGTCCATAGGAAGGTCTGTGCCAGAATGTCCATCCTGTACCCAATCCTCAACTCATCCAGCTCCCTTTCCTGCTCGGTAGGAGTGAACGTGTACCAGGCCCTGATCCGGCCAGTCATGGAATACGCGTGCCCTGTCTGGGGATACGCGGCGAAGCAGCACCTGGACAAACTCCAGAGGCTGCAGAACCGCGCCCTCAGGAGGGCACTGCGTTTACCCCTTGGATTCCCTATCGACGATTTGCATGCCGCTGCGGAAATCCCACTACTGAGAGAGCGTTTTCAAGACCTGGCAAGGGCCTTCTATGAAGGTACTTCCAGGTCGGGAAATGCTCTCATCCACTCCCTAGGTCGGTATGACATGTCCCGCGATAAACACAATCGCCCCATGACGATCTTCGACGACTAAGTCGAAGAGAAAAATCCCAATACCCATTCCCAAATCCTACTCCTACCCAAAATGCTACAATTATCTCGCCAAACCTCAGGCAAGTACCAGACCCACACAGAACAAACATCACAAATCACAGACATCAAAAAAGTACAGAAATAATCACACACACAAGTACACAGGGGAGTAAAAGCCGAAAGGCTACAAACTCCCCCTCACACTTCCCCGAAGAGGGGAAAGTATTAGATGTAAGCAGCACCCACTAACACGATCCCATCGAGGAGATAGCAGACAGAAAGGCAATCGCAGGGTAGTACATTTTAAGGACAGAAAGGCAAGAAAGACTCACGGCAAACAGCGTGGGAAAGACAGCTTGCGACAGTTGGGATGGGTAGTAGGGCTGTTGGCGGATTTGTGACAGCAGCGATATTTCATGTGTGGGTGTTAGGAAATATTAAGGTACGTTTACACTGGGATACATGTATCGCGACATGTATGAGCGACATGTCAATTTGACATGTCGCGATACATCACCTCATACAAAAATTCACGGAATTTGTATGCGGGCCCTCGAGCTCATACATGTCGCGTATACATTTTGTATATCGCTTTTTGGCCATATACGCGACATGTATGAGCGACATTTGAAGAACTCGCGCACTCGCAGTACTATCATTTCCTGTCGTCTTGTCGACTGCCGCTTATTTCGACGATTAGCGTATGCGTAGTACCAGGCTCTTTGGCGGCTGTTTGAGTTTTGAAGGTGCCAACTGTCGTTTCGACGTTAATGTATCTGCATAAAATATCAAAAAGTGCCATATGCAACATTATTCTTCGTGTTTGCGAGGCCATTGTGCAAGTTTTATCCCAAGAAGTGAAGGTAAAAGTTTTATATATATCAGAGTATGTCATACATTAAATAATTTTTTCATGCATCTGGCACGTATATCAATGTTTTGCTGTTATTCCGGCGGCCTCGCGTGATAATGTTGACAACGGATGCCGACAATCGTGTGTGAGACGTCGGCATTAGCAATCGCGCGACAATGCAAATGTTTTGTCATGAAATCTTCGTTTTACGAGGAATCCCCAGTGGCTAAAAAACGGAGTGTTACTGCCAACTGATCCTCTGGTGGAATCGCTTCCCGAAAGTTTGTGTTGGTTTTGGACACAAGAAGAGCCACAAGTGATAACAAACCGCGGAAATCCTCCATACTCATCCTAACATAATTTCTAAAATATGGCGTTAATTCGCGAGAAACTCTCTGTGCCACCATCTACGCTTCCTCCGCCTTTTCTTCCTATCATTTTCCAAAAGAGCAAGTGTATCAGCACATAAAAATGTGAAAACTTCCAAATCGTCGTCGGAAGCTATCGCACAGTGATACATATCAACCAGTGTAAATGCACGCTCATACATGTATGAGGTTGATACTTGTCAACTCATACAAGTCGCGATACATGTCGCAAAGTCGTATATACATGTATCTCATACATGTGCCGATACAAATCGCAGTGTAAACGCACCTTTAGGTAGAGGGCTTCGACCATAGATATTGGAAGACTGGTCATGACCATGGAGGTACGAATAAGGGGAGATGGCGCTACGTATCCGGGAGTGTCTCCCGACAGTACGCACTTGGCTGTTTTGACGTTTGGCTGCCGGAAGTCATGTGACTTGGCTGCGAGGACGGTTTTCATGCAGTTGCAACCGTGAAGACTGAAGGAATTAGTTAAGCTTGAAGTAATTTCTATCTTATGTTTTAGTCCTTCATGTTCAATAAACAGAATAGTATAAAAGTTCCGCAGTAGGCCCATATTGAAATTTACGTAATTGATATATGTGCGTACAGATACGCCGAAATATTCAGTCGATTAGTGTCGGTTTTTTTTTCTGTGGATCTTAGTTGTTATAACGAAATGTGCGTTAAATATGTTCGTAAGTTTGCTACCTCGGTTTATTTCGCATTCACATGCAGGGGGACCAAACCGGGGAATATGAAGTATTTTTAATATTTTGGACGACGAAAAGCGGCTTTTAAGTAGCCACAGTATAGTTCCAGCCCTGTTGAGAACCTGCATAAGGAATGCTGTATGGTGAAAAAAGATCATGGCTACACATGAACAGTCATTAGCTTCCAGCAAAACAAAAAAAACTTCCCTAAACATTACAACTTGACAGCTGAAAAGCTTGAAAGTGTTGACTCTGAGCGTAGCTATAACGTAATGGATAATACTACATGGCCCAAAAATACTGTGATCTATCGTTTTTTTATTCCAGTGAAATAATTTTTCTGTGACAAACAGAAAGAAGAATTAAGTGTAAACGGATCACATACTGCTCAGAAAGTTACTCCCATAATCGCAAGCAGTGCCTGTGTCTTAGAACTAAGTGGTTATCACTCTTTATAGAAGTGAAGCCAATTTTACTGTGTCTGTGTAAACATTGGTTATCAGCACAATAAACATCAACATGAATGGCGTCTTCGAACAGGATGCCTCGTCACGTGAGACCAACTTCCGGTCAGTAAACGTCAAAACAGCCAAGTGCGTACTGTCGGGAGACACTCCCCTACGTATCCCAGCCGTACTACGTTTTGAAGCCATGGGGGCGTGGCTCGCTGCCATGACACTCTGACCAAAACATTGCCAGTGTGCTATAGCGCTGCGTGTATTAAAGTCGCTAATTGCACCATATACGCATGTAACGTCATCAGATTGGTGGTTTCAAGGTTTTTGTTTAAAATAAAACCTCGTAAAGGCGAAATTCCGCGTTTCTTCTGATTAAAAATAGTTTTTAATGTAATATTACGAATAGCTAGTCTTCAATGTAAACGATACAATTTTGTTAATTCAGTAATCAACGTGTATCACAAACTAGGGTTCTTTCTTTACTTATTCTTACGATCATCTGATTGGACGAAGCAATGCCAGATTTACGAAAAGTGACGACGTCTTTTCCGATTTTCGTGACATACAAACCAAAACTTTTCAGTTGTTTGAGTTCAGAATGATGTATTGTAGCAGCTATTTACTAATGTGTAACAGACTGATTGCGGTTCTGACCACCATCTATATCTGAAGAGGTAACCAAATGATCTGTCTTTGTTGTTAATTATTTAAACAATGAAGCAGCAGATAAATAAGTCTGATAAAATAACTCAATGTGAGTTAATGTTTAGCCAACAACCTGTCACATTGTGCACACCTTCATTCCGTTGTCAAGTGGAATATAATTGCGGAGAATCCCAAGAAATATAAATTAGGTGTTTGTTATACACAAAACAGGTACTTTCAGTTTGGATAACATTGACCCTGAGGAAGAAAACAAAACTCTTTGCCATACAGTTCATACACACTTCAATACATACCCACATTTCTTCTCTTAAGTGATATGCTGCAGCTCTAATATGAGGCTGGGGCACTTTTTTAGTAACTAACAAATCAACTGCAGCAGCAGCACTTAAATGACATGTCTGTTAGCCAAGGCAGTATAACAGTGTTCCAATTTTCACCTGCTATGGGACTCATTTTAATATTAGTAAGGAGTTCTACTTATTGCTTACTTACCTTAGGTTCCAATTTCTTATTTTGGTATGGAAGAGATTTGTTAACAGGGCAACAATGTCCCAGTGTTTTTAGGTAGCTTAGGCATAAACCATTCTTCATTGAGCTTTGTTTATGTCATTCCCTATTTTATAACTTTCATTCTTTTAAATGCAAGCCTCTCTTGTCAAGCTGACAGGTATTTACAGTGGTACAAAATGAAATGATGAAGGGATTGAGACAGATCATGGAGCAAAACTTTACATCATAGTTTGAGAAGTGTGGAATGTCTCAATCAATAAGCAGAAGCTTCATTGCTTGCCAATGACAAAGTTTTACTAACATTGAAACTAGGATTTGCTTTTGGAATCATTATCCTAATAAAAAATATAGGCTATATATTCCTTATTCATTCATAAAAAGTATGGGAACTGGGAATGAAATAAAGCATAAATATTAGGTACTATATTCAGAATTTTATTCCAGCAAAAAAGCTTTTCTTGATCTGTTGTTATCCACTTTGTTGAACTGCTTGTTACAGGTACACAGAAAAATTATTACAATGTGACTTTTCAGTTAACTGCCTTTTTCAAAAGATTGTGGAATTTAAAAATAACACAGTTCTATGTAAAAAAAATATTATATGAAATTGTAACAAAGTCCACATCATTGCTTGTTGAGAATGAAAGAAATGTCTCAGTCTCCTGACTGATACAAATGTAATACTATTTACCATTCCTCATACATATGATTTATCACAGTGGTCTTGCATAAACCAGGAAAGTAGTCAAGCAAATAAACATAAGAAAATATGCAATCATTTATAAAATACGTCTTACTACAGATATAAACGTTGTGGGCTGTAGTTTCTGTACAACACATGGGTTACATTTCAATGGATTAGGGGAGAGACTGCTAGAAAATTTAGTGCCCAATGAAGCAGTGAAAAACCAATAACGCCCACCTGCGAACACTACTACCTCTCATTTTTTGAGAGTAAACCACTATTGGCCTAGATCACCAAAAAATATAATTTGTAATGACACACAAGCAAAAACCATAACATACCATACAATGATAGGAATGTATTTCAATGTGACAAAAATGAGGCAATTCTATTTCTCATTAATATGTTGTCACTCGTGGAAACTTCATTGACAACACTGGCTAGAACATATTACAGCATACTCTGCCAAACAATGGCTAAATATTTCAAAAAGAAATGTATGTCCCATTTGGAAGCACACAGATCACAAGCTATTGCAGAACCAGTACTGCATACTGGTTTGGTGGAGTATCAATCACTTGGAAACACTCTACATATAATGTAGTTCCAAATGTTGGTTTGAGGAAGATATATTTGAAAGGTATTACACACACACACACATAAAATTATAATTGTCTGACTCCATCACACACCAAGAACCAATTTTCATAGATACACTGAATATGCTAGTACTAATAGTTTTAAGATACAGACATCACAAACATTTTGTAGCTGGTTATAACAACATAGACATAACGGAAAAGGAAGAATGTGCATCATTTATTAATTACAATAAGGTTACATTCCCAGTTTGCCTCAATATAATGAGTGCTTTGTACAAGATGCCTCACACACTAGACATCTGTGTACAAATATCAGTTACTGACCTTAAAAGAGTACCAGTTTTGTATAGGTTGTCCTGATTTTATTTTTATGCAGTACATCACTTATTCTCTTGACTGCATGTTTTTGCCGTGTCAGCAGGTATCGTGTGGCAATTGCTTTAATCAGCAGTATCATATGATTGTCCAAGGGATGCTGATTTTTCATGTGGTCTGCTAACTCCTTAAACACTGGCTTGAATATGAATTCACTAAGCACCTCAGACACACATCACACACATAAAGTAATCGTGGTCGTTGTCAGTTGTCGCTGCACTATTTTCCGTGCTTAGTAACTGCCACCGTTCCGAAGTGTTATTTATGTGATCTTCAACATTGGAACTGCTGAAAGTAAGAATGGGAATATCTTCCAAAGTTATACAATTCCCTCTTTCTGATCCACGGATCTCACTATGAATTAGTAGCCTCTCGTATGCTGCAACAAACTGGCGAGCAGTGGGGTTGTTATTCCAACCACCACGACTTCGGATGGCACTAAAAAACATTTCCAAGTGGTCCTGAGAACATTTGTAAAGAGGCAGAAACTTCAATAGAGGAGCATGAGTTTGTGTCCCCACTACTTTGCTATATATGTGTAAAACACAGGATATACACACCAGGAATCCAACAAACCCTGTCTTTCTATTTGAGTCAACAACTCTCATTGCTTGAGGATTTGGACCAACAGTGAGTTCCTTGATGTACCTCTGTGCCTTTAAAAGAAATCCCTCTACAGCACTAAAATTTGCTATATTTAATGCCTGCTTGAAACCACTTTGTAAAAGTGTTCTGGAATTGCAGACATCAAAGAGACAGTTGAAAATGTGTATAAATTTTACTGTTGTAGATGCCTGTTCAAAACCTGGGAGTTTCATATCACAACAGTACTGTATGGCATCTGCCACAGAATTGCTAAGCAGCTGAGTAGCCAGTTTCACCTTCATTTTATTTTTAAAAAAAATTAAGGTGACTGGCAGTGATCTTGTTGCCTATGTGGAGCCCTTCCTTGACCTGTAATTTATGTAACAGTTCCAAAAAGTGCCAAGAAATGACACCACCTTGCTCATCCCAAAGAAATTTTTTATCTCCTAAAGCGTTGCGCACAAGTTTCAACATATGTGGAGGGTCTAGGAAAAATGACATTTCATGATCATTCCCTTCAACTGAAAAAGTACTTTTCAAAGTTTCACAATTGAGATTGCAGCCTAAACATCTAGCCATTGACAAATTGCTAGCTGAACCATTACATGTGAGCGAAACAACTTTCACACCACTTGAATTGGCAAGATCAATGCACTGTTTAACTATCTCGGCTTTTTGCTCACCAGTTATACCAGCAGTCAGGAAATACCCAACTGGGAACTTCCAAGAAGCATTAATAGCCACAAGCATGAGCACAAATGCTTCTTTGGCAATGGGCAAATTATCTGTGTCTACAGATGACCCCATGTCAACATAACCGTAATAGCATGTACCATCAAATTCTACATGTTGCCTGATGGCAATTTCATCAACTACCAAGCTACATATAGTTGGAAACTTTGTTTCACGGTGACTAGCTTCTGATGTGATTACCTTAAACGCCTCGGATGTGAAGCCAGGTGCTCCACCCAGATTAGATTAGATTAATACTAGTTCCATGGATCATGAATACGATATTTCGTAATGATGTGGAACGAGTCGAATTTTCCAGTACATGACATAATTAGGTTAATTTAACAACATACTTAAGTTAATATAGCAACTTTATTTTTTTGTGTTTTTTGTTTTTCTTAATTTTTTATTTTTATTTTTTTTATTTTTTTAATATTTTTGTTTTTTTTTTCTTTTTTTTCTTAATTTATATCTAAAAATTCCTCTATGGAGTAGAAGGAGTTGTCATTCAGGAATTCTTTTAATTTCTTCTTAAATACTTGTTGGTTATCTGTCAGACTTTTGATACTATTTGGTAAGTGACCAAAGACTTTAGTGCCAGTATAATTCACCCCTTTCTGTGCCAAAGTTAGATTTAATCTTGAATAGTGAAGATCGTCCTTTCTCCTAGTATTGTAGTTATGCACACTGCTATTACTTTTGAATTGGGTTTGGTTGTTAATAACAAATTTCATAACAGAGTATATATACTGAGAAGCTACTGTGAATATCCCTAGATCCTTAAATAAATGTCTGCAGGATGATCTTGGGTGGACTCCAGCTATTATTCTGATTACATGCTTTTGTGCAATAAATGCTTTATTCCTCAGTGATGAATTACCCCAAAATATGATGCCATATGAAAGCAATGAGTGAAAATAGGTGTAGTAAGCTAATTTACTAAGATGTTTATCACCAAAATTTGCAATGACCCTTATTGCATAAGTAGCTGAACTCAAACGTTTCAGCAGATCATCAATGTGTTTCTTCCAATTTAATCTCTCATCGATGGACATACCTAAAAATTTGGAATATTCTACCTTAGCTATATGCTTCTGATTAAGGTCTATATTTATTAATGGCGTCATACCATTCACTGTACAGAACTGTATGTACTGTGTCTTATCAAAATTCAGTGAGAGTCCGTTTTCAAGGAACCACTTGGTAATTTTCTGAAAGACAGTATTGACAATTTCATCAGTTAATTCTTGTTTCTCAGGTGTGATTACTATACTTGTATCATCAGCAAAGAGAACTAACTTTGCCTCTTCATGAATATAGAATGGCAAGTCATTAATATACACTCCTGGAAATGGAAAAAATAACACATTGACACCGGTGTGTCAGACCCACCATACTTGCTCTGGACACTGCGAGAGGGCTGTACAAGTAATGATCACACGCACGGCACAGCGGACACACCAGGAACCGCGGTGTTGGCCGTCGAATGGCGCTAGCTGCGCAGCATTTGTGCACCGCCGCCGTCAGTGGCAGCCAGTTTGCCGTGGCATACGGAGCTCCATCGCAGTCTTTAACACTGGTAGCATGCCGCGACAGCGTGGACGTGAACCGTATGTGCAGTTGACGGACTTTGAGCGAGGGCGTATAGTGGGCATGCGGGAGGCCGGGTGGACGTACCGCCGAATTGCTCAACACGTGGGGCGTGAGGTCTCCACAGTACATCGATGTTGTCGCCAGTGGTCGGCGGAAGGTGCACGTGCCCGTCGACCTGGGACCGGACCGCAGCGACGCACGGATGCACGCCAAGACCGTAGGATCCTACGCAGTGCCGTAGGGGACCGCACCGCCACTTCCCAGCAAATTAGGGACACTGTTGCTCCTGGGGTATCGGCGAGGACCATTCGCAACCGTCTCCATGAAGCTGGGCTACGGTCCCGCACAGCGTTAGGCCGTCTTCCACTCACGCCCCAACATCGTGCAGCCCGCCTCCAGTGGTGTCGCGACAGGCGTGAATGGAGGGACGAATGGAGACGTGTCGTCTTCAGCGATGAGAGTCGCTTCTGCCTTGGTGCCAATGATGGTCGTATGCGTGTTTGGCGCCGTGCAGGTGAGCGCCACAATCAGGACTGCATACGACCGAGGCACACAGGGCCAACACCCGGCATCATGGTGTGGGGAGCGATCTCCTACACTGGCCGTACACCACTGGTGATCGTCGAGGGGACACTGAATAGTGCACGGTACATCCAAACCGTCATCGAACCCATCGAACCCATCGTTCTACCATTCCTAGACCGGCAAGGGAACTTGCTGTTCCAATAGGACAATGCACGTCCGCATGTATCCCGTGCCACCCAACGTGCTCTAGAAGGTGTAAGTCAACTACCCTGGCCAGCAAGATCTCCGGATCTGTCCCCCATTGAGCATGTTTGGGACTGGATGAAGCGTCGTCTCACGCGGTCTGCACGTCCAGCACAAACGCTGGTCCAACTGAGGCGCCAGGTGGAAATGGCATGGCAAGCCGTTCCACAGGACTACATCCAGCATCTCTACGATCATCTCCATGGGAGAATAGCAGCCTGCATTGCTGCGAAAGGTGGATATACACTGTACTAGTGCCAACATTGTGCATGCTCTGTTGCCTGTGTCTATGTGCCTGTGGTTCTGTCAGTGTGATCATGTGATGTATCTGACCCCAGGAATGTGTCAATAAAGTTTCCCCTTCCTGGGACAATGAATTCACGGTGTTCTTATTTCAATTTCCAGGAGTGTATAATAAGAACAACAAAGGACCCAAGACTGACCCTTGTGGAACCCCATTCTTGATAGTTCCCCAGTTTGAGGAATGTGCTGATTTTTGCATGTTAAGAGAACTACTTATTTCAACTTTCTGCACTCTTCCAGTTAGGTACGAATTAAACCATTTGTGCACTGTCCCACTCATGCCACAATACTTGAGCTTGTCTAGCAGAATTTCATGATTTACACAATCAAAAGCCTTTGAGAGATCACAAAAAATCCCAATGGGTGGTGGTCGGTTATTCAGATCATTCAAAATTTGACTGGTGAAAGCATATATGGCATTTTCTGTTGAAAAACCTTTCTGGAAACCAAACTGACACTTTGTTAGTACTTCATTTTTACAGATATGTGAAGCTACTCTTGAATACATTACTTTCTCAAAAATTTTGGATAAAGCTGTTAGAAGGGAGATTGGACGGTAATTGTTGACATCAGATCTATCCCCCTTTTTAGGCAAAGGTATAATAGCATATTTCAGTCTATCAGGGAAAATGCCCTGTTCCAGAGAGCTATTACACAGGTGGCTGAGAATCTTACTTATCTGTTGAGAACAAGCTTTTAGTATTTTGCTGGAAATGCCATCAATTCCATGTGAGTTTTTGCTTTTAAGCAAGTTTATTATTTTCCTAATTTCAGAGGGAGAAGTGGGTGAGATTTCAATTGTATCAAATTGCATAGGTATGGCCTCTTCCATTAACAGCCTAGCATCTTCTAATGAACACCTGGATCCTACTATATCCACAACATTTAGAAAATGATTATTAAAAATATTTTCAACTTCTGACTTTTTGTTCGTAAAGCTTTCATTCAATTTGATGGTCATACTGTCTTCCTCTGCTCTTGGTTGACCTGTTTCTCTTTTAATAATATTCCAAATTGTTTTAATTTTATTATCAGAGTTGCTGATTTCAGACATGATACACATACTCCTGGATTTTTTAATAACTTTTCTTAATATAACACAGTAGTTTTTATAATTTTTGATAGTTTCTGGGTCACTACTCTTTCTTGCTGTCAGATACATTTCCCTTTTCCGGTTACAAGATATTTTTATACCCTTAGTAAGCCATGGTTTGTTACAAGGTTTTTACGAGTATATTTAACTATTTTCTTGGGGAAGCAGTTTTCAAATGCATTTACAAAAATGTCATGAAATAAATTATATTTTAAATTGGCATCAGGTTCACGGTACACCTCATCCCAGTCTAACTGCTGTAGGCTTTCCTTGAAATTTGCAATTGTTAAATCGTTGACTAAACGTACTACTTTGGAGGACTTTAGTATTGCTGAATGGAGCTATGTCATATATTGTAACTAGCTGTGCACCATGATCAAAAAGACCATTCTCAACAGGCTGAGCATTTATCTGGTTAAACTTATCTTGGTCTATAAAGAAGTTATCTATCAGTGAGCTGCTATCCTCTACCACCCGAGTAGGAAAATCAATAACGGGTGTCAAATTGAAAGAACCAAGTAATACTTCAAGGTCATTTTTCCTATTACCCTCTTTCAGAGAATCTACATTGAAGTCCCCACAAATAATAATTTGCTTCCCCCTGTCTGACAGATAGCACAACAAGGAGTCCAAATTTTTCAGAAATAGATGAAAATTTCCTGATGGGGACCTATATACAGTTACAATTATAAATGTGCCTTTATTTAATTTAAGCTCACAGGCACATGCTTCTATATGTTTCTCTACACAAAACTTTTTTGTTTCTATACTTTTTGCACAATGATAACTTTTGACATATATGGCAACTCCTCCTTTCTCCATATTTTCTCTCATTACATGTGCAGAGAGCTTATACCACTTACATTTACCTTATCCATATCAGTAACAATGTGACGCTCAGACGGGCATAGTATATCTATTTCATTCTCAGCTTCTAAATCTTCTAAACAAACCAGAAGCTCATCTACTTTATTCTTTAAACTCCCAATATTTTGATGAAATATACTTACATTATTTTTAATTATACTTTTATGAGAACCTTTCCTTATTCTAACATTTGCAGTACTCTCCTGTCTGAGTTTCTCATTGTGCTCAGGCCTAGTTCCTATACCAGTGGTCACATGGTGTTCAGAGAGGCAGATTATGTCAACTGGGTTGGGTGACTTTAATTCATCAATGCAATTACCTAGGACTGAGATACAACTCGGTGGAGATAAAATTTCTGATGATTGGTGAAAATTTATAATTGGTAGCTGTGATTGGTGATCCAATGTGCTAGAATTGTGCTGTTTAATTTCTTTCCTAAACTGAAGATTTGTTTCAATCCTGACCTCTCGTAGAACTTGACATCTTTCTGTCTTACCGATCCTAAAAAAGGTGCTGCTCCAACACCTGTAACCACTGGTATTTTACCATTCATGGCAGTGCCTCCCCCCTTAAATTTCCTGCTATTACCCCAGCCAGTTTCCCCTTCCCTTTCCTGTTGAGATGTAGGCCGTGCCTGGTATAGTCCCACCTACTGAGATAATCAACAGGAACCACACCAATATGAGCCCCCGCACCCGACCCAAGCAGCCGTTCCAACTCCAAATTAACTCTCCCAACAGAAGAGTTCAAATGAGGCCGGTCATGGCGTCTCAGGACAGATACAAATTCAACATTGGTGTGTCTCGATGCCGACGCAATCTTTACCAGGTCACACTCTATACTGCACCCAGGATCTCTGTCGATGCTGTTCCCTGGCCCTCCCACAATAACCACGGTGTCTTCCCTGGTAAATCCTTTACAGAGTGAACCTAAATCCTCTGTCACCTGATCCAGACTAGGACTTGGTTTGAAAAAATTTGTGACCTGGTATTCTGGTCCTAATTCCTCCTGCAGAAGTTGGCCTACACGTCTGGCATGAGAACTGGTTAACAACAAAACTTTCTTCCTTTTCGATGACTTTCCTACATTCTTTTTCAATTTCCTATCGAAAGTTTGTTGTGTCCTGTCTACACCTACCCACCTACACCTACCCACACACTGGTACCACTTTGTTAATGTTCTGGGGTGTGGCAAACATGTATTAAAACAGCACCTAACATAATTATACGCCCTGTGGGAATAAAAATGCAGTGTTAAGGCAAAGGAGCGCAGTTCTGGGCTGTATGACCTAGGTACAGCCTGTGCCCCAGCTTTCGCAGTTTGTCGCTGCAGCAAGTCTCTCTGCATTCCAGGTATGCTTTCTAGTATATTTAGTGAACTTTCATCCACAAGATGCATGTCCTTCAGTACCTTAATGATAGCACTCAAAGAAGCCACTTTCTTCTTAAGTCGTCGCTTAGACTGCTGAAGAGCTTTAATTTGTTTTTTGTACTGATCAGTTTTTCTTATGAGGTGTTCACACTTCGTCTTCAGTTCCTCACTTTCAGAGGATGTCTGACTACGTTCTGGTGGTCCTGCAGTGTACTCAGGAACAAGAGCAGGAACTACTTCATCCTGCACTCTGCTGACGGCAGCCAAAACTGAAGATGGAAAGGAAGAGCTCTCCTTCTGCAATGGTGGTTTTCTCTTCTTGTCTCCCTAAATGAAATAAACGGATGGAAAACATTAAGAACTGTTTTTAACAGATGGTTGAAGGTGTTACAGTCTTTGTCATGAACAGCATGTTACAGCCCACTAATTACTCCTATTCTTAGTCCTTTCCAGAAATATAAATTCTATTTTTCCAGCAACTATTTATCTTGTTCATAAAATACTCATTACTCTAACAAAAACCGTTGTTGTGTTCAGCAGACAACTTGAAATGCCTCCCATGTTCGAAGCTACAATTAATACACACATATTGAAAAAATATAAACTTTGAACATGTAAAATATTTCTGCTGGGGTGTCTTGTTTAACTATCACACTGTATCGCTATGGGTGCTGTCAGTTAACAAGTTACCGGTCCAACAGTTAATGATATAAAATTGTGTGTTATATCTAATTTTGCATTAGTGGTTGGTGCATATTCAATGTTCCACAGTTGTGGATAATGTTAACAGGAAGGTACTACCAAAGCTTTTTAATCAATGATATCTTTCAATGGAGAATGTCAATGAATAGTGCATCATACAAAATAAATGTTCATTTGCTGTGCTTAACCCAAATACAGAGTTATATTTAACACAGCCCAAGTGTTAAATTCTGTGACTTAGCTTCAGCAGTCTCATAATCTAAACAGTGAACCTGAATTTTCTTCTCAAATATTCTCTTGTGTGCAGAGGCTGATGCTCATCAAAAAGGAGTTTCATAAATTTGTTTCTACATGACAATGTGTAGAACCAGATTATCTCTTTATAACATACTGTGCAGCTGCAGAAACACTTCAGTGTTCCAGCACCTCCCCTCTTAAATTCTATATACAGCATGGAATCATTCCTAGGCAAAAGCTATGTGTAAGGACCTAATCAGGTGGAAAGTGAAATTAATGTATTCGAATGACCTGAAGGAATACTCCCAAAATCAACATATATAAGTAAAACTAGAGCTGTATCAATTACTCCTAAAACATAACTGCCATTAACTAGCAAAGACAGTGCAATAAAAATGTTGTACAACACAGTAGACCAGACAAAGTGAGATGTTCACAAACTACTGCCTTAAATAT
This sequence comes from Schistocerca americana, assembly GCF_021461395.2. Taxonomy (NCBI): domain Eukaryota; kingdom Metazoa; phylum Arthropoda; class Insecta; order Orthoptera; family Acrididae; genus Schistocerca; species Schistocerca americana. Next base: position 628,062,776 of record NC_060123.1, on the reverse strand, counting down.
TCACATAACTGATATAATTTATTTCACACGTGTATTCCATTACTTTCGGAGTGAGAGCTAAATAATAGAAACTGAAAACTAAGTTAGCTATACCCTCCCTCCAAAGCCCCATAAATACATTTTGTTTGTAATACGTACTGGGACATTTCAGTTACGTTACTCTACTGGGAAACATTGTTCATTACCACCAATATTTACTGAAATACGGTACATAGAATGGCAAATCTACACAGTGTACTGTTTAGGCCTATACTTTACGCCAGTTAATGTAGTGTTAGCATTTAATTTGGTACATGATGAAGACAAAGTGAGTTACTCAACACTTCGATTATCGACAATACGTACGTATTATACTGAAATGTGAACTTGAAAACTAAGAATTTAATTCTTTGAATTAACATCCCTTTTGCATATGTTTTGGGTGTGTAGGGAAAACTGATGGTACAGTTACGCCACAGTTACGTAAATTGGCGGTTTGAAGTGCTGTGTGTGTTTCCAGGCGCACATTGCAATCGTATATATTTCTCGAAATGGTAAGCTACAAAGCTGCTTTTTCTCTTTCGTATAGGTTTCCAAAGGATGAAGGGCGCAGGCAGATGTTGATACAGGCAGTGAAACGAAAAGATTTCAAGCCTACTGCGCACACACGCATCTGTTGCCTATATATATATATATATATATATATATATATATATAAAGATGATGTGACTTACCAAACGAAAGCGCTGGCATGTCGATAGACACACAAACATACACACAAAATTCAAGCTTTCGCAACCAACGGTTGCTTCGTCACGAAAGAGGGAAAGAGAGGAAAAGACGAAAGGATGTGGGTTTTAAGGGAGAGGGTAAGGAGTCATTCCAATCCTGGGAGCGGAAAGACTTACCATAGGGGGGAAAAAAGGACAGGTATACACTCGCGCGCACACACACACACACACACACCCGCACATACACAGACACACCTATATATGTGTGTGTGTGTGATATTTATTACCAATAACCCTTCCTACTCTAAAAGCAATGGCAATGTGCATTGCTACTACATAAGAGGAAATGATGATTTTTACTATCCTGGATTAAATCTGACTTTGGTACAAAAAGGGGTGAATTATGCTGGTATTATTTTAAAGAACAATTTGCAAAAACAAGTTAGGGGTTTGATTTCTCATCAGGGTTTAGTTTTATTTTGTACTTACCAGTTACAAAACATACGAATATCAGAAACAAATACTGAATACCATTTGCAAAAAGGTAGTTGTATGGCCTATGTTAGTTTCCAGATAATAAGCTGTAATGTATGGGATAAATAATATGCTGCTACAAAAATCTTTGGTCATTTACCAAAAAGCAATAACAGCCTGACAGATAGCCAACCAGCATTTAAAATCAAACTAAAAGAATCTATGAATGACAGCTCCTACTCAGTAGACGATTTTTTAGGTATAAATAAGTGATTGGAAGAATTGTCATGTAATGATAGGTCTACCTTTCATTAAACTGACACATCGTTGCGAAGTATCGTATTCATGATCTGTGGAACAAGTATTCATGTAAGTAGGTACTGATTTTGTAGATATCTTATTTGATACATCTACGAAACAAACTGTTTAAACCAAAAAAGAGCTTTCAAATGAAACTGCTTTACGTTTTGTGGGTGAACGACACAATTGAGTTCGTTACATTCGATGTGAACACGTTTGTTTACGTTACAGGTTTCGTTGTTTATGCCGATTCATGAAGTCTATAACACTTTCTACAACCAAGGCACTAAAACACACACACGCAATATTTACATTTTATGCAGTGCATAACGCGTATTGTTAGTAGAGAATGCATCTCATAATTGGTAACACTGAAATATTCGCGGCGAATATATTGCCGAACATCGAAAGTGTTTCAGCAGATCACAAAGTTCATTGTGAAGTAATGGCTGTAAAACTAAATTTGTACAGTGGTTACGCAATAATTTATCACTTCTAGCTGTGTTTACATAAGCTACATTTAATGTGGTGAAGTTAGCAGGAAATCCACTGAGAAATACTGGAAGTGAAATCAGGAATCAGAATGCTGCCCTGAACTCCCGCCGACGTTCTGCCAACAGTCACGTGATTCTATGTTGCAGCCACGCCAGATGTGTAGCCGCTGCACTGCTTGCCCAGTCTATTAGTATCTATGGTCGAAGGTAGAACAGGCGTCTAAAGCTAGCGAAATGAGGGATGCTCAACTACCGGACCTACCGATAGATGGCTCTAGCGCGTGCCGCCAAGAGATCCTATCATTGAGTGTCCGCCATATCTGAATTTGGCAAAAAAACGAAGTGTCAAAACACGGATGAAAATGTTTTTCGTTCTGCGCCCTCATAAGTATTTTATATTGGATGTTCTAGATGTCTACACATCAACATAAAGAAGTGTTTCTAATCTAGCGAGAAAAAACGGTGACAGTTCTGCTATGAAATTCCTAAATTCGAGTGTGTTTTGAAAGCTTGACAAGCTGATCTATAAATTGTTTACTATTTTATGAGTGCTTTACTTATTTGCCCGTTTTAAAACACTATTTAAGATTCAATGGAGGTCAACAAATTACCTTACTTGCCGAAGATGGTATAATTCGGAAAATCAAGTGTGGACAACAGTGAAGACGTCTCTTGAAAAAAAGTTGACATCGTTTGCTTAGGGGTATCTTTACTGACAACAGAAATTACAACTGAACTATTAAAGTATTACTTACGTATAAACGGAAAAAATCGTTATTTTTTCTTTATCTGAAGTGATGCATTACCGATCTACATATATACTGACACTGTAATTGCAACATGCACTTACGAATTTGGCTCTCTGTTTGATCAGCAATTTAAATGCCATGATTTTATTATCGCCTGTACATGACACGGTGTATTTAAACTGAGTGATATGGTAGAAGCACCAGTTTTTAACAGTGCTTCACTCTTTGATACGAGACAAGAAATACATTTAAATGAGACAAACACAAAGCCCAACGTTAAGGCTTCTCGTAAATGCATGACTTGTATCATTTGGAAGTTAAGTCTAGTAATAATATTATATTGGACTGATCCATGATGATCTAGGCAGTGAAGGGACCTGTTGAAAATAACCTCGATCACAGCTGTTAATTTTAAGGTTGGGGTGTCTTAAAACTCTAATTTTCCAGTCTGACACCCAAACAATTTTAAAATTGAATTCAAAACATGTCAGTGAGCAAAATTAATTACACTTTGAATAACAACCATAGAATTCTATTTCTGTGAATCTTGGTTCCAGTCTTTGACGTGGTGTCAATCACTGGAATGACTAGTTGTCAGTATACGGCCCAAGCAAAAAACAAACCTGAAAGTGAAAGCTACAGAAGCTGGCCAGACAGGCACCCCAATGGCTGTTACAATCTGTGTGAGACAAGGGTGACATTATATTGCAAATTTAGTGTAAAAAGTTCCATATTGTCTGAATTTGTCCTATACTGACAGGACATTCTAGTCCAGTCGATTTTCGTATCTGCAAGAGTACACTAGCCAATAGCAGTGGCACAAAGGTAGTGCCACATTACAAACTATCTGGTAACAACAGAAGTATTGGTGGACAAGGTACAGTAAATAATATGTAATAACCTGAGAAATTCAAAATTGGTTGGAAGAAATAGAACAGTATTTGGATAGAGAGTAACATTTTGAAAATAACAAATGATGCAAGTAGAGTTTTCAGTTTTTATGAAGCTCGCTTACATTTTTTTTTCCCTCTCTCTTTTCGATTATGAAGGGAAAAAAATGTGATAACATAAAAGTGCAAGAAAGTTGTGTACAATGTTGGAAATGATGAAAAAGAAAATCTCACTATGCTTCCTCCTCCATGTGAAGAGTATTCCTGTAATAATAGCTAATATCATACCAAGAACATGAGGGTGTCACAGTGGAGATTTGTTTTCTGGTACAGACATCTGATACAACTATTCCACAGCAAAACGTACTTTCAATAGGTGTGGTACCAGTGCACTCCCATAGGATAACAGAATATTATGTCCTCCAGGAATCACATTGGGTACACCACATACAGCATAAACTGTACAGCAACTACAATGCTTTGTGAGCAAGTAATAACTGTCAGTATCTTTAATTTTAACATAACTCTTGACTCTCATAATTATCTGCTTATACGTGTGCTTGTACTACGGGTTATTGGTAAAGCAAATACTAATTGAATAGGTCTTCACACTTTTAATACTTAGCAGAAATTCTGAAAAAAGTAAATTGTTTTATTACTGTATCCCCTCTATGGTGAATTAAGAGGTACTGACTGGTTTCTTTGAACATTTAATAGAAGCCTTCTTTTTTACCTGCTATTGATAAAGAGCCATTCCAAGTTCTGTACAGAACAATCTCTCGCATTTTTCATGAGGGTTGTTATTCTGTACACTAGTATTTCTTCTTCTAAATGGTAAATAATGCATTCAGACAGTGCTGGTATTAAAGGTAATTCATGAAATAAACTATATTTAAACCAGAAAATTAAAGGTTCCACATAGCACATGAAAAGTACCTTGCTACACACATGTATGTACAGATTCCAAAATGTCTGTGAATTTGAGTTACAAACTTTTTTAAATAGAAATATGAAGATCACAATACTTTGGGTCTGCAATAACTCAAACGTAAAATACTTTAGTTCCCTATGGGAAACTTTGCTCTTTACGTGACTCGTGCAACTGCTATCACTCTTAATGGAAACCAAATGGCTTGTGTTAAAGTTAACTAGCAAAAAGTGTAACCATTGTTACATAATTTCTGTGAAGTAAGATTCCTTAATGTTATTTCCTTCCTTTGTCATCATAACTTGATAATTTCAATTCCGTATGGGACATATGAACTAACGAAATGAAATGCTTTTATTACTATGACCAAACAAAATTTTTTTAACATGTAGTACACAGTTCAAATCAGCAAAAAATGTAACCGTATAATTAAGGTAAATGTTGATGAAAATTAGGCATGTAAAATGAATACTGAAATTTCCTAGATTTCCAGGTGTACCTGTAATCACTGTATTACGTACTTTGTAGTGCTAGAAAGATAATTCTATATGATTATTTGCATTCTCCCCCCCCCCCCCCAACACAGGAAAATATAATAGAAAGACATCCTAGCAAAATAAAGACAGGTTTTGCCTGACTCGGGCCCCCTTATTCTAGAATGGTTATAAAGTAATAAGAATGCTTATGATCAACTGGAACATTGTGTTCATTATAGGAAGTATTAAAACAAGAATTAACAGAGTAACAATTTTATTGCTCTTATGTTGCAGAGTATCCACAAACATTACTGTTTGAAACATAGGGCCACTGCATACTCCATTAGATCACACCCATCCTGTGATTAAACTGTTTTCTTGAAGTGAAAAATTCAAGTTAACGTAATTATTGAGGGAAATATTTTCTCACACTGAAAGCCATCTGTCAAATAAGTCTCAGAACATTTTTTTTTTTTCATTAATTTCACACAAATCACCCGTTTTTAATGCAAGTGCATATTTTGTAACACCAAACATCTTAAAATAAGCTTATATAATAAACAATTATAATTTTTTTACAATATCTACACAGGATGTAAAGACTTAATTTTACTTCAATGTGATTCATATTTTGAAGTTCATCATTACACAACAACAACTCTACAGACAAAATAGTTTTAAAAAATCTGTCAAAATGTCACACCCATCTGCATAGAATGTCTTGTTACATAATTTTTCCAGTTTGAGCACTATACATGATTAAACAATACGAGTTTATTTAACGTCTGCCTTATACTTGATTTGTTGTTTAAAATTTTCTCAGCAGGCTTTTTTTCCATATGTTTTTAAGCTTATTCAGGAGTATAGGGATGCAATCTTACAAACAAGTTGAGTCTGATGTAAGTCCTCAATCCTAATTTCATAATGGTAATCATGACCAAGAGCAAGAAATGGGTAATCTACAAATTTCTTTTTAACACAATGCAAAATCTTGGCCTGTATATATTTCTGTCACATATCCCCAGCAATCACAAACATCTGAAACAGTTTCTGAGTATTCTACAACAGAGTACACGCAGTCACTTGTTTTAACCAGTTTTCCCCGGTTAACAAAATTTACAAATGCATTTTTACTGGCCATATTGGGAAAAGCATAGAGGGAATCACATTCTAATGCAGATTTAACTACTGGTGGCTTCAGTATGTGATGACAGTCTTTGCATGTGATCTGCCTTGAAAGGCGCAATGACACATACCCTGCAATATAATAGAGTATGTTTTACTTGTGAAATGAGAACTTAATCTTATCGTCAAGAAGTGCACACCACTCCTCTACTTCATTTTCTGCAGCACTTTCATCACTTTCTACTACATGCTTTCTTGCATGAAAATCATAAACAGGTGGCAAACAACACACATTAAAATTTGAGCAATTCCCATTCATTGCAGTGACATTGTTACCCAAGAGCAACTTTCTCATGGCACATTTGAACTGGTATGCATTTGGATTGTTGTTCCAACCACATCTGGACCGAATGCAGGGGGAAAAAAGCTCTATGTGGTCTTGTGACAGTTTATATGTTAGCAAATACTTCAAAGGAGATTCAACACGAAGCATACTTGTCAGAGCTATGAAAATTATCCCAAAAGCAAAAGTATTTCTTGCATGGAGCAGCAATGGAACACCAATGATTTTTAAGCTTTTGATATAATTTTCAGTGTGTCTGAAAATACCAACGTGTTGACTGGGTGCTGTGTGATGTCCTTAGGTTAGTTAGGTTCAAGTAGTTCTAGGGGACTGATGACCATAGATGTTAAGTCCCATAGTGCTCAGAGCCATTTGAATCATTTTTTTAATTCTATTTTAAATACCAAGCCAATAAGATTTGTTGTCAAGTCTCAGGGGGCTCTTATACCCTTTACCTAATGGATTTCTGGAGTTCAGAATATCAAAAATCCTATCAATATTATACAAAAATTCTACTGTTGCTTCACTTCCTTTAATATTTGGATCACCAGCCCTCCTCAAAAAACACTATACTATCTGCCACACTAGAACTCAGTCTGTGGAGCTAATGAAACATTCATTTTTCTATTTACATAACTTATATGTTGTCCTGATAGTTTGTTGGCAAATGTCATACCTTCTTCTTGTTGTACCTTGTTCAATTGCTCAATGAAATGCCATCTAATAATGCCAGTTGGAGACTCAATAGCAGATACTTCTGCTAGAGCATTTCTGGCAAACTTAATCACATGACATGTCCAAGATACAATAAACATTGTAGCTTTTAAAATCACCCTTGGAAAAATTTAAAGTACAGCCAAGTGTACGTAAAGTGCTTATATTTACCTTGCAGCCATCACATGTAACACACCAAACCCTAATGCCAGAACTATGCAGCCTCTCTAAAGCGGATTTTATCAGTGTGGCCTGATTATTTGCCTGTACACCGTTGATAAAGAAATATGCAATCGGGCATATAAATTTGCCTTTAATAGAGACAAGCATGAAAACCAGAGCCTCAGATGCCTCTATTACTTCTTTTGACTGAGGCGCTTCCCCACCAAACTCTAAAAAACCTGTGTATTGCTTAGTTCCTTGGTCCCAAACTACTTGCTTCCTAATTGCCACACTGTCTACAATTAGACATGAATCGCTGAACTGGTCCCTTACAATTGGGTTCGAATCAACGTACTTAAAAATATCTTTTAAGAAGCCAGTTTTACAGTCGACACTTGCCACCCATTTGGAAATCAATGATGTACGGGTCAGAGGCATTAATTTTTGCAGGTATTCATATGCTGCTGGTGAATAAAAGTACACAGTCATCGCAAACATTTTCACATTTGTTGTGTATCTATTACCCTTTGACAAGAGAGAGTTGTCCACTAAATTGCACACTAATTCCACTTGTGTTCCTTTCTGATGATTGAGGAAGTTATGTAACTTCTCAGGAAGATGCCCCTTCTCCTTCAATGAACTTATGATGTTATCCATGGAAAACACTTTCTTCTCTCTTCTTCGAAGTTTTTCTCAGACACACTTCAGTTTACGTTTTAATTCGTGAACAATGTCTGAGAAAAAATTGCAAGTTTCGGTCGCCTTGTCTTCCATTTCTACTTTCGACTGTATACCACAATCAATTACTTGAGAACCAACTGCACTCTGAAATAAAGAAATAATTTCGTTATATATGATTGAAATAACTCAAGGCTTGATGAAAAAATATTATAAGAAAACTTTGGGGGTGTGAAAACATCCTTATACTAACGTTTTCGACACAATTCGCAGCTTCTGCATTGGATAAATGGAACTTGCTTTCCACGGAAGAATTCTCATTGACAACATTCTCCACGCAATCACTAGCTTCTGCAGAGGGCAAATCAAGCACGGATTCCAGGACAGAACACTAAAAACAAAAATATGGAAGTGTATTACAACATTGCTTAGACCTATGTAGCCCATTTGTGTCCGTACGAAATAAATTCACAAAAGTCAAAAGCACACACATAGCAAGGAAATTAATAAGCTACCTCAAATGGAGAAGCATCGTTGTCACTCAAAATCCTAACATGTCGTCGTGGCTGTTTATTTGGCGGCATCAAATGTGTCGGAAAGCCAAAAACTGATGGCACTGCTTCGGGTCTGAGACGTTTCTTCCACATTCCAGGGCTCACTACGTAATCATCTTGTCGGAAAAGGTTTCCGCAAAGAAAACTGCAAGACGTAGGTTTAAAATCTTTCCGCGTCACGGAAGTAATCCACTTCTTCAGCAGCTCTGGGTGCTTTAGAGGAAACCTGTTCAAAAACATCGAATTAGCAAACGCACTAAGTCTGTATTGTTGTCGTACTGTATCGGTAGTCCTATTACCTGTGAAATGGTAAGTCACTTTCCTTACTCCATCGCTTCGTACAATTGAAAGCAGAACAAGAAATCACCATTTCGATAATCCGTAATTCCTTATACACCGTACAGACCGAGAGAAACTTCTTGGCAAATTCAAATATGGCGGGCAATACAGACGATAGTGATCAGCTGGTAGAGCCATCTATCGGTAGGTCCGGTAGTTGAGCATCCCTCATTTCGCTAGCTTTAGACGCCTGTGAAGGTAGAGGGGTGTTATCGTAGTAGTTGGACATTGACGATATCTCCTGAGCCAGCTACAGCGTCAGCGTAGCTGTAACATGCCAAAGTCTTCATCGGAGAGACCAATTTGGTTATGCAATCTGTCATTCGTTGTGTAGAATTGTTTGTGATTCGTTTGTGTTTCGTGTTTTCCGCTACTATGTTTTTGTCGGTTAGTAAGCTGTATGAGCGCAGCTGGAAGTCCATTGATTTGCCTATATTGCGTTGTTTGTGAGCTTCATTTAAGCCTACTGTAGGTGGTTGATCATCGCGAAGGAAACATGCTTTTGGGCGATCATGTTTCCACCTGATTTAGAGTGATGCGGTTGTTCGAGTGTCTCGGTTCTTGTATAGTCCTGTGGCGAGTTTTTTGAATACTCTTAGAATCTCGAGGCGGAATTGATTGCGTAAGTCTGTAGTGCATTTTTATGTTGGAGCACTGCTAACGATTTGTAATGCTTTGCTCTGCAGAAACTGCATCGTACTTGTCGACCTTTTCCTTGACAACTCATTTCTCTAACCAAGGCTGACTGTAGTCATGAGGTAATGTTTGATGGCTTCCAATCTCGCGCTAAGATGGCGCTGTCATTTGCATAGATGACAACCATCATCTGACCAAAAAACAAACAATGTTGGTGACATTCGTGATTCAATGGCTTTATCCGTGAACTCTTTGAGCACCAGTTTTGAATGCAATCAGAATCAGCAAATTTCCTGTCTGAAGTGTTGTTCATAGCCCATTTGATTTCAAGGCTGCTAGCACGTCTGATATCGTTGCGCACGGGCTGGGCTACAAGTCAAATGTCCTCCTGGTCTGTTACAAGTGTGAATACTGGATCAAACAGCCAGATTCGGCCTGAAAGACGTTGCTAGTGTCCTGCCCATAAGTTCTGCCTTCTCCTCAGCAAAATACGCAAGTATATCAGGTATTGTAGAGAGGGTGTACAGTGCCACTCCATAGTGAAGTGTCGAGCTAGATTCCACACACCTGCTCATGTGGTATCCAGCTCAGCGAGTGTTTAGTCCCATTGTGTGTTCCTAAATGTTTGTATCTTCTCGCATTTAATTCCCTGGAGCATGTTAACGTGCAGTTTATACAACAGGTAACTGGTTTGCTGCCAGTTTCGTCTAAGACGATTTATCATGGTGATAAGGCCCATGAATTCTTGAGAAAGGTCCACTGATTGTTGTCACAGAGTGAGAATTTAAAAGGTATCCGTCATTGCATTCTGGACTGAAGAGTGGTGGCCAGGCGTTGGGTCTCCTGTTTGCCTGACATTCATGATGTCACATGAAAGACAGCTTAAGCGGTCCCTAGACTGTCAATAATATTGTGCAATAGTTCATATTGCATGATATTATTGCCTCTCTGTAAATAAGACCGAAAGTTGTGCAGCATATTGGCAGTTCTATTGAAATCTGTATTGAGCATACTGTTTAGACTGTATAGTCCTTTATCAATATTCTATATCTTTGTCATATATCAGTTCATATGTTAAACTCTTAATTTTGCGCAGTTTGTTATGTAGTGAAGCGGAAATGGCTTCGAAATCCGCGAAATGTACATTCATGTTAGAGTCGCTGGAAGTGTAAAGAGGTTTGCTAGTCTTGTGGTATGTTAAATGAAACGAGTATAGCAACCGCTAAAAGAAGAACAGAGCAACATAATAGTTGTGGAAATATAAGGATATGTATCCAGATGCAGGTAACCTTGAAATAGTAAAAAAAACTAATTTAATCATTGACAAATTATTGGAAAGAACTGAAGAGAATTTTGGCCTCACTCGACCATTCCGAAGCACGATCACAATATTTTGGTTTTCGTGCTAGTAATTTTGTTGAGTGTGTTTTGAAGTACCTAAAAAGTCTCGTAAGTTGTTGTTAGCAACAACTGTACTGTTTATTGAAGTGCACAAGAAGTACCTTGTTTATGGAAACACACAAACGAGTGTTGTAAAGGCTTGAAATAGTAGCTGGTATGTAAGGAAACAGCCACAGTTGTGATCTACATACTGCAAAAACTAAAACAAGAATCATTCACAGTCCTTACATCAATGGAAACAACGAAGTATTAAAATCTTATGTGAGTGGTGTGTCAATAGTTCACTCAAAAGGATTAATTTCTGAAAATTATACAGCAACTGTGTGGTTGTAAAAACTAAATTACAATCTACTTAATAATCGTAGCACTTTCTTTTATGTGCGTTTAGGAAAAATTCCCACATTTTCTTTAACATACAAGTGAGATGGCTGCGAAAGCTTGCTAAAAATAATGCTATTACCATTACAGTAAATGATCTTTTATGTTGTATGGTAAGTGCACAGTTATAATGACAAGGAAACAATGTGAAGTATGATTTTATATGTATGGTGAGTACTGAAATGGCGTGTATTTTAACATTTTGTCTTTCTAAACTCATATGAATTACGCCAAAAGTCCTTAACATGCGTAATTTAGCGAGTTTTGTTACAGTATGTTTTGATATTTGTATTGTTACGTTTCTCCTAATGTCATCTATAGGCTGCCTGTGACACATTATTTGATGGATAAGGACATTTATTTCTTGTGTATGTAGTTCCTGTTGTGAACATGTGTCACCACAGATACTGTACAAATCGTAGTCTAACCAAGAATTAGATAAACATGCATCAATCTTCATAAGGTTATAAACCTTCATTAGTTTAATACTATTCTTCAATACCAGATTCTTTTCAATAAGCAGGAGACCCAGAGATAATTTTGGAGGTACAATGTTAAAAAAGTTTGCAATTTTATGAAGCAAATGAAGTATCAGTCAATCAAAATTTAAACCATTACGTAATGTCTGGTGACACTGTCTTTTCCATGGACCATAGACAATGGTCTTCTCTCATGTACATTTAGAATGAAAGTTTCTTCTGGTAAGCCTTTTCTGTGTCCGTAAGCATATAAATATCTACCTACAATTTGATATAACTATCTGAACTTCATTAATATGGGTTAAATATCTATGGTCACTCAATGAGCTCACTGCATTCACTTCAGATAGTACTCTCACTAAGAATTAGGACGACATGTGCTAAAATATCACCTCAATGTTTGTTACAGTGGTCTTGAAAGATAACAGCAAACATGAAGCAGGTACAATTTGGTCATCTAAGTTCTTTGTCAAAGCCTAATTTAATAAGTCAGTTATGATCACTCGGCATAACTCACGTGCACTGAGTTCATAACTGCTGTAAAATAGTTCTCTGGTTCCCATTTACTATCAATTTACTATTAATTATGGCTGAATGAGGCTCTGCAATTCAGAAAACTTCTTTTAAAGTTCTGTACATGATGGCATACTCCTATGTTATGTATTTAATGATGTCTTCCCACTTACACCGCCAGAGATATTATATTCACTTCTGAGCACATACAATGTGTAATAACATTTATTGTCATTAAAATTCCATTTAGTTTCCTTAAAATTTCATATGAGCTATGAGAATTTCCATTACAGATGCTTAGCGAATCTTCCTGCAACTATAAACCTTCAAAATTAAATATCCTCGCATTCTGTATCCCTCCTATCCAAGATATCACAATTTCTAAGGAATTATCACATGAAATAAATCACTTAGACACTTATCTGGTAGAACATAACTTTTTGATGTTCACCATTAGCCAACAGATACAATAATGGGTTACAATTCCGTTATTTCATTTATTTAAAAAGACATTTTAATAATCAAACTGAGTCTCGACAATGTCTTCCAGGCTGCCTGCCGCTCACTAGCCAATGGTTGGACTCCAACAGCACCTTGTATACCCATTGCCACATCATCAGAACAGCACAAGAACAGCTTCCCTGGACTTAATCGTAGAGCATGAAATAAAGAACAAACATAGCACCTTTCATACAACAATTCATGTAACATCTGTAATACATAATTATAACAGCTATTTATACTTGCCTGGTGTCGCTCACCACTTTATCATAAATGCTACATACACTCGCCACTAGCTGTGCAACTCCAGGTTTAAAATTAATCAGTTAATAAATAATGCTGGATACCGAATCATCTTTATGTTATTAATGGGCTGACTTTACTGTTCATAATTTACATAATAACATGGTCTTCCCTACTATGACCATAATACAGAATTTTTTGTAAGTCTTACAATTATGAAAGGTTATGTCATAATATGTGTTATTCCATTTGCATTAACATTTCTTAACTATTTTACTTTGACCAATAATTTCTAATGTTATACGTGCCTCACTGCCTCTTTTTTTTTGCTTGATTTTATTCTGAGAAGCTCAGTAATATATGTAAATACCATAAATGTAATTGTGATTCAAAGAGTATTTGAAGTGAAGTGAAGCGCAGCTGGACACCAAGAAACTTTAGCACGCAATCCCCACAATGATAGTAGTTGTGAAACTTTGAGTATGGACTCTAAAAAAGATAGAGAATTGATTTATTAAAAAAAGAGAGGACTGTTAATCTGTATGTTGTGGAAAGAGGACATGTTGCTAGGCCGTCGCTCAAAACGTATTGTTGCATTTAATGAAAATTGATATTTTAGTGATAAAAAAGAGTAAAGTGTGTGTAAGAGGTGCCAAACATCTATGTATACAAATTTTCTGGAAATGAAAAATAGAAATATCTTATTTTTGGAAAAGGAGGTGAACTGAACTACATTGTCGTCGCTGTCTATCAATCGACAGAATTGTAAGTGTACAAAGTTCACTAAAATACAGGAAAAGAAATGCATTCTCTATAGTTTTCATTCAATAAGTAACAACCTCTCATAATTTATTAATTGCAGTAATTGGATTATGTTCTTGTACAGTAGTATGGTGCTGACCAATTTTGATGTAGTGGGACGTGTAGTTTGAAGGAAGTTTGTGTGCCAAGCAATCTCCGTTTCTCACGAAAAGCAGATTGCTGTTTGATCTTATTTACTTACAACAGTGGTCCCTTAGGTTTGAAAAGCTACAAAAACTTGGGCTCAAAGCTATCTGCAATACGGCCAACTAACTAACAGAGTCGTATTTTAAACCTTAAAGAACAATAACTTCCTCCAAATTGTAATACGTTACCAAATGGTGCAGAAGCTGATCGTTCAAGGAGGCAGCAACCAAAATTCAGGTACCAGTTACGACTTACAGTAAAAATCTCTCTCTCTCTCTCTCTCTCTCTCCAAACACATATATAAATAGTCATATTATTAAGATAAAAGTCATTTTATAAATTGTCATTTTGATTACACATGTATGCATCAAGTTACCCCAGTGGGGGCCATGACATTTATTTCCATATGTCTGTCATTACATTTTACACTAACTGAAACTCCCTTTTAGTTAGTAATCATTAATAGAAGGATTTCCCATAACCTGGATATTTACATGTCCATTCTTAGTTTGAGTAATCACATTCCTTTAACTTGAATTGGTTGTATTGTTTGTTTATTGCTATTATCATGAAGATAGGTTATAATTTCGACTTGTATACCATTCATTTTCAGATGTCTTTATCACAGTAGTATAGGTATTTATTGCACTACGCTAACCACTGACGATAATAAATCTAGGTTTGTAATTTTTTTTGTTCTAGATTAAATAATTATATCTAAGATGTTATTCATAAAATTTATAAAATTTACGAAGTCTTAGCTGTTTTCCCACTGACTGACATGGTCTAAACTGTCTTCCTCATTAGAAGCTATACTTTACATGGTTACTGGATATTTATATTTCCACCCAGTCAAAGATCATCTTATAACTCTGTGGTAGTAAACAGTGAAAGAACTGACATGTCATATTATCTGTGACATAATCAGGTCCCATGCTGTTTTAGAGTACATAGCTTAAATAACTTTAACTTCACAAATTTTACAAGAGTGTAGTTAAACCTTTTTGTTTCAGAGAAATAAAACTTAACTTCAGCTTTTCGTATAAACTATCATTTACCTGTGGATAATGATTGATGACCACTGTATGCTACCAATGTATCGGTAGAACCTCTCTCAAGCAGGCCTATTTACCTTCCTTTCAGTAGCAATACTATAACCTACCTATCTTTCCTGACAGCACATAGACTACACTCCTGGAAATTGAAATAAGAACACCGTGAATTCATTGTCCCAGGAAGGGGAAACTTTATTGACACATTCCTGGGGTCAGATACATCACATGATCACACTGACAGAACCACAGGCACATAGACACAGGCAACGGAGCATGCACAATGTCGGCACTAGTACAGTGTATATCCACCTTTCGCAGCAATGCAGGCTGCTATTCTCCCATGGAGACGATCGTAGAGATGCTGGATGTAGTCCTGTGGAACGGCTTGCCATGCCATTTCCACCTGGCGCCTCAGTTGGACCAGCGTTCGTGCTGGACGTGCAGACCGCGTGAGACGACGCTTCATCCAGTCCCAAACATGCTCAATGGGGGACAGATCCGGAGATCTTGCTGGCCAGGGTAGTTGACTTACACCTTCTAGAGCACGTTGGGTGGCACGGGATACATGCGGACGTGCATTGTCCTGTTGGAACAGCAAGTTCCCTTGCCGGTCTAGGAATGGTAGAACGATGGGTTCGATGACGGTTTGGATGTACTGTGCACTATTCAGTGTCCCCTCGACGATCAACAGTGGTGTACGGCCAGTGTAGGAGATCGCTCCCCACACCATGATGCCGGGTGTTGGCCCTGTGTGCCTCAGTCGTATGCAGTCCTGATTGTGGCGCTCACCTGCACGGCGCCAAACACGCATACGACCATCATTGGCACCAAGGCAGAAGCGACTCTCATCGCTGAAGACGACACGTCTCCATTCGTCCCTCCATTCACGCCTGTCGCGACACCACTGGAGGCGGGCTGCACGATTTTGGGGCGTGAGCGGAAGACGGCCTAACGGTGTGCGGGACCGTAGCCCAGCTTCATGGAGACGGTTGCGAATGGTCCTCGCCGATACCCCAGGAGCAACAGTGTCCCTAATTTGCTGGGAAGTGGCGGTGCGGTCCCCTACGGCACTGCGTAGGATCCTACGGTCTTGGCGTGCATCCGTGCGTCGCTGCGGCCCGGTCCCAGGTCGACGGGCACGTGCACCTTCCGCCGACCACTGGCGACAACATCGATGTACTGTGGAGACCTCACGCCCCACGTGTTGAGCAATTCGGCGGTACGTCCACCCGGCCTCCCGCATGCCCACTATACGCCTTCGCTCAAAGTCCGTCAACTGCACATACGGTTCACGTCCACGCTGTCGCGGCATGCTACCAGTGTTAAAGACTGCGATGGAGCTCCGTATGCCACGGCAAACTGGCTGACACTGACGGCGGCGGTGCACAAATGCTGCGCAGCTAGCGCCATTCGACGGCCAACACCGCGGTTCCTGGTGTGTCCGCTGTGCCGTGCGTGTGATCATTGCTTGTACAGCCCTCTCGCAGTGTCCGGAGCAAGTATGGTGGGTCTGACACACCGGTTTCAATGTGTTCTTTTTTCCATTTCCAGGAGTGTACATTACACATCTTCCCATACACTCTAACTCAAACTACTGCTTTTTTTCTTTCGTCATAATATTAGTAGAATTCTGTTTGTTCATGCTACTTTAAGCACATTCAATGCTAAGAAAATGGGGACTTCCAGTATAACATCCTGTGGGATACTGTGACCCTTTTTAGCGAATTACCAACACCTCCAAGTGAACACAAAGGCCCACTGACAACACTATCTATTCATATCTGCCATTGAGGGTATCTTTATCATACAGCTCTGAGCACTGAGTACCTAAACTTAGAGTCTACAACTCAGGTAGGTCACTATTACTACGTCACCCATGGGCTAATAAGATACTTTTAACTCACTTCTCTGTACTACTTGATTTTATACATACTTACTGGGAACTGCTTCACCTAAGAGTGCTACCAATATAAGATTATCAATTTATAGGACTTCCTCCACATCGTATTGGATTAGGGTTTCCATAGTTTCTCTGAAACTGACTAAAAGTGGATGAAATTTGGGAAGTATAAACTGGGACAAACCAGGACACTTCTGTTAAGCTTAAAAAAGCGAAAGACGCGAGCAAATTACCCCTTTTAGTTGGGAGATGCGAAACTCTGCAGTGAGCTGCTCACAGTAGGAGAGAAGTGGCTCACACACCAGGCTCCTCAGTGAACAGCTGGCCTTCAGTCAGTGAGTAAGACTATGTTCAAGGGGGGAAAGCATGTGCTGTTCTGGCCGTGGTCTTATTATTATTATTATTATTATTTTAAAAAACCGAAGAGGAGGAGGAGAAAGTTGTGCAGTCACCACATTACTGTCACAAGACTACACAGAATGTAGCTGAATGAAAGATTTAATGCAAAGGTACATTGCATACTTCTTGTTTTGCTAGTCAATTGCACTTGGAATTCACTGATTTCAAAGACATATAATGTTTAACAGTATGGTAGCACACTGCTGATTCCACTTATGTTACTAATTTGTTACAGGTAAACTTTGCTCTCTTTAGATGTATCTGAAACAAAAAATTATCCATTTTAGGTGTTTGTAGAGCACACTTTTCATTTACACAAGCTAAATGATCTACTCTTCCCCATGTGCAATGGAAACATAATACAAATTACACAGTCTACTTCATAGTCACTTCACCCTTGATTTATGAAAAACCACTCTTCTGAATATTTTTCTTGGAATGAACACTTCATCTTTGGCAGTTTGAGTCCAATTGAAACAACACACACATTAATAATAAATTAACGGTAATACGATTCAGACAGGGAATCGGAGAACCATATTGTTGCAAAGCTTAAGGGCTCCACAATCAGTCAGTCAGTCAGAAATTCAGAATCAGGGACAAACTGACATTACAGTAGTATTTTTTGGGACATCAATTTCTTTAATCTGAAACTGATACCGTCCTGGAAAACCAGGAACCTAGCAACACTGTATTTGATTCTTACAGCATCACTGCCTCCTGTTAATAATGAGGTTTAGTAATCATTATTAGCTCAATACTCACTGATGACTTCCTCGTCCTTTTTAGATTTCTATTTCACTGTTTAGTTATTAATGGAGTACCTTATCATACTGTATACCAGGTAATCTACTATAACTTTTCTTCTCCCTTTTTTTTCTCATTAATTACGCTTAGCATCAACAGACGTTAACGTAGATGGTTTACCGTGTACTTCATTGCATTACTACTATAATATTTTTAGGCCATTAGTTTAACTTATTCTTTCTTTAAGGCAAGCATTTATTATTGCCTGTCGTGGCATTTACATATCTGCAATACATTATACAAATTTTTAATTAGGCCTCTGGTTGGATCCCTTAGCACTACAGTTTTGGGATGAGGTGTTTCTAACACCAAAGAGGAGAAACCTTCTCAGCTTCTTTATGTAATTTGGAGCTTTGTCCATGGGTAGGAACTGTTACTTTGTCGCCTATTTTAAAACTAGGTGTTGGTGTTAGTTCATTATGCTTACTCAGTCACCAGATAGCACTACAGTTCAATTTAATTTCTATCATCGCTGGAGCTACATACATTTGACCTTTTGTCTCCCAGGCTATTCAGATTTCCCAGTGGGGTCAGGGATTTTCTCTGCCTCGTGATGACTGGGTGTTGTGTGCTGTCCTTAGGTTAGTTAGGTTTAAGTAGTTCTAAGTTCTATGGGACTGATGACCATAGATGTTAAGTCCCATAGTGCTCAGAGCCATTTGAACCGTTTTTTTTTAACCATTCAGACAAGGACAACAGTGGCTCTTCTGTTGGTTCTTTCTCTACAATGTTCATAGACATCAATACAGTTTTCGTTTGTGGTATTTCAATTAACAAAATCTTGAACTCAGGAAGTAGGCCCACCCATTGCATATTTTGTCAGAACAATTCTTTCGAAAAAGTTGTCCCAGGCCTCGCATTATACATCAGTGGGGTTACTCTGCAGGTAATATTTCAAATCATTACATATTTTATATCACATTTCCTTGCTAGCACATTAGCTACCATTATCAGGCAAAAGCCATTTGGTCACTCGTACCTTTGCTAAGTAATCCTTTTTTATAGCTAGCATGATGTTTTCATTGGTAGCTGCTTTCAATTGATATAACGATATATATTCAGACCAGCATTTACTCATGACAAACGTACATTAGATCTCCTGTGTGCCCTTTGGCAATGGCCTGAAGAAATCAATGAACATGAGGTCCTATAGACCCTTAAGTATTATAGGATATATTTTATGCCTTATTGGCCACAGAGTTTCCCTCACTCACTGGCAGTCTGGGATTGACCTAACAATTGTCTCTACCAATTTTTTCATGTTCCTGAAACAGTAATACTTAATCATTTGTTGGAGACACTTCTGAATACTGTAATGGCCTTAACCTTGATGAATATGTTCTGTTAGCTTAACCACAGCATGATTAGTTAGGCATATTCTCCAATTCCTACTATTTTCATTATACCACCAATACAAAATGTTGCTGTGCAACAATCAAATACATTTATCATATTTCGTAGCTTTCAGTAATATTCAAGATAGATGATCATCTCATTTAAACCCAGATATGGTATCTGTTCCTTCACAATCATCTGGGGTAACTTCTGAGGACTTTTATCATATACACCATCTTCAAGAAATATATGACGAGTTTAGTCCTAGTTTCTAGGAAAGTATATTCATTATCATACCCTACTGGTACTGTGGATAGTGCTTCTGACAGTAGTTTTTAACTCCTTCTTTGAATCTTACTTCTAAATCAAATTTTCATAAAAATAAGTCTATGATGTATGAGTTTAATGTTCATAAGAAGTGTTAGTGCTGATGCTCTGTGTTGATTATGATTCTATTACCAGCTAATAGCGAAATTGGTTAAAATTCCACACAACTGCCAATGTTTCCTTTTCTGTCATTGAATAATTTATGTTCATGTTTATTTAATGCTCTGCTGGTAAATGTCAAACTTCAGTGGTTGTCTTTTTCATACGTGAAGCCCCCTTGGAAAACTTTGTCTGTTAATCAGTACTCTGATGCATCTGTAGATAACTTAAAGACTTCTTTAAGGTTTGGGTGGTACAACAGTTAAGCTTACACTAAATTAGCTTCAGTTTTATTGAGCACTACACATTCTTTTTCTCCTCATTTTGAAGACGAGTTTTGTTTTAATACGCACACTCTATCAGGATTGTTAATACTGTGAGCTCTTAGAAACTTCCTAAAAAAATTTAGCGTTCGCAAAAAGTATTTCAGTTGTTTCTTACTCCTTGGACAGGGCACAGTTAGCGACAGCCTCCACTTGTTGGCGATCTGGCCATAGACCATTAGCATCAACAATATGCACCAAGAACATGACTTCTTTCTTGCCAAATGAAGACTTAACTGTGATGTCCTTTTGCCAAAATGTTTTAAACACTTCTTCTGACACTAATAAATGCTTTGAAATTCTTTGCCCATGCTTTAGAAATAATGAGTGTCTCATCTACACACAAAATTATCTTTTTCAATAATTCACTGCTTAAATCTAGGTCCAGAGCATGCCTCAAAACAGGTACTGATACGTTCAACCCAAACTGTAGAGTTCAGAATTGAAATGACCATCCTTCAAATTCAAATGCCATATATTTGTGAGATTCTGGATGAAGCCTTAGCTGTCTGTAGCTGGTGATCAAATCCAGGGTAATGATATACTTACAAACGAAACTCCGTCAGCTTCAGTGGTATGTTGGGCCATTGGAGATCTCTTCAAAAACTGAACATGGAAAAAAGAATCAAAACAGTGAACGGTCCAGATTCATTATGTGCAGTATCAAGCAAGGTTAATGATTGTCGCATCATGGTTGTATGGTCACGGTGTTAGACTGCAAAGGGGGAGATCCAGTTTCAAGTCTCACTTAGTTCCTCTTTCTCTACAAAATTACGAACTTTCTGTCCGGTCAATGATGCATCTGTTTGCTCTATTCAAATCTGTGTATGTGTTGTGGTGTACTGTCAATTTGCAGTAGTGGCGTGTAATGAAGGGATCTCCAGATGTATGTATCTCCTATTTGTTCTACACAGGTACCACATTTTATGCCTCTTGTGTTCCATTTAGAAAGCTTTGAATCTGGAATTCCTTCGTTGTAACATAGTTCACATCCATTAATTATTTGTTGTCTTCATTTCTGTGAGAGGCCTATGTGGCATCTCGCCTGCTCTCACTATTCATCACAGAATATGAGTAATGTGGTAAAAAAATATTACTGTCACAAGTAAATGTATGTCTGGAGGTCCCTTAGCTAAACGTCACTCTTGGAAACTGACATTACTCCATGATACTTACACAGATTTCAATACAGTGAACAGATGTGTAAATGGTGAGAGGGAAAGTTCGTAATTTTGTGAAAATAAATTTGAACCAAGTGCGGTTTGAACCCAGATCTCCCCCTTTGCAGACTAACGCCATGACCACACAAGCACCGTTTCAATTTTGCTTCTTTTTTCCACTTTTCCACAGTTCAGTACACCTTCTTCCTTTTTTCATGCTTGATCTGAGTTCAGTTTTGATGGGTTATCCAATGGTCCAATTTACCACTAAATTTGAGGTATGTGCAATGGGGCAGTTTCCCTTGTTAGCACCATCAAGCTTAGCTAATACTACACCCTTGGCAATGGGTCAGTCACTTTCCATCTCCATAATATGGTTGAGTGCTCTGGAACCCAAAACCAAATGGACCCAACCTTGAGGTTTCTTAACTATTGTCACCCAATTATTATAGAGACTTTTCGATCATTCAATAACACTTTGCTCTACCATTTTCCGGATCTCAACAATTGCAGCAGGCATTAAATCAAATGGTAGTGGATAAGATGTGTTGAAGAATAGCTTATGTGTTTCAATTTTAAGCTTAGATTCGTAATCTTAAATTTGACCTGATTTTTTAGAAAATGTATCTCTATATATAATTACTAACGTAATTAATTGACCTCTTTCTTTTGATGAGAGGGAATCACCTACATTGATTTTGCCCTCTGATTGTCCTCTACTGGTTTAAACCCTTAGATCATTTCCATCATGTCACGAATTCTTAACATCATTCTGGGTAGCGCACCAGTGTATGAGAGTTGTTTGAAAAGTAGGAAGTATCGGTCACAAAAGAATGAAAATCAAAACTGCTTTATTTGCAACAGTTCGCTACACATCCCAGCTACTTTTCTCCATAGTCATCACTCCGACTTGGACATCTTTCTTAGCGTTGTACAAATTTCCCAATGCCCTTGTCATATAAGACACATTCCTGTGCTTACTGACAATTTTCTGCGCTGGACTGCAGCTCGTTGTCTGTGCCAAAACGTTGTCTTCATAGCTAGCGGTTCATCTGAGCAGAGATGAAAATTAGAGGGAGCTAAGTCCAGGCTGTTTGGGGGGAGATCGAATACTTCCCATCGAAGTCCTCATTGACGCCGAGAACTGTCATGAAGAAGGAACTGCATGACAGTTATGTTATGTGGAGTTTTATGAAATCAGAAGAAATCACTCGGCAGGCACCCATACTTGACGGGAGAGACTGTTTCCTAGGCGTCTTTATGTGCTCACTGTGCGCTCACAACTGAAAAGAGTGGCGTGACACTATAGACCTACTAGAGACACTGACCAACAAATCTGTGCAAAGCATCTTCGGGTTTCCACTGTGATTTCCATTTCGCGACCGATTGTTCCTTACTTTCCATAGGTCTTGTACTACCTCCTGACTGTCCTTATTTACCTACTCGTTCACGAAAAGTGAACGAAGAGCGACCTTGTGCTGCGGCGCGCAGCCGGCGCGGCTATGGTCTTGTACTAGCTGCTTGTGGGCGCTCGACCCCACTGCAAATTCTGTATTGACCGCTGAATACCCATCCGTGACTCGGTGTTGTCGGAAGTCGTGTGGTCAGTCGATCTCCTTCCTAACGACCAGGTATGTTTCAGCACCCGGAGGCGACTAAATGTCGAACAGGAACGCGGACACCACGTGATCCCGCTGCCAGTTTCCGCGCTGAAGTTCGGTGCTGTCAGCACTCTGCTATCTGGTGTTGCTGGAAGACAGTCAGCTTCTCCATCAGCAATGGTAGGCGGGGATCAGTATTAAGTTCAATAGGTGGAGACGGTCATCTCAGGTACATCTTTGCTTGGTTCGTAGATTGTTCTGGAGTATCTAGGACATAGATTCTTTACAGTGCCGTTATCGTGGACTCGAGTGCTATTACTGGGAACGTCATCGATCCCATTGATCAACTCCCTCAGAGCTGGGTCGCTCGAGTATTTAATAGGAAATAATGTGAGGCTATGACGTAATCCTTGGTTTGTAATAACCGCATATGTGCTCCTTATTCTGCTATATTCGCTCAAGAGGCTCTTAACTACTGTGTAGGTTCTGTGATACTGGTTCCAATGAAATAGGTACAGTTTCTCTCTCTGAGTGCAGTGTTGTAAAATTCTGAGGCGTGATCAACTTGCGACATACCGTTTATTTCCTGGTTCTGCCCCTGTCGTGACTGCACGTTGCTTGTAGCAAGGTGAACAAGTTTTAATAAAATTTTCTAATTTTCAATCCCTTGTTATTCTGAGGCATAATAGTATTTTCATGTGAGACACTGCCAAGGAACTATGTGTAGCAATTATGCTAACGGCACTTCTCCCTTAATTGTCTTCCTTTTACAATGTGTAATAGCTCCAATTTTTACTCTGGTTACGGTAGCATTCGATACCTTCATCTTGCTTGTAAACTTTCAAAATAATCTTGGTCGGCCACTGAAATCTCTCTACCTGAGTCTAAAATGACATTAACCTGTTCCCCCCTTCAATAATTCTTTCGATTATAGGTCTTATTATTCTTTGTTCCATTGATAACATCGGCTCCCCCAATAGTTTCTCTCAGGGAATGTTCTTTCTTAATATTAATTATACCTAGTAGTTTTGGCCCCCTGCTCACTGGTAACAGTCCCTTCGTAAGGCCCCTCCGAAGGGGCCTCCCCGGTTTCTCTTATTCTCTATAACCAGAGTCCCTATAGGACACACATTATCCCCTGTCCTTGGTTACCTTGCAATCGCTGTACTTTCACATTCATATTACGTTCCCCTTGATAATTGCCATTATTCGATCTTTTTCACGTGTCATTACTGATTTCTTCATATTTCCCTTTCTCCTTGATTACCTCCTAGGTATTTTCTGTATTCTTCCCAATTAAATCTGGAACGGTCTTCTTCCCTAGTATTATTTAGAATACCCAGCTGTTCCAGAAAGCTCAGAATAGCATTAACTTCGCTGCATTGTCTACCTATCATTTTTTCCCTCACAAAAGAGCTCATATGACTTACAGGCTCATCTAGAAACTTCCTACGATTTAGATCTCATTCAAAGTATTTCCTGAATCCACCCTAGCTTCGCTTATATTGAATTGGATCCGGTAATTTCAAAGTCAACTTTTGTTGTCCACCTTTCGATCTTTGATCTTTGGACTGACAGCAGAAATCTCTCCTACTAGTAAATTAATTTGCGTGGTCCACTGTGAATCTAACTCCTCCTATAATCCAGTGAGGTTGGTAATGTGTTCCCGAAAGCTCTCAGAAAAATAATAGGATGTATGTCACCCTCAGGCTTAAAATTTGGAAATAAACTGACTAGAAGACCGTCACTTTCCATGCGGAATTTTTCTCATCACTTTCTGGCCAGTCGAATAGATGCCATTTCCGTATTAAAACACCACTGTTACACTCTGTTCTCTCTCTCACATTCGAATCGCTACCTACAGCCTGGCGTTACACAACGTTGTGTCACATGCTCTGTGTGTGTGTGTGTGTGTGTGTGTGTGTGTGTGTGTTTTCAAAATCTGCCCTGTCAAATATCTTGCTTCAGACACCAGAGGCAAGTTGTTTCATATACTTTCTGGTTTTGTTTATTCTTTGATATACGCTTTTTATGGTGTTGGATCTTCTGTGCCTAGTTTTAAATGCATAATTGTGGAATGACTTGAATGCACGGTTCCCGGCAGATTTACGTTGTGAGTTGTTACTCTCAGAAGCTGTTACATTTCTTTCGTCTTTTTTCCTGTGGCCACATTCAATAAAGTATGTCACTGGTCTGCACATGTGAATTTTTCGTATAGTCCAGTTTCGCTGTGTTGAGATATATGCAGGATTAAATCGTTGAACCACGGTCTACCCAGCCTGCACCGACAAACTGGTGATCCCGTGATCACTTATGTATGTTGCGACTGGCTGTATGGCTACCACCTTTTTAGCTACTTAATGCAGCTTTGTGGCTTCCACAGGTGGAGGCCAGTTTTTAATGTTCCGGAATTTTGGCGGACGCTATCAAGTTTGTGCTGGTAGTAAGTCAATAGACTAACAGTACGTCGCACAAATATAACATGTAATTACCTCACCCCCAAAGGCTAACTTTCACGACTGGCTTAAAGCAGAACTGATCTGGCGAGTGTCAGCATCGTAGGAAGAGTGAACCCGACATGTTCTCACGCAAGCAGATATCGAAGATAGAAAGCCTTCGCAGTATTTGAGGCACCTACGAAGGAAAGTGGACACGGGAATAGTACTCGACAACTCGTTGCGCATAATTTGGAGCAGTTGCTCACTATGGCCCATCAAAGCAATCACAACATCGCTGGGTTACACATCCTTGGACGTGGTAGACAATTCGGCAGGTAAAACTCACGAAGCGATGACGGCGGCTCAATCATTGCGCAGTGCGCTAGAGTGACGGTAATTTTTTCGTGCACAGTTACGACGCCTTGGAGGCCAAAGTAGATCTTATGACACAGAAGACGGCAATTATCTCGTCGCGATTCAAGCAATCACAGAGGCCAGAGTCGATATCGTCGTCGCTCGCACAGCAGATCATCAACGACATCGCCTGGATCAGGGCCTGAGCAGCAAGATATATGTTGGTATTACTGAAGATTCAACGAGCAAGTAAGCAGATGCACACACCCCTGCGCTTACCCAAATGCCAGCGGCAGTCGGAAGTAGGCGCCTCCGATTGCCAATCAGTGTCTCCATGGCTGTTTGTTTGCGATTGGCGATCCAGCTGGAAATATTTGATGTACAGTGGATCCGATTGTGTATTTATCTACGGGCCATGTTACACAGATGACGACAGCCTTCATCATTCTCTCTGAGCGCTGCGAACCACTTGATCATAATGATGTATAGTACTCTACGATTAGAATTCGATCCGGGTTTGCATCGAGCTTTCACATGGGATTTCGCCATCGTGGTCATCGCTGAACCCATTATTGGAGCAGACATTCTCGCCTATTATAACCGACTGCTGGACATGAAGAATACGCACCTGCTTGATAACACAACCCTGACAACTGTACACATTGCCAAATTGATTCATGGAGAGCACACTGAACTATTCCGCGGATTTACATCGAGTTCCGAAGAAAGGTGTTATGTGACGTCCGTAGGGTGACTACAGAGCTCTTAATGCCATACCAAAACCAGACAGAGATCCTGCGCCATTGTTGCCTGATTAAAATTACACACTAAATGGTGCTGATATCTTCTGCGGCTTAGACTGTGCTAAATCACACACTCATATACCCTGATGGAACAGGATATCCTGAAGGCAGGTGTAATAACTTTCTTTGGACTGTTTGAGGGCATGTTTATAATGTTTGGTCTCCGGGAAGCTGCATAAACCTGGAAAAGGTTTGCTGACTCTATGTTTCGAGGTCTGTCATCTTGCTTCACCTATCTTGATGGCATTCTAATTTCATCAACCTTCTCAGAGCAGCATCGTCAACATTTAGTAGATGTGTTAGAATGGGTAGAATGACACAGTGTGGTGCTCAACACACCTAAATGTATCTTTGGCCAGACACAAGTTGATTTCCTGGGACACAGAATGTCATCAGCTACCATTACCTGAGACCAAGCACCGACAAGGAATTGCACTGATTTCTGGGCATGCTGAATTTGACCGCTGCCACCTGCCATGTTTGCCTGAGCTACAAGAACCATTAACTATAGCGCTCTCTGCACCGAAGAGTAAAGGTAACTCGTCCATAGCATAGACTGATGGAATGAACTTGGCATTTGAAGCATCCAAAAAGAGAGTCGCAGATGCTGCACTGCTTGGGCACCTCAAGCGTAATGTGCCCTTGGCCCTGGCAGTTGATGCTAGTCAGTCGTCAGTTGCGAGGTGCTGCAGCAATGGCGCGATGATACCTGGCTCCCGCTAGTGTTATTCTCGTGCAAGCTGTCATCCTTGCTTTGAAAATGGAGAACGTATGACTGGGAACTTCTAGACATGTACGAGAGCATTAAATACTTCACGATGGACAGTGGGTGGCAATCTGTTCCGTTATGTTCACCCAACTGGCTGAATTTTGCAGCACAGTCCATCACAAAATGACGAGCTACCTCATGGTCATCAATGGGATGATTAAGAGTTGGCCCCACTCACTTAAAGCAGCACTGATGTGCTATGACAATGATTGGACTAAGGCACTTGCCATATTGCCACTGGGCTTCAGGAGTACTTATAAAATTGACTCAGATACAGCAGCTGAGCTAGTGTACAGCGAACTGTTGCATCTATCAGCTGATTTGTGGACTTGAACACTCTGTTCAGTCTGACTTTGTCCATCAACTTTGTCACCTGATTAACTTGTCTCTGCCCCCACACATCCTTCCAGAATCGGAACAGACTCTACCTTTGTGCATCAGGAACTCGGTACCAGTTTACGTGTCATGCTATGATGTAGGACATCAAACCATCTCTAAGGCCTCCATATACAGCCCCCCTCGCATGCTCACAAAGGGAGACGCTTCAGATTTCGATTAATGGGAAATCGACCACAGTTTCCATCGACAGGATCAAGCCAGCATAAATATTTCAAGAAATACTCCCATTAGAAGTTCCAAGGCTCCAGTCTCGTCCAACAGCCACCCGTCAACAGCTCTATCACCAGCACCAACACCAGCACCAGAGAACCTGCCAGCAGAATGTACCACTAGATCCAGACGACATATCCATTTCCCGGTCTGATTTTGGATAGCACTTCACTTCCACCAAGGGGGCTGATGTAGCAACTGTCAGCCATTTAACAGTGATGTGTTACACACGCTGTGTGTATATGTTTTCAAACATTGCACCATCAAACATCTCGCACTAGATCCCACAGGCACCATCTTTTATACATGCGTTTTGGTTTTGTTTATTCATTCCTTGATTTATGCTTTTTATGTTTTCACATCTTCTGTGCCTAGTTTTTAGTGCATATTTATGGAACAATCTATTTAAATTTGAAAAGTTTTCCTCATGTTTTGTCAGAAAGTCTAACTTCAGTTTTTAACCTGTTCAACAAGTATATTTTGGACTAAATATAATTTATCATACTTTTTTTATTTCTTTATTTTTACCATCTAGATCACTGAACAGCGCAACCCTTAAATTAGACACATACATGGTCAAACTTTTAATTTCTTGATGTAATTGGTCCTTTTCGGCCTGAGATTCATGAATGTGATCGAATTTTTTCCAGTCTCAGTTATATGACTGGCTAACTCCTGTCTTAACTCCTGATTAATTTTATTAAAATTCACCTGCATCTTGCCTTAACACTGAATATCTTTTTTAACGGTTATCCTTTTTAATTTCATTTACATCTTGTCTTAACAACTGATCATCATTTTTAATCCCTATTACCTTTCCTTAATTCTCAACTAGTTTTGTCCATATGTTACTTTACCATCCATTCCTAACTGACTAGACAAAACCCTACTTGACAAGAAACTATTTAGTGCAGACATCTTACAACACTTCTTCTATATAACACACATTTAAACGCATTCTGTATTCCGTACCCATCCTGCCACTATATATGAACACTCAGAACAGGTGTCATTATCAAAAGACTCATTGTTAACGAACTTATTTTATTGTAGTCTCGCAGCTATAGACAGGGACTGTTGTGACACCTGCACTCATTGCCACTGCACTTAGTTAACTGCACAGCTAACACCAGCCCGTATACTGTGGTCAGATCATGGTAGTGTGATTATCCTGAGTGGATCTCCATCAATCACACTCGCCGTCTGCACCCATATAATGGAAACATGGTTGCAACTGCTACCACTCTGCACCTATACAAGGCTAAATATGGGTGGATATGAGGTGGTTTTCATCATCAAGTAAATCTTCTGTTATTGGTCTTCCCATGTCAACCAAAGGATCGCCTAAATCTTCCCAGTCTGCTTTCTCTGCTGTCCTGTCACCTTGGTCGACACAATGCGCTCTTCTGTCTCCCCTGATGACAACTACAGGCTGCTTGCGACGAATTATTTAATGGATAAGGCCTTTTATTTCTTGTGTAGTTACTGTAGTGATTGTGTTTCACCACGCAACAGGTGCAAATCATAGTCTAAGCAGCCACTAGACGAACATGCATCAATCTTCATCGAATCTCCCTTTATTAAATACTATTCTTCAGTAGAAGATACTTTTCGCTAACAAGAAGGACACCCAGGCATAATTTTGTACTTAAAATCTTAAATTCCATTCATGGAAAAGTTTGCAATTTTGTGAAAGAAATGACTTATCAACCAATCAATATTCAGACAGTTAATCTCTGGTGGCACTGTCTTCTTTCGTGTACATTTAGTATGAAAGTTTCTTCTGATAAGCCTTTTCTGAGTCCATAAATGTCTATATAACTGTCGACAATTGAATATTAATATCTGAACTTCGTTAATATAGGTTAAATACCTACACCTACTTCAGATGTGAATCACAGTCAGAGATAATACTCCCACTAAGAATTGGTATAATGTGTGACAAAATATCACCTTGATATTTGCTGTAGTGAGCCTGAAAGATAATAGCGAAGTTTATAATAGTCACAATCTGGATGTATAAGTTCTTTTCCAATGGCTAATTGCCATTACTAAGTTAGTCAAGACCACTCATGTTGACTCACATGCACTGTTAATGATAGCTAAATGAGCTTTTATAATTCAGAAAACTTTTTTTAAAGTTCAGTACATGACTGCATACTAACATCCTAAGTAATTAACCAAGTCTTCTCACTATAAACCATCAGAGATATTATTTTCAATTGCAAGCATACACAATGTGTAATAACAATTAAAGTCAAAATGGTTCCATTTAAGTTTTTTGAGATTTCATATGAGCTATGGGAATTTCATTAAGGTTGCTTAGCGGGTTCCTTATAACTAGAAACCCTCAAAACTAAATATCCTCATATTCCATATCTCTTCCATTTGAGATATAACAGTGCTTCTTCTAAGGAAATCTCACATGAAATAAATGAGCAGCAAACATGCATCTGTTAGAACACAACTTTTTAATGTTCACAATACAATAGTGGGTTACAGTTTCATAATTTCACTTATTTACCAAGATACTTTTATAATCGGATTGCCCAGAGAATACGTTCCAAGTCGTCTGCTGCATGCTAGCCATTGGTTGGACTCCAATAGCATCTAGTATACCCATTGTTGAATCATCAGAACAGCACTGGAACAGCTTCCCTGGGCTCAATCATAGAGTGTGAAATAAAGAACAAGCATAGCACCTTTCATACAACAATTCATGTAACATCTGTAACAAAAATTATAACACCTATTTATACTTGCCTGGTGTCGCTCACTGGAACATATCAGTATTTACCACGATTTATCATAAATGCTACATACTCCCACTGCTAGCTGTGCAACTCCAGGTTTAAAATTAATCAACTATTAACTAATGTTGGATGCCTGAGCATCTTTATGTCATTAATGGGTCGACTTTACTCTTCATAATTCACATAATAACATGTTCTTTCCTATTACAACCATAACATAGCATTTTTAGTAAGTCTCACAATTATCAAAGGTTACATCATAATATGTGTTACATCCATTTGCATTAATATTTCTTAACTATTATACTTTGACCAACAATTTTCATTTTGATTATATGCGTATGCATCAAGTTACCCCAGTGGGGGAGGGGGAAGATGACATTTATTTCTATATATCGGAATTTACATTTTTGTACTAACTGAAACTCCCATTTAGTTAGCAATAATTTTAAAAATAATTTACTGTAACTTGATTATTTACATGTCTATTCTTAATTTAACTGATCACATTCCTTTTACTTGAATTGCCTGTATTGTTTGTTTTTTGTTTGTGAGCATGAAGACAGTTTGTGATTTTGACTTGTATTACCATTCATTTTCAGATGTCTTTGTCATAGTAATATAGATATTTATTGCACTACGCTAACCACTGACGATAATAAATATAGGTTTGTAATTTTTCTTATTCTCGATTAATCCTTTACATCTAAGATGTTATTCATAAATTTACAAAATTTAGAATCGTTAGCCATTGATTGGGCTCCAATAGCAAATGGAAACATGTTGCTGTGTTGTAAGGACAATATCTTACCCAGACTCGATTGTAGAGTATGATATAAAGGACAAACATAACATTTTAGTGCAAAAATTCAGGTAACGTCTATAATACAAAATTATAACATCTATTGAAACTTTCCTGGCGTCGCTCAGTGGACTGTATCAGTGTTTACCACGATTTATCATGAATCTTCATATTGCACACACTGATTAATTTAAGTGGTGAAAGTATGTGATGTTTTTATTATAATATGCATGGATAAGATTTTTGTGTGAGTAAAAAAGTGTTATTGAGTAATTGGTGAAAGGAGATTTGTAGTTTCACAACAGGTCATTTAATTCCACAAATGCAATACTGGCAGTATATTCAGAGTCTAGTAATGGCAACTTTAATGCTCTTAAACACTTGTTCAGTGTATTTAAGAAAGTAAGGAACAAGGGTTCTGGTGCCAGCATAATTTCAGATTGAGTGTAGCTTTTAATAAATGAAAACAACTGTATTAAAGTCTCCTTTAATGTATTAATATGAAGCATAACTCCAAAATTTCGTACAGAACAACTTGAATATTTCGTTTTTTTAACCGATGTGCATTGGACATCGAAAAAAGCATCCAACACATTACACAAAAGTCCTGATATTGTGTTTTTGAGAATGTGATATAAATATTGGAAAGATAGCACATAATTGCTAGAAGCCAAGTACTGAAGAGTCACTTCTAGTTTCGTTTCTTCTTCTTATTGAATTCACAGCTCAGTTCCAATGCTACAATATAAATGTCAACATCAATGTTCATGTGAATAATACCAGTTGAAGCCAAGGTGAAAAAGGTTCTATACTAAATTGTCAC
The DNA here is from genome assembly GCF_021461395.2 of Schistocerca americana. Classification (NCBI taxonomy): domain Eukaryota; kingdom Metazoa; phylum Arthropoda; class Insecta; order Orthoptera; family Acrididae; genus Schistocerca; species Schistocerca americana. The sequence goes on along the minus strand of NC_060123.1, from coordinate 628,030,384 downwards.
AGGGGAGTGTTGTAAAAGCAGAACATGGCGCCACTGCTAGTAGTAGGGCAAAGCGAGATATGGGACACTTTAAGTATCAAATTGGTATGCAAATTAACTAAACTGTGGCAGCTAATTGATTTATGACCATAACCTATTGTTCTGCTAAGTGGTTTTTCATGTAACCCCTCCTCCTCCCCCTCCCCTTATCCTATTGTTATGCTAATTGATATATAACTCCTGAGAATAATCTATCTTCTTGAGAGACCCCTACCCTCCCCCTCCAAAACCCCTTAAGCTATTGCTATGCAAATTGATTTGTGACCCCCTGAGGATAATCCATCCTTCTCAGAACCCTCCTGGCCCCCATCACCCTCCTCCTCGCCTACCCATCTGGAAATTAGCGGGAAAAAGACTCAGTGAGGGAGGGGAAGGATCTCAGTGAATGTCAATGTCAATTACATAGCAGAGGGTATACTGTATATTTATAAAATTCATTTTTCAGCGGTTGGATCTTTTTATTTGGTGGGAAAAGCCTACATCCAGCAACGACATGTTCTAATTACATAGTTACACTGCTGCAGATTGGAGGTGTTCTCTTGATGGAAAATTTTTGTGTGTGTGCTCACCTTGACATGGAGGGATCGACTGAGCGAGTGCACAACGCCACTACCAGAGGACTTCCCACACCCCAATCCACCCCCCTCCCTCCAGACACCTCCCACTAAAAATTGTTGGGAAAAAGCCTCAGACTGTGATGAAGAGGAAGGATCTGGTGACATAATTTTCAAATCAATATTAATATTATATCGATGCATATTCTTTATTTAATTAGTTTGTGGGAGACATGGCTCCCTCACTTGGATAGAGCTGATGTCTGCACCTCCCATCCCCACTTTCCATGAAGTAATAACTGTAAGCAACAAGGAGTCGAAAGGAATGTGGTATAGTAGCCACCATTTGGGGTCGCCTGCGCAGGTCTCTGTCATTTGGGCACCACCACGGAGGTCAAAAACTGCAAAATGTCCTAATTACAGATCACAACACTAAGTACCAGATGTTGACCTCCTTTGATCTCATGACCCCGAACAAAGCATCATGTGGCGGCATTCTGCTGGTCGGGAAATTTGAGACTCACTTCTTGTCACTGTCTCTCACAAGATGTTACTGCCTATTTCTATGTGAACCAACGGCTCCAAACACACAGACAGAGGTTCTCATCACTCCTCACAATACTGCATTCCTATTGGCTAATGCTGAGGACTACATCTACATCTACACCTACGTGATTACTCTGCTATTTGCAATGAAGTTCCTGGAAGAGGTTTCATTGAAGCACCTTCAAGCTGTCTCTCTACTCTTCCACTCACGAACTGTGGGCAGGAAAAATGAGCACTTAAATATTTCTCTGCATGCCCTGATTTGTCATATTTTATCATGATGATCATTTCTCCCTATGTAGATGGGTGCCAGCAGAATGTTTTCACAATCGGAGGAGAAGACTGGTGATTGAAATTTCATGAGAAGATCCTGTCGCAATGCAAAACGATTATATTAATGGTTGCCACTCCAATTTACGTATCGTGTCTGTTGCAATATCTCCCTGATTTCGCAGTAATACAAAACGAGCTGCCCTTCTTTGAACTTTTTCAATGTCACCCATCACTCTCGCTTGATGCGGATCCCACGCCGCATGGCAATACTCCAGAATAGGACGGCCAAGCGTCATGTAATTAGTCTCTTTAGCAGATCCGTTGCACCTTCTAAGTGTTCTGACAATGAATCACAATCTTTGGTTTGCTCTACTCACAACATTATCTGTGTGATCGTCCCAATTAGGTTATTTGTAATTTTAATTTCTAAGTAATTAGTTGAATTTTCAGCCTTCAGAATTGTACGACTTATCGCGTAATCGAAATTTAGCGGATTTCTTTTAGTACTTATGTGAATAACGTCACACTTTTCTTTATTCAGGGTGAATCGCCACTTTTCGCACCATACCTTGAATAAGTCTTTTCAATTCGTTTTGGTCATCTGTCGGCTTTACAAGACGGTAAATGACTGCATCATCTGCAAACAATCTAATAGGGCTATTCAGATTGTCACCTGTGTCTTTCATATAGATCTGGAACAATAGAAAGCCTATAACACTTCTTTGGGGAATGCTGGATATTACTTCTGTTTTACTCGATGACTTTCCATCTATTACTACGAACTGTGGTTTTTGTGACAGGAAATCACGAATCCAGTCGCACAACTGAGGCTATATTCCATGGGCACACATTTTGGTTAGAAGACGCTTGTGAGGAATGGTGTCGAAAGCTTTCTGAAAATCTAAAAATATGGAATCAATTTGACATCCGCTGTCGATCGCACTTATTACTTCATGAGTATAAAGAGCTAGTTGTGTTTCCCAAGAACAATATTTTCTGAGTCCGTGCTGCCTATGTGTCAATAAATCATTTTCTTTGAGGTACTTCATAATGTCCGAACACAGTATATATTCCAAAACCCTACTGAAAATCGACGTTAGTAGTATGGGCATGTAATTCAGCAGATTACTCCTACTTCCCTTTTTGGGTATTGGTGTGACTTGAGCTATTTTCCAGTCTTTAGGTATAGATATTTCTGTGAGTGAGCAATTGTAAATAATTGCTAAACATGGAGCTATTGCATCAGCATCCTCTGAAAGGAACCTGACTGATATACAATCTGGACCAGAGGCCTTGCCTTTATTAATCCGAGGAGATCTACTTCTATGTTTCACATCTTGAAATTTGTTCTTGATTGGATTTCAGGAATATTTACATCATCTTCTTTAGTGAAGGAGTTTCAGAGAACAGTGTTTGACAACTCTGCTTTAGTGCCACTGTCATCAGTGACTTGGCCGTTGTTATCACGCAGTGAAGGTATTGGTTGCGTTTTTCCCCTGGTGTGTTTTATGTATGGCCAGAATCTCTTTGGGTTTTCTGCCAGATTCCGAGGCCGAGTTTCATTGTGGAAATTATTAAAAACATCTAGCATTGAAGCACACGCTGTATTTCGAACTTTGCCAATCTGGGGGATTTTGCGTCCTTTTAAATTTGTCGTGCTTTTTTTCATTGCTTCTGTAACAACAATCTGACCCGTTTCGTGTACCATGGGGGACCAGTACCATCACTTATTAATTTATGTGGTATGTATCTCTCAGTTGCCATCGATACTATCTCTTTGAAATAATTCCACATCTTTTCTACGCTTACATGATCAGATCGGAAGGAGTGGAGACTGTCTTTTAAAAAGGCGTCAAGAGCATTTTTATCAGCTTTTTTTTAAATATATGTACTTTGCGTTTATTTTTGATGGTTGTGGGTGTTACGGTATTCAGCCTAGCAGCAAATGCCTTGTGGTCGCTGGTCCTGTACGCATCAAAATACTGGGGATTATTTGTTGCTAAGAGGTCAAGTACGCTTTCACAACTATTTATGCTTCGAGTGGACTCATGAACTAATTGTTCAAAACAATTTTCTGAGAAAGCATTCAGTACAATTTCGGATGACCCTTTATGCCTTCTTCCAGCTGTAAACGTATAATTTTTCCAGCATATCGAAGGTAGATTGAAGTCACCACCGACTATAGTTGTATGAGTGGGGTACCTATTTGAAACGAGACTCAAGTTTTCTTTGAATATTCAGCAACTATATCTTCTGAGTAGGAGGGGTCGGTAAAACGATCCAATTCATAGTCTCATTGTAAAGTATAACTTCTACCCGTATTTAATCTATCCTTTCTGAACACTTTTAGGTTGTTTGAAAAAATTTCGGCTGAACTTAATTCTGGATTTAGCCAGCTTTCCATACCTATAACTATTTGAGCTTCAGTGCTTTCTATTAGGGCTTGGAGCTCTTGTTCTTCACCAACACAGCTAAGACAATTTACAACTACAATACCGATCATTTCTACAACTACCTTACTGTGTTTTACCTTGCCCCCTTTTAGATGGACGTCCTTTCTGAGACCCTCTACTCTAAAAAACTGCCCAGTCCCTTCCACACAGCCCCCACTACCTGTGTTGCCGCTTCCTGTGTGTAGTGCACTCCTGACCACTTAAATGGAACCCAGAAACCCACCACCTGGTGGCGTAACTCAAGGAATCTGCAGCCTACATGGTCACAGAATCACCCAAGGCTCTGATTCAGACACTCCACTCGGCTCCGGACCAAAGGACCAGCCGGTTCGATCAATGAGGCTGCAGATGGTGTGCTCCACATTAATCTCTCAAGCAAGACTGGCAGTCTTTACCATTTCCGCTAAACGCCCAAAACCAGAGAGAATCTCCTCCAATCCAAATCAACACATGTCACTGGTACTGACATGAGCCACCACCTGCAGTTGGTTGCAGCCTGTACTCCTCATGGCATCCAAAAGCACCCTTTCCACATCCGGAATGAGTCTCCCTGGTATGCACGTTGGGTGCACACTGGCTTCCTCCCCTCTTTGGCAGCCATGTTCCTAAGGAGCCCTGTAACACCTCTAACACTGTAGCTCCCAACTATCAGCAAACTCCCCCTCTGTGGATCTCCAGACCTTGCGGGCTGAGAAGCTTCCTCTGGAACAGGGTGGACGACTACATCTGGCTTATACACTTCGTCAGCCACAGATAATGCCCAAAACCTGTTCCTCAAAAGAACTATGGAGGCCCTACGATCAGCCCCTTTGAAAGTCTTCTGCTGCCTGCCAGACTTCGGAATGATTTCCCACTCGACCATGGATCAAGAGGTGAACCTCAGTCCAGGCAGTACCCAGGGTGGCCACAGCAGTGGATTGATCAGGGGACACGTGGGACATGCTCGATGTCCCTCACATCCCTGCGTCTGACTGTCCACAGTGATGCTCCTTGGCAGCACCCTCAAGCTGTATAACAGAAGCCAACACTGCTTGGAGCTGTGAGCGAAGGATCACCTACTCAGTTCACATCTGTACACAGCAATCACAGTTCCTATCCATTAATGAAGTCGCTCCTGTTTGAAGCTCGTAAAAATATGTAACAAACCAACGGTGTACTCACGTTATTAGCAGCAGGAAATCGAGGTGTGCACTCTCACTGATGGTCTAACTCACACTGAGCTATCCTAACCAAAACAAACAAATGCCTGTACGGTCAGAGGGTCTATACAAGCGTCGATAACAACGGTGTTACTGTACGGTACACTGTTGTTAAAATAATGGTTGTCCCTAGTAAGCACTCAGACATGCAAGAAATTACAAAAATAAACTAGTAACTACACAGATAACTGAAAATAAGTAGCTCCTGTTTGAAGCTCGTAAAAATATATAACAAACGAACTGTGTACTCGCGTTATTAGCAGCAGCAACTCGAGGTGCTCTGTCACTGACGGTCTAACCGACACTGAGAGCTGATGCGCCAGCCGTTGTGGACGATCGGTTCTAGGCGCTTCAGTCTGGAACCGCGCGACCGCTAAGGTCGCAGGTTCGAATCCTGCCTCGGGCATTGATGTGTGTGATGTCCTTAGGTTAGTTAGGTTTAAGTAGTTCTAAGTTATAGGGAACTGATAATCTCAGATGTTAGGTCCCATAGTGCTCAGAGCCATTTGAACCATTTGAGAGCTGATGCAATTTAGATAATAAATAAGAGGGAAATCGTCTATTTGCATTACCCTATCAAATTAATTGTTTAACAATTAGGAGGAGTCAATAGATTGCTTAAAACTCACCACTGGGATACGATGATTCGTCGTAATAAAACATAGTTTCAGTGTTTCAGAATCACACACAAACATTTTGAAAATCAAGTAACTAAATTTCCACTGTAAATAGACCGTAACACAAAATATTCCTGCGGTCGTTGTATGCACTGATATGTGACAATACAAGCACCCTCCTACACCACAACAGTTCTACGAAACATATCTGGTGAAAAAAGTCTTAACAATCACACACACGCCCACGATTGTGAAAAGCGCACCATAAGCTGACCGCTGGTAGCCGCTGCTGAGCCGCCGGCCAGGACATCACGTCGTCACGTAGGTGTCGGTTGGGAGGAGAGACCCACTACCTTGATGATATTGTTGTCTCAAGTCGTACACCAGAGGAATTCATTGTCAATTTCCATACTCTTTTTCGAGTTTGTCAGATGCAAGACCCAAGTGTTGTCTTGAAAAGTGTGACTTTTTTCAAACTGAACTTCAGTACTTAGGTCATGTGATAAACAGTCATGGTGTGAAGCCGCCTCCAATCTCATTTGCTTGCAATCCGTGACCTGCCTGTTCCTTGCAATGTGTCTGAACTGCAGTCAGAACTAGGTACAAAGCAAAAAAACAGCAAAAAAGTTTTGCATCGCCACGGTTCCCGGAGCTCCTGAAGACAGACGTTGACTGTAGATATTGTATCACAGACACAGTACCTTTGACTGTTCAGAGATGTCACTAAACCTGCACAAAGATGTAAACAACCATGCATGAGCAGCGGCGATTAGACAGAGGGGGTCCGACAGCCGATCAGTTCCTCTCATTCCACCAGGAAGGAGGTACATGGCTAGTTCAACCATGCCTAGATGGTCAATATAGGGGTTCGATCGCATCCGCATTGTTACTTTGTGCCACGAACGGCTCTCAGCAATGGAAGTGTCCAGGCATCTCAGAGTGAACCAAAGTGATGTTGTTCAGGCATGGAGGAGATACAGAGAGAGAGGAACTGTCGATGACATGCCTCGCTCAGGCCACCCAAGGGCTACTACTGCAGTGGATGATCGCTTCCTACGGATTATGGCTCGGAGGAACCCCGACAGCAATGCCACCATGTTGAGTAATGCTTTTCGTGAAGCCACAGGACGTCGTGTTACGACTCAAACTGTGCGCAGTAGGCTGCGTGATGCACAACTGCACTCCCAGTGTCCATTGCGAGGTCCATCTCTGCAACTACAACACCATGCAGTGCGGTACAGATGGGCCCAACAACTTGCTGAATGGACCGCTCAGGAATGGTATCACATTCTCTTCACCGATGAGTGTCGCATATGCCTTTAGCAAGACTATCGTTGGAGACGTGTTTGGAGGCAACCCGGTCAGGCTGAACGCCTTAGACACACTGTCCAGCAAGTGCAGCAAGGTGGAGGATCCGCGCTGTCTTGAGGTGGCATTACGTGGAGTCGACGTATGCCGCTGATGGTCATGGAAGGCGCCATAAAGGCTTTACGATACGTGAATGCCATCCTCTGACCTTTAGTGCAACCATATCGGCAGCATATTGACGAGGTATTCATCTTCATGGACGTCTTGTTTCATCCATCAAAGCCGGTTCCTACATGCACTGCACAAAAATGGCAACGTTGAGTTTTGTCGCTTTTGCAGTATTAGTATGAAATATGCGTACAGACCAACTGCAAAGCATGCCAATGCAGACGCTCTATCTCGTCTTCCGATTGGCCGAGACTGATTTTGATGTATCTGCCACATCTTGTTGCCAAATCAATGCGCAGGACTCTGAACTGATGGAATCTCTTCCCTTGCACTACAGTAAAATTGCACAGGTCGCGGAGGCAGACCCATATCTCAAGATTTTGTTGCATTACATTCGCACGTCTTGGCCTTGGTCATTGAACAGTATCCAGAACACAGAAGTGCGTCGATATTTTGCAAATCACCATAGCCTTTAGTTCAACAGAGTGTGATTCTAGTTCAAAATGACTGTGGACAATCGCGTGTGCTTGTTCCCACAGTGTTGCAAAAGAATGTGTTGCGATTTCTCCACCATGGACATTGGAGAATTGTTCGCATTAAACAGTTAGCGCACCAGCACTGTACTTGGCAGGGCATGGGCGCCCACATTGAACAGATTACGTCACAGTTTCACGCATCCGCGGAAAATCAATCTGCAGACTTTGCAGGACCATTCTGGAACACTCGTTGGCTCATAGTGGTAGAATCTTTTAGTAAGTTCCCATTTGCTGTGCCCTTGGCTTCTACCACATCACGTAGCACCATTGAAGTGATGTACTACATATTTTGCATAGAAGTTATGCCAGAAGTATTTCTGTTGGACAATGGATCACAGTTTACTTCACGTGATTTTGAACAGTTTTGTGGAGAAAATGACATTCGTCATCCAACAAGTGCTCCGTTTCACCCCCAGTCTAATGGAGAAGCAGAACGCACTTTCAAACAACAGATGGCCAGGCTTCGGACCACCCACACATGGGAACAGGCACTGCAACTTTTTCTCGCCTCCTATCGCTCCCACTCAGGATACGGACTATCATCGGCGGAAATTCCACATGGCCACCGCCATCGAACGCCGCTACACTTGCCACACCCATTGCAGCGTCCGGCGCCACCAATGGTCCGCAAGTATCTCTTTCTGCTGAGCGATCTTAGTCTTTTCAGGGTTTATGGCAACCACAGGCACTGGGAAAGAGGCGTGATCAGGAATGTACTGGTTTTTTTATGTACTTGATTGCAGGACCCAGTGGTTTTCACCACTCCCACCATTCATGTGTGTCATTTGTCCCGTGATTCTACTACTTTTCTTCCCACAGATTTACGGTCTCAGGGGACCACAAGGCCTTTGCAGCCTCCTGCTGATGCCACCAGGGCACCCCAGGAACAGCAGATTGACAGTGCACCCCTCACTTTTACATTCAGCTGTTACAAGTAACGTTGAAAAATGGTGGTTGCGGAAGTGCTGACAAAGGGCAAACACAAATACTTGAACAGTTCTAAGTGTGTATTTACAACAAACACTTTCTGTGATTCCTCATCCAATGGGCTTTGCAGTTAGGTATGACGCAAATCTATCTTAGAAAAGTAACGTCCTGCACCAAGCCGGTCCATGAATTTCTCAGGCTGAGGTAACGAATAAGTGTCAACTACTGTCTGTGGGTTGATTGTAGACTTGAAGTCAACAGAAATGTGAATGCAACCAGAAGAATTAGGCAACAAAATGAGAGGACTTGCCCATTGACTACCTTGAATGGGAGCAATTACACCCACCATTATCTTGCAAATCTTTCAATCCACTGGCTACTTTGTCTCTTAAATTAATTAGAATGGGGTAGGCCTGTAAAAACTTAGTTAGTGAGTTAGTTATTTGGTTGCATGTTCCATTGATCAGACACAGGGTATGGTAGCCGTTATCATGTGGAACATGTGAAATGCACAAGAAATGCACATATGAAACAAGATTTTTTAATATATACTACAGTACAGAGTTATCTGTAAGACATTTTATCTCATCTGATAGTTTGTTAAAAAATTTTATAGCAGCATACATTATCCCATTCTGTGCCAAAGATAGGCTGAGTAAACGATGGTGTAAGTCTTTCTTTTTTCTGGTATTATAATCATAAATGTCACTGTTGTTCTTATACTGGTCCATGTTGTTGAGAACAAATTTCATTACTGAGTAAATCTACTGAGAGGCTGTTGTAAAAATTCACAATCTTTTAAAAAGATGCCTACAAGATGTGCGACTATGAACCCCACATGTTATTCTAACCACTTTCTTTTGAGCAGTGAATACTTTTTGTCTAAGTGTTGAGTTGCCCCAAAATATTATTCCATATGACATCAGAGAGTGAAAGTATGCAAAGTATGTTAGCTTATTAATTTCTATATCCTCAAAATTGGCAATTATTCTGATTACAAAAGTTACTGAAACTAGTTGCTTTAGAATATCCAAAATATGAATTTTCCAATTAAGATTCTCATCTATATGTACACCCAAAAACTTAGTATGCTCTATGCTGTCTACTAACTTCTGTTGTTGTGTTATATTTATTGAAGGAACTGTACTTTTTGCAGCAGAAAATTGGATGTACTGTGTTTTTCCAAAGTTTAGAGCAATCCCATTGGCAGAAAACCAATTAATGACTTTTCCGAAGACCATATTTCTATCACTTTCAATTGGAGTTTCTTTAACTGGATTAATAATGATGCTTGTATCATCAGCAGACAGTGTCAGTTCAGCTTCTTGTTTCAGATAAGAAGGGCGGTCGTTCACATACAGGGTGTTACAAAAAGCTACAGTCAAACTTTCAGGAAACATTCCTCACACACAAATAAAGAAAAGATGTTATGTGGACATGTGTCCGGAAACGCTTAATTTCCATGTTAGAGTTCATTTTAGTTTCGTCAGTATGTACTGTACTTCTTCGATTCACCGCCAGTTGACCCAATTGAAGGAAGGTAATGTTGACTTTGGTGCTTGTGTTGACATGAGACTCATTGCTCTACAGTACTAGCATCAAGCACATCAGTACGTAGCATCAACAAGTTAGTGTTCATCACGAACGTGGTTTTGCAGTCAGTGCAATGTTTACAAATGCGGAGTTGGCAGATGCCCATTTGATGTATGGATTAGCATGGGGCAATAGCCGTGGCGCGGTACGTTTGTATCGAGACAGATTTCCTGAACGAAGGAGTCCCGACAGGAAGACGTTCGAAGCAATTGATCGGCGTCTTAGGGAGCACGGAACATTCCAGCCTATGACTCGCGACTGGGGAAGACCTATAACGACGAGGACACCTGCAACGGACGAGGCAATTCTTCGTGCAGTTGACGATAACCCTAATGTTAGCGTCAGAGAAGTTGCTGCTGTACAAGGAAACGTTGACCACGTCACTGTATGGAGAGTGCTACGGGAGAACCACTTGTTTCCGTACCATGTACAGCGCGTGCAGACACTATCAGCAGCTGATTGGCCTCCACGGGTACACTTCTGTGAATGGTTCAACCAACAATGTGTCAATCCTCATTTCAGTGCAAATGTTCTCTTTACGGATCAGGCTTCATTCCAACGTGATCAAATTGTAAATTTTCACAATCGACATGTGTGGGCTGACGAGAATCCGCACGCAATTGTACAATCACGTCATCAACACAGATTTTCTGTGAACGTTTGGGCAGACATTGTTGGTGATGTCTTGATTGGGCCCCATGTTCTTCCACCTACGCTCAATGGAGCACGTTATCATGATTTCATACGGGATACTCTATCTGTGCTGCTAGAACATGTGCCTTTACAAGTACGACACAACATGTGGTTCATGCACGATGGAGCTCCTGCACATTTCAGTCAAAGTGTTTGTACACTTCTCAACAACAGATTCGGTGACTGATGGATTGGTAGAGGCGGACCAATTTCATGGCCTTCACGCTCCCCTGACCTCAACCCTCTTGACTTCATTTATGGGGGCATTTGAAAGCTCTTGTCTACGCAACCCCAGTACCAAATGTAGAGACTCTTCGTGCTCGTATTGTGGACGGCTGTGATACAATACGCCATTCTCCAGGGCTGCATCAGTGCATCAGGGATTCCATGCGATGGAGGGTGGATGCATGTATCCTCGCTAACAGAGGACATTTTGAACATTTCCTGTAACGAAGTGTTTGAAGTCACGCTGGTACATTCTGTTGCTGTGTGTTTCCATTCCATGATTAATGTGATTAGAAGAGAAGTAATAAAATGAGCTCTAACATGGAAAGTAAGCGTTTCCAGACACATGTCCACATAACATATTTTCTTTCTTTGTGTGTGAGGAATGTTTCCTGAAAGTTTGGCCGTACCTTTTTGTAACTCCCTGTATATCAAGAACATAAGGGAACCCATGATTGAACCCTGTGGAACACCTAATTTAATTTCAACCCAGTTAGATGAGGTTGCAAACTTATTTAAATCACTTGACCCGTATAAAGAATTTTTTGTTTACTGTTCTGTAGGTATGACTTAAACCACTCATATGCTATTCCATTTATACTGTAGAATTGTAATTTCTGTAACATAATGTCATGGTTCACACAATCAAATGCTTTGGACAAGTTACAGAAAATTCCTATTGGTGACATTTTACTATATAAAGACTCTATTATGTGGACAGTGAAATTGTATATCACTGTCTCAGTAGAACAGCATTTTTGAAATCCAAACTGTGATTTACCAAGTACCCATTTACTGTTGAGATGGCTAACCACGCTTGAGTATATTTTTCTTGAAGATTTTTGAAAATTCTTGAAGCAAGGATACTGGTCATTGATTATTGACATCTGTGGTGTCCCCCTTTTTGTAGAGAGGCCTGACAGTAGCATATTTTAACCTGTCTGGAAAAATACCTTGAGTTAGTGATGCATTACATATGTGACTCAGAATATCAGCTGTAATTGCTCCACGTTATTTTAATATCTTATTAGAGGTGGACTCTTCTCCAACAGAACATTTATTTTTCAAAGATTTAATAATTTTACTTATTTCACAAGAGGTTGTTAGTAAAACTTAATCTGGCTTTTTCTTTTGAACTATTCTCACCAATTTTTTCTCATACACTTAAGAAATTGTTGTTAAATACATTAGCTGCTTGTGTACTGTTGGTTAAGATGGTCTCATTCTCTTTAATAGTGGTACTACCTACCCCAGTGGTTACTTTTCCTGTCTCTCTCCTAACAGCTTACTGATTTTATTTTATTGCTGGAGTTGTTAATTTCTTCTCTAACATACTTATTTATTGATTTCCTTACAACTTTTCTCAGTGTGTTACAATAGTCTTTACAGTGTAAAACTACTTCTGGATCTTTACTAGTTCTTGCTGTCTCATAGAATTTTCTTTTTCTTTCTGAAGACACTTTAATACCAGTAGTAATCCCAAGTTTGTTTGAAAAGTGTGTCGTGTTACATTAAGTAATTTTCTTTAGGATACAATGTTCAAAAAGGAATAGAAATTTATCAAGAAATATGTTGCATTTATCACTAGCATTTGGTTCATTATATACAGCTCCCAAATTAACATTTCTTAAACTTTCTCTCAAGTGCTCTATAGATACCAGGTTGAGCAACCTCACACTTTTTCTTAATGGTTTCTGAACAGTACACCCTGTTAGGTTTTGTAAGTTAATGTAAATGTGTGACTAGGGCCTCCTGTCGGGTAGACCGTTCGCCGGGCGCAAGTCATTCGATTTGACGCCACTTCGGCGACTTGCGCGTCGATAGGGATGAAATGATGATGATTAGGAGAACACAACACCCAGTCCCTGAGAGGAGAAAATCTCCAACCCAGCCAGGAATCGAACCCGGGCCCTTAGGATTGACATTCTGTCGCGCTGACCACTTTTTTTATTTGTAGTTAATATTTTTAATGTATTCTTAATTTGGTTTTACTTTATACCACAACAAAAATAAATGTCATAACACCGCATTGTGCACTGAGTAAACAAAACAATATCTCGGCACGTTCCTACACTGAGGTAATGTATATGAGGAAAACGAAAAAAAAAAGAAAAAAAAGTGTTGCATACATGATGCAGAAGGGTGCATCGCTACGCTCCTTACACTTCATCATCCAGGTACGTCTTCACATATGTTGTATGTTATTCCACCGAGAATAGAACTTACTCTTGTCAGCTCACTCAATGGGTGTCTTCTCCTACCTGTTGATGATCCAGCTGCATGAAGGGTCGCGTAGGGCACTCCCTAATTAATTAGAAAAATACTGTCCGTATTTTGGGTTCCATATGATCTTGCAATGACGTTCTTGTAGTTAGTTCCAAAAGTCGAATACATCTTTAGGTCCATCGTGAAATAAGTAGTGTACCGCATGCCCACGGATCCACGTGACTGCATTGGTTTTGGTGGACGGGAAATACTGTTGATCCGGAAATAGTAGAAACCGAGGTGTAATGTGTTCCGGAGTCACTCGTAGAAAATACCACAAAATTTGTCGCACCAAGCGCCATATGTCTTCTGCCGCGCCACATGTGAGACGGTGTTCGTCCGTGTCTGGCACCCCACAGTCTACACATAGAGGCGATTCCGCCATATTTATCTTGTGGAGGGGTGATTGGGTGATCTGTTTACCATTGACTGTGATGTACCATGTGGATCGGACGTCTGTATCGAGTGAAACCGCGTGTATCGTCCGCCACACAACCTTCCAATTAACCTGAGAGCTTTTGGTCTCCACGATGCTTGGTGGGCGCCGTTGCTGTAGGGCATGATATATATCCCGCGCCGACGCGTGTTTCGTCAGTGGTACTGCGATACAGACATAGTTGTGTTCAATGTAAAAGTTCCCAAAGTTGTAGAAGGGTGGGGGTATGTCTTGCGTCGTCAGTGTGGGCATAAGAGAGGGGGGAGCTAAGGACTCCAGCAGCAAACCTGTCAAACTTTCCGGGTGGTGGCGCCACAGCTTGATGTGTGAGATGACATACAGGGCCACAGCTCTGTCGTGGACATGGACTAGACCAAGACCTCCTCTTTCTGGGGGGTACGCCATCAGTAACGGTACTGGAAGGACGCGCACTATGTGTGGAAGGCGCGATGCGAGGTAAACATTGACAAAGTGTGTCCTTTGAAGAATGTTGAGGGTCCGCAGACGAAGGTTGAAGATCTGGACCCGAATTTGTTGTAATAAGCGGCGGTAGTTAAGCGCCGCAGTGCGTGAAACTCTATTGCGAGACATTTGATAGTGCCACGAAGCTGTAAGGGTTCGATACACGCTGGGGTCAACCCGTTTCCTATGGCCATGGCGACCGATTTGGTGACGTTGAGACAGCTGCCGGAAGCCACACCGTACGTGGTAATCCATTCAAGTGCGCTGATTACATCGTCGCGATTGCGGAACACGAGAACCAGGTCGTCTGTATATCCTGTACAGCGAAATGTGACGTCACCTAAGGTGAGACCGGTAAGGCGTTGACGGAGGCCACAGAGGAGCGGTTCCAGTGCCAGAGCATATAGTAACGTCGACAAGGGGCAGCCTTCACGCACGGAACGGATAATCGGGAGGGACTGCGAGAGACGCTCGTTAACGAGCACTCTGGAAGTCGCCCCTCGGAGGAGGCGCATCACGATGTCTGTGAATTGCTGTGGGTACTGCATGTGCTGGAGAACGTACATTAGGTACGCGTGATCCACTCGATCAAAAGCTTGGCTAAAATCTAGTGATGCCAGCGCTCCCGAGATGCGGCGTGCCCTGGCTAGGGCTATTAAGTCACGGTATCGACACAGTGCTGTGTGGATGTTGTTGATACCACCTAGGGAAGTCTGATCTGGTGAGATGATGTAAGGTAGGGTCAGCCGTAGACGGTTTGCTAGTAGTCTGGTGAATATCTTCATGTCGCAGTTGACGAGTGTTAGCGGAAGGTAATCATGTATTCGAGCCCCACCTTTAGGTTTGTGAACCGGTATAATTATTCCTTCTACGAAGGTCGCGGGGAGCGGCACCACGGGGGACGTAAGCTCCCGACAGATGTCTGTCAACTTGGTATCCAGTAAATACTGGAAAGTTCTATAAAACACCACAGGGAGCCCGTCGGGGCCAGGAGACTTATTCGCCGCTCCTTTACCTATGGCGTCGATAACTTCGTCTTCTGTATTGTCGTTCAATAATTCAGTTTGTAAATCCTGTGGGACAATTCCGTAAACCAATTGTGAGATTCCTGCCACTGTCATCGGGTCAGAACGTTGAGCAGAATAAAGTCGTGCGTAATGGTCGAAGAAGGCTGCACCAATGTCGCGTTGTGTGGAGTGATGACGGCCGTCCTCATTGGTGATGGCATGTTTAGTGCCCGTCTTCACAGTGTACGTTCTCGAATGACGTGGTACATGGAGGGTCGTTCCGTTGCGAGTCTGTCTTGTGTTCGCGCTCGGACGATCATCCCTTCGAGGTAGGCGCATATGGGCTACTATCCGTGCCTTCCCACGCTGTACTGTCATCTGTCGTTCCCATGTGGATGGCAAGGAGGCGCATTCGCGAAGGACGGTGAAATAAAAATCGAGGGTCTGCCGCCTCCAAGCAGCAGTCTCACGACCATGTGTAATAAAGGTTCTCCGGAGGCTTGGCGCAGTTTAACCACCAACTAATCGATGTAGGATACGTCGGTAGGCGGCTGAGTCACAAACTCCACGTGTCTTCAATGGCGTGTCGACAATCCGGAGAAGCGAGATGAGCAAGGTTAAATTTCCAGGGATGTCGGCTGCGCCACACCCGTTGGCGACCAAGGGTGACGGCACATATATAGGCCTCGTGATCAGAGAAGGCCACATCTCCGCATCACTCACCGTTGCCGCGAGAGAACGGGAGACGTAAATCCTATCGATGCGACTAGACGAAAGACTCGCGAAATGGGTGTATCCCGGTCGATTTCCTCGGACATGTTCCCATTTATCTACCAGCTGGAGATCGCCGATGAGCGTCCCAAGTTCAGGGCACGGTGAATGGCGTGGCAGCTGATCTTTGGGTGCTTGGGTGCAATTGAAATCGCCCCCTAATATCAAGTCATCGTGCCCGGCCTGAAAAAGCGGTGCTATTCCTTCTGCGAAGAAGACGATCGGTCACGACGGCGATTCGTTCCGGAAGGGGCGTACACATTGATAAACCGGACGCCTAGCACCGTTACGGCCATTCCTCTAGCGTCGGGGAGATATCGGACTTCGTCTGCCTCGAGGCCCTCTCTGAGGAGAACTGCGACTCCACTGTTAGTTGGCGAGGCATGGGACACATGAGCCTTATAACCATACACACCCGGGAAATCGGCGACGAAGACTTCCTGGAGAAAGACAATGTCAACTTCTGCTGCATTGAGCATGTCTTGGAGCAGCGACAACTTCGAACATGTCCGAATGGTGTTAATGTTAATGGTCGTTAAGCGATAGGTCTGCGGATCGTATCCTGCAGTGGGGGCCGCCGTCAGTGTAGACGTAAAAGGTGGGACCTGTAATCTGCAGGCCGCGTCCGCGCCGTCATCTGTTGCTACTCGGGAGGGGCCGAGGTGTGGGAGGAGAAACCCCTCTCCTCATCCACCACAGCCGGCGTAGAATCGTCTTCAATGTCATCCACCCAAGGTCCGTAAGTTAACGGTGGCTGCGGTAGAACACTTGTGGGCTGAGCGACTAAGGGTGAATCCGCAGTTGTTTCTGGTTGTGCACCAACGGCGGGCACTGTGCTTGTGATCTGTTTACCCGAGAGAGCGGAATCGGGTATGTCAAAATCAGTCAAAGTGACAGGTGAGGGCGATCCTGTGTCATCCATTTTCCTCGTCGTCTCGTCGGCCCTCCGGTCGTCAACTGGAGAAGACGTACGCTGTAGGCAATCGTCTGAGGGTGTGCGATGTCGCTTTTTATGTTTTCTCGGTGACCTTTGTTTGCGGACGTGGGTTTCTGGGTCCGAAAGAGTTTGTGGTTCCCATATCGCATCCCCCCAGGGAGAAAAGCAGAGGTTGGTACAACCCTAGCGTCGAGTTCCACTCTCTCGTCCGAATCTTCATGTGGAGTCGATGGGCAGCGTTCGTCAATCTCTGCGGACACCGTAATGTTGTTGGTCAATCCAGGACTGGCGACAGGTGTGCATTCTAACGCTTCCTGTCTTCCAAGTGGTTTTTCGTCTGTCATGGCGGTCGATCGTGTCACTCCTGCGTAATTGAGGGTGAGGGCCGTGAGCGTAGGAGGTGGTGCCGTGTCATGTAATGGAATTTGTGTAACCCGACATTGAATACACGCCGAGCGTACATGAGCCTCCTGGCCGCAACAGAACAAGTCCGAGGTTGTCCATCGTACATTACGATTGCTCGACAGTCGCCCATGACTAAGTAGGATGGCACATGTTTCTTTAATTCAATTTTGACTTGTCGGACGTCGTTGAGGACCTGGTACGTCTCGAAGGTGTTCCATTTTTCGGCCACGTGGCTAATTACCGTCCCATAAGGGCGGAAAGCTGAGGTAACTACGTCCGGTGGCACTTCGAACGGGAGTTCGAAGACTCTTAGTGTGCGTAATCCTAGTCCAGCATGGTCAACGGTAACCTCGCCGATGTGACCATCGGAGTGTTTGAACTTGAGAGTGTTCGCGCATCTGTTTACAACTGCGTGACATAACTCGTCGTCGACCATCTTGACGTAAACGACGCTACCTGTGATGGATAGGTGGATACCGATGATGTGACGTGTTGGTATTTGAACTTCGTCACGGATGAATCGTTCGATTTCAAAGGCTCGTGGTCGTGCATAGTCGGGCTGAAAACTGATCTTGATGGTCGCTTTTCTGTACGAATGAGCCATGGCGACTCAATGTCAACGGACGCGAGTACTAGCGGCGGCGAGGAAGTAAACAGACTACGCGCTCGCGACTCTGCGGACGGGACGTAAACATGACGTCCTCGCCGCTCACCGGACGAAAGCTGACTGACTGAACCACTCAGCTAACAAGGGCGAACTGTAAGTTAATCAGTTCTGCAACTTGGTCTGACAATCCATTTACCACAGGGAAAGCATGTGTTTGTTTTACATCCTCTTTCTGCACAAATACATTATCTATTAGAGTTCTATTGTCTTGAGCTATACGTGTAGGGAAATTGACCACTGATTCTAAGTTATATGTTGTTAATAACACTTCTAGTTCACTTTTCCTACCGGGATTACTTAGAAAGTTTACAATGAAATATCTGCAGATTCATAACTTCTTCTTTTTGTCTGACAGACAGCATAATAGGGAGTCAAACTTTTTTATTATTAGCTCCCAGTCTCCTAATGGGTTCAAAATGGTTCAAATGGCTCTGAGCACTATGCGACTTAACTTCTGAGGTCATCAGTCACCTAGAACTTAGAACTACTTAAACCTAACTAACCTAACGACATCACACACATCCATGCCCGAGGCAGGGTTCGAACCTGCGACGTAGCGGTCGCGAGGTTCCAGACTGTAGCGCCTAGAACCGCTCGGCCACACCGGCTGGCTCTCCTAATGGGGATCTGTATACTGTTGCTAATATCAATACTATATTATCTACCTGAAGTTCACATGCACAAACCTCAAAGTACTGATCGACACAAAATTTGCTTACTTCTATATTTTTGTATTTATACCCTTGTTTTACGAAAATGGCAACTCCTCCTTTATCCATCCATGATCGACAAGTGTAAGATGCTAAATTATACCCATTTATACTTACAAAATGGCTCTGAGCACTATGGGACTTAACATCTTAGGTCATCAGTCCCCTAGAACTTAGAACTACTTAAACCTAACTAACCTAAGGACATCACACAACACCCAGCCATCACGAGGCAGAGAAAATCCCTGACCCCGCCGGGAATCGAACCCGGGAACCCGGGCGTGGGAAGCGAGAACGCTACCGCACGACCACGAGATGCGGGCTTTATACTTACACTATCCGTCCCAACAGTTACATGGTGTTCAGAAAGACAGAGTATATCAATCTCATTCTTATTTTTGGGGTCATCTAAACACACTAATAGCTCATCTGCTTTATTTTTTATGGGCTCTGCATTGTCTTTCAATGTAACATGCACTACAAAGTTATTGGCTTTTCCCATTCCTTCTGAAAATATTTCAGGAGTTCAGGGAATTCTTTAAGCATTGTCCTTTGGTTCAAAAGCAGACACTGAAAGTATATTGTCTCGGACGCTAAGTCCAAACAAATTAAAGGCATCTAAACAGAATATGTTCTCACTGTCTCCTGATTTCAACAGAGTAAAATTCACTGTCCTAGTATGAGATTTGTAAGTGGGAGGCAAACCACACTGTCCAAGCACTGGAATTTCCTGTCCATTGTAAGCAGTGAGGTCCCTGCTAGATTTAGAAAGGTGTGGTGAGCCTAACTCTTAGTATGTGACGCGATTAAGCCAAGTCACTGAGGCACCTGTGCCTAATAGGAAGTCCACACGACAGCCAGCAGTTTGTAATGAAACAAATAGTTTGTTAGAACGTCGTTGCAAAGCACTACGGCGAGAAGGAGGCACAACCTTAATCTTACTTGTG
Source organism: Schistocerca americana (assembly GCF_021461395.2). Classification (NCBI taxonomy): domain Eukaryota; kingdom Metazoa; phylum Arthropoda; class Insecta; order Orthoptera; family Acrididae; genus Schistocerca; species Schistocerca americana. The sequence continues at coordinate 628,010,646 of NC_060123.1, read as the reverse complement.
TCAGAACCTGTTGTAGGTTTTGAAAACACAGCGTTCACTGCATGTGCACGAGCCTGTTTTTTTCGGGAGTGGGCAAAATTGACGTTTTTGTGCCGTTGCAAACAAAGTGCTTGTATATGACCTGTTTTGTCACATGTGTAACATGTTGCGTTATGTGATGGGCAGTCCTGTCTTTTATGGCGAGCAAAACATCTACGGTAATATGTCACTTAACTCATAGGCCTGCTTACATGTCTACGTGGCTGTCCGCGCGGCTATGTACGCGCTCGGTGTTGTCGCTGTTTGGGGCGCTCGTGAACATGGGGCGACTCGACCCGACAAATCGGGGCCTGGTCAAACTTGTCGGCTACTATGGCAGTCGAACCATATTGCTCTAAGATTTGCAGTACTTGGGGAAGTGATGGATCAGAGTACTTTAAGATCTGTTCCCGTGTACTCTTACCTGGGACATTGAATGTTATTGCATTAAAAAAATGGTTCAAATGGTTCTGAGCACTATGGGACTTAATTGCTGTGCTCATCAGTCTCCTAGAACTTAGAACTACTTAAACCTAACCAACCTAAGGACGTCACACACATCCATGCCCGTGGCAGGATTCGAACCTGCAACCGTAGCGGTCGTGCGGTTCCAGACTGTAGCGCCTAGAACCGCTCGGCCACTCCGACCGGCTTATTGCATCATGTACCATTGAATCACTGTAAAAGTTGCCACAACTACACTTCAGTTTACACTTCCTAGTCATGCCCGTTAATTCTGTCTACCATTGGCGGTACGTCTGTTCTGGTTTTTTTCTGCAAGTGAAAGAACTGATATCTAACTGCAGATATTTGGCCTTACTGGTCATAGTATTAAGTTAATGCAGCGATTACTTGGTCATAGGCGAATTCGTCAGACATGGTTGGGAACAGTTTTTGTATTAATGTGAACGTTGGGAACCCCGCAGTCGAAAGGAAGAATTGTAACTTGACAGTACCTTGAACACGATCAACTTGACAATGTGTTTATAACTGAGTCAGGTATTCAATCGATTCCTCCTCTGTTTCCTTAAATTGCAGGAATGTTGGTATACTGGTCAGTGGCACTTGTTGGGCTGGTTGGTTGGTCATTTTGTAGCCAGTAGTTGCTGTACCACTATCAGTAAGGTAGCGATTTGTTGGTTCCGAAACTGAAAAAAACTTGTGTTAGTTCCACCACATTGGCCATCTGCGGCTGAGGCAGGAGGGCGGGGAGTGGATGGGGCAGGAATTCATGATTTACACAAATACATTATATTAAAAAGCAAGCAAAGTCTCTGAAAAGAGAATTTTTTTTAGTTCTGTGGCTCCTCTCCTGGAATACATGCAAGAAGACAACAACAAATTACCAAATAGAAGCACTTGAACACGATCACTGCAAGCTAAAACACAAGAGAAGCAAGCAACATCTTGGCGCAAGTTGCTTGTCTTCGATCACCATTGAATTATCCTCGTTCGCCACAGTAGATTCTTGTAGCACAAGGAAGCAAAGGAGAGGATGTTGTTATGGGTGGCCAGTATCCTCTTTCTACAACACTAAAGCACACGTAGATTAGTATAGTTATTTATTTACATGAACAAGAAGCTGTTACTTAACTTGAATAGAGTCCATGTTTCATGGTACAAGCTCAACAGTAATAGTCCTCTTGCAGACTGATGTAAAGTACTTACTATTCTGGTTGAAGTAAACTAGTCGCACTGTAGTCACTAATCTAGTTGCTATTTATTGTTGTAGCCTGAGACGAACCGAACCCGCTCTGAGAGTGAACTGACAGATGCCAAACTGGGTGAGTGAATGAGGGCCTGCAGTCAGCAGCGGCGACCTATATACATGCTGTTGAGAGGGCGTTCGCGGCATGTTGCTTGTGGGTGTGTCTCTGCCCTCTCTTGTGATGTGCGCACTTGATCCAGTGTCTACTAATCGAACTTCGCACATCATCTTTGCCGACCAGTGTGCTGGCGATAGCTTACGCCAGCACATTCCTCCTCCAGAAATGCCACACCATTCTCATGTAGGGAGGATACAAACGACAATTGTAGGGGGGGGAGGGGGGGAGAGGCAGGATGCTGGATGTAAAGATGAGCTGAGAGCTGCTGTGACTGTGGGGGACAGCATACTCCTGACTGTACCCCACCATCTGCCTTGAAAACTGCTGTGTGGGTGGATATCCAGGCCTGAGGATGTGTTCTGGGGCGACGATAGTTTTTTTTACCTCACTTTTCGAAGCACACTGGTGTCTAACCACAGACAGGATATCAGACAATTTCATATCTAAAAGCTCATGACATATTCCGTAACCCTCCGACACTTCTGCAGATGGGCAAATTACAAGGATCTCAGCAGAAAACTATTTTATACAGGTCGAGAAACATACAACGGACATATTGCACAACAGTTGAACTCTGCAAAAGTGGTCCACAGATCAAGAATAGAATGAAGCGCATTGTAGTAGCCACCATTTGGGGTCTCCCGTATGTGTGTCGATCGTCATGGCGCCGCCACGAAGATCAAAACCGTCCAGTATCCTAATTGCAGATCACACAGCGGCCTCCTTTGATCTCGTGACCCCCACACAAAGCATCAAGTGATGGCATTTTGTTAATTGGGAAATTCTAAACTCGCTTCCTGTCTCTGTCTTTCGCAAGAGAGCTTTTCATCTCTCCTCAGACTAGTGTTCCTGTTGACTAATGCTGGCAACGGAGGGAGAGATGACACAATTTCGATACCAAAAATAGAGTGTCACAATCCATTTGCACTACCCTATCAAATCAATTGCTTAAGAATTTACAGGAGTCAAATAGATAGATTTAAACACTCACCTCCACCTTACGATTATCCTTCTTCATAATAAAACATATTTTCAACATTTGTCTGTTGGCTGGAAATGGTACGCAAATCAGGTAATGACATTTTCACATAGCGCTAAATATATCCGAGGTCTTGCATGCACAAATGTTTGATAACACAAACATCCCCCTCCACCATAACATTTCCACTGAACATACGTGATGAAATAAGTCCTACCGATCACACAAACCTGCGATCACAAGGTGGGCACCGTCCACCAACGACAGGCTAGCCCTGTCCGCACCAGCTGGGAGAGAGACTCGAACCTGTGTAGGCCATGCCTGCCAATACCAAACGCATGCATGCTCGCATACAACTATCGGAAACAATAAACTGGTCAATCGGGAATTTGACGCTGTGACTAGATTTATAAAACTCTATGAAATTCTTTAACTGGTCCTCTCTGCTACATTTGGAAGGAGGAGGAAGGGTCCACCATGTGGTGGGATAGTGATAACAACAAATAGATCTGCAAGAGAATCAACTGTGATGTATTTAAAAGCGCTGAACACTACACACATAAACCGCAAGCCAGTTCGTAGAATAAGTCGTCATGGCTACATGTCAGAGATCGCTATCAATAGGGACTCTGACGTTGTGGCTAGGTTTTTAAAGAATTCCTACATTGGTTATCTCTACAACATTCAGAAGCAGGAAGCATCTACTGTGTGGCAGAATAGAGATCATATCAAATACCACTGCAAAACAGAGCCCAGTGCAATGTATTGAGAAGTACTAAACACAGCACACCTAAGCTATGATCCAGTCTGTAATGGTAGTTGCCATGGACAGATATCGGGGATCGCTGAAACACTCACACATCCCATGCACTCATGTCCTGATGTCCACAACAACATGCCGCCGGTGCCAACGCTCAGAAGTCGATGAAAAGTAAAGCCACAGCTGTAGTCATGCAGTGCAAACAGCCATCATTTTGAATCTTCTCTTATGCAACACACAGATCCGCTTCTATACGCACTCACCCAGCATATTGCCACTCTACTATCCGCCACTGTCGTGTGAGAACAAATGGATGAAAACATTTTAATGTTAGTTTACCCCCTAACACAGACCTCCAAGTCATTGTAGAAAAATAAAATGTATGGGTCTGCACACAGCTGCAGTCATACACTGCTTCGATGTGTTACAGCAAAAAAACAATGAATCAAACTAGTTATGAAACAACAACACAGGGACCCTCTCTTGCGACTGATTGTGGGATATTGTGGCGTCCGCTGTGTTATTCAGTGGTTGGTATTTAACTAATTTTTAATGAAAATGATAATATTATTTCATTACATTGAGTAATTACTAAATAATTTTTTCTCATGTTTAAAGATTTGGCCAAATTGCTAAAGAAATCCAAGTTAATGTTGTGTTAAAGTGTTGCCTGTAAGCTGTGTAAGTGTCACTAATTCAAAGTTCATACAACACATTCTATACAACTATTGATTATGATGGAAACAGTTATCTCCAGCAAAATGATCATTAAAACCACCGAATATCAGCCACGCACAACACTGACGTATGTTACCTGAAACAATACAGTATTCTTCGCAACCCGTGCGTAATTATTTTCGGCTCCATACGTCAGCCAGAAAAGTTTGTTATATGGATCGTGCTATGAGCATGGTTTTTGCAGAACCAATCTGATTCGAATTATTTTCATTACAATGAGTTTGGGGCCACCGGTGCATATTTATTTTTGCACGTTTTTATTACCTTCGGCATTTATGTCTGCAGAGTTGCGTAATTTGAATTTGCCGCTGAGATAATTGTTAAGATGGCGGCAGAAATTTATAAATACTTTCTATTGTTAGAGTAAATTTTCTTTTAGCAGGCTAAGTATTTGAAATGCTTATCAAACATTACTTTCATATTGTGCACTATTTAGACTAATTTTCAACAAGCAAACTTTTGATTCTTTCCTTAGAAAAACAGATAAAAACGCGATACAAATCGCTATCATCAATGGCTGCGCTTCTTGCAGTGGAAAGAAATAATTAACACAGATAATGCTTATTGAGAGAGAAATTAAAGTTACAAATAATTATTCACTCATATTTATAATAATAATGAACTCTATTCTCAAGTAATAATTAACAAATAATTACAATTTCTTAACAGACCTCAGTTTGATATGCGTCTTGCGTCTGCAACCTACAAAAGCCAATCGGTCAGAGTGACCCTGCGGTTCTAGGCGCTACAGTCTCGAACCGAGCGACCGCTACGGTCGCAGGTTCGAATTCTGCCTTACGCATGGATGTGTGTGATGTCCTTAGGTTAGTTAGGTTTAATTAGTTCTAAGTTCTAGGCGACTGATGACCTCAGAAGTTAAGTTGCATAGTGCTCAGAGCCATTTGAACCCATACCATAGCCAACCAACAAAGGTAAAAACAAAGGAAGACAAACGCAGATCATAAAAGGAATTTACAATTATCATCGTCTTTGTATGATACACATCAATATGTCCAATTACATCATAAAATACTATATAAATAATTAATATTTATCATCGTTTTCACTATTTTTTCATATGTCAGATAGATAATGTTTTTAACTGTTAGAGGCATAATTTCTTCTCGTCGCACTGTAGCTAAAATTTATCTCGTGGATGTTACATTGGCCCTTGGGCTGAGAAAAAAATTAGTTTACCTATTGTATATTTTTTATCATTCCACGTAATCCACATAGATTTTCTACTCTCAAGATGCAAATGTTCAGTTTCAATGTTGGTTTACACATGATAAAATTATAGTTGAATCGAGTACTTTAAACGAATTCAGTGACTGTATTATCTCGGAAGTTACTGCGGATGCTTCCCGGATTAACGTATCTCCCCCCCCCCCCATTTGGGTTCACTGGACTCGGAAAACCGGGAATAAAACCGTCCAAGGGGCTTCAAGAAGATACAGCCACCTACTTTTAACTTTTGACATGAATGTAATAAAATCCACTGGAAAATGCAAATTTATGACTCTGTTGTAAGCATCTGAGATAATGAATGTTTTTTCATGGTGGTATATCATAACAATTTGCCGCTGACGTCGTAAGACCGCCCTCGTGTCGAGCCGTTGGAACGCACAGGTACTGCCTGCTGCTGGACCGCTCCCGGCCGAGTCGGTGGGGTGTCCACTACCGTCGGCTGCATCGTGGTTTGGATCTGCTGCTGGCTAGAAGTGGCGCTGCAGCAGGTCTTGCTTCTCCTTTCCCACGTCCCTCAGTTTAAGATACGTACATGAAACGTCAAAATATAAGCATCAGTGACAAGATAATTACTATTCTCATCCTGTGGAGGAAAAGTTTGTTAGTGTCCATTTCACTCGCATTCACACAGATGGAATTAGACTGTTTTTGGAGTATGTTCTGTATTTTGACACTGTTCAACACAATGTAGTGACTCACATGTAAGTTTATCACAATATGCATATTTTGAACACTGCATCGTTAATCATACAAGTGTCCGTAGTGTGCTTCGTTTACTTAAGTGGAACGTAAATATTTTCACGATGCGCTGCATAGCCAATGTTGCATTATTGTTAGTTGAAATAAGTGGTTCATGTAGTGTTAAAACAACATTCCTCAAACTGGGGGGCTATCAAATATGGGGTCCCACAGGATTCAGTCTTAGGTCCTTTACTGTTCTTGATATACACTCCTGGAAATTGAAATAAGAACACCGTGAATTCATTGTCCCAGGAAGGGGAAACTTTATTGACACATTCCTGGGGTCAGATACATCACATGATCACACTGACAGAACCACAGGCACATAGACACAGGCAACAGAGCATGCACAATGTCGGCACTAGTACAGTGTATATCCACCTTTCGCAGCAATGCAGGCTGCTATTCTCCCATGGAGACGATCGTAGAGATGCTGGATGTAGTCCTGTGGAACGGCTTGCCATGCCATTTCCACCTGGCGCCTCAGTTGGACCAGCGTTCGTGCTGGACGTGCAGACCGCGTGAGACGACGCTTCATCCAGTCCCAAACATGCTCAATGGGGGACAGATCCGGAGATCTTGCTGGCCAGGGTAGTTGACTTACACCTTCTAGAGCACGTTGGGTGGCACGGGATACATGCGGACGTGCATTGTCCTGTTGGAACAGCAAGTTCCCTTGCCGGTCTAGGAATGGTAGAACGATGGGTTCGATGACGGTTTGGATGTACCGTGCACTATTCAGTGTCCCCTCGACGATCACCAGTGGTGTACGGCCAGTGTAGGAGATCGCTCCCCACACCATGATGCCGGGTGTTGGCCCTGTGTGCCTCGGTCGTATGCAGTCCTGATTGTGGCGCTCACCTGCACGGCGCCAAACACGCATACGACCATCATTGGCACCAAGGCAGAAGCGACTCTCATCGCTGAAGACGACACGTCTCCATTCGTCCCTCCATTCACGCCTGTCGCGACACCACTGGAGGCGGGCTGCACGATGTTGGGGCGTGAGCGGAAGACGGCCTAACGGTGTGCGGGACCGTAGCCCAGCTTCATGGAGACGGTTGCGAATGGTCCTCGCCGATACCCCAGGAGCAACAGTGTCCCTAATTTGCTGGGAAGTGGCGGTGCGGTCCCCTACGGCACTGCGTAGGATCCTACGGTCTTGGCGTGCATCCGTGCGTCGCTGCGGTCCGGTCCCAGGTCGACGGGCACGTGCACCTTCCGCCGACCACTGGCGACAACATCGATGTACTGTGGAGACCTCACGCCCCACGTGTTGAGCAATTCGGCGGTACGTCCACCCGGCCTCCCGCATGCCCACTATACGCCCTCGCTCAAAGTCCGTCAACTGCACATACGGTTCACGTCCACGCTGTCGCGGCATGCTACCAGTGTTAAAGACTGCGATGGAGCTCCGTATGCCACGGCAAACTGGCTGACACTGACGGCGGCGGTGCACAAATGCTGCGCAGCTAGCGCCATTCGACGGCCAACACCGCGGTTCCTGGTGTGTCCGCTGTGCCGTGCGTGTGAACATTGCTTGTACAGCCCTCTCGCAGTGTCCGGAGCAAGTATGGTGGGTCTGACACACTGATGTCAATGTGTTCTTTTTTCCATTTCCAGGAGTGTACATTAATGACTTACCATTCCACATTGATGAAGATGCAAAGTTAGTTCATTTTGCTGATGATACAAGTATAGTAATAACATCCAAAAACCGAGAACTAAGTGATATAATTGTAAATGATGTTTTTCACATACTTATTAAGTGGTTCTCAGCAAACAGACTCTCTTTAAAATTTGATAAAACACAGTATATACAGTTCCGTACAGTAAATGGCACAACTCCAGTAATAAGTATAGGTTTTGAACAGAAGTCTGTATCTAAGGTAGAATTTTCAAAATTTTTAGGTGTGTCCATTGATGAGAGGTTAAACTGGAAGCAACACATTGATGGTCTGCTGAAACGTCTGAGCTCAGCTACGTATGCTATTAGGGTTATTGCAAATTTTGGTGATAAGAATCTCAGAAAATTAGCTTCCTACGCCTACTTTCATTCACTGCTTTCGTATGGCATCATATTCTGGGGTAATTCATCATTGAGTAAAAAAGTATTCATTGCTCTAAAACGTGTAATCAGAATAATTGCTGGAGCCCACCCACAGTCATCCTGCAGACATCTATTTAAGGAGCTAGGGATCCTCACAGTAACCTCACAGTATATATATTCACTTATGAAATTTGTTGTTAATAATCCAACCCAGTTCAAAAGTAATAGCAGTGTGCATAGCTATAACACCAGGAGAAAGGATGATCTTCACTATGCAGGGTTAAATCTGACTTTGGCACAGAAAGGGGTAAATTCTGCTGCCACAAAAGTCTTTGGTCACCTACCAAACAGCATCAAAAGCCTGACAGATAGCCAACTAACATTTAAAAATAAATTAAAATAATTTCTAGATGACAACTCCTTCTACTCATTGGTTGAATTTTTAGATATAAATGATGGGAAAAAACAACAACTTAAACATTAGTGTCATGCAATATTTTGTATAATGTAATATCTTGTACATACATCTTTTATTAACTGACAGGTTCCACATCGTATTCATGATCTATGGAACAAGTATTAATCTAATCTGTTTTGCGGCACGGTTGGCTGTACAGTCTGTCACATTAAATTTGGCACGCAAAGACGATTCGTATCAAACTACTAAAGGTTAGTCCGCAGCTCGTGGTCGTGCGATAGCGTTCTCGCTTCCCGCACCCGGGTTCCCGGGTTCGATTCCCGGCGGGGTCAGGGATTTTCTCTGCCTCGTGATGACTGGGTGTTGTGTGATGTCCTTAGGTTAGTTAGGTTTATTTAGTTCTAAGTTCTAAGGGACTGATGACCATAGATGTTAAGTCCCATAGTGCTCAGAACCATATGAACCATACTAAAGGTTATCAGTTCAAGTTAATTATTAATACAGTCAACAGTACTCAATGTTCATAGCGTTGCTGCTAACTTTGACACTCCAAGAGCATTCATAAGGTTGCGTGATCACAGTTTTTATCACTGTTCATCATTATTCACAATATGGTTCACAGTTCTTCACACGTCCACTAGTTCCTGCGAAACACGTTTCACTGTTCTGATTGCTGTCAGTAGTTTTCCACAGTACTTAACAGACAATCTATATGCAAATGACACTTTTCAAGTAATGAGGTCTGGTACACTTGCATGTAAGTTCATATTACCATGACTGAATAACAAAATTTAAAATTTTGCACTGTCACATAAACATGAGACAATATAAAACTTTCAGAATATGCTACATTATCTTGACCATGAGATTATTACTGAACTGTCCAGGTAACAGTACACTTCCATTTTTATTACAGATACATATATTTGTATATATATTTCTATTTTTTTATTGGTATTGTTATTTACCATGCTTTTGGGACAGACGTACATGTTTGGTTTATCTAACCGGATTGTTGCTCGTAAGAGCATTTTAAATGACTTTGTAATGAAACCGTGTACGTAAATCAGTACACAATCAGATTTCGCTTCACTAGTGGTGAAAGCAGTACTTTTTTTTTTTTACACTCACACAGCTCACACACCACTAACACTCCCTATGTGTGTGGGACTACATTACTCAATCTTATGAAAATATGTCTGTTATATCCATACTTACACACACAAACAAATATATTATTTAAGCATTTTAATCATTTCTATGCTACGTATAGAAAGGTAAAATTCCTCACATTTAATGCAATAACACTCAAGTGTTTATCAAGTTATTGATAATACATTTATTATGGAGATTCTCTACTCCTTGCTCAAATAATTCAAGAACATTACAGTGTAATACTTGACATAAAAGCTTATAAACTAATACATACATAATATTATCACATTATTACTGCTAATTATTTTACCATAAACATTATATTTACAGTTATGGGATAGTGCACTTGCACTTCTCTTTCATCACTTCGTTTTTCTTAGTCCAGGGGATCAAGTAAGATGCTGTGCAATAGGTCTTGTGCGGATATACTTTCATACTATACTGGTAATCTTATATGATTCCAGGGCGTTCAATGAATACTTCGAGGCATCTGGATAATAATTCTGTTAATTGTCTAGCCTCTGAACCATTAATGCAAGTTGCCTCCTGTACTTTCTCTTCTATTGTTGTGACGATGTCACTCACTTTGCTGTTTGCATCGTTATTTCGATTTTTGTGACACATCTGTGGGTGCTCATGATCCTGCTCTGGGCATTAAATGCAGCAGAAACTCGCGAGACTTTCCACGACTTTGAGAAAGCGTTCCTTGATCAATTCCGGTCAGTGTCTACTCAAGAGTGACTCCGTAAAGTTATTTACAATGCAGAAATGTACAATCTGAAAAATGGCTCTGAGCACTATGGGACTTAACATCTGTGGTCATCAGTCCCCTAGAACTCAGAACTACTTAAACCTAACTAACCTAAGGACATCTCACACATCCATGCCCGAGGCAGGATTTGAACCTGCGACCGTAGCAGTCACGCGGTTCCAGACTGAGCGCCTAGAACCACTCGGCTGTACAATCTGAAGTCAGGTCCCTTAAGGAAGTACTTTGAAAAATATATTAACATGACCCGGTACCGGGATGAGCCAGTAACCACCAGAGACTTATTGCGAGTGTTAAAAGCTAGATTACCCATACATATTAGAGAAAAATTATTTAATGTTACAGACACCGATCTGAAAGAATTTCTGTCCGTAATTGATTCTCTGGATCTAGTGCAAGAAGACGCCAGAAAAAATTCTGATGTGATCAGCAATACCAATAGTCTTAATAGAAAAAATTCATGGAATGGATACAATGGAAATAGGGACAAAGGTAGTCCAAAGAAAAATAAAAGTAAAGCGTAGAGTAACGGAAAATACAATAATAATAATAGTAGTAGGAAACCATACAACCAAAATTTTGGTTATCCTAATAATAAGAACAGTAATTATCAAAAGGCCAAAGAACACCAACAACCGAATGGCAATCAGAGGCCGTACCACAATGAATACCCAAACAATAACAATAGCAACCGAAAGAGACGAAATGACAACAGGTCAGACAGTCCATATAAAGACGAGCCTAAAAATATGCGGGATGACAGTGAATATTGGCGACAGCCAGGGCCAAGTCATTGGTAGCCGCAGCAAAATTCTATCAATTCAGGTCAGCCAATAAATTATGTACAGGCTATACTTATACCAAGCAATCAGTATCGACTGTGGTGGGATCCAATCAGGCCACCTCTGACTGAAGACTCACAAAATGTTAGAATAGTGGAGGTATCTTCAGAAGCAAAGCAAAACACTCAGAAGCCAACAAACTAATTTCGGTCCCTGTAGGCCTTTGCCAGGTGACCGTGGCCAACAATGAAGGCAGTAGGTCGACGAAACAAAAAATAAACATGATATGGTATCATGATGGCAAAGGGATCGAAGATAAGCTATATCAGGCATCTGCTGTCTCTGATAAGCCACAAAGGGAAAATATCCAAGCAAGTGTCACTGGAGCTGTAAATGGTGTAACAACTACTATTCTGCTTGACACAGGTACGAATGTATCAGTTATGAACATGCAGTTTTTCAAGAAGGTATCGGAGATAAGAAGATTGCCGATTTTGCATGTTCCAAATTGTAAGGTTATAGGGGCATTGGGAAGAAAGGCGCAGAGTATAAAATACCAGACACAGGTGGAAGTTTCCTTGGGAAATAATCGCGTATTATGCACGTTCCTACTAATGGATAACTTGTCAGTACCTGTGCTTCTGGATCTTGAGTTCCTTCGCGAAAGGGAAGATGTAATTGATGTCGCCTGTGGGACATGTACACTTATGTACCAACAGCGACCGATAACAATTAAGGCTGAATTGGGAGTTCCGTGCAAACCTTCCGCTGATGAGAAAAATGAATATTTCTGTCAGCAAATAGAAGTTGTTAGTATTGGATCATAAGCACCCACAGATGTGTCACAAAAATCGAAATAACGATGCACCCAGCAAAGTGAGTGACATCGTCACAACAATAATAGAGAAAGTACAGAAGGCAATTTGCATTAATGCTTCAGAGGCTAGACAATTAACAGAATTGTTATCCAAATACCTTGAACGCCCTGGAATCATAAAAGATTACCGCTATAATATGAAAGTATATCCGCACAAGACCTATTGCAGAGCATCTTACTCGGTCCCCTGGACTAAGAAAAACGATGTGATGAAAGAGAAGTGCAAGTTATAATGGTCGCCTAGTCGTAGATATTGCTATATTCGCACTATTTCATTCCCATTTATGGAGCTTGTTAGCACTTGATGTTAGGTTGGCGCCATTAAAATGTGTTGTGGTAATCGCTGCTGCTTGCTGGATCGCTGCTGTCTCTCGATGCTAATGCTGGCTCTAAATCTGGTTGTCTAAGGGTTAAAAAAGATGAGGTCCCGTGTTTTTGATGTGCTTTTGATGATAAATAATGAGCGAAACCAACAAATAATTAAACATCAAATATTTATTACTCTGGTGGCCATCTTAATTCCACTGTCCACCAAAGACAATGACACAACACAAAGTAGCACTTCTTTTCATGTTCTTTGCAATGTTTATCCGCCTTGAACAATACACACATACACTTAACCAAAGTGACATTCAGACTCCATTCCGGATCCTCCTTGCTGCTTGTATTTATAACCTTGTCAAAGAACTACTAAAAAGAGATATAGTTTATAAGTCACATGTACATCTGTTATCGTAATTTGTGCAGAAAAGTTATTAATTTAATAGGTTATTAAAATCACAGACAGATTTGTTGACTTGACAGAATAATTCTTTGTTACAAAAAGGCCGTTTCTTAGAAGTTTGTCAGTTGACTTCTCTAATTTGCATAAATAAGTAAATAATGCCAATTAGAGAAGTCAACTGACAAACTTCTAAAAAACGGCCTTTTTGTAACAAAGAATTATTCTGGCAAGTCAACAAATCTGTCTGTGATTTTAATAACCTATTAAATTAATAACTTTTCTGCACAAATTACGATAACAGATGTACATGTGACTTATAAACTATATCTCTTTTTAGTAGTTCTTTGACAAGGTTATAAATACAAGCAGCAAGGAGGATCAGGACCGGAGTCTGAATGTCACTTTGGTTAAGTGTATGTGTGCTATTGTTCAAGGCGGATAAACATTGCAGAGAACATGTAAAAGAAGTGCTACTTTGTGTTGTGTCATTGTCTTTGCATAAATAAGTAAATAACAGGAAAATTAAAGAGACCTTTGGAGATAAGAGAACGACTTGTACGAATATCAAGAGCTCAGATGGAAACCCAGTTCTAAGCAAAGAAGGGAAAGCAGAAAGGTGGAAGGAGTATATAGAGGGTCTATACAAGGGCGATGTACTTGAGGACAATATTATGGAAATGGAAGAGGATGTAGATGAAGATGAAATGGGAGATATGATACTGCGTGAAGAGTTTGACAGAGCACTGAAAGACCTGAGTCGAAACAAGGCCCCCGGAGTAGACAACATTCCATTGGAACTACTGACGGCCTTGGGAGAGCCACTCCTGACAAAACTCTACCATCTGGTGAGCAAGATGTATGAAACAGGCGAAATACCCTCAGACTTCAAGAAGAATATAATAATTCCAATCCCAAAGAAAGCAGGTGTTGACAGATGTGAAAATTACCGAACTATCAGTTTAATAAGTCACAGCTGCAAAATACTAACACGAATTCTTTACAGACGAATGGAAAAACTAGTAGAAGCCAACCTCGGGGAAGATCAGTTTGGATTCCGTAGAAACACTGGAACACGTGAGGCAATACCGACCTTATGACTTATCTTTGAAAAAAGATTAAGGAAAGGCAAACCTATGTTTCTAGCATTTGTAGACTTAGAGAAAGCTTTTGACAATGTTGACTGGAATACTCTCTTTCAAATTCTAAAGGTGGCAGGGGTAAAATACAGGGAGCGAAAGGCTATTTACAATTTGTACAGAAACCAGATGGCAGTTATAAGAGTCGAGGGACATGAAAGGGAAGCAGTGGTTGGGAAGGGAGTAAGACAGGGTTGTAGCCTCTCCCCGATGTTATTCAATCTGTATAATGAGCAAGCAGTAAAGGAAACAAAAGAAAAATTCGGAGTAGGTATTAAAATTCATGAAAAAGAAATAAAAACTTTGAGGTTCGCCGATGACATTGTAATTCTGTCAGAGACAGCAAAGGACTTGGAAGAGCAGTTGAATGGAATGGACAGTGTCTTGAAAGGAGGATATAAGATGAACATCAACAAAAGCAAAACGAGGATAATGGAATGTAGTCTAATTAAGTCGGGTGATGCTTAGGGAATTAGATTAGGAAATGAGACACTTAAAGTAGTAAAGGAGTTTTGCTATTTGGGGAGCAAAATAACTGATGATGGTCGAAGTAGAGAGGATATAAAATGTAGACTGGCGATGGCAAGGAAAGCGTTTCTGAAGAAGAGAAATTTGTTAACATCGAGTATGGATTTAAGTGTCAGGAAGTCATTTCTGAAAGTATTTGTATGGAGTGTAGCCATGTATGGAAGTGAAACATGGACGATAAATAGTTTGGACAAGAAGAGAATAGAAGCTTTCGAAATGTGGTGCTACAGAAGAATGCTGAAGATTAGATGGGTAGATCACATAACTAATGAGGAAGTATTGAATAGGATTGGGGAGAAGAGAAGTTTGTGGCACAACTTGACCAGAAGAAGGGATCGGTTGGTAGGACATGTTCTGAGGCATCAAGGGATCACCAATTTAGTATTGGAGGGCAGTGTGAAGGGTAAAAATCGTAGAGGGAGACCAAGAGATGAATACACTAAGCAGATTCAGAAGGATGTAGGTTGCAGTAGGTACTGGGAGATGAAAAAGCTTGCACAGGATAGAGTAGCATGGAGAGCTGCATCAAACCAGTCTCAGGACTGAAGACCACAACAACAACAACAAGTAAATAACATGAATTATTAAGAATTACATTGGTTTTCGTCTAAAATATGAGTGTTTACGTGAATACTGAGTGAAAACGGTCCTAGTGAACAAATAGATTTCACTGGGTGATTTTTATTTAAGGAGATCCAAAATACGTAAGTTGGCCACTATTTTTCGTACTTCATATTAATTATTTAAGATGAACTTAGTGTTTTTTACATGATGACATTTGCTGTATCAGTGATCAAGTGATATTAACTTTTGTGTGGGTCAGTTATTCAGTATAATGTAATGGGTTGACTGTTTATGGAGACATATTATGCAATCATTGTTAACATACACAATAACTTTTCTATAATCAAAAATAGTCGTTAAACTGGTTGAATTTGGAGGGTATCGCATACTTCGGTAAAGTAAAGCCTTTAATAGGTTCCGTTACAATGTGCACTATCCCATAACTGTAAATATAATGTTTATTGTAAAATAATTAGCAGTAATAATGTGATAATATTATGTATGTATTAGTTTATAAGCTTTTATGTCAAGTATTACACTGTAATGTTCTTGAATTATTTGAGCAAGGAGTAGAGAATCTCCATAAGAAATGTATTTTTGCTCTAAAAGGGATCAGTAACTTGACTGAACATATGTGATGAAATAAGACCTACCGATCACACAAACTTGTGATCACAAGGTATGCACTGTCCACCGACAGGCTAGCCCTGTCCACACCAGCTGGGAGAGAGATCCGAACCTTTGTAGGCCATGCCTGCCAATACCAAACGCATGCATGCTCGCATACAACTATCGGAAACAATAAACTGATCAATCGGGAATTTGACACTGCGACTGGATTTATAAAGCTCTATGGAATTCCTTAACTGGTCCTCTCTGCTACATTTGGAAGGAGGAGGAAGTGTCCACCATGTGGTGGGATAGTGACAACAACAAATAGATCTGCAAGAGAGTCAACTGTGATGTACTGAGAAGCACTGAACACGACACACATAAACCGCAAGCCAGTTCGTAGAATAAGTCGTCATGGCTACATGTCAGAGATCGCTATCAATCGGGACTCTGACGTTATGACTAGGTTTTTAAAGAATTCCTACATTGGTTATCTCTACTACATTCAGAAGCAGGAAGCATCTACTATGTGGCGGAATAGAGATCTTATCAAATACCACTGCAAGACAGAGCCCAGTGCAATGTATTGAGAAGTACTAAACACAGCACACTTAAGCTACGATCCAGTCTGTAATGGTAGTTGTAATGGACAGATATCGGGGATCGCTGAAACACTCACACATCCCATGCACTCATGTCCTGATGCCCACAAACAGCATGCCGCGGGCGCCAACGCTCAGAAGTCGATGAAAAGTAAAGCCACAGCTGTAGTCATGCAGTGCAAACAGCCATCATTTTGAATCTTCTCTTATGCAACACACAGATCCGCTTCTATACACACTCACCCAGCATACTGTCACTCTACTATCCGCCACTCTCGTGTGAGAACAAATGGATGAAAACATTTTAATGTCAGTTTACCCCCTAACACAGACCTCCGAGTCATTGTAGAAAAACAGAATGTATGGGTCTGTACACAGCTGCAGTCATACACTGCTTCGATGTGTTACAGCAAAAAAAACAATGAATCAAACTACTTACGAAACAACAACACAGGGACCCTCTATTGCGACTGATAGTCTGTGGGATATGGTCCTCCTACAGGGTGGGTGACAAAACTTTATACCAGTGTGGAGGCAACTTCGACCACTGGTTGCTTGCTCCAGTGAACCAATATAAATATATTTAATGGGGTCATCACATATAGTCAATGACAGCATGGAGACAGTATTTGTTTTCGATGTATCGGAAGACAGGATTGTGGTAATATCTTATCCAGTTCTTTACCATGTGACGTTGGCAGGGTTTTAATAGTTCGTAGTTTAGCTCTTTTCCATCGTATAAAATATGGAGGAGAGAGAGAATGTTTGGGTGACAGACATGAATGTAGTGTGTGAGAAGCAGATCTTCTTCAGACTGTACTACCTGTACGTTGTTTGGGGACGCACTACAATGCAGTAGCAAAATCCTTGTCCTTCTTCAAGTTCCTGTATGATGTGGGGTCTTTCTCATTTTCAAGACAAGAGATACTGAGAAATCCTGCTGTAAATGCTTGTACTGTCTTGTCTACTATCTCGTGCTGCAGGAGAAAGCTTCGTTTGGCGCTGGCCTTACACATCGTACATTGTTGACAAGCTACAACAATGTGTTCCCATTCTCATCGAGTGGTCAAAACAGTCCTGTCACATTAACTCAGCTCATCCTGTTTCTCCACGTGATGCAGAAGGTATTAGATATTGCGCTCTCTGACATCTGTTCAGTTCCAACTTAAATTGGAACGATTACATAGGCAAAGCTGCAGCGACGGGGGGCAGAGGCTGGGGAACAGTTCAAGACGCAGAGGGACTGTCTCAAAAACCGTGCTGGAGTTTTGCTGTATGGGATCCTTAGCAAATGGGTTCGGAAAAAAGAGGTGACTCTTTTCGAGATATGATAGTAGCACAAATATGATTCACAAGTGGCTGTAATTATTAAAAGATGTCTCCATAGGACCCAACGCAAGTATGTGGTTGAATGGATAGACTTGATTCCAAATTGCAGACAGCATTTCTACCAGAAAGTGTAATACTATCAGCGATTCTTGTGTGTGGCTGCAGAACCAAGACCGCTTTTTATGCGGTGTGGCAATAACATAGTCGTTCTGGTCGTTTATTTAATAGCGCAGTCCTTACGCGAATTGTGCGTTGCTGGCGGTAGAATCCTTCTGTGGTCAGCTTCAGATGTTGTTTCTCAATAGTGTTCCTCGAAAAGAACATTGTCTTCTCTCCAGGGATTCCCATTTGAGCTAATTGGCGAGTGTAATCCGACAGCTGGGAAAATATTACTCAATGTGCAAAGTAACTCTCATGATCAATTTAATTAATTAGCCTATCTGTTAGATATCAATGACGTGCTACCAGCAGGTGTAAGCGAGGGCTAGAGTACCACGTATATTATTGGGGAGTTGGAGCGATAATCAGGCGTTTTTTTCGTTTCAGCAGGATCTTTGAATGATATTTCAATGTCCCATCTACACAGGGAGATATGGCCATCCAGCTATATCATCGAATTTATGAAGTGAAACATGGTATAAACCTAATATTTACAATTTCTCTGTGTTATTACCTCAAGAAACTTTGTGTGTGGCAAAACATTTGGTTACTTTAAGGGAGTTCGAAAGTGAGGAGGCATCCTGTGGCAGGGATAGATCTTAGCACTTTGTCATGAGCCAAAAATGAGTTTAATATTCTAGTCCTGTGATGCATGAAGTAGCAGATATTAAGCTGATAATAATAGATTTTTCTACCTGATGAGAGAATACTTGGAGATAATGTAGCTGTGGTGTCACCGCCAGACACCACACTTGCTAGGTGGTAGCCTTTAAATCGACCGCGGTCCGTTAGTATACGTCGGACCCGCGTGTCGCCACTATCAGTGATTGCAGACCGAGCGCCGCCACACGGCAGGTCTAGAGAGACTTCCTAGCACTCGCCCCAGTTGTACAACCGACTTTGCTAGCGATGGTTCACTGACAAAATACGCTCTCAGTTGCCGAGACGATAATTAGCATAGCCTTCAGCTACGTCATTTGCTACGACCTAGCAAGGCGCCATTACCAGTTACTATTGATACTGTAATCATGTACCGTCAAGAGCGACGCTCATCATTAATGGATTAAAGAAGTATTCCACCAGCTACATGAGTTTTTCTAAAGTCTAATTTCCTTGTCCTGTTCCAGACCTCACGCCAGCCTGCGTCAGCTAAAACGCGTGCCTTTCGGCTTCCTCTAATAATACGGTGTTGGCTCTCCTGCCAACCCACAACAGTAGCCCTTGCCATACTGTTACAGGATTTTTACAAGTAACGATACTTTAGCGATGTGAAAAAGCGTGTATATCCTGATTTCTTGTCCTCGAAACTTAAACATATAAAAAGAAGAACTCTACATTTCTCGCAAGGAATTCGGTGGATATGGCCAACAACATCCCTATCTCGGATTGGGTAAAGTGGATTTTATAAACTGTAGTCTATACTGAGGTGGAATTGGTTGCAACTACTCTATACATCCAAGCCAAAGCTGTTTGTTTCGCAGTGCATAGCGGCTGGCGTCGTTTGTTGCGCTGTGCACCGCGGTGTCGGCAGAAGTGATCACTAGGCTTCATGGACTGGAAGTTTGAGATTAGCTCAGCCTGTGACAGGTGGTTATGTACAAAGAATACGCTGACCTGTCTGATTTTGCCCACGGCAGCGGAGGCTAGCAGAGTGACTAGTATGCTGGATGAGTGGGGATAGAAGCAGAAATGTGTGTTGCGTGAGAGAAGACTCTAAATGATGGGTGTTTGCACTGGACGTACTGATAACATCCGAATTCCTACCACTCCAATCCCTGGATACCCTCCATGGCTGGGAGTGGTGCACTGTGGCACATATGGGCGTCCACGACTGTCGCTGGGGACGTAGCGGTTTTTTGGGCCGACCTCTGAGCATTAGCGCCGGAAGCACGCTGGGTGAGGACATCGGGATATGAATGCGTGGGATGTGCGAGTGTTTCAGCGATCTCCGACATCTAGCCATGACAACTACTGCTACGGACTGTATGGTGGTTTAAATGTGTCGTGTTTAGTGCTTCTCAGTTCACTGCAGTGGGCTCTGTCTTGCAGTGGTATTTGATATCGTCTCTATCCTGTCACGCAGTATACCGTTCCTTCTCCTGAATGTAGTGGAGAAAACCATTTTAGGAATTCCATAGTGCTTTAAAAACCCAGTCGCGACGCCACAGTCCCGATTGATAGCTATCTCTGACATGTAGCCATGACAACTTAGTCTACGGACTGGCTCGCGGTTTATGTGTGTTGTGTTCTCAGTACATCGCATTGACTCTCTTGCGGATCTGTTTGTTGTTGTCACTATCCCATCATGTGGTAGACCCTCGCTCCTCCTTCAGACTGTAGCGGACCGGACCAATTTAGGAATTCTATAGTGCTTTAAAAACCCAATTGCAACGTCAGAGTCCCAGTTGATCAATTTATTGTTTCTGATGGTTGTACTGCGAGCATGCATGCGTTCAGTATGGGCAGGCGTGGCCTACACGGGTGTGGGTCTCTCTCCCGGCTGGTGCGGACAGGGCTACCCTGTAGTATGTGGATGGCGTGCATATCATATGTTTAGTGGAAATATTGTGGTGGATGGGGTGTTCGTGTTATCAAACATTGGTGCGTACAAGACCTCGCATATATTTAGTGCTACAATCTAATTTTGGTGGAAATTTAATTACTTGATTTGCAGAATGTTTGCATGTGATACTCAAATGTTGAAAATTAGGGCTCATAAGGAAGCATATAGGCAGTCCTTTTCCCTTGCCATAAGAAGAGAACTGGTGTAAAAACTGCGTTCCTTAGCCGAAACACTTTATAAATTCGATAAGATTTTATTACTATCGGCCATCTCCCCTGACTGGCCGTCTCCCCTATGTGGATGGGAATCACAAAGTGTTCTTGCATTCTTGTATTATGAGCAAAACTCTAGAGGGTCTCTCTGTACATCTGACTTCAACTGACCCTTCCTGCAACATTGTCTCCAATTTAATTTGGAACTGACCCAAAGTAGCAGCACACTGTACCTGCTACATTTGATATAGGCACACACACAGAACAGAAAAATAGCGCATTTACACTAGATGTTGACAACTACACTACATTTACAAGTGATCTTAGAATACATGGCAAGAAGTGATTTCATGATCACATGAGCAGAAGTAACATAAAATCGATAAAATTACGAAAAACTACGGAAAATACGTATAAATTGATGGAAAATACGCCAAAATGCTGGGGAAATTGAGGGAATACTTGCATGTTTTCTGCTTGGTACCGGAAAATTCTTGAACATGTGAACAAGTAATTGGCAGTAATAACAATGTGACAAAAAGTTGACATGGTGGCACCGGAAACGAGGGAAACAGTCATTTTTCGTCGACAGTGATAAGACGGTTGGAATAGAATGTGTTAACGTGCACGACTGCCAAATATAAAGTAATGAATTTATACATGGCGAATCACAAGCCCAGGTGTGACCCAAAAGTTATCGGCAACCACCTTACAGATTTTTATAAAGCTTCCTTAGTTAAAGAGCGTTGTATCACCAGCTGTGGGACTATGGGACTACAATATACAACTACAGAATGGATCACATGTCTGATGCTGTGAGACTGTTCATATTTTTAAACTGTAACAAGCAGTGTTTACAATGTGTGTCTCTGTACCCTCTACCAATCACAACTACGCAGTGTCTGCTAACAAATACCTTGCAGAACTTTGCTACATTTTTAACAACATTCTGCTGTATGTCTATTGAGGTAATAGGGATACATACAAATTGACCGCTGTCTTTGACGCTTTTCTGGAAAAGAGAACCACCTGCCTCTAAATTGGCATGGATCTGCGTTAAAGGACGATAGAAAGTAGTTGGAGTAATTGGTTGAAAGGTTTTGTAATGAGGTATGATTCAATGGTAGACTGATGCATTCTAGGAGGAGGGAGACGTTGTGTCAGGTCATTTATCATATATTTATCTATATTTTTCCGTTGTTCTCTCGGGGTGCACAACTGCTTTTTCTTTGTGTGATTTAGAGCACTATCTACCGACAATCGTTAACAGCAAACCTCTCCATTCTACTGTCAGCAGAGGTTTTCCTGCGCCTGTGCGATGAATCAAGTCCACCCAACCGAGGGAAAACGTATTTTGGCACCCTCCTCTAGACGAACGAAAATGTATGTGAAGTACTCCATTTTACTGCCACGTCTTGGACATAAATCGAGTCATCGGTTTCATAACTGCAGGTATTCGAAATCAGTTACAGAAGTTTGCGAGGTACTGCAATCCCTATTTATATAATTGCTTGACTGATGTCATGTGGGAAGAGACTGTTTTCTGTGCACAGAGTTAGTGCTGCATGGAGTGCAATTTCACTGACAAACAACATTGCTGTGAATTTGTCTGTTTCCTCCTAAGATGATGTTTCATGCATTTCCCATTGCTGACCATTATTTTATAGGACTGCTGCGAGCATAGCATGATTTGCTAACCACAATTGGATTGTACAGTGAGTCATATACACTCCCAGAAAGCTTTATAGTGCATATATCACAAACAATCCATCATTTTTCTTTTCTTTTGGTGTAAAGGGTAGTAGTTTTATCATCTTAAAGTTTTTCGCCTTAGTGAGTGGTATAGATAATTTGCAGGGTGAATGTATGTCAGGTGTTGAAAATATATGTCTTGCATTGGTGTATGAACAGCGTTGCATTCCATGTGACTATTATATTGGAAACCACACTGCTTTAACATTATAACATATGTAAGTGCAGAACCATGTAGCCTAAGGAATGTGTGTTTACGTTCTACAGTCTCTTTTCTCTTTCCAGTACGCTCTTGGCATGGAATCCGAACACTACAACAGTACTACAGAATTGGTAGCACAAGTGATTTATATAAAATGTTTCCAACTCCTTCTGTCTGGCGTGCTATCACGTATAAATCGTAACTGTCTCCTTTTTCTTAGTCGTCTGTTATATCA
Organism: Schistocerca americana; assembly: GCF_021461395.2. Taxonomy (NCBI): domain Eukaryota; kingdom Metazoa; phylum Arthropoda; class Insecta; order Orthoptera; family Acrididae; genus Schistocerca; species Schistocerca americana. Next base: position 627,987,667 of record NC_060123.1, on the reverse strand, counting down.
CCACAACACTCTCAGATGTATCAACTCGTATCTGTATCTGCTGTACACCAAGAATGGATGTTTATCTCCTCAGCATGCATGCATCTAGAGAAATCATGTGTGATGTGTGATTGGTACAGAACAGTCTTTGCAGGACAGTAGTTACAGTATTGGAATGAGAATACTGGTCTATATCACAGGCGTATGCAAGTTTGGAACATGTATTATGCTCTTCCCAAAAACAAAATATTGACATTCATTGATTATGTAGAACTCAGCTCGTTCTGTCCCTTAATGAGACATTGAATGTAGCGGGTATAGTGCGCACTTACTTTGAGTCAGTTCCACATTAAATCAGAGACAATGTTGCGGAGGGTTGGTTAAAGACAATTGCATAGAGAGACCATCTAGAGTTTTGCTCAGGATGTATGAATGCAAGAATACTTTGCGAGTCCCATATACATAGGGAGAGATTACCAGTCGGGAGAGATGGCCTATTGTAATAAACTCTTACAAATTTATAAAGTGTTTTGGCTAAGAAACGCAGTTTTTAAGCCACTTCTCTGGTGATGGCTATTTTCTATACTAAGGAACAGTATTTGAGTTATGTGGTGTAGGCAGTGTAACAGGGTACATGACATGCTCACATGTATATAGACCTCACAGTGTAATGTAGAAGAAATGGGGGGGGGGGGGGGGGGCAGGGTTGATTTAGTAATGATACAGAAATAGAGAATCGTGCTGCAATGTCATTGGCTGATAGAATCATGAGATCAATGCGATGAGACCTTTTGTTGGGGTGGCAGGTCGTTGAGGGTGGTGGCTTCGAACTTGAGTAATTGGGTAAAATGCGTTTAAGTTATGGGAAACGTGGTAAAATTACGAAAATTGATGTAAAATAGTTAAAACTGATGTAAACACGACGAAAATGTGAACGAATGAGGGCACTTACATGCTCACCTGGGTGTATGAAAATCGTTCAATTCCTCCAACAGTGTGACTGACATCCATAATATCCACACTTTATGGGTTTAAGTCCCACAGAATACCACTTTGTTCCACATGCAGCTATGCACTATACGTCATAAAAATTAAAGACAAAGTGTACAAAAATTTGGCTGTCATGGTGGCCACCACCTAGGACTCCGAAATGGTTATCATATATCTGAGTGCGATATACCCTACCAATAAGGGAAATCAATGCTCTTGGTCTCATCGAAAATGGAACACTGAGACATCTGCTACCCTGTCACTGCAGAATAGGAGTTTAAATGTAGAGGCGAATTGTTTGGAGATGCTCTACAATACTTCAAACTCTTTCTGTCCATATGTTGCGATGTTTCGCACTTTTCTTCAATAATAGCCACCACCTCTATCTTTTATTTCAAACATTGTGTGTGTTATGGGAACAGCTTACGTTACACCATGCGATGTCCAGTTTCCTGTGAGAGCTGATGGATTGCATTGTGTTAATGCCAGTTTAGAAAATGGCACAGACCTCAAAGCCGTGGTGGAAAAAAAATGTATGGCTGTGTACAAAACTGTAGTCGTACACTGCTTGGATGTGTTACAGCAGAAAAACAATGTATAAAGCTGCTTACAAAAGAATAATACAGGATCCGTCTCTTGTGATTGATAGTCTGTGGGATATGATCCTGCTACAGTATGGGCGACAAGACTTTACACAGCGAGTGACTTGGATCACTGGCCATCTGCTTCAATGGACCAATACGAGGATATTTAATAGGATCACCACATATGCTCGATGTCAACATGCAAATGATATTTGTTTTCGATATATCGGTAGAGAAGGACGTGGTAATATCTTATCGAATGCTCTACCAGGTGATCAGTTTTTATAGTTTGTAGTTTCACTCTGTTGGGTGTTATAAAAATAACGAGGAGAGAGAGAGTCTGTGCCATGAATGAAGTCCTTGACACCATTACACTGTCATAGTTCTAACATAGTAAACATAGGAATATGATAAATGAGATCAGGACATGTACAGGGTGATATTTATAGACAGTCATTTGGTATCGACGAACCGTAGGTGCTATGCTTCTGAAATTCTTTCTGCAGTCTGCATGTACTCTGCATGGTTGTGAACTTCCTCCTGTACATTAGTGTGCTATTTCTCTCGTGGTGATAGCTCTCTACATAGTCAGTGATGGGTCGAGGACTAGACAACCTTCTAACAAATGGAACAGTGATGCCGGAACGTGATGGGATTTCGAGAGAATTAGCAGGAGTCTGTGACTTGGCAGAAGACATTGCTTGCTCGTGGAAACCATGAGGAGTCAAATTCTGTATATCGAAGACAAGGAGAGTCGTCAGTGTACGGCAGGTAAGCAATACTCTGGCGAAAGGGAAGTTGAGAGGTAAGCTGTATACCACATCTTCTAAGTATTGTGGGCATACATATCACAACCTCTCATATAAGTCCCGCAATGTGACTACAATGAGAAAATCAGGATCTAATAAGAAGATTTTTATGGAGAGACAATCAGCAGCAGACGTTCTGCCTCTTGTTTTCTCAATAAATAAGAGACAACATCCTTCCGTGAGTTTTGTATGCCTATAAATGGATGGAGTGACACATTAACAGACTACACTTACATTTATACATATACAGTTGTTTCGCAAGCCATCTTATAGCGTGTGGTGGAGGGTACCCTGTACCACTACTAGGTATTCCCTTTCCTATTCCAATCACAAACAGAGGGAGGGAAAAGACTGCCTACATGCCTCCATATGAGTGCTAATTCCTCGTAGGTTATCTTCGTGGTCCTTATGCGAAATGTATGTTGGTGGCTGTAGAATCCTTCTGTTGTCAGCTTCAAATGTCGGTTTTCAACAGCGTTCCTTGAGAAGAGCATTGTCTTCCCTCCAGGTATTCCCATTTGGGCTAACTGACTTGTGCAATCCGACTGCTGGAAAAATATTACTCACTGTGCAAAGTAACTCTCATGATTAGTGTAATTAATTGGCCTATAAGTTAGATATCAATGCCATGCTGATGGCGGGTGTAAGTAAGTGGTAGAGTATCATGTATATGATTCGGGAGTTCTATCGATAATCAGGCGTTTTTTCGTTGCAGTGAGATCTTTGAACGAAATTTCAATCTCCCTCCCACACAGGGAGAGATGACCATCGTAATAAAATCAGCTATATTACCAAATTTATAAAATGATGTGTGGTATAAACCTGATATTTACAACTTCTCTGTGCTGTTATCTTAACTATGTATGTGATGAAGCATTTGATTACTTTAAGAGAGTTCGAAAGGGAGGAAACATCCTGTGACAGAGGTAGAGCATACTCTTACTACTCCATCATGAGCCAAAAATGAGTTTAATATTCTAGTCCAGTGATGGATGACATAACAGATATTAAGATGATTAGAACAGAACTTTTTACCTGATGAGAGAACACTTAGAGGAAATATAGCCTATGCCATGCTGTTACAGCATTTTCACAACATTTAGTGATACTGCAGCGATGTGAAAACGTATGTAGGCCCTGATTTCTTCTTTCTTTGAAATTAACTCGTATAAAAGTACGAAAACTACATTTTGTGTGAGGAAATCGAGGTGTACGGTCAGCAACATATCTGTCTCGGATTGGGTAAAGTGGATTTTCTAAGTGGGAAGTGTATGCTGGGGTGGTACTGCAAAAAGAAAACTGAAATCATCATGTGGCACTGTTGGCTGGGAGGCCTCGTCTGGGGAAGTTTGACTGCCAGGTGCAATTCTTATTTCAGGTGAGGCCACATTGGGCGACCTGCACATCAGTGAAGATGAGATGATGACAAGGACCACACAACACCTGGTCCATGAGCGGAGAAAATCTCCAACCCAAACAGGAATCAAACCCAGGGCTCGCTGCATGGTAGGCAAGCACATTCCCACTCAGCTAAGCAGGCAATGGAATTGCAGTTAAAACCATATGACCAAGCCACACCTTATTGTTGCACAATGCGCCGCGGCTGGCGGCACAAGTGGGCAAGAGGCTTCAGTCGACCCGAAGCCACAACTTACCCTGTTATATCGCCTCTTGTCCGTGACTGCAGGGACAGGTATTCTTTGATGCAGACCATCATTGGCACAGAATAGTGGCTGCGAATCGATGTAAGTCTCAAGGAGTTCTTCTTGGATCATGTTGATGGTTTGTATGGTCGCAACACACTTGTGCAGGAGTGGACAGCAGTCAGGCAGGGCCATAACATAGATCGAAGAGGTAGTAAGTATTGGTTCATTTCCCATAGCAATGTTGGGGCAATAAGATCCAGGATGGACTGCTGAGTGACATGGCGCAATAAAGCACCCTGGTTGAGGTCTTTCGAAAGGCTGAATTTATGAAGGAAGTCACCGCTATCATGGACTCAGAGACGTCACCTGTGTAAAAGGTCCAAATACAGCGTAGCTGTTCATAAGTTGTATGACTAGATGCACAGAGCTGTGCATTCGAATGCTGACATTGTTAGTCAAGTGTAGTTACAGTCCAAAGTCTATGTGGTTCAAACATTAGAGGAGGCATGGTGTACTCAATCTACCCTTTGTCGATAAGGAAACATATGTCCATGGATTTATCCCAGATCTATAGCTGCCTTTCATGAGAAGTAGCTGTGGCAGAAGAGAGGTGGCTTGGTATTGTAGTGTGAGCCAGTGCACCTATTGTGGTCTGCTGTAGTCATTTGGGTACAAGCAAGGCTGCCACCAATTACAGATGGCTGCGCCATACTGCATGTGATACCAACAGTTTTGTAGCCAAAGGGAGACAAGATCAGTTGACATGACGTTTGATGCAGGTGATGTGGTGACATGTACAATCTGCGAAATAGTGCTTCACAAGGGGAGTAAGACGTCAGCTTTGCATGAGGTCAAGTGGCATCAAGATTGTTTTATACCAGCCAACCGAATGATGAAGGTAGAGATGCCCAAATTGGTGTGCTGTGTGCTGGTGTGCCTGTGCTATACCACTGAATACGATCTGTCTGCTAGGGCAAGTCTTTTATCTAAAGGTTCCACCTTGTGTGCAGTCATTGTGTGCTGTAGCTGAGGCAGAAATCTGACAATCCATAATGTCTAGAGAGTGGGGCCTAACATTTACTTGGGGTCCACTAGCGAATGTAAACAGTGCTATAATTGGAAAAGAGATCCCTCAGTAAGCTGCTCTTCATAGACCAATTGTTGATCAGGTATATGAGCAATCCATTTTAGAAATGCTCCTTTTGCTGTGTCGTAATTATTGTGTGCTGATGGGGGTAGGATAATATCATTGATTAATCCCGCACAAGATGGCAGATCAACATTACAAATTTTGAGTTGTCATCTGTAATGGCTAATGAAGCAAACAGCCACTCGACCATCGCAAACGTTAATGTCACTTGACCAGTTCAGAAAGGTGGGCGTATAGGATGTGGTGCAGCTCTGCACTGTCCTGTGAAGCCCAATAATGGCTGTACTGCTGAGCTGAATAGGAAGGCACGACCGGTGTTGCAACAGTGGTTCGCAGCGCATTGGGAGCTGGGAATATGGCGTCAGTGTTGCATAACAGTTCTGCAAATGAAGTGATTGCATCGAATATCAGCGACTGTGGTACAGTAAATGCGGAAGACACTGTTGGCGCTATATCCGTTTGCACGAAAACCGAGTGCGAATTGTCCTCAAAGCTAGTCAGCGTGGGGTCGGTATGTTAAGTTCCGACGGCGGCCGCTGTTGAGTCACAGTAACTGTGTCTTGTAGTATGGCATTTCTGCAAGTTCTTGTTCTGTATTCCACACAGCTTGTTTACGAAAGCCAATGTCGATGGATTTGGAACAGTTGAGCTGCAAGAAACTACAAACGATGTAAATTTCGTGGCAATTGTTAATGCACAATAAAGCGACACAAGACAGTATTTGGCGAATAACTCGTTATCTACTGTAGTCAGGATCACCAAAGTAGGTGTGAACCTTTGTGTAGTGGAAATGAATACACCAATAACGCGCAAACACGAGTATTACGGATTTAAACATTTATTTGTAACTGCACAATAGAGAAAGCCACCATGACCGACCTGCCAAAATGCAGAGGCTCCACACCTTCGCTGGGCTGAGTTGGTCAGCTATGTTCTTTGCCCCGGTGTCCCCAGATAAATAACATTGAATATTGCATGACATATTTGTGTTCCACGACTAAGGAACTCCCAGAACGTGTTACAAACGCGAAAATGATAAAACCAATTACAAGTATCTTGATTCGCACTTACTTCACGGCGTTCCTTGAGAAGAACATTGTCTTCCCTCCAGGTATTCCCATTTGGGAACACGTCTCTAATTACAAGACCACATGGACCGTAGACGGGATACTGCTTTAAAACTGTTCATAGTAAATTTTCTTAGAATTTTGACAGACAATTTATCAGTAACTGATATTTAATTGTAACACACAGAACATAGAGTTATAAATCTTCATTGTATCTTTTCCTAAGTTATAATACGAAAACAACCGAAATATGATAACCCATTATGATAGCTCTAAAGTAATGAACGCGGACGTCACATGACTACTCTCCGAGTTCAGCCGAACGCCGCATGCACTTCCGAATTTCAGTCACTCGTAATAAATAAACCTAAAGAAGCACGGTACGGTTCACGAAGAACTTAGTTATCTATTTCTTCAGCTGTGTGTACCTGATACTGACTGCTTGCTGTTGTACATTACATTACATTAATACTTGTTCCATAGATTACAAATACGACATTTCGTAGTGATGTGGAACGTGTCAGTTTAACATAAGTTTTCTATACGCAATATAATAATTTTTTTAAGGTTACTACTTCATATCTAAAAATTCATCTATTCAATAGAAAGAGTTGTCATCTGGAAATTCTTTTAATTTCTTTTTAAATGTTGGTTGGCTATCTGTCAGACTTTTAATGTTATTTGGCAAACGAGCAATGATTTTTGTGCCAGCATAATTCACCCCTTACAGTGCCAAAATCAGATTTAATCCAGAATAGTGAAGATCATCCTGCGCACTTCGCTATTATTTTTTAATTGGGATGGGATATTAATAGCAAATTTCGTAAGGGAATATATGTATCGCAAAGGCACTGTGAATGTCCCGAATTCCTTAAATAAATGTCTGCAAGGTGATATTGGGTGGGCTCCAGCTATCATTCTGATTTCACGCTTTTGTGCAATGAATACTTTTTGTCTTAATGAAGAACTGCTCTAAAATATGATGCCATATGAAAGCAGCGAATATAAATAGGCGTAGTGAGCTAATTTACTGGTACATTTATCGCCAACATTTGCAGTAACCCTAATAGTGTAAGTAGATGAACCGAACTACTTCAACAGATCATCAATGTGTTTCTTCCTGTTCAATTTCTCGTCAATGCACACACCCAGAAATTTTGAATATTTTGCCTTACTGGATAAAACCTGGAATTTTAGCAGTAAACAAAGATCACAGACTTGTGTTAGTTGATAGTGACGGCCTTATTGGCTGTAAAATACATATATGAATTATATGGATGTGTTCTTCGAACAAAATACAGTGGCTGTAGTTCTGCTTTGGCACCCTGTCACGGTCGTGACCTAGCGCAAAACTTGGTCCGTCTTGAAGATCATATCGATACGTACATCGAATTTCGAATAAGACCTAAGTCGATAGACTATATTTATTTACTGCAATAGTTAGCAAACATACGTGGTCGGGAGGTGGTTTTTATTAAAACAACAGTCTCGTGGTTATGACATTTGATCAGCCAAATTCTTAAATTATATTTAGTTCAAGAGTATGCAGTTTGGAGATAGAATGAAAAAAGTGTTGCCTTTGCTGGCAGCAGCTGTTTTGATTTATCACGGGACTCTGTATTACATGAAGCCGGTCTATGCACCCGAAGGTGGAAAAAACGCCCAGAACAATAAGAAAGAGAGTTGATTACAAGTGTATATGATCGTGTGGATGGACAAATTTAAGTAGATTACTTCTGTGTATAGTAAACATTGTGAAACTTTTTTATCAGGTGCAAGTTGCCGGAATTGGACAGTTGCCAGCTGTACAACAGCTAGTGATGAGAACATTTTGAGTTGTAGATACTCGGCTAGTTATGAGAGTCAGAAGACCAAGAGGAATTACAAATGCACAAATCATTATTGTCTCTTTTATAGGCATCCTTGGAGGCATTTATATCTGGAAACCAGTACTACAGAGAACTGTTTTTAGGAAAGAGGGCGTACCTGTGGAAGTCCCAGACAAGTGAAAATACGTAAGTGCCAGTATGTTGTTCAGATATACCGACAGTAGTGGGTAAAGTTGTTTAAGTTGCTTACTTCTCACAGTAATCTCGCCCTGTCATCGATATCTGGGAGTGTAAAATGCTTTCTTGCAGTAATACCTGTGTTTTCTTGTGTGATACTACGCGAAACGTAATCGTAACAATGTACATTTTTCTGTTTATACTTTAAACACTGGGTATGGAAAATCAGAAGGTAAATTGTTTATATTTTTGAAGGCTGATAGCCATTTGTATTGAATCCTCTAAATAATTCAGTGGGCGCACACACACATAGAAACTCTGTTTTAAATTTTAATCAAACGTTCCGCAACAAAATATCTGGCAGAAAGTGCACTTATGAGTTATGGTTTCTTCTTATAACTTGTTTTATGAACTTATAAACGTTGTCGCTAACCAAAGATTGATTTCATCTAAATAAATGCCGTAGAAGCAGCTTGCTATTCATGCCAGTAGACTGCATATTATTGAGCAGTATCTGATATTGATGGGTATTCTACCCATTGTTTCAATAGATCAAAATATGAATAACGGATGGGGTAGAATTACCTCCTTGCGTATGTAGACTATTATTGTAGACTTGAGGTGCAGGGTTTGCAACAACTTGATACTTCTTTTATTTCTCTCAGTTCTTCTTTATCAATCTACTTCTGTTCCCATTGTCACATTAGTGATCAAACTGGCTGCTCCCTTCCTCTCTTTTAGATATTATCGTCTACTGTTTTTTTTCCTGTGGAGCTGTCTTGCTTGTTTCTTTGGTTCAGGCCCCTGCATGACATTCATATTTGATCTTCAGTAGCCTATTTCCTTCAACGTATTTTTCTCTGTTGTCACGTTAAGGAATGAGTAATCTAGCACTTAATCTACTTTTCATTCATGTCTGTATTTAATATAGTAAAATAAAATGGTGAATGGCAGCCATTCACCTAACTTGCCTACAGCTGATTGACGACCCCACAGGCATGCTAACTCATCCACCCATGTTTGTGACACTTCTGATTATTTATAAGTTGCTGCTCAGGCTGAGAAAAGAGTGATGGTGGGATAACCAAGTGACCGCTGGGAGAGTGTACAAAGCATGGAAGAGTTAGGTAATGGAGGCATAATACAGGAGAACCAAGTGGCTATCATTGAAAATAAGAAAAATAAGGGACAAGATGACTGTCTTTTATTTTATTCCTCTTTGCAGATTTACGTAAAGGTGATTTTAAGCAGTATCCAAGAAAGGTATGTTTCTCACAATTTAACATCTAGCATGTGTTTATCCCGCATATGTTTGCAGATAAATTGTAGAAATAATGGTTTCTATACAGGAGGAAGGGTAAAGGGTTTTATTCTGACTGCAGGACTTGTATTTCGAGGAAATGAATGGTTCTATGAGTAAAATCAATTGTCTCCTTCTGCTCTACCAAAGGCAGTCACTGAAAGGTATGAGAAATTTACTCAGAACATGGAATTGAGAGGAATGAAGGTCAAGGAAACTGTGCGATTCCATTTGTCTGCCTTGACCTGGGTCATAAGTGTGTTGTGTCATGCGATGTCATTGTGGTGTTGTGCTTTTTAATCAAGTCTTGTTTGTAAAAGGCATGTTGTATTTGGTAGTGAACACCTGTGGTGGATGTACATGTTTGAATGTGTTTGTGTTATGTTTGATATTCCCTCATTTAACTTTGTGCAGTCATTCTGTGAAGTTTTTGGAAGAGTGTAATGTGTTGTTAGTGAGTTATGTCGATTTATTGTTTCGTGCATTTGAGTTTGCTTTGGGTATGATTAGTGTTGTGTATGTTTTATGGACCTTGAAATGTAATAGTGTTTTTATTATTTTTTGTTAGAGATGGATATGACAGAATAATTTAATAGTTGTTAACTCAAGAGATGTGCTGGCTGATGATATAATGACTACAATAAGGTTTTTATAGTCGTTCGGCTCAATTGCATACTACATGAGGTGGTGTGTGTGTGTGTGTGTGTGTGTGTGTGTGTGTGTGTCTGAAACTGGCTTGAGACTCGACAAGGACCGCCATATATGGCCGTGTCCCCAGGACAGTATTTGGCAATCTGTCGAAGGGAGTCACTGGTTTGAGAGATGTAGTTTTGCTATCAGGGAAATTGTTTTAATTGCATATTATTTTTGTTACCGTTAATCATTACATCTTTGAGGAGTTATTGTGTTTTTTTTTTTTTTTTTTGAGGACTTATTCTTTTTAAAGGAATGCGAGAATGATTTTAGTCTTTGTTTGTTATATTTCTTTGTGGATATTGTGTTTAGAAGTGGGTTTTGATTGGTTAAAGGGTGGTAGGGGTTGGGAGGTTGGGATTTTTTGAAGGATTTTGTTTAGTTTATGTGTGTGTGTATTTCTTTGTTTTATTTTGTCTTTAATGCATTATTTACAGTTTTTTCCATTTGTTTCTGTGTATAGTTTTTTTATTTGTGTTTTACTGGTTAAGTGGCTCTGGGGGTTCTTAGTTTTTGAGTTGTGTGAGGTACTTTGGTATCATTGGCATCATTTGAACTATATAGGTCAAGGTAATGTTACAACACTGCATTTTGAATTTGCATGTGTTGGATTTTTTATGTTGAGGGTGTCATTTGAGGTGTATAGGTGAAGGGAACGTTGCAATACTGTGTATTGCAGTTGTATGTTTGATTTTTTGGTATCAAGGGCTTCTTGTGGGCCATATAGGTCAAGTGAAATGTATGAGTCTCATCAGTTGAATGATCCTGTGACAGTTTGTGTTGTCCTACTTTGTATCCATTCATATCCTCTGTTGGTTCTATTTGGTGAAGGTTCCACAAACTTCTGTAATATTGCAGGATGAGTTGTATGAGTGTTTTGTATGTAGTCTCTTATGTAGTCTGGTTGCACTTCCCTAGTATTCAACCAGTGAACCACAGCCTGCCTGCCACCTGCTTTACCTACAACTGAACCTGTGTGATCATACCACTTCATATTCCTACAGATTGTTGCATTCAGGTATTTGTAAGAGTTGACCAATTTCATCTGTGACTCATTGATATAATAGTCATAGTCTACAATTTTTTTTTTATCAGAACATTTCATTTCGTGAAGCACACAGTTTTACATTTATGAACATTTAACCAAGTTGCCAAGCTTTGCACCACTTCTAAAATCCTATAACACAAAGTAACGGAGGTAATTATTAATATTTTCTGCAAGGTCATTAATATAGTCCATAAATAGGAAGGATCCTAACACTCTTTCCTATGGCACTCCCAATGTTACTTCTACATCTGTAAATGACTCTCCAACCAAGATAACATGCTGTGACTTCCATACCACAAGATCCTCATGCCAGTCACAAATGTCTGTTGATGCAATATAATATCATACTTTTTATTATAAAATCTCTGTGCCTTATCTTTACAGTCTCCCACCATATCCTAAAGCCCCACTTCCTGGCCACAGAGGAGCATTCCCCTCATAACTCAGTACCACCCAGCACTGGAACAGCAGAGTTTCGACTACTTCTCGTCGTGCTTTGAAAGGGGAAATGTCCTGCCCGCTGTTCTTCCCAACCCTCCCATATCGGTATTCCACCGTCCTCCAAACCTACACAATATACTCGTCCATCCCTACACAATACTTGCTCCCGACCCCTTACCTCATGACTCCTACCCCTGTGATAGACCTAGATGCAAGACCTGTCCCATACATGGTACAAAATTTGTACCACAGCCAAGACTTGAACGCAGGTCTCCTGCGTACTAGGCAGATGTGCTAGCCATTACATCATCATATCAGTATAGCTAACACAGCTGCATGGACTGCCCTAGTCCAATGCCCTCCCTAAAACAAACTTCAGTTCTCGTCTCCAGCCTGTTTTTCCCTTCTTAAATTGTCAGTACTGCCAAGGCTCTGGCATAGGTGGTATTGACACTTTAAGAAGGGAAAATAGGCTGAAGGCATGAATTAAAGTTTGTATTAGAGAGGGCACTGGACTAATGTCGTCATGCAGCTGTGTTACCTGTACTATTATGGTGATGTTATGGCTAGCATATCTACCTAGTAAGCAGGAGACCTGGGTACAAGTCCTGGCCATGGCACAAATTTTAATTCATTTCTTCAGGCTCTATCAGTATCATAGCTAAAGTTGAGACTTTATCATAGATAAAGTTAAGACTCATGTGTATCAAGGAAAATTAAATTCCATATTTTACTTCATCAAATTTCCTGCTATTATTTTGTATCTTAAACCTCACTTTCTCTCTCCTTGATTCATTAAATTCAAAATTTCCTTACACCTTTTCCAAACATATGCTGACACTTTCTGCTCTTTCATTTGTCTCAAATAATTTACACTCACCTTCTTTGCTCTTCTTTACTACCTCAAAAGGAATATACACCACAATATCTAATTACTGATAGGCTCTAAAACAGCTAACATGAACCCCAACTTACTAGATTTAAGTTTCTGTGTCCTCTGAACAATGTAGCTGGTTGAAGAATGTGCCAATGCTGCACTGATATTTCGAACTCCAGACCTCTGCATGTGTGCCCCAGCCCACCCAGTGCTGCTGCTGCTTCTGCAATTCGGACTGCTTCCTATGCGCTACATGTGTTCAGCAACTCTCCTCAGTTTACATGGCTCGTCTCATCACATCTGCTGCTGCTGCTGTCTCGTGTCTTCTTCCTTGTTATGTTTTTCTCGTGAAATATTTGTATTTCTTGGATGTGGTTTAAATTTCCAGGACATGAACTTATTACATTACGTGACACACTTTTTGCACCCAGCAATATGCAGACCTCTAGCTCTTTCTTGTTACCTGCAAGCCACAGATTTGTCACTTTTAATTCAAACTTCATTTCCTGCCCCTCTACCCAGTGCACTCATGTTGAATTGCACCACCTGTTCTCAACAAAAGCTTTAAAAACATTTCTCAAGCATAGTAATACCACATTGTGCATTGCCTACACTATCCATAACATCAGTTTCTTAAAGGCCCACACAGTGGATGCCTTATTGGAAGATCCCCCCGTGGTACCTAATCTCCAGAACAGTTTTCGGTTTAGCTGTGAGTCTATAGAAAGCGATATATTAGTTAACATCCGGTACAGGTGGTCATGCAGGTAGCTAGTCTATTTCAGATAAGTCCTGGGGTGCCAATATAGTGTATTTATTAGCAAACACTGTAAAATAGTTTCCAGTTAAATAGTTGAAACAGATCAGCACATATGTTACTAAAGACAAAGAGCATGGTTAAGACAACTAGTACAGAGAACAGCCTCAGATTACACTCTATGGCGGACTGATGAGACGGGCGTGCGGCAGAAATCTCGTGTGTAGCTCTTACAACTTCGTAGCTTTTGAATGCAGTCTGTAGATAAATAATTTTCATTTGTTTTCAGGTTTAACTGGTTTACTGCATAGTGGTATTGTAGTATTAAAGTTTTAATGATAGTTAGGCTGATCCTAGCTTTCACTAGCCTAATGTACTCTGATTATTAATACTTATTAAAGAAAAATCTGTTTTGCATCATCTGAATGTATGTGGTTTCTCTGTATATAGATTGCCAAAGATTCTTTGTCATGGCTTGCTTACATCTCCTCACGTGAATGACTCACTACTGCGGCATACAGTCCCTCCGTTACCAATTTCTGTGTGAGAAGCAGCTTCTCATTTGCTGATGCTGTATCCTCCAGTGCTGCTTGAGAGAGCAAATTACTTCTGCTAGCTGCAGTGTCCCAATAAATGTAAAATTCAGAAAGTAAAATGCTGTCCCCAAGTAAGGGGTATCTCACACACGGTTCCCTTCTAACAATCCTACTTTAGATTTTTCATTGTTTTCTTAAATCATGGTAGGCAGGTTTTGTGATGGTCTATTCAACTTTTTTTCCATATCTTCCCACAATGGCAGTGATGCACAGTCTCTAATTAAATAGATATTGATGAGACACAAAACTCTAATTCTGTTCTTTTTGTACAACTAGAAGAAAGTCAGAATGTGCAATGTTGTTAACATCCGAAGGACTGATAGTACAAACAGTTTTGAGATCCAGTGTCATATCCATTGTAGAAAAAGCAAAATTTGAGGAAAATATTTTGTATTAAATTAAAGCAGCCGCATCTAGTTGCTGTGTCACTGTGCCTTTGTGGGAATTATTGTACTGCATAGATAAATAGTTGCTGAATGTCAAAACACCCATACATGCTGAGGTAATGGTGTTTTCAAGGTTCGAACAACATTACGAAACATTGCGTGTGAAACAACTCCAGCTGCTTTATTAGCAAAAGGACTGCACTGTCCTAAGGCTTCCTTTTTCCCACCCCACTAGCAACAATGGTTGTATAGTGACTACATTTCCAAACTGAATCATTAACTTAGGTGATTCACCCTCTTCCTACTCTTCAACTGACCTCCCTCTCTCCTCCTCCCCCCCCCCCCCCCCCCCCCCCCCCACACATCCCCCTTCTTCTTCTACTATTTCAGAGATGCAGGGCAAAAATGAAGATACTTATTCGACAACACATTTACATTTACAAAATTTGATTATCTTAGAAAGTTATCCACCATACGTAAAGCAGTTGTCCCAATGATCTGTTTTTAAAATCACTTAAAGCTATGTCGTTAAATTGACCCCAGCAGTTATTTGACTCTGAGTGTGTTTGGACTGCAAGAGGAGTAGTGGCGAAGCAGCCAGTCAGGTGAGAATCCAAGGAGTTGGTCATGGGAGGGGGGATTCATGATTCACATCCCCCATTCCTCCCTCTGCCCCCCCCCCCTTTCTCCCCCTAGGAACATATTGGTAAAAAAATGTATATTTTTACATATTTTATTGTATGGACTATAAGACTCACTTACTTCTTTAAAAAAATTGCCTTCAAAATTCAGTTGTGTCTTAAACTCGAAATTAATATATATTAAATCTCCAGTGTTTGATTTAAAATTCCTGCCAGTCTTAAGAATGACCATATATCTGATGCCACAGGGAACCTATCTCTAGCTGGCAACACTGGATTCAACTGGCAGTAGCAGTGCACCGATGTGATGAACATGAGTTGTGGGGATTCACAAGCTTGCTAACACTGTCTCTCTCCCACACTGACATCACAAACTTAGAACACTGTATGTAGGTTATGATGCGTCACTGCAGTCTATGGTGCCAGTGAACTTGAATGGTGGTATCGGTAATGGTACAAAAATTTTTGTTGGTATCTAGTTTCGTAAAGGAAAAAAATAAAAGCTATTTGTATGATGTGTGCTATAAATATGCATATGCAGAAGAACATGGAAGAAAAGCAGCTAAGTGGCATTTTGGCACTCAACCAACAGAAAAAAAACCTTCATGATTTGGGGGATAGTAAACAAGAACTGAGAAAAATGAGGAAGACTAAATGGGCAAATAGAGGACTGAATGCAAAGTGGCCAAAACTAGAACACAACGTATTGGATTGAAGGACACCGTCAAAATGACATCAGAATTAATACAAAAATGATTCAAATCCATGATCGTAAGCTAGCACTACAGTGCAACTTAACAGAAAGGTGGAGTTGGTTGGTGCTACAGGTTCATGAATCATCGCGGACTTGGGATGGTAACCAAAACCAAAGTATCTCGGGAAATGCCACAAGAGTGTGAAGACATATTTTTCCATCACTTTATTATTCAACACTGAAAGAAAACCGGTGTGGAATTAAGCCAAATAGCAAATATGGACTTAACTCCTCTGACATTTGATGTGCCGAGTAACAGAACTGTTGGCGTAAAAGGTGCTAAAACTATAACTATAAAAACAAGTAGACATGAAAAAATGTGCTACACTGTTGTCCTTTCTTGTCAGGCTGCCTGTCCTAAATGTAATCCAGTGATCATTTTCAAGTGCAAAACAATGCCAAAGTCTTTTCAAATACCACCAGATGTTGTTATTCACGTACATGACAAAGGTGGAGAGATGCTGGTATTATGAAATTATGGATTAACAGAGGGTGGGAGAGAAGGAAAGCTGCTTTATTGAAGAGTTCTCTTGTGCTAGATTAGTTTAGTAGTCTTTTGAAAAATTATGTGCAAGAGAAATTGAGACAGGGAAATACGGAGCTTCCTGTTATTCCAGGAGGACTTATTTCACAATTGCAACCTCTTGTCGTCATGATAAATAAACGATTTAAAGTGTACTTGAGAAAGGAGTTGAACAAATGGTTAATGGATGAAACCCAACATGAATCCATGCCAAAGGGAGTTTTAAAACGACCTACAATCGAACAAGTGTGTCAGTGGATAAAACAGTCTTGGCCTAGAATGACAGAAGATGTTATTCTTTACTCTTTCAAGAATGACAGTATAAGTAATGCTCTCAATGGCAGTGAAGATCATCTTATATATATATGAAGAGGACAACAATGAAGATGAAGAAGACGAAAGTTCAGATGACGATTTTTAGGGATTTTAAAGGTCAGTTTGTTCTTATAAACCAAGAATTTTGTTTTGGTCTGACTTTGCAATCTAATAATAAAAATTTAAAAAATATTATTTTAGAAAAAAATTGATTAAAAATTGAGGTGAACCTTATAGTCTGTAGTGTCCTATAGTCCATAAAATATTGTACGTCAAATTATAAATTTCTCGGGTAACTTTCAGAGAAAAAGTAACATGACAGTTAATATTCTCAAAAATGGCAAGGAATCCTAAAAATTTCTAGCTACTGTATGTTTATCACAGGATACTTTTCAGTTGGTTGCCCATGTGAATGGAAATGTAAGCTGACTGGCTGCTGTAAAACATTCCAGCCATGTAAGGGCACCTGCACCCATTCGCAAGCTGACCACTCCTGTTGTCAACAACAAATTTGACATAGTTTGTGATTCCACAGGGAGACCTGGCAAACCACAGGAAGCTGAGTAAGGCCAAACAGAAACAGAAAGACTCTGCACAAAGAAAAAAGAACAGATAGGCTGACTTTGCAAACATAAGCAGAAATGGCTGAAAGAAACAGTACCCCAATACCCCTCCCCCTCCTCCTCCCCCCCCCCTCCAAATTACACAGTTGCATAGCCATAGTCTGCAGATCTGTGTTCACAGTTGTAATACTGAGTGAAATCCTGATAGCGTTGAGAGCACACCTCAGTTTTATATTTTGTAAACTATGAAACTGCCAAACTATTGAGAGTTTGTTCTATTACAATTCTGAAATCAATTGCTTTGCATTTCTCTGAACTGCAATGTTTGGAAGCTGTGCTAAAGTGAGATACTAATGTCTGTTGTAAACAAATAATTATTACTATATTAAAACATATTTGAATGTTAATATTATTAAAATCTGAGACATGTTAAAAGTGGGAGTGACAGCGAGTTATACTGGGTGAAGTAGAGACAATAAAAGTTTGGGAGTCCTTAAGAACTGAACCACGAATCCGAACCTGGAGAAAATTCTATGAGCACCACAATGCAGGCAATTTTTTCTGCATTGTTTCACAAAGTACTTTAGGACCTAAAAAGTAGATAGTGCTGGTTAACTGTAATGTCTTGGAACTAATTCATAGTGGACTATTCTCATTAGGTCAAGGAAACAAACCAACACTCTTTTGATATTTGTTCTTATTTCTTTGGCTTCCTTCGGTTGTGGTGACTGAGTACTGTCAGAGCAAACTAAGTTGGCACATGGCGTGGTGGCTGATGGGTGTGCTTATAAAGACATTTCCCATTTACAATCACTCTCTATGGCACCCAACTGGGTTGAGTGTCAGCTGAGACTGCATGGACAATAATTTTCCGCTGGCTTGATTGTTGATGGGTTTTTTGTATTACTGTCTTGTGTACTGTAAAAGTTTTTGAAGGAAAAATAAAGCAGTAAGGCCAGAGTGACACACACACACACACACACACACACACACACACACACACACACACACACAGAGAGAGAGAGAGAGAGAGAGAGAGAGAGAGAGAGAGAGAGTTATATTTGATGAGGGAGAGATAACAATTTGGGAATCCCCCTTCAGAATTGAACCATACCTGGAGCACATGGAGATAAAATACTTTGACAATAATTACAGAACACTACAGTCAGTTGCTACAGTTAATCAGTTGTTCTGTTAAGATCAAATGTGATTTGTTACAGATTTTTTAGTGTTATTGCCCATTCTGGAAGTCAGTAGATTTTTGGCTATGGTTTATCTTCCATAGACATCTGAACAACTTTTTTATGATTAAAAAAGGAAGTGGAAACAGCTCAGTCATGAAGTGTGTTCGTTGTCTCATCAAAGAATGTAGCTCCACAGTATTCCATGAAACTCATATTTTCTGCTTTTCTTTCCTTATTTGGCATAAAATTTGTGTAAATAGTTAATATTGACATGTGGCAGGATGTACATTCTGGAAAGATGACTGGTAAGTGTCAATCTACAGAAGTGTATGTCTAGATCTGTGGGTGCTTACTTCACTATAAGAACCTTTCTGTCAGGATCATTAGACCAACAAAATATTAGTTACTGTAGTGCTAGAAAAGCAGCACAGTGGTCCTGGAAGAAATGAAGCTGTAGAGATAGTTCGCGTGTCGTATCTGGCTAGTGTTTTTGGTGAGAGCACTGCTTGTGAAATGCAAGGGTCCAGTGTCTATCCAACATACAGTTGTAATCTTCAGGAAAGATTCAGGAACTGCTTATTTCTCTTACCCTTGTGGTGGTTGAGGACTGAGTGTAGACTTTATTAATCATCCTCAGCAGCATTTAATAGGACCTCTTCCTGGATGTTTATTTCACAATTTTCAGTTAAAATTATTATAAATTACAGCACATAATTCACTTTTGTATGCATTGTTTGTTTCTACAAAAACTGTGAACAATAAAGCCCAACAGTCCAACTTGCTGTATTAACGAGCATCTTTGATGTTCATGAAACAAAGGAGAGTAGCTGTCTGTAGTGAAAAGTTGCAGGACGTCACATACATTGGCCCTTTGATGAACACGGGTTTTATTCAGTGCTTCCATTAAAATTTTCTGGTATAAATGTTCAAAACGTATATATGTAAGTTTTACATTATCTGTTATTATATTATGATTTTTTAAATGTTCACAACATATTGTTCAAATATTTTGTTTCATGTTTCAGGATTTCATTATGTGCAAAACTATGGATAAACAAGGGACATTTTTGCAGCGACTTAGGAACAGACCTCTGTATCCAGTAATTCTTGGATTTGCACTGACAATAGGTGGAGTTATTGGCTATAAATTTTTGTATTTACCTAAAAAGAGAAGAAGAAATATGAAAGAAGCAGAGGAAATGGCAGACTTCTTATTCACAAAGGAACAGTTGCTAGCTCCTGAAGGTAGTTCATAGTTTTCACAGTATAAATCAACACATTATGCAAAATTAGAAAATGAAGCATGAAAATAAATGAAACAAAGATATAATATCCCTTTCAGGTCATATTAGAATAGTTTTTGGAATGGGAGTATTACAGATTATGAACACAAATTCTTGGTACTGCAAGAAGGAAGTTGTTGAGCATATAATGTGCATGAAGTATAAAAGTATAATCCTAATTTTAATATCACAGACATCGGCCTAGCATAAAGATATGTAAGAAGCAACATTTCAGTCATGCTAAAGCCATTAGTAATTGTTGAATTACTTTTTGAAATGTTATATTTTCTAGGAAAATCACTCATAATTTTAACAGTAAATTACCAGTTCTGTCTCTCACTGCCCATCTTAAGATAATGAGAAGGAAGTAGTAGTACTTTACTAAGAACTTGGAGAAATCCACATTGTCAATGGATATGAGTCAACAGTGTTGTGCAAATAAGGGATAATTCCCTGGTGGGATGACACTCCTTACATATATCCGTTGACACTGTAGATTTCTGTTTTTGGTAGGGAACTGCTTCCTTCGTATGATCTGAAGTTGTCCGCTGACAGTCAAAACTTGTAATTTCCTATTGAAATTACATGTGATTGTGACAGAAAATAAACCATTAAAATAATTTTTCACAAGATGTCATGAAGGCTATGATGGCCAGCAACTTAACAGATAGCACCGTAAGGTGTCATTCATGTGCTGCAAGATG
Organism: Schistocerca americana; assembly: GCF_021461395.2. Lineage (NCBI taxonomy): Eukaryota > Metazoa > Arthropoda > Insecta > Orthoptera > Acrididae > Schistocerca > Schistocerca americana. Next base: position 627,967,371 of record NC_060123.1, on the reverse strand, counting down.
AAAGGACTGAGTGTTGCATATTGTGTTTCATATAAGGACAGGTCTTTCTGGAACATATTTAATATGCATCAGAGAATGTTAAGATCTCCATCAGTTTCTTTCAGAAACCATGTATTTGTCATCATGACACATTATAATTTTTTACATGAAAATGTCTATCTTTTCATTAAAAAAATTTAATAGTTCATGATTATGAAACCCATCATCTTTGAGTATAACAGGGCACCATAGGTGAAAATATGTAGTTGTATATCTGTACAGAAATTAACTTTTCAGTTAACCTCTGCTCAGGTAGGATTTAGAACAAAAATAAGGATGTGTTTGTGTACATAATTAAGTTTCATGTTCCTTGTATGAGTGTTTATTTTTGCTTGTGATTTGGTTTGCCATTATTTAATCCTCAAACCACTGCAAAAATTAGTATATAGATATTAGTGTCAATTTCATTCAGAAACAACTGAATCATTAAAATTGAACAAAGCTACACAGCCTGTTGGAGTTCATATCAGATTCTATTCGGAAATCACAACTTAGATACTCTTTTAAGCGTAATATGCTGCAGATCCCTCAAACAAAAATTTTGCTCAGTAGGTGGGAGAAAGAACAAGTCACATCGCTCTACAATTAGAGTAAGAGAAGTGATCCACAAAACTGCTGACCAAGACCATTGACATCTATCTGTTGTAGAATTGTGGAACATATCTTGAGCTCAGATGAAATGAGGTGTCTTGAACAGAATTATCGCCTCTGTACAACTTGCATGAATTCCAAAAATTAACAGTGTGAAACCCAACTTGCACTTCCTCATATGAGGTTCTGAAAATCAAGGATCAAGGCAGTCAGACTGATGCAGTTTTTCTTGGCTGCCGAGAAGCATTTGACTTGGTATCAGGCTTTTTCTAATTATCAAAAGTATGAGCTTAGTAAGTATCAAGTGATATTTGTGGCTGGATTGGATTCTTGGTAGGAAGAACTCTGCATGTTATTGCAAATGGAGATTCACTGATATAAGTAAGTTATTTCAGGCATGCCCCAGGGAAGTGTGTAGGGACCATTGTTGTTCATAATGCATACCCATAACATGGCAGACACTGTTGATAGCAACATCAGACAGTCTACAGATGATGCAGTTATCTGTGATGCAGTACTGTTTAAAAAAGCTACAAAAAATATTCAGTCAGATCTTGATAAGATTTCAAAGTGGTGCCAAGATTGCAACTTGTGCACTTCACAAAACAAAAAGTAGTATTGTATACCTAATTATCCAAAAGTCTCATTTGGAATTGGTCAGCTCATACAAATATCTGTGTGCAACACTTGGTGGGGGTATGAAATAGAATAACCACATAGATAAAAAATGTACTCACCAAGCGGCAGGAGAACACACATAAAAGATGGTTGTAATTGACAAGCTTTCGGAGTCAGTGGCTTTTTCTTCAGGCAGAAGGGCTGAAGGGGGAGGAACAAGGGTGAAGGAAAAGGACTGGAGAGGTGTAGGAAAAAGGTTAGATTTCCTTCACCCTTCTTCCTTCCCCTTCAACCCTTCTGCCTGAAGAATGAGCCACTGGCTCCGAAGCTTGCCAGTTACAATTGTCTTTTATGTGTGTGTTTGGCAGCGCATGATGAGTAGATTTTTTATCTATCCAATTAAATAATTTTGTCAATAATTGTTTGTTTTTGTTGCAATAGAATAACCACATAGACGACTGCAGGTAAGTCAAGTGGCAGACTTTAGTTCACTGGCAGGATACTGGGAAAATGCAGTCTATGAAGGAGACTGCTTACAAATCACTTGAGCATTCCACCTTAGAAAATAGTTCAGGTGTGTGGGGTCCACATAAATACCACTAACATGAGACATTGTAGGGTGGCATGAATGTTTTAAGATTTGTTGGTCTTGGGGGAAAATATCGTTGGAATGTTGAAAAACTTGCAGTCAGTCAGCCAACCAACCTACATGGCGATCACATATTATTCTTGCTGCTCGCTTTTGTGCATTCAGTTATTTCTTTCTGAGTGGTGAGTTACTCCATAAAATTATTCCGTAAGCCATTATTTAGTGGCCTTTTTTTTCCTCCAAGATAGAAATTACATGAAGTGCAGAAGTAGCTGAAATTAATTATCAGAGTAGTTCAATAATATGCTTCTTCCAGTTCAAGTTTTCGTCAGTATGTACACCAAAAAACTTGGCCCATTCTACCATATTTACTGACTCCTGCCCAAGTGCTACATCAGTTGCTGGTATAACCCTATTTGTTGCACAGAACTGAATATAACATGTTTTCTCAAAATTGAGTAGAGTTCATTTTCAGAGAACCACTCAATAATTATTTGTCTCCTCTGTGGCTTTCTTGCTAATGGGATTTATTTTTTAAAGCTAGTATTGTCTGCAAAAAGTACCAATTCTGTGTGTTTAATGTTGAGTGGAAGGTCATTCACGTGTATAAAGAACAGGAATGGACTTGCAATTGAACACCTTGTGATTTCTCTCTCCATTCTATACAATTTTTTATCCTTGGAACATTGTTTGAATTATTCAGCACAACCTTTTGCATCAAATTTCTTCAGTATTACTGAAATCAGGTTTGTTCAAAGCTATCAATTCCATAAAACTTATGTTTTTCTAAGAATGTAACATAATCTACACAGTCAAATGCTTTGAAAAGATTGCAACAAATATCCTTTGATATTTTATTGTTTAAGACTTGTAATATTTGATGAGTGAATACAAAAATAGCATTCTCAATTGAGCTAACATTCTGGAATCCAAACTGTGTTATACTAAGTAGGTTGTTTCTGCTTCAACGTGACTCTACTCTTGAGAGTGTCAATTTTTTGAATGTTCTGGAAAACGATGTCAGTTAGGAAATTGGACGATATTGCGTGGTAATTGGTTGTCTATCTTGTCATTTTTCTTATGAAGAGGTTTAACAATTGCATATTTTAATCTGTCTGGAAAAATTCTCTGTGCCAGTGATGTTTTACCATACATCACTAATGAAATTACTTACTAAGTTGGAATAACTTTTTATAACTCTGTTTGAAATTCTATCAGCACCAAATGAGCTTTTCATTTTTGGAATTTTTATAGTTCTATTAATTTCAGCCAAGGACATTGGTGATACATCTGGTTGCTTAAAGTTTTGTGAAATGTCATTTTTAATATATTCTCTCACTTCTTCAACTGAACTGTTTAATCCTACTTTTGCTGCCACATTTAGAAAGTGATTGTTAAAATTACTAATAGCTTGTGAATATCTGTCACAACATTGTCATTTAGTTTAATTGTTACAGTTTCTTCTATGCTGGCTGGCTGTCCTGTCTTCTATTTAACAACATTCCATGTAATTGTATTGTATTGTATTTATTTATCCTGTGGATCACATATTGTACAAAGTACACATGATATAGGACAAGTCATTTTTCTTAACAAATATGTAGTTTGGAGAAAAAAAATAGGCAATGGACTGCCATTTAAAAAAATGTACACAAAATTGTTCATTGATGAATGTAGTAATTTCACATACATAAAAATACAAACAATTTACATGGGGAACTAAGAAACATGTAGGCAATGTAGTGCTACTTTAAATTTACACAAATAATCACTGAGATTACAGAATAGTGAAAATGTCAACTGGAAACACAACGGAAGGACAATGTCATTTAAAAACTACATTAAACATGAAATTAACATTGAGATTACACAGACAATCAAGTTTTAATACTAATAGAATGTGTACTTGTACATTCAAAAAGCGAGTTAAAAAATTTGGGGAAGTGAAACTGAAACATAGTTGTGTATAGTAGAAATTAGGTTATTATTTTGCCTACAGAATGTTTTACTCTAATCACAGTATTTTACAAAGGAACTTCATAATTTTTCATTTCCAGGAATTCTTGTACTGAATAGAAACAGTGCTTTGTCAGAAATGCCTTTAGTTTATTTTTAAATATTAGATCTGGAGCAGTTTTTATTTGTTCTGGAATTTTATTGTGTAATACGACACCCAGATGAGTTATATATTTTTGGTATCATGATGTCCTTGAAAAAATTTGATGGATATTAGATTGCCCTCTGGTATAACGAGCGTGTATATCATTGTTTTGGATTAATTTGCCTGTTCTTGAGAGGTATTCCCTTGTGAATAGGATTGTTTCTTGAATGAATAAGGATGGGATGCTTAGAACATTAAGTTTTATAAATTGACATTTACAGGATTCCAGCTTTTTGAGGCCACAGATTATCCTCAGTGCTCTTTTTTGTAGTTTAAATATATTTGTGCTGTGAGTTGAATTTCCCCTATTAGCTGCATTATTAATTTCTGTCTAGATGTACATACTTCTTGACATTTTAATGGCTTTCCTTAAAATATTACAGTATTTTTATAGTAGTAGCATTCAGATGTGACACTAATTTGCTATAGAATAAATTGAATTTGAAATTAGCAGATCTTTCTATACATCTCTCTTAACTTAATCCTAGAACACTGTATCAGGTTCTCATAAATAAGCCTTACCGCTTTGAGTGAATCTGCCTCAGGGCTGCAAGGTGGTATATTGTTTATGTCCATTAATTGTTCATCATGACCAGATAGTCCATCAATGATGGGGTACCCATTAACTGTTTCAGCCTTAGCACTGTCTATGAAAATGAAAATGCTATCAATCAGTGTCATACTGTCGTGCTGCACACAAGGTGGAAAAATGACTACTGAAATTAGATTGAAGCATCCAGATAATGATTCCATTTTCCTGTCAGTATCCTTTAAGAAACCTACATTGAAATCTTCACAAACTGCTAACTGTTTCATCATGTCTAACAGGTAGCTAAACAACACATCTAGATCTCTTCTAATAACTGAAAGTTTCCCAGAGGGGGATCTGTAGACTGTTACGTTTACCAGAAAATTATTCTGCAGTAACAACTCACAAGCACATGCTCCTAGGTTCTGATCTATGCAAAAACTATATGTTTGAATATTTTTGCACTTGTGCCCAACTTCTACATTTGTAGCAACTCCTTCTTCTATGTTATACAAAAATTTATGCTAATCTGTAAACCCTGATATTTAACTTCTCATCCCTGAGGTTACATGGCGTTCAGAGAGGTACAGAACACACATCACTTGAGAATTTTCTACATCTAGGCGTACGAGCTCATATATCTTATTTTTCAAACCTCTCGCATTCCAACGAAACTAATTTTATTATTTGGGAAACTGTTGCATATGAGGGCATGCTGAAAAGTAATGCCTCTGAGTTTTTAATGTGAAACCTCCTACAGCTTATTAAATAACACAAATGTTACTAATTCTACGTCTTTATTCTTCATGTCTACAAATTTGCATACCTCTGCCCTAGAGAGCTCTGAATTGTAGCAGGTAATACGGTGGTGTGTAAGGAACAGCATGCTGTGAACGAGTTTCAAATTCAAAGTCTGTCCACACATGGAACACATCCTTAAGCATGACAATGCCAGACCCCACATAAGCATTGCAATGTCTCCAACACTCTCACACCTTGTGTTGACTGTCAGTGATCGTCCTAAACACAGTCCCGACTTGGCTTCATTCAATTTTCATCTGTTCCAAAACTTAAAGAACTCCTTCGATGACTTTACAGTGATAGTGATGAAGCAGTGCGAACAGGTATAAGGTTGTGTCTCTGTCAACAAAGTCAAACATTATACAGTGATGGTACCAGCATACTGGTCTTGCATTGAGAGAAATGTGTTTGTCACCAGGGTGACTCCGTTGAGAAATAAATATGTAGACATAAAGAATAAGGATGTTGAATGTTAATAACATTTGTTTTATTTAAAAAGCTGAAGAATTTTCACATAAATAATTTGGAGGCAATACTTTCCAGCACATCCTCGTATATTATGGTCCTGTTCTGCTCTAATTTCTGTCAGTAATATGACTCTTAACATAAAAAAAAAAAAAAAATGCACTCCTCTGACTTCACTAACCACAGGGATTTTGTCTTGTGTGTATATGACCCCTCTCCTCTTACACTTCCTCCAAGATGATCAGATAATCTGTCCTTCCCCCTCCTATTCAGCTGCAGGCCACAATTTGTATATCCAAATCTCCCAATTGCAGCAACAGGCACAGCATGGATATGAGACTTGCTTAAAACCTATCAACTCAGCTCTTTGTTTACATGGCTAACAGCGATGTGACATCATGACACTGTAAAACCACCACAAACCCAACACGAGTGTATGCTGTTGGTGCTTGTATTTCTTCCAGGTGACCTTTTGTAGTATATTATGAGTTGCTAGCTAGGCTGTTTCATGCTCCTCCTACTATAAGTACCTGATCCTCTGCATCAAAATCTGTGCACAAGGCTACCATTTTCTCTGTCACCTGGTTATGCTGGGCACTAGGTTTCACTATGCTTGTAACCTGGTATTCTACATCTAGCTTTTCCTGAAGCATTTAGCCTACACCCCTTCTATGACTGTTACATAGCGGCAGGACTCCTTTCTTTCTATTTGACTTTTCTACCAACCTAACCATAAAGTTGTTCATAAGTATCTGCTGCTCAAAACTGGTTGAGGTTCTTCTCCTCTTTCAGGTAAAAGGTCAGACTGATTGCTAACCAGAATTTGGATTGTGGTTTCAGAGGTTTTCTCCTTTTGCCTATTTCTTGTCACCTCGTCTGAGCTCCCACTGTCTCTTTCCTCTGTCAACCTATCTCATTCAAAAAATGCTACTTCTAATTCTGCCTTTTCCCCCTGTTCTATGATTTTCGTGTCTCAACTGCATATACGACTCCATGTGAGAGCCTCATCTGATAGTTTACTGCCTTCTCCACTACAGTCACTTTGGTAAAACATCAACCCAAGGTCCTGACAAAACTAACCAACCTACGGCAACATCTACTTTCTTCACACATGACACTTCTTTCACACTAAACTAAAAAAGCCCTATCACACACTTAAACTGTAATAAAGTAATAACTAGTGAAAACCTATCTTTCATTGAGTTGTGCAGCCAACTTCTGACAGCAGGCAGACATAAAAACACGAGAATGTAAATAACGCACAGATGTTCACTGAACATAAGCTTTAAATCATGGAAAACACACAAACAAACTAAAACTAAAAAAAGCAGATATTTTTAATAACAGTATTAAACAGAAATGTTAACATGCAGAAGCCTACATAAATTGTTTCAAGAACCAGTATTAAGTGAAGACTGTAGACAAATTCATTCCCTTACATTTCACTCCCATACGGACCATGAACACAAGATTAGGCTAATTACAGCATACACTAAGGTACTTAGGTGGTCATTATTCCCATACTTTATATGCACTTGGAATGGGAAGAGATTGTAATATGTGGTGTCAAGCTAAGTACCCTCTAACATGCTTAGTGGTCTGCAGAGTTATGTATGTGGATGAAGAAATGCTGCTCACAAATGGGCATATGAATGCCATCACTGATGTACAGACTGACAAAATATACTGTTTTTAGACAGTTTCCATTGCAGTTTGCCCTGCAACAGTCACTTTATCCTGCTTGTTATTGTATTTTAAAACTGTTAATGCATAGAGTTTATAGTGCTCATTCTTGTGCAGTATAGATATGTGACACACTATTTGGTTTCTGGGATCAATAATAATCAGGTCAAAGGCTATTGTTTCCATAAGATAGGAAAAGGGAAAACACTCAGGATTGAAGTAAAGGTAGTGGATGGAGTACTAAGGTTATTATAAAACCTTGGAGTAGACAGGTGTTAAAAGACTTTCATGGTTATTTTTACCCATGCTTTGTTCTTATTTATATTTTTGGCAGTATAAAATGTAGTGAATGAAAAATTGATAAAGAATTAAAATAAATGAAACTTTGTAGTGTTAAGGGGCAGTAGTTGTTTTTGATTGTGAGAATAATGGTGCTGTTCTTATTTTCTAAAAAAATACATTTTAATATTTTTATTTTCTTTTCTAATTTTCATTGTAGTCTTCCACATTCATAACGTTAAGTACAGGGCTATTACAAATGATTGAAGCGATTTCATAAATACACTGTAGCTCCATTCATTAACATATGGTTGCGACACACTACAGATACGTAGAAAAACTCATAAAGTTTTGTTCGGCTGAAGCCGCACTTCAGGTTTCTGCCGTCAGAGCGCTCGAGAGCGCAGTGAGACGAAATGGCGACAGGAGCCGAGAAAGCGTATGTCGTGCTTGAAATGCACTCACATCAGTCAGTCATAACAGTGCAACGACGCTTCAGGACGAAGTTCAACAAAGATCCACCAACTGCTAACTCCATTCGGCGATGGTATGCACAGTTTAAAGCTTCTGGATGCCTCTGTAAGGGGAAATCAACGGGTCGGCCTGCAGTGAGCGAAGAAACGGTTGAACGCGTGCAGGCAAGTTTCACGCATAGCCCGCGGAAAATTGGCTCATGCCACAACTGGAGACCGACTTCATCTTTCAACAGGGTGGTGCTCCACCGCACTTCCATCATGATGTTCGGCATTTCTTAAACAGGAGATTGGAAAACCGATGGATCGGTCGTGGTGGAGATCATGATCAGCAATTCATGTCATGGCCTCCACGCTCTCCCGACTTAACCCCATGAGATTTCTTTCTGTGGGGTTATGTGAAAGATTCAGTGTTTAAACCTCCTCTACCAAGAAACGTGCCAGAACTGCGAGCTCGCATTGACGATGCTTTCGAACTCATTGATGGGGACATGCTGCGCCGAGTGTGAGAGGAACTTGATTATCGGCTTGATGTTTGCTGAATCACTAAAGCGGCACATATCGAACATTTGTGAATGCCTAAAAAAACTTTTAGAGTTTTTGTATGTGTGTGCAAAGCATTTTGAAAATATCTCAAATAATAAAGTTATTGTAGAGCTGTGAAATCATTTGTAATAACCCTGTATTTTACTGCGTGATGATATGCGCTTTTTTCCTTATGTATAAAGTTGATGACAAAAGGATTACTGGAGTAACTAAAGTGCAAAAATAATTCTTGTTACAGGTACTGGAGAATCTGGTGACTGAAGCATCTTAGTTAGCAAGAACTATAAATATATTTTGTAGCATATGGTGGTGTACATAAGATTTCAGTTTTGTCGTGCTGTCATTTCCAGTTTGGAAGGGTGGTCTCTTGTTTTGAACAGTTTATTAGTCACTAACCTTTGAAAGTAAAATATTTAAAAAAATATTAACATCATTTTTTCTTTAATTTTGCATCTCTTTCACGATCTTAGACTAGGTGTAGTCTGATTAGAATTACTTCTGACACTTCATGTGTTAGAGCTGGTTTTCTCCACTCACAGCACTCAGTCACACCTGAACCATTCACGTTGCTGAACTGCTTCAGCAGTTGGTCAGTTTACTTTCAATTCCTTGTCTGACATTCTTACTTGATGTGTTCGGATCCCGAAGCATGGGTCTGGCACTTTTATTTTGTATTTGATCACACTTGTTAACCACACCAAAAACAAAAAACACACACACAAAACAATGCTAATGAAATGCATAGATTTCATACACATCACTAACCAAAACTGTCGGATTCTTCCGCACAAGCTGTGATTCAGCGTCACATGTACAGTTATAAGCACAGAGATCAACTTATGTTGGATAAGCTTCACATTGAATGAAGCTGAATTATTTGAAGGCTGCAATTCAATGTTGCAGCTCAGTCATCAGTCATAAGTAGAGGACTCTAAGGCAATATAGTGGTGTAGAACACTAGGTAGTGTATAAACAGTACATATAGAAGGTCATAGCTTCAAATCTCGTTAAATGCCACAAATTCTTTTTTATTTCTAAATCTAACCCAAAGACTTTGATTATTATTTCTATTCAGTCAATGTATTTCAATATATTTTTTTTTATTTCTAATAAGTTGCCATGTCATTTCCATCATCATATTGACTTTTTTACTTTCTCTTACTTATCTTCCTATCGTTCTTTATTGATTTGGAGTGTGGCAGTGTTGCCTATAATTGTAACCAAATGTCAACTGGGACTGTTCATCAGTTGGTAATACAGCAGCTTGTGTATCCCGTGTGAGGATAGTTTTAGATAACCAATGACAGCAATAAATTATAGTTTGCTTTCAGCATTGAAATGTCAATTTTTTTTGTCTTGGGTTTGCTCATAAAGATTAGCTTTAGTTGCCATGAGCAAAGTGATCACAATTTTAGTTATGCTGCAGATATTTGATCACTGTTTTTATGGATACACTGCATGCCACAAGGCTGTGGCTAGGTTAGGACATGCGTTTAAATTCAGGTCTACAAAGTGCTCCATATGCTGAAGTTCAGTCATTGGTCACTTAAAGTCAGCTGTGTTATATTTCTGTCATACCTTGCGACAGCCGCTTCCAATGTATCGGTAAATGATTTTAGAAGTTAAGTATCAAATAATTTTAATTGGACTATAGTACCTAGCAGAAACAGTTACTAAACACTGGTATCTGTGAAAATTGGTCCTATAAAAATAATGTCCATTAAATTAAGTAATGTTCCATGCCACTTTGATTTATGTCATTAAAAATAGATTTCACGCTCTACAAATACTCATTGTGTTACTTTTAGATCAGTAGTCTCAAGATTTATGTCTGTATCCAAAGAGAGCGGATATAGATGTCATTTGGATTGTCAGTAGAAGCAAGTTTTGGAAACTAGAAAGTAGTGTTAACATAACTTCAGCGTATAACTCGAGAGAGCTGTGACCAGACTTGTGAGGTTTGTATTCTAGTACTTATTTTGAGAACTTTTCCTGTTGGTTCTTAGTATTCCCACTTTTTGTTCATATCGTAATTCCTGGAATATGCAACCAGCCAAATTGTTTTGTAAGCACTCCAGTGGAATGTACTTCTGCTAAGAGGTATGCATGTGGCATTAATGCTCAGTTGAACTGCTCGATGCATGTAGTTCTGTGAAGTCCGGCGTGTGTCAGTGCAGATGCTTTGGACCCAGGGAGCAAGTGTATCAGATTTCCTTCATCTAGTTTGTGAACCTACTTTAATTAGCTGACTGCCAGTCCGTCACCCATTGCAGGATCACATAGCAGGTGACTGTGAGACTAAGGAGGTAGTAGTTAGCAAATGTAGTGTCAGAATAATGTATCCTGAGTGTGAAAAATGATGGTTGTAGCAGAATTTGGGAGAGATTTTTAGTAGTGACTGGTAAGGATAGAAATCATGTTGATTATTAGCTCTGATCTCCAGTCTTTCAGTTCCACTATGTTGCAGCTGAAGGCATGTGTCTGCAAAACACGCCACAGTGATATGTGATATGAAATGGAACATAGGTTGTGCTGTGGGTAAAGCAGGTGGTAGATTTCGGTTTATTTGTAAAAGCAGTCTACAAAGGAGATTGTTTACAAATTGCCCCTGCAACCAGTTCAACTGTGTCTAACTCGTACCAAATAAGGCTAACAGATGTTGAACATATACAGAGAAGGGCACCACGAATGGTCACAGGTTTGTTTAATCCATGGGAGAGTGTCACACAGACACAAAGGAAATGAGCTGGAATGCTTGAAGACACACGTAAACTGTCCCAAGAAAGTCTATTAATGAAGTTTCAAAAACCAGCTTTAAATGATGGCTCTAGAAATATACTATAATCCCCTATGTATCACTTACATAGGGATCGTGAGGATAAGATCAGAATAATTACTGCACACACAGAGGTATTCAAACAGTCATTCTTCTTACACTTCGTATATGAATGGAACAGGAAGAAACGGTAATAACTGGGACAGTGGGACGTACTGTCTCCTGTGCACCTCAAGGTGGTTTGCAGAGTGTAGATGTAGATCTAGAATTTACATTCTGAACCATTACCAGCTTTTCTGAAACACATGGTAACTAAAATGAGGGTAGAAGTCTGTGCTAGGGATCTTTGCCTGTTTACATTAATACGAGGATGGTTTGGAAAGTTCTCGGGAATCGCCATGAGAGGTCAGCACTAGCGCGACGAGTTGTTCATGTGATACTAATTGGACTGTTGCCTGTAAATACCTGCCATTTCAGTGCTTTTGGAAGAGAGCTGTGGCAGTGACGTGGCTCTGTTGTTCCCATGTAGTGATATGCAAAGATGGAAAAAATTAAATTCGAGCAGTGATTAAGTACTTCATAAAGAAAGGTATAAAAACAAAGGACATTCTTGCTGATTTCCAAGAATACACTGGGGGACTCTGCTTCTTCATATTCAGGTGTTGCCAAGTGGACAAATAAATTTAAATTTGGTCAGGAGAGCTTAGATGACGATCTGCGCAGTGGTCGGCCATGATATGTCCCTACTCAAGAAATCATTGCAAAAGTGCACAAAATGGTCATGGAGGATCGCCAGTTGAAAATGCGTGGACTTGCTCACACTTGCCAGATGTCTTCTGAAAGGGTATATCACATTTTAACTGAAGAATTAGAAAAAAAATTATCTGCAAGATGGGTGCCGCAACTCTTGATGCTGGATATAAAACTCATGAGAATGAACATACTGGAACAATATTTTGTCCGTTTGTGACCATAGATGAAACTTCGGTGCACTACTATACCCCAGAGACAAAACAACAGTCAAACCTGTGGAAACATGCTGATTTTCCGAAAGCAAAGACAATTCCTTTGGCAGGAAAGGTCATGGCATCAGTGTTCTGGTATGTAGATTGTCTCCCTACTGGTTAAACAATTACTGGAGAATACTATGCTGACCTCCTGGACAAATTGCAACAAAAGATACACAAAGAAGGCCAGGTTTAGCACGTAAGAAAGTCATCTTCCATCAAGACAATGCGCACCCCCACACGTGCCGTCACCATGGCAAAATTACACGAACTAAGGTACGAATTGTTGCCACACCCACCTTATTCACCTGGTATTGCTCCATCAGACTTTCATCTCTTCCCAAAACTGAAAATTTTTCTTGGTTGACAAAGATTCATTTCAAACGAAGAATTGATAGCTGGAGTTGACAACTATTTTGCAGGCCTGGAGGGAACTCATTTTCGAGATGGGATCAAGGCACTGGAACATTGCTGGCCCAAGTGCATTAATCTACAAGGAGACTACATTGAAAAATAAAGATATTTTCAGTGATGTAAGTACTTTTTTTCTATTCCGTTCTGAGAACTTTTCAAAACACCCTTGTATCAGGTGGAGAATTTTGCATTTTGTCAGTTCAGAATTTGGAAAGGTGGATGTCTCCAACATTATGCCCCGTCATATGGCAATGACACAAAACATTGAAAGACAAGTCAATGAAACATGGGCGAGTGTGATGCCCAGAATAGACAAGGCTGTAGATGTGAATGCATGTACAATGGATATGTGAACTGATCCGTATTAGGAAAGTTATTGTCTGTCTATTACTGCACACTTTGTCACTCAGAAGTGGACACTGCAGAATATGGTATTGGCAGCAACTCACTTTCCTGAGAAGAAAAAGTCTGGGGAATTGCGGAAATGTTATTTAATTTAGGAGTAAATCTCCAGCATATCAGTAAGACTTCATTTGTTACTGACCAATGCTGTAAAGTATGCAAGATATTGCAATCCTTTCAGTATTATGCATGCGTTACACATATTATGTTTTGAACATGTCCTGAAACATATTTTTGATGATGATTATTTGAGAAGTGAGATTCCCGTGATTTATTTGATGACTTATGCTGCCAAAGAAACACACTGTTTGATGAAGGAACTATGATGTGAATTTGTTATGGACTAGCTTCAAGCAAGGAATAAAAGCTATAAGGAACATCTTGTTTCAGATGCTACAGTCTATCATTAGGCAGCATGATAAAATCATGTAAATACCTACAGAGTAGGGTGTCTCTGAAAAACTTCATGGTTACGACAACAACTCTACAAAAGAACTCATTAAATTTTTAGAGACATTCACAGGTGCAACAGAAATGCTGATAACCGAGTAGTAAACTACAGTTCAGTTTCCTTTGTCATGGCAACTCTGGGCCCGACAGTACAGAGGTACTGTAGAAGCACAGTTTTTTTAAAAAAATACATGTGTGACCAGCAAGTGCAGATTTACTTAGTTACAAAACATCAATTTCACTGTTACCAGTATTCAACAGTACACTACAACTGTCATATTAAAGTCTGTTATCTGTAGATACTGTGAGTGGATATTGTGTTGTCTCTGTCTTGTGAAGAAGAAAGTCACAATTTGGACACTGCACAGACTAACATCTTTTCGTGGCTGCCCTTCTGACTATTATAAATGATGTCCATTACTGATAGAGCTGAGGTATTAAATGCTGTACGTCAAATTTGTGTTGAAAAATGAATTCCAGGTAAGGTACAATTGAATTAAAATGTGACATTAATGTCATATTCTGTTTTATTAACATCCAACAATATTAATTTTGGGGTTAACGTAATAATGCTAATGGAATATAGAATTCGAATTTACCAGAAGAATTCCTACCAAATGTGTGACTTCTGTCACAATACTGTCCTTTTCTCTTTAGGAACAGTACCTATACCTTACATACGGGTTGACCCTATGAGTGCACTTCCTCCTTCTGTTTCAGCAGGTACGCCCCTCTTTAATTCTTATTTTCCTATGGTATAGGTCAATCTCCTTCTTGGTGCCCCTATCCGTACAGTATAGGTCAGCCTTTCTTAGGTTTGCCTATCATTTCCCAAGTATACATCTTTATGTACACTATAATTAAATATCCTCCAGAAAATAAAATCTATTTCATACTTAACTCTCACTTCCTAATACTTCAGTTAATCCCCTAGAGTCCTCCACTACTCTTCCACTATACTTCCTGTAGACACCACATTTATATACACTATTCAATATACCATACCTTTACTTCTGCTATACTTGTCCCACTATTCTACAAAACATCAGAACAAATGTTCCACTGACATTCCTGAATAATTATCACAATTAGTTCCTCCTTAACTGCTTCGTTTAAACTTACTGGTATTGGATAAGGCTTACAGAAAAATGGAGTACTATCTTTGATTTTAAATTTGCATACATAGTCACTAATACTACCCACATGATCAGAAAATACCATTTCATATTCCAATAGAATTTTAGATAAATCTAATTTTTGGTCATTGGACAATACTGGAGATTCATTTACTTTGTTTTGTATGTCAGCGTGGTGTGATACTTGACTTACATTATCAGATGCTGGTTACAATCTTGCTGTAGCCGTTAATCTCAGACATCGACTCTCAGTTGTTTGTTTACCAATATAGCTGTCCATCATAAACTTTACACAATATTTGTATTCATCTTTCCCAAAGTAAAGAAAATTCTCCTCAAAATTCTATATGACATTAAATTCTGATAGCCAGTCTACGCCAAATAACACGTCCCTATTGATATTTTCTACTACTAAAAGTGTCTGACGAAATGGGATATTCCCAATGTTTAATTTCACCTGGGTCTCGTGTTTTACAACTTTGTTCTTTGTTCCAGTAATACCGACTATGTACAATCCCGTTACTGGTAATATCAGTAAGTGATATTATGTTCATAATGTGTTAAAGAAAATGCTGTAATCTATAAATATGTTACCTTCAAAATCCTTCACTTTTCCTATTATTATTGGTTGTGGATTAATGGTAGTTAAGCTCAGTTCTTCCAGGAGCAACCATTCTTTGGTTGGTATTTTATGCATGGAATTAACATACCCATTATAAACCAGGCCTCCTAATGTATTTCTATGACCTGGGCTCCAACCCTGGGTTCAGTTCACACTTAATTTTCCACATTATTGGTGATTACTGGTTGGTTATCAAATCGGGCTTTTACGTTACCATTTTGTACTCTATTACTACTTGGTACAAATTCATGCAAAGTAACTGGATCTAAATCTGAAGGTGAATGCTACTTCTGATAATCTTCGTTACCCTTATTCCGGTTACACTGGTGTACTCTAGCTGTACTCGCTTTGGTGGTACGTATACTACAAAATTGTACTCTAGCTAACTTGGCCTCATGCCTCTTAAAATTGCTATTACTGTTATTGCTACCTCTTCTGAAATTCTGATTTTCATTTTGATGTACATTCTCATTGTGGTCTTTGTTTAAGGCATCAAGTACATCTACAAAGGATAATAATTCTTCTACGGTTTTCCACCCACTACGCAATATATCCTTCCTTCCGTAAATGGGTAAACAATTTATTAAAATTCGCACCAACCCTTCTTCCTCCATGGGCTTATCTAAGTACTTCGCTCTCGTTAAATGCCAGTCGAAATACTTTTGGATCGTACCTTACGAACTGTTGTAATACTTTGGGTTCCACAAGTCAAATATTAGTTATTCCTGGGCACTTGCTGACCAATACTGCTCCTTAAACTTTTACTGAAAATTCTATGTTCACTGTGCCCCACTCTGAAGCTTCTCCTAAAAGGTACCCCACCACAAATTCAATCTTTTTTGAATCTTCCCAAGTCTTGGGCAAGGCTTGACTGAACCTTTCCAAAAAATGAGTAGGATATACTTCCCCATATGGCATAAACTAAGGGAACTGTCTCGATAACCCTGAATTTGCCCCCCCCCCCCCCACCCCCTCCATTGTAAATCTGTCGTTACTTTTGTGGTGTCACCGCCAGACACCACACTTGCTAGGTGGTAGCTTAAATCGGCCGCGGTCCATTTAGTACATGTCGGACCCGCGTGTCGCCACTGTGTGATCGCAGACCGAGCGCCACCACAAGGCAGGTCTCGAGATACAGACTAGCACTCGCCCCAGTTGTACGACGACTTTGCTAGCGACTACACTGACGAAGCCTTTCTCTCATTTGCCAAGAGATAGTTAGAATAGTCTTCAGCTAAGTCCATGGCTACGACCTAGCAAGGCGCCATTAGCCTTACATAGTTTGATAGGTATCGTATGAAATGTCTCATCAAGAATGCTGTATTCACATGAAGGAATAAAAGTTAAGTATTCGAGGAGCTGCATACTTTTCTTATTAGCATTCACTACTTATCCTGTTCCAGAATTCACGCCCGTCTGTGTTAGATAGCGTGCATTTCGGCCTCCTCTATCTACAAGGTGTTGGCACATTTGTCAACACATCAACTTCACTAGTTAATACTATGTTGGGAGAAGTCACTCTATCATCTACTGTGCCCTGCATGAGTTTGAATTCTTTCCACAGTTCATCTACATTTCTCTTGGTATTACTAAGTTCAGAAGGTAAAAATGGGATGCACATTGTGGGAGGATACTCTCACGGCAACTTTTCTGTCTATCATCTCTTCTACTTGTTCCTCCAAACTGCTTACATTTATTGTGTCTTATGTTGCTAGTTTCTCTTTAAAATTCCTTTCCATGTTATCATCTCGAGTGTTATCACCTGCAATTTGCAATTGAACTACAGGAATTAGAAGCTTGTCCTGTTTCTCAACACTTTAAAGGAAAGTGTGTAATCTCTGCTTTACTGCATCAAATGTAACATTACATATACTTTGAAATGATCCTAATTTTTCATTAAATTCAGATTCTACATTGTTACATTTATCTTCAATATCAAATTCTAGTTTTTTAGCTAAGTCCTGAAATTGGTTACTCTGGGTCTGACTAAAGTCAGTAAACGGTTGGTTGACATGGATAGTCAGGCAATTACTTAATTCATTCTTTAAATCTAATTGCAAACTCTCCACTTTATCATTTAAGGCATTGAACTTAGCATTTAAAACCTCACCCTGTGCTTCTAGTTTTTCACTTAAATTAGCACTTAATTCCTTTCTTATAGCAGTTGAATCCGCCTTCTGTTCATCTAATCTACCATTTAACTGAGTATTTACTTAATCTAACTTAAGACTTAGTTCTTGTCTTAAAGTAGCTGAATTTGCACTTTGTGCATCTTAATTTTTCACTTAAAGTTGCAATTCGAGCATTTGCAGCTGCACTTTGGTCATCTAATCTAGCATTTAGTTGAGTATTCACTGAGTCTAATTTAAGATTTAGTGCTTTCATTAAATTTGCTACCTCAGTCCAGTCTGGCATTTCTTTTGTCACTGTCATGACCATGACTAGTTCTGACGTTTCCCCAGTTTTTTTAGTATTGTCCATATTTTTCTTTTAGATCAAATTATTATTAAAAAAATTCACCTCTGAGTATAATAACTATACTAACACTCCATTATTGAACAGTGTCCTTAACTTCACCCTCAATTAATTGTCTTTCGCTCACCCGACGTAGAGTTTTAGGCTGCGTCGGTGAGCATGTGTGGAACCAGCACTGGTGAACAGCACGGGCACTTGCAGCGTCAAAGGTTGTTTTCAGCACCGGTGAGCCGCAGCTGGTGTCGTAGGCGTCGGTTGCTGGTTACGGGGTCCACACCCCCGCGATGTGTGCAAGGGCTGCTTACTCTCCACACTGGAACTTTGTCATCGAATAGATCTCATCGTAACTCTTCTTAGTCTTAACTGTTGAGATTTTCCTTGCATCTTTTCTTGTATGGTATTTATTAATTTTCATCCCTTTTTACTGTTTATGCAGAATCCAGCTCTGCGAAACAATTTCCCTGCCTTGTTACTACTGGTTGCTATGGCAACTCTCAAGATGTTTTTATCTTGATTTCGTTTGAAAATGCCTCTCTCTTTGGGTCCTGATCACGTCAGGTTCTGCGTTCTAACGGTTTCAGCGACAAGAGAAGTGGTACAAAGCTGAATTTCGAACTACGCACTTCTCTTACTACAGTTGACTTACTTGAAACATTTAGCCAATCCTCTTCTCTGGATATGTGGCTGCGTTAATCTCCATAACTTCTTCTCCGAAGAAATAATGCTGGTTAGAGGAATGAAAAAATTACTCTCTCTCTCACTTGAAATAACTCTGTACTCTCATATTTTCAGTTCAGCTCAGGTGTATTTTCATTTCCACAAGTTCCATATAAGCATACAAACTCTTGCAAGTCAACTACACTGATACCCATTAGATACAATTAAATATAATCACAATGGCCTGGTTTTAACAACTAAAAAATTTATAGATGTCCCATGAGTTTTGCTTCGTTCAGAGTTAAGACATGAAGTAAGTAAAAGTCTATGGTCAATTGTTCATTTTCCTTTTTTTTTTTTTTTTTTTTTTTTTTTTTTTTTTTTTTACAACAACCACATATATTGACACAGCAAAGAATAGCATTTAATTACTCCGTGTCCTCGCACACAGTGTCTGTGATGCTTGCTGCAAACACTTGTCAGCGTTGTTCAATTGCCCCACTTATCGTCTTCTTATTACAAACTTCCAACCTGCACACAGAAACTGGTGGCACAGTAGATACGTTTCCGCTCTCTTACTTATATTTGTACAATTTGTACAAAAAGCAGATGGTTGGGAAGGGAGTGAGACAGGGTTGTAGCCTCTCCCCGATTTATTCAATCTGTATATAAAGCAAGCAATAAAGGAAACAAAAGAAAAGTTCGGAGTAGGTATTAAAATCCATGGAAAAGAAATAAAAACTTTGAGGTTCGCCGATGACATTGTAATTCTGTCAGAGACAGCAAAGGACTTGGAAGAGCAATTGAATGGAATGGACAGTGTCTTGAAAGTAGGGTATGAGATGAACATCAACAAAAGCAAAACGAGGATAATGGAATGTAGTCGAATTAAGTCAGGTGATGCTGAGGGAATTAGATTAGGAAATGAGACACTTAAAGTAGTAAAGGAGTTTTGCTATTTGGGGAGCAAAATAACTGATGATGGTCGAAGTAGAGAGGATATAAAATGTAGACTGGCAATGGCAAGGAAAGCGTTTCTTAAGAAGAAAAATTTGTTAACATCGAGTATAGATTCAAACGTCAGGAAGTCGTTTCTCAAAGTATTTGTATGGAGTGTAGCCATGTATGGAAGTGAAACGTGGACAATAAATAGCTTAGACAAGAAGAGAATAGAAGCTTTCGAAATGTGGTGCTACAGAAGAATGCTGAAAATTAGATGGGTTGATCACATAACTAATGAGGAGGTATTGAATAGAATTGGGGAGAGGAGGAGCTTGTTACACAACTTGACTAGAAGAAGGGATCGGTTGGTAGGACATGTTCTGAGACATCGAGGAATCACCAATTTAGTATTGGAGGGCAGCGTGGAGGGTAAAAATCATAGAGGGAGACCAAGAGGTGAATACACTAAGCAGATTCAGAAGGATGTAGGTTGCAGTAGGTACTGGGAGATGAAGAAGCTTGCACAGGATAGAGTAGCATGGAGAGCTGCATCAAACCAGTCTCAGGACTGAAGACCACAACAACAACAACACTTATATTTAAAATATCGGGTGTTCGAAATGGTGGAAGGCAGAGCGTCTCTAGAATTTACACTGAAATTCTCGAGTCACTACAAGCTTAGTCATACTGCCAATCTGTGACGTCACCAGACAATCTGCCAGTAACAGAGCGTTTTCTATCATGTGACCATACCTTGATATTCAATGATTTTTTAAGCTTTAATCACATAGCAATAACAGATACTTTATGAGAATATTGTCTGTAAATGCCATTTAAATGTTTTAATCAATGAGAACAACAACAATCTGAACCATATTTTTAACAGAGGAAAATAGCCTATTGACGTATTTAACTCTGAATGGATGGTAGGAGTGACAATGGTCCACTTGAGTGGCAGAAGCATAACAGTAGTGTTTTTCCCAAGCTATCTGTTCAGTGAAGAGTGTTTTGCATTCCAGCCTCAGTTTTAGTGCAGCAGGAAACCTCCTTGGACAGATGAAGCAGTTTTTGTATTTCTTATGTCACAATATTCGCATTTGTAAATTTGAATAAATAAAGCACAGGTGTTATAAAAAACAACAAATGTGAGTTTTTGTTCTGAGATCAACTATCATTACGTACAACAGTTAGTAGCTACCTAAGTTTTTGTAAAAATTTTTGTTCCCAAATTTTTATTGCAGTTTAAAGCCAGCTTTTTCTCTCTTACAGATTATAATATCACAATTAGACACTACTATGCATGAATATACATTTACAATACAACACAACTGAGTTCCCCTGTTCTTTCTCCCCTCTATTTGGGACCACGTCTGTGTACACTCGGGAAACAAACTTGTGAAAGTATCGAAAAACTGACGTGGATTTCATTTTTGTCTTTCTCTCCTTTGTTGTTATAACTTCTCCTGCCCTTTCTTCTCTTCAGCATTTGATTCACCTTTTTTTGTCTCTCTTCCTACCTGCCCGAGGGAGGGATAATGAGTTAACTCCGAACCCTGAGTCAAAGGGTAGAGCTCGCGCATACTACCATGGTAAAGGCCAGGACCAGGGAGGGGTGATAGCCTGAGGTGTTACCTTCCCAGTTGCCGATCAGTTCCTTTAACTAGAATTTGTGAGGTGTGAACGATCACCTAAGGTGGGTGTGCTCGCCTCTGTGGGGTCCCCCAGAAGGAAGGAATGCCGCCATTGGAGACATTGGCAATCATGGGGGATTCACCCAAGATGAGCACATTAACTCCATAAATGCAACCTCCATCTAATAAATTGAAAGGGAATACAGCCAAAGACACGACAGATCTTGCAGTTGCACTTTATCTTGTGGTGTCATGCATAGGAGGTGGTCAGAATTTTTCTGCAATGAACCCCTTCATCATTCAGAAAGGTGTGAATACCACTGCAGGCCCACTGAAGTCCTGCACTCACTTATGCTACGGAACTTTGCTTCAAGAGACAGGCTGCCTTCCAAGCCCAAAAACTGCTTAAAGCCACACTCCTCCACAGATATACTGTTTGCTGGTATGACTGAGGGAGATAATGTTGTGTATCTCTCTGAACAGGGCATAACCACAGTCAATCGCGTTATGAAGAGGTTTGATGAAGACAGAATTAGTACCTACTCACACCCTTTTTGTAACATTTGATTGAGTGGAGCTCCCGTAGAAGATAAAGGCGAGCTATATAGTTACCGTCAAACCCTACATACCAAACTCGTCTTGCTACCGGTGTCAGTACTATAGCAATACTCACATGTCCTGCAAAAATGTGACAGAATGTGTAACTTGTAGCAAGGATGTTCGTGGGGGAGATTGTCCATCTCCTCCTCTACACTACATCAACTGCAACAGTAACAATGCTGCTGAATCCCGCGAGTGCCCTGTGTACCTCGATCAGAGAGCCGGTCAGGAGATCCAGGTGAATGAAAAGGTGCCCCTCAGTGCTGCTCGCAAAATGTTATCTAGCCAAAAGCCTTGCATACCACTATCCGGCACTTACAGTACTTCTGTTGCCATTGTGACCCACAAAAGATATGGCTTTGCAGACCTGTGACCTCCAGTTCACTGGTACAGTTGTGAAATTGCCTAATGTTAAGGTGATGTCCTCACCTCTACCAACTACAGCTGCTCAACACACCGAAAAACCTTGGTCCACACCGGTGCAGCCACCTGTGACATAACCAGAAGAACGGAAATTTAAAAAGGAATACTCCCAAGATGATTTTTTGTGTACCTCAAGCCAACAAGCATCTGCAGCCCCTTCTGACAAATGCAGAGGTACTGGGAAGTCGAAAAAGGACAAACCTCCTTCCCTTTCTACAACTCGGACATCCTATAGAACATTGACACTGTGCGATACCTCTATCCAGCTGACCTCCATTTCACCAGTGTGACTCGCCAACCAGTTCTCTACCCTGGAGTCAGCTGACCAATCCATGGAGGTTATTGGTACCTCTGAAGAAACACTGGAATAGGATCCTCCGAACTTAAAACCTTGAGTAGTAGTGCACAGCTGATATCTGGCACTCGGCAACCACCGAAGTAATTGCCCCCTTTTACGAGAAATATATCCTACCATTTAATATGGCTGTTCTTCAAAGGAACATTCATGGCATCAGATCACACAGGGCAGACTTGCAGATTCTATTCCACTCACAATGTCCAGTTGTTTTATACCTCCAGGAAACGAAATTATGCCCTCAAGATAAACGAAATTATGCCCTCAAGATCGCTGTGACCTCATACACTTCACTGCATTACATTTCATCTTTCCTTCCTAGGAAGGAACTCTAGCTCAAGGGGGAGTCATGACACTCATTCAGGATAACATCCACAGCCAAACAATTTCATTGGACACCCAGCTGAAAGCTGTTGCTGTCTGCCTTTCCCTCCCCAGTTACAGCTTGTCTCTTTTTAATACAGGTCAAGTAAAAGTCGCGACACAAGTGTATACGATTGGATGTGAATGTATGCATATAACCACACCACTTGTGGTTATATACAACAGGATGGAGCAGGCTAAACCTTGTAGCACATTTGCATATTCTTCATGCCTGACAGAGTTGTTAGCAGAGCTCAGTCTGGTCATGGCCGTAGCCGGCCATCCAGGTCACTTCATCTGTCAGTGTGCAATTACTTTGTGTGGAGAGCCCTGAAGTCTAATGTGTATCACAATAACTCACATAGTCTTCAAGAAGTGCAGCAGGACATTTCCGATAAGATTGCAGCAGTCCAACTTCGATCTGCCTTCAGCAACTTGCTGACAGGATCCAAAACTACCAAGAGATGAATGGTTGTCACTTTCAACATCTGTTGTAGTCAGGTTGGTATTGTATTTTCTTTTCTCTGCTGTGTTTCTTTGTACCTTAGAATGCTGTCCTCCAGGCCACTTTGATTTGTACCATCCCGTATCTATACAGGGTGTTACAAAAAGGTACGGCCAAACTTTCAGGAAACATTCCTCACACACAAATAAAGAAAAGATGTTATGTGGACATGTGTCCGGAAATGCTTAATTTCCATGTTAGAGCTCATTTTAGTTTCGTTCTTCCCCCTACGCTCAATGGAGCACGTTATCATGATTTCATACGGGATACTCTACCTGTGCTGCTAGAACATGTGCCTTTACAAGTACGACACAACATGTGGTTCATGCACGATGGAGTTCCTGCACATTCCAGTCGAAGTGTTTGTACGCTTCTCAACAACAGATTCGGTGACCGATGGATTGGTAGAGGCGGACCAATTCCATGACCTCCACACTCTCCTGACCTCAACCCTCTTGACTTTCATTTATGGGGGCGTTTGAAAGCTCTTTTCTATGCAACCCCGGTACCAAATGTAGAGACTCTTTGTGCTCGTATTGTGGACGGCTGTGATACAATACGCCATTCTCCAGGGCTGCATCAGTGCATCAGGGATACCATGCGACAGAGGGTGGATGCATGTATCCTCGCTAACGGAGGACATTTTGAACATTTCCTCTAACAAAGTGCTTGAAGTCACACTGGTACGTTCTGTTGCTGTGTGTTTCCATTCTATGATTAATGTGATTTGAAGAGAAGTAATAAAATGAGCTCTAACATGGAAAGTAAGCGTTTCCGGACACATGTCCACATAACATATTTTCTTTATTTGCGTGTGAGGAATGTTTCCTGAAAGTTTGGCCGTATCTTTATGTAACACCCTGTATACCCCTATCATCTGATCTGACCAGGGCAGACATACTGCAGCTTACTGCTCAGTTCCCTCAACCCTTTTTGCTACTTGGTGACTTCAATGCCCACCATCCCATTTGGTGCTCTCTGAAAACCTGCCCGAGAGGCTCTCTCCTGGGAGATATTCTCAGCCAGCTTATTCTCATTTCTTTCAACACTGGTGAACCCAAATTTCTTTCAGATTTCACACTCACTTTCTCACATCTGAATCTCTCATTCCGTAATGCACAGCATGCCCACCACCTAGAGTGGTTCGTCCTCAGGCGCATACTTGAGCGACCATTTCCCATGTGTAATTCGTCTGCTAACTCGTGTACCATCCGTATGCAAAACCAACGGACAGCTTTCCTAAAGCTGAGTGGAGGCTCTACTCTTCACTGGCAACCTTCTTATTATGAGAGAGCTTGAACGCACTCTCACCTCATCACGAACCTTCGCTCCAGGACCGGTCGATATTCACATTTAGATGTTGTAGCACCTATCTCTTGATGGCAAACTCATTTTCCTTTGTACATATAATGACGTCTGGATGGATGGTGCATTTCCCATACATTGGCATGAAGCCATTGCAGTGCCCCCATAGCCAGTAGTGACGATCAGGTGGAGTACCTTATGAATGTTGTCCTTAGCGCTGCAGAATGTTGCGTTACCAAACCTCTTACCTACTGTAATGTGTCCCACTAACCTGGTGGACTGAGGAATTAGGGCTGTTGATAAAATACAGAGATGTTTTCCTAAAAATATTGATATTTATCCACAATATCGTTTTCCGATATAATGATATCAAAATGTCAATATTGAGTGCCAGTATTTTTATTTTATATTATATTTTTTTGCAATTTTCAGTGAATATTTGAAATGGTTCTCCTGAAACTGTAGAAGAACATATTTTACTTTCACTGTGTGAAGGAGTCTGATAACTTTTTGAGCTTATATCATGTCCAGTCTTCCTCTTTGACTGTGTGTAGCAAGTATCAGTGGCAGAAAGAAAAAGTCTGATTGCACTGAGGAGTGTCAGTGTGAATGGAATAACAAGATGTGAGGAAATTGCGTTCTTAACTTTACCCTTACCAACAGTGATACCTTGCAGCATGGTAACGGCAGGGTGACCGTAGCCCTCATTTGGGGAGCTAAAGTTGATAAAGTTCCAGGGCTAGAAAGTTTCAACAGATGGGATGTCATTGCTTATCAGACATTTCACATCTCAGAGGTCTACAGTAGAGAGATGGGTAAATCATATTACCTGTCGACCATGCCTTTTGTTCTCAGGACCAGGAATCATCGTATAATAAATGAATTTGAATTTATGTCAGTGTGGGTTAAAGGTGTTCTAGATTGGGTTTTGGGGTGGACGGAGCCTTGTGAGGGTAAATGCTGATGTAATTGATGTTACCAACAGAAACTGCAGCTTTTAACTTCGCGTAATTTTGACACTGCAACTACTAGGTTATTGACGTTTGCAGAAATGAAAAAATAGGGAAGTTGACATGAAGTGTTCCGGAAAAATTGGATATGAGATGAAACCGAATGACAGATCCACTGGACACCTTTTATTGTGCCACTTACATGCAGTTATCAATAACAGCAAAGTGGTTATTGCCAAGTTTGAACATGCATCATTTTCCTTTAGCACACTGCTTCCTTGTTGTTGTATAGAATATCTAATAATAGGCTAGTTATTTTTCCATCGATATATCAATACTTTTTGTCTATATACCGAGGGCTGATAATGATAAGTTTTTAAATATCAATATATTGGATTCCAGATATTTTTAAAAATATCAGCAGTTGTATGAGGAATGCCGCAATGCAGTTCATGCATGGAGATGTGCTCTCTGTGTCACTGAACACCATCCCAAAAAGGAAAACTGTATTCATTGTAAACACTTGTATGCAAAGTGTCGTCGTATTATCAGAGACAGAAAAAAAAGCTAGTTGGATCTCTTTTACTAATTCTTTTAACCATTTTACTCCCTCTTCTGATTCCTGTGTTAACCTATGTTGGATTTCTGGTAACAAGGTACATCTCCCAATTCCAGACCTGACTGTAGTGAATGATATCATTGTGGACCCCATCGATATTTCCAACACCTTGGGTCGAGACTTTGCAGAGATCTCAAGCTCCACCCATTACCATCCCACCTTCCTTCCTCAGTAATGAGTGGATAAGGCTCAGGAAATCTCTCTCCCTCTCACAATTGCGAATGCTACAATACTGTGCTTACTATGAAAGAGCTTGAACATGATTTCACGTCATTATGATCCTTTGCTCCATGACCACATGATATTCACATACAGATGTTGCAGCACCTCTCTCTTGATGGCAAGCACTTTTTCCTTTGTACATATAATTGCATCTGGATGGAAAGCGCATTTCCCATATGTTGGTGTGAAGCCACTGTAATCTCCATACCCAAGACTGGTAAGTACAAACATCTTCCATCCAGCTGCTGCCCAGTTTCCCTCACTAGCAGTGTCTGCAAGGTTATGGAACACATGATTAATGGTCAGCTGGTATGATGGCTTGAGTCTCGAAATTTGCTAGCAAATGCAGAATGTGGATTTCATAAGCATCACTCTGCAGTTGTCACCCTGTCAACTCATATTCTGAACAATTTTCTGCAGAAATGCCAGACTGTCTTTTTTTTTTTTTAACTTAGAGAAGGCTTATGATACCTGCTGGAGGACGGTTATCCTCTGTACAATGCACAAGTGGCGCTGCTGAGGCCACCTGCCCCATTTTATTAGTTTTTAAAATAGTGGGTTTTCAACATACATGTGGGTTCAGCTTTGTTGAACACTTTTATTCAGGAGAACAGGGTGCCTCGGGGCTGAGTGTAGCCCTATTTGCCATAGGCATTAATCCTATCATGGACTGTTTCTTGCCAGGCATGTCAGGCTCTCTGTTTGTTGATGACTTTCCCATCTACTGCAGCTCTCAATGCACCTGTTTACCTGAGTGATGATTGCAGTGATGTCTAGACCATCTTTACTCATGGAGCATAGAAAATGGCTGAAAAACTGCCGGTGGCATAAGGAGTTTCTTCCACTGTTCTCGCATCTCAGTCCTGTTGCTCTTCTGTTTGTCAAAACCACGAAATTCTTGGGGCTCATGCTCAATAGGAAACTCTGTTGGTCGTCCCACATGTCTTGTCTATCAGCACCAGTACCTGATCTCTAAATATCCTTTGTATTTTAAATGGAACTTCATGGGGAGTGGATTGAAAAGTCCTCCCCCACTTATACCAATCCCTTGTCTGATCAAAACTGTGCTACAGGTGTCTTGTTTATTTATCTGCATGGCTGTCTATTTTATGCCAACACAATCCACCATCAGGGCATACGTTTGGCTGTGACAGCGTCCTACACTAGTCCAGTTATGAGTCTATGCAGAAATGCCATACCACCGCTGTCATACCGGCATGATGTTCTCCTCGGCAGATACGCATGCCGTCTGCCTTCTATGGCAAGCCACCCATCTTATGACTCCCTTGACAACCAGAAGGGGGTAAGCACAACTTCTTTGTTGCCTCCTGTAGCTGGCTTTCGTATACTGCTTCGGAAGCTTATGTTACCTGCCACGTTGCCAATGGGTGAGAGCATTTAACCGACATGGCTTCGTGCAGAGGTCTGCATTCGTCTTGGACATAGTTCATTTCTCAAGGACACTACTCTAGATTCGATACATTGCTGTAAGTTTCTTGAACTTTGCACATAACTTGGTGGCAGCATTTTCATCTACATTGATGGCTATGACTGTAGTATTGGAAGCATCTTTATCATTGGTGACAGGCATTTTACCAGCTTGATTTTTACTGTAGAACTTTCCACTCTCTACCAGGCTATCCATTACATTCAACGACACAGGATTCTCAGTGGTGTGTTACGTTTCAATTCACTTAGTGCCCTCCAGACACTCTGTGTGCTATACATGAATCCGAGCATGCCTCCACTCGCCCGCTGATGGAGCAGCCCAGGTCACATCAGAGGTTGGGGAATGAAGTTGCCGATGCTGCAGTCTGACTACCCAGGCCTTTTAGCTGTTCTGTCCCACCCGGTGATATCTGTGTTGCCACGCATAGGAATGTTGTGTCACTCTGGCATGAACACTGGTCTCCTCCATAAGGGAACAAAGTCCAGGAAGTTAAACACAACCCAGTGACTTGAACGACTTCCTCTCATCACAAGGAGGTACTTTTAGGTAGGCTGCGTTTTGGGCACTGTCGTTTGTCATTGTCATGTGTTAAGTGGAGACCCCGCTCCACGCCGCACTTACTGCAGCCACCTATTGACAGTGGCTATTTTCTGACCCAATGATGATTTTATAACTGTTTATGTTTTAGTGTATGTTTGCCATCTGAATTATTAGATATTTTAGTTGATACAGCATGAGCTGCAGATCATGTTTTACTTTTTATTCGTTGTAGTAATATGGCGAAGGAAATGTAATTTTCAGCTGTTTGAAGAAACCACCTCAAAGGGGAACTGATCATTTTTAGCTCTCCTTCTACACAAGTCAATTAGGCTCTGAGTATTATCAACTTCAAATTCATTCGGTAATTGACCATTTTAAGCTATGACATATGCACTTATGACCCTCAGCTGTTTTGTACCCTAAAGCAACAACAAACAAAATATCCCCTCCGACAGTGCCTCATTCGAACACAGCCTGCACTCTCCAAGCATTTGCATTGAGCATGCCATATTTGAGTGAAGTGTGCTTGAGCAAATGGGAATGAGCAAAACCATCTGCTTTGCAGACCTCTATCTTATGCAACCAGGTAGATTGGTTGGCATCTCATGATAATAATACAAAATATTTGAGACTGAAATGTCACATAAATCATCTGTATTCTGGAGAACTTCCTATTATACTTAGGTAAGTTCGTGATCTTGTGTTCTAGCAAACATTTATAAAGAATTTGGAGAACTTCCTATTATACTTAAGTAAGTTCGTGGTCTTGTGTCCTAGCAAGCATTTATAAAGAATTAATGAATTTAGCATTTCAGGAATTCTGTAACTGCTTACAGCACTTACAGCCTAGTTTGTAAACATTGAGGTAGAAAAAGTGCTATTCATCATCCACAAGTAGATTAAGACACACAAGCTAAAGCTTGCAGCCTTCATATAGTTGGTGAAAGACATTTTTATATGCATATATTATGTCCCCTTTTTTGTTATATTTTTTGATTTACTGGACTGGGCGTATTTGACAAAATATATCACTGATATTGGAAAGCATGATATGCCACATTTGCAATAAAATAAGAATATGCTAGAAAGTAGAATAAATTAATAGAACATAGATAAAAAAATTACTTTCTAAATTAAACACTAGATTTTCGATCCAGACCTTCCTCCAGGCACCAAAAGAGGAAGCTGCTTGAAGAATTAGTACTATTAGGTAATTAAGAAGAGAAAGATGTACTTTTTCTCAGGTAGTATTGTACCACTGGCTTGGCGATGAAGCAAAACTATGTTCTAATATTCGCAACTTAATTTTTCAAGCATATAATAAAATATGTGTTTTTGATTGTTTTTGTTTTCGATATGCCTGCCGAATAGTGCAGGTGACCAATTCTGTTTATGAGAAGTTTATACATGTTGCAGAGTTCCATAATAGTTTAATAACATGAACATGTAGATTTCATTTACCTTCTTAAGAAGCATTAGATCTCGTACTTCTGGAGTACTGCCTAATCAACTGTTTGTTGGAAGGTGAGCTATATGGCTGTGATCTTCATTTAATATGCCAAACCAGCTGCAGATATTTTTGATATCTTGCTTAAATGTTAACCTGTAAAGATGTAAAAGCTGCCATCATAAAGAATATGTCAGTATTTTGAGAGGGCTTACTACTTTTAATTTATTGTATTGTCAGTATTTAATAATCCTGAAGATTGACTCAGTACAGTCCAAAAACCAATCACTCAGCCAAAATAGTTCTCCCAAACTTTTGTAAATTGTTCAGTGTGTGACTTTTGTGTTCAGTAAAAAAAAAAATCTCATGTAATGTAATAGGAAGAGAAAATGCACAGGAAAAGTTATCAAAATACCAAATTAAACTGCACTAACATTTAAAGTAAGTTGCCATCTTGGCACCATTTTGAAATCTTATCAAGATCTGACTGAATATTTGTGCAGCTGGCTTCACATATTGCTTAATTATAGATAACTGAAACAGCCACAAAAGTCTTAGGTTAGTATCAATATTTTCTGCAAGGTTATTAATACACAACATGAATAACAAGGGCTCTTGACACACCTTCCTGGAGTACACCACAACTTACATCTGTATCTATTAAGCTCTCTCCATTCAAGATAACATGTTTTGTCCTCCCCATCAAGAAATTATTATTCCATCTACATTCAAACGACTACTCTGTAATTCATACTTAAGGGCCTGGGAAAGGATTTATCGGCCCATTTTCACTCCATTTCTCTACCGCTCCACTCTCGAACAAGTGCGAAAAATGAACACTTAAATCTTTTTGTGCAAGCTATGATTTCTCTTATTTTATTGCAATGATTATTTCTCCTTATGTAGATGGGTATGATAAAAATAATTTAGCATTTGGAGGAGAAAGTTGCAAATTTTCGTGAAAAGATCTCGCCGAAACTAGAAATACCTTTGTTTTAATGACTGCTGCAACAACTCGGTTATGATATCCACGACATTCTTTCCCACTTTTGTGATAATACAAAATTAGTTACATTTCTTCAAACCTTTTTATGTCCCCAGCAATCCTACCTGGTAAGTATCCCATACCACACAGCAATACTCTAGCTGAAGATAGAATAGTGAATAGTGTTTTATTCGTCTCATAACATACAATTTCTAATCATATTATTAGTGTACAGGAGACGCATCAAAAAATGGATAACACAGCTTAGGCCTAATTGATACAAAGAATTTTAACATTAATATAAACTTTTATTTTTCTTTCCTCCCTTTTGTGAAGGACAGCTACATTTACACACAAGACTATATGTAAATTTATCCTGCTCAAATGTTCAGTTCATCCTTCATGAACTCCTCAACAGTGTAGTAGCAGCGTTTGCCAAGTATATCATATAGCTTTGTTTTCAGTGTCTCTAGCTTCATACTCAGAACATTCTTTCCTTTTAGCTTGTTATGGGTTTTCATTGCCATATACTGAGGAGACTGCGCATATAGGTTTAACCGATGAGTGGGAAGCACAAAATTGCCTTTGTTTCTTGTGTTATATGAGTGACTGAAACAGTTTTTCTCAAATAACTCTAAATTGCTATGTAGAAAGGTGATAATATCATAGATGTACAAGGAGGGAACTGTTAATAACTGTTGTTTTTCAAATGGTGGGCGACATGATGTCCTTGGACGGGCGGTACACATGTTCCTTATTATTCTTTTCTGTAGCTTTAGTATGCGCAATATATTGCTTGAATTTCCCCAAAAAATAATACCGTACCTTACAACTGATTGAAAGTAGCTGTGGTATGCAATTTTCCTTGTATTCATGTCTGTTGCACCAGCTAATGTTTGCATAGCAAATGCAAAGCTAAATAATTTGTTTAACAGGTAGTCAACATGTTTATTCCAATTTAAATTTTTATCTGGGTTTAACCCTAAAAACTTTACAGAATCTACTTCTTCTATATCCTGATTTTTATGAGTTATTTTAATTTCTTGGGGCTTTGACTGTTTTGTTCTGAACTGGACTATGTGGGTTTTGGGGATGTTCAATCTTAATCCATTCAGTTGGAACCATGTTTCTAGTTTGTTCATTGTGTTTATTATGTAGAGAGGGATGTTTTGTGGCTCCTGGTTTTCAATTAATACAGATGTGTCATCTGCAAATAAAATCGATGGAGCATTTACATTATTCGGTAAATCATTAACATAGAACAAGAATAAAATAGGTCCTAGAATCGAGCCTTGAGGGACACCTTGGGCTACTGTTTTCCATTTTGAATAGTAATTTGCTGCATTTGATGAGGCAATCACTCTTTGTTTCCTATTTGATAAGTATGAAGTAAGCCAATTTAGAACATTACCCTTGATCCCATACTTGTCAAGTTTATAGATAAGCAGTGCATGAGTTACAGAGTCAAAGGCTTTTGCGAGATCACAAGATTCCTGCAACTTTATTATGGTTGTCTAATGATGTGCTGATCTTGTCGATAAACTTGTTAATTGCATCAGTAGTACTTTTGCCACGCTGGAAACCGAATTGGTTTTCCGTAATAATATCATATTTCTCGATAAAATTTCGAATCTGCATAGCCCCAGCAGCATTTTCAAAGATTTTTAAAAGGACTGGAAGGAGGGAGATGGGACGATAATTCCCCATATCCTCTCTTGACCCTTTTTTGAGCAACGGTTTTACTTCCGCATACTTCAGCACCTCTGGGAAGCTTCCTTGTTCAAAGGATTGGTTTATTATTTTAGATGGTGAGTATCCTATTATTTTACACACAAATTTAAGGACTTATGCTGGTATTCCATCCCAACCTGCAGAATTTTTGTTTTTTAGTTTTAATATAATTTTTTCTACATCTATTGTTGAAACTGTTTTGGATTTTGTGAGGCATTCAGAATTATGATTTAGTCCAAAGGGACATACATTGTTCCCATAATCTGCAACATTAACATCTGGTTTCACTACATTAATGAAGAACTCATTGAAGCATTCTGAAATTTGAGCCGGATTTACAATGATCTCATCTTCAAGCTTAATTGTACTAATTCCATGTCTAGAGGCTTTGATACCTAATTCGTGTTTTGCAACTGACCACACTGCCTTTGATTTATTCTCATGTTTTAAGATTAATTTATTATTTGTCATTTGCTTTGCTGCTTTGACAACTTTCTTAAATGTACTTTTGTATCGTTTAACATATTCAATAAATTCAATTTTTTTATTATGTCTTAGTTCCTTATGTAGCTGCCTTTTCTTAGCACTGGAGATTTTTATACCTTTAGTGATCCATTTTAATTTTGTCATTTTATTAAAATAAGTTTTTTTGTGGAAACATTTCATTGAAAACACTTAGAAAATCCCTTAGAAATGCTTCAAAATTTGCCGTGCATGAAATATTTTTATCAAAGTGCCATTCTGTCTCCTTGAGCTTATCATGGAGTAGAGTCGAAGTTTCTTGGTTGAAGATCCTTTTTACATAAGCTTGTTTACATGGGACTTCTCTACCTGCTCTGGGTAGCTCAATGAATAATGCTAAATGATCAGAAATTCCTAGATCTAGACAAAATTTATATCCATTTTCAAATACGTAATTCGTTAAAATATTGTCAATGCATGTGGCTGACTGAGCATTTTCTCTTGTAGATTTAGAAAAATTTAATTTGAAGCCATATTTTTTTTATTAAGTCTGTAAATTTTGATACCTCACATGTTTCATTCAACACATTGATATTGAAATAAGCAGCAACCACAATTTCTTTTCCTCTTTTCTTTACTGAGGTATTCTAACAAACTCTGAAATTTATGTAGGAAATGCTCAATTGTCACCTTCCCTGGGATTCTATAAATTGATATTATAACAACATTTAAGTCCTTTAACTCAACACAGCAACTTTCAAAAATACACTCTTCATTAAAACAATTGAAGTCACATCTTATATGGTAATCTAAATCAGAATGAATGAGTATGCATGAACCTCCTCGTGACTTATTTATCCTACAAAAGCTGGTAGCTACCTTGAAGTTTTCAATTTTATTTAAGATTTTTATGGTATCACTACTAAGCCAGTGTTCATTTAAACAAATTACTTTAACACTTAGAAATTCAGATAAAAAAACTTGTAGCTCATCCAACTTAGAGCTTCTGTCACATGAGTATTCAGCACTGAAACCATTTATATTACAATGCATTATATAGTTACTACTAAGATCATCAATTTTATTTTTTAAAGACCTAATATTTAATAATGAGCCATCCTCACAAAAGGGTTGGTCTGGATTCTTCTGTAGCATCCCATCACCTTGCTCACTTGGCTTGTATATTTCTTTGTCACTTTGATGTTGTGAGTTACATCCATAGTTAGATTCTTGATGGCACTGGATCTGGATGGTGCTGAAGTGATTTCCCTGGTGCCAGCCATAAAAAATCACTGTTCCTCTCTGGAGCTTTCCTTGTTCTGGAAGACACGCATACAGCAGCTTGTTTGTCTTCCAGTATTTTTGGAGCTTGCAAAATTTGTGCTTCATTTCTTTTTGGCTTGAACCATTTCGTAATCTGAGTTTGTTTCCCAGCTTGAATGTTACTTTCTGGCCTATTGGTTTTAAACCATTTCGTGATTTGACACTGATTGATGGCTATATTGTTCGCTGCATGAAAAGAACGCTTTGTTACTTCCGATTGATTTCCACTTGTCCTGGGCACTTCATTGCACCGAGAAATACGAGTAAAAATTTTTTTTCGTAAGTACCTCCTTTACTCCTTTCCTAATGCATTCAAATGAAGACCGTGAACTGTATGGAGCCTTCGCTCCAAACTGTTTATGTCAATAACGTCTGTATTTACAAAGTGAGAACATATTTCACTGAAACTCTTGTTTGCGGCATGAATTTCACTGTTTACACACGACCACCTCAGTAAATCGTGACGATGCGGGATATTTACAACGAGTACATTCGTGTGAGATAAAGTATTGAGGCATTTTCTCAATTCTGTTCTAGCCTTGAACGACTCATTTCTATATACGTCATTTGATCCTCCCAGCAATACAACAAAGTCATCCCTACACAAACTAGTTACTTCACGTAATTTTGTAAGTTTTTTCAAAATGGTTCAGATGGCTCTGAGCACTATGGGACTCAATTGCTGAGGTCATTAGTCCCCTAGAACTTAGAACTAGTTAAACCGAACTAACCTAAGGACATCACAAACATCCATGCCCGAGGCAGGATTCGAACCTGCGACCGTAGCGGTCTCGCGGTTCCAGACTGCAGCGCCTTTAACCGCACGGCCACTTCGGCCGGCTAAGGTTTTTCAGTTCACTTAATGGAGCCCCAGGCTTCACGAAACCGTTTGCCCTGTAATTGTATTTTTCCGTTATAAATGCGGCAATTCCACGGCCGTGGCTATCGCATAACACGCATATTTTTCCGTATTTTACAATGTTAGCAGTCGGAAGTTCACCGTGCAACGGTTTGTTTACTTTTTGTGGTTCATTTCGAAACTTTTCGACTTCGGCTGGCGTGTTCATTGAATCTTCAGTAGTGAATACTCCCACAAGGTCGTTATACTTTCTAGTTTGACAGTTTTTATGCATTAAAGTTTCACTGTTTATACACGTTGAAGTTTCACTGCTGCTTTGAGGTTGTACTTTCTGAGTGCAGTTTTTATGCATTAAAGTTTCACTGTTTATACATACTGAAGTTTCACTGCTATTTTGAGATTGTACTTTCCGAGTGCAGTTTTTTCCCGTCATTGTTTGCCACTTGTGTGCAGAGGTCGAGTCTTCTTGCTTCTTCAGCGACTCACGTTTTTCTGCATGAAGATTCTGTATGTCCAGCTTTAAAGAACCGATTATCATTTGTAAACTGGATATTCGTTCGTTTAGCTTTGAGATCTCGCCCTTACAATTTACACACGCATTATTTTTACTACCGAAATTTACTTTTTTTCGCGGGGATACACGAATTACTTTTACACTCGCCGCCATCTTGATTATCTCCTCAGCACTTAACACTTTGTGTGTGTAAAGAGCTAATTGTATTTCACAAGCACATCATTTTTCTAAATCTATGCTGATTGTGTGTCAACATATAACACTAATGCTGGCTAACTAGCGCCTGTGCTACACTGTTTCCCAATAACAGAACTTCAGACCTGTCACAAAGAAGCCGAGTGTAACACAACTGCAGGCTAATAAATAACAATTATGGTTTAAAATGCACCGTATAGTGTTATCCTCTGGAAGGAATTTTGAATTTGACCCTGTGTTACCTAATAGACAGAGGGAATCGAACATGAATTTTTTAATGGTGGTAGTTGATAGATACAAGAAAGCCTAAAATTTTGTAAGAAATAACAGTAACAGTTCTTGTAAATGAAACAAAATACAGTCGTCAGACTAATTAGGTACAATAATGTGAAAACTTTAATCTGAATAGATCTGCTTGTACTCTTGCAAAAGTAACTTTCATAGATTCTGTGGTGTCACCGCCAGACACCACACTTGCTTGGTGGTAGCTTTAAATCGGCCGCGGTCCATTAGTACATGTCGGACCCGCGTGTCGCCACTGTGTGATCGCAGACCGAGCGCCACCACTGGCCCCAGTTGTACAGACGACATAGCTAGCGACTATACTGACGAAGCCTAGCTCCTTTGCCGAGCAGATAGTTAGAATAGCCTTCAGCTAAGTCAATAGCTACGACCTAGTAAGGCGCCATTAGTAACATTGCATGTATCTAAAGAGTCTCACTTGTATCGCCACAATCTCCAGATGTACCAAAAGGATGGATTAAAGTTAAGTATTCCAGAAGCTACGTACTTTTCTTTATAGCATTCATTACGTATCCTGTTTCAGACCTCACGCCCATCTGCGTGAGGGTAGCGCGTGCCTTTCGGCTTCCTCTCATTGTGTCCACAACATTTTTGGCGACGGGTCCAAAAAGGGTCTTGTTCTTTCTACTCGCTTCCATGTACTTGTGTCATGGCTTCGCCAGATGTACTGTCCGAATTTTATCGCTTGCAGAATCAGCAGACGCAGGCGTTATTGGATGCCCTTGGACAGCTCGTCCAGGGTCAACGTGCACTGCAAAACGATGCGGCCGCCGCCGCTTCACCGCTACCACAGCCACAACATGCAGTTGCACCCCCATTTCGTCCCTATGAACCAGCTAAGGAAACATGGACGGAGTGGTCACGCCAGTTTGGATTTCATCTCGCCGCCTACAGAATTCAAGGTAACAAGCGGCAGCCTCATTTATTGGCGTGTGTAGGGGTGCAAACATACCGTGTGATAGTGAAATTATTTCCCCGACGCGACGTAGCAACTCTGTCCCACGAAGAAATTTTGTCTGCTTTAGATGCCTATTTCAAGGAAACAGTTAATGTAGTTGCAAAAAGGTATACTTTCTTTCGTACAAAACGTACAGCCGGTCAAACTAATAGGGAGTGGGTTGCTACTTTGCAAGGCCTTACAAGGGATTGTGCATTTGAGTGTGAATGTGGACTCCCTTATTCAGATACTATGGTATGTGATGCAATTGCACAGAACGTTTCTGATGATCGTATACGGGAGCAAATTTTGAAACTCGTCAATCCCTCCCTTCAACAAGTGATAGACATATTGGATAGGCAAGACACACTTGACTTTGCACAGGAATCATTTGAAACTTCGCCAGCCATGTGTAACATTAACCGGCCCGCCGGGCGCGCTGCACGGCCCGGTAAACTGCCCTCACACACGTCCGCGCAGCTGCCGCCACGCTCTACACCAGGTGTGCCGCGCCAGCATACAAATGCAGTGAAATCATGCCCGCGGTGTGCTACTAGACATTCGCGTGAAAATTGTCCGTCACGCCAAGCTATTTGCTTTTTCTGTAATAAGAAAGGACATGTTCAAAGTGTTTGCCAGAAAAAGCTCAGATCAGACAATCACAACCATTCCAGGCCCTTAGCTTCGCGCCGGAATCGAACCAAGGACACTCAGGCTCGTGAACCTTCGCCCATGGACATTCATGTAGTTAATTCCACTTCGTCCAGTGCCACTGTCTCTAACAGTGACTGTGTTCGTCCCACACAAAGTGTGCGTCGACGTCGCCGGAAATCACGTCAATTAGCAAGTGATGCTGTACCTGTATCAGTTCAAATTGCACGAGACAGTCGCTCTTGTCGTCAGCAGGACAATAAACTTTTTGTAGATTTGGACTTTAATGGCAAGGTCATACCATTCCAGCTCGATACCGGAGCTGCAGTTTCATTGATCAATCACGACACGTACAAACAACTGGGCAACCCTCCGTTGTGTGCCGCAAATGTTCAGCTCACTAGTTATTCAGGACAGCCTATCCCTGTGTTAGGACAGTGCACTCTTCTTGCAACATACAAGGGACAAACAAAACTTGTGTCATTTTACGTTCTTCGTTCTTCTTCTGCAGTGAACTTGTTTGGTTTAGATTTATTTCAGTTGTTTAACATGTCTATAGTAAATCAGGTCCTATCAGTGAATCAGACTGTGCCTTCAGACAGTGTTTCTCGTCTGTGTGAAGAATTTGCAGACATTTTTGCACCGGGATTAGGTTGCGCTCAGAACTATGAGGCACATTTGGAACTGAAAGTCAACGCGCAACCGAAATTTTTCAGAGCGCGCAATGTTCCCCACGCATTGCGTGATGAGGTCGCAAGAACATTACCTGATTTGGAATCACAAGGTGTGAGTGAATATGCGCAATGCCTCTTCCATTTCAGCTCCGCTTCATCGCTTACGCCGTACAGGTGTTCCGTTCGTCTGGACGACGGAATGCGAACGCGCCTTTCGCCAGTTGAAATCGGCGTTGCTTTCAAATACTTCCCTTACGCCATTCGATCCCCAGGAACCCCTTTTGTTGATGGTAGATGCTTCGGATTTCGGGATCGGTGCTGTGCTTGTGCACAAAGATGGATCGCATGATCGTCCTATTGCCTTTGCGTCAAAATTGCTCTCGTCTGTGCAAAGAAATTATTCACAGATAGAGAAAGAAGCTTTGGCTCTCGTATTTGGTGTTACTACGTTCCATGATTTCTTGTATGGTCGTCACTTTACCGTCATCACAGACCACAAACCTTTGACATCGCTTTTTCATCCGAACAAGCCTGTACCTCCACGTACAGCGCAGAAATTCATTCGCTGGTCACTTTTCCTCTCGCAGTACCGCTACGATATCTTGTATCGGTCCACTGCTAAGCACGGCAACGCCGATGCGTTGTCCCGTTTGCCTGTTGCTGAGGATAAAGCATTCGATTCTTCCGAACTTGCTTGCATGTTCATTGATTCGGAAACCGATGACGTGGTCGACTCGTTTCCGATTGATTTTCGTCGTGTAGCTGCAGCCACAGCTGCTGACCCTGTCCTTGCTACCGTTTTGCGTTTTGTTGCTACTCAATGGCCCTTGTCGAAGTCGCGGATTGAGGATCCGCTGGTTCGCCGATTTTTTGCTCACAAGGAGAGACTTTTTGTACGACGAGGTGTTTTGTTGTTGCGTTCTGATAATGATCAGTCCAGAGTCGTGGTCCCACGTTCGTTACAGTCCTCTGTTTTACGGCTTCTTGACCAAGGACATTGGGGTATAGTGCGAACGAAACAACTTGCTCGTCAGCACTGTACTTGGTTCGGAATCGATGCTCCGATTACGAAAATGTGCTCTTCTTGCATGGCGTGTGCCGCACAATCCGCCCCGCCGCGGAAATTCTTTGCATGGCCGAAAGCCACTTCCCCTTGACAACGCTTGCACATCGATTTTGCTGGTCCATTCTGGAATGCTCGATGGTTGGTTCTGGTAGATGCCTTCAGTAATTTTCCTTTTGTTGTCCGGATGTCTTCCACGACGTCATCTGCCACCATCCAAGCGTTATCCGCTATCTTTTGCATTGAAGGTCTTCCGCAGACTATTGTTTCCGACAATGGCCCACAATTCATGTCGGTAGAATTTCAGTCATTCTGCAAGGCCAATGGTATTCAACATCTGACGTCCGCGCCGTTTTCGCCTCAGTCAAACGGTGCCGCTGAACGACTGGTCCGGACTTTCAAGTCACAGATGTTGAAGTTGAAAGAGTCGCATTCTCGGGAGGACGCGTTGTTGCTATTTTTGTCATCATATCGCTCTCAGCTCCGAGATGGTCGCTCGCCGGCTGAGTTGCTCCTCGGTCGTTCTCATCGAACCTTGATGTCTTTGCTGCATCCGCCGCATCAGGTTCCTGTGCAGCGGCAGCCTCCTGCTTTTGCTCCAGGCGACGTTGTATTCTATCGCAACTATCGAGGTTCACGGCGTTGGCTCGCAGGGTGCATTCTTCCCTGCCTCGGCCGCGCGATGTATTTGGTTTTGGGGGCCTCTGGTGAGGTACATCGGCATCTCAATCAGCTGCGCCTTTGTCGTCGCACGGGTTCTGCCGCTCCCCGTCTGCTTTCAGCGACGGTGCCGTCCGGTCAGCGCCCTGGGGACCCATCTACTGGCTCGCCTCATCCCCAGGTGTTAGCGGCGATGCCTTCCATTTTGCCCCATGGCGACGTGCCGCCGCCGCCTCCGCCTGTCCTCCAGCCGGCGCCGCCCGCAGTGGACGCTTCGCTGCAGCCGCCAAGCGCCTCCCTGGGTCACGCGCCGCTGATCGCTTCCCGTGGCCAGCTGTCCTCCGCCATGGAACTCTTGCCCGCTCCGGACCACATGGCATCTTCGCGCGTCGGGTACCCCGATGCAATGGAGGTCGACCCTTCGGCCCCTCCTGTCTCTTTACGGGCGCATACACCGCATGTTGACGTGCACCCTGGACTAGGTTTTCAGGCGTTTCCTAGCTCCCCTCGGACCGAATGGCCGGGTGCGGGTGGCACAGCCTCGCCTGTTGTTAGGCTCCCCACCTCATCGCATACGTCAACATGGGGTCCTCCCTTATAACACGACCGTTCGCCGATTTGCGGGGGAGGAATGTGGTGTCACCGCCAGACACCACACTTGCTAGGTGGTAGCTTTAAATCGGCCGCGGTCCATTAGTACATGTCGGACCCGCGTGTCGCCACTGTGTGATCGCAGACCGAGCGCCACCACAAGGCAGGTCTCGAGATACGGACTAGCACTCGCCCCAGTTGTACGGACGACGTAGCTAGCGACTATACTGACGAAGCCTCGCTCCTTTGCCGAGCAGATAGTTAGAATAGCCTTCAGCTAAGTCAATAGCTACGACCTAGCAAGGCGCCATTAGTAACATTGCATGTATCTAAAGAGTCTCACTTGTATCGCCACAATCTCCAGATGTACCAAAAGGATGGATTAAAGTTAAGTATTCCAGAAGCTACGTACTTTTCTTTATAGCATTCATTACGTATCCTGTTTCAGACCTCACGCCCATCTGCGTGAGCGTAGCGCGTGCCTTTCGGCTTCCTCTCATTGTGTCTAGGCTGTCTTGTCTAGACACAACAGATTCTTTCTCAGAAAAGTGCATTGAACACCTACAATAACCAGAAGAAACTACACAGTAAATAGCAGTAGCACTCAATTGCATAGATTTGCATTCACAGAAACAGAGACTTTATCCCTGCTGACTACAATCACTACTTCACTCTTTAAATAATTCAACGCAAAAAATGTTCTCAAAGACTAACATGAGACTAAATAGCATCTGACCAGAGTTCAATTTAGGTTAACACACTTAACCATATCACAAATGCAATGAAATTCACAATACTCACATTTCATATGCATTCCACTTTGTTAATGTTTCAAGTTCATTAACAGAAACCTACTTTCAGTTTCACTTTTTCTGTTATTAAATATTATAGTGGTAACCTGCAGACTGACCCCTCTTTTATCCACAAATAAGCACACATTACAGAAAATACTCGCAATATAATAAATACTAAACTACAACCCCACTTAAGATCATTTAGCCCTTAAAGCTTGAAAACAATATACGCTAGCAATATTTTTGTCTAGATTGGTAAGTTCAAATTAAAGAAAATATTCAAAAGGTTTCAAATTTTTCTGTCCCTTTCATCACTTGTGAAGCAAGTGATCTTAACCAATCACATTTTAATTCATTAGTACTAACCATTTGGCACTTTACTATTGAAATATTTCATTGTAAATTAAAAACTTTTCATCTGATAAATATTATGAGCCTCTTATATTACTTGTGAAGCGAGTAGTTTTCACTGACAATCTTAATGTTCCTACTCATTAAACAATGACACTTGTAAATTAGAAGCTATTCAAAGTAAAGGTGGGGGGTCCTGCCTCTTTGGCCCTTTTAAGTACTTGTGCTTGAATCGCTGAAAGAGGCATGCATGGCTCCGCTTTGGATGTTTCGTGTAAGTAAGTGGTTCTTAAGTGCTTCATCGTCAGGTTGAGCACGAAAACGAAGTAGTGCTCTAAAATTACAATCATTGTGTCTGGGTTCGTTTATTCCACCTTCTTTAGATTCTTCTTTGAACATTTCCCTGTCTTCCACACAGAAGAATTGTTTCCACGGTAGCTTTAAACCTTTTTCTGTTCTCTTCACCACCACAAGTACCTTACCTTCCATGACCTGTACAAAATTTGTTCCCTGCTTGATAGGGAATTTATCACATTTCGTATCTGTGATGATCAAAACTCTTTAAAGCTTTCTTCCATTTTTAAATGTTTTGCTAACATAGGCTCCAAGTTTTTGATGCGTTTTCCAAGTAAAACGCGTACTTTGCAAAATGCTCCCTGCCTGACATTTCGGTACACAAGCCATGCTGTGTCTGGAAGCCCAATGACGTTGAAAAGAAAGCCTCTTCTTGTCAGTGACTGGATACTTGAAAGTATGTGTTGGGTTCCAAAGCTCTTTTGAAGCTCTCATCTCTTCTTCATCATTAATTGGAAGATGACTGACATATCTTCCAACATCATAATCCATGAATGTATTCAGAGACAAATCCACGCTGGCTATAAAAGAAAGAAAATAATTAAAATTAAACACTACAACAACACTCAAAAATGGTTCAAATGGCTCTGAACACTATGGGACTTAACATCTGAGGTCATCAATCCCCTAGAACTTAGAACTACTGGAACCTAACTAACCTAAGGACATCATACACATCCATTCCCGAGACAGGAATCGAACCTGCGACCGTAGCAGTCGCGCGGTTCCGGACTGAAGCGCCTAGAACCACTCGGCCACAGCGGCCAGCCGACATTCATCCATGTTTGTTGGTGTACAGTCAGCTATAGCGATGGCCGATGAATAACAGCCTGCTACTTTATCACAGGTATTTTTCTGTCACAGGTATGTCCGTGAGCACTTCCTCAAATACATGTGACTCTTTCACAGGGTAGTGAATACCTGTTACAGGATGGGCCGTGTCAAAAATATTGCCTGTGGCAAACTGTAAATGTGACAGTCATATAGGTCATCCATTAACATGTAGCACTTGTACAGTTTCTGTTTTATTGAGAAGATAGCCCAAAATAATCTCCACAAAATCTGATAACACAAATAGCTCTTTTGAAAGAAATAGTGAGGGCGGTACTATAATAAATGTATTATATGACGTCTTTATATACTTTAATTTTTCTATACAAGAATCAAAGTAATTTGTTTACATGAATATTACGAGTTGTTATGGGGGAACAATGTTTATAAAACATCCCTAGTTCCTTAGTGCTATCCGACTTTGGCACTGCTAACTGCGCGAAGAATACCCCCAATACCGTTTGCATCAATTTTGAATAATAATTTCTGTTAATAAAAACTCTTATTCTCAATAAGTGGTTTGCTACCTACGGAAATGATAATAAATTTAATTATGGTATGTAATCAAATCACAAATTTATTAACTGAAAACAGGATGAGCGTTGTTACTAACCTAAGACATTACAACAACAATCAAATTAACTCCGTAAGCTAACTACCCCACCATTGGCACAATGGAAACTCTATTCCTTATCGCGCCCCTTTCCGTAACTTAGTTTGTTTGATACTGGTCACGCAAGTCGTTCTACTGAAGCTCCACCTAGAACAGTGCTTAACAACTGGCCGGTTTTGAGCGCGAGTACTCGCGTCTGCTCAGGCACGTGCTCGCAAGGTCGCGGAGTAGGGAGTAGGGAGGGAGGGGAAATGTGCGCGCACGTATGAATAGGACCGCAGCATCCCTATTGAATTCGCGCCGATTGTGTAACGTTAAAAGTACTACGATCAGCTCTAACAGTCACTTCGCTGGTTAAGAATCACGTCAAGTCGCCGTTGTGTAACCCCAACCATGCTTTCGCAGTTCAACCCCCATTGGGTGGAATTGTATCTGTTTACAGAAAAAGATAGTGTTGCAAAATGTTTGGTATGTCACAAAACGCTGAATTCTTTTAGGAAATTTAATTTGCAGCGACATTATATGTCGTACCACGCGAAAGACTACGGAAGTGGAAAATGTGATGGGCCAGATCGTGCACAGGAAGTTATTAAACTTAAAAGGAAGCTATCCGAAGAAGATCTGGATGACGAAGAAAAATCAACTGAGGCAGCCCTCAGAGTGAGCTACAAAATTGCTTTGTTTTTAGCAAAATCTCTGCGCCCCTTCACTGATGGCGATTTAATAAAAGATGTTTGGTAGTTGCAGCGGAACATTTGTGTCCATCTCAAGTTGAACAGTTTCGGATTGTGCCATTATCTGACATGACCATTATGCGTCGCATACAGGACATGGCAGACGACGTCCAGAGCCA
This sequence comes from Schistocerca americana, assembly GCF_021461395.2. Lineage (NCBI taxonomy): Eukaryota > Metazoa > Arthropoda > Insecta > Orthoptera > Acrididae > Schistocerca > Schistocerca americana. Next base: position 627,922,562 of record NC_060123.1, on the reverse strand, counting down.
GCTTGCAAATATCTATAAAGATTTTATGGCGTATTCTCTAGCTCTGGACGAAAGTGTTGATATCACTGGAACAGCGCAGCTTTCCATATTTATTAGAGGTGTTAATAGAGATCTTCAGGTGAGGAAGGAGCTCCTCGATCTAGTAGCCATGAAGAACACTACAACTGGAGGTGATATTTTAAGTAGTGTTGAAGAAAGTGTTGAAAATATAGGACTGTCGTGGAATTCTTTAGTTTCAGTGTCTACAGACGGTGCACCAGCGATGACAGGGAAAAAATTAGGTTTCGTTGCGCTGTTGAAGGAGAAAATGCAAAAACTGGCCGTGCCGAATGAAATAAGGGGCGCTCACTGTGTGCTCCACCAGGAAAACTTATGTGCAAAGAGTATCACTCTAAAAAATGTGATGAGTGTTGTTCGTACAACCAATTATATAAGGAAGCATGGGCTACAACACAGACAATTTAAAAGCTTTCTTGAGGATGTAGAAAGCCAGTATGGTAGCCTGCCTTATTACAGCGAGGTCCGCTGGCTTAGTCGTGGCGAATTAATAAATCGAATTTTTGCTATTGGATGAGATAAATATGTTCATGGAAATAAATAACATGTGTGTTCCTGAATTGAAAGGGCCTTCATGAAAATGTGATCTCGCGTTCTTAGCAGATTTAACCAGCCATCTGAATGCTTTGAACATTTCACTACAAGGTAAAGATCTGCTAATTACTCATTTCATAGATCGAATACGAGCTTTTAAAATGAAATTGACACTTTGGGTGAGTCAGCTGGAAACAGGAAATCTAGCTCATTTTCCTAAATTATCATCCATGAAAGATGTTCACAAAGACTGTGAACGTTATTCACATAGTTTAGTTGCTCTTAAGGAAGAATTTGATCAACGCTTTCAAGATCTGACAGCACTAGACAGTGATTCTGATCTGTTCTGCTCTCCATATTCAGCGAATATTGAAGAGATTCGTCCTGAGCTGCAACTAGAAATTATTGACCTGCAGTGTGACAGAGAATACAGAGACAAATTTCAGAACAAGAAAAACATTTAGGAATTTTACAGACACTTCCCTCAGGATAGATTTCCTCATTTGCACAAACTGGCGGCTACAATAATATCAATGTTAGGTTCCATGTATGTTTGTGAATAACTGTTCTCTGCAATGAAATGTAACAAGACGCGCCTGAGAAACGCATTGTCTGATCGAAATTTGAACTGCACGCTGCGCCTACGACGCACAAGAACAATTACTCCGAACATAGACGCAATTGTAAAGGGCAAAAAGTACAAGATAACAGAGAATCCCACACTTCAGTGACACCTTTTATTGTGTAACAGTTCACAAATTAATACGAATGCAGAGGCATACACTAAGCTAATAAAATTATGTGGCACGTGTACATTCTCCTTTATTTGTTTCATTTGTCACAGTAATAATTCGTGAGTGATATCCCTGCAGGTGGCCGCGGATTTACATTGACTGGCGGCAGCTGTTGTGTGCCCCACTTGACTCTCCCCACTCTCCGCTCTGGTCCGATAGTGGGGGTAGCGTTCTCGCGCTGCTCCGTGCTCGCGCCTTGCTGCTCACAGTTTGCTCTGCGAGCATGTATGTTGTGAAGCCCTGACCTAAACAGGCAGAATCAGAGAGCTCAAGCAATGAGCTAGTGGAACACGTACTCATTTACAATTGCAGTGCCCTATTTTGCCAGCTGTTTGCGCTAATATCACAGTAATACAGTGCGAAGATCACGACAGTTGTCCCAGGCACCGGCGCGATGAAGTCTTTCCCCTGTGAAATCGCGTCTTTATCAAAAAGCGTGGACGTGATTTCCATCCGAAAACTCCTGACCGTAAAGTGCTCAATTGCGGAGCCCGCCACCAGTCGATACACAGTCTACTTGCACAAATGCCAGTAGTAGTTGGTACACTCGAGTGCGCTGCAGCAAATGAACACATAATGTTGCATTCGAACGCCACAAGTGAGCACAAATCTGTTTTCTCAGAGCAATAGATGATTCTGCTTTTGTGGAGATGTATGCACTAACTCTGAAAAATTGGAGAGGGATCATTGGTTGCAATGCCAGCACTATCTCCAAACCTAACTATGTCTAGGCCTCCACTGACAGACGAGACACTCCGTGTCTGCCAAGCACCACCAGAGTCCTCCTACCTCTTGTTGCCGCCAACCAGTTCCTCTCGCAGGTATCACTACGGGTTCTCGGCCGATCAGGACTGAAATTTCGCGCGGTCCTCTCACCATTCCCACTGTACTGCCGCAGCGGCGAGAAGCTGTCTCTCTCTCTCTCTCTCTCTCTCTCTCTCTCTCTCTCTCTCCCTCCCTCTCCCCCCCTCCCCCCTCTCTCCCTTCCACCTGTGTGGTCTCAGGCTCTCGCGGTGCCCCCTGCGGTCATTGGCGAGTGACACTGCCAACAAAGCAGCCGCCTTGTGAAGCTCCGACCAGCCGCCTGCCACCTCGTTTGTTCTACAGCTCGAAACAGCTCTTTCCTGTGTCCGTCCAAACCACCTCCCAATGATAACATGCAAGGTTCTCAAAATATTACGTACCAGTATGAACCTTGGTTTTGGTGTTTAGTATTATTATTCTGCCTAACGGCGATACCTGTTCGCATGGTATTTGTCATTTACTTTCTGAATCAATCTCACGTAAGGAGCTGAAATCTGCCACCTCACACCACAATGCCCTGTTCAACACAAAGTCTGCCTTCTTTCTTGGGCACAAGTATTTCTATAAGAATTTTTGTGAAAGGGCAAGGTTAAAATTGTGGTAACATTGGCTTTAAAATTTTTTAATGTCTGACCTTCATAAGCGTGAATTCAATTGAAACTTCAACTTTTATACTGTTTACATAAAATATGCTTCATTTTTTGCGACTTTGTCCTACCAAGGCGGTAAGTTTGCTATACATCCAAACATGTGTTTTAGAGAGAACGTGGTTGGAGGACCGATGGGAAATCCACAGAATTTCTTCTACATTGCTTAAGACTATTAAGACTAAGCAGTGTTAAATTCGGCAGTGTCATCTACAGGCAATATGCCCAACGTATAATCAGTCCAACTTTTCTTGACATTTTAGCCCCATAGTATTGCCCGAAACTTGTCGAGGAATGTGGAAGTTTTCGTGACAAGTGCTACTGCTGCCAGTATATACTTCTTAATGGCACTGCAATAGATGTTATGCAGTGAACTGCTTATTATTTGACCTTGTACTGCGGCCTTAATTTAATTTATTTCATGTTCATTGAAATAAGTACGACGTGTGAATCTCAATGCTGATGTAATGCACAGTCACCAAACCTTGTTATTTCCGTGCGTCATTTCTGTCACACAAGACGGCAGAACATATCACCAACTGCAAACGTTAGAACTGAGCGAGATCTTTACCCCTCCTCCCCCCACAAAATTTTAGAGCCCATGAGTCTAACCAGTGGGGTACGGTGGCTAATATGCAGTGACCAATTTAATTTTCGTCCAGACCGCTGGGCGAGTTCGTTTATTTGTTCTGTCTGCAAGCTTTCAGCCGGTCGGTGATGACAGATCGAGGAGCACATCCTGCAATCTTTCTCAAACGATTTTACAGAAATTATTCGATAAAAAAATCATTTTCTTTACCTGTAGCTTTATATGGCAGGTTCATTATGATGTGCCAGTCATTTCGTTAATGATCATAGTTATTGTGATACTTATGTGGAAGTAAGACATTGCGCGAAATTCAAAAAAGTTTGCAGTCGAAAATAAGAGTTGCTACGATTTTGCATTTGGTGCGTATTACGTAACATGTCGCTGCTTACGGAATTTAGCTAACATATTTAATTTTTCTTTAAACTTGGGTGGAAGTCTCTATCTGTCGCCAGTCTCGAGAAAACTGGTCTGACATAGCAAACACATTTGCGATCGCGCAGCGCCAACAGTAAAGCCAGGGTGAAATATCCACAACATTCATCATATTTCATAAAAGGTTTGGATATAGAAATGAGATTTTGGCAAATGATAACACACAAAGAGGAGAGTACTTTTCCATATGGTTATTATGCAAGACTTCATTACCTACCATGTTATCCCACTAACTTCAGACTTTTTGATAGAAGAAAGTAATTTTTAAGGGACAACCATAGCTGGTGAAACGAAAAATGCTGTGGGTTTTGGAATAACATAAACGAAGATATTAGACATACATCTTGTACCGAGAATGTGCATTTTCATAAGATACTGACCTCATTTTTCCTCAGTTCCTCGCTTAATAAACCACTGTTTCAGAATTCTCTTATAATTGTGTCTGCACAACATGTTGATGAGGTGTGACTGTGTAAATTCCGCTGTGTTTTGGAAAAGGAAGCAAATTGTAACATGTAAAAAAAGAGAAATGTCTAGGTTTTGCTCAAAATTTGCCACTCACGACACTTTTCTGAAAGTTACAAATGGTTAACAGGCTAGACGAAAATAAATCGTTGCATTTTCGGTTGAATTCTTTTTAGATACTAACCAAAGCAGAGATGACAGATCTTATTGAATGGTCACCATGCAAGTGTGGGCGTGGAGGGACTTCACTTAATATTTACAAAAAATGTGAGTGTAGGCTTCAGTTTAGAATGGCACTTCCCCTCCAGCACTCGGTATTTCCCATCCAGCGCCTGCCCACGGCCCCCACCACTGCCGTTCTCCCCACGTGTGCCCTGCCATCTGCGCATCTACCAGCCACGGTATTCGGTATTCTTCGTGTACGCTACCCCTTCCATGATCACTCGTGTCTCAAGAAGAGTTTGAGGGAATAACTAAACTTGCCTGTAACTTTGTCAAAGATACTTTTCAGGCAATAGACAGTCAGCATATTGATGCAGCACTTCTGGTGCAGAAAACACGAAGCTACTTCAGGACGATCCAACTTTCATACAACAACTAATACAAAATCCGTATCACCCTGCTCTGGCTAAGTGTCTGTAGTCTCAGATTACCATGAAAGAGAGCTTCGAAACAAACCTACACTGTCATACATTTATACTGGGCTGAGAAGACATTACTTTAGAAAAGTCATAAAAACCTATTTTTGGAGTGATTGAAAAGTTCTGTAAGTTTACAGTACCAATACATGTGCCTGTAACCTATTAAAATTTCGTTAATATCGGACTAATATGTTTCAGGAGTTTTACATTGAGCAGTTTCTAGCATAGACACTACAAACCTGGCCAATTCTTGCTGTAATCATAAATAAAAAATAGTTATTGAACATTAAAATATAATTGCATCATATAGCTAAACGCAGAATTAAATAAGTGAAATACTGGTGTAACTCATTTTGCGATAGGCCTGTTGGTCCGCTACTTTGTGAGTATTTAAATCCCAAGCTCGAGTGTCCATATTTTTAATACAAAAATCCGACAGTAAGAAGCAAATCGCCTTTTTTTCACAACCAACCTACAAAGACAAAACAAACGAAACTGTTACATCAAATTTACTGAAAGAGCCCGCATCCAGGATTCTGGATCACTCAAAGTCATGCCATTCTCTTTTGAAACAAGTTTAAAATGATTCGGTCTCTCTTTTTTTAGGGTGTAAAAACAATATATATTCCTGACTTGTTCATTTTATAGCTTTTTCAAACGCTATTGATTAACTGTTAACCACACACACTTGCAGTTTAAGCTTGCTTGACGCGACGCCCGAATCTTTCGTTGTTAATTGTTGACTGCTCAAAGTGAACCGACAACTGGCTTCATTGGGCGCTTAAGGAGGGTGCAGGGCACAGCTACCATTTGTTGCATCATACCTCCACTTGTTTGCTGCTATGTCAACCAAGTGCTGTGCGTGTCTACTATTTTGTGGCATATGGTTTCAAAAGTGGGTATTCGACTAATATTTTGTTTGTGTAAGTTAGCGGGGTGTTCGTACCCCATAAACCTCGCCCCACCTCCCCCTCCCCTCCCCTCCCCCCTTACATGGGCCCATCATCAGTGGAGTTCCGAACTATCTGTTCTAGACAAATTTCAGAGAATGCATTTTGTAATGTATTGAGGGTGTCTCGTCACTCCACCACTAACAAAACTGTAATTACCCAGATCGATTGAAGGATGATTAAAGTCTTCTCTAATGTTTGCAGTACGATTGGGGAACTTATGTACTAGCGAAATGACATTTCCTCTGCAGTTTTCGGTTACATCAGAGGTTGAGTTTGGTGGTCAATAGAATGATTCATTTTTTTTTTCTTACCCTTGATACTGAGTCTTGCGCAAACAATTTTGCACGGAGCTTCAGTTTTCTCTTGATGGATTTGAGTATCTAATGAAACTTGCTGGCAGATTAAAACTGCGTGCCGGACCGATACTCGAACTCGGGGCCTTTGTCTTTCAAAGGCAAGTGCTCTGCCTGCTGAGCTATCCAAGAACGACTCACGACCAGTCGTCACAGCTTCAGTTCCGCGGTACCTCCTCTCCGTTTCTTTATCTGCAAATACATCACGACAAATTCTGATTAGCTTATCCTTTATTTTGACGTAACAATCTCTCTGTTATAATTTTTAGGGTTAAACCAGTTTTCTTTGCCTAGTATTGTGTGGGCATTACCGCTTTCTAGAAATGCTTCAGACTCTGGCACTTTGTTGTGAAAGATTCGGCGGTTACCATTAGGATTTTAATACTCTCACTCAGGGTGGGGGGGGCGGGGAGGGGGGAGGGCATTTCTTCGAATTTTACACTGTTACTTTCGGGTCTCCTACAACTGTTGTTATCCGGATGAAGAGTCGTCTATCCTAAAAAACCATTTTAGGCACCCCGCACCCCTCACACAATGAGCCCCTGTGATTCAAGTCTAGTAAGTGGCAGCCTAGTTTGTCACAAAACCTTCGTAGTCTTTGCTTCCTCCCTCCACTCTACTCAGAACCTAGGATCCACGAACAGTTTTGAGCACATTCCCGCAGACTGTTCGCTACGTTGAAACTCCATGAGCAAGGCCGGTATTGTCAACCTTCTCTGTCAGTTGCTGGAATGATCCAGGTACGATCTCGGGGCACACATAATGGGCGTTGTTTGTCCGAACTTATGCAGCTGTCTGCAGTTGTTTGTATCCTGTTCCCTTAATGAGTATCAGAGTAGCCTCTTCAGCGTTGTGAACAAGGCCCCCAACCACGAAAACATTCTTGATACACCTGAAAGCAAAGGAAGTCCAAAATATTCAAGAAGCATATAGGCAAAAACTGATTTTTTCTATCAGAATGGAGGAATATTACAGCGCTTTTCCTGAATGAAGACTGCCTTACAGAAGATAGCAACAGTATTTTGAACAAACTATATTGTAGCCAGTATATTTTGGAGGAATAAATAAATGAACAGAGATTCATACATATTTATTAAAAATTCTGTGAGATACAAGGTAAGAGACAACTGTAATATCTTACACCGCCACTACCTACAATGCAACACAGCCTATTTAGTTTCACAGTTGCGATGTAGCGTTTGCTTCTTTTTTTTTATGCTTCTTTCCATATCAGTTAGCTACTCGATTGGACAATTATACCTCTGCTGCTGCCTCATTTTCGTATGTCGCAGATGGAAGGAGAAAAGTTAGTTGGCTTTCATCTCCTTTTGGAAGCAGTTGTAGAGTGTGGACCCAAGCCAGAAGTGCACTTACATTTTGTATCTGATTTTGATAAATATAGTGAGGAATAATAGCAACTAAAAAGCACAAGCGAAGAGGGGTGGGCATCGCTGATTTGTGAAGATTGAAGCATTGAGACTTTAAGAGAGTGTAGAAAGAAGCTTCGTAATTCTAAAACACAAATTTAATTGAGAAAAACTGCATTGACGTATGAAGACAGCATGTTCGGAAGTTGCTGTATAGAGTTAGAGGAACGAAATATTCTAATTGTTTCAATACACACAACTCCAGTTATTGAACTAACTAAACTATTTCCATTCAAATTTTGAAATCTGTTATGCAGACTAGAAAAGTATGATATTATTACAACTGTTGATATTAACGTAAATGTAAAAGTCGAATACCATTTCAAGTAAAACTTCGCCGGTTTCAGTAGAGAAAATAGCAACTTGCATACACAATATTCTGAAACAATTACACATTTTAGGGCACAAAGTTCTGCTTTACTTTGATGGTTTCAGATCGTACAGCCTCATATCTCTAATTACCTGAAAATACCATTCGGCAACGAAAAAACGAAGCTATTTTCTGATGATCTAAATGAAAATAAAGTAGTCAGTAAGCCATTGTAATATGAGTTCTGAAAACATTTGTCAAATTTCTGGAAATGCTTTAGCGTATTTTCAATAAGACACATCCTATATACTCTTCCATAAAAATGAGAAGGAATTTGAAATGATTTACTCTCAACTTCCCCAGAGCTGCTAACTGCTCTGTTATGCCTTTACTAGCAAAAGAGTTTGAACCACCCATGTGCAGTCTTAGACATTTAAACTGGCCGCCAGCTGCTTGCTGCAGAGATTAAGTCCCGAGTCATCCACTTACGGGGCTAACAAACTTGGCTGCCTGTCAGAATCCCAAGTCTGTCTGTCTGCATGATCTGACAACACTATAGGATGCGGATGTGTCTGGAGAAACTGTTGTCTTCTTGTCGAGCTGTACAGTGCTGTATCTGCTAGTGGTAGATGTCGTGCAGTGTAGACACAAAGTAGTGAGTTCATGTCCTCTCATTCTTTTATTTTTTTAACTAGATTTCGGCTACCTGCTAAAGGTGCAAGTCTGATGGATCCTCAAAGATAACAGTAGTCAACAAATTTTAACTTTTTTCTGCGTATGATTTGTAAGTGCGTGGAGTTACCTAATTTTGGGGTGCTGAATTCGCTGGTAAAATCAGTTTTTCTCTACCACGTCACGTTTTCTAGATACACAATAGTATGAAAAAAAACACTACAGACACTGGTAGAATTGAAACAGAAAAGAAATGCATATTCACAACTTTGGAACGCAATACTATTTAAAATGTCTATATGGACATGACACGAAGAGAAGATCTGCATTGGCTCACAATATATTTTCAATGTTAATCATCTGTGGTATTCGAGAAAGGTGGCAATGACGCTCTTCTGTTGTTTGCCGTTTCTTCATCACACCTGCAAAATAGTTACAACATGTGGATCTTTTATCACTCCTGTAAAAAAAGGACACCTAAACAAAAGAATGGTAAACATCGAAATGTGGACAATAAACACTGAAACCACTTAAAGGCTCGAAAATCTTACATTATAGAACTTTTGGAAATGTAGATTCGGATTCTACACACCAAAATACATGCTAATTGATATATCACTTCCCAGATGCAAAATGGTTGTTAGTGTAATTTATTTCAGTTTCTAAGACATCAGCAACAGCAAAACGGTTACAAAAGGACTCGTTGCTGGATCAAGATCTCAACAGTTCATGCTTGGGATTTCCTTACCCTGCAGTGGCCACCATCCGTCGGTCACCAGCCATCTGTCACCGGACGCATTAACACCAGTCGTCGTCCAACCACGTGATAGCGGAGGGGCGCACTTCATCACATTACTGCGCTAAAAGTGTTAGTGTAGGATTGGAGTTTGATTTTTCGCACGAAATAACTTCGAAGTGATATCTTGCAAGTTACATCACATTCATACGTGGTAATGGCTTGGTTGGTACTAGGCGGAAACTATATCCTGGCAGTCGATGTGCACAAATGAAAACTTTGATTCCGCGAGGAGAGAGTGAGGGGAAACACCCGCCTATCTCCCGCAGGGCTGGCAGCCTGCACCCGTATTTTGTTCTCTTGCGAAAGCAGAAGCGACATAGTGGTATTATGGATCGCTGATCCCTTCTAATGTAGAGAGATTCGTATTTGAATCCCGTGATGGACCAGCGTTAGTTTCTTAACTCGTTTCAAGATACAAGGTTCTAAATGGTGGATTAATTTTCAAAACATGGTATCTATTCATGTAAAAATCCAAAGTGAAACTTTATACCTATGAAAAGAAAAAGTTTCAAAGTTTTTCTCATAATATTTGATGTCAGTTCAATAAATATAATAATTTGTAATAAATTAGTATTTAATAATTTGAAGTGTGATAAATATCATAAATGTTCAATGTGGCCACCGTTGGCTACACAACAAACACCGACACAGTAGCCAAACTCATCCCACACACGCGACAGCGTATCTGCTGTTACGGAGTGCACAGCAGCAGTGATCCCGTTCCGCAGGTCTTTCAGAGTGGTTGGTAGAGGCTGGACATAAACAGCTTCCTTCTCATAAACCCATGTGAAATAGTCACAGGGTGTGAGATCAGGAGATCTCGGTGACCAGAAGTGCAGATCCAGGTCCTCAAGTTCCCTGCAACTGATCCAGTGCTGAGGAAGGGAGTCATTCAAAAAGCCTCATACATTACAGTGCCAACGGGACAGAGCTCCATCCTGTTGGAAAATGAAGTCCTGGGAATTTTCCACAACTTGAGAGAACAGCCATTGTTCCAACATGTCCAGGTACGCGATTCCCATTACAGTTCTTTCCACAAAGAGAAATGTTCCATAGCCCTTCGTACAGGATACGGCACAGAAGACGTTGATCTTTGGTGAGTCTCTTTCATGTTGCAATGGTGAATGTGGATTTTCCAAACCCCATATGCGAACATTGTGTCTGTTGACTTTTCCACTAAGGTGGAACGTCACTTCATCGCTAAAAAATAAACGCTGTAGAAATGCGTCATCCTCTATCTTTGCAAGCATATAATCATAAAATGCAAGACACTTTTCTTTGTCATTGGTGGTTGAAAGCCTGCACAAGTTGTAATCGGTAGGGCTTGTGCAGCAAACGCTGTCTCAGAACTTTCCATACAGTTGGTTGGGGTATTCCAAGTTCTCGACTGGCTCTGATGGTAGACTTACTGGGACTGTGCTCCAAACTTTCTTGAATCCATCGGACATCATCCTCTGACACACGCGGTCGGCCTGTGCTTTTTTCCTTTGCACATACTCCCAGTCTGTTTAAATTGCTTAAACCAACGGCTAATGCTTTTGTGAGTTGGTGGTTGAATACCGGATTTGGTACGAAATGCCCGCTGCACTGCAATTTGCGACTCACTTTTCTCGAACTCAAGAACGCAGAAATCCTTGTGCTCCACACTCGCCATCTCACCGACAAGTGACAACTGGCAGTGAAACGGAATGACGGCCCTATTGCCGCGCGATCTCTACCGGCCGCTTCTGAAACCATCACCGCCTGCCCGCCGCCGCCCACCAAAAACTTCGAAACTTCCTCTTTTCATTGGTATAAAGTTTTTTCATTTTGGATTTCCTTGAATACATACGAATTTTTGAAAATAGGTCCATCATTTAGGATAACCGTGTAAGAAAAGAAAATAACGAATAACGCGCGACACAAAACAAAGCGGAGTACACAAGGCATTCGGTAACGGCGACAGCGCAATTATTCGTTGAGGTTGGCATTGTCGTAAATGCGGTAAGTCGAGCGAAAGCACTGTATAGTACAAGCTGAACAATCCGCCACTTTGAATCCTACGCCGAGAGCACTCGTTTAAACTCTACGGAGCACTTACACTTTTTAGTATGCTCTAAAGGCCATCAAATGTACATTCATTGTGCAGATAATATTACAGCATAGTAAATGTATTGGCTTACATTTGGCTTTAAGAGGCAATCAAATTTAAGTAGGTGATTAGACGAGTATTTCGAGATATGACACATTCACTTACGTTCCGTGTAAGTCTTACATTGCTGTTCTAAATATTTACCAAATACAGTTAAATGAGTTACCAGTATTTCATGGTTTGTATATGGTACATCCACATAAGTTAACGGTAAATAAGACTTGCATTCGTAAACAATTATAAATAATGTTAAAATGGAACGCGACAGGTGCAAAAATTCCATGTCAGCACAAGAGGGAATTGCATGAGTACTCAAAGTACATAACTGATCCCAATTTTATTGACTGCTTCAAAAGCTTTAGAAGAAATCCCTCAGAAGTTATTTAAAAAGTAAAATAACTGCAAATATTTTATTATTACCAACAAGTTGCCATAAAGTATTATCAGTTTACTTCTTCTATAAAATTAACGGTTCCTTAGGATGACGTATGGTTTTATACAGGTGTTGCAAATAAAATCAAGAAAAGTAGCTTACTTTAAACTTACGATGTTATGACGAGTTATGTAAGTATAATCTGCAGCAAGATCAAAATAAACACATGTCTTACATATACAGGGTGGTCCATTGATCGTGACCGGGCCAAATATCTCACGAAATAAGCGTCAAACGAAAAAACTACAAAGAACGAAACTTGTCTAGCTTTAAGGGGGGGTCCAGATGGCGCTATGGTTGGCCCGCTATATGGCGCTGCCATAGACCATACGGATATCAACTGCGTTTTTTTTAAAAATAGGAACGCTTACGAGTGCTTCACTTTTTCTGTCTGTGGGAGATGGATTGGAGCTACTCAACTGTAGTAATATTCACTCCTCTTCGTTCATAACATTTATTTCCCATTAACAGCTAGGGTCCTGATGACCATGTACGAAAAGCGATCGATTTCGAAGTCCCTAACATCTTATCATCTAGCCCTTCACGGACGCCGTGAAATAATTAAAGCCATAAGGAAAACGATCGTATGCGTCTAGTACATTACATATGCTAGTAGTCAGTACGGTGAAGTCACGTATGCCACAATATAGAAGTTGATCTCTTAGTAGTACATGAAGTACCAGTAAAATTTAAGCAGTCATTGTACTAAGTACTCTACAAATTTTCCACTGTGTAAGCATACACACGCAACCATATCATGTATTACCCTTCCCTCCTCATCTCGATAGAAAATATGCAAATCTTATGAAGAACATGGAAATTTTATTTCGTATCCTCCTCCTCTTAATGGGTACGTCACTTTTGCTGTCTGTGGGAGATGGATTGGAGCTACTCAACTGTGAAGAAAAGTGTATCAAAGTTAGGAAATAACGTAATATTACGAAACTATTAGAATTACCAAAAATAAAATTGGACTTTACAAGTATCAATTGATCTGAAACGATTTCATGTTTTGTTTGAAGCGCTGTTCAAGTATAGAACAGAAACGGTCCAATAAGCATTACACAATTATAATTCATTTCTTCTTAGGAATGGTAAAGGAGTCCGAATATCCTCTGCATGTAAGATTACATTCAGTAATTAAACAAATAATTAATGTGACCCATTATACTTTTGTGATATTTACCATATGTATACATAGAAGCTTTTCAAGGTACAGATTAAGAAGGAAGATAGGAATAAACAGAAGACGAGCGAATAAATTTTTATATTACAGGCACCAAATGCTAATAATGGATAGAAAGTACTAAGAAAGATGGGCAAAAATTGGAGCACGACTGATATGTGACTAGGACCTGCAGTTAGTAACTTAATGCAAAAAGAAGCAGTGAAGCAATTAGGAGAAATGTGAAGAAAAGTGAATCAAAGTTAGGAAACAGCGTATCATTATGAAATTCTCCAAGAACATTGTGGTCGCAGTCGCAGTCAAAACTGATAAAACTATGAAGTGACTCTTAAGCAGGTTGAGTAAATTATTTCACGAAGTGTCTGGATTACAGACAAAAATAACAAAAAGAAAACTTAAGTGAAGCTAAAATTATTATAAGAGATAGCAATGTATTAAAACTGGAAGATCAGTGGAAGATTTGTAAGGTAAAGAAAGCATGGAAAATCAAAAGGACGAAGAGAGAAGGGAAAGTATGAAAATCACACCACTATAACATAATATCAACCAAAGCTGTTGACCTAAAATTTAGGTGGTCAGAAACATTGAAAGCTGAAGTGGAATGATTTCAAAAGCATTACTATAGTTAGAATTAGAAGTTACACAGCAAAAAGAGGAAATCTTGAGGTTTTTGAGGGCCGTCTTTGTGAATCTTTATTAAAAGAATCTGCAGGTTTCACAGACGCAGAAGCAAAAGAAGGGCCCTGCGTAATTAATCTAGCAATGAGTGGTGTACCGGAGAGTTAGATATTTTTATCCTGATTGCGTCATCGCCGTACCTCATATGTGCTGTCGGTGGTGCCATCGCTGGTACTAACAACAGGCTCCGCAGTCCGAAGGTTTTTACCTGCATAACAGGGAAATAATATAATTAAAAAGGTCAGGGTATATATATTCCTTTTAATTATATATACAGGGTGGTCCACTGATAGTGACCGGGCCAAATATCTCACGAAATAAGCATCAAACGAAAAGACTACAAAGAATGAAACTCATCTAGCTTGAAGGGGGAAACCAGATGGCGCTATGGTTGGACCGCTACATGGCGCTGTCATAGGTCAAACGGATACCAACTACGTTTTTTTAAAATAGGAACCCCCATTTTTTATTACATATTAGTGTATTACGTAAAGAAATATGGATGTTTAGTTGGACCACTTTTTTCGCTTTGTGATGGATGGCGCTGTAGTAATCATAAACATATGTCTCACAATTTTAGATCAACAGTTGGTAACAGGTAGGTTTTTTAAATTAAAATACAGAACATAGGTACGTTTGAACAATTTATTTCTGTTGTTCCAATGTGACACATGTACCTTTGTGAACTTATCATTTCTGAGAACGCATGCTGTTACAGCGTGATTCCCTAAAAATACCACATTAATGCAATAAATGCTCAAAATGATGTCTGTCAACCTCAATGCATTTGGCAATACGTGTAACGACATTCCTCTCAACAGCGAGTAGTTCGCCTTCCGTAGCGATCGCACATGCATTGACAATGCGCTGACGCATGTTGTCAGGCGTTGTCGGTGGTTCAAATGGCTCTGAGCACTATGGGTCTTAACTTCTGAGATCATCAGTCCCCTAGAACTTAGAACTACTTAAACCTAACTAACCTAAGGACATCACAGACATCCATGCCCGAGGCAGGATTCGAACCTGCGACCGTAGCGGTCGCGCGGTTCCAGACTGTAGAGCCTAGAACCGCTCGATCACTCCGGACGGCGGTGGATCACGATAGCAAATATTCTTCAACTTTCTCCACAGAAAGACATCCGGGGACGTCAGATCCGGTGAACGTGCGGGCCATGGTATGGTGCTTCGACGACCAATCCACCTGTCATGAAATATGCTATTCAATATCGCTTCAACCGCACGCGAGCTATGTGCCGGACAGTCATCGTGTTGGAAGTACATCGCCATTCTGTCATGCAGTGAAACATCTTGTAGTAACATCGGTAGAACATTACGTAGGAAATCAGCATACATTGCACCATTTAGACTGCCATCGATAAAATGGGGGCCAATTATCCTTCCTCCCATAATGCTGCACCATACATTAACCCGCCAAGGTCGCTGATGTTTCACTTGTGGCAGCCATCGTGGATTTTCCGTTGCCCAATAGTGCATATTATGCCGGTTTACGTTACCGCTGTTGGTGAATGACGCTTCGTCGCTAAATAGAACGTGTGCAAAAAATCTGTCATCGTCCCGTAATTTCTCATGTGCCTAGTGGCAGAACTGTACACGACGCTCAAAGTCGTCGCCATGCAATTCCTGGTGCATATAGAAATATGGTACTGGTGCAATCGATGTTGATGTAACATTCTCAACACCGACGTTTTTGAGATTCCCGATTCTCGCGCAATTTGTCTGCTACTGATGTGCGGATTAGTCGCGACAGCAGCTAAAACACCTACTTGGGCATCATCAGTTGTTGCAGGTCGTGGTTGACGTTTCACATGCGGTGGAACACTTCCTGTTTCCTTAAATAACGTAACTATCCGGCCGGTCCGGGCACTTGGATGATGTCGTCCAGGATACCGAGCAGCATTCATAGCACACGCCCGTTGGGCATTTTGATCACAATAGCCATACATCAACACGATATCGACCTTTTCCGCAATTGGTAAACGGTCCATTTTAACACGGGTGTATTAGAGGGCAGCGTGGATGGTAAAAATCATAGGGGGAGACCAAGAGATGAATACACTAAGCAGATTCAGAAGGATGTAGGTTGCAGTAGGTACTGGGAGATGAAGAAGCTTGCACAGGATAGAGTAGCATGGAGAGCTGCATCAAACCAGTCTCAGGACTGAAGACCACAACAACAACAATGTATCACGAAGCAAATACCGTCAACACTGGTGGAATGTTACGTGATAACACGTGTTTATACGTTTGTGACTTCTATAGCGCCATCCATCACAAAGTGAAAAAAGTGGTCCAACTAAAACATTCACATTTCTTTACGTAGTACACGGATATGTAATAAAAAATGGGACTTCCTATTTAAAAAAACGCAGTTAGTTTCCGTTTGACCTATGGCAGCGCCATCTACCAGGCCAACCATAGCGCCATCTAGTTTCCCCCTTCAAGCTAGACGAGTTTCGTTCTTTGTAGTTTTTTCGTTTGATGCTTATTTCGTGATATATTTGACCCGGTCACTATTAATGGACCACCCTGTATATATACAGGGTGATATATATATATATATATATATATATATATATATATAACTGACATTATCGATAATCGGAGGAGATATATAGTTTCAGCGTCTTGCACTGAGATACTCTAACACTGAGCTATAACCAGGGTATCTTTATTGACTGTAAGAATTTTACTGTAGATGTATGTGAAGTGGAAACTTAGGAACTACTTATAATGAGGATATTATGAGACAACAGGAAGTGAGGATAGCGAACTTTTTATGATTATTATGCAGATGTTTATGGTTTATGATATGAAGTATGGAAGATTGATATTAGGGATTGTTAGGAATTACGTAATGATTGTACCCAGGGTGCATGCTTTGTTGATTGTGTTTTGGTGTCTTTCTCTGATGAGTAATATTTCGAATGGTCTGGGATAAGTTTTTGCAAAACGATAATACAAGTCAAACAATTTGCAAGAAGGTAAACACTTTGTTTCAACAATACGCGTTTTTTCCTTTGCGAGCTACGTGGAGGATTGTATACACCTATTGCCATGTACTTCCTTTGACGAATTTGTGACTTTCCTTGCGCTAATGGATTTTTGCTCGTTCACACGATAATACCATTTCTCGTTCTTTTTCAGATATAGTTAACCGACTTTATCGAGGAGGCACAATTTTTTAATTACTCTCATTCTGAATGTTTACTTTGCTTGTTTGTAGATATTAAGTACTCTTCTTGATGCCACTTAAATTTTGCATTTCCCTTTACCCTTTATTCTTGTACGCATTTACTCGAGTATATAAAAAAATACACTCTCCAGAAATCGCTGTTGTACTCTTGCTTAACAACACGAGTGGTCCATTCATAGTCATATAAACAGAAGACTGACAACAATGTTTGACTATTGATACTTTCACACTGCACTGTACATGTAATAATTACTATATTTTAATGTTTCTTCCCTCGCACAGGATAAAGCAGATTTCGATTATGATTATTCTCTTCGGGATGTCACTACCGACACATCTGTATAAATTCTAATTTCGATGTTCGTAAGAAATGTTTGTTACTCTTTGTCATGTAATTCGAAAGTTCACCATGCGTAGTTTTAAATAAATGTCTTAGCTTTATTTTCTTTCGCTTTATTTTAACAGAATACATGTACTTTGTAAAAGCAGCACATTCGTGGACTCAAGCAGATATACTCTCCGCGGCGTGAACGTTCTCCTTACCGCGACATGCCACATCGATTATCATGATTTTAGATGACTTCACAGACGTTTGGTGAAAATGACATATGACATGGCAGTAACTTATGTGAGTGGTCCAGCTCTAAGTTGTCACTGAATTTATTTTGGACAAGTACTGCATCCACTGAGTCTACTCTTAGTTGCCTCACAAACAATCATGGTACAACGCTTTCAGTTTATGAGTTATTCCAACGGTATAAGTGCCAAAAGATGCTTCAACATGCGCAAGATAGTGTACTGTCAGCAGCTTCGTGTGCCAGAACCACAAAAAAATATTGCTTTGATACGTATTTGCAGCTCGTGATCTCGCGGTAGCATTCTCGCTTCCCCAGCACGGGGTCCCGGGTTCGATTCCCGGCGGGGTACCGAGCGAGGTGGCGCAGTGGTTAGCACACTGGACTCGCATTCGGGAGGACGACGGTTCAATCCCGTCGCCAGCCATCCTGATTTAGGTTTTCCGTGATTTCCCTAAATCGTTTCAGGCAAATGCCGGGATGGTTCCTTTGAAAGGGCACGGCCGATTTCCTTCCCAATCCTTCCCTAACCCGAGCTTGCGCTCCGTCTCTAATGACCTCGTTGTCGACGGGACGTTAAACACTAACCACCACCACCGGCGGGGTCAGGGATTTTTCCTGCCTCGAGATGACTGGGTGTTGTTGTGTCGTCTTCATCATCATCATTCATCCCCATTACGGTCGTACGAAGGCAATGGCAAACCACCTCCACTAGAACCTTGCTTAGTACGGCGGTGCGGGTTTCCCGCATCGTTCCACTACGCTCTGTCAGGGAGTATGGGACTTCTTCATCATCATCACATATTTGCTACGATTAAAAGACAGCGTGTTCACAGTCAGTCTCACAAGATTTTGTGCTGAATGACTACAAAAGTAATAACGCAGTGAATGACATTTCTTCCCACGATTGATGACTTTGTAACTAGTGCACACTGATGTAATGCACAATTTTCTTTAACTTGTGCACACTTCTTTCGAACGAAATGTAACATGTGCATGAGTGCATGTGAGCACCAATGTAAGCAACATTTGTAACTTTACTTCGAGTACACCTGAGCATGAAATGTACAAAGCTTTTTGCAAATTGATTTCTGTGCGACTGAGCACCACTAACTTCAAAACAAAAGTTTTTCCTGACTTATTTACAGTGCATATATGCACGTCACATGTATATATTGTATACTCTGAAATTTTTTTGTTTCTCTATGACATATTGTACTACTTCCTAACTCACTACTACTTTTGTGTAATGCTGTATAGATGAATTTTTCAATGCCATCTTTGCCATACATAAAAATAATCCTGCAAAATTCTGGCCAGAGAGTGCGTGGGATAGCGAAACACGTTTATTGGGAGTTTGTTATTTGCGCTTCTGGAATTTGTACATATTTTAGATGTCTCAAATGCTAATGAATTTATTCTGAATCGATTATTATTAGTGTGCAGTCTTTGGTCGAGCAGCTCGTGGCCTTGCGGTAGCATTGTCACTTCCCGCGCACGGAGGTCCCGGGATCGATTCCCGGCGGGGCAGGGGTTTTCCCTGCCTCGAGATGAGTGGGTGTTGTGCCGTCTTCATCATCATCGTTCATCCTCATTACGGTCGGAGGAAAGCAATGTCAAACCACCTCCACTAGGACCTTTCAAAGTCGGCGGTGCGGGTCTCCCACATCGTCCCCTACGGTACTCGGAGTATGGGACCTCATGATCATCATCATCATCATCAGTCTTTGGTCAGAGTAGCTCTGTCGCTGGAAGACATGTTTGTTTTGTCATCGCTGCTTGGCGTAGAGGAGCGCGGGAGTTCTATCGTTTGAGTAGTAGTGAGACAGACGCCGAGCATGGGACTCGTGGTAATATCGACGTACAGTTAAGTGAATCTGTGTTTAAGTAAAATGATTTGTATTTGAATATTGTGAAATAGGCGAGAGGGATTTGATTAGTGATTTAGAATGAAGAGGAATGAAGGTAATATTTTGTTTTTATTGGCACCGCAGCTGCAAGTAGTTAGGATTCATTGTTGAATGAGACATCCATATCAGGAAACTTTGGATTTTTCATTAAAGATAGTGTAATTTTCACTGTAAGATATTTTTTATGTTTATCAATTATTTGTCTGACTTTTGTGAGTGTAAGGTTTTTATATCAATATTGCCCTTTGTCAATGTTAATGAGTGTTGTGACAAGAATTTCGAACAATTAATAATATATCAGATAGTTTGAAAAAAAAGTTTGTTAAAGGAATATTTCACCCAAGAGCATTGTCCACGTCCTCGATCCAACTCATTTTTATTCAAAGAGTGTGTCACTCGATGATGTGTATAAAATAGTTTACTTGCGGTCTGGAGCATTGCAGGGAAACTTTCACTACGTCTTCTCCAAAAACAAGTATGGTTGCTTTAAAAATAAAAGGTCTGATAACGTCTCACCAATAGTATGAGGTTTTTTGTTTTCTTGCTATTAAGAGAAAAAATTCATACAGTGTTTCAGTAACTTCCCCATTTTCCTGCTGAAATATCCCAGTAGAATATAGTTTCATGCTATTTAAAGAATTTCGTTTTGTACAAAAACTGTTTTGGTTCATTTTTCAACGCTGGGTGAGCTATTGCTAGATGAGGTTACAAGCGCTCAGGCCTCAGTGAGTCGTTACCGAGGACACTGTTACACAACTCTTACACATAACACACTGTAAGAGTTAGACGCCGCCAACTCTACAAACAATGTATTCGCTAACTGCAGTAAGGTTATAAAATTTGTGACTTGCCTGTTCGCATGTTTGTCTTTGAGGTGTCTGTACCGCCACACACTCCCCCCCACCCCCCCCCCCCCACCCCAAGGGGCGTGTCCACCCTAGATACCTCGGTTGTTTTCGGTTATGGTGTTTTCTTCTATGCCAGTTTAAGGATATAGGCTAATTTAGTTGATTCTGCAATAAAGTCTAGGTCTACTACATAAGTATGGACTATTGCAAGTTACAGAAAAGAAATTAGAGCAATGCTTTATAAACTTTAGGAAATATTTGTACCTGAATTCTGAAAAATACAACTTGCAGCAAATTGCGAATGAAGATACGAGTCCAATTGAACTCCTCAGAACATTCTTGAAGCATAGTCTTCATCCTGCAGCATTTCTTCATCTTCAAGCTTCCTCTTGGCATTCCTTTTAGCACTTCTTGCTTCTTTGGTAACTTGAAGAGTGAATCTTTCAGCTTAATGCACCCATTGTCTCTCACACGCAAGCAATTGATCTTCCATATTAGAGCCACATTTTATGCCTAAATTTCTCAGGACTTCCAACGTTCCTATCACTCCATCATTGAAACGTATCACTGCATCTTGTACACCAACTTTTACTGTATTTAGTCCTACAAAAACATTCTTGGGTAATCTTTCCCATACGCAATGTTTGAAACTTTCATTTGTATTCTGAATGCCCCCAAGAAGACATTTACTAAGCAAAACAGAGTCACTCAGGTCTTGGTTTTATTTCATTCATAACAGAGAGTTCACAGTTCTTTTGGAAATAATACTGCTTTCTGTAACGGAAATAAAGGGGGCGTGGCGGCATACATGACTGTGACTTTAAAATTTAGGATACATTGGTCATTTTTCATTTAAAACCCTATAATGTAAATGTCAATGTAATCAGGAAAGACTATAGAATTTAATAAAGTAAAAAAATTCGATTTTTTCACCATTTATAAGTACCCTGTATCATTAACCTGAGTGTTAGAAACGCCCCAAGTATCCGGTTTCTGAAATAACTGGTTTTAGGTTTTTATTCCAGTTATTTCCTGTAATGAACATAAAAAAATGGTTCAAATGGCTCTGAGCACTATGGGACTTAACTTCTAAGGTCATCAGTCCCCTAGAACTTAGAACTAGTTAAACCTAACCAACCTAAGGACATCACACACATCCATGCTCAAGGCAGGATTCGAACCTGCGGCCGTAGCGGTCGTGCGGTTCCAGACTGTAGCGCCTAAACCGCTCGGCCACCCCGGCCGGCAATGAACATAGAAATCGATACAAAAATGAGAAATTTTGTCTCCTTCAGTTTCAAGATACATAGAATCGAAATATTAAACTCAATGGGCAAATAAAAGAAAACTTAACCCGTCCACTATTCGCTACTTTTCTCAAAAAGTGATAAGTATTTGAATATTAAAAAGAAAATTTTTTGAAATTCTGCTCAAAAATCATTTTGTAATCGAGGATTACACTACTATTTCGGCATTACGAATAGTCAGTCCTAAAGGGTCAAAATCGTGATCTAAGAACCCTATTTTTCATGTTAATTTGACTGTTTTCAAAAGCTACAAGCAGGGAACGGAATGTTAAGTAGACACAGGCAACAGATCTGCTGCTCTCTATTTTTAGCGCGCACTACGAATGAATTGTTAAGTTTTTTTGTTATGTGATGTGGCAAGTTTGTTGTGGCTCCTGCCGTTCTTAATCTTTTAAGCAAATGGCGCATTGTGCTTTATTCCTACCGCACTTTGTAAAAGTACCTCCAGATTAGATATGGTGCCATTCTGACGACAACAGCGAGAAAGTACCTCGTAGACCATGTGGGACAAGTCTCGCACACTGCATGTACGCGCATACCATCCAAAACTATCCAAGCTACATGGTAATAGGTACACTATTCTCTCAGCAATGCTGTACCATTTCTTACCCCATGTGATAGTTACTCGTTTCTGTCGCTATTGTTATTAAAATACACACATCAAAAAAGTTTTGCATCGCCCCAGTTCCCAGAACTCCTGAAGATTGACGTTAACAGTGGACATTTTATCACGGACACAGTCCCTTTGGCTGTTCAGAGATGTCACTAAACCCGCCCAAAGATGTAAACAACCATGCATGAGCAGCGCCTATTAGCTGGAGGGGGTCCGACAGCCGATCAGTTCCAATCATTCCATCAGGAAGGAGGTGCACGGCTCGTGTTGTCTATAGTTCAGCCATGCCGGGAAGGTCAATGCCGCGGTTCGATCGCGTCCGCATTGTTACTTTGTGCCAGGAAGGGCTCTCAGCAAGGGAAGTGTCCAGGCGACTCGGAGTGAACCAAAGCGATGTTGTTCAGACATGGAGGAGATACAGAGAGACAGGAACTGTCGATGACATGCCTCGCTCAGGCCGCCCAAGGGATACAATTGCAGTGGATGACCACTGCCTACGGATTATGGCTCGGAGGAACCCTGACAGCAACGCCACCATGTTGAATAATGCTTTTCGTGCAGCCACAGGACGTCGTGTTACGACTCAAATTGTGCGCAATAGGCTGCATGATGCGCAACTTCACTCCCGATGTCCACGGCGAGGTCCATCTTGGCAACCACGACACCATCCAGCGCGGCACAGATGGGCCCAACAACATGCCGACTGGACCGCTCAGGATTGGCATCATGTTCTCTTCACCGATGAGTGTCGCAGATGCTTTCAACCAGACAATCGTCGGAGACGTGTTTGGAGGCAACCCCGTCAGGCTGAACTCCTTAGACACACTGTTCAGCGAGTGCAGCAAGGTGGAGGTTCCCTGCTGTTTTGGAGTGGCATTATGTGGAGACGACGTACGCCGCTGGTGGTCGTGGATGGCGCCGTAACGGCTGTACGACACGTGAATGCCATCCTCCGACCGATAGTGCAACCATATCGGCAGCATATTAGTGAAGCATTTGTCTTCATGTACGACAATTCGCGCCCCCTCGTGCACATCTCATGAGTGACTTCCTTCAGGATAACGACATCGCTCGACTATAGCGGCCAGCACGTTCTCCAGACATGAACCCTATCGAACATGCCTGGGATAGACTGAAAAGGGTTGTTTATGGACGACGTGACCTACCAACCACTCTGATGCATCTACGCCGAATCGCCGTTGAGGAGTGGGACAATCTGGACCAACAGTGCCTTGATGAACTTGTGGACAGTATGCCACGATGAATACAGGCATGCATAAATGCAAGAGGATGTGCTACTGGGTATTAGAGGTACCGGTGTGTACAGCAGTGTGGACCATCACCTCCGAAGGTCTCGCAGTATGGTGGTACAACACGCAATGTGTGGTTTTCATGAGCTACAAAAATGGCGGAAATGATGTTTATACTGATCTCTATTCCAATTTTCTGTACAGTTTCCGGAAGTCTCGGAACCGAGGTTATGCACCACATTTGATGTATGTAGCACTGCTCACTTTTCTCATTTTCTATAATAACTCAATATTTCAAAGCAATGGAAATCTTACAAATAAAAATTGCCGTTTTTTTAAAAAAAAGTTTATTTTAAAACCTAAAATTTTACCATTGATACTAAGGCTAAGTGATATTTCGGTTTTTGTCACCCAGTTATTAGTAAAAACGAAGAGACCAATAGATTAGAGATCAGTAAAAGTAAGAGCCCAAACAAATACCGAAAACTACCAGTTATTCATAACTAAAGTACTAGTTTTGGCCTTAACCGACAGATTTTTCCCATCCCTATGCGACACCCAGGTGGTGAACCACTACCCTAAGATTTTCTGATAGATTTTTCGCCGAGATCTGACTGTGAACGTTACTGTAGGCTTCACGAATGACACTTCTTATGGTTGTGTGAGTTGCTACTAACTTTTTCCAGTCAATTTCCACGCTGTCTCTTTCGTAGCTAGACTGTTTTAGCAACATTCTCCGAATAGTACCAGTAAACCAGTTTGCTGCCTGATACTACTTACCATGGGTTATACTTATCCAGACCGCGATTTTGACGTCTTTCAGCTTTAATCACAATTTTCTCATTTCGTCCTTTAAATTGTTTGACAGTGACTCTCTATAAGTTCGAACATACACAAATACTCCCCTAGAATTCTTCATATGAATAAGGAGTAGTCGAAACGAGGGTTGCCAGTAACTGTAGTGTTCAGATTTGCTCAATCAGGTAAAGATATTCAAATGGCTCAGAGAACTATTGGATTTAACATCTGATGTCATCAGTTCCCTAGAACTTAAAACTGCTTAAACCTAACTAACCTAAGGACATCACACACATCCATGCCCGAGGCAGGATTCGAACCTGCGACCGTAGGGGTCGCGCGGTTCCAGACTGAAGCTCCTCGAACCGCTCGGCCACATGGGCCGGCACAGATAAAGATGGTTGTAGTGTAGGAGAGCATAGTAAGTTACAGAATTACTGCCAGTGAGTGGACCTAATACTCTTCAACACCTGAAAGTGTATGGTGATAGTAATGTTATGTCTGGCTGCAGTCCAGCTTTTTTAGGGGTTTAGTAAATTCCTGATGTATCAATTTTCCTGTGGCGCGTGTTTTTATCTCAGTGATTTAGAAAGGAACTGTAAAATCGACAGCTTTGAATCATAAAATCTGTTTTAAAATCCAAAACTAGTTTGCGGTGCTTTTCACAGCGCAGCTTTTGAGTATTTGCATAAATTACACATTCTATCATTGTGATCAGTAGTTATCTCTGTATAACAATAATTAATGGGTACAAATGTAAAGTTTATGCAAGTTGAGAATGTTTATAGAGATTGACAGTGTATGTGATTGTATGACTATGTGTAAGAGTTTGTTTACTTTCGTCTTGCTGGTTCCACTTGTACAAAATCAGGTCGGCGTATTCAGCTAAATCAATATTGTTTTACTTGCGTCGTAATTGACTGTTCTGTTATTTCCTGTTTTTCTATGTTGTTTTCTCGCTGTTATAGTGCATCGTGAAACCGTTTATTCTGTTTTGCGTGAAATTTTGGAAGGCAATAATTTGTTGCTGATTTTATTACCCGTTTAACGATTGAAGGTGCTACGACAATTTCATTTATTACAGTTGACTCTCGTTTATGCTGCTACTTCGAAAGTGTTTTGTGCCACTTTTATAGATAGCTACGTGAGAGAAGTTTTTATCTGCGCCCGCCATATGCAGTTGGCCTGACTGTGTGTTGGTCTGTCTTCACACATGTTAAGTACGACTGACAATGGCATCATAGCCGAAACTGACCGATAGTGGATAATAGACAATAGTAACGGTCGATGGTGCAAATCTCGTTATTTCAGAACTTATCGATGTTATTCCTCCCACGCATCATTCACAACTGGTTCAGGGAATGATAGTGCTACCAGAAGTGTCCCACACCATACACGAAATGTTATTTGTGAAGTACAGATGAAGATGTGGAATAACAAATACATTGACTCATAAATCAAATGAAGCACCGAGAAGGTATGGTCGGATGCCAATGTAACTTCGTACACGTACACACCAACAGAGAGTATGTAAAAGGTCAGTGTTGCAGCTCTCCGTGACAGGTAGAACGGCCAGCAGAGTGCCATAGTGATCTCGTGTTTACTGTTATTACCAAGCCTGATAGGGTACATAAGGGGCGTGAACGGTGTTAGGTGTCAAGTACGCGTGTGAGACTGCGTTATCAGCATCTGACGGAATTTGAAAGGGACATTATTGTGGGACTCCATTTATCCGATTGGTCGAATCCTGCAATATCGACATTTGTGGGACATTCCGATGTCAGAGTGGCCCACGGTTGGACTGTATGGGAACATCAGGGCGGCAACACTAGTCGTCAAAGTCCTGCTCGACTACTACTGACTACTACGAGGAAGGATCGCCGCATTGTTCACCACGCAAGACGTAACCACATCTGCGCCTGCCATATTGAAAGGAGTCCACTGGGGCACATTTGCCTGTGGCACCCGAATACGATTTTATAAACGATGTATGTCTTTCATAGTCGTGATAGACTGTGTATGACCGCAGACCCAGAGATACTGCTTCTGGTCTGAGATTATTATAGTGTTGGAGTAAAGAGAGCGCTTGGCGCACATTTGTAGGTAGCTGTCTGTTAGGGAAAGACGATGGAGTAGGCAGTTTTTGTGGTGTACTGTGTGGAGCCATCAAGTGTTAGATTGATTTAGGTATGTCAATATTGTTGAAATTGGGAGAAGTCTTCATGCCAGCAAGGTAAATATATTAAATAATTATGATTTTTGTTTTTGCCTGCGTGTTAGTGTAGATAAGTGGGCTTATAATTTGTAATTGTTGACTAACCCCAGAATGTATGTAAACTGTTTTGATAAAAAGGCTAGTTAGATACTTCACTTTTGTAATGCTTCTAAGATTTGTTAACAGAGCTATAAGTAATTTGATGATTTGAATTTATGTTGGATTAGTGAAGTTAGATAATACTTGCTTTTTAAATCTCACTGTTTGTAAATAAATTGTAAGTAATGTAGCTTCAGTTGCAAATGTTTTTTTGAAAAGCCAAATTTAACTTGCAATATAATTTTTGCAAAACAATTCAGTGTCTGTAATTCACCATAATCAGTACCGCCTCCCAGTCCAGGTCATATATTTTTCGAAGAAGTTGGATTTTGTTAAATGTTCTCGTTTATCAGCCAAAAGAATTTTATGTGCATTTCAAGTATTATGGCCAGCATTGCACACTGCTGAGCCTGTAGCTAGCATATTTTTGTTGTTCATGAGAGACCAGAATATATCGCGTTACTCCGTAGCTGCTTTAGAGATAAGACAATTTAATTTATTTGTAATGTGCACAGGTATCAGTTTTGAACAGGGCCAGGTGATTCAGTGCCTAAGAGGCTGAATATATTTTGCAGTGACTGTATTTCTTTATTGCTATTGGGAGTTGCATTGCCCAATCAATTCGTATAAAGGTTTTTCTAACAATAACACAGAGAAAGCACATCACTTGCGGTTACAACACCCACGGTAAGTCGAGTTCATTAACAATTCCACAGATCAGACATACATTCAACGTAATTGTAAAGTTATTTCTTTAAAAAAAGGAACGTTACAATACGAGAACAAGTAATGGACTTCCTGCAATATTCTGTGTCATCTCGCTTCATTTGTCGGAGACTAACAGTAGTTGGATTAGGGAATTACCGTTCCATGCGTAGGCTTCCGATAACACTACACCACGGCTGGGTATGGTGTTGTACTGTGACCAGGAAGCACGAACAGCTAATGAACGGTGTCGCATTGTGTTCGGCTACGAATCATGTTTCTGCACTACCGCTGATGACTTTCGTCGGCGAGTATGGCCGCTACCTGAGGTGAGTTTCGGTTGTTTCAATGTTTTGGAGAGACACAGCAGTCTTACGCCTATGTCACTGTGTGGGGACCTGTAGGGTACGACTTCAGGTCACGGATGGTAGTGACTGACGGAACTCTGGCGGCGCAGAGGTAAGTCATGGACATACTGCATCCTCATGTGTTACCTCTCGTGCGACAGTATCGTGGTGCCATTTTTCGAGAGTACAACTCTCGTCTACACATGGCACTTCTCGCTGTAACTGTCTGCGTGTTGTTGAGGTACTGCTGTGACCAGCAAGGTCCCCAGATGTCTCCCTGATAGACTATGTTTGGGACCACCTCTAACATTCTGCGTGGTGTCTGTTTGTTCTAAGTCGCGTCTCCCTACCACTTTCGCGCAACGACGCTCTGAGCGTGTTTATTAGGGAATTGACTAGTTTGAACCTGGGACCTGTTGCTGGTAAGGAGACGCCAGACCACACATGACATGTAGAGTTCAGAAGAGTTCAGTGAGGCTAGCGATGATATAATCAAATACTTAATGATTTCAGCGTCAGCTCCACTGCAGTCCATGTAAAAGAATCTTAATACTAACTAAATTTAGTGGAAGGGGTTCAAGGCTTTCCTACTTTTAGTTACCTGGTAAAATAACGTCGAAAAAGCAGTTAAGTTTACCATTGGAATTTTTATTCTACTCACAAAACACTGTTTATAAATTGCGCTATTGATGAAAGGAAATATTTTAATACAGGATGATAAAAACCAACTGCGTTCAACAAAAATGTGAAACAATATTCCCTAAATGGGTTTCCAAGTTCTACAATGGATCGAAGGATGACCTATGCCATATCACATCTATAATCAGGGTTTAAATAAGTTTCATAAAAGAGAAAACTATCAAAATGAACTACAGTGACCCTCAATTATCTTTAATTACTTATTTAACTTGTTGTAAATTACAGTGGCTGATGTGGCTTCTCAATAATTATATAACAGAAAAATCATCGAGTTTCAGATTTTAACTTCAAGTAGCAAATGTGAATACCACAAAGTTTAATTGACGATCGACACTTGTGTTACGTAAAAAGGGGATGTAACAGATGAGACTTCTGCAGTTCTGAGTGAAGCCTTATGCGCTCATATGTGGTATCGCGTGCGTTCATTACGTTGTCGGTGGTTAGGCAGCGTCAGGGTCGGCGGGCGGCGCAGCTCCACACACCTCGCCGTCTCGGTAGCAACTCTCACGAACTTCTCTTTACTACAAGTTACTGGAGTGGGTTTAAGAAAAAGATATCTGGCTGTGTTTTCAACTGACCAATCGGGGTCTCAACGTTAACCTTAAGCTCCGCCTACAAAAATTCTGTCTAGCCAATGAGAAACGTTATACTTTTTGTGGTGGGGCAATGTTTTTAATGTTTGCTACGTAACAGAGACGCGTATAGTCTCACGCTAAAACGTGCAGCTGGTGTGGCCCTTTTATCGTAAGATCTGTACTGTTCTTCTGGAGGGCTCTATCTTTTAACATGGGCTGGGGGCTGCTCTTGGCGATCGGCTGGCGATGTGGGTGTGCGTCCCTTATCGTAGGGCCTTCTAGCCTACACGGCTCTGCTCTCGGCTTCTGTTCTCGTTTCTCCCCTCAGAACTGCGTCTGTTTCACGGTGGGAAGGAATGACATGCATTTAGGCGTTCTTGTGTTAGTCTGTGGTATTCCATTTGCTCACTCGTTGATCGTACTACTTTGGTTAATTTAATGTCAAACTTTATTCGGAGCTATGTGACGTACTGCTGGATTTGCTATCATGTCAGGGTTTTCATGGAAGGTGTTGGATTTGCCTGACACCTTACACAGCTCGCTTGTCACTTCCATCCCAATATCAGTACGGACCAGCTACAATAGACTTGGACCAGTTTTTCTCAGGAGAGGATACACAGGTTTTATGACACCCTTCCCATCCGAATCAATGCATGCATCCGGGCTAGAGGGGGTGCAACGTCACACTGATAAGTGCTCTCATATTTCCAAGTTCTCTGAAAATTTCAGTCACTGCAATCAGTGAAGTAACATCACATACCATGTCAACTCGTGAACTTTCGTTTCGTTTCCTATTCTCCTTTATGATGTTCCACTTTTTATGCCAGACAGGGTCACAGCGCAGCAATCAGACCACTGATGACCATCGCATTCCAATGAATTGACAAAAATCAGTCGATAACGAGATGCAGACAAACAGATGGCGGTAGCATCGCGTACACAAGGTATAAAGGGGCAATACGGTGGAGGAGCTGTCATTTGTACTCAGGTGGTTCATGTAACAAGGTTTCCGACGTGATTGTGGCCGCACGGCGGCAATTAACAGACTCTCAACGCCGAATGGTAGTTTGAGCTATACACATGGAACATTCCATTTCGGAAATCGTTAGAGAATTCAGTATTCCGAGATCCACAGTGTCAAGAGTGTGTCGAGAATACCAAATTTCAAGCATCACCACGGACAATACAGTAGCCGACGACCGTGACTCAACGACCGAGAGCAGCGATGGTAGCGTAGAGCCGTCATTATTAACAGGCAAGCAACATGCCCTGAAACAACGGCAGAAATCAATGTTGGACGTATGACGTACATATTCATTCGGACAGTACGGCGAAATTAGCGTTAATGGGCTACGACAGCAGACGAACGATGCAAGTGCCTTTGCTAATAGCATGGTTCGGATGAGGCGCAGATCCCACGAAGACACGGACCCAAGTTGTCAACAAGCACTTTCCAAGCTGGTAGTCGCTCCACAACGGTGTGGAATGGACTGGGTTCTCTGATCCAACTGAACCGATCACTGACTGTGCGGCTACATGGAGACCAACAGCATTGGAGTTTTTATGGGTGACTATACGCCATGTCACTGAGCCAGAATTGTTCGCGATTGGTTTAAAGAACATTCTGGACAATTCGAGCGAATTGTTTGGCTACCCCGATCGCTCAACAAGAATCCCATCGAACATTTGTGGGACATAATGGAGAGGTCAGTTCGTGCACAGAATACTGCACGCGCAACACTTTAGCAATTATGAACGGCTGTAGAGGCAACACGACTCGATATTTCTGTAGGGGACTTCCAACGAGTTGTTGAGTCTGTGCCACGCCAAGTTCCTGCTGTGGTGTCACCGCAAGGCACCACACTTGCTAGGTTGCAGGCTGCAAATCGGCCGCGGTCCGTCAGCACACATCGGACCCGCGAGTCGCCACTGTCGACGCTAGCAGACTGAGCGCCGCCACTCGGCTGGCCTTACGAGACAAGTTAGCGTTCAAATGTTCAAATGTGTGTGAAATCTTATGGGACTTAACTGCTGAGGTCATCAGTCCTTAAGCTTACACACTACTTAACCTAAATTATCCTAAGGACAAACACACACCCCCATGCCCGAGGGAGGACTTGAACCTCCGCCGGGACGAGCCGCACAGTCCATGACAGCAGCGCCTAAGACCGCTCGGCTAATCACGCGTGGCAGACAAGCTAGCGCACTGCCCAGTTCTACAGCCGACTTTGATAGGAATGATTCACTTGTTATAGCTTCAGAGATCTCATTTGCAGAGACGGTAGTTAGCATAGCCTTCAGCTAAGTCAGTAGCTACGACCTAGCCAGGCGCCACATGCAGTTTATGCATTGACAATTGATCTATATGTTTGAAGCAATCAAAATTGCAAAGAAGTATTCGCAGTTCAGTCTATAACTGCACTTGTAAATATTATTGTACAAACCCAAGATCCACGTTCACCGTTGATGCTGGAATAAAGCTAAGTATTTAATTGTGTTCCTGTCTACTAACTTTCTTATCACCTGAAATGTTTCAGATACATCCCGTAAAGTACATATCATTGATCCTTATTTCAGCCTATGTGATCAACGTGTGCAATTAATG
The DNA here is from genome assembly GCF_021461395.2 of Schistocerca americana. Lineage (NCBI taxonomy): Eukaryota > Metazoa > Arthropoda > Insecta > Orthoptera > Acrididae > Schistocerca > Schistocerca americana. Next base: position 627,890,897 of record NC_060123.1, on the reverse strand, counting down.
GCCACAGCTCGTGATCAGACTAAGCGTCAAATTGCGTCACTCAGCCGGGTCATCCATTTTCCATGAGGCCATTAGTTGCGCCTCATACATAATGGTTGCACTGCACCGAGCGAAAGGAGGTCCGAGACGATATTAGGTGATATCCCGTGACTTCTGTCCGTCTAGTGTGCTGACTTGGCCTGCAACGTCTCAGACTACTCTCGGCTGAGAACTTTTGGTGAATGCTGAAAGTTATGGTTTCACGACGGAACACCAGTAGTTGCTAGAGGCCATCGTCAGTTATCATAGTGATCAAACCAGATGACCTCCGACATTTGGTGGACTCGATTACACCCAGAATCGAGGCAGTGGTTAAATCAAAAGGATGTCCGACAAAATAATGGAACATTGCAATAACTTTGGAACCAAATAATTTCTAATTTATGAAATTTTTGGATTGTGGGTCCTTTATTGTTTTCTGATTAATTTTTTACAGTTTCATTCAGAATTTCAATCAGCGGAAATTAGGACTCGTTTTCCGGAAAATTGTAATAAATTATAATGTACAGGGCGTCCGAAAAGACTTTCCGTGATTACATAAATTGATAACTCAGGCTAGAAGTAAGATAAAAATACGAAACTTGTGTCGAATTGTTTACAACTATCAAAGTTTTTTTTTCTGTTTTAGGTTCGCAGTGCGTAAGTAGTGGATGAGGTGCAGTGCCCAAGAAGCCATTTTAACCAATCAGTAGAAGGCACAGTGTGTCCTGTGGTACCATGAGACACGATCACCAACCACAGTGCACAGACACTTCCAGACAACAAGGAATCCACCTGATGTCAAGAGAATTAAAGCGTGGTATGAGAAGTTCAAGAACACAGAATCGGTTGCTGACCTTCCGAGGTCTGGTCGACCAAGAACCTCAGCAGACAGGGTGGAAGCTGTAAGGCAGTCTTTTCTGCGAAGTCCGAAGAAATCGGTGCGCAGGGCCTCACGTGAATTACAGATGCCAAAAAGCTCTCTCCATGACATTTTACACAAACATTTATTGTTTCGTGCATACAAAGTGTGGTGTCACCACCAGAAACCACACTTGCTAGGTGGTAGCCTTTAAATCGGCCGCGGTCCGGTAGTATACGTCGGACCCGCGTGTCGCCACTGTCAGTGATTGCAGACCGAGCGCCGCCATACGGCAGGTCTAGAGAGACTTCCTAGCACTCGCCCCAGTTGTACAGCCGACTTTGCTAGTGATGGTTCACTGACAAATTACGCTCTCATTTGCCGAGACGATAGTTAGCATAGCCTTCAGCTACGTCATTTGCTACGACCTAGCAAGGCGCCATTATCATTTGCTATTTATCTTGTGATGCATGTACCGTCAGACCGATGTTCACCAATTATGGATTAAAGTTAAGTATTCCACAGCTACGTTCTGTTTTTGCTAGTTCATTTCCGTGTCCTGTTCCAGACCTCACGCCAGCATGCGTGAGCTTAAACGCGTGCCTTTCGGCTTCACCTCGTAGTGGCTTGGCTGTCTTGCCAAGTCACAACACAAAGTGCAAATCGAACAGGCCTTGTTGCCCAATGACAGTACACGTCGATATGACTTTGCTGTCGAAATGCTATCACGTATTGAGGACGATGATGGTTATCTCAGATGAAATGCCTTTTCCGACGAAGCGACCTTTTTTGTGAGTGGAGTAGTGAATTGCCATAATGTGCGCATTTGGGGTTCACAATCCCCTGGCGAGGTCATGGAGTGCACCTGAGGCAGTCCAAAGGTGAATGGTTCGTGTGTGCTATTGCACGATCGAATTATCGGGCCATTCTTCTTCGCTGAGGCTACCATCACATCTGGAGTGTATCTGGACATGTTGCAACAGTATGCTGTTCCTCGGCTGCTTCAGTATCACCCCGATGTCTTGTTTCAGCATGACAGTGCACCGACTCATTGGGGTTTGGACGTCCGTGCCTATCTCGATGTGACCTTTCCAGGGCGATGGATTGGTCGTGATGGTCCAACGGTTTGGCCTCCATGCTCTCCTGACATAACCCCATTAGACTTCATTTTATGGGTTATGTCAAGGACGAGGTCTACCGAACACGTGTAGCAGATCTTGAAACCCTGCGGCAACGGATAACCACAGTCGTTGAATCGATCCCTCCAGTGAAGTTGGCTAATGTGTCGACAGAAATTGAAAAAAAAAATGGTTCAAATGGCTCTGAGCACTATGGGACTTAACATCTGTGGTCATCAGTCCCCTAGAACTTAGAACTACTAAAACGTAACTAACCTAAGGACATCACACACATCCATGCCTGAGGCAGGATTCGAACCTGCGACCGTAGCAGCCTTGAGGTTCCGGACTGCGCGCCTAGAACCGCTAGACCACCGCGGCCGGCACGGAAATTGAATATCGCCTAGATGTGCTACGTGCTACCAAGGGTGCTCATGTGGAAGTTTACTGATGTGTGAAAAAAACTTTGATAGTTTCTAAACAATTAGACACCAGTTTCATATTTGTATCTTACTTCTAGCCTGAATTATCAATTTATGTAATGAGGTAAAGACTTTTCGGACACCCGTTATGACTCAAATTAAATAAACTCCTGAATGGAATATTAAATAAATCTTTACAAATTGTCCAGAGTCGAAGCCACTGTTGTAGTATATGGTAGCTGTAGAGCGCCATGCATCCGAAATGAATTTTCGTGTAGCTGGCTAGGCGAAATGACGCCCGGTGGCGGTGAAGAGGAGCGCCGCTTTCCCCTGGGACCGCCACCTCGTAGCCCGCCGGCGCGGCGCCTGCTTCGGGCAATCCGGGCGCGGAGCCGCTGGAAGCAGGCGAGGCGCTCACGGCATCTCGCCAGGGCCGCGGCAATACCGCTGCTGCTGCAACCTCTGGCAAATTGGACGGCTGGCGGTGCGCGGCTGGGACGGGGCGACGACCCGGCCACCGGCGTTCAATCTCGGCCAAGTGCACGCGCATGCCGTCACAGAACACGGCGGCTTCACTTCTAGCTCTAGCGACGGGTCGCTGCGCTGGAGCCAAAAACGTCTCAGAGGCAACATCGAGAACACAAGTAGTGTGCACAGCGAAATCGTCCGATTCCAGATGGTTGTGTAGAATAAAGAAGCATTACCCCTTTCACGTTACTGTTACTGTTGTTGTTGTGGTCTTCAGTTCGATGACTGGTTTGATCCAGCTCCCCATGTAGCACCTATTTTCGACGTATTTTGAATCCGTATCAATGTTTCTGTCACTTTGTAGTGTTGCTTATGTAGAATGTTGTATCTATCATGGAAATTCTTTGACTATGTATACATACAGGGCGTCCACAATGAGACTCCAACATTTGAACTCATAAAATCTGAGAGGAAACACAATTTATTGACGAACAAATGCAGGGAAATCATACAGCAGCTCATCAAGTTTTCATACACAGGTGGACGGTTCAATACACTTGAATATGGGCGCCACGGGTAGCGCGAAGAATATCAAGTCTATAATCGATTTCGTGCCAATTTGTTGCGGAGCATCTGTTCTGTGACAGAGTTGATGACAATTCTTACGCGCTGTTTCAAGTCTTGCAGGTCCTTTACTAGTGTAGCGAATACCCGCTCTTTCACATAACCCCACAAGAAAAAATCGAGGGGGGTTATGTCGGGCGAAAGTGGCGGCCAAGGAATTGGACCTCCACGGCCAATCCATCGTTGCGGGAATGTGTCATTAAAAAATTTTCGGACATCAAGGCTCCAATGTGGTGGTGCACCGTCCTGTTGGAACATCACATTTGGCTGCAGGTCTGTTATCTGTGGCACGGCAAATTGTTCCAACATGTCCAGGTAGATGGCTCCGTCCACAGTCGGCTCCTGAAAGAATAACGGCCCAACAATGCGATTTATCATCAAACCACACCACACATTAACTTTCGGACTGTTGCGCATGTGTTTCCTAGGTGCATGTGGATTTTCGGACCCCCAGATGCGCACATTGTGACGATTGACAGCTCCTGACACGTGAAAGGTTGCCTCGTCAGTAAACATCACGCGTGATAAAAGTGTTTCGTCCGCGGCAATGCGTCCTAACATGACACATGCAAATTCTTCTCGCTTAGGTCGATCATCAGGGTTGATTTCTTGCACAAACTGCACTTTATATGCGTACAAACGAAATAGCTGATGAAGCTTTTTGAGCACTGTTGAACTTTTCATACGAAGTTCTCGTGCTGCCTGTCGCACTGACTTATATGGACTTTGTTCGATGACCGCCGCACTTGTTCCACATGATGTTCGCTGATCCCAGGTTCAGCCTACCACCACCATGCCCTTTCGCAACACTCCCAGTAGACAAAAACTGATCACACCACTTCTTTATAGTCTTGAACGGCGGGGGCGCTTTGTTGTAAACTCGACGAAAGTTTCTTTGCACTTGGGTCGCCGATTTTGTCTCTGCATACCACCAGATCACTTGTGCACGCTCCTTCATATCCTCCATTTTGCGAAAACAATTGATTGCAGCTCCACTACGGCCAAGGTCCACCATCTGAAATGAGAAAGATATAGGATATTAAAATGTTGGAGTCTCATTGTGGGCACCCTGTATTTCAGTTATGTGGAACTTCTGAACGATGTTGCTTAAATCACGCTTGTGGATTTAAATAACTAATGAAATGATTGTTATGTACTGTACTATAAATGACTTGGTCCATAGGTAGGGAACGTAGGGTTGAATGTAAAAGATGTGGGGAAACCCCGCAGCTAAGGAAGTAGCCTGGCGGAGTGGAAAAGGTGTGGTTGGCGCGCAAGTGGCAACTCGTCCTTTGTGTCAGGTAAGGAGTCTGGGTTGAGCAGTGCTATGGTTACCATCTTGCTAGTAGCAGCGGATCATCGTGACTCTTATTCTAGGAGTTTTGAGGCCAGAAGAGCTTAAGAGCAGTATTTATGGGTCGCGGACGCTGTACTTGGTGATGATATTATCACGGCATCGCTTTTGGCCCTATAAAACTACAATTCTGACGCCAAGAAGACAAGTAGTAGGGTGACGCTAGCAGTACTGCCCTGACTGCATCGCCGTCAGGTTAACAACCACTGAAATTTACGCCACCAGTACCACCAGCCTTCCGCTAAATCATTTGTATTTGGCACTCTGTAAATGGACCAGGTATTTGTCAAATTTGGTTGATTTTAATAATAATTGTGGTGCTGCTAAAAACTCTGTCTTACACCTGCGATCATCCCAAACCCGGACAGGAATCCCATCCTAGTGAATATAGTTCCGAGTATCCTATTTTATTGTGGAAAGACTTATTTGGCAGCTGTAAAAATAGTCATTATTGCTTTCTAATGTGTGGAACTATAGTGTTTAAAATTCAGTTTGAGAAATGCTCCATTTCCAGTGCATTTTAGACCAATCTGCAGCCATTTTCTTAAATAATTTGCCTTACTTAAAAAGCTACCTGAAAATATCAAATTTAATTTGAAATGAAAAAGATGATTAATTGTTGCATTAATGCACTTTGATCAGGATTACAATTTTTTATCAGTGCTTGTTTCATGAGAAAGTGTTAAAACTGGAATTTAATGTTGTGTTGGCATTTGCACAGCCACCAATATTTTGAGTAGGTCAAAAGACTGCTTATCGAACCACATTTGTTATTTAAAGATTTATAGTTTGTTGTGCTTTACATAATTAATAATGAAGCAAAGCAAAGGCTCCTTCAGAGCCAGTGTAATTAGATTTGCATTCTGTTTAATTGCTTCAAATCGAACTTAAGAAATATTTTCTGTGTTAGCTATTCTAATGCAAGTTGGTTAATGCACACGCGTAGAGACCCTGTACTAAGCAATGAAGTTGTGGACTATGATCATTAACAGACACCCTAAATTAAGTCAGAATCATTTCATGCTCTTTCCTGTTTAGTATTGCTACTAGTTTCATGTGTGTTGGTGATTGGTTCTATTAACTGCTGCATCCATTTCATTTAAGTTACGCGTTGTCGAGAGGAATATTTTACTGTTTACTATCTCATTATCTCATTGGCCATTTGTTTGTCCGACTTACCAGTTAGTAGCACATTTATCTGCAAGGTTAGGTTACTGTGTTGTAGTATGGACAGATATAAAGAAAGAGTTAAGTGTGTGTGTGTGTGTGTGTGTGTGTGTGTGTGTGTCTGTGTGCCAAAGAAGGTTAGCCTTAGCACTGCCTTCTGCTTTATTATACTGGTTGGCACAAGAATGCCTAATTAGGCTGGCGACCGATGTTAATAAGTAATGTTACAACTTGCTTTTGTGCTGGGAGAACGTCTGTTCCTGGCCCATCTGTTCACTGTTGGTTATACTCTGCTCGAGTATTTCGGAGACGAATCCCAGTTTGATTATTGCACATTACCTCCATCTGAACCGGCTCACTGGAGTTGTGCGTCGGTCTCTGGTTCCTGAAGATTTGGTTTGCTTATTACCACAGCGCTCGCTGCAACATCTTCCACCAGTGCATTAGCCGCGTTCTTCTCCTGATTTAACATCCTGCACATTAATTTTCTTTTTGCAGTTTTAATTATCGAAGAAAGAATAAAGTACAGTCAATTCCACAAGAAAGTGTACGTCGTTATCTGTATTAACCAAAAGACACTCTCATAAATATATGTTTACATGAAAATACGTGTTATTATTGGTTGGACAATTACCTAATAGTTAATCTAATCGCTGCCATTATCGATTATGGTTTGGCACCTTAGCCCTCTCTCCGGTAAATCATCCACGTTTCCAACCTCTAAACATAGTTTGACCCACTTCGCTACGAATGTCCTTGACTTTCTAAGAATTTTACCAGCAGCTCCATATGAAAGCTTTGGTGTCTCGATGATTTACAAGAAACACTGCCTCGTGAGCCGGCCGGGGTGGCCGAGCAGTTCTAGGCGCTTCAGTATGGAACCGCGCGGCGCTACGGTCGCAGGTTCGAATCCTGCCTCGGGCATGGATGTGTATGATGTCCTTAGGTTAGTTAGGTTTAAGTAGTTCTACGTTCTAGGGGACTGATGACCTCAGATGTTAAGTCCCATAGTGATCAGAGCCATTTGAACCATTTTTTTCTGCCTCGTGAAGCTCCAGATATTTTGCTCTCATTTTAAACTGCAATCGATAAAACAAAACATTCAGCTCTTACACTGTTTTTCTGTACGTTGTGCAAAGACGCATCGATTACAGATTCCAGACCATTACCAGAGGTGTAGCTGCAGACGTTACATTTGAAATTATGGCGTACCCTTTCTTGCGACAATACGACTGGTTTCCGTAGATTTGGTTGACTTATTAGGAGAGCGCTCGGAGCAACAACTTCTACCAGTGCACTGGCCGCATTATTAGTCGTGATATAGGATATCGTACATTAATTTTCTTCTTGCAGGTTTGATCATCGAAGAAAGAAAAAAGCAGATTGCCTTTAATTTGGTTTATGAATCGTGTAGATGACTCTGTTTGGTGTTAGATTTGCTATTTGGTAATTTCTCAGCGACGTTCTTTATATTTCTTGAGCAGCTGAAGGATATTCACTTCTCTCTTTTTCTTTTTGACTTTTTACTTAAGGGAGTAAAACCATGTGGCATATTTTCTTTCAGTATATAAATCACTGCAATTCTTTTTAATTAGATGTATTATCACTACATGCAAATACTGTCGAAGCAATGTTGTTTAGTCGTATTATCAACACAGATGTATACAGTACCAAGTGTTTCCAGTATGTATGTTGTTCATTATGACTAAACAAGAAGTGATTTATTTCAGCGTGAGATACTGTATGATACAAAATGATCGTTTGTTATTTAATTTTTAACAGCGTATTTTTTAAAATGACAATGTGTGCAACAAACAACGGTGATATCTTGTTGCGATCCGTGGCTGTCGCGTAAGCTGTGGTTGTGGCCGGCTCAGCGAAGATTCTGCCCTTGGAATATTGCTTCGCTAGTACGCTTGACGTGAAACAGAAAAACAAAGACGGTTATCAAATATTTGTTTCCTATGATGTTTTAATACGCAAGTAAAATCATTACATTACGTATACAAATAAAAACACTTAAGGTACAGGGTGTTTCAAAGTCTTTGCCTTATGTGTCTACGGGTGATACATTACGTCATGCAGAATAACTTGTTTTAGAGACAAAACGTCGCTGACTCTTTCCTGTGACGCCAGGAAAATTTCTCTAATTATCGGCCCTGGGTCGACGAGATTCCGCCAAACTAGCTGGGTCTTCCTAGAGGCACGCTAGCTATCGCAGCAAATTGGAAGAACGCTTTTCATCAAGAAAACCTTAAGAATGAGTGTCTCTCAGAGTAAAAAGGTCTGTTAGAAGCGAATCGGGAAATTCTGCTGGGCTTACCCCTTTCCATCAGGAGCAGCTGATTGCATTACAAGCAATACACAAGCCTCCTCTCAGTGGCATAACCAAAACAAAAAGGGCGTCCAGTGTCACTGGGAAGCGCCAGTGAACATTTTGTCTCCAACAAACGTCGCTCCCTATGATGTGGTCTGCGACCGTTCGACGTTTGATGTCTTAGGTGGGAAGTACAGTAGTGTCAAACATCCGACATCTTGTCACAGATTACTCGACAGTTTCTATCCCCCCCCCCCCCCCCCCCCCTTGCACTTCCCTGCATTACTGAACTGACAGTTCATATCGATGCCTCGGCATGTCTTGTCAACCGACCCCTTCTTTCAATCAAGTTGTTCAATAAATTTCTCCCCGATTCGATTCAGTTCCATTTCCTTATTCACCAGATATACCCATCTAATCTTCACCAGACTAGTCTTTAACGTTTATCGTCCACATCTCACTTACGTATAAAGCTACTGAAGCTGCACTCCAAATAAATACATTCAGAGAAGGCTTCCTACAATTTAAATTTACATTTGTTTTTCTGAAACGCTCTCCTTGTTATTACAAGTTTGCATCTTTCTTCGTCACTGCTTCCATCGCCGTCATATATTTCGCAGCCCAAACAGTAAACTTCCTTTGCCACTTTCAGTGTCTCATTCACTAATCTAATTTCCTCAATATCGCCTGATTTAATCCGAACACATTCTGTTATTCTTGTTTCACTTTTGTTGGGATTCATCTTACAAACTATTTCAAGGCACTGACCATTTCCTCCAACATTTCCTCCGTACCAGATCGGTTTGACGGAGGAGATAGAGAAGATCCAAAGAAGAGCGGCGCGTTTCGTCACAGGGTTATTTGGTAACCGTGATAGCGTTACGGAGATGTTTAATAAACTCAAGTGGCAGACTCTGCAAGAGAGGCGCTCTGCATCGCGGTGTAGATTGCTCGCCAGGTTTCGAGAGGGTGCGTTTCTGGATGAGGTATCGAATATATTGCTTCCCCCTACTTATACCTTCCGAGGAGATCAAGAATGTAAAATTAGAGAGATTAGAGCGCGCACGGAGGCTTTCAGACAGTCGTTCTTCCCGCGAACCATACGCGACTGGAACAGGAAAGGGAGGTAATGACAGTGGCACGTAAAGTGCCCTCCGCCACACACCGTTTGGTGGCTTGCGGAGTATAAATGTAGATGTAGATGTACATATCGTCCAAATCCTTTGCTATCTCTGACAGGCTTTCAATGACATTTGCAAATGTCATATTTTTTTGTGTCTTCTCCCTCAACTTTAAATCCGTTTCGAAATTTCTCCTTGTCTCCTTTATAGCTTAAATAACATCTGGGGTAGGTCCTGTCTGACTCCACTGTCAACTACTGCTTGCCTTTCATTTCTACAGACTCTTATTATTGCAATCTGGATTCTGTACGAGGTGTAGATGATCTTTCGCTCCCTGTCTTTTATCGCTGTTACATTCAAAGTTTCGAAAAGAGTATTCCATTAAATACTGTCAACATTTTTCTCTAAATGTGTGAATATTGTGGTATCACACGTTCTATCACGCCACGGCGTAGCAAGGTTGACAACAGAATGGCAACGAAGTCTTTCGCGACGTATTTCTTGAATAAAAATCTCTCAGTGTACATGCCGCGCCAATTCAGGATAAAACTCCAAGCTTTCGACCACTACCTCCATGGTCGTCGTTAGGGCTAGAACTGACTGTCCTAAACTAGCGAGGCTCCCACTTTTATATGCAAAGGACGGCTTCTGATTGGCTGGAATACGTCATAGTAACAGCGATATGGCGCGTAGTGAATTGGTGCCCTCTATGTATGCTATGACGTATTCCAGCCAATCAGAAGCCGTCCTTTGCATATAAAAGTGGGAGTCTCGCTAGTTTAGGACAGTCAGTTCTAGCCCTGACGACGACCATGGAGGTAGTGGTCGAAAGCTTGGAGTTTTACCCTGAATTGACGCGGCATGTACACCGAGAGATTTTTATTCAACAGAATGGCAAGTTTACGTCTGACGCCGATAGCGGTCGCGCGGGATCTGGCGAAGCCAATGGTGCATGATGTCCGCTGAGCCACACCTCCAGCGGCTCTGTACTACAGAGTAAGTCGTTCGGCGCCAGTCTCAGGGTACCCCCCCAAACCCCCCCCCCCCCCCCCCCCCCACTCCCGTCAAACCCCCATCTCTCCTCCTCTCTCCCTTCCTTGACAGGCCCTTCAAAATTTACTGAAGGTACTTTGCTGTGTTTTGGTGATCGCCCTGTATGTAACATCAGTGCACTGTGTGTTAGTGCTACATCTTCATCGAGTGCCATTTTAACTGTATGTGGATTCTATGTACACTTGCCTCATCCAACTACCCCTTTATCGTATATTTTTACTCCAATTGCTTCCCCTTTCTCTTGTGCACATTTCATCTTTTGTCCCCATATTTTATATATATGTAATGTTCTCCTGTAGTATTTTATGTAATCTCTTGGCTGAAGTGCGGCGAACTGTGCTGCTGCCCCATGGGGCAGGGAAATGAAATGACAATAGAAAGAAAAAACTGCACAGCCCACTCGCGCTTGGTGCCACTACACTATGACACCTTCGTTTGTTCTTCGTCCTTCACGACATTGTGATAGCTGGACTCAGTTTCTCGCTGCGTTATTTGTAATGGGTCTTCGTAAGTTTGAAGAAGTACAAGTTCAGTAAATCTTCTGTTTGTTGTCTTATCTTGTTCGCTATCATTTCTGCTCCTGTTTAGCTTTCCTACGACAACAGTTGGCGCACCACTCTGTAGCCCACCTCTCTTTACCACTGTGTACGAAGCTGTTCACAACAAATGCTATAAATGTTGGTCGGCATTTTTAAGTGTATCCTCTAAGGTAAGCCGTAGGATCAGTCTTGCCTCTAGTGTTCCCGCACATCTCTGGAGTCGAACTGATTTTTGCAGTAAGTTAGCCTCTAACAGTCTTCCCCTTCTTCTATTATTGATTCGTGTTAGTTATTTGCAAACACAATTATTAAACTGATGGATCGGCAGTATTCACACTTGTCAGCACCTGTCTTGTTTGGAATTGGGGTTATTACATTTTTCTAGAGGTATGAGGTAGGATGGTAGAAAATCAGCAACAATTCTTGCACCATACTTTATTGAGTCTCTACACTGATGTTATGATACCTGCTTCAACTTCTGATTCAACATTAGTTCCCTTTTGCAAAGTTAAGCATTAAGGCCCTTTTACACGTGCGACTTTCGTATTTCAATCAACACCTCGTGGCAATTAAGTCTACTGAAGCACGCCTGCCGTTTTATTCTTGTACTAAGCGTCAAAATTGTGCACGTTGTGAGATCTGTCTACTGCCGTGCAGTTTGGCACCGGAACGGTGAAAATGAGCTTATGAGGGACCATCATTTTTAAGAAAAAGTGAGAACGTAGTAACAAATGTAGGAACCATTCCTAATAAAGAGATCCATCCTTATCCATCCCGAGATTTTTTTTAAATACTAATTCAGCTACTGAAGCATCTTTCTCTTCTGTGGGTTGCAGGGGTTATGACCCCTGGGGAGGTGGGTGGGTTTTATACTGTATTGGTCGTATGCCGCTGTGTAGGGCGGGTGACCTTGAGCGGGACCTCAAGCATAATTGATATTGGATATTATTGACAAAGTTCGTGTGGCAAATTCCCCATACTCCTAAGAACCGAAAGAATAAGAAAAGTGTCATCCAAAAATTACAAATTTGCCTGAGAAAATATGTACTTACCAACACATCAAACAAATAAAGAGCGCATTTTTATTTTATCCTTTGACACTTGTTTTCTTTCTAAGTGATAATAACGTATAAAATTATTTTTGCGTTGAGTAGATCTCACTTTTTCACTGTAGAAACAATTTTCACTAAAAATTATTTTTCTGGCTACGTTGTTATTAAAGCATGGTTTAGGTCTTTTGTTTGGCCAGGTCTTGTAAAGACGTACACCATTACGACCCGGAAACGAAACGTCAGTCTATGGAATATCGACACGAAGACTCGCCCCAGAAAAAGAAATTCAAGACGAAGCCGTCAGCTGGAAAAATCATGGCCACAGTGTTCTGGGACGCAGATGGTGTTATCCATATTGATTTCCTTGATCGTGGAACAGAGTGCTACATCACAACTCTGCGAACTCTGAAACGACGGCTAACAAGGGTCCGAAAGGAAAAGGGAAATGTTTTCCTGCAGCATGACAATGCCAAACCACACACTTCACGTGCAACCACAGCAGAATTCCAGAGACTGAAATCTCACCACCGTAGGGCATCCTCCATACAGTTCAGATTTATAGCACCGTCTGACTTCCATCTGTTCCCGATAGTGAAAGACGATCTGCGGGGACATCGTAATGCTTCTGATGAAGACGTCGAGTGAACTGTGAGACTGTGGCTGCGGAAACAGAGTGTCGACTTCTTCCGTGACGGCTTCAGAAAACATGTTCATCATTGCCAGAAATGTATTGGATGGTGATTATGTGGAAAAGTGAATATTGGTAATTAAAGATCACATTCTAAGGATTATTTCTGCGTTCGATTTATTAAAATATTCCCATCCAAACCCAATTAACGAAAGTAGAGACATTACTTTTCATTTAACCCTCGTACTTTGGTGTGCTGAAGACAAAATTTTTATCTGGTACAAACCTTCGACAGACGCAGACAATTTCACAGATTTTCGCAATCAGGCTGTCACGTAATCGCGACTTAGTTTCATAACCGGAAAAATGTCGTTCATACACATATGTCAATCGAAATATTTTATCACGTTTGCAACGTCGTTATGCAGACGTGGAAACTCTTCAGGGGAAAACAATGAAGACCTTCTAGGCAATTTTAATGTAAAACAGTTTGACATTTAAACGGGAATTACTCTACAAATCAATCAGTTGCACCTGCACATGCACAGACGCGCTTTCAACTGAAAAGGCTAACGGTCTCGACAACAGCTTAAAAACAGATATAAGATTGGCAGTGTCTTCAAAACGTTTAGAAAATTATTCTTGTAATTGTTCCAAGGCCGTAATGGATTTCCTCAAACTTCGCGTTTTATTTAACACTAGTGACCTGAAGGAACTGGACTTTGTCAGAATTTTTCTTTCCCATAGTCCGATTTTCTTTTTAAATGCATCCCCATCATCAAGTCAGAAATAAGTTGTTTCTCACTGGCAATGGAATAATACGTGGGACTTCAGAAACTTTACTATCCGTACCACCAATTTCATCACATACTCATGCCTGCAAATTCAGCACAAAGTGCTTCCCGATATAACAATGAATCCCGTCTGCCGATCGGTGTAACTTCTTGTATTTCATCGTCGATCAAGTCTTTAATTTCTTCTTGCACAGTGTTGTAATGTCGTTACATAGCAAATATGCGGTACCTGTCTATTACGCGACTGTATATCACATAACAGGTGCTGAGAATTCTTACCATGCTCCTCAGTCATTCCCTTTCATTTTTAAAAGCTTGTACGATAGACTGCTAGACTACCTCATTTTGGGCAAACAGCCACTGGACCTGCGATTTTCTTTTACACCACGAACAAATAGCGAAGGGTAAACACCTCCGGCGCCACGATTCTGCCGAACTGAAGAACGTTGCGCCCACCGAAAAATGTCGTGCCGCAATGCTAAATGAAATGTCGCACTGTACCGAGGACTTCCGAGTAGAGATGGGCAAACTGAAACACTTAACTGTTTCGAAACAAATGAAACAGTACAATGTAATGTTTCGATACGCTGTTTCGAAACAGTGAAACAGTTTGTGTTTTGTAATCTAATAAATGTACACATTTAATCATCTTGAATGTCTACTGTATAAGTATGTCCATATAAACACAAATGAGGTGCGAGAGCGCTAATCATTTCGCAGAAAGTATGAAACTATCACCTGGGCGTTTTGGCAGTTTCGTATTTCCTGCAGCAAATACGCTGCTTTCGTGTTGTGTGACTTTCATACTTTTCAATTGGCTGAGGACAGCCATAGCTGAAGACAGAAGAACCACCACGAACGGAACTGGAGGTAGGAGCAAACTGCAGAAACAACGGATATGCTACTGGGATTCCCACATTCCGTTAGTATGGGTAATATACCCATCCTGCTAATTTCCATGCACACAAAGGAAATCATTGTGGTTAATAGGCACAGTGACTATAGACTCACAAATAACACCAAATAATTCGAATAAATAACAAAATATAACAGAAAAAAATTTTGTCTTGCAAGGTGTTTCGAACCTTTACTATGAAGTCACCATGCTTCCCAGCCCTTCCCGTTCACCATTACACTATCAGTGATATGTCAAACAGATTGCTTGCAACTGTACTTAGATCAAATTTATGTATATGTCTAATAAGTGTCACTCTAAGCCTTTTTTTATTCAAAATGTTGTAGGCTTACTTGCGTTTCTTAATACGATTACTGTACATGAAAAGAGAAGTATGCGTTGTTTCATTGTTTGGTTAGTGTTTATAAAGCAGATGTTACGCCATTTCGTAATAGGACAGTCAGCTAGAAACGAAGCTTTATTTTCAGATATCTTAAGCTTCATTCTATTGCTTGTCAAAAAGAATTCGACACTCTTGAAAGTGTTTCATGAAGTGTTAAGTTGTGTTTCAGTATCTGTGCCGAGCCCGAATCTCGTACGACACAGAGCGGAATGAAACATCACTGTTTCGATACAATTAGTCCGTTCCAAGCGCAGGTGGACTGAAACAGCCTTATTTTGAAACAACGATACAGTTTCTGTGTCTGGCTCGGGATCGAATCTGGTGCGGTTATCCGAAACAGGGGCGGAATGAAACACCACTGTTTCGAAACTGTGAACCACAGCCGTTCCGAAACACTGAAACAGTTCCACGTATCGATACACTGTATCGAAACATAGAAACAGTGGCCAAGTCTACTTCCGAGAGGCACCGAGCAAAGCCGATACGTGCCGGCGGGGCCTCGGCCAGCATGCCGCCGCCCACATCGGGCTCACATGCGGTTTGGCACGCCGTGGCCGCCGACCTGGTTCTATCTGAAAAAAGTTGCACAAAACCAGACAGATCATGATAACATATGAAAGTGGTATATATATTAATAACTTGCTTTTACTATTCAGAAATGTAAAACTGGGCAGTTCGCAAAACGCAAACATGTCGTATTGAAACGCCCCCTCTGAAAAATTATGAGTGACTCTGCTGGTAAACTTCTACGTTATTGGATTTTCAAACAGCTGAGCAAAACTCAACGTATTCAAACAGTTTTCTCTTTACTTATTCTTATCATCACTAAACTGACACAACCGAGCGAGGTGGCGCAGTGGTTAGACACTGGACTCGCATTCGGGAGAACGACGGTTCAATCCCGCGTCTGGCCATCCTGATTTAGGTTTTCCGTGATTTCCCTAAATCGCTCCAGGCAAATGCCGGGATGGTTCCTTTCAAAGGGCACGGCCGACTTCCTTCCCCGTCCTTCCCTAATCCGATGAGACCGATGACCTCGCTGTCTGGTCTCCTTCCCCAAACCAACCAACCAACTAAACTGACACACAATATTTTTTAGCGCATCGCAGTCTGACTTTCAATAATCCCACAAAAATGGCCCTGACTAAAATAACCTATACCTTTCATGAATCACTTACCTCACAAAAATCTTCTTACTCGAACTACTGATCAATACAGCGAGCGCCACTACTGAAGGCACCAACTACTGATAGGCATAGTTAGCAAATGAAAGATTTTGATAGAGAGCAAACAATGTATTTACTTTAATAATGTCCAAAAGTCATCATATATATATCAATTCATGACATCCATCTTTATAAATTTCCTTTTTCTTGCGGACACACGTCCAGATCGTCCGTTTATACGAGGGCAGTTCAATAAGTAACGCAACACATTTTTTTTTTCTGAAACAGGGGTTGTTTTATTCAGCATTGAAATACACCAGGTTATTCCCCAATCTTTTAGCTACACAACACTATTTTTCAACGTAATCTCCATTCAATGCTACGGCCTTACGCCACCTTGAAATGAGGGCCTGTATGCCTGCACGGTACCATTCCACTGGTCGATGTCAGAGCCAACGTCGTACTGCATCAATAACTTCTTCATCATCCGCGTAGTGCCTCCCACGGATTGCGTCCTTCATTGGGCCAAACATATGGAAATCCGACGGTGCGAGATCGGGGCTGTAGGGTGCATGAGGAAGAACAGTCCACTGAAGTTTTGTGAGCTCCTCTCGGGTGGGAAGACTTGTGTGAGGTCTTGCGTTGTCATGAAGAAGGAGAAGTTCGTTCAGATTTTTGTGCCTACGAACACGCTGAAGTCGTCTCTTCAATTTCTGAAGAGTAGCACAATACACATCAGAGTTGATCGTTTGACCATGGGGAAGGACATCGAACAGAGTAATCTCTTCAGCGTCCCAGAAGACTGTAACCATGACTTTACCGGCTGAGGGTATGGCTTTAAACTTTTTCTCGGTAGGGGAGTGGGTGTGGCGCCACTCCATTGATTGCCGTTTTGTTTCAGGTTCGAAGTGATGAACCCATGTTTCATCGCCTGTAACAATCTTTGACAAGAAATTGTCACCCTCAGCCACATGACGAGCAAGCAATTCCGCACAGATGGTTCTCCTTTGCTCTTTATGGTGTTCGGTTAGACAACGAGGGACCCAGCGGGAACAAACCTTTGAATATCCCAACTGGTGAACAATTGTGACAGCACTACCAACAGAGATGTCAAGTTGAGCACTGAGTTGTTTGATGGTGATCCGTCGATCATCTCGAACGAGTGTGTTCGCACGCTCCGCCATTGCAGGAGTCACAGCTGTGCACGGCCGGCCCGCACGCGGGAGATCAGACAGTCTTGCTTGACCTTGCGGCGATGATGACACACGCTTTGCCCAACGACTCACCGTGCTTTTGTCCACTGTCAGATCACCGTAGACATTCTGCAAGCGCCTATGAATATCTGAGATGCCCTGGTTTTCCGCCAAAAGAAACTCGATCACTGCCCGTTGTTTGCAACGCACATCCGTTACAGACGCCATTTTAACAGCTCCGTACAGCGCTGCCACCTGTCGGAAGTCAATGAAACTATACGAGACGAAGCGGGAATGTTTGAAAATATTCCACAAGAAATTTCCGGTTTTTTCAACCAAAATTGACCGAGAAAAAAAATGTGTTGCATTACTTATTGAACTGCCCTCGTAGTAACCTCACAAAACTCTGGCATCTCTCTCTCCACATCCACCACTGCTGGCGGCTCACCTGCAACTGCCCAACGCTACGCGCTGTTCACAACCAACTGCCCAACACTACACAAGCGAGTATTCCAACAATGAGTCCAACCAGCCACAGACTGCACACAGCACAGTCAGTGATTTTCATACAGAGCGCAATGTGACGTTACCAACATAAAAACCTAAACGGCCTACTCATAGTATCCTGTAACTATCATATTAATATATCTCACTGGGACTCAACTCAAGACATATATCTATACGAAAAGCAAACAGTTCCGTACACGTTTTCCATGAAATGTTTATCGCTAACATTCGTTAATAGACACGCGCTGTTTTACCACGATCATCATTTTGTGCTGCATTCAACTGATTACTGAACATGTCTGCTCCTCTCATTAAATGAAACGCAATGACACAGAAAAAGCACCCGGAGCAAAGCACACGAGAGATGCGCATGGCCAGAGTTCGCATTATTTTGTCTGATGGTCGGTTCTCGTGTTCATTAACAAGGGTCAGTACCGAGGAAGTCTATACACTATGTGATCAAAAGTATCCGGACACCCACAAAAACATACTTTTTCATATTAGGTACATTGTGCTGCCATCTACTGCCAGGTACTCCATATCAGCGGCCTCAGAAGCCATTATACATCGTGAGAGAGCAGAATGGGGCCCTCCGCAGAACTCACGGACTTTGAATGTGATCAGGTGATTGGATGTTACTTGTGTCATACGTCTTTACGCTAGATTTCCACACTCCCAAACATCCACAGGTCCACTGTTTCCGATGTGATAGTGAATTGGAAACGTACAGCACAAAAGCGTACTGGCCGACCTCGTCTGTTGACGCACACAGATCACCGAAAGCTGAAGAGGATCGTAATGTGTAATAGGCAGACATCTATCCAGACCACCACACAGGAATTCCAAACTGTATCAGGATCCATTGCAAGCACTATGACAGTTTAGAGGGAGGTGAGAGCAGCTGCTCGTAAGCCACACATCACGTCGATAAATGCCAAACGACGCCTCGCTTGGTGTAAGAAGCGTAAACATTGGACGATTGAACAGTGGAAAAACGTTGTGTGGAGAGACGAATCACGGTGCACAATGTGGCGATCCGATGACAGGGTGTGGGTATGGCGAATGCCCGGTGAACGTCATCTGCCAACGTGTGTAGTACCAACAGTAAAAGTCGGAGACAGTGGTGTTATGGAGGGGGCTTGCATACCTTGTTGTTTTGCGTGGCACTATCACAGCACATGCCTACATTGATGTTTTAAGCATCTTCTTGCTTCCCACTGTCGAAGAGCAATTCGGGGATGACGATTGCATCTTTCAACACGATCGAGCACCTGTTCATAGCGCACGGCCTGTGGCGGAGTGATTACACGACAATAAGATCCCTGTAATGGACTGGCCTGCACAAAGTCCTGACCTGAATCCCATAGAACACCTCTGGGACGTTTTGGAACGTCGACCTCGTGCCAGACCTCACCGACCTACATCGATACCTCTCCTCAGTGTAACACTCCGTGAAGAATGGACTGCCATTCCCCAAGAAACCTTACAGCACCTGACTGAACGTATGCCTGCGAGAGTGGAAGCTGTCATCAAGGCTAAAGGTGGGCCAACACCATATTGAATACCAGCATTACCGATGGAGGGCGCCACGCTAGCTGTCCGGATACCTTTGATCACATAGTGTATATATTTCCCGGTCCAGTTTCATTTCACCCACCTTTTTGCCTTTTTCTTTTTTATCTTTTTGCTGACCAACCATGATCATGTAACAATTTTCTCTTCTCTCTTCCTCGTTTCTTGTTTTCCCATTACTCGTTCATCTGTTCGTGATATAGTTTTGGCTTTTTTCTGTCCATGTTATTCTCTATTTCTTATCTCTTCTGCCTTGAAAGTCCTCTGAATTTAGTGTTTTCTTCTCAGAAAGATATCTTTCCGTTACTACCGATCCTTTGATGTTTCTATCTAGTTCTTTTCTCATTTCAGTTGCCGATTTCTTTTTCCAGAAATACGGAATATTTGTTTCATTAACTTGTCCTCATTCATTCAGTAGACGTGCTCAAAGAGGACTGATCTTCGATTTGTTATCACTTCTGATATTTTCTCTTTATGTTCTTTACTTCTCACTTTCAAACCATCTGTAGTTTGTACTGCACCCACTATTTTTCTAATAATCAGTCTTCCGAGTACCTCTATTCCATCCACCTTCATATAAACGTTTTGTTTTACCACTATAGTATACTGTATTAGTTTTGAGTTTCTAGATGTGTATTTATGTAGATATCTTTTTGTCAAGCGATATGCCATTTTCATTTTATTAACTGTTAAGTCTACTGCAAATATTTCTAGTCGTTTTGCTCCGTAGTTTCTCCAGGATATTTAAATTTACTAACTAGTTCCATTTTAGCTATTTGTGTTTCTACATATTTTCGTGCATTTTTTTATATTTGGTGGATTTTTAATACTAGTTACCAGCGTTGAAATTTTAAGGCCAATTCCGTTGACTGTTTTCTCCAGAAAATTTATTTGGGTAACTGCTTCTGTCAGGTTTTCTGAAAATATCGCAAAATCGTCTGCAGAAGTCAAGCAGCGTACCTTAATTTCATTTGTTTCCTTTCCCAGAATTACTAGTTCCATTTTGTGATTTTTTTAAAATTTTGGAAATTTGTGGTAAGTTCGTATGGGACCAAACTACTGAGGTCATCGGTCTCTAGGCCTACACACTACTTAATCTAGCTTAAACTAACTTACGCTAAGGAGGACTCGAACCTCCGGCGGTAGGAGCCGCGCGAATCGTGGCAAGACGGCCAAGACCACGCGGCTATCCCGCGTGGCGTGATTTTTAAGCTCCAAACTCCAGATCCTTATATATTTTTTTAAAAGTAGTTAAACAGTAAAGGTGATAAATCGGCCCCTTGTCTAACATCAGCTTTTATTTCAAATTTCTGAGATAATACTCACATAAAATTAATTTTTCATATCGTATTTGTTAGATTTTCACGAATTACATTTTTTAATTTTGCTTTAACAACAAATTCGCTAGTGATTTTATTTGTTGTTTCTCTGTCTACTGAACGAAATGCTTTCTTGAAATCACTAAATGATACTACTATAAGTTTGATATTTGACATTCTAAGGCGAAATATTGTGATTGACTATAATACCTATTTCTGCATTTGATGTCTACATTGACATTCTAAGGCGAAATATTGTGATTGACTATAATACCTATTTCTTCATTTGATGTCTACACTTATCTGTGATGGGGTACTGAAGGTGGTTCAGGTGTATTCCATTAACTGATCTCAAACACTTTCTTCGTCCTTTCAGTTCAAGGATTTGAAAATTTATAAATCTACGTCTATACTCCGCGAACCACCCCGAGGTATGTGGCGGAGGGTATTTTATGTATCACTCTCAAATCCCTCGTCTCCTGTCCAGTGGCAAACGGTTCGCGGAAAAAAAGCATTGCTGGTGAATCTTCGTGGAAACTCCTATCTCTCTAATTTTATCTTCATGGTCTTTCCTCAGGTTGTACGTAGAAGGTAGCAATATGTTGTGTGACTCTTCTAGGGACTTACGTTGTAGGAACTATAAATCACACTGTGACACAGAAAGCATCTCTTGCAGCGTCTGACACTGGGGTTTTCTTAGCATCTCTGTGATCCTTTCACGCCTTCTAAGAACAGACATCACATACATAAATGAGGCGCGGACTGCCAGTTACCCCTTCAGTGCGGATGCGCACCACGCTCGAATTCTTGAGGAAATCGGCGAAATGCCGCTAGTAATGAGGATACTTGGCAAAGGGCATTACAACAATAATGTGTGCGTTAGTTGAGAATCTGGGTCTTACGGGAAGCGTGCTAGGGTAGTCCGTGCAGTTGCGATTACCACCATCTCCGGATGGCGCAGTGGTCGGCGCATCTACCTAAGAAGCATGAGACCGGGGTCTGAATTCCAGCCTGGTACAAATTTTCAACTTTCCCCATTGATTTAATCAACATCCATTCGTTCATAACGTCATTAATTCCTCTGTGACTTCTCTGTTTCGTCTATCAGTCCTATCTAGTACGGGCCCCCGACTGGTGAGCAATATTCAAATAAAGGTCGAGCGAGGGTTTTCTAAACTACCTCCTACGTTTAGCTTTATGTGGTCGTTTCACTTCGAATCGCCCGGTGGGCATACTCCTAGATATTTTGTGGATATGACTGCTTCCAGTGATTGTTCTACAATCGAGTAATAATCATACAAAAAGGGATCAATTGCCAATACCTGTACCAAGCATCGATCCTCTCCAGACCTTCCTGCATTTCGGTGCAATTTTCTACTTCCCTGTACATAACAGCTTAGTCTGCGAAAAGCCTCATGGAGCTTCTGCTGTATTCTACTAGATCATTGATATATATTGTGAAAAGTAACACTTCATTGGGGCATGGTCGAAACTATTTTTACTTCTGAAGATATGTCCCTATTGAGAATGACACGCTGTGTTTGGTTGGCTAGAAATTCTTCAGTTCAATGACACAGTTGGTCTGATATTTCATACGCTCCGATTTTGTTCATTGTGTGGTGTGCGGAACTGTGTCGTACGCCTTCCGGAATCGAGGATCACGGCATCAGTGTGCGCGCTGGTGTCTGCTGCTTGGTGTGTCTCGTGAACGAACAGAGCGAGCTCAGCTTCACAGCACTGTTCTTCTTGGAGCTCATGCTGATTCCTACAGAGGAGATTTTCGGTCTCCAGAAGTGTCATAATATGTGGGCATAGAACATGTTCCAAAATTCTACAATACACCAGTCTGTGAGACAAATATCTATAGTTTTGTGCTTCTCATCGACAACCCTTCTTCAAAGCGGGAATAACCTGCACTTTTTTCCAATCGCTAAGAACACTTCGATCCTCCACCGACCTACAGTACACTGCTACTAGAAGGGAGGCAAGTTCTTTCGCTATTTGCTCAAGGAGTCCTGAGAACAGATCATTTTTAAATTTCTTGCAGAGATAATGAATACAAATGTACGTTGACATATATTTTTCAGTATACCGAGAGGGGTTGCGTCAGGACCGTATTTTTCTACGGCTTTTGAGTTGTATGTCGTTGAAACTCAGTCAGAACCATATTACAATCTAGGAACTTCACATAAAGTGATCATACTTATCCATTTCTCCGGTTTACCCTATAGTTCATGAACTGCTGATTGAAATCTGGTTTGGTGACGTTCGTTAAGCTTGGACGTAGAAATCCTCCACAAGATACGAAATGTCAGAGATACCTTCACATATGAAATCCTTAATCTTTACTGAATCATTGAAGACTTTTGGTAACGGAGAAGCTCTCAGAATGATCAACCGTATCCACAGATCAAATGCGTATATGACGAGGGTTTTTGGCCTGATGATTTAGTTGAAATTCTTCTAGTCCCTTTACCAAAAATACAGCGCGAAATAACGTAAAACATACGAGGCCAATAATTACTTAGCCCTGATTACAGTGGCCGAGTGTACATTTTTACTCAAAAAAAAAAGAGAAGAACTGAGGAGAACATGGGAAAGGATCAGTTTGGATTTAAGAAAGAAAAAGGAACACTAGAAAGATTCTCTTGGATGTGAATGGCAAACAATGCTAAAAGCTGACAGTGATATGTACATCTGTATCGGTGATTGGAAAGGGCGTTCCCACCAGAGTTGATAGAGTGCTCTCCTGAAAAGGTTGAAAGATATTGGTATGTACTGGAATGACAGAAGACTGGTAAAGGAACTCAACAAAAAACACAAAAAGAAAAGGTGGACATTGAAAAAGGTGTTAGACAAGGGTGTTGTTCTTTGTCATCGACGCTTCACATTTAGGCCGAGAAACTAATATATAAAGCATTACAAAAAGGTAGAGGATGAAGTATAATTACAGTTAAGTTTATAGATGATTCAAGTTGTGTTAGATGAATTTAATGAACTGAAATTTATGATGGAGAGGGTCGTAAAATTGGGAAAAGAGTGTGGAAGCGGATAAATGTGTGACAGATAAAAGTGATGATAATCAGCAAAGATAAACGTTCTGTCAAAATATTTTTCAAAAAAGACTTCGCAACGAGTAAAATCTTTTAGATACTTAGGAAGTTTTGTGGCAGAATGTGGGAGCTGTGTAGTTCACGAACTGCTGATTAAAATCTAACTTTTTATTCTATGCAGTTTAAATTTCGGTGAAATTCTTCATGTCTGGACGTAAAAGTCCTCAACAAGATACAAAATGTCGGGGATACATTCATATACGAAATTCTTAATTTTTGCTGAAGCATTGA
Source organism: Schistocerca americana (assembly GCF_021461395.2). NCBI lineage: Eukaryota > Metazoa > Arthropoda > Insecta > Orthoptera > Acrididae > Schistocerca > Schistocerca americana. The sequence continues at coordinate 627,866,961 of NC_060123.1, read as the reverse complement.
AGGCTTTAGGAAACCGAGCAACTCTCACAATGATCAACCTTATCCACAAATCGACTGCGCAGATGACGAGGACTTTTGCCCTGATGATTTAGTTGAAATTTTTCTAGTCCCTTTACCAAAAATACAATGCGAAATATCGTAAAAATACGGGACAAATAATTACTTAGTCTAGATTACAGTGGCCGAACGTATATGTTTACTCAAAGCATTAGAAAAAATTGAGGAGTACATGGGGAAGGATTAATCTGGATTCAAGAAAGGGAAAGGAACACTAGATTCTCTTGGGTGTGGCAGGATGGCAAAGAATGCTAAACGTTGACAACGATAAGTACAGAAGCTGAGCGGAGAAAATAAGAAGTAGAACAAAAGGGTTAAAGAGCTTTGAAAAGACGAAATATCTGTTGACAGCAACAAAAATTCCGATAAAACTAAGAAAGAGACTCGTTGAGTGTTTTGCCTGCAGTGTAGTATTATATACACATCAAAAAAAGTATTCGTCGTGGCATACCCTTCACAAGTTCATCAAGGCACTGTTGGTCCAGATTGTCGCACTCCTCAACGGAAATTCGGCGTAGATCCCTCAGAGTGGTTGGTGGGTGACGTCGTCCATAAACAGCCCTTTTTCAATCTATCCCAGGCATGTTCGATAGGGGTCATGTCTGGAGAAAATGCTAGCAACTCTAGTCGAGCGATGTCGTTATCCTGAAGGAAGTCATTCACAAGATGTGCACGATGGTGGTGCGAATTGACGCCCGTGAAGACGAATGCCTCGCCAATATGCTGCCGATAAGGTTTCTAGTATGATAAAGAAATTAAATATTCATAATTTTTTTCAATTTTAATCTATTACTTATATAGGTGTTGTAAAATGGTTCAAATGGCTCTGCGCACTATGGGACTCAACTGCTGAGGTCATTAGTCCCTTAGAACTTAGAACTAGTTAAACCTAACTAACGTAAGGACATCACAAACATCCATGCCCGAGGCAGGATTCGAACCTGCGACCGTAGCGGTCTTGCGGTTCCAGACTGCAGCGCCTTTAACCGCACGGCCACTTCGGCCGGCTAGGTGTTGTATTTCATACTAGAATGTCATGTTCCCAGTTTGGCCCAGCTGTGCCACGGGAAACACGAAAGAGGCCGAAGACGTCCGTCTTCTGGTATAGAGCTTAACATTTTACTTTAATATAGTTTTTTGTGTGGCTTTCTATATTTAATGATAATGTTTTGTTGGGGTCGGCTCATGGTCGTTGTCAGAAGAAGGCTAGTTTTTGATTACGCAAAGGATTCTATTATTTGGAAAAGAACAACCCGGATTCCTTTACGTAATCAGTATGAATTTTACAATTACCTAAGGGACCTTTAACAATAAACAATAAAAATTGCATTTGCAAATGAAATCATTAATAAACGGGGTGGCTATGAGTTGTATAGAAAACAAGGAACGGCCTTGTGTCTACGACCAGGATGCCGCAGTTTTCTCTGCTGTAGTAAAGGCTGATTGACATTTATAAGAATATGACATGGAGGTAAAAAGAAGGAAAAGAATAGAATAAGAATTCTAGTAAACACTAAATATATTCAGTTAATTCTCACAAGCAATTAGGGCTTATTTATAAACTGTATAACTTACATAAGTAATTTTCTGACTATGTTGGTGCGATAAGATTTCAGCCTGTCCTGTGATCGCTTTTTGGTTCACGTCTATATCACAAATTACACTCATTATCTTTCTCTTTCTTTCGATGCAATTCTTTCACTGTTTAACACTTTTATAACAATAACTTGCCGATTTACAGTATCGAACATATATTTCTTGAATTTTTCCAATGTTGTCTGCACGCTGGCAGGACCGCTCATTTTTATGGCTCACAATTGACCCTTTTTTACCCTTTCGCATTACAAGAAAAAGTGCGGTAAAATCTGAAGATCTACAAAAGTTTCCACCGTAATATTTTTCTATTTAGATCGAAGCGGAACGTTCAGTTCAGCTTCTGTTAAAATGTTTCTCTGACTGCGCAGTCGATGTATTAGCGTTTGAACTAGATGCGCATCTTTACAGTTACGTAAATTATATAAACGAAACGTCTTTCAAAGAAAAGGTCTCATCTTATAAGTTGATCATTTAATACGTAGCTTGGTGAATGCCTTTCCAAAGGTGCTTATAGCTTTCATACGACGGAAAGCCCAATAATATCAGTCGGAGGATGGCATTCACGTATCGTACAGCCGTTACGGCGCCTTCCATGATCACCAGCGGCGTACGTCGGCCCCACAGAATGCCACCCCAAAACAGCAGAGAACCTCCACCTTGCTGCACTCGCTGGACAATGTGTCTAAGGCATTCAGCCCGTCGGGGTTGCCTCCAAACACGTCTCCGACGATTGTCTGGTTGCAGGCAGAAGCGACACTCATCGGTGAAGAGAAAGTGATGCCAATCCGGAGCGGTCCATTCGGCATGTTGTTGGGCTCATGTGTACCACGCTGCATGGTGTTGTTGCAAAGATGGCCCTCGCCATGGACGTCGGGAGTGAAGATGCGCATCATGCAGCCTATTACGCACAGTTTGAGTCGTAACACGACGTTCTGTGGCTGCACGAAAAGCATTATTGTATTTGGTGGCGTTGCTGTCAGGGCTCCTCCGAGCCATTATCCGTAGCTAGCGGTCATCCACTGCTGTAGTAGCCCTTGGGCGGTCTGACCCAGGCATGTCGTCGACAGCTCCTGTCTCTCTGTATCTCCTCCATGTCCGAACAACATCGCTTTGGTTCATTCCGAGTCGCCTGGACACTTCCGTTGTTGAAGGCCCTTCCTGGCACAAAGTAAAAAGGCGCACGAGGTTGAACCGCGATATTGACCGACTCGGTGTGGTTGAACTATAGACAACACGAACCATGTGCCTCCTTCCTGGTGGAATGACTGGAACTGATCGGCTGTCGGACACCCTCCGTCTAATAGGCGCTGCTCATGCGTGGATGTTTACATCTTTGGTCGGGTTTAGTGACATCTCCGACCAGTGAAAGGGACTGTACTGTGATACAATCTCCACAATCAACGTCTGTCTTCAGGAGTTCTGGGAACTGGGCTGATGCAAAACTTTTTTTGATGTGTGTATGATAGCCATCCACGGATGTATTAAGTTTCTTTTTTACTGTCCATGCTTGGATACCTTTGGAATGCGGTTGCGGAAGAAATACTAGAAGTGGAATGTACTGATAGACTGATGAACGAAGAAGTATTTCTAAGAATAGGAGAGGAAAGAGAACTAGTGAACTTGGTGCGAATGAGGAAAAAAGCTTGGTTGTGACATACATTGCAAGGAAATTACACGTGTTGCTCCACAGCCTGTTTTCTTGGCAATTGAAAACCCGTGGCTGGGTTAGCAGAAAATGTCAACACAGTGATGCAAGAATCATTAGAGATACAAGCAGACGGAGTAATAGCGACTGCTCAGGCCTCAAAGTGGGACGCTTTACCACTTACCTGATTTCGACTGCCGCCATTAGGGCTGTAACATTGCCCACACCAGAGCAACTAAGGAAGCAAATTGTAGCAACGGCAACTTAAATTACCACATGTCCAGGGGCCTGGCAGTGGGTCACTTCCTGGGTCTAGATGACGCGGAGTGACGGCTTTGCAAAAGAACGATGGTTCGAGATGCCACAAATACTCCTCGTTTGAGCTATGCAGTGCCAGTCATTGCCTGCAGCCCGCTACGAGAGGCACTACACGCCAGTCATCGACCCGATATGGGTCATCTAGCTACCTCTACTGGACGCTGCCTTTGCTTGCTGTAAAACTGCCGGCTGCCGCTCGATGTCGAAATGTTCCCTGCTGGCCAACTTCTGCAGACTTTGGGACGCCTAAAATGTAGTGTTGGCAGAAGAGCCAACACTGTGTTGTTAGAGAAGGCCGAAATGCACGCGTTTAAACTCACGCAGGCTGGCGTGAGGTCTGAAACAGGATACGTAATGAATGCTATAAAGAAAAGTACGTAGCTGCTGGAATACTTAACTTTAATCCATAATTGTAGAACATCGCTCTTGATTGTACATGCTTCATAAAATAATATCAAATGCTATGGCGCCTTGCTAGGTCGTAGCAATTGACTTAGCTGAAGGCTATGCTAACTATCTTCTCAGCAAATGAGAGAGTCTTCGTCAGTGTAGCATCGCTAGCAAAGTCGTCTGTACAACTGGGGCGAGTGCTAGTAAGTCTCTCTCTAGACCTGCCGTGTGGTGGCGCTCGGTCTGCAATTACTGACAGTGGCGACACGCGGGTCCGACGTATACTAACGGACCGCGGCCGATTTAAAGGCTACCACCTAGCAAGTGTGGTGTCTGGCGGTGACACCACATAAAACGGATCCGTGGTTCGCACCTGGGACTGACCAGCTGCCTAGCCACTGCCTGCCTTGTGCGGGCACTCTCTACTACTACAGGCTTGCCCCTGCAGGCCATTGTCGATGTCTCCTTTGCTGGGATCCGTGGTTCAACTCCGCGTGCTCAAGTGTATCCCACATTGAATCACGCGTCTGCACTAGCCAACGCGAATCTGTCACAGCGGCGTACCGACTGCATGCCTGAGGCTTAGACTCGATTTATTATCGCGAGTTCGCAGCTTTATTTTCTCGCGCGTTTCATCGCTGCATGCGAAACAATGGAGCCGCGCACGTTAAGGCGGTGGAGCTGCGAACCCGCCGCGAGAGAATTGTGCTCGCCGGCCACTGCTGTGTCGCAGCCATCTCGCCGATCGCAGCGAAGCAGCAGCCGTTGGTTGTTGATGAATGGGGCAGAGCAAACGTATTCGTAACCCCAGCAACACCTGCCTTCAGTTTGTCATGGATGCAGCCGGTTTGAACGTGGAATTGCTTATTGAAAAGGTGAAAAAACACTATGAAATATGGGACTCGCAAGAAGTATCACGATACGATTAAGAAGAGAGCCTCATGATTTCAAATGTGTAATGCTTTGCGAGGATTTCGTTGTGAAATGATGTTGGAAAGCATCACTGTTAAACTGCTTTCTCTTTGGTCCTAAAGGTGACGTTTCTGCTCGAATGTGGTCGTTTAAAACTTGAAATACCGCTAAGCAGCAAATACTTTGCTCCCTGGCAACAGCCCTCTAATCCGAACGAGCAGATCTTCAGTTAACAACAACAGTTTAGAGTAAATTCTCTTACCTCAGCCGGTTCAATGTAATCAATGGCTGGCCGGGGTGGCCGAGCGGTTCTAGGCGCTACAGTCTGGAAGCGTGCGACCGCTACGGTCGCAGGTTCGAATCCGGCCTGGGGCATGGATGTGTGTGATGTCCTTGGGTTAGTTAGGTTTAAGTAGTTCAAAGTTCTAGGGGACTGATGACCTCAGAAGTTAAGTCCCATAGTGCGCAGAGCCATTTGAACCATTTTTGTAATCAATGTTTAATTGCCAGAATGAGATTTTCACTCTGCAGCGGAGTGTGCCCTGATATGAAACTCCCTAGGAGATTAAAACTGTGTGCGGGACCGAGACTCGAACTCGGGACCTTTGCCTTTCGCGGGCAAGTGCTCTACCACTGGCAGAAGTAAAGCTGTGAGGAGGGGCCGCGAGTCGTGCTTGGGTAGCTCAGATGGTAGAACACTTGCCCGCGAAAGGCAAAAGTCCCGAGTTCGAGTCTCAGTCCGGCACACGGTTTTAATCTGCCAGGAAGTTTCAATGTTTGATTGTATTGCAGCCAAAAAATATATCACTCCACTCACTTTAATACTGATAAAACTGAATAATCTTTCAAGGTCGGAAGTAAATTAATTTAATGTTCGCTGCGATAGTTACCGAGAAAATTTATTAGGTACATTTATCCTGGCATTGTCTATAAAGTAATCGGAGAAAACATGTGTTCTACTGTTAAGCGACTTTTCTCCTTGGGCTGATATAGTTCCACTATGCAGTCACATAGCATGCTTTTCAAATCCCCTGGCATTCTTTTGCCACCTTTTTTCTGCGAATTCCGGTATGCACTCTTTGTGCAAGACTTCCCATACAGCTTTACAAATTATCCTTATTATTTTACATAGTGTTGTGTGGCCGATTCTTTTTGATAATGCAGATCAATTAGTGAGCCGCCGCTACCTAGATATCTGAAAGAGACGAACAGTTGACTTTAGGGCTGTTGTTTTACTGTTAATTCATCACACGACTGTCCAGTCATTCGAAAGTAAAGAATTTACTTCCATCTTCTTTTAAATCTATAAACAGTGTCACGAACGCACCTTTCAGCAGCTTGAACTCATAATTGGGTGAGTCCAAAACCACCTATTGCTTTTCTTAATGTATTCATAAATGGAATAAGCAGACACATTGATCAATTAATTACACCTCCCCCTCTGTGAAACTAGGGCCTTTGCCTTTGAAATTAGGAAGGTAAAAGAAGATGTACTGGCTCAATTTTTTATCAAATTAATTGATTAATTAAATTGATCAATTCATTACCCTGTGACTTCCCCACCCCCTATTAGGGGAACTTCAAAATCGACAGGAAATCCAAATTGTCGTGGCAAACTTGAATTTTCGTGGTAAATTCGGAAAAGTTTGCAATGAAAAATAGAGGTCGCTGTGGTTTTGCTTTTGGTACATATTACATAATATGTTACTGCATATGAAATTTAGCTAACATGTTGAATTTTTTCACACTTGGGTGTAGGTGTGTGTCCCTTCCCAATCTCGAGAAACTTGATTAGACGCGCCGCTCCAGCGATAAAACCAGAGTCGCATTCGGGAGGACGACGATTCAATCCCGTGTCCGGCCATCCTGATTTGGGTTTTCCATGATTTCCCTAAATCGCTCCAAGCAAATGCCGGGATGGTTCCTTTGAAAGGGCACGGCCGACTTCCTTCCCCGTCCTCCCCTAATCCGATGAGACCGATGACCTTGCAGTCTGGTTCCCCCAAAAACAACCCAACCCAAAGCCAGAGTTAAATATCCACAACATTCGTCATATTTCATAAACGGTTTCAGATATCAAAATGAGGCCTTGGAAAACGATAGCATGCAGAAAGGAGAGTATTTTGCCATATCGTTAATATGCAGAACTTCATTATCTACCAAGTTGTTCCACTAACTACAGACTTCGACGAAAGAATGTAATTATTAAGGGTCATCGACAGCTGGTGTAATGAGAATTGCAGTGGATTTTGGAACAACATAAGTGAAGACATGACACATTTTTTTGTACTGAAGATACGCTTCTTTGCTCGATGGGTGTCCAGCACATTTTTTGCTGGCTAGAAATGAGTTGCAGAGACAATTCCCAAATCGTTGGATTGGACGCGGGGGAGATGTGTCGTGACCAGCTCGTTCGCCAGGCTTGACGCCTCTGGATTTTTTCTTGTTGGGATTCGTAAAAGGCGTTGTTTATAAAGACGTTCCAACTACACCTGAAGATATGCGAGAGAGAATTGTCAGAGCATCTGCTTCGATAAGTGCAGAAGTGATGAGGAGTACCACTCAATGCATGATAAGAGGATTGCAGCACTGCATTGATACCAATAGTCAACACTTCGAACACCTTCTGTAAATGGACGTTCATACCACCTTTGTGACCTTCGTTGATCTTCAAAGACCTTACTGTTACGCATCACTGGATTCGTATCGATAGTCGCTATCAGAAAATAAGTACCAAACTATAGCATCAAATTAAAAAAAAAAAAGACTTGACCTTCAATCTCTGACTCGACTCCACCTAGCAACAAAAAACCAATGTCATATTACGGCCCCCGTTGTCCCATGCAACTTTTGTCCCACAAACTTTTCAGCTCCTATCATACTTTCGGAGTTATTCTAGGTGGCAATAGTTAGTGACTCACCCTGTATAATGAGCCGGCACACAATGGTAGGTCGTTCGCGACACTGGTGCGATCGTGCGCCCGCCAGCAAGCCGGAATCAACGGTACATTCGTTTTGTAAATAAAAACCACCCCTTCTTGCTGCAATGTCTGTTACTTCTTCCATAGGCGTCTGTACACCAAGACATCTTAAGTGGATTCTAGAGTGATGCAGTTTTGTTTCATTATGCGATATTTATAGATCATAAAACAGTTCACATCTTCTTCTTTTACACAAATAAATGAGTACTTACAGTTATTCACGTTGTTGTTGGCATCTTCATTACCTTTCACCTGGTCACATGCTGGAGGCCGCACTATACCTTTACTTACGAGAAATAAGCATATTATGAACCTTTTTGTTCACAATTTTCGTATTCTTTGCGCTAATTGCTGTGGAGCGCTGTTAATCTTCTGTCACTAGTTGTTGATGTTTTACCGAAAACTGTGATTTAGAGTCGTAACTGTGTATTCACTTTACATCTGTTTGTTTTTGTTTACGTACATTTTGGCAATCTAAAGAAGTATTTGCTGAAAGCGTGTGTGTGTGTGTGTGTGTGTGTGTGTGTGTGTTTTTAAGAGAGAGACGGAGGAAGACAGTGTGTGTGTGTTAGGATGGGTGTCGCGTGTCGGTGGTTATTCAGGACGAATTATAGGAAGTCAAATATGAATGTAATAACTGTTAGAGAGTGGTTGAAAGTTTGGTGTTCAACTGATTTGAGTTTTTGTTTAAATGTTTTGTGGATGGGTTCATGGGGACTTCAACCTGCCAAGTATAGACTGAGAAAAATGGCTCTAAGCACTATGGGATTAAAATTTGAGGTCATCAGTCCCCTAGAATTAGAACTACTTAAACCTAACTAACCTAAGGCCATCACACACATCCATGCCCGAGGCAGGATTCGAACCTGCGACCGAAGCAGGCGCGCTGTTCTGGACTGCAGCGCCTAGAACCGCTCGTCCACAGCGGCCGGCTAGACTGAAATGTCTATGGATTCATTGCAGGGGGTACAGACTGACAGTCATGTGAAATACTTTTGAAAACGTTTTCTGAAAATTGTCTTGAGCAGCTAGCTCGGGAGCAAGCAAGCAATTGAAATATCTTAGACCTTGTATCTACGAATAGTCCGGATCTTATCTGCAATGTCAGTATAGAAACAGGAGCTAGTGATCATCATGTCATTATAGCAACTATGATTACGAAAAGCTTTGACAATGCCAGCCACTCGTGCTGGCGAAACATCAGAAAAATCATTAGATGAACGTCGGCCGAAGAACCCGAGACAGATGCCAATAGGCAGTTTGTCAACAAGTGGCCACGAAAGCCTCAACAATTTTGTATGATTACGAAAGTTAATAAATCAGTCAAAAAGGCTAGGAGAGTGTTCCTGCTAAATAGAGCAGATAAGCAATTAACAGCATTTCACTGAGACAATGAATTGGCATCACTTAGTTCCAGTATGATGGATGTAGAGGAATTATGGCAAAGTTTAAGCAGATTTTAAATTGTGGCCTGGGGAGTTATGTACCTAGTGAATGGATAAAGGACGGAAAAGACCCGCCACGCTTTAATAACGAAATTCGGCGTATCAGAGGAAACAGGGTCTGTTGCATCCTCGGCTCAAAAGGGAACGCACAAATGGCCACAAGCGAAGGTTAGTAGAGATTCGTGCGTCTGTGAAAAGATCTAAGCGCGAAGCATACAACAACTACGACCGTCCCACCTTAGCAAAGGATCTGGCAGAGAACCCGAGAAAATTCTGGTCTTACGCAAAATCGCTAGCAGGGTCTAAGGCTTTCTTCCATTCAGTCCCTTGTTGACCAGCCTTGGTGTGGCTGTTGAAGAAAGCATAACGAAAGCCGAAGTTTAAATTCCAAGTTCAAGAAATTGTTCACACAGGAGAATCGTACAAACGCACCGTCATTTGACCATCGGACGTACTCCCATATGGACGACGTAGTAATAAGCATCCGTGGCGTAGAGAACCAACTGAAAGATTTGAAATCAAATGGATCACTAGCTCCGGATGGAATCCCAGTTCGATTTTAAAAAGAGTTCTGTATGGCTTTGGTCCCTTCCCTAGCTTGCATTTATCGTGAATCTCTCGCCCAGCACCAAGTCCCAACCGACTGGGAAAAAGCACAGGTTACTCCAATACATAAGAAGGGTAAATGAACGAACCCACAAAATTACAGACCAATATCCTTAACTTATGTTTGATACAGATTCCTTGAATATATTTTTAGTTCGAATAATATAAACTTTCTTGAGCATCTTACGTCCAAGAATCAGAGTAGTTTCAGAAAGCATCGCTCGTGCGAAACTGAGATTGCTCATTTCTCACGTGATATACGAGGTGTGGCTAGAAAAAAACCGGACTAGTACTGGTGAAACAATAAAACGAATGCAATAAGGCTGAAAGTCGCGTGGCCTGTCACGTGACTCTCGCTCCGCCTACTGCCCGAGTTTCATCTGCCTCCTGCACTCAGTCTGCCCGTGGCGTCTGTTTTAAGTAGTTGACGTTTTGTCTGTGCGTCGGAAAATGTTGAGTGTACAGAAAGAACAGCGTGTTAACATCAAATTTTGCTTCAAACTAGGGAAATCTGCAAGTGAAACGTTTGTAATGTTACAACAAGTGTACGGCGATGATTGTTTATCGCGAACACAAGTGTTTGAGTGGTTTAAACGATTTAAAGACGGCCGCGAAGACACCAGTGATGACACTCGCACTGGCAGACCATTGTCAGCAAAAACTGATGCAAACATTGAAAAAATCGGTAAATCGGTAATCCTTGTCAACTCCTGTTAACTCAGACACTGCTCTGATTGTTAAACGGCGATCTTGTCGAACAAGTTTACCGGTTTTTTCAATGTTTGCATCAGTTTTTGCTGACAATGGTCTGCCAGTGCGAGTGTCATCACTGGTGTCTTCGCGGCCATCTTTAAATCGTTTAAACCACTCAAACACTTGTGTTCGCGATAAACAATCATCGCCGTACACTTGTTGTAACATTACAAACGTCTCACTTGCAGATTTTCCTAGTTTGAAACAAAATTTGATGTTAACACGCTGTTCTCTCTGTACACTCAACATTTTCCGACGCACAGACAAAACGTCAACTACTTAAAACAGACGCCACGGGCAGACTGAGTGCAGGAGGCAGATGAAACTCGAGCAGTAGGCGGAGCGAGAGTCACGTGACAGGCCACGCGACTTTCAGCCTTATTGCATTCGTTTTATTGTTTCACCAGTACTAGTCCGGTTTTTTTCTAGCCACATCTCGTACAGCGAACTATGGATGAACGGCGACAGGCAGATTCCTTATTTCTAGATTTCCGGAAAGCATTTGACACGATGCCCCATTGCAGGCTGTTAACGAAGATACGAGATGGAATAAGTTCACAGATACTTAAGTGGCTCGAAGACTTCTTAAATGTGTCTGGTATTTTTATTTCTTTTATTTGTTGTATTAGCTGTGTAGAGTTTTTAATGGTTGTGGTTGATTTTCTGAAATCCAGTATCAGTCTTACAGGGATATTCACTCTGTGGATCTTTGGTTGGCTTTGGAAGACAGGTGCTGTGGAATTATTCTGAGTCAGCTTTTGTTTTTTAAATTTTCTCTCGAATCTGTTTGTTGGGTCTGATTTTAATTTTATAGTGTAATTTTGTGAGATGAATTGTTGTGTTTTTTCAGAGAATTTTTCCTTGTCTATAAGAAGTATTGTGTTCCACTTGTCTGCCTTTGTGATGATGACACCTTCATTTTGAAGCTTTTTTTCGAAGTTTTTTGGGTGTTATAGATTCTGTGTTTGTGTTGTTGTGTTTTCATGTTGTTTTTTATATTATTGGTTTCTTTTTTAACTAGATCTGTAGTCAATCCAATGTCGACACTGCTGCTTTCTCTCCTCTTTCCCTTGTCAATACACTTTCTGCTTCTATAATTTGGTTTTCTACATAATCTTCATCTGTCTCTGAATTTAGATTGTATTTTAATTCTCTCTCCAACACTTCCCTTTCTATACTGTTTGTTTGTGTGTCTGCAAATCTTGGGTAGCATTTGTGCATATGTTTTTGTTGGTTGTGCTTAGCGTTGTTGTTTCGTGATTGGAGTTATTTGAGATGACTAATCTTTCTTCTATGATCTGTTTCCATTTTGTACAGCAGTTTTTGTGTGACTTCCGACATTGTTGACCAGGCGGGAGAAAACTGCTGTGTTATTAATGAAGTGTCTGCAGATGTGTCTTATGCAGGGTGACTTTTTTCACCGTGTACAAACTCTAGGGATTGATCGATGAGAGGATACGGAACAAAAAAGGTATAATGAACTTATGTCCGGAAATGCATGTTTCCATGCTAGAGATCATTTATTCAGTCACACACTGTTACAGAGACTGCGGTCTAATGCGCACTGTACCACGTAGCCACAATGACAGTATGCGCTGAAAATGGTTTCCATGCGCCCCAACGCATGCGGGTACGCGGCGTAGCATGTTCCGTCTCACACGTTCACACCGGCCAGGCTGCATCCGAACAGTGTCAAAGGCAGCATAAATATGCTGCTCCAGTGTCTGCATATCCGGAATGGGTCCTCCATACACGGTACTTTAGATGGCCCCATAACTAGAAATGGCACGTGTTGAGGTCTGATAAACGAGCAGGCCATGCCATTGGACTCCCTCGTCCGATCCATCGACCAGGGAACACACACGATTGAGATGCGTCCGGACGTTAACGACGAAGCGGGATGGAGCACCATCATGTATCAGCCACATAACCTTTCGAATCATCAATGGCACTTCTTCCATCAGAGGAGGCATTGTCAACCGCAAGAAACGCCGATAGTTCTGGCCTGTTAGGCGATATGGAAGGAAGACTCTTCCCGAAATATGGTCGCCAATTATCCCGGCCCACACATTCCTGTAGCAGCTTTGCCGACGATTCGCTGTCACCATACCATGGGGGTTCTGCATACCACCCGCACACATGACTGTTATGAAAGTTGAAGACACCATTCCGCTAAAGGTGGCCTAATCTGTGTATAGGATGGATGATACAAATCTAGGAACCGTGGTCGCCTGGTGAAGAAACCAGTGACAAAACTGCCCCAGATGCGAAAAATCTGTTGCTAGTAGCCCTGCGCACCCTGTGTCATGGAGAATGTTCCGCATGGGCGTCTGGCTTACCCTGTACGAGGTGCATTCAAGTTCTAAGGCCTCCGATTTTTTTTCTCCGGACTGGAAAGAGATAGAAACATGCGCATTGTTTTAAAATGAGGCCGTGTTCATTGTCAATACGTCCCAGAGATGGCAGCACCGTACGGCAGATGAAATTTTACCGCCAGCGGCGAGAGTGAGAACTGTTTTAAATACTTGAAATGGCGACGTTTTCCTTACTTGAACAGCGTGCAATCATTCGTTTTCTGAATTTGCGTGGTGTGAAACCAGTTGAAATTCATCGACAGTTGAAGGAGACATGTGGTGATGGAGTTATGGATGTGTCGAAATTGCGTTTGTGGGTGCGACAGTTTAATGAAGGCAGAACATCGTGTAACAACAAACAGAAACAACCTCGGGCTCGCACAAGCCGGTCTGACGACATGATCGAGAAAGTGGTGGGAATTGTTTTGGGGGATCGCCGAATGACTGTTGAACAGATCGCCTCCAGAGTTGGCATTTCTGTGGGTTCTGTGCACACAATCCTGCATGACGGCCTGAAAATGCGAAAAGTGTCATCCAGGTGGGTGCCACGAATGCTCACGGACGACCACATGGCTGCCCGTGTGGCACGTTGCCAAGCAATGTTGACGCGCAACGACAGCATGAATGGGACTTTCTTTTCGTCGGTTGTGACAATGGATGAGATGTGGATGCCATTTTTCAATCGAGAAACAAAGCGCCAGTCAGCTCAATGGAAGCACACAGATTCACAGCCACCAAAAATATTTCGGGTAACCGGCAGTGCTGAAAAAATGATGGTGTCCATGTTCTGGGACAGCGAGGGCGTAATCCTTACCCATTGCGTTCCAAAGGGCACTACGGTAACAGGTGCATCCCACGAAAATGTTTTGAAGAACAAATTCGTTCCTGCACTGCAACAAAAACGTCCGGGAAGAGCTGCGCGTGTGCTGTTTCACCAAGACAACGCACCCGCACATCGAGCTAACGTTACGCAACAGTTTCTTCGTGATAACAAGTTTGAAGTGATTCCTCATGCTCCCTACTCACCTGACCTAGCTCCTAGTGACTTTTGGCTTTTTCCAACTATGAAAGACACTCTCCGTGGCCGCACATTCACCAGCCGTGCTGCTATTGCCTCAGCGATTTTCCAGTGGTCAGAACAGACTCCTAAAGAAGCCTTTGCCGCTGCCATGGAATCATGGCGTCAGCGTTGTGAAAAATGTGTACGTCTGCAGGGCGATTACGTCGAGAAGTAACGCCAGGTTCATCGATTTCGGGTGAGTAGTTAATTAGAAAAAAAATCGGAGGCCTTAGAACTTGAATGCACCTCGTACTAGCGGTCGAGCTGCCTGCTACTGACACGGCGGTCGCCTTCCACAGTGTTAATCACATTTTCCTCCATCCGAGCATTTCGGACACGTCCTTCATGATTTCCAACGACGAAACACTGTTGCAAACATTGAATACCGTGATTGTTGTCGGCGGGGATAGGTTTCCTGATACAACCTTGCTGCCTGCCCCCTGTTATTTGCCTGTCTGTAAGTAAACACTATCTCGGCAAGCTGTCGATTCGAATACGGAACGATTGGTACAACGCTGTATCACATCCACTACAAGGTGAGTCAGCAAAAGAAGTGAATCGGACGTAACATTACCGACTACTATGGCGGGAGAGTGAGCTATGGCATGACGTACGAGGAACAGTACCACCCTCCAGGAGGAAACCATGCATACTGTGAGTGGGACTGCGTGGTACAGCGAGTATTAGACCGCTGTCTCTATAACATTGTATGATTGAATAAATGGTCTCTACGATGGAAACCATTCATTTTCGAACAAGAGTTCATTAGACCTTTTTTGTTCTGTATCATCTCACCGATCAATCCCTAGAGTTTGTGCACGTTGGAACAAATTACTCTGTATAACTCGTAATTTAGCTCTTGTTTCGTAGAGTACAGCGATTTGATTTCAGATTTTAACTGCATTTTCTGGGCAGTAAGCATTCATTGTTGAGCGCTAGGTGAAATGCTTTTAATCTTTACATTGATATATTTAGGTACAAAATCATTACATTTATATATGGTTTTGAATATTATGTGTTGTATGGTTATATGAACGTTCAGGTGAAGTCTTATGAATTTCTTCGTCCGCTTTAGGCGGACCGGGTGGCGAAGACCAGTGCTGACAGAATCGAGGTGCACGCCCTGAAATTTTTCTCGAACTATTTACAGAAACAAATCGGTAAAAAGATTTATTTTCAGTTTACTTTCAGCTTCATATGTCGGGTTCACGGTGAAGTGCCCCAAATTTTGATAATGGTCATACTTAACATGACATTCGCACTTAAGTACGAAACACACGAAATTCGAAAAGTTTGTAGTGAAAAATGGAGGTCGCTATGATTTTGCGTTTGCTGCACATTACACCGTATGTTGCTGTGAATGAAATGAAGCGACAATATTGGATTTTTCTTTAGACTTCGGGGGAGGACTCTATCTGTTCCAAATCTTTAGAAAAGGCAATTTAAGTAGCACGCTGAATTCCAACAGCATATGCGAGAGTGGAATATTCATAACATCCCTCGTATAACTTAAGGGGCTCCGGAAAGGCTCAAAATCATGAAAAGTTCAATTTTTACTTTTTTGCGTTTTCTGAATGTGCAGACTATTACCTTTTAATAGATATATAATTTATTCAATTCCGAAGACTACAACTATTTTTAATTTTTTTTTGAAATGTGTTCTACATGGGCGTGACCCACTGTGGCGCTGTTAAACTGCTGTCAAATGGTGTTATTATTAACGTCCGTGTTCATCAGGTACATTTTAGTGATGTGAGATGAAGTATGTGTTGTGGCTAACCTGTGATGGTTCAATATATATCGCTGGTGTGATTGTCGATTGTTTCATGTTTATTTACTCTGTCGTTATCTCGAAAATATTCGTAATTAATTCTGTTTCTTGAGTCTTTGTTTTGTTGAAGTATAATAATGAGTAAAAGTAAAGTTATTAGAAATCCTCTGAAGGCTTTTAAGAAAAGGAGAAATGTTGGAAAGCCAAAGGTATGTGTTATTACTGTAAACAATAAAGACGATAACCAAGTGAGTGAACCTAACCTCTCAAGTACACCTGCCCATAGCAGTCAAAGTGGGAAAGAAAATACTTCACAGAAGAAGCTTGGTTCAATGAGTGAAAACTATGAATGTTTTATGGGCGAATCGGATGTGAATGAAATATTTGATATGTCGGTTCTCAAAGGAATTTTTTCAAACTGTGTAAGATGTATTCATTGTAGTGAAGATGGTCTGGAACTCTCCATAATAAAGCACGTAGGACTTGCTAGTGAAATACAACTGAAATGTGATAAGTGTTCATACATGACCACCTTTTGGAACAGTGTTGCAGTAACTGCAACTGAAGAAAATGGTAGCAAAATCTACGAACACAACAACGAGCGATGCTTGCTTTAGACAAGGAACGCCTTCGGGCTGCAGACAGGGCTGTAAAGAGTCTAGAAATACAAGCAAGAGTAAACAGGAGGAGGAACAAGAGGAAGCTGGAGGAGGAGTTTGCAGAGGATGAAGATAATCCATCCTATGGACCTGGAATGCACTAAAAAGTTAATCCAATCTTTGTCGCTCGATTCCCAAAACTTTTATTTTCTCATACTAATTACATGTTTTCTAAGGATCTTCCGAACATATTTGTTTCAAACTTTCAGTAAATGTTACACAGTACCTTCTGCATAGTGTAACACAGCCTTTTTCCAAAAAACTGTATATTTTTGAATATATATATATAAAAAATTGCAAAAAAATGTTGTGAATTTTCATTACAATTGAAAAAAAAATCATCTTTAATGACTGAACTAAAATTTTGTAAAATCCCTGTGTTAAGTTGTAGCCCATATTCCAATAAATAATCTGTAAAAAGTTCAACTTCCTACCTCAAATACTTTGTGAGGAAAGATGTAATTTATAAGCGTTATTTTAACATTGCAAGTATAGGGCGTTCCGGAGCCCCTTAAACCGTTCGAGGTATCGATACGAGAGTTTGGCAAGTGACGGTGCCGAGCCGTGCTGCCGCTCGTGTTGGTGCTGTTGGTAGGTTTCCGCCCTCTGTTGGAGGCCAGACCGTACCGTTTAGTTGGCATGGTTGCGGTTGTTTGTCTTCTTCTCGTGTTGACTGGCGCCACTCGTTTCGCAAGCGCTGCCTATCCGCTAGTGGCAGCAGCGGCGGTTATCGATGTGTAGTAACTGTTGCCCTATCTTTGGGGCGACGTGGTTGTTTGTCCGGGTCGTGTGACTGTGGCAGTTCGGTTGAGGACTCTGGAGGAGCCAGGTCCGCGCAGTGCGAGAAACACGCCGGGACCGCTGCCGGGACGAAGGCCTGTGGCCACGACGGTGCACGACCTCATCGTAAATCGGATCCTACAAGTTTTAAGGTGAGTGCATTTGGATTCAAGTAGAGAAATCTCCACCATTGTGAGATCTTGCGATTCTCCAGTGACTTGGGTTCGTGTTGCTGCTCGTAGTTTTGCTGAAGTGAAGAGCAGCGAGTGGAGTGCTTGGGAAAGTCGGATCTGATTAGCTTTCCTGGTCTTCTAATTACTATTTATTGCCTTCAGTTTGTTACTGTTTGTTAAGTTCAACCAGCGGTATTTTTCCTGCCTGGTGGCCGCTAACGCCTCAGTTACCTGCCCTGGAGGTTAGTGTATGTAACGCCAGTGTACGTTTCCTCGTCCTGTCGCTGCTGTCCGGTGAGGCGTGTGGTTTTGGCAGCTTTCTTGATTGTAGGTTGGTTGGTGGTTCTTCTACTTTCTCGTTCCGGGCGCTTTAAACACAGTATTCTGGGGATATAGTGCAGACCGCTTTGGCGTATTGTTCCATCGTTGCATTTGGTTTATCGGACGTCAGGTAGCTTCAGCAAGGTTGTCATTAGTCATTCGTTAAACTGCCACTACTCTGAGTTACCATCTTGGCTGCCTATCTCATCGCTCATCGCTTGCCAGACCTACTCAGAGGTCGATTCCTAGTGCACCGTCTGTGACTGGCCCTTGTGTTTCATTATTGTGTTTGCTGTTTTATTGTATGTTTCTAAATTTTTTATATAATTGCCATTCTTGGCGTTACAGCAGGTTTAAATGATTGTGCTGCCTAGTTTACCATCATTTTGTCTCACCTGTTAGGTGATCAGTTGCTTGTCTTTTTAAATTAACCTTTGCTGTTGTATTTGCTGTTTTATTGTATGTTTTTTAATTTTTTTATATACCACCATTCTGTCTCACCCGTTTTGTAATCAGTTGCCCGTTTTTTTAAATTATCTTTTGCTATTGCATTGCTGTTTCACAGTATGTTTGTTAATTTTTTTTATAATTGCCGTTCTTGGCGTTAAAGGCCTTCAGCCGTGACTGTGGTTACGTGCCTTAAAGTTCTAAGTGGGATCACACTGCCTTGTTTTAAAACACTATTTGCTGTGTTTGTATTTTATGCTCATTTGGTAAATTGTAACGCACTGAAAGCACCATTACTTACACTGTCGTTTATTCCTTCATTAATAACGTGTGACATCTTTATTTATTGTTGAGTCTGGAATTATTGTTTTAAAATAATAGTGTGTAATTGCAAAAAGGGAACCAATAGTAACTAATTACAGCCCCGTCCACAATCGTAACCGAATCCTGCCTTCCTTGACTACCAGGTTTTAAGTGCAGAGAGAAGAGAGTATTTTGCTATATGGTTAATGCACAGAACTTTCATACGTTCGGCGATACAGCAGAAGGTACTGTTTTTATTTAATTTTTTCAATCCGGTTCTGTAATTATGTAAGAGTCTCTGACAGATATTGAAAAGAGAATTTTCCAGTATGAAAATAATCATGAAATTTCTTCACTGATGTTACTGCAAAGCGAAACAATTAGGCTTTTTCGTAATCTATTGATCTCTCTGGTAGCCAGTTGTTTGTTTAATATGATATTCTTTCAAGATTCTGTCACAATAGCTACTGCAAGGCGAGTTGGTCCGAATTATACTCTGTTTTGGCAGAAGAAGAAAAACGTAACTGGTAGTCACAACTGATGATGCTTCTTCAAATGAGAAATGGTTAACAATTCAGACAAAAATAACTTCCCAGTTCTGTTGCAGTTCTGGTAGAGTCCCATAAACCATTGTTGAAGGACTGGAATGGAAACTTACGAAACGAGTTTCCACCCGTTCTTCATCTGAGAAACATGAAAGTAATTCACATCAAATAGTGCTATCTCCATTCGGAGTGAAGTGGTGATTTTTTTCACCTTAATTGTCTTTTAATTTGTTAAAGACAGCTAATAAATATATTTATAATCTATTTTAAACTTAATGAGTAGCCTGAAGCGGTTTATAAAGTAATGATTATTCTTTTTGTAACCTTGTTATCCAAAGTTACACAGACACAAAATTTGTTATTTCTAATAAAACAATGCTGTATATTTGCTGCAGAGTAGAAATTACCCAATAAAACAATTTCACACCTCTGAGGCTGTGAACACACAGACGACTTCCAGGACCTTGTCAACTATTCGTCAAAGTCAGTATCACTGATGAATTAAAAGATGTTTGTAGTCAGAAGATTCACTGCCTCACTCTGTACACAGATAGTGAGAGAGATGGCATGCTGTTTGCTGTACTTTTTCACATGTCAAACATAACTGAGGTGTAGAAAAAAATCATTTGGTAAGTTTCTATTCCAGTCGCCCAGTATTAAAAGTATGGTGGGTCATTGGATTCCGCAAAAACTGCAACAGAACTGGCCATTTATTTTTGTCAGAATTGCTAACCGTTTCTCATTTGAAGAAGCATCATCAGTTATGAGGAACAGCTACATTTTTCTTGTTGACAAGTTTGATTTTGCTTTTTTTGCCAAAACATAGTATAAATTGCACAGACTCGCCTTTCAGTACCTATTGCAACAGAATATTGAAACGAAGTGTCACATTAAACAAGAAATAGGTGACCAGAGGGAGAAGTCGATACCTTACAGAAACTTCAGTGTCGGTTTGCTGTAACATAACAGAAAAAATTTCACATTCATTTTCATACTAGCAAACAGTCTTTACACTAGCTGTCAACGACTTTTTAAAAATTACAGTACGGGGCCAAAAAATTTTAAAAATCTGTAAATTCGGCTATATCGATGTAGATAAGAAAGTTCTGTGCGTTAACCATAATGTAAAATACTCTCCTTGTTGTGTGCCGTTATTTTCCAAAATCTCGTTTATATATCTCCAACAATTTAAATGAGGTATCGCACATGCGATCGCAAGTGAACATGCCACATAAACTTCATTTTCTCGAGACTAGAGACAGAAGCAGACCTCCAGCCAAATCTAAAGGAAAATTCAATATTTTATAATCTTAGTAAATTTTAGTGTCTCTGTAAAATTTTATTTTCAGCTATGTATAGTATAATGTGCACCGAAAGCAAAATCATAGTGACCCACACTTTTTATTGCAAACTTTTTCAAATTTCGCGAAAAGTCGTATTTAAATGTGAGTATCATAATAAGTATAACCATTAGGAAGATGACGGACACTTCATCATGAAGGTGACATATAACACTAACGTAACATTAAAATCAAATTTGTTAATGAACGTTTCTGTAAGATCACTCCAGAAAGACTACAGAGGTAACACAGTGCGCATGACGCTCTACCTGTAACAGTGCTGCTGCACCTGGACCAGCGTTCTCTGCGTGCACTCACAGGCATGTATTTTACGCTAACGTGGCTACACTGCCGGAGTGCTGTGCCGAAATGCAACTTCACCTCAAAAGCCGTCTGTCCGACGGGGCGACGCTGTACGCTGGCCATTCGATGAGGCCACATGCTGTGATAGTGGAATAAATAAATCCACGTAATTGCTGTTTCTATGATTTTCCCTTGGACTTCCACTTGGCTCCATGAACCTGCTGATCAATACTCAGTGTCATCACAACCTGTCTAGTCTCCTATGCCTAGTCTCACCCACTATCCTGGCCCCGCTATAGCTGCAAAGAAAAATCATTGAAGGAAAGACTGGAAGGAAAGAATAGAGATGGAGAGAAAATCTTGGAAAGCTGAGTGATATTAAAAATAGACGAAGTTAGCAAGAGTATAAGGAGGAAGCTCCGCTTTTATAAGACTTGACATGGGCCCAGGCCGGTATATGGTCCAAACGCGGCAAGGGGCCACTTGGACCACCAAGCTGGGAGGGGTGCCACCAGCACCCCTAGTGCAAAATTTGTTCAAACTATACATTGTAATTAGTAGCAAAAACAAACCACTTACATCATAACTAGATTAAATTTTATTTTTAAAAGTCTTCCCGTAAGCTCAAGAAATGGCAGCTAACGTCATAGGAAGGGAAATGAGGGAAGAAAAAATGGGGGGGGGGGGGGGGGAGTGGCAACATAATATATTGCTTGGGTGGAAAAATCGACAGAAAGGGGTATGGGCGCCAAATGATACGTCGCTTGTGTGGAAAATTGTTCTTGAACTGGCCTTGCAATGGGCCAGCTTATGGAGAACACGTTCTTGACTTCCAATATAACATTTATTCGTCTTGATTTTTTGTTGTTGTCTATTGTAGGTGTGAAAAAGCCTGCTTGATTAATCGAAACCGATTATCCTTGTTTAAAAAATGGTTCAAATGGCTCTGAGCACTATGGGACTCAACTTCTGAGGTCATTAGTCCCCTAGAACTTAGAACTAGTTAAACCTAACTAACCTAAGGACATCACAAACATCCATGCCCGAGGCAGGATTCGAACCTGCGACCGTAGCGGTCTTGCGGTTCCAGACTGCAGCGCCTTTAACCGCACGGCCACTTCGGCCGGCTATCCTTGTTTAAGTAAGCGATAAAAAGTTATATTTTATATTCCAGAGGTACAGGACAGAGCAAAGTGGGGAGCGTCCAATCGACACCTGTCGTAAGACAGATACACCAAGGGCAAAGACGAAGAGGAATAAGAAGAAAATGTAACAAATGGAAATCATATTTTTATTACCTGATGGGTAGAGTATCTGATTCGAGACCAAATGTCGCCCACATAGCAATCGGATAAGAATAGATCTGTCATTTGATCGGATGGCCAAAGACAGGGTTATACTCAGTGATCCACTTTGCCGCTAACTTTTGGTATGCTGGTCTGTGCTACGCACTTTATCATATTTCAGTCAGATTTACAACGGCTGCATGAGTGGAGATGTGGTGCCTTGTGAGTGGTTGATACTCGTTATTACGTCCATCTGAGAATTAGGTAGGAGACGGACTACAGCAGTTCTCGAGGGGTAAGTGTAACGCCATAGCTTGCTCGGCTGGATGGAGGGATTCTAAAGTAAAGGGTAGAGTGAGAATAGAATAATAAGAAAACAGAATGGACTTCGGTCATGGCATTTAACCTTGTAGAGAATAGCCACAGGAATGGTTACATATTTGCTCTTTGTAACATTCTACACTGCTGCAACACAGCTCCACAAAACAAGTTGCGAACCAGTTTGGGAAATTAAGAAACTTCAGCGTAAGTATGTGGCATTTGTGAAACGTAAAAATAAGGAATGAAGTTAATGAAGAATTTGCGGTCTCAGAGAGATTGTGACATGGCTGTAGTATGCCACCAACTCTCTTCTAGATATGCCTAAATACATCAGTTAAACGTTGCAGAAGACAAAAGTGCTGACAAAGGATCATCAGAGGAGACGACACCTTGTCCATTCTTCTTAACGCCGACGACCAGATAATTATAGCTTAAAATTTGTAAACCGCAAGTTACATTCCCCATAAGCTAAAAGTGTGCGTGCGTGTGTGTGTGTGTGTGTAATAGGGCCTAGTGATCAATAAAAAGAAAAGAGAATGTTACAGCTGGGATAGAACGAAGTACAAAACGTCGGTGTTGAAACAATTCATCAAAGGTTGCAAATAATTGTAATATATCGAATCATCCTGTCATTAAAAGGAAAAGTACACATTATGTGAACAAAAAAAATCGGTGAGGATGTAAGTGCAATATGTGAATGATCATTTTACTGAGGAACAGAGCAAGGTTCGCCAAACATATTACCTGCCAGGCCATAGTTGATTGTGTTAGCACTTACAAAACAGAGAACTGGTGCAGAACATGTGGTATTACGGAAAAGTACTTGCACTGAAAATCTACGTCTGCAGAGGCGGCATTTTCAAGATAGATCACGTACGAATTTTCAACATTAGAGACTATTTAGTGGTAAAGAAGACAGTGAGAAACACTGTTGGAAAAATCTACTTTATACGTAGTGGGTGTGTGTGAGTAAACCGAAGTATGAGAAGGCGAAACATTATGATGTAAACAAATGGCCGAAAACAGAGAAGGAAGCGTGGATGTGCATTTGGTGTCAAGCGCTTCTTGCTGGGGAGAGAGCAGGAGGATTCCAAGAAAGAGAATTGTCGAGGTCACAGGATGTGATGTCCGACATCTACGTCTACACGGATACTCAGGGGGTTCGTCGAACCATCTTCACAATTCTCTATTATTCCAATCTCGTATAGTGCGAGGAAAGAATGATCACCTATATCTTTCCGTACGAGCTCTGATTTCCCTTTTTTTATCATGTTTATCGTTTCTCCCTATGTAGGTCGGCGTCAACAAAATATTTTCGCATTCGGAGGAGGAAGTTGGTGATTGGAATTTCGTGAGAAGATTGCTGTGCAACAAAAAAGACATTATTTTTAAAGACGTCCATCCCAAATCCTGTCTCATTACAGTGACGCTCTCTCTCCAATACAAAACTTTAGGGAGTATGATCGCAACTGTGATAAGATAATGTTTACAGAAAATTGTTTCAGCAAAGCATTGTTTGAAGGCCCACTCCCGCTTCCGGAATCTAAGCCTTCGCCAGAAGAAGATTCCAGGTTATGTTATGGTTTTGCTAACGCTTTTCGTCTCGCAAAACATATAACAAGACCATGTTCCCGTATACTATTAACTGTTGAAAGGCCTATATTAAATTAAGGTTTATCCAGGAAAAAAAAAGGACTGGAAGTTTCATTTGGTGTGTTAGCTTCCAAGAGGTGGGTGTCCGATACTTCAACAAATTGTGACATTGATAAAATCGATGCGATTGTTCAAGTTGTTTGTTTCATAACTTTATACGGGTTTATTAGGACGTATATTCTAAGCGATCTGTGCCGCACAATGTAGGCCACCTTGTTGAGAAATCACATCAAACGTAAGAAAACAAAACACCGACCTACAAATAACGCTAGAAAGTTGAGTAATATGCTCTGTAGTTTCTTTCTTGCCCCATGTGAAGCATCGTCTTTTTAGAGCAGACTATGTTTATAGCAACATCCCAAAAGGATCTACATCTACATGGGTACTCTGCAAATCACATTTAAGTGCCTGGCAGAGGGTTCTTCGAACCACATTCACACTAATCCTCTGTTATTCCAATCTCATACAGTGCGCGGAAAAAACAGACACCTATATCCTTCCGTGCGAGCACTGATTTCCCTTATTTTATTATGATGATGGTTTCTCCCTATGTAGGGTGGCCTCAACAAAATACTTTTACATTCGGAGGAGAAAGTTGGTGATTGAAATTTAGTGAAAGGATTCCGCCGCAACGAAAATTTGTTCTAATAATGTCCACGCCAGATCCTGTATCATTCCATTCACACTCTTTCCCCTTTTCGATGTACTCCGTCAATCCTATCTGGTAAGGATCCCACACCGCGCAGCAATATTCTAAAAGAGGTTCATATTCTAAAAGAGGATGAACAAGCGTAGTGTAGGCAGTCTCCTTAGTAGATCTTTTACGTTGTCTAAGTGTCATGCCAATAAAACGCAGTCTTTGGTTCTGCTTCCCCGCAACATTTTATATGCGGTCCTTCCAATTTAAGTTGTTCGTAATTGTAATTCCTAGGTATTTAGTTGAATTTGCGGCCTTTAGATTTACAAATTTATCCTGTAACCGAAGTTTCACGGATTCCTTTTAGCACTCATGTGGATGACGTCACACTTTTCGTTATTTAGGGTGAATTGCTAATTTTCGCACCATACAGATATCTTTTGTAAATCGTTTTGCAATTTGTTTTGATCTCCTGATGACTTTACTAGTCGATAAACGACAGAGTCATCTGCAAACACCCTAAGACGGCTGCTCAGATTGTCTCCCAAATCGTTTATGCAGATAAGGAACAGCAAAGCGGCTACAACACTACCTTGGGGAACGCCAGACATCACTTCTGTTTTACTCGATGACTTTCCGTCAATTACTACGAACTGTGACCTCTCTGAATACAGTCACATAACAGAGACGATATTCCATAAGCACGCAATTTCACCACAAGCCACTTGTGTGGTACAGTGTCGAAAGCCTTTCGGAAATCCGGAAATACGGAATTAATTTGAAATCCCTTGTCAATAGCACTCAACACTTCGTGCAAGTGAAGAGCTAGTTGTGTTTCACAAGAACGATGTTTTTTAAATCCGTGTTGACAGTTTGTCAATAGACAGTTCTCTTCGATGTAATTCTTAATGTTCGAACACAATGTATGTTCCAAATCCTGCTGCATATCGACGTTAATGATATGGGCCTGTAATTTCGTGGATTACTCCTACTACCCTTCTTGAATAGTGGTGTGATCTGTGCAACTTTCCAGTTTTTGGGTGTGGATCTTTCGTAGAGCGAACGGTTGTATATGATTGTTAAGTATGGAGCTATTACATATTCTGAAAGGAACCTAATCGGTATACAATCTTGACTAGAAGACTTGCTTTTATTAAGTGATTTAAGTTGTTTCACCACTCCGAGGATGTCTACTTCTACGTTACTCATGTTGGCAGCTGTTCTTGATTCGAATTCTGCAATAGAATCGGGAAGCGACGACAACCGTATCAAATTCGCAGCTGCAAACACATAGAACGCTTGCATGGACATTATTATACGTTTCTGTCGCCTACATCTTTGCTGCTGTAGCCGAAGCCTGCCGTAGAGGGAACAATGAACGACAACTGACGAACGCTATGGTCGTTTCCTCGACAACGAACGTAGTCGGTCGGTTGTAAATGTTTGACGTAACACGTGGTGCGTCTGTGGTTATGCCCTCGCGACAGCATATGATACACAAGAACTTCGGGTCGTGTTGAGGAAGTGGAAAGGTAAGCCGCATGCTGCTTTCTGCGCCAAGCTGTTTCTGAAGCTGTGAGAGGCGACACGCTCTCGTGAAGAGACGAATATTGCACATCGTACCTTCTAGAATCGGAATGCATAGAGGATATTTGCAGTGAGGCAGCTAGGTAACTTGGAGTAGATGCGATGCGGAAGATGTTCTGCAGCTATACTTCCGGGGATATTGTGCATTCCGCAATCGCAAGCATCGAGTCATCTATTTGACTATATAAGCCTAGAAACGAGACAGTGCCAGCCAGGGCGCTCTCTCTCTTTGGTGCAATGTTTGTCAATTCATCTCTTTAGTATAACAAATGGGAGGACAGTTCTAGGTAACTAATGAGATCCGAATAAGAGACGATCCAATTTTGATCGCCGAAAGAGAAACTTCGCAGATTATTCACTATCACATCGAATAATGAGAAGTTGTTTTTCATTTTTACAATAAATATTAACTTGACTGACTGATCGGTTGTGTTGTTCAAGGTCTAGGTTGCGTTGGCGTGTGGCATTTCGCTTGCAAGTTGTCGAAGTCAACGATGTGATCTGTTAAAAAGCCCAATTACTGTTGCAACATGTGAGAGTCTTGAGAAAAGCCGTTGCCTTTTTCTCCGAATACATTATGGCTTTTCTATTCACATAAGGAACTGTCACAGCTATTTCATCTCATTGTACAATTGGAACATAAATGAGATAGCGCAAGGCAACGTCCTTATATTCAAACCAGCAACTCGATCAGTTCACGAGTGGGCGATTGTTGCAGGCGGCTTATGGAGTAAACATTAGTTTCCTAATTTTTGAGTTTTCAATTTAATATTTTTTATTGTAATGTTCAAACGTTGCGTGGAGTTTGGATGTACGGAAAATATTTGAAAGGCAATCATATTTCGTTCCGCACTTAAGCATGCATACTTTAATAGTAACAACAATTTGATAACACATTTATCGATATAATGCGAAGTGCCGGGGCTAGCAGTGTATTTAACACTAAATTCTTCTAGAATCTTCATATGCAAATGATGCTCTAAGCCCCCCCTATTCTACCTCCGACTTTTGCTGTTGAACATGGATTAAGAAGAATTGCGAACTGACTGTAATCGACCCTGCAAGTGGAGTAGAAAAGAGTTTGGCACCTGCAATAATTTAATTTGATAAATAAGTTAAATAAAGGAAAGTTTCATTAACGTAGTGAGAAATGATAGGGTTGCTCTACCGATTAACAGAATGAAAGTTCTGTCCAAAATAACAATATGATTTATTATGACAACTCAAAATAATTAACAAAAACACATGAAACATTTACAATACATCAAATTGGCTCAAACTGGATACTCAAATAAATGCTGTGAAGGTGAAGTTGTCCCTAAACTAGATTGTGACATTTATGACGAAGTGGTATGTGGAGCCAATTCCTTGCAACTCAAATCTTAAGAGACACACACAGCCAACCCAACATTAATTGCTACTACATTAGTGAGAACTCAGACAGTGAACACCCAAGACAGAACAAAGTTAGAAAAGACAAACAGGCGCGCTCTGCTGAGCTCTGATTATCACCTAGCAAAATTGCCTGCTTTGCCAGTGCTGCGGACGTACATTACCAAGCTGTCTTCTTAACTGCACGGACACTATCTGGCGAACCGGAGGCGATGGCTGGTTGCTTCGACGTCCCGTCGTGGTGATGGTAATGTCGCGAGTATAGCCCGAAACAAATTATCCTGGTCTGGTTGTTCCAGACTAAAGACTTGCTAACAATACAAATGCGCCTCTGAGGGAGACGAAGATGGCTCCCCACACAATCACTGACGGTACAGTGATTGATTTTAACAAGTGAAGTCACACAGTAACTCCGATACAGTCAACTTTAGCCAAAACTGCTCAAGACAGACAACATAGGCCTCTTGTACGCAGAACGCTCAATTGCCAACTGTACTCGGAAAGTTACGTTGAAGTCGAAACTTCGGCAACTTCGTCAAACAATTACAATTAAATAAAAGTATATTAGACAGCCAACGGAAGGCAGGCTGTCCAGAGCAGCGAGAGCTCAGTCTCGTAACCTACTCCGACCGAAAGGCGAGAGCCGACTACCACAAGAGCACCCGTACAAACCGAACACAGAACATTCCCGCCCCCACGACAGTGGTCGTGGTTAAACGTTCCAATCAGCAACTCGAAAACCGGCGGAAAATTCCACTCTATTGCCGAAGCACTACCATTCCACCAATGGAGATTCTTGGCGCCAATTTCTGCGCCGATTTTGCTACGTCACGGAGCTATGCCCTGAGCAAGCCATTCACAGTTACGATTTTGCAGAAAACGCGGGAATTTGCCCGCCAAGATTGCATGGGAACACAAGTCATTCCCACGCCTCGCTGGTAGCCCGCCAGAAAGTGTTTTCACTAAGCTTCTGCGAAGTAACGGAATCTCTAGCCCAGCCGCTCCTTCAGGCCCCTGAGGGCGTGTCTCCACCGCTATTGACAATGTTGGCGTCTGGAAAGCATTCACTCGACTCCCTCACACCCGTCGGCTTAACCCGTTCAAGATCGGCAGAGCCGGCCTGTCACCGGACCACCTGGGTGACGAGAGATGCTGTGTGGGAAGTCCGCGTGTTAAGGAATAGCGACTTTTCACTGCATGCAATTAGAGAGGAAGATCGAATTACTCAGACTAAGATAGAAATACGAGAGGGGGCTTCTGCCACCTCTCATAGCACCTACGCCATTTTAGATTGTAATTGGTGAGCGGTTGGCTCACTTAGGAGCAAGTTAGTGAGTCAATCGCCCAAGAACAATCTTGCAAGTGTTCTGCCAATAAATCGCAGTCTTTGGTTCGCCTCCCCCACAACATTTTCTATGTGTTCTTTCCAATCTAAGTTGTCCGTGATTGTAATTCCTAGGCGTTTAATTGAACTTACGGCCTTTAGATTTGATTGATTTATCGTGTAACCGAAGTTTAACAGATTCTTTTTGGCACTCATGTGGATGGCACAAAGGAGATATCGTGTTCGGACATACGCATGACTACACAATGAATGGAGTTAACTAATGGAAAATCCAGAATGGAATGTAACAATATTATGTAAAGGAAAGTTGCTACTCATCATATAGTGGAGATGCCTAGTCGCAGATAGGCACAACAAAACGACTGTCATAAACTAGCTTTCGACCGGTATGGCGTTTCTTCAGAAATAGATGACTGACAAACACACACACACACACACACACACACACACACACACACACACATTAGCACAAACGCAACTCACACACATGTCTGCAGTCTCTGGGAACTGAAGCCACACACAGTTGCCAGAGACTGCAGTCGTGTGGGTGTGTTGCGTTTACGTGTGTGTGTGTGTGTGTGTGTGTGTGTGTGTGTGTGTGTGTGTGTGTGCCGTTTATTTTTGACGATGGCCATACTGGCAGAAAGCTAATTTGTGACAGTCTTTCTGTTGTGCCTATCTGCGACTCAGCATCTCCGCTATGTGGTGAGCAGCAACTACCCTCTACATAATGTTTTCATAATATTGTTACAAGGAATAAAGTTGTCCGATTTGTGGAAATACCAACGCTGATGTCCAAAGAACGGTCTTCCACTCGTATCCACATAGTATGGCCTACGAACAGTGATCGTAAAAGACGCTGACCGATGGGGACCAGAAAGGGTTATCATGTCTTGTCAACGACAGTCGGTTTCAGACTCGACAGGAACTGCTGCTGTCAGTGAATGCAGCTCCGTCTGTTTCCGAACGTACGTTGCGAAGGGAACCGCATGAAAAGGGTATTTGGAGTTGGGTACCCCGTAAAAAGGCCATTACTCACATCGTCTCATAAATCGGCAATTCTTCATTGGGCCACACAACACAGAAACTGGAAGTGTGTAGCGTGGTGCGGCGTGTCGCGGTTTTGTCTCTTTTTCAAATTAAGCAAGGTGCCGAGTGCCCTGATGGGATAAGGAGTCATCTAACCCCCAGTGTCTGAAGGTGGCGTTCAGGTCGAAGTGGTTCTTTGATGGTTTGGTTGTGTTTTCCGTATTTCGACTTTGGCCCACTAACTCAGACTGCCGTGAACATGGACCAGAATTTTTATTTCAGCATTTTCGGTGACCAAGTTTGTGCTGCCCTTTCTTCTACACCTTCATAATGAGTGTGCTGTAAACACTTCCGTCTTCCAAGATGACAACAGCCGTGTTCAAAGGGCGGCACGCATACGGCCCTGGTTTGACGAACACACGTGCACGCATCACATCTCGACTGGCACGCTACGTCGCCCTATCTTAATCGCATACAAAATGTCTGGAAGTATTTGGAACAGCGGATGAAGCGCAGCATTTAATATCCATGCAATTTCGTGGCTCTACGGTATCTGATTATCAATGAGTGGCTTCTGCTGGCTACGACACATCTGTGAAACTCCTGGTCTCTGATACTCGCTGAACTGAAGTCATTATCAAGGCTAGAAATGATATTATAGGGTACTGGCGCGATATTTCCTGGATGTGACCGAGCGAGGTGGCGCAGTGGTTAACACACTGGACTCGCATTCGGGAGGACGACGGTTCAATCCCGCGTCCGGCCGTCCTGATTTAGGTTTTTCGTGATTTTCCTAAATCGCTCCAGGCAAATGCCTGGAAGGTTCCTTTCAAAGGGCACGGCCGAATTCCTTCCCCACTCTTCTCTAATCTGATGAGACCGATGACCTCGCTGTTTGGTCTCCTCCCCCAAATAACCCATCCCCAACCCAACCCTGGATGTGAATAACTTTTTGTCGGGGTGCTAATGGTGGTGTTATACTACAAACTCCGATGTGTCACTTAACAGACGGCCGGCCGCGGTGGTCTCGCGGTTCTAGGCGCGCAGTCCGGAACCGTGCGACTGCTACGGTCGCAGGTTCGAATCCTGCCTCGGGCATGGATGTGTATGATGTCCTTAGGTTAGTTAGGTTTAAGTAGTTCTAAGTTCTAGGGGACTGATGACCACAGCAGTTGAGTCCCATAGTGCTCAGAGCCATTTTTGAACTTAACAGACGGGCTATGCAGTAAAGAATATCTTCACATTTTATTTAATTTACATTGGATGTTTTATTTCCCATTATTATCAGCGTAAAGGAGAATCCTAGAGAATACAAACGCTTCTCTTTATTAGTGAACAGCTTAACGCCCGCTCCCTCGCTCGCGTTTGCGTAGTAATCACAGCAAAAATAATGTTACAAACGTATATTAGGCCTACTGAAAAATTATTATATTAAAGAGCTGTTTTTTATGCAATCCTCATAACACCGATTTGTCGTTGTGACTGTTTAATAGTTTTCTTCGACTGAGTTCACAAATAGCAACGCCTTGTAAACTTTTCACGCTAATTAAGTCCATAGAAACATAGATTTTTCCGAATTAACTTCTGACTAAAAAGAGATGTTGGTAGCTGTAGTCGGAGGATTATATTAATCCTGCCTTTTCAGTTCTAGTGTGGATATTAAATACCTGTTTTCGTATATTTAGCTTTTAAAATGTTTTAACGCAAAGAAATATTTTCATAAAAACTTTCATCACCTATTTCACTCACTTAGGGGCTGAATTTACAGAAAATACTGAAACACGTATTTCTTTATTTCAAACCGAGAAGCCAAATATAAACTACCGTAGAAGCAGCTCTGAAAATGCTTTCATAATGAAACATTTTCATAAAACTTTTAATCTATTTTATCACCCCAGCAGAGGTGCACGTTCCAAAAACAGTGAAACACCTATTTGTTAATTTCTAACCGAGATGTCAAATATTAGTATTCATAGATAAGCTTTAAAAATTTTTAGTCGTTCTTTAATAACGATTTATTTAAGAGGAGTACGTACGTCCTATACCCACAGTGTTAAATTTGCAATATTGATGACCCATTATCTCAGAATCTGGAAGAGATAGAGATCTGAAATTTTTGGGATGTATAGTATTACTCCTTTTCTGATTACTGAATCAGAATCAAAATGTACAGAGAAATAATTAGCTAGTTATGATTTTTTAAAAATGTTGTTCAATATTTTCTTTTAAAAGTCCACTTTTTCTTCCGTAAGTCAAAAACCGTTAGAAGTAGAGATGTTTTGGGAGGTTTGGTAGCTGCAGTATACTAAGTGGTAACATAGAGTAAAATGAGAGATATGTATCTGTAATAGTTCCTGAGATAATGGGTCAAATAATTTTAAAAATGTCATTTCCGGCAAATCAAGCTCAAACATTTTATTTGATATTAACTTACACATGGAGGCATGCCAGCTTCTAAAAACAGCCAGGCCCATAATCAGCATTATCTGGATCCTCTTCGTGACTATCCTGCAAACCTAGAAGCTTCCTTCTTTTCCTGCCTCTTGCTTCTTTAGTCATTTCCTCTGTTGCACGCTGGGCTTACATGATCCTAAGTCGATTCATTTGCCGAAAGGCTTGCAGTGTGTAGGCACCTGGAGTGATACCAAGTTCCTCTAGTACCCCAGTTCTTCCCTTTATACCATCATTAAACGTTATCACAGCATCACAAACACCCAAGTATAGAGTTTTCCTTCCTACAAAGACATTTTTTGGTATGCGAGTCCAAATTACATTATTGAAAGACTCATTCGGATTTTGTGTTCGGCCATGGAGACGTTTGAAAAGAAGGTCAGGATGAGCTAATTCTCTATACGTCGGTTTAATAGCTTCCATCACTGCAGATGGTATGCTATTTTTGTGCCTGAATTGTTCCTCGCTACCCGCTGCCTGAGCTTTGCGGTACTTACACCATGAATCAGCACCAGGTGGACAAAGACGATGTATAGGTGTATCATCAGTGGAAGATTTGTGGAAGAATGAGCCCACACTGCTCGTTTCATCCCTTGTAGGTCATGTGTATTGTTTCTTATTGCCATTCCACAATAATGCTGGAGTTCATCAATGTTTTTGTCTGTAAGTATTCCTTTACCATTTAGAGTCTTTCCATCTGATAACTTCTCTTTTCCTTTTGTCTGCTTCAATTTTAGGAGACGTGTTCCCATCCGTTTTTGAACGTGGCCCACACATTCAATCTTAACAATCTGCTTATTACCATAAGGTTGGCTTTACACTACTGATTTGTAAGCTTTTGAATCACCATCCCCCAAGTACTCAGTGCAACACACAGCTCTCTCCTGTTGCGAACGTCTGAACATAGTAACAACTGCAGTAGCCTCTATACCCCCACTAATTCCCTCATAATTCTTAGCACAATTTGTTTTATAGCTTTCACTTGTTTCATCAACTGATTTACACTGATGACAGTATTTAGTTAGCACTTCAATGTCTGAAACTTTACCTGTGTCAACACTAGTGATAGTTGCAACTGCATTCTTTGATGTGTGACCTAACTTCTGCCATGTGCCATCAACTGCCACAGATAAGTCTGTTGTGTTATTTAATTCTACTGCTTCTTTAGCAGCAGCTTTCATAGAAGCAACAGCAACAGATTTGACACATTCACCAATTACTTCTGTGTACTTACTTGATCTGGTTGGTGGGTTTGGGTGCAGTAAATCCTTTCCCAATGCACCTCATTCCATACAGGAATCTAACATTGCTCTCAAACAAGTCATTCTTGCACTTTTCAGAAGTCCAAAATGATGTCGAGAGCCTGCAAACTTCGCACTGAATATCAAGTTTGTTAGCCAGTCCAGTCCTTGCAGATGAGTCCTGAAAAATGGTTCAAATGGCTCTGAGCACTATGGGACTCAACTGCTGTGGTCATAAGTCCCCTAGAACTTAGAACTACTTAAACCTAACTAACCTAAGGACATCACACACATCCATGCCCGAGGCAGGATTCGAACCTGCGACCGTAGCGGTCGTGCGGTTCCAGACTGTAGCGCCCTTAACCGCTCGGCCACTCCGGCCGGCTTGAGTCCTCAGAGATGCTAATTTGCCCACCACAAACCTTACATGACACAGCATCTTGCAAAACTTGTCGTAACACATTCAAATCTAAAAGAACATAACCTAAACTATTTTGATCTTTGCCAATAAATAAATCCTCATGGTCTCCAAGTTTCTTCTTCGAAGCACTAGTAGAGGTGTCCTTATCACAGGTCTGTGAAAAATCTATTTCAGGAACAACACTGGATTCAGATTTTGTGATATGCTGATTTCCATGGAAACGTCGCTTCTTAAAACAACCCTTTCTTTTCGTCTTGTTGAAAAGAGATATAAGAGCGTATAATAACACACCAAACCACTATGTTTTCAGTTCAAAAGTTGTGAAACACGACAACCACGAAGTAAATAAACAAAATTCATGTGCTATACCGCCATTTCTGTTTACACAGTGCATCCAACCTCTTAACAAGAACATTAACATGATTTCAAGGAATAAATAGCTGAAAACCACAGCCTTCAAGATTGAATAGTTCAAGAGATAGAGATACTTAGGCAAGTCAGTGCAGAACACCCGGCTTTTACACACGCACTATTAACTTTGAAATGATAAAAACTACACTTCGAATTGGAATTTTTCGGCAAATAATGCATCAAATTATTCAGGAGAGATCAAATATTAATAAGAGATAATAATCCGAATGTGTCACTTTTTGACCAATTCCGCTATACGTACTCCCCTAAAAAACTTTTACCCACTATTTCGCCACTTAATGGGATGAATTTACAAAAATGCTGAAACGTATTTTTTTTATTTCTGGACAAGAAACTAAATACCAGTTTTCGTAGTTTTAGGTTCAAAATTGCAACAATAATGACGTACTTTCAAGAAACATCCCTTCTTAATACAGTATAATATCAACAGCCTCACCAAATTTAAAGTTTGTATCCTTAGCGGATGAGCAATGATGAGTCAGTCAGTCAGGATATTTCCTTTATATACAGATGGCTAATGGCCCTGAGCGCCATGGGACTTAACATCTGAGGTCATCAGTCCCCTATAACTTAGAACTACTTAAGCCTAACTAACCTAAGGACAACACACACATCCATGCCCGAGGCAGGATTCGAACCTGCGACCGTAGCGGTCGCGCGGTTCCAGACTGGAGCGCCTAGAACCGCTCGGCCACTTATCTAGAGAGATATGAAGTGAAAATGAGAAAGTGCTCCTACTTTTGCCTCGTGCACCCCGCCAGGGACACCAGAAATGAGTGCAGGATCTTGCGTGTCTTGTGGGAAGTAATAAACTCGGTGGCATTACACAGAAGTCCATCTTCCACCGCCCAGACAATGTTCGTTCACGTCGTGTCGATAATGAATAAAGCTAACAGACAACGGAAATCAGTTCGTGGGCATACACTTCCAGAGATGAGTGTGCACAAGTGAAACTACAGGATAGTGAGCTTAAGGCAAATGTTTGTTGTCCATCTTTGGATACATCGCGAGGAATGTTTTTAACTAGTAAAGGTCCGCCTTTAGGAAGACGTGGGCTCTTTGAGACTAGTGCCCATTCCTTAAGTAGACAGCTGTTATTCATTTGTTTCAGCTTGATAATTGTGAATGTTTCACATACTGAAAAGTGAGTCGTTTAGAAGACAGAATGATATATCAAACTAAACATGGCGTGAAACTGTCACATTCACGCCAACTGACGGTTATAGATGGAATGACAGCGAGATCTGCTGATTGCTGTTTTCCGTTGCTCAGAGACGACGAGGAGCGGTCACTGGAACCACCTAACCGTATACACTGTGTTCCACGTCATCTTTTTCTCTTTCCATCTTGGATAAGGTAATTTCATCTGTTCAGGTAAACAAGTCTTAGCCATCTGAACTCCCCTCTCCCTTATTCTTCGTGCTTTGTAGTCAAGAATTCATTTTGGAAGCCTACTTTCAGGCGTTCTATCTATATGTTCCCATCGTATGTTTGTATTTAGATCTATTTTCTTGTGCATTGAATCAATTTGTAACTCATTCCTAATATTTTCATGTCTCAAGCGATCTTCTCTGGTGGGCGCCTTAACACTGGGGAGAAATCTCATTTTCGTAGCCTGGACCCTAATCATGTCTTTTTTGTGTGAGAAGCCAGGTTTAACATCTACAGAGCATAGTAGATACTGCCACGATTTCATTTCTGTCTCTTTCATGGCTTTCTTTTGTAGCGCTTTTCTAATTGCCCCACAGATTGCGCAAAACTGTACACGTAGAGAAAAAAATAGGTAAAACTTATTGTTCTAACACCTTGGTAAAGCACATTGATCAGAACTTGAACTGGAAACCACTTACTTTACACCTTGGCAAACGGCTGCCTGAAGCAACATTTACTATGCATGTGATTCGTGATCTTGATGTTTTAAGCATCTGCATAATGGGTTACTTTGCATACATCCATTCGTAAATGTTATATAGGTTATATAGACAAATTTTTTACATCGATTCCATTCTTAGACTCAAAACATTCGTTGCGAACAAGCAGGCTGTTTTCTGATGTTCATTCTCGAACCTCATGTAGACAACCGTTCAAAAAACCTAGGGGTACAAAGGCCTGCTTCACAATTAGTTGTTGCGATGAACCAGGCACAATTTGAAAATAACAGTAGCCTTCATGAATATAGCAACAGAAACAAAAATGGGCTTCACTGCCCGCAATTTAACTTTCCGTTTGCACAGAAGGCTACAACGTATACATACATAAAAATATTTCACCATCAACCTTGTGAATCAAACGTGTTGATATACGATGAAAACAAACTGACGTCGTATCTACTTGGCAATTTCATATATTACGTAGACAAATTTCTGAATGGATAACATCTGTGTGCTTTTGAGTTACATATATTAAAATACTGTTCTACACTGAAGCGCCAAAGAAACTAGTAGAGGAATGTGTATTCAAATACAGAGATATGTAAACAAGCAGAATATGCCGTTGCAAATGGCAACGGCTATATAAAACAACAAGTGTCTGGCGCAGTTGTTAGATCGGTTACTGCCGCTGCAATGGCAGGTTATCAAGATTTGGTGAGTTTGAACGTGTTGTTACAGTCGGCGCACGAGTGATGGGGCACAGCGTCTCCGAGGTAGGGATGAAGTGGGGATTTTCCCGTACGACCATTCACGACTATACCATGAGTAACAGGAAACCGGTAAAACATCCAATCTCCGACATCGCTGCGGCTGGAAAAAGATGCTGCAAGACCGGGACCAACGACGTGTGGCGTTCGCTGTGTTATTCAGTAGTTTGGTATTTAACTAATTTGTAAATGAAAATGATAATGTTATTTCATTACAGTGAGTAATTACAAAATAATTTTTTCTCCCGGCTAAAGGTTTGGGGTATGTTACAAAGAAATCCAGGTTAACGTTGTGTTAAAGTGTTGTCTGTAAATTGTGTAAGTGTCAGTAAATCACAGTTCATACAACAGATTCTATACAACTACTGATTATGATGGAAACAGTTATCTTCAGCAAAATGATCATTAAAACCACCGAATATCAGCCGCGCACAACACTGACGTATATTACCTGAAACAATATTCTTCGCAACTCGTGCGTGATTAATTTCGGCTCCATACATCAGCAAGAAAAAGTTTGTTATATGGATCGTGCTATGAGCACTGTTTTTAAAGAACCAATCTGATTCGAATTATTTTCATTAAAATGAGTTCGGGACCACCGGTGCACATTTATTTTTACACATTTTTATTGCCTTCGGCATTTATGTCCGCAGAGTTGCGTAATTTGAATTTGCCGCTGAGATAATTGTTAAGATGGCGGCAGACAATTCTCAGAGACTTTCTATTGTTTTTAACAGGATAAGTATTTGAATTAATGCCGATTAAACTTTACTTTTATATTGTGCACTATTTAGAGTAATTTTCATCAAGCAAACCTTTGATACTTTCATAAGAAACACAGATAAAAACGCGATACAAATCGCTATCATCAATGGCTGCATTCCTTGCAGCGGAAAGAAATAATTAACACAGATAATGCTTACTGAGAGAGGAATTAAAGTTACAAATAATTATTCACTCATATTTATAATAATAATGAACTCTATTCTCAAGTAATAATTAACAAATAATTACAATTTCTTAACAGACCTCAATTTGATATACGTCTTGCGTCCGCAACCTACAAAAGCCAACCAAAAAAGGTAAAAACAAAGGAAGACAAACGCAGATCATAAAAGGAATTTACAATTATCTTTGTCTTTGTATGATACACATCGATATGTCCAATTACATTATAAAATATTATATAAATAATTAATATTTATCATCGTTTTGTTTTATTTCACTGTTTTTCCATATGTCGGATAGATATGTTTATAACTGTTAGAGGCATAATTTCCTCTCGTCGCACAGTAGGTAAAATTTATCTCGTGGATGTTACAGAGTATTAAAGGAAACTGTTAAACATGACAGAAGTGCAGCCCTTCCGCAAACTGCTACAGATTTCAGTGCTGGGCCATCAACAACTGTCAGCGTGCGAACCATTCAACGAAACATCATCGATATGGGCTTTCGGAGCCTAAGGCCCATTCGCGTACCCTTGAACACTGCACGACACAAAGCTTTACATCTCGCCTAAGCCCGTCAACACCGACATCGGACTGTTGTCGACTGGAAAGATATTGTCTGGTCGGACGAGTCTCGTTTCAGTTTGTATCTAGGAGATAGATGTATACGGGTATGGAAAAAATCTCATGAATCCATGGACCCTGCATGTCAACAGGAGGCCGTTCAAGCTGTTGGAGGCTCTGTTGTGGTGTGAGGAGTGTGCAGTTGGAATGATATGGCACCCCTGATACGTCTAGATACGACTCTGACAGGTCACACGTACGTAAGCATCGTGTCTGATCACCTGCATCCATTCATGTCCATTGTGTATACCGACGGACGCAATTCCAGCAGGGCAATTCGACACTCCACACGTCCGGAATCGCTACAGAGTGGCTCCAGGAACACTCTTGTGAGTTTAAAAACCTCCGCTGGCCTCCAAACTCCCCGGACACGAGCATTATTGAACATATCTATGATGCCTTGCAACGTGCTGTTTAGAAGAGATCTCCAGCCCCTCGTACTCTTATGGATTTATGGACAGCCCTGCAGGATTCGTGGTGTTAATTTCCTCCTGAGCTACTTCAGACATTAGTCGAGTTCATGCCACGTCGTGTTGCGGCACTTCTGCGTGCTCGCAGGGGCCCTACACGATATTAGGTGTAACAGTTCCTTTGTCTCTTCATTGTAGATTTGTACTGAAGAAATTTGATATGTCGATAAATATACAGATCGTTCTTCATCATAGAGAGTTGTCGCAAATATCTAAACCAAACAAAACCGCTATCTAGAAGAAAACTGTTCTCACTATACAGTACAGTAACGTTTCTCCTTCCCCTTTGTTCCACGACAATTTACCTCTGATTTTCGTAATTGCGGCAAGGCTAGTACAAATCATTCTAAATCTGTAGGACCACCTATACAGGAATCAGTGAGAATTATCAGTGCCTGTGAAAAACTCAACAGCCGACGTGTGACCCACTGCCCCGAATCCCATGCAGATGGCGCCAGACCCGGGCGCTGATAGGCCGTAAACTACGAAGGAAAGCAGCCAGCCCCTAGAAAACACAGAGTGGCAGGAAATCACCCGTTTATAGCATTTTAATGATGGGGCCAGGGCAGAAATGAAGTGCAAGATGAAATTCCGAAGTGTAAATATTTGGGCAGTAAACGTCGCGCCGGCTGATACATTGTGACGCGCGAGCAGCCACAAATATTTGAGGCGTCTCCCTGTTCCCGGGTCTGTGACGGCCTGGACCGCTCCTAAATATTTGGATCGTCTCGGGCGGACTGCGCGCTCTCTTTACGCTACGCCCGATGATGGTGGGGCTGTAGCCGACGAAATACCCCTCTGGGAACGTCAACACTGCTTGCGCACGAAATAACCGGATTTGGTTGCGAAGCTCCAAAAAAACAACAGGCTGCAAGGGAACTTTCATTCATAAAAACAGGAACCATCAGATACCACACGCTACCCTCTTGAAAATAATTTTATAAAAAGCATACGTGAAATTATTATTATTGACTGCTGGTTGTCTGCTAAAGACTTACGTATCAGAACATAAAATTTCGTTCTGGTCAGCAGACAGGGCCGCAAAATAAATGTAGACATTATTTAATTATTGTGATTGTGGGTTTCACAATGCATCCTTTGCCTCTAAATTGGATCCTAAAACATTCTTACAGTACGAGTCAGGAAAATAGATACCTCTTTGTAGCTACACTGTCCCAGAAAATAGTGCTGTAGAATAGAATCGAGTGACGGAATGGAAAGTTGGAAAGTACATTATCATCAGTCCTGTCAATATGTCACCGTAAAAAGAGAGAGAGAGAGATAAAATGCTAAATGTAAAGCAGACAATACAGAGGATTTTAGTTAACTCATAGAAGTTTTTGTGTCAGCAGGAATTGTAAACCATCTCTATGCCAATATGTTGCACACACAGAATTGTATTTAGAGTGTGTCAACTTATCTCGACTTTCCGGATCTGAAAACCTTTTTTTACTTCTCTGTATACGCATCATATGTGGTTTTTTGATTAAGAATTTAGTTGTCTGCTGTGAACCAACTGTACATCTGATCCATGATTTTCCTAACTGTATACGTATCAATTTGTTTTCCAGACGCCGGCCGGTGTGACCGAGCGGTTCTAGGCGCTACAGTCTGCAACCGCGCGACCGCTACGGTCGCACGTTCGAATCCTGCCTCGGGCATGGATGTGTGTGATGTCTTTAGGTTAGTTAGGTTTAAGTAGTTCTAAGTTCTAGGGGACTGATGACCTCAGATGTTAAGTCCCATAGTGCTCAGAGCCATTTGAACCATTTTTTTTTTTTTTTTTTTTTTTTTGTTTTCCAGACGATAAGCGTCAACAAAAAATGGCTCTGAGCACTATGGGACTCAACTGCTGTGGTCATAAGTCCCCTAGAACTTAGAACTACTTAAACCTAACTAACCTAAGGACATCACACACATCCATGCCCGAGGCAGGATTCGAACCTGCGACCGTAGCGGTCGTGCGGTTCCAGACTGTAGAAGCGTCAACAACTGTGTTATAACATAGAAGTTTTTTTGTTGATGTTCGATCTGTGCTGTGACATGTCTCAGAAGAACAGTCAAGTGTGTCTTTATATTTAATTCTTTAGTTTTTAAGGCATCTCCAGGAAGTTAAAGATGTAATAGTCTATTGCCCGTTTCACCTGATAATGTGCACCTTGTCACAGTTAGAAGATGAATGTTAGCATACATTAATTCGAACATGGAGAGCTTCATGGCTCAGTTGGGTAAAAGTTTCAAGTTTCACAGCAGAATAAAGAAAATTCTATGAATTGAATCATAAATATGCCCTTACTATAAACTGTAATTTAAAAATCAAGTCTTTTGTAGTGAGCACCAGTACATTTCAAACTGTAACGCAGTACAAATGACTTGCTGCACAATGTAGAGTAGGAAGAAAGTGTGAACTGAGTGATTTGGGCGTCAACTAAAAAGAATTGTTTGTGGAAATCTTTGGGGTATCGATCACGCATTACGAGTTTTCTTTAAATATTTATGCAGTTCAAGAGACGTATCAGAAAAACAAATATGTGATAATGAAAATAATGACAGTCTTCAGGTACTGAGAGATGAGATGTATATATGTATTCGAAGTATGAAGAAAGAAGCCTGGAGACAGAGGTTTGGCAGTCAGTAGAAATGGCCGAAATTTGAGGATAAACAGTACAAAAGGAACTCGTGATATTAAATAGAGAACGCCTGCGGAGTAAGATGATTCCTCAATAGTGGAAGAATGTTGTAATTGTTTTATTTCGCAAGTAAATAAATATGAAAGACGTAAGAGAACTAAAAAACCAGCAGACGACTATTCACATTTACCACCGGACGCATACATAATTCGTTGGATTTTAAGTATGTATAGGAGAAATCTAGAGTTTAGCAAGAATTAGGTATAACACAACGGACCGATGATAGTCGTGAACGAAATTATGGAACCATGCAACGAGTGTGAATCACTGCCTTGTATGTGGTTCATAGAATCTGAGCGTCCATTACAGTTAAAAATGGTTCAAATGGCTCTGAGCACTATGGGACTTAACATCTCAGGTCGTCAGTCCCCTAGAACTTAGAACTACTTAAACTTAACTAACCTAAGGACGTCACACACATCCATGCCCGAGGCAGGATTCAAACCTGCGACCGTAGCGGTCGCGCGGTTCCAGACTGAAGCGCCTAGAACCGCTCGGCCACTCTGGCCGGCCATTAGAGTCACTTTCAACTAAATATGTGTTAACGCTCCTTGAGAGAGAAGGCACTGATTCAGTCCACGTTATTTTTTTTTTTGGGGGTCGGAGTGGAGGGGGGAAGGCACGTCAAAAAATGGTTCAAATGGCTCTGAGCACTATGGGACTCAACTGCTGTGGTCATAAGTCCCCTAGAACTTAGAACTACTTAAACCTAACTAACCTAAGGACATCACACACATCCATGCCCGAGGCAGGATTCGAACCTGCGACCGTAGCGGTCGTGCGGTTCCAGACTGTAGCGAAGGCACGTCAGTCGTCTGACTGGTTTGATATGGTGCGCCACGACTTTCTGTGCTACGTCAACCTCTCAATCTCAGAAGTCCTCAATTATTTTTGGAAACATTCCAATCTCTTTCTCCTCTTACAGTTTTTGCTCTCTACGGCTCTAGTAGCACGAAAGTTATTATCTGACGTCTAAATACACTTTTTATCATCCTGTCATTCCTTCTACTCAGTGTTTCCAACATATTCCATTTCTCGCCAATTCTGCGGGAGGCTGTCACATTCTAAAGTCCACCAGTCCACATAATTTTCATCATTCTTCTGTAGCATCACATCTCTAACGCTTCGAGTCTTTCCTTTTTTGGTTGTCTCACAGACCATGGTTTACTATATTCTCAGAAATTTCTTCCTCAGATTAACACTGATGTTTAATACTGTCAGACTTCCATTGCCTATGCCAATGTGCTTTTTATGTCCTCCTTGCTTCGTACATCATGTGTTATTTTGCTTCCAAGGTTGAAAATTCCACCCTGTACTTCGTGGTCTCCAATTTCTATGGTAAGTTTCTCGCAACTCTCATTTCAATTACTCGTCCTTACTTTCGTCTTTCTTCGGTTTACTCTCAATTCATATTCCGTACTCATTAGATTGCTCATTCCATTTAAGTGGTCATGTAATTCTGCTCCACTTCCTCTGACGATAGCAATGTCATCAGCGAATTCTATCATTGATATCCTTTCACCCCAAATTTTAATTCCACTGGTAAACTTTCTTTCTATTTTCGCTATTGCTTCTTCGATGTACCGACTGAACAGTAAGAGTTGAAGACTACTTTCGTGTCTGACACACTGTTAATCCGAGTACTTCGTTCTTGATCTTCCATTTTTATTTTTCCCTCCTGGTTCTTGTACATATTATATTCCGTTTTTCTCTATAGATTACGCCTATCTCTCATAATTTCGAATACCTTGTACCATTTCACATAGTCGAATGCTTTTTTCAGGGGGCAATTCATCTCAGTACGACTTTATTTTTGTTACATCTTGCTTTCATTATTAAATACAACGATAGAATGCTTCTCTGGTGCATTTACTTTTCCGAACACCAATCTGTTCTTCATGTAACAGATCCTCAGTTTTTTATTTCATTCTTCTGTACATTAATCTTGTCAGCAACTTGCTTGCATAAGGTGTTAAACTGACTGTACAGTACTACACTTATCTTCATTTGCTATATTCGGGACTGTGTGGATGATACTTTTCCGAAAGGCTGATGATCTGCCTCCAGGTTCATCAATTTGAATAGTCACTTGCTTGCCACCTCCCCCAATTATTTCAGAAATTCCAAAGGAATGTTATCTATCCTTTCTGCCTTATTTTACCGCAAGTCTTCCAAAGCTCTATTACACACTAATTCTGGATGTCCTATGTCTTCCATATCGACTGCCATCTCCTCCTCAGTCATGTCATCAGACAACTCTCCCCTTGTGTTAGTCTTCCGTGCACTCTTTCCACCTATGCTCTTTTCCTTGTGCTTGACACTAGAATTCTCATTGCACGCTTAATGTTGAACCTCGAAGATTGTTCCCCTATGTCTACGAAATCGACATTCATTTCGTCTTCTGCCATATCAGCAGACAGATTCTTCCCTCGCAGAGGCCCTTAGAACATTCCTTTCAACAATCCGTCCT
Source organism: Schistocerca americana (assembly GCF_021461395.2). NCBI lineage: Eukaryota > Metazoa > Arthropoda > Insecta > Orthoptera > Acrididae > Schistocerca > Schistocerca americana. The sequence continues at coordinate 627,822,565 of NC_060123.1, read as the reverse complement.
CTCTTTTGCATTTAACGGTGGAATTCATTTTGCACTTTTAATGTTCAATCACGCCATTGCTTTTAGTCTCATAGAACGTTATTTCTACACTTCTATGAGCTGAATCTGCTTTTCCAATGACCACTTCCTCCCCGATTCCCTCATATTTTTGCTGGAGCCGTTTCGCTTTTGGTTCCCTGTACTACCTACTGATTTCATTCTTAAATGACAACCATTCCTATACAATTTTTTGTTTACCTCTTTCGTCGATCAACTGAAGTATTTTGTCTGTCACCCGAGGTTTCCTCGCAGTTACAGGGTGATTATAAAGTCCATGAAAGATTTCAAAAATTGGTTTACATAAACGGCCAATAACAAAGTAACAAATGATACTGTGTGTGAAACACAAATCCTCAAAGATTTTCTCTTTACAATGTTTGTAAATGTTCAGTTTGTGCACCCATCATCACACGGCACACATCTAATCGGTAGTCCAAGTCTGCCCACACCAGGCCCAACATGTCAGCACTGACCTTAAGAGCAGCTGCTGTGATGCGGCGTGGCAACTCCGTTCTTCTCAACTGAATTAACTGCTATGATATGCATTATCAAAGTACCTACAGCTTCAGAGAACTTCGAAAGAAAATCATGATTCCTCAGTACTTCAGTACCCTACTTCCTTACACACTGATTGTTCCTTAAGATTTTCTTAAATTCAGCCAACTCTTCGTCGTTACTAAGCTGTGAGACTGTATATGCTCCTGAGTACGCTTTACAGTCCAGCATCGGATTTTGGAATCTGCATCTATCCACGATGTAACTCAGTTTGTACTTTCTCTTGTCCCTAGGCCTTTTCCAAGTACGCCTTCTGTTCTTGTGTTTCCTGAGCAGTGTATTTGCTCTTAGCTGCTGAAATTTATTGCAGAACTCGAGTAGTCTTACTCCTCCCTCATTCCTACTAACGAACCCGTGTTCTAGCTTACCTCTTTGTTCTATTCTTTCCCTTCCTATAGCATTCTCATACCCTGTGATTATTAGATTTTCATCTTCCTTTACGTTCTGAATTGATCATTGCTCTTATGTACGTCCTCTATCTCTTCTATCATCTGCTAGAGACGTGACCTGAGCTATTGTTATTGGCGTTGGGTTGTTGTCCATTTTGATGAGATTAATCCTATCATTGCACTGTTCACAGTGACTCACAGTTTGACTCTACCTTGCGATTCATAACGAATTCAACTCCCACTATACCAATTTCTACTATTACTGGCATTACGCTATATTCGTCTGATAAGAAAGCCTTATCTTCCTTCAATTTCAGTTCACTGACACCTACTGTGCATCTAGATTGATCCTTTTTCGGACTTTTTAGTTTTCCTACCACGGTTATGCTTCTGACATTCCACACTCCGACTCGTAGTACGTTACGCTTTAGCTGGTTATTCAGTATTTTTCCAACGATCATCTTCCCTTTTCCAGACCCGTTCTGGACATTCGAATCGGGGACTAATCCAGAACCTTGTAAAGTAACCAGATAATGTCTGTGCATACGTGGGCAAACGGCTGTGGTGCCGAGATGCCGGGAACGAGTCAGGGTGGGGGGGGGGGGGGGGGGGGGGGGGGGGGGGGGGGGGGGGGGGGGGGGGGGGGGGGGGGGGGGGGGGGGGGGGGGGGGGGGGGGGGGAGCACGCAAGATAATCCTCCCACCGGTGACCCTTCGACAGGAGAAATTTTCAGACACACGTAATCACGGGAAAAATCGTTGGCAGGAAAATCGCGAGTTCATAATAAAAGTCTAATACGCACAGTGTGCGATCTAATTTCAGGAACAAAAAAAGACAAATACAGACGCTTAATGAAAGGAAGCATATGTTTCGCGTAAAAGTTAATATAAATGATAGTTAAGCACAAGGGAAGGAGGCCTGGCTTTAGGTGGGACTCGTCAGCGTATTGACTGATTTCGAAACTGAATAAGTTGAACTTAATCGGAACGCCAGCTTATAGGAGATCACACTGAGAGGAATCTTGAGACACGTCGGACGTGTTCCACGAACGGCACAACTCGTATTAAGCATTAAGTTCCATGGACGCATTAACAGACTTAGCTGTATATAGATTTATTTGTCATGATTTAAATTATTTATTGGATGGAATTGCCTTTTCAGCAATTTTGCTATTATAATTGAATATAAATGTAGTGGAGTGGTATGCTGTGCTCTTAAAGGAATAAATGTACTATTGTTAACTGCCAGATATTGTTTTAATGTGCCTGATGGCTCGATTGCCATAATACCACGTAAACTGGGGTACTATTTCACTGTTAGGACTTGAACATGAAAGCCTTCCGAACTTACTTTCATTGTGAGACCTGAGTTTCTCTCGGCATGTACGATGCTCAAATAACTTCGAGGAATGCAGCTGAATGACATCATCGACAAACGTAAATATGTCGACAGCTGACTACCCTGTCATTTTCAACGCAAGACTGTACCATGTGGCGTCACCTGGAAGCCTATCTAACGTATGACGCGCTTTATTCAACTGATATGAATGTAATGCAAAACAACAAAGTAATGCTTCTAATATTACGAATCATTTTGTCGAGTCTAATAATATTTTGTGACAAATATTGTAAATATTTTCCATTAATTGCAAAGATAAAGAATACGACAATTCAGTACGTTCCATGAAAGCATGGAACTTCAGGTTGCAATATATATACACGACCTATGTTGCCCCCCCCCCCCCCCCCCCCCCCCCGTTTGTTCTCTGTTTTTCGCCTGCTCTCTCTCTCTCTCTCTCTCCTGTGGATCGATGTTTGTGTAACTAGCAGTCTGTATGAGCTTTAAGATTACAATATATTGTTAATGGAAAGTATCTTATGTTTCCTTTCAAAAATACCGATCCTTCGACGTGAAATTTATTTAAAGATATTAATAATATTGCTGTCGATTGACCGAGCGAGGGTGGCGCAGTGGTTAGCACACTGGACTCGCATTCGGGAGGACGACGGTTCAATCCCGTCTCCAGCCATCCTGATTTAGGTTTTCCGTGATTTCCCTAAATCGTTTCAGGCAAATGCCGGGATGGTTCCTTTGAAAGGGCACGGCCGATTTCCTTCCCAATCCTTCCCTAACCCGAGCTCGCGCTCCGTCTCTAATGACCTCGTTGTCGACGGGACGTTAAACACTAACCACCACCACCACCACCACCACCGCTGTCGATTCTCCATCTAGCTTCGACTGTTTCGGTGGCGCCAGGTCCGCCATTACATGGACTAAAGAATATTTCAGTGTTTGCGAGCTTCACTCGCAAAGGAAAATAATTCTAAGTGCTTTAATGAATTTTTACAGTCAGTTTTCAGTATTAAAGTTAGTTAATGTTTTTGCTTACGAAACTTACTCAGAGATTTAACACTGCAAGGCTTAGGTGAGGCTTCACCTCTGGTTTAGAATATTTTCATTTTAATTCAAAGGATTAAAAGTTAACTCAATTCCTAAAGAGATAAAATTAAAGCAATTCTTTGCAGTTATTTCAATAATGCGCAGATGTTTGCACCATTCTTTCTTTCTGTGTAACATTAGATTAATCTGCTGGGAAAAGAAATCATTTCATGCTCTATATTATCGCTGCGTTAGTTGCAGGTTACGTTACGTTGTTATTCATTGAAAAGGAGCGTAACACTTCCATTAATAATAAATAACTTTTTGCCTGCGCACTGAGGTTAAGTCACGCTACGTATATTTAAGACGCATTTACTCGCGCTCAAAATATACGTGGCGTCCCAAAAACATATTCGGAATTTAAACTGCTGCGTTACATTATCATCGCTGTACGTTGTGACTGACGCTTGCGCGCATGTTTCAGACCACACGTAGCAATCTGCACTAACTGATATGAAGTAACTAAATTAATTCAACACCACAACAATTACAAAGAAAGGAGGTAATGGTACACGCAGTGCAAGTACACTACTGGCCATTAAAATTGCTACACCACGAAGATGACGTGCTACAGACGCGAAATTTAACCGACAGGAAGAAGATGCTGAGATATGCAAATGATTAGATTTTCAGAGCACTCACACAAGGTTGGCACCGGTGGCGACACCAACAACGAGCTGACATGAGGAAAGTTTCCGACCGATTTCTCATACACAAACAGCAGTTGACCGGCGTTACCTGGTGAAACGTTGTTGTGATTCCTCGTGTAAGGAGGAGAAACGCGTACCATCACGTTTCCGACTTTGATATAGGTCGGATTGTAGCGTATCGCAATTGCGGTTTATTGTATCGCGACATTGCTGCTCGCGTTTGTCGAGATCGGTGGGTTCAGGAGGGTAATACGGAACGCCGTGCTGGATCTCTATGGCCTCGTATCACTAGCAGTCGAGATGACATGCATCTTATCCGCATGGCTGTAACGGATCGTGCAGCCACGTCTCGACCCCTGAGTCAACAGATGGGGACGTTTGCAAGACAACAACCAGTTCGACGACGTTTGCAGCAGCATGGACTATCGGCTCGGAGACCACGGCTGCGGTTAGCCTTGACGCTGCATCACGGACTGGAGCGCCTGCGTGCACGAACCTGGGTGCACTAATGGCAAAACGTCATTTTTTCGGATTAATTCAGGTTCTACTTATATCATCACGATGGTCGCATCCGTGTTTGGCGATATCGCGGTGAACGCACATTGGAAGCGTGTATTCGTCATCGCCATACTGACGTATCACCCGGCGTGATGGTATGAGGTGCCATTGGTTACACGTCTCGGTCACCTCTTGTTCGCATTGACAGCACTTTGAACAGTGGATGTTACATTTCAGATCTGTTACCCTTCATTCGATCCTTGCGAAACCCTACATTTCAGCAGGATAATTCACGAGCGCATGTTGCAGGTCCTGTAGTGGCCTTTCTGGATACAGAAAATGTTCGACTGCTGCCCTGGCCAGCACATTCTCCAGATCTCTCACCAATTGAAAACGTCTGGTCAATGGTGGCCGAACAACTGGCTCGTCACAATACGCCAGTCACTACTCTTGATGAACTGTGGTATCGTGTTGAAGATGCATGGGCAGCTGTACCTGTACACGCTGCGCTATCCAAGCTCTGTTTGACTCTATGTCCAGGCGTGTCAAGGCCCTTATTACGGCCAGAGGTGGTTGTTCTGGCTACTGATTTCTCAGGATCTATGCACCCAAATTGCGTGAAAATGTAATCAGATGTAAGTTCTAGTATAATATATTCATCCAATGAAGACCCGTTTATCATCTGCATTTCTTCTTGGTGCAGCAATTTTAATGGCCATTAGTGTACAACCCTTACTTGTCGCAGTTTTGCTTTGGAAATGACAGAGTGGTCACCTGTCGACATATCTCCGTTTGTCGACGGCGTCACACAGCTGCATTCCCTTAAGTTATCTGAACTTTCTTTCATTGTTTTCTGGACGATAGAGCCCAGTGGCGAGGCTTTTGTGCAATAGTTAGTTTGTCTGTAATATCCCAGCATCACTCGTTGCCTTGTAAAGAGGTCAAATGAACTCACATATTCGATAATGCCGAGGCCGAGCCAGTTAATAAACAACACACAAAAACCGGTAACGCCACATTTTGCCAGTGGAGACATCATCAGAACACACTATTTTCCGTTAGAGGCCACATGTCAACTACTGAAACATAAATACTTTAGTTCTGTAGCTTCCCTTAGACTTTATTAGGATCGTGAGGAGTTGATGGCTGGAAAATAAGAGAGGAAAGGAAATCTCATATTATCACTCAGCAACTCTCTAGATGAGTTATTCAGATCGTTACGATGTGGAGATAAAAAAGAAATTCGTCTTAGTCGTGCATACGTGAACCAGCTATGCTTCACTGACAACATTGTACTAGTTTCCTCTAGTACAGATAAACTTCAACGACTAATGGAAGAACTCAATACAGTTAGTTCTAAACAGGTTCGAAAATCAGTGGCAATAATAGTAAAATAATTTAGAATTAAAATATACGAAAAGAAAATACTACAAAGTAGAAACTTAGCCGAAAACCTATGACCTTTTGTATTTAGGGCAGTTGAAGACGACTGCTGGATGTATTAAAAAAAAAAAAAAAAAAAAAAAAAGAGAAACATTTGACGCGTTTTTGAATGATAGTCGAAATCGTGTGCATCAAATGAGATGCTTCAAATGTTTCTGTAATTATTTAATTTCTTAGTTTTCGGCAAATCATTTTTTCTCAATTTTTCTAATTTTCTAGTTTTTCCTCAGAAAGCGTGAAATATGATAAATTTAAATATTCATCGATATTATGTTGTTGTTAAGAGTACATTGATGAAGAAACCGCAGAGAAATTTCCTTTTATGCTGTGATTTTATATTTATTGTATTTTTCAATTTGAAGGAAAGAATGCCACAATTTCTACCCCAATATAACTTTCCTTGTGCAAATTATTTAGGACTTGAACTTTTTGATATTTGATTTACATAGACAGTAGCAGCTGTTAGTGAAATATTTCAGCTTTCCCTCAAATCAATAAGTAAGTTTTTCTTAACTACCCTAATAACTTTCTAGCAGCGAAAGTTTTTTCTTTGTTTGTTTGTTTTTTTCCTCACCCTGGTCAATTTGATATCCATTTGTCCAGCACCCACCCTCCGTTTGGCTATGAAACCTCGGACAAAAAATTCCCTCAAATCACTAATTAAGTTTTTCTTACTTATCCTTATTATTTTTAACCAATTATCTTTCTTTCCAAAACTTAATCCCACTGTAGTCAATTAGAGACAACATTTGTCCATTTGCCACTCTTTGTTTGGAAATGAAAATTCGGACAAAAACGCATTGTGTAATTTCTAGGAAGTCTTCTATTCGCTCTTCTCAAACATTTGACCAAAAAAGAGAAGGGTAAAAATGGACTGGTTTGCTTTCGGTAAACTAATAGGTTTTCGAAAGTAACCTTGCTATATGTTCGGAAAGGGTAGTTTATATTACCAATTTTGACTTGTTGCAACGAAACATGGAGTTTTACTGAAAGCCCTCGCCACAGGGTGTAACATTTTCTGGCTCCCACAACGTCTGCCCAGTAGGCAGCACTGATTGTAGAACCCACATCACAAGCATCAGGGTCCACCGTAAGTTCACCTGATTGTATGCGAACCTGTCGGCCAGCAGGCATCGATGACAGCCACTCTCCTGCAGAGGCTGTCGCACAGTGTGCGGTCTGTGACGAGCTGTTTTCGTGGCTAAATGTCTGTATGAAGCGCAGATTTTTGCTACGACTCCTCCGAATGCGCATCTATTAAAGCAGTAATGGTTTTTATTCTCCGCAGTGGAACGACCTGCGGGAAGTAAAGTATCCCATAAACTTAAGTTCCGACCTCGGGCCATCCTAGTGCCGGTGTACTTACCGTCATTCCCCACCAGATTGGAGGTTGTGACGTCATATGCCGACAGGAGTATTGACTGATCAGCACAGGTACCAATGCAATCAAAATAACGCCGGTGGTATTACCCAAAAACATCTGAAGCTTCCTACGAGCAACCAGAAATGTGCACAACGCCATCTACTTGGGAGGTGTCACCTGAGCCATCAAGTGAACTTACAGAAAATCTTACTCCCTACCTGCCATCTCTGACTGAATTACAATTTATAGGCAAATCTTAAAGATTTTACGTCTTCTCTCTGAACATCAATTTCCTTCCATTCTAATTTTTTTCCCAGTTTTCTTTACTGCTTGGACAATGTACAGATGGGGTAGCATCAGGGATAGGTTACACCCCTGTCTCTCTCCCTTTCTCCACAACTCTCCCTTTCATGTCCTCGACTTTTGTAACTCGTATTTGGCTTCTGTGAAAATTGTTAATAATCTTTGAGACCTGTATTTTATCCCATCTACCATCAGAATTTCAGAGCGTATTCCAGTCAACATCGTCAAATACATTTTCTAAATTTACAAATACTTAAAATGTGGTATGCCTTCCTGCAGCCTATATTCTAAGATAAGTCGGATCGGCTCATTGTCCTGTGTGGTCCTACATATCTTGAAAACCCAAGCAAATCTTCCCCCCAGGTCAGCTTTGACCAGTCACTTCCTCTTTATAAAGATAATTAGTATTCATTGCAATCATGATTTACTAATGTTAGGTTTTGGTAATATTCTCACCTCTCAGTACATCACGTAACATTACTTTTCAGTTTTGGATAACCAATTTCAGAAATTTAGGACATGCTATTCGTATAGGTCATAATGAAAAACAGATTAATTGCTTCACAACAGAGAGCCAGGTGAAGACTCGTCCAACACTAGAGTCAGATCTCTGTTGTTAAGGTTGGAACTGGAGAATGGAGAGGCTGAAATCAGGTGCTTGTATAGCCCATACCTCATAGGAGGAAGGGGGGGGGGGGAGTTTAACGTCACTATTCGAAGTACGGATCGTCATCGATACTGTTGCAGGTCGTGTAATTTAGATCTTTCATGATATTTGTGGCCCCTTTTCCCTTATCACCTGCAGCGATAGACAGCCTTTAACAACGCCAAACATTTTCCATGAGTTGCGATGTGTTCCCTCCTCGGATCTACCTGTGGGTCTTTCATATCTCGACTGTTAGCCCTTCGCTGACAGCACTTAGTGAGCCGAATTGTGGTGGAAGAAGGAGCGCTCCCTTTACTGCAGAATTCTTCTGGAGGTCGACGACTGTCGCTGCCGCCTGTGGCGCCCCTATTGTTGTTTCCTTGCACTGTACATAGGGACTTCACCGAGGCTCACACGTCACTGCCTGTACACAACAGACAGAACAAGTCGATAAAATGAATGTAACAGATCTTTTCACTCTAGAGTATAAACTCACAAAGGTAGGAAAGAAACATGTAAGCACCAATAGCGCCCCCTCCCACTACCACTCCCGATTATTTAAAGAATCGAAGTGTCACATATAAAACACCTTCAAATGTATGATTATTTTACAAATTATTTAATGTGTTGAATGTTGGACGTTAAACATGTAAAAGCTTTATTGTTGAAGATGTAAAATCCTACTTATATCTATGTGATTAGTTTCATATAGACTAATGAAGTAGATTAGAAAAGGTTTAAAATTAAGTTTCAGTCTGATTTCGGTGGATGAGCGGCGAGGACACCTTGTTTGCGTCCCGTCAGCAGAATCGTGAGCGCGCGTAGTTTGTTTACTTCCTCGCCGCAGCCAATACTCGCGTCCGTTGACACTGAGTAGCTATGGCCCATTCCTCCATAAAAGCTACGATCAAGATCAGCTTCCAGTTCGACCACGCAAGACGACGAGCCTTTGAAATCGAACGCTTCATCAGTGATGAAGTGGGCATAGCACCTATCCATCACAAGTAGCATCGTCTACGTCAAGGTGGTCGTTGACGCTATATGTCACGCTGTTGTGAACAGATGTGTACACTTTCAAGTTCAAACACTCTGATGGTCTCATCGGAGCAGTTACCGCTGACCACGCAGGACTGGGATTACGCACACTGTGAGTCTTCGAACTCCCGCTTGAAATGCCACCGGACGCAGTCACGACATCTTTCCGACCATATGGGACGATAATTAGCCACATAGCTGGGACATTGAACACCTTCGAGACATACCCGGTTCTCAATGGCGTGCGACCAGTTAAAATGGAGTTAACAAAACATATGCCGTCCTACCTAGTCATAGGTGGATGTCAAGCAGTCGTGATGTACAATGGACAGCCTCGTACTTGTTCTGGCTACCGCCAAGAGTCATGTACGTTCGTACGCGTGTGTTCAATGTTACGTTACACAAATCCCGTTAGTTACAACACCACTCCCTACGATAATGGCCCTTCGCCTCAGTTACGCAGTGGTAACGCAATCGACTGTCTTGGCAGACAGAAGACCACTTGGAATACAGAGAACGCAAGTCTGCACACCCGTAGCACGTCCAGGATTGACCGATACCATTACAGGGTCGGCAGAGATTGAAGGCGGTTGCCTATCGACTCCACAGGGAGATTCGGACGAGAGAACGGAACTTGACACAAGGGTTGTACCGACTTCTGATTTTCACCCTGGGGGATGCAGTGAAAGAACCACACTCTCTTTTGGCCACGGAAATCACCGACTGAAAACAGAGATCGCCGAGGAAACATAAAAAGCGACGTCGTACACCGTCAGACGATTGCCTCCTGCGGATGTTTCTCTGGTTGGTGATGACCGGACGGCCCACAAGACGGGAAACATGGATCGCACAGAGTAGCCCTTACCTGTTGTTTCCCTGACTTCGACACAGCCGTTTCTGCTCTCTAGGGCAAACAGATCGCAAGGAAAGCGCCTGCCACCGGTTAACAGCCAAGGATAGCTATGGATTCATCCTTGGTAACCCAGCTCACAAGTGTCCTACCGCAGCCAAGGTTAACTTACAGACCTTCGGTGCGACGACATTGAAGAAGATTGTACGTCCGCTGTGGTGGGTGAGGAGAGGGGTGTCTTTCACATATCTCGGCCACTCCCGAGTAGCAGCAGATGACGACACGGACGCGGTCTGCAGATGACAAGCCCCAACATCTTCTGCGACGCTGACAGCGGTCTCCACTGCAGGAGACGACCTACAGACCTATCGCTTAGCGACCAACAACGTTAACATCATTCGGACACGTATGAAGTTGCCGCTGGAAGCTCATTGCAGCAGTTATTGACAATCTCTTTCTCCAAGAGTTCTTCGTCAATGGTTTCCCGGGTACGGTTAAATGGCTCATGCGTACCGCGCCTCGCCAGCAGTGGTGTCGCAGTTCTCCTCAGGGAGGGCCTCGAGGTGGACGAAGTACGGTGTCTCCTCGACGCTACAGGAATGGCTATAACGGTGCTAGGCGTCCAGTTTATTAATGTGTACGCCCGTCCCAGAACGAATCGCCGTCACGACCGATCGCTCTTCTTCGCGGAAGGAATAGCACTATTTTTTTTTCAGGACAGGCACGTCGACTTGGGGTTAGGAAGCAATTTTAATTACATCCAGGCACATAGAGATCAGCTGCCACGTCATTCACCGTGCCCCGGACTTGGGACACTCATCAGCGATCTCGAGCTGATAGATATATGGGAACATGTCCAAGGAAATCGACCAGGTTTCACTCATGTCACGAGTCACTCGCCTAGTAGCACTGATAGGGTTTACGGATATTGGAAATTTGTGTAAGTCCTATGGGACCAAACTGTTGAGGTCATCGGTCCCTAAACTTTCACGCTACTTAATGTAACTTAAACTAACTTACAGCAATGACAACACATACACTCATGCCCGAGGGAGGACTCGAACTCCCGACGGGACGGCCGCGCGAACCGTGACAACGCGCCTTAGACCGCACAGCTACCCCGCGCGGTTAGGATTTACGTCTCCCATTCTCTCGCAGCAACAGTGAGCGACGCGGAGGTGTGGCCAGTAGCCTTTTCTGATCACGGGGCCTATAAATGTGCTGTCACCCTTCGTCGCTAACAGATGTGGCACAGCCGACATCCATGGAAATTAAACCTCGCTCATATCGCTTCTCCGGTCTGTCGGGGCGACATCGAGGACACGTGGAGTTCGGGCGTCCGTCGCCTCCCAAAGAATCCTACGTCGATCAGTTAGTGGTTAAACTGCTCGGAGCCGGCCCTACGGAGAACTTTGATTATGTAGGGACTGAGATCGCTGCTTGGAGGTGGCGCACCTCCGATTTTTGTTTCTCTGTCCTTTGCGAATGTGCCTCGTTGCCACCCACACTAGAATGATACATGACAGTATACCGTGCGAAGGCGCAGAGATCATATGCACCGACTCCTCGAAGGGACGATCGTCCGAGCGCGAACACATGACAGATTAACGACGAAACGATCCACCAGGCCATCAGCACTGCGGACGGCTGCCGCCTAACCAAACAACGCGGTATTGGCGCAACCTTCTTCGACCATAATGCACGACTTTATTCTGTCCAATGTTCCGACCCGACCATGGTGGCAGGAGTCTCATGATTGCTTTATGGCACTTTTCACACGACTTATATCGATGCCATGGGTAAAGGCGCGTCGAACGAGTCTTCTGGCCCTGACGGGCTCTCTGTGGAGTTTCACAGAACTTCCCAGTACTTAATGCCCCCGAAATTGGTGGAAATCTGTCGGGAGCTTTTTATGTCCCCCACGGTGCCGCTTCCGCAGCCTTCGTCCAAGGAATGATTATACCGGTTCACAAACCGACAGGGATTAGCGCCCGCTCACTCTCGTCAGCTGCGACATGATGATACTCACCGGACTATCAGCAACCCTTTACGACCCACCATGCCTCACGTCATCTCACCATATCAGGTATCAATAATATACACATAGCACTGTGTCGATACCATGACATAATAGCCCTAGTGAGGGCACACCGCATCCCAGGAACTTTGGCATCACTACATTTTAGCCACGCTTTGCATCGAGTGGATCACGTGTACCTGACGTCCATTCTCCAACACATACAGCACACACAACAATTCATAGACGTTGTAATGCGCCTCCTCTGAGGAGCGACCTCCGAGGTGCTCGTTAACGGGCTTCTCGCGCAGTCCCTCCCAGTTGTCAGATCGGTGCGTCAAGCCTGGCCCCTGTCGATCTTAAACTACGCTCTGCCACTGGAACCGCTACTCCGTCAACGCCTCAGTGGACTAACCGTACATGTCGTCACATTTCGCTGTACAGCATACGCAGACAACCTGGTTCTCGTGCTCCGCAACAGTGACGGTGTAACCAGCGCACTAGAATATATTGCCACGTACGGTGTGCCTTCAGGCAGCTGTCTCATCGTCATCAAAGTGGTCGCCATGAGACGGGTTGATCTCAGCGTGTGTCGACGCCCTATAGCTTAGTGGTACTATCAAATCTCTAGGAGTAGAGTTTCACGACGCCCTTGGGCGAAACGATAAAATACCTGACGGCTTACCAGAGAGGACATTATCATCGTTGATAAAGAACGTTCGTCCTCAGAGACCAAAAACAGGAAAAGTTAACGTAATATTGGTAAACTGCAGGAGTATCCAGGGCAAGGTTCCTGAATTAGTATCTCTTATTGAAGGAAATAGTGCGCATATAGTATTAGGAACGGAAAGTTGGTTAAAACCGGAAGTGAACAGTAACGAAATCCTAGACACAGAATGGAATATATACCGCAAGGATAGGATAAACGCCAATGGTGGAGGAGTATTTATAGCAGTAAAGAATTCAATAATATCCAGTGAAGTTATTAGCGAATGCGAATGTGAAATAATCTGGGTTAAGTTAAGTATCAAAGGTGGGTCAGATATGATAGTCGGATGCTTCTATAGACCACCTGCATCAGCAACCGTAGTAGTTGAGCTCCTCAGAGAGAACCTGCAGAACGTCGTGAAGAAGTTTCGTGATCATACTATTGTAATAGGAGGAGACTTCAATCTACCAGGTATAGAATGGGGTAGTCACACAATCAGAACTGGAGCCAGGGACAGAGACTCTTGTGACATTATCCTGACTGCCTTGTCCGAGAATTACTTCGAGCAGATAGTTAGGGAACCAACTCGTCAAGCTAACGTTTTAGACCTCATAGCAACAAATAGACCGGAACTTTTCGACTCCGTGAATGTAGAAGAGGGTATCAGTGATCACAAGTCAGTGGTTGCATCAATGACTACAAGTGTAATAAGAAATGCCAAGAAAGGAAGGAAAATATATTTGCTTAACAAGAGTGATAGGGCACAAATCGCAGAATATCTGAGTGACCACCATCAAACGTTCATTTCTGAGGAAGAGGATGTGGAACAAAAATGGAAAAAATTCAGAAACATCGTCCAGTACGCCTTAGATAAGTTCGTACCGACTAAGGTCCAAAGCGAGGGGAAAGATCCACCGTGGTATAACAATCATGTACGAAAGGTACTACGGAAACAAAGAAAGCTTCATCATAGGTTTAAGAGTAGTCGAATCATAGCTGATAAGGAAAAGCTGAACGAAGCGAAAAAGAGTGTAAAGAGAGCAATGAGAGAAGCATTCAACGAATTCGAACATAAAACATTGGCAAACAATCTAAACAAGAACCCTAAAAAGTTTTGGTCATATGCAAAATCGGTAAGCGGATCTAAATCCCCTATTCAGTCACTCGTTGACCACGATGGCACCGAAACAGAGGACGACCGAAGAAAGGCAGAAATACTGAATTCAGTGTTCCGTAACTGTTTCACTGCGGAAAATCGTAACACGGTCCCTGACTTCAGCCGTCGCACGGACGCCAAAATGGAAAATATTGAAATAAACGATATCGGAATTGAAAAACAACTGCTATCACTTAGTAGCGGAAAAGCATCCGGACCAGACGAGATACCCTTAAGATTCTACAGTGATTATGCTAAAGAACTTGCCCCCTTTCTATCAGCAATTTATCGTAGATCGCTGGAAGAACGTAAAGTGCCTAGCGACTGGAAGAAAGCGCAGGTCGTTCCCATTTTCAAGAAGGGTCATAAATCAGATGCGAATAATTATAGGCCTATTTCGCTTACGTCAATCTGTTGTAGAATAATGGAACATGTTTTGTGTTCTCGTATTATGACGTTCTTAGATAATACAAATCTCCTTCATCATAACCAACATGGATTCCGCAAACAGAGATCATGTGAAACTCAGCTCGCCCTATTTGCCCAAGAAATTCACAGTGCCGTAGACACTGGCGAGCAGATTGATGCCGTATTCCTGGACTTCAGGAAGGCATTTGATACGGTTCCGCACTTACGTTTAGTGAAAAAAATACGAGCTTACGGAATATCGGACCAGGTTTGTGATTGGATTCAGGATTTCCTAGAAGAAAGAACACAACATGTCATTCTTAACGGTTCAAAATCTGCAGATGTAGAGGTAATTTCGGGAGTACCGCAGGGAAGCGTGATAGGACCTTTATTGTTTACAATATACATAAATGACTTAGTTGACAACATCTGTAGCTCCGTGAGGCTATTTGCAGATGACACGGTTGTCTACAAGAAAGTAGCAACATCAGAAGACTCGTACGTACTCCAGGAGGACCTGCAGAGGATTAATGCATGGTGCGACAGCTGGCAGCTTTCCCTAAACGTAGATAAATGTAATATAATGCGCATACATAGGGGCAGAAATCCATTCCAGTACGATTATGCCATAGCTGGTAAATCATTGGAAGCGGTAACGACCGTAAAATACTTAGGAGTTACTATCCGGAGCGATCTGAAGTGGAATGATCACATAAAACAGTGGGAAAAGCAGGCGCCAGGTTGAGATTCATAGGAAGAATTCTAAGAAAATGTGACTCATCGACGAAAGAAGTAGCTTACAAAACGCTTGTTCGTCCGATTCTTGAGTATTGCTCATCAGTATGGGACCCTTACCAGGTTGGATTAATAGAAGAGATAGACATGATCCAGCGAAAAGCAGCGCGATTCGTCATGGGGACATTTAGTCAGCGCGAGAGCGTTACGGAGATGCTGAACAAGCTCCAGTGGCGGACACTTCAAGAAAGGCGTTACGCAATACGGAGAGGTTTATTATCGAAATTACGAGAGAGCACATTCCGGGAAGAGATGGGCAACATATTACTACCGCCCACATATATCTCGCGTAATGATCACAACGAAAAGATCCAAGAAATTAGAGCAAATACGGACACTTACAAGCAGTCGTTCTTCCCACGCACAATTCGTGAATGGAACAGGGAAGGGGGGATCAGATAGTGGTACAATAAGTACCCTCCGCCACACACCGTAAGGTGGCTCGCGGAGTATAGATGTAGACGTAGATGTAGATGTACTGCGGCCCTTAATAACCGCCGCTTATTACAAGAAATTCGGGTGGGACCCTCGACATCCTTAAAAGACCACACGTCAATATTTACCTAGCATACTTCCACGAGTCCGCAGCTCGTGGTCGTGCGGTAGTGTTCTCGCTTCCCACGCCCGGGTTCGATTCCCGGCGAGGTCAGGGATTTTCCCTGCCTCGTGATGACTGGGTGTTGTGTGCTGTCCTTAGGTTAGTTAGGTTTAAGTAGTTCTAAGTTCTAGGGGACTGATGACCATAGATGTTAAGTCCCATAGTGCTCAGAGCCTTCCACGCATCGCCAATACACTTTCCGATATCGTTACTGATGGCTCGACGTATATTAGTGGCATTAGCAGCCTACGTCAGCACAGGCATGCTCTTCAAAGTCAGTTATGAATCACTGAACCCTTCAGCCAGACAGGGGAGGTCTTGGCCTAATCCATGTTCCCAGCAGAGCAGTAGCCCTGTTTGTCAGCTCACACATGAAGCAGTGGCTCCACCTCTCTCTGAAAGTTTGATGGGTTTGCTGCTGGAGTCCTTAACTCCACACTGCCTAACGTCCCCGCTGACAAAGCAAGACATACCCCCACGTTTCTACTACTTCGGTCACTTTTACAATGAACACAATTATGTCCGTATCGCAGAGCCACTGACTAAACAGGCGACGGCGCGGGAGATACAACGCGTCCTACAGCAGAGGCGTCCACCAAACATCGTGGAGGGCAAGAACCCCCATCTTAGTTGGAAGTTGGTATGGAGGACGATATACGCAGTTACACTGGATACTGACGTCTTATCAGCATGTAACATCACAGCCAACGGTAGACAGATCATATGAAGATGGTATCTGTTCCCGAAAGAACAGATACCAATGATGACCGTGCAGCTTCTCTAGAATGAAATGATAATTAAATCGAAATCCTTAGCTGCCGACAGGTGTTACTGATATACATCAATGGGGACAGCTGTGTGTCCCGACCGGGACTCGAACCCAGGATCTCCTACTTAAATGTCAGACGCTGTATCCATCTGAGCCACCGAGGGCACAGAGGAGAGTGCGACTGCAGCGACTTATCCCTTGCACGCTTCCCGTGAGACCCACATTCCCAATTGTCCACAACCTAAATTCGTAGTGTTATTTGCCGATTCACTTATTACTCATGCCAGACTATGCTGACGAGTCCCGTAAGAGTTCGGGCAAAGTGTGCGCATTCGCACCGAAACAGGTCAATGGCCGGGTAGCCTTTACATATATAAAGATGGTATCTGTTCCCGAAAGTCCGCGGCTCGTGGTCGTGCGGTAGCGTTCTCGCTTCCCACGCCCGGGTTCCCGGGTTCGATTCCCGGCGGGGTCAGGGATTTTCTCTGCCTCGTGATGACTGGGTGTTGTGTGATGTCCTTAGGTTAGTTAGGTTTAACTAGTTCTAAGTGCTAGGGGACTGATGACCATGGATGTTAAGTCCCATAGTGCTCAGAGCCATTTTTTTTTTTGTTCCCGAAAGAACAGATACCAATGATGACCGTGCAGCTTCTCTAGAATGAAATGATAATTACATCGAAACCCTTAGCTGCCGACAGATCACCTGATTGCGCCTCTACAAGATAAATATGGCGGACTCGCCTCTATGTGCGGAATGCGGAGTGCAAGACACGGACGAACAACGTCTCAGATTTGGCGCGGCAGAAGCCGTATGGTGCTTGGTGTGACAAATTTTGTCGTACATTTTCCGGGTGCCCCGGAACATATCGCACCTCAGCTTCTACTTTTTCCGAATGAACTGTATTTCCCGCACACTAAAACCAACACAGTCACGTGGGTCCGTGGCACGCGGTGAAATATTTACTTCACGATGAACCGAAAGATGTATTGGACTTTTGTAACTATCTACAAGAACGTCATTGTAAGATTGTCCAGAACCCAAATTATAGGAAATATTGTTCCAATCACTTAGGGAGAGCCCTATACGACCGTCCACGCAGCTGGATCATTAACAGGTAGGGGAAGAACCCATCGACTGATCTGACAAAAAACACGAACAACTACCGGTTGAATAACGTACGACATGTTTGAAGACATACCTGGATGATGAAGCGTAAGGAGACTGGCGGCGCACCCTTCTGCGTCGTCTACGAAGCACGTTTTCCGGTTCCCCACATATATTACCTCAGTGTAGGTAAATCCCGGGATTATTTGTTTTGTCTGCTCAGTGCAAGATGCGGCTCTAGTTACACGTATTTTAGGTGTGATATAATGGAAATACAAATAAAAAATAAATTAATTAAAAATGTTAAAAAAGAATTTTCCGGCTATTGATTTCCCTCTCACCATTCCGAATACCCTTCAGCGAGGGGGACGCTCTGGCCAGGCTTCAGGTTACGACCCCTGCCCACTCTGCCCTCCCCTCTATACCCTCCTTCCTTAAAAATAAATAAAAATGTGTTAAATATTTGGAGTTAAACATGTAAAACCTTTATCGTTGAAGATGCAGGACCGTATTTACATTTATTTCATTAGTTTCATATGGACTAATGAAATAATTTAGAAAACGTCTAAAATTAAAGTTTTTTGGAAGTCGATAAGAGCTCTCATTATCAAACAATGCAAGAGTATAGTCTGGGTAATGTGCGCTCTGCTTTGAGAAAAACTAATTTTTCACCCATACCAATGTCGATGACAACACATCTCCCGAACTATATGTTGGACAATGACACAATTTTGCAGATACATACAGTGGCATATGTGAACACTATCTACGAAATGTATCGTGAATAGTAGTAAAGGAGCAATAAATTAAAATTTCCTGCTTGATACTCAAGTTTTGCTGCATGAACAGCGAAAATATAGTAACTGATTACTATATTTTCATTAACTTGTGGGTGGGTGACAGCGAGAAAATCTGGAATTATATGTGAAGTATATTGGGAGTCGTTACCTACTCACATTCTCAAATACTGGCTAATTTGTACATTGTGAGCAATACACAGGATGTTAGGGATATAAGTGCAGATATTGTGATCATTGGTACCTTAACACGTACCCAATTAAGTGTATTAGCTGTTTTTTCTCTGCTTCTAACAGTCTTTCTGCAAATACATCTCATAATTTACTACATTAAATCTCCTTCACAGTCGTAGCTGCACCACTAAGTGTACTATGCCTCATGACAGATTAACCATTTTGCATCACATGTCCACACTTCAAAATCTGACATGCTCCCCTAGGGAAATATGCATTAATGGGTTGCTCTTGCGATATGTACTCGGAGATACTAACCAACCTAAAAACTTACTAGTCCTAATACCTGTAATTATTTGTCTGTCAATGACGTAAATACTGATTTAATGTTGTTCAGTACACCGTTCTCATTCGCCAATAAAAATTTGTGCATGTATGCTCCTAACAGTAACACCCTATATACAGTTTCTAACTACAATTTCTTGTTGGATAACGAGAGATTATAACTCTCTGTAACTCGATAACGAAGCATTTTACATTTTTAATTTCGATTGATAGTTCTTTGAAATGTTGAAAACCAAATTTTTGTTGCCACTGGCTGCAATTACACAGGCAGTATGCAACTGGGACTTTGTGACTGCTTTGCTCCTTTAGTAATAACGACCATGTCAACTGTTGAGATGCAGTGCTGGATAAGATGACCCTAAAGTTTTCCATGTTTTTGTTACACATCCTTGTTGTTCCTGAATTTCTTCTAATGCCATCTACCCATCTTTATTCACATTACTACAAGCCACCAGCTGTCATTTCATTTTCATTATCATCTTAATTATGTATTCGGCCTCAGTTGTTCCCTGATCCATTTGTCCGTTTTCGTGTCTTGCCCTTCACGCATCAATCCAATACCCTGTCAGCAGCCGTCTCTTTTCGAATGGTTCACCCATTAAAAGTCTGTCTCTCACCACCACAAGTCATTCTTGTGATACACACTGACTGTAAACTTTCCACTCTGCAAAAAATGGAGGTCTAAGGCGCTGCAGTCATGGACTGCGCGGCTGGTCCCGGCGGAGGTTCGAGTCCTCCCTCGGGCATAGGTGTGTGTGTTTGTCCTTAGGATAATTTATGTTAAGTATTGTGTAAGCTTAGGGACTGATGACCTTAGCAGTTAAGTCCCATAAGATTTCACACACATTTGAACATTTTTGAAGGTTAGGTTAGGTTAGTGTTTTTTTAACGTCCCGTCGACAACGAGGTCATTAGAGACGGAGCACAAGCTCGGGTTAGGGAAGGATGGGGAAGGAAATCGGCCGTGCCCTTTCAGAGGAACCATCCCGGCATTTGCCTGAAACGATTTAGGGAAATCACGGAAAACCTAAATCAGGATGGCTGGAGACGGGATTGAACCATCGTCCTCCCGAATGCGAGTCCAGTGTGCTAACCACTGCGCTACCTCGCTCGGTGAACATTTTTGAACAAACACTGGAAGCTTAATTTTGAAATCTATATTTAATTTACTAAAAACAGACAAGGATATTTTGGCTTTTCTGTATTATGTTGCTGTTCATCCAATTGTTATATTTAACTGCTCAAAATATATTAAAAGAATCAACTATCGTTAGTTAGATTCTCATTATTTTCATTATTAACTGTTTTCTGTTTTGAACAATGCAAATGTTTAACAAAACTTTGGAATTCGTGTATAAATTTGTCTCTGTTGTGATTAACTTCCATCAATCATCTCCAGTTATGTAATGTAGTACGTATTGAACGTTTGTGTTTCATGTTTTGTAACTTATGGTTGTAACGAGATGTGTGATACATACTAAATAAATCAATTTCTCTCTTCTCTTATGTTAAGCCACTGTAGAAGTATTATTGTGATCCATTAATAAGCTGATGCGATTCTTCAATTTCTCCAGGCGTATTTTTTGACGAAATAAATGTCGGGTGAACAGCCTGGTATGAGTGTGCATAGGACACAATATTTCGGCAATCGACCACGTTGCCATCATCAGGTGCGCTGATGTACTGACCGGCGGTGGGCCGGCGCCATGTATATATAGGACAATCGCCCTCCCCCTCCTCCTTCAGGCGCTTCCTATGAGTCGGTGTGGTCCGCGCCCCGCGCGCGGTCCAGTACAGCGTCCGTTCTCCCGCCGTCTGGGCGCTGAGTCCTAGGTCTTCTCGTTCAGGAGGGTCTGCCAGCACCGCTCTCGTTATTCTTCCCTCCTCCTCCCCCGAAGTCGGTACACTCTGTGAAATAATTTCTTTCTTCTTAATCCGGGTGATCGCGGGTTCCCACGCCTTGCTAAGGATATAACCGCTGTCACGATGTAGTTGTGGCTCCCTTACTCTGATCTCTAGGGCTCCTTTGATGGCACAGTCCCAGTATTAGGAAGTCTGTGTCAAGACTTTGGTTTGGTCATAATCCATGCTGTGGAGTTCCGACAGGCAACGCTCAGCGATTGCCGACCTACTGGGCTGTTGCAATCTAGTGTGCCGTTGATGTTCTCGGCATCGGTCCTCAATGGTACGAATGGTCTGCCCTATGTATACACTACCGCATTGGCGAGGTATCTGATAAACCCCCGATTTACATACACCAAGGTTGTCCTTGACACTACCAAGAAGGCTCTTGGTTTTACATAAACACCAAGCAAAACCAAGAGGCTTCTTGGTAGTGTCAAGGACAACCTTGGTGTACGCAAATCAGGGGTTTATCAGATGCCTCGCCAATGCGGTAGTGTATACATGGGGCAGACCATTCGTACCATTGAGGACTGATGCCGAGAACATCAACGGCACACTAGACTGCAACAGTCCAGTACGTCGGCAATCGCTGAGCCATTGCCTGTCGGAACTCCACAGCATGGATTACGACAAACCAAAGTCCTGACACAGACTTCCAAATACTGGGACTGTGTCATCAAAGGCAGTTACATCCTTAGCAAGGAGTGGGAACCTGCGATCACCCGGATTAAGAAGAAAAAGGATATTTCCCAGAGTGTACCGACTTCGGGGGAGGAGGGAAGAATAACGAGAGCGGTACCGGCAGACCCTCCTGAACGGGAAGACCTAGGACGCAGCGCCCAGACGGCGGGAGAACGGACGCTGCACCTGGACCGAGCGGAAGCGCCTGAAGGAGGAGCGGGAAGGGGATTGTCCTATATATACTGGGCGCCGGCCCACCGCCGGTCAGTACATCAGCGCACCTGATGATGGCAACGTGGTCGATTGCCGAAATATTGTGTCCTGTGCACACTCATACCAGGCTGGTCACTCGACATTTATTTCGTCATCAATAAGCTCATAATAGGTGGAATGGAAAACACTGCTGATAGCTGTGAGTATAGAGTAATGAGATATGGGTGTCAGGAGGTAAGAGAAACTGTAGTGCATTGTGTAAATACGGATTATACAAAAGAGGTGTGAGTGAGAAACACCAGTGTATTACACTCATTTACAAATATATTTACTAGTAAATACATCTTGTCACAGGATAAAACACTAGCTCATTTATAATTACTAAATAGTAATAATTTACATATATTTAAAAACGTAACACATATTCCACATTAGGAGATTGTACTTTTAGTCCACGTTTACTATATAGAAAACATCGTGACTCGCTTGTATTATGACACATAACATCCAGTTTACGAATGAGAAAGCTTTAATACAGAAATAAATAATGAAGTAGAGTGTCCGTAGTGGGAGAGGAGAGCAGTGCGAGGCTCCGGCGGCCCCCGCGGGCTCAGTTGCAGATGTGCTCCTCCTTCTTGTAGCGGCACATCTCGCACACGACGTTGCAGCACCACACGAAGCGGCAGTTGCACTTCTCCTCGACGTCGCGCACGCGCGTCTGGTAGCCCCGCCCACAGCACAGCAGCCGGCAGCCGTCCAGGCCCATGCTCGTCCGGTTGCAGATGCGCCCGCGCGTCCCCAGGATGCCCATACTGCAAACACACAGCCAGGCCCCGCCATTACAGAAGCGTCCGATACCACCCGTCCGCTTTCACTCCTGACGTCACCAATACGGCGACAATGACATCACTACGTACACACGCCAACAAACGCGAACAAAAATAAAAGTGACACAATAACGAAACTTCCTGGCAGATTAAAACTGTATGCCGGACCGAGACTCGAACTCGGGACCTTTGCCTTTCGCGGGCAAGTGCTCTACCAACTGAGATACCCAACCACGACTCACGCCCCGTCCTCACAGCTTTAATTCCGCCAGTACCTCGTCCCCTACATTCCAAACTTGTAGCTCAGTCGGTAGAGCACTTGCCGCGAAAGGCAAAGGTCCCGAGTTCGAGTCTCGGTCCGACACACAGTTTTAATCTGCCACGAAGTTTCATATCAGCGCACACTCCGCTGTAGACTGAAAATTTCATTCTTGACACAATAACGTCTCAGTCCAAAAATCTATGGAACTAACGAGGCAACCGCGAAAAATTGGGTGTTTAGGCTGGATACAAGCTAAATATACAAGAATAAAAAAATCGGCGCACAATCCTCAAACAAGTAACATAAAAAAAATTTAAATTACAATATTCCGCTACACCAACAAACCCAAAGGAATCGGAAATTTCCCTTGACGTATACAGCTCAGGAGCAACCATCGATACAAAAAAAAAACACCTACAAACCTAAAAAGTGGAATCGCATATTTCCCTCGAGCTATATAGTTCAACGGAAGCTCTCGATACCAAAAGCTAACACCTACAACTCAGAAAAGTGGAACCAAAACCCGAAAAACTCAAAAATCCAAACATCCCATATTCACTATATGAATTAAAATACAATCGACTTACCATAAAAGTACAACAGACAAAACATCACAATTATTATAGTATAAAACCAAAATAAAAATTACCTACCAACAGAAGCACACACACACACACACACACACACACACACACACACACACACACAACAAAAATTATAAGGTGCTTTCAATGAGCGCGCGCGCACACACACACACACACACACACACACACACACACACACACAACAAAAATTATAAGGTGCTTTCAATGAGAAACAAATCTGAGTCTGGAATGCGCGAACCTGTGACGGGAAGGTAATATCGTGTCGTGTGTAATGAAGTGTGGTTCCGACCAGAACGTGGAAGTTCACAGCCCGTCATTAGAGGGCACTCGTATATCACGTGACTATGCAGAGGTAGCAGCAGCATACATCAATCGTCCACACGAGTGCAGGAAAGGTTATGCTAACGTTCTTCTTTGACCAAGATGCCCCCTTCTGATTCACTTCCTGCAGCATGGGCCAACAGTGAATGCTAGCGTTACTCGCAAACCTAGACCACCCTTCACCAAGCGATCAAACCAAAACAAGGCGACCTCACCCGTGGGGTGATTCTGCTCCACGACAATGCAGAGCCTCACACGGCCGACACAGTCGCGGCACTCCTGCAGAAATTCAAATTGGAGGTTCTCGGCTACACTCCATACAGTCCGGACCTCTCTCCCTGTGATAACGCCATTTTTAGTGCCCTTAAAAAGACTCTGACGGGCAAATGATTCACTTCGGAAGACGACGTCCAGCTGTACGTTCGGAACTGTTTAACATCGCAGCCCTGTGAATTTTATGAGACAGCCATTCGCCGCCTTGTGTCACAATGGGGCAAGTGTCTCAACAGCCACGGTCAATACTTCTGAAATACAGGTACTGGTTTCTGTAATTATGCCTCTGGTTCGTTTCTTTTTGAACGCCCCTTATATTTCCTAAAACACCCACTCGTGAACTTCATTTTCATATCCATAGTTAAGTAAAAAGCAACAAAAAATTAGACTTATTTCTACACAACAAACACCACACTAATCAGACCACAAAAAAAAACCTCAGTGACTCACTGGAAACACTTCCGCAAGCCACGTTGCCGCACCAACTACCAAAACTCAAAACTACGTTAGGGCGGTGAAAACCAAAACTCGAATGAATCCAATACCACACGTTAAACTCAGCACGTTCACGTCCACCACCAGAGGGCACCATCAAATAGAACAGCACATCTACACAACCAACTGACAAACATCGCGCCACAGTGACGTCACACACAACCGTTGGCCCCAGTCCCCAGCATTAAACCGGCTCTCCACATACACATTAAAGTGACACCACTAGCTGTGGCGACTCACACTACAGTGGCTCCCACAGCTGCCATTTTCACACGTCACAGTCAGAACTCTAGTGGCATAATGTTTAGCGTGGTTTCAACTGAAATAGTAACTGATTGACAGTTCATACAGTACGACAGGAGCTAAAACTATTAAAATGTAGAACTGAATGAAAAGTCAAATAGTCCCTGCAGCTGTATTTATTTAAGTCGATTAGAGTCCCACACAACTAGTTATAACTTTTAAGTTGCATCTTCTGGTGTATATATATGCTATGTCATACGGTATAGGGAGGTATTACAGAATGCAGCAGAGTAACAGTTTGCGTAACTAGGTAAAGTTGTCAGCCCTCCTCAACTGATAAAAACCATCAACAATGACGCTGGTTACTATCAACTGAGGATGGCTGATAAGTTTGCCTAGCCACACCAACTGTTACTCTGCAGCTCACTAATCGACATTAATGAATATAGCAGCAGGAACTATTTGACTTTTCATTCAGTTTTACATTTTAATAGTTTTAACTTCTATATTTAAACATCTGTTGTACAATATGAATTGTCAACCAATTATGTATAACTATTTTAACTGTGCCTGTGCAAGGTTTTAAAATTAGCTGTTCAACTGAA
This sequence comes from Schistocerca americana, assembly GCF_021461395.2. Lineage (NCBI taxonomy): Eukaryota > Metazoa > Arthropoda > Insecta > Orthoptera > Acrididae > Schistocerca > Schistocerca americana. Next base: position 627,797,052 of record NC_060123.1, on the reverse strand, counting down.
ATCTGATTGGCGGTCATTATTGTCATTGTGCAGGCTGTGGCAGTAAAACTGTGCCAATAAGAAAATAAGAGGAATAGGAAAAAGACAATGCCCAAAAATAACATGCAGGTACGAAATATACTTATGAACACGAGGAATCAATATTCCAAATTATGAGATATCGAGGTCTACGCATGTTAACAGAAACAGAAGTTCATATATCGTTCTGTCGTTGCATACTTACCAATAACATGAAAGTTTTAATTATCACATAAAAAACAAAGCTTTCTGATGGCGCTAGACATTCTCTACGCATTTAACCTTCAATGCCAAATATTTTTCCCCACAATGGACTACTTGGCGAAGACCTTGGTTGTATAAATCTGTTGTTCAGGAAACGTTCCACAGCGAAAATCACCACCTCATCAGTCTGGAAATAACCTGCCATATATTGGCTTCTCCAGACGAGGAAAAAGGATGAAGTCAATGGGTTTGCCGTGTCAGGAGAATACGGAGGTGGAACCGATTCTGGCGGCCCAAAGAAGCAAGATATGTGACTGTGTCCTTTGTAGAATGAGCTAGAGTGTTGTCGAGGAGCAAGCCTGGGTTTCTTCCGTGCCCACACGAGGATAATCTGTTAGCACAATAACAAACGCAGCCCCCAAAAGCACTCAGCTTCATCTTCGGTTTTCTCCTTCACCGGTGGCATTCAATCCACATGTTTCCACTGCCTGCTTTGCTTCTCTGTCATTGGGCTGTAGTAATATACTCCAACAGACGACCATGGTGACGAAGCGGCTAAAAAAGTAATCTCGATTGCCTAACCATCTGCAACATTTACGTGTTGCCTCAGTGTAGTGGGCTTTTTAAATGAGTGTGAACAGTCATGCATCCCAGTGGGCAGAGATCTTTGTCATGTACAAAAGGTGCAAGATGTCGAAAACTAATCCATTTTTTCTACCATGCCTCTCTCTTGAAACTCCGGGTTATTCACAGAGATTCGGTCTGCCACTTTAGTCTTTAGCATTCAGACTTGTTTGACAACAACGAAAAGGCATGCAGCACCTAACAACTGTGTCATATGAGGGTTCTGTTGTGCCACGGTTCTGCTGGCGAGGCTTTAAGCTCTTGCGACCAACTGAGCCCAGCGTCGTTATAAAAAGGATATCACGTGCCACCCAAACAACTATGTGTATTGGTGTAAGAACAGTATTCAGTAAGCTGAGAGTGCACAAGGTGCATTGTTTAGGTAAAAACATGGAGAGATGTAAACATAAAACAATCCTTATTGATGAAACATCATTTTAGAAAGCCAAGAATTCCTGGTTTTGCAATTACATAATGCCTTTAGTATACTTAGGGTTTGTATTTCGTCTTATCTTGAGGGTTCCTGCTGTTCACAACGGAGTATTATAGCAATTGCAGCTTATAAATTAAGCATATAGGCCTGTATATTCTTCACAAGGTTACGGCTTTATTTTAGCCACTTTACTTAATTTTATTGATAATGTGCTCTCTCTTATGTACCTCCGAACCCCTGCCCGTGCCTAGTACTTTGTCAAGAAGGTACTGTTTTACCGTACGTTCTTGTTACGGCTTTACATTTAAAATGTTCTAGCTTTGTAATTCTTTTATATTTTATAGAGTATCTGAGGTTTGCAATTTTGCCTTGTTTTACTAGGACTACAAACAAATTGTGTTTTGGGCTATACGCTCTTGACAATTACTGGTCCTCTAGTTTTAGTCATTCTGCATACAAATTTTTAAAGTTTTCACTGTCAAGCGTTCCCACTTAGGTACCTTCTAACTAGTGCCCTGGCGCATAATTTCGCATAATTTTTATTAGAAGCATTCTGTTTGGATGTTATATTGCATAATTCTTTTCACTTTGCCTCTTTGTTATTTGTCAGCTTCTGAGCTCTGTTTATTGTATTACACACCTCTGCCGCATTTCTTTTTCCTGTTTCTCAATCTTTTTCTATTTCATTGAACTCATTGTACTCTGTTTGCATACTCGAACTCCATGTCTCTGCTACCGTACAGGATTCTCTAGCAATATTTATGCAATTTATTTCCTATTCAACATCTTTGTAGCTCGCTTATGAATATTTCTTTCTCTCTACTATAATGATTTTTCATTAATGGGTTTGCACCAGCAATTGGCGCCATCTAGTGATGGTTATCTTTGCAAGCGCCATCAGTCGCTTTTGATTCCGTTAATACTGTGTATACAATGTTTGGGAGGAGACTGGAGTTCGCGATGCCGACGAGCGAGGACGACGCGCGCGCGGCCGGGGCAGCCGCCTCGGACGCGCTGGAGTCGGCCGCTGGTCGGTCGGTTGGGCCTGGCCCGCCGGACGCTCCAGCGGCCGCTCCACACAGGACGGATCCCAGGTTGACGACCCAGGCTACGGCACCGGTTCATGACAGGATAGAACGACGATCGACAGGCGCTATTCGACCGCAGAAAACTACACACCACACGACGAAACCATATTCGGACGTCGGCCATACATCACATCACGACGGACGCAGCAATGAAGACGACCGCCAGGACTACGCCAGAAGGCTCGATATATGTCGGGAGGAGGACAAAGAAACGCTGAAGGACATACAACGCCTTATCCGCTATTCACGGGAAACGCAAGAGCAGGAGAACGACACCTGTCTGGCATCTCCATCTGTGGACTCAGATGCCGAATCACAGCACTCCCACCAAACGGTCGACGACGCGGAGATGGCAGCGGCCTTTCCAGCAGACAACGACAACGACTCCCTACACGCAGAGGGGGACTTTACGCTCGTACACAACAAACGGCGCAGAAGCAACGCATTAGCCAAGGACTTAGCCAACCCGGCTAAGAGACGAACGGCGACCATCCCCACAACGAACCGATTCGCCCCACTGACACCTCAAGCTGCGCCTCCATCAACCAACAAGCCGCAGGGACAAACTTCTAATGCCGCAGAAGCCGTGGACAGAGACAAGAATGTGCTTCGCAAAGTGCCCCCAGTCACAATTTATTACACAAAGGATTACGTTCACCTCAACGAAACGCTCAACGGACTTCTAGAGGGCAACCTTAAAGCTATATACCAAAAGGACCGCATCAAATACCACTTTGAGTCCTTAGAAGACCAAAGGCGTGCAATAAAATTCTTCACGAACCACAACTTCTCCTATTTTACACATCAAGCACCAGAAGACAGGGAACTGAAAGTAGTTGTCAAACGCCTTCCGGCGGAAGTTACCGAAGAACAACTTTACTATGCCCTCAAGGAAAAAGGCTTCAAAGTGCTACAAGTCTACCAATTTAAGGAACGCGACGAGAAGACGAAACAATTGATACCGCAACCTGTGTACCGAGTCACCCTCCCATCCGGAAAAGACAGTGACAAGATCTATGATGTCAAATACCTGCTCTACACACGAGTGATAATAGAAACCTATAACAGTAAAGAAGGACCAGTCCAGTGCCGACATTGCCAACGTTTCGAGCATACAGCGAACTATTGCAGCATGCCAGCACGCTGCGTCCGCTGCGGTGGATCCCATAAATCATCGAATTGTACCCATCCTAGGACGGCGCCCCCAAAGTGCGCCAATTGTGAACAAGAACATCCAGCGACCTTCCGTGGCTGCCCCAAATTTCAAGAACTCCTACGGAAATATACTAGAAGGACACCAAAGAAGTCGACCCCACAACGGCCTATAATTTTTAAGAACTCGGCCATGGCTGCGATTCCGGCCACCCAACAACAAGCGGCACCTCTCCCTGTGGAAACAATCGCCTCTCGACCACAACCGGCACCCAGAGTGACTCTACGGCAGACAAGACAACAGCGCACGTACTCCGAAGCACTACATGCCCATCCGCCGACTCCAACACCAGCGGAGACGTCATCTGCCTGGTCGACCACCTTTACACCAGCGTTAACAGATATTCTTCAACTACTCACCGCCCTCCAGCAGAAGCTGACGTCTATCCTCTCGCTTGTAGAAAGCGTACTGACAGCTTTTCAAACACCCTAAATGGATAGACGGCATCACGCGAGGAATCTTAACTTCTGCATTTGGAATGCCAACGGCCTGAAATCGAAGAAAATAGAATTCACGGACTTCTTACATCGTCACAAGATAGACGTAGCATTTGTCTCCGAAACGCATCTTCGCGAGTCAACCGACCTGCGCTTGAGGAACATGCACATCTACCGGACGGACAGACGGGACCAACGGGGTGGAGGGACCGCAGTTCTGATCAAAAAATGTATTCGTCACCACCAAGAACGTTTACCTCAACTCCAGACTTTAGAGGCCACGGCAGTAACAATCCACACGACGCTCGGAAACATTACCTGTATTGCGGCTTACCTTAGCCCAAAGAAGCCTCTCCACCCAGAAGATCTTTACTCCGTTACAGAGGGTTACGACAAGATCCTCCTTGGAGGGGATCTTAATAGTAAACATGTTGCCTGGAATTCCCGTAAGACTAACCCAAAAGGACATATGTTGTTTGCACTGGCTGAGAATTTACATGTTTCCGTCCATGGACCACGGGAACCGACGAGGATACCTTACGTCCAGACACAAGACGCTGATGTTCTAGACATCGCCATAATCAAGAACATCAATCCGAATCTCCATCTGCGGACGCTGGATGATCTTTCGTCGGACCACAGACCGGTGTTAGGACTCATAGAGAGGGCTACTTTGCAACTCCCACTGCCGACGACAAGAACTTACGACTGGCAGCAGTTCCAAGCGTACCTCAACAACAATGTGCGACCAACCCAGGTTGTTACTACAAGAGAAGCGATTGATGTGGCAGTCGCAGTACTCACGAAGAAGATTACCAGTGCGAAACAACGAGCACTCACGGAGCACCTGCAACCGGAAGTCAATTATGACGAGTTTCCACCACCACTGCAGGAGCTTAAGACAAGGCGCAATCGCTGTCGGAAACGATGGGTCCGTTTCCGTCATCCGGACGATAGACGGGAAACTCATAGACTAACCCGAGAACTCCGGCGGAAGGTTCAGGACTGGAAGCAACACACATGGGAACTCAAAATGGACAACTTTCTATTACGCACCAAAGATGAATGGCGAATAGTTAAAAGTCTCAGACAGCAACAGCCCCCCAAAAGGGCAATTCGAGGACCCCATGGCCTCTTGTACGACTCACTGGCGCAGGCGGAGCTGTATGCGGATACATACCAACAACAGATGACTACGCCCCCCACGGAGGATGGAGATGATGCACTCCACCGTGCAGAGGAGGCCACAGCGGCGGAATGGGAAGCTATTCGGGACGCCCCGACTAACACTATGCCCCGGCTGACAACGCCGGAGGAAATTCGGGGGATTATCAAGTATAGCAAACACACCTCACCTGGAGCAGATAGAATCAGCAATACGGAATTGAAACACCTCCCGAGAAAGCCTGTTGTGCTTCTCACCCGGATAGTGAACAGCTGCCTCAGGATTGGATACTTCCCAGAGGCATGGAAGATTGCCAGAATAGTGCCAATACCAAAACCGGGCAAGGATCTCTCACACCCTGGCAGCTACAGACCCATAAGTTTACTGTCGACGCTGGGAAAGGTACTGGAACGTGTCCTACTGAAACGCCTGCTGGACATCCTTGTGGCACACAACATCATCCGACCGGAGCAGTTTGGCTTCCAGGCGAAGCTATCGGCTGAGTTACAACTACTGCGCATCACGGAATCTATCCAGGACAATTTCAACAAGAAACGACATACTATTGGAGTCTTTCTCGATATAGAGAAGGCTTACGATAAAGTATGGCAACGCAACTTGATCGTCAAGCTCCGACGTACCACTCCCCTACCAGACTGCTATTTAAAACTTCTCGACAATTTTCTTCAGGATCGCAGATTATATGTTCGCATTGATGACAAGAATTCAACAACACGGCCTGTCCTTGAAGGACTTCCACAAGGATCGGTCATCTCTCCACTGCTGTTTAATTTATATATTAACGACCTCCCGACGGTGCCACATGTTACTGCCAGTTTCTATGCCGACGACACAGCGCTCCTGACTGCAGGCACCAGAATGGACCACCTCGTCACACGGATGCAGCGCCAACTAGATTTAGTGGACCACTGGACCCACATGAACAAAATAACGGTCAATGCGGAAAAAAACCAAAGTTATTGTCTTCACACGTCGGAGACCCATCGTCCATGACCGCCTGCGGATATCAGACCAGCCACTCCCCTGGGCAACAACTGTAAAATACCTGGGAGTGCATCTAGACGCCAAACTGTTGTATAGTCATCACATTATGGAGAAGAAGACGTCTGGCCTCAAAATGCTGGGAGCTCTCCTCCCCTTTCTGAAGAGCTCATACCTCAGCCAACGCACGAAACTCCAGTTGTACCATGCCACAGTCGAACCATCCATTTTGTATGGATCGACCTCTTGGGGTACTACGTGTGCCACGAACTACAAGCAGTTACAGGTTGTACAAAGCAGATGCCTGCGATGGATCACAGGAGCCCAATGGTGGATCCGAAATCAAGACATTCATCGAGCCTTAAGCGAATCTTACCTCTCAGACAAGGTCAAGGAGAAGGCACGAACCTTATTTCGGAAGTTGGACATGATACGTGACAGTACACCACAACTCACCACAGTAGGGGCGGTAGAACCCTTACGCAACCACAAATATAAAGTACCGAAGGCGATAGTATTTGAGCCTCCGTAAATGATATCCCTACGTAATTCTCCATAATTTAAGGACATATCGTCCTTTAGCACTTCTACACACATGTTTTCAAACACACACCAAAAGCAGCGAGTTAAAGGACCCTCCTGTGTGCCCAAACTAAAGCTGAAAGAAGAATAAATAAATAAAGAGAAAATTTTTACCCCTTCCATTCCCTACAGAAGTAAAAATCAACGAAGTTGATCAGACTTCAGCACCACCACAAAAAAAAAAAAAAATAAAAAAAAAAAAAAAGCAATGTTTGGGCGCAGACTAGTCACCGGCACCTTGTTCCAGGGTCGTGTTTACAGCCGATGAGTTTTGTCTTATGCTGCACAGTTATGGCTGATGAGCAACATCGTTCGAGTTAAACCAATGATTACACTTTCTAAGAAATCTTCTATCGATTTCTACTTAGTGGTTTTTGTGTCATCTGTTACGGTGTTTTTCAAGTTCGTTTGCTTGCTTTTTTAGAAGTAGTTGACGAATGATTTTTGGCAGTAATTTTAAGATATTTTACATACTTTCCTATCCTTTACCCCTTACATATTTACGTTTTTGGCTTTCACTGTTGATTATAGTAGCTCAGGATAGGACCACGCCCGCTTATTTATTACGTTCATTTTTATTGTACTTCCAGATAACTCGATGGTGGCCTAGCCGGGTGCAACACGCCGTTTTTCGGACAATAAAGAGCATTCTGCAATCTAGAACTGTCTTTTAACATTAATCACAATAGAAGTTTGGTGTTAACACCGTGCCACAATTGTCTGGAATAAATTTTAATCAATTAACTTCATTTTTCTCTAGGTGATCATTAGAAGTCTATGACTACTAGTCGTATACTCAGTATAAGCAAATTCAAATCGTAAGCTACTGCGGTCGCATTGTAAACACATGAGTAGAAGACGATGATAATGAGAAACAGATGGGACTACTGAAAGGTGGTAAGCCACTCTCTCACTTTAACTAATCTGTCGCTCAGGTTCATATTCATATTTTAGGTCATGATCTTCGTGTTCCCCAATACTACATTTGGTATGTGTGGCTTATGAACTTCTTACCTTGAGGAAATTGTGAGCAGAACGTTCTTATAGCTGCATGTGTAGCCTGTCGAGAACCTGTACGGGGAACAGAGAGAAAGATGGAATGTGGGCCATAAATGTTGTGTCCAGAGACCTGGCTGTGCGAGTGACTCGGGGAAGAAGCCCTGTGAATTTTACCTGCAAAGGGATCTCGGTTGAGTGGTTGGGTGTAAAAGGGACAAAACTACGCGGTCATCAGTCCCTCCGACCTTAGATTAACTAAAACCGATAAAATACCACATTAAGAGAGGCAACTACAATATCCATAAAATCAGGAACTAAGGGAAGGAAGGAAAAGGGCGGAAGAAGATGTGAGGGAAAGAAAGTGACTAATGACAGGGGCGGGAAGGAAGAAGCACAGGAGACAAGAGAGACGCTCAGGACATAACAGACCCCATAACAAAAGGAGTGAGAAGGCAGAGGACCAGGGTGAACCACCAAGCCCAATTGAAGCCAATCCAGACGGTGTGAAGGGGGAGCAAGAGGGTATCCCATCCCCTCCATTCACTGATAAGGTGGAAGATCTCTCCCTTAAATAAAGCGATAAAAACTCCCATCACGAATAAAACGTAAAACGAGACCCGCCACTGAGGCATTGTCAGCCAACACCAGGGGTAGCGTGTCTGGAAAGTTAAAAGTCCGTCGTAGGGTGGCTAAGTTGGGGCAATCCAATAAGATGTGAGCCACAGTCAAACTCGATCCACAACGACATAGAGGGGGGGTCCTCACAATGGAGGAGATAACCGTGAGTCAAAAAAGTATGGCCGCTGCGGAGCCGGCAGAGGACGACAGAGGCCTTACGTGAGGCCCAGAAGGAGGACCACTATTGAGTTGCAGAATCCTTAATTGCCCTGAGCTTGTTCGGCCAGGAAAAAGTGATCAATTCTGCATCCAAAAGGCCCAAAACCTGATGACATAATGCCAAGCGAAGGTCTATTTCCGGAATGTCAACAGAAAGAGATAGCCTGGTAGTAGCTAATTTAGCCAGTAGATCGGCAAGTTCATTGCCAGGAATCTCAACATGGCCTGGGGTCCAAATGAAAACCACCGAGCATCCACGTTGAGCGAGGAGAGAAAGGGAGTCCTGGATAGCGATGACCAATGGGTAGTGAGGGAAGCACTGGCCGATAGCGTGCAAACCGCTCAATGAGTCACTACAGAAAGTGAACGATAGTCCACAGCAGGAGCGGATATGGTCCAGTGCGCATAAGATGGCTACCATTTCTGCACTAAAAACACTACAGACATCTGGCAAGGAACGAAGTTCTGTGCGTCGCACATAGGTGTAAGCAAAACCAGTGCAGCCAGCAACCATGAACCATCAGTATAGATCACTTCTACATCTACATTGATACTCCGCAAGCCACCCAACGGTGTGTGAACCATGAAAACAACTGAGGAGACAGGAGAATTGGTGGTGAAGAGCCATTGGAGGGACAGAATCCTTTGAATCGACTGGGAGATCAACACAGAACTGCGGCCGAGAGACGCACCATGGAGGGGTACATGCCTGAGCGGAGAAGAGAGGCGGTAAAGGCAATTGCTGGAGCTCAGAAAAGAGCGACTGAATGCGGACAGACATGGTAAGCCCACATTGTGGCTGTTGCTGCGGCAGGGTGATCTCCTTGTCAGGATAAAGCAGACCATAATTAGGGTGGTTTGGGGTGCAGTGAATGTGGAGCGCATAGGATATCAGCTGTTGCTGGCGCAAAACTTGCAGTGGTGGAATCCCCGCCTCTGCAAGAAGGCTAAGTATGGGGCTAGTCTGAAAGGCACCAGTCGCAATTCGGACCCCATAGTGGTGGAAGGGGTCCAGTATCTGCGGTGTCGAAGGCGACGCAGAACCATAGAAAGGACTTCCATAGTCTAAACAAGACTGGACCACCGCTTGATACAAATGCGGAAGAACAGAGCGTTCTGCACCCCACGTGGTATTGCACAGACACCTAAGAACATTGATATGGGACCAGTACGTCCTCTTCAGCTGGCGAAGGTGAGATAGCTACATCAACCGGGCATCGAAGACCAGACCCAAGAAGCAATGGGTGTCCACCACCTCAAGGGGCTGGCCATCAAGGAACAGTTCCAGTTGGGGGTGGACTGTACGGTGACAGCAGAAATGCATGGCACAAGTCTTGGCCGCCAAAAACTGAAGGTCATGGGACAGAGCCCATGAGTGCGCCCGACAGATTGCCCCCTGTAGACAGCGTTCTGCAGTGCCCATTATGGAGGAGGCGAGGTAGATACAAAAATCGTCAGTATACAAAGACGGGGACACTGTCGGCCCAACAGCTGTCACCAGACCATTAATGAGAAAGGGAGGGACACTCAGCATGGAACCCTGTGGAGCCCCATTTTCTTGCTGATGGGGAGAGCTGTAGGTGGAGCCAACTTGGACCTGAAAAGAGCGACAAGAAAGGAAGTTACGGATAAAAACTGGCAGTGAGCCACAGAGGCCCCATTTGTGATGGGTGGTGAGGATGTTGTGGCGCCAGGTGGTCGCATTGGTTTTATGCAAATCAAAGAAGAGCGCAAGGAGGTGTTGCCGATGGGCAAAAGCTGACCGGATAGCAGACTCCAGGTGGACCAAGTAATCCACCGTAGAGCAGCCACAGAGAAAACCACTTTGAGTCGATGACAATAGGTCATGGGATTCAAGGATCCAAAACAGCCGCCAACTCACCATGCATTCAAGGAGCTTGCAGATGGTGTTAGTAAGGCTAATTGGACAGTAGCTATCCAACTGAAGAGGCGGCTTCCCTGCCTTCAACACCAGAACAACAATGCTTTCCTGTCACTGGGTAGGACATACCCCCTCACCCCGCAGACGGTTGAAGAGGGTCAGTATACGACGGTGGTCAGTCACTGAGAAGTGTTGGAGCATTTGGTTATGTATCCGATCTGGTCCAGGAGCCGTGTCAGGACAAAGGGCAAGGGCGCTGGCAAATTCCCACTCGCTGAATGGGGCATTATATGGTTCTGAGTAGAGAGAAGCAAAAGAAAAATGCAGTCGTTCGGACCAAAGAGAAGGAACATGGGCGGATACTGAGCTGATGCCGAAGCTTGAGCAAGGTGTAGAGCGAAATTTTCTGCCACAAAGTCCGGATTGGTAAGGACAACACCATGCACAGAAATTCCTGCAACCCCGGCGACAGACACTGAAGGAAGGTCAAAACAATCAGGTAATGGTCGCTGTCAAATAAGTCATCGTGGACGCCCCACTGAATGGAGGGAAGAAGGTTGGAACTGCAGATGGTGAGGTCAATGGTTGAGAAAGTGCCGTGTACCACACGTAAGTGTATGGAAGCGCCTGTGTTTAGTAAACATAGGTCAAGCCCTGCCAGAACAGCTTCAACTGTCCTGCCCAGGGCAGTAGTCGTATGACTACCCCAAAGAGAGTTGAGGTATTAAAGTCCCCTAAGAACAAGAAGGGAGAAGGTAGTTGTTGAAGATGGGTGTGAGGGCATGGATTGTGGGTGGCCTGTCAGGTCGGAGGTAGAGATTGTGATTAGAGTGGCCAGGTGGACCCTGACAGCAATGGCTTCCAGAGTGGTATGGAGGGGAACCCATTTACTAACAATATCCTTGTGGACTAAGGTGCAAACACCACCAGAAGAAGGGGCCAATTCAGTTCCGACAGAAAGCGTGGAACCCACGAAGTGTGGGTGAGTAAGAATTGACAAGATGGGTCTCCTGGAGCGCAATACAAGCGGCAGAATAGAAGGAAAGAAGGGGCTGCAACTCCGGAAGGTGATGCGAATATCCATTACAATTCCACTGGAGGATTCTCAAGCCAGAGTCCAAAGTGGAAGCGAATGGACTGGAGTTGGTCACGCCACTGAGTCGCTGTCTGTCACCGATAAAGATGGGGTAATTCCATATAGGTGGGGTCAGACTGTTGGTTCATTGTAAGAGGGGAAGGCTGCACCTCAGGGGGTACCAGAGGGGAATTACCCTCTATCCTGTGTTTCTGCTTCTTCTCTTGAGAAGGAAGGGAAGGGCAGACTTCAGCGAGGGCAGGCACAGAATTATACTGGGCAATCTTTGCACTCACCAGCCGCGGATCACGCTGCCAATGTGGAGCAGCAGATCGCCTTTCAGGGGGGTGCTGGGGAGAGAAGTCCCGGGAGGGAGCTCCAGCACCGGCGGCCGCCGAATGAGGGGAGCACTTCTCCAGTGGGGGAGGGGAAGCAGCACCCAAAGGGGCGAGTATGGATACTGAGGGGGAGGGGGAGTGGGAGAGGGGGCAGGAGGAGGAGGCTGAAGGAATGGGGTGAATGGGGTGGGGCTGGGAAGAGGACGGGATAGGAGGGGGAATGGACATAACTGAAGCAAAAGTAGAGGTCATAGACACAGGATGGAGCTGGTCATATATTTGAAGAGCCTCAGTGTAGGTGAGCCGATCTAAGGTTTTGTACTCTTGAGTCCTTTCTTTCACAAACACCGGGCATGTAGGTGAGCGTGGAGAATGCTGTTCACATACATTGGCGGGGGAGCACAGGCACTCCCCTCATGAAGGAGGCGCCCACAGTCACCACAGGGGGGATCAGTGGTGCAGCAGGAAGACATGTGTTCAAACCTTAAGCATTTAAAACATCTCATCGGTGGTGGAATACAAGTTTTTCCATCACACTGATACACCATTACCTTGACCTTCACTGGGAGGACATCCCCCTTGAAGGCCAGGATAAAGGCGCCCATAGCGCTGCAATTGTATGGAGGGCCACGCTGCACACGGCAGATAAAGCCAACCCCTCGCCCCTCAAGGTTAGCACGGAGCTCCTCGTCAGTTTGCAAAAGCGGATCTCGGTGGAAAATAATGCCCTGTACTGAGTTCAAAGATTGATAGGGCGTGAAGGAGAGTGGGACATCACCAAGACGGTCACAAGCACGCAGGGCGTCAGATTGGGCAGCAGAAGATGTCTTGATGAGCAAAGCACCAGACCGCATTTTACTCATCGATCAACTTTGCCATACTTATCTTCTATCGTCTCCACAAAAAACAAAGGGTTGGTCGAGGCAAAACTACTGCCATCCGTCCTGGTATAAACTAGGTACCAAGGGAAAGGTTTCAGTGCAAGCCAGCGAGCTTGACCCTTCTCCCAGAGGGTAGCCAGGGAGGGGAAGGCCGAAGGATCAGAAGAAGGAGTGTCACGTATGCTACCACTCTTAGAGACGGCCACAGAATGGCCAGGATGATGAAGCTTTTGTCGCTTCATGCTCAAGGCGCCCGCCCTAGTACCACCCACTCCGATCAGGAGCTAGCCCCGTGGGCGCCATCCAGCCACAGCAAGGGCCGTCTGGTATGGCGGCCATTACCGGGAGTTCTGGTGCCCCAAAATGCTGAGCATCGACTCCTGGGCACACACGAGGCGTTAACAACTCAGGTACTAGTAGCGTGATCCCTGTGGTTTCAGGGGGCTCAGACGAGTGGGTAGCCCCACCACTCGGACTGGCTACTGTGGTGGTGACCTAGCAGGAGGAGGGCCTGGGTGCAAAGGGAAAGGGGAGGGGAGGGGGAGAGGAACCTGTACCATGGAAGCTAGGTAAGGAGTTCATACTCAAATAGCTCACACTGAACGGAAAATTTTGGAAACGGAGGTCAATCTCCAAGGGGACCAAAAACGCCGAAAAGGACATGGAAACAGCAAACTAAACAATAGTACAGACCAAAACCAAGCCAGATAGCCAGGTCGACATAAAGAATTCCACTAAGAGGGAAAAGAGGGGGCAGGGACAAAGGAGCAAGGATAGGGAGGGAGAGGAACAGGGATGGTAATGCAGCCTTCAAAGGAAAGGATACTTCTTTCACAAATTGGAAATGGTCGGCATGGAAAGATCAGATCTCTTCGTGAATGAGGGACTGTGATTCTGTCTAGGTACATGTTTTTGTCGAAACATGCTTAACGTGAGAACGACGCCTCCCTAGCCTAAAATCTTCTTTTCTCAGACATGAGAAATTTTGAGTCGCTTAATGCCTCCCCTCAGGAGAGGCGATTTTAAATGAGTCTAGCATAGTTCGATTGGTTGGTACAATGTGGAGGCGGTTTTCTATCTGCTAATTCGGCTCCTGTACGAGGTTTGCTGGAAAGTGATTGTGATTGTTTGCCTTCTTCACCTTCTGGTCCTCCCCTGGTGGAGAGCTTTAGGTGTTTCCCTAGTGCGTGAGAGTCGTGATATGCAACTTGTGGTGGACTAAGAGCCAGTGGCAGTTTCCAACTGTACTGTCAGTCGAACTGCATATCATCTCGGATATGTTGTGTGTCACGAGGGTGAGTTGGCCATCTGATGTCTGACAAATCCAACACATGCCGACGTGGCTGTGAGTCAAATTCGTTGGCCAGACCAGCGAACGGGTGCACCTCACACTGAAATCTGCTGGGATTTCAGAGCTCTGATAGTAAGTTTTCTGCGTTCTAATAATCATAACCCCAGTTCATATAGTTTGTAGGTCTTCGTGGACGCGTGAGAAGATTACAGATGCCGCCGGGTTCCGCCCCTCGCCCACAGCGTGCAGTTTTCTGCTGCCGCCTCAATTAAGGCGAAAGGGTAACGTATAGATGAACCGGCGTAGGGTTGTTAAATGATATTAACAGCTCCCTGTTCTCCGTAAACCATAGTTTGTGGTGTTCCTGGTCGTAGCTGATTCTATTTGAATAGAATTTGGCCTCACAGTGGATTCATGTAAACGAAGTCTGACTGCGTTGTAAAAGGGATTAATACAGGGGAAGAACGTGTTAGTTTCCACCCCAATGAATGCTTCGCCAGTCAAGCACCATTCCTTTCCTGATTGTTGTTGTTGTGGTCTTCAGTCCAGAGATTGGTTTGATACAGCTCTCCATGCTACTCTAACCTGTGCAAGCTTCTTCATCTCCCAGTACCTACTGCAACCTACATTCTTCTCCCCAATTCTATTCAATACCTCCTCATTAGTAATGTGATCTACCCATCTAATCTTCAGCATTCTTCTGTAGCACCACATTTCGAAAGCTTCTATTCTCTTTTTGTATAAACTATTTATCGTCCACGTTTCACTTCCATACATGGCTACACTCGATACAAATATTTTCAGAAACGACTTCCTAACACTTAAATCTATGCTCGAAAAAAAAAAAAAAAAAAAAGGTTCAAATGGCTCTGAGCACTATGGGACTTAACATCTATGGTCATCAGTCCCCTAGAACTTAGAACTACTTAAACCTAACTAACCTAAGGACAGCACACAACACCCAGTCATCACGAGGCAGAGAAAATCCCTGACCCCGCCGCCGAAGTTAACAAATTTCTCTTCTTCAGAAACACTTCCCTTGCCATTTCCAGTCTACGTTTTATATCCTCTCTACTTGACCATCATCAGTTATTTTGTTCACCAAATAGTAAAACTCATCAACTGCTTTAAGTGTCTCATTTCCTAATCTAACTCCCTCAGCATTACCTGATTTAATTCGATTACATTCCATTATCCTTATTTTACTCTTGTTGATGTGTATCTTATATACTTCTTTCAAGACACTGTCCATTCCATTCAACTGCTCTTCCAAGTCCTTTGCTGTCTGACAGAATTACAGTGTCATCAGCAAACCTCAAAGTTTTTATTTCCTCTCCATCGATTTTAATTCCTACTCTGAATTTTTCTTTTGTTTCCTTTACTGCTGGCTCAATATACAGATTGAAAAACATCGGGATAGGCTACAACCCTGTCTTACTCCCTTCTCAACCACTGCTTCCCTTTCATGCCCTTCGACTCTTATAACTGCCATCTGGTTTCTGTACAAATTGTAAATAGCCTTTCGCTCCCTGTATTTTGCCCCTGCCACCTTCAGAATTTGAAAGAGAGTATTTCAGTCGACATAGTCAAAAGCTTTCTCTAAGTCTACAAATGCTAGGAACGTAAGTTTGCCTTTCCTTAATCTATTTTCTAAGATGAGTCGTAGGGTCAGTATTGCCTCACGTTCTCCAACATTTCTACGGAATCCAAACTGATCTTCCCCGAGGTCGGCTTCTACAAGTTTTTCCATTCGTCTGTAAAGAATTCGTGTTAGTGTTTTGCAGCCGTGGCTTATTAAACTGATAGTTCGGTAATTTTCACATCTGTCAACCCCTGCTTTCTTTGGGATTGGAATCATTATATTCTTCTTGAAGTCTGAGGGAATTTCGCCTGTCTCATACATCTTGCTCACCAGATGGTAGAGTGTTGTCAGAACTGGCTCTCCCAAGGCTATCAGTAGTTCTAATGGAATGTTGTCTACTCCCGGGGTCTTTTTTCGACTTAGGTCTTTCAGTGCTATGTCAAACCCCTCGCGCACTATCGTATCTCCCATTTCACCTTCATCTACATCCTCTTCCATTTCCATAATATTGTCCTCAGGTACATCGCCCTTGTATAGACCCTCTATATACTCCTTCCACCTCTCTGCTTTCCCTTCTTTGCTTAGAACTGGGTTTCAGTCTGAGCTCTTGATATTCACGCAAGTGGTTCTCTTATCTCCAAAGGTCTCTTTAATTTTCCTGTAGGCAATATCTATCTTACCCCTAGTAATACACGCCTCTACATCCTTACATTTGTCCTCTAGCCATCCCTGCTTAGCCATTTTGGACTTCCTGACAATCTCATTTTTGAGACGTTTGTATTCCTTTTTGCCTGCTTCATTTACTGCATTTTTGTATTTTCTCCTTTTATCAATTAAATTCAGTATCTCTTCTGTTACCCAAAGATTTCTATTAGCCCTCGTCTTATTACCTACTTGATCCTCTGCTGCCTTCACTATTTCATCTCTCAAAGCTACCCGTTCTTCTTCTACTGTATTTCTTTCCCCCATTCTTGTCAATCGTTCCCTAATGCGCTCCCTGAAACTCTCTACAACCTCTGGTTCTGTCAGTTTATCCAGGTCCCAACTCCTTAAATTACCACCTTTTTGCGGTTTCTTTAGTTTTAATCTACAGTTCATAACCTTTCCCGATATATGTTTGTCTTTTTCTTTGTCAGATTTACCAGCTCGATTGTAGTTATAAAAGGATTAATAAAAATTTGTCATTATTTTTGTGAACTTAAATGCGCCACTGTTTTCGTTCATACCCCCCCTCCCCCCCAGCCATTTACAGTTTTTATTTTATTGTGGTGATACGTGGATACAACAGCAATTCAGAATGCAATCGTACTAAATTAGTTAATTTGATGATTAATTTGAGTTCTGAAAGTGATCGCAGGCAAAGACAACAAAAGTGCCACGAGTAAATTTGCTTATTTAATACATAAAAATTAAAGGTGTAGATCACGATTTGTGGATTGTTGAGAAGATAATATTTTTCTATAAGTTAATAAAATAACATTTAGCATCACTTGGACATATACACTACTGGCCATTAAAATTGCTACACCACGAAGGTGACGTGCTAAGGACGCGAAATTTAACCGTCAGGAAGGAGATGCTGTGATATGCAAATGATTAGCTTTTCAGAGCATTCAAACAAGGTTGGCGCCGGTGGAGACACCTACAACTTGCTGACATGAGAAAAGTTTCCGACCGATTTCTCATACACAAACAGCAGTTGAACGGCGTTGCCTGCTGAAACGTCGTTGTGATGCCTCGTGTAAGGAGGAGAAATGCGTACCATCACGTTTCCGACTTTGATAAAGGTCAGATTGTAGCGTATCGCAATTACGGTTTATCGTATCGACATTGCTGCTCGCGTTGGTCGAGATCCAACGACTGTTAGCAGGAAGGTAAGACGGAACGCCGTGCTGGATCCCAACGGCCTCTTATCACTAGCAGTCGAGATGACAGGCATCTTATTCGCATGGCTGTAACGGATCGTGCAGCCACGTCTCGATCCCTGAGTCTACAGATGGGGACCTTTGCAAGACAACAACCAACTGCACGAACAGTTCGACGACGTTTGCAGCAGCAGGGACTATCAGCTCGGAGACCCCGGCTGCGGTTACCCTTGACGCTGCAGCTGAGAGAGGAGTGCCTGCGATGGTGTACTCAACGACGAACCCGGGTGCACGAATGGCAAAACGTCATTTTTTGGGATGAATCCAGGTTCTGTTTACAGCATCATGATGGTCACATCCGTGTTTGGCGACATCGCGGAGAACGCACATTGGAAGTGTGTATTCGTCATCGCCATACTGGCGTATCACCCGGCGTGATGGTATGGGGTGCCACTGGTTACACGCTTTGTCACCTCTTGTTCGCATTGACGGCACTTTTGAACAGTGAACGTTACATTTCAGATGTGTTGCGACCCGTGGCTCTATCACTCATACAATCCCTGCGAAACCCTAAATTGCAGCAGGATAATGCACGACCACATGTTGCAGGTCCTGTACAGGCCTTTCTGGATACAGAAAATGTTGGACTGCTGCCCTGGCCAGCGCTTTCTCCACAACTTGAAAACGTCTGGTCAATGGTGGCCGAGCAACTGGCTCGTCACAATACGCCAGTCACTACTCTTGATGAACTGTGGTATCGTGTTGAAGCTGCATGGGTAGCTGTACCTGTACGCGCCATCCAAGCTCTGTTTGACTCAATGCACAGGCGTATCAAGGCCGTTATTACGGCCAGGGGTGGTTGTACTGGGTACTGATTTCTCAGGATCTATGCATCCAAATTGCGTGAAAATGTAATCACATGTCAGTACTAGTATAATATGTTTGTCCAATGAATACCCGTTTATCATCTGCATTTCTTCTTGGTGTAGCAATTTTAATGACTAGTAGTGTATTTATGATGAAGCAGGCGTGCGCTTAGAAAGAGAGAGAGCTGGGAGCGCGGTGCGGTACTGACGTCTCGTTGCGCTCGCAGTAGTCGGGCGAGTCCTCGAGGTAGACGAGGTCGGTCTTGTTGGGCTTCTTGAGGTCCCTGCTGACGGCGCGCAGCTTCTTGCCGGGGCGGCGCCGGCCGCTGCGCGCCAGCCGCACGTGCGAGGCTCCCTCGTAGCGCGCCGCCAGCGCGTCGCCCACGCGCCGGAACGGCGGCAGCTTGCGCCAGCACACGCGCATGCTGCACGAGCCCGACATGCCGTGGCACTTGCACACGCGCTCCATGCGCGACCGGATCGACTGCAACCACACACCACGGCGTCCCTCAGGCCTGTCCCAACAACACTAACGCCAGTGACAAAGAAACATGATCAAATATTAGTCAAATTTCTTTGACAAAGATCTTTGACGTGGCGCTAAAAAGGGATATTGCACTGTCGTCATATTTTCCTCAAATTACAAGATGGCGGATAACAACTTGTTATTATGCGCTGCAGCTGCTAGCACCACAATTGCATTGAATGTGTATCTGGAAGAAAAGTGGCGAAAAAAAAGGAAACATACTTGTATGAAGCCATAGGTATTACGTCCAGATAATAATTTTTCCTTTAGGAATGGTAAGTTTCCTGATCGATTAAAGTATTCAGTAGTAAAGCCGCTTTATAAAAAGGGAGAAAGGGATAATGTAGACAATTTTAGACCTATTTCTATGCCACCAGTGTTTGCTAAAGTTATTGCAGTGAACAGAAGACGAAAGACTTTTATGATCAAATCTACGGGGAGGCCTTAGATTTGATCATATTTATGATGAGAGGCCAGATTTGACAAAGTGTACTATTATATCATCGAGACAGAGAAATATGATAGTGTATGTTGTGGCGTAACAAGCTAGTTACGCCACACTGAGAAGGGAGCCGAAAGGCACGCGTACACACACGCCGACGGGCGTCAAGTCTGGAACAGGATACGTTATGACTGCTGTCAAGAAAATACGTAGCTTTGGAATATACTTACCTTTATTCTTTGTTGGTTTACAACGTTCTTCTTGAGACATTTATACGATAACTCTCAAACTAGGTAAGGCTAATGGCGCCTTGCTAGGTCGTAGCCATGGACTTAGCAGAAGGCTATTCTAACTGTCTCTCGGCAAATGAGAGGAAGGCTTCGTCCGTATTGTCGCTAGCAAAGTCGTCGTACAACTGGGGTCGAGTGCTATTCCGTATCTCGAGACCTGCCTTGTGGTGGCGCTCGGTCTGCGATCACACAGTGGCGACACGCGGGTCCGACATGTACTAAATGGACCGCGGCCGATTTAAGCTACCACCCAGGAAGTGTGGTGTCTGTCAGTGACACCACAGTGTAATTCCAGCCTAATCGCAATCAACACAAGACAGTGGAAGGAGGGAAACGCTCGAGGAAAGATAGGTTTTGACGTCAGAAAACTCGAGTTGTGGAAGGAAATCTCCCAATACAGGAGAAACCACTTCCACAATTGTTGCTTAATCTGCGCCACAAAGGGCAAAAATCTTCAACACGTTTGCTTTTGAAGCAAAAGTAATTACATTTACAAAAATACTCGTTTGTTAGAAAGTCGAGTGAAACATAAGAAAGGGCGGATCTTCGGACGCCATAAAAAATTTTTAAGTGTCAGGGAAAGTGCCTGTGATAATAACGACAGATAACAACAGAAATATATGCTTCTCATGCATGAAATGTGTTTATATTCTCTTGCTTTCAGCGGAGTAAGCTGCAAATATAGGCATATTCGAAAGTATTTTTCTTCATATAATGAATGAGTTGTACCTTATGTCATTGAATCAGTGTGATTCGGCTGTTGTTACACGTAATTCACGATAATTCTTATCTCTTGGTAGCTTACTAACGCACGGAACGTAAAAATGTAACTAATCCGTTAATTACGTAGAAATTAATTATGAACAAACATTATCATTACGACGCATGCAAGAGTCAGCTTTCTCAGCGTTTGGAGCGCTAGTGTCGTGACAGTTTGCATTATGCTGTGCGTATGTACTGACAATATGAAATGCTCTTATACTATTGACTACTCTTTGTTGTTGTGATGTGAGTGATGGTTATTCTCTTGTTGTTAACTTTGAAACTATAAACTATAAATCGTTACTATTATCCAGATTGATGTTTGAAAGTTATTTATACCCAGTGCTAGCCAAGAGTGGACTAAGGAACCCTTTCAACTACAACTACATATTTTATACTTTTTCAGCAAAGGAAATCACACAATGTCAGCGTAGCACAATGCAGCTCTGAAGATTCGTCGATCTACAGGTGAAATATATACCGTGATGACGGTACAAATCTCTACGTAAAAGAACTCTCTATCTGCCCACCGAACAATGCAGATTCAGGCAACAGTATGTAACATTTATATCGATTAGGAGTAGGTTTATTTTACATAACTGTGTATCTGGAATTTATGAAATGTGTATTCTGTCTTGTTTAAACCCCTTGATGTATGGCAAGAAAATTAGAGTTTTGTAATGTATATATGAAAAAAAACATATGTTTATTTTGAAATTTTAAATTATTATGATATGAATCTGTTTATGAAACAGAGTATGTTTGTTAAAAGCAGGTTCATACTTGGGGCACTTGTATTTGTAACATGTACACGCTGTAGGGAAGTCCCTCCGGAACAAAAGTAACATGGCGCGATGTAAAAGGTGGGTTTGGCGGTCGAACTGAGCGGCTCCTTTGTATGAACGACAGGCAGTACGTGGCTAGCCTTAGCACGTTACACCTCGACGGTGCTAAGAGGCAATTGGAAGCTTCAATAGAAGGGATATGCTCGGAGGTGGATCTGGCTATTATTTGGTATTCACGACATAATAGAATTGCTCTAATATGTTGAAAATACGACGCCAAGAAGAGAATTTATAGAGCATTCGCACAACAAGAGCTGTGAGTACAGTTAGCCGCCATTGCGCCTGCCACCAATCTTCGCCACTGCTTCACAAACTTCGTACATTCAGTTAAGTAATGTATATGGGCATGGACCACTTAACTTGTGTGTTGTTTCAACAATAATCACATAACACATAAATTCGTGTCCAGAACCGTAATTTCAATCTTGATCACGAACCTTCGCACGGTCCTCACCTAAGTGATACTGAAATCAAGTATCCTGATTTAAATGAATAATTCTTGCATTCGTGTGTTTAAAAGAGAATTTTTGTCTAAAGTAACAGGAGTAGTAAAAGTTAAAGAAGAGTGACATTTGGATGCTGTGTTAATGAACCACTCCAAGTGAAATTGTTAAGGTAGGAAGTTTAAGTACAAAAATTCAAAGATCAATTAATAGGAAAGTGAAAATCTTAATTATTTAAAAGTTAATACCACAAAAGTGAAGTTGGATAGGCTTTTGCTGAAGTGTCCTTAGTGTATTATAAAATGTAGTTTTGTAAGAGTACAGTGCAAGATTGAGTAAATATTCCTGCAAAGAATGCCGGCTTCACAGGTAATTAAAGTTCAAGTACATATAAATCTTTAATGAATATATTTACGGTAGTGCCGTTAAAAGTAAAATTATGCACATTTTCAAAGAAGGTGTAGTTTTGGTAACCATCACGAAAGGTTCCTTTTTGAAGTTAATTAAGCCCAGTGTTGTATTTTATTGTCTTGCAAAGTAATTTAAGTGAATGATTAGCTTTTGGAGTTAGTCTTTACTATTGCAATAATCAAAGATCTTTGACTAGTGGAACTATACTAGTTTATGGGTCCCCATCATATTCTCCACCTACTAAGAATAAATTGAACTATTACTGTTACGAAGGAAAACTGCTATATGAAGAGGAGCTTAAACGGTATATTTAAGCTGTTATTCATTTTTATTTGTGTTGTTTCATGTCGATGAAGATAGAATCCCCTCGTGTCCAAAATTGGTCCTGCACTTCGTGCAGTGACGTTTCAGTATTTGGCTACGTAATGTCTTTAGTGTATGAGCTCGGTGCAAATTTGCTCCCCACAATTTATTGGTGTGTGTGTTATTGGTAACTACTGCTACACACATTACAGAGTGCACTGTGCCAGTTTGTATCCTTATTGCTACTCAAAGGGAAATCTCAACAAAAGTAACGATTATTCAATTTTCTCAGATACGTATTTCCAAATTTATGTGCCTAATTGGGCTGGCAACCGTTCATTTTTTTCATTTATTTATGATTTTACCACTTTCGTTAACTCCCAACGTTAAAGCCCGCTTGGTTTTTCTGTTAATTTCACCAAACTCGAAATTATAGTCCGATACCCTTGTCCGTTAGGCACATTCGCGGTCGAACTTCGAAATCCTCTCGAAATTTCACGGCACGTTAGTGTTGTAAGTAGGCCACATATTCATGCAAATTCAGTTGTAATGGCACAAGAATGAAACAGTATATAGATTTCTTAATAAAGACATTTAAACATGCAGGTGTAAGTGGAGCAAAGTCCACGACCTCCCGTGATCAGACACCCACCGTACTTACGCCGACTCGAACGTCACAACAGAAACGAAAACGCAGCTTTTAAAAAATGGTAATGAAAGAGAAAGTGCCGAAACCATCGAACCATCCTCAGCTAGGGGTGCTAAAATATCAGAAGAGAACATAAATTCTGTAAATATTAGTGCCTCTGTCCCATCACTTACTATCACATATTCCGCAACCCAGCAAAGACAAAGGGATTGGAAGAGAACAACCTTTTCTCTAAGATGGCTCATATACTCCAGGCGATAGCCAATACATTGAGCATACTTGCGTACCACTTTCAGTGACAGATGTGAGTGTTACAGACTGTAATGTTATGAGTGTTGTCTGTCTTTTTTCCCAAATCACTGGGAGGGAGAATGTAGCACGTTGCAGAGAAGCTTGCTGAATTATACAACTGTTAACTACTCACTCAGCCAGAGTAATCTGGTAGCCTTTCAGATCTTTTGTGCCTGTTATGTTATACTGAATTTTAGCGGTTGCTATCCTGCGTTGTTTTTATATGTGTTTCGGATCACTGTTTTCATTATCTTCTTTACGTCAACACTGTATTCCAAAACATGTCCGTTCTGTAGCTGCTGCTTGGTTTTAGAGCTTAATGATATTTTAATCTTTTTTTAATCAGACTGTCAACATTTTAGGTAAGGGCGTTGATTACCCTGTAGTTAACCGTCCTAAAACGACAAACATCATCGCGCCAACTACCGAGGAATGTTGACAACTAAGTTGATCAGCAACTACAGAATGAAATAATGCCTGGAAAGAATTCTCGTCAGAACAAAACAGACGGTATGATGGAGCGCGGGGCTGAAGAGGAGCCAAACACAGCGGATGAAAAGCCTGGAAGAGATTTAATACAAATTTCTGATTTAAAAGCACGTCGCAGTATTGAATATGTTAAATGGGAGTAGAAAGCAGTGATGTCTAACATGAGATCCCATTCAAGAATGATGGGTTTAAAAACTGTAGGTTATAATCCTAAGAAATGAATTCCTGGAACGACTTATGACACAAGGACATTCTCAGGAATACAGGGTGTTTCAAAATGAATGTACGGGTTTTAAGACTTTGTAGCACGTATTACACTCCCCTTACAATTATAAATAATACACCAAATGAAAGAGAAACACAAACAGTTTTTCTTACAATTATTCAATGTGACAACCGATCACACATCGAGTCGATAGGCAAATTGTTCCGAAACCCTGATCGATGTGTCAGGAGTAATTGTTGCAATAACATTGTTTCTAAAGACGGTATCGGAGGCACATACACATGATCGCGCCTAAACATGGAGGTCATGCATGAAATGCCGTGTCAGTCGGCCCCTTGCTCCCAATCCACTGGTCGGATCAAAGACCTTGTAAAAAATAACTAGACTCACTGATGGCGCTGCAGTCGCGGGATAATTTGAACCTTCGGCTGGACGCCATTATAGTGGTTGTAATCTGATGTGTTGTGTAGTACTGTTGTTTATGAAGACCCTGATTCAACGTTGTATATTTGTTGGGACGTACATACAGTATTTGTTACTCGTAATTCTACTGTCTATACGTTCCAATCAAAAGAAGTACAGTAGTGAAGAGTCGTGCAGCGATTAATTGTACAAATAAATTCGAGAAAGGAACGAATATTACATTTCACAGGTAAGTGAATATTTCAAGCTGTTTCGTATGTCAATGCACTTGCTTAATAAATGTTTTTGTAACACGGTATTAGTATAATGTCTGTGCATCTATTTGCAGGTTTCCTTTCTCAAAACCATAGCTGTTACAGAAATGGTTTCACGCTGTCAGGAGGCAACATTTCCGACCGACAGAATACCATTTTATATGTTCTGATCATTTTGAAGAAAGTTGGCTGATCTGGA
This sequence comes from Schistocerca americana, assembly GCF_021461395.2. Classification (NCBI taxonomy): domain Eukaryota; kingdom Metazoa; phylum Arthropoda; class Insecta; order Orthoptera; family Acrididae; genus Schistocerca; species Schistocerca americana. Next base: position 627,772,117 of record NC_060123.1, on the reverse strand, counting down.
GTGTTTTCATGGTCTAGGTTAGGTTGAAACTTGATAATTTGGTCGTGAGTTGCCAAAGCACTATGCCATCTATAACCCACTTCTCGTCATAAAATCTAAAGCAATGTACAGTCAGAAAATATCTATTAATATAGTGGGCAAATCTTCGAGTATTTTGATGAATTTTGCGTACATCTATCGTAAATGAACTACGAAAAATGCTAGGGGTCCAGTACGTAACTTTTAGCTACGGCAGATTCCATGTAGTACGTAAGATAAATTCATAAACAGTGACTAGTTGCTGTTTGTTCATAAATTAAAACGTATATTGTAGGAAAGTATGTAAATGAGGCATTATGTTTGTGACCTATCTCAAGGGAAGGCATTTTATAAGCAAAAGCGATGTATATACATCCGAACTCCGCGCGTCAGTTTACCACTCTAATGGCCGCCGCCCAGCTATTCAATTTGTCCGCTCTTCACAGTCGACCACTCGTGCGGTTGTGGGGGCCTGGGTCGGATACAACGTCGTTTAACCAGTGGCATAATGAGTTATGCCAGTGAGGCGGCGCACCATCTTGCTCCCAAACAAAGATATGTTGTTCAGCTTCTTCCCACTGAGGCACGGGCCATGGCTGTAGTACCTGAAGAAATATCAGTTACAGTTGATTCACCGAAAAATAAAGGCCCATAAACTTGCCGCGGGGATATTTCTTGGGGCTAAGCGTGGAAGACTCGCACTCGTTCAGGACATTTTCCAGTCACTCTTTGTCATTCCATACTCTTCCCATTGCGCGCAGGTATACAAACAAAACCGTTTGAGTTGCTCTTTCATTTGGTGTTATTTACAATTGTAAGTTGAACGTAATAAACGCTACAACGCCTTAAAACCGGTATGTTAATTTTGAAACATTTTAATACGTTCAACATTGCAGCCCAGTCAGCAATCGTTATAATCTAATATTGTCTCAATTGCGGCAATGAAACCAACCTTTACCTAGGTTTCAGCCCAAGTAATTGAGCCTTCTTCAGAAGATATACCTGATTCTATAATATGTCTACGAGGGCATGGTCTAGAAATAAAACTAAAACAGCCTGAATAGGCGTAGTTATATTTTAAAAACCGGGTCAAGCACATTTTATTACATCTTATCTAATTAACAATAGCCTCTAACATAAGAGGCGATAATTATCTTTTGTAGCACGTAGTGAAACTGATGTCGGTCGATAGAGTATAAGGGCGATGAGAGGGCGTTGTCCGTCCGTTCACGCAATTACCATATTTTTTACACGTACAACATAATTTGACCTATGCTGGTCAATTGCTATTACATGGCGATGAAGTGGCGTTGTTCGTTCACTCACGCATTATTTTTAGTAATAAGATAATAATTAATCTTAACAATGTTCTTCATTCAGTGCATGTCAGCAATAAGAAGTATATCTACATCAACTGATAAAAACACCTACTCGACCATCTGTGTACAAGTTATCCGAAATTATTGCATTTTGGCGTTTACATACTACAGTTTCGCTGTTTTAGGTCTAATGTCATATTTCATTAATAACGATGGCTGCGTTATACAACATTCGTTGCGAAAGGGCCGATATATTCTAATACTGTAAGTCGGGATAGTGTGTTCGCACTAAGTCCGAGTAGTGTGTTCGCACTCATATAAATCCATGCATAGTTTGTTACATTTCAGTCAAAACCTGGTGCAGAGGCTTTATGTTTCAGAATTTCAACCATTCTGTAAGTTATTTGTTTCAAGATATAACTGCGTTGGTCTTTTATCTTTGACAGTCATGGTCTCAGACATACGCAATGTTCCCCGCCACGTTGTTATGCAGCGCGTTATCCAGTCCTACTGAGTTTCTCGTGAGCTCCCGAGGCCCAGCGCACGGCGTCCATGGAGACGAGGCGCACCCCTGAGCTTAAGTCTTAGTGTTGACTTAGTACCTATGTACCGCATTTTTAAAATGCGACTACGCCTATTCAGGCTGTTTCAGTTTTATTTCTAGACCATGCCCTCGTAGATATATTATAGAATCAGGTATATCTTCTGAAGAAGGCTCAATTACTTGGGCTGAAACCTAGGTAAACGTTGGTTTCAGTACCGCAATCGAGGCTGACAGTTTCTTTTATAATTCTGAAACACCCTGTACTTAACATTTTCAGATGACGGGTATAAACTGGAAGATTGAACAAATTACATTTTCAGATCAATTATATAACAATACTATCGGAAATTAAAATTATAAGAGAAAGACCTGTATCTGACGTAAAAGTGCCGAAAACAGGCTTTCGACAGGTGTGAATAATATGCTGCGAGGTATGCCTCGTGTCAACGGGTGCATGCAAGATGTAATAGCTATCTCATAACCTACGTTTATACAATGTTTGTAGCTGCAGTTCCCATCCAGTTCCCAATTAAAGGTGTCAACTATCAAATTTGACGAGAAAATATAAAACTTTTGAAAACATTATCAGCGATTTTCAGAATAAAAATTTGAAGATTAAAAACAGTCTTGATCGCAACTTTTTTTTATTTTTATTGGAGTGACCGGTTTCGATTCTATTTAAGAACCATCTTCAGAGCCTGTTCAAACATATTACCAGATAGAGAGATCGTTTTAATAGTAAGAATATACAACAAAATGTAGAACTAATAAGTAAATGGCCACCTGGTTTTAGAGGTTCTATCCTCTAAATGTTATTCGTAATGTAACGTTTATGTCACACATTTGATCAACTATCTCTCATTACGGGATTATTTCCCTTAGTGTACACGAATATTACCACCATTCTACCTAATAGCATCATGATTCTACTTTTTAACGTTTTCGTAATCAATACTAGATAGAATAGAACCTGCATATAGTAACATTATGCTACTCTATAATATCTGTGTCTTTCACTATGCACCAATGTGAAGACTGCCTCCTCACGCACTCATTGTAATGACTGTTAAAACCACCATCACACAAAGTTATTTCCAACATGTTATATCGACGGAGGACGTTGGTCTTCATCCATAGCGATCTTTGAAAGCTCTGTAGACTGCCGCAACGGAATACGACGCCGTTCCATGGCAACTCTCGATGTGCTTCCTAGTACCGTCTCAGTATCGATACAGCAACCTTTGGTACATCTTTTACAGAAACATCTTTTACGGAAATGACATTAGAGGGCAGCGTGCTTTTAGCTGATCTTAAATTTTTAACCTTTACAGTTTATATAATTCACTTCCTAATTATGTTCAACACGTTATATTGACAGAGGCCGTCGGTAATCTCTGACAGCACAGTAGACTGCCACATCGGAATTAGGACGCCGTTTCCACGGCAACCCTCGATGTATCTTAGCGAGTAGCGTCTCCCTGTCTATTTAACAACCTTTGGTGCATTTTCGCAGAATAGACGTTGGAGGGCAGCATACTTTTAGCTGATCGTCAACCAAGTAACCTTTATAGTTTATATTTTATGACGAATAATCATTTATAATGATGTTACGATGTAATTTAACTATAACGCACTTTTTAATCTACTTCTTGTGCTTACCTAACCATAGACGTCTTTCTGATTGGCTAGAATGATGTCACACTCAGGACGGTGGACGTGAGCAAGTCTATTTAATAACCGTTCTCTGCTTGTCCGATTCTTCGGTGTGGGTGGGTGGGTGGGTGGGTGGGTGGGGGGGGGGGGGGGGAAATCGAAATTCAATAAAGGCAAAAAAATAAAATAAAAACACTTGTCCGATTAGCCGTTATTCCAGCGTCGAGGGTTGGCGCAACTTGCACCACGGAGTACACCCACCGTTCTGGGTATATTTATTTATTAGTTCTACATTTTGTTATATATACTTATTATTATAACGATCCCTCTAGCTGATAATATGTTTTTTCGGAATCTGAAGATGGTTCTTAAATAGAATCGAAACCGGTCACTCCAATAAAAATAAAAAGTTGCGATCAAGACTGTTTTTAATCTTTAAAGAGAAAGTATAGGATGCTGCTAAAACGCTGAATGATGAGTACAGTGGTGAAAAGCTGACATCAATATAACAAGTGAAGCAGGCTGCGACGTATGCTACTTACCCTTCGTCCCGCTTCGTTGTTGTGGATGTTCATTAGACCCTCGCCAGTCTCTCGGTTCTCTACAGAATCTACAAACTCGCGGCTGAACGCCTCGCCATGATGGATGTCCTGGGGAAAAAAACATAGTAACTTAATCTCTGCTCTTTTTATCAAATGCAAATAAAAACAAGACTTACTTTCGTTCCGCATCAATACAGCTGAATAAATATGTCATTACTACGAGGGTCACTCCAAACGAAATGCACACTATTTTTTTTAATCCATCTTTTATTCTACATGTTTGAAAGTTTTACAGTGTGTAGATACATCTTTTAGGAAGAATATTTTCATTTCTCCACATAATTTCCATCCCTCTCAACTGACTTACGCCATCTTGGAACCAGCACCTGGATACCCGCACGGTAAAATTCTGGACAAACCTGTTGGAGCCACTGTTTGGCAGCGTGCACAAGGGAGTCATCATCTTCACACCTTGTTCCACGAAGAGAGTCTTTCAGTTTCCCAAAGAGATGATAGTCACATGGGAGCCAGGTTAGGACCATAAGGCGGGTGTTTCAGTATTGTCCATTCGAGTTTTGTGATCGCTTCCGTGGTTTTTTGACTGAAAATGTGGCCTTGCATTGTCGTGCAACAGCAAAACATCCTGCTTTTGCGATGTGGTCGAACATGACTCAGTCGAGCTCGAAGTTTCTTCAGTGTCGTCACATGTGCATCAGAATTTTATGGTGGTTCCACTTGGCATGACGTCCACAAGCAAGAGTCCTTCGGAATCGAAAAACACCGTAGCCATAAATTTTCCAGCAAAAGGTGTGGTTTTGAATTTTTTTTCTTGGGTGAATTTGCATGATGCCACTCCACTGATTGCCTCTTCGTCTCTGGTGAAAAATGATGGAGCCATGTTTCATCACCTGTCACAATTCTTCCAAGAAATTCATCTCCACAATTCTCGTACTGTTCCAAAATTTCGCTGCGTACCGTTTTTCTTGTTTCTTTGTGAATCACTGTCAACATTCAGAGAATCCACCTGGCACAAACCGTTTTTAACGCCAACACTTTCAGTATTCTGCAAACACTTCCTTCCCCTATCACAACGTAGCGTGACAATTCGTTCACTGTGATGCGTCTGTCAGCAGTCACCAATTCGTTAACTCTCTGCACATTGTCTGGAGTGTGTGCAGTACGAGGCCTGCCGCTGCGAGCACAATCCTCAATATTGCCGTGCTCGCTTTCATCACTTAACCTGCTCGCCTACCGACGAACTGTACTGCGATCGACAGCAACATCTCCGTACACCTTTTTCAACCTCTTTCGGATGTTTCTCACTGTCTCGTTTTCACAGCACAGGAGTTCTATGACAGCACGTTGTTTGCTTCGACCATAAATATAATAGACTGGCCCTGACGTCATTTTCGTGGCTCCAACATCTCTGGTCTGAACTCACGTGAATGTTGGCAAAACATGGTTGTTTCGTGTTGCGCTTATGGCTGTAATCAGCGTTTTGTCAGGGGAAATGACATTACATTTCACGTGTAAGTGTTTCTATGATAGTGCAGATGCGTTTATTGAAATCTGCTGAAGTGACTTTTATATATTTTTTACACTTGAAATAGAGTATCACGTAAATTAAAGTGTTGAAAGTGATGCCTGTAAAGTTAGACTCATATTTCATTTTGGAAAGTATCTGTGATAATTCGGTTACAGAAGTAAGTATAATTCTTTCTCGTTCCTTCTCATAGGTTCCCTAAGGATGGAAACCGAAGGCAGCTTTGGATACAGGCCCTGAAACGGAAAAACTTGAAGCCATCTGCACATACGCGCCTTTGCTCGAAGCACTTCTGAGGAGAAGTGTTTTGATAGGTTAGTTATTATTTACAATGTATATTTATAATTTATATTCACAGTGTCTGTCATTTTTAAACCTAGGCTCCAAAATTATTTTCTGAAACTTCAAAGTGCACCTAAAATTGATACTCTAAAATGGACTTGCTCCTAAAGTCTTAGTTGACAGAATTCCCATATCCCATTTTCTTTTATAAGTGACTAGAGCTCAAAACGCGGCGAATCCAATGTTTAAAGTTTTGACACGAGCCCACTCTTACTGTTTAAAAGAATTTTAACGAAATTTTACTGTAATTGATAGTTTATGGTAATTTCGTCCCGCTGCACACTAGAGTGGCGTTGGATGTATTTGTTACATTTTATAAATGGAACTGTGAACAAATCCAGGTCAAATGTAGTTCTGGCATAATTTTTCACAAATAAAAAAGTAATTTTTGTTGGATGCGTTTGGCAATCAATTGAGAAATGTGGGGAAAATACGATAGAAACATAGGATGGCAGACCGCTGATTTCAAATCCCGCCACGTTTTGCCAACAGTCACTTGGTTTATGTTGGAGCCACACCAGCCCTATAGCTTCCGCACAGCAAGACCAGTCTACTAGTGTCTATGGTCGAAGGTTGTTTCTGACGAACGTCAAGTGCAGCAGCCATCTTGAAGGCATGCTGTGACGGCGCCACTCAGGGGAACAGGTTGAACTAAGGTTGAAAACAAGCGGGAAGGATGTATCTACACACTGTAAAACATTCACATATGCAGAATGAAAACTATATTTTTACAAAAGTAGTGTGCATTTCTTATGGCGTGACCCTCGTAGATTACTTATACAGAGGTACAAGATGGGCGCAGGACCGCCACTAACATCGATCCCCACCCTGCACCTTTGGTGGCACCATGGAGGTAAAAATAAGGAGTTGTCATGACGTCACAAACTTGAAGCCGACCCAAGTGAAGATCCGCCATGTTAGCTACCCCAAAACATTCGCTTCTGGTGGTTTGATTCCGTGTAGTCGTGAAGTGTTTTGATAAAAAATGTCGGCTTGCGTCGCTTACGGGTGTACTAATCGTTCTGATTGTAGTCTACAGTTTAAACAAATCACATTTCATTCGTAGGTGGACTTATTTAACAGCTATTTTCTGAGATTATATATATATATAGTATGGTTTTATTTCTGTGATTTGACTTTAGATTTCTTATCAATCCAAAGCGAAGAACTCTCTGGAGGTGAGCAATACACTTGGTTTTCATTGTTTGGTTATTCCCAAGTAACTGAAAAATCCTGGCAAGAAATATCCTGCAAATGGGGACTAATGTTTTAAATGCAGTAATTTAATATAAAAATAATGTAACTACATGTAGTTAACTAAATCTCCAGTAAAATGTGTGTAGCACCTGTTACAGTGGTTAAATTATAAGTACTTAAAGGGTTACATATTTGTTAAAGCAAAGTTCCCTACCTAAGTCCAGGCTATTTAGGTCATTACATTAATGACTGTGTTGTCGTGTTACTCTGTAAATTGCTGTTATTTGCCACACTGAATGTCACTTGGTAGGTACAGTTTAAAAACAAAGCAGATGTGAAACTAAAATGGGCCTGACAATCGCAAATTCAGTTCTTTTCCTTCGTAATTTAACGAATCTTTCACTTTGTTGACATGACAGCTGGCTTGTTTATATCATCCCTGCATACATCTATGGGACACCAAAGGAAATAAGGTAAGTTTCTTGCAAACTTGAACATTTAAAATTTCAATTTGCCTTGAAAATGCAAAGAATACAAATCGGTGCCTCTAAACTGTCAATCATTGCTTTTGGAGTTCTGGTTTTATCATTTATCGACACAAACACAAAGAAAGTGAATAGAAATGGATTACGAAAGCACGCTTTTCATAGCACATACTTCTCTTCTCGGTTACTCAAAGTGTATACACAAAAAGGAATTACAGTACTGAGGCCAGAAGCGTCATATTTTCGTGTCATATTACTGTATCGAATACGCATTTAAGACCAGAAAAATGTTTGAAGTTGCGCTCCTTATGCTGTGTTGTTCAGTAAAACAGTCTAACATTTACTATATAAAACAAATGTCGCGTGCATACGACGGAAATAACGAACAAGAAGCATTTGTAAACACTCGTCTGCTTACGTTTTGGGGGATCCAATATGGCGGCAGGTCCCGCCCACTGGCTTCAAAACAACGCACAGCGTAAGTCTGTAGTGCCATCTCCCCTTATTCTACCTCCATGGGTGGCACAACCTCCACGGAGTCCAGTGGTTAGCACACTGGGAGGTTCTAGTTGGGGTGAGAGGAAGCGGACGCAGGCAGCCGGTGCCGGCACTTACCTCTGAGCAGCCGCCCCACTGCCAGCTCTTGGCCTTCCGCTGTCGCACCCTGCTGTCGCAGTTGCACTCGTTCAGGTCTCCGCGGGCGCACGCCCTCGTCACGCTGTACGCTACGCCGGCAGCTGATATCGCGTACACGAACGCCTTCTCGCGGCTCTCTGCAAACGAAGACAGCAATCACGTTCCACGGACTAAAAAGTGCTCGTTACTGCAGCACAGTACAACCGTACAGGTGAAACACAACTTTATTGCCGTGCGCCTCCCTCTGAGGATAAGCTCTCCTAGATCACTTGGTAGTCACAAGTTTAATTCCGGAAACGCAGGAAGTACAGACAAACCTTATTGTGGATTACAAGAAAAATAAAATATAAATTTATGAGCAACTCGAAATTGTGACAGGTTTTTACTGTTGTGACATAGCAGACGTCACATAACTAACAAAAGTGAAAAACCGTACAACCATTCTACAGGGTGGTCCATTGATCGTGACCGGGCCAAATATCTCACGAAATAAGCATCAAACGAAAATACAACAAAGAACGAAACTTGTTGTTGTGTACATAGTTCCGCGTAGTCAGCGCGTACACAACTTTCCCACTAGAGTGCGCCCCGCTAAGCACAACAGCGCAGGCGCAGCGCTCGTCCGTCTCCGCACTACGAGATGGCGCTGCCATAGAGACGGACCAAATTCTGCTTCCGAAATTGCTGCTAACGTAGAACCTTTTCTCCTCACAGATCACACTCGCGCAGTGATACATGAATGCCCGATGTAGTATAATGAGTGTACAGACCTCCGATTAGTCAGTCTGCATTTGTCAGCACTAATCTGTACCAGTCTACATTTGTCTGTACCAGCCTATAGTCAAGTTTCAGTCTGCGCCTAATAAGATTACCATATTCCTGTACATAGCCATGAAGAGAAATGTATAGACACTTTTGTCAAGTATCAGAGATGTATGTGAGAATAAGATCAACGTACCAATACCAAAGGAACTTCAGATTGTCAATTGTAAATAGTATCCAGAACCAAGTTAAGTAATTTTTATGCTTGTTATTATTTTAATAAATGTGGGTGAAAATTAATCAAGTTCTGTTTAAAGTTGGTCACCGTCAATCTGCTACTCTAAACGTGCAAGTGGCATTTCTATCGTCTGACCTAACGGCAGAAGATAAAACGCCACGATAAGACCATGAGACATATTGCTGACACTCGCCTACTTCGTTAGAGCGACAAGTCAAATAATCTGATGGTGTGTGTACTGAAGGTCTTACAATACGCACACCATACTTGTCTAGCTTTACATATTCGTGTAGTACGTAAAGAAATATGAATGTTTTAGTTGGACCACTTTTGTCGCTTTTTTGATAGATGGCGCTGTAATAGTCACAAACATATGGCTCACAATTTTAGACCAACAGTTGGTAACAGGTAGGTTTTTAAAATTAAAACACAGAACGTAGGTACGTTTGATCATTTTATTTAGGATATTCCAATGTGATACATGTACCTTTGTGAATTAATCATTTCTGAGAACCCATGCTGTTACAGCGTGATTACCTGTAAATACCACATTAATTCAATAAATGCTCAAAATGATGTCTGTCAACCTCAATGCATTTGGCAATACGTGTAACGACATTCCTCTCAAAAGCGAGAAGTTCGCCTTCCGTAATGTTCGCACATGCATTGACAATGCGCTGACGAATGTTGTCAGACGTTGTCGATGGATCACGATAGCAAATATCCTTCAACTTTCCCCACAGAAAGAAATCCTGGGACGTCAGATCCGGTGAGCGTGCGACCAATCCACCTGTCATGAAATATGCTATTCAATACCGCTTCAACCGCATGTGAGCTATGTGCCGGACATCCATCATGTTGGAAGTACATCGCCATTCTGTCATGCAGTGAAACATCTTCTAGTAACATCGGTAGAATATTACGTAGGAAATCAGCAATACATTGCACCATTTAGATTGCCATCGATAAAATGGGGGCCAATTATCCTTCCTCCCATAATGGCGCACCATACATAAATCACTTGTCGTAGCCATCGTGGATTTTCCGTTGCCCAATAGTGCATATTACCGCTGTTGGTGAATGACGCTTCGTCGCTATATGGAACGCGTGCAAAAAAATCTGTCATCCTCCCGTAATTTCTCTTGCGCCCAGTGGCAGAACTCTACAAGACGTTTAAAGTCGTCGGCATGCAATTCTTGGTGCATAGAAATATGGCACGGGTGCATTCGATGTGGATGTAGCATTCTCAACACCGACGTTTTTGAGATTCCCGATTCTCGCGCAGTTTGTCTGCTACTGATATGCGGAATAGCCGCGACAGCAGCTAAAGCACCTACTTGGGCATCATCATTTGTTGCAGGTCGTGGTTGAAGTTTCACATGTGGCTGAACACTTCCTGTTTCCATAAGTAACCTAACTATCTGGCGAACGGTCCGGACACTTGGATGATGTCGTCCAGGATACCGAGCAGCATACACAGCACACGCCCGTTGGGCATTTTGATCACAATAGGCATACATAAACACGATATCGACCTTTCCCGCAATTGGTAAATGGTCCATTTTAACGCGGTAATGTATCACGAAGCAAATAACGTCCGCACTGGCGGAATGTTACGTGATACCATGTACTTATACGTACTTACAGCGCCATCTGTCACAAAGCGAAAAAAGTGGTCCAATTAAAACATTCATATTTCTTTACGTACTACAGGAATATGTAATAAAAATGGGGGTTCCTATTTTAAAAAAAGCAGTTGATATCCGTTTGACCTATGGCAGCGCCATCTTGCGGACCAACCATAGCGCCATTTGGTTTCCCCCTTCAAACTAGCCGAGCTTCGTTCTTTGTAGTTTTTTCGTTTGGTGCTTATTTCGTGAGATATTTGACCCGGTCACTATCAATGGACCACCCTGTATAACGTCTCGACGCGAAACTTCATGCCGGGCGAGGCGTGAGATTTTTTCGTTACTGTAGCCTGCAGGCAGCGACTGGTGCAGTGGAATAAGTACAGAACGGTAATTCGAGGGTTGTTAGGTCGACTGTCTCGCGGTAAGTTTTTTATTTTCAATGTCTACGTTACTTATAGTTTAAACAAACCAAAATAATTCTCAATATATTGTACTTATTAACACTTTCATAAAAAGCGCAAAAAGGGAAGGCAAACGGAAGTTTGGGACTACAACTAAATTTTCAAGAAGACACTGTAAAGGCGTACACGAGAACTTCGTATACAAAATTAGATACTTTTATTATGTTAGAGTTGATTGTTTACACTTTCTGGGGTGATACTCATCGTAAAACAGTGGAAGCAATTATTTTCTCGACATATTGCACACGTTATAAACGCCGCATTTTATAATTACATGGTTGTTTTAATGTTTCTATAGAAAAATTTAGTTTACAGTCACGAAAGGTTCTCTCTCATCGCACACTTTGGCAGAACACAGCGTGTAATGACTCATTTCGTCAAATATTGGCGAAGGTAGTTTGTGATCTACAATGAAAATCGTTTGGTGCAGTCTTCTCGGGGTATGATTTCTTTTTCTCTCTGTATGAGATAAGAGCCGTTTTGATACTTTTTGATAAAACTCTTTAACTGACGACAAAACTAGACATCGCAGGGGTACACTACCGGACTGCGCTTGAGGAAAATCACTTTAATACTGCACGACGGCAATCGTTCTCCATTTTGAAAATCCTCGTCGTATAACTGTGGACCTGTTTGAGCTCGCCACAGGTCAGTGCCATACTAAATTTGTCCTCCTGCACATAGGACATCCATGAAACCAGTCAAAAAAAGATTGTGCAAGGCTGTTTCTCCACATTCTGACGAAGTAATATCGACATTCCTATATTTTGCCAAGAACTTATCCACCGTTTTTTGAATCCTCCGTCCAAACTTTTTCCCTTGCCTTCTGTTTTTAGGCCTTTTATGAAAATATTAATAAATATAGTATATTGATCATTATTTCGATTTATCTGCACTGTAAGTAACGTAAAAATTTTAAAGAATAAAAAAATTCCGTGCAGGGACTCGACCCAAAGACCTTTGGATTAGAGTTCTGTACTACTTCCATTGCACCAACCGCTGCCTGAGAACTCTTGACAACATAAATGATTCATGCTTTGCTCCATCTACGCCAAAAATGCTTTTTTTTTGCTAAGCGCTTTGCCATCTCGAGCTCCCATTTCTATCACCAACATTTCTGGCCCAAACCAGCATACACCATAAATAGGAGGAAATTCGCCATGATGAGTAAGTGCGGTCCCCTTTTCAGCTTTGTTTTATTAATTTTTTCTGCGCGCTTACAATATTATGGATAAGTAAAACTTTCTAGTTCATCCTTACAATCTGTTGAAACTGTTCACACAATATTTCGATATATAACATCTGTAGACATGACATAAGTTCTACAGACAAGAAATATAATACGGATTTTACAGCTTATCGAAAATTATCTTCAATGTAAGCTTACGACCAAATTTACAACTACACAGTTATCTAGAAATCATCAATTTTGAAATAAACGAAATGCATATTACATGTAAACAAACCTCTGAGTACCAACATCATAGAAATAGCCATGATAATTTTAGTAACAAACCAAAAGACGAAAATTACAAATTGTGCAATGATGTTAAATTATTGATTAAATTCTCTTCTGGAACTTTATGTCTCATGCGGAAACTCTGGAGACAGAGACAGTGAAACGCTTCCTAGTTTTTGTCAGTTATACACCAAATGAGAAATTGCCAAATTTAAAATATGGAAACTACGTTATAATTCTGAATTCAAAAGCATGGCTGATTCACAAAATTGTTCACACCAAAATTACTTTCATTATTTGTACATCCTGATAGGGAACATAAAACAGATGTAACCTATTCATAGAAAAACACAAAACTGCAAAAAACCTGTTTGACGATCAGAGTAGAATACACGCCCAAATCAAATTAAGTATACCATTGTCATTGCAATGTAGACATCATGTTCCCTTAAACAATTACCAATACTTACCGTAAGCGTTATTCTGTACCTATATCTTTCACATTTTTCTAGTTTTTGTAACGGTATTAACCTGTGCCAGAAGTGTGTAAACAAAAACCGGAATAACAACTCCAGCCTGAACCTGGAGATTTTACGAGGTCTTTGTCGCATCAATGCAGAAGACGCACTTGGTTGTCAGGGGTGCTACGAAGCGTATTTGTGCTGATGGTTGCTCTATGAACTATTCTCATTGCTAATATATGCGAATATTGTAATCAGTTGTGAAAGTTTACCAGAATCTACAGTTAAGCCATCAGGTGGAAAATGGCATCATGGCCAAGACTATTAATTCAGCTACGTCAAGTTAAACCTGCTACCAGAACCTATTTTTACAAGCTTGCACAAGAAGAAGAAGAAGAAGAAGCAGCAGCAGTATGGGAGACTACCGTCAAAACTTAATTACAGTTAATTCAGCTACGCCTTCTTCACTCTAGAGCAGAAGACGAGTACTAGAATTTGGTCATACCCAAAAGGTATTAGGACAAGAGGATGTATTTGGACAAGTGGATGAAGTGACGATGCAACTTGTCAGCTACGTTAAAAAAAAAAAAAGAAGAAGAAAAAGGTCTTGGTTTGTACTGGTCAATTCCATTGTAATACAGAAAAGTATTGCTATGTCTCTAAACTGTCTTTCTATGGAGCAACTGACTTCCATACACTAAGTCAATATAACAAAGCAACATTTACTTAGTTACCTATTCTATGGAGGTCACCTGTGCCAAGGTCGGAGACTCTTTGGACTTTATACTGTGCCTGCGAGACTCGGAAGCGGTATATGGCCATTAGCGTCAGCTGTGACCTGAACTACTGAACTATGCGCAAAATAACGACACAGGTAATATTAAAGACAGAGCAACTTTCTTCAGCGCAACACGATTTCACATTGTATGTCCGAACAGAACAAAACAAAACAAATGAAAGACTGTCATGTTTTACACAACCAATGATAAAAATAACACACTACCTGAGAGCTGCCACACAACGTGGTGTGGTAATAAATGGAAATGTCGTGTGGCTAGGGCCTCCCGTCGGGTAGACCGTTCGCCTGGTGCAGGTCTTTCCATTTGACGCCACTTTTTTTTTTTTTTTTTTTTTTTTTTTTTTTTTTTTAAGAAGGTGGGGAAAGCGCGGAAGGCAGAGCGATCAGGGGTCGTAACCCGAGGCCCGGTCGCAGTGTCCCCCTCGTCCGTCAAGGAATCAGGGATGGGAAGGGGAAATCTTTTGTGGGAATTATTGTTTATTTATTTATTTTTATTTACTGTTTTAATACATTCTTAATGTGGTTTTACTTTATACCACAACAAAAATAAATGTATCTAGCACCGCATCGTGCTCTGAGAAAAAGAAAACAATATCTCGGCACGTTCCTACACCGAGGTAATGTATATGGGGAAAACGAAAAAAAAAAGTGCTTCATACAGGATACAGAAGGGTGTGTCGCTACTCTCCTTACGCTTCATCATCCAGGTACGTCTTCACGTATATCATGTTATTCCACCGAGAATCGAACTTAGTCATGTCAGCTCACTCAATGGGTATCTTCTCCTACCTGTTGATGATCCAGCTGCGCGGAGGGTCGCGTAGGGCACTCCCTAAGTAATTAGAAAAATACTGTCTGTATTTTGGGTTCCGTACGATCTTGCAATGACGTTCTTGTAGGTAGTTCCAAAAGTCTAATACATCTTTAGGTCCATCGTGAAATAAGTAGTGTACCGCATGCGCACGGATCCACGTGACAGCGTTGGTCTTGGCGCGCGGGAAATACTGTTGATCCGGAAATAGTAGAAACCGAGGTGTAATGTGTTCCGGAGTCACTCGTAGAAAATACGACAAAATTTGTCGCACCAAGCGCCATACGTCTTCTGCCGCGCCACATGTGAGACGGTGTTCGTCCGTGTCTGGTATCCCGCAGTCTACGGAGAGAGGCGATTCCGCCATGTTTATCTTGTGGAGGCGTGATCGGGTGATCTGTTTACCATTGACTGTGATGTACCATGTGGATCGGACGGCTGTGTCCAGTGGAATCGCGTGAATCGTCTTCCACACCACCTTCCAATTAACCTGAGGGCTTTTCGTCTCCACGATGTTTGGTGGGCGCCTCTGCTGTAGGACATGATATATATCCCGCGCCGACGCCTGTTTCGTCGGTGGTACTGCGATACGGAAATAGCTGTGTTCAATGTAAAAGTTCCCGAAGTAGTAGAAGGGTGGGGGTATGTCTTGCGTCGTCAGTGGGGGCATAATGGACGGCGGAGCTAAGGACTCCAACAACAAACCTGTCAAACTTTCCGGGTGGTGGCGCCACAGCTTGATGTGTGAGCTGACATACAGAGACACAGCTCTGTCGTGGACATGGACTAGGCCAAGACCTCCCCTTTCTGGGGGAAGGGTCAGTGACTCATAACTGACCTTGAAGAGCATGCCTGTACTGACGTAGGCTCCGAATGCCGCTAATAGACGTCGAGCCATCAGTAACGGTATTGGGAGAACACGCGCTATGTGTGGAAGGCGCGATGCGAGGTAAACATTAACGAAGTGTGTCCTTTGGAGAATGTCGAGGGTCCGCAGACGAAGGTTGAAGATCTGGACCCGAATTTGTTGTAATAAGCGGCGGTAGTTAAGAGCCGCGGTGCGCCGTATGTCGTCGTGAAACTCTATTCCGAGACATTTGATAGTGCCACGAAGCTGTAGGGGTTCGACACACGCTGGGGTCAACCCGTCTCCTATGGCCATGGCGACCGATTTGGCGACGTTGAGACAGCTGCCGGAAGCCACACCGTACGTGGTAATCCATCCTAGTGCTCTGTTGACATCATCGCGATTGCGGAACACGAGAACCAGGTCGTCTGCATATGCTGTACAGCGAAATGTGACGTCACGTAGGGTAAGACCGGTGAGGCGTTGACGGAGACAACAGAGGAGCGGTTCCAGTGCCAGAGCATATAGTAACGTCGACAAGGGGCAGCCTTGACGGACGGAGCGGAAAATCGGGAGGGACTGCGAGAGACGCCCGTTAACGAGCACTTTGGAAGTCGCTCCTCGGAGTAGGCGCATCACGATGGCTGTGAATTGCTGTGGGTACTGCATGTGCTGGAGAACGGACGTTAGGTATGCGTGATCCACTCGATCAAACGCTTGGCTAAAATCTAGTGATGCCAGCGCTCCCGGGACGCGGCGTGCCCTGGCTAGGGCTATTAAGTCAGGTATCGACACAGTGCTGTGTGGATGTTGTTGATACCCCCTAGGGAAGTCTGATCTGGCGAGATGACGTAAGGTAGGGTCGGTCGTAGACGGTTTGCTAATAGTCTGGTGAATATCTTCATGTCGCAGTTGACGAGTGTTAGCGGGCGGTAATCTTGTATTCGAGCCCCACCTTTAGGCTTGTGAACCGGTATAATTATTCCTTCTACGAAGGTCGCAGGGAGCGGCACGGCGGGGGACATAAGCTCCCGACAGATGTCTGTTAACTTGGGAGCCAGTAAATACTTAAAAGTTCTATAAAACTCCACAGGGAGCCCGTCGGGGCCAGGAGACTTATTCGCCGCTCCTTTACCGATGGCGTCGATAACTTCGTCTTCCGTAATGTCGTTCAATAATTCAGTTTGTAAATCCTGTGGGACAATGCCGTAAACCAGTTGTGAGACTGCTGTCACCGTCATCGGGTCGGAACATTGAGCAGAATAAAGTCGTGCGTAATGGTCGAAGAAGGCTGCAGCAATATCGCGTTGTGTGGTGTGATGAAGGCCGTCCTCAGTGGTGATGGCATGTATCAGCGCCCGTCTTCGCAGTGTACGTTCTCGGATGACGTGGTACATGGTGGGTCGTTCCGTTGCGAGTCTGTCTTGTGTCCGCGCTCGGACGATCGTCCCTTCGAGGTGTCGGCGCATATGGGCTACGATCTGTGCTTTCGCACGCTGAACTGTCAGCTGTCGTTCCGGTGTGGGTGGCAAGGAGGCGCATTCGCGAAGGACGGTGAAATAAAAATCAAGGGTCTGCCGCCTCCAAGCAGCAGTCTCACGACCATACGTAATAAAGGTTCGCCGTAGGGCCGGCTTGGCGCAGGTTAACCACCAACTAATCGACGTAGGATACGTTGGGAGGCGGCGGACGCACAAACTCCACGTGTCTTCGATGGCGCGTCGACAATCCGGAGAAGCGAGATGAGCAGGGTTTAATTTCCAGGGATGTCGGCTGCGCCACACCCGTTGGCGACGAAGGGTGACGGCACATATAAAGGCCTCGTGATCAGAGAAGGCTACTGGCCACACCTCCGCGTCACTCACCGTTGCCGCGAGAGAACGGGAGACGTAAATCCTATCGATGCGACTAGACGAGTGACTCGTGAAATGGGTGTATCCCGGTCTATTTCCTCGGACATGTTCCCATGTATCTACTAGCTGGAGATCGCCGATGAGTGTCCCAAGTTCGGGGCACGGTGAATGGCGTGGCAGCTGATCTTTAGGTGCTTGGGTGCAATTGAAATCGCCCCCTAATATCAAGTCATCGTGCCTGCCCTGAAAAAGCGGTGCTATTCCTTCTGCGAAGAAGAGCGATCGGTCACGACGGCGATTCGTTCCGGAAGGGGCGTACACATTGATAAACCGGACGCCTTGCACCGTTACGGCCATTCCTCTAGCGTCGGGGAGATATCGGACTTCGTCCGCCTCGAGGCCCTCTCTGAGGAGAATGGCGACTCCACTGTTAGTTGGCGAGGCGTGGGACACATGAGCCGTATAACCATACATACCCGGGAAATCTTCGACGAAGACTTCTTGGAGAAAGACAATGTCAACGTCTGCTGCATTGAGCATGTCTTGGAGCAGCGACAACTTCGTACGTGTCCGAATGGTGTTAATGTTGATGGTCGTTAAGCGATAGGTTTGTAGATCGTCTTCTGCGGTGGGGGCTGCCGTCAGTGTCGCCGTAAAAGGTGGGGCCTGTGATCTGCTGGCCGCGTCCGCGCCGTCATCTGTTGCTACTCGGGAGAGGCCGAGGTGTGGGAGGAGAGACCCCTCTCCTCATCCACCACAGCGGCCGTAGAATCGTCTTCAATGTCATCCGCCCAAGGTCCGCAAGTTAACGGTGGCTGCGGTAGAACACTTGTGGGCTGAGTGACTAAGGGTGAATCCGCAGTTGTTTCCGGTTGTGTACCAACGGCGGGCGCTGTGCTGGCCATCCGTTTGTCCGAGGGAGCGGAAACGGATTTGTCAAAATCAGACAAAGTGACAGGTGAGGGCGATCTCGTGTCATCCATTCTCCTCGTCGTTTCGTCGGCCGTCCGGTCGTCAACTGGAGAAGACGTCCGCTGGAGGCAATCGTCTGAGGGTGTGCGACGTCGCTTTTTATGTTTTCTCGGTGACCTTTGTTTGCGGACGTGGGTTTCTGAGTCCGAAAGAGTTTGTGGTTCCCGCATAGCATCCCCCTCAGGGAGAAAGGCAGAGGTCGGTACAACCCTAGCGTCGAGTTCCATTCTCTCGTCCGAATCTTCTTGTGGAGTCGATGGGCGGCGTTCTTCAACCCCTGCAGACACTGTAATGGTGTTGGTCAATCCAGGACCGGCGACAGGTGCGCATTCTAACGCTTCCTGTCTTCCGGGGGGGTTGTCGTCTGTCATGACGGTCGATCGTGTCACCTCTGCGTAATTGAGGGGGAGGGCCGTGAGCGTAGGAGGTGGTGTCGTGTCATGCAATGGAAGTTGTGTAATCCGACGTTGAATACACGCCGAGCGGACATGACCCTCCTGGCCGCAACCAGAACAAGTACGAGGTTGGCCGTCGTACATTATTATTGCTCGACAGCCACCTATGACTAAGTAGGACGGCACATGTTTCTTTAATTCAATTTTCACTTGTCGGACGCCGTTGAGGACTTGGTACGTCTCGAAGGTGTTCCATTTTTCGGCCACGTGGCTAATTACCGTCCCATAAGGGCGGAAAGCTGAGGTAACGACGTCCGGTGGTACTTCGAAAGGGAGTTCGAAGACTCTTAGTGTGCGTAATCCTAGTCCAGCATGGTCAACAGTAACCTCTCCGATGTGACCATCGGAGTGTTTGAACTTGAGAGTGTTCGCGCATCTGTTCACAACTGCGTGACATAACTCGTCATCGACCATCTTGACGTAAACGACGCTGCTTGTGATGGATAGGTGGATACCGATGATGTGCTGTGTTGGTATTTGAACTTCGTCACGGATAAATCGTTCGACTTCAAAGGCTCGTGGTCGTGCGTAGTCGGGCTGGAAGCAGATCTTGATGGTAGCTTTTCTGTACGAATGAGCCATGGCGACTCAGTGTTAACGGACGCGATTATTAGCTGCGGCGAGGAAGTAAACAAACTACGCGCGCTCGCGACTCTGCCGACGGGACCGCGACTCTGCGGACGGGACGTAAACAAGACGTCCTCGCCGCTCACCGGCCGAAAGCAGACTGACTTCGGCGACCTGCGCGTCGATGGGGATGAAATGATGATGATTAGGACAACACAACACCCAGTCCCTGAGCGGAGAAAATCTCCGACCCAGCCGGGAATCGAACACGGGCCCTTAGGATTGACAGTCTGTCACGCTGACCACTCAGCTACCGGGGCGGACTGGTGTGGTAATGATTTTGCGACTTATTTCAGATTTTTGTAACTTATAAAGGCTTGGTAATTGAAGACATTTTTAGTATCATGTGAATATGTACCTGTCCTGTATGAATACGATGGTGACGAGAGGAGAGAGAGACGAAGAGTACCATTCCGGTTGCGACGTGTGAAAGTCAGACGTCTCGATGTCGCCTTGCACAAGTTAAGGGAATCCTTCGTCTCCACGTCTCGGAAAAACATAGATGTGAAGCATTTAATTTTAAGAAACAACGTCAGTGTAATGAGAAATAGGCGTGTTAATGTTATAGGACGACACTTTGTTGTAAGAAAGAGATTGTGTAATTAAAGAAATGTTAGTTTTAAGGTTCTCCAATGTGCGAGGACGTACTGAACAGTAGGGCCTCCAAATTTTTTATTCTGTTCTCAATATTGGTTGAGGCACACACATACATATTTCACGGTCGACTTTCCCGCTTCGCTGACCCAAGTTCAACCCTCCGCCTCTCGAGGACTTCGAATTCTAGAGCGTGTAACATGGCGTATGTAACGTACTCCTGTTTTCCGGGCCCATATACGTCTACCCCGTGGTGTGTGCCCCGCCCATACCTTCTGCTCGATTTGACACAGGGCCCGAAGGACTCAGTCCCTCCTGAGGTGCTCCGCCGCCGCTTTCTTTCAATCCTTGCCGCGTTTCAAGCCTCTGACGTTGTATATGCTGACGGTTCGATGGTTGCTGGTCGTGTCGGTTATGTGCTCTTATTCTATAGGATCATTATGAACAACACTCTTTGCCGGCTGGCTCCAGTGTTTTCACTGCCGAGCTGGTCGCCATCTCTCGCGCCGTAGAGTACCGGGTGATCAAACAGTCAGTATAAATTTGAAAACTTAATAAACCACGGAATAATGTAGACAGAGAGGTAAAAATTGACACACATGCTTGGAATGACATGGGGTTTTATTAGGAAAAAAAAACAAAGTTCACAAAATGTCCGACAGATGGCGCTGGGCAGCAAAACGTCAGTGACTGCGCATGACACTCGTGTATAAAAGCAGCTGTAATGAGAGAGAGAATCAGATGCGCCAGCAGTCGCAGCATGTTGACGTTACCTGAAAAGGCGCTTATAGTGAAGCTGTATTATCAGAATGGGGAATGTGCTAGTTCCGCGTTACGATCCTATCGCCATAGGAAGGGGATTCGAACGGGTAAAGGTCCGTTGACAAATGCAGCTGTGGCGAGAATGATTTCGAAGTTCGAAGCCACGGGTTGTTTGGACGACAGACCACGTACTGTCCGACCGAGCACAAGGCGTAATGCTGCTGAGACAGTTCAGGAAGAAATGGAGACTGTAGCGGGTTCGTCTATGCAGTCGCACGTCGCACCGGCATTCCATGCACTACTGTTTGGTTGGCACTGAGGCGTACCCTCCGATGCTATCCGTACAAAATCCATCGGCATCATGAACTGTTACCTGGCGATTTAGTGAAGCGGAGGGCATTTGCGGTGTGGGCGTTTCAAAAGATGGCGGAAGATGACGATTGGTTGAGTAACGTGTTGAGGACCGTCGAAGCTCATTTCACGCTCCGAGGGTCTGTCAACGTCCACAACTGCAGAATTTGCGCTACCGAAAATCCTAGAACTGTCGTGGAAACTCCATTGCACGACGAGGAAGTCACGGTATGGGTTGGATTTACCACATCTACCGTTATCGGGCCTTTTTTCTTCGAGAAAATGCATGTAATGGTTTTGTAACTGTTACCGTGACGGGTGAGAGGTACGCCGATATGTTACAGAATCGCATCATCCCCACCTGCTGGAACGTACGATGTTTATGCAGGATGGCGCTTCACCCCATATTGCTAGACGCGTGAAAGATCTCTTGCGCGCGTCGTTTGGTGATGATCGTGTGCTCAGCCGCCACTTTCGTCATGCTTGGCCTCCCAGGTCCCCAGACCTCAGTCCGTGCCATTATTGGCTTTGGGGTTACCTGAAGTCGCAAGTGTATCGTGATCGACCGACATCTCTAGGGATGCCGAAAGACAACATCCGACGCCAATGCCTCATCATAACTCCGGACATGCTTTACAGTGCTGTTCACAACATTATTCCTCGACTACAGCTATTGTTGAGGAAGATGGTGGACATACTGAGCATTTCCTGTAAAGAACATCATCTTTGCTTTGTCTTACTTTGTTATGCTAATTATTGCTATTCTGATCAGATGAAGCGCCATCTGTTGGACTTTTTTGAACTTTTGTATTTTTTTGTTTCTAATAAAACTCCATGTCATTCCAAGCATGTGTGTCAATTTGTACCTCTCTATCTACATTATTCCGTGATTTATTCAGTTTTCAAATTTCTACTGACTTTTTGATCAGGTGAGTCCTTCGTTATCTGTAGTGACTCCCTGAGCGGTTTACGAGCTATCTACCAGTGTTTCCCTCGCTGTCGTCTGGTGATGGCTATCCAGGAGTCCCTCCATACTCTTGCCCACTGCGGCCGCTCTGTGGTCTTTGTGTGGACCCCGGGTCATGCCGGCACCCGGGAAATGAACGTGTTGATACGCTGGCCAAACAGGCTGTCGGTGCACCAGCCTTGGAGATTGGGCTTTCAGAGAGTGACCTCAGGTCAGTTTTACGGCAGAGTTTACTTCGCACCCGGGGTGAAGAATGGCGCACCCTGCCTTCACCCAACAAACTCTGGGCCGTCAAGGACACTGCTGGTGTGTGGCGCTCCTCCTTACGAGCCTCCTGCAAGGACTCAGTTGGTCTCTGCCGGCTCCGCATTGGCCACACCTGGCGGACGCACTGTCATCTCTTGCGCCGTGACGACTCACCTCTCTGCCGCTGTGGATCAGAGTTGACAGTGGTCCACATCCTGTTGGCCTGTCCGTTTTTAACTGCACTCAGGCAGACCTCCCACAAACCAGCTCCAGCTCTCCTTTCCCTCTCCATCTCCATCCCCATTCATTTCCTCTTGTAACTGCTGCCCTACCCACATGACGCACTACTCCCCAACCTCTGTCTTTCCCACCGAATGTATTTCCCACTATCCACCTCAGCGTCTACCTGTCATCTCCGTAGTTTTACTATCTAACAGAGCATTATCTTTCTACCCACACCCCTCAGTCCTACGGATCAGACTCTCTCCTCCAGCAATATCTCTCACCTAGTGCAGGTCCTTCAATTTTTAAGTGAAAGAGTAGTGCTTCGGTGTTTTCATAAGAAGAATTTCACCTTCCTGCGGTGTGTTTTTAAAATATATATACATTTCTGTTCTTTTTTTTAACTGTCCGTCTTTGAATTTTAATTTAAAATAGAAAACAACCCCAAAATTTGTTTTTATTTCTCACTGTAAAATTTCTTTAATTCGCTTGGCTGAAGAGCGAAGAATTGTACTACTGTCCTTAGTTTAGTTAAAGATGCAATTCTGGAAACATGCACTTCAACTTCCTATCAAACCTATTGCTAAACACAGAAATGAACTACAAAGGCAAGATCGTAGGCACGGTGATCTATTTCCTGATACGATTAGATGTTTTATTACAGGTCCTTCCAATTGTGGAAAAACAAATGTGATTGTTAATCTCCTAATTCACGTACATGGTCTCAAATTTAAAAACGTCTACATATTTTCCAAATCGCTACAACAACGCAAATATAAATATTTGGAACAAATTTTTAGAAACCTACATGATATTGGCTACTTTACATTTTCCAGTAAGGAAGATGTAATACCA
This sequence comes from Schistocerca americana, assembly GCF_021461395.2. Lineage (NCBI taxonomy): Eukaryota > Metazoa > Arthropoda > Insecta > Orthoptera > Acrididae > Schistocerca > Schistocerca americana. Next base: position 627,748,465 of record NC_060123.1, on the reverse strand, counting down.
CCAGATCAAGCCTGACTACTTTAAATTTTTATTTTCGATGACATTGCCTGTGACAAACAAGATCACATGAAAGCTTACTTTTCGATGGGTCGCCATTACGGTATAGACAGTTTCTATTTGTGACAGACATACAGCAAAATTCCTAAACAGTTAATCAGAGACAATGCTAACGTTATTGTTCTCCTTAAGCAAGATGAGCGTAATTTAAAACATGTCTTCAGTGATTTTAAAAAAATTTATATTTCTGTTTTTTTTTTTAACTGTCCGTCTATGAATTTTAATTTAAAATAGAAAAGAACCCCAAAATTTCTTTGTTTTTCTCACTGTAAAATTTCTTTAATTTGCTTGGCTGAAGAGCGAAATTGTACTACTGACAGCCCATCCGCCACAAGTAAGGGGCGAGGGGGATAAAATAACTACAAAGGAAAAAAAAATCGTCGGATGACACAGACAAATCTCTCAGGTAAGTGCCGCATAGCACGAGAGCGTATAAAGGCCATCATTGCAGAACTACGGTAAAGAAAACTGTGTGCACAGCTGGTACCCCGAATACTCAATCCTCTCATGAAATAGAGAAGGTTGGACATCTGTCAACAATTTGTTTTTTTGGTTTTGAGCGTGAGGGTGACGGGTTCCTTCACAACATTGTGACAGGCGATTAAAGCTGGGTTCACCATTTTGACTACGAAAACGAGAGAGCATCAATGTAGTTCCACTGTAAAGGATCATGGACACCAAAAAAGATCATGACCAACCAATCAGTAGGCAAAGTCATAACCACAGCGTTCTGAGATGTTGAAGGTGTGGTGGAATTTGGAATTCATGCCTAAAGGCACCACCATAAACTCTTCAAGGTAATGTGAAACCCTCAGAAAAATGAAAACACGAATTCGAAGAGTTCGTCCACACATGGAGCATCCTCCCCTTCAGCATGACAATCCCAGACCACATTCGAGCGCTGCGACATCTGCAGCAGTCCGCCACCTTGAGTTCACTGCCATCCACCATACTCCATACAGTCCCTAATTGGCCCATTTAATTTTTATCTGCTTCCAAAACTTAAAGAACACCTTTGTCAACAACACTTTAATAGAGATGAAGCGGTGCAAGCAGAGGTGAGATTGTGGCTCCATCAACAAAGTCAAGCATTCTACAATGAGAAATCAACAAACTAGTCTGTAGTTGGGAGAAATGTGTTCGTTGCAGGATGACTATGTCGAGCAGTAAATGTGTAGACATGAAGAGCAAAGATGTAGAATGTTAATAAAGTTTCTTTTACTTAAAAAACTTTAAGAGTTTTCACAAAAAAATTCGGAGACAATGTGGTGTCACCGCCAGACACCACACTTGCTAGGTGGTAGCCTTTAAATCGGCCGCGGTCCGGTAATATACGTCGGACCCGCGTGTCGCCACTATCAGTGATTGCAGACCGAGCGCCGCCACACGGCAGGTCTAGAGAGACTTCCTAGCACTCGCCCCAGTTGTACAGCCGACTTTGCTAGCGATGGTTCACTGACAAATTACGCTCTCAATTGCAGAGACGATAGTTAGCATAGCCTTCAGCTACGTCATTTGCTACGACCTAGCAAGGCGCGATTATCATTTGCTATTTATCTTGTGATGCATGTACCGTCAGAACGATGTTCACCAATTATGGATTAAAGTTAAGTAGTCCAGAAGCTACGTACTATTTTTGCTACTACAAAGACCTTGTCCTGTTCCAGACCTCACGCCATCCTGCGTGAGCTCAAACGCGTGCCTTTCGGCTACCTGTCATAGTGGATTGGCTGTCTTGCCAGTCCACAACAGACACTACTTTCCAGCACGCCCTCGTAATTTCAGGGCTGACTGATGAACAATTCCAGCCTTTATGGCATTTTAAATTAGTCACTAAATATTATGATCAAGATTAAGTAATTTTGGACTAGCTTATAAATGAAACCAGCTTTATATTGGTTACTTATTTCTTAACATAGCATGTTGTGTGCTACAAATAGCAATTCTCTGATAATTGCTTTCATATAACACTGAATGAATTACACTACTGACCATTAAAATTGCTACACCAAGAAGAAATGCAGATGATAAGCGGGTACTCATTGGACAAATATTGACAAAATTGACATTTGATTACATTTTCACGCAATTTGGGTGTATAGATACTGAGAAATCAGTACACAGCACAACCACCTCCGCCCGTAATAACGGCCTTCATACACCTGGGCATTGAGTCAAACAGAGCTTGGATGGCGTGTACAGGTACAGCTGCCCATGCAGCTTCAACACGATACCACAGTTCATCGACAGTAGTGACTGGCTTATTGTGACGAACCAGTTGCTCGGCCACCATTGACCAGACGTTTTCAGTTGATGAGACATCTGGAGAATGTGCTGGCCAGGCAGCAGTCGAACATTTTCTGTATCCAGAAAGGCCCGTACAGGACCTGCAACATGCGGTCGTGAATTATCCTGCTGAAATGTAGGGCTTCGCAGGGATCGAATGAAGGGTAGAGCCACGGGTCGTAACACATCTGAAATGTAACGTCCAATGTTCAAAGTGCCGTCTATGCGAACAAGAGGTGACCGAGACGTGTAACCAATGGCACCTCATACCATCACGCCGGATGATATGCCAGTATGTCTATGACGAATACACGCTTCCAGTGTGCGTTCACCGCGATGTCGCCAAACACGGATGCGATCATCACCATACTGTAAACAGAACCTGAATTCATCCGAAAAAATGACATTTTGCCATTCGTGCAACCAGTTTCGTCGTTGAGTACACCAACGCAGGCGCTCCTGTCTGTGATGCAGCGTCAAGGGTAACCGCAGCCATGGTCTCCTAGCTGATAGTCCGTGCTGCTGCAAACGTCGTCGAACTGTTCGTGCAGATGGTTGTTGTCTTGCAAACGTCCCCATCTGTTGACTCAGGGATCGAGACGTGGCTGCACGACCCGTTACAGCCATGCGGATAGGATGCCTGTCATCTCGACTGCTAGTGATACGAGGCCGTTGGGATCAAGCACGGCGTTCCATATTACCCTCCTGAACCCACCGATTCCATATTCTGGTAACAGACATTGGATCTCGACCAACGCGAGCAGCAATGTCGCAATAAGATAAACCGCAATCGCGATAGGCTACAATCCGACCTTTATCAAAGTCGGAAACGTAATGGTACGGTCTGAAACTTTCCTTATGTCAGCACGTTGTAGGTATCGCCACCGGAGCCAACCTAGTGTGAATGCTCTGAAAAGCTAATCATTTGCATATCACAGAATCTTCTTCCTGTCGGTTAAATTTCGCGTCTGTAGCACGTCGTCTTCGTGGTGTAGTAATTTTAATGGCCAGTAGTGTACTTTATATTTGTCATTATACTTAAAAGTGTAATTAAATAAGGAATAATTTCATCTACTAATGATTGAGTAGGTGAACTAAGTGAGTAATTTGGCCTGCAGCATCAACAATGTCGTGATATATTAGATAATTAACTAGTAATATCTGTTTCTTTGGTAAATACTGATTAGCTGTCTTGGAATTGGAAATTAATGTTGTCTTATTTTGCTTATTGAATTCAATGTTTGTAAAATTTAATCGTGGGAATCATTTGGGAATCGAAGTTTAATATGATAGCACTACTACTGAGAAGTCTCTGCTTTTTACATTCTCATCCAAAAGGCACTAAGAAAAACTTATTTCTGAAATGTTATATATCTACGAGAACATTCAAATTTTAGAAATCTCACATAGGAGGGGATGCGTAACATTTCTGGCTACGGGAGCCACAAACTTTATTCCCACATTTCACATCTCAGTTGAGCGACGATGCATTAGCTGACACAGAGGTCATAAAATAGAGTTAGGTATAAAAACAGACTCTACTACAAATGGATATACCGTGAGAAATCGTAAGAAATTGCACCAACTGAATAACAGTGCTCTAGTGATCTGATATGCTGCTGTGATAGAAGATGGAAGGATTAGCCTTGGACCAGTGCATTATTTATTAATTATAGCTAAAGTACAATTATCACTGTTTATAATAATAGGGGAGAACCTCTTAATACTAAGCTATCACAACAGAGTCTAAACTTTGTTTTAGTGTCAGTTTTTGAGGAATATTTGAGTAATGAGAAAGAGCCCAAGAACTTCGAGCGCCATCGGTTTCGTACCGACTGACCGCCTAGCAAAGCGATTGATGCCAGACAGTTCAACTCTTAGCAGCAGACAGTTCAGCTCTTAGCAGAAGGGCCGAACAATACAGCTTTTAGTTACCGCACCACACAGTATAGCCTTTAGCTGGAAAGTTAGCTCCTAATACTACGAAATGCTGTGCGACCAAGATAGCATCTCTGTGAGCGCGGCAGACTAAAACTGTGCTTAGGAAACGTAATTTTATTGTGAAACATTTATATATTTTCTACCATGTTTAACAATGAGCAAGGATTAATATTTGTCAATAATTAGGATGATTCGCAATAAAACGTATGACTCTCGTAGGCACACGTTTTTTTACCGCTCAATTTCTGTGATCAGTTTTCTGTTTTTTATATTAGTAGTTCCACCACAGTCTTACAGCAAGAGCAGCGGACTTAAGCTCTACGTGCTACCTCTCTGCTGGGACGAGAACACATTAGGCTTTTTTTTTGTATAGAAATTGTGGTGTCACCACCAGACACCACACTTGCTAGGTGGTAGCCTTTAAATCGACCGCGATCCGTTAGTATACGTCGGACCCGCGTTTCGCTACTATCAGTGATTGCAGACCGAGCGCCGCCACACGGCAGGTCTAGAGAGAATTCCTAGCACTCGCCCCAGTGGTATAGCCGACTTTGCTAGCGATGGTTCACTGCCTACTTACGTTCTCATTTGCCGAGACGATAGTTAGCATAGCCTTCAGCTACGTCATTTGCTACGACCTAGCAAGGCGCCATTATCAGTTACTATCGATATTGTGAATCATGTACCGTCAAGACCGACGTTCATCATTAATGGATTAAAGTTAAGTATTCCACCAGCTACGTCCGTTTTTTCTAAATTCTAATTTCCTTGTCCTGTTCCAGACCTCACGCCAGCCTGCGTGAGCTAAAACGCGTGCCTTTCGGCCTCCTCTAGTAACACGGTGTTGGCTCTCCTGCCAACCACAACAGAAATTTTGGGTTCTGCTTTGCTGTTGCAAACATTAGTAAGCTCCTCATACGTCCCACTCCTCCAGTGCAAATGGAGACAGTTAGGTGCCGTCTGCGTTGACACAGAGATGGTAATCGCCAAAGCATTCGTTCTGATGACCGACTTCCGTCATATTAAGTAGCGACGACAGTGTATTTTAAATATACTCCGGTGTAGCGAGGACCAGCATCAGTGCAACGTGAACAGCAAACAGCAGAGACAAGGAATGAACAGAAGGTTTTGAAATGTGGCGCTACAGGCGAATGCTGATGATTAGATAGGTAGATCGGATAATTAATAAACAAGTAGTGAAACGAATTGGGAGAAATGAAATTTTGTGGCACAACGTGGCTGACTGAAAAGCTCGGTTGGGAGGACACGTCCTGAGGCACCGTGCAATTGTGAATTCGGTAATGGAGGGTAATGTGGAGGGGTTAAAATTGTAGAGGGAGATCACGGTTTGAATAGAGATTCAAATGGATGTACGTTGCTGTAGTTAAGCAGAGATGAAAAGAATCGCACAGGATAGACTAGCATCACTCTCACTAGGGAAGTCAACGATAACAATGACAATGAAGAGTGCGTGCTGCTATGACTGTATGTGAAAGGAGAGAAACTTGTGGCGACCTCACACTATGAGAATCTTTGGGAGGTGAGATCGGATGGTAGCGCACTCCCCGTGAAAGTTGGGGATGAGGGTTTGAATCTTGATGAGTTTTTAACTTGTCACATATGATCATCTGAACAACTTTGTTCTTTCACAGAATGCTAAAAAGGTCTGCAGACTGTAACTCCATGACAGGAGACCTGAAGGTGAATAGACAGAACTTTAAAAAGGAATACAGGTTGGGCAAAATAAAACAGGCCCCAAAAATAATTCATGCACTTTAAGAGAGGCGACCCAACTTAGACCGTTTTCCCCAGTAAGGACAATGTAAGTTGGGGTGCATGTTCAAGGTGATTCGAACGTTTTCTGCGACAGTTTTATTTTGTCCAACCTGTACACGTGTCAGTTAAGAAGGTGTTTTATAACACAATTTATTTATTGACTAGTCTCTAATCAAGCAGCCCAGTGGGAGTAGAATTTTTTTAAGTACTTTTTCCATAGATCATGAATACGACACTTACAAGGGAACCTCCCCATCGCATCCCCCACAGATTTAGTTATACGTTGGCACAGTGGATAGGCCTTGAAAAACTGAACACAGATCAATCGAGAAAACAGGAAGAAGTTATGTTGAACTATGAAAAAATAAGCAAAATATACAAACTGAGTACTCCATGTGCAACATCAAGGACAGTGTAAGTGCATTGTCGCCGTCGTCCCGTGGTTAGCGTGACCAGCTACGGAGCGAGAGGTCCTTGGTTCAAGTCTTCCCTCGAGTGAAAATTTTACTTTCTTTATTTTCGCGAAGTTATGATCTTTCCGTTCGTTCACTGACGTCACTGTTCATTGTAATAAGTTTAGTGTCTGTGTTTTGCGACCGCACCGCGAAACCGTGCGATTAGTAGACGAAAGGACGTGCCTCTCCAATGGGAACCGAAAACATTTGATCGCAAGGTCATAGATCAACCGAGTCCTCCACAGAAAAACACGTCTGATATATTCTATACGACACTGGTGACGGCATGTGCGTCACATGACAGGAATTTGTTGTCGACCCACCTAACTTGTACACTTGGCGAATGGGTAAAAAGATTCTTCTACCTTGCCCGATTTAGGTTTTCTTGTGGATGTGATAATCACTCCCAAAAAACTGATGAAAACATAATAGTTTGTCACATAAACTGAAAATAAAAATTAAACTTTTTCCTGGGGGGAAGACTTGAACCAAGGACCTCTCGTTCCGCAGCTGTTCACAGTAAGCACGGGACCACGACGCTCGGGAGGTTATATTATCCTTGATCTTCCGCATGGAGTACTCAGTTTATATATTTTGCTCATTTTCTCATAGTTCCACACAACTTCTTCCTGTTTTCTCGATTGATGTGTGTTCAGTTTTTCAAGGCCTATCCACTGTGCCAACTTATAACTGAATCTGAGGGGGGTGCGTTGGGGAGGTTCCCTTGTTAGTACTGATGTGGAACATGTCATGTTAATAGAAGATGTCCATACAAGATATTACATTACACAAAATATTACATGACACTTAATATTTACATGACAATTTTTTTTTTTTTTTTTTTGGTGCGGGATGCGGATATTACCCACTTACCATATCCAAAAATTCACCTAATGAGTAGAAGGAGTTGCCATTCAGAAATTCTTTTAATTTCCTTTTAAATGCTATATGCCTACCTGTCAGACTTTTGATGCTATTAGGTAAGTGACCAAAGACTTTGGTGGCAGCATAATTTACCCCCTTCTGAGACAAAGTTAGATTTAACGTTGAGTAGTGAACATCATCCTTTCTCCTAGTGTTGTAGCCATGTACACTGCTATTACTCTTGAATTCGTTCGGATTGTTAATAAAAAATTCATATATATATATATATATATATATATATATATATATATATATATATATATATATATATATATAGTGAGGCTACAGTGAAGATCCCTAGCTCTTTAAATAAGTGTCTGCAGGATGATCTCGGATGAGCTCCAGCAATTATTCCGATTACAAACTTTTGTGCAATGAACACTCTTTTACTCAATGATAAGTTACCCCAGAATATGATGCCATACGAAAGCAGAGAATGAAAATAGGCGTGGTAAGCTAATTTACTCAGATGTATATCGCCAAAATTTGCAATGACCCTCATAGCATAAGTAGGTGAACTCAAACGTTTCAGCAGATCTTCAGTGTGTTTTTTCCAGCTCAACCCCTCATCAATGCATACACCTAGAAATTTTGTATGATCTACCTTAGCTACCGATTCCTGATCGAAGTCTATATTTATTAATGGTGTCGTTCCATTTACTGTGTGGAACTGTATCTACTGTGTTTTGTCAAAGTTTAATGAGAGCCCATTGGCAGAGAAGCACTTACGGATTTACTGAAAAACATCGTTTACAATTTCATCAGTTAATTCTTGTCTGTTGGGTGTGATAGCTATACTTGTATCATCGGCAAAAAGTACCAGCTTTACATCTTCGTGAATAAAGAATGGCAAGTCATTAATACACTCCTGGAAATTGAAATAAGAACACCGTGAATTCATTGTCCCAGGAAGGGGAAACTTTATTGACACATTCCTGGGGTCAGATACATCACATGATCACACTGACAGAACCACAGGCACATAGACACAGGCAACAGAGCATGCACAATGTCGGCACTAGTACAGTGTATATCCACCTTTCGCAGCAATGCAGGCTGCTATTCTCCCATGGAGACGATCGTAGAGATGCTGGATGTAGTCCTGTGGAACGGCTTGCCATGCCATTTCCACCTGGCGCCTCAGTTGGACCAGCGTTCGTGCTGGACGTGCAGACCGCGTGAGACGACGCTTCATCCAGTCCCAAACATGCTCAATGGGGGACAGATCCGGAGATCTTGCTGGCCAGGGTAGTTGACTTACACCTTCTAGAGCACGTTGGGTGGCACGGGATACATGCGGACGTGCATTGTCCTGTTGGAACAGCAAGTTCCCTTGCCGGTCTAGGAATGGTAGAACGATGGGTTCGATGACGGTTTGGATGTACCGTGCACTATTCAGTGTCCCCTCGACGATCACCAGTGGTGTACGGCCAGTGTAGGAGATCGCTCCCCACACCATGATGCCGGGTGTTGGGCCTGTGTGCCTCGGTCGTATGCAGTCCTGATTGTGGCGCTCACCTGCACGGCGCCAAACACGCATACGACCATCATTGGCACCAAGGCAGAAGCGACTCTCATCGCTGAAGACGACACGTCTCCATTCGTCCCTCCATTCACGCCTGTCGCGACACCACTGAAGGCGGGCTGCACGATGTTGGGGCGTGAGCGGAAGACGGCCTAACGGTGTGCGGGACCGTAGCCCAGCTTCATGGAGACGGTTGCGAATGGTCCTCGCCGATACCCCAGGAGCAACAGTGTCCCTAATTTGCTGGGAAGTGGTGGTGCGGTCCCCTACGGCACTGCGTAGGATCCTACGGTCTTGGCGTGCATCCGTGCGTCGCTGCGGTCCGGTCCCAGGTCGACGGGCACGTGCACCTTCCGCCGACCACTGGCGACAACATCGATGTACTGTGGAGACCTCACGCCCCGCGTGTTGAGCAATTCGGCGGTACGTCCACCCGGCCTCCCGCATGCCCACTATACGCCCTCGCTCAAAGTCCGTCAACTGCACATACGGTTCACGTCCACGCTGTCGCGGCATGCTACCAGTGTTAAAGACTGCAATGGAGCTCCGTATGCCACGGCAAACTGGCTGACACTGACGGCGGCGGTGCACAAATGCTGCGCAGCTAGCGCCATTCGACGGCCAACACCGCGGTTCCTGGTGTGTCCGCTGTGCCGTGCGTGTGATTGCTTGTACAGCCCTCTCGCAGTGTCCGGAGCAAGTATGGTGGGTCTGACACACCGGTGTCAATGTGTTCTTTTTTCCATTTCCAGGAGTGTATATATTAAGAACAGCAGAGGACCCAAGACCGAACCTTGCGGCACCCCATTCTTGATTGTTCCCCAGTTTGAGAAATCACCAGTTTTTTGCATATTATGTGAACTGCTTATTTCAACTTTCTGCACTCTTCCAGTTAGGTATGATTTAAATCAATTGAGCGCTGTCTCATTCATAACACAGTACTTGAGCTTATCTAGAAGTATTCCATCATTTACATAATCAAAAGCCTTTGAGAGATCACAAAAAATCCCAACGGGTGAGTTCCGGTTACTCAGAGCATTTAATATTTCATTAGTGAAAGTATATATAGCGTTTTCCGTTGCAAAACCTTTCTGCAAACCAAACTGACATTTTGTTAAAACTTTATTTTTACAAAGGTGTGAAGCTACAGTACAATACATTACTTTTTCAAGAAATCAAATTAGTTTGTATACAGCACACTTTGAAGGTGAGCATGTAATTATGGTGCGATGGTGGTGAACGGAGCATAGTTGCAGAACAAATTTAGAGCTACTCTCCCTGTTCAGTGGTGGATACAGAATGGGTGCGAGGTCTGCAGCATCATTATCACAAAGTCTACATGTACGGTAATTGTAAGACTTACTGATGGTCATGACGTTGCCGAAAAGCGTGCCGCTGCCGGGCACGGTAGAGCAGTTCCACCTGCTCATGCGAAACTGGAACTGGCACTCCTCCAGAGCAGTCTTCATGCCCACGCCGACTGCCTGCAACCAGGAACAACATCATTTTCGCCGCACACATTAATCGTATAGTGCATACTCGCCGTAAGGGCGTGAAAAGATAACACTGCAATCAGAATTTAAAGTAAACAATTACAAAGATACACTGTCTAAAGGTGAATTCTTACAGTCGCAGGTTCGAATCCTGCCTCGGGCATGGATGTGTGTGATGTCCTTAGGTTAGTTAGGTTTAAGTAGTTTTAAGTCTAGGGGACTGATGACCTCAGACGTAAAGTCCCATAGTGCTTAGAGCCATTTGAACCATTTTTTGCAGGTTGAAATGGTAGTTCTATGTCTGCAGCAACAGAAGAAAAACACTTTAGTGTCGACGTAAGGGACTGTGTGTTCGTGTATGATTATTTACTTCTTCTTCCTTTGAACTCAGTAATATTCTTACTTTGTTCTTTTGGTAGTGTGCCTGCGGCTAGGGCGTCCCACCAGGTAGACCGGTCGCCTGGTGCAAGTCTTTTTTAGTTAACGCCTCTTCGGCGACTTGCGTGTCGATGAAGATGAAATGTTGTTTAAGACAACACAATACCCAGTCCCCGATCAGAGAAACTTTCTGGCCAGGCCAGGAATCGAACCCTGGCCCCTCACATGATGTTCTGCTGCACTGAACACTCAGCTATGGAGGAGGAACTTATGGTAGTAATAATAGTAATCAAAATGGCATCAGGTGAATAGGTTTTAGCTCAGGAAGCAATTCAACGTGACATGTTGGATTAGGTTGCTCAAAGGCAAGCTAATAACTTATAATTATTTAAGGAGCTTTATAGTCTGGCAGGGAAGAAGAGAAGGGAACAGTGGTCTCCTAACGTGTCTCTACACCTGCGTAACAGTAATTTCTTATCAGTAAGGAGGCCAGGGGAAGATATTTTTCCATTTATAGATCATTTACTAACAGCTGTAAAACTGAGGGATGGAATGAGGAATGGTTACTAACAAGAGAACCTCCCCATCCAACCCCCCTCAAATTTAGTTATAAGTTGGCACAGTGGATAGTCCTTGAAAAACTGAACACAGATCAATCGAGAAAACAGGAAGAAGTTGTGTGGAACTATGAAAAAATAAGCAAAATAAACAAACTGAGCAGTCCATGCACAAGATAGGAAACTTCAAGGACAGTATGAGATCAGGAGTGCCGTGGTCCCGTGGCTAGCGTGAGCAGCTGCGGAACGAGAGGTCCTTTGTTCAAGTCTTACCTCGAGTGAAAAGTTTAATTTTTTATTTTCAGACAATTATTATCTGTCCGTCCGTCCGATGCGAGGTAACTGCGCCGTAGTATGGGGACGCTACACCTAAACTGTTGCATTCATTTGTTGCAGATTATGTGACGAACTCTTGAGTTTTCATCACTTTTTTGGGAGTGATTATCACATCCACAAGAAAACCTAAATCGGGCAAGGTAGAAGAATCTTTTTACCCATTCGCGATGTGTACAAGTTAGGTGGGTCGACAACATATTCCTGCATGTGACGCACATGCCGTCACCAGTGTCGTACAGAATATATAAGACGTGTTTTCCTGTGGAGGAATCGGTTGACCTATGACCTTGCGATAAAATGTTTTCGGTTCGCATTGGAGAGGCACGTCCTTTCGTCTACTAATCGCACAGTTTTGCGGTGCGGTCGCAAAACACTGACAAAACATAAACTTATTACAGTGAACAGAGACGTCAATGAATGAACGGACAGATCATAACTTTGCGAAAATAAAGAAAGTAAACTTTTCACTTGAAGGAAAACTTGAACCAAGGACCTCTCGTTCCGCAGCTGCTCACGCTAACCACGGGACCACGGCGGTCCTGAGCTCACCCTTTCCTTGATGTTGCCTATCTTGCGCATGGACTACTCAGTTTGTATATTTTGCTTATTTTTTGCATAGTTCCACACAACTTCTTCCTGTGTTCTCGATTGATCTGTGTTCAGTTTTTCAAGGCCTATCCACTGTGCAACTTATAACTAAATCTGAGGGGGGTGCGATGTGGAGGTTCCCTCGTAAGTATGGATCGATTAAAGTTTACAGGGTTAGGGCATATGTTGAGTGCCGTGAGAAGTTGCTTAATGTTCAATCTTTTTAGGCAGTTTTTATCGTGAGCATCTCAATGACATAGTACAAAGACAGAGAGTGTGCGGATTGCTTTTTTTATCGAATTAGAAAACTGAAAATCAGTTACGAGTTAACGGATGACGACAATGCTAACAGGGCCATTCCGCAAGAAGCAAAACAAAAGGGCGCTAGACGCATTTTTGTGGGGTTTTCCAGCTGAAATTTCATGCGAGATATGATGCTGAAGATTAGATGGGTAGATCACATAACTAATGAGGAGGTACTGAATAGAATTGGGGAGAAGAGGAGTTTGTGGCATAACTTGACAAGAAGGAGGGACCGGTTGGTAGGACATGTTCTGAGGCATCAAGGGATCACAAATTTAGCATTGGAGGGCAGTGTGAAGGGTAAAAATCGTAGCGGGAGAACAAGAGATGAATACTCTAAGCAGATTCAGAAGGATGTAGGTTGCAGTAAGTACTGGGAGATGAAGGAGCTTGCACAGGATAGGGTAGCATGGAGAGCTGCATCAAACCAGTCTCAGGACTGAAGACCACAACAACAACAACAACAACAACAACAACAACATGACTACAATTCCCAAAAGCCTTAAACGAAACCGTAACGGCTGTGACAGTGTTAGCACAGATGGATGCAGTGACCAAGACATGGGAAAAGAAGATGGTCTTTAGTGCCGAAATCGTATGTTAGCGTTCTTCTCAACCTGGTCACATTAAGCGGAATTATAGGGGACCTAAGTGCCGTATGTGTTAAGACATTTGGAGATTTTGAATGGTAATGTCCGCACTGGTTCCCAAAGGCACAATATGGATGCAGGATACAGCTAACACTCTGGTATTAAAAGAAAAGCTGAATCAGCGGCAGACTTAACCGTGTTTGTTGGAGGACGAACATATATTTTTATTGGATACAGGGTAACATGTATCTGTTTCAAGTAAAGGTGTATTTGGTGCGAAGAAGTTGAACGCACTTCATCGTATATTCAGTGGTGTAGGTGGAGGCGGTAGTTTTCTCAGTTTAGCATGGATGAACTTCTGAGTGGAAAAGGAAGACTTCCGGGCAAGTGCGGAAGTACTTTCTCGGGTTGGCAAAAGCTACAGTGGAACACTTGGAAACGGTAATGCCACAAGATACATGCCAGACATTGTGGAAGCCTACTAAACGTAATATCCAACTCATGGGATAAAGTACCAAGGCGCAAGGCATCTAGTCTGTGTGGATGTAGGAGTAGATCTATCAATTAATGTGTTATGTATAGTTGAACCTTTGGCAGAAAATGAAGAACTGGACATAGCATAGTGCTTTATATGCCTTGGTTTGTCATACGTGCAAGTAGTTGCTGGTAGCTGGGTTATGCCCACCAGTGTAGGTAATTTTGGACCAACGGTAGTGGAGCTATGATGTCATACACTGACAGCCAATCTGGAAGTGGTAGAGAAAGAAGAACTGAACAGTGTAAAGTCTTTGAAACTGGGTCAGTCAGCTGATTTAGTCATGTTGTGAGGAAAAGTGTTGCATTTTCACGAAAAGAACAGAGTTATTTAATCCTGCTAGACCACTGCCAGCTACATCAATAACGTAACATAGGATTACCACTGGGAACGAACCGTTGGCAGTATAGGAAGCCATACCAGGTTCCACATCACCTATAATCGACGATGGAGGAATTTCTAAACCTGTAACTCCATGACAGGATAATTTAAGGACCAGTCCCTGGGAAATGCTGGTAGTAGTTGTACCAACAAAGAGCTTTAATGGCAGTAAGGCTTATAGGTTCTGTCGTGACTATCAATATTTTAATCAGTGTATAATCACAGGTTCGTACTCTACATCAAACACTGCCAAAACCTTGGATAACCTGACACGACGAATGCCATTTCGATAGAACAATGCATTGATTACATTCCAACACCGACTGGACCAGGTATCGTAAGACATGATACCAAACAGCGGATGGTGTACTTAGACGATATCATAGTATTTTCTAAAAACATCCAAGAGCATGTGATATATTTGTAGAAGTCTTTATGACTAAAGAGCAAGCAGGACAACTAACATTTAGTTTATAATGGCGTCATTATCTATTAAAAGTAGTGCGCTATTTGGGACATGTCAACCAGGACAGTGTCGGAGCGGACATACAGCTTGTATTAACAATGTGAGAAATCGCCACTCCTGCTACTCAAAAAGAGCTTCAGTCATTTTTTGGTTCGGCTAAATATTATATAAAGTTTGTGCAAAATTTGACAAAGGTAACAAGGCGTCTTACTCATGTGTTAGACAAGAGAATAAAGTTTCAGTTGATTTCAAATTGCGAGCATATCTCTGATCATTTAAAGGACCCGTGGTCTAGAGGTAGCGTCTTTTGATTCATAATCAAAACGTCTTCGGTCCCGGGTTCGATCCCCGCTACTACCTAAATTTTGATAAATAATCAGCATTGGCGGCCGAAGACTTCCGGCATAAGAAGTCAGCCTCATTCTGCCAACGGCCTTGTCAAAGAGGGCGGAGGAGCGGATAGAGGTTCAGGGCACTCTTGTCCTAGGGGTGGGAAATTGCCCCTAAAGGCGGAAGAATCAGCAATGATCAACGACATGAGGATACAGAAGGCAATGGAAACCACTGCATTAAAGACACGTAACGTGTATCCACAGGACATGTGGCCTGTAATTGAAGAAGTGTCATGATGATCTCTCCAAAGATTCCGGAATAGTCCCCCATTCGGGTCTCCGGGAGGGGACTGCCAAGGGGGAGGATACCATGAGAAAAAGATTGAATAATCAACGAAAGCATAACGTTCTACGAGTCGGGGCGTGGAATGTCAGAAGCTTAAACGTGGTAGGGAAACTAGAAAATGTGAAAATGGAAATGCAAAGGCTCAATCTAGATATAGTAGGGGTCAGTGAAGTGAAGTGGAAGGAAGACAAGGATTTCTGGTCAGATGAGTATCGGGTAATATCAACAGCAGCAGAAAATGGTATAACAGGTGTAGGATTCGTTATGAATAGGAAGGTAGGGCAGAGGGTGTGTTACTGTGAACAGTTCAGTGACCGAGTTGTTCTAATCAGAATCGACAGCAGACCAACACCGACAACGATAGTTCAGGTATACATGCCGATGTCGCAAGCTGAAGATGAACAGATAGAGAAAGTGTATGAGGATATTGAAAGGGCAATGCAGTATGTAAAGGGGGACGAAAATCTAATAGTCATGGGCGACTGGAATGCAGTTGTAGGGGAAGGAGTAGAAGAAAAGGTTACAGGAGAATATGGGCTTGGGACAAGGAATGAAAGAGGAGAAAGACTAATTGAGTTCTGTAACAAGTTTCAGGTAGGAATAGCGAATACCCTGTTCAAGAATCACAAGAGGAGGAGGTATACTTAGAAAAGGCCGGGAGATACGGGAAGATTTCAATTAGATTACATCATGGTCAGACAGAGATTCCGAAATCAGATACTGGATTGTAAGGCGTACCCAGGAGCAGATATAGACTCAGATCACAATATAGTAGTGATGAAGAGTAGGCTGAAGTTCAAGACATTAGTCAGGAAGAATCAATACGCAAAGAAGTGGGATACGGAAGTACTAAGGAATGACGAGATACGTTTGAAGTTCTCTAACGCTATAGATACAGCAATAAGGAATAGCGCAGTAGGCAGTACAGTTGAAGAGGAATGGACATCTCTGAAAAGGGCCATCACAGAAGTTGGGAAGGAAAACATAGGTACTAAGAAGGTAGCTGCGAAGAAACCATGGGTAACAGAAGAAATACTTCAGTTGATTGATCAAAGGAGGAAGTACAAACGTGTTTCGGGAAAATCAGGAATACAGAAATACAAGTCGCTGAGGAATGAAATAAATAGGAAGTGCAGGGAAGCTAAGACGAAGTGGCTGCAGGAAAAATGTGAAGACATCGAAAAAGATATGATTGTCGGAAGGACAGACTCAGCATACAGGAAAGTCAAAACAACCTTTGGTGACATTAAAAGCAACGGTGGTAACATTAAGAGTGCAACGGGAATTCCACTGTTAAATGCAGAGGAGAGAGCAGATAGGTGGAAAGAATACATTGAAAGCCTCTATGAGGGTAAAGATTTGTCTGATGTGATAGAAGAAGAAACAGGAGTCGATTTAGAAGAGATAGGGGATCCAGTATTAGAATCGGAATTTAAAAGAGCTTTGGAGGACTTACGGTCAAATAATGCAGAAGGGATAGATAACATTCCATCAGAATTTCTAAAATCATTGGGGGAAGTGGCAACAAAACGACTATTCACGTTGGTGTGTAGAATATATGAGTCTGGGGATATACCATCTGACTTTCGGAAAAGCATCATCCACACAATTCCGAAGACGGCAAGAGCTGACAAGTGCGAGAATTATCGAACAATCAGTTTAACAGCTCATGCATCGAAGCTGCTTACAAGAATAATATACAGAAGAATGGAAAAGAAAATTGAGAATGCGCTAGGTGACGATCAGTTTGGCTTTAGGAAAAGTAAAGGGACGAGAGAGGCAATTCTGACGTTACGGCTAATAATGGAAGCAAGACTAAAGAAAAGTCAAGACACTTTCATAGGATTTGTCGACCTGGAAAAAGCGTTCGACAATATAAAATGGTGCAAGCTGTTCGAGATTCTGAAAAAAGTAGGGGTAAGCTACAGGGAGAGACGGGTCATATACAATACGTACAACAACCAAGAGGGAATAAGAAGAGTGGACGATCAAGAACGAAGTGCTCGTATGAAGAAGGGTGTAAGACAAAGCTGTAGCCTTTCGCCCCTACTCTTCAATCTGTACATCGAGAAAGCAATGATGGAAATAAAAGAAAGGTTCAGGAGTGGAATTAAAATACAAGGTGAAAGGATATCAATGATACGATTCGCTGATGACATTGCTATCCTGAGTGAAAGTGAAGAAGAATTAAATGATCTGCTGAACGGAATGAACAGAACACAGTATGGTTTGAGAGTAAATCGGAGAAAGACGAAGGTAATGAGAAGTAGTAGGAATGAGAACAGCGAGAAACTTAACATCAGGGTTGATGGTCACGAAGTCAATGAAGTTAAGGAATTCTGCTACCTAGGCAGTAAAATAACCAATGACGGACGGAGCAAGGAGGACATCAAAAGCAGACTCGCTATGGCAAAAAAGGCATTTCTGGCCAAGAGAAGTCTACTAATATCAAATACCGGCCTTAATTTGAGGAAGAAATTTCTGAGGATGTACGTGTGGAGTACAGCATTGTATGGTAGTGAAACATGGACTGTGGGAAAACCGGAACAGAAGAGAATCGAAGCATTTGAGATGTGGTGCTATACACGAATGTTGAAAATTAGGTGGACTGATAAGGTAAGGAATGAGGAGGTTCTACGCAGAATCGGAGAGGAAAGGAATATGTGGAAAACACTGATAAGGAGAAGGGACAGGATGATAGGACATCTCCTAAGACATGAGGGAATGACTTCCATGGTACTAGAGGGAGCTGTAGAGGGCAAAAACTGTAGAGGAAGACAGAGATTGGAATACGTCAAGCAAATAATTGAGGACGTAGGTTGCAAGTGCTACTCTGAGATGAAGAAGCAGAGGAAAGGAATTCGTGGCGGGCCGCATCAAACCAGTCAGTAGACTGATGACCAAAAAAAAAAATTGACCTCTTGTCCTGTCCTCAATTTCCGAGATTACCAAAAGCAGCTCATACTTTCATGGCGATACCAACAACCATGCTTCAGAGAGCACATTAAGCCGGGAAACAGATGAGGCAGAACTCCCAATACCACATGCTCCTAGGCAGGTATATAAGGCGGAAAAAATTCTGCTGCAGAGAAGGACATGCTCAGCCTGGTTTATGGTATATGTTTCCATTGCTACCTATGTGTTAGGCGTTTCAAGGTCATAAAAGATTATACAGCATTAAAATGCCTGATAAGCCTTAAAGATCTGACCGAAGAGCTTTACAGGTCACTGAGTTTGACTTTGAAGAAGCACACATCCGGAGAAAACATGTGTCAGTGCCAGTGGATCAAGTCGCAAGATATGTGCAGTAGACCGTGTAGGTTCAAATGGCTCTTAGCACTATGGGACTTAACATCGGAGGTCATCAGTCCCGTAGAACTTAGAACTACTTAAACCTAAATAACCTAAGGACATCACACACGTCCATGCCCGAGGCAGGATTCGAACCTACGACCGTAGCGGTCGCGTGGTTCCAGACTGAAGCGCCTAGAACCGCTCGGCCAGAAAGTGTAGGTACTTCTGTATATGAGTGGCAAAAGGTTCAGACCACCGACCAAGACTGTCAGCAGTTAGCGATGCAACCAAGTTCTGTGCTTAATATTGTATAATGGAAGTGCAGCTAATATATTGTCGTACCATCAAGTTTGTGTGATAATTATGGTAGTCATGAAGTGTTTGGCAGATGCTAATGTTATTTCTTCACACTGGTATCATGTTATTGCAATCACACCGCCAATCCCCAGTGCAATCGGACTTGTTCTTTGTGCCATCTACACTTGCTTCACACAGTCGAAGAGAAAGACGGGACATGATGAAAGCTCAACAAGCAGTAAGACTCCTTCACACAGTGAAAGTAAAATTATATTCTACTACATTTTCAAAATAACAACTTCAAAAATTTATCAAAATTGCGAAAAAAATATAAAAATGTCGGTACTCGATATTGCCATTTCTATATCGATACATCGACAAATCTGTAGTGCAAAAGGACTGGCACATATGGATATTTTATTGGTGTATTAACGATATATCGACATTTTATCTACTACTGTAGTATGATGTCTGTTTGAACCAGCAAGGTGGACAACTATGCACTTTCGATCATCACTGAACGGAGATGAAAACTCAGATTAGGAAGCGACGAAATATGTTGGGAGAGCAATTGTGTGTGTGTGTGTGTGTGTGTGTGTGTGTGTGTGTGTGTGTGTGGGTGGGTGTGTGTCCGCGCGCGTGTGTGTGTGTGTATGTGTGTGTGTGTGTGTGTGTGTGTATGTGTGTGTGTGTTTTGACGAAGGTCTGTGGGTTCTGGGAATTGTGACAAAGCATCCCGCTGTTGTCCTCGCCGCGACCCGTGCCCCTGCATGTAGGCAACCCATGCGTGTAATAGCACGTTGGCGGCGCGTTACTAAACTTGTAAGCCTCCGGCCAGAAGCCCCACAGATGGCGCTACTCACGGGCATGACGCCGCGCCGGCTGCTGCAGATGTCCCGCTGCGGCCCCGCCAGGAAGTCGAAGCCGCGGCACGCGTCCTGCTGGCGCTCGCGGTCCGGCGGCGCCGCCGTCGTGGGCTGCGGGCTCTGCCCCGGCGCCGCCACCAACCTGCGGGCAACAAGGAACACACACGCGGGGCTGAGAACGCGACGGGCACCGACTGGCATGCGAGGCTCTACAACTACAGCAAGTACCTGTTTACCTACATAACTGGTCTATTTTACCCAAACAAGTTTTACTATTATCAGCAGACTGCTACGTACTGGTTTCCACATAGGCGCAAGGATTTTTCACCAGTTTCTTCAATCGTTTGCCAATCTCCTTAGTCGATTTCAGCAAGAACGCTTGTAGTACATTAGTGACAACATGCAGGGTACGAACTTCGAAATCATCTAGCATACTCCTTTGTCTAGACCTACAATAAGAATGCACACAGTGTAGATCAGGGCCACGCACTGAGCAGTCTGAGGACTGTGGTGACGCAACCAGCCATTTGCTTACACTTGTTGCAATCTGTGGCACGGCATCAACTAGCATAAATATGAGGTTGTAGATTTTGTCGTACGTGGACACAATTGGCCAAACTTGATCTTCCAACACGGCTAGGCCCTGGTCTGAATGGTTCAAATGGCTGTGAGCACTATGCGACTTAACTTCTGAGGTCATCAGTCGGCTAGAACTTAGAACTAATTAAACGTAACTAACCTAGCTTGTGGTCTCGCGGTAGCGTTCTCGCTTCCCGAGCACAGGGTCCCGGGTTCGTTTCCCAGTGGGGTGAGGGATTTTTCCTGCCTCGAGATGACTGGCCATTGTTGTGTCGTATTCATCATTATCATTCATCCCCATTACGGCCGGATGTCAAAGGCAATGGCAAACCACCTCCATTAGGACCTTGCCTAGTAAGGCGGCGCGGGTCTCCCGCGTCGCTCCCCTACGCTCTGTAAAGAAGTATGGGACTCATCAACATCAACCTAAGGACATCCATGCCCGAGGCAGGATTCGAACCTGCGACCGTAGCGGTCGCCCGGTTCCAGACTGTAGTGCCTAGAACTGCACGGCCACATCAGCCGGTCCCCTGGTCTGAGCTCACTGTATTGCGAAGAAGGAACGGACCAATAAGTTGTTTTGATGTTACAATGGACCACACCATTACCTAGGGCGCTGCTGCTACGGTCGTAGATTCCAATCCTGCCTCGGGCATGGATGTGTGTGATGTTCTTAGGTTAGTTAGGTTTAATTACACTCCTGGAAATGGAAAAAAGAACACATTGACACCGGTGTGTCAGACCCACCATACTTGCTCCGGACACTGCGAGAGGGCTGTACAAGCAATGATCACACGCACGGCACAGCGGACACACCAGGAACCGCGGTGTTGGCCGTCGAATGGCGCTAGCTGCGCAGCATTTGTGCACCGCCGCCGTCAATGTCAGCCAGTTTGCCGTGGCATACGGAGCTCCATCGCAGTCTTTAACACTGGTAGCATGCCGCGACAGCGTGGACGTGAACCGTATGTGCAGTTGACGGACTTTGAGCGAGGGCGTATAGTGGGCATGCGGGAGGCCGGGTGGACGTACCGCCGAATTGCTCAACACGTGGGACGTGAGGTCTCCACAGTACATCGATGTTGTCGCCAGTGGTCGGCGGAAGGTGCACGTGCCCGTCGACCTGGGACCGGACCGCAGCGACGCACGGATGCACGCCAAGACCGTAGGATCCTACGCAGTGCCGTAGGGGACCGCACCGCCACTTCCCAGCAAATTAGGGACACTGTTGCTCCTGGGGTATCGGCGTGGACCATTCGCAACCGTCTCCATGAAGCTGGGCTACGGTCCCGCACACCGTTAGGCCGTCTTCCGCTCACGCCCCAACATCGTGCAGCCCGCCTCCAGTGGTGTCGCGACAGGCGTGAATGGAGGGACGAATGGAGACGTGTCGTCTTCAGCGATGAGAGTCGCTTCTGCCTTGGTGCCAATGATGGTCGTATGCGTGTTTGGCGCCGTGCAGGTGAGCGCCACAATCAGGACTGCATACGACCGAGGCACACAGGGCCAACACCCGGCATCATGGTGTGGGGAGCGATCTCCTACACTGGCCGTACACCACTGGTGATCGTCGAGGGGACACTGAATAGTGCACAGTACATCCAAACCGTCATCGAACCCATAGTTCTACCATTCCTAGACCGGCAAGGGAACTTGCTGTTCCAACAGGACAATGCACGTCCGCATGTATCCCGTGCCACCCAACGTGCTCTAGAAGGTGTAAGTCAACTACCCTGGCCAGCAAGATCTCCGGATCTGTCCCCCATTGAGCATGTTTGGGACTGGATGAAGCGTCGTCTCACGCGGTCTGCACGTCCAGCACGAACGCTGGTCCAACTGAGGCGCCAGGTGGAAATGGCATGGCAAGCCGTTCCACAGGACTACATCCAGCATCTCTACGATCGTCTCCATGGGAGAATAGCAGCCTGCATTGCTGCGAAAGGTGGATATACACTGTACTAGTGCCGACATTGTGCATGCTCTGTTGCCTGTGTCTATGTGCCTGTGGTTCTGTCAGTGTGATCATGTGATGTATCTGGCCCCAGGAATGTGTCAATAAAGTTTCCCCTTCCTGGGACAATGAATTCACGGTGTTCTTATTTCAATTTCCAGGAGTGTAGTTCTAAGTCTAGGGGACTAATGACCTCAGATGTTAAGACCCATAGTGCTTAAAGCCGTTTGAACCATTACCTAGGGGTGATGTAGTTTCTCAACGGAGGCATGTAGAAAATCTTTCGTTCATAAATGGAAATTATGAGGTTCACAAACCTCCCATGTGAAACACAGCTCGATCCAGATTGTGTTTGAAAACAACTGGGGGCAGTTTCTTATCCCGTCTAGCATGATCCCTCATGATACTCCATGCGACAGTCGCAATCATCTGCACTTCCTGGCTTTAATGCCACTTCCACGAGCGAAATTACAACTCCTCTTTAAGGATTTTTCGAACCGTGTATCGCATTAGGACACTTTCACATGCTGACTGGTGTGAGGATTATTATTATTATAGCTACATACGTTTCGCCCACCATTTAGGTCTGGTACAGCTCTACCAGATAGTGACAAAATTCTTACAGTGGTATAATCAGAGCCATACCAAGATGATCCTGCGCCCATCCGAAAGTTGTGAATCCTCCCCCGTCCCTTTCCCCCAAATATTATCTTTCAGCAATGTTTTCTACACAGTTAGCAAATTTTGCAAGTAGGTTGAATGAAAGTGAAGAATTACTAAAGTATGTGTGGTAAATAAACTATACTAATGAAAAATATTGCACAGAACAAATTAAATGTATCACTGTACTAAGAAAATCTATATTGTATGAACTTTGTGAAAAACTTGAACATAAACAAAATCTATATCTCACTGATTATAGCACGTACTGTAAATTGGTCTTTATCGACACGGGTGGCAGGTACAGTCAATCCGATTGTACATGTCTTAAATGTTTACCACGGTGACAGCAAAGAACTTTATGACTTTCGCTGCTCAGAGTTTCAACAGAGCTCAAATCACAAAAACTACTTAACACAAAAGGGAGAAGTATCTGCAGTGGTCTCACACCAGACGCATGAGTAATGTAGGTAATGATTAGTGCCATATCATAAACTTGTGCATAAAACGGTTGAACTTATACAGGGTGGTCCATTGATAGTGACCGGGTCAAATATCTCACAAAATAAGCGTTAAACGAAAAAACTACAAAGAACGAAACTCGTCTAGTTTGAAGGGAGAAACCAGATGGCGCTATGGCTGGCCCACTAGATGGCGCTGCCATAGGCCAAACGTTTTTAAAAATAGAAACCCCCATTTTTCATTACATATTCGTGTAGTAAGTAAAGAAATATGAATGTTTTAGTTGGACCACTTTTTTCGCTTTGTGATAGATGGCGCTGTAATAGTCACAAACGTATAAGTATGTGGTATCACGTAACATTCCGCCAGTGCGGACGGTATTTGCTTCGTGATACATTACCCGCGTTAAAATGGACCGCTTGCCAACTGCGGAATAGGTCGATATCGTGTTGATGTACGGCTATTGTGATAAAAATGCCCAACGTGCGAGCAGTAGCATACAAATTGCGCGACAATCGGGAATCTCAAAAACGTCAGTGTTGAGAATGCTACATCAACATCGATTGCACCGGTACCATATTTCTATGCACCAGGAATTGCATGGTAACGACTTTGAACGTCGTGTACAGTTCTGCCACTGGACACAAGAGAAATTACGGGACGATGACAGATTTTTTGCACGCGTTCTATTTAGCGACGAAGCGTCATTCACCAACAGCGTTAACGTAAACCGGCATAATATGTACTATTGGGCAACGGAAAATCCACGATGGTTGCAACAAGTGGAACATCACCGACCTTGGTGGGTTAATGTATGGTGTGGCATTATGGGAGGAAGGATAATTGGCCGCCATTTTATCGATGGCAATCTAAATGGTGCAATGTATGCTGATTTCCTACGTAATGTTCTACCGATGTTACTACAAGATGTTTCACTGCATGACGGAATGGCGATGTACTTCCAACATGATGGATGTCCGGCACATAGCTCGCGTGCGGTTGAAGCGGAATTCAATAGCATATTTCATGACCGGTGGATTGGTCGTCGAAGCACCATGGCCCGCACGTTCACCGGATCTGACGTCCCGGATTTCTTTTTGTTGTCAGCGCATTGTCGATGCATGTGCGAACATTACGGAACGCGAAATACTCGCTTTTGCGAGGAATGTCGTTACACGTATTGCCAAATGCATTGAGGTTGACGGACATCATTTTGAGCATTAATGCATTGATGTGGTTTTTACAGGCAATCTCGCTGTAACAGCATGCGTTCTCAGAAATGATAAGTTCACAAAGGTCATGTATCACAATGGAACAACCGAAACAGAACGTTCGAACGTACCTACATTCTGTATTTTAATTTAAAAAACCTATCTGTTACCAACTGTTCGTCTAAAATTGTGAGCGATATGTTTGTGACTATTACAGCGCCATCTATCACAAAGCGAAAAAAGTGGTCCAACTGAAACATTCATATTTCTTTACGTACTACACGAATATGTAATGAAAAATGGGGGTTCCTGTTTAAAAAAACGCAGTTGATATCCGTTTGACCTATGGCAGCGCCATCTAGCGGGCCAACATAAGCGCCATCTGGTTTCCCCCTTCAAGCTAGACAAGTTTCGTTCTTTGTAGCTTTTTCGTTTGACGCTTATTTCGTGAGATACTTGGCTCGGTCACGATCAATGGACCACCCTGTATACACAGAGTTTACTAGTCTATAGGCACGACGAGCTAAGAGCACTACAGATATCGCATCCCGAATTCTTTTTTTTACGTAGCGGATCGTACCAACCGACACTTAGGACTACAAAAGTACTGACTGGAGGGGCTAGTAAATTACGTTAAATATCACTTCAGCTCCTTTCGTTTTGCTTGGTTCCTACATCGTCGCGTTTCGTTCCAGTCCAGCGACAGCAGAAATCCAAGCCTTAGGGCAAATAGCGTATTGGCTTCAGCACCCGCTCGCCGACCTCTGATATTCTACAATACCCTAGCGAAGTAACAAATAAAGAGCTTGTAACATTCCACTGCCAATAATTCAAATAAATACTTGTCGGCATTGTGTTTGCATCAACGAAATCACGAAGCATGCCACGAATTGAGTATAGTATGGCAGGAGAATGAAACACCATTTAATAACTTACTTATCTTATATGTGCTATCTCATGACAGTAATTACTTGCATCTACTCGCTGCATTATCCAAGTTCTGGGTATGGCAGTTTAACATTTATGGTACTCCGGAATAAAAACGAGCAAGCAAAACTGATATGCTCCATTTAATGATCCACAACACTTCTCCATTCACAAAACTAATACAATTTTTTATAGATGCGTACAATCATCATCGTGTACTGCATTGGTCTTGTTTTACTCATGTCAAACCGTGATTTCGTGACTCATGGACTGATCTAGACGCGTCTGCCAATTCAAAAAAAGGTCAGTACTGTTACTACTATTACAAAAAAGAATTAGAAAGGTATTGTGATGCAACATGGCGAACTTAATAAACAGTAAACATTTTTTTCTACACGGAAATAGGAAACATAAATCATTTTAGTTTCAGTTTTATAAAAATTATATTAATATGTAAATTATTGTTTACCATATTAATTACATACAAAATATCTTTTTCAGTTATATTACTGACATTAGCGTCTGAACTTCATATTGTATAGATTCATGTAATGTTCTAGCTTCTGTTGGAAATTACGAAGATTGCCAGAAATACTACCATGTTTATGTGTGAAACAAATAAATCATTCACATAAATGATTAATAGTGACATCGCTTATGGTTTTAATTAATACAATGACGTCTAATTAACATTAGAAAAAATGAAGTGGGTTAATATTGCATATTTTCGTACGAAGTAACTGTTGGATCGGGTAGTAAACTAAACATGTGTATCGCATTCTTCACTTAGCTCGTCTCAATCTTTTGCAGTGGGAGGCTGTTGTCAAGAGCCGCCAGATGGAATATATCCACAAATGATTGAGGATGCTGAGTGTAAGGGCAAAGGACACGCTGAGATGAAGAGGTTGGCTCCAGAGAAGAATTTGTGGCGGCCGCTCGAACCAGTCAGAAAACCGATGGAAAAAAAAGAAAAAAAAATTGAGTAGAGAAATGGGATATTGTATGTTGAAACGTTTTTCAAGAGGAAGATTCTGTAGAGATTGTACATCTAGCATGACACAATTAATTTAGTATAAGATGCTAGTTGTAATCTGAATAGACGCCTGTGCGATTCATTGCGCAAAACTGAGGAGGTTATTTTTTGCATAAATACGAGCTGTCGCGAGAGCTGCAGGAGGAACTAAAGGAACCGTGAATACTAACTGAAAGTCGACACTAGAGGCGCTGCTACTATACGGAGAACATTGCCGGCAGCTGTCGGGGAGCCATTAAAAGGTGAAGGTGGGCCTCTGCGGCGAACCGGCCGCTTCTCCCTCACCCCGCTCCGCTGGCGCAGTCCCAGCAGCCCAGCAACAAGTGCGACCCGTCAGCCTCTTCTTCCACACGCTACACTTTGTCACCTTGTGTCGAACTGTTTCTGTGTCGCGGTTGCTGTTGGGCTTCCCGGCTAATGACGCCAAACGCTCATTTCCATTTCCAGTATAACTTTTCATATGAAAAAAAGAAAAACACATGTCGCGTGATTTTTGGCACCACAAATTCCTCGCTCGATTTTGCAAAAAAAGGTTGCTAAAATATCTGATTGTTTTTTATATGTGATAGGCTAACACCTTAGCTTCGGGATAAACCCATAGCATTACAAGTTTTCCTCACTGTTTTCTGTGAAAGCTCAGCATTGGTCATCACGTGCACTTCATCCACAAAAATTGTATTCAAAAGCGTGTAACTTAGCGATCGCTTCGTTTTACGCCATACACTGTACCTCAACGTTCGATCTTTTATAATCTTCGGAAGAAACTAATATAGATCTCCGTTCATGACCAAGGGGACGTCATGTAAAGGCGTTAACACCGCGCTGTTCAGGTCGGGTGGCAGACAGCCTCAGCTTCAGAACAGTTGTCGGTTTCGGCTCTCCACACCCACTTATAGCGATAACCGTGGCTGAACTTTCAACGAAGATGAACCGCAAGCATTTACTTTTTATTCATTTTTTATCGGTGTCAACATTGCCAAATAATCCTCTGGTTTCATAGGATTTGAGAGCTTCCATGCCCTCTTTTGCATGTCTCCTCTCCATTTTCATCATTTTTATTAATGTTCTATGTTATTGCACGGTAAAAAAGAGAACGAATAAGGTTATTGTAATGAGAGTATTTGTACTAAGAGCTCAAAAAATACTTTTCACTTGATTCCTAAACATGTTTTACTTCCCTGGGTGGCCTGCGCGAGGCGAGCATCAGAGGACGCGGCGCACTGCGTTTCCGGTTGGGGGCTGCAATTTTCTGAATTCTGAGGGGTTCGTACAATAGGCTAAGCGCGTGGCGGAACGACTGACGTCGGTCGAGTTTCGCCTATTGCATGCAGGGCGAAACGACCTGCGAGACATCTGAGAGTCGCCGCAGTTTATGTGTTTACCGTTCTGGCGCGTCCGGAATGAAGATTCCTGGCACCGACTGACTCTTGATTCTGAGAATACTTGTGGACTGTGCCCTGGTGTGTGCGACTGTCTGTCGCCGGATGGCCGGTGGTCTAGGCAGGTTGTTTTCGTAGCCGGTCAAACGGTAAGTTCAGTGCCCTCAGCTGAATAGTAGAGGCATGATCGGTCAACTTAAACTGAGGCTAGTGAACGTCATAAAGCCCTGCTCGAAATTAGAGGGAATGATCGCTATTGGCGCGAATGAGGCGCTGAGACAGTGTGGGGGGAATTTTGGAATCTGAACTGAATGCTGATTCGCAGTTTTCGAGGAGAGTAAGGAGTAGAGCAATGTTGGCTTCGCTCTTGCGTTGCGTGGGCAGTAGATTCGGGATCTGATCTTCCTCGAAGTCGGACAGTCTTGGGACTTGGTCGCTCATTTTCGGAAGAACTTAGAATTCTCGGACAGCCTTCGCGGCCAGGGGTTGACACAGAGTTGCTGCATGGCAGACGTCAGCGCCTACATCAGGACGCTACCTCCCGACGACGTGCTGCAGATTTCAGTACTGGTACAGTATTTCGCGGCTCCAGCATTGTAGGACCTTATCAATTTTATACTGAATCCCTCAGCACCACGCGCGCTCGCTTTGCTACAAGTCCATCTTGCTTGTTTCTCCATGTGACCCCATTTGAGCTCTCACTACTAATTGCGATACTGCTATATAGTCGGGAGATTAATAGTTGATTCATTAGGACCTCCAGTCATTATCGTCAATCTATTGCATCACAGAGAGTAGAACCCCCTTGTTCTCCAGCCAACTCTTATTCTCATAATATTTCAGTAGACTGTGTGTGTCGACAATCATGTGCATTTATGTTCTGATGCATAATAAATCTCATTGTAATATTTAATCAGCATATCAGTTTGTAGATATAGGCAGAATCCCATTTCCTGTTGTTTATTACGATAAAGTTCTCTTTTTCTCTGAGTCAGGGTGTCTACATAGACAAGGAAAAAAAATTCCCGGATTTCCCGGTTAAAAATACACTTTCTCCAGGGCGAAAATACACTTTTTCCGTGTTAGGTGATCGTATACTACTCCTTGGCACTGTAAAACTCATCAATCCTTAGAATGTTTATGGTTTTATATACTGATGTAGCCGGCTGGTGTGGCCGTGCGGTTAAAGGCGCTTCAGTCTGGAACCGTGTGACCGCTACGGTCGCAGGTTCGAATCCTGCCTCGGGCATGGATGTGTATGATGTCCTTAGGTTAGTTAGGTTTAATTAGTTCTAAGTTCTAGGCGACTGATGACCTCAGAAGTTAAGTCGCATAGTGCTCAGAACCATTTGAACCATTTTTTTATACTGATGTAGAATTTCCTGCCACTTTAGAAAACGAAACTCGGGGGGGGGGGGGGGGGGGGGACGACACGTTTAGAAACACCTTTGGTTATGTACGCTGCATATTTTCGTATTAAGAAGGTATAAATTCAAATTCCACCAAGTACCGCATGTTACTTTCCGAAGCATTGAAATCGAGATTTCGATGCGCTGTTGTAAGCCACTCATAACTCATGTCACGTGATCTCGCCAGCTGATGACAGCATAGGACACGTGATGTAGTCAGCCAATAGCAAGATAACTCTTAAGTAGCGAAACACAAATAAGAAAAGTTAATGGTTTAAATTAATATACAAAGCATTCACATATAATATTGGTCTCCAAGATTAATAAGCTGGAAGAGAAGCTAAGCTTCCACATATAATGTTGATCTTTTCTGCGTGTGACACTTTAAGATACATCACACAAATGTGCCAGTAAAATTTTTAACAACGACGTAAATGAGTGATCTTCTGAGCTCGAAATTCTTCTAAATGGCCGTCCTCAAAGAGTTGATTTTTAAATGAGAGTTAAACGCTTTGTTATTTAAGAAATTCATCGTACATTCTCGCACATAGTTCATCTTGCGTAAAAGGAAATTTGCTTTTAATGTATGTAACGCTTTTCAAATCACCGTTCGCAATATTTTCCCGCTACCTGTTAGAAATAGGTTAGTTTCGGTAGTTGCAAGAGAGCGCCAGATAACAGTCGTCACCGCGCGATGACGCAGGGAGGCCATATGTTCGTACGTGTAAAACATTAAAAGATCTTAACATTATGTCATAAAAGGACCAAGACATCAAAGGATACTTCGGCTTAACGTGCACATTCGTATGTCCAGATTCGGATGTAAATTTTCTTGGAGCACCAGTGTTGTATTATCTCCTGTTTGGTTCTTTATTATGGCATAATGTCTTACCTGCACTTGAAATCAGCGAACAGTTGAAACCAGCCAACAGTGTGAAATTAAACAGTTCGTTTCATATAAACTGACTGCCTCAGCAGAAAAGATTAATAAAAGCCAAATCTCTTTAGCAAACCGACAAAGATAACTTCATTCTTCTGCAAGGCGATTCATGTTTGATTGTCAGAAAGGTGGAAATAAAATCTGAAACTAATGACATATTTTAGCCATCCGTAATTTTAATTCATTTGATATCTCCCGGTTACAAAAATCCGTTTTATCATTTAACGTGAGAGCAATAAAAGAAGAGGAAACGACAAAATCATTGAACGTAAACACAGGTCACGTGGAGACGACCCACCTCCCCACACAACTCAGACTGCCCTGTGCATCAGGCCCGGATTTACTACATTTCCGAATCGGGGAAATATTGGGTAGTGGCGCCAAGCCACACTTCTGTAACAAGAAGCGGGAGAAGGTACTACTCATACGCGACTCAACTACGCATGCACAAGAGCCCGCCCGCAACTGCTCAAAGGAATCTAATTTAAACAGTTGTCACGCCACGCTCATCGGAGGCAATTTGTTGTTATGAAGCATTGCATAGTCTTCCAAAAGCCTTTGACACATTTTGCTGTTTGCAGACGCTTGTATGAGCGCTGTGTTTGGTAGCTGTATACGGCGCATTTCCTTTGCAACTTCAGTTTGTTTGTTCTTTTCTCTCTCTCTCTCTCCCTCGTTCACGTTTCGTTGCTGCAGTGTTATTCTGCAGTAGCAGGGTACAGTAATATCCTTTGTTAGAGTATTGGTTCTTGCCACTCAAAATCACAAAAATTTAACTGAAAATTAAAACAATGAATAACTCCCGGAATTGTAAACAATTCCCGGGTTTTTCCCGGTTTTTTCCCGGATGAAAAAATTCCCGGGTTTTTCCCGGATCTCCCGGTTGTCCCGAGTCGTATACACCCTGTGATTAGATTACGATTTTTATTACATTATTGTGAGTGTGCACTCTGTGGTGTCACCGCCAGACACCACACTTACTAGGTGGTAGCCTTTAAATCGGCCGCGGTCCGGTAGTATACGTCGGACCCGCGTGTCGCCACTATCAGTGATTGAGGACCGAGCGCCGCCACACGGCAGGTCTAGAGAGACTTCCTAGCACTTGCCCCAGTTGTACAGTCGACTTTGCTAGCGATGGTTCACTGACAAAATACGCTCTCATTTGCCGAGACGATAGTTAGCATAGCCTTCAGCTACGCCATTTGCTACGACCTAGCAAGGTGCCATTACCAGTTACTACGGATGCTGTAAAACATGTACCGTCAAGAGCGATGTTCACCAATTATGGATTAAAGTTAAGTATTCCAGCAGCTACGTACGTTTTTTGCTAGTCTCATTTCCTTGACCTGTTCCAGACATCACGCCAGCCTGCGTGAGCTAAAACGCGTGCCTTTCGGCTTCCTCTCATAGTGGGTTGGCTGTCTTGCCAATCCACAACACACTCCTTATTTTACCAACCAGCAGAGGCCACCATCATTTCCTTCCGTTACCGTTGTGCGCATAATTAATTAGTTGGTAGATAAGGAGGGGGTCGAGTGCATGTTCTCGTTCTCATGCAAAATTAGTCTGAATTAAAGAGGTACAAACTCTTCTCCACCCCGGCACCTAGCAGATTAATCCAAAGAACGCAACTAACTTACTTAGACACTACGGGCTACCGCTACTGCAAATCGTACATATTCGTCACTCAGTAACGAATCTTGCACGAAACTCGCCGTATCGCTTCGTTACTGCCCGAAACATATCGTTATCGTATGGTTCTTTTCCCCGCACGCAGTTCGTGCCCGACTCGGCTGGAGTCTGCAGGTCACGGATTCCTCCGATTCGTTGTCCTCAGCAGATTCAGAGTAATGGAACCGTTCCCTCACTAGCCTGTCCTATGTCCAGCACGCTTCGTGCCGGCTCGGTATCTTTCGTAATCCTCCCAACTCTTATTCTCCGGAGTCGTCGGTAACACGGAATAACGAAAATATTTTGTTGAGCGCCATGCTTTCCTTCCCTGTAAACCTCAATTTCTCACTCCCTGATGCGTTACGCGCGTCCAGTAGATGGCGTGAGTGACCTGTGCGGGAACTGTGTCTCCAGCATCGTTTAGTTCGACCGACGTACGTTTCAGTTCGATTATAAAATTACATTATGACGTGCGGTGAGTAGAAAGGTTAGTTCTACTTTACTAGGATTTCGGAACACATATTGTGTTCGAATGTTATGAATTGCCACGAGGAGAACGATATACTGACACTTAGTGAGCACGGATTCACAAAATATCTTTCTGAAACACAATTAACTCTTCATTCGCAAGAAGTAATGATTACTATCGACAAGGCATCTCAAAGTCATTCCATATTTCTAGATTTCCAAAAGACTTTTGACACCGTTCCCATCAAGAGACTTCTAATCTGATTGTGCCTGATTGTGCCTCTCAGTTGTGTGACTGGATTTGTGACTTCCTGTCAGTAAGGTCACAGTAGAAGTGAAAGGTATCTTTACAATTAAGGGGTATCTTTACAATTAATCTGAATATGGGGGGGGAGGGGGATAAAGTATGGCCTCAATACAACTGTCGCGCAAACGGAATGAAGTAGGATGTGCCGTACATCACAGCTGGATGAAGCATGGAGTGGAATTTTAGCAGTGAGAGCGTAAACAAAAAGTCTGGCAAAAGAACATCTATTAGATCAGTAAAATTAATTGCACACATGAATATGTGTAGAGAGTAACGTGATGGTTGCTGTTGCCTGCAATCTATTACGCCGCGTATTAATTAAACCTAGAACTTTATTTCTGAGTCCCCTGCAAGGCCTATGATCTATGGAAAGGGAATGATCAAAGGACGGTTTGATCTCGAACACTTACATCACACGCACTTGTGAGAGTAACAGGAAAGAAAAGAACTAAAAACCTTCACCACAGCACACGTAGGTAGCAAGAGGGACTGTTCCCTTCTTTTTAACAAGCTGGATAAATGAATAAATTTCTATTAAAGTGAATTACTATAAAAATGAAGCATAAATAAGAATCACAATTAATTCTAATATTCTAAAGCGGAAGATCACTGTAGCCCTGGCACTGTAGACTTTCTCATTAGATCACGACCACGTGGTCATCACAAACAAAAGCGTGCACAAAGAAAGTTACCAAGTGAGACGAATTGCACAAAATTCAGTCATAAACTCACGGAAACCATACGCAATACACATGCTCTCGCGAAAGGGATACTAAACAAAGTGAACTGAATTACAATAAACTCAAGACTGCTCCACGTGTTTGATTAAAAGTTCAAGTGAACAATAGCCTACACCGTTCCTGGATTTTATCGCATTTAACACTCGCGAATTAGCAAGTAAAATTTGTTACACACGATAATAAAATATGAACGATGAAAGGGATCATTTACTTTGACTAGCTTTCAAAAAGTAACATTAAACACAACATTAAGTTCGCATCGAAAAGGCACACTTAGCGCCAGTGGGTCTCACCCGTCTCACGACCCCCTGAACACTCCACGAGCATTCGCACTCCAACCCAAACCGCACCCCGTACTTACGGAAGTGGACAGAGGAACCCCTATTGTGGTGCCAACCTATACAAAAGG
This sequence comes from Schistocerca americana, assembly GCF_021461395.2. Lineage (NCBI taxonomy): Eukaryota > Metazoa > Arthropoda > Insecta > Orthoptera > Acrididae > Schistocerca > Schistocerca americana. The sequence continues at coordinate 627,714,593 of NC_060123.1, read as the reverse complement.
TTCGTCCAAGAGAAACAGAAACCTCTTTGCTGCCTGGTTCGTGTTTCTTACAGTTGGCTTTTCTGGCACAGTGGCAGACTATTACACTCCCACGGATCTACACACTGAAATCCTTTCACACTCTCATTCATACATTCAACTCATCGGACAAGAAGAGGAAAGAATAGAGGCATTGAAATATGGCACTTAATTGTATCAGACACGCGTATGGGGCTCCAACAAGTACCAATAACCTAATGAAATGTTAAAACGAAATATGGATAGTATACTGTGGCCACCACACACACACACTCAGCTGCACTATCGTTTCCATTTTCTTCTTTACATCTAGGGTAATGGACCGTTTGCACCCTCAATTGAGGTAAACAAATGAAGCTGTGTGGTGTGGCAAAATCAGCAAGAAGCTCATGAAGAGACCCTGCAGTATTAATCGACGGAAAATCGCCGAGTTACACGGAAGTGATTCCTTGTGTTCCTCAAGGAAGCAATCTGATGTTGCCCTTTGGAATGTTTGCAGATGATACTGTTATTTATCGTCTAGCACACTCATGAGAAGATCAAAGCCAATTGGAAAGTGACTTAGATACGGTATCTGTGTGGTGCGAAACGTGGCAATTGTCTCTGAATAAAGAAAAGTGTGAGGTCATCCACTTGGGTACAAAAAGAAATCCTTTAAATTTACATTACACGGTACATTACACGAATTTAAACGCTGCTACTTCAACTAAATACCTAAGAATTACAATTGAGAACAGGTTAAATTGGAACGATAACACAGATAATGTTGCAGGGAAGGCAAACCACAAATTGCGTTTTATTGGCAGAACAGATATAACTGGTCTGCTAAAGAGACTCTAAGCTTGTCCGTTCTCTGTTGTCTGTTGCGCAGAATGGCTCAAAATGGCTCTAAGCGCTATGGGACTTAACATCTGAGGTCGTCAGTCCCCTAGACTTAGAACTACTTAAACCTAACTAACCTAAGGACTCCACACACATCCATGCCCGAGGCAGGATTCGAACCTGCGACCGTAGCAGCAGCGTGTTTCCGGACTGAGGCCCCTACAACCGCTCGGCCACAGCGGCTGGCGTGCCGTATGGGGATCCAAGTTAGATAGGATTGACTGTGGACATCGGAAAGGTCCTAAGATGTGCACCTCGTTTTGTATTATCGCAAAATATAGGAGATACTGTCACGGGTATGATAAGCGAGTTGCGGATGACAATCATTAAAACAAAGGCGTTTGTCGTTGCGGCGAGATCTTGTCACGAAATTTCAATCTCTAACTTTCTCCTCTAAACGCGAATACATTTTACTGTCACCACCCAGCATAGGGAGGAATGATCATCCTAATAAAACAAGACAAATCAGAGCTTGTACAGAAAGACTGAAGTGCTCATTTTTCCCACGCGCTGTTAGAGAATGGAACGGTAGAGAAAGAGACTGGAGGTGGTTGAAAGTGCCCTTTACCAAGCACTTAAATGTGGGTTGCAGGGTAGTTGTGTACATACAGATGTAGGTGTAGATGTTTACAACAATTCGTTATAATATCTGTATTGAATTCACATTAACAGTAATTCAGTACAGTTTATCACCATGCAGTAAGACGATCAAGGGAAGGAAAAGAATCAACCTGTGGGAGTTTTCGAAGCGCCAGGAAATCAAGTAAAATTTTATTGATGTCGACAGTCAAGGAAGTCAACAACAAATTAGAAAAAAAAAAGGGTTCTTAACGAAACATCGATCAACCTACGTCAGTTCATTTCCACCAGAGTTGAAATATCTACAACAGGTATCTACATTACCATTACAATTACCACTACCGCCAGAAACAGCATTTCTTTCGTCACCCAAGCTATAATACAAGAATCACGTCGAATGCACTTTACCTGCAGAACATGGAAATCAAATCTGTCATAGAAAATATCTTTAACCGCGATGTCTAATATCTCAAAATGAAATGTGCCCTCATATCTACTAATTCTTCACTTCCCGCTCTGTTACCAGTCACACCATTATTTGTCAACAAACACTAGTCCGCTGTTTGATCCACGGTAACGTAATGGTGAGCCGCTCGAGGTAGCCGCGCGGTTTGAGGCGCACGGTCCGTGCGGCTCCCCCATCGGAGGTTCGAGTCCTCCCTCGGGCATGGGTGTGTGTGTTGTCCTTAGCGTAAGTTAGTTTAAGTTATATTAAATAGTGTGTAAGCTTAGGGCCCGATGACCTCAGCAGGTTGGTTCCATAAGACCTTAACACAAATTTGCAAATACGTAATGATGCTCAATAACGAAAGCAATGAGTAACGAATATATCGTAACGAGTATGTGTCTCGACAACACCGAATCTATATGGTTCACAATCAGTCGTTACTTTGAAACTTCCTGGCAGATTAAAACTGTGTGCCGGATCGAGACTCGAACTTGGGACCTTTGCCTTTCGCAGGCAAGTGCTCTACCATCTTCTTTTTGTTTCTGTTCGGTATTGTTCGTTGCGTTTTTTAACTGGGCGGACGTCACAAGTTGATCGTTGATTCCTTTACTCAGTTTTTTTATTAAAGAGGGCGAACAGCCCTCTGACCGAACACGCTGAGCTACTGTGCCGGCAGCATCTGAGCTACCCAAGCACGACTCACGCCCCGTCCTCACACCTTTACTTCTGCCAGTACCTCGTCTCCTACCTTCCAAACTTAACAGAAGCTCTCCTGCGAACCTTACTTTCACTGGCATAACACGGGCAATCTCGGGAGTCCTTATGGACGACGGCATGAGCAGTGGCAAGCCATGACCATTTAAGGTCGCCGTGCTGCGGTAACTGCGTTCTTCCCTCAGTGTGCGAAAAACCCCTATTCAACGCGCTGTAAGTTATTAAAGAGTCGGCCATTTGCCGTACGCCAGGAACTGTAGCCTGTGAAACAAGGCTGCATTTCTACGCACATGTATTGCATACGAGATCTGTCCAAAAAATTCCGGAACTTCGTACACAAAATTTTTCTACGCTTACATTTTACTTATTGTGCATGGTCTCCTCCGAAACACCTCAACTGATACACCGCTCCCTACGCGTTTCCAATTCCGGAATCGGTCTTGGTACGCCTCTTGCTGGTTCGCGCGAAGCGCCGTCTACGAATTTTATTTTCTCTTATCCATCGTTGCAAATCTTCGTCCTTTCTATCGGGTTTTCAAATTTGGAAATAAAAGAAGTCCACAGGATACAGGTATGGAGAGTACGGAGGGTGGGGCAGCACAGTGATTTCGTTTTTTGTGAAACAGTCACGCACCAACAGGGATCAATGTGCGGGTGCATTATCGTTACGCAAGGGTCATGAACTGTCTCGCCACATTTCGGACCGTTTCCTTTTCATATTTTCTCGCAGACGTCGCCAACACGTGCCGATTATAGTACCATATATTAACAGTTCGTCCCTGTGGCACAAACTCATAAATAACTAAACCTACAAAGCCAAAGAAAATTATAAATATGGCTTCGACACTTGACCTGAGGTAACGAACGTTTTTGATCTTGGAGAACCTTTCCCAATCCACTGTGAAGACTGAACCTTCGTCTCAACGTCATAACCGTAGACCCACGTCGCCAACTGTGAGCGGTGGCTAATACAAAATTTTACAAGTGTGCTGCAGTATTACAAAAATAAACAGATTGGGTTTCACTATATAGTCATGATAGGCGAGACTTAATATCGTTCTGATATTAGCTTTACCTAATGCACTAACAAGTACTTTGTTTGTATGTTTATGATTTCCGCTATATTTTTTTATTAATGCATTAATATGTAACAGCTCTTTCACTCCTCCCATACGACACGTATTACACTTCATGAACAACAAACATGGAAAGCAAAAAGTGCATTACAAACATCACACCCACAGATGCAACCCTCTTCCTACACTTCTATACTCGCTTCTTTTATCGCCACCTATAGCAGTGGTTCACAACCTGGGGATAGTTACCACCTGACGGGTAAAATGAAATTTTCTGAGGGATAAAAACTAAACTCTTCGATTCTGTTTCTGTCACAAAACTAAATTATTTTGAAAAGATGATTACTACTATCACAATTTTGTAAGACCCTAATATTGTTTACATAAGTTATCAATAATTGTTTTTTATCAATTAATAGCATTAATCTGGTGGAGGTTACAAGTTCCTCATATAGTTCATCCATTACACACCCATGTCGTGCTTTGTCCCGTACATTACAGATGATAAAAGTGAGACATACTGGTAACAAATGCCAAATATTTCAAGAAAATGTCTTCTCCATGGTGTAGATAGTATCTGCAGTCGTCCAGAGACTGTTTCATTACTCCCTTCGAAACAGATAAATGAACGATGTGACAGTACGACACAGCAGTAACTACAGAAGACTGTACAAAAAAATGGTTCAAATGGCTCTGAGCACTATGGGACTTAACAGCTATGGTCATCAGTCCCCTAGAACTCAGAACTACTTCAAACCTAACTAACCTAAGGACAGCACACAACACCCGGTCATCACGAGGCAGAGAAAATCCCTGACCCCGCCGGGAATCGAACCCGGCAAACCGAGCGCGGGGAGCGAGAACGCTACCGCACGACCACGAGCTGCGGACTACTGGACAAAGTATTATTATTAGAATGGTCAGACACAAAGCATTAGCAGCCTGAAGTCGTCCAATTTGTGCCAGATCAGAAGTAAGGAGCCCAGCAATCGCAGGATTCACAAGCAGTAACTACAATTCAAGTACCTCAACTAGTTTGATTTTAAATAGGGTTGCAGTGGGCAGGTGAAGCAAGTGGCGCAATGGAGAGGAGTAATGCAATGGAACCACGTTTTGTACCAAATATCTACATTCACTGTGGATAGTTAGCTTTCTTAGCTGAGAAGAAGTTGTGGGTAGCACTTACGATGCACCACGAATTCCTTCGTCATTCATTCTAACACCCCTCCCCCCCCTCCCCCCGCTCTCGACAAACACACACACACACACAAACTAAATGTCATTCATCTTACATCATTTTAAAAAGAAAAGTCTTTCATTCTACAGCTTAGTTAGGTACTAAACTTGGTGAATATGAGGGGGAGGGGACGGGGTGGTACTAGCTAATGTCTGATTGCACTCAGGGGTAATGATCTAAGAAAGGTTGGGAACCAGTGACGTATAGCCTTTTGACTTGTAACAGAAGTAACCATAACTGAACTGAATGCATTAATTTTATAAAATGTGTAAATTGAAATATTTAAATATATTTAAATTTTATAATTAACAGTTTAACATTATGAGGAATAAAAAAGTTATGGTAGCAGCAAAGATCGAGTCCAAACCGGCGAATTGACAGTCAGTGTACTTGATTACTGGACCACGGCACCAACACAGCGAGCATTGCTCAAGAATCCCTCGTACTCTTCTCGTAAATCTTTAGAGAGTATTTTAACTTTTACCACGATCCACTCAAGCGAAATACTCTGGGAACCTGAAACGGGCATCTGCCTTCTTCTACACACAGTCGAAGCCAGATCGGTGAGTCACGTTGTTTGTTGGATTTAAATGTGGAGGAGGTCTACCAAACTCTTTAACTCTCATTTTCTCCTCCAAGTTCTACTTGGAAAGGGCCTCCTTAGCACATCGTGCACAGAATTCGCCATGCTCCTCACACAATACTTTACACGTAATTTCGAAGAAAAGTAATGGCCTGGTGGTGTGAGCAACGTAGCACCCTCAGTGCCTGCAAGCAGGACGTCACATCATCAGAGCATGCGCTGTCGAAAACAGGCAGCTTTGTCTCTTCTCTGTGTTGGTCGTAGTGCGGCAGACTGTCATTTCAGAACTCGACACCGGTTTCTAGTTATTCCAGAGAGAACGCTATAAAACATGTTTCTGCCCGCTTTATTTGCTTTTTAGCAAATATTCGGAGAGAAATAGGGTAATTTTAGTGCGATTTCCATCTTGCATTCGAAGAGAAACTAAATAATTTTAGTATGATATTTACAGTCGAATAATGTGGACGAATCGTCAAATGTCATCAGTCTCGCGACGGTCTTTCGTTATTTATTCGAACTGGCCATACAGACGCAGTCTTTTTGCGCCCAATAACAAGGAGGCGGAGCAGCGGCCGATATTCGTTCGGAGCGACAGTTGGCGCCGAGAAGTGTCGCAATTGCCGGAATGTTGGCGCCACTGGTGGAGATAGCGCCCGGTCCCCAGTAGGACAGCCACTCCAGCACACGTGTGCGCGCCTTCCGCAGCCCGGCACGTGTGTCGCAGGCAATCCTGCGCTGAAAGCCCAGCTTAGCACACCGCCACCCAAATAGCGGCCTCGCGCCAAATTGGACGCCGGCGCGCCGCACCGCTCCGCCACAGATGGGAAAAACGCCGAGCACCTGACACGCAGGGGCTGCCGGGCCCAACTGAGGCGCGTGTTTCGTCGCAAGACTTTCCGCAGAGTGCCGCCGTTACGGGGACAGCTTGCTGTAGAACCGAGACATGAGTTCTTCACGCTTGTGCGCCGCGTGTTTCCACAGACGAGTTTCCCGCCATCCGCACGGTCGTGGTTGCGACCACGCGCGATGCACACGCTTCCTCTTTGCGTTCTAGTTACAACGGTACTGCAGATATCCAGACATATTATAAAAATGGATGTACGTATGTTCCACACCTCCTCTTGAACCACTGGACCGATTTAAGCTAAACTTGGTACACTACACATTTCACTTACTGTCTGGAAAAAATCACTTTGGACGAAACAACCACTCACCTATCAAAGAGGTGGGGATCAAAGAGCACTGTAGCCCACGACGCGCGAATATCCATACTTAATTCATCCAGTATTTTAGAATGAGACTGCTTAGTGAGTTGCAACAAACTTTACGCATGATTTCAAACCATTACGAAACTTTTGTCTGCTTACAACCTCCACAAAATGACAAACGGAAAAAAAGTTTTCGCTGTTAATGCAGTAAAACTGCCGTATGAAGCATGATGTTTTAGTTTATTACTTCTTTAGTACTAAGTGTATTCACGACATATTTTGCAGACAGTAATAACTAAAGAAAAGGATTTTAAGCTGCAGCACATAAAAAAAAAATTCACACAGACTGATCAGTATATGCACTTGGGGACATGAAATGCATCAAAATTAGCCCAGTTTGTTGCAGTTTTCTGTGCGACTACTAAACTTTGCGTATTTCCATTCTATTCTAAGAGGTGCAACAACAAAGTAATGACACTGATGTGAAAAAAATGTTGCTTACCGTCTTAGTCAAGTTCTGAGTTATCTCCTTCAAAGTAGTTCCCTTCTGATTGCACACACTATTTCCAGCGCTTATGCCATGTAATATACTCGAAGACCCTCGTCACAGCTTTTTGGACATCTTGTGTTGTTTGAAAATGGTGTCCCCTGACCGCCGCTTTGACGCTTGGAAATAGAAAAAAGTCGCACGGAGCGATATCTGGTGAATAAGATGGCTATGGTAGTACTGAAATTTGTTTTGAGGTTAAAAATTGCTGCACTGACAGAGCAGTATGTGATGGCACATTATCGTGATGCAGAATCCAATTATCAGCAATGTTGGCACGGACACGAAGAATTCCTTCACGAAGTCTTTCTAAAATTTCTTTGTAGTAATATTGGTTAACTGTTTGTCCAGGAGGCACCCACTCTTTATGAACAATTCCCTTGGAATCAAAGAAGCACACAAGCATGAATTTCACTTCTGACTTTGACATGCGAGCTTTTCTTTTTGGTCTGGGTGATCCCTTTGAGCACCACTGCAAACTTTGGCGTTTTGTCTCTGGATCATATTGAAAAAACCAACTTTCATCACCCGCAATAACACGGCTCAACAATTCTGGATTGATTTCCGTTTTGCTCTAATAGACCGTGTTTCTCTCTGTTGTGGTGTGAGATTTTTGGGGACCATTTTTGCACAAATCTTTCTCATACCAAGATCTTCACTTACTATTAGACGAACCGTTTCTCGATTGATGTTCGGTTCTTCTGCATTTTCACGGGTAATCTTCGATCAGGTCATACAAGTTACGACTGAGGAGTTGCATCGACGTGCCGCTTGGACTAGAAGCAGCTTATAGACCAAGGTCAAAGATATTGTGCCGTCGCAAGCCTGCAGGGTTGTCACATCTTGAAAAGAAAATCCGTCTCATTACTTTATTGTCGCACCTTGTATGCTTAAGCCCTCCCCCCCCCCCCCCCAGGCCATTTTTGATTGCGAATTTAATAGCTTAGACAGATTTTTTCTCTTCTTGAACAGAATTTTAAGATTTTGTTTGATCAGAAGTTAAAAAGTGGACAATAAATATATTTAAAATATTTATGGAAACCACCAGCGAGAATGGTTAACCTCAGCAACAATAGTCAACCTCATTAACAATGTTCAACTTGTAGCTGTGAAATCAAATAAAATTTAAACAACGATGCTGTAACAGTAGAGCTTAAATTCCGTTAGTACTGGCACGCATTTAACGGTTCCTGTCTATCGACTGTGCGTTGTCTCTTTAACTGCGGCAGTGTTTTACCAGAATGGATTTTTCACAGTCAAATCATGCCGAAGTTTAAGAAGGAGAAGTTGTGTACACTTTAAGAAATTTAAGAAACACTGAGTTTCCTAACTCGAAACCTAAGCTCACTACTCTGATACACACCTACACTTCAGGATCTGAGAAGCAGCAGTCACTAGCTGAGTTTAGTGCGGATCTTGCAATGGCATTAATCCTGTCAGGAACTACAATTCACAAGGTAAGCAATCCTGCATTCAGATCATTTGTTGAGAAGAACACACAAAGGGCAGTACCGGATGAAAGCACTCTGAAAGTTCCACACAGCCAACTTACGAGAACGTTTTAAAGAAAGTAAAAGAGGCGGTTCGCAAGCTGAAACTATTGATTAGCTGCGAAATTATACTTTGAATCTGTTGATTTTTCATTGTCTTCTGAAAATTACGCTTTTTATACTGTATCAACTTGGGAGAAGACTAATTCCTGCACCATAAAGCTATCATTCAAAGACTCACATGTGAACTTGTGGCCAGGGGGCATACAATAGGAATAAGTCTGGCTTGTGGTGGCTAACCAAGCACGCTATATGCTTTCGGCTATCCAACAATTGAAGGACATGCACTCTAATCTCTCAGCCAGGTGACATGTACTGCACATGGTCTACACTGTGCTTGCGAAAGTACCAGGGAGAATTACTGCATGTAAATGATTTCATCACAGATCTGAAGAAGATTCTGGTAAAGGCTCCCAGTCGTCATGCTTTGTATAAAAAATGAGAGGGCTTCACCTCCCACAGTTTCCTGTCACCACAAGATGGGACGCTTGGCTAAGATTCGCAGTTTTCTTGCGCGAAAAGTTTGATAATATCAAACACCTCATATGTGCCCTAGGCTCAATGGTCGCAGCAGCCATCACCCAAGCAGGCCCAACAATTAGTCAACAAGAAAGACCTAGATTTGGAACTTTTTGTAGTATATTGCTACAAGTATTTGCCTGGTGTGATTCAGAGTTTGGAACAAGAAGGTACGGGAGGAGGAACAGCAGAAGATGTTGATGAGAGATCTGGACGTCCTTGATGGATTTTCATACGATAAATTAGAATTAAATTTGGTAAAAATTCATATGTGGAAACTTTTGCAACTCTGACTGAACTTTCTTTGCGGATGCTGACAAGACATGCTCCATTGCTTTCTATAGATGTCGAGCGGAGTTTCTCTGTATATAATGAGCTACTGAACTTATAGCGCCAGCGAATTAGTGTCAGAAACATTGAAATGGTATGTGGAACTCAATATAACAGAAGCATGTAAATGGGGTATAGAAAGTTAATTTAGCTGGTTTAAATCAAAATAAAACAATTTCATCAGCACCTTTTTGTAAGTATTTTCAGAACCTTCCCCCCTCCCTTTCCTGACCACAATTTGCTCCTTAAAATCCTTGCACTAGTAATCACATATATCACTGAGTGTAACAGCAAAATTATATCATTGCACGACACATAATTTAGGAGATATGATGTCATAAATACTGAGATCCGACAAAAACCGCCGCATCTTGCATAACATTTTAGCTTATTACTTCTTTACTGCTAACTCTGTTCGCAACACATTTTGAAGACAGTATCCAATATGCCTTTGAGTTTACCTAGAAAAATATATCGCTGTACAACACGTCGTTCAGGATATAGAACATCATAAACATTGAGCTGTGTGAAAATGAAATTGCAGGGCGAAATTTCCTCGAGATACAGGTGAAATATGAGAACAAATCCCTGGATCTATTTCAACCAACTTGGTACTCATATTCGTTACGATCCGGAAAGAAATACTGTGGGGGAGATAACTTGAAGAGAGAAGGGGCAGGAGGAGGACAGAGACGGGGAAAGAGGATATGGACAGACGGAGAGGGGAGGGGAAATGGACAGAGAAACTGGGAGGGGGGAATGCACAGAGAAAGGAAAGAGGAGGAGATGGACAGAGGGAAAAGAAGGTTGGTTGGTTCAAATGGCTCTGAGCACTATGGGACTTAACAGCTATGGTCATCAGTCCCCTAGAACTTAGAACTACTTAAACCTAACCAACCTAAGGACAGCACACAACACCCAGTCATCACGAGGCAGAGAAAATCCCTGACCCCGCCGGGAATCGAACCCGGAAACCTGGGCGCGGGAAGCGAGAACGCTACCGCACGACCACGAGCTGCGGACGGAAAAGAAGGAGGTGGACAGAGAGGGGGGGGAGTAGCATATGGATAGAGACAGTGGTAGGACAAGATGGACAGAGTGAGGGTCTGGAGGAAATGGACAGAGGGAGGAGAGTGGAGGAGGTGGAGCGATAAAGGAGGGGAGGAGATCGAGAGAGAGAGAGGGAGAGGGAGAAGGAGGAGACGAACTAGTAGGGGTAGTCATAGGATTTTAATCATAACCTCGAAAAAGCAAAATTACATAATTGAATTTTTGGCTGACGAAATCTTCTCGTGTTATCAGCCGAGTCGTGGCATCGCGTTGTTCCCACGTTTCGACAAGTTTCCCACCAGCGTCTTCAGGCGAAGATATAATATCGATAACTTTTCCGCGATTCCAGCTGCGCCACTTTGTTATGACACTGTATATATGTGGTATGTGTCCAAAAGAAAAGACACTACAGATTTAATTAAGGCGATTAAGACCATTGATCCTTTCTGTACAGATGCTCACCAAACTCGAACTCTTATGGGAATTGGTGAGATGTCAGGAATAATGAGGCTAATGAGCAGGGCATTACATCAATAGTGTGTGGTGTAAGTTGAGAATTTGGAGTATGACGGGAGGCGTGCTAGGGTAGTCCGTGCAGCTGTGGTGACCACTGTGTCCAGTTGGCGTGGTGGTCAATATTAAGCAGGGGGCCCAGGTTCGAATCCTGTTCCAGCACAAAGTTTCAAATTTTCAACCTGCCCCACGAACATAAATTAGTGCTCACTGACAGCTACTGTCTTATTTCTTTGTGTGTTCTGTGCTGGCATAAGCTGTCGCCAGCACACCGGACAGCAAAGATGTAGCGAGAAGATCGATAGCAGGCACTGGATCAAGTGCGTGTATCAGAAGAGAGGCCAAAGACAAACTCGCAAGCAACACACCTCCAACGCCCTTTCGACCACAAGTATTTAGGCCGCCGCCGCTGACCGGAGGTTCTCGGTCTCAGTCCCAGTCATTAGCTCAGTCTCTCAACCACTAGCAACCACTAGGTTAGTCACTATCCTAGATGGGATCTGTCAGTTCACATCATCGGCTACAAGAGTATATAAGCGATCGGGTAATGTTTATAGCGGGACTTGCACTTCACCAGCAGTGAGGCTAATCTGTACTGTTATTTGAAGAGTTTGTGCCACAACACATGGACTCTCTTAAAAATAAGTAGCTTCCTGTTCATGTAAATAAGGAATCCTGTTAACACATGTGTGCAGTTGTGTTGTAGAAAGACGATACCGGCCACCAAACAACAACCTCTCCCTTGTTTCCTATGGTGCAAGACTCAACATGTTCTAGCACTGTGCTACGGTCCTGCAGCGAGAGGGTGTCAGTGATGGTTAGAACTGTACATGTGTACCTGCAAACTAACCAAAAAAATTACGTAACTTTTTTTTCTATATGTAATGCTGACAGAAAGCAGATGGCAGTTATAAGAGTCGAGGGGTATGAAAGGGAAGCAGTGGTTGGGAAGGGAGTGAGACAGGGTTGCAGACTCTCCCCGATGTTATTCAATCTCTATATTGAGCAAGCAATGAAGGAAACAAAAGAAAAATTCGGAGTAGGTATTAAAATCCATGTAGAAGAAATAAAAACATTGAGGTTCGCCGATGACATTGTAATTCTGTCAGAGACAGCAAAGGACTTGGAAGAGCAGTTGAACAGAATGTACGGTGTCTTGAAAGGAGGGTATAAGATGAACACCAACAACAGCAAAACGAGGATAATGGAATGTAGTCGAATTAAATCGGGTGATGCTGAGGGAATTAGATTAGGAACTGAGTAAAGGAGTTTTGCTATTTGGGGAGCAAAATAACTGATGATGGTCGAAGTAGAGAGGATATAAAATGTAGACTGGCAATGGCAAGGAAAGCGTTTCTGAAGAAGAGAAATTTGTTAACATCGAGTATAGATTTAAGTTTCAGGAAGTCGTTTCTGAAAGTATTTGTATGGAGTGTAGCCATGTATGGAAGTGAAACATGGACGATAAATAGTTCGGACAAGAAGAGAATAGAAGCTTTCGAAATGTGGTGCTACAGAAGAATGCTGAAGATTAGATGGGTAGATCACATATCTAATGAGGAGGTATTGAATAGAATTGGGGAGGAGTTTGTGGCATAACTTGACAAGAAGAAGGGACCGGTTGGTAGGACATGTTCTGAGGCATCAAGGGATCACAAATTTAGCATTGGAGGGCAGCATGGAGGGTAAAAATCGTAGAGGGAGACCAAGAGATGAATACACAAAACATATTGAGAAGGATGTAGGCTGCAGTACGTACTGCGAGATGAAGAAGCTTGCACAGGATAGAGTAGCATGCTGACCTTACTACAAAGAGCCTCGCCTGCATATCAGTGTGCGGTGTGGTTGAAATAAACGAAAATCCCCGAACGCTCTAAAGCCAAAGAAGAGAGGAATAAGAAATTTAGAGATACGCCCAAGTGCGTCACGGAGGTAAGACGTTTACCTTTATTATCCACTGGAAAGGGAGGTAAGCGAAGGGAAGCAAAGACTGCTCGTTAAGAGTAGAAAATTAGTCGCGGTCATGCGGTGCGCTGTGTTTGGGTATTAAAGGAACAGTGGGGGAGCGCGAGGGCCCTAGAGGGCAGAGCCGGCGGGGCGGGCGTGCCGGCGCAAGGCGCGCGGCTGAGGGGGCTAATGAGCCCTCCAATAGGAGCGCGCCGCGGCACGAGTGCGCGCCGACGTCACGGCCCGGCCTCTCGTGCGCCGCAATTGTCCTCGAGGGGTAAGGAACGCTGTCGTTAGCCCGGCCGCTCGGCCGGCGCCAGAAACGCTGCATTTAGACCCGCTCTCTGCGGTCCCGTGTTCGCTTCGCGGCGGGTGCAGCTTGCAGCCGGTACATACCCACGATTACAAACGCTACTGAAGTAGCGCCGCACGTCGTGGCCTTCCGCAGTGATACGGTGAGCTATACCGTTCACACAGAACGCCTCAAATTCTACGCTGCGGCACAGTTTTCAGTATGGCGCCAGCTGACATGACTCCTACAGTTATTTATTATTAAGAGTGACGTAAAGTCCCGAGCGACTGGAAAAAAGCGCAGAACGGATCCTCAAAATTACAGACCAATATCCTTAACATCGGTTTGTTGCAGGATTCTCTAACATATTCTCAGTTCGAATATAATGAATTTCCTTGAGACAGAGAAGTTGCTGTCCTTGCATCAGCATGGCTTTAGAAAGCATCGCTCCTGCGAAACGCAACTCGCCCTATTTTCATATGATATCTTGCGAACCATGGATGAAGGGTATCAGACGGATGTCATATTCCTTGACTTCCGGAAAGCGTTTGACTCCGTGCCCCACTGCAGACTCCTAACTAAGGTACGAGCATTTGGGATTGGTTCCCAAGCATGTGAGTGGCTCGAAGACTTCTTAAGTAATAGAACCCAGTACGCTGCCCTCGATGGTGAGTGTTCATCGGAGGTGAGGGTATCATCTGGAGTGCCCCAGGGAAGTGTGGTAGGTCCGCTGTTGTTTTCTATCTACATAAATGATCTTTTGTATAGAGTGGATTGCAATGTGCGGCTGTTGGCTGATGATGCTGTGGTGTACGAGAAGGTGTCGTCGTTGAGTGACTGTAGGAGGATACAAGAGGACTTGGACAGGATTTGTGATTGGTGTAAAGAATGGCAGCTAACTCTAAATATAGATAAATGTAAATTAATGCAGATGAATAGGAAAAAGAATCCTGTAATGTTTGAATGCTCCATTAGTAGTGTAGCGCTTGAAATAGTCACGTCGGTTAAATATTTGGGCGTAACATTTCAGAGCGATATGAAGTAGGACAAGCATGTAATGGCAATTGTGGGGAAGGCGGATAGTCGTCTTCGGTTCATTGGTACAATTTTGGGAAGATGTGGTTCATCTGTAAAGGAGACCGCTTATAAAACTCTAATACGACCTATTCTTGAGCACTGCCCGAGCGTTTGGGATCCCTATCAGGTCGGATTGAGGGAGGACATAGAAGTAATACAGAGGCGGGCTGCTAGTTTTGTTACTGGTAGGTTTGATCATCACGCGAGTGTTACGGAAATGCTTCAGGAACTCGGGTGGGAGTCTCTAGAGGAAAGGAGGCGTTCTTTTCGGGAATCGCTACTGAGGAAATTTAGAGAACCAACATTTGAGGCTGACTGCAGTACAAATTTACTGCCGCCAACTTACATTTCGCGGAAAGACCACAAAGATAAGATAAGAGAGATTAGGGCTAGTACGGAGGCATATAGGCAGTCATTCCCTCGTTCCGTTTGGGAGTGGAACAGGGAAAGAAGATGCTTGTAGTGGTACGAGGTACTCTCCACCACGCACCGTATGGTGGATTGCGGAGTATGTATGTAGATGTAGATGTAGATGTAGAATGACGTAAACCTTGCACCGCAGAAACTGCTAGTGATGTGCAGTTTTTACAGAATGGACTGGTAGTCAAGGGCTCGTATTTTTAGCCGATTAAAAGGTTGGAATAACACAAAGAAAGCGCACATTTTGTGGAAACATACACTTTTTTAAATGGAAGAATGCCTACTGACATTAACAAACAAAGTAGGGTAAATTAGAATGTCAGTGGTGTTCGTTGCAGGAGTCTACTGAGAGTCGTTTACGAGGTATCGTATTTTGAAAAGCTCCCACACCCACAATACCTGTGACAGCACACACTAAAGAACAACACGAATACATACATTAGTTATGTTGTATTCTCCAACAGTTTACTGAAGTAATTTCTTCTACGATACAATAGCTGGCTGTACAATAGATGTAGACGTCCGTCGATCTAGCCGGTCGGCTGGTACTTCGATCGGCAGTGCAGTACAGCGGCTTCGGTGATATCTTCTCGGACACTGCTATAGCGGTTGCCATTAGCAGCGGACGAAGACTTAACTGCCCTCGACCGGCCGGGCCTATATAGTGAGCTGGAGCCAATAGAAACCCGGCGTAGGAATCCGTGGCCGGATATGTCGCGGCGACCTCTGCAAGGAAAGGTTCCTATTAATCGACTGGAATCTTCGGCGTGTTTACCTGATGTCTTCGCCTGTTTGGCTGTTGGTTTGTTTCCCTCATAGCGTGGCTGTTATGCGGTGCTGCCTGCCATTTAGGGGAACCCGATGGCAGACAGTACAAGTTATACGAATTCTGACCAGTTACGAGACAGTTGACTATCATAGGCTCTGTTCAAAATGACCACCACCAGCAGCAATACAAGCTTCCAGCTTGGTATGGAACGACTGCTGCACACGTGCTAGTATTTCAGCGGAGATGGCCCAAGAGGTTGTAGTAATACATCGTTGCATATCATCGGGTGTAGTTGGTATGTCGTTATAATCAGCGTCTTTCAACTTTCCCCATAGAAAAAAAGTCTACAAGTGTCAGATCCGGGGTACGGGCCGGCCAAGGTACAGGTCCTCTGCGTCCAGTCCAACGATTTGGAAACTCGTGAAGACATGCTGTAGCACTTTGTGCGCTATGCGCTGGACAGCCATCATTTTGGTACCACAGGTTCCTTCTAGTCTGGAGAGGAATGTCTTCTGTCATCCGTGGAAGACGGTCTGTTTGGAGGCTGCGACATTTGTGCGCATTCAGTGTTCCATCTATGAAATATAGGCCTATGGGCTGATGGTTCCTTACCCCATACCACACGTTTGCACTCCATGGGCGCTGACGTTCCATCTGACGAACGGGGATCGTCAACAGACCAACTGTATGTTCCGGCGGTTCACCTGGCCATGACTGGTATACGTGTCTTCATCACTAAACAAGGTATGTGATACGTCTGGAGTATCCTGTCGTAACGCCCATGTACGGAGGTTAACACGAGTCTCATAATCGTTTCCATGCAGCTCTTGATGGAGAGAGATGTGATAGAGATGGAACCTTGTCGTGCTTCGAGGATTTACACGTAAATTTTGGAACCACTCGACTTTCTGCCGCCTCGAACACGCGATATTTTAAAGAGTAGTGTTAGAGAGATCCCAATTTACTGCGCGACACATGTCTGTGTGTGCAGGATTGACGTTTATCGTGGGAAGACAGCAGTTGCGACAGACGAGCGGCACCGACAAGTGTTTGCCCGTCGCGCCTTGGAAGCTGTATTAAAAGGACAAAGAGTGTCTGTGTAATATTCTGTGGTTTTTGGTACTGTGATTACTGCAAAAAAGACAAACGAACGATTGACCACAGACTTTTACTTCATGGCAAGACATAGGTCATGTTCAAAAATGATTTGGACACTAAACTGTGTTTAATTAATTCTAATGTTTGACGACTAAGTTGACTTGCACAAGTTTAAATGTTTATACGAGAAACGGCAAAGTTGTTTTTTTGTGATAGTTGAAAATATATTGCTATTGAACTGAAAGTATTCGGCGAGTAACCAATTATTTCGAAAGTAGAGTCTTTTAAATTCCTATAACCACTGAGAGTGTTCGGAGAAGTTTTGGAAGATCGAGCTAGCTGTTTATCCAGAGAAGAGGATAGGCTGGACGCATCAAGTAAGTCAACCGATGAGAGGGAGGTGTGAATTTTGAATGCAATCCAGTTTCGCACCACTTCTCGTGTCGTCAAAACGTTAGAACCTATGTCGATGGGGAATGCTTGAGACACTGGCCAGACCCATGCCATTTACTCGAGCAATTGCGAAGGAGCTAACGTGTGGCCCCTCTTCGGTCGTCACTTGTTTCCTTCTGTTACGTTATCTGTGTGTTACACGACCACTTCCACGTAACTGGTTGAAGCGATGGACGCGCGGTTTGAGGCGTCGTCTCACGGACTGCGCGGCTCCTCCTGCCGGAGGTTCGAGTCTTCCCTAGGACATGGGTGTATGTATTGTTCTTAGCAAATTAGTTTAAGTTAGCTTAAATAGTGGGTAAGTCTAGGGACTGATGACTCCAGCAATTTGGTCCCTTAGGAATTCACACACATTTGAACATTTCTGAAGGGGTTGATAAACAAGTGCCGAGATAGTTGACGTCTGTTGGCGTATTTTGCCGCATGCACGGTACAAGAGCGAGGTGCATTCTTCCTACACTCTCCATAAACCATGAGGGTGTCGCCTTTTTCTGCATTGGTGAATTCCATCGCCCACTCACGACCTACTACTTAGACTGTCACACAATAACTGACAAGCTTGTTGCAATGCATTAAGCGAACACACAAGCACACTGCAAGCAAACATAACATCGTACCCGGAACTACACAGGTTGAATGCTATAACCAATTGTCGGTATGGGAACTTTTCAAAATACGTTATCTCGCAAATGACTCGCTCTAGGATCCTGCAACGAACACCACTGACATTCTAATTTACCCTACTTTCAATTTGTTGATGCCACTTTAAAAGTGTATGTTTCCACAAGAAATGCACTTTCTGAGTAATATTATAATCTGCTTATTAGCTAACAAAAAAAAATTGGTTCAAATGGCTCTGAGCACTATGGGACTCAACTGCTGTGGTCATCAGTCCCCTAGAACTTAGAACTACTTCAACCTAACTAACCTAAGGACATCACATACACCCATGCCCGAGGAAGGATTCGAATCTGCGACCGTACCAACAGCGCGGCTCCGGACTGCAGCGCCTAGAACCGCACGGCCGCCAAGGCCGGCTATTAGCTAACAATACGAGCCTCTGACTACCAATCCATTTTGTGAAAACCAAACATCAATAGCACTTTTCATTTCCGAAATATTTGCGGTGCAAGTTTTCGATGTTTCACCCTATGTAGCAGCTTGTGGCATTAGAGCTGAGTTAAGAGTTAAGTACAAGAAAAAGAAAACGTAAAAGATGAATCCGAAAGCTGATTTGGTTTAGGAATGAAAAGGGGGCAACAAACACGCAAATAAATTTCACAAGCTGCGACATGGCAGCGAATAAAACAGTGACCCGAATATAGAATAAATGTATTTTATGCCTATGGTTACAAATTTTTTTGTCGTCAGGCTACCGTTTTCGGTCTATAATGACCATCTTCAGATCTGTTTTACAAAAACATGTCCTAATGTACTGCAGCCATAGTGGCATCGTCAAATGTTCAACACAAAATTAGCACCAGGATAGTCATATATGTATATATACCCTAGCCGAGCCTCAGGTACAGGGCGGGTCGCAGGTGGCGGATAGCGAACGATCCATCAGATATGGTGGACAGCTGCGAATAAGGGGAATCCCAAATAAGCAGTCCCGGACCGAGGCGGCAGCATCACGAGGGTGTGGGAGGGTGACTTTTGGCAAGGGTCACACTCATTCAAAAACCACAGAAACCGAAGACGTTGCTGTGGCATGGCGAGTAAGTGCCGCCATTACAATAAGCACTGTCAACACTCAAATCCAGGACGCGTCTGAAGTGGGAACCATCGGCATCCTGGTCAGCGTCTGTTCACACAATGTGCGGCTGGTCATAATGCGCCAGGAACTAACAATCCCTGGTTCTAAACACCCAGTGGAAACACTGGACCAACTTGATTACAAGCAAGTATGACTCGTGCAAGTAATAACAACATTACCCCAGGTGGTAACCAATCCACCCATCAACAGATGGCAACCAGGAATTCGGATTCTGGGGAACCTGGACTTACACGATTACATCAGAGAAAGTCGGAGCTCTCTGGCAAACTTCCACTTAAATCACCTACATACATTGGAACCTTTAACATAAATACATTAATCCAACCAGGAAAACTTCTAAACCTTACAACAGAACTTGAAAAGCAAAAGATAGTAATACTAGCTTTACAGGAGACACGTTTTACAGATGAAGAAACATCAGATTATGGCAACTATCGCATCTTTAAGAGCAAGACGGATAAACGAATCGGAAGAGGAGCCCCCCATCTCGGGATGGCGTTTATCATACACAAGAGCGTGCTCAGCTCCATCAAGGAAGTTACTCCCGTAAATAATAGGATAATGACGATGCGCTTACAATGTGCCAACAAAACATACACAATGGTTAATGTTCATGCTCCCACAAACGGAGACAACAAGAAAAACCCCATAGAAACAGAAAAGTTCTGGGAAAATTTGGAGAATATAATGGCCAAGATTCCAAAAGATGATACAAAAGTTCTACTCGGCGATTTTAATGCCCAAATTGGTAGAGAGAAAATCCACCAAAAAACCGTAGGCAAATATCCTGCACATAAATTTACCAATAAAAATGGTACAAGGCTCGTCGAACTATGTAAGCAGAATAACCTGAAGATAATGTCAACATCTCTAAGAAAATGTCCAAGAAAACAAAAGACATGGAGATCTCCTATACAACAAATTGGCGAGTTTCAAATAGATCATGTGGCGATTTCATACCCAGTACAAAAAGAAATTTACGACGTCCAAGTACGCAGAGGAGCAAACATTGATTCAGACCATTACCTAACTAGAATTAAAATCAAGTTTACAGCACGAAGAAGTCATCAGAAGAAAACAGAAATACAGAAATATGACACCAAGAAGATTAAAGAATCTAAAGTAAAAGAAGAATGGGAGAAGGAAAAGGCAAACACATGGGAAGAATTTCATTCTAAAATCACGCGAATAGCTAAGGAAACTATTCCCTTGAAAAAGATATTCAAACACCCTTGGTGGGATTCAGACTGTGAAAATGCATTGGAAAGGAGAAAAAAGGCATTTCAAGAATATAACAGTAAAAAATCACAAGAAAGTCTACATTTATTTAACGAGGTTAGAAAACAGGTTGCAAAATCTATTAGGCAAGCAAAAGGAAGTTCACAAAGGCACAACTGGATGCCATAGAAGAAAATTTCCAAAACTATAATACAAGAGACTTCTACAGAACTTTCGCAGATAAAATACGGGGATATATCCCTCAAAATTTATGTTTCAGAAAACCAGATGGTAAATTAGCCCTAACAAACCAGGAAAACTGTCAAGTATTGGCTCAATATTTTTCTAACCTACTAAATTGCCCAGAACCTAGTTTAAGGTTTCCCAAAGAAATCTGTGCCAACGCTCAACCGGATTCATTACCACCAACACAGGAAGAAATCAAATGTCACATTAAAAACTTAAAAAATAATAGAACATCTGGCGAAGATGGCATTGTTGCAGAGCTATTAAAAAACCTAGGACCAAAGACGTTGCAAGAGCTCACAAAAATAATAACAAAAATATGGGAAACAGAAAAATTACCAGAGGATTGGAAATGTGCCCTTATTCACCCGCTACATAAAAAAGGAGACAGAACAAATGTCAATAACTACAGGGGAATCTCACTTTTACAAGTCACCTACAAAATTCTCTCAACATGCCTGCTGAAAAGAACACAAGAGCAGCTGGAACGCCAAATTGGTGATTATCAAGCAGGCTTCCGCCCCGGTCGCTCATGCATAGAACAAATATTTAATTTAAAGACAATATTAAAACACAAAGCAATTAGAAATGCCCCCATAATTTGTACATTTGTAGATTTTAAGAAAGCCTATGACTCAATTGACCGGCAATCTTTGTTTAACATTTTAGAGGAACTTGGACTTGACTCCAAAACACTAAGGCTTATCAAAGAATCACTGACAGACACTGTATCTAAAGTTAAATTCAGGGGAGAAATCTCTGAACCTTTTCTCATAAAAACTGGAGTACGTCAAGGTGACGGGCTATCTCCACTTCTGTTTAATATAGTCCTGGATAAAGTCATTAAGGAATGGGAAAAAGAATTAAAAAATCAATCCTACTGGAAACCAATCCATCTTGGTAGAACCAAAGACAACGTGGAGATATCTTGTTTAGCATTCGCGGACGACTTGGCCATACTTGCATATGATGAAGAAATCGCCACCAAACAAATAGAGATCCTTAAGGAATGCGCGGATAAAGTAGGTTTACAAATTTCGTTTCAAAAGACAGAATTTTTCTGTACGAAATTCCATATACACAGTTTGAACACAAAATATGGAAAAATAAATAGAGTAAAACATTTTAAATACCTAGGTGAAATTTTGGAGCCAACCGGAGGAGAGAAAGTTGCACAGAAGATCAGACAACAGAAAATGAAGAGAGCATATGGTATGACACATGAAATATACAATAAAAAATGCATCTCCTCGAACACAAAAATCAGACACTACTGCGCAGTAATTAAGCCAGCAGCACTATATGCTAGTGAAACGCTCACACTCCACACAAAATGTGATTTAGAAAAAATACTAAAAGAAGAACGCAAAATTATGAGAAAGATTTTAGGTCCAAAATTAACAGAAGAAGGATACCGGATACAATCAAGAAGAACCACAGAAACTATATCAAACCTGGCAGCAGACATAAGAAGGCGAAGATTAAAATTTTATGGACATGTCACTAGACTCCCCCCCACACGACTCACCAACAGAATTCTCACTTACATAGAAAAAGTCAAATCAACAACACCATGGATGAGCCAAGTAAAATTAGATTTACAAAAAGCAAATATTGAACTTAAAGATGTCAAAGATAGAAAAACTTTTAGAAATAAGGTGGAAAAGTGGATTGTATTGTCGGAGAAGGAAGCACTAAAGAGACCAGGAACAAAATGGACAGAAGAAAGAAAAAGAAAACATGGAGAACGAATGAAAGAAGTATGGAAGAAACGACGTCAGAAAGCTTTGCGTGATCCTTCTGGGTCCATTCGCGATAAGTAAGTATATATATATATATATATATATATATATATATATATATATATATAAACAGCAGATGCAAGAGTCATCTTGTCAGCAGTACTACTATGGCTGCAGTACATTAGGATATGTTTTTATAAAGCAGATCTGAAGATGGTCATCACAGACTGAAAGCGGTAGTCTGATGACAAAAAATTTTTGACCATAGACGTAAAGTAAAGGAAATTTACACAAATAAATATAATAATACTTGAAGGCAAAATTGTTGTCTGCTATTGCAAATCAGCCAACAGCTGGGTTGTAAATAGAGAAAAGTGCTTTGAACTGAATTCCCTCCCCCCCCCCCCCCCCTCCCCCTAAAGCGGTGCGCCTAGTTCTTAGCTCTGTATTCCCCTTAAGCCTAGTGGAACCAACTGTAAATAATAGCTTAGGCTTCTACTGCAGTGTAGCAAAGTGCACAAGTCGTTCACTTCACTGGTTACTTATCAGTTAGCCTTACATATGCTGACAATCAAAAAAAGTTTTTACATTGTCTACATTTTTGTTATTTCTCCTAGATATTGGCAGGTAAGCCTTTCAATATATATGTCTTCTTCTATAGCAAGGTTTAAGGTTATCGTTTATGATGAAATCGTTTCATTTAGATGTTTGGTTAAAAATTTCTTTGGTTAACAAAATGTAGGCTGTAATTGCGTAAACTGGAGCACCTTCAACTTGTTGAAACGAACCCCTCACTTTTTCACGTTTAAAGACTGCCTGTATTAGTGCACATTCTTACACTCTTGAAATTCTACTGCAGATTCGAAGAGGATGATAGGGAAGTTGATAAAAGAAAGTCGAGTCCCTCTAAAACGAATAAACCTATTGACGCAGTGCGGAGAAAGATGGGGTGGAAGAAGGCGAGTAAACAATTTTACGTCCCAAAATCAACACTTACGAGGTTGTCCAACATAGAGTATGCTACACCGGAGCAAGCAGCGAAAACAACACTGGCAGATCTACAATTTTGTGTAAATTCTTTGGGTAAAGATCTTGAAGAAGAGCTGGTTTAATATCGTCTTACGAAGCTTTTCTTTAGACTTACTTGCAATGAACTGCGTAGAATGGGCGTATAACTGGCAGAGGTGTATAACTAGAACACCCTTCAAAGACGAAACTGCTGGTGAACAGTGGATTAACCTTTTTCTTAAAGATCACAAAACCAACCTGTCACAAGAAAGACCACAAGAACGGAAACACAGGGAAATTCTACAACTTCCGGAATACGTTATATTATACCTACTATAAAATTAGATTATGTTTTCTCTCATTTAATGTTATATTGTAGCTACTTCGATATTAGATTTCTTCAATTCTCTAACATTTTTGGTTGCATATTTATTTCATTTATTAATTATTTATACATCAAAAAGACACACACACACACACACAACGTGGCTTAACAATTATTGTCTTACATTGGCAACGTTATCAAGCAGGGGAGACTGGTGCGGCCTGTTCGTGCATCGAGACACATGTTATCGTGTTCTGATGGTCGATATACCGGGAAGCCATTAGGAAGACACTGTAGCACATTCACAAACAATTCTTTTTAAAGACCGTTGTCAGTTACAGTTCTTTGTTAACGAGCTTAGATTCTCATCCTCTACTTTTTAAAGCTCAAACAGAAGCTAAGCCTGCGTATTACATGACGAGAATCAGATCCGCCAATCACGCAAACAACTAACCGTTTTCTCGCCCTAACACGTTTCATCACCTTTGTGAGATCATCAATGGATATTTTTACTCTATATTTCTCATTATTTTCTAGATTGTTTGACGTTCTAAAGGAGCAATACAAAAATGACAACACAAATAGATGAAAATAAATGTGAAAACACACACACACACACACACACACACACACACACACACACACACACACACAGGCGCGCGCGCACTATGAAAGAGTGAGCGAGAGAGAGAGAGAGTCAGGTAAATAAATTTCAAATGAAGTGCCAGAATTATTATGGAAACAGTTGAACATCAAAAGCGACCAAGCACTGTGTTTTTTATAGTTCAATAATTCATCTTACGATTGACGTTCTTTAAAAGCATGTTACATGCTTCCGTATGCATTTCTACAACAGATGAAGACGCTGATGAAGACAGGAACCAAGAGAAGAACTGCGTGTGAGTTATCACAAAATATTGACGCATAATATTTTCGCGTACGAAAATTTTGTTAAAAGAAAAAGCTATTTGCTAATTCGCCGCTCAAAGACATAATTACGGTGAAATTGGTAAGCTACGTAAAAACGTACGAAAGGCTCCACGGAATCTAACAGTCTAGAAATTAAGGTAATATTGTAAGAGGTTACAATATCACAGGAAAGAAAAGGTATTTTAGATTTAATGTTCGTTCCAATAATTACTATTAAACATGTTCGTATGATGCAGACTTAAATAAAGTATCCAATGATGAAGGCAAAAATATGTAGAAACATGATTGAGCAATAAACAGACGGTTTGTTGCGTAATTGGTGGGTGTAAATACCAATGAATTACTTAAATTATTTTAGTATTGTAACGAATTTCAAGGTACGACATCATCGTCAGCCAAAAATTTCAATACAGAAATATTAAATATGAATATACAGGAAACACCATGTCAAACCTTTTTGTGCTGAAAATTTTGACCGAAACTTATTACAATACTAAAATAATTTAAGCAAGTTAACAAATCATTTAGATTGATAGCAGTCTCTAAAATAACCAGTTGATAAATTTCAACAAACATTCACGATCGAATAACATAGTCATAAATTATTTTTATATACATTACCCATCCTAATTGCTTTCACAGCTGCGAATTATAGTTGATCAAATTGTGAAATGAAAGTCTGCAATCAGTTAGAAAATGTGACATTATTCACAACGCACCCTCTACACGAGGGGTTCATCCTCAACATGTGGTGTTCATTATCAGAAGTTTACATCGATTTTTCCCCAGTGCTCGTATGGGACAGTTTTTACAAGTCGTGTTACATGCACACAGGTTTATTTAAAAGCATATAAATAAGTACGTATAATTTGCAAAGTACTTTTGAAATCTACAAGAAACTATTTAATATCTTAGAAATATCAGTAACATTTTAGTAAAGAAAACAAGAATATAGCTTTATATACTGTCAGGCATGTTTATGCTTTTAGGCTATGCACACTAACAAAATGACAGTAATGTGCAAAAAATTATTATGCAATGTAAATTCTCTGTGAATCAGCTCTAAGCAACAGCTCCTAGTATTCGTAAGTAATGTTGGGTCCAGAAATGAATGACGTGCAGTTATGACATGTGGGTATCAAGTACAGTACGATTCATTCCTTATTTTTAGCAAATTTTGAGCTATCATGCTATATGCAAGTTACGGTTTATAAACAAATATCCAAATACATGAGTATTTAATGGCAGACTATCTATTTTTACTAATTTGCATGAAGCGTGATAATTCAAAAAGGATAAGGTTGCTCATGTCGTGCCCCTTGATGGAAAATTACTGTATTTGGCAGGGCAATTTAAATAACACAATACTTTTTGCGTACACTGAATCTCTATTTTGTAAGCTAGCAATCAACATCCGCACAACTACAAAGATCTTGTCACAAAATGCGTTTTCAACCTTTTCCAAAACTGTACCTTCAGTACGATTAAGGCGCCTGGTTTCCTAATGCGTACCGCCGATAGTCTAAACCGTACTTAGGATAAGAAATCAACGACGACACAACAAACATATGCCATAATGTAACAAAAGTCAAAATAACAAATTACAAACTATAAACCTAACGTGGTTCCCATAGTTACACGTAGTGAAATTATACATGAGTAAGAAAACATAAATTCTTAACAAATTAAATTGGATAACTGGCATTGGGAAAATCAGTTGGTTTGAACACAGATATCACAGGAATTGTTCTTTAGTTTAATTTCCACGCCAGCGCATAGGTCAAGTACCCAACTTTTATTTTTCATACTCTTAATTATGTCTTCTTCTCGATCTTCTTTACACAGTTGACATATTATTTCATCGTTCTTGTTAAATTTTTCATCTATCCGTCTCTTTTTATAGGTTCGTGCACAGGTCTCTTCCTCTTATTTCCCTTTTCTTTGACTTTTCTTTCCTTTCTGTAAGGACTTGATGTTAATTCCGTAGTTGGTTTAGGTCGGTTCGTACTTCTCTTCATACTGTTGTTACACACGGGATAGGAAATAAAGAGTTCAAGTAAGACGTTATTTGCTGACTGTTAATTTCGGCAACGGCTGCAATATTGTTTTTGGGTCCACAATTTTGAGTCATTGTAGAAGATCCAAACTGATCATTGCGTAGGGTTGCAATGTTGGGCGGCCTTCCAAATTTTCTCGTTGTTGCTTCAGTTCGATCAGCCGATTCTTGGTCTGATTGATCAACAATATGTACAGTAAGAGTTACAAAGTCCTCTTCTTTGACGACTTTTCTATCATTTGGACACAAGCCTGTTGCCTTAAAACCGTCTAGTGCTATGTTTTGTGAGCAGGAAATGATGGTATTCATACAATAATCACGAACCAGCTAAATTATTGGTATGTGCGATGTCCATCTAGTAAAAGCAAATTTTGGTTCTGATCCCTTTTCTTCTACTTTTATGAAATTTTCGACCCATAGACGAAACAGTTTTGATGTTACCCATCCATTTGTAGACCACCCAAAGTCTGTGTTTGGTGCAACTATAATTTTTGAAACATCATTTATTCTGCTGCGCTTAAATATTAACACTGAAGGTATGGATTCCCCTACTGCACTCATTGCAAATACACAGTTCGTTGTAAGACCCCTTTTTCCGCTCGTGATTGCGCCGATTTGATGTTTGCCTTTAGGGGCAATTACTTTAGATGATTTGTGGACTGTGGTTAACGCAGTTTCATCCACTTTATAATTCGGTCAGCAGTAAACATATCACAAAACTCATTTGTACGCTCTTTGTTAAACCTCTTCCTTCATGCCATCGATGTAGCTTAGGCAAATTGCAAGGACATAATGGGATGATTTTTCATAAACCTTTAATACCATTTTTTACCGACTATTCTTTTTTTTTATTGAATCGATGTGGTAGATGATAGCTTTAGTAGGTAAGTTTCCTTAATTCGCTAATAGTCACTCCGAAGAAGCGAGACCCTAAATTAATGATGTGCAGTAATAATTCAATTTCCATATCCGCTGTTATATCATTAGGTCTTTCAAATTTTCATGTCTTATCTAAACCCTTCAAATGAATACGCAGTGTAGACTTTGGTACATTACGTCTTCTACATGCTTCAATTATCCATTTTCACCATTCTAATGTTTCAGTAAAGCTTTGTCAACATCCTCCTGCTTCCACTTATTGTAAGCTCTTTTCTTCATATTCGTCAGCTAAGACAAACGATTTCTAGTTGATATGTACTTTCCATCAACGCTTAAATCGCACCGGAACGATTAACGAATTCTCCACAGATATGACTTAAACAGAGATATCTCTACCATTTGAAATCAAAACTACTGGCATAATTTCTAGAATTTGCTTACGCTTAAATGAATGGTTGAGTACCACAAAAATAGACATGGTACAAAACAATTACGTTATCATGATATTCTTCTCCGAAACTGCTTACCACCAATCAAGAGACTGTAATAAAAAAGCCAAACGAACTTACTTTTTTAATTATTTTTCTTTAACGACAGCCATTGGTCCTCTCACTTGTTTGTGCCCACTCGCACTACTATTTAGTTCAGTTTCACGCTACTTAATGTCGCACTTTGTAATCCTAGGAGCCGGCCGCGGTGGTCGTGCGGTTCTAGCGCTGCAGTCCGGAACCGCGGGACTGCTACGGTCGCAGGTTCGAATCCTGCCTCGGGCATGGATGTGTGTGATGTCCTTAGGTTAGTTAGGTTTAAGTAGTTCTAAGTTCTAGGGGACTGATGACCTAAGATGTTAAGTCCCATAGTGCTCAGAGCCATTTGAACCATTTGTAATCCTGGGCTCAGATATTACTGGAGTACGACTTACGCTGTAAGTATCAATAGTAGGAATATAAGTCTTACACGAAATCATTTTTCCCCTGTAAGTTCATTTATAGTCAGATCAAGCTTTCGTTAAGAGAATATGGATGAACTAAGAATAGTGAATGAAGGATTCTCATCAACTGTAGCTCTTTAAATTTTCTCACTTAATGAACGAAAAAAAACATCTGGGAAACCACAAACAGCCTTCTGTTATTAGTAATTAGTTGTCATCATACAAGATATGATGTGCAGTAATAACAAATTAAGTGTTAATCCAGCTCAAAGACATTAGGCTGTACATCCTTTGTGATGTAATAAATTCCTAATAGACATAAAAGAAGAAAAGTGACACATGCATTTCCGAAAATATAATAAATACACTCTGCACATATAACTGTACAAAACACACCACTTCAAACTGAGTTAAAAAAAAGTGTGTGAAATCTTATGGACCTTAAGTGCTAAGGTCATTAGTCCCTAAGCTTAGACACTACTTAACCTAAATTATCCTAAGGACAAACACACACACACCCATGCCCGAGGGAGGATTCGAACCTCCGCCGGGACCAGCCGCACAGTCCATGACTGCAGCGCCTAAACCGCTCGGCTAATCCCGCGCGGCTCAAACTGAATCTCGTGCTATTATCAACAGATTATTTGTTTTCGTGTAACTGTTGTGGTACCCGATGAGAACCTAAACAAACTGACGGCATTTCGAAATGCAGCCGGTAGGCGATAATCGAACGGTCTTTATCACTTGCTGCGTTTACGTGAGACGAAAATTGTACTTCGAAAATCGTTTTCCGCTGACCAGTTTACATGTTAAGGCCTGAAGAGGCTTTGCTAGACCGGTCTAACATCGGCGTTCCGATCGTCAGTTGTTTTCCATACACAAGCTTTGGGAATCAGCTGTCCTGGTTTCTGATTTATCCAATACAACGGCTGTTTCCTTTCAGCTAAATATCGGAGTCGGAAATTTCATACTGAGTTTAGTATTTTCACTTCTCCATTGCACAAAAAAATCACACGGTCCAGATAAGCCGAAAGTTTTTAAAAACAACAGAATGGATGAACGTTCCGAAGACTGTCGTGCGTGTACACGCGAGTGAAAATAGAGTGTGGAAGAGGAAACATGAAGCTGTATTGGAGTGTTTACATGACCAACCACAAGTGACATTGCGAAATCTGTTTTCGAAAAAGGGGTTGGGATCCCAGTCCAAACGATGACAATGATTCAAAATTCTTTCTTTCTGTTGAAAACGACGTCCTCCTGAGTAGTCCCCGCCCAGAGATCCGAATGGGGGACTATTTTACCTCCGGAATATTTTACCCAAGATGATGCCATTGTCATTTAATAATACAGCAACGCTCCATGCCCTAAGGAAGAACTACGGCTGTAGTTTCCCCTTGCTTTCAGCCATTCGCAGCACCAGCACAACAAGGCCGTTTTGGTTAATGTTACAAGGCCAGATCAGTCAAGCATGCAGACTGTTACCCCTGCAACTATTGGAAAGGCTGCTGCCC
The DNA here is from genome assembly GCF_021461395.2 of Schistocerca americana. NCBI lineage: Eukaryota > Metazoa > Arthropoda > Insecta > Orthoptera > Acrididae > Schistocerca > Schistocerca americana. The sequence continues at coordinate 627,684,660 of NC_060123.1, read as the reverse complement.
CTCTTCAGGAACCACACGTTAGTAATTTCAAAATTAAAACAAAAAATGGCTCTAAGCAGTATGGGACTTGACATCTGAGGTCATCAGTCCCCTAGACTTAGAACTACTTAAACCTAACTAACCTAAGGACATCACACACATTCATGCCCGAGGCAGGATTCGAACCTGCGACCTTAGCAGCAGCGCGGTTCCGGGCTGAAGCACCTAGAATCGCGCGGCCACAGCGGTTTGCAAAATTAAAACCCTTAAACTTTTTGTGACATGGTAAATAGCGGCGTGCAGTGACAGTGTTTGGGTGTATCCAGACGCAGCTTTAGTGATGCCCCTGGAGTGACGTCATTGCAGCTGCGCGTAGAAACCTGGCACGGGTGTCAGTTGAGAGCCGAGTCCGCATGTGGCGCTGTACCTGATTACGGATCGGCTCGCCGGCTGGCGACAGACGGCGCTCGGCTAGTAGTAAGGAGTCAGTACCTGTCGGGATGCGGAACGGGAAGGTTCTGGTGTTGGTGGCGGGACTGTTGGTGGCCTTGAGCGCCGTGGCACGAGGCCGCGTCATCACCAGATGCGAGCTTGCCAACGAGATACTCCGCCACAACGTCTCCGTGGGCCTCGTCAAACACTGTGAGTACCCAGACACCTACGCGTCTCGATCTTGCAGTTGACTGTGTGTGTGTGTGTGTGTGTGTGTGTGTGTGTGTGGCCGGTGGGGGGGGGGGGGGCGGCTACCACCTGAGCTGGACTCTTGCAGAAGTCGTTTTCCCGCGCAGGCTGCTTTAGTTTTGAAATAACCACTTCATTTCGTGCTTTAGCCAGCTAGTCTCGCCCCCTTGAGCGGTATGAATCTACTTCAGTTACTTGCATCACGGTAAAAAGTTGGAAGTGTATGTAAAAGTTGTAAGTGTGCGGTGCCAGAAGTGTGCACTTACCACTTTTCTGCTTTTCCCTTCTACATTCCCGATAACATGACAATGAAAATTGTAGACAATACACCTGGGATCATATTCGTACGTTACACGATACCATAAGTTGCAGATTGTTTGTATGATATATTAATGTTGTATTTAACAAAATTTTACAAATGATGAAAATGTATTTTTGCTCCAGGTTTGGGGTAAACTTCTATAGTTATTGGGCAAAATTCGACACACAAAGAAATTATTAGAACAGGCTAAACGAAAATTAAATTGTATGCTTTACTATGTCAACATCTTTACCATCATCACAAATCAAAACCACCATGTCCGCCCCCGGTAGCTGAATGGTCAGCGTGACGGAGTGTCAATCCTCTGGGCCCAGGTTCGATTCCCGGATGGGTCGCGGAATTTTCTCCGTCCAGGGACTGGGTGTTGTGCTGTCCTAATCATCATCCTATCGTCATTGACTGCAGGTCGCCGAAGTGGCGTCAAATTGAAAGACGGGCAACTGGCGAACGGTCTGTCCGAACTGGGGGCCCAAGCCATACGGATAAAAAATCATCATCATTGTCTCCATCATCAACGTTTTACAACAGTGAAACACACTGTATTATCGTTATCTGGCCTTTTCTTGTCACACTTTTCCGCAGTTCACGAGAAGCTGCCCCCGCTCTAACCTTAAAGTGTTATATAGTGTACCGGTACGTTGGAAATGCCTGTTGCAAGCGTTCATAGGAAATTATGGAAAAAGGGACGCCACTGAACAGAATATAAAGGAAAATGAAACTTTCAGCTTGGAACCTAACCTAGACTTCGGGTTAGACTACAGATTACTATATCACCACAAAGTATATTCCGCCTTTGAGGATAAGTTATTAATAACTTTTGAACTCAGACAAATGAAAAAGTGCGGAACAGATTAATAAAAGGAACACACACGAATCCTGTCTCAGTCGCAAATAAAATGAAAACCACGAACTGTAGCTCTTCAGCGCTCAGTACTGTAAGCACGGAACGGATGATGTGGTAAACGGGAACTGGCATAATAGATAACAGGATCACAGGCTCTGCAGAAAGAAGAGAGCAAAACAGATCAGCAATAAACTTCAGCAGAAAGTTAGCCTACACCACTAAGTACTGATAATTCTCTATACAACTGCAATAACCCATATCTCACAAGGTACATGTGTTTTAGTTGCGGCCTCCTGTAAGAATGTGACACTTTGCGGCATACGAGACGAAAGGATCCACCTAGAAAATGTACGAACTAGCAATCTGCTTGAGATACGCTATTGTCTCGTTGCGAGCGAGCAATCGAAATCTAACAGAATCGGGAAGATAAAGGGCTTTGGTGACACACTGATCTACGGCATAGCTCGGGGCCTAAGCCTGAAAGTCGATAGTTTGGTTGTCATTGCGCAAAGTCCGATAGTTTGCTAGTCATTAAGCAAAGTCTCTTAATGTGATGTTACGAGAACTAACATGGATAGTGTAGGTAACGACTGATATAGCCTATCATAAAAAGTTCGTAGGTTTCACTTTGCTTTGAATGGTACCTTCTGCTTTTGAGCTATTTCGACTCCGCAATAGCTTCGTATCATAAGAAGTCGTGGTGACGCATACTGGATGCAGTTTTCCGTTCATAATGAAGGAGAAAAACACTTAAGAGAACAGCGTTCATGCTGATAACGAATATCTCTGGAATTTTTCTTTCTCACATACTTATGTATGATGTCTTTGTATTTCACCACACGTAACTTCCTTTGCAAGCACAATAAACATTTATTATATTTGCCGGCCGCGGTGGTCTCGCGGTTAAGGCGCTCAGTCCGGAACCGCGCAACTGCTACGGTCGCAGGTTCGAATCCTGCCTCGGGCATGGATGTGTGTGATGTCCTTAGGTTAGTTAGGTTTAAGTAGTTCTAAGTTCTAGGGGACTGATGACCACAGAAGTTAAGTCCCATAGTGCTCAGAGCCATTTGAACCATTTATTATATTTAAAGTCGGAAGAATTTGAATAGTGAGAAAATTACCATTTACATATACAGAAATTAAGATTAGTGCTTCTTTGCGTCTTATTGTTTAGTTTGTTTTAGTGCATTCGTACGTCTTTTAGCACCGTGTGACGAGTCACCGTTCTGTTTTCTTCATATTGAACATCAAATGTGGTTGAGATATGCAATTATCGATAGTTCGTCGAAGTACTAATCCTGCTGTGGTACAGTGCATCTGCATCTATTGTATGTATTATAAATCTTTGGTATATGCCGTCATTATATTGTGATTCAGAATACACGTCTCATCGTAATTTGCTTTTTATCACAGACGGTGATGGTCTCGCCAGAACGCGTTAATGAGTGATGCATTAAACTGGGAGATAGTCTGGACAATGGTTATAAAATGTCACTGGTTCAGCCATTTGACGTATGCACACTGCTTAACTCGTTGCCAGCTGCCTCTCCTGCATTTTACACATCTTTCTTAAATCATGTTTAGTTTACCAGAATGGCAAATACGGTTTGGAATAAGAGTATGTACACGTCTTATCAACAGTTTAGTATCGTCTATATAATAATTGCCTACGCTTTTAAATCTGTTCCGGACTTAACAATAATTTATCGAGCGAGGTATCGCAGTGGAGTCGAATTTCGAAGGACTGGAGTCGAATTTCGAAGGACTGAGATTCAAATCCTAATTACGCTTTCCGTGGTTTCCCTAAACTGCTTAAGGCAAACGGAGGGGCAATTCCTTTGGAAAGGACACGACCTATTTTCTTCCTCAATAAGGACTTGTGTTCGACATCTGATGATCTCATAGTTGAAGGAATAATCTCCCGTCTCCTTGGAGATTATATGGGTTAATTAATGATTATTATGTTACAATCCTCTTGTTGTAGTTAGCCGTGTATATCGAGACTTAGTTCATTGTTAAATGCAATGGTGTGGTACTAACTGAAGGAGACGCATTAAGAACTGGTAAAATTTAATTTATTTCCTTCATCACACTGCACAAACATAAATACACTATTATTCAAACTGTGTGCCGCTACTATTAAACATAGAGATAAATCAACAACTGCCTCTGCTTGCGACTCTGGGCCTCTGGGCATTGTCGCCCTCCAAAGATAACCACTTACAGATACTACACACCAGTACCCTCACAAAGGGACGTCAAACACTATCTTCCTAACGATAACTTCTGTCCTCTATCTATTTAAATACCCTCCAGGAGAGTGAATTTATCATCCGCAGCATATCTTCCGCGAGGGACCATAGCTAGAGTTAGTTGCTGACGTCCAATGCACAACATTATACTCAGAAGGGGAACACCAAATCGACACAATATTTACGGCACTGGCGGATGAAGTGTTAAGCAAGATGCCAACATCGACCACAATTAATGGTTACAGTGCCTCTGTGTGATGCCATTTCTTATTCCCGTGAAGGAAGCATATTCGCGGTACGCTTGGCGGCATGTGAGATGTGTTCGTGGAAACAGCCAGATGTAGGCGAGGAGAAATGGGATATCGCCTCTCTTTCAACAAAGTGTAAAAGCGTGGTTAGCTGTAGCGATTGTATAAAACTCTGCATTGAGCTGTACTTGCTTTTGCCACACATAGAAAACAGACAAATACAATTACAAACATCTAACTACTCGAATGTGGTGCAATAAATCGTACCCATTCTCGAAATAAAGCAAATAAGTAAATACGTCGTAAGACTTTCAGTCGTGTTAAAAACTACAGAGCAACTGAAATTTGTCCGACTTAATTCTAGGCCACCTGTTGTAGATTTGGCTTTATTGGAGTACAACTGGAAGCTGGACAGTTGGTGCGTTGGAGGTTTGGTCAAGGCGATGACTTTATCGATGAAAGTGAAAGTAGCAATTGGTAAACATCATTAACATGCGGCTATCTGACTACCCTTTATACAAAGCAAACGAAAGCGTATAGGACTTTCTATGTGTTACTACTTATACCTTTCAATTTCGTTGAAGAAATCATAGACCATCACGAATGAAGGCGTGTTAGATACAGAGAAAAACGTATAGAAGACGATGATGACGACGACGACTAGGCAGCCCTTTCATCAGTCACATTCGTCGAAAGCTTCACTGGTATAACGGAGCAGCGATGTGAAAACGTGCCAGTCAATGATGTAGTATCTTCGGATACCACGTTGCCCCTGCTCGTGGCACAGGATTGCACGAAACGGTGTCAACTTTTGGAAAAGTGCAATACAGGGTAATCTGTCTTTCAGGACGGCGAAGGGGAACTTTAAATTATTTAAACATGAAAGGAATCTGTACATTTGGAGTGAAGAACTGGGGTACAGGTCAATGAGAGTTTTCGAAGGTCAACACAACCTGTCAAGACAAATTTAATAGTGCATAGGCTTACAGAAAATAGGTAACGATCCACGACGTTAATATACGAAAGTGGAGCGTTGAAGCAGCAATGGAGGTAGAATCAAAAATTTTTAAAGTATCTGCCGGATGTATGTATGCTTTCAAGAAGAAACATGGTACTGTATCGCAAAAAATATCTCGTGTTAGTACAACTAAAAATCTACGGTAGATAACGAGACAGCCATACTTATAGCATTTGAAGAGTTTATTTCTGACACCACAGCTATTATGGACACGGTCGGCACACAGAATCTATTCAATATGAATCAGAGCGGCTTTAATTTGGAGAAGACGTTCGACCGCTCTGTCGTCAAAAAAGGAACGAAACAGGCCGGCAAAGTCCCGCAGTCCGTCAATAACACGATGCACATCTATACAATAGTGCTATCGGTATCTGCAGGTGGGCACTTTCTGTCACCTCTGTAGTTTTCAAAAATTCGACCGGGACGTTTCGACTGTGAGTTAGGCAAAGTTTGTTTCATGCACGTAATAGTTTAGCAGTTGCCTCATCTTCTGGATGAATGAACAAGGAACATTTACGAATGTCATGACAAAAGGTGTTCTCCAAAATCGTTTGAGAAGACAGTACGATAATTTTAATTGTAGACTCGTTTTCCGCTCAGAAAAGCTTGTCAGAGCATCAAGAGCACGGAGTGAAAATCACTGCGGTTTCTGTACTGATTATGACACCATCAGGCGCAACAGGATACTTCCGCGTAATCGAGGGTTTTGTCCCCAGGTTTACCAACTACGCCACACTTCTGGGCGTCGATGTGAACTTCAGCTAAGGGTACCAACAGCCTCCAAATGCGCTCTTCCTTACAGGCAGTTATGAGGACCAATATTTTGGTCGTCTACCAGTGGGCTTGGTACCGAAGTGGCTACACCCGTGACGGAGCAGATGCCTTTCAACATGTGAAATACTGTTTTTACTATTTTGTTATTGGTAACGAGCTTTGATCATTGTCTAAACTGTTGCATTTTGCGTAGAGATTCACACATGCAGTGTAAATGAATGTGTAATTAAAGAAGTAGCGTAGGGCTGTTGTAAAGCTGACACTGTTAAAGTAAAGTACATCTGCAGGAGTTCCATAGTTCTTCAATGCGATTTGCATGATTGAATTGAAAATCGAAAAAGTTTGCAAAATACGTTAGCCACGATCCCTACCCCTCGTCTTTCCTCGCAACAACATCCTGCGAATACGAGGGCTGTATTTGTCACTACGTTGCACAGTACTTCGCGCTCGGGTATTAAGCGGGTGCAACGGGGTTGGGCGAGGGCTAGCGACCAGTTTAAAAGCTGCATGTTCAGTACATCGTAACTGCGTACGATCAGAAATACGGCCCAAATTTTCTCACAGGATCGGTTGCTAAGGCGGAAGTCTTTAAAGTGTGCTTTTTTTCTCCTTAAAATATGAGGTCAAATTGTTGTTTCCTTTGGATCTTCAGATTGTGATTTACAAATCGTTCGAATGGGTCTAAGCACTATGGGACTTAACATCTGAGGTCATTAGTCCCCTAGACTTAGAACTACTTAAACCTAACTAACCTAAGGACACCACACACATCCGTGCCCGAGGCAGGATTCGAATCTGCGACCGTAGCAGCAACGCGGTTCCGGACTGAAGCGTCTAGAACCGCTCTGTCACCGCCGCCGGCTTACGTAATGTCTTTAGATTTGTTGCATCCTCTAGGCGTTCTGCGATTAAAATGTTCTCTCTGGTTCGCCTTTCCACAACAATTTCTATGTGAAGCTTCCAGTATAAGAACCGCTCCGCCACATCGGCCGGCTTGTAGTTTAGCACTATACCACTGAGCCACCAGGCTACAAGTATACCCAAAGCTGTCATCACATCTAAAAACTATTTCGTTGCCTCAGCACTTTTCAGTGAAGGAAAAAGCCGTTTGAATCTTCATCACCACAATTTTCAGCCACCTCGAACAAAATTCTACCCATAATCCCAGAAAATAGTGAAAAGTCAGTTTGTAATTGGGAGGACACAAGCAAGGCGATTCGCCGAGAGTAAAATTATAGTGCTTTGTGGAACAGGAATATATCCAAAATTCTTTTCTATATTATAACAAAGTTTGACCCACAACTCTTTCATATACTTTTTACTGTATGCAAATGCGCCGACAGAAACAAGCATGTTAGATAATTCAACACTGCCGTAACAATTTGATCTAATCGCCTACCTCATCTTACTACGAAAGTAAAGACCCGATGAAGTCATTTATTCAAAAGAATAATCACTTCCCCATTTCTTAATATTTCATTATGCATGAAAATATGACTTAACACAGAAACTAATTCAGTTACAGTTGTTACCTATTCAAGCTCTGACCAAAGATACGACGAGTTTTACGAGGGACGCTCAATAAGTAATGCAACACATTTTATTCTGGGCCAGTTTCGGTTGAAAAATGCAGAATTTGTCATGGGACATCGTGGAATATTTCCGCTTCAGACTTTTCAGTTTCATGAATCTCCGATATGCGGCGGGGCTACACGTAGCCTTCAAAATGGCGAGTGCAACAGAGGTGCGTTCCAAGCAGAGATCTGTCATTCAGTTTCTTCTGGCGGAAACCCACAGTATCGCAGATATTCATAGGCGATTGCAGAATGTCTCCGGAGACCTGCCAATGAACAAAAGCGCGGTGAGTCGTTGTGCAAGGCGTGTGTCATCATCGCGACAAGGTCGTTCAAATCTGTCTGATTCCCGCATGGTGGACGGCCGCACACAATTTTGACTTCTGCAGTGTTGGAACGTGCGGACACTCTCACTCGAGTTGATAGACGGATCAGAATCAAACATCTCGCTGCCCACCTGGACGTCTACGGCGCTAGTGCTGACACACTTGTCAACCGGTTGGGGTACTCTAGTATGTGTCCGCTGGGTTCCTCGCTGACCAACAGAAAACCATGAATAATAACGAACGAACATCTGTGCGGAATTGTTTGCACGTTACGAGTTCAATCGTCACAATTTTTTGTTGAACATCGTCACAGGTGATGAAACATGGGTCCGCCACTTCGAACCCGAAACAAAATGCCGATCCGAGGTGTGACGCCACACCACCTCTTCTCCGAAGAGAAAGTTCAAAGCCGCACCCTCAGCTGGTAAAGTCACGGCGACGGTCTTCGGGGACCCTGAATGGGTTACTCTGTTTGATGTCTTGTCTTATGATGCGACGTCCAATTCAAGTGTCTTGTGCTGCCTTCAGGAAACTGAAGAAACGACTTCGGTTCGTTCGTTGCCACAAAAGCGCAAACGAATTTCTCCTTCTCCATGACAACGCATGGCCTCATCCAAGTTTGAGCACCCGAGAGGAGCTCACAAAACTTCATTGGATTGTTCTTCCTCATCCACCCTACAGCCTGGGCCTTGCACCTTCAGACTTCCATCTGTTTGGCCCAATAAAAGATACACTCCACGGAAAGCACTACGTGGGTGCTGGGGAGGTTACTGATGCAGCATGACGTTGGCCCCCACGTCGACCAGTAGAGTGGTGCCATGTTGGCACATAGGTGCTGCAAGTAAGATGGTGAAAGGCTGTCGCATTGAATGGGGATTGTTGGAAAATGGGGGTCTGAGGCCAAAAGAGTGGGGAATAATGTGCTGTACTGGAGTCCTGGATAAAACCATCTGGCTTTTAGAGGAAAAGTGTTGCATTAATTATTGAACGACCCTCGTATTCCTGCATTTTTATGTAGACTTGTCAGAGAGAAAATGTCACTTAATTTGTCGTTACTCAGAAGCCGCAAAATTAAACTGGTGCTGATAATTGCGCGTCTGGCTGGCGGATCCATACACTTCATCTCATCCACTACTTACGTTATCTCTGCCTATCGATGAGTTTCCCACTCATGACTAGGTGCCATTTTCTTTTCCGACGGTGTCCGGTGGTGAATGAATTGAAATGAAAAACAAATACACGCGTAAGAATCAGTTTCCTCTTCAGCTTGTAACTATTCTAAAGAATAAATAATTGTTTTTCCATCTGACTTATAATTTATCGTGTTGTGAGAATAGTCTTCAAATCTTGAATTAAAAGATGTGCAGAATGCATTAGAATTTTACAAACCACTACTCAAGAGACAATGAAAAATGAGTTACCTTACCGGCCGCTGTGGAGGAGCGGTTCTAGGGGCTTCTGTTCAGAACCCTGCTGCTACTACGGTCACAGGTTCGAATCCTGCCTCGGGCATGGATGTGTGTGATGTCCTTAGGTTAGTAAGGTTTAAGTCGTTCTAAGTTTGGGGGAGTGATGACCTCAGATGTTAAGTCCCATAGTGCTTAGAGCCATTTTTTTAGCTACCTTACAGGATCCACCAACCATCAGCTTCAGGTCGTCCTTGTATTTTGTTCCTGAGGACCGCCTCAAATTGATCATCTTCACTGCTTTGGAAAGGGTACAGTTTCCTTTCTCCAAAAGCATTTGCTGCAACTTCATGTCTTCGTCATCCTTTGGTGTCCTAATTCTGTACCTTCGTTACTATTATCTACACGGACTGGCTGAAATGTCCCTATCGAAACATACGTCGATCAGCTAGTTTCCTTCTTAATTGGAATGACCGTAACGAAGCTCCTTTGCAAGCCATGAACAGTCTTACAATTCTGGACATTAGTGTTTCGCTCAGGTACATATGCTGTCTGCGCAACCGTGGTGAGTCACTTCACAGGAGCTTGAAATTTTATGGTTTTGACTCTATGCCGGCCGCAAAGATAAATGTTTTTGAAAAAGGTTCGATTCATACTGCAGTGGATCAGTTTCTAGCGTTATTCTGTAAAAAAAAAAAAAAAAAAAAAAAAAAAAAAAAAAAAAAAGAGAGAGAGAGAGAGAGAGAGAGAGAGAGAGAGAGAGCATTCTGAATAAGGTTTCAGTCTGCATCATTATAGAGCAAAGCAGTGTCCAACGTGACGACATCATACACGACTTGTAGGAAGACATTTTCAGCAGAATCAAATTTTGGACGAAAATTGAATCTTTCAGTCTGCAGCAGTGTGTGTCCTGTTTTTAAACTTCCTTTAAGATTAAAACTGCGTGCCTGACCAGGAATCGAACTGGGAACCTTGCCTTTTGAGGGCAGTGCTCTTATCGATTGAGCTGTGCAGGTAACTAATGAGATGCCCTCACAAGATTACTTCAGACACTACCTCTCTCCTACTTTCCAAATCCTCAGTGCTCGAAATTGAAAACGGTTGGCAAATAGAACACTAGAGGCAAAGGGATGTAACTGATGTAATTACTAGCTCAGTTTCCTAGCACAGTCTGTTTCTGTAGTCCATCAGCAGCTAGCGACAAGAATCTAACATTCGGAGCTTCTCATCACAACCAATATCGTGACGGCAAGACGCAAAAGGTGGGCAAATGGTGTTCGTAACCCATAACACAGTATGATGAAATACCGTTGGCTTGTTTTCTGTTAATTACATAAATACGTGTGCGCGCACGTAGATGTTTAAGTGTCAGACTGATATCTAGTTAAGTGAAACGATTGCTGTGCGATGACGTAAACTGCAAGTTGATGGTTCGTTCATTTTACAATTTTCCGATGTTTCAGATGAGCAAGTACTGTGTGTGTGTGTGTGTGTGTGTATGTGTGTGTGTGTGTGTGCGTGTGTACCTACGCACTCGAGATATGTTGTAGTGTGTCCCTTCGTTTAACACGAATCGTTTTTATCTCCAACAGGGGTCTGTCTGGCAGAGAGCGAGAGCTACCTAACTACAGATCGCGTTGGTGAAAATGCAGATCTGTCTTCAAATTACGGCATATTTCAGGTAAATATTAGGTGAAAAGAATGCGACCATGAGAAAATTATAACATTTAAATGGTTGCTTGTATGCATGATATTTTACTGTTGTCTGCTAACAGCTGAAATTAAACTGGCCAGGCGGCGGACTTTAAGGAATGAATGTTAAATACTAATACCTCAGTAGTATCGTTAAATAACAAGGCCGTCTCACCTATTCATCCTTAACTCATTTACGCGCTTGATCATCATCTTCTATGTCATATTCATCTTTTACGCTGACTTTCCTGCTTTAATTCTCCAGACTTTTTTTGTGACCTGCCTAAAATCGGTAATCACTAATGATATCGATTGTAAGATTTCCCGTTTCCATATTTCCCGTCCTCTAATGTCACATGGCCGGTCGCGGTGACCGAGCGGTTCTAGGCCCTCCAGTCCGGAACCGCGCGACTGCTACGGTCGCAGGTTCGAATCCTGCCTCGGGCATGGATGTGTGTGATGTTCTTAGGTAAGTTAGGTTCAAGCAGTTCTAAGTTCTAGGAGACTGATGACCTCAGATGTTAAGTCCCATGTGCTCAGAGCCATATGAACCATTTTCTGATGTCACATGTGTAGAAGGGTGGAATTAGTGCTGAGTTCCTCTCTACATGTACAGAAGAACTGGCTCCCCAATATGCCAGACTATCTTGCTAGAACTTCGATCAGTTTGAGAATGACGGATGAAAGCAAGGTATTACTAATATGGCATGCAGAAGAGCGAGTCAGTGTCGGATGACAAAAATTTTTGTTGCAGATAAACCAGTACTGGTGTGGTGATTCTCGCAACCCTGACAAGTGTGACGTGAAATGCGAAGGTAAGCGGCCTGTTCGTCAGCGCTGAGTGTTTGCTGCTCAGCAGGGATCACTCCACTTCTCTTTAAACATCAGAATATACAGTTCTGCGATTTTTAGTAATTACTTAAGAGTAGAGTTGAAAATTAAACACGCTGTTAAAAAGTAAAGACCCATGGGATAAGTGAAATGTTTAGCGTATCGGGATGGGTGTACAGAGTGCGCTCTCCTTTTGCAGATCTGCTCAACGAAGACCTGTACGACGACTTTGAGTGCGCTCTGAAGATCTACCGCAAGCGGCGCTTCTCAGCCTGGGACGGATGGCGGAAAGGCTGCAAGGGTGTCCACCTGGAGAACGTGTCCACCTGCTAGACAGGGCGTGCGGTGATCTATAATTGCCAAGGGCGGATAGGCGCACTTCAGACTCGCCGTGCGGCGGGGGATGTTTGGTTGTGGCCTACAATAAGCTTCTGCAGTCAAGTTTATGCATTAACGAAACTGTCCTTGAAATAACAATACTCACAAAATAAACATAATTAAATGAATGTAATGTAACATACTATATCAATATCGTAGTGGACTACCATATCGCCTTGACTTTGCCGACAAAGATACATTGCAAACACATCACCGTACGTAGATAAATACAGTAGTTACTATACTTAGTTCATTCCATTCTCTCCTGAAACTATATTACTAAACGGATGTAGCGGGCGCACGGTTCCACTTGGATTGTCTATCTCATGGCTTCCAGTTGAAGCAAAAATCTGATTTTCAGTATTTCATATAACTACCGAACGACATCAAAAATTGCAACTATTGTCATAATCTACTCGAGATATAATCTTACGTTAAAGATCCAACACAATAAGTCAGGTGTTAAAGACAGAAACCATGTACGCCGATGTCTTGATTTTGAGAATGACAGCACTTAGCGGCTTCAACAAATTTTACAAATAATGTCAAATGTTTTCGAAAAATTTTCTCGCTGACACCGCCACAAAACGAAAAGAAATTATCGTACTCAGGTTTGAAGCTCATCTTGACATTTTACCGTGTTTGCTATATAAAACTTGGGTCCTTTTGAAAAACTGCCTTATGCAGTCACTATTTGTTTCTTCTTATTCACCCAGACATGCTTCGACATCTATGTGTTACGTTTTGTGTTTCAAATTTTCATTTCTATAAATTGTAATACAAAGTTTATAATAATTTTTCTATTGTAGGCCTAAAAATTATAGCATGTGCATTTGGTTTGATTTGTTTCGATTGCTCACCCGAAAATTACACTACTACTGAATCTGCGCTATTACTTATGGGTTTTTGTGCCCTTTTTGACAGCGTGTCATCCCATGGTAACCAAGAAGAAAATTTTTGTGGATTTATAGTGAGATCCCATTTTACCAGATAAAATTAGTGCACATACTGATGCAAAGGGTTATTGCTCTTCTTTCATTACAAAATCTCATTAAACGAGATAATAAGAAGTCAACAAAGTACATTAGTCTGACTGCACCATTACAATAAAAGTGGCGAAATTTTAACATCTAATACCTACATAATGAAACGTCGAACCTCAAATTCTGAAGTTCCCTTTCAGAAAGATGAATGAAGTATCTACACATTTGGCAATGGTCTTATTCATGGGACTAAGAGCTGCTCAAAGAAAGAAACGATTCTGTTTTAAAACATTGTACAGTGTAATTGTTCCCGGATGAGGCTATCATCACATTCTATGAATATAAGTAAAAGGTCGCGGCCAATGAGGCAGGAATCGCAGCTTGGAGAAGGAATTAATTTTAACTGATGTCTCGTTTTATCGGTATTCATATGACCTGCTCTTAGTCTGTAAAGAGTAACAATTTCGCCGGCCGTTGTGACCGAGCGGTTCTAGGTGCTTCAATCTGGAACCGCGCGACCGCTACGGTCGCAGGTTCGAATCCTGCCTCGGGCATGGATGTGTGTGGTGTCCTTAGGTTAGTTAGGTTTAAGTAAGTTCTAGGGGACTGATGAGTCCAGATGTTAAGTCCCATAGTGCTCGGGGCCATTTGAGCCAGTAACAATTTCTCTTCTCGTGAGCGCCAAGTTGAAAATCTATGGGTGGCGTGGAATCGCCTAATACCAAGTACCTTTAATGTTACAGTCCACGTCCACTATCTTTGTCCACTCCGTTTTTGCTCGTCTGCCGAGCCTACGATGAAAATCGTTGTATGGTATGGGTACGTCGATGGGAAGTAGATGCTGCACCATTTTCGCCAGTTGATCTGCACGTTCGTTGCCTCTAATTCCAAAATGTCCAGTTATCCATTGAAGGTGAATCCGTTGACGCAGCTCCTTTGCTTGATTGAGATTTCTCAGCATATCATGTGCCAAAGGATTAAAAATTTTTCCTTCAGCTGCCCTTGTAAGAGACTGTAGGACAGTACGTACTGCGACCTTGTCGACTTGTAAGCGGATTATGTAAAGTATATCTTGATTAATGATATATAACTCCGCGCCAGCCTGGGTGGCCGAGCGGTTCTAGGCTCTACAGTCTGGAACCGCGCGACCGCTACGTTCGCAGGTTCGAATCCTGCCTCGGGCATGGATGTGTGTGATGTCCTTAGGTTAGTTAGGTTTAAGTAGTTCTAAGTTCTAGGGGACTGATGACCTCAGAAGTTAAGTCCCATAGTGCTCAGAGCCATTTCAACCATTTTTTTTATAACTCCGCAGTTAATATCGAAGGCAATAGGAAAGATCGTCCACACCTACTTGACAGTAATAAGACAAATGCGACTCTTGCAGAGATAATACTGCGCACTGCAAGTGGTAGTCTATCAGTACACATGCCTGCTTGCTGAGACTGCGCTCACATGTACATTCGTGCGCGCGGAGCTGATTACTCGACCTAAATCGCCCGCTGAAAAGCATCTATGTGAGGGGCCCCTAAACAGAAAGTACACTATCGAAGTCACGACACGGTGGCGAGCTGAGAACAACAGAGTTGGATTCTTGCCAAATGGGCCAATAGGCTGAGATACAAAACGAAGATGAGGACTTACGTTCAAAGTGAACAGTACACATGCAATCTGCTAGTCAGGAATTAAAAAAAAAAAAAAAAAAAAAAAAAAAAAAAAAAAACGAAGTTCTATCATTCGTCTGACGTGAGTAGGAAAGAGCTAACGTTAATGTGTGACAAGGGCCTCCCGTCGGGTAGACCGTTCGCCGGGTGCAAGATTTTCGATTTGACGCCACTTCGGCGACATGCGCGTCGATGGGGATGAAATTATGATGATTACAACACAACACCCACTCCCTAAGCGGAGAAAATCTCCGACCCAGCCACGAAAAGAACCCGGGCCCTTAGGATTGACATTCTGTCGCGCTGATCTCATTTTGTTCGCTTTTGTTCGTTGCATCTGCTCGCGGTGGACGTCGTAAGGCATCCGTTTAAGTTCGTTGTTGATCGATTAACTCAGTTTTTTTATTATAGAGGGCAGCTAACCCTCTGAGCGAACACGCTGAGATATTCTCTAAGAAAGCGACATCGCCAGGCTACCATATCTTGGGTTTCCGTTAATAACTTGAGGCCAGAAATGGATTTATAGCGGAATCCTAACTTTTTCACGATTCATAACAAAGATCCTGAAATAGGTCCGCTGCTACAAGGGTAGTACGTAATTTTTAAGCGTCGAATATTCCTTCCTTGAATAATATGCATGTATCTGATAACGAATCGCATCTTCCTGAGAAATGATCCTCTTCTCGAAGCGCCTCTTCTTCCCATGTTTCTCCAACTTAGCTGACGTGGAACACACGAATTCCTGCGACTGACTGTGTATAATCACGCCGTGTCCGACTCTTTTGGGAAGTTTCTCAGCAGTGTGCAGCCTCGGTCTGCCCCGCTTTCGACTACTTTCGCCACACATCGTAAGGCAGGTGAACTCGAAAGTCACCCAAATCTCTCACTACAACGATTCGCTGAGGACTCGCTGGCACAATGCTCTGGGCAGCGCAGTGCAGAGGAAGTGTCAACGAAGTGGGAACCGACAGTGCTAGGCTCACACTTAAGTAGTGCATTGGTGGCGGGAGCCGTGTCAAATGCAACTAGTTTAATCAGACTATAGTAGTGTAATATTAATGCATTAATTTGTTCTGAAAGCGGTGCTGATATTCAAGACAATAGAAGCGGGTTAAAAGCTGTGAGCAATCTGGGGAAGTTAACCTTGCATTACTGAGCAACTGCTCTTTTTTTCCCAGGTATCCAGTCTAGCTTACCAAATTCCCAACCAGACTAACATTAATTATAATCCTTTAATAGTCCTCTTACAACAACCGGTGATTATATATATATATATATATATATATATATATATATATATATAAAGATAATTTAAATAAAAAGAAATAAATCACTTTATGTTTGGACATTTATTTTAACATTGATCACTGTTCCGTTAAAATTTCAGCACATTAAACTTGATTCATAACTAAACTGGTGGCTTATTTAGGACTGTGAAAATGTGAGTTTGTAATCTTACGGAACACATCAAATAGGGAGCCAAGATTGGGAGACTACATACAACACTGCATTCATAAAATAACACATGAAGAACGTTGAAACATATGCAAGAGGAAATTAACCACAACCAACCGATTCAATTTTCAGCCAAAGAAGTTACGTTCGTAGCGCAATCCTGTCTGTCATGAAATTACCACACACTGGTATACTAAATTCATACTAACTCTCTGTGAAATCTTCCCGAAAAGAATAGCTGAGGGCTACTTTGATGCTTACACCACATGCTTCACGTGGTCAACTTGGTTTACACAAAGAGTGTAACTCCACAATAATTTTGATAATTAAAATAACTTACATCGAAACGCAATTTACAAAAGGAAAACGTCGAACTGGTTACTATCGTCTTGTAATCTCCCCACGGAAAATTACCCTCTACCACGCAATAATTAATAATGGTCAATCAAATCATCCACATTTATTCACTTTTGAAAAGTATCTGATCGGATTTTCTAGTAATATATGCGCCGACAGCTCGTCGACGCCAAGGTATTTTTCTAGCACGTTTATTCTTTGGAATAACAGAGATACATATATGTATTCTCCATGGTTATTGTAGACGGGTAAGAAGGACAGCTTCGGAAATATCTCTTGGAAGATTGACGGGCTTCTAAAAGAGACAAATTTGCTTTTCTTCTCGCTAAAGCGAGCTATTAACGTTTGTGCCACTAGCGGGTTATTTGAAGAGAGAGAAAGACTGTAAACGCAAATTAAATAAGACTTGGAATCAACAGAAAACGGAACATGTAATGCAGATGGATTGAATATACAATTTTCCTCAGAAATAAGGTTTGTGACCCTTTTATTCTAGAGTGAATGACGAATGAGTTCTTTGTCTGAATCATTGACGATCGCCTGGGCCCTGTAATTAGTGGGGAAGTTTCAGCTGTGACGAAGAGAGCCTGCAGTCACCGAGTTTTTATAATATCGTCCAAAAAGGCTTCGTCCACATCTGAAATTCTAAATCTGTCGTAAAATGAACGAATTGTTCAAACGATCGATTTTCCCAACTGAATGCAGCGCTTAACAATAATAACAAATGTAAAGATCTTTTCCAGCAAGCCAGCCGCTGAATATTAAGACGAAGGGCCCCACCAGAGATTCTATTGGGCTGATTTCACGTAAATGAAATATTATATTTAAAACTGTACATAGATAAAGGACAGAGAGAGAGAGAGAGAGAGAGAGAGAGAGAGAGAGAGAGAGAGAGAGAGCGAATGAAATTCGAGAAAATACTCAGAATCCTCCATTAGTATAATTGTTTGCCTGTCTTATCACGGATCAGCCTAAAGATAAAACAGGAGGCCCTAACTTTATTGTACCGATTTATGTGTGAGAGTGAAGGGGTAATAAAGGCGACAGATACACCTCTGTACAGACAAAACATTACACCAAGTTAGCGGCAAGCTGCATTCACATATATTCATCAGTCAGTAATATAGATATAAAGATATTTTCCCAATAACATTATATAATTCATTATAGTCTTACTATTAACCTGATGGGTCAAACAATTGTATAAGCATGTGGTACTGGTCTCACAAAGTACACCCCATGTGGGTTGAACATAAAGAAAAGTTGCTATACTGAAAAATATTGTCAAGACGAGACGTTATAATCTCACGCAAAATCGCATTTAAGATTGATGATCTTAGTTAGAGTTACGGATCTTCAACACGTGGTTCCACTTTACCCACAAAGTAGTGACAAAGCAACTACTGGAAGATATTCTGAACTTCACACTCGAATTACGCTGCGTTGCAATTTAAGATAACATAAGATATTTTAGATCTAAACCTGAAATAAAGGTGATTAAATTTTCAGTTAGGCTGAACTTAAGAAACCCATTGTCCTACGGACTTAGCAGAGACGCGCTTAGCCGGAGATCTTACCACTTCAGACGCTCGCCGCGGACCCACTGGCCTCTGCCCCTACCGAGGATGCGTAACAGATGCAAACGGAAGTGACCAGAGAGCCAGCTTCCTATACCAACATGACAAGGGATGGACAGGACCATACTAAGAATAGAAACCGTAGAAAGCGTAGCTACCTGTTCCGACGTTGGTCCTACTGTTCTCTAGCAGACAGGCTTGTCTGCTACCATCAAGCATGCAACTAGAAATACATTTGCTCATTCATCCTTTCACACAGAAGGGAAGGGGGATGACAGTATCTTATCATATACAGTATATAAAAGAAAGCGGATGTAGGTTCCGTATGAGACTGTGTGACATGAATTACACATAAACTGTGTTTTAAAGTGTAGTAGTGTGACAGATCGTTCTTGTTTATGTGTAAAAGTAACACGTTCCACTGCTCAGTCTCCTCCCAGATGGAGTCAGGAACACCACAGTAAATTCAGAAGTGGAATGTATGCCGTAAATGACAAAATGACAACAGATTTAATAAATTAACATGAAAGGAATCCAACAAAGACCTTTCAGTAGACCACAATACTGTATCTGAGAGTGAGGGCTGTTCCGAAGGCTTGTCATGCGTCAGCATGTAATCGGTGTTGATAATATATGGACTACTGATCTAAAAGCACGGACAGTGCTAAGCGTTTTCCTCAGTCATCACTGTACTTGTTTAATTTGACGTCACCCTGTGCTTCCAATAACGGCCAAGTGCAATAATACAGGGTGATTCAAAAAGAATACCACAACTTTAGGAATTTAAAACTCTGCAACGACAAAAGGCAGAGCTAAGCACTATCTGTCGCCGAATTAAGGGAGCTATAAAGTTTCATTTAGTTGTACATTTGTTCGCTTGAGGCGCTGTTGACTAGGCGTCAGCGTCAGTTGATGCTACGATGGCGACCGCTCAACAGAAAGCTTTTTCTGTTATTGAGTACGGCAGAAGTGAATCGACGACAGTTGTTCAGCGTGCATTTCGAACGAAGTATGGTGTTAAACCTCCTGATATGTGGTGTATTAAACGTTGGTATAAACAGTTTACAGAGAATGGGTGTTTGTGCAAAGGGAAAAGTTCTGGACGGCCGAGAACGAGTGATGAAAATGTAGCACGCATCCAGCAAGCATTTGTTCGCAGCCCAGGAAAATCGACTCGCAGAGCTAGCACAACAATTCGTATTTCAGCAGGATGGAGCGCCACCACATTGGCACTTATCTGTCCGTAACTACCTGAACGTCAACTACCCGAGGCGATGGATCGGCCGCCAGGCAGCCCGTGACAGAGCACTTCATCACTGGCCTCCAAGAAGCCCTGATCTTACCCCCTGCGATTTTTTCTTATGGGGGTATGTTAAGGATATGGTGTTTCGGCCACCTCTCCCACCCACCATTGATGATTTGAAACGAGAAATAACAGCAGCTATCCAAACTGTTCGCCTGATATGCTACAGAGAGTGTGGAACGAGTTGGAGTATCGGGTTGATATTGCTCGTGTGTCTGGAGGGGGCCATATTGAACATCTCTGAACTTGTTTTTGAGTAAAAAAAAACCTTTTTAAATACTCTTTGTAATGATGTATAACAGAAGATTATATTATGTTTCTTTCATTAAATACACATTTTTAAAGTTGTGGTATTCTTTTTGAATCACCCTGTATAGTGGTTGGGCAGTAAACTGTTCACGTGCCACCAAGGTTGAAGTATACTGTGCGTGGCAAATGGCTCCACCCAAAACTGGCGCCAAGGCAACTTTGGTGCACCATAGGCCATAGATGACTGTATGAAAGACAGCTTCAAAGATGTGTATGCGCGAATAGACGGGTAACTGATGCGCAACTGACCACCAGATGAACCAACGGGCTACCAGCAGCCTATCCTCAACGACCGTTCAACGACCGGTGCTGTCTACGGGCTTCCACAGCAGGCGCATAGTCCATGCACCCATGCTGACTGCTGTTCATCGGCGAAAAAGGCTGGAATTTGTACACCAATACAACAGCTGGACGTCCAGTGAGTGGTGAGAGCTGGTCTATTCAGGCGAATCACGTTTTGTGCTCCATCGAACAGAAGGACGTTGGCGCGTACGGCCCTGCACCCATTATCGGAAGGGTCCAGGCCGGAGGGTGGAGCGGTAATGTCTGGGGAATATTTTCGAGGCATTGGTTGGATGATCTTGTCATTCTGAAAGACACATCGGTTCAACACAAGTATACATACGGGCTGTCAAAAAGTCTCTCCGCAGTGCTGTATGATTGTTAGCCGCGAGTGGCGTATGCCGCACTGAATATACAACAAATAAAACTCAGTGAAATAAAAGTTATTAATCTATTGAATATTCATTTTTACTTACAAATACTAACATTAAATGTTGAAAGTGTCCCTCCTGTTGTTGAATACACAAGTCAATTCGTCCAATCATGTTTCCAAACACAAGCTCTAACCTTTCTTCTGTAACAGAAACAATGAAAGTGGATATTTCAATTCTCAATTCATCGATGGATTTTGGACGGTTCTTGTAGACAGTTGCTTTCGCTGCACCCCAAAAGAAAAGGTCAGGTGGTGTTAGGTCAGGCGATCGTCGAGGCCAAAGTCCCTGTGAAATTATGCGATCACAAAAAACATGAGCAAGCAGTGACATTGAAACGCGAGCTGTATGCGCGGTTGCACCATCTTGTTGAAAATAACCGTTCAGTATTTCACGTAACACAAGTCCTCCTATGAATGGGTACAGAATATCACTGCAGTATCGTTGTGCGTTTATTGTTTCGTTGAAAAATATGGGACCCATAATACGACGTCTAGAAATTGCAATCCAAACTCCTATTTTCACAGAATGAAGTGGTTCCTCATGAATACACAATGGTTTTGCAGTACTTCACATACGAGAATTTTCAGAGTTCATGTACCCGGATAAATGAAACCACACCTCATCAGTAAAAAAAGTTTCATTAAGAATATCCCATCCATTTTGTTGGAAGAAATTTTTGAACCATTGAAAATAATGCAGTCTCCTGCCATGATCAGTAACTTTCAGTTCTTGCACGACTGTCACTGTATGGGAAAAGTTCTAATTTTTTCCTTATAGCTGTGTGGGCCGTTCCAACACTAACATCGATTTCAAATGGCTCTGAGCACTATGGGGCTTAACTTCTGAGGTCATCAGTCCTCTAGAACTTAGAACTACTTAAACCTAACTAACCTAAGGACATCACACACATCCATGCCCGAGGCAGCATTCGAACCTGCGACCGGAGCGGTCGCGCGGTTCCAGACTAGCACCTAGAAACGCTCGCCCACCCCGGCCGGCTAACATCGATTTCCTGGGCGACTTTTCCTACTTGACTTGTTCGCACTCATGAACATTTTATCTGAAATATCGAGTAATTTATCCTCAGACAAAACGCTAGGACGATCACTTCTCGGTGCATCTGTCACTGAACTCGTACTTCGAAATTTGTTCATCAAATCTCGCACAGTATCGCGATGTGGGAGTGTTGTCTCCGGGAAAACTGAATTAAATGCTTTACAAACTAAAACTGTGTATTTATCGTCAGCTTTGAACACTTGTCCGACTAAGAACACACGTTCTTCAATGGTTAGCATTTTAACAGTGACAAAAACGAAACAAACGAACAAAAGAACTAAACTTAATCGTTCAAGTCAAAACGTAACGACACACATCAACGATACTACTGACGCTGGCTGAGATAAACGAAACAGTAGAATGTTGGGAGAGTCCACTTGAAGGGAAGTAACCCAGGCAGGCAAACAATCATACGGCACGCGCGGCTAACAATCATACGGCACTGCGGCGAGACTTTTTGAACACCCCGTATATCCTTGGAGACCGTGTACACCCCTACATGCAATTCTTATTCCTTTGAACGACGGCGTCTACCAGCAGGACAACGCAACGTCTCACACAGTTTGCAGTATACGTGCGTAGTTCGAAGAGCAAAAAGATGAATTTGTCGTACTCCCTGGCCACCAAACTCCTCGGGTTTAAACTCAATCGAGAATCTGTCGAGCCGCCTTGATCGGACTGTTCACACCAACCGAGAAACCTGGGGCACTGGTCATGGCACACAAGTCGGTATGGCTCCACATGCCTTTCGGTACCTTTCAGAACCTCACTGACTTTCTCCATTCACGTCCGTGCTGTAGAAGGCAGTTAATCAGGCTTCTGACAGACGCTTACATTAATGTGACTGGACCGTATATGTCTCTCTTATGGTATACTAACATCTCGACAATAACAGAAAAACTTCGCGACTGTCATTTTCTAATTAGATTAGAATCTTATCCCAGACCATTTTGTCAGATGTGCCAAGGTTTGCTTTCGAATTACCATGGCTTGTCAGATGTTTCATGAGTCACTTTGACGTAATAATCCGAATCAATTGCGATTCTTGTTTCACTTAGTAGTCACTGAATTTCTAATTCATTACTTTGAACAGTGTCTAAATCATGTCTGATAATAGGGCCAATTAGAATACATTCAGACTAGACTACCCAATATACCCTTACAACAGGATTAGTTATATTGTCCCCAAAATGCAAAAAGCCATCCTATAAAAAATTATTTCACAATACACAAAACGAAGACACTAAAATAATAATCAAACCAGGGTGTACTCATGGAGCTGAAATACTCATTATAAACAGAAACAGTGAAGAAATTCAACATACCATGGAAAGTAATAAGGAAAATTTTACGTTCGATTGTACTGAAGAAGGAACACATCGTGGGTTTACTGCAAATACCAGTTAACTCCATTTCAGCAAGTTCTGAAAAAACTGGATTTGTAGTTTCTTCATTAAGCCACAAATGTCATAATAGGAATTGTTACACTGCAGTAATCAACTAATGATGGTGTGTAGAAAATCTTAATGTATAACTGGCTACTTAGTGTATTATTAATCTTTAGTAATTAACAGAAAATGCAAATATTGCGCCAGTTGTATGGTTCTGGCAGACATCATTGATATTTTTGCCAGCTTGAACGAAGTTATATTTTGTAAGAGGTCCATGATTAAGGAATTTGTTGCTAGCGCACTCGAGCAGATGAAATTTCGATGGATTGCTCACGCGCTGCCTGCGATATGTAAGCTATAAAAGAATCTCAGTCCAGAGAGCAGTGTTGTCAGCAGTAGGATCTGTGTGTCAGTAGGAGTAAGTAGTAGCTAGCAGTCTGGCGTATGGAGTTGGCTGGGCCGGTCGTGTGGAGCGGTGGCGGCGCCTGACCATTGTAGTATAAGGTAAAAACAGCCTCGCGCATATGTAGTAGTGTTATATCAAGTCCCGTGTAAATGTTTTTAAAAATAAATCTCTTAATTTTTATAATAAGGATTATTATTAACTTTTGACAATTATTGATCTCAATTTAAAGAATTTACTAATTTCTCCAATGCATGGTCATCCCGATTATTGCAAAGAAAAATCAGTTGTTTCTTTTATACATGACAAATCTATCGGCCAGCATTGCACATTCTTATAGGAGCAGATATATACGCGTTATCCGGCGACTTAATTGAGGTAAGAATTTTCAATTTATTCAGAATGATCTTTCAGGGCCATGACGCAGCACTACTGACGTCCAATTTGACCAGTTTACCTTCACAGTCAGTCAATTATTGAAAGGTTCTATATGAGTCAGATTTTTTATTAGGAGGTTAGTCACATTGTATTATTGGCAGGTGACGGAATTTATTTATTGGGAGGTTACGCTAAATTTGAAAAGCTATATATTTATTATTATCTGTTGGGTAGTTACACTGAATGTGAATGAGATATAATTATATGGATTTTTTTGTGGGGAGGTTGTTGTTGTTGTTGTGGTCTTCAGTCCTGAGACTGGTTTGATGCAGCTCTCCATGCTACTCTATCCTGTGCAAGCTTCCCATACAGTAAAGCTGCATGCCCTCGGGAAAAATTACGGCCGTAGTTTCCCCTTGCTTTCAGCCGTTCGCAGTACCAGCACAGCAAGGCCGTTTTGGTTAGTGTTACAAGGCCACATCAGTCAATCATCCAGACTGTTGCCCCTGCAACTACTGAAAAGGCTGCTGCCCCTCTTCAGGAACCACACGTTTGTCTAGCCTCTCAACAGATACCCCTCCGTTGTGGTTGCACCTACGGTACGGCTATCTGTGTCGCTGAGGCACGCAAGCCTCCCCACCAACGGCAAGGTCTATGGTTCATGGGGGGAGGAGGTTACAATTTTATAAACCGGATCAGTGAATAATTGGAATCAGTATAATCTATCATTTTATTAGATCACTAAATATTAATAAAGCGCTGAGGAGTTTTTCTTCCTCTGTACTTCATAAATCTGCGTCGCGGCTGCCGCTGTCTTCTATACCAGGTTCAGGAACTGTGTCGGTGCCTCCAGATAAAAAGTACGGAAAGACTTATTCCAAGAGTGAAATTCATCAGGAATGCTCCTTTGTTGCATAACTGATCACACTTCCTTCTCTTCCCACTTATTGACAGAATCTTAACATGAAGATATTGTGAGTAAATATTTGTCATATTTGAAGGATGTCTTTTACCAAATGCATGTATTTCTTTACAATCTGAAGACTGACAGTAGTTGCACCAGGTCATTCATTCCTGGCCTACATTTTTGGTAGCGAAAACATTTCACTTTTAGTCATTTAACTTTACGTCCTGACAGTCAGTATTTCTGTTTTTAATGAGAGATGCAGAAAGTTTAGGTAAATCTTTGAATTTTGTTTGTTTTAATCCATGTACTGCATAAGGTGAACTTTTCTTGCTTCGACCCCTTTTCCATCTTGCAAGTCTGAGTTTGTTTAGCCAACCCTGAATAACATAATTCATTTCCACTATGCATGCTGTTCACTTCCATGAAGGTGTGACTACATTCGATAACTTTGCGTTCAATGATGTCTAAATTTGTTGTTCAAGAAAAGTACAGGAACAATGCAGCTATGTTTTTATTCCTGCTCTGACCTCAGCAGGTGATAGAAGAGCGAAATGTTTTATATGTGTCCTGTATTCTGTCTTCCTAAAATTCTCCCAATCGACGCCGAGAATTCACCGTCTCGGTTGCATCCGTACATGCTCATTCCATTTAATATCGCTTTGCAACGTTACACCTAGATATGTCATCGACGTGACTCTGTCAAGCAACACACTGCTAATGTTGTATTCGAATATTTGTACATTTAGATGTAACTACCGCTCATCTTACCACCTAGAAATTTTAAGTCATCTTGTACCCTCGACAGTCACTCAGCAATTACACGTCCCCGTACACCACAGCTTCATCAGCTCATCCTGTCTCTCAGATTATGTTCTAGGGCACTCCTGGCGATACCTTTGTCTCTCACGAACACTCGCTGTCGAGTACAACGTAAGGCATTCTGTTAATAAGAAATTTTCGAACCACTCACATATCTAGTAACCTATTCTGTATGCTCGTTCATTCATTAACAGACTGCAGTGAGGCACCGCAGCATGGGACCACTGTGGGTTGCGATCAAATCGCTGACTCAGGATCAGTCAGTACTTTTGTTCCGGTGTCATATTACAGCAGACACAACTGCGTATATCGCCCTCCCGTCCGCTCATCCTTCCCTCCCCACTCTATTCTCTTCCCCCACACTGCTCTCGCCCAATAAGGACCATTTCAGGTTTGTATACAGTACGAAGTGCTGTCAGCATGGCTGGGGCAAAAACCATATATATTCGATTATACCTTTGTATTTTTTTCAGCAGAGCAACAAACGCCAGCTGAAATGTAGCAGCAAGCCACAGACTACCTGCCAGATTTATCAGACCTGCACTCATGCTACTATTATACACAGACATCAGAGTTTCGTCAACTCGCCATGTCTCAGTTAAGTTGCAGAAGTGTTCTGCTTTTCACCAACTCATATAATTTGACTGTTAGTCTATCTAAAAGTGTGAATTTAGGTCTAGAACCCGACAGTGACGTTGGGATGGCGGTAGAAGTAGAGAACTTTCGGCGCGTTTTTGGCATCACAGGACTATCTGTGTACGATGTGGGAGTATAGAAAGAAGTAGATGACAAGAGAGAGTGGTGCATTAAAATCACCAACTGACATTAAAATGTATGAGAGGAGAGTTTCAACAGTGGATATGTTTAGGGAAGCTATGATTGAATTAACTTCAGAGGATAAACGCATTTAAATAAAACATTCGAGTGTGGGGAATTTGGATGATTTGCACTATATGTTAGCGACTGCTACAGACAGACTAACGTGCTGGTATTTGAATGTAACTGCAGCAGTGAATAAATACATGTATTCACCCTGTGCCATGAGAGCCTATTAGTATCAAGTCCACTGAAGCAGAATTCGGTGATAGTATATCTACTCATCTATATGTTGAGGCACTTGCAGGACTGAATAATATACAAGCTGAATTTAAGGCTCATATAAAGCAACTTCTTTGGAGAACGTTGCTCAACACAGTGAGTGTAAAATGTACATATGTAAATAAAGAGAATAGAAAATAAATTGTTCTTTCTGTCCCACCGCATCCCAGTCCTCACCATTCAAATGCACAAAAACGTGCCAAGTGTCAGTGCTTACTCGAAAGTCTTCAAGCATTGTCGTCATTGTCAGGGCGCGGGACGTCTCTGTGGGGAAGCCGTGCACTTGTTGGTTAGGCAGTGTCCTGGCAAACTCCACCTAATCGCTGAGGCAGCCAACCACAAGACCACCCCTCAGCCCACCTCAAGAGAAGACCTTCAGTGGTGGGGCTGCAGCCAACACCCCACGCAACCAGTTCTTCCACAGCAGTGCTGGCGCCACAACTGGTGGTCCACATAGAAGAGCAACTAGAGAGGTGCACAAAAGCTAGCACTCCGTCTTCAGGCCACGAGTGGCCTACCGATACCATCCGACCGCCGTGTCAGCCTCAGTGGAGGATGCGGATAGGAGGGGCATGGGGTCAGCACACCGCTCTCCCGGCCGTTATGATGGTATTCTTGACCGAAGCCGCTACTGTTCGGTCGAGTAGCTCTTCAATTGGCATCACGAGGCTGAGTGCACCCCGAAAAATGGCAACAGCGCATGGCGGCCTGGATGGTCACCCATCCAAGTGCCGACCACGCCCGACAGCGCTTAACTTCGGTGATCTCACGGGAACCTGTGTATCCCACTGCGGCAAGGCCGTTGCCAACTAGAGAGGTGTCACGCCAAAACATGTGGCTAGCAGCAGTTAGCATTTTAATGTTAATAATGAATTATATAGTCACTGTAACTCAGTGGTAATGTGTAACAAAGCTGCTATGACTATACATAATATTATTAATTCCTTTTTTTTTTACCTTGAAGTTTAATATTTGAAGACGCTTTTTGCTGATGCGTAAGGTGACTATTCTTGAAGAAAAGACATGTGTAATGCAGCAAAATGTAAATAACTAGCCACGTCCAACAATAATGATTTCGGGAAATCCTCCTTCTTCATCATTTACATTTGTAGGGATTAGGTTATTTTCTACGAAATAACAAAGATATAACAAAACAACAAGTAATAGTTTTTTAGCTATCACTTTTTTTTGTAAAAAGAGATGATCGATTTGTATTTTTAATATGTACATTTTTTACTATTTTCATGAGCGAAATTGTATGTACAAATTTCCAGCCCATAGTACATCTGACTGACTTCACTCGAAGGTATCTGCAAGACAGATTGTAAATGAAATGTGGTACACACAAATGTCTTACCGTATTTACATTTTCTTTTATCAGCAGCTTTTTGTTGGTCGCATTCATTTTTCCTTGCAATATGCTCATTATACTCTGTTACCAGGTGCTTTATTTTCTTCATTAGTATCTTCATTAGTATCTGCTTTCTCATAGCTCACATGTTTTTGACATTGACACTTTTAGATTTGTAGAAGGCAAGATTGTCGTTCTGACAAAATAATCTTCTCTAAGTTATTTTACTGATTGGTTTAAAATTCTTACATTCCTCCTTGTACAGACCGTACAACTTAGATATATTTTTGTGGATTTCCTTGAGTAATTCCACTGTAGTAAACTTTTCTCTGTGTGTTTCTCAACTCTATGCACATCATCTGGTTTAATTTTTATGTAGAATTCTTTTGCCTCTCAAATTATGAAAAGCCCACCCTCGCCTTTCCCTTTATATGCAGTGTCAATGACACCACCCGAAATACATAGTTTTATTGCAGAAGGTCTTGTAGACTCACTTTTTATGATCTTTAGTCACGTAGTAAATCTTAGGATTCTTGCGTTGTTTCAGTGGCGGATCCGTATTTCGTCTTCGTGCTGGATTTACACTCACTGTCTTACAAAGAATAAAATCCTTCTGCCTTGTATAAACGCGGTCCCAGAAGCTTCTACGAAAGCAGTACCTCATTTCATATTAGAACATTTTGTTGCGGTTGTATCTACATCTTTCACAATTAATTGGTTTTTGTTTTTCAGTTTCAATTTTATACTTTTTAATTGTATTCTTCTTTTATCTTCTGGCAACACTTTTCTTCCATCTCGGTCGTTAACGTCTGTCATTCTCTGTTACAGTATCGATTTCTTTACACAAGAGATCTGCACACTCTGTATCGCTGGGGCGCGACTGCTACGGTCGCAGGTTCGAATCCTGCCTCGGGCATGGATGTGTGTGATGTCGTTAGGTTAGTTAGGTTTAAGTAGTTCTAAGTTCTAGGGGACTGATGACCACAGATGTTAAGTCCAATAGTGCTCAGAGCCATTTGAACCATTTTTTTGTATCGCTGGGACCTGGTTCATAATTAGGTTCACTGACGAAGCAATCTGAGTCAAATTAAATCTCTTCTGCGCTATGCTTGACCGTTTCACTCGCTGATACAATTTCTTCTTTTGTTTATCGCCTGTAATTTCAGAGTGAGGACTTAAGCGTATACCGTGCTTGCATCATCTGCTCTGCTTCCAGTTGACGTATCCTTAAAAGAAAAGGTATGAAATAAAATTCAGTTATGTATTTTTCAAATGTCAGTATATCTGACAATATCATTTTACTGCTTACCTTCAATTTTATCGTCTGTGTGTATCATTTTCATGGCCATTGACACTTGCAGGGCACCTATTGGAAATACTTTTTAGAATTACTCGTTGTAAGTAACTGGCGCAATACTACGGCACAGCAGCTTCTGCTACACTGGACATTTAGCTATTCTTGCACGAAAATTAAAATAATCTACAATAATACTGATGCCACCTTCTTCATGTAAAGTGATATTATTACAAGTACAAGCCAAGTTTGAAACAGCCGCATTGCTACTGGCTGTTGGGAATACGAAAGGCGTGTTTACCACAGACTGCTAATAAATTTTACCTCCGACATCTTTCAAATAACGGACAATAACATTTGGCACACTGTTTAAATATTAATATTATTGCATTGTAATTTAGATCAATTTTCTGATAGGTGAGGCTAAGAAACACAAGCTTACCACAACCTACTTATAAAACTTATCTCCGATACATCGTGTTATGTTTTTCTGCTGTAAACCATTAAGTGCACTTGATGGATTATTGTTGCTCGAGTAATTACATCAAGCCTGTTGACAAAGTGCAGCAAGAATTATTTAAGTACAACTAATTATTCAACTATGCACTTAAAAGACATCTGCCACATCTGTTTAACTTCAATTGCACTTATCTGGTTTCTTCAAACGAAAGATATTCATATTCCGATACAGAATGCAAAAAATGGCTCTGAGCGCTATAGGACTTAACTTCTGATGTCATCAGTCCCCCAGAACTTAGAACTTCTTAAACCTAACTAACCTAAGGACATCACACACATCCATGCCCGAGGCAGGATTCGAACCTGCGACCGGAGCGGTCGCGCGGTTCCAGACTGTAGCGCCTAGAAACGCTCGGCCACCCCGGCCGGCGATACAGAATGCAAAAATAACCCAAAAATGACCAAATCTGCACTTAAGGGGTTCTCGTAGTAAGTCCACGAAAACAGCAAAGACACACATTTTATTCGGATACAGCAAAACGCGGGTCATAATTCTGTGAGGGAACTGAAAAACTGGAAGCAACTAGATTAACTAGAAAATTTTTGGAATCATAAAAAATTCACAGTATATAAAATCTTTGCGATAAAATGGATCGTTGTAATGAAAGAATAGATGAAGGAAGGAAGCAAAATAGCATAATTTGACATATTAGATAGAAAAATTTGTTGGCAGTTGGCAGAAAAACCCAGAAAGACTGGAACAGATTCGTGTGACGACCGGAAAAATGCCAATTCCGAGAGAACGAAAGTAACATGGGCGTAAAGAAAAGCAAAAAGAAAACTCTGAGAATGCCTTTTGTGGTTTAAAGCCCAAGGGACATAAGCGGTCATTTGGCACGACTAGGGGCGCCAAGGTGCAGTCAATATCTGTGTAAAGGGTGTATTATAGCAATTAGTAGCGAAAATAGCTACAGGTGAAAGTATACGAGGGATGGTGGGGTGTCAAATAATACACTCCTGGAAATTGAAATAAGAACACCGTGAATTCATTGTTCCAGGAAGGGGAAACTTTATTGACACATTCCTGGGGTCAGATACATCACATGATCACACTGACAGAACCACAGGCACATAGACACAGGCAACAGAGCATGCACAATGTCGGCACTAGTACAGTGTATATCCACCTTTCGCAGCAATGCAGGCTGCTATTCTTCCATGGAGACGATCGTAGAGATGCTGGATGTAGTCCTGTGGAACGGCTTGCCATGTCATTTCCACCTGGCGCCTCAGTTGGACCAGCGTTCGTGCTGGACGTGCAGACCGCGTGAGACGACGCTTCATCCAGTCCCAAACATGCTCAATGGGGGACAAATCTGGAGATCTTGCTGGCCAGGGTAGTTGACTTACACCTTCTAGAGCACGTTGGGTGGCACGGGATACATGCGGACGTGCATTGTCCTGTTGGAACAGCAAGTTCCCTTGCCGGTCTAGGAATGGTAGAACGATGGGTTCGATGACGGTTCGGATGTACCGTGCACTATTCAGTGTCCCCTCGACGATCACCAGTGGTGTACGGCCAGTGTAGGAGTTCGCTCCCCACACCATGATGCCGGTTGTTGGCCCTGTGTGCCTCGGTCGTATGCAGTCCTGATTGTGGCGCTCACCTGCACGGCGCCAAACACGCATACGACCATCATTGGCACCAAGGCAGAAGCGACTCTCATCGCTGAAGACGACACGTCTCCATTCGTACCTCCATTCACGCCTGTCGCGACACCACTGGAGGCGGGCTGCACGATGTTGGGACGTGAGCGGAAGACGGCCTAACGGTGTGCGGGACCGTAGCCCAGCTTCATGGAGACGGTTGCGAATGGTCCTCGCCGATACCCCAGGAACAACAGTTCCCTAATTTGCTGGGAAGTGGCGGTGCGGTCCCCTACGGCACTGCGTAGGATCCTACGGTCTTGGCGTGCATCCGTGCGTCGCTGCGGTCCGGTCCCAGGTCGACGGGCACGTGCACCTTCCGCCGACCACTGGCGACAACATCGATGTACTGTGGAGACCTCACGCCCCACGTGTTGAGCAATTCGGCGGTACGTCCACCCGGCCTCCCGCATGCCCACTATACGCCCTCGCTCAAAGTCCGTCAACTGCACATACGGTTCACGTCCACGCTGTCGCGGCATGCTACCAGTGTTAAAGACTGCGATGGAGCTCCGTATGCCACGGCAAACTGGCTGACACTGACGGCGGCGGTGCACAAATGCTGCGCAGCTAGCGCCATTCGACGGCCAACACCGCGGTTCCTGGTGTGTCCGCTGTGCCGTGCGTGTGATCATTGCTTGTACAGTCCTCTCGCAGTGTCCGGAGCAAGTATGGTGGGTCTGACACACCGGTGTCAATGTGTTCTTTTTTCCATTTCCAGGAGTGTACATTGGTTGTGCAGAAAAATGGAAAGAGGGAGAACGCCATATAATATGTCGTTTGTGTGGAAAATGGTATCGAACCAGCCCTGGGTACATCGCGTGCTCCAGTGGAGCGAAGGCCCAAACGTGAATTTTCTCTTCAGGAGTATGAGAAGTACCGCAGAGTCTGAAATCAGACATGTGGAAGAAAGGCTTCTCAGGAACACCTCCTTTCAGGATGGGATGCAAGATCATCCTCCATGCACACTATCCGTGAGTAAACGAAATCTTGATGAAGAACAATTTACAAGTTGAGCTCACTTCATATTGCCAGATCTAGGTTTCCCATCGATTGCCTGCCTCGCTTAAGCTGAAAATCAGGACGGTTTCTGCCTCCACCATAGTCCATTCAGGCCTTGTGATCAGCCTCTGAAGACCTCATCGCCGATGGTACGTTGAAACCTAATCTGATTTTCCTCTTAAAATGAGAGGCACTATATAATGAAACATATTTAGATGAAAAACAGTGAAAACTCCAGATCCTTCTGTGATGGCAGTGGTATTGCAAGCATAGGATGTTGATAACTCCGTCTTCGCATCAGTTTCAAATCAGTGCGGCTGATGTAACTCTCTCCTCTCGTCCGCTGGTTGAAAAATACTTCTTCCGGTGCAGCAACTGATAAACTTAACCGCAAACGGAAGTCGTTGCACTCACACAGTTCCAGAGATAATGATAGCAAACAGCGGAATAGTATGTTTTTGTTCCAGTTTCTACACTTCCTATTAACCGAATACGATGGATGGGTTCGTTCGAAGAATTAATGACAATGAGTCATCGCCTCCGTAGCCGAATGGTGCTGGTATGCTAGCCCAGCGTGTCCATTCCGGGGACTGGCCACCGCCCGTAATTTTGATATACACTAAGTGAAATTTTCATCAAGGGAATTTGAAAGATATCACGTGACATCCACAAAGAATTGTTAAAGAAAAACGATGAAGACACAGATAGAAAGAAACAAGAAAATATAGTTAGCTTCGGTGTGGAACGACCCAGGTTCGATTCTCGGTATCTCAGATTTTTTTGTTAGGTGGGAAATATAGAACGGGGTCCACTCAGCCTCGTGACGCCAAATGAGGAACTACCTGAATAAAGAAAAGCTGTACCTTTAGGATACATTTATTGACAATAACAGCTGGAGGAACTGATGACATGTTGATCCCACGTCCCACGATCACAGATCGCTCTTCATACTGCCTTGTAAGTAGCAGTCACCGAGTACACACATTGCTGTTAACACTGAGAAGAGCGAAAACTGACATCACACCTAAGCGAATGCCACGAACTGGTTCCTTCATCTTCGGAATCAAATCTAAGTCACAAGGACCTAAGTCCGGGGAGTATGGTGCGTGGTACAGTACTTCCCAGTCCCATCGACCGAACAGAGCAGCCACAGCTTGCGCTGTATGTGCCCGAGCATTGTCGTGCAAAATGATCGGTGGATTGCGCAGAAAGAGTCGCCGGTTCTTTCCCAAAGCTGGTCGCAGGTGATGCTCCAAAAACGACCAGCTTTGCGACAGAAAAGGCGACACTTTCTGCCCAACCCACCCATCGTTTTGCACGACAATGCCCGGGCACATACAGTGCAAGCTGTGGCTGCTCTGTTCGGTCGACGGGGCTGGGAAGTACTGTACCATCCACCATACTCCCCGGACGTAAGTCCTTGTAATTTTGATTTGATTCCGAAGATGAAGGAACCAGTTCGTGGCAATTGCTTCAGAACTGTCCCAGGGATTCGACAGGCGGTAGACCGCTCCATTCGCACGATCAACTGAATAGGCTTTGCTAACGGTATATTACGCCTGCCACATCGCTGGCAACGCTTTCTACACAACGCTGGTGACTACGTTGAAGGACACTAACAGGTGCAAACATGTAACTCTTTTGTATCGGTTGTGAATAAATAGTTGCTACTATTTAAGTTCCAACCTACGTATATTGCATGTAAGGACAACGAGGATAAAATAGGGAGACTTATACGCAGTCGTTTTTCCCCGTTCTGTTTGCGAGTGGAACAGGAAAGGAAGCTGTTAATAGTGTACGGGGTAGTCTCCTCCATGGGCCGTAAGGAATATTGCGGAGTATCGATGTAGATGTACATGTAAATGAAGAAACCGTCTTCTTTCCGTGGAAGCGCGAACAGAAAGGAGACTATGTATCAACAACAGTACCGATTATTATACGAAAACTTTTCGAGATCCGTCATTCAGAGAATTTAGACTATCGATATTATTTCGCGGCATTAATAATTATCACAGTGATCAGTGACAACATACACAGGAGAAACAGGCGGTCAACAACGAAGCCGCGAAAAAAAAAAAAAAAAGCTGTAACATGGGAGAACGCACTCCTGCAGTTAGTATTATCACAGCTTCCAGATCTCACGATAAATATATTCCATGACTTATTTACTATGACATCGTGATTTATAACAAATGCTTGTGTCTCAAAACTGTCTTGCACTGTTTCTCTTCTGTCGCAGACGTCTTCGTCAACGGATGTAATAGAAGGTGGCCTTATTATGAGTGTTTAAAGTACTTTAATTATATAAATCTGGAGATTTACTTTATTAACTCGTATTAGTTAATTTACGCGTTGTCCTCGTCTAATAATTTTTCAGCATCCCAGCAAATATTCCTTGTTGGTCCACTTCACACAATGATGGAATGGAACGGCAGCCGTCGTCGCTACCTGAAGTGCTCATAGCACGTTCCAGAAAACGAACTATATTCATTTTAATTAAATGATAATGAAGTTGGATGCCGTTTTATGAATGCCATTTTACTGATAAGTTAATTCTCATGCACGCCGATATTCGTACTTCAACTGATCATCATAATCATCCTTTCTCTCTTTTGAGTTTTCTATCCACTACAAGGAATATTACTAGAGCACTAAACGGAATGAGTGATTATAAGGCCCCGGGAAATACGGAATAGTTGGTCACCCTAACCACGACAGGCACATACCGGGAAATAAACAAAGAAATAATTGTTTCGATCTGGTTACCCTTCGCATATTCTTCTAAACGAGTGAAGGAAGGAAGAAAGTTCTGGGTTCACCATCCACTCAGCTTCAATACTGCAGGGAAGCAAGATTCTAATTATAAGGACTTTGTAATTTCGCACGCTTCAAACTTTAGATGCCCATTTTGTTTCGAGTACAGATAAATATTAAAGGGTATCTAAAAAGATGGGTGGAAGGGGGGGGGGGGAGAGGGGCGAGTACAAAACAATGGGTAGAGGGATGCTGCAGAGCCCTGTCAGGGGTTAAAAGGGAAGGAGCAGCAACTGCCGGCAGTGGGCCCGTTGCTAGTAGCATTCTCGAGAAGCTCCGCGAATTTTATGAGTGGCTACATGTCAGGAGCCCGTTAAGCGCTTCATCGTAAATGGCGTATCAGGTAAAATTGCTTTTGGAGAGGGACGGGCAGACAAAGCAGCGGAAGCTGCTACAGGGGAAAGAGAGAGAGAGAGCCCCGTCGGGCTACAATGGAAACCACATGTTGGAAAAGTCTCGGACAATAGAGTTCCCGACGTAAACAATAGGTCATTACGGGGATAAGTCAAGAGCGCAAACAGAGCCGGCGCAGCGCGTACACGCAGCGGCGGAATGCGTAACAAAGCGCTGCTCGGGCCGGGGAGGTAGGGTGGGTACAAAGACCCGCTGGCTGCCTGGCATCGGCCATTGCGGGGCGCACAATGAGGCCGGCCGCCATCTTGGCGCGAACAAAAGACGGCCATGTTGAGCAACGGGTCGACGCTAATTGGAGGGTCGCGGGGCACAATGCGCGCCCAGAACAGAACCCGCGACCTCTCGCCGGGCCGCTGGGAGGGGCCGGGGCCGCTTTGTCGGCCGGGAAATGCCCGGCCGGTGCTCGAACGGAGGACCGCCCGCCTCTTTGTGCTGTCCCTCCCTCGCCCCCCGACCGCCGAGGAGCAGAGCGCTGGGGTCACGGGCCCCATTAGACCGCGCGCGCTCCTCGGCGCCAGCGGGCCAGACAGCCACTTGCGGCAAATATTGGCGGCTCTCCTGCTCGAGAGCTTTCCGCCGGGTCGCGGCGGGTCCCCTGCCCCACCTGCGCGCACCACTCGACGCCGCCGCTGCTGATTAGCTACACATTGTGCCCGTAACGGCGCTGTTGTCTCAAAACTCATTAGCGTCTGCTCTTACACACAACTACCGTGAGCTTTCTTTTTGCTCCGCTCGCTATCTTCCCAACTGCTGACGCCGCCTTTCGAGACTGTAGCGCGCACGTGAAGTGCACATTGCTTAGTTCTCTGTAGAAATGGGGTCAGTTTAATTAGATGGGTTTGTACGCCAAGTCTCTACTTCGCAAATTGCTTCACGTGACGCACACACGATAATTTTTTTTTTTTTTACATAACTGATGATGGTCGAAGTAGAGAGGATACAAAACGTAAACTGGCTGCTACGGTCGCAGGTTCGAATCCTGCCTCGGGCATGGATGTTTGTGATGTTCTTAGGTTAGTTAGGTTTAAGTAGTTCTAAGTTCTAGGGGACTAATGACCACAGATGTTAAGTCCCATAGCGCTCAGAGCCATTTGAACCGTAAACTGGCAATGGCAAGGAAAGCGTTTCTGATGAAAAGAAATTTTTAACAAGTTTGTTTGTGTGGCCATCCTTCGCAGCAAGCATATAAATACTTGTTTTGCAAATCAAACTGCCTTTCCCTGCTGCTAGTTACTTTATTTATCCCATACGCGTTTCGCATTCTCCTGTCCTAAGGCATCATCAGTGGGACCTATAACGACACAGTTCTGGTCTGGAGGTCGCTCTAGCAATTTTATCACTGCCATGTATTCCCATCTTTGTGTTTCATCTCCACGTAATGGTGTCGCAATATTTAGGCTGTGAAGAGAAGCGTACGACGAAATAGTTGTATCGAGTGACAAAAAAGAACAATAGCCTACCACAAAAAGGAGTGAGAAACATGGTGAACAGTGTGTGGATGGCGAGAACACAAAGATAAGAATATGTGGCAGTGATAAAAGTGGTAGTGCGACCTCCAGACCAGATGTGAGGAAACGCAGATCAGCAAATCGTAAGTAATTACTTTTTTTTACAAAAAATAGCGAAGTGAGCTGTTTGATAATCTATAACTAACAAAAATGTATCGTTATAGATCCCACTGATCATGCCTTAGAACAGGAGAAGGCGAAACGCGTATGGGATAAATAAAGTAACTAGCAGCAGGAAAAGGCAGTTTGATTTGCAAAACAAGTAGAAATTTGTAAACATTGAATATAGATTTAAGTGTCAGAAATCTTTTCTGAATGTATTTGTATGGTATGTAGCCACGTGTGGAAGCGAAATATGGACGATTAAAAGTTTAGACAACAAGAGAATAGAAGCTTTTGAAATGTGGCGCTACAGAAGAATGCTGAAGATTAGATGGGTAAAGGAGGTATTGAATAGAATCTGTGGTACAACTTGCCTAGACGAAGAGATCGCTTGGCACGACACGTTCTGAGGCATCAAGGGATCACCAATTTAGTACTGGAGGGAAGCGTGAAGCCTAAAAATCTTAAAGGGACATCAAGGGATGAATACACTAAACAGACTCACAAGGATGTATTTTGCAGTAGTTACTCGGAGATGAAGACGCTTGCACAGGATAGAGTAGCATGGAGAGCTGCATCAAACCAGTCTTTGGACTGAAGACAACAACAACAGATAGCTTTAAATTACTGTGATCATTAGTAGACTCAGCCACGAAAAAACTACTCCACTGGGTATGCAAGACATGCCCTCAGACTTCACGACGAATATAATAATTCTGTTTCCAAAAAGGCAGCTTCCGATAATTGTGCTGGCCGCTTTGGCCGAGCGGTTCTAGGCGCTTCAGTCCGGAACCGCGCTGCTGCTACTGTCGCAGGTTCGAATCCCGCCTCGAACATGGATGTGTGTGATGTCCTTAGGTTAGTTAGGTTTAAGTAGTTGTAAGTCTAGGGGACTGATGACCTCGGATGTTAAGTCCCATAGTGCTCAGAGCCATTTCACCATTTTTTATGATAATTGTGAATATTACCGAGCCGTCACTTTAATGGTAATGTTCGCCTCCATATCTGAGCGGTCAGCTTAGCTTACTGTCATGCGACGGACCCGGGTTCGATTTCCGTTACTGCTATGGATTTTCTGTTGGTGGGAGGACTGCAACGGGATAAACTCGGCCTCTTCATGCCAACCAGCGGCACCAGATTTCCCAACCCGACAACAGCCGGGGTGCGGTGTGCTGGCCTCACCACTTCATACAAACCCATATGATGCCACTGTCTGATTGATGACATGGCATGCTTACCAGTATAATAAGGAGTGACTGCAAAACACAGGGCAGTTGTGTAGTCCATGATATACAGGGTTAAAATTATTCAACATGTAAACATCACCATAGACATTCAGATTTAGGTTTTGACGTGTCCGATATGCCCGCTATCATTGGCGACGATGTGGCGCAAACGAATAGCAAAATTCTGCATGACCCGCTAAAGTGTAGGAACACCGATGCTGTCGATGACTTTCTGAATGGCTATTTTCAGCTAACCAATGGTTTTTGGATTATTGCTGTACACCTTGCTTTTACGTGGCCCCACAAAAAGGAGTCGCATGTGTTTAGATCCGGAGCATATGGCGGCCAATCGAGGCCCATGCCAGTGCCCTCTGGGTACCCCAGAGCTAGAGTGCGGTCCCCAAAGTGCTCCTGCAGAACATCACTCTCCTGCTTCGCTGGGGTCGAGTCCCGTCTTGCATGGTTTCTTGTCGAAATAAGGGTCACTTTGGATAATGGGGATGAATTCATCTTCCAAAACCTTCACGTACCGTTCGGTAGTCACCGTGTCATCAAGGAACATCGCACTGATTATTTCGTGACTGGACGTCACATACCATACAGTCACCCTTTGAGGGTGAAGAGACTTCTGGATCGCGAAATGAGTATTCTCAGTCCCCCAAATGCACCAGTTTTGCTTACTAACGAACTCTTTCAAATGAAAGTGAACATCGTCGCTAAACCAAACAATATTCACATCAAAATCCTGTTCGTCAGTTCTGTGGACAATAGTGTGGGCGTACACAACTGGTGTTCCATGACCCTGTGGCTTAATGGCTGATGGGTTTGAATTTTGTATGGGGAGAGATGCAGGCCTTCAACAACAATTTGGTGCAGTGCCTCCCGGTCGATTCCCACCCGTTGTGAAGCTCGTCTCATCGATTTCCTGTGGCTGGTTTGAAACACACCGCGTGTCTTCTCGATGTTTTCAGGCGTTTTCACCATTTTTGGACGACCGACATTGCCAATACTGTCATCACGAACGCTACCCGTTTTCTCAAACTTCGGAATCAATTTCTTAATTGTTACCACACTTGGACCGGTTATCTGCAGCTTGAACTTATTTACTCCTTAATGAAATTTGTCCTAAATAATATATCTCTTTTTCCAACAAACAGCTCAGTTCATACATACAATACCAGGAACAAAAATGAACTGCACAAGGACTTAAAAAGCACTTACTTTAGTTCAAAAAGGGGTCCACTACTCAGGAACACTCATCTTCAATAATTTGCCAGCACACATAAAAAATTTAGTTACAAATAAAGATCAGTTTAAAAGGAGCCTGAAAGACTTACTAGTGGCCAACTCCTTCTACTCCATTGACGAATTTTTTAATAGAAACAAATGATGTATTGTATATATTCATACTATCAGTATTGTTATTTCAGATTTAAAAAAAAAGTGACATGTTCCACATCCACGAGGATCTCCTCAACACGTATCTATGGAACGAAAAACTAATCTAATCTAATCAAACTCGGTCGCAAACTTCCTCTGAGCCGCAGTAGGGCTGTTACTGCTCGCATAGTAGGCCTTTACAAGCGCTATACGTATAGATCAGGCACGCTGTACCGCGACATTTTCACGTGCAAATGGCCAACAACAACAATAACAACAACAACAACAAATGTTCAAATGAGTGTGAAATCTTATGGGACTTAACTGCTAAGGTCATCAGTCCCTAAGCTTACACACTACTTAACCTAAACTATCCTAAGGACAAACACACACACCCATGCCCGAGGGAGAACTCGAACATCCGCCGGGACAACAACACGACGCGTGCGCATGCGCATACTAATTCTCATCACGCCCCGCGGCCAACTATGCAGTTTGAACGTCCTTCCGAAAACCGTTGAGGAGTTATGACAACTTTATTTTACGTAGTTGAATAATTGTCACCTGATATGTAAACATAATGTAGCAAATGGTACAGTATGCGAAAGATAAACTTTCAAAGATTTTATTGAACGTGGATTTGGCAATTAGTTCGTGTGTCTAACAGTTCTCTATGGACCCTTCATCTTCGCCCAGAGAACTGACGAAGGTACCACCTATCTCGACATGCTGCAGTTGTGCCTTATGCCACAGCCTGAAACTGACAGCAGACATTTCGTTATACTTCTACATTTCCACAACTGTGTACGTGATTACCCGAATGAGACGCTGTGACGTCGCTGAATGAGGCGTGTTGCGGCCGCTGCCGTGGCGCAACCCGAGTGGCGAACATGTTCGCCCGACTTGACACCCTGCCATTTTTTCTTGTGCAGTTACGTTAAGGACAGTGTTTATGTT
Organism: Schistocerca americana; assembly: GCF_021461395.2. Classification (NCBI taxonomy): domain Eukaryota; kingdom Metazoa; phylum Arthropoda; class Insecta; order Orthoptera; family Acrididae; genus Schistocerca; species Schistocerca americana. The sequence goes on along the minus strand of NC_060123.1, from coordinate 627,643,708 downwards.
CCACCTTCACTACAGATTCTCGAAGGCACCGCATCACAGCAGCTGCTCCTACCGTGACCCCAGATATCCTGGGTCAGGTATAGGCAAAATTGGATTATCGATGGATTAGATGTGCGCCGTTTGATGAAGGGTGGACACACCGAACATTTCTAAACATTTCAAAAAACAGTGAGCTTGTGTTTCACGCAATGTATCATTTGTTGAACTCTTCTTCACCATTTATCTGTACCTGTCGGCCGGCCGCGGTGGCCGAGCGGTTCTAGGCGCTTCAGTCAGGAACCGCGCGACCGCTACGGTCGCAGGTTCGAATCCTGCCTCGGGCATGGATGTGTATGATCTCCTTAGGTTAGTTAGGTTTAAGTAGTTCTAAGTTCTAGGGGACTGATGACCTAAGATGTTAAGTCTCATAGTGCTCAGAGCCATTTGAACCATTTTTTTTGTACCTGTCGTTTTATAATTTTCCTAGACAGAAGAATGAAAAAAGTGTTAAGACAACCACGGGGAAATTCAGTTTGGGTTCTGGAAAAATGGAAGAAGACACTATGCAGTACACACTCTACGTATGTTGATTTAACGAAAGTTTTTGGCAATGTTCACTGGTATACATTATACGAAATTCTGTTATGAAATCCTGTAAGTAGCAGACAGCGCTGTCAGCGAAAGATTACGCACAGCTTGTACAGAAACCAGTTGCCATTAAGGATGCGAAAGGGAGGGACGTCAATGTGCACATTGAGAAAGCTATGAAGGAAACCTAGGAGAAATTTGTGAAAAGTATCAAAGTCCAGCGACAAGAAAGTACAACTCTGCGGTTTTCCGATGGCATTTCAATTCTATCAGAGACGGTAAAGAACTCGGAAGAGCAGTTGAAGAGCATAAAATGTCTTCAGAAAACATGAATATCAACAAAAATAAAACATTGTAATGGACCGTAATCGAACTGAATCAGGCGATGGCGAGGGGATTACGTTAGGTAATGAGACACTGAAATTAGTGGACGAGTTCTGCTGTTTGGACAGCAAAATAACCAAGGCCGAAACAGGGGCAGAATGGCAATGGAAAGAAAAATTTTGTTAACATTTACTGTAAAATTTCCTTCTGGAGGTATTTGTCAGGACGGTTGATTTACACACAGTTGAAACGTGGTCGGTATACAGTTCAGAAAACAAGAGTGTTGCAGCTTTTCAGATGTGGTGTTAGACAAGAATGATGAAGATTAGGTAGACAGGACGGGATAACAAATGAGGAGGTACTGAGTAAAATTAAGGAGAAAGGGAATTTATAACACAACTTGACTAAGAGTAGGGATCGCTTAGTATGACGCATCCTGAGTCGTTAATGGATGCTAAACCTGGAAGAGGAGGAGAGTAGGGCAGGTGAAGGGGATTTATTTATTGATTATCAATTAGAGATCCGCTACCTGTTGTTATATAGCAGGTCGTACATTGTGATTTTACTTGTTAGATCACACAAATTCAGTTTTAGTACTAGTATATTTTTTTGAGAATTTTACAAAAGTATTGTAATAAAAGTAACAAATAAAAATATATATAAAGCACGAATGTACACCTACAATGTTGTTTAAACTTGTAGCTAACTTAGGTAGTGATAATAAATAAGATACACAATAGATTGTGGATTATTTTAAATTAAAATAAAAGTTTATTTAATGGAAGAAACAAGAGATGGCGATTTGACTAAGATATGATGTGACCGTTCTTCTCTTTATACATTCTATGTGTATGATTACATCTGTCACATGCGCTTTGACTGTGGTAATATTTAATTAATAATGTATTTATTAATTAGGGGAGGGGAACGGGGAGAGATTGTAGATGGAGATTAAGGCTTCAGTAGTTATGCAGAGAAGAAGACGTTTGCTCAAAATAGGCTCGCATGCAGATCTGCATCAACCACTTTGTGAACCCAAGACGACTGCATCAACAGTTTTAAATTCGATCCCATATATTCACAATTCATTATGTCTACCGTAGGTATTTAATTTTAAACCCCTTAAGAAAAATTTCTGAGTTTTTAAAATCACTGTACTGAATGATTTTGTATAGGTGAAGGGAGTGATGATCATTCTTTACGGCTGGCAGTAGGACCATCTTTGGCCTCGGATATATGTGAGGTTTTCGTACTCTCACAGTGTGTTTGTGACCGGGAGTTAGTTGTTCGGCACTATCTGAAAGCTAATAGCTGCTCTGCGATGGTCGCGCCTTTCAACTAGTCGTGTCCGCATCGAGTAACTCGCCACCAGCCCAAACAGACAAACTGTACTGACATTGCAAATAACTGTTATATACAATGACCTAGGTTTCGACACCTCCTAAGGATGTCTTCATGTCAAAGGTTGTTGTTCCTACATTTGGCAAAGACTGGGACGTTTTACTTCACTTTTGATTTGAGCATAGCTGCTCCAAATTCTGGCCATTGCCTTTTAGCAACGTAATTTTACGATTTATTGAGATTTCATTCTGATGATTCTTAGTAGGTGTTGAAACCTAGGTCAACGAATCTAACAGTTATTTGCAACCGGTTGGCTGTATAATACTATGTTGAAACTAGTATACTGTTGCTGAGTAACAGCCGTGAAAACTGTAATATTGACTAATTTTCAAATAGCTCTAAGCACTATGGGACTTAAACATCTGAGGTCATCAGTCCCCTAGACTTAGAACTACTTAAACCTAACTAAGCTACGGACATGACACACATCCATGCCCGAGGTAGGATTCGAACCTGCGACCGTAGCAGCATCGCGGTTCCGGACTGAAGCGCTTAGAACTGCTCGGCCACACGGGCCGGCTGTAGTACTGACAGTGAGTGGACATTTGCGAACGCACTCTGCAGAAAATCGATGCTAGACACATAGAGTGTACAAAACTTTGTTCTCAGATGTTTGATATTTACTCATAGTTCCTATATATTGTACACCGTAATTGAATCCTAATGTAACTAATGCTCTATCGGCACGCTCAGTGATTGGTTGTGGATCGCAGTGGGCCTACACCACTTGTTGCGGCGTCAATAAGAGAAGGCCCTACTTACTACGTATCAGTTTTTTAGTTGTTATTCTAGTGTGTATGGCATAATGAGGGATACTAAAGCAATGTTTTTGTCAATTACCGTTTTAAATATTTAACTCATGTTAACTTGTTTCAAGTATCATTGGACAGTGGTGCTCTTGCGCTCATGTCGTTCCAGGTGCCGTAAAAATGTGGGGAGTACGCAGTTTATTTTTGTTCTGTTTTTCTTCCCGAGCACCTAATACATCAACACTGAGTCTTCAGTAAACTCAGATGTTATTTCTGAAACCTGTTGGATCGGTAACGATGTTTTTCAACGCTTTCCCGCGCTGTAGCTTCTCGAAATTTGTTGCGATTAATTATGCTGACAGAGGTATTGCCAGGGGGCGGGCGGAAAAGCGTTAAAAAGCAGGGGGATTGCGCTTATTATGTCTGAGAAGGTTTTAAAAATTCCGTGGCTACCGATATCACAGATATCAGAAATAACATTTCAGTCTACCAGATTCTCGGAAAGACAAATAGAACTAAGTACATCGTCTCCGGTGACCGTCGTGTGTATTAGAGTGCTTTGACGATTTTGTAAAATCTGCTGTCCGGTCGAAGGTGCATCCGATAACTGGTTCGCTTCGTGATGCTTCTGTTGATCGTCTCCTCATCGGTGTAGCTGACGGCAGTTCCAATTGTGACCTGGATTCCTAAAATTCTGATATGGAAGGAGTTGAGAGATTACCCGACAACTGGCTGTAAGTATTGTCTCCTGTTTCTGCAGTATCTGGTTGTACGGTGAAATCGCGACGGTACGATTTTGCAAAACAGTGCACATGTTGTTGTTGTTGTGGTCTTCAGTCTTGAGACTGGTTTGATGCAGCTTTCACAGTGCACATATCGCACACAATTGAAATACGCTATGTCTGCGACAGGTTTTTCTCCCGCTCGTCGCTCGTATCTTTCACTTTCGCGCTTGACCCAAGGAGTAGAGTATTACGGAGCTCTGCCATATATTGATTCATTGTTCTGACAAACTGTACTAAATGGGATTTGAAATTATACAGTTAGTTTTCCTGCTGTTCATCGTTTTTACGAATCACATACACAGGGAATTTGACATTACTTGTTTGGCTGTTATGACACGTTAATGATACACCTGTAGCGTAATAATCCTAAATCGACTCTGACGACTGGAAAATTTCCGAGTAGTGTTATGTGCAAACAAACTCCGGACGAGCACCGTTCTCGCCAGGAACTGAGAGTAGTGGTCAAGTTGCTGGTTCGAATTTCGCTGGTAAGCTCTACTTACTTTTATGTATTTTTATTTAAATTCCAATCTCTTCTCTTTGATCTAACTAAACGCAAGGATGTAGCGGCAACATATGTGGTAAGCCCGTTGGCAACATGTCCCTACGAAGCTCTGACTGGCGCATGGTGACTTGTTTGCCCATCCCGGTCAAGGTCTTAATCTGGTCTATCCACCGTAATAGTGCGCGTCCTTTACTTCTTCGGCCGTCCACCTCTCCCTCTATCACTGTTCTTTCCATAACCTCTTGCCTTCTTGCAAGACAAAACTATTGTAACTTATTTTCGTTGACAAAAGTCGACAGTCCTGTTCTGATGCCGAATTGCCTCAGGATAGATTCATTAGTTCGATATGCTGTCCATGGTACTTCTGTATACAGAAATAAAAGCAACGTTATAGTTTATTTCAGCAAAAGCATGACCTGTATGAGGCAATACAATCAGTAATTTGTTGCTTATATTGATAATAAGTAAATAAAATCGTTACAAGTTAGGAAATAGTTGCGTAAGATCACGTTTCCATAATCTCTGTTAGTCTCTATCCTGAGCGAAACCGTATAGCACAGTACGTGTTTCAACTCGATACGTAAACCTGTCACCATGCGCTACTCGTACCGAAATAAAATATCTCTTGCGGTTAGCTCTTATACTGAATCCGCGAATTAATCCGCAGATTTCAGTATAATATCCCATACCATATTTATTTGTTTTGTTTTGGAAGACAATTCTGAGACGCACTGGTTTCCTCATTTTGTTTTTGTTTTATTCTGGACAAAATTGTAGAACTTACTATACATAGCCCCACAGACAGGAATCAATGAAAATTTTGTTTTTAACAATTTTTGCGTTTATTAGAAACGGAGACTGAACAAACTTGTTTCTCAGTAATACGACTTAAAATTGAAATTCATACTGACTTTTTACAATATTTCAAACGCCGGCCATGTGTGGCCGTGCGGTTCTAGGCGCTCCAGTCTGGAACCGCGTGACCGCTACGGTCGCAGGTTCGAATCCTGCCTCAGGCATGGATGTGTGTGATGTCCTTAGGTTAGTTAGGTTTAAGTAGTTCTAATTTCTAGGGGACTGATGACCACAGATGTTAAGTCCCATAGTGCTCAGAGCCAAGCCAATATTTCAAACAATTATTGGTCCACATATAAACATCGCAACCAATAAGTGTTTCGAAGGTGGGGGTTCCACGTAAATTCCTCGTGATATACACAGAGACACGCCTCCACAAGTGATTTACGAAGAAGGACGTATCTCTTTATATTTTATGTATGAGTCACCCTTTTTACGATTAATAGCATTCGATGGAAAATTTTTGAAATAGCAACTACCCATGTTCTATTAGTTCGTTGTCTTCGTCTTTTCCTATCTTTTGGAAACCAACAAAAATGTCCTTTGCTCCATCTGCAATCCAGTGTCATAGCTACTTGTCTCCACCGACTCTGTTTCATTTTCCTGAAAAGTTTTTGTATATAATGTTCCTCATTATAAGTAAATAGTATGAAATCCATTTTTATAATCGTGCGCCATCACAGTTGCAGTTAATTCTTTTTATGTTATTTCATTTTCCCGGTATTTGTTTTGACCATGGCTCATTTTCAAGCGGTTTCTGCATAAAATCAAGCAACTATGAGTTAAACACACACACACACACACACACACACACACACACACACACACACATCTGTCATATTATTGTTAGACCACAGATGTAAAGAGCCTGCGGCCGCCTCTGTGTGAGCTGTGTAGAAATTTGAAACAAACGCCTAAGCGAGTGACGGAGAGTAAATAGCTGATTTCCTGTAATAACACTCTACCCTACATTTACAATTCTTCTCATTTGTAACTGAAATAAAGCACTGATTTTAACAACTGCACGACTTGTTTATTAGTATCACACACATACCAGTATAGTTACCTTAATTTCAACGAAATGCCCAACATTAATGAGAAGGTTATCGTTTTTTCATTTGACCAGATGAAAGAGTAACGAACAGTTTGGAGCACTACAATGGCGATTCTTTCTTTAAACGAGTGACAGAATTACCGTCCTTCATTTAATTCCTGTTTTCGTACCACAGTGTGTCTTTTAGTTCACCGCTTACACAGGAGTAAATCAGTTTAGCAGGAAGCATTTAGCTTTAAGACAAATCCTCAACAATACGACTGTAAAGTTTTATTATACTTTTACAAAAATTACTGGTTTTTGCTTAATCCATTACAGATACGGAAACAGTGTCAAGATAAGAAGCATAACATATTCAAACATATTGAGTACAGAGAATACTCTTTTGATCAGTCAGATATTAACATTCAGTCGTATCAAAGTCTTCGTAATTCACTTAGTTTCGGATCAAAGAATGACTGTATTTTCAAGAGAAGGATGTATAGTGTCCTTTATCACTCAACCCGTAATATTCAGAAATAAATAAATACTCTCAAATAAAAGAACAGTCGTATTTGGTTGGTAACGTTATCACTTCTGTTTAGTATTTTTAAAACAACTTTACTTGTGGAACGAAAACTTACTTCTTTTCACATATATTTCGATGCAACCAGATATTGCACAAGATTTTACCACTAGTTGGTACCAAATGGATGCTGCCACTAGTCAACTGACAAAGACATTGTTTTCAATACAGTGGCATCATTGAAATAGATATCTCCACACATTTGACAAAACATGCAATTAACATTTTAAGCGAACACTACGAACTTCGAAATAAAAAATAAATTCAGAACACAACAAAAATTCTTCTCAGTGTGTAGATAATTCAGAACAAAAGATAAGGCTACATTTAAAATTCAATAAACAGAGTCTTTAATTAAAAATAACAAAATGTAATCGCAGGTTGCATCTCTAGCATAAAGATAGATATTTAATATGACAGTTGTGCAGCTACAAAATAAATAAGAGAAAGAATAGCAAGTGAACTAAATAGAAACCTAGTCCCAACAGGGAATCATATAGTGCTCGTAGAAAAAAGTGTTCCGAAACTGTTACCTGAAATGCTCCTCCATGATACTGACAAGAGGGAGATTGAGTTAATAATTAAATCACTAAAGACAAGAACTCTCATGGATATGACGGGGTATCTAGCAGAATACTGAAGTATTGTTCCATGTATGTTAGCCCAGTACTTAGCCATATCTGTAACTTTTCCCTTAGGAGTGGTCGGTTTCCTGACCGATTAAAGTACTCGGCAGTGAAGCCACTTTATAAAAAGGGAGACAGGGATAATGTTGATAATCATAGACCTATTTCTATGCCATCGGTGTTTGCTAAAGTTGTCGAGAGGGTTGTATATACAAGGTTACTGCAGCATTTAAATTCACATAATTTGCTGTCAAATGTACAGTTTGGTTTTAGAAATGGCTTAAAAACTGAAAATGGTATAGTCTCTCTTCTCTGTGAGGTTTTGGACGGATTAAATAAAAGGTTGCGAACGTTAGGTGTTTTCTTTGATTTAACGAAGGCTTTTGATTGTGTTGACCACAAAAAATTACTGCAGAAGTTGGAACATTATGGAGTAAGGGGAGTAGCTTACAATTGGTTCGCCTCTTACTTTAAGAACAGAAAGCAGAAGGTAATTCTCCGCAATATTGAGAGTGGTAATGATGTTCAGTCCCAATGGAGCACTGTTAAATGGGGCGTTCCCCAAGGATCGGTGCTAGGGCCACTGCTGTTTCTTATTTATATAAATGATATGCCTTCTAGTATTACAGGTGATTCAAAAATATTTTTGTTTGCTGACGACACCAGCTTGGTAGTGAAGGATCTTGTGTGTAATACTGAAACAGTATCAAATAATGTAGTTCATGAAATAAGTTCGTGGCTTGTGGAAAATAATTTGATGCTAAATCACAGTAAGACTCAGTTTTTACAGTTTCTAACTCACAATTCAACAAGAACTGATATTTTAATCAGACAGAATGGGCATGTTATAAGCGAGACGAAATAGTTCAAGTTCCTAGGCGTACGGATAGGTAGTAAGCTGTTGTGGAAAGCCCATGTTCAGGATCTTGTTCAGAAACTAAATGCCGCTTTATTTACCATTAGAACAGTATCTGAAATAAGTGACATTTCAACACGGAAAGTAGTCTACTTAGCGTATTTTCATACGCTTATGTCATATGGTATTACTTTTTGGGGTAATTCTTCTGATTCAAAAAGGGTATTTTTGGCTCAAAAACGGGCTGTTCGAGCTATGTGTGGTGTAAGTTCGAAAACCTCTTGTCGACCCCCATTCAATAGTCTGGGAATTTTGACATTGCCCTCACAGTATATATTTTCTCTAATGTCGTTTGTTGTTAGCAATATTAGCTTATTCCCAAGAGTTACCAGCTTTCACTCAGTTAATACTAGGCAGAAATCAAATCTGCATGTGGAATGCACTTCCTTGACTCTTGTGCAGGAAGGAGTGCAGTATTCTGCTGCATCCATTTTCAATAAGCTACCACAAGAACTCAAAAATCTTAGCAGTAGCCCAAACGCTTTTAAGTCCAAACTGAAGAGTTTCCTCATGGCTCACTCCTTCTATTCTGTCGAGGAGCTCCTGGAAGAGCTAAAAAACTAAGCAAATTCCAGTGTTACATTCTTGATTTTCTTTATTTAAACTAACGACGTGTCGCCTGAATATATTTCTTATATTTCATTTTATCTGTTTCTACAATCTACAACTGAATATGTTTCTTATATTTCATTTTATCTGTTTCTACAATCGTGTTATAATTTCATGTATTGACCCGTTCCATGACCATGGAGACTTCTCCTTAATGTGGTCCCACGGAACAATAAATAAATAAATAAAAAATAAATAAATAGCAGGATAATGTTATAACGGCAACGATATTTATCAGTAATAAATTATTTATATAGTGCACTTCTAATGACAGCACATTAATTTCTTATTTCCTGGTATTACAAAATTTTGTCACTCGGTTTACAAGTTTCGGTCTTCATCCAGTAAGATTCGAAAATGCTAACTGGAAACTCACTTTTTTTTTTATTACTGGCCAAAAGAGAAGTGAATGTCGAAAAATCGTACGAATTAGTGCTTGTTAAAGGAATCCTATTAACTTTTCCTCTGAGGGCAAAAAATGGAGAAAGAAGTCTTATATTACATCATTATTCTAATGAATCAATGAAATTGTTCACGATGTTCATTAAACTACTGGGCGATTTTTTTCACTTAACAAATCCTCCAGACATTTTTGTTTTTAGGATACGGAGGAATGTTTCATTTAATGTAAAAACGTCAGAATTTCTTTGTATGTTCATCTGCGCATTTATTTTAGAAGTTACGTTCAAGATAGAATTACATCTTCATGGAAACAGCTTCAATTTGTGGTCATTGTTGAGCAAATCATAGTAAGTCTTAGTATAATTCAATATATTCACAGTTTTGCACAGCACACGAGTTTACCTTAGGAATTATTTTTTTTTTTTTTTTTTACATACTCCGCAATACACCATACTGTGCGTGGCGGAGGGTACCTCGTACCACAACTAGCATATTCTCTCCCTGTTCCACTCCCAAACAGAACGAGGAAAAATGACTGCCTATATGCCTCTGTACGAGCCCTAATCTCTCTTATCTTATCTTTGTGGTCTTTCCGCGAAATATAAGTTGGCGGCAGTAAAATTGTACTGCAGTCTGCCTCAAATGCTGGTTCTCTGAATTTCCTCAGTAGCGATTCACGAAAAAACGCCTCCTTTCTCCACAGATTCCCACCCGAGTTCCTGAAGTATTTCCGTAACACTCGCGTGATGATCAAACCTACCAGTAACAAATCTAGCAGCCCGCCTCTGAATTGCTCCTATGTCCTCCCTCAATCCGACCTGATGGGGATCCCAAACGCTCGAGCAGTACTCAAGAACAGGTCGTATTAGCGTTTTATAAGCGGTCTCCTTTACAGATGAACCACATCTTCCCAAAATTCTACCAATGAACCGAAGACGACTATCCGCCTTCCGCACAACTGCCATTACATGCTTGTCCCACTTCATATCGCTCTGCAGTGTTACGCCCAAATATTTAACCGACGTGACTGTGTCAAGCGCTACACTACTAATGGAGTATTCAAACATTACGGGATTCTTTTTCCTATTTATCTGCATTAATTTACATTTACTTATATTTAGAGTTAGCTGCCATTCTTTACACCAATCACAAATCCTGTCCAAGTCATCTTGTATCCTCCTACAGTCACTCAACGACGACACCTTCCCGTACACCACAGCATCATCAGAAAACAGCCGCACATTGCTATCCACCCTATACAAAAGATCATTTATGTAGATAGAAAACAACTGCGGACCTACCACACTTTCCTGGGGCACTCCAGATGATACCCTCACCTCCGATGAACACTCACCATCGAGGACAACGTACTGGGTTCTATTACTTAAGAAGTCTTCGAGCCACTCACATACTTAGGAACCAATCCCATATGCTCGTACCTTATGAGTCTGCAGTGGGGCACCGAGTCAAGCGCTTTCCGGAAGTCAAGGGATATGGCATCCGCCTGATACCCTTCATCCATGGTTCGCAAGGTATCATGTGGAAAAAGGGCGAGTTGCGTTTCGCAGGAGCGATGCTTTCTAAAGCCGTGGTGCTGATGCATGGACAGCAACTTTTCTGTCTCAAGGAAATTCATTACATTCGAACTGAGAATATGTTCGAGAATCCTGCAACAAACCGATGTTAAGGATATTGGTCTGTAATTTCGAGGATCCGTCCTTCTACCCTTCTTATATACGGGCGTCACCTGCGCTTTTTTCCAGTCGCTCGGGACTTCACGTTGGGCAAGAGATTCGCGATAAATGCAAGGTAAGTAAGGAGCCAATGCAGTAGAGTGCTCTCTGTAAAGCCGAATTGGAATCCCATCAGGACCTGGCGATTTATTTATTTTCAACCCAATCAGCTTATTCACAACCCCAGGGATGTCTATCACTATTTCCTCCATACGGGAATCTGTACGAGACTCAAAAGGGCGGTATGTTTGTACGATCCTCCTGCGTGAAAGATTTCTCAAATGCTATCTTTAAAATATCAGCTTTCGTTTTGCTGTCTTCCGTCGCCAGGCCAGACTGATCAGTGAGTGACTGGATGGAAGCCTTGGACTCGCTTACCGATTTTACGTAAGACCAGAATTTCCTTGGGGTTTCAGCAATACCTTTTTGTTTGATGTAATCATTTTTGAGAAGTTTTAGTAGACAGTCTTAGGAAGATTCAGTAAGTCAAAAGCAGACAAACGGTTTAGTCACACTGGGAAGTCGCTGTTACCTGAAACCGGATTTGGGAACCCTATACAAACGCCGCTTCTATCCCAAGTTCAAGGACCGCATAGTCGCGACGAAGTGGCCTGTTGGCGCAGCAGGCAGCGGCCACAATCGACACGGAGGTGAAACACCGGTTGGTACAGTGACTCGGCAGACAGCGGCCTCCGTCGACACAGAGGTGAAATACCGATCTTTGGTGCACAACCTGGACCTGTTCGCGCGGGGAAGAACCAGCCGCGGTGACGTCACCGCTGCGCTGCAGACGACGTGTAGAGCGACACGGCCTCCGGGGAAACACCTCACAGTTGCTTTCACGTAACGGTCTATGCGCACCGCAGCCTAATGTAGTGCCTCAGACTTCCACACACAACGTAAACATTTCAAACTAAAGTAGACTTATGTGTCTTTCCGGTGACGCAGTATTTTAAAACGTTTTTATTAGGTCGCTTTCTTGTCTACTCGGTACAAATTTTGCAACTGATTTTGCGCTAACTTTCCCACAAGATAAAGGCTTGAGACTTTTAACATAGCTCAGAACTGGACGACATTGCGATATTGAGCAGCTGTCTTGGCTGGTGTGTGGCGGAGGGTTTTCCGTATACCGCTGTTTTTTTTCCCCTCTACCTGTTCAAGTCGCGAAAGCTTCGTGGTAAGAACAGTTGCTGGCAAACCTCTGTGTGAGGTATGTTGTCTCTAATTTTTATCTTGACTGTCTCGTCGGGACATAGACGTAGGAGGAATGAATATATTTGTTGACTCAGGTGAACAGAAACTGAAATAAACCTGAAATTTACAATATGTCTGCTGTAATCTCATCAATATGTTTGAAATCGATTTAAAAATTTCACACGCACAAGATCAAAAAGGAGAAAGTAATAATTTAACTACAAAACCTTTTTAATATAATAAGTTTTTAAAACGGACTAAAAATACAAAACGATTTCTCCCTGCTCCGTATACGTTCCTAACCTCATACAGATAGTCCTGAAAATTGATGCCTGTTAAGTTTTGATAACTATGACAATACTCGTAAAATTTAAAATGAAAAACGTGAGGGGCAACAGAAAATGACAGTAAAGAGTGTAGAGAGTAATTGTCGGCGAGAAAAATCACACAACAGTTGATATCATTTGCAGAGAAATGAAATTGTTACTAACTTACGTGAACTATTCATGGATCAAATATCTACGAGGGGCTTATGAAAAGTCCGTGCAAAGTCCGAGAGATGGCACCATCGGCGGGTATCGAGGTCATGTTTAGTTAGTAGCATCTTTGGAAAGAACGCACACCAAGTTTGTCATATTGGTCTATTTCTTTGTGTTTTGCATTCGTGTGAATCAAGGAAGTCGAGTGACTGTCAAAAAATAGACGAAAAATAATTTCGTGTGGTGATTAAACATTACTTTATGAAAGGAAAAAAGCCTCAGGAGACTAAAGAGAAGCTTGATAAACATTACGGTGACTCTGCACCTTAGATTAGAACAGTTTATAAGTGGTTTCAAAATTTTCGGAGTGGCCATACGGGCACAAGTGATGCTGAACGTTCTGGACGCCCTATGCAGGTTACGACTCCAGAAATCATTGATAAAATCCATGATATGGTGACGGATGACAGAAGAGTTACGGTGCCTGAGATTGCTAGTGCTGTGGGCATCTCGAATGAACGGGTACATGACATTTTGCACAAACATTTGGACATGAGAAAGCTATCCGCAAGATGGGTTCCGCGATTGCTCGCACTTGACCAAAAACGGAATCGTGTGAGGTGTTGCAAGGATGGTTTGAAGCTGTTCCGGAAGAATCCGTAAGACTTTAAACGTCGTTTCGTCACTGTGGATGAAACATGGAGACATTACTATACTCCTGAGACCAAACAACAATCTAAACAATGGGTTACCAAGGGAGAATCTGCACCAAAAAAGGCGAAGACCATTCCTTCGGCTGGAAAGATTAAGGCGACTGTCTTTTGGAATTCGCAATGGATAATATTCATCGACTATCTGGAAAAGGGTAAAACTATTACAGGTGCATATTATTCATCCTTACTGGACCGATTGAAAACCGAGCTGCAAGAAAAACGCCGGCGATTTGACCACTAAAAAGTCCTTCTCCATCACGACAATGCACCAGCACACACCTCAGCAGTTGTGGTCGCAAAATTATTGGAAACAGGATTACAACTCGTTTCACATCCCCTCTATTCTCCAGATTTGGCTCCCTCTGTCTACTATTTGTTCCCCAATTTGAAGAAATGGCTGGCGGGACAAAGATTTTATTCAAACGAGGAGGTGATTGCAGCAACGAATAGCTATTTTGCAGACTTGGACAATTCCTATTATTCGGAAGGGATCAACAAATTAGAACAGCGTTGGACGAAGTGTGTAAGTCTAAAAGGAGACTATGTTGAAAAATAAAAAAGTTTACCCTAAACATTTAAGTAGTTTTTATTTTTGCACGGACTTTTCAAACGCCCCTCGTATTGTATGCTCCCATGGTTTTCGTTTTATATTTTAAAGTATTGGTCATAGCTATTAAAAATTCACAAACACGAATTTTCAGGACTATCTGCCTGTATTGATCTCTATGGGGCTTGGAGAATATATTTTATATCTTTTAGTCCGTTTTAAAAACGTGTTATATTAAAAACCTTTTTATTTAAATTATTATTGCGTGTCGTATCGCAAATATATCTAACTCAACGGTTCTCTTCCAATGTCGTAAGTTTAATTCTGCTCTTGCTGTAAGTTACCGATTTACGTAGCGGTGCTTTCCGTAGAACGAACATAGAATATAACATTACGACAACGTATGTACTGTTACTTGTGTGAAAGAAAATTATGCGTACTCAGATAAACACGTCACTGCGTTTTATAGACTCAGAATTGTAAAATGAACAACTCAAGAACTCAGCATGAAACTACGTTTCTTATTTAAATGATACTTTAACTCAAACACCAACGCAATCAAACCTGAATACCAAACTTCCACTACACCTGAACAGATTGTTGTCATCCATTTTTCTACGCCATTTGTATATCCTAGACATGCATCATGAACAGATGGCGGGTGAGCGCAATTGTAAAGCTACTGAAGGAGTTTCTCCTACTTCCCTCGTTGAAGCGTTCTGTGGACTATGCAGCTATTTCAGTTTATCACTTAAGGTTTTTTTCAACTCCCTTCGCTCCATTATTCCTCTATACAGCCACTATGATTACTTATATTTTCCACTTCTCGCCTAGCTTTCGAGCTGTTTTCTCTTCTTCCTCACATTAGGATCCTCCCATCTGTAACGCGTTTATTCTGAAACTGTCCCTGTAGTGTTGGCAGAAGAGCCAACACTGTTTTTCTAGAGGAGGCCGAAATGCACGCGTTTAATTACACGCTGACTGGCGTGAGATCTGGAACAGGACAATATCTTGAGAATTGCAAATAAAGTACGTAGTTGATATAATACTTAACTTTAATCCACAATTGTAGAACATCGCTCTTGATGATACATGCTTCACATAATAAATATCAATTGAACACGGCGCCTTGCTAGGTCGTAGCAAAGGACGTAGCTGGAGGCTATGCTAACTATCGTCTCGGCAAATGAGAGCGTATTTGTCAGTGAATCATTGCTATGAACGTCGGCTGTACAACTGGGGCGAGTGCCAGTACGTCTCTCTAGACCTGCCGTGTGGTGGCGCTCGGTCTGCTATCACTGACAGTGGCGACACGCGGGTCCGGCGTATGCTAATGGCCGCGGCCGATTTAAAGGCTACCACCTAGCAAGTGTGGTGTCTGGCGGTGACACCACAGTCCCTATCTGTTATTTCTTCTCCTCTTAAGTCTTTTCTTTGTAAATCTTTCAAGGAATAATCTAGCATGTAGTTTACTTATCTTCTTTAAGATAACTGAAGAAACTGTAAATCCTCAACGCACGATTGATCAGGAGAAGCGGTCAGAGTGTGAAATTATTGTGCGCTCTCGCTCTATAAACTGAAGGATTCACTACATAATCGTATGAAGTTGGTAGGTTTTAAATCGCAAATGGAAGATTAAAATATTGCTGCAACTCATCCTTCTCGCCGACATTTCGCATTCTGAACGAGTTACTACAGGCATACTTGTCATATCGCCACTTGCAATACAACTGAACTTCTCTCACAGCTGATGTCATTATGCAGATGAGAATGTTTACTGATTTAGCACATGAGTACTCTTCTGCGTCAAAAATTGAAAGTGACATGAATTATTGATGGAGGCAGCACATCATTTCGTGCATTTTCGTTCAAAACACTTTATTTGAATAATGACCAGGATGCCTCTGTTGATTAACAAGCGCCGGTCCACGACAGTGAGACACGCGTCACAGGACTATGGCTTGTCCCCACGAGCCACGTAACACTGTAATTAACCCAACTTCTTGGAATTCGGGTAGGAGCAGAGAGGAAAATTCTGTTCAGCCGTTCTCACTTGGCTATTGTTCTTTTTTTTTTCGAAAGAATTTGGAGCATGTCGAAGTAGCACTTTCAAAAATGCTTTTTCGCACTGAATTAGACACCCTTGTCGAAATAAACTGCTACTCTGCCGCCACTTAGCTTGACTTCCGTAAGGATGTAAAACAATAATAGGAATTACAGAACCAGCGTAAGGCTACACCAGTTTTTACTGCTTCTCTTGATTCACGAACACTTTTTTCTGCGCTTAATTTTCGATTTTCAAGACATAATACATTCCTAAAATGTCTGAAAACTTCTCGTCAAAGCGTGTGTCTGGCGCTTTGATATCCTATTCCGCACAGCTTTGAACAGGGTCAGACAGCCAGCTGTAGGACAGCTAGGTTTTGTCGTTAATGAAGTTATGTCGTTTTTTAAACGGGTGTCCCACGCACGTATGCTGGGTGTTTCACTTACGAGGTATCCGCGGTGTCCAACGTCGCATGGTACCAACACCCGCGTAGAAAGTTTCCGATCGTTGTTTCAGCACGATGGCTGTTATGGCTGCAGTTCTAGCCGAAAAAAGGAGCAGGTAAGCTAGGAGCGTCTGTAGAACGCAACTCTGAAGAGATAAGATATAAATTAGAAAAGTAAGGAGTAGCCTTGGAAAGATATCCGAGAAAATCGCTACGCCATTAAGCACTTCACACTGGTGTGCATTTGTGTAGCGACTGTTCACAAAACTTTGCACAAAACTCAAACTGCAACACTACAAAGCAGCCGCAGTATCTAGACTGACAAATTTAGATTCTGCTGATCGGTGTCAACACTGCAACTAGCTATTGAAATTTGTGCACGATGGAATTTGGACTACTGAACTATCTCTGTGAGACTTCTTCAATGATGTGTGTTTCTGCATTTTATTTTTTTTTTTTGATGATATAAAAATAGTTCTTTCTTCAGTTATTGGTTCTCTTAAAAAAAGGTTGCAGTATATGTTCGCATACCAACTAGAAGTTGTATTTTGGTGACGTCATGCAGAGGCTCTGGAAGTAACTAACAAGGATTTTCAGAACTCCAATGTCGATTATTTTGCGTGGTCGCGTTGCCCGACAAACGTAGTCGTGAAAATCGAAACGCTACCTGCCACAAGGTCCGAGCAAAGGCCGGAGTATGATACAACGCTGGACACCATTGCTTATTACGTTGTTAGTGGAACTCATGGCTGAAACAGGCACGCCACCTGCCGCAGGGTCTGCGGAATGGCAGGAACGTCACGCTGTGATCGGAAGCTGCCTAAATGTTGGATACTGTATTAAAGTTGTTTGTGGAACCTCTGGCTAGAGCTGGTAGGCCAACTGCCACCTACCACCTGCCACAAGGTCTGTGGAACGTCAAGAGCACCACTCGGTGATCAGAAACTGTCTATCCGGTACTGGTTTCCGTGCAACGCTGGACGCGGTGCTTATGTCGTATGTGGAACACCTGCATATTACATCTGCGAATAGTACGTGTGAATAAAATAATGTCGCGACTCTAGTGTATGCACCAGACTTTGTTAATGGAGGACATCACCCGTTGAAGTAGCGTGTTCCTTGCCGCCCGTGGAACATGGTTTCTCGGAATTCTGATCGCATGTTTCACTCTAAAGTAGAAAGTCTCTCTTGAAGCGTCTCCCACAGGAGTTTGTGACATTTCGGTGGTTCTCCAGCGCTGCCTATACAGTCCTATGGCGTATAGCACTGCTATTATTGACAACTCCTGTCTACCGTTGAACCGACTTCGTAATGTTAGAGACGAACGAAAAATGACGCATTTTATGCAGCTGCCTTTGTGGGTGACCTCTAATCCCTTAGGATTGGTGCAGTAAATCTGAGTCACGTCTGTCACCACTAACGCAAGTTGTATGTGAATTGCCAAACTCAAGTTAGATGCTGGCTAACCTGTATTCTCGGAATAGCGCGGGAAACAGGTTGCATCAGCTCGGAATAACGCCTAACTGGAGTATAACTCGGTGATAGGTTAAACGGCGATTTCGGGCTGGGTTAGCTAGGTTATATGGAGAATAAGTTTCATAGGTAGTCAGAGATAACTATAGAATCAATCTGTAATGCAGATATGTTGCTAATTATTCGTCAGAATGAAAAGGCATAAGAAAGTGAATCGTTGGACCAATTGTTACGCAGAATACATCGAATCGAACTTTATATGACTACATTTTCTCTGTCGATCGAGGAACGAAGCTGAACTCAGTTTTTTCGATGTTCTAAATGAGAAACTAGGTAATATGACGGAAAGAATACGCTCCTGTGTCTTCTTGTACAATTCTACTGTTTTAAATATTTGTAGTACGTGGCGTCAGCTCGGCCACGTGTTTTTCTTACCACTGTTTCAAATTTCAATTCGTTATTTCGTTTGAACACCAAGAATACAATATGTTTTAGTTTTGTCTAGTAAATAAACTGAGCACAAGTCCATTCGAGCCAAAGAGCCTCACCTAAATATTTTCGTGCCTCTGTGTTACCATTACTACAGTATTTTTGCAAACAGACAATGGTAAAAAGTTTCATATCAGCGTACACTCCGCTGTAGAGTGAAAATTTCATTCTAGACAATGGTAAAATTATCTGAATATCACAACTTTCGCCTGGCTATACGCAAGTTCGAATTGCGTTGGCAGCCTAAACGAATGGGTACGCTATCTGAGGAGTAGCTAACTTGGGAATAAAATGGCATCTACAATGCGCACTCGCACTTATACCACAGTTCCCTTCTGCAAAAGCGATTCCTGGCTTTATATCGCAAGCATAGAACTGGTCCTTCGATTCTTGACGGTTGTCAACAGTTCCAGTAAAACTGATCGACCGTCCAGTCATACGGGTTAGTGGGACTCCTCGTTGATTCAGTGGGTGTCAGGCTATAAAGTCATAAGCTGGGGTTTCAATGGCTTAGTCACACTGGCGCTACAGCCTGAGATTACGCAACCGACATTTTCCTAAAAAGAGGACAGGAAAATAACGTCACGGGGACGAAGAAGCTGCCGACACTTGATGCCAAAATGTTTCAGATGAGCTAATGTTAATGAAACGGCTCAGGCAGATCTATTTCACGGATCTTGCATTTATGATGTGCCTTTCAATCATTAAGAGCACATTTTATACCATATATTGCTCTGTCAAGTTTACATTCAGGCTCTGGAGGACAGATGATCCAATGTGTTCATTTATTTTGCTTACATATATCTTTTCCTTTACCCACATATACCATACAAGTCCATGAATGAAAAAAAATGCGTGCAAGTGGATTTCAAATGTTCTCCCAGATGGGCAGCCGCGCGGGGTAGATGCGCGGTCTTCGGCGTATTGTCACAGTCCGCGCGGCAGCCCCCGTCGGAGGTTCGAGTCCTCCCTCGGGCATGGGTGTGTGTGTGTGTGTGTGTTGTCCTTAGCGTAAGTTACTTTAAGTTAGATTAAGTAGTGTGTAAGCTTAGAGACCGATGACCTAAGCAGTTTGGTCAAATAAGATCTTTTTACAAATTTACCCAGATGGGCAGAGTTCGCAAATGTAGCCTGTAGCTCTTGCCAATTTAACGTTGTGGGGGCGTAGGAGGAAAGGCAGTGGTCGAGTGCAAAAGGTAAATGATAGTCCCACACATTGCTGGGGTGTCGTTGGTCAGACGTGGTGGAGATTTCTCTCCTCCACCAGTTCGAAAAGAACCGAACTGTTAAGTGATCTGATGCGCTCTCTTAAGCTGTCTTTGTCGGGTGTGGGTCAAGGTGATAGTGTGGCTTGTAGAAGTGTTTAATACATGGTGTTTTACCTTCGTTATGTTAGGAAAGCATCTCGTGATCTGTATTACGATTTTCGTTCATTAAGTTCCGTGAGGTAAGGGTACTTTAAGGGGCTCCGGAACGCCCTATACTTGCAATGCTAAAATAACGCTTATAAATTACATCTTTCCTCACAAAGTATTTGAGGTAGGAAGTTGAACTTTTTACAGATTATCTATTGGAATATGGGCTACAACTTAAACAGGGATTTAACAAAATTTTAGTTCAGTTATTAAAGATGATTTTTTTTCAATTGTAATGAAAATTCACAACATTTTTTTGCAATTTTTTATTTATATATTCAAAAATATACAGTTTTTTGGAAAAAGGCTGTGTTAAATTATGCAGAAGGTACTGTGTAACATTTACTGAAAGTTTGAAACAAATATGTTTGGAAGATCCTTAGAAAACATGTAATTAGTATGAGAAAATAAAAGTTTTGGGAATCGAGCGACAAAGATTGGATTAACTTTTTAGTGCATTCCAGGTCCATAGGATGGATTATCTTCATCCTCTGCAAACTCCTCCTCCAGCTTCCTCTTGTTCCTCCTCCTGTTTACTCTTGCTTGCATTTCTAGACTCTTTACAGCCCTGTCTGCAGCCCGAAGGCGTTCCTTGTCTAAAGCAAGTATCGCTCGTTGTTGTGTTCGTAGATTTTGCTACCATTTTCTTCAGTTGCAGTTACTGCAACACTGTTCCAAAAGGTGTCATGTATGAACACTTATCACATTTCGGTTGTATTTCACTAGCAAGTCCTACGTGCTTTATTATGGAGAGTTCCAGACCGACTTCACTACAATGAATACATCTTACACAGTTTGAAAAAATTCCTTTGAGAACCGACATATCAAATATTTCATTCACATCCGATTCGCCCATAAAACATTCATAGTTTTCACTCATTGAACCAAGCTTCTTCTGTGAAGTGTTTTCTTTCCCACTTTGACTGCTATGGGCAGGTGTACTTGAGAGGTTAGGTTCACTCACTTGGTTATCGTCTTTATTGTTTACAGTAATAACACATACCTTTGGCTTTCCAACATTTCTCCTTTTCTTAAAAGCCTTCAGAGGATTTCTAATAACTTTACTTTTACTCATTATTATACTTCAACAAAACAGAGACTCAAGAAACAGAATTAATTACCAATATTTTCGAGATAACGACAGAGTAAATAAATATGAAACAATCGACAATCACACCAGCGATATATATTGAACCATCACAGGTTAGCCACAACACATACTTTATCTCACATCACTAAAATGTACCTGATGAACACGGACGTTAATAATAACACAATTTGACAGCAGTTTAACAGCGCCACAGTGGGTCACGACAATGTAGAACACATTTAAAAAAAAAAATTTAAAATAGTTGCAGTCTTCGGAATTGAATAAATTATATATCTATTAAAAGGTAATAGTCTGCAGATTCAGAAAACGCAAAAAAGTAAAAATTGAACTTTTCATGATTTTGAGCCTTTCCGGAGCCCCTTAAAGGGAGTTCTGAGCCACCACCACTTGTCGTCCGAGTCCGATGCCTGTGAAGTCTTCCTTTCTGACAATTTGATTGGTTATTATCAGATATACTGTGTGGAGAATACTGTGTTAAATTCATTTTAGTGTTAACTGGTGAAACTTTGTGACTGATACCGTCATCTCTGTCAATTAGACCCTCACGTGTTTGTGATTCCATAGTTTTCAGTTAACGTGGCCATGAAATGATGTCCCTAACGAATACCTACATACGTGGAGAATTATTAATCGTTGACTATTTTTTTATTTATTAACAAAACGTTTGGGATCGCACATCTTTGACACGACACCAATTGCTGTCTTCTCTCTTCATTCTTTGCTTGCCACATTGGGTGTAGATCATAGCACTGACTTTCATCCACTCTTGTACAATATGAATGCGAGTGAATTTACATGATACTTACCCCATAATCTGTAACTTCGATGTCTCGACCATGAGGCCGTTTAGAGAAAAGCGATAAGCAGATTAAGAGATGTACAATAAGATAAAGCCTGGTGCGTTTTCCGTAATATTGCTTTCACTGAAATGCTTGTTTAGATTTGCGCTATCCGTTGTGCAAAACCATTAATTGGCTTATTTGTGGGATCATATTCAAATATATTATTCATTCCGTGATACAAGAACTCTAGGTGGTGAATGTAATGTAACCAGAAACTCATGTTACACGTCAGTACCTGAGCGAAAATCAACTCGCTTTATTTACCGTCCCTTGTCTGAATATTTTTCTGTTATACGCCAGTACACAATTTTATAACACTGCCGTTTTCATGTGACGACCCTACGCAGGATGTTTATATTATCATGACTGTCAGAACCAGATCTCGGAGACGACCAGTTTTGGTTCCAAGGAAAATACCTGAGACAATATCAACCCTGTATCTTATGTTAGACGATAGACTGAAGAAACAGATATCTAGATTTTAGCATTTGTATAAATAGAGAGTTTTCGACAGTAACGAGTGGGATTCATTCTTTGAAATTCTGAAGGTGGCAGGGATAAAATACAAGGTGTGAATTTTTATCTACAGCTAGCTCAGCAACCAAGCTGTCGTTATCAGAGATCAATGGCATGAAAAGGTGCAGTGGTTCAGAAGGGAATGAGACAGGGTTGTAGCCTCTCCCCCATGTTATTCGGTCTACATATTGTGCAGTTAGTAAAGAAAACTAAGGAGAAATTTGGAGAGTTAATTAAAGTTCAGGGAGAGGAAAGAAAAAGCTTTTGAGGTTAGCTGATGACATTGTAATTCTGTCAGAGTCGGTAAAGGACTTGAAGGTCAGATGAACAAAATGGCAAAATGGAGAGCGCCTAGAGAAGAACGTCAAAAGTAGAATGAGGGTTATGGAGCGTAGACTCTCAGCAGCAAGAAAAGCGTTCCTGAAAAGAATAATTTTTTAGCATCAAACACAAAATTTAGGAGTCGGGAGTTTTTTCAGAAGGTATTACTCTGAAATATAGTCATGCGGAAGTGCGTGCAGGATACAAAGCTCAGCCTGGTGTGAAAGCGAACAGTAAATGTCACAGACAAGAGCCGGATGGAAGTTTTTGCAATGTGATGCTACAGAGAAGTGCTGGAGACTTAACTTCTGAGGTCATCAGTCCCCTAGAACTTCAAACTACTTAAACCTAACTAACCTAAGGACATCACACACATCCATGCCCGAGGCAGGATTCGAACCTGCGAACTTAGCGGTCGCCCGGTTCCAGATTGAAGCGCCTAGAACCGCTCGGCCACTCCGGCCGGCAAAGATTGGATGGATAGATAGGATAGCTACTGAGCAAGTACTGCACGGAACTGTGGAGGTATCAGTGTTATGACACCACTTGAATGAAAGCAGGGATATGTTGATAGGACAAAGAATGCTTAATTTGGTACTGGAGGGAAATGTGTCAGATAAAAATTGTAGAGGGAGACCGAGGTAAGCAGGTCCAAGTGACTGTAGACTGCGACAGTTACGGAGAGATGAAGCAACGTTTATGAAATAGAATAGCTCAGAGGGTTACATATACCAGTCGTAGGTCTGAAGACAATAACAACAACAATAACCTCCAAAGTAATTGTTATTTTGTCAGAGACAGCAAAGGACTTTGAAGAGCAGTTGAACGGAATGGACAGTGGCTTGAAAGGAGGATATAAGATGAACATCAACAAAAGCAAAACGAGGATAATGGAATGTAGTCGAATTAAGTCGGAGGATGCTGAGGGAATTAGATTGGGAAATGAGACACTTAAAATAGTAAAGGAGTTTTACTGATGGTCGAAGTAGAGAAGATATAAAATGTAGACTGGCAATGGGAAGGAAAGCGTTTCTGAAGAAGAGAAATTTGTTAACATCGAGTATAGATTTAAGTGTCAGGAAGTCGTTTCTGAAAGTATTAGTATGGTGTGTATCCAAGTATGGAAGTGAAACATGGACGATAAATAGTTTAGACAAGAAGAGAATAGAAGCTTTCGAAATGTGGCGCTACAGAAGAATGCTGAAGAATTAGATGGGTAGAGTACATAACTAATGAGGAGGTATTGAATAGAATTGGGGAGAAGAGGAGTTTGTAGCACAACTTGACTAGAACAAGGGATCGGTTGGTAGAACGTGTTCTGAGGCATCAAGGGATCACCAATTTAATACTGGAGGGCAGTGTGGAGGGTAAAAATCGTAGAGGGAGACCAAGAGATAAATACACTAAGCAGATTCAGAAGGATGTAGGTTGCAGTAAGTACTGGGAGATGAAGAAGCTTGCACAGGAGAGGGTAGCATGAAGAGCTGCATCAAACGAGTCTCAGGACTGAAGACAACAACAACAACAACAACAACAACAACCTCCAAAGATATGTATACCATTAACGTATATCTACCGTACTACTGAGAGTATAGAGTGATAATTATTCTGTGAAAACTTATCAGGTTTTGCTGTAAGGAATAAAGAAGCTCCGATGAACATTATTGGATCGGTATGAATCATTTTTGAAAGACGCTGTAATAAACAAATGGTCCTATGTTAACAACAAAACATTTTTGCAAAAAATTAGCACCGAAATTCAACGGCCGACAGTTTGCTATCACGGCACAGGAGGCGCACGCATCACACAGTGAGCAGTAGCTGGAAGAACTACGGTAAGCGAACAGTATGGCACAACTATACAACTGACCAGTATCTATTTGCTGCTCGACGGTTAGCGGCCTACATAATGCAGAACACCGGGCCGTGTGTTGTTGCTGCCTCCGCCACCCTCTCTCTGGGGTGGTCGGCTGCAGCAATGTGCCAATGGCTGTGCGGTTCATCGGATCAACTGCATCACAGGTTCCCCACTACCCTACACGTACTCTCTACGTACCAGAACGTATATG
This sequence comes from Schistocerca americana, assembly GCF_021461395.2. NCBI lineage: Eukaryota > Metazoa > Arthropoda > Insecta > Orthoptera > Acrididae > Schistocerca > Schistocerca americana. Next base: position 627,618,956 of record NC_060123.1, on the reverse strand, counting down.
TTAAATAAAAACCAGTGATTTCCTCACTCAAAGACGACTTGTTTGTGTGCTAGCGGCAGACGAGATTTCCAACGCCTCTCACGAATCGAGTTGCGATATTAATAATATTAATAATAACTTCGAGTGTCACAATGGCCGGGTGCAGCTCTTTCTACTGGACACTACTTCGGCGGCTTAAGGCCAGGTTCTCATCAAATGAGCAAAAATAGGTGGAGTTTGGCATTTTTTTTTTTAGATAATGTAAAGACATATAAAGGATCTGTTTGTGGATTATGATTGGTCATACTTGCCATTTTATTTCAGATTTTTAATTAAAAAAATGACGCCTGTAATTGTGGTTTTATCAAGAACCTCAGGAGTTATCTGAAATCAAAAGTGGATAACATCAATCGACCCTACACTAAATTTATGGAAGCTTATACCTAACCAGACTGAAATAACCTTAAATTGAACAATATGGTGCTACCTCGAACTTCGAGTTCGTTTTTTTTTCGCTCTTTATGGCTTTACAAAAAGTGGTTAATATTAACAAATTTCGTATCCGCATATTACAGGTATAAGCTCCCAAGAAAAGTGTTTACTTTTAGGGCGTCAGAGGTGGAAGTTATGAGGTTGAACCGTTTTTATTTTATGCTACACGCTGTCGTGAAAAATCGGTTTTCGAGAAAAACCTGTTTAGAGTTTAGGGAGAACTTTCATACGTATTAATAGTTCAATCTTCATAAAAACTACACGTTATTGTAAATCTTTGATGTTGCTCAACACAAATACGAAGCTAGATTTTCAAAATTCAAAATGGCTAATCCAATATGGCGGACCAAAAATTATATTTTGACCAAAATTTGACCAAAAAATTTGTTTTCGTTACTTATGATTAGTCCACAATACCAGGAGCGTATATTAACCCTTCCTCTAACTCGAATTGTTCCTGGACAGCAATTCCCTCTTTCGTCTTGGCGAGAAAAGCCAGTCTGGTAGAGCTGGGTATCTTACGTTTGGCAGCCTACACTCGTCGTTAGTCAGCATTTTCAGCGAATATTTTTTCATGCATACCCCAATATAAATCATTTTGTGAACGTACGTCACGGCACCACAAGTTTTCTACCTGAGCCGGAGGTCTCCGGTTGAAAGCGTCCCACGGCGAACAATGGTCTGTAGAAACTTTTGTAACGCACGAATTAAAAAACTTCCGTCCCTACAGTCTAGACATATACACCTTTGAAAAATGCAATAAAAATCGAATTTTCGACATTCTGAATGAGAGCCTGGAATTAACTGCACGGTATCGCGAAGTCGTTCACGTAGGAGAATCGTACAAATATATCGTCGTTTGACCATCGAACAGACTTCCGTATGGAAGACATAGTAATAAGCATCCCTGGCGTACAAAAACAACTGAAGGAGTTGAAAACAATGAAGTCACCAGGTCCGGACTCCTGTGCATAACAAAGGCAAAAGAAGACCTACAAAATCACAGAACAATATTCCCAACATCGGCTTGCTGCAGAATCCTTAAACATAATCTTAGTTCGCATATAATAAATTATCTTGAGACCGAGAAGCTTATGTCCACGAATCAGTATGCTTTTAGAAGGCATGCCCTTTCCTCACATGTCGTATTGCGAACAACAGATGAAGGGCAACAGCCAGATACCTTTATAGATTACCGGAAAACATTTGACACGATGCCTCATTGCACGCTGTTAAAGAAGGTACGAGCATAGGGAAAATAATCACGTATATATGAGTGGCTCGAAGACTCCTTAAGTTATAGAACTCAGTATGCTGTTCTCGACGACGAGTATTCATCAGAGATAAGGGTATCGTCAAGAGTGCTTATTTCGTGAGATATTTGGCCCGGTCACTATCAATGGACCACCCTGTATACTTCCCTTCCCACATACCTGCAATGACACCAGGCGTCACTTTGTCTCAAAGTGGGCAGTGCATTTTTACGAAAAAGCGCTCAACGAAAATGGATCACAAGTGTTTACTTGTTTTATGCAGACCTTCAGAAAGGACTTTCTAATATTTAAATTTATGTTACATGTTAATGATTTCCTCTTTTTCAGAAACATTTTTCTTGCTATCTCCAGTCTACGTTTTATATTCTGTCTACTTCGGTCACCGTCACTTATTTCGCTTTCCAAACAGTAAAACAAATCTACTAGTGTCCCACTTCCTCATTATTCCTTCGTCATTACCTAACATAATTCGGCTACATTTCAATACTCTTCTTTTACTTTTGTGGAAAAGGGCGATCAGACTCCAAGATCACGTCAACATCGAGGTCATTACAGGCGGTACTTATTCTTGCTCATCCTACATACTCTTCTCATAACATGAATCATTCCGTTCATTTGTTATTCTAAGTCATGTCCTGTCTCTAACAGAATTACTACGTCGTCAGAAAACTTAAGTATTTTAATTTCTTCTCCATGAAAATTAATTTCCGTCCCAGAATTCTAATTAATTCCCGTTCCATAATTCTTCTTGGTTTTCTTTACTACTTGCACAGTGCCCAGAATGGGTTATATCGAGGACAGGCTACAACACTGTCTCACTCCCATATTTACTTCTGCAGTCTGGTTTGTGTACAACCTATAAATAACTCTTGACACTCTGTATTTTACTCCTGCTACCAGCAGGATTTCGACGAAGATACTCAAGTCAAAATTGTCGAAAGCTTTCTCTAAATCCACAAATGCTATAGACGTAGATTTCACTGTCTTCGTCCTTTCTTCTAACGTAAGTCGTGAAGTTAGTATTGCCTCGCGCGTTTCTACGTTTCTTCTGAACCCAGACTGACCTTTCTCGAGGTCAGCTTCTACTACTAGTTTTTCGATTCTTCTGCAAATAAGTCGTGTCAGTATTTTCCAACCATGGCTCATTAAAACTGATAATTTGGTAATATCTCATCTTCAGTACCTGCCTTCTTCGTGAACTGGGATTATTACATTGTTCTTGAAATCTGAAAGTATTTCGCCGGTCCCATAATCTTGCACACCAGGTGGAATTGTTTTGTCATGGCTGACTGTTCCAAGAACCTCATAAATTCCGTGGGAATGACAACCACTCCATGGGACTTAGTTCCACTTAGGTACAGAGAGGAGTAGCGCAGTGGTCAGCACACTGGACTCGCTTTCGAGAGGATAACGGTTCAAACCAAAGTCCTGCCATCCTGATTCAGGTTTTACGTGATTTCTTTAAATCACTTAACGCTCGGCCTCTTTCCTTCTCCGTTCTTCCTTAATCCGAGCTTGTGCTTCGTCTCTAATGACCTCGTTGGCGACGGGATGTTAAACACTACTCTCCTCCTCCTTTGACTTAGGTCCATCAGAGCTCTACTACTCTCCTCCTCCTTTGACTTAGGTCCATCAGAGCTCTGTCATGTTCTTCACGCAATATTGTATTTCAGTCATGTTCAGCTACTTTCTCTTCCCTTCCTACGATACTGGCTTCAAGTTCATTTCCCTTGTATAGTCCTTCTACATATTCATTCAGCCTTTCAGCTCTCCCTTCTTTGCTTTATACTGTCTGCAATCTCAGCTCTCGATATTCATATAGCCGCCTCTCTTTTTTCAAAAAAGTCTCTTTAATTTCCCCACATGCGGCATCTAAAATGCATGTCAAAGAAGTGAAGTGTCCAGAAAGGGAGGAGGAAACGAAATGAAACTTTATGGGTTGGAAGGGTATGTGATGTTTTAGCAGTCAAGCAAATTTACAAAGAACTTGGCAGTATGAGCCCACTTATCAGTATCATGATGCATCCCATCTGGCCTGGATGCATTGACTGATTCGGATGGGAATGGTGTCCAAGCCGTTATATCCTCTCTCGAGGCAACCTGTAACGTACCTGTTGTAACTGGTCCTTGATACCGGACACTTACACTGGGCCATACTTGAACCCGAGCTGGTCCCACTGAAGTTCTATTCGGGACAGATCTGGTGATCTTGCTGGCCACGGGAGTACCTCAACGTCATCCAGAGAGTGCATAGGGACACATGCTGTGTGTGACGAGAACCGTCCTGCCGTAAGATGGCACCGCGATACTGTCGCATGAGAGGTTACACATGAGAGCGCATGATATCCGTGACATACGGTTGTACCATCGGAGTTGCCCCAATCACTACCAGCCATTGGCTCTGAGCACTATGGGACTTAACTGCTGTGGTCATAAGTCCCCTAGAACTTAGAACTACTTAAACCTAACCAACCTAAGGACATCACTCACATCCATGCCCGAGGCAGGATTCGAACCTGCGACCGTAGCGGTCGTGCGGTTCCAGACCGTAGCGCCTTTAACCGCTCGGCCACTTCGGCCGGCACTACCAGCCATTACCTGAAGTCATACCCAATGGTTCCTGACACCACAATGTCAGATGTGATACTGCCTCTGAGAAACACTAGCAGAATGGGACCTCTTCCCATGTCGCCGACATACCTAGCGGCGTTGATCACAAGGGCTGACGCTGTGGACGATGCGACGCCATTCATCAGCAGTCTATGCTTCACGATCACAGTACCATTTGTAACGCAGCCGCTTGTGCTGTGGTGTTAATGGCTGCTGACGCATTGGACGGTAATTCCCTATTCCGGCTGCTGTCAATCTCTAACCAATGGTGAGGGATAACATAGAATGTTGCAGGAAGATCATTATTTGTTCTCGGATGGTAGTAGCAGATGAGAAGGGGTTAGGAAGTGTCTGGGGCACAAAACGCAGAGGAGGTCGACAGAAATCTTGACGAAGAGTATGCCAGCAAAAACGTTCCTGTCCAGTTCAATATCGAGCCACTATGACGTCTGAATGCCCCACAAAACAGAATATGGCACGATTCGACCAGCCGGTCTGGTGGAGATCCTCAATCAGGCCTCTTCCAAACTCTGTCAGGTGCTTACAACACTGCCTCGCAGGAGTACGTGCCATCTCCATGGCGTTCCCTCAATATCTGACGCTGTTCATGTCTGTTGCGTACTCTGCAAGACGTGGTAACAATACTTAACATGAACTACACTAACGCAGCGTGAGGGCCGTCTTACCTGTCACACATAACTGCAACTGTAATCATTTACACACACGCCGACGGTGTTTACGTGTACGAAGTTACACTGACATCCGAGCATGAATCCTTGTGCTTCAATTTTTTTGTTTTTTGTCAGCCAGTGTCCACTGAGTTGACAAAACTCATGTGGCACCTCCTAACGTCGTGTCGGACGTCGTTTTGCTCGTAGTGCAGCAACTCGACGTGGCATGGACTCAACAAGTCGTTGGAGGTCCGTTGCAGAAATATTGAGCCGTACTGCTTCTACAGCCTTCCATCATTGCGAAAATGTTGCCGGTGCAGGTTTTTGTCCACGAAGCGACCTCTCGATTATGTTCCATGAGGTCCCTGCCGGCGATCTTAGTGGCCAAGTCATTGTCCAGAAAGGTATTCAAACCAATCGCGAATAATTGTGGTCCGCTGACATGGTGCATAGTCATCCATAAAAGTTCCATCGTTGTTTGGGGACATGAAGTACATGAATCGCTGCAAATGGTCTCCAAGTAGCCCTATCAATAATCGGTTCAGTTGTACCAGAGGACCCAGTTCATTCCATGTAAACACAGCCCACACCATTATGGAGCCAAAACCAGCTTGTACAGTGCCTCGTCGACAACTTGGATCCATGGCTTCATGGGGTCTGCGCCACAATCGAATCGTATCATAAGTTCTTACCAACCGAAATTGGGACTCATCTGACCTAGCGACGGTTTTCCAATTGTCTAGGGTCCAACCAATATGGTCACGAGTCCGGCAGAGGTAGTGCGGCGATGTCCTGCCATTAGCAAAGGCACTCGCCTCCATCGTCTTCTGCCATACGCTGCACTGTCCTAACGGATACGTTTCTTTCACGCAGTGTTGCTTGTCTGTCAGCACTGACAACAGGCAAACGCCGCTGCTTTCGGTCGTTAAATTAAGGCTGTCTGCGTTGTCCGTGGTGGTAGATAATATCTAAAATTTGCTATTTTCAGCACGTCCTTGACACTTGGATTTCGGAGTATCGGATTTCCTATCTATCTGCGAAATGGAGATAGATAGGACAAAGTGTGTGCGGCCATAATCACGTCGGAACCTTTTCACACGAATCACTTACGTACAAATGACAGCTCTGCAAATCCACTGCCGTTTTATACCTTGTGTATGTGATACTACCGCCATATCGCTATCCCATGACTTTCTCAATGTATATTTACCCTACTCATGCTTACACCCACAACTTTGCCTTTGTCCTCCAGCAATTTGTGTGTATCCATTTGCCATATTGTTTCAATCTCACGACAGTCTATTCCTAATGAAATTCTGCATGCGGCAGAGTAACTAAGATAGACGATCTCTTAATAGCTAAGACAACAGACTCCATGTTCTACTGGCAGTAGTAATTCTTCCTTCACAGTTATAGAAACTGAGACTCACAGACGTTACAAATTAAAAAAAATGAAAGAATTGTCATTAGCCTCAAGATGACATTTAAATTCTTTAGATTAGTACATACAGCAGAAGACTAAGTCGAATACAGGAAATGGAAATGAGCGTTTGACGCCATTGGCCGGGAGGCCCCTTACGGGACAGGTCCGGCTACATTGGTGCAGGTCTTATTAACATTCGACGCCACATTAGGCGACCCGCGCGCCGGATGGGGATGAAATGATGATAAACACAACACAACACCCAGTCCCTAAGCGGAGAAAATCCCCGACCCGGGCCCGTAGGACGCCAATCCGTCACGCTGACCACTCAGCTATCGGGACGGATAGTCGAATACTGAAAAGTAGCTATAGGTGCTAATTGCGAATATGTAGTTACGTACTGCCGCTGACTTCAGGGTGAAATACTGTCCTATGGTACAATATTTCACCCTGAAGTCAGCGACAGCACGTAACCACACATTCGCAGTTATCTCTTAAACTGCTGTGGAACCATGCTACGAGAACTTTTTTGCTTTCATTGTCGTACAATTTCTAGCGTGCTATAATCAATATGGTCTTCCGACTTCCAAATAATCACGCCACTCATTAAAATCACAATAAAATTAGTCCACAGCATGATGTTCAGGTAGCTAGAAGGAAGTAATTTGCATTAATTTAGGGGCCATGGAATCTCATGACACAACAATGGCGTCATTATTTGATCGCAAACTCCATGATCACCCGATAAGCTGCCTACGACATGTTTGGCCGCAACACGTCTGCCACCATTCATATGATGTCTTACGTCATTTGTTAGTTTTAATACGTTGCGCGATCGAATATGGGATTGTAACGAGCATCAAGCTACATGCTGTTCCTTCTAAAAATCAAACGTAAGAGAGACTCGGGAAGTGAGGTCCAGCTTTTAAGCACATGCAGAGTGCTCACGAGCGAGACGAGGCTCTGAGCACTGTGCGACTTAACTTCTGAGGTCATCAGTCGCCTAGAACTTAGAACTAATTAAACCTAACCAACCGAAGGACATCACACACATCCATGCCCGAGGCAGACTGTAGCGCTCCAGACTGTAGCTCCAGACTGTAGCGCCCAGAACCGCACGGCCACTCCGACCGGCGAGACGAGGTGCTACAAAACGGTGTCTTCGTGGATGTCAGTGGACTGACGGAAAAGGCATGCTTTATCTTCAGTTGTGCAACCGTGAACCGCTCCAAGCGCCATAAAATCACTCAGTAAAACCGTCCGGTACATGTTCCGCGTCGTCAAGCACGTCAGACGTGGGTTTACATCGTACATGGTGCTCGCCTAAAAATGGTGCATGACACGGAACGTGCTCCTTGTCATGACTTGTGACTGTAGCGCAGTTATCGGCTGTATCTGGCTGACACATCACACAGTTCGTTCACAGACAAATAAATGATATGAATTTAATAAAACTTGGATTATTTATTCAAGAGTAAGAGATTCACAAATTGAGCCAAATTGTGCGAGTTAGTAACGCCTTGGTACACCCATGGTTCTTACGCAAGCAATTATTCGACATAACATTGATTGATAGAGATGTTGGATGTCCTCCTAAGGGTATCGTGCCACATTCTGACCGAATAGCACGTCGCTGTTGTGGTCTTCAGTCCTGAGACTGGTTTGATGCAGCTCTCCATGCCACTCTATCCTGCGCAAGCTTCTTTATCTCCCAGTACTTACTGCAACCTACATCCTTCTGAATCTGCTTACAGTATTCATCTCTTGGTCTCCCTCTATGATTTTTACCCTCCACGCTACCCTCCAATGCTAAATTTGCGATCCCTGATGCCTCAGAACATGTCCTACCAACCGGTCCCTTCTTATTGTCAAATTGTGCCACAAACTGCTCCCCAATTCTATTCAGTACCTCCTCATTAGTTATGTGATCTACCCATCTAATCTTCAGCATTCTTCTGTAGCACCACATTTCGAACGCTTCTATTCTCTTCTTGTCCAAACTATTTATCGCCCATGTTTCACTTCCATACATGGTTACACTCCATAAAAAATACTTTCAGAAAGGAGTTCCTGACACTTAAATCGATACTCGATGTTAACAAATTTCTCTTCTTCAGAAACGCTTTCCTTGCCATTACCAGTCTACATTTTATATCCTCTCTACTTCGACCATCATCAGTTATTTTACACCCCAAATAGCAAAACTCCTTTACTATTTTAAGTGGCTCGTTTCCTAATCTAATTCCCTCAGCATCACCCGATTTAATTCGATTACATTCCCACTAACCTCGTTTTGCTTTTTTTGGTGTTCATCTTATATCCTCCTTTCAAGACACTGTCCATTCCGTTAAACTGCTCTTCCAAGTCCTTTGCTGTCTCTGACAGAATTACAATGTCATCGGCGAACCTCAAAGTTTTTATATCTTCTCCATGGATTTTAATACCTACTGCGAGTTTTTCTTTTGTTTCCTTTACTGCTTGCTCAATATACAGACTGAATAACATCGGGGAAAGGCTACAAGACTGTCTCACTCTCTTCCCATTTACTGCTTCCCTTTCGTGCCCCTCGACTCTTGTAACTGCCATCTGGTTTCTGTACAAATTGTAAAGGTCGTAAGGACAGTGTTGCCTCACGTGTTCCAACATTTCTACGGAATCCAAACTGATCTTCCCCGAGGTCGGCTTCTACCCGCTTTTCTATTCGTCTGTAAAGAATTCGCGTTAGATCATCAAAATCCCTAGATGATGGAGGACCCTGTCCAGAATGCTCCAAACATTCTCAATTACGAAGAGATTCGGTGACTTTCCTGGTGAAGGTAGGGTTTGACAAGCTCGAAGGCAAGCTACAGAACGTTTCGTCGTGTGCGACCCGGTATTATCTAGCTGAACTGTAATAACAGAACGAGAAAGGCAACAAAACAGGACGTAGAATATAGTCGATTTACTACTGTACTTGGCTGCCGCAGATGAGAACCAAAGACGTTCTGCTATGAAATAAAATGGCAAAAATGGTTCAAATGGCTCTGAGCACGATGGGACTTAACATCTGAGGTCATCAGTCCCCTAGAAGTTAGAACTACTTAAACCTAACTAACCTAAGGACATCACACACATACATGCCCGAGACAAATGAAATGGCACCACAGACCTGGTTGTTCGGCTCATGGTGGGCAACAGCTAGGTTGGCATACTGCCGCTGTCTGGGGTGTCTCCAGACATGTCTTCGTTTGTGATGGAGGCTCAGTTCGAGGTGGGACTCATCACTGACGACAATTTTACTCCATTCAATGAGACTCCAGGCAGGATGTGCCCGACACCACTGCAAACGGGCTTCTTGGTGACAGAGTCAATAGCAATCAGTGCAAGGGGTGCCGTAAACTCAGCTCCCTTTCTGTGAGCCGCTTCTTAATGGTCCTCGTAGTCACCGAAGCACCAGTTGCACAACAGATCGGTTATAAGGATGAATCCGGCGCTCACGTCCTGTCGTCACTTTAGATCGACTGCTTCCTTCTTGACGTTGTCTTCGGCCACAGCTGACCCATTCCTACGACCGCCGTCGAATAGTGGTATCGCTACTAGTCAAACGTCGAGCGCCTCGCTGATTACTGCAACCGGCATCTTTGAGCCTAACTACTCGTCCTCTCTCAAATGCTGACATCTGCTTATGCTGTCTGTGGGGCACGGTTACTGTCCGACTGAGTACATGGAATGAAATTCGCAAAGACTTTACGCCCTGGTATTGACATGTTCTTTACCAATTGTGTGGTGAGCTTGAGGGTCAGCATCACATGTTCACCCAGCGGCCGCCGAAGTTTACAGTTTTCCATTTCCGTCAATACCAGTATCAATAGCAGTTTGTGACCAGTCTGCGTAACACAGCCATTGTAAATTCATGTACACGTTTTTGCGAGACATCGTCGCCTTTCTAGCAACGATATCCACTTGCGATTCCTAACCTACATTGTCGTTAACCTGCCGTATTGCTCCAATAAAATCGCCGCCTGAATTCCTTCCATAGTTCACTGGTCTACATCAATTTTCGATGATGTTGGCCGGCCGTTGTGGCCGAGCGGTTCTAGGCGCTTCAGTCTGGAACCATACGACCGCTACTGTCAGGGTCGAATCCTTCCCAGTATGGAAGTGTGTGTGATGTCCTTAGGTTAGTTATGTTTAAGTAGTTCTAAGTTCTAGGGGACTGATGACCTCAGAAGTTAAGTCCCATAGTGCTCAGAGCCATTTGAACCACACTGCAGCAGTTATGTACTTTCATTTTTTCAAGTTTATCACGATGCGTTTCGAGAATTTATTCTCACTGTCATGTGCAAATATTTACCTAAGAATTTTGTGTGTTGTTTGCATGTGGCGTATTCAGCCTCTCTTGCACTGCAGTTGCCTTTTTGATGCGCATTACGCAAAAAACCGCACATGCGCAAACCATAAGTCACACGAATTTTCAGCTTCCAATTCCAATGAGCAATCAAGGATTTCAAGAAACCAAGTAGTGATCACTACGTCTTCGTGCCATCTGATTAACGCATTCTGTGCAAGGCAATCATTCACGTTGAAATAAACGACTTTTAGTGTGATCTAATCTTCAGAGCTACTGGGTTTCTGACCAAGGAAAGAAAATTTTTAGGCACCGCCCCAATACCATAAATTGACAAAGATAGACAAGGCTGGAAAAAAATGTGAGATGGACGAAAAACTTATGCACTGTATCAGTGTAAACGAACTAGCTGAAGCTATGGGATGAGCGTAGCTTGCAAAGCAATGAAAGCTGTTCGTAGACAGTTCGAAGAACAATCGAATAGTGGCTAAACCAATGCTGGGTCAACAACGACGTTACGCGAACATCGGTATTGCCCGCTTCTATCGGAACGCAGCACAAAGAAAGAGCACTCGATAAGAAGAGAACGCTCTGCCAAGAGAAACTTAAAATTGACGAGAATAATATGATCTACGAGCCTCTTCCTTCCATAATAATTCATTTCTTCATAGGTACCATTACAGTTGCGAGAACAATGAGATTATACGAAATATCGGTGTTCCTGTTTCTATGGGACAGCCGTGCAATGAAAAAGCACTGGATAACAAGAAAATGCCCTGCCAGGAAGAAATTTAAAACTGATTGGGAGAATATTAACCACGAGCTTCTTCTTTCAACAATAATTCATTTTCTCGTAGGTATCACTAGTGTTAGGCCAACATAGAAGTTAACACAAAACATCGGTGTTGTCTGTTACTGTGGGACAACCGCGCAATGAAAGAGCTCTGAATGAGAAGAGAACGCTCCGCCAGAAAAGAGTTTAAAATTTATGAGAAGAATATTAAAGATGAACTCTTTTTTAAAAAAAATTAATTCGTTTCTTAGGAGACCGCAAACCTTCTTTCCTTCCCGTCTGGGCAGTGACTAGAGTACATGTAAAGCTTACTGGGACAGGGTAAATGTTAGCTACAGTGAAGTCGATAATTCTATTGTAATATTGGCATTTTAATTTGTTATCCTCCACAACTGACAAAATTTACAACAAAAATGTGAATTTCCTTGTGCACCCACACACTCCTGAGAATGGCGCATTAACAATTTGCAATTACGCGTCCCTATTACCGGCAGCTGCGTTGATAAATACTCGGCACCTTGCAAGGATAACTAGCAGATCAAGAATATTAGGTAAGTTGTTGGAAGTGGTTAAGCGTTGGTGAAAATCTCGCTTCTGAGCACGCAAAGAGCTCTAACCGCAGAACTCTGCACGGAACACGCGTTGGTGCAGTGCTGCGATACAGACCGTGTATCTGCCTTCGAAGATGATGGCCAAGACGCCGTCTCCAAGTCTGTACCGCTCGATGGCTGAAGGCGAAGTCCTCTCCCCACAATTCTCCCGTCTCCCACGCGTACGAAAACGTGGCGGAAGAATACTCAGTTTCGGCCAATGTCGAACGCTCTATCATCGCCTAAATCCCTCCAACGGCATTTCTGAGATCTACCCAATGATCGAGTAGGTCATAACGCCCCTAGGCAAACGAAATTCCCGTCTTCGCCACGTGTTGCCCAGCACAGGTGGCTCCGGTTGCCGAGCTACCCCCAAAAGCGCCGTATTGTCCCGCGTTTCCGGTGACCGCTACCTGCCGCCCACGACAGCCCGGCGAGCTACGGCCATCTGCAGACATTATATTCCACAATTCTGAACTTCCGACACTTCTCACCAAGGCTTTAAGTTAGATACTGCTCGAGAGTGCCTCATATTTATCATAATTCAATGGAGTCATGATCTGATACCATTGCGAAACCCTTTATTATTAATACTAATATATGAAGACAGTAACTGTTCTTGAAAGAACAGATACTGTAGATGACCGTGCAGCTTTTCCCTGGAATAAATGATGACTAACTGGAGCCCTCAGCTCCCGGTCGGGGCACACATTTTCAGCTGTCCACATCGAGGTATATCAACAACACCTGTCGGCAGCTGAGGGTTTCAGTTAGTCATCATTAATACTAATGTTGGTGAGCTAACGTTTAAGTGCCCATGTCCTGGCACCTTACAGCGCTACCGTTGGGCCAACAAGGGAGTTCCACGAAATATCGATGTTCCTGTTTCTACGTGACATCTACGGAATGAAAGAGCACTGGATAAGAAGAGAACTCTGCCAGAAAGAAATTTCAAATTGATGAGAAGAATAGTAACCAAGAGCCTCTTCTTTAATAACAATTCGTTTCTTTGTGAGTAGTACTACTGATTTTGGATGTGCTTAAATTTGGGATCACTTTGCTACTGTGTGTGTGTCCCCCCCCCCCCCCCCCCCCCCCGGTAGCTGAGTGGTCAGCGCGACAGACTGTCAATCCTAAGGGCCCGGGTTCGATTCCCGGCTGGGTCGGAGATTTTCTCCGCTCAGGGGGACTGGGTGTTGTGGGGTGTTGTGTTGTCCTCATCATCATCATTTCATTCCCATCGACGCGCAAGTCGCCGAAGTGGCGTCAAATCGAAAGACTTGCACCAGGCGAGCGGTCTACCCGACGGGAGGCCCTAGTCACACGACATTTATTTATTACTTTGCTACTTCAATGTTTCATCCAAGTTGGACTGCCATAAGCTCGGCTCAAAATGAAACTGAACAGTTGCCAAATCGATCCAGTGAATTAAACATCGTCATTAGACTGCAACAGTGGAATGAGAGAATGCTTGTTGTAAGTAAGCGAGGTGGTCGGCGGAGCCAGATGACGTCGCACGTTGTTTAGCAGTGTGGCAAAAGCCCGCTGCACGTCCGAGAAGTTACCGTTTTACTTTATCGCGCCAGTGCAGCGTTGCAGACCCCGCTACAGTGGAGTGGGGTGGGGGCTGGAGGCGTGAAGCGACGTGATAAAAGCACCTCTTCGCCCGCCGCTGTTCGCACTGTACCCTCCGCAAAGAGCAGGCGCAGCAGAGATGCCTTCGGTGACCATCCTCCTGGGTATCGCCCTGGTGCTCATTCTGGGCACTAGCGACGCCAGGCAGCTGGAGCGCTGCGAGATCGTCACTGAGCTGAAGAGGAACGGGATCAACAGCGACCTCAGAAACTGTGAGTCCAACTAAAACTGTGCAGCGGCTTGCCTTCTCATCAGTAACCCAACATGCTTCTAACATTCTGCGTGGTGTCTGTTTGTTCTAAGTCGTGTCACTCTACCACTTTCGCGCAACGACGCTCTGAGCGTGTTTTTTAGGGAATTGACTAGTTTGAACCTGGGACCTGTTGCTGGTAAGGAGACGCCAGACCACACATGACATGTAGAGTTCAGAAGAGTTCAGTGAGATTAGCGATGATATAATCAAATACTTAATGATTTCTGCATCAGCTCCACTGCACTCCCTGTAGAAGAATCTTAATACTAACTAAATTTAGTGGAAGGGGTTCAAGGCATTCCTATTTTTAGTTAGCTGGTAAAATAACGTCGAAAAAGCAGTTAAGTTTACCATTGGAAATTTTATTCTACTCACAAAACATTGTTTATAAATTGCACTATTGATAAAAGGAAATGTTTTAATACAGGATGGTAAAAACCAACTGCGTTTAACAAAAATGTGAACGAATATTCCCTGAATGGGTTTCCAAGTTCTACAATTGATCGAAGGATGACCTATGCCATATCACATCTATAATCTAGGTTTAAGTTAAGTTTCATAAAAGAGAAAACTATCAAAATGGTCTACAGTGACCCTCAATTATCTTTAATTACTTATCTAACTTGTCGTAAATTACGGTGGCTGATGTGGCTTCTCGATAATTATATAACAGAAAAATCATTGCGTTTCAGATTTTTACTTCAAGTAGCAAATGTGAACATCATGAGATTTAATTGACGATCGTACTAGTATTACGTAAAAAGGGGATGTAATAGATGGGACTTCTGCAATTCTGAGTGAAGCCTTATGAACTCAAAAATGCGGCACTGCGTGCGTTCATTACCTTGTCGGTGTCTAGGCAGCGTCAGGGGGCGGCGGCCGGCGCAGCTCCACACCTCGCCGTCTCGGAAGCAACTCTCCCCTAACTTCTCCTTACTACAATTTACCGAAGTTGGTTTAAAAAAAAGCTATCTGGTTGTGTTTTCAACTGACCAATCAGGGTCTCAATGTTAACCTTAAGCTCCGCCTACAAAAATTCTGTCTATCCAATGAGAAACGTTATACTTTTCGTGGTGGGGCAATGTTTTTAACGTTTGCAACGTAACAGAGACGCGAAAAAGTCTCCCGCTAAAACTTGCAGCTGGTGTGGCCCTTTTAGTGTTATCGTAAGATCTATACTGTTCTTCTGGAGGGCTCTATCTTTTAACATGGGCTGGGGGTGGTCTTGGGGATTGGCTGGCAACGTGGGTGTTCGTCCCTTATCGTAGGGCCTTCTAGCTTAACACGGTTCTGCTCTCGGCTTCTGTTCTTGTTTCTCCCCTCGCAACTGCGTCTGTTTCACGGTGCGAAGGTATGACATGCATTTAGGCGTTCTTGTGTTACTCTGTGGTATTCCATTTGTCCACTCGTTGATCGTATTACTTTGGTTAATTTAATGTCAGGATTTATTCGGAGCTATGTGACATACTGCCGGATTTGCTTATCATGTCAGGGTTTTCATGGAAGGTGTTGGATTTGCCTGACACCTTACATGCTGACGAAATAATGGCTTCACATGGGCTCTACGTCTGCAGTTTTACTTACCTTATCCTGTTACACGCTCCGCTTTGGGTTTTATATACCAAGCGAAATTTGTGACTGGGTTGCGAATTTCGTGGTAGAACGCAGCGAGTTATCTTGAATGGAGACTCGTCGATAAATGTACGAGTAACTCCAGGTGTGCCCCAGATAAATGTGTTGTCAGCATTGGTGTTCGTGTTGTGTATTAATGACCTGGCATACAATATTAACACTAACCTCAGGGGTTTTCATACAAGGGCGGTTTTAGGGAAGACAAACGGTCGATTTCGGTTTACTGGGAGAATTCTAGAAAATTGTAGCTCATGTTTTAGGAGACCGCTTACAGAACAGCTACGCGATACATTCTTGACAACTGCTCGAGTGCTTGGTATCCCCGCAAGATCGGATTAAAGGACGACATCGAAGAAATTTAGAAGCGTGCTGCTACATATATCAGGGGTATGATCAGTCAAGACGAGAGTATCATGAAATGTTCGATCAGCTCGAATGGGAATCCTTGTAGGGAAGAAAGCGTCCTTTTTGCGATACAATATTCAGAAAGTTTAGAGAAGACGCATTTGCGGCATACTGTGGAGCAATCCCACTGCCGCCAACGTACAGGATGTATCAAAAAGAATCATCTGATTAAAAAAAACTATTATATTACTTGAGACATGTAAGAAAACAACGTAATGCTGGAAAGAGCAAACTCTCGAGTTTTACATTGTTCCCGCTAGGTAGCAGCCATGTGCGACCACTTCAGTTCTAGTGAAGATGGTGTCGGGACAATAGAAAGCGTTTTTTGTTCTACGATTTGCGCAGTGCGTATCACAGCGTCACTATTGTACTGGGTTTGGGTATGGTGTGGATCCTCCAACAGCACAAAGCATTAGAGTATAGCATCAAAAATTCCGAGAAACTGGTTGTTTGTGTAAAGGTAAATCTCCGGGCTGATTCGAACGACTTCTTTACCAGCAGGATGGGGCGCTCCCTCACTGTCATCTGGAAGTACGGGAATTTTTAAATCAAAGGATTACTGAACGATGGATCTGTCGCACTCGTCCAAATGATTCAGCCTTACATTACTGGCCTCCAGTGTTACCGAACCTGACTGTGTGTGATTATTCCTTTTATGGGTTTACAAAAGACTCTACGTGCCTCCGTTACAAACAACAATGAATGAACTGAGATGTCACATAACAGCAGCTATGGAAGCTGTAACTCAAGAGACGCTCGCTGCAGTGTGGGAATAATTTGAATACCGCATTGAAATATGCCTTGCATCTCAAGAGGGGCATACTGAACACCTATGAAAAGGTACGAAAAAAAAAAGCTTTTTGAGTTTCCCGTTCACCAACAAACAAACATCATCGTATATGTTTGTTAGTTTCTGAAATATAAACGTTCTAAAGCGGATGATTCTTTTTGATACACCCTGTATATCTCTCATAAGAACGGAAAATACACTCCCGGAAATTGAAATAAGAACACCGTGAATTCATTGTCCCAGGAAGGGGAAACTTTATTGACACATTCCTGGGGTCAGATACATCACATGATCACACTGACAGAACCACAGGCACATAGACACAGGCAACAGAGCATGCACAATGTCGGCACTAGTACAGTGTATATCCACCTTTCGCAGCAATGCAGGCTGTTTTCTCCCATGGAGACGATCGTAGAGATGCTGGATGTAGTCCTGTGGAACGGCTTGCCATGCCATTTCCACCTGGCGCCTCAGCTGGACCAGCGTTCGTGCTGGACGTGCAGACCGCGTGAGACGACGCTTCATCCAGTCCCAAACATGCTCAATGGGGGACAGATCCGGAGATCTTGCTGGCCAGGGTAGTTGACTTACACCTTCTAGAGCACGTTGGGTGGCACGGGATACATGCGGACGTGCATTGTCCTGTTGGAACAGCAAGTTCCCTTGCCGGTCTAGGAATGGTAGAACGATGGGTTCGATGACGGTTTGGATGTACCGTGCACTATTCAGTGTCCCCTCGACGATCACCAGTGGTGTACGGCCAGTGTAGGAGATCGCTCCCCACACCATGATGCCGGGTGTTGGCCCTGTGTGCCTCGGTCGTATGCAGTCCTGATTGTGGCGCTCACCTGCACGGCGCCAAACACGCATACGACCATCATTGGCACCAAGGCAGAAGCGACTCTCATCGCTGAAGACGACACGTCTCCATTCGTCCCTCCATTCACGCCTGTCGCGACACCACTGGAGGCGGGCTGCACGATGTTGGGGCGTGAGCGGAAGACGGCCTAACGGTGTGCGGGACCGTAGCCCAGCTTCATGGAGACGGTTGCGAATGGTCCTCGCCGCTACCCCAGGAGCAACAGTGTCCCTAATTTGCTGGGAAGTGGCGGTGCGGTCTCCTACGGCACTGCGTAGGATCCTACGGTCTTGGCGTGCATCCGTGCGTCGCTGCGGTCCGGTCCCAGGTCGACGGGCACGTGCACCTTCCGCCGACCACTGGCGACAACATCGATGTACTGTGGAGACCTCACGCCCCACGTGTTGAGCAATTCGGCGGTACGTCCACCCGGCCTCCCGCATGCCCACTATACGCCCTCGCTCAAAGTCCGTCAACTGCACATACGGTTCACGTCCACGCTGTCGCGGCATGCTACCAGTGTTAAAGACTGCGATGGAGCTCCGTATGCCACGGCAAACTGGCTGACACTGACGGCGGCGGTGCACAAATGCTGCGCAGCTAGCGCCATTCGACGGCCAACACCGCGGTTCCTGGTGTGTCCGCTGTGCCGTGCGTGTGATCATTGCTTGTACAGCCCTCTCGCAGTGTCCGGAGCAAGTATGGTGGGTCTGACACACCGGTGTCAATGTGTTCTTCTTTCCATTTCCAGGAGTGTACAATGGAAGTGCGAAGTCTGTATTATGCAGATATAGATGATGCTCTTATCTGCAAAGAAGGACCGTTTGTGCTTCACAAAACGAAAAAAAACTTCGTATCGCGTGATTACAAATCCATTTAGTCACAATTAGAATCAATCAACTCAAACAAATTCTTGGGTGTAGAAACTTGTAGAGATATGTAATGGAATAATCACATTGGCTCAGTCATACGTGACTCAGGTGCCATTTCGCCTACAAACACGCGTGCGACGCATCCTAGAATATTGCTAAAATGTGTGGGACCAGTACTAAATAGAACTTGAATACTTAACGGACACAAAGAAATACAATACGAATTGTTGCAGGTTTCCAAAATGAGATTTTCTCTCTGCAGCGGAGTGTGCTGTGATAGGAAACCTCCTGCCAGATTAAAACTGTGTGCCGGACCGAAACTCGAACTCGGGACCTTTGCCTTTCGCGGGCAATTGGTCTATTGGCTACCTCAGCTGGTAGAGCACTTGCCCGCGAAATGCAAAGGTCCCGAGTTCGAGTTTCGTTCCGGCACATAGTTTTAATTTGTCACTCGTTTGTTTGATCCGTGGGGGAGGTGAACGTAGAAAATGGGAAGACCGACCTGGAACCTCCAACGTATCACTTATACAGTGTCCGAGGAGACAAGGTTACACTTATTACAGTGCGCACAGCAGAGTTTAAGCAATCTTTCTTCCCATTCTCCATACGCCGATGAAACGGAAAGAAGCCGTGATAAGGAACTGTGTGAAGTGCCCTTTGCGAAGCACTTCATACTGGTTTTCAGAGTATAGACGCAGCCAAACAGATATACAGGTTTTCTCCTCTAGTGACACCGAAAGAAAAGTGCTTCAGGTTTTATTTAGTGTTCGTGTTCCATTATTGTGTCATCCTGCAAAATATTCAACAGTTCCACCTACTCGACCTCGACTGATGCACGTGAAATATAGTGTATCACAATTAATAGCGATACCTCACACTAGTGAAAATACACGATAATAGAAGCCAAAATGTTCCGAGTAAAGGTAGGTCGTCAAACGACCATTTGCGAAACAGACGTGACTGTTATGTTAGGAGCTGCCACAGACTTCACTTTGAAACATTGTTAGTACAAATATATCAGAAATATAAATTTATCGATTGGGCTCAAATTTCACCCACTACCTCTACCATTTTAACAAAAATACAATACTGCTTCAGCAAGTTACACTAGTACCTGCTAAAGGGGCTGTTCCACGTGTAGCCCTCGCAACTGGCTGCAATACTGCACTCGGTCTGCTGTGAGTTAGGGTTTCTTTCAAACATTCCCGGATAATCTTGAAAACATTGACAACACTGTACAGTTCGCTGCTGCAGTATCACCAGGAGCACTGTACATTTCACTTTCGACATGATCCCAAAGATAAAAATCCAGATATTGGGGTCAGATGACCTTGGAGGCCAACGTACAGGCACTGCTAGACCTATCCATTCTGCACCATATTGTTACGTTAAATGTTGTTTTACATCAGCAGCAAAATGTCACGATGGCTCCTCGTCCATCCACCACATCCCTTAACCATTAGACTTGGATGAAATCTGCGCCCAGTTGGAAGTTTACATTTCAAATACAATTGTACTGACTAGCACAACATTTCATACTGAAGTCGGTGGTGGCTCTTAACTACATTCGAAATTACCTTGTAAACGCTTAAATTGCGGGCCGTTGTTCACCAGAACGATATTGTTCCTATTACTGTATAGTTTCACCGTGTTCGTTTTCGCTATTAATTATGATACGTCTTCTATAGCCAACACTCCACAATGCGACCACTGTGGTAATTGTACTGGTTTCGTTATTATTACAAGGCACAACTACCAAGTTTCTCGTTTCTTCGTCGACCCTTCAGTCGACCCTTCGGTAAGTGATCATAGATTACAGCTCATATATGATCGTTCTTCCTCTCTCGTAATTGCGTTTGGCGTACTGTTGTGTGATAACATTCTGTTCTTCTTATGAAATGTAGCTTACTGCTCAGGTCAGAAAGCTCGCGCACCTGATACCAGAGAAACTGGGGCTTATATAATTGTACCAGAGACTACCAGCAAGCGGAAGACTTTCCCTCTGTGCTTCTTTAAATATTATAGTTTTGAACAATGGCGCTTCGAGTCATGGACTATGGCTGTAGATCACGATCGTAACTGCCGAGACGCACTGTAGCCAGCGTCCCACTCTGTGTTTGACTCGGTCATTAACGACTAGGCGCTAACGAAGCTTTGTTTCTGGGGGAGTATATTACGCACCTCGGTGAAAGAGAGCTGCCATTATGGCTTTCCAAAATTTAATCTTCCGTATCAAATATAAATGATTTTTTACTTTTAACGCATGCTCGAAAATTCAGCTACTTTCTGTGGACACAGTAAATGGAAATATGATTGACATGATGATGGTATAGGGAAACTGTTGTTCGATAGGTTGGTTTTTAAATAAGGCTACGATTGGCCATATAAAGAGTAGGATGAATGGGACGGAAATCGAACAACGAAATCACTTTTATGAGTCGCCTACACTAAGTTTATTCGATAACTCTATGTAGACACAGAAAAAAACGGGACTCTTCGGATAACTTAGGGAGACTCTTCGGATAACTGAGTGTTGGTCGTATCTTCTTAATAAGAATCAGTTTTTCAAGCGTAAACTGTAATATGTGACCATATAAAGAAGAGGATCAGTGAATCGAAATTCGAACAACGAAACCACTTCGATTATGACGTCTACACAAAGATATTTTTACTGGCAACAATATGAAGACACAGACTGTTTAGATTAACGAATAACTATTGGAAAAATGGTTCAAATGGCTCTGAGCACTATGCGACTCAACTTCTGAGGTCATCAGTCGCCTAGAACTTAGAACTAATTAAACCTAACTAACCTAAGGACATCACACACATCCATGCCCGAGGCAGGATTCGAACCTGCGACCGTAGCGGTCACGCGGTTCCAGACTGAAGCGCCTTTAACCGCACGGCCACACCGGCCGGCAATAACTATTGGATGTTTCTTTTTAATGAGGGTCAGTTTTCCAGATTTTTTCAGTCGGCTTTTTATCATCATATCAATCTTCTGTCTGGTTTCATGAAGCCCCCCGCAATTGGCTCAACGTCCGCTTCCTTGTGTAACAGCAGGCCTGTAACTCTGCGATTTTGTTCTTTCCTCGTTTTCCCACTGCCCACGATTTGCTTCTATACAACACTGTACTTAAATAAGCCCCGTGTTTGATACTACTACATTTCTTTTGACGAGAAATGCTCTCTTTGCTTGTGCTAATGTATAAGCTACGTCCTCATTGCTTCGCCCGTCACGTATTATTTTGCTTCCGAAGCAGAATAATTTCTTCACTTCGTGCACTGCGTTGTCTCTAGTTGTGATATAATGTTCATAGTTAATCTCATTTATGTTTCCCTCCCAATATTTGGACTTTTTTCTAGTTTATTCTCAGTGCGTATTCTGTGCTCAGTAAACTGTTCATTTCATTCGACATGTGCTGCAATTCCTCTTCACTTCCACTGAGGTTGGCAATGTCATTAGTAAATCTTTGCATCTGGTGTCGTTTCACCCTCAGTTTTAACCACAGTTTCTAACCTTTTCTGGTGCCTTGACATTGTGACAGAAGTCGTGAATATCGATCAGCTTAGTAGGAGTCGAGCAGCAGCTTACTACAAACGTGCTGTAAGGATTGGCAGAAAAGCTGAGCCTGCGGAGAATGTTTTTGTTTCGCGAAAGGAACGAATATACATTTGTGAGAACTCAAATGGATACTACTTTGATGGCGATCGTAACTAATTAAACATATCTGACAAGTCCGCGTATTTGGTAAACCGCTTATTTATTACCACTGAGTTGATTGACTGTGATGAAACTTGCCACCGTGCAAGGACACTTAGAGAAGAGTCTGTGGTAACTCAGGAACTGGCGAAAAAAGTGAGGTGATACTGTATATTTATCAAGCAATAACTACCACATTTTTGATAAAATAAATCTTTTTTTTTAAGTTTTAAGTCTGAGTGCTATCATCCCTCCTGTTAAATAAAGCTTTTTCTATCAGACTACTTTTACAGAAAGATTTGTCGCAAACTTTGACATTTAGATGTAATTTTCGGACGTTCAGATGTTTTCAAGAAACTGCCTAATAGCTCCACATTAACTTTTGACGTTTCAGCGAAGTTCATTGGAACGTAGAAAGAGCGGCGTGATTGTACAAGGTCCAGTCACGGTAATGTGACCACCGCCCATGTTCGACGTCAACGTGCAACAGGTGGCAGCACTAGCAGCGGTGGGTATATAAGGCTTATCCGTGGGGAGGGGGAGGGGGGAGAGTTTGCAGGACACCATACAGTCGTTGTCGTCATGTGAAATTTGAGTGATTTATCTGACGTCCAAAAGGGCATAATCATTGGCTTTCGAACCAAGGATGGAACCACTTTCTCGAAAGGGATAAATCTGTAAAATGCTCGTGTGCCACCATGGTTAAAATATTCCATGCATGACAGAATGGCGCTATCCTAAACAAGCGCCGAGGCAACAGTGGTGCAGCAAGGGCCGTAGATGACGGAGTGAACAATGGTTGTCGACGTGTATACAGGTGAAAAGACGTGCAGCTGTGAGCAACTGACCACCAAGATGAACCAAGGGGCTACCAACAGTGTCTCTTCAACGCCTGCTCAGTGAATGTTGCTGGGGACGAGCCTCCAAAGCAGGCGGCTGATTCAAGCACCCATGCTGACTGTTGTTCATCAGCGACGAAGGCTGGAATTTGCACGCTAATACTGTAACTGGACGACCACTGAGATGGAACAGGTGCCCTTTCATATGGTTCAAATGGCTCTGAGCACTATGGGACTTAACATCTGAGGTCATCAGTCCCCTAGAGCTTAGAACTACTTAAACCTAACTAACCTAAAGACGTCACACACATCCATGCCCGAGGCAGGATTCTAACCTGCGACCGTAGCAGTCGAGCAGTTCCGGACTGCGCACCTAGAACCGTGTTGGTAATTCGTTTCCACTTCTAGAAACACGAATGTGCAGTACTAAACCAAAAGACGAATCGGAGTTTGAGTCCTCATTTAGCATTTGTTCCAACTATTCAAACAACCATGAATAATGTACAGGGTTATTACAAATGATTGAAGCGATTTCACAGCTCTACAATAACTTTATTATTTGAGATATTTTCACAAGCTTTGCACACACATACAAAAACTCAAAAAGTTTTTTTAGGCATTCACAAATGTTCGATATGTGCCCCTTTAGTGATTCGGCAGACATCAAGCCGATAATCAAGTTCCTCCCACACTCGGCGCAGCATGTCCCCATCAATGAGTTCGAAAGCATTGTTGATGCAAGCTCGCAGTTCTGGCACGTTTTTTGGTAGAGGAGGTTTAAACACTGAATCTTTCACATCACTATGCGTGAAACTTGCCCGCACGCGTTCCGTTTCTTCGCTCACTGCAGGCCGACCCGTTGATTTCCCCTTACAGAGGCATCCAGAAGCTTTTAACTGCGCATACCATCGCCGAATGGAGTTAGCAGTTCGTGGATCTTTGTTGAACTTCGTCCTGAAGTGTCGTTGCACTGTTATGACTGACTGATGTGAGTGCATTTCAAGCACAACATACGCTTTCTCGGCTCCTGTCGCCATTTTTTTCAGCCGAACAAAACTATATGAGTTTTTCTACGTATCTGTAGTGTGTCGTGACCATATGTCAATGAATGGAGCTACAGTGAATTTATGAAATCGCTTCATTCATTTGTAATAGCCCTGTAGATGCAATATAGTAAATGAAACAATTATACGCAGAGCGTCTCTGAAGTATTTTGACAAACTTTGGGGGGTTATAAAGGGTGTAGTGAACAAATCAAGGATAGGAACCCGTATCCGAAACGTCATGCAACCACGCTACAGGGCGTCGAAGTTATAGGTACGAGCGCCTGCCAACTAGGCCACCCCTCCGTAGCAAACATTGCTTTGCACGCTGGTGGACCGTAGACGGAACATCTAGCAATTTTGTTTGTTATTCAGCTATTCAGTGATACCGCTGTCGCTAGTGGAGAAGGTGGAACTAGCCGCTTCGTAGGAGGCGTCGTCTCCTACGAATGCTATGCTCTGCTGCCTCGGCGGATGACGGTTTCGGACACAGGCTACGTCCCCCGTCAGCGTACAAATTTACGTTTGCTGCCGAAGGGGTGGCCAAGTAGCAGGCGCTGGAGCCTACAACGACGCTCTGTAGCATGGTAGCATGAAGTTTCCGGATACGGATTCCTAACCTAGAGTTGTTCCTTAACACACTCTCTACAAACGCTCGAAATTTGTCACGACATTACTGGGATACGCTGTATAATGTTATCAGTAAAGAGTGAGGATGGACGTGAAAGAGAAAAACGGAAGTTGCGGATAATGGGAAAATATTAAATTCCTCATCGAAAGCACACCTAGCTTTGCAGAAACTACAATATCCACCAGTAATAGAGCTACGAATAAAACAAACGCTAATTATGCATCACAGAAACAATACCTAAACAAAAATTGTTCGTTACAACTTTCACAGTAACATCATTCAGCAAATTCTTCATTTGTGTGGACATAGTGTACGTAGTTGCACTATAATTTTTGAGGGTAATTTTGGTTTGTCGTTGCAACTACAAAAATTTGTGATTTTTTCACTAGACATGTTTCGCTTTACTGAGGTAAAGCATCATCAGTGGTCTGTAATTAAGTTATTTAAATTTTGATTTGCTTTTTAGATAAAAAAAACAGTTCGTTAAGAATAGGTTAATTTGTACTTACGGTGATTTTTCGGCTGATTTCTCGCTTACATCGGGAAATGCGGTCTGCTAGCACATGGATGTTTTTCAGTTTTTGACACTGATAATTTTCGTCTAATTTTTAGATGTTCTGCAGCACTATGCATTTCTCACACCTACTTTTATGCACACCACTGTATTCTGTTTCTTTTTGTACTTCAAGTATGTGTTGTTGTTTGTGTTTTGAAGTGTTGCCAACATAACCTTTCTGATACTTTGTCTTTGACATATAACATTTTTTTAAAAAAATTAGGTTGTTGTATGTGTGTAATTCAATTTAATTGTGTTTCTGTGTATTTATGTGCTGTGTAAGAGTAGAGAAGCAATAGCGATGTAGAACTTTTTGTTTTTAATTTTTTTAGGGGAGGGGGAAACTATGACGAGTGGACATGAGTATATAGCAGTATGAAACTGAAAGTCTTGGGGGAGGGGGGGTTGTGGGAGGGATTGGAGGATGGAAAAGGCTCTTTTCTTCTTTATGTAATTCTATATAGAGTCTGGTTTACAATATTTATATGGTCATTGAGCAACTGTTTATTTTGTGTTAATGCTTTTTGTATGTAGAAAATTTCTTGCAATGAGAGGAGGTGTCTGTCTTTACTGATTTTTATGATCTTCATATCGTTTTCAATACTCCGTGGTCTATGGTGTTCTTCTTTTAGATGATCCGAAAATATTGAATGATTTGCACCATATTTCAATGCTCTGATGTGTTCTTTATATCTTGTGTTAGATGTTCTACCAGTCATTCCAGTGTATATCTTCTCACAATCTCGGCAACTGAGCTGATAGATACCACACAGTTGGTAACAGTCTGGTTTTGATTTTACTTTTGGGATGTGCTTTTGTCTGGAACTGTTTGTTTTGTAAGCAATGTTTCTGCCTTGTTTTTTTGAATATGGTTCCTATTTTATGAGTGAATTTGTTGTGGTACTTCATTGTATGCCATATTTTTGTTGTAATACAAGTTGTACGAGTTAGTATGGTTTGATTAGTTTTTTCAGTATTTGTCTCTTTAATTTTTGGTTAACTTTGTCTACCATTGTTTCTCTGTGTTCACTTTCTAATGCTATTTATTTTATATTGGCTAACTCTTTCTGGTAATTAGAGTTGCTTTGGGGGATCCTGTTCAGCCTGTTTAACATGTATCTAATTGCTGCTTGTTTATGGTTCTGTGGGTGGTTTCAAATTGCATTTAAGAAAATGTCACTTGTTGTGGGTTTTCTGTATATGTCAAATGTGTGTTTATTATTGTCATTTCCTATGGTTACATCTAAAAAGTGTGTATTCTTGTTCTTCTTCTAGTGTCAACTTTTATGTTTTTGTGTACAGTATTTATGTCTTTGTGTAGTACTGTACTCTATATAGAATAATTTATGAAATTACATGAAGAAGAAAAGAGCCTTTTCCACCCTTCAACCCCTCCAACCCCCACCCCACTCCCCAGACTCTCAGTTTCATTTCATTTCTCGTTCCTCACCTTCTCCTGTAACTCACACTCCATCACAGTGCTATATACTTATGTCCACCCATTATAGTTTCCCTCTCCCCTAAAACAACAAATAAATTTTAAAAATTAAAAAAGAAAAAAAATCTCTAGATCGCTAATGCTTCTCTACTCTTACACAGTTCATGAATACACAGAATCATAATTAAATAGAATTACACACATACAACAATCTAATTTTTAAAAAAATGTTGAAGAACAGAGACTAAGTAGCGGAAAGGTTATGATAGCAACACTACAACACACAAACAACAACACATACTTGAAGTACAAAAAGAAACAGAATACACTGGTGTGCATAAAAGTGTGGTGTGAGAATGCATAGTGCTGCAGAACATCTAAAAGTTGGACGAAAATTATCAGTGTCAAAAACTGAAAAACATCCATGTGCTAGCAGACCGCATTTCCCGATGTAAGCGAGCATTTCCCGATGTAAGCGAGAAATCAACCGAAAAATCACCGTAAGTGCAAATCTACCTTTTCTTAACGAACTGTTTTTCGATCTAAAAACAAATTAAAATGTAAATAACTTTATTACAGGCCACTCATGGTGCTTTGCCTCAATAAACCGAAACGCGTCTGATGAAAAAATCACGCATTTTTGTAGTTGCAACGACAAACCAGAAAAGCCTCAAGAATCATTCAGTAATTCTTTATTCCCGTGCAGCACCTTCGTTAGATCTGCCAGTGAAGCAACAGTTGAGACTGACTTATGTACGCTGTATTTCCAAATTACGTAAGGTGTATACTAATATTACAGACTAGGTCGATCATCCGTTTGTCCCCGACAAGTAACGGGTTCAAGCTTTATCTTGTGTGCAGGGGTATGCCTTGTGGAGTCTGCGAGCGGAGGCAGAACTGACAGGAAGGGACCCCGCAACAATGACGGCAGCAACAGCTACGGCTTGTTCCAGGTGAGCTGACAACTGTGTCCATGTGGAAATTCTATTCGCCCACTTGTCTTTTACTTCTAGTTGTCAGTACGGTATCTGTTTTATTGTTGACTTCTTTTGTTCCACAGATCAGCAGCAAGCACTGGTGTGGCGTCGGCAGGGTGGGTGGTGAATGCCGTGTTAAATGTGAAGGTAAGAAACAACATGTGTTTGACATAGCGCGCAAAAACAGCAATATAATTGGCGTCCATTTCATAAATCACTGCATGGTGGTAGGCTCCAAAAATATCGTCATCTGTTTGTCTTCCACTGCCAGCTTAAGGACTAAAGCCTTCAGCGGCAAGTATCCATTTTGCTCCGGCACTTTTTCTAATATCACCAACCCACGACCGAGCGAGGTGGCGCAGTGGTTAGACACTGGACTCGCATTCGGGAGGACGACGGTTCAATCCCGCGTCCGGCCATCCTGATTTAGGTTTTCCGTGATTTCCCTAAATCGCTCCAGGCAAATGCCGGGATGGTTCCTTTCAAAGGGCACGGCCGACTTCCTTCCCCGTCCTTCCCTAATCCGATGAGACCGATGACCTCGCTGTCTGGTCTCCTTCCCCAAAACAACCAACCAATCACCAACCCACACTACATTACGTCGTTCTCTCGGTCTCTATTCTGAGGAGGCGTTGTCCATATAGCGCGATATTTCGGCTAGATAACATATTACCACCCCCAGGCGGCATTAGTGTAACGTTCCGTCAAAGACGAAGTCACCAGGGCCGTATATACAGGGTGGTCCATTGATCGTGACCAGGCCAAATATCTCACGAAATAAGTGTCAAATGAAAAAACTACAAAGAACGAAAGTTATCTAGATTGAAGGGGGAAACCAGATGGCGCTATGGTTGGCCCGCTAGATGGCGCTGCCATGGGTTTAACGGATATCAACTACGTTTTTTTATCCCTCAGGATATCATCCAACAACTCCATCGATCAGTGCTAAGCCGAATAAGTGTTTACATAAGGGCTATGGATGGACCAACTAGTTATTGACTATCTCTCAAAAAATGGTTAAAATGGCTCTGAGCACTATGGGACTTAACTTCTGAGGTCATCAGTCTCCTAGAACTTAGAACTTCTTAAACCTAACTGACCTAAGGACATCACACACATCCATGCCCGAGGCAGGATTCGAACCTGCTACCGTAGCGGTCGCGCGGTTCCAGACTGAGGCGCCTACAACCGCTCGGCCACACCGGCGGGCCGACTACCTCCCATTTGTGAAACTCTTTATCTTGAATAAATCATCCATTTTTTTCTTAAACTGTAAACTTTTGTTTGTCTGTACGCAGGGTGTATACGCCGACAGGGAAAAAAATTCCCATGTTTTTCCCGGTTTTCCCGGTTAAAAAATGCACTTTCTCCCAGGTGAAAATACGCTTTTTCCGTGTTAAGTTACAGTATACTTTCCCTCGGGATCGTAAAACTTATCAATTCTTTGAATGGTTAACGTTTTATACACCAGCGTAGAAACTCCCGCCACTTTAGGAAACGAACAACAGAAAAAAAATGCGTTTCGGAAAGGTCTTTGATACGCAGCAACATGTATGCCGCATATAGTCCAATTCCACCAAACACAGAACGTTAGTTTCCGAGGCATCGAAATCGAAGTCGCGATGCACTTTTCTAAGTCAGTCATAGCTCATGTCACGCTATCTCTCCACCCGATGATAGCAGATATTCATCGCGTTTACATGGAGCTCCCAAAACCAGATCTCCCAGTACCGCTCCTGGATTGTTATGTAAACATTTCAAAACCGATTCTGGAAATCCGCTTCTGGTTGCCGATTTTCCAATTCCGCAGTCGATTTCCGCTCCCATGTAAACGCAACCGGTTTTGAAATGTGCTTGGGCTGTCAGGTTCCGTCTTATTTTTAAAAATTTTCGGGTAATATGGACGGAGTGGCTTTTTGTACAGTGAACGATAAGTAGAAATGTTAGACTATTTACAACTCGTCTAACTGAAGAGAAATAGCGATTGTGCTGACTAAATCAGAAACTGAACAGTTGTTCTCCAGGCGCCGTAGCTAACTGGGCTAGCAAATCCACCTCACACCTTAACGTGTAACTACAGCAGCGAAAAACGATTTCCGAACTTCGGTTTACGTCTTTCGGAAGATGTGTCGCATGTAAACGTAGTGATTCAGACCATAGGGCACGTGATGTAGTCAGCCAGCCTAAAGCAACATCACTGTTAAGCAGCGCGAACACACAAATAGGTAATGTTTATGGTTTAAATTAATGTACATAGTGTAGCTACAAGGAAAGCTAAGCTTTCACATACAAATTTGTCTTTTTTGCGTGTGTTACACTTCGATACATCACACAAATGTGCCAGTAAAATTTAAAGTAGTGACGTAAATGTCTGGTCTGCAAGGTTCCAAATAATTGTAAGTGGCTGGCCCTCATAGTGTTAAGCTTTATGGTTCAAATGGCTCTGAGCACTATGGGACTCAACATCTGAGGTCATCAGTCCCCTGGAACGTAGAAGTACTTAAATCTAACTAACCTAAGGACATCGCACACATCCATGCCCGAGGCAGGATTCGAACCTGCGACCATAGCGGTCGCGCGGTTCCAGAATGAAGCACCTAGAACCACTCAGCCACTCAGGCTGGCGTTAAGTTTTAAATGAAAATCAAACGCTCTATAAATTAAGAAATTCAAAGCACGTTCCCACACGTTACATAACTCTTATTGCGTATAATAAAATGTACTTTGAAAGTAACGCTTTTAAAACAACCAATTACAATATTTTCCCGTTACCTGTTAGAATTCGTTTCAGCAGTTGCCAGGGAGCGTCAGAAAACGGTGTTACTGTGCCTGCGCAGCTATGATGACGTAGGTAGCCCGCATGTTCGTACGTATATGGCATTAAGAGATCTTACAATTACGTCATAAACGAAACAGGACATCAGAGGATACTACAAGAGCATCGGAATCTCGTAAACCATATTAAAATGCATAATTCAATTTAAAGATAACATTCGTGTATTCACAAAGAAGTAGGTCCCAAGATTACACTAAACTTTTCAGTGTGGTTTTCGGAATGCAAATTTTCTTGGGGTACCAGTTCTGTATTACCTCATGTTTAGTTATTTATTATGGCATAATGCCATACGTCCCCAAAATAACAGTTGACACTAGCCAAAGTGTTTCAAATAAATTGACTGCCCCTGCGGAAAAGATTAATTAAAGCCAAGCTTTTTAAGCAAATCGACAAAAATAACTTCATTGTTCTGCAAGGCAATTAATACCCGACTGCCAAAAACCTGGAAATAAAATAAAATCAGAAAACGAACTAATAACACATTTTAGCCATCAATAATTACGTGAATATTTTAATTCCCTTTATAGCTCCCTGCCACAGAAATCAATTTTCTTCTTGGAAGCTCTAAATCGAGAGGAAATAGCAAAATCACTAAACGTAAACACGGTTCACGTGGAGGTACTCCTCATCCCACTAAAATTCAGACTGCTCTGCGCATGCGCGAATCTGGCAGCTTTGGTGCGCCAGAAAAATGCTTCCGGATAGCATCTGGCTGCTTGTTGCTACTGCTAATACAGCTCGTGTCTATAAAGTTACCTTGGAGACAGCCGCACCTCAAGTAAACAGACGCGGGAGAAGGGACTGCTCATGCGCAGGTTAACCGTACATGCGCAGAAGATCGCTGACAACTGCTCAAACGAACCTAATGTTAACAATTGTCACGTCACGCCTATCGGAAGCAGTTTGTTGTTAAGAAGTATTGCAAATTGCATCGTCCTAAAGCCTTTGACACATTTTGCTGTTGGCAGGCGCTTGTGTGAGCGCTGTGTTTTGTTGCTGTAAATGGCGCATTTCCTTTACAACCTAAGTTTTATTTATTTTTTTTCCTCGTTTATTTTTTTATTTTTTGCTGCAGTATTATATTGCAGTAACAGGCTAAAGTAAAATTCTTTGTTAGAGTATCAGCTCTTACCAGTAAAAACTACAAAAATTTAACTGAAAACTAAAACAATGAAAAATTCCCGGAATTCTTAATAATTCCCGGGATTTCCCCGGTTTTCGCCCGCATGAAAAAATTCCCAATTTTTTCCCGGATTTCCCGGAGCGTATACACGCTGGTACACGCACATCTCATCTACAGATTTGCGTCCCACTTGGATAAGACCTTCGTGGTGCATCGCTTTTGTTGTCTGAGAGTGTATATGTGTTAGAGGTATACAACTGCAAATATGCCCGAGACAGGATTCGAACCTGCGACCGTAGCGGTCGCCCGGTGCCACTCGGTTGTCCGTGGTGTGAGGTAATGCCTGAAATTTGGTATTCTCGGTACTCTCTTGACACTGTGGATATTCCTTAACGATTTGTGAAGTAGAATGTCTCAGGCGTCTAGCTCCAACTACCATTCTACGTTCAGAATGTCTTAATTTCTGTCGTGCTGCTATAATCGCGTCGGAAATCTTTTCAGATGAATCACCTGAGTGCAAGTGACAGCTCCGCCAATGCATTGCCCAACTGTTACGTAGTTATGTTGATGAAATTGTTAAGACATTAAAGAAACTCATTGCATTTGCTTACCTCGCTATCTGTATTTTCAAACACTATTACAAAAAAAAAAAAAAAATCAAGAAAATGGAAATGTACACAGAAACACCAACGACTCTTGAAGACTTGGAATCCTAATATAAGGGCCTTTGCTGCAGTAATTCATCGTTATTTGTCTGCCTGGAACTGGCTTATAGCTTGCATCTTTGATCAAGGCCAACAATTTGAGCATTTAATAGGAAAGCAATATTAATAAACATATGAACCATACCTGAGATACTTGTCTTCAATCCGATCATTGGTTTGACGGAGGTCTGCACGATAATCTATCCTTTGCAACCCTCTTCATATCTGCATAACTACTGCAATCTACATCCATTCCAATCTGCTTACGGTAGTAGGCCCATGGCCTCTCTCTACAATTTCCCTCCACATTCTTCCTGCCGTTACGAAACTGACGATTCCTTGATGCCTCAGGATGTGTTCTGTCAACCGATCCCTTCTGTAAGTCAAGATGTTGTCATCAGTTTCTTTGTTCCTCAATTCGACTAAGTTCCTCTTCGCTAGTCATTCTATATATGCGTCTGATCTTCAACTATCTTTTGTAACACCACATTTCAAAAGTTTCTGCTCTCTTCTTGTCTGAACTGTTTATAAATTTGCAATCGATGTTAACAAATATCTTTTACTCAGGTACGGTTTTCTAGCTATCGCGAGTCAACATTTTACAGCCTCTCTACTTTTTGCTGCTCAAATAGCAAAACATACCTAATACTTTTAGCGTCTCATTTCCAAATCTAATTTCCTTAGTATGAACTGATTTAATTCGACTTCCGTCTTTTAAAGCTATTTTACTTTTGTTTATGGCAATGTTACACACAGTTTTCTAGGCGCTTCAGTCTGGATCCGCGCTGCTGCTTCGGTCGCAGGTTCGAATCCTGCCTCGGGCATGGATGTGTGTGATGTCCTTAGGCTAGTTAGGTTTAGGTAGTTCTAAGTCTAGGGGACTGATGACCTCAGATGTTAAGTCCCATAGTGCTTAGAGCCATTTGAACCACACAATTTTCAATATTCCATACATTCCATTCAACTCCTCTTCCAAGTCCATTGCCGTCTGTTACAGAAATACAAAGTCATCGGAAAACTTCAAAGTTTTTATTCCTTCTTCGTGCTCTTCGAGACCTTCTCTCGGTTTTATTTGCGCCGCGAGAAAGTACGCATTGTATAACACCAGGGAGATGCTATACGACTGTGAAATTGTGAATAGGCTGCAACCTCGGCATTACTCCCTTCTCAATTACCGCTTCCCTTTCATATCCTTCTACTCTTACGACTGCAGTCTGACTTCTCTATAACTTTTAGAGAAATTTCCGCTCTCAATGTTTCATCACCACTAACTTCATAATTTCAAAGAGTGTATTCGAGTTACCACTTTCTAAAGCTTTCTCTAAACCTACAAATGCTATCCGTGTAGGTTTCCTTTCCTTCAGTCCATCTTCTACAACAAGTGCCTCGCGTGTTCCAACATTTCTTCAGAACCCAAACCGATCTTCGCTGATGTCGACTTCTGCTAGTATTTCCCTTCTTCAGTAAGTAATTTCGGTCAGTGTTTCGCGATCATGATGGTTCTGTTATGTTCTTACCTGCCAGCAACTTCCTTCTACGGAATAGGATTTCTTACATTCTTCTTAAAGTCTGAGGACATTTCCTCTGACTCATATACACTGAAGAGCCAAAGAAACTGGTAGGGCCCCCGCGGGCAAGCAGAAGTACCGCAACACGACGCGGCATGGACCCAACTAGTGTCTGAAGTAGTGATGGAGGGAACTGACACCATGAATCCTGCAGGGCTGTCCACAAATTCGTAAGAGTAGGAAGGGGTGGAGATCTCTTGTGAACAGCACGTTGCAAGACATCAGAGATTTGCTCAATGACGTGCACGTGTATTGAGTTTGGTGGCCAGTGGAAGTGTTTAAAGTCTAAAGAGTGTTCCTTGAGGCACTATGCAACAATTATGGACGTGTGAGGTGACGCATTGTCCTGCTAGAATTGTCAAAGTCCGTCGGAACGTACAATAGATACGAATGGATGCACGTTGTCAGACAGGATGCTTACGTACGTCACCTGTAGAGTCGTATCTAGAAGTATCAGGTTTCACTCCAACTGTACACGCCCACACCATTACAGAGCCTCCACCAGCTCGAACAGTCCCCTGCTGATATGCAGGGTCCATGGATTCAGGAGGTTGTCTCCATACCCCTACAAGTCCATCCGCTCGATACAATTTGAAACGTGACTCGTCCGACCAGGCAACATGTTTCTTTCCAGTCATCAACAGTCCAACGTCGGTGTTGACGGGCACAGGCGAGGCGTAAAGCTTTGTGTCGTGCAGTCATCAAGGATACACGAGTAGGCCTTCGGCTCCGAAAGCCCATATCGATGATGTTTTGTTGAATGGTTCGTAAGTTGACACTTGTTGACGGTCCAGCACTGAAATCTGCAGCAATTTGGGGGAAGGGTGGCACTTCTACCACGCAGAATGTTTCTTTTCAGTCGTCGTTGGTCTCGTTCCTGAAGGATCTTTTCCGGCCGTAGCGATGTCGGAGCTTTGATGTTTTGCCGGATTCCTGATATTCACGGTACATCGTGAAATGGTCGTACGGGAAAAACCCCACTTCATCGCTCCCTCGGAGATGCTGTGTCCCATCGCTCGTGCACCAACTGCAACACCGCGTTGAAATTCACTTAAATCTTGATAGCCTGCCATTGCAGCAGCAGTAACCGATCTAATAACTGCGCCAGACGCTTGTTGTTTTATAACGGCGCTGCCGACCGCAGCGCCGTCTTCTGCCTAATTCGATGTCTCTGTATTTGATTACACATACCTATAACAGTTTCTCTGGCGCTTCAAGTATTTCGAACACCTGAATTCTGAGGAATGTCGTTGACTGCAAGTATTTTATTTCAGCTCAGATATTACTTGTCTACGTCAGAAAATTAAGACACGATGTCATCTGTACCTTTTATAAAACTGCAGCTCGACATAAACTCCGAGACACAAAAAATGATGCACCACTAAGGAATTATCCGAATGGAACGGAAAAGGGTAGAGGTGATTGCATGTACAGACGAACAAATTACAATTTCAGAAAATGCATGACTTATTCAAGAGAAAAAGCTTTACAAACTGGGCAAGTCAATAACGTGTTGGTCCACCTCTGGTCGTTAAGCAAGCTGTTATTCGGCTTGACATTGACTGATAAGAGTTCTCGGACGTCCTCCTGAGGGATATCATGCCAAATTCTGTCCAATTGGCAAGTTAGATCGTCAAAATCCCGAGCTCGTTGGAGTGCCCTGTCCATAATGCTCGAAACGTTCTCAATTGGGGAGTGACGCGACGACCTTAGTAGGCAAGCATGAAGACAAGCAGAAGAAACTCTCATCGTGGGCGGGCGGCCATTATCTTGCTGAAAAGTAAACCCATGATGGCTTGCCATGAATGGCAACAAAACGGGACGTACAATATCGTCCACACACCGGTGTGTTGTAATGGTGCCGCAGATGACATTAAAGGGGTTCTACCATGACATGAAATGGCACCCCAGACTCTTGGTTGTCGGTTCTTAACGCGGAGGACCCTCACAATGCTAGACCAGTACTGTCCGGGAGACAACAGGTATGTCTTCGTTGGTCATGGGGACTAAGTTCGAGGCTGGACTAATCACTGAAAACAATTCTACCCCAGCCAATGAGATTCCAGGGCGAATATGTGTCTGAAGACGTCCTGGACAGCGGTAGGATACCAAATTGACTGTCGCCCGCCATACGGCACGACAACCATGAGTAAATGGTCTGGGGAGCCATTTCGTTTCACGGCAGGAGCCCTTTGGTCGTCGTCCGCGGCACCCTTACAACACAGTGGTACGTCGGAAATATTCTATGCCGTACTTTGTTACCTTTCACGGCAGGTGATCTTGGGCTCACAT
Organism: Schistocerca americana; assembly: GCF_021461395.2. NCBI lineage: Eukaryota > Metazoa > Arthropoda > Insecta > Orthoptera > Acrididae > Schistocerca > Schistocerca americana. Next base: position 627,582,635 of record NC_060123.1, on the reverse strand, counting down.
TTCAGCGACATACCGCCCTCCTGTATACGGTGAGAGTTTCTACTGCCTGTCGCCGTGCTTACCGAACCCTGCCTTGGCCACAAGGGGCGCCGGATCTCTCCGCACTTCAGAACGCAATTCCTCAGGAGGACATCTAACAACTCTATCAAACAATTCCAACCGAATACCTTCCTGCATAAGGGCCAGAGGTGGACCAAGGCGTAACTTACTTCTTAATTTGTGAAGCTTGTTTTCATGAATAAATGATGCAATTTTTCTGAAATTGTAATCATTTGTTTGTCTGTACATGTACGACGGTCACTCCAAAAGAAATGCACACAATTTTTTTTTTAAATCCACCTTTTATTCTACATGTTTGAAAGTTTTACAGTGTGTGGATACATCCTTTAGGAACAATATTTTCATTTCTCCATATAATTTCCATACCTTTCAACTGCCTTACGCCATCTTGGAACCAGCGCCTGTATACCCGCACAGTAAATTTCTAGACCAACCTGTTGGAGCCACTGTTTGGCACCGTGCACAAGGGAGTCATCATCTTCAAACCTTGTTGCACGAAGACAGTCTTTGAGTTTCCCACAGAAATGATAGTCACATGGAGCTAGGTCAGGACTGTGAGGCAGGTGTTTCAGTGTTGTCCATCCGAGTTTTGTGATCGCTTCCATGGTTTTTTGACTCAGTCGAGTTTGAAGTTTCTTCAGTGTCGTCACATATGCATCAGAATTTATGGTGGTTCCACTTGGCATGATGTGCACAAGCAAGAGTCCTTCGGAATCGAAAAACACCGTAGCCATAACTTTTCCAACAGAAGGTATGGTTTTGAATTTCTTTTTCTTGGATGAATTTGCATGATGTCACTCCATTGATTGCCTCTTCGTCTCTGGTGAAAAATGATGGAGCCATGTTTCATCACCTGCCACAATTCTTCCCAGAAATTCATCTCCACCATTCTCGTACTGTTCCAAAACTTCGCGGCATACCGTTTTTCTTGTTTCTTTCTGAGCCAATGTCAACATCCTGGGAATCCATCTGGCACAAACCTTTTTAACGCCAACACTTTCAGTATTCTGCAAACACTTCCTTCCCCTATCCCAACGTAGCGTGACAATTCGTTCACTGAGATGCGTCTCTCAGCAGTCACCAATTCCTTAACTCTCTGCACATTGTCTGGAGTGTGTGCAGTACGAGGCCTGCCGCTGCGAGGACAATCCTCGATATTGCCGTGCCCGCTTTCATCACGTAACCTGCTTGCCCACCGACGAACTGTACTGCGATCGACAGCAACATCTCCATACAACTTTTTCAATCTCTTGTGGATGTTTCCCACCGTCTCGTTTTCGCAGCACAGGAATTCTATGACAGCCTGTTGCTTCTGACGAACGTCGAGTGTAGCAGCCATCCTGAAGACATGCTGTGATGGCGCCACTCACGGGAACAGGTTGAACTAAGTTTGAAAACAAGCGGGAAGGATGTATCTACACACTGTAAAACTTTCACACATGCAGAATGAAAACTGTATTTTTACAAAAATAGTGTGCATTTCTTTTGGAGTGACCCTCGTACATCATATCTACAGATGTCCATCCCATTCGAACTATTTCTTGTTGGTGCGTCTTTTTTTTGTCTTAGCAGTACGTTTTTTCTTTATATACTAGATACATGTTAGTGGTAGCCTATCTTAGCTGCTTCATCCTGATGAACTGAAGTTGGTGGTTGGTTTGTGCAGACTTGCTGAACAACAACCTGTCGGACGACGTGCGGTGTGCCAAGAAGATCTTCCAGCAGCACGGCTTTCGTGGCTGGAGCGGCTGGAGGAGAAACTGCGACGGAAAGCCGCTGCCCAACATCTCGCGCTGCTGATTCCGCACTCCACTGCGTGCCGAACGCGCCATGTTTTCATCAGAATCTATCTGAAACCCTGCACTGCTGTGTCAAAGATTCTGTGCTTCAGTGTTTTGTCCCTACAGAATGTTAGCTGCGAAATATATCTTATGTTCTACCTGAACAAAGTTATCTACCAAATCCATTCTTCTGTTGTCCGCACTGCGTGTTAACTGCCAAATATATACTATCACAGTGTGAATATTTTTATTTGTTTATAAATTATTTATCCGTTCCTTATTTATGACAACCGCCAATCTTTTAGTATGATAGATTTCCTAAGATACAAAGTGAGCTAATGTTTAATGTCGCAGACTACTGTCGCTATTGACCACGGGTTCGATTTCACGTACCCAGGTACAGTAAATTTAGAACTTAACATACGAAATGTTGAAGGGCGATACAATATTTTACTCTATACACTGTGTACAGTACGGTTAATGTTTATCGACGATTTAATATTGTGTGCCGGAGCGGGACTCGAATCTAGGACAACCTGTTTCTCGCCAACAGTGCGCTACCATCTTTTCCAATTTTTCGTTTTCGGTTCTTTCCGTTTTGAAGGGAAACTTGAGTGTTGGCTTATAAATTCCGTATTGTCACATAACTTTAATTTGTAGCAAAAGTACTAATCGTACAGTGTTGTCTGTTCAGTAGGACACATTATAAGACACCAAGTAGTGTAATTTATCAGGTAATGGATGGAAGCGTATATTTCTGTTAGGGCTGTTGATAAAATATCGATATATCGATGTCGAGATGGTAATAGCGAATGTCGATATTATTTTATAATATTTTTTCGCAATTTTCTATAAGTATTTGAAGTTGTTCGTTTGAAATTGTAGAAGAACATCATTTTACTTTCACTGTGTGAATGAGTCTTACTACTTTTTGAGCTTCATCACGTCCAGTCTTTTCTCTTTGACTGTGCGAAGCAAGTATAGAAGGCACTTAGAAGAGAAGTCCAATTGGACTGGGGGGGGGGGGGGGGGGGTAGGGGTGGCGGTGTGAGTAGAACAACAAGATATCCGATGTTGAGAAACAGAACATCAGTTGCGTTATAAAACAATTGTTAACGCAACTAGTGTGCTATTTCTTCACATCGGCACGGCATCCTTCAAAAACTGTTGCTGAAACTAGTGAACAAAAATTTAAATGACAAGATTCGTTTTTGCAGTGGGCGGAGACTTGTGAGGGGAAATGGTGACGTAATCGGCGCTACCAACAGAAACTGCAACGTTTAACTTCACCACGCAATTTTGACACTACGACTGCTAGGCTCTGAGCACTATGGGACTTAACATCTATGGTCTTCAGTCCCCTAGAACTTAGAACTACTTAAACCTAACTAATCTAAGGACATCACACAACACCCAGTCTTCACGAGGCAGAGAAAATCCCTGACCCCGCCGGGAATCGAACCCGGGAACCCGGGCGTGGGAAGCGAGAACACTACCGCACGACCACGAGCTACGGACGCGACTGCTAGGTCGCTGGCGTTTGCAAAAATGAAAAAAAACAGGGAATTCGACGTGAAGTGTTCCAGACAAATCTAATATGTGACGAAACCGAACGAAGGTCCCATCGGACATCTTTTATTGTGCCACTTACTTGCAGTTACCATTGTTAGCAAAGTGGCTATCGCCAAACGTGAACGTGCATCGTTTCCCTTTCAATTCTTGTTCGCTAGCTTGTTGATGTATAGAATATCTAACAATAAACCAATACTTAAATATACCCCTGTAAAACTGGTAGTATTCGATATCTTTTTAGTCGATATACTGATACTTTTTTCGATGTATTGAGGATAAAACATTTTATAATTACTGTCAACAGTCTTGTTATCTGTTTTTAGATGCGTATGGGTTCCTTTTATTGCTTGACGTTAGAGAGCATGACTGCAACAGTGATGGGAGCATGCGACATTGATCTGGCTTTGGAATACACACAGTCTAATGGGGCAGCGCCTAACTGACTGACGCGACCTAAGTGCCAGTGAGTCTTATGGGACATCACGCCACAGCCACATGAATGAGGGACACTCCACGCCTGAGATATATGCGTAGTGACATTTTACGAACGTTTTTGTTTCTGTTGTACGATTGTATCTGTACCCAGGAATATTAGACGTGATCCTAAGTTCAAATTTAATTTTTGTTGGTTCCAATGGTTCAAATGGCTCTGAGCACTTTGGGTCTTAACATCTGAGGTCATCAGTCCCCTAGAACTTAGAACTACTTAAACCTAAGTAACCTAAGGACATCACACACATCCATGCCCGAGGCAGGATTCGTACCTGCGACCGTAGTAGTCGCGCGGTTCCAGACTGTAGCGCCTAGAACCGCTCGGCCACTCCGGCCGGCTTTTGTTGGTCTTGTGGAGAAAAATCCATCTATTTACTATTTTGCTGGTCTTGTGGGGAAAAATCCATCTATTTACAATAACGGAAATGCTGAGTACAGAACTAGAAACGCTAAACATAAAGCATGGGAAAGTATTACGAGTTAAACTTCACAGACAGAAAAAAATAAATAGAATTGATTCAATGTTTTGTGGATGACAGTGAAGATAAAGAACTAAATACAGTACGTAAGGTGGTTTTCCATAAAACATGTCTGCATATCTTTTTACTGATTTGCTGTCTCTAATTTAATATAAAAAAACAGGTTCTAGGTCCTCTCTGTGGCTGACATTGGTGCTCAGCCAGACGCAGTCGCCTATCTTGTTTCAAAGGAAACTTCTCAGCCTTCAAAATCCGGCCAGTCACAGAAGGTGGGATTATTGGTAATTGGGAGCTCCAATGTTAGACGCGTTATGGGGTTCCTTAGGGACATGGCTGCCAAGAAGGGGAAGAAAGCCATTGTGCACTCCGTGTGCATAACGGGTGGAGTCATTCCAGACGTGTAACGGGTCCTTCCGGATGCCATGAATAGCACAGGGTGAAGCCAACTGCAGGTAGTGGCTCATTGCGGTACCAATGGTGTGTGTCGCTTTGGTTCGGAAGGCTAACAGGAGTGGCAAAGGCTGCCAATCTTGTTTGCGATAGTCTGGAACCGCGCGACCGCTATGGTCGCACGTTCGAATCCTGCCTCGGGCACATAGATGTGTGTGATGTCCTTAGGTTAGTTAGGTTTAAGTAGTTCTAAGTTCTAGGGGACTGATGACCTCAGAAGTTAAGTCCCATAGTGCTCAGAGCCATTTGAACCATTTTGCTCAGAGCTATTTTTTTCTTGTTTGCGAGATAAAAGCAGAGCTCATCATTTGCAGCATAGTCAACAGGACCGATTGCGGCCCTCTGGTACTGAGCGGAGTGGTGGATCTGAATTAGAGGCTCAGACGGTTCTCCGACCGTGCAGGCTGCAGATTCCGCGACTTGCGCCCTAGGTTGGCTGGGTTTCGGGTTCCGTTGGATAGGTCAGAAGTCAACTACACGCACGTGTGGCAGGGGCTGTGTCGCGTGGATGGGTGGATTTTTAGGCTAGAGAGTCTCGGGAAAACACAAAAAGGGCTTCAGTCTCAAAGGGTGCAGGCTGAACACAGGAACATAGATATAGAAACCGCAGGTACAACAGTTCGAAATTGCCGTAGCTGTGTTGGGGTAGTACCAGACCTCCAAGCGCTGATAGAAAGCACTGATGCTCAAATCGTTATGGGCACTGAAAGCTAGCTAAAGACAGTGATAAGTGCAGCCGAAATTTTTGGGAAGAACCTAACGATGTTCCGAAAGGATGGGCTAAACACGATTGGCGGTGGCGTGTTTGCTGCTGTTCGAAGTATTTTATTTTGTCACGAAGTTGAAGTAGATAGTTCCTGTGAGTTAATATGGGGAGAGGTCATTTTTCGCAACCGGAATAAAATAAAAATTGGGTCCTTTTACCGACCTTCCAATTCAGATGATGCAAATGCTGAAAGGTTCAAAGAAAACTTAAGTCTAATTTCAAACGCGTACCCGACTCATACAATTATAAATGGAGGTGACTATAATTTACCCTCTACATGTTGGCGAAAGTGCATGTTTAAATCCAGAGGTACGAGTAAAACGTCATCCGAAATTGTGCTAAATGCATTCTCTGAAAATTATTTCGAACAGTTAGTTCATGAGCCCACGCGAATAGTAAACAGTTGCGAAAACACACTTGACCTCTTCACAACAAATAATCCTGAGCTAAAAAGAAGCATCAAAACGGGTACAGGGATTAGTGAACACAGGGTTTTTTTTTTTTTTTGTGGTTTTCGGGCGCACAACTTCAATGGTCATTAGCGCCCTGACTACTCTAAGAATGCACCGCGAGGCACAAGGTGACAACAACAACTAAAAGGGAAAACACAATAAAAGACAGACTGACAGGCATAGGATTAAAAAACATCAAATGTCCTTAGCGAGGTTTGTCAAATTGATAAAACAAAGAACACGAGCAGCTGCTCGTGGGTCATCCGCTAAAATGGCATCGAAAGTATTAGGCAGGTTAAGATCGAGGCGCAGTGTGTTAAGATCAGGACAGGACATTAAAATGTGTCTAACCGTCAGCAAGTGCCCACATGGGCAGAACGGCGCCGGCGCAGCCGTCAGCAGATGGCGATGGCTGAACCGGCAGTGTCCAATTCTTAACCTTGCTAAAACGACCTCCTCCCGCCGAGAAGGGCGTGAGGAGGACGTCCAAGCCACGGGAAGAGGTTTTAAGGCCCGAAGCTTGTTGTCGGTAAGTGCAGCCCAATCGGCATGCCACAGCGACACAACGCGCCGACAAATGACCCTGCTAAAATCGGACGAAGGGACACAACAAGAAGCTGTCCGAGGCTGGAGGACCGCAGCCTTGGCCGCGGCATCTGCAGCTTCGTTCCCAGGGATACCGACATGGCCAGGAACCCACATAAAGCTAACCGGCGTACCGACGTCCACCAGCTGCTGAAGAGAGCGTTGGATCCGGTGTACGAAAGGGTGAACCGGGTACGGATCACTGAGGCTCTGGATGGCGCTCAGGGAATCTGAGCAGATGACATAAGCAGAATGTCGGTGGCGGCAGATGTGAAGAACAGCCTGGTAGAGGGCAAAGAGCTCAGCTGTGAAGACCGAACAATGGCCATGGAGCCGGTATTGGAAACTTTGTGCCCCGACAATAAAGGAACACCCGACCCCGTCATTGGTCTTAGAGCCATCTGTATAAATGAAAGTCATGTTGTTGAACTTCGAACGAAGTTCCAAAAAACGGGAGTGGTAGACCGAACCGGGGGTGACCTCTTTTGGGAGCGAGCTGAGGTCGAGGTGAACGCGGACCTGAGCCTGGAGCCAAGGTGGCGTGCGGCTCTCGCCCACTCGAAAGGTTGCAGGGAGTGAAAAATGAAGGTGTTGAAGGAGGCGACGAAAGCGAACTCCAGGGGGTAGCAAGGCAGAGACATACAACCCGTATTGAAGGTCAAGAGAGTCGTCAAAAAAGGAACGATAAGACGGATGGTCGGGCATTGACAGTAGCCGACAGGCATACCGACAAAGCAGTATATCGCGCCGGTAGGTGAGTGGCAATTCGCCAGCGTCAGCATGAAGACTCTCTACGGGACTGGTATAAAATGCTCCGATCGCAAGTCGTAAACCCCGATGTTGTATGGAGTTGAGGCGGCGTAAGATGGATGGCCGTGCAGAGGAGTATACGAAGCTCCCATAATCCAGCTTGGAGCGGACGATCGACCGATATAGACGAAGTAGGACGGTTCGATCCGCTCCCCACGACATACCACTGAGAACACGGAGGACATTTAAAGAACGGGTACAACGGGCGGCCAAATATGACACATGTGGAGACCAGCTAAGTTTCCTGTCAAAGGTAAGGCCTAAAAATTTGATTGTCTCCACGAGTGGGAGAGCAACGGGACCGAGTCGTAAGGACGGTGGGAGAAACTCTTTGTAGCGCCAGAAGTTAATACAGACCGTCTTCTCGGCAGAAAAACGGAAGCCATTGGCGACACTCCAGGAGTAAAGACGGTCAAGAGAACGCTGAAGACAGCGCTCCAGGACACGTGCACACTGCGCGCTGCAATAGATGGTAAAATCGTCCACGAAAAGGGAGCCTGATACATCAGCTGGGAGGCAATCCATTATTGGATTGATCGCGATGGCGAAGAGAGCGACGCTCAAAACTGAGCCCTGTGGCACCCCATTCTCCTGGCGAAAGGTGTCGGACAGGACAGAACCCACACGTACCCGAAACTGTCGATCCATTAAAAAGGAACGAATAAAAAGAGGGAGGCGACCGCGAAAGCCCCATGTATGCATGGTGCGGAGAATGCCCGCCCTCCAACAGGTGTCGTAAGCCTTCTCCAAATCAAAGAACACAGCCGCGGTCGGGCGCTTCCGCAAGAAGTTATTCATAATGAAGGTCGACAAGGTAACCAGATGGTCAACAGCAGAGCGGCGCCTTCGAAATCCACATTGTACATTGGTAAGTAGACGTCGAGACTCGAGCAGCCAAACCAATCGAGAGTTAACCATTCGCTCCATCACTTTACAGACACAGCTGGTAAGCGAGATAGGTCGATAACTGGAAGGCAAGTGCTTGTCCTTCCCCGGCTTAGGAATCGGGACAACAATAGACTCGCGCCAGCATGCGGGAACATGTCCCTCAATCCAGATGCGATTGTATGTACGAAGAAGAAAACCTTTACCCGCAGGAGAAAGGTTCTTCAGCATCTGAATATGAATAGAATCAGGCCCTGGAGCGGAGGACCGTGATCGGCCAAGTGCGGTTTCGAGTTCCCGCATGGTGAATGGGGCATTATAACTTTCACAATTCGAGGAGCGGAAGTCAGGTGGCCTAGCCTCCTCTGCCTGTTTGCGGGGGAGGAAGGCAGGGTGGTAATGAGCGGAGCTCGAAACCTCGGCGAAAAAGCGGCCGAAGGCATTGGAGACAGCCTCAGGGGCCACAAGGACTTCATTCGCGACCTTCAAGCCAGAAACTGGTGAGTGGACCTTAGTGCCAGATAGCCGGCGCAGGCTACCCCAGACAACAGAAGAAGGAGTAGAACTGTTGAAGGTGCTTGTGAAAGCAGCCCAGCTGGCTTTCTTGCTTTCTTTAATAATACGACGACACTGAGCACGTAATCGTTTATAATTAATACAATTCGCCACTGTAGGGTGGCGTTTAAAGGTGCGTAAAGCACGTCGACGAGCACGTAAAGCGTCTCTACATGCTGCGGTCCACCAGGGGACCGGTACGCGACGTGGAGAAGAAGTAGGGTGAGGGATGGAATATTCAGCAGCAGCGAGAATGACTTCCGTGAGGTGTGCGACCTGACGATCGCAGCTTGTGAAGGTTTGATCCTGAAAGGTAGCCCTGGAAGAGAAGAGCCCCCAGTCTGCCTTGGAGATGGTCCAACGAGAGGAGCACGGAGAGGGAGTATGCTGCAGGAGATGGATAACACACGGGAAGTGGTCGCTCGAATATGTATCAGCAAGTGCATACCACTCAAACCGGCGTGCAAGTTGGGGAGTACATATAGAGAGGTCTAAATGGGAATAGGTATGAGATGTGTCCGAAAGAAAAGTAGGGGCGCCAGTATTGAGGCAGACAAGATTGAGCTGGTTGAAAAGGTCTGCTAACAAGGAGCCCCTCGGGCAGGATGCTGGAGAGCCCCAAAGAGGATGGTGGGCATTGAAGTCTCCAGTTAACAAAAATGGTGCAGGTAGCTGAGCAATAAGTTGCGTCATGTCTGCCCTGGTAACGGCAGATGACGATGGAGCGTAAACGGTACAAAAGGAAAACATAAAAGTGGGGAGAGTAATGCGGATGGCAACTGCCTGCAGGCCGGTGTGCAACGTGATGGGATCGTAGTAAATATCATCCCGGACCAGCAACATAACCCCTCCATGAGCGGGGATACCTACCACAGGGGGTAGGTCAAAACGCACAGAGGTGTAGTGTGCCAAGGCAATTTGATCGCATGGGCGTAGCTTCGTTTCCTGGAGGGCTACGACGAGCGGACGATGCAAGCGGAGCAGCAACTTCAAGTCCTCTCGGTTGGAGCGAATGCTGCGAATATTCCAGCTAATAAGTGCCATCGTAAGAAAAGGAAGATGAGAGAAGGGGTCACCTCGAAGGCCGCTTAGGGCCTGGCTTCGAGCGAGCACTGCCGCCGCTAGCAGGAGGCGGACAGTCATCGTCCATGGGGTCTATAGGGTCATCGGCCATCTCGGGAGGATGGCCGGGAGGGGGAGCTTCCTCCGCCGGTGAACGGCCAGATGTTCGGCTACCAGCGGTGCGGCCAGGCGAAACGGATGACGGCCTGGGGCGGCAACCGCTGGGTGGCGCAGGAGAAGAAAGGCGCCGCGGCGGAGAAGGAGAACTGTGCTTCCTATGCGCCTTTTTAGAAGGACGTTTGGTGGAAGTACCGGTCGAAGGCTGGGAGGTCGAGGGACGGAGGAAGTCTGCACGGGATGGTTCCTTCTTGAAGGCCCGTGCATCTGACTTCGGGGTCTTCGACTGAGCAGAAGCTGAGGAAGTGGCTGGTGTCTGTGGGGTGATGGGAGGAAGAGGAGACGTCGACCGTGCGATCTTAGCACTGGCCGAACGGACGACCGTGGTGCTGAAGGTCAGATCGCATGTCTGGGTTGCTACCTCCCGGGTAGTCCGAGGAGAGGCGAGGACAGTGCTGTATTTCCCCGCTGCGAGCAGCGTGGGCTTCCTACTAGCCAATAGCTTGCGAGCAGCCGAGGTGGACACTTTCTCTTTGACTCGAATTTCCTGGATACAGCGTTCTTCCTTATAGACAGGACAGTCGCGGGAGGATGCGGCATGGTCACCCTGACAGTTCACACAACGAGGAGACGGAGGTGGACAGTCACCCTCATGGGCATCCCTGCCACAAGTGACACATTTAGCCGCATTGGAGCAAGACTGTCGAGTGTGATTGAAACGCTGACACTGGTAGCAGCGCGTAGGTGTCGGGACATAGGGGCGAACAGAAATAACCTCGTAGCCCGCCTTGATGCGCGATGGCAGCTTAACACTATCGAAGGTTAAGAAAAGTGTCCGGGTCGGTACAAGGTCATTATTGACCTTTTTCATGACCCTATGGACAGCCGTCACGCCCTGCTCAGCGAGGAAAGATTGAAGCTCCTCGTCAGTCAATCCGTCGAGAGAGCTACTATAGACTACACCACGAGACGAATTCAAAGTGCGGTGGGCCTCCACCCGGACAGGGAACGTGTACAAGAGTGTGGCCCGAAGCAGTTTTTGTGCCTGAAAGGCACTCTCAGTTTCTAGTAATAAGGTACCGTGACGCAACCTGGTACAAGATTTGACAGATCCGGCTATGGCATCTACGCCCTTCTGAATAACGAAAGGGTTGACAGAGGAAAAATCCTTTCCGTCCTCAGATCGAGAAACTACGAGGAACTGTGGGGCAGGCGGTAGTACTTTTGTCACTGTTGGCTGGTCACGTTTCCGTTTGTGGGTCGAAGTCGAAAGCGATGGAGTAGAATCCATTGCGGAGGAATCCCCCATGATTGCCAGCGTCTCCGATGGCGCGCTCCTTCCTTGTGGGGACCCTCTCAGAGGGCACTCCCGCCTTAGGTGAATGTTTACACCTCAGGTCACACCTCCCGAGAAACAGACGGAGGGACCAATCGGCATGGTCAGAAGGTATCAGCTCAGGCAATCACCCCTCCCCGGGCCTGGCCTTTACCAGGGGGTACGCGCGTGCCTTACATGTCTACCCAGGGCGGGGACCTACGCGTTACCCCGTCACCGGCTTCGCGTGCGAACGCGTGGGTCGGCCTTCAGACACGCACAGGGAGGAAGGAAGAAGAGGAAAAAGAAGAGAGAGGGAGAAAGAGGACAGACTGTCTCAAACGCCGAGGCGGAGACCAGAGAAGGCAAGGAGAAGAAGGCAATGAGAAAGCAAGGAGAAGGAGGCAATGAGAAGGCAATGAGAAGGCAATGAGAAGAAGGCAATGAGAAGGCAAGGAGAAAAAGGCAATGAGAAGGCAAGGAGAAAAAGGCAATGAGAAGGCAAGGAGAAGTCAAGGGAAAGAGTAAGGAAGACAGTGAAGTGGAGAAGAGCAAAGAAAGGAACCAACAAAAGGAAGGAACCAACAAAAGGAAGGAAGAAACGAGAAGTGAAAAACTAAAAAGACCACGATTATAGGTCGTGAAACCGTCCGTCTCCGGACGCAGGCGCGAACTACCCCCGTGAGGGGGATGGACTCCTTTTAGTCGCCTCTTACGACAGGCAGGAATACCGCGGGCCTATTCTAATCCCCGGACCCGCAGGGGGAGAACACAGGGTTGTCGTAGCGAGAAAGAATATTGTAACCTCCAAATCCTCCAAAAATAAACGAAAAGCATACCTATTCAAAAAAGCAGATAAAATTCAATTGACGCTTTCTTGAGAGACAATCTCCACTCCTCCCAAATGAACAATGTAAGTGTAGACCAGATGTGGCTTAAATTCAAAGAAATAGTGTCGGCAGCAATTAAGAGATTTATACCAAGTAAATTAACAAACGACGGAGCTGATTCTCCTTGGTACACAAAACGGGTCAGAACACTGCTGCAGAAAGAACAAAAAAGGCATACCAAGTTTAAATGGGGGAAAAATCTCCAAGACTGGCGATCGTTTACAGAAGCTCGAAATCTAGCGGGGACTTCAATGCAATAGTTCCTACAACGAAACTACGTCTCGAAACCTGACAGAAAATCCAAAGAGATTCTGGTCGTATGTGAAGTATGCTATACTAGCGGCACGACACAGTGAATACCTTCTCTGGGCGATAGCAATCGAAGTACTACCGACGACAGTGCTGCCAAAGCAGAGTTACTAAACACAGCCTCCCGAAATTCCTTCACCAAAGAAGACTAAATAAACATTCCAGAATTCGGATCAACATGAGTAACGTAGAAGTGGATATCCTCGGAGTAAATCACTTAACAAAAGCAAGCCTTCCGGTCCAGACTGTATACTAGTTAGGTTCCTCTCAGAGTATGCTGATACAATAGCTCCATACTTAACAATCATATACAACCGTTCGGTCGACGAAAGATACATACCCAAAGACTGGAAAGTTGCACAGGTCACACCAATATTCAAGAAAGTTAGTAATTCACTAAATTAAAGGCCCACATCATTAATGTCGATATGTAGCAGGATTTTGGAGCACACTCGTATATTGTTTTCGAAGATCACGAATTACTTCAAAGAGAACGGTCTATTGACACACAGTCAACACGGATTTAGAAAACGTCGTTTTTGCGAAACACAACTAGCTCTTTACTCACACTAAGTGTTGAGTGCTATTAATAAGGGATTTCTAATTGATTCTGTATTTCTAGATTTCCGGAAGGCTTTTGACACTGCACCACACAAGCGGCTTGTAGTGAAATTGTGTGCTTATGGAATATCGTCTCAGTTATGTGACTGGATTCGTGATTTTATGTCAGAGAAGTCACAGTTCGTAGTAACTGGCGCAAAGTCATAGAGTAAAACAGAAGCGATTTCTCGTGTTCCCCAAGGTAGTGTTATAGGCCCTTTGCTGTTCCTTATCTATATAAACAATTTAGGAGACAACCTGAGCAGCCGTCTTTGATTGTTTACAGATGATGCTGAAGCTTGTGGACTAGTAAAGTCATCAGAAGATCAGAACAAACTGCAAAACGATTTAGAAAAGATATTTGTATGGTGCACAAATTGGCAGTTGACCCTCAATAACGAAAAATGTGAGGTCATCCACAGGAGTGCTAAAAGTAATCCGTTGAACTTCCGTTACATGATTAATCACTCAAATCTAAAGACCGTAAATTCAACTAAATACCTAGGAATTGCAATAAAGAAGAACTTAAATTTGAAAGAACACATAGGAAATGTTTTGGGGAAGGTAAACCAAAGATTGCGTTCTGTGGCAGGGTACTTAGGAAATGTAACAGATCTACTAAGGAGACTGCCTACACTACGCTTGTCCGTCCTCTTTTAGAATACTGCTGCGCGGTGTGGTATCCTTACCAGATAGGAATGACGGAGTACATCGAGAAAGTTCAAAGAAAGGCAGCACGTTTTGCATTATCGCGAAACAGGGGAAAGAGTGTGAATGAAATGATACAGGATTTGGGGTGGACATTATTAGAACAAAGGCGTTTTTCGTAAGGGCGGAATCTTCTCACGAAATTTCAATCACCAATTTTCTTCTCCGAATGCGAAAATATTTTGTTGAGGCCATCATACATCATACTAAAATAAGGGAAATCAGCGCTAGCACGAAAGGACATAGGTGTTCGTTTTTTCCGCACACTGTACGAGATTGGAATAACAGAGTTTTAGTGTGAAGGTGGTTCAAATCAAATGGCTCTGAGCACTATGGGAGTTAACTTCTGAGGTCATCAGTTCACTAGAACTTAGAACTACATAAACCTAACTAATCCAAGGACGTCGCTTACATCCATGCCCGAGGCAGGATTCGTATCTGCGACCGTAGCGGCCGCGCGGTTCCAGACTGAAGCGCCTCAGAACCACTCGCCCATTGCGGCCGGCGAAGGTGGTTCGATGAACCCTCTGCCAGGCACTTACATGTGATTTGCAGAGTATCCATGTAGATGTAGATCCTTTTGGGATGTTGCTGTAAATATAGTCTGCTCTAGAAAGACAATGCTCCACTTGGGCTAAGAAAGAAACTACAGAGTATATTACTCAACTTTCTAGCGTTATTTGTAGGTCGGTGTTTGTTTTCTTACTTTTGATGTGAGTTCTCAACAGGGTGGCCTACATTGTGCGGCACACATCACCTAGAATATACGCCCTCATAAACCTCTATAAAGTTAGTAAACGAACAACTTGAACAATCACATTAATTTAATACAGGCCTTTCAACAGTTAACAGTCTACGAGAACATGGTCTTGTTAAAGGGTTTGCGAGACGAAAAGCATTATCAAAACCATAACAAACCTACAGTCTTCTTCTGGCGAAGGCTTCGGTTCCGGAAGCGGGAGTGGGCCTCCAAACAATGCTTTGATGAAACAACTTTCTGTAAACATTACTTTATCACAGTTGCGATCATACTCCCCAACGTCAACCGACGCAAATAATCCATTTGCATCTAAGAAGAGCTAAGAAGACCATGGACTGGATCTGCAAACTGTTGTTCCTGACGTGCTTTCCGTTGAAGCAATAAAAAAGAAAAAAGCGTATATGGAACATAAATTTTTAATTGTTAGGAATTAGTTTCTGAAAATAATTGGCTGGAGTGAAGCCTTATATAAAAGTGGTCACAAATAGTAAAAACGAATGTATAACAGAAGCTTTTGGAATGTGGTGTTACAAAAAATCCTGAAGATCAATTTGGTTGATCCAGTAGCTATTGAAGAGGTAATGCATCGAAGTGGGGAGAAATAAACTTTATGGCACAACTTGACTAAAAGAAGGGGTAGGACAAAGAAAGTTAATTTGTTGACGGACACAAGTATTGTAGAGAGTGGCCAAATCAAGAATACTGTATGCAGATTCAGGAGGATGTAAGTTGCAGTAGTTCTGTAGAGATAAAGAGGATTGCACAGGATAAGACAAGCATGGAGCGCTGCATAAAACCAGCCTTAAATCTGAAGACCACGAAAAAAAGATTGCCGAACAAGTAACGTGCTAGCGAAACGTTTTCAATTGGTGAAATGCGGTGCCGAACTGGCCGACGATAAAGTCCCAGATTTGTTCCCTTGAGTTCCAGACAGTCGAATTTGCTGGTCAAGGCATGAACTTGAGTTCACCACCAAGGATATCTTCTAACCACTGTGATGTGTTCTGGGCTTATGATACAGACAGTAATCCTGCTTAAACAGCTATCCATCGGGCAAGACATCAAGCATGGAGGGATGCAAGTTGTGTGTAATGGTGTTCACGGAGTTTACAGTTGTCACGTTGTCTCCGATTTCTACAGCACGCCTCATGGAAGTACAGGTGAATATGACCCTTATCATGAAGCTCTTCCACCACCTTGCATCCGCGACACGATGCAATTTTCCAATAGGCGTTCACATGGATGATGGTGGATACTGACACAACCATCAACCTGGTGCAACAAGAAACGTTTCGATTGAGACATGTACCAATGTTGATGATTTCATGTCCAGTGCAATTATGTGGTTGGATCAGCATGGGAAGATGTAGAGGTCGTCTGCTGTGGAATCTAATTTTCAACTATGTGCGCTGAATGATGTGCTCCAAAACTGTTTTGCCTGCACCAGGACTGTATTCTGTCGTCTGACCTGCCACAGACCGCCGTTTATTCTTTACAGAATGGACAGGTTTACCACTCCACAATCTATGATGAGCTTGGGCGTCCAACACCTTGTCGCCCACTCGTGGCTTCACCATCCTACAACCACTTTCCAACGATCCTCACGGCAGTAGTCTGCGAAGAGCTTCGTCGTTCCCCAAACGCTCGTTCCCAGAGGACAGAACAAAACCATCGTCCCTTTGTGAAATTCAATAGATTTCCCCATTTGATTCTACATTCGCCAATACGCCACCTACATACTTTCCTGATCCTGTGACGTGCCCGAGACGTACCAGGGGGCATTAAGTCTTGCGGTGGGTAGTGTCATAATTTTTTGGCTCATCGGTGTATGTTTAGCATAAAAAGCATCGAAAGTTACCAGCCGAAGACTTTCTTAGACGACATAGCATACGTACGCATTGCTCTATCAATAAATGCTGAATTATCTACAGTGGGCGAACAGTATAGTCAAACAATATGCCTAATCAGTATTTTAACTGCTGCTCGACATTTAGCGCCCGAAGTAATGTAGAATACCAGAGCGTACGTTGTTGTTATCTCCGTCGCTCTCTTTCTCGGCCGTCGACATGTAATTGATGCGTCACCCAGGCTGGTCCTTCAGTTAGTCTTGTCTGGATAACTAGAACGCAAGATTTCCTATTAGTTCAGAGTATCAAAGCGTACGTGCCAAATAAACATCAGGTCCTGTAGATCACGGAGCACGTTTCTCACGCGAAGACGAATTGTTTTGCCGCTAGCGACAGCCGGGATTTCCGGCGCCTCTTACGAAACCGGCTGCGGTGAACACCCGTAAATGTCACGCGCCGCTTCCGGTGCTGAAACAGGCGTGCCAAGTAGCTTCATGCGGCACGCGACTCGTCAACCTGCTGTGAAGTTGTAACACGATCCTTGATTGCCTAGCTATTCGTTAGCCTAAGAGTTGACACCTGTTTTAAAATTCACAGAAATTCTGAGCCTGTGGCATTTTAATGTAAAGGTCTGCCTGCTGCAGAGGTAGACGATCGCTAATAGCCAAGGAAAGAAATTACATCAGTTATTGGCAGGCGTCATTTTTCCATATACAGACTTTAACACTCACGCACAGTAACACTCAACAACGTTGCAAATGAACAAAAGAAAGATACGTAATCTTTAGAGTAGCGTATACGCCGCAGGAGTAAGTCCAACACCGAAAAGAGCCAGAGACGCTAGTTGCGAATGTAAGATTACGACCTGCCACTGACCACAGTCTGAAATACTGTCCTAATTAATACAAATGTACAGCTAAGGCAAAAAAAGACACAACACGCAGAAATTATCAAAATGAGAGGGAAATTGGTAGATGTGATGTACATATACAGAGAAACAGATGATTAAACAGAAAAATTGGATGACTGATTCAAGGGAAAGAGCTTCACAAATTGAGGAGGTCAATAACGCTTCGGTCCACCTCTGGCCTTTATTCAAGCACTTAATCGACTTGGCAATGATTGACGGAGTTCCAGAATGAGATTTTCACTCTGCAGCGGAGTGTGCGGACAGAGACTCGGGACCGAGTTCGAGTCTCGGTCCGGCACACAGTTTTAATCTCTCAGGGAGTTTCATATCAGCACACACTTCGCTGCAGAGTGAAAATCTCATTCTGAAAACATCCCCTAGGATGTGGCTAAGCCATGTCTCCGCAATATCCTTTCTTCCGGGAGTGCTAGTTCTGCAAGGTTTGCAGAAGAGCTTCTGTGAAGTTTGGAAGGTAGGAGACGAGGTACTGGCAGAATTGAAGCTGTGAGGACGGGTCGTGAATCGTGCTTGGGTAGCTCAGTTGGTAGAGTACTTGGCCGCGAAGGCAAAGGTCCCGAGTTCAAGTCTCGGCCCGGCACACAGTTTTAATCCGTCAGGAAGTTTCATTGACGGAGTTGTTTGATGTCCTCCTTACGGATATCGCGCCAAATTCTATCGAAGTGGCATGTTAGATTGTCAAAACCCCGAGCTGGTTGGAGGGCCCTGCCTATAATGCTCCATGTCTTCTTTATTGGGGAGAGACCCGACGCCCTTGCTGGCCAGGGTTTGGCAAGCACGGGGAAGACAAGCAGTGTATTCTCTCGCCGTGTGGGGGTGGGCATTATCTTGCTGAAATGTAAGCCCAGGATTGCTCGCCATGATAGGCAACAAAATGGGCCATATAATATCACTGACGTGCTGCTGTGATGTAAGAATGCTGCGGAAAACAACCAAAGGCCTCCTTCTATGAAATGAAATACCACTGCAGACCACTACTCCTGGCTGTCGTGCCGTACGGCGGGCGACGGCGAAGATGGTGTCCCAACACTCTCCGGGGCGTCAATAGAAACGTCTTTTCTGGTCAACAGTCTTCCGTCCTGCTTCGAACTGAGCCCCTGATGATCAGTTTCTTGCAGTAAAACACAATGAAGCACGAAAGAAACTGGTATAACATGCGTATTCAAGAACAGAGATATGTAAAGGCAGAATGCTGCGCAGCGGTTGGCAACGCCTAAAACAACAAGTGTCTGGCGTAGTTATCAGATCGTTTTCTGCTGCTACAATGGCACGTTATCAAGATTAAAGTGAGTTTGAACGTGGTGTTACAAGCCATGGGGCACAGCATCTCCGAGATAGCGATGAAGTGGGGATTTTCCCGTACGACCATTTCATATCAGAAATCGGGTAAAACATCAAATCTCAGACACTGCTGCGGCCGGAAAAAGATGCTGTAAGAATGGGACCAACAACGACCGACAAGAATCGTTCATTGTGACAGAAGTGCAACCCTTCCGCAAATTGCTGCAGATTTCAGTGCTGGGCCATCAACAAGTGTCAGCTTATGAACCATTCAACAAAACATCATCGATATGGGCTTTCGAAGACCTACTCGTGTACCCTTGCTGACTACACGACACAAAGCTTTACGCCTCGCCTGGGACTGCCAACATCGACATCGGACTGCTGATGACGGAAAAGATGTTGCCTTGTCAGACGAGACTCGTTTCAAAATGTATCGAGCGGATGGACGTGTACGGGTATGGAGACAACCTCATGAATCAATGGACCCTGCATGTCAGTAGGGGACTGTTCAAGATGGTGGAGGCTCTGTAATGGTGTGGGGCGTTTGCAGTTGGAGTGATATGGGATCCATGACACGTCTAGATACTACTGACAGGTGATACGTACGTAAGCGTCCTGTGTGATCACCTGCGTCCATATATGTCCATCGACGGACTTGTACATGTTCAGCAGGACAATGCGACACCCCACACGTCCAGAATTTCTACAGAGTGGCTCCAGGAACACTCTTATGGTTTTAAACACTTCCGCTGGCCACCAAACTCCCCAGACATGAACATTATTGATGCCACGCAACGTGCTGTTCAGAACAGATCTCCATCCCCTCGTACTCTTACGGATTTATGGACAACCCTGCAGGATTGACGGTATCAATTCCCTCCAGCACTGCTTCAAACATTAGTTGGGTCGATGCCACGTCGTGTTGCGGCACTTCTGGCTGCTCGCGGAGGACCTACACAATATTAGGCACGTGTACCAGTTTCTTGGGTTCATCAGTGTAAATGCTGCATATCCGACGGCTGCTAAATCCTCTTCATATCAATAACCATGGCAAGTTTTCAGAGTCAACTGAGTTTCGAAATGTCCGAATTGCGGAACCCCCTGGTTTGGTGAAGATGAGAGGCCAAACGCCAATGCGTTAACGACCAACGTTCGGCAGAAGCCAGTGGTTGTCGTTCGTTGGTCTTCGCTGGCCTCATGTGTACGCGCCTTAAGCAAACGCTTATTGTAAACAGAAGAGCTGTTCGGCCAAGTTAGCGGACGTCGCACAGTGTTTTTTGGCAGCCGGGAAGGGCACAGCTGGGCTTCTCGGAAGCTGCGCCTGCTGTCGTCGGCGCAGCGCACCGGTCCCAGGATGCAGCGGAGTGGGGTGGGGTGAGGTGAGGTGGGGGCTGCGTCCTCAGACGAGGCGCGAAGCGACGCAATAAAAGCACGACGCCCGCCGCGGTTTGCACTGGACTCGTCTCAGAGAGCAGCCGCGTCACACCACCGCACAGATGCGCGCGTCGGCCGTCGTCCTCTTGGGCATCGCCCTGGTACTCGTCCTCGGCTCTGGCGACGCCAAGAAGCTGCAGCGTTGCGAGATCGTCAGCGCGCTCAAACGTCACGGCATTACCAGCGACCTCAGGAACTGTGAGTACAGCCTGCCACAGTCGTTACCAAATTTTTCGGGTCTGCAGCTCTCACGACCAGAACAGAAGCACCCAGAGCTCCTTTCGCTGACTCGAAATGTGGTGTAAATAAATTCTTGATTAACTATTGACACAAAACTTTTAATGTTACTACATCTTGAAACTTCCTGGCAGATTAAAACTGTGTGCCGGACCGAGACTCGAACTCGGGGCCTTTGCCTTTCGCGGGCAAGTGCCGTACCAACTAAGCTACCTAAGCACGACCCGCGCCCCGTCCTCACAGCTTTACTTCCGCCAGTATCTCGTCTCCTAGTTCTGCAAGGTTCGTAGGAGAGCTTCTGTAAAGTTTGGAAGGTAGGAGACGAGGTACTGGCAGAAGTAAAGCTGTGAGGACGGGGCGGGAGTCGTGCTTGGGTAGCTCAGTTGGTAGAGCACTTGCCCGCGAAAGGCAAAGGCCCCGAGTTCGAGTCTCGGTCCGGCACACAGTTTTGATCTGCCAGGAAGTTTCATATCAGCGCACACTCCGCTGCAGAGTGAAAATTCAATTCTCGTTACCACATCTTATTCTTACAATAAAACCATGGGAAGGAGGAGGAGATTAATGTTTAACGTCCCATCGACAACGAGGTCATTAGAGACAGAGTACAAGCTCAGATTACGAAAGGAAATCGGCCGCGCCCTTTCAGAGGAACCATCGCGCAATTGGCCTGAAGCGATTTAGCAAAATCACAGAAAACCTCAATCAGGATGGCCGGACGCGGGTTTGAACCGTCGTCCTCCCGAATGCGAGTCCAGTGTGCTAACCACCGCGCCACCTCCTCGGTTCAACGGGAAGGACTAGCTTGTTTCTTCACCATCATTAATCAAATATCGGAACAAGATTGGAAACTGCGACTCGCGTCTGTTACTTCACATTCGTTCGTTAACTATATTTCCTGTTGATGACTGCCAATGCTGATAAAACCGACCTATTCAAATCTCGGAACATGATGGGAAACTGCGACTCGCGTCAGTTTCTTCACATTCGTTCGCTAACTATATTTCATGTTGATGACTGAATGGTGAAAAAACCTACCTCTCATCATCAGGAGGGTGGTTTAAGAGCTGTCAAAACGAATAGGGCTCGCCGGCCGCTGTGGCCGAGCGGTTCTAGGCGCTTCAGTCCGGAACCGCGCTGCTGCTACGGTCGCAGGTTCGAATCCTGCCTCGGGCATGAATGTATGTGATGTCCTAAGGTTAGTTAGATTTAAGTAGTTCTAAGTGTAGGGGTCTGATGACCTCAGATTTAAAGTCCCATTGTGCTTAGAGCCGTTTGAATCTTTTTTTTTTTTTTTTTTTTTTCGTAGGGCTTTGCTACCTATTTGCGCATAATCCTGTTACACCAAGCTCCAAAACTCAAGCAGCGACGACGAAACGAGCTTCACTCTCAATGTAGAGTTTCTGTTGGTGCAAGACCTCGAATGGTTTATCATTAAAGCACACGCAAAATGCCGTGTCTTGTGTGGGTTTTGTCCCGCAAGTTGTTAAGCGTCTTTTCGAAGGACCAGTGTAGCAAAGTTTCTCCGGAGATTTTACACTACTGCACGGTCGCGCTGATAAAACTTTTCTCAGATAAGGGGTACTACAGATCTTGATATTAGATCATTAAAATCTTCGTCGAAGTCGTCAAAGATTCTCATTCAGTTGTTCATTGCGTTGCTAAGTTGTTCAGCGATAATCGGTAACTGCTGCGTCGCAATTTGCAATAATCTCTGAGTCTCTAAATACTTATTAATAAATTACACTAATCTTCCCAGTTTCAATTTGCTCCCTCTCAGGTTCATTACTGATACTTGAAAGTCGTATTTCTTGTAACACAAATTTCACAGATCATTATAGCCCAACACACATTTAATCGTCGGCCAGTGGCCGTGCGGTTCTAGGCGCTACAGTCTGGAGCCGAGCGACCGCTACGGTCGCAGGTTCGAATTCTGCTTCGGGCATGAATGTGTGTGATTTCCTTAGGTTAGTTAGGTTTAATTAGTTCTAAGTTCTAGGCGACGGATGACCTCAGAAGTTAAGTCGCATAGTGCTCAGAGCCATTTGAACCATTTGAACACATTATTCGTATCCGCCAGTTATCACAACTTGCGCATACACAGTTTTTTCATTCGGAAAACAAGTAAACTAAATTATTATTTTAATGAAACCACCACGATGCCCCTGAGAACAGCGAAGCACCGTTTGAGAACCCCTAGTGTAACCTCTAAAGCTGTTTTCGTTCTCACCAATAACTGAACGTGTCATCCAAACAATGGGTTCAGTTGTGTTCCAAGTTTGCAGTTTTATTTAAATTATGCTGTTATATGCGTTGCGTCGTGATAACTTTATACAAGCGAAATTTGTATCGGTATTGAGGGTTTCTTAGCCGAGAGGACCCAGTACGTTTTCTTCAATGGAGAGTCAGCGAAAGATTTAGAAGTAATCACAAGCGCGTCCTAGGCAAGTGTGTTAGAACACTTGGTGTTCATGTTATCTATTAATGATATAGCAGACATTATTAATAATAATCTCTGACTTTTCGGACTTTTTCAAAACAGCTGCACAAATATTCAGTCTGATCTCGATAAAACTGCAAAGCTGAGCGAAGTATGGTAACTTACTTTCAATTATCAGAAATGTAAACTTATGTACTTCACAATAATGCGAGGAGCGTTCAGTAAGCAATCCTACACATTTTGTTCTTAAGGTAGGTTGGTTTTATTCAGGTTTACGATACACCATGTTATTCTCCACTCCTTTGCCTGCAAAACCCTACTTTTAACATAGTCTTCATTCAATGCGACAGCCTTACGCCACCTTCTGGGAAGGTCTGTATGCCCGCACTGTGCCACTCTACTAGTCTACGTCGGGATCAACGCCTTGCAGCACCAATAACCTCGTCATTCATACACGTACTGCTTCCCGCGGAGTGCGTGCTTCACTGGGCCAAACAGATGGGAGTCGGAGGGTGCGAGCTCCGGGCCCCAGAGTGGGTGAAGAACAACAGTCCAGTTTTGTGGTGATGACAGACGCCTCGCCCAGTGACTCACCGTGGTTCTGTTCACTGTGGGGTTTCTGTAGACATTCTGCAGGCATCTATGAATATTTGCGATGCTCTAATTTTCCGCCAAAAGAAATTCAATGACAGCTTTCTGACTGGAACGTACCACCTTCACAGGCGCCATTCTAAAGGCAATGTAAGGCGCCATTCTAAAGGCAATGTTTAGCGCCATCCGAACTGCATAAAACTGTAGGGGATAAAGCAGAAATATTCCACGATGTCCGGCGAAAGATTCAGAATTTTTTCAAGCGAAATTGGTCGATATAAAGAGGGGTTGCATTACTTACTGAACGCCTCTCGTAAACACCGTACTGTCCCACGATTACAATATCACTGAGGTACAACTGGAATTAGTGAACTCTTACAAACAGGCGTGAAACAATTTGCAGGGATCTGAAACAGAATGATCGTGTAGGCTCAGTCGTGTGTAAAGTAGGTGGTATTCTTCGTTTCATTGGTACCGGCCACCCGATTTTTTTTTTTCATTATTGACCAAAACTAATTTCTATTTCTGAACTACATTTCCTTCTTCTTCTTACTACTTTTTCAGTCTGAAATGGTGGAAAATGAGAAAAAAGTAAAAGCGAGCTAAACATTCGTGAACTGAGGTGGAACTGTAACAATAAATTTCCATGCTCATGTGCACTACTATTATTCGATAAGTATCAGTGCAGTGTATCATTAACAATCGATGTTATCACAGAAAAGACAATTGCCGATAGTGCAACACATTTTCTACAAGCCTTGTAGTTTCGATGTATTTAAGTACTCTCTCTCCGTCTGAACAGGCCTTGGAAGGCCCAACGGTACCGACCGGCCGTCGTGTCATCCTCAGCCCACAGGCGTCACTGGATGCAGATATGGAAGGGCATGTGGTCAATATACCGCTCTCCAGGCCGTTAAGTCAGTTACGAGACCGGAGCCGCTACTTCTCAATTAAGTAGCTCCTCAGTTTGCCTCACAAGGGCTGAGTGCACCCCGCTTGCCAACAACGCTCGGCAGACCGGAAGGTCACCCATGCAAGTGCTAGCCCAGCCTGACATTGCGTAACTTCGGTGATCTGACGGGAACGGAAGTTACCACTGCGGCAAGGCCGTTCGCTATTTAAGTACTACATATAAAAAATAAAAATCATTGTATAGTACTGGTCATAGAACATATCTTGAGGTAAGAGAATGAAATATTAATATTCCGAATAATCATCACAGTTAGATAGTAAAGTCAACAAACTTGAGCAAGCCGATACTGCATCACTCTCACCTATAGGTAAGACTGCCCAGGGCGACCGCGTCACTCTTTGCTACAGATACCTACACTGGTTTCATGCCGTTAGAATGTACGACTACAAGATCCTCGTTTTCCATCGTCTCTTCAGTAATCATCTGTCCTGCATTCCTAACTCACCAATACTCACAAGAGACTCGATTATTACCTTCTAAATTAGTTTCTGCACCTCGCCATAGCAACAACGGCTTATGCCAAGTCACCGAGCGAGGTGGCGCAGTGGCTAGCACACTGGACTCGCATTCGCGAGGACGACGGTTCAAACCCGCGTCGCCGGCCGGGGTGGCCGAGCGGTTCTAGGTGCTACAGTCTGAAACCGCACGACCGCTACGGTCGCAGGTTCGAATCCTGCCTCGGGCACGTATGTGTGTGATGTCCATAGGTTAGTTAGGTTTAAGTAGTTCTAAGTTCTAGGGGACTGATGACCTCAGAAGTTAAGTCCCATAGTTCTCAGAGCCAAGCCAATCCCGCGTCCGGGCATCCTGATTTAGGTGTTCCGTGATTTCCCTAAATCACTCCAGGCAAATGCCGGGATGGCTCCTTTGAAAGGGACGGCCGACTTCCTTCCCCGTCCTTCCCTAATCCGATGAGACCGATGACCTCGCTGTCTGGTCTCCTTCCCCAAACAACGCAACGCAACGCTTATGCTAAGTCCTTCCGCGTTTGTCTAGTATGGAATATCCAGCCTCAACTGATCAGCGCAGTTAAACAGTTCTCCACTGTGTAAAGAAAATGTGTCTTATCTCTTATCGCTTGTGCATATTAGACTTTGCTGTTTCCTCATTAGTACCCCAAGTCACTGTCCCCGCCTTTCTCTCACCGTATTATACTTTCTTTTGCATCTTTTCTGTCTGTTTCTTCCTCGTAGCAAATTCTGATTTTGTTACTGTAGTTATTAAGTGTAAATGGATTAGGTACTCTCATTTACAGCAACTGATTATTACGCGTAAATATGTATGACTACTTCATGAAAATGTATCACGTTATCCGTATTTTGGTAAGCCATCTTTCTTGGCATCAAACACAGCAGGACTCTTAGTGAGAGAATAAAACTTATATGGACCAATACTCCGGTATCGGGCGGGAACGATTGGTTAGGGTCGCGACCGATCTACAGTACGTACAACACAGATAGTCCAGCGTGTCTGACGTAATTACAGACATTAACAGAATGACCGTCGCAACACGCATAGAGCCTACGAAGTGGCCGGCGATAATATGTAGATGGCGACCTGTTATCTGCGCTAACGCCTGAGGTCTGTAAACGACGTGGAAGGCAAACAAGTCACTGGAAGATTTCCTACCTATTAGGGCAACGGCCTGGATACATCTTACAAGATCCGACAGAGTGTTTCCTTGCTGGATTGGCCTACACTTCGTTTGGACGATATGAAGCAATCGGAGGTTCCCTTGCGTCCTCCCTGTTAACATAACTTTCACATCGTGCGATAAGTGCATAGCAGTGTACGTTTAGTGAAGTAATTTTCAGATATGACACTTTAATTAATTTAAGCTCTTCCACCGTTTTACGAGAATAATAAACCTTTTCATTCAAACTGTGTGGGATGTAAAGGGGGTGGACCAAAATACGGAAACACCAAAAACACAACACATTATCCTGCTTAATACGGTGTAGGAAAACAGTTAGCATTCAAAACAGCTTCCAGTCGTCTCAGAGTGAATAAATGTAGATCCAGTGTGGATTTCAAGGGGTACCCTTATACTATTATTCCTATAAAATACTGGCCAACTTCACGTAACGATGATGGAGGTGGTTGGAGATCAGGCACCACAACAGACCACAACACAAAGGCTCAGTAATAGTGCCATGTGGTGATCTAGTGGCCGGGGAAGATGCAACGATTATTTCTCGTGCTCATGAAATCAGTCCTGGGTGATGTGAACTGTGTGCAACAGGGATGTTGTCGTCTTGGAACACACCATTATCGTTTTGGAACAAACAGTGTACCATGGAATGGATCTAATCAGCCAAAATGGTCACATAATCCTTGACGTAATGCGATCTGGCACAGTACCCATGGGCCCACGGAGCACCGCGATACGGCTGCCCAAATCATTACCGAACCCGTGCCATGTTTTACACTTGGGACCTAAACTCGCCCAGAGGTTGGAAACGGTGTGAAACACGACTCATCCGACGGAGTGGATTTCTTCCATTGCTCTAAAGTCCAGGTTTTATGGCACCGGCACCTCGTTTTGCGGGTACGCGTGTTTGCATCGCTGATGAGCGGTTTTGGAATTCCATCTCATCCTCCAATTCCCAGCTTATCGAGCTCCATTCGCGTTGTTTTTTTGCCGACAGGATTCGCGAGTGCGACATTCAGTTCTGCAACGACTTTTGTAGCTGTTGTCTTCCAAGTTTTCGTCAACCGTCTGTGACGAGCACTCAACATATACTTCCACCCGCACTTATCGGATAATGTTTTTCCGTTTTCTCTGTACGCCATATTAATCTTCGATACGGTGCCTCTTGAAACACCGAAGACTGAGGCTACCTTGGTTACAGAAGCACCCATCATACGGACATCAACAATTTCCCCACGCTCCAATTCACTCAGCTCCAATATAACGCACTCACAACTATACAGAACACTGTTCTGACAGTGTCTGATGCTTGTAACGTATTGAGTACAATGCAGCTGCAGGCCTGGTTTGCCTATGCATTTTCACGGTGACAGTTATTGAACTATATGAAACTTCTGAACGGTTTACGTTAGGGATGTTTGGCAGCGGCACGTGACGGGAATTAGTATGAGCAGTATGGTTTGGTTTAGCGACGAAGCTCACTTTCATTCGGATGGATTCGTCAATAAGCAAACCTGGCGCATTTGGGGGACTTTGAATCCACATTTCGCGATCGAGAACTCTCTTTACTCTCAAGGAGTGACTGTGTGGTGTGCAATGTTGAGTTACGGAAAAATCGGTGCGATATTCCCTGATGGCACGTCATTACCGAACGGTACGTTAAGGTTTTGGAAAATGATTTCGTCCCTATCATCCAAAGTGACCTTGATTTCGATAAGATGTGGTTCATGCAAGACGGAGCTCGGCCCCATCGCGGCAAGTGTGTGTGTAATGTCCTGGAAGAGCACTCGCCATATTCTCCGGATCTGAACACATACGACTCCCTTTTTGTGCGGCTAATGCGTACAGCAATCACCCCAAAACCATTGCTAAGCTGAAAACAGCCACTCGACAGCATCGATGTTCCGACTTTCAGCGGGTCAAGCAGAATTTCCCTACTACATCTGCGCCACATCATCGCCAATGATGGCAGGCATATCGAACATGTCATAACCTAAATCCGAGTATCTGAAATGACGTTTACATATTGAATAAAGTGTGTGCACGCCATAGTTTGTAACTAATTTACTTTTTTTTCATATAGTTAAATAATTGTCACCCTGTACGTTCAAGCCACCCCCCTCCCCCCCCCTTGAACCGTGGACCTTGCTGTTGGTGGGGAGGCTTGCAAGCCTCAGCGATACAGATAGCCGTACCGTAGGTGCAACCACAACGGAGGGGTGTCTGTTGAGAGGCTAGACAAACGTGTGGTTCCTGAAGAGGGGCAGCAGCCTTTTCAGTAGTTGCAGAGGCAACAGTCTGGATGATTGACTGATCTGGCCTTGTAACACTAACCAAAACGGCCTTGCTGTTTTCCCGAGGGCATGCAGCTTTACTGTATGATTAAATCATGATGGCGTCTTCTCGGGTAAAATATTCCGCAGGTAAAATAGTCCCCCCATTCGGATCCCCGGGCAGGGAATACTCAAGAGGACGTCGTTATCAGGAGAAAGATTACTGGCGTTCTACGGATCGGAGCGTGGAATGTCAGATCCCTTAATCGGGCAGGTAGGTTAGAAAATTTAAAAAGGGAAATGGATAGGTTAAAGTTAGATATAGTGGGCATTAGTGAAGTTCGTTGGCAGGAGGAAAAAGACTTTTGGTCAGGTGAATACAGGGTTATAAATACAAAATCAAATAGGGGTAATGCAGGAGTAGGTTTAATAATGAATAAAAAAAATAGGAGTACGGGTAAGCTACTACAAACAGCATAGTGAACGCATTATTGTGGCCAAGATAGACACGAAGCCCATATCTACTACAGTAGTACAAGTTTATATGCCAACTAGCTCTGCAGATGACGAATAAATTGATGAAATGTATGAGGAGACAAAAGAAATTATTCAGGTAGTGAAGGGAGAAAAAAATTTAATAGTCATGGGTGACTGGAATTCGAGAGTAGGAAAAGGGAGAGAAGGAAACATAGTAGGTGAATATGGATTGGGGCTAAGAAATGAAAGAGGAAGCCGCCTGGTAGAATTTTGCGCAGAGCATAACTTAATCATAGCTAACACTTGGTTCAAGAAACATGAAAAAGGTTGTATACATGGAAGAACCATGGAGATACTAAAAGGTATCAGATAGATGATATAATGGTAAGACAGATTTAGGAACCAGGTTTTAAATTGTAAGACATTTAAAGGGGCAGATGTGAACTCTGACCACAATCTATTGGTTATTAACTGTAGATTAAAACTAAAGAAACTGCAAAAAGGTGGGAATTTAAGGAGGTGGGACCAGGATAAACTGAAAGAACCAGAGGTTGTACAGAGTCTCAGGGAGAACATAAGGGAACAATTGACAGGAATGGAGGAATGAAATACAGTAGAAGAAGAATGGGTAGCTTTGAGGGATGAAATAGTGAAGGCAGCAGAGGATCAAATAGGTAAAAAGACGAGGGCTAGTAGAAACCCTTAGGTAACAGAAGAAATATTCAATTTAATTGATGAAAGGGGAAAATACAAAAATGCAATAAATGAAGCAGGCAAAAAGGAATACAAACGTCTCGAAAATGAGATCGACAGGAAGTCCAAAATGGCTAAGCAGGCATGGCTAGAGGACAAATGTAAGGATGTAGAGGCTTATCTCACTAGGGGTAAGATAGATACTGCCTACAGGAAAATTAAAGAGACCTTTGGAGAAAGGAGAACCACTTGCATGAATATCAAGAGCTTTGATGGAAACCTAGTTGTAAGCAAAGAAGGGAAAGCAGAAAGGTGGAAGGAGTATATAGAGGGTCTATACAAGGGCGATGTACTTGAGGACAATATTATGGAAATGGAAGAGGATGTAGATGAAGATGAAATGGGAGATATGATACTGCGTGAAGAGTTTGACAGAGCACTGAAAGACCTGAGTCGAAACAAGGCCCCCGGAGTAGGCTACATTCCATTAGAACTACTGACAGCCTTGGGAGAGCCAGTCCTGACAAAACTCTACCATCTGGTGATCAAGATGTATGAGACAGGCGAAATACCCTCAGACTTCAGGAAGAATATAATAATCCCAATCCCAAAGAGGGCGGGTGTTGACAGATTAATTTAAATAAATAAATAACTTACCGAACTATCAGTTTAATAAGCCACGGCTGCAAAATACTAACGCGAATTATTTACAGACGAATGGAGAACCTGATAGAAGCCGACCTCGGGGATGATCAATTTGGATTCCGTAGAAATGTTGGAACACGTGAGGCAATACTAACCTTACGACTTATCTTAGAAGAAAGATTAAGGAAAGAGCAAAGCTACGATACTAGCATTTGTAGACTTAGAGAAAGCTTTTGACAATGTTGACTGGAATACTCTTTCAAATTCTAAATGTGGCAGGGGTAAAATACAGGGAGCGAAAGGCTATTTAAAATTTGTACAGAAACCAGATGGCAGTTATAAGAGTCGAGGGGCACGAAAGGGAAGCAGTGATTGGAAAGGGAGTGAGAAAGGGCTGTAGCCTCCCCCGATGTTATTCAATCTGTATACTGAGCAAGCAGTAAAGGAAACAAAAGAAAAATTCCGAGTAGGTATTAAAATCCATGGAGAAGAAATAAAAACTTTGAGGTTCGCCGAAGAGATTGTATTTCTGTCAGAGACAGCAAAGGACTTGCAAGAGCAGTTGAACGGAATGGACAGTGTCTTGAAAGGAGGATATAAGATGAACATTAACAAAAGCAAAACGAGATTAATGGAATGTAGTCGAATTAAATCGGGTGATTCTGAGGGAATTAGATTAGGAAACGAGACACTGAAAGTAGCAAAGGACTTTTGCTATTTGGGGAGCAAAATAACTAATGATGGTCGAAGTAGAGAGGATATAAAATGTAGACTGGTAATGGCAAGGAAAGCGTTTCTGAAGAAGAAAAATTTGTTAACATCGAATATAGATTTAAATGTCAGGAAGTCGTTTCTGAAAGTATTTGTATGGAGTGTAGTCATGTATGGAAGTTAAACGTGGACAATAAATAG
Organism: Schistocerca americana; assembly: GCF_021461395.2. NCBI lineage: Eukaryota > Metazoa > Arthropoda > Insecta > Orthoptera > Acrididae > Schistocerca > Schistocerca americana. The sequence goes on along the minus strand of NC_060123.1, from coordinate 627,551,605 downwards.
TTTGGACAAGAAGAGAATAGAAGCTTTTGAAATGTGGTGTTAGAGAAGAATGCTGAAGATTAGATGGGTAGATCACATAACTAATGAGGAGGTATTGAACAGAATTGGGGGTAAGAGGAACTTGTGGCACAACTTGACTAGAAGAAGGGATCGGTTTGTAGGACATGTTCTGAGACGTCGAGGGATTACCAATTTAGTATTGGAGGGCAGCGTGGAGGGTAAAAATCTTAGAGGGAGACCAAGAGATGAATACACTAAGCAGATTCAGAAGGATGTAGGCTGCAGTAGGTACTGGGAGATGAAGAAGCTTGCACAGGATAGAGTAGCATGGAGAGCTGCATCAAACCAGTCTCAGGACTGAAGACCACAACAACAACAACGTTCAAGCATGGATTTCTCACGGCGTTTCCATATTTTTGTTAAGCCTCTGGTCTTTCTTTCTATTTGTAAAGGGATAGAGCTTCGTAACAGACTCACATGAAGCAGAAAATTTGTTTCCGGATGAAAGCTTGAATGAAGTGCAAACAAGATTAATAAACCAACCAGTATCAACCAAGAGACGATGATATGGAATGTCTACCCAGATATGCTCGATGTATATATGACAAATAGAATACAGCGCCTTATAATGTACGGCGAATGTTAACACAAGTGAGAGAAGCGTCGTAAGTGACACAAGGAAACGGAATAGTACCTCCAATGTTTCCAATATAGAAATACGATTCATCTGAATGGATCAGCGCAACTACCATATTGTCATTGTCTACAAGGAAGTATCGTCATTGGTCGATCGGAATACACTGCAAAAAAACTTGGATAAAACTTTTATTTCGAATAATAAGTGGCAGCTCTCTTTCAACGTAAATAAACGCAAGATAATGCCTGTGAAAAAGGCGAAGATTCAGACAGAATCCGATTATAAGATAAGAGGTGAATATACCGGGTGATCAAAAAGTCAGTATAAATTTGAAAACTGAATAAATCACGGAATAATGTAGATAGAGAGGTACAAATTGACACACATGCTTGGAATGACATGGGGTTTTATTAGAACCAAAAAAATACAAAAGTTCAAAAAATGTCCGACAGATGGCGCTTCATCTGATCAGAATAGCAATAATAAGCACAGCAAAGGAAGACAAAGCAAAGTTGATGTTCTTTACAGGAAACGCTCAATATGTCCACCATCATTCCTCAACAACAGGACTACTTTCTGTAGTCGAGGAATAATGTTGTGAACAGCACTGTAAAGCATGTCCGCAGTTGTGGTGAGGCATTGGCGTCGGATGTTGTCTTTCAGCATCCCTAGAGATGTAGGTCGATCACGATACGCTTGCGACTTCAGGCAACCCCAAAGCCAATAATCGCACGGACTGAGGTCTGGGGACCTGGGAGGCCAAGCATGAGGAAAGTGGCGGCTGAGTACACGATCATCACCAAACGACGCGCGCAAGAGATCTTTCACGTGTCTGGCAATATGTGGTGGAGCTCCATCCTGCATAAACATTGTATGTTCCAGCAGGTGTTTATCAGCCAGGCTGGGGATGATGCGATTGTATAACATATCGGCGTACCTCTCACCCGTCACGGTAGCAGTTTTGCTGTCCAGCGCCATCTGTCTCTCATTTTGGGAACTTTTTTGTGCTAATAAAACCCCATGTCATTCCATGCATGTGTGTCAATTTTTACCTCTCTATCTACATTATTCCGTGGTTTATTAAGTTTTCAAATTTATACTGACTTTTTGATCACCCGGTACATTGAGCACGTCACATTTTATTTGGGGATAATACTAAGAAGCGATGCGAAGTGGAACGAACATGTAAAAATCTCTGTTAGGATACGTGAATCGAAGACTCGAATATGTTGAAATGGTTCTGGAAAAGTGCAGCAAACGTAATTGCATACAAAACGCTGATGCGACCAATTCTGGAGTACTGTTCCAGACTTTGGAGTCCTTTTAAGTAGGCAAGGCAAAAGACATCGAACGAATCAAAGACGTGCTGTTATTATTACAACAGGACGATATAGCCCACATAGGGGTGTAATGGATATACACATACAATAATTTTCCTCCCGATCAGAGCTTGTATTCAGTCACGAACGACTCCATGGTTGACGGGACGTTAAACACCAAACAGCTATCAGCACTAGTTAGAAATGACAACGATAAAATTATAGATCGGGAATATCGATATTTTAAAGAAATCATAACAATAATCATAAAGCCGATGTGTAGTGTTCGTACGTCGATGCTTTTCCCCGACATACAGGGCTTTCATAATTCTATTTTCCGTATACTTTTACTGCGTAATGGATGGAAATGATCCCTGTTTTTCACAAATCCTGTTAAATGCCTTGTCGTTGTGGTATTCCGTCCTAAGACTGCTCTGATGTAGCTCTGCATGCCAGTCAATGTTCTGCAAGTCTGTTCCTCTCTGTGTAACTACGGGACCGTACATCAAATTTTAACCTACTCGTTGCACTATAGTCCGTGAGACGAGTGACTGATATTGACAGTTCAGGCGGGCAGACGGCAATGTTGCCGAACGTGGCTTACGCCCTCTCACCACTTATACGCGTTCTCTAGCAGCAGAAACAAAAGCGTCGACATCATGCAGGTCGTACTTGTACGCGTGAATTTATTAATCTCGAAAAATGGAAGGGAGTTATTTATTATCTATCATAAAGGTATCTGTCAAACGTCAGAACAGAAACGAAAACTATTTTCACAAATCGTTGAACATTTGCAATTTTTGTTTCCTTGTTAAATATTAGCAATATTAGTTAATTATACAACGAGCGACGTAATAATTTACGAGTGAATTAATCATTATAATCTTCCAGGCAGGAAGTCGTCATGTGTCGCTTATTCCCATGTACACACATACCACGATAAATGAGAACTCTTTCCCTTGCCACTGTAAAAATTTACCTTGGGTGTTCATAATCGTTGTCTTGACTGGACACGTTTGTTGAATACTCTCGAGGGCACTACCAACGGCCTTGCCGCAATGGTAACACAGGTTCCCGCTAGATCACCGAAGTTAGCGCTGTCTGGCTGGGCTAGCACTTGGATGGGTGACCATCCAGTCTGCCGAGCGCTGTTGGCAAGCAGGGTGCACTCAGCCCTTGTGAGGCAAACTGAGGAGCTACTTGATTGGGAAGTAGCGGCTCCGGTCTCATAAAGTGAGACGGCCGGGAGAGCGGTGTGCTGATCACATATCCCTCCATATCCGCATCCAGTGACGCCTGTGGGCTGAGGATGACACGGCGGCCGGTCGGTACCGTTGGGCCTTCCAAGGCCTGTTCGGACGAAGTTTAGTTTTAGTTGTGGAGGGCACTTTGGCAATCTGAGCATATGAGCAATTCCCTTCCTCTATCTCTTCTCATTCACCCTTGAGCTTCAAGGAAGACATAATGGTCTGGATCAAGATTGTAAATTAATTTGGTAAACGAACCGTGAGAAACTGTCCGGGAACTGTCGGATGCCTCTAATTACTTGAGACATCAGTCTAAATAGCCCATAACTTGGAGAAAATTTATAAAACGCTAGTCTAAAGGCATAACCAAGAGTAAAAGATTCCTTGTGTTCTGTCACATCCAAAGATATTCCTGCTCTTACTAACAACCATTGGGGATGCTTGTTCGAACTCGGTGTCAGGACATTCGTGAGCATCACACCTAAGTTTGTGAAATCGTCCCAGGTCCGGACCGTAGATTATATCGTTGTCTCTCTGTGGTTGAGCAAAACGTGTTCAGATTCTGTTCGGGGAGTCAGATCAAATACCAGCGATTGTGGGAACGACGTTCCTTTATAAACACATTATGATTACAGCCCAACGCGAAGTTGGATGTCGCCTGGTGGCCTTGCGGGCACGTGACGTGGTAACAAAAGTATGTAAGCGGAACAGACACCGCCGGGGATCACCCCACCGACCATATGGGCTGCAAATGGGGAAATTCACTGTGACAGGCGACTTTGACAAAGGGAAAACTATGAAAGAGTATCTAGAAAACGGCGAAGTTGATGAAATGTTCACGTGCTACTAACGTGAGCTCTACGAAAAAGTAGAAGGCCAGTGAATCGGGCACTAGGCACTAAATGGTTGAGGAGCGTTACAGCAAACTCAAGTTGATGTCTCGGGAACCAAATTCACCTGATGTAAATCCTATGGGACCCATCTGGGTCGCTATCGGGCGCCATCACCGCGTACGGAAGTTAGTGGCCCGTTATTTACGCGAATTACATGACTTGTGCCTATACGTCTGATGCCACATACTTCCACAAACCTACCAACAAACTGTCGGATCTCTGATATGCAGAATCAGTGTTGTATTTCGTTCCAAAGAGGAACAAACAAACTATTAAGCAGGTGATCATAATGTTTTGGCTCATCAGTTTAAGATTACCAATGGACATAACATCAAAAGTGAGGACCGCCTGATAGGCGAAGTGAAGAATTTCTACTACTTTTGATACAAAACAAATCGTGAGAGATGAAGCGAAGAAGACAAGATGAGACTATCACAGGTAGGTAGAGCGCTCATTGCTAAAACAAGTCTGCTAGTATAAAACATAGACCTTAATTTGAAGAACATATTTCCGAGAATGTACGCCTTGAGCATGGCACTGTAAGGAAGCGAATCACGAGCAGTGCGAGAGTTAGTAAAGTAGAGAATCGAAGTGTTAGAGGTGTGATGTTACAGCAGAATGCTAAAAATTAAGTGCACTGGTAAGATAAGAAATGAGGATGTTCTTAGCAGAGTCGGTGAGGAGAGGAACATATTGAAATCACTGATGAGAAGAAGGGACGCGTAGTAGTACATTAGGTGGTGTTGGTGGTTAGTGTTTAACGTCCCGTCGACAACGAGGTCATTAGAGACGGAGCGCAAGCTCGGGTTAGGGAAGGATTGGAAAGGAAATCGGCCGTGCCCTTTCAATGGAACCATCCCGGCATTTGCCTGAAACGATTTAGGGAAATCACGGAAAACCTAAATCAGGATGGCCGGAGACGGGATTGAACCGTCGTCCTCCCGAATGCAGTACATTAGGTAATAGCTTGCGCGGTACTAGAGGGAGCTCTAGAGGGCAAAAATAGTAAGGGAAGAGGTGAGGAAATTGAAATGGGAGTCAGAAGGTTGGAGCAATGACGAAAAAGCAAGCAAATTCAGTTTTAAGTTTGAAAGGCGGCGGGCATTAGTCAGACACGACAAACACTTACAAACGTGCAGAAATTTCCTTTGTGTCGATATACAGGGTGGTTATAAACAGTATGAAAAGCTTATACTGGTGTTGCAGGGGAGGTTGTGCTGGGAATAACTGTTAAGAAAAAAATTGTATACGTTGATAAGAAAAAAATTCGATACGTTGATTAGATTGACGTTAGCCAACTAGGCCGTCGTGAGCGGAGATTCAAGCTTTTGTTCCGCCAGGCGTTAAAGTATGGTAATGCAGTGACATCTGTGAGTCCGTGAATTAGCAACTGTTACAATACTCATTAGCAGTTCGCAAACCGCGCAACATATCGAATTTTTTCTCAACAATTATTTCTCAGCTCAGCCTCCACTGCAACACCCTTACAAGCTTTTCAGACTGTTTCTGACCACCCTGTAGTGTTCTCGGTAAAAATATCTTTGTATTTATGTTGTAATCAAAGTGGTTTTGTTGTTCGATTCGATCTTCGTGTCACTGATTCTATTTCTTATATGGTTACTCGTAGCCTTTTTTTTATACCCAAGCTACAATCAACAGTTTCTCAACCATACCACCATGAGCAACATATTTCATTTCTTGAGCCCACAGAAAGCGTAAGTATAAACAAGACAAAACAATTTCTTTGGTGCGTCGAATTGAATTTTCTAAAGGCATAAAGGCGGCTCCCTTTCCCAGAGGTGCGTAATTCACACCCAAACAAACCTTCGTTAGCTTCCTGCCGTTAATGACCGAGGCAAACATAGAGTGGAATGGTGGCTGTAGTACGTCTCGGGAGTTTATGATCACGGTCAACAACCGTGGTCCATTCCCTGTATATATAAAACTGTAATATTTAAAGAGGCACAGGGAACTAGTCTTCCGCTTTATCGTAACCGTCGGCACGTTACAGAGTCCCTATGTTTTCATGCTCGCACGCTTTCTCATACGAGCAGTACGTTACATTCATATGAAGAATAGAACTTATCACACGTCAGCGTGCTGAACGTCAGTACGATGAAGGTAGGAGGAAGGATATTCAAAAATTATTTGTGGACTTGAAAGAAGTGCATTCTGAAATAAGTATGCCACTTGACGATACACTACAAGGAGCTTTCTCTAAAAACTGAAACTTCATGGTGTCACAATTATACACCATGTCGCCGATTGACACCTTTGTTTACATCCAAAAAATATATCTAGTGTCAAAGATTATATTTTGACTACAGGTTCTGCTATGGTCGAAGTTATATATTTCTTATAGGTTCTATATGAATAAAATACCTGATATCATCTGGCATGAATGTGCTGAGTACTCTGTGAAGTTATTAAATAAGTGTATTAGTGACTATGTAGAAGTACATTATTTCTATTTTTTAAATATTCCATAAAACTAATTAAACAGTCACTAATGCGGTTATTTAATAGCCATGTTATTACCTTACCTTACAGCACCTTAGCACATTCATGCTAAACAATTTAAGTTATTTTTATTTAAGTCATACGCAACCTATGAGCAACCTAGAACTTTGACCATAGCAGAACCTGTAAGCAAAAGACAATCTTTGACCATAAATGTATTTTTCGGATGCGGAAAAAGATGACAAAATGCAACATGGCGGACACTGGGTTGTTTTTGTGCAAAAAAGGAGTAAAAAAAGTGTTTGTGCCACATCCATAAACGCGAAAATCGGAATGACAATAAGCACAGTAGAAAGTAAGTACACTTAAAAAGCTGCATATCATAAATAAACAACCCGCGAACTGCAGTAGTTACACAAAACTGTTATTCTGCGCAGGGCAGCTACAGAATCCAGCTGGCAGTCGATGGTGTAACTACGTACTGACTGAAGACTTAAATATGTATTACGCGAATTGAAGACAGGTAAATGTAAATGTCGTGTGACTAGGGCCTCCCGTCGGGTAGACCGTTCGCCGGGTGCAAGTCTTTCGATTTGATACCACTTCGGCGACTTGGGCGTCGATTGGGATGAAATCATGATTATTAGCACAATACAACACCATGGCTCTGAGGTTACAGCCCGAAATGCGTATTAACTTCAATAAAAAACACGCAAGAAAGTGATTGGTTGCTGTATTTATTAAAATAATATAATCTGCAGCCACGGAGCTCACCATCCAATAAACTGGATACATTACAGAGTTGCGTAGTTAATTTTTTGATAGTTTTCAGGTACTTGTCCGCAGTCTTGGCAAACCTTCAAGTACAAAATTGTTAAGGCTTTCGTGACCACTTGTTGACAAACTGCCTATTGGCTTCTGTCTCGGGTTCTTGGGCCGACGTTCATCTGATGATTTTACTAACGTTTCGCCAGCACGAGTTGCTGTCATTGTCAAAGCTTCACCCTCCATTGCCGGTGGTGAACTGGAGCCGAGTTCGCGGCCGCAGACTATATGTACCTGGCGCGCCAACGTCCGAGGGCTTCTCCTCGGTCATTTCCGGTGCGGTTCTCCTCTTGCTACCTGCGACGGTCGTTCGCTGCGGTACGGGAAGCCAGGATCCGTTTACCTTAAGGCTTTCCTGTTTCTTGTGTAAGTTGTTCGCGTGTTTTTGTATTTCCGCAGCTTCTCTGAACAAGCGGGTGTGACAGTGTTTCTCTACAGCCAGAACTTCCGTGTCGGCGAATTTTATTTAGTGGTCGGTCTCACTCAGTGCGTGGTGCGCCCAGAGTGACGGACAGAATCGACCGTATATTGCGCAAGCACGGCGTAAAGACGATATTCAAACTGACAAGGAACATCAGAGAGTGTCTTAGATCGGCAAAGGAGAAAAGGGACCCACTTCCTAAGTCGAGAATATACCGTGTACCTTGCACATGCAGAAAAATTTATGTCGGAATGACTGGACAATCAGTCGCCGACACGGAAGTTGTGGCTGTAGAGAAGCACTATCAAACGCGCTTGTTCAGAGAAGCTGTAGAAACACAAAAACACGCGAAGAGCTTCAACAAGAAAAAGGAAAGCGTTAAGGTAAACGGCTCCTGGCTTCCCGTACTGCAGCGAACGACCGTCGCAGGTAGCAAGAGGAGAACCGCACCGGACATGACCGCGGAGAAGCCCTCGGACGTTGGCGCGCCAGGTACATATAGTCTGCGGCCGCGAGCTCGGCTCTGGTTCACCACCGGCAAGGGAGGGTGTAGCTTTGACAATACCAGCCACTCGTGCTGGCGAAACGTCAGTAAATTCGTCATATGAACGTCGGCCGAAGAACCCGAGGCAGAAGCCAATAGGCAGTTTGTCAAACCTTCAAGTCTTCGCCCCACGGTACCTTAGTACGCCTCTAGAGGACCCAAAACATAATAGCGCAGCCGAGCGATAAGCGGTGGGGGACTGTTTCATTTTCCTTTGTCTCCGTTTAGGCTAGCCGTGTGCCGTAGCACTTTTGTTCGATTTGCCTGAAAAGCTACGGCTGAGACTGCCTCAACCAAACTTCATCGTTGAATTTCGCGACACATGTATTGATACTGCTGACCAGACTGGTCGGCTGTTTGCAACCGACACGTAACAAGTACCGTTTTTGTCTTGTGTGCAGGGGTGTGCCTGGTGGAGTCTGAGAGCGGCGGCAGAACTGACAAGAGGGGCCCTCGCAACAAGAATGGGAGCTACGACTATGGCTTGTTCCAGGTGAGTGGACCACTGCCTCCCATCCGTACTGGACAACCGGTTCTCCCACTCGTCTTCTTGTTATAATTGTCAGTAAGGCACGTATTTCATGGCTGACTCCTTCTGTTCCACAGATCAACAGCAAGTACTGGTGTGGCATCGGCAAAGTGGCAGGTGACTGCCGTCTCAAATGTGAAGGTAAGACGCGAGACTAGATGCTGCTGTAGCTGTTTGTCCTACATAGTGTGACAACAAGGTCATCAGCGTCCATACATAAATCATTGCAATCATCTTCAACTTTTGTAGTCCTGTCTTCCTTAGTTGCGTGTAATATTACGGTATATTGATAATTTTTACTTATGGACCGTCTGCACCATACACACACACACACACACACACACACACACACACACACGCAAACGCACACACAAATGCATACACAAACAGAGCTCAGATACTTCAATAATTACACTCGAAAGTTCGGCAATAACATTCGATCTTTGGCAAAAACATTTGACAGTCGGCAACAGAAACCAAACCATTGCATTGAAGCAAGCGTTCAGTTCATAGTGCTGTGGAATGTGGGAAAAAACCGCAAACTGGCATTCATAAGAAGAAGAAGAACAACACCAAAAATGCAACAGGAGCGTAATATGGAAGAAATTGTCCACGCACCCTGTAAGTACAGTTCAAAACATTACTACTTAATAGGATATACCAAACCACCAGAACTGTTTATAACCTATAGGTACAGTCACAAAAATGTAAATTAAATAGCAAACATATGTACATATTCCAGGCCACTGATGATGCCTTGCAGAAAATAAAGGCGAAACGCGTATGGCACTAAAATTGTGTTTTATTCAGTTGCTGTCTGACGGTCCATAAGTAAAAATTAACAATATACCGTAACATTGCAATCATCGTCATTCGTTTAACATCCACTAAAAGATAAAGGAGTCCCAGAGAGGAGTGGCGTCCAGCGATACGAATCCTGTTGCTCCTGCATGTACGAGGTCTGTTCAAAAAATTCTGGAACATTCGTAATTTCGCACCAATGGCGCGTTGCAGCGAGGTGCGGTTGGCATCCCTGCACACGCTTGGGTTTCAAGTCTAACTGCCAGAACTTTCATTGTTGTATGTCTGTTAGTTATTGCTCAGTGCTGTGTTTAGTAGAATGTTGTGTCGCACAGTTTGCGCATTTCGAGAGAGCAGAATTAGAGGAACACTAAACTTTTACAGAGACTCACCAAACAATGCAGTAAGTCTACGGTGATGAATGTGTAAGCCATACTCAAGTGTTGCGAACGGCTCACACGGTTTAAAAATGGCTGGACGGAAGTTAAAGATGATCCTCATTCAAGGCGGTCTTCGACGTCTGCCGACGACGCTCATGTCAGTAACATCAACGAAATTGTGAATGCGAATCGAAGACTGACTGTCCGAGGGATTGCAGAAGAGTGCAGCATTTCACTTGGATGACGTAATGAAATCCTAACACAGCATCTTGGAATGCACCGTGTTGCCGCCAAGTTCGTTCCACGGCTCATGAGTCAAAACCAAAAAGACCTTCGCCTCGCAGTCTGTGAAGAACTGTCGGATCGTACAAATGAGACCGAAATGTTTCTTAAAAGAACCATAACTGATGATGAGACGTGCGTCAAGACGTAATGACGTTGGGTCGGGAAGGGTTCTCCGAGACCAAAAAAAACTCGTCTGGTCAGGTCAAATGTCAAAGCCATGCTGATAGCTTTGACTTTGAACGATTGTTCATCATGAATTTGTGCCACAGGGACAAACTGTTAATCGATGGTACCATCGGAACGAGTTGCGACGCCTGCGAGAAAGAGAAGGAAACCGCCTGAAATGTGACGAGACAATTCACGACTCTTGCATCACGATAACGCACCCGCATATTCATCCCTGTTGGTGCGTGACTGTTAAGCAAAAAACTAAACCACTGTGCTGTCTCATCCTCCTTACTCTCCAGACCTGACCTCTGCTTTTTTTAATTTTTTTTTTATTTCCGAAGTTGAAAACCCTGTTAGAAAGGCGAAGATTTGCAATGATAGACGAGATAAAAGAAAATTCGCCGACAGCGCTTCGCGCGATCCAGCAAGAAGGATACCAAGAGTGGTTCAGGAACTGGAAACGGCGTTGGGTGTGGTGTATCAAATGTGCAGGAGATTATTTCGAAGGAGACCATGCACAACAAGTAAAAGGTAAGGGTAGAAAATTTTTGCAGGCAAAGTTGTGGAACTTTCTGAACAGACCTCGTATGCTTTCTGATGTCACCTACCTACATTAGCCGGCCGGTGTGGCCATGCGGTTCTAAGCGCGTCAGTTTGGAACCGCGTGACCGCTAGGGTCGCAGGTTCGAATCCTGCCTCGGGCACGGATGTGTGTGATGTCCTTAAGTTAGTTAGGTTTAAGTAGTTCTAAGTTCTAGGGGACTGATGACCTCAGTAGTTAAGTCCCATAGTGCTCAGAGCCATTTGAACCATTTTTACCTACATTACATTTCGCTCAGTCTCTATTTTGAACTCCGTTTGGGTATTCAGCTAGTGGTGCTGTCCATATAGCGCGATATTTTGGCGATCTAACTTGTTTATCAGCAGACGGCAATAGTGTAACGTACGTCAACGATGAGATTACTAGAGACGGGGATTATGCCTAAATGTGAAACTGTAATAAACGAAGGTGGTCGTAACTTTTCCAAGAAGTCATCCGGGAGTTTTCGTTAATCCATCTCGTGACATCACTGAAAACCTAACTCAGAATGCTAAATGAGGCTTTCAATCCCGCCCTCTACTAAGTGACTGAATGGAGATGAAAAACATTAAAAGCACATCTATCTTTAGGATGTTACTAACATGGGTTGTTGAATCGTATAAGGGAAAAAACGGCGTGGGATACTAAAATTCAACTAAATTTCAGACTGCAAGTCACACACCGAGAAAGAATGAACATATTAGACAACAATGTGAGAAGTACCAATGACAGAATTACTATAAATGAAGTCATTGAAATCATGGTAGGACAAACGGAATTAAAATGAGGAATGGAAACTGTATACAGTAGGTGTACGCATTAATTGTTGAATTGCTAACTTCCATTCCCGTCCCTAGCTTCTCCTAAGAATACAAAGATTAATATCTACAAGTAACTTCTTTTTCTATATTGTGAGGTCTATTTGTATCGTCTCTAACTTACCTGTTTGTTAGAAGAGTCAATGTGAACCCGGGGAAATCTTGTCACACGTTTCAAAGCGCTATGAGATGAAACGAGCATGTGAGAACTGGCGAAAATGGTCTACTTCTGTTTACTGGGAAAATTTTGAGAAAGAGAGTTTCATGTGTTAAGGAAATGAAATGAGCGTATGTAATTGTTAGCCGGGAGGCCCCGTGCGGGGGAGTCGGACGCCGTATCGCAAGTCCTTTTTAGATGACGCCACTTCGGCGATTCGGCGACTTGCGGGTCAATGATGATGAAAATGATGAAGAAGGACACACAACACCCAGTCCCCTGCCGGGAAATGAACCCGGGCCCCCTGCGTGATAAGCTTTAACGCTACCGCTAATCTACGGAGGCGGACACCTGTAAAGGAGACCGCATGTAGGACGCTGGTGCAACCTATCCCCGAATACTGCTCGATTGTTTGGGATCCGTACCAAGTCGGATTGAAGGAAGACATGGAAGCATTTCAGAGGCGAGCTGCTAGATTTGTTAGTGGTAGGTCCGAGCAACACGAAAGTGTTACGGAGATGCTTCTGGAACTCAAATGGGAATCCCTGGAGGGAAGGCGACGTTGTTTTCGAGAAACTTTATTGAGAAAATTTAGAGAACAGGCATTTGGAGCTGACTGCCCAACGATTCTATTGCCACCAACATACACTGCGCGTAAGGACCACAAAGATAAGAAACGAGAAGTCAGGGCACATACGGAGGGGTATAGACAGTCGTTTCCCCTCGTTGTATTTCCGAGTAGAATGGGAAAGGAAATAACTTGTAGACCCTTGGCCAAGAACCGTGGTTTGCGGAGCATCTATGTAGATGTAGATCTAACAAAGGCCGACAGAGAACGGTAACAAATGAAAAGTGAAAGGGAGAAAGATGACACACAGTGTCTAAATACATCTGAATGTTGTGCTGCCTGACAATAAAACGTGAAGCACTCAGAAGGGAAGGAGGAAACGAAATGAAAGTTCAAGCGGGTGAGGGGTATGTGATTACAATATCGAATCTAATTTCCAAAGAACTTGGCAGTATGAGCCCACTTATCAGTATGACATTGCACTCCCAATGGTCTGGACGCATGCACTGACTGAATTTGAATTTGGAAGCGTGTCATAAACCCGTTGTATACTTTCATGAGGCAAGCTCCATCACAGCTGTACTAACTGGTCCTTGATATTCCTCCATAATGACATTAGCAAGGAGTTGACGACCAGCTGGTCACACACACGTTCTTTCGGTGACAGATCTGGGATACTGCTGCCCATCGGAGTACCTCAGTATCACGTAAACATGTCATAGAGACACGTGCCATGTGCGGATGAGCATTGTCCTGTTGAAAAATGGCACGACGATCCTGTCGCATGAGAGGTAACACATGAGGACGCAGGATGCCGTGACGTACCGGTGTGCCGTCAGAGTTCCATCAGTGTCTACCAGCCGCGGCCTGAAGTCATGTCTCAAATCTCCCCACGCAATGACGCCAGGAATAACACCGTTGTGCCTCTCCAAAACACTGAAAGAATGGGACTTCTTCCAACCCTGTCGCCACACCCGCCGCCGATGGTAACCTTAGGTAGTGCACGATTCAGCGCTGAACACAGTGCGTCGACATTCATCAGCAATCCTTTCTTCCCGGACATGGCATCACTCGAAACGCAGCCGTTTTTTGTTGTGGTGTTAGCAGCAAGCTACATAAGTGGCGGCAATTCCCTAGTCCGCCTGATGCTAGTCTTCGCCTAATGGTGTGTGATGACACAGAATTCCCTCCTGTTCTCGGATGGCAGGCGCAGATGTGTAGGTGTTACGATGTGCTTGGTGCACAATACGGCGATTCTCCATTTGGTGCGTAGACTTGACAGACCAGAACTTTTACAATGGGTATGCCTGTTATGACGTTTTCATACAGTCCAGCGTCGGCCACTGTTACATCCGAATGTCTCACAAACTGGATATTGGGCGATTCGACGAGCCAGCCAAATGGAGAAACACTAAGAAGCAAACTGCTTCAGGTGCTGATGACGCTGTCTCACACGAGTACACAGCAACTCCTCCACAGCGATCACTCAAGGTCTGACACTGTTCACGCCCCTTATATACCTCGCCAGGCTTGACAACAATACTAAAATACTAAACACGCAAAATTGCAACTCTAATCACTTACATGGCCCCTGATGGCGCGTATGTATACGAAGCTGCATAGAGAAATGTCCATGTATTCTGGGTGTTTCTTTTTTCACAGGTAGTGTAGTTTGGACCACGCAATTTCCAGATGGAGACAAATGCAACAACTTCTAATTCATATCTCATTATGAGTTTCTATTGTCTATAACTGTCTGCTCTGTTGCGTCGGTGCCAGAGTAAATGCATCGAATCTGGCCCAGTCATAATCAATACTGTATCAATATTTTGTGAACGCGAGAGTATGCCAAAGAACAATTTCATACGATCTGGTTGCCCCCTCCGTTCCATTCACAACTGCCTGGAGAAACTCATTCTCACATCGTGAGCAGTGTAATGATCAAATCGGATTCCGAATTCATGTGAGCTTTACTTTGTGCGATCAATTAAATTGGAATTTTGCAGAAGAGTGTTGTGTTACGTCAGGTTTCCGCGTCTTGTGAAACAATACTACCAGCTAGAATAAACCACGCAGACGGCTATAACCGGATACTGATGTACCTTTACTGTAAACAACGTAACAGAAAATCACCCGTTTATAGCCTCGACTATAAGTGCGCGTGAGAAGCGCGTTTATAAATATTTCGGTAGTAAAAGTCGCCTGCAAGGGTAATTTGTGGAGAGCGAGAGAGTTCAAATATTTAGAGATAAGTAACGACCGGTTCATCTCACAAATATCTGGGCCGTAACGATCTTCGCGTTGCCTCTATTCCGTTATGGGGCATTCAGCTCACACCGCAGAAGAGTTTTTCCAACCCTTCTCAAATGACGGAACAGCTACCGTTCTGTCGGGTCATTAGGGGAAGCCGGCCAGTTGACACGGCTTTTCAATGCACGCTTTATGGGTCTCAATGCGTTGGCCTAGCAGCGTATGGGTTACAATTCCTGTATTTCTCTCCTTTTTTTCCACGCCTTCTGGGGACGTGGAGCCTACAACACCCGTTCAAAAGGTTCCGACACAAATTTTATTCCTGGAGCTTAATACTTTGCCGTTTGCACGTCTCGTACGAATTTATTCGCTTGGCGCCGGCAGCGCTAATTCGGATTACTTGGCTTGTCGCCGGCCGTTCTTGATGTTTTCGGGACATTATAAATTGTTAAGTTTTACTAATCTCATCGTTAGTTCTCATAAGTTCTCAACTCTGTTCCCCTACTTTCATGAAATATCGAAGATATACATACGTAAATAAATACAAAATTTTTTTGTTTCATATATTTGTTTATTTGCATTGTTTTTGGTACTTAGTATTTCTCTTTCATATGACATGCAGCAAAACAGTCTCCAAGATGTAACGCAACTTCACAAGACTCGCTCTTTAACTTGTTCTTTTTTTGTTTTGTTTTTGAAGCATACATGGCAGTTTCTTCGTTTCGGAAATACGTAAGCCTATAAGTTGGTGTTGTTTTATGTGACCGGGAAGTCTGTCAATCGGATCAAGATGAGACGTACGTGATGTAGTGACAACCTCCAATATTTGCTCCACGTATTCATCGTAAATAATCGTATCGTCTATTTCGTCTGCCGTGATGAAAGGGCACAAGTACTTATAAAAACAAAAAAACTTGTTAACGTTGTAATTTATTGTCACCTAAACAAAACACCAACAGAATCCAAAAGATACTAAAGTGCTGTCGCCGGCCACTGCGCGATACTATGCTCACACCACTGTGGTGTCGCCGGCCACTGAGCGATACTAACAAGGGAACCTCCACATCGCACCCCCCTCAGATTTAGTTATAAGTTGGCACAGTGGATAGGGCTTGAAAGACTGAACACAGATTAATCGAGAAAACAGGAAGAAGTTGAGTGCAACTATGAAAAAATAAGCAAAATATACAAACTGAGTAGTCCATGTGCAAGATAAGCAACATCAAGGCGAATGTGAACTCAGGAGCGCCGTGGTCCCGTGGTTAGCGTGAGCACCTGGGGAACGAGAGGTCCTTGGTTCAAGTCTTCCTTCGAGTGAAGATTTTAATTTCTTTATTTTCGCAAAGTTATGATCTGTCCGTTCGTTCATTGACGCCTCTGTTCACTGTAATAAGTTTAGTGTCTGTGTTTTGCGACCGCACTGCAAAACCGTGCGATTAGTAGACGAAAGGACGTGCCTCTCCAATGGGAACCGAAAACATTTGATCGCAAGGTCATAGGTCAACCGATTCCTCCACAGGAAAACACGTCTGATATATTCTATACGACACTGGTGACGGCATGTGCTTCACATGACAGGAATATGTTGTCGTCCCACCTAACTTGTACACTTGGCGAATGGGTAAAAAGATTCTTCTACCTTGCCCGATTTAGATTTTCTTGTGGATGTGATAATCACTTCCAAAAAAGTGATGAAAACATAAGAGTTTGTCACATAAACTGCAACAAATGAATGCAACAGTTTCACAGTCGCACAGTTTTGCCTGTGCTCTATCAAAACATATGTTTTTAACGTTTTCAAATTTTTCCGTGTGTAGACCGTCAAATCCTGCATATGTCCAGGCAAAACTGAACATGTCCTGGAATTTTGGAGAGCGAAGTTGATTATGTGTGAGTGCCTGAACTTTGATAATTGTCTGAAAACAAAAAATTAAAATTTTCATTCGAGGGTAGACTTGAACGAAGGACCTCTCATTCCGCAGGTGTTTACGCTAGCCACGGGACCACAGCGCTCCTGAGCTCACATTCTCGTTGATGTTGCATATCCTGCGCATGGACTACTCAGTTTGTATATTTTGCTTATTTTTTTCATAGTTCCACACAACTTCTTCCTGTTTTCTCGATTGATCTGTGTTCAGTTTTTCAAGGCCTATCCACTGTGCCAACGTATAACTAAATCTGAGGGGGGTGCGATGGGGAGGTTCCCTTGTAAGCAGACGACACCATTGTGGTGTCGCCGGACGGCAGAGTGTTAAGCGACGTCAACGCAGCAATTGCGGTGCAACTTGCACTAACAACTGCAAACAACATGTGTATATTCGACCAGGCAGCTCTCAGAAGGCAGTGCTACGTATTAGACGTGTGTCCGTAATGTGTCTGTTGATGTGTCACAAACGGTGATGGAACAATATCTCTAACTCAGCTGTTCGTGTAAAGGGTCAACGCTTTGATGACACAACCGATACTGAAGCCAGTATTATGCGAAAGTTAGTCAACATCCCAACGAAGAGCTTTTCTGGCAGTTTCACACGGATGTATACACGTTCTGCGCGTAATGCTCAAGCGGGGTACACTCTG
Organism: Schistocerca americana; assembly: GCF_021461395.2. Taxonomy (NCBI): domain Eukaryota; kingdom Metazoa; phylum Arthropoda; class Insecta; order Orthoptera; family Acrididae; genus Schistocerca; species Schistocerca americana. The sequence goes on along the minus strand of NC_060123.1, from coordinate 627,534,146 downwards.
TACAACACCTGAAGCATTAAAACCATCTTAATAACTTTTCTCTGTTTTTTATTGATAGTCTCGAAACTGTTTGGACTGACTGGATATAGTCTCATATGTGGCAGAGACTTGCTGATCGTAAGTTCTGCAGTTCAACGGTTCCGCGAGCGTCGTTCTGGTTCTCACGTCGGTCTGTCTCCATCTGTCTGCCGAAGTGCTAGGCGTATTGAACACTCTTGAAGGTAGCAGGAACGAAGTCAAGTGACGAATTACTTAGAGGTGCGCGAGGTTTTGTGTGTGTGTGTGTGTGTGTGTGTGTGTGTGTGTGTGTGTGTGTGTGTGTGTTACAGATAGTGGGCGAGAGGGGAGTGGCAGCAGTAGCAGGAGTGGGAAAACGACACTTCCTTTAACAAAAAGAAAGAAAAAATAATTATTAGTACAAACAGTTTTGTTGTTTCTCAAAGTTATCTTTCATACAATTTATACACATCTGCATGCGTCTGAACTACTTCTACAAACTTTTTCCGCTCTAATGTTGGTACATCAGAAACATGAGTTTGGAAGGATTCGTTAGGTGCCTGGCCAAGGCGTAGGCTCTTTGAGATGAGGGAACAAAAACAAGTAGTTACGTAATAGACCAGGTGAATATGGGTAATGAGACATTAATTCTATGTTTTTGATGGTCAAACAATGACGCATCGTGGGACAGCTGGCATGGTGATGATGATGAATGATGCGACGTTTTTCATTGCTTCTCCTGTGTTTAATCGGTGACTTGTCATCAACAAACTGCTATTTAGTATTCAGTATTAACTGATCTTCGATCCTCTAAATCAGTGACCGCGACACGTCCAGTGCAGCAATAGCAACAAGCAATCTCCTTCATGAGCGAGCTTCGCAAACAAAGAGCGAGCTTCGCAAACAATCCAGTTTCGTTGGTCTCTGTTGTCAACACCAAACAGTTGACTGCATGAATAGACTTTGAATTTTCTCAGACAAATTTTTTAAGCATTCCTTAAGCATTCCCCTTCTGGTTATGGGGATATCTGAAATATCGGGTCTATCAGGGATGTATCTGGATTTTTACTGATCTGAAGAATCGCATGCCATGATATATCGCTGAGGTTACGCTGGATATGCTGCAAGCAACTGTCAACCATGCCGTGTTACGGATGCAACGTATTGCTGAGTTGGGAGACCAAACTGAACACATGCTGTAACTTGCGACCATATCCGAATAAATGTGTCAGAACCTCCGCTATCATGTGTTTGAGCGTTTATCCTCTTTTCCTGCACCCACATCACATTCTGACTGCTTATAGCGTCATATTTTCACATAGTGGTAGAATGTGGAGCTATTTTTTTTTTCAGCATACTTCGCGAGCGCAGCGACTAATGGAACATTAGCCTACGATGTTTCAGCGTCCTCTGATGTATACAGCCCGCACTGTAGCACTCAGAAACCCATCAGTTTAATTTCAACCATTGTTTGGGACCTTGTTTCGATGTCTCAAAACCGATTATGAAATATTGCGTATATTTCGAGGCGATGTTGTAAGCGTACTGCTCGCCTTAACCAGGGTGGTGAACTGTTTCTTCCGCTGGTGATTCTCTTTGAACTGCGGAGCGTCTAGTGCGATCGGACGTCATGTTTGAGTCTGCAGTGGGCAGTCTGGAGCCGGAATACGGACGCGATGTCGCGTTAAAGACATGAAAATAAGTATCATAGAAGAGAGTTAAACGGGGGAGAGTCGAAACCACACTCATGCTCATAAATTAAGGATAATTGCAGGCTGGCCGGAGTGGCCGTGCGGTTCTGGGCGCTACAGTCTGGAGCCGAGCGATCGTTACGGTCGCAGGTTCGAATCCTGCCTCGGGCATGGATGTGTGTGATGTCCTTAGTGTTGTGGACTGGCAAGAGGGCCAACCCACTAATGTAAGAAAAAGCCGAAAGGCACGTGTTTTAGCTCACGCAGGCTGGCGTGAGGTCTGGAACAGGACAAGGAAGTTAGACTAGTAAAAAAAAGGATGTAGCTGGTGGAATACTTAACTTTAATCCAGTAATGTTGAACGTAGCTCTTGTCTGAGCATTCCTTACAATATCAATAGCAACTGATAATGGCGCCTTGCTAGGTCGTAGCAAATGACGTAGCTGAAGGCTATGCTAACTATCGTCTCGGCAAATGAGAGCGTATTTTGTCAGTGAACCATCGCTAGCAAAGTCGGTTGTGCAACTGGAGCGAGTGCTAGGAAGTCTCTCTAGACCTGCCGTGTTGCGGCGCTCGGTCTGCAATCACTGATAGTGGCGACACGCGGGTCCGACGTATACTAACGGACCGCGGCCAATTTAAAGGCTACCACCTAGCAAATGTGGTGTCTGGCGGTGACACCACACTTAGGTTAGTTAGGTTTAATTAGTTCTAAGTTCTAGGCGACTGATGACCTCAGAAGTTAAGTCGCATAGCCCTCAGAGCCATTTGAACCATTTTGATAATTGCAGAATGTAGTGCCACACAACCTGGCACTACACAAAACTGGCGCTAATAGCATAGGCACATAGGGAACACATACGACACAAAACTATGAGTCCACGGTTTTGCTGATAAGTTGAGAAAACAGTCGCGAAACACATGTGCTACAAAACGCCACTGTTTCCTGTGCATATACCCCGACATCAATATCTGATATGATCCCCATGCACACGTACACAGGCCGCACAACGGGTTGGCATACTCTGTATCAGGTGGTCGAGCAGCTGCTAGAGTATAGCCTCCCATACTTGCACCAGTGCGTGTCGGGGCTCCTGTAGTGTCGTAAGGGTTTGAAGACGTGCAGTGATACGTCGACCGAGAGCATCCGAGACGTGTTCGATGGGATTTAGGTCCGGAGAACAGGCAGGCCACTCCATTCGCCTGATATCTTCTGTTTCAAGGTGCTCCTCCACGATGGCTGCTCGGTGGGGCCGTGCGTTATCATCCACCAGGAGGAAGCTGGGACCCAATGCACCCCTGAAAGGGCGGACATAACTGGTGCAGAATGACGACCCGATACACCTGACCTGTTACAGTTCCTCTGTCAAAGACATGCAGGAGAGTACGGGCACCAATCATAATACCACCCCACACCATCAAACCACGACCTCCATACAGGTCCCTTTCAAGGACATTAAGGGGTTAATATCTGGTTCCTGGTTTACGCCAGATGAAAACCCGGAGAGAATCACTGTTCAGACTATACCTGGACTCGTCCGTGAACATAACCTGGGACCACTGTTCCAATGACCATGTACTGTGTTCTTGATACCAGGTTTTACGGGCTCTCCTGTGACTAGGGGTCAGTGGAATGCACCTTGCAGGTATCCGGGCGAGTAAACCATGTCTGTTCAGTCGTCTGTAGATTGTGTGCCTGGAGATAAGTGTTCCACTGGCTGCGGTAAGGTCCCGAGCAAGGCTACCTGCAGTACTCCGTGGTCGTCTGCGGGCACTGATGGTGAGATATCTGTGTTGTTGTACATTGTGGACGTCTCGTACTGTAGCGCCTGCACACGTTTCCTGTCTGCTGGAATCGTTGCCATAATCTTGAGATCACACTTTGTGGCACACGGAGGGCACGTGCTACGACCTGCTGTGTTTGACCAGCCTCTAGTCCCCCTAGTATTCTACCCCTCATAACGTCCCCAATATGTATTATTTGAGCCATTTTCAACACAGTCACCATTAGCACGTCTGAAAACGTCTGTCCACTTACTCGCTGCACCGTACTCTGACATGCACCAACACACCTCTGCGTATTTGGACTGCTGCCAGCGCCACCGTGTGACGACTGCAGGTCAAATGCACCGCACAGTCATACACCGAGGTGATTTAAACTCGTAAACCGCCCAACAGAGCGTTGCTTCACCATTTATCAGCATTATCCTTAATTTATGACCATGATTGTATGTTCCAGATATGCAGAGTGTATAAGTGCAGATATTGCTATTGGTGGTTGAGAATGGTGTACTGAACAACATTACATCAGTAATGCTTAAACTGCAGACTAATAATAGCTATTAAGAGCAGTATATTTTTAGTTTGGTTAGTATCTCCAAGTACATGTGGAGAGAGAAAGCCATTAATGCTTATTTTCTCCCGAGCAGTATGTTAGATGATGAAGTGTGGACGCAAAATGGTTAGACCGGGCTGACACTTAGCGGTGCAGTTACTATAGTGCAGTAAACATCAGGCCTTAGAGGTTGTGAGAAGACTGTATGACGTAGAGAAAAAGCAACCAACACATTGATGTACATTTTAAGGTACCACGTACAAAATATCAGCACCTACACCCGTTACACCCTGTACTTGTGGCGGCCTGCTTTGGCTGCGTCACCCCGTATAAAATGATGAGCAAACGATGAGCTAAGCTTGCTGGCTGTTTTGTCGCAGATCTGCTGAACAATGACGTGTCGGACGACGTGCGGTGCGCCAAGAAGATCTTCCAGCGACACGGCTTCCGCGGCTGGTACGGCTGGAGGAACAAGTGCGACGGCAAGTCGCTGCCTGACGTCTCGAGCTGCTGATTCCACCCTGCATGGCGTGCCAAACACGCCTTCCTTCTTGTTCTATATTTTTCAGAATATATATGAAATATTGTACTGCTGTGTCCAAGACTTTACACTTCATTGTTTTCTCCATACACAATGCTAGCTGTCATATATATGTTGTGTTGTCTGTCCCAAACATTACTCGCCAAATAAATCATTTCATTAATATTTTCTCTTGTTTATTACACTTTTATCCGGTTTTTTAGGAGTGGTGTTTGGGTATCACCCGCCATGTAGCTAAGTCTGATACTGGATCGTATAAGATATATATATGAGCTAATGCTTAGGACAGTGGACTACTGACGCCAAAGCAATGAAATGGGTTCTGCTCCCGGTAACTACCACACATTTTTCTCTGGTGAAAAGTCTTGATAAAATACGTAACGAAACCGACACAGAAGCTGATGAAGCTATTTCAAAGAGGAAGACTGTTGCATCTGTGTTTAACTTATTCGACAGCACATACACTGATATCACAACTGAACATACCAACTGCGCACTCGTGTACTTTCTGTTCCTTTCTTTCATTTTCTGATTTTTAGTAGCTACCTTTTTGAAGAAAAACCACAGCGCAGTCTGGAACTATTCTATTACCACACAATTTTATTTTGTCGTAAAAATATTAATCGTAGGGTACAGGGAAGGGAAGTGTATGTGTGTGTATGTGTGTGTGTGTATGGTGTGTGTCTGTGTGTGTGTGTGTGTGTGTGTGTGTGTGTGATGAGGGAGGGGTAAGGGGGCGGAGGAAAATTGTAGAAGGAGATGAAGGATTTATTACAATAAGCAGTTTCAAGTCGGTGTAGCTTGTAAATTGTTTGCTCAGATGAAGAGACTTGCATATGTTCGACTAGCGAGCTGTATCACCTCGGTATACACGAGTAATAAATGTACAACAAGTTTTTACATCTAATTGTCAACAATCATCATCTTCATTAACATTTAACATAAATGTGTTAGAAATTCTCTTCTGAAGCTATTTGTCTGCTGTGTATCAGATACTGAAGTGGAGCGTGAACCAAAAACAGTTACAGACATAAGAAGATAGAAGCGTTTGAAACGGCTATCTACAGAAGAATGTTGAAGATTAGACGAGTAGATCGAGTAATTAATGCAGAGGTACTGAACCGAACAGAAGAGGAAATATAATTATGGAACAACTTCACAAAAGAAGGGATCGGTTGATAGAACACATCCTGAGGCGTTAAGGAATCGTCAATTTGCTAATAAAATGGAGTGTTGAGAGTACCAGTTTAGAGGGAGACCAAGGTTCGTCAACAGTAATGTGGTTCAAGTGATACAGAGTTGAACAGACATTAAAAGGATAGACTAGCTTTAAGAGCTGTACCAAACCAGTCTATGAACTGAAGATCACAACACACAAGTATCAGAGGCTTTTAAACAGCCATCCTTCTTGCACTCCATATTTGAATGTAGTGGAAAGAATCCCTAATAACTGGTGCGATGGAAGTATCCTCTGTCATACACTTTACCATACTTCGCAAGGTTTGGATGTAAAAATATTTACTAATGTGCTTACCGCCCATCTGCTATGTTCCCAGGGCCTCTAGATATTATAAGGTAAAGTTACTTTTCGTATTTCATCCTCTCCTGCTGTGTATGATGCAAATAAAGAACAGCGCAAGCAGGTAACCTTGACTGTGGCTTAAAAAAATGTTTAAAAAATAGCAACCAAGGAAGGAAAGGAGATTGAGTTTAACCTCCTGTCAAGTTAGTATGAAAAGAAAAGTAGGAACACGAGTGTCAAAATGGCACGACATCTTGAACGAACAATGCGTGAGAGTCACGAGTTTGTAACCCGCTCGTGGTTCACAAGAAACATCTGTTTGCTGCGTCGACAGTGATGGCTCTGCCTTACAAAGACAATGCACACTTGACTCGAATAAGAAACATACACAAGGATAAATAGTGCCCACCCACGCACAACAAGAAAGCTTAATGTAATAGTAGATTTCCGCGGCCGTTGTCACATTCAATGAAATAGTTCTGGGCATGTGACCGCACTGGCAATGTGTAAAATTCGCCAACGTTTCGGCCACTGTTGCAAAAGATCTTCCTCGGTGTGTTTCGGCTAACTGCAAAAGTAACTAATATAAACACCCTGAGAAAAGCCATTTGCAACAGTAGCTGGAACGTCGGAGTATTTCACACATTGACAATGCGATCACATTCTCAGAACAATTTTATTGACTGCGGTTTAAAAAAAATGTTTAAATAATAGCAAGGAATGAAGGAAAGGAGATTGGGTTTAACCTCCTGTCAACGTAGATGTCATTAGAGACTGAAACAAAATTGAGGACAGCCAACACTAACACAGAAAAACGCAGTACATCTGAAATCTATCAAATCACACGTCAAGATTGCAGCTCGATTTATATCACACAGACAAAAAAGTAGAAATTTCAGTATTAGATACACTCACCACAGAAGCGCATTTAAAAATGTTTGTCTGTTGGGCTGTGGGTCTTGTCCAGGAGTGTCTTACACAGACATCAAACGCATCCGCCATAGCTTCACTAGAAGCCACAGAAATCCGTTCGCCGTGCATGTGCACAGCTCAACATATCCCCGATGTCCGCCTGGTGTGTGTTGTGTCGACGTTTACACATGAAACCACACAAAATTCAGCTACTGCAAGCTCATCGTGAAGGTGACAAACAACAAGGTGTGAGTTATGTAATTTCGTTCTTGGCAAGATGGAGTATGACAGTTTCCTTCCACTCTTATCGGGTACGGAACAACCACATGATACCACAACACTTGAGGGACTCTCCAAAATTTAATGTGTTTTGTGTAGTTTTCGGGAAAAGGTGTATGGTCCATTTTTCTTTGCCGAGAACACTGTTACAGGAAGCACACATCTCGATATGCTTGAGAACTTTGTTTTACCTCAGTTGGAGACTGATTCGAATGATTTCATTTACCAACAGGATGGGGCATCGCCACACTGTCATATGGAAGTACGGGAATTTTTAAATCAAAGGATTACTGAACGATGGATCGCTCGCACTGGAGAAAATGATTCAGCCTTACATTACTGGCCTCAAAGGTCACCTGATCTGACTGTATATGATTATAGACTCTGTTTATGTTCCTCCGTCACCAACAACAACGAATGAGCTGAGAGATCGCATAACATTGTCGCTGCAGTGTGGGAGCAATGTGAATACCGTATTGACTTATGCCGTGTATCTCAAGGTGGGCATATTGAACACCTATGGGAAGGTATTAAAAAATGAATTGTACATGTTTATTATTAGTTTCCGAAATATAGACGTGCCAAACCGGATGATTCTTTTTGATACATCCTATATTAAAAATTTACACCTCTGACTGTAAATTACGTGGGTTACTGTTTCTATTTTATTTAATACTGCCATTAAAAAGCGATAAGATAAATAAATGCGATTACTCGGCGAATTGCAATTAGCGAATGACAAAATTACAATCGTTTGCCTTCAATTTCTTGTCGACGGTGTTGAATCCGTTGTGAGTAATGAGGAGACAGACTATGCATACGTAACATGAGCGATATTCCGTACGTGGAATGATAGTACATGTAGAAATTCTGTGTTCTTGTTGCAGAACTACATTCTGCCATCTCAATAATGTTTTCTACTATATCCACACTCTATACACTTGCACGTACAGGCCAAAGACGACTGCAGGGCATTGCACCAATCACTCGCAGTTTAGTCAGAAGACCTGTTATTACTCTAGAATGTGGTGCTCTGCGGTTAGGAAATCGATTACTGTGTTCTCCACACGCAGCATAACAAAACACGCAAACAAATATCATATCGGTATACTCAAATGGTTCAAATGGCTCTGAGCACTATGGGACTTAACATGTATGGTCACAGGCCCCTCGGTATACTCAGCATGTGTGAATACGTGTGCCATGCTTAAACTATTAAGTTCAATTGGTCAACAAATCAGAAGCACAATCACAGTTGAAAAATTTCGTCATGTAAACTCGAAACATGTCTTCACAACTTGAGGTTTAAAATTAACATGAAAAGCGATAAATTAACTGTGAAATGAAAAATTATGTCTCTATCCAGCTGCAATTTTGTGACCAATGAAAATAGGACCCATGTTATGTGGTATGTTTTTGGTAGTTCCAACTATGCGCCTACCAGTGCGGCTTCCCGACATACATCTACGTCCGGCGGGATGGCAGGCTCCAGTCATCTGCCGGAACCAGCCAGTACCCGCCGGCGCATGTACCGCTTGCGTGTAAACTCTCCGGACACCGACCAAAACATACTAGCTTGTTGTCCGTGATAACTCCTGCAGTCGCCACAACAGGCGCCCCTGCCAGCAGCGTGCGCATCAACGGCCGTGGTTCTGCAATTATGGCACTTGGTTGTGTCCGCAAGCCACGTGCTCCACGCGGATATCGTCCCACCTTCCTACTTACGACGCCGCTCAACGACTAGCAGTCCGCCCCCTGCAGTTGAGTGGTCAGCGCGACAGAATGTCAATCCTTAGTGCCCGGGTTCGACTGCCGGCTGGGTCGGAGATTTTCTCCGCTCAGGGACTGGGTGTTGTGTTGTCTTAGTCATCTTCATTTCATCCCCCTCGACGCGCAAGTCGCCGAAGTGGCGTCAAATCGAAAGACTTGCACCCAGAAAACGGGAGGCCCTAGTCACACGACATTTACATTTAACGACTAGCAGGCAGCATTCCGGGCTTGGCGCCGGCTGCACTCAACGGCTCATCTGTCGGAGCTCGCGCTCGATATCCGACTTACGCTCACGTTACTTGAGGTTTTCCAAGTCACCAGCAGACTTCGTCCTTGATACGCTGAGACTAGGCTTACGGACGCTCGGCCATCCCGCACTTTGGCACCTCGGATTCATGCTGTGATTGAGTTCAGAAACTGAAGTCTCACTTTGTGGTCCATACTAATAATGCTTTCGTTAATGAGTGCTCCAGGTCGGATAAGAGTGAATTTGTGTTACTATTAATACTGATGTGTCGGCTGCTGGGCCAACACCTTGTAGATCGAGATGGCTGAAAATGCACGCGAGACTAACGCAGACGGGCGTGAAGTACTGGAACAGGCTACGTAATTAATGCTATGAAGAAAAGTACGTAGCTGGATTAACACTTATCTTTAATCAATCATTGTGGTACATCGCTCTTGACTATACACAGGAGACTTTAATTACAACCACTGTAAGGCTAATGGCGCCTTGCTAGTTCGTAGCCATTAACTTAGCTGAAGGCTATTCTGTCTCTCGGCTAATGAGAGAGAAAGGCTTCGTACATCTAGTCGCTAGCTAGGTCGTCCGTACAACTGGGGCGAGTCCTCTATCGTATCACGAGACCTGCCTTGTGGTGGCGCTAGTTCTGCGATCACACAGTGGCGACACGCGGGTCCGACATGAACTAAATGGACCGCGGCCGATTTAAGTTACCACCTAGCAAGTGTGGTGTCTGGCGGTGACACCACAAATACAGTTATTGTTTGCTGTCTGCATGGGTGTAGGTTCCTCCGTACTAGGCCACGCACAGACACATCAGTTTTATTTGAATCGGTCTATATTACCACTCGTCTACACAATCACCTACTACAATATTTACAAAATGGTTCAAATGGCTCTGAGCACTATGGGACTTAACTTCTGAGGTCATCAGTCCCCTAGAACTTAGAACTACTTAAACATAACTAACCTAAGGACATTAGACACATCCATGCCCGAGGCAGGATTCGAACCTGCGACCGTAGCTGTCGCGCGGTTCCAGACTGTAGCGCCTAGAACCGCTCGGCCACCCCGGCCGGCCAATATTTACAATTCCTCCTGAAACAGCCTGTATAAAACAGCTACGGGAGGGGCTACTTTGTCTTAACGTATTAGTCTCCCACTTTCCAGATTTAGCTGCTCAAGCAATGTTTTCAGTTGTGCCTTGTTAGGCCTGCTGCGTCCCTGGCAGCAGCGTAGACGGAGCGGACAGACTGCGTGCTGCGTGTTCTCTCAGCACAAAACCTGCCCAGCAAAAAAACGGGGCGCCGTCCCGACTCGTGTTACACTACTTAATAAGCCAATTTCTGTGCTGATTATCCCTGATTACACCCGTATTTTCCCCAGCTGGGTAGCGCCCTCCAGGAAATTAAGACATTTCCATTTCTAAGAACCTCTACAGGGGCTATAGAAATGGTGAAGCTCATGGCAGTTGTGGTTAGCTGGGTGGGGAGAGCAGGAAATACGATTAGCTGCTAGGGCGTCGCAGAACTTGTGCTCAGAAGCTTGTAACCGCGTTTCTGGTCCAGAGCGCTCTCAATGATAATGCATTGCAAAGTCACTAGATATATCTAAACTGACCGTATTTTAGCGTTTACAGTTCTAGTGATTTAAATACAACATATCTCAACAAATATATCGCAAGTTTAAAGTACCGTCGGGGTTCATTTATGTAATTCGCTGTAATCTTATAAACTCTTTCACCATTGCAACACAAAGCAGTGGACCTTCCAGCAGTAATTAGTCTCCGATAGCAGTTACAGTCGTTTTGCTTTCGATAACAATCAGCTCTTGCTACCTTGTCTCACAACAAATTCGTCTATCAACTAGTTTCATGATTCTGTTCATCTCTTCCAACCTTTCCATCGTTGTTCCATCAGTATGTTCTCATTACGACAAAAATTGTCTATACTATATGTTGTATTCTGAAATTCTTTATAATCTGACACAATAAGCGCTTTCAAAAGGATCAATTTAAAAACCATATAAGACTAAAGTGCGTATGCTATTTTCGTTGCGTTTGTCTTTACATTTCCAACGATGGATTCCTTACATTTATAAACCAAAACCTGCAGCACTTTGTCTTTTCAGTAACTGTAATGTAAAGCGCCAGAAAATCGATACCTACGAACTAATGCTTCTCCTGTGCATTATCCAAAAGACATAGCGCTTTACTTACGCCCCTCTGGTCAAAACATACATTTCAGTTGCTTTCTCAGTATCTACTAATGTGATTTATTAAAATAAACTAGAAAACAACCTAATTAATTTGTGAAACTGAGACTAGGCTTGTTACAAAATGGTTTGTTACAAAAATTTGCGTATTGTGGCGACTTCAGGTGAAATTTGTTGAGTTACGCATCTATGTTTGTTGAACTTTAGAGGAGAAAAGGAATTATTAAAGCTATTAGTTACAACAGTACAGTAATGTCAGTAACGGGAAAAGTAATCTGAGGAGCCTAGTCTACCGTAACCGTATTTTTCACACACATTTTTTAAAAATATTCTGGTTGCTGTTGTCTTCGCTTGTTCGTTTATGTAGAGGACTCAGGCAGACAACAATGGACAATTAACATACGTGGGAGAACTAAATGAAATTGGTTTTTGCTTGAAATTAAGAATAACTATGATATTTAGACTGATGAACTTCACGTAAATTGACAGCAAAAGATCGGGCACTGATTACAGCGCATATCTTGTTAACCACCGTCCGGGACATCAAGCACACCTGTATTATTAGCTGTTATTATGGCTATGATGACCTAATTTCAACAAGATTTCTATATTAGTATGCAGTCTATGTCCCGCCTGGTGACCTTCACACCAGAGAAATCGACCCAAAAGTCAACTGGCACCAATTAAGCAGGAGGAAGTGGCACGTTTAACGAGACAAAAACTCTACTTGTGGCTGAAGAGCGGCAGTTATGTCCATGTTCAAGAGACTCAACCCCGTCGTGATTTTGGACCTCATTATACCACACCTGAGGACACATTTATGAAATTGAGCAGTTGGGTGCAACTAAGTGAAGACTGACACATTGCCAATCGATTGTCGCCTTAGTTAGGAAATTATTAAAGTTTATACGCATACTTACCCACATAAAAGGCGACAAATTTCACAGGAGAGTAACGCTGTCAATTGGTTGAAAATTATGGAGTACTCGTTATCTTGAGCAACGTCGAAGACCGCCAGGATCTTCTCTGTTTCGACTAATAGTAGGCAGGGAACGGAACGCCAACGGACATTAAAGAATTGCCTCCTGCTTCCTCCCAAAGCTGATATAAGTTAAGCCGTTCAGAGGACAGTTCAGTAAACAGTAGATCTGGAAGGAAATCTACGTGGGCTGTTTGATGAAGCTAGGCTATCCTGAAAAAAATTCATGTGTAACTGATAAAACTACTTCAACATCCATTCTCTCTTTCTCTTTCCTTTTACGTCAGTTTTCAATCTTCTGGCGCGTTTGTAGTCCGCCACTACTTACCCTCCTGTGCCAACTTCTTAAATCTCAGAGTATCACTTGCTCTCTACATCCGCAATTATTTTCTGGCTATATCCCAATTTCTGTCTTCCCGTATAGTATCTGCCCTCAGTGGCTACATCTAAGAGCAGAAACTTCGGAAAGCTGATGGCTGGGGTAAGATGACCAACCACTGATCGTAAGAACACCATCAGACCGGTTAATCATGTATTTTGACGAGTCTTTGTTATGTTGTATAGGGATCGTACAGATTAGCCAAATCTCTGATGTTTACTTCTACAGGCAGTTTAACATTTTCACGAAAAAAATTCAAAACGCTTCTGAGTTGGCAAAGACTAATGGAGAAATCACTTCGAGGGAAGATTCCACGAAAATACATTTTTTAATTCTACATCAGTTTAGTGCAACTGCTGCCACACTAATCAAATACTCGCGGTTGCATCGAAGTTGATCGAAGAAAGAACCATATTTTTTTTAAATCAAGCGAACTGTGTTATATGGTATCGCTTTTGAAAAATCCGTGTGCCTGCAAGGCAGTAGCTTTCATTAAATGTGGGGAGTGATTTGTGAATTTTTGTTTCGGTTGCTTCTACGACAAATACAAACCAGAATTATGTTCTAGCTCAGTGATCGATAAGGAGTACGACGATTCTATAATCTATTTTGTAACAAACGGAGTTCGCATTTCAACAAAGTTTGATGTGCGCAATGGTGATTAAGGCAACTGGTTTACCTTATCCTGACAGAGTCTTTTACAGAGGAACATATTCGCCATTTCTGTGGCCTGACAGAAGCATTTTGCTCTGGTAGGAGCACACTCCAGATGACCGTCTTGACAAATTGTTGTTTTCCTTATTTTCTAAACTAAACGATTAGCTTACTCGTGGTGGGCTCCTATAATTGAAAACCAGTTTTACTGTTGCAATTCTTTTTCGCGTAGCCAAGTGGTATGCTGTGGTGTGTCACTAGACAGGCTAAATAACATAATTATCGTTTTTTTTTACTGTCTTATTTCTTTAAATTTTAATGTGTGGTGTTCTTCTCATCTATGATTTGCTTACTACCGTAATTTTGGATTTTCGTGTTTTTTAACTATTTATGAAGTTCGAAGCTTTTAATGTGGGATATAAATTCCAATGTGTCTCACTCTCAGCTACTACGCCAATACTGTCTACAGATCTTGCGCAGTGTATGGGAGATCCCTTCACGTTAGCACTTAGCTCTGAATATTTTCGCAGATTTTTCGATGGAAAAAGGTTTAACTAACGATAACGGTCAATCTTGTCATCCATTTTCTATTTTTAGCTTTACGTAGTATCTCTACACCTTCACTTCTCAGCTTTTGCTTGTGTTTGATATTGTACTTCTACTTCTCCAATCTAAATGTACCGGGTGATCAAAAAGTCAGGATAAATTTGAAAACTGAATAAATCACGGAATAAAGTAGATAGAGAGGTACAAATTGACACGCATGCTTGGAATGACATGGGGTTTTATTAGAACCAAAAAAATACAAAAGTTCAAAAAATGTTCGAGAGAATCTGATTAGAATAGCAATAATTAGCATAACAAAGTAAGACAAAGCAAAGATGATGTTCTTTACAAGAAATTCTCAATATGTCTACCATCATTCCTCAACAATAGCTGTAGTCGAGGAATAACGTTGTGAACAGCACTGTAAAGCATGTCCGGAGTTATGGTGAGGCATTAGCGTCGGATGTTGTCTTTGAGCATCCCTAGGGATGTCGGTCGATCACGATACACTTGCGACTTCAGGTAACCCCAAAGCCAATAATCGCACGGACTGAGGTCTGGGGACCTCGGAGGCCAAGCATGACGAAAGTGGCGGCTGAGCACACGATCATCACCAAACGACGCGCGCAAGAGATCTTTCACGCGTCTAGCAATATGGGGTGGAGCGCCATCCTGCATAAACATCGCACGTTCCAGCAGGTGTTTGTCAGCCAGGCTGGGGATGATGCGATTCTGTAACGTGATTGTCATGCGCAGTTACTGACGTTTTGCAGTCCAGCGCCATCTGTCGGACATTTTGTGAACTTTTTTTTTTGTTCTAATAAAACCCCATGTCATTCCAAGCATGTGTGTCAATTTTTAGCTCTCTATCTACATTATTCCGTGGTTTATTAAGTTTTCAAATTTATACTGACTTTTTGATCACCCGGTATGTCCGCCCCAGTAGCTGAGTGGTCAGCGTGACGGATTGCCGTCCTCTGGGCCCGGGTTCGATTCCCGGCTGGGTCGGAGATTTTCTCCGCTCAGGGACTGGGTGTTGTGTTGTGTTCATCATCATTTCATCCCCATCCGGCGTGCAGGTCGCCCAATATGGCGCCGATTGTAATAAGACCTGCGATATGGCGGCCGGACCTGCCCCGCGAGGGGCCTCCCGGCCAATGACGCCAAACGCTCATCATCATCATCACCCGGTATATTTTTCAACATCATGAAAAGTCTCTTCCAGCTAAGGGCGTCAAATACCTTTACCGGGTTGATAATTAAAGTTTAGGAAAAGAGAGAGTGCCATTTATTTTCACCATCTCAAATAACGCGCTGTGAAATCACACGAAGTGCATATAGGTCACTCCTTCATCAGTAAACCTATCCGTACCGCTGTGTCTCACTGTTAACGTACGGCCGGCCGAAGTGGCCGTGCGGTTCTGGCGCTACAGTCTGGAACCGAGCGAATCCTGCCTCGGGCATGGATGTGTGTGATATCCTTAGGTTAGTTAGGTTTAATTAGTTCTAAGTTCTAGGCGACTGATGACTTCAGCAGTTACGTCGCATAGTGCTCAGAGCCATTTGAACCGTTTGTTAACGTACTGACACTGCCGTAAAAAGAAAAAAAGAAACAATGACAAGTATAGCACGTCGTCCATCTGGCACGCCGCCCTCGACCTGCGTCCCAGCGTCACTGAGGTATCTGTGACATCGGCTACAGTTTTCAACTGGAGGGAGACATGTTCCCCGCAATCGGCCTCCGACCTGACACAGCTGGGCTTCACAGTGCGTAAACTATCCACCATCGGCTCCAGAGTATTCGAGTCGTGCTGTGCATCCCATAGGATTTTGGAACGGATGACTGCTCGATGCACGGAGTCGGGTCCGCAGCTCGCGGTCGCGTTCTCACTTCCCGAGCATAGGGTCCCGGGTTCGATTCCCGGCGGGGTCAGTAATTTTCACCTGCCTCGAGATGACTGGGTGTTTGTGTTGTCCTCATCATTTCATCATCATTCATGAAAGTGGCGAGATTGGACTGAGCAAAGGTTGGGAATTTGTACGGGCGCTGATAACCGCGCAGTTGAGCGCCCCACGAACCAAAACATCATCCCAGAGTCGGCGTCAGGTAAGTGTGCTGGATTATTTTTCTCCCTGAATTGTGACAGGAGCAATACCTATCTTTATTCTGTAGTCAAAATTGTTAATTGTCTATATGTTTATTTCACTGTCTGGTTACGTTATATCATTATAATACGTGAGGTGAGCGGCTTTCTTCACCTCCCGCTATGGGGTCCTGGGGCAAGTACTCAAAGCAAGCTTGAGGGCGGAGAGTCAAGTGGACATTATTGTTGTCAACAGCAAATGCCGTGAGTCAATGGAATCAGTTACGTTATCAAACAAGAGACACAACGCATACCGTCTACATATGCACTGGTGTGCACTGTTTTCAGTACAGTACAGATACAAAGCGAATAGGGGAGTAAAACCAAACGAAACGCAATAACTCTTTAACGAGTCATCAGAGATCGTGTGTCCCTTATACGAAAATAATTAGAAAGATTCCTGAACAAGTACTGAGAGTTTGTCGCTGGAGTTCTCATTAACCCTATATAACAGGAGCTAAGCAGTTTCATCTTCGAATAATACCATCTGGCAGCGAAAAATGTGTGAATTGCAGCCTTGTTAAGTAAATTCTCATTAACCCTATATGTCATTAACCCTATATAACAGGAGATAAATAGTTTCATCTTCGAATAATACCATCTGGCAGTAAGAAATGTGTGAATTTTAGCCTTGTTAAGTAAATAAACATCTAGAAGAAGACAAAATTAGACGGCAGTTTACATCAAACTGTCGGCGATGGAGGATGTGCCGCGGCATTCTCCGGAGCAGCGATTAGGCGTTAAGTGTTTCCACAGCTCTGGAGAATTTCTTCAGATCACTCGAACGTCTTCTGCGTTAAGTGCCGTCAGACTTGCGACAGCCCAAGAATTCGCTGATTTATGGGCCGGCGAAATCGTCAAGTTGAAACGCCACAGCAACCTAAGAGGAGGAGGCTGAGTAAGCACATCCCGTCGAAAACATCTTGCCAATAACGGCTTGACTGAAATGAATGAAACGAAATAAAAGTAGCAGTTGTTGCTGCAGACAAAGGCTAATGCGCGCACCGTCTCATGCAAGTGTATGTGTACACGCATGGTGGGACGTGACGCAGAGAAACTTGCGTGTCTAACGACCTCTTTGTAGATGGACGTCACTCCTTCAGTAGTTACGGCAAGAAATTCAGCAGTTGGGACTGAGGAAGTTGTAGGACGTCTTGGTACTGTTTTCTTAGTAACAAAGTCTGTAGACATGATTTACATCACTATCTGTTGAATACAGCTGCGCAGAGGTACTAAACACAGACATAATTTACATCTACTGAAAAAGCTTTGCAATTTATGTTAAACAACGGTAATGGCAAAACATTCTTACAGTCACACATAGTAACCCACATTTCAAGTATTGGTTCTGTATAATGCGACATTCAATTATTCTATGTCGGACTATTATGGTAAACTATGATCGCTGGTAATGATCTCCTTTGTCTTACGACAGGTACCAATTGGACGATAGCCACTTTCCGCTGCCTTGTGCCTCTTCCTCAATCTGCTGCTAACTTCGTTTTTAATGACACCCAGCATTTTTCCTCTCTCAGTCTTTCCAATAATCTTTCCTTCGATGGCTCTTCTTTGCGGGCAATTACTTTGCAGTATCAGATGTTTTCACAACTTATCGCTTCTAATAATATTTTTCTTCTCCCATTGTTAGAAGCACTTCTTCATTCGTCCCTCTGGCAGATCACTTCACTTTCAGCACTTTTCTCCACAAGTATTTTTTATTGTCTGTGATCCGCTACCATGTAATAATACCCTCTAGAAAAAACAGTTGGTGAGCCTCTTTTTCAGTTCTATTGGAGTTCTTCTTGCTGTCAACGAAACATTCACTTTTTAAAGCTGTTTTTATCCATAAATATTCAGCTTCCTATTTTCTCTACACAGCTTCCGTTCTGTCACCTCGCTTACATTATCCGGAGCAGGTGTACCCAAGTATGACTTCATTGCGATACGATAATGAATATATCGACAAATAAATATTTGTTTCAACAAGATCCCTCATTATGTGAAGGTTTTTCAGAAATCGCTGAGATCGCTATCACCCAAAAGAAATTATTTGTTTGAAGGTCATTCCTTTCAATACTTTGGCAGAACCTTCATGCTTACTGATTCACAGTCACATATTAAACGAATCTTTGCAGTGTACAGTAACGGACGAGCGTTCACAGCGGTTATAAACTGTTGTCTAACAACTCGATCACTTCTGGTATCGAACTGATGCGGTCTGGAACACAACAGGTAGGAAAGCAGGCAGCGCCGACTCTTTCCACCAACCCGGAACGCAGCTATTATGCACTGATGCAGCAAAAGTAATACAAATGCAATGTACATTATCCGGAGCAGGCGTATCCAAGTATGACTTCATTGCGATACGATAATGAATATATCGACAAATAAATATTTGTTTCAACAAGATCCCTCATTATGTGAAGGTTTTTCAGAAATCGCTGAAATCGCTATCAGCCATAAATTTTTGTTGACTTATGTATTTTAAATTATGTCATTACAATAAACTGTGCTGTCCAGCAGAAACAAAATGGCGCTCTAAACAATGCTTGTTTCAATTTAACTATCGATGTGTCGACCCTGGTGTTATCTGTCACTTGATTGTCTTCTGCACACCTTGATGACACGCATTTCTGATGTTGGTTGACGAAGTATATGACAAAAAGAAGCTGCGACAATTTGATGTTCATCACGGCAGTAGGCTGCACAGATATTATATATCGCATATATTCTTAATCGATACGTATTTTCTGTTTTAACATTATTGAACTGAAAAGTTGGTGAAGCTACGTGAGCTCTTATAATCTGGAACTTCGTTCTGTATCTTGTTTTTCCACTTTTGGCTGTGGATGAGTTTTTCTATTTCGTAGAAAGTACAATTTTTCTATTTGGTAGATTGTTAAAGGAAAAGGAAGATTAAGGTTTAACGTCCCATCAACAACTAGATCGTTAGAGACGGTGCACAAGGTCAGAATGATTAAATATGGGGAATGAAACCAGCCGTACCCTTTGAAAAGAATCATCTCCGCATTTGACTGAAGCCATTTACGGAAATGAACGAAAACCTAAATCTAGATTATTTGAATCGTCGTCATCCTGAATGCGAGGCCAGCGTGGTAACCGCTGCCGCTTAGTATGTTGTTTTATGTGGTGGACTTGTCACGAGGTTTGCTTTTGCTTTTCGTTGTGTGTTATGAAAGTACGTGTATTTCATGTTCATGATACTCATTGTTATCTGCAATGGATCTAATTATATTCATTTCTGTCTCATAATCTAAGCGGGAATTATTCAACTCTGTACAAGCACTGCTGCAGACTATGAGACAGGATATTTTGAAACAGAGACGGTCGATTAACAGCCAATATGGATTTAACTCACCACGAATGCATCACACTCGACTTATTTTTCTTTTCCGAAGAGACATGATTCGTTGCAGCGAGACACATACTTGATGGAAGATGAGACATAAATATAGCTGACTGGAGTCGAAAGCAGTACAGGCAGACTTGTAGCCTGCCGCCATAACCGCCTTTCACACGATAGACTTTCTTGTCTCAGTTGAAAGCCCGGAACAAGTGAGTCTACTGCAGCGCTCCTGGCGTTTTATTCCTGTACTAAGTCTCGTCTGTCTCGAGTGATAATTTTCGTTGTCACGTCAGAGCCACCACTGCGTGTGTTGCCACAGTTTTCTACTATGCAGTTCGGCGTCTTAACGGTGAAAGTGAGTTTATGAGAGACGACCCTTTTTAACGAAAAACAGAGACATAGTAGCTAAAAACTGGAACAACCAATGATAATACAGTTTATCAATGTCCACAGCAGAATTCATAGTGGAATTTCTTGTAAAAAGATCGTGTGGTAAATTCTTTACGCTCCTGAGAACCGAAAGAACAGGAAAACTATCATCCAAACAATTCAGAAGACACCGGTATACATTTATTTGCTCGAGAAAAAATTTACTTGCAAAGTTCGAATATTTATTTATTTATTTATTTATTTAACCTGATCAGATTAGGGCCATCAGGCCCTCTCTTACATCGGACCAGTGTTCCACACATGCAGCATTTCACACATCAGAGTTACATCATGACCATAGTTTAAATGAGAAAATTAGCTTACTCTAGTGACAATACGAATAAAGAGTAGTGACTAAGACCTAATAAAGTAAATGCGGCAGTATTTTTACAACAGGTGCTATACATACAAACTATGATCAAAGCAATAATAATAACAGTAAAAAAATCAAATAATAATGATAAACATGACTAAGACCTAATAAAGTAAATGTAGGCAGTATTTTTACAACAGGTGCCATACATACAGATTATGATAAAAGTAATAATAATAACAGTAAAAAAATCAAATAATAATGACAAACATGAGAAAGATTGGCAATAGTAATGAAGGTTTGTGCAGACGTACATTAATATCTTGGTGTGTAAAGTAGATGTTTACTAGTATAGCGAGTTTTGGGGAAGGGAGATTTAAGGAGGGGGAAAGAAGGAAGTAATAAGGTGAAGTGCATTCATGTACAGAGGAAGGCATTACTGTTGCTTAAGTAGATACCTCATTAACTGTTTTTAAGTTCTCTAACATAACGAGGGAGGTTATTCCAGAGTCGGGTTCCCGCTTCTGTAAAGGACTTGGAGAAGGTGACTGAGCGATGCAGTGGAACGGAGAGGATTTTATTATGATGGGAACGTGTGTTTCTGTCATGTTGTTCCGACATAAGCGTTAAGGACGACGAGAGATATGAGGGACAGTGTACATTTATAAGGCAGTAGATGAGACAGAGTGTATGGAAATCTCTGCGTTTGTCTGCACTCAGCCAGGACAATTTTGCATATGCTGGAGAAATGTGATCAAAAAGTCGAACGTCACAGATATATCGGACGCAGGCATTCATGACCAGTTCTAGACGTCGGGAATTTTCCTGAGAGAGGCCTTGTAGGATAATATCGCTGTAGTCAATGATTGGGAGTATAAGCGTTTGTACTAATTTCTTTTTCAGATCGAAAGGGAAGAGTTTTTTATATTTTTGTAGGACATGAAGGGATGCTGATGCTTTTTTGCACACTGCAGATACGTGCTCTGTCCAATTTAGATTTTCATCTATTATTACTTCCAAACTCTTTGCTGAGGGAGAGGAGTTAATATTTGTTCCATTTAGGATAAGAGGTGGTACGGATTCCCGACGTTTTGGGCTAATGAGCTTAGAGTGACCAACAAGTACCGCTTGGGTTTTGGATGGGATCAGTTCTAGTCCTATGTCCTGTGCCCATTTTGACAGTGCATCGAGGTCAGTATTGAAATTTTCAGTAGCTTTCTTGAGATTGCTTGGTTTCGCACTTAGATACAACTGAAGGTCATCAGCATACATATTATATTTGCAATAGGTCAGAACCGATGACACATCATTGACATACAGAGAGAAGAGTATAGGACCTAATACTGAGCCTTGGGGAACGCCTGACACTACCTGCCGCCATTGTGATTTTATATTCCCAGATAGGACGCGTTGCTGACGAGACGTCATGTATGAGCGAAAGCATTGCACTGCACTTGGTGAGAAATTTAGACCGCTAAGTTTGGCTAGTAAGATGTCGAAAGTCGACAGTATCAAATGCTTTGCTGAAATCTAAGAAGCAAATGATAGTCGCTTCTGGTCAGTCCATGGCAAGTTTTAGGTCATCTGTCACCTTTATCAGTGCGGATGTTGTGCTTCGATGTTTACGGAAACCTGATTGGTATTTGTCTAGTAGGTTGTTAGTAGTTGGGTAGTTGGTGAGCTGGTCATGAACTATATATTCTAAGGCCTTTGATAGTGCAGGAAGAAGGCAGATGGGGCGGTAGTCAGAGGGTGCTGTGGCGATGTCCTTTTTAGGCAGTGGCTTAATTTGTCCCAGTTTCCAGGCCTCGGGGAAAACACTTGTGATTAATGAATCGTTGAAAATGTCTGTTATAGAGGGCAGTAGAAGAATCGGTTTAGTTCTTCAGCTGGGACCATGGGATTTTCTGCAACTTTTATTTTGCCTACGGAGATTTTTCCACTGGATAGCTGGTCTACATCTATTGTCAGCTAATGTACGGGCATGTCTGAGCTTAGCGTTTCTCACCGCTTGCCTGACTTTGTTTCGTTTCTGCTTGTATACAGCATGATTTTCAGGTGTAGGGTGTATCTTGTATGCTCGATGTGCAGCATCTCTGAGATTCATGAGCTGTTATAGTTCATCAGTCAGCCAAGGTGCAGGTTGCCTTTTTACTTTTCTGGTCTTTATTGGAGCATATTTGTCATATAGTTGAGTAATTTTGCTAGTGAAATCCTGGAGTTGGTCGTTTATGTCCATGAGGGGAGTAGAGGTCATCGCCCAAACTATTTCTTGTACCTCAGTTTCGAGTTCAGGCAAACTTATGCGTTTGAGGTCTCGGCATGTAGACAGTTTTTGTTTCTTTCTACGGCATTCTAGTGAATACGTCATGGAAATGATGTCATGGGCAGACATGCCAGGCGCAGATATTTGAGAGGTGCGGATTATTCAGTTCGGAGATTTCGTTGCGAATATATCTATGAAAGTGTGACTGGAAGTCGTGTGATGAGTAGGTGCCAGCTGAAGTAGCGTCATATTTGAGGAAGAAAGCATCCTCTTAAATTTCCCAGTGGAAGGTCTATTGCACAGAAAATACATCCAACAATAACCAGAAGGCATTCAACAGCGTCTTTTTCTTTATCCTTCATATCTTATTTTCTTCCTAGTGCCAAATTACACCGAAAATTATCTTTCTCATTAAATAACTCTGACTTCTTCATGGTTGAAATAATTTTCATTAAAACACTTTATCTATTTGCATTATTATTTATGTATGGTGTACGCTTTTTCTGTAATATGTAAATATCTTTTAGGTTTCAGATATTTCGTCTATCTTGTAAGAGAACACTAGTAGGAAAGAATGTCAGGACCTTTCCTAACTTTTCAATGTGTGAAAAAAACACAGTAAAGATTAAGGAGACCCTAAAACACAAAATCCATTTTATAACAGGGGTGAGCTCGGCCAGAATAGGTTAACTTAAAATTTTAGCAGACACTGCCAAAGTTCCTTGTTTCCGCGCATACCCAGTGTGCTGCATACTCGGAAATTTAGAACTCCATAATCGGCGCAATCGACAGATCATTAACGTTATAGACACACTCGCATCGTGGTTTTTTGCCTATTTACACGCAGGCTTTAAAGGTATACGCACTCTTGAATAATCGAGTGTGACTAGAAAGTCGCCGGCCGCTGTGGCAGAGCGGTTCTAGGCGCTTCAGTTCGGAACCGTGCTGCTGCTACGGTCGCAGGTTCGAATCCTGCCTCGGACATGGGTCTGTGTGATGTCCTTCGGTTAGCTGGGTTCAAGTCGTTCTAAGTCTAGGGCACTGATGACCTCAGATGTGAAGTCCCATAGGGCTCAGAGCCATTTGAACCATTTTTTTTAAACTAGAAAGTCCCTCGTGTAAAACGTGCTTCAAGTAGTGTTCAGAGTGGCATCGACAACGGTCGGCAGACGAGATCGCGAGAGGCCGCCCGATAACAAAGTCCGAAAGCTCTGCCACTGTGCGTCTGACCCGATTCGTCAGTGTTTAGTGGGGTCGAGAAGGTTAGGTTAGGTTAGAACCTATTGTGGATGTCACGACGCCTCTGGGTTTTGAGAGGAGTGCTGCATTACTGCTTTGCGTTAAAGAGACGCCGAATGCATGTGGATGAGCTATATGTGTCTCCAACGAACGTGGGGAGCAATGAACCCTCTTTCCTCAGTGTAATAAACGGACAAGTTTTACGAATAAGTATGGGATGAAGAGAGAAACGTTCCAGTACATACTCGGTACGATTCATGCATCCTGTGCACAACTTCATATAAATTCAGCAAGACATGCATGTGTCAGTTAACTTTCAGTTTCCGTCATTCAGCACACGTGAGAAAGACAAACATAAATTTTAGAATAAGATAGTCTGTGTTCCGGCGTAATATCAAGCGCCGGCACGTCGGCCTGGAACGTAACCGCAGGGAAGGCTGTGAGGCGGTGTCAGCGAATAGAACGCTGACTAGGACGACACCACGACAGGAGCGGCACCAATACGAAGAGAACATAAGCGCCGCTCCAGCTAACCTCGGACGCACTAGAAGACTAGCCGTCATCCCAACTCTTTAGTCGTGACTTATGTTTCGCTTGCATGGAAATTGTATATATCAAAGCAAAGTTAAGTATTGTCAGTTCAATTTACTGTAAGAAACTCCATCAATAGGGTTTGCTTGTATGTTGTCTATCTAACCGAGAAAACAGCTTCCTAGACACCCTGTGTTAGACGAGTGGGCGGGATCCCACTCTCTGAAAACCTGAAGCACTGAAAATGGAAACACACACACCACATTTGCAAACCACCTCATATAACAAAATCACTGCCCGACTGGCATAAAAATACAACTTTAACAAATTATCTTTTGAGGTTACGTTTTACGCCTAACTGAAAGTTTCCGATAAAGCTGCGACTTCGACGTACATATCCAGAGCTATATCCCGATTACGATATCAGGAGGCCACAAAATCCTCCTTTCTTGGACTAAACTTATCAGATTCTCGCAATCCGTACTTTTTGCCTGAGTATATCGGCAGAATTCGACAGAAGAAAACGAGCTGAATTTAATTTTACCTATTATGGTACAACGTATGTACCTTCGGGAGCTGAGGTCGGTAGCATTATGAACGCGCACGTTCCGGCGTTCTGATTTGAAAAGATCGGCCGTTTTCCGGCGATGCCGATTCCACTGTGCCTAAGCCGTTGGGCTAACGTCGCTGCTCTGGGGCTTGCGCCCTAGTGACGTACTGAGGAGGAACTGGATTTCTGCGAAATACTTGAAAAACATATCGTACTATACTCCGTTCATCATAAGAATGTACCTGATATAAACAAACCCAAACGCCATGATTGGTCAGAAGCCGTAGCACACGTACAGTGGTGTTGCTGCGCTCTTGGAAGTAGGTCCCTTTTAAAGTATTAGATGTATTATTACTAACAAGGGGAGGCCACCAATTGTGAATTCAGATTCGATTCATACTGCGCATAATAAAAGCTCATGGCCAGACGTGTAATGTGGCAAAGCACCAAGAAGCACTTCTCAGCCGTTGTAGAGAAAATCGACAGTTAAAAGAAACCGTTGCGGTGAAATACTCTCTACGATTTATAACTTCCTACAGCATAGTGGCGCAGCGGTAAGCGCTCAGGTTCGTAATTCGAAGGTCGCCGGATCGAATCTCGCGGTATGCAACTTTTTTTTAGTATTTGTTTTTTGTAATTCAAATATATATATATATATATATATATATATATATATATATATATATATATATATATATAATTCCCGGCAATCGGTTGCAACAATTATGCATATAATAAGTTGTTGAAAGTCGTTTGTCGTGGAAAAACTGCCGCTTCGAACATGATTACATGATTATGTTTTCCGCAAACAAAGTTGTATTTCACAAATGTTATCAATTATCTTCATAATGTTTACACGTGTAGTTAATGGAAGACGTAAAAACGATATTCCGAAACGAATACGTATAGTGTAAGTCAAACGTTCGAATTAGAGACCCCTCGATATATATATATATATATATATATATATATATATATATATATATATATATATATATATTTGAATTACAAAAAACAAATACTAAAAAATAAAGGTTGCATGGCGTGAGATTCGATCCGGCGACCTTCAGATTACGAACACGAGAGCTTACCGCTGCGCCACGACGCTGTAGGAAATTACAAATCGTAGAGAGTATTTCACGACAACGGTTTCTTTTGACTGTCGATTTTCTCGACAACGGCTGAGAAGTGCATCTTGGTGCTTTGCCACATTACACCTCTGGCCATGAGCTTTTATTATGCGCAGTATGAATCGAATCTGAATTTCACAATTGGCGGCCTCCCCTTGTAAGTTACGTTAAACAGAACTTTAAGATATTCATATGTATTAGCAACCATCAACTTTTTCTTAATCGCACATTACATATCTAGTTTTTATTTCAAAAATCGTGTATCGTCACAGCCTCTGCACTGTTGTGTTCTGACTGTCGCGCTGTTAATACGGAGTATGAAAATGGCTGAGGCTGCTTGCTGTTCCGCAGGAAACACGCGTGTGGAACACGGTTAAAAAGTGCCGAGAAATATGTTGTTCTTAATGTTTGTCATAAATTTAGAGATAATCGGCTTTGAAGTTTTCCAAGACAGTGTATTAGATAGAGCTGGAACGTCAGTGTGTGCCCGTGTATAGCGGGATCGGTAGAAAAGCAGCTTGATAAATTATTGCACTAAATGGTTCGTTGG
Source organism: Schistocerca americana (assembly GCF_021461395.2). Classification (NCBI taxonomy): domain Eukaryota; kingdom Metazoa; phylum Arthropoda; class Insecta; order Orthoptera; family Acrididae; genus Schistocerca; species Schistocerca americana. The sequence continues at coordinate 627,507,564 of NC_060123.1, read as the reverse complement.
TTCATATCTCGCCCGAGTAAGTTTTTTTCTCGTTCAATTTGAATTACCTACATTTCGTAATTGTAAAATTCATCATAATTTTTTATGAATAATGCACTTATAATTAGATATTGCACGCGAAATTGCTGTTTTCATTTCAAACATAAATTCTCAGTTATCGATATTTTATGAAAGACTATTAACAAAGGTTACTCAAGTTAAGAAAAAACACAAAAATTTAATTTTTTAGGCAAAAATGAAAAACCAAATACTCATTATTTGGACTATGTTCATTGCTTTCACGTAGATATATGTCGCAGAAACATTACAAACAATCATTTTTCACAGCGCCAAGCACACCATACAAATGCTGCATTTTTACACTTGCCACTGTACCATTACGGTATGAACCCAACTGAACTGACCGGAAGTCAAGTTAAGGGATTTGGCACGAGAAGTAACAAGACTGTTACGCTGCCAGACGTACTGGAACTAACGCAAGCAGCTTATTCACACGTCACTGCCGAACGCTGGCGGGATATGGAATGGCACGTCATAAAAGGAGAGGAGAAAATGTAGCGCCTGGTTGGCTTATTGGATTCTGTTGTTCAAACAAAAAGTTCAAATGTGTGTAAATTCCTAAGAGACCAAACTGCTAAGGGTGGCCGAGCGGTTCTAGGCACTACAGTCTGGAACCGCGCGACCGCTACAGTCGCAGGTTCGAATCCTGCCTCGGGCATGGGTGTGTGTGATGTCCTTAGGTTAGTTAGGTTTAAGTAGTTCTCAGTTCTAGGGGACTGATGACCTCAGAAGTTAAGTCCCATAGTGCTCAGAGCCATTTGAACCAAACTGCTGAGGTCATCGGTCCCTAGACTTACACACTACTTAAACTAACTGAAACGAACATACGCTAAGAATAACACACACACCATGGCCTACTTAAACTCACTGAAACTAACTTATGCTAAGAACAACATGGACACCCATGCCCGAGGGAGGACTCGAACCTCCGGCGGGAGAGGCCGCGCAGTCCGTGACATAGCACCTCAAACCGCGGGACGATTCTGTTGTTGATCGACTCTTTATCAACGTAGCAGATGACAGTTCCAGTGCTGAAATGTATTTCTCGGATTCGGATAAGGAAGGAGCTAAGAGATTACCAGACGACTTACTGTAATTAAAACCTTCAGTGGCTTCAGTATTCAACAGTACGGTAAAATCCCTGCAGTATGCTTTTGCATCACACATAGCCCGCTCAGAATAATTACCCTGTGTTTAAGTTAGGAATTTTCATCACCCTTTTTTGTAATTAGAATACTATGTCAGGTAAGAACGAGAGCATTTTATGGTTTCCTTCTGGTCACCAAAGAAGCGCGTGGTAGTGCTCGAGTTTGCCGAATGTTATTTCATTCTCTGTAAAAATTAAATGACATTCGTTTCTATATTGTTTCTCTTTTCACATCTGCACTGCAACTGCTCACATCATTGCTGGCTAGTTGAACTGTTGGTTGGCCAGTGCTGTCCAAGTTTAATGCGCCGGTAAAGCTGTTATCCCTTACATAATCCCTCAGCCTATGTGGGCGTTAACACAGCATAAAACATATCCTTATGATAGTACTTGACTGTACTGGTCACAACACCGCTTCCACTCCACGTGAAACGAAATCCAGTGAGATTCAAGCAAACGCAAAACAATAGATGGCGTAATGTTTACATCAGGTTTACTATTATGATGAACAGAGTATAGACGAGTGTTTGATGCATCTACCCGTGTTAGACCAGTGCGAATGGTGAGCAAAATCTGTGACAGTTGGGTGTATGTTTCCCATGTAAGTAATTACAGCCGGAAAAGAGAGATGAATCCTGCAGGTCATTGGAAAGTCAGATGGGACAGGCCGCACGTCGTCAACAGGGAGAGAGGAAGGAGCAGAGAGGGGGTAGATGCTGAGGTTTGAGTTGGTCCTTCGATTGGCGCTAAGACCCCGTGCGGGATTTGCCCCTGGTACGACGCACCAATGGCACTGGAACCGAAAGCGGCTTTCACGGCCCGTCGCATCTTTCTCGCTACACCGCGACGGACTCTGTAAAAAGCATTCGCCCCTACGTCAAGTGCTCACGAAACTGCTAACGAAACAGAAAAGAGAAACGAGTACGTTCTTTCACGACGCTTTTCCAAGATTTACACCCTCATCTTCAAGTAGATGAATAGATTACATTAGAATTTCATTTGCTGGATGCAGCCAGTTGTCCGTTTTTAATTTCATTTCGTTCCAGATGATATACACTACTGGCCATTAAAATTACTACACCACGAAGATGACGCGCTACAGATGCGAAATTTAACCGACAGGAAGAAGATGCTGTGATATGCAAATGATAAGGTTTTCAGAGCATTCACACAAGGTTGGCGCCGGTGGCGACACCTACAACGTGCTGACATGAGGAAAGTTTCCAACCGATTTCCCATACACAAACAGCAGCTGACCGGCGTTGCCTGCTGAAACATTGTTGTGATGGCTCGCGTAAGGAGGAGAAATGCGTACCATCACGTTTCCGGCTTTTATAAAGGTCGGATTGTAGCCTATCGTGAATGCGGTTTATCTATGCAAAAATTGCGTGAAAATGTAATCACATGTCAGTTCTAGCATAATATATCTGTCCAATGAATACCCGTTTATCATCTGCATTTCTTCTTGGTGTAGCAATTTTAATGGCCAGTAGTGTAAAATTTCTGTCTTGTTACCGTAATGTGGCTCTCAAAGCATGAATTTTAAGCAATAAAAAATTACGTTGCCTATGTGATGTTCTAGCTAAAAGAACCTGAGGATCATTATAAGACACATTCTCATCATTACATGGCACTCAAACATGAAACAACAAGACAAACAGTCGAGATGTGTAAATATAGTGGATTCTAAGTCAAAGAGCATTACCAGCTTACAATACGAACCAAATATCGTACGCATGTCCAAAATATCAAAACCATGTACGAGGCGGTACGCAAAAAAACCGGAATAACACTACCGTGAGCGTGTATAGCGTATATCATTGACAGTTTAGAACAGCCAGTGTTGTCGACCTGGCTTGTTCTTTTCATCAGCAGTGATTGTTCTTGCTAGCGCTGTTTTGATCTTGGTTCGTTTTTAATCGTGGCAAGCTAAAGTGAACAACGTGCAGCTGTGAAGTTTCGTTTTCTACTCCGTAAAAATGCTCCTGAAACTGTTTTAACGTTGAAAACAGCTTACCAAGATGGCGCTATGGAAAAAAGTCAAGTGTACAAGCAGTTTGCTCGATTTAAAAATGGTGACATGTCGATTGGCGACAAACCTCGTTCTGGACGTCCATCAACCGCCCAAATCGACGAAAATATTGAGAAAATTCATTCCAAGTTTGTTCCCCCAGGTCAGCCGTCAAACAAACCTTTCATTCGGAAATTTTAAGAAGATGCCGCAACAGTGTTCGTCAAAAAGGCCCAATTTGTGGCAGACGGGAGACTGTTTCTTCCAGCACGACAACGCACCTTGACACAGCCATCTCTGTTAGACAGCTTTCGGCTAAAAATGGCATGGTTCCCCTGCCCCACGCACCTTACTCGCCTCATTCTGCTCCGTGCGCCTTATTCTTATTTCCACGCACGAAAAAGAGCATGAAAGGACAACGATTTCGCAACACTGAAGAAGTCAAGAAAAAAAACGAGGGAGGAGCTGTCAGGCATTTCTAAAGATGACTACAAAAAATATTTCGAATAGTGGAAGCAGTGGTGGGACAAATGTATTAGTTGCAATGGAGAGTATTTTTTAAGGGGGAAAGGTCGTTTTGTAAACAATATGAAAATATGTAGCTTTTAAACAATAATTTCGGTTTTTTGGGAGCCCCCTTGGACACTGCATGGTTTTCCAAACCGGCTGTGAAGGCGGATGGAAAATATAGCTTTAAAAGACATTAGTACGATGCTGACCATTAAAACTGCGACTCCATGCGAGTGACTGGCACGACGTGCTGAGATATGCACATGATTAACGTTTCAGCGCAACCGCACATATTAGGAATCTGCATTGGGAATATTAGGAAAGATTACGCAGCGGGTTCCTCATTCGTTTGTTTGTGAGGATATCGCGTTATGCATCGTGTAAGAAAGAGGAACGTCTACCAGTACGTATCGTGCAAATATGGAACCGAAGGGCTCAGGAGGGCAATATTCAGCTGCACTGCTGGACAAAAATTAGTAAACCGGGAAAGACGATGTCGATTTTGATCCAAAGACGAGACATGCCACCTGGGGGATAGTAGCTATACTCGTAATGGTTTCAACGTCTTCCGCCAACAAACAATATAGTGGCATAGCTACCAGAGCACCATTGTGTCTGCCACTTAAATGGAAATCCTCACAGCCAAAAGACTCAGTGTAGTGCAGATGTGTTAAGCGAGCAGGGAACCACGCCACAGAGACGTACTCGTGCTCCCTACAGCCCCCTACACGAGTTTGGAAGGGATCAAAGAGCGGCTTTCAGCTTGGCGGGATGGTCCTTTCGGAGAACTGCGACACTAGTCGGCCTATGAAGTTGGTATCAGTGGTCGTGTGAACATTCTCACACCGTATGGCAACGTTTAGGACGTCCATGAGGCACAGACGCCCGGCAGGATCGTCGTATTGTTAAGGGTAGCAGTTGCAGATCGTGCAGCTAACACACCACAGGTAATAGGGCTTGTGAGCCCAGAAGTGTCAACGTGAGCTGTTGCGGACTTGATATTAGCAGTGGGAGCTCATCTTCCACTGACGCCAGAGTATCGACGTGCACGGCTCGACCGGTGCCGTCAGAGGATCACTTGGACGATGGAATCGCGTGCCGTAGCCTTCAGCAGTGAAAGCAGATTCAGCCTGCACGCAGACGATGGTCATCTGCGACACAGATCTGGTGAGCGCTGTCTCGCAGAGTGCATTCGTTCGAGACACACTGGCCCCGGCGCAGGTCTGTGTGTTTTACGAGGGGATGCTAACAAGCGCTCGATACGTGCTGAATGTTTTTAGACTCTTACTTTTGCTATTCTTACAACAAACTGAAAGAACCAGAGGGTGTACAGAGTTTCAGGAAGAGCATAAGGGAACAATTTACAGGAATGGGGGAAAGAAATGCAGTAGAAGAAGAATGGACAGCTTTGAGGAATGAAATAGTGAAGGCAGCAGAGCATCAAGTAGGTAAAAAGACGAGGGCTAGTAGAAATCCTTGGGTAACAGAAGAGATACTGAATTTAATTGATGAAATGAGAAAATACAAAAATGCAGTAAGTGAAGCAGGCAAAAAGGAATACAAACGTCTCAAAAATGAGATCGACAGGAAGCGCAAAATGGCTAAGCATGGATGGCTAGAGGACAAATGTAGATGCTTATCTCACGAGGGGTAAGATAGATACTGCCTGCAGGAAAATTAAAGAGACCTTTGGAGAAAAGAGAACCACTTGCATGAATATCAAGACCTCAGATGGAAACCCAGTTCTAAGCAAAGAAGGGAAAGCAGAAAGGTGGAAGGAGTATATAGAGGGTCTATACAGGGGCGATATTCTTGAGGACAATATTATGAAAATGGAAGAGGAGGTAGATGAAGATGAAATGGAAGATATGATACTGCATGAAGAGTTTCACAGAGCACTGAAAGACCTGAGTCGAAACAAGGCTCCGGGAGTAGACAACATTCCATTGGCACTACTGACGGCCTTGGGAGAGCCAGTCCTGACAAAACTCTACCATCTGGTGAGCAAGATGTATGATACAGGCGAAATTCCCTCAGACTTCAAGAAGAATATAATAATTCCAATCCCAAAGAAAGCAGGTGTTGACAGATGTGAAAATTACCGAACTATCAGTTTAATAAGTCACAGCTGCAAAATACTAACGCGAATTCTTTACAGGCGAATGGAAAAACTGGTAGGAGCCGACGTCGGGGAAGATCAGTTTGGATTCCGTAGAAATGTTGGAACACGTGAGGCAATACTGACCCTACCATTTATCTTAGAAGCTAGATTAAGGAAAGGCAAACCTACGTTTCTAGCATTTGTAGACCTAGAAAAAGCTTTTGACAATGTTGACTGGAATACTCTCTTTCAAATTCTGAAGGTGGCAGGGGTAAAATACAAGGTGCGAAAGGCTACTTACAATTTGTACAGAAAGTAGATGGCAGTTATAAGAGTCGAGGGACATGAAAGGGAAGCAGTGGTTGGGAAGGGAGTGAGACACGGTTGTAGCCTCTCCCCGATGCTATTCAATCTGTATATTGAGGAAACCGTATAGGAAACAAAAGAAAAATTTGGAGTAGGTATTAAAATCCATGGAGAAGAAATAAAAAATTTGAGGTTCGCCGATGACATTGTAATTCTGTCAGAGACAGCAAAGGACTTGGAAGAGCAGTTGAACGGAATGGACAGTGTCTTGAAAGGACGGTATAAGATAAACATCAACAAAAGCAAAACGAGGATAATGGAATGTAGTCGAATTAAAAAGGGTGATGCTGAGGGAATTAGATTAGGAAATGAGACATTTAAAGTAATGAAGGAATTTTGCTATTTGGGGAGCAAAATAACTGATGATGGTCGAAGTAGAGAGGACATAAAATGTAGACTGGCAATGGCAAGGAAAGCGTTTCTGAAGAAGAGAAATTTGTTAACATCGAGTACTGATTTAAGTGTCAGGAAGTCGTTTCTGGAAGTATTTGTTTGGAGTGTAGCCATGTATGGAAGTGAAACGTGGACGATAAATAGTTTAGACGAGAAGAGAATAGAAGCTTTCGAAATGTGATGCTACAGAAGAATGCTGACGATTAGATGGGTAGATCACATAACTAATGAGGAGGTACTGAGTACAATTGGGGAGGAGTTTGTGACACAACTTGATTAAAAAAATGGTTCAAATGGCTCTGAGCACTATGGGACTTAACATCTGTGGTCATCAGACCCCTAGATCTTAGAACTACTTAAACCTAACTAACCTAAGGACATCACACACATCCATGCCCGAGGCAGGATTCGAACCTGCGACCGTAGCAGTCGCGCGGTTCCGGACTGAGCGCCTAGAACCGCTAGACCACCGCGGCCGGCCAACTTGATTAGAAGAACGGATCGGTTGGTAGACATGTTCTGAGGCATCAAGGGATCACTAATTTAGTACTGGAGGGCAGGGTGGAGGGTAAAAATCATAGAGGGAGACCAAGAGACGAATACACTAAGCAGATTCAGAAGCATGTAGGCTCCAGTAGGTACTGGGAGATGAAGAAGCTTGCACAGGATAGAGTAGCATGGAGAGCTGCATCAAACCAGTCTCAGGACTGAAGACCACAACAACAACAACAACAACAGAAAGGTGACGTGTTGTTCCAACAGGATAATGCTCGCCCACATACCGCCCGTGAAATTCAACGTGCTCTGCAAGACGTGCAGCAACTTCCCTGACCAGCAGTATCTCCGGACTTGTCTCCAGTCGAGCAAACATAGGATACGATGGGACAGTAAGTAACTCGTGCGACTCGTCAACCAACAACACATACAGAACTACGTAAAGGGGTCGAATTGGCATGGCATAACGCATCTCAGGGCAGTATTTGCCATCTGTACAATCGACTGGATGCCAGAGTCAGTGCCTGCATTGCCATCTATGGAGGTTACACCATGTACTAATGTGTAATAACACGTACTATTTTATCATCACGATAAAATAAGAGAAATCAGAGCACGCACAGAAAAATTTAAGTGCTCGTTTCTCCCGCGTGTCGTTCGAGAACGGAACGGTAGAGAAACAGCTGCCAGGCACTTTATTGTAAATAGCAGAGTAATCACGTAGATGTAGAGTGTTTCAGTATGGGTCTATATCTGGTACCTCAGAACAATTTCTGCTATTGATCTATAAATGTAATCATTGCATGTACAGCATATGCACTGTTGCAACAATAAATCTTGAGTGGATTGGAAACCCCTAAAAGGGTTTACTAATTTTTTTTAGTAGTGTATATAGAGCAGTTCAACGGCTCCACACGACGTCACAGAGGACAAACATGTTGTTTATTAGGCCCAGGACCAATGAGATACAGTGGACAGTGACGTATGCCACAGCACGTCGCAATACAGGCCTTACGATTTCCAACGATCGTCTTCTGAGGGGAGCATGTTGCTATTTGAGTCCAGTTTAACACATTGTAGCTGGACGTTTAAATATACTCGCGCTCTCGATAATGTAAGACAAAGTTGCTTTATTGGGTACCTTTTCATTGATATGCTGATTCCCTGTCTGCCCCCTGAGGTAGCCGAGTGTTTGCAATGTAATGTCGGGCAACGCAACTAGCGTGATGTCACGAGTTCGTTGCTTGGCCCGTATTTCACGAGGACCCTGGCCGCGTCATAATGACGTACATGTTCCTGTCATTCAATCTCAGTTCGGCTTGACACTCAGCCGTATTACAGTCGTCGTTGCTACTAGAGACGGGGCTGTGTGTACTAAATTTCGCACACTGCGTAATCCCAAATCACATTCAAATTTAATAATGTATTTTTCCTGCTATACCGCACACGAACAGTACGTAAATTTTCGTTATCTGCTAACAGTCGTGGTGCTGCAGCGTTAATGGGAAGCAGTGTACTCGATATTAGTAAGAGGATCACGGGCTGCCGAGGGGGAGAGAAGGGCGCGCTTTCTTCTCGACGGGCAGAATGCAGCAGAGGAAGCTGGCTGAATGGAGGGCCGGGAGAAAGGGCCCGCCGGCCGCCTGGAGGGCCTCCGGAAGGGCTGGTGGGGGCGGCCGGAGGGCCGTGGGACCTTGAGGCGGCGGCCACTTAGCAGGTAATTGCCCCACGCGCCGATTGGCCGGCGGCAGCGGCGGCGCTCGCTCCCTAATAGGCCGGCTCAGCTCGGCAGGGGCGCGGGTGGCACACAAAACGGCATTGTCTGCCGCGCAGGAATGGACGAAGCGGAACGGACCTCCTTTTCCTCGGACAATGTTCTCTACCAGCACTTTAATTCGAACAATTTTTTTTTCCCGATGCTCCATTCGGGCATATTTTTCTACGGGGAGATCGTGGCAAACTCCATCGTACCTAGCGATTAAAATTACGAACACAACAATAATCAGCACATCATAACACGATGCAAGTACTTCACTCGACACAATTAAATTACTATTTTTTGGGTGGATTTCTGTCAATGTTCAACAGCTCATTTTGCCAAGAAAACAATAATTTATGGCACCAATCGGCCTTGAGTTACAAAAGGAATCAATTCATCGTGTGCATGTTAAAGTAAACTGTATAACATGGACGGCAGGAACAAAACTGCGGCAGATTACTACCGTCTTAAGGAAAGTCGCAAAAAAAAAAAAAAAAAAAAACCTCTGTCAAATATCTGAAAATTATAATATAGAGAACAGAATTAAATACATGAAGGCAATAGAAAAAATGGCATGGTGCGAGTAAGATTCGCACACTGTGGCTTTCGTACTAACTTAATTATGTATGTAGATAGTTCATCCATTCTAGGAATCTAGAATCACGACGATTTTTACCCGTTACCAACGTGGATACTAACAAGATATCGATCTCAAGGAGTCCAAAAATTTCGAGAATGTTTTGATTTCAAGTTTGAAGTTGAACAACAAATGACAAAAGTAATATCTCTTTGTGTAATAAAATTACAAATAAACCATTTTCTGATCTCTTTCTTTACTTATATGTGAAACCTCGCATCTTGCCAAATTTCACGATTCGACCTGTACGGGAAGTACCCTTCAAGTATTAATAAGCGAGCGTGCGAGTACCAAAATTTGTGACATAAATGGCTGTAGCTCTTGGTTGCGGTGACTTAGAAGTTTACTTTCATACGCCACCAAGGAATTACAGACCTTAGTCCGTGACATAAATTTCAACTTGATTCGTCTACCCGTTCTTAGAGAAAAGGGGTTCTAAAACAGAGGGGCGAAGAGACAAAGTCTGATAACAAACGACAAAAAATTTTTTTCATGTGATGTAATTAAAAATAAACACTGTTCTGATTTTCCCCTTTGGTTGTATTGCGAACCTTGCTGCTTGCCAAATTCATGACTCTAGGACAATTGAAGTACCCTATATGAGTGAATTTGCGAGTATCAAAATCAGTGACACAAATGGTTGTCTCTTTCGATAGCAATGATTTAAGAGCTCCAATTTATACATCGTCCAAGGGACCGCAGGCCTTGGTAAGTGACAAATTTCAACTTGATACGTGTACCCAATCCTGACAAAAAAGGTCATCAGCAGAAGGACAGACAGACAGCCGGAGGACAACCTATAAAGGTCTTTTTTTACTGATTAAGGTACGGAACCCTAAAAACGTAAAAATTAATTAATGAATGGGACGAATTCGTAATTAAAGAAAACAGTCCAATAATAAATGATAATGTTAACATGTAGGCTCAACCACCTTTCAGAAGATAAATGCATTGGAACTGACGCGTTCCCAAGGAGCAAGCAAGCCTTCATCATCAGAATCATTATACTCGAATCACTAAGAGAGATAAAAGTAAAAACATAAATGGTTCAAATGGCTCTAACCACTATGGGACTTAACATCCGAGGTCATCAGTCCCCGAGACTTAGAACAACTTAAACCTAACTAACCTAAAGACATCACACACATCCATGCCCGAGGCAGGATTCGAACCTGCGACCATAGCAGCAGCGCGGTTCCGGACTGAAGCGCCTAGAACCCCTCGGCCACGGGGCCGGCCAGTAAAAATGCAAATAAAAATATTAAACTTTCATGGTCACTTCCTTTGGAACCGCGTCTTCCTATAAAGTGCTTCCCCATCATTCGTCCAGTCGATAAGATAAACCATAATGAAGTATGAAGTCCAGGGTATCGGCCACGTCACAGCAACAGTTATTTTCGTGCACGTTCAGTAAACCTCCAGGAAAGACACATCATGAATACAAAAGAAGCACGACTGAGCAGATCGTGCGCGAAAGCAAGAAATCTAAGACACCAATGACCAAAGATATTGCATAGCCCTACAGAGAGGCTAGGCATCTCGAATCTGACCACAAACGGAATGTCAACAGTATTACTATAATTGGCTCAAATGGCTCTGAGCACTATGGGACTCAACTGCTGAGGTCATTAGTCCCCTAGAACTTAGAACTAGTTAAACCTAACTAACCTAAGGACATCACACACATCCGTGCCCGAGGCAGGATTCGAACCTGCGACCGTAGCGGTCTCGCGGTTCCAGACTGCAGCGCCAGAACCGCGCGGCCACTTCGGCCGGCATTACTATAATTAAACCAGCTAACCAAAAGCTGATATTTTAACTGATCACAAAGTTTTTAAGAAAGATTTTTCCGTTTCCTGTAACCTGTTCTTTTAGTGCATTTTCATTTTCCCCCCAATGTGTCGTAATCTCAAAATATTTAAGCAGATCAACTTTGCTACCCTTAACTATCCTATATGCACAAATTGCAAGGTCTGCAATATGCAGGATTATTCGAATTCATCAAGTCCCTGTGTTCCTTGTACCTAAACATGAAGGATTTGCCAGTAAGATAGATGTAGTTCGCATTACAACTGTTAGACTGAATTTATCATATTTATCAAATGACTTTGTGATGTGTTGGTTTTAAATGTGGATTTAACTTTGGACGTCTTAAAAATGTTACCTATTTTCTGGGACAAATTACCTAAATATGGAATCGTTACTCTTAAAGAGCGATGTGTGAAGCACATTGTAGGAAGACACGGATTCATAAAGAGCTTCTTCATAGAACGCGCCACTTCCACTCACGAATCAAACTGTACTTAACAACAAAATAACGCAAAGTGGTATTGTCTGTGCCTTGTCAAAAGCATTTTATTGTGCGGCTCACCATATTCTCCGAGAAAACCTCAAATCTTATGGTATATTTTGCCGGTAACTATAAGGGAAAACGAGACATACTATGTAACGAGCATGGCGTGGATGCTGGTAACGCAGGCAGATGTATGTATAGAACTTTCCTCTATTGGGGATTAGTCACGAAAGTGTATTATAAACGTAAAGCTGACTCGCTTTACATCATAGCGAGAGGTCGCAATTATGATCTACGGAAGACGCAATTTACTAATTAACAGAAGCTAATCATTTTCGTGTTTTTGTTAGTTTAAAGCAGGCAAATCTCTTGTAAGACTATAATACTAATTATGTAAGTAACTAATAATTAATTTTCATTCCATATACTAGCATTACTTAGCGATACAACGCGGTGGAGGTCACAGCCTGTGAAACGAACGTATGAACATCATTCTAATAAAGTCCATTCACTACACACATGTTTGTACTCTGTGCCATGATTCTATGATATTAAAATTGAGACGTATACATCACATACGCTTAACTGTTTCATATGCATGTCTTATCTGAGTTGTAGGCAATTACCTCAATAAAACAGAAATTTCAGTATTATTCACTTGGCAACAATAAATGCACTCAATGAAATTACGAAACCGTCATAGGTGCACAGAATTTGTTTTTCGTTTTAATGGCGACCATTTATGGACCCTAGACTATTATCAAGCCATCCAAATAGGTGCTATCATAATGTGTGTACGGTGGCCACATGGTCTGCGTGAGAGGTTAAGTGCAGAATTGCGGTTAGTAATATTTAGCCACTCCCCACAAGCTATGTGGCCAGTGTGCACACATTGTGATAGTAATTATGTGGATGCCTTCATAAAGAACTAAGGTCCGAAACTGGTCGCCATGTAAATAAAAACGAACTTCTGTGCAACTCTGACTGTTTCGTAATTTCATAGAAGCATGGTAAGTTGATGCCTACTGCAATCCAGTGTGCTCAAAGTGAGTACATAAATGAACTAACTGACTGCGCTGCACAACGCAACAGCAGGTATGGAGGCCTAATGGCTACTGCATTGCTGTAGGGCCTACGCTGTGTTATAATAATAATTTGAAGTTTTCCAATTTTTGGCAGTTCAAATCATATCATTTATTCATTAGTTCGTGGTTTAATATAACACCTACAGAACTATATGTCATTCCTCTTTTGTTATTTTAAAAATACAAGTGTTTAAAGAAAATCCCTATTTTATCTAATGTTTACTTTGGCGATAATATAGTTAATGGGGGGCTATTAACTAAAATCTGATTCTACTGTTGGATAAAGGTCTGAGTAAGTTTGGTAACAATTGGTCTAGAACGATGTACAGTGAAATTTCTCTTTTGGTTATCATTTTCGCACCTTGTAGCAGGTCTTTTTTTTTCTTTATCCTCCCACATCTGTTGAGGCTTGCTACGAAGGTTTCGTTAATTATGAAAGTTCTAATTCCGTCATTCGTTGTTGTGCTTTATTAATAAAGAAAGTAAAGCCCATTTACGAGTCTTACACCATTATGTACTTCAAATAACTAATTTTCGTAAAGATCTCTTGAGAATTTTACAATTTCATATAAGATGTTTCAGCAGTTAGGATTTACTAATATGGCTTCGGAAGGTGAAATACTTGCTTGTTAACACGGAATTTTTTGATCTAAAGCTCTGACAATGACAGTAGTCGAAACGTTTAATACGTAATACAACATTCTTCAGCCAATTAGAATCTAGAAGAAATATTTTAATTGATTATAATTTAATTTAAATAATGAATAGACCTACACACGCATTTAGTAGTATCAGAAGTTCCGTGCTAATGATATTCACAACACGGAGAAATTACAAAAATTTTACATTCTCAGCATGCAGAAGAAATAGTTGTCAATCAGATGCTTTCCTTCCAATAAGCCATAACCATTTGATCAAAGACTAAAAGACAGTAATACGCTATCCATTCTTATTAAAAGCTGCTATGTATAAACAGAGGCGCACAAACGGGGAAACAAAAAACATCACCAAGAAAGGTAGAGAAGATGCAGCACGTCGTAATGAAGTAACAAGGGGTGGGTAATTTTTAAAATATCGAGTGACTAACATGCAAAGCCCTCACCCCCCTTTCCCGCCATGAACCATGGACCTTGCCATTGGTGTGGAGGCCTGCGTGCGTCAACGATACAGATAGCCGTACATGTTCAACCACAACGGAGGGCTATCTGTCTAGAGTCCAGACAAAGGCGTAGTTCCTGAAGAGAGGCAGCAGCCTTTTGAATAGTTGCAGGGGGCAACAATCTGAATGTCTGACTGTTCTGGCCTTGTAAGATCAACCGAAACAGCCTTGCTGTGTTGGCACCGTGTACGGCCCAAAGCAAGGGTAAACTACAGCCGTAATTTCTCCCGAGGGCATGCAGCTCTATTGTATGGCTAAATGATGACGATCACATCCTCTTGGGTAAAATATTTCGGAGATAAAATAGTTCCCCATTCGATCTCCGGGCTGAAAGATGCCATTATCAGGAGAAAGAAAACGCGTTCTACACATCGGAGCGCGGAAGTCACATCCCTTAATCGGGCAGCTAGGTTAGAGAATTTAGAAAGGGAAATGGGTAGGTTAAAGTTAGATATTGCGGGAATTAGTGAAGTTCTGTGGCAGGAGGAATAGGACTTCTGGTCAGGTGAAAACCAGGTTATACACACAAAATCAAGCAGGGGTAATGAAGGAGTAGGTTTAACAAAGAATAAGAAAATAGGACCACGGATAAGCTACTATGAACTTGGGTAACCCATTATTCCAACCAAGATAGACACGAAGCCCACATCAACTACAGTAGTACAAGTTTATATGCCAACTAGCTCCGCAGATGATGAAGACATTGAGAAAAGTACCTTCAGATAAAATACATTATTTAGATAGTTACGGGAGACGAAAATTTAATAGCCATGGGGTACTGGAATTTGATAGTACGAAAAGAAACAGAAGAAATGTAGTGGGTGAATATGGACTGGGGGAAAGGAATGAAAGAGGAATCCGCCTGGTAGAATTTTGCACACAGCATAATTTAATCATTGCTATTATTTAAGGTATCATGAAAGAAGACTGTATACATGGAAGAGACCTGGAGACACCGGCAGGTTTCAGACAGATTTCGGAACCATTTTAAATTTTAAGACATTTCCAGGGGAAGGTGTGGACTCTGACCACAATTTATTGGTAATGAACTGTAGATTAAAAGTGAAGAGACTGCAAAAAGGTAGGAAAATATTGAGGTGGGACCTAGATAAACTGAAAGAACCAGAAGTTGTGGAAAGTTTCAGTGGCAGCGAGCATTAGGGAACGATTGACAAGAGCAGGGGAAAGGAATACAACAGAAGAAGAATGTGAGAGCTTATCAACAGATAAAACATGTATTATCCTCTATTATGTTAAAAATAAATATTCCCATCCTATCCTACTGCCAATTACAATCATAGCACTATTTAGTAAGCTGTATGATACCGACAGATGAAAATACTTTACGATATAAAGCTTATAAGTTGTATCCTCAGTGTGCACTATCTTTGCTACATGCACAGGCAGTATCTTTAGTAAATGTATTTTCGCGCCAATCGACTTAGCTCCACATGTTGTCAGTGCACCTGAACTTGTATGTGTGATAGATTATTAGAACGATGGTAACATCGACAGTTCAGTCTATTACGATGTAATAAGTGTCGTACTTATCGGATCTTGTGGGACTCTCACAGTCAAAAGGCTGCATTTTGACAACATGTCAGATAGTTTTATATTCTGACAGAATGTAAGTAATGGACATTTATCTACAATTTTTATAATTGAGTTGCTTTCTTAATGATATGTTTGCTTAATTATGTATACACACCCTGTGCTTCACTTTTGTATTTTTGTGTTTAGGTAACTTTTGCAGTGTTACTTGAAAATGGCCATAAGGCCGAAATTGCAATAGTAACAATAAATATTTTATACAGTCAACGGCGACTATGATGTCTTTTAAGAAGAAGAATAGGTAGCTTTAAGAGACGAATGAGAGAAGGCAGCAGAGGATCAAGTAGGTAAAAAGACGAGAGCTAGTATAAATTCGGGAGTAACACAATAGATATTGCATTAAATAGAGGGAAGAGGAAATACAAAAATGTTGTAAATGACGCAGGCAAAGTGAATACAAACGTTCCAAAATGCTACTCCAGGCGGGTGTAAAAAGAATGTGCACAATGGAAAATACTGAATGCGAAAATCCAGATTTGGCTCTGTCTGATTAGCCCCTGAAGCAGTTCTTAGGATCTCTCAATTGTGATATTATTTCCTCCTTCTTGCTCTTTAACATATAAATTACAACATAAACATAAATGAATGATTAAGGGAACTAGTAATTAGTAACTTATAAATGTTGTTTCTGCTTATACATTTATTGTAGATTAAAAACCCCTTTATATTAAAAATGTTTATATTTCCTAACTAATATAACTGATCAATTACTCAAATCTGCCCCTTTTTTATGGCTACGCGATCTAATATAAATAACGCGAGATGACTGACATCATCTCCGTATCAAACACTAGGAGACACTACTTTCAAAGATGGTCTACGGTGGTGTGGAACCTCAGTGTAAAAAAAAAATAACGTGATCACAGCTGTTTAGGTTTATAGCCCAAATAAGCCGAAGCAATTAGCAATATCACAGTATGTACTGCGTCCGGCGCGTCAGAGTGATGGTTCTCGTTCACGTCTGCGACGATGGAAGAACTACAGCCACAAAATAAACTCTTTCAAACACTAGTACGGCAGAAGGCGTCCTCTGACTAGTACAGTCTAAAATGGCTCTGATCACTATGGGACTTAACATCTGAGGTCATCAGTCCCATAGAATTTAGAACCACTTAAACCTAACTAACCTAAGAACATCACACACATCCATGCCCGAGGCAGGATTCGAACCTGCAACCGTAGCGGTCGCGCGGTTCCAGACTGAATCGCCTAGAACCGCTCGGCCACTACGGCCAGCTCTCGGTCCGGCACACACTTTTAACCCGCTCCACTGGTCTTTACAAGAAGTGTCATCACCTCAGTCTCTTGAAGTACTGAGTTTCTCTGAAGAGCATTCCGCGTTCGACTGGTAATTTCTACTGGTGTCCAAGGACGGAATTCATATAAAATCTCCTGAGAAGAAAGACAGCAAGTCCGTCTGTACCAACAAAAGGTCATAGCTGGCGACCGTCAAACATGGGCGCTCAAAACGGAAGACCTCTTTCTCTCCAGCGCTGGCTTCCCAGCAAAGCTCGTCTCCCCTCCCTTGTAACTGCAGAAAGCAAATAATATTCTCGAAACCACGGAATGTTCTCCCTCTCTACAGATTCTTCTCAACGCTGACCAACCATATTTTAGTCTTTTGTCGTCCAGCGCAGAAAGTTTGCAAGGAAATATCTATTCTCGGTATTTAGGAATACATACAATAGTACGCATCTCAGGGTAAAAAACCTAGGAAATAACCCAGCCTGCGTGATTTCCGAGGTAACGCTTCCTCGTTCCTCTCTGCCGAGTCCAAGATTTTCAGAGTTTCCGAAGTATTATCCGGTTATCCTTCCGGCCCTGCTACAAACCGGCCGGCCGCTGCTGTTTTGTGCTTCAGCGTTTAGGTGCGCCGATCGTCCGTCTTGGCTACTTCCTGTGTTAAGCAGGACCAACACATCTGTGCGGGCTTTTCCACCCAGCGCTTGAGTTACGCCTGCCGTTTCATTTCCACTGGCGTTCCAATCTCTACTAGTACAGGCAATCAGTCATTATGATGTTTTAATAATAAAAGACACTTCATCACCTTTCATGCAATAAGCGTTAGCTACTATTTACAAGGTGTATGTGACAATGTCAGTCTTCTTTAAATATTCATATATATAATGTACAATCAATCAAATGATACCTAATTCCGGGTGTAAATCACGAAAAAGTATGTAGATGAGTGCTTGTAAGATGCGAAATTATAGCCACCTTACAACGTCTAAAAAATAAGATCGGCAGAAAGTGCAAAACGGCTAAGCAGGGGTAGCTAGAGGACAAATGAAAGGACTCAGAAGCATGTATCACTATGGGAAGAGAGATATCGCTTACAGGAAAATTAAAAAGACCTTTGGAGAAAAGAGAATTGCCTGTGTGAATATCAAGAGCTCAGATGGAAAACTAGTCCTACGGAATGAAGGGAAACGAGGAAAGAGTGTACACAGGGTTCATACACGGGAGATGTACTTGAGGGCAATATTATAGAAATGGACGACAACGTGATGGAGATGGGAGATATGATACAGCAAAAAAAAAAATTGACAGAATGCTGAAAGACCTAAGTCGAACCAAGGTTTCGGGAGTAGACGACATTCCAATAAAACTATTGATAACCTTAGGAGAGCCAACCATAACAAAGCTCTTCCGTCTGGTGAGCAAGATATATGAGATAGGCGAAAGAGCCTCAGACTTGAAGCAGAATATAATAATTCTAATTCCAAAGTAAGCAGGTGCTGACAGGTATGAATATTAACAAAGTATCAGTTTAATAAGTCACAGCTGCAAAATGCGAAAACGAATTCTTTACAGAAGAACGGAACAACTGGTAGAAGCCGACCTCGTGGAAGGTCAATTCGGATTCAGGAGAAATATAGGAAGACGCGGGGAAGTAATGACCCTACGACTTATCTTAGAAGATAGGTCGAAGAAAGGCAGACCTAAGTTTATAGCATTTGTAGACTTACAGAAAACTTTTGATAATGTAGACTGGAATACTCTCTTTGAAATTCTGAGGGCAGCAGGTGTAAAATACAGGGACCTAAGCGCTATTTACAACTTGTACAGAAACCAGATGGCAATTACGAGAGTCCAAGGGCATGAGAGAGAAGCAGTGGTTGAGAACGGAGCGAGTCAGGGTTGTAGCCTATGACCGATGTTATTTAATCTGTACGTTGAACGAGCAATATAAGAAATAAAAAAATTGGAGTAGGAATTAAAATCCAGGGAGAAGAAATAAAAGGTTTGAGGTTTGCCGATGACATTGTAATTCTGTCAGGGACACAAATGACTTAGAAGAGCAGATGAAAGGAATGGACAGCGTCTTGAAAGGAGGATATAAGATGAACATTAACAAAAGCAAAACAAGGATAATGGAATGTAGTCGAATTAAATCAGATGACGCCCAGGAAATTAAATTAGGAAACGAGACATTTAAAGTGGTAGATGAGTTCTGCAATTTTCGCAGCAAAATAACTGGTGATAGCCGAAGTAGAGAGGATATAAAATCTAGACTGGCAATGGCGAGAAAAGCGTCTATGAAGAACATAAATTTGTTAACATCAAGTACAGACATACGTGTAAGGGAGTCTTTTCTGGAAGTATTTGTATAGAGTGTAGCCATGTATGCAAGTGAAACACGGAGGATAACCATCTGAGACTAGAAGAGAACAGAAGCTTTTGAAATGTGATGCTACAGAAGAATGCTGAAGATTAGATGGGTACATCACGTAACTAATGAGGAGGTACGTAACAGAACTGGAAAGACAATAAATTTGTGGTTTGACCAAAAGACGCGATCCGTTGATAGGATACATTCTGAGACATCAAGGGATTAACAATTTAGTAGTGGAAGGAAGTGTGTGTGTGTGTGTGGGGGGGGGGGGGGAGGGGGGGGGGAATGGGGGATAAAATCGTAGAGAAGACCAAGAGGTGGATACAGTAGGCAGGTTCAGAAGGATGTACGCTGCAGTAGTTAGACGGAGATTAAGAGGCTTGCACAGGATGGAATAGCATGGAGAGCTGCATCTAACCAGTCTTCGGGCTGAAGACCACAACAACAACAGTAACAACATGCAGAGAAAATATTATTTTAAGTGCGAAGCTACTTTCTGAAAGGATACAATTTCCTCTACACATGTATCGTTCACAAAAAACTATTATAGGAATTGTATTAAATTGCTATGCATTCAAATTAATTTTATTTCAGAAGACTCGTAAGATTAATGTGACTTTTTAAAAACATCATTAGACTTCTCTTATGTAAATCACTTCCTTAATGAAGCAGCAGAATCCTTTTATTTGTTTTTTAGTTGTACTGGTTCCTAACTTAATATAAGGTCCCAGTTACCTGCTCGGTTTATCAGTTGCCACGATTTTGGATTTGCTTGTGTTATTCTTATCTTACAGTCGATCAAAGCATCAGTGAAAACTCTTGAGATATAATTCTTAACCTTTTCCCAACTTGTTATAGCTGCATAATCGTTATCAAATCTTATGCCGTGTACTGCCATTATTTTTTTTCCATTATGTCCTAGTCCACTTTCCGTAAACAAAGTAAATGAATAGACAGAGGGAGAGGATGGCCGGACGCCTCCTCTGAATATTGCCTCTTTTGTAACGTCATTAATTTGAACATCTCTGTTCTGATTTTAAGGAGGAAAATGAAACGAGAGTAGCTATAATAAAAGTGAAGATTATTTTGGAAAGCCTGGTTTACAGTGGACCGAACGGAAGCAAACGCAAGGAAATGAACAAACAATTCGCCAGTGCTCTCTGCCATTCACTTGTACCTGTGAATTTCCGTTTACACTACGTACGTCGGTAGACGTTTTCGCTGCGTGTTTGCAGCAGCTTTCAAAGCTGGACACTTATCACCGACCACCAAAATCACCTGAAGAATGCCTACAACATTTGAACCTGGTTCTCAGCAGGTGGAAACTGCTACACTATTTCAATAGCCGACGCCCTCCTTGATGAAATCTATTATAATGTGTGCCCGAGCAGGAATATGACAGGACTGACATTCGAAGGAAAAAAAAATCTGGTAAACATGTGCTGTAAAATACATACCTTAAGAGCTATGAGCACGTGTTCATCTCCGCTACTGTGAAACACATCTATTCTAATGAACAAGTGCTCACAGTACTACGGTATTCATTGTAGAGCACATTTTTACCACATTGTTTTGTTTCGCATGATCGTTCCTGTCATACTCCTGATTGTTCACCATTTCTCCTGTGGCATCGTGTATACCTTGCCTGACAAACTGAAGCACCCTGAAGAGATGGTCGGATGTCAATGTTAATTTTGTACACTTACACAGAGTCGACGGTATGTAAATGACCAGGGTTGCAATTTTCCGTGACTGGTACAGGGCCACCAGAGTCCATTAGCGTTGTTCGTGTTTAAATGTTGTTACCAGGCTTGGTAGTGTATACAGGGTTTTCGAAAATTCCGGTTAGCAACTTGGAGGACCTGTAGAGGGGAATGAGTGGGAAATATTCTGTCCAGTACCGTTTCCGTGCTACAACCATTGGAAAACATGTTGGCGACGCGACCACTTTTACAAGTTATTGATTAGGCGTGACGCAGTACATCACTTGTTTTACAGTTCCGCTCATTAATAGCCAAAGAGCTTGCCCGCGTCTCGTTCACAGGTTCTCTTAAACGTTATGCAGTACGGCCTCTTCCAGTTCGGGTGTGCGGCGTCTCCTTGAAGCACTACAGTCACACCTGCTGACGATGAAGGTACCCTTTCTCGAAGCCGGTGCGTAATCGTGGCGAAAAGAGTATGCGATGGCGTCGGATGTTGTGGAGAACGATCTCGTTAAAGGCGACGGCCATCACTTTCTTTACCGTGAGCTTCGCTTTTCGTGTATTCTGCAAACGTGTACTCAACGGTGTTGCTCTAACGCTCATAGGCAAGTGAATGAGGCTCGAACCAGGTCAGAGAGGCAGAATGGACGTCAACTGACATCAGCCGATCCGACGTAATCTCCCCTCCCTCGCCACAACTACGACTACCTTGTTGCATACCTACCTAGCAAACATTTTTTTCAAACGGCTGTAGCTCGGAAACGGGACGTTCCCAGACACGAGTTCCAATTAAAAATATCATCTACTTACTCCCATTCACAAGCCCTAGAAGTCTGTAACGGGAATTTCTGAACACCCAGTATAAAGGGCGTGAAAAGCCTCTAATGCTGAGTGATCACTGTGCGGACACGGAGGTGTCGCATACTCGTACGTGAGAGCGTTATCAGCACCTGACAGACTTTGAAAAGGTCCTCATTATGGATTTCCATTCGTCCGGCGGATCCAATCGTGCGGTATCAAGTATTCTAGGGCATTCGGATGCGACAGTAGCCCGATTTTGGACTTCATGGGATCGTGAGCGCAAACACGCTCGTCGTCAAAGTTTCAGTCGACTACATCTGCTCACCACAAGAGAGAATCAGCGTATCGTGCACCAAGCAAAATACAGTGAGTCCCAAAAAGAATGACCCGATTTTAACTTGTAATAATATTGAGAGAAATATCACCAGGTAACTGAAACAGTGCTAGATGTAATCGGCATGATGTAGAGTTTCAGAAAAAATTCGCTAGATGTCACTAAGAGCGCTGACCTGGAGCATGCAGCCACCAGTCTAGCGCAATATGGCGTCCGCGCAACAGAAGGCGTATTGTGTTGTTGAATTTAGTCGTACTCAATCAGTGATCGTATTTCAGCGGACGTTTCGTATTCGATATCGTGCTAAACGAGCATCATCAAAGAACATTCGAGGGTGATGTAAACACTTTGAAGAAACAGTGTGCCTCTGTAAAGGCAAAAGTCCTGGGCGGCTACGCGTTCCTGAACAAACAGTGGAACAAATCCGACGAGCATTTGAGCGGAGCCCCTTGCAATGCTACGGAACTGGTTATTCCCACAACTTGTGACTCTGACAATTTCATCTATCTGCAAGATCGAGCATCACCGCACTGGCACAACAACGTGCGCAGTTTCCTCAATGCCAACGTGCCTCAACGTTGGATAGGGCGTACAGAACCACGAGACCAGGATTTACATTCTTGGCCTTCTAGGTCCCTTGACTTATCACCATTTGATTTCTTCCTGTGGGGATTTGTCAAACAATGTGTTTACGTTCGTCCCTTACCTCGTGACATTGATGAACTAAAAACCAGAATATCAGCTGCTGTAGCGTCAGTGACAGAAGACACCTTACGCTCACTTTGGGATGAATTCGGCTATCGGCTAGATGTCGTCCGTGCAGCCAATGGAGGACATATTGAACATTTATGATGGATTTTTATAAACTTCTGTCTTTTATGAGTAATACAGTATGCAATTTGTTGGTCTTAAGCCCTTCTTCCTAATAAATAATTCTATTTAAAATCGGGTCATACTTCTTGGGACACCCTGTACAACCCCTTCATATCCGTGCCTGCCATCCGATAACAAATCATGGTCTCCATGCAATATTCTGTGTCGCCCTCACCACTGGTCGAAGACTACACCCGGACGGGGGAATTACCGTCGCATGTGAAGACTGCCATTAACACCACAACACAGAGGGCTGCGTGGGGCGTGATGAACTGTTGATCAATGGCGTCACAATGTGTTCAGCGATGAATCGTAGTTCTGCACTGCCCAGTACGACATCGTTCGTGAGTATGGCGGTGTCCTGGCGACCCATTCTTCCAATAATCTGAAGAGGCACAGTTGTGTAACTCCTAGCGTTAGAGTGTGGGGAAGAACGGGGCATGGCATCAGTATACAGCTGGTAGTGATTGAGGGATCTCTGAAGGCATAACAGCACGGAGTGAATATCCTGCGTAGTCATGTGTTGCTTCTCGAGCGACTGTATCGTGGCGCAGTTTTTCGACAGAACAATGTTTGTCCGCAAATGGCTCGTGTCTCTATGAACTGGCTGCGTGATGTTGAAGTACTCCTGTGGCCAGAAAGATCCGCAGATCTGTCCCCGGTAGAATACGTGTGGGATTCGTCCCACGGTCAGTATCGAGGATATCGGGAACCCCTTACGACAGTTGCGGGCCAGCGTGGCTCAGGAGAGGGTGCAAAGGCTTTATGACACCGTCCCAACCGAAACAGTGCGTCCACGCCAGAGGGGGCGCAACGCCTTACTGATAAATGGAATCGTACTCCCAAGTTTGTAAACATGGATAGATTATGTGATCACTGAAATAACATAACGTCCACTATCGACTCGTCAAATTTCACTCGGTTTACTCCTTCGTTTTGGGTGCTTCACTTTATCTTGTCAGGCAATGTAGTGTATTGGAGGACAAACAGCGGAATCGAAGGAAATCGTACTTTTGCCCCCAGAACGGATTTTCGGTATACAGCTGAGTGAGCGCTAATATGAAATGCTTTGTCAGTCAGTCCGCAGCTCGTGGTCGTGCGGTAGCGTTCTCGCTTCCCACGCCCGGGTTCCCAGGTTCGATTCCCGGCGGGGTCAGGGATTTTCTCTGCCTCGTGATGACTGGGTGTTGTGTGCTGTCCTTAGGTTAGTTAGGTTTAAGTAGTTCTAAGTTCTAGGGGACTGATGACCATAGATGTTAAGTCCCATAGTGCTCAGAGCCATTTTTGAACCTTTGTCAGTCGGCACGCAGTTCAGCAAAATGGGCTAACCAGAATAGCTCAGTGGCTTCAAACGCGGAATAATCATTCGATGTCACCAGAGTAACAAATCCATCAGCGACGTTTCAATCGTTCTATAGCTGGCCTAGTCGACTGTTGCTGACGTGACTGTGAAGCGTAAAGGCGAAGAGACAACTGCGTATAAACCAAGACAAGGCAGACCACATGGACTGACGGAGATGTACCGACGAAAATTGCGGAGGGTGGTTTGTAAAAATTGCACGAGCTCAGTGGAAGGAATCATTCGCTATTCCCGAAGTATTACCGGCAGTCCAGCTGGCATAATAACTGCGCGTAGAGAGTTAATAAGAATAGGGTGCAGTGGTTGAGCAGCTCATCATAATCCACACATTTCTGTTGTCATTGCTAAGCGATGGTTGAGGTGGTGCAAACAGCGACGCCAGTGGTCACAGGATGACTGGAAAGAGCGATTTGGATTTGGAGTGATGAATTACGCTGCAACCGGTGGCAGTCCGATGGAAGGATCGGGGTTTGTTGAATGTCTGGAGAACTTTATCTACCATGCGTAGTGCCAAAAGTGTAGTACGGAATAGGTGGCGTCACCATATTTTTTACGTTATTAGAGACTGGTACCATAACCACATTTAAGAAAGCACTAAACGTGGTAGAATATGAAAACGATTTACAAAAAATGTTTCAAATGGCTCTGAGCACTATGGGACTCAACATATGAGGTCATCAGTCCCCTAGACTTAGAACTACTTAAACCTAACTAACTCAAGGACATCACATACATCAATGCCCGAGGCAGGATTCGAACCTGCAACCGTAGCAGCAGCGCGGTTCCGGACTGAAGCACCTAGTACCGCTCGGCCACAACGGCCGGAAAAACGTTTTACAGCATTGTGTTATGTGTACGGTAGGGGAATATTTCAGAGACGATGATTGGTCGTATCAGCATGACAGTACATACGCCCTCTCATAACCCAGGATGTATCAGGGAATGGTTTGTGCACAGTAACATTCCTGAAATGGACTGGCCTGCCCAGAGTTCCGACTTCAACCCAGTGGAACATTCTTTGGATGAGTTAGAACGTCGACTTCGCTCCAAACCCTACGGTCCAACAACATCACTATCTTCTCTGGTTTCAGCTCTTGAAGAAGAATGGGCTGCCACTGTTCCACAGACATTCAGACACCGCACTGAAAGGGCTCTCAGCAGAGTTCAAACCGTCATGAACGCGAAGGATAGGCTCACATTATTATAATGTCTACTAATAGATATCCGTCCGCCGCTCGTGGTCTCGCGGTAGCGTTCTCCCTTCCCGAGCACGGGGTCTCGGGTCTGATTCCCGTCGGGGTCAGGGATTCTCACCTGCCCCGAGATGACTGGAAGGTGTTGTGTCGTCTTCGTCATCATCATCATTCATCCCCATTATGGTCGCAGGAAGGCAACGGCAAACCACTTCCATTAGGACCTTGCCTAGTACGGAGGTGCGGGTCTCTCGCATCGTTCCCCAACGCTCTGTCAAGAAGCATGGGACTTCATTTCCATTTTCCAATAGATGTCCGGATACTATTAATGAGATAGCGAATGTTTACGTTTACCTCAATTACACGGGAACCATTTCCTCTGGTCGAAAGAGTGTGACCGGCCACTGTGACCGAGCGGTGTAGGCGCTTCTGTCCGGAACCGTGCTGCTGCTACGGTCGCTGGTTCGAATGCTGCCTCGGGCATGGATGTGTGTCATGTCCTTAGGTTTAAGTAGTTCTAACTCTAGGGGACTGATGACCTCAAATGTTAACTCCCATAGTGCTCAGAGCCGTTTGAACCATTTTGAAAGATTGTGATAAACAGATTTCCGATTAAGTAAATAAAAACTAGTCAAGTCATGAGGGTGGTGCAAAATTATCGGGACTGCTAAATGTGACAACCATGTAGCAAAAATTTTTTTTTATAAAGAAACGGGTGTAGTTATGGGGAGAGAGGCGGGCTGCTGTCCCATACTCACCCCCCCCCCCCTTGATTTTTCTCTCTATCCGGTAATATACATCTTAACTAATATAGCACTTGCGGGTCGTATTTCCAAAAACAGAAGTTGCCCAGACATTATACGTATATTCGTTGCTTATTGGTTGTCGAAGTACAAGTGTAGCGTTTCAGTGAAGTGATTAAAGCACAGTGGAAATCAGCAGATATTGGGTTACAAAATATTCGTTCGAACTATTCTTGAGCAATAAGTGTCATTCTGGGACCCTTAGAATGTTCCATTAAAAGAAGAGATGCAGAAGGTCCAAGAAAAAGCAGTGTGTTCCGTCCGGTCTGGGCGAAAACCCTACGAAGATGCACAACAAACTCCAGTGGCAGTAGCTGAAAGAGAGGCGTTGTGCATCACGGTGAGATTTAATATTGAAATTCCGAGAGAGCACGTTCCGGGAAAAGCTGGAGACATATTACTTCCTTCCACATACGTTTGGCGGAATGACCATAACCAGAAAAATTCTGCCCACGAGACATTCGCGATGGTATAGAGGAAGGGGAAGATAATACTGGAGCACCCCCCGCGACACATCGTAGGGTGGTTCGCGGAGAACAGAAGGAGACGTAGATGTAGATCTGGATATTGTGGTCACTATAGCTTTCGATATTCGACGACTCAGCCATGACCGAGCGAGGTGGCGCAGTGGTTAGCACACTGGACTCGCATTCGGGAGGACGACGGTTCAATCCCGTCTCCAGCCATCCTGATTTAGGTCTTCCGTGATTTCCCTAAATCGTTTCAGGCAAATGCCGGGATGGTTCCTTTGAAAGAGCACGGCCGATTTCCTTCCCCATCCTTCCCTAACCCGAGCTCGCGCTCCGTCTCTAATGACCTCGTTGTCGACGGGACGTTAAACACTAACCACCACCACCACTCAGCCATGACCACCTGCACAATTACACTAGCAATTTTATCGCTGATTGCTTCTGACTTACTATTTTATACGTTTTAGCCACACTCTTTACAACTAGTTTTCGAAAGGGTGGTGATGATCTCGTCATTGGGTGCCCCTAAACTACAAGTAGGGGCCCCTTGTTTTAATGTTCACTGTCATTAGATACTTTTGATCAGACTGTGTACATGTGTTTACTTTAATGGAAATTTATTTTGCTGTTGCCTTTTTAAGCAACTTTAAGCGTATATAGTGAAAAATTTGAGAAAATAGGCAACAAACGTACCCTAAAAAAATCATAGAAATAGCTCACTGTACTGAACGTTCCTGTTCATGAAATACCTATTGTTGCATATATTTAACTGAAAAAAAAATCCCAGCATTAGGTCACAAAAAAAATGTAAAAGGGCGCACACAATACAAATAGCCTCACAAACAAGCGAAGTAATGAGTACAGCCTCCAAAGAAAAGTGTTGCGTTTCTTTCGGTACACTTTCATCTCGCTAGGTGCACTGTATTGCAATAGAGGTATTAAGTAATTCTCAGTGCGATCCACCTCTGGTATGAACCACTCATCGCCAAGATATGACAATAGTGCTGTATACGTGGTCTAGAGCTCGAGTTTAAAACCACTCCCATCGGATGTCATTTTTAACGTGTGTCTTGAGTCTTAAATGACGGTTTGTGGTACTTTGGTTAAAAAAAAAAATCTCAAAATGTTTCAGCACTGCCTTCCTCTATAATCTCAGGAGTTGGACGGTTTCAAACTGTATTTTTTTTCAACATTTACCATGACTTGTTTCAGAATTAGGCAACTGAGCTGCATTCCCCCCCCCCCCCTCCCCCCCCCCCCCCAAAAAACCTATTTGCCGTCAACTAATCTCTCCCTTTCCAAGCACTGATCCCGACTTGAGGCGTCTGCTGGTTAGTCGGATTTGGCATGTTAATGCCCTTCCTATCACCCCCCCCCCCCCCCCAGGAAGGAATTAGTGTACCCCAACTGTCTGCGTCTAGTGTAATCCATGGAATAGTGCGAATGTGTTCAGATGTCTGCGAGCCGTGTAACTCAGTCGGAACATTGGTACCAGCCCGGTATTCACCTAGCGGGATGTGGAAAACCGCCTAAAAACCACATCCGTCCAAAACATCACGAAATTATTATGGACCATATATTCCCAAGTTATACGTGGTAACTGTCCCTGTGCTGTGGAATGCGACTTCGTTGGAGAACCGAATGTTTTTCTGAGATTCACTGGCTCTATGAACGTCACATCGCTCTCTCTCGTCCGCTGTGAAGCGGGTTCCGCAGTATCTCCAATCTGTATGGATGGAACCTCGCTCTCACTTCGAGGACATCACCACAATTGTTTTAGACAGGCGGGGTTGCTGCGCACCCTCTCGAACTGAATTTCTTGAGGTACATACGAATCATTGTTAAACGAAGTCTACTTATTCATTAGATCTACGCTGTCTTCGCCCAGCCGTTTCCATCGCACAGAAACTACCCGTGCAATCATTTAGGCAGCTGCTAACGGTTTGACACCCACAACGAAACTATTTGTGCGCTATAGTGATAGGACCGGCCGAAGTGGCCGAGCGGTTCCAGGCGCTCCAGTCTGGAACCGCGCGACCGCTACGGTCGCAGGTTCGAATCCTGCCTCGGGCATGGATGTGTGTGATGTCCTTAGGTTAGTTACGTTTAAGTAGTTCTAAGATCTAGGGGACTGATGACCTCAGTAGTTAAGTCCCATAGTGCTCAGAGCTATTTGAACCATTTGAATGATGGACAACAATGCGGTATATCGTTAACACCACTGGTGATTTCTTCCTGACGATTACCACGTACCAAATACAGAAAATTTGAAATTAGGCAAAGGGAAGCTACTAATAAAGGATTAGTTGTACGAGTCGGTTTAGTATTTCCAATCAATTTTGGCCGCTATGAGGTGGACAGCCAGTATTCCACGATTCGTCTCCCTGCCTTTGCGACCGTAAGTCTCACAGTGGCATGAATATATTATTGTAACTTATCAGCATTGGGAGATTAAAAGAAAAAAAAATAGTTTAATTCGATCATGGAGACAATATCACAATATCTAAATGCAAAGAGAAGGGATGGTAAGTGCAAAATCATAAGGTTTTAAATGCATTATGTGTTATTATAAAACAATTTACGACTGAAGGCGGGTTTTATTCAGCACTAAATAGCTACAGTTCGGGAGTACCCGTTTCTATCAGCACATTAGTATCTGAAAGATTAATATCTAAGTTTGCCCTCCAACGGATAAGACCGATCCTGTTATACCGCGTGCAAGCACCAGGTGGAATACGTGCCCTACTAGCCGGCCGATGTGGCCGAGGGGTTCTAAGCGCTTCAGTCCGGAACCGCGCGAACGCTACGGTCGCAGCTTCGAATCCTGCCTCGGGCATACATGTGTGTGATGTCCTTAGGTTAGTTAGGTTTAAGTAGTTCTAAGTTCTAGGGGACTGATAACCTCAGATGTTAAGTCCCATAGTGCCCAGAGCCATTTGAACCATTTTTGAACTTGCCCTACTGGAGATCCACCGCTGTAGATGTTGCCTCAAAAAAATGGTTCAAATGGCTCTGAGCACTGTGGGACTTAACTGCTAAGGTCATCAGTCCCCTAGAACTTAGAACTACTTAAACCTAACTAACCTAAGGACATCACACACATCCATGC
Source organism: Schistocerca americana (assembly GCF_021461395.2). Lineage (NCBI taxonomy): Eukaryota > Metazoa > Arthropoda > Insecta > Orthoptera > Acrididae > Schistocerca > Schistocerca americana. The sequence goes on along the minus strand of NC_060123.1, from coordinate 627,477,675 downwards.
CCGAGGCAGGATTCGAATCTGTGACCGTAGCTGTCGCGCGGTTCCGGACTGAAGCGCCTAGAACCGCTCGGCCACACCGGCCGGCAGATGTTGCCTCAGACATACAGAATTCCTCCTATACTCGGGCAGAATTTCACACGAACCGCTGCCGGAAAGACTCGATATGAAATGAATCGTGTCTGCGTGGGAAAGCAAATTATCAATGAAAGCGTTTAAACAGGGTTGTTAAAAATCTGTTACAGTACGTGTTACGACGGAGAAGCCCATTGTGACTGAAAATGTCCGGCATTTCCCCAGAGTGATGATTGTCCAGCAAAACCAACTTCAGGTCCTCTAGTCGCCCCCTGCGGATCTGATCAGTAAATCACTTTGGGTTAAAATGACATCGTAATTTAGGAGAGTGCTTATGAGGTAGGCATCTTATGTGTTCCTCGCTACTATGACGGACGCTAGGGTCAAATAAAGTTTTGACTAAATTTAGCAGAAAGCGTTTCTATTAGGTGTAAGATACTACGCTCGCTATTAGATTTCTGACCCTGTTAATTCCAAAAATAAAGTAATATGAAGTTATTTCGTGGCCGTGGCTCATAGGCAACAGCGATTGCAGACATTACAGCGGTATTCCAGGACTGCATACTAATAGTCAAACGAATTCAGCTGTTCGCCAATAGCAGTACGATACACCGCCTCGAACTGACTCCTGGCATCACCACAACAAAAGAGGAATGAGGTACACTTTAATTTATTATGGAAATAAATCGTTTAAAAGCTAAACAGCTCAGAAAAATAAGTCCGTCTACTTCACTAAAAACCACCGCCCACCTATCTGCTGCGATCCACAACCTAATTCGAGGCCTCCGTCTATTGAGTGTCTGCTCACTCGTTAAAATGCAATACACATGTATAAAACTGGAATGAGTGAACCAGAAATTCACTGACACGAACTAAATTCTCTCGATTTTTAGTACTGCAAGAAATAATCGGACTGATCACCTTTTCACGACTTCTGATGTACACTACGAATACACAACTTCCACACCTGAGGGCACACGACTTCTGGCAGGCCGTCCCGGGAGGGACAGTAAATATTCAGGGATATGACAGGAACGATGATTTGTTGCAAAGAACTTCTTCTGGACACATCCCTTATGCCGAATGGTTTCCGAGATAAGACACATTTAATGTAACTTTTGCACGTTTCTCTAGAAAAGCTCAAGACCCGCGGCCTCATGCGAAAATGTATCGCAATACAGAATCAAACTGAATTAAATTTCCGACAAAAAAGATCCCATTTGTTTTTTCTGTGAATAATACACTCCTGGAAATGGAAAAAAGAACACATTGACACCGGTGTGTCAGACCCACCATACTTGCTCCGGACACTGCGAGAGGGCTGTACAAGCAATGATCACACGCACGGCACAGCGGACACACCAGGAACCGCGGTGTTGGCCGTCGAATGGCGCTAGCTGCGCAGCATTTGTGCACCGCCGCCGTCAGTGTCAGCCAGTTTGCCGTGGCATACGGAGCTCCATCGCAGTCTTTAACACTGGTAGCATGCCGCGACAGCGTGGACGTGAACCGTATGTGCAGTTGACGGACTTTGAGCGAGGGCGTATAGTGGGCATGCGGGAGGCCGGGTGGACGTACCGCCGAATTGCTCAACACGTGGGGCGTGAGGTCTCCACAGTACATCGATGTTGTCGCCAGTGGTCGGCGGAAGGTGCACGTGCCCGTCGACCTGGGACCGGACCGCAGCGACGCACGGATGCACGCCAAGACCGTAGGATCCTACGCAGTGCCGTAGGGGACCGCACCGCCACTTCCCAGCAAATTAGGGACACTGTTGCTCCTGGGGTATCGGCGAGGACCATTCGCAACCTTCTCCATGAAGCTGGGCTACGGTCCCGCACACCGTTAGGCCGTCTTCCGCTCACGCCCCAACATCGTGCAGCCCGCCTCCAGTGGTGTCGCGACAGGCGTGAATGGAGGGACGAATGGAGACGTGTCGTCTTCAGCGATGAGAGTCGCTTCTGCCTTGGTGCCAATGATGGTCGTATGCGTGTTTGGCACCGTGCAGGTGAGCGCCACAATCAGGACTGCATACGACCGCGGCACACAGGGCCAACACCCGGCATCATGGTGTGGAGAGCGATCTCCTACACTGGCCGTACACCACTGGTGATCGTCGAGGGGACACTGAATAGTGCACGGTACATCCAAACCGTCATCGAACCCATCGTTTTACCATTCCTACACCGGCAAGGGAACTTGCTGTTCCAACAGGACAATGCACGTCCGCATGTATCCCGTGCCACCCAACGTGCTCTAGAAGGTGTAAGTCAACTACCCTGGCCAGCAAGATCTCCGGATCTGTCCCCCATTGAGCATGTTTGGGACTGGATGAAGCGTCGTCTCACGCGGTCTGCACGTCCAGCACGAACGCTGGTCCAACTGAGGCGCCAGGTGGAAATGGCATGGCAAGCCGTTCCACAGGAATACATCCAGCATCTCTACGATCGTCTCCATGGGAGAATAGCAGCCTGCATTGCTGCGAAAGGTGGATATACACTGTACTAGTGCCGACATTGTGCATGCTCTGTTGCCTGTGTCTATGTGCCTGTGGTTCTGTCAGTGTGATCATGTGATGTATCTGACCCCAGGAATGTGTCAATAAAGTTTCCCCTTCCTGGGACAATGAATTCACGGTGTTCTTATTTCAATTTCCAGGAGTGTAGTATGCGCGAAGAGAGGGCAAGAATACTGAAAATCTCTCACGACGCGCACGTGCTGTACCTTAGGTAGTTTTTGTAGATCAATTTGAGGTAGTTTCCCGTCTTTATGTGGTCTAGCGGTTGTAGGCGCTCAGTCCGGAACCGCGCGACTGCTACGGTCGCTGGTTCGAATCCTGCCTCGGGCATGGATGTGTGTGATGTCCTTAGGTTAGTTGGGTTTAAGTAGTTCTAAGTTCTAGGGGACTGATGACCACAGATGTTAAGTCCCATAGTGCTCAGAGCCATTTGAACCATTTTTTAACCCGTCTTGATGCGATACATGTGTTCCGCATCAAACTGTGCGTTCCACTTCCTCTACACTACTATGGTACGTTGTGAGCAATGACAATGCACTGAATAATACTAAAACTTATAAACAATATAAAAGAGTTATTTTTTCAATCTCGCCGGCCGCGGTGGTCTAGCGGTTCTGGCGCTGCAGTCTGGAACCGTGGGAGTGCTACGGTCGCAGGTTCGAATCCTGCCTCGGGCATGGGTGTGTGTGATGTCCTTAGGTTAGTTAGGTTTAAGTAGTTCTAAGTTCTAGGGGACTTATGACCTAAGATGTTGAGTTCCATAGTGCTCAGAGCCATTTGAACCATTTTTTTTTCACTCTTCGATCGGTCGCAAAATTAAAATCACAATGAAAATCCAATGAAATGTTGAGCAGATGTGTTGCGTAGAGTCTCTAATATTCAGTCGGTCGTGTTACGCCGCACTTCACTCATACGAACAGGTGGCTATTAGGATGGCATTTTGACAGAGACAGTAAGCTACGGACCAGCGTTGGGAACTAGCGGAAAGCTCAGGCGATTGCCTTCAATGACGAGGGTGTTGGAGAGTTGGTGGCACGCTACGACAAATGTAACTCGGAGCGGCGACTATGTAGAAAAGTAACTGGAGGCTCTAACTAAACGTTGCAAATCAAACATTTTTGATTTTCACGGTGGTTCCCATTTTGCGACCGCAAAGCATTTGGTATGGGGCATATGTCCGTACGAAGTTTTTCGCTTCAGATGATCGTTGCGTGCCCAGGAGTAGTATCTCCACAGCTGTGCGACTGGATTCGTGGTTTCCTGTCAGAATGGTCACAGTTCGTAGAAATAGACGGAAAGTCATCGAGTAAAATAGAACTAATATCCGGCGCTCCCCAAGGAAGTGTTATAGGCCCTCTATTGTTCCTGATCTATATTAACGACAGAGGAGACAATCTGAGAAGCCGTCTTAGATTGTTTGCAGATGATGCTGTCATTTACCGCCTTGTAATGACATCACATGATCAAAACTTGCAAAATGATTTAGATAAGATATCTGTATGGTGCGAAAAGTGGCAACTGACCCTGAATAAGGAAAAGTGTGAAGTTATTCATATGAGTACTATAAGAAATCAGCTAAATTTCCATTACGCGATAAGTCACACAAATCTGAAGGCTGTAAATTCAACTTAATACTTAGGGATTACAATTACAAATAACCTAAATTGGAACGGTCACATAGATAATATTGTGGGTAGAGCAAACCAAAGACTGCGATTCATTGGCAGAACACTTAGAAGGTGCAACAGGTCTACTAAAGAGACTGCTTACACCACGCTTGTCCGCCCTATTCTGGAGTATTGCTGTGCGGTGTGGGATCCGCATCAGGTGGGACTGACGGATGACATCGAAAAAGTACAAAGAAGGGCAGCTCGATTTGTACTATCGCGAAATAGGGGAGATAGTGTCACAGCCGTAATCCTTGAACTGGGGTGGCAATCACTGAAATAAAGGCGTTTTTCGTTGCGATGGGATCTTTTCATGAAATTTCGATTTCCAGTTTTCTCCTCCGATTGCGAAAACATTCTGTTGGCATTCACCTGGATAGGGAGAAATGATCATCACAAAAAAAATTAAGTGCTCGTTTTTCCCGCGTGCCGTTCGAGAGCGGAACGGTAGAGTGTCAGCTTGAAGGTGGTTCATTGAACCCTCTGCCAGGCACTTTACTGTGAATAGCAGAGTAATCACGTAGATGTAGATGTTCCAGTCATATCTTTGAATACTGACCATTCCTCCCGGGACGCACAGTATATGCCATATTCATCGATTTCGCGACATCTAGACCGCTCCAACAAATTATTGAACACCGAGGCCATTCTGCCAATCAGACTCCGAAACGGTTTGCATGTAATTTTACTATCCAGTCCCCGACTGCGCTAATCATCCCACTGCAATATGCTGTCTGCTGCCAGAGCTTTTCACCCGTTTGAATCTGAAAAAGTGCTTGGAGGCACCGGCCATTCGGGGAGAACCACTCGCCTATGAGCCACCCTTTTAGGTCCTCTCCACAACCCATTTAGGAAGATTAGTAAAAGACCAGGCTGAAGAAACTTAATCCCCCCCCGGATACCGACTCTGGCACAGACAATAGCCACAGGAAGGCCGGCCGGGAAGTGATATGAGTTAAATGTGTGATTTGTTTGCTGCATCTTTATTAGTCTGCATTCTGGAAAACAACGACACTTGGACACCAGTAGAAATTACCAGTCCAACGCGGAATGCTCTTCAGAGAAACTCAGTACTTCAAGAGACTGAGGTTATGAAAATTCTTGTAAAGACAAGTGGAGCGCGTTAAAACTGTGTGCCGGATCGAGACTCGAACTCGAGACCTTGGACTTTCGCGGGCAAGTGCTCTACCAACGACCCGTCCTCACAGCTTGAATTTTGCCAGTACCTCGTCTCCTACATTCCAAACTTCAAGGTTCGCAAAAGAGTTTCTGTGATGTTTGGAAGGTAGGAGACGAGATAATGGCAAAATTCAAGCTGTGAGGACGGGTCGTGAGTCGTGTTTGAGCAGCTCTGTTGGTAGAGCATTTGCCCGCGAAAGGCAAAGGTCCCGAGTTCGAGTCTCGGTCCGGCACAGAGTTTTAATCTGCCAGGAAGTTTCACATCAGCGCACACTCCGTTGCAGAGTCAAAATCTCATTCTAGAAGTGGACCGGGGTTGCGCAGTGCATTTCTATGTAGTGAAGTTGCGGTGACATAGACGGACGGCGGTATGGTAGCAGCAACGAGGCCGGTCGCTTCCGAGTTGCGTGCTGCGCTGACCCTCGAAGTAATGCAGGCCTACCCCACGCCGCAGTACGTCCACGCGATGCCCCCGGGGAGAATATAACGAGCGACAGCGACGTCGTCCGCGCTTGTTCCGGATAACGAGACGCCTTCGGCAGCGGCGCAGTGGGCAGAAGGGCGTAACAGGCGCAGGCCACGACGTGATGAGGCTCTCGGTACGATAGGGAACAGTAATCACGTCGCGACGCGCGATGGAGTGCCGCCAGTACGCCGCTGCGCTGTCCGTCATCCCGGCCGAGGCGGCTCTGGTGCGGAACACCGAGGGCCCTTCCTTCTAGAGACCCCTCACTTTCTGCCTGGTTAGCAGGGCATTTTTAGAAGTGTGAAGTATGAGAAAATACACATACCAACAATTTTCAAACGTAAAAAAGAAAAATGCGTCTTATCTGTAACTGTAATTGGGGATTGCAGCAGTTACTAACGCGGCTCGTCCCTGCCTGGAATGATGTTCATGAATGGCAGCGCAACATGGTGAGTCACCAGGCTGACGTTCAAATTTACAGTCAAGATGCGTGTGATAACCACGAGGGCGTTCCAGCTGTCATATGTAATCGCATCCCGGACCGTAGCTCCAGGTGTGGGTCCAGTGTGTCTTGGCCGCATACAGGTTGGTTATAGGCGCTCACCTGGCCTCCTTCGACTCACTGGCACGGAATCAGAACCGGTTATTATCAGAAAACACAACATATCTTCACTGCTCCCTCCAATGAGTTCTCGCTTGACACCACTGAAGTCGCAAACGTAGATTGTTTTGGGGTCACTGAACTGCACACTACAGGGCGTCTGTCTCGGAGCTGTCCTTGAAGTAACCGATTTGCAACAGTTCGTTGTGTCAGTGTGGTATCAACTGCTGCTCGAATGACTGCTGCAGATGCAATAAGGTGCACCACAACCATTCTCCGAACATGACAGTCTTCCGTCTCGGCAGTGACATGTAGGCGGCCTTCTTGCAACCGTACCTTCCTGTCACCTACCACTGCCAGGAATCATGCACAGTAGCTACAATCATGCCATGTTTTTCTACAATATCGTGGAAGCAACATACAGCTCCTCGTAACCCTATTACACGACCTCCTTCAGACTCAGTGAGGTGCTGATAATGGAGTCTTCGTCGCCTTAAAGGCATTCTTGACTGAATCCCAAAGACAACTAACGCTCATGACAGTAACAACGTTTATTTAAAGCAAATCTGATGTTAATTCTCATCTTGGCGCTATTAGCGCCACTCTTACGCGACAGGCACGAAATTTTAATTGACTTTATTTTTCAGGTGTATAAATGCGCCTACCAAGTTCTGTTTCATTTTGCGCAACCCTTCTTGGTGCTGAGTAAATAATGGGAAAGAGATGAGCACCTTTTGTTACTGACGCCGTTGTGGAATTTCTTGAGCAGAGGAAATACGGCTGCCGCCAAGTCATCCATAATCAAACCGAACCGACGTCACGTAGGCAAGAAACAATATTATTATTTCACGGTAACCCGTTGTGTAGTGCGAGGCAGTAATTATTGGTACTTCGTCTCTTTCTGTGAAATTCCTCTGATGGTCATCTTATAGTTAGGTCACACAGTGCACAATGACAGATTACGTACACCAGTATTTTTCAGAATGTTTGTATCTAAAAGTATTGAGATAAACAGAGCCGTTTGGAATTTTTCGCTACGAGTCGCCTAAGGGTAGATTTCATCGCAAAATCGGAAAGGGTGTTGAATTATGATGATGATGATGATGATGATAGGGTGACGCCCGGTGCCGGCACAAAACTTAATCTTCTCGAACAACTTGAAAGTCCCCAGTCGACGTCAAAAGGGTCTTATGCACTCACTTCATGGGGCGCTGCGGAGAAATTTGGAACCAAATCGAGGGCAGTGTCCCCAAGTCTGGCAATCAGAAACTTAACGCCACCATTCCTTTTCCCCTTACCGGCCAAATACTGGTGGGGAAAATTTCTTCCACCACCAGCATTCAAACTGGTAACCTGCTACTCGAGTGATACCACACACAAGACCGTTCACGACTTCGACTACGGACCTCACAATGTTGTTTTGTCAAGTATTCATAGGAAAATGTCATGTATGATGTTAAAATGATTACTACCTCTCCAACATTTTTTCTTATCCCGATTTCTAATTTCATTGTGTTGTCTATACGTTGTACGCTGGACGTAAGTTAGGAGAGAGAGGAGACAGTAGCTCTAGGCAAAAACAACACCAGCCACTACGGCTACAGTTCCTCTAATTGCTTTGAATTAAAACTTCTTGCATGCAGGTAAGTTATCACAGATACATAAAAACAAACTATCTGAAAATATATGACGCTGGGAACCGTGTAATAGCCTTCAGAGACACTTACAAATGGATGGTCCTAGCTGCTGTGAATGACTACCGAAAGAACAAACGTATCAGTTATATACCACACACTAAGACGACATACAGCACGTGGAAAAAATCTGGGAGGGGAACTTCTGTGTGCCTGATTGAATATTCGTGAGCCGTTATGTTGGTTTGGTAGGATTTAATGATCTCAGAATTATACTAAACGATATTTTGGCTGGGTGGACCGAAAAATAAGCTGAATGTTCTGGCGGCGTAATGGTCATTTAAGGGACGTGTCCAAACTGGATGTATAAGTACAACTCGATGAGCCTTCTAAACGACGTTAAGGACGAGATGTAAAGTTTCTGGTGTCATGGAGCGACACGCTTACTGGATGTGCTGTTTGAAGTCATGTTCGATTAGATTGTAGAGTGTATCCTCACATTGCCTTTTATAAAGCAGGTCAGAACGCATAAACTAAAATTTATGTTTATGTCACCAAACCTACAAAGCCAGAAGGCTTAAAACAGCGCATCGAGTAAGTTTGTCGCTCCGTGACACCAGCAGCCTTACATCTCGTCACCTGATCGTTTAGAAGACACACTGAGTTGTGTATTCAGTTCGAACTTCTCACTTAAATGACCATTCCGCCACTAGAACACCCATCTGAACACAGGAAAGTATTTACAGCATGCTACTTCCATATCTAATACTTTGAACGTTTATAACTCTCTAAGATAGAAACCAATAATGTTCCACCTACAAATTATAACACGCTGGCGTAACGGTCTGGAAAATACCTAAACATACCATGTCCAAAACTCTGCAGAAGGAGTAACGTTACTTACACGTACCTCTCTCGAAATAAAATTCTTTACATTTATTTGTTTTTAAGTTATAGGGAAATCACCTTATCCGAATCATCCGTATATTAGCTCTCCGCTCGTCTACATTAATGTTCCTGTGAGATCACCGAAGTTAAGCGCTGTCGGGCGTGGTCGGCACTTGGATGGGTGACCATCCAGGCCGCCATGCGCTGTTGCCATTTTTCGGGGTGCATGCAGCCTCGTGATAACAAACGAGAAGCTACTCGACCGAACAGTAGCGGCTTCGGTCAAGAATACCATCATAACGGCCGGGAGAGCGGTGTGCTGACCCCACGCCCCTCCTATCCGCATCGTCCACTGAGGATGACACGGCGGTCGGATGGTCCCGGTAGGCCACTCGTCGCCTGAAGACGGAGTGAGTTACTTATACAGGATTCTTAACGATGGTTTGTACGACAAACCTAATTTTATTTATGTTAGGAAATAAACTTGAGAAGAGCATAACTAATTAAGATAGAATAAAGCTCTCGCACAAAGGAAAATTTTGTCGGAATACCTCAGTGCTGAAGATAAGCTACTGAAGATATGATGAAGTTAAAACTGCGTTACAGTTTGGCATCGCTTATAATTCACTTTCACAACATTATTCATCAGCAGGCTGTACTACCGGATTTGCAACCATATTTAAATCAATAATTGCGCACAGCTGGGTGAAGAATACACATGGAATTACTGGTTTAATACTCTGTCGTGTATGCTGGAAACATACGACTGTATCTAGTTTCTGGAACACACTTCAAGGACCGTTGTTGATACTTGCGTTGCCCTGTTTCATCGAGACCTCCCTACGCTTTAGGCAGCCTCTTACACGACATAGTTGCGCGGGTTGCAGTGATATTGTCCTCAGGAGCAAGCCGTACGTCAGTCCTGAGAGAGGATTTCAACAGACACAACTCGCCGCATGACCTAGCTTGTTACGGAGTGCATGGACGCTGAACTAACCTGGATGCTACTCAGTGACGATTCGAGAACATTTTTTTGCACAAATGACTAATCATCACGTCCCTCATACATTACTTCTCTTACAAGGAACCTCTTGAGTGGGAGGCTGCAAAAGGCCAATGATGTTTACGACGTTCGACGCCCCACATATTGTCTACAACGCAATCACGCTATTGGCTGATTATGGCAACAGAGGGCGAGACCGGTATCCAATGGCGAGCACAGCATGAGGTATGGAGCGTAGTTGAATTGCTTAGTTGACAAATTACTCGCAACAGTGCTAGTGGTGTTTGTACAAAAGAGTTATGAAACGACAAACAGAGCAGACATTGTATTACATCTACGATAACAGTTGTCGAAGCTGACACATCGCCAGAAAGCAATCCCAGGAATCTCGCAGAGGGAGATCGAAGTGCCAGATGGAATATTAGCGTTTTTGCAAGATGAGTCAATGGAATGTGTCGTGTCGTATACGCTCAACTGTGCGGACAACGTAGATGGCGAGTAAAATGATGACGTTAAGTGCTTAACAAATGGAATTGATACTGAAACAAGTGTAGAGACATGTAATTCATCACCCTTGTCGGACAGGAATCCACAAATCCCGTCTGCAGTGAAACGTAGTAAAGGACAATCGTTGTCCAAGGAGCGGGTACTAAACATAATTACGTACATGGATGATCACAGGCAGCATAATAATAATAATAATAATAATAATAATAATAATAATAATAATAATAATAAGGGGAACAGATTTCGAGTAAGTCCGCAGCAATATGACAATGTTGTTCATACGAAAAACTACGGATTTTCAAGGAAATACAAGGCGGAACTGTTATAAAAACTGGAGTTTGCGCGTTTGAAGGATGCTCGACAGAGTTTACAGGATGTGCTTGATAGTAACCTATTACGTTATGCACATCAAATTGCGCGCGTGATAAAATACATTACAGTGATTTTAAGGGAAGCAAACGGATGTTGCATAATTTCAAACAGTGCTACTGAATTGGAACACGTAAGATAACGAAATTACAAACAAATAGCCAACTTGACGATGCAGAGCAAACTGCGGAACCGGCCCGAAAATTTCTAAAAGAGATAAACAATCTTATCCCATCGTTCAGTAAGTAATTTGTTTTCAACTCCGACCAATCTAGATTTGAAGAGGAAATGCATATGAAAGGAACCCTGGAAATTAGAGGTGTCAAGAGAGTTGTTTCAAGAGCAACTATCATCAATGCCTTCACGCATTTGCCTACAGTTATGCCGATGTTAATCTGGATGGTAAATTGGCTGGAAAGTTATTTATTGGGCTGCGAGAAGATGGATATGAAGTTTGAGGTGCTCTGCCTCCTAGTAAACAAGCAAAGAGTCCTAATAAACATTGGTCCGGATACAAAAGGTTTCTCCGATACGACGTAAGTACAAGTGCAGTAGCAAGTGTCATAGCACAGTTAATGTGTAAGTGTACGTTTATTTCGAAACACCGCAATTGAATCATCAGTTACAAAATGATAAACTGCCCACGTTTCATTTTTTTTCATAATTTCGGATACATATGTGTTAGAGAGCACACTATCGACTAAAAATGTATCGGTTGTGGCTCGCCAATACCATGAGCTCCAGAGTCCCAGGCTTGAATCAGTTGGATTTTCTTGTGTGGGGAAATTTTGAAGGCTTTGGTGTACTCCAGTCTTGTTGACACTCTCGATGATGTCCGAGAAGGCATTGTGAGTGGTTTTTAGTCCGAGATTTTGAACGCGTATAGGTACCGACGAGAAGACATGCAGAAGCCTGCCTTCACGGACGGCGGCCATGGTCGAACGCTTATTATAATGTGTTTGTTCTCATGTGCGTATCTCCAGTTTGGATCTTCGGGACCTGTGCTATTAGGTGTTCACGAACACAGACGTAACCTGTCGCATCGGGAGAACCATTGGTTTTCTGACGTAAGTTTATTTGGGGTGTCTTCTGCTCGCCCATTTCATTTGTACCTATAACGCTCAAACACTTTGTATACTTGTGAGAACTACACTCATCCTCATAAATCAAGGATAATTGCAGAATGTGGTGCCATAACGTAGCACTACACAAAACTGGCGCTAATAGCATAGCCACATAGGGAACACACACGGCACACATCTGTAAGTGTTGGTGATAAGTTGAGAAGACCATCCCGAAACATGTGCTACAAAACGCCACTGTTTCCTGCGCATGTACCCCGACATCAATATGAGATATGATCACCAAGCATACGTACACAGGCCGCACAAGTGGTTGGTATACTCTGGATCAGGTGGTCGAGCAGCTGCTGGGGTGTGGCCTCCCATTCTTGCACCAGCGCCTGTCGGAGCTCCTGAAGTGCCCTAGGGGTTTGAAGACGTGCAGCGATACGTCGACCGAGAGCATTCCAGACGTGCTCGATGGGGTTCAGGTCTGGAGAACATCCAGGCCACTCTATTCGCCTGATATATTCTGTTTCAAGATACTTCTCCACGATGGCAGGTCGGTGGGGCCGTGCGTTATCATCAATCAGGAGGAAGATGGGACCCACTGCACCACTGAAAAGGCGGACATACTGATGCAAAATGACGTCCCGATACACCTGACCTACTACAGTTCATCTGTCAAAGTCAGGCAGGGGTTTATGTGCACCAATCATAATCCCACCTCACACCATCAAATCACGACTTTCAAGGACATTAAGGGGTTGGTAGCTGGTTCACGCCAGGTGAAAACCCGGCGAGAATCATTGTTCAGACTATACCTGGACTCGCCCGTGAACATAACCTGGGACCACTGTTCCAATGAGCATGTACTGTGTTCTTGACACCAGTCTTTACGGGCTCTTCTGTGACTAGGGGTCAGTGGAATACACCTTGCAGGTATCCGGGCGAATAAACCATGTCTGTTCAGTCGTCTGTAGACTGTGTGTCTGGAGACAACTGTTCCAGTGGCTGCGGTAAGGTCCCGAGCAAGGCTACTGCAGTACTGTGTGGCCGTCTGCGGGGACTGATGATGAGATATCGGTCTTTTTGTTGTGTTGTACAATGTGGACGTCCCGTACTTTAGCGCCTGGACACGTTTCCTGTCTGCTGGGATCGTTGCCATAATCTTGAGAACACACTTTGTGGTACACGGAGGGCCTGTGCTACGACCTGCTGTGTTCGACCAGCCTCCACTCGCCCTAGTATTCTACCCCTCATAACGTCATTAATATGTGTTCTTTGAGTCATTCTCAACAAACAGTTATCATTAGCACGTCTGAAAACGTCTGCACACTTACTCGCTGCACCGTACTCTGACATGCACCAACACACCTCTGCGTATGTGGACTGCTCCCAGCGCCACCGTGCGACGACTGCAGGTCAAATGCACCGCGTGGTCATACCCCGAGATGATTTTTACCCGCAGACCACCCACCAGAGCGTTGTTTCACCATGTATCAGCATTATCCTTAATTTATGAGCATCAGTATATATTTAATGTCAGAAACTGATTACTTAATTTTCTTGATCGTGCTTTTTGCTTGTGTGGGCAAAGGTAGAGAGCTTTATTTATTTCGAGCTGAACAGTCAACTTAATCTCTCTCTTTTTCCCTTAGCATCGCACTCGTGGAATTAGTCACTCCTAACTGATACGTAAGTTCATTCTGGGTAACATAACATACTTAATGAAATGGTCATTTACACTATTTAAATTTAGGTCGACCATCCAGTTTTTATACAAGTATAAGCGGCGCGTTTCGCCACGAGTTCGTTATGCAAGGTACGAGAACGATACAGAGATTCTCACTAAACGCCAGTCGCAGACGTGGCAAGAGAGGCGTATTACTTCGCGGAGAGGCTCACTGTCAGAATCTCGAGATCGTACAGTCTAAGAAGAGCCTGCACGAAGCTTTACTGACATACATTGCTGCTACGCACCGTTTGTTAAGAAACAGGGAAGTGGGTAAATTGAGAGCATTAGCTTAAGTGGCCCCGCCACATACAGTAAGGTGGTTTGTGGAGAACAGAGCTCGACGTTTTTTAATTCTTCTTTCAAACCTTACTGAAATGTTTTCTCGCCGACTTACCACTACCAAAAAAATTATAGGAAAAAGCTACTTTATCGCTTACTAAATTTTCGCTCCCCCCCCATGAACCATGGACCTTGCCGTTGGTGGGGAGGCTTGCGTGCCTCAGCGATACAGATAGCCGTACCGTAGGTACAACCACAACGGAGGGGTATCTGTTGAGAGGCCAGACAAACGTGTGGTTCCTGAAGAGGGGCAGCAGCCTTTTCAGTAGTTGCAAGGGCAACAGTCTGGATGATTGACTGATCTGGCCTTGTAACAATAACCAAAACGGCCTTGCTGTGCTGGTACTGCGAACGGCTGAAAGCAAGGGGAAACTACGGCCGTAATTTTTCCCGAGGGCATGCAGCTTTACTGTATGATTAAATGATGATGGCGTCCTCTTGGGTAAAATATTCCGGAGGTAAAATAGTCCCCCATTCGGATCTCCGGGCGGGGACTACTCAAGAGGATGTCGTTATCAGGAGAAAGAAAACTGGCGTTCTACGGATCGGAGCGTGGAATGTCAGATCCCTTAATGGGGTAGGTAGGTTAGAAAATTTAAAAAGGGAAATGGATAGGTTAAAGTTAGATATTGTGGGAATTAGTGAAGTTCGGTGGCAGGAGGAACAAGACTTTTGGTCAGGTGACTACAGGGTTATAAACACAAAATCAAATAGGGGTAATGCAGGAGTAGGTTTAATAATGAATAGGAAAATAGGAATTCGGGTAAGCTACTACGAACAGCATAGTGAACGCATAATTGTGGCCAAGATAGATACGAAGCCCACACCTACTACAGTAGTACAAGTTTACATGCCAACTAGCTCTGCAGATGACGAAGAAATTGAAGAAATGTATGATGAAATAAAAGAAATTATTCAGATAGTGAAGGGAGACGAAAATTTAATAGTCATGGGTGACTGGAATTCGAGTGTAGGAAAAGGGAGAGAAGGAAACGTAGTAGGTGAATATGGATTGGGGCTAAGAAATGAAAGAGGAAGCCGCCTGATAGAATTTTGCACAGAGCACAACTTAATCATAGCCAACACTTGGTTTAAGAATCATGATAGAAGGTTGTATACATGGAAGAACCCTGGAGATACTAAAAGGTATCAGATAGATTATATAATGGTAAGACAGAGATTTAGGAACCAGGTTTTAAATTGTAAGACATTTCCAGGGGCAGATGTGGACTCTGACCACAATCTATTGGTTATGACCTGTAGATTAAAACTGAAGAAACTGCAAAAAGGTGGGAATTTAAGGAGATGGGACCTGGATAAACTGAAAGAACCAGAGGTTGTACAGAGTTTCAGGGAGAGCATAAGGGAACAATTGAAAGGAATGGGGGAAAGAAATACAGTAGAAGAAGAATGGGTAGCTCTGAGGGATGAAGTAGTGAAGGCAGCAGACGATCAAGTAGGTAAAAAGAAGAGGGTTAGTAGAAATCCTTGGGTAACAGAAGAAATATTGAATTTAATTGATGAAAGGAGAAAATATAAAAATGCAGTAAATGAAGCAGGCAAAAAGGAATACAAACGTCTCAAAAATGAGATCGACAGGAAGTGCAAAATGGCTAAGCAGGGATGGCTAGAGGACAAATGTAAGGATGTAGAGGCCTATCTCACTAGGGGTAAGATAGATACCGCCTATAGGAAAATTAAAGAGACCTTTGGAGATAAGAGAACGACTTGTATGAATATCAAGAGCTCAGATGGAAACCCAGTTCTAAGCAAAGAAGGGAAAGCAGAAAGGTGGAAGGAGTATATAGAGGGTCTATACAAGGGCGATGTACTTGAGGACAATATTATGGAAAGGGAAGAGGATGTAGATGAAGATGAAATGGGAGATACGATACTGCGTGAAGAGTTTGACAGAGCACTGAAGGACCTGAGTCGAAACAAGGCCCCCGGAGTAGACAACATTCCATTGGAACTACTGACGGCCTTGGGAGAGCCAGTCCTGACAAAACTCTACCATCTGGTGAGCAAGATGTATGAAACAGGCGAAATACCCTCAGACTTCAAGAAGAATATAATAATTCCAATCCCAAAGAAAGCAGGTGTTGACAGATGTGAAAATTACCGAACAATCAGTTTAATAAGCCACAGCTGCAAAGTACTAACACGAATTCTTTACAGACGAATAGAAAAACTAGTAGAAGCTGACCTCGGGGAAGATCAGTTTGGATTCCGTAGAAATACTGGAACACGTGAGGCAATACTGACCTTACGACTTATCTTAGAAGAAAGATTAAGGAAAGGCAAACCTACGTTTCTAGCATTTGTAGACTTAGAGAAAGCTTTTGACAATGTTGACTGGAATACTCTCTTTCAAATTCTAAAGGTGGCAGGGGTAAAATACAGGGAGCGAAAGGCTATTTACAACTTGTACAAAAACCAGATGGCAGTTATAAGAGTTGAGGGACATGAAAGGGAAGCTGTGGTTGGGAAGGGAGTAAGACAGGGTTGTAGCCTCTCCCCGATGTTATTCAATCTCTATATTGAGCAAGCAGTAAAGGAAACAAAAGAAAAATTTGGAGTAGGTATTAAAATCCATGGAGAAGAAATAAAAACTTTGAGGTTCGCCGATGACATTGTAATTCTGTCAGAGACAGCAAAGGACTTGGAAGAGCAGTTGAACGGAATGGATGGTGTCTTGAAGGGAGGATATAAAATGAACATCAACAAAAGCAAAACGAGGATAATGGAATGTAGTCGAGTTAAGTCGGGTGATGCTGAGGGTATTAGATTAGGAAATGAGACACTTAAAGTAGTAAAGGAGTTTTGCTATTTGGGGAGCAAAATAACTGATGATGGACGAAGTAGAGAGGATATAAAATGTAGACTGGCAATGGCAAGGAAAGCGTTTCTGAAGAAGAGAAATTTGTTAACATCGAGTATAGATTTAAGTGTCAGGAAGTCATTTCTGAAAGTATTTGTATGGAGTGTAGCCATGTATGGAAGTGAAACATGGACGGTAAATAGTTTGGACAAGAAGAGAATAGAAGCTTTTGAAATGTGGTGCTACAGAAGAATGCTGAAGATTAGATGGGTAGATCACATAACTAATGAGGAAGTATTGAATAGGATTGGGGAGAAGAGAAGTTTGTGGCACAACTTGACCAGAAGAAGGGATCGGTTGGTAGGACATGTTCTGAGGCATCAAGGGATCACCAATTTAGTATTTGAGGGCAGCGTGGAGGGTAAAAATCATAGGGGGAGGCCAAGAGATGAATACACTAAGCAGATTCAGAAGGATGTAGGTTGCAGTAGGTACTGGGAGATGAAGAAGCTTGCACAGGATAGAGTAGCATGGAGAGCTGCATCAAACCAGTCTCAGGACTGAAGACCACAACAACAACAAAATTTTCGCTGCGCATGCAGTAAACGTTCACCAGGCAACGCGTTCTGATATATTACTTCTGTACTGCTAACTCTAATCACAACGCATTTTGTATACATAATCACTGAGATGTGTACGAAAACTAAATGAATTATACGTGGCAGAGCGATTCTTCGAAGAATCGGTGGTGGTAGGGAGTTACTGTTTATAAACTAGTCCGCGTCAGAGGGGCGGACGAATAAAGAGTGTTGGATGTTTCATGTATGGTGCAAGCCTTGTCTCGGACATTGCATGGGAAGCAATACCCCATAGACAACGCCCAAACAACGCATGACGCTAAGATTCGTTGCTTGGACAGAGTGGCACCCATAGTGTGTAGGTTTCAGTTGAGTAAATGGTTCAAATGGCTCTGAGCACTATGCGACTTAACTTCTGAGGTCATCAGTCGCCTAGAACTTAGAACTAATTAAATCTAATTAACCTAAGGACATCACACACATCCATGACCGAGGCAGGATTCGAACCTGAGACCGTAGCGGTCGCTCGGCTCCAGACTGTAGCGCCTAGAACCGCACGGCCACTCCGGCCGGCTCAGTTGAGTAAATCACTGAAGCTAAGAACTGCTTTGGGAACTAGTTCGAGAAAATCGTTGAGCCATTTAGCACTTCAGACTACAGCGTTAGTAGGATATGCTCACAGAGATGTGCATCGTTAAAACTAAAACCTCAGAAAGCTAACGTAAGGTCATCGAATAACCATTTCAGATTGTGTACCACTACGTCAGTACTGCCAGAGGCCATTACTGTCTGTACATGATGGATAGGCTGACTGTGAAAAGCTTTGATTACCGATGATACGACTGTTGATTGACCCTATCGTTTCCTAGATCTAACAGAATAGCGTCTGTTCTGAAAAACTCATCGTGATACTGTAACAGGTACATTGCTGGTGCATCGTCTTGCACTGTGCTGCATGAAATAGCCCTAGGTCTTTTCGTTAGTTGTTAGTTGTGTGTAAAAAGATTGCAGGATTTGTTCATGCACTACCAGAAGATGTGCTTTGATGGGAAAAGATGGGTCGAACAATTACTGATGTTTCACTTCGCACTTCTCATTTCACGCCACGCAGAGGCACTCGAATTAGCTGATGAAGATTTTCAGAACTCTGATGTCGATTGATGTGGGTTTATGTACGCTGATAAATGAAACCATGTATCGCCAGCATAAAAGAACAATTCGGGATCAGCCTCTCCAGAACAGCCATTTGAGTACTGACGTTGAGCAACCGTAACTGGAATGGTTTTCTTTATAATTTTTCAGTTCGAGTTTGTGCGCAGCAGGCAAGGAACGCTAGAAAAATTATAAGACAGGTCTTGCACGGAATATGTGCTTTTCAGTTTCTTGCCACGTGGATGCTGTGGCCGAACATAGCAACGAATTCCAGCAAGCTAAGCGTCCCCATTCAGAGTTTGATAGCGCCTGCTGCCCACGCAAATCCAACACGTTACGGTTCGAGAGTCCACAGATAGGACCTACAAGTCACAGGAAGACATTTACACACACATACACACACACACACACACACACACACTTAAAAAAAGAATGTCGCCTGAAAACATTGAATAAAACAGCATTCCTCTTATTTACAAATTCGCACAGACCTCTGTTCGTAGTTTTTATATCGTGTAAATATTAATGCTGTCAAATTTGTGAAATCGTGTTATTATTATGGTTTCTAAATCAAGTGTATGACAGATGTGCTTCTCAGATTTTCGGGCGAATGCTTTTCAAATGCTCTATTTCCGTCGATAATTTCTTGCGCGTCGTGCCAAAGGGATTTAATAACTACGGGACTACACCCACTCGTCTTCAGTGATTTCGCCCAAATTTGTAGTATTTGCAAAATCTGGACCAGAAATGAAAGTGACGGAAGTGGGAGAACCAGATGGCCTAACGTTTACAAAAAAAATTGCATTTTTGGGGCGGGTCGGACGAGGCTTGAGCTACTTTTGTTACCACAGCTTCCAGGCTGCGGTTACCACGGCAGAAACGAGTGCATAATGGGAATAGGATGGTCATGGGGTCGAATCCTAAGCAAAAACATTTTTTTTTATTTACAATTTTTGCGTTAGCAGCACTTCAGATAAACCGAAATGATGCTCAGTACATTGCACTGATTAGTATTTTCAAGAAAGACTTGAAAAGGCAAGTGAAAATTGGGACTGCAAATAAATTTCCAGAAGGGATTGTATAAGGCATACACGAGAATTTCATAAACAAGCGTAGATACTGCTATTACTTTAAAGTTGAGTTACATGTGCTGGACTGATATAATTGAAAGAAAAGAGGAAGCAGTAATTTTCTAGACATCTTCCACACGGCATAAACGCCACATTTTTATCCCTAGGTTTTCATTACAATGCCAACGGCCTTGGCGCAGTGGTAACACCGGTTCCCGTCAGATCACCGAAGTTAAGCGCTGTCGGGCTGGGCTAGCACTTGGATGGGTGACCATCCGGTCTGCCGAGCGCTGTTGGCAAGCGGGGTGCACTCAGCCCTTGTGAGGCAAAATGAGGAGCTACTTGACTGAGAAGTAGCGGCTCCGGTCTCGGAAACTGACATACGGCCGGGAGAGCGGTGTGCCGACTACATGCCCCTCCATATCCGCATCCAGTGACGCCTGTGGGCTGAGGATGACACGGCGGCCGGTCGGTACCTTTTGGCTTTCATGGCCTGTTCGGGAGGAGTTAAGTTTTTCATTACAATCCCTTCTTTGGAAGTTATTTTCAGAGTCCTCGTGGACGCAGTAAATACAACCCTTTCTTGGAAATTTATTTGCAATTACAAAATTTTCTTTGCATTTTTTTCATGTATTTTATTAAAATTAATAAACATTTATGAATATTAATAAATACAATATACTGAGCATTATGTCGATGCGTTTGCGGTGCAAGTAATGTAAAAATAGAAAATAAAAGTAGTTTCCTCATACGTACTCGACTCTACGGCCCACCGATTAGAACCCTGTACTCATTCTGTTGCTCCAACCTCCGCCTGGATCGCTCGTTAACACACCCGGC
Source organism: Schistocerca americana (assembly GCF_021461395.2). NCBI lineage: Eukaryota > Metazoa > Arthropoda > Insecta > Orthoptera > Acrididae > Schistocerca > Schistocerca americana. The sequence continues at coordinate 627,457,172 of NC_060123.1, read as the reverse complement.
TTATGCCTCGCCCGACATGCGTCAAAAACGCTGTTTTCTCTATTCACCCGGGCCGGCCGCTGTGGCAGAGCGGTTCTAGGCGCTTCAGTCCGGAACCACGCTGCTGCTGCGGTCGCAGGTTCGAATCCTGCCTCGGGCATGGCTGTGTGTGATGTCCTTAGATTACTTAGGTTTAAGTAGTTCTAAGTCTAGGGGACTGATGATCTCAGATGTTAAGTCCCATAGTGACTAGAGCCATTTGAAACATTTTCTAATCACCCGGCCATCTGGAGCTCCCGCTCCGGTCATTTTGATTTCCGCAAGAAGTCATGCATACACCAGAAATTAGGGCGAAACCGGATGACGAGTAGCTGCGGTCGCCTTCTAACCAAATCATATAATCAAATTATTATGTTAAAACAATTTATGTACTTTATTACTGTTATACTCGAATACCTCCTCATAGTATGTAACGCGAGGCGCGCTGGCTCGTGACACACGGAGGAGAGCCAGTCCTGTACGGAATGCGTGCGGCAAAGTAAAAACCGCGGGCTGGTACACCCAGCCTCCGGCCGGCCTTGCTATTGTTTTTGAGCGGTTTCCCGAGATCGTTTGGGGGAAATGCTGCATTGATCTCCAAATTCTGTCTCATAGAACATCACACATAAACACTTGAAAGAAGATGACACACAGAACAAAGTTTACACAACTGACAGGCAGAAGGCGCGCACGAATTCCCACTTTTAGATTACCTTGACGACTGTGGCGTCAGGAAGGGTACCCGGCCACAGAGATGAGTAATAAAATAAACGTGAGTGCTTCTGGAGTGCTTGTATCAGCAAGAAACCTGTCAATTACTTGGCACGTTCCGGCATCCCCGCGGTTGGGGTGCCGAAGAAGTTTCTTTAAGATCACTTCAGTCTTGCAAGCACCAGCAGCTACAGCAAGGAAACAACTATAGACTTGTCGACTTGAGAATAATTCTATCTCTCCATTTGGACATCGTATCGGCTGGATATGAACAGAACTGGATCGTGTGGAGGTCGCTCAACAGTCTTCGTTCTGGAGTCGTAACTTCCAGTACTAACATCCAGAAACGTCACTTCGCTGTCGATACCACCAACTGTGGCTGCGGAGAACCACAGGCGAGGCAGCACGCGGTGGCCGAGCGGTTCTAGGCGCTACAGTCTGGAAACGCGCGACTGCTACGGTCGCAGGTTCGAATCCTGTCTCGGGCATGGATGTGTGTGATGTCCTTAGGGTAGTTAGGTTTAAGTAGTTCTAAGTTCTAGGGGACTGATGACCTCAGATGTTAAGTCCCGTAGTGCTCAGAGCGATTTGAACGAAGACGCACCTTCCGGGCTGTCAGCTGTGCCCTGCATCTTGCACAGAAGACGATCTCCTGCTTGCGAATCGAAGCACAGCTGAAGATGCAAGATCCTGTTCGACAATAGTGTAACTTGAAAATGACCTTATTTAGCTGTTAATGGTAATGATAATATCCATTTGTTTCAGACTCGAATAAAAAAAACTGTAATTCTGAAACTGTGGACCCCGTACTTGATGGACAAAAGCTAGAAGAACAAGAATTACTGTTACAATCTGCGGTCATCTAAACTAGCTGTTTGAGTAGATATTGCTGACAAGGGATACTCCCTTCCCCCCCCCCCCCCCCCTTCCTCGATTTAGTTGTGAAAAAAAAATGGTTCAAATGGCTCTAAGCACTATGGAACTTAACATCTGAGGTCATCAGTCCCCCTAGACTTAGAATTACTTAAACCTAGCTAACCTAAGAACATCACACACATCCATGCCCGGGGCAGGATTCGAACCTGCGACCGTAGCAGCAGCGTGGTTCCAGACACTTGCGACCGTAGCAGCAGCGCGGTTCCACACTGAAGCGCCTAGAATCGCTCGGCCACAGCGGGCGGCTTTAGTTGTAAAATGGCCCAGTGGATACCCCGTTAAAATATGAACTTAGACAAAACATGAAAACAGGAAGAAGGTGTACTGAAGTGTGAAAAAAAAGCAAAGTAGAAGTAGTGAACGGTCCAAGTGTAACATCGAGCGAAGCGAAAGAGCTACGGCGTGGTGGTTAAGTGGTCACCGTGATGAACGGCAAAGCAGACGATCTGTGTTCAGAAGTTTTTTCACATTATTGTGAACTGTCCGTCTGGCCATCGAAATGTTTGTTCTTCTTCCGTAGTCTCGGCAGTTGTCATACTTACACTCCTCATAGAATATGAGTCCTGTGATGAGAATACTTTACCGTCGCAAGTAAATGTGATGCATAGAGGGACCAGGCAAGATGCCACATAGTACCGCACAGAAATGAAAACATCAAATAAACGGGTGTGAACTATGTTACAACAAAGGAATTCAAGAGTCAAAACCTCCAAAACGGAACGCAACTTCAAAAAAAACGTTAAAAACTCATGTTGAGATAGGCCACAGGTTAAACGATGTGATTGTGAAACTGTTGCGTTCACTTGTTGCAGCTTATGTAACAATCTATGTTTTATTCATGTTCTTGGGAGTGATCACATTCACATTCATACGAACACCTAAATCGGGAAATGAGGTATATCTCACTCACCCGGGGAACAAGTCATGTGCGTCGATTAGAGATTCCTATCATATGACACACATACTGCGTATGACACACCAGACGTATTTTCCGCCGGCCGGAGTGGCCGAGCGGTTCTAGGCGCTACAGTCTGGAACAGCGCGACCGCTACGGTCGCAGGTTCGAATCCTGCCTCGGGCATGGATGTGTGTGATGTCCTTAGGTTAGTTAGGTTTAAGTAGTTCTAAGTTCTAGGGGACTTATGACTTCAGAAGTTAGGTCCCATAGTGCTCAGAGCCAATTGAACCAATTGAACGTATTTTCCGGTGGAGGATTCGGTTGACTTCTCGCCTTGTCATCAAACGTTTGCGGTTTCCATTCGAAAGCCACTTCCTTTGGCATGGTAACAGATTAGTTGTGGAGAATCAACTCTCATCGTAGGTCCCTTCCTTACGCCTCGCTTTTGATAACGGACGTTACACCACGACACAGACAAAAATTTGAATACAGCGAAGTAATTTGTTAAGAAGTGTAATGAATTGCACAATTAATTGATTGCAGAAATCTCTCAGAACAATGTGTGTTGATCAACTACCGCCAATAGTTTCACATTTTCCTGTGTCAGGGAGGGAGATACCACCATTATGAGTATGCCTGCAACAGACCTGGCGTTCGCCGTGCCTAGCTGATGTGACGTCACGAACAAGCGCCGAGGCCTTCCTTTGAGTCGGTGTTGGTGGAGTCCGCCGCAGACTGGGGAATGGGGAGAGCAGAGGCGCCGCGCCAGGCCGCCAGCGTAAACACGCGGGGCGCGAGCTGTGTCTGCGCTGCCACCCCCAGCTGCCTGCCTCAGGCGATTCCCTTCCTTAACACGACACCGCGTGTTCACGCATCAGGTTCCTGCTACCGTGCCGACGTTTTACAAACCCGTAAACTGGGATATCGATATACGTACGAAGTGTGTTCCGCAAATACGAGGGTCACTCCAAAAGAAATGCACACTATTTTTTTTAAATCCATCTTTTATTCTACATGTTTGAAAGTTTCACAGTGTGTACATACATCCTTTAGGAACAATATTTTCATTTCTCCACATAATTTCCAGCCCTCTCAACTGCCTTACGCCATCTTGGAACCAGCACCTGTATACCCGCACAGTAAAATTCTGGAGCAATCTGTTGGAGCCACTGTTTGGCAGCGTCCACAAGGGAGTCATCATCTTCAAACCTTGTTCCACGAAGAGAGTCTTTCAGTTTCCCAGCGAGATGATAGTCGCATGGAGTCAGGCCAGGACCGTAAGGCGGGTGTTTCAGTGTTGTCCATCCGAGTTTTGTGATCGCTTCCGTGGTTTTTTGACTGACATGTGGCCGTGCATTGTCGCTCAACAACAAAACATCCTGCTTTTGCCGATGTGGTCGAACACTACTCAGTCAAGCTTGAAGTTTCTTCAGTGTCGTCACATATGCATCAGAATTTATGACGGTTCCACTTTGCATGATGTCCACAAGCAAGAGTCCTTCGGAATCGAAAACACCGTAGCCATAACTTTTCCAGCAGAAGGTGTGGTTTTCATTTTTTTTTTTTCTTGGGTGAATTTTGCCGGCCGTCGTGGCCGAGCGGTTCTAGGCGCTACAGTCTGGAACTGCGCGACCGCTACGGTCGCAGGTTCGAATCCTGCCTCGGCCATGGATGTGTGTCATGTCCTTAGGTTAGTTAGGTTTAAGTAGTTCTAAGATCTAGGGGACTGATGACCTCAGAAGTTAAGTCCCATAGTGCTCAGAGCCCTTTGGACCATCTTGGGTGAATTTGCATGATACCATTCCATTGATTGCCTCTTCGTCTCTGGTGAAAAATGATGGAGCCATGTTTCATCACCTGTCACAATTCTTCCAAGAAATTCATCTCCACCAATCTCGTACTGTTCCAAAAGTTCGCGGCATACCGTTTCTCTTGTTTCTATGTGAGCCAGTGTCAACATCGTGGGAACCCACCTGGCACAAACCTTTTTTAACGGCAACACTTCCAGTATTCTGCAAACACTTCCTTCCCCTATCCCAACGTAGCGTCAAAATTCGTTCACTGTGATGCGTCTGTCAGCAGTCACCAATTCGTTAACACTCTGCACATTGTCTGGAGTGTGTGCAGTACAAGGCCTGCCGCTGCGAGCACAATCCTCAATATTGCCGTGCCCGCTTTCATCACGTAACCTGCTTGCCCACCTACTAACTGTACTGCGATCGACAGCAGCATCTCCATACGCCTTTTTCAACCTCTTGTGGATGTTTCCCACTGTCTCGTTTTCACAGCACAGGAATCCTACGACAGCACGTTGCTTCTGACGAACCTCAAGTGTAGCAGCCATCTTGAAGACGTGCTGTGATGGCGCCACTTACGGGAACAGGTTGAACTAAGTTTGAAAACAAGCGGGAAGGATGTATCTACACACTGTAAAACTTTCACACATGCAGAATGAAAACTATATTTTTTACAAAAATAGTGTGCATTTCTTTTGGAGTGCCCCTCGTATGACGAATTTTTAATTTAGAGCTGCTGATAACCTTCGGAGAGCCAGCCATGTCTAAATTCTACCATCTGGTGAGAAAGATGTATGAGACAGGTGAAACAACCTCAGACTTCAAGAAGAATATAATAATTCCAATTCCAAAGAAAGCAGGCGCTGACAGGTGTAAAAATTACAGAACTATCAGATTAATAAGTCACGGCTGCAAATACTAACATGAATCCTTTCCAGAAGAATGGAAAAACTTGTAGAAGCCGAACTCGTGAAAGAATAGTAGGAGTACGCGAGGCAATACTAATCCAACGACTCTTCATAGAAGACTGGTTAAGGAAAGACAAATCTACGTTAATAGCATTTGTAGATATACGAGGGTGAGTCAAATGAAAACCTTAAATATTTTCTAAAATATTATTTATTGTGCAGAAGTGGTACAAAGCTGTATCATTTTTCAACATAATCTCCCTCACGCTCAATGCAAGTCCTCTAGCGCTTACGACGCGCATAAATTCCTTTAGAAAAAAATTCTTTTGGTAGTCCGCGCCACCACTCAAGCACCGCGTGGCGTACCTGTTCATCAGAACGCAACTTCTTTCCTCCCACTGCGTCTCTGAGTGGTCCAGACATATGGAAATCACTTGGGGCAAGGTCAGGTGAGTATGGTGGTTGAGGAAGACACTCAAAATGTTGGTCAACTGTTGTACGGCCAGTGAGGGGGCCTTGCAGTGTCATGTTGCAAAAGGACACCTGCTGACAGCAACCAACATCGCTTTGACTTGGTTACAGTCCGCAGACGATTTTTTAGGAGATCCGTGTATGATGCACTGGTGACAGTGGTCCCTCTAGGCATGTAATGCTCCAAAATGAAGCCTTTTTCGTCGTAAAAGAGAGTCAGCATAACCCTCCCTGCTGACGGTTCTGTTCGAAACTTCTTTGGTTTTGGTGATGAGGAATAGCGCCATTCCTTGCTCGCTCTCTTCGTTTCCGGTTGGTGGAAGTGAACCCAGGTTTCGTCCCCAGTAACGAGTCTTGCAAGGAAGCCATCACCTTCTCGATCAAAGCGCCGAAGAAGTTCTTCAAAAATGGTTCAAATGGCTCTGAGCACTATGGGACGTAACATCTGAGGTCATCAGTCCCCTAGAACTTAGAACTACTTAAACCTAACTAACCTAAGAACATCACACACATCCATGCCCGAGGCAGGATTCGAACCTGCGACCGTAGCGGTCGTGCGGTTCCAGACTGTAGCGCCTTTAACCGCTCGGCCACTCCGGCCGGCGAAGTTCTTCACAAGCATCAACACGTCGTTCTCTCATTCCAGGAGTCAGCTGCCGTGGCACCCATCTTGAAGACACTTTGTGAAACTGGAACACATCATGCACAATGTGGTGTGCTGACCCATGACCAATCTGTAAAAATGCTGCAATGTCATTCAGTGTCACTCGGTGGTTTTCCTTCACTAGGGCTTCAACTGCTGCAATGTTCTGTGGAGCATCTTCCACTGAAGTCACACCATCTGCGAACGTCCTACTCCATTCGTAGTCTTGCTGCTGCGACAAACATGCATCACCGTACTGAACCTTAATTCGTCGATGAATTTCAATAGGTTTCACACCTTCACTACGCAAAAACCGAATAACAGAACGCTGTTCTTCCCTTGCGCAAGAGGTGGCATGGGTAAAATACAGGGACCGACAGGCTATTTACAATCAATTTGTAAAGTGAGGAGTAAAGGAAAAAACAGAAAAGTTTGGACTGGTGTTCTGGTGTAAAGTCAAGCGCCGGCACGCCAGTCGGGAACGACAGAGCAGTGTAGCAGTGACGGCTGTGTCAAGACTTGGGCCAACTGCACGCTGGCCGGGTCCTCTTGAGGACGACAACGCGACAGCAGCGGCCTCTAGGCGACGAGAACATAAGTACTAGAGTTCTGCATGACCGAGTAAGCGAGCACAAAATACGAGGTGGGGCGAGCACACCCTAACTGGATAGGCTGCCCGCACTAGTTCTAGTGACCGAGCATAGAAGGCGTGACTGAATACGTAGCACGTAACTTCAAACACATTAGACGTGTCATTATCCGTGTGAGACCGCAGCCAGTACGGTCTTCTCATTTGTGGTGTCTCTCTCTCTCTCTGTAATCATGCAGTGCGGGGAAGGCAGTGCAGTAAGACGTAAGATTGAAACCAATGTTTACACATTGAAGAGACGGGAAGGTCTAAAAAGCCAAGTATGGAGCGTATTTTTGTTGGTTGTAGACGAAAACAGTGCGTCTACTGGGTACGTATCGTGCATAAACTGCTCCACATTATTGTGTTTCCATTCGGGAACCACTCATTTAAAGAAATACAGTTGCAACAAACCTGACAAAGATACATCTCCTTCAGGAATACCGGCAATAATAAAAAATAGTATTACAGCAAAGTGTGTTGCAATGTGTGCTAAAGATATGAGACCTTTTCTACATCTACATCTACATCTATACTCCGCGAGCCACCTTACGGTGTGTGGCGGAGGGTACTTATTGTACCACTATCTGATCCCCCCTTCCCTGTTCCATTCACGAATTGTGCGTGGGAAGAACGACTGCTTGTAAGTCTCCGTATTTGCTCTAATTTCTCGGATCTTTTCGTTGTGATCATTACGCGAGATATATGTGGGCGGTAGTAATATGTTGCCCATCTCTTCCCGGAATGTGCTCTCTCGTAATTTCGATAATAAACATCTCCGTATTGCGTAACGCCTTTCTTGAAGTGTCCGCCACTGGAGCTTGTTCAGCATCTCCGTAACGCTCTCGCGCTGACTAAATGTCCCCATGACGAATCGCGCTGCTTTTCGCTGGATCATGTCTATCTCTTCTATTAATCCAACCTGGTAAGGGTCCCATACTGATGAGCAATACTCAAGAATCGGACGAACAAGCGTTTTGTAAGCTACTTCTTTCGTCGATGAGTCACATTTTCTTAGAATTCTTCCTATGAATCTCAACCTGGCGCCTGCTTTTCCCACTATTTGTTTTATGTGATCATTCCACTTCAGATCGCTCCGGATAGTAACTCCTAAGTATTTTACGGTCGTTACCGCTTCCAATGATTTACCACCTATGGCATAATCGTACTGGAATGGATTTCTGCCCCTATGTATGCGCATTATATTACATTTATCTACGTTTAGGGAAAGCTGCCAGCTGTCGCACCATGCATTAATCCTCTGCAGGTCCTCCTGGAGTACGTACGAGTCTTCTGATGTTGCTACTTTCTTGTAGACAACCGTGTCATCTGCAAATAGCCTCACGGAGCTACCGATGTTGTCAACTAAGTCATTTATTTGACAACATCGGTAGCTCCGTGAGGCTATTAATGCTGCTTCTGGTGGTTTCAGAGAACTAGGCCAAGAATTAATACATCTAGGTGCCCATTATGGAGAAGTTAACGTGGCAGATGTCATGCCACATCCCTCTACTATAAGCAGAAATGTCAAAGAACAAGCTGATGCAATACGAAACAGTATAATGCCTTCTGTTATTGCGGAAGTTATTAAATGGTTCAAATGGCTCTGAGCACTATGGGACTTAACTTCTAAGGTCATCAGTCCCCTAGAACTTAGAACTACTTAAACCTAACTAACCAAAGGACATCACACACATCCATGCCCGGGGCAGGATTCGAACCTGCGACCGTAACGGTCGCACGGTTCCAGACTATAGCGCCTAGAACCGCTCGGCCACAACGGCCGGCGGAAGTTATTAATAAAACATTTGCTGCGAGAGTTGATATGTGGACTGATTCGCACAATCAGATACACTATATGACGCTTACAACACATTACATTAACAGAGATTGGTCTCTTGTGATCAATGTTTTATTTACAACAAAATTCCCGGACGTTAGGTTGGTTGGTTGTTTTGGGGAAGGAGGCCAGACAGCGAGGTCATCGGTCTCATCGGATTAGGGACGGACGGGGAAGGAAGTCGGCCGTGCCCTTTGAAAGGAACCATCCCGGCATTTGCCTGGAGCGATTTAAGGAAATCACGGAAAACCTAAATCAGGATGGCCGGACGTTAGGAAGACGGGAGTAAATATTATAAAAGAAAGTGCTCTATGAATTTAGCTGTGTTACGTACCCGTTCTTGGAAACGTTACTTTTGTATTAAAATAGAGAGAGAGACAGAGATAAATATATAGTGTGTGTGTGTGTGTGTGTGTGTGTGTGTGTGTGTGAGTGTGTGTGTGTGTGTGTGTGTGAGAGAGAGAGAGAGAGAGAGAGAGAGAGAGAGAGAGAGAGAGAGAGAGAGAGAGAGAGGCTTTGGATTTGTACAGTACAGTGCAGCGAGCCGGGACGAGGCGAGGTGAGACGTCAGCGGTGACCGGTCATGCTCGGTTATCCGCGTGTCCGGAATCCGGACAACAGACATGGGGCGAGTACGTGGGCGATCCGAGTCGTGTGGGGCCGGACACGAGAGGCTCGGTCCCCCCGTCAACAGGCGAGCCGTGACCGGTCAAACACTAAGCGTTGCAGCACTCTAATAAGTATCGCGACCGACTGATCGCGCCAGTTCTACAGAAGCGTCAGGATCAGCGACTTGGATAGAAGCATCCACCGTATTAGTTCACGTGCATTGGAATCGTTATACTGAAGGACATTGATTGCACTGCATGTCGCCCTTTGCTTGCGACACATCTACGTATTTCTCAAAGTTGAGTATTGTCATTTATTTTCTGTAATAAAACTCTTTAATACGATTTGCTTGAATAGTTGTCTGGCGATCCGAGAAGCAGGTTTCCTAGACGCCCCACATTCGACAACTAGGCATGATACAACAACTAGAAATTAAAGTACAGGGAGAAGAAACAAAAACTCTCGAGGTTTGACGATGGCATTGTAATTCCTTCAGAGAAGCAAAGGACTTGGGAGAGCAGTTGAACGGAATGGATAGTGTCTTGAAAGGAGGATATAAGATGAACATCAACAGAAACAGAAGATTAAAATGGCTCTAAGTACTACGGGACTTAACATCTGAGGTCATCAGTCCCCTAGACTTAGAACTACTTAAACCTAACTAACCTAAGGACATGACACACATCCATGCCCGAGGCAGGATTCGAACCTGCAACCGTAGCAGAAGCGCGGGGCCGGACTGAAGCGCCTAGAACCGCTCGGCCACAGCGGCCGGCCTTCACAGTAAGTAACAGGCAAGTGTAGAAAAATTTTTTGGACTAAGTTCCGGAATTTTTTAAACAGATCTCCTACATCCAACCGGTAATTTTAGAATAGTTTGATTTTCTCTTTGCATGGTTGGTAGATGGTCAAAGGTTAGTTCAAGATTTTTTCGAGTGTTAGTACGATGGATGGGATGGATATGCGTGACAAGGTAAAAATATGTGTAACTTAACCAGTGGAAAGCATTTCCTATTATTGCTGCCTCACTTTTGATGGCACGAGATGAAGTTTCTAACTTGTTTCTGAAAGGACCGTTCAGAAAATTGAATGTCGGGTAGACGACAAAGGAGGCTACGTCGTCGGCAGACAGATGGGGGCAAGTGGCAGGGGGATGTCACCACTGGCCACTTGCTGTCGGGGAGAGAGCTGCTCCATCACGGTGTGACGCGGGCGCTCCGTCATCGCTGGTTACCCCGGCCGTGTATCTCCCTGTGCGCCCACCGTGACCCGGCCCACAATCGGAGCTCGTTACGGGCGAGCACGGCGGCAGCGATAGCGCCCCGCTGCGAAGCGCTCTCCAGATCACTAGCACGGGAGCCCTCGTGCGGAACCGATGCCAGGTGCTGGTGGTGGCGGCTCCAGCAACGAGCCTCGCTAGCGGCGAGCAATCTCACTGGGCGCGCTTCCGTAAAATTGACTAACTTCCATCGGTCAGGGAAAGAAATACAAAAACGTCAATAACTTGGGAAAGTACACTGTTGGCCCCTAAAAATTCCAGTAGCAAGAAGATAGCAAATAACGAGATTTTGCATGTAGCGCGTGCGTAGTACCGTCGGAAGAATACTCGGTCACGTCAGGTACTGTATCAGATATGAATGACGATGTGTCCTAAACTATAGCCTACGAAGCCGGACCAAATCTTCATACAGCGTGACAGTTATTGAACTACACTAATGGCCATTAAAATTACTACACCACGAAGATGACGTGCTACAGACGCGAAATTTAACCAAAAGGAAGAAGATGCTGTGACATGCAAATGATTAGCTTTTCAGAGCACTCACACAAGGTTGGCGCCGGTGACGACACCTACAACGTGCTGACATGAGGAAAGTTTCCAGCCGATTTTTCATGAACAAACAGCAAAAATGGTTCAAATGGCTCTGAGCACTATGGGACTTAACTTCTACGGTCAGCAGTCCCCTAAAACTTAGAACTACTTAAACCTAACTAACCTAAGGACATCACACACATCCATGCTCGAGGCAGGGTTCGAACCTGCGACCGTAGCGGTCACGCGGTTCCAGACTGTAGCGCCTTTAACCGCTTGGCCACCCCGGCCGGCGAACAAACAGCAGTTGACCGGCGTTGCCTGGTGAAATGTTCTTGTGATCCCACGTGTAAGGAGGAGAAATGCGTACCATCATGTTTCCGACTTTGATAAAGGTCGGATTGTAGCCTATCGCGATTGCGGTTCATCGTATGGCGACATTGCTGCTCGCGTCGGTCGAGATCCAATGACTTTTAGCAGAATATGGAATCGGTGGGTTCAGGAGGGTAATACGGAACGCCGTGCTGGATCCCAACGGCCTCGTATCACTAGCAGTCGAGATGACAGGCATCTTATCCGCATGGCTGTAACGGATCGTGCAGCCACGTCTCGATCCCTAACAGATGGGGACATTTGCAAGAGAACAACCTTCTGCACGAACAGTTCGACTACGTTTGCAGCAGCATGGTCTATCAGCTTGGAGACCATGGCTGCGGTTACCCTTGACGCTGCATCACAGACAGGAGCGCCTGCGATGGTGTACTCAACGACGAACCTGGGTGCACGAATGGCTAAACGTCATTTTTTCGGATGAATCCAGGTTCTGTTTACAGCATCATGATGGTCGCATCTGTGTTTTGCGACATCGCGGTGAACGCACATTGGAGGCGTGTATTCGTCAGCGCCATACTGGCGTATCACCCGGCATGATGGTATGGGGTGCCATTGGTTACACGTCTCTGTCACCTCTTGTTCACATTGACGGCACTTTGAACAGTGGACGTTACATTTCAGATGTGTTACGACCCGTGGCTCTATCCTTCATTCGATCCCTGCGAAACCCTACATTTCAGCAGGATAATGCACGACCGCATGTTGCAGGTCCTGTACGGGCCTTTCTGGATACAGAAAATGTTCGACTGCTGCCCTGGCCAGCACATTCTCCAGATCTCTCACCAATTGAAAACGTCTGGTCAGTGGTGGCCGAGCAACTGGCTCGTCACAATACGCCAGTCACTACTCTTGATGAACTGTGGTATCGTGTGGAAGTTGCATGGGCAGCTGTACCTGTACACGCCATCCAGGCTCTGTTTGACTCAATGCCCAGGCGTACCAAGGCAGTTATGATGGCTAGAGGTGGTTGTTCTGGGTACTGATTTCTCAGGATGTATGCACCCAAATTGCGTGAAAATGTAATCACATGTCAGTTCTAGTATAATGTATTTGTCCAATGAATACCCGTTTATCATCTGCATTTCTTCTTGGTGTAGCAATTTTAACGGCCAGTAGTGTATATGAGAAAAAGGTAAATTAGTTACAAACTATGGCATGCACACACTTTATTCAACATGTAAACGTTACTACAGATATTCATATTTACGTCTTAACATGTTCGATATGCCTTCCATTACTGGCGATGATGTGGCACAGATGAGTAGCGAAATTTTGCATCACCCGCTGAAGTGTCGGAAAATCAGTGTTTTTGATGACGTCGTTAATGGCTCTTTTCAGCTCAGCAATGGCTTTGGGGTTGTTGCTGTACACCTTGGAGTCGCATGTGTTTGGATCCGGAGGATGTTGAGGCCAATCGAGGCCCATGCCAGTGACCTCTGGGTACCCAACAGCCAGAATGCGATCCCCAAAGTGCTCCTCCAGAACATTAAACACTGTCGATGAAATCATATTCCTAAACCTTCACGTATCGTACGGTAGTTACGGTGCCATCAATGAATATCGCACAGATTATTCCGTAGCTGGACACTGCACACCACACAGTCACCCGCTGAGGGTGAAGAGACTTCTCGATCACGAAATGCGGATTCTCAGTCCCCCAATAGTGCCAATTTCGCTTATTGATGAACCCATCCAAATGAAAGCGGGTTTCCTCGCTAAACCAAACCATGCATGCGCATACTAATTCCCATGATGCCTTGCGGCCAACCGTGCCATTTGAACGTACTAACGCAAACCGTTCTGAAATTATGACGATTTTATTTCATATAGTTCAATAACTGTCACCTGTATCTCACTGACTGTTGACCAGCGGAGATTTTCGTAAAACATTTCCTCCAATGCAGTAAATCTGTTTCCTGTGCGTGCGCAACACAAAAATTTAGGAAAAATATTTGCAACTTAAATTAAAAACTCGGTTAAACTTTAGTCCTGCCAAACCGTTACTACTGTGATGTATAAAGGGCGTTCAATAAGTGCTGCAACACATTTTTCTCATACCACATTATTCTTACGACCTTACACCACTGTACTGGGAGGGCCTGTATGCACGCATGTAACACTAGTGATCAACATCAGACCCAACGTCTTGCTGCTCCAATAACCTCCCCATCATCCACGTACCGCTTCCAGTGGAGTGCATTCTTCATTGGGCCAGACAAATGGAAGTCGGAAGGTGCGACATCGGGGCTGTGTGTTGGCTGAGCAAGAACGGTCCAATGACGTTCTGTGAAGCCCTTTCGAGTGCACAGACATGTATGGGGCCTTACGTTTTATGTAGAAGGATAAATTCTTTTACGTTGTTATGACGACGACGAACACGCTGAGGTCGTTTCTTCAATTTCCTGAGCGTAGCACAACACACTTCAGAGTTGATCGTTGGACCACGAGGGAAGACATCAAACAGAGTAACTCCTTTATCTCAGAAGACCGCCGCCGATGAAGAATACTCAATTTTGTAGAACACTCAGCATAATGTCGTTTGTTGAAACTGAACTACACTTCTCGAAATATCACTATATACACACACAAAGAAAACAAATAACACGTAGACGACTATTCATTAAGAGCGTCGGTGAGGTCTGTCTGAGCTGGTCCTAGCTCGGTGAGGAACTGGCTGTACTGTTGCTGTGCTGGCCTTATAAAGCCGGCGTAGGTCGGCGGAGTACTCCAACTTTCCCTGTGTCCATGAGGCGACCTCTGCAGAAAAAGGTTCGCATTAGTCTGTAGCAACTTCTGTTTATTTTGCAGAATTGTTTTCCTCTTGGTTGCGCCTGCAAGTTCTTGAGTATGCTATATGGTACACAGGGGTGTCTTGAGTGTAGTCTGCCTGGCAGGGGCAGTCTGTGGCAGACGTAACAGCCGAGGCATTACCGGCTGAGGGTGCGGCTTTTAACTTTTTCTTTGGGGGAGAGATGTTGTATCGCCACTCGATGGATTGCCGTTTTGTTTCCAGTTCGAAGTGGCGAACGCCAGTTTCAGCGCTTGTGACGATGTTCGACAAAAAATTATCAGGATCAGCCTCGTAACAAGCAAGTAACTCTGCATGGGGTTTGACTGTGATCCGTCGTTCACCTCGGATGAGGTCTGTGCGATCTTGCTGCGATGATGACAGACGCCTCGCCCAATGACTCACCATGCTTTTGTTCACAGCCAGGTCTCCGTAGACATTCTGGAAGCGCCTATGATTACCTGCGGTTCTCTGGTTTTCCGCGAAAAGGGCCTCAATGACAGCTCTCTACTTAAAACGCACGCCCGTTAGACATGCCATTTCAAAAGTTACGTGTAGCGCAGTAACCTGTCGGAACTTAATGAAACTATAGTGGCTGGAGCGGGAATATTCTACTGTGTTCCACGGCAAATTTCAACCAAAACTGGTGGCGATTACTTATTGAAACCACCTCGTATTATTATTTATTATCTACACTACCGTAGCTACATTTGTTATCCTCGAATCTCCATATGTGAATATTTGCACAGTGATGCTATACGCAAAACCGGGAACTGTCTCAAAAGAGGCTACGTTCGGTGTTCGGCGCCATCACTGTCGGCGCCCCTCTCTCTGCTGCCGCATCAAGGGAAGCCGCGACAATGGTCACCAAGCTGCCACTCTGTGCTGCTCCAGACTTGGTCGCACTGACGGTGTGGACCTTGTCCTGCTACAAACAAACCCATTTTCTGACTCTAGGTTCGTAACGTAACTGTACGATCCTGCACTTCGGAGTAAACAATCTGTCCTCCGGGGAAGGGGGGGGGGGGGGGGGAATCGTTAACACACCATGTATATGACCCTCCTGAACCCATGTATTCTCTATGTCAATCGTGGGAACCCGATCAAGACGAGCAGTGATATTGCACATTCAACTCATCTACATTACAAAACGCATATCACCGGGGCAGGCTCCCCGTTGCGGGGTGCCCGACTAACGGTTTCCAGGGTCAACAAAAATTTTATTTTCAACATTTCGTACAATTATTGACCGAATTTGAAAAACTATCGCAATCCGCTCATTAAGAATTTTAATCTTATGCCTAAGATTTGACACAATGAACCAAATTTTACAGCCTGGAAGTGTGTACATGATTTACGGCAGAGTATTTCACAGCGCATATACCCAGTTTATTTTCATCCAATATTTCAGAATGAGGGCACTTAGCAAATTACAACAAACATTACAAGTAATTCCAGATCTTTACGAAACTTTTTCATGGTGACATCCCACACAAAATGATGAAACGAAAGCACCACATTTTCGCTGTAATGGAAATGGGTAATGGAATGGCACACTGAGTTACCACACGTATATCAGAGGCGTCCCTGACTGCTCCGTCAGTTTTCTCATTCACATAAACTCCCAGCTGAATGATACATGTTTCCCTGACACTATAAAAGGAAGTTCACCACTTAATCGTCGTCGAAGTGGAATACTGATTTTCAGCTAGACAATTACTCGTAAAATACAAGATATTGGAAAGATATGCACCCTTGGACAAGAGTAACTTGTGGGCAGGCTACATCGTCTTGGTGTATCCGCACAGCAGTACACCAAATACGCGCGTGTCAGTGCTTGTAGTTAAGGGACACTCAGTGACGAGGTTATCAGCGCCCTTTCGAAAATCAGTAGAGACGAATGTGGTAAAAACGTATAAAATGGTAAGTAAGAAGCAATCGGCAGTAAAATTGCTAGTGTGACTGTGCGCGTGATCATAGCTGATTAGTCCAACATCAAAAGCTATAGTGATCACAATATCCAGATCTACATCTCCCTTTGTTGTCCGTGATCCACCCTACGGTGTGTCTCAGCGCGGAACGGGGAAGGGGGGGGAGGGGGGAGGACGGGGGAGGAGTACTCCAGCATTATCTTCCCCTTCCTCTATCCCATCGCAAATGGCTCGTGGGCAGAATTCTCCTGATTTTCTGGTTGTGGTTATTCCACCAGACGTACGTAGAAGGAAGTAATATATTGCCACCTTTTCCCAGAAAGCGCTCTCTCGGAATTTATGGTAAACATACGACTACACGAACTTCTACCTGGTTTATTGTTTCAAGCTCATATCACTCTTTTTGTTAAATAATATCTCGTTTGTAACTCTTGTTTGTTGTGCATCTCCGTAACGCTTTCGCCAGACCGGATGGGCCCGTGGCGGAACACACCGCTCTTCCTTTAACCTTCTGTGTGTCTTTTAATACAACCTTGTAAGGGTCCCAGAATGATAGGTACTGCTCACGAAAATTTCAGACGAATGTTTTGTAAGCCAACATGTGCTCATTTCAACTGTGCTTTAATCACTGCACTGAAACCCTGCTCTTGCGCTTCGACAGCAAATAAGGAACGAATGTAGGATATCTCAGCAGATCCTGTTTTGGAAAATATGACTCTGCAAGTACTGCATGAGTTAAGATGTACGTTACCGGACACAAGAGACGAATCGAGGCGGGAGGGTGAGTCTATGGGGCAGCAGGCCGCCCCTGCCCTCCAAAACTACACTCGCTTCTTTTGTGTCGACTCGATGTCACTGTAGTGTTGTGCCACGGGAAGCAAGGAGAGGATGTTGTTTCGTGGCCGGTATCCTCTTTCTGTAACACAACTGCGCGCATATATTAACGGGGTTCTTTATTCAGAAGAACAATAAATTACGTAACTGAAGATAGTCCAGGTGTTGTGGTACAAGCTCTTCCATAATAGTCTGCGTTAGCCTCACTGCTGGTGAAGTACAGGTCTGCTATGTACACTCCTCTGGTCGCTAGGTACTGACTGACTCTGAGGTAGAGGCTGAGTGAGCTAACTGCGACTGTGACTCTCACTGGGCTGCGACTGATGACACGACTCGATGACTCACTGGATTACTAACTGGGCCTCCGGTCCGCAGCGGCGATCTAAATACTGGCAGCTGACAGGGCGTTGGTGGCAGGTTTCTTGCTAGTCTGTCTTTAGCCTCTATCTATCTGCTCGCAACCTTTTTGCCACCTAGCGTGCTGGCGCCAGCTCACGCCAGCACAGTTTCTTTATAGCTTTCACATTTAGCAGTCTCGGTAATTTGGCACCACTCTTATGACTTGACTAGTTTGTGTTCATTTAATCGAAAACCTCTTTACCAAACTCTTCCGACCACAGGAAATGGTACCTGTGTAATGGAGGTAAATGTAAACATTCGCTATCTTTTAATAGTATCTGGACATCTACTAGTGGACATTAATGTAATGTGAGCCAACACTTCGCCTTCAAAGCGGCTTGAACTCTGCTGGGAACACTTTCAAAGAGGTGTGTGAATGTCTGGAGGAATGGCAGCCCATTCTTCCTCAAGAGCAGAAGCCAGAGGAGGTAGTGATGTTGGACCCTGGGGTTTGGTGCGAAGTCGATGTTCTAACAAATTCCAAAGACGTTCCACTCAGTTCAGCTCAGGACTCTGAACAGGCCTATCCAATTCAGAAATTTTAATGTCCACAAACTGACGCCTTATAGATGGTTTATGACAGGGTCCACTGCCATGGTAATGCAAACAATCATTGCCTCCAATAAAACTCTATTGCTCACAGTACACAACACTGTAACATGTACTCATATCCTTCTGCTTTTAGTGTATTCTTAAGCTCAATAAGGGTGCACACCTTAACCACGGAAGACATCCCCGTGCGATAACAGCAGCTCCTCCATATTTCAATGTTGGTGCTGCACATGATAACAGGTAACGTTCTCCAGGCATTCGCCAAACCCAAATCCTTCCATCAGATTGCCACAGGATACAGCGAGATTCGTCACTTCTATTCACTAGTCTCTAGTTACCCAATGTCCAGTGGGGTTGCTTTTCACACCACTTCATTGACTACATAAATATCTGGCTTACGAGGTGCAGTTCCATCATTGTACCCTAATCTTTGTAACTCCCTGCGCACACTTATTGTGCTAACGTTACTGCTGACAGTATTTCTGAACTCACGGGTGATGCCTTCCGCTGAACTCATGCTATTTTTACCCACCAGCCTTCGCAACGATTGTCGGTCCCTATCCCTCAATGCACGAGATCTGCGAGGTTTTGGTCTTGCTCTTAGTCTGTTGTTCATTTGCTTCACAGTCACTTCACCAACTGTGGAAATGGGCAGCTTTAGAAGGGCTGAAATTTCCATGATGAATTTGTTACTCAAGTGATCACACCAGGAAGTTCTTGCCATCTACATATACATAGATATCCGCAAGCCACCGTACGGTGCGTGATGGAGGGTACCCTGCACCACTGCTTATCATTTCCCTTCCTGTTCCACTTGCAAATAGAGCGAGGGAAAAACGACTATCTATATGCCTCCGTATGAGCTCTAATTTCTCGTATCTATCTTCGTGGTCCTTACGCTTTGGTGGCCGTAGAGTGGTTCGGCAAAATGCCGGCGTCCTATATGCAGTCTCCTTTACAAGTGAACCACTCTTTCCTAGAATTCTCCTAATAAACCGAAGTCAACCATTCGGCCGGCTGTTGTGACCGAGCGGTTCTAGGCGCTTCAGTCTGGAACAGCGCGACCGCTGCAGTCACAGGTTCAAATCCTGCCTCTGGCATGGATGTGTGTGATATTCTTAGGGTAGTTAGGTTTAAGTAGTTCTAAGTTCTAGGGGACTGATGACCTCAGATGTTAAGTTCCATAGTGCTCAGAGCCATTTGAACCATTTTTGAACCAATCGACCATTCGCCTTCCCTAGCACAGTTCTCACATGCTCTTTCCAACTCATATCGCTTTGCAACGTTACGCCCAGATATTTAAACGATTTGACTGTGTCAAGCAGGACACCAGCAGTAATGTATGCGAACATTACGGGTTTATTCTTCCAACTCATCCGCATTAACTTACATTCTTCCACATTTAGAGCTAGCTGCCATTCATCACACCAACTGGAAATGATGTCGTTCCGCCTCTCATTCATACCTTAGTTTTCAAGGTGGCTCGAAGCTCTGCATTGAGGACTGTAAATGACTAGTCCACGTTCGAAGTCACTGTGTGTTCTGAGCGATCCATTTTGCTGTTATGGCTTTTCTACTGACAACAGAATATTCCGCGCTTCATTTTATTCTGGCTTGTCCACCTCTCGTGATATATAGTAGTCAATTCCGCATTACGAACGGTTGTCCGGAGACTTTTGATTACATAATGTAATGTTTCAAACAAACATTGAGCTTGTTGTCGAATAATAATTCATTCCTGCCTCTTAAGAATCTGTTGGCCGTAACTGTCTGCTACTAGACATTGTTCCCTTAATGTCTCGTGCTTCTGCCGTTTTAGGATTCGTTACCCTTCAATCATAGACTGTAAACGAATTCAGCGCTTCACAGGTAAATGACGCTGATGGACAGTAGAAGAGATGCAGCTCCGTACGTGAAACAATTTTTTTTTTCAGTTTTAATCGCTCGAGATGGAGCATCTGTCTTGTTAGTACGATGACGGCTAGTAATGTAATCTGATTATACGAGGAGGTTCCCGCCTTGAGGCCTTGTTATTCGCGCCTCTCATTCACACCTCACACCTTAGGTTTAAGGACGGCAGAAAGGTCTGCATTGAAGACTGATTTGGTGGGCAAGCCATGAGAAGAGGGATGTTTGGATGGGCGCCCTTTGTGGCAGACGAATCTCGGCGAATGAGTTGAGCGCCGGCTGTGATAGGTGCGAACGGGGCGTTATGCGGCGTGGCGGGCGCTTTCTCATTTCACGCCGAGAGACAATCGCGCCGGTCCCAGAGGTCGCACGGAGAGGCTGGCTATATTTCTCCCGGGACGTCGCGCCGGTAGGGGCGAACGGAACGGGTCTGGGCCGCGGGTTTACTCTCGGTAATGAGGCCGGCGTGAGTCAACGGCCCGCAACCGCGCTATTGGTTCCCACTTCGCCGAGGCCCGATCAAACCGCTCGTCTTCGCAGCTCCGTCTGTCCCACTCTACTGTGCTCGCTTCAAATGGAGTGCACTGAACCCTCCAGGGGTATGATCCATTTTCTTTCAGGGCATATATCTGAACACTACAAGAAGACGACTTAACAGCAACGGTTGCAGATCGCAGACCTTACCGGAGGGGTCCTCTCTCACGTTAGCGAGGCCAAGTCGATCGTTACGTACAGCGCATGCAAAGAAAGAGAACGTTATGAACGAATTAGCTTAAATTCCGACCACTGATTTTAACAGCTGATGAAATTACGAATAGAATTACCGCAATCACGTGTCGATTACATGTATATTAATCAAATCCGTAAATTTAATACGTGAATTTATCCCAGTAAATTAATTACGTGCAAAATTCTGAAACTAACAATGCGTTGTGGAAGGATAGGATAATCAAACAGTGATGTTTGAACAGTTAAGTGATTACCTCAAATCACTTTCGAAGTATCTGCGCTCGCAGAATAGAAATGCGGAAAACCCAAGTCCGAAAACAATTTATTGGACTCACCAAAACTAAAACAATAATACAGTCTCCAAAAGAACGACAGACTCGATCCCAACTGCGTATCGTCACAAATATAAAATAACAATAGCAAAGACCCGACTGTTCACAGGGAGAGATCACAACGAAACAATTCTACAATGTCAAGATGTTCGTCGACTATAAAAAGCCCGTCTGCAAGAGATCGGCCAGCTAGAAGAGGAGTCTGGCCGTGGCTGCCGTGTTGGCACCTGTCTATACTCCCAAGCGGTGCGTCGAACTGCCCTTTGCCAGCAGTGCGCCGCCCTATAAAGCCCCTTTGGTGGATGTATCTTCCGGAGCTATTTGCGATCTCGTGCCTGGCGTATCAAACTAGTTCCTGGGCTAGCTGCGACCTCTGGTGAAGCTGTTTTGCAGGCTCCGCGAACGGGTAGCGGTTCCTGGCGGCCGTTGGAGGAGACCTAGTGTTGTGTTGTGTTGTGGCCGCCGGTAAATATTTGTGTTAACAACACAGACGATGTAGGTTTTTCTGGTGAATATACGCCCTGTGATGCAGGCATCCCGTGTTGGTTGGACGTGAATAGGGATGCCGATTCAGTAGGCGCTACCATGTAGGAAGTGGGCAGCCAGAGCAACTTTTATTAAAACCTAACTGAGCACCAAGCGTTGCTCTTAATCTGATCTATTAGTTCATCTCCTCCTTCGCTCCCTCTCTGTCCATCACCTCAACACCCCACTCTCTCTGTTTATCTTCTGCTATCCCTCTCTTTCTCAACCAGCTCCTCCCCTGTCTCTTTGTCCATTTCGCCCTCTCCCCTCTTTTTGTCCATCTGCTCTTGCCCCCTCTGGCAGCCTGCTCCTTCCCTCTCTGTCCGTATCCTACTCTAATTCAATCTTCTGCTCCACCTCTCCTTGTTCATCTTCTCCTCTTTCCTTTTTCTGTCCGTCTCCTCTTCCCCACCTCCCACCTATTTACATTTTCTCCTCGCTCACGCTCTACCAGTCTCTTCCTCCCCCTCTCTATCTCCTCCACCCCTTTCGTGTGGCCCTCTCTCCCTCCTCCCTTTTTTGTCAATTTCCTCCTCCTCTCCCTCTGTCCATCTCCATCTCAATCCTGCCCCTATCCCTGCCCAACTCCACCCCCACCCCCCATCCGGGTCCCTCTCTGTCTATTCATCTCCTCCTCCCCCATTCTCTATCCCTCTTATCCCCCCCTCCCCTATTGCAATAGCAGGCTCGTGGTTCTTAACACAACAGTATTTCTTTCCAGAGGTTTTGGACGAACATTTTACCCATCTCTTTGCCTGCATTAACACGTCAAATATATTTCACATATATTTAAAGTATCTCACAAGTATTTTACAACATTTACACCTATATCTCTTGCGAATTTCGCCCTGCAGTTTCATTTTCACGCAGCTCAATGGCTATTGAACCACTTGAAGTACAATGACATAATTTTCTAGGTACATTCATCGGCATATGTGGATACTGTCTGCGAAATACGTTGCGAATAGAGCTAATAGTAAAGAAACAATAAATTAAAACGTCATGCATGATGTGGCAGTTTTTCATGCATCTCAGTTTTGACATCATAGCTCCCAAACTACGTGCTGCGCAATGATAAATTTTTATAGGTACATTCAGTGGTACACAAGTGCGCTCATTCTCAACTACTGGGTGAAAAAACTATAAACTATGGGTACTCGCGCGTCGTGGGATACACTGCTTTTTCAACTCAATTTTGCCCTTTTAGGAGGTAGGTCGTTGTTACCTCTACAACTATTCTTCCCAGACAGCAAGAGCTTTTTGTACCAAGTTTGGTTCAAATCCGTCCAGTCGTTTACAAGGAGATGTGGAAGATACACACATTGATGAATACGTACGTATGTACGTCCATTTTTACACTGCAGCGCCAAAGATACTGGTATAGGCATGCGTATACAAATACAGAGGTATGTAAACATGCAGAATACGGCGCTGCGGTCGGCAACGCATATATAAGACAACAGTGTCTGACGCAGTTGTTAGATCGGTTACTGCTGCTACAATCGCAGATTATCAAGATTTAAATGAGTTTGAACATGGTGTTGTAGACGGCCCACGAGCGATGGAACACAGCATCTCCGAGGTAGCGATGAAGTTGGGATTTACCTGTACGACCATTTCACGAGTGTACCGTGAATATCAGGAATCCGGTAAAACACAAATCTCCGACATCGCTGCGGCCGGAAAAAGTCCTGCAAGAACGGGACCATCGACAACTGAAGAGAATTTCAATGCTGGGCCATCAACAAGTGTCGGCGTGCGAAACGTTCAACGAAACATCATCGGTATGGGCTTTCGGAACCGAACGTCCACTCGTGTACCCTTGATGACTGCAAGACACGAAGCTTTACGCCTCGCCTGGGTCCGTCAACAGCAGCATTGGACTGTTGATGACTGGAAACAGGTTTAAGTAGTTCTAAGTTCTAGGGGACTGATGACCTCAGATGTTAAGTCCCATAGTGCTCAGAGCCATTTGAACCTTCCAGGACTACTTCAGACATTAGTCGAGTCCATGTCACGTCCTGTTGCAGCACTTCTGCGTGTTCGCGGTGGCCCTACACGATTTTACGCGGGTGTACCAGTTTCTTTGGCGCTTCAGAGTATAATGTATATGGATTCTAATCTCCATTGGCTGTTAGGAATATCTGTGTTCTATCAAATTTTGTTCGTGCCTCATACAGTCGTAGAGGGACACGATATCTATACTGTCGCCACATGGAGAGAGCAATCCTAGAGCTAACAAAAGTCCTGGTCCATGCCTTGACAATAAGTGTAGTTTTAAAGTCAAAAACTATGTATTTATATGTCTTGAGACAGAGTAAAGCACGGGGCGCGCATTACTTACATTATAATCATTCTATATTTGGAAATGAGAGCTCTTAGCGGCTTCCAACAAACTTAATACACAATTTTAAACCTTTAAGAGACATTTATCTCAGACACCCCCATAAAACAATGAAAGGAGAGGAGTTTATCGCTTACTACATTTTCGCTGTTAGTGCAGTAAAACGACAGCATCAGGCATGATGTTTTAATTTACCACTTCTTTACTGCTAGCCCCATTTTGCACACAGTATGCACATATGCTGGATTAAAACAACAGTCCAGATCTCAGTAACGTTTTGTTTACGACCACTTTCGACTTCACGTAGATGTCATCTTCAGAAAATGAGCACCATTTGGATGCTGCTGGCGGCACTTCGGATGCTCACGCGGCAGCACTATCGTAAACACGGGACATCGTGTTGCCACGTGAGCATCCGAAGTGCCGCCAGCAGCATCCAAATGGTGCTCATTTTCTGAAGATGACATCTACGTGAAGTCGAAAGCGGTCATAAATAAAACGTTATTACAATCCAGACTACCGTTTTAAACCTGTTGCATCCCCAAATCGCTGTTTCTCCTCTGGATCATGTTGTCCAAATTTGTATCCACATGGACCACTGAATGTACTATATTACTGTAGGGCACACTGTGCAGACGATGTGACATCATAAATACTGAAATGCGGACGGAATTAGCTTTTCCTTAGCACTCCGTCTTCAGGCCACAAGTGGCCCATCGGGACCCTGCGACCGCCATATCATCCTCAGTTGAGGGTGCGGATCGGAGGGGCGTGTGGTCAGCACACCGCTCTCCCGGTCGTTATGATGGTTTTCTTTGACCGGAGTCGCTACTATTCGGTCGAGTAGCTCCTGAATTGGCATCACGAGGCTGAGTGCACCCCGAAAAATAGCAACACCGCATGGCGGCTAGATGGTCACCCATCCAAGTGCCGACCACGCCCGACAGCGCTTAAATTCGGTGATCTCACGGGAACCGGTGTATCCACTGTGGCAAGGCCGTTGCCAGCTTTCCCTTAAACGCATTGCAAATTATCCAGACTATAGTCATTTAGAGAATAACTCGAAACTAATAAAATTAACGTAATTACGGTTTTACGTCTTCAACCGAAAACGGTTTACATGCGTAACGTCATACGCTTAACACATGACTTCATTTCTAAGTAATCAGACGACCGAAGCTGCGTTATACTTGGGAGTTCGTTTCTGTAGACACTCGGGGCTGCGGAGATAGTGGTTCCTAATATCGACAATTCTTTCATCAGACTCAGTGCACAAAAATCTATCAAATTAATCGAATTCACAGTTTCCAAACACCACGCGTGGTGAAATTCGAACGCCGGACCACGTTCTTGCCGCGCGGGATTAGCCGAGCGGCGCAGCAGTCATGGACTGTGCGGAGGTTCGAGTCTTCCCTCGGGCATGGGTGTGTGTGTGTGTGTGTGTGTGTGTGTGTGTGTGTGTGTGTGTTTGTCCTTAGGATAATTTAGGTTAAGTAGTGTGTAAGCTTAGGGACTGATATCCATAGCAGTTAAGTCCAATACGATTTCACACACATTTGAATATTTTTGAACCACGTTCTTCGGCACTGTATTCACTTCAGAGAGATCGTCGAATACGAAAGAATAGGATGTGAGAATATACGAAATTGTACGAGTCGAATCATTATAGCACATGAAACTTCCTGGCAGATTAAAACTGTGTGCCCGACCGAGACTCGAACTCGGGACCTTTGCCTTTCGCGGGCAAGTGCTCTACCATCTGAGCTACCGAAGCACGACTCACGCCCGGTACTCACAGCTTTACTTCTGCCAGTATCTCATCTCCTACCTTCCAAACTTTACAGAAGCTCTCCTGCGAACCTAGCAGAACTAGCACTCCTGAAAGAAAGGATATAGCGGAGACATGGCTTAGCCACAGCCTGGGGGATGTTTCCAGAATGAGATTTTCACTCTGCAGCGGAGTGTGCGCTGATATGAAACTTCCTGGCAGATTAAAACTGTGTGCTCGACCGAGACTCGAACTCGGGACCTTTGCCATTCGCGGGCAAGTGCTCTACCATCTGAGCTATCGAAGCACGACTCACGCCCGGTACTCACAGCTTTACTTCTGCCAGTATCTCGTGACGGTGACAGCAGAATGGGTCGGTCAGGAGAGGTCAGTGCCTTCAGACGTGGAATGGCCGTTGGATGTCACCTAAGTAACAAATCCAAAAGCGACATTTCAACCTTTTCAAAGCAGCTCAAGTCGACTGTTCCTAGAGTGGAAACACGAAGGAACAAGTACAGCTAAACCACGGCCAGGCAGAACTCAACTACTGACGGACAGTGACCGTCGTGCATTGCGGAGGGCGGTTGCAAAAAATCGCATGAAATCAGGAATCACTCGTGAGTTCCAAAATGCTACCTGTACATCGGGTGACTGATGATAATTCTGAGTCGACACCTAAGTCTACTGCCATTTTGCCTTGCGTAGGAAACATTTCCAACAAGATCGGTCGTGTTTTACGGAAATACGATGTGAAATGTGGTTTTCGACCTCCATCTAAAATTAGATGTGCTTTTGAGTTCCGTTAAGGATGATCTTGGTCTGCGTAAGGCGAGTGTATATCGCATTCCTTGTAGCTGCGGCGTGGCATATATTGGCCAAACTATCATCACCTGCGAATTCTGAAGGTCGTAAGGGTAAAATACAGGGAGCGAAAGGCTATTTACAATTTGTACAGAAACAAGATGGCAGTTATAAGAGTCGAGGGGCATGAAAGTGAAGCAGTGGTTGGGAAGGGAGTGAGACAGGGTTGTAGCCTCTACCCAATGTTATTCAATCTGTATATTGAGCAAGTACTAAAGGAAACAAAAGAAAAATTCGGAGTAGGAATTAGACTGCCAATGGCAAGGAAAGCTTTTCCGAAGAAGAGAAATTTGTTAACATCGATTACAGATTTAAGTGTCAAGAAGTAGTTTGTGAGAGTATTTATATGGAGTGTAGCCATGTATGGAAGTGAAACATGGACGGTAAATAGTTTGGACAACAATAGAATAGAAGCTTTCGAAATGTGGTGCTACAGAAGAATGCTGAAGATTAGATGGGTAGATCACATAACTAATGAGGAGGTATTGAATAGAATTGGGGAGAAGAGTAATTTGTGGCATAACTTGACTAGAAGAAGGGATCGGTTGGTAGGACATGTTCTGAGGCATCAAGGGATCACCAATTTAGTATTGGAGGGCAGCGTGGAGGGTAAAAATAGTAGAGGTAGACCTAGAGATGAATACACTAAGCAAATTGAGAAGGATGTAGGCTGCAGTACATACTGGGAGATGAAGCAGCTTGAACAGGATAGAGTAGCATGGAGTTCTGCAATCAAACCAATCTCAGGACTGAAGACCACAACAACAACCGTGGAGGACAGATGTACTGAGCATAAACAGCACACACGATTATAGCAGCCAAGTAGATCTGCTATTGCCGAACATTGCTTGGATATTGTCACCCCAGGTTATATAATAACACCGAGATATTGGCATGCACGTCCAGCTATTGGGACAGTGTTGTTAAGGAGGCAGCTGAGATTAAATTAGCAAGAAACCTCGTTAACAGGAATGGAGGTTTCTGTTTAAACTCTGTTTGCAATCCATCTCTCTCCCTTGTCAAAAAACAGAGGGACAGAGTCAATGCTATCTCACCTGCGAATTAGTAGTCTCACTATCGACAGCTCTGACTTTTGTCATCTTTGGTGGCACTAGTGTTCAGTGTGAGTGTTACCTTTCCTGCATCAGTCCGAGAACCGAGGTTTTAAATTTGCACGTGCATCGCCTGTCCGTTGCAGTTGCCTTGAAAATGGCGTGGTGTTCTCCCGCCGAAATATCGGCGGTCGCTGAAGGAATTACATGGCTAAATTCCCGGAAGTTATTTGAAATCTGAATGCTACCAGCAGTTTGGCTAGCACAATGAATGTATGTAGGGAGTTACAAATATTGCGGTACAATTGATCAGCTCCTCAAAGGCCACACATTTCTATCGTCAACATTAAACGGCCCTTGGGGTAGTGTATAGAGGGCCGCCACTGGACTGTTATGAGTGGATTTGGACTAATGAATGACGCTATATCCTGTAACAGTTCGATAGATGGGACACTCATATTAGTATCGATCACAAATTAATCCCCCTAATTTACTTCTATTTTAAAATTCTTATTTCCATGATTGCAATTTTCAATATTGAACACTACAAGAATTTCGTTCTTAAGGTTTGTCAAAATTTTAAAATTACATAGATTGTATAGTTGTCATAGCCGAACGGCCAATCTCTAACAGCTCTGTATATAATATTTTTGGCTTCCTTCGTATAAATAACATATAGATCGGTGTCAGTTGCTTTTTAAACAGTTGTTATCGCCATGCAGCTTCCACACAGTTTTGAAGGTGCCTAAATGTATAACTTCTGAAATGCGAAGCACGAAGTCATCGGAAACCAACTGCCTGTTATTGAGTTTCTCCAGAAGACGCAAGCCACGAGCTTCGTAACCAACGTAGTGCCAACTTGTAGGGCACACGCTACTCAGTCTTCGGGGCGTGTGGCACATGCCCACAAACGGTTCTGGTACATTACAGTCCGACGGTTTGTGGATGCGGAGTTGGCACCCAGTGGTGTCCCAGATGTCTTCCATGGGTTTCAGATCAGGAGAATCTGCGGGCCACGACATCAAAGTGAGTTCACTACCGAGCTCCTCTCAGACGACGGTAGCGCGCGTCGGGCCTTGTAACACAGACTGATATCTTGCTGGAAGATTCCATCGACGTCGGGAAAGACATCAAGCATGAAGAGATGGAGGTGGTACGCAATAATTCTCAAGCGGTCTACAGCTGTGCCAACGGCCTTGCCGCAGTGGTAACACCGGTTCCCGTCAGATCACCGAAGTTAAGCGCTGTCGGGTTGGGCTAGCACTTGGATGGGTGACCACCAGGTCTGCCGAGCGCTGTTGGCAAGCGGAGTGCACTCAGCCCTTGTGAGGAAAACTGAGGAGCTACTTGATTGCGAAGTAGCGGCTCCGGTCTCGTGAACTGACATACGGCCGGAAGAGCGGTGTGCTGACCACATGCCCCTCCAAATCCGCATCCAGTGACGCCTGTGGTTAAGGTTGACATGGCGGCCGGTCGGTGCCTTTGGGCCTTCATGGCCTGTTCTGGAGGAGAGTAGTAGTAGCGAGAATGGTTCAAATGGCTCTGAGCACTATGGGACTTAGCATCTGAGGTTATCAGTCCCCTAGAACTTAGAATTACTTAAACCTAACTAACCTAAGGACATCACACACAACCATGCCCGAGGCAGGATTCGAACCTGCGACCACAGCAGTCGCGCGGTTCCGGACTGAAGCGCCTAGTAGACAGAGTAGACTACAGTTGTCATGGTGCCTTCGATTACCACCGCAGGTTCCATGGTAAATATCCTCCGCAGCACAATAACGCCTCCATCGGATTGGCGTTTGTGGCTCTGTGCATGTTTCGAGCAGCCATTCGCCTGGCTGACTGCGTAGACCTGGAGTAAGAAGAAACGTGATTCATCCAACCAGGCGAAACGTTTCGCTGTTCAGTGGTCCAATCCCGGTCATCTCGAGCCCACTGCACGCGTACCTGACGCTGACGCTGTCGCTGGATCTACATGCGTACACATAGGACTTGTCTGCTGAAGGGCTCCATATGCAACAACTTGCGCTGGAAGTTGTACTACGAAATACTTGTGACTACAACAGATTTGTCTTCAAATGTGTCACAGATTGCATCATATCCCGTTTCACATAGTGGGTAAGCCTCCGGTTTCCACGTTCTGCGACAAGGCGCGGATGTCCAACATCTTGTAGCCAACTCTTGGTTTCAGTATTCTCCAACTACTTTCGTTAGTTAACCACGACAGTCGCACACGAACAGGAGACAAGCTTGGCTGCTTCCGAGATGTTCGTTCCCAGTCGCCGGGCGATAACAATCTGCTCTTCGTGTAAGTCGCTTGTGTTAGAGGATTTCCCCATTTGTGGTTCGTATCGGCGCTGGAACGATTTGCCATTCGCCATTCCTCCGTTTACATACTGCCCTTACCGCGTCACGTGCCCATGTGATGGGATTCAGACGTACGATGGCCAGTGGTCATAACGTTTTGGTTTACCAGTGTAACGACGGGGGCCACAGTGTGTACTCAGTGGCCAGTGGTTGCAGTACCAACTTGTATTTTTCCAAAAATTCATTCGTACCTTCCCATCCAAGGCATAACCAAGTACTGCTTGGTAAAAGCGCAGACGTTCAGTTTTGGTTATGGTATGTCACTTGATAAGAACCAATGTTTTGTCGGAAAATTAACAGATATTCATTGCTGCTGTTTCTAAATCTTTGTTGGTTGTGCCGTAGCTTCAGTAACAGCAACCTCTTCTATCATCCCATTCGTTTTGTGACGAAGTTATTAATGCTGCACGTTCCTCTGCGACCCGCTGCGGCGTGTTGCTGGCATTTTCATCTGAACCGAAATCTACATTATTAGTTTTGAGTTAAAAAATAGTTCGTCACATCTTCATTTGTTTCAAAGCCTGTCAGTCTACCAACGATATCTAATAATTCTACACCTACATATACTACTTCGCAATTCATACTTTCGTGCCTGGTGGAGGGGCCGGCCAGTGTGGCCGAGCGGTTCTAAGCGCTTCAGCCCGGAACCGCGCGACTGCTACGGTCGCAGGTTCGTATCCTGCCTCGAGCATGGATGTGTGTGATGTCTTTATGTTAGTTAGGTTTAAGTAGTTCTAAGTTCTAGGGGACTGATGACCTCAGAAGTTAAGTCCCATAGTGCTCAGAGCCATTTGAACCTGGAGGAGGGTTCATTGAACCAACTTCAGACTACTGCTCTACCGTTCCACTCTCGAAGAGCGCGAGGGAAAAACGAACACTTAAATCTTTCCGTGCGAGTTCTGATTGCTCTTATATTATTGCGATGATAATTTCTCTCAATGTAGGTGGACGCCAACAAAATATTTTCGCATTCGTACGAGAAGGTGGGATTGAAACTTGGTGAAGAAATCTCGTCACAACGAGAAACGCCTTTGTTTTAACGACTACTACCCCAACCCGCGTATCATATCCATGATACGCTCCCCTGTTTCACGATAATACAAAACTTTGGACTTTGAACTTTTTCGATGTCCTTCGTCAGTCCTATCAAGTAAGGGGCAGGATCCCATACGGCGCAACAGTACTCCAAACAAGCACCAACACCCAACACGCGTAGTGTAGCCAGTCTCTTTGGCAGATCTGGATGCTCTGCCAATAAAACGCAGTCTTTGGTTCGCCTTCCCCACAACATTTTCTATGAGATCATTATGCTTTGATTTGCCGAACAAAATCAGTGTTGGGTTTTGGGGATTCCAAACTTTCTTTCAAACAATGAATCAGTCGTGGAGTTAGTGACTTCGTAACGTACGTTTTAGCAGACGTGTTAGTCATGTTACTTAATCATTTAGCACCAGTATGAGAATACTACCTTCCAGTATGTCCCTTTCTTTCACATTCAAAAACTCAGGCGCTGCTGTTACGCCGTTCTACATCTATATCTGTAATCCACAAGCCACGTAACGGAATGTGGCGGAGAGTAATTTCTATACCACTGTCGCTTACCCCTTTTCTTGTTCCAGTCGCGTATGATTCGTGGGAAGAGCAATTGCTGCGCCGGAATCTCCCTAATTTTATCTTCATGATCTTTTCGCGAGGTATGCGTAGGAGGCAGCACTATATTGGTTGATTCTCCTAGAAACGTACGTTCTCGAAATTTTAACTGTGGACCATAGCGTGATGCGTAACACATGTCTTGCAGCATCTGCCGCTGGAGTTAACTCAGCATCTGCGTGACGCTTTTGCACTTACTAAATGAACCTGTAACGAAACGCGCTACTCTTCCTTAAACCGTCTCTATTTCCTCTGTCAATCCTACCTATCTGGTACGGATTCCAGACTGATGAGCGGTATTCAAACCGTACTTCATAAGAGCAAACCGAAAGAACAGATTATACAGTAATTAGTCAAGCTATCCTAATAAGGGCACAGGTCCATATCGTTGTGTAATCGATCTTTTGTCTGCGGATTTTCGCTCTGTTTTGGGTAATGGTAATATCACATGTCAATACTTCTCAGGTGCCGCCGAGAGTGATGGCGAGGAAAATTTAGTTTGTTCCTGAGACTGTCTTTAAACACCTCTCCCTAAATAACAGGCTTTTCCTTAAGCTCTTTCTACTGTTACCGTTTCCTTCTTTCTTGTATACAAATCCTTCTTTGTACTTCCAATTATTCCAGATTGTTGCTTTGGTTTAATTTTATTTCATGTGTTAATTTTTTGCAGATCATTTACACAGACACTGTTAATTTGTGGTGAATGAGACTTTCAACAACACGTGGTCTGCAGCTTGGGGCATTGTTTGGTTTTTCGCGCATTACGCGAAAACTATGTAACTTACGGTGAAGAGCGAAGCGGCAGTGGATTGTGGTCAGCAATATGCACCTTCTGAAAGATCGATCTTTATTTCAAGTCACGAGACGCAAAAGTTATAGTAACCTCAAAATCGGTTAATATCACGAATACTGAAAGATTAATAAAAATAGTAAATACCGACTTACAGGGATGAGCGAGCACTCATTAAAAACGTTTCGTCATAGCGGATCGAGTGCCGTAGTCATATGTTAAGATTCATAAATAATTAAGCCCGTAAAGAGCAATAAACAAAGTTTGAGGGAAAATTGTTTATAAAATTCAATAGAAAATTCATGGCGTAAAGAACGGCACTATATATTATTTTGGGTGGCATCACACGTAATTTAAACTAGTTACGTTACGCTATACACTTGACTTGCAATAGTGTTCATTGTTTGCAAATTATTATTAACATTTAGCGTCGATAATTAATTAATTATTATAGACATGAAGATTTTGAGCAGCGCAATGAGTAGATCGCTATAGATTACCTCTAAAAACGGTGCTGTATGCAGTTCTATGTTAAAACTTTGCAGCACAGATGTCAACAAACAAATTTGCGGTAAGTGATATAATTTTGCAAAAACTAAAACTTGATTTACGGGCGATAGAATAATCCTAGAAATTAATGTAAAGTAGTAAATAGGATGTACTTTTTAGCGCGGTTCTGATGGTCTGCTTATTTCTGTTGAGAGATCTATGTGTCAAAATTTGTAATCTTAACTGGTGAGATTGGTACTAGCATAACGAGAGGGTTGACGTACGAGCATATATGAGCGAGCGGCCATCTTGGCCAGAGGTCAGTCGTTGGTCAGTCATTTTGGAGGGTGGGAGGCGAGCAAGCCCCACTTGAGAGTGGCCCATGTGGCCGTTTGAGAATTCTTTTTCGCGCCGATTTATTTCGACTAAGAGTATTGTTTAATAGTTCAAGTGTGCAAGCATATATTTGATGAACAGGAAGTGCTACGATTATTTGTGTGAGTGCGATTTACGAGGTATACCTCGTCGTAAGAGAACATGTGGCGAACTGTGATTTCGCGCCAAAACTGTTAGAACAAAGAGGACAGTGGGACTTGTGGTTCTGTTCGAATTGACTGAATAACTTTCGATTATAGCAGCCTAAATTACTGCTATTGGGGGCTCGGAGTCAAATTATTATTAAAGTAAAATTTCATTGTGTGAAAGAAAAGGACAACGCCAATAAATAGTGTTTGAACTGCGTCGTGAAAAACTGATTTTAATATAATATTTGCCTAATTCTTGTTCCCTTGCATAAACTGTACTTATGTCTGAGTGAATAATTGATTCAAAACTATAACAAATGCGCGGGTGTGCAAGTGTACTAATGCACCAAGTGTGGAAATCATCCCCTGAGACTCACGTGAGAGCAAAAATTTTTAATAAGATTTTTAACCACCATTTGTATATGCACATTTCGTGTGAACTCTCTGCAACCGCACGTCTTCTTTATTATTTACCGCCCCGTCGCAACACGTATCAGGCTTCCTGATTAAAAAAGAGTGGAATACGTAGGTGAGGAGGAAACGAACTGATGCTTTACGGGTTGAGAGACTTCTTGATGTTATTTCAATAATTACAAAACTGACTGACATTTACAAATAACTTGGCCGAATGATTCCACTCATCGTTCTGACCCCCTGTGGCCTGGACTCATGGCCTGATTCGGATTTGCAGGGTATATAAAGCCACTGTATCCCCTCCTGAGAAGAGCTGGCTCACAACTGTAACTGGTCCTTCATATCTTTTGTACTGGCACTGAGATGGAAGGCTCACGTGTTGTCAAGGTTGTTTCGAGAAAGCTGCAGTATTTCAGCTGGGAAGACCTTACACATCGCCGCGCAGGATTAGCCGAGCGGTCTCAGGCGCTGCAGTCGTGGACTGTGCGGCGGGTCCCGGCGGAGGTTCGAGTCCTCCCTCGGGCGTGGTGTGTGTGTTTGTCCTTAGGCTAATTTATGTTAAGTAGTGTGTAAGCTTTGGAACTGATGACCTTATCAGTTAAGTCCCATAAGATTTCATATACATTTGAGCATTTGAACCTTACACATCGTCGATTATGTCTCGATCCATCCCCATGCAATTTCCATATCTTTGGAGTCCTGGAGAAAGACATTCGTGGCTATCGACTTGCTTCAGAAGAAGAGGTGCACGCTTTGGTTCAATCATGGTTCCATACGCAACCGCAAACATTTTTTCATGAAGGCATTCCCCGTCTTATCTCACAATAGGATAAATGCATGAACAGTTATGGCGATTACTTTTCAAAAAATAAAGTCTACTCACTTTTTTTCCATCTGACTCGTTTTCATTTGACTGTCCCTTTACACGTTCTAACATGCCAGAGCCTTAGTGCACGACGCCACGACACGTTCGAGTACTAGGAATCAACATTTGAAGAGATGTTCTACCACCGGTATGTGACATTTTTCTGTATGTCTTATACCTGTCTTGCAGTAGTCTTATAAACCTATTGTCGTCATATACGTCCCAGTGGCAGTGAAAGAGTTAATGTGTACGTGGGAAGGTGTTGGAAACACATCTTTTCGCAGACAACAAACGCAAAGTGTCTCCAGCACATCTTACTGTGCGCCTTTCAAAGAGGGTGCAGCAAATAGTGTCCTGTTAGGTGGTCTGCAATATCAGCCCTGAAGTTGACAGTTGCTGGTGATGTGTGAGGATTACGATTTTAATCACGCCAGATACGCCATCTACTTTTTAAGAGGCAGAAGTACCCATCCACGTCTTATTCAGAGGCAGAACGCACTCATCCACGTAAAGAATTTCGGGTGTGCCCCATGGAAGTGTCATAGCTCTATTACTATACTTCATGATTCATAAAAACGTAGCGGACAGTATTATCTGCATTCTCAGATGACGCTTTTACCTATAAGGGATTGTCATCCGTTTCTTGTAGTCATCTCTATTGAGATATGGAATAAAGACTGACAGTTGGCTCCTAATGTAAATCACTGTAAAGTTGCACACTTTATAAAACGGAATGACTGATGAGCTAAGACTGGTGTCAAACGAGTTATTCTAATAGCTGGAAGTATCAGTGCGCGGGGAAGTGAAGTGGAACGGACACACCTCAGTTGTAAGTAAGCCAAAGTTAAGATTGGGAAACTACACCCTGTTTACGGAAGCGATTGGCGTATAACATAACATTACCGTAGTGTGTGGAATGTTTTCAGACTGGAATGATGGTAGACATCAAGTGTGTACAAAGAAGAAGATCACGACTTGTTTGCCTCTCATAAAAGTAACTGAATTACTGCAAAATATGAACTCGCAGACTTTGAAAGTAAGGCACCTAGGGTCTCGTGATAAACTATTTATTTGTTTGACATTTGTTAAGTACTGATTTCGGAGACGGAAACTGCGAAGACCTTAGCCGCCCTGTTTGTCGCACCTTTAGAGATATAAAGTAAACATTAGACAGATAATAGCACACACAGGTAATCATTCTTCAGACGCTCCATCCCAGATGAAACAGGATATGCTAACACGGGATGTAAATTGCAGCACATTCTATCATTTTACTGTGATTTTCGAAACCTGAAACAACTTTCTCTTCTTTTTCGTTGCGGTTTTCTGTCAATGTGGTAGTGTCTACTAAGAGGACGCGTCTCTACTTTGTCAAGTGTCGTGTTATATCGGGCTGGCACTCTACACCGTTCAGATAGACGCTGGTGTGCATCCTCAACTCCAGCGCAGTGGATGTGCGGGTGCATTTCTGTCGACCTCCACTGTATGACTTTCTTTTGGCACTGAATCATTTGCCCAGTCCATCACGGACAATTTTATTGCATGTTTTGTAGATCGATGGAATGCACAACCGTTCCCGGATGTTGTCTTCGAAACGTGTTCAAGTTCTTGTGAAAGCAGTTGCCCCATAACTATAATTATTTCATGACGTTTAGCCAAAGCTCTGCCCACTTAGTAGCAGTCCGACATTCCGTGATGGAATGGGTGACGGTGAACTAAACTTCCTACGGGTCGGTCACAAGCGGCACCGGTTACCACTCACCTCATCGTCAATACCGTATCAATATTCCGACTGTTTAGATGCTAGCCGCCGCGACTTGGTCTTCAGTGCTTATTTCTTCACTTCAGATTGTCACTTACGCCCAATGTCTTTATATGTGTTCCTCATGTTCCAACCGCTGTCTTCTCCCATAAGTCTTGAGCTTCTAGACTCCATTTAGACCACGGAAGATATTCCCTGGGGTGTTACCACGTGTATTAACCCTTATTCTTGTTAGTTTTTCCACGTACTCCTCTTGTCGGTGATTCTTTGGAAAATCCCATAATTTTTTATCAGTTCACTTAATTTTGCGCAAACGCTTCAGTTCTCTTCATTTCCGAATTCACCATAGTAAAACGCTGTGATCCACACTTACATTCAAAGAAATATCTTACTCGAATTCAGGCTTATACATAGCTTTTCTTGGGTTACACAGCGCTGTTGTGCCCAATTACCATGGTACTCCACAACAGTATATTCTCTAATAAAAAAAAATTGTGTGCTACTTGTGGTGTCACCGCCAGACACCACACTTGCTAGGTGGTAGCCTTTAAATCGGCCGCGGTCCGTTAGTATACGTCGGACCAGCGTGTCGCCACTATCAGTGATTGCAGACCGAGCGCCGCCACACGGCAGGTCTAGAGAGACTTCCTAGCACTCGCCCCAGTTGTACAACCGACTTTGCTAGCGATGGTTCACTGACAAAATACGCTCTCATTTGCCGAGACGATAGTTAGCATAGCCTTCAGCTACGTCATTTGCTACGACCTAGCAAGGCGCCATTACCAGTTTATATTGCTATTATGAATAATGTGCCGTCAAGAGCGACGTTCACCATTTATGGATTAAAGTTAAGTATTCCACCAGCTACGTCCGTTTTTTTCTAAATTCTAATTTCCTTGTCCTGTTCCAGACCTCACGCCAGCCTGCGTGAGCTAAAACGCGTGCCTTTCGGCTTCCTCTTGTAACCCGGTGTTGGCTCTCCTGCCAACCCGCAAGACTACTGAATTTAAATCGCTCTCACGACGATAAATACAGGGTTATTACAAATGATTGAAGCGATTTCACAGCTCTACAATAACTTTATTATTTGAGATATTTTCACAATGCTTTGCAAACACATACATGGGGTTAAGTCGGGAGAGCGTGGAGGCCATGACATGAATTGCTGATCATGATCTCCACCACGACCGATCCATCGGTTTTCCAATCTCCTGTTTAAGAAATGTTGAACATCATGATGGAAGTGCGGTGGAGCACCATCCTGTTGAAAGATGAAGTCGGCGCTGTCCGTCTCCAGTTGTGACATGAGCCAATTTTCCAGAATGTCCAGATACACGTGTCCTGTAACGTTTTTTTCGCAGAAGAAAAAGGGGCCGTAAACGATTGCACAAAACACGTTAACTTTTGGTGAATTGCGAATTTGCTGCACGAATGCGTGAGGATTCTCTACCGCCCAGATTCGCACATTGTGTCTGTTCACTTCACCATTAAGTAAAATGTTGCTTCATCACTGAAAACAAGTTTCGCACTGAACGCATCCTCTTACATGAGCTGTTGCAACCGCACCGAAAATTCAAAGCGTTTGACTTCGTCATCGGGTGTCAGGGCTTGTAGCAATTGTAAACGGTAAGGCTTCTGCTTTAGCCTTTTCCTTAAGATTTTCAAAATCGTCGGCTGTGGTACGTTTAGCTCCCTGCTTGCTTTATTCGTCGACTTCCGCGGGCTACGCGTGAAACTTGCCCGCACGCGTTCAACCGTTTCTTCGCTCACTGCAGGCCGACCCGTTGATTTCCCCTTACAGAGGCATCCAGAAGCTTTAAACTGCGCATACCATCGCCGAATGGAGTTAGCAGTTGGTGGATCTTTGTTGAACTTCGTCCTGAAGTGTCGTTGCACTGTTATGACTGACTGATGTGAGTGCATTTCAAGCTCGACATACGCTTTCTCGGCTCCTGTCGCCATTTTGTCTCACTGCGCTCTCGAGCGCTCTGGCGGCAGAAACCTGAAGTGCGGCTTCAGCCGAACAAAACTTTATGAGTTTTTCTACGTATCTGTAGTGTGTCGTGACCATATGTCAATGAATGGAGCTACAATGAATTTATGAAATGAAATCGCTTCAATCATTTGTAATAGCCCTGTACATGCCACAACGTGTTCTTTGTACTGTATTTATCAACCTGAGTGCCGTGTAACTAAGAAGCTGTTTAAGTGATGCCTTCTCTGTAGAAATAATGCTTCGTGACATCCCAGTGTGCTCTCTCTCTGCCCCTGTCCCACACCACTCGATCGACTGAGCGGGATGTAGTGCAGTGGTTGGCACACTGGACTCGCATTCGGGAGGACTACGGTTCTAACTCGCGTCCGGCCATCCTGATTTAGGTTTTCCGTAATTTCCCTAAATCGCCTAAGGCAGATGCCGGGATGGTTCCTACGACAGGGCACGGCCGCGTTCCTTCTCCCTCCTTCGCCCCGCGGAGTGGCCGCGCCGTTTGAAGCGTCATGTCACGGACTGCGCGGCCCCTCCCACCCGATCAAGTCCTCCCTCGGGCATGTGTGTTTATGTGTTGTTCTTAGCATAAGTTAGTTTAAGTAGTGTGTAAGTCTACGGACCGATGACCTAAGCAGTTTGGTGCCTTAGGAATTCACACACATTCGAGCATTTTCTTTCTCCATCTTTCCCTAGTTCTAGCTTGTGCTCCGTCTGTAATCTTTCTCGACGCGACGTTAAACACTTATCTCCTCCTCCTCCACCCCACGATCGAGGTGCTTTCTGTCCTGTCAACTGGCAACGCTGGGGCCTCCTCCACATGGAGCCACTGTTTCTGCTGGTCTCTCTCTACGAATAACTTTTATTAAGTGTTACTGTCGCTTGTTAACGTTAATAGTTGATGTGTTTGCTTTGTGCCAACCACAATCAACAATTCACCTCACGTCTTACCCTGACACTAAAATCAAAGCTAAATCGACGCAAAGACTGACAGTTCATCCTGAGCATAAATAAATGTAACATATTGCCTATAAATAAGGGAACAAATCCATTACTGTTCGATTACACTCCTGGTGTTAAACACAGTAATAAGTGTAAAATACATAGCCGTAACCGTCTACAGCAGGGTAGTTAACGTTTCTTACTGCACCTCTGTCGGTAGTAAAATTTTCTAACCGCCCATCGATTGCACTATAATGGTGATTTATAAAATAAGGAAGTAACTTTACATTATAAAATCTGTAATGCAGAGTTACAGGAAGTTAAAACATACAACAATAACTCCTTACCAGATACTTTATGCCAAAATGTTACGAAAACCTAACGGAAATGTTGTTTAAAACCCCTACCGCAGACTATGAATAGCTGGAATGTCCACCAGTGGGCGGTTGGGACCAGGCTGACTACACCCAAAAGAGGGCGCATTCGGCACGGATTATATCATGCATCCGACTTACGTCTCACAAACAGTTCCCAAGTAGACATCCGTCCGCGAAATGTGGATATAAGCAGACACGCATCTGCACTCAACAGTTAATTAGCAGGACAGTGCCAAAGAATACTACACTACTGGCCATTAAAACTGGTGCGCCACGAAGATGACGTGCTACAGACGCGAAATTTAACCGACAGGAAGAAGATGCTGTGATATGCAAATGATTAGCTTTTCAGAGCATTCACACAAGGTTGGCGCCGGTGGCGACAGCTACAACGTGCTGACATGAGGAAAGTTTCCAACCGATTTCTCATACACAAGCAGCAGTTGACCGGCGTTGCCTGGTGAAACGTTGTTTTGATGCCTCGTGTAAGGAGGAGAAATGGACTATCAGCTCGGAAACCATGGCTGCGGTTACCCTTGGCGCTGAATCACAGATAGGAGCGCCTGCGATGGTGCACTCAACGACGAACCTGGGTGCACGAATGGCAGAACGTCATTTTTCGGATGAATCCCGGTTCTGTTTACAGCATCATGATGGTCACATCAGTTCTTGGCGACATCGCGGTGAACGCACATTGGAAGCGTGTATTCGTCATCGCCATACTGGCATATCACCCGGCGTGATGGTATGGGGTGCCATTGGTTACACGTCTCGGTCACCTCTTGTTCGCAATGACGGCACTTTGAACAGTGGACGTTACATTTCAGATGTGTAACGACCCGAGGGTCTACTCTTCATTCGATCCCTGCGAAACCCTGCATTTCAGCAGGATAATGCACGACCGCATGTTTCAGGTCCTCTACGGGCCTTTCTGTATGCAGAACATGTTCGACTGCTGCCCTGGTCAGCACGTTCTCCAGATCTCTCTGGTCAATAGTGGCCGAGCAACTGGCTCGTCACAATACGCCAGTCACTACTCTTGATGAACTGTGGTGTCGTGTTGAAGCTGCATGGGCAGTTGCACCTGTACACGCCATCCAAGCTCTGTTTGACTCAATGCCCAGGCGTATCAAGGCCGTTATTACGTCCAGACGTGGTTGTTCTGGGTACTGACTTCTCAGGATCTATGGACCCAAACTGCGTGAAAATGTAATCACATGTCAGTTCTAGTATAATACACTTGTCCAATGAATACCCGTTTATCATTTGCATTTCTTCTTGGTGTAGCAATTTTAATGGCCAGTAGTGTACGTCTACACTGGATTGCTGCGGCAATTGTCCCAGGACTCATCTACAGTCACCGCCAAGACCCAAACTGGACATCAGACTACTGATTTTAGTCATCGTTCACTCGGTTAGTTGGGATTATATCCGTGTTTAAGGACGGATCAGTGTAAATGAATACTGATCTGCCACACATAATACGCATACTAAAGTTAACTATTGTTAAACTTCCTTTAGTAAATAACAGTAAATTGTTGCTCATCAGTGTTGCCATCTAATCTTCCCAGAGCTGTTGCCTAACCTCTTTTGGCCCTGTGACAAAAATGTATAGCTGCACCACACAAACAAGCCTCTGCATAACTACACATTTATGTGTACGTTTGACATCAAGCGCATTTGGCAGACGCAACACATCTTAAGGCAATTTAAGTCGCCCACAAAGACATGGCTTACGAAACACTCACACGAGCCATTGTTCAGCAGTTCGCATCAGCCTGCTGGGTTAAAGGAAGAGACAGACGAGACACAACAGTGTGCGACACATTTCGCCACGGAATTGTTTGGCAGGCGTTCGAGCGTTACGGGGAAACTGAAGAATACTCCAGGAACAGGCGCTGCCAGGCAACGTTAAGCATCACGAACAGGTTCGTTGTTGAAATTCCTAAAGACTGGGCAACATATTTCTTCCTACCATAACCATCTCGCGAAATGACCACGGCGAGAAAATGAGAGAAATTGGGCTCAGAAGCAGCAGTCGTATTTCTCACGCACCGTTCGTGAGTGGAACAGGGAGAAAGGTAAATGAATGTTGCACCAGCGAGCAGAGCACCATCCGCCACATACTGTAAGGGCGTCGGCGGATATTAGATGTAGATGTGAATATTCTGCGTGCAATGTGAACAGATAGGGCAGAATGGCGCTGGTACAGCATTTGAGACACTGTTCCAATAATGAAGTCTGTATTACGTAGTTAGTAGAGCTGTGAAGCGCAGGCGAGAACAATAATCGTGTATAGAGCTGTGACAACTCTGACGTACGTTTATAAAATGGCGTTAACGACTGGTTGAGATTGGCAAGCAAAGCTGTGACACCCAGACTACTGCAGGTATCAGGAACCTTCTTACGCCGACTTAACTGTAACTACTGAGCGTCGCCACACCACCCGCCTTTCTCATTTCAGCATCGCCCTAGCAGTCGCGCGCAGTACTGTACCAAGCTTCCCAAGTCTAGGTTTCATCTAGGGAGAGTACGACTTTTTTTAACGTGTCTTTCCGTTTTCTTATGGGGGAAGTAGGCGACAGCAAAGACTTAGTGTTGAAATGACTAGTAGTGGTACAGGATGCAGTCCGCCATGCACCGTACGGTGACTTGCGAAGTATCTACGAAGAATTAGATGATGTAGATGTATTTTGACGCCATAGATTATGTTCCTTTACTCGTTTGGTACTCTTTTCATCTGGTGGCTTTGTTATGATATATTCTAGTTACTCTAGTCGTGTTCCTAATTATTTAGTACTTGTTTCTTATCATTTGCTGGCTCGTCTTAGCATTTGGGAAGTTTCCACAAGCCCTGTCATTTGCCTCACTCCTGGGGGCAACCACCCTCAAACGCAACAATATTTGGGTCTACTGTATGCCAAAATTTTATGTCTTGGTGTATTCCTGGATTTTTAAGCAGGATCCTTATGTCTTCATTTGCGCCCCCCCCCCCCCCCCCCCCCACCCTGGCAGTCATCGCTGTTACTGTAGTCGGTAGGTTCCGATTCGTCATATTACACTACTGCCCATTAAAATTGCTGCACCAAGAAGAAATGCAGATCATAAACGGGTATTCATTGGACAAATATATTATTCTAGAACTGATATGTAATTACATTTTCACGCAATTTGGGTGCATAGATCCTGAGAAATCAGTGCCCAGAACAAGCACCTCTGGCCGTAATAACGGTCTTGATATGCCTGGGCATTGAGTCAAACAGAGCTTGGATGGCTTGTACAACTGCCCATGCAGCTTCAACACGATAACACAGTTCGTCAAGAGTAGTGACTGGCGTATTGTGACGAGCCAGTTGCTCGGCCACCATTGATCAGACGTTTTCAATTGGTGAGAGATCCGGAGAATGTGCTGACCAGGGCAGCAGTCGAACATTTTCTGTATCTAGAAAGGCCCGTACAGGACCTACAACATGCGGTCGTGCATTATCCTGCTGAAATGCAGGGTTTCGCAGGGATCGAATGAAGGGTAGAGCCACGGGTCGTCACACATCTGAAATGTAACGTCCACTGTTCAAAGTGCCGTCAATGTGAACAAGAGGTGACCGAGATGTGTAACCATTGGCACCTCATACCATCACGCCGGATGATATGCCAGTATGGCGATAACGAATACACGCTTCCAATGTGCGTTCACCGCGATGTCGCCAAACACGGATGCGACCACCATGATGCTGTAAACAGAACCTGGATTCATCCGAAAAAAGGACGTTTTGCCATTCGTGCACCCAGGTTCCTCGTTGAGTACACCATCGCAGGTGCTTCTGTCTGTGATGCAGCGTCAAGGGTAACCGCAGCCATGGTCTCCAAGCTGATAGACCATG
Organism: Schistocerca americana; assembly: GCF_021461395.2. Taxonomy (NCBI): domain Eukaryota; kingdom Metazoa; phylum Arthropoda; class Insecta; order Orthoptera; family Acrididae; genus Schistocerca; species Schistocerca americana. The sequence goes on along the minus strand of NC_060123.1, from coordinate 627,413,434 downwards.
CTGCTGCAAACGTAGTCGAACTGTTCGTGCAGAAGGTTGTTCTCTTGCAAACGTCCGCATCTGTTGACTCAGGGATCGAGACGTGGCTGCACGATCCGTTACAGTCATGCGGATAAGATGTGTGTCATCTCGACTGCTAGTGATATGAGGCCGTTGGGATCCAGCACGGCGTTTCGTATTACCCTCCTGAACCCACCGATTCCATATTCTGCTAACAGTCATTGGATCTCGACCAACGCGAGCAGCAATGTCGCGATACGATAAACCGCAATCGCTATAGGCTACAATCTGACCTTTATCAAAGTCGGAAACGTGATGGTACGCATTTCTTCACCGTACACGAGGCATCACAACAACGTTTCACCATGCAACGCCGGTCAACTGCCGTTTGTGTATAAGAAATCGGTTGGAAACTTTCTTCATGTCAGCACATTGTAGGTGTCGCCAAGGGCGCTAACCTTGTGTGAATGCTACGAAAAATCATTTGCATATCACAGCATCTTCTTCCTGTCGGTTAAATTTCACGTCTGTAGCGCGTCATCTTCGTGGTGTAGCAATTTTAAAGGCCAGTAGTGTAGTTTTAAAGAGTCGCTTGCGTAGTAGTTTCTCGTATACTTTGGTTTTTTTCTGTGTTGGTGGCCACTTGTGAGTGCGGTCCTTAGGATTCGTCGTTCACTTGCGCGTAACTGCCGCGTTTGTATGCTGTGATTCATCCTGAATGTGGCTGCATACTTTAAGCCTGAAGCGCCAATGAAACTAGTGTAGGCATGCGTATTCAACAGAGATTTGCAAATAGGCAGAATACGGCGCTGCGGTCGGCAATACTTACATAAGGCAACAATTGTCTGGCGCAGCTGTTAGATCGTTTACTGCAGCTACAATGGTAGCTTATCAAGATTTAAGTGACTTTGAACTTGGCGTATAGTCGGCGCACGAGCGATGGCACACAGCATGACAGGGGTAGCGATGAAGTGAGGATTTTCCTGTACGATCATTTCACGAGTGTGCCGCGAATATGAGGAATCCGGTGAAACATCAAATCTCCGACATTGCTGCGGCCGGAAAAAGATCCTGCAAGAACGGGACCAACAACGACTGAAGAGAATAGTTCAACGTGACAGAAGTGCAACCATTCCACAAATTGCTACAGATTTCAATGCTGGGCCATCAACAAGTGTCAGCGTGCAAACCATTCAACGAAATATCATCGATATGGGCTTTCAGACCCGAAAGCCCACTCGTGTGCCCTTGATGACTGCACGACATAAAGCTTTACGCCTCGCCTGGGCCCGTCAACACCTACATTGCACTGTCGATAACTGGAAACATGTTGCCTGGCTAAATACGACTTTGAGGTGACAAGTACGTAAAGATCCTGTCTCATCACCTGCATCCATTAATGTCCATTGTGCATTTCGACGGACGTAGGCAATTCAGCAGGACAATGCGTCACCCCACACGTCCAGAATTGCTACGGAGCGACTCCGGGAGCACTTTTCTGAGTTTGAACAGTTCCGCTTGCCACCAAACTCCCTAGATATGAACATTATTGAGCATATCTGAGATGCTACGCAACGTGCTGTTCAGTAGAGATCTCCAGCCCCTCGTACTCTTACGGGTTTATGGACAGCCCTGGAGGATTCATGGTGTCAGTTCCCTCCAACACTACTTCAGACATTAGTCAAGTCCAGGCCACGTCGTGTTCCGGCACTTCTGCATCCTCGCGCGGGCCCTACACGATATTGGGCAAGTGTACCAATTTCTTTGGCTCTTCAGTGTATATGCGTAACATGGTTGCAATGTTAGTTCCATTTGCCTTGCCTTTACTAGCTTCATTTGTACCATTCAGTTTATTGCTTTTGCAATTGATGCTGCGATGTGTTAGGTCCAGAATAGTGTTCTATCCAGGGTTATGTCAAGGTACGTTGCAGTCTTTTTGGGAGTTTGTTTGTTTCATTTTGTTTTGCTTCAGGGTGCAATAACAACTTGAGTCATACGCACCCAAATCAAAACTAGAAAACACGAAGACAGCGAGGAGTTAAAAAACAACTATACGTCTGTCCTAATTGACATAAAAGTAGACAGCTAAAAACAGGCACGTGAAGAAAGGGCCTAAAAGACACGGGACAGAAACGAAGGTCCAAAACTAAAAATTAAATGGCCTTCGCCATATTGCTTTGGCGGATATAAAGTAAAATGCGGTCGTCAGCCCGCGCGTCATTTGCTAAAACGGCCAATAAATCAGACGGCAAACACAAGCGGAAATGTAAACGGTTAAAACATGTGCATTCGTCAGGAAGTGGCGGACAGTTAAAACTTCGGTGCAATGTGTACAAAGTGGTAGGGTAGCGCAGCTTATCAAAAGACAATAACTAGAAAGGCAGTGCCCAATACGTAGCCGAGTTAAAATGACCTCCTCCGGACGCGAGGGCCGAGAGGAGGTCGACCAACCCGCTGAGAGATGCTTAATAAGCAGGAGCTTATTCCCGTGAAGTGAAGGGAGGCCCACTGGCGATGCCAAAGGGACACCACCCCCTGACAGACAGCAATACAGAGATCATCGGAGGGAATATAGCAAATAGTGGGCTGAGGTACGAGGACTGCAGACTTGGAAGCAGCATCAGCAGCCTCGTTTCCTGGCAGACTTTCATGACCAGGAACCCACATAAACATCACACTGGCTCCACCAAGAGTGAGCAAGTGACAGGTTTCTTGGAGTCGTTGCACTGAGGGATGGGCGGTATACAGCGCACGTAGACTTTGAATGGTGGTGAGTGAGTGAGGACACAATTGAAAAGTCTGTGTCGCCAGATGTACTCCGTGGCCTGATACAGTGCGAAGAGCTCGGCTGCAAATACTAAGCAGTGTGCCGGAAGCCGATATCGAAAGACACGAGCGCCAAAGACGAAGGCGCACCCTACCCCACGGTCAGTCCGAGAGCCATCAGTGTACACAAAGGTACCATCGCAAAATTCTATGCGAATGTTATGAAACTGAATGCGACAGAGCGAGGCTGGAGTAGTGTCCTTACGAAGCGAATGAAGGCCAAGATTAACATGGGCCGCTTCACGAAGTCGGAAGTGGTGAAGGGTTCACAACCACCGGGAAAGTTGCAGGTAGTGTGAAGTTAAGCCGGCGTAGCAAGTGCCAAAAGCGGACTCCAGTAGATAGAGAAGAGGGACGCGCCCCATACTGGCGATCAAAGGAATCATCGAAGAAGCAGGCATAGGATGAGTGGCCACGCATGGCAAACAAATGGCATGCATACCTGCTGAGGGGAAAGTCGCGGCGATAGGGCAGCAGCTTCACGATACAGACTCTCTAGTGGGTTAGTGCGAAAAGGCACCAGGGCCAAAACGATGCCCCGATGGTGGATAGTGTTGAGACGGCGTAAGAGGGATGGACGTGCAGACGCATAAACAAAGCACCCATAGTCGAACTTCGAATGGACGAGGGACCGGTGCAAACGGAGGAGGATGGTTCGATCGGCATCACAGAAAGCACCATTGAGGACACACGTGACACTGAACAACCGTGTACAGCGGGCTGACAGGTAAGACACATGGGAGGACCAAGAGAGCTTCCTATCGAGCATCACCCCCCGGGAATTTCGTAGTTTCAACGAACGGAAGGGCAACAGGCCCAAGATGTAAAGATGGTGGGAGAAACCATTTGCACCGCCAGAAATTCATACAGACGATTTTGTCAGTAGAAAAAACGAAAGCCATTGTCGATCTTCCAGGAGTAAAGACGATCAAGACATGGCTGAAGACGCCGCTCAGTGAGACAGGTCCGTGGAGAACTGCAATACATGGGAAAATCGTCAACAAAAAGGGAGCTGGAGATGCCCGGCAGGAGACAGGACTTTATAGGTTAATGGCGATAGCAAAGAACACGACGCTCAGGACGGAACTCTGAGGCACACCGTTTTCCTGGATCTACATCTACATCTACATCTACATGGTTACTCTGCAATTCACACTTAAGTGCCTGGCAGAGGGTTCATCGAACCATTTTCATACTACTTCTCTACCATTCCACTCTCGAATGGCGCGTGGGAAAAAGGAACATCTAAATCTTCCCGTTCGAGATCTTATTTCTCTTAATTTATTATCATGATCATTTCTCCCTGCGTAGGTAGGTGTCAACAAAATATTTTCGCATTCGGAAGAGAAAGTTGGTGATTGAAATATCGTAAATAGATCTCACCGTAAAGAAACCCGTCTTTGTTTCAGTGACTGCTGCCCCAACTCGCGTATCATAATAGTGACACTCTCACCCCTATTGCGCGACAACACGAAACTAGTTGCCCTTCTCTGCACTTTTTCGATGTCCTCTGTCAATCCTATCTGGTCAGGATCCCATACCGCGCAGCAGTATTCCAGCAGAGGACGTACAAGTGTAATGTAGGCTGTCTCTTTAGTGGGTTTGTCGCATCTTCTAAGTGTTCTGCCAACAAACCGCAGTCTTTGTTTCGCCTTCCCCACAATATTATCTATGTGGCCTTTCCAATTTAAGTTGCTCGTAATTGTAATTCCCAGGTTTTTAGTCGAATCGACAGCCCTTAGATTTGTGCGATTTAACGCATACCCAAAATTTATCGAATTTCTTTTCGTACCCATGTGGATGACCTTTGTTTATTGCCAATTGTCACTTTTCGCACCATACAGAAATTCTCTCTAGATCATTTTGTAATTGGAATTGATCGTCTGATGATTTTACTAGACGGTAAATTACAGCGTTATCTGCAAACAATCTAAGATTATCTCAGATTATCACCTAGATCATTTATGTAAATCAGGAACAGCAGAGGGCCTATGACACTACCTTGAGGAACGCCAGATATCGCTTCTGTTCTACTCGATGATTTATCGTCTATTACTACCAACTGTGACCTCTCTGCGAGGAAATCACGAATCCAGTGACACAGCTGAGACGATACTCCATATACACGCAACTCCGTACCTCTTGCTCAACTAGAAGCCTATACTTCCGTGTTGGGGTAAGGTACAGCCACACGGCAACCAGCGGCAAGGCGCACAGGTGTGACTGCACCTTTAGTTAGAAGACATAAAGGTGTCCGACAAGGCAGAGCCAAAATGCACCTTGAAAACTCTGTCTTTTAAGAATTCCTGAAAGCTGGGAGAGACATTTTTCCGATTCTGAGTTCTAACCTGCCTCCAATTTCTCTATTGGGAAACCATCACATGGCTCTATGGGGCATTAGGCGGTATTATTTCGATAGGCATTGTTCTAGTTTTGTATTGGCGGTTCATTTCTGTCGTTTCTACATCTACATCTACATCTAGATCCATACTCCGCAAGCCACCTGACAGTGTGTGGCGGAGGGTACCTTGAGTACCTCTATCAGTTCTCCCTTCTATTCCAGTTTCGTATTGTTTGTGGAAAGAAGGATTGTCGGTATGCTTCTGTGAGGGCTCTAATCTCTCTGATTTTATCCTCATGGTCTCTTCGCGAGATTACTTGGGAGGGATCAATATACTGCTTGACTCTTCTGTGAAGGTATGTTCTCGAAACTTCAACAAAAGCCCGTACCGAGCTACTGAGCGTCTCTCCTGTAGAGTCTTCCACTGGAGTTTATCTATCATCTCCGTAACGTTTTCGCGATTTCTAAATGATCCTGTAACGAAGCGCGCTGCTCTCCGTTGGATCTTCTCTATCTCTTCTATCAACCCTATCTGGTACGGATCCCACACTGGTGAGCAGTATTCAAGCAGTGGGCAAACAAGCGTACTGTAATCTACTTCCTTTGTTTTCGGAATGCATTTCCTTAGGATTCTTCCGATGAATCTCAGTCTGGCATCTGCTTTACCAACGATCAACTTTATATGATCATTCCATTTTAAATCACTCCTAATGCTTACTCCCAGGTAATTTATGGAATTAACTGCTTCCAGTTGCTGACCTGCTATTTTGTAGCTAAATGATAAGGGATCTATCTTTCTATGTATTCGTAGCACATTACACTTGTCTACATTGAGATTCAATTGCCATTCCCTGCACTATGCGTCAATTCGCTGCAGATCCTCCTGCATTTCAGTACAATTTTCCACTGTTACAACCTCTCGATATACCACAGCATCATCCGCAAAAAGCCTCAGTGAACTTCCGATGTCATCCACAAGGTCATTTATGTATATTGTGAATAGCAACGGTCCTACGACACTCCCCTGCGGCACACCTGAAATCACTCTTACTTCCGAAGACTTCTCTCCATTGAGAATGACATGCTGCGTTCTGTTATCTAGAAACTCTTCAATCCAATCACCCAATTGGTCTGATAGTCCATATGCTCTTACTTTGTTCATTAAACGACTGTGGGGAGCTGTATCGAACGCCTTGCAGAAGTCAAGAAACACGGCATCTACCTGTGAACCCGTGTCTATGGCCCTCTGACTCTCGTGGACGAATAGCGCGAGCTGGGTTTCACACGAAACCCATGCTGATTCCTACAGAGTAGATTTCTAGTCTCCAGAAAAATCATTATACTCGAACATAATACGTGTTCCAAAATTCTACAACTGATCGACGTTAGAGATATAGGTCTATAGTTCTGCACATCTGTTCGACGTCCCTTCTTGAAAACGGGGATGACCTGTGCCCTTTTCCAATCCTTTGGAACGCTACGCTCTTCTAGAGACCTACGGTACACAGCTGATTTTGAGTGCCGCCAGTATGCCGCATCGCCGGTACAAAGCGCTAGTTCATTGTTCTACCCGGTGAATTATGGTGATAGGATTGTTCCTCGTGGGACTGCGGTCTCTGGGTAGAAGATGTTGGAGGGTGTCTAACTCTGTGCCCATCTCTGCAAGCGCATCCGATCGAGGGATCCACCAGCAGCTGTGGGACGCATTTCCTCTCGGCGTGGCTGCAGGTGCTAGCCAGCTGTCGGCAAGCCCGGCAAAGTTCCCCGACGGCGCGCTAAGAAGACGGAGGGCAGGCAGTAAAGTCCTCAGAGGCCGGCTTCCCGTGACGGCGTTAGCAGCGGCGGCTGTGAACGGCCAGCAGCGCGCAGAGCGGCTGCCAAAATTACTGCGGCGCCGCATTCGACACGCCTTCCCGCGCCTAATGGGCTCCGTCACAGCCGCGGCCGGTCGCTGCGATTTACGCAGGAGTCCATACCTCTCCTCTCTTCTCTACCTGCGCCCCCTGAAGAATGGTTTCCGGACGGGAGGTTGCCGTGAAATTGGGGCAGCTGCGGTCGCGGCCGGGGAAACAGTTCTGGGGGGTCAGCATCGGCATCCGCAGGCTCCAGACGGGGTTGCCCGACCGTCCAAATTATTTATTACGCCCGTAACGCAGCCGCGCGCTGGTTCCATTAAAATACGGCTGACACTGCGGCATGGCAGGTGTGATACTTTTAGACTTTCAAGACTGTGGTTACAACGCGGGCCAGCGGATCGTAAAGCTGTCTGCTCGAAGGAATTCAGTCGAGTGTCCCACCGAAGGTGGCCATCTCGAGATGGAACAGACGGCTAGGCTGAATGGCACGCCTAAACGTTTCTGTACCTGATTCACACGGAGATCGTGGCTTCGCGCGATGTTTCACTCGCGAGTGCGGACGCAATCCAGGCGATGCAGGTGAGCGAGACACTTCAAACTTCGTGCAACGGCGAACGAGAATACATTCCGATGTAAACGCTTGCGCACGCGATCAAACAGCATTTGGCTCTACTCGATTCGATTTCGCTTGTGTCCGCTCCTGTCCGCTAGTCGTCCGTGTTTGGAAGAATTATCAAAGGCAGAGCGCATCCTCTCCGTTTTTTTTTTTTTTTTTTTTTTTTTTAAAAAAAGAGGTTCAAATGGCTCTGAGCACTATGGGACTTAACATCCGAGGTCAGCAGTCCGCTAGAACTACTTAAACCTACCTAACCTAAGGACATCACACACGTCCATGTCCGAGGCAGGATTTGAACCTGCGACCGTAGCAGTTGAGTCGTTCCGGACTGAAGCGCCTAGAACCGCTCGGCCACAGCGGCCGGCAGCGTGCTCGGTCAGAGGGTTAGCTACCCTCTGCAATAATAAACTGAGTGAACGGATCAACGAAGAACCTGAACGGGTGTCATGGGACGTCCGCCCCGAACAAATTCAACGAACAGTACAGAACAAAATGAGATCAACCAAAAAATAAATAAAATTAGAGCGTCTGCCATGTAAGCGGTCGCGCGGTTCCAGACTGAAGCGACTAGAACAGCTCGGCCACTCCGGCCGGCTCTTTCCGCTTCGACGCAAGCAGTACAGAAAGCTGTCGTCTGCCATCTTGTCTGCTTTTGTTTTTGTTGAAATCAACTGCGCAAGCGATGGAGTGGTCCTAAGATTGCTGATATACGGACAGTATATCGTTGCATCCGGCCGCGACCGTAAACAAACGAGAACTTGCACTGTCCGAGGGGGGAGGAGCGGTGCGGGGGAATAAGCCCCGCCTCCATCTCAAGAGGGCTGCCATCCACCGTCGGCATTCTGTACTTCCATGAAAGTGGAACTGAGATAACGGTCATAGGGGTCGCTGATTTCTTTCCTTGTTGTGACAGTTTCATTCGAATCAATTTATTCACCATGATTAATCTCTCTACTCATTTCAGAATTATATACAAAAGAAACAAGCAATCCACAAAAAGCAAACTGGAGTACACGACGCCAATTGGTAGTTCTTACAGCGGAATTGTTTGCTCCGGTTAGTAGTGGTAGTTCAGGCCCGACCTCTACCGGTGTCTTAGGCAATCATAGTTCAAAACATTCCCCACGTAAAACTGCCACGATACAGTATCCGCATAACAGAAGAATAGATACCATGGGTGCTTCTGAGATCCAAGGGATCCACAGCACCACTCCTGAAAGAAAAGAGATATGATTCGAAGAAAATTGCCGAAACACTCATAGGTTCTATTGGGAACGTCACACAAGACGATAAACTCATTATATGTTTGCATCAGGCGGGAACGGAGTCAATACGCACAAGCTTTGTAATTTTTTAGCCACAGTAAATTTCCTTAAAAGTAAACAGGCGAGAATATGTATCTATTACGCCAATTAAAATAAAAAAGTATACGAAAGACCTGCTCATTCCTGTTAGTTAAGTTTATAGTAGACGTAATTACGTGGCTGATGTATCACCGTTATGTCAGAGATTTCTGATGTTTAATAATAACGGTTTATACAGAATGGCGCTATCTGCACTTGGTGAAGTAGCCTGTGTGACAAGTCGTAAGCATTTCACTAATCATGTTTTACTGAAATTATCTTCCTTATTTGTACTTTAACGAGACGATGACCAACATAAATGTCTCCGGTTGCTAATAACCGGATTGTAATTGCTATCCGCTGTTTATGTTGTGTTGGTCGTCGGTAATCAGTGTTCTGCTTTTAAAATCCCTGATCAGTTGTAATGAGAAGCCAGCAAAAAGCGTCAACCTACATATGTGCAAAGCTTCGGACTAATGATATGGAAAACTTGAGCTGCTATTCAGTGTTAAGGACAATGCCTATACGCATTTCACGTTTACGTACAAATTGAGACTACTCAGTTGTTCCTTTCTTATGGCGTTTTTCTTACTTTGCCAAAAACGGTGCGCTCGCTACATGAAATAACTTCCTCTCAATATGAAACTTCTGCATCGTAGCCATAACTATACAGGGTGTTTTTTTCCACCGTGTGCAAACCTAGGGATTGGTTAATGAGAGGATACGGAACAAAAATGTCTAATGAAGTTACGTCCGGAAATGCATTGTTTCCATGGTAGAGACCATTTATTCAACCATACATTGTTACAGAGAATATGGTCTATTACGTGCTGTACCATGTAGACACTGTTGCAGTGTGCGTAGTTTCCTCCTAGGGGGTCGTACTATACCTCATACGTCATGTCCTAGCGCCCTCTCCTGCCATAGTCACTGGTAATGCGGAGTCCGATTCACCTCTCCTGCTGACTCACCTTGTAGTGGATGTGCTACAGAGTTGTACACTATGGTTCCGTATTCGGATCCAGAGCTTGCCGACATGGTGTTTACTGACGGAAAGGCAAACGGCAACGGTGGGCGGGCAGCAAGTTGGTGTCAAGAGACCTGTCCCGCCGACAACAAGAACAGCGGTCAACGTCTGCAACAGTGTTTCGCCGATTGTCTGAGACAGGGTCGTTTCAGGAAGCAGGGAATCACGAAGGACGTATCCGAAATGTTCAGATATCAGAGTTGGAGGTACATGTCATGAACAACGTGGAAGGCGACCGCCCTGTCAGTACCGGGCAGGTGGCCCGCCAGTACAGGGTAAGCCGAACGACCGAGTGGAACATTCTCCATGACAGTTGCTACTGCCCTAGTCACTTACAGCGTGCGCAAGGCTTACTAGCGACAGACTTTCCACATCGGGTGCAGTTTTGTCACTAGTTTCTTCACCAGGCAACCACGATTCCGGGATTTGTGTCATCCATCCTATACACAGATGAGGCCAGCTTTAAGCAGAGTGATATGTTCAACTTTTTATGTGGGATGGTGTGTCCGAAGGAACAGACACCATACCCATATAAGTCCATTTCACGGGGGTTCTACATACCATCCCACATAACACCATATCCATATAAGTACACAGTTCTGACAATACCGGCTATGACCTTCTTCTTCTGTGCAGATGCACACATACTCCCCGAACTCTTACGGGACTTGGTAAGAATGTCTTTCACGAGTAATGAGTGTGTTGGGGTGGGACACTACGAATGTAGCGTGTGGACATTAAAGGTGAGAATGTGGGTCTCGCGGGAGGTGTGCGCGAGATAGTCCCTGCAGTCGCACTATCCTCTGTGCCTTCGGTGGCTCAGATGGACACCGGCACGGTAGCTCAGCGTGTTCGGTCAAAGGGTTAGCTGCCCTCCGTAATAAAAAAAATTGAGTGAATGTATCAACAATGAACTTCAACGGGTGTCAGGGGACGTCCGCCCCGATCAAATGCAACAAACAATCACGAACAAAATGAGATAAAAAAAGATGGATAAAGCGTCTGCCATGTAAGCAGGAGATCCTGGGTTCGAGTCCCGGTCGGGGTACACTTTGTCACCAGTCCACGTTGATATATATCAACGCCCGTCAACAGCTGAGGGTATTAACTTAAATCTAATCCCGTGAGATGGTGACAGTGAATCATCGGTGTAGTCGGAATGTAAGGGCCGGGATAGCTGGCGACCCTATTTTGGGACCAGTCTTCCTTCCACGTCGCCTAACAGGCGGGAACAATCGGCGTTTCTTGCGGGTGACTTTGCCTCCCCTGCTGGAAGAAGTGCCACCGGTGATTCGAAGGGTTATGTGTCTGCTACATGATGGTGCTCCATCCAATTTCGCCATTAACGTCCAGACGCATCTCAATCGTGTCTTCCCTGGTCGATGAATCGGACGAGGGGGTCCAGCTGCATGGCCTGCTCGTTCACCGGATCTCAACCCGTGCGGTTTCTGGTTATTGGGCCACCTCAAAAGTATCGTGTATGCAGAGCCCATTGCAGGTGTGGAGACACTGTAACAGCGTATTCACGCTCCTTTGACACTGTTCGGATGCAGCCTGGCCTATGTGAACATGTGATACAAAACATGCATGCGTTGAGGCACATGGAAACCATTTTCAGGACATGCTGTAACTGTGGCTGCATGGTATAGCGCGTATTAGACGGCAGTTTCTGTAACAGTGTATGACTGAACAAACGGACTCTAGCACGTTCCGTATCCCCTCATCGATCAATGCCTAGAGCTTGTTCACGGCGAAAAAAATCACCCTGTATAGTGCCGTATCAAGGTGCTGACTATTAGGGCTAAGAAATAATAACGCAGCGTTAGTAAGGTCGGCACACTTACGCTCATTCTATCGTGTTCTCTTCCGTTCCCTCTAGTGTAAACGCTTGTTCTCAGATACAAGCGAAAGGAAGTGAACAATGGCGATTTATCCGCAAATGTGCATTCGCTTGAGTTCGCCTCCATTTAGGCAAGGGTAAATAGAGCTTTATGTGACGTATTGCTCGAGGAACTAACTAGGAAACTTTTGCTGACGATCCAGAATGGGATACAAATAGAGTGTACAGTATTCAAAGCAGGTATAGCCTAGTATAACTTCACTGCGATACAGCATGGGTGTATCGATAAATAGGTCATTTCATCACGATTCCTTACTATACCTCGATTACATCTCGTCTCGAATGTACCACTAGGATTACTATTGTTATTATTATTACCATTATTATTCCTTTAAGAAGAAATATATTTTACTGCAACGATAAATGTGTTTGCTGTGAAAGACGATCACTTTAATGCTAGTGTCTTTCATAATCACATACTCGTGTGCCAAGCGCAAGCCTCTTGTTAACACAGAGACGATATGACCATGAACAACTCAGAGTGAACATGGGACTGTTGAGCCGGCCGTTGTGACCGAGCGGTTCTAGGCGCTTCAGTCCGGAACCGCGCTGCTGTTACGGTCGCACGTTCGGCTTCTGCCTCGGGCATGGATGTGTGTGCTGTCCTTAGGTTAGTTAGGTTTAAGTAGTTCTGAGTTCTAGGGGACTTATGACCTCAGAAGTTAAGTCCCATAGTGCTCAGAGCCATTTGAACCATTTTTTGAACAGAAGGGAGGCAATTTCTATCAAACAATAAAACACCTGATTTGGATTATAGAAGTTTCAGAAAAAGCAAAACTCCTTATGTATAAGAGTTATTACTTCCCTATTGTCACCCATGGAGGAGAAACGTGGACAATGACAAAAAGGGACTGGAGCAGACTGCAAGCAGGGGAAATGAGCTTTCTCAAAGCAGTTAAGGGAAAGACAAGAATGGACATAGTAAGGAATGTAGATATTTAGAAAGGACCTTGAGCCGTGGCGCTCGTTCTGGCGCGCCAGTCTCTTGGATGTCCATTATCGATCCTTCGATGTTTCTTATCTTTGCTTGCCTTGTTGTTTTCCGCATTCGCGGGGCGAGGGGCAGTTGACGTTTGCTCGGGCTACCTGTTGAGACGCCGCGAAGTTCGAAGTGGGAAGCAACCACGTATACGTGGAGTTGGTTGTACGCGGACTGCCGGTTCACGATGGATGATATGTGTTGGCTGCCTGCCTGTCTGCTCTCTTGACTTTGCTCGCCGTGCCATGCGACCGCCTAGCTTCGGTTGCTGCCTGGTGTATCCTACACGAGCCGTACCGGACGTCCAGCAGAAGTTAAGCAGCCTTTTGTTTCTTCTAAAGAAAAGGAGCAAATGTATAAGACCTTTTGTAACCAATTTTGGTAGCCCCTTAAGTGTGGCCTTAGCGTTTACACTGCCTTTGGGGAGGGCTAATTCTTTTAAATTTAAATAGATGGGATTCCCTGTCTTTTATAATCTTTTGGGGGTTTTATTTCAATTTTCTCTTTGGGGTTCCTTCCTTGTGCTTAGTTAAATGTTTACTTGTATAGCGGGAGGTGACTCCTGGTTAAAACTCGGAGAAGTCACTCCTCGTTAATTAATGCTGGTTTATGTGTACTTAATTTTGAATTGGCCGTTTGAATTAATATTTTGGAGCGCAGTATAGCACTAAGCAACCTCATTGTATACCACCTTGTGCACCGGTCTAGTACCTTAATTTTCAGTGGGACGAGTTAGCTCCACTACCGGTTTTACTGATGTGCTCCCTTCAAAATCGTGTCTTGTATAAGTTTGCCCAATGTGTGTCTGGGAACACAGAGATGAGCTTTAGTGTGACTTCAGTGCTAGTCAGTTAATGGAATCTTCATTTTGCCTTGGCTTCCACTGAAGAGTTTGAGTGGAGCATAGTGTGTTTGATTTGTTATTCATTTAATTACTGTTAAGTTTGTTTTTTTAATGGGGAGCAAGACATTTAAAGGCTGTAAGTATTAACTCCCCTAGTTGCTGGGTGTTGCTAATTCGTTCCAAATGGCCTACTACTTATTCAATGGCAAGGCTGCTGATTAGTTGGTTACTGTGAGTACAAATTCACGCTATTTATTTGTTGCCGAAATTGTTAAACTGTATGTGTCGTCATTCAATCACTAGCTACCTGTTTGAGCTAAACTGGTATAAACCTTACATTGCCTCCTTAAAATTTGTTGCCAGCAGGAACCCTTAAGAATACTACGTTTTGTCACTGCTTATGTTAACCTTTACTGGGGGCAATATTTCATGTAGTTAAATTTTGTCTTAAAATGTGTATTTCTCTGATGTAATAAACGAGTGATAAAAGAAAAAAGCAAAGGGGCCTGGTCCTTCCTATTGTGTCCGGTTTGTAACACGTATCAGAACTTCAACAAGAAAGTTTGATAGAAGAAATCGAAAAAAAGAGCTTAAGATGGTAAGGGCTTGTTAAGAGGGTGCGTGGGCAGACACTCCCCAAAATTATGGAAGAACTAAGGATGAATGGAAAAAGACCTAGGGGGCGCCCAAGAACACGGTGGAAAACGGGAGTGATCATATCTGTGGAGAGGAGACGAGTGACCAGGCAGCAAGTGGAGGAAGAAAAGTGGTTGGAGGACCGAGCCAAATGGAGAGGACTCGTCAGCGCCCAGACCCGGCAGTAGCTGGAGCGGGATCCGGATATAGATAGATATGGTTCAAATGGCTCTGAGCAGTATGCGACTTAACTTCTGTGGTCATCAGTCGCCTAGAACTTAGAACTAATTAAACCTAACTAACCTAAGGACATCACACACATCCATGCCCGAGGCAGGATTCGAACCTGCGACCGTAGCGGTCGCTCGGCTCCAGACTGTAGCGCCTAGAACCGCACGGCCACTCCGGTCGGCGTAGATATATAGGTACATAGTATTATGGCTAGTTTTGGTAGTTCATAGAGGAGGTATTAGTACGTAACAGTATTCTGTATTGTTCTGGCTTGTAAAGGTAGTGGCCCTGAGCTTCTAGTCAGGGGTGTATGACGTCAGACTGTCCATATGGATAGCTTCCATTCCGCTAGCCAGCTAGTCTCTCGTAGTCGTCCGTGCAGGCCTCTTTTAATTCTCCTAATACCGGGTTGCCCTGCCGTGACACAGGTAAGATAGATAGATTCTAAATGGGTACGGTGACAATCGTATTAACAGTGACAATTTTTTTATCGTCCATCTCGGCCCTTATTTTTTAGCGCCCTCTCACTACAATAATTTTTTCTTTTTTCTTGGTAGATGCAGGCACATTTTTAAACATGGCTCTGTAAACGCAAGTTTCACCTATCAGCAATTTTTCCAAATGAATGGAAGACATCTCTGTTACCTTTCGTTCGCCATGCTATTGAATTTGACAGTATTCACTGAATAATTCAATTTTGACTAGGAGCGATGCAGGGGCGGCGGCCAGGGACGGGGGGGGGGGGGGGGGGGGGGCTACAGCACCCCCCCCCACCCCCACCCAATGGAGTATCATATTACACTAGATAATATTACTTCAGAAATCAGCGAATATATTACTTCAACAGATTGAATCATTCTTTAATAGTTATGTGGCAATATAGGTTGAAATGTATTTCAAACACATTTTAACAAAAGAATAAGAGCGGCAAATAGCTTACTATCTAAATCAATAAATATAATTTAACTTAAAATGAGCGTCTTGTTATATATTAATATACATTGGAGGTATATTAAAGCACGAGTACCACTTACGATAACCAAGAAGGCTAAATATGCCGGGTATGCCTACCAGCACTTAAATTGCTGACCCCAGACAAAAACTTCGAGTTCGCCGGACATCTGGGTCAAATCGTATTATTTTCCCGGGAACACACATTCTGTAGACACGTTTTTACTCTGAACGCCAAAACAGTTATCAAAAACTATTTTAAGCAACATCAAATTTTACCAATTTGTTGGCGGAGGACCCCAACTCTCCTTTTGTTAAGCGATATTCCATTCCACCAAACCCCCTCCCCAGCCATTAGTCCCTCACCCCTTGACCGACTTCTAGAATCGCCCCTAGAGCGATGGGTATGGCTATGACCACTTAACGTTGCCTGTATATTTTAGACATTTCCTCGTAAATGGCCACAAAATGTGGTGACACTGTACATTATTTTCTACCATGCGGGTTGCGTCTGATGATACGGCTTTGGGCCGCGAAACCAGTTGCGTTTCAGCAGACATGAGTTTTACCAGTTATCGGAATTCTTTCTAGCATCATCCCATTGCAATAGTTGAATACGGACACATCCCGAGTTACACGCGAAACTCCTCTCTCTGTACGAAAGTGCGCGGAAGATCTCTTCTCTGATCGGCCAAATGACGGTAGCCAATCAGCTTCAAACCGGAAACTGTGAGAAAATTATCATTTTATCTCGTGCTTGTGATTCACATATAGGCTTCACAATCTGATTCCCACACTTAGTTATTCTCAAATTCAATGATTCATACTTCACTTAGATACTGCATTCCTTACAGCATTCTCTCAAGCAACAAAATAAACGAAACTAATATCGTGTACGAAATAAAATTAGAATTGAAACCTAAAATTCAAATCACTACTTAAATTTTCAGTCTTTTCACCAAAATGTTGTTTGCTTCGTTATTTGGGGGTCACATATTTTGTTAACTCTCTTCCCTGACTTCTGACCAAATCATCTTAACATGGCACGAAGTTATTTAAATCGTAAATTCTGTTTTTTTAGGTTATTTTTGTGTATTGTAAGTTACTTAATATAAAAAGATTAAATTCATACTGTTGTTGACTATCATTTTTACAAAATGTTATGGAATCTTTCACAACAATTGTCTTACTAAAATTGTCATTAATAACTGATAGCAATGCATGTGGTATTCGACCACTGTTCAGTGCAAGCACACGGCTTCAGGATCCCAGTGAATCACATTCGAACATAATTATGTTACTCTCAGCATGTGAAAGCGTTTTCTGGGAACTCATTGTGTGTGTCAAGAAAGTTCCCGCCAGATTCCATACGGGCGATGAATGTTACTAGACCTCCCGGTTTGCCCCTAAAAGTCTGTTCAAGTTGAAAATCACATTTAGTTTACGCTGTATGTGCTGTGTTGACTGTTTTTCGTTGTGGTGAAAGTTCCTTGAGGTGGTCCCGTCCCATAGCAAAAACCCACATTAAAAAAGTAACAACTTTTTCTAACTGGATCTATCTCGGAATGAAAACAACATAAACTTTGTAAGATAGTAACTGAAGTAATCGTGTGTTACTTACTTCGAAAATCCTGCGTCGTTTTACTGTAGTGTTCACTGGTTTTGAACCAGTTCATATTCGCAGTTTAATAACTAAGACTCAACACTATTTTTAACTTTTAAGATGCAGAGGACGTGGTGTTGCCACAATGAAGCATTGTCAATATAGGATGTAGAGTATAAGCTAAATGTAATTTAATAAATAGCAGCCTGAAGCTGAATACTTCGATTAAAAACCTGTAACGGAACTATCTGTGCCTAAAAAATAGCGTTATTAACAGCCGGTGATTTCTGTTTTTACTTTTTGTCGGAATTAAGTTGTATGGTTGCGCCGGCACGGTGTCAGTATGTCAGTTTTCTACAAAATAGCACCCGCTCACTAATCACAGATGACTTTTTAAAGTATTCTGCACCACGCTCAGTATATTTCATTGTTATTCCACACCGATCACAGTAAAAGTTTCGATATGCGCGTGTTTTAAACAAACAAAGCGTTGCTTCACCGACCTTTTGCGCAGGATCAGCGGACTGCGGTGTCAGCGCGTTGCCAATCCATGCCGCGGCGCAAGCTACTGTTGCTAGGAAACGTACGCCAGCCAGAGCCAACACAGCGCAGTGTTGCGACAGCACGGAACTCACCTGTAACACAAGCAAACAACAGTCAGTCACACAAAGATAAGGAAATGAAAACACAATTGTACAACCATTCCACGGCACTCTCATACCGCTACATATCCCCGATCCTTCACCAGCACTGAGGAAAATATCGGGAAAAAACGCTAGTTTGATCCATTATGGAATTGTACTGAACTCAGCGAAGCGAAATATGATTTCAGATATTAATACAATTACCGCAATCACTCCTTTTCCCATATGTGCCTCCAAACTTCATTTGAAACTTGTAGCTTTGCAAACTCAATACATACATGCACTGTAAGTTTTACATACTTCCTTTGATTTCCCAAGACAAGGTTCGACCGAACTAACTGCCATACTGCGATATTCATTCGCGTTTTAGCGTTAGACAACTGAGATAAAGGTGTGTCAAATGTGTTTACAGAGTGGAAAAAGTTGATCATTACACAATGAGGTAACAAAACCCATAGGATATCTCCTAATATCGTGCCAGACCTCGTTTCCCCTGTCGTAGAGATGCAGCTCGACGTGTCATGAACTCAGAAAGTCGTTGAAAGTACCCAGCACAAATTGTGACCCATGTTGCCTCTATAGCCATCCATAATTGCGAAACTGTTGCTGGTGAAGGATTTTGTGCACGAACTAGCCTGTCGATTATGTCGAACAAATGTTCGATGGGACTCATGTCCGACGATCTGGGTGCCCAAATTCGCTCGAATTGTTCAGAATGTTCTTCAAACCAATCGCGAGCAACCATGATCGTGTGACACGGCGAATTGTCATCTACGAAAATTCCATCATTGCTTGGGAACATGACATCCATGAATGACTGCAAATGGTCTTCAAATAGCTGAACATCCAGAGCACCCAGTCCGTTCGATGTAAACACAGCCCACGCCATTATGGAGCCACCACGAGCTTGCACGGTGCCTTCTACATCTACGTCTACGTGATTACTCTGCTTTTCACAATAAAGTGCCTGGCAGAGGGTTCAATGAACCATCTTCATGCTGTCTCTCTACCGTTACACTCTCGAACGGCACGCGGGAAAAACGAGCACTTAAATTTTTCCGTGCGAGCCCTGATTTCTCTAATTTTATCGTGATGATCATTTCTCCCTATGTAGGTGGGTGCCAACAGAATGTTTTCGCAATCGGAGGAGAAATTTCATGAGAAGATCCCGTCGCACAAAAAACGCCTTTGTTTTAACGATTGTTACTCCACGTATCATGTCTGTGACACTATTTCCCCTATTTCGTGATAGTACAAAACGAGCTGCCCTTCTTTGTACTTTTTCGATGTCATCCGTCAGTCTCACCTGATGCGGATCCCACACCGCACAGCAATACTCCAGAATAGGGCGGACAAGCTTGGAGTAAGCAGTCTCTCTGGTAGATCTGTTGTACCTTCTAAGTTTTCTGCCAATGAATCGCAGTCTTTGGTTTGCTCTACCCGCGATATTATCCCATGTGATCGTTCCAATTTAGGTTATTTTTAATTGTAATCGCTAAGTATTTAGTAGAATTTAG
Source organism: Schistocerca americana (assembly GCF_021461395.2). Taxonomy (NCBI): domain Eukaryota; kingdom Metazoa; phylum Arthropoda; class Insecta; order Orthoptera; family Acrididae; genus Schistocerca; species Schistocerca americana. The sequence goes on along the minus strand of NC_060123.1, from coordinate 627,394,120 downwards.
AGCCCTCAGATTTGCGTGACTTATCGAGTAATCGAAATTTAGCTGATTTGTTTTAGTACTCATGTCAATAACTTCACACTTTTCTTTATTCAGGGTCAATTGCCACTTTTCACACCATACAGATATCTTATCTAAATCATTTTGCAAGTCGTTCTGATCATCTGATGACTTTACAAGACGGTAAATGACAGCATCATCTGCAAACAATCTAAGACGACTACTCAGATTGTCTCCCATGTTGTTAATATAGAACAGGAACAACAGAGAGCCTATAACACTTCTTTGGGGAACGCCGGATATTACTTCTGTTTTACTCGATGACTTTCCGTCTATTACTACGAACTGTGACCTTTCTGACAGGAAATCACGAATCCAGTCGCACAACTGAGGCGATACTCCGTAGGCACGCAGTTTGATTAGAAAACGCTTGTGAGGAACGGTGTCGAAAGCCTTATGGAAATCTAAAAATATGGAATCATTTTGATATCTCCTGTCGATAGCACTTATTACTTCATGAGTATAAAGAGCTACTTGTGTTTCACAAGAATCCGTGCAGACTATATGTCAATAAATCGTTAAATAGTTGCTGACAACTTGGGTGCATGGCTTCATGGGGTCTGCGTAGACTTGAACCCGACCATAAGCTGGACTCAGCTGACCTGGTCACGGTTTTCCAGGCATCCAGGGTCAAAACGACATGGTCACGAGCCAAGGGAAGGCGTTGCCGGCGATGTAGTGAGTGCTGTTAGCAAAGGCACTCGCGTTAGTCGTCTGCTTTCATAGCCCATTAATGCCAAAATTCGCTGCACTGTACTAACGAATATGTTCCTCGTATGCCCCACATTCATTTCTGCGGTTGTGTCAAGAAGTGTTGCTTGTCTGTTAGCACTTACATCTCGACGCAAGCGACGCTGCTCTCGGTCTTTAAGCGAAAGACGTCGGCCACTGCGTTGTCCATGGTGAGAAGTAATGCATGAAATCGGGTATTTCCTGCACGCTCTTGACACTGTGGACCTCAGAATATTCAATTCCCTAACGATTTCCGAAACGGAATGGCCTATGCGTCTAGCTCCAACTACCATCCTGCATGCAAAGACTATAGATTCCGGTCGTGCGGCCATAATCACGTCGGAAACCTTTTGACATGGATCACTTGAGTATATATGACAGCTCCCCCAATGCACTGCCCTTTTATATCTTGTGTACGCAATACTGCTGCCATCTGCATATTCAATGGCTTTTGTCACCTCAGAGTACGTTTCCTTGTACCTTTGTTCCCCCTCAGCGTATGCTCGGCACGGCTATTAAACGGATTTGGCACGGTTAATTCGAAGGGGTGGCCAGATGCCTTTCCTGTTGCCACCTCAATATCTCTCTGGGACAGAATATATGTATCCCAACTGTCTGCGTGTGATGTTATCCATGAGCAAATGAGAGAAAGTTCCAAATGTTTGTCAGTCATGTAACTGAGGCGAGACTTAAGTATCAGCTCAGTATTCACCTAGTGTGACGCGGCAAACCACCTAAAAACCACATCTAGGCTGGCAGGCACACCGACCGTCGTCGTTAATCCGACCGTCGGATTCGATTAGGGTGCCGCGCACCGCCTCGTCCCGGAAGCGGCGCTTTCACATGCACGGCTATCTGGGGTGGTGTTCATCCTTATACACTGATGATCTAAAACATAGCGACCACTGCCCATCGAGATATTGAATACCGTCTGGTTGTATTGCAAGCAATGACGCGGTAAGCAAAGTATGTAAGTAGAGCAGAGACGAATGGGGAATCGCTTTAGTAGCGATAGGGACAGTAAACGTGGTTATCTGCTACTATAAGCGACTTTCACAGAGGGCAGAATGTTTTGGCCCGGTGTCTGCGAACGAGGATCTCGGATATGGCAAAACTGATCAGCTGTTTGCGTGCTACAGTCATGAGCATCTTCGGGAAGAGGGTGACGAACGAGTGAAGAACGAGTGTGAGGCGATGTGTTGGACGTCCACACTTCACCACAGTCCGGCCCGGTAGCTGAGTGGTCAGCGCGACAGACTGTCAATCTTACGAGCCCGGTTTCGATTCCCGGCTGGATCGGAGACTTGCTCCGCTCACGGGCTGGGTGTTGTGTTGTCCTAATCATCATCATTTCATCCCGATCGACGCGCAAGTCGCCGAAAAGGCGTAAAATCGGAAGACTTGCACCCGGCGAACGGTCTGACCGACGGGAGGCTGTAGTCACACGACATTTTTATTATACCTCATCACAGAACGTGGAGGATGGAGGCTATACTACGCGACAAAGCGGCGATCTGTGGTATATTTCACAATCGATGACAGTTCTGGCGCAGGCCAAGAGACCTAGAGCACACCGTTGGTGTACATTGTTGAACACGGGGCTTCATAGCAGACGACCCATACGTGTTTTGATGGTGACCCGCAAAATAACGCACCAATATCCCTAACATCGGTTTGCTGCAAAATTCTAGAGCATATTCTGACTTCGAATATAACCAATTTCCTAGAGACCGAAACGCTCATGTCTACTAATCAGCATGACTTTCGAATGCATCGCTTGTGCGAAACCCAGCTTGTTCTTTTGTCACATGATAAACTACGAACTATGAATGAAGGGCAACAGACAGATAACATATTTCTAGATTTCCGAAAAGTATTCGACACGATACCCCACTAGACTGTAAACAAATATTCGTGTCCATCGGAGACAGGTATAACATCGGGAGTGTCCCAGGGAAGTGTCATAGTAGCGGTGCTATTTTCCATATACTGTTCTGACAGAGCAATCTGCGGCTGTTCGCTGACGATGCCTTAGTGTACAGGAAGATGTCGAAGATAAGTGAGTGTGCGTTGAAACAAGGAGATCTAGACAAAATTTCTAGTTGTTGTGATGAATAGCAGCTAACTCTTAAAGTAGAAAAATGCAGGTTAACGCGGATGAGTAGAAAAAAAAACGTAATGTTCGGATACAGCATTAGTGGCGTCCTGCTTGACACAGTCACGTCGTTTAAATTTCAGGGAGTAACGTTGCGAAACAATATGAAATGGAACGAGCATGCGAGGATTTTGGTTAGGAAGACGAATGGTCGGCTTCGGTTTATTGGGAGAATTTTAGCAGTGTGGTTTATTTGCAACGGAGACCGCATATATGACGCTTGTGCAAGCTATTCTTGAGTACTATTCGAGTGTTTGGTATCCGCAACAGGTAGGATTGTAACAAGACATCGAAGCAGTTGAGAGGCGAGCTGTTACGATTGTTACCGATAGGTTCGATCAGCATGTAAGTGTTACGAAAACGCTTCGGGAGCTCAAGTGGGAATCCTTGGAGGCCAGAAGACATTCATTTCGACGAACACTACTAAGAAAGTTTAGAGTCAACATTTCGAATACGGTGTTGCACTTTATTCAATTTTTCAAGCAAAATATAATGCAAATTCTTTAATCCATCTTTATCGAAAGAAAAAATTCCCCGATCACTCGAAAATACGTATGATCTTTTTCGGTTGTCATTAATAAACTAATTATTCAAAACAGCTGCAAACATACACAGGAACATGTGTACCAACGAGATAAATTTATTTTTGAAAATCGGATGTAGAAAGCCTAGGAATTAAAAGATTTCCATTACTTTTTGATCACACCTGCCGATGTGACTATGGAACACAATACTAGTTGTTTGCCTACGGCAGCATAGTTTGGTGGGCACCTTAATTGGCTGAGATACCACCAGGAGAGCGATCCTATGCTCTGATTGGGTCCCGACGTCGAACATGCGCGCCAAATCGTATAACTCCACTGCTTATTATTTTTTAAGTAAACATCATGTAGGAATTTGTGAAAGTATGAAGGGTCTCTCGTCAATGTAGTCATTACGAAGTACTTATGAAAATCATCTGGCAGCAACATTTTAAAGATAAGAAAATTTATGAGCAGCCCAAATTACATCGTGCATTGTCCTGTTGTTATGAACGAAAACCTGCTCAAGACATTCGCGACGGCAGTTAGTAGGGTTAAAGGATTCAAGTCTTCTCGGCGGCCAGCACAGTTGAGTATTGGTGGGCTAGGCAATTAAATTAAATTTCAGAACTACATGCTGCGAGTCTGCGAGCAATGCATCAGTTACATGCTAGGGAAAGCTTTTATCTATTGTTCATTAGTGCACGAAAAGCATATTAATTGCACTGGTAGATTATCTTGCGTGTGGATTTGTAGATCGCCTACAGATGTAAATATACGACTTTGTAATGATTGTGATTCCACTATTTCAACCAACTTTTTGAAATCTCGACTACACGTCTTAGCAGGCTGTTTGAGCCTAAAGGTGCGTATCACATATGATAGGAACCCATCTGAGCCAGTAGTGTCTGACAGAAATCCGACACCTCGCCAATCAATATCCAGCATTACCGATGGAGGGCACAACGAACTTGTAAATCATTTTCAGCCAGATGTCCGGATACTTTTGATCACATAGTGTACGTAAACAGGCAGAATACGGCACTGTGGTCGGCAACGCCAATATAGGACAACAAGTGTCTGCCGCAGTTGTTAGACCGGTTAATGCTGCTACAGTGGCAGGTTATCAAGATTTAAGTGAGTTTGAACTTAGTGTTACAGTCGTCGCACGAGCGAAGTGACACAGCATCTCCGACACAGGATCTCCGAGGTAGCAATGAAGTGGTGACTTCCCCGTACGACAATTTCATGAGTGCACCATGACTATAAAGAATCCGGTAAAACATCGAATCTGCGACTTCGCCGCGGCCGAAAAAAGATCCTGCAAGAACGGGACCAAAGACGACGGAAGAGAACCGTTCAACGTGACAGAAGTGCAACCCTTCCACAAATTGCTGCAGATTGCAATGCTGGGCCATCAACAAGTGCCAGCGTGCGAACCAATCAACGAAACATCATCGATATGAACTTTCGGAGCCGAGAGCCCACTCGTGTACCCTTGATGACTGCACGATACACAGCTTTACGCCTCGCCTGGGTCCATCACCATCAAAATTGTACTGTTGATGACTGCAAACATGCTGTCTGGTCAGACGAGTCTCGTTTCAAATTTAATCGAGCGGATGAACGTGTACGGGTGTGGAGACAGCCTCACGAATCCATGGAGCCTGCATGTCAGCAGGTAACTGTTGAAGATGGTGGAGGCTCTGTAATGGTGTGCGGCGTGTGCAGCTGGAGTGATACGGGACCCCTGATATGTCTAGATACTAACTTACTCTGACAGATGGCACGTACGTAAGAATCCTGCCTGATCATCTGCATCCATTCATTTCCATTGTGCATTCCGACGGACTTGGGCAATTCCAGCAGGACAATGCGACACCACACACGTCCAGAATTGCACAGAGTGGCTCCATGAACACTCTTCTGAGTTTAAACACTTCCGCTGGCCACCATATTTCCCAGAAATGAACATTAGTGAGCATATCTGGGATGCTTTGCAACGTGCTGTCCAGAAGAGATCTCCACCCCGTCGTACTCTTACGAATTTATCGACAGCCCTGCAGAATTGATGGTGTCAGCTCCTTCCAGCACTGATTCAGACATTAATCGAAAGCATACCACATCTTGCTGCAGAACTTCTGCAAGCTCGCGGGAGCCCTATACGATATTAGGAATGTGTACCAGTTTCTTTGGCATCTCAGTGTAGTAGACGCTCTTTGCATTTTGCATAACAGACAATGGAGGTGACACGAGAGGAGCAGTACGTCTCAATAAAATTCGTTTAAACGAAACAGTCACTGAAACTTATGAAAAGCTGCAGCAAGCAGCAGTGTTTGGATGGTCGAAGGACTTCAAAAGAGGGCCGGCTTGTCTTGTGTCTGAAGTCAACATCAACACAGCTGCCGTGATTGTCCGTGAGGATCAGACGATAACATTACGTGACTTCAGTCAAATACTGAGAATTTTATATGGCAGCGTCTTTACGGTTGTACATGATCACCTCCACATGGTGCCGCATTTCTGCCCGTTGGCTGCCACGTCTGTTGACTTCCGAACAAAAGGCAGTGCGAATGGAGACAAGCCGTGAGATGCTGCGTCTCATTGTTGATGAATGGGATGCGTTTCTGGAAACAATTATCACCGGTGATGAGATATGGCTGCATCACTATGATCCTGAAGGAAAGCGAGCCAGCGCAATGTGGAAATCGTCAGGTTCTCCGACACCGAAATAGGCGCAGGTTGCTGCACCTGCAGGGAAAGTATTGGTGATCACATTTTTTTACTGTCATGGAATGATTTACCAGCATGCAGTTCCCCCACAGCTTGCTGTTACACCCGCATACTACACGTTATTATTGGCCAAACTGAGGAGACACATTGCATGGAAATGACCAGAATTTTTTGGACAGTGTGGCGACTTCATCATGACAATGTTCGACCTCACGTCGCATGTCAGATAATACAGTTTCTGGCTCAGTACAACATTACGTATGTACCCCATACCCTTTGTAGCCCCGATGTTGCAACATGTGACTTTTTTAATCGCATCACTAAAGACAAAGCTTCGGTGCATACGATTTGAGAACTCTGAAGCAGTGTTGAAGAAAAGTGTGGCGATTTTCATGGACCTAACAGAGAAAGGCCTGCACCATGTTTTGAGGACTGGAGGAGACGTTATAAGAAGTGTATTCAAGTAGGAGAAAGGTACTTTGAAAATTATTATGTAATCGTAAAAATAATACTGTACAACAGGTAAACATAAAATGCAAATTGTCTGCAGAGTTAATACCAGGGACTCATTCATGTATGCTCCCGCACGTCGATGGAACTTGCACTCAACCAACCCCGTGCAGCACAGAGGCATAACATCTACATCTACATCTATACTCCGCGAGCCACCTTACGGTGTGTGGCGGAGGGTACTTATTGTACCACTATCTGATCCCCCCCTTCCCTGTTCCATTCACGAATTGTGCGTGGGAAGAACGACTGCTTGTAAGTCTCCGTATTTGCTCTAATTTCTCGGATCTTTTCGTTGTGATCATTACGCGAGATATATGTGGGCGGTAGTAATATGTTGCCCATCTCTTCCCGGAATGTGCTCTCTCGTAATTTCGATAATAAACCTCTCCGTATTGCGTAACGCCTTTCTTGAAGTGTCCGCCACTGGAGCTTGTTCAGCATCTCCGTAACGCTCTCGCGCTGACTAAATGTCCCCATGACGAATCGCGCTGCTTTTCGCTGGATCATGTCTATCTCTTCTATTAATCCAACCTGGTAAGGGTCCCATACTGATGAGCAATACTCAAGAATCGGACGAACAAGCGTTTTGTAAGCTACTTCTTTCGTCGATGAGTCACATTTTCTTAGAATTCTTCCTATGAATCTCAACCTGGCGCCTGCTTTTCCCACTATTTGTTTTATGTGATCATTCCACTTCAGATCGCTCCGGATAGTAACTCCTAAGTATTTTACGGTCGTTACCGCTTCCAATGATTTACCACCTATGGCATAATCGTACTGGAATGGATTTCTGCCCCTATGTATGCGCATTATATTACATTTATCTACGTTTAGGGAAAGCTGCCAGCTGTCGCACCATGCATTAATCCTCTGCAGGTCCTCCTGGAGTACGTACGAGTCTTCTGATGTTGCTACTTTCTTGTAGACAACCGTGTCATCTGCAAATAGCCTCACGGAGCTACCGATGTTGTCAACGAAGTCATTTATGTATATTGTAAACAATAAAGGTCCTATCACGCTTCCCTGCGGTACTCCCGAAATTACCTCTACATCTGCAGATTTTGAACCGTTAAGAATGACATGTTGTGTTCTTTCTTCTAGGAAATCCTGAATCCAATCACAAACCTGGTCCGATATTTCGTAAGCTCGTATTTTTTTCACTAAACGTAAGTGCGGAACCGTATCAAATGCCTTCCTGAAGTCCAGGAATACGGCATCAATCTGCTCGCCAGTGTCTACGGCACTGTGAATTTCTTGGGCAAATAGGGCGAGCTGAGTTTCACATGATCTCTGTTTGCGGAATCCATGTTGGTTATGATGAAGGAGATTTGTATTATCTAAGAACGTCATAATACGAGAACACAAAACATGTTCCATTATTCTACAACAGATTGACGTAAGCGAAATAGGCCTATAATTATTCGCATCTGATTTATGACCCTTCTTGAAAATGGGAACGACCTGCGCTTTCTTCCAGTCGCTAGGTACTTTACGTTCTTCCAGCGATCTACGATAAATTGCTGATAGAAAGGGGGCAAGTTCTTTAGCATAATCACTGTAGAATCTTAAGGGTATCTCGTCTGGTCCGGATGCTTTTCCGCTACTAAGTGATAGCAGTTGTTTTTCAATTCCGATATCGTTTATTTCAATATTTTCCATTTTGGCGTCCGTGCGACGGCTGATGTCAGGGACCGTGTTACGATTTTCCGCAGTGAAACAGTTTCGGAACACTGAATTCAGTATTTCTGCCTTTCTTCGGTCGTCCTCTGTTTCGGTGCCATCGTGGTCAACGAGTGACTGAATAGGGGATTTAGATCCGCTTACCGATTTTACATATGACCAAAACTTTTTAGGGTTCTTGTTTAGATTGTTTGCCAATGTTTTATGTTCGAATTCGTTGAATGCTTCTCTCATTGCTCTCTTTACGCTCTTTTTCGCTTCGTTCAGCTTTTCCTTATCAGCTTTGATTCGACTACTCTTAAACCTATGATGAAGCTTTCTTTGTTTCCGTAGTACCTTTCGTACATGATTGTTATACCACGGTGGATCTTTCCCCTCGCTTTGGACCTTAGTCGGTACGAACTTATCTAAGGCGTACTGGACGATGTTTCTGAATTTTTTCCATTTTTGTTCCGCATCCTCTTCCTCAGAAATGAACGTTTGATGGTGGTCACTCAGATATTCTGCGATTTGTGCCCTATCACTCTTGTTAAGCAAATATATTTTCCTTCCTTTCTTGGCATTTCTTATTACACTTGTAGTCATTGATGCAACCACTGACTTATGATCACTGATACCCTCTTCTACATTCACGGAGTCGAAAAGTTCCGGTCTATTTGTTGCTATGAGGTCTAAAACGTTAGCTTCACGAGTTGGTTCTCTATCTGCTCGAAGTAATTCTCGGACAAGGCAGTCAGGATAATGTCACAAGAGTCTCTGTCCCTGGCTCCAGTTCTGATTGTGTGACTATCCCATTCTATACCTGGTAGATTGAAGTCTCCCCCTATTACAATAGTATGATCACGAAACTTCTTCACGACGTTCTGCAGGTTCTCTCTGAGGCGCTCAACTACTACGGTTGCTGATGCAGGTGGTCTATAGAAGCATCCGACTATCATATCTGACCCACCTTTGATACTTAACTTAACCCAGATTATTTCACATTCGCATTCGCTAATAACTTCACTGGATATTATTGAATTCTTTACTGCTATAAATACTCCTCCACCATTGGCGTTTATCCTATCCTTGCGGTATATATTCCATTCTGTGTCTAGGATTTCGTTACTGTTCACTTCCGGTTTTAACCAACTTTCCGTTCCTAATACTATATGCGCACTATTTCCTTCAATAAGAGATACTAATTCAGGAACCTTGCCCTGGATACTCCTGCAGTTTACCAATATTACGTTGACTTTTCCTGTTTTTGGTCTCTGAGGACGGACGTTCTTTATCAACGATGATAATGTCCTCTCTGGTAAGCCGTCAGGTATTTTATCGTTTCGCCCAAGGGGGGGTCCCTCTAACCTAAAAAACCCCCGTGTGCACGCCACACGTACTCTGCTACCCTAGTAGCTGCTTCCGGTGTGTAGTGCACGCCTGACCTGTCTAGGGGGGCCCTACAGTTCTCCACCCAATAACGGAGGTCGATGAATTTGCAGCCATTATAGTCGCAGAGTCGTCTGAGCCTCTGGTTTAGACCCTCCACACGGCTCCAAACCAGAGGACCGCGATCGACTCTGGGCACTATGCTGCAGATATTAAGCTCAGCTTGCACTCCGCGTGCGATGCTGGTTGTCTTCACCAAATCAGCCAGCCGCCGGAAGGAACCAAGGATGGCCTCAGAACCCAAGCGGCAGGCGTCATTCGTTCCGACATGTGCTACTATCTGCAGCCGGTCACACCCAGTGCGTTCAATAGCTGCCGGAAGGGCCTCCTCCACATTACGGACGAGACCCCCCGGCAAGCACACCGAGTGCACACTGGCATTCTTCCCCGACCTACCCGCTATTTTCCTGAGGGGCTCCATAACCCGCCTAACGTTGGAGCTCCCTATAACTAATAGGCCCGCCCTCTGCGACTGTCGGGACCTTGCCGGAGAATCGGCCACTGGCCCAACAGGCGAGGCATCCTGTGGTGGCTCGGAAACGATGTCATCACCACTAGGAAGCACCCCGTACCTGTTGGAAAGGGGTAAGGCAGCTGCCACGCGGCCAGATCCCACCTTCGCCTTTCGGCCAGGCACGCGCGAGCCCACCACTGTCCGCCATTCACCCTGGAGTGATGGCTGACCGGTAAGATGCTCACTGCCGGAAGACGCAGCGACATCAGGGGTTCCATGTGATTCCAAGGCCACCGAAGTAGGCATAGGTCTCACCACAGTTGCCCCAACGCCACTACGAGCCGACGCCTGCGCCTCGAGCTCGATGAGCCTAACAGACAAAGCCTCCACCTGCCCCCGAAGAGTGGCCAATTCTCCTTGCGTCCGCTCACAACAACCACAGCCCCTACACATGACTATGTTTACCCTACTCTATACGGTGACAAATTCCCAAGATAATCTTCTGATGAGCTACTCTGATAATCAAGAAACACTCACTGAAATACGAGACGCGAAAACTACGCTAGGTTTTCCCAGAAAAACTATTTAAAAGCTAAGCGCAGCAAATAAGTACAAAAACGCTTTATACAAACAGTACTCGCTGCTGCTGGTGCTCTCGCTCTGGCTGTCACAAGACAACTGCTGATTCAAGTGACTAGTGGCTAACGGCCGCGAAACAAACAAAAGACGGTTTTAGGGCGCTTTCTGTTCTAAACGATCAAGAAAACACTAAGAAAGCTAACACGAAAACTACGTAAAGTTTTATCAAGAACTGTTAGTTACTATGCAGAGCAGATAAACACAAATAGAATCCCTTCCTTAGTGGAAGGTCGTAAACAAAATGCAAAATAAACGCTTTATACAAACAGTACTTCCTGCTGCTGGTGCTCTCGCTCTGGCTGTCACAAGACAACGTTCCAATTTCTGATGTCATCCGAGAATGAGTTCCTGCCTAGAGGTTTTATTGCGGACTTGGCATGTACGATTTTGAAATCAGCCAATCAGCGTTCGCCAGATTCCCCAGCCCAAGTCAGGTCACTTCTCGTTGTTGCAAATATTGGTGTTATGTAATCTGTCGACCCCCGCCCGCCTCCGTGCACCCCATTTTTTTAAGACTCGAATTCTCTTGTGAAAAACAGCTTCAAACATCTTATTACTTTACAAATCAGTTGTTGTTGTTGTGGTCTTCAGTCCAGAGACTGGTTTGATGCAGCTCTCGATGCTACTCTATCCTGTGCAAGCTTCTTCATCTCCCAGTATCTACTGCAACCTACATCCTTCTGAATCTGCTTAGTGTATTCATCTTTGGCCTCCCTCTACGATCTTTATCCTCCACGCTGCCCTCCAACACTAAACTGGTGATCCCTTGATGCCTCAGAATATGTCCTACCATGTGATCCTGTCTTCTAGTCAAGTTGTGCCACAAATTTCAACTCTCCCCAATTCTATTCAACACTTCCTCATTAGTTAAGTGATCTACCCAACTTCAGCACAAATCAGTTAATGTGTTTATGACCGATGACACAAAACCGTAATCACGTAGGTTTTATTGCTTTCGGATTACTCACCAACAGACTACTAAAACAGTCAAAACCATACTGGTAAACCAAAAATGTGTATTATATGTAAGTGGGAGATCTTTTAAGAAAACAGTGCACTCCGAATCAATCAGAGGGTAATATGGAAGCCATGAGTTAAAATGCCTCAAGATGTATAAAAAGTTTCTAACTTTAACACTTGGCTTATTGAATTGAACCTTTAACGTAAGATTATATCACTGAGTATGTTGTGACTTGGCAAGACAGCCAAGCCACTAGGAGGTACCCGAAAGGCACGCGTTTAAACTCACGCAGGCTGGCATGAGGTCTGGAACAGGTAAAGTAATTGAGACTAGCAAGTAAAGTACGTAGCTTCTTGAATACTTAACTTTAATCCATAATTAGTGAGCATCGGTCGGATGGTACATGCATCACAAGATAAATAGTAACTGAACATGGCGCCTTGCTAGGTCGTAGTAAATGACGTAGCTGTAGGCTATGCTAACTATCGTCTCGGCAAATGAGAGCGTAATTTGTCAGTGAACCATCGCTAGCAAAGTCGGCTGTACAACTGGGGCGAGTGCTAGGAAGTCTCTCTAGACCTGCCGTGTGGCGGCGCTCGGTCTGCAATCTCTGACAGTGGCGACACGCGGGTCCGATGTATACTAACGGACCGCGGCCGATTTAAAGGCTACCACCTAGCAAGTGTAGTGTCTGGCGGTGACAGCACAGAGTACATTATAATAGCATTTTAAATTTTGAAATTAGCTCAAAAACTATGTGAATATAGAACATCAAATACTGGTTGCCCCTGGAAACTGTTACTCGGGGAACTGACGGGATGGCTGTTTTAGAAGTCTAGTTATAGTGATGTTTGTAAAATATGGATTTCCTTTTAATGGGAACCTCGCTCTCTCTCTCCGTTCTCTGTTGATTCAGTATCCTTCCACCCGAACATGCGGGTGGTGGGGATGAGTGACACCCATCCTCCAACGGTTCCTTCTAGATCGCTGGAACATGCACCAGGCCAGCTTTGTCGAGTCATAGAACAACCTGACAAGACAGTAGCCATCGTTACCTTACAAGTGATAACATTCGTATGGTCAAGGTTAGCGTTATACATAGAGATCGTGTGTATGAGAGAGACTTGTTCAAAATGTTCAAATGTGTGTGAAATCTTATGGGATTTAACTGCTAAGGTCATCAGTCCCTAAGCTTACACACTACTTAACCTAAATTATCCTAAGGACAAACACACACACACACACACTCACACACACACACACACACACACACACATGCCCGAGGGAGGACTCGAACCTCCGCCGGGACCAGCCGCACAGTCCATGACTGCAGCGCCCTAGACCGCTCGGCTAATCCCGAACGGCGAGAGAGACTTAATTCTTAAATTAACCAATAATAATTATAACCTTTAGAAAATCGTAGCACACTGTTCAAGACCCGTGCCAAAAGTGTCAACAGCTCCTCCCAACACTCGATTTTGTACTCTAGAAATTTGGTGAAGAATGGAGCTTCACGTTCGTCCAGCGTACATGGTTTGTTTGCGCACTCCTCCAGATTGCAGGCGAACAGAACTAAACACAAAAAAAGGTGTGGCAGTGAAGATGAGAGAAGAGAGACAAGAAGAGGTAACGGAAAATGAATGAACACAGTAAGAAGCCGCCTAAACAAGGCAGTACGTGCGAAATGTGCGCGTATAATGAGGACGGCGCCCAGGTGCGCGGCGACGATAGGACAGAGGTCGCCGTACATCACCGGGACGGCGCTCGCCGAGACCCAACCGCCGTCGCTAATTAAGGACACTGCAGGAGGAGGAGATGCGAGTCAGTCGTTTAGCGGCAGCGGCCACTTACCACGGAAATCTCCGTGTGACCGGCGCCACAAAACGATTACAAATACCGTCCCACGTACACGGCCGTCTTGTTTACATAAATCTTCGCCACTTAAGTGTGCTTTGCATATATCTGTGTAGCTCTGCGCGAGGTGAAATTAATCACCGTCTTCTAGATAGCAACTGAACCGAAACCTCCGTGTCTGGTAGTGATTAGACTGGAAAGGAATTAGCATCATCGGCAAATCACAGAAAATACTAATTAGGAAAAAAATTGCAACACCAAGACGGAGTTGTAAAACGAAAGTTGGTGGGCGTGTTTCTGCATCCGAAAGAAGAATGTCTCTTGAAATTTCGTGCATAAGAGTGGTGTCAGTAGCGCCACTATCAGGTTTGCTTTAAATAAACGCTGTAACGGTCGAAGCGGTGGTTACCTCTGAGATTGGGTGTGGCGAGTGGATGCTATAATCCGTTCATCATAAGAATAAACCTGATGTAAACAAACACAAACGCAATGATTGGTCAGAAGCCATAGCTGTTGGAAGTAGGTACTACTTATGTATTAGATGTCTTATTACTAAGTTACATTAACTGAAGCTATAAGATATTCAAATGTATTAACAGCCATCAACGTTTTTCTTAGTCACGCTTCAGCTACGTAGTTTTTATTTCAAAAATCGTGTACAGTCACAGTCTCTGGCAGCGTTGAGCTCTGATTGTCGCGCTGTTACTGCGCAGTATGAAAATGGCTGAGGCGCCTTTTTGTTCCGTAGTGGAACACGGTTAAAAACTGCCGAGAAATAGGCTGTTCTTAATGTTTCTCGTAAATTTACAGAGATAATCGGCTTTGAGGTTTTCCCAGCGTTGTACACACTTCAGTTTATGAAGAAACCCAATCGGTAGCAAAGTTGACTGTGACTCTAATGCTATTATACCACTGGCCATTAAAATTGCTACACCACGAAGATGACGTGCTACAGACGTGAAATTTAACCGACTGGAAGAAGATGCTGTGATATGCAAATGACTAGCTTTTCAGAGCATTCACACAAGGTTGGAGCCGGTGGCGACACCTACGACGTGCTGACATGAGGAAAGCTTCCAACTGATTTCTCGTACACAAACAGCAGTTGACCGGCGTTGCCTGGTGAAACGTTGTTGTGATGCCTCGCGTAAGGAGGAGAAATGCGTACCATCACGTTTCCGACTTTGATAAAGGTCGGATTGTAGCCTATCGCGATTGCAGTTTATCGTATCGCGACATTGCTCCTCGCGTTGCTCGAGATCCAATGACTGTTAGCACAATATGGAATCGCTGGGTTCAGGAGGGTAATAAGGAACGCCGTGCTGGATCCCAAAGGCCTCGTATCACTAGCAGTCGAGATGACAGACATCTTATCCGCATAGCAGTAACGGATTGTGCAGCCACATCTCGATCCCTGAGTCAACAGATGGGGACGTTTGCAAGACGACACCATCTGGACGAACAGTTCGACGACGTTTGCAGCAGCATGGACTATCAGCTCGGAGATCATGGCTCCGGTTACCCTTGACGCTGCATCACAGACAGGAGCGCCTGCGATCGTGTACTCAACGACGAACCTGGGTGCACGAATGGCAAAACGTCATTTTTTCGGAAGAATCCAGGTTATATTTACAGCATCATGATAGTCGCATCCGTGTTTGGCGACATCGCGGTGAACGCACATTGGAAGCGTGTATTCGTCATCGCCATACTGGCGTATCACCCGGCATGATGGTATGGGGTGCCATTGGTTACACGTCTCTGTCACCTCTTGTTCACATTGACGGCACTTTGAACAGTGGACGTTACATTTCAGATGTGGTTCAAATGGCTCTTAGCACTATGGGACTCAACTGCTGAGGTCATAAGTCCCCTAGAACTTAGAACTACTTAAACCTAACCAACCTAAGGACAACACATACATCCATGCCCGAGGCAGGATTCGAACGTGCGACCGTAGCAGTCGCGCGGTTCCAGACTGTAGCGCCAGAACCGCTCGGCCACCAGCGGCCGGCAATTTCAGATGTGTTACGACCCGTGGCTCTATCCTTCATTCGATCGCTGCGAAACCCTACATTTCAGCAGGATAATGCACGACCGCATGTTGCACGTCCTGTAGGGGCCTTTCTGGATACAGAAAATGTTCGACTGCTGCCCTGGCCAGCACATTCTCCAGATCTCTCACCAATTGAAAACGTCTGGTCAGTGGTGGCCGGGCAACTGGCTCGTCACAATACGCCAGTCACTACTCTTGATGAATTGTGGTATCGTGTGGAAGCTGCATGGGCAGCTGTACCTGTACACGCCATCCAAGCTCTGTTTGACTCAATGCCCAGGCGTACCAAGGCAGTTATTATGGCCAGAGGTGGTTGTTCTGGGTACTGATTTCTCAGGATCTATGCACCCAAATTGCGTGAAAATGTAATCACATGTCAGTTCTAGTATAATATATTTGTCCAATGAATACCCGTTTATCATCTGCATTGACCAGTAGTATATTCGTGCGTTGTTTCGGATCTTGCCAACATCTTTTCGTTTTCCTCGTTGAATTTGAAATACCTAAATCTCGTAATTATAAAACTCATCATCATTTTTTATGAATAATGCACGTCTTCTTGTTTCTAATTACATATTGCACGGAAAATTCCTGTGTCCATTTCAAATATAAATTCTTAATTATCGATGTTTTATGAAAGACTGTCCATAAAAGTTGTTTAAATTAAGAAAATATAACTGTTGTGTACATAGTTCCGCGTAGTCAGCGCGTACACAACTTTCCCACTAGAGCATGCTCCGCTAAGCACAACAGCGCAGGCGCAGCGCTCGTCCGTCTCCGCACTACGAGATGGCGCTGCCTAAGAGACGCACCGAATTCTGCTTGCGCCGATCCGCGTATTAATATGTAACGCAGCCAATGAGATTGCTGCTAACGTAGAACCTTTTCTCCTCGCGGATCACACTCGCGCAGTGATACCTGAACGCGCGAGGTATTACAACGAGTGTACAGACCTCCGATTAATCAGTCTGCATTAGTCTGTAGTCAAGTTTCAGTCTGCGCCTAATAAGATTATCATATTCCTGTACATAGCCATGAAGAGGAATGTATAGACACTGTCAAGTATCAGAGATATGTGAGAATAAGATTAACGTACCAAGACCAAAGGAACTTCAGATTGTCAATTGTAAACAGCATCCAGAATCAAGTTAAGTAATTTCTATGCTTTTTATTATTTTAATAAATGTGTGTGAAAATTAATCAAGTTCTGTTTAAAGTTGGTCACTGTCAATCTGCTACTCTAAGCGTGCAAGTGCCATTTCTATCGTCTGACCTAACGGCAGAAGATAAACACGCCACGATAAGACCACGAGACATACTGCTGACACTGGCCTACTTCGTTAGAGCGACAAGTCAAATAATCTGATGGTGTGTGTACCGAAGGTCTTACAGTACGCACACCACAATAACAATATTTTAAAGCAGAAATGAAAAACGTAATCCTCTTTATACCACAAGGGTACGTAAGTGACGTAGAAACATGAAAAATAATCATTTTCACTGCATCGAGCACATCATACAAATGCTGCATTTTTACATTTGCTACTGTACTATTACAATATGAACCGAACAGAACTGACCTGGAGCCAAGTTGCGGGATTTGGCACGAGAAGTAACAATACTGTTGAGCTGCCACACGTACTGGAACTAACGCAAGCAGCTTTTTCACACGTCACTGCCGAACGTTGGCGGGATATAGAACGGCTTGTCATAAATGAAGGGAAAATGCTGCGCCTGGTTGGCTTCGTGGATTGTGAAATCCTTCAGTACTCTCTTACGCTACGCGCAGCTTATGCAGAAAAATTACCCTGTTGTCAAATCAGGAATGTTCATCATTCTTTTTTAAATTGCAATAGCACGTTAGCTAAAAACGATGTGATGCGGTTTGCGTCGAGCCGTCTAAGGAGCGTATTGTGGGAGATTTGCAGTGTATTATTTCCTTCTGCTTAAAAATTAAATGACGTTCGAAGCTGTATTGCTCCTCTGCTCTTCTCTTTTTACGTGTGAACTGCAGCTGGCCACGTCATTTCAGGCTAGCTGTACAAGCAGACCAACCAGTGCTGTACAAGTTAAATGCGCTAGTAAAGCTGTTGTCCCCTATTGTCGCTAAGTCGATGTGCGCGTAACGCACAGCACAAAACGTACCCTTATTATCGTACCTGACAGTACTCTAGACAGTTTGGCTGCAGTCCCACGTGAAACGGAAATCCAATGAGATTCCAGCAAACGCGGAAGAATACATAGTGCAATGTTTACATCAGGTTTATTCTTATGATGAACGGATTATAGTCAAGAATGCCTCTAGGCGAAAAAGATGCAATTATCAACACCTCACTGATTTGAACTAGTTTGTCTAATAGGGCTACGAGAAGCTGGCTGTTCCTTCTGCGATAATGCAGAGAGGCTTGGCAGGAATGTAGCCACTGTACATGATTTTTTGGGGGTGGTGGTCTCGAGAATGTGCAGTTGAAAGAAGACCGATCTCCGGACGGCCACGTGACGCTGCCCAGAGGGAAGAACATCGTGTTCGGTGTATGGCTCTGGCGCATCGTACTGCAATCTGAGGAGCAGTGTGGCGTTCGCTGTGTTATTCAGTAGTTTGGTATTTAACTAATTTGTAAATGGAAATGATAATCTTATTTTATTACATTGAGTAATTACTAAATAATTTTTCTCCCGGCTAAAGACTTGATCAAGTTGCTAAAGAACTCCAAGTTAACGTCGCGTTAAAGTGATGTCTGGAAGTTGTGTAAGTGTCGCTAAATCACAGTTCATACAACAGATTCCTTACAACTATTGATTAAGATGGAAGCAGTGATCTTCAGCAAAATGATCATTAAAACCACCGAATATCAGCCGCGCACAACACTGACGTATGTTACCTGAAACAATATTCTTCGCAACTCGTGCGTAATTAATTTCGGCTCCATACATAAGCTAGAAAAGTTTCTTATAAGGATCGTGCTATGAGCACTGTTTTTAAAGAACCAATCTGATTCGAATCATTTTCATTAAAATGAGTTCGGGACCACCGGTGCACATTTATTTCTACACATTTGTATTACCTTCGGCATTTATTCTGCAGAGTTGTGTAATTTAAATTTGAATTTGTCGCTGAGATAATTGTTAAGATGGCGGCAGACAATTGATAGAGACTTTCAATTGTTAGAGCAAATAAGTAAATATTTAAAAGGATTATTAAACTCTATAAACTATACTTTCATATTGTGCACTATTTAGACCTCATCAAGCAAACATTTGATTTGTTTCTAAGGAAAACACAGACAAAAACGCGATACAAATCGCTATCATCAATGGCTGCGCTCGTTGCAGCGGAAAGAAATAATAAACACAGATAATGCTTACTGAGAGAGAAATTAAAGTTACAAATAATTATTCACTCATGTTTATAATAATAATGAACTCTATTTTCAAGTAATAATCAACAAATCATTACAATTTCTTAACAGACCTCAGTTTGATATGCGTCCACAACTTACAAAAGCCAACCAACAAAAGGTAAAAACAAAGGAAGACAAACGCAGATCATAAAAGGAAATTACAATTATCATTGTCTTTGTATGATACACATCGATATGTCCAATTACATCGTAGAATATTATATAAACAATTAATATTTATAAGTTTTCACTGTTTTTTTCATACGTCGAATAGATAATGTTTATAACTGTTAGAGGCATAATTTCCTCTCGTCGCACTGTAGCCAAAAATTTATCACGTGGATGTTACAGCAGGTGGCACCACAGTGACACAATGAACTGTTACAAATCGGTTGCTTCAAGGACAGTTTCGAGACATACGCCCCGTCGTGCATTCCACTGAATGCAAACCACTGCCATTTGCGTCTTCAGTGGGGTCAAGCGGGAACTCACTGGAGGACAGAGTGGAGATCTATTGTGTTTTCTGATAAAGGCTGGTTCTGGCTCGGCGCCAGTGACGGCCGTGTTTTGGTTGAGAGGAGGTCAGTTGAGGGCCTGCAACCAACCTCTCTGTGTACTAGACACACTGGACCTACACCTGGTGTTATGGTCTGGGGTGCGAGTTCGTATGACATAGCAGCCCTCTCGTAGTTATCCCACGCACACTGACAGCAAATTTGTACGTTAGTCTTCTGATTCGACCTGCTGTATTGCCATTCACATTCCAGGGGCTGCTTTCCAACAGGATAATGCTCGCCCACATACCGCTGTCGAACCCCAACGAGCTCCAAACAGTGTCGACATGTTGCCTTGGCCTCCTCGATCACCAGATCTGTCTCCAATCGAGCACATATGGGACATCATTGGGCGACAACTCCAGCGTCATCTACAACCAGCACGTCATCAACAACCAGCATTAACCAGCATTAACCGTTCCTGTATTGACCAACCAAATGCAACAGCATGGAACTGCATCTGAATAACACAATGCATGCTCGTTTGCATGCTTGTATTCAACATTCTGGCGGCTATAGAGGTTATTAATGTACCAGCAATTCACAATTGCAATGGCTTATCTCGCGCTTGCATTAACCTGTGAGCTTGCATCGTTGATCACTTACATATGTTACCTAGGAAAATGTATGTCCGAAATTTCTACCGTCTGTGTACTCAACTTCTCATTAAATAATGATAAGATGAATGATGAGCTGATAAGATGAATGATGAGCTGATAATTGAATGTTGATTTTTATTCATATTCCAGAGCCGCTTGAGAGATGACGATAAGGTAATAATGTTCCTTAGGGTTAAGGGCATTTTCCCCAATTTCTGCGGCTCAATATGTATTAGAATTAACAAGTTACAATTACAGCCCAGATGGCGATATCCGTTAAAACGAAGCCTACTTCGAGAAAATTTTTGTGCAGCTGATCAACCTGCAAGGTGAAATTGCTACTACAAACTTCGTCATTGGCTAGTAAACCGTCAGTACCTTCAGAACTTGACGCAAAAAAGTACCCATTTAGTTTGGTCATGAAAAGTAGTTTCCAATTCCTTAGTCGACTGTATTCACCTGGACAGTAGTCGTTAATTAGAATCCAGAAAGAGTAGTCAACTTTTAGTTGGACTTCGAGGACGCAACATGCGAATCTGCATTTGGTTTGGTCTGCATCCAGGACACATGGACCTACGGTTTACGTGGCATGTTAGTTCAAGTATTTCCTAAGTGCTAAATCCCCAGAAGAACAAGAAAGGCGATGAACACGGCGAGCGATTATTTTGTACGTTTTATTATTCACAAGTCACGATTCGTAACCTGCCGATTTAGCGGTGGTGGCACGAATGGACGATCGTTGGTGAGGATGGATATCACCAAAACTCGTTTAACAGTCAGAATGTTCCATTGCCATTGCGAGTCATGACCTGCCAGTCTCTCCCCCCCCCCCGGTCACCCCTCTCTCACTAGCTCGCACGTCTTTTTATCTTTCTTGGCGTCAGTAAATTTCTGTAATTCAATTATCTGGGCGATCTCTTACAGAATACTTCATGCCTTTATGTGTGGACTGGTAATGTACACACTCTCCGCCGACTCTGCATTGCCGTTACTAGTCAGTTCGTTTGCTGTATTTGTATTGCTACATTTGTATTTCTGTATTTGTATTGCTAAATTTGAAGAACATAATACACACGGTGAATCGCAAGAACATCCATGGCAAATATTGCGAAAATGAAAAGTGCTTTTGATGTGCGGTTTTCTAAGAATGGATTGGTAGACAGGGGTCCGAATTGTTTCCTAATCAACAGATTGTAATACTACTTACAAAGTGTATCTTTTGTGCAAACATTAACTTTTTTTGAAGGAAAATATATGGTGTTTGTTGCAGGATTCTAGTGCGACTCGTTTACGAGATATCGTGTTTTGATAAGCTCCCACACTGACGCTTGTACAATAGCTGCGGTAGCACAAAAATGTTAAAATGTGTGTGCAATCTTATGGGACTTAACTGCTAAGGTCATCAGTCCCTAAGCTTACACACTACTTAACCTAAATTATCCTAAGGACAAACACACACACCCATGTCCGAGGGAGGACTCGAACCTCCGCCGGGACCAGCCGCACAGTCCATGACTGCAGCGCCTTAGACCGCTCGGCTAATCCCACGCGGCCACGGTAGTACACACTGAAAAACAACACAAGTGCATACAGTAGTTGTGTGGATTCTGATCAGTAACGAGACAACTAACAATAACATGTTATGTTCAAAATGACCACCGGTAGCGACAATACACGCTTCCAGTGTGGTATGGAACGACTGCTGCAAACGTACTAGCATTTCAGCGCAGATGTCCGAGCAGGCTGTAGTAATACATCGGTGCATATCATGGGATGTAGTTTGTAAGTCTACAGGCTTAAAATCCAGGGAACGAGGTGGCCAATGTATAGGTCCTCTACGTCCAATCCAACGATTTGGAAACAATTTGTGGAGACATACTGTAGTACTTCGTGCACTATGGGTTGGACAGTCATCATGTTAGTACCACATAGACGAACGCCTTCAATCACCCGTGGAAGATGGTCTGTTAGGAGGCTGCGATGCTTGTGGGCGTTCAGTGTCCTGTCTTTGAAAAACGGGCCCACGAGCTGATCTACATCTACATCAACATCTCCATAGATATTCAGCAAGCCACCGTACGGTGCCTGGCGGAGGGTACCCTGTTGTTCTACTAGTCATTTCCTTTCCTGTTCCAATCTCAAACAGAGCGAGGGAAAAACGACTGTCAACATTCCTCCGTATGAGCCCTAATTTCTTATATCTTATCTTTTTGGTCCTTACGCGCAATGTATGTTGGCGGCAGTAGAATCGTCCTATAGTTAACTTCGAATGCTGGATCTCTAAATTTGTGTTTCTCGAAAAGAAAGTCGTCTTCCCTCCAGGGATCAACATTTGAGTTTCCGAAGCATTCTCTTCGAACCTTCCGGTAACAAAACTGAAGATCCCAAACACTCGATCAGTACTCAAGAAGAGGTCGCACCAGCGTCCTATATATGCGGTCTCCTTAACGTGTGAACCATTCTTTCCTAAACTTCTCCCAATAATTCGCCTTCCCTATCAAGTTCTGTAATGCTCGTACCATTTCATATCGCTTTGCAACATTATGGCCAGATATTTAAACGACTTGACTGTGTCAAGCATGACACTAGACTGTATTCGAAAGTTACATATTTCTTCTTCCTTCTCATCTCCATTAACTTACATTTTTCCACATTTAGAGTAAGCTTCCATTCATCACACCAACTGGAAATTCTGTCTAAATCGTCTTGTATCTTCCTACAGTCACTCAACTTCGATGCCTTACCGTACACCACAGCACCATCAACAAACTACCGCAGATTGCTGCCGAGCCCGTCAGACAAATCATTTATGTACATAGAGAACAACAGCGGTCCTATCACACTTCTCTGGGTCACTCCTGACGATATCTTTGTCTCTGACGAATACACGCCGTCGAGGACAACATACTGAGTTCTATTATTTAAGAATTCTTCGAGCTACTCAGATATCTGTGAACTTTATTTCATATGCTCGTATCTTCGTCAACAGCCTCCAATGAAGCACTGTTTCAGATACTTTGCGGAAATCTATAAATATGGCCTCTGCCTGTTGGCCTTCACCCGTAGTTGGCAGTTCAGGTATATCATGTGGGAGGCCATCCTCATCTCCTTTCAACGGCTGGCTGATTTGGTGAAGGCAACTAGCAGCGCACGCAGGGTGCAAGCTAAGATGTCTATTTGTAGCATCCTACCCAGGGTTGATCGCTCTCCTCTCGTTTGGAGCAGAGTGGAAGGTCTAAACTAGAGGGTCAGACGATGCGAATTTCACGACTTCCGCTATTGGGTGCAGAATTGTAGGATTCCCCTTGATAGATCAGGCGTGCACTACACGCAGGAAGCGGCTACTAGAGTAGCGGAGTACGTGTGGCGCGCACACGGGGCTTTTTTTTTTTTTTTTTTTTTTTTTTTTAGGTTAGAGGACCCCTCCCTTGGGAGCTAAGACGATTTGCCTGTTAAATCAGCTACAGCGACCTCAGAGAGTCTTGGTTCTTACAGATCAGATTAACGGTTCAAATGGCTCTGAGCACTATGGGACTTAACATCTGAGGTCATCAGTCCGGTAGCACTTAAAACTACTTAAACCTAACTAACCTAAGGACATCACACACATCCATGCCCGAGGCAAGATTCGAACCTGCGACCGTAGCGGTCACGCGGTTCCAGACTGAAGCGCCCAGAACCGCTCGGCTACACCGGCCGGCCTACAGATCAGATTAATATGATTTTAGTAAACTGCAGGAGCATCCAAGGAAAGGTCCCAGAATTAGTATCGCTTACTGAAGGTTGTAATTCACAGATAGAATTGGGAACAGAAAGCTGGTTGAAGCCAGAGGTCAATGACAACGAAATCCTAAGTTCAGGCTGGAATGTTTATCGTAAGGATAGGTTAGTCGTCAATGGTGGCGGCGTGTTTATTGCAGTAAAAAATTCGATAAAATATAGCGAGGTTATCACGGATTCCAAATGTAAATTAATCTGGGTGAAACTTAGTACCAAAGAACTGCAAAAAATGGTGATGGAATGCTTTTATAGACCAGCTGGGGCAGGATCTGTAGTTGTAGAGCGCTTCAGACAGAACTTGCAGAATATCATTAGCAGTTTTCCTGATCATGCCGTTGTAGTAGAGGGTGACTTCAACTTGCCAGGTATAGATTGGGAGTGTTATGCCGCCAAAACTGGTGCCAAAGACAGGGAACCGTGTGGCATTGTTCTGGATGTCTTGTTCGAAAATTATCTTGAGCAGATAGTTAGAGAACCAACTCGTGAGGATAACGTCTTAGACCTCCTGGAAGACCTGAACTTATCGAATCAGTTAACGTAGAGGAAGGTGTCAGTGATTATAAGGCTGTGACAGCATCTGTGACGACGGGTCCTACAAAGAATGTTAAGAAAGATAGGAAGATATACACTATGTGATCAAAAGTATCCGGACACATCCAAAAACATACGTTTTTCATATTAGGTGCGTTGTGCTGCCACCTACTGCCAGGTACTCCATATCAGCGGTCTCTGTAATTAGACATCGTGGGAGAGCAGAATCGGTCGCTCCGCAAAACTCACAGACTTCGAACGTGGTCAGGTTATTGGGTGTAACTTTTGTCATCCGTCTGTACGCGAGATTTCCACACTCCTAAACATCCATAGGTCCACTGTTTCCGTTGTGATAGTGAAATGGAAGCGTGCAGTGACACGTAAAACACAAAAGCGTACAGGCTGACCTCGTTTGTCGACTGACAGACACCGCCGAGAGCTGAAGAGGGTCGTAATGTGTAATAGGCAGACATCTATTCAAACCATCGCACAAGAATTCCAAACTACATCAGTATCCACTGCAAGAACTATGACAGTTAGGCGGGAGGTGAGAAAACTTGGATTTCATGGTCAAGCGGCTGTTCATAAGCCACACGTCATGCCGTTGTAAATGCCAAACGAGGCCTCGTTTGGTGTAAGGAGCGTAAACATTGGACGACTCAACCGTGGAAAAACGTTGTGTGGAGTGGCGAATCACGGTATACAATGTGGCGATCCGATGTCACGGTGTGGGTATGGCGAAGCCCGGTGAACGTCATCTGCCAGCGTGTGTAGTTCTAACAGTAAAATTTAGAGACGGTGGAGTCATGGTGTGGTCGTGTTTTTCATGAGGGGGCTTGCACCCCTTGTTTTGCGTAGCACTATCACAGCACAGGCCTGCATTGATGTTTTAAGCACCTTCTTGCTACCCAATGTTGAACAGCAATAACGGGATAGGGAATGCATCTTTCAACACGATCTAGCTCCTGTTCATAATGGACTGCCGATAGCGGAGTGGTTACACAACAATAACAACCCTGTAATGGACTGGCCTGCACAGCGTTCTGACCTGAATCCTATACAACAACTTTGGGATGTTTTGGTTCAAATGGCTCTGAGCACTATGGGACTCAACATCTGAGGTCATCAGTCCCCTAGAACTTAGAACAACTTAAACCTAACTAACCTAAGGACATCACACATATCCATGCCAGAGGCAGGATTCGAACCTGCGACCGTAGCAGTCTCGCGGTTCCAGACTGAAGCGCCTAGAACCGCTCGGCCACCCCGTCCGGCGGATGTTTTGGAACGTCGACTTCGTGGCAGGGTGCAGTGCTCCGTGAAGAATGGGCTGCCATTCCCCAAGAAACCTAGAACCTGATTGAACTTATGCCTGCGAGAGTGGAAGCTGTAATAAAGGTGGGCCAACACCATATTGAATTCCAACATTACCGATAGAAGGCCAGGTCTCCGGATACTTTTGATCACATAGTGTATTTGCTCAGTGAAGGTGACAGGAT
Source organism: Schistocerca americana (assembly GCF_021461395.2). Lineage (NCBI taxonomy): Eukaryota > Metazoa > Arthropoda > Insecta > Orthoptera > Acrididae > Schistocerca > Schistocerca americana. The sequence goes on along the minus strand of NC_060123.1, from coordinate 627,367,973 downwards.
ACAAACTTCAGAATATTTCAGCATTCAGCATCAAATATTCGGTGATGAGGACGGTAATGTGGAGAACAGAAGGAAAAAATTCAAATGCATCGTTCAATACGTCCTAGACAAGTATGTTCCGAGTAAGGTTTTACGGGATGGGAAAGATCCACCATGCTTTAATAGCCGTGTTAGAAAAGCGCTAGGTAAACAAACAGCACTTCATATCATATTCAAGAGAAGTAAAAACCTAGCTGACAAAAGCTGAACGAAACGAAAATGAGCGTAAGGAGAGCAATGAGAGAAGCGTTCAATGACTTTGAAAGTATGACGTTGTCAACCGACCTGAGTAAAAACCCTAAGAGATTTTGGTCGTATGTAGAATCAGTAAATGGGTCAAAATCATCTATTCATTCTCTCAGCGACCACACAGGCACCGAAACGGAAGATAACAGAGAGAAGGCCGAAATACTGAATTCGGTCTTCCGAAGTTGTTTCACCGCGTAAGACCGTAACACTGTTCTTCCTTTCAGTCGTCATACGAACATCGAAATGGCAGATACTGAGAAAACCGACCGCGGAATTGAAAAACAGCTACAATCGCTTAGGAGTGGAAAGGGTTCAGGACCAGATGAGATACCTATAAGATTCTATAAAGATTATGCGAAAGAACTTGCTCCCCTTCTAGCAGTAATTTATCGTAGATCGCTTGAGCAACTGAAGGTACCTAACGACTGGAAAAAAGCCCAGGTCATTCCCGTTTTTAAGAAAGGCCGGGGTAACACAGATCCACACAATTATAGACCTAATATCGTTGACGTCAATCTCGTGTAGAATTACGGAACATGTTTTATGCTCAAGAATTATGACGTTCTTGGAAAATGAACATCTCTTCTATAAAAATCAACATGGAATCCGCAAACAGAGAGCCTGCGAAACTCAGCTCGCTCTTCTCCTCCGTGAGAACCACAGCGCAGTAGACAAAGGCGCTCAGGCTGATGCCGTGTTGCTTGATTTCAGTGAGGCATTTGACACCGTTCCACATTGCCGTTTAATGAAAAAAATACGAGCTTACGGAGCATTGGAAGGGACCTGCGACTGGATTCAAGATTTTCTTCCGGATAGAACTCAACACGTCGCTCTTAACGAAACTAAATCAACAGAAGTAAAGGTAATATCCGGAGTACCACAGGGAAGTGTATAGGACTGTTGCTGTTTACAAAATATATAAATGATCTAGTAGAAAGCATCGGATGCTCTTTAAGGCTCCTCGCAGATGATGCAGTAGTTTACACCAAAGTAGCAACGCCAGAAGACAGTAAGAATTTGCAAAACAACATGCAGAGAATTGATGAACGGTGCAGACTCTGGCAGCTGTTCCTGAACGTAAATAAATGTAACATATTCCGCATACATAGGAAAAGAAATCTACTACTGTACAGCAACACTATTGATGACAAACAGCTGGAGACAGCGTCTGCCGTAGAAAATCTAGGCGTAACTATCGAGAGCAACCTTAAGTGGAATGATCATTCAAAACAGATAGTGGGAAACGCAGACACCAGACTCAGAGCTGCTTCTCAGCAAACTGTACTTCTTTCTTTTGTCTCCATCGTACTGAGCAGACGTATTTTATGTAAGGCATTCCCAGTAGTAGAATTAGTTTTGCTTTATAATGAAATACGTTAAAAACGGGTTATATTTATGTTTCATTTAAAAGGAAATATACTCGCCGCAATTATTAAGTGACACATGATTTGTGATTTTTGTAATATTTGTTATAGAAAAGCTAGCTGGAACTGCGTACTCGCTGTTGAGAGGAATGTCGTTACACGTATTGCCAAATGCATAGAGGTTGAAGGACATCATTTTGAGCATTTATTGCATTAATATGGTATTTACAGGTAATCACGCTGTAACAGCATGCGTTCTCGGAAATGATAAGTTCACAAAGGTACATGTATCACATTGGAACAACCGAAATAAAATGTTCAAACGTACTTAAGTTCTGTATTTTAATTTAAAAAAACAACCTGTTACCAACTGTTCGTCTATAATTGTGAGCCACATGTTTGTGACTATTACAGCGCCATCTATCACAAAGTGAAAAAAGTGGTCCAACTAAAACATTCATATTTCTTATGTACTACACGAATATGTAATAAGAAATGGGGTTCCTATTTAAAAAAAAAAAAAAAAAAAAACCAGTTGATATCCGTTTGACGTATGGCAGCGCCATCTAGCGGGCCAACCATAGTACCATCTGGTTTCCCTCTTCAAGCTACCCAAGTTTCGTTCTTTGTGGTTTTTTCGTTTGACGCTTATTTCGTGAGATATTTGTCCCAGTCACGTTCAATGGACCACCCTGTATATTCAATTTATAGCTTAGGATGCCACTCACTTTGATTTCGGTTAACACTTTCGTATCGCAAGTGGACCGAAAAATATATCCATTATCCCCAGCCTGACTCTCCTCTGACTAGGGTTTCTAAGGATTCTTCCTGTACTGTATGCCTATGATGAGGTCTCATATTCCGAGGAGCGTAGGGTACGATGCGGGAGACCCCCAACGCCGTACTAGGCGTCCTACCGGAGGTGGTTTCCTCCGACCGTAATGGTGATGAATGATGATGATGAAGACGACACAGCAACATCCAGTCATCTCGAGGCAGGAAAAATCCCTGACCCTGGAGAGAATCGAACCGGGGACCCCGTGCGTGGGAAGCAAGAATGCTACCACAAGACTACGAGCTGCGAACTCTGCTGCATTAATAATGTCAAAAATGATGGAGCGGAAGGACTAGGCACAAATTTAGCCTGCCTGCAGAAACAGCAATTTCTTGGCTTCGTGGTGTACCACCGACGTGACAGGAAATTTAATTGCTGATTCCCATTTTTATTAAAACTTGGTTCACGGCAGAGGATACTTCATGCTCTCGCAAGCGAACATTGGGTGCAACTATACAGGAGCTCGACGCACTGATAATAAGAACAGTAGACCGAGAGGAAGATAATGAAGATCTAACGCTCCGTCGACAACGAGGTCGTTGGAAACAGCGTACGAGATCGGATTGGGCAAAGGTGTGGAAGGAAATCGGCCACGCCCTTTGGCTGGCTCAGAGCACTATATGATTCAACTTCTGAGGTCATCAGTCCCCTATAACTTCAGAACTACTTAAATCTAACTAATCTAAGGACATGACACACATCCATTCCCGAGGCAGGATTCGAACCTGCGACCGTAGCGGTCGCGCGCCACGCTCTTTCATAAGAACAATCTCACAATTTATAGATCTGGAGGCTGGACAAGGATCTGAACCGCTGTCCTTTGCGAGACAAGTTTCTAACGTATCATTACGGGTCATAGCTGTTGGCGAGTCGCTATTTTGAGCGCAGCGTCGGTTTCTCGGCTTCCATGGAATGGAAGTATTCTCACGCCTGGAGATAGTTGTCTGGTCTTTTGCTAAAGAGTGGTATCGCAGCCCGACCTGTGGTTTTCAGACGCGAGATTTTGGCACAGGATGGCTGGCGTTGCCTCTTACCCTTTGGAAACAAACTCCTGAAAATGTCGGCAGGCAGCAGCACTTCGTAGTAGTACTACGAGCAGAAAACGACTAATCACAATGCCTGCTTTCTACTTTGGAGGATGGCTGCCAGAAACGTAAGCGTGTGAAAATAATTTCGAGGAGCTATGGGCGCTCGCCAAGTCGAGGAGTCGTTTGGCAGCCCTGGTGGGGTGCAGGTGGTGTTTAGAGACCTGTGGAGCAGAAGTGCTGTGGCGATGTCTACTGCGCAAGTCTGTAATCACGGGCGACTAAAATTACTCGTTCGGTGGAGGATCTCAGAAAGTGTAGGGAAGTGCGTATCAGAGAGCAGGCACGGGAAACGTCGTGGTGGCCTGTTTTCGAGACGGGTATTTTTGTTTAGCGAGAATACACGGAATGTTTAGAGAGAGTCGCCTAACAGGGCATGGAACAACAAGCTAACTGGGGATGTTGTTTACTGAATGAAGTGGAGATGGTAGAAAGCGGTTGGCGACGGTGAAGAAAGTGATTGTGGTGTTCGTTGTCCAAGCGAACGATCGGATTTGGATGTCTTTGGAGAGCAGTTAGATTTTGACAGGGCACTCATCAGTAATATAGAGGGAATAACTATTTTAACCCTGTCTCGCAGAGCAAAGCGTGGCTGGCGATCATTATACAAGAAGTCTACGGCGGAGCAATACGTCGCGTGATTCGCCTCGCGCACCGCATGGCGCTAAGAGTTAGTGGACTCTGAACACGGCTGCGAAGAGGAATCCACCAGACGCTACAGCAGCTCCGACACGACGGATGGGAAGGAACGTTTCAAAGTCGAGTGTCGGCTCCTTAGGTCACCATATTTCCCACACACCATTAAATGAATTGACACCAGACCTAACAGTACTATAGATAGACATCTCCGTGGTTTGAAGGACAATCAAAGGTGTGTGTCATGAGTGCTTCGATGGATTGGAAAAGAGGCCTCTGCTAAGATTTTTGCAGCAGCTCCAGTGAAATTTGGAGGGTAGAAACGCGCACTGGCGAGGTGAAGCTGGGATGCGCGTCGTGAGGTGTGCAGGGAAAGCTCAATTGGTAAATCAGAGTGAAATATCATTCTGGAATCTTTATAAATTTTGGCAAAAGTATACAGGGTGATTTTTTCCACCGCTGTACAAACTCTAGCGGCTGGTCAATGAGAGGATACGAAACAAGAAAGGTCTAATATGCATGGTTTCCATGTTAGAGACCATTTATTCAATCATACTTTGTTAGAGAGACTGCGGTCTAATACGCGCTGTGCCATGTAGTCACAGTTACAGTATGCCTCTTTTCCTCTTAGAGCCCGCATCTCGTGGTCGTGCGGTAGCGTTCTCGCTTCCTACGCCCGGGTTCCCGGGTTCGATTCCCGGCGGGGTCAGGGATTTTCTCTGCCTCGTGATGGCTGGGTGTTGTGTGCTGTCCTTAGGTTAGTTAAGTTTAAGTAGTTCTAAGTTCTAGGGGACTTATGACCGCAGCAGTTGAGTCCCATAGTGCTCAGAGCCATTTGATTTTTTTTTTTTCCTCTTAGAGGTTGGTACTTGGTCATGTTGTATCAGATTCACTTCTCTTGATGACTCATCTTGTAGCGGATGTGCTACAGCGTTGTACACAATGGTTCCGTATTCGGATCCAGAGTTTAATGTGTGTCAGGGCGCTGATGACCTTGACGTTGAGCACCCATAAGCTCCAACACACACACACACACACACACACACACACACACACACACACACACACACACACACACACGGATCCAGAGCTTGCCGAGATGGTGTTTACTGACGGAAAGGCAAATGGCAACGGGAGGCGGGCAACAAGGCTGTATCAGGAGACCTGTCCCCGCCGACAACAACCACAGCATTCAATGTTTACAACAGTGTCTGGCCGTTTTAGAAAGCAGGAAATCGTGAAGGACGTACGCGAAATGTTCGGACACCAAACTTGGAGCAAAACTGATTAACGCTGTGGAAGGCGGCCGCCGTGTCAGAACCAGGCAGTTGGCCCGCCAGTACACGGTAAGCCAGATGTGTGGAACATTCTCAATGACAGTTGTTCCTGCCATAGTCACTTACAGTGTGTGCAGGGCTTACTACCGATAGAATTTCCACATCGGGAGCAGTTTTGTCACTGGTTTCTTCACCAAGGAACCACGATTCCGGGATTTGTGTCAACCATCCTACTCTCACAGATGAGGCCTCGTTTACGCGGAATGCCGGCCGTTGTGGCCTAGCGATTCTAGACGCTTCAGACCGGAGCCGCGCTGCCGCTGCTGCTGCTGCAGTGGCAGGTTCGAATCCTGCCTCGGGCATGCGTGTGTGTGATGTCAAATGGTTCAAATGGCTCTGAGCACTATGTGACTTAATATCTGTGGTCATCAGTCCCCTAGAACTTAGAACTACTTAAACCTAACTACCCTAAGGACATCACACACATCCATGCCCGAGGCAGGATTCGAACCTGCGACCGTAGCGATCACGCGGTTCCAGACTGAAGCGCCTTTAACCGCACGGCCACACCGGCCGGCTGTGTGATGTCCATAGGTTAGTTAGGCTTAAGTAGTTCTAAGTCTAGGGGACTTATGACCTCAGATGTTAAGTCCCATAGTGCTCAGAGCTATTTGAACTATTTTACGCGGAATAGTATCTTCAAGTTTCATAACGGTCAAATGTTCAAATGTGTGTGAAATCTTATGGGACTTAACTGCTAAGGTCATCAGTCCCTAAGCTTGCACACTACTTAACCTAAATTATCCTACGGACAAACACACACAACCACGCCCGAGGGAGGACCCGAACCTCCGCCGGGACCAGCCACACAGTCCATGACTGCAGCGCCCTGGACCGTTCGGCTAATCCCGCGCGGCTCATAACAGCCACCTGTGGGATATTATGCAGGACCTGCATTGTATGGTGACAGCGTATCATAAGCATCGGTGCAGCCCGGAATGTGTGGGCCGGGATAATTGGCGACCGTACTTTAGGACCAGTTTTCCTTCCACGTCGCCTTACAGGCCGGAACTATCTACGTTTCTTGCCGGTGTCTTTGCCTTCCCTGCTGAAAGAAGTGCCATCCATGAATCGAGTGGTTGTGTGGTTCTCCCCACTTCACTGTTAATGTACAGATGCATCTCAATCGTGTCTTCCCTGGTCGACGGATTGGACGACTGGATACAATTGCATGGCCTCCTCGTTCGTCGCACCTCAAACCGCACGATTTCTGGCTATGCCGCCATCTCAAACGTATCGTGTATGCAGAGCCCATTCCGGATGTAGGACACTGGAGCAGCGTATTCATGCTCCCTTTGACACTTTGGGGATGCAGCGTGGACGATGTGGACGTGTGACACAGAATGTGCTACGGCGCGTACACGCATGCGTTGTGGCACATGGAAACCCGGTTTCAACACATACTGTCGTTGTAGCCCCATTGTATACTGCGTATTACACCGCAGTCTCTGTAACAATGTATGACCGAAGAAAAGGTCTCAACCACGGAAACAGTGCATTTACTGTCATAAATTCATTGGACCTGTTTTGTTCCGTATCCTCTCATCGATCAATCCCTACAATTTGTACACGGCGGAAAAAATTCCAATCCCAAAAAAAGCAGGTGTTGACAGATGTGAAAATTACCGAACTATCAGTTTAATAAGTCACAGTTGCAAAATAGTAACGCAAATTCTTTACAGACGAATGGAAAAACTGGTAGAAGCCGACCTCGAGGAAGATCAGTTTGGATTCCGTAGAAATATTGGAACAGGTGAGGCAATACTGACCCTACGACTTATCTTAGAAGCTAGATTAAGGAAAGGCAAACCTACGTTTCTAGCATTTTTAGACTTAGAGAAAGCTTTTGACAATCCTGACTGGAATACTCTCTTTCAAATTCTGAAGGTGGCAGGGGTAAAATACAGGGAGCGAAAGGCCATTTACAATTTGTACAGAAACCAGATGGCAGTTATAAGAGTCGAGGGGCATGAAAGGGAATCTGTGGTTGGGAAGGGAGTGAGATAGGGTTGTAGCCTCTCCCCGATGTTATTCAATCAGTATATTCAGCAAGCAGTAAAGGAAACAAAAGAAAAATTCGGAGTAGGTATCAAAATTCATGGAGAAGAAATAAAAACTTTGCGGTTCGCCGATGACATTGTAATTCTGTCGGAGACAGCAAAGGACTTGGAAGAGCAGTCGAACGGAATGGACAGTGTCTTGAAAGGAGGATATAAGATGAACATCAACAAAAGCAAAACGAGGATAATGGAATGTAGCCGAATTAAATCGGCTGATGCTACGGGAATTAGGTTAGGAAATGATACACTTAATGTAGTAAATGAGTTTTGCTATTTGGGGAGCAAAATAACTGATGATGGTCGAAGTAGAGAGGATATAAAATGTAGACTGGCAATGGCAAGGAAAGCGTTTCTGAAGGAGAGAAATTTGTTAACATCGAGTATAGATTAAAGTGTCAGGAAGTAGTTTCTGAAATTATTTGTGTGGAGTGTAGCCATCCATGGAAGTGAAACATGGACGATAAATAGTTTGGACAAGAAGAGAATAGAAGCTTTCGAAATGTGTTGTTACAGAAGAATGCTGAAGATTAGATGGGTAGATCACATAACTAATGAGGAGGTATTGAATAGAATTGGGGAGAAGAGGAGCTTGTGGCACAACTTGACAAGAAGAAGGGACCGGTTGGTAGGACATGTTCTGAGGCATCAAGGGATCACAAGTTTAGCATTGGAGGGCAGCGTGGAGGGTAAAAATCGTAGAGGGAGACCACGAGATGAATACACTAAGCAGATTCAGATGGATGTAGGTTGCAGTAAGTACTGGGAGATGAAGAGGCTTGCACAGGATAGAGTAGCATGGAGAGCTGCATCAAACCAGTCTCAGGACTGAAGACCAGAACAGCAACACATTGCCCGTGGCAACTACTTTGAAAGAGTTTGGTGACTTGTTGTTCACGTCTTCTGCATTCTTCCTTGTATGACGCCATTCACCTCCCACTGGAGTCTACTCGCTGCTGGTTTCTCGTGCGGCGCTGACGTTTCCGGCAGGCCGCCGCACCTCCGCAGTGCAAGCCAGCTGCGTCTCACTCTCCTTCCGCGACGCAGTGCGTGTTGACCGAGATGACTGGCGGCCACGCGGCGGTGCGTGAAGTGGCAGAGCACACACTCGCACGCCGGCCGCCGCCGCCTCGCCAGCCGGGCGGCATTCGTACGCAGCGGCCGGCGCCCGGGCGGGCGCTCTCTCGCAGAAAGACCAGCATTCAGCGGGAGTCATTAATATAAATAGAGCAGAGGCGAAGTGAGACGCGGCCACGCTCTCGACGCGCCGTGGAGCGCAGCGCGGCCGCGTTATACGCGCTTGACCTCCTCATTCCACAAGTGCGGCTTTTACCGACGGCGGGTAAGATGGCATTTCCGTGCGGGACGGTGCGGGCTGCGAGCGAGAGCTCTGAAGATGTGCGCAGTGCCGGGGCAAGCCACCACCGCTCGTGACCCATTACCTGCCGTCGCTTTTCCGAGTTTGGATGGTTGGTTTGGGGAGTAAAGGGACCAAACTACGTGGTCATCAGTCCCTTTTCCCGAGTTTACAAAGAAATACCTCTTGGTGACGATTTATCTTAAGGGGGGGTAGGACGTCAAACGGGCTGACCTGGAACAGGAGAGGCGCCAGAGGACATTTTAATTTCCACTGTCTATACTTTTACAAATAAATTCACAAAACTTTGTCAGCATGACCAGGAAGGATTCAGGATTCACGCTCGTAGCAGCGGAAGTTCAAAAACATAGCAAAATATTTTTTTTTAACATGTGTAATTTCATCATTTTTTCACTTCCCGAGTTTACAAAGAAATACCTCTTGGTGACAATTTATCTTAAGGGGGGGTAGGACGTCAAACGGGCTGACTTGGAACAGGAGAGGCGCCAGAGGACATTTTAATTTCCACTGTCTATACTTTTACAAATAAATTCACAAAACTTTGTCAGCATGACCAGGAAGGATTCAGGATTCACGCTCGTAGCAGCGGAAGTTCAAAAACATAGCAAAATATTTTTTTTTAACATGTGTAATTTCATCATTTTTTCACTTCCCGAGTTTACAAAGAAATACCTCTTGGTGACAATTTATCTTAAGGGGGGGTAGGACGTCAAACGGGCTGACTTGGAACAGGAGAGGCGCCAGAGGACATTTTAATTTCCACTGTCTATACTTTTACAAATAAATTCATAAAACTTTGTCAGCATGACCAGGAAGGATTCAGGATTCACGCTCGTAGCAGCGGAAGTTCAAAAACATAGCAAAATATTTTTTTTAACATGTGAAATTTCATCATTTTTTCACTTACTATTGGCTGCATTTGTTGCTATAGGTACACTTTTCTTCATAAGTAAGAGAGACTGTTCGATGAATTTTGCACAGCATACAAACCATACTTACAGTTGATTGGCGACTCCATGGAGTGTCCTGTGCACCACGACCAGATAATGAATATACTTGGAAGGAGAGACTGTATACTTACAGTTGTCTGAAACTGTAGAATCTATTTTGTGGTGTCACCGCCAGACACCACACTTGCTAGGTGGTAGCTTAAATCGGCCGCGGTCCATTTAGTACATGTCGGACCCGCGTGTCGCCACTGTGTGATCGCAGACCGAGCGCCACCACAAGGCAGGTCTCGAGATACGGACGAGCACTCGCCCCAGTTGTACGACGACTTTGCTAGCGACTACACTGACGAAGCCTTTCTCTCATTTGCCGAGAGACAGTTAGAATAGCCTTCAGCTAAGTCAATGGCTACGACCTAGCAAGGCGCCATTAACCATTTTAAGATAGAGTCTCACTTGTATCATCAAGGAATGCTGTAGACAAATGATGGATTAAAAGTTAAGTATTATAGCAGCTACGTACTTTTCTTGCTACCATTCATTACGTATCCTGTTTCAGACCTCTCTCTAGCCTACGTGAGATTAACGCGTGCCTTTCGGCTACTTCATTGTGGCGTAACTGTCTTGTTACGCCACAACATATTTAATTTATGAAAAACTGAATGAGCTGTTAGTTTTATGTTGTGTTGGCTGAAGAGCCAACACCGTGTTACTAGAAGGAGGCCGAAATGCACGCGTTTTAGCTCACGCAGGCTGGCGTGAGGAGGGAAGAACTATACTGACGTGAGGTCTGGAACATGACAAGGAATGAGAATTCAGAAAGCGGACGTAATTAGTTTCATACTTAACTTTAATCCATTAATGATGAACGGCGCTCTTGACAGTACATGATTCACGATATTATCTGTTAGTAACTGAATATGGCGCCTTGCTAGGTCGTAGCAAATGACGTAGCTGAAGGCTATGCTAAACTGTCGTCTCGGCAAATGAGAGCGTATGTAGTCAGCGAACCATTGCTAGCAAAGTCGGCTGTACAACTGGGGCGAGTGCTAGGGAGTCTCTCTAGACTAGACCTGCCGTGTGGCGGCGCTCGGTCTACAATCACTGATAGTGGCGACACGCGGGTCCGGCGTATACTAATGGACCGCGGCCGATTTAAAGGCTACCACCTAGCAAGTGTGGTGTTTGGCGGTGACACCACATTTTAAACTTTATCTTTAGAAGAAAAAAAAAACAAATTTTGCAGTTAATTACCTCAATTTTTACCACAGTTTTTAATAGATTTGGAAAATTCTAGAGTTTCATACACTTGTAAGTATGGTTTGTATGCTCTGCAATATTCATCAGAGAATCTTTCTTGCTTGTGAAAATATTTACCTATAGTAACAAATGCAGCCAACAGTAAGTGAAAAATTGATGAAAATTCATATCTAAAAAAATATTTATTTTGTTATGTTTTTGCACTTTCACTACTATGAGTGTGAATCCTGAATCCTTCCTGGTCATGCTGACAAAGGTTTATGAATTTATTTGTAAAAGTATAGGCAGTAGAAAATAAAATGTCCTGTGGTGCCTCTCCTGCTCCAAGTCGGCCCGTTTGACGTCCTACCCCCCTTAAGGAGATCTCATTATTCTGCTTCCGTGATGTGCTTGAACTGTACGAGGAGTAGCCATGAAGGTCTAATTATCTCCTCGAAAAAGTCAAGCTACAACTATGACGACTGGTGTAAGTCGTGCTTCACAGATTCGCCCTTCACTGCGACACATTTTTGGCAAAGATGAATGACTTTTTGGAGACCTTTGTTCTAGAAGTCAACATTTTGATTTTTCCATCTCGAACATCATCTCGTCGCCTGCCAGGAAATGGTTTATTCATCCGAGAAACAGGAAGAAGTTGCTAGGTGCCATGTCAGGACAACAGGAATAGGTGAGACAAAATTTTGCTACCTGAATGAAGCAGAATGTGGGAATATGTCCTGCTGGGTTGTTATTGTGCAGAAAAAACACACCCTTAGGCAGATTACGGCCAATCGTTTTCTCGACGGCTACTAGTGTCCTCGTCAGAAAATTTCGCTAGTATTAATTTCTGATGGACTGACGCTTTCGGGCATAGCTGAACAACGTTAACTCAAAAAGTTAACTTCGCTCATTGTCAAACCAGTACTACAAAACTTAACTTTGTTCAACGTTGAAATGTTACTGTTCAGGAGATATATCGTAAGGAAGTTAATCCTTAATCTTTAATTAATTTATTGGGCATTGGACCACACTAGCTTGAGACACGCTGCTGCCAACTGAGGCAACGCCAGTGTAAGCTTAGGGACCGACGACCTCAGCAGTTTGGACCCATAAGACCTTACCACCAATTTCCAATTTGCAACGTCAAAAGATTCCAGTCCTACTCTCTCGTATTCTTTTCACCGCATTATTGCTAGTGGCTCTGCTATCGATATTTGAATGTCCAAGATTGATTTTTGTCTTTGGCTCTCGCCAACCGTGCGCTGTCTTCACTGTTTCTTCAAATGGTTCAAATGGCTCTGAGCACTATGGGACTTAACATCTGAGGTCATCAGTCCCCTAGAACTCAGAACTACTTAAACCTAACTAACCTAAGGACATCACACACATCCATGCCCGAGGCAGGATTCGAACCTGCGACCGGAGCAGTAGCGCTGTTCCGGACTGAAGCGTCTAGAACCGCTTGGCCACACCGGCCGGCACTGTTTCTTCAAACCATACATACCGCGATTCATGTGCTCTCCTTATGTGTTGTTTCAATTTATTAACGTTCGAAGTTGTGAGCCTTTTGATTCCTTCAAGCAAGCACTGTTTACAATCGGAAAGTATTTATTCTCCCGATCTGGACACAAAATAAACATAATCGTATAAATGAGGCCACGGATTTTCGTCAGTTGTAGACGTAGATTACAATTGCATTATTTAATTTCCACAGTCACTCCATTAACAAAAAGTAGTACTTAGCCCGAACTCTGTAAACAAACAACAATAAACAGCAACTCTGTAAACGAACAACAATATTGAATAGTTATTCTCGCTCGCGCTCGATTGCTTACATCAATCGCGCGCACCTCGGCGCAGCCACAAACTTACAAGACCTGAACTTGTTAAATAACGACATGTCTCTAAAAAAGTCAGTTCACGATTTCCGCGGGCGGCGTGTCATCATTTTTGTCATAAATAGTAGGTACTCCATTAACGGTTAACGGGCCCAAAGAGAGATGAATGATGTTAAAAGGGTCAATTTTTAAAAAATTAACTTAAAATTTTATATTTCAGTCCAGAAGTTAACTTCCTTATCTGTTCTTCGCCGTTTTTGTTGGAGCTGAATTCACTTGTCGGCCCGGCACAACTGCGACATTTCTGTTGCTGCCTCAGTTCGTTGGGCTTTATGATGGGGTGTGAGCAGTCGAGGAACCCAGAGGGCGAGAACCTTTGTCTCATTCAAAATCTCTTGCACGATACTGAAAACTGGCTCAGGACTGATTTTCACTTTTTCTCCTGTCGCGGAAAAATACTTAGTTCCTCGAGACAGAATCAACAGAAGATATTATCTTACGAAAAACTGCGGGTGCTTCATAGAAGATTCAAACAGAATAGAATTCTTAATGACAATGAAAGGTTCAAGAAAATCTGACTAAGAGTGAAGACAATTACACGAGAAGTGTTTAAGAGCAGTCTTCCCTGCCGGCTTCAAACGACTTTTCGTTCTCTCTAACGACACTTGCTGGAACAACGGCGTTTGCACATATTATGTTTCGTCACTATGGCCGAAATGGAAAATAATGCAATGAAAGTTGAAAACTCTGAATATTATGATCTGAGAAACTGCTTCGCCGAAAGAGAGCAGAAGACAGTTCTTATCATCGATCGTCGTTCGAGTACGAAAATGATGTAAATGACCAGGGAGTTTGGAAGTTAAGTCACTCGATAAGAGGTTAGACAGACCAAACATGCGAAACAAATCACTGCTCATCCAGTAGCAGATTATCGTACAGCGGGAGAACTACAACACGTCCCACGTGATTGTAGAAAGGCAAATTTCGTATTGAATTACACACTTCTTTCATCAATGATAGTCTATGTAAAACTGTGGAATAACTACTCTAGAGGCACCAATAAACATTTTCCATGCATTTATTGTGGCTTTCTCGTTCACAAAACTGACACTGTTGTAAAATACGAAGCCTACATTCATGCAGTGTTTCTTGGTTTCAGGGAAGTATTCGTCGCTTACTAACCTTTTGGAACATCAGAGTAGTCACCTGATTAGAGTGAAGACTTCCTGGTGAACACAGCGGACTGTTCTTATCTGGGAGACGACTTCGGGAGCGAAATAATGTATTTTGTACATGAAGGAAATGTGGTACGATCATTAGGGGAGAATGTAATACTTGAAGGATGGAGACTTAGGAGTCTCCTGGTCAGTATTTGAGTTTAGTGACTAATTTGAGATACGGTCGCAGGTTCGAATCCTGCCTCGGGCGTGGATGTGTGTGATCTCCTTAGGTTAGTTAGGTTTAAGTAGTTCTAAGTTCTAGGGGACTGATGACCTCAGATGTTAAGTCCCATAGTGCTCAGAGCCATTTGAAGATGCGTGCACTAGGTGCAGTCGTCATCAGTTTTCCGCATTTTCTGTTGTTTTTGTTTATGGGAGAGATGAAGTTTTGTTTTGTGCAACACTGGTAAATATTTTTTGTTCTGTAGATTAAAGTGCTGCATAATACATTACAACCATTTGGAAGATATTGTTAATAACTGAGTTTGAGAATTTGATGTGATGACGGTGAGTAAAACGTTATATACTTTTAACACCAATCATACAACGTGTTGACAGTTAAACAGTACATCGTCGGCCGTGCACCGTCCTGTAGCTTGAAACAGAAGAAGGTCTTCTGCAACGCAATACGTGATGTTTGCAAATAAATTGTGTTTCTTTAGTATCTTTACCGAGCGAGGTGGCGCAGTGGTAGCACACTGGACTCGCATTCGGGAGGACGACGGTTCAATCCCGTCTCCGGCCATCCTGATTTAGGTTTTCCGTGATTTCCCTAAATCACTTCAGGCAAATGCCGGGATGGTTCCTTTGAAAGGGCACGGCCGATTTCCTTCTCCATCCTTCCCTCACCCGAGCTTGCGCTCCGTCTCTAATGACCTCGTTGTCGACGGGAAGTTAAACACTAATCTCCTCCCCTCCTTTAGTATCTTAGTAATTTTAGCTGTCTTGAATATGGCAATCGTTGTTTCCAACGGCTTCTGTTTCAAAGTGTATTAAAGTTGTAAAGGGGTTTTTGATAATACTTCTCCTTAAATTGCTTCCACCTGGAAATTGAGACATTGGGGTGTCGTAACACAATAAAGTAGCAGATAGAATATTAAAGATAATATTGGAAAGATTTTCTCAAGTGCACCGCTTTTAAATTTCAACAGAATATTTGTTTCTAGGTACATGGCCATGTCGTACCTTGGAAGTTGTTTAATTCAGCACCCGCAAATGTTAATCAATATGTCATTGCTACAGTACATCACACCTCGGAGCACCACCTACAAAAATTAACAATGACTTGCGTAGTTTGTGTTTGTTTAATCGCAAATCTCTTGCTCTGTACTCTTTCGACTACAGGAAAAGGTACCTGTGTAACAGAGGTAAGTGTGAAGCTACACTCCTGCGTGCATTTCAGCAGAGCACGCTGCGTCTGCTATAGTGAACGGAACATAGTGGCTTGTATACATATCACTGAGCATTTGCCTCCTGATATTTTCTCGCGGTCGCAAAACCAGCTGACGATCGCTGTCTACAAATTATGGCTGGTGGAAGTCACAGGACAAGAACTGCGCTCTGCCTTTTTGAAAGAACTCAGACGCCTGTGTTAACCCTGGCAGACAGCAATCGTCCCCACGATGGGGTTCTCTTCAGCGACGGACGCATGATTTGTCGAATGCGTGATGGTCATCGTGCAAGAGTGTGGAGCGGCCAGGCACCAATGCACTTGTTATGCTTTCAGTCACATTGGTTCAGCAGGCAAGTGGATTCGTCAAGTTTTCGTCCAGCATCACGTACTGATGTAGAGCGCATCCCAACGCTATTGAACGTAATTTGACGGCTGTGCAATATCGGGACATGATCTCCCAACCTGTTATCTAGTCCTACAGCCAACATTTCGGAGAGGTATTCGTCGTTCGAGACGATAATATACGAGAATATTGCGCCCTCTTGGTCAACATCTTCCTCCAGGAGGTGTAAAACAACCGAATGGAATGATCTGCAGCATAGGATGCCGTCGAAGAGAACGACAGGCGTGAGTCGTATCGCATCGGCCATATTGTAGAGACGATGGAAAGGGTGGTCCAAGTTGCAGTCCTTGGGGTGGAGCAACACGGTGCTGCAGAGCAGAGCAGAATATTTTGATTTCAGATATGTGCAAAGTGAGACACTTTCGTAAATGTAGTTTATTGTTTGATCCCTGCTCCGTTTGAATCTAAGAATAAACGCAGTTGCAGATATGTATGCGGTGCAACAAGTTACTATTCAGTTTAAGAAACCTGCGTTTATTGTTACGCTGAGCACCCACAACTATTGAATGATCCACATTCAGACTACGCCACAACTGCTACTCCCGTTCCACTCAAGGCGTGCTGCTGGAAAAATCAAAGGTAGACCTCTAACAACGACTGCTGTCGGATCACCAGAACGACATGGGGTGCTGGTCTCATTAGCTGCAAACCTGGCTATCGTGTAGGAGATGTCAGAGATTTTTTATTTCTTAATTTTTTTCCCCAATATCCGTCAAAGTTGCAGTAATAATCATTTCATTCTGGCGACTCGTTTCGGACCACCACGTCCATCCGAAACAACTCGCCACAAAGGGATGACTATTATCGCAATTCGAAAATTAAACACACTTCATACCCAAGTTGCTGAACTTATCCTCCATTACGGTGAACTTCATAAATTTCCAGGATTACTTGTTTTTCTTTCAGCTCGTGATTCTTAACATGCTATGAGAGGATACGTCCTTCTAACTCTGTGAGTTTAACCCAGACAGACTGATAAACGTGACGATCGAATCCGATAGTTCGAAAATTAATCGCAGCCGAAGCCTTTTGAAGATAAACCACACTTTCTTAAAATTCGGCCAATAAACCAAAGTCGACCATTCGCCGTCGCTAATATCGTCCTTACGTGCTCGTTACGTTTCACATCACTTAGCAACCTTACACCTAGATACTTAATTGTTGTAACTAACACGTTAACAGCGCTGCAAACCTCTGTTCCGCCGCTTCGTAGAAGAGGTCTCATAAACGTCTGTCTATCGTACCAAATGTAAGCAGACACGTACTTCAGGTTCGGTTCGTGTGTTCTTTATTATGGCTGTCACATCGAGTGCTCACGTGCATTGCTACATGCTGCAAAGGGACTTCGGTAGATAACAGTGTGCGTGGAATTTCATCTTACTGCAGCAAAAGGACACCATTACACGGCATTTAATTTCTTCAAAAGCGGTATTTCTTTCCTTGCTTTCACTTTCCCTACAGATGACAGTGCAGAGGTGAGTGTGCAGACCATTTTGTATTTCCGGATGACCGATTCAACGATCTCCAATTGCGCCGTTCAGGTCTGTATTTACCTGTGCAGAAAGGATGTCACGTCCACCATGTTGATACCCCATAGTATGTTTTATGTTAGTAACTGGGGCTGTTCCAGCGTAGCGTTAAGCGCCGGCACGACCATCAGGAACGAAACAGCAGAGATGGCTGTGAGACGACGACAGCCAACAGTACGCTGGCAGACCCCTCTCTAGGACGACACCGAGACAAGAGCGGCATCTAGGCCAAGAGAATATAAGCGCCGCTCCGCCTGGCCGCATCCCGAGTTGAAGTCGAGCCGACCTACGAACGCTACAGCAGTCACGTAGAAACTGTATTGGTTCACTTGTATTGCGAATTGTATATACTGGAGAGCTTGCTTATGTTTATCTGTCGCCCCTTGTTTGCGACACGTCTATATCTCACGAAGTTAAGTATTGTAATCATTTCCTTTTGTGAAAAACTCCACGATACGATTTGCTTCAATTGTTGTCTAGCTATCCGAGAAAGCAGATTTCCTAGGCACCCTATAATAGACGAGTGGGCAGAACACAACAGGGGCAGCATATTTGTTATTGACAGTAGATACCTGGGCATGTTTAGAGTTCCATCAATAAAATAGGAAGCAATCGTGGGATTCTTGAAAATGCCGTACCACACGTTAGCAGACAAATGTCGTTCCTTATTCAGCTCTCTCCGGCAGCTTGATTTTCTATTGACTAGCAGTGCACATTGCGATGATTTATTTCCCCAAGGTTAGTTGGGGAGGGTTGGTTGGGGGAAGAGACGAAAAAGCGAGGTCATCGGTCTCATCGGATTAGGTTCAAAATGGTTCAAATGGCTCTGAGCACTATGGGACTCAACTGCTGAGGTCATTAGTCCCCTAGAACTTAGAACTAGTTAAACCTAACTAACCTAAGGACATCACAAACATCCATGCCCGAGGCAGGATTCGAACCTGCGACCGTAGCGGTCTTGCGGTTCCAGACTGCAGCGCCTTCAACCGCACGGCCACTTCGGCCGGCCATCGGATTAGGGAAGAACGGGAGACGAAGTCGGCTGTGTACTTTCAAAGGAACCATAGCGGCATTAGCCTGGAGCGATTTAGGTAAATCACAGCAAACCAAAATCAGGATGGTCGGACGAGGGACTGAACCGTCGTCCACCGGAATGCGAGTCCAGTGTGCTAACCACTGCGCCACCTCGCTCGGTCCCCAAGATTTGTACAGAATGTTTTACCGAAAAATAAAATCTTGCATAGAATACGCCCATAGCTTTGCAGTTTTTCTAGACGCCATTCGGAGACCTGTAATCAGTTTTGAAAGGCACTTCCATGAAGCTGTTCATGGATGAAATGTGATGGAACGCAGTATTCGTAGAGCTCTCCTTTGACCGATCCACTGGCATGTTCAGGCTGCCTTGTAATGCCTTGTCGGTTACGTCTCACTGCTGGAATACCACAATACAGCGTGTGTCAAAAATAATCATCCGATGAAAAAAAATCGTAACTATTGTTATTTGGGATATGTGCGTGAACAACGTACTGTTGGGAAGAGCAAACTCTCGAGTTTCACATGGTTCCCGCTAGGTAGCAGCAGCGTGCACCCGCTTCAGTTCTAGTAAAAATGGTGTCGGGACAACAGAAAGCGTTTTGTGCTCTACGTTTTGCTCAGTGCGAGTCAGTAATAACTGTTCAGTTTGACTTTTGTACTAGGTACGGTGTGAATCCTCCTACAGCACAGACCATTAGACGAAGGCATGAACAATTCCGAGAAACAGGTTGTTTGTGTAAAGGCAAATCGCTGGGCCGCCCCCGAGTGTCTGACACAGACGTCGAACACATCGGTCCTAGTTTCACAAGGAGTCCACAGGAATCCGTTCGTCGTGCAGCTCGACAGCTCAACATGCCCCCGATGTCCATCTGGCGTGTGTTGCGTCGACGTTTACACATGAAACCATACAAAATTCAGCTACTGCAAGGTCTTCGTGAAGGTGATAAAAAAACAACGTGTTTAGTTCTGTAATTTCGAACTTGACAAGATGGAGGATGACAGTTTTTTTTTTTCACGCAAAGTGTTTGGTGATGAGGCAGCATTCCATTTAAATGTAAAGGTGAACCATCATAATGTCAGTTTCACGGAAAAAGGTGTATCGTCCATTTTTCTTTGCCGGGAACACTGTTACGGGAAGCACATATCTCGAAATACTTCAGAACTTTCTGTTCCCACAGTTGGAGACTGATTCGAACGACTTCATTTACCAACAGGATGGGGCACAGCCCCAATGGCATCTGGAAGTACGGAAATTTTTAAATCAAAGGATTACTGAAAGATGGATCGGCCGCACAGAACCAAATGATTTAGCCTTACATTACTGGCCTCCAAGGTCACCGGACCTGACTGTATGTGATTATTACTTGTGGGGAGTTTATAAAAGCAATAAATGAACTGAGACATCGCATAACAGCAGCTCTGGAAGCTGTAACTCAAGACATGCTCGCTGCTGAGTGGGACCAATTCGAATATCGCATTGACATATCGCATTGACGTGTAAGGGGGCACAGAGAACACCTATGTAAAGGTATGAAAAAAAAAAAAAAATCTGAGTTTCCCTTTCATCAAAAAACAAAATTCATTGTACATGTTTATTAATTTCAGAAATAGAGACGTACCAAATTGAGTGATTCTTTTTGTGACATTCTTTATTTTTCTAGCTCTGGATACACTTTGGGTGGCCAGAGCCCTGTATACTGCACTCTGCGATCACAGTGATGTGCATTACTGAGGGTATTTTATTTTGGACTATACGTTAAGATTTCTTGTCATTCGATTCAGGGATACGCAGTGATAAAAATGATGGTCCATATGTTTCTACCTGCGCTGTTATCAGCATAATTTAATCTTCAGGTGTCTATGGAGGAAATACGCATGAGCCCAGACAAAATCTGTAGGGATGCAGGTATAGAAAACCCTTCATGGAATTTTCTAAGTAGCTGCCCGCGAGACCTACGAAGCCTTTCTTTAAGAATATGTCAGTTACGTCTTTTCGCCATTTCCGTTACACTCCTCTTCGGGGCAAATACGACCGAAACTAATCGTCACGTATTTCCTTGAGTAGCCTCGATGCGATCTGTTACAGATTTCACAAACTTTAGCTTTGTTTTAGGAGCTATCATTCATACCAAAACAGCACTTTCTCAGCATCCATTAATCAACAGAAGTCTGTCATTTGCGTTACCTAAAACTGAATGTTTGTCATCGTTCCATGTCATAACTCCACTCGTTGTTACCCTCGGGTATTTGGGTGATATTACTACTTCAGTTGTGTCTCATTAATCTTTTAGTGAAAGGCTATTACATTTGAATATTAAAACAGGAACTCTATTTTCCACCGTTGAAAGGGCAGGTATTAGTTTCGATTCTTAAACTGTCCTGCTAGGCATCAAAATTCACCGTTTTCTCCCTTCTGTACGCCAATGTTGTGGAAAGTGTAATAGATTTCTCTTGTATATGAGTAATACGGCAGTTGAAGGAAAACTGAATATGTATGGGAATAATGCCGCTCACGTGTGTACTTTGTGGTTTAGGGAAACAATTAAGTTCAAAAGACATTTAACAATAAATGCAGCGTTAGCTGATATCCAAGGACGAAGGAGGAAGCGAAAGAAACTTGAAAATAATAGTATACAAGACGTAGCGTAAGAAAAACAGTTATAATATCTGGTTACGCTTTCACTTGAGGATTCATACTGGCAGACCAGGTTTAAGGTTTTGAACCTACTGGTAGACATGCACATGTTCTCAGAACAATCAGACAGTAAAAATCCTAAATCGCCATCCAAACTGATAATGGAAAGTGCACAGCCTAGACAGGTGCGCCACAAGTTGCCTAAAAATGGTTCAAATGGCTCTGAGCACAATGGGACTTAACATATGAGGTCATCAGTCCCCTAGCCTTAGAACTAATTAAACATAACTAACCTAAGGACATCACACACATCCATGCCCAAGGCAGGATTCGAACCTGCGACCGTAGCGGTCGCGCGGTTCCGGACTGAAGCGCCCAGAACCGCTCGGCCACAGGGGCCGGCACATGTTGCCTATGCATGTGGAATAATTGTGTGGCAGTGACTGGAAAGTATTAAGGAAACAACGAATATTGCTTCTTAGTAGCTTAGGAATTAGGCATCGTAGTGTGCAGGTTGCACAACTAGTTTAATACGTATTTAATTTCTTTTTAATTTTCTCACCTCTCGGCACAGATCATATCATCACTTGGGACGAAGGCGCAATTAGGACTTTGATTACAGTGTGGAGAGAGGTCTATTAAGTTACCTTTAATAAAGCGAGAGGGAGAAAGTGTCCTCGGATGCTTATTACTGGTTATTTTAAAACGGAGAGAAAAAGTTGTTGACATCGTAGAAAGTGAAGCAGTGTCCATACACTTACGAATTCAGTTTATGAGCCATTTATTTCGCAACAGTACGACCTTCTTCAAAGAGGTGTCTTACAGTGGGTTTACACCTTCGCGAGTCAATTTGTACACCCTACCACTCTGCTTCTTCCCTATATGTTAGTCCTTTCTTCCTTCCTAGAGTTTTACCTTTCGCTGTCAGAGTCGAGTGCTCCGCTTGCAACTCGTTCCGACAATACACAGTCAAATACTTCAATCACAATGGGACAAAAGTGCGAGATAGAATTTTTTCCTCTTGGTATTCTGACGCACAGAATTCATCAACTATTATTTGCTGCGACTATACTCACTCATTCTCAATAGCACAAAATATGAATTATTATTCCTTGCTAGTACTAGAGCCAAACTATCCAGAGCGTCTTCTCTATTAGCAGGTAGAAACCTCGTGACGTAGTTTTTACTGCATCGGCATCAAAGTGTGATCCCACTGTTACAACCCCCCGAGCTCAGGTGTTGTAATATGCCAGAACGACCGAGACGTATGGTTTGGGAGAGAGGGATGACTCACACCGAAGCGTGCGTAGAAACACAGGCACATGTGTCATTGACTTTGTTACATCGACGGTACACAGAGGGCCTCCTGCGGAACTCGGCGAAGACACTGCGCAGCGTCCGTGGGCCGGCGCCAGTCGCGAATGCCGGAATCTGCAGCGTCGGCGTCCGGTTGCCCAGCCTTGCGGACGTAGCCCACGGCTAAGCGGCCGCCGCGTGCGTTAGCTGCGCTCCGTGGCCCAGAAAGCGACTGGCTGCTCCCTCGACGGCGACTCGTACGAGGTGCGTTTGAAAAGTCCGTGCAAAAATAAAAACTACTTACGTGTTTGGGGTAAACTTATTTTTTATTTTTCGACGTAGTCTCCTCTTAAACTTATAAACTTCTTCCAACGCTGTTCTAATTTGTTGATCCTTCTGAATAATAGGAATTGTCCAAGTGTGCAAAACAGCTATTAGTTGCTGCAATCACCTCCTCGTTTTAATAAAATCTTTGTCCCCCCAGCCATTTCTTCAAATTTGGGAACAAATAGTAGTCCGAGGGAGGCAAGTCTGGAGAATAGGGGGGGATGCGAAACGAGTTGGAATCGCATTTCCAATAATTTTGCGACAAATGCTGAGGTGTGCGCTGGTGCATTGTCGTAATGGAAAAGGGCTTTTGTGGGGTCCAATCGCCAGCGTTTTTCTTGCAGTTGTTTTCAAACGGTCCAATAACTATGAATAATAGGCACCTGTAATAGTTTTACCCTTTTCCAGATATTCGATGAGGATTATCCCTTGCGAATACAAAAAAAAACAGTCGCATTAACCTTTCCAGACGAAGGAATGGTCTTCGCCTTTTTTGGTTCAGATTATCCCTCGGTAACCCATTGTTAGATTGTTCTTTGCTCTCAGGAGTATAGTAATGTATCCATGTTTCATCCACAGTGACAAAACCACGCTTAAAGACCTGCAGATTCTTCCTGAACGGCTGCAAACCATCCTTGCAACATTTCACACCATTCCGTTTTTGGTCAAGCGTGAGCAATCGCGGAACCCATCTTGCGGATAGATCTCTCATGTCCAAATGTTTATGCAAAATTTATGTACACATTCATTCGAGATGGCCACAGCACTAGCATTCTCACGCACCTTAAATCTTCTGTCATCCATCACCATATCATGGATTTTATCTATTATTTCTAGAGTTATAACCTCCACAGGACGTCCAGAACGTTCAGCATCACTTGTGCCCTTATCACCACTCCAAAAATTTTGAAACCTCTTATAAACTGTTCTAACCGAAGGTGCTGAGTCACCGTAATGTTTATCAAGCTTCTCTTTAGCCTCCTGAGGCGTTTTGCCTTTCATAAAGTAATGTTTAATCACCACACGAAATTCTTTTTCGGCCATTTTTTGACAATCACTCGACTTCCTTGAATCACACGAATGCCAAACACAAAGAAATAGACCAATATGGCTGAAACGTGGTGTGCGTTCTTTCCAAAGATGCTACTAACTAAACATGACCTCGATACGTGACGGTGGTGCCATGTCTCGGACTTTGCACGGACTTTTCAAACGCCCCTCGTAGAGCGCCGAAGAGAAATAGCTGACCGCCGTCGTTGTAGTGAGTTTTAGCAGCTCCGACCGTCCGTCCACGGCAGTTCGTTCAGTGTCCGCAGGCAGCTCTGCACCCGGGAGGCTGCGAGTGCGAGACTGTACCGCCTCTGCGGACGGCAGCTTGCAGTTCGCTGGACGAAGTCACCCAGAGAGCGGAGGCCAGCAGCCCTCTCGCTCTCGCGCTGGTGAAGCTCCGAGGTGCGACGCTCCCGACCACGACAATGACGCGTCCGTACAGCGGTTGTTGCAGGTGGCTTCAGCGGGCCAACTGGTCGCCAATATCCGTAATCAAAAAGGTCGTCGTGGTTGGCATGCAACTTGAACAATCGTCATTCTCTTCGTTTGTAGACGCGGACAAATGGCGAGACGACTGCGCGCTTTGAGCCTCCGAATTCACTTATCACTTATTTATACGACTTTTCCCTACGCCTCTGAAGTAGTTCCTCTGGAGGAAGCAAGTGAAGTGCTCTTTGACAATTACAACGTCGGCTTTCCTCGGCCCGCTTCGGCCCCTACAAGCAAGTCACTAGGCGGTGTTGTACCTGCCGCTACGGTCGCAGGTTCGAATCCTGCCTCGGGCATGGATGTGTGTGATGTCCTTAGGTTAGTTAGGTTTAAATAGTTCTAAGTTCTAGGGGACTGATGACCACAGCTGTTAAGTCCCATAGTGCACAGAGCCATTTGAACAATTTTTTGTACCATAGTTTTGCGAAACACAACTTCTCTACTGACTAAATCTTATCCGATTTTTAATTTCGAGTGAGGTTCTTCGTGCATAACATGTGGCGTGAAGGATGTTACAGTCGATGTATTATGAAATCGTCGCTATTTTTGCTGGCTGCATGTCCTGTCGACTAGAATAATGTTGGGTGCTTCAGGGACTAGAAACTCCTCCACTTTCCATCTTTATCGCTAGTGAAAGGAGCTCCATTCCTCTTAAAAAGAGTGGCGAGGCAGGAATTTATCACTTAATCTAAAGTGAGCACGTTTTCCGTTACATTAACAGAAAGTTGCGAGGGCTTTGTACAATGTCCTACAATGAGTCAGAGCTAAGCAGGAAAGGATAATTAGTGTATTGTATTGTATGTTAACTGGGGACCTAGAAACGACGGAGAGGCTCCGTTCCCGTCGAAGCCGCAGTGGTCCACAACCTCACGACGACTACCGCAGTCCACTTCACCCCTCCGCCGACCCGCACCGAACCCAGGGTTATTGTGCGGTTCTGCCCCCAGTGAACGCCTCATACCAGACGAGTGTAGCCCCTATGAAGGTGTGGTTGAGTAATGGTGGTGTACGCGTACGTGGAGAGCTTGTTTGCGCAGCAATCGCCGACATTGTGTAACTGAGGCGGAATAAGGGGAACCAGACCGCATTCACTGAGGCAGATGGAAAACCGCCTAAAAACCATCCACAGACTGGTCGGTTTACCGGACCTCGACACAAGTCCGCCGGGCGGATTCGTGCCGGGGACCAAGCGCTCCTTCCCGCCTGGAAAGCCGTGCGTTAGACCGCACGGCCAACCGGGCGGGCATAATTAGTGTAAGGAGAATGTTCCTTACTGACATATAAGCGAAAATAAAGTAGTCGGTAATGGACGACTGGCTTGCTAAAAGCATGAATCTTGAATAATTTTTAGCAGCTGCTCAATGATCTGAGAAGTAATCGAGATGTCTGATGTGAAGCTTTTCGGATTTCAAATAACTTACGGGTATGCTGCCGGGTGACGTCGTCCAACACCACCTATATTCGTCAGGAGCACACCCTGCCATTCTCTGCCTTGAGAATGGCAGGGTGTGCTCCTGTCGAAATATCGGCGGTGTTCGACAACGTCACCTGGCAGCATACCCGTAAGTTATTTGAACATTCAATTCGCCAGGAAAAGTAAAGGTCTCACATTTTCGGATTTGACTGATCAGGGTTGCTGGCCTGGAGGGTGAGGACGAGTGAGTGACCATGGCGTTACGGGTGTTCTGATTCAGAAGACACGAGTTTAGTTCTGAGGACCCAGCACTAGCTAAAGTGTGGAATGGAAGTGTGTAACCAATCTGAGGAAGGCTGTTGTGTGGTCAGACCTCAGGTATAGCCAGAGGTAAGAAGGAAGGGGGGGAGCTACTTCGTATGTGGCAAGCAGTGATGTTTCATGCGGCAAGGTGTAAGAAGTCCATTACTGCTTGCTTTATAATAGGTCCCATTACTAAGAGCAAACTACAGAGGGAGTCTGATCTGGAGAACACAGTTGGCTACGTTTGTTACGTCAGCAATAAATTGCAATGTTTCAAATGGTTCAAATGGCTCTGAGCACTATGGGACTTAACTTATGAGGTCATCAGTCCCGTAGAACTTAGAACTACTGAACCCTAACTAACCTAAGGACATCACACACATCTATTCCTGAGGCAGGGTTCGAACCTGGGAGCGTAGCGGTCGCGCGGTTCCAGACTGTAGCGCCTAGAACTGCTCGGCCACACCGGCCGGCTGCGTTGTTTCCGTGGTCGGAATCTACACCACTCTTTGCGATGTTCGGCACGTGAAACAAATTACCTATCGTAGTGCTCCGCCAGTGTAACAGGAAAGGTTTACTGGCGGACCCGAATTGATTCTCAGCCCTGCTACACACGTAAAATCAGTCTAAATAAGGGTCGCCAGACTCGCTCTATCCTCGATACCAGGTTCAAATTTCTCATTATACCAAAGTCAATAATTAAAAGCCATGTAGCAATCTAAGCACTATCTGAAACATTCCTAAGTCCCACCACAGAACTAGAATACATACACCGCTAACAGCGCACACCCAGCCCCCACCAGGTCACCAGCAACTCCCTGTGATAATCACCATAACAGCAAAACAGTACAGTCGGAATTCATTAGGGCTCAATAACTCAAAATTTATACGGAAACAAATAGAATTTTTGGTATCAGTTAACCGTAACCAATCCCGTCACTTTTATGCAACGCCACCGCTAGCTAGCTAATGGCGCCACGCTCTTTCTATCGAACCAGTCCAAGCTAACTAATCGGCGGCATTTATCGAGAGAAACAATAAAATGCCTACGCAGGACCCGACGCCTGCGCACAGGAACGCACTTGCGAAACCTCGTTGATCACGAAAAATCATCAACTTCCGAAAGAACAACCACTTTAAAACACAAACTCCGCCCCAGAGGGCGCATGACTCGCCACCTCATCCCCACTAGCGCTGCCGCCCTACTCTAGTTCGCGAACTCCAGGCCGTTCCACGAAATTATGGTACATTCGGGACTTTCGGCCGGTCAGACTCAGTGACCACATGTAGGCTGATTCTCTGGTCATTCCCTGTTAGCGAATGTGCCTCTGCAAGACCTTGTTTTCTGCGTGGACTTTTAGCGATTTCCCTGAGTGTTGGTAAAAACAGACCGGCACGGGAATTACTCTGCTCTTGAGAGGAGCCTAGACGTCCGCTACCCATTTAAGAGGATTAGGGAGAAACCGGGCTATCACCTCCACACCGAAGAAAGCCTCCTTCCCCCAGAAACGGAAATCCACAGAAGCCACAACAATGGCGAAACAGAATCATCATCATCATCGTCATCATCATTTAAGACTGATTGTGCCTTTCAGCGTTCAGTCTGGAGCATAGGCCCCCCTATAAAATTCCTCCATGATCCCCTATTCAGTGCTAACATTGGTGCCTCTTCTGATGTTAAACCTATTACTTCAAAATCATTCTTAACCGATTCCAGGTACCTTCTCCTTGGTCTGCCCCGACTCCTCCTACCCTCTACTGCTGAACCCATGAGTCTCTTGGGTAACCTTGCTTCTCCCATGCGTGTAACATGACCCCACCATCTAAGCCTGTTCGCCCTGACTGCTACATCTATAGAGTTCATTCCCAGTTTTTCTTTGATTTCCTCGTTGTGGACACCCTCCTGCCATTGTTGCCATCTACTAGTACCTGCAATCATCCTAGCTACTTTCATATCCGTAACCTCAACCTTATTGATAAGGTAACCTGAATCCACCCAGCTTTCGCTCCCATACAACAAAGTTGGTCGAAAGATTGAACGGTGCACAGATAACTTAGTCTTGGTACTGACTTCCTTGTTGCAGAAGAGAGTAGATCGTAGCTGAGCGCTCACTGCATTAGCCTTGCTACACCTCGCTTCCAGCTCTTTCACTATGTTGCCATCCTGTGAGAATATGCATCCTAAGTACTTGAAACCGTCCACCTGTTCTAACTTTGTTCCTCCTATTTGGCACTCAATCCGTTTATATTTCTTTCCCACTGACATTACTTTCGTTTTGGAGATGCTAATCTTCATACCATAGTCCTTACATTTCTGATCTAGCTCTGAAATATTACTCTGCAAACTTTCAATCGAATCTGCCATCACAACTAAGTCATCCGCATATGCAAGACTGCTTATTTTGTGTTCACATATCTTAATCTCTCCCAGCCAGTCTATTGTTTTCAACATATGATCCATAAATAATATCAACAACAGTGGAGACAGGTTGCAGCCTTGTCTTACCCCTGAAACTACTCTGAACCATGAACTCAGTTTACCGTCAACTCTAACTGCTGCCTGACTATCCATGTAAAGACCTTTAATTGCTTGCAAAAGTTTGCCTCCTATTCCATAATCTCGTAGAACAGATAATAACTTCCTCCTAGGAACCCGGTCATATGCCTTTTCTAGATCTATAAAGCATAGATACAATTCCCTGTTCCACTCATAACACTTCTCCATTATTTGTCGTAAGCTAAAGATCTGGTCCTGACAACCTCTAAGAGGCCTAAACCCACACTGATTTTCATCCAATTGCTCCTCAACTAATACTCGCACTTTCCTTTCAACAATACCTGAGAAGATTTTACCCACAACGCTGATTAAAGAGATACCTCTGTAGTTGTTACAATCTTTTCTGTTTCCATGTTTAAAGATTGGTGTGATTATTGCTTTTGTCCAGTCTGATGGAACCTGTCAATTATCCTGTGTAGCCTGTAGGCGAAACAGAATGGACAGGAAATTATATGTTACAAATGATATGGAATTTAAGAAGTATCATTCTTATTGACCCTCTCTATGAAGAGGGTGACTGACTTCCTCACAGCGTCACTCTTTTATTAACAAGGTACTGTTCCCAAAATGTATCACTCGATTGCAAAAGGGCTGTTCTATTGAGCCGACTATTTATACATTTACTCAGCACATAACAAAATCTTTCCATCATAAAATGAGTATACCAGTGAGAATAATCTATTAGAGAAGTTACGTTTATATGGAATATGTATTGATTGGTTTTGCAGAAACGGGCTAGTCCTAAACTTTGAAAAAACGCAGTTCATCCTGTCAATAATGTCAAAATTCTTACCAATCTGTTACATCAACAAGAAATACTAAATAGAGTAGAATGTTCTAAGATCTTATGCGTGCCTATTGATAAAACGTAAAGTGGATAAACAATATAGAAGGATTGCTAAAACGTTTAGGTACGGGTACTTTTGCCACAACTTTTGTGTTAGCAGAAGAGCCAACACCGTGTTACGAGTGGAGGACGAAATGCACGCGTTTTAGCTCAAGCAGGCTGGCGTGAGGAGGGAAGAACTATACTGACGTGAGGTCTGTAACATGACAAGGAATGAGAATTCAGAAAGCGGACGTAATTAGTTTGATACATAACTTTTATCCATTAATGATGAACGTCGATCTTGAGGTACATGATTCACAATATTATCTGCTCAGAATACATTCTTGAAGTAATAATAGTAACCGAATATGGCGCCTTGCTAGGTCTTAGCAAATGAATTAGCTGAAGGCTATGCAAAACTGTCGTCTCTGCAATTGAGAGCGTATGTAGACAGTGAACCATCGCAAGCAAAGGCGGCTGTACAATTGGGGCAAGTGCTAGGGAGTCTCTCTAGACTAGACATGCCGTGTGGCGGCGCTCGGTCTGCAATCACTGATAGTGGCGACACGCGGGTCCAACGTATACTAACGGACCGCGGCCAATTTAAAGGCTACCACCTAGCAAGTGTGGTGTCTGGCGGTGACACCAGAACAACAATAATTGCCGACTTTGGAGACACAGAAGTCAATAAATTAACGTATTTTCCTTATTTCTTTCACTGATGACTTATAGGATAATATTCTGTGATAATTCACCACTTAGGGAAAAAGTAGTCATTGTACAAAAGAAAGTAATTGGAATTACGTGTGAGGTTGAGGTATATACATCTCGCAAGCATCTTTTGACATCATAGTCACACGTCGCTTATTGATATTTGATTATTTTTCTGCTCATTTCTTGTGTATTTTTGAGGAGAGTAGAGGCTTGTTAACTTAGGAAGAAGGTTTCCAATTATCTAATTTAGAAACGATTGGGCCAAGGTATTCGTCCTGTGGTCTGGCTTGACAACCGGACGTCAGTCTGGAGAAGGGAAGTGGGTCCCGACGACACTGCAGTTTGTGGAGGCAGTTGCGGTAAGCTTCTACTCCATATTTTGGTGGCAAATGCGGTTTTCTCCTTGAAGGCACTTTGCTGCTAAGCCACTGCTAGTACCTAGAGTGTATATGCACGTGACGAATTCACCTCCCTGTATGCAGATCTAAGAATGAGCCGCCGCAGCTGCTCGGCCACCGTGAGGAAATCCGTTGCCTTTCACGCCTGATCTTGTTATTCTGCCAAAAGAGTCTTGTCCGCCACCGTGCTTGGGCACGAAGGGCTTCAACAATGAGTCTAACATCGCTAGCAACCGATAGCAACCTCCTGCTAGTTAAGACGCGTTCTGTAAGCTAAGACTGGAAAATTTCTGCAGGGTTCCATCTTATTCACGTAGTTTGTTGACACCCACCTACGTAGGGAGAAATGATCATCATAATAAAATAAGAGAAATCGGAGCTCGAACGGAAAGGTTTAGGTGTTCCTTTTTCCCACGCGCCATTCGAGAGTGGAATGGTAGGGAGTAGTACGAACATGGTTTGATGAACCCTCTGCCAGGCACTTAAGTGTGAATTGCAGAGTAATCATGTAGATGTAGATGTAGTAATGAAGCGACATTCTCGCTGGTCACTGTGGCAATGGCTGGCTGTGCCCCCCTACGTGTAGGGCTTTTCTAAAAGTGGGGAGGTAGATTTATATGATAATAACTTTGGGCACTTGCCGTACTGCCGCAGAGGAAGAGAGACTTCTGGTTCTGGTGCCGAGTAGAGTGCGCTTTTGCTGAGCTTTGGATGGAGTACACATTCGCTGAGTTTTGGAGTAAGTACAGCATTTCGCAATAGCGGTATCCAATTTCTGAGCAGCTCGCAATTTGTAGAATTTGCTATGCAACTGTTGCTTGATTCATTGTTCCTTTTCGTGGGTCTTGAACTCGTTCACTTTGCATTTGAGAGCTGCACAGGTTAGGAAAACCTCCAGCGTTTCCCAAGCAGTCTTCCACGTAAGTGAGATACCTCGCCATAGTGTTAGCAGGACATTCTTGATTGAAATGACCTGCTAGAGACCTTTATGTTTCAGTATTTTAGGTGACTTTGTGCTCGTTGTGTTGGAGCTATTCTTGAATCAATATTAAGAGACCTTATATTTCGTTGGAAACTCATTATCCGTCATTTTATGGTGTTATGATTCGCGACCTTAGTGTAAACAAATGACTTATTAAACCCAGACTTGATTTGAATCTCAGAACCAAACTATTACCCTACAACTGTTCCTCGCTAGGCGACCTTCAAAAAAAGAAATATAGCCTCTTTATCTGTTTTTCTAATTTATTTGTCTCACTGTAATGGTGTTCCATAGCAAACCAGGGGTGCTGATCCTAGTTGTTTAAATCTTAAATATGAGAGTAATTAGATCCGTAGTTATGATATACGGGTATTGCAGTGAGCTCATCACAAATGTGCTAAAGGAAAGTTAGAGAGACTAAGAAAGAGAGCTAGACAGGAACAATCCAATCTCTTTAAGCATTTGGGGGTATTACTCAGAACCTCACAATACATTTATTCACTTGTGAGATTTGCTATTAATAATCCAGCCGTGTTTGAGAGCAACAGAGATATTACAAGCAGAACACTAGAAAGAAAAATGATCTGCATTACCCTTTAATGAACCTCACTTTGGCACAGAAATGGGTGAAATATGTAGCTATAAAACTCTTTGACAATATACTCATGGAAATAAAGTGTTAACACTTCTTAGAACTGTTTTCAAATGTAGAATAAAGATGCTATTCTTGAAAACTCCTTTCATACTAAAGAGATATTCCTGAATATTTAGTCATATTAACAGAAAACGCAGCAAGACCAGCAAGCAGCCAACAAGACGTTAATGCTTATTTTCCCCTGGGCAGCAGGACACGTATTGAAGTCTGGACGCGTTGACACAAAACGGTTATCTTAAAAATGAAGAAATTCCTCCAGCTGTGTTACTAACCACCTTCCAGACGGAGCACGTCCGTATCTCACCACTGACTTCTAGTATCAGCCGCACGCAGTTGACGTCAACAAGTGTATGGGCCTGAAGATGACGTTACAACGTTGAAACTAGTTGCCAAAATAAAATCGACACCTTAAATACAGCTGGAGGAATTTCTTCATTTTTAATATAAATTTACACCAGCTGACGTCCCACTGTCCTCCATTTCAACTATAGATGTAAGAAGACAAAACGGTTAGTCTATTCTCTCAGGCCTGGTCCACATAGTGGTGCAGTTACGACCTTGCGGAAACTATCAGGGTGTGACTATCAGGGTGTGAAGTCTGTGACGTGTTTGTGGGAAGTGTGTTCGTTGCAGAGAAAAAAACAATAAACACATTCATGTGTGTATGTATTAAGGTGCTACATACAGAAATATCTCCACTTATACCTGTTCGTGTGTGTGTGTGTGTGTGTGTGTGTGTGTGTGTGTGTTTCTATGATTGTTCTGTTGGCACGTTTCAAAATCTATCATGGAATCTAAGGAACACGTAACTAATTTAATCAGTTTTGTCAATACGCTGATGTCGAATATGAGCAATACATCTAACAGAAATGTATCGCAGCAATACAGAAGGTATCACATGTAGAGGAGAAGTTGAGTGGTCAGAGGCAGAACGTGAAACAATATAAGATTATCAGATGTGATGCTAGGAGGGAAACTAAAAGAGATTAAGTGAAGCATAGACAGCTTACAATGTGACAGACATACTGGTTCATTTTTGGGGGGAGAGAAAAACAGTTGGGATATGCCGTGAGGTAAAATGCGCCGATGAGCAAAGTCGCAGGTTTGTTCCACGGTCGTCTCACTGATATGCAGAAAGAGTCGAAGAAAGATGAGGTGTTATGCAAAAGTACAGGTAAAATGCTGGACGTATCCGATCTGATATTGCATTTATGGACGGTTGATATTTATTTGGTGTGCGAAGAAAGACACTGAGGAGATCAATGACTAAGAAACCAACGAGGTAAAGTAGATGTGAGAGTCGTATGTCGTCTAACATCTCTCGCCTCTACTATCATCCCAGGGCTTTTCTATTTAGAAAGTGAAGAAAACTGATTATAACCACTGAGCGTTTCAGTGGGGATGCCATGTGGCGTATTTAGTCTAGACTTCATGCATTTCACAGTTCAAGTTGGCAGTAACGGGAGTCCGTTTCCGGTGCGCGAGCAGTGACTCGTTAACGTGTCGCGAGGCGAAAAATGAGGCTGACTACCCTTCTTAAACAGTTTGATGAGTTTAGGGTGAATGAGCTTAACTTGGTAGATTAAACCTGAATGTTTCTTTCTTTCTTTTATGACTGTTGACTGGTCATCTGAAATATTGACCAACGCTGTACTATCAGTTTTAATGAGAGCCCTGACCATAATGGAAGAACTTCAGTCAAGTGAAGAGCATCTGCCTTTCAGTCATTTGTGGATGCATGCTTCCGTACACGAAGCAGCTGTGCAGAACAAATTTGCCTAGCTAAACTTATCTTAGTCACCATATATGTATGAAATATGTGTTTTCCATATTACATTGCACTCTATTATAATAGATCTCAAAAAGTAAATCATTCAAGTAATGAGTAATGACGCTGATTATGATAAACGAAGTCATTATTTCCTTCTTAAGTAACGATATCATTTCAGAATTTTCGAACAATAATCAAATATTACAAAATTTATTCTACAACCAAATTACTCTTCATGTTCCGTGATATGATAGCTCTTGATAATACCAAACTGTTAGTCAGATTCTAAGGCTCTTTCTAAACGAAATTATTTTATGGAATACATCAATATTTTCCACCTGGCGGCACTGTTAAAACATAAACTTTGGCAAAAAGAGACAGTGACATTGACGATTTAATGCTACAAGTAAAATTGCTACAAAGTATTACATGCTGTTTACAAATAAGAGAATTGGCCTTAAGGTGAACCGTGTTATTTAAGCGACATGCTGTCAAATGATAAGTTTATTTATGCGGACACCGGTGAAATTACCATATAATTGTCGCCGTATATTATGCCTGAATTTCAAATGCAACCAGTTCCACTGCGACTTGCTCGTGGGTGGTCGTTGGGTAACAATACGGGAAAGGATATGTGATGTAAGGAGCGAGTGATCAATAGGCTTGCTGAAAGGGTAAAGGGCGAACGTCATGTCTCCCGGAGTAAGATAAGAAACATCAGGAACGGGTTCTTTAGTCTCGATGGAAGATAAGTCAAGGGAGAAAAAAGAAGACAATTAGCAGAAATTCGCCTGTGCCTGCGGCCTAGAACAGATGGGAAGCCTCCGTTGCACGCTACTTAGATAAATTTTTCTAGTTGATCATATCCTTTGGAATCTGTCCCGTAGTTTGGCAAAGATATAGGTATCCATTGTATCATTTAGCACGAAGCGGTGTGCAAAGTTGGGCTGGTATTTTACGGCCTTTAGGGCACCCAGCGCTACCTTGATCGATTCTTAGCCCTCTTCCCACACATAGATTCCTGTCCTTAAATTATTCCTCAAGAAATCACTGCCAACAACACTCTCAAGTTTTTTGTATAGCTGCTGTAACAAAAATCTCCAACTGAACCAGCACTCAGATCTTGAGGAATGTCCTCAACGTTACACAGCTTGTGCACTTTTCCTCCGAATATCGCTACTTCTTTATGAAAGCAGTGTTCTAACGTTAGTTGTCATGTTACCTCTCTGCCGATGACGTTCCATGTATTTGTGATCTATGACATCGCGCAAAAGATATGTTATACGAGCCGCAATGGATCGATGAGATAACGTTAGGAAGTACATTTCAGCAACACTGATGTTATTCGGACCACCGTAGAAAATCTCTGCCGCTGAACTCTCCTCTTCTGGTGATAAAAAATATACTAATGTCGCAAAAAATTGAGAGAATAACAATTCACACTGGAAAAACACCAAACCGGAATTCACTCTAATTGATGGTTTGTTTCATTACCACTCCGCTACAATGGTTGACTGCTTAATCCTCATACTTGTCGGCTCAGGATGCTGGTGGTCTTGTCTTTCTAATACACTCTTAACTCTCAACGTCCAGCTGATACTACCATTAAATCCTTCACGACTTCCCATCGGTCTGAAAACTGAGCGAGCGTTCCTTTATGATGAAGGTTATGTTGACCACAGGAAGATAATCACCCATTACTTATCTTGCGCAAACGATTTTTCAGTAACGTTTGGTATACAGCGAGAAACATAATTTACAATAACAAGCATGTAATTTTTATTTATCACACATTTTGCCAACCCCTAAACTGAGTTACCTGAATAACACTTGGAGTGTGTAGCACATGCTATTTAAGAGGTACGCTTTAACTGATCTTTTAAATGTTCTAGTTTTAGTCATCTGTTTATCTTCTTTGGGATGTTTATTGTAGTTTGATCCTCTGTTAAATGATATGGTTTTGTTTTTTATTTTTTTCTGTTAAGTGTAAGCAAGATCTGAATCTGATCATGGATAAAGCTATTGGTATACAAATTAGTAATATTTTTCTTAATGCACATAATGGATTATTAGATGTACTGATATGGTTCACTTACAATTCCCAACTCGTTAAACACTTTCTTAGAATGAGCCCCGTTATTGTTTTTCGTTATTATTTCTAAGAATCTTTTAATAGTTTGAAAAATTGTGCCTATCTTTCATGTATTTGATTATTAGGGAACGACTCTGTAGTTAAGAACTGAATGCATAATACACTAATTATTTTTGACCTTGTATTCTGTCTACATCATCACTAGAAACTGAGACAACAAAGACAGGTCTCATTAACATGCATATTACAGTCTGTTGTTTAGCTCTTTCCATAAATCGTACCTTCTACATTAGGGTTGCAAGCCTCGCTTTTGACATTCAAAGCCCTGTGAGACACGATGTTGGCAAGCCCTCTAATTATTTCAGTCTAAACATATTTGTGGTTAGTTCTCTGAATCGGTGAAATACAGAGAGGTCAGCAGCTGCACAAGATAAGCCACAAAAAAAATACTACAAACACTTGAAGCAACCAAAAGAATAAGATAAGTATTAAGAAGGAACACGAATGGCAATACAATTATAAAATAACGTTTATTAACTTTCACTGAAATGAATTTCATGTTCCATTAACAAGCTATACTCAACCAGATTTTCATCACGCTTACGATTACTAGCACAGCACAGGACATGTAGATAAGCTGTAATGTGCCCTCTCCAGTCCACCCTCAAAAACTCTGTCGTCCATTTCCACGAAAAATTTGCTCTTCATCTCTCTATTACTTCATTCAACCCTACATCAGAATGCCTCACAGTATTTTTCAACCGACTAAAGGCATCTAATTCAGATGAAATGATCAAGCTTACATTCGTCGCTGTAGTCGCACTTTCTCCAGTTCTCAAGCCAGCCCCATAAAACCTGGACGTCGAGCTCCAGTTGAAGTCTGTTTTGTTTCTCAATCCTTTTTTCTCGAACAACCACATTCTAAACTTTCTTAC
The DNA here is from genome assembly GCF_021461395.2 of Schistocerca americana. Taxonomy (NCBI): domain Eukaryota; kingdom Metazoa; phylum Arthropoda; class Insecta; order Orthoptera; family Acrididae; genus Schistocerca; species Schistocerca americana. Next base: position 627,330,942 of record NC_060123.1, on the reverse strand, counting down.
CGGTTGCCTCGTAGTTGGTGTACATGTTCTCCTTCTCTGCACATGTTAGAAGATTAAGTACCGCTGTTGGTCACCGCCCCGGCCATTCCCTTGTTTAGCTCATCTAGATAGCTTGACATGAAAAGACAAATTGACTGCATACATTAAAGTTTCATGGTTATAGGAAGTTCCTCATAGACATATGCTGTTACCCTGTACACTTGTACTACATCATATTAACATGTGGGAGACGGAGAAACTGATGCCTCTTTATTTCGCAAGGGAATGAGTGGTGAGAAGTGGAACCGAGTAGGTACAGGTATTCCGTAATGGCGTGAAAATTCACCAGCTGCCACTTGCATTTTGTCCAGGCTACCTTCTGTTTCGTTTGATCTCTCGCTCGTTAAGCGCTTACACAGTGCAGGCTGTCACTTTAGCAAACCTTTATGTGCGAGCTACTGGGGACCATCATAAAACGGAATACCTGTACCTACTCCTTTCCACTTCTCACCACTCATTCTCTTGCGAAATAAAGAGGCATCAATTTCTTCGTCTCCCATATGTTAATATAATGTATTACAAGTGTACATGGTAACAGCATATGTCTATGAGGAACTTGCTATTGCCATGAAGCTTTAATGTACGAGGCCTGTCTAAGAAGTATTCGACCTTTGGTCAGAAAAAAAATATTTCGAATAGCTGACGGGGTTGGCACTCTAATCCCCTTCAAAGTAGGCCCCTTGTGCTTGCACACACTTAGCCTACCGATCCTTCCACTGCTGGAAACACCTCTGGAAGTCTTCTTTTGGAATAGTGTTCAGCTCTGTCGTCGTGTTCCGCATTATCTCTTCTCTACTCTCAAAAACGGATCCTTTCAGTGGCGCCTTCAATTTTGGAAACAACCAGAAGTCGCAAGGAGCCATGTCTGGAGAGTAGGGAGGTTGGCAAACGGCTGTAATTCCAAGTTTGGCCAAGAAATTTTGGATCAAGTGGGATGAATGTGCGGGGGCGTTGTTGTGATGCAGTTGCCAGTTTTTCGCCGTCCACGTGTCTGGTCTTTTGCGCCGAACTGCGCCACAGAGTCGCTGGAGACCATCTTCGTAGTACTCCTTTGTCACTGTTTGTCCTTCCAGTGCGTATTCCTGATGCACAGATCCACGCACATCAAAGTAGACAGTCAGCATCACCTTGATTTTGCTTTGCACCTGCCGCGCTTTCTTCGGCCTTGGAGACACGGGATGCTTCCATTGCGACGATTGTCTTTTTGTTTCTGGGTCGTACCCGTACACCCATGACTCATCTCCAGTTATCACGGTGTTCAGGAACCCAGGATCAGTGTTGGTGGTGTCCAGAAGGTCCTGTGCAACGTCAAAACGGAGGTCTTTATTTTCCGGCGACAACAACTTGGGCTCGAATTTCGCAGCCACTCGATGCATGTTCAAATCATCACGCAAAATTGCATGTGTAGAATATTTTCTCACTCCAACCTCTGGGGCAATCTCTTGCACGATCAAACGACGATCTGCTATCACCAAATTTTGCATCCTCTCAACAACAGCTGCACTCCGAGCAGTTTGGGGCCTGCCAGAACGCTGGTCACTCTCCGCTGATGTGCGTCCATTTTTGAATCGGTTGAACCACTCGCATCTTCTCCAAACACCTGCTGAATCCTACGAATTGTTTCGCTTTGAGAATCACCAAGCTTTTGACAAAATTTGATGCAGTATCTTTGCTCAACACGTTCAGTCACCTTGACAGAAACGGTAAGAAGGCGGGGACAAAATTCACGCATGCGCATAAAAGTCTCTTCCTTTACTGTGAACAGTGGCGCCGCGCTATCGTCTCTATTTTACGCGGGAAAATCAAAGGTCGGATACTTTTTACACAGACCTCCTATGTACTCAGTTTGTCTTTTCATGTGAAGCTATTCTTGATCTTGTGATATACTTCCATGTGCTATATACGTAATAACTTGAATTGTCCTTAATTATGCTACGCGAGTAGGTGAATGGGGTGCGGAGAAACTGGCTTTACAGGAGGAATCTACATTTTGTGGATAGTTGGTGTACACTAACTGCCTGGAAAAAAAAGAAAGAAGAAAAAAATCGCTGAGAAGAAATGGTCGGATGTCAATGTAATTTCACACCACGGTCGGGTTGTACACAATTGGAGTTTTTATTCTGTGTGACAGGTGGAACGGCCGCCACAGTGCTTTTACTGTTGTTCCTGTTTAGTGCCGTTACCTGGTAGGGCATATAAGCGTCAGATGTCACATGCAATTTGTGAACAAATGTGAAGGGCACAGAGGTACCGCATACTGGAGTGAGACTGCGTTACCAACATCAGAGTTTGCGGGTCTATTTGGGCAGCTGATGCTATATACGGATTTGTGGGGCATTCTGATGTGACAGTGGCCCGATGCTGTACTGCATGGGAATGTGAGGGCAGGTCTATTCGTCGTCAAGGATCCGATCGACCACGACTGACCACCACAAGAAGGGATCACCGTATTGTGCACAATGCACATCGTAAGGCCTTCACCTCTGCACCTGCCATACGAGGACACGCAATGAGCTTCCTGAAACACTATGAGTCATTCTACACATTTGGTCGGAGAGTAATAGCAGCCAGGCTAGGGAAGTACCATCACATAAGTAGCTGCCATTAACACCATAACACAAACGGCTGTGGCTGGAGATGTGCTGTCAACAGTGAGTATGACGGCGATCTGGAGAGAGGTTCCACTCATCCAATGTTTTGGAGAGCCACTGCGAAGTTGCTCCCAGTGGCATAATGGGAGCTATAGGGTTTGACTTCAGATCATAGCTTGTGGTGATTGAGGGAACGCTGACAATAGTACGACACGGACACCAGTCATACGTCTTCAGGTGTTACCCGCCATGCGACAGTATCATGGTGCCTTTTTCTTTCAAGAGAACAATGGTCGGCCACACACGGCACGTGTCTCAATCAACTGCGTACATGATGTTGAAATAGTCCCGTTGCCAGGAAGATACCAGATATGTCCCTGTTAGAACAGGTGTGGGACAAGCTCGGACGTCTGTTCTGTCCTAATGCCAGTATTCAAAATATCGAGGACGAGTTCAAACAGCTGCGGGCCAGTTTGCTTCAGGAAAGGATAGAATGCCTTTATGACACCCCTCCAAATCGGATCACTGGACATTTGGGAAATTGGTGGTAAGTTCCTACAGGACCAAACTGGTGAGGTCATAGGTCCCTAGGTTTACACACAACTTAACTTACGCTAAGGACAACACACACTCCCATGCCCCAGGGAGGACTCGAACCTCCGACGGAGGAAGCCGCGCGAACCGTGGCAAGGCGAGACCGCGCGGCACGGATCAGTGTAAGCATTGAGACCAGAGAGTTGCAACCTCATACTGGAAAGTTCGCTCTCACTGACAAGTTCTTTATAAGTATGACTCGAGTTTTACAATCACAGAAATAGCATGAACGCCCTCTCAAAATGGCTCTGAGCACTATGGGACTTAACATCTGTGGTCATCAGTCCCCTAGAACTTAGAACTACTTAAACCTAACTAACCTAAGGACATCACACACATCCATGCCCGAGACAGGATTCGAACCTGCGACCGTAGCAGCCGCGCGGTTCCAGACTGAGCGCCTAGAACCGCTAGACCACCGCGACGCCCTCTCAAGTCGTGAAATTTTGGTTCATTTCCTCCTCCCATTAAATGCTCCACTTGTTTATCAGGCAGTGTAATTAAAGACATACGCACAAATACTGAAGGTATCATTGCTGTTCCAGGTTATACATGGTACCCATCTATGGGAATAACAAAATTAAAAAAAAACTGAAAACTATGAAAATTACATTAGGGAAGTTATACATGATGAAGCATTAAATGACATAAGTGCCTATCACACATACTGATTTTTCAAAGAAAAATCGGATAAGATAAGTAAATACGCTCAGAGACAGAGTTCAGTCCACGTGTTCAGTCAGCCAGAAGAAAATATTAATATATTAGTTTAATTTTACTGAAGTAGGCGGAAGTGACTGAGTTATAAATCCACAAATCGCGAGATACGAAGAGCAGAAACCTGAGGCCCTGTGAAGCGTTGGGCTACACTGACGCTCCCTCTCTCACATGACGTGGTCTAATCCATTTACGGCTTGCGGCAGAAACGTCTGCGGGAGATACAATTACCAACGCGTGTGGCACATCAAAGCACTTACTCGTATTGCAGGAACCACCTACTTCGCCCAGATTCAGTGAGAGACAAGGAAATTCATCGATTTGTAATGTAACAATATTTATTTGTTTGTTGGATGGATGTGAGGGATGATGAAAGGAAACGAGTTTTTCTCCAACTTCTTTCCTTTCCTTTCCTTTCCGCTCTTTTCCTTTCCTTTCCTTTTCCTCCTCCTTTCGACGTATTGATGGAACTAACGTTGAATATATATCGTGCTGATGACGCTCTCTTTGTTGGTTTCTTTATGTGGTCATTGCACTTCAACTTATGTGTCTCAGCGTTTGGTTGGCTGAACTGCGGCACTGTGATTCAAGCAAATTACATATTCGTACAAGAGACAGTCTTGGTCAAAATTAGAAACTGGATGTCCGGAAATCAATAGCTGTTGAAATATGGAACATTTCATTTATGACGTGCAATGTTTAGCATTTGGTGATGTAGACCGTATTACTGTTGCAATTAATTGCACGCACTACTGGGGCACGCCACCTTATGCATTGCGACCCACTACCAATTTTCTCCGTGCCGTTCGACATTATTTCACCGCAGCGTTTCATAGTGGATGGATTGGTCGAGGCGGTACAGAAGCATAGCCTCGCCGCTAACAGTATTTGAATCAACTGAATTTGTCGCTGTGGGAACATTTCAGAGGCACTGGTGCAAGCCCAATCCATCGACAATATGCAGATGTTACAGGAGCGTGCGACCCGTGCATGTGACGCAGTCGGAAAGGAGTCAGGTTTATTTAAAGACTGAAGGTGTTCACTGCGAAGAAGAGCTGAAGGAAGTGTCAGGGTGCGTGCTAACCACACGCAGTCCTACCTATAGTGTCCACTTCTACTTAACAGACAGCTAGGAATGAGAGGACAGATTAACCTACATGTCAACATATATGAAGATTGTATCTGTTCTTTCGGACATATCCAACATGTCCAAAAGATCAGATACCATCGGTGACCATGCAGCTCCTTTAGAATGAAATGATAATGAAATAAAGACCGTAAGCTGTCGACAGGGGTTCATATACATCAACGGGGACAGTTGAATATGTGTGCCCCGGCCGGGGTCTCCTGCTTACATGGCAGACGCTCTATCCATCTGAGCCACCGAGGGCACAGAGGATAGTGCGACTGCAGGGATTTATCCCTTGCATGCTCCCCATGAGACATTACCTACTTAAATGTCCACACACTGCATTCGTAGTGCCCCTGCCCATTACACTCATCACTGGCGGCAGACAATCTTACCGAGTCCCGTAAGAGTTCTGGCAATACGTGTGCATACAGCACAGAAGAAGGTCAATAGCCGGTTAGCCTCAACTATATGTGAAGATGGAGATCACGGGTTCGAGTCCCGCTCGGGGTACACATTTTCAACCTTCCCCGTTGATATACACTCCTGGAAATTGAAATAAGAACACCGTGAATTCATTGTCCCAGGAAGGGGAAACTTTATTGACACATTCCTGGGGTCAGATACATCACATGATCACACTGACAGAACCACAGGCACATAGACACAGGCAACAGAGCATGCACAATGTCGGCACAAGTACAGTGTATATCCACCTTTCGCAGCAATGCAGGCTGCTATTCTCCCATGGAGACGATCGTAGAGATGCTGGATGTAGTCCTGTGGAACGGCTTGCCATGCCATTTCCACCTGGCGCCTCAGTTGGACCAGCGTTCGTGCTGGACGTGCAGACCGCGTGAGACGACGCTTCATCCAGTCCCAAACATGCTCAATGGGGGGACAGATCCGGAGATCTTGCTGGCCAGGGTAGTTGACTTACACCTTCTAGAGCACGTTGGGTGGCACGGGATACATGCGGACGTGCATTGTCCTGTTGGAACAGCAAGTTCCCTTGCCGGTCTAGGAATGGTATAACGATGGGTTCGATGACGGTTTGGATGTACCGTGCACTATTCAGTGTCCCCTCGACGATCACCAGTGGTGTACGGCCAGTGTAGGAGATCGCTCCCCACACCATGATGCCGGGTGTTGGCCCTGTGTGCCTCAGTCGTATGCAGTCCTGATTGTGGCGCTCACCTGCACGGCGCCAAACACGCATACGACCATCATTGGCACCAAGGCAGAAGTGACTCTCATCGCTGAAGACGACACGTCTCCATTCGTCCCTCCATTCACGCCTGTCGCGACACCACTGGAGGCGGGCTGCACGATGTTGGGGCGTGAGCGGAAGACGGCCTAACGGTGTGCGGGACCGTAGCCCAGCTTCATGGAGACGGTTGCGAATGGTCCTCGCCGATACCCCAGGAGCAACAGTGTCCCTAATTTGCTGGGAAGTGGCGGTGCGGTCCCCTACGGCACTGCGTAGGATCCTACGGTCTTGGCGTGCATCCGTGCGTCACTGCGGTCCGGTCCCAGGTCGACGGGCACGTGCACCTTCCGCCGACCACTGGCGACAACATCGATGTACTGTGGAGACCTCACGCCCCACGTGTTGAGCAATTCGGCGGTACGTCCACCCGGCCTCCCGCATGCCCACTATACGCCCTCGCTCAAAGTCCGTCAACTGGCCATACGGTTCACGTCCACGCTGTCGCGGCATGCTACCAGTGTTAAAGACTGCGATGGAGCTCCGTATGCCACGGCAAACTGGCTGACACTGACGGCGGCGGTGCACAAATGCTGCGCAGCTAGCGCCATTCGACGGCCAACACCGCGGTTCCTGGTGTGTCCGCTGTGCCGTGCGTGTGATCATTGCTTGTACAGCCCTCTCGCAGTGTCCGGAGCAAGTATGGTGGGTCTGACACACCGGTGTCAATGTGTTCTTTTTTCCATTTCCAGGAGTGTATATCAATGCCTGTCGACAGCTTACGGTCTTGATTTCATTATCATTTCATTCTAAGAGCTGCATGGCCACCGATGGTATCTGTTCTTTCGGACATGGTTCAAATGGCTCTGAGCAATATGGGACTTAACTGCTGAGGTCATCAGTCCCCTAGAACTTTGAACTAATTAAACCTAAGGACATCACAGACATCCATGCCCGAGGCAGGATTCGAACCTGCGGCCGTAGCGGCCGCGCTTTCGGACATGTCCGAAAGAACAGATACCATCTTTATATATAATTAAGGCTAACCGGCCACTGACCCTCTGATTCTGTGCTGGATGCACACGCATTGCCCGAAATCTTACGGGACTCGGTAAGATTGACTGCCACGAGTACTGAGTGTAATGGGCAGGGGCACAACGAATGTAGTGCGCAGACATTAAGTTGGGAATGTGGGTCTCATGGGGAGCGTGCAAATGTTAAACCCCTGCAGTCGCACTATCCTCTGTGTACTCGGTGGCTCAAATGGCTAGAGTGTCTGCCATGTAAGCAGGCGATCCCAGGTTCGCGTCCCGATTGGGCCACACATTTTCAACTGTCCCTATTGATGTATATCAACGCCTGTCGACAGCTTAGGGTCTTGATTTCATTATCATTTCATATATGTCAACAGGTGTTGGTTTCCGGAAATGCCATTATGGAATATATTCCTCTACTTTTGACCAATGGTACCACATGTAGAAATGTGAGACATTTTTTAAACACCCTGCATGTTTGAATGGCTGTCTCTTTAACAAAGTAAATACAGGATGTCACAGAAAAACTATTTTAATTAGTCTCTAAAAGTGTCATGTTATTATTACCAACACTGAATGTTTGCATTATGTTTCAGGTAGGTATGGCATTTGCTGAAATGAAGCGGATATGAACGTGCTGTGGCTGCGAAGGCAGGCTGTGTTGTTGCCGCTAGACGGGAATACCGTCATCATTTCAACCTTGGAAACAATGATCCTGTACAATCGCACATGCAGTCAGGTTATAGCTGAAAACCTCTGAAGAAAAAGGAAGTGCGCTTAAGCTGAAATCGTCAGAAAGGCCCAGAAGTCGTCACTCACAGGAGCGAACAGAGGAGGTGCAAAATGTTGCAACAGTTATATGAAAGTGATTATGGAAAGGTTAACTGTTGAGTAAAATTTGCCACAACGAAGGCTTCTTAAATTTGCTATGGACGAGTGACGGTGCACATTTTCATGTCAGTGGCTATGTCAACAAACGAAACTGTCGTTATCGGTGCGATGAAAATGCTCACGAACTCCATCAGTGCCCCTTACACACCCAGAAAGTCACAGTGTAGTGCGCTGTCTCTTTAATGGTCATAACCACCCCTTTCTTTTTTCCTGAATGAACATGGACCAGCAACCACGGCCACATCTCAGCGATATGCTGCCATGGTTTGAACATCCCTCACACCAGAACTTGAACAGTTTCCTGCTAATTAGTATTGGTTTTAGCAAGATGGTGCTACGTCCTACTGTGCTCAAATTTCAACGATAGCAGTCCGCAGAATGTTCGGTAACCAAATCATTTCTCTGTGATTACTTCTTTTGAAGGTTCCTGAAATACAAGGTCTATGCTACACGACTGCACACAATTGCGAAAGTGAAAAGACACCATTCGGGCAGAAATCAAACATTCTTATGCAGATGCTTGATAGTGACGTGAAAGGTTTACGTCGTGGATTGTCTGAGAGTCAACGTAACAATGCTGGCCACCTACAAGACATCATTTTCAGAATGTGAACAGTGCGTGAAATGGGAAAAAGGCAAGGGTTTCGTTGTTGTGACTGAAATTTTGTACTATATAGTCTTCGGCCTATTTTGCTGTATTCATATCGGATCGGTTTTTTTTTTTTTTTTTTTTTTGTTTTTTTTTTAAGTCATTCAGCACCCACCTTATCCATCTGATCTAGCGTCATCAGATTTTCACTGACACACACAGTGGTTACGATTACTACAAGCCGCACCACAAGTTGGGAAACGGGGCCAAATTTCTACTAGTTTACTGTCGAGTTGAGATTTTCACAAATGTTTTATTCGTATCTTACAGAAACTAGCAGTACGGCAATAAACAGCCTTTTAAACACGCCGCTAAAGGCATTCAAGTAATTTATAGCAATACAACAATTTAAAAAAATTTAAAGAACATTAGTAAACAGGCTACTAAAGTAAACAGATAACTTTGTTAATAAAGTACGGTGAGGTAGTGAAGCTACCAACACCGCCATTAAAATCAATTAAACATGTCTCAGCAAACACACGATTAAAGGAAATAAAAGGAATTTACTATATTGGAGGAATTTAAAGAAAATTTTAAACAAAAGTGTCTTGGAATATCATTAGAACATAACAGATATGACGGACCCGTGTAAGGCGGCCACAAATCACCCACTCAAGGATGCTCAGGCTAGACAGAATACTGACCAATTTAAATACGCCCGTAAACACAATTGCCACTCTCAGGCTGGTCACTGCACCGACCTTTAGCCAGCGAAAACTAGTTATAAGATGGCTTAACTTGGTGACAGAATTAGAGCTAACCTCATGCAAGGAAACATTACACCACACAGTCCTGAATGAGCGACCACATGATCAAACAACAAGAAGCATGAATTTACTCATAACACACGACAAAACAGCGAAACAATTAAACTGCCAAAACTACACCTCCCATCGGACAGTGACGAGAGGAGGAGGAAAGATCACTGTCTTCAATTACACCGGTGCCAGGGACAGGAAACCCGGTCGCCGGAGGCCACAAGGCAGAAGAGACGCTGGTTACACAAAATTATTACTTAATGATTAAACCTTCCACGAACTTAACTTGCAGTTGTGCTCGAACAGGCAGTACACGACCTCCGATGGCAAGGATCCACACATCCGACCGCGCACGCGTCGCCAGCGTACCCAACACGCCACGGTCACGCGACAACACGCTCTGTCACCGGAGTTCACGTCTTCTCTGCAACGTTGACGGGTAGTGACCGCTCCTTCATGTTAGGTGTCTCCTTTTTAAACTCCAGTGTTGAAACGGGGGATTTAAAAAAGCTTGTTAACGTCCCACCAAGGCGAAATGAACAGCAACTACTAGTGGGGCAATTCTGTATACAACCAACCTGCGGGGGAGCTCTTCCGTCAACTCGACCCGCTCGTTACACACAACCGACATACGGTACATCACGTGGCGACTCGGTACAACCGACCACGCCTGCTTCGCGCTGGAGAGCCACACTGCCCTCCCGTGTCCACCACACTCTCTCCGCGCGCAACGCCCCTACTTCCGCGCCACTACACGAGGTTACAACCGGTCAAAGATCTCACTTCCTCCATAGCAGTTTCCCGGAAGCAAAAACGCAGACATCGATAGCAGAGGGGAAAGACAACCAAGCAGCCACTTAATGACAGACAACATCAAACAAACATGTCAGGGAGAGAAAAGGAAAACCAATGCAATTTAAAGACAAGGTGTAACACGAGTCGATACACGGCTCATTCACCTTTTCCGCTCTCCATCGAACAGCTTTCAAAGAGGAGGAGGAGATTAGTGTTTAACGTCCCGTCGACAACGAGGTCATTAGAGACGGAGCGCAAGCTCGGGTGAGGGAAGGACGGGGAAGGAAATCGGCCGTGCCCTTTCAAAGAAACCATCCCGGCATTTGCCTGAAGTGATTTAGGGAAATCACGGAAAACCTAAATCAGGATGGCCGGAGACGGGATTGAACCGTCGTCCTCCCGAATGCGAGTCCAGTGTGCTAACCACTGACTGCGCCACCTCGCTCGGTAACAGCTTTCAAGGAACTTCCTTTCCATATGAAAATACGCTCCGAATATAGCTCTACGAGTTCTTCGCCTCAAAACCATGAGATTTGTGCAGTCACGGAATCAAGGAGTTACCCCAGCGTTGGTAGACTTTTGTAGATAGTCAAGGAGAATGTATTATCGATGACTTAAGTCTCTGTTATGGAATCTGTCGTGTTTATTAAATTTATGGAAAAACGCTACGAACTCATGAACCAACCTAGTACATCCAGTGACGTAGACCAGACGACAATGGCATAAAGAAAAAGAAAACAGGCCGACAAAGGAGGAAGGAAGCGACGATAAACAACAAACAGACGACCATTCAGGGATGTGGTATATTACAAAAGAACATTCAGTTATTACCACAAAAAATTTTGCGCTTTTATGAAATATTGACCATCAGAAAAATCACTTCTGCTGATTCGGTCAAGAAGAGCCTACTTCCCGATACGCCTCACGGACCGCAAAAGGGGCGCTCAGCGCTCGTTCATTGCCGCCCGCCTCCGCAGCAAAACCGCGCCTCCACACGACCCCTCCTCGCTGGAAGCCTCAATTGAGAGAAAGGGGCCGCGCCAGCTCTTCCGCTCATAAACTAAAAAGAAACAGGATAATGGAAGCTCCGACCCGAGCGAGGCGAACAAAGAGGTGGCCGCAATTCGCCGAAGGCCGTCATCGGCGGATGACGGCTCCGGCTGCTGCGCCCCTGTCCAGGGGGATTCCCGCGCGCGCACAATGGCGGCGCGGCGGCCACCTGCGCGCATTGTGCGCGACCGATAGGGCAGGGCAGGCGCGCGGCTGCGGCGTAGCGCGCCCAGGCAGGGCCGGCGGCTGTCGGCGGCGCATCTGGAAGCTATAGAGGGGACGAGCCTTCCCAGGCCACCCGACTCATAACCCGGGGGGAGGCCGAGCAGGCCCGCGCCCGCACTCCCCGTAATAGCTGGCGCGCTGCGCGAGGTGGCGGCGCCGGCGCCGGCGACGAAAACCTGTCCTCCTAAAGGCCACTACTCCACCTGCATCTGCAACCCACTGCGAAGTGTATGCCACAGGCTACAATTCATTGCAGGCCTCACCGTATATTGGAGTTCCTTTCTCTTCCATTCGGCTATGAGACACGGGAGGAATGGCTGCATAAATACTGGAGGTGGCCGAAAATATGTAAACACCACAAACACAACACTTACCATTCCTGATACAGTCCAGGAAACCCGTGGGCATTCTATTCACACGCAGGCCGAAACTACTGCGCAAACATCAACACTGTAGACCGATAACACTACATACACGCCCAATACGTTTCCGAGAGAAAGTCAGATACCTAGGTGTTTGGCTGGACCGGAAACTTACATGGGGGGGACCACATCGAGTACGTTGCCAACCGAGCCCACGCGAGGCTCAAACAGCTCTACCCAATGCTCAATAGGGAAAGCACATTGAATAGGAGGGTGTCGAGGTCCATATACATGACGCTGATTAGATCTATGATGACTTACGCAGCTCCCGTCTGGGGATATGCAGCTCCTGCACGACTGCGCCGCCTGCAGATCATACAGAACCAAGTGCTACGAATCATTAGCAACGCTCCACGCTACACACGCACCGTGGATCTTCACCATGAATACCGCCTTGATACCCTCAAGGAAGTATTCAAAAAACACGCCACGCGACTATACAGGAACTCGAGACACTCGAACAATCCTTTCATCTTAACTCTGGGAAACTGCGATCACAACCACAGGTGGAAGTACAAGCGGCCAAAGACACTGCTAGCTAGGGCATAGCCACCTATGGTAAACTAACACACGCAAACAAGCGACAAACGTCGGCCAGCCCCTGCATATCAGCAACACTGACTGGTAATTGCCAGCTGCTATTAGAGCCGACCAACAGGCCATAGCAGGGACACCGACGAGCTCGCCCACTGACGCACAAACAAACCGCCAACATTACCTTACACTGAGCTTCCGACTTATGGCCTATCGGACACAAAAGCGATAATAAACCTAACTGTTGCAGGTTGCTGACGCTGAACGAGGACTCTACACCAGCACCCAGCGCCAGCCTCCGAGCAACACAACCGCACAAAGCCAAGGTATCGACTTGCATGATACCCACTGCTAACAAAGCCTATCCTTACACTATCGCAGGCAGCAAGACATCCGCTGCTGCTCTTACCACCCGACCTAACTATCGCAGAGGTTTTTTTTTCCCTTGGCACTTTTTTTTCCCTCTGCCCTTCAAACCGCTACCCTTCGTTCGATTTCGACCCAATCTATCTCCAGATGAGCGCGTATTAATGGTTAACCTTAACCAGACGTACGCAGACATCGCAGTACCCACATCCTGCGACACCTCACTTTAGTGAATACCAAGCTTTATGCAGAGATGGCAGTAGACGTATTGTGTTGGCCATCGTGCCGCTGTTGGCGTGGAGGGGCTCCACCTCTATTTTTTTTTTTTTTTTTTTTTTTTCAAAACAGCTTCCAGTCGTCTGGGACGGATAAATACATCTACATCTACATCTATACTCCGCGAGCCACCTTACGGTGTGTGGCGGAGGGTACTTATTGTACCACTATCTGATCCCCCCTTCCCTGTTCCATTCACGAATTGTGCGTGGGAAGAACGACTGCTTATAAGTCTCCGTATTTGCTCTAATTTCTCTGATCTTTTCGTTGTGATCATTACGCGAGATATATGTGGGCGGTAGTAATATGTTGCCCATCTCTTCCCGGAATGTGCTCTCTCGTAATTTCGATAATAAACCTCTCCGTATTGCGTAACGCCTTTCTTGAAGTGTCCGCCACTGGAGCTTGTTCAGCATCTCCGTAACGCTCTCGCGCTGACTAAATGTCCCCATGACGAATCGCGCTGCTTTTCGCTGGATCATGTCGATCTCTTCTATTAATCCAACCTGGTAAGGGTCCCATACTGATGAGCAATACTCAAGAATCGGACGAACAAGCGTTTTGTAAGCTACTTCTTTCGTCGATGAGTCACATTTTCTTAGAATTCTTCCTATGAATCTCAACCTGGCGCCTGCTTTTCCCACTATTTGTTTTATGTGATCATTCCACTTCAGATCGCTCCGGATAGTAACTCCTAAGTATTTTACGGTCGTTACCGCTTCCAATGATTTACCACCTATGGCATAATCGTACTGGAATGGATTTCTGCCCCTATGTATGCGCATTATATTACATTTATCTACGTTTAGGGAAAGCTGCCAGCTGTCGCACCATGCATTAATCCTCTGCAGGTCCTCCTGGAGTACGTACGAGTCTTCTGATGTTGCTACTTTCTTGTAGACAACCGTGTCATCTGCAAATAGCCTCACGGAGCTACCGATGTTGTCAACTAAGTCATTTATGTATATTGTAAACAATAAAGGTCCTATCACGCTTCCCTGCGGTACTCCCGAAATTACCTCTACATCTGCAGATTTTGAACCGTTAAGAATGACATGTTGTGTTCTTTCTTCTAGGAAATCCTGAATCCAATCACAAACCTGATCCGATATTCCGTAAGCTCGTATTTTTTTCACTAAACGTAAGTGCGGAACCGTATCAAATGCCTTCCTGAAGTCCAGGAATACGGCATCAATCTGCTCGCCAGTGTCTACGGCACTGTGAATTTCTTGGGCAAATAGGGCGAGCTGAGTTTCACATGATCTCTGTTTGCGGAATCCATGTTGGTTATGATGAAGGAGATTTGTATTACCTAAGAACGTCATAATACGAGAACACAAGACATGTTCCATTATTCTACAACAGATTGACGTAAGCGAAATAGGCCTATAATTATTCGCATCTGATTTATGACCCTTCTTGAAAATGGGAACGACCTGCGCTTTCTTCCAGTCGCTAGGTACTTTACGTTCTTCCAGCGATCTACGATAAATTGCTGATAGAAAGGGGGCAAGTTCTTTAGCATAATCACTGTAGAATCTTAAGGGTATCTCGTCTGGTCCGGATGCTTTTCCGCTACTAAGTGATAGCAGTTGTTTTTCAATTCCGATATCGTTTATTTCAATATTTTCCATTTTGGCGTCCGTGCGACGGCTGAAGTCAGGGACCGTGTTACGATTTTCCGCAGTGAAACAGTTTCGGAACACTGAATTCAGTATTTCTGCCTTTCTTCGGTCGTCCTCTGTTTCGGTGCCATCGTGGTCAACGAGTGACTGAATAGGGGATTTAGATCCGCTTACCGATTTTACATATGACCAAAACTTTTTAGGGTTCTTGTTTAGATTGTTTGCCAATGTTTTATGTTCGAATTCGTTGAATGCTTCTCTCATTGCTCTCTTTACGCTCATTTTCGCTTCGTTCAGCTTTTCCTTATCAGCTATGATTCGACTACTCTTAAACCTATGATGAAGCTTTCTTTGTTTCCGTAGTACCTTTCGTACATGATTGTTATACCACGGTGGATCTTTCCCCTCGCTTTGGACCTTAGTCGGTACGAACTTATCTAAGGCGTACTGGACGATGTTCCTGAATTTTTTCCATTTTTGTTCCACATCCTCTTCCTCAGAAATGAACGTTTGATGGTGGTCACTCAGATATTCTGCGATTTGTGCCCTATCACTCTTGTTAAGCAAATATATTTTCCTTCCTTTCTTGGCATTTCTTATTACACTTGTAGTCATTGATGCAACCACTGACTTATGATCACTGATACCCTCTTCTACATTCACGGAGTCGAAAAGTTCCGGTCTATTTGTTGCTATGAGGTCTAAAACGTTAGCTTCACGAGTTGGTTCTCTAACTATACAGGCCCGTATGGCTCTCGAAGGAATCTCACTAAATTCTTTCTGCAAAATAGTGGCCATTTCAAGTAACGATGAGGTGTATAGCGATCACTCATGCTTCCCTACAAAGTAGACCACAAAGGCACAACGATATTGAGACCTGGTGAATGTGCAACAGTTCAACTTCAAGTTCAGAGAATCAGTGCTGGACGTATAGAACTGTGTTAACAGAAGCCTTGTCTTCTTCGAAAATAGCATCACTATTGGGGAACAAATATTGAACCATCGAATGGACGTTATCAGCCAAAATGGTCTCGAAACACTTGGCAACAATTTTACCTTGCAGAGCAACCATTGGGTCCATGGAATACCACAATATGACTGCCCAATACATCAAGGAACCCCCGTCAAGTTTCACTCTTGGGACAAACTTGGACAGAAGTTGGAAACCGTGAAATAAGACTAATCGGAAGAAATTACTTTCTTCCATTGCTCCATAGTACAGGGTTTGCAACTCTAAAAATGGTTCAAATGGCTCTGAGCACTATGGGACTTAACTTCTAAGGTCATCAGTCCGCTAGAACTTAGAACTACTTAAGCCTAACTAACCTAAGGACATCACACACATCCACGCCCGAGGCAGGATTCGAACCTGCGACCGTAGCGGTTCCAGACTGTAACGCCTAGGACCGCTCGGCCACCCCGGCCGGCTGTTTGCAACTCTGGGGCACCATGATTTTCTGTTACGGGCATTTTGCATCCCTGCTGTCTGGCTTTGGAAATCCAGCTCTCCTTGCAATTCCTACATATTCTCCTTGCAATTCCTTCATATGCTTCTGGCGCTGACAGAGCTCGCTAGTGTAACATTCAGTTCTGTAATGACTTTTCCAGCTGTCGTTCTTTTATTTTTCGGTACAATCCTTTTCGCACACTTTCGTCCGCATTGTGACTTAGCGGATGATATTTTTCCGCTTTCCCTGTGCGCGGAATACATCTTCAATGCGTTGCCTCTTCGAACGCCAAACACTTCAGGCACCTATGCTACGCAAGTACCCACCACACGACCACCAACCGTTTTCCCACGTTCGAACTCACTCAGCTCCGACATAATGCAGTCACAACTACACAGAATACTGTTCTGCCCAAGTCTGATACTGGCAATATATTGAGGGCATTGCACAGGTGCCGTCCGTAGTCAAAACAGCGGTGAAAACCTGTAGATTTGGCTAGCATTTAAATTTATTTTCAAGTATGCATTTCTCGCGGTCTTTCGATGTTTTGTCCACCCCCAGTATCTCTCCCCGTGCTGTAATTTATTTCGCGACGGGAGATAGTTATACGTAGATTCCTCACTTAGTATCTGGTCTTGAGACTTCTTCAGTAGTCTTCGAGGGATGGATGACGTCCATCTTCACGCGCAGCCAGTTCAGGTTTTATAAGAGTTCCACGGCGCTCTTCCATAGTTCAATTCTCGCTGTCCTTCTTTGTATAAATTGAAGCCCACCTGAGCAAAATATTCTAGAATGACTCTGACGAATGTCTTGTAAGCAATCGCCTTTACAGACGGACAGCATCGTCTCAAATGCCCAGAAATTCTTACACCCAGTTATTAAAGAGTTGACCGATTCATTGAAACTGTAGGCAAAGATACTTCCATCGTTTTGTGAATTTCTTAACATTTAAAGAAAGTTATTAATTTTTAAATCATATCGAGGAATTGGCAGTTCGTTTTGTATCATCGCGAAATAGGGGAGATAGTGTCACAGACATGATACGTGAATTGGAGTGGCAATCATTAAAACAAAGGCGTTTTTCGTTGCGACGGGATCTTCTCATTAAATTTCAATCACCAGTTTTCTCCTCCGATTGCGAAAACATTCTGTTGTCACCCACCTACATAGGGAGAAATGATTATCACGATAAAATAAGAGAAATCGGGGCTCGCACAGAAAAAATTTAAGTGCTCGTTTTTCCCGCGTGCCGTTCGAGAGTGGAACGGTAGAAAGACAGCTTGAAGGTGGTTCATTGAACCCTCTGCCAGGCACTTTATTGTGGATAGCAGAGTAATCACGTAGATGTAGATGTAGGTGTGCAGACTGCATCTCCATGACTATCTTGGCCAATAGCCTTCATGTCTGATAAGGCCTTCATTTGGTATGGTCCTCATGTGAAGTATGCCCGAAATGGATTTGATATGGACAATGTATTCAGAAAAGTTGGTTGGCATGGAGGGGGTTATTCTACTCGAGGTATCCCATTACTTCTGAGCTTAGATTATGATATAATTTTTTTTTTAACAATTGGATGTCAGTAATACTGAACGGTAGTTTTGATAACGATTTCTGCTGCCTTTCTTGCAGAAGCGTGTGTGTTGTGTACAATTTTTTGTTCAAGGGATGTATGGTTGAGAGATGAGGAAATTGAACCGCAAATTCTGTACAGAATCTGGTAGGGGTTCACTTTGGCGACGCCACTGACACGTATACCTACAAAACTCATCTTTTCTTTGGTGGCGGAACTGAACTGGGGCAGTACCCTTGAATTCTCACTGACTAAAGGATTTGTCCAAGACTTCTGCTTTTGCTTTAAATGACGTACCGGTACATGCAGATTGGAAATAAAGACAGCTCAAAAGCTAAAAGTTACTGCAGCAGTTTGGTGCATGCTACAAAGCGTGTTCCAGGGATTCATTCCCTTTTAAAATGCTGTTGAAACTAAATCTTCTTGAATACGTGTGTCCTATCCAGCGTGTAATGCAATGTCTGTAATCTGTTGTCACCAAGTTTTAAAGCATTGCGAAGGAAGAGTTGGCCTTTCAATTTTTATCAAGGGGTCCTGATAGTGATGTTACCACTATCAAAGGCGACTTCATTGAATGTAGGATAACACACATATAGACGTCACGTTCAAGAACACAGATACATCACACAACATTACAAAAGGAATACATTTGTTTTATGAATTAAATGCCTTTCTCTTGCGGCAACAGAAATATTTAATTCCCAGATTGTGGAAAATGGACACACCGACCATTTTGCAAGGGATAATTTCCTTAGAGCTATGCGTAGGAGAACAGCTGTGTCAGAGAATCTCTCTTGTAGAATCTAACGGATATTTTTGCAAACTTTAAACAAAATTATTAATGATGAATCAAGTTCGTTTAAACCTTAGTCACGCCGTTGGCTCATGTATAATATCGTTCTAATACAGTTTATCTCTACGTAAATGAAATAGCTGAGATGGGTGCGAAGGAAAAGAGTAGCATGAATAACAAATAGTAGTGTACTTATTTTTAAAAGTCGTTACTACTTACTGAACTTTTTACCATTATGCTGAGATTCAGAGATCTATCCCAAATGTTTTCAGAGTTATGTTAACATTTATTATCAAATGTTTCAATTATGGCAATACTGTTTATGATGTGTTCAAATTCAAATGGCTCTGAGCATTATGGAACTTAACAGCTGAGGTCATCAGTCCCCTAGAACTTAGAACTACACTCCTGGAAATTGAAATAAGAACACCGTGAATTCATTGTCCCAGGAAGGGGAAACTTTATTGACACATTCCTGGGGTCAGATACATCACATGATCACACTGACAGAACCACAGGCACATAGACACAGGCAACAGAGCATGCACAATGTCGGCACTAGTACAGTGTATATCCACCTTTCGCAGCAATGCAGGCTGCTATTCTCCCATGGAGACGATCGTAGAGATGCTGGATGTAGTCCTGTGGAACGGCTTGCCATGCCATTTCCACCTGGCGCCTAGTTGGACCAGCGTTCGTGCTGGACGTGCAGACCGCGTGAGACGACGCTTCATCCTGTCCCAAACATGCTCAATGGGGGACAGATCCGGAGATCTTGCTGGCCAGGGTAGTTGACTTACACCTTCTAGAGCACGTTGGGTGGCACGGGATACATGCGGACGTGCATTGTCCTGTTGGAACAGCAAGTTCCCTTGCCGGTCTAGGAATGGTAGAACGATGGGTTCGATGACGGTTTGGATGTACCGTGCACTATTCAGTGTCCCCTCGACGATCACCAGTGGTGTACGGCCAGTGTAGGAGATCGCTCCCCACACCATGATGCCGGGTGTTGGCTCTGTGTGCCTCGGTCGTATGCAGTCCTGATTGTGGCGCTCACCTGCACGGCGCCAAACACGCATACGACCATCATTGGCACCAAGGCAGAGGCGACTCTCATCGCTGAAGACGACACGTCTCCATTCGTCCCTCCATTCACGCCTGTCGCGACACCACTGGAGGCGGGCTGCACGATGTTGGGGCGTGAGCGGAAGACGGCCTAACGGTGTGCGGGACCGTAGCCCAGCTTCATGGAGACGGTTGCGAATGGTCCTCGCCGATACCCCAGGAGCAACAGTGTCCCTAATTTGCTGGGAAGTGGCGGTGCGGTCCCCTACGGCACTGCGTAGGATCCTACGGTCTTGGCGTGCATCCGTGCGTCGCTGCGGTCCGGTCACAGGTCGACGGGCACGTGCACCTTCCGCCGACCACTGGCGACAACATCGATGTACTGTGGAGACCTACGCCCCACGTGTTGAGCAATTCGGCGGTACGTCCACCCGGCCTCCCGCATGCCCACTATACGCCCTCGCTCAAAGTCCGTCAACTGCACATACGGTTCACGTCCACGCTGTCGCGGCATGCTACCAATGTTAAAGACTGCGATGGAGCTCCGTATGCCACGGCAAACTGGCTGACACTGACGGCGGCGGTGCACAAATGCTGCGCAGCTAGCGCCATTCGACGGCCAACACCGCGGTTCCTGGTGTGTCCGCTGTGCCGTGCGTGTGATCATTGCTTGTACAGCCCTCTCGCAGTGTCCGGAGCAAGTATGGTGGGTCTGACACACCGGTGTCAATGTGTTCTTTTTTCCATTTCCAGGAGTGTACTTAAACCTAACTAACCTAAGGATATCACACACATCCATGCCCGAGGCAGGATTCGAACCTGCGACCGTAGCAGTCGCGCGGTTCCGGACTGAGCGCCTAGAACCGCTAGACCAACGCGGCCGGCTGAATACACTAAACAGATTCAGAAGGATGTAGGCTGCAGTAAGTACTGGGAGATGAAGAAGCTTGCACAGGATAGAATAGCATGGAGAGCTGCATCGAACCAGTTTCAGGACTGAAGACCACAACAACAACAACCTCTTGCTTGTGGTGCATGCTAGGAGTGCTGCATCCTACTAACAACATGGACGATCACAACTATCTAGACCAATAAAGCACATAATGACGTCAGTGTTCTACACCTACATTTACCGTCTTCAAGCTACTCTACGGTGTAAAGTCGAGTGTAATTCTGACATCATTATGATCTCACTATTTCTCTGTTCCATTCGCGAACAAGGAAAGAAGTTGTGTGTCCACTTCTAACCACCCACTTAGTCTTTCCTGATGAGCTGCAGCTATAGGCCGCGCAGAGTGGCCGCGCGGTTAGAGGCGCCATGTCACGGATTGCGCCGCCCCTCCCGGCGGAGGTTCGAGTCCTCCCTCGGGCATGGGTGTGCGTGTTGTTCTTAGTATAAGTTAGTTTAAGTAGTATGTAAGTCTAGGGACCGATGACCTCAGCAGTTTGGTCCCTTAGAATTCACACACACTGCAGCTGTAATGTCTCCACAGACGAACTCGCTTCCACTCCATGGCACGGTTTTGGACTTTTTATTTACTCTGTTTTATGCATTTGACACGCCAATGTGGCATCTTTGTGTTATAGATGGCGTGTGCTTTCATTGTGATTGTGCAATTGATGCAAAGTAATATTATTTCCAGGATGTGTTTAAAAAAATGTAATCTGGTTATTACGTTTTTCCACTTGTATATGGGTTGTACAGTTATGCAGATTCTTCTCCTGTTATGTTGTAGATCCGAAGATGACAGCTCGACTGTGTCAAAACTGGTCAATGGGCGTATCAGTTTTGATAACAAAATTGGGAGTTTATGTTAGACGACGATAGTGGTGGCGCGGGATCCGGCGGACCCAATGAAGCACACCCACAGAGCCACGCCTCCAGCAGCTCTGTACAGTGCTGTAGCGATATACCTTTAGGTCGGCCGGCGGCAGCGGCTCAGCCCAATTGCACTTGGAGCCTCATGACACCGACACCATAGTTTGTGCTTCGTTTAGTACAGAGAGCTTCATCCCTGTTGTCCTTCCTTGTGATAGCTGGATCTTGCTGCATTATTTGTAATGAGTCTTCGTTTGCTTGGAGAAAAACAAGTAAAGAAAATATTATGTCTGTTATGTTATCATGTTTGTTAAACATTCCTGCCTCCGTTCTGCTTTACTTCGACGACAGTTGTCGCACCACTCTGTAGCCCTCCTACCCGTAGTGTTGTGTACGAAGTTGAACACAACAATCTTCTTGGAACATACACACTCAGAATATCAACAGTAAATCACTCCATGAGGCATAGCGGTAATCTTGCACCGTGTGCCACTGGAGTTTTTTTTTTTTGTTTTTTTTTTAATATATTCGTACCGCATTCGCTCTTGCTAAACGATTTCGTGACGAAATGTTCCGATCTTCAACAAATCTTCTCTATTTCTTCTACCAACCATCCTGGTTAGTGTGACTACGTAGGCTTTCCCGGCGTAATAAGTCTTGAAAGTCTCTTCGGGTTTGCTGCCTGATCCTAAATCAACTTGACTCTCTATTTCAGAGATCCATCTGGTCGTCATCTTCAGGAGAATGGTGCTTCTGCTGATGAGTCCTGCTGAGAACTGACGCCAAGCTGCAAATCGACGTCCTATATAGGCTACCGTTCAGTACACGACGTATGCGCCGCCCATCACGGTTGCTGCCCTCCAAGACATTGAGGTGGCGCCGGCCTTAGTGGAACACTGCTCGCAACGATACATCGCACTCAGGGCCGCACCGAGGAACGTTCAATTTTGATGCGAGATAATACAGGATTCCACGTCTCGCTAAGAGGAAACCCATTGTCTCCGTTGATTAAATTATCCGCCAACCTAATTTCAATCGCCTCTTTATAGACACTGTTACAAAAACCGGAAATGTTGGCACCTATCACAGTTTAGTGTCCGAGGATGATGGGTAGTAATAAGGAATCAATCTGACTTGAGTTGTGTGGGCCGTTCCTTTCGTGGATGGCCTTCTTTAAGATTATTTCAATTAATCTCATCCTGGCCCTGGCATATGCTTTTTCCTACAATTAGTTTTATATAGTCGTTACTCAGTTTTCAGTTCTTCCAGGCGGTTACTCCTTGTTACACTCCTGGAAATTGAAATAAGAACACCGTGAATTCGTTGTCCCAGGAAGGGGAAACTTTATTGACACATTCCTGGGGTCAGATACCTCATATGATCACACTGACAGAACCACAGGCACATAGACACAGGCAACAGAGCATGCACAATGTCGGCACTAGTACAGTGTATATCCACCTTTCGCGGCAATGCAGGCTGCTATTCTCCCATGGAGACGATCGTAGAGATGCTGGATGTAGTCCTGTGGAACGGCTTGCCATGCCATTTCCACCTGGCGCCTCAGTTGGACCAGCGTTCGTGCTGGACGTGCAGACCGCGTGAGACGACGCTTCATCCAGTCCCAAACATGCTCAATGGGGGACAGATCCGGAGATCTTGTTGGCCAGGGTAGTTGACTTACACCTTCTAGAGCACGTTGGGTGGCACGGGATACATGCGGACGTGCATTGTCCTCTTGGAACAGCAAGTTCCCTTGCCGGTCTAGGAATGGTAGAACGATGGGTTCGATGACGGTTTGGATGTACCGTGCACTATTCAGTGTCCCCTCGACGATCACCAGTGGTGTACGGACAGTGTAGGAGATCGCTCCCCACACCATGATGCCGGGTGTTGGCCCTGTGTGCCTCGGTCGTATGCAGTCCTGATTGTGGCGCTCACCTGCACGGCGCCAAACACGCATACGACCATCATTGGCACCAAGGCAGAAGCGACTCTCATCGCTGAAGACGACACGTCTCCATTCGTCCCTCCATTCACGCCTGTCGCGACACCACTGGAGGCGGGC
The DNA here is from genome assembly GCF_021461395.2 of Schistocerca americana. NCBI lineage: Eukaryota > Metazoa > Arthropoda > Insecta > Orthoptera > Acrididae > Schistocerca > Schistocerca americana. Next base: position 627,307,277 of record NC_060123.1, on the reverse strand, counting down.
TGCACGATGTTGGGGCGTGAGCGGAAGACGGCCTAACGGTGTGCGGGACCGTAGCCCAGCTTCATGGAGACGGTTGCGAATGGTCCTCGCCGATACCCCAGGAGCAACAGTGTCCCTAATTTGCTGGGAAGTGGCGGTGCGGTCCCCTACGGCACTGCGTAGGATCCTACGGTCTTGGCGTGCATCCGTGCGTCGCTGCGGTCCGGTCCCAGGTCGACGGGCACGTGCACCTTCCGCCGACCACTGGCGACAACATCGATGTACTGTGGAGACCTCACGCCCCACGTGTTGAGCAATTCGGCGGTACGTCCACCCGGCCTCCCGCATGCCCACTATACGCCCTCGCTCAAAGTCCGTCAACTGCACATACGGTTCACGTCCACGCTGTCGCGGCATGCTACCAGTGTTAAAGACTGCGATGGAGCTCCGTATGCCACGGCAAACTTGCTGACACTGACGGCGGCGGTGCACAAATGCTGCGCAGCTAGCGCCATTCGACGGCCAACACCGCGGTTCCTGGTGTGTCCGCTGTGCCGTGTGTGTGATCATTGCTTGTACAGCCCTCTCGCAGTGTCCGGAGCAAGTATGGTGGGTCTGACACACCGGTGTCAATGTGTTCTTTTTTCCATTTCCAGGAGTGTATTTTACTGTTGTTACTGCTTCAAGTGGTAATGGAACACCTACTACTACTACTACTACTATTACTGTATCAACTACATCAATACTCCGTAAGCTATCTGACGGTGTGTGGCGGAGGGAACTTCTAGTACCACTAACTGATCGCCCCTTCTCTGTTGCATTCGTGAATGGCGCGTGGGAAGAATGATTGTCGGTAAACCTCTGCATTACTTCCAATTTCTCGAATTATCTCGATGCGGTCATTTCGCGAGACCTAAGTGGGAGGAGCAATATGTTGTCTGACTCTTCTACCACTACTACCCGTGATGGCTGGGTGTTGTGTGCTGTCCTTAGGTTAGTTAGGTTTAAGTAGTTCTAAGTTCTAGGGGACTGATGACCATAGCTGTTAAGTCCCATAGTGCTCAGAGCCATTTGAACAATTTGAACCACTACTACCTGGTAAGAGTCCCAGATTAATGAATAGTACTGAAATCGGTAGAACAAGCGTATTATAAGCCACTTTCTTAGAGATTGAATTGCATTTCATTAAGATTCTTCCTATGAATCTGTCTCGCATCTGCTTTTCCTATTATTTGTTTTATGTGGTGATTCCACTTACGGTCGCTTGGGATACTCTTACATATTTTGTGGTGGTTACTGTTTCCAGTAATTTGTAATCAATAGAGTAGTTGTACAGTAATGGGTTTCTTTTCCTATGGGTGCGCAAGTATGTTACCTTAATTTTCGCTCATGGTCAATTGCCAAAGCGTGCCTGTTCATCAGTTCTCTGCAGGTGCTTCTGAAAATCTTTCCTGTCCTCTGGTATTGCTAACTTTTATAGACAAGCGCATCATCTGCGAACCGCATTAAAAAGCTTCCGACGCGTCCTACCAGATCATTTATACGCAGTGCAAATCGCCTTACTGTTAGTATTTTCAAAATCAACTACCATGAACTAATCATCGATCCTTTGCGGGTCTGCCAGGCACCGTCTTTTGACGTTTCGACCTACTTGCAAACAACAGTATTATCTGCGAACGGGATAATGGAGCTTCCGCCGTTATTCATTGCATTCTTCATATAACGGCAACGACCAAATATCACTCCCTTTGAAATGCTTCTAAAATTATCTTTACATCTGCTGGGAGCTGTTTTGCTTTGTTTTGCGTTTACGGTAGAAGGATGTTTCTTTTTCGTGCATACTCATTCAGATAGTTCACAGGTAGAAGAGGAGCAAATGTTTGAAATATTGACGAAATGTGGCGTTATTAATGGAATGAGACAGCGACTCGTACAAAACTTGTAAAATACTAAACAATATTTCTTCATTTTATTACCGGTTGCAATCTGTATGATCATCAACATATACCACTTTCATTCTTAACTAGAACATGAAAAACTTATAGCCACGATAAGGCATCGTCACCATATGTGAAGACACAGAACTATAATAAACAAACATAATCGAACAGTAGTGTAAGGTCACCGTTGGAATGAAATCTCTAACCCTGCACCTACGTTACGGACAGGTAGAACCATTGGAATCTGAGTCAGCAAGTAAGAACGCCACGTGAGTCGCGGCACCGCAGAGCAAACTCTTTCAACTCGAATGTTGACTGTATTACAAGAAGCGACAGATGGCGGCCCGTTTGTCTCTAGCAGTCTTGACGGCAGATTAAGCCACCTGCAGGGTCGCTAAGCGCATTAAACCAGGCAGCGCGCCTTTATCCGGCATGCTAAGTCGATCCGATTACGCGATAGGTCACTAATTACGGCGGGTATTAGCAGTAATGAGCGGCCACTCGCACACAGGTTTCTTAGACGGAGTCGTAATCAGCCAAGGGCGGGATTCAGACTTTGTGCGTAAAGGTGAACGTTCCACGGCGGATCACTTAAACATTACGGTTTGCACGAGGAAGCAAACTGATGCAGTCTTCTGCTGTTTCTCTCATTTATCTTACTGGATATCCATATCTAGTGTTAAAACACTTGGATAAAACATTCTCGGTTTTCTTGACGTGTCAGACCGGACTAAAAGCTCAAACTTTCGTTGATGACGTTCATTCAAATGTAATCGCGAACAATTTCGCGGCCACAGACAGTTAACATAAAATTTTTCTGGTTATGGTACAGCGTCATAACGCTGGAGAAACCAACGAGTTGGTCACCATTGCAGTGGCCTTCTTCTGGGTCTAATGGTGTCTTTTAGCTGTGCAGAATCACTTATGTTTTATCATTACTGCTCACTCAACCTGACATTACGTTACAGTTTCAAAATAACGTTATCGTAATTGATGTCTTCAGGAGGAAGGAGTGGGAACGTCAGCCCCGTATCTACGATATTTCGGTATTTCTCAACCGGGGCAAAAGATTGCTAGTTGCGTCCCCCCCCCCCTCCTCCTCGAGTGTTTGAGGTAGGACGTCAAAAATAAAAATAAAAAAGATTTTCGAGAATAAATTCCTTTTGTAGCGCACATCTTACTGAAGAGTTTGATATACAAAACAAACATTGAAGAGCCAAAGAAACTCGTACACCTTCCTAATATCGTGTAGGAGCCCCGCGAGCACGCAGAAGTAGTATGGACTCGACTAATGCCTGAAGTAGTGCTGGAGGGAATTGACACCAATAATCCTGTAGAGCTTCCCATAAATCCGTAAGAGTACGAGGAGGTGGAGATCTCTTCTGAACAGCACGCTCCAGGGCATCCAAAATATGCTCAATAATGTTCATGCTTTGAGAGTTTGGTGGCCATCTGAAGTGTTTAAACTCAGTGTTCCTGGAGCCACTCTGTAGCAATTCTGGACGTGAGGAGTGTCGCATTGTCCTGCTGGAGTTGCCGAAGGAACATGAATGGATGCAGGTGATTAGATAGAATGCTTACGTACTTGTCACCCGTCGGAGTCGTATCTAGAAGTATCAGGGGTCCCATTTCACTCCAATTGCACACGCCCCACACCATTGCAGTGCCTCCACCAGCTTGAACAATCCCCTGGTGACACAGATTGAACAGTCCCCTGGTGACATGCAGGGTCCAAGGATTCATGAAGTTGTCTCCATACCCCTACACGTGCATCCGCTCGATACAATTTGAAACGAGAATCGTTCGACCAGGCAACATGTTTCCAGTTATCAACAGTCCAATGTCGGTGTTGACGGGCCCAGGCAAGGCGTAAAGCTTTTTGTTGTGCAGTCATCAAGGGTACACGAGTGGGCCTTCAGCTCTGAAAACTCTTATCGATGATGTTTCGTTGAATGGTTCGCACAATGACATTTGTTGATGGTCCAGCATTAAAATCTGCAGCTATTAGACGAAGGGTTGCACTACTGTCACGTTGAACGATTCTCTTCAGTTGTCGTTTAGTTTATCAATCACACGAATAAATTCAAAAACGGCGTACACGGCACCCTTCAGTACGGCCCTTAAAAGCAAAATCGTGTTCAAATTAAAATACACTGGCCAAGTCGTCGCTAGGGAGCTATACAATTAAACACACAGAAACACTTCCGTAAAATTTTACTTGGAAATACGCACTGGCTGACAAAAAAGTGAAGCACCCAGAGGAATGTTCGGATGTTAGTGTAACTTCGTGGACGTATACACCATCAGCGGGTATGGTAACGACTTAAGTTGGCAGTTCTCTGGGACAGATAGAGGACCACCACAGTGGACTAGTGTTGTTCGTGTTTGGTATGTTACCAAGTCTAGTAGCGTACATAAGGGGTGCAAACAGAGTAAAATGTTGAGTGATCACTATGATGGACACGGGGAAGTCGCGTATTCGTATGAGCGTTATCAGCATCTGAGGGAATTTGAAAAGGGCATCACCGTATGACTTCATTTGGCCGGTTTGTCGAATCGTGCTATATACAGATTTGTGTGGCGTTCGGATGGCACAGTAGTTCGATGTGGAGACTGTATTGGAACGTGAGCGGATGCGTAGTAGTCGTCAAATTTGGGTCATCCACGTTTGACCATGATAAGAGACGATTGCCGTATTGTGCACCAGCACATCGTAACGACCTCACATCTGCGCCTGCGATCCAAGAAAAAGTAAAGGTCTCCCTGCAGCATTCCGTCATGCCATACCTTTGGTCAGAGATAAAGCCTGGTCCACTGTTTTGTCGTCAGTTTTGCATGATCATGCCAGATTTGTCAAATAAACCCCTACGTGTGGAGGGAAGTTTGACAGTCTTGCATGCACTGAGTGAAGTTTGAAAGACTAATGGGCTGGAGCATTGTGTACAGGCAAGACTGCCGACACGTCTGTACAAATAGACGCGCGTCAGTATTATCGCTCAAAACTAGCTCCGCTGCCAGTCTACTATTTGTACCCGATAATGGAGAACCAAATGTACCAATGGAACCCCTAAAGACATGTAATTGGCATCACCAGCCACGACAGTACGACATGAATTTACCAATCGATTTGTTTCACCAGAAGGGAAAATCGAATGGCAGTATAGATGTCTTTAAATTTTGGTCCATTCTTTAATGTTACCGTGAACATTTTCTTATGCTGTTGTCGAATATTGGACTGTGCAATAAACAAGAGAGGTTCGAAGTTTGTATACGATAGCCTCTGAAAGTTTTTAATCTAAGTGAAGTCCTCTCATTTTAATTCACTCAACTGCGTTTCTTGATAACACCAGTATCTACTCCATTGTATCCATATTTTCAACCTAACGTTCCTCTTTTTCTGTTTCTTTATTTTTGTGTTTCATAAGGACAAGATGTAGTTCATACAAGACGGAACTCGAACCCATCGAAGCAGGATAGTGTTTGGCGTCCTGAAGGAGCACTTTGGGAACCGTATTCTGGCTCTGGGGTATCCAGAGGCCACTGGCATGGGCCTCGATCGGCCGCCATCTTCTCCGGATTTGAGCACATGCGACTCCTTTTTGGGGGGCTGTATTAAAGACAAGGTGTACAGCAATAACCCCAAAACCATTGTTGAGCTGAAAACAAGCATTCAGAAGGTCATTGACAGCGTCGATGTTCCGAAACTTCAGCGGGTCATGCAGAATTTCTCTATTCGTCTGCGCCACATCATCGTCGTCAATGATGGTATCGAACATGTTATAACCTAAATCCGAATATCTATAGTGACGTTTACAAGTTGAATAAAGAGTATGCACGCCGTAGTTTGTCACTACTTTACTTTTTTCTTCTATATAGTTCTATAATTGTTACCCTTTAAGTTAGTGCGCCGTAGTTCGCGGAGAAGATTCACATGGGAGAATGTTCCTCTCTTCCATAACCAATCTTGGGACCATCGTGATCGACGTATAGACTTTCTCTTCTTGCTCAATTGTAGAACATATATTGCAACTGTGGTCAATAGGAGTGGTTCCTTCATGATGATTTCGGAACGACTGAGCAAAACACTGAGCGGAAGTTCGAATGGTATAGCTGCGAGATTTGTACCAGCCTTCTATGATCTTGCAAGACTGACGACAAACGTTACGTGTGGACCGGGCTTAACAGCGGCTAGATCAGGGAAATGTAGCACCATGCCTGGGCTGTCGCTACACCGTAGCACAAACGCTGCCTTTGGAGTGGTGGCTGTAACCACACAGCAAGGACTGCTGATGAATGCTATCGTATTGAGTTAAGCGGTGAAATGCGGTTTTCCACTACACAGAGTTGTTACTCCTGGCGTCATAGTGTAGGGGGCCACTGATCATGAATTTGGGTCAAATGGTTTAAATGGCTCTGAGCACTATGGGACTTAACAGCTGTGGTCATCAGTCCCCTAGAACTTAGAACTACTTAAACCTAACTAACCTAAGGACATCACACACATCCATGCCCGAGGCAGGATTCGAACCTGCGACCGTAGCAGTCGCACGGTTCCGGACTGCGCGCCTAGAACCGCGAGACCACCGCGGCCGGCTCATGAATTTGGGTGACGGATGGTAATGACTGAGAGGACGTCACACACACTCTGTGTTCTCATGTATTATGTCTCAAACTACAGTACTGTGGTGTCATTTTTCAGCAGGGCAACGCTCATATATAGCTGGCACGTGTCTGCATGAACTTTCTGCGCGGTGTTGAGGTACGATTGTGGTCAGTAAGATCCCCAAGTCTGCAGCCTATAGAACATGAGTGCTACCAGCTCGAACGTCAACTCCACCCGAGTGCCAGTATTCAGTACACTGAGGATCAGTTGTGGACCAGCTTGTGTCAGGAGAGGCTACAAAGCCGTTATGACTCCCTTCCCAACTGGTGAATGCGTGTTATCTAGGCCAGAGAGGGTGCTACGACTTAATGCCAAGTTCTTTACGAATTTCACTAGACCCCGTAATCAATGAAATACACTACTGGCCATTAAAATTTCTGCACCACGAAGACGACATGCTACAGACGCGAAATTTAACCGACAGGAAGAAGATGCTGTGATATGCAAATGATTAGCTTCTCAGAGCATTCACACGAGATTGGCGCCGGAGGTGACACCTACAACGTGCTCACATGAGGAAAGTTTCCAACCGATTTCTCATACACAAACAGCAGTTGACCGGCGTTGCCTGGTGAAACGTTGTTGTGATGCCTCGTGTAAGGAGGAGATATGCGTACCATCACGTTTCCTACTTTGATAAAGGTCGGATTGTGGCCTATCGCGATTGCGGTTTAACGTATCGCGACATTGCTGCACGCGCTGGTCGAGATCCAATGACTGTTAGCATAATACGGAATCGGTGAGTTCAGGAGGGTAATACGTAACGCCGTGCTGGATCCCAACGGCCTCGTATCACTAGCAGTCGAGATGACAGGCATCTTATCCGCATGGCTGTAACGGATCGTGCAGCCACGTCTCGATCCCTGAGTCAACAGATGGGGACGTTTGCAAGACAATAACCATCTGCACGAACAGTTCGACGACGTTTGCAGCAGCATCGACTATCAGCTAGGAGACCATGGCTGCGGTTACCCTTGACGCTGCATCACAGACAGGAGCGCCTGCGATGGTGTACTCAACGACGAATCTAGATGCACGAATGGCAAAATGTCATTTTTTCGGATGAATCCAGGTTCTGTTTACAGCATCATGATGGTCGCAACGCTTTGAACGCACCTTGGGAAGCGTGTATTCGTCATCGCGATTCTCGCGTATCACCCGGCGTGAATGTATGGGGTGCCATTGGTTACACGTCTCGGTCACCTCTTGTTCGTATTGACGGCACTTTGAACAGTGGACGTTACATTTCAGATGTGTTACGACCCGTGGCTCTACATTTCATTCGATCCCTGCGAAACCCTACATTTCAGCAGGATAATGCACGACCGCATGTTGCACGTCCTGTACGGGCCTTTCTGGATACAGAAAATGTTCGACTGCTGCCCTGGCCAGCACATTCTCCAGATGTCTCACCAACTTAAAACGTCTGCCCAATGGTGGCCAAGCACCTGGCTCGTCACAATACGCGTCACTACTCTTGACGAACTGTGGTATCGTGTTGAAGCTGCATGGGCAGCTGTACCTGTACACGCCATCCAAGCTCTGTTTGACTCAATCCCAAGGCGTATCAAGGCCGTTATTACGGCCAGAGGTGGTTGTTCTGGGTGCTGATTTCTCAGGATCTATCCTCCGAAATTGCGTGAAAATGTAATCACATGTCAGTTCTAGTATAATATATTTGTCCAATGAATACCCATTTATCATCTGCATTTCTTCTTGGTGTAGCAATTTTAATGGCCAGTAGTGTAACATCACATAGCCTCTCAACCCATGGAGTTTCGTTTCGTTTGCCCTACCGTTCTTGGTGCTTAATTTTCTTTACCAGGCAGTGTATTTCTGGCTAATAGTATGATGACATGACTTTTGACTATCTTAAGGTCCGTAACAGACAGATGGTTCAAAAAAGTGCAAAACCCTCACATCTCGTCCTTTACAATAATAAGGGTCACCGTTACACGAGATTAGTAATTGTGCTGAGTTTTCAAGATGAACGGTACAGTTTAGCGACGGACAAAACAACCCCTTGCAGCAGGGCAACCAGTCGGACAAAGGACGGAAATACAAATTGACAGAGTGGTGGTGAAGCACAAGGCGATTCATCACGATCCACGAGCATGCAACACACACCTCATCACGCTGCATTGAAATGGGCCTCGGCGACCAGACAGCCGAATAGTCACGGCCGTTTGACGAGATCGCGGCCGTTCACACCCCAGTGGACGGATCTCGTGGACCTGGTCTACGGGCGGAGCCGGCGCAGAGCTGTCAGCGAACCCCGTCTGGCACGATTACACAAGTCGACACTGATCCCAGAGCGCCACACCGAGGGCGTTGCCTTCATTGCTCGCGTTAATCTCCAGCCGCCTCGCCCACGCAGTGCGTCGCAAATATTAAAACTCGATTTACTGGCCCCGGCGCTGCTGCCCACGTTCCAGTGCTTAGAGATCACAGGCGGCCAGACCAGTTGCCGGTATCTGATAAGGACGGCTGGAGACAGGACAGGCGCCGTGAGCTGAAACATGCTGGCCTGTTGCCGTCAACTTGTCACGCTCTTCTAAATCTGTAAAAAGCACAGCGGCAGCTCAAAAGAAGGGATTGTTCTCCACATGAAAGAGACGTAGTAACTATTCACTAGAAAATCACGATGTGTGACACCAAGTTTTAACTACCCCTTCGAAAACTTGCAATTGTAATCCCGAACCTTTGATGATATTCGTCTTCCTCAGTGAGACATATGTTCCCCAACGATGGACGATTTCGTGGGGACCATAGCTGTACAAGTACACAGTTTGGCTATCCAGGAAATGGCCCACCTCGAAAATTACCACGTCGACATAATATGTCTGCCATGCAATGGTTTCCTCATCCGAGGAAAGGGGAAAAAGTCACTGGAACCTATGCCTGGAGAATACGGAGGCAAGGCAAAATTTCATAGCTCAAAGAAGCACCATGTCCTACACAGGATAAACTGGGCCTTTGTCATATATCAAACTTGGATAACTTCCCGTGAAGCTTCGTCTTGACAGCATTCTGTATTCTTGTCAAGACATGTCAGAAGTATGTCCCTCTGACAGTCTGCCCCTTACGAGCATAGTCTGTTAGCACCTCACCATGACAGTCCAAAAACATACTCAGCACCATCTTGCCCGATTAATGGTCGTGTTTTCGCCATTTTCGGAGATGGTAGAGGCACAGATCTCAATTGCTGGATTTGTTGTTTTGGTTCTGGATCACGGTGACACAGCCAGCACTCGTCAACAGCGATTAGGCGACTGAAGAAGTTAAATGGATTGGGCTGACGCAGGTCCAACACTTCCGTTGGTGTCTCGGTTTGGTAGGCTTTTCCAATAGGCGTGAGCGGCGACGGAATCGCGAAAGGTGTTGAAAACTGATGCGCGACTCATTTACTTTTCACAGTCCTCGCTATTTGAGAGGGTAGGGAATGGGGTGTCGGCGACGACGAGGACGAGGTAATGAAAGTCTTTAAAAATCCACGAAATTGCGAACTGTCGTGTAAATATTACTTCTTCTTCACTGACGCACCTGCTCACAAAGTTTCACAATGTTACGTTAAATACGTACCACACTGCAGCATTCGAAAAAAGTTATCGCTGGCAAACAAATGAAAGCCTTCTCTGCCATTAGCAAGTGACGATTAACACTTTCCCACAAAAAATATATGTACGGCTACAGTGCACAGAAAATTTGGAAATTTGTGGCAAGGTTTTATGGGACCAACCTACTGAGGTCATCGGTCCCTAAGCTTATGCACTACGTAATCTAACTTAAGCTAACTAATACTAAGGACGACACACACACCCATGTCCGAGGGAGGACTCGAATCTCCGATGGGGGAAGCCGGGCGGACCGTGACAAAACGCCTTGGACCATGCGGCTACCCCGCGCGACACAGTGCACAGACAATGACGTCGCCCACACCTGAGCACACACTGCATTAGGCGAGGGGACAACGGTAATGCGGGGGGCTCCTTTGGAACGACCAGCATGCTGTAAGGGAGGTGCAGTTCAACAACTGAAGCTTATGCAGAAATGCATACCTCACACGACTTGTCAGATACAGTTAGCGAGTCTGCAAACTATCGCATTAATAGGATATATCAGTATGACAAATTATTCGACAAACAGAGACAGTCAAAGTCTATAGCTTCTCACTGGAGTACCGAAATGAGTAGTCGCATACATAAAGGATCAACCAAAGCAAAGAAAGTTCGAAATTGTGGCGCCAGAAAGAAACATCACAAAAAAGTAGTAAAAATGGTAGTGTAGCTGACAATTCTGCTTACTACTATACCGTTACTGTAAAATACAGAATGTGGGTAATGTGGAAATTATGTGTCAGTCCCCCTGTGACAGTACTGTTTGTCGCAATACATATATTCTATTCTGGTAAACTTTCTGAACGGAAGAGCGAGGCCTGTGAATTCTGGCATTTTAGCTCATGTTTCTCCCACTTGTTGGAATGTGGTGAGACGTGCCACATGCAAGGTCTAGGCAGTGGGTAGACAATGGCGGAAATCTAGCAGGTTTCTCACCGGGAACCGCAATGGGCAGTAGTCGCGCGAGTAAGCCATTTTGGGTATCTCTTGAGTCAAGAGTATTTCAGAACTGCCTTTCAAAGCAAAGTGATCCACATGAGCTCCCCAAGAGATTTTAACAGAAGTCTACAGGTTGTCCTAAAAGCAGAAAAAGATAATAGAGCCACTACCATGTTTCCGTAAACAGCATGAGTAGTGAGCTGCATTTACGTACCAAAAAAATGGCTCTGAGCACTATGGGACTTAATATCTACGGTCATCAGTCCCCTAGAACTTAGAACTACTTAAACCTAACTAACCTAAGGACATCACACAATGCCCAGTCATCACGAGGCAGAGAAAATCCCTGACCCCGCCGGGAGTCGAACCCGGGAACCCGGGCGCGGGAAGCGGAACGCTACCGCACGACCACGAGCTGCGATTTACGTAGCCAAGCATTTTCCGCCAATGAGGTCGGTACATGAAAACGTTTACTTCGTTGACAGAGAATACAACAAGCGGTGGAGAAGAAAATTTTGGAAGCTTTCCCCGCAAGTAGGAAGAGAGAGAAAGATTTTTAGGCTCCAGTAATTTTGAGAAGTGTGTCAGCGTAGGCAGTCAGAAGTCAGTTTCTGGGGCGAGCACACAGCGGCAGTTGATGTCTTGTCGTTGGAGAATGACTGTTCGGTACCCTGCTTCAGCATGGTTCTCTTGTAGCTGTTTTGGAGAAGTGTCGTGTTTAGCACTTGCATTTTCTTTGTACTGCATAGCTCAGAATTTGCTAGTCTGTTTCGCAACATGAGACTGCTTTTTGTCATTAGTTCTCTATTATATTGGGATCAAAAGTCAACGATATCCAGTTCAAGTCCCTTTTGTGATTTTCCCAGACTTAGGAAAGTAACTTGCATCTAAATTTACATTCTTTCAGAGAGCATTGCGGTGTCTTCGACAAAGACACAGTTTTCATATATCAGGATATTGTCACGTTGGAGATTCAGAAAAATCTTAATATTGTACGCATACTGCTATTAAGATTTTTTCATGAAAGTAATTGTAAATCAGTCCAGCTTCAACTTCAACAATGTTGATTTAGAGCAAATGAATTAGCATTTTTAAGTTAACTTTTGCTTACTGTATCATTTCCTCCCACAACGTTCTAATGAGGTGACCCTTTTCCACTGAAGATAAATGTCGTCAGAGGAGTCTAGCTCGCTGAATTGCAGTCTCACTGTTGCGATGTTTCGAATGTAATACAGGTACCATTAAAAGAAATATATTGCTGTCTTTTAATCTGGAACGCTAGCTGTGCCCTTTTTAATTAGATGAATTGAATAACATTTTGTTTTGTGGATAATGAAATTTCAGCTGCATTAGCCCTTACCAGTGTGAATATCATTTGTACAAGTTGTATCGCCATTTGTGTGTTGAGTTTGCGAGTGTGGCAGGCAGCTTGCACAAACTACTGCTGACCCCCGGTTGACTGTCACATAGTACAATGAGAACGAAGAAGAGACGTAAATATTGCCCCTTTACAACGAAACAGGCAATTTTACCTAAAAGTAAAATTTTGGTTCAAATGGTTCAAATAGCTCTGAGCACTATGGGACTTAACATCTATGGTCATCAGTCCCCTAGAACTTAGAACTACTTAAACCTAACTAACCTAAGGACAGCACACAACACCCAGCCATCACGAGGCAGAGAAAATCCCTGACCCCGCCGGGAATCGAACCCGGGAACCCGGGCGTGGGAAGCGAGAACGCAACCGCACGACCACGAGATGCGGGCTAGTAAAATTTTCTTCTCCTTCTTCTGCATCTTTTCGAAGTACTGAAGCCTTAGGTAGTACTTGCAGCCAGCCCCGGATCTGCGATATTTTTTCCGAATCGGGGTCAAAGTTTGATAGTGCCCTCCCCCCTACCTCAATAGTTCGAGATAGAACATCAAAAATTTTAAAAGATGTTCATTTTGAATCACACATCTTTCTGAAAAGTTTGATGTATAAAACATATATATTCGAGGAAACATAACATGTTATTTAGTCTTAAATGTGAGAAAGTGCAGTCTCTTCACACAGCATTCTTCTATCGCGCGTCACTGTACTTCGCTTTGTGGAATTCAAACGCGTATATTTTGTAATGGAAGCTATAAAACCTATATTTAGGACATTAGAAATTAAAACGCCCTGTGGTGTCTCTCCTGCTCCCAGTCGGCTGGTCTGAAATCCTACCCTCCTTTAAAAAAAACTCACAATAAATACTGGGTGGGATAATTTGTGACCAGAAGAATAAAAACTCTTCAGACAATTTGCACTCTTTATTGCCTATTAGCCAATTACTTTCTCAGGGGAAAAGCAAGACAGTACACATTTCTTCAATCCTTAGGTCTCAGCATTTTTTTCTCTCTAATCTTGCTACAGTTTTACACGCCGTGCTCTCCTTTCTGCGAGAGAATCTATTACCTCATTACAGTTCGTGAAACGTTTTGCTACATCAAAAATAAAAATTTCGTTGTTTAATGCTGAAAAGGCTGTTAATACGTATAGTATCCAAGATTGGTGTGGTTTCTCGATTTATTTACGTGTATTTTGTCACCGTCTGCTAGATAAAACGAAATAGGGCTTTCTAACATTGCAGCAGTCGTAACACACAACAAATAAGCGAGACTGTTTTGTCACAAATGGCCATTTTCATGTACCTAATTTACATAACTAACACAATAGAATATAATTCACTTACTACCAATATCAAATGTCTATTAGGCCTACTATAAGCAACAAGTTTTTTGTTTCACATTTGATTGATATGCTGCAGTTTATCACACATGAGACCGAAAAGTAGTAGAACGAATTTATTATATAAATTAGGAATTGTCATATTCTTGTAATTTGTGAGATGTCCCCCCTTCTTTTCCCTCGTCGTTCCAACAAATAATTCTGTCTTCACTAATCCTGTAACTTCATCTGTCACTGTCAAAACTTATTCTCCCGTTAACTTCACTAAACCTACCAGAATCACCGGTTCAGTTATCTTGCGTTTATTCTCCGGTAGGGCGTTCTTACGTGTTTGTACAACGCATTTTCCGCGCTATTCCCAGAATAGAGCTTTAAGCGGCTGCTAACCAGGGAATGTACAACTTCAGCGATCTGGCAAACATTTTCTGTCAAAATTTCATTTTCTTGGATACACCGAGAAAATAATTTGTAATTTTTCTCATCTGTTATTCCTGTTAGTCTTTTATTTCCACTATGGTAGTCTGAATCAATGAATTTCGCTAATAACTATAACAACGCTGATCATTCGCACACCCAATCAACCACAAAAATATAAAGCGATTGGCAATCATCCATTCTGGTTTACTCGCTCAGCTCATATAGCCCCGTCCTCTTTTGTCTGCAGGAAAGTTCATTATTTCTAGATGCGACGGGGATTGCCCTGGCAGAGACATCACATACTCTATGCACGTACTCAAAATCAACTTATGATTCATTCAGAAATCAACTTAGAATGTCTTCAAAAACGTTCAAAAACCAATTGGAATGTGCTTCACAATCATGTGAACAACCGATAGATCAACGTGCGCTGGATGTTAGGCGCTTTGTGAAAGAAGGTTTTTCTTCTTCAAGAATATGAATTTGGCGCCCCTGATATTGCTGCCCGAGCAGATACCCCCGTTTGCCCCTCTCCCCCCAGACCCCGATCCGGGACTGCTTGCAGCTTTATTTCCCTCGTCTTTCATACACTACCGACCAATAAAATTGCTACACCACGAAGATGACGTGCTACAAACGCGAAATTTAAACCGACAGGAAGAAGATGCTGTGATATGCAAATGATTAGCTTTCCAGAGCATTCACACGAGGTTGGCGCCGGTGGCGACACCTACAACGCGCTGACATGAGGAAAGTTTCCAACCGATTTCTCATACACAAACTGTTGTGGTTGGCAGGAGAGCCAACACCGTGTTACTAGAGGAGGCCGAAAGGCACGCGTTTTAGCTCACGCAGGCTGGCGTGAAGTCTAGAACAGGACAAGGAAATCAGAATTTAGAAAAACGGACGTAGCTGGTGGAATACTTAACTTTAATCCATTAATGATTGACGTCGGTCTTGACGGTACATGATTCACAATATCAATGGTAACTAAATATGGCGCCTTGCTAGGTCGTAGCAAATGGCGTAGCTGAAGGCTATGCTAAACTATCGTCTCGGCAAATGAGAGCGTATTTTGTCAGTGAACCTTCGATAGCATAGTCGGTTGTACAACTGGGGCGAGCGCTAGGAAGTCTCTCTAGACCTGCCGTGTGGCGGCGCTCGGTCTGCAATCACTGATAGTGGCGACACGCGGGTCCGACGTATACTACCGGACCGCGGCCGATTTAAACGCTGCCACCTAGCAAGTGTGGTGTCTGGCGGTGACACCACACAAACAGCAGTTGACCGGCGTTACCTGGTGAGACGTTGTTCAAATGGTTCAAATGGCTCTGAGCACTATGGGACTTAACATCTATGGTCATCAGTCGCCTAGAACTTAGAACTACTTAAACCCAATTAACCTAAGGACATCACACAACACCCAGTCATCACGAAGCAGAGAAAATCCCTGACCCCGCCGGGAATCGAACCCGGGAACCTGGGCGTGGGAAGCGAGAACGCTACCGCACGACCACGAGCTGAGGACTGAAACATTGTTGTGATGCCTCGTGTAAGGAGGAGAAATGCGTACTATCACGTTCCGACTTTGATAAAGTTCGAATTGTAGTCTATTGCGATTGCGGTTTATCGTATCGCGACACTGCTGCTCGCATTAGTCGAGATCCAATGACTGTTAGCAGAATATGGAATCGGTGGATTCAGGAGGGTAATACGGAATGCCGTGCTGGATCCCAACGGCCTCGTATCACTAGCAGTCGAGATGACAAGCATCTTATCCGCATGGCTGTAACGCATCGTGCAGCCACGTCTCGATCCCTGAGTCAACAGATGGGGACGTTTGCAAGACAACAACTATCTGCACGAACAGTTCGACGACGTTTGCAGCAGCATGGACTATCAGGTCGGAGACCATGGCTGCGGTTACGCTTGACGCTGCATCACAGACAGGAGCACCTGCGATGGTGTACTCAACGACGAACCTGGGTGCACGAATGGCAAAACGTCATTTTTTCGGATGAATCCAGGTTCTGTTTACAGCATCATGATGGTCACATCTGTGTTTGGCGACATCGCGGTGACGCAAATTGGAAGCGTGTATTCGTCATCGCCATACTGGCATTATCACCCGGCGTGATGGTATGGGGTGCCATTGGTTACACGTCTCGGTCACCTCTTGTTCGCATTGACGGCACTTTGAACAGTGGACGTTACATTTCTGATGTGTTACGACCCGTGGCTCTACATTTCATTCGATCCCTGCGAAACCCTACATTCCAGCAGGATAATGCACGATCGCATGTTGCAGGTCCTGTACGGGCCTTTCTGGATCAGAAAATGTTCGACTGCTGCCCTGGCCAGCACATTCTCCAGATCTCTCACCAACTGAAAACCTCTGGTCAATGGTGGCCGGGCAACTGGCTCGTCACAATACGCCAGTCACTACCTTTGATGAACTGTGGTCTCGAGTTGATGCTGCATGGGCAGCTGTACCTGTACACGCCATCCAAGCTCCGTTTGACTCAATGGCCAGGCGTATCAAAGCCGTTATTACGGCCAGAGGGGGTTGTTCTGGGTACTGGTTGCTCGCGATCTATGCACCCAAATTGCGTGAAAAAGTAATCACATGTCAGTTGTAGTATAATATATTTGTCCAATTTGTCTGCAATTCTTCTTGGTGTAGCAATTTTAGTGGCCAGTAGTGTAATTCTCTTCATTGTGCTATTGGAACCGATAACGATTCCTACAACTCTCTCAGGCGCAGTTTTTAATAAGAATTTCGGTTACCCGTTTGCCCCTTCCGACAAATAGGTAATGGCATTGTATATAATTACAAATACCCGATTATACAGACATTTCCCTGCACCTGTGGTGCTTGAAGACTGTGGTCCCAAGCCACACATTGAAGTGAGAGCAACGAAATAGCTCGAAGTGTCCAGGTCGGCTGGTGACTGTCAAACGAGGTGGCCACCCCTTCGGTCCAAAGAGTCGGGTTCGCTCAGTTCTGAAGACGAGAATGTGTTTCTGCACTGATGACACGTTATTTTACACGAACTCTGCCCGTCATTAAGAAGTATTAAAAAAGATCACCCAAATAATGCTCTGTAGGTTTAAAAATAATATACACATTAATACACATTAATCATGTCATTTCGCAGAAAAGAGAAGACTAATATTACGTTTCTCGATAATCAGAGAAGAATCTGACAACTGTGTGTTTGTTCTGTTCCGGGGCAGAATTTTCCTTAATCTGTCAAGCAACATATTTCAGAATATTATCTGCTCGTCCCCTTGATCAATATAGTCATTTTCCAACAATACTGCTTCATAATTGCAGACCATGTTCATTACCACCAGTGATTGCCTACTGCCCTGTTTATCGTCTTCTTTTAACTTCTCTTTTATTATGATGAGGGACCTGAGTCGAAACAAAGCCCCGGGAGTAGACAACATTCCATTAGAGCTACTGACAGCCTTGGGAGAGCCAGTCCTGACAAAATTCAACCATCTAGTGAGCAAGATGTATGAGACCGGCGAAATACCGTCAGACTTCAAGAAGAATATAATAATTCCAATCCCAGAGAATGCAGGTGTTGACAGATGTGAAAATTACCGATATCCGTTTAATAAGTCACAGCTGCAAAATACTAACGCGAATTCTTTACAGACGAATGGAAAAACTGGTAGAAGCCGACCTCGGGGAAGATCAGTTTGGATTCCGTAGAAATGTTGGAACACGTGAGGTAATACTGACCCTACGACTCACCTTAGAAGAAAGACTAAGGAAAGGCAGACCTACATTCCTAGCATTTGTAGACTTAGAGAAAGCTTTTGACAATGTTGACTGGAATACTCTCTTTCAAATTCTGAAGGTGGTAGGGTTAAAATACAGGGAGCGAAAGGCTATTAACAATTTGTACAGAAACCAGATGGCAGTTATAAGAGTCGAGGGGCATGAAAGGGAGGCAGTGGTTGGGAAGGGAGTGAGACAGGGTTGTAGCTTATACCCGATGTTTATCAATCTATACATTGAGCAAGTAGTAAGGGAAACAAAAGATAAATTCGGAGTAGGTATTGAAATCCACGGAGAAGAAATAAAAACTTTGAGGTTCGCCGATGACATTGTAATTCTATCAGAGACAGCAAAGGACTTGGAAGAGCAGTTGAACGGAATGGACAGTGTCTTGAAAGGAGGATATAAGATGAACATCAACAAAAGCAAAACGAGGATAATGGAATGTAGTCGAATTAAGTCGGGTAATGATGAGGTAATTAGATTAGGAAATGAGACACTTAAAGTAGTAAAGCAGTTTTGCTATTTGGGGAGCGAAATAACTGATGATGGTCGAAGTAGAGAGGATATAAAATGTAGACTGGCAATGGCAAGGAAAGCGTTTCTGAAGAAGAGAAATTTGTTAACATCGAGTATAGATCCAAGTGTCAGGAATTCATTTCTGAAAGTATTTGTACGGAGTGTAGCCATGTATGGAAGTGAAACATGGACGATAAATAGTTTGGACAAGAAGAGAATAGAAGCTTTCGAAATGTGGTGCTACAGAAGAATGCTGAAGATTAGATGGGTAGATCACATAACTAACGAGGAAGTACTGAATAGAATCGGGGAGAAATTTGTAGCACAACTTGACTAGAAGAAAGGATCGCTTGTTAGGACATATTCTGAGGCATCAAGGGATACAAATTTAGCATTGGAGGGCAGCGTGAAGGGTAAAAATCGTAGAGGGAGAACAAGAGATGAATACACTACGCAGATACAGAAGGATGTAGGTTTCAGCAGGTACTGGGAGATGAAGAATCTTGCAAAGATAGAGTAGCATGGAGAGCTGCATCAAACCAGTCTCAGGACTGAAGATCACAACAACAACAAAATCTGCTCGTCCCCTTGATCAATATAGTCATTCTCCTACACTACTGCTTCGTAATTGCAGAGCATGTTCATTACCATCAGTGACTGCCTACTGCCCTGTTTATCGTCTTCTTTTTACTTCTCTTTTATTATGAAGAGGGTCCTGCGGTGTTGAGAGCCTTGGAGCTGGCTGGAATAACGTTCTGTTTAAATTTGTAAAACAAGCGTTTCGACTTGTTAATAGCATTATTTTGTGTTGGTTCCTCACTTTTTCATGCATGCCTACGTGTGAACTCGCTTGTTTGTCAGCTTTAGAATCGTATGATGGAGCAGGAGAAGTCTACTGGTATCTTCCTCACGCCGCAACACTGTTGGATAATAATAATGAAATCTGCAAGAGTAGGAGTTTGTGTAACCTTATTACAAAAATTTTGTTGGGTGGAACACGGAATATCGTCTTCTACTGGCCGGCGAGATTTCTACTCTGACAGAAACAGCCAATTCTCAGGGCATCAAGATAGGTAACACTTCCTGCTAGAAGATGGGAGGAGTAAAGACGCGGAATGAGACGAGCGTTTCCGTCGTATAGAAAGACGTCCCCACCTGGGTGCTGAGTCCCTAGCCACTCCCGCCACTGCCTCCCGCATTCACACTAAATGAGTTGGCAAGCTGGACCAGCATTGGAAACACCGGTGTGGTAGAAACACGAAGTTAGATTACTGCCTTCAGCAGCAAGTTGTACAGTTTTAACTCTTCACAACCGGTTAGCTGCTTTCACTATGCACCTTGATGAGTTTATCCTGCTCACCCATCTATGCCACGGTTAAATTTTAAAATTACAGTCCTTTGTCCAGTTATCACGTGTTCATTCGGTTAAATCAGTGGGTAATTTATACAAGTACGTTAAATAATAAATCTGAAAGTTATAGTGGCCACTGGTTTCTGTTATAGATAGATGATCCCTCCTCATAGTAACATATTTCTGTGTGAAGTGTGATACCCATATTGTCACGCATGTTTGGGCCATCCCTATTAATTATCATCCTAATGGGGTGCTTCCCATCTCTGTATATCACCAGAGATCGGACTACAACGTCTAGGGCAGTGGTTCCCAACCTTTCTTAGACCATTACCCGTGAGTGCAATCAAACAGTAGCCAGTACCATTGTCCCCCCGCTCCGCTCCCCCACATTATCACCAACTTAAGACACTTAACTAAACTGTAGAATGACAGATTTTTCTTAATATACTTTTATTTTTAGAATGATGAAAGATCAATGATATTTGGTGTGTGTGTGTGTGTGTGTGTGTGTGTGTGTGTGGTGTTAGAATGAATGACGAAGGAATTCGTGGTGCATCGCAAGTGCTACCCACAACTTCTTCTCAGAAAAGAAATCTAACTATCCACAGTGAGGGTACACACTTGTTAGAACACATGTTTCCCCTCCATTGTGGCCGGCCGGAGTGGCCGAGCGGTTCTAGGCGCTACAGTCTGGAACCGCGCGACCGCTACGGTCGCAGGTTCGAACCCTGCCTATGGAACTTAACATCTGTGGTCATCAGTCCCCTAGAACTTAGAACTACTTAAACCCAACCAACTTAAGGACATGACAAACATCCACGCCCGAAGCAGGATTCGAACCTGCGACCGTAGCAGTCGCGCGGTTCCGGACTGAAGCGCCTACAACCGCTTGGTCACCGCGGCCGGCGATAACTTATATAATCAGTCCTAGTCTTACAAAATTGTGATAGTAGTACTGATCTTTTGAAAATAATTTAGTTTCGTGGCTGAAACAAAATCCAATCTTTTAGTTTTTACCCCTCAGAAAATGTTATTTTACCCCTCAGGCGGTAACTACCGCCAGGTTCGGAACCACTGGTCGTGTAGGGGTATGCTACACAGCACAACCGGTACTCCACAGTTAGAACGTAACAAACTGTCAACGGCAAAGTAGAAAGTGTTCAAGTTGGCAGCCCTGCTATTTACGTGTTCTCATTTGTCGACTAGAATAAACAGCGTGACACTCACTCGCAGGGCTAAACACACTTGCTACCTTAGCACCGCAGAAGGAGTTCCTCAGATTGAAGACATAATCCTCGGAACGCGGCGCGAGACTCTTATTTGTGATGGCCGTCGTAAACAGCGCGTTGGAACAGCCGTAAAGCTGCTACCGCGGCCGGAGCAGACAGACACACACACTCACTGCTAAGAAGCGGGCCGTGTCGCGCCGGGCCGCTGAGTTATGGCCAGGTGGCCCGATGGCAGATTTAGTGCGCCGCTCGACACGTAGGTCAGTGCAAATGCGCGCCGCTCGATTTATCGCTCCCGGTCGACCTCGGCCGACACGGCGAGTCCTCTCGGACCGCTGTCCGGCTGGTAGTCGCACGGATTACGCGGCCCGACAGAGGCGTGTCCGCGTGGACACGCCTGTCACACGGCGGTGACGGGCCCAAATGGAGACAGCGTGCGCCGCCCTGCCGTGATGGGTCTGTCTGCAGCACCAGGGACAGCGCTCTTATGAACACCTTTCCAATTTTCAGTGGCAGCAGAGCCTCCTACCCGATGTCGCTAACGCCCACGTGTGTGGGGTCGTTCGATTCCTTTACCAAGGAGGGAAGTGGTAGTGTGTGAAGTTTCTGGGTACAAGTGTTAACGTCAATGTCCTTTATTAAATTAGGAAACTCTCCACTGGTCTGTCACGTGTCGAGACACATACTTGTACGTCTCATGATCGGGGTTCACAGTCATGTAGAATTTTTTAAAGGCCATCATATTTGCCGTTGACTGTAGAAATCATATATTATATATAGTATATATTATAATTGCAGTTTCGGTATTTGGGTCATTTTCAAGTGGTACTGCAAAAGATTTTGCTTTAGCATATATCATACTTTAGAATCCTCCGATATTTATACATGTCATCGCCAAAAATAAACCTCTTCACTGTAGAATTACACTAATGTATATCGTGAAATTATGTAAATTAGGTGAAATGACAGGCGTCATTGCACTGCCCGCGTTGATACTTCTCTTGGTACAAAAAATCCCATTTCTTGACTCAAGGTATGTGAGGTGGCTCTATGATTCTGCATGTACGAGCAAAATAAACGCGTGACCTGTCAGGCGCTAGTCGCGCGGGACCGTTGAGATCCTACCAGTCGTTGAGTACGCTATCTGATCAAAAGTATGCGGACACCTGTTAGTGGAAATTAGTATGGGGTGTGTCCACCCTTCGCCTTTATGACGGCTTGAATTTCGCTGGGGCACTTTCAATGAGTTGTCCGAACGTCTGTGAAAGAATGGTGCCCTTTCTTCCTCAAAAACTGAAACAGGCAAGGTATTAATGTCGGACGCTGGGATCAGGAACGAATTCGAAGTTGTCACTCATCTTAATGGTGTTCTATTGGGTTCAGGTCGAGAGTCTGGGCAGACCAGTCCATTTCACGAATGTTATTGTCCACAAATAATTACGTCATATATGCTGCTGCATGACAGGGAGCATACAATAGCGTAAAATGTTTTCATATCCTTACGGAAGTAGCGGTTTCTTAAGCGCAGTAACAGGACCCAACCCCATCCACGAAAATCACCGCCCCCTCAATCCTTCACTGTTGGAACTACACGTGATGGCAAGTAACATTCTCCAGGCATTCGCCAAACTCAGAGCCTTCCATAAGATGCTCACGGCCAATAGCGTGATTCATCACTCCCGTTCGCTCGTTCCCAGTCACCCAATGTCCACTGGAATACCTCTTTACACCAGCTCAACCGCCGCTTAATAGTGACTGCAGAAATGTGTGGCTTACGAGAAGCCGCTCGATCACTGTACCCCTTTCTTCTTAACTACCTACGCGCATTCTTTGCGCTAGCTGGACTGCAAGTAGCACTTTCGAAGTCACGAGTGATTCCTTACGCCGATTTCACGCAATTTTTCACAACCAGCTTCTGCAGTGCTCGACAGTAGCCGTCCGTCAGTACACGAGCTCTCATTTGCTTATCAGTGGTTGGTCCTAAGTGTTGACACTTCACAATCACATCGCCAACAGTGGCCTTGGGCAGCCTTCGAAGCGTTGAGTTGTCCCTGATGGATTTGTTACTCTGGTGACGTCCAATAACTAGTGCACGTTCGGAGTCACTGCGCTCTTGTGACCGGCCCATCCTGCTGTTACTGCTGCTCTGCTCACAGCACAATACAAACCGTCGCCACACTCGCGAAACCGCCTCTCGTGGCAGCTAGAGTGTACTCACGCATTACATAGGGGTGTCGGGATACTCCTTCTTACAAAAAGTATAGCGCCATCTTCTCACAAACAACAGATTCAGATGCGTTTTTTTTCCCCAATGAGAAATATGATATACAATCTTCCATATTACACCGAATGTAGATGAATCTATTCCTATATATTTTGTGCGGTTGCACTGAAATGCTTATCATTTGCATATCGAAATATGTAGGTTATCTCACGCCAGTTTCACATGTCTCATGCTGCCTTCATGGTGTTGCAGTTTTGACGACCAGCAGTATGTTTACCGCGGGAGGTGCTTTATGCTGGCAACTGAAGTGTTTCATGTCACAGCACGACGTGTTAACTGTGGAATATTTCGTAAATAGCTTAACGTTGCAGGCCTGTATTGGAGATCGCCGGTGTAACATGCGTCAATCGTTGCGGGCTGTTTGATCCAGCGTTTAGAGACTCTAACTCCGCTATATACCATCAAACAGAGTTTGTGCTTAAGAACACAGGCTCATTCAGAAGGAGATGTCACACACAGTTACTCAACATCAGGCGAAAAAACAAACTGAGCGCGGTGGCACAGTAGTTAGCACACTGGACTCGCATTCGGGAGGACGACGCTTCAAACCTGCGTCCGGCCATCCTGATGTAGGTTTCTCGTAATTTCCACAAATCGCTTCAGGCAAACGCCATGATGATTCCTTTGAAAGGGCACGGTCGACTTCCTTCCGATGACCTTGCTGATTGCCCCCTCTCCCCCCCCCCCCCCCCCCAGTCAAACAATCAACGAAAAAACAATTTGCAATTTGAAACTTCCTGGCAGATTAAAACTGTGTGCCTGAACGAGACTCGAACTGGGGACCTTTGCCTTTCGTGGGCAAGTGCTCTACCAGCTGACCTACCCAAGCACGACTCACGCACCGTCCTCACAGCTTTACTTCTGCCAGTACTCGTCTCCTACCTTCCAAACTTTACAGAAGCTCTCCTGGGAACCCTGCAGAACTAGCACTCCTGAAAGAAAGGATATTGCGGAGACATGGCTTAGCCACAGCCTGGGGGATGTTTGCAGAATGAGATTTTCACTCTGCAGCGGAGTGTGCGCTAATATGAAGGTATATACTTTCTTTCAGGAGTGCTAGTTCTGCAAGGTTCGCAGGAGAACTTCTGTAAAGTTTGGAAGGTAGGAGACGAGGTACTGGCAGAAGTAAAGCTGTGAGGACGAGGCGTGAGTAGTGCTTTGGTAGCTTAGCTGGTAGAGCCCTTGTCCGCAAAAGGCAAAGGTCCCGAGTTCGAGTCTCGGTCCGGCACACTGTTTTAATCTGCCAGGAAGTTTCATATCAGCGCACACTCCGCTGCAGAGTGAAAATCTCATTCTGGAAATTTGCAATTTGATACTGAACCACTGTACAGAAAGACTGCACCGTGTTGCAGGTTTCGTATATTTAGTGGGGTTGCATAAGAACTGACAAATTTAAAAATGATAAACCTCACTGTAAGGCACACAGTTCAGGAGATATGATGTCATAAAATTGAACTGCGTGAAAATGAAACAGTGGGGCGAAATTTGCTGAAGATACAGGTGAAATATATGTACAAACATGAGTGAAATAAATTAAATGTATGTGGCAAGAAAAGAGACAGAGAGAGAGACGAAAGTGAAGGAGATAGTCACAGAAAGGAAAGAGGAAGAGATGTGGAGGAGACGAACGTAAGAGGGGCGGAGGAAATCGACAGGGAGAGGGGAGAAGAGGATTAGGATTGACAAACACACAGAGAGAGAGGAAGGAGATTGTCAGAGAGAGGGGGAGGAACAGATGGGCAGAGGAATGAAGCAGGAGACGGACAGAGAGAGAAGAAGGAGAAGGAGGAGGAGGAGGAGGAGATGGATACGGAGAGGGGGAAGGGGAGGAGATGGACAGACACAATTGGAGGAAGTGGACTAATAGAAGACTGGAATAAATGTATACCCGAATAACACTGTGTGCTCAGCTAGTAATGACATAAAATTGGAATTCACTGGAAGTGGTTAGTATAATTTGTAACTACTATGACAAGTTCTTTGGCACTTCTTATTTTTGCACAAGAGATTTCAGAATCTGAAATAAATTCTACACATTAAGTTGATTGTGAAAGCCTTACGCAAAGATATACACTACTACAACGAAAGTGTCAGGACAACCCCTATGTAATGCGGAAATGACTACTAGATGTCATGAGAGGTGGGCCTGCCAGTATAAAAGAAGGCAGAGGGTGTTGTGTTGTCAGTAGGGAAACAGCAACAGCAAAATGGATGGGAAAGGAGAGCTCTGTGATTTCAAATTTGTTCTAGTCATTGTGTGTCACTTGAGTAACAAATCCATCAGTGACATTTCAACACTTCTAAAGCTGCCCAGGTCGATTGCTGGTAACGTAACTGTAAAGCGGAGACGCAAAGAAGCAACCATAGCTAAACCAACATCAGACAGGCCTCGTGTACTGACGGGCAGGTACATTCGAGCATCGTGGGTGGTGACTGCAAAAGCTCAGACTAAATTTGCGAACGGAATCACTCATGAGTCCGAAAGTGCGCAGTCCACCTGGCACAATGAATGTCCTTAGGGAGTTAAAAAGAACTGGACACAGTGATGGAGCAGCTCCTCGTAAGCCACACTTCTCTGTATTCAGTGGTAAGCGGCGCTTGAGGCGGTGCAAAAAGCGACGCCACTGGACAGTGGTGAATGGGAACGAGTGATTCAGAGCGATGACTCACACTACAGCCTGCAGAAGTTCGATGGAAGGGTTTGGGTTTGGCGAATGCCAGAGGACGTTAGCTGCCATGGTGTGTAGCACCAACAGTAAAGTACAAATGAAGTGGTGCGGTACCAACAGTGAAGAATGGAGGAAGTGTTGTTACAGTATTGGAGTGTTTTTCGTGAATAGCGTGTGACAACCTCATGTGCTTAAAAATGCTAAATGCGGAAGGAAATGGAACACATTTTACAGCACTGTGTACTGCATAAGGTAGAAGAACAATTCGGCGGCAATTATAGATTGTATCAGTATGAGAATGCACCCTGTCATAAAGTGGCATCTGTGAGGCAATAGCTTGTGGACGATGTTGTTCCTGAAATGGATTGCCCTGTCCACAGTCCCGACCTCATCTCAATGGAACATCTTGGGATGAGTTAGAACGTTGACTTCACAGCAAACGCCACCGTCCAACATCACAACGTTCTCTGGTTTCTGCTCCTGAGCGTTAATGGGCTGCTATGGCTCCACAGACACTAAGACAGCTCACTCAATGTGTCCGATAGAAAGGCGAAGGACAATAGGTGTACAGACACATTTGATCACATGATGTAGAATGTTTCAAGTTTGTTTACGAGAGGTTTCCACATCTGTAGAAAGCTTATTTGGAAGAACGCGTGTTTGTTGGAACTTAAGATCGAAAAATTACGGTCGACTGCAGTTTTGAACTGTCAGCTTAACTTAGTTTCTGAAACATTTGCGTAACTTTTGTGGGGAACAAGATGAGTGATTTTCATCGAGACATCAAAAAGAGAGATGGACGGTATCAGCGCCGCTGGAATATCGATATGACGGAGACTACCACTGCTCACTTCACGGAGAGGTACAACAAGTAATTCATGGGAGATGTAGTAGCTATATTAGATCCTTTAAGGAGGAAAAAACTAATGGATAAAATAATGGACACGTAATTCGTATGTAACATATATCTGTTTTCATGTTTATGCTTCAGTAAAACGAATATCACAATGAAAAATTATATTAATTTTCATTCCAAATACGTACGTCTTTCATAAGTCTCTAGTTTATAAGAAAATGGTTCAAATGGCTTGAGCACTATGGGACTTGGGAACATCTAAGGTCATCAGTCCCCTAGAACTTAGAACTACTTAAACCTAACTAACCTAAGGACATCACACACATCCATGCGCGAGGCAGGATTCGAAACTGCGACTGTAGCGGTCGCGCTGTTCCAGACTGAAGCGCCTAGAACCGCTCGGCCACTCTAGTTTATAAGAAAATCACACTGTGACGCAACAGTAAGCAGTAGAAAATAACTGAGATCTCATTTGGAATCAGTGCCCAAAAACTAAATCATGAGATTAAGCTATTACGTAGAAAAAATTAACAAAAAAATCTTTTCGTTTTCGTGTGTAATTAAACACTGGCAGGTGTTATTAAGTATTTCTGCGTGTCCTGTACACGATGCTGACATCAAGTAACTTGCATGACATTAAACCGGAAACACGTACGGCTCCATCAGCGGACTACAGTTATCGTATTAATCAGTGCTGATGGTGGGTGCAATGTTTCTACGGTGTTCAGACAGTGACACTATCACTGCGCCGTTTTGGGAGTTCGGGCGGACACTGAATATGCATTGAGCAGTCGGCCATTGAATACGGATCAAAATTTATGCAGGAATGCGCCCGGCTCGCCCCCGTACGTTGATACAAAGAGAAATACTGGAGCCAGGCGGCCCAGTGCCGTGTGCCGCATTCGGCGCACTACCGCTGCTGCCAGCTTACTGACTGGAACAGCTTTTCTCGCCTTTATCCGTCATTGTAGGTAACACACTTAGTTCCAGGGGAATCGAGAAAGCAAGTAAATTTCAAATGGTGTGCTCCATTTCGTTAAGCTACTGTGGCAGACACTATTAATAGTACGATGAGATGTTTTGCAGATAATACAGCTATCAATACCGAAGAACTATCGCGACCGATACGGTCGCAGGTTCGAATCCTGCCTGGGGCATGGATGTGTGTGATGTCCTTAGGTTAACTAGCTTTAAGTAGTTCTAAGTTCTAGGGGACTGATGACCTCAGATGTTAAGTCCCGTAGTGCTCAGAGCCATTTGAACCATTTTTTTAAGAACTATCTGAGAAGAGCTGCACAAGTATGCCGTGATTTCTTCGTAATACGTCAAACTGGTAACTAGACGCACCTGAGTCTCTACCGACTTAAACAATGCTCAAGTAATTTGACGGGAATGCAGCCGGGTGACGTCGTCGGCAACCGCCGATATTTTGATTTGCCTTGAAAATTGCAGTGTGTGCTCCTGTCGAAACATCGGCGACTGTGGACTACATCATCCGGCTGCATTCCTCTAACTTAATGGAAATGGGAACTTGGTTTAAATGTTTAGAAATATAAAACTGTTCACTTTGCAACGCAAAAATGTAGCGTTCTATGATTACGTATCAATGGGTCATAACTGGAATCAATTAACTCAGCGCCGCCAGTGTGGTCGAGTGGTTCTAGGCGCTTCATTCTGGAACTGAGCGATCCCTACGGTTGCAGGTTCGAATCCTGCCTCGAGCATGGATGTGTGTGATGTCCTTAGGTTAGTTGGATTTAAGTAGTTCTAAGTTCTAGGGGACTGATGACCTCAGATGATAAGTACCATAGTGCTCAGAGCCATTTGAACCAATCAACTCATACAAATACCTGAAGGTAGCAATTCGTTGGGTTTTGAATTGGAATTATCACATTCGTTTAGTCGCAGATAAACCAGTTGGCAGATTTGTTTCACTGATAGGCTACTAGCGGAAAAAATCTTTCTCCAAACGAGATTGCTTTAAAAAAGTTGCACAGACAACTAGCTGCAGACCAGCGTAGATAATTGACGGAAAGCACAGGCGGCTGCCTTCTAAGGTGAGGGTGCTAGAAAGTTGGTACATCACTACGACAGATACCTAGGTCGGAGCACCGACTATGTAGAGACGTAGGTGGGAGGTGTGACCAACTGTTGCAATCAATTTGTACCAGTTGAATAGCACAAAAAAAAGCAATTAACCAACAAAGAAGTTGTATGGCACATAAATTTATTAGAATCAGATAAAGGAGATTTCAATTGTCGCTTAATGTAATTGGTCTCTATGAAGCACAATTATTAGCTGAAGTTGCGAACTATGAAGTTAATCACTGGGAACACAGTGATGTTGGCCAAGCCCTCTGCTGCAATAAGATAAACTGCCGCTCTTTGTAGACATTCTGGAGAAGGAGGAGAAGAAAAGGGGGAGAAAGGAGAGGGCGGTAGGGAGAGGAGGGGGGAGGCATAGAGACGAAGAGTTGCAGCACCTTCTCAAACTTACATTATTTTGAGTGAGCATCATGAGAGAATCTCTGTACAATTTGATAGGCGAGGGCTAAACCTCACGGCAACCGGACGCTGTGGGTCTCCTGGTTGCATCTAATAGGGTAGTGAAATTAGCGAAAAGACAGGACCCTTATTGGAGTCCCAGCCAATCACATTCCTTTTAACATGCAACTGTAAGCATACGAAGGCTACTCTTTTATTAAGGTCCGATAGGTCACGAAGTGGAAATCACAGTGAAAAACAAAATGGTTCTGATTGCAACAGTTAGTCACACCTTCCAGCTACTTCTCTTCATAGTCGCCGCTCCGACCTAGGTATCTGTCGCAGTGTTGTTTAAACTTTCTAGCACCTCACCCTAGACGGCAGCCGCCTGTGCTTTCCGCCAATAATCTACGCTGGTCTACAGCTCGTTGTCTGTGCCAAAATGTCGTCTTTATAGCCAGCGGTTCAAGTGAGTACAGCTGAAACGCAAGAGGGAGCCTACTCCGAGTTGTACGGTATGTGATCAAACATTTCCCATCGAAAACGACGCAGGTACGGCCGACATTTGTTCCGAAGAAGAAAATGCATGACTGAGTGGGCTACATAAATTTAGACGAAAGTTCTCAGGCGGCTCTCATGTTTGCGGGAGACACTGTTGTTTAGGAACTGCTCATTGTGCGCTCAGAACTGAAAAACGCGACGCAACGTGCTAGAGATTCGGTCCAATACATGCAAAGCGTCATCGGATTTTCACTATGGCTTCAATTTCGCGACCGATCGCACCTTAATAAACGACTTCTCTCCCGCGCCCGGGTTCCCAGGTTCGATTCCCGGCGGGGTCAGGGATTTTCTCTGCCGCGTGATGACTGGGTGTTGTGTGATGTCCTTAGGTTGGTTAGGTTTAAGTAGTTCTAAGTTCTAGGGGACTGATGACCATAGATGTTAAGTCCCATAGTGTTCAGAGCCAAACGACTTCTCTCTGCTACCTCCACCTCTTCTCCGCCCTTAATAGGAGTGAGCATCGTTCACATCGCCATTCTTTCGAAGATGTCAAGTTTTTTTCCCCATTTTCTAGCTGGAAATACAGGGATACTCATAGGTACTTCCGGGGTTTCTGAAGATTACTGCGCGTAATCTACAAGACGTAGGAAAAATAGACACATATCGGTGGATAGAGCACCTCTCGATTCGTAATTGGGGCCATGGATCAATTGCAATAGGGGGCAATCGAGTCAGAACATCATCTACTCTGCATTGTCGCATCGAGTAACTTCACGCCTGCATCCCAAAGAACGGATTTCCAAAGTGAGTTGCAGTCTTGCCGTCCCTGGCAATTTATCTCAGCGATTTCAGTGAACTGCACATGTCCGAGTCACAAGCACTGCCCACATTGAGCAGCTGTAATGCGAGCTACAAACCTGTGAAGATGCCCTCTCCACTGATATGAGTCCATTTTCTGTATGTCTTGCAGTTTTTACGCAGTTGTCTTGTGAAACCCTGCAGGTACTTAAAAATAACGTTGTACAAAAGGTGCTTCACGTACAGCTCAAATACTGTCTGTATTCAGCGTTGTGCGAGAACCAATACCCCGGTAGGTGGGCTCCGATCAGCGCATAACGGCCTGGCCCGCTGCGTGGATAGTTTGGCAAGTGATGTAATGGTTTCACAAGGGAATAATCAAGGTGAGTTTAGAACAACTAAGAAAAATGTTGCGCCATGTCCCACTTCAAGTGGTCTGTCAGTAGCACCTGTTCACAGAGCAGTGCACAGACTCAGAATGAAACCTTACATACGGACGGTAGCGCATCGACTGACCAATTCAGATGCTGTTGCTCAACCTCAGTATTGCGACTGGCTACTTCAGTCAGTGCATCACGGTGAGGCTCACTGGAATGCTCTTTTTTCGGTTAAACAGAATTGTACATATCAGGTTTATAATTTAAATCAACAATGAGCAGCCGGCCGCTGTGATCGAGCGCTTCTAGGCGCTTCAATCTGGAACCACATGGCTGCTACGGTCGCAGGTTCGAATCCTGCCTCGGGCATGGATGTGTGTGATGTCCTTAGATTAGTTAGGTTTAGTTAGTTCTAAGTCTAGGGGACTGATGACCTCAGATGTTAATTCCCATAGTGCTTAGAGGCATTTGAACCAACAATAAGCCAGAAGTATTGTTTAGATTGTCTTGCTTTCCTACTGAGGCCTCGTGTTGTACTAGTAATAGATTTTGTGCACAAAGGTAAACAATAAGTATTTCGTTGAAAATTCGGTAAACTTACCAGAGACGTTACTTTCTTCCTTTTTGACCTTCATAGAAACATACATGAAATGGTTTTAAAGTTGATATAACCTGCAACGTGGCGAAAGCTTACATGGTGTATGCAGTCTGTCCCAGGGGGGAATGGTCATTATTCAGGGATATGACAACAACAATCATTCGAAGCAAAAAAGTCTAGTAAACATAGATTTTTTTTGCTCTGAAATGGATACCTTAATAGTTAAGAGCACTTCATCATGTTCGAGACAGTGAAACAAATCTCTTCTTCTACAAGCTCTTCTCTTTCAATACTTTGGGAGCAGGTAGTATCGACCGAAACAAGAAAAAATTGTGTCGTAAACATGGGCTCTAAAAATGCGTACCTTAAGAGCCGTGAGCATTTGTTCAGGAAAAAAAGATGGGTTTCACAGTAAACTTTTATAATCCACGTTTACTGGACTGTTTTGGCACATAATACATCCCCTCAAAATATGGGAAGGAAATATCTTGCAGTAGAAGAGATTTATTACACAGTATCGAAGATACAGAAGTGCTCGTAACTCTTACGATAAGCATTTTTGAGCTCATGTTTACTAGACATTTTTATTTCGAATGACCGTTCCTGTCATATCCCTAAATACTGCCCATTCCTTCTAGAACACCCTGTATTTCTGAGCGACGAATACTTGTAAAATGGTCCACATTTTGGAACGTGTTCCCGGGAAACTAACTGAACCTACAGCTTCCTATGTTTTTCGGTAGCACAGGTGCTCAACATCTACAGAATGTGGCCCAGCTTCGCGTAAGTATCAAACACATTAGTTACTGTTGTAAAATGTTAATTTACGAGTAAAGACCCTGCATGGCGTATATGGGCACAGAAAAATGTCTTTGCTAGAGCGACGAAATTAATTTAATGGTGAAAAAGTGCAGCAAAATTATGTAGGAAAAATACCACTGAACGACTAAGACTACACAGATAAATATTGTACATAACATTATAGGTATCAACGATGTGATCAGACCTTTTGTGTGTTACATTGCGGTCAAATAAAATACTTGTGCACTGAACAGAACCAGTACTGAGCATAGGTATTAGATGAAACTGTGTACCTGCACAGTGCGAGAGCACAACAAAACAGGTATTTCTTTCCGTTACAGTGATAAAATTGAGTGTGAACAACAAATCGTAAGTCGAATTCTGTATTATAAATAGTCGTATAACCTTACTGATTAACGAGTTTAACGTAAGAGACAAATTGTCGGTGTTTATACAACGAGCAGACAATACGAGGTGCATTCAAGTTCTAAGGCCTCCGATTTTTTTTCTAATTAACTACTCACCCGAAATCGATGAAACTGGCGTTACTTCTCGACGTAATCGCCCTGCAGACGTACACATTTTTCACAACGCTGACGCCATGATTCCATGGCAGCGGCGAAGGCTTCTTTAGGAGTCTGTTTTGACCACTGGAAAATCGCTGAGGCAACAGCAGCGCGGCTGGTGAATGTGCGGCCACGGAGAGTGTCTTTCGTTGTTGGAAAAAGCCAAAAGTCACTAGGAGCCAGGTCAGGTGAGTAGGGAGCATAAGGAATCACTTCAAAGTTGTTATCACGAAGATACTGTTGCGTAACGTTAGCTCGATGTGCGGGTGCGTTGTCTTGGTGAAACAGCACACGTGCAGCCCTTCCCGGACGTTTTGTTGCAGTGCAGGAAGGAATTTGTTCTTCAAAACATTTTTGTACGATGCACCTGTTACCGTAGTGCCCTTTGGAACGCAATGGGTAAGGATTACGCCCTCACTGTCCCAGAACATGGACACCATAATTTTTTCAGCACTGGCGGTTACCCGAAATTTTTTTGGTGGCGGTGAATCTGTGTGCTTCCATTGAGCTGACTGGCGCTTTGTTTCTGGATTGAAAAATGGCATCCACGTCTCATCCATTGTCACAACCGACGAAAAGAAAGTCCCATTCGTGCTGTCGTTGTGCGTCAACATTGCTTGGCAACATGCCACACGGGCAGCCGTGTGGTCGTCCATCAGCATTCGTCGCACCGACCTGGATGACACTTTTCGCATTTTTAGGTCGTCATGCAGGATTGTGTGCACAGAACCCACAGAAAGGCCAACTCTGGAGGCGACCTGTTCAACAGTCATTCGGCGATCCCCCAAAACAATTCTCTCCACTTTCTCGATCATGTCGTCAGACCGGCTTGTGCGAGCCCGAGGTTGTTTCGGTTTGTTGTCACACGATGTTCTGCCTTCATTAAACTGTCGCACCCACGAACGCACTTTCGACACATCCATAACTCCATCACCACATGTCTCCTTCAACTGTTGATGAATTTCAGTTGGTTTCACACCACGCAAATTCAGAAAACGAACGATTGCACGCTGTTCAAGTAAGGAAAACGTCGCCATTTTAAGTATTTAAAACAGTTCTCATTCTCGCCGCTGGCGGTAAAATTCCATCTGCCGTACGGTGCTGCCATCTCTGGGACATATTGACAATGAACGCGGCCTCATTTTAAAACAATGCGCATGTTTCTATCTCTTTCCAGTCCGGAGAAAAAAAAATCGGAGGCCTTAGAACTTGAATGCACCCCGTATGGCTGCATTTATCGGGATGGATGAACTCGTTGGAATTCCGAAACTTCTCATCAGTTACAGCATCGGCCTCTGCATGATATAAATACGGAAGTATGAAGAGCAATTAGTGTAACACGAATTACTGGACAGTTTTCTCCAACTCATAATTTCTGACAAGTGTGTGATTAGTATCTTGTAGACTTTTTCCAAAGAACTAACTACCAACGAAGAGACCTACATTTATTTCATACACAACAGTGGCACCCCCTGCCAACAGCACAAAGTAACATTTATTTACTTGAACATAACTGATGCGTACCTACTCAAAAAAAATCATGTTTTCTCCACCGTCAAGAGCGCTGGAAAATCGTTCTTAAGTTTTAGCACGTCCCTATCCAATTTGTGATCAAAACCTTCTATCAGTTCTCTGTTACTTCACCGCTCCATACAGTGAAATGTCTTACTATTTTCCACCCTGTCGCAACCATATAGTACAGATGAAATGGTTCCGTATTTTATCTGCAGTAGGACGGCTGCGTTTTATGATGCATGGATTCGTTAACGCGCCTCCAGTGCTTTCTCTTGTGCCACCCTCGCCCACACTTGGTAGATGACACTTTCTATCTCGCGCCTTAGTTCCTCTCTCCTGTCCCAATACTTTCCATCCTCCTTGAGTACTCACCTGCTACCCGCCACCCACCGTGAAACCACCTGATTGGCTGTCTCAAAATTATTTATAACAATCTTCTTGGATTGGTGAACAAGTTCTTCTTTTATGTTACTTGGCGCATGTCGCAAAAGTTCAGTAAATTGGTGAGCAGTGGAACAAATGGCACTCCACAGTGGTCAGTACTGATTAACTGTAAGTAATGAACGACTGGTAATCGTACAAGTTCACTCCATTGTGAAAGCTGAAAGCGTGACGACAGCATAACTATCAGGGAACACTGCACAAACTGGCGCCATCTGAAGGCTCCGAGTGTTCACATGCAAGTGGCTGCAAATTACTGCGAGCCCATATTCAAGCGCAGTACTCTGCCCAATGTTCTCTCGGCGTGCACCATCTGCGGAGCAGCGTGGGACTGTCTCTGCTCGTCAGGGGCAGTATCTAAGACTACGTATCGACACTATTGTTTCCTTAGGAATCCGAACCATTCCTTATCTGAAAATCTTTGAAGATTTGGTCCACCCCTTACCATCTACATCTATATCTACGTATATACTCCGCTAGCCACCAAGCAGTGTGTGGCGGAGGGCACAATTCGCACCAAAATCATATTCCCCCCCCCCCTCCTCTGTTCCACTCGCGGATGGCACGAGGGAAAAACGACTGTCTGAACGCCTCAGTACGAGCTCTTATTTCCCTTATCTTTGAATGATAATCATTACGCGATTTGAAAGTTGTTGGTATTAATATATGATCTATATCCTCGTTGAAGATCGGATTTCGGAATTTAGTGAGCAGCCACTTCTGTTTAGGGCGCAGTCTATCTGCAAGTGTGTCCCACTTCAAACTGTCTATGAGATTTGTAACGCTCTCGCGATGGCTAAATGTAACGGTTACGAATCTTGCCGCTCTTCTTTGGACCTTCTCAATCTCTTGAGTCAGACCCAACTGGTAAGGGTCCCATACAGACGAACAATACTCCAAGACTGGACGAACTAACGTATTGTGAGCTATTTCTTTTGTTGAAGGACTGCATCGCTTTAGGATTCTACCAATAAACCGCAATCTAGAGTTAGCCTTACCCGTTACTTGTGTAATCTGATCATTCCACTTGAGATCATTACGAATAGTCACACCCAGATACTTGACGGACGTCACCACTTCCAAAGACTGGGCATTTATTTTGTACTCGTACATTAATGGGGATTTTCGGCTTGTTATACGCAGTAGGTTACACTTACTAATATTGAGAGATAACTTCCAGTCATTACACCACGCATTTATTTTCTGCAAATCCTCATTGATTTGTTCACAACTTTCGTGTGATACTACTTTCCTGTAGACTACAGCATCATCGGCAAACAGTCTCAGGCCGCTGTCAATACCATCAACCAGATCGTTTATGTAAATCGTAAAAAGCAGAGGACCACTTCCTTGTTTAGGTTCGACTGTGCGATTTTCATAGCGCTGGAGAATTTACTAGCTGACGTGTAACACCCTAGCAACATCTCACTCTGTGGGTGTTTCCACGACTTGCTAAGCCGCTACACGAAGTCAATTGGAACTTTCTAAACGAAATAGCTCAGCCTAAGTGCGACTTCCTCCGGACACTCTCACAAAGGCAGCCGCCTGCACATAACTCGCGACTACCAAGCGGGATTCAGGAAGGGAAGAGATAGAACAGAGGGGCCTTAAAAAACAAAAAGACAGTAACAACCTTCGTGGACTTAACAAAGGCATATGACTCCATCGATAGACAGACTCTTGTTAGGATCCTGAAGAACAGAGGACTTGATGGAACTACACAAGAACTCATAAAAGAAATTCTGACAGATACAAAAGCAAGAGTGAGATTCAGAGGAGCACTGTCAGAAGAATTTGAGATCAAGACTGGTGTTGAACAGGGAGATGGATTGTCACCATTGTTGTTCAATATAGCACTGGACGAAGTGATAAGGCAGTGGAGAGCAATAAACGAGGAAATGGGAATATCAAAGACCCATGTGGGGGACAAAAAGGACAACAGGGCTCAAGTGGACTGCCAAGCCTTTGCAGATGACATAGCAATAGTAAGGGAGACGGAGGACGACGCAAAGACACAACTCGACAACTTAAGTGAGGTAGCCAGAAAGATGGGACTGAGGATCGCCTACAACAAGACAAAGACATTAAACACCACTGCAAACTGGGAAACACCGGAAGGCACTGTGCAAATGGTGGACAAATTTAAATACCTGGGAGAATTTATAACAGGAAGGAACAGGAGCAAGGAGGGAATAACAGAGAGGATAAAGAAGATGAGGTCCGCCTTCTGCATGACGAGAGAGGTATACAATAAAAAGAATATATCTACAGAGGCAAAGATAAGCCACAACAAGGCAACAGTGAGGAATGCAGTATTATATGCTGCTGAGACAATGACACTAGGAAGAAATGGGGCAGAGCAACTAGAGAAAGAAGAGATGAAAATACTGAGAAAAATACTAGGTCCCAAAAGAGGTGGAGAGAGGTCGATGCGAAGACCTAGGGAAGAATTGTACCGGAACATGAGAACAATATCCGAGGAAATCAGACTCAAAAGGGCAAGGTTTGCTGGGCATGTAGTTAGGATGAGTATGGACAGAATGACGAAGAGAGTGTGGGAAACAACAGGGAGGCCAAGGAGAAAGACAGGAACCAAGTGGATTGTTGAATTTCGGAAGGACTGGTTGGAATTGGGGATCAAGGTCGAAGGAAAGGAAAATTGGAGGATAATATATACCGACAAATATGCCGGAGATCTATGACAGAGGAGAATACAGGAAAAGATTAGAATGTCACCAGTGGAGCCGTCAGGAGAAATGGACACTGAAGATCTCGGAAGAAAATTGGGAGAAAAGAAGAGAAAGAATGAAGAGGTTCTGGGAGAAGAAGAGGAAAATGCAGTCCACGAAGGGGCTACCCGTGGTCCTACAGAGGCCGTAACGCAAGAAGAAGAAGAAGAAGAACTCGTCTCCACATTCTGTAGATTGTTACCTTCTAAATAACCGAGGCACCAGGAGGTGGTATCCCATATAATAGCAAAACTGAGGTATTACAACAGTTTCTGCCGTGCGATGCAATTTAGGTTAGTCAACCTCCGCTCGGTTAGCCAGACATCGCGACCGGGACGGAAACCGCCGTTATCGCAGCGCGCAGGTATTCCGAGGCTCGGCTCGTAAATTAGAGGCGCGTGTCTGCTGAGAGGGAGGGTAAATATTTGTGAGGTAGTTGGGCGGCGTGGTGTGATGCGTGCCGGCGTGGGCGGCGCCAGTGTCGGCGATAGGCGCCAGGACGCGGCTACCTGCCGCGTATCGTTTCGTATCGTATCGGGAACCGGGCCGCGCAAACACGCCTCCCACAGCTCACACAAAGCCGCCTGCGCGGTGGGTGGCCTGCTTCCGGATGACCGCCTCCTCCAGCAACTGCAACTGCTCGCACGACTACATCCCTCTTCTCTACTCTCGAGCCTGTTTACAACGCCAATCACAGCATCTGCACTGATCAGCCAGAACATTATAACCACCTACCTCCTATCTATATAAACCCGTCCACGCGATAGCAGCGTCGCGTGGCGAGGAATGACTGCTAGTGAGACACACGCACGGTGCAAGTACGACGGTTGTTCAGAAAGGAAGTTCCGATGGGTCGCGAAATGGAAACCACAGTGAAAACCAGAAACGTTTTATTTGCAACAGTTAGGTACACCTTCCACATACTTCTCTACATAGTCGCCGCCTGTAATATATCTGGCTTAGTCAGCCATCATATTAGGCTCCAAGAAGCTGTTCCCAGAGCAGTGGAGATACAAAAAGTATATAGATGACGAAATGTGGTGTGAGGTACCTGTGACAGATGTTAGATTCGGTACCATTCCCGTGAGAAAGACCGCCTGCATAATGCTACTGCTCTGTGATTGACTGCTGTGTTCGGAGCAAGGGCGCCAAAACGTGAAAGTGTATTATCATTATTAGTTAAACTACTCATTGGAATGACTTCACTTTTTAATATAAATATCTCTCAATAGCTGAGTATCAATCAGTCATTTTAGAATTATTAAAAACAATTTAAATCAAAAACAAAAGACTGACGAAATTGCAGACGAAGCACTTCGGAAGCGTTTGGGTCACGCCTTTTCTGGTATGGCGCGCGAAGTGTTTCGGGCTGTTCGTCACTCTGGATTAGGCAGTCGAGAAGAACAGACAGTATAGATCTTATGATAACACTAAAAGGGCCACACCAGCTGCAAGTTTTTGCGTGAGACTATACGTGTGTCTGTTACGTAGCAAACATTAAAAAAAAAGCCCCACCAAGAAAAGTATAACGTTTTTTCATTGGCTAGACAGAATTTTTGTAGGCGGAGCTTAAGGTTAACATTGAGACGCTGATTGGTCAGTTGAAAACACAGCCAGATACCTTTTTCTTAAACCAACTTCGGTAAACAATAGTAAGGACAAGTTTGAGAGAGTTGTTACCGAGACGGCGAGGTGTGTGGAGCTGCACCGCCAGCCGCCCCTGACGCTGCCTAACCACCGACAAGGTAATGAACGCACGCGATGCCGCATAAGAGCGCATCAGGCTTCACTCAGGACCGCAGAAGTCTCATCTGTTACATACCCTTTTTATGCAATACTTGTGTCAATCGTCAATTAAACCTCGTGGTATTTACATTTGCTACTTGAAGTTAACATCTGAAACACTATGATTTTTCTGTTATATAATTATTGAGAAGCTACATCAGCCACTGTAATTTACGATAAGTTAAATAAGTAATTAAAGATAATTGAGGGTCACTGTAGACCATTTTTGATAGTTGTCTCTTTTATGAAACTTAATTTAAACCTAGATATAGGTGTGATATGACATAGGTCATCCTTCGATCCATTATAAAACTTGGAAACCCATTCAGGGAATATTCGTTCACATTTTTGTTGAACGCAATTGGTTTTTATCATCCTGTATTAAAATATTTCCTTTTATCAATAGTACAATTTATAAACAATGTTTTGTGAGTAGAATAAAAATTCCAATGGCAAACTTAACTGCTTTTTCGACGTTATTTTACCAGCTAACTAAAAATAGTAAAGCCTTGAACCCCTTCCACTAAATTTAGTTAGTATTAAGATTCTTTTACAGAGAGTGCAGTGGAGCCGACGCTGAAATCATTAAGTTGGTTGGTTGTTTGTTTGGGGTTATCAGTCTCATAGGATTAGGGAAGGATGGGGAAGGAATTCGGCCGTGCCCTCTCAAAGGAACCATCCCAGCATTTGCCTGGAGTGATTTAGGGAAATCACGGAAAACCTAAATCAGGATGGCCGGACGCGGGATTGAACCGTCGTCCTTCCGAGTGCGAGTCCAGTGTGCTAACCACTGCGCCACCTCGCTCGGTCGAAACCATTAAGTATTTGATTACATCATCGCTAGTCTCACTGAACTCTTCTGAACTCTACATGTCATGTGTGGTCTGGCGTCTCCTTACCAGCAACAGGTCCCACGTTCAAACTAGTCCATTCCCTAAGAAACACGCTCAGAGCGTCGTCGCGCGAAAGTGGTAGGGCGACAGACTTAGAACAGAGAGACACCACGCAGTATGTTAGACCCTACGCATCTTTACGTGCTCACTGTTCACTCAAAACTGAAAAGAGCGACGCGACATGATCGACGGGCTTACTAGAGACACTGCCCGACACATTTGTGCAAAGCTTTACCGTATTTTCCCAGTGGTTTCCATTTCGCGACCGATCGGAACTTATTTTCTGGACAACCCTCGAAGTATCAGCGGGCGCGATGCCCGTGTGTAGAACAGGGAAGGTGCGCGATATATCTGGGTTTGACCGAGGGCACATTGTGATGGTCTGGAGGATCGGTAAGAGCACGACTTGTCAGGTGCTCGAGGAGTGCTGTGGTTAAGTGTCTTCAACAAGGTGAAACCACGTCCAGACGCCGTGGGGTTGGGCGGCCAACCCTCATTACAGATGTCAGACGTCGTAGGCTGGGCAGACTGATAAAACACGACAGGCGGAGAACAGTGGCGAAACTAACATCGCACTTTAATGCTGGGCAGAGTACGACAGATCTCCGAACCCGACGACCCATGCATCTCCCAATATTAACACCACGACATCAGCAACTACGATTGAAATTGGCATGTGACCGTCGACACTGGACGTTGGCGCAGTGGCAAGTGTTGCATAGTCTGATGAATCCCAATACCGTCTTCATCACGCCGATGGGTAGGTGTGAATCCGTCGTCTTCCAAGGGGGAACAGTTCACTGACACCTGTACTCGCTACGGTCTCAGGTTCGAATCCTGCCTCGGGCATGGATGTTTGTGATGTCCTTAGGTTAGTTAGGTTTAACTAGTTCTAAGTTCTAGGGGACTAATGACCTCAGCAGTTGAGTCCCATAGTGCTCAGAGCCATTTGAACCATTTGAACACCTGTACTGCAAGACGGAAGCAAGCTGGTGGCGGCTCCATTATGCTCTGGGGAACATTCGCGTGGGCATCCATGGGTGAAGTGAAGCTCGTGCGAGGCATTATGACGGCGTAGAAATATCGTACACTCGCTGCAGACCATGTATATACCCCTTCATGACGATCACGTTTCCCGATGGCACTGACATTTTTCAGCAAGATAATGCGCCATGTCACACAGCCAGGCGCGAGACGGAGTTTTTCGAGGAACACAGTGGCGTGTTCCAATTGATTTGTTCCCCACCCCCCACCCCCTCCCGCACCAGATCTGAACACATGTGGGGTGTGTTTGAACGTGGCGTGAGAGCTCGCTGGCCCCATCCCCGGAATTTACGGGAATTCGGTGACCTGTGTGTGCAGATGTGGTGCCAACTCCCTCAAACGAACTACCAAGGCCTCATCGCTTTCATACCACGACGTGTCGCTGGTGTTACCTGAGCCAAAGGTGGACATACCAGCTATCGCGTAGGTGGCCACAATGTTCTGGCTGATCAGTGTATATTTACCCTGTAACTAAAAAGTAAACCCTCCGATCACGCTGTAATGAACGTTCTGTAGCGACTGCCCACCGTGTCACCCTCTGTTAAATGCGGTATGGAGGGACACTGGGCCAGCACACCACTCTCCCGGACGTTATCGGCTTTCCAGACATAGCGGCCATCAGGGGGCTGAAACGACTCTGTTCCAGTTTTCCCTTCAGAGTATGCTACTACGATAGGTCCATATTTAGGAATCATACAACCGCTCGCTTGACGAAAGATCCATACCTAAATATTAGATAGTTCCACTGATCACACTAATACTCGAGAAATGAAATTGGAGCAAGCAGACGAATTACAAACACGTATCACTGATGTTGATTTGTAGTAGAATTTTGGAACATATACTGTGTCCGAACGTTACGAATTCCCTCGAAGATTGACATATAGTCAGCACGGATTCAGATTCTTGTGAAACACAGCTGACTCTTATTATCTACACGACGTAATGAGTACTATAGACAGGGGGATCCCAAACTGATTCCATATTTCTAGATTTCGAGAAGGCTTTTGACACAGTTCCTCACAAGAGACTTCTAATCAAATTGTGTGCCTAGGAGGTACTGTCTCAGTTGTGTGACTCGATTGGCGATTCCGTATCAGGAAGGTCGCAGTTCGTACTAATCGACAGGATGTCATATCCAACAAAACAGAAGTGATATCTGGTGTTCTTCAAGGAAATGGTATACGCTTTCTGGTATTTCTAATTTATAAAAAAAAATTTGGTGACAATCTGAGCAGGCGTCTTAGATTGTTTGAAGATGATGCTTCATTTAGCATCTAGTAAAGTCAAATGAAATTAGCTCCATTCTATAGTGGATCTAGTAAAGTCACCAGAAAATCAAAACCAATTGCAAAATAATTTCGACAAGATATCTGCATTCTGAGAAAAGTGGCAATTGAGTCTAAATAAAGAAAAGTGTGAGGTTATTCATATTAGTGCTAAAAAGAATCCGTTAATTTATACAAATCTAAAGGCTGTCAATTCAACTGAATACATAGACATCATAGTTATGAACAACTTAAAATGGAACGATCACGTATATTGTTGTGGCGAAGACAAACGAAAGACTGCGTTTTATTGGCGGAACACTTAGAAGATGCAACAAGTCTACTAAAGAGACTGTCTATACTACTCTTGTTCGTCATCAGCCAGAGTACTGCTGTGCCGTATGGGCTCATTACCAAGTATAGTGGGAGTATAACGAAAAAGTACAAAGAAGGGCAGCTCGTTATGTATCATCGCGAAATAGAGGTGAAAATAATACGCGAGTTGGTGTGGCAATCGTTAAAACGAAGGGATGTTTCGTTGCGGCGAGATCTTTCCACGAAATTTCAACCACCAGCTTTCTCCTGTAAGAACGAAAATATTTTACAGACTCGGGCCTACATAGCGAGAAATGATCTTCGTAATAAAATAAGAGAAATAAGAGCTTGTACGGAGAGATGTAAGTGCCTATTTTTCGCAAGCGCTGTTCGAGAGTGGGACGACAGAGAAATAATCTGAGGGTTGTTCAATGAAGCTCTGCCAGGTAGTTAAGTGTGAATTGCAGAGTAGTCATGTAGATGTGGATGATACCATGTGGCCTCAATTCTTCACCAGACTTCATCACTCGTACTGGCCGGCGGGTGGAGGCGTGCCAGTCTCTCGACATTTAGTGATCATATACCTTAAATGGAGTAGAGATCTGTAGGACGTGGTGTTCAGAGGATCAATCGAACCCTCTCTGTATGGAAACACATCAGGAAACTTTAGATAACATGCAATCTTACGTTATCTTGTTGAAAGATAATGCCACGGGGATTTTGAAGGTGGGGCGCAGCGATCGGCCTTAACATCTGAGAAGTTAAACAGCTGCTTCCAAAATTACCGGCTATATGAGGTGATCGTGTTGTGTAGCAAATGGCGCAGCGTACAACCAAGCCAGGTGCTACGCTCGTTTCACGGTAACGAAGGCAATCTGACAACGTTTTTTTCTCATCGGAGCCTCCACACACGCATACGTCAATAATGATCCTGTATGCAAGGCCAGGACCCGTGCGAAAAGTCGACTTGTTGCCACTGTTGTGTCCAGTGTTGTCGTTGTGTGTACCGCTGACGACCTGTGTCTCTTCGGTCACGTCAAGGGAAGCCGCAAGAATGGTCGCCGTCCCGATAGTCCGTTGTGCTTCAGGCGTCGCTCTGCCCGTATATATGCTTATCGTACAGGAAACAAACCTATTTCCTGACTCAGAGTATACGACGTTGCTGTACGGTTCTGCCCATTAAGGGAACAATGTATCCGTCCTCTCGGGCGCTAGACGCGTGGAGCCGTTGTTATCCTTCATGGCAATGACTTTTTTTTTTTAAGCCGTCAGTCTTCTGATTGGTTTGAAGCAGCCCGCCACGAATTTCTCTCCTGTGCCAGCCTCTTCATCCCAGAGTAGCACTTCAAGCCTTGCTCTACAGCTTTTGCCCTCTACAGCTCCCTCTAGTACCACAGAAGTCATTCCCTGATATCTTAGCAGATGTCCTACCATCCTGTCCCTTCTGCTTGTAGCGTTTTCCACATATTCCTTTCCACTCTGATTCTGCGCAGAACCTCCTTAGTCCTTTCCTCAAAAAATGGTTCAAATGGCTCTGAGCACTATGGGACTCAACATCTGAGGTCATCAGTCCCCTAGAACTTAGAACTACTTAAACCTAACTAACCTAAGGACATCACACACATCCATGCCCGAGGCAGGATTCGAACCTGCGACCGTAGCGGACGCGGTTCCAGACTGAGGCGTCTAGAACCGCTCG
Source organism: Schistocerca americana (assembly GCF_021461395.2). Classification (NCBI taxonomy): domain Eukaryota; kingdom Metazoa; phylum Arthropoda; class Insecta; order Orthoptera; family Acrididae; genus Schistocerca; species Schistocerca americana. The sequence continues at coordinate 627,262,491 of NC_060123.1, read as the reverse complement.
GCCACACCGGCCGGCTTACTTCAAATGCTTAGTGGAATCGTACTGCACGTGGGCCATTGAAGGACAAATGTAACCTTCCTAAGACAATTTCTCATATGTTTATTACTGTAAATTTGTTTTCAATTATTTTGATCCCACAGTCATTCCTGAAAATTAACATATTTTCCTTGGATGTTCCTATGAGCATATGTATTCATACTTAGATCGGTAGATCACGCGTGTACAACTCATCAGACACAATCAGCCTTCAGCAAAATCGTTTTAGAAATACGCTACCACCAGGAGAAATATTTAGAAATTCTTCGAATGCATCTAACAACATGTACGAGGTGGGTCTGTACTGCTGAGATCTTCGAGAATTCATGCTGATTCTGAAAATGTTCAGAATTATCATTTTACTTCGTGTTCCTCATGAATAAGTTTTAGACCACACACGGTGAGGATTTACAACCTCTCTGAAGGTAACCTATCAATAAGAAAGGGTGCAAAAACACTTGAAGATGACATCAGGAGATTAGACTGTATTGATTATAAAGTTGCATTCACTGGAGTTCATATTCAAACGGTTCTTAAATTGCACGTTGCTCTACGAACACCTTTCCTACTTCTGAGTACATCAATCAAGTAGCAGTCAGATCGCGCTACTTTTCTTTCATGGGTCAGTTTTTGTTATGAAAAGGGGAGTAGTTTCTGGCATCTTCGCTGAGGCCATGCCCGTTATGTACCCAGTTTTGTTAGAAAAAAATAAAAACCGCAAGTAAGTAGGACGCTTTCGTTCTGCGTCATGACAATGCCATTTGTCATACAGCAAGTCAAGCTACTGATAATTTGAAGGAGAAAAGCATGTCCGTATTCAGCTGATTTACCTCTTACTGACTTCTTTTTACTCTCTTATATCAAACAATAACTGCTTCGCCACTGAAGCAATAAAATGATTTGCAACAAAAAAAAAGAAAGTTCCTTTTTTTAAATGTTTTTGTAAAAGCTTAAAATGAGGTCTTCCCATCTTTTAATTTTTCGTCAAGACATGGCCTTTCGCTTGTATTTATGAACCGAAGACGATAAGGGGTCTGTATGTACACACAACTACCTCTCAACCCGACTATTACGTGAAAGCGATGAACATTAGTTTCGCTATCTCGGGCGAAGAATCTCATAACTATTGTACTTACTGCACGGGGCGTGGCCGCTGCCTTCGGAGTCACGATGAAACGTGAACCGCCGCTGTCTGCTGAATGCCACGCCTGCCGATACTGTGAAATTATGACTGTCACTGGCAAACTGTAATTATATGATTAATTATGCGGTAGCAACTTCCGTCCATAAGTACTAATACGCCAAGGACGCTACACATTTATGTCTCGTTTGCCATCAATTACCGATTCAAATACCCCTCTTTCTCTTTCCTTTTGCGCTGTTATTGACACTGCCAGCTCATAAATTCGCCGACTTATCGCTTTTTAAAAGGAGGCACTGATTTAAATGCCACATTAATCTCTACCGGTTCTAATCTGCAATCGATACGTCACGCGTCATGCTCGGTGTAGGAAGCAGTGTGGGAAGGCGCAGAAATCCAGCTTTACTGCGCAGCACGCATTCTCACCCACAGCGTTTTCCTGTTTATTGTCACAAGTCGAGGTCATCATATACTGATGTCATCCGCCTGGGACAGTCGAGGGTCAATACACAATTCAGAGAATCGCTGACAACAGGAACACAATGAGAACCTAAATCACGCCTAGGCTTTTGTTTTATTTTGAAAGAAATACTTTATTTCATCATTAGCGATTAGCTAATTTCAGCCGCTTTGGGCTTATCATGCCACATAACAAAATTTTTGGATCAATATAGCTGCAAAATACCGGAGATAATTATAAATAATGAAATAAAGTGTTTGCTTCATAATTAAGTGTGTATTCATATCAAACTAACTGCCTATAAAGGAAAATGATTTATTTTAAGAAATTAGAACGAAGGATGAGCAGAAACTAAGGTTAAAAAGCCTGCGATGAAATATGTACATTTCATTTCAAACAATCAACGCAGACAAATTGTAGTAAATAAATTATTTTTCGACGTAGTCTCCATGTTGTTGTTGTGGTCTTCAGTCCTGAGACTGGTTTGATGCAGCTCTCCATGCTACTCTATCCTGTGCAAGCTTCTTCATCTCCCAGTACCTACTGCAGCCTACATCCTTCTGAATCTGCTTAGTGTATTCATCTCTTGGTCTCCTTCTACAATTTTTACCCTCCATGCTGCCCTCCAATACTAAATTGGTGATCCCTCGATGTATCAGAACATGTCCTACCAACCGGTCCCTTCTTCTAGTCAAGTTGCGCCACAAGCTCCTCTTCTCCCCAATTCTATTCAGTACCTCCTCATTAGTTCCGCGATCTACCCACCTAATCTTCAACATTCTTCTGTAGCACCACATTTCAAAAGCTTCTATTCTCTTCTTGTCCAAACTATTTATCGTCCACGTTTCACTTCCATACATGGCTACACTCCAAACAAATACTTTCAGAAACGACTTCCTGACATTTAAATCTATACTCGATGTTAACAAATTTTTCTTCTTCAGAAACGCTTTCCTTGCCATTGCCAGTCTACATTTTATATCCTCTCTACTTCGACCATCATCAGTTATTTTGCTCCCCAAATAGCAAAACTCCTTTACTACTTTAACTGTAACTTTAAATGCGAACATTTATAGGTTAGGCTTTACCGTGACTGTTACTGACATTAAATGAAACAACAAGTTCACTGTTACCAGTCAGGCAATCAAGGCTATTTTCGATTACAAAAACAGTGCAGAAAAGGTCGCAATGACGACACAACACATACACTTCAATAGGAATTGTCTCAAGAATAACGTCATCCCAAATTATGTCAAGATTGACATCAAAACAAACACAACTGGGAAGAAAACACTGGAAATCGCACGAAAACTCTGGGTGAAAAATGAACTGAAAGAACTTTATATTAAGAAACAAATGTTCAACACACAGCTTTATAATGCAGAATTACAGTTGGGAAAGTTGATTCATAGATTAGAATATGATTCCATAACCAAAAAAGTCAAAGAGTACACTGAGTTCATCGTACAGAAAACGAAAGCTACACAGAAGAAAAAACTAGCCAATCTTATAAAGCAACAATTACCTCCCAAACCGAACCAAAACAGCCAGAAGAAACACACATTCTACACACCTTTCCTCAACAACATGAACATAATATTCACTGCAGAAGAAGAGGCACTATTCTGCAAAGGCTTAAAACACAATGTTCAAGCTCCACTGGATCAAAAGAACCAAGAAAAGCTCATCACTTGTGTCACACAGATCTCGACCATCGCCTTTAAGAAGCAAACTGACAGAACATCAGCCTGCCACAAAATTAACGAAATCATTGAAAAGGAAATTGCAAAACCATTCCCAGCATACAAGAAAAGAGAAAAAGCTCTTACAAATACCATTAAGACTAAATTAAACGTGAATAATGCAATAACTGTAAAAGCTGACAAGGGCAACACAACTGTTGTAATGGACAGAACAACATACATAGAAAAAACTTGAGACTTCTTCCAAACCAGCAACATAACTGAAATACATAAAGATCCAACAGCCAGAATACAAAAGGAGATTAAACACATTTCAAACAACATTAACTTTCTACTCACCATCCAAGAAGCAAGAAACATTGTAACAAAGAGCCCACAAGCACCTTGCCTTAGATCACAACCAAAGATCCACAAAAATGGGACCCCCATCAGGCCCATAGTGAACTGTAGGAACAGCCCAACAGTAAAGCTCAATAAAATGCTCTTCAGAATTCTCAAACAAGCATACACATTCAGTAATGAGAGAACACTTAAAAACACAACAGAATTCACACAGTATGTCAGAAACATACATGTACCTGATGAAGCCACACTTGCCTCATTTGACATACAAAACCTTTATTCCTGTGTGCCAATAGATCCCACACTACAGATAATTAATGCCAACCTACATAAACACAAAAAAATCCCTTCAACTCACATTAAATACTAATGGACCTGCTTGAATTCACACTTTCAAACAACTGTTTCAAATTTAACAATAAAATCTACAAACAAACAGATGGTCTGGCAATGGGCTCAAATCTTTCTGGATTGCTAGTGGAAATATTTATAAGTAATCTAGAAGACAAAATCCTGAATTCCAATCACCACCTCCTCAAAAATATCATCTACTACTGCAGCTATGTTGATGATACCATCATTTTAATCAAAGGCACTAAAGATGACATCAGTGAGTTGAATCAGTTTTTCAACAACTCCCATGAAAACATAAAATTCACAGTCGAACACCAAAAAGATGACAGTATAAAATTCCTTGACCTTACCATTAGAATAAAGAATAACAGACGTCAGTTTGAAATTTATCGGAAGCCTACCACAACACATACCACAATCCACAACTCCTCTTGCCACCCCGCAGCACACAAAATGGCAGCATTCCGGTACATGATTAACAGAGCTATTAAACTACCACTCTCAGAAGATAAACGTGATCAAGAAATTGAAATAATAAAACAAACAGCTATTGAAAATGGTTATAACTGCTCCATAGTAGACACCCTAAAACAATCAATAATGACAAAGCAATCACAACACAAAAAAACAAACAGAAAATAACATCTTCCATACAATTCCCTTTCTGGGTAACATTTCATACCAGATTGCCAATGTCTTCAAACGAAAAGGCATAAGCATATCCTTTACAACAGACAACAAGATTGGACAGAAGTTACCCCACAACATCGGCACGCGAAACCCACTTCATCACACAGGTGTGTACAAAATTGAATGTTTGGACTGTGACTGCTTCTACATAGGCCAGACAGGCAGATCATTTGAGATTATGTTCAAGCAACACATGGCAGCACTAAAAAACAAAAAATACCACACATCAGCAATAGCTACCCACCTGCATGATACAAAATACCATGTTGACAACACAAGTATTAGCGTTCTACACATCCAGCCAAAAGGCAGAAAACTAGACATCCTTGAAACACTCCAAATATACAAACACCAAATGAAACAATCAGAATCCATCTTAAATGACAAAAATGACAATATTTACAATAGTATCATCTCTGTTTTCAGCAACCGCCTACACTCTTAAAAATGCACTCACATTCACACACACACACACACACACACACACACACACACACCTAATTTTTACCATAAATATTGACAGCTGCCAAGAGCACAAGAGTTTGACCTCATTCACAGATAATTCACTCAACCAACAGCTTGTACCACTTCTCAGCTTAAAACTGTATGTACATCTACTACTGGCACAAATGTATATCTATCTGCACATTTTATAGCATTAACCAATGTATTACCCCAACCTTTAGGCAGCTAATATATGCAACATGTAATCTTAAAGACTCCTTGCCATGTAAATGTTTGCCGTCATATAATCACTCTTTCCTCTCTTCTCCTTCTGCCTCCAGCCCCTCACATCTGTTTATTAATCCGAATCAAAGAGTGTCATCTACATATGATTTTACTCCTGTAGCCAATATGATCATTGCAATTTAAGTCTGCAACATTTCACCTAACTGTTATCAACAAGTACGAAGTTTAAGCCATTTTAACATTTCACCTGATTGTATAAACGAGTACGAATGTTTTAACTTGTCAAAATTGGATTTATATACCACCTGAAGTACACACACATATATTCGACACCTCAAAACAAACACCTCCGAATGCTTAAAACAATTATTCTGTAATAATGTTGTTACGATGTATATTCTTTGCACTTTGCGATTATGTCTTTTCTTCTGCTATACGAACCTTGCACCCAGCTGATTCCAGACGCCATATTTGTTTACAAATGTGGCAGTATACATGTGATGTGTTACGACAGCAAAAGGAACCTGTGACCACTGAAGGTACTCTAGTTTACTTATTTAATGTTTACCATTAGATATCAGTTTAATTATTTGTCAAAAGTAATCCTAAACCATATTCTGAAATAATGTCTTGTTTCTCCACTAGGCAGTGCCACAAGTTCCTCCAAAAATCGTAACACAACACACACACAAATGTAATACTTACTAATGTAAATCCACCTGATGATGGAGGTTTAAACCTTCGAAACGCGTCATGGAAATAAATAAAACGGTGACTGGTAACAATGAACTTGTTGTTTCATTTAATACTTTAAGTGTCTGATTTCCTAATCTAATTCCCTCAGCATCACCCGACTTAATTCGACTACATTCCATTATCCTCATTTTGCTTTTGTTGATGTTCATCTTATACCCTCCTTTCAAGATACTGTCCATTCCGTTCAACTGCTCTTCCAAGTCCTTTGCTATCTCTGACAGAATTACCCCCCCGTTGTGGTTGCACCTACGGTACGGCTATCTGTATCGTTGAGGCACGCAAGCCTCCACACCAACGGCAAGGTCCATGGTTCATGGGCGAGGGGGGGGGGGGGGGCGATGTACTTGAGGACAGTATTATGGAAATGGAAGAGGATGTAGATGAAGATGAAGTGGGAGATATGATGCTGCTTGTGTGCTCCATATCAGTTTAAATACCAGTCACATTGTGGGATGAGTTTGAACATACTCTCCTGGTAAAAACGCTGTCCTTGCGCGTTCAGGCACATTGTCGCGAAGGGTTTCACCTCCTTGTCTGAAGAGAATCGTTGGACTCCTACGTCCTCAATCAAGTGAGGAAAAGGTGGAAAAGGTGAAAGTCGCTTGGAACAAGGTCCGCGCTGTAGGAAGGGTGGCCGGTGAGAAGTCCTGGCCAGTTCCTCCGGATGCCTTCACACAGTTGTGTCAAGCTCTCGCAGTCACTGTCTTCCCTCTTTCCAACAACTTGACAAGTATGACACCCGCGCTGTCTCTAAACATTGTAACCGTCACCTTCCAGGCAAATGGAGTCACCTTGAACACCTCCGGCTTTGTAAGGAGAGTGTTTCCACTCCACTGCTGGAGGTGTAGTGATGGGCCCATGTTTCGCCACCCGTGACAGTGCACTCCGTTTTCAGGCCACGAGTGGCCTGCCGGGACCATCCGACCGCCGTGTCATCCTCGGTTGAGGATACGAATAGGACGGGCGTAGGGTCAGCACACCGCTCTCCCGGTCGTAAGATGGTATTCTTGACCGAAGCCGCTACTATTCGGTCGAGTAGCTTCGGTCGAGTAGCTCCTCAATTGGCATCACGAGGCTGAGTGCACCCCGAAAAATGGCAACAGCGCATGGCGGCCTGGATGGTCACCCATCCAAGTGCCGACCACGCCTGGCAGCACTTAACTTCGGTGATCTCACGGGAACCGGTGTATTCACTGCGGCAAGGCCGTTGCCCATTCAGTTAGTGAAGGGAGACGAAAATTTAATAGTCGTGGGTGACTGAAATTCGACAGTAGGAAAAGGAAGTGAAGGAAACGTAGTAGGTGAATATGGAATGGGGCTAAGGAATGAAAGAGGAAGCCGCCTGGCAGAATTCTGCACAAAGCATTGCTTAATCATAGCTAACACTTGGTTCAAGAATCTTGAAAGAATGTTGATACATGCAAGAAGCCTGGAGATACTGGAAGGTTTCAGATAGATCATATAATGGTAAGACAGAGATTTAGGAACCAGGTTTTAAATTGTAAGACATTTCCAGGGGCAGATGTGGACTCTTGACCACAATCTATTGGTTATGAACTGTAGATTAAAAATTAAGAAACTGCAAAAAGATGGGAATTTAAGGAGATGGGACCTGGATAAACTGACAGACCCAGAGGTTGTAGAGAGTTTCAGGGAGAGCATTAGGGAACAATTGACAAGAATGGGGGAAGGAAATCCAGTAGAAGAAGAATGGGTAGCTTTGAGAGATGGAACACTGAAGGCTACTGAGGATCAAGTAGCCTTTTTCCGACCCGTGACAGTGCGGCGAGGAAAACCGTTTCCTTCTGTGTATATCTGTTGTGAAAGTTACAGACTTGCCCCCATGGGCTTCCCCTTGTTTTGGTTGGGCAGATTTCGTGGAACTCATCGGGAACAAACTTTTGGAATTGCAGAAGATTGTGAACTATGTGAACGCTTCCGAACGACAGTCCCAATTCTACCGCCATATTCCGTAAAGTCATCCTCCTGCTGTCCTGAACCAGCTCCTCCCCGTGAGTTGTGTTCAAATCTGTTGCCGTGCTCGGTCGGCCAGTGCGATCCTCGTCGGAGACGTTTTCTCTACCGGCCGCATATACTATCGTTTCCATTTTGCGTCATACTGACGAGGCATAACAGTCTTCCCGTAAGCCTATAACAGCTGCCGGTAAATTCTAGCCACGCTTACGTGCTTAGCCCACAGAAATCGAGTAACTTAACAGATTTCTTGGCGAGACTAGTTTTCCAAATGAGTCGCCATTTGTGTTTACCTACAACTTCCGTTGTAGGAGGGGGGTGGCTGAAACTCTTCACAGCTGAGCCGCATACATTAGTTACCGCACACAGTTAATTTCTCTACAACAGACTCAACTCCAGTAATGTCGGCCTGCTGTGGACCCATGCGCAAAGAAGACTGTTGTAACTAAACCGTTTCTGATTAGTGCAGTCATCTCACTGTCGTTTCTCTTGACATGCCTCTCGTATTCCGACTATGCAATATCTCTCACGACTGACCAACAGAAATCTGCCAGCTTAACCTTCTCCATCTGCCTTGGCAACGTTCTCTCTGCCTCGCCAGCTGAGTGGTCCAGCGTCTCGTCACATCCCATTCGCGTCCGCGGCCAGGATCCACGCACTCCTAAGCCGTCCTCACACGGGACGCGTTTCTCTTTGTTAAGCATGCCAGACGTGGCCTACATCGTGATTGGTACACGCTTAGAAACTAGCTGGTGCGTCACACGGAACGTGAAGTGGTCCTCCTCATAATCCACGACCGCAGCGCTCTCAAACGGCGGTAGTCCGCTGCATCTGGCTCGAAAATCATGAAGTATGTTTACGAAAATGGAAGCGCATAAAATTGCTGTGTTACCTCTATCAAAACGCATACTGTCCTTTTATGCTGGCCATATTGTCCTGTCTGTAGCATATGTAAATAAAAACTACAGCCGGCCGCTGTGGCCGAGTAATTCTAGGCGCTTCAGTCCGGAACCGCGCTGCTGCTACGTTCGCAGGTTATAATTCTACCTCGGGAATGGATGTGTGTGACGTCCTTAGGTTCGTTAGGTTTAAGTTGTTTTAAGTTTAGGGGACTGATGCCCTCAGATATTAAGTCCCATAGTGCTTAGAGCCATTTGAACCATTTTGTTCGCCGGCCGGAGTGGCCGTGCGGTTCTGGGCGCTACAGTCTGGAAACCTACAATATTCATGAAGAGAACATAAGGCGAAAAGAAAAGTACCATTTCCACCCAGTAAAGACATCAGCATTTAAATGAGATACAAATTTAGAATAGTCTTCCACACAATATAACAATTATTCCATCATTCTCACTTTTTGGTAAAACCCTAAGGTCATTCTTACTAGATCGCTGCTTCTATTCAGTAGCGGAATGTTTAGAACTTTTGAAATACAAAGACTTTAAACAAGGAAGTGCAAAATATTCTGTTGCAAGTAGTGAGATCTCTCTAGTACTCGCATACAAAACCAAAATAATACGACTATTTATTTACTGCAATACTACTGTTAAATTTTTCAGTGCCTCGTGCAACTCTCTCTCTCTCTCTCTCTCTCTCTCTCTCTCTGTGTGTGTGTGTGTTCACAAAATCGAAGAAACTCACTACTAAGAGAAAGCGCTGTACATAACACTGAATATTACAGAAAATTCTTCTACTACATTACTAGAAAACGCGAGTGTGACTAGGAAAATTTTGAATATAGCAAGACGCGAACAAACTCCTTTCGACTGCGTTATCTCCGCGTCTCTGTCCACTACACTACGGCTAACATACGACCCAAGTCTTTTATCTTACGATTCTCGGAAGGCCTGAAATGGCGATATCTCATTAACTGACATTTAATTAAAACAAATCGCACAAATAACGTCGCGTTTTGGAGAGATCCTCGAAGTGCTGGTGTTTTGGAACAGCATGTATTCATAGGACGTAAGTTATAACATAACATCCACGAAATATGGGCTTCAACCGAAAACGACTAAATCCAGTATGGCGTCTCCCAAGTATCCTTGTGACGCAGAAGGTGATCTTGCGTTCCACTGGCAATGTTGCTTTACACGAAGCAAAAATTTAACTTGTCTTATTCAATCTTTCACACTACTGAATGCTTCGGAACGTGAAATTTCACGCTGTGAAGTCTCAAAACTCGACCAGCTAATTAGCGATATTCGTCTCGCGAGATAAATTGCACGACGTGTTGCTCTGTAGACGTACTCGGATTCGTTTATTGGTGGATCACAACACGGAGAGAGTCAACACGGATAAGACGATTACTGTAGCACGTGAATTCTTCCACCACTGCAAAAATCCAACCGTCGAAAGGACCTAAACAACGGCATGTCCAGGGTGAAGTCAAAGGATACAGTGTGATTCATCGAAAGAGTCGCATATCTTCGAGAATAAACTGGCCAGAGAGACTGCGAAATCTAGTACCTTGACAGAACATGTCTCACGAGGTTTTGAAGATATAGTGAGGCTGGAAACCCTAATAAAGAATGAATGCGATATGGAGAGAGCCAAACAGGCATAGGACGTTTTGCTACTTTAGTGAGGCACTAGTGGTGTGTCAAGGGAAGATAGTGTGTCAAGGGGAGACAGTCTTTTTTAGAAAGAAAACAAGTCGAGGAAGTCAAGCCACGTAACATCGGCCGATAATTAGAGAAGATTCATCAGCTTCCAAACAGTTAATTATTCAAGTAACATGTACCGTCCTACTTCTTCTGCTATGCCTGTGCCATCGGCTATTTCATACCCTTTTAATCACACACTTCTTCCTTGTTTTCGTATGTGACTGCAGTTTTTGGACGTATGTCACATGGATAAACGTAAAGAGCAGTACAGTCACGCTCGAATTCAGCTGCCTCTTTCTAAATCGCCGAAAATGAAGAGGGAGGCTCCTTACAGATCCTCACCAGCATCGGATCAATTTCAGTTGACGATGAGCTACACAAAACAAAGAATTTTACGACGTGATAGTGTTCCAGTTTAATTCTATTTGGGGACAAAGGACTCATAACAGGAACACTTTAAAAGACGACCGGAATGTGGCCTACCTTGACGCACGGAATTCCTTAGGCATACTGAAGAATTGAGCAAGCAGTAGAGGAAACAAAAGAAAAATTCGGAGTAGGTATTAAAATTCATGGACAAGAAGTAAAAACTTTGAGGTTCGCCGATGACATTGTAATTCTGTCAGAGACAGCAAAGGACTTGGAAGAGCAGTTGAACGGAATGGACAGTGTCTTGAAAGGAGGATATAAGATGAACATCAACAAAAGCAAAACGAGGATAATGGAATGTAGTCAAATTAAATCGGGCGATGCTGAGGGAATTAGATTAGGAAATGAGACACTTAAAGTAGTAAAGGAGTTTTGCTATTTAGGGAGTAAAATAACTGATGATGGTCGAAGTAGAGAGGATATAAAATGTAGACTGGCAATGGCAAGGAAATCGTTTCTGAAGAAGAGAAATTTGTTAACGTCGAGTATAGATTTAAGTGTCAGGAAGTCGTTTCTGAAAGTATTTGTATGGAGTGTAGCCATGTATGGAAGTGAAACATGGACGATAACTAGTTTGGACAAGAAGAGAATAGAAGCTTTCGAAATGTGGTGCTACAGAAGAATGCTGAAGATAAGGTGGGTAGATCACGTAACTAATGAGGAGGTATTGAATAGGATTGGGGAGAAGAGAAGTTTGTGGCACAACTTGACTAGAAGAAGGGATCGGTTGGTAGGACATGTTTTGAGGCATCAAGGGATCACAAATTTAGCATTGGAGGGCAGCGTGGAGGGTAAAAATCGTAGAGGGAGACCAAGAGATGAATACACTAAGCAGATTCAGAAGGATGTAGGTTGCAGTAGGTACTGGGAGATGAAGAAGCTTGCACAGGATAGAGTAGCATGGAGAGCTGCATCAAACCAGTCTCAGGACTGAAGACCACAACAACAACTGTAGAATACAATACATTTGATTCTACATGTATATTTAGCCGCCTGGAAACTGAGAGGTCGTGGGATAAAATCTCTGTACGACAATGAATGTTTTCAGTTCCCCTTTAATCCAGCCTCCACTTCTCAAAGATATGATGAGTCGTCTGGAACGACCCATGGTTCGGATTCCGTGCCAATGTGCAGGTCCCCTTTATCCTGATGGATAACTGGAGGAGGTTAGGGATACGCAAGTCGCCATTGTCGCGTCCAATTGAATATCTAGGACCCGTCCCTTGAGCGACACGAATTATTAACTGTTTCAGACGCATTCCACACAATTTGACTGAGACTCAAAATATGGCTTTGTTGATTAGAATAAGGTAACTATCAAAAATTTGATTGAGAAAATGTAGAATCAATGTACAACATGGTAACACGAGGCGCAACATGGATATATTCGTCAGAGCTGGAAACCAACCGTTTAGCTGTTCGAAGATGAACCGGTAACAATAAAAACGCGATTCGCTCGCGGAACACTTCGAAGAAAACAATCACTTGGTTCTTTGGTTACAATGGACATGTCGTAGCAGTGCTTTAGGCGGCCGATGGAGTGATAATACCGAATGGCATACAATGGAATTTCAAAGAGCAAGTTACACATTACCATGCCAAACCAATGCTGCATTATACTTCAAAGTGACACATATGCGTGACAGTACAGGGTGCCCATAAAGTCCCTTTACAACTTCAAAATTTTATTACAACTGCAGTTGTTGAAATATCTTAACAAAATTCTTTTATTGTAATCACTGTTTACTAAAGTTTTTATATATACTAAAATTTTGTGTCTGAGATACTCTGTCGATGGAAGGAACTGAATCTCTTTAAAATGGCAACTCCTCAAGAGAAGGCACAATGTGTGTCCTGGTTTATTGCGACAAAATCGGACTTCAGACTCAACGAAACTTCAGAACGGAATATGGAAGAGATCCACCATCGTGCCCTTCAATCTGTGCATGACACAAAAAATTTATGGAGACAGGGGCAGTGTCGGATAAAGGGAGGAGCGGGCGACCAAGAACATCCGAGGAAAACATCGATCGCGTATTAAACGTCTTCACTCGTTCATCTACGAAGTCCATCCGCACTGCTGCCATACAGTTGCAACTACTACGTTCAACTGTGCATAAGGTCCTCCACAAGAACTTACAGTTGTACGTTTGCAAAGTGCCTCTGTTACAAACATTTGAGCCAAATGACAAGCCAAAACGGACAGAGTTTGCACTCAACATGTTGGAACGCCTTTCGGAGGATGAAGCATTCCTTAAGCGAGTTTGTTTCAGTGACGAGGCAACTTTTCATGTTTCTGGGACGTTAAACAGACACAATGTGAGAATCTGGGGATCTGAACATCCCCATGTGACTAGGAAGCTTCACCGGGATAGTCCAAAAGTGAATGTGTGTTGTGGAATCATGTGCAACAGAATAATTGGTCCATTTTTCTTCAACGAGTCAACAATTACTGCAGATGTTTACCTCGACCTTCTGACCGAATATGAAGCACCACAATTGATTGACTTACAACCAACTATCATTTTCCAGCAAGATGCACCACCATATTGGGGACTGCATGTTCGTCGGTTCCTAAATGAAACATTTCCAAGCAGATGCATTGCGAGGGATGGGCCAATTCCTTCGCCACCGCGTTCGCCAGATATCACTCGCTCGGGCTTTTTTTTTTTATAGGGGTATGTAAAAGATATGGTGTATCAAACACAGGTACGGGACATTACAGACTTGAAGCAAAGGATTCGTAATGCCATTGCCACCATTGATGACGCTATGCTACAGCGTGCATAAAGATCTACTAAACACAATAAAAAAAAATTTATAAACACTGTCGTTGTAATAAAATTTTGAAGGTGTAAAGGGACTTTATGAACACCCTGTACTTCTCAACATAATCACCAAGTCCCTGGCTGCGCGGGATTACCCGAGCGGTCTGAGGCGCTGCAGTCATGGACTGTGCGGCTGGTCCCGACGGAGGTTCGAGTACTCCCTCGGGCATGGGTGTGTGTGTTTGTCCTTAGGATAATTTAGGTTAAATAGTGTGTAAGCTTAGGGACTGATGACCTTAGCAGTTAAGTCCCATAAGATTTCACACACATTTTTGAACCAAGTCCCTGTATACAGCGGTCAGAACGTTCTGTCAATCATTCAGTTCCTCGACGATATAAATCCGCCATTTTGTCCCGGAGACATTCAAGAGCAACGTCAATGTTCTCGACGTTGGAAAATTTCTTTCCCGCAGCTGTTCTTTCAGCTGGCGGAAAAGACGGAAATCGCACGGTTCAAGATGTGGACTGTATGGCGAATGCTTGCAAACTTCCCATCGAAAACTCTGAAGCAAAACCCGTGTTGTGCACGCCGTGTTGGAGTGTTGTAATGCTTTTTCTTTATGCCGTTGTGCAGCATTGTCAGTGTTGTGTAGAACTAGTGAGCATTAATAGTTGTGACATTTATCGTAAACTCTTTACACACAATCCTCCACAGTCAAAAAACACGATAGCCATGACCTTAACTGGTGATGGCGCAATTTTGCGTTTCTTTCACGGTGAAGGAGATCTATCTCCATTACATAGATTTCCTCTCCGTTGTGGGTGTGAGATGATGGACACACGTAAAAAGGGCTGAAATCGTGCGACTTACGAAATCATTGCCTTCCACGGAGCAACGCTATGAAACGCTATGAAACTTGTGCATTTACGCGCATGTCACAGTGGTCGCGAAACTCAGGGTGAGGACAATTTCCGATACTGCAGACGGTCTCGTATGATGGAAGGAGCACTGCCTAATGAGATGAGCATTTACTGTCCAGTGGCGGCGACAGTCACTCTACGATTACTGTGAAATACTTCCATGATTGCCCGGACGTCGTCTTCTGTGGCCGATGTCTATAGCCTCACTTCCCGAACAGCATCACCCACACCTGTGCGACCTTTGTCAAATTGTTGGCACTATTTCGTTGCGGCTGGACGCGACACTGCATTTGGTCCATATACTGCTGGTCCATATACTGCCAAAATTTTGCCCACAAGGGTCGTTAGTGTCCCGCGTACTTCAACTCTGGAGAATGTTTCCAATTTCCGCGCCATTTGTCTCGCACAGGAAGACCGCACTGCAGTTCCTTCTCTAAATCCTCGCACAAACGAAAAAATGGCTGACATCAAATGGTTCAAAT
Organism: Schistocerca americana; assembly: GCF_021461395.2. NCBI lineage: Eukaryota > Metazoa > Arthropoda > Insecta > Orthoptera > Acrididae > Schistocerca > Schistocerca americana. The sequence goes on along the minus strand of NC_060123.1, from coordinate 627,247,142 downwards.
GGCTCTGAGCACTATGGGCCTCAACTGCTGAGGTCATTAGTCCCCTAGAACTTAGAACTAGTTAAACCTAACTAACCTAAGGACATCACAAACATCCATGCCCGAGGCAGGATTCGAACCTGCGACCGTAGCGGTCTTGCGGTTCCAGACTGCAGCGCCTTTAACCGCACGGCCACTTCGGCCGGCTAAGGCTGACATCGAAATAAGTGTCCAAGGAATAGAAAAGCAACTGGAATCACTCAACAGAGGAAAGTCCACTGGACCTGACGGGATACCAATTCGATTCTACACAGAGTACGCGAAAGAACCTGCCCCCCTTCTAACAGCCGTGTACCGGAAGTCTCTAGAGGAGCGGAAGGTTCCAAATGATTGGAAAAGAGCACAGGTAGTCCCAGTCTTCAAGAAGGGTCGTCGAGCAGATGCGCAAAACTATAGACCTATATCTCTGACGTCGATCTGTTGTAGAATTTTAGAACATGTTTTTTGCTCGAGTATCATGTCGTTTTTGGAAACCCAGAATCTACTATGTAGGAATCAACATGGATTCCGGAAACAGCGATCGTGTGAGAACCAACTCGCTTTATTTGTTCATGAGACCCAGAAAATATTAGATACAGGCTCCCAGGTAGATGCTATTTTTCTTGACTTCCGGAAGGCGTTCGATACAGTTCCGCACTGTCGCCTGATAAACAAAGTAAGAGCCTACGGAATATCAGACCAGCTGTGTGGCTGGATTGAAGAGTTTTTAGCAAACAGAACACAGCATGTTGTTATCAATGGAGAGACGTCTACAGACGTTAAAGTAACCTCTGGCGTGCCACAGGGGAGTGTTTGGGACCATTGCTTTTCACAATATATATAAATGACCTAGTAGATAGTGTCGGAAGTTCCATGCGGCTTTTCGCGGATGATGCTGTAGTATACAGAGAAGTTGCAGCATTAGAAAATTGTAGCGAAATGCAGGATAATCTGCAGCGGATAGGCACTTGGTGCAAGGAGTGGCAACTGTCCCTTAACATAGACAAATGTAATGTATTGCGAATACATAGAAAGAAGGATCCTTTGTTGTATGATTATATGATAGCGGAACAAACACTGGTAGCAGTTACTTCTGTAAAATATGTGGGAGTATGCGTGCGGAACGATTTGAAGTGGAATGATCATATAAAATTAATTGTTGGTAAGGCGGGTACCAGGTTGAGATTCATTGGGAGAGTGCTTAGAAAATGTAGTCCATCAACAATGGAGGTGGCTTACAAAACACTCGTTCGACCTATACTTGAGTATTGCTCATCAGTGTGGGATCCGTACCAGATCGGGTTGACGGAGGAGATAGAGAAGATCCAAAGAAGAGCGGCGCGTTTCGTCACAGGATTATTTGGTAACCGTGATAGCGTTACGGAGATGTTTAATAAACTCAAGTGGCAGACTCTGCAAGAGAGGCGCTCTGCATCGCGGTATAGCTTGCTGTCCAGGTTTCGAGAGGGTGCGTTTCTGGATGAGGTATCGAATATATTGCTTGCCCCTACTTATACCTCCCGAGGAGATCACGAATGTAAAATTAGAGAGATTAGAGCGCGCACGGAGGCTTTCCGGCAGTCGTTCTTCCCGCGAACCATACGCGACTGGAACAGGAAAGGGAGGTAATGACAGTGGCACGTAAAGTGCCCTCCGCCACACACCGTTGGGTGGCTTGCGGAGTATAAATGTAGATGTAGATGTAGGGCTGTTGATATCTTTAACAATATCGGGAGGCCGATATGTCGATATTTAAAAAGGTGTCATCGGCGGTCTCTGTATATCGAGAAAAAGGATGGATAAATAGACAGAGAAGGTATCAACGTACCGGCCCATAAAAATATCGGGTTCACATTGTAAATATACTGCTGGTTTTAGAGCTGTATATCTAGTATGTATTGCCGGTCGAAGTGGCCGCGCGGTTCTGGCGCTGCAGTCTGGAACCGCGAGACCGCTACGGTCGCAGGTTCGAATCCTGCCTCGGGCATGGATGTGTGTGATGTCCTTAGGTTAGTTAGGTTTAACTAGTTCTAAGTTCTAGGGGACTAATGACCTCAGCAGTTGAGTCCCATAGTGCTCAGAGCCATTTGAACCATTTTAGTAAGTATTAACTTATTATTACATGTTCTGTACATCAACAAACAGGCAGCCTGCCGATCCCTCTTGAGCAAGAATTAAAAGAAAACCGATGCACGTTCACGCTTGGCGATAACCACTTTGCTAGCAATGGTAAGTACCACAATAAATGGTGTCCGCTGGGTTCGTCGTTCGGTTTCGTCACATATCGGATTTACCCGGAACACTTCACATCGATTTCCCTGTGTGTGGTTTTTTTTTTCTCCTCAATATCTGCCAACGCAAGCGACCTAGCAGTTGCAGTGCCATAACTGCGTGGTGAAGCCGAACGTTGCAGTTCCCATTGGCAGCGCCAAGCACCGATTACGTCAGCATATTCCCTCACATGTTCCGCCCACCGAAAAAACCAATCTTGTCATTTAGATTTTTGTTGGTCATTCTCAGCAACTGTTTTTGAAGAATGCCAGTGTGAAGAAATAACACACTAGCAGCGTTAAAATTGCTATTTCGCCACATTGGAAATCTTCGTTATTCCATTCACACTGCCACTCCCCCAGTGCAATCGGACTTCTTCTTTTGTGCCACATATACTTGCTTCACACAGACAAAGAGAAAGATTGGACATGCTGAAAGCTCAAAAATTTGAAAGACTCCTTCACACAATGAAAGAAAAATTACGTTCTACTGCAATTTCAAAAGAACAACTTCAAGTATGTATCGAAAATTGTGAAAAAAAAAACATCAAACAAAAATATCGGCACTCGATATTGCCATTTTCATTTCGATATATCAGGGGAGACAATATCGCCGATATATATTGATATTATTTGGAAAAAATTTCGATATATCAATATTTTATCAACCGTCGTACTAGTGATGCACTCGTTATCCGAACGGCAGCACAATTGCGTCTGCAGGAAACCCAGAACGTGTACTCTCCTCTGCCAAAGCACTACTCTCGTTGCGCAATGGTTTTCACTTGGGACGAAATGTACGAAATTTTTTTTAAGTATATTCGCATAGCTGTTTGATTCCACAAGTCATCCAGAAAACCAGGAAAAACAATCGAAAACTTCGAATCGTTTCTCTTCGTGACAAGACCAGCTGTGTTGCATAGAATATCAAGCAATCGATTATTCGAAAAAAAAAAAAAAAAAAAAAAAAAAAACCGAATTGACGACTCATTAACCGTATTTCTTCGACGCACGACTTAACGACTCATTTTTGTTCGCTTATGTCAAACAAAAAACTGCGAGGAAAGGGATTTTCGTCCCCTTAGTATCCGGTTAAACGAAATTTTTGAGGTGCCATCATCAGATTGGAAACAATATTTCCAGAATTGATTGCAACGCATGCTAATATGTATAAATTCTAAAGGTGGACATTTTAAGAAACAGTTGTTTATTTATCGTATGGCTTTTTACACACAATGAAAAATTACATAGAATGTAGAGCATAATAAATACATACGATATAAAACGATATAAATGAACATGATGAGCATTTGCGTAATTTATGGTTCCGCACCTCAATCAATAAAAATACAACATCTATAGGATCACTTTGGTACCCGTCTGTCTTTCTGTCTCGTAAGATATCTTTTTCTCAGAAACGGGTTGATGTATCAAGATGAAATGAATGTTAAAAACTAACGTCTACGGTCCCTGGCAGTGTAACAAATTTAAGCTTTTTATGATTAACGGCATATTATTATTTAATTGGCTGGTCCAGTTTGAGTGGTTCGTAAGGTTGTGTACTCATCTTCATCAGTGACACTTGGTGATTTAGTTTGTGATCGTCGAGAACGGAGTCTTTTTATGATTTTCATCATCAAAATCTCGACGGATCTCGTACTATCCACGATCTTTTTGCACTGGATCGTGAAAACATTTATGCAACACAATTGAGAACGTGGAATTGGATTAGTATCGGTAACCATTTCGTAGGTGTTGATTTGATAGCAACTGAAATCATTATCATGGTGTTATTCAATTGTATGTCTAATTTTTTTGTGCATGTGGGCTGTTTAGCCAAACTGGGCCACAATATTCAGTGGTTGAGAAGACAAGGCTCATCTCAGAGCAGAGGAAAGTGTGGTTGATGCCGATGCTCTCCAGAGTGTATCACATAGCTTTTGGACGATGTTGTTGCTTGTTTTCAGTTCTTCAATTAAGGAACAGTAAAGCGATTTGTTTGCCTTTCATATTATTTGTAAAAAAAAAAGGTAAAATGTGGCTTTCGTATCAATGTGATATCTGTACCGGATATCACATTCATCACATTTGTGTGATAAAACTGCGCCATTTAATGAGGTATTATTCTTTTCGTATGGCAGCACATACACAACGATTACACAATTGCTACATGTCAACATTTGAACACAGCTCTCCAGCGTAAAATAACACAAATGACAGCAGCTATATATCAAGGTCTTTTATGTATTCTTTCACAACCATTCGTCGCTGTCAGGAAATCTTCGAAAGAAGCGTTGTAGGCACGTGTGGGACATGTTGATACAACATGAGCAACTACCTTTCGTTCCACACCACAGTCACACGAAGTTGAAGGAAAATCTGTCCCACTTCCGGAGAGTGTCTGCACGTCTTCCATGGCCCTTTCGGTCGCAGAGCAGTTCGGGCATAGTGGAGGCAATTTTTGTTGCCTGCAGCTTAAGATGTCTAGATCAGATGCTAGGATTTTTTCAGTTGTTTTAAAAGTTTTGTATTGTATAGCTATTGCTCAGTCGTCCGCGTAGCCAAACCTTCCGGAGTGTGTTGGGGGAATTAGATACATATAAATCAAACAAGAGAGGAGCAAATACAGATCCCTGTGGTAGGTCGTTATTCAATACATTTGGACAGCTAATATCGTTTCCTGCAGTTACAGTAACGCCATCCGGACTAACATGTTGTCAGTTAGTTTTGTTGTCCACCTGCATGGGACGAGTTGTAACATTTTATAAAGCAATCCATGCCTCCGTACTGTGTCATATTCTGCACTTAGAACAACGAAAGCAACTTATGTTTTCTGCTACATTTGGTATCGTGCTAAAGATAAGACTGGTAGCTGTACTGTGAAATGCACCTTTGAATGACCGAGATTCTCGCTCTGTCTGCAGGATGCTGATTAGCGCAGGACCGTCCTGGTGGGAATCCATCTTGCGCAATGGGAAGATTCTGGAAGATCACTGAACTAATCCAATTGCACAGAAATCTTTCAAGGAACTTACAAACAGTGCTCAACAGTACCATTGGGCGATAGTTCATCTAATTGCTGTTATGATCCGAAATTAATTCGCTGATTTGGTTGGTTGGTTTGGGGAAGGAGACCAGACAGCGTGGTCATCGGTCTCATCGGATTAGGGAAGGATGGGGAAGGAAGTCGGCCGTGCCCTTTCAGAGGAACCATCCCGGCATTTGCCTGGAGCGATTTAGGGAAATCACGGAAAACCTAAATCAGGATGGCCGGACGCGGGATTGAACCGTCGTCCTCCCGAATGCGAGTCCAGTGTCTAACCACTGCGCCACCTCGCTCGGTTTAATTCGCTGAACGCGAATTGCTTCACATCAAGTGAGTTAGGTATAGATCTACTAACCAAAATTGACATATAAAAATTTGTGCCAGTCGGGGACTCGAACCTGGATTACCTCCTTATCGCGAGCGGTCGCCTTAACCACTCAAGCTATCTGAGCTCGCTCTCCAGACCTCTTCAGGACGAAAGTTTGCATCAGTTCAGGGAGCGTGCACGGATGGTCGAGGTGTTTAAGGGGGCCGCTCGCGATAGGAGGGAAACCCGGGTTCGAGGCCCAGTCTGGAACAAATTTTCATATGTTACTACTGGGTAGTGCAGCTATACCTAATACAGCTGATGTGAAGCATTTCGCAATTCGAAATTCGCAATTCGCATTAATTTCGAATTGTTTCGTACGTCTGTGGGCCGTCAACCGTGACTGTTCTTTCAGACAAGAGTGTAGTGACGTTCTGCCCGCTGGGGCAGTTCCTCTCAAGGGAACCTCCCCTCCCATCCCACTCAGATTTGGTTCCCCTCGCATCCCACTCAGATGATGTGGTAAGATAGCTCACTGGATAGCCCAGAGGCGAGCAAACGTTGCACGCGGCTCATGAGCGCACAGCGCTGCACGTGTGCTGCTCGCGTGCAATCGTCGAATGGGGCTGTGGCGACAGCCGGCAGGTTGCGGCAGTGTAGTACCACGCTAAGCCGCGGACGTTGATGCGAAGCGACCACTACGTAGTGAACGTTGTATTTGAAGAACCGGAAAATGCAGAGTGAATCAAGGAAACGGAGACGTGGAGATTTAATATCTTTTAAAAAGTAATGGGAGAATCATTTTTTCTTTGTGAAAGACGTGAAAATTCGAAATGTTTAATATGTGACAGTATTCTCCCTGGTCAGCGGAAGTTTAGAATTAAAGGCCATTATAATAAATTTCACAAGGACGAGTACAATTTATTGTCGCATTCTGAGCGGATGGGGAAATTGACTGAGCTTAAGAAGAGCGACCTGACGATATTAGATGCATCTGTCCTAGTTGCCGTTGTCTCGAGAGATCTGCGACTTTCTCTCGTCATGTCTCTCATCTACCTGATTTAACATTTTATGGAGCACTGTTTTCAATTTTTCAGGACGACAACAATAATAGCCCAGCGGTACGTGCAAGCTATAAAATTGCGCTTAATATAGTGAGTGCTAGAAAACCATTTGCTGAATTAATAAGCCTCGGTTAAGACCAAACATAAGTGATGAAAATTTACGTAACTGTTTGCGTTTGTCTGTATGCAGAAATTTTGTTCCAGATATTAAACGTATTGTGAACTCCACCTGTGATAATTAAATAAAACCTATCGTAGTTAATAGGTACTCTTTCAAACCATGATTTATTTCAAGCACTCCTGCTAACCTTATTCCATCATTCAATAAAGCAAGCTAGAAAAACAAAACGCATTACAGAGGAAGGAGTGGACAGAAGGTATGGTGGGGAGGGGAGGTAAGCGGGTGGCCAGCTTGCCCCTGTGTGCACGAGGAACACCTGTTAACTGCACGCGTGCAAGTGCACCGTACATGTGCAGGATTCCTGCCCGCCCCTGGGATAGCCCGTCAACAACTGAACACAGATCAAACACCAAAACAGGAAGATGGTGTACTGAACTATAAGAAAAAAGCAAAATACAAACAGTGAACGGTCCACACTTAACAAGTGAGTAAAGTGTTACAGCCATCAAGCCACTTGAACGGATGTCATGGGACGTCCGCTCCCAAAGAGGCGCAAAGAATAAAATGAGATAAAAAAAAGTGATCACGGTGTTGAACTGCCAAGCGGGCGATCTGGCTTCTAAACCCCATCGTGCCTTTTATTTTCTTTCACAGTTTATGAACTGTCCGTGCGGTCATTGAAATGTTTGTTCATTTCCGTAGTCTTGGCAGCTGTCATACTACACATTGGTTATAGAACATAAATGACGTGGAAAGAATAAATTACCCCCGCAAGTAAGTGTGATGAATAGTGAGAGCAGACGAGATACGCCGGCCGGTGTGGCCGTGCAGTTCCAGGCGATTCAGTCTGGAACCGCGTGACCGCTACGGTCGCAGGTTCGAATCCTGCCTCGGGCATTGATGTGTGTGATGTCCTTAGGTTAGTTAGGTTTAAGTAGTTCTAAGTTCTAGGGGACTGATGACCACAGATGTTAAGTCCCATAGTGCTCAGAGCCATTTGAACCCCAGACGAGATACGACATAGACGTCGCACGGAATGAAAACAACAAATAAACGGATGTGAAATATGTTGCTACAAAGAAATTCAGCAGTCAAAACTCCCAAAACGGAACACAAGTTCAAAAACGATAATAACAAATGTTTCAACAGAGCGCGGGGAAACTGTGTTATTGTGAAACTGTTGAGTTCATTTGTTGCAGCTTATATGACAAACTATTTTGATTTCGTCTTTTCCTTGGGAGTGTTCACATTCATACTAACACCTAAATCGGACCAGGAGGCATACATCACTCACTCACCGAGCGAGGTGGTGCAGTGGATAGCACACTGGACTCGCATTCGGGAGGACGACGGTTCAATCCTGCGTCCGGCCATGCTGATTTAGGTTTTCTGTGAATTCCCTAAATCGCTTCAGGCAACTGCCGGGATGGCTCCTCTGACAGTGTACGGCCGACTTCCTTCCCCACCCTTCTCTAATCCGTTGACCTCACTGTTTGGTCTCTTCTCCCAAATCAACTCAACCCCTCGCACTCACCAGACGTATAATTTCGGTCTTACCATATATCTCACTCACTCACCAGGCGTACAATTTAGGTCTTATCATATGACATACGTATTATCGCTAATGCCGTGTATGACACGCCAGACGTGTTTTCTGGTGGAGGATTCGGTTGGCTTGTCGCCTTATCATCAAAGCAGCAAAGCCTTGCGGTTCCATTCGCAAGTCACTTCCTTTCGGTTGCTAATAGAGTAGTTGTGCAGAATCAACTTTCATTACAGGTATCTTGCTTACACCTCGCTGTTGCAAACGATACAAACACAAATTTGAATACGGCCAACAGCGAAAAAAATTATAAAAGGAAGGCGTGAGGGAGTTTTGAACACGGCCCGCCTGCTTAGCAGTCCAACCTTATTTTTAGCTCAGTGTTGCACTTGATGAGCTTGGACCGTTCACTGTTTCTATCTCGCTTTTTTTTCGTCAAAAATTCAGTACACATTCTTCCTCTTTTTACGCTTGATGTGTGTTCCGTTTTTGACTGGTTGTCCACTGGCCTCTCTTACAACTAAATCTGACCAGAGGAGGCCACGACGTTTGGAACGCGGATTTACTGCAAACTTCGTACACTCGTAGTACTCCATGAGGACAACAAAGGGTGTAAGCAGTAGCGCGTACTTCTCAAGCGTTACTGAGAAAATCGCAAGATAATTTCGGTTGTGAAATATATATCTGCGAGTGGCCATTTTTACCATAAAGCTGCGGCAGCCGAGTGGTTAGCGTTGAAGCACCATAATCGCTGCATCGAGTCCCGATCGTCAGTTTTTCTTATTTTCAACACAGTCATTTTCTTTACTATTTATGTTACAATTGATATAATGAGAAAAATACGTGTAATCGGATGAACTTTTATTAAATTTACAATGTTATTTGACAGTCTACAAATTTTTATTATCACAAATAATATAATAGTCATAACTTTATGTTTTCCATAATTTGACGAAAAATACCATCCTGCAACTTGTACTCGTAATGTCGAAAGCGACGATTAATTGTACATGTTTCGAAAGCCGTGTGTGCGGGTCAAAACTTGCAAGTAACAGGTGGTTTCGGGCTCCTTCCAGGTATAAGGGATTTCTCAAATCACGGACAAGCATACATTTTCAGTATCATTTTATGTGTTTGGTCGCTTACTAGTCGATAGTTATGAATATTATATTATTTGTGATAATAAAAATTTGTAGACAGCCAAATAAAATGGTAAATTTAATAAAAGTTCATCCGATTACACGTTACAGATTACAATTTTCAATTGTAATGTAAATAGTAAAGAAATGACTGTGTTGAAAATAAAAAAAAGAAGCAGAGGAACGGGACTCGATCTATCGAGCCAGCAATTACGGGGCTTGAACGCTAACCACTTTTTTTTTTATCTGCTCGGGGCGGACGTCGTAAGACACCCGTTTTAGTTCGTTGTTGATCGGTGAACTCAGTTTTTTTATTACAGAGGGCAGGTAACCCTCTGACCGAACACGCTGAGCTACCGTGCCGACTGTCACTCGGCTGCCGCCGCTTCCTGGTAAAAACGTCCACTCGCAGGTATATATACTGGAGGACCGAAATTATCTTTCCATTTTCTCAGTAACGCTTGAGAAGTACGCGCTACTGCTTACACGTTTTGTTCTCCTCATGGAGTTCTACGAGTGTACGAAGTTTGCAGCAAATCTGCGTTCCAAACGTCGTGGCCTCCCCTTGTCAGTCGTAGCGGCCGTACCTGACCTGAGCCAGGCTGGCAGGTGCCAGTGATATGGGTGGAGACAAAGGGGGAGGAGGAGGTGTGCGCCTGTTCGGTCACGTGCGGAGGTAAGTGCTGGGCTGCAGAAGGACGCGGCGAGCGGCGGTGGCCCGTAACGTGCGCACGTGCCCACAGCGCGGCCGCAGACGAATCGCGCGCCGCGCCGTGGCCGAGCAGTGCAGCTGAGCAGACACCTGCGGCCGGCGCAACTTCAGTCGCCGCTGCGCAAGCGGACGGCCGCGCCGTCACGTGGGGGCTGTACCACTTCATTCCTGTCTGTCCACCCGTATAACAGGTTAGGGGTAGGGACAGAAACGCCACTGTCGTACACAAGGGACACAGACGAGAGCATCAACTCAACTTCACACGAAAGTATCCAGGAGATGAATCTTGCGCGCTTATTGTTACTGTAATCCAAACAAAATTAGTTGATAGTAGGCGTCTGTCACTTGCCACTACAGTGCTGCCACGTCCGCTGCTCGCAACCGCTCGGCTACAGGCGACACACATACACGGCTGGTCAGTACACAAATGCCGTCAAAGTGTAAGACGGACCAGTGCTGGAAGCGGTCGCCGCGAGGTATGGCGGAAATGCAAGATGCTCTGACGACAGCTAATTTTAAGTGACCAGTCACTGAACTGAGGCAGACGGCGGGTTTTGTAGACCTGAATTTAAACTCATGTCCTAACCCAACCACAATGTGCAATGTACGCGAGAAAAAGGCGATCAGTCCGCAGCTCGTGGTCGTGCGGTAGCGTTCTCGCTTCCCGCGCCCGCGTTCCCGGGTTCGATTCCCGGCGGGGTCCGGGATTTTGTCTGCCTCGTGATGACTGGGTGTTGTGTGATGTCCTTAGGTTAGTTAGTTTTAAATAGTTCTAAGTTCTAGGAGACCGGCGCCGGGGAGCATCACAGTGGAAGCAATCACCGCCCCAGACTGCAACCCATTTCCACGACCCAAGCGACTGGCGACTCTCTGGATCCTCGCCATGACGGCACACGCCATCGTAGCGCGGAGGCAGACCGACCGGCTGGCCTTCCTGATGGACCTCTGGGAGGAGAACAAGACGGCCCAGCAGCACAGGCGATACCACGAGAACTTCAAAAACTTCCTGCAGATTCCACTGCAGACAGCAATCGCCAGAGTCCTCCCCAGCCTGTGACCCCCAGCACCGCCACCAGCCACCTCACCGCACTCACCACAAGAATAACGTGTGCAGTGATAGTGAACAAGTGCAACACAAAAGATAAAGAGCTTTCTCTTCTCGCATCAAATAGTGAAGTATAGTAGTATAAAGTGTTCCTTCCTAGTGGAATCAGTGACACAAAGTGCTCCCTAGTGGAAAGTGCCAACTACTCATTATTATTAGATATTTGATTTCCTTTACTTTGTGCCTACAAAATTCTATTGATTACTCACACTATCCTTTCTGCTTCTCTTATGTAATATGACAAAATTTTCTCCCTTCTTCAGTTAGGTATATTCTGTAGTATATGTAAAAAAAAAAAGTTTCTTCCACTTCTGCTCCATCTATCATGGTGACGCTCCTTCATACTGTCCCACTAAACAGTGTAACTAGAGGAAGAGATCAAACCAGAATACACAATGTGCCTATGTCATCACAAGTGCATCACATACAGAAACATAAACTCAAATCAATGCAACGATGCCAAATACAAACTGTTATGCCTGTCCTGCAATGTCTACCCCCCTCAAAAAAAAAAGACGACAAATGGCTATGTAAAAGGGTTTAAGGAACAAACAATAAGAGAAAAACGAAAAAGGAAAATATAAAAACGAAAACATATAAAATGACAACAATATTAACCATCACGAGGATAATAGATTAATAGAAAAATGTCTTTTTTTTTTTAATGTATCGTTGTTAAAATATTTAAATAAATATATATGGTTACAAAAAAAAAAAAAAAAATGACGTTAGAAGTTAAGGCCCATAGCGCTCAGAGCCATTAGAACCATTATTTTTGCATAGCCATCTTCAGCACCAAAATTTCTGTTTTAGCGGCAAAAGAAAACTGTAATTTCTCGCTGTCATTGCTTACCTGAAACTATCGTAACACTGGCTGCACGTGATGCCGCGTTACCAACCGATGAGCAGTTCTGGTTGGCAACTGGTTGCAGATTAATGGCAACATAAGCACATTCCAAACGAAAGAAAAATGATAGAAAGAAAAATAACAGCAAATAAAACGTCAAAACGATGGTAAAAATTACGCAGCAAAGTATTTACGACAATTAGTTGAATAAAAAGGATAAAATCTTTTCATTAGAGTTGTTGTTGTTGTTGTTGTTGTGGTCTTCAGTCCTGAGACTGGTTTGATGCAGCTCTCCATGCTACCCTATCCTGTGCAAGCTTCTTCATCTCCCAGTACTTACTGCAACCCACATCCTTCTGAATCTGCTTAGTGTATTCATCTCTTGCTCTCCCTCTACGATTTTTACCCTCCACGCTGCCCTCCAATACTAAATTGGTCATCCCTTGATGCCTCAGAACATGTCCTACTAACCGGTCTCTTCTTTTTGTCAAGTTGTGTCACATACTCCTCTTCTCCCCAATTCTATTCATTACTTCATCATTAGTTATATGATCTACCCATCTAATCTTCAGCATTCTTCTGTAGCACCACAGCCGGCCGAAGTGGCCGTACGGTTCTAGGCGCTGCAGTCTGGAACCGCGAGACCGGTACGGTCGCAGTTTCGAATCCTGCCTCGGGCATGGATGTGTGTGATGTCCTTAGGTTAGTTAGGTTTAACTAGTTCTAAGTTCTAGGGCACTAATGACCTCAGAAGTTGAGTCCCATAGTGCTCAGAGCCATTTGAACCATTTGTAGCACCACATTTCGAAAGCTTCTATTCTCTTCTTGTCCAAACTATTTATCGTCCATGTTTCACTTCCATACATGGCTACACTCCATACAAATACTTTCAGAAACGACTTCCTGACACTTAAATCTATACTCGATGTTAACAAATTTCTCTTCTTCAGAAACGCTTTCCTTGCCATTGCCGGTCTACAGTTTATATCCTCTCTACTTCGACCATCATCAGTTATTTTGCTCCCCAAATAGCAAAACTCCTTTATTACTTTAAGTGTCTCATTCCCTAATCTAATTACCTCAGTATCACCCGACTTAATTCGACTACATTCCATTATCCTCGTTTTGCTTTTGTTGATGTTCATCTTATATCCTCCTTTCAAGACACTGTCCATTAGAGTTAGAAAAATAAAAATATTCACTTCACTTGATGAGATTCGAACTTTTTTCCGTTGCATTTGGTCGTGGCGGACGTTTGCACGACATCCGTTGAAGTTCATCTTTGAACCCTTCACCCGGTCTTTTTACTATTTGTTATAATAATAATTACAGAGAGCAGCCAGCTCTCTGACCAAGCACATTGAGTTACACTCGCGGCAAGCTTCGATCTTCTACGCCTCATGTTTTCACGCTAACCACGACGCTATGTCATTACACTACAAAACGTATTTATGACTCTGGTGTCCCAGTAGCAACGATTAATAAATTACCGCAAATAAATTTACAGGTCGCGCAACCACAGCTAAAAGCTCGTCTTTTGACAGAGTTTTGCAGATGCTTCACTGACCATGCACGGTTCGCTTCGGATGCCCAAATGCCGGTTTATCCATGGTTTTACTGAGGAGTCACATGCTTTTATGCGCCTTGCACCTTTGAAGTCATGGCACATGAAGTATTAGTTTTATATGCTCTGAAGATATATCTCCAGGGTATAGTTCAAATTCGCGTTAGTATTTTGCAGCCGTGATTTAAAAATACTAACGCGAATTCTTTACAGACGAATGGAAAAACTAGTAGAAACCGACCTTGGGGAAGATCAGTTTGGATTCCGTAGAAATATTGGAACACGTGAGGCAATACTGACCCTACAACTTATCTTAGAAGCTAGATTAAGGAAAGGCAAACTTATGTTTCTAGCATTTGTAGACTTAGAGAAAGCTTTTGACGTTGTAAGAGTCGAGGGCCATGAAAGAGAAGCAGTGGTTGGGAAGGGAGTGAGACAGGGTTGTAGCCTCTCCCCGATGTTATTCAATCTGTACATTGAGCAAGCAGTGAAGGAAACAAAAGAAAAATTTGGATTAGGTTCCTCGGAGTAGGTCCTTGTGTCCCTGCGCATAGTCGCAGCGCGTTGTATTGACAGCCAACGGCCTTCCCGCGGTGGATACACTGGTTCCAGTCAAGTCACCGAAGTTGAACACCGTCGGACGTGGCTAGCAATTGAGTGGGTGACGGTACGGATCTACCGTGCGCTGTTGGCAAGCGGGGTGCACTCAGTCCTCGCGATGCCAATTGAGGAGCTACTCGACCGAGTAGTTGCAGCTCCAGGTCAAGAAAACTGACAGCTGCTGGGAGACAGTGTGCTGACCCCACAGATCTCCATAGCCGCATCCGATGACATCTTTTGGCTAAGGATGTCATGGCGGTCGATCGGTATCGACGCATGTTCGAGGCATGTGCGGACGCAGACAACGTCTGTAAAAACGTCTACGTTTCAAATAAGGGTAAACATCAGTGACGACCATTTCGGTTGTCCGGCTACTGGCACCACACCGGAAACCGTTCAAACATTGAGGGTTCTGATTGTGCAAGATTGTAGACATAGCACCCAAGAGAATAACTTTGGGCACACGTGAAAAATCTTTCGTCAAAAGAATTTAACATGAGAAGGATTCTACTGAAGTTTCTGTCATGACTGGTTCAAGGCGATCGGAAGGAGAATCGCGTGGAAGCCTGCACGGAACTTAAACAACTGCTTCTAGACGACCCGAACCGAACTTACTTTCGTTGTGACGACACACTGGTTTATGGCTATGAGATACTAAGCAGCAATAGTTACAACAGAAGAGTCTTCTTCACATTGGCCAAAAAAACTCGACAAGTCAAAAGTATCTGCAACATTATGTCCTTGTTGATATATTTTTATACATATATTAACGGGAGTAAACATTTCATCCATGCTGGTCAGACTGACGATAGAAGAGTTCTATCACAGTTTTCTAAGATGTTTGGGGTGGAACACGAGGAGAAAATATCCACAGAAGTGAGCGAGAACGAATGGGTACTGCATCATGAAAACGCGCGTATACGGCGTGCATTATGCAGGAATCTTTGGCCAAAAATAAGATGGCAGTCTTTCCCCAATCACCCTACTCTCCAGATCTGCCTCCGCGTGACTTCTTTCACCTCTCTTAGGTGAACATGAAGAAAGGGTGAAGATATGATATACTGATGCAGACTCAAGTGGAATCGCACAGCTAAACACCCTAACAAACATTTACAGGCTGCACTTCAAAACTGGTAGAAACATTGGGATCGGAGTGTTCGTTCCAAGAGAACTAGATTGAAGGTGATGATGCAGAACCGGATTTGGGTAAGACGTCACAGTTTTAATTACTATGTTTCGAGGACTTTCGGATACCATCCCGTAATATAGAGGTCTTCGGAGATGTGGATATCAGCGAGTATATGTGTGGATACATTTACCAGCCAGAACATTATGACCACTGGCTTACTGTCGATATAAACCAGTCCAGGTGATAGCAGCATCTGAATGACTGCTGGTCAAACACACGGTGCATCGTGCATCTTGTAGCGCTGTCCGTGTGTAGAATGGGGAAGGCGCGCGATTTATCTGAGTTTGACCGAGGGCAGACTGAAATGGTACGTACGATCGTCACGAGCATTTCGAAAACTGTACGACTTGTCGGGTGTTGGAGGAGTGCTGTGGTGACTGTATTCAGGACGTAACGCAAACAAGGTGAAACCATGCTGACGAAATCTTCTCGGGCTTCCATCCGGGTAGCTGCGTCGAAAATCAGCGACGTTTCGATGAGTGTCATTCTCATCACTTCTGGCAAAGATGATGAGAATGACACTCATCGAAATGTCGCGGATTTTCGACGCAGCTACCCGGATGGAAGTCCGAGAAGATTTCATCAGCAGTATACACCGGGAAAGCCTACATTCACATAAGGTGAAACCATGTCCAGACGTCGTGATTTGGGCGGCCACCCCTTATTAGCGATGTCGGACGTCGTAGGCTGGTAAAACAGGACAGGCGGCAAACTGTGGCAGAACTAACACCACACTTTAACGCTTGGCAAAGTACAAGTGTGTCTGAACACACAGTGCAC
This sequence comes from Schistocerca americana, assembly GCF_021461395.2. Lineage (NCBI taxonomy): Eukaryota > Metazoa > Arthropoda > Insecta > Orthoptera > Acrididae > Schistocerca > Schistocerca americana. The sequence goes on along the minus strand of NC_060123.1, from coordinate 627,230,837 downwards.
CGAACACTCCTAACGATGGGCCTCCGCAGACGACCCCTGCATATGCCAATATTAATACCACGATACCGGCAACTACGACCGAAATGGGCACATGACCATCGGCACTGGACGTTGACGCAGTGGCACAGCGTTGCGTGGAATTAGGTAGCCTTTCCATCATGCCGATGGGAGGGCGCGAATCCGTCGTCTTCCAGGGAACAGTTACTTGACATTCATATTCCGGGACGGAGACAAGGTGGCGGCGGCTCCATTATGCGGCGGGGAACATTCACGTGGCCATCCACTGGTCCGGTGGAGCTTGTGCAAGGCGGCATGATGGCCAAGGAGTACCGTACATTGGCTGCAGACCACGTACATTCCTTTATGAAGATCAAGTTTCCAGACGGTAGTCGTATTTTTCAACAAGATAATGCGCCACGTTATAAGGCCAGGAGTGCGATGGATTCAAGTAACACAGGGGCGAGTTCCAACTGATGTTCTGCCCCCCCCCCCCCCCCCCCCAACTCGCCAGATCTGAACCCGATCGAACTTATCTGCGATGTAATTGGACGTGGCGTTAGAGCTTCCCCCCACCCTCCCACCCTCCTACTGGAATTAGGTGACTTGTGGGTGCAGATGTGATGCCGGCTCCCTTCAGCGACCTACCTCCCATGCCACGGCGCGTCGGCGCTGTTATCCGTGCCAAAGGTGGACAAAAATGATTCGTATGGCTCTGAGCTCTATGGGACTTAACATCTGAGGTCATCAGTCCCCTAGAACTTAGAACTACTGAAACCTAAATAACCTAAGGACATCACACACATCCATGCCCGAGGCAGGATTCGAACCTGCGACGGTAGCGGTCGCGCGGTTCCAGACTGAAGCGCCTAGAACCGCTCGGCCACACCGGCCGGCCCAAGGTGGACATACGGGTTATTGAGAAGTAGGTCATAATGTTCTGGCTGGTCAGTGTATATGCAATAATAATTAGTCTGTAATTAAAAGGACAATATCAGTTCTACCGTTTTCGTTTGTCTGCGTTGGTTGGGTTGATTTGGGGGAGGAGACCGAACTGCAAGGTCATCGGTTTGATAGGATTAGGGAAGGATGGGGAAGGAAGTCGGTCTTGCCCTTTCAAAGGAACCATCCCGGCATTTGCCTGAAGCGATTTAGGGAAATCACGGAAAACCTAAATCAGAATGGTCGGACGCGGGATTGAACTGCCGTCCTCCCGAATGCGAGTCCAGTGTGCTAACCACTGCGCCACCTCGCTCGTTTGTCTGTGTTATCAATAATAATTATTATTGTTTCGTTTTAAGTCACTACTGTCACCCACTGCGTCGGAGTGTCGTGACGTTGGCCACAACGAACAGTGTCCAAGCCGGAGATGCGTTGCTGGCGTCTGAAATGTCTAACGATGGGGAGGGAAGTGCCCTTCTTCCCGGGTTTCCGTCTGAGCACTTCCGTCTCGTTTACAGATAACAGAGGTCACTTACGTAAATAGACAAAGCTGCTACAAAGCTACTTTAAGGCTTTTGTTGGATTCTTTGTCTCACTGTATAACTACTGCCTGTGCATCATAGATGACACACGTAATCTTCGGTACAAAATCAGTGAATCCATGAACGTCCCTCTTGAATATATTGACAAATATACAAAACCAGTCGTATCACACTGAGAAGAGTTGCATGTTAACACGATTGAATTATCGTGCATTTGATAAACGAACTACATGGCAATATTTAAACAATATGCAATATATGACGACTACTCGTGACACTTCCTAAAACTTCCGAAATGTTCCGCTGAAAATTTAAGAAAATCCGATTCATTAATTAGGAAAGAACATTGTATCTAAGAAATGTATGAAGAAAATGACAAGCTGTCTTCTTTTAAAATTAGTGCAAGGGCAATAGTATGTCTTGTTAATTTAACTTAAATGTAGTTGATGGTGTATTCACGAATCTGAATCAAGAACAGCTGCCGCCAACATGAGTAACGTAGAAATAGATATTGTCGGAGCTAGCTCGACGAAAGATCCGAACCGAAAGACTGGAAAGTTGCACAGGTCACACCACTATTCATGAAAGGCAATAGGAGTAATCAATTAAATTACATGCCCATATCATTAACGTTGATATGCAGCAAGATTCTGAAACATGTATTGTGTCACAACATTAAAAATTACCACGAAGAGAACGTCTATCGAAACGTAGTCAACTCGAATTTAGAAAACATCGTCCTTGTGAAACACAACTAGTTCTTCACTCGCGCGAAGTGTTGAGTGCTATCGACAAAGGATTTCAACTAGATTCCGTATTTCTACTATTCAAAAATGGTTCAAATGACTCTGAGCACTATGGGACTTAACATCTGAGGTCATCGGTCCCCTAGAACTTAGAACTACTAAAACCTAACTAACCTAAGGACATCACACACATCCATGTCCGAGGCAGGATTCGAACCTGCGACAGTAGCAGTCGCGCGGTTCCGGACTGAAGCGCCTAGAACCGCTTGGCCACCGCTGCCGGCTTCTACATTTCCAGAAGGCTTTTAACACCGCATCTCACAAGCGTTTTGTAATCAAATTGCGTGCTTATGGAATGTCGTCTCAGTTATGTGGCTGCATTTATGATTTCCTGTCAGAGAGGTCACAGTTCGTAGTAATTGACATGTCATCGAGTAAAACAGAAGTGATGTCTGGCGTTCCCCAGGGTAGTGTTGTACGCCCTTTGAAGTTCCTTATCTATATAAACGATTTAGGACGCAATCTGAGCAGCCGTCTTAGGTTCTTTGCGTCTAGTAAAGTCATCAGAAGATCAAAACAAATTGCAAAATGATTTATAAAAGATATCTATATGCCGGAAAAATTGGCAATTGACCCTAAATAACGAAAAGTGTGAGGTCATCCATATAAGTGCTAAAAGGAAGCCGTTAAACTTCGGTTGCACTATAAATCAATCAAATCTAAAGGTTGTAAATTCAACTAAATACCTAGAGATTAATTACGAACAATTTAAATTGGAAAGAACAAATAGAAACTGTTGTGGGAAAGGCGAACCAAAGACTGCGTTTTATTGGCAGAACACTTAGAAGATCCAAAACATCTACTAAAGAGACTGTCTACAATATCCTTGTTCGTGCTCTTTTGGAGTACTGCTGCGCGCTGTGGGATCCTTACCAGATAGGATTAACGGAGCTTATCGAGGACGTTCAAAGAAGAGCAGCACGTTTTGTACTATCGAGAAATAGGGGAGAAAGGGTCACGGACATGATACAGGATTTGGGGTGGAAATCATTAAAACAAAGGCGTTTCTCCTTGCGCTGGGACCTTCTCATGAAATTTCAATCACCAGCTGCTTCTCTGAATGCCTATATATTTTGATAGCGCCGACCTACATAGGGAGAAACGATCATCACAACAAAGTAAGGAAAATCAGAGCTTGCGGGGAAAGATATGGGTGTTTGTTTTTTTCCGCGCGCAGTTCAAGTGTGGAATAATTTGGAATTATTGTAAAGGTGGTTCGGTGAACCCTCTCCCAGGCACTTAAGTGTGATCTTCAGAGTATTCATGTACATGTAGATATTATAGTTGTGATTACTGCTTTGTACTTCGACGGAGACCAGGATCAGGCGTGCTCTTAAGCACCGCTGTCCCGCAAGTAACTACACAACAATGGAACTGTGGTAAGCAGAACATAAAGCAAAAACAGTCCTAAGAGTCACCGTGTCTGTGAAACACAGATAGGATCTACGTAGGTCTGTAGGATCAACGTAGATATGTATTTTGAGTAGGTACGAGTGTTAGTAATAGTAGTATTTGGTACTCAGAATTCTGTAAAGCGTTAGAGGCACTGATAATAACTCACACGACACTTCAAATTGTAAGAACAAGCTATCGTACTAACCAAGTTAAATATTGTCTGCAAGGAGAAGTATTACTAAGTTGTAGCTGACAAGGTGAACATAGGTACACTGGTTTCAATATTTGGTATGATAATTATATTCGATGCAATTCTGAACTAAAATTTCGTTTTCATTTTCCGTCTTCCGCTCTATTAATCACATGTAATAAATTTTTACAGGCACCTAGCTAAGCAAACCACAGGGAGGTTCACATCCCTGCCTGTATAAAATGTGCCAAAGTATCGTTAAGACTCTTAAAGTAACCCAATACCAGTCGGGAATCGATTAGCGGATTTTGGAACAAAACTAATGATAGGTTTAGCCTTCTGTTAATTTCTTTTTATTTTAGTGATATGGCGCCATTAATATCACAGCTGACAGACTTACGTGAATAAAGCAGACAGATGAACAACAATCACAGAGTAGACAAATGAAATTTTATTTCTTCTGGTAGTGAACAAGGTGAAAACATTTTTGGAAGACTTAACTGTCTGTTATTGTTCTCCGTTTCTGCATGAGCTACTTCGCGGAGACAGTTCCACTGACATCTAGCGGCCGATTGTGCAACTCGCATGGAATCTGTCATCGTTAAGAGCCGCGGCCAGATATCGCGCTTGTCGCTGGGCGCACTGGCCAGTAGGAGTGCGTCCGTACGATCAGCGAGAGCATCCCGCGAAAGCAAATGAACAGAACTCGACATATTTACGAACACACTTGCGCATAAGCGCTGTGGCTGGCCTAATCAGAACAATAACTGCCTCTGTGAGAAAGTACAAGCATACAGGGAAATATTATGTCACTTAAATATAAAGCACCTGACACTAAAGCATTCAGAACGTTTCGTTAAGGGTACAAGCAAAATATCTGTGTTAGATGCCTTTCACCTAAAGGTAGCTTGCGTCTACGACGAATAAATCGTTGCCAAATGGATAACTCTACGGTGATGACAGCTTGTGCTCTATACGGTACGTCATATTGTGGATTTCAGCAGCTACGGGTGGCAGTGAAATGACAGAAAGGCAAGCGAGGTGCGTAATCTAGTGCTCTTGTGAAATACTAAAGTGGCCGCCGATCTTCGTCCCCATTCGGCTTACGACAGGTTAACCTTTAATAGCGACGTATTATGCCCGTAATGAATACAGACATTCGCAATTTAACGCACGGCGTGTGTGCACAGTAAGCTGTTCGTAAAGTGCACGCTTTCCCTTCAGGTTAAATCCTAGAGTTTGAGAATATTAATCCTGTATCATCCCCGTGACCCTTTCTCCCCTATTTCTCGATAATACAAAACGTGTTACACACTAAAAAAATCCTGTCGCCCAACACATCCCACCCCAGCAAGAAAAGTGGCTTATGTAAAAAAAACTCAAATTTTTAGTTTTAAGACACTCAAAAATACGTGCGAAGTGCCCCAATATGCAGAAAAACATCACATACTGATCTCGCAATTTGTCCAGTTCAGGGAAGTCGTGTCAGTTTTGTTGTAGGCTACTTCACGATTCGCCACGGTAAGAACAGTGTCGCTTTAGCGTTCTACTGACGAGTATGCTTGGGTGATTCAAGAAGAGCAGCACATTCTGAGCTGTGACACTTTCCATGTCTATAATAAGTTGAATGTAATTTTTTATATCATCGATTGTTACAATGTCTGTATTTATACAGAATCTCTATCTTAACATTATAATGTCATTCAGGCATGCATGCATACGAAACTTGATGTGTTGCAGCGATCAAGAAAAAAATGGAAATTTATGGTATAACAGTTCATACTGAATGCCTATTCTTGGCGAAGGTATTCGTACGTTATATAGATCCATTTATGACACTGTGTTTTCCTAAATTTCGTTCCAGAACTTGTACGTAATTGAGGTTCTTATTAAAGTGATTTAATTTTCATAAATTAAAGTTCTGAATTTTGTATTTTTCTAATAAAGCAATTTCGACTTGTTTTCCATTTTCTATTCTAACTTAACTACTAATTTTTCCCGATGGAGGGTCGAATGCAGTATAATATTACAGTAAGTAAAAACATTATTTGGCCTGGAAAAGTGGAAAAATTATAACATGAGGGATTATAACAAAAAAAAGTTTTCAGAAAAGCAAGAAAAGTCACACAATCAAAGAACTAATTAAAAATTGCCTCAGAGCACTTCACATTTGATGAGAACAGAATTACATGTTCTTGCCGGCATGTGTTACCTTTCCGCTTCTTCGACACTCTCATAGGCTTTTATTCAGTGCACAAAAGACAAAGAAATGATTTTTATGTTGCGGGCACAGATTTAAACTGTATTCAAAAAAGTGCGCAACATTCTACAACCAACCTATTCCGTCAATATCTTCTATGACCTTCTGACACTGACAGAGGGACAAGTGAACAAAATCTGAATAAACGTGTAGATTAGAACTACATCGTTCAAGAGCAAAGATAAAACGGGGATGTCCTAGCGGCGCAGTAGGCCTATAGCTGGATCTTCTCGTAGTTACAGTAGTATTATTTTATTTACGATAATGTGCGCCTTAATATTATGCTGATGGAGATGACGTTCGTTCAGTAGAAGTATTTAAAGCTGGAGGCAAAATAATATAGAAGGAACTTGCATAAATGTTTACAGAATGTCTGCAAAAGAAGACAATTCGCCAAAACTAGATCAGTGCCGTGTTTGTAATACTTTACATGAGGCAAATTAGACAAGTAAAAAATTACAGTCTTATTAGTATGCTAATCGTACTATTCAAGATATTCACTAAAACTACCACCAGCCACACAGAAGGCAATTACTTTCGTTCTTACGGACACGATTGGTCTGGAGGATCATCTTCTGACGAATTTGTGGTCAACGGCTTTCTAACGTCCAACTCGGAAACACAGTCCTAACTATCTCCCAAGGAGCAATTTGTCTTGACCACACAACGTTAACGAAGAGAGAAAGAGTAGCGGACGTATATTAAAAATAGCCCTTTTAGGGTCACTCAAATCACGTAGGTACTTTAATGGGCGAAGAAAAATTAGCAGTCGTCGGTAAAAAAGGAAGGAAACGAACATCCACTGAAAACATTTATGGATGATAATTTGTGTGTACGGTGCGTTTGGCGAAGGAGCAAGAAACAAAACAATCGAGAATATTTATGACGTCCATTATGGTGATTTTAATGGAGTAAATAATACTACAACGTGGATGAAGAGAAACGTTTATGACAGCGATTGGCAGTAAAGCTTCAGAGACTGTGAAACGATTGGCAGTAAAGCCTCAGAGACTGTGAAAAAAGTGGCAAAGTTCGTTTTTTAAGGCAATGTACACATAATTATCTCGCAATATTTTATTGCCGTAAGCATAAAACGCTGAACTCTGTTTTTCAAATAATTACCGTCTGCTGTAGTATCGAGAACAATCTACAGAACACGTGTAACAGTATGTGGAGCAACACGAGTGGATCATATGCACAATATTAACGATGCTACGACAAAACCATCACGAAATGAGTAGAAGATAACGTGTATATCTGGGGGATTCATAAAGTTTTAAAATAACCTCAAAAGTAAAGTTACGTAATTTGTTTGCAGGTACGTGTCGCCAGTCCTTATATAAGCTTAGCGCATAAGTTCGTAGCGTTTTTGTTATGCATGTTTTTATTCCAGCTACTAGGACTTTATTTATTCATTGCCATTTTTATTTGTAGTTCAAAAAAAAAAATGGTTCAAATGGCTCTGAGCACTATGGGACTTAACATCTATGGTCATCAGTCCCCTAGAACTTGGAACTACTTAAACCTAACTAACCTAAGGACATCACACAACACCCAGCCATCACGAGGCAGAGAAAATCCCTGACCCCGCCGGGAATCGAACCCGGGAACCCGGGCATGGGAAGCGAGAACGCTACCGCACGACCACGAGATGCGGGCATTTGTAGTTCACTCTTTGCTACTTCAGTTTACATATTGTCATTTTGTCATTTGTAGAGAGGGAGTGGAGTTAAAGACGCTAGAAAATGGAGTGCGAAGTGGACAAATCAGAGCATTTCCGACAGTATTCTTGTGCTTGAGTTCAGTTGCAGGGTGACAGCATTGGAGGCAGCCAAAAATATTTGCGCCATGTATGGGGATAATGCTATTGGACAAAGCACGACAAGGAAATGGTTTTCCCGTTTTAAGGAGGATAATTTTGACATTAGGGAGTCTTCACGTTCAGGAAGGCCTCCGGAGTTTGCTGAAGAGCTTTTAAACGCATTAATCCACACTGATCACCTCAGTGTACTGGAGAACGGCAAACGTTATGAACTGTGAGCATTCCACCATCGTGTGACATTTGCATGCAGTGGTGAAGGTTCAAAAACCGGGTGTATGGATCCGTATGCTGTAAGCCAAATTCACAAAAATCGGCGGGTGGTCATACGTGCATCTCTGCTTGCTCGTTATCAATTGGCTCGTGAACAACACCGACCCTTCCTATTCTGTGTCGTTGCTGCTGACGAGAAATGGTGTCTTTAGGCTAACATAAGGAAAATAAAGATATGCTTGAGCCCAAGCAAAGCAAAGCGCAACTTCCTGTACAAAGACCTCTTCGCATCCACAAAAGTTAATGTTATGCATCTGGTGGAAGAGTGACGGTGTGGTGTACTACTAATAGTTTCCCTGAGTGTAACCATCACTCCTGACATTAACGGTCAAGTAGACATAATCCAAGAACAACGACCAGGACGACTGCTACTCCACGTTCATGCTCGTCAGCATTCTGCTAGATTGACAAAAAGCATTATACATGAGTTAGGTTGTGTAGTCATTCCGCTCCCGCCTTATTCACTTGCTCTTGCGCACTCAGATTTTCACCTTTCCCGCTCTCTATCGAACAACCTTCAAAGAACTTCCTTTCCATATGAAAAAGCGCTCCGACCGTGGTTAGACGAGTTCTTCGCCTCAAAACCATGTGATTTCTACATTCGTGGAGTCGAAAAGTCGCCCTGTATTGAAGGATTACTGTAATACTTGAGGAAGACACAAAATCTCTGTAATGTGTATCTGCCGTGTTTATTAAATTAATAGAAAAACGCTACGAACTTAAGCACCAAACCAGTACACGTTGAAATTTTTACACCACTTTCGGGGGCAGCAGTGTTGCACGTAGAGGACAGAGTACCTACGAGCACATGACGTTTTCTGATCGGTACTTCAGTCTAGTGGCTGATTTTACAATCACATGAAGGAGAGCGCACTACAGACCGCCACAAGCAGTTTCTTTCATTTTTTGGTAGTTGGTAAATATGATGTGTTTTGTATAGCATTTGTAAATATTTCGATGTTACACATTTTAAGTGCTGTATAATATATTACAAGCCATTCAAAATACATTGTTAATTCTTCGGTAACAGAATTTTATGGTAAGTAAAATGTTACATATTTTTAGAACCGTTTTATGACATGGGAAGTTAAGTCATAGTCAGTCAGCCGTGTGCCATACTGAACCTTCAAAGAGAAGGTCTTTCACCAAGGGGCATGACATATTTGCACGTTAATTGAGTTTCGTTAAGGTCTTAACAAAAATGGTTCAAATGGCTCTGAGCACTAAGGGACTTCTAAGGTCATCTGTCCCCTAGAACTTCGAACTACTTAAACCTAACTAACCTAAGGACATCACACACATCCATGCCCGAGGCAGGATTCGAACCTGCGACCGTAGCGGTCGCGCGGTTCCAGACTGTAGCGCCTAGAACCGCTCGGCAACCCCGGCCGGCAAAGTCTTAACAGTTTTACCTCTCTTGACATGGGAATTCCTGTTGGTTTCCAACAGCTTTAGTTTCAAAATGTAGCGACTAGAACCGCTCGGCCACCGCGCCGGCCGTTGTGAGGTGCTAACAGATTATGTTCGTGAGGAGCAAACCTGCACAAGAGCATACTACTTGCGTCGCAGCAAGCTGTCCTAGGGGGTGTTTTTGATCCACTCCACTGCACAGCTCACTCTGCACATGAAAGTCACATATGCACCTTTGTTGCGCTACAAATTCCCTCACCCCCCTCCCCACGAAATAATCATTTCTTCTCCTGGCATGGCATTCAGTGACTTCTTCATCCTTCCTACCGAGCGAAGTGGCGCAGTGGTTGGCACAATGGACTCGCATTCGGGAGGCCGTCGCTTCAAACCCACGTCCGGTCATCCTTATTTAGGTTTTCCGTGATATCCCTATATCACCGCCGGCCGAAGTGGCCGGGCGGTTCTACTATATCACCGCCGGCCGAAGTGGCCGGGCGGTTCTAGACGCTGCAGTCTGAAACCGCGAGACCGCTACGGTCGCAGGTTCGAATCCTGCCTCGGGCATGGATGTGTGTGATGTCCTTAGGTTAGTTGGGTTTAACTAGTTCTAAGTTCTAGGGGACTAATGACCACAGGAGTTGGCCGTGCGGTTAAAGGCGCTGCAGTCTGGAACCGCAAGACCGCTACGGTCGTAGGTTCGAATCCTGCCTCGGGCATGGATGTTTGTGATGTCCTTAGGTTAGTTAGGTTTACCTAGTTCTAAGTTCTAGGGGACTAATGACCTTAGCAGTTGAGTCCCATAGTGCTCAGAGCCATTTTGAACCACAGAAGTTGAGTCCCATAGTGCTCAGAACCATTTGAACCATTTTGAACCTATATCACCTGGCAGTTTCCTTTGAAAGGGCACGGCCGACTTCCTTCCCGCCGGCCTGAGTGGCCGTGCGGTTCTAGGCGCTGCAGTTTGGAACCGAGCGACCGCTACGGTCGCAGGTTCGAATCCTGCCTCGGGCATGGATGTGTGTGATGTCCTTAGGTTAGTTAGGTTTAATTAGTTGTAAGTTCTAGGCGATTGATGACCTCAGAAGTTAAGTCGCATAGTGCTCAGAGCCATTTGAACCATTTGACTTCCTTCCCCATCCTTTCCTAACCTGATGGGGCCGATGAGTGGTTCAAGTGGCTCTGAGCACTATTTGACTTAACATCTGAGGACATCAGTCCCCTAGAACTTTCAACTAATTAAACCTAACTAACCTAAGGACATCACACACATCCATGCCCGAGGCAGGATTCGAACCTGCGACCGTAGCGATCACGCGGTTCCAGACTGAAGCGCCTTTAACCGCACGGCCACACCGGCCGGCCGGACCGATGAACTCGCCGTTTGGTCCCCTTCCCCATATCAACCAATCAACTCGTCTTTGCTCGGATAAGGGAACCATTGTGCGGCACGGACTTCCAGTAAGCTGACGAGGTAATCTTCGAGGTGGAACGTTTCCTGAACAGCCAAAACGCATATTTCTACAACTACGCACGCCGTCACGTCACCCTTCTTGGGGAAAAATTTGTCGCATTGATGGGTGAATATGCAGACAAGGACTAACATCAGTTTTCATGGTCGCAGGTTCACCCTTTCGAGGCAGCAGAGGACCATACAAACAAGACAAGGCCTAGTAGAAATCCTTGGCTAAAAAAGACGTATTTAACTTAGATCTCCAGGCTGGGAATACTCATGAGGATGCTGTCACCAGCATAAGCAACGCTGACATCCCACGGGTCGGAGAGTGGAATGTTTGATCTCTTAATCGCGTAGGTAGGTTAGAGAATTTAGAAGTGCGAACTTGTGACGTGTGGTTGCAGCAAGGGCTTCTGATCAAGTAAGTACAGGGTTATCATTACAAAGTCAATGGGGTAAGCTACTATGAAGACCGTAGTGAATGCGTTATCGTAGCCAATACAGATACGAAGACAACACCCACCACACTAGTACAAGTTTATACGTCAAGTAACTACGCAGATGATGAAGAGGGTGAAGGAATGTATGATAAGATAAAGGAAATTATTCAGGTAGTTAAGGGAGACTAAAAATTATGAAGCGTCACTGGGATTAGATAGTAGGGTAAGAAAGAGAATGAAACGTAGTAGAACATGGAGGGAGAAAGGAATGAAAGAGAGAGCTGCCTCACAGAATTTTGCACAGAGCATAATTCAATAATCGCCAACACTAAGCTTAAAAATTAGATAACAAGGTTGTACACGTGGGAGAGACCTGGAGACACCGGTTGATTTCAGAACAATTATTTAATGGTAAGACAGATATTTTAACCTGTAAGACGTTTCCAGGGGTAGATGAGGAATCTGAGCGCAATTTACTGGTTACGAAAAGCATATTAAAACTGAAGAAATTGCAAAAAATGCAGGAATTTAAGGAGTTGGCGTGACGTTGCAAGCAGCTGGTTTGACTACTGCACGACGGGCTGAATCTGACAGGTCGGCTGTGGGCCGGTGTGAATGTTCGTTGGGGCGGCTAGCTGCCAATAGGCTGTGACGGGCGAGCTGAGCTCAAGTGAAGGCTGGTAGCCAACGAAAGCCAGAGGTCATCGGGGTTGTTCCGGACAGGAAGAGGGACATGTTCCGGCGACAAGGTCGGAGGACGAACTAATACGAAGGGACTTCTGACTTGAAATGTCGTCACTAATATGATTTTAGTGAAAATACATTAAAATTCGTTTCAAACATGCTAGAGAAAAACCAATGGCCGTTTTGGACCCGCGGTAGTGGGAAGGGTTCATTGAACATAAATCCATGTCAGAAGCTTTAACAGGTAAAAAGCATTATTACCATCACTGTTCATAGTAGATGGTAGCAACCGAATCCCTCACAAAAGTGGCACTCATGCTACACCCACGAGAGGTTAACCCCTGCAATATAATGAACAGGTTCTTTTTGTAATTAAACTACTAAAACTGTTATAAATAATTTAGTTTATTTACTTAAATAGTGTCATAACTATGAACTCCTACACAGAGACACAAATGATCTTCTCAGTATCAATTTATTTCCTTACTGTTCCCATAACTTTCGACGTGTATTGAATTGTAGTTATGATTGTTACAATAATGTATAAATGAGTTTGTTAAGAGGTTGGAAAAATGACTGCAAAGATTTTCATACGATTTATCCTAAGTAATTATATGAAATTGTTAGGAAAATTACGAATGGTGGTCAGCATGAAAGTATCTACACTGAATCAAGGAGGGTTATGTGACCGAACCTTTAAACAAGCGTCCGGAGCAGAGCTCATGGTCTTTCACCTGTCGTCTTGCGTCTGGAGGGATGGTAAATGGAAATGAGCGTTTGGCGTCATTGGCCGGAAGGTCCCTTACGGGGCAGGTCCGGCCGCCTTGGTGCAGGTCTTATTACATTCGACGCCACATTGGAAGACTTGCGCGCCAGATAGGGTGAAATGATGATGAAGACAACACCCAGTCGCTGAGCGGAGAAAATCTCCGACCCAGCCGGGAATCGAACCCGGACCCGTAGGATGGCAAGCGGCCACACTGCCCACTCAGCTATCGGGGCGGACTGGAGGATTGGTGAGGTATTTCGTCTGGAGCCGGCAACGCTATGGGCGGTGTGCATGCCGCCAACGCTACTTTCGTTTACCGGGACCTGTACATTGTGATTTAGCGTATATAATGTTACGTCTGCACAAAGTACTACCAAAATTTTCACTGGTGATAGACACTGTTTTTTTATTCGATGGGTTACTTTTACGTGGCCACCATTCGCATACGTTGTGCTTCTCTAAAAAATAATGAAAAAGGATTTATATAAAACTCAAAATTAATCTGTTTAGAGCGATGTTATTCCCCATCGGGATTTCGACCAACAGATCCAGCCTCAGTACACGTTTTATTAAATAATTCGCTAATGTCTCAATTCTAATTTAAGGCTTTTGCATTAAAATTATGGTGTTGTGTAGTTGGGCTAAGGAGTAACGGTGCAAGGTCACCCCTTATTCGATGTTAGCGAGCCACGCTCAAATTTAATGGCCGTGCATTGCCCACACCCTGGGAAACGGTAGAAAACGTCGTAATGAGACCTGAATAATTTTGTGGAACCAGAGGTTGTTGAGAGTTTCAGATGGAGCATTACGCAACGTTGGACTGAACCAGGGGAAAGGAATTCAATGGAAGACGAATGGATGGCTTTGAGAGAGGCAGTAGAGGACCAAACACGTGGAAAGGCAAGGTCTAGTAGAAATCCCTGGATAAAACAAGACGTATTTAATTTATCTGATGGAAGGAGAAACTAAAACAAATGCAGTTAATGAAGCATGCGAAAGGAAATGCAGGCATCTAAAAATGATATTGACACGAAATGCCAAAAGGCTAAGTAGGAATAAGTAGAGGACAAATGCAAGGTTGTAAATACATGCATGGCTAGCGGGAAAGACAGATGCCGCCTATAAGGAAATTGAAGAAGCCTTTGAAATTAGTACTAAGGGAAAAAAAGGAAAACTGAAGGTGTAAGGTATATGAGAACAGTATTACAAGAAGAGAAAGGAAAGTATGTGAACAGAAGATAGAAGAAATGTCACTGTGAGAAAAAATTGACGGAGCACTGAAAGACCTAAGTGGAAACAAGGCTCTTGGAGTAAACGACTTTCCCTCTGAATTATAGAGATCCTTGGTAGAGCGAGCCACAACAAAACTATCACACCTGATATGCAAGGTATGTGAGACAGGGGAAATGCCTTCAGAGTTCAAGAAGAATATAATAATTCCATTTCCAAAGAAGGCAGGTGCTGGCAGGCGTGAAAACCATCGAACCATCATTTCATTAAGTCATTATTACAGAACACTGACACGAAATATTTAGAAAGAATGGAAAAACTGGTAGAAGGCCATCTCAGGGGAGCTCAGTTTGGGTTCCAGAGTAATTTAGGAACACTTGAGGCTATAGTGAACATACATCTTGCGTTAGAAGATATGGAGAAGAAAGGCAAATCTACATTTGTAGCATTTGTGTATTTAGAGGAATTTTTTGACAATGTTGAGTGAACTACATAATTGGAAATTTAGGGATAAATGCAACATTTAGTTTCATTGATACCACATACGAATCGCGTCTCAGCCAGTGGAGGAGGTGAGTCACAGCTCACGTCACGCTTGACAAAGACAAACACACGTTTATTGGTAGCGAGCTCAACTGACTAATGAGGAGGTACGGAGAAAAGAAATTTATGGCACAATTTGATTTAAGAAACGCCTCATTTGACGGGATATGTCCTGCGGTATCAAAATACTGCCAGTTTGATGTTAGAGGAAAGAGTGTGAGAGCATGGAGGAGGGCGGGGGGGGGGGGGAGGGGGGGGGGAGGGGTCGGTAAAAATTGTAGAGGGAGACCAAGGGATGAATAGTAGTAAGCAGGTTCAGATGGATGTCGGTTGCAGTGGTGTTTTGAAGACTGTTGCACAGGACAGACTAACGTAGAGAGCTTCAACAAACCAGTCCTCGGACTGAAAACCACAACAACAATTTTGTCAAAGTAAATTTCATGGCAAAAATATCAATAGAAACAATTATGAAAGTGGATATACATTCCACCACATTCAGTTTGCCTACGTCTTTGTCGTTTCTTCCACATGAGTTTTTCTTCTCTTGCGCCGCATGTGTTTGAGCGAGACCAAACTCTGTGCTTTAGTCACAGTCGGTTCTCTAATCACTTTAGTATCATGCTCGTCCAGCTCTCTCTCTATCACTTTTGCTGGACTCTTGTTACCGCCAAGCTAGAGAAGTCGTACGGCCGTAGAAACTTAAGAGGAGAACACGGCAAGTGCCATCACCTGATCTCCCAGAAACGTCGCTCAGTGAAAGAAGGGTAAAAATAAGCGAACACATCTCTCGACTCATCCGTAGACACTCGACTGTTTCTGAGGAAACGACGGTGAAAGCTCTTGAGTGAGTTTATCTGTCATTTAGCGAGTAAATGTCTCGACCAATGCAGTGGTGGTGGTTAGTGTTTAACGTCCCGTCGACAACGAGGTCATTAGAGACGGAGCTCATGCTCGGGTTAAGGAAGGATTGGGAAGGAAATCGGCCGTGCCCTTTCAAAGGAACCATCCCGGCATTTGCCTGAAGCGATTTAGGGAAATCACGGAAAACCTAAATCAGGATGGCTGGAGACGGGATTGAACCGTCGTCCTTCCGAATGCGAGTCCAGTGTGCTAACCACTGCGCCACCTCGCTCGGTACCCATGCAGTGGCACAGTGTGTAGCGTCGTGGCTTCTCACTTTTGCGACTGTGTTCGAAATCCGATTATTATTTTCGTTTATCTATCCATGTATGTAGAAGATTACTACAGGAATTTACTTCAATGTATAGTGAAACAACACTGTCCCAGTTCGTCTAGAAATTGTTTTTCTTGTGAATCAATTTAAAAAAATTAATGAGAAAATTATTTGAAACTTTTTGGTAAAATTTCTGTGTGTATCTTGAGTCATAATCGACCACAAGCGCCAGTTTTCGGCAAAGCGTTTGTCGCGAAACTACTGCCAACGCATGAGATCTGCAACGATGTTAGCGAGGTTTCTTTCCCGAGTTAAGATTCATATAAAGAAATGTCACTCTGCCAAAAATGCCTTCATTCGTGGTTTTCGAAACTTCTCTGTTTCGAATGTTTCCACTATCGGTATCAACCAAGGGAATGCACCGAACCTTCCTGAGCAATAAACATAAGAATAAAACAGAAGGATTAATACAATAATTGATATAAGAATGAAATATAAGAACATAGGAATTTAAAAAGATAATAACTCTTGAAAATACCATACACACGTATACCATATAATAAAAATATGACACTTGCAGTAAAGTCCAGATCTAATTTTGCAGTTAATAAAACGCCATTGTATCCCGTAACTTGATGAGAAACATTCGAGTAGAAACCTTCTGCAGGCATGGATAGAAAAATGAAAAGCAGAAAATAAAGTAAAGTAAATAAAAGCAAATAGAGTTTCGAACTCGGAGTAAAAAATTTTGAAGCCACGTTGGTACCCACCGAGCCACTGCTTCGGTGAAACATTTACTCGCTAAAAGGCACACAAGTCATACGAAAACTCTGACCGTCGTTTCCTCAGAAACGGTCGAGAGTGCGCGATAAGCCGAGAGACATGTTCGCTTACTTTGGCCTCTCTTCCACGAAGCGAAGTTTTTTCGATAATCGAGTTATGGCATTTGCCGTGTTCCCCTCTTAGTCCTACCCGTGCGAAAGGATTGCAGGTCGCTAGGTCTTTTAAATTTTTGTTTAATTTTTGACGGAGATAGTGAATGGAAAGTTGCCCAAATTAGCATAAAAAGAAAATATCAACATTTATAATGTGCCTACTTTATTTTGTGGTATAGAAACAAAAAGAGTCACAGAAATTTCAAATCACTGATTGTGGGAACACAGCAGCGAGACTAAATGAGTGAACACGGGAGTTGAATACTCGAACACTGACCCCTGAATACTAATAAACGAACCTTCCACTCTGCGAAAAATTACTGTGTTAAATACTTGAATCAGCAAGGCTCAAAGTAACTCTAGCTGGCAGGTGAGAGCGCACGAACACAAAATTAATCGTTGTGCCAGAAAGTGACGTCATTTTCAAGTAAATTCAAAAATACACCGACACCAATTCACGGACAATTGAGCTAGCCATGGATCGATTAGGCAAGAAAATATTTTTCATTTGTCGCCATCACGACGTTTGAGCTGGATATCCACGGATTACCTCCATGAAATACAACGCAGACTACCCGCGCGATGCGTCCTGTGCCCGAATCTCTTAACATCGCTTGAACAAATGCTCAGCAGCGTCCCATTTAATTCTCTTTACATGGCGAACTGACGTCCCAGACGTCACATCCCACGAGCAAAAATGTCAGATTTTGCAAACGATACATAATAATGCGACAGTCGATCTCAGCTGTCAGAGGGATGGCAAAGATGTCCAGGGCCATTATAAAGTCCATGAAACATGCTACAAGTAAAAAACTGGTTTACAGATAAAACAGTAAACATAATAAATGATTCAGTTCTTGAAAACAATCTCTCAAATATTTTAAAAGTGGTTTCGGCAATCTAAGCTGGAAAGACAACGATAGGGGCACCATCATCGTCGTTGCTAAAAAGCATGGCAAAGCATGCAGAGAAAGCATTTTGTGTGCTACAATCTGCCCAATGCCAATGGCTAGTGATAGTGCAAAGTTCTTTCCGAGTTAGGGTTCACAAGACACCACCTGTTTACAACAGAATAAATTTCCTTGGTCACAAGCTTTTTGTCAACAGATTACTGGTTTCGGTCTATAATGACCATCTTCCAAATGTTAAATTCCACGATGCCACTATGACTGCAGTTCATTACAATATTGTTTTTATAAAACAGGTCTGAAGATGGTCATTATAGACCGAAACCGGTAATCTGTTGACAAAAAGCGTGTGACCATAGACGTAAAGTAAAGGAAATTTATTCTATATTCGGGTCACTGTTTTATTCGCGACAATGTCGCAGCTTGTGGGTTTACAACAGCATTGTGAAATGGTACAAGTAATTCGAGGAAGACGTTTGTTTGAGCCAACCTAGTGAGGTGGCGCAGTAGTTAGCACACTGCACTCGCATGCGGGTGGATGACGGTTCAAACCCGCGTCCGGCTATCCTGATTTAGGTTTTCCGTGATTTCCCTAAAATCGCTTCCGGCAAATGCTGGGATATTTCCTTTGAAATGGCACGGCTGATTTCCTTCTCCATCCTTCCCTCATCCGACCCTGTGCTCAGTCTCTAATGACTTTGTTGTCGATGGCACGTTAAACACTTATCTCCTCCTCTTCCTCCTCCTCCTGTTTGAGCGATGCGAAGGGTTCGGCCGACCGGGAGTGTCAGAGCAGTGGATCGTTTGAGTGACGTGATCTTACGAAGTCCCACAAAGTCTAGCTGTGGAGCTATTATAGAACTGAACATCCTCAGGCATCTTCATTTTTCAGTCAGATGGCGACTACCCACACTTCCACAACTGTGCACGATATTACAGGAGTGAGACGTTGCCTCGTCGCTGGATCAGCTCTGTTGCGACCGCTGAGGTGGCGCTACTTGGGTGGCCACCGCGGTCGCCGGACTTGACGATGGTTCAAATGGCTCTGAGCACTATGGGACTCAACTGCTGTGGTCATCAGTCCCCTAGAACTTAGAACTACTTAAACCTAACTAACCTAAGGACATCACACACACCCATGCCCGAGGCAGGATTCGAACCTGCGATCGTAGCAGCAGCGTGGCTCTGGACTGGAGCGCCTAGAACCGCACGGCCACCACGGCCAGCTCCGGACTTGACGGCTTGCAGTTTTTTCTTGTGGGGTTGTATCAGGATTCTTCACCATCATCTATACTGATTTTTTGAAGTGTTTCTTGAAAGTCGTAATTACCATGTATTTACGTGTGCAGCAAAAGGAAAACAATCGTTTAACGCCCGATACCCAGATAAATGAAGGATTGTGTAGTATGCAAGCCCTTTTCAAAGTTAAAGAAAAAGTAATACCGCTCATTATACACTATTTTAGACGATCCCTTGGCAAAGGTGGACTTTTCGCGCTTGCTTCAGGACCAAATGTTTGCTCCCCCTCTTTTAGATCCATGAAATTGTTGCCTGTTTCTTCCGCAGCTGATTTCCCCTTCACTTTGCTTTTTAAATATCTAATTCTTGTAAAAATGACGCCATTTTGGAAGTTCCACAAAATGCATATTAATGCTGGGTGTTTTTTTCATCATTGCGGAACTTGAACTGCTAGCACATTTAAAATCATTTCCACCCCTACTTGACCCATCTGCGAAGTCAAGGTCATCGTTACACCGCTATACAATGTGATTTTGTCAAAGGGGGACAAATGGCAGCAAACAACACGTCAGACGACAAGGACCAAAAAAGATCAATTGGATATACGATTGGAAATTTGTTCCAGGGGAGGTTACACCCACTTGAAGTTGGATATATTAGATCTTTGAAACAGTAGGTTTCAATGACTGATAACACGTATGATACACAAAGCAAGTGGAATGTCTTAGCTCCACATTCAAGAGGGCAATGAGCTGTGGCTCCGGCATGTAGAAGCCAGATTACCTTTCGTACTACTATAGGCTCGTCTTCCAGCAGGGGAGGCAGGGTCACCCGAAGGAAGCGCGAATACGCCTCGCCTGTGAAGAGCCATGGTTGTATGATTGGTCCCAAGAGGCCGTCACCAATATTTCCCGCTCATACATTGAGGCTGAACCGGTGCTGATGGTTTGCTGCCGCCCGACCATAAGAATCCTTCAAATTCCACAGGTGCGTATTGTGAAGCTTAAAGATACTGCTCGTCATAAGTGTAGGCTCATCTGTGAAGACGATGGATGACAGATATCCCAGCACCGGGGTGGCCTGTGCGACGAACCAGCGACAAAATCGTCGTTGCAGAGACAAGTCCGTAGGTAATAACACCTGCAGGCGTTTTAAGCGATACGGATAGTGGCGGTTATCGTGCAGAATGTTCCACGCGGTTGTCTGGTTTACCTCACGCTACTGATCTGCCTGTCTGGTGCTGATCTCTATCTAAGATCTTTATCTTCGCATTCCAGTGGGTTATCTCCCTTGGGAAGCATTTCTAGCCATATGTTCATATGACCAAATTTGTTTAGTATTCTGCCAGGATCGTTTCCTGAAGTTTATCCCAATTTAACAAAATCACCCAACAAAAGCCAGAATTTTCCTACTGCTACCGTCGTGGTGAGTATACGAGATGTATCCATCGAAATTCTGTGAGGAAGGTTCTCCGTGGCATAGAACTCTGGTGTCGTAGCGCGTACCAGTGCAGTTTGTTAAGCACTCAGACGCTCATTAAACGATCTCTTGATGGGGCGGCCAACTGTTCATTTTGTTAATCTGACTTGACGGTCGAAGTGTGTCGAGCGTAATTTAAAAATCGCTCGGACGTGGAGTTTGTAATAGATCCCATTTGTGAGGATCTGATATACTATATACTTGAAATTCTTTTTATTAATATCCGGCTGGCACCTGCCTTTCCCCACAGCTATGTTCACGTGGTCGTTCAAATTTAGATAGTTCCCGGCAGATGTATACCGGTTGCCGCCTTTTCCAGTGATATAAACAGATCGTATAGTCAAACTAAACATACCGGACAAAAAACTGAGCACTCCCAGGAGCTACGTAGATAATACCTCTTCTGTACTTCGATAAAAACGTCGGTCTGGTGAGGAAGAGAGCCCAAGTTTCTTGAGCCTCTCATTAATGTTTACATCCCGTAGAGCTGCCAAACGGTAAAGATGTTGATTGCTATGTTCCACTCGCTGTTCCAAAAGGTACTAGATCTTTTCTGTGGGATTAAGAGAGGGTAATTTAGAAGGCCAGTGCAGATGCGAAATGATGCCTGAGTGTTCATAAACCAAAAACCTACGTGTAAACACGGTTGTCATCTTGGATGGTTGGTTCAAATGGCTCTGAGTACTATGGGACTTAACATCTATGGTCATCAGTCTCCTAGAACTTAGAACTACTTAAACCTAACTAACCTAAGGACAGCACACAACACCCAGTCATCACGAGACAGAGAAAATCCCTGACCCCGCCGGGAATCGAACCCGGGAACCCGGGCCATCTTGGATGACTGAGGTGTCCACAGTGTACTCTTGATGAAGATTTGCAATAAAAGGCAACGCTTGGTCATCGAGAATGTTGATACAGATTTCCTGATTCATGATGACGGTAAGCTCAATGACTGGGCCCAATTCTTGGTACGAAAAACTCGCCAAAAACACCAGAGAACCATCTCCAGTCTGAACTACACCGCCCATACACTGTGGGTTTAACACGCCATAGTGGGCAGCAATTCTTGTTGAGTTTCAAACCAACTGTCACAAAAAAGGCGTGACACTAGTGTAAGATTCTTATCGGTTACAATGTTTTTACGACCACTGTTCTTATTCTGTGTTGCATGACTGCGATTGTAAACTACTCCTTGTAAACGCGTTGCACAGGCCGCGTTGATAAAACCAACAAACCGGGATTTCATTCACAATGTAGCCCTCAACATGCTCATACAAGATATCCTCTTTTTGTCTCCAAATCCTACGGCGAAGTTTCCCCACAACCGCCAGGCACGGACGGACCACGTCACGGGTCGAGACTTACATCACGAGCGGGGCCCACGTAATCGTCTTAAAACTACGTAAACCTAATTAACCTAAGGACATCACACAACACCCAGTCATCACGAGGCAGAGAAAATCCCTGACCCCGCCGGGAATCGAACCCGGGAACCCGGGCGTGGGAAGCGAGAACGCTACCGCACGACCACGAGCTGCGGACAAAGCGATCAGTGACTGTTTTAATGGGGTGACTAACACTTGGTCCGGTAACGTTTAATCGGATCGTTTGGTTCACATCCTTGTGGCACTCTCACAATTAAGTTTTGTTCGTTCCGCATCCAAAGCTACCATTTGATGTAATCTGCACGCCAAGGAATGTGCTGCGTCTCACCGCTTCTAGTGACTCAGCGTACTGTTTCACCGAGTGTGTACGCGTAACCAGGGAAATCATGCATGCGAGTTGATCTCGCAAGCGTCCTTCAGCGCTTCCTCTCAGACAGACAGAATACGCAGCAATACCGGGATCTTAGCGATTCGTGACGCTGCTTTTCGCTGAAACCTTAGAACAAAAAATTTTTTTTTTTTCCACACTATTGCTAGTGAGCGCAGACACGGCAGGCAATGTCCGATATATTTGTGGGAATAATTGATCCACTAATCCAGTGTGTGTTACTATTAGTACAAAGTTTATCTTCGAAGTTACTTTCGGCGTCGGGTTATCCTATGCCGTTGACAAACGTGTATTTGTTTAATTAGAAACAGAAAGTAATACTATAGACTTAAGTACTGCGTGCGTTATTTTATATGGTTCATAAGCCTTACTCATGTAATTTGTGATCATGATAACGAAGAAACAAGAATAAGTGTGAACTGTTTATTTTATGGGCAGTTAAGCACTAGATCGCGACAACGGAAGACACAGTCAGCTACACGCCATCTACGATGAGATTCAGGAAATTCGACATGAAATCCAGGTTTTGAAGCTCTCTCTTCGCGCGACGCCAAATGAGAAACAAAGCAATGCAATGAACAGAACTCTAAAACAGAGCAAAATCCCGCGTCGGTTGCATATCTTTTACACACCACCGTGCGCTTTATCTTTCCGCTGCGCCAGGAGGTGACGATGAGCCAGCTTTGAAAATATTGACTGTTCCGGTGATTTCTTCCGCGTAGCGACTGCACTCACTTGCAGTGAACCAACCGTCCGTTCCTCATACGGTTCTTCCTCGCCGCGTTTCCAGTTACGGACACTATCGTTTATTACAGAACAAACCACAAATTTGGTTTGCAGTCATGGAAAATATTTTCGCGCATCAACAAGTCGTCGATGATAATGAACAATTTACGGTAGCGGTCACCAACCGATATTAGCAGGCATCAGCACTTGTGTCGGTAATCAATATGCGCCTACCACATCATCAAACTTACATGGAAATTATTCTAAACACATACTGTAACAATGGCTGCATGGTACAGCGCGTATTAGATCGCAGTCTCTGTAACAATGTATGATTGAATAAATGGTCTCTAGCATGGAAACCATGCATTTCCGGACGTAAACTCATCAGACCTTTTTTGTTCCGTACCCTCTCATCGACCAATCCCTAGAGTTTGTAAACAGTAGAAAAAAATCACCCTATAGTGCATGATAGCCGTGATTCACATTTTCTCGTTGAACACGTTCTCTGCAGTCTCACGTTGTTACAGAAGATCCAGTCCCAATCCAGCGAAAAATTAAGTCACTGCGTAGTCGCACAGTCGAATGGATTCCTTTCACTTCAACAAGTTCGGGTAGAATTTTTAACCAAGGCAATGGGCTGATTATTTCTAAATTTATGTGTGCTGTGAGACACACTCACCCCTCGCCCCTTCATTCTTTTGTTCGCTGCTTTTATCGCTTGTCTATTGTTTTGGAGCTGAACTTCGAAATGGTTGAAATGGCTCTGAGCACTATGGGACTTAACATCTGAGCTCATCAGTCCCCTAGAACTTAGAACTACTTAAACCTAACTAATCTAAGGACATCACACACATCCATCCTCGAGGAAGGATTCGAACCTGCTACGTAGTGGTCGCACGGTTCAAGACTAATGTGCCTAGAACTGCT
The DNA here is from genome assembly GCF_021461395.2 of Schistocerca americana. Taxonomy (NCBI): domain Eukaryota; kingdom Metazoa; phylum Arthropoda; class Insecta; order Orthoptera; family Acrididae; genus Schistocerca; species Schistocerca americana. Next base: position 627,206,917 of record NC_060123.1, on the reverse strand, counting down.
CGGAGACACTGGCCCGCGGAGCTGAACTGTTAACTCGTGTGGAAGTGTTGTTTACAGCGTTGTAATGTACAGTATATTTGCAGACTGACTGTTGTTAGTGCGTTGGGTGAAATTGATTATTCTAATCAATTAGTGAGTAACTCATATCTGAGTTTCATTTCTGGTTTTCCGCACTCGAAATGGAATCTCATCGCGTGAGAAGGTTTTTAGTGGTGCCAGCAAAACAGCAGTACAGAAAGAAGCAGCTAAATTTGTGAAGAAGCTGCCAAAAGCGACTTCGCATTTTACGAAAAAAGATTACTTAATTTGCAACGGTAGGAAAGTTTGTACTGAATCAGAACCTTCTGCATGTGTACCTACTTCTTCTAAAGAATGTTTGACAAGTTCTGGTGAATCTGAAATTGTTGTCGAACAGTATTTGGTGAGTGAGTCGGTAATGAATGCAAATGTTAGGCGACCATAGAACCAAAACCTATGACAATACTAACTGTGAATTAGCGAAGTGCTCAACACTGGAGAAAGATCCGGCGAAACGGAAAAAAGTGAACAACGAATTCGTGGCTCTGTGTTTAGCGAAACGTTTGGACTATTTTAAGACTAATTTAGGTAATTTAAATAAATTTGAAAGCGTCAACAAATCACAAAAAAAGGTACGCATCCAAAAACTTGTTCTTTAGAAAACTGTTGAATGGAGAGAGAAATGATAGAAAATGGCTGTTGCATTCCGAATATACAGGAAATGTGTTTTGTATTTTCTGTAAATTATTCAGTGACAGCGGTGCCTCAGACGACATGCGTATTCCATTTTCAATATGTGGATTTTTTGGCTGGAAGAAAAATCGAAGTCTCACGAAAACAGCGCTAATCATGGCAAAAATCCAGTGGCGCGTGTTCTGCGGTCGAAGAACGAAGGACGTACCGCGACTGAACTGCAGTTTATGCACAATACTACGGACTAGTTGTAGATTCAGCGGTAGACACGGTATATGAAGATCAACTAACCGTTATAGTACGGTATAGTCTCGAGGAAAGAGTTCACGAAAGATTTTTGTATTTTGTTCCCATACACAGTCATACGGGAGAAAGTCTTAGGAAGCGGGAAATATTCAGGTTTAAGTTCAAAGATAAAGGAACTGAACTCATTTACTTCTTATATGCACCGTGCTACGCCTTCGTTAAGCCTTGTCATCCAAAACGGTGCAGAGGAATCGTTAGAATTAATTTTTTTTTCTTTTTTCCCGGTTATATGACTTTTTTGTAACTTCTAATCATTGTTGGCACATTCTTTTGAAGAATAATGGGCGGCTTAATACATTGTCCGATACTAGATGGTCGTGCCGCAAGGAAGCAATAACAGCTGTTTGACGTTATTTCGAAGCCGTTTACAAGTCACTTGAAGGAATTGTCGAGAACAAAGAAGAAAAGGCAGCGACAAGCAATGAGTCAGAATCGCTTCAGAAAGAACTAAAAAAACTGAATACAGCAATATTGGTTGTTTTCTGGGATGACATGTTGTCTCCAAACTAACAAATATTTGCAACAGCCTGGACGGGACTTAGCGGATGTCAGCGATGTGATCATTGATTCCGTTTTTCAGCCGTGTTAGGGAAAATTTTGATGAATATGAAAACCAAGCTAAGGGCTAAGTGAGCATGTATATCAAGAATATAGCTACGAAAGGAAAGGCAGAAATAAGAAGATTCCGTGACGGAGAAAAATCAGAAGAATTGAGTGGACGTGACAAATATCGTGTGTGAATTTCTTAATTTTACCGAATATCTGAAGACATGACACAACAGTTACAGATGTAAAGGGAAGTGTGTGAAAGGAGGACCAGTTACTTTTCATAGGGACGTACAACAAACGTGTAATTCTAAATGTCTTATTGATATGAAGCCCTTCATATGTTGAAAAATATCAAGACATGGCATTATAAAGTCTTCTATTGTAGACGTAATTTCTGCGATTTTATGGCATGTGTTTACTAGACAAAAAAATTGTTCAAATTGCTCTGAGCACTATGGGACTTAACATCTGAGATCATCAGTCCCCTACACTTAGAACTACATAAACCTAACTAACCTAAGGACATCACACATCCATGCCCGAGGCAGAATTCGAACCTCCGACCGTAGTAGCAGCGCAGTTCCGGACTGAAGCGCCTATAACCGCTCGGCCACAACGGCCGGCGTTTACGAGACAAGTGCTAGATAAATTTGCAAGTGTGCTCGAGTGAACAGCCAGTCAGTTTGTACATATTGGTGCTATGTTCATATGGAGATAAAATTTATGCATGACATTCTGATTAACTTCCTCTGATTTATGCAGGTTCTCAAACCCGTGTGTGTGTTTAAGTATTTCTGCATGAGACAGTTTCCAATACAGTGTCGTTGTAGCGCAAAGAACAGATTCAACAATATAACCACTGCAACAGAAAAAAAAGAAAAAAACTGATCTCGTACTTTTCATTTTTTGTGTACAGTTTTACTTTTCTCATGAGGTGGCGCAAAAATAGTACAGTTATTTTACTTTATAAAAAGCAGAAGGTCGAGTAAGGAAAAATGGAAAAAATGATAGGGAAGCCGGTGGTGCAAATCACTGTATTTCCCGTAACAATTTCATGGCGCCGGCTACAGTGTCACTGTCACATAGTTAATTAAAACAGAGATTCGACAATATGAATAAGTACAGTAGAAAACGTAAAAGAATGTTGTTGGTTATCACTTCTTCTATCGTTACCGGAAAAACGTAAATAAAGTATAATCTGAGCTGTGATACTACGGAGAAAAAGCAGAATACTTTTGCTTTCCACATCTTTAAGCCAACATCAGTTACTGGTATCAAATTTTTAAGCTGTCTGCAAAACACGTATACCAAGTTTGAAGGTACTTCTGAAGGCGATCTATCTATAGGAACTAAGTAATAACACTCAAAATACGCTAAGCGCTAAACAGGCTAAAAAGCGCCATCCCAAAATCAAGTGACTTAATCTGCAACAGATGTTGCGGAGATAATTCTCGTTCTGCGCACTCGAATGCTCACTCCATAGATATTTCTACTCTACGGTTACCCCATAAGCATTAACGCTTCAGTTTTGACTTCATGCACTAGGAGCGGTGCTGTACCGTCACCTGATGAGGTGGCCTAGGAGATTAAGAGAGGATGCGAATCAGGCCCGCTTGTCAACAAAGGTTGCCCGTGTCTCCCCTTAACAGCGAAATTTAATGCGTTAAATTTAGTGTTTGCATTATGTTTTCGCTGTAGGCCACAGTTTTCGAGATATTCAAAACAAAAAGGAAAAAAAAAAAACTTTCGAAGGTCTTCTTTGTACGTTTTTTGTGAATAATTCGAAAAATATGGTCACTAGCAAAAATGTATCCCAGTACAAAATTTAACTATATTAAATTTCCTACAAATGGATCCAGCAACGGCCTTGCCGCAGTGGATACACCGGTTCCCGTGAGATCACCGAAGTTTACAAGCGCTGACGGGCGTGGTTGGCACTTCGATGGGTGACCATCCAGACCACCATGCGTTGTTGCCATTTTTCGCGGTGCACTCAGCCTCGTGATGCTAATTGAGGAGCTATTCGACCGAATAGTAGCGGCTTCGATCAAGAATACCATTATAACGACCGGGAGAGCGGTGGGCTGACCCCACGCCCTCCTACCTGCATCCTCATTGAGGATGACACGGCGGTCGGATGGTCCCAGTAGGCCACTCGTGGCCTGAAGACGGAGTACAAAAGGATACTGTTGATTTTTCTACAGGACTAATAGTTTTCGTGTAGTGAGCGAGAGAATATGAAAATCTTGTGCATGGTATCAGACGACGTTTCGGGTTGCATAAAACGATAGGTAGGGGCAGTAGCAAACATCCACGTGTGTCCAGGGGATTCGCCTTTTATAACGAAGCAGAGATGTGAAAGTTGGTCTCAGCGTTCTACGGGCCAGCAAGCCAAAACGTCGGGTGAGCAGCGACAGCTTGTTGCATATGACATCTACAATGTCGGAGAGCACCGCAGCGGTTTCACCGCTTTATTTTGTTTACATTTCAAAATAAATGAGATCTGCCGAGGTAGTAATGGATGCTCGCGGCCTCGGGCGACAGATGGCCCGTACGCCGGAGGAGTGACGGAGTGCAACGAGGCATTCCGGGAGGGGCCGGGGACGTAAATGAACTGGTAACGGCGCCGTGTTTACCGGCACACCTGCCCTAACCTCGCCGTTATTGCCGGCGCGGCGGCGATGGATAGACTGCGGCGAGCAGATCTGGCGCCCCTGGCGCGCGCCGCAGGGCTAATTCATTAGCGCGCCGCCGTAAAGTCTGGCCGCCGGCTCCCCTCCCCACCCGTGCACAGCGTTCCCTTCGCAGCCAATCTCTTCCGCCGTGAGGAGGGCAGGCCGCGCCGGCTGACGTAGCAGGCAGGGGGCGGCCGAGGTTGCGGCTCCCAGCTGCGACTCGAAAACTGCAGCGCCAGGCAAACAGCGACGCGCGCCAGCCATCGCGCAATTAGCAGCCACGCGGCTGACACAGCAACACCTCACGACCGCTACTGTTCCTATCTTGTACCGGGTGCGGCAAAGAAATATGCATATTTGAAAGAAAAAAAAAGAGTCGATAATTTTGTTTTAATTCTGTCAACGATTTCCGTCAAATGGCACAACATGTTGTCAGTTCATTCATTATACTCAAATGTTTTTCCCGTTTGCTCCTTTTGTATTTATGCATTGCTCAGCCTTTTTACCTTTTAAAATGCGGTACCACCACACTCTCAAAGATTGCATTTACTGTATGTTTCCTCACTTTCCTCCATTTCCCTATTTTCATTCACTTCTGTTTATCTTATGGAGCCGGCCGGTGTGGCCGAGCGGTTCTAGGCGTTTCAGTCTGGAACCGCGCGACAGTAAAGGTCGCAGGTTCGTATCCTGCCTCGGGCATGGATGTGTATGACGTCCTTAGGTTAGTTAGGTTTAAGTAGTTCTAAGTTCTAGGGAACTGATGACCTCAGATGTTAACTCCCATAGTACTCAGAGCCATTTGAACAATTTATCTTATTGATAATGCTTAGGTTGCTTATACATTCTGTAGTTACATTGATAATGCTTTCTTCTTTTAACTGGTTTGTGTATCATTCTCCATGTTTTATGACACCTGTTTTATGCCTCCTGAAGTAGCCTTTAGCCTTGTCAAGTACTAATTTTTTTTTTGTTTCGTTTATTAATAGAATGTGTTTTGTAGGCATGCTGCTCCTATTTTGTGTTAAGGATTTTTCCTGTCTACTCCGTTTTTATTTATTTACTATTCAATTTTTTACCTCTTACTTTGCATTAACATCACATTGTCAAAGATGTTACTTACTCTTTGTTTCTGCTTCAATCTAGACGTGTAACTTCTCTTCCAAAGTTGTTTGCAAACATTGTAACTTCTTTGGTGACAATACTCAGTAAATGTCTGAAAATGGCCTTGCAAGCTGAAAACCGGTTAACATAAAAAAGGTAATACTGTAGAACAAAAGCAAACTAGCGCTTTTCATTTATTGTAATGTTGTTCTACCAAGAACCGGTGGAAGATTCAGTGAACCAAAAACATTGTTTATACGACTTTGTTGAGTTAAGACATTGAAATAAATAAGAGAAAATTGTAGTTTTTAATATTTTTAACCATGATTCGACGTTCGGCAAAAAAAATTTGTACCTCACCATCACTGATCATACCAGAACTACTGATATGCAAGCGAAGCTGCGTGACAGTCAGTAATTTATAACTCAAAAGGGATAACTTAAGTGTATTATTTGAATCAATCATTTACCTAGGAATAAACGTCTAGAAAAGTTCGATGCACTCAAGCGGATGTCAGCATCATCTTAAAGGTGACACAGAGCAAATTATATACATGTATCAGAATACTTCTTCAGAGTAGAATGTACACCGGATAACTGGGACACTGAGATTTCAGCGATCAAGATTAAAGTTTGCATGCCTCAGACACTCTCTCTCTTTAAAATTTCATTGCAGTTGGATTACTTCACAACAACAGATATAAGAAAAAATACGTCGCACAAACAACATTTAAAATCTGGTAACTAAAACATCGGAAACATTAAAAACGCAAGAGCTGTCAGTAAAAATCGTTTAATGAAAGGGCACATTATATACATTTTGTGTAGTTTCTCTAATCCGCGTAAGGCAAATATCGATATTGTTCCTTCCCAGTTTTAGTGTGTGCTCTATCTGTAATAACCTCGTCCGCCGATGGGGTGTACAATTTTGATCTTCCTTCCCTCATTTTTTCTTTCTTTCTTTCTTGCAGCCTTTGTCCCACTGCAACTCGGGATCGGCCGTGCTGCTATTAATTTGGCGGGATTAGTTACACAGGATGGCTGGACGCCGTTCCAGACGCAACCCTGCACCCCCCCTGGGACGGAATGAGTGTAACCCAGCTGTCCGCGTCTAGTGTAAGCCATGGAATAGTGCGAATTTTTTCAGAAGTCTGGGAGGCGTGGAACTGAGGCGGAACGTGGGGACCAGCCCAGTATTCACCTAGTGGGATGTGGAAAACCGCCTAAAACCACATCCAGGCTGGCCTGGCAGACCGGCCCTCGTCATTAATCCGCCGGGCGGATAAGATCTGGGGCCGGCGCGCCTACCCGAGTCCAGGAAACAGCGCATTAGGGCTCTCGGCTACCCTGGCGGGAGTCTTCCTTCCCTCATTACTAAACTGTAAAAAGAACAGCCAGCTAATCGTTTTTAGGTCCATGAGAAGGTGGCCAGGATACCCTCGGACAAATTTGTAACAGAAAGAATTCCATGTGAACAGAGGTCATGTGCCGTTTCTTTTTGACACTGGTGCATGCTGGACGGGAAGTTGAGCAGCTCGTACAATTCAATGCGCAGCACGCTAGCTTGTGAGACAGGTACGTGATCCAGATCGATCGAATCTATATGACGGATTAACGACGTTTGGTCTGCTGCACAGCCTAGGCTGAGCGTGGGATTTTTAGACGTGTTTTCACGCCATTCAGACAGACGCTGGTCTAGTCCCCGATCTCCATCAACGGCAACAGTTAAAAAAACTCTTAAAATGCGATAGATAACATAAAGAACAAAGTTAACACGAAACACAGGCAGATGATGCACGCGACTTCCCACCCACGACTGTGGCGACAGAAAGGGCAGATCTGGCAAGAAGAGGGCAGAAGGTTTAGAAATATGATACAGAAGAATGCTGAGGATTTCGTGGATAGATCGGATAGTTCTCGAAAAGGAACAGAACAGAAGTGAAGTTCAAATGGCTCTGAGCACTATGGGACTCAACTGCTGAGGTCATTAGTCCCCTAGAACTTAGAACTAGTTAAACCTAACTAACCTAAGGACATCACAAACATCCATGCCCGAGGCAGGATTCGAACCTGCGACCGTAGCGGTCTTGTGGTTCCAGACTGCAGCGCCTTTAACCGCACGGCCACTTCGGCCGGCTAGAAGTGAAGTACCAAGACTTTCAGTGCTTTAGTGAGAGGATCGCAAAGATTCTGTAGCCCCTTCTCATTCCTTGTCTGGTATGAAGCGCTGAAGGACGCTCACATACCAAGGGACTATTACGAGATCAAATCGCACGCATTATGTACATGCTTATGCGTACTTGCTCAGTGGAAAGTCTGATGGTATCTTATCCACACAATCCCGAAGATAGCAAGGGCAGGTTAAGCGTGACAACTGTCGGGCAGTCAGCTTAATGGTTCGTGTAAGCACGTTGCTAAGACGAATAATTTGCAGAAGAATCGCAAAAAAAATTTGAGGATATGTTGTATGACAATCAATTTGTTTTTCGGAAAGGAAAAGGCGCCAGAGATGCAGTTTTGCCGTTGCAGTTGATAATGGAAACAAGAGTTAAGAAAAATCAGGACATATTCATAGGATTTCTCGACCTCAAAAATGCGTTTGGCAGTGTAAAATAGTGCAAGATGTTTGAAATTCTCGAAAATTAGGAGCAAGCTATAGCGAACGACTGATAATGTACAATACGTACAAGAGCGAAAAGGGAAGAATACGAAAGGAAGACCCAAAACAAGGACCTCGGATTAAAAAAGGTGTAGGGCATAGATGTTATCATCTGCCCCTACAGTTCAATTCTATTCATCGAAAAACAAGTGCCGGAAATATAAGAAAGGATCAAGAGTGGAATTAAAATTCAACGTGAGAGGGTATGAATGATATGATTAGTAGATGACATTCCTGTCTTCAGTGAAACTGAAGAAAACACTTACAGGACGTGGTGTATGGAAATGTAGTGGGCAACCTAAGGTGTACACTATATAGACGGAGAAAACAGAAGAAAACTGAAAGCAATGAGAAGTAGCAGACACGAGGTTAGCGATAAAATTAACATCAAAATTGGGACCCACGAATCAGAGGAAGTTAGGGAATTCTGCAATCTCGGAAGCAAACTAACAGATGACGAACGAAGCACGGAGGACATAAAAAGTAGATTAGCACAATCAGAGAGATCAATGCTGGCCAAGAGATGTCAGGAGGGATCAAACATCGGCCTTAATCTGAGGTAAAAATTTCTGAGAATGTACGTTTGGTGCACAGTATTGTATGGTAGTGAAACACTGACTGTGGGAAAACCAGAAAATAAATTAATCGAGGCGTTTGAGACGTGGTACTACATAAGAACGTTGAAAATCAGTGGACTGATAAGATAAGGAATGAGAAGGTTTTCCCCAGAATCGGAGAAGAAAGGAAGACATGCAAAACACTGACATGAAGAAAATACACTCCTGGAAATTGAAATAAGAACACCGTGAATTCATTGTCCCAGGAAGGGGAAACTTTATTGACACATTCCTGGGGTCAGATACATCACATGATCACACTGACAGAACCACAGGCACATAGACACAGGCAACAGAGCATGCACAATGTCGGCACTAGTACAGTGTATATCCACCTTTCGCAGCAATGCAGGCTGCTATTCTCCCATGGAGACGATCGTAGAGATGCTGGATGTAGTCCTGTGGAACGGCTTGCCATGCCATTTCCACCTGGCGCCTCAGTTGGACCAGCGTTCGTGCTGGACGTGCAGACCGCGTGAGACGACGCCGCATCCAGTCCCAAACATGCTCAATGGGGGACAGATGGGGAGATCTTGCTGGCCAGGGTAGTTTACTTACACCTTCTAGAGCACGTTGGGTGGCACGGGATACATGCGGACGTGCATTGTCCTGTTGGAACAGCAAGTTCCCTTGCCGGTCTAGGAATAGTAGAACGATGGGTTCGATGACGGTTTGGATGTACCGTGCACTATTCAGTGTCCCCTCGACGATCACCAGTGGTGTACGGCCAGCGTAGGAGATCGCTCCCCACACCGTGATGCCGGGTGTTGGCCCTGTGTGCCTCGGTCGTATGCAGTCCTGATTGTGGCGCTCACCTGCACGGCGCCCAAACACGCATACGACCATCATTGGCACCAAGGCAGAAGCGACTCTCATCGCTGAAGACGACACGTCTCCATTCGTCCCTCCATTCACGCCTGTCGCGACACCACTGGAGGCGGGCTGCACGATGTTGGGGCGTGAGCGGAAGACGGCCTAACGGTGTGCGGGACCGTAGCCCAGCTTCATGGAGACGGTTGCGAATGGTCCTCGCCGATAACCCAGGAGCAACAGTGTCCCTAATTTGCTGGGAAGTGGCGGTGCGGTCCCCTACGGCACTGCGTAGGATCCTACGGTCTTGGCGTGCATCCGTGCGTCGCTGCGGTCCGGTCCCAGGTCGACGGGCACGTGCACCTTCCGCCGACCACTGGCGACAACATCGATGTACTGTGGAGACCTCACGCCCCACGTGTTGAGCAATTCGGCGGTACGTCCACCCGGCCTCCCGCATGCCCACTATACGCCCTCGCTCAAAGTCCGTCAACTGCACATACGGTTCACGTCCACGCTGTCGCGGCATGCTACCAGTGTTAAAGACTGCGATGGAGCTCCGTATGCCACGGCAAACTGGCTGACACTGACGGCGGCGGTGCACAAATGCTGCGCAGCTAGCGCCATTCGACGGCCAACACCGCGGTGACGGCCAACACCGCGGTTCCTGGTGTGTCCGCTGTGCCGTGCGTGTGATCATTGCTTGTACAGCCCTATCGCAGTGTCCGGAGCAAGTATGGTGGGTCTGACACACCGGTGTCAATGTGTTCTTTTTTCCATTTCCAGGAGTGTAGATACGTGTTTCAAAGTTTTACTGACCTTCAAAGTAGTTACCAACATTGCGTATAACCCGTTGCCAGCGATGTGGAAGTCGTATGTTACTCTTAGCAGTGCCCGTTGTGTTGACAGTACGAGTGGCGCGGTCTACTGCCGACCAATTTGTAGCAGTTCTGAAGCGAATGACGGGAAGTGTTTCCTTCAGTTTAGAAATCGAGTTGAACTTACAAGGGCTTAAGTCAGGGGAATGCAGTAGGTGGTACAGCACTTGGCACCCCCTCAGTCAAACAAATCAGTAACAGCTTGCACTGTACGTGCTTGAACATTGTCCTGCAAAATGATGGTCAGGTCCTGCAGAAAGTGTCATCACTTCTGTCTCTAAGCTGGTCGTATGTTGTGTTCTAAAAATGAAGCGGGTACTCGAAAGAGTGCGTGATTCATGACGAAGAAAGGCTGAAGGATGTGTCAGGATGCATGGTAACCACATGGAGCGTTGCCTATAGTGTGTAGTTCTGCGCCGGCGGAAGTGGCCGTGCGGTTAAAGGCGCTGCAGTCTGGAACCGCAAGACCGCTACGGTCGCAGGTTCGAATCCTGCCTCGGGCATGGATGTTTGTGATGTCCTTAGGTTTGTTAAGTTTAACTAGTTCTAAGTTCTAGGGGACTAATGACTTCAGCAGTTCAGTCCCATAGTGCTCAGAGCCATTTGACCCATTTGTACTTCTGCGTAACAGACAGACTGAAGTGCGAGGACGAATTGCGTCATATCTCAACATCTGTAAAATAGCTGTGAAAAACACGAAGAGAAGAAACGAGTCTTAGTGGTGAATAAATGGACGAGCGGACAAAACGAGGGGGAGAGGGGCATGACATATCTTCGAGGATAAATTCTTTTAGAGACCCTAGTGGGCCTTGCTCAACTGAAATTAACGTAACAGGACAATGCAATGAGAATAGCAATTACTTCTTCCGGGAAGTTATTGTCAACTCCACCATTCCAGGACCCTTGTGAATCGAGGTCTGTCAAAGAACTATACTTTCGGTACATAAGTATTCTCACTGTCATCACCATTTCTCTTAGGGGTCTCCATTACATTTTATTTTTGGAAATACTAGGAACACAAAGTATTTGTTTTCTTATTAATTTCATCTACTGTTGTCTGTGGCTTATACTCTTAACTTTCAGCATACTTCGTTTATTGGTGTATCAGTTTTATTCCAGTTGTGATAATCTTCATTTCTGATGTCAAAAAGACACAGCTTCAGTTCATATTGTTTAATTAAGATACAAGTCTATTTGTTGCATCATGATGCCACATTATATCTTCATTCTTCTAGGAATCATCTTGTCAGCACGCCGCATGAGCTGTAAAATGTACAGTTGTAGACGTAATCCCCTCTTGAAGCCACAGCTGTGAGTAAACGGTTCAGTTTTATCAGCAATATTCCTGTGCCATCGTATATGCTTCCACGAAGAGATAAAGACTTGCCCACGGTTCGGTGCAGCATGCAGCTACTGGGTGGGACTAGCGAGTGTAAGCAGTATGCACAACTCCGCGAACTCTAGTTGCACGCTAAAAGGAACGTGTTTAGGGTGCGTTCATGCTGCAACCTTGCTGGTCGTGGCGCGCCGGCATGGTCCTGCGCTGATGAAGCAAGCCCATAGGCTTAAGATAAGACCGCACTGAGCGGGTTTACACAGCGGCAGGGCGACGCGGCACGATGCAACCAAATATTGTTTGTAGGAAGTGTCTAGACACCGCACGTCTTTCAAATCGAAACTCTTTTGTCATGCGAAACGAGAAGTTTTATACCAAAATGACACTACACAAGGGAAAAATTATTGTACGTATGGCTGAATATTCGGTATTATATGACCTTCATAATGAACATTATTTTGTGAAACTGACGGTTAGGTCTTTATTTTTATGAATACATTCTTATTGGTTCAAATGGCTCTGAGCACTATGGGACTTAACTGTTGAGGTCATCAGTCCCCTAGAACTTAGAACTACTTAAACCTAACTAACCTAAGGATATCACACACATCCATGCTCGAGGCAGGATTCGAACATGCGACCGTAGCGGTCTCGCAGTTCCAGACTGATGCGCCTAGAACCGCACGGCCACGCGTGCGGAACATGCTTATCATTACATATTTTTACTAGTTATTTTCTCTTCGACTAAATCCCCTCCATACCATATCCTATTATCAGACCAAATTACCTTGCGAGGAACTGAAATAATCTTTGAATCTGTCCCATATTTGCACATCATTATTTAAGAAATTCCCTCGTATAGCCGGCCACAGTGGCCGAGGGGGTCGATCGGGAGTCCTTGTGTGGCTGAGGTGGTATGTCTCGGGTCCTCTTGGGCGGAGTTTGTGTTTCAGGAAGTGGTTACCATTTCGGAATTCTGCAATTAGTGATCTTTCGTGATCAATGAGGTTAATTTTCCAGTGCGGAAAGCCTAAAAAGTAATCAAAAGTGCATTCCGGAGCACAGGCGCCGAGTCCTGCTTTGCTTTTCTCGGCGAGTGTTACGGATTAGTCAGTATGGACTTGTTTGGTAAAAAACGTCCACAGAGCAGAGCGTGGAACCATTAAATTGCTGGAAGTGGCTCTGATAAGAGCTGCAGACTTAGTTTGGGTAAATGGTGCCGATATATTTCATTCGTTTCCTCGAAAATTTAAGTGTGGTGTCTTCGAGCGACTTTTTCCCTACTGACTTTGATACATAGCTTATTATCAGATAGCATTTCGGTAATTACACCACTGCATCATTCAGGGTTACAACACAGACACGGACGAAATTTAACAATAGGGAACCAGTTTAGTTTACAGAATACAACAACAAACCAAAGAAGTTACAGAGCGCGTGGATTCTGCCCGCAACCATGCGTGTGATTACGCGAGACGCCAACGAAATTCCGAGCCGCGGACGAAATAAGCGCTTCAGTGGATCACGCGATCTAAATGCCTCTGCCCAGTGCATCCTACAGTTGCTCTGTACGTGTAGATGGTTGGCCTCTCAAGTGGGGTAGAGACGCAGCTCGCTGTCTACGAGTATGAACGAACACTTGAGAAAGGCAACATGCAGACACAATATACCGTTTTCAATGTATCAGAACTGCTGTAGCTCAATATCAAAAGCCGTAGTGCTTAAAGTACTGAGATCTCTGCCACGAGTTATCACATTCCGCTGTGTTTTAATCACTTCACTGAATCTCCACATTTCCATTTTGTTGACGAAAAAGGGAAGTACGTATGAAAACTTCTATTCTGAAATATATGGCTCTTCAGGGGAGAGTTGCCTATATTTTAGCAGGTCATAATTTGTACCACTGCTGTGCAGTTATCGCAGGACGGCGTTGCCGAGCAGTTCCAGGCGCTTCAGTCTGGAACGGCGCGACCGCTACGGTCGCGGGTTCGAATCCTGCCTCGGACATGGCTGTGTGTGATGTCCTTAGGTTAGTTAGGTTTAAGTAGTTCTAAGTTCTAGGGGAGTTATGACCTCAGATGTTAAGTCCCATAGTGCTCAGAGCCATTTGAACCTCTTTTTTTCTATGCAGTTGTACTGATGGACATTTAGTGACGTCAACGCAAACTACGTGCGTATTGGAGCCATATTGACAGCCATGACTAGTGTGTGTTGACGAACAGATCGGCTGAGGACAGCATTGATTTTGTTGTAGGTTTCATCTAACATTTTGTTTACGCGGCGAAGAGAATTACTGTTATAAGGTAAGTGAAAACATAACGTTTGATTTACGGGTGAATGTGCGTGAAATAATATTAGTTTTGAGACGGGCAAGAATCTATATTCGTTGTGGTTCGTTTGGAGCAAACTGCCGACCAGAAAACGACGACGAGGTCTGTATTGGACTGCTATAATATTTCAACGTTGTACCGTTATAATCTGAGAAACCAGCTCGTATAATAAGCTTTAAAAATGCGTTAAGCATTACTAGTGCAACAGAACATTTCGAAATGATGTGGTGAATTTTCTATTGTGTTAAGTGTTAAATAATTATTTTGTATTACATTACATCGAGAGAAAGGCGTTATGAGAAGTGGAGCACAGATGGACTGCATTTAGTCGTAACGACATATCTAAATGTATTAAACGAATGTGCACGCATACAAAATGGGCCTAGGTCAACACTGAAGAAGCACGTTCAAAATAAAAACGAACATGCAAACTGGGATATAAAACATTTGGCGACAATAATGTGTTTTCCAATCATGTTGAAAACTAATTGGAAGAGAATATTCTCACATTTGAAGAGATGATTTCAGTTTAAGCATGTTGCGATCGGCAATGCATAAGCAAACAGACTGCGTCATAGTCTCAATGCATAAGAAGTCATGGGCAGAAGGTGTCCATCCAAGAAATACTGAAGCAATGGAGAAGGAATCTACAACTAAAGCTCCACTTGTCAAAAGGAAAAGCCACCACAGAAACCCATTCAGAACAGAGGAATGGCACAGCAAGATGTGCGAAGAAGGTCCAATAGAAGAAATGAGCAGTTGCAAGAAATGCAAAATGTGGGTTCGTGTAGGGATGGGGAAAGGAGGGTAAATGGCTGGAAATAGTGATTAACAACAAAAATATGGAACATTTCGTTATGCTTAGACTAGTATGTTTCTTTAAGCTCATGTACATACCTACTGGCACAAATTACGACACCCGATTCCTAATTTGTACCACTTGCAGAGGTTTAGAATATTAATTGTACTGTGTTAATTATTAACAGAATTTCGAATCTTTGAATGAGATCCCAAGACCTTCATCCTGCAGTTGAGAATGGCATTGTTTAAACATTTTTTTACCTTACTGTTTAGGTTATAATAAATAAAATCTCAAAAGTGGTACAATTTAGGTAACGCCCTCTTGTACTGAATATCAACATAAAACGTCTGAAACAAATGTTTAGCTGTTTGCCCAACAATACCTAATGTATGACTTCTGTAAGTCTGCTTAACATAACTATCAGTCACACGGTGTTGTTTCTTCGGCAACTTTTCAATGAGTGCTAGCCTTTTTTCTGTCCATTTTCCTCTTTGCGCGGCCGTGTTTACCGACCCACTCATACCCTCTCGCTCCTCTACATTCCACGGCATCCTAGTCTTTATACGTCTTCGTGTCCGTGCGTTCGTGTGCGCACGTTGTTCGACAAGCGTGCGCTGGGAAGAGCGTTGCAACAAAACACCTTCCATCCCGCCCCCCTCCCCCCTAGACCCCTGCACACGCTGGATGCATCCACATAAGAGGCCGCCTCAACCTCGCTCCTCCGTCTGACATAACGCGACGCACGGCATCCCTCGGACCAAGAAGCGCACTGTCGACCTCTTCGTAACGTTCCTCTTTTTTCCAACACCCGTGGAAGAACAACTAACTCTCGACCACCCACCGCCCCACACCAACGCCATCTAGAGAGAAGGCCTGAGAGCTCCCTGCGAACAGCATGACGGGTATCCAAGAGTAGTCATAACAAAAGGAAGCGACAAAATGCCGTACAGATGTTGTGTGACCGGGTGTAAAGGCAGTTACCCGACGGGACCGAAAGTGCAAGTTCTTTTCTTTCCAGAGGAAGAAAAATTATTTGAAAAATGGAAACGGGCTATCCCAAGGTAAAATTTAACAATGAGCAAAACAACAAAGCTAAGTCATTTAAGTTCATTTACGATTATACTGTAGTATAAAGTAAACAATGTGAGCCATAACCTTAAATTTGCACATCCCCTGGCACTTACTGTGATAATCTTTTGAGGGTATTGTATTATTATTGTTATTAACGCCGCTAACATGCCTTAAATTCCGTAAGGGGAAATTAAGCTAAACACCATTCATAAAGTGTGTCCATTGCAATTTAGATTTTCTATGTTGTCGCTGAATTCACAGAAGTTACAGGACACTAAACGCCAATTTCTGCTGGGTTATGAGCCTAACACTAATATTTACTTACTTGTTTTTATTTCCTGTTCGATTTTAGCTGTTTGCTTTCAATGAAAGTGAAGCCTGATATGGAACAAGAGCGAATCATTATGTGCTTCGGCATTTTCGACTTAATGTGTTTAAAGAGATTGTTTTGTTATTTGTTTTAGAGAACACATCTTTAAACCTTAGAAGAGACTGAATAAAGTGGTACAAATTTCATGTCTGTAAGTCAAATGGTTTTGGGATTGTGGCCTTTTTAAGATTTCAAAGCAAGACAAAAATGGCAGAATTTTGGTCATTTTAAAAATTATGAACTCTAAAATAAAAAGCATAAAAATATTCAATTTTGGATTTTTCACCATTTTGATAGAATAAAATGAAATATGCAAAATTCCGAATCATCAATGATAAATCAAATTTTGTATTTTTGGACTTCACATGGAAAGATCCTGATCGTTTCATTATTAAAAATGCTAATTTGTATGTAGTTAAAAACATGTGTATAGGCCTAATGAAGCCATCAATCCCGTTAGAAGTTTTGAATTTGCAGTGCAAAAACAGGTAAGTTTTAATGTATTAGCGTGTGAAAAAATTAATGTAAGAGAAATTTTGTTGAAATAGCGAAATGTACGACATTAGAAATATAATATGTAGCCAGAGAAAAGCGTTTCTAGAAGTGCCTGCAGTAGAAACTGCTCTTGGATGGAAGGAACTTTTATGACTACTCTGGGCAGGCGAGGTGCTCAGCGCCCAGGCCTTCTCTCTAGGTGGCGTTGCCCCCACCCTCGCCGTACTACTGACGTCACCTGTCTGCACCTAACTGCGTCATCTGCGAACATGCCCATTCGGTAGTTTTTTTTAAACATCGAAGTACTATCGATTAATCGATAATTTATGGATTGCCGTCACTATCTTTAGCCTGGTTTAACTATCGATAGTCATATCCTTTATAATATAATTCATTTTTAATCGCCGCGCGAAAAATTGTCGGATCCTATTACTTACATGGCGTGTGGAGTGCAGAGGAAAAGTAGATTATAAGCATGTATTTAATCAACATCGCATATGGTGGTGCCTTGGCCAGTCTGTGCAGTTTAAATATGTTTGTTGTTAATAGATTGGTCGCTGCGATGGGAGGGGGGGGGGGGGGGGGGAGCGGACATGAGAGGGAGAATTTTCTTGTTCGTCTTCCAGTGATGACGACTCACGGTCGTGCGCATCTCGTTTCGATCAGTTGCTTGTGGTAAGAACTATACACGTAAATAAGGTGGATTCAAGACTGCGCATTATACAAATTGTCGTCTTCAATTCTGTGAGCATACTTACTTGTAGCAAGGAATATAAATGTAAATAACGCTTTTGTAGTGCAAAACAGTTACTAGATGGAAAAATTACATTTTAAAGATTTGTTAAGCGCTTGTGATTGTATTGGTTGTATTTTAAATTATATACTTTTACTATCGTTATTAATTAAACACACTTGCTACTGCCCTCTTGCCGGCCGCGGTGGTCTAGCGGTTCTGGCGCTGCAGTCCGGAACCGCGGGACTGCTACGGTCGCAGGTTCGAACCCTGCCTCGGGCATGGGTGCGTGTGATGTTCTTAGGTTAGTTCGGTTTAAGTAGTTCTAACTTCTAGGGGACTTATGACCTAAGATGTTGAGTCCCATAGTGCTCAGAACCATTTGAACTGCCCTCTTCTGTTTCTGACTCCTCATTGTGCTTACAAATGTTCTCATTTGTGTTAATGTATAAAGTGATTCGAAAACACAAAACACTGACGCGGTCCTAACGCCCCTGCGTCACTTCTGCTTCTGTAGAAGCACAAATATCGCTCATACGTTGGTTGCCTGCATTGTGTTCGATTATCGGAGCTTGTTTTTTCAAGGACACACCAGTTCCGGTGAAACTGAATATAGTAAGACCAACCTGTCGAGTGTCAAGTTTTTTTATTTGTATTCATTAAATACACAGCTGTATTTACATGCTATCCGCTTTCACAGTTCTGCAAAGGATATACAGAAGCAAATTGGGCGAAATGTGAACGTTTCAGTGGGTGTGAGACAAAATGCATTCATGACTTAAACAGCAGATACGAGTTGCTAGATAAAACCACACTATTTTCACCGATCCCAAAACTATATGAGGAGATAAAAAATAAATTAGAAAAATCCCTTATAAAAGGTAATTTTTTTAGTGTTACAACGTATATGTGGACAACCAACGCAAATGAAAGCATACTGCCACTGACTTGCCTCTTTGTAATGGACGAAAAATTAGTTTCACCCATATTAAAAGTGACAAAAAATACAGGTCATCACAACGTAGGAACGTATGAACATGCAACATTTTTAAAAATGTTTCCGCCGGCCGTTGTGGCCGAGCGGTTCTAGGCGCCTCAGTCTGGAACCGCGTGACCGCTACGGTCGCAGGTTCGAATCCTGCCTCGAGCATGGATGTGTGCGATGTTCCTAGGTTAGTTAGGTTTAAGTAGTTCTAAGTTCTAGGGGACTGATGACCACAGATGTTAAGCCCCATAGTACTCAGAGCCATTTGAACCACTTTGAAAAATGTTTCCGCCTTTGACTTGTCAATGCTATGCTGAGTTTCGGTTCATTCTTGTGATCGGTACTAGTTGGTACAAGTCAAATCGTTTTTATTGACAGCTTCACCTCCACACACACACACACACACACACACACACACACACACACACACACACACTTCCCCTCTTGATAGAAATCTGAAGCCGTCGCGTCATTTGTATTTTGTATATGGACACTGCCACCCTTAACAAATGATTGAATAATTGCGGCCGGCCGCGTTGGTCTCGCGGTTCTAGGCGCTCAGTCCGGAACCGCACGACTGCTACGGTCGCAGGTTCGAATCCTGCCTCGGGCATGGATGTGTGTGATGTCCTTGGGTTAGTTAGGTTTAAGTAGTTCTAAGTTCTAGGGGATTGATGACCACAGATGTTAAGTCCCATAGTGCTCAGAGCCATTTGAACCATTTGAGCCATTTTGAATAATTGCGTTACAACAGGCTTAATTTATTTTCTTACTCGCTACTACGAATAAGCAAGACATTTGAGCATGGGTGTCTCTCTTGAGTTTTCTCAAAATATTGTTAGTTCCGCACGCCATTTGTATTAGACCGTCCAAAGTTTACACTTGAGAGTTTGTACGACGGCAGAGTAACAAGCGAGAAACGAACGCGAACCCCAACACCCTCTGAACCAAAATTAATACAGAATAGCGAAATCAGCTGGTCGAGGCGTTAAATTACTGAGTTGCTGTCTTCCGCGTGTACAAACAACGTGATTTGGTGTGCGATTTATACGGAAGTACTCCCATTGTGTTAGCGAATCGGAATAGAATTAAAACTTTCGGTGCTTGTAAAATGGCGTCAGTATTAATACATATCTTTTGCCAAGAAGGGCTAACCACAGCAAGTTGTAAATATAGGCCGTATTAACGGAATCGGAACTTGATAATGGTAATTCAAGATCACGAGTGATGCCGACCTCTGCGATGTATCAGCCATAGCGTAGCAGCAGAGTGATGGAGCTTCTGTTTTGAACTGAGTGTCAACTCAACTGAGAAAAAACATAATGAATGACGAAGCCACCCCTGATCTCTTCGACGCACTTTCACTAAATCATGCTATTCCCGAGTGCAGTTTATACCGTATCTGCTGCAGTTCAGCAGTAAGCGTGCGTGACGGCAGCATCGCATGGCAGACCAGTAAACATTTACCATCTCGCATCCCTATTCCTTATGGTGATCTTCTTCTTCTTCTTCTTCTTCTTCTTCTCCTCCTCCCTCCTCCTTTCCCCGTGCTTCTAAGACGCTGAAGCACAACGTAGCATCGACAAGTAATAATATACTGCCACAATTTTTATCAGAATTATGTTTTTTGTATATTAAAGTAATTTTTCAGATAACAAGACGTCGAGAAAAATACTTTCTTAGGAATATTATGCAAAATTTCGGACATATTGGCAGGTGATTTTAACACTACAATTTTTTTTCAGGCCACAACCAAAACTTAGTAGAATGCAGCATTCGTGATAAGACAGTAGTAGTGATTACATACAATGCTGCTGTTATGAAAATTCTGCCGAAATCTTAAAGATTCCACATTCACCCCGTTTTGCCCACTGAAGCAACTTAACAGTACAAGATTGTTTCAAATTAGAAATATTTTCCAAAATTTTACCGAAAACAAAGTTCGTAACTCGACACTACCCAGTGACAAACTGCTCAATGCGATTGATACAAGAGATGCCGACTCGATGGAACAGCGCATACTACATGCTCAAACGAATTTTCGAATTACGATGTGAGCTTGCGATTGCGATCAATGAAAGTTCAAAAGCACGGCCTTCCCTCACGGCAGAAAATTATCTACCTACACAAGAGATAATAGGTCTTCTTGAACCTTTTGAAGTAGCAACAGCAACAATCTCAGGGGTGTCATGCATCGCTGCTTCCTTAATTATACCTCTTATACGAAGTATTCCTGCAAAGTTATCAGACTTGGAAAGCACTTTATCAATCAGTGAAACACGAAGTTTTCTAGATTCCTTGATTAAATCTATCAATGAAAGAATGAAATCATTAAACACAGTGACTGTTAATGTGCTTGAGACATTATTATATCCTAGGTTTAAAAAACTTGGTTTCAGGTCATTTCCAGTGGCAAACAACGCTTCACAATTACTTCAGAGAGAGTATGCTGCTACTATCGCATTAACTTTAAGAATAATACCTGAAACAGAAGCATCCATGAGCAGTGGTAATACGTCTACTGACACGTCTAGCAGCTTTAAATTGGATTATCTACTTTTTTTGCCCAATTAGCAACAGCGTAACGTCGATATCGTCACACCAGTCAGTGATTACATAATTGACCTACGTCAATATTTTGAAAAACTTGTAATACACAAGCATAGCATGCTTGTGTATTAAAATATTGGGTAAAATCTAATAGTACGTTGCCTGTAATGGACACTAAATATTTGCGCTGTCCAGTGATAGAGAAGTTTTTCTTGAAGTCAGGAGAAATAACTACTAAAAAACAACAGCCTAAAGGAGAAGAATTTAAATACCTTACTTTCTTTAAAACAAAATTTCCATATCTTGTAGTGTTGTATTTTAAAGAACAGGCTAAAGGACAAGGTTTAAATACCTTACTTTTTATAAAAAATTTGCATATATCGTACTGTTGTATTTTAAACAATAAAGAAGTCCTTAGATAGCTATTTCTCAGTTGAAATACCTGCACAAGCCAATCGACAGATAATCGATATACCGATAGTCTCTAAATGTACTACCGATGATTTCACATGTGTCAACTATCGATGTTTAAGTAACACTATCGTATGGCTACATGCCATATACACACACATATGGTAATCATCTACTTGTCATCGTATATCGGACGCTACCTTCGCTTCTGCCGTCACCTATCCGATAGGAACGACTTAGTAAGTTACCTTTACTAATAAGTCTACAGTCCAGTTTACTATTTTCATACTAGCTATCACATGTTAATAAAATTCTTTCTTCTCATTTAATTTGTTCCATTTGTACATCGCAATATTTACGTAATATCTATTTCTGTAACATTTTATAACAAAGCGTTGTCTTTATTTGTTTATTTTAATTCAAACCACTGCTCATTCAATGTAAATTACACGTAATGAAGCGTTTATGCAACGTAAATGTTTTACTGTACATATATTGAAATTCTTTGCCACTATTTCTTCTGTGATACCGCCTTCATTATACACAGTCTCATATGTGGAAAAAACAATTCGGGCTGTGTGTGTGTTAAACTAGAATTTTTTTTTGCTACGCAACAGTACCAAGGTGCATCGAAGGCCTTCTGGAAGTCAAGAAACACGATAGTAATATTAGCTCCGTTGTCTACTGTCTTCTGGATCTCATGAGAGAACAGGGAAGCTCAATCTTAGCGGAAAACATTGCAGTCTTAACGGGTACAGAAACCTATGGGTACGGAAGGGCGATTAATTGCAATTAATCGATTTATCGTAATTATTCTGGTAATACATTATGGATAGACCGGTATTTCTTTGGCGCCTATTAATTTTACATAGGGCATAGGCTAATCGATTATCCTTACAATCAGCCGGCCGAAGTGGCCGTGCGGTTAAAGGCGCTGCAGTCTGGAACCGCAAGACCGCTACGGTCGCAGGTTCGAATCCTGCCTCGGGCATGGATGTTTGTGATGTCCTTAGGTTAGTTAGGTTTAACTAGTTCTAAGTTCTAGGGGACTAATGACCACAGCAGTTGAGTCCCATAGTGCTCAGAGCCATTTGAACCATCCTTACGATCAATTATTTTAATTTTTTTCCTGATCTTGTTTCGAAGCTTTTTGGTGTTGATTTTCTGTTTACAGCTTGATTATGGAAAGCACTTCGACTGTCCGCTAGTACTCCAATTGTGTGACGTCGGCACAAACTAACACATATTCTGTCGACTGTGTTCGGTTTGCGATTGCTACCAACATCAGCGGTGTAGCAGTAGTGGCCTATGGAAAACTCGTAGCACATCTACGTAGCTGCTGTATGTGCTACAAACGGCGGTTACTCATGTTACTATTGGGATACTGTATACTTATTAAAATGGAAATACCACTCCGACATTTATCCAACTATGATGAGATGTTCAATACATGAGGAGTATTAAATAATGAACTTTCATACCATTCGGATGTGATGTGCATCATCATCAACATCATCAACATCATCATCATCATCATCAACATCATCAATGTGAGACCCCAACGGCACGAATACACACTTTTATTCGTTGTGTCACGGAACCAAATAACCTAAGTAATTTCTCGATGTGCCAGAAATAAACGGCATGCTAGTTCATGAAGATTACTGAATGAAGACTAGGATGAACGTCTGAGTCTTCCCATGGCATCCCCCAGGCATGCTGTATGATTGATAACTCAGGGGACAGATCAGGGCTGTCAAATATCCGTATATTCCTCGGTGCGTATGGGGTCTCGCATTATCCTTTTGGATTATTCCACTTCGTATCCTTGTTATGAAGAGTATGGCAATGATGTTTACCATCCTTGCCACGTACTGGCGAGCATCCAGCCTCCCTCCAGCAATTCTCAAATCGGTGCTCTTTCATTATTAGTAGCTTCCCATACTCTGATTCCATGTGTTACAGGGGGTTAGGTCTGGAGGAACGCTGCTTCCCCTGATCTCAATAAACAGAAGCAACACTCATTGCTGAGCACCACATACCGCAACTCAATGTCTAACTTGATTCTCGTTCTACATCACGTAAATCTCCACTGGCTCTAGTATGATGCAGGCGGTAAACGACGCATTGCGACTCGAGGTCTCAACGCAGCTTCCAGTTATTTGTTCACAATGGTTTCTGGTAGCACCCTGCCTATAACCTCTCGACACGGATTTCAGCTTTTTCATCCGTCTCTTCGTCAGAGGTAATCGAACGATCTTGCGATCTTCTCGTGGCGTAGTAGTCCTAAAGCACTCGTGCCTACTCTTACAGGCACAACGT
This sequence comes from Schistocerca americana, assembly GCF_021461395.2. Taxonomy (NCBI): domain Eukaryota; kingdom Metazoa; phylum Arthropoda; class Insecta; order Orthoptera; family Acrididae; genus Schistocerca; species Schistocerca americana. Next base: position 627,183,206 of record NC_060123.1, on the reverse strand, counting down.
TTTCCTAAGTCTGCCGGCCGGTGTGGCCGTGCGGTTCTAGGCGCTTCAGTCTGGAACCGCGTGACCGCTACGGTCGCAGGCTCGATTCCTGCCTCAGGCATGGATGTGTGTGATGTCCTTAGGTTAGTTCGGTTTAAGTAGTTCTAAGTTGTAGGGGACTGATGACCACAGATGTTAAGTCCCATAGTGCTCAGAGCCAATTTGTCCTAAGTCCATCTCGTCACCACTCGTTCTGCACTCGTTGTACTATAGCCAGCTGTCTACCTGATATGTTGGTATGATGCTCACATAACCCTTATACCAGTGATTCAGCCTTCCTCGAACTCCGAAAGATGGCAATAAGCTTCACGTGCAGGTCATGTAGACATGGTGTGACGTAATTCCCACCCGAAAAGTTCTAATAACGTTGGACACACCCTGTGAGTGTCCACACTATTTTGTATCTGTAGGTATGGCTTTCCTCTGTACTGAAAAATAAGCTCGCATAAGTATGAAATTTAATCAACATATCCCACAGGCATGGAAATACTGGAGTCTTGTTTTGGTAGCGTTTGGCCAAGTTGTTCATCGTGTAACTCTTTCCATTTCGGTAAGCGCGATAGCTTGCCTTGACAGTGAAGCACAGCGTCTTAATTTCTTAATGGTAGCGCCTTTACAACCGCATTTAGCCCCCAGATGGCAGTTTTCGCTGTGATAAAGCCCTGGCTTCAATAAAACTGCTGCACATCCTATCTTCCTCCTCCCTCGCATCTTCCCTTCACTCGAACAACTGCTTACAATTGCTGTCTGAAGGTTGGGAAACTCTCTCTCTCTTAAAACGAAAGATCGGCGAGGCTTGGTACTAAAACAACGATGCTAAGAGGCAATATCACAAGCTTAACCGTGACGTGAAGCTCACTGTACTAAAACGCCTTAATGGTGGTCCTTTAAAACCGAAGATGGTAGCTCTGCACAACCCTCGCGGGATGAACTAATTCTCCGAGCAAGCGAAGTCGGCTCCGTCATCTTCCGCCTTAATGCGCCCGTAATATTTTAGTACTGCTTGCGAAGGGGAGGTGGAACGCGCGAGGACTGATGGGGTGCAACCAGTCAAACCTTGTTTATATCTATCCTATTAAACATTCTAAGCATAGCATCAAGTACAAAATTTCCTTTCTTAAATTTTGGAATCCCTCGGGAGTCAGACTTCTTCCATAGTAAGAGCGAATGTAACTGTACTCCCCTTTTCGCTTTGAAAATGTAATAAAAACCGTTTTACCATTTCGCAATTTCCTCCTGGCGCAAGCACGCAGCGTCCAAGACTCCATTCGCCAGTTTACGATGAAGACGACTGTTAGCTTAGGTTTGTGTGTAGGAAATGCTCTCCTGGAGACTTCTTACTATTACGTCAGCAGTTTCGTTTTATCTCTGAGGCACCATTTCGGTGGCGAATAATGGCAGATTAAACCCGGTATGACCAGTCGTAATCGTTATGCGTACGAGCACAGATAACACAAGAAGGAAGCTCGTGGCAATATGAGACGAGTGCAAACGTTACACGTTGCGCGTTCGTATGCTATCAAAATCTCAATTACTCTATTACTCGCCAACGGATTTGCTACTAAATTAAATTTCGTTACATCTAACTCATTGACAATTAAACAAAGGAAGTATACTGCTCAACCAATAACAGAGACCCCGTAATTCTACGGAAAAGCGTAGTCTTTTTTAATGAAGTATTTCAACTTCAGGTCACACAAATGATATCATTACCGGTGTGGCCTTACTGCCAAGTCATCGTCAAATGAACTGTTTGAAAAGGGGGATAGTAAAAAACTACGAAACTCAATTGCAAATCTAACTAAGTTCTATGTTCGCCTATGCGTGCTAGTTTCCTAATAAAACACTTATTTAACAGATATTTTTGAAGATGACTGGTAATAAGTCGAAAGTGTTAATAATACTATTTTCATGTCATTAGTCTGAAACGTGAAATTAAACAAAAATGCAAGATAGTCATCGTGTTGCCCAAAGATAATAAACATAATATGTATAATTAAGATAGTAGACTTACAGGAACTAGTCTGTTAAATGAAATTGTAGGGTTCAGAGACAACTGATAATTCACGCGCGCCATACGAGATTGGAATAATAGAGAATTGTGAAGGTGGTTCGATGAACCCTCTGCCACGCACTTAAATGTGAATTGCAGAGTATCCATGTAGATGTAGATTGGGGTTGAGATGTATTGTCGATTTAAAAAGAGCATGGAACTTTAGTGTCTGATGCCGAGTAGTTAGTACACTGTCGCTAGTTTCATTCATAAAGACTAAATGGTTCAAATGGCTCTGAGCACTATGGGACTCAACTGCTGAGGTCATTAGTCCCCTAGAACTTAGAACTAGTTAAACCTAACTAACCTAAGGACATCACACACATCCATGCCCGAGGCAGGATTCGAACCTGCGACCGTAGCGGTCTCGCGGTTCCAGACTGCAGCGCCAGAACCGCGCGGCCACTTCGGCCGGCAAAGACTAAATCTTAACAATAATTAAGTTGCAGGGAGTCATTTTATGCTGAAATGGTTCAGTTAAAACGTCAACGTGGGTGCAAGGCTGGTTGCAAAAAGCCAATTAAAATATGCTACAGTCTCCATACAAACCTGAAAGGAAAATAATAGGAAAACAACACAGAAATGTGGGTCATCACACAATGTGGCATTAACGTTAATAAGTACAAGGTGACAGATTGAACTATATTAAATAAATTCGACATAACTTCTGAGCGGTTTGCGTTAGGACGTTCAAACTGCACGGTTGGCCGCGCAGCATTACGGGAATTGGTATGGCTTGGTTTAGCGTCGAAGCCCACTTTCATTTGGATGGGTTCGTCGATAAGCAAATTTTGCGCATTTGGGGGACTGAGAATCTCCATTTTGCGATCGAGATGTCTCCTCAACCTCAACGGGTGACCGTATGGTGTGCAATGTCCAGTCACGGAATAATCGGCGCGACATTCTTTGATGGCACGATGGCTGCTGAAGGGTTTGGAAGATGATTTCATCCCCGTTATCCAATGTTCATGCAAGACAGAGGTCGACCCCATCGAAGGAGGAGAATGACTGATGTCCTGGAGGAGCACTTTGGGGACCGCATTCTGGCTCAAGGGTACACAGATGCCACCGACATGAGCCTCGATTGATCGCCATATTATCCGGATCTAACACATACGACTCCTTTTTGTGGGGCTATAGTAAAGACAAGATGTACAGCAATAATCCCAAAACCATTACTGAGCTGAAAACAGCCCTTTAGGAGGTCATCAACAGCATCGATGGTCCGACACTTCACCGGGTCATGCACAATTTCGCTATTCGTTTGCGCTACATCATCGCCAATGATGGCAAGCATATCGAATATGTCATAACCTAAATTCCGAATAGTGTATGCACGCCGTAGTTTATAACTAGTTTACGTTTTTTTCGTATAGTTCAATAATTGTCACCATATACATGTACTAGAAAACTGCAATTAACAAAAATAACGAAACCAAAATTTTTATATTCGAATGAATATGTGACATTAAAAACACGGACCGGATGTTCAAAGAGCAAGAGTGCCGCATGGCTTCAGGGTTATGTAGGATTACAAGTTTATATCTTCGGCGGAACAAGGCTAAATAAAAAACCGAACTTCCCGTCAAATTGTCTCCTCTTCTTACTCTTCCTGTTCCACGGATTTGTGTCGTTGTTTTGCCCGTTGTACGTTCTCCAGCCAATGGGGAGCAAAGTTGCAAATACGTAGCCCGCACTATGTCTTCTTGGTGCCACACTGTGCATCTGTCAAACAAATCACCATAAAAATACGTTGCGATCAGAGTTTCCAAGTTTGCCTGCCAACTGTTTATGACCATTGGAAAATGCATTCTACAGCAGCCATGTTCCCATCTGTTCGCTGTTTCCCATCGGAGCCTTTGGTATAGTTGTCCACTCTGTTGCAGTCGTTCTTCAGTGTCGAAACGTTTCCCAGGTCCAAGTGTACGGCCTAGGTTTTAATAGCTTAGGGAGGTCTAGCAAGCCAAAAAAATGGTTCAAATGGCTCTGAGCACTATGGGACTCAACTGCTGTGGTCATCAGTCCCCTAGAACTTAGAACTACTTAAACCTAACTAACCTAAGGACATCACACACATCCATGCCCAAGGCAGGATTCGAACCTGCGACCGTAGCAGTCGCACGGTTCCGGACTGCGCGCCTAGAACCGCGAGACCACCGCGGCCGGCAGCAAGCCATTTGTCGAGAAACAGCTGATGAGATGTTCTCAGGAAGACCGCTTGTGGTGGTGGCATGCCTTCCTCTCAAACCAACTATAGTTGTTGACTGAACAGTATACACTGTCCCGACGTAGGTCATTCCGAAAGTAATGCCTCCTATTTTTTTGGTGGTAACTTTGGATGACCGCTCCAGATGTTGATAGTGTACTGTTAATGCTTGAACCTTCCTCTCTGATTTACAGATGGTTCAGCTACTCTGCGGTAATTGGCGCCAGCAGAGGAGTGTTCCAAAATGGAATCTGATGTGTGGATGCGCCACATACACTGAAGCGCCAAAGAAACTGGTATAGGCAAGCGTATTCAAATATAGAGATATGTAAACAGGCAGAATACGGCCCTGCGGTCGGCAACGCCTATATAACAGAACAAGTGTTTGGCACAGTTGTTAGATCGGTTACAGCTGCTACAATGGCTGAGTTTCAACTTGGTGTTACAGTCGCCGCATGAGCGATGGGACACAGCGTCTCCGAGGTAGCGATGAAGTGAGGATTTTCCCGTACGACCAGTAGACGAGTCTACCGTGAATATAAGGAATCCTGTAAAGCATCAAATCTCCAACATCGTTGCGGCCGGTAAAAGATCCTGCAAGAACGGGCCCATCGACGACTGAAGAGAATCGTTCAAAGTGACAGAAGTGCAAACCTTCCGCAAATTGCTGCTGATTTCTATGCTGGGCGATCAACAAGTGTCAGGCGTGCGAACCATTCAAAAAGATCATGGGTAAGGCTTATCGGAGCCGAAGGCCCACTCGCCCTTGATGAATGCATGACACAAAGCTTTACGCCTCGCCTGGGCCCATCAACACCTGCAGTGGACTGTTGATGACTGGAAACATGTTGGCTGGTCGGACGACTATCGTTTCAAATTGTATCGTGGGGATGGACGAGTACAGCTATGGAGACAACCTCATGAACCCATGGACCCTGCATGTGAGCAGGGTGGAGGCTCTGTAATGGTGTGGGGCGTGTGCAACTGGAGTGATATGTGATCCCTGACAGCCTAGATACGACTTTGACAGGTGACACGTACGTAAGCATCCTATCTGCTCACTTGCATCCATTCATGTCCATTGTGCATTCACGGACTAGGGCAATTACAGCAGACAGTGCGACGTCCGCAATTGCTACAGAGTCGCTCCAGAAACATTCTTCTGAGTTTAAACACTTCCGTTGACCACCAAGCTCCCCAGACATGAACATTATTGAGAATCATCAATTAAATCATGCTTAAGAGGAATTGAATGATTTTTTGGTGCACATAAACAGTTGCAATCCAAAGATACAATTCACCATGGTGAAAGAGAGTAATGGACAACTAAATTTTTTGGATGTATTGGTTATTAAACGGGCAGATGGAACTTTAGGACACAAGGTGTATAGGAAAGACACACACACCGATCGCTACCTACATAAGGGTTCAAATCATCATCCTAGGCAGAAAAGAGGAGTTATAAAAGCTTTAGTGGACAGGGCTAATAACATGTCAGCCAATTTATTTGCAAGATGAATTAAGCCATTTGCAAACGGCTTTAAAGAGAAATGGGTACACTGACAACGAAATAGATCGAGCACTCCACCCTAGAAGAAAAGTGTCCGAAAATACACGACAACAACAACAACCGTCGGCTGGACAAGTTTTTCTTCCATTTATTCATAACATCACGGCCCGTATTGGGAATGTTTTGGCCAAGTTTCAAGTGGAGACAATCTTTCGACCTACCAAGAAAATTAGTGAAAGTTTAAGATCGGGGAAAGACGCACGACACCCCTTAGCGACCGAGGTGTGTATAAAATTCCGTGTAGCTGTGGCATGGTTTATAATGGAACAACTAAAAGGAGTGTTAATACCCGCCTAACGGAACACAAAAGGAACTGTAGATTGGGACAAATTGACAAATCAGATGTAGCGGAACACGTTTTCAAAGACGGTGATCACGAAATAAAATTTAGTGAGACAAACGTGATAGCTAGGACCTCACATTATTAGGCCCGCATGTATAGAGAAGCTATAGAGATCTACAAACACGAAAATAGTTTTAATAAAAGAGAAGAAGGATTAAAACTAGACAAGATATGGCGGTCGACTCTGTACCAACGAAGTGACTATCGATTACCTATAATCGAGAGAGATGGCACTAGCCAGAGATAGTTTTAAAGTGGAAAGCACATGATGAGTGGTGGCGGCATCTAAGCGCTCTATATGAGCGGGACCTCCAGCGCCTAGCAGCCAGTCGCCGACTCACCTCAGAAGATGTTGCCCGCAGTAGGCAACGAAACGTCAGGAAGGAGAAGCAGTTTTATATATGGACCACGGCAATCCAGCCCGGAAGTTTTAATTAATGAAGACGCCGGCCGTGAAAGCTTACATGTTATGATTATTGAGCATATCTGCGATGCCTTGCGACGTGCTCTTCAGAAGAGATCTACATCCCCTCGTTCTCTTACGGATTTATGGATAGCCCTGCAGGACTCATGGTGTCAATTCCCTCCAGCACAACTTCAGACATTAGCTGAGTCCGTGCCACGTCGTGTTGGTACATTTCTGCGTGCACGCGGGTTCCCTACACGATATAGACCAGTGTACCAGTTTCTTTGTCTCTTCATTGTAAAAAACCGATGTGTGATCGAATTCCTCACTGCTGAAGACATTGCGCCGACTAAAATAGCAACGACACTTGCTAAAGGTATGTGGAGACAATACAACAGACGGGAGCAGTGTGAGGCGATGGGCGATGGGAACAGCATTTTCACGGTGGTGAAAAGGTTGTGCGTGACAAGCCACGACACGGTCGACCCTGCACAGATATCAACCCTCGCAATGAAGAGCGTCTTGATCAACTCATCCGTGCTTATCGGAGAATAACGACCGGAGAATTGTGTGCAAAGCCGAATATTGGCTGTAATGCCTTGGACTGAATAGTGTCGTCACCGGAGATGAGACGTGGTTTACCACAACGAGCCGGAATCAATAGACAGTCCATGGAATAGCGACATGCGAATATTCTGTCAACGAAAAAATTCAAGACTCAGCCGTCTGCAGGCAAAGTGATGTGCACAGTCTTCTGAGGTACCCAGGGTGTGTGGTTCTTCTGGATGTCCTGGAGCCTGGAGAAACTGTCCATTCAGCACGCTACAAGACGACACTGACTAAGCTGAAACCTCGAATTTCCAGGGTAAGGCCAGAGAAAAAGACCAACTTTTACCTGATACATGATAATGCCAGGATCCACACCAGTTTTGCGACCACGCAACTCATTGCAAAGTTCGGCTGGACTGGTTTACCACATCCGCCGTACAGTCCCAATTTAGCGCCTTCAGACTTCTATCTCTATGGGCCCCTGAAAGATGGACTACGTAGGGAACATTTTCAGTGCTCCAATGCTGTTGTCAATGCTATAAGGAAGTGGTTTTAGCCTCAGCTGGTTTCGAATTTCAAAAGCGCAGCATGCAGGCTCTGTTTCATCGTTGGCAAAAGTGCTTAACTAATGGTGGTGAATTTGTGGAAAAATGACAGTCTTTAGCTGAAATATAGCTCTATTTAGATGTGCTGTTGTGATTTATGTATCTCCTGTAGTTCCCATGAATAAAAATAGGAGGCATTACTTTCGGAACGACCCTCGTACAATCACTTGCATATGAAATCTCTTCACTCCTACATTTGCCACCTCATAAATATACTAGTGGACATCAAAAGGTAAGTTACGCATTATTATGAAAGGCCAAGCAACTTTGCTTGAATGCGGCGCTACGGTTTAAAGCTACACGACACTATATTTCGACAAGTCCCTGTAAACAACGGTAGGAACACTCTAACAGTCGCTCCTTTCCTTGACGAGAGAAATCCGCCCCTTGCTTGAGGACCCGCTCGACGAACCGCTGTGTGGACGTCCTCACAGCTGGAAAAATCTCTTTCCCGCCAGATGTTCTATCAACTTCACGGAAAAATGTAAATCGCATGGTGTAAGATCTGGACTGTATGGCGGTTGCTTCCGAACCTTCCATCGAAGACGTTTAAGCACATCTAGTGTTGTTGGCGCTGTGTGGCGTGATGCATATCGTTATTAAAGATAATAAAATGTTCGTCCAGCCCCTAGAGAGCTCTAAATGGCAAAAATCGTGAGAGTATGTTGGGAAATATTGTTAACCACGAGAGAAAAGAGATTTTAATGCGAGGAACGGCAACTCTTACGCAGGTACGATCGGCGCGTGGCGTGCATTGTCCAGTCGACTCGCAGAGCAGACGGCGTGCTTGTATGATTTTGGCGATCGCGGTAGTCGTGTGCATCCTCTCGCGACGCGATCGGATTCTTACCGTTATGATCCTAAACACAACTGACTCCACAGTAATGGCGGCCAGCACACGTTCAGCAAAGATGGGTGCCGAACTCCCGCGCCAGTTATTAAGAGCGATCTTAGAAACTAATGGCTTCGACGAGAGCTTTCGTCAGAGTGCAGCTGGAGAGCGGGTCTCCGTTAGTTTTGTTGCGTTGGTGGTGTGTCGGTGTAGTTCATGCATCCCGCTCTAGTGGGGAACCTGCGCTGACCTTTCCTACTGCTTTTTAGACAGTGGGTTGGGGGCGATCTCCTGGCTCTAAAGTTGGCCAGTCTCCACTAATCGGCTCGGCCGTGAAGCCAGTATGAACTAAACAGCTCGTTTCTTCAACGATCCGCACCACCGTAGGTCTTTTTTTTTTTTTTAATAGTACTTCTGGCAGGTATTAAAAATATTTTTATCTTATCATGGGCCTGTACTTCAGCAACAACGGCGGTCCAAAATACCGAGCAAAACTGATTCTGTAGTCGAAATTTGCATATGACGTTTCCCGACCTAATTAAATTGCACGCAATTGACCTGTAATTACGATCGTCTTATTTGTAAATTCTTGTCCTATATGAATCCGTCATTGGATTTTATACTAATTCAATATAATCTAGTGCTTCAGGGTTCTGTATTTCATTCGGTAAAAACAGAACCCTTACCGGCTCACATTGTTATCCATCTGTCTGTCTGTCTGTCCTATTGTTAAAAACACATTTTCTCAGGAACCGGTAGATGTACCAAGTTGAAATTTATGTCAGACTCACATCTTCGGTTTCTTGACGGTGTAAAAATTGAAGGTTCTAAGTCAACGCAATCAAAAGATATGCCACGAATTTTGATACTTGCTGTAGTGCTGGCAGAAGAGCCAACACTGTGTTTCTAGAGGAGGCCGAAATGCACGCGTTTAATTACACGCTGACTGGCGTGAGGTCTGGAACAGGACAATATCTTGAGAATTGCAAATAAAGTACGTAGATGATGTAATACTTAACTTTAATCCACAATTGTAGAACATCTCTCTTGATGATACATGCTTCACATAATAAATATCAATTGAATACGGCGCCTTGCTAGGTCATAGCAAATAACGTAGCTGAAGGCTATGCTAACTATCGTCTCGGCAAATGAGAGCGTAGTTGTCAGTGAACCATTGCTATGAACGTCAGCTGTACAACTGGGGCGAGCGCTAGTACGTCTCTCTAGACCTGCCGTGTGGTGGCGCTCGGTCTGCGATCACTGACAGTGGCGACACGCGGGTCCGACGTATACTAATGGACCGCGGCCGATTTAAAGGCTACCACCTAGCAAGTGTGGTGTCTGGCGGTGACACCACACTTGCAAACACGCTCGAATCGTAAAACTCCCAAATAACTTGGCGCCTGTAGGCATGGTACACTTAAAAGCTACATACAGTCATGACAAAAGACCTATTTGAATTTTCCTTGAGGCTTGAATCGTGTGTCAGCCATATGGGAAACCTGAACTCTTTTTGCCTTTGTGAGAAATCGAATTAAAGTGAGCCGCTTTGCTGCAGAGAGAGAGAGAGAGAGAGAGAAAGGAATAGAGGGAGAGATAGCTTCTGTAGTCCTTCGCGAGTGGAAGCACTTTAGCATGTTACGTGACTTAATGTCATCAGCCCTTGTACTTTTGAAATGCTCTCGGTTATTCAGCCGCGCGGCGTCGTCCGACCAAAAGGCTAAATAAGTGAGAACATTTCAAAGCCGTTACGTGACAGGAACGTCTAAAATCACAGACCCTGTACAAAAGACGAGAGCATCACAATCAGGCGCGCGACATCTGCACGTTGGATCAGTCCCTCATGTTGTGTGCCCGAATCTCGAGCCACCTCATCTCCGAGCTGCAGCTGGCAAGGCACTGCGCTATTCACGTGTCATCATGTCAAAGTGGGATGGTTCCCGTCCAAAGCGACGGACGCCATATGCATTTCGATCACATTTTAGTGCAAGTAATATTCAGATGGGACCTGAGTTGTGGAATCTTAATGGAACGGGACACGGGCAGGGCTGCAGATGAGAGACAGCAAGTGGTTGTTCCAGCACATGCTTTGCTGGTGGGTTGGGGGTACTAGATGCTTTTGCGTCATGGTGCCTGAGAACGTGGAAGTGTAGGAAATGTCTCACCGTCTGCTTAGCACCGCACGCACAGGACACATCTTGGTCATCGTAGAGTCTTCATTTTAACAGGACAGTTTTACTTCGGTCAATTCCCACATTAAGATCGTTCCATGATCTCTAAGCATGCTGTTTCCTGGGGATAGATCCTCTTTTGGTGGTATCCAATCACGTTTGGCTCTGTCCCGCCAGCGTTAAAGTCTCTCTTCTGCCCTTGTCTTTACTTGGGGAGCGGTACCTGAGATAAGGGTTTTCCTGCTGCAGAGACATCGAGCAACAGGTTGGTAAGGTACCCCTTATATTCAAGACACATTTCATTTCCTTACTTTCCACTTTTACAATTTTGTATCGCGTTTGCAGATATCATGCAGCATTTAGTGAGCAAAGCGGTACTTCAGAACGCACACATTGGGGAATAAGATTTCAGTTTCCACGCAGACTGAAGGAGACGGTGGACCATTTGGCGTTGCCAATGGGAGTTGGTGGAAGCGCTGTGGCTAGACATGAGAGTTACCGTTACGTCAGCAGCGAGGCACGTAGGGAAAGCACAGTAAGTGTGACGCGAAGCAAGTAATCTTGCTTAATAAATATTTGCTAATAAAAATAGCGTATTCCAATACAAATATTAGGATAAGACTGCACATTATAAGTACTTTCTCACAATTTAACAGAGCCCGAAATCGATCATCTTAATAAATAAATGAATAATGTTTAAGCTAACGAAAACGTACGAAATATCACGAGCTTAAGTACGAGTTACAGGCTGCGCCCCATAGTCGCCTTCCGATCTAATTTTGTCGTAAAGCCATGCTCTCAAGAAATTGTTAGTTTTCGGTCAATCATTACTAACTGTGTCAACATAATCAGTTTGTGGTGCTTAGTAAAGAAATATATCATAACTGCATCCCTTTTGAACGTTATTCCGAATACTATAGCTTTCCACTTCCTGATCTAGAATCACAGGCAGTAGAGTTGCACTTAACAGAGAACCCAACGGCGCTATACTGCTTCTGCGAGGAACAGAGCTTCTGGGCAAAACAGGCAGAAACAATCCTCAATGACAACTCTCTAAGGTAGTCCAAAGACGGATTGTTTTATGTTCCGTTAAACTCGGATCGAAAAGCGTGATCAGTCATACTGAACGTCTCATTACCGTGCTCTACGGACTCACTGGCTAAACTAATATACAGGGTGGTCCCGAATTCATGGTACAAACTTTAATGGTAGGTACAGGACATTGTAACAAGGATTTATTGTATAGGAATGTATAGTCGCAGGTGACGCGGTGAGGCGTAAACAGGGGAAAGAGAAATGGAGTGATCGGTTGGTGTCACTGCCGGTAGAGGGCAGTAGATGAACATGATGTATCGCAGTAGGGACAAGCGCCATTCACAATTGTGCTGCCGTAGACGATGGGTGACTTTACGTATGCAGAAAAAGCAGACATGCATTACATGTACGGCCGTGCAAATGGTAACGCCAGAGCTGCGTTACGAATGTATCGCGCGGAGTATCCTAATCGACGAATGCCGGATCATAGAATTTTTCAACGGTTACATCGTCAACTTTGTGAAACAGGTACGTTCGACGTCAACAGACATGACGCTGGTCGATTAAGAGCTGTACGCACTCCAAGACTGGAAGAACGCATCTTGAACATAGTGGCTGATAGACCCGAGTCAAGCACAAGAACTGTTGCGCGTGACGTACATGTGAGTCATCAGACTGTATGCAGAGTGTTAAATGAAAATCGCTTACACCCCTTCCATTTTCAAAAAGTACAAGCATTGAATCCGGCAGATTATCCTCTTCGCGTGAACTTCTGCCAGTGGTTGTTGCAGCAATGTGCGTTGCAGCCGGATTTCGTAGGTCATGTGCTATTTACAGATGAAGCGACATTTTCACGCGAGGGTGTCTTTAATGCGCACAATTCCCATGTGTGGGCAACAGATAATCCACATGCAACGCGTCCACATGCGTATCAACAACGTTTCGGTATTAATGTGTGGGCTGGTATTGTGAACGACTTTTTGATTGGGCCATACTTACTACCCACGCGACTCTGTGGCGAAAGCTATCTTATTTTTCTGCAAGAAGTGTTACCAGAACTGCTGCAAGATGTTCCGCTCGCCATTCGTAACCGCATGTGGTTTCAGCACGATGGAGCGCCAGCACACTTCAGCACTGCTGTACGGAATTACCTGAATGCCACGTTTGGTGCTAGATGGATTGGGCGTGGTGGACCAGTCCCTTGGCCACCCCGATCTCCTGATTTCTCTTGCCTCGATTACTTTTTATGGGGACATCTTAAGAGTCTTGTTTATGAGACTCCAGTTGACTCAGATGAGGATCTCGTTGCTCGCATATCTGTAGCTGCTGCAGGTGTGCGTGAAATACCAGGCATCTTTGAACGTGTACGCCAATCGCTGCACCGACGCTGTCAAGCATGTATCGCTCATGGTGGACGCAATTTTGAACACTTACTGTAAACATGACACTTGTCAACAACGATTTCAATAAAATCTTTCGTTTTCCTTTCGGCCGTTATTTCCCCTGTTTACGCCTCACCGCGTCACCTGGGACTATACATTCCTATACAATATATCCTTGTTACAATGTCCTCCACCTACCATTAAAGTTTGTACCATGAATTCGGGACCACCCTGTATTTCTGTAATGGGGGAGGGGGAGGGGGGTTCTTGCAAGGGTTATGCCCATGAAGTGATTGTCCGTCATCACTGTTGACTTTTGCTCTTCGATTTGGCTTTTATTATCAGACTGATGTCGGGCTGTGCTATTCCGACTAGAGCCTGCATCTTCTCAAATTAAAGGAAACAAGGGATAGTAGAATTTAACGTCCCGTCGACAATCCGGAGTTTAGAGACGAAGGCCAAGGTTGGATTACGCAAGGATGGCGAAAGAAATCGGCAGAGCCCTTTTGAAACGAACCATCCAGGTATCTGCCACGAACGATTTAGGGAAACCACGGGAAACCTAAATCTGGATGGCCCGACGGGGAACTGAACCGTCGTCCTCCCGAAATCCGAGTTCAGTGTGCTGACCACAGCACCTTTTCGCTCGGTCTTCTCAACTACAGTTGGTGTCAAGCATCGCGTCAGCTGGCGGGAAGTTTGGTGAAGAGCAATATCTGCTCTGTCTGAAATAGAAAGATTTGTACAACGCACAGATGAAGCATATTCTGCTGCCGAATATCACAAGGCTAAAGCTGACGTCATAACTACAGGCTCAACATGGCTCTGAGCCCACTGGGACTCAACTTTTGAGGTCATCAGTCCCATAGAACTTCGAACTACTTAAACCTAACTAACCCAAGGACATCACACACATCCATGCCCGAGGCAGGATTCGAACCTGCGACCGTAGTGGTCTCGCGGTTCCAAACTGTAGCGCCTAGAACCGCTAGGCCACTCCGGCCGGCTATAACTACAGTATGTGTCACTTATGATAAAGCTGTAATAACGCTTTGATGTTATGTGCCACTAGGTTGGACAATACTTATGACAGAGAATTGAATTTTTGAAATGAACCACATCACGAGGGACTTTTGTATAAGTACGTAGTGCGCTTTCAAGCGGGCGTACTCTTGGCGAATGCAACCTAACACGCACAGGACCCCTTCCACGTTGCTAAGGAAAACTGACAGCCAGCTACATCGCAACGCAGCGCGAAGCCTACAGAAGAACATCAAGTCTGCGCACACAGCACCCTCGCGACATTTGCACATCTTTGTGTTTTCCGCGAGGCTATGCAAGCGGTACAAAAGGCTGTGTCATTAGGCGAGCTAGTGTCAGTCATCTTCAGCAACTTCCGCCAAGCTATGCGAAATTCGCTTGCAGTGCTACAGTTTCCTTTATTCGCCTTAATTAGGCAGAAACCGACATCACCTGAACCAACTTCCATGAGCAATGCAGCATCGATACAAGGTACGCCATCAGCCATCGTGGGAGAGAGAAAGAGTGGTCATATTGCACCATTCCACCCCACGGTTCAGAACCAAATGACAATCACCGGTGACCAGCCATACCACGCACAACGGTCTCCTCGCCATGTGGTGCTGAAACCACAGATATTAGCATAAGGGTAGATACACCGTGACTGCCACCAATCAAAGTCATAGAAGGAGGTCGCCGAAATTGGTGAGTACACGCTGACTGGAGCAGCGTACATCGAATACTACGTGATGAGATGAGGACCGCTTCCTAACATGTAGTGTCTTGATTTTGTTGTTGACGATGATGATATCGAACATGAAAGGGCAAAGAGGGAGTGAAACCCAGTCGCGACATCCTGCCCCTCTTTTCGAATACCTCTTATGGGACTCCCAACCTTAATGTTCTCATCTGACGGGTGGGATACGTCAAATAACTCCCACCTCCGCAACTGCATCACTGCACTCTGGAAAGTATTTGCAATTGAATGTAGGACATTAGTGCGAGTTCCAGGGATCAGGAACAGTACTCCACCACGCCTGCTCCATTAAATTAGCAATTACTGGTTTCCACAACTACTATTCGAAGCGACTAACCAGCTACCCACGTATCAAAAGCCACATCATAAACTTGCGTCAGAGACTTCATCATCAGAATCGTGTCTCTATGATACTATCAAACTACAGCAGCTTCGTTTTGTCTATAACTAGGTCATGTACTGTTAAGGCACTGGTCTTGTAACGTCACAATAGGTGTCGTTACACGATTAAAAAATGGGTGATGCAACTAATTAATCTCATCCCCAACAACCGCATGCCTGTAGAAGCAATATGGGTCTACACATTTCTTTTTTTCATTCTTACGTACAAGTCCTGTGTCCTGATTTCCATTCTTCACCCTTACTGAAGGTGTGTGGTCAATTGTGAATTATTTGAATGCAGTAGCAGAGACGAACCAGAGAAGTGGTGTTAGTTATATCTGCAACTAAATTTGTTAACTTCGCAACTGCGCCCCCATCCGAGATTATTTTGTTCTTTGGAACCAGTGCATATCGCCTACTTGACTCACAAAGTATCTTCCTTAAACAAAATACTAACAAATGGGCTGGTCACTGATTAGTGATATACAACCGTCTGCGTAGAAGAGAACCGTCAGCGCTCCATTTTTAGGTAACAAATTATCGTTACCTTTAGTGAAATCTCTCACAAAATATGGTAACCTCGTTCGCGCCATCTGCTGAAGACAGACTGTGGAAACCTATATCGGTGACGCTGTGGTGCAAGCGGCCGCTGTGATGACGTCACCGAGTGGCACACGTTTTTGTGCACGCGCCGGAACCGAAGGCAGCAATCTTCCAATTACGAACATAATTGATGTGTCCGGCGGTTGCTCACGAAGCAAGATGTATTGCTCATTTGCGGCCTCGCTCACCGCAGCACGCATTCTTCTCCCCAGAGCACTGTGCATTTTCCCCGAATTCGCCGAAACGAATGTTGTACGCTGTAATGGCCACATCCCTCAGCGCCCTGAGCCCTTCCCCCATCCAGTAAGAGTCCCCTGCACGGACCGAGCTGCGAGCTTCAGCCGTAAGCTGGGCAGAGCGCGCAGAGAACGTACATGCGAATTAGATACGAGGCGTGTTTTTTTAAGTAAGTACCGTTTTGAAATTTAAGAAAGACGTGCCAAGGTATATCAATAATTTTATTTTTACATGAAAGCCTGTACCTTAATCTACTTTTCTACACATTTTCCGTCAGTATTGAGGCACTTGTCATAACGTTGTACCAGTTTTTAAATATCCTCCTCATAGAAGTCTGCTGCTTGACTTGTTAACCACTGCATCACCACTGTTTTGACTTCGCCATCGTCTTGAAGACGCTGACCGCCCAGGTGTTTCTTCAAGTGCAGGAACAGATGGTAGTCACTGGGCGCAAGATCGAGGCTGTACGGAGGATGATCTAGAGTTTCCCATCGAAAAGATGTGATGAGATCTTTGGTCTGATTCGCCACATCCGGACGGGCATTGTCTTGCGGCAAAACGATACCCTTGCTCAACTTCCATGGACTGTTGGTTTGATTCTGGTGTTACGTAGCCATCCATGTTTCATCGTTCGTAACAATAAGGCTTAAGAAATCATCACCGTCGTTGTGGTCCCGCTCAAGGAAAGTCAATGCACTGTCTAAACGTTTGGTTTTGTGCACATCCGTCAACATTTTCGGTACCCAACGTGCGCACAATTTTCGGTAATTCAAGTGCTCGGTCACAATGCCATACAAAACACTACGAGAAACATTAGGAAAGTCATCCCGCAAGGAGGAAATCATAAAGCGTCTGTTTTCTCTCACCGTATTGTCCACTTCCTGCACCAAACTTTCATTAACGACCGAAGGACGCCCACTCCGTTGTTCATCATGCACATTTGTGCGGCCATCTTTAAATACTCTCATCCACTTTCTTACCATTCCATCACTCATAATTTTTTCTCCATAAACTGCATAGATCTCACGATTAATATCGATCGCTTTTAGGCCTTTAGCACTAGGAAATGCTATAACAGCCCGTACTTCACAGTCGGCGGGACTCAACGATTATCGGAGGCATCTTAAACACTCAGTATACAACGTAAACAAAGAAGAATCAGACTGTAATGGCGCCAGTGCGTAGATTAAGGTACAGGCTTTCTTTTAAAAATAAAATTATTGAGATATCTTAGCACATCTTTTTTTTAATATCAAAACGGTACTTACTTAAAAAACACGCCTCGTATACTCTTTCAATGTGTACAGGGTGGCTATAATCAGATTTTCATTACTTGAGCTACTGTAGAAGGGAAACTATTTACCGTATGGGTACCAGACTTTATGTGAATGATGTTCAGGCTGCGCGCTGCAGGATTTGCACTGTTAGTAGTGTTACTGTTGTAATCTCCCCCTCCTTCCTTCTTCCAGCTATTGTCCACATTAAACAATGCCCAGTCCAAGTAATTAATAAGCAAAGTCTTTATGAGGATTTTGAGAGGAGCGAAGATTACAATAAACTTTCAAGTTTACTTGGCTTGTCATGTTGAGATGGCTTCAAGCTGAAAATCTCACATCAGGTCCTCACGGTTAGTTTGGTTCAAATGTCTCTGAGCACTATGGGACTTAACAGCTGAGGTCATCAGTCCCATAGAACTTAGAATTACTTAAACCTAACTAACCTAAGGACACCACACACATCCATGCCCGAGGCAGGATTCGAACCTGCGACCGCAGCGGTCGCGCGGTTCCAGACTGAAGTGCCTAGAACCGCTCGGCCACTCCGGCCGGCTACGGTTAGTTTGAACTAAATAAATATGAAGATTGTTGTTACTGATTTTTTTTTACGTAAATATATTTTCTTACATTTCAGTATTTTGATTATTCACGTTAACAAAGCCGAAATTGCATTTTTCGCCTCTATTATCCAAAAAGACGTCGGATCACGTCAGAAGCAAGCTTACGACTCACACTCTGCTGAAAAAAACAATATTCCAAAGGGTTTACAGTTTTCCTTAACAAATGAATTCCTACTAGCTCTCGTTACATTATTAATTTCGATTATTATTTAATAAATGAATCCATAAATAAACATAGTAAACTGTACAGGATTAAGTAATTTAAGTGATTTTTTTTTACGTAAATATATTTTCTTACATTTCAGTATTTTGATTATTCACGTTAACAAAGCCGAAATTGCATTTTTCGCCTCTATTATCCAAAAATACGTCGGATCACGTCAGAAGCAAGCTTACGACTCACACTCTGCTGAAAAAAACAATATTCCAAAGGGTTTACAGTTTTTCTTAACAAATGAATTCCTACTAGCTCTCGTTACATTATTAATTTCGATTATTATTTAATAAATGAATCCATAAATAAACATAGTAAACTGTACAGGATTAAGTAATTAATAATAGACATTTTAAGTGTGTAAATATTTCTAGAAAAAATAATTGTAACTTTACGTTCAGAACTAGTACTTATCGATTATAACATCGAAACTAAAATATTTCATAAAGTAATTCCTTTTCATAAAGTTTAGATGGAAATACAACATACTGTGTATAAAACTATATGGAGGTTTTCAGAAAAGCAAGTGAGATGATATTGACTTGTTCAAAATTCGAAAAATAATACTGGTATCGACAACTATCGTTGAGGAAAAGTGATGCTAGAGGAGGATGTCCCGTTTCAGTGCCATGACTTGCCGTTAGGCGTAGGTACTGGTACGGCGAGGTAGGACGAACTCGGACCTCAAGGACCAAGAACATGGCAGCGTTACTGCGATCTGGTTCGCCAACATGCGATTCCCTGCTCGACGCGAGAGAGGTTCTTTGGACTCAACTTTTTTGATGCCCGACAGAGCTCCACTTGACGTTGCTCGTGAAGTGAGTCGATTATTCCGTAACACATCTGGAGAAAAAACCGAATCATTGTCCGATCGTTCCAAATTGCGTGTCTACCAAGATCACTAGATTTAAACCCGTATGGTTTCTGGCTGTGGGGTTACCTGAACGACAGGGTTTATCAACGGGACACTGACACACGTTGGAAGTTGAAAATGAGTATAGTGAGGGTTCAAATGGCTCTGAGCACCATGCGACTTAACATCTATGGTCATCAGTCCCCTAGAACTTAGAACTACATAACCTAACTAACCTAACGACATCACACAACACCCAGTCATCACGTATAGTGAGGGAGGTAGCCAACACCCCCCCTGCGATATGTCGGGCGACAGTAGAGCAATCTCTAGCACGGTTCCACGCTTTCCTGGATGCAGTGGTCGTCACATTGATCAACGTCTGTAATCAGGAATGTAAACATGTTAGGCAGTTAACGAATGTTACCCTGTCATGTGGAAAGTAAAATGTGTTTCTTTCATTGATTTATTCATTATTTCTCTTCCGCATGTCGCTACAGATATGTCCACAAAGTTTTATTGCCCTACGATCACTCGTTTTTCATGGAGACCCTCTCAAGTAGTGGCAGTTTAATTATAACAACCCTGTACTTAGAGCGTCTATCACGAGAGCGGAACTGAAGTGCTTTTCTGAATTTTTCGTGTTCGTCATCTACATGCAGCATAAACATGTATGTCAAAGGTCAGATTACAAAACAAGCTATTTCGGAGAGAAATTGTAGCAGAATAAAGTTTTTATTGTATTATTAATGTATGACACACCCCTTGTGCACCAGTTTCCACAATGAACCTTTCAGTCTGTGCTGCTGTGAACATTCTGGCTGACTAATACTCTTAGCCCTCCCAGACAGCATTCTGATCACACTTGTAGACCAAGGCAATCGGTTTTTAAAAAACGAAATTTTTATCTTTCCTCGGATAATGGGACCATCGTCTTCAGGGTCGATATGGTACATAGCTGGTTCTGGGTCTACGCACATACCGTGACGCTACCTGCTCGCTATGCACGTATGACGAGTAATCACAAAGTTTTGGTGATTACCTCGAAAAATCAATATGGTTATGGTGTTAGTCGCTCTCCACGTATTCACGCTTCAGAGCGACACATGTTTACCAACTATGGATGTCTTGGAGGAGCTCTTGGGTGGATGAGACTCCATTTTGGCTGCGCAAAAAACTGCTCCACCTAGAAAATCACCTCGTCTTCATTCTGGAAATGTTTGCCACGCAATGGTTTGTTGATGCGAGTAAACAGGAGTGCCATGTCAGGACAATAGGGGGGACGAGATAAAATTTGGTAGCCTAGAGAAGCAGCACACGTGCTAAGCAGAATGACTGGGAGCTTTGTCGTGGAACATGATTACCTCCTTGGACAGCTTCCGTCGACGCTTGCTCTTGACAGCCTCCCACCTCCTCGTCATGGAATTTCGGTAGTACGCTCCAGTAACGGATTGTCCCTTGTTAGTATAACCTTTCAGCACCAAACTATGGCACTCCTAGGAAACGCTCAACGTAATTTTCTCTACGATCACTGGGCCTTCATCTTTTTCGGCGGTGGTCAATCCACACGTTACGTAGCGTTTATGCCACATAACCGCCTATATTTCATTACAGTTTGTTGTTACGTCGTAATATAAAGTAAAGAAATATTCACATGGCTGTAAGGTAGCGAGAAGAGTATATGCAACGCCACGTTGCAGATGGAGAACGATGGTGTAAGTAAGAGCCGTATCGTGCTGGAGCCCATACAGGTAGCAGGGATTCACCCGCACGGCTTGGAGGTAAGGAGCATAACTTTCATAATTTATATTTACTGTTTAAATGTTAATATGCATCTCCAACCGCGCATCTGACGTAACGTGCACTGATAAAATGTTGCCGGCCCCTGTGGCCGAGCGGTTCTAGGCGCTTCCGTCCGCAACCGCGCTGCTGCTGCGGTCGCAGGTTCGCATCCTGCCTCTCGTTCAGTAAAGTAATCAGAAGATAAAAAAAACTGCAAAACGATTTACAAAAGATATCTGAATGGTGCAAAAATTGGCAATTGACCCTAAATAATGAAAAGTGCGAGATCATCCACATTAGTGCTAAAGGGAATCCGTTAAACTTCGGTTACACGATAAATCAGTCAAATCTAAATGCCGTAAATTCCAACTAAATACCTAGGAATTACAATAACGAACAATTTCAATTGGAAAGAACACAAAGAAAATGTTGTGGGGATGGCAAACCAAAGACTGCGTTTTATTGGCAGAACGGTTAGAAAATGTGCCAGCTCTAAGGGACTGCGTACACTACGGTTGTCCGTGGTCATTGGAGTACTGCTGCGCGGTTTGGGATTTTTACCAGATAGGATTAACGGAGTGCATCGTGGAATTCAAAGAAGAGCAGCATGTTTTGTAGTATCGCGAAAACGGGGAAAGAGTATCACGGACATGATACAGGTTTTGGGATGGACATTATTAAAACAAAGACGCTTTTCGTTGCGCCAGGATGTTCCCACGAAATTCTAGTCACCAACGTCTTCCTCCGAATGCGAAAATATTTATTTGGCGACTACCGCCGGCCGCGGTGGTCTAGCGGTTCTAGGCGCTCAGTCCGGAACCGCGCGACTGCTACGGTCGCAGGTTCGAATCCTGCCTCGGGCATGGATGTGTGTGATGTCCTTAGGTTAGTTAGGTTTAAGTAGTTCTAAGTTCTAGGGGACTGATGACCTTAGATGTTAAGTCCCATAGTGCTTAGAGCCATTTGAACCATTTTGTTCGCCGGCCGGAGTGGCCGTGCGGTTCTGGGCGCTACAGTCTGGAACCGAGCCACCGCTACGGTCGCAGGTTCGAATTCTGCCTCGGGCATGGATGTGTGTGATGTCTTTAGGTTCGTTAGGTTTAAGTAGTTCTGAAGTCTAGGGGACTGATGGCCTCAGATGTTAAGTGCCATAGTGCTTAGAGCCATGTGAACCATTTATGTTCCTTTTTTTCCGGGACCTGTTCGAGGTTGGAATAATAGAGAATAGTTGTGAAAGTGGTGCGATGTAACCAGGCATTTAAGTGTGATTTGCAGAATATCCATGTAGATGTAGATGTCACCTGTTGGAAATTTTTGGTAAGTTCTATGGGACCAAACTGCTGAAGTCATCGGTCCCTAGCCTTGCACACTGGTTACTCTAACTTAAAATAACTTACGGTAAGAACAACACACACACACACACACACACACACACACACACACACACACACACACACATGCTCGAGGGAGGACTCGAACCTCCGACGGAGGGAGCCGTAGGATCTGTGGCAAGACGCCTACCCCGCGCCTGATGTCACCTGTTTTCGGATCACCTATTTTTTCGGAGAGAAAATTGATTGTTGGTAAAGAAAGACCAACAAAACCTATTTGTAAACACTGGTCCACTTGTCTGGAGAAATTAGTTTCTCGTGTCGGTTGCGTGCGAGTTCAGATTCCTCCAGCTACGTCGAGCTCACAGCACCCACACACGACGCACGGAAACGCTGATGAGAAAACTTATCTCCCTCAGGGTCTCGCCTAACAACGCCGAACGCTGCCCGCGCTGGTCAGCCGACTAGTGCCGGAGATGCACGTGCCGGCGTTACTCGTGCGATAAGGATGAAATTCCTCTAGGTACTGGGCAACAAGCGGGCCCGCACACGGACGTGAATGGAGCGATGCGGGAGACTGAGTACGCCCGTGTAACGGACGTGGCTATTAGAGGGCCCGCTGGAGTGTAGCCTGGCCTGGAAATAATTACAACGTCAGCTGCGAGCTGGGAGATGAGTCCGGATGGTACCGTCGGTGGGCGGACGCTATCAGCAAAAGCGGCGCGTAGACCGACGCACGCACCATGCACCGACCAACTCTCGCCTTGACTCTTCTACTGCGGGCGCTCTAGCGGGGGTGCTGCCCCTTCTCGGCTTCTGCTCTAACAAAGAACTTCTCATAGATTCTTCCTCAGATCAGTGCAGTCTGATTCAGCAGTCGCCGACATCTGGGCAAATATCATCATCATCGGCAGGTGAAATATCTCTGATTTCTTCACCGTCTCAAGTATCTGCTCCGTCCATCTTTTCTTTGGCCGAACGATATTCGCTCCTCCCTGCTTCGAATTTGAGCTGGCGTACTTGGCGCTAGCACACCATGCGGCGTAGAGGTTAAGAGAGTATCGATGGAAGACAACGACAAGACTCGCGGGAAACGCGCAGCCAACGCCCTCTCAGCCGCCAGTATTTAGGATCGCCAACGCGGACCGGAGGGCCACCTTAGCCGATTATTTAGTTCCAGTTAGTTCGGGTCCATATGCCGTGGAGTTTCAGCGTGTCATCGAGACGGAGCCGCAGACTTAGCCTCTAGCACAGAGACAGGCAGCACATAGTATCCTTATACTGAACACAGCGGACTTCTACTTCAACAGCATTGAGACTACGTGCACTATACAAAAGAGAGCTTGTACCACAGCACATGGAAACTTAAAAGTTAAATAGCTCTTTGTTTATGAATAAAGAACCCAGTCATTAATTGCGTGCAGTTTCTGTTATACAGGGTGTTAAAAAAAGGTACGGCCAAACTTTCAGGAAACATTCCGCACACACAAAGAAAGAAAATATTTATGTGGATATGTGTCCGGAAACGCTTACTTTCCATGTTAGAGCTCATTTTATTACTTCTCTTCAAATCACGTTAATCATGGAATGGAAACACACAGCAACAGAACGTACCAGCGTGACTTCAAACACTTTGTTACAGGAAATGTTCAAAATGTCTTCCGTTAGCGAGGATACATGCATCCACCCTACGTCGCATAGAATCCCTGATGCGCTGATGCAGCCCTGGAGAATGGCGTATTCTATCACAGCCGTCCAAAATACGAGCACGAAGAGCCTCTACATTTGGTACCGGGGTAGCGTAGACAAGAGCTTTCAAATTCTCCCATAAATGAAAGTCAAGAGGGTTGAGGTCAGGAGAGCGTGGAGGCCATGGAATTGATTGGTTCAAATGACTCTGAACCCTAGAACTTAGAACTACTTAAACCTAACTAAGGACATCACACACATCCACGCCCGAGGCAGGATTCAAACTTGCGACCGTAGCGGTCGCGCGGTTCCAGACTGTAGCGCCTAGAACCGCTCGGTCACTTCGGCCGGCTTGGAATTGGTCCGCCTCTACCAACCTTCATGTTGTGTCGTACTTGTAAAGGCACATGTTATAGCAGCACAGGTAGAGTATCCCGCATGAAATCATGATAACGTGCTCCACTGAGCGTAGGTGGAAGAACATGGGTCCCAATCAAGACATCACCAACAATGCCTGCCCAAACGTTCACAAAAAATCTGTGTTGATGACGTGATTGCACAATTGCGTGCGGATTCTCGTCAGCCCACACATGTTGATTGTGAAAATTTACAATTTGATCACGTTGGAATGAAGCCTCATCCGTAAAGAGAACATTTGCACTGAAATGAGGATTGACACATTGTAGGATGAACCATTCGCAGAAGTGTACCCGTGGAGGCCAATCAGCTGCTGATAGTGCCTGCACAAGCTGTACATGGTACGGAAACAACTGGTTCTCCAGTAGCACTCTCCATACAGTGGCGTGGTCAACGTTACCTTGTACAGCAGCAACTTCTCTGACGCTGACATTAGGGTTATCGTCAACTGCATGAAGAATTGCCTCGTCCATTGCAGGTGTCCTCGTCGTTCTAGGTCTTCCCCAGTCGCGAGTCATAGGCTGGAATGTTCCTTGCTCCCTAAGACGCCGATCAATTGCTTCGAACGTCTTCCTGTCGGGACACCTTCGTTCTGGAAATCTGTCTCGATACAAACGTACCGCGCCACGGCTATTGCCCCGTGCTAATCCATACATCAAATGGGCATCTGCCAACTCCGCATTTGTAAACATTGCACTGACTGCAAAACCACGTTCGTGATGAACACTAACCTGTTGATGCTACGTACCGATGTGCTTGATGCTAGTACTGTAGAGCAATGAGTCGCATGTCAACACAAGCACCAAAGTCAACATTACCTTCCTTCAATTGGGCCAACTGGCGGTGAATCGAGGAAGTACAGTACATACTGACGAAACTAAAATGAGCTCTGTTGTGGATTGGCAAGACAGCCAATCCACTAAGAGGAAGCCGAAAGGCACGCGTTTAAGCTCACGCAGGCTGGCGTGAGGTCTGGAACAAGACACGGAAATGAGAATAGCCAAAAACGTATGTAGCTGCTGGAATACTTAACTTTAATCCATAATTGGTGAACATCGCTCTTGACAGTACATGTGTTACAGCATCAATAGTGACTGGTAATGGCGCCTTGCTAGGTCGTAGCAAATGACGTAGCTGAAGGCTATGCTAACTATCGTCTCGGCAAATGAGAGCGTAATTTGTCAGTGAACCATCGCTAGCAAAGTCGGCTGTACAACTGGGGCGAGTGCTAGGAAGTCTCTCTAGACCTGTCGTGTGGCGGCGCTCGGTCTGCAATCACTGATAGTGGCGACACGCGGGTCCGACGTATACTAACGGACCGCGGCCGATTTAAAGGCTACCACCTAGCAAGTGTGGTGTCTGGCAGTGACACCACAAGCTCTAACATGGAAATTAAGCGTTTCCGGACACATGTCCACATAACATCTTTCCTTCAATTGGGCCAACTGGCGGTGAATCGAGGAAGTACAGTACATACTGACGAAACTAAAATGAGCTCTAACATGGAAATTAAGCGTTTCCGGACACATGTCCACATAACATCATTTCTTTATTTGTGTGTGAGGAATGTTTCCTGAAAGTTTGGCCGTACCTTTTTGTAACACCCTGTAGAACGAGGATATTGGCCAACAACCCTCTCCTTGCTTCCCATGGTACAGCTCTACAGGAACCCCGAGACGACATAAAAGCGGCTAAAGAGAATACAACAGGATTATAGCTGAGTTACTGCAGTCTTATTGTACGCATTTTCCATTTTTGACTGTACTCCATTATTTCGCCATTCAGGTCAAATATTTTTAATTTTTTCCTGATACCTTCATTTACATTCCTATCCCATAAAGTTTAGGCCAGATACTGTTCTCAGACATACCGTCTCTGCAGTCCCTGTCCTTTTGATGTATTGTTTAGTAACTGTCCCACATTCACATCCATACAGCAACGTTGGTACAGCCATTATTTTGTATAGTTTAAACAAAGTATCTGGTTGAAATGCCGTTGATTGTGGTACATAGATACTGAAATTTCTGTACCTTACTACCCACATCATCATTTGATATGTAAGTAATATACCATAAAGGATAAATGACTTTGTTAATTTGCTGTATTTTTTTAGTTAATAACGACTGTTTTGGCCCTACCTGATTCACGTCCTCTAAATGTCATCACTTCCGTTTTCTATATGACTACGTGTAAATTATGCTCATTTGCTGCTTTCACAAGCAAGCAGACCCAGTATTGTAGATAAATCTGCCGTTGCAGCTGCAATCAATTCGCAGCCTAAAAGGAGCATTACGTCTACAGTAGGTTTATATTTTTTTAAGTGTTTTGGTAGTAATTTTTGCCATTTATTTACATAGTCAACATAGAAATTAAAGAGGTAGGTGATAGAGACTTCTACTGCCTATTTTCGTGAGTTATTTCGTTAACGCCATTAAAAATTTCAATATCTCTTTTGTCATACCTATTTTGTGCTACGATAAGAATATGATGGTACTATTTAAACCGAGTGATGTCGAGACGACATAAACTGAATAGAGGATTTTATGTGTGTATAAAAGTACAGTATAAACTGAATGACTAAAAACATTTAACTTACAGTAAACACGAAATTCTTTATATTTAGTAAAAGTAATATAAAATAAGTATGGCGGAACATTTAGTAAAAGTAGTACAAAATAGATTATAAGATCTATTTTGTACTACTTTTAATAAATGTTCCGCCATACTTATTTTATATTAGGCCTACTTTTACTAAATACAAGTGTTTCGTGTTTACTGTAAGTTAAATGTTTTTCGTGACTGCCGTATGTCTCTCATGGAATTCATCTAGCCATTTAACACAGATTGTCTGTTTTTCGTTTCGGGAAGTTCCAGACGTCACTAGGGTTGTTCTGAAGATATGTCGATTTTCTATGCCTTCGTATACCTATTTCCTCTAGTTCTTTGTTAACGATCATATACTACGGTATCAAGGTTTTCTGCTTCGAGTCGATGATGCTTGTCGCCCACGTCATTCATTTATCGCAATTGACCGTAAACCCGAACTCCGTGTTTTGTATTGTGTCCCTAATGTTTCCTGTTTTTCAATGTAATTCTCGTTTCGATTTTATAAGTAAAACAAAGCGCCGAATTCTTCACTCATGCTAACTTCGGAGAGTGACTGTTTCGCTCTGATGGGAAATACTCGAGTGTAAAAATGAATAATTTTCATGTACACCGGTAAGCCGTAACATCATGAGCATCTGATTAATAGCGTGGTGCTCAACCTTTGGAAGGAAATAAAGCATCGATTCTGCGATACATGGATTCGACAACACTTTAATAGGCTTCCAGAGAAATATAGTATCATATCACTGTGGTAAAGTCACGCAATTCTCGTAAATGATGGTTCCATGGTTTTTACACACGGAGTTGGCGCTCGTTAGCGTGCCAGGAGACGTGATTCATCGAACCACGCAACGCGTTTACTTTGATCCACGGTCCTTTCTCGATGCCCCTGTGCCCACCCCAATGGTAACTGATGAAGTCATTGGGTCAATGTGGGAACAGAGGTTGTTTGCTGCGGAACGTCGAACTGTGTGCTCCGAAACACTTGCGCTTGCACGAGATCTGCCACAGACCGCCGCCTATCGTGTTTAAAGAGCGATCAAGCTTCCGATCACCACGTTCTGTGATGGTGCGTGGACATCCGACGCTTTGACGCCCACTCGTGATTTCACTGTCCTTCAAGCAATTTTCCACAGATGGTCAAGATGGCAGCACGCCAACAGCTGAGCAGCTTCACCGTTTCTGAGGTGTCCGGTCGCGGGCGCCAGACCATAAGACTCTGATCTTTTGTCAAAACAGCTTATGTTAGCAGATTTCCTCATTTGTGGCCCGTATCGTCGCTAGAATGCTTGCTTATTCGTTTCTGCACCTCCTATATACTTCCGTCGCCACAGCACATGCCCGTAACGCCACCAGGCGGCATACCATCTGGCGGCAGACAGTGGTCAAATGTCTTGGCTCATGACAGTATTATCAGTGCTACCTTTTGTACCACAATGGGAACACATCACGGTAGTACACAGCACGTCCAGATGGTTGGTTTACACGGCGCAGGCTTCCTTCCCCCAGTTGCCTTAACGTCTCAACAGCGAGGTCACTGATGCAAGAATATTGTGCTAACCTTCTTGCCTGCTACATGTAATAGTTCGTTGCCTCGAATTTCCTTATTATCTCGTACGTAACAGAACACCATCTCCTTCCTTATACTGGAAGGAATGCGTCCTAAGTGGAATGTACTGGTTCGCCTATTAAGTCGATACATCGAATGGCTTAAAACAACACTTGACCCGTTTGCTCTAGTACCGTACGCCAAGTTGAAAAAGAGACGGACACCGAACACGGCAGACAACATGTCTGTCCTCCGAGATGCCACACAGACTCTGATATTACAGCCGAACCACTTCATTCGCCATCCAAGTTAGGCACCATAGTAATATCTTCGAAGTGCTTCGTCTGCTTTTTCGTTTAGCAGTTGTTTATTAGTCTGTCGTTTAGCAGTTGTTTATTATTCTGCTGTTTATTAATACTTATGAAATAATGGAATGGTAGCACGCTATTGAAAGATGCTTTAAAGAAATGCAAGAGAATACGCTGTTTAATTTTTCTAATATTAAGAACAGAAAATCATCATTTTGGCGCGCAACGTCCAAACGCAGCAGCCAATCGCGGAGAAGTACCACAATTTAGACGGTCTTTTTCACGATGCCCTTACCAAAGAAACCACCTGTAATCGGTACGTCACACTACATTACGTCTTCTTCCCACTTCAGTCTTCTCAACTGCTATATGAAGAGCTTCTTGTACCTAAATATGATGGCTGTAAAGCCAGAAATATTGTAACCTTCAGGATCGCCACGTTCCTTAGTGTGATAAGTGCAGTAACCGCTTCTTGATGACACGACCACGGAAACAGAAGAGCAGCCAAGTAAAAACCATTAATGTGTATCGTACTACGCATCACTAAGATTCATAAAATCATTTGTGCGTCAAGCCGCACGCACTTCGTGAATGTCACCTATGCTTCGAAGATTAGACTTCAAGGTTCCATTCGAATACAGCCTACGATCTGTCGATTGGCTTTCCTAACACAAAAACTACATCTGAACCGTATCCTGGATGAATTTCGAGTGATCTCTTTCCTTCAATAATCAGAAACTCGAGCATATATATCGTCAAATTTACTTGAAACTATACAATCCATAAGTCACACCGTAGAGATAAAATTCCTCTTTACGTTTCTTACCTTTTAAGTGCAATTCTATGCCACATTTTCAAGGCTGAGTGAATACAGTTACGTGGCACAGAAAGCAGATTTGTGACCAGCATGAAAATAAAGGAAAAGGGAAGTCTGTATCACTTGGCTATCAGTTCTTCTGATACAAACAGTAAACGACATAAACCTGAAACCTGGTCGGCA
The DNA here is from genome assembly GCF_021461395.2 of Schistocerca americana. Taxonomy (NCBI): domain Eukaryota; kingdom Metazoa; phylum Arthropoda; class Insecta; order Orthoptera; family Acrididae; genus Schistocerca; species Schistocerca americana. The sequence continues at coordinate 627,153,367 of NC_060123.1, read as the reverse complement.
GGTATGCTCTGCTGGCTACCTGGGCGCGTAAGTCCACTATGACATCTATATTCCTGGCTTTCTTCTTAGAGTTAGGACAAAACACAGTAAGGAGATATACCTATAGTCATTTACCTCGAATGACTAAGGCAACGACGGAAAACCCTTTGATTCATCACAGTACTTTTCGTTACCGCCGTAAGATTTTATCAGTGTTTGCTACATGTATAGGTTTTTTTTCTTGACTAGTTTATGCGTTGTATAGGAGAAAATAACGTTCCACATATTCATAAAACGTTCGTACGTATTTCACAACAACTTAGATCGTCCATGCTGCGCAATACATCATGGTCTTGCAGATGTAATTTAAGTCACTGTAACATCACCTTCTGCTGTAAAGAATACTCCGTGTATGAGGAACTATGGAAGTAGATATTATTGATCGAATGTTTAACACAATAGCATTTACGTTACCTCTACAGAATTTACGTTTCTATTAGTGTTATCTTCCACATTAACGCAAATTCAAAGTCATCCGCATGAAGCCTCCCTACAATAGTAGCCGAAACACCGGCAATTTTATTTATATTGTACGTGGTGTTGGCACGGAGCATAAGTGAGCTACAGAGATTATCAGTCAGTGCTCACATACACTGTTTGTTGACTAAACTGGTTTTGACAGTGTGTCATTCTCAACAGCCCACATAATTTCTGCCCTGACTCTTCTAGTAGGAGACCTGAGGAGATGTACATTCCTACCATACGCAGAGGCCGCCAGCGGCTAAACTGGTAGGGCTACTGGGAGGGACATAATTGTCGAAATTGACTAACTATCCTTGCAGCCGTTAGTTTTAATCACATACTAAGCTCCCGCCTCGGCTACGTGCGGGTAGTACTAAGTATTTACAGTCGGACCACTAGTCTGGCGTAGCGGTAAAAAATTATATGCAGATACACTATGTGATCAAAAGTATCCGTACACCTGGCTGGAAATGACTTGCAACTTCGTGGCGCCCTCCAACGGTAATGCTGGAATTCAATATGGTGTTGGCCCACTCTTAGCCTTAATGACAGCTTCCACTCTCGCAGGCATACTTTCAATCAGGTGCTGGAAGGTTTCTTGGGGAATGGCAGCCCATTCTTCACGGAGTGCTGCGCTGAGGAGAGGTATCGATGTCGGTCGGTGAGGCCTGGCACGAAGTCGGCGTTCCAAAACATCCCAAAGGTGTTCTATAGGATTCAGTTCAGTACTCTGTTCAGGCCAGTCCATTACAGGGATGTTATTGTCGTGTAACCACTCCGCCACAGGCCGTGCATTATGAACAGAAGCTCGATCGTGTTGAGAGATGCAATCACCATCCCCGAATTGCTCTTTAACAGTGGGAAGCAAGAAGGTGCTTAAAACATCAATGTATGCCCGTGCTGTGATAGTGCCACGCATAACAACAAGTGGTGCAAGCCCCCTTAATGAAAAACGCGACCGCACCATAACACCTCCGCCTCCGACTTTTACTGTGGCACTACACACACTGGCAGACGATGTTCACCGGGCATTTGCCATATCCTCACCCTGCAATCGGATCGCCACATTGTGTACCGTGATTCGTCACTCCACACAACGTTTATCCACTGTTAAATCGTCCAATGTTTACGCTCCTTACACCAAGCGAGGCGTCGTTTGGCATTTACCGGCGTGATGTGTGGCATGTGAGCAATAGCTCGACCATGAAATCCAAGTTTTCTCACCTCCCGCCTAACTGTCCTAGTACGTGAGTGGATCGTGACATAGTTTGCAATTCCTGTGTTATGGTATGGACAGATGTCTACCTATTACACATTACGACCCTCTTCAACTGTCGGCGGTCTCTGTGAGTCAACAGACGAGGTCGGCCTGTACGCTTTTGTGCTGTACGTGTCCCTCTACGTTTCCACTTCACTATCACTTCGGAAACAGTGGATCTAGGGATGTTTAGGAGTGAGGAAATCTCGCCTACAGACGTATGGCATAAGTGACACCCAATCACCTGACCACGTTCGAAGACCGCGAGTTCCGCGGAGCGTCCCATTCTGCTCTCTCAGGATGTCTAATGACTACTGAGGTTGCTGGTATGGAGTAGCTGGCAGTAGGTGGCAGAAAAATGCACCTAATATGAGAAGCTTATGTTTTTGGGGGTATCCGGATACTTTTGATCACATATTGTACTTTCCTCGCGAATGAGCCCATCTAGCAGTGGAAACCGTATCAAAATTCCGACATTAGCTCTTGAGATCCGCCTACACACAGAGACAGATATACGCGATGCAGCACTTACAACGTGTATACGCGACGCGGTGTTATTTCCAGAAGAATCTTACTGAAATGCAAATTGAATTTGCGTATGAATTGCGTTAGCTGCTGAATGCTCGATTTTCATTTAGGTTTATTTATCTGTTGTAGGATTGTCGAATGAAGGGGTAAATAGGTCTGTAATACCTTGTAATTCTCTTTTTGATGTGCGGCCTACATTCTCCTACAGTGCCAGCAGAATGAATAGCGTACCGTCACAATGGGGTGTCCGGTTTCGGCGTCGTGGCAGCCCTGCCCCTAATAAAACTTTCAAATGTGTCGCCGTCTGTTTCGGACCCCCTATACTCTTCCCCAGCTTCAGGAATCACAAAAAATCCCTATTCATGGCGTGTCATCGTTTAGCCTAACTCACTGGTTTTTGTATGTTATTTAATGCCACGTGCTCGACGACAGTCGCCATTATCTAAACATTCTGTCGGGAAATTCTAGCCCAAGTTCTGTGCACTCGTAGTAAATTCATGTATAAGAAATGGCATGTGTGAATGGAATGTTCGGTAGACACTAAAGACAGAATTTATATTAAATCTACTGCAAGAATTTTGTAAGATACAGTACGTACCCCGCTATGCCAGCCGTAGACTTAAGGCAAAGGGATCCTTTCGTTCTGCTAAATTGTTATAGGTCCAAGCTAAACTTTTGTTCTCCGAGTCAATATTGCTCTTACAGACAGTACAATACTAGTGGAATAGTCGAACCAACAGAAACACTGCATTAAAGACACATATTTCTGTACACAAGCATGCAATCTTATGCATTTCCATACAGCCTCTTCCTTGGTACAATATTCTGGAAGCAAGACATGTAATGCTGAAAGTCCACATGTTTCATGGGGAAAAGAGATACTTTCGAGTGACTGCAGCACTTCATCGTGTACGTTATCAGTTCTTGGATCTCTATGATCCTTTAATAAGTCCTTTAACTGTTGTCGAAGGATTCCTTCAGTAATGGCGGACTAAGCTCACCATCGTTAATCTCATTCATAGTTTTCAGAACGTTTTAATCGAAAAAAGAAGGAACCTTGGGGGTTTACTCTCTTAACAATGACGAGGCCATTGGAGGCGAAAGACAAGTGGGGACAGGGAATCGACCATGCCGTCTGAAATGAAACGTCCTGGCGTTCGTCTAAAGGGATTTAAGGAAACCACGGAAAACTTTCATCTGGGCGGCCAGACAAGGATTTGAATCACTGCACTCCAGAGTTCTATTCTAGAGTCTCACTGGCTGTTCAGAGCCGCGTCTATCGTCGATGACCGTGCATCTCTCAGAAATTGTAAGCGTCGTCTACCCGATTTTACAAAAGATACTTTCGGAGGGGATCTTGCAAACCCTAGTATTGCGGAGCACTTGATCATCCTTTACAGAATCAAGGAACGCTGCCGTCTTCAGCGGAGAGGAAAAGATCACCTTCATCTACATACTCTGCAAGCCACCTAATGGTATGTGGCGGAGGGTACTTCTGGTATCAGTAACTGAACCCCCCCCCCCCCACCCCCACCATGTTCCACTTGCGAATGGCGTGTGGAAAGAATGATTGTCTTAAGCCTTTGTATGTTTGTTGGTTTGGGGAAGGAGACCAGACAGCGTGGTCATCGGTCTCATCGGATTAGGGAAGGATGGGGAAGGAAGTCGGCCGTGCCCTTTCAGAGGAACCATCCCGGCATTTGCCTGGAGTGATTTAGGGAAATCACGGAAAACCTAAATCAGGATGGCCGGACCCGGGATTGAACCGTCGTCCTTCCGAATGCGACTCCAGTGTCTAATTAAGCCTTTGTATTAGCTCTAATTTCCCGAATTTTTTCGTCCTGATCTTTTCGCAAAATGTGGGCTGTCCGAGTCTTCCTGGAAAGTGAGCTCTCGAAATTTCAATTGTAAACCTCTTCATGGTGCACAACGCAATGGAGTTCGAGCGTCTCAGCAACATTCTCACGTCGACTAAAACTAAACGATTCCATGACGAAACGCGCCGCTCTGCGATGGATCTTGTCTATCTCTTTTATCAGTCCTCCCTGTTAAGGATCCCGGATTGATGAACAATATCAAGAATGAGTCGAACATACGCTTTATAAGCCACTTCCTGCGTCGAAGAGTTACATTTCCTTACGAGTCTTCCTATGACTCTCAGTTCTTTTCGACAATCTGGCCATCTTTCAGGAAAGATGTTCTATGTATTGCAGGAAAGCCATTGATTTTAATCACTCTGCTTCACATTCCTGCTTCTGTAGTTCCACGTTATGTTTGATCTGTAGTACCTTGTGAATTTGTTGTGGAGTGTATTTGTGCATTTTTTTTTCAAAAATACTTTCATCGTCGGGGCGACGGTACGACGCACCAAGGCACTCAAGGAAGTCAGGCCTCTTTTCCGATTTTTGTGGTTAATTGCATGTTTTCACGGAAGGAATTTAGGCGGTTTAAAAAATAATGTACACAACTGGTCATTAAAGCTGCAACGCCAGGAAGGTTCGAAATAACGAAATTGTACTTCTAGTTTTTATGAAGAATAGTAGAATGAAAATATGATTTGATTTGTTGGTAACTGGGGATATATACTTTGCGAAGAGAAAGAAAGGATGGAAAATTAAAGCTTAACGTCCCGCCCACATCGAGATCATTAGAGACGGACCGGAAACGCGGGATGACTGAAGGATGGGGAAGGAAATCAGCTGTGCCCTTTCAGAGGAATCATCTCGGCATTTCCTGCAACGATTCAGGGTAATCATGGAAAACGCCTACAGATTTCAACTGTTGTCCTCCCGAATGCAATCCCACTGGTAGCCGTAACGCTGATCGCCGAGTGTCACAGTGCTTGGTGTTCCAATAGAGGAGTGGCACATACTGCTACGAAAAGTAACGCAACGTAGGTGTAGAATCACGCCATCTGAGGGCGAGAGGATGGAAGCTCTGCTGAAGCGCCGTTCCTCGGATGGCGAGTGGTAGGTGGGGTGGAGGCTACCTGGGAGCGAGAGGTTCAAGAAATGGTTCAAATGGCTCTGAGCACTATGGGACTTAACTTTTGAGGTCATCAGTCCCCTAGAACTTAGAACTAGTTAAACCTAACTAACGTAAGGACATCACACACATCCATGCCCGAGGCAGGATTCGAACCTGCAACCGTATCGGTCGTGCGGTTCCTGACTAGCGCTCGGCCACTCTAGGAGCGAGAGGCTCAGTGTCTCTCTGTAGCACGCCCTCCTGGATAACATCGGTGGTGCCGTTCTGTAATCTTAATTTTCTATCTTCTTCATGCATAGTTGTTAATTTTAAGTGCTTCCGTTTCCTATTTGCTTTTAAGTTTACAATTACGAGGGGTGTTCAATAAGTAATGTAACATACTTTCTTCTCGGTCAGTTTCGGTTGATAAAATACGGAATTTGCTGTGGGTCGCGCTTCAGCCCCTGTAGTTTCATGAAGCTCCGATAGGTGGCGACGCTATACGTAGCCTCCTAAATGGCGTCTGTAACGGAGGTGCGTTCCAAGCAGAGAGCTGTCACTGAGTTTCTTTTGGAGGAAAACCAGAGCCTCGCAGATATTCAAAGATTGTGGCAGTGAACAAAAGCACGGGGAGCCGTTGGGCCAGGCGTCTGTCATCATCGCAACAAGAACGAACAACCCTGTCCGATGTGCTGCACACAGCTGTGATTCCTGCAACGTTGGAGCGTGCGGACGACGACATCGTCATTCGAAGTGATCAGCAGATCAGTCACACACTTCGCTGCACGACTGGGTGTTGCTGTTGGTGGTGGTGACAGATTCGTCCGCCTGTTGGGGTACTCGAAGGTTTATGCTCGCTGTGTAAAGGGCAACGAAGGATAATCTGTGCGCAGGTGTTGTGCATTACGAGGCTGATCGTGACAATTTTCTGTCGAGCATCGTCACAGGCGATGAAACATAGGGATCATCATTTCGAGCCGGAAACAGAACGGCAATCCATGTGGAGGCGCTACACCACCTCTCCTCCGCAGAAAAAGTTGAAAGCCGCAACCTCAGCCAGCAAAGTCATGGCGACGGTCTTCAGGTCTCTGAAGCTGTTATTCTGTTCGATGTCCTCCATCATGGTGCAACGATCGACTCTGAAGTGTACTATTACCCTCAGGAAATTGCAGAAACGACTTCAGCGTGTTCCTCGCCACAAAAATGAAAACGAACTTGCCTCTCCATGACAACGCAAGCCTCATCAAGTCTGTGCATACGAGAGAAGCTCACAAAACCTCATTGGACTGTTCTTCCCCATCCATCCTAGAGCCCTGCCCCTACCTTCTGACTTCCATCTGTATGTCTCAAACAAGGACGCACGTCACGGGAAACAGTACGTGGATTTTGGGTAGTTTATTGATGGGCCGAGAGGTTGGATAGACATCGACAGGTACAGAGATAAGTCGAAGAATACAGGTTTGTAGACAAACTTCTGGGGGATAATATGGTGTATTGTAATTCTGAATAAAATCGACTTGCTTTAAGAAAAAAAGTGTTTCATTACTTTTTGAACAACCTTTGAATTTCAAACTGCAAGATTGTTAAACCTTCTTAAAATAAGAAAACAACTGAATAAGCTCAATACACTGTGTATTTACAGTTCCATATTGTGAAAACACGACCTGTGTTAGTAACTACGTGTCAGGTCATTTGTAAATGACAGCAAATAAAATAAATGATATTTCAGACGTCGTCGCATTGTCTGTGTGGATACTTGTTTTGCTGTAAACATTCCATTTTCCTGACTCAGGACCTGACTTGGCTGATCACCTTGCACAGCTGAGCGACTACTATGTCTGTCTCCTCGGGTGTGAGTCGAGTGGGACTAATAAAATCCTGAGTGACGTTGAATGTGGCTCTCCAGATGGCATCGGTTCCATAGGCGCATACGCTTTAGACCAAGACGAGCAGACGTCTTGTGGGATAATAAACAACACTATTGATAGGCCACGATGCTGCCGCTGTCGAATTCTATTTCTCGTTCTTATACGCGGTATTACACAATATTCTCACAAGTAACCAACACTCAACTGCGATATTTGAATGTGAAACCCTTTGCGTAATCTTACTGATCCAACAGGCAGCATCGAAAATGAACGAGGGGCTTTAATTAGTGAGCCAACACTTCTTTTCTGAAAGCGGGTTGGTTTTATTCGAGATTCCAATGAACAATATTATTCTCGCTTTTTTGGCAACAAAACTCTAGTTTTCAACATAACCTCCCTTCAGTGCGATGGCCTTACGCCAAGTTACTGTACGCCCACACAGTACCACTCTACTGGTATGCGTCGGTGCCAACGACTTGCTGCGTCAATAACTCCCCATCATCCACGTACTGCTTCCCGCTGAGTGCATTCTTTGTTGAGCCAAACATGCAAGTCGGAAAGTGCAAGATCCGGGGTGTAGGATGAAGACGAAGAAAACACCTTTGTGTACCCACTTAATGTGTCAGCACTACCAACAGAGACGTCCAGCTGAGCAGTGAGGTGCTTGAATGTGATGCGTCGATCACTTCAAATGAGAGTGTCCGCACGTGTCAACACAGCACGAGCCACAGCTGTTCGCGGCCGGCTGGCACGGGGGAGATCGAACAGTTTGCATGTCCTTTTCGCGATGATGAGACGCCTTGTTCACCAAGCTTTTGTTCACTGCGAGGTCTCCGTAGACATTCTGTAAGTGCCTGTGAATATCTGCAATGCTCTGGATTTCCGCCAAAGGCAACTCAATGGCAGCTCTCTGCTAGGAAAGTATCTTTCATGAAACTATAGGGGCTGAAGCGGGAATATTCACGATGTACCACAACAAATTCCGTGTTTTTCCAATCGAAACTGGCTGAGAAAAAAGTGTTTTATTACCTCCTGAGCGCCCGCAGTCCGTACGAATAAAAGGAGCGCAGCCGGCCGCGGTGGTCTCGCGGTTAAGGCGCTCAGTCCGGAACCGCGCGACTGCTACGGTCGCAGGTTCGAATCCTGCCTCGGGCATGGATGTGTGTGATGTCCTTAGGTTGGTTAGGTTTAAGTAGTTCTAAGTTCTAGGGGACTGATGACCACAGAAGTTGAGTCCCATAGTGCTCAGAGCCATTTGGACCATTTTTGAAAAGGAGCGCCTATGAGGAAAAAGGCTGTATTTTAGCGGGAGAACGTAATAGAGAGACACAGAAAAATTTGACAGGCAGACAGTCGCAGAAATAAGTATCCCTGGAAAATTTTCACATTTCACAGTCGCAGAAATAAGTATCCCTGGAAAATTTTCACATTTCACGAGTACCAATAACTGATTTGACAGATAGAATAAGTGAATACTCTTTTGCCCACTACGCATCACTATCCTTGAGGCTGTGAAGACAAAATCAGAGTAGTAACAACACGCACCAAGTCATGTAAGCATTAAATCTTCCGCATAATATTGGTGTAGGGAGGGGTGAAAACCTTAATATACAGTTACTGCAATAGATATGCGTGAAGATGAAGAAATTCCTAGTAAACAGAACGAAGTATCTCTTTCTTAATGGAGAGCCTGTCAGGAACGACAACAGCGTCCGGCGCATGTATGTGTAGTGTGATGAGATCGCTACTGCTTACTAGGCATGTAAATGACATGGAAAACAACGCTTATAACTCTCTGAGACTGTTTCAAAATGGTGCAGCCGTCGTTAGACAATTGTTGCGAAATTCGGACAGACTTGTGAATATCTCCGATCGGTGCAACCATGACAGCTAACTATGAACAAAAGTAGTTAATTCAACGTCGTCATCATTTCTTTCGAGTAAGCCGCACGTGTTGCTGTATGAGCCTCCTCCATAATGCTTTGTCCAGCTACAGTTATTGTTCATGTACTGGACTTTCTTCATGAACCCTGCCTTCTGACTGCTTTTAAAGTTTCTTTCACTATGAGATGAATGGGAATGATGAATCAACGTCGTGATTTCGCTCTTAGTTTGAAACAAATGTCATGTTCTAGAGATGTACACAGCTGTTGATCTTGCTTTCTCAGAGTTCAAAAATGCCGTTGTAAGTATTTTGTCTCTCTCCTAGTACTCTCCATAAAGAATGCGTAGAGTAAAAATGAGACTAATAGTTGTTAGTTGCAAAGGCATGTTTTCCTTTATCGCGTCCGGGTTCAATATATTTTCTTATACTGCTTTCAAAGACTAACCCGCAGACTTTTAGCCTATTCAACAGCAATATTATCATTCTGTAGTTGGTGCGTCATCCTTGTGAGATACTGACATGATGACTTTCTGGTTCTAGCGTTTTGTGCCGTATTTTCTTCGCACACTCTGTGAAGTACTTTATTCAGTTCTTCATAAATAATTCCTCCTAGTGCTTCAAATCATGTCTATAGTCAATTTGTCTGATCCAGCTGCCTAACTTTTTTTCTGTTTATGAATAGCTGTCTCCATTTCTAGCCAGGTCAAACTACCTGTATTTATAACATTAAAATCGTGTATACTTCCAATCAAAGGAGCGGCGCTTCTTTCACAGATCAAATGAATATCAAAGTCTCCATGAAACTACTAATATTAGGGTTTCGTATCTTCGCACTCTTATCGCGGGAATTATTAATATAATACACGTAAATACGAGGTGACTTAAAAAAGTGTTACACATTATTACAGCAGACCAAGTAATTTTTGTTGAATGCCGCAGAACACTTCGTAGTGACACAGAAACATGACGCGGTTTCGTCCGAATTGGGACTTAGCGCTTTCACTGTACTCGGTGTAAATATTCGATATGGTGCCTCTTGAAACAACACACACTTCGGCTCCCTTAGTTACGAAAGCACCTACCGTAGAGCACCAACAATCTGCCTACGTTCGAATTCACTTATCTCCGACATAGTGCATTCAAATTTACGCAGAATGCTGTCGTGTGACGACTCACACTTGGAACGTATTGGGGAAACTGCGCAGGTGCCATTTGTGGTCCAATATTACAGCGCAACCTCCAGAATTGGCTAGCATTTTCATTTACATTAAAGCATACACTTCTCGTGATGTTTCCATATTTTTGTCCAACTCACATAAAAATGAAACAATGGTAATGGAGTATAGTCGACTGCGACAAGGATTTCTGAGGGAATGGTTTTAGAAATGCGAGACTAAAAGTAGTAGAAGAGTTTTTCTGTGTTGTAACATATCGCACTTTGGCCGTGCCTGTGTGCTTCTCCTGATCGCTAGGGTGGATGCTGGAGCCAATTTCCGTTATCTGGGGCATGAAGACATTTGCTCAGCCTGGTCACTCCACAATCTTTCTAAATGGGTGGCCGTCAAGTCATACGAAAACGAATGACATTTCTATGACGGCAGACGTCCAGCGCCCGTCTGAACCTTGTGGCACGAAGCAGCACTCTACAAAATAGATCTGTGACTTGGAGCACAATTTGACCAACTGAAGTGGCTGAAGTCATCTGCTAAAGGTGCTTGGCGGAAAGATGCTGAACATTAGATAGGAAGGTCGGATAAGTAGTGAAGAGATGCTGAATCCATTCGGGAAGAAAAAAAAGAGTTCAATGGCGCAACCTCGCTAATACTGCTTGGCAACAGTAAGGAGGTTCAATTGTACAGACAGGAGTTGGACAAAAATATGGAAACAGTGCGAGATATGCATACTCGAACACAAAGTCACATGCTAGCCAAGTCTGGATGTTACGCTGTTGTATTAGACCACGAGCGGCGTCTATTCAGTATCCCCATTACGTTGCAAGTGTGAGTCGTGGTCAGAACAGTGGGCCGGCTGCTGTGGCCAAGCGGTTCTAGGCGCTTCAGTCTGGAACCACGCGACCACTACGGTCGCAGGTTCGAATCCTGCCTCGGGCATGGATGTGTGTGACGTCCTTAGGTTAGTTAAGTTTAAGTAGTTCTAAGTTCTAGGGGGCTGATGACCTCAGAAGTTAAGTCCCATAGCGCTCAGAGCCATTTGAACCGTTTTCAGAACAGTGGTGGTGGTGTAAGTTCCTATGGGACCAAACTGCTGAGGTCATCGGTCCCTAAGCTTACACACTACTTAATGTAACTTAAACTAACTTACGCTAAGGAGAAGACACACACCCATGCCCGAGGGAGGACTCGAACCTCCGACAGGAGTCAGAGCAGTGGAGGAGGAGGAGGAGATTAGTGTTTAACGTCCCGTCGACAACGAGGTCATTAGAGACGGAGCGCAAGCTCGGATGAGGGAAGGATGGGGAAGGAAACCGGCCGTGCCCTCTCAAAGGAACCATCCCGGCATTTGCCTGAAGCGATTTAGGGAAATCACGGAAAACCTAAATCAGGATGGCCGGAGACGGGATTGAACCGTCGTCCTCCCGAATGCGAGTCCAGTGTGCTAACCACTGCGCCACCTCGCTCGGTAGTCAGCAGTGTTCTCTGTAGTTATGGGTATATTATGTCGGAGCTAAGTGAATCTGAACTTGCGCAAATTGTTGGTGCTCTTATGGTGAGTGCTAGCTGAACGAAGTAGTTTGATGTTTCAAGAGGCACCGTTTCGGATATTTATATCGCACACACGAAAGCGGAAAAGTCTCATCCGCAAAGCCATAATGCGGACGATAGCGTGTTTCAGTTACCGGGGACGGTCACTGAAGAGGGTTGTGAAGAAAAAAAAGTGGGCGACAGCTGCAAAAGTCACTGCAGAACTAAATGTCGCACTCACGAAGCTTGTCAGCACCACAACAACACGAAGGGAGCTCCATAAGAAGAGCGGGAATTGCATGGCCAACAGGAATTTCGAAACCACTCATCAGTGACACAAACGCCCGTAAAAGGAAAACGTGGTGCCGAAGCCAAAAATCCTGGACTATGGAGAAATAGAAGAAAGTCATTTTCTCCGATGAGTCTTGTTTTACACCATTTCCAACTTCTGGCCGAGTCTATGTCCCAAAAATGAAACATGATGGGGGATTGGTGATGATTCGGGGAGCCACATCGTGGTATTCCATGTGCTCCATGGTGACTCAGCAAGGTCGCATTACTGCCTAAGATTGTGAGGATTTTGGCTGATCAGGTCTATCCCACGATAAAATGTTTGTTCCCCAATGGTGATGCTGTGTTCCGAGACGATAGGGCCCCTGTTCACACAGCCCGTATCGTCCAGGAATGGTTTAGTGAGCAGAAGGATGGACTTCGCATCTTCCCTGACCACCAGTGTTACCAGATCTCTGTATTATTCAGTCTTTAGTGGTCTACTTTGGAGAGAAGAGTGCATGATCGCTGTCCACCTCCATGCTTCTCTCATGTGAATTTGCTCCTTAAAATACAGGACCTCTATTTATCCATTCCGAGACGACTGGAAGCTGTTTTGAATGTCAACGGTTTTCCTACACAATATTACGCATTGCGATGTGTTCTGTTTTTCGTGTTTCCGTATTTTTACCAACCTCCGTAGACTGTATTTGTAAAACAGGGATGAACAGACCTCTACTGGATAAACTAGAGTGGCAGGCGACTGGGCACTACAACAGCAGCATACAGGTAGCTGGGCCCATGTAGTAAACAAACTCCGGCGACGCAAACTGATTTCCGCCAGCAGCCGTCCGCTGTGGGTACACGGCAGATGAGGCGGGAACAATAGACAGACGGCGCTCACCCCCGCGCCAGGTGAGCGCTAGACGCAGCCGGCGTAGCCACCCTCGCCGCCCCCGCCTCCGCCCCCACCACATTTATCACGGGGGATTACTCGGCCCCTCCTAGGGCAGGCGTGCACACATGCTGCTCGGTCTCCCCCGCTGTGCCAATGACCACTTACCAGCCCGCGGCCTGGCACTACATAACAAGGGACGCCACAGCTATTCGGAAACCCGCCGCAGCTTCTCTCACCCGGCTCGTTAATTCGTCAGTTACAGTGATGGGCTGAACTGCGATTTTTGCGATATCAGTGACTTCTGTGAATGCTACTTTTCAGTATCTGTTATTCTTAACTGTGATTTGTCGCAGTTAAGAATCGCACTTAATGAATCCAGGTCTTGTATCCCTCCGCACTCTACCACTGCTACTTCTGCGACTTCTCCTACTACTGCGATTTTTGTGACTCCTGCGATTTCTACGACTTACCACCGTATGAAAAAGTTACAACTGTCCACACAGAAAATTGCATCTCAACCAAGCTGTCATTAATAAGTATGTTTTACATTTGTTCTTCCGTTGGCTTTAATTTTGTATTAAAGAAACAATTGTGAAAATATTAATAGTGTAATTAATATGTAAGTAGCCATACAGTATCGTAATAGCTCGTGTTTAGAAAATGAATTCTGACATATTGTTATGTTCACAGGTACCCGAACTACATTTCAGTCACTCAGTAAAGCGATCATTCAAGATATCATTGTCAAGAAAAAAAATGGCTCTGAGCACTATGGGACTTAACAGCTGTGGTCATCAGTCCCCTAGAACTTAGAACTACTTAAACCTAACTAACCTAAGGACATCACACACATCCATGCCCGAGGCAGGATTCGAACCTGCGACCGTAGCAGTCGCGCGGTTCCGGACTGCGCGCCTAGAACCGCGAGACCACCGCGGCCGGCCATTGTCAAGAGATCTGGAGAAATTGCCACTGCGTCTTTAGAAAGTCTTCGTCAGACGAGAGGTTAGTTTCTAAGTATTTCGATGAACTTAATTACTTAAGTGAGCTCGTTTTTGCATATGTGAAATATCCCCCATTGAGTGGCTTTCATTACAGGAAATATTAGTGTTGTGGATTGGCAAGACAGCCAACCCACTATGAGAGGAAGCCGAAAGGCACGCGTTTTAGCTCACGCAGGCTGGCGTGAGGTCTGGAACAGGTGAAGGAAATGAGACTAACAAAAAACGTACGCAGCTGGTGGAACACTTAACTTTAATCCATAATTGGTAAACATCGCTCTTGACGGTACATGGTTTACAGCACCAATAGTAACTGGTAATGGCGCCTTGCTAGGTCGTAGCAAATGACGTAGCTGAAGGCTATGCTAACTATCGTCTCGGCAAATGAGAGCGTAATTTGTCAGTGAACCATCGCTAGCAAAGTAGGCTGTACAACTGGGGCGAGTGCTAGGAAGTCTCTCTAGACCTGCCGTGTGGCGGCGCTCGGTCTGCAATCACTGATAGTGGCGACATGCGGGTCCGACGTATACTACGGACCGCGGCCGATTTAAAGGCTACCACCTAGCAAGTGTGGTGTCTGGCGGTGACACCACAATTAACAATACTACTCCGCCAATTACATTGCTTGTAATTACTGACAGCAAAAATGTTTGATAATCCTCGTGATTTTTCAGACGTAGTTCCAACTCTGATTACTGGTTGCTGTACGTATCTATCCACATCAAGGCTCTTGAGAGAGAATCTTGAAGATTCAAGACAGCTCTTAGAGGATTTGCAGTTTAAAAGTGCCATAATTATGAAATAAGTGTACAGAATGAATGATTGAACTACTTTTAATTGAAGTTGTTATGCGATTTTAAAGGAATGATAAATGTTAAATACAGTGAGTGAATAATGACAATCTCATTTTCCACATGTTAAGCCGTCCTATAGCCGTAAATTTTCCGCCATTTAATTATTGGTAAACACTTGTTGGAGAGTGACATGCACCCCCCCTCTTTCCCCACAATCTTGGTGTGACACTGACCTGTAACATAGCCCGAGGTCTAGAATACGCATTTTGAGGCTGTTGATATGAGAGTGGAAAGTACAGATCTTCCAGTTAAATCAGGAATAGTTTAAGTGCAATACTTGAAGGAAACCCAGGAAAAGCTTACTTATGTAAGTGGTTGTAGTGTCGGCAAAAAGTTTGTGTGTGCAGTTGCCACGTAGAAGACCAGGTGTAAAATTTTTCTCCAGCCTTGAACTGTGTCGGAACAAAAGTGAGGCATTCATTTGATTCAATACTACTGTTTTCATTTCATTTCACTGATACAGATGTCTTGAGTTCTGCTTTGTCATCATTGCAAAGTCCTGTAGGCATGTGGAGTATCACCCACAACTCTCATATTGGAAGCAGAATCAAACACATTTTTAGGTTACTTTTCTCTAAATGAAACTTTCAGGAGAAAAGGCAATGTTGCTTCTCATTGACATAATACATTCAGAGTCACAGCTGTGTTTGACCAACCATAACTGGTGCCGAATGTGCAGTTCGTCATATAATATGCACATAAGGTACATCGATCTCGTGAGGCCGGCCGCTGTGGCCGAGCGGTTCTAGGCGCTTCAGTCCGGAACCACGCGACTGCTACGGTCGCAGGGTCGGATCCTGCCTCGGGCATGGATGTGTGTGATGTCCTTAGGTT
The DNA here is from genome assembly GCF_021461395.2 of Schistocerca americana. NCBI lineage: Eukaryota > Metazoa > Arthropoda > Insecta > Orthoptera > Acrididae > Schistocerca > Schistocerca americana. The sequence continues at coordinate 627,137,801 of NC_060123.1, read as the reverse complement.
AGTTAGGTTTAAGTAGTTCTAAGTTCTAGGGGACTGATGACCTCAGATGTTAAGTTTCATAGTGCTCAGAAGCATTTGAACCATTTTTTGATCTGTTGAGGCACAAGGTTCTTATGACGAAGAACGAACGTCGGTCAACAGATGACACCAGGAAAGGAATGTTAACTGCTCTTTTTAGTTGCTACATGCGACTACTAGTTGCGATTTGTCCAGAAATCGGAGTTGGACTCCATAGCGAATCGCAGAGAAAGAACGTAGTACGAACTTTGGCCAACAGATGGCACTAATAACTGCGCTTTTTAGTTGCTACTTGCCACTTTTAGTCGCGACTTGGACTCCATAGCAAATCGCAGGGAAGGAGCGTGGTATAAACTTTGGCTAACAGATGGCACTGTTAACAGCGCTTTTTAGTTGCGACGTCTATCCGCGACTTGTCACAGAAATCGCAGAAAGCAGTACTTAATTCAGCCAACAGATGGCTCACGGTGTTGAATGTGAAATGCTACTTGCTACTGCTAACTGTGAGTGAAATCGCAGTTAGATTCTGTAAAGTTGTTATTGTGATATCTGTGACTTCTCAATCACTGTGATTTCTAACATACGCGATTTCCTGCCCACCACTAGTCAGTTACAACCGAGCTTTTAGAATACACTGACGGAGAAACATCGCAACACCAAAAACAAGCTAACTAGAGTAATGAAATTTCGGGAATGCATTGTCCAGATAACATGTTTAAGTGATTAACATTGCAAGATATAGGTTAATGTAAGTGCGAGATAAGGAATTGCGAATGTGAAATGCTGATACATTAACAACCAGGTTAACTGCCAGAATGTTGAACGTCAGCATGCAAGCGTGTGTGGATTGCGTTGTAAATGCGACGCATGTCAGTTTGTGGGATGCACTTCTATGCCTTTTGCACTTGGTCGGTCAGTACAGGAACGGTTGATGTTGATTGTGGATGACGCTCGAATCTTCATATGCGCGACTGGAGACAGATGTGCTGATTAAGGGGCTCCGGAAAGGCTCAAAATCATGAAAAGTTCAATTTTTACTTTTTTGCGTTTTCTGAATCTGCAGACTATTACCTTTTAATAGATATGCAATTTATTCAATTCCGAAGAATACAGCTATTTTTAAATTTTTTTTGAAATGTGTTCTACATGGGCGTGACCCACTGTGGCGCTGTTAAACTGCTGTCAAATGGTGTTATTATTAACGTCCGTGTTCATCAGGTACATTTTAGTGATGTGAGATACAGTATGTGTTGTGGCTAACCTGTGATGGTTCAATATATATCGCTGGTGTGATTGTCGATTGTTTCATGTTTATTTACTCTTTCGTTATCTCGAAAATATTCGTAATTAATTCTGTTTCTTGAGTCTGTTTTGTTGAAGTATAATAATGAGTAAAAGTAAAGTTATTAGAAATCCTCTGAAGGCTTTTAAGAAAAGGAGAAATGTTGGAAAGCCAAAGGTATGTGTTATTACTGTAAACAATTAAGACGATAACCAAGTGAGTGAACCTAACCTCTCAAGTACACCTGCCCATAGCAGTCAAAGTGGGAAAAAAAATACTTCACAGAAGAAGCTTGGTTCAATGAGTGAAAACTATGAATGTTTTATGGGCGAATCGGATGTGAATGAAATATTTGATATGTCGGTTCTCAAAGGAATTTTTTCAAACTGTGTAAGATGTGTTCATTGTAGTGAAGTTGGTCTGGAACTCTCCATAATAAAGCATGTAGGACTTGCTAGTGAAATACAACTGAAATGTGATAAGTGTTCATACATGACCACCTTTTGGAACAGTGTTGCAGTAACTGCAACTGAAGAAAATGGTAGCAAAATCTACGAACACAACAACGAGCGATGCTTGCTTTAGACAAGGAACGCCTTTGGGCTGCAGACAGGGCTGTAAAGAGTCTAGAAATACAAGCAAGAGTAAACAGGAGGAGGAACAAGAGGAAGCTGGAGGAGGAGTTTGCAGAGGATGAAGATAATCCATCCTATGGACCTGGAATGCACTAAAAAGTTAATCCAATCTTTGTCGCTCGATTTCCAAAACTTTTATTTTCTCATACTAATTACATGTTTTCTAAGGATCTTCCAAACACATTTGTTTCAAACTTTCAGTAAATGTTACACAGTACATTCTGCATAATTTACCACAGCCTTTTTCCAAAAAACTGTATATTTTTGAATATATAAATAAAAAATTGCAAAAAAAATGTTGTGAATTGTCATTACAATTGAAAAAAAATCATCTTTAATAACTGAACTAAAATTTTGTAAAATCCCTGTGTTAAGTTGTAGCCCATATTCCAATAAATAATCTGTAAAAAGTTCAACTTCCTACCTCAAATACTTTGTGAGGAAAGATGTAATTTATAAGCGTTATTTTAACATTGCAAGTATAGGGCGTTCCAGAGCCCCTTAAGCAGGCCAAGGCATCATGTCGATACTCTGCAGGGCATGTTGGGTTACAACAGCGGTAGGGTGGCGAGCGTTATCCTGTTGGAAAAGACCATCTGGAATGCTGTTCATGAATGGCAGCACCACAGGTCGAATCACCAGATTCACGTACAAATTGGCTGCCAGGGTGCGTGGGATAACCACGAGAGTGTTACTGCTGTCATACGAAATCGCACCTCAGACCACAACTCCAGGTGTACGTCTAGCATGTCTAGCACACAGACAGGTTTGCTGCAGGTCCTCAACTGGGCTCCTCCTAACCAACAAACCACCATCACTGACACCGAGGCAGAACCGGATTTCATCAGAAAACACAACGTACCTCCAACCTGCCTTCCAATGTGTTCTCGCTTGACGGCATTGAAGTCGCAAATGGCGCTGGTTTCGGATAATGGCGCTGGTTTGGGATCAGTGGAATGGACGCTACAGGTTGTCTGGCTTGGAGCTGGTCCTGAAGTAAACGATTTGTAACAATCCGTTGCAGCACTGTGATGCCAAAATGCGCCAGAACCATACACCGAACACCGTAGTCTTCCCTCTCGATAGTGCCACGCGGCCATCAGCAGCCAGGTCTTCTTGCGACCGTAAATTCTCGTGATCATCCTAATACAGGACCTCGTGCTGATAGTGGCGTCTTTGTCGCCTTAAAGCCATTCTTGACTAGCATCAACTCACACCCACATCCGGTCTCGAAGTTAATTAACGCTCAGGATCGGTACAGCGTGTATTTAAAGCAAATCTGATTTGCACCACTCTTATGCGACTGAAACCAAATATGAATAGTCACTATCTTTCAGTTGTAGAAACACGGCTACCAATTTTTGTTTATGTCGCATAACTCCATCTTGGTGCTGCGATTTTCTTCCTGTCTGGGCGCTGATGACCACGCTGTTTAGCGCCCGTAAACCTCAAACACACACACACACTTCCTGTCAGTGTAATTTCCGATATATGGGAAGAGCTTCAAGAGAGACAATATCGATCCAGACGATGCAGAGCAAGGAGCACTGCTTTTCGCCTTGAGATAACATTCAGAAAGACAGGATACACCCCAGGGTATCAAGGAATAGTTAATTTAATAGTGGAGAGAAATTTGGGGAAAAGTTATAGAGACAGACATAGACTTGAATACATTAGGCAGAGTCAAGCGTAAGTAGGTCACAGTAGTTATGCGTAAATGAAGAGGTTTGCACAGCACAGACTAGCATGGTGCTTCGTCAAATCAGCATGTGGACTCACAATCAGAGCTATAATACAGTGTATATAGTATGGCTGTAAACTTTCATCCATATATTATATTACTGTTTCAAGTTATTCATTTTTCATCTGAGTCTTCGATATAAAAAGTGGTTATTATGAGCATTTTGGCGTCTAACAACGAAGCAACACTATACTGCAAGCCATTAACGGAGACCGTTGTCGCTATTCACATGGGTGGAGTTACAGTGTCAATGCATTAACCGGATCGGCAACTGTCCAGCACGAGCAAATTACGAAACTTAAAAGTTTGTTGCAGAAATACTCGAATAACGTTACGGGCTCCCTGTGGTCAAATTTCCAAACGAGAAAACACGAGCAGAAGTAACACCACCTCCTTCATCTGCATCTATATTCCTCATCCGCTCCGTATGTGGTGGCGGGTATTTCGTGTACCGCTATCGCTTCCCCGTCTCGTCTTCCAGCGGGGAATGGTGCGTGGGAAGAACGATTGAGTGTGAGCTCGGATTCTCTAAATTTACCGTCGTGGTCTTTCTACGAGATGTACGAAGGAGGACTCAGTGTATTAGCTGACTCTTCTGGGAGCGTAAGCTCTCGAAAGTCTAACAGGGCAGTATGCCGTGTTGCACAACGCCTCTCTTGTATCGTCTTGGAGTTGGGTGGGCATCACCTCGACGCTTCTTCGCTTACTAAATGAACTTGTGCTCAGATGCGCTGCTCTTATTTGGATTTTCTCTTTGTTAACCCAGTCCTATCTGGTAAAATGGAAGTGAGCGTTTGGCGTCATGGGCCTGGAGGCCCTTTACGGGACAGGTCCGGCCGCCTTGGTGCAGGTCTTATTACATTAGCGCCACACTGGGCAACCTGCGCGCCGTATGGAGAGGAAATGATGATGAAGACACCACAACACCCAGTCTCTGAGCGGGGGAAATCCCCGACCCAGCCGGGAATCGAACCCGGGTCCGTAGGACGGCAATCCGTCACGCTGAGCACTCAGCTGTCGGGGAGGACGGTCCTATCTAGTAAGGATCACTGACGAGCTATCCTGGGCGTTGGGTTGGGTTGTTTGGGGGAGGAAACCAAACAGCGAGGTTATCGGCCTCATTGGATTAGGGAATGATGGGGAAGGAAGTCGGCCGTGCCATTTCAAAGGAACCATCCCGGCATTTGCCTGGAATGATTTAGGGAAATCACAGAAAACCTAAATCAGGAAGGCCCCCGAATGCGAGTCCAGTGTGATAACCATTGCGCCAACTCGCTCAAAAAATGGTTCAAATGGCTCTGAGCACTATGGGACTTAACTGCTGTGGTCATCAGTCCCCTAGAACTTAGAACTACTTAAACCTAACTAACCCAAGGACATCACACACATCCACGCCCGAGGCAGGATTCGAATCTGCGACCGTAGCGGTCACGCGGTTCCACACTGTAGCGCCTAGAACCGCACGGCCACTCCGGCCGGCCACCTCGCTCGGTAGCAATCCTGAAGTATCGGTCGAACGAGGCTTTTGTAAGCTTCTTGGTTCGTGGGTGGATTATACTTCCTGAAGATTCTCCCGATCAGTCTTAGTCTAGACCCATCTTTCACATTATACTGAGGTGCCAAAAGTCGTGGGCTACCTCCTAATATCGTCTCAGCCTTCCTTTAGTCCAGCTTAGCGCAGCAACTCGACGTGGCATGGACTTAACAAGCTGTTGGAAGTTCCTTGCAGAAATACTGAGCCAGGTTGCCCCTATAGCCGCCTGTACTTGTGGAACTGTTGCCGGTGCAGGATTTTGTGCACAATCTGACCTCTCGATTATCTCCCGCAACTGTTCGATGGGTGGCGAAATCATTCAGTCAAATTGTTCAGAATGTTCCTCAAACCAGTCGCGAACAATTATGGCCCAGTGACATGACGCATTGTCATCCACAAAAGTTCCATTGTTGTTTGGGAACACGAAGTACATGAATGGCTGAAAATGTTCTCCAAGTAGCCGAACACAACCATTTCCACTCAAAGATGGTTACAGCTGGACCAGAGGACCCAGTCCATTCCATGTAACGCCGACACAGTTATGGAGCCACTACCAGCTTGCATAGTCCGTTGTTGGCAACTTGGATCCATGGCTTCAGGTGGTCTGCGCCACACTCGAACTCTTACCAGCTGAAACCGGGAGTCGTATGACTGTCCACTGTTTGCCAATAGTCCAGGATCCAACCGATATGGTCACAAGCGCAGGAAAGACACTGCTGGCGGTGCCTTGCTGTTAGCACAGACACGTCGGCCGTCTCCTGCCGTAACCCAAATTTCGTTCGTCGTACATCCCACACTGGTTTATGCGGTTATTTCACGCGGTGTTGCTTGTCAGTTAACACGAACAACTCTACGCAAACGTCGCTGCTCTCGGTCGTTCCGTGAAGGCCGTTGGCCACTGCGTTGTCCGTGGTGAGAGGTAATGCCTGACATTTGGTGTTCTCGGCGCTCTCTTGACATTGTATCCCTCGAATATTTTACTCCCTAATGATTTTCGAGATGGAATGTCCCACACGTCTAGCTCCAACTTCCATTGCGCGTCCGAAGCCTGTTAATTTCCGTCTTGCGGGCACGATCACGATGGAACCCTTTTCACAAGAATCACCCAAGTGCACGTAACAGCTCTGCCAATGAACTCCGCTTTTATAGCATGTGTACGCGATACTACCGCCATCTGCATATGTGTATATCTCTATCCCATGACTCTTGTATCCTCAACGTATAATGCAGCGAAGTAACTTTTACCGAATGCTGCATGACACAGATACATGAGAGCTTTTCTCAAGATAGTCACCAAGCTTCTTTAAACAACGGTCGGAACGTTCTACAAATCTTTCAGTTCCTTGACGATAGAAATCCTGTCCTTGGCCATGTGAAGCCGTTCGAAATACGTTGTGCGAACGTCCTCAGCGCTGGAAATCCTCTCTCTCCACCGCCCCCCCCCCCCCCCCAAGGTGTTCTTTCAGTCTGCCAAGATCTGCAAATCATATGGTGCAAGATCTGGATTTACAGCGGATGCTTCCCAAAGTCCCATCGAGAACTCTGAAGGAACCTTGTGCTGTGCGCGCCGTGTAGGGTTTGCACAGTCGTGCAGCAAAAATGAGTTTGCTTGATTTTCTGCGCCCTTTTTTCTTTATGGCGTTAAGCAGGGACGTCAGTGGGGTGCTGCACGAACCGGCACTAATGCTGGTGCTCATTGCCATAAAGTGTCTGTACCCAATCCTTCACAGTCGAAGGAAACGGTCGCCTTGACCTTCCCTGCTGATGGTGCAACTTTGCATTCCTTCTGCGGAGATGTTGCAGGTGTAAAATGATAGACTCGTGTCTCATAGCCAATAATTACGCGGCTTAGGAAACCATTCCATCCCACCGCGTAAGGCTCGAGGGATTCCAGAGGCGTCATGTACCCCGCGCCTTTGTGTGCAGGTGGCCGTGACTGTATAACACAGCTTGAGCACAATCAGCGATACTACAGCCGATTTCGTACAATGGAATGAGCACTGCCTATTGTGATAAGCTCCTGCTGAGCAACATTTTCGATAGTTACTCTGCGATTACTGCGAATCAGTTTCCCATATGACTGTCTGCTCTCGATGTCGGTGGCCTGCCTTCCCGATCAGCATCATCAACGCCGGTGCGACCAGGGTCGGATTGTTGATATCATTTCACCACGGCTGGACGCAACACTGCATTTGGTCCATATACCACCAGAATTTCATGGAGAATCTGTGTGAAATTTAGATGAGTTGCTCACGATAATCGTACTGTCTCGTGCACTTTGGACTAGGGCTGTTGATAATAAAAATATCGGGATTCCGATATATAGATAAAAAGTATCATTACATCAACGGTAAAAGTATCGACGTACCGGCCTCTAAAAATATCGGCTGTACGTTGCAAACGTACTCCCGGTCTTAGAGCTGAATATGTAAGTAATGACAGTAAATGTTCTAGAAAGAACAAATACTATTGGTGACCGTGCTGCTTTCTCTAGAATAAATGATAATTAATTGAAATCCTCAGCTGCCGACTCTTACGGGAATGGCCAAAGTGTGCGCGAGTAATGAGTGGATGGACAAATATCTATTAGGTACATTACATATGTACAATTGTGGACAGTTGGGAATGTGGGTCTCACGGGAAGCGTGCAAGGGATAAGTTCCTGCAGTCGCGCTATTCATCTGTGTCCTCGGTGGCTCAGATGGACGCCGTCACGGTAGCTCAGCGTGTTCGGTCAGAGGGTTAGCTGCCCTCTGTGGAGAAAAAAAAAAAAACTGAGTTAATCGATCAACAACGAACTTAAACGGGTGTCTTACGACGTCCGCCCCGAGCGGATTCACCGAACAAAAGCGAACAAAATGAGATTAAAAAAATGGATAGAGCGTCTGCCATGTAAGCAGGAGATCCCGGGTTCGAGTCCCGGTGGAGGCACACATTTTCAGCTGTCCCAATGGAGGTATGTCAACAACACCTCTCGGCAGCTGAAGGTTTTAGTAAATTATCATTTATTTAAGTAATGATTTATTATTTGATATTCTGTGCATCAATAAGCTAGCAGCCTCCTTATCCCCATTAGAGCAAGAATTGAAAGGAAAACGATGCACTTCCACGCTTGGCGATAACCACTTTGCTAACAATGGTAACTGTATGTAAGTGGCACAATAAAAGATGTCCAGAGGGTCAGTCGTTCGGTTTCGTCACATATCGGATTTGACCATAACACCTCATGTCGACTGCCCCGTTTTTCATTCCATGGTGAAGTTAAACTTTGCAGTTCCTGTTGGTAGCGCCGGCGCCGATTACGTCAGCATTTCTCCTCACACGTCTCCGCCCACTGCAAAGACCAATCTTGTCATTCAGATTTTTCTTCATTATTTTCAGCAATGTTTTTCAAGAACGCCGATGTGAAGAAACAGCACACTAGCTGCGTTAAAAATTGTTTTTTAACGCAACTGGTATGCTATTTCTTGACATCTGAAATCTTGTTATTCCATTCACATTGCAAACCTCCCTTCAGGGCAACTGGGCTTCTTTTGTACACCTGTATTTGCTTCACACAGTCAACGAGAAAGACTGGACGTAATGGAAGCTCAAAAAGCAATAAGATTCCTTCACACAATGAAAGTAAAATTATGTTCTGCTACAATTTCAAAAGATTAATTTCAAATATTTCCCGAAAACTGCAAAAAATAAAAAATGTTGTTGTTGTTGTGGTCTTCAGTCCTGAGACTGGTTTCATGCAGCTCTCCATGCTATTCCATCCTGTACAAGCTGCTTCATCTCCCAGTACCTACTGCAGCCTACATCCTTCTGAATCTGCTTAGTGTATTGATCTCTAGGTCTCCTTCTACGATTTTTGCCCCCTACGCTGCCCTCCAATACTAAATTGGTGATCCCTTTATGCCTCAGAACATGTCCTACCAACCAATCCCCTGATGCCTCAGAAAATGTCCCACCAACCAATCCCTTCTTCTAGTCAAGTTGTGCCACAAACTCCTCTTCTCCCCAATTCTATTCAATAACTCCTCATTAGTTATGTGATCTACCCATCTAATCTTCAGCATTCTTCTGTAACACCACATTTCGAAAGCTTCTATTCTCTTCTTGTCCAAACTACTTACCATCCATGTTTCACTTCCATACATGGCTACACTCCATACAAATACTTTCAGAAACGATTCCTGACACTTAAATCTATACTCGATGTTAACAAATTTCTCTTCTTCAGAAACGCTTTCCTTGCCATTGCCATTACACATTTTATATCCTCTCTACTTCGACCATCATCAGTTATTTTGCTCCCCAAATAGCAAAACTCCTTTACTACTTTAAGTGTCTCATTTCCTAATCTAATTCTCTCAGCATCACCCCATTTAATTCGACTAAATTCCATTATCCTCACAACACCCGATATTGCGATATCGCCGATACATATCGACATTTTCTGGGAAACGTGTTGATATATCGATATTTTGTCAGCAGCCCTATCTTATACACTGCGGTTGAACCGAGCCTGAGAGAAGTCACACTGCCTCTGCCCCGGCACAGCGCATTATAACGATCTGTAGGAACCACAGCAGGGTGCGTCAGCCGAGGCATCAACCCAGTCACTTGCTCTCAAGCGACAATGACGGCACGAAAACAGTGACGCGAGGGCTTCGAAGCCCGGAGCACAACTCCGCTCCCCCTCCATTTTCGGATTTCGCTCATTCACTGACAGTTCAGAGACTAGCTGCGGCAGGCGGGCTATTGTGTGTGTGAGTCAGCGCGCGCCCACGGCTACAGTTAATGAACGACTCGGTTACATCCCAGGGGCGGCGGGCGCCGTGGGGAGAGCCGGGGGAAGCCGCAGGCAAAACGCACGCCGGGGCGCCGAAGTGGGCGCCACCTGCTGCCGGTTCAACTGGCTTATTAATTAGAGCGCTCCATTTGACAACAACTTCGTCATAACGAACGGTGAACAGCCTCACCAATTAACCAACGTTAAGACAGTCTAATTTCATGTCATACTCGACAAATTTTTCGTAAGATTTGACTATAAGGCATTAGATTTGTTTTACGTCGAAATACATATTACAACACCACCAAACCCTTCAGGTAGTTTTTATTTTCTGAAAAACACTGACGTTCTGCAGTGTAATAAGTGTAATGGACCTGCCGCTTCATGTCAGAGGTAATTTTCAGCGTCTTATAAACGTCGTAAGAGTGACAACCACAGAAGGCAACTCACAAGAATTGCCTGCCAGTACTACCGAGCGAGGTGGCGCAGTGGTTAGCCCACTGGACTTGCATTCGGGAGGACGACGGTTCAAACCCGCGTCCGGCCATCCTGATTCAGGTTTTCCGTGATTTCCCTAAATCACTCCAGGCAAATGCTGGGATGGTTCCTTTGAAAGGGCACGGCCGACTTCCTTCCCCGTCCTTCCCTAATCCAATGAGACCGATGACCCCGCAGTTTGGTCTTTTCCTCCAAACAACCCAACCCTGCCAGTACTGAGGTGGGGAGCGGCAAAACAGTACCTCCCCTAGCTCCCTTACGCTGTAGTCCCTGTTACTGGCCGTCCCAAAAATAATCCGTAGTATGTAGCCTTGATTGTCAGCCTCCGTTTCGATGTTTGCTGTTTATGGCTTCCCATTTTCACTTTCTTTTTCTTTTCATTTACAACGGAAGTGCCAAAGCAAAAATTTCTGGTTAACATGCACACAGACATCATATTCTCATTGCAAGCAATAAATTGACGGGAAAACACTACCACTGGCAATGTTTTACCTCAACAAATGGGTATTGTGACGAAACTGCACATTTTAGGAGTTGCATAAACGGTAGCAGTATTGATTACACAGCACCTACTACGGAAGCGGAAAGGGGAGTGGGGGCGGGCAAGACTCTCAAATTGCTATTTTTTATATAAATAATTTGGTCAGACATGAGTTATACACATATTTCTAAAGGCATAGTACTGTCTTACTGCCACGTAATGCCACAATTGGCTAAATGGGAGATTTAGCGGAATCATTTGTAGATATGGATAAGAATTACATAGTGAATAAAAACTCTGAACTCCAGATTCCTGAGGCTGGGGCCAATGATGACAGCTGCTCACTAATAGCGCTGGTGATTATATCTTTATACACAGGATGTTCAAAAAATAATGCTGGGATTTTGGACAAATGGTGCAGAAAAACTGTCCAAGATAATGAAACAGTTTAAATGTCAAATTGACAAGTGTGTCTTAGGTATGTTTATCTGAAGACTTCGTTGAGAGCGAGATTTTTTTTTCGGGCTTCTGATACAAGATTGCCGGTTCTCTTTAGCTTTGTTTTTACTTGTTCTCAGGAGCGTTGATGAACGCCGTTTCAACACCCTTCCTGTCGGAATGAAAATGAAATGAAGATGGCCAGACGAATGGATAGCAGTTGGAGCAATGGATTTCTTTGCTAGAGAAGGGATGTCTTTGGTTAGAGAAGAGAAACGACTGAAGTGACTTAATAGAAGGTGGGTTGATGTCATAAAACATGCAGGGACAGCATGAGTGGATACGACTGAAAACTACAGTGTACGGAGAAGTTAAAAAGAGACATTTACACTGAAGCCCCAAAGAAACTGGAACAGGCATGCTTATTCAAATACAGAGATACGTAAACAGGCAGAAGACGGCGCTGCGGTCGGCAACGCCTACATAAGACAAGTGTCTCACGCAGTTGTTAGATCGGTTACTGCTTCTACAACGGAAGCTTATCAAGTTTTAAGTGAGTTGGAACGTAGTGTTATAGTTGGCGCACGAGTGATGGGACACAGCATCTCCGAGGTAGTCATGAAGTGGGGATTTTCCCATACGACCATTTCACGTGCGCACAGTGAATATCTGCAATCCCGTAAAGCATCAAATCTCCGACATCGCTACGGCCGGAAAAAGATCCTGCAAGAATGGGACCAACGACGACTGAAGACAATGGTTCAACGTGACACAAGTTGAACCCTTCCGCAAATTGCTTCAGATTTCAGTGCTGGGCCACCCACTGGTGTCAGCATGCGAACCTTTCAACGAAACATCATCGATACGGGCTTTCGTAGTCGGTTGATGACTGCACGACACGAAGCTTTACGCCTCGCCTGGACCCGACATTTGATTGCTGATGACGGCAAACATGTTGCCTAGTCTCGTTTCAGATTGTATCGAGAGATGGAAGTGTGCGGATATCGAAACAACCACATGAATGCATGGACCTTGCATCCCCTTGCGCCGGCCGGTGTGGCCGAGCGGTTCTAGGCGCTTCAGTCTGGAACCACGCGACCGCTACGGTCGCAGGTTCGAATCCTGCCTCGGGCATGGATGTGTGTGATGTCCTTAGGTTAGTTAGGTTTAACTAGTTCTAAATTCTAGGGGACTGATGACCTCAGATGTTAAGTCCCATAGTGCTCAGAGCCACTTGATCACCTGCGTCCATTCACGTCCATTGTGCATTCCGAGGAACTTAGGCAATTCCAGCAGGTCAGTGCGACCGCCCGTAAGTCCAGAATTGCTACAGAGTCGCTCCAGGAGCAGTCTTCTGTATTTAAAAACTTCCGTTGGCCACCAAACTGCCCTGATATGCGCATTATTGGGCATATCTGGGATGCCTTCAAACGTGCTGTTCAGAGAGATCTCCACCCCCTCGTACTCTTTCGGATGTATGGACAGCCCTGCAGGATTCATGGTGCCGGTTCCCTCCAGCACTACTTCAGACATTAGTCGAGTGCATGTTACGTCGTGTTGCAGCACTTCTGCGTGCTCGCGGGGGCCCTACACGATATTACGCAGGTGTACGAGTTTCTTTGGCTCTTCAGCATATGTAGTACTGGATATCAAGAGCGTAATTATAATTATAATAACGATGAAGCGCCCATAAATATTTAAGCCTAACAAAATCGTGATAGTCGAGATAATTTTATTTATTTGTTTAGTATTTTCAAATAATTTAGATACACGACCAAACCAGAGCCTTTTTTGTTCTCCGCTCTCAGTAAATTTTATTTACCCTCAAGAGATTTATTACCCTCAGACCAGGAAGCACTGGTCTATTTGAAATAAGATTTTCGTACTAAGACACATCAATTCTTAGAGAAAATGTTTCTATGACACGGAAATGGTAAGAAACTAGTGGATAGCGAGGGTAGTTCGCAATGAAGGTTGGATACTGGACAACACAGTTTGACCACAACTGGAGCACTGGATGAGTCGCGTATCTGCCTGCGTCGGCAGTCCAGCTTCGTCTTTTACAGATTACGATGTTGGCAAGCATGCTGGCCTCACCATTTCCATGCCACAAACGCCTGAGAGGAAAATGGACACCAAAAGACTACAGCGACGCGTTTGTTTTCAAATAACACGCATTTCATCTTTTCCCATGGGGGTGGCCACATAGGACCTTACAAATAACCATCCCAGGCATAATACACAGTGTGATTCCTGGGAGCGCCACTGGACACCTACGATCTGACTTCCTAAGCACTGAAAGTTTCCTGAATAACAACACTGGACTAGCACCTCAGCATCGTACATAAATGGGGGATCCAGCCTGAAACTCAGGTACAGGTACTTAATACCAATGAAATGACACAATTTCAGAGACTTTACTATTCTCGTATGATTTTATGTATACACACTGAAGTGGTGAGTGAGAATTTGTACCAAGGTCGGAAATCGAACCCGGGCCTTCTACCTACTTACTTACTCGTCAGGTGCGTCGGTCACTAAGGCACCTTGGCACAGTGATTCACACAACTGCACAGATTACCCTTGAACGTCTCCGAGCAGCTGTGTGAACCGCCGCGCCAAGGTGGCTTAGTGGCAAACGCCCCTGCCTAATAAGCACGAAACCGGGGATCGATTCCCAGCCTTCATACAAATAATCACTTGGCGCTTTAGTCTATATAAATAAAATCACGTATGTATGAGACCTGTAAAGTCTCTGAAATTGTGTCATTTTCATTTGTAAAAGTGCAGATTGTTATAACATTGCATCTGGGAACGGGCATCGCAGAAACGGCGAAGCTGGTTGACTGTTCGCGGGCTACTCTCGTGAGCGGCTGTGGAAAGTGGCTGGTCGACGATGAAATCACGCAAAAGTGATTAGTGTTTTCAATATCTTATCGCACGTGGAGGTTGGCGGCCTGTCTGCTCTGTAAAACATAACAAGTCGCGATCTGTGGCAGATTTCAAAATAGTACGTGTTTGCTAACGTGGGACTCTTACGTGATATGTAAGTTAGGGGACAGAATCACGATGTTATGCAAATCACACGCAAGTGGTTTTATATTGAACCTGCACAATGTGTGTAACGCAATCTTATAATGGCCCTGATATAAATCCTACGTGGAGTGGCTAGTCTCTCATATAAGTTATTCATTAAATAGACTGATCAAAGTTCCCCTCCAAAAATAATAATGGGAAAGGGTTCTGGTAAGTGTCACTGTTTAAAATATAAATGCCGTCCTAAAAATTTATAATAAAATTTATTTTCTTTAAATGGAACGCAAAATTGATCATGAATCCGTACAAGGAACAATCACGTATATTAACGTAAACCAAACATGTAAATGATCCTCATCTGATAGACATGTTCGCAAGAAAAAATGGTTCAAAGGGCTCTGAGCACTATGGGACTTAACATCTGAGGTCATCAATCCCCTAGAACTTAGAACTACTTAAACCTAACTAACCTAAGGACATCATGCACATCCATGCCCGAGGCAGGATTCGAACCTGCGACCGTAGCGGTCGCGAGATTCCAGACTGTAGCGCCTAGAACCGCTCGGCCACCCCGGCCGGCTTGTTCGCAAGAACCTGGCACAAATGACACAGAATGAAATCTAGTGTGCTTCTCTACTGCGAGAAGGGGCAGCAAAGAGAACTGGCGAAACGGAAAATATCGATAAACAAGTGGGTAATCGGATGCAGTACCACGATATCGCCTAAAGAGACAAAGTAGTTCTGCGGATACCACTGCTGACAAACCTCAATTCGAATTTTGGACAACTGAAAAATCAACTGAAGCTGTACAGGACGAAGCTGCGTATGTTACCGACGGTACGGCGAAAGGCGGCATGCTGGTGACGGCTGCTACTCATGGTCAGCCGCTGTACGGAAATGGGCTCTGCCTTGGAGACCGATTGAAGCTCGAGCGTGAAAACACTGTTCGTCCGGCTGTCTGGACAAGTGAAACTGTGAATGAAGGGCTGCAACGAACGCGACAGAGTCCTGCGGCGGCCAGGAACCAACCCCACTCAAAATCCGCCCCGCGCCCAGAGAACGGTCGCTCCACTTGTGCTAGAATGCGGCCTATCGTCGCCGATAAACAAAGCCTTCTCCAACTGTGACCTTAAAACAAAGTCGTCTAGACTCCCACTACCGTGCTCCGTTAGCCTGGGCCATACCATTCAATCCTACCACTTCTCGACGGTGACTGCAAAGGTGTCTGAAGTAACAGACGAGGCGCCTATCAGTACTTTCAGTACTTTGTACGGGAAGTTTTCCAATGACGGGCGCCAAGAGTACATGACAATAATTCCCCAATTATTGGGAGGGGGGGGGGGCGCCGTTTTGTCGGCTGTCCCGTGGAGCTCAGTGTCCATTTCTCCAAAACGTCCCAAACAATAGCATAGCGGTGGCAAAAGCAGGCACGATCCTACCCAAAACATGAGACTTTCGCGAGAAAACTTCCCCCAGCCGTTGTAAAACTAGCGAGCAACCGTCGCTCTGGCCCCTGAAGTCCGGCATCAAAAGAGAAAGCCACCAGCTAAGAGTCGGGACTCCATCCGCAATTCCTAGTGACCCGATATCCCACCTACCTCTTGCTATTGTGAGTGGTTGGCTTCCTCACAGCCCGAAAGTTCCAACTCGTCTCCTATGTGAAGTGAACGGAATTACAATAAACATGCGTCCTACTCCCGACGCCGGTACACAGCATCCGATTACCTACTTTGTATGACACTGTCATACGGTGCCGGCCGCGGTGGTCTAGCGGTTCTAGGCGCGCAGTCCGGAACCGTGCGACTGCTACGGTCGCAGGTTCGAATCCTGCCTCGGGCATGGATGTGTGTGATGTCCTTAGGTTAGTTAGGTTTAAGTAGTTCTAAGTTCTAGGGGACTGATGACCACAGCTGTTAAGTCCCATAGTGCTCAGAGCCATTTGAACCATTTTTTGTAATACGGTAGAAAAATGACATTTATTTCCAAAAAAAAGCTGAGCACTATGGGACTTGAACATCTGAGGTCATCAGTCCCCTAGAACTTAGAGCTACTTAAACCTAACCAACCTAAGGACATCACACACATCCATGCCCGAGGCAGGATTCGAACCTGCGACCGTAGCGGTCGCGCGGTTCCAGACTGTAGCGCCTAGAACCGCTCGGCCACACAGACCGGCATTTATTTGCACGTATGCAAATTCAGATTTTTAGAACTGCAAGATAGGCTGGTTTGCTGGCCCTTAATAAGTGTATGATGAGGCCAGAGGGCCTGCTATCTTGCAATACATTCAAGGGTTGCCTCTGTCACTTCAATGAAAGGTTCTAGATTTCCAGGATAAGCTCGCCTCCTACAGTTTTTTGCAGTGTGTTTGGTGGTCCGATGTTCGTTGACACAGTCACATTCAAGACGAGAAGTCTTTCCCCATCCGTGGAGGCTTTCTACACAGAAGCCATGGCCTGTAAGAATGCTATTAATTGTTTTCCAAGCACGTCGAGATAATTCCATGCCGGCTAGTCTCTGCCAGGTCTTACGGTCTGATATTCCTAAGGGGTAATATTATTCCACTTTTTCGCCCACCATCTGCTGATGCATAAATCCACGGCTTGTAGCGATTTTGCCAACATGATAAGTGACTGCCTGGATTTTAATCGCCCCATTTTTAATGCTGGCAAGTCAAAATGGATTGGGAGCTGAGGAATTTTAATTAATTCTTCATATTCTTTGAAAAGGGCGTTCAGTCATCGAAGATCTGGTGGCGCAGTGTAGCTCAGAGGTGGTAACCACTTAAGAGGGTTAGATCTGATGCAACATGTTACTGACCTCATTGCTGCATTTAGGTGAACATAGATTTTTCTCACATGTGAACTATTAAACCACAATGGAGCACAATATTCGCCAGGAAAGTAGACGTGTCCTAAGGAACAATATCTTAGTGTTATAGCTCTTGCATCCCTTGAGAAACTACACAGATTCTGCACAATGTTATCGCGCAATCTCAGCTTTGCTGCGCTGTTCTCTCTATTTGTTTCTTGTAGGATTAGTTTCTTTCAAGAGTTACTCCTAGATATTTTGGGAAACCTTGGTGCTGGAGGAAATTACGGTTAAAGGTAAGGTGACATGAACCTTTGCACTGGACATACTACTGATGAGAAAAGAGCAGTTAACGTTGGTCTTCGTTGGATTTGGTGGCATTCGTGTGTTGTCCTTAGATCTGCAGAGTGTGTGTCTTGCTGGCCGTTGTGGCCGTGCGGTTCTAGGCGCTGCAGTCCGGAACCGCGGGACTGCTACGGTCGCAGGTTCGAATGCTGCCTCGGGCATGGATGTGTGTGACGTCCTTAGGTTGGTTAGGTTTAAGTAGTTCTAAGTTCTAGGGGACTGGTGTTAAGTCCCATAGTGCTCAGAGCCATTTGAACCATAGAGTCTGTCTTCATCATCCTCAAGACTTCTCTGGTGAGTGGCCGAAGTCAGATCGTCTGCGTAAATGAACTTCCTCGAGTCGATTTCAGGGGGATCAGACGTATGCAACTTGAGCAGAGCTGGTGCCAAAACTGAATCCTGGGGGAAGACCATTATTAAGTTACTTCTGTCTGCTTAACCGATTCCTGAGGATTACTTGGCAGTATGTCTATAAAACTTGTTGTTTATGTTTCTAATTATAGTTTGTCATTCTACAACACTTGTGAGTTTGTAATGGGGCCCTTGTTTTCACACAGTGTCGTAGACAGCTGTAAGATCAACAAAAGCTGCTGACGTTTTAAGACATTGTCGAAGCCCAGCTTCTATCTTTGTCATCAAGCTAAGCATTTAGTCTGTCCAGCTTCTGTTAGGTCTGAATGTTGCTTGTTCGATGGAAGTTACTCCATGTATCTTTGGACCGATAGATCTTTCTAAGCGGTCGATACGAATATTTTGGAAGGCCGTGCAGAGAATTTATTTAATTAATAGTCGATGAGCGTGCACCGGCATGAGCTCTTACTGAGTGTACTTGGTTCCTCGGATTTGTGTATTTGGTCCAATAAACGAGAAAATATACGTGAGGGCGAGATCCCTGCAATCACCTATTTTGGACGCCAGGTGGCCACGGGTGTTACACGTGGTAGGGTGTCGCCAAGAAGGTGGATATTAAACAATAAACTTCACGCTACAAACCAAGTATTAAGACATCATATTCAAAACTTTTTCTCTGAAATTTGAGAACCTAAGTGTGAGTGGTATTGGGCATTATGACCGTAAAGTTTTATTTATTAAAATTTAATCAGTCTTTGGTCTTCCTGAGTTCATAGTGATCTCTGTGCCTTTGCACTTCCTTTCTATGGCTTTCGTCTTCGTGTCAGGATATTCATTTCTCATTACTAACCACAGCTGTTTCCTGCTGCTATTGTCGAACGTTTTGACGAAGTTGATCCTTTTGTACTTGACTCCGTAGCCCTGTTCGGTAACGCTCGCCTGTGCGCTGGTGCTCGACTTGGAGGTAAACCGGTTCGAATCCTGATAATGGATTAAATTTTCACTACCAATATTTGGCAGGCAAGGGGTGAAGAGGAGTTGGGGTAGAGCTCCTAAATTACCAGTCTCTGCTCCAAGGTCCGTGATTACATGACAAATCTCTGCGAAATTTCTCATGAACCGAGGGCATGTCACACTGTTCATGGCAATCCGTCCGTCCGATGGGCTCTACTGGTGCCATTCCAGAGGAGCACTGAGCGAGGTGGCGCAGTGGTTAGCACACTGGACTCTCATTCGGGTAGACGACGGTTCAGTCCCGCGTCTGGCCATCCTGATTTAGGTTTTCCATGATTTCCCTAAATCGCTTCAGGCAAATGCCGGGATGGTTCCTTTGAAAGGGCACGGCCGACTTCCTTCCCCATCCTTCCCTAATCCGCAGTTTGGTCTCCTTCCCCAAATCAACCCAACCGAGAGGAGTAGGTTATGTGCCGATACCGCGATTTCCCTCTATCTGATCTCATCATCATCGTCATCACCATTATCATACAAGAAAAACATTACGCTGCACTATCCACGCACTCGTTACATGGGCCTACACTTCACAAATTCACTGAGGTGACGAAATTCATGCGATATGCACCTATACAGATGGGGGTAGTATCGCATACACATGGTACATGGGCAGTGCATTGGCGGAGCTGTTATTGGCACTCACGTGATTCATGAAAAAAAGATTTCCAACGTGATTGTGGCCGCACAAAGGGAATTGACAGACTTTTAACACGGAATGGAAGTTGGAGCTAGACGCATGGGACATTTCATTTCGGAAACCGTTAGGGAATTATCTATCCGGGATCCACAGTGTCAAGAGTGTACCAAGAATATCGAATCAACTGTAACCACGGACAACGCAGGGGCCGACGGCCTGCACTTAATAACCGAGAGCAGCGGTGTTCGCGTAGAGTTGTCAGTGATAACAGACAAGCAACACTTAGTTAAATAACTGCATAAATCAATGTGGGACGTACGACGAACGTATGGTTCGGACAGTGCGG
Organism: Schistocerca americana; assembly: GCF_021461395.2. Lineage (NCBI taxonomy): Eukaryota > Metazoa > Arthropoda > Insecta > Orthoptera > Acrididae > Schistocerca > Schistocerca americana. The sequence continues at coordinate 627,117,857 of NC_060123.1, read as the reverse complement.
CGAAATTTTGTGTTTATGGGCTATGGCAGCAGACGACCGACACAGACAACGGTGGAATTTTTATGGATGACAACGCTCCATGTCACTGGCCACCACTGCTCGCGATTGGTTGAAGAACATTCTGGACAATGCGAGGAATGATTAGGCCGTCCACGTCGCCCGCCGTGAATCCCATCGAACATCTATGAGACAGAATCAAGAGGTCAGTTCGTGCGCAAAATCCTACACCAGCAACACTTTAGCAATTATGGGGCTGTAGAGGCAGCGTGGCTCAAACTTTCTGCAGGGACTGCCAACGACTTGTTGAGTCCATGCCACGTCGAGATGATGCAGCACGCCTGGCAAAAGGAGATCCGACTCGATACTAGGAGGCGTCTCATGGCGTTTGTCGCCTCAGTGTACACATGTCCGCAAAGGAAGGGGCAAATGTGTGTGGAGGAAGAACCCTGTCTTGCTGAACCCACCCCATGGGTTATCCCAGCCAACACTATCATACAATTACATTTTTTATGATCCTTTTTATTGGTACGGTGCCGCGCGGGATAGCCACGTGGTCTTGGGCGCCTTGTCACGGCCCACGCGGCTTTCCTTGTCGGAGGTTCGACTCCTCCCTCGGGCATGGGTGTGTGTGTGTGTGTTGTCCTTAGTGTTAAGTTAGTTTAAGTTACATTAAGTAGTGCGTAAGCTTAGGGACATATGACCTCAATAGTTTGGTCCCATAAGACCTTACCACAAATTTCCCATTTTATTGGTACGGTTCTCATTTACTAGGAAAAATGTCGGCTTACCCATAAACTCGAGAGCTCGTTGGAAATTTTAAGAAAGCTTAAAAGCTCATGAGCGTGGCACATATTGCCCTTACACTATAGTCTTCTACGTATACGATCATATCGATAAGTAGTTAACTCATTATATAAACACAACAACGTAATCGATGCTTAAGCAATGAGTCGTAAAATGAGAAAGAGTACGAAGACCATATGTTGCTCGTTTGAGACGTCAGCAGCCTCCATTTCAAAATTTGTAGTTCTCATGCCTTATCTCTTTATTAGAACAATAATTTAAGTGTTTTTCGCGTGTGGAATACTTCAGTTGTTTCTTTAAGTCAATTATTTTTTCCCTGCTGCATCCTCGCTATTGGGTATCATCACACGAATAAATCGTCAGAGCATTTATTCTGTAAGGCCGGTATTACACTATCAAATTTCTTTGTCTAAGATTTGATCAAAGATGTGATCAAATATTCCGTCAAATACACTCCTGGAAATGGAAAAAAGAACACATTGACACCGGTGTGTCAGACCCACCATACTTGCTCCGGACACTGCGAGAGGGCTGTACAAGCAATGATCACACGCACGGCACAGCGGACACACCAGGAACCGCGGTGTTGGCCGTCGAATGGCGCTAGCTGCGCAGCATTTGTGCACCGCCGCCGTCAGTGTCAGCCAGTTTGCCGTGGCATACGGAGCTCCATCGCAGTCTTTAACACTGGTAGCATGCCGCGACAGCGTGGACGTGAACCGTATGTGCAGTTGACGGACTTTGAGCGAGGGCGTATAGTGGGCATGCGGGAGGCCGGGTGGACGTACCGCCGAATTGCTCAACACGTGGGGCGTGAGGTCTCCACAGTACATCGATGTTGTCGCCAGTGGTCGGCGGAAGGTGCACGTGCCCGTCGACCTGGGACCGGACCGCAGCGACGCACGGACGCACGCCAAGACCGTAGGATCCTACGCAGTGCCGTAGGGGACCGCACCGCCACTTCCCAGCAAATTAGGGACACTGTTGCTCCTGGGGTATCGGCGAGGACCATTCGCAACCGTCTCCATGAAGCTGGGCTACGGTCCCGCACACCGTTAGGCCGTCTTCCGCTCACGCCCCAACATCGTGCAGCCCGCCTCCAGTGGTGTCGCGACAGGCGTGAATGGAGGGACGAATGGAGACGTGTCGTCTTCAGCGATGAGAGTCGCTTCTGCCTTGGTGCCAATGATGGTCGTATGCGCGTTTGGCGCCGTGCAGGTGAGCGCCACAATCAGGACTGCATACGACCGAGGCACAAAGGGCCAACACCCGGCATCATGGTGTGGGGAGCGATCTCCTACACTGGCCGTACACCACTGGTTATCGTCGAGGGGACACTGAATAGTGCACGGTACATCCAAACCGTCATCGAACCCATCGTTCTACCATTCCTAGACCGGCAAGGGAACTTGCTGTTCCAACAGGACAATGCACGTCCGCATGTATCCCGTGCCACCCAACGTGCTCTAGAAGGTGTAAGTCAACTACCCTGGCCAGCAAGATCTCCGGATCTGTCCCTCATTGAGCATGTTTGGGACTGGATGGAGCGTCGTCTCACCTGGTCTGCACGTCCAGCACGAACGCTGGTCCAACTGAGGCGCCAGGTGGAAATGGCATGGCAAGCCGTTCCACAGGACTACATCCAGCATCTCTACGATCGTCTCCATGGGAGAATAGCAGCCTGCATTGCTGCGTAAGGTGGATATACACTGTACTAGTGCCGACATTGTGCATGCTCTGTTGCCTGTGTCTATGTGCCTGTGGTTCTGTCAGTGTGATCATGTGATGTATCTGACCCCAGGAATGTGTCAGTAAAGTTTCCCCTTCCTGGGACAATGAATTCACGGTGTTCTTATTTCAATTTCCAGGAGTGTATATTTGACAAAGATCTTGGACGTAGCGCTAGAAGGGGTATTACGCTGTCATTATATTTTTCGTCGAAGTTCATGATGGCTGACAACAACAACTTGTTATTAACCACAGCAGTTGCATGTACCACAATTGCGCTGTGTGCACATGCGGAAGAGAAGCGGGGGAAAAAAAAAGGAAACATACCTGGGTGAAGCCGTGGGTTTTACGACGACGCGATAAAAGCATTCAACAAAACTTGTTACGTGAGCTTATAATGGAGGACGTCAAGTCGTACATCAATTACTTAAGAATGGATGAGCATACATTTCAGTATGTGCTCAGTGAAGTGTATCCTCATATCACAAAGCGCAATACTCACTTAAGAACTGCTACATCTGCAGAAGACAGGCGCACTGCAACACTCCGATTTCTTGCAACAGGAGAGGGTTGGGTTAGGTTACGTTAGGTCTCCAATCTTCTTAATCTATTTTTGTATTCAGAGTGCCTCACGTTGTAAAGCGCCTCATCAGCTTCATACATCTCTATTAATTTTGTAGTTGTCGGCACACAACAATTGTATTTGCTGGCAATGTTTATAAAAACACTACAGACGAGGGAACGCTGCAGCGATGCTAGCGCTCCATGTGGTAACATGTCACATTGCAGCGAACAGAAGACAAGCGACTTCTTTGATCAAATCTACAGCGAGGTCCTAGATTTGATCAAATATTGGAAGACATTTGACAAAGTTCCCTATGACACCATCAAATATCTTTGACAAAGATTTTTGACAAAGATATTTGACAAAGAAATTTGATTGTGTAATACCGGCCTCTATGCAAGTGAAATGTTTTCTAACTCAAACGGAACTGCGAAACCAATACAGCAGCGACCGTGAATATGTTCCCAGCTGGCCACCTGTTGAACGGAGGAGGAGGAGAATCGATAGCGCTGCGTGCTCCGGTTGGTTACCGGCCTATCTGAGGTCGCTAATCTCTCGTTACACGGCTCCCGGGTATGACTCTGCTTCGCTTCTGCGTAAACATGACGCTGCTTCCGCGTACGGCACACTCGCCACGAAACTTCCCCAGAGCGCTCTGCTCGTGAATGTGACGCGTCACGCCCTAGCTATGCCAATAAAGCACCGGCACGCGATTCGTGACAGGTGAGTTGTGGGTTCTTTTCTGCGGCGGACATCCCCGAAGTACTCACTATACAGCTCGCTAACTCTTCTTTCCCACGCCAGTGGAAAAAGACGGGACTTCTTAAGTGGTTACACGGAAATTAGTTTCCCTATGAATACTTTATGGACATGATATAACAATGGAGTTTCTATTACTTTGTTTACATTAATGATGGGAGTTTCTATTACTTTGTTTACATTAATGATGGTTGAGCTCCGTGGCTGCGGATTGAATTCCTTGAAGAAATGCAGCAGCCAGCCACTAACAGAGTTTCTAAATTTATATAGTTCTTTTTATCCTTGTAGTGACCAACTACGACGACATAACAACAGTTCTTCTTTTGTTATTTGCTGTTTTTCCAGTACTCCATCGTCTTCCCATGTTGTCTTATCTTTTCTTCTGCCCAGATTTCTTATTTATTCTGCCTTGAACGCGTTCTAAATTTACTATTTTATTCTTAAAATGGTTTCTTTCTGTTATTTATGATTCTCTGATTTTTAATAATTCTCTTCTTATTCCTGTTAATCACTGCTTTTGCCTATCTCTTTGTCCAGAAATACAAAAATATTTGTTTCGTTAGCTTGTGCTCATTCATGTGATATAAGCATCCAAAGGAGATTAATCTTCGCTTGATTGTGATATTTACTCTATATTTTCGTAAACTCCTCGTTACCCTTCATTTTCCAGCCGTGTATACCTTGTAATGCACCCGGCATTTTTCTAATAATCCATCTTTCAAGTACATCTATTCTGTCTTGCTTATAGTCCATCGTTTAATATTCTCATGCATAAAAACATTCTCGTCTTACGGCTGTGGTACGGTGTTTTAGGATTGTTTTTCTTCATATACATTTTTACTTGCAGATAATTTTTGTCTAAACATAAAAAAAGCTTAAGTTTTCAGATCAGTTCTATTCGCTATTTTTCCAGAAGATTTGACTAACTGCTTCTGTCAGATTTTTTGAAATCATTCCAAAATCATCTGTAATTTTCAGCTCCAATTTCTAGATCCCTAAATTTATTATTATTATTATTATTATTATTATTATTATTGTAACGATAGTTCGTATCTCACTTCCCGCCAATGAGAGTAATAAGGACGCTTATAAAAATAGTTCATTATTAGGTCCAATTCTCTTCTCACTGTACGCCAATGACGTTACCGTTCAGTCTTGGAAATATCTCTGTTATAGCGACGGAATGTAAAAATCGCAGAGGAAGGCCAAAAGATGAAAACGCTAAACAGATTCAGAAGGATTTAGGTTGCAGTAGGTGCTGAAGAAGTTTGCACAGGGTAGGGCAGCATGGAGGGCTGCAGCAAACTGGACTGAAAACCACCACCACCATAACAACAACAACAACAACAACAAAAAGGCGAACGTCTGTTACACCTGAACGAGAACAAAATTAACTCGACATAAACGACCGATTCTGTGATATCAACGTGCGTCATAGACAGCACCACCGATCTGTCCTCAGACGGTCCAATCTCGCCCAACCGACCACCATCTCATCCTCAGCCAATGGCATCGCCTTCTGGATACTGTACGAAGGGGCGTGCGGTCAGGACACAGCTGACCCGACTGTTGTATTAGCAAATCTAGAGCCGCTACCACTCGGTCAGTTTGCTCCACGGATGGCATCACGAGGTTGAGTGCACCCTGTTCCAGTTGCCACATCGGTACCAGGAAACGAACCCGGGACCCCGCAAAGCAGCCAGCCGTGCTTTTTCCCCCCCTATCTGCATCTTCGTCATTTTTCGTCAGCGGTTCTGACCGGATGTCCCATGACACCTCTCTAATTCCATCGATCAAAAATTCACTCATTTTCTCTTTTACACTACTGGCCATTAAAATTGCTACACCAAGAAGAAATGCAGATGAGAAACGGGTATTCATTGGACAAATATATTATACTAGAACTGACATGTGTGTACATTTTCACGCAATTTGGGTGCGTATATCCCGAGAAATCAGTACCCAGAACAACCACCTCTAGCCGTAATAACGGGCTTGATACGCCTGGGCATTGAGTTAAACAGAGCTTGGATGGCGTGTACAGGTACAGCTGCCCATGCAGCTTCAGCACGATACCACAGTTCATCAAGAGTGGTGACTGGCGTATTGTGACGAGCCAGTTGCTCGGCCACCATTGACCACACGTTTTCAATGGGTGAGAGATCTGGAGAATGTGCTGGCCAGGGCAGCAGTCCAACATTTTCTGTATCCAGAAAGGCCCGTACAGGATCTGCAACATGCGGTAGTGCATTATCCTGCTGAAATGTAGGGTTTTGCAGGGATCGAATGAAGGGATGAGCCACGGGCCGCAACATATCTGAAATGTAACGTCCACTGTTCAAAGTGCCGTCAATGAGAACAAGAGGTGACCGAGACATGTAACCAATGGCACCCCGTACTATCACGCCGGGTGATACGCCGGTATGGCGATGACGAATACGCGCTTCCAATGTGTGTTCAGCGTGATGTCACCAAACACGGATGCGACCATCATGATTGTCTAAACAGAACCTGGATTCATCCGAAAAAATGACGTTTTGCCATTCGTGCACCCAGGTTCGTCGTTGAGTACACCATCGCAGGCGCTCCTGTCTGTGATGCAGCGTCAAGGGTAACAGCAGCCATGGTCTCCGAGTTGATAGTCCATGCTGCTGGGAACGTCGCCGAACTGTTCGTGTAGATGGTTGCTGTTTTGCTAACGTCCCCATCTGTTGACTCAGGGATCGAGACGTGGTTGCACTATCCGTTACAGCCATGTGGATAAGATGCCTGTCATCTCGACTGCTAGTGATACAAGGCCGTTGGGATCCAGCATTACCCTCCTGAACCCATCGATTCCATATTTTGCTAACAGTCATTGGATCTCGACCAACGCGAGCAGCAATGTCGCGATACGATAAACCGATAGGCTACAATCCGACCTTTATAAAAGTCGGAAACGTGATGGTACGCATTTCCCCTCCTTACACGAGGCATCACAACAACGTTTCACCAGGAAACGCCGGTCAACTGCTGTTTGTGTATGAGAAATCGGTTGGAAACTATCCTCATGTCAGCACGTTGTAGGTGTCGCCACCGGCGCCAACCTTGTGTGAATGCTCTGAAAAGCTAATCATATAATCGAATCTTGGCGAGCGTGCTGAAGGAAACAACAAATATTACAATTTAATGTTATTTTCGCCTTTCCTTACGCCATCTCACAAATCGTTTCTTTCGAAGAAGAATCTCAGTGATTTGTAACAAAATGACTCAGCTCATTTCTTTTTTCCAAAGAACAATGTGCTACACTCATTGTCTCTCACACTTCCCTGAATTTCCCTAAGCAAAATTACCGCCCCTAGATGCGGACAGTCGCAGGTATTTCCGCGCACTCTGTTCCCCTTATGACACTGACGAATGTCCATAATCCCTCCTTTTTATCTCTACCTTACACACTTATCAAAACAATGTAGCACAAGTACTAGTTCCCATCGTAGCAAAACCGTTCGTAACACAATAGCTTTTCCTGAATCCTCAATTGAAGCGGAAAAGGGAATCTTTACTACGTTAGAGAACTGACATATGTCGTCAGCTTCAAGACAGACCTAGACGCAGCAACAATTACCGTTTGAACCTGTCTTTTCCCCAACGATACCTGAGTGCCGCGATTTGTCTTCAATCGTTTCCCACGTCATAGTCGATATGCAAACCTATCAACCACTGTTTATAATTACAGTTATTATTAGTGATGTCACTGATACTCCTTAGTTAATAGTGTTATTCGAAATAGCACTAATTATAGTACTTGCGTGGGGTTGTTCTATTTCTGTCTCATGTGTACAGTATCTACATCTGGGTCGAATTCTCTCCTCATTATAATTTTTGACATTACTATTATTTATATAACAGTTATTATAATAGTTACCTTTCATACAAGTTATTAATATTATTATTATTACTAAATATCCTGTAAACACCACTGAGTCAAACGTTTTGTATGTGTAAAAATACAAGCACAAGTAAGAGAGTATCTGCAGTCGATAAACACATAATCGAGACGATTTATTTTTGTCGCAGTGCAACATTACATTGTGATTATGTTAAGTGGGGAAAATACCGTTAATTCAGCTTAGTACAGTATAAAGCAAAATGTCTACTGCCACCTATCTAAAGGAAATTATTTTGCCCAAACAGTTCAAGGAAATTAACACATTAATATTTATTTACTGTTCCCTTTAAGCTGCTGCCTCCCGGAACATGACCTTTATGCGTCCTAGTTATAGCTGAAAAACTTATACATTCATTCTTGTCTTCCGTAATATAATTTATTAATTCTTGTCTTCCGTAATATAATCTAAGTCAGATAAAGTAAGAAGAATAACAAAAATATTACTCCAGCTACTCGAGAGGTGACAGGACGAAAATTTGTTTCGTTATTTTTTTCAAGAAGAATCGCCGGCAATTCTCTTAATTCAGTCAATAAGCAACTGAGCAGCACTTCTGATGGCGTGTACAAAAACATGTTACGAAAAACAGAGATATTTTACAGCTCGAGTTCACACATTACAGATTATTCACATATTCTCGAAACATATAGGTGGCGGCTGATGCGTGATGGTTATCGAAGACACAAAATTATCGGACTCACAAAATAAAATTTCCTAATATGAAAAAGAAATGCGTAGCATGAAACAGAATCTCATTTCTTCAGTTATTTATTATAATGTCTAGCCTCGGAATCGTGCATGCTGTCAAAGCGACTGTAGATGACCGTTATTTGAAATTCGCATCATACGCCTTTCAACAGAAGAAGATCGGTTAGTGGAACGACGGACTTCTGAAGTCTCGATCACCGGGAGCGGATGCAAAACTCTTTCCAGCCGTCTTGATTTTAATTTCTGCCATAGGCCTACGTGCAACATATCATCAGGGGCGTCAAGTCAGTTCTTGTTCCTAATCGGTAAAATTAAGTCTGATGTAGGGTAACCTGCGTTAACTAATTGGTCAGTCCGCTCTATACGCAGACACGCAAGTATTACAGTTAGTGGTACCTAAGACCGAAACAATCGAAGTTTCTTTTATCTGTTCCTTACAATGCCAACAACGCAGTGGATATGCGCTTATTTTAAAAAGCAAAGCGTTCTTTACCGACCTTTCGCGCAGAATCAGCGGACGGTGACCTCAGCGCGTTGCTGACTGAAGTCTCGGCGCAGGCTACTGTTGCTAGGCAACGTACGCCAGCCAGAGGCAGCTCGCAGCAGTGTTGTGATAAACTCGGAACTCACCTGTAAAACAAACAAACAGTAACAGTCACTAACACAGCATAACTAAATGAATACAGACATTACACGGATACCTCGACCACGTCACTACTCTTCCGCTGCTGTGCAGCTGTGTATCGAGGTGTATGCTATACTTCGTCTACCAAGTTTAGGCAGTTTCCCTCTTTCTTCACAGGAGCTCTCAATCGTAAACTACAGACATTGTTTGCTCCAAAAGGCACTAACTTCTACAGTTATTACTAAGAAATAGTGTGGTTTATCTCAAAAGCTGACGGCTTCTGACGAAGATACAATATTTTTCCTAACGATTCCGGCTTTTTCCAGTTGTGAACAAAACAACGACAGAAAAATACTCATTACGAGGGCACTACTTACTTTGCGTATACATTTGATGAAAGACTGTACGGCGACCACACTACATTTGCTCTAACAAATGTGTTGTTACACTTCGAAATATGTTTTTGTTGAACTATGGAATGTTTTACAATAAGTTCACATTACGGAAATGACTTTCTTGATTTAACGAATTTTCACACTTTTAAAGGTCTCTCTAAAAGTAATTTATTTTCTCATATACAGGGTGATTCAAAAAGAATACCACAACTTTAGGAATTTAAAACTCTGCAACGACAAAAGGCAGAGCTAAGCACTATCTGTCGGCGAATTAAGGGAGCTATAAAGTTTCATTTAGTTGTACATTTGTTCGCTTTAGGCGCTGTTGACTAGGCGTCAGCGTCAGTTGATGCTAAGATGGCGACCCCTCAACAGAAAGCTTTTTGTGTTATTGAGTACGGCAGAAGTGAATCGACAACAGTTGTTCAGCGTGTTTATACCAACGTTTAATACACCACCTATCAGGAGGTTTAACACCATACTTCGTTCGAAATGCACGCATCCAGCAAGCATTTGTTCGCAGCCCGTGACAGAGCACTTCATCACTGGCCTCCAAGAAGCCCTGATCTTACCCCCTGCGATTTTTTCTTATGGGGGTATGTTAAGGATATGGTGTTTCGGCCACCTCTCTCAGCCACCACTGATGATTTGAAACGAGAAATAACAGCAGCTATCCAAACTGTTACGCCTGATATGCTACAGAGAGTGTGGAACGAGTTGGAGTATCGGGTTGATATTGCTCGTGTGTCTGGAGGGGGCCATATTGAACATCTCTGAACTTGTTTTTTGAGTGAAAAAAAAAACCTTTTTAAATACTCTTTGTAATGATGTATAACAGAAGGTTATATTATGTTTCTTTCATTAAATACACATTTTTAAAGTTGTGGTATTCTTTTTGAATCACCCTGTATATTGCTCGTTATTCCGTACAGAAGTTTAAGAGCACTTTTTACGAAAGTGAATGACTTCTTCTTAGAACTCGTCTAGTTTCCATTCACGGAACATGAGGCGAAACTAAAAGAATGGATCGCGACACGTTGGGTTTAGTAAGGAGAGAAGATTCTGCTTTTCTGTCAGTGATGTCCTTTCGGGCAAGCGGCAACATACAGAATCAAATATGGGCATCGGGGTTGGGGGGTCACAGCTTTCAACAGTCGTTCACGTCAGCTGTCGAAGGAGCATCGACACAAATATCGGATGCACCACGAACATTATCCAGCCCACTGAGATGCCATTCTCCCAAAGTTACAGTAATTTGTGATTCAACTTCTCTCGACCACTGGCGACAACAGGAAAAAATAACGTGAAACAATGTCTGTCCGGACGTCTGTCTCCTCCATGGGTTGCGCAAAAATTTGTCGAAAACGGGATACCGTTCTAAAATTACCAGTTGTTATACAGCTGATTTGACGTGTCGTACCACAAGAACTAAATTTCACAGGAAATATACAAAACTTATCGTATCTTAAACAACTGACGGTCTACACTTTTAAAGTAAATTACTCTCATACCTAAACCCTAATTATGTTTCAGTAGCATATTGAAAGTATTTCTTTTTTATTATCACGTAATATTAATATGAATGTCACCTTTTTGATTCAACGACCTGAAATTATATTTACATATGATTCAAAGCAGGGTGTGCAACGATTTATGAAATACATCTGAAAATACACACACAAAAATATTCGCATTTCAGTACTGTTAGGGTAACACTAAATTTAAAAAACAATCTGAATTATAAAAGAGTCAGAGCAACTGAGACAAACTTGTTGAATATCGATACAATTAACCAACAAAAATGGCACATTAATCCTCCTAGAATTGGAGAATCAGGGAAAAACCTTAATAAATGCTTGTTCACTTTGACATCTGCAAAATGCTTCCAAAACACATCTGAACCCGTTAATAGATTTGTTGCATTACCTCCAATCTATTTCTTTCTTTTAAAGGTGATGGTCATAACTGAAGTTGAACAAAGCGTGTTTCGAAAGCTACGTTTGTTGCGTTGATCGGGTAAACCATATTCGAGGGACAGGATACGCCTTGATGAACGTAGACAGTCCCCCAAAACCACCCACAAACTAATCGGTACAATCGATTTTTAACAGCCTAGGGCTGAACCAAGGCAGTTCTCATCTCTTCAGTTTATCACATTTTTGTACGGTCCACGTCATTTCGAATGCCGGATAGAGTTTGAAAAAGTCCCAGTCCCCGTAGAGGATTTATTTTATAACCTTACACGTCATACTTTTTTCCCCTCTCTTCCTCTTTTCCAAAGAAGAAAATAGTATCATTTTCTCGAAAGAGAGATTTAATTCCATAGATGATATGTAGATGCACACATCTCGCAGTACACTATTCCTGGGTTTTTCAGCTTCCACTACAATAGCTTTCCTCGTAAATCTGAATGTACAGGCTGTTCCACAATTCATGTTACATACTTCTAGAAGTTGTAGAAGGGACTCAGTAGATCAAGTTTTACACAGAACCCATGTCCTGAAACGTCACCTAACAGCGCTACAGAGTGTCAAAGTTACAGGCGCCAGGGCTTGTAAATGTATGTACACTACTGGCCATTAAAATTGCTACACTACGAAGATGACGTGCTAAAGACGCGAAATTTAACCGACATGAAGAAGATTCTGTGATACGCAAATGATTAGCTTTTCAGAGCATTCACACAAGGGTGGCGCTGGTGGCGACACCTACAACGTGCTGACATGAGGAAAGTTTCCAACCGATTTCTCATACACAAACAGCAGTTGATTGGCGTTGCCTGGTCAAACGCTGTTGTGATGCCTCTTGTAAGAAGGAGAAATTCGTACTATCACGTTTCCGACTTTGATAAAGGTCGGATTGTAGCCTATCGCGATCGCGGTTTATCGTATCGCGACATTGCTGCTCGCGTTGGACGAGATCCAATGACTGTTAGCAGAATATGGAATCGGTGGATTCAGGAGGGTAATACGGAACGCCGTGCTGCATCCCAACGGCCTCGTACCACTAGCAGTCGATATGGCAGGCATTTTATCCGCATGGCTGTAACGAATCGTGCAGCCACGTCTCGATTCCTGAGTCATAAGGGACAACCATCTGCATGAACAGTTCGATGACGTTTGCAGCAGAATGGACTATCAGCTCGGAGACCCTGGCTGCGGTTACCCTTGACGCTGCATCGCAGACAGGAGCGCCTGCGATGGTGTATTCAACGACGAACCTGGGTGCACGAATGGCAAAACGTAATTTTTTTCGGATGAATCCAGGTACTCTTTACAGCATCCGTGTTTGGCGACATCGCGGTGAACGCACATTGGAAGCGTGTATTCGTCATCGCCATACCGGCGTATCACCCGCTGCACTGTAGTTCCTTCTCTAGATTGTCGCACAGATGACAAAATGGTAGATATCGAAATAGACGACAGAGGGATAGAGAAACAATTAAAATCGCTCAAAAGAGGAAAGGCCGCTGGACCTGATGGGATACCAGTTCGATTTTACACAGAGTACGCGAAGGAACTTGCCCCCCTTCTTGCAGCGGTGTACCATAGGTCTCTAGAAGAGCGTAGCGTTCCAAAGGATTGGAAAAGGGCACAGGTCATCCCTGTTTTCAAGAAGGGACGTCGAACAGATGTGCACAACTATAGACCTATATGTCTAACGTCGATCAGTTGTAGAATTTCTGGAGACTAGAAATCTACTCTGTAGGAATCAGCATGGGTTTCGAAAAAGACGGCCGTGTGAAACCCAGCTCGCGCTATTCGTCCACGAGACTCAGAGGGCCATAGACACGGGTTCACAGGTAGATGCCGTGTTTCTTGACTTCCGCAAGGCGTTCGATACACTTCCCCACAGTCGTTTAATGAACAAAGTAAGAGCATATGGACTATCAGACCAATTGTGTGATTGGATTGAGGAGTTCCTAGATAACAGAACGCAGCATGTCATTCTCAATGCAGAGAAGTCTTCCGAAGTAAGAGTGATTTCAGGTATGCCGCAGGGGAGTGTCATGGGACCGTTGCTGTTCACAATATACATAAATGACCTGGTGGATGACATCGGAAGTTCACTGAGGCTGTTTGCAGATGATGCTGTGGTGTATCGAGAGGTTGTAACAATGGAAAATTGTACTGAAATGCAGGAGGATCTGCAGCGAATTGACGTATGGTGCAGGGAATGGCAATTGAATCTCAATGTAGACAAGTGTAATGTGCTGCGAATACATAGAAAGAAAGATCCCTTATCATGTAGCTACAATATAGCAGGTCAGCAACTGGAAGCAGTTAATTCCATAAATTATCTGGGAGTACGCATTAGGAGTGATTTAAAATGGAATGATCATATAAAGTTGATCGTCGGTAAAGCAGATGCCAGATTGAGATTCATTCGAAGAATCCTAAGGAAATGCAATCCGAAAACAAAGGAAGTAGGTTACAGTACGCTTGTTCGCCCACTGCTTGAATACTGCTCAGCGGTGTGGGATCCGTACCAGATAGGGTTGATAGAAGAGATAGAGAAGATCAAACGGAGAGCAGTGCGCTTCGTTACAGGATCATTTAGTAATCGCGAAAGCGTTACGGAGATGATAGATAAACTCCAGTGGAAGACTCTGCAGGAGAGAAGCTCAGTAGCTCGGTACGGGCTTTTGTTAAAGTTTCGAGAACATACCTTCACGGAAGAGTCCAGCAGTATATTGCTCCCCCCTACGTATATCTCCCAAAGAGAGTATGAGGATAAAATCAGAGAGATTAGAGCCTACACAGAAGCATACAGACAATCCTTCTTTCCACGAACAATACGAGACTGGAATAGAAGGGAGAACCGATAGAGGTACTCAGGGTACCCTCCGCCACACACCGTCAGGTGGCTTGCGGAGTATGGATGTAGATGTAGATGGTATGGGGTGCCATTGGTTACACGTCTCGGTAACCTCTTGTTCGCATTGACGGCACTTTGAACAGTGGACGTTACTTTTCAGATGTGTTACAACCCGTGGCTCTACCCTTCATTCGATCCCTGCGAAACCCTACTTTTCAGCAGGATAGTGCACGACCGCATGTTGCAGGTCCTGTACAGGCCTTTCTGGATACAGAAAATGTTCGACTGCTGCACTGGCCAGCACAGATCTCTCACTAATTGAAAACGTCTGGTCAATGGTGGCAGAGCAACTAGCTCATCACAATACGCCAGTCATTACTCTTGATGAACTGTAGTATCTTGTTGAAGCTGCATGGGCAGCTGTACCTGTACACACCATATAAGCTCTGTTTGACTAAATGCCCAGGCGTATCAAGGCCGTTATTAAGGCCAGAGGTGGTTGTTCTGGGTACTGATTTGTCGGGATCTATGCACCCAAACTGCGTGAAAATGTAATCACATGTCAGTTCTAGTATAATACATTTGTCCAATGAATATCCGTTATCATCTGTATTTCTTCTTGGTGTAGCAATTTTAATGGCCAGTAGTGTATATACAGGGTGATTCCGTGATTATGTTACAGACTTTCAAAGATGATGGAGAAGGACAAATGTATCAATTTGAGTTGCTGATTGTTATTGCTAGGACCGTAGGCCAGGCGAATTTCAGAGATGATAGCATGGACCAAAACAACAAAAAATGTGCAGTAAACATGGACACTAAAATGCATACCCTAAGAGCTATGAGCACTTATTCAATAGAGGAGATGTGTTTCACACTAGCGAAAATGACGATGAACAAGTGCTCATGGCTCCTGTGGTATGCATTTTAGAGCATATGTTCACTATCCTTTTTTTCTTGCCTTGGCCCATACTACGATCTCTGGAAGTTGCGTACCCTACATTATTAGCAACAACAGTACTGGTACACATATTCCACTGTGAGAGATATAACTATTTTCGCTTGTAACTTTCGACTTGTTCGTTTCCGAACCAGGACCCTTACCTCAAATTGGTACATTTATCCAGGGAATCAGGCTGTATACGGGCTGAAAAGGTATGGTTTCCTGACTGGAAATGGAGGAGAAAAGGCCCTATGAACATGTGTCCGGAAATATATCTTTGCCAAGGCAGAGGGCGCTGACGAATGGAAGTACCTCTGACCAGGTGTCGCGTGTTCCTCATTTGACTGAGGCAGCGTACTGTAAGCAGCAGAATGGTCCGTAGGGAATAAACGGAGCTGGTGTGTGTGTGTACAGCCAAGCGGATGGAAAAGGTCGAGAGGCAGTACTCCTATACCAAAACATGTACCCTCACAGACACCAACTACACAACACAACATTTCAAACCCTTTTTGGGCGTTTGCGTGATCATGGGCCCTTCCAGACTGACGAGCGTGCACGGAGTTGAAATATTGTGTTGATGCGGTTGGTGTCCGCAAGGGTGCTTGTTTTGGCACAGCCGTGCTGCCTCTCGACCGTTTCCATCTGCTTGACCGTACACAGACACCATCTCGGGTAGTTCCCGACATGAATACAGGACCACTCTGCTTCTTATAGTACGCTACCTCAATCGCACAATCTGCAGCACACAAGAAACAAACGGCACGTGGCCAGAGCAATTTTCATTTGTCACCGCTATCTGGTGTGGCAATGGCGCATTTTCGGACACGTGTTCGTGGCATCTTTTTTTCCTCCATTTCCAATCAGGAATCCGTCTCTTCTGTTTGTCGGTTTTATGAACGTTCCCCCTGTATACATACATTTACAGGTAACGGCGCCCATAATTTTGACGCTCTGTACCGTCGATGGATGACGTTTCCCGATACGCGTTGCTGCGTCAAACTCGATCTACTAAGACCCTTCTACAACATCCAGAAGTGTGTAACACAGATTGTAAAACACACTGTATAATCAGCAAGCTGTTATGGATCTTCTTCGTCCGCAGACAAACATAAACTAAAGTGATTCTGTTGTGTAGCAAAAGAAGGGGGCGTCCGTATAATGATTGGGGACGGATGATTGGCACGTAAATTGCTGACATCTTTTAAGTCCTAAAGGGAACGCGACACTGGGTGTAGCTTGCTGGCGACGCGGGCACGTGACTTGGTATGCGAAGTATATGAGTGTTTCACAATTCCTGTTAAAAGCTTCTAGGGGTTGTAGAGAGTACTTAGCAGATAATGTGTTGCTAAGGAACTCAAGTCCGTAAATGCATCGTTTGGATGCACAGTAAGTTTGAAGACCAGATCACTTTCAAATCTTCCGCAAAACGGTTCATCATGATATTTGCACGAAGTTTGCTTAATAGTGGGATGGTATGATTACTAAAGTCGTGGCAGGTATTTTAGATGATGATGATGTTTGCTTTGGCGGGCGCTCAACTGCGCGGTTATCAGCGCCCGTACAAATTCCCAAACGTTGCTCAGTCCAGTCTCGCCACTTTCATGAATGAGGATGAAATGATGAGGACAACACAAACACTCACTCATCTCGAGACAGGTGAAAATCCCTGACCCCGCCGGTAATCGAACCCAGGACCCCATGTGTGGTGTCACCGCCAGACACCACACTTGCTAGGTGGTAGCTTTAAATCGGCCGCGGTCCATTAGTACATGTCGGACCCGCGTGTCGCCACTGTCAGTGATCGCAGACCGAGCGCCACCACACGGCAGGTCTCGAGAGACTTAGACTAGCACTCGCCCCAGTTGTACGGACGACTTAGCTAGCGATGCAACACTGACGAAGCCTCGTTTATTTGCAGAGAAGATAGTTAGAATAACCTTCAGCTAAGTCAATGGCTACGACCTAGCAAGGCGCCATAACAATTGATAGTTATCGTATGAAGCATGTCTCATCAAGAACGATGTATACAAATGATGGATTAAAGTTAAGTATTCCAGCAGCTATGTACTTTTCTTTATAGCATTCATTACGTATCCTGTTTCAGACCTCATGCCATCCTGCGTGAGCTTATAGCGTGCATTTCGGCCTTCGCTAGCAATATAACACCATGCTCGGGAAGCGAGAACGCGACCGCGAGACCACCACCTTCGGACAGGTATTTCAGATCCTAATAAGTTCAAACTCAATGAGGAAGACAATATCGATTGAACATTGCGGAACTGAACTGATTTGAAAGGTACTATGTCCGCATACTACCATCACCGTTGAACGCTCGGCAAAGTTTTAGTTCGTTGCGCTTCAAGAGTTCAACGACGACTGACATAAGTTCTAAAAGGAGGCGAGAACAGCGATATATACCCACACCAGGAAATCTGGACAAGTGTTCACAATCTCCGGCCCAACAAACACCCGCGCTTCGTACATCTGAAATAAAAGACGATCACCAAAAACTAGTTCTCGCTTCATCTCCAAATTCTTCTCTCGACCGGGAATATCTAACAAATGTGTTGATTGTGCCAGTGGAAATGGCGTGTTCACTGCTCCTAAACCAACATCTGCCTTCGACAATAACAGGCCAATTGTTTCCTTATCATGTTCATGGACTGCATTTCGTTTTCGCAGTTGTTAAGAACATCATAGTAAGAACAATGGTCATACTTTCTTACTGTTGCTTATTTCGAGAGCTCTTTCCTAATTAGCTGATAAACCGAGCGAGGTGAATCAGTAGATAGCACACTGGACTCGCATTCGGGAGGACGACGGTTCAAATCCACGTCCAGTCATCCTCATTTAGGTTTTCTGTGATTTCCCTAAATTGCTTCGGGCAAATGCCAGGGTGGTTCCTTTGAAAGAGCACAGCCGACTTCCTTCCCCATCCTTCCCTAACCCGATGGCATCGATGACCTCGCTATTTGATCCCCTCCCTCAAATCAACCAGACAGCCTAATCATCTGATCAGACTTCACGTTTAACTGGTGACGTGTACTTTAAGGCACTCCAAGGTAGGTTGCAGTGTTTTTTTCCTAAGTAAGGTCCGTATTTTTTTACTAATGTGAGACTTCTGAATTGAACAACACATATTTTCGCAGATTGCCTCTGTGGTGTCACCGCCAGACACCACACTTGCTAGGTGGTAGCTTAAATCGGCCGCGGTCCATTTAGTACATGTCGGACCCGCGTGTCGCCACTGTGTGATCGCAGACCTAGCGCCACCACAAGGCAGGTCTTGAGATAAGGACGAGCACTCGCCCCAGTTGTACGACGACATTGCTAGCGACAATACGGACGAAGCTTTCCTCTCATTTGCCGAGAGACAGTTAGAATAGCCTTCTGCTAAGTCCATGGCTACGACCTAGCAAGGCGCCATTAGTCTTACATAGTTTGAGAATTATAGTATAAATGTCTCAAGAAGAACGCTGTAGTCATCAACTAATAAAGTTAAGTATAAAGCAGCTACGTACTTTTCTTGCTACCATTCAATAGTTATCCTGTTCCAGAATTCACGCCCGTCGGCGTGTGTGTACGCGTGCCTTTCTTTCGGCTACTTCAGTGTGGCGTAACAGTCTTGTTACGTCACAACAGCCTCCTTAATTGGGCCAAACAGATGGAAGTCAGAAGGTGCGAGAACCGGGCTGTAGTGCGGATGAGGAGGAACAGTGGAACGGAGAGTTGTGAGCTCCTCTCGGGTGCAAAGACGTGTGTGAGGCTTCCAGCTGTCATCGGCAAGGAACTCTTTGATTGTGATCCGTTGATCACCTCGAATGGGAGTGTCCGCATGTCCCAACATTGCACATCCCTCTCGGGTGCAAAGACGCGTGTGAGGCTTCGTAGTCATCGAGAAGGAGCTGTTTGATTGTGATCCTTTGGTCACCTCTAATGAGAGTGTCCACACCTCCAAACACTGCAAGAGTAACAGATGCGTGCGGCCTGCCTCCACGCGGGACATCGGACAGGTTTGTGCGATCTTGTTGCGAAGAGGTCAGACGCCTCGCGCCTCAACTCACCGTGCTTTTGTTCACTACCAGGTCTCCGTAGACATTCTGCAAGCGCTTATGAATATCTGCGATGCTCTTGTTAGACTATGTATAGCGCCGCCACCTATCTGAACTTCATGAAACCACAGTGGCTTAAGCGGGAATACTCCACGATGTTCCACAATCAATTACCCGTTTTTTCCCGCACAACCGAAATCGGCCGGGGAAAAAAAAGTGTCGCGTTACGTATTGAAGGCCTCTAGCATTTTGTAGTCGAGATAGGAAAACTCATCTGCTGCTTTTAGTGCATCATTTACTAATCAAATTAGTTTAATTCGGTTACATTCCATTACCCTTGTTTTGCATTTGTTGATATTCATCTTATTAGCTCTTTTCAATATGCTGGCCATTTCATTTAATTACTCTTCGAAATCCTTTGTTGCCTTTGACAGAATTACAATGTCATTATCAAACCTCACAGTTCATATTCTTTCTCTCTGGACGTTCATATTCGCTTCAAATTTCTCCTTGGTTGCTTTACTGTTTGCTCAGTGGACAGACTGAATAGCTTCCCCTTCATGTCATTCAACTGCTACAGCCACTGTCCGGTTTCAACAGTGGTTGTAAATAATATTTCGCTTCCATTATTTTATCCCTATTTTATTTTAACATACACACGTGAAATTCACATTTATGTATCGTACAATGACTGGTTTATTATTTTCAGTCTTAAATGTGTTGCAACGACAGAGATAAAACAGCACAAACAGGTTGGGATTGAAGCAAAGCACTCTATTTGACCTTATTAACGTAATTGTATTAACGTTATTTTCGCCTCTCTGAGGCATATTAAAATATTTGGGCAACATAGTACAGTGAACATTATGATGATATTTACCTCTTTTTTTGAACTGTAAGCGAACCTTTTTCTTTTAAACTATAAGCGAACCTTATGCTCCTCATTATTAAATCTCGGTTTGCCATTTTATCTTTTACTTCTTTTCGCTGTCCGAGGTCAAATCTATCTCTTAAAAAGCACTAAGAACA
Source organism: Schistocerca americana (assembly GCF_021461395.2). NCBI lineage: Eukaryota > Metazoa > Arthropoda > Insecta > Orthoptera > Acrididae > Schistocerca > Schistocerca americana. Next base: position 627,097,505 of record NC_060123.1, on the reverse strand, counting down.
GTACAATGCACAGTAACAGAGACCAAATGTTTAGATTAATTTCTAACTCGCTAACTGAGAGCGAGTAATTTCGATGTAACGACTGGTTAGTGGGTGTTTGTCAACTTAGCTGTCCTCGGACAAAAAACTGGATTTTTAAATTCAGTTACATTTACAAGACTTCTGAGCCGTGTGGCTTGATCAGTGAGATTCCCGCCGCCGGTATGGGTCATCTTTCCGGTGGCGTGCGCAGAGCGCGCGGTGGCGTCACCTACCGGGGCGATCGGGGAGCGAGGGGTAAGCCCTAGCTAAAGTGCACGTCATTTATGTTGGCGGCCGAGTTCAGGTTCGTTCTGCGCATCTGACGTCACAAAATACAATCAGCCAATGAACAGAGAACGACGTTGCCAGATCTCGACTGCAGTGCAGAGCATGGACGAGTGTGTTCAGTTTTAGAAACGTTCAGTCATAAATAAAGTACTAGAACAAAAGCGATGTCTTGATAGCAGACTTTCTTTTATAGAAAGTTTGGAAAAAGTGTTCTTTATACCAATTGCTTCATATTCTATTAATTAATAAAACAAAACAAGCAATGAGACTTTTAATTCAGGCGATAGCAAGGAAAGGTGTTTGTATCAATCTCACGAACTGCTTTTTCGCAATAAAGAACAGCGGTAATTGTTTATTTCCTATTGTACTTCGACGAAGCGTGAGTAATTCATAATCATACCAACAGCGTTTGTCAGTATTTTGCATCACGTGTTACAGTCCTCATGGCATTATATACGTACACGAGATGCGTTAGCATAATGGTCAATGTGTTTGACTTCTGTGCGAAAGGTCGTGGGTTCAAACCTTGTGTGGTGATTAATATTTTCATTATTTAAAAACAATATCAAAGTGCCTTACTTCACGAATTATATTCGTTTGAATGCAATTTTTTGAAATTTCTAGTGCTTTGTCTCTTCATCAACCCTTTCGCTGCTGCAGACACGTGCTCCCCACATTCCGCGCTGTGCGCGATTTTGTCATCACTGCACTGCTCGCCTGTGCAGACACATGGTGTTCTCACTGCTTTGACACACTTATCATTCGATTTCACAAAAACTATTTGGCCCAAAAAATTGGTTTTTACACGTCTACTTGACTGATACCTTCCCCCCATAAATGACTTAATTTTGTTTCGATGTTCAACGCAGTTATTATGCAGCATTAAATGTAGTAAACCATTGCACGAAATTTTGAAGAGTTTGCAGAGGTAATAGTCCATAGCGTATACTTTCCGTATGGTCGATTTTAGTTGCCACAATGTTGAGAATGGAATGTGGACAAGATACCTAAATTTCATATAAAATTTACTGTAAAACAATATCTCATTTAATTTAAGTACCACATAAGTGTCATATGTAATATTGAGAAATATTCCGTCTTTCGCGACTGTAATAAAAGTTTTATTTGCACCGGACGCGTTTGCCTTTATTTTAAAGCACTTCAATCAATGAAAGGTATGGCACATACACAATGGTACTCATGTTTTCTTTCTTGTTTTTGTTCCACAGTCGCAGTGTTACCAATGGTATTGAAATATATTCCTCTTCTGCAACTGTAATAAGCGACTTATTTAGACCAGACGCGTTTCTCTCTTTTGAAGGATCTTCAGTGGATAGTATTTTGTCTCCTCCATTGCCAAGTCACCTTTCGTAGTTTTGTGCTGCGGTAACACAATATTCAACGTTTGTGTTGGCTGATCAGTGTTTTAGGAAATAAATGTTTGTGTGTGCCACACGCAAAAATTATATTTGACATAGCTCAGAGCACTTCACTGATAGACGGTATATTCAAGTCCTAATGTTTTTGAAAGTCCACAGTTTTGTTTAATGTATTTTGTCTATTTCCTTTTGATTGATTGAAGTGCTTTAAAATAAAGCCGAACGTGCCCTGTGTAAATAAAACTTTTGTTACAGTCGCGAAAGATGGAATATTTGTCAATATTACATATGACACCTATGTGGTACTTAAATTAAATGAGATATTGTTATACAGTAAATTTTATATAAAATTTAGGTATCTTGTCCACATTTCATTCTCAACATTGTGGCAACTAAAATCGACCATACGGAAAATATACTCTATGGACTTTTACCTCCGCAAACTCTTCAAAATTTCGTGCAATGGTTTAATATATTTAATGCTGCATAATAACTTCGTTGAACATCGAAACAAAATTAAGTCATTTATGGGGGGAAGGTATCAGTCAAGAAGATGTGAAAAAATCTAATTTTTGGGCCAAATAGTTTTTGTGGAATCGAATGATAAAAGTGTCTGCACAGGCGAGCAGTGCAGTGACAAAATCGCGCACAGCGCGGAATGCAGGAAGCACGTCTTTGTAGCAGCGAAAGGGTTAATGCGGCCGTGGTGGCTTTACTTCATGAACTGCGCGCTCCCCCTAAACGTAAGCTTGCGAACTATGCTATACTATGGCGCTGCTTCTCTTGGCGCGTGTGTTGTGTGCAACTGGCAACGCAGCACTCTCCCGCGTCTGGGCGGGCATGCGCGAGCCGCCAAGATAAAAGAATTGAACTATAGTAGAGGAGATTTTGCTTTGGAACGCCTAGCAGTAAGTCGTTTGAGAAGTCTGGCGACAGTACAGGCGCCGTGCGAGGCAGCAGGAAGAGCACATCTAAAAGGGGCTGTTTACCCGGGTGACGGCGCCGAAGCAAATATCGCCGGCGTAGAAGCAGTCACCTTACTGGGCAGCTATTGGTGTATTTCGCTTGCTGCATGCCTCCTGGCACCGGGATCTGCGGCGGCTGGCTTCGTCGGGCAAGCAAGAGCATAAGGTCCTTGCTTGCGCTGTAAATTGTGGCCGGACTCGACCACCGGGTTCAGTGCTGTTGACTTCATTTTCTTGGCCGGCCGGTGCTACTCCTACTGAATCTGTCCTGGAATGTGTTAATTTCAACTTGTTTAGTACGCAAGGTTCTAGTGAGAGCTGTATATGATGTGATGATTAACATTTACTAGGGCCTGGAGTGCTGATACATTCTGTTTGTAGATTGCTACTGTCAGTGTTAACCGCCACTGGAAACAGTTTGGTTGGTCCTTGTGTAAGGGCAGCCAGGTTACTGTATTTACATCACACGACGGAGTTAAGTTGGCCAATTGCTGTAGATATACATGGATAAAATTTTCTCTGGTTATATTTGGCTGCGAACTGCAATAACATTACTGTTACGTTTCTATCTGAAGTGACAGTGTGTCTGAGAGACACGTGTCTAATTCTAAATGAGTAAGTTCATAAATTCTTATAAGGTACTGAGAGACCAGTTGTTATGGTGTGTTTAAACAGTTTGAAACTGGATTCTATTAATGAAAGTAGAAGAATTCTTTCAATGACACTATGTGAATATGGTAATTAATTCTGATTTAATCAGAAGTTTAAGTGTGGCTATAATTGCCCTTACGCACATAAGATAATAGATTTGTACTGCTTAGCTGATGTTCATTAATAGGTTGATTAATTCTACAGATGATGTGCTGTAATGAATTGTTGTGTTCATAGTTACTTAAGGCACATGTTAGTCTGTTGTAGCTGATTTGTTGTCGCCTGTACTCTGAATTACTTTGGTAATTCCAATCACTGAAGTAACGCAAGACTACATTTCCTTGTTTAATTTTAGTAAATTGTTCTTGAGGTTGATCATAGTAAATAATTTTTAACTCATTTCACTAATGTGTAATCGGCCATAAGTGCCGTGGTTTATGAATGTTTAAATTTTGAAGTAATTTGTTCTGTCCTAAATGGTAATTTTAAAAATGTATTGATGGTCTTATTTGTTATTTGTCTTGTTTAAATGTGCCAAATAAATGTTCAGAGCAACTGTCGTTCGTGATTGCCTGATATGACACTTGGTCCAGTCCTACGACCCCACAGCCTATTGTGCTGAGCTTGTGTCGTTGTGTAAAAGATTGAATTACATGCTGTGCTGACACATCAACTGCCTCTTAATTTTAACTCTCCCTCAGTTAACTGGCTCTGTTACTTAAAGTAGCATACCTTTTGGTACAGCTGGGAATTTTTCGTATACCATGAAGGTTTAACCGAGAGTCGAGTTTTCAACATGAAAATCGAAACGAGTATTTTTCCAAAATGACAACAGCCCTGTTCACAGGTCCGCACGCGTACGTCCCTGGTTCCACGAACGCTCAAGCGCTCTAGCGTATCTCGACTAGCCCGATACCTTAATCCTATGAAAATGCCTGAGAATATATGGAGAAACGCAGTAGTTAACATGCCTGCAATCTGGTATTTCTACGGGATGTAATCAACGTGACTGACTTCAGCAGGATACGGAATACCTGAAAAAACTTGTGAACTCAGTTACTCCCCAAATTAAGGCCATTATGAAGTGATATACGCTATTTGCACGATGTATCCTGAGCTGACTACTTTTCGGTCTGGAGTGCTTAGTAATGTAATTAAAAAAATGTAATCATGGACCTTTACAAGCCTGAGTGCTCCGCCATAGATACTGAAAGTCTCCAGAGATTTGTGTAAATGGCAGGACAGACAGAGCGAAGAGTGAGACGCCACAAAGCAGGCGGGCGGACACGAAATGAGCTGCGATTTAGCATATGGGACTCTCACTGGCCGCGTGTCACCCTGCCTGCTGTCCGCCTGCTTAGCTGAGTGGTACCATGCTTGCCTTCCATGCAAGCGGGCCCGGGTTCGATTCCAGGCAGGGTTGGAGAATTCCTCAGCTAGTGGACTGGGTGTTGTGTTGTCCTCATTATCATTTCATCCTCATCCGCGCGCACGCAAGTCGCCCAGTGTGGCGTCGACTGCAATTTGTAAGAGTTGCACTTGGCGACCCGGATGGGGCCTCCCGGCCAACAATGCCATACGCTCATTTCCATGTGCCCTGCCTGCCCCGTTCCGCCCACCCCAGCACAGTAGCTGCCCAGCAGGGAGGGGGGCCCTGCTGGCAATAATAACGAAAAGCAAACGGACGGTTTCTGTGCGCGTGTGCAGGAATTCTGCGTGGGTGGACGTTTACAGCGGCGCGCCGTTCAGCCGACTGTGGTGTGTGTGTGTGTGTATGTGTGTGTGTACTTGCGAACGCGCCTGCGGACCGAAGCACAGTGCAGCGTGGTCTGGCAGCTGCAGCCTTCCTTCTGTGCCTCCACCCTGTGCAGCCCAACAGCGGGACCAACATTCGTAGAGAAGTGTAGGATTATTATGCATGACTGGAGGAAATACAGAAAACTTTGTAGGATGGTCCTAACCCATTAGGTGTGTGTAAAATATTCGTGAATGATCGAATCTAGGTCCAAACACAGACGTATATAATCAAATGTAAAATAGTAAACTTTAACGACCCTCTACAGGGTTTCTGTTGCGTTGCTGTCATTAACAGCGTGGTAAGTTCAACTCTTATTCTTATTTGTTTGACAGCACGTAATTTATTTGCCCTTGAGTTCGTTTTAGGCTGTACATACCGGATTTTGCCTGAAGATTTGAAACAAGAATGTTATGAACGATGCAACGGTGTTGTACACTACTAGTGCATTTATAATACGGGGGTCATTCAATAATTAAAGAGACAAGCTGGTCTGAAAAAAAAAAAAAAAAAACTGTTAGCGGGGCAAGTTTGGTACTTTTGTGGTTTTAAGTTGGCATCACTGGGGTGAGCCCTGATCAGCTGATGTATCAATATTGTTTCGTTTATAACCTAAAAAATACATTTCAAGATGGCGAATCCGCTTGAAACGTCCACGTTAGTTGAACAACGTTCTGTTACTCGTTTGTTACTTGCTGAAGGCGAGAAACCGGTGAATATTTACTGTAGAATGTCTAAAGTTTATGGTGAAGGTTGTATGAATAGTGCAAATATTTACAAGTGGGTAGAGTAGTTCAAAAATGGTCGCTACTCAGTGAGTGACGAACACCGTTTTGGCCGACCAGTTGCAGTTTCAACTCCCACACTTGAAAGTCTAATTGATGACATTATTCGTTCAAATGGTTCAAATGGCTCTGAGCACTATGGGACTTAACATCTGAGGTCATCAGTTCCCTACAACTCAGAACTACTTAAACCTAACTAACCTAAGGACATCACACACATCCATGCCCGAGGCAGGATTCGAACCTGCGACCGTATCGGTCGCGCTGTTCCAGACTGCAGCGCCTAGAACCGCTCGGCTACACCCGCTGGCGACAGTATTCGTGCCGGCCGCCGTCTTACTGTGGAAATGATAGCTGATAAGGTTCAAGTTAGTACTGGTACAGTTCGTAACATTATCTGTAACCGCTGAAGTACCGCAAATCATGTGCAAGATGGGTCCCAAAGGAGTTGACGCGACTACACAAGGAAACAAGGTTGAGAGTGTGCACAGAACTAAAGGAAAGTTATCAAAGAGAAAGTGAGCACTTCCTCAGCAAAATTTTAACTTGTGATGAAACTTGGGCTCGCTGTTACGAGTCATGACAAAACATGGAGTGGAATCACACCAACTCACCTGTGTAGAAAAAAATTAAAAACCCAATCTTCAGCAGGAAAAGTCATGTTGACGGTGTTTTGGGATACTGAAGGTCCAGTTTTTTGTGATTATCTCGAGGAGCAGCGTAAAATGAACAGCCAATACTACTCGGATTTGCTTTTAAACAAGGTGAGGCCGGTCATGAGAGAAAGACGTCGTGGATCTCAGAAGAGAGGTGTGATTCTGCAGCAACACAGCGCACGTCCTCATATTGCTCAACTAACCCGTGAAACCATCGACAGAATGGGCTGAAAAGTACAGCCTCATCCCCCTTATAGTCCTGATTTAGCACCTAATGATTACCATTTGTTTGGTGCACTGAAGGAGGCATTACGTGGGAAGAAGTTCCAGGACAACGAGCACGTGAAAAAGTTTGTGGGAAATTGGTTCAAACGTCAGATAAAAAGTTCTTTGCAGCCAGAATAAAAAAGCTTGTAGTCCGTTGGAACAAGTGCATAAACGTTCATCGACAGAATGGGGTGGAAAGTACTGCCTCATCCCCCTTACAGTCCTGATTTAGCACCTAGTGATTTCCATTTGTTTGGTGCACTGAAGGAGGCATTACGTGGGCAGAGGTTCCAAGACAACGAGCACGTGAAAAAGTTTGTGGGAAATTGGTTCAAACGTCAAGATAAAAAGTTCTTTGCAGCCGGAATAAAAAAGCTTGTAGCCCGTTGGAACAAGTGCATAAACGTTCATCGACAGAATGGGGTGGAAGTACTGCCTCATCCCCTTACAGTCCTGATTTAGCACCTAGTGATTTCCATTTGTTTGGTGCACTGAAGGAGGCATTACGTGGGCAGAGGTTCCAAGACAACGAGCACGTGAAAAAGTTTGTGGGAAATTGGTTCAAACGTCAAGATAAAAAGTTCTTTGCAGCCGGAATAAAAAAGCTTGTAGCCCGTTGGAACAAGTGCATAAACGTTCAAAGGGATTATGTTGAAAAGTAGAAAAAGTATTGTTTTGTAAAATTAACGCTTTTCTCTCCAGACCAGTTTGTCTCTTTAATTACTGAACCACCCTTGTACTAAATGTGGTGTGTTAATTTCCTGTAAATTTTTAACAGTGAGCAAGTATCAATTTTTCTTTCGGTTCGTCTGTTCTCAGATCTGAAGATGGTAGTGAAACTGCAGAAACTGGTCATCAATTTATAAAAATATTTTAATGTTACATGCGGTTCAGACAATATATAGAAAATTTTAAAAAGCTTTGTAGATAGTTTCAAATTTTTTTAAAGAAATGGCTCCGAGCACTATGGGACTTAACAGCTGAGGTCATCAGTCCCCTAGAGAACTACTTAAACCTAACGACAGCACACATATCTATGCCCGACGCAGGATTCGAACCTGCGACAGTAGCGGTCACGCGGTTCCAGACTGAAGCGCCTAGAACCGCTCGGCCACACCGATTTTTTTTATAATTTTCCATTTGATTATCTGCTTACGACCGCTTTCTTCTATTCTGACAGTGTCAGATATATTCGAGATGTATGTTTGAACATCGACTACTATGCCAGCCGCATATATCCACCTTCTATTACACAGAACGTGTGATTGCAAATTTTGCAGTCGACAACGGATTTGATTTTTCTCTTCAGTAAATGGGTGACTGAAGTAAGAAACATTTTAATACATGAAGAACATTTATTTTTCAAATAAAAGAAATGGATACCGTTGATGACATAACAGGCACTCTCTTCGTGTGACATTTCTCAAAAGACCCAGAGCACTTAAACAGCTGATGAGGGCAGTCTGTGCGAAATATGTAACTGCTTTTTGTACTCTTCCTAATGACATGTCTTACTTCAGTTTGTTCTAAAACGTGTTTGAGTACTATAGGTAAAAAATAAGTGGCGCGTAAAGCCAATGAAACAAGCAAATAACCCTAATATGCATAGGCACAGAAACCAATGGTTCCTCGTTACGTTATATGCACCAGTGCAGTAACGCCAGTGTTACAACGCCGTTAATGTCTAAGACTACATTTTGGATAATGTTCCTGACGCTGAAAGGATGCGTTTGTAGCACATGCTTGATAGTGCATCGGCACACTTTTGTGCGGCTGTTCGGGAATACATAGCACGAATCCGGTCTAGGTTCGTCTACACCATTGTCTTCCAAGTACGCCGACTTGAACCCACTGGATTTTTTTTGTAGGGATATTTAAAAGACTTTGTGTATTTCAGACCTGCTGATAACGCCCATGAAGTCTATCAACGCGAAATCGATGGTTGTCAATGCATTCGGAAGATACTTGGTATTCATGAACGTGTACGAGCAAAGATGGCGAGAAGTGCTGAAGCTTGTTTTACATGAACGGTGGTCACGTGGAACGCTTGTTGTAATTTCTTTTCTCCTCAAGTGCACGTCTGCAGTCGGATTCTCGAGTACTCTTTTATCAGGCGTTCATGTAACACCCTGTTTTCGCAAATCTCCTGGATTTTCTTGTTTACTTTGACAAGGTACAGCGGGTGTTGACGTATACTTTTTCGCACGGTTAGAAGGTCTGCAAAGTTCTAATTTTCATTTGTGTTATGATTTGTTCTATGTATGTCACGTACATTTACAATAGATATATCGAGAGTATGTTCTAGGTCATGGGACAGATCACGTTGCTCCAATGTTTCTTGTGCTTGATCTTCAGGGCAAGCACACTTACAAGCGTGCCTGTCAAGCTTGCTGTGTCCGTGGCTGCCTCAACGAGGGACTGTAGGCGCCACTGTTTAAGCAGACGAGATGGCGGCCGGTACTATCCTAGCACGCAACACGCGACGCAGACGGCAGGTGCGTCACGCGCCGCGGGCCGGGCTGCCCGCCCTGTCACGCCGCCGTGACCCGACACGTCACCACACACTTGTTGGCGCCAGTAAAAGCAACACACACTGCTGGCGTCTCAGCACGGCGTCTCTATTTGGAGCTCAGCTACCGCAGGGGTACGTTCTAGGACCGCTGATGTTTTCTCGCAGTATAAACTCATCACAGTTTTTCGATTATTCCTAATCTAGGCGCGCTAAGAATTGAAGTGAACATTTTTATGTCGAGCATTCGATTTCACCTGTTTATCCCATCCATAGAAATGTATGATATTTTCAACAGGATATTTCACAAAAAGATGTGCTATGAAAATATTTTTCTTAATTTATACAGGCGAAAAATAAAACATGGACCAGAAATAACGCTCCAGCATGAATGAAACTGCACACCCCTATGTGTGAATATAATCACAGAACTGTCGTTCTTAATAGGACGAGACTGACAGATGTAACGTTATTTTCCGGGTATTCCGAAGAAATGTTATAGAGCCGTTCACAATATACATACGTGATCTAGTCGACAACGTCGAATAATCCATGAGGCTGTTCGCGGGCGATGCTGCTATACCAACAAGAAAAATGAACGTCAACAAGAATTAGTTCAAATGCGTGTGAATTCCTAAGGGACCAAACTGCTGAGATTATCGGTCCCTAGACTTACACACTACTTAAATTAATTTAAACTAACTGCCCGAGGTAGGACTCGAAACTCTGGCGGGAGGGGCCGCGTAATTCGTTAATGACGCTTCTGACCGCGCGGCCACTCCGCGCGACAACGAGAATTTGTTTTAGACCTCTGTTTACAGGACTTCTTTTCTACTTTTGAACAGTACTATCTCCTGCAGGAATACCTGACACCTTTTTAAAATACCAAAGAGGACACCTTCCCACCACGTTCATCATACGTGTCCAAATGTCTTCCTGCTGCAAGAGCTTACTTCACTCTGAAGACCAACAAGAGAAGCGGATAGATGATGGTGTATCCAGTACTGTTCCTAGTTCTCTGAATGAATAGCACGCAGTGAACAGGGTATCTAGACAAAGGTTCTCCACATCGTAGCGCTCCGAGTGGGTCATGTATTTCGATGCTTGACAAACTCTGGAACTTACAGTTCTATTCATAGCTGACACATTCGCCAAGGAAAATGACTGCACCTGAAGAAGTGCAAAATTTGCTACCATTCATCTATCGAACGGCATACTTCTCTAAAACAACGAGTGCAGGCTACATAGTGATGAAATGTATAAGTTACACACTGAGTGGCCCTCTCGCTCTTAACCAAGCTTCTACCAAATTGTTTTGATGGTCCTGGCTGACTTTCTGCGTGTAGCATTGCTTCTAATTTGTACTGCTGTCGACGTGCATCTGTGTGCCACTATCTTTCGGCACCACCACGCAGAGTATGTTTACTTTTGGTTACGTCACAGATACCTACAGTCTTACGCAGACCATTGCTCAAATCCAACTTGAAGGGTAATTCTTCCAAAGAGCAATCAGCTTCCCGGAGATCCAAAGTAAAACCTCACAGAAAATCAGCGGATTGAACGTTCTCAAGCAACTGACGCCATCCTGACACGCCTGCAACATTTTCTAACGAAGCAGATGCTGCAAACAACGGACTTGTCTTTCATTATATGAAATGTAGTAATTATGAGCTCAGAGTTGTCATTCTTTGCACGTTGTTCCTACTCTGCCCACAGCGTAGTACTTTAAATAATTAGCTTGGAAGAAGATATGACAATCTGTCCATGCAGAAAAGTGAATGGTTTTAACATACAATTCCTTATCAATTTATTTTTGACACAATTAGAACAACACAAGCACTAATCTACAACAGTTAGCAACAAACAAGAACAATTAGGCACCCAATTTCGAAATAGCTCCATCCGCTACACATGAAAAATTATTGTAAAATGTAAAGAATAGACCCGTTGGAGGAGAAAGATATGTTGTTGTTGTTGTTGTTGTCTTCCATCCGAAGGCTTGTATGTTGCAGCCTTCCACGATAGTGTAGCCAGCACATGTCTTCTCATCTCTGCATAACCATTCCAATCCACGTCACACATTTTCTCCCATCACTGGTTAAATTAGGTATCTCGTGCGTTATCGAAGGCTTGAACCTGTTTACTCTAATCATACATTTTCTCCGTTCACCAATTAACATAAGTACCATCTGAGTTATCCAAGGTCTAGTGCTGAGCCTTCTTCTTCTGTCTGTTCGTTTCTTTGTTGTCTTTGATACACGTCTGCCAGTTTTCTGGCTGACATGCTTCCTCTTATAGTGACTTCCGCCACTTTGATTACATACGAGAGCGAGAAAAAGAAAGAACAACAGAAATGATTGTTATGGCAAGTATTTGACTCCCACATATCCCGTCCACTTCTGTGTTATTAGGTGCGTCTCTCATACAGGCAGTTTTCTGCAATTTCTAAAAGTACTCTCCTTTACCGAGGATAGGTATTTGTATTCCTCTTTGGTCCGGCATTTCGAGTTTCTCTGGACAGAGGGATTCGGGAAGGCGGTCACATTTCACGTTCATAGGGTGCCAACAGTTCAAATCCCTCACTTGACAACTAGCAGTTCAGGTGCCCTTTTTTCCCCTCGCGTGGGTGTCGGCAGGACAGTATGACAGATTTTCGTCGCTCTGGACGCTGACGTAGTGGTCACACATCTAGCCAGGGAAAGTCCTGCCTTCGCTCCGATGGTTGACTTTTTGAGAAGATGTAGTTCCCGTCGGGCATTGGTTAATTTTTACAGTCTGCATGGCGATATTTCATGTGATTGGTAGCGCATTATTACTTTTTGGCGACTGTTGAGTGAATTTCATCTGTTTCTAGAAGTAGATTTGTAGTGTCTTTCGTTACGACAGGTCTTAGTTCTATTTGTGTTTCACTTTGACTATTCGTACGTTATATTTGTGTCCAGTATTAGACTTTTTTGTGACGCGGGGGCAAGAGTGTACAAAATTTTATTGTTAATTCAAACTTTTCCGCTGAACTTTCTGAGTCAAAATCATTGTTTTGGTGGACGCTGTCCCTTACAGAAATCTTTGTTCGACTAAATTCAAATGAAATCGCGGTTTTTTGTGGTCCGCGCGCAAGTGGTGCTGAAGAGTGATTTACAGTCGTCAATGCTTTCTTGCTTTTAAAGTGCTTTATCGTTGCATTAACTACTTTCGTTTGCTCCTTTCCGCGTCCTGTTGCGACGAATTTCCTTGGATTTCTTCGTGCTTCCAGAACACGTGGAGAAGGCCACAGTGTCACACTCAATAGCTTGTGGAGATCACACACTTGATGTACAGCCGTTTTCAAAATTATCATCATCTTTATCAATATTATTCACGATTTAATCTACAGTGTGGTTTTACTTTTTGTTACTGCGTGACTACCCCGCGTTGGCTGGACGAAGTCATTGTTTACGACAATGACAGCAGCATACTATTAACTCCTGCTGCATGCCTGTCCCGCACCCACAGCACGGTCGATGCAATTACTTTTTTGCTATAGGTGAAAGTAAACTGAACAGTGAACCATTTAGGCAATGTTTTCGTTCGATCCCTCGTACCCTGCGGCCCTCTCGCAAGTGTTTTAAAGTCTAATTGTTACAACTTAATGTTTCTCCGTGTATATGTATGGTATTTGAGCATTAATTATCTTTATGTGAAGTTTATATGTGTATAACTGTAGGAACCAGTAAATACGGCATTAACTGGACCTTTCTCAATTGAGCCTTAAGTTAGAAAATATTTGCACTTCATATAACTGATTTTGCAAAACTGGCACCCACAATTCACTTACGAGGCCGTCTTCCTTTTGGACCCGTTGTGCAATCATATAATGTTAAATTTCGTATCAGAGTGAGTGGGGAGCGATCTGAGTGTCGGGATGTCCATCAGACAGAGAACACGAAAAGACGACAGTCTCGTCAACTAACACGCGGTCTCTTGCACCTTCACTATTTCCGTGCTCAAACCTACCAACAAGGGTCGAAGTATATGGAAGGGAAGCAGTAGTTGCAAAGAGACTGTTACAGGATTGTGAAGCCCAACGATGATTCTGTATATTGAGCAACAGTACAGGAAACCAATAAATTTGGAAAGGCAATTGAAGTGCAAGAAAAAGAAATAAAGTCTGAGGTTTCCCGATGACATTGCATTTCTCTCATAGAAGGCAAAGACTTGGAAGAGGAAATGAACGGAATGGACAGTGTCTTGAAAATTGATTATAAGATGAACGCCAACAGAAGTAAAACAAAGGTACTAGAATGTAATCGAATTAAATCTTCTGATGCTGAGGGAATTAGATTAGGAAAGAAGGCAGTATAAGTAGTAGATGAGTTTGGTATTTCTGTTGCAAAGTAATAGGAGAAAAATATTTCAAAAAAGAAAAATTTGTTAACATCAAACTAATGTTTGGAAATCTTTTCTTAAGATATTTGTCTTGAGTGTAACCTTGTACTAAAGTAAAACGTGAAAGTTAAACACAAGAGAACAGAAGCTATTGAAATGTGGTGCTACTCGAAAATTGCCGAATGTTAGATGGGCATATGCAAAAACTAATGAACTACTGAATCGAATTGGAAAAAAAGAAATTTATGGCAGAATTCTAGTAAACGAAGGGATCGGTTGACAAGACACAAGATTGCGCTTCAAGGAATCGTAAATTTGGTAACGGTAGGAGAAATGTGGCGTAAAAATTGTAGACGGAGGTTCGTACACAGGGTGTAAATTTGTAAGTTGACAAACCAGAATAATTCGAGAAGTAATCTTCACACGAAAAAATGTGTAGAATCCAAAGTTGGTTATTTTCGAGGGGGACATATTCTGGTGATAAAATTAGCCCGCCACCCCAACCGATGGGGGTGGGGCGGCAGGCACCTTAAAAATTTCAAATGGGAATCCCATTTTTTATTGCAGAATCAGATTCTGCATAAAAAACTACGTACATTTTGTCTTAAACTTTTTTTTTATTTTTGGTAGTTGGCGCTGTAATTCAAGAAAATCCATGTTCTCATTTTTGGGTAGGCAATGGTTACGGATAAATAGAAAATACTTATTTACTTCGTAAATTTTGATTCGCTAAAAGTAAAACTCTCTCTCTCTCCCCCCATAGGGTGGGGTTTGAAAGAGAGGAATTAGAGTATTATCAATGTTGAAATCTGCGGAAAAGATTAATATTTGGGTCAACATTTGTAAAACTGTATTTTCTCTCTCTCAAACCCCACCCTATGGGGAGTGAGAGAGAATTTTAGTTTTAGCGAATCAATATTTACAAAGCAAGTAAGTATTTTTTATTTATCCGTAACCATTTTCCACGCAAAAATGAGAACATTGATTTTCTTGAATTACAGCGCCAACTACCAAGAATCAAAACAAATGTTTAAGACAAAATGTACGTAGTATTTTATGAAGATTCTCATTCTGCAATAAGAAATGGGGGTTCCCATTTGAAATTTTAAAGGTGCCTCCCGCCCCACCTAAACGAGGCCACCAGCAGATGTCCCCCTCGAAAATAATCAACATTGGATTCTACACATGTTTTCGAGTGAAGCTTATTATTCGAGTTATTCTGGGTTGTCAACTTAAAATTGACACCAGGTATAGTAAGGAAGTTCAAATGGATGTAGGCTGCAATAGTTATGCAAAGTTATGAGTCGTATTTCTTCAAACTTTTGGGTGTGAACTGTATAGCTTGAAAGATTTTAAAGATCTCAAGATTTCAGTGTAGATATTCTTTACATTTTCCTTTGCAATTTCTAAGGATGACCAACGTGTGGCCGAAATAGGGGTCGACTGATAGCTTGTTACTGTGATTGTGTCTACAAGAATTAAAAATTTTTGTATAAGTCACTGGCTTTCTGGTTTTATGACCTTCTAATATTAATGCGCCACTGAAATATGGCCTCTTTACGTCATGCCTTTGGAGATGTTTATTTATCATAATCATCTACTGTGTTTTGTTACTACACTGCTTACACTCAATATTATAACTGCCACCAATGCTACATTGCTTCCACGTAGAAAAAAATCGCAACACCAAGGAGTAGTTGTGTAACAAAAACGAAAGTCGGTAGGTGTATTTCTACATTTGAAATATGGAGTCTTTCAAATTTGGCGCCAGTCGCACAAGAACGAGGACGCAAATCAAGTTTGTTTTCAATAAACGCTGTAACGATCGAGAGCGTTAATTACCTTTGAGGCTGGTTGTGGTGCGCTGATGTTAGTCAAGAATGCCTTTAAGGTGACAAAGACGCTATTATCAACACCTCACAGAGTTTGAACGAGGTCGTGTGATAGGGCTACGAGATGCGTGGATGTTACTTCTGCTATATTGGGAAATGACTTTGTCAGGAATGTAGCAACTTAGACGATTGCTGGCAGAGGTGGTCACGAGGATGCATGGTCGCGAGAAGACCGGGCTCCGGACGGTCACATGACACTACCGAGACGGACGACCATCATGTTCGGCGTGGGGCTCTGGCACATTCAGATGGTTCAAATGGCTCTGAGCACTATGGGGCTTAACATACGAGGTCGTCAGTCCCCTAGACTTTGTACTACTTAAACCTAACGAACCTAAGGATGTCACACACATCCATGCCCGAGGTAGGATTCGAAACTGCGACCATAGCGGTCGCTCGGTTCCGGACTGAAGCGCCTAGAACCGCTCGGTCACAGCGGCACATTGTAATGTATTCGTAGCAGTAATTTGAGCGGCAGTTGGTACCATAGTGACACAACAAATTGTTATAAATCGTTTACCTCAAAGGTAACTCAGAACGAGATACCTTGCACTGGCTCCTGACCACCGCCATTTGCGATTTCAGTGGTGTCAAGCGAGAGCTCATTGGAGAGCAGGTGTGTTTTCTGATGAATGCTCTTTCTGCCTCGGTGCCAGTGGTGGCCTGTGTTACTTAGGAGGAGGTCAGTTGAGGACATGCAACCAACTCGCCTTCTTGCTAGGCACACTGGGCCTACACGTAGAGTTATGGTCTGGATTGTAACTTTGTATGGCAACAGGAGCACTTCCATGGTTATCCCACGCACCCTGACTGTAAATCTGTACGTCAATCTCGTGATTCAACCTGCTGTCCTGCCAAAAAATGAACAGCATTCCTGGGGGTATTTTCCAACAGGATAACGCTCGGCAATCAACATGCTCTAAATAGTGTCGATACAGTGCCTTGGCGTGCTAGACCTCCAGATCTGTCTCCAACCGAGCACATATGGGACATCATCGGCCAATTTCAGCGCCATCCACAAAGAGCGTTCATTAACCGTCCATGTGTTCACCGACCAAGCGCAACAGACATGGAATTCCGTCCCACAAACTGACGTTCGGTTGTTTGCAAATACCGTCAGCAACACTTCCATTTCGTTTCGCCTCTTAAAGCTTGTCCACTTCATTACGAAATGTGGGTCTAAGAGCTTGGACCTTCTGCTTTATGTCGAAAACAGGACAGCCTTTCTGAAACTTCTTCTCATGTTCGCCTAACTTCTCATGAGCCACGAGTTATAATTTTATTTATGGATTCTTCCGTTACTTCTTGGTAGAACAATTCCATATTTAAGGTTAAATAACAAGAACACTGTTTTTGTTCTACGGTTCTAGGCGCTACGGTGCTAGGCGTTACTTCTTGGTAGAACAATTCCATATTTAAGGTTAAATAACAAGAACACTGTTTTTGTTCTACGGTTCCAGACTGTAGCGCCTAGAACCGCACGGCCACTCCGGCCGGCCGGGGATGGACTTCTCGCTGTGGCTCAAACTACTGACACTGTCAAAAATCAATAAATCTGGCGTGTGATCTTATTTTTACAAAGCATGAGATATCCCGTCCGCGTACTCTTGCAGTTAAGCTACACGCTAAAAAAGGTAGATGTTACCCGTTCTGACCCCGACGGGGCAATCGGGGCCGACCGAACGCTGTGCCATCCGCTGCCAGTGGCGTCATTGGATGCGGTATGGTGGGGCATGTGTCAGCACACCGCTCTCCCGGTCGTTGTCGGGTATGTTGACATTGGAGCCGATAGTACTCGGACGAGAAACGCTTCAGTTGACCTCACGAGGGGTGACTGCATCCCGCACCAGCCCTCCCACCAAGGAAAAATCCCTATCAGTACGGGGAATCGAAGCCGGACCCCCCGCATAGCAGTCATGTGCGCTGACCGCTCAGCGAGGTGGACAAACTACGCATTAACGAACACATGTATTTTACCTGCCGACTGTAATTTAATAAGCAACAAACTGGTCATAATGGCCGATAAAACGAGACTTCTATAGCCCGTATTTGTTTTAATTTGTGAGAAAGTTCTATTTCGCAAGCAATTTACTTTGTTGGTGCGATATGAGAGCGGAAGTGTCTGTTTCACATCGTAGTTTCTCATGATAAGGTCTCATTTTTTCTCTTGCGTGGTACTGAGCAACAGACAGTGGTTTTAAGTGACGCTAAGACAGGGAGTCTGGGCGAAGAGCACCTAGGTGGCGTTGCCTGCGCACGTTGCGGTATAATTTCCTGTCAAATACAGAGCGAGGGGAAAGCCGATACGGTAATGGAGAGCACAATCCCATCAAACCACTCGCCGCCATTTCAACGTGCAGTCACCAAAAGTGCCCAGGATATCATCAAGGGACAAAAAATGTTCACCTTAAGGTTCATTATTTATTTATACCGGGTTTTACGAGATTCAGACTGAAAGACGTACAGCTGTCATAAACGCAAACGCGATTTCCAGATATGGGAGACAGTTCACGATGGCACTAATCCGCTTAGCCCGCAGCTCGTGGTCGTGCGGTAGCGTTCTCGCTTCCCACGCCCGGGTTCCCGGTTTCGATTCCCGGCGGGATCAGGGATTTTCTCTGCCTCGTGATGGCTGGGTGTTGTGTGCTGTCCTTAGGTTAGTTAGGTTTAAGTAGTTCTAAGTTCTAGGGGACTGATGACCATAGATGTTAAGTCCTATAGTGCTCAGAGCCCTTTGAACTAATCCGCTTATGACATAGTTAATAAAATATGAACAAACTGTAAGTTCCGGTAAAGCTGTAATATTATTTTCTAATATAATTATGTTCGGCAAGCTTTACAGGTTTTCACATCGTAAAAATTTTCCAATTTTACTTAAGTGAACAGATGGTTTATTTATTCAAAAAAGGCTCTAAGCACTGTGGGACTTAACATTTGAGGTCATCAGTCCCCTAGAACTTAGAACTATTTAAACCTAACTAACCTAAGGACATCACACACATGCATGCCAGAGGCAGGATTCGAACCTGTGACCGTAGCAAAAGCGCGGTTCCGAACTGAAGGGCCTAGAACCGCACGGCCACGTCGGCCGGCGATTTATTTATTGTTAAGAGAGGTAGTGTGGTGTCACCGCCAGACACCACACTTGCTAGGTGGTAGTTTTAAATCGGCCGCGGTCCATTAGTACACGTCGGACCCGCGCGTCGCCACTGTGTGACCGCAGACCGAGCGCCACCACAGGGCAGGTCTCGAGATACGGGATAGCACTCGCCCCAGTTGTACGGACGACTTTGCTAGCGACTACACTGACGAAGCCTCGCTCCTTTGCGGAGCAGATAGTTAGAATAGCCTTCAGCTAAGTCCATGGGTACGACCTAGGAAGGCGCCATTAGCCTTACATAGCAATTGATACTTATCGTATAAAGCATGTCTCATCAAGAACGACGTATACAACAAGGATGGATTAAAGTTAAGTATTCCAAAAGCTACGTACTTTTCTTTATAGTATTCATTATGTATCCTGTTTCAGACCTCACGCCATCCTTCGTGTGTTTATAGCGTGCATTGCGGTCCCCTCAAATCACACTGTGTCGGCACTTCTGTCGACACATCAGGTAGCACATAACATTTTACTTCATGAAAATGTATTTCATCGACAGAACTTGGTCCGACACGTCTTATGATGCTGTGAAGTGCCACGTGATGGTTTACTTTACCGTTCCACTAGTGGATTGAGCGTTGGAAGAACATGCTTCCACACAAATGACGTTATTATTTGTCCCCCCACCCCCAAATGCATCCACAGGATCTTTGGGCTCTTCGTAAGAGCTTTACAAATATGTGTAAACTCACTGATCTTGGAAATGGGTAATTTTTTCTGCTAAAATAAGCACTACAGAGACAATCCTCTGTGCCAGAAATAAATTTAATTTTGCTACAGGGCTAAACATTACACTAAGAGAGATTAAGATAATTGCTTATAACTTCGAAAACATTAAGTAAAAGCAAAATGACTTGTTGTATTATTCCAACTTCAATAAAAATATTCTACCTGTTTAACTGAGTGGAAAGATTGAACATATAACATTTCTGTTGCGTTTTTTGGCTTAAATAATGGAACTTTTTAATTTTATAATTTACAAATTACTTCAGTTTACATCGAAAAAAGTGGGAAAGAAATACAAAATCACATAATTTTACACTGATGTGACAAACAAAGTCATTGTTTGTCTGCGTAAGTTGTTTTCTGCCTTTGAAGAAAGCTCGCTGGTAACTGGTTGAAGTTTTGCACATTTGTCATGAAAGTAGCTGAAAATTAATAACCATGGTGATTATCGTTATGTATGAAACTGGGAAGGAGATCAAAAATTTGTGTGTGATGCAAAATGGAAATATCAAATGTTCAAATGTGTGTGAAATCTTATGGGACTTAACTGCTAAGGTCATCAGTCCTTGAGCTTACACATTACTTAACCTAAATTATCCTAAGGGCAGCACACACACACCCATGTCCGAGGGAGGACTCGAACCTCCGCCGGGATCAGCCGCACAGTCCATGGCTGCAGCGCCTCAGACCGCTTGGCTAATCCCGCGCAGCAATGGAAATATCAAATTAGCAAAATCATCTGAGGAAGACGCATGGAATACCTCACTCAATAAGTACGAGTGTGTAGTAAATTACAATACGAGACGTGCTGAAGTAGTATTGTATTTCTTGTTAACGCAGAGCTGCGGGAAATTTTGGGCCGAAGTATATTGGAGCTCAACTGAAAATGCATTTCGTAAACGTTTCGTTTGCAGACCCATGTTTATTAGAACGTTTTTGCTTCTATTATCGAATAATCTCAGCCGTTTCATTTTCCGGCATTTATTTGGATACAGCCTGTCAAAGTGTTCTTCCAGTTGGGCACCTCTGGCGGCGGCTCTCTCAGCTTCGTGGGACCAAACGCCTCTTGGGGAACAAAGTGCTGTCAGCGTAAGTACGAGCATATGGAATAAGTTCACAGATACGTGAGTGGCTCGAAGACTACCTAAATAATAGAACCCAGCATGTTGTCGCCGAAGCTGAGTGTTCACGAGAGGCAAGGGTGTTGTCAGGAGTGTCCCAGGGAAGTGTGATAGGACTGCTGTTGTTCTGTATACGCATAAATGATTTGGCACACTGGGTGGGCAGTTGTTTGCTGATGATGTCGTGGCGTACGGTAAGGTGTCGAAGTTGAGTGGCTGTAGGAAGATACAACTTAGACAAAACTTCTAGTTGGTGTGATGAATGGCAGCTATCTAATAAATGTGGAAAAATGTAAGTTAAGGTGTATGAGTAGCAAGAAGAAACCCTTAATGTTCAGATTCAGTATACTAGCGTCCTGCTTGACATAGTAAACTCGTTTAAATATCTGGGCGCTACGCTACAAAGGGATATGAGGTGGAATGAGCATGTGAGAATGTGGTAGAGAAGGCGAACTGTCGACTTCGGTTTACTGAGAGAATTTTAGGAAAGAGTGGTTCACTTGTAAAGGAGACCACATGTAGGACCCTGGTTCGATCTATTCTTGAGTACTGCTCGAGTGTTTGGGATCCGTAGCAGGTCGGACTGAAGGAAAATATCGAAGCATTTCAGAGGCGGGTTGTTGGATTTGTTACCGGTAGGTTCAAACAACACGCGGTTGTTACGTAGATGCTTTGAGAACTCAAATGGGAACCCCTGGGGGGAAGGCGACGTTCTTTTGGAGAAACACTGTTGAGAAAATTTAGAGAACGGGCATTTGAAGCTGACGAACGATTCTGCTGCCGCCAACATACGCTGCGCCTAAGGACCACGAAAATAAGACACAGGAATTAGGGCACATACGGAGACATACAGACAGTCGTGTTTCCCTCCCTCTATTTGCGAGTGGATCAGTAAAGGAAATGACGAGGTGTGGTACAGGTTACCCTCCACTACGTACCTAACGGTGGCTTGCGGAGTATCTATGTAGATGTAGACGTAGGAATGGTCTTCTGAAGAACGACTGCCTCATTTTAACTTGCACGGTATAGGTACAGAGAATCTGAAAACTACTCGTAGTTGCTGCACTAAAAATTAAAACCTTCGAGCGGCTATCAGATACTGGTGTTCAACATTTCTCTTACACTACCCGCCTGGATACCCGCGCGTGTTACAGCGCCGCTTCCGTGACGGGGAGGAGCGCAGGCCCCAGATCGAATCCATCCGGAGGATTTCCGACCAGGATCGGTGTGGCTGCCAACCTGGATGTGGGTGTTAAAAAAAAGGCAGCTCCCCACATCCCACTGGTGCCCAAGTCCTCCCTCGCTTACACGATTCGCAAACATTTAGAACACTGAAACTTCCTGGCACATTAAAACTGTGTACCGGACCGAGACTCGAACTACGGACCTTTGCTTTTCGCAGGTAAAGAAAACTTTTGCTCTTTTTCACGCTACGCTACAAGTAGAAAGTTTGACTACACGTATTCCATCTCGTTGGATAACGTAAGAAGGGCATCCAACCACCTCTTAATTTAACCATGCCACAACCGTTAATAGCCATGCGGATCCTACGCCGATGCGGGACAAGGACACAACAAGAGGAACGACATTTCTGTTACGCTCTGTTACCAGTCATGTATGTCCATGAGCATCCTCTCAGCGCCGGCCAGAGTGGCCGTGCGGTTCTAGGCGCTACAGTCTGGTACCAAGCGACCGCTACGGCCACAGGTTCGAAGCCTGCCTCGGGCATATATGTGTGTGATGTCCTTAGGTTAGGTAGGTTTAATTAGTTCTAAGTTCTAGGCGACTGATGACCTCAGAAGTTAAGTCGCATAGTGCTCAGAGCCATTTGAACCAGAACCATCCGCTCAGCAGTCCTTAGATGGACCCAATCAGTACGAAGCTATATTCTTTATTCTGTCTACTCGTCCATTATCATACCTCACCATCAATGCAGATTCATGAACTCTTGGCTAGAGGTGAGTGTCGTCTTTCACAACAGCCGCATGCAGAATGAAAGTAGGGCGCGGGAGGTGCTAGCTTATACCAACAAGGCAATATATTGCAATGCTTGCTATCTCTCAATGATTTTCATCAAACGATAAAGACGGTTTTGCGAAATAACTTGTGCCTAGACTTTTAGCACTCAAATGTGCGACTATGTGGGATACGCATATATTCACAAAGAAGAGGCAAAACAATTTGTGTGTGTGTGTGTGTGAGAGAGAGAGAGAGAGAGAGAGAGAGAGAGAGAGAGAACACTAGATACTAATGCGACGTCCCAGCAATAAAGATGTCGGACAAACAATGAACGATATCTGCAACTCAAAAGATGAGATGCTTTCAACCCTACGATGTGCCAGCATTAAAGGCGTCACCCGTTACGCTCGCCACGGCATTACGCGGACAGCTTATCGTGGCAGTCTGTCGCCACCGTAAACAAACGAGAACTAAGACTGTCGGAGGGGTGAGGAGCGGTGCGAGGGAATAAGCCCCGCCTCCATCTAGAAGGCTTGCCATCCTACGTCCGCGTTCTGTGTTTCCAAAAAAGCAGAACTGACACAATGGTCATAAGGATCGCTGATTCCTTTTGTTGTGGTGACAGTCGCATTCGAATCTCGTTATGCACCAGGATTAGTCTCTTCACTCATTTCAAAATAAGAAAAGAAAACAAGCAATCCGCAACACGTAAGTAAACTGGAGTACACAGTAGTGGCTACTGTGTTGTTTGCTGCGGTTGGCAGCGGTAGTTCAGGCCCAACCTCTACCGGTATCTTATGCAACCATAGATCAAAGCACTCCCCATCTACCGGGTGATCAAAAAGTCAGTATAAATTCGAAAACTGAATAAACCACGGAATAATGTAGATAGAGAGGTACAAATTGACACACATGCTTGGAATGACATGCGGTTTTATTAGAACCAAAAAAATACAAAAGTTCAAAAAATGTATGACAGATGGCGCTTCATCTGAACAGAATAACAATAATGGCATACCAAAGTAAGACAAAGCAATGATGATATTCTTTACAGGAAACGCTCAATATGTCCACCATCATTCCTCAACAATAAGTCGAGGAATAATGTTATGAATAGCACTGTAAAGCATGTCCGCAATTACGGTGAGGCATTGGCGTCGGATGTTGTCTTTCAGCATCCCTAGAGATGTCGGTCGACCACGACACACTTGCGACTTCAGGTAACCCCAAAGCCAATAATCGCACGGACTGAGGTCTGGGGACCTGGGAGGCCAAGCATGACGAAAGTGGCGGCTGAGCACACGATCATCACCAAACGACGCGCGCAAGAGATCTTTCACGCGTCTAGCAATATGGGATGGAGCGCCATCCTGCATAAACATCGTACGTTCCAGCAGGTGTTTATCAGCCAGGCTGGGGATGATACGATTCTGTAACATATCGGCGTACCTCTCACCCGTCACGGTAGCAGTTACAAAACCAGAATCACGCATTTCCTCGAAGAAAAAAGGCCAGATAACGGTAAATGTGGTAAATCCAACCCATACCGTGACTTTCTCGTCGTGCAATGGAGTTTCCACGACAGTTCTAAGATTTTCGGTAGCCCAAATTCTGCTGTTGTGGACGTTGACAGATCCTCGGAGCGTGAAATGAGCTTCGTCGTCCACAACACGTTACTGAAACGCCCACACCGCAAATGCCCTCCGCTTCACTAAATTGCCAGGTAACAGTTCATGATGCCGATGGATTTTGTACGGATAGCATCGGAGGGTATACCTCAGTGCCAACCTAACAGTAGTATATGGAATGTCGGTGCGACGTGCGACTGTACGAGCGCTGACTTCCCCGTGCATAGACGAACCCGCTACAGTCTCCATTTCTTCTTGAGCTGTCTCAGCAGCATTACGCCTTGTGCTCGGTCGGCCACTACGGGGTCTATCGTCTAAACAACCCGTGGCTTTGAACTTCGAAATCATTCTCGCCACAGCTGCATTTGTCGACGGATCTTCATCCATTCGAATGCCCTTCCTATAGCGATAGGATCGTAACGCTGAACTAGCACATTCCCCATTATGATAATACGGTTTCACTAAAAGCGCCTTTTCAGGTAACGTCAACATGCTGCTACTGCTGGCGCATCTGGTTCTCTATCTGATTACAGCTCCTTTTATACACGATTGTCACGCGCAGTCTCTGACGTTTTGCTGTCCAGCGCCATCTGTCGGACATTTTGTGAACTTTGTTTCTTTTTGTTCTAATAAAACCCCATGTCATTCCAAGCATGTGTGTCAATTTTTACCTCTCTATCTACATTATTCCGTGGTATATTAAGTTTTCAAATTTATACTGACTTTTTGATCACCCCGTAGAACTGTCACGGTATAGCATCCGCATAATACTCACAGCTTGCGAGAGACAATACATTAGCCACCGTGCCCTCATTCAAGCGATACGTGACATATGTAATCTACTACCAGTTCACTTTGTATCTTGATGTTCCGAAAGTTGTCGGCACAGCAGGAAACAGACTTGAGTGGCCTGCAAACCATGTGCTCTGCAGGCAGCTGGTCCTGGCTCTTGTAGGAACGGACTCTTTTCAAAATTTTGCACGATTATATCTTTCGTTCTGTTGACGTTCTGTAGTAATGAACAGTGAAAGCGTAAAGACACATTTGTAGACTAATTACTCGTTACCGCCAAAACTTCAACCACTTCTACAACGCCAACACCTTTCCTGCGCAAAAATTTAGTTGTATAATCTTAATGTTCGCTTGCAATACTTCTCATCTGCAGCTCTTCCTTGTATGACGGTCATTACTTATTTTAATTCTTTACTTAAATAAAAACTGTACTCACAGTTGCACATGGATAATTTTTCTAAATCTCATGGTTTGTATAACGACGTGTCGACCACGTAAGTGAGAACAATAGGTGACTCAAATACTGAACTTATAGTTCTTGCAAAACATTTATGGAAGCAAAAACAGATGTGCTTTCATTACTTGTTTTCTAGTTACAGACAATCTGTTCCCCTTTTTCTCCGGACAGTTGTGAAATGAATCCGTACTTCTTCCTCATATCGTGCTAGACTAGTGGACTGGTTTGACCCCAGTTGGTACACACATCACTTAATCTCTGAAAAGAAGCGCTGTGGGGTACGAATCGCCTATCAAAGGTGTGGCTGGGGGGGGGGGGTGAAAATTAAGGGTAGCCTATGACGCCCAAATACCCAGACTTCATGCAGACATTATCTGAGAATGAAAACGTTTAACCACTTGTAAAAAAGCTTTACACATAATTTCAAACCGTTACGAAGCTTTTCCTCACCGACACCCCCACAAAATTACGAAAGGAAAAAAGTTTATCGCTATTACATTTTCGCTGTTCATGCAATAAAACTACCACATCAGACATGACTTTTTAACCTATTATTTCTGTAATACTAATTCTATTGTGATACATTTGGCAGAAGTATTCACATATACCACTCAATGTATCTGCAAGAATTACATCGTTGTACAACACACTGTTCAGAAGATATTATGTCATTAACACTGAGATGCGTAAAAAACTGCCTCATCATGTATTACCTCTTAATTTGTTATTTCTTTATTACTAACCGTATGCCCAACTCAGGTCGCAGACTGTATCCACATATGTTGCTGAATGTTGTTGTTGTTGTTGTTGTTGTCTTCAGTCCTGAGACTGGTTTGATGCAGCTCTCCATGCTACTCTATCCTGTGCAAGTTGCTTCATCTCCCAGTACGTACTGCAACCTACATCCTTCTGAATCTGCTTAGTGTATTCATCTCTTGGTCTCCCTCTACGATTTATAACCTCCACGCTGCCCTCCAATACTAAATTGGTGATCCCTTGATGCCTCAACACATGTCCTACCAACCGATCCCTTCTTCTAGTCAAGTTGTGCCATAAACTCCGCCCCAATCCTATTCAATACCTCTTCATTAGTTATGTGATCTACCCATCTAATCTTCAGCATTCTTCTGCAGCACCACATTTCGAAAGCTTCTATCCTCTTCTTGTCCAAACTATTTATCGTCCATGTTTCACTTCCATACATGGCTACACTCCATACAAATACTTTCAGAAACGACTTCCTGACACTTAAATCTATATTCGATGTTAACAAATTTCTCTTCTTCAGAAACGCTTTCCTTGCCACTGTCAGTCTACATTTTATATCCTCTCTACTTTGACCATCATCAGTTATTTTTCTCCCCAAATAGCAAAACTCCTTTACTACTTTAAGCCTCTCATTTCCTAATCTAATTCCCTCAGCATCACCCGACTTACTTCGACTACATTCTATTATCCTCGTTTTGCTTTTGTTGATGTTCATCTTATATCCTCCTTTCAAGACACTGTCCATTCCGTTCAACTGCTCATCAAAGTCCTTTGCTGTCTCGGACAGAATTACAATGTCATCGGCGAATCTTAAAAGTTTTTATTTCTTCTCCATGGATTTTAATACGTACTCCGAATTTTTCTTTTGTTTCCTTTACTGCTTGCTCAATATACAGATTGAATAACATCGGGGAGAGGCTACAACTCTGTCTCACTCCCTTCCCAACCACTGCTTCCCTTTCATGTCCCTCGACTCTTATAACTGCCATCTGGCTTCTGTACAAATTGTAAATAGCCTTTCGCTCCCTGTATTTTACCCCTGCCACCTTCAGAGTTTGAAAGAGAGTATTCCAGTCAAAATTGTCAAAAGCTAAGTCTACAAATGCTAGAAACGTAGGTTTGCCTTTTCTTAATCTATCTAAGATAAGTCGTAGGGTCAGTATTGCCTCATGTGTTCCAATATTTCTACGGAATCCAAACTGATCTTCCCCGAGGTCGGCTTCTACCAGTTTTTCAATTCATCTGTAAAGAATTCGCGTTAGTATTCCGGAGCCGTGACTTATTAAATTGAATCTGTAAAAATTATTTTTGAACGACACTTACTTCAGGAGGTAAGCGTAATAAACATTGAGCCATGTGAAAACGAATGTGCAGGGCAAATTCATCAGAGATGCAAGTGAAATATGTGTACAAATATGTTAAATACATGTGGTACGTGTGCAAATGGGTCAAACTGTGACCAAAAAGCTCCTCCTAAAGTCCGTGATAGATTTGAATTAAACTTGGTACACATATTACCAACTATCAGGAATGTAATACAATAGGGGTAAAGAACCACGAATCTCTTATTGGGATGGGAGTAATGGACGGTGAAGGGTGGGGACAAGGAGATGGAGACCCAGAGAGGAGAAAGGAGGTGATGGGCAGAGAGAGGGTGGAGGGGATGTACAGACAGAAGGGGGAGGTGGAGATGGAGATAGATATGGGGAGGTGGACAGAGAAAGTGAAGATGTGGGGATGGACAGAGAGAGGGTGAGGAGGAGATAGAGAAAGATGGAGAAAGAATTAGACACAGAAAAGGGGAGGAAAAAATGGTCAGAGGGAGAGGGAGGAGGGAATGGACAGGGGAATGATGGGATGGACAGCGAGAGGGGGAGGAGGAGTGGGCAGAGAGAGTAGGAGGAGATAGGCAGAAAGGGGGATACAAGGAGATGCAAGGAGAGAGGGAGGAAGAGGAGATCGACAAAATGAAAGGAGATGATGGGCAAAGAGAAGGCGGAGGAGAAAGGGAAAAAAGGAAACAGAGAGTGGGGAGTGATGGAGATGGACAGTGAGAGATGGATAGAGAGAAGAGCACGAGATGGAAAGAGGTAAGGGGAGGAGGATATGGAGAGGGAAGGGGGGAGGAGATGGGTAGAGAGAGGGGGAGGACCGACAGACTTGGGAACACGGAGATAGAGAGAGAGGTAGGAGGGGATGAACTAACAGAAGACCCAGACAATGCCAGGTACTCAGCTAGTTAAATATACAAAGTCTCTGATTTCTTTGTGTTTCACCTTAAGTAGCAGTACTTTAAACTTTACGCCATCAAGAGCTTTAGTCAATAAGAAATATAGGCTGTGCAGGACGTCGATACCGGTTACTGAGTTGCATAAACTATTTTGTCAGTTCATCTCACATTTCTGTGACCAAAATGACATTCTATTGGGATCTTGTACGCAGTTATTTACATGACTCAACTATTAGCCAGTAGTTTACAACCTAAAAATTTTTCTGGTGTAGAGAGATCTTCGTCCACGTGCTGCTAAATAAGGAGGTGCTTGAAGAAAAAGTAATAATTGGCGACACTGATCCTCGAGACGCAGATGAGGCCCCAAATCGAAGGAGTAAGGACAGCAGGAAGCTAAACACCACTCGCATTTACTTAGTTATCGACAAATGATCTTCCATCTGAAGCTAGTCGTTGTAATTAGGTAGAATACAGCACTGAAGTAGCTTAAACTTTTGTATTTGCTTCATTAAATGATTTATTTAACAGTTAAAGCTTGTTAAACAATCAAAAACGTCCCTGGTGTGAGTAGAGAAGTTTAGCTTTAAAAACAGAGCTGTTACTACGCGACTTAGCAGGTTCCTATGGACAACAACAGGCGTAAAAATAAAAAGCAACTAAGATGCGCAAAGCCTTTTGCAATACTTGGCTTATTCGCTGTTTCTTGTAGGTCTGCGCCTCTTGTTTCCATTTCAATTCAAACGGCCTCTTCATATTCAAATTCTCTGCAGAAAGCGTGTACTCTAGCTTTCAGTGGTATTCTCGTACAGGGCTAAGAGGTTGGCAGATTTTGTCTTATCGCATATCACTTTGCTCATTAGGGAGAAACCACGCTATTCTAAGGCGCCTACTTGACATTTCACTAAAGCATAATTAACAATCAGGGACGAGAAACCGAAGTGTGGAGGCTCGAGCGCACTGATTTCTCCAGATGTGCAGCTCAGGAGCTGCACTGGGACAGCATTCACGACGCCATTTGCCGACGTCACAGTCACGTGATACGACACGTCACTGTCATGTTAGCAAGGTGGTCAACAAGCCTGTATGCGCTGTTTTGTTTGTAGGAGCTCTGTGGTAGGCTTTTGAGGATTGGGTAGTTTCTGCCGTTGAATATCACACTTTCCACAACATCCATCCTAACTCGAACATCCTTATTTCCAAGTCTTGAGATTTTTCAGTTTGTTGAAAATGGCTATTTACCTTTGTGCCAACATTTCCTGTTACTAAGTATACGCAAGTTTTATAAGTTTTGGCACCACTTTCAAATAAATGCAGATGGATAAGCGAAAATTAAAGCTGTACGGGATTTTTCGTATCATCCATAACGGAAGTGTTTTGAACGCAATCTGCTCTGGGCCACGAAAAGTAAATTTCTTTCGGGAATGTTTTTAAATGACTATATTTTCCACCCAATTTAAAACATAGGGTAGAATAGTGTACACATGTTGTTTTTGGTCGGTGCTTCATCGTAGTGAATGATTTCAAAATCACATGAAGGCGTGCGCGCTAGAGATCGCCATAAGCATTTTCCGTCATTATGTACAGATTCTTGTTAGACATGAGCTTATATTTTGTTCATCATCTGCAAATATTTCGCCTCCTACACAATTAAGTGCTCTGCAATATATCACAGCTATTTCTAACTTGTTTTTAGTTCTTCAGTTCCAGATTTTTATGACACGTAAAATTCCAAATGTTTTTAAAAGTAGTTATGTAACGTGTGGACGATTAAGCTGTACTTCATACACCACCTTGGAACAGAAGAAGGTATTCTGCCATGATCCATGTAACATCCGTAAATGCACTGAGTTTCTTTAATGTATTATCAATTTTATCTGCCTCTAAAATGGAAATTTGTGATAGTTTCCCAAAGCTTCTATTTCAAAATACATTAACTTGTAATTGATTTTTGATAATATTTCTTGATTAGGCTTCACTTTCTGATTATTATTAGCGTGTAGTAGAGTAATAATATAACAGATAGACTATTAAATAAGCAGTGACAAGATTTTCTCGATTGCAATTTTTTAAATTTCGATTGAATGTATGTTCCTAGGTGCATGACCATATTGTACCTCGGAACATGTTTTCACATAGGGAAAAACTTTATTTTCCGGGGTAACTTACATAATTTCAGCAAAAGAGTGCGACAAACAAAACGTGAATGACATCATTTGAAAATTTAACAAGAAAAATATTAAAATTATATTACAGAGGGAAAAGTCTGAAAAGTGTTCCAGGGCACAACACTCCGCCCTACGAAGATGCTCGAATGGGGCCGACTGCTCCCTTCTACAAGTCCTAAAACTCTGCAACGAGAATTTCCGAACACCCTGAATAACTACATTTCTGTGCACAATATATAGACGTAACGCATACACTAATGAGAGAAAATATTATGGCCACTGCCTACCGCGAATTTCAGCGCCACCTGATGGTGTTGTCACAACAGGATGCGGTAAGGGAAGCGTATAAACAGAGTAGAGACGAATGGGTCAAAGATAGGAGTAGCACCACGCGCTTTAAGTTGATTTAATCCCTATTATCTAAAGTGACCCTAATTTCGACAAGATGTGATTCATGCAAGACGAAGCTGGATCCCATCGAAGCACGAGAGTGTTTGATGTCCTCGAGAAGCACTTTGGAGACCACATTCTGGGTCTAGCATATCCAGAGGCCACTGGCATGGGTTTCGATTGGCCGCCATTTTCTCCGGTTCTTAACACATTAGCCTCCTTTTTGTGGAGCAATATTAAAGACAAGGTGTACAGCAATAATCCCAAAACCATTGATGAGCCGAAAACAGCGATTCAGGAAGTCCTCGACAGCATCGATATTTCGACACTTCGGTGGGTCAGGCAAAATTTCGCTAATCGTCTGCTACACATCATCACCAACGACGGTGGGCATATCGAACTTGTCATAACCTAAGTATACTACTGGCCATTAAAACTGCTACACCAAGAAGAGATGCAGATGATAAACGGGTATTCATTGGACAAATATATTATACTAGAACTGACATGTGATATATATTTTCACGCAATTTGGGTGCATAGATCCTGAGAAATCAGTACCCAGAACAACCACCTCTGGCCGTAATAACGGCCTTGATACGCCTGGGCATTGAGTCAAACAGAGCTTGGATGGCGTGTACAGGTACAGCTGCGCATGCATCTTCAGCACGATACCACAGTTCATCAAGAGTTGTCTGCCGTATTGTGACGAGCCAGTTGCTCGGCCGGCATTGACCAGACGTTTTCAATTGGTGAGAGATCTGGAGAATGTGCTGGCCAGGGCAGCAGTCGAACATTTTCTGTATCCAGAAAGGCCCGTACAGAACCTGCCACATGCGGTCATGCATTATCCTGCTGAAATGTAGAGTTTCGCAGGGATCGAATGAAGGGTAGAGCCACGGGTCGTAACACATCTGAAATGTAACATCCACTGTTCAAAGTGCCGTCAATGTGAACAAGAGGTTACCGAGACGTGTAACCAATGGCACCCCATACCATCACGCCGGGTGATATGCCAGTATGGCGATGACGAATACACGCTTCCAATGTGCGTTCACCGCGATGTCGCCAAACACGGATGCGACCATAATGATGCTGTAAACTCCGAAAAAATGACGTTTTGCCATTCGTGCATCCAGGTTCGTCGTCCAGTACACCATCACAGGCGCTCCTATCTGTGATGAAGCGTCAAGGGTAACCGCAGCCATGGTCTCCGAGCTGATAGTCCATGCTGCTGCAAACGTCGTCGAACTGTTCGTGCAGATGGTTGTTGTCTTGCAAACGTCCCCATCTGTTGAGTCAGGGATCAAGAGGTGGCTGCACGATCCGTTACAGATAAGATGCCTGTCATCTTGACTGCTAGTAATACGAGGCCGTTGGTATCCAGCACGGCGTTCCGTATTACCCTCCTGAACCCACGGATTCCATATTCTGCTAACAGTCATTCAAAAAAATGGTTCATATGGCTCTGAGCACTATGGGACTTAACTTCTGAGGTCATCAGTCCCCTAAAACTTAGAACCACTTAAACCTAAGGACATCACACACATCCATGCCTGAGGCAGGATTCGAACCTGCGACCGTAGTGGTCGCGCGGTTCCACACTCTAGCGTCTAGAACCGCTCGGCCACTCCAGCCGGCAACAGTCATTCGATCTCGACCAACGCGAGCAGCAGTGTCGCGATACGATAAACCGCAATCGCGATAGCCTACCAGCTGAGCTTTATGAAAGTCGGAAACGTGATGGCACGCATTTCTCCTCCTTACATGAGGCATCACAACAACGTTTCACCAGGCAACGCCGGTCAACTGCTGTTTGTGTATGAGAAATGGGTTGGAAATTTTCCTCATGTCAGCACGTTGTAAGTGTCGCCACCGGCGCCAACCTTGTGTGAATGCTCTGAAAAGCTAATCATTTGCATATCACAGCATCTTCTTCCTGTCGGTTAAATTTCGCGTCTGTAACAAGTCATCTTCGTGGTGTAGCAAATTTTAAAGGCCAGTAGTGTATGTATATCTGTAGTGACGTTTACAGCTTGAATAAAGTGCGTGCACGCCGTAGTTTTCAACTAATTCACGATTTTTTCATATAGTTCAATAATTGTCACCCTGTATATGCGCCACGATCCGAGGACTGCTGCCTTACTGCCCAGGAATCGGCTACCAACGCTCTGCCCCCACCTCTTTGGGGCCATTCGCAATCACCTAAGTCCGCCAGCTGCCTGCCATCTCTCTCCAGCCAGCGGTTCACAGTTAGAGATTGGGAAGCACCACAACCTGCACCAGTGCCAGAAGACACAGCAGGCTGCCCGTGCCACGCCACAGCAGAGCCACGTGCGGTGCTGTGGACATCTCTGACGAGTCAGCCCTGGCGTGCTTGTGACGTCACTTCAGCACACCACCGTCCGAGCTGCGCGCACTGTCCGCCTCTGCTACAACACCGTGATATTACAAGAGAACGCCACACTGCGCCAGATAAGTAGGCACACTCAAAAGACGGTCTAAGGTGAATAAATTAATGAAGAAATGTTTTATATTCACCGCTGGTTTGCCTGCAGTTTCCCCACTCGCCACTCCCCCCTATACTGTTTTATGTTTCACTCTTGTTTTCTGCAGCCTCGGCATCGCTACGTTTTTGCGCCCAACGGCTTCATCTGCACCATCAGAGCAAGTACCGCGGGTCATTCCATTTGTTTAATACATGTCCGCTCAAAGAACATACTCGCCGACGAATGCGCGGCGCACTCTTCAGTTACGTGTTGAAGCATCAAAGCAAAGACGATATGCTGATTGTTATGCTGGACATTGGTTTGGAGGATCCTGTTACACTACTGCACAGTCCTCAAATTACTCTCGATACCGATAGAGACATTTTGGATCCTGACATGATAGCTGCGTGAATGTGGCTCATCCTGGCTCCTAGGTGAACCCATGCGACTGCGTCTCTGAGATGTGGATTGGTACCTGGCCACCTTTGCACTCTTCTACAACGATCTTTAGGCGTCAGACAAAGATGCACTCGTCAGAGAAACGGACCCGATGCCAATGACCCAAGTTCCATTCCAAGCGTTCTCCAGCCCACCTCCTCCATGTGCCAGCGAGAAGGTGTTTCAACTGTTGTTTGTTAAGGAAGCCTGAAGCAAAATTGACCGTGTGGAGATGGCTACATACTGTCTTGACCAACTGAGTTCTCCCACTGTTTCCTAGAAGGCCGCGTACAGTTGTGTGTCATTTTATAGAGCACTCCGTCATCAGGCCACGAGTGGCCTACCGGGACCATCCGACCGCCGTGTCATCCTCAGTGGAGGATGCGGATAGGATGGGGCGTGGGGTCAGCACACCGCTCTCCCGGTCGTTATGATGGTATTCTTGACCGAAGCCGCTACTGTTCGGTCGAGTAGCTCCTCAATTGGCATCACGAGGCTGAGTGCACCCCAAAAAATGGCAACAGCGCATGACGGCCTGGATGGTCAACCATCCAAGTGTCGACAACGCCCGACAGCGCTTAACTTCGGTGATCTCACGGGAACCGGTGTATCCACTGCTGCAAGGCCGTTGCCTGTGTCATTTAATAGAGGTTGGACAAAATAAAACTGTCCTGAAAACTGATGCACCTTAAGATAAGCAACTCAGCTTACATCATCTGCTCTGGGTCAGCGTGATGTAAGCTGGGTTGCCTATCTTAGAGTGCATCAGATATTTTCCGAGCCAGTTATATTCTGCTCACCCTGTAAGTAGCTAACATCACACGACGTTGGTAACTGCGGGCAACCACTCTCTGTCGACGTAGCCCTCTATTTACCAATTTGATGTGAAAAGTCCCATGCCGATAACCCTTCCTGCCATAAAGTAACAATTCACACACTGTCTAAACCTCATATGGGCCTCCGAAGGATGTTAATAGTCTGAATAGCTGTCACTAACCGCATTGTTCAGTTCAAGATTGGAGAAACAGCACGCTGTACTGAATTTCATTGAAATGTAGGTATTGTTTTTACGGGTGGTTCTGTGCAAACGATTTCTTGTGGTCAAAGAAGCACTGAGAAAGAGGCTGACACACAACCTCTTTTATTTAGTTAGACTGCTTTTGCTGTACTGCTCTGAATTATTGACTTCCTGTGCTGTCGCCTGCCGTACCCCACGTGGACAGGAAAGGGGTAGGGTGAGGAGGGTTCATTGTCGCATGAACAGTGAATAACCAAGTGAACACTAGAAGCAAAGTAAATGTAAATTGTTTTTACAAATTACACATGAGGCCCACGTGGGTGAGTAAAATAAAGGCCACATATGAAATTTGCACGATATTTCTGGAAATTGCAGAAATTTACACGATATTTCTGGAAATTGCAGAAATTTACACGATATTTCTGGAAATTGCAGAGTCAGTAGTCATGCCAACGGTCCGGGATTTCCGAGTAGACTGCGAGCACTAGACTTCGGAATGAGTCAGTCGGCGACTACTGGTCAAGAATGACGGCCGGGCTGCGTCCACCAGCGCAAAACAAAGTTTAATTTTGAGACATAAATACTTCGAAAGTTATGAGGAGAAGAATTTGAGTAGTGACTTAAGTATTCATGGGAAATACTTTTATGAAGTTAACTGAGACGAGTTATGCGACAAATATATGACAGCCATTGACAGCACATCGCGATCTAATATATCTACACTGAAGCGTCAAAGAAACTGGTATAGGCATGCGTATTCAAAGCGGGCAGAAAACGGCGCTGCGATCGGCAATGCCTATGCAAGACAAGTGTCTGGCGCTGTCGTCAGATCGATTACTGCTGCTACAGACTCAGTGCCATGCTGCACAATCCCGTATGTGATGTCCACAAGATTTAAATGAGTTTGAACGTGGTGCTACAGTCGGCGCACGAGCGACGGGACACAGCATCTCCGAGGTAGCAATGAAGTAGGGATTTCCCATACGAACATTTCACAGGAGTACCGTGAATATCAGCAGTCAGGTAAAACATCAAATCTCTGACATCGCTGCGACCGGAAAAAGGTCCTGCAAGAACGGGACCAACGACGACTGAAGAGAATCGTTCAACGTGACACAAGTGCAACCCTTCCGCAAATTAGTGCAGATTTCAACGCTGGGCCATCAACAAGTGTCAGCGTGCGAACCATTCAACGATATGGTTTCGGAGCCTCTTGATGACTGAACGACACAAAGCTTTACGCTGGGACGTGTGCAGTTGTAGTGACATGGGACCCCCCATACGTCTAGATACGACTATGACAGGTGACACGTACGTAAGCATCCTATCTGATCACCTGCATCCATTTATGTTCATTATGCACTCCGACGGACTTTGTGAATTCAAGCAGAACAATGCGACACCCCACACGCCCAGCATTGCTACAAAGTGGCTCCAGGAGTAGTCTTCTGAGTTTAATAGTTCCATTGGCTACCAGACTCCCCAGACATGAACATTATTAAGCATATCTGGGATGCCTTCCAACGTGCTGTTCAGAAGAGATCTTCACCCCGTCGTACTCTTAAGGATTTATGGACAGCCCTGCAGGATTCATGGTATCGATTCCCTCCAGCACTACTTCAGACAATAATCGAGTCCATGACACGTCGTGTTGCAGCACTTCCTCTGCTCGCGGGGGCCCTACACTATATTAGGCAGGTTTATCAGTTTCTTTGGCTCTTCAGTGTGTGCGACTGTATGTAAACGTTGGATATTAGAAGAAGTCTTAAATAATTTCGGGTGAAGTAACTAAATAACTGAAGTGCTCTTAACGCATAAAAAACCTGACTTAACAACTTAACGATGTGGGCCCCTAAACATGCTCTTTGTGAAATAAAAAACTATGTTTAACTTGAGTGATCATTTCAACGAATCGTTAATATAGTATACAATGCGCTGGTTGGTTGAGGTACACGGTTCACTTCACTTCAATAAGCACCTGTGTGTCTGACGTAACAAATTCGTTTTCAATCATTCCGATAGCCGCAAAGGTATAAAATTTTAAAATAGATTAAGGGGGGAGGGGGGAGTGGTTTACAGTGAGAAAAGTTATAGTGGCTTATAGTGAGAAAAGTTATCCATGTAGAGGCATTAAAAAACGGGAGCACTGTGTCACAGACAGTAAGGGGTAGCACCACTGTTGAATTTAAAAAAAAAAACTTTTTACTGGCTTGAAAGATGCTTTGAACCTTCTGAATTATGAGGTAGAAAGTCTAATCCGTGAAAAAAATTATTCTATCGGATTCGGAGCTCCTCTTGTAGCGCTACGGATGATCCGAGACGGCCTACCTGCGCCAACTCGGTACCCCCTACAGTGTCTGGGTATAGTTAGAAGCATTTCAGAACAGTAATACGTTAGCTTGTCAGCAAGCGTCAGTACGTGTACAAAAAAGACAATTCTTCCGCTTCGAATCTTGATTTTTGTGTATAGTAATGGCATTTGACAGTTTATTTGTGGTCCTATAGTATACAGCTTTGTCTTTCAAGTAAGGATGAGTAGTAACAAAGTGTACTCGGACAGAAAATGTACAAAAATAGCGTCGAAGCAGTACGTCATCAAAGCGTCCAAAGAACAGATATGCATTTGGAAGCAATTCGGAAGAAGTCAGTGTCTTTGCTAAGAAATTGAAAGGTAGTGACCAAGATTTTGATGTGAATTACGCATTGAGCTCTAGGATTGTCCTGCCAAGTCGTAAAAAGTAAAACGTGCAACGCAGATATCACGTTGCAAGAACGAAGTCTTCACGGCTTAGGCTTCACAGCAATTATTGCTAGTCCAAAACACCCAGAACTTTTTGTATCAAGTAGTAAGTTTATACGGAACGCATGTGGAATCAATCGTCGAATCGTTCCAGCAATGCGCCTGCTTGGAGCAGGGCTAAAAAGGAATTGTACGGTTTTGTGCGTTCATAGAATTAGGTATTTCAATCGTTCCATAATTATCTAATGAATATGATTTCGATCGCTACGGAAACAGTACGCCACGCCGACCATGGGATAGCAGATTAATGGCAAGAATTTTCTAAAAGCAAAATTTTTCCATTTGTCCATGTCTACAGGGAGTTTGGAATTTCGCATTGCAAAGTTCTAGAACTTATTAGGGGAGTGAGTACATAATATTTCGAATAGGACTCATGTCCGGAAACGTACCGTTTCTGTGCTACAGCCGTTTGAAAACATGTTTGCTTGGTATGTATACAACAGGGTACTCATGGTTGGGGGAGGGGGTGTGCTTACGTCGGACCGGCTGACGTCATTTGACGTCTATCCCACCTCTCGGACCTGGTTCGAGCCTCATTCACGTGTCTGTGAGTGTTAGAGCAACATGGTTGAGGACACAAGCAGAAAACACCGACATGGTGCTCTTGAAAAGTGAAGCTCGTTCTCCATAACATCCGTCGCCATAGCATACCCTTTTCGCCACAGTTACGCAACGGCCTCGAGAAAAGGTACCTTCACGGTCACTGTGACTGTGGTGCTCGATGGAGACGCGGCACAACCGAACTGGAACCGGACGTACGACATTGGATTGAAGAGAACCTGTCACGGCGTACACCAACACTTTTTTTGACTATTAATGAATGGAACTGTGTCACTAGTGATGAACTGGGTCACACTTAACCAAATACTTCTAAAAGTGGTCGCGTTAATAACATGTTTGTAGATGGTTGCACACGGGAACGGTACGTTTCCGGGCATGGGTTCCAATTCAAAATATTATCGACTAACTCCCTTCTAAAGGTTCTAGAAGTCTGTAAAAGGAGTTTCCGAACGTCCAGTATAACACATTTTAACACTTCAAAAGCGTTTTTCTCAGAATGTGATCTTCAGAACGGCATGCATCATAGCTCCTAAAATGTTCAATTTCTTTCATTTGGAAATTTAAACACAACTTTGAAATAATATTTCAAAGTGATTAGTGTAGGGGATTTTCGATTAGTTAATTAAAACAATATTTATTAACAAATCATTTTCCTTTTTTTGTGGAAAATGAACGACTTTATTCAAACATCCGCCAATCACATAAAAATCAATATTTCTAAAATCACCTACGTGGTTCACTAGCTATACTCACGTGAATTACAGGTTTTTTTTTTCTTTTTCCTCAGATTCAAATTGGCACCAGCTACAGTGCCTCAAATTCAACATGCTGTAATATCGCCATTTTGTAATATTTTCCGACATTTTTTAAAAATATACTTAAATATATGCTCAATAACTGCCGCAAGGTATTATTTTTCTACCACATTTCCTTCTGCCGCAAAGTATTATTTTTCTACCACATTTCCTTCTGCCTTAAAAAAGTCCAGGAAATGCTCTTTTTCTAGAGCGTTACAGTGCTGTTACCCCTTAACTTTACAAAGAAAAATAGAGACTCAGCCGAGGCCTCCAGAAGACCCAGGCCATGCGTTTCATCAGTCTGGGGGACTAAATAAAGGGCCAATGATAGAAACTTCACGAAAGTGGCTTCAAATGACTGTATTACTTGTACACGAATTATAAGATTTTTAGACCCTGACAGGGTCGACAGACACGAATTACTCCCTCTCTTACACAGAGTAGCGGCCCTGGTCGTTCCCAAATAATATATTACTGATTAAAATTTAGAAACTTCTAAGGAATAAAATTTAAAAAGCGACAAGATGCGAAAAGAACATGTCACGTTAGTTTTCTGTGAGAGTGTTCCCTACATGGCGCGCAATACTCGCTGTAAACGCAGTCAGAAGCGAATACCCTGATCGCAGCACTTTCCGTTTACAGCTTAATGTGTTAAGGGGCCGTTATCGATAACCTTACCGCAGCGTGTCACTCTAATGCCAAAATGCGTCAACGATAAAGCTGCCACAAGCTTAGAGATGGAGAAATTTATCAAGCCGCACTTTGTGAACAATAGCTAGATATTACAGGTATTGAAAGAAGAGGAGATGAAATAGACTGCTTCCAAAGTTCCCGGTCAAAATGAAACAAACCGTGC
Organism: Schistocerca americana; assembly: GCF_021461395.2. Lineage (NCBI taxonomy): Eukaryota > Metazoa > Arthropoda > Insecta > Orthoptera > Acrididae > Schistocerca > Schistocerca americana. The sequence goes on along the minus strand of NC_060123.1, from coordinate 627,057,577 downwards.
AATTAAATGAGAGTGCTAAAATCCTTATTTATTTAAAGCAGTTTATGATACACAACTTGCATACACAAATATAAACACACTGGACAGAAAACTAGTCACCCTAAAGGGACATCATTTAATAAGAGTGACACCATCTCAGACCACGATAATGGCCCGAATTTATCGAAGAAAATAGTCCACAGGTATTTTCGGGTATGCCATATCCAACCGGAGCTACTCACTGATAATTCGATTCCATAAAGCTACAAAATTGCAGGGATGTTGATTGCTACTTTTCGCATTTTTTTCCAAATCGAGACATTTACTGTGCAATTAAGATCGGGTGATTTATGGGGCCAGTCGAGGTGTGATACTGTATCTGAGTGGTTGTCAAACCATTTACGCATGCGTTTACCCCTGCGAACACGATTGTTGTCATCTTGGAAGATGGGAGTACAGCACACTCATTCTGAAGGCGGGGCAACACGTAGGCATCGAGAGTATGTAAGTAAATATCCTGGTTCATGTCAAACGCAGCTTTAATGAGTGGAACCAGATCATGGTACGAGAAACCCACTAAAAGCTTACCAGAATCACCAAATGGCTCTGAGCACTATGGGACTTAACATCTTAGGTCATCAGTCCCCCAGAACTTAGAACTACTTAAACCTAACTAACCTAAGGACATCACACAACACCCAGCCATCACGAGGCAGAGAAAATCCCTGACCCCGCCGGGAATCGAACCCGGGAACCCGGGCGTGGGAAGCGAGAACGCTACCGCACGACCACGAGATGCGGGCAGAATCACCACTCGTCCGAATTACCCTTCACACAATGCGGGTTGAGAGCTTCGTTACGTTGTCGGTGCACTCGACACCCTGCGTAGTACGAAAAGATCCGATTCCGAAATGTCCATTGCACGCAATTATCTTCACAATGTTCGCTCAGAAACTGGTCGAGATGGACCTGCATTCATTGACAGCAGCATTTCCTACTGGGGTGGAAACCGATTGTATGAGGGGTTACCCAAGAAAACCGGAATTGTTTTTCAAATTAAAAAATTATATACTTTCAAATTGTTTACAAAACAATCTTATCCCCTTCACAACACTCTCCATTACAACTAGTACATTCGTCCCACCAGTGCTTCCTTTGTTCCAAACGTATTTTGTAGTCATTTTCAGCAATGGCTGACAGGTCCTCCGTCGTTTGTTTCTTGACTTCTTCACTGTTGTCAAATCGGTGTCCTTTCATGTCCCTTTTCATGCGTGGAAACAAGAAAAAGTCGCTCGGAGCCACGTCAGGCGAGTAAGGTGTGTGGGGCAGCGAAACCACGCTATTTTTAGCCAGAAACTGACCAACTGAGATGGCTGTGCGTCCACCTATTTAAACTTCCAAGTAAAAGGTTTGATTGACGGTCTGATATGGGGGAACAAACCCGGAATGAGCTACGCCCTTGGCATAAAAAAGCAAATCTGCAATGTTTTGATGTTTGATTTGACGTGACAACATTTTTTGGGACGGGGTTACGATGACGTCTTCCATTGGCTTGACTGGTAATTTGCTTCTGGGTTGTAACCATAGCACCACGACTCGTCACCAGTAATTACCTTTGACAGAAAATCTGGATCAGTTTCAAGCTGTTGTTTCAAAGCACGACATGTTTCAACTCGACGTTCCTTTTGATCGTCAGTCAGAACCCCAGGAACAGGTACAAACTTGGCATCAACCTTTTTCATGCCCAAAACTTCCATCAAAATTCGCTGAACTGAGCTCAAAGATAACCCACTAATGTCTGAAAAAAATGTTCAGATGTGTGTGAACTCCTAAGGGACCAAACTGCTGACGTCATCGGTCCCGAGACTTACACACTCATGCCCGGGGGAGGACTCGAACCTCCAGCGGGAGGGGCCGCGCAATCACTTCCAAGGCGCCTCAACCGCGTGGCCATTCCGCGCGGATAGTGTCTGACAGTTGATCAATTATCTGTCGACGGTCTGTGAGCACAAGCTCTCGAACTTTTTTAATATTTTCAATGATTCCAGCAGTTAATTGACATCAAGAAGGAGGTATGTCATCAATCGACATGTCACTGTTTTAATATCGAGCAGACCACTCGTACAATTGAGTTTTTCCAGTAGCGTCATCTTGGCAAGCTGTTTTCAACATTAAAACCGTTTCAGCAGCATTTTTGCCGAGTAAAAAAACTAAATTTCACAGGTGCACGTTGTTCACTTAAACTTGCCATCATAAAAAATAAAAAAAGAACAAAACAGCGGAAGCAAAAATAGTCACTGCAGATGAACATAATAAATCAGATCGACAACACTTGCAGCACTGAACTGGCAACGGGTTGCGCTATACACGCCCAGCGGCAGAAATGCGTACTACATAAACTCTCCCCACGGCAACGTTATTCCGCTTCTTTTTGGTTACTCCCTCGAACTGAAAATGTGCGACACTCGTCTCTAGACCTTGTCTGTTACAGTCTTTTTCGCCATGCTGTGGATGCGTGTTCCTTCCATACACCAAGGAATGGAGCCACTTCATTCACGTCACGACCGAACACGATAGTTCCTTTCAGCCTATGTTACTGTTTTGATTCCACACACACACACACACACACACACACACACACACACACACACACACACACACACACACACACCTTCACTACCATCACTTATATCAGTGAATGAGGGTCACATGACCGCATGGTAGGTCTGACAGTGCTACAATATTTACGGCGTTCCAGAGCGCCCACTGGGTGTTTTTCAGGAGGTGACTAGTATTTTCTGCGATGAGCTCATTATCGTCAGTGGAGCCAACCCTGGCATTAAATGCTGCTTATTTCATTTAACTGCATAAATTTGTGCAGAAAGTATAAAGGCGTACAAAGTCGTAGTTTTGGTAACGGTTTGATACCAGCTTGCACCGAGCAGGTAGTTTGTCAGTATCTTCTCCAGGCGCTAGCCTCTGGGGGCGTTATATGGCAAATCGGCTGGATGTTCTCATGTAGTGATTACACAGTGGTTTTAAAAGGCATCCTGCACTTCAGTTTGAACCAGCAACGATTTTTTTACTCGCTTGCTTAGTGGCTACGTGTCAAATAGGATACGTGACTTCTCGAGAAGAGCAGAAGCACAGGAGAGAAGCCAGTGGAGCGGTCAGGATAAGTGACAACAGTGTTGCAGAACCTCGACAGATGTAGGTGGAACATCACGTTACCCCAGGCAGATGTCTTGGCACCACTGCTGCTCGTGCTATACATCAATGACCCGGTTGGCAATTTTAACAACATCCTCTCATTTTTTGTAGGTGTTGCCGCACAAATACTCAGTTATTTTTTGATACGAGTAATATTTCAACTTCTGCAGTGGAGATTAATAATTTGCTTTAAATATTCGTAAATATAAAACTGTACACTTCTCAAAACACAAAACGTAGTATCCTACGGCTACAACATCGACGAGCCAGAACTAGAATCAGTCAACGTATACAAAATTCGTGTGTATAACAACTTTTAGGGGTATGAAATGAAATGATGACATAGGCTCAATCGCAAGTAAATCAGGTGGTAAATTTCAGTTAATTGGTACGGGAAAAGCAAAAATGCAATGAATCTACAAAGGATATTTTTTTACTGAGGCTTGTGCGATCCGCCTTACAACATTGATCAAGTACGTGGGACACATACCAAATACAACTAACAGGGCTTACTGAACTTATACAAAGATGGATAGTACAAGTGGTTACATGTTTCTTTCATTCACGGGAAAGCGTCACGTAAATGTCGAAAAATCTGAACTGGCAGACATTTGAAGGTAGACGCCAGTTCTCACGAAAAAGCCTACTCACAAATTTTCAAAAACTAGTTGTAATTGACGAATCAAGGAAAATGTTTTACCCTGTCCATATCGCTTCCGCAGGGACTGCGAACATAAAATTAAACTAATTACAGCGCAACAGAGACATTTCAGCAATAATTATTTCCGAATGCAACGGGAGGAAGCCTTACACGTGGTTCTATGGGAAGCCCTTCACAGTGGCTTGCAGTGTGTAGGTGTTGATATATAACGGTTGGACGTCTCAAGAGCCTTATCTTTGGCTGTGTATAAGGTACGGCCATTACATGAGGTGCTGTGCTCAAGGAGCAAGGCTTAGGATGATTACGAGAATTTGGGAGTAACATTCTGTCGAGGCAGAGGACATTGGAGTACAAGCTCGAATGGGGGACGGTGGGACAGGAAATCTGCCGTGGCCTTTTCAAGTGAACAGTCCCAGCAACTGCCTTAAACAAAACATATTTCTTGAAGGCCAGATGGCAATTTAACCCACTTGTAAAACAATTACGTAGAATATTCTTATTTGAAATATTTTTCACCTATTATATAATGTTGTAGAAGGAAAAAATGTTTTTTCTGTAAATTCGAAAGTATGTTTTTCGTATCTGAAATGCATTGGGTAAAGCTATTTCCATAACCGTTGCCTTTTTTGTAGGTAATTATGCAAAGAAAAGACGTCATACTTCTCATTTCATGATTGGTTTTGTGAAAGTGTTTTCTGTTGTTCGTTTGATGTTTCGTATTTCGGCATTGTTGAGCGCGTTCAAATTCTGTTACTATTATTTCCTGCAAAAGTTTCTAAATTATTTAAGACAGTGAAATCCCGTAAACCGCTATTTGTGACAAGGTGGGTTTTACCTGCACAGGGCTGTGGCCGTGCGGTTCTAGGCGCTGCAGTCCGGAACCGCGGGACTGCTAAGGTCGCAGGTTCGAATCCTGCCTCGGGCATGGATGTCTGTGATATCCTTAGGTTAGTTAGGTTTAAGTAGTTCTAAGTTCTAGGGGACTGATGACCTAAGATGTTAAAGTCCCATAGTGCTCAGAGCCATTTGAACCATTTACCTGCACAGGTGAATGTTACTGTGAGGTAACGCAATTTCGATTGCAACAGAGAGAGCTCAACATTTAAACATTAGGCAGTAACAATTTTAATCTTTTTTAAAAATTATTACATTTGATTTTATTTAGCACTTTACAATCAGAGTTAACATTTTTCTTTGTTATTTCATAAGGTCTTTGTTGGTTTCGTAGTTGAACTATGTCGTCAGCATACATTTGTTCAGATAAGTTACGTAATAAGACCTGTTCTTGAAATAGTCTGGTTAATGAACAGAATTTGTTCAATTGAACTGGTCACCAAATTTAGAAACAACTCTCCTGTTTCGCTGCGTGTTATACGAAAATTCGTGGTACTTTTCGTTGTCTTTGTGGCATGTGATTTGCACTACTTTATAACGGGGATTCAAACTTAACGAAGGGGAACGGTGGAGTCAGTTTGTTTGCATCGCCATCCCACAACAAGCATGGAAATACTTGTATTGTAAGCAAAAACCACCTTTTCCTGCTGCACTGTGATTTATTTCTCCCAGACGCGTTTCGTTTTCCTTTTCTTTTTACTCTAAGGCATCTTCATTGTCAGTTAAAACAATACAGTTTTGTCTTGGTATGTGTTATTTTTAAATTATCAAAGAGTTCACGTCGCGTTTTTATGTAAATAAATAATTACTTAGTTTGTAGGCATCTGCATTTCCTCCCATCTGGTCATTTCCGACACATGTTTTATATTCTGAACTTTCTCTTTCACGCTATTCTGAAATTTCTCTTTCACGCTGTTCACCATGTTTACCCTTTTTTGTGGTGCACTATTACTCTTTCGCCACTAGATACAGATATTTGTTCGAAAACTATGCTTTCAAAGGGGTAAATATTGTGAGTTCACTATGTGTTTCCTCATGTTTCGTTTGTTTACATGTACGTATGTTGCGAACCTAACGAAGCATATGTTGAAAAGTAACGTCTATTCATGCTGTTTATATCTGTGTGTGTGTGTGTGTGAGAGAGAGAGAGAGAGAGAGAGAGATTTGGCGGGGAGGGAGAGGAGCTGAAGAGGGGCTGTGTGTGTGTGTGTGTGTGTGTGTGTGTGTGTGTGTGTTGTTCATCCGAACTTAAGCTGAACAAGTCACATATTCAGAAGAGTGTTCAGTTGTACAACTACCCACAGCGTAACTGTTGCTCTGAATATTCAACGTGTATGTCGATGGAAACGTCGCACGTTACGAAAAACACTTGCCAATTAACTCTGTCGTAGCCAGCTGCCGTTACGCTAGCTGCGTCGTTTTCTCGCGGGTCAGGTAAGTCGTAGTTTTCACTTGCATTGCCTCGGAGTTAACATATTCGTGCGACCTCGCATCTGTGCCTCATCATTCAGTACAGCGCCTCTTATGCATGGCGCGACACACGATCAATGGCCTCAACATGCATAATATTCTCACGGGGGAGACGCTACGTCTCCGCTGACACGTTTACGTAGCGCTAGCTGTCACGTTTCACAAAGACAAAGTGCGGAATTATGCAGAATGCGGAACAAATTGAAAAGATGTGGTGATCAGTCGAGGTAGGATGTCACATGCAGGAGGCTATGATTTTCGATAACGTTTCGTCTGTCTTATATGAGTGTTAACCCTCAAGAATAATTGGGCAGGTGTCAATAGTAACATCCATCCTTGAAAATCACCCAAAGTACCTTTTTACGTACTTCACGAAATAATACGCCTTTTATTTTGTTTAGTGTGATTCAATGATTGACTTACTGCTATTCTTCTATGACTTGCATATGAAAATTATCTTTCTCCACGAAAACGTTAAAAAAGGAGCCCATAAAACCAACAGGCCGTTTTGTGTCCAGAATATCTCCCTGAACACAGCGGTTGAATCTAGTAATTAAAATTTAAAAAAAATGAGGATACTGTGAAAAGAAACTTTCCTCAGTTGCTCGTAATGATTAGAATGAGTGTGTATACTAATAAGAAGAAAGAATTTGGCAACTTTCACACGACAGATTAACTACGAGAACAGGATAAGAGCTATACTATCTGATCAAAATTATACGGACACCCCTTTGTAATGTGGAATTGACCACTAGATGTCACAAGTATAAAAGGAGGCGGAAGTGTTGTGTTGTCAGCAGAGAAGCAGTAATAGCACAACGAGTGGGGAAACACAGCTCAATGATTTCAAAAGTGGACTATTCACTGGATGTCACCTCAGTAACCCTTCTAAATCTGCTCAAGTCGACTGTTGGTCATGAATTTGTGAAGTACGAACGCGAAGGAACAGTCACAGCTAAACCAAGATCAGGAAGGCCTCATGTACTGACGGACAGACAGCGTCGATCATTGCGAAGGGTGGTTGTAAAAACTCGCATGAGTCACCGCAAAGAATCACCTGTGAGTTCCAACTTGCTACCAGCAGGTCGATGACTGTGCGCAGGCAATTAAAAAGAATGGGATATAATGGTCGAGCAGCTCTTTATAACCTGCACATTTCTGTAGTCGATGCTAAGCGACACTTCAGGTGGTGTAAAGAAGCCACTGCACAGTCAGTGACTGCAGACGAGTATTTGGACTGATATATCACACTATACCTGTGGCAATCCGATCGAAGGGTTTGGGTTTGCCGAACATCTGGATAAAGACAGTTGCCATTCTGTGTAGTGCCAACAGTGAAGTGCAGCGAAAGTAATGTTAAGGTACAGCAGGGGGGGGGGGGGGGGGGGTGTTCATGGTTGGGGTGAGGTCCGCTTCTTGCGCTTAAGAAAGCTCTGAATGAGGAAGGATATTATCACATTTTATGGCATGCAGGGCATGATGTGCACAGGAACAGGGCATGATAATCGTTGTATATTCATGACAATGCACCCTGTCATAAAGCATCATCTGTGAGGCAATAATTTTTTGGACAATAGCAGCCCTGAAGTGGTCTGGCTTGTCCCGAGTCCCGACCAGAACCGAATGGGACAGTGTTGGGATGAGATACAACATCGCCTCCATTCCAGATCGCAGTGTCCAATAGCACTACGTTCTCTGGGTTTGGCTCTTGTGGAAGAGTCGACTGCTGTTCCCCCCCAGACATTCAGATACATCACTGAAAGTGTCCCCAGCAGAGTTCAGGCGAAGAGCGTGCGCTACGCATCCCATATTACTGTCCACTAACAAGTTACCAGATACTTCTGATCGTATAGTGTACATATAGGTTTCTTGACGGTGTTATTGTGGATGAGCCGTCTGTTTGCATCTGTAAATATGGTTATGTTTGGCATAGCCATGATCTTAAGTGTCAGTTCGCCCTCGCATATAAGAAGTCAGACACATGGAGACAAACACAGTTACTGTGCGATACATAGACAAATGTAGCTGGTGAACTGGCTGATATCGCCACTCTCGGAAAAAAAATCAGAAATTGTGTAGGCTAGCTTTTTACTCCTGCGCAGTGGTGTGGAAATGTGTCGAATGCATCCGGATGTTAAGGACCTCAGCATCATACTGTGCGCCATACTCTTCTGTCTCCTTGAGCTCATGGACAATCAAAACGTGCTGACTATGACAAGAACGCTGATTCGTGGAATCCGCGGCAGCTATGTCGTCACATAATTATGTCTACCTGTCCGACGATACTTTCAGAAAACGGGAATAACCTGCGCCTTTTCCCAATAGCTTGGAACGTATTATTACTTCACAGGTTTAGGATGAATTGCTATTAGAAGGAGAGAAAGTTCTTTCGCATATATGCAGGGTGATTTTGCTAAATGTGTACAAACTGCAAGGAAACCTAAGAAGAGGAGAAAGAAATGTCATACGGGCATATAGCCGAAAACGAATCCCAAGGAAGGTACACCCAATTGAACGTTGGCATAAAACATGTTTGGTGGTGACCCCCGTATCAGCAGCAGGCAGGCGGCCGGCCAGCATGGCGTAAGCCAGAGAACTGTGTAGGGCATTCTCCACGATAATTGCCACTATCCACGTCACTTACAACCTTTCTTTCTTTCAGTCTCTCTCTCTCTCTCTCTCTCTCTCTGCGCGGGATTAGCCGAGCGGTCAGGCGCTGCAGTCATGGACTGTGCGGCAGGTCCCGGCGGAGGTTCGAGTCCTCCCTCGGGCATGGGTGTGTGTGTTTGTCCTTAGGATAATTTAGGTTAAGTAGTGTGTAAGCTTAGGGACTGATGACCTTAGCAGTTAAGTCCCATAACGTTTCACACAGATTTTTTTTTATCTCTCTCTCTCTCTCTGCTCCAGTACTCATCTCACACACGCAAACCCACATAAACCACACACCACTAACACCAAATACAATTCAAACTCGCGCGCCTCACCCAGCAGAACACGCTACGAAACAAATGAACGCCACACAGCCACAACAACACGTAATGGCAGCGAAAACTCCGCCTATGTTTTGAGTAATCGAAAAACCGCATTGCCACGCGAACACAGGCAAAGAAGTAAGCCTATTTACTTTGCCAACAATACAGGAAAACGTACCACAACTTCAAAACTGTAAGTTACAGAAAGAAAACCTCATACAGTCATTTCCGTTCGTAAATGCATAACAAACAAAATAAATTACGTTTTGCTGTTTGCAGATGACAAGTTGTATATTGTGTAGCAGAACAGCTACCAAAACAAGAGGACAATAACATCATGTAAGGTATGTTACTTATGATTACACCCACTTTTCGCCAATTAAGTTATGAATGCAACTTTTACATAATGTTGTAAACGAAGCAAATGTTAACATGTTAACAAAAAATTTACAGTTAAAAATAAAAATAGAACCCACTGACGATAGCACAAAAGTGCTGAAACATGTATGGGTGAAACAAAAAGAAAAAAAGGTGTCTTGCATAAGGCGGAACTTCTCATCTCACGTTCACGCATTGTTACCCAAGGAATTGCCTCCGCGGCGACAGTATTGTTGCTGGTTCGACGCACGGATCACACGGCCATGGGATTTCTGTCACCCGTCCTATTCACAGGCGAGGCTAACATTACAAGGGGCGGTATCTCCATCCTTCACAACTTTCACCTGTGAGCTACAGAGAATCCGCGTGATGTGGTAGCCTACCGTCAGCTCCTTATGCTCTTAGCGATCGTTTCCTGCAGGTTTGTCAAATGGTTCTAAGCACTATGGGACCTAACATCTGTATCAGTCCCCTAGACTTAGAACTACTTAAACCTAACTAACCTAAGGACATCACACACATCCATGCCCGAGGCAGGATTCGAACCTGCGACCGTAGCAGCAGCGCGGTTCCGGACTGAAGGGCCTAGAACCGCTCGGCCACAGCGGCCGCCTGCAGGTTTGTCAACATTTAGCAAAATCACACTGTACACGAAATCGTGCTGGTCCATATGCCTCTCCTGTACTTAGTAAAAAAATGGTTCAAATGGCTCTGAGCACTATGGGACTTAACTTCTGAGGTCATCAGTCCCCTGGAAGTTAGAACCACTTAAACCTAACTAACCTAAGGACATCACACACATCCATGCCCGAGGCAGGATTTGAACCTACGACTGAAGCGCCTAGAACCGCTCGGCCACTCCGGCCGGCCCTGTACTCAGTAATTTTAGTATATTTTACATTCCGTGATCGCTCATATAAATATCTTTCATTTCGCCGTGCGTTCGATGACTGAAAGAAGAAACGCGTTCTACATTCTTCCGCAGTGAGTTTTCGAAGATAGGAGCACATACCCTTCCATTAGTGGTATCGAAAGGCGTCATAAGTACATGATGTACTAGCTGTCTACAGTAAGCAAGGCATGCCCTCACCAGTCTCATCTCAGAATATGGTTTTCTGATATTAAAAAAAGTTTTTATCTCGTTTCAGGCGATCTGACAAATATAATTTTTACATGAGACAACACAAGATTTTGTTAGTAATTTTTGTTTCCCTGTTGGTAGTTTTTTCAAATCAAATTATTCACGTCAGAAACAGTTTCATTATGTTGCAGAAAGAAAACAGGTAAGTTTATTTACAGAGTGCAAATTACATGGAGTCCAATTTTCATCTTCTGAAGATGGAGAGGGTGATAGTAATGTTTGAAACATCGAATCGCGAAGAACTCCTTGACCAATAAACACGAAGCATGATGCTTTGAAGAATATACAAGCTTACATGGGTGTCTATGTACCATCTATGACAGCTTGTGTTTTCTAGTGAATGCACTGTGCCTCCGCTTACCTCAGTTTAAAAATATATCCTTGTCGTTCCCGTGGCTACACGCATTTATATCTCGTCAATTATGATTGTCAGCAACTTGCTTCAAGTTAGCGTGTAAAATTATTGACCAATGAAGATCACAGACACAATGCCGAGCATACAACATTCGACTTTCTCCAATTAAACTGTTGTAATTGATTAACATAAGTAAATCTGGTTGCCTACTAGTTTATCTGAGGCTACCGACGAAGTATGAGACTCTGGTAAACCACATCAGCACGCGAATGTGGAAGATAACACCTTAAAATCGAGGCTACTGATCTCAGTTTTCGATGGGGCCTTTGTTACCACGTAGATCACTTACGAGAAAGGAAGGGATCAAAAGAAGTTTACACCGTATCGATGTTAACGGGAGGATAAATTTCACGACCGGCGGTCGACGAGACACGAAACTGTGGACCTTGCATGTACGACGTTCAATTTACATGCGCTTCAGCTAACCGCTAGCGATCATTATGCAAGCGTTTGACTTCCTGCGGTTATCGAAAGTCAAGCTACGAACGCTGCCGCATACACCGAAGCGTCGAGCGAGGAGCAACAATGTAACTCAAATGGTGAAGATGTGAAGACATGCATACTATCACAGTCTGGCAACAGTCAAGGAAAGCAACTCAAAGCGTAACGAGGAGGAAGCAGAAATGGTGCCAGACATGTTAGTTCCAATTTCAAGGATATTCATAATGTGTGTAAATTCTACTGTACTACGAGTATTTCCTATGCATTGTAGCTCGGACTGTTGATATTTATAGAAATATCGGGAGCCCGAGATATCGATATTTAGAAAGACGTATAAATCTGCTATCAATACATCGAGAAAAGGTATCGATGTATCGACGATGTCCACGTACCTGCCTATAAAAATATCGGCTGCAAGTTGTTAATACACTGACGGTTTCAGAGCTGTATATAAGTTTTGATTGATAATTAGATATTCTGAACATCAACAAGCTAGCAGCCTGCCTATTCCCATTGAGCAAAAATTGAAATGAAAACGACACACTTTCACGCTTGGCGACAACTTTGTTAACAATGGTAACTGTATGTAACTGGCACAATAAGGTGTCCGATGGGTCCATAGTTCGGTTTTCGGTAGAGGTGGGGGTCAACATGGAAGGCCTAATGTAGTGTAGGCAGAAAAGCCAACACTGTTTTTCTAGAGGAGGCCGAAATGCACGCGTTTAATTACACGCTGGCAGGCGCGAGGTCTGGAACAGGACAATATCTTGAGAATTGCAAAATAAAGTACGTAGTTGATATAATACTTAACTTTAATCCACAATTGTAGAACATCACTCGTTACGGTACATGCTTTATAATATCAATTATCAAATGGTATGGCGCCTTGCTAGGTCGTAGCAAATGTAGCTGAAGGCTATGCTAACTATCGTCTCGGCAAATGAGAGCGTATTTGTCAGTGAACCATTGCTATGAACGTCGGCTGTACAACTGGGGCGAGTGCCAGTACGTCTCTCTAGACCTGCCGTGTGGTGGCGCTCGGTCTGCTATCACTGACAGTGGCGACACGCGGGTCCGACGTATACTAGCGGACCGCGGCCGATTTAAAGGCTACCACCTAGCAAGGGCGGTATCTGGCGGTGACACCACACCTAACATCTCTTCTGCTCTGCACGACCGGCTTTTTGTGCTATTAGCATAGGAATGTGTTCCTGGTTGTATGTGACCAAATGGGTAACGCTGAGCGGGGAAAGGGGGAAGAGGAGATGGATATCGCTCTCCTGTTTGGTACAAATTTGGGGATTGATTGTAAACTAACTTTCTTATGAGCTGGAGAACAGAAAATTGACACATAGCTTAGAACTCTACGTCAATGCGATATTATCTTGATTTTTTTGTCTAGTGTGTGTCAAAGGGAACTTTGTTGATCATAGTCATTTCCTGATGAGCTGTAGACTTGAAACTGAAAAAAGCTCAGAACTGGATGACAATGCCATAGTAACTTGCTTTCTTGTTTGGTCTGTGGCGGAAGGTACTTTGTGTACCACTGGCATTTCATCCTTTTCCTGTTTCAGTTGCGAATGGTTCATAGAAAGAACGATTCCTGGAAAGCCTCCACATGAGCTCGACTCGCTCTAGCTTTCTTACTCAAATTTATCCTTGTTATAAGGATGTTATTTGAGGTCTGCGACTATATTATAAGATTATGAAATACACTGGCAGAAAAAAATAGCAACACCAAGATGGAGTCGTAGGAAATACACGAAAGTTGATAGGCGTGTTTCAACATCCGAAAGATGATGTCCATTCATATTTCGCGCCAGTCGCATAAGAGTGGCGGTGGGGCTAGTACATGCAAATCAGGTTTGCCTTAAATGCACGCTGCGACGGTAATGGACGTTACTTACCTTTGAGATCGGACGTTGTGAGTTGAGGTTAGTCACGAATGCTCTTAAGGCTAATAGATATCATTATCAGCATCTCACTGAGATTGAACGTGGTCGTGTAATACGGCTACGAGAAGCTGGGTGTTCCTTCTGCAATACTACAAAAAAGCTTGGCAGGAATGTAGCCACTGTACATGATTGTTGGCAGTGGTGATAACGAGAAAGTACGGTCGAAAAAAGGCACTATCGTATTCGACGTATAGCTCTTGCGGATCGTACTGCATCTGCGGCAGCAATGTGAGCAGCAGCTGGCACGAAAGTCACACAACGAACTGTTACGAAGGACATCTCCGAGCGAGACGCGCTGTAGCGTGCGTTCCACTGACCCTGCCATTCCGAAAACAGTAGCATACAATGAAGACGAAGCATTTGTATCTAGAAGTATTTGAGAAGGGGAAAAAACTTTTTTTTTTTTTTTTTTTATATAGATTTATGAGCAGCATACGACACGATAAACCACAAAATCCTCCTGGGGAAAATTTTCAAAATGACGGGAAACTACCATCTTACTGAAGTGGTGAGATCACTGATCTCCAACAGAAGATACTATGTGGAATTTCAAAGAAGTCGCTAGAGGAACCAGAAGAATGTTTTGTCTCCTCTACTTTCCAATCTGTATACAAATGACCAACCAGTTCGACCAACGGCAAGAAGTTTATCTATGCTGATGATGTAGCCATTGCCTGCCAATCCAGATCACTTAAATACATTGAGAGAAACGTAACAGATGCCTTGGAAGTTCTAACTGAATATTACAACGGTAATCAGCTTCGACTGAATCCAGCAAAGACGCAGACTTGTTTATTTCATGTGAATAATAAGGAAGCAAACAGGGAATTACAATTGGAATGGAACTAAGTTAAACACTGTTTATGCCGGCCGAAGTGGCCGTGCGGTTAAAGGCGCTGCAGTCTGAAACCGCAAGACCGCTACGGTCGCAGGTTCGAATCCTGCCTCGGGCATGGTTGTTTGTGATGTCCTTAGGTTAGTTAGGTTTAACTAGTTCTAAGTTCTAGGGGACTAATGACCTCAGCAGTTGAGTCCCATAGTGCTCAGAGCCATTTGAAACACTGTTTATCTTGGAGTCACGTTAGATCGAAAATTGTCTTACAAGAAACATGTAGAGAAAACTAGAGCGAAAGTCAACACACGGAACGGTATAATCCACCAACTCACACTGGGGAGCAAATCCTGGAATTCCAAATTAGCACAGCACGGGTTCCGGCGCTGGCAATTTTATGATCACAGCGACCACAGACGGAAACTATTCGTCATCCAAAGGATGCTGCTCTGGTGGTGACTTCAGTATTCGGATGAAAAAGGTAACACAGAATAGGTGAACGCGTATTTCGGCATGCGGCTACCGGCAGTGTGCGCACGGGTGGCGTGGAGACAGCGCACAGTAGTAACGACAGCCTTTGCGCTTGCGCTGAATGCCTTGCTTCATCCTCTTAACAGGTGGCGTCGCTGTCCTTCCCGCTACCGATTGGAAAATCTTCGCTACTGGCCACCGCATTTGGCGCTTTCGTGCCTGCACGTTTCCCACTTAGACTGGCATAAATAAGCGGCTTTATTCATACCAAAGCAGTATTTTTGTACCATCTGAAGATGTCAGTCAGATGCACCGATATTATATTGTGGGGATATCACGACGACATCCCGCGTTTCGCCAGAGAACCGTTTCCAGAACTAGCCCGTCGGATAAGCCTCAAGTGGTTGTGATTTTGGATGGAGTTTGGTGTCTTTAGCTGTTCCGGGCGCAGACGACGGGGACTTGGAGGGCAGAGGTGGGCCCTCCAGCATTCCTGTCGGGCAGTTAACGCCCGAATTTGGCCGCGGAATGCGCCGCGCCAGTCGGCGGCACAATGCGGCCGCCACCCACCCGACCCCACCCTTCCACTTCCACCTGCAGCCCGGCTCGGCTCGGCGCCGCTGACAGCGTTACGACTGTCCGCAGAAAGCACGCTAATCTTCCCGTCACCTCAGCACGCTTTACGACCCGCTCGGCGGGTTGTGTATCACTCAAACAAAACCGCCCGATTGTATCTAGAGACTGCGGCCGCGCCTCAAACTTGCCGTCATCCCTCCAGCAGCATCATTACTTGTATTTATGTAACTAGCCAAATGTTGGCACTTGGCCTGCTGGGGCAGCTTAACGCGCAGCATGATAGCTTTAGGGATTGGGAAGGGTGTCAGATCCGAATCGAATCCGGGTGGCGTATTAACTACGTTAGCGCTGGTCAACCTGAGGGTGGACTTATGTCGTTTTCCACGCCAGTAAGGCGAACGCCATATTGGTTTCCATTCTCCGCCTCAGAAAATACACTGGCAGAAAAAACAGCAACATAACTAATGTAGAGTAATGAAGCTTCGGGAACATATTTGTCTTGGTAATATATTTCAGTAGTTAACATTGCACGCCCCCCTCCCCGCCCATGAACCATGGACCTTGCCGTTGGTGGGGAGGCTTGCGTGCCTCAGCGATACAGATGGCCGTACCGTAGGTGCAACCACAAATGGTTCAAATGGCTCTGAGCACTATGGGACTTAACATCTATGGTTATCAGTCCCCTAGAACTTAGAACTACTTGAACCTAACTAACCTAAGGACACCACACAACACCCAGCCATCACGAGTCAGAGAAAATCCCTGACCCCGCCGGGAATCGAACCCGGGAACCCGGGCGTGGGAAGCGAGAACGCTACCGCACGACCACGAGATGCGGGCCCGCAACCACAACGGAGGCGTATCTGTTGACTGGCCAGACAAACATGTGGTTCCTGAAGAGGGGCAGCAGCCTTTTCAGCAGTTGTAGGTGCAACAGTCTGGATGATTGACTGATCTGGCCTTGTAACACTAACCAAAAAAGCCTTGCTGTGCTGGTACTGCGAGCGGCTGAAAGCAAGGGGAAACTACAGCCGTAATTTTTCCCGAGGGCATGTAGCTTTATTGTATGATTAAATGATGATGGCATCCTCTCGGGTAAAATATTCCGGAGGTAAAATAGTCCCCCATTCGGATCTCCGTGCGGTGACTACTCAGGAGGACGTCGTTATCAGAAGAAAGAAAACTGGCGTTCGACGGATCGCAGCGTGGGATGTCAGATCACTTAATCGGGCAGGTAGGTTAGAAAATTTAAAAAGGGAAATGGATATGTTAAAGTTAGATATAGTGGGAATTAGTGAAGTTTGGTGGCAGGAGGGACAAGACTTTTGGTAAGGTGAATACGGGGTTATAAATACAAAATCAAACAGGGGTAATGCAGAAGTAGGTTTAATAATGAATAAAAAAGTAGGAGTGCGGGTAAGCTACTACAAACAGCATAGTGAACGCATTATTGTGGCCAATATGGACACGAAGCTATAGCGTCCCCAGTGCCATATTACGAAAAGACAATATTTATAAAGAAGACATTCATAATTTGTAAGAGATTTTTTTTTTTCATGTAGCCGTAAAATAATAATTTCTCTGTGTAGGTTTAGATTGCAAAGAAATAATTTATGACAGAATGATCTAAAGAGAAGCCCAGTTACACTCTTTTGTTAATTTTTTAGTCGAACTTACTTCTTCGCTTGTCTTGAATGTGTCTAGAGGGACATCTTGCGTGTGCTGACGAATGTAAGCATATTTGTATGAGTTAAGCATATAATATACTGATTTAAATTTATTGTGCACTTTTAATTTGTAAGAGGTGATCCCGATTTCATGTCCGCCTTCCTTGAATTAACCTGCATTCAAGTAATTTACAGCTCAACAATCGCAGCGGCCGATGCAGCCAACGACGCCATTACGTGGCGATATTAACTTATGAAAAATTAGCGGAAGCGGAAAACTCGCCCGCTATTAGCATATATTAATTTTTCTCCACAGCCGCACGAAGTTGCAGAAATACTTAGCTTTAAGATTCTTATTTTCAGTAGCATAGCCGAGACCCAGAGCCAGGACTCTGACTACAATACAATGGTTAACGGAGGTAAGAAAATACTCTCGCGCGTGTGTGGGCCGCAATTGTAATTAATAACTAAAGATCTTTTGCTTTAACGTCAACTGACTAGCCGAGGAAATTTATATGAAAAGTTTATTACATTGTTCAACTTAAATATCATTTTTATTAAGGCCCACCACGTAAGTCGGCAACAATCAAAAAATAATAATAACAATAATAATATATACATTAAATTACGACGGCCGACGGACGCGAGAAAGCCCACGCCTACTACAGTAGTACAACTTTATATGCCAACTAGCTCTGCAGATGATGCAGAAATTGATGAAATGTATGATGAGAAAAAAGAAATTATTCAGGTAGTGAAGGGAGACGAAGACTTAATAGTCATGGGTGACTGGAATTCGATAGTAGGAAAAGGGAGACAAGGAAACGTAGTAGGTGAATGTGGATTGGGGGTAAGAAATGAAAGAGGGAGCCGCCTGGAATAATTTTACATAGAGCATAACTTATCATAGCTAACACTTGGTTCAAGAATCATAAAAGAAGGTTGTATAAATGGAAGAAGTCTGGAGATACTAGAAGGTATCACATAGATTATATAATGGTAAGACAGAGATTTAGGGACCAGGTTTTAAATTGTAAGACATTTCCAGGGGCAGATCAGGACTCTGACCACAATCTATTGGTTATGAACTGTAGATTAAAACTGAAGAAACTGCAAAAAGGTGGGAATTTAAGGAGATGGGACCTGGACAAACTGACTAAACCAGAGGTTGTACAGAGTTTCAGGGAGAGCATAAGGGAACTATTGACAGGAATGGGGGAAGGAAATACAGTAGAAGAAGAATGGGTAGCTTTGAGGGATGAAGTAGTGAAGGCAGCAGGAACTGATGAAAGGATGCAATACAAAAATGCAGTAAGTGAAGGAGGCAAAAAGGTATACAAACGTCTCAAAAATTAGATCGACAGGAAGTGCAAAATGGCTAAGCAGGATGTAGAGGCGCATATCACTAGGGGAAAGATAGATACTGCCTACAGGAAAATTAAAGAGACCTTTGGAGAACAGAGAACCACTTGTATGAATATAAAGAGCTCATGTGGAAACCCAGTTCTAAGTAAAGAAGGGAGAGCAGAAAGGTGGAAGGAGTACATAGAGGGCCTATACAAGGGCGATGTACTTGAGGGAAATATTATGGAAATGGAAGAGGATGTAGATGAAGATGAAATGGGAGATACGATACTGCGTGAAGAGTTTGACAGAGCACTGTAAGACCTGAGTCGAAACAAGGCTCCGGGAGTAGACAACATTCCATTACAACTACTGACAGCCTTGGGAGAGCCAGTCATGACAAAACTCTACTATATTTTGAGCAAAATGTATGAGGCAGGCGTAATACCCTCAGACTTCAAGAAGCATATAATAATTCCAATCCCAAAGAAAGCAGCTGTTGGCGGATATGAAAATTACCGAACTATCATTTAAAAAATCACGGCTGCAAAATAATAACGCGAATTCTTTACAGACGAATGTAAAAACTGGTAGAAGCCGACCTCGGGGATGATCAATTTGGATTCCGTACAAATATTGGAACACGTGAGGCAATACTGACCCCACGACTTATCTTAGAAGATAGATTAAGGAAAGGCAAACCTACAATTCTAGCATTTGTAGACTTAGAGAAAGCTTTTGACAATGTTGACTGGAATATTCTCTTTCAAATTCTAAAAGTGGCAGAGGTAAAATACAGAGAGCGAAAGGCTATTTACAATTTGTACAGAAACCAGATGGCAATTATAAGAGTCGAGGGGCATGAAAGGGAAGCAGTGGTTGGGAAGGGAGGGAGACAGGGTTGTAGTCTCTCCCCGATGTTATTCAATCTGTATACTAAGCAAGCATTAAAGGAAACAAAGAAAAATTCTGAGTAGGTATTGAAATACACTCCTGGAAATGGAAAAAAGAACACATTGACACCGGTGTGTCAGACCCACCATACTTGCTCCGGACACTGCGAGAGGGCTGTACAAGCAATGATCACACGCACGGCACAGCGGACACACCAGGAACCGCGGTGTTGGCCGTCGAATGGCGCTAGCTGCGCAGCATTTGTGCACCGCCGCCGTCAGTGTCAGCCAGTTTGCCGTGGCATACGGAGCTCCATCGCAGTCTTTAACACTGGTAGCATGCCGCGACAGCGTGGACGTGAACCGTATGTGCAGTTGACGGACTTTGAGCGAGGGCGTATAGTGGACATGCGGGAGGCCGGGTGGACGTACCGCCGAATTGCTCAACACGTGGGGCGTGAGGTCTCCACAGTACATCGATGTTGTCGCCAGTGGTCGGCGGAAGGTGCACGTGCCCGTCGACCTGGGACCGGACCGCAGCGACGCACGGATGCACGCCAAGACCGTAGGATCCTACGCAGTGCCGTAGGGGACCGCACCGCCACTTCCCAGCAAATTAGGGACACTGTTGCTCCTGGAGTATCGGCGAGGACCATTCGCAACCGTCTCCATGAAGCTGGGCTACGGTCCCGCACACCGTTAGGCCGTCTTCTGCTCACGCCCCAACATCGTGCAGCCCGCCTCCAGTGGTGTCGCGACAGGCGTGAATGGAGGGACGAATGGAGACGTGTCGTCTTCAGCGATGAGAGTCGCTTCTGCCTTGGTGCCAATGATGGTCGTATGCGTGTTTGGCGCCGTGCAGGTGAGCGCCACAATCAGGACTGCATACGACCGAGGCACACAGGGCCAACACCCGGCATCATGGTGTGGGGAGCGATCTCCTACACTGGCCGTACACCACTGGTGATCGTCGAGGGGACACTGAATAGTGCACGGTACATCCAAACCGTCATCGAACCCATCGTTCTACCATTCCTAGACCGGCAAGGCAACTTGCTGTTCCAACAGGACAATGCACGTCCGCATGTATCCTGTGCCACCCAACGTGCTCTAGAAGGTGTAAGTCAACTACCCTGGCCAGCAAGGTCTCCGGATCTGTCCCCCATTGAGCATGTTTGGGACTGGATGAAGCGTCGTCTCACGCGGTCTGCACGTCCAGCACGAACGCTGGTCCAACTGAGGCGCCAGGTGGAAATGGCATGGCAAGCCGTTCCACAGGACTACATCCAGCATCTCTACGATCGTCTCCATGGGAGAATAGCAGCCTGCATTGCTGCGAAAGGTGGATATACACTGTACTAGTGCCGACATTGTGCATGCTCTGTTGCCTGTGTCTATGTGCCTGTGGTTCTGTCAGTGTGATCATGTGATGTATCTGACCCCAGGAATATGTCAATAAAATTTCCCCTTCCTGGGACAATGAATTCACGGTGTTCTTATTTCAATTTCCAGGAGTGTACATGGAGAAGAAATAAAAACTGAGGTATGCCGATGACATTGTAATTCTGTCAGAAACAGCAAAGGACTTGGAAGAGCAGTTGAACGTAAGGGACAGTGTCTTGAAAGGAGGATATAAGATGAACATCAACAAAATCAAAACGAGGATAATGGAATGTAGTCGAATTAATTCGGGTGAAGCTGAGGGAATTAGATTAGGAAATGAAACACTTAAAGTAGTAAAGGAGTTTAGCTATTTAGGGAGTAAAATAACTGATGATGGTCGAAGTAGAAGAGGATATAAAATGTAGACTGGCAATGACAAGGAAAGCGTTTCTGAAGTATAGAAATTTGTTAACATCGAGTTTAGATTTAAGTGTCAGGTAGTCGTTTCTGAAAGTATTTGTATGGAGTGTAGCCATGTATGGAAGTGAAACATGGAAGATAGATAGTTTAGACAAGAAAAGAATAGAAGCTTTCGAAATGCGGTGCTACAAAAGAATGCTGAAGATTAGATGGGTAGATCACATAACTAATGGGGAGGTACTGAATAGAATTGGGGAGAAGAGGAGTTTGTGGCACAACTTGACAAGAAGAAGGGATCGGTTGGTAGGACATGTTCTGAGGCATCAAGAGATTACCAGTTTAGTATTGGAGGGCAGCGTGGAGGGTAAAAATCGTAGAGGGAGACCAAGAGATGAATACACAAAGCAGATTCAGAAGGATGTAGGTTGCAGTAGGTACAGGGAGGTGAAGAAGCTTGCACAGGATAGAGTAGCATGGAGAGCTGCATCAAACCAATCTGAGAACTGGAGACCACAACAACAGCCGCGCGGGATTAGCCGAGCGGTCTTAGGCGCTGCAGTCATGGACTGTGCGGCTGGTCCCGCCGGAGGTTCCAGTCCTCACTGGGGCATGGCTGTGTGTGTTTGTCCTTAGGATAATTTACGTTAATTAGTGTGTAAGCTTAGAGACTGATGACCTTGGCAGTTAAGTCCCGTAATATTTCACACACATTTGAACATTTGAACCACAACAACAACATTGCACGATCACGTTGTACATTTCCAAAAAATCTGTCTTCCATTCGCCTCCTCTAATATAGATTTTCCGTGTTCGTCCAACTACATAGTGCGTCATAGTATTAATCGTCCAACTTCATAAGGTGTCTCAGTACTATCCACAAACACTTATATGACCTCACGTGCTGCAGACACCACAAAACTTGTGATGCGATACTATTCGATTATTTCTCTTTGTTATGGAAACTATCAATTATCCGTATTTAAAGAGAGCTTACATTCACCAGACCAAGCAGATAACTGTCGGAAGTCTTCGTCCAAAGAAGATACTTCCCCGTCGACAATAGCATCGTCACCGAATAAACAGCATCGTCACCGAATAATCTATTGATGGCACTAATCCTGTCTGAGAAATCATTCATGTATGTCGAAAACATAAGAGGTTTTATTATTCTGTCTTCGGACATGCCTGATGCTAATTACGCTTCTGTTAAACATTCGTTGTAGTGTGTGTCGTACTGGGTTCTATTAGGTGGTGAGGTGATTACTGTTTAACGTCCCGTCGACAACGAGGTCATTAGAGACGGAGCGCAAGCTCGGGGTAAGGGAAGGATGGGGAAGGAAATCGGCCGTGCCCTTTCCAAGGAACCATCCCGGCATTTGACTGAAGCGATTTAGGGAAATCACGGAAAACCTAAATCAGGATGGCCGGAGACGGGATTGAACCGTCGTCCTCCCGAATGCGAGTCCAGTGTGCTAACCACTGCGCCACCTCGCTCGGTGGGTTCTATTAGGCAAAAGCAAACCAGAGGAGATGCATATCTCCGTATTCTGTCATTTTTGCTTCACACTCAGTTAAATACTGAAGCGCAATTTCAAAATATTATGCACCCAGATACATACACAAAAATAACCAGGACGGAGGAATAGACCATCGTGTCCATTACAGTCATGATGAACACGCGCGAACACGTAGAAACACGATTACTCTTTCTGATGTGCTGTGCACAATTATTAACTTTATACAGTTAAATAACGTAACGGTGCAGAGCTGTATTACAACCGAAGTCGTAGAACAGTAGGAAATCGTCGGAGGAGGAATAGGGAGAGACAGAATAAATCCAAAAGCAAGTCTGTCAAGACAGCACGGAAAGCAAATGTAGTGATCTAGAAGACACACTAGCGAAGTAGTGACGCATACTAAGAGAATTGTATTGCGTGGTTGGAATTACTGGGATAAATTTCCGAAGACAGAAGAGCTGTCGTAGGGCAGCGTCTACAGAACACGCTATTCGAGTTACAGGACCAGCGCACTATACTGTTAAAGCAAATATGACGTATAAATAATTCATGCAAGTGGGTGGCAACGATCACTAAACACTTGTTCGCAATCCAGACGTTCCAGCCATCACAGTCATGGGCTACTAACTGCTCGAATGACAGTCGCATGTTGATGGGCGCCTGGAGGAACCATTGTTGCAGCTACTGCAGGGTTGCTGTGGCGTATACTATGCAGGGAAGGTTTCCACAGCCACGCGCCTGGGTACCGCTGAACGCTCGAGACGACCTCCACCAAGTCTACTCGACTGCAGGTCAGTGAAGGACCCTCCTCTTTATGCGCGGAGCCTGATTTACCTTGCAAAGTGACTACAGACGTGCACCGACTTGGCGAGAAGTCGGAAGCCGTTGTCACTCATCGAACGAATATGGAGCAGACGACTTCGGACGAAGGACATTCTGCACCTTGTTGTAATAAATGAATGAACAGCGGTTAATGCTGCTGGCAAATAGCACACTCCCACACGGTTCTGACAAAGGCAGCGAAGAAGAATCATTGTAAAGGTAAGTATAACAACTAAAAGACAAATAATAATTAACATCTTAAGTTTTATCTGGATTGATAACGCATTCTACGACATTATACAGCGATCCTATATTCACGAGTCTTAGTCATCAAGTTTTGATTATTATCTCGAGAAAACGAAGTTGCATAATAATTTTTTAGTTTTTTCGCAGGTACATATCTGCAGCTCTGGTACACACTGGAATCCCTGTGGCAACCCACTAGAGGATCTAAAACTACATTCACAGCCCACTGATTAAGTGGAGACGGGAAGTACAATTTTGTCTCGGGCCCTGTATCGGTGTTCTGCGTACTGTGGCGGAGGATTCGTGTACCACAGCTGCAGGCATGTAACTGCGAACAAACAAAACAAAAAACAAAACAAAAAATATTACGCAACTTTATTTTTTCCAGGTGATAATTAAAACTTTGCCTACCCTAGTGCATAACAAATCGTTAAGGCATTAAACTTATGACTGAAGAAGCAAAGTATAACGAAAAGTACAATAGGGAACAAAGCACCAGCCTAAGACTGTCACAATGATATTGTGAAATGTAGTAGAATCGAGTTCTCCAAGGACATAGGCTCCTACATTGCATCTACCACTAAATTCAATTTCCAGACATGGAAATCGGATGGATCACGTCTTTTTCACCTTTCATTTGCCAATATGAAGTAGACAATATTCACTGAATCATATCTTCATTCGGAGCGATGGGTACACCTATGAACTTTTAACACTGTTGCACCTGATAATGAGGCTTTAGGCCGTGAAACCGGTTGTGTATCAATAAAACAAGAAGTTTACTAGCTGTCAGTGGAACTCTTCTTAACATCAGATCAGATCTTGTCACACCAGATGCTCTCTTGCAGGTAATTTAACATTTAGATTGCAATATATGCGGACTCGGCTCCCGAGATAGAAACTGTGCTAACTTTAACTTGTGCCACAGAAGTTTGGACAGCTGACAACGAGGCGTGGAACCGCCATAGCCGCCTCCAATGACAACTTGTTTTTGGGTCAGCTTGATGTGGTTAATGCGAATGCGACGTATTACAAGCGGCCCTCTTCTGGAAAGGCAATGGAATGACTTGTCGTATTTATAAGTGTACTTTATTAGCCTGAGATTGTTAGAAAGTGTGCTACTTTGCCCACTGTGCAATAAACAGCCGACAACGAGGCGTGGAACCGCCGTAGTCACCTCCAGCGAAACCTTGTTTTCGTATCAGCTTGATGTGCCCAATGCGAATGCGGGCCTCTTCTGTAAGGGCAATGGAATAACTTGAAGAGCAATGGAATAACTTGAAGGGCAATGGAATAACTTGTCGTATTTAGAAGTATCCTTTATTACCCCGAGATTGTCAGAAAGTGTGTTAATTTGCCCACTGTGCATAAACTACGCTTAAAACGGTTTCCCCAATCGGGAGCGACAAAGTTTCATTCTCAAGGGGAACCAATTAGCTCATCCGCCGGCCGGAGTGGCCGAGCGGTTCTAGGCGCTACAGTTTGGAACCGCGCGACCGCTACTGTCGCAGGTTCGAATCCTGCCTCGGGCGTGGGTGTATATGATGTCCTTAGGTTAGTTAGGTTTAAGTAGTTCTAAGTTCAAGGGGGCTGATGACCTCAGAAGTTAAGTCCCATAGTGCTCAGAGCCAATTAGCTCATCCACGCAGTCATTTCTTAGACTGTCAACGTGCCTCATTAACCAAAAGGAAGCCAGGAGTAGTTCTTGTTTTGTAAATGTCGTATGAGCCCTATGATGTTTTGGAAAGTGTCCTACTAGTCCCTGGAGACTGCTGACACAGTCAGTGTACAGACACGTTCCTCTCTGATCCAATGCTTTTTGATAGAGATGAGGGCTTCAAGTAAATCTACCAATTCCGCTGCATAAATTCAACATTCATTTGGCAGAAAACGATCTTGGAAGAAATTAAGAGGGACGTATGCATAGTTAAATCTTCTCCATATTTGGAGCCATGTGTGCACACCCGGCTAAACTGAGTACAACTGACAGCGCTAAGTGCCTGGGATTCCGTAGACTTTAATGCGACGCTTGAGGTTCATTCGCACTGCAGGGCAAGGAATGGTCAACATGGGGCTTGTGATGGTGGTAATGCGGTGCGGACGTTGAGGCCACAAGGCAGCTCTTGACAAACATTGGCGAAAAGTACCGCAGTCGGGCGCCATTTTAAGAAACGAATATTAGCAAGGCTGATCTCGGGGTTATGGAAGGAGATGGACTAAGGATGTTCTGAAAGTCTGCTTATTTTGAACACGTAATTAATTCGAAGAAAAAAGGAGACACACACCTTCGTGGAAAAGGAGGACAAAAACTGTGCTGGACACGAAGGTAGTTTTGAACAGCACAATATTTTACTGTGCATGGTCCTACTGGAGGTGTTGTGTCACTGCTTTCCACCAATCTTTGAACCGACTTATACAGTCAGTTACAGCGGGACCTACAGCTTAACATCGACACCGAACCACGGTGCAATATGGCGTTACTGACAAGTATTTCCAGAGGTAAAAGTAGTGCAGACAGATAAAAATTCTGGGGTGTTTGCTTCCGTAATTACTTTAGGCGCGACGTGGAGACTAATGCATCGATAAGGAAGTTGCACCCAGAACAAAGTGCGGCACGTGAATTTTAACCTGCCTGTGGTAAATTTCTGTAGTATGAGCAAGGCGAGCGGTAAACAAGGTATACGAAATTTTCACTCTGCAGCGGAGTGTGCGCTGATATGAAACTTCCTGGCAGATTAAAACTGTGTGCCGGACCGATACTCGAACTCGGAACCTTTGCCGTTTGGCGGGCAAGTGCTCTACCAACTCAACTACCCAAGCACGACTCACGACGCGTCCTCACAGCTTTAATTTCGCCAGCACTTGCTCGCGAAAGGCAAAGGTTCCGAGTTCGAGTCTCGGTCCGACACACAGTTTTAATCTGCCACGAAGTTTCAAGGTAGTATGTCCGCCCCAAAGTGATCTACTGGGTAGACACTTCCAACAGTGTAAGGCCGTCTCGGTGGACGGGATAGCTGCGTGAAACGCAAAATGCGAGAGCAGTTTCGCCAAAAATGAGGTGGCCACTCACTGCCACGCATTTCAGCTGCTCTAAAATTTTGTACTTTTTTCCACCCTGTTTAGTAACTAGGGCAATACTTCGAATGAATGAACATACAGCGCTGGTGTAATATTCTGCCAAGAACTGACGGAAGTAATACAGACAATGTTTAATAGTGAAGTCAGTGGCGGTTCGTAACGACACGTTCGCAAATATGTCGCAAAGGACTCGATTGCAGTCCCATGTTTCTTTCTAATAGCGTATACTTCCAACCGCGTCAATCTTCGCTATTAATTGCAATATGCCTTTTGTACAAATTTTGCACTTTACCGACGTGCTACATTTCAACGCGCGCAGGGTGTTCTGAGCACCTGTTGCATGACATGTCTCCAACGGTGGACTTGAGAGAACACGCAGTGTTTCATTATTACACACTGACCTACAGTGAACAAATTCTTTGGGACAAATAAACTCCGATACACAAATACAGGATACATAGAAGTAATACATTTGCACAGTGATATTTTTAAAGAGAGTTACGTCTCCCAAAGGTTCGAATTGAAATTTGTTACTGACGATCTGGCTCTGAGCACTATGGGACTTAACTTCTGAGGTCATCAGTCCCCTAGAACTTAGAACTACTTAAAGCTAACTAACCTAAGGACATAACACACATCCATGCCCGAGGCAGGATTCGAACCTGCGACCGTAGAAGCAGCGCGATTCCGGGCTGAAGCGCCTAGAATCGCTCGGCCATAGCAGCCGGCTGACGATCTGGGAATCACTTGCGATAAAGCAATGAAAATTTGCGTTGAGGAGGTAGACCCAAGTTGATTGACAGTATTTCTCACCCTAAAAATGGTTATAAATCGATGAAAATGTGATCTCTTGTTCGTAGTCCTTTCTGTTGCTTTAGAATAGGGGAAACTGCCATGATATCACTCCACAGACCGTGTACGACAGGACTGTGGGTTGTCCATTTACCAGGTAGCCACTATTTCTGCTTTCAACCTAAGTATTTGGTTTGCTGCGTTGTTGTTGTTGTCGTCGTCGCGTTGTTGTTTTGGGCGGCCGGAGTGGCCGAGCGGTTCTAGGCGCTACAGTCTGGAGCCGCGCGATCGCTACGGTCGCGGGTTGGAATTCTCCCTCGAGCATGGATGTCCTGAGGTTAGTTAGGTTTAAGTAGTTCTAAGTTCTAGGGGGCTGATGACCTCAGCAGTTAAGTCCCATTGTGCTCAGAGCCATTTAAACCGTTGTTATTTTGTTGCTGCTGCTGCAGTCGTGGTCTTCATTACGAATATTCGTTTGATGCAGCTTTCCACGTTACTCAACCCTGGTTTACCCTTCATTCCTGCATAACTACTGCAACCTACATCCATCTGAACACGCTTACTGTATTCTAGTGTTGGTCATCACCTACAATTTTCATCCCTCACATTTCCCTTCATCACCGTCTCGACGACTCCTTGATGTTCAAAAATGTTCAAATGTGTGTGAAATCTTATGGGACTTAACTGCTAAGGTCATCAGTCCCTAAGCTTACACACTACTTAACCTAAATTATCCTAAGGACAAACACACACACACATGCCCGAGGGAGGACTCGAACCTCCGTCGGGATCAGCCGCACGACTCCATGATGTCTCAAGACGTGTACTGTCCACCAAATCCTTCTACTAGCCGAGTCTAACACGTCTAATACTTTCAGTGTATCATTTTCTAACCCAATACCCTGAGCATCGCTTGACATAATTCGGCTACACTGCATTACCCTTGTTTTACTCTTACCGCTATTTATCTTATAACGTCTTTTTCACACAACATCAAATCCGTTCCGACAAAGCAAGGAATACCAAGCGAGGTGGCGCAGTGGTTAGCACACTGGACTCGCATTCGGGAGGACGACAGTTCAATCCCGTCTCCAGCCGTCCTGATTTAGGTTTTCCGTGATTTCCCTAAATCGTTTCAGGCAAATGCCGGGATGGTTCCTTTGAAAGGGCACGGCCGATTTCCTTCCCCATCCTTCCCTAACCCGAGCTTGCGCTCCGTCTCTAATGACCTCGTTGTCGACGGGACGTTAAACACCACTAACCTAACCTAACAAAGCAAGGAATAAACTATTCGTGGTCACTATGTCACAAGCTAAAGATTATACCAACATGATTTCTACTTTTCTTCATGGCTGGGATAAACCAATATAGTGGTGCCAGAATCGAATTCCTGAATGAAGGAGCGCCCGCGATATCCTATACGCGACAATAATAACAACAGAGTGATTTAAAAATAAGCGAACATAAACATTTCGTCACCTATTCTGCGGCGAAAGCTTGTTTTCATTGCGCAGACCCGTTTCCTACTCCCGCACAGAAACGCAAGTCAGCCTGGCATAAAGCACGAGCAATCAACAACTGCATAGCAGCCGTTGTGAAAGCGGACAGGCGGCCTTAACGAGGAGGTGCTTCCCTCCTCAGGAGCCGCGCCTCACCTCTCGGGGTCCTGGAATAATATTTACTGTGTATTCAGGAATTTACTGCGCCCAGTTTCTGTTTTACTTTTTCTGCTTTGCGCGCTCACCTCGGAAGCAGATGAAATACGATAACGCCTCGGAGCGTGCGGACTAAAAGCGATTACTGCTCCACTTCAAACAGGGTTCCTTCCAGGTGGAGATGGGGCCAGAAAAAAAGGCGACCTTGTGTTCGATGCTACGTCGAGGACTCCGGATAGTGGGCCCACAAAGTCTCTAATTCTGTACGGGGACCGTCAGTAGGACGCAAGAACAAGAATGATGCGATGAGATGGTTCCCTAGGTTACTTATACAGGGGGTGATCCTTATTAACTTTTAAAAACCCCCGAGGCCACGTGAATGATGCTGAGACAAGCAGTTTAGCACAACAAGCAACAGGGCTGCAAATGTCGGGAAATGCCCCACAAGTGGATTACATATGTTGAATATGTGACGTCTCCAGATGACGTACCTCGACGCGCTTGCAGTGGAGATGCAAAATGCGGAAGGATTTTCGAGAACACGTGTGAAGGGACGATCGAGCAGTGGAATATTTGAGCCGGACGGGGTGGACAAGCGGTTCTAGGCGCTACAGTCTGGAACCGCGCGACCTCTGTCTCGGGCATGGATGTGTGTGACGCCCTTAGGTTAGTTAGGTTTAAGTAGTTCTAAGTTCTAGGGGACTGATGACCTCAGAAGTTAAGTCCCATAGTGCTCAGATCCATGTGAACGATATTTTGGAATATTTGTATTCAAGCAAACGGTGCAAATTTCGAACACAGTTTATGTGATTTGATGTAAACACAGGAGTTACAAAATTATTGTACACAAGTAAAAGCTATAAAAATGGATGTGGGTGTACCGACTTCAACCACACTTGATAGACATACCCCTTACTCTCAGGGGGACAATCGCTGGCGGGGTAAGAACCACCTATCCTATCATAATTCAGGAGACATGACGTCATAAACAATGAGGGGCGTGAAAAACTCCTACATCGTGCATGACAAATAAATTTATTCTGTGCTACTAACTTTACTCGCAATAAATTTCGCAGTCAGTATTCACATATGCCGTTTAATGCGTCTACAAAATTATGTCATGGCACTATATATGTTTCAGGAGATATGACGTCATAAACACTGACAGGCGTGAAAAAAATGCAGCATCATGCATGAAGTTTTAATACGTTTATTCTTCACTACGGGCGAGTCGGCTTAAGAAAATCCCTGACACCTATTAGCGCTTTTGAGAGCTTTCAACTTCCGCTGCAGGCGGACACAATACGCGTCTGTGGAGCTATGAAGCGGCGTTGCCGGAGACGTTTACAAAATCGCTTTGAGGAATTCAAATTCAAATGTGTGTGAAATCTTATGGGGCTTAACTGCTGAGGTCATCAGTCCCTAAGCTTACACACTACTTTGCCTAAATAATCCTAAGGACAAACACACACACCCATGCCCAAGGGACGACTCGAACCTCCGCCGGGACCGCTTCGAGGACACGTGAAGCAGTTGTACTTATACCTTTGTACATTATGTACATTTCTTAGTACAACTTCTTCGTAATTTCAAAGGTATTTTTACGAATACATGAAAATGCAATTTTTTCGATTTTACATTACAGAAACAGTTCATTTTCTGTTCCGTTTCTAATAGAAAATTGGTAAAACGAAAACACAGGCAATGCTGGGTTTGTCAGCTAGTAAAATAATGAATATTACCTCAATGTAAACACGTAATTGCCTAACGTACTGCAAAAAAATACTGCGTGCCAGACGCAAGACTCGAACCCTGAGTCCCACGAGCTGATGTCGCGCACTTAGACCCAGAGCAACACCCACGTGAGTACTTTACTTGGGTTGAGATAATCAGTACCGTCAGACCGGTAGGCTCAACCAACTGCACTTGCGCCGGGGTACGTCATCTCGTGACGTCACATGTTCTACATGCGTCATCCACTTTTGGGGGAATTTTCCGACTTTTCTGCACCATGTGTCTCATAATAAATTACTTCTATTAGCGTGATCCACGTCTCTTCGAGGTTTTTTAAACGTTAATATGTATCATCTTGTATTAGTAAATAAGCTTCCTGCTGGAATGTACCGTAAAGTTTTTTAAAGAAAGGGAATCCACTTCAAAGGTGGGGATAAAAAGGAAGCATAATTATTTTCATTTTTCTGCTGAATTAATAATAATAATAATAATTTCTTTACATTTAATAAAGTCGGACTCAGTGTTTTGTACCTCCAAAGTACGGAAGTTAAATTCAGGCCAAAATTGTCATTCTTAGTGGACGGCCCAACTGGTGACGAATGACCATCTACGTCGTGTGACCAGGGCTTCCCGTCGGGTAAACCGATCGCCTGGTGCAAGTCTTTCGATCTGACGCCACTTCGGTGACTTGCGTGTCGATGGAGATGAGATGATGATGCTTAGGACAACACAACACCCAGTCTCCGAGCGGAGAAAATCTCAGACCCAGCTGGGAATCGAGCCCGGGCCCTTAGGATTGACATTCTGTCACGCTGACCACTTTTTTTTTCATTCTGTTCGGTATTGTTCGTTTCGTTTGGTCTGGGTGGACGTCACAAGACATTCGTTCAATTTGATCGTTGATTCCTTTACTCAGTTTTTTATTACAGAGGACAGCTAGCCCTCTGACCGAACACGCTGAGCTACCGTGCCGACTGTCACTCAGCTACCGGGGACGGACTCCATCTACGTAATTAGTATGTATATAAAAGAAATTACTTTGTGTAAAGTTAGTCGGACTTCGGGAAAAGATGAAGGCTCGACCTTCAAATTGTAACGTATTTACGATAGAGCACTTATGCCAGTTGATCACCGTGTCACCAACAAGTCGCCTCTAACTGGAATTAAATTGCCAAAGTCGTTTACTTCATATAAATAAAACAGGTGGGCTGAAAAGTAGATTATATCAAAAATTAAAATAATTTTGAAACAAATTGCTAAATTCTTACTCGTAAAAAGATGACATGCGAGACACATCTGTTTCGTGTTGCTGCCAAGATAGGAAGATAGAGAACGTTATTTTACATAGATCAGGTAATTTTGCATCCATAGAGCAGAGAGTTACACAATGTCAACAATTTATGAAGATGAGTTTCAAAAAATAATTTTACTTTTTCAACGAGTGTGGGTTTTTACTGTTATTTATCAAAGTTCATGTTCACAAAGACTTTCTTCAGGCAGATATCATTTAATTCTTCCTTTTCATAAAAAGATATGTTATAGCGGTCGTTATGTGTTGGGTCGGATTCTTTTTCGATACCCTCGGCTTGTTTGAGCCACTTACGTTAGGCACGTCCTACCCGACATTTTACAAATGGATACTGCAGCGCGCGATCATCGCCTTGTTATTATTTATTTATTTAGCATTTCATTGCAATATTTTACGTGTGTAGGTTAACTTAAAATGACATTTGTAAATGTGGCCTTGCGGAGTTTACAGCGTCGAGCATTCGCCTTCGGGGTGCATGTAAAAAATAACGACCTTCCCATCATAATTCTGCGACTCGTTTCTCCACCATGTCGAGTTCAAACGACGTGATAAAGATCATCAGACGATTCTATGGTGGGTGCAACACTTCAGGACTACTGTATCTTGTGCAAAGAAGAAACGCTTCACAACTGTTCTCCGCCTTGCTCTCCCTGGAACTTTTAGCAACCGGCCCGCAGATGTTAAATAACATACTGCTATTGGATGACGCCCATTTTCATCTAGGCGACGGTGTAAATAAAGGGAATTATAGCTACTGAGCGCCTACTTAACCACAGGACAATCCTTGTCACCTGCTTGGAGAACCCCTGCACTCTGAACGCCTGTCTGTCAGGTGAGGCGTGACTTCTTTTGGTCCATACTTTTTGTGGATCGTTATGGCCATGTAGTAACGGTTACTATTGATCGCTATGTCCGCCGGCCGAAGTGGCCGAGCGGTTCTAGGCGTTACAGTCTGGAACCGCGCGAACGCTATGGTCGCACGATCGGATCCTGCCTCGGGCATGGATGTGTGTGATGTCCTTAGGTTAGTTAGGTTTAAGTAGTTCTAAGTTCTAGGGAACTGATGACCTCAGATTTTAAGTCCCATAGTGCTCAGAGCCATTTTGATCGCTATGTCCAAATGCTAAATGAATTTCTCATTTCAACAATGACATATAGTACCAATAGAATGGGACAACAGCCCGTACGGCCCGCCAAGTCACGAATGTGTTGCGGCACTATTTTCCTGGTCGACTGGTTTTCAGATTTGGAGACATTCACTGGGCAGCATGGTACCTCGATTTAACTGACCCTGACTTTTGAATAATCAAATGGACGCTTCACATCTTACGCCGCATCTGAACTGGAGGAAATGATACGTGCGGCTGTAGAGGAGATCCCACTGAACATGCTGAATTGGGTGATGGAAGCTTTCGTTCGCCACTTGGAGGAATATACGGTACGTAATGGCGACCGTCTGTATGGTGTTATGTTCAAAAGCAAGTAAACGGCGTATATCATATATAATGCCATGTACTTTTCTTTGTTTCCGAAGTGTGTTTCAATAAATTGCTCAATTTGTTTCGATGTCCTGTCCTTTTTATATCCCACTATTCCATTACGCCAGACCCTGTACATGTACAAATCTTTATCTTGACTTATGATTACAAATCTCTCAGCCTCCTAACAAACATTCAGGTTTTTCAGTGTATGTGTGAAACAAAAGGGTTGTAGTACAGTTGAGAATCTTACTGAATTACAAATGTTGTGAAAATCTGTTGTGAACTTACGAATTAAAACTGATTTATTGATGGTCCATCGTCCTCCATTTCAGTTATTTGCCCCCTGAGAATGTCCTTTTCTTTCGTTAAACAGCTGCATTCTAAAAGCAGGTGGTCAATAACTTGGTTTCCTCTATTACGTGTGCACGCTGCGTCATCAGTTATTCTGAACCGTTTACATTAAGCTTTCAGTTCTCCATGGATTGTTAACATGGATGTAAAGTTGCGTTAATCGTTAAACGTTTGAGAATGGTAGGTAGATACGGTTTTGCGTTGTTGTCATTTCGCTCTCTCTGTACCGATTACTGTTTTTTGTGATCAGACTGCTCTCTTCTTACCTAGCTAGATTATCAGGTAGTTCATTGCCCCATAGTCCATATCTGAAATCCACCTGCCAGTTGTCCATCTGCAGACTTCTATTTTGCTTCGTATTCCTTCAATCAAGATGATTCTTCGGGTTTCGTAACCAATCTAATCCACCTGTCACTGTGTATT
This sequence comes from Schistocerca americana, assembly GCF_021461395.2. Lineage (NCBI taxonomy): Eukaryota > Metazoa > Arthropoda > Insecta > Orthoptera > Acrididae > Schistocerca > Schistocerca americana. The sequence goes on along the minus strand of NC_060123.1, from coordinate 627,023,067 downwards.
ACTGTAACTGTCACTACTAAGCCTCTTGTTGATAAACATTGCTGTCCCTGAACCCGCTCCGTCGTCCGATTTGCTTCGATCTGTGTCTGCTTGAAGAGAGTCGTACTTATTTTCTCCCTTCTCAGGTATTCTTGCAAGATCTGCTACTTATGGCCAGCTTCTGCACTCTAGAGTGATGCCTATTGTCTGATTGGCATCTTTAGATTTGATTATGTTATAGCATTTGGCCATTTGTTATATCGTTACAAGGCGAGGGCTCTACTACAACACGCGGCGCTTCACTGAAAGTCGCCTTTCAGCTTTCACATCACCTGTGAATTGTTTCCGCAAGCACCCAAAAACCTTGATAGTTTTGTTCAAAAAATGGTTCACATGGCTCTCAGCACTATGGGACTTAACATCTGAAGTCATCAGTCCCCTAGAACTTAGAACTACTTAAACCTAACTACCCTAAGGACATCACACACATCCATGCCCGAGGCAGGATTCGAACCTGCGACCGTAGCGGTCGCGCGGTTCCAGACTGAAGCGCCTAGAACCGCTCGGCCACACCGGCCGGCTAGCTTTGTTCGTTCATGAGATCCACAAAGCAGTGGAACGGTCTCCCAGAAAGTCTTAGGTACGCTTCCATACCGCTGCTTGGTGAACAAAATAGGTGGGTTATGTAAATTGAAACGCCTCTTTCTTGGTACAATCTATATTTATTCAGAACGAAATTTTCACTCTGCAGAGGAGTGTGCGCTGATATGAAACTTCCTGGCAGATTAAAACTGTGTGCCGGACCGAGACTTTTTTCTCGATATTGTTCGTTGCAAGTGTCCCATGGCACCAGTTCAAGTTCAGTGTTGAGCTTTGACTCAGTTTTTTTATTACAGAGGGCAGATAACCCTCTGAACGAACACTCAGAGCTAGCGTGCTGGCGGACTCGATCTCGGGACCTTTGCCTTTCACGGGCAAGTGCTCTACCAACTGAGCTACCCAAGCACGACTCACGACCCGTCCTCACAGCTTTAATTCCGCCAGTACCTCGTCTCCTATCTTCCAAACTTCGCAGTAGCCCTCCTGCATACGCTGCAGAACTGGAAAGGTAAGAGACAAGGTACTGGCGGAATTAAAGCACTGAGGATGGGTCGTAAGTCGTGCTAGGGTAGCTCAGTTGGTAGAGCATTTGCCCGCGGAAGGCAAAGGTCCCGAATTCGACTCTTGGTCCGGCACACAGTTTTCATCTGCCTGGAAGTTTTATATTTATTCATGTTCCAGACCCGTTTCGCCTTTTTAAATAATATATCTTCAGTTTATTGAATCGGGAATAATATCGATTTATTTTTATATGTGATACAGTTTAGAAAACATTTCACGTCATAATTTTAGATAAATAAATTACTATTTACGGGTGTACGGAATGTCTCGGACCTTTTGGGTCAGATTGAAATAGGTGATAGTGGGTTCACAAACGATTGTATTGCGACAGAGAACGAATGGTCGGAATGTATATTTATTGTGTTATGGGCGTACACATCGTACACCGCATAACAATGTAGCTCACAGTAATTGTTCAAAGTGACGACCGCCAGTCTCAATGAATTTCTGTCGCACTCTCTCAAATATCCCTGGTGTCTGCTGTGGCACGAGACGGGGAGCTTGGAGTCTAGCAAGTAGGTCTTCATCCCTTTATACGGGGATTCCATACACCAACGTCTTGATGAAACCGCAGAGGAAAACGTCGAGAGGTACGAAATTCGGCAATCGCCCTGGCCATGGGACAGGGTCTCCTCTTTCAATTTAACAATCTAACGACGAGGATACGTGTTGTTCAGATGCTTGCCGACATGCTACCAACGAAGAGGGCTCACCGCTGTGCTGAAACCACATCCTTTCACGAACAACAGTGGGGTGTACAGTCTCCAAGAACTGTGGCACCCCATCTCGCAGGAACACCAGGCGACGTGGATCAGCAAAATGAGGAGTCTGCAAATAAGATCCTAATACGTAATCTGTTTGGTATTCATATGTACGCTGTTTATCACGGGGGTCCTTTCTGGGAGTGCGACAGAACTGCAGGCACCGTTGCAATAATATATGCACTGAGACTGACGGTCATCGCTTTGAACAATTACTACGAGTTACGCTGTTATGCGGTGTAACCTGTATATGTCCGTTACACAATAAATATACATTTCCGACCTTTGGTTATTTACCTTAACATAATCGGTCGTGGACGCAGTATTACTTGTTTCAGCTTGACCGATAAGGTTTGAGACACCCTATATACAAAGGATTTTGTGATCCGTAATTACTTGTTCAGTTACAGTTTCTGTTGTTCATAATAAAACTCACTATTTAAGAAAATTCTAAATTATTTCTGCGTTAAGTCAGTCAATTAAATACTTCTATTAACTATGATTGGGGAAGAACGGTGGTGGAGAGAACTGGAGGAAAATGGCATATTGTTAATATTGAGGGTGAGTGTTACCGACCTGAAAACTACGTTATATAAGAGGTAGGAAGACGAATATCGTCCTTCGATAAGCAGCAAACGGAAATATTATGAACAAATACAGTCACACGTTCCCTCGAGGGTCTGGTTCCATACAATTAAGACAGATAAAATGTTTGTAGTTTTCATAATTCGCATGAGATTTAATAATGTATTAATCCCCCTACCTATCTTTTTTTTTCGAATGTAAACTGTATGTAAACTAGAAAAATTGATTTCGTAGAACATTTAATCAGATATAATCAAACATTACCAAATAATACAGCAAATTCCCTTTCACGAAAATAATATATTAATTTTGAAACTAATTATGACATTTTAAGTAAACACAAACTTACAAAGTTCCTGAAACACTGGAGATGGCGGTATGATCTTCAGGCAAAAGAGACATAACTAAAAGAAGTGGTATCTGCTGCCCACGATACTATACATTTCCATAAACATATGAATTCATTTACGTTAAACTCTTTCGAAAAATTATACAATTTTGAACATACAGTCAGCATAAACTGCTATGAACAATATTAAATGAATTGACTGAATTACATGCTCAGTGTAATGAAATGAGTCTAGATCAGCTAGGCCAAAGAGAAATAAATTCACTACATAAAACCAAAAGGCTTAATCCTCTGCCAAGTGGGCAGATAAACTTTGCTCGCTACAGTAGTTTAGTAACTTTATGCCCTTGAGATAGCTTCACAGCACATTAACAGTACGAATAAAACGGAACACGACGACAGTAAAAATGTGACTACGTCACGTTAGTTGCGCATTCTATCAGTAGTTTCAGCATCGCTTAAATCTTTGCAGACTATAACAGTTAACTCACGTGGTTCATATGGCTCTAAGCACTATGGGACTTAACATCTAAGGTCATAAGTCTCCTAGACTTAGAGCTACTTAAAACTAACTAACCTAAGGACATTACACACATCCACGACCGAGACAGGATTCGAACCTGCGACCGTAGCAGCAGCGCGGTTCCGGACCGAAGCGCCTAGAACCGCTCGGCAACAGTGGCCGGTGAACAGTTAACTGTTTTGGTTTGTATATCAAAATGTACACCTTAGAAGGAGCAATGTGCCATACTGATATGCAGTATTATGCTTTATCTAATAGTGAATAAATGTTCTATCTTTTCTCTTAAGTTTTACTCATTCTTTGTTCATTATACACTACTTTTCATTTGTTTTTTTGTGATTCGTGTTTTAAAAATTCAAACAATAAGCTTTTCAGAGCAATGCATATCAGCTGGCTCTAGAGAGAGAGAGAGAGAGAGAACCGTAGTAACTGCACCAACAATGCCCTCCATGGTTTGAAATTCATAGTGTCAGTAGTTACTGCACCAACAATGCCCTGCATGGTTTGGAATTCATAGTGTCAGTACTAAATGACACTCAAGACCGTTGTTTTACTGACGTGTTTGACACAAATTCAAATGGTTCAAATGGCTCTGAGCACTATGGGACTTAACATCTGAGGTCATCAGTCCCCTAGAACTTAGAACTACTTAAACCTAACTAACCTAAGGACATCACACACATCCATGCCCGAGGCAGGATTCGAACCTGCGACCATAGCGGTCGCGCGGTTCCAGACTGTAGCGCCTAGAACCGATCTGCCACCCCGGTCGGCTGTTTGACACAGGGTACACTGGACGACTTCTTATTATTCTTTACCGAGATGAAACATCCTGACATATTAAAACTGTGTGTGTCGGACCGGAACTGTAAACAGGGACCTCTGCGTTTCACGTGCAAGTGATCTACCGATTTGAACTATCCAAGCACGACTCACTGACCCGACCTCACATCTTCACTTCCGTCAATACCTCTACTGTGGAATTAGCACTCGTGAAGGAAAGAATACTGCAGGGAAATGCGACAGGCACAGCTAATGGGATTGTTTTGGGAATAAATTTTCACTCTGTAGTGGAGTGCGCACTGACTTAACACTTCCTGGCTGATTAAAAGTGAGCCGGCCGGGGTGGCCGAGCGGTTCTAGGCGCTACAGTCTGGAACCGCGCGACCGCTACGGTCGCAGGTTCAAATCCTGCCTCGGGCCTGGATGTATGAGATGTCCTTAGGTTAGTTAGGTTTAGGTAGTTCTAAGTTCTAGGGGACTGATGACCTCAGATGTTAAGTCCCATAGTGCTCAGAGCCATTTGAACCATTTGATTAAAAGTGTGTATAGGAAGTTTGAAACCTGTGCTTAGTCCACTACAGAGGGAAAATTCATCGCGGCACGTCAGTGCTATCTAGTATGGTATACCTTCTTCATCTTCCAAGCGTTCTGCCAAGAAAACGCAGTCTTCAATTCGCCTTCCCCACAACATTTCCTAAACTAAAAAAATCTCCGTCCGAACATACCTCGGAAGGCACAAACCAACCGACGTGTCGTCCTCAGCTGTTAGGCGTCGCTAAATGAATATATGGAGGGGTATGTGGTCAGCACACCGCTCTCCCGGCCGTTATCAGTTTTCTCAATCAAGTAGGTCATTAACTACGGCTGAGTGCAACCCTCTCGCCAAAAGCTCTCGGTAGCCGGGACGTCCATCCCTCCAATTGCTAGCCAGGCCGACAGCGCTTAACTTCGATGATCTGATTGGAACCTGTGTTGCCGCTGTGACAATGCCATTTGCATTAATCTTTAAATTTGTGTGACTTATTATTTAACCCAAAAATAGCGCTTTTTTTAATTCTGATGTGCAGGACCAACACTTTTTATTCTTCATCGTCAACTGCCACATTCTGCATCATGCAGATAGTTTGTCGTAATAACTTTGTTCTTCGTTTTTATCTTCTATTATACGTGGAATATTGGCTGGAAGTTTAGTAACGGGCGCTAAGGGATTGTGCACGACTTAGAGCAGATGCTGGCAGTGCAAAATCACAGCATTTACTTCATACTCACTTTATACTGCTTGCTACGATGAAATACTTATTATCTCATATGTCTACGGCGCAAAATAATTGCTATGACGGACTGAGGTTGGGTTGGAAAATGACAGTTTGACTTTTGGCGAGCCCGAAGACAGTGAACGCGAAAACCAGGTTGCGATGACACAGTGATCTGTGACGTAGCCTCTATCATGTCTTACGTTGGAGGTGATAGTTATATTTGCCATGAAGGAAGCGAGTAGTTTAAACAAGCCAAATTTAGAATTTTTTCGCGTTCGAAAGGAAATTATCTCATCTGTACGTCAATGGATACTGAAAATCAACTGCTACTCTTACATCTAATTTCCCACAATCGCTGGCGTTAGACGTTATCAACATGTAATTGAATCCTAATACGTGGACACCCCATCGTAAACTTCTTGTGGAATACTAATTCGTGAGTCAATGTTGCAGAAGCTGGCAGAAACTCTCCTTGGAAATGTAACGAGCGCGCAGAATGTTGGAAAGTAGATCTAAGCTAATCCAGAGGAGTGACATGTATATACCAGTCGTTGTAGATAATAACGGATAATGAGCAGTTTCAGACATGCGACTTGTCACTCGTCCTTGGGAGAAACTGCACCGACAAGGCGAAAGCAGCAGCCGCGGCCCACGCGGCCCAAAGTGATTAATCAACACTGGCACTTCTCGAGGCGTGCTCGGTAATTTAATTTTACGCACGATCTCTCAGAGTTAAGAGTTTAAATGCCGTTTCGTCAGCGTCAGACGCCTTGATTAACTGCTGCTGTTCGTGAGTTGACGACATACGCTCGTTGCGCAATGGCATGAGGGAATGGCAAACCAAATACTTTGTTGTTGTACTGGACTTGGGCCTGGGTGCAAAGTCTATCTCTTGAGGCGTCTTGTCTAGATAAACGAGATATGTTATTGTTTCTCGGATCAGAATATTGCATCATAAGTACGAAATATTTTCCGTTGTCCAGATAATTTCATATCTGATCCAGTACACATTCTGAAAAAGATTCCACAGATAGAAATTAAATTTTGGGAGTAAATATAGCATCTTCAGAAAACAGACGCAATCACACCGCATGGAGCACTTGCAGAACATTTGTGTCTTACAACTGTCATATGAAGTTTCGTCTCGTCGTCAGTTTTAATAAGAGAACTCACGCATGGAAGTAGCGGTATCTATGATCCGTTTCGATGGTAGTGATCTGCACTTACGACTATCTCAGCAGTTACTACTATCTCAAAGAGAATATCGCACTCATATCAGTGTTGCTGTCGATGACGAAGAAAATAGTGACAATACTTGAATACCCATAGTATGCACTAACATGCGAGAATGTTAATGACGACTTTGCACACATTAGACAATGCCATCTGCTCTAGTCACGTTTAGTTAATTTTGATAATCGTATGATACTGGTCCAATAAAGTTTCAGTAACTTCTTGGATTTTACTGGGAACAAAATAATCACTGGCCAGTCCCTTAGTCCACATATTCGATAGATAACATACAACGTCATTATTTCAAACCATCATCTCCGTCAGCTAACAGGGTGAGGAGGTTGGTGAGCGAACGAATGGGTGACGGGTGTGTTCGAAATTTGTGGTAAGGACTATGGGACCGAACTGCTGAGGTCATCGTTCCCTAGGCTTACGCACTACTTAATCTAACTTATGCTAAGGACAACACACACACCCATGCCCTTATGGAGCAGATGTAAATTCCCTCCTTTTTTTTTTTTTTTTTTTTTTTTTTTACTTCAGAGTTTTCAGTTAACGTTTAGTGTATGATAATTTAATTACTCCTTGCACTGCAGATGGTTACAACGGACAATGTGTGAAAGAAAGTAAAATATCATGCCATAAGGTTGTTTTAATGTACCAAAATTTGTACCAAAATTTTGCTATGATATATTTCCAAATCAAGGTATTAAATTATTTGCTGAAGCTAAGGAGCGAAGTCGTTAACGAGCAAATGCAAACGATCGAGAACACGTATTAGTATATAAATATTACTAATTTATTGATAAAGATCATTACATACGGATTCCATAAACCAACAAATAGAAAATTATTAAATATTAATTACACAATTTATTTTGTGTATGATACGAATTTAGTAACTTCCTCTTATGTGATTACAATACTGATTACAGTCTTCTCACTGACGAGTTACGTAGGACTTGTGGGAGAATTGCCTAGGTAGGGAAACATTTTTAAGGAAAACGAACATGCAAAGCTGTCGTGTAAACATTTTTCTTCTGAAAGTTTTGACATTGGTGCCGGAAGGAAATTAACGCAAGATGATGTGGCAAAAATTTTTGTAATTTTACCCCTCATTAACACCTAAGGAGAAAAATTTGAAAAATGTGCGAAAATTCGACAATGAAAATGGAAGACGCATTTTATCTGAAAATTTATGGACATGACTGTAAAGAAAATTATTTTTTGCGCATTCTTTCGCTTAAACGTACAGCTTCCGTTCACCTGGAACTACTGTATCTTGTAGATGGTGGTAGAAAAATCCTGTTACTTTGCATTGACGATCAGTGCATAGACATCAACTTTATGTTAATCCTCCTTTACAAAATTTTATGAATGACAAAGGTATTAAAGTCACAAAATATTAAATTACGCGACTCGCTTCCAAAGTTTTCTTAGCAAACGATGTTGTGGGATATATTCTAGTTCGTGTCAATATCTGTAATGGACATAGTGACACCCATAAAACTAAGACGAATTGGATAAGAGCAATTGTTATTTCTGATAGTAGCTTTAAAATATTTTACACGTATTTTCGAGCAGTCTTCGGAATGCTAAATATTTGCTCTCAAATTCATACGTTATTCTGCACTTCTTGCATCAACAGTGAACCAAATGATGCAGTGTAGTGAAACAGGGGAATTACTGATGAAAATGAAGTTCTGGCGCTTGCAATAAGGACGTACAGAAAGTCAATGTTGCAAACTTTGTTTGCTACTGTAGTGGTACGTACTGTATGTAATGCTAATATAGTAGGTCGTTAAACTATTAAAATGAGTGTAGATTTCAGCTATAAAAGAGAAAAATTGACTCACATTTACACTTGCCCAAGGCGTAACTGTAGGGACACCGCTTTATTCCACACAAACGTCGATTTCAAAGTTCATAACGGCAGAGGTAGAGGTGTCAGTCTTCTATATGTATATGTCGTCGTAGGTTCGATCCGAAACTTAATTTTTTGTGAGTGGCGCAGTGCATTTTGGTGAGAGGTGTTTTCAGAAGAAAACGTTTTACGAGATATTGGAGTTAATCATTAATATATTGGTTAGTTTCACTCAGAAAAAACATGTTGAATAGAAATGTTGAAGTATAAGGGCCAAGTAAAAATGAGAAACGTGATTTACGGAAGCTTTGTGGCAACGCTTGATCCCTGTCTGGACACCAATAGTTACCGCATTGATACCCATGATAATGTTAGGTAAGTTACAGTGAAAGTATTCGTAAGCGCTCTCCGAGAGACATCAAGAAACGTGGGTAGTTGTGGAAAATGTCGCTGTTCCATCTTCCTTGCCTATGACATGTCGGCATTGACAATCCGTACAGAGTTTATTAGCGTCTGAGCCTTTCACTTACCTGTGTGATGAGTGGTCTTCAAATTCCTGTCCTTGATAATAACCACAGACAAGTTCGAAGTGGCTGCAAAAGATGGCAGTTGAATGCACACAGAAATTCTGTTCACGAACTATTACGAGGGTGAGTCACATGAAAACCTTAAAAAGTGGTACAAAGCTGTATCAATTTTCAACATAATCTCCCCCACGCTCAATGCAAGTCCTCCAGCGCTTACAAAGTTCGTAAGTTCCTTTAGAAAAAAATTCTTTTGGTAGTCCGCGCAATCACTCATGCACCGCGTGGCGTACCACTTCTTCAGAACGGAACTTCTTTCCTCCCATTGCGTCTTTGAGTGGTCCAGACGTATGGAAATCACTTGGGGCAAGGTCTGGTGAGTATGACACTCAAAATGCAGGTCTGTGATTGTTGCAGCAGTTGTACGGGCAGTGTGGGGCTTCGCACTGTCATGCTGCAAAAGGACACCTGCCAACAGCAATCCACGTCGCTTTGATTTGATTGCAGGCCGCAGACGATATTTTAGGGGATCTGTGTATCATGCACTGGTGACAGTGGTCCCTCTAGGCATGTAATGCTCCAAAATGACGCCTTTTTCGTCCCAAAAGAGAGACAGCATAACCTTCCCTGCTGATGATTCTGTTCGAAACTTTTTTGGTTTTGGTGATGAGGAATGGCGCCATTCCTTGCTCGCTCTCTTCGTTTCCGGTTGGTGGAAGTGAACCCAGGTTTCGTCCCCAGTAACCATTCTTGCAAGGGAGCCATCACCTTCTCGTTCAAAGCGCCGAAGAAGTTCTTTACAAGCATCAACACGTCGTTCTTTCATTTCAGGAGTCAGCTGCCGTGGCACCTATCTTGCAGCCACTTTGTGAAACTGGAGCACATCATGCACAATGTGATGTGCTGACCCATGACTAATCTGTAAACATGCTGCAATGTCATTCAGTACCACTCGGCGGTTTTCCTTCACTATGACATTCAACTGCTGCAATGTTCTGTGGAGTCACAACTCGTTGTGCCTGACCTGGACGAGGAGCATCTTCCACTGAAGTCACACCAATTGCGAACTTCCTACTCCAAAAAAATGGCTCTGAGCACTATGGGACTTAATATCTGAGGTCATCAGTCCCCTAGAACTTAGAACTACTTAAACCTAACTAACCTAAGGACGTCACACACATCCATGCCCGAGGCAGGATTCGAACATGCGACCGTAGCGATCGCGCGGTTCCAGACTGTAGCGCCTAGAACCGCTCGGCCACACCGGCCGGCGTTCCTACTCCATTCGTAGACTTGCTGCTGTGACAAACATGCATTACCGTACTGAACCTTCATTCGTCGATAAATTTCAATAGGTTTCACACCTTCACTACGCAAAAACCGAATAACAGAATGCTGTTTTTCCTTCGTGCAAGTCGTAAGTGGGGCGGCCATCTTTATACTGATACTACGGCGGTATGTGTGCATCTGCACTATGCTACCACCTACAGGCCATTCAGCATGCTGTTTGTAGACCGCTTATCAACTTACAGGATGACGGCGCGAAATTTCGATTTATTATTGCAAATTTAAGGTTTTCATTTTACTCACCCTCGTATTTCCACTTCTTCAGAATTATGTGAACTGGGAGAACTAGGCACGACAAATTGTACTACTCAGGATATGGGGATGTAATACAAACGGAATACCCTCAGGCTGTAAGACGAACGCAATAATGCTGATATCACATAAGACAGATATGAAGTTCCACAGAGTTTTGGTAACATTAGAAGGAAAAGCGGCCCTACGACTTCTCTCACAAGATAAGACGACGAAAGAAAAACCCATACTTATGTCATTTCTAGAGTTAGAAGTGTTGTATTCGGTATTGATGCGTGGTTTCTTAACGCAGACAGCAGAAAAAGAGGAATATAACCAGAGTTAAGTAAAAGTGGTCCAGAAAGTCGTAATCCATAGCTAAGTCTGTAATACACTTCATGAACACTGATGAGAGAGGCTGAGTACTAGCAGGCGAATACCACAGTAGTGAAGGGGCTTGCGGTGGTCTGTTATCCAATCCGATGGCGCCATCGCCTGCGCAGGCCGAGGAAGACGTGTCTGGCGGCCGCGGTTGCAGTGAGTCTCCATCTGGCGGCGGTACTCCCAAGATCTGGTGCCAAGCTATGAATTACGAGGTAGTGTCCGCGCAGGATACGCTGACCGATGCACAGTGGCCGATTTTCCACCGAAAGTGCTGAGCGAGTTGATTCGTTTGCTTGGAGGGGGAGGCCGACAGTGTCTGACACCTTTGGGCCGATCGGCGATCGCAGAATCGAAGGCGCACGCCCTACAATCATTCTCAAACGATTTCACAGAAACTATTCGGTAAAAGAAAGCTCATTTCTGTTTTACCTTTGATCATTCCCTCTTCCCTGATGTCATGGACCGTACGAATACCTCTGTTCCTCCCCTTGCTCCCAGCTTCCAGTACTTGGGCCACACCCCACCATCTGAACTTAACACTCCCATCACTACACAGGACATCAGCCTCACACTCCGCACTAAACGCAACACTGCTCCCGGGCACGACTGCGTTACCTACCGCCACCTCAAACACTGCCCTCCCTCCTTCCTTTCACTCCTTGCCACCCTCTACAATGTCATCCTTGTCACTGGCTTCTATCCCGACCTGTGGAAAACCTCCCGTATCCTGATGTTCTCCAAACCCAACAAGCCTCCATCTGATGCCTCTTCCTATCGTCCTATCTGTCTCACATCGGTGTTCAGCAAGCTCTTGGAATCCATCCTTTCCCGGCGCATCCATCACCACCTCCGCCAACACCACCTCCTCCCAAACACCCAATGTGGCTTTCGACCTTCCTTCTCTGCTGATGACCAACTCCTCCGCCTCACTCATCTCCTCTCCCTCCAGCTTAACTCCCGTCGTTCCGCCATTTTTGTCTCCCTTGACCTCGAAAAGGCCTACGACCGTGTCTGGCATCCCGGTCTCCTGTTTAAACTCCAAACCTACGCCCTTCCTATCAACTACATCCGTCTGGTGGCCTCCTTCCTCTCCCACCGCCCCTCCTATGTTACCATCCATAATGCCAATTCCCCCATCTTCTACCCCTCTGCAGGTGTGCCCCAGGGCTCTGTCCTCTCCCCTCTCCTCTACCTCCTGTACACGGCGGATATGCCCCAACCCCCCCCCCCCCCCTCCAGTACACCTCTTGCAATATGCTGATGACACCGCATTCCTCGCCCTCGCTCCTACCCTCCAACGGTCCCAACGCCTTCTCCAGACTCACCTTGACCTTTTTGCTGCATGGTGTAACCAGTGGCTCCTGAAACTCAATCCTTCCAAGACCCAGGTAATCATCGTAGGTCGTACCACTCGCTCCTTCTGGCTCCTGGATTTCTCCCTTACTGTTTGCGCACGTCCTGTCCGCCTCACCCCCACCCTCACCTACCTTGGCCTCACCATTGACCGTCACCTTACCTGGATCCCTCATCTCCACTCCATCCAATCCAAAGCCCACAACCGCCTCCGACTCCTCAAACTCCTCTCTGGCCGGACGTGGGGGTTGCACCCCTCTACCACCCTCCACACCTATAAATCTTTAATCAGTCCCATCCTCTGTTATGCCAGTCCTGCCTGGATATCTGCCCCCCCAAATTCTATAAGTCCCTCCAGATCCTTGAGCGTCATGCACTTCGCCTCACCTTCCAAATACGCCTCCCGTCCCCCTCTATGATCTCATTCCTTTCCCCCATCTGCTCCTATTCCTCGAACATATCTGCATCCTTTACACCTCCCGCCGTCTTGCACCCCCTCACCCCCTGGTTGCTCCTCTCCTCTCCCATCCCCGCCCCCTGCCACGTCTTCCCCATTGTGTCCCCCCTACCCTCCATCTCTACACCCTACATCTCCTTTCCCAAGGTGGCTTCCGTCAACTCCCCCTCCCGGATGATGCCCTCTCTCCCTCCATTTATCCCTCCTATCAACTCTGATCCTCACTCCCCCTCCTTTCCTCTGTCCTTTCCCTGGGCTCCCTCTTCCCCCCCTCCTTCCGTCCTGTTTTCTCCCCACTAAACCTCTCCCAACCTCCCTTCTTCCCCCCCTCCCAAGTCCTTTTGTATTCCCCTCCTCTGCCTACCCCACTCCCTGTCGCGTCTGCCCCCCATCCCTCTTATGGGTCCTCCTCCTCCATCAGCTCCTATCCCGGTTCTCCTCTTCGCTTTTTCTCTCCTTTCCCCCTTTTTTTGTTTTCTCATCATCTGTCCAGTTTCCCCCCACCTGCTCTCGGCTGTGGTGTGTCGCATTTGCCAACTTTTTCGTGCAGTGTTCCAGTGACTATTCAGTGTTGTTCGTCTTTCTCGTGTTGCGAACGGACACCATGCTGTCACTAGGTGTGCATTTTATGTCTTTTGCGAACAGAATCCAGACTGTCGCCGTGTTTTTTAATTGTCTGTCTATTGTTTTACCTGTCTGCTTCGTATGTATTTTATTAGCTACATCGTCCCTCTGTTCTTTGTTTTAAGTTCCACGATTTCTTTTCGCCATGTTACTCTTTAAGTCTCCGATTTCATCGCCTGTTTTTATTATTTATTCTCTTCATATAAAGTCTGTAGGCTGAAGAGCGGCATGCTAAGCTGCTGCCAGCCCGCCCCCCCCCCCTTCGGGGGGGAATTGAAATTCAATAAAGAAAAAAAAAAATGTTTTACTTGTAACTTTACGTAGCAGGTACATGATGATGTGCCCATCCATCATTTCGTTAATCGTCATAGTTATTGTGATATTTACATAGAAGCAAAACACTGCGAGAAATTTGAAGAAATTTTCCATGAAAAATAGGCGTGACTATGATTTTGCGTTTGGCGCATATTACATGTGTGTTGTTGTGTATTAAATATAGCTAACATATTGAATTTTTATTTAGACTTTAGTGGAGGTCTCTATCTGTCATCAGTTTCGAGAAAAATGATCTGACGTAGCACACTCATTTGTGATCGCATTGCCCCAGAGATAGAGCCAGAGTAAAATATCCACAACATCTGTCGCCGGCCGGAGTGGCCGAGCGGTTCTAGGCGCTACAGTCTGGAACCGCGCGAATGCTGCGGTCGCAGATTCGAATCCTGCCTCGGGCATGGAAGTGTGACGTCCTTAGGTTCATTAGGTTTAAGTAGTTCTAAGTTCTAGGGGACTGATGACCTCACAAGTTAAGTCCTATAGTGCTCAGAGCCATTTGAACCACAGCATCTGTCATATTTCATTAATGATTTCCAAATGATAGAACACAAAGAGGAGAGTAATTTGCCATACGGCTATTATGCAAAACATCATTATCTACCTTGTTATTCCACTGAATACAAATTTTAAGGGCCATCGATAGCTGGTGAAACGACAAATCCTATGGATTTTGGAACAACAAATGTGACGAGATTACACTTTTATTTTGTACTCATGATGTGCATTTTCATAAATACTAACCTTGCATTTCGTCAGTTGCTCACTAAAACTTAAAACTTAATAAACTACTCTCATAATTATCTCGCAGTTGCGTTTGCATATTTTAGGTGACACTGCATATATATATTACAACAAAGTACAGTTCTTATGCTAAAAGCGATTGCGAAAATATGAAAATGACCGGTTTCGTTTCCTTTTTCAGTTTAAACTACGATAGTAGAGCATTTCAACCGTTAGGCAAATTGTTTCTCCGATATACAATCTTTCTCCTTATACATAATTTTAAACAAAAACTGCATATACACCAAATGCTTTTTTGTTTTCCTTCTTGCAGTCGGTTGTAACAGAAAAGAGGAAAGTTGTATTTATGGCTTACTGGCTTATGATTAGTATTCTACTACAGAATCAGAACCATCCGAAACGTTTTAATCCTACGCGTTCTCGAACTAAAACTATGAAATACTGTCATTGAAGCCACTGTCCTCACAGATTCAACAGCTGAACAGGTCTCTGGTTCCCCCGTGCCTGTGATCCCAACTGATTTACTCGTTCATTATAAGCGATTTCGATTCCCAATGCAAGTTTCGTCGGTAGTCACAATAAACAAGGCTCTAAGATCAGAGAGAGGGGGGAAGTTATCGACAGAGATTTGGGGGAGGAAGGGGGGGTAGGAGAGGAAAAGGACGTAGAGAGGGAAGCAGGAGATGATGAACAAAGAGAGGCGAAAGGAAGGAGTAGGGGAGGACGAGAAGGAGGAGATAGACACAGAGGACAGGGAGAACGAGATAGAGATTACGACGAATATCGAATTCCCAGGCAAATTTAGGAATTGAGCATTGTCGGGTTCGGAAGTGTGAATGATTTTTTTTTTTTTTGCATCACACGTATTATACATATAAGATGTAGTTCGTACACACATATAACGAGTAGCTGCATGAAATCTGTTGTGGGAAGCATGGATTCAGTATTGCCTTTCTTTAACTCCTATTAAACACCTATTAATTTTCCGTTGCGCTATGAAAAAGTTCTTGTTACTATGAAATTTAAAAACAAATTTAGTCAGATTGCGTTCGCGGCCCCTCCCGCCGGAGGTCCGAGTCCTCCCTTGGGCATGGGTGTGTATGTGTTGTACTTAGCATTAAGTTAAAGTAGTGTGTAAGTCTAGGGACCGATGACCTAAGCAGTTTCGTCCCTTAGAAACTCACACACATTTCAACATCAGGTTGCGTTTCATCATCACGTTTGGATCAGATTTCATACAAAGGGGGTAATGTTTCAGAGCAATAAAAACTAGAGTCATTGTCTCTTATAAACTCGAAGGTTTAAAGTATAAAGTAGTGCAAGGCTTCCAAATAAAGTTAGGATAATGCAATGTAGAGATTTGAGTCTGTAGATGTTGCAGCAATTAGATTAGGAAATGAAAAGCTGGAAGTAGTAGAAGTGTTATGTTACTTGTGCTGCAAATTAACTGAACTCTCGAAATAAAGAGAATAAAAGGCTGGCAAATAAGAAGAAAAACAATTTTTTTAAAAAAAGATAGTCGAATATAGATTTTAAGTGTTTTCAAATCTTTTCTGGAAGTATTTTCTGCGCTATAGCCTTCTAAGAAAGTCAACCGTTCGCCATGAACAATACGGACAAAAAGAGCATACAAATGGAGGTTTTACAAAAGAATGCTTACTAACACATGAATGGAAGTGGTAACTAATGAAGAGATCGAATTGGGAAGAAAAGAGGTACAACTTGACTATATGAAGAAATAGGTTGATAGGAAAGGTTCTTACGCACCAGGGAATCGTGAAGGAGCGAGGGACGTAAAAATTGTAGAGAGAGTCGTATGCTGATCTAGAGAAAGAAGGGTCAAATGCATGCAGCTTGCATTAGTTATGCAGAGGTGAAGCCTCTCGCACATGTTAGAGAAGCGTGGAAAGAGAACCAAACCAGTTTTCTGACTGAAAGCAATAACAATTCCCAGAGTAACAGATTTTTCACTGTTATTCAGATAAACGGACAGGCGAGAAGCATATCAGTCAAATAATTATAAAAACAAAATGAAAATCAATTCGCTCTTATAATGTAATGTAGTTAGTGAAGTCAAGTACAACCAGAACCGGTTCCAAAGCAAAGCGTGTAGCTGTGATTTAATACGCTATAAAGAGTCAAATGAGCGGCAGAAATTGTAGTACGCACACAAGAATGCGGAAAGCAGGACTCCGCTCCAGCGTTGTATGTTGTGGCTGACAAGGCACATTATTCGTACGAAGGTTACATTACATAAAATATCCAAGAACCACATCAGTGCTGGTTGACTGCGCGTAGCGGGATACCGAATGACAGGAATCGCTGGCCGCGGTGAACGACTATTGGAACACAGACGCAGCGCCACTCTTGCCACATGTCTCAAAGCTCACGTTCTACAAACTATACGATCGTGTAAGGGTAAACCAGTCAGAACGAGTCTTAATACAGGCGAATCTCCGCTAAAAAATGAGTCGTAAGGGAAGCTTAGCTAGTTCTCCAAATAACAGTTTTTATTGTCTGAACGTCTACCGTCAATTTTCACGACCGACAGCTGGCTTGTGTGGTCTTCTGAACAATCCCAAGAATTATATGAATATTGCAGTGATTTATTAATGGTGGTTCTATTGTAGGTGGTCAACTGTTTCTTCCTCACCCCACTGAACTGATTTATCACACCAAGTACAGTGAAACGCCAAATAAACTGGTGCACGCTTGCGTAATCAAATATAGAGTTATGTAAACAAGCAGACTACGGCGCTGCGGTCGACAACGCCTTTATAAGACAACAAGTGTCTCGCGCAGTTCTTAGGTCGGTTTACTGCTGCTACAATGGCAGGTTATCAAGATTTAAGTGAGTCTGAACGTGGTGTTATCGTCGGAGCACGAACGATGGGACACAGCATCTCCGAGATAGCGATGAAGTAGGGATTTTCCTGTACGACTATTTCACGAGTGTACCATGAATATCAGGAACCCGCTAAACATCAATCTCCGACATCTCTGCGGCCGGAAGAAAATCCTGCAAGAACAGGACCAACGACGACTGAAGAGAATCGTTCAACGCGATTGAAGTGCAACCCTTCCGCAAATTGCTGCAGATTTCAATGTTGGGCCATCAACAAGTGTCAGTATGCGAACCATTCAATAAAATATCATCGATATGAGCTTTCGGAGGCGAAAGCCGACTCGTTTACCCTTAATGACTGCACGACACTAAGATTTACGCCTCGCTTGGGTCCGTCAACACCGACACTTGACTGTTGATGACTGGAAACATTTGCTTGCTCGCACGAGTCTAGTTTCCAATTGTATCTAGCGGATGGACGTGTACGAGTATGGAGACATCCTAATGAATCCATGGACCCTGCATGTCAGCAAGGGGCTGTTCAAACTGGTGGAGGCTCTGTAATGGTGGTGGGGGGGGGGGGGGTGCAGTTGGAGTAATATGGGACCCCTAATACGTCCAGATACGACTCTGACGGGTGACAAGTACGTAAGCATACCGTCTGACCACCTGCATCCATTCATGTCAATTGTGAATTCCGACGGACTTGGGCAATTCCAACAGGACAATGCGACACCCCACACGTCCATAATTGCTACAGAGTGGCTCCAGGAACACTCTTCTGCTTCTAAACACTGCCGCTGGCCACCAAACTCCTCAGGCATGAACTTTATTGAGCATATCTCGGATGCGTTGCAACGCACTATTCAGAAGAGATCTCCAGCCCCTCGTACTCTTACATATTTATAGGCAGTCCAGCAGGATTCATGGTGTCAGTTCCCTGCAGCACTGCTTCACACATTGGTCGAGTCCATGCCACGTCGTGTTACGACACTTCTGCGTTCTCGCGGGGGCCCTACACAATATTAGGCAGGTGTACCAGTTTTTTTGGCTCTACAGTGCATATAGAGCCCAAAAGTGAAATGTCTACTATCAACCAAAGTGCAATTTGTTTTTCACATTGAATACTCATTGAGAAAGGTGAAAGAAGCGATGGAGCACAGAAAACATTCTGAACTGAACTTTAGGGGTGAGTAGCACAATGTTTAACAGGATGGGCAGGGAAACAGGATGATTTTTTCTACCCATCCTTCTGCAGGTTCTCCGTAGGTCCCCTAGGTAAGTGTCGGGATCCACAATGAATTTTCTCTCTGCAGCGGAGTGTGTAGTGTTTTAAAACTTATTGGCAGATTAGAACTGTGTGCAGAACTGGGGCTTGAAAACGGAACCTTTGCCTTTCGCCGGCAAGTTCTTTACCATCAGAGCTATCCCAGCACGACCGACGACACGCTCTCACAGCTTTACTTCCCCTCTCCTACTCTAAAACTTCCCCGCTGCCCTTAAAACTTCACAGAAGTTCTCCAGAACACCTTGCGGGACTAGCATTCCTGGAAGAAAGGATATACTGCGAAGAAGCAAAACTAAGTAGGAGTTAAGGGAACAGAACTACACTACACTTATGTCACTTATAACCCAAAGTATATATTAAAAATGATATCTTAAAAAACATAGTGCACAAATTACGTAAGTATTCTTTTTCTTTCTCTCTCTCTCTCCACGTGAAGCACGCAACAAGCGTTATTGAACCTACAGTATTCCACTTGCTCCTGACAGCTGAGTGAACAGTATAATGCAACCTTCTTCCAGAAAATTAACCACTAACTAAGAGATCTAGGGTTATTTCATTTAGGACAAAGCAAAAGCACAAACCTCCAATGCGTCTTTTGGGTATTACGAGCCGTTTTTGATGAGAACTGTACTAGCACCCTCCCTCCTCCTCCCACACACACACACACACACACACACACACACAGAGAGAGAGAGAGAGAGAGAGAGAGAGAGAGTAAATAACCTGAATGTTAATAACATTTGGAAATTCGTGCGCTACCCAACAAAAAACACACGAGGAAACAAATTAACATCATACTGCCGCAATAACCCGCTAGATGGCTACTGAAACCTTGTGTTCTTGTGACAAAATCAACAAAACTGTGTGTGCAACTATTAATATTTCATTCGGCCAAGAAAATAAGTGTCTTAACACATCGAAAGAAACGGGAAACAACTCTATAGAAACCAAAAGCGTATGCATGAAAAACAGATATTTGTTTTCCAACCTAATATTCTAGGTCAAATTGTCGCCGTACCGTTTACATATAATAATTCGTGACTCACTTATCTAAAATGTCATTAACTACAGGGCATGATTCCGTGATAATGTTACAGACTTTCTGGGATGTTGGGATAGGTTGGCTTGGGGGAGGAGACCAAACAGCGAGGTCATCGGTCCCATCGGACTGGGGAAGGATAGGGAAGCAAATCGGCCGTGCTCTTTCAAAGAAATCCTCCCGGAATTTGCCTGAAGCGACTTAGCAAAATCACCGAAAACCTAAACCAGGATGGCCGGACGCGGGTTTGAATCGTAGTCCTCCCGAATGCGAGTCCAGTGCGCTAACCACTGCGCCACCTCGCTCGGTTTTCGGGGTGATGGAGAATAGAGGCATCTAATTTGACGAAAGGGATCCTAGTTCGGAAACGCCCGAGTCGAATGCTATACGCTAAAATCAACTGTGTTCCGTCTTAACTTCACGCAGCGCTCTGAACTCTCGAAATAAAGAGAAGAAGAGACTGGCAATAAGAAGAAAAAACTTTTTTTTTAAAAAAAAGATAGTCGAATATAGATTTTAAGTGTTTTCCAATCTTTTCTGGAAGTATTTTTTGCGTTATAGCCTTCTAAGAAAGTCAAGGGCTATAATTTCTTAATTTGTTGTCGATCTGAAGCAGAATTCATTGAATTTATTGTAGCAACAATCACGTGGGCTGTGGCTAAGCCACGTCTCCGTAATACCCTTTCATCCAGGAATACTAGTACCGCAAGCTATGCACGATAACTTGCGTGAAGTTTGGGAAGTTGGAGAGGAGGCGGTAGCTGAAGTACAGCTGTGAGGGCAGATCTCGAGTAGGACTGCTGATATAATATCGATATATTGACATTTATTCCGAAAAATGCCGATATATATGGGCTGTTTTTTCCCTCGGGTGTATCTATATCAAAATAGTAATATCGAGTGCCGAAATATATATTTTATAGTATTTTTTACAATGTTCGGTAAATATTTGAAATTATAGTAGAACATAATTTTACTTGTAACTGTGTGAAGGAATCTTACTGTTTATTGAGTTTTCATCACGTCCAGTTTTCTCTTTGACTGTGTGAAGCAAGTATAGGTGGCGTTGTGAATGGAATAACAAGATTTCTAGTGTATAGACATAGCACACCAACTGCTTTTTTAATTCAACCAGTGTGCTATTTCTTCACGGCTATTTCTTCACGTCTGCATTCTTCAAAAACAGTTGTTGAAAATGATGAAAAAAATCTAAATAACAAAACTGATCCCGGCCGGAGTGGCCGAGCGGTTCTAGGCGCTACAGTCTGGAACCGAGCGACCGCTACGGTCGCACGTTCGAATCCTGCCTCGGGCATGGATGTTTATGATGTCCTTAGGTTAGTTAGGTTTACGTAGTTCTAAGTTCTAGGCGACTGATGACCTCAGAAGTTAAGTCCCATAGTGCTCAGAGCCATTTTTGAACAAAACTGATCTTTGCAGTGGTCGGAGACGTGCGAAGGGAAATGCTGACGTAATCGACGATCGGTGCTACCAACAGAAACTGCAACGTTTAGCTTCAGCACGCAATTTTGACACTATAGCAGCTAGGTCGCTGACATTGGCAGAAATGAAAAAAACAGAGAAGTCGACATGAAATTTTCTGGACAAATCAGATATGTGACGAAACCGAAATACGGACCCATCGGACGCCTTTTATTGTGCCACTCACCTGCAGTCATCACTGTTAGCAAAGTGGTTATCGCCAAGAGTGAATGTGCATCGCCGGCCGAAGTGGCCGTGCGGTTCTAGGCGCTGCAGTCTGGAACCGCGAGACCGCTACGGTTGCAGGTTCGGATCCTGCCTCGGGCATGGGTGTGTGTGATGTCCTTAGGTTAGTTAGGTTTAACTAGTTCTAAGTTCTAGGGGACTAATGACCTCCGAAGTTGAGTTCCATGGTGCTCAGAGCCATTTGAACCATTTGAATGTGCATCGTTTTCCTTTCAGTTCTTGCCCTAATAGGGATAGGCAGGATGCTAGCTTGTTAATGTACAGAGTATGTAATAATAAATCAGTACTTAAATATACAGCTCTAAAACCGGCAGTATAATTACAATTTGTAGCCAGTTTTTTTTATAGGCAGGTACATCGATATTTTATTCCATCGATTTATCGATGTTGATTCCGATATATCGAGAGACTATAATGATATCTTCTTAAATATCAATTTATCGAAACTTCCAGGCAGATCAAAACTGTGTGCCGGACCGAGACTCGAACTCGGAACATTTGCCTTTCGCGGGCAAGTGCTCTATCAACTGAGCTATCCAAGCACGACTCACGCCCCGTCCTCGCAGCTTTAAATCCGCCAGTACCTCGTCTCCTACCTTCCAAACTTCACAGAAGCTCTCCTGCGAACCTTGCAGGCTAAGCCATGTCTCCGCAATATCCTTTCTTCCAGGAGTGCTAGTTCTGCAAGGTTCGCAGGAAAGCTTCTGTGAAGTTTGGAAGGTAGGAGACGAGGTACAGGCGGATTTAAAGCTGCGAGGACGGGGCGTGAGTCGTGCTTGGGTAGCTCAGTTGGTAGAGCACTTGCCCGCGAAAGGCAAAGGTCCCGAGTTTAAGTCTCGGTCCGGCACACAGTTTTAATCTGCCAAGAAGTTTCATATCAGCGCACACTCCGCTGTAGAGTGAAAATTTCATTCTATCAATTTATCGGATTTCTGAGCCGCGCGGGATTAGCTGAGCTGCAGTCGTGGACTGTGCGGCTGTTCCCGGCGGAAGTTCGAGTCCTCCCTCCGGCATTGGTATGTGTGTTTGTCCTTAGGATAATTTAGGTTAAGTGGCGTCTAAGCTTAGGGACTGATGACCTTAGCAGTTAAGTCCCATACGATTTCACACACATTTGAACATTTTTCGGATTCCTGATGTTTTTAAAAAATATTAACAGCTCAGTACCCAGTCGTGCTTGCGCAGCTCAGTCAGTACAGTAACTTGCCATTGCTCCATAGTCCAGGTTTTACGGCTTCAGCAGAACGTTTTCGAGTTACAGGCATTTGCATCACTAATGAGTGGGTTTGAAATTCCCGCTCGCTCTCAGTTCCCTATTTATGGAACTCCCTTCGTGTTGTTCTGTTGCTGATAGATTCGTGAGTGTGACATTCAGTTCTGCAGTGACTTTTGCAGCTGTCGTCTTCTTGTCTTCTGTCGCAATCATCTTAAACGACCGTCTCTCACG
Source organism: Schistocerca americana (assembly GCF_021461395.2). NCBI lineage: Eukaryota > Metazoa > Arthropoda > Insecta > Orthoptera > Acrididae > Schistocerca > Schistocerca americana. The sequence goes on along the minus strand of NC_060123.1, from coordinate 627,000,232 downwards.
ATTACTCAACACGTACTTCCGCATCCGCTGTGACTTATGGGTGAGGTTTTCTGCTTTCCTTGTATGCGCTATAAATCTGAAAAACACCAAAATCTTCGTCTCCCTCGGTTACGGTAGGAGCCACAATAGGAGCACCAACCATCTGCCCAAGCTAGAATTCACTAGAATCTGATATAATGCGCACACAGCTGCACAGGAAACTGTTCCGACCGCGACCGACATTTGCAAACGTGTTAGGAGCGTTGGACACATGCAGCACGTGGTCAGTTAAACAGCGCAAGCTGCAGGCTTGGCTATCTTCTACATTGACAGGGTGACAATTAATGAACTATATGAAAGAGAAAAACGTGAATTAGTTACGAACTAGGGCGTGCACACACTTTATTCAACATGTAAACATCACTACAGATATTCGAATTTACGTTACGACATGTTCGATATGTCTGCCATCATTGGCGATGATGTTGCGCTGACGAATAGCGAAATTCTGCATGACTCGCTGAGGTGTCGGAACATGGATGCTGTCGATGACCTCCTGACTGGCTGTTTTCAGCTCAGCAATGGTATTGGGGTTGTTGGTGTATACCTTGTCTTTAATATAGCCCCACAAAAAGGACTCGCACGCCTTCGGATCCGGAGAATATGGTGGCCAATCGAGGTCCATGGTAGTGGCCTCTCGGTACGCCAGAGCCAGAATGCCAACCCCAAACTGCTCCTCAAGGATATCAAACACTCCTCTGCTTCAATGGGGTCGAGCTCCGTCTTGCATGAACCACATCTTGTCGAAATCAGGGTCACTTTGGATAATGGGGATGAAATCATCTTCTAAAACCTTCACGTACCGTTCGGTAGTCACCGTGCTATCATGAAATATCGCACCAATTATTCTGAGACTGGAGATTGCACACCACACAGTCACTCGATGAGAGTGAAAAGACTTGTCGATTGCGAAATGCTGATCCTCAGTCCCCAAAATGCACCAGTTCTGCTTGTCGAAGAACCTATCCAAATGAGAGTGGGCTTCGTCGCTAAATCAAACTATACTAATTCCCATCATGTCCCGCGACCAACCATGCAGTTTGAACGTTCTAGCGCATACCGTTCAGAAGTTACGACGATTTTATTTCATACAGTTCAATAACTGTCACCCTATATGTTCAAGCAAGCATTTCTCGCCGTATTTCGATATTTTTATCCAACCCCTGTATATACTTACGAAGATGCATCCACACCCAATTGTGCGCTTGAAAATGAGCACACGCACGACACTGGTCAATAGTGCGTTTTCAAAATGATGTCATTACTTGTGAGTACATCATAAAACAATTTATTTCATTCTACAAATATCAGACTGGAGGATCTGCTCGTATAGCTTACCGCGTAGTGCACCAGTTTGTGAGACATGGAAATGAGTCAGGACCGGATCGAAACAACGCGTCGGCTTAACAACCGTTTGTCTGGTTTCACCGTCCAGTTTCAGTGTGGTCTTTAAATGATTTTCCTCGGTCATTACGGAAAGAGCTGCGCTGTTCCTCGATCTCCGCATCAGAAAATACGAGATACTAACAGTCAAAAGTGCGATAACATAGACAGCCAAGTTTACACGATTCACAGACAGCCAAGTTTACATGATTCACAGACAGATGGCGCGTACTAAGGCACGACAAGTGCGTGTCCGATCCACGTTTTGTTCACTTGGCTGCGGTGAGCGAGAGAAAGTGCGAATAAAATTCGCACAGCATGGTGCAAGTGCCAAAGATTACCGACGCTACCCCGCCTAATGACGCAGCCGCTTGCGTGGCTCGCATAGTCACTTGTAAATCACGAAGACGCATGTGCAGCGTGGGCTGCCTCGATGGTCTTCGTAGACCTCGCTTTGTGACGTAGTTAATCGTGATGTTTCCTTAGCCGCGTGGCATGGGCTAAACGCCTGCCATTACTGTAACGTCAGCGACAACACGTAAAACGGAGATGTTAGCAGCCGACCGCACATTCCTCTGTTTCTGTGCACATGCTGTCTGCAGCATAATCAGGATTTAACAACTTCACACTCGGCACTGTCTGATGATCACTGACATATAGCGGCCTCTATTCGGTCAGTATTGTTGCTGACTGTTTCCGCATCTGCGATAATATTAACCGTGTGTGGCTTATAGGCTGAGATATGGTGCAATGATGTTGAGCGAATCAGAAGCTTTTGAAATATACTGCGCTTCTTGAGAAATGTTGTGCTGTCTGTGCATCGTATTGACAATATCCTTGGCCAGTTGGTTACGTTGCTAGGTTTCACTGTGGTCGCTGTTGTGTTTACGTACTAAAATGAGTTCAAAATGAGAAGCAAAATCAAATCAGATCAGGAATATTGAGAATGATTCTTATGAGTTGGTACTCACTAAACACAAAGCGGCACGTTACAAGTATGACAGGTCATCTTCGAACCCGACTAAATACTACACTTTGTTGTTGAGCAGTTTGGGGAGAGGATAAAAAATATAGCACAACTGGAGAGAAATTATGCCTGTCGCAAAATACCGTTTTATAGGTTTGTTTTCGCGCAGACATGTTTAAGTACTTTATGTGCTATCTTCACAGGGATTTTTGTTTATTTTGTTTCTGAAAAATTAGTGTTACATGCCAACCTCTTGTGTAAGCTATATGAAGTTTTGGCATGAGAGCTCTTACATTTACAAAAGGAGCGATTATTAGGAGTCAAAAAACTTGCATATACGAGGGCAGTTCAATAAGTAATGCAACACATTTTTTTTCTCGGCCAGTTTTGGTTGAAAAAACCGGAAATTTCTTGTGGAATATTTTCAAACATTCCCGCTTCGTCTCGTATAGTTTCATTGACTTCCGACAGGTGCAGCGCTGTACGGAGCTGTTAAAATGGCGTCTGTAACGGATGTGCGTTGCAAACAACAGGCAGTGATCGAGTTTCTTTTGGCGGAAAACCAGGGCATCTCAGATATTCATAGGCGCTTGCAGAATGTCTACGGTGATCTGGCACTGGACAAAAGCACGGTGAGTCGTTGGGCAAAGCGTGTGTCATCATCGCCGCAAGGTCAAGCAAGACTGTCTGATCTCCCGCGTGCGGGCCGGCCGTGCACAGCTGTGACTCCTGCAATGGCGGAGCGTGCGAACACACTCGTTCGAGATGATCGACGGATCACCATCAAACATCTCAGTGCTCAACTTGACATCTCTGTTGGTAGTGCTGTCACAATTGTTCACCAGTTGGGATATTCAAAGGTTTGTTCCCGCTGGGTCCCTCGTTGTCTAACCGAACACCATAAAGAGCAAAGGAGAACCATCTGTGCGGAATTGCTTGCTCGTCATGTGGCTGAGGGTGACAATTTCTTGTCAAAGATTGTTACAGGCGATGAAACATGGGTTCATCACTTCGAACCTGAAACAAAACGGCAATCAATGGAGTGGCGCCACACCCACTCCCCTACCAAGAAAAAGTTTAAAGCCATACCCTCAGCCGGTAAAGTCATGGTTACAGTCTTCTGGGACGCTGAAGGGGTTATTCTGTTCGATGTCCTTCCCCATGGTCAAACGATCAACTCTGAAGTGTATTGTGCTACTCTTCAGAAATTGAAGAAACGACTTCAGCGTGTTCGTAGGCACAAAAATCTGAACGAACTTCTCCTTCTTCATGACAACGCAAGACCTCACACAAGTCTTCGCACCCGAGAGGAGCTCACAAAACTTCAGTGGACTGTTCTTCCTCATGCACCCTACAGCCCCGATCTCGCACCGTCGGATTTCCATATGTTTGGCCCAATGAAGGACGCAATCCGTGGGAGGCACTACGCGGATGATGAAGAAGTTATTGATGCAGTACGACGTTGGCTCCGACATCGACCAGTGGAATGGTACCGTGCAGGCATACAGGCCCTCATTTCAAGGTGGCGTAAGGCCGTAGCATTGAATGGAGATTACGTTGAAAAATAGTGTTGTGTAGCTAAAAGATTGGGGAATAACCTGGTGTATTTCAATGCTGAATAAAACAACCCCTGTTTCAGAAAAAAGTGTGTTGCATTACTTATTGAACTGCCCTCGTAGTTTGCATACACTGCCAAGTGAAGACATATGTCACTGAGTTTGTGCATTACATGTTGTTCATTTACGATATGTTTTGTTCTAAATTTTGAAATAATGTGAATATATCCATTTCTTTGTATACCTTAACTGACGCTATTGAGTATGTATGGCGGCAGCTTTAAAAATGTCACACACTCCACACTTCTCATCTCCTAATAACGCAACGTTATTTCTGTTTCTGTTTATTGTTCTTTTACGACAGGGAATCGCTATGTATTACGTTATTTAGCGTGCTACTTAGGGTTTTTGATGTTGTGGTGTTTTTCCTCCTGATTGTGTCGTGTCAACACGCTTATTTCTTTCGCTGTTATCGTTACACACGTAGTTTGTGTAATTTTTCAGCCAAACACAGCAGAGTGTCTGACGTCATTTCGTGTGTTGTTTGCGTAATGTTGATATTTTTTTTCCCTGGGGTGTGTAGTGTGAATTTAAATAATGTTCCGTTGCTGATCAGATGAAAAGCCGTAGGATGTGTGCTATATCTAATGCTACCACCACACGTGTCTAATAGGGTCATGTAAGGTATGTTAACAGATGTATACGAGTTGTGTGAGACTGACAACACTGCAAGCGATCTGGCAACAGTGTACTGTCCTGCTTGTGTAGACTGCTGTCTCAGTTCCTTCGGGTTGCTCATTCCGAGTTTCAGCTTCGTACAGCCATTACGCGATATCTGGGAGCGCCATCAGTGAAGTCGTGTTTTTGTTGTGTCATACTTGGAGAATCCAAGAGTGAGACCTTCGAAGAGCTGAAACTGGTCTATGGGGAATATTCCTTATCAAGAGCACAAGTTTTCCGCTGGCACAAATCATTTTTGGATGGTGGAGATCACGATGAAGATGAACCTCTCTCTGCGACTGCAAAAACCGGCGAGAATGTCGAACGTGTGCGTGCTCTTGTTCGAGCAGACCGACGAGATCTATTAACTTTGGACTGAAGTTTTGCACATGCAAATGGTGTGTGTCAAAATGGTGCCGAAGAAACCTCACAACCGAGCAGGAGGGCAATAGAATGTCGTGTGACTAGGGTCTCCCGTCAGGTAGACCATTACCCGGGTGCAAGTCTTTCGATTTGACGCCACTTCAGCGACTTGCGAGTCGAAGGGCAATAGAAGAACTGTGTGCATTCATCTTCTTGAGAGCATTGTCAATGACCACGAACAGTTCAGTCGTGGAGCACACGTGATGAACTCTAGGTTTCCAAGTATGATCCTGAGTGAATGCGGCAAAGTGAGGAGTGGTACACTGTGAGACATCTTATCAACGGAAAAAAGCTCGATGAGCAAATCAAAGATGAAAACAACGCTGATTTGCTCTTTTGATAGTTTGGGTATCGTGCATAACGAATTTGTTCATCCAAGACAAACTGTCAACGAAGTGTTTTACAAAGGTGTCCCCGAAAGGGATCAGGAAAGGTGTGAATCGAGTGTGACGGGGCATTGCAGACAAGTGGATGCTGCATCAACACAACGCCCCATGTCACACTGCCACTTCCGTCACAAAACTGTTTGCCTTAGAAGGCATTCCTGTTGTTCCACAGCTCCCGTATTCGTATGGTATGAGTTCTTGTGACTTTTTGCTTCTCGCATAATTGAAAATATATTACAAGGACGTCATTCTGGGACTCTGCAGCACATTCAAAGTATTGAGACCGACAAGTTAAAGGCCCTACCAGATGAAGACTTTCAACGCTGCTACCAAGACTGGGAACAACAACTCCGCCAGTGCAAAGCTGCCGAAGGGAACTGCTTTGAACGAGATAGTATTGTTGTTTTGAAAAAATAAACACTTTAGTAGATAAAAATCTGTCTCATTACTTTTTTACACGCCTCATACATCCAAATTTTTTTCCAAATTTATTACAAAACCAAAATCTTTAAATATATCGCAAATGAAAACATATAATACATATTCTCAGTGACACATGTCTTAGCTTTGTACTGTGTGCAAACGATATGAAAAATATTTGACACATAATAATCGCTCCTTTTGTAAATGTAAATACTTTTGTGCCGAAAGTTCATATAGTCTACACAAAAGGTTAATATGTAACAATGATTTTTCAGAAAGAAAGTAGCGAAAAATTACATTGGATATGAAACATAAAGTGCTGAAACATGTCTGGCTTAAAAAAAAAAGAAACTATAAAATGGTGTCCTGTATAATGTGGAACTGCTCTCCATTTTTCTTAGCAAGCACGGAAATAAGAACAGCCACATGATCCAAAAGACAATCAGTAACGCAAAATATTACTGAATAATTATACTGAGGGTCTCGAGCCTAATCCCTTGTCTCCTGATCAGTTCTGTTGGGTTAACATTGTAATGGTACAGAGACAAATTTAAAAATGCAGCATTTATATGGTGTGCTCCATGCTGTGGAAATGAATTTTTTTTTCATGTTTCTACGACACTTATCACTCTGGTTCATGTGAGACTACATCTGTGGTATAAAACAATAATGAGTTTTTGGTTTTACATTTTTGCCCTAAAAATAAACTGTAATGTTTTCTTAATTTAAAGAGCCTTTATTAACAATATTTCATAAAATATCGATAATTAAGGATCTATATTTGAAATGTAAACAGGAATTTCGCATGCACTATTTAATTAGAAAAAAGATGTGAATTATTCATAAAAAATGATGATGAATTTTACAGTTACGAGATCCAGATATTTCAGAATGAACGAAAAAAAAGGTGACTGACGTGTGACTTGAACCCGCGATCCATCAAATCGCACTATGGCATCAATCTACAACGCAACCGAATCCGCTATTCATCCAACATGTTTTTGACTTGAACCCGCGATCCATCAAATCACACTATCGCATCAATGTACAACGCTACCGATTCCGCTATTCATCCAACATGTGTTTGAGTCATAACCATATTAAATAAAGTCCCTTGAAAAACTTCAAAGCCGACTTTTTTCTGTAGATTTATGAAAAATATTAAGAACGACCTGTTTCTCGGCACTTTTTAGCCTATTCCGCTCACGTGTTTCACTACGGAACAGGAAGCAGCATCAGCATTTTTCATACCGCGTGCTAACAGCGCGACAATAAGAGCACAACATTACAAAGTGTGACTGTACACCATTTTTGAAATATAAACTTCATAGCTAAAGAGTGACTAAGAAAAATGTTGATGGCTGTTAATACATCAGAATATCTCAGTTCCATTTAACGTAACTTTTTAACAATATATCTAATACATAAAAGCCGACTGCTGTGACCGAGAGGGTTCTAGGCGCTTCAGTCCGGAACCGCGCTGCTGCTACGGTCGCAGGTTCGAAACCTGCCTCGGGCATGGATGTGTGTGATGTCCTTAGGTTAGTTGGGTTTAAGGGGCTCCGGAACGCCCTATACTTGCAATGTTAAAATAACGCTTATAAATTACATCTTTCCTCACAAAGTATTTTGAGGTAGGAAGTTGAGCTTTTTACAGATTATTTATTGGAATATGGGCGACAACTTAACACAGGGATTTTACAAAATTTTAGTTCAGTTATTAAAGATGATTTTTTTTCAATTGTAATGAAAATTCACAACATTTTTTTGCAATTTTTTATTTATATATTCAAAAATATACAGTTTTTTGGAAAAAAGCTGTGTTAAATTATGCAGAAGGTACTGTGTAACATTTACTGAAAGTTTGAAACAAATATGTTTGGAAGATCCTTAGAAAACATGTAATTAGTATGAGAAAATACAAGTTTTGGGAATCGAGCGACAAACATTGGATTAACTTTTTAGTGCATTCCAGGTCCATAGGATGGATTATCTTCATCCTCTGCAAACTCCTCCTCCAGCTTCCTCTTGTTCCTCCTCCTGTTTACTCTTGCTTGTATTTCTAGACTCTTTACAGCGCTGTCTGCAGCCCGAAGGCGTTCCTTGTCTAAAGCAAGCATCGCTCGTACCATGTTAGAACCTATCTTCATTCCCATATTTCTAAATACCTTGCACCTTACAATGTTGCCATCATTGAAAGTCGCAACAGCATCATACACACCAAAGTGAAGTGTTTCTATTCCAACAAATACAGTCTTGGGGATTCTCGACCATATAACACTATTTACACTTTCATTGGGGTTTTGAGTTTTTCCGTGAATACACTTTTTCAACAGTTCAGGTGCTGCTAAGTCTCTGAAAATAGGTTTTATCACCTCCATTATTGCATGAGGCAGACTATGCTTATGAGTGTACACTTCACCAGTTAGCAATCCTTTGTTATATTTACACCAACTGTCTTCTTCTTTGGGACACAAGCTATGTTGGGGATTTTCATCGGTTGAAGAAGTATGAAAAAAAAGAGCCCAAACAGCCTTCTTCAATTCGTCGACACTTTGTGTATTTTGCCTAATAGCCATCCCATAATAGTTCTGTATTTTGTCAATTACACTGCCAGTTAACCTTCCCTTCCCATCCAACCCTTTACCATCACTGAGTTTTTGTTTTTTGTACGAAGCTTTCAGTCGCCGAAGTCTTGTTCCCATTCGCTTCTGTACGTGTCCAATACACTCAAATTTCTGCACTACAACATCATCACCATAGGGCTTCAGTCCTTGAACATGTTTGAAACTTTTAGAATCACCGTCACCAAGGTAATTAACATATCGCACTTTATCACACGCCTCAGAACGCTGGAATATACTGGCAACACCAGCCACTTCCATTCCTCCACTGCTGCCACTATAGTTAGCTTTGCAATTATTTTTATGTGTACCTTTATATTTTTGTGGACATCTACAATACTTTGATAGTAATGCTACATCTAAAACTTTCCCTGGATACATACTGGGGGCAGATACTACACCGTGAAGAGATGTGTGTCCCCGTCTATGCCAGGTACCATCGAACGCTGCAGTCAAATCTCTGTTACCATTATTTTCCATTACTGCCTCTTCTACAGCGTTCTTCATAGATTCAATACAGACATCTTCTGCTTTAGACCCTATTAATTTATTATAGGGCGTAAACTTGGTTGGGGGATTTGGAAGATTCATGATGCCACAGAAAATTGCACTTGCAGTAGCACCCTTACCAACTGAACGCAAGGAATAAACAAATCTAATGTTGTGTTCGTAGATTTTGCTACCATTTTCTTCAGTTGCAGTTACTGCAACACTGTTCCAAAAGGTGGTCATGTATGAACACTTATCACATTTCAGTTGTATTTCACTAGCAAGTCCTACGTGCTTTATTATGGAGAGTTCCAGACCAACTTCACTACAATGAATACATCTTACACAGTTTGAAAAAATTCCTTTGAGAACCGACATATCAAATATTTCATTCACATCCGATTCGCCCATAAAACATTCATAGTTTTCACTCATTGAACCGAGCTTCTTCTGTGAAGTATTTTCTTTCCCACTTTGGCTGCTATGGGCAGGTGTACTTGAGAGGTTAGGTTCACTCACTTGGTTATCGTCTTTATTGTTTACAGTAATAACACATACCTTTGGCTTTCCAACATTTCTCCTTTTCTTAAAAGCCTTCAGAGGATTTCTAATAACTTTACTTTTACTCATTATTATACTTCAACAAAACAGAGACTCAAGAAACATAATTAATTACGAATATTTTCGAGATAACGACAGAGTAAATAAACATGAAACAATCGACAATCACACCAGCGATATATATTGAACCATCACAGGTTAGCCACAACACATACTTTATCTCACATCACTAAAATGTACCTGATGAACGGACGTTAATAATAACACCATTTGACAGCAGTTTAACAGCGCCACAGTGGGTCACGCCCATGTAGAACACATTTCAAAAAAAATTTAAAAATAGTTGTAGTCTTCGGAATTGAGTAAATTACATATCTATTAAAAGGTAATAGTCTGCAGATTCAGAAAACGCAAAAAAGTAAAAATTGAACTTTTCATGATTTTGAGCCTTTCGGGAGCCCCTTAAGTAGTTCTAAGTCTAGGGACTGATGACCTCAGATGTTAAGTCCCATTGTGCTTATAGCCATTTGAACGATAATACATAAAAAGAACCTACTTCCAAGAGCGTAACAACACCAGCGTACGTGTGCTACGGTTTCTGGCCAATCATCGCATTCGCATTTGTTGACATCAATTTTCTTATAATGGACAGAGTATAGTTTATCGGCTGATATACACTCAGGCAGGTGACGGTCAACCACTACGAGCATTCGATTTTGACCGGAAAAGTCGCTTGTGTACAACGGGCACTAAGCGCTACGCTTGCTGCCCGGTTTCTTACGGAACAAGTTGATTCCCGGGCAGTATCGGGCGTCAAACCCAGCTTCCCCTGTGCGGTAGCCAGAAAGCTGACGGCTCGGACCACGGCGGCTTTAAAACCTGTCGGCGAGCGGGCAGGGAGACCTGTGCGCGTTGATGGCCGCTCCCCGCCACAGCGGCTGGCTTCTAATTAACCCGTTCCACGGCGGCTCGCCCCCCGTGTAATTACTCTCCTTGCAGCGGCCACTTCAGGCGTAGTTAACGCTGCCCGACGCCAGATATTTTATTCCGAGATAATGCACCTGTTTACTCTGAGTTTAATCGCTCCTGCTCGATCGCCTTAGTACCGCGGAGGTGCTTAGTGCCTTAGCAATTACCCGTCTCTTTTTCTTCCGCTAAGTAAAGGCCAAAATCTACTTTCTTTCACCTGTGGCGATTATAACTGGACGTTTAATATTTGCTAGATGAATTGTCATGACTTATCAGGACTTCGGAATGAAACAGACAAAATCGAAACTGTAAAGTGTGATTTAAAAATACACGAAAAAATCAAGACAGCTAAGATGTATATGCGGTCTCCTTTACCACTCTTTCCTCAAATTCTCCCAATAAACCGAGGTCGACCATTTGCCTTCCCTACCACAGTTCTCATATGCTCGTTCCATCTCATATCGCTTTGCAACTTTACGCACAGCTATTAAACGAATTGACTGTGTCAAGCAGGATACTAGTAATACTATAGCCGAACATTACAGGTTTGTTCTTTCTACTCATCCGCATTAACTTACATTTTTCCAAATTTAGGGCTAGCTGCCATTCATCAAACCAACTGGAAATTTTTTCCTACTGCCACTCAACTTCGACACCTTGCCGAACACCACGGCAACCGCAGATTGCTGTCCACCCTGTCCACCAAATCATTTATGTATGCTGAGAACGATAGCGGTCCTATCACACTTCCCTGGTGCCGTCCTGACCACACACTTGTCTCTGATGAACACTCACCGTCAACGACAACTTACTGGTTCTATTATTTAAGAAGTCTTCGAACCACTCACATATCTGTGAACTTATTCCATATTCTCGTACCTTCCTTAACGGCTTGCAATGAGGCACCGTGTCGTATGCTTTCCCAAAGTCTAGAAATATGGAATCTGTTCTATGTTTTATCGTATTTTAACTGTGTTCTGACGCGAAAATTGGGGACCAACCCAGCATTTGCCTAAACGAGCATAGCAAACCGACTAAAGTCACAGTCATGGGCGTTAATGGTCGCGCGGTTTCGGTCCCGCTATGGCTCAACTTCCGATCTTGGGAGGGTGGCGCGGTGCGCGCTACGCGTTACGCTGCACTTGCATGTCACTTAAAAACTTAAAACATAATTATCGTGGGACAACAATAAACTCAGATTGGGGTTATAATCATCTCTTCAACAATAACAACAACATAAAACGCAAGAGAAAATTTGGTTGTTTATGTTTCTGACTGTCTTGTCACTGCAGCATGTATTTTTTTTATACAGTTTGTCTTGTGCAACTAATAACGACTTTCTACTATCCCGCACTATCGATGGAACGACAACTGGAAATAACTGTCTTTGAGTGGTTTTCCCGATTTTTTATGACTATTTAACCTTGGCAGAAGTAGTAACAAGTACATAGTAGTAGTTAGTTAAATAACGTTATGAGAATGCCGAAACTATAAGATTCATTGACAATAGGAACGGGCAAAGCTGTATATCTTCTTTCAAACATTTGAAAATAATATGTTATTTCCACTTTGTTCGGTAAATGTTAGGTAGGGCATTAATTCTAAACAACTGTCAAGAATTGTGAGTGAGAACGCAAGCTAGCCACAAATACTTTTAACAATCTGTATCTTATTGCTATCACTAATTTTCGGCCGTTAAGCCCATCTCCAGATGGCTACATCTGTGCTTCACACGACCAGAATCACCAGCAGCATGTCCTCTGCTCTATTACTGCGCAAGGAAAATGTTACTATGCAGTACAGGAGCAGACAAATATGCTGCTCACTACTGACAGTGCATTAAAGCAGATGTAGCCGTCTGAAACAGCCATAATGGTCCGCAACCAGAAATAGAAATAAAATAAAATTTCTTACAACAGGACCACACGGTTATGAATTTTTGTAATTTTTTAATATTTATGGTACGTGAAGTTCAGAACTCAGATCTCATCAGTCCGCCTAATTAGTTCGGTGCAACTCTGAAAAATACTCTAAAAAAGCGAATTTGAAGTTTTCTGGCCGTTTTCAGTATACTAAAAGAAGGGCGACTTCTCTCAACGGACTGTGTGATAGAATCCTCGCCTGTCGTGCGGTTGTATGTACGATTCTCCGCTGATGCAAATTTTTAAATAGAGGTGCGTGTACTACTAGCAATATCGTGAAGTTTAAAAGACTTATAGACAGAGAAAGGTCACTAGCGCTCGAGAATGGTAATCGGTGGTTCGAGTCTCGTTTTGGTCATTATTTTTTCGTTTTTTTTCAGTTCGAATACCTATGTCATTCAATTATAAATTTCATCAGATATATGCCAATTAATAGGTATCTAATTGCTATTCTTATGAAAAAAGGCACGTCTTCTTATTTATAAGTACATAGCGCACACAAAAACGTCTTCACTACTGGTCTTTTATAACACATTTGTTAAACTATATAAAAACATTACAATTTTTTTTTCATTTCTATGTAGCTTACGTGTCATGAAAATATTCATGGAGCATGCACCTTTGCTTAAGATTTTGGCAGGGCTGGGTAAAGAACCAGTACCATACACGTGGCAGGGTACATTCGACCACACAGGCACACGACCTCTCGAGAAAAATTCACCTTCCTTAAGCATATTAAAGAAGGCCGGAAAACTGGAAAAATCGATTTTCTCGAGAAGTGGAGCTGCATCGACATGCTTCCGCTGATTGGTACTTAAATTCTAACTTCAGGTACCATAAATTCAAAAAATACAAAAATCCAATTGCTATGTGCTTCCTTGAGAAAAATATGTGGCTAGGCTGCGTTCTCACTCAACAATTCTTAACTGAATAACAGCCATGGAGTATAGTAAGATACAGCATGGATAGTGTAACATTCTAAGCAGTCATGCTCGATCTTTGCAAGCCTCTCACTGGTCATGACACGGGCAAATGGGCGTGTCTCCCAGTGGGAATGACAGGCGCGCATTTCTAATCCATAAATCACGAAGCTCGCTAAGAGCGAATCAGAGAACAATGCGACATTAACTTTTACGGTACGGTCTGTAATTTGATTCTTTACGCTGCTATAACGACACGATCTAAACTGAGCTCTATTATCTAAGCGCTGGGAAATAAATATCTGTCGTTCGATATTCGAATACCGGGCCGTTTCGTCCCACACCCAATACCGCATTAGGTTGTGATGGGTTTAAAAAACCGTAACGCCTCCCATATTTCTTCCTATAGTGCCCAGCTGTTTGACGGACCGGGGCTTTTCTCTTGGGAACTAAGGCTTAGCAACGGGGAAGTTTACGTAGACTTCGCAGCGCGATAAAGCCTCAATCAACGATTTACTTCACTCTGCCGCTTCAATCAGAAAATTTTCAAATTTGAGCGGCGTATTTCGTTGCCAATTATCTCTCTTCTTCCATCCGCAAGCAACGTCCACACCAATGTGCGTTTCTGTATTTTTATGATGTTCGCTTCATTACGCCGTAATTCGCTAAAAGAAATGTACCTCTCGTCCGTGTGTAAGGTTTTGTAACTTTTATGTTCTGCATGTATCACTTACCCGTCGTTTCGTGGGGTATAATTGTAGCACGATCTGTGTGGATCACTTGCCCGCTGTTTCGTAGCGTATATTTACAGAACGCTTCCATTCTTGTTTGATTCATGAATACTTCAATTCTCTATGCATCGTTGAACGGACATGGGAATGTCTTGACACTTGTTCCTAAGTTTCCTCAACTGCAAATAAAATTTAAAAGAAAAAAGATTTGTTAAGTTGGTAACTTCCCAATCGATTGTAAATCTGCTATCCAGTCAAACGTGATGATTCAAATAGTGTCAGTCTTTCGCTTGGAAGTATTTCGAAACTGAACTCTTTGTAGGACGGCAACATATACAAATCCTCTTATGTTTCCATTTCAGTTTGCCTGTATAGGCGTTAGTCACATTAGTATTTGCATATAAAAATAAGAGAAATTCGCATGGCCGAGATTTTTTCATTCGCAATCAAGCTTTCGTTCACCATTATGATCCACAATTAATTCAGTAGTGTGGAACTGTATATTTACAAAAAAAATACAAACTATGATTGATTTCAGTGAACCTTCATGCGTACTATATGAACATTTAGGGTTGTCTACGCGGTGATCGTAAAAATAAATGACGCATTCTCTTACGACACCTTCATTCCGAGAGCGGCATCGTCTGTTTTCTTCTCTTTCAAAGTTCAGTTTCAAAACAGAAATAGATACTGCAGGTGCGTTGTTCCATCAGTGACTGAGAATACCATTTAATTCGTTTCTGCGAAGACGTAGCAGTGTTACATGTCCAAAGCGTGACGGTCATCAAACATATCATGCAATGAAGTTACATAGTTAACCAATGCATGAATGCCGCACCTCTTTCGATGTCCAGTCCAAGCGTGATACAGACGGCGGCGCACTGCGACCATAAACTTCAGATTTCATATCTTGTGATGCAGCTTTGCAGGAAGCATTGATATCTCCAACAATTTCTGGTCGATGAGACACAAATATGGAACATATATTATGCTCATCCAAACGTTTTTTAATGTTACTCTAACTCTGAACTAATTCCCACCATCAGTTGCAGAGAGACGCAGAAAGCAACCTGCTTCAAAGTAGGTGCAGAATTCGGTTCATTTGTAACCTACTGGAAAAATGAAGACAGTCTCTACTCTCCAATGGACACTGCTTACAAAACACTTGAGTGATCCACATAAACGTTGCTCAACTGTGTCGGGCCCACATACAGAGAAGGGCAGCACGATTGCTCACAGCCTAGTGTGGCTCACAGATGATCGTGATGGGAGTACTGAGGTACAACTGGCAGACGCTTGAAAACAGACGTGAATTATTCCGCGAAAGCCTACTTACAAATTTTCAAACACCAGTATTAAGTGAAGAGTCTACCAGTATTGCTCCAATAGAGTCCGGGAACATTTGATGAGGCCAATCAAAGCGCGCGCAAACACATTTGAGCAATATTCTTCTCGCAGTCCGTTCACGGGTGGAATGGGAAGGTATCCTAACACGTGGTACAATGGCAAGTACTTCCTGCCACGCACTTCTCAGTAATAGGCACAATATACACAATACCCTATGTCACTGTGTCTTGTACCGGTAGACGCAAAACGACGCACAATCGACAGTTCCCCTTCAGACTCGAACGAGTTTGAATCACGGCTTCTATTCTGATCCCCTGTAACAGTACGATATTATCCTCCGTCGCCGTTTTTCGCATTTTCTAATAAAAACCACGACTGTTATGCATACCTCCATTCCACTGGATTCGTTTGGCTGCAGCAGGCAAATCTGATGCATTTTACAAGGAGAGGTCTACAGAGGTGGGACCGTAGCACAATTTTGAAATATTCGACCACATTCCGAGTTCGTGAAAGACGTAACTGGTTGTAAATGGTATTCACAACGTTCGTTTGTGGCTGATGTCGACTTACGTACGTAACATGTGCGACGCTCAACAGTAAACAAACATTGCAAACAAGTATGCAAAAAACGTGCGCCCGATTCGGGTTGATGAGGAATTGTTTTGACAGTCGCTGGAAGAAATACAGAGGATATCAGGGTGACTGCAATGTCAATGTAAAGGTAAAAAAAACTAAGCTAATACTACGTCGTAAAACTGGGGCAGGTGGAGATGACTCGGCAATACTGACTTGGCTTCATTCTAAAGATCTTGCAGAAAAGAAGTGATCGCAAGTGCAAGGTTGTTAACTAGACCACGTCGTACATATGAGGCCCCGAAAGAAATATTCTGTGAGTTTCACGTCTACGTCCTCCATTAGATTTTGAAAGCTGCTGTAGGGTGACGAGGGTAACTTACGAACAGCATTCCGTATCTCTTCATAATCCTTTTGCAGACGTTAGATAAGCAAGGCGTCTTCCTATGTTGTGAATGTAGTCCGAGATGCTGTGGTTTTACCATCAAGGTCGTTTCAAGACCTATGATGCGCAACACTTTCCTTCCGATAACATTTCGAAACGGAGTTAGTTGTGCATTTTCTGCTGCTGGGCGGTTAATGCTATTAAGTTCAGCCCACTTTTCTTTGAAACTCCCCTGTCTTTCCCGTCTGTCCTCTTCGGAGAAGGATGCTGCCAGACTATCAGTATCATTTATAAGCCGGATGAGAGTTTTGTAAGTGAACTTTTGTGGTGTCACCGCCAGACACCACACTTGCTAGGTGGTAGCCTTTAAATCGGCCGCGGTCCGTTAGTATACGTCGGACCCGCGTGTCGCCACTATCAGTGATTGCAGACCGAGCGCCGCCACACGGCAGGTCTAGAGAGACTTCCTAGCACTCGCCCCAATTGTACAGCCGACTTTGCTAGCGATGGTTCACTGACAAATTACGCTCTCATTTGCCGAGACGATAGTTAGCATAGCCTTCAGCTACGTCATTTGCTACGACCTAGCAAGGCGCCATTACAGTTACTATTGATGCTGTAAAACATGTACCGTCAAGGGCGATGTTCACCAATTATGGATTAAAGTTAAGTATTCCAGCAGCTACGTACGTTTTTTGTTAGTCTCATTTCCTTGACCTGTTCCAGACCTCACGCCAGCCTGCGTGAGCTAAAACGCGTGCCTTTCGGCTTCTTCTCATAGTGGGTTGGCTGTCTTGCCAATCCGCAACAACTTTCTTGTACATGAATTTATCGATACTATAAGTGAACGCTATCTGATACTTTTACCCAATTAAGCATCTTACATGCCGTTACATAAGAAAACCATTTCGAATAAAATGGAACGCAATTTCTGGTGCACAGTTTCAAGCGAGTAAAAAATTCTGAACCGTAAGATACCAAACCTACACTAGAGTTTCTTCAATACATTGCATTTAAATTAAGCTGTTAAAATGTCAAAGTATTGACTCTTCAGCATGATATTACGCACTTTCTCGGGCTTATGATGTGACTTTCGCCTTTTGAAAATCGAGAAAGAGAGCCACTGAGTTTAACTTCTTGGAAAATACCATTTCGCTTACAAACAAAAAATACATACCGAAAAAACGGAAAAATGAAGTTACGACAATTGGATTACGTATAGAACAAAAAGGTGAGGAGAGAAACTCTAACAAACTTCTACAAAACAATGGCATTACTATCTATACTTGATGGCAGCGAGATTTGGGCAATGCAGCTGGAAAAGAACGACGAACGCATGTTGCGGATGTGAAAGTTTTTAAGAAGAGATAGCTGACATGACAAAGAATACAACAATCAGACTCGAGCTCAAAGGTCTTGAAAGTATATATGAAAAGATCAGAACAATCCTCTTGAAAACACTGTGGACATCGAAGTAACTTCAGGGTTGTAACGAATTTCACTATACAAATTTTCGTCCAGTCACGTTCCAGTACACTGCACTATATACATTCGCATATTAAAATGAAATAGATCCGAATTATTTGCATATTTCATACAACGCGAGAACAAACGGCACTCTTATTTTTCAAAACCACTGAGGCTGCTTTTCCCGTCTCCTAACTCTGTCAGTTCGCAAATTACTGAAATACATTCTTTCCCTAACGTGAATACTTAAACTCAGCGAGCGTCGGTTTCAAGACTATCAAACCATTCTCTCTTTACTGGGAATACTACTTGAAAGTGATCGTCACTAATCAACTTCTCAGAATAGTGCATCAGCGGCTTTCGAAGCATCTTTGCTTGTCTGCTGCCGTTTTATCCAGTTTACTAGGTATGTTTAAAAATACTTAACTTTTATTTAAAAATTAATATTTTATCCCTGTCAAAGCGACATGTAAAGCTGTCGTGGGAATAGGGGTGTTTGGGAGGGCAATCGCTGAAAATAAGCTGAATCGTCAGAAGCGCTGTCGTGCTGAAGGAACTATATGGGTTGCCTTCCACTGATGTGATCTCTTTTCCTGGACTGTCTGGATATCCAACATGAAAACAAACTGTAGCTTCACTGTGACGCTGGGATTCTGTCGAGGCTGCCGTGGCTTTATGGGCAGGAGGGGGGTGGGGGGTCCTGTGTCAGTCTACCATGACACGTGGACTTTTGCCTCAGTATCGTAGCTGGTTTTCAAAACCACTGAGGCTGCTTTTCCCGTCTCCTAACTCTGTCAGTTCGCTCGTCTCCTGTGATAATCATCTGCTTGAATGGTTCATCGTCAGCCTGCTCCCTGAGCTCCCTCGATGTTCCTTGTTCTGTTTGATCATGAAACGAGGTACTAACTGTGGCCCAAATCGTTGAATGTTGAGGTTTCCAGCTAAGATCTAATGATACGATCCAACTGAGGTTACATTCTCTAGTGGAAGTCTTCAGACAGCTAGGCGACCCATGCTGCGTTCCGGATCCTTACTCTTTTGAATTTCAGCGCCAACAGCAGCCGAAGACCGCCCTGGTCCAAACCACATCTTTAACTCGTGCAAGAACACTTTTGGATCGGGAGAGTCATCCCTTCGCTTTGACGCAAATTTCACGTTGCCAATTTGATCCTGTAAATCACACGTTTCAACAATAGCTGTAAACACACTAATAAAAATTAAAAACCAAGAGACTTATGACTTTTTTCTGGGAGATGCCGAGATTTTGTTCTGAAGCCTAATCCGAAAGTGTTTCCTTCCTCTTTCCAAAATCGCCTCTTTCCTGGTGGTGTGTGAGACTTGAGTCTTTCAATTGCGTGTTGGTGATTGTAATGGATAGATTTAACGTGTGATGTCATAGATTTTTCCTTTTATTTCCGAGCATGTTTCGCTGCGTAATGTTTTTGTTGAATAATGATGAGGGGATGGAGCGAGTGAAACATGGGGAATAGAGAGAGAGTAAAACCTGAGTCCACTACACAATCTTAGCGTTTAGCAACAAGTGGGACGCGGAGGTTAATATTCTCTTCCGATGGACAGATCACCATCTACAGTGTTATATATACACTCGCTTTATGAGACAATGCGGAGAGATTTGATATTTTAATTAATCGTGAATATTGACGCAAATTCTGGTGGTCGAGAACTCTACGCGGACACTTCTTCTTCTCTTGGCGACTTGGCGACCAAACACTGGCGTTGAAAATTTCTTCTACCACCAGGATTCGAACCAGCTATGCGCCAGTCGAGCGCTATTGATCTAGAGTGCATTAATGACATGGTCATTGACTCGTTTGACATTCTAACAGCTCTTAAACAATCAACAGTAGCTACATAACTAAACGAGGTATTAACTATCTAAAATAATGTAGCAACTCGGAAGGTATTTTTCGTCTTGATCGCTTCTTTGTCCGTGTTTGCGAAAGTGGCAGCACTTCAGTTCCTGGACATCTTTCTATTTCATTCGTTTTAATAACCGCTTATATTTATGTACATCAGGGCCCCTGTATTAGGACGATAATAAACTGGACGATGCGTATCTTCATTATCATCATGAGCATCATAATTAGTAGAGAAGGATGATATCAATCACAAAAATCTTAAAATATGGATGCAAATATGCTTGAAAAACGCTTAAAATGCATAAAAAGTGTCGAAATATGCAAGATAAAATACCAGAAAAACTGGTAGTTACTGCGTGCATCATATCTCAAAGTCGTACTTCTGTGTATCAGTAACGAGTAAAAGCGCCGCCCACGACAAAAATCGGCACATTCAGATCGCTGATATGATTTTCTGAATACCTTCTGGTGGAGGTTAGCAAGGGGGCCTTTCTGGGATTTGATTATTTTTCTAAAAACTTGCAAAATGGGGACGTATACAGTATTTCAAGAATTGTTCCGTCTTTGCTAACGTTGTCGGTAACAAGTGGATGCGATGGGAGTGAGTCGCAGCGAAACAATCAGTATGTACAGGACCAACTTCGAGATATATCGCATGCAGAGTGGTACGCTCAAAAAATTCGTAATATTTTATTTAAAAAAAACAACATACAATTCGAATTTTTTTGAACAGCGTTAACTTTTAATTAATACTATTGCGTCAGAGCATCATTTGCAATTTATTTTACATTTTTCTACTACTGTAAACATAAACGACCAAGTACTGTTCCAAACGTTCGCTTGTAGGATTGTGTCTTCGATCACTCAAAACATTGTTATAAGCAGAAAATGACCCTTACACATCAGCTGAGGTAAGTAGGCAGTATTTGAATTTGGGTGCTATGCTGGCACTTGTTGTTTCTGGTAAAAGTTCACGCGTCCCATTAATAAAACTATCAGTTTCACACAAGTGTTCAAAGCCTGGGTTATTGTTTAAAATGTCTTCAAACTTTTCTTTGAGTTTTCTTGGGATACCTCTTGCGATGAGGAGCTCACTAGAATAATTTTATTCATTTACTGAATAGATACATTCAACGTCAAACCTTGAGTTTCAAGCTTCTTAATGCTTCCAGGTGTATGGGAAAATGAGTGCTAATCACAGCAATGTCTTTTTTAATACCAGAAGCATTAAAAGCTTCCTTGCACTGGCAAACTGTCAAAGCCTATCGAAGTCGTTTACTAACCCTCTAATGACGTCGAAATGTTCATTATAAAACAACACAGCTTCAACCCACGTACCCCAACAAGTTACCACTGTTTCGGGAGGTAAAGGCACATTTGATAGTTATTCTGTGTAGGTCTTGATGCGAGCAGCAGCCTTTGGAAATCCTTTCTTTGTGGATGTAATCAGTTCATTTACATTCACAAATGTGGAACGTACTTCTTCAGCAAGACGATGTACTCCATGAGCAAAGCATGTCACATGATCAAATTGGGATAAAATACTCGGAGGGCTTTTCTGCTTTGACCATGTAGGAAGCGGCATCTGAAATGAACACCAACACCCTTTCATCTGCAGAAGATTCCGGAAATATATTTCTAATACCCTTATTCACAAATCTGGCGATCGTAGAATGATTTACTTTTTCAAGTTCTTTGCAGGCCGCTAAATAGGAAGCAGAAAGCTCTTCTTTTCAAGTGCCAACAATTAAATTTACAATGTAACGGAGTACATTCTGGAATTTCGTCAACTTAAATCCAGATAATGCTGTCCTTGAGTTCATTGCGTATTTTCTTTCAGAACATTTACGTAAATTGTCGCTTTGTAATTTTTACGCGATGTTGATTCATCTGGTATATTCTGATTTAACCAATATTTGCGCAGGAAGCCTTTGGGGTAGGGTTTTTAAGTCTATGAAGAGGAATATTGCTTGCAATGAATGCTTCAACACAGATCCATGTTAAACCGTCTTTTTTGGTTACCTTTGGACAAATCCCTGCTACAGCAACTTGCTGTTGTCAGAAGTTGCTGTCGCGGTCCTTCCATCTGCATTCATGCCTTATGAAGACTTGTCTTGACATGCCGGTCTATTTAAAACTATTTTTTGCACGAAACGTTTTTCTCGCAATCTCGACAATATAAATCAATTCTGTCATACGACGTTTCCTTTTTCGGGCGGCATGGCGCACAACACGTTACTCACTACACGTCGTAAACATGTTCAACTGTGTACAGGTAAACAGAAAGCTAAACTGAAACAATGGACGTGCGACTAAAAGCTTACACAATTTAATTTAATTGTTGGCGACGCCAACGGTACGACAGCGGAGGTGATTACCCAGGTGCGCGGGAGCAGGAGCACAGACTCTGTCTGCCTGTTCCTGTTCTTCTTCTGTAATGATTTCACTAGGCAGTGACCTCTTGGTTAACGATTGGACGCAGTTCTAGGTCGCGGTCAAACTGTGAGACATGGAAATCGGATCGAGCCAGAGACCGCCTGTCTAAATTTTTAAAATATTGTAAACATGGAGCGTAAATATGATTCGTCACTATCTTTTAGTTAGAATATGCAATAATCGGTGAAAAGGAGCCAAATATCCAAATGCATATGCAACATGCAAATGGATATAATCCGGTCTCTAATAATGAGTAAAGCCATGCAACTGTTTGCCAATTACTTACAAATTACCAACATACGTGCAGAGGAATGTAACGCAGATACAAACTAGACTAGCTAAACTACTTCACTTAATCAAGAATATTCATCGACCCGGAACCAGACCTTTCTCTCTATTGCCAGCATCCCCACCTGCCCTCAGCCACCCCTCCCTCACCTCCATCATGCACCATCTCGCTGCGTGCTGTTCTCTCCTCTCTGACAAGACCCATACACACACACACACACATACACACACACACACACACACACACACACACACTAATGAAACAGGGAGTGGCTGGTGCCTTCGTTTATCATACTCGTTAACTACCTTCTGCTAAACTGTAATTAACACAGGTGTTCCGCCCTAATTCCGATCACCATCAATGTAACGCGGGACGAGGCGTGATAGTTGCTCATACGCGTTTCCTCGTTAAGCATCTGGTTGCTGTTGTACGAGAAGTTATTTGGATTGCGCATAACCAGGCCATTAAGTGTTTGACTATAACAGAAGAGTCGTGTGGTAGCGACGTTTGACCGATGTTCGAGGTACGACGAAATAATTTATGTTAATGAATATGCGGCTGTTCTTAAGATTCTTCAGTCGAGTTTTCTCTGGTGTTACGATATATATTTGCAATCACGCTTACGCAGTATGGCAGTACGTAGATGTAGTCAGTCCCAAAGAGATACTGCCCATCCAGTATTTTATGCTATGTCTGGCGTCTACTGAAAATGTCGGTTTGTTTCTCGTTACAATGACAATCCATCAATGAGGATAGGTGATTGGCGTAATATTAGACAAATTTTCCGCACCTCCAAGTATTTGTGGCAAGAGAAATCCATTAATGCTTATTTTCCGCTGGAGAGCAGGCCAGATATTGAAATACGTATCTGTAATCTGTGGACGCAAAACTATTATCTATACTGACAGGCGTGGTCCACTTTGCAGTACAGTTACAACCGTGCAGAAACATAAGATCGTAAAGTTCTTGACGTGCTTGTGGGAAGACTGCTCGACGTAGAAAAAGAAAATAGCCCAACACACTCATGTGTGTACTCATTAAGCTACCACATATAAAAATATCGGCACTTATACCCTCTACATACTGTACGCCGTCGTGTGGCAGTGCTACTCGGTCGCTGCTGGAGTACTGGCTATTCGTCGCGATTAGCTGCTCCTGTTAATTATTATCATTAGACTAGACCAGTCTGAAACCGCTCGATGGAATGGGCAGATAAAATTCTTGACAACTCTCGGATGAGACATCCGGTACGCATA
The DNA here is from genome assembly GCF_021461395.2 of Schistocerca americana. Classification (NCBI taxonomy): domain Eukaryota; kingdom Metazoa; phylum Arthropoda; class Insecta; order Orthoptera; family Acrididae; genus Schistocerca; species Schistocerca americana. Next base: position 626,976,486 of record NC_060123.1, on the reverse strand, counting down.
AAAGCGAAACCAATAACTTCTGAAACTCAATATTCTTTTATTCTTTTCATTTAATCAAATCAGCAAGCAATTCCGCTGTTGAAGTTGAAAACGAGTTTATTGAAGGCAATTGAGAGTCTTACACAGTTACCACAAAACGCAAGAGCTCAGAAGTTTCGTTTGAATCCAGAATCTTGAAAACTGGCTAACACGTTACGAAGGACTCCCTTCAGTCCCCACAGAAGAATGGACTATCTGGAAGTCACTCAGCCCATTCCGTTTTGGTGTCGCAATGAGGAACACAGAGCTGTGTATATATTTTTTTATATTTTACATTTTTGACGGGATAAACATATTAAATAAACTTGGAAGTATCCTTACTAACGAAACGATTGCGGTATTGTATTGTATGTTAACCGGGACCTAGAAATGACAGAGAGGCTCCGTGTCCCCACCGCAGCCGCAGTGGTCCACAACCCCACGACGACTACCGTAGTCCACTTCACCCCTCCGCCGCCCCACACGGAACCACTCTTTCAGGATGATTGTGCGGTTCGGATCCTGGTGGATCATTCCTCCCCCCCTCCCCCCCCCAAGGGAACGCCTCACTCCAGACGAGTGTAACACCTATCACCTATGTATGCGTGGTAGGGTAATGGTGGTGTACGTGTACGTGGAGAACTTGTTTGCGCAGCACTCGCCGATACAGTGTAGCTGAGGCGGAATGAGGGGAACCAGCCCGCATTCGCCTGGGCAGAAGGAAAACCGCCTAAAAACCATCCACAGACTGGCCGGCTCACCGGACCTTGACGCAAGTCCACTGGGCAGATTCGTGCCGGGTCCAGGCGCACTTTCCCAATCCGGAAAGCCTTGCATTAGACCGAACGGCTAACCGGGCGGGCTTAACAATTACGGTACTGTCAGAGATTTTGTATAGAAAACCGCTGGCAGGACGACCAGATGTACATCAGAATAGCAACGGAGTACTTGGTGTTCTGCATTAACCGCTGTGCCACGCGGCAGATGTTTGCAGTTGGTTAATCTTTTGTTTTTGCAAAGTGTGGACGCAGTGAGCACAAATTCTGCTATCATGTGTTTCATACGACACTGTTAACGGAGAATGTTGGTTCGTGCGAACATTAAGTTTTTCGCGTCTACTCACGCTTGCAATAACTTATTTTGTCGCCATCCGTCGTATTAGCAGGCGGTGTGGTACTTTTGTGCGTCACTGGCAAAATTGTGTCATGGAGACGTCATGACATTACGGAAATTCTATACGCTATCAAAGATCATGTCCGTGTCTGATGGAGAACATTAGCAGCGATGTTAGATGGTAAATACCTCAAACTTGTTTCTCTGTGCCCTTTCATCACTGAGCGCTTGTTTCCATGCAGCACTAACATTATATCCATGATGCCAATTAAATTGGTTTCACGTGTTAAACTCAACGGATTGATTGAAGACAAATCCTATTCAGTCACATAGTTCCTTGACTTCGTGCGGTCTCAGTGACATACTTCGGCCAACCAAGTACAGAAGATTTTCATGGTCTGTTGGTAAGGCAGAGAATGTCGTTGAAAGCCTGAGTATAACAGACAAGAAAATCGAGAAAAATTAAACAAAGTTGATTTGTTCTCGGAAGATGCGAAATGCACCTCTTTCATTTTTTTAAGTGGCATTTTATGTGCCCATTCGGTAGAGTGGACCCAGATTATTTTTGTACGGTATTCAGTTTGACAATATGTTCTCTTAGCACTTATGATATCGACAAACATTTGTTCACCACACCTTCCTAACCCGTCTCTCCCGGCCGCGCCATGCCGTCTGGCTTCTATACCTATAGCCAGGCAGTGCTGGAGCACTCGGCATTTCGTTGCCTAGTTAATTCAAAACATTGTAATGAATATCGCGCTTGATTCATTTGGGTTCGCCCCATCGAATAAATAACCACTTCAAAAAAAATTTCTGGTTGTAACAAGAATTGAACAATGGTTTCTCTCGACACACGACCGCACACGAAACATGTGATGAGCCGTATCTGTCTGATCAGGTTACATCATCACATTGCAAATTCGAAAGTACAAATATCTACCGAAACACTAGAAAAGTGTGGCTGACATCTCTTAGAAGAGACACCAGTATAAAATTGTGACACTAATTACAGCAAGATAGCTGCTTCAAACACATCACTTGTTGGCGAACTGGTGTAGCACCGAATGTTCCGACTATTTTAACTCCTATTTAAAACTTCCTTTTTTACGGAAGAAATTATGCTTCTACAATATTACAAATCTCCATTCTGGCTACGGTCTGAAGCGTGCAAGTTACCTCGTCTTCCTGGCTGAATTGAGTGGGCAGTACCATTTTCTCGACGTTCCTTTGATAAAGTTTAAGCTCATTCCAAAACAAGCAGTATTTAGTGTTCTTAACTGATTTATACGTTCGGCATTCCACACTACTTGCTGCTCGTATAGAACGATTTGGCGCCGTGTGACCTCTTTTACCGTCGCGCCATTTTCATCGGTTTCTGTGTAACAGGGCAAGTATTTCCTTTTTCGATTGCAGCTGCCACTTAGTATTAACAGTTACGCCGTTAGTATGAAAGCATCACACGTACCTCAACCAGCCACAATCCACCCGGCAACGTCGTACACTGCCGTTAATGGTTCACAATCTCGTACTCATAATAACATTACTACAAGCATTAACTATAGACCATCACCGTTCGGATTCCGAAGTCGTTAAGACATTTAAACGATCGGCTAAATGTACTATTAAAGAGAAAATAACGCTGGTAAGGTGCTTAGCAACACTTAACACCAGCAAGAAACCTCATTTACGGTGTAATAACACTTTATGGCAAGAGAAGGTCCTATCGTATCAGTGTACATCCATGAATTCCCTTTAAAACAAAATGTACTGGGCGTAGCAAAACGAATGACCTGACATTAGAACATAATAACTGCGAAACAGGGCCGCACCGGGCAGGAAATGTGTGCTGGCTGAATGAGCATTGCTTAAAGATTCAGAGAATCACCGCTAAATGCCTGTTCATGAGTCATTTTGAAGCAAGATGGCATCCGCTCCGCTGAACAGGATGTGTTTTCTGTACCAGAGTTTAGCAACAGTCAGTGCTTGTAGTCCAGTGTGAGTTCCGTTGAGTTTTTGAGACTGATCCTCCTTTGGCCAAAAACAACCATCGTTGGCATCGTCAGTTTGAAGAGAAAGGATGGTCGTGCAATAGTGTAAGTCCATGCTGACCCCACACTTCCCATGAAATGGTGGAAAGAATTTAGTAAATTTTTGTGCGGAGTTAAGAATGTCTTCTTGCCAGACAAGCAGCGAACATGCAATTCTTCAAATTACTGTCTGAAATGTGGTAGAGGGCCGTTTGGTTTAAAACCATACTGACTGCAATGACAGGTAGTACAAAAGTGAAACAATAGAAAGGGCACATATGGAGACTTCAGAATCCCCATGCAATTGTTGAGCATGAATGAGTCTCGCCTTAAGTGAATGCGTTTTGAGCCGTTTCTTATGAAAAAGGCTATGGTCCTTTCTTTTTTGAGTAATACACAGTGACTGGTATAAGCCATCTTCGAATGCTGCAGACTTGGCTTTTTCTGCAACTTCTGAAGGACTCCAGTGACTTCATATTCCAACAGGCTGGAGCTCCAACACACTTGCAAAGCCATGCACGACAGTTCCTTAAAGACTCATTGTCTCTATGGTGGATATGGTGCTTCAGATCCCAAGACACTGTCTTAAATTCTTGGTCTAAAAGTTCTCCAGACATAATCCACGTGATTTTTTCTTGTGGGGATATTCCCCCTTTACCTCGTGGGATAGAACGGAATAAGAGCTGCAGTGACTTCTGTCAATGCAGGTATGTCACACACCGTTAATGACGGATATACCTATCGTCTAGCTCTAGATGTTGTGTGTATTGCTGCTGGTGGACATGTGGAGCGTTTATAATAACATAACCAAACTATTAATATTGCATTTTTTTCTCTCTTTTCTAATGTGTTTTAAATCTGCTCATTCTTTTTGATTCACTCCTTGAAAAAAGAAAAGGTTAAAAACATTACTAAACGAGTAAAAAGCTTAAAAACAAATGACGTAGATACAAGTTGAAATATTCTGTGGCTCTGCACTCTCCAGTGCACAGTTATTGAAGGTCGAAGAGAGGGATCATACATACACAATACAAAAGCACGAATTTTTATGTCCGCCTTCGAAAGCGATATTCACTGACAGCTCAACAGTCGGCAGACGAACGGGCTTTGTATACACACTGCCAAATTTGTATACACACTGCCAAATGGCTGCAGTCTTTTGACTGCTGAATTGATAGCCATTAAATTAGCCCTTAGCCATGTTCGTTCCTGCACTGGTAACATTCTGTAGTGACTCCCTTAGCAGCCTTCAGGCTATACAACAGTGCCACCTTCTCATCCAATGGTTACGACTACCCATGATCTTGTCTCAGGCCTCCATCAAGCTGAGCAGCCAGTCGTTTTCGCTTGGACCCCAGGCCATGCTGGGATATCGGCAGCTGAGTGGTCAGCGCGACAGACTGTCAGTCCTAAGGGCCCGGGTTCGATTCCCGGCTGGGTCGGGGATTTTCTCCGCTCAGGGACTGGGTGTTGTGTTGTCCTAATCATCATCATTTCATCCCCATCGACGTGCAAGTCGTCGAAGTGGCGTCAAAGCGAAAGACTTCCACCAGGCGAGCGGTCTACGTGACGGGAGGCCCTCGTCACACGCCATTATTATTCGGGAAATGAACGAGCCGACCACTTGGTGAAGCTGGCCACCATGATTCCAATTCTGGAAATGTCTATCCCAGAACTAGACGTTCGGTCGTTTATATGCCATCGATTAATGGTAGTCTGGAACTCAGAATAGTCTGCCCTGATTCCCGAAACAAACTGAGGACAATTACGGAGACCACGACCATGTCGCAGTCTTCCCTGGGAAGAGGGAATCCACCGTCCTCTGTAGATTCTGCTCCGCCGAGTACTCCATTTCTTCACTCTACATAAAATCGCTTCGTCCTCATCAAGCCACATTTTAAAAAGCCAGTAGCAACCTGTCAACGCAGTGGTCACTCAAATACCGTAGCGTGTTTAAGTGGAGCGGAAACTGATCAACCAGAAGCGATATTGGAAAATCGCTTTACACAAAACCAGATCAGCCCATGTAAACATTTGCAAATGTTGCTTGGCTCAAAAGAGGGCTTATGATATGGAGGACCAACTCGGTGTGGAGCCATCGTCTGTAATGGACATATACCTATCGCGTTTCATCCGTCTTCGTATCCAGTTCGCTAACGCTTGTATGAATGCTGGACTTTGAAGGAATCTTGGTGGTGGACAAAATTTTTATCGTGAGCATTTGGCCAGCAAGGGAAGGAAAGGTGGCATTCCACACGTCATCATCTGACGAATTTGCGTCAGTGTCCTAGGCTTAAATACAAACCTCTTTGCAATGCCTTATGTGACATTGTTCCTGGTGACCCTTTATCCGGATTGGCTCTTTAAGAGCGGCGGTCTCGATTGTGCGTTTCGAGAGGAAGGAGGATGTATCCGGGCTTCATTCTCTCTCACCGTCATCAACAGCAGAAACATGATGCTAACTGCATGCACTCATCACAGCCATTGTGGCGTCGCCCGAAGATTGAGGTCCCACGTTAAAGTTAGTCACTTACGACGCAACCACAAACTGAAGGCAGTGGCTGCCGGATGTAGCCATGCATGAGAGACGTCGGCGATGACACGGCTTCAAGAGGTTCCATACGCCGCCGCTGTTGAAAGACTACTTACGTCATAGCGCAGTGCAGCTCGCCCCATGCCGCGATAACCGACTATGAGAGCATCATCATAGCTCAGATCCGGCTGCGCTACCATTATTAATCAAAACTATGTACCAAAGTTTATAGATATTAATCATTCAGAACTATTCAACGTTACAGTTAATCTATTGTTCGGCGACAGTAGTAAATATATATTGTCATTCATGTGGACACGGATTTGAGTATAATATATTAAAGTGTTTTACCACAATTAACTAATATTTACATGTTGCAGTACCCACTCGACCGCCTGCTGAAGTAAATCTAGGCCTGCTAGGACACACAACAGCCAGCTACGGTACACGCTTAGGACCCAAGACGCTCATTTAGCGAACATAACTTGCGGTTGTGCGTTAGGAGGGAATACCCTTCCAATTACACAGTTGAACAACGTTGGAGTTGATCAACTTCCAGCAAGGCAAAGACAGCACATGCGCTTCACGCCTTGCCCGAAACGCTCTACCTGATGTTCCACGCACATTTACAAGACGTGTCCTCCACAGAGCATGTGTTGGGCGTTATGGGATGGGTCCTGTCCCATCTGTCTTATCACCAACATTAGCAGGCAACTATTACGAAACAGTACAAAGCGTGGAACATCATGCCCAAGATGACATCCTATTCCTCTGTGACTGTCTCTATGCATGGTCAGAGGACGCGTTATCCATAGAATAGAGCATGGCTATATCTTGAAATTATTGTCCATATGCCTGTTGACGTAAGAAGAACTGACTGCGATCATACATGTAACCTGGATCGTACACTGAGGTGACAAAAGTCATGGGGTATCGATATGTACATATACAGATGGCGGTAATATTGCGTACACAGGGTATAAAGGGGGAGTGCATTGGCGTAGCTGTCATTTGTACTCAGCTGATTCACGTGAAAAGGTGTCCGACGTGATTAAGGCCGCACGACGGGAATAAACCGACTTTGAACGCGGAATGGTAACTAGAACTAGGTGCATGGGACATTCGCTTTCGGAAATCGTTAGCGAATTCAGTATTCCGACATTTACAGATTCAAAAGTATGCCGAGAATACAAAATTTCAGGCATTATCTCTCACCACGGACAACACAGTGGGCGACGGCCTTCACTTAACGACCGACAGCAGCGGTGTTCGCGTAGAATTGTCAGTGCTAACAGGCAAGCAACGCTGCGTGAAATAACCGCAAAATGCAACGTGGGACGCCCGACGAGCGTATCCAGTAGGATAGTGAGGCGAAATTTGTCGTTAATGGGCTATAGCAGCAGATGACCGACGCGAGTGCCTTTCCTAACGGCACGACATCACCTACAGCGCCTTACCTGGGTTCGTGACCACATCGGTTGGACCCTAGACGACTGGGAGCACCGTTGCCTGAGCAGATGAGTCCCTATTTCAGTTGGTAAGAGCTGATGGTAGGATTCGAGAGTGGTGCAGACCCCGCGGCGCCATGGACCCAAGATATCAACAAGGTGCTGTCCAAGTTGGTGATGGCTCCATAACGGTGTGGGTTGTGTTTACATAGAGCGGATTGGGCCCTTCGGTCCAACTGGATACCATTTGCAACCATTCATGAACTTCATGTTCCCAAATCATCATGGAATTTTACGGATGACAATGCGCCATGCCACTGGGCCAAATTTGTTCCGATTGCTTTGAAAACATACCGGACAATATTCACGAATGATTTGACTACCCAGATCGCCCGAGGTAACTGCCATCGAACGTTTATGGGACATAATCTAGAGGTCAGTTCGTGCACAGAATCCTACACTACTAGCCATTAAAATTGCACACTGCGAAGATGACGTGTTACAGACGCGAAATTTAACCGACAGGAAGAAAATGCTGTGATATGCAAACGATTAGCTTTTCAGAACATGCACACAAGGTTGGCGCCGGTGGCGACACCTACAACGTGCTGTCATGAGGAAAGTTTCCAACCGATTTCTCATACACAAACAGCAGTTGACCGGCGTTGCCTGGTGAAACATTGTTGTGATGCCTAGTGTAAGGAGGAAAATGGGTACCATCACGTTTCCGACTTTGATAAAGGTCGGATTGTACCCTATCGCGATTGCGGTTTATCGTATCGCGACATTGCTGCTCGCGTTGGTCGAGATCCAGTGACTGTTAGCAGAATGTGGAATCGGTTAGTTCAGGAGGGCGATACAGAACGCCGTGCTGGATCCCAATGGCCTTGTATCACTAGCAGTCGAGATGATAGGCATCTTATCCGCGTGGCTGTAGCGCATTGTGCAGCCACGTCTCGATCCCTGAGTCAACAGATGGGGACGTTGCAAGACAACAACCATCTGCACGAACAGTTCGACGAAGTTTGTAGCAGCATGGACTATCAGCTCGGAGTCCATGGCTGCGGTTACCCTTGAGGCTGCATCACAGACAGGAGCGCCTGCGATGGTGTACTCAACGACGAACCTAGGTGCAGGAATGGCAAAACGTCATTTTTTCGGATGAATCCAGGTTCTGTTTACAGCATCATGATGATCGCATCCGTGTTTGGCGACATCGCGGTGGACGCACATTGGAAGCAGGTATTCGTCATCGCCATGCTGGCGTATCACCCAGCTTGATGGAATGGGGTGCCATTGCTTACACGTCTCGGTCCCCTCTTGTTCGCATTGACGGCACTTTGAACAGTGGACGTTACATTCCAGATGTGTTACGACCCGTGGCTCTACCCTTCATTCGATCCCTGCGAAACCCTACATTTCAGCAGGATAATGCACGACCGCATGTTGCAGGTCCTGTACGGGCCTTTCTGGATACAGAAAAGTTCGACTGCTGCCCTGGCCAGCACATTCTCCAGATCTCTCACCAATTGAAAACGTCTGGTCAATGGTGACCGAGCAACTGGCTCGGCACAATACGCCAGTCACTATTCTTGATGAACTGTGGTATCGTGTTGAAGCTGCATGCGCAGCTGTACCTGTACACGCCATCCAAGCTCTGTTTCACTCAATGCCCAGGCCTATCAAGGCCGTTATCATGGCCAGAGGTGGTTGTTCTGGGTACTGATTTCTCAGTATCTATGCACCCAAACTACGTGAAAATGTAATCATATGTCAGGTCTAGATAATATATTTGTCCAATGAATACCCGTTTATCATCTGCATTTCTTCTTGGTGTAGCAATTTTAAAGGCCAGTAGTGTACGTTGGTAACACTATCGCAGTTATGGACGGCTATAAAGGCAACATGACTAAATATTTCTACAGGGGACCTCCAACCACTTGTTGATTCCCTCCCGTCGAGTTGCTGGACTATGCTGGGCTAAAGGATCTCCGAGACGATATTAGGAGGCATCCCACGACTCTCGTCACCTCGGTGTATGTGAATAAAACTTCACATATGTGCGACCAATGCTGCTGAATATGACTACGAAGTCTTTCGCTACAAATTTCTGCATTAAATTCAGATGATATCGCGTTTTAAATGACGACGCTGCAAGTATCGCTGGACAGAAAGTGCAATGGCGCCACATAAGCTTTCGCCGTGTCCGTGATACCATCAAGATATATGCCAGTCAGTCAGATGCAACTTCTTAGCACAAAAGTTCTACCCGACGGGTGGCCTTCGTCACACGACGGCACAAAAGTGGCACCATATCTAGTTATACGACAGTCGTATCTGGTCCCCGATGAGAATGGAAGCGGTCATAGAAAGACTGAAATTTCATCAAGTTAACTGAGAAATTTATATTCATTGTTTCTGAATCCCTGAGAAGAGTTCCATGCTTTTAGCTAGAACATAAGACAGCAGGTAAATGCCAGTAAACCACTGACGGCAGCAGTGAAATGTCCCGCTCTATGCAGCTGGGAGAAGCCGGAACTGGTCGCGGCCTGCTCTCCTCCGGCGCGCACAATGCGGCTGGGCTTAACTACGTAGCAATGCGAGTGGCAGCTGAAGGCTGCCTGCCGTCCCCTGAGGCCGGTGGCTCGCTGCCACACCTGTCACGGCACACACTATTAAGTCGTTGCTTACAAGGTTCACTTGTCGAGCTCCGGACTTTACGTCTTCGTCCTACCGGCGAACAAAAGAAGTTGTCACACGTGTTTCTAGCTGAGTGCGATAGGTAGGCGGTTGTAATCACTTGGGCGTGAGTCTGCACCACGGGTGACGAATGAAGAGCAGTTTCTCCCTTGTAAGCACGCCAGCCCTAACCTAGTTTTACTGCATATCTACACTGAGGGGACGAAAGTGATGACACATCACCGAATATCGTGTCGGATGTCTTGCCAGCGTAGTGCAGCCACTCGACGTGGCATGGACTCAACACATCGTTGGCAGTCGCCTACAGAAGTAACTGAGAATTTTGCCTCTTCAATCGTCAGTAACTGCGAAAGTATTGCCGGTGCAGGATTTTGTGCACAAACTTACATCTCGATTATGTCCCATAAATGTTCGATGGGGTTCATGTCGGGCGACTGGGTGGCCACATCATTCGCTCGAACTGTCCAGAACGTTCTCCAAACCAAATGCGTGCACCTGTGGTCCAGTGACATGGCGCTTCTTCAACCATAGAAATTTCATCGTTGTTAGTGAACATGAAGTCCACGAATGGCGAAAATGGTTTCCAAGTAGCTGAATATAACCATCATTGACTAATGATCGGTTCATTTGGATCAGTGGGCCCAGTCCATTCCATACAAACACAGCCCACACCACTATGGAGCTAACACCAGCTTGCACAGTGCCTTGTTGACAAATTGGGGCCATGGCTTCGTGACGCCACTCCCGCCGGAGGTTCGAGTCCTCCCTCGGGCGTCGGCCAGTGTGGCCGAGCGGTTCTAGGCGCTTCAGTCTGGAACCGCGCGACCGCTACGGTCGCAGGTTCGAATCCTGCCTCGTGCTTGGATGTGTGTGCTGTCCTTAGGTTAGTTAGGTTTAAGTAGTTCTAAGTTCTAGGGGACTGATGACCTCAGATGTTAAGTCCCATAGTGCTCAGAGCCATTTGAACCTCCCTCGGGCATGGGTGTCTGTGTTGTTCTTTGCATAAGTTACTTTAAGTTAGTTTAAGCAGTGTGTAAGTCTAGGGACCGATGACCTAAGCAGATTGGTCCATTAGGAATTCACACACATTTGAACATTTTTGTGCTTCGTGACGTCTGCGCCATACTTGAATCCTATCATTAGCTCTTACCAACTGAAATAGGGACTTATCTGACCAGGCTACAGTTTTCCAGTCGTCCAACCGATACGGTCATGAGCCCAGAAGAATCGCTGCAGGCGATGTCGTGTTGTTAGCAAAGGTACTCGCTTCGGTCGTCTCCTGCAACAGCCCATTAATCCCAAATTTCGCCACACGGTCGCTGTGGTGTCACCGCCAGACACCACACTTGCTAGGTGATAGCCTTTAAATCGGCAGCGGTCCTTTAGTATACGTCGGACCCGCGTGTCGCCACTATCAGTGATTGCAGACCGAGCGCCGCCACACAGCAGGTCTAGTCTAGAGAGACTCCCTAGCACTCGCCCCAGATGTACAGCCGACTTTGCTAGCGATGGTTCACCGTCTACATACGCTCTCATTTGCCGAGACGACAGTTTAGCATAGCCTTCAGCTACGTCATTTGCTACGACCTAGCAAGGCGCCATATTCAGTTACTATAATCTGAACAGATAATATTGTGACTCGTGTACCGTCAAGAGCGACGTTCATCATTAATGGATTAAAGTTAAGTATGAAACTAATTACGTCCGCTTTCTGAATTCTAATTCCTTGTCATGTTCCAGACCTCACGTCAGTATAGTTCTTCCCTCCTCACGGCAGCCTACATGAGCTAAAACGCGTGCATTTCGGCCTCCACTCGTAACACGGTATTGGCTCTCCTGCTAGCACAAAAGTCGCAACGGATCCGTTCCCAGTACGTCCCACATTGACTTCTGCGGTTATTTCAAAATGGTTCAAATGGCTCTGAGCACTATGGGACTTAACATCTGTGGTCATCAGTCCCCTAGAACTTAGAACTACTTAAACCTAACTAACCTAAGGACATCAAACACATCCATGCCCGAGGCAGGATTCGAACCTGCGACCGTAGCAGTCGCGCGATTCCTGACTGAGCGCCTAGAACCGTTAGACCACCGCGGCTGGCTGCGGTTATTTCACGTAGTGTTGTTTGTCTGTTAGCTCTGATAATTCTACGCAAATGCAGCTGCACTCGGTCGTTAAGTGAAGACTATCAAATGGTTCAAATGGCTCTGAGCACTATGGAACTCAACTGCTGTGGTCATCAGTCCCCTAGAACTTAGAACTACTTAAACCTAACTAACCTAAGGACATCACACACATCCATGCCCGAGGCAGGATTCGAACCTGCGACCGTAGCGGTCGTGCGGTTCCAGACTGTAGCGGCTTTAACCGCTCGGCCACTCCGGCCGGCTGAAGACTATCGGGCACTGCGTTGTCCTCAGTGAGAGATAATGCTTGAAATTTAGTATCCTTGGCACACTCTTGATACTGTGGATTTCGGTATATTAAATTCCCTAACGATTTTGGAAATGGAAATTCCCATGAGTCTAGCTCCAACTACTATTCCGCGTTCAATGTCTTAATTCCCGTCGGGCGGCCGTAATCACATGGGAAACCTTTTCACATGAATCACCTGAGTACAGACAACAGGTCTACCAGTACACTGTCCTTTCATACCTTGTTTACGTGATACTACTACCACTGTATGTTGCTATATGGCTATCCCATGACTTCTGTTACATCAGTTTCCCCTGTAGCTCTGATAAATGAAATCGACAAATGTTAGTAAAAAATATTTCTGTAGTACTCAGATAAGATACGATACCAAGTCACCAATTAAAAAAACGTTAAACGTCAGTAAAATCGTTTTTTTTTGTATATTATTACCAACAGAAATGCAAAGTGCTGCACTATGAACACCTTGACACCAAACGTAACCAAAGAGAGACTATAGTATTTTCAGTAATGCGTGATATTTTGATTAACAGTTGCCCGTTGTGACATTACTGCCACATATCGCTGCACGATACTGATTCATTTTTGCCACCATTTCGTGGTTAATTTTATTTAGAGTGCACCGGGAACATTAGCTACGAGGAAAACAGCGTTTTTTCGCTCTCTCTGAGAATTTATTCTCCAGATGTGCTCTCTGGATCTTCTTTGACAACAGGAGGTGGTCAGCGGAGTCTCATTAGGAAGCCTGAGCAGTTTGGTGCTGATGGGCGCACGGTTAGCTGATTTTTGGGGAAATGTAAATGTCGTCAGCGCGATAGCATGATCCACGTTCTGAGCAGCTCGTTACTTCATTACTTTGCCACGCAATTTGGTTAAAGTTTATGTGCATCTTGTGTCGCAAACGTTGATTTTTCAAGCTGCGCAGGTGGGTAGATCTTGCTGCGCTCCTGCATACAGTCCTCCACACTTTTTGGTATCTCCCCATAGTGTTAGTGTCGTTTTGAAATTTGTTTTGAGTTTTATGGAACTTGGTTCTCTGTTAATTTTTGTTGTCATTTTTCGCAGTTGGTAGAGAAAATAAATATCTGTTAATCTCAGGATTGACTTAGATCCTAATCTCCTTTACACTGTCCTCTACGTTTTCCATGGTTAGGCGATCCACTAGAAATAAATATAACCTGGTGCAAACCTAAGATTGTTGCTCTCCCCGTGACGGCTTTATCGTTGTGCTGAGAGGCCAAACTCAAAAATCAGCTATATTAACAAATATGACAAAAGTACGAGCACTCACTTACTCTCCTCGCCTGTGATCCAGAACTGGGATCCAACTGTCACTGCACACGAGTTTATTTTCAACACAGATAAAAGCCATCTTCGTTGTGAAAAATGATGTTATAACGCGATGGCCATTGGATGAGTCTAACGCTACTGGTAGATATCGTAATAGATCATATCCATAGGTTTATCATCATCTTCGGAGCCTGACAAAGGTTTGTTCATTGGCATGTGGGACATGGGAGCATCATACCGACATACTGCGAAGGCAGTTGTTTGTAGTCCAATAACTGCAGCGTGAGTGGTGACGAGATGGACTCAGGACAATATTGTGGCAAGATGTGCTTCTAGGAGGGCAACACCGCGAGAAGATCATGGGATTGTTCGACTGGCTCTGATGAATAGAGAGATGACAACACTTGAAGCGTGGTAAGAAGTTACAGTACGAGGGTCAGCACGAAGCCTCAGATACAGATTACTGGAACACTAGAAGTTCGGTTGAAATCTCGAGCTGCTATGCGTCGTTTACTTTGACAGCAAGCAACAAACAATAGAGATTTGAATGCAGTTGAACTGCAGTCATTTGGTCACCATGTGGTATTCTGTTGCAATAAGCGGTCGCTTCTCTTTGTCGCAGTCAGGGTGTCTACAGACGAGCTGGCAGGACGAGGAGGCAGCGAGTCATCAGATTAAAATCTCTCTCCAAATCCTGTAGGTCTAGTCATGCTGTAGTGAGTTAGTGATTATGACAACGGGGCTTTTGGTAATTAGGGAGACTGAATACTAGCCAGTATTTAGTAAGAATTGTATACTGTGTTGTGATACTCATCATGAACAGGGTACCAAATGGAATATTCCAGCAGGATATTGCAAGATCTTACACCGCAGTTCTCAGCACAAACACACTGAGGAGTGTGCGGATCCTTGACTGGCCTGTCTGATATGCTGACTGGTCAGCCATACAGCATGTCTGAGATGGTATATGAAGGCATATACTTTCACACCAGCCACCAGAACTGATACGTGCTTCGGGCACGGCAAGAAATTCCTCAAAATAACACCTGGAGGTTGTCTGCTTTCATTCCACGACGAACACAAGAGTTTATTCGTGCCTGTCAGCGTCACACCTCCAATTGATGTTGATGACTGGTACTTGTAGGACTGGTACGTCATAGTCTAACACTTCCTATTTTCCGTCAGTGTATTTGTCCAGTAGTCAAGAATTCTCAGGCTCCCACGCAGAGAAGGTGCCGTTCTTAAGGGGTCGTTTGTCAAGCAACCTCTCAAAAAATGTTCAAATGTGTGTGAAATCTTATGGGACAACTGCTAAGGAAATCAGTCCCTAAGCAACCTCTTCCTGAGCATATGCCTCTCTTCCGAAGAAAAGGAAGGTCTCCGATTAAAAAAAAAAAAAAATAAATAAATAAAAAAATAAATTATTATTAATACGCCAATCTCAAGCATAAAAAGCAGTTCACATACTACAGATTTTCCAAATTGTCGTAGAACGCTGTTTATAACACAGGCCAGATAATTACTACAATACGCTCACGAGTGTTTCCTCTGCCGTCACGGGAAACATTGACGCTTGGGACAACTTGGCAGCTGCTGAAAACCGAATCAGGCTACTCCGAATAGTCAGCCACATTTATGCTATGTCGACTTACGAAAAATTCATGTTCTGATAATCGAGACATAGGAAGTATCCCTTCCCACAAATGGACCAGGACAGCAAATGTGCTGCTATACACTGCTAAGAAATTACGTACCTGTTTTAGTGCAGCCCCATGCACCGCACTTAATATATACGCTTCCTATTTTTTAATAGCCGTTATCCGCTGCCTCACTCGCATATCATTAATTTTATTATGATGAGTGGTGGTGAGTGAGTAAGCAAGTAATTTTACGAGATGTCTGTGTATATACTGGTGTAGGGATGTATGTATAAAAATGTACACAGTGCCGATATGTAGGTACATAATGGATATGTTTAAATTATTTTGCAGTGCTCGAATCTGAAAGTCTGCACTTTCTAATTATATTTAAAAATGCCTAGGTTCATTACAATCGTGCAGAACTAGAGTTTTCAGGGATTACTGTGGCTCACCTAATACTGGATGTGAGATTTTGCCACCAGAGCAACACATACCAACATTTCTCCCTTCCATTTTAATGCGTTATGGTGCCTGCATTTTTGATCCATCTCTCCGTGACGACTGATTTATGGTCAATATAGTCAGTTAATAGATCGTAATCAAGTCAGCCTCACCAAAAGCCTGCCATTTACCACTTGTAAAGATACGACTTTCTCTTTGTCGTACAGTCTTTAAATGACGCAGTCGTCGTGAGACTTGAAGCGTCTCGGAAGCGTACCGCGTAACGTTTAGCGTCTAAAACGCGAAGGGCTTGTAACTTTTCTAATGTCTCTGTAGCTCTTAGCCCTGCCTGACATTCTGCACCCATGTTCCGGAGGACATGAGATTGTTGTGAGGTTTGCTGTATTCGAATACCTTTCCCAACGTGAGCTCTCTTAGGACTACATGCTAAATTAAGTTCTCTGCCTCGTGATGACTGGGTGCTGTGTGATGTCCTTAGGTTAGTTAGGTTTAAGTAGCTCTAAGTTCTAGGGGACTTATGACCATAGATGTTAAGTCCCATAGTGCTCAGAGCCATTTGAACCATTTTTGAGCTAAATTAAGACTAACGAAGGCGAAGCTTATAGTAATAGTTTTGAACATGGTTCTCGGACTTACCGTCCGAATTTGTTGTTGTGTCTCCATCAAAACCCTGCAGTTACAACATGTGATGCAGTAACTCCATTGCACTGGCAAGGAATTATCTATAGACACTAAAACTTGCCGACCATCGTGCCGGCGTCGTCTGCGAGCCACTTATGTATACCATATTTAAAACTGTTAATAATACTCAAAAAGATACAACTTTCTAAAATATCCTATGGTCTTCCTCAGGTTTCAACCCATCTCCATACCAAATACTATGGCTGTACTTTCAGCGGTAGAATCGCAAAAATGTAAGAGTAAGCTACTTTCGCGATTAATAATACTGATATTGATAGGGAAGTATGGATTAAACACGTTGATATTTCAATGAGCATGGTACTGATTACTTTGAACCGTGTTACGTAGAGCGTATCAACCAGTAAAGGCATTTTCACAAACATGGTAAAGTTCAAAAATAAGAGAGTAAATAGCTTTTTCAAAGAGTAATTACTGTACCATATTTCGCGTTATATTCCTCAAATCTATAAATATGTTGTACTACACAATTTCTAAAGTAGCCTATCTCTTTCCTCAGCGTTCAAGCTATATCCATACCAAATTTTTCAAAATCGGTTCAACGGTTTAACCGTGAAAGCGTAACAGGCACAGTAACTTTCGCATTTATAATATTAGTATGCAAGTATAGATTGAAATCTGGATCACAATTTCATTATGGAAATTCACGCAATTCTCGAAATGATGCATTACATATAGGTGGAAAGGAAAAATATAAAGCCTAAAAGAAGTCAATCTGAGAACAGGAATCTGTAAACTCTGTTTTCTCCTCACAGATGACTGTATCAACATATTGTTGTGGTGGTCTTAGGTCGAAAGACTGGTTTTATGAAGCACTCCACGTTAGTCTATGCTGTGCAAGGATCTTCTCTCCGTAATTGCTGCAACCTGCATCCCTTTTGACATGCTTACTGTACTGATGGTTCCGTCTCCTGCTACATTTTTTTATCTCCCCTCCTTCTTCCTTCCCATTACCAAATTAACGATTCCTGGAAGTCTCAGAAAGTGTCCTACAACCGATGCGCTCTTACAGTCGAATCGTACAATGAATTACTTTCTTCCTCAATTCGATTCACTACCTCCTCATATAATCTTCAGAACTCTTCTGTAGCATCACATTTAAGATGTTTTGTTCTCTTATTTGCTGTACTGTTTATTGTCCGTGTTTCAGTGCCAGAGAAGGCTTCAGGCAAATACCTCCAGAAAAGATCTCCCAGCACTTATATTTATATTCGATGTTAACGAATTTCACTTTTTGAGATATGTACACGGTGTTCCTGGAGAAATGGTCAATATTAGGACACACGACAGAAATTATCATTTAAATAAAAAAAATCTACAAAACATTAGCTCTAAAATACGTTCCTTAAGAGCTATGAGTACTTGTTCGTTTTCGCTAATGCAGTTTAGAGCCCATGTTTACTAGACTTGTTTGCTTCTAATGACCGTTCCCGTCATATCGCTGAACTGGAAATGAAAACATGGTCCAAGTAGGCTCTATTCTTTTTATTATCCATACAATTTTCCAGTGTCAACAGTGTATCATTTTCAAGCATATATCTTAAGCTTCCAGCTTCAATTACACATTATAACAGATCGGTGGTACGTGTGGACAGGTATACATCGTGTTTCTGTGCATTGGTACATGTTGTTATTGTTGTTGTTGTTGTTGTGGTGGTCTTCAGTCCTGAGACTGGTTTGATGCAGCTCTCCATGCAACTCTATCCTGTGCAAGCTTCTTCATCTCCCAGTACCTACTGCAGCCTACATCCTTCTGAATCTGCTTAGTGTATTCATCTCTTGGTCTCCCTCTACGATTTTTACCCTCCACGCTGCCCTCCAATACTAAATTGGTGATCCCTTGATGCCTCAGAACATGTCCTACCAACCGATCCCTTCTTCTAGTCAAGTTGTGCTACAAACTCCTCTTCTCCCCAATCCTATTCAATACCTCCTCATTAGTTATGTGATCTACCCATCTAATCTTCAGCATTCTTCTGTAGCACCACATTTCGAAAGCTTCTATTCTCTTCTTGTCCGAACTATTTATCGTCCATGTTTCACTTCCATACATGGCTACACTCCATGCAAATACTTTCCGAAACGACTTCCTGACAGTTAAATCTATACTCGATATTAATAAATATCTCTCCTTCAGAAACGCTTTCCTCGCCATTGCCAGTCTACATTTTATATTCTCTCTACTTCGACAATCATCAATTATTTTTCTCCCCAAATAGCAAACCTCCTTTACTACTTTAAGTGTCTCATTTCCTAATCTAATTCCCTCAGCATCACCCGACTTAATTCGACTACATTACATTATCCTCGTTTTGCTTTTCTTGATGTTCATCTTATATCCTCCTTGGTACATGGGGTCAGATATATACCGTGTTTTTGTGCGTATGACAGAGGCACAGAAAGACGATGAATACCTATCCACATGCACCAGCGATGTGTTACAATGTGAAATGAAGCTGGAAACTTAGAATATGTGCTTGAAAATGATCCACTATTGAAATTGACAAATTACACGGATAGTAAAAAGAATACAATTTACTTGGACCATGTTTTAACTGTCAAAAAGCGATAAGGTTGTGGAGCTCCAAAACATAAAAATTTTAATAAATCTCTGATTACTGACCATTCCTTCTGGGACATATACGCCTAAGTGAAATATCTAAAAAACTAACAACACAGTCAAATTACTATTGCAATATTCTGCTGTGGAGTTCAGCTAATCTGCCTAATTTTATGAATGCCACAACAAAGTAGTATCCAAAACTGTGAAAAGGGGTGTACTGCGTATCACTCTATGACAGAGCAATATTGCTAGGCCGCAAACACAACTGCTTATGATCTCGTTCCTGTTCGGAGTGGCTCGGCCTTCACGTATTTAGCTGTCACAGTAGAAAGTAAGATATTCAAGCGCAAGCGTCGCAGTTGCGTGACTGCGCCTAGCGCAGACTCCAGTCGCTGCCGCCAGGTAAGCGCCTATCGCCACATCGTAAACTGGCGGTCGTCTTCGCCAGTCCTTTGTTCGCCAGAGGCCAGCTGCGCGTGGGCTTCCTGCGGGGGACGAAAGTGCTCGCAAATTAGCGGAACGGGTGAATGGTTTGCAAATGAAGTGGCCTATACAATCGTAGGCGATAAACGACCTGTCAGCGAGGGAAATTGTCCGGAAGCACAACGCGCCGCCCAAAGCTAACTACATCTTACAGGACCGCTGATGGGGCTAATGCGATAGTGCCTTTCAACCTGTCACCGCCCGCTCGTTTCATATGCTGATGTCGAATAAAAAAGTACTTGTAACTGCGCTGTACTTGTCAAACGCGGATCGTATCTTATAGCGTACACAGTGAGCATTTTATATAATGTCTATTATGATGACAATTTCAGTGGGCGCCACATTTCAAACCTGTTAATAGTTTGCCACAGCGTTTTAACACAACATACCAACCGCATCTACTTGTAGTGTGAGCATTACATGTCCCCTTCATTTTCCCTGCAACTGGAAGTCCAACTTCCTAGTTTGTTCCGAACGTCTGAATACGCAACTATAGACAGCTTACTGCTCCTTTTCTCCTCAAACGTGATATCCTGTGACCACGATTTGGGAACGGAAGATGTAGGTGAAATGAAAGGAGGCGAGTATCGATAGTCTGCTTACACAAGATAGAATGAACGATCACGTGAGCTCATAAACAAATTCACAAAAGTAATTTCGTGTCAAAAGCATTAGACAAAAAATTAAACTACGCAAAACTAAGTGGAAGTTACGGGAACAGAGCTACACTACACTAATGGCAGTTATTTGTTTTTCACCTCTTTCTTTCTCTCTCCCTCCCTCCCTCCCTCCCTCTCTCTCTCTCTCTCTCTCTCTCTCTCTCTCTCTCTCTCTCCATGTGAAGCATGCAACAAGCGTTATTGGACCTACAGTTTTCCACCTGCTCCTGACAGCTGGGTGAACAGTATAATGCAACCTTCTTCGAGAAAATTAACAACTACCTAAGAAAATGGATCAAATGGCTCTGAGCACTATGGGACTTAACATCTGAGGTCATAAGTCCCCTAGAACTTAGAACTACTTAAACCTAACTAACCTAAGGACATCACACACATCCATGCCCACGGTAGGATTCGAACCTGCCACCGTAGCGGTCGCGCGGTTCCAGACCGAAGCGCTTAGAACCCCTCAACTAACTAAGAGACCTAGGGTTATTTCATTTAGGACAAAGCAAAAGCACAATCCTCCAATGCGTCTTTTGAGCATTACAACCCGTTTTTGATGAGGAGAATTCTACTAGCCCCCCTACACACACACACACACACACACACACACACACACACACACACACACAGAGAGAGAGAGAGAGAGAGAGAGAGAGAGAGAGAAAATAGCCTGAATGTTAATAACATTTTGAAATTCGTGCGCCAACCAACAAAAAAACACACGAGGAAACAAATTAACATCACACTGCCGCAGTAACCCGCTAGACAGCCACTGCAACCTTGTGTTCTTGTGACAAAATTAATAAAACTGTGTGTGCAACCATTAAAATTTCCTTCAGCCAAGAAAATAAGTATCTTAACACATTGAAAAAAAAAAAAAACGGGAAATAAGTCTACAGAATCAAAAATCGTATGGATGAAAAACAGGTATTTGTTTTCCAACCCTATATTGTAGGCCTAATTGTCACCGCACCATTAACATATAATAATTCGTGACT
The DNA here is from genome assembly GCF_021461395.2 of Schistocerca americana. NCBI lineage: Eukaryota > Metazoa > Arthropoda > Insecta > Orthoptera > Acrididae > Schistocerca > Schistocerca americana. The sequence continues at coordinate 626,955,413 of NC_060123.1, read as the reverse complement.
CACTTATCTAAAATGTCATTAACTATAGGCGATGATTCCGTGATAATGTTACAGACTTTCGGGGATGTTGGATGATGTGTGGCAGAAGAGCCAACACCGTGTTGCTAGAGGAGGCCGAAATGCACGCGTTTAAGCTCACGCAGACTGGCGTGAGGTCTGGAACAAGGTAAAGTAATTATAGTAACGAAAAATAGTACATAGCTTCTGGAATACTTAACTTTAATCCACAATTGGAGAACATCGCTCTTGATGATACATTAATTACAATCTCAATATAAACTGGTAATGTCGCCTTGCTAGGTCGTAGCAATTGACGTAGCTGAAGGCTATGCTAACTATCGTCTCGGCAAATGAGAGCGTATTTTCCATTGATCCATCTCTGGTAAAGTCTGCTGTACAACTGGGGCGAGTGCTAGGAAGTCTCTCTAGACCTACCGTGTGGCGGCGCTCGGTCTGCAATCACTGACAGTGGCGACACGCGGGTCCGACGTATACTAACGGACCGCGGCCGATTTTAGGGCTACCACCTAGCAAGTGTGGTGTCTGGCGGTGACACCACATTGGATTAGGTTGGTTTGGGGGAGGAGACCAAACAGTGAGGTCATCGGTCCCATCGGACTGGGGAAGGATAAGGAAGCAAATCGGCCGTGCTCTTTCAAAGAAATCCTCCCGGCATTTGCCTGCAGCGATTTAGGTCAATCAAGGAAAACCTAAACCACGATGGCCGGACGCGGGTTTGGACCGCCGTCTTCCCGAATGCCAGTCCAGTGCGCTAACCGCTGCGCCACCTCGCTCGGTTTTCAGGGTGATGGGGAATAAATCCATCCAATTTGAGGAACTGATCCTCGTCCGGAAACGACGAATCAAAAGCTATACGCTAAAATCAACTATGTTCCGTCTTAATCTCACTCATTGCTCAAGTTAAGTTCCGCAAGTTAAAAACCCTGATCATGACGTACAGAATTTCCTGTAGATACCTCCAAATACCCTCATATCATTTCCTCCGTTGGCGTATTAGTAATGGCGCACGTAACTTTATATCAGAGAGAACAAAAAATCCTTAGTCTATGGTGCAGTAATAATGAATTCCGTTTACCTGTACAAGTTTCACAAGCTGCTACATTTATAACAGCTGTTAAAAATGGCGTGCCCCACCGTCAATGCAGACATGGCATCATCCCACCAAGTTCCGTCGAGCCCGTTCTAATATCCTTCGAGTCGTATGAACAGTGTCACATGCAGCGAGAATTCTTGTCAGATCGTCTTCAATCTCGTAAGCGTTCCGTACGGAAGGCCTTTTACATGGATGCACAAGAAGGAATCAAGTAGGGTGAGATCAGTTGAAAGTGCTGGCCATGAAACAGGACCTCTTCTGCCCATTCACCATTCAGGGAATGCCTGATCTAGGTGTTCACGAACCTTCAGTCCAAAGTAAGATGGGGATTCATCATATGGGAACCACATCCGTTGACAAATAAGACAACAACAGTACCGGTACATGTATTCCACTTGCAGACGTAGCAGAACGATTACGCTTATACCTTTTCACTCGGTCGTTTCCGGGACAAGCATCGGTTACGCCAAACTGAAAAATTAGTATCTAATCATCGTTCTTTTAGACACACAGACACACACAAAAACACACACAGGGTGAAGAAAAAATGCCGCACTTGGAGTTGGTAATGCGATTCCTCATCCAGACTCAAGGCAAAAGTTCATGCAACAAAACCAGATCGGGTGCAGTTCGAAAAAATATGTATGAAAACGAAGAGCTGCTAACACTGACAAATCGTTGCATAGCATCGGAATGTTCAGCGGAACGTATATGACCCCTCAATATCGTATTAGCCGTCGTAGCTGACTAGACAGACTACTGGAACCTCAAACGCACGTGTATCATGGGGCTATAGTTCAAATCCTTGTCAGTTTTTTTTCCCAAGTCCGTTCCCTATTCCTCACCGTTTATCATTTGGTCACATGGTAATAGCCTATCACATGACGGTGGGATGGTGGGATCCATTAAACTACAAACATGTGCCTACCAAGCGACCATAGCTGGTCCTGTCCAGTTGATGTAGGGCGGCTTCCCCATGGAGTACACAAACGATGAATCCATCGATATGGTTTTGGTGGTGGGTGCATCCGATATCTGAGCTGCTGCTACTACCACACTTGCTTATGTTGCACGGTGCCGTCCCGCCATCCATATAAGAATGTTTTTCGTCGCCTGGAGCAACGAAGCCGGTAATGACATTTAGGCAATGGTGGATGCATGTGTGTCGCGTAGAGTATGATACTGCGAGTGGCGAAGTGTTGGCAGATGCAAGGTGATCGCTTTGAACGTCTACTCTAAAGGGAACGTTGCCCGCACATGTACGTACCGGCTCTGTAAAGAAACAAATGGACGCCAAACGCACAGAATGGAATAATTGTGCGTAGCGTCAAACGCGGTCTGTATAGTCATCCTTTTGTTTTTTGTACTTCATTGAATACAGACGATGTTACTGTATCCACCTATTATTTTCTATTGGCTCTATTTGTGTAATGGAGGAAACAACGTGCTCATTTACGTCTGTAAGATGCTCGTGTCACGTATTAATGTGTAAGTAACAGTAATAGTAACAGAAAAAAATACACGAGATACAGCATCGTGGAGGTGTAAATTGGATTGAGTTTGATGTTTTAACAAAAAGGGTCTGGCGCGAACGCAACTCGAACATCAGTAAATCCGTTCCCCTCGACATTGCCTCGTCTCACTGGAGTAACGGGGCAGCCCCGACAGAGTGGAGAGTTCATGTTACCTGTTCTTGGCCACGCTGCAAGAAGTTACGTGTCAGAGCCTCGTTTTTTAAATAGTATTTCTATTAAACTAGGTTTTGCTAGCTACACTTTTGTCTTGAATCAGGATGAGAAATCGCATGCCGACCACTAATTGCGCATATTTTCTTCACTCTGTATATACAAGCTCTCTCAGAACTGTTGCGACAAACTTCGAGGGGTTGTAGAGGGTGTCTTGAGGAACGCTAGGAACCCGTAGCTAGAAATATCATCCAACGACGCTACAGAGCGTAGAAGTTATGGGCACTGTCGCCTCCCAATAAGCGACATCTGGAGAGGGGTCGGTCAGCGCGCAGTTGGCTGACATCTTCTTCAAAGCCCTCTCTGCTCTCTCGTTCCCGAGTAGCGTGACGGCGCTAGACTTAACACCCCTCTTTCCAATTGGGGACACAGAATTAACTTCTGGTGCTTGCATAGTTGACTATATTGATAATACGCATTTAGCGTCCTATAATTTTGATCTTAATTTAAGTAGATATTTATATTTATTGTAATAGCTAAGTCTTAATAGTAGAGCATGTTGCTGTGTGTAACAGTCACTTAACTGTGTTGCCTTTAAAAATTATCCAAACACAATAAGTAGCGACTGTCTCTTGCCAGATAAAGAAAACATGTGAACAATTTAAATGAATACATGTGTAGATAGCATCTACATGTTGGCACATCACTGAGCGTCATATCAGTTTTGTTAAAAGAGGTAATTAATTTCAAATTATGATAATTAGTGACAGCTTCCATCGCTAAACGTACATTCGAATAAACAAGTGGATCTATCTGTTGATAGCTCTCACCGAGCTTTGTCTGCTGACATGCTGATGCGTCTTTTATGAGTATTATAAACAGAGTTAACTAATTTCAAAGTGTGATAGTGAAATATGTTTCTGGGTTAGCTGTAGCTCTGATAGTCAGTAATTATGTCTTAAGTTTATCTTTAATTTGTCGTTTTTTAGTGCTGAATATCTTTTATTCCTTCGTGAAATAACACGACTAATGTGAACATCACAACGGTCTGGTTTTTCCCACCTTAGACACTGCCAGCCTATTTTCTGGGGCGACATACGGCAGTCCTCCAAGAACGTGTACTTGTTGGCAACCTGTTCCCCATTCGGTTCGACTTACCCCTCGTAAATAAGCAAACAACTGCGCGATCACAGGCTGTAATTCTGCAACAAACTGCTGATGCACATCGATACGTCGCCTGACGAGGATGTTACCTCTTTAATTTCGTGCCGCAACTACAAAATAATGACATCGCCGACTTAATCTCATCCAGAACAGCTACCTTGGGGACAAATGAATAACTAAGTTCTATTTAAAATAAAATAATCTTCAGAATACAAGGATACAGCAGCAAAAGCTGCACTCCCTATCTGCTTAACGTTAATGGATTTTGTAATATCAAGTTAGTACCCAGGGTGCGAGAGATAGAAGGGGAAATCAAACGCACTGAGAATTTTAAATACCTTGAAGAGAGCATAGATTACAATGCCACCGAGAAAGTAGTCTTTGCATCAAGAATTAGGAAAATGAGAATGGCGTATCAACTAACCAAAGACCCCACAAGAAGAAATCAATATTTGTAAAGGATAAGATCTGATCGCGTAATAGAAAAGTATCTACAACCGGTTAGTAGTGGAAAGGTATCAGTACCAGATGAGATACATGAAAGATTCCACGAAGATTGTGTGAAAGAACTTGCTTCCCTTTCAGCAGCAGCTTATCGTAGGTCACTGAAGCAAGAGAGGGTACCTAGCGACTGGTAAAAAGCGCAGGTCATTCCCGTCTTCAAGAAAGGCCGTAGGACAGTTGAACATAATTATAGGTCTATTAAGTTGACGTAAATCTGTTGTAGAATTAAGGATCATATTTTATGCTAAAAAATTATTATGTTTTAGAGAATGAAAATCTCCATTATAAAAATCAGTATGCATTCTGCCAATGGAGATCTTGCGAAACTCAGCTCGCTATTTTCATCCATGATATCCAGAGGGCTGTAGTCAAGGTCGTTCAAGTTGACGCCGTGTTCCTTTACTTCAGGAAGGCATTTGTCACTCTACCGTATAGCCATTTAGTGAAGAAAATACGAGCTTACAGAGAATCGGAACTGAATTGACAAAGATTTCCTTGTAGATAGAACTCAACACGTCACTTTTAACGGAACAGAATCAATAGGTGTAAAGGTAATTTCCAGAGTACCCCAAGGAACTGTGATAGGAACGTTACTGTTTGGAGTGCACGCATATAATGTAGTAGAAAGCATAGGAAGGTCTTTAAGACTGTTTGCAGATGATGCGGTTGTCTGTAAGAAACTAACAACGCCAGAAGAAGGTATCGATTTGCAGAAAATTGGAGAAATTAGAGCTAATACAGAGACTTACCGACAATCAGTCTTTCCACGTACCACTCGCAAGTGGAACCGGTTAAGGCCAGAAGTACCCTCCGCCATACACCGTCAAGTGGCTTACGGAGTATTGTGTAGATGTAGATTAATTAGTGCACAGTGGAACATCGTTTATGCCACATAGCATGATACTATGGAAAGGAATGGTGTGTTCAAGAGATTAGAGAACGTTCTTGAGGAAAAGCTGGGCCCTTTTAAAGAAATTGGTGAGTTCAGGAGATGAATTCTACACAAGTGTAAATTTCACTGACACCCTTCACAGGAAGAAAATTACACATTAGTCGTCTGAGTCCTACAAGGTGCAGCAGTCGGATCTTGTTCTACTTTCTCAACAAGAAAACCGCGGAGATGTAATTCAAGGAGATAGAACTGGGAGAGGTGGGAATAACACAGAAGGGAACCCAGAAACCCTTTTCGCTCAAGAAGAAACTCCAAGAGCGCCTTGGTTTCGAGGACAAGGTAAAACTGAAACTGTCGAAACGTGCTCGGAAGCGAGGACTGAACAGCAGAGGAAACGAATTTGAGAATACTGGGCTAAGGTTTACGTCCAAGTGCGAAGGAAAGGAAAAGCGCAGTTGAAGCAGCAGGATCCGTAGATGATCGAAATGACAAGAAGAATAGGGATATCTCCATAATGACAGCAATTATTCAAAGTAAAAAACGTACATAACTCACACTGTGTAATTAAGCGAGGCAGAGAGTAATCTACTTGTTCTGTTTCTTTCTGTTGACTGACGTTCTCGCAGGAAGGAAATGGTCATATGACAATGTGTTTTAGTGCCAATTGTGACGTAATGGTAATGGCTCATGGGTGCAGTATCAAGCATCAAAATGCTTCGTAACAGACCTTTCGCTCCGCAGTGTAGTGTAAGCGAGAACCTTAATGAGAGATTGAAGGTTAGAGGCCCGATTCTGCCTTTCGCTGAGAATGTCTTTCCATCCGCGGCAAATATCTGAACTAGGCTCCGGTTTGAAACCCACTTTTAATCTCCCAGGAAGAACCGTTAACGGCACGAAGAGCTAAGCACAGCGAAAGGTTCGTAATGGTGCCACTTGTAATCCGTTCCTTTCTCCCAGAGGTACTGAGCCCAGAGATCTACAGAGTGCAGTGACCACCGGAGACTGGCACACTGAAGCCCACAATTTGTCTGTGGAAATGCTACGTTCATATTAGCAGTAACGTCTCTTTTTCGATTTAAATAAATTCGTGACTGACTGTGCGCTGCTAGGGGTCATGGGAAAAATGTTATCCAGTCACCGGCCGTTTTTCGGTTTCAAGTGTCGTCCGGTTTGCCTATACTGGAGACGATGACGCTAAGTGTGGCATAGGCTAATCATCTTTCGGTTCTGTAATTGCAGGACACCGTTTGTTTGCTTTTTATTACTCAAGTTTATTTCGGCACGTTTTCCCTATCGTCAGTGGGATTTTTTTATCGTTCAATGTGGAAATTATAGTGATATGGTTTCAGATGTAGGTTAACACTGATTAGCCAGAACGTTACGACCACCTACCCAACAGCCGCTATGTAGACCTATGGGACCCATAAACGACGACGCGTGCTGGCATGGAAGCAGCATGGCCTTTGTAGGTCGCTTGAGGGAAATGGAACCACATCTGCACACGCAAGTTGCCTGATTCCCGGAAATTCCGGGGAGTTGGGCGATAAACTCTGACGCCACTTTCAGTCACATCCCAGATGTGTTCGGTCGGGTTAAGAGCTAGCGATTGGGGACCAGCACATCAACAGGAATTCGCCACTGTATCTACATCCATACTCCGCAAGCCACCTGACGGTGTGTGGCGGAGTGTACCCTGAGTACCTCTATCTGTTCTCCCTTCTATTGCAGTCTCGTATAGTTCGTGGAAAGAAGGATTGTCGGTATGCCTCTGTGTGGGCTCTAATCTCTCTGATTTTATCCTCATGGTCTCTTCGCGAGATATACGTGGGAGGGAGCAATATACTGCTTGACTCTTCGGTGAAGGTATGTTCTCGAAACTTTAACAAAAGCCCGTACCGAGCTACTGAGCGTCTCTCCTGCAGAGTCTTCCACTGGAGTTTATCTATCATCTCCGTAACGCTTTCGCGATTACTAAATGATCCTGTAACGAAGCGCGCTGCTCTCCGTTGGATCTTCTCTATCTCTTCTATCAACCCTATCTGGTACGGATCCCACACTGTTGAGCAGTATTCAAGCAGTGGGCGAACAAGCGTACTGTAACCTACTTCCTTTGTTTTCGGATTGCATTTCCTTAGGATTCTTCCAATGAATCTCAGTCTGGCATCTGCTTTACCGACGATCAACTTTATATGATCATTCCATTTTAAATCACTCCTAATGCGTACTCCCAGATAATTTATGGAATTAACTGCTTCGAGTTGCTGACCTGCTATTTTGTAACTAAATGATAAGAGATCTTTCTTTCTGTGTATCCGCAGCACATTACACTTGTCTACATTGAGATTCAATTGCCATTCCCTGCAACATTCGTCAATTCGCTGCAGATCCTCCTGCATTTCAGTACAATTTTCCATTGTTACAACCTCTCGATACACCACAGCATCATCTGCGAAAAGCCTCAGTGAACTTCCGATGTCATCCACAAGGTCATTTATGTGTATTGTGAATAGCAACGGTCCCATGACACTCCCCTGCGGCACACCTGAAATCACTCTTACTTCGGAAGTCTTCTCTCCATTGAGAATGACATGCTGCGTTCTGTTATCTAGGAACTCCTCAATCCAATCACACAATTGGTCTGATAGTCCATATGCTCTTACTTTGTTCATTAAACGACTGTGGGGAACTGTATCGAACACCTTGCGGAAGTCAAGAAACACTGCATCTACCTGTGAACCCGTGTCTATGGCCCTCTGAGTCTCAAAAAATGGTTCAAATGGCTCTGAGCACTATGGGACTTAACATCTTTGGTCATCAGTCCCCTAGAACTTAGAACTACTTAAACCTAACTAACCTAAGGACATCACACACATCCATGCCCGAGGCAGGATTCGAACCTGCGACCGTAGCGGTCGCGCGGCTCCGGACTGAGTGCCTAGAACCGCGAGACCACCGCGGCCGGCCCTCTGAGTCTCGTGGACGAATAGCGCGAGCTGGGTTTCACACGACCGTCTTTTTCGAAACCCTTGCTGATTCCTACAGAGTACATTTCTAGTCTCCAGAAAAGTCATTATACTCGAACATAATACGTGTTCCAAAATTCTACAACTGATCGACGTTAGAGATATAGGTCTATAGTTCTGCACATCTGTTCGACGTCCCTTCTTGAAAACGGGGATGACCTGTGCCCTTTTCCAATCCTTTGGAACGCTACGCTCTTCTAGAGACCTACGGTACACCGCTGCAAGAAGAGGGGCAAGTTCCTTCGCGTACTCTGTGTAAAATCGAACTGGTATCCCATCAGGTCCAGCGGCCTTTCCTCTTTTGAGCGATTTTAATTGTTTCTCTATCCCTCTGTCGTCTATTTCGATATCTACCATTTTGTCATCTGTGCGACAATCTAGAGAATGAACTACAGTGCAGTATTCCTCGAATCACTCCATCACACTCCTGGCCTTGTGATATGGCGTATTATCTTGTTGATAATTGTTACTGCCGTCGGGGAACATAATCGTCATGAAGGGTTTGCAGCCAATGTGCGATACTACTTGGCCGTCATAGTGCCATGCACGAGAACCACTGGACCCATGGATGCCCACGTGTCTCCGTCCCACAGTACGTGTGACAAGGAGCTGTTCACCTTGAAAACGACGGACTCGTGCCCTTCCATGGTCATGATGAATAAGGTGTCGGGATTCGTCAGACCATACAGTGCTCTCTGTTACTGCGCCAACGTATAGTACCGATGGTCACGTGTCAATTTCACTCGTATTTCCCTATACCGTGATGTTGACATTGGCATGTGCATGGGCTCCGGCTGCGGAGGCCCATCGATAGAAGTGTTCGATGCACAGTGTATTCAGATACACTTGTAATCTGCCCAGCATTAATGTCTGATGTTAGTTCCGCAGAGTTCGCCTCCTATCGTGTTTTACCAATGTGCCCAGCCTACGACGTCCAACATCTGTAATCAGGGGTGCCGCCCAACCCTACGAGGACTGGACATGGTTTCACCTTGGTTTCGCCACAAGTTGAAGACACCTCAACACTTCTCGAACACCTGAAAAATCTGGTATCTTAATATCTAAACATATCAGTGCGTCAGTTGTTTGTTCTCTGCGTCGAACAGTCTTTCCACAAACACGTCACAGGCCGGCCGGTGTGGCCGTGCGGTTCTAGGCGCTTCAGTCTGGAACCGCGTGACCGCTACGGTCGCAGGTTCGAGTCCTGCCTCGGGCATAGATGTGTGTGATGTCCTTAGGTTACTTAGGTTTAACTAGTTCTAAGTTCTAGGGGACTGATGACCACAGATGTTAAGTCCCATAAAAAAAAATAAAAAATAAAAAAAAACACGTCGCAAACTTTTACTGCCTGATATTTTCTGAACAGTTGTGACTACACCACTACGTGGCCTGGACCTATCAGTACAGACTAATCATTTTATGTCCACTTGTCAATACCTGAAGTGCTACTGACGGGTAAATAAGCACTATTGGCTTGCTCTTGCCACATGTATTTGGCGGTAGTACCCAACCTAAAACATACGACATGTAACAACTATAATTATTAGCCTGCAAATGACGTAAATACTGATGTAATGTTGTACAGTACATCGTCCGCAGTCACTAGCAGAAATATCTGCGAAGGGAACTGAAGCGCCGCGCCCGACTGGCTGCGGTCCAGTTCTACGAGAAGCTTCAAGACCAGCGACCTGAATAGAAGTGTCAAAGCTCTTTACTTTGCTCGTACATTCTGTGTACCTCAAGCTTCGAATTGTTATATTGAAGAGATTGATAGATGACCTTCAAAAGTGCCGTGATACTTTATAGACGTGTTTTATAGACATCGTAAGTATGATACTGTGAACTTAAATTAGCTTAAAGATGTTAGGAGCAAGAGTTTCGTGCTTTTTCGCCATAGCATCATAGCTCAGATTCCACTTTATTTACGTTTCTTCCGGTTACTGGAAGTTGTGACTCCAACAAAGTTTTTTTACGTTCCTGTTGCACTTATTCATATTGTAGAATTTTTCTAATTAATTACGTTATAATGACACTGTATTGGGCGCCGAAGTATCACAAAAAATAACGCATTTAGAACTGTGAAACTTACGGTAAATAAGCGATTCACACCACTATTTGCACCGTTATTCGCAATTTTACTTTTTCACTCTTTTGTTTTTTTATAGAAAAGTAAAGTATCTAGAAAAGTTTTCACCCAAACTATACACTATGCACAAAAAAGAAAAAAAATACATCAAAGATCGAATATTGACAGCGAACAATATTTCTTTACGTAATATCTACCTGTATTTCTTTTTATTGGCGATTATCTCAAAGTCGTTCAATAATAGGTGCTGTAGAAAACAAAATTTGTTGGCACATCTCAAGACTTCAACTACACATTTCCAAACCTAGCCCTATCCGAACACTGTTACGCGAAGTGTTTGGAGCACACTTTTGAACATTTTGTAGAGACGAAATTCTTCCTTTTTATTTTGTGGAGCCATATTTTCAGTCTTTGCTCATCTTTCGGGAAACTAGAATACAAAAATCACATAATGTAAGAAGCTATCTCATATCAAAGTACTAAGATACACGCAACGGTTTGGGAACAGGAATAAACTGGAGGAAATTAATTAGACTGTCCTGTACAAATTTTATCTGTATATGAACCTAGCCCCTACGTGCATAGACTGACTGGTAGTTTAGTCAAACATAATTGAAAATTTATCTAGCACTTGTCTCGTAAGCACTTGACCAATAAATCGCAGAAGTCAACTCTACAGTGGAAGATTTTATAATACCGCCTCTCCATATTTTTCCAACATATAAAGAGCACATTTTCAATTATACATTTGTTGTATGAAAAATAACTGGTCCACGATTCACATAGTCCTCTTTAAATACATAGCAACAAAAACACTGCACCACAGCTGCTACTAATACTCAAACTTGCAGAAATATATATAAAACAAGGCAAATGCGTGTAATATTCAAGTTTCACTTTTACTGCAAAATGTAGGCAAGCAGAGTCGTCCCAAAGTCACGTGACTACCCCGTTCGATGTTGAGAACATGCGCAGTAGGCTATGCTCACTTCATAGATACGTAAATACTCTATGCTTGTGACGGAGTCTTTTAAACCTACGATGTCCACAGAGACTGTCCATCGATACGTTCCCATCCATCGATGGCAAAGATACAACAGTTTAGAACGGCAGGACATAAGGATGGCGTGATCTATGACGTCCATTATCTTCGAGAGACCGTCTGCTGGACAGGAACAGCCTATTTTTCTTGGAATAGCAAAGCTCGGCAACAGCAGCTGTCGAAGTAGCAGTTAGATTTGGTGAGCGCAAGAATGTAGAGCGAGCGGCCGGAGGAAGGCTGTGGACAGAGGCAAGTAGGAGGGGGGTAGGACATGTTGCACATGGGAACCCCAAACAAAGGTTGTGCGCCGGCACGAGCCGCTGCTACCAGCAGGCGCCACAATTTATGTCGCAGCGTTGGCTGCTGGCTGCTCCGGAGGAATTTACGGGGCAACGCCTGGCCTGCCGGCCGCCGAGGGCAGCGCCTCTACCGGACAAAGGAGGCACTCGCGAAACGTCAGTCCGGCCGCGCGCCTTCTCTAAACCCGCCGGCTAAACGGCGGAATACATTAAAAAAAACACGCGGCTGCGACAGCTGCTACACGGCAAATTATTTGTCTTCCGTACACCGCGAGGGTGGACAAGATATACGACCCGTTGCAGATTTGCCACGTTTACTCATTTTTTTGTTTGTTTTGTTTTTAGAATATACCTTTAAACGCACTTTGCGTGATTTATAGCCCTTGGCAGTAAATTTTAAAACGTATGAAATTCACAGTATCAACTAATACGCACATTTAACTGTCAATTACACGATCCACAAAAGTGATTTATTAGACAGAGACAGCGGCATCGTCAGAAAGTCTGCTTACGATGCTACCTTTTAAAATGCCATCGTTAAATGACTGCAAGGAACTAAGAACGCTTTACGCAGCACTTCTCTTTTTTTACTTTATTTACTGTTGTGCCCATTAGGCACGTACTTACAAAACATTGGCTGTACATTTTTCTCGCCTCCTGCCATTATTTTCGTCGTTAAATGGCTGATACGCACTTGAACCTGATATATTAACTGTTATCTTTTTTTCGCTCTTCTGCTTTTTGCTTTCTCCAGACCTTTTAAAGCGTCTGTCAGAAATTGCTGGCTTTTTAAATAGTGTCGTAAGCCCTTCTCTTCCCTCTTTAAAATCCACTGCAACATTTGTCTCTTTTTCCTCCTGTCTTTCATAACACTTCTTCATTCTGAATTCTTGCTGTCCAACTTACTTTTCCATTCCAAAATAGCCTCAAATTTTTTTTTCAGCTGCCTTCCTCATCTCTCACATTTCTGTATCATACAAATGGTTCAAATGGCTCTGAGCACTATGGGACTTAACTTCTGAGGTCATCAGTCCCCTATAACTTAGAACTACTTAAACCTAACTAACCTAATGACATCACACACATCCATGCCCGAGGAAGGATTCGAACCTGCGACCGTAGCGGTCGCGCGGTTCCAGACTGTAGCGCCTAGAACCGCTCGGCCACTCCGGCCGGCACTGTGTCATACAGAATCATTCTCTACAAATAAAGGTTTAACCAGTCTTTTTTCCACATGTCTGTTGAATCTTCCACATAGTAGCTGCTTCTTCCTACTTAACTCCTGCTTAGGCCGTTACAATTTGGTTTTTTTAGTTTTGGATGCCATCATATCTTCCATTATTAAGGTGTCCAAGTGCTCGTTCAGTTGTGTCTTTTCCTGATCTTGTGACTGTGTTCCTTCCGTTTGTACCAATGATCAACTCTCGTTTTTCTTACTGTTTATTCTCGCCACATATTTTTGGTACGCTGCCCTCAGCTCTTTTACGGTTCTGTTCCTTGCCACTTCATCTTCAGCCCAGAGATTCCATATCTCGTAAAAGTGTATAAAATGAAAAACAATGCATATTGGTAAGCTCCTGGAGGCTACTCCATTGCTTAAATTCTAAGCGTAACTTATAAAATGAAATAAACACGTGGGGGACTGGAGAGGGAGAGAAGGACGAAGAGGAGGCGGAGGAGGAGGAGGATCACTTGAAGAGCTAGGAATCTGAGAAAGGGGATTGCATGTGTTTAGAAAAGCGCATGTGTGAATCTAGTCCGCCGACATACAGTGTGTTTAGAATTCTTGTAAAGCAGGGCTGACGGAAGGCATCGAATGAATTTGGGATGGTGCTTCTAGGATCGCAGAATAGGGAATAATGATTGGAACCAGGTAAAATACCGTTTAATCTTTTGGGTAGTATACGTGAATGGAAATGGACAGGGAGTAGTTGATGCTAGTTCTAGGTTTCCTGTCTCGCACACTATACACACGTTTTAGGAGTAGACATGAAGATATTATACTTATTATTGTGTTTACTACGGGGTTTGTCAGTAATGCAAAAGCGATGAATTAAGGAGAAATGGTTGAGACCTACATATCTAGATACCTACTCTGCATGCCACTACAGGACAAAGACAATTTTGTGTTACGTTTTTAATAATGTCATGTTTACGTGAATGGTATACTGTCATACGTCTGTCAACAGACACTGAGGAGAGCAACTGAGTTACGGAATAAAACATATATTTTACTATTTAAAAAAGAAGTACTGCTGTTCATATATTCGCGACGAAAAAGTTACAGGATATGCAAATACACTCTTAAATCTACCCCTGTTAGGTGAATAAACTCGCTGTGTCATCTTCAGCCCACAGACGTCACTGGACGCGGACATGGAGGGAGGGGCATGTGGTAAGGACACCGCTCTCCCAGTCGGTGTTTTCAATGAAGTAGCTCCTCAGTTTGCCTCCCAAGGGCTCAGTGCACGCCGCTTTCCAACAGTGCTCGGCAGGCTGGAGGGTCACTCATCCAAGTGCTTTAACTACCATGATCTGATGGGAACCTGTGTTACCACAGCGGCAAGGCCAATGGCACACGGAACACGAACACACTTGAATTTTAAAAATCAATATCTATACACTGTGTTTAGTAAATATAAAGTCATTGAGTATTGTATCATTCAAACTTGAGCCCTTCCATAAACTAATGAGATTTAAGAACCACACAGGAACAAACTTAAATTATCATCACAGATCACTTTTATAAAATCTTATGAATAACACTCTAACAAAAATCTGGGTAGCAGAAAAGTATCCCGAACATTGGACCACAGTCATAATCCACCCACTCCACAAAAAAGGAGATAAAAGCAACCCAGATAATTACAGGGTTATCTCTCTCTTAGACTGCACATACAAAATTTCCTCCAGAATCCTATAAAAGAGGATCAAAGAGCAGCTAGAGGAGGAATATGGTGAATAACAAGGAGGCTTCAGACCTTCGAGAAGCTGTGCAGAACAGTTCATCACTTTAAAATTAGCCATAGCATATTACAAGAAACGAAATAAAACTCTTGTAATAATGTTTTGGACTTTAAAAAAGCATATGACTGTATCCATAGATCTTCAATGTCAAAAATCTTAAGAAATTACGTTCTCCACACAAAATTAATCAAATTGATAGAACTCACCTTAACCAACACTGTATCAAAAGTCAAGTTCAGGGGGGAACTCTCTCAGACATTTATCATAAAAAAAGTTTAAAACAAGGAGATTGCTTGGCACCCCTGCTGCTCAGCTGTGCTTTAGAATACATAATGAGCGAATGGTACAATGCTAACCCAAAGAACATCCAGATTGGAAGACCCAAAGGCAACGTAAGTTTCAATTGTCTAGGATTTGCCGATGACCTTGCTCTCTTATCCAACAGTATTCAGGAAACCAAACAACAAGTTATCTCATTACAGGAAATACCACAGAAAATTGGTCTTGGAATATCCTTTGGAAAAACATTCATCATGTTAACTGACCCACCATTCACAAACAAAATTGCCATAGGAAACCAAGAAATCAAAATTGTAGATAAATTTAAATATCTGGGAGAAATCATAACATATAGCCTCAATGAAAAGCCAACATGGCATAACAGAATAAACAAATTGACTAGAGCACAATATATCACCAAGAACACCTACAACAAAAAGAGCCTGTCAATAGCAACAAACTTAAAACATTACAAAACAGTCACTCAACCAGAAATATCATACGCAAGTGAAACCATCTTCAGAAAACTAACACTGCACAAATAGACAAAATACTCAAAATAGAGAAGAATCATCTGAACGTGCATCAACAAATCGTACCAGAAAGACGGACACTGGAGAATAGCTACAAATGAAACAGTCTACAAGGCAATAGAACCGTTAATGAGTACTATCAGGAAGAAACGCATTTCATTTTTCGGACATCTAATCAGAACACCAGAGAACAGGATCATCAGGAGAAAAATTGTGGAATAGTAAGTTCAACATTAAGTGGATTACAGAAATCAAGGAAGATATGGATGAGCTACAGATTACATTGGAAGACCTAAGAAAAAACTGACAAGATCAGGAAACTCACAGACAAACAAACCAGACTGCAAACGAGAATCAACAAACAGACAATAGGGAAGGATGAGATCCGGGAGAATGAAGTAGTACTAGGCTGACAGGAAACTGAAAAATTCTTTGTATAAAGGTGGCTAGAGTGGTCCAATGAAGACCATAACATGTAAATAATAATAATAAAAAATAAATAATTCCATTTCCCATGTATGTCAATTATCTACAAATGCTCAGCCTTCCGCAACACGTTTCTGGAGATGCCACCTCCTTGTGCACAGTGTGTTTTTAGCGAACAGTCCGTAAGAGCTATTGATGTTACCGACTGCGCGGTATCACACTAGCCTTAGGCAGGCCGGACACCGCCGTCGCTTCCAACGACAGCACATCATTGCCCCTCTGTTGCTCGCGCGGGTGACAGTCGTCAACTACATGATTTTCCGTTCTATTCTGTCTGGTTATGAAATATTATTGCAGCTTGGAGGATACTGGACATTCGCACCAGCACTAATGTTACAATGTGAAACAAAGTTAGTGTACGTTACTTTACTGCTTTCTGAGATTCATTCCCATTTTCATATGCGTAATTTTGGGCGTATTGAAACTGATTACTAAAGACCGGATTATATGCATGTTGCATATGCATTTGCATATTTGACTGCTTTTCACCGGTTATTGCACATTTTAACTAAAAACTAGTGACCATGCATATTTTCGCTCTATGTTCACAATATTTTAAAAATTTAGACGGGCTGTCTCTAGCTCGATCTGGTTCTCACGTCTCACAGATTGACCGCGACCTAGAACTGCGAGCAATCGCTAACCGAGAGGCCACTGCCTACCGAAATCAATACAGAAGAGGAACCTCCGCTGTCATATCCTACGCGTCGACACCAATTAAATTAGACGACGCAACATTTTAGTCGCACGTCCATTGTTACAGTTTAACTTTCTATTTACTTGTACATAGGTGAACGTGTTTACGACGTGTAGTGTATAACGTGTTACGCGCCATGCCGCTCGACAAAAGAAACGTCGTTTCGTGGATAGCTAACCATCCTGGAACATTTACATTTGACGGAATTGTTTTATATTGTCGAGTTTACAAGAAAAACGTTTCGTGCAAAAAAAAAAAGTTTCGAATAGAACAACATGTCAAGTCTCCATATCGCAAGAATGTAGAAGAAAAGACCACGACAAACACTTCTGACAACAGCAAATTGCGGTAGCAGGGATTTGTCCAAGGTTACCAATAAAGTCGGTTTAACATGGATCCATGTGAAGCATTCATTGCAAGTAATATTCCTCTTCACAAACTTATAAACCCTTTCCTCAAAGGCTTCCTGCGCAAATATTGCTTAAATCGAAATATACCAGATGAATCAACATTGCGTAAAAATTACATACCGACAATTTACGTAAATGTTCTGGAAGAAATACGCAAAGAACTCAAGGACAGCGTTTTCTGGATTTCAGTTGCTTTTTCGCG
The DNA here is from genome assembly GCF_021461395.2 of Schistocerca americana. Classification (NCBI taxonomy): domain Eukaryota; kingdom Metazoa; phylum Arthropoda; class Insecta; order Orthoptera; family Acrididae; genus Schistocerca; species Schistocerca americana. The sequence goes on along the minus strand of NC_060123.1, from coordinate 626,938,030 downwards.
TGGCCGGCGCTCTTCCTCGCAATTGATATGCACAGGTTCGACTTTGAGATATAATGCACACAGTAACTAACATGTTTTTTTATTATTTGATTTTGCATATTTCAAGACTTTTTATGAAGCATTTTTCATGCATATTTTAAATTTTTATATTGCATGTAATCCTATCTCTAATAATTACAATTAATCCGCTCTTTATCTAGAATACTTTGTGACGAGAAGTATACTTTCTCTATACTTTTAGTTTTTGGTATAAAAGTCAAAGGTAAAAAAATCTAGGTCAGAGATTAGCAGAGATCCTGATGTACGGCTGGAATGCTTCTATGAGCAAAGTGATGGAGATACTGACAGCGATATAGCTGACTCAGGGATCGAGGATTGTGCACATAAAAGTGGTCATGATTCAGGAACGAACAAGAAGTGCCAGAAAATGAACATGAATCACAGGAAGACATAATACAAGAGGACATATTTCTTTTAGGAAAAGTTGAATAGGTAAATTCATGAAAAGTAAACATCCTATCAATGTTAGAGCAAGATCCTGTAATATTATTACGTATTTACCTGGCCCCAAATACGAAGCTTTTATAACAAAGAGAGAAACAGATATTACGAAGCTACTTTTGGATGAAAATATAATACCCTTTATTGCAACATGTACTGATATTTACATCAGTGAAGTTCGTGGTAACGTTTTTATGGAAAAGAAACAGATATTGAGATCAGGGCTTTCTTTGGTTTATAGTACCAGTGTGAATCTGTAACATATCCTAGAAAGAGTTTATCATAGTTGAGGGATAAATCAAAGGGCAACTGACTTGCATCTTGCTACTGGTGCATGAGTGAAAAGCAATACAGGTTGCACTTGAAAAGCCAGAGGTTTCATAGTGTACTTGATAGAGGTGTTCGCAGGGAGAAGTGGGTGCTATCAGGGACGTACTGGAGCTATTTACGAACAATTGTCAAAAATATTTATCACCTCTTGTGTACCTTTCTGTATATGTATATTGACCGGGCCAAATATCTCACGAAATAAACATCAAACGAAAAAACTACAAAGAACGAAACTCGGCTAGCTTGAAGGGGGAAACCAGATGGCGCTATGGTTGGCCCGCTAGATGGCACTGCCATAGGTCAAACGGATATCAACTGCGTTTTATAAAATAGGAGCCCCCATTTTTATTACATGTTCGTGTAGTACGTAAAGGAATATTAATGTTTTAGTTGGACCACTTTTTTCGCTTTGTGACAGATGGCGCTGTAAATAGTCACAAACGTATAAGTACGTGGTATCACGTAAGATTCCGCCAGTGCGGACGGTATTTGTTTCGTGATACATTACCCGTGTTAAAATGGACCGTTTACCAATTGCGGAAAAGGTCGATATATGTATGGCTATTGTGATCAAAATGCCCAACGGGCGTGTGCTATGTATTCTGCCCGGTATGCTGGGCGACATCATCCAATCCGGACCGTTCGCCGATAGTTACGTTATTTAAGGAAACAGGAAGTGTTAAGCCACATGTGAAACGTCAACCACGACCTGAAACAATGACAGGGTCATTGGTCGTCGAAGCACCATACCATGGCCCGCACGTTCACCGGATCTGACGTCCTCGGATTTCATTCTGTGGGGCAAGTTGAGGGAAATTTGCTATCGTGATCCACCGACAACGCCTGACAACATGCGTCAGCGCATTGTCAATGCAGGTGTGAACATTACGGAAGGCGAACTATTCGCTGTTGAGAGGAATGTCGTTACAAGTATTGCCAAATGCATTGAGGTTGACAGACATCATTTTGAGCATTTATTGTATTAATGTGGTATTTACAGGTAGTCGCACTGTTAACAGCATGCATTCTCAGAAATAATAAGCTCACAAAGGTACATGTATCACATTGGAACAACCGAAATAAAATGTTCAAACGTAGCTGCGTTCTGTATTTTAATTTAAAAAACCTACCTGTTACCAACTGTCCGTTTAAAATTGTGAGCCATATGTTTGTGACTATTACAGCGCCATCAATCACAAAGCGAAGAAAGTGGTCCAACTAGATCATTCATATTTCTTTACGTACTACACGAATATGTAATAAAAAATGGGTGTTCCTCACGAGTAACGGAGGGTAAAGAGAGACTAATGTCTGCAGGGAGGTCTTCGATCCAATCGCACACGTACTCGGATATTCGGTATTAACGCATTTAGTTCGGTAGGTAACGGCCCGGAACTGCATACAGTTTTCTGCAAGCCGAGATACATCGATTGTAGAACGGAAGTATCGTATAGAGACTACATCTCTTCGTGCTTCACGAAAACTGTTGTGAACGAGGTACCTGATAACGCGCAGTAACGCTCGTACGGTAAAAAATATCTTGAAAACTGACATATAATACCCATGCGACAAATACAGTCGTTCTAATTGTTCGCTGCTGTCGCAGAAAGAAGGGTATTTATGCAGCTCATAAAACTCAATTGCCAATCGGGACGTCAAACGGCAGTGGCACAACGGTGCCTGTCTGGAGCTGGTGGCACAGTTCACCTCCCTTGGTCCCACCAGAAACTCATTTTGCAGCAACAACTACCCCCGGCGCTTCACGATTCAATCGGGACTGGTCTCTGTTTCGGATATTCATAAGATTAAAGTAGATACTGGTTATACGGCGTCCAGAACCACAAGTTACTATACGTTCGTTCCGTTACTTTTATTTCCATTATTCTTTTGTCTCTTCTGTAATGATGTGGTTCCTCTTTGATTCAGTAATAAAGAAAGATAACTTCTGATATAGTTGCAGTTGCAACATACAGACGCGCAAGAGGCGTGCGACTATTTTGTAATATCTGGGTTGGTCTTGCACCTCTGCTTTATTATGTCGACAAAATTAACACATCAACTGTTGTTAAAAACATAATATTTGACAACGAATGATCTGTTAATCTTAGTGACCTAATAAAACAATGCTCAGACTTCTGATGAATCTGTGTGACAAGTTTGTTCACGTCGGTAACTTGACTGGCACGCAGTCTAATAGTGTTGTAAGTGTGACCTAAAAGTGCATTGCCGTCAACGGATGCGTTCTCACCTGCATCAGCTGATCCAGTAACACCACGAACTACTTCCTTTCATCACTAGGACGCAGCGTCACCTTTCGTTTTGGCGGCTCAGCAGAACATTATTATCTGTTGCTCAGCTCACAAGTGAATTTTCTGGCTGCAGTAAGGATCGCGAGACTGTTCTTGAATCGATCGGTAACTAACCAAACGTAAATTTACCTAAACTGTTGAGATTTTTTCTACTGAAACATTTATGGACAGAAACGTACTGATTCGACCTGTAGCGCTTGGCTTTCATGATTTGAAAACAAAGAAGAAAGGTTAATGAATGAAATTAATAATCTACGCTTAGATGTCAATTGGGTGAATTTCAAGATGGGTTTAGGAAGGAAAGATCCTGCTCAGAAGCGATTTTCAACCTGAAATGCTTATTTCGCCACAGATTAAAAAACTTCAAAGACAGTTGCAACGTTCTCGGATTTTAGAAAAGATATGGCCCATTTGGTAGGGGAAACCCAAGATAACGTAATCGGTGAATATGGAATGAAAACTAGGTCGGCAAACCTAATCTAAAAGGCTCTGAAGACACTATCTCAAAAGAAAAATTCATGGGAAGATATCTCGACCTTTCAAGGTAAATACGGGTGTCAGGAAAGGTGATGGTTTATATCCACTTGCTTTCAACTGTGTAATGGAGAAAATTATAAGAATTCGGTATGAAATAATGCATAATACCTCTACTCGTGCTAGGGAGAAAGAACAAAGGTGTTCCAATATACTGTGTAATATTTCCGGATGATTTTGTCACACTTCCTAAAAACTTACACATACAGCAGTGCGAGTCAATCTTCTGGAAGAGGGAGTTAACATGCCGTGCTTAATAATCTCTGCAAAGAAAACAAATTTATGACAAATATAAAACTTGCTCAAATTATATAATAATAGAACTGGAGAAATAGAAAAGGTAAAAAAATTAAAATTTTTGGAGAGACTCTTCACGAAAACGGTTTTAAAAATTTGCTTTAGAAGAAATATGCACAAGATGGGAAAAGCGTATGCTCTAACCAGGAATACCTAAATAAAAAAGTGCTTATCTAAGAAATCTTAAAACAAGCACTCCATCATAGTAATGAAACTAGAATGTCTGTACCCTAGCAAATGTCTAGCATTAAATTACAGATTTCATTAATTAGAAACATTAGAAAGAAGAATGGTATTGAAAATATTAGCCGGCCGGAGTGGCCGTGCGGTTCTAGGCGCTACAGTCTGGAGCCGTGCGACCGATACGGTCGCAGGTTCGAATCCTGCCTCGGGCATGGATGTGTGTGCTGTCCTTAGGTTAGTTAGGTTTAATTCGTTCTAAGTTCTAGGCGACTGATGACCTCAGAAGTTAAGTCGCATAGTGCTCCGAGCCATTTTTTTGAAAATATTAGCGTCTTTGAAACAAACAAGTAACGACGAAATTTATCAGAACTTAGAAAACATATAGTGAAACATAAGGAAGAGGAGGTTAGTACTTTTTAGACATATTTCCAGATAGGATAATAAAAAATTCACCAAGTAGAACTTTAAACCTGTTAGAGAAAATAAATAACAGCCAGGTGGATTCAAGAGGGTTACGAACCACTAGGAAAGGAATAACATAAGAGAAGGAGTACAGGAGAGAGAAATTTTTAGGAGAAAAGTTTTAAACTGCAACGATTCTAAGGTAAGTGGAGAAAGAAAAGTACAACAGAGTGGTCGGAAGGCGGAAATAAGAAACGTAGTGAAACAAGGAAGGGATGCTGGTAGAAAAGGAACGAACAACAAAGGACTAAGGACTGAAATTGGAACGTGGTCCCTGGAAGACCTCAACGGAAGAAGATGTTGGTAAGCACTGTTGACATACTGAAATTAAATTTCATATTTAACAAAGACGACAGTTATAAAATAATAATAATAAACAGTTTCTGACCGCGCCTTTTGAATACTGTGGTCGCCAGGGGCAGTTTTTAGTAGCCAGGGGAGGCAGGTTTCTGTTCTGCCTGGAGATGTTGGGCTTCTCTTCTCATAATCTTTCTAAATGGTTTGTGGTCGAAGTTGACTAGGCTGGCTTAAGTGCTTGTGTTTTGCCATGATCGCCGGTGTTACTCAACATCCATTAGACAGGACTGACAATACCTACATTCTACTCTTGATTCTGTATGGCCAAAAGTGGGTAATCGTTAAAAAAATTTTGTGGAGTGGCGTGGAGCTCGCGAAACACGTGATAAACTTCTCATTAAGGCATCTAGTCGTGGGCGGTTTTGGCCGGAATTGGTGACTGAAAGTGTTTAACTGAGGTGAATTTTTAGCGATCATTCGAGATCAACATCAAACAGCCGGCAATGCGTTCCAATCTGCGGGAGTAGATTTCCGTTTCGTCACCTTCAAGTATTTCTTGGCGACTGCGGAGCGTGGAGCCATTAGCGAGCTGGAGGTAATGTTCACTGTATGAAATAGACTTTGCGGGGTTTAGCTAAATCAAACTAAAATGTCTGCGAGGAAATTAGACTAAGGTATTTTTTGTGTCTTCGTTGATGTGGAGATTATTGGCAAAATTATTGCTATGAGCCAGCTGGAGGCTGTACAGTGGTCGAACATCGGGATCTTACTCATAGTAGTTGGATAGTTATTGAATTTGGAGTAGTGGGAAGCTACCCTATGTCACCGGTCGAACCGCGGACGGTGACCCTAATTTAGACTGGTGTTCACAGTGTAGCAGTACAGGGAATTAATCCATATCAGCCAAATTTGTAAATCTGCAGAGCAATACGTTGTGTAACTGTCACGCATTCCGCACGAAAAGAACGTTCCAATTTCTTTATCTGTGCAAAATTCTCCGCTTAAAATTATACCAAATGCACAAGCAACAAATAATTGTTAAGTAATTCCCGCCAAATGACCGCGCAACATTTTGGAATTAAGAGAATGCCTCACCTCACAGAAATGCGAGAAGTAAAAATTTATTTTCTGTTCCTGAAAGAAGCTTGTCACTGGGAACATAGAGATCGTCGTTTTGCAACTACTGTAAAAAGTGTAACCTCTCGGGCATGGTACTCGAAGATAGTCTTCCATAACAGCCAACATCAAGGTGCTAAAATCCTTAGTTTACAGCAAACTACGGAAAAACTGCTTAACGCCTTTTGGATCTAGCTTGCCAGCACACGAAGTTATTGGAGGCTCATACAAAGATAGTTTTAAAAATTGCGTAAGTATCTGCGGATCTGTTGAATATTGCCAAGAATTTACATCTAAGAAACTTTTTGGGTAACGCTGGATGCTGCCATTCCTCCTTTTTCGACGTATCTTTTGTCGGACTTTATGTTAACTAAACAGAAATAATACTTTACCCTCGTGAGTAAGTCCGTGACGTATGCTCACTCTGTCGACGCTGTGGCTATGATCGTACCACACTTGGATGCCTCATTGTGAGCTGTAGTAATAGAATTGTTCTAATTTAACCTGACAAAATAGCGGTTTTTTAAGTTAAAAGAAAACGATAAAACCCAACCATAATTAATTATGAGCATTTAATTAAAATAGAAATTGTTACAAATTGAAAAGAGCCACCATATTTATCGAAGACAACTATTTACTGTCACAAGAATTTATTTTATTAACATTGTGTTTTCACTTTTTCTGCAATATAAGAAGCACAGTTAAATAGCATTTATACTTCCGGGTAAAAAAAAACGGTAAACTGATGTGGAATCGTAATGACTAAGCACAATTTAGGCCTTTTTTGAAGCATGCAGAAATTTATACATCTTCACTGACTTCTCGGTTCTTTTCGCTTCAGTACTATTCCATAATTTTGAACAAACAAGCCCATACGCGGAGAAGATTCTCTCAATGAATGCAGTGCTACCAGGAAAAAAACACTAATAAAGTAGTTGTAAGATTGTCAGTGCTTTGAATAAATTAATCATAGGAATTTAAATTGTACTATTTAACCGCCAATACGAAGAAAACAATGAAACCCATAAAACCCAATTCCCCCCATGTTTCTTTTTTTGTTAAAGAAAGTCTGGGGTTTTCTCAATCCTGCGTGGGGTAGAGGGACGCAGTGTCTTGCATCACTAAATAACGAAACGCACTTGCCTTTGATGGTCGCGAGACGCTTCAGCAGGATAACGCATGGCCCCTCGCGACAGTATAACCACACGGAGGAACGTGCAGATCCGTAACTGCACACCACGATTCATCATCTCCAGAGCATGTCTGGGATGCGATTGGAAGACGTACACTTTATAGCAGCCTCCAGCAAAAATCTTTATCGAGTGGCACATTATTTATTTCACGCACGGCAAGAAATTCCACAAGATGGCACTCAGAGGTTGTAGGGTTCCATGCCACAACAAACACAGTGAGCCTGGTCACTTGGAGGCTGTCTGAACTATGCCACAACGAACAGAAGAGTGTGATCGTATCCGCTTAGTCACAGCTGATCAGTTCCGAATGGAATGGAAGTTTAATAACTTAACGCCCGTTATGCTATGAAAGATCCGCTTGGAGCTTGATAAATATCGGACACTTTCCATTTCCGCGTGCTCCGTCACCGCGCAGCTACTCCGCCGACACAGAGCCTCAGAATTTATTACACGCAAACCCGCCGAGCGGACGGTTCTCATCAGCGGACCCGCGCACACCGGTGGGACTACGGGAGCGTTAACGAGCTGTTAGCCACATACTTGTTGCCGCGGCGTAGCGTGCTGTGACGTGATGTTCCGCCGGTGAACGCGAGGCAATTAACATCCAGCCCTTTACCCACCGGGCGGCGCCACTTACCGCGACAAATCGCTTGGCCACCAGCGCAGTGTGGCCGCACGCAACGGTGTTTATCCTCCAAGGCAGGAGAGAGAAAGCTTGCATCTAGCGGAAGCCTAGTGCCCACCGCTCTTACAAACGAATGGCAGCGTATTAATTTTCTAAGACTACCGCTATCGCCACAGTATTTAATACTCCTAACTAGACAAACGAATACATGTACGACGAACTGATAATATCGGACAACAGGTTAATGGAAGGTACCAGAACGTAGCGCGCTTTTTCCTGCTTTTGGATAACGTAACAACGCGACCCATGCAATACTCTTAGTAGCTGCAGAGATGGAGATCTTATACCAGTATTAACACTCAGTGAATCAAAACAAAGGCCAGAAAAAATGAACCATTGTGGATCTACGGCCATTAAATGGCGCCAAATCGGTAATTGGAAACTTGCGGGGAGGTCTTATGGGCCCAAACTGATTAAGTCATCGGTCCCTAAGCTTACGCACTACCTGATCTAACTTAAACTAACTTACGCTAAGGACAACACACATAAACCCATGCCTGAGGGAGGTTCAAATGGCTCTGAGCACTACGGGTCATCAATCCCCTAGAACTTACAACTACTAAAACCTAACTAACCTAAGGACATCACACACACCCATGACCGAGGCAGGATTCGAACCTGCGATCGTAGGAGTCGCCCGGTTCCGGACTGAAGCGCCTAGAACCGCTCGGCCACAACGGCCGGCCCCGAGGGAGGACTCGAACCTCCAACGGGGTGACCCGCGCGGACCGTGACAAGACGCCCTAGAGCGTGCGGCTACCCGGCGAGGTAATAGGTAATTACTGATGTGGGTGCACGAGTGCATTTATCGTAGCCCGCTCCAACTATTACCCGCGACTCTAGAGAGCCCAGATACTGGTTGAAACATCTAGCGTTAATTAGTTAATCTGAACTGTCATATTTAGGCAAAGTTTATATTCGAATACAAGGCTGATTAGGTGAGAGTCACTGGATTAAGCCTATTAAATAGCTTCCGAAAGTACAGCTGTCTTTCAGCTGAAAGCTGGTTTTGAACACTACAGTGCCATACTAAACATGGTCCCATTGGAGTTGGTCTGTCCTTACGTTCATTTGAAATTTATATTGTTTTGCCCTACGCTGAAGTTTCCGAAACACGGTGTAGATAATCATTTTTTTGGCCTTAAAAAAATCATTAGTATAGATCAAAGAAGCGGTAAGTAATAAAAAACCTGTCACCGAATCGCACAAGTGTATGTAAGTAACGCATCTGTACACTTTCTTTGTCTTCTAGCGTTTGACACATGGCCCCACTGAAGACTGTTAACGAAAGTCAGAGCAGACGGAGTAAGTTGAGTTTCTCGAAGAAAGGAAGATTGTCTTTAACGTCGCGTCCACAATGAGGTCATTAGAGACGGAGCAAATACTCGGCTGGTGTCAAGGATGGGGAAGGAAATCGACCGAGCTCATTCAAAGGAACCACTCCAGCATTTGCTGGGGCGATTTAGGGAAGTCAGGGAAGACCTAAATGTGGATGGCCGACGCGGGTTTGAACTGTGGTCCTCCCGAATGTTGAGTGAACCGAAGACTTCCTAAGTCGTAGACGGTGAGTGTTCATCAGAGCGAGGGTATTGTCAGTAGTGCCCCAGAGAAGTGTGACAGGACCGCTAATCTGTAATATACGAATACTGGATTAGTGATGTGATGCCTGACGCAGTCATGTCGATTAGATACGAGGGCTATCCAGAAAAAACAGACGCTATGAAATAAAAAATTAACAAAATGGAAAAATCAAATTTTTTATATGTACATTTCAAAGGCACACTCTTGAGCTATTTTCCCACATAATCAAAACGAGGCACTGATCATACTATGCCACAAGTTTTTCACTTCCGTCGCTGTAGAAATCTGCCACCAGCAACTGCAGTTTGCGAACCGACCTAGCACAAAATTTGTGGTAACCAAGCTTCTCCGCCGCACGAAACTCCGTTAAATTTGAGGAAAATGCTGTAAAAGTTCCGTAACCGATAAACGACCATTTTCACGAATTTTGATTTTCATCACCAGTTCGTCATCCACAATGCTAGATCTAGCACTGCGGTCCTCATCGTAATCATTGGTATGGTAACTTTTAAAATCAATTGATCATTGCCTCTCTTGGCTTTAATTCATTATTCCTTTTCTGCACACATCACAAATTTCGCGATAAATTTCAGTTGGTTTGCAGCTTTTTGCCAGCAAAAACCTAGTCACACAACGCACCTCTCAAGTGGCCGGATTTTTTATTGCAGAGCACATTTTAAGACGTCACAGAAAGCAAAGTAGCGGAGAGACAGACCACACGCTATCACCGCCGCATGCGTACGAATGTAGGCGTGTTATGGCACGAAGATGGCGGCTGTAGCCCAGCCCACCGCCGTGAGAGAGCAAAACGTCTGATACTTACTGGATAACTCTCGTATCTAGGCGTAACGATGCAAAGCAGTATGAAATGGATCGAGCACCTAAGATCAGCAGTGGCAAAAAGGAACGGTGGACTTCGATTTATTGGGGGAATTGTAGGAAAGTGTTGCTCATCTATAAAAAGGGACCACATATAGATCACTTGTGCTATCTGCTCTCGAATACTCTTCGAGTGTTTGGAATTCCCACCAGATAGAATTATAGGAAGAAGGTATCACGAAGCAGTGCAGAGACCTTCTTGTTCGATCAACACGCGAGTATTACGGAGATACTTCGTGCACTCAAATGGTAATCCCTGAAGGGATGATGATACCGTTTTCGAGAAACACTATTGAGAATATTTAGTCCAGGTACGAGTAGTACAGGAAAGGGAGTGACTAGTTGTGGTACAAGGTACCCGCCTCCATGCACCGTGCGGTGACTTGCGGTTTACGTATGTAGATGCAGATACATTGGACACGCATCTGGGGGGGGGGGGGGAGGGGGTGTTTCAAGTGATTCTCCGACAATGCAGATGTAGGATTTCCGTGGTTTCGTTAAATCTCTCAAAATTTTGGCAGGATGGCGTCTTTGAAAATGACACAGCCAATTTCCTCCCTCGTACTTTTCCAATCAGAGCTTTTGTTCCATCAATAATGACCTCATCGCCGATGGGATGTTAAATCCTGATCTTTCTTCCGACCTACCTTTAATTGTATCTCTTTAAGGGCAGAAACTGGATGACCTTGGACAGAGGCGAGGTTCGAAACGGCGATCTCCCATTTACTAGGCAGAAACGCTGTATCGAGACTACGTACACTGGCCAACTTGTTCACTCATGGTCAAGCGTTCCCAATCGCCTCGTCTTAGGCTAATATCGCACTGGGCGATTTTCTCCGTTCCATAATATTCGCGGTTGAAATAGTCACCTGAGGGTGTCACATTTGAAAAGATTATAATCCCGACACTGTGGCGAATGAAGTCGCATCAAAATAACTGCGACAAAAATTCGTGATTTTTGCAGTCACACTGCAAAGAGCCTATGAGAACACCTTGTAAGATTAGCTGTCATCCTAACCTTAAATTTCAGCTACATTAGAATTGTACAGGGTGTAACGAGTATAAGTGCTGATATTTTTATATGTGCTGATATTTTATATGGGAACGGCCTTGTCGCAGTAGATACAACGGTTGCCGTGAGATCACCGAAATTAAGCGCTGTTGGGCGTGGTCGGCATTTGGATGGGTGACCATCCAGGCCGCCATTTTTCGGAGTGCACTTAGCCTCGTGATGCCAATTGGGGAGCTACTCGACCGAATAGTAGCGGCTTCGGTCAAGAATAGCGGCCGGGAGAGCGGTGTGCTGACCTCACGCCCCTCCTATCCACATCCTCCTCTGACGATGACACGGCGGTCGGATGGTCCCGGTAGGCCACTCGTGGCCTGAAGACGGAGTGATATTTTATATATGTACACACATCAGCGTCATCGAAACTGCACCACTAACTGGACCACACCTGTCAGTATAAATTTGGCCTAACCGTTTCGCGTGAACGCATCCACACTTCAATAACTGACGTGCTGCACAGGGGAAAATAAGCATTAATGGCTTGCTCTTGCCACATGGAGATACCAACCGACCTGAAAACATACGACTTGTAATAGCTACAATTATTAGTCTGCAAACGACGGAAACACTGATGTAATGTTGTTCAGTACATCGTACTTAGACATCAGCAGAAATATCTTCAATTACATACACTGCACCCTGTGTATTGTTCGTCGATGGAGAATATGCTGCTGCCTACACAAAAAGTGGGTTCATCCAGTTATTATGAATCGTCCAAATGAAGTCAAGAACGTGTTGTTACACAAAAAACTTGAGATATTTCCGGTAAAAAGTTTTGTGATTATTACTGCATATATGTAACATCTTTCGACTCATTGTTGCATATTGTTAAAACTAACTTACAAAACAAAGAAACTAATTTATGGTATTGTGTTTGCCCACATGAAAAACATAGTAACACTGAGATCCGTTTTTATTGTTAAAGGGAGTAAATAATTCGTTGATGTAACTTAACGTAATGCATACATAAACTGTGTTGTAATAAACACGTTTATGTTGACAAGATCATATTAATTTCTTAATCACTTCTAAAATTCTTCAAATGTCAAAATCAATTCTTCAATCTTAACTCCAGTAGCTAATGAAAATTATGGGGGTCAATTCTCAAAAATTATGCTTTGCGAAGACGTCTAACGTGACGTAGCTGATGGGGCAGCATTTAAGAAGCAGGGAGTAGTATTGTAGCTATATTATGGTCTTTCAGCTTTACAATTTTATTAATTTTAAAGTTTTTATTTGGAAGTCTAGTTTATCACTGCTAGTTTCTTTTAGGTAAGGGAAAAAATATGTCAAAAGCATCTCATCAGAATACTTCTGGGGAACAGTGAGAGTTGGACTACTTTGGGCCAAATCCTTATTAAGGCTCTTTCCACATCTTCTTATATAGTTCCATAGCTCTGCCTTCAACATACCATCTTTATGAACTGGACATTTTATGTCACAGAGATATGTATCCCTAACTACATAGTTCCATAGCTCTGCCTTCAACATACCATCTTTATAAACTGGACACTTTATGTTACAGTTTTCGGGCATAACGACACAAATAGAGTGCAGCTAACCTCGTGGCTGCTGCGCGACTGGCGATAAAAACAACCCACTGTGATAGGGATGTCAGTGAAATTAACCGCGGAAAAAAATAGACTCTGGCCCATTCCATAGCGACAACCGCAGGCGAAAACTCCATACAGTGACAGTTTTAGCCCACTGAGAAATCTTTCGTTTGGACCCATTAGTTCAGTTTCTGAAACAACAAAAATCGTTAACTTCATCTTTGAATATCGCCCTTGCGAGGCATTATTAGCCTTTGTCAGTCCACGACGTTCGCAGAGGCGGAATCCTTGCCAGGTGAAACTTTCTCTTAGAGCTTGCACCAGATCCAGCCAGATGCAGGACGCGCCCCGCCAAGCGGCCATAAATCAGGTCCACAACGTTCGTGTACCATTCCACCACACCGTGAAATTCGACGTCCTGACAGTCTAGTTTATCCGCACCACCTCTTTCTGATGAACGTTTCATTAATGCACAGTTGACTGTCCAGGGAGGACATCTCTCTAACACGTATTACAGCACCGCCCCTCGGCAGTGAACAGGTGCATAATTCCGGGGTCATTCGTGTTCCAAAGACTCCAGTTTTCTTTCTGGGGGTTGGGAGCAGATAGAAACATGCAGTTCGACTTAAAATACGCGATCGCTTTTCGTCATGTACAACATACACTCACGCTCATAAATTAAGGATAATGCTGATACATGGTGAAACAACGCTCTGGTGGGCGGTTTGCGGGTTTAAGTAACCTCGTGGTATGACCATGCGGTGCATTTGACCTGCGGCCGTCGCACGTGGCGCTAGCAGCAGTCCACATAAGCAGACGTGTGTTGGTGCATGTCAGAGTACGGTGCAGCGAGTTTAAGTGTGCAGACGTTTTCAGACGTGCTAATGGTACAGTGTGTTGAAAATGGCTCAAAGAACACATATTGATGACGCTATGAGGGGTAGAAAACTAGGGCGACTGGAGGCTGGTCAAAGACAGCAGGTCGCAGAACGGGCCCTCCGTGTACCACTGTGATCTCAAGATTATGGCAACGATTCCAGCAGACAGAAAACGTGTCCAGGCGCTACAATACGCGATGTCCACAGTGTACAACACCACAAGAAGACCGATATCTCACCATCAGTGCCCGCAGACGGCCACTGAGTACTGCAGGTAGCCTGGCTAGGGACCTTACCGCAGCCACTTGAACAGTTGTCTCCAGAAACAGAGTCTACAGACTACTGAACAGAGATGGTTTATTCGCCCGCAGACCCACTGAACCCTGGTCACAGGAGAGCCCGTGAAGCCTGGTGTCAAGAACACATTACATGGCCATTGGAACAGTGGTCCCAGTTTATGTTCACGGACGAGTCCAGATGTATACTGAACAGTGATTCTCGCCGGGTTTTCATCTGGCGTGAACCAGGAAACAGATACCAACCCCTTAATGTCCTTGAAAGACACCTGTATGGAGGTCGTGGTTTGATGGTGTGGGGTGGGATTATGATTGGTGCACGTACACCCCTGCATGTCTTTGACAGAGGAACTGTAACAGATCAGGTCTATCGAGACGTCATTTTGTACCAGTATGTCCGCCTTTTCAGGAGTGCAGTGGGTCCCACCTTCCTCCTGATGGATGATAACGCACGACCCCACCGAGCTGCCATCGTGGAGGAGTAACTTAAAACAGAAGATACCAGGCGAATGGAGTGGCTTGTTCTCCAGACCTGAACCCCATCGAGCACGTCTGGGATGCTCTCGGTCGACGTATCGCTCGACGTCTTCTCACCCCTAGGACACTTCAGGAGCTCCGACAGGCACTGGGGCAAGAATGGGAGGCTACACCCCAGCAGCTGCTGGACCACCTGATCCAGAGTATGCCAACCCATTGTATGGCCTGTGCATGAGTGCATGGTAATCATATCCCATGTTGATGTCGGGGTACATGCGCAGGAAAGAGTGGCGTTTTATAGCACATGTGTTTCGGGACGGTTTTCTCAACTTATCACAAATACCATGGACTTACAGATATGTGTCGTGTGTGTTCCCTATGTGCCTACGCTATTAGCGCCAGTTTTGTGTAGTGCCACGTTGTGTGGCACCACATTCTGCAACTATCCTTAATTTATGAGCATGAGTGTAGATGGCAGTGCTGTACGGCACACTGGAACTCTTGTGGCTGCGACAAGAGTGAGGCGTACCGAGGGCGGCGGCGCTGTGGTTAGCACGCTAGACTCGAATTCGGGAGGACGACGGTTCAAATCCGGGTCTGGTCATCCAGATTTGGGTTTTCCGTGATTTCCCTAAACCGCGTAAGTCAAATGCCAGGACGGTTCCTTTGAAAGGGCACGGCCGCTTTCCATCTCCATCCTTTCCTAACCCTAGCTTGTGCTCCCTGATTTCCATACAAATTTTAGCATTTTTCCATGACAAATTTTGAGATCTCAAAGGTAAGTAAAGACATAAGTTGACAAAAAAATGTAAGGACTGCTATATCGCTCTCCCGTCTGAGCAAAAATCTTAAGTACTAATATCAACATCTTTTGTACGATCTGTTTTTAGATGGAGAAAGCAAGCGAAATGGTATATGTGTTTCATCAAGACCACTGTTGTTATTTTATTTAAATAAAATAAAACACATTTGGTGACAAAAATATGCATTTCCGTGGAGTCGCAAGACAGATTTAAAATACCATCACTAATTCCAGAAATAACCACAGAAAATGTAGGCATCTTGAAAGAAATGTATAACGTGGGAAGAGTTGTGTAAACCAGCACTATATGTGACCGCCAATAAAATGTTGGTTCTACTATGTTCGTTATTGTCAGTTATTACCCACTGCGTTATGTCTGTTATTTAACAGGTATCGTGTGATTTTTCTTTCAAGAAATATATGAGGACATAGTACAAACCATTAGCGATTACCACAATTTTTTTCCTCTTATCGTCCATACTTTCTAATATATAAACTATTTTCGAAGTGTCAATATGTACTAGAATAAATAAAATGTCGATAAAATGCCGCACTATACAATGTACGTGCAATGAGACAGTCGCAGTTCCTGAAATCCATCGCCTGTGGCCTCTGACCTGCCGAGGAGCATTGCAGACCCAGGTCCATGGATTACCCGAGAAAATTTGCCACATTATGCCACACACAAATAGAACTGGAATGCGGGTAGATCGGTGAGACTAGATCCAACAGGCAGGGCCCACACATTAGTGGGGAACGATGGGCTTCAGATCGGCAATCCAGACTCGATAGAGAGACCCGCAGAAATGGCCTGCGGTTTTCTCCGTCATGGAAGTCGACTCGCGTGGACAGCTATTCACTTGTGACAGACACCATTTTGATGAAATGAGACCACATTGACCAATCCGTACAACAGATAACTTGCGCAAATACTCTGAGAATCATTACTAATGAGGATCGTAGCACCTCACCGTAAAGATGATCGCTGGGCCAAGAACACGCACATAGAAAGGAAACCACACTCTCATAACTATATTTTCGGCCATAGCCTTTGTCAGATAACGAGAGTAGACACACATTCACACAATCGCTCGGACACAACTCTTGCACACATGACCACCCCTCCGGCCGCTGAGAATCAGATCCAAACACACCACTCCTCACGCCTCCCTGCCTCTCACCAGCAGATGCTAGGCTAGCTGCAAGAAGTGGTGGCAACACCGACTGCAAGCTGAGGGGAGTGGTAGGATGGGAAGGAGCTGTAAGAATAAGGGAGTAGGGAAGCGGCGCCCAGCCAGCGACGATGCATGATATCTCAGTAAACAAACCATTACATCTACTGAGGAAAAAAAACGAGATTTTTGCGGTTTTTTTTTCATATTTCCCTGACACATCTGGAATTCCCTGATATTCCCTCATTTCCAGAACTTGTGGCAATCCTGATCATATACCCATTCTGTTAACCTAGTGTTTTCATTGCTTCCATGAATCAGCTAAACTGGAGGTCAGAGTGGTTCCATAACTACGTCTGCGTCATATTCTGTCTCCGTATTTATGCAATCGAAGCTCTAGCGTTATCTCACTCACGTCGACGAGCCCTTAAACAATAATAATCTTTCCATTTTTTCCTTCGTATTGGATAAGGACGAGGCTTCGCTGCTCTATTTCAAATATTAGAACTCTCCTGATATGCGGCTCCAATCTTCGGTCAGGCCCTAACCTTCTCATTCTCGCTGTAGTGGGGTTAAGCTTTTCGAACGCACGATATCACTTATTCACAAAGCTTCTAGTATAGTACAGGACGTCGAAGTGCAAATGTTATCCCACTGGTAAAACTGTGTTTCGTATGCTGCATCAAAAATGTATCAAAAGTAGTCACAGATCGTCGCTGATCATACTGAGATATTGTCGTTTCTTATTCAAGTAACTGACAATGTGAATTCGTGGTGTCAGTCTCTCTTACCGATATAATCATTAGCACTGACATCCTAATAATATTTATAGCATAAAAGTGCACTGCTGTCTTGAACCTAAATGTGAAGTTTACTGTATTAGTGAGCATATGTAGCCGCGCGGTCTTTGGGGGCCTTGACACGGTTCGCACGGCTCCGCCCGTGGGAGGTTCGAGTCCTCCCTCGAGCATGGGTTTATGTATTGGCCTTAGCGTGAGTTAGTTTAAGTTAGATTAAGTAGTGTTTAAGCTTAGGGACCGATAACCTCAGCAGTTTGGTCCCAGAGAACTTACCACAAATTTCCAAGCATATGTAAACACAGCCCCAGTCAAAGATAAACGGGCAGAGAATACTTTATTATTAATCTATTATACGGAAATCTTTTATTTCATTTATTTCTTGCGCCTGTTATCTTCAATTTGAAAACCAACTGATTTTATCTTCCCTAAAATTACTAGCATCAACCGTATGTATTATGTTCTAGACAATGGCAAGTAATGGAACTACATGTCCTGTGACAGCTCTATTTCATTACTACTTGCCAGCACTCTCGCTAATTTTATTTAGAACCACACTCACTAAAACAATTAACCTTATTCACTACTGCTGCCACATTACGGTAAATTCCACCACTGTGTTTAACTGTTGTGCACTGTACGTAACTGAAGTGAAATGAAATGTCGTGTGGCTAGGGTCTCCCGTCGGGTGGACCAGTCGCCCAGTGCAAGCATTTTGAGCTGACGCCACTTCGGCTACTTGTGCGTCGATGGGGATGAGATGATAATGATGAAAACAACACAACATCCCATTCCTGACCGGAGAAAATATCCGACCCAGCGGGGCATCGAACCCAGGCCCTTCCGCACAGCATTCAGCCGCGCTCACGTTTTTTTTTCTTTTTTTTTTTTGTTCGTGATCGTTCGTTGCATTTGTTCGGGGCAGACGTCCCCTGACACCCGTTGAAGTTCATCGTTGATCCATTCACTCACTTTTTTATTACAGAGAGCAGCTAACCATCTCACCAAACACGCTGAACTGCCGTGCCGGCGACCACTCAGCTATCGAGGCGAAGTCAAGTAAGCTCACCACATTAAATGTTAGCAACTCTCTTAAAAGCACACCCGAAGCTCTGATGCATTGTAGATGATGTAGAATTGACACCAGTCCATCAAGTGATCCTCCACTCCCAACATAGCTCATGGCAGTGAAATGTTCTGTATGTGCCAGTAGGTTGTACAGAATGAGAGCAGTAAGATGAGCTGGGGAGGAGAAGTAACAGAGAGGCAGATAGGAGCTATAGTGTTTGGACAGGCCCACGACTTTACTCCACGCAGAATGCTGTGGCCAGTAGATGCACAGACGGCAGGACATGTGTAGTGGTGGGGGTTATGGGCAGACGTTGTAGGGGAAATACCAAACGCTGAAGGGGAAGTGCGGTTCTAAACTGAAGCCTGTGCTCACATTTTTTGTAAATGTTAAGAGGTGCCCCTTGTACACCCACACTCACATGGTCCCCAGTCAAAAACATATACTGTCACCTCTGCTTTCGATAGTATCTAACGTGACATCAAATTTGTACACTTTTACAGGTGGGTATTTTTGTTGGAAATTGTCTGCAAACAGACTATTGTATTTATCTTGCAGGCAACACGCATTCGAAATAATTATCCGATGAGATTTTGAGGAAACAATGAGTTTCAGAAGATCATATTCTGCTATGCCAACCCTGAAAATGTTTAAAAACGCATGGTCTGGAGCCACATCAAAATTCCAATAAGGAATTCTGCGTGGAAGGTCAATACAGACTTCGATCACGTCTATGTTTCGCGAATTCTCAATTCTGTTCGAGATACTTTGAGAGACCAACACTCTAGAGAGGATTATAGAAAATCTTCAGTATTAACAGATATTTCCTAGCGAAAGCGAATCTCATGGAGTACTTATCTGTGCTCCTGGGACCAACCATCTTGCAAGCTGGATGAGGAAGGCTATACGTTCCTTGGTGTGTATAAATAATCACCATAAGAAGAGAAAGACATTCGTGGTAATCGTATTTTTCTAGTAGGTATGTATGTCAAAGAGTGTTCTGTGCCTCGTGTGCAACCAAAGCACTGCATTTGGATTTCAGTATTCTTTCAAAACTTTACAAATATAGCGTTGTCGAACGCGATAACTTTCCTCGTGGCTTTACGAAAACAGAAACTCATTTGTGATTCCTGCTACCTGCTTCTATCGCCTTGCATACTTGCAAGAATTAAAAATAAATATTGTCTACACATTGACTCGTGAGACAGAAACATGAGAAAGACATATTAAAGGAATTCAAGAAGGAATCTATCAAACCCCAGAAATGATCAATAAGGGGACAGAACAGTTGATATATAATAAAACAACACTACTATTTACCAGACTTGGTTCAGAAAGATAAATCCTTTGCAATGACATGAAAATAAATACTTCGTCTACGCACTAAACCTGGATAATAAACTGAAAAGCGTAAATAATCCGGTTAAGATAGGCGACAATCAAGTAAGAATTACATTAAATTATAAACAAAAAACAGGAAACAGACGCAAGATGTGCTTCAGGTTGAATCTGAGTATCGTTATAAGTTTCCAGAGCATAAAAAACGGTACTCCATCAAAGGATACGGATTTTTAAAACGAGATACGACTTTCATTTCATATTTGCCTCACAAACGTTGTGCAAAAAAGTACATCAGACTTCCTGCAATTCATTTAAATGTAGATGTCGGAGGGCACGCCTTACGCTTTTCCTAGTGAACCCAAATTACACACAACTCATGTTTTCGCGTAATCGAACCAGGCGGGAAGGTATAAGGTAAAAAAGTAGAACTTGTAAAATAATAAACCACCTCTCTCCGGGGCTATCTTGCTCTCTGTACCACAATCCACGACCAGTTCATACAGTCTCAAAATTTTTAGCAGATCATCACTGGTCCTGCAAAATGACTGCCATGTTATTCTCCCTGATCCTCTCCAAGAGTTATCACAAGCCTCTCTCGACGTCGATACTGCGAATGTACAACTGATTACGACAGGGTTCGGTTTCAATACGCGATCTTCCCGTCTAATGACTTAATTACAGCAACAGAAATCACGGGAAACCTAAATCTGATGGCTGGACAAGAGTTTGAACCGTCGTCCTCCCGAATACGAGTCCAGTGTCTTCCAGCGACTGCGCTTCCTCTCTCGGTTCACTTCTGAACCCGAGGGCTTGTATGTAGAGGGATTGAAGAAGCTACTATGGCATTGCAAAGTACTTAGAAGTGAACAGCAATTACGTGGAAAAACGCACTAGACCTGCAGCCAACTAAAACCGCCAATAACAACTCTTTTTAGTGAATATACCCAGTGCGTTCGGAAGGCCCCTGTATTCGAAGTTCACAACAGTATACTTTATATTTGTGTGCTTACATACAAAAACTATGTACTCAGCGGCGCTGTATGTGCACCATCATCCCTTAAACAGAGGTCTGTTCGTGTCCATGTCCTCCTTAACATCTTGCAAAGCATCTCAAGCATTATGTTTCCCTAAGCCTCCTCAGTACTTTTACGGAGTTGATCTTTAGCTTTCTGCCGGTGTTAGCGACATGGGACTTGATTATTACCCATGATGAGATGCCTGGCGCAGTAAGATTCGGACTTCGCTATGGCCATTTCAACAAGGTTCTAGATGACTCTGAACCACGTCCAACCCAGAGGCATCGAAAGTGTTCAAGTAACTCTCACACCTCAATAGCAAAGCAAATTGAAGCTCCATCCTGCTGTAATCACGTATGATCCATCTTCCTCCTTTTATCGAGCTGGAGTATTGATCCCATTTGCAACACTTCCAAATAGCAATTTTCATTCACGTTCACTTAAAAATAATGTGGTTAGAAAAAGTATCATGATGACATCCCGGCCCTTATCATAAGGCGGGCTCTTTTTTCAACTTTTGCGCGTGATCCGGATATTTAATAGATTAGAAAACCACAGTCCTCCTGTTGAACTACTATTATCTGGCAGAGTCATCAGAAAGTGAAAGACGGTCTTGATCGAGATTCAGCAGTTAGAAAATGTACCAACAAAGCACTACGCGCTGCAACTCGATGTATCGTGTCGTTGTCAGATAATTCATTCAGATACATCGGACTTAATCCTTTCATTTTCAAACATGAATTTTGTCTTCATTGTTGACAGCGGTCATTGTATTTCAAGAAAACTTTCTATATTCACTGTCCAGTCACATTAACGTGACCACAATAAAAAATCTGAATAACCACCTTTTGTAGCATCACATCTCTGCAGCCATCGAGCATCCATGTCGTGTATGACCGATGGTGAACCACAGTTACCTGAACGCCAGTTTTGGTTAGCGCCATTTTGCCAAGCACGATGTATTTTAACCACGGCGGCACTGCAACCGTTTACAAACTTAGTCGTTTTGGAAATGCCACGCTTCGCGCGGCTCCCTCCGTCGGAGGTTCGAGTCCTCCCTCGGACATGAGTGTGTGTGTTGTCCTTAGCGTAAGTTAGTTTAAGTTAGAGTAAGTAGTGTATAAGGCTAGGGACCGATGACCTCAGCAGTTTGGTCCCAGAGAACTTTCCACAAATTTCCAATTTCAATTGCTTCCATTGTTGGCCCGAAAGCCAATGATCATGCCCTTTTGGACGTCAGATAAATCGCTCCGTTTCCGCATTACAATAAAGACCGCTATGTTTTCGGTGTTCCCCGACACGCTTTGACGCTCCATTGTTATTGCTACCACTGACTGGTTATTCCACGTTGACGTCGAACATACGCGGTGGTCACATTAATGCGACTGGGCCGTGTATTTTGATGACTTTGCGGTCGTTACTTTTGGAATACGCCTCGTACATTGCGGCTCTGGAAAGATGTCCTCTACTGGTGACAATGAGGCCATGATATGAACACGCATTGGGGGAAGGGGAAGAGCAACAGGCCGGAGCGGCGCGGCTGGTGGCTGTTTGAGTTGTTCTCGCGGGAAGCGAGTTGCCTCACCTCACAGAGACAAAACGTAAACAAAGCGGCGGCCAGCAGGTCAACAAACCAGGGCGGTGGGCGGCCTTTCTTCCGCAGACCGGGCGCTCCGGCCACCGACTGCATCCAGCATCCCGCGCCGTAGTCGCAATATGAAGCCGCGTAAAGCCCGTATTACGCCAACGACTTTTGAGTCAAAATCGAATACTCGAAGTGAGTGCGCCTTTAGTGCCTGCACGTGAATCAGCAGCCAATTACGTCGCGAGTGTATCTATGACGTCAGTGATTTAATGATACACGTGTTCGTGTTTCACGCGCGCTCTTCGAGATTGGAATAATAGAGAATTATTGTGAAGATGATACCATGAACCCTCTGTCAGGCACTTTAAGTGTGATTTGCGGAGAATCCACGTAGGTGTAGCTCGTGCAGAGTGTGGAGTTTTAAATTTGTATGTATGCTGCACACTTCACACGCGCAGAAACAGGGAACTGTGGTGACGTCTGCTAACAATGAAGGCTAATCTATTCTGACCTAGCTCACTGCTGTTACAGAAGTGGATTTTGTGCTTTCGTCTCTTCTTAATCTTTATTGTGTTGTTTGCCTTGGTTTTGCGGCGCACTGAAAACGTTGCACGATGTCTTGGTATTTTTCCCACTATTGTTCTCCTACAAGAGAGACGAAATATCTGAGAGCTAAAAGGTATTTGCGTTTTCCAGAGAAAAAGTCTATATTATGTTTAAGTAAGAAAGTAAACAGAAGAATATATTTAACGAAAATTCTTTCGTCACTGAAAAAATTAGAAGTTTTTGCGGGAAAAATATATTATTTGACACTTTATCCCGAAACATTGTAACATAACGTTAAGTTCTCTGAATAACTTTGTCCATTGTTTGCAAAGAGGTTTAGGCCCATCTACATTTTAGGGAACAATCCCTTCACGGGTTAAGTTCATGAAGGTCACAACGGATAACGCAATGAATTATTATGGGGCAGTCAGAGAAAACTACGTCCCGTTAGCTACACTTGTGCCAAGAACTACGTATTTTAGTAGCATAATCATCAATGAAACAAATGTGACTATTTTCAGACGTATTGAAAAGGAATAAGTTAAACGAGCACGGAAGTAGTTTCAAATGATGAAATATTTATTTTGGCTAAGATTTCGCATGATAACAGTAGTCTTTTGTATTTAATAGATAGGCAAAACATTCTTAATACTTTCATATAAACGAACCTATGGCCTCACGTTCTCCTTGATCTGGCGAGTCCTGTGGGGTGGGGAAATCTGGAGAGCACGTGGTCACTGATCAGTTTCGAAACACAAACACTCACGTGCACTAAATCCACATGCCGAACAAAATGTGATAGAATTTTTGTGAGAAGTGTTGTATGCACCTCGTGGTTAGCATCGAGCAGGGTTTTGATGGCTGCATACCGAGGTGGTGGGGGAGGCCCATGACCAACCTCTGCCACGAAAAACGTTTTTGCTTTACTCACCTTTGGCCAAGCCCTCCTGTTCCTGTTCTCTGCCTTCCACCGACACCGTTTTAAGTTGGTAGAAGATTAGGAAACCCATCACTTCTCTGGTACGTCTGCTACTTCATTTAATTCATTCACACTTTTACCACACACTTTCAGGAAGGGTGAAAAATGGAAATCAGGACACAGGACGTGCTCATAAGACTGAAAAGAAATGTGTGGACACATATTGTTTTTACAGGCATGCAGTTGACGAAGCAGAGATTAATTACTTGCATAAAGATTGGTTCAATTTTACACTATTATATGTCATGTAGTATGGAGGTTTGCTTTTGCACTCATTTTAGTCATGTAACGACACCTATTGCGGTTTTACAACATGATACAAAGGATAAAGTAAAAAGGCGCAATTTTTTACTTTCTATCTTTTATTTGATGTATTTTCAAGTACACATTTTCTCGAGCAAACACTGTATATGTTCTAAAATCTTTGGACTTTACCTATTATTTCATTCTCAGCAGAGTAGAGAATTTACCACACGAATTTACCGCACCGGTATGAATTCTGCTTCGGTTATTAATAAACTATTTTCATTGCTTGTTCCTACATTTTGTTATTATATTCCCACTTTTTCATAAAAAGCATAGTCCCTCAAAACTTCACTTTCACCGTTCAGGAGCCGAACTGTACAGCAGACAGCTCTCTCAACATACGCAGTTAAGGCGCTGAGGTAACGTAAACGACCACTCGCGACAGACGAGACTCAGTACAGGAGTAAAACGCTAGGGGAGTTGTGGTAGATTCAATTGTGTCGAGGAGTCAGTTGATACCAGACACTCGATCGTGTACAAGGTGCTTAAGGAAAAGAGAACTGCTGGCTACCGGCTGGAGACATGCACATATTCAAATGGTTCAAATGGCTCTGAGCACTATGGGACTCAACTGCTGAGGTCATTAGTCCCCTATAACTTAGAACTAGTTAAACCTAACTAACCTAAGGACATCACAAACATCCATGCCCAAGGCAGGATTCGAACCTGCGACCGTAGCGGTGTTGCGGTTCCAGACTGCAGCGCCTTTAACCGCACGGCCACTTCGGCCGGCCATGCACATATTATACACCACTGATTTAATGAATTAAACGTCTATTTTATACGATATCTATGCAGAACTCATATAATTATAGTCGATACAATCCGGAAACTTATAAAACAAAACGTATGTTTAATATAGGGCGATTCATAAAAATTCATTCGATTGAGCAAGACCGTATCTTCTACATGATCGAAGAGAAGAAACTGGGCCAAATTTTAGCTTCTGCATCGAAACGAAAACACTACCCTGGCGTCAGTTGTAAGTTGTTGGTTGAAGTAGTAGCCACCACAGGTTTCCCTGAAATAATTCGTTTGCTCGTTCGTTCATTACTCTACGAACTGTCTTGTGACAGCCAGAGCGAGAGCACCAGCAGCAGCGAGTACTGTTTGTATAAAGCGTTTATTTTGCATTTTGTTTACGACCTTCCACTAAGGAAGGGATTCTATTCGTGTTTATCTGCTCTGCATAGTAACTAACAGTTCTTGGTAAAACTTTACGTAGTTTTCGTGTTAGATTTCTTAGTGTTTTCTTGATCGTTTAGAACAGAAAGCGCCCTAAAACCGTCTTTTGTTTGTTTCGCGGCCGTTAGCCACTAGTCACTTGAATCAGCAGTTGTCTTGTGACAGCCAGAGCGAGAGCACCAGCAGCAGCGAGTACTGTTTGTATAAAGCGTTTATTTTGCATTTTGTTTACGACCTTCCACTAAGGAAGGGATTCTATTTGTGTTTATCTGCTCTGCATAGTAACTAACAGTTCTTGATAAAACTTTACGTAGTTTTCGTGTTAGATTTCTTAGTGTTTTCTTGATCGTTTAGAACAGAAAGCGCCCTAAAACCGTCTTTTGTTTGTTTCGCGGCCGTTAGCCGCTAGTCACTTGAATCAGCAGTTGTCTTGTGACAGCCAGAGCGAGAGCACCAGCAGCAGCGAGTACTGTTTGTATAAAGCGTTTTTGTACTTATTTGCTGCGCTTAGCTTTTAAATAGTTTTTCTGGGAAAACCTAGCGTAGTTTTCGCGTCTCGTATTTCAGTGAGTGTTTCTTGATTATCAGAGTAGCTCATCAGAAGATTATCTTGGGAATTTGTCACCGTATAGAGTAGGGTAAACATAGTCATGTGTAGGGACTGTGGTTGTTGTGAGCGGACGCAAGGAGAATTGGCCACTCTTCGGGGGCATGTGGAGGCTTTGTCTGTTAGGCTCATCGAGCTCGAGGCGCAGGCGTCGGCTCGTAGTGGCGTTGGGGCAACTGTGGTGAGACCTATGCCTACTTCGGTGGCCTTGGAATCACATGGAACCCTTGATGTCGCTGCGTCTTCCGGCAGTGAGCATCTTACCGGTCAGCCATCACTCCAGGGTGAATGGCGGACAGTGGTGGGCTCGCGCGTGCCTGGCCGAAAGGCGAAGGTGGGATCTCGCCGCGTGGCAGCTGCCTTACTCCTTTCCAACAGGTACGGGGTGCTTCCTAGTGGTGATGACATCGTTTCCGAGCCACCACAGGATGCCTCGCCTGTTGGGCCAGTGGCCGATTCTCCGGCAAGGTCCCGACAGTCACAGAGGGCGGGCCTATTAGTTATAGGGAGCTCCAACGTTAGGCGGGTTATGGAGCCCCTCAGGAAAATAGCGGGTAGGTCGGGGAAGAATGCCAGTGTGCACTCGGTGTGCTTGCCGGGGGGTCTCGTCCGTAATGTGGAGGAGGCCCTTCCGGCAGCTATTGAACGCACTGGGTGTGACCGGCTGCAGATAGTAGCACATGTCGGAACGAATGACGCCTGCCGCTTGGGTTCTGAGGCCATCCTTGGTTCCTTCCGGCGGCTGGCTGATTTGGTGAAGACAACCAGCATCGCACGCGGAGTGCAAGCTGAGCTTAATATCTGCAGCATAGTGCCCAGAGTCGATCGCGGTCCTCTGGTTTGGAGCCGTGTGGAGGGTCTAAACCAGAGGCTCAGACGACTCTGCGACTATAATGGTTGCAAATTCATCGACCTCCGTTATTGGGTGGAGAACTGTAGGGCCCCCTTGACAGGTCAGGCGTGCACTACACACCGGAAGCAGCTACTAGGGTAGCAGAGTACGTGTGGCGTGCACACGGGGGTTTTTTAGGTTAGAGGGACCCCCCCTTGGGCGAAACGATAAAATACCTGACGGCTTACCAGAGCGGACATTATCATCGTTGATAAAGAACGTCCGTCCTCAGAGACCAAAAACAGGAAAAGTTAACGTAATATTGGTAAACTGCAGGAGTATCCAGGGCAAGGTTCCTGAATTAGTATCTCTTATTGAAGGAAATAGTGAGCATATAGTATTAGGAACGGAAAGTTGGTTAAAACCGGAAGTGAACAGTAACGAAATCCTAGACACAGAATGGAATATATACCGCAAGGATAGGATAAACGCCAATGGTGGAGGAGTATTTATAGCAGTAAAGAATTCAATAATATCCAGTGAAATTATTAGCGAATGCGAATGTGAAATGATCTGGGTTAAGTATCAAAGGTGGGTCAGATATGATAGTCGGATGCTTCTATAGACCACCTGCATCAGCAACCGTAGTAGTTGAGCGCCTCAGAGAGAACCTGCAGAACGTCGTGAAGAAGTTTCGTGATCATACTATTGTAATAGGGGGAGACTTCAATCTACCAGGTATAGAATGGGATAGTCACACAATCAGAACTGGAGCCAGGGACAGAGACTCTTGTGACATTATCCTGACTGCCTTGTCCGAGAATTACTTCGAGCAGATAGTTAGAGAACCAACTCGTGAAGCTAACGTTTTAGACCTCATAGCAACAAATAGACCGGAACTTTTCGACTCCGTGAATGTAGAAGAGGGTATCAGTGATCATAAGTCAGTGGTTGCATCAATGACTACAAGTGTAATAAGAAATGCCAAGAAAGGAAGGAAAATATATTTGCTTAACAAGAGTGATAGGGCACAAATCGCAGAATATCTGAGTGACCACCATCAAACGTTCATTTCTGAGGAAGAGGATGTGGAACAAAAATGGAAAAAATTCAGAAACATCGTCCAGTACGCCTTAGATAAGTTCGTACCGACTAAGGTCCAAAGCGAGGGGAAAGATCCACCGTGGTATAACAATCATGTGCGAAAGGTACTACGGAAACAAAGAAAGCTTCATCATAGGTTTAAGAGTAGTCGAATCATAGCTGATACGGAAAAGCTGAACGAAGCGAAAAAGAGCGTAAAGAGAGCAATGAGAGAAGCATTCAACGAATTCGAACATAAAACATTGGCAAACAATCTAAACAAGAACCCTAAAAAGTTTTGGTCATATGTAAAATCGGTAAGCGGATCTAAATCCCCTATTCAGTCACTTGTTGACCACGATGGCACCGAAACAGAGGACGACCGAAGAAAGGCAGAAATACTGAATTCAGTGTTCCGAAACTGTTTCACTGCGGAAAATCGTAACACGGTCCCTGACTTCAGCCGTCGCACGGACGCCAAAATGGAAAATATTGAAATAAACGATATCGGAATTGAAAAACAACTGCTATCACTTAGTAGCGGAAAAGCATCCGGACCAGACGAGATACCCTTAAGATTCTACAGTGATTATGCTAAAGAACTTGCCCCCTTTCTATCAGCAATTTATCGTAGATCGCTGGAAGAACGTAAAGTACCTAGCGACTGGAAGAAAGCGCAGGTCGTTCCCATTTTCAAGAAGGGTCATAAATCAGATGCGAATAATTATAGGCCTATTTCGCTTACGTCAATCTGTTGTAGAATAATGGAACATGTTTTGTGTTCTCGTATTATGACGTTCTTAGATAATACAAATCTCCTTCATCATAACCAACATGGATTCCGCAAACAGAGATCATGTGAAACTCAGCTCGCCCTATTTGCCCAAGAAATTCACAGTGCCGTAGACACTGGCGAGCAGATTGATGCCGTATTCCTGGACTTCAGGAAGGCATTTGATACGGTTCCGCACTTACGTTTAGTGAAAAAAATACGAGCTTACGGAATATCGGACCAGGTTTGTGATTGGATTCAGGATTTCCTAGAAGAAAGAACACAACATGTCATTCTTAACGGTTCAAAATCTGCAGATGTAGAGGTAATTTCGGGAGTACCGCAGGGAAGCGTGATAGGACCTTTATTGTTTACAATATACATAAATGACTTAGTTGACAACATCGGTAGCTCCGTGAGGCTATTTGCAGATGACACGGTTGTCTACAAGAAAGTAGCAACATCAGAAGACTCGTACGTACTCCAGGAGGACCTGCAGAGGATTAATGCATGGTGCGACAGCTGGCAGCTTTCCCTAAACGTAGATTAATGTAATATAATGCGCATACATAGGGGCAGAAATCCATTCCAGTACGGTTATGCCATAGGTGGTAAATCATTGGAAGCGGTAACGACCGTAAAATACTTAGGAGTTACTATCCGGAGCGATCTGAAGTGGAATGATCACATAAAACAAACAGTGGGAAAAGCAGGCGCCAGGTTGAGATTCATAGGAAGAATTCTAAGAAAATGTGACTCATCGACGAAAGAAGTAGCTTACAAAACGCTTGTTCGTCCGATTCTTGAGTATTGCTCATCAGTATGGGACCCTTACCAGGTTGGATTAATAGAAGAGATAGACATGATCCAGCGAAAAGCAGCGCGATTCGTCATGGGGACATTTAGTCAGCGCGAGAGCGTTACGGAGATGCTGAACAAGCTCCAGTGGCGGACACTTCAAGAAAGGCGTTACGCAATACGGAGAGGTTTATTATCGAAATTATGAGAGAGCACATTCCGGGAAGAGATGGGCAACATATTACTACCGCCCACATATATCTCGCGTAATGATCACAACGAAAAGATCCGAGAAATTAGAGCAAATACGGAGACTTACAAGCAGTCGTTCTTCCCACGCACAATTCGTGAATGGAACAGGGAAGGGGGGATCAGATAGTGGTACAATAAGTACCCTCCGCCACACACCGTAAGGTGGCTCGCGGAGTATAGATGTAGATGTAGATGTAGAACGTCGAGTCAAGATGGCGGTAACACAGCAACAGAAGGCGTTATGCGCTCTCCGTTGCACAGATTACTACTCAGACACAAGTGTGCCGCGTGATTTTCGCCACGTGTGTGACCTCAGCAATGGCTGGGTAGTAAGAGTGGAAGAGTGGTACCGATCTTCCTTTCTACAAGTGGCGTACAAGGTCGCCTGATTTCACGGTACGTGATTATTTTTGTGGTTGTCTGTGAAACACGCGTTCCGACAACGTTGGATGAACTGCGACGATGTATAGCAACAGCAGCAGACACCGAAGCTATATAAAAACATACGCCTTGACAGCCATTAAGATCATTTCCGTGCGGATGTGCTTTCTCTTCCGAACTCTTGTGCGAATCGGCGTTATCATTGAGTATGGTGGAAAGGGGGGGCTACATAAATAATGTGAGACAAGTTAAGAATTTGGGCTGGACCGAAAGCGCACTCGGATGACCGAAGCGATTGTGTTTCACATTTGTGAACTCTCGCGAAAATGTCCCTCCCCCCCTTCTCTCAGCTAACGCCTCCCCCCCCCCCTCAGCTAAAAGTAGGACGAAAATATTTATTATTAAAATTATTATTATTATTATTATTTATTATTAAAATATTTATTATTCCCTACTTTGGTCCAAATGAAAGGGTACTCTTCTGAATTCAGCTTCTTCTTTCTTCTTGTAGACAAATTAATGGGCTTGTCTGGAACCAAGCCACCATAGGGAACGTTCGCTAGTTGTTCTGTACTCTCCGCTATACTCCCAAGTCTTCCAAGCCAAAATGTTTGCATCCGGGAAAGCTTCAAGGCCACCATAGTCTGCATGGTTCCCCCATACAACTGCCAAGGTCAACCATGTACTGCCTCAAAAGACTGCAGAAACATCACATGCGGTCTGAATTCTCAGTATAACTACATAATTAAGTTTTTGAACGGTACGTGAAACGAACTGCAACAGCCCACATGGAGTTGTCTGTCTTGTAACTAATCTTTTGAGCACTGGAATATCTTTCTATGAAAATCTGCGCTCGTCT
The DNA here is from genome assembly GCF_021461395.2 of Schistocerca americana. Taxonomy (NCBI): domain Eukaryota; kingdom Metazoa; phylum Arthropoda; class Insecta; order Orthoptera; family Acrididae; genus Schistocerca; species Schistocerca americana. The sequence goes on along the minus strand of NC_060123.1, from coordinate 626,907,008 downwards.
TATTATTGCATTAAAAAGTGTCCGCTGTTTGAACATACAACCATGTGGAATTTATATATGCGCACTATTACGTGGTTTTCTCAAAGTACAAATTTCAACAGAATTAAAATTTTCTTGCTACGGTGCTTAGTTTCCGGTTACACGGATAGCAAGTATATTATCTAGCACGAGTTTCGTCGACAATATGAGGATCATTATATGTCTATTCACGAATGCAGCAGCATTCCTGGTTAAAATTTATTGATACGATTCCCTCAGAAAGTTTAAAATGAAATTCCCGTGGCGCGACGTGAAAGCCCTACCGTTGTCGTTAAAACTTAGAGCAGTCAGGGTGCGTTAGCAGGGAATCAGGCCTGAAATTTGGCTAAATATTAGGCTAAAACTTGTTTCAAATTCCAATTAATATTGATTTTGGCTTTTCAAGGCGGCGGTAGGTTTTCATAATGACGATGGAAGAGGTAGCAGAACGTGCATCAAAATGTTAAATGTGAGTGTGTGCATATTACGGGAGGAGGGACACTATGCCGATAGGAGTGAAATTCAATTATCTGCCCAAAGAAAAAGAAAAAATTAAAGATAATCAATACCGCTTTGACCATGATGATAGCTGTGGTGCAAAGCACCGACTTTCTGCAGTATTATGAAGAACACAAGGAAATAAAAATATTGAAAATCTTCATAGTTTTTGTCACACAGAACTTGAGTTAAAGGATAGCATGGCACCTTTTAGAAAAACTGTACCGTCTACGGAAATTCATTTTAAATGGCACCAGAATACACTAGCTGTCATGTCTGCAAACGAGATGTCATGGTTTCTTAAAAGGTATCTCACGCTTAATTTTTACGAAAAAATAAAAATTTTCAACAACCAGTCATTTTTCATACGACAGATGGGGCTACACACATTACACTGTGAATTAATTGCTCTCACAGTGACGTGGTGTGAGAGGAGTGTTGTCAAAAGTGGCGGTCAGCGTTTAAGCGTTCTGCTATGCAGGGCACTGACGTACAGACGTGTAGCGTATGACAGCTCTCCACCTGTGAGATTACTGGAGTGTACGCAGCTACAGCCTCCAGTCCCCTCCCTCCATCTCGGGGGTAAACACGACGGTGCAGCCAGCGTCGACAGGTCTTCAGTTCGCTTTGGCGCGTAATAGTATAAAATACGGCGACATTTCGAGCACCACCCCGCAAACGGAGACGTGTGCAGCAAAATAAACAGTCCGACAGCACCAACGGCGTTTGAATTTTCCCATCTGGGTTAACTCTGACACGCTGACGAAAACACGTTGAGAACGCGTGCTCTGGTACGCTTCCAGATGAAAAACGGCCAGCGGATCCACTTAGCAGATTCTAAACAAACTGTCCGGCAAAGTTTTTCGCCAAGAGCGCAGCGCCCCCGGGACCATGAAGGGGGCGCATAGTTAACCGTCCGTCGTTCCGCGCCAGAAAAAATAATGATCGGCGCCTTCTCAGTTGACAAGGCCGCAAGGTGATTTTCGGAGTTCTGATAAGCTCCTCACTGTGTTAGGGAGAATTATAAACCGCCTGTCCGCATGCACATGTCAAAGCAAACACGAACAGCCACCATGCCGAACTGGAATCACCCCATTTATTCTGTGAAGGAAATCACAGCTACGGCTGATATTCTGCTGAAAATATGGATTCGCTACTAATTCGATTCCAATTTATTTATTTATTTTATTCTTACAAGTTCCAAATCAGCAATGAAACCAGCAGAATGAAATAGGTAACGGAAGAAGTACTTCTCGCAGATTAAAGCTTTCGCTTCAGTTTGGTTCGGGCGGAACAGGAAACATACCAAACTGTGCCTCTCTTAATTTGCACTCTATTGTCAGAGTCCTTTGCGGACATGCCTCGCATTTCTTCTGGTTCTCCACTTCTCACCCAGGAAAAATGAAGCAATACACCAGTATTTCGATACAAAAGGGTGACGAAGTGGACTCCCAGCCCTTGCTCTTTCCTTATTAGTGAATAATTCTGACCTTTCCCTGCTATACGGGCTGAGTTACAAACCCGCCAGTACACTTACAGAGCTTGATTGGACTTGTTTCCTCGGTGGGCTGACATAAGGAACTTTTGGTCTCCAGTGCCTTATTACCAACAGCTCATTCGGTTTGTACTTCAGTAATAATTACGTGTGTACTGCGATGAGAATAATTACATATCATCGCAAAAGCGTGTAATACGGATATATGTCTAAACTGTGAAGAAAGAGCGCCCTCAGACGCAAGTTACTTGCTGTTGGGGACGGAATTAAACGCTGACTTGTCTTTTCACCTTCAGACTGCAGACCTGACAACAGTGGGACAGTACTGTTTACACCAACATACATAGAGAACATATCAAAGTATGAGTAACGCAGCAAACCTGTACTGTACGCTACTAGACACAACAATACGGAACTGTTTGTTCACATGAGTCGTTGAAAATGTTATCAGGACTGGTTGTACTGCAGTAACTACCTTATGCGGTCTAGTATCTCTAGATGTTGATGCACAGCTTTAGCGGCTGCCACAGTTCTCACACAAAACTGTCTACTGGAGTCTCATTTATCGTGCTCATCAGGAGACCTAGTTTATTGTCACCAAAACTGTACATTTATGTGGTTTCCTGCATCAGTGTCAACCAAGATTTATTTTGAAATCACATAAGTCATAAAGTCTGAGTGGAAATCTTCTAGAGCTTTGAGAGAACATTTTTATGGTACGTCGGTTTGTATGTAACGTCTCATTGATTTAACACGTGTTTCTTCCTTCAGCTCATGCTCTGCTAAATTTTCAAACGCTACTTGTAATGCTAAATTTGCAAACGCTACTTGTAGTCTGCTCACTGCACTCCCTACATCTTTTGTGAACGACATGGATGCAACTGATGTTTACGCTGATTTCTCAAAACAGTTGTTCAGCTTAAGTTGAACAGCAACAGTTACGATTGTCAATGGCTGTTGTTCTTCAAAACTGGACGTTGCGACACACATCGCGTTGCCATTATCCTTCATTCTAAAGTAAAGGGATATAACAGTTAATAAGAGTACATATACGGAAGGGTGATGAGTTTTCTGTAGTTGCAGGAACAACTCACATCTCGTAGTTCCGAAGCGATGTTCAAATCTACGAAGTCTACATGCATTACCGATCCATATAGTATCGTTGTCGAAATCAAAAGCGGAGCTAGATCTGAGCACAACAGCTAGAACGATGAGTCCAGTAGGGTTCAAATGGCTCTAACAAGGGAACCTCCCCATCGCACCCCCCTCAGATTTAGTTATAAGTTGGCACAGTGGATAGGCCCTGAAAAACTGAACACAGATCAATCGAGAAAACAGGAAGAAGTTGCGTGAAACTATGAAAAAAAAGCAAAATATAAAAACTGAGTAGACCATGTGTATGATAAGCAACATAAAGGAGAATGTGAGCTTAGCAGCACCGTGGTCCCGTGGTTAGCGCGAGCAGTTGCGGAAAGGAGGTCCTTGGTTCAAGTCTTCCCTCCAGTGAAAAATTTACATTCTTCGTTTTCGCAAAGTTATGATCTCTCCATTCGTTCATTGACCTCTCTATTCACTGTAATAAGTTTAGTGTCTGTGTTTTGCGAGCGCAGCGCAATTAGTGTGATTAGTAGACGAAAGGACGTGCCTCTCCAATGGGAACCGAAAACATTTGATGGCAAGGTCATAGGTCAACCGACTCCTCCACAGGAAAACACGTCTGATATATTCTATACGACACTGGTGACGGCATGTGCGTCACATGACAGGAATATGTTGTCGACCCACCTAACTTGTACACTTGGCGAATGGGTAAAAAGATTCTTCTACCTTGCCCGATTTAAGTTTTCTTGTGGATGTGATAATCACTCCCAAAAAAGTTATGAAAACATAAGAGTTTGTCACATAAACTGAATATAAAAAATTAAACTTTTCACTCGAGGGAAGATTTCAACCTAGGACCACTCATTCCGCAGCTGCTCACGGTAACCGCGGGACCACGGCGCTCCTGACCTCACACTGTCCTTGATGTTGCCTATATTGTGCATGGATTACTCAGTTTGTATATTTTGCTTATTTTTTCATAGTTCCACACAACTTCTTCCTGTTTTCTCGACTGATTTGTGTTCAGTTTTTCAAGGCCTATCCACTGTCAACTTATAACTAAATCTGAGGGGGGTGCGATGGGAAGGTTCCCTTGTAAGCATTATGGGACTTTACATCTGAGGTCATCCGTCTCATAGACTTTGAACTTCTTAAATCTAACTAACCTAAGGACATCACACACATCCATCCCCGAGGCAGGATTCCAACCTCCGACCGTAGCAGCAGCGCGGTGCCGGACTGAAGTGCCTAGAACCGCTCGGTCACAGCGGCCGGCACAGTAGGGTACGGATGTCGAATTCCGTGATATTTTTAAGGTAATGCTGCGCAATGTTCATAAATAAAGAAAGGTTGCTGGAAGTTTTAGAATATTTTTTTTATTTGAATGAGTATTGTTAAGTTTTACAAATATAGGGCAAAAGGGTAAAAATGGATTCTGTGACAATGGCTCCTAAATGCGTGATAAGACTCCTAAATCTGTGACAGTCGTATCCTAATTGCGTGAATTAAAGCAACACATATTTTACATATGAAAAAAGGGAAAAAGTTGTAAAAAAGTAAAAAAATTAAAATAAATATATCATTTACTATACCTAATACAGAATGAGAAACCAGATGTCTTTTTCTCCAAACAAGAACGCTAATGTACACATACTGGACACACATAAATGTCTTCGTAATGATTATCACATAGACTCTCACATTCGTTGTGGTACCACTAAAGACAGAAACAATACTGTAGGTACTCGGATCCAATGGGTTTCTGTGTATCATATTCATAATCCAAATTGCACACGAAGCAATTAATGTTGTCATAGTATTTGACGTTTCTTCCCTCCCCCATATTCGCTTTGGTTTTTCAGAAGACGGGACAGGTTCAGGATTAGCATTTCGTGTAATGTGTGTCCACAATAACTTACGATTACAATGGTGCTGCCAGAAGCTGAGAAATCGGCATTGGTTGAAAGATATCCATTTGTCTCCAACCGCTGCCAGCGTTAGGCTGTCCCCATACATTGTTAAGGGACGCTTATGGTATTCCACTTCCACCGATCATGCCGCTCTCCTTCTTGTAGTCCTCTGGCATCCATCGCGCCCCGGACATCTCGATCCTAGTTCCTCCTAGGTCGTCCACAACTTCTCCTTTTTTTTTTCGCTGGCATCTGTTGCCACACTGTGTGGCCATCGGCTATCGTCCATTCTTTCTAGATTTCCATACCATTTTAGACGTTTCGTCTGTATGTTGTTAATTGTTGATTTATCGACAGCGATAGCCTCTTATGTTGGTATTTGGCACACAGTACAGCTTGAAGATGCCACATCTTCGCTTAAAAATGTCCATCACTAGTGCAAGCAACTATTTTCTCTGACGCACTTTACTATACATGTTTTTTGACTAACTGAACCATATATCACCTATTTGGTCGTTTATGCTTTCCAAATGATTGACTTCAGCTGTCGTACGGCCCTCGCGCTCTGTCCTATTTTACTATTTATGTCATATTCACTTCTTCCGTTTGATATCATATCCCTCTTATACTTACAATCCCTACCTGACTGGCTCCAACCTCCAGATGTCCTCAGTATTGTTGCCAACTTTCAAATATTCGGAAATGTATTTTGTATACGGGCAACGGCCTTGCCGCGGTGGATCCACAGGTTCCCGTGAGATCACCGACGTTTAGCGCTGTTGGGCGTGGCCGGCACTTGGATGGGTGACCATCCAGCCGCCATGTGCTGTTGCCATTTTTCGGCGTGCACTCAGCCTCGTGATGCCAATTGAGGAGCTACTCGACCGAATAGTAGCGGCTTCGGTCAAGAATACCGTCATAACGACCGGGAGAGCGGTGTGCTGACCCCACGCCCCTCCTATACACATCCTCCTCTGAGGATGACACAGCGGTCCGATGGTCCCGGTAGGCCACTCGTGGCCTGAAGACGGAGTGCTTTTTTTTTTTATTTTGTGTACGAGGGACCTTCAATAAGTACGTAACACACTTTTCTCTCGGCCAGTTTCGGTTGAAAAAAATGCAGAATTTGTTGTGGCACTTCGTGGAATATTCCCACATCAGCCCCTAAAGTATCATAAAGTTCCGATAGGTGGCAGCTCTATACGTAGCCTTTGAAACGGCATCTGTAACGTAGGTCGTTCCAAGCAGAGCTGTCACTGAGTGTTTTTCGTACAAAACCAGAGCATCGCAGATATTCATAAGCGTTTGCAGAATCTCTGCGGAGGCCTGGCAGTGAACAAAAGCACGGTGAGTTGTTGGGCGAGGCGTCTTGTCATCATCGCACAAGGCCGCGAAAACCCGTCCAATTTCCTGCGGTCCAGCCAGCCGCACACAGCTGTGACTTCTGCAGTGTTGAAAGATACTGACATTCTCATTCAAGTTGATTGACAGATCACAATCGCAGTAATATCACAAATTGAGTCCGCCTTGATGCAAAACACCGTGTTATTTGTGATATTACTGTTTTTCTATGCAAACACGGACTGAATGGAAGAGTTCCAAGATAACATTATTGAGATCAAACACCTCACTGTTGAACTGTACGTCTCTGTTGGTACTGCTGACACATTCGTGCACTATTTGGGGTAGTCAAAGGTGCGTGACCACTGGGTTCCTTACCACCTAACAGAATACCAGAAGAAGCAACGAAGGATCATCAATTTGACCCAAGGAAGGACGCACTCCGCGGGAAGCAGTACGTGGATGACGGGGAGGTTATTGATGCTGTAACGTCGACCAGTGGAGTAGTACCATTTGGGGATCTACATCTACATCTACATCCATACTCCGGAAGCCACCTGACGGTGTGTGGCGGAGGGTACCTCGAGTACCTCTATCGGTTCTCCCTTCTATTCCATTCTCGTATTGTCCGTGGAAAGAAGGATTGTCGGTATGCCTCTGTGTGGGCTCTAATCTCTCTGATTTTATCCTCATGGTCTCTTCGCGAGATATACGTAGGAGGGAGCAATATACTGCTTGACTCCTCGGTGAAGGTATGTTCTCGAAACGTCAACAAAAGCCCGTACCGAGCTACTGAGCGTCTCTCCTGCAGAGTCTTCCACTGGAGTTTATCTCTCATCTCCGTAACGCTTTCGCGATTACTAAATGATCCTGTAACGAAGCGCGCTGCTCGCCGTTGGATCTTCTCTATCTCTTCTATCAACCCTATCTGGTACGGATCCCACACTGCTGAGCAGTATTCAAGCAGTGGGCGAACAAGCGTACTATAACCCACTTCCTTTGTTTTCGGATTGCATTTCCTTAGGATTCTTCCAATGAATCTCAGTCTGGCATCTGCTTTACCGACGATCAGCTTTATATGATCATTCCATTTTAAATCACTCCTAATGCGTACTCCCAGATAATTTATGGAATTAACTGCTTCCAGTTGTTGACCGGCTATATTATAGCTAAATGATACGGGATCTTTCTTTCTATGTATTCGCAGCACATTATACTTGTCTGCATTGAGATTCAACTGCCATTCCCTGCACCATGTGTCAATTCGCTGCAGATCCTCCTGCATTTCAGTACAATTTTCCATTGTTACAAACTCTCGATATACCACAGCATTATCCGCAAAAAGCCTCAGTGAACTTCCGATGTCATCCACAAGGTCATTTATGTGAATTGCAACGAGCCGGCCGGAGTGGCCGTGCGGTTCTAGGCGCTACAGTCCGGAACCGAGCGACCGCTACGGTCGCAGGTGCGAATCCTGCCTCGGGCATGGATGTGTGTGATGTCCTTAGGTTAGTTAGGTTTAATTAGTTCTAAGTTCTAGGCGACTGATGACCTCAGAAGTTAAGTCGCATAGTGCTCAGAGCCATTTGAACCATTTGAATAGCAACGGTCCTACGACACTCCCCTGCGACACACCTGAAATCACTCTTACTTCGGAAGAATTCTCTCTATTGAGAATGACATGCTGCGTTCTGCTATCTAGGAACTCTTCAATCCAATAACACAATTGGTCTGATAGTCCATATGCTCTTACTTTGTTCATTAAACGACTGTGGGGAACTGTATCGAATGCCTTGTGGAAGTCAAGAAACACGGCATCTACCTGGGAACCCGTGTCTATGGCCCTCTGAGTCTAGTGGACGAATAGCGCGAGCTGGGTTTCACACGACCGTCTTTTTCGAAACCCATGCTGATTCCTACAGAGTAGATTTCTAGTCTCCAGAAAAGTCATTATACTCGAACATAATACGTGTTCCAAAATTCTACAACTGATCGACGTTAGAGATATAGGTCTATAGTTCTGCACATCTGTTCGACGTCCCTTATTGATAACGGGGATGACCTGTGCCCTTTTCCAATCCTTTGGAACGCTACGCTCTTCTAGAGACCTACGGTACACCGCTGCAAGGAGGAGGGCAATTTCCTTAGCGTACTCTGTGTAAAATCGAACTGGTATTCTATCAGGTCCAGCGGCCTTTCCTCTTTTGAGCGATTTTAATTGTTTCTCTATCTCTCTGTCGTCTATTTCGATATCTTCCATTTTGTCATTTGTGCGACAATCTAGAGAAGGAACTACAGTGCAGTCTTCCTCTGTGAAACAGCTTTGGAAAAATACATTTAGTATTTCGGCCTTTAGTCTGTCATCCTCTGTTTCAGTACCATTTTGGTCACAGAGTGTCTGGACATTTTGTTTTGATCCACCTACCGCTTTGACATAAGACCAAAATTTCTTAGGATTTTCTGCCAAGTCAGTACGTAGAACTTTACTTTTGAATTCATTGAACGCCTCTCGCATGGCCCTGCTCACATTACATTTCGCTTCGCGTAATTTTTGTTTGTCTGCAAGGCGTTGGCAATGTTATATGTTTGCTGTGAAGTTCCCTTTGCTTCCGCAGCAGTTTTCTAACTCGGTTGCCGGCCGCGGTGACCGTGCGGTTATAGGCGCTGCAGTCCGGGACTGCGGGGCCGCTACGGTCGCAGGTTCGAATCCTGCCTCGGGCATGGATGTGTGTGATGTCCTTAGATTGGTTAGGTTTAAGTAGTTCTAAGTTCTAGGGGACTGATGACCTAAGATGTTAAGTCCCATAGTGCTCAGAGCCATTTGAACCATCTAACTCGGTTGTAGTACCACGGTGGCTCTTTTCGATGTCTTACGATCTTGCTTGGCACATACTCATCTAACGCATATTGTACGATGGTTTTGAACTTTGTCCACTGATCCTCAACACTATCTGTACTTAAAACAAAACTTCTGTGTTGAGCCGTCAGGCACTCTGAAATCTGCTTTTTGTTACTTTTGCTCAACAGAAAAATCTTCCTACCTTTTTTTTAATATTTACGAGGGGCGTTCAGAAAGTAAGCTCCGATCGGTCGCGAAATGGAAACGACTATGAAAATCCGATAAAGCTTTGCACAGATGTGTTGTGTAGTGTCTCTAGTATAACCCCAGTTAGCATCACGTCGCTCTTCTCATTTCTGAGCTCGCAGTGAGTGCGTAAAGATGTCTAGAAAATAGTGTCTGCCGCCAAGTACGAGGGCCTGGTGAGAAATTTCGCCTGAAGCTATGCAGCTAACATTACATAACTGTCGTGCTGTTTCTTCTTCAAGACAATTCTCAGCCGCATTCTGCAGGGGCAATGAAGATGCTCCTGCATCGTTTTCAAATGGAAATGTGAGATTACCCACAATACAGTCCGCAATTGTCTCCCCCTGAGTTTCATCTCTGGTCACATGAACCGCTGTCTTTGAAGACAACATTTTGACACAGACAACGAGGTGTAGGCCAGCGTGGAGAATTGGCGGAAAGCACTGGCGGCTGCCTTCTATGATGAGGCCATTGAAAAGTTGGTACAACGCTATGACAAAAGTCTAAGTCAGAACGGCGACTACGTAGAGAAGTAGCTGAAAGGTGTAGCTAATTGTTACAAGTAAAACATTTCTGATGTTCACTGTGGTTTCAATTTGGCAATCAATCGGAGCTTACTTTCTGAACAGGCCTCGTATATTTAAGGCTGAAATCATCGATGCACTAACCGCTTTATGATCGCTGATTCCCTGTTCTGTGTTAACTGTTTCAAATAGTTCGGGTCTGATTGTCACCAGAAGGTCTAATATGTTATCGCCACGAGTCGGTTCTCTGTTTAACTGCTCAAGGTAGTTTTCAGATAAAGCACTTAAAAAAATTTCGCTGGCTTCTTTGTCCCTGCCACCCGTTATGAACGTTTGAGTCTCCCAGCCTATATCCGGCAAATTAAAATCTACACCCAGAACTATAAGACTGAACGGAGATGATGTTTGAAAAACAGTGTTTAGTAGTCAGAGAGTGGGAGTAAAGTGGTGTACTGTAATCCTGAACAAAACAAACCTCCTTTCGGAAAAAATGTGTTGCTCAAATGGTTCAAATGGCTCTGGGCACTATGGGACTCAACATCTGAGGTCATCAGTCACCTAGAACTTAGAACTACCTAAACCTAACTAACCTAAGGACATCACACACAACCATGCCCGAGGCAGGATTCGAACCTGCGACCGTAGCAGTCGTGCGGTTGCGGGCTTAAGCGCCTAGAACCGGTCGGCCACTGCGGCCGGCAAACTGTGTTGCATTACTTATTCCACGCCCCTCGTATTATCTGGCACATCAGACTCGATCTATTTGCTGTATGGGCCTCGCTTAAGTAACAGTGAACACGAGAGGGTTTCCCAGTGACACCTGTGTACGCCGTGTCCGCGCCCAGCTGTGTGAACTCAGCCAGCGCGCGGTTCCACGCAGCCGTTAATTCCGAGCACGCGCCGCCGGTGATTCCTGGGCAAACAGCAATTCACTCGGACGGTCGCGCGCGCCCGTGAGAGTTTTGGCACTTAGCGCGCGATGTTTGGCCTGCCGCCGCTCAGAATACACCCGCCCAGCCGGTAGGGCCCCAAAGTGGCAGCATCCGTACGAGGGTGGGGAGTGTCTCTCCATCTCCAGTCCTCCCTCCCATGCCATTCACATCAGCACATACAGAGCGGAGAACAACAAGTTGATAATGAGGTCAGAGCAGCGTAGGGGACGTCGTAACAAACATTTTCCTGATAACAAAAGGTCGGAAATTTACCATTCTACAGCTACAGCCATAAAACGAAGTCATTTCTGGGGAGCACGTGTGTCGAACTAAGTCAGCTCAGCTAAGTAAGGTGCGAATCCATGTCTCCTCAATAATGTAGATGTATGTTCGGCAGTGTTCCGTCGAAGGTTTCGTATTGCTCGGTTACTCACCAGCTAGGCTAAGCAGTGATTAAAACACTTTTCAGGCATTCTGGGGGAGAGGGCTTAAATCTCGCCCCTCCCACGCTTTCCATTCAATGTTACGTTTCTGTTGATTTTCCTAATCCGCTCGAGATGGAGGGCCAATATGGAAACTGGTCGCCAGGCAGCCGCTCCTTCAGGCAGACGACCACATATGTCATACCCGAACCATCAGGTGGAACTGACGGATGGCATCGAAAAAGTACAAAGAAGGGCAGCTCGTTTTGTACTATCGCGAAATAGGGGAGATAGTGTCAAAGACATGATACGTGAATTGGAGTGGCAATCATTAAAACAAAGGCGTTTTTCGTTCCGACGGGATCTTCTCATGAAATTTCAATCACCAGTTTTCTCCTCCGATTGTGAAAACATTCTGTTGGCACCCACCTACATAGAGAGAAATGATCATCACTATAAAATAAGAGAAATCAGGGCTCGCACAGATAAATTTAAGTGCTCGTTTTTCCCGCGTGCCGTTCGAGAGTGGAACGGTAGAGAGACAGCTTGAAAGTGGTTCATTGAGCCCTCTGTCAAGCACTTTATTGTGAGTAGCAGAGTAATCACGTAGATGTAGATCACCCATGATCGCGAGTGTTCGAGGTTCTATGGTACAGATAGAAAATAAACACTATCCTTGATGTAACCCTACAAGAAAAGTTGTAAGGCGTTAAGTCTTGTGACCGTAGGGGCCACTCGAATAGCGTCGGGGCAGCGATCGCAACGTCTTGTTCAGGCAATCTCGTTCACACATGTGGAATTGTGGAGAGGCGACATCTTGTTGAAAGACGAAATCCTTGCTGTCTACACTGAGGAGCCAAAGAAACTCTTACACCTACCTAATATCGTGTGAGGCCCCCGCGAGCACGCAGAAATGTCGCAACACGACGTGGCATGGATTCGACTAATACCTGAAGTAGCGCTGGAGGGAATTGACACCATGACTACTGCAGGGCTGTCCATAAATCCGTAAGAGTACGAGGGGTTGTAGATCTCTTCTGTACAGCACGTTGCGAGGCACCCCAGATATTCTCAATAATGTTCCTGTCTGAGGAGTTTCGTGGCCAGCGGAAGTGTTTAAACTCAGAAGTGTGTTCCTGGAGCCATTCTGTAGCAATTCTGGACGTGGGGGTGTCGCACTATCCCGCTGGAATTGCCCAAGTCGGTCGGGACTCACAATGAACATGAATGGAGGCAGGTGATCTGACAGGATGCTTACGTACGAGTCACCTGTCAGTAGTATCTAGACGTATCAGGGGTCCCGTATCACTCCAACCGCTCACGCCCCACACCATCACAAAGCCTCCATCAGCTTGAACAGTCCCCTGCTCACATGCAGGGTCCACGGATTCATGAGGTTGTCTCCATACCCGTATATGTCCATCCGCTCAATACAATTTGAAACGAGACTAGTCCGACCAGGCAACATATTTACAGTCATCAACAGTCCAATGTCTGTGATGACGGGCCCACGGGAGGCGTAAACCTTTCCGTCGTGCAGTCACCAGGGGTACACGAGTGGGTCTTCGACTCCATATCGATGTTGTTTCGTTGAATGGTACGCACGCTGACCTCGTTCATGGTCCAGCACTGAAACATGCAGCAATCTGCGGAAGGTTTGCACTTCTGTCACGTAGAACGCTTCTCTTCAGTCTTCGTTGGTCCCGTTCTTGCAGGATCTTTTACCGGCAGCAGCGATGTCAGAGATTTGGTGTTTCACTGAATTCCTGATGTTCACGGTACGCTCGTGAAAATAGCCGTACGGAAAAATCCCCACTTCATCGTTACCTCAGAGAAGCTGTCCCCCACCGCTCGTGCACCGACCATAACACCACGTTCGAACTCACTTAAATCTTGATAACCTGCCATTAGCAGCAGTAACCGATCTAACAACTGCGTCAGACACTTGTCGTATATGGGCGTTGCCGACCGCAACGCCACATTCTGGCTCTTACTATCTCTGTATTTGAATACGCATGCCTATACCAGTTTCTTTGGCGCTTCAGTGTATTTCAGGTTGTGGCGTTAACCACAACTGCAGCACGTCGAGATAGGAGATTTCTTAATGAAGAAGAAAGGTCCATAGAACATTTTGTTGGACGTTGCATAGAACACGTTAAATATCGCGAAATTTCTGATGTGTTCGATAGTTCCATACCAATCTTCACTCATGCACATGCATGTGATGTGTCAGTGGGCCTTTCGCAAATCATGAAAAGGGGGTTTGTCACCAAAGATTAATTTACTGGGTGATCAAACAGTCAGTATAAATTTGAAAACTGAATAAATCACGGAATAATGTAGATAGAGAGGTGCAAACTGACACACATGCTTGGAATGACATGGGGTTCTATGAAAAAAAAAAAAAAAAAAAAAAAAAAGTTTGAAAAATGTCCGACAGATGGCGCTTCATCTGATCAGAATAGCAATAATTAGCATAACAAAGTAAGACAAAGCAAAGATGATGTTCTTTGCAGGAAATGCTCAATATGTACACCATCATTCGTCAACAATAGCTGTAGTCGAGGAATGATGATGTGAACAGCACTGTAAAGTATGTCCGGAGTTATGGTGAGGCATTGCGACTTGAGGTAGCCCCAAAGCCAATAATCGCACGGACTGAGGTCTGGGGACCTGGGAGGCCAAGCATGACGTAAGTGGCGGCTGAGCACACGATCATCACCAAAGAGATCTTTCACGCGTCTAGCAGTATGGGATGGAGCGCCATCCTGCATAAACATCGTACGTTCCAGCAGGTGTTTATCAGCCAGGCTGGGGATGATGCGATTCTGTAACATACCGGCATACCTCTCACCCGTCACGGTAGCAGTTACAAAACCAGAATCACGCATTTCCTCGAAGAAAAAAAGCCCGATAACGTTAGATGTGGTAAATCCAACCCATACCGGGACTTTCTCGTCGCGCAATGGAGTTTCTACGACAGTTCTAGGATTTTCGGTAGCCCAAATTCTGCAGTTGTGGGCGTTGACAGACCCTCGGAGTGTGAAATGAGCTTCGTCGGTCCACAACACGTTACTCAACCAATCGTCATCTTCCGCCATCTTTTGAAACGCCCACACCGCAAATTCCCTCCGCTTCACTAAATCGCCAGTTAACAGTTCATGATGCCGATGGATTTTGTACGGATAGCATCGGAGGGTACGCCTCAGTGCCAACCAAACAGTAGTGTATGGAATGCCGGTGCGACGTGCGACTGCACGACCGCTGACTTCCCCGTGCATAGACGAACCCGCTACAAGTCTCCATTTCTTCCTGAACTGTCTCAGCAGCATTACGCCTTGTGCTCGGTCGGCCACTACGGGGTCTATCGAACTTCGAAATCATTCTCGCCACAGCTTCTTTTGTCAACGGACCTTTACCCGTTCGAATCCCTTTCCTATGGCGATAGGATCGCAACGCTGAACTAGCGCATTCCCCATTCTGACAATACAGCTTCACTAAAAGCGCCTTTTCAGGTAACGTCAAATGCTGCAACTGCTGGCGCATCTGATTCTCTCTCACATAACAGCTCGTTTTATACACGATTGTCATGCGCAGTCACTGACGTTTTGCTGTCCAATGGCATCTATAGGACATTTTGTGAACTTTTTTTTTCTAATAAAACCCCATGTCATTCCAAGCATGTGTGTCAATTTTTACCTCTCTATCTACATTATTCCGTAGTTTATTAAGTATTCAAATTTATACTGAATTTTTGATCACCCGGAATTTCTGAAGACATCGTTTTCAAAATGGTTCTGTCACGTAGAACGCCGTTTCCATGAGTTGCAATTTCTACGTTTCAATGAAAATTACTTACGAAAGATTTTCCACACTGCTGCCTAAGGGATGTTGAGTTCTGTTCTATCTCTAAGGTAGTCTTTATGGGACTAGGAACATCACGTTTCTCACACCGTCCACTGCCTGTCGTGACACGCCCGATCGGCTCGAACGTTTTACATTCTGGTACCACTTCATTCTGCTGCCGTAAAGTGGTGGCGACTTGTGGAATTTTTCACGGAAAGCTTTGCATTCTCGCCGGCCGGAGTGGCCGAGCGGTTCTAGGCGCTACAGTCTGGAACCGCGTGGCCACTACGGTCGCAGGTTCGTATCCTGCCTCGGGCATGGATGTGTGTGATGTCCTTAGGTTAGTCACGTTTAAGTAGTTCTAAGTTCTACGGGACTGATGACCTCAGCAGTTAAGTCCCATAGTGCTCAGAGCCATTACTCAATCCCGACTTGCAAAGGGCTAATTCTAGGAAACAAAACGCTTTCTCTGCCTGTTTCGTCGACTTTTTCACCATCTGTGGTCGGTGACGCATCCGTCATAGAATGACGTACCCAGAGCTGTCATCCAAGATTAGTTCGACTCAATACCCAGCCGGGTTAGAGCCACAGTTGCAGCCAAAGGGGACATGTCAGTGTACTACATTTCACAGCCTCGAATCACCTACATACTTAATGATGAATTTTTCCTACCATATTATATACGCACAATAAGTATAGCTTCGTTATCTGGCAAGCTGCTGTTTTAATGGCCAGCAGAGCAGAGCAGACTGTAGAGCAGAAGACTTAAGTTAATGAACTACGTTACAAACAACGTTGTTGTTTTCGTGCAGTTGATCAGTTTATGGCGCAACTAGAATGAATTTCATTTACTGAATACACGCCAAATACTGAGTCCGAACTTAACCAACTGCACTACTATTTAAGCTTTCCTCGATTTCAATGTTGGTAATATGACTGATAGGCACTGAGGGAATTATAGACTGTGTACGTACAAATGGAAACAGTAAGTGCATATACACTGTCGGAAAAAATACCCCCAATGATAGTGTTCGGTGGCACCACGGTATACTATATGGATACTGACGGGCTGTAGTATTAAGCGATTCATTTGTCACGGATATTGGCGATGAGATGGTGCTCCAGCCTGTCTGTACCCCCTCTGTTTTGACTTTTCATGCAGCAACTGTGCTGAGCTTAGAGGTGAACAGTGTTTGCAGTATTCATTCTAGAGTGTGACGATGCTCCACCAACCAATGCGTACTACTACTGAATAGATTCAACCATTTGAACAGGGTCACACAGTGGGCTTGCGGGAAGCTAGATGTTGCAAGTGTTGGTCACAATGTATCGGTGGTGTGTCGCTGCTTTCAACAGTGATCTGTGGAATATTCCCACACCTGTAGAACAGGTTCTGGACGTCCGCGTAGTACAGAGGCACGCCAGGATCGAAGCTTTGTGCGAAAACGGTGTCCGACCAGATATCAACGAGGGACGACATCCGGGGAGATGTTGAACCTTGTAATGGTTCTTTATTTGCGAAACCATTACCACCCGCCAACCATATTTTTCGATACCGTAGATTAATGAATATTTTTCCTCGTTATGTCTCATATTTTTCACTCTATTCAAAATTGGTTTCATTTTTATATGTATGTACGTCGATATTTTGAGATATTGAAATCGATATAATATCTAGTGTGAATATCTTTGTACTTATTGTTATCTTTGATGCTGGCTTGTGACTTTTGGTGCGTAAGCGTACAGAGTAGTCAAGTTTTTGTGTTGAATATGGGCGGTCTTGACTTTGTGTTGGAAATGAATGCGTCTGAGTTGTGGACAATGAAAAATGTTGTCAGTTTTATTAAGAGCAGCAACGGCTGCAAAATTGTATGATGAAGTAATATTATGAAAATGCGACAGTATAAAAAGTTCAATAAATGTGAATTTTTGTGAAAAGTGAGTGTCAAGAATTATTTTCAAGTGACCATTGTTTAAAAAAGTATGAAGCACATTGCAATGAAAAACATAAATCACAAAATTTAATCCTGAAAAATTCTCTTCGTAAGTTCTTCAAGTCGGCGTAAATAACATCCGCGTGCCTTTCGCACTAACAGCGATAGTCATAACATTTTTAATTACAAGCCAAAGCCAGAGCGAGATCGTCGTTGGATTGCAAATCCAAGATAAGTGGTATTATTGATAATTTTCTTCAGTAACTGAAATCAATTGATGTAGCAGTACCTGCCACATTAAAGACCTTTTAGTTGTGCAATAAAAAGATCATACTTTGAGTGCGAGACGTGATAATTTTTGAACTAATTAACGGTTAATGGAGGTATTGTTATAACCTGCTGTGGCTTCAGGGACCAATGGGAACGATTAAGATCACGCTTGCCTACGGGCAGGCTATCACTGACACCACGAAACTGCCAAGCACGGCTATTCTGATGTCGTAAACGAGGTGGCTGGAGAGGAAAATGACAGCCTATTGTCTTCAGTGATGAGAGTAGGTTCTGTCTATTTGAATGATGGACAACACGTGTATGGCGGTAACCTGCTGAGCTACCTGTTCCAAAGTGCATTATCTCGCGACTCACAGATCCCATCCCAGGCTTCACTGTGTGGGGAGCCATCAGGTACATGGTGTTTCTGCAGAATTAAGTACCTAATGTCCCTTACATTACACAGGCTGTTATCAGCGTGCTACTGCAATTTCTTCAGCAAGAAGGTGATGTGCTTCTTCAGCAGGACAATGAACGTCCACATACAACTGATGTGACGAAACTGCTTTTCGTGGTGTACAAACAACTGCCGTGGCCAAAAAGATCATCAGATCTCTTACCTGTTGAACACGTATAGAATATGATAAAGCGAGGACTTACTTGTTCTCCACGGCCTGCAAGAACGATTGCCGAATTGCAACAAAAGGCGTAACATGCTTGGGATAATTTGTGCAGGATGCCATTTGGCACCTTTATGATATTTTGCATGGGAAAATACACGCCTGCGTTGCACCAGGGAAGGTGGACTTTTTACTGATGGAACTGTTTGGACACTCTTGGTTTGAATTTATCATCAGGCACATCTACAATGACGAACTACCTGTCACTTCACTTGTCAATAAAATGATCTGGTCCTTGAAGGGTGTTGCATTTTTTTTCCGGAAGTATAAGTCGTTACATTACATTAAGTTTTCAGAAGTTAGAAACTAAAAATTACATTATTCTCTGACATTTGTCGTCTTTCCACCCACTTTTTTATCATGGTGCGCGATGAGTCTGAATAACATAATTTCTATTACAAAGGAAATAGAAAAAAAAGAAACCAATGGAATCTATAATAAATGACGTAGAAGAAATTGGGCAAAGTGAATCGTTAAGATTAAAGGCAGCCATAGTACTTAACCCAGAGGTTACTGTCATGTAACAGGTTATGCAAAAATTTACTGATTTACATACGATTGATTACGATTAATTTTAATATGATAAACATTGTGAAGTAGCTGAATTTTAACGGAAGATTTAATAATCTTTTAGATTTGGATTGCATATTAGTGAGTTATCTATTTGGAGCAAATAGCAGATAATGTGACAATTACAATACTTGGAAACTGGGCTAAATTACGATAATTTTCTCCTCAGTATATCATGAATAGATGACGTAATGAAAATTATCATAAAAGGTGTCGATAGTGAAAGCCAACGGTCGCGTAATCCCCCTTTAAAATTTAGGAGCTGCGTCCTTTACGCGGACAGGCCCTACTTGTCACAAAGACCCTGTTTTGCAGAAAAGCTGTCTGGGTTGGTATTTTCCACCATAGAGGCAAGAAATGCTGGCGAGATCAGAAGTATCTCCCGCTGCAGTAAAACTGGGAAGAAGGGAACAGTGTATCAAAGAAATCTGACTATAATTTGCAAATGGCTTTGCTGCACTGTTTGAAAATCTAGCAGACGCAAGAGCACAAGTCCATCTGTTGGAAAAGATATATAATAGCATAGATTTCAGAATATCTGGGTAGAAACTAAATTTTTTACTAACATAAAAATCCTCCAACATGTTTAGTAACAGTAACTAGAAAAATCAGCATGACTGAGAAGATACATAAAATGGAAAGAGCGCGTACAACAGTTGGCAATACTTACTATAAAAACGGCATGTCACGGGCTACAAACACAACACACTACAAAACGGTAGTGAAAACAGATTACCTCTATAGAAACAAATTCCTATTATATCACACAATTATTAGACAAAAAAAAGAGAAATTAACAGAAACAATGTAGGTCGAATAAGAAGCCGTTATTCGGCGTCCACGTTAAACAATCCCACTATGGCTGGATGAGTTAATTTTTTCAAAGGCCAGAGGAGGGCAAAGATATGTCACCTGAAATAGGTTGATGCCAGTTTTTTAGCAAGCACACGAAGAAGCGTGTAATTTAATAAGTAATGGTGAAATCTATCAAAACACATAAAAATTACAGAATCAATAAGGAGAGAAAGAATGCTAATCTTTGAAATTTCATCAGAATGAATGACAACAGGTCGAGAAAACAAATCTAAAAATTTCTTCGGGAAAAGAAACTAATAACAAGCGGATTCGAGGAGAAATACATAATTTAAACGAAAAAAACACCACTAAAATATGTTTCGGAAGGATAGTCGTAAAATTCTAAGGCTGTTCAAGAAGTGGCAGGAGTGAAGTGGACTGAAAAATAAAAGTGAGGCAAGGTGAACAGTCATAAGAATATTGCAGGAAAAAAAACAGTTAAGAAGTTGGCGCCTATAAGGGGAAAAAAACAAAGAGAAAAAAAACGTTGTTTCACAAAGAGCCGTTCTGCAGACTGTCAAGAGACTGTAAGCCTGCTACCATACAGCAAAATTTATCTTGAGCTCGGAGCGATTTACATAATTATCGTGCATAAACGTGGTAATTATAATTATATAAGGCGGATAATGAGGGATAATACGACAGAATGGCGTCGAAGTCGGTCTAAACTACGGGACTGGCAAGAGCGGTTCTGCAGTGGCCTCCCTGAAAGTATCTTACGCCTTTGCTTAACTCAAAAATCACTGAGGGCGGCTACTTCGGCACACAACTAGAGAAGTGTGCTACTGCACATTATTATTTGGTGAAATAGTAGGCACGCAAAGGTGACTGAAGTTTATAATTAACGTGGTGTATGAGCAGACTGCGATAGTAATGGGCACACGGCGGCGATATAGTACTGATTTCACTGTCGGTAGAGTAGGCTACTGCGATAGACCTCTGTTGCCGTGTTTGCAAAAATCGGTGTGGGTTACTTATAAAATCATTGCACTGGATGCAGTTAAATGTAACACTCTCTAATACACAATGTCACTTTAGCTTACACGACTAGCCGAGTGCAAAAGAGGAAGGAGTACATAGACCTGTGGAATGTCCGAACTCTCTGATTCGCAGTCTTTGGAGTCGAGCACATCGTTTAATTCTGTTACATGAACACAACACGTTAAGCACTAGGTAGAAGGTCAAAACGTTCTTTATGGAAGCAAACCTTCGGTTACAGTAGAGTACTGCTAAATCCAGAATGATGGAATGGAGCCTATCTCCAGTTTTCAGTCTGTTCGCTGAAGTTTATTCAGACATATGACATGACCAGTCGCTGTTCTCCAGTGAGTAATTAGCGATGCCCCACAGTACGCATCACGAACTAATAAACGTAAACAGAGAGATGAAAAACAAAACAACAAAATGTAGAAGACATACATTTTCTTTTGGCTGGATATTATGTTCACTTTCTCAGAAACAAGTTATGAAACACTTGGGTAGTGACATCTGAGCATGTCTCCATTTCTTTCAATACTAGCAACTGTCTGTACAGGCTGTTTCTATCACCATATATTTAAAAAGATAAACAAGTGAACACTTTAGGTACAAAATGGTTCAAATGGCTCTGAGGACCATGGGACTTAACTGCCAAGGTCATCAGTCCCCTAGAACTTAGAACTACTTAAACCTAACTAACCTAAGGACATCACACACATCCATGCCCGAGGCAGGATTCGAACCTGCGACCGTAGCGGTCGGGCGGTTCCAGACTGTAGCGCCTAGAACCGCTCGGCCACTCCGGCCGGCCTTTACATACGGTCACTAAATTATAGTACTTATTAATTACGGTGTGTTATGAAGATTTACTTCATCATCACTCAGCTTATGACCGACCAATTCTTCCATAACGCGTCGTAATTAAACGTTACAGCGCAGAAGTACTGTAACAAATATGTACGAAAACACTACGAACAGAATCGCGGTTTGGGTAAGTCTTGGTCGGTTCCTATCTGAGATACAAACATGGGGCAAAATTTTTTTGGTACAGCACGGACCAACCGCAATTTGTGTAGCCGTTCGAACATCTATGTTACTGCAGATTAATTAAAGCATATTAAGCACGGTTTGAACGACAAACTGGAACAGGCACCCAAGAAAATTGTGCGAATCGAGTAATTACTTTTGCAAAAGGTTCTAACTGAGATGAAATTAATGTTCAGCTAATAGTACCTTTTGTATGTGCACCGCTCGGATTTTACGTGCAAAAACAGTCAGCCTTAAATAATTCCGGACTGGGGCGAGACGCATGCTTCAAATTTGATCTAACGGTGTATCGGCCTTTTAATTTTAACCCTACGAAAAAATCTTGCTTTGTTTGGATTTTACGGGCAAACAACACGTTCTCAGGGAATTTTTTTGAAGTGCACCGTTTCTGTACTTTAAACGTGTACGAATCGGTCCAAACTTTGTAGGAAGGTAGGTAAATTGACACAAAAAGAATTTTTTTATCCACTAATCTTTATCCTTTGTCGAGATACGATGTTTTAAAGTCGAGCTAAATGTAGCACGTAAAATTCCTTCTTACGCGAATTGAACGCGCGGAAGCGTTAGTGCATCAAATAAATAAATAATGCATTCTTATGATAAAACTGAAAACTCGCTTACAAAAATCTAGCTTCATTGGGATTTCACGTGCAAAAAGCAGGTTTTTTGTAAGTTCTTTTTAGGCTCGCCGCTATGTTTCAAATTTGCGTCACGCGCTTCAAGTTTTGCAAGAAGGTGGACAAATACATGTAATTTATACTCGACCTGTTATTTTGTGAAAGCTTTATCCGTTGCCGCGATATGAGCAACGTTGTTGGGAAGACAATTAAAAAAACTATACCAGATCAGTTGTCGCCCGACTCTACAAAAACCTACAAGCTATGTCGTCTAATATCGAAATTTTAATGGAATAAAAATTGAAAACCAGAATGAGAAATGCAAACAAACATCATAGGACAATAAAGACGAATACTTACTGGGCAGATTCTGAGATGTAAAAGAAAGGAACTAGATTTTTGGCTTGTCTGGCAGCTTCAAAGACATTTTAATCAAAACATTTTGACATATTCGCGCTTTGTACGTGTTCATCTCACTTCCCAGAGCAATGAGCTCTATTAGTTTCATTTTTTTTAATGGGTTCGTCGTCTATAATAGAAAGTATCCAAGAGTGAGAATGCATCCATACTATGCTTTAATGACATGCTGTGTCATATTACATGAGAT
Organism: Schistocerca americana; assembly: GCF_021461395.2. NCBI lineage: Eukaryota > Metazoa > Arthropoda > Insecta > Orthoptera > Acrididae > Schistocerca > Schistocerca americana. Next base: position 626,884,278 of record NC_060123.1, on the reverse strand, counting down.
GACAATTGCCATGTTGGATGAAATAATGGCATGTGTCATGTTGCTCAAAATGGCTCTGAGCACTATGGGACTTAACATCTGAGGTCATCAGTCCCATAGAACTTAGAACTACTTAAACCTAACTAACCAAAAAACATCACACACATCCATGCCCGAAGCAGGATTTGAACCTGCGACCGTCGCGCGGTTCCAGACTGAAGCGCCTAGAACCGCTCGGCCACAGGCGGCCGGCTGTGTCATGTTGTACGATATGACATCATGTGTGTGCGTGAATTCCTAAGGGACCAAACTGCTGAGGTCATCGGTCCCTAGACTTACACACTACTTAAACTAACTTAACGCTAAGGACAACACTCACACCCATGGCCGAGGGAGGACTCGAACCTCCGGCAGGAGGGGCCGCACGATTAGTGACATGGGGCCTCTAACCGCGCGGCAAGACATCATGTAACATGTTACTTTACTTGACACGGTGCATTATGTTACATGACATGGGTACCAATACTAACAAGTAAAAAAGCGCGAGTATGTCAAAATGTGTTGATTTAAACGTCTTTGAAGCTGCTACACTCCTGGAAATTGAAATAAGAACACCGTGAATTCATTGTCCCAGGAAGGGAAAACTTTATTGACACATTCCTGGGGTCAGATACATCGCATGATCACACTGACAGAACCACAGGCACATAGACACAGGCAACAGAGCATGCACAATGTCGGCACTAGTACAGTGTATATCCACCTTTCGCAGCAATGCAGGCTGCTATTCTCCCATGGAGACGATCGTAGAGATGCTGGATGTAGTCCTGTGGAACGGCTTGCCATGCCATTTCCACCTGGCGCCTCAGTTGGACCAGCGTTCGTGCTGGACGTGCAGACCGCGTGAGACGACGCTTCATCCAGTCCCAAACATGCTCAATGGGGGACAGATCCGGAGATCTTGCTGGCCAGGGTAGTTGACTTACATCTTCTAGAGCACGTTGGGTGGCACGGGATACATGCGGACGTGCATTGTCCTGTTGGAACAGCAAGTTCCCTTGCCGGTCTAGGAATGGTAGAACGATGAGTTCGATGACGGTTTGGATGTACCGTGCACTATTCAGTGTCCCCTCGACGATCACCAGTGGTGTACGGCCAGTGTAGGAGATCGCTCCCCACACCATGATGCCGGGTGTTGGCCCTGTGTGCCTCGGTTGTATGCAGTCCTGATTGTGGCGCTCACCTGCACGGCGCCAAACACGCATACGACCATCATTGGCACCAAGGCAGAAGCGACTCTCATCGCTGAAGACGACACGTCTCCATTCGTCCCTCCATTCACGCCTGTCGCGACACCACTGGAGGCGGGCTGCACGATGTTGGGGCGTGAGCGGAAGACGGCCTAACGGGGTGCGGGACCGTAGCCCAGCTTCATGGAGACGGTTGCGAATGGTCCTCGCCGATACCCCAGGAGCAACAGTGTCCCTAATTTGCTGGGAAGTGGTGGTGCGGTCCCCTACGGCACTGCGTAGGATCCTACGGTCTTGGCGTGCATCCGTGCGTCGCTGCGGTCCGGTCCCAGGTCGACGGGCACGTGCACCTTCCGCCGACCACTGGCGACAACATCGATGTACTGTGGAGACCTCACGCCCCACGTGTTGAGCAATTCGGCGGTACGTCCACCCGGCCTCCCGCATGCCCACTATACGCCCTCGCTCAAAGTCCGTCAACTGCACATACGGTTCACGTCCACGCTGTCGTGGCATGCTACCAGTGTTAAAGACTGCGATGGAGCTCCGTATGCCACGGCAAACTGGCTGACACTGACGGCGGCGGTGCACAAATGCTGCGCAGCTAGCGCCATTCGACGGCCAACACCGCGGTTCCTGGTGTGTCCGCTGTGCCGTGCGTGTGATCATTGCTTGTACAGCCCTCTCGCAGTGTCCTGAGCAAGTATGGTGGGTCTGACACACCGGTGTCAATGTGTTCTTTTTTCCATTTCCAGGAGTGTAGATAAGTGTAAAAGCTAGTCCATTCTTTTACATACCTAACTCTGCCAAGGAGATAAACGACCTTTTTGTGCTATGAGAGGAGCATTTTTTTTTCTGGTAAGTATGAATGTTTATCGACTTGAGAAAAGCATCTGACTCAGTACCACAGAATGTTTATTAACGATCATACGAGGAATGACGCTTAGCAGTAACTCCAGCCGTGCCCTACGGAAATGTTTTGGAACTCTTGCTGTTCACGTCATATGCAAACTCATTTTGATGATGACGCAGTTATCTGTAGCGAAGTATTAAAGGAGAAAACGACACAAATATCTAGTCAGGCCTTCATAAGATTTCAAAATGACACAAAGATTAGCAATGTTATCTAACTGTTCAGAAGTGTAAAATTACGCATTCCACAAAACGCTGAAAATAGTGTCCTGTGCCTGCAATACTGTTGAGTTACAATTTGAGTAAGTCAACGCATACAATATGTGCAATTTTTGGAGAGATGAAACAGAATCATCAAATACACTCGATCATATAAAAACGAATGGTAAGAGTTCTGTTCACTGGCAGGATGCTGGGAAGATGCAGTCAGTCTATAAAGAAGACTGTTTACAAGAAACTCGTACGAGGCGTTCTAGAATTGCTCAAGAGACCGGGACCCCGCATTAAATAAGACTGACGGAAGGGGTACTGATCGCATACATGGAAGGCAGGACGATAGCTCCCTTTGCCATCAACAAAGGAGGTGGTTTACAAAGCACTCGTTCGACCTATACTTGAGTATGGCTCATCAGTGTGGAATCCGTACCAAATCGGGTTGACGGCGGAGATAGAGAAGATCCAAAGAAGAGCGGCGCGTTTCGTCACAGGGTTATTTGGTAAGCGTGATAGCGTTACGGAGATGTCTAGCAAACTCAAGTGGCAGACTCTGCAAGAGATGCGCTCTGCATCGCGGTGTAGCTTGCTGTCCAGGTTTCGAGAGGGGGCGTTTCTGGATGAGGTATCGAATACATTGCTTCCCCCTACTTATACCTCCCGAGGAGATCACGAATGTAAAATTAGAGAGATTCGAGCGCGCACGGAGGCTTTCCGGCAGTTGTTCTTCCCGCGAACCATAAGCGGCTGGAACTGGAAAGGGAGGTAATGACAGTGGCACGTAAAGTGCCCTCCGCCACACAACGTTGGGTGGCTTGCGGAATATAAATGTAGATGTAGATGTAGGTTCTTGTGAAATCACTTTGGTGTGTCACGGATATGCAGAAAACTTCAACTTGCGCGCTGTTCAACGAGATAATTAACCCTCAAATGTCTGGTTATAATTTTTTTCGATAACCAATATTGTGTAAAGAAACTAGTTCCGTATTACAGACCCCTATGCATCGCTTCCATAGGGAGCGCGAGGCCAAGTTTAGACTAATTACAGGATGCGCAGAACCATTCAACCAGTCATTCTTCCCGCGATCCATACCGGAAGTAACCTTAATAAATGTGCGAAGCAACGTAAAATACCATTTGCTATACACTTCACAGTGGCTTTACAAGGATGGATTTGCATACATTTATCTCGAAACGTTCAGATTAGAGATAAAATTTGGAAAAGTGCTTCATGTGTCATACTGTACAGACTTGACTAGTAATATAAATGTTGAGGGACTAGATCCAGAGTGTTCAAACGCACCTACATTTTGACCGTTGTGATTTACGGTTTTGCACTGCCGCCGTAACATTTCAATCTACACATAATGCGGGCCTTTGGTGGCGTAAGGCTTTACGCCGTGGACCGCATATCGCTTGCAGATGGAGATGCCGCGTGTGGTCGTTGCGAGAACTCCGGGCCTCCCTGTAAACAGCAACTGCGCTCCGAGAGCGCCTTCTGTATGGTGTGAATGCAAACAAGTCCCCCTATTTACAACTGCTTCGGCCGGTACCTTATCATCCCCTGGATCTTAAATGTCTGAAGTCGGGTGAATCAGCGAAAGCGATGTTAACACAACTCGGACTGGAAGCAGATTCTGCCACCCAGTATAGAAACGCGTAAAATATCAGATACATAAAAATTTTCGGGCCCAGAGAGAAATACCTGTAATAACAAACAGTTAAATTTACACCTCGCTCCTCCACACGCAGAGACTAACTAAAGATGCCGCGCATCACGTGCCGGATGAGACCCGGGCGGAAGAAAAACCCATTACGGCAGGATCGAGGATTCATCCGGGAACTCGCGAGTAATTTGGCGGTAATATGACCAACCGACTTGAGCCGTGAGTACTACCGAAATGTCCCTTTATTGCCTACCTCGTACAGTTAAAAACCAACAGCAGCTTTAAATTAATAAAATTATTATATCGGTGTGTCCTTTGACTAATGAAACCATCAAATTTATGAAACAATCGCTTAGGCTTTTTTGTTGTCAGACCAAATAAGAGACAAACATTTACTGGTAGGATACCGGAAAATTACAGTTAGTCTTTGGCGCAGAGTACGTTTCGTTCGCAACCGGGAACCGAGGAGGGTAGCGTAGTTGTTAGCACACTGGGCTCGCATGCGAGAGGACGACAGTTCAAACCCGCATGAGAACGTCCTGATTTAGGTTTCCCGTGATCCCCCTGAACCGCTTAAGGCAAATGCCGGGATGGTTCCTTCGAAAGGCCACGTGCGCTTTCCTTCTCCATTCTCCTCTAATTCGAGCTTGTGCTCCGTCTCTAATCTCCTCCTCTCGTCATACCTGAAAGAATCCTTCTGAAAAAAAGTACTTTCGGGTGCACCCCAAAGGCGTGTTACAGTACCATTACTGTTCACAGTATACATAAACAACGCAGTGGGTAGCGTCGGGAACTGCACGAAGTTCACCGCCAGCGACGTAGGTGTAAGCTCACCGGATAAAATATTAGTCATCTACTTAAAAGGTGTTCACTTTGGTGCGTTGCGGATGGTGTAGGACTGGTACCATGCGATCATTTGACCCTCGGCCGCCGACGAATGTGATTGCAGCAGACTTGTAAAACTACTGTAGGCTACAGTAGACTATCATAAGTAAGCGTAGACTAGGTAGTTTTCCTAGTAGCAATGGTCGCTTGAGACTGTAACCGAGGTAAGTGTTGTATGTCTGTTCGGCGTTATCGCAGTTTGATCGATCGCTTTGTTTGCATGTACGACCAACGTCTTACTACACTCATGCTCATAAATTAAGGATAACTGCAGAATGTGGTACCACACAACGTGGCACTACACAAAACTAGCGCTAACAGCATAGGCACACAGGGAACACAAACGACACAGATCTGTGAGTCCATGGTATTGGTGATAAGTTGAGAAAACCACCCCGAAACACCTGTGCTGCAAAACGCCACTGTTTCCTGCGCGTGTACCCCGACATCAATATGGGATATGATCACCATGCACACGTACACAGGCCGCACAACGGCTTGGCATACTCTGGATCAGGTGGTCGAGCAGCTGCTGGGGTATAGCCTCCCATTCTTGCACCAGTGCCTGTCGGAACTCCTGAAGTGTCCTAGGGGTTTGAAGACGTGCATCGATGCGTCGACCGAGATCATCCCAGAAGTGCTCGATGGTGTTTAGGTCTGGAGCATAGGCAGGCCACTTCATTCGCCTGATATCTTCTGTTTCAAGGTGCTCCTCCACGATGGCAGCTCGGTGGGGCCATGCGTTTTCACCCACTCCACCCCTGAAAAGGCGGACATACTGCTGTAAAATGACGTCCTGATACACCTGACCTGTTACAATTCCTGTGTCAAAGACATGCAGGGGTGTACGCGCTCCAATCATAATCCCACCCCACACCATCAAACCGCGACCTCCATGCAGGTCCCTTTCAAGGACACTAAGGGGTTGGTTATCTGGTTCCTGGTTCACGCCAGATGAAAACCCGGCGAGAATCACTGTTCAGACTATACCTGGACTCATCGGTGAACATAACCTGGGACCACTGTTACAATGACCATGCACTGTGTTCTTGACACCAGGCTTTACGGGTTCCCCTGTGACCAGGGGTCAGTGGAATGCACCTTGCAGTTCTCCGGGAGAATAAACCACGTCTGTTCAGTCGTCTGTAGACTGTGTGTCTAGAGACAACTGTTCCAGTGGCTGCGGTAAGGTCCCGAGCAAGGCTACCTGCAGTACTCCGTGGCTGTCTGCGGGCATTGCTGGTGAGATATCGGTCTTCTTGTGGTGTTGTACACTGTGGACGTCCCATACTGTAGCGTCTGGACACGTTTCCTGTCTGCTGGAATCGTTGCCATAATCTTGAGATCACACTTTGTGGCACACGGAGGGCCAGTGCTACGACCGGCTGTGTTTGACCAGCCTCCAGTCGCCTAGTATAATGTCATCAATATGTGTCCTTTGAGCCAGTCACCACTAGCACGTATGGAAACGTCTGCACACTTGCTCACTGCACCGTACTCTGACATGCACCAACACACCTCTGCGTATGTGAACTGCAGTCAGCACCACCGTGCGACGACGGCAGGTCAAATGCACCGAATGGTCATACCCCGAGGTGATTTAAACCGGCAAATCACCACCAGTGCGTTATTTCACCATGTATCAGCATTATCCATAATTTATGAGAATGAGTGTAGATTCCCCTACAAACCGGAAGGAGTGAAACATCTAGAAACTGAATAAACAAATGTCATGTGGCACGGCGACCTAGTGCAAGTTTTTCAACTGGACGCCACTTCGGTCACTTGTGTGTCCTGAAAACTAATGGGATCCGGTGTTCCACGAACGATCACCCATCCAGGTACCAGTCGGACCCAACATTGCTTAACCTTGGTCACAGGGTGGGAGCCGGTGTTATCAGCGTGGCAATGCCGTTGGTATAGAAACTGAGTGAGGGTGTATGAAGAGTTGTGAAAACCTACGGTAATGGTGGTAATGCCGTTGGTATAGAAACTGAGTGAGGGTGTAGGAAGAGTTGTGAAAACCTACAGAAATGTTTGTTCTACGTAGTTATCCTCCTCTCTGTTACTTAAAAATAAACACTATATACAGAAAAATTGAAGCTGCCAATGTTTAATCCAGGTTTTATTCGAAAATTGTTGATTCGTAACGCGAAACAGAGGGACGTCGTAGTAAAAATTTAAAAAATACAGATTTATCATAGAACGCCAGAAAAGGCATCCCTGGAGGAAAAAAAAAAACACATCAAACATCGCTTTCATAATGCGTCGAGCGTACGTAAAACATATTTCTGTTACTTGTAAATGGCTTACATACTTATCAATAATAACAGGAAACTCTTGCCAGACATTGTGAAGAATGTTCTACTGAATACAAAATAACAACAATAATTGTACAGATTTGTATTTGTACATATAAATTGTGCTTCTACCAAAACTAATTGCTTCGGTTACAAAAAGCACAGAAGTTACGTGATCAACTAATTTTCATTACTTATAAAATGCAATGTGTGTTTTGTAAGGATATAAAAGACACAGCGGACTAACACTGAACAATATTCGGTTCTAATTATGCGCAAAACAAACAAAAAACAAAGAGATGTCGTTCTTCCCCAGTTTCTCTCTCACAGATTCAATATTGCTTCTTCCCCTGCCAGTGCTACCAATACTACTAGTAATTCTTCCATTTACTAAGACATTTGTGTATTGTCCGAAAACTACAGAACCGTAGTTTTGGTACAACGCAACTCCACATGACAGTGATTCGGTGTGCGTGTGCCTGTCAGTTGCATGGAAAAAGGTTCCAACTTGATTCAAGGCGTAGACGTAACTGGACTTCGAAAAGAAACTGTCGTCTTTGGACAATGAACGTTCCCAGCTTCAATGAAATTACGCGATTTGTTGGTGTATCAAAGCGGATTGTAAAACGTGTCTACGAGGAACGCTGTACCACTCATGGCCCTTTAACTCTGTTTTACTACTTCTGCTTATACCGTACATCGCTGACATTCACTCACAGTGTGCATCCATCATGACAGCAGTCTTGAACTGTCCCGACAATCCCAGCACGTATATGACGCAAATCGTTGCAGTGCTGTTGTTGCGCGGTGGATGGCCCGCTGGTATGTCCATAATATTGTCATGTTAACGTGGGATCGAATCTTATCAGTGACAGTTTTTTCGTTTGTTGTTTCTATATTATAAGTGTACTATGTTTTATATGTTTAAGTGTATATAACTTTCTAAATACGCTAAATGCGCCTACTATTCCTTTAGAAGGTCTTCTGTTTTTGTTTTGAACGGCCAGTGTCGGTTGGTCACAGCCAGTGTGCTCCTTGTCGCCGTTGGATAAGCAGCTGCCAGCAGCAAGTCGTATACTCTTAGCTTACTTACTTGTTACATAGTTTAATTCTTAATTTCTTTGCGTGCTTTTGGGTACTTGCATTGTTTAATTCATAAATTTCGGGCGTATTATAGTATTTGAGAGTTGTAGCATCGCGCTTTAGTGTTTACTTCGTAGATTATAACTTAAATTGCGTGTGAGTTTCGTATAGGAGGTGTAATTTCGAGTTTTAGTTACTGTAATCGTAAATTCAGGCAGATTGTAGCGCAGTCGTTGGGCATTTGTACAGGTTAGTTCATACATTCTTTGCGTGTTTCCCTTGCGTTATCTAGGCACGGACTCGTGTTTCAGTAACTGTTGTTCAACATCGATTAGAATGGACAGGGACTGTGATTGCTGTGTTCGGATGAGGGCTGAGTTGGCATCCCTTCGCTCACAGCTGCAGGCGGCGCTGACTTCGGTCGCGCAGCTTGAGGCTGTTGCCAAAGGGCACTACTGCGGGGAGCCGGACTTGGGTATCACGGGGATGTCAACCTCGTCCCGTCTGTCCCCAGATCGGTCTGCCGCTGTGGTTGCCCCGATTGCTGCCCGCAGTGGGGCTGAGCCCTCGCCTGTGGTTGATTGGGAGGTCGTTCCAAGGCGTGGCAGGCAGCGAAAGACGTCCCGGAGGCTGATCAGAAAGCCTCCCCGGTGCGTCTGACAAACAGGTTTCAGGCACTGTCTCTGGCTGAGTTAGATGCAGCTGCCTGCCCTGTTTCAGAGGATGATTCTCAGCCTTCAAGGTCCGGGCAATCGCAGAGGGTGGGCTTATTGGTAGTTGGGAGCTCCAATGTTAGGCGCGTAATGGGGCCCCTTAGGGATATGGCGCCTAAGGAGGGGAAGAAATCCAGTGTGCACTCCGTGTGCATTCCGGGTGGAGTCATTCCTGATGTGGAAAGGGTCCTTCCGGATGCCATGAAGAGCACAGAGTGCAGCCAGCTGCAGGTGGTGGCATATGTCGGCACTAATGACATGTGTCGCTTTGGATCTGAGGAAATGCTCTCTGGATTCCAGCGGCTATCTGATTTGGTGAAGGCTGCCGGTCTTGCTTACGAGATGAAAGCAGAGCTCACCATCTGCAGCATCGTTGACAGAACCGACTGCGGACCTTTGGTGCACAGCGGGGTGGAGGGTCTGAATCAGAGGCTCGGACGGTTTTGCGACCGTGTTGGCTGCAGATTCTTTGACTTGCGCCATAGGGTGGTGGGGTTTCGGGTTCCGCTGAATAGGTCAGGAGTTCACTACACTCAACTGGCGGCTATACGGGTAGCGGAGGCTGTGTGGCGTGGACTGGGCGGTTTTTTAGGTTGAAGGCCTCGGGAAAGTACGGGGTGGGCTGCAATCTCAAAGGGTACATGGCAAATACAGGATGTGCTTGGATCAAGGAACAGTTGTAGTTGTAAATTGTTGTAGTTGTGCTGGGAAAGTCCCTGAGCTACAAGCGCTAATAGGAAGTAGAGAAGCTGAAATCGTTATAGGTACAGAAAGCTGGCTAAAGCCTGAAATAAGTTCTGCAGAAATTTTTACGAAGTCTCAGACGGTGTTCAGGAAAGATAGATTAGGCAGAATTGGTGGTGGAGTGTTTGTGGCTGTCAGTAGTGGTTTATCTTGTAGTGAAGTCGAAGTAGATACTCCGTGCAAATTGGTATGGGTGGAGGTTATACTTAACAGCCGAACTAAGTTAATAATTGGCTCCTTCTACCGACCCCCAGAATCCGATGATATAGTTGCTGAACAGTTCAGAGAAAATTTGAGTCTCGTAACAAATAAATACCCCACTCATACGGTTATAGTTGGTGGGGACTTCAACCTTCCCTCGATATGTTGGCAAAAATACATGTTCAAAACCGGTGGTAGGCAGAAAACATCTTCCGAGATTGTCCTAAATGCTTTCCCCGAAAATTATTTCGAGCAGTTAGTCCACGAACCCACGCGAATTGTAAATAGTTGCGAAAACACACATGACCTCTTAGCCACAAACAATCCAGAGCTAATAGGGAGCATCATGACTGATACAGGGATTAGTGATCACAAGGTCGTTGTAGCTAGGCTCAATACCGTTTCTTCCAAATCCACCAGAAACAAACGCAAAAAATTTTATTTAAAAAAGCGGATAAAGTGTCACTAGAAGCCTTCCTAAGAGACAATCTTTATTCCTTCCGAACTAACTATGCAAATGTAGACGAGATGTGGCTCAAATTCAAAGATATAGTAGCAACAGCAATTGAGAGATTCATACCTCATAAATTGGTAAGAGATGGAACTGATCCCCCATGGTACACAAAACAGGTCCGAACGCTGTTGCAGAGGCAACGGAAAAAGCATGGGAAGTTCAGAAGAACGCGAAATCCCGAAGATTGGCTAAAATTTACAGAAGCGCGTAATTTGGCACGGACTTCAATTCGAGATGCCTTTAATATGTTCCACAACGAAACATTGTCTCGAAATTTGGTAGAAAATCCGAAGAAATTCTGGTCGTATGTAAAGTACACAACACCTTTGCTGCGCAGTGCCGATGGTACTGTTACCGACGACTGTGCCGCTAAAGCGGAGTTATTGAACGCAGTTTTCCGAAATTCCTTCACCAGGGAAGACGAATGGAATATTCCAGAATTTGAAACACGAAGAGCTGCTAGCATGTGTTTCTTAAAAGTAGATTCCTTAGGGGTTGCGAAGCAACTCAAATCGCTTGATACGGGCAAGTCTTCAGGTCCAGATTGTATACCGATTAGGTTCCTTTCAGATTACGCTGATACAATAGCTCCCTACTTAGCAATCATATACAACCGCTCGCTCACCGATAGATCTGTACCTACAGATTGGAAAATTGCGCAGGTCGCACCAGTGTTTAAGAAGGGTAGTAGAAGTAATCCATCGAACTACAGACCTATATCATTGACGTCGGTTTGCAGTAGGGTTGTGGAGCATATACTGTATTCAAACATTATGTATCACCTCGAAGGGATCTATTGATACGTAATCAGCATGGTTTCAGAAAACATCGTTCTTGTGCAACGCAGCTAGCTCTTTATTCGCACGAAGTAATGGCCGCTATCGACAGGGGATCTCAGGTTGATTCCGTATTTCTGGATTTCCGGAAAGCTTTTGACACCGTTTCCCACAACCGACTTCTAATCCAGCTGCGGGCCTATGGGGTATCGTCTCAGTTGTGCGACTGGATTCGTGATTTCCTGTCAGGATTGTCGCAGTTCGTAGTAATAGACGGCAAATCATCGAGTAAAACTGAAGTGATATCAAGTGTTCCCCAGGGAAGCGTCCTGGGACCTCTGCTGTTCCTGATTTATATAAATGATCTGGGTGACAATCTGAGCAGTTCTCTTAGGTTGTTCGCAGATGATACTGTAATTTACCGTCTAGTAAGGTCATCCGAAGACCAGTATCAGTTGCAAAGCGATTTAGAAAAGATTGCTATATGGTGTGGCAGTTGGCACTTGACGCTAAATAACGAAAAGTGTGAGGTGATCCATATGAGTTCCACAAGAAATCCGTTGGAATTCGATTACTCGATAAGTAGTACAATTCTCAAGGCTGTCAATTCAACTAAGTACCTGGGTGTTAAAATTTCGAACAACTTCAGGTTGCGTTTCATTGGCAGGACACTTAGAAGATGCAACAAGTCCACTAAAGAGACAGCTTACACTACACTCGTTCGTCCTCTGTTAGAATATTGCTGCGCGGTGTGGGATCCTTACCAGGTGGGATTGACGGAGGACATCGAAAGGGTGCAAAAAAGGGCAGCCCGTTTTGTATTATCACGTAATAGGGGAGAGAGTGTGGCAGATATGATACGCGAGTTGGGATGGAAGTCATTAAAGCAAAGACGTTTTTCGTCGCGGCGAGATCTATTTACGAAATTTCAGTCACCAACTTCCTCTTCCGAATGCAAAAATATATTGTTGAGCCCAACCTACATAGGTAGGAATGATCATCAAAATAAAATAAGAGAAATCAGAGCTCGAACAGAAAGGTTTAGGTGTTCGTTTTTCCCGCGCGCTGTTCGGGAGCGGAATGGTAGAGAGAGAGTATGATTGTGGTTCGATGAACCCTCTGCCAAGCACTTAAATGTGAATTGCAGAGTAGTCATGTAGATGTAGACGTAAAATGGGCGATTTCTTCGCTCAGGAGCATGCTATGGCCACATATTATGGCTCAAAACATGCAGTTTCCTGAGTGCTTTTATTTAATGTATGTATCAGTACGGCAAAATATTACCAAGATGCAGTAGTGTACAAACTGTGAAATACGGCACAAATCTGTGACGCAATATAGCTGCTCAGCACTCTGCGGGTACTCTCAGCTCTCCCGACAATGCCGGGATAGTTTTTGTTGTCCGACAGCTACGGCGAGCAGCTATCGAGAGATGGAGATTCTGCCGTCTATATGACAGGTCTAAACTCGCAGAGCCCCACTCTGGGACACTACCGGCGAGCTGACTCGCAGCGCTGCTGGCTCGACACGCATTACTCCCAAAGTTCCCTCAGAGTGAAAAATTCTCACGTGTATACATAGCTGTCACGTGTATACATAGCTTAAGAACTGTTGCCGCAAAAAGATCTTAACCGACAGGGACCGGAGGAGAGTGTCGCGCCTCGCCAATGACAGGACAGGAATTGCTGCTGCCAGCGAATGCAAATTAGTTTAAATGAGCTAAGACGTAAAGACTGCGAAGGGAACCGCATGCAATGGGCATGTGGTATAGGGTGCCTCCAGAAAGGATGTATAGAGACGTGTAGGTGCACAACTTTAATGGTCCAAACAACACAGAAACTGGGCGCTTGATGAGTCGAGGAGTATAGTTTGGTCCGATGAATAACTATTTCCACTTCTTTGAAGTGACGCAAAGAGTCGACTGCGCCAACGGTCCAAAGAGGCGCTCAACACGCAATGTGTGGAGCGTACGGCTCAGACCGAAAGTGGTTCTGCATGGTTTGGGAATGTTTTTCGTACCATGACTGTGGAGGTACTCATTCACGTTAGCGTGAAAAGGAACTGAAATATCTCCTTCAACGTTATCAGTAACTAAATGCTCCCCTTTCTTCTACATCCTTATTATGAGTACGCTGTGGGCAGTGACGGCTTCCAAGACGACGACAACCGTGTGCACAAGGGTTGTACGAATACGTTCCTGGTTTGACAAACACTAGCATACCACATTGAACCTCGACTGGTCCGTTAAATCACTCCCTCCGCCTCCCATACGTAATGTGTGGGACTATTTGGAGTACCGGGTGAAGGGTAGCGATCAGTAACCCAGTAATGAGGTATCTCAGCGGGGTCCAGCCATCAATGAATGGCTTCAGTTGTACATAACATACCCGAGTAAACTTCTGGATTTTCTTCACGACGAATAGAGGCAGTTATCAAGCCTAGAGGCGGTGTCAAATGGCATTAGCGTGATGTGTTCTGGGGTTGACTGATTTTATATAGTGTATGCTTATACAGATATGTTGCAAGCTAGAAAATACTGGGGGTCAAAACTTGAGGCCTAGAGTGGCAATTGACCCTAACTTAAACAAAAGTAACGTAAGGTAGACTGGGTACAGTTGAAACAAATGACGGTCGAAACAAAGTAAATATAGCTGGAACGGCTACACAGGGAGTGGGGTGGGAGGGCGCGGGGGCGGAGGGTGGGGGTAGGGGTGTAATGGAACAACGAAGTGGGCGACAAGTCTGAACATGAATCTCAGTGTTGCACCGCTCCCTTCGCTTTGTCGACAGGTATAGTTGCCCTACAGTGTTTTAAAAGCAAAAAGTAAGTATTTTTCTTCTGACAGTTATGCTAATATCGTGTCTTTTATTTAACTCAAAATATTTAGTGTCTCTTTCTGACTTTTCCGTAGCTTGTAGAGTTCGGAATAGTGACTAGTTTTAATGTGTTATTATTACCACCGGTACTACGAACTGTCTCTTACCAAAGGTAAGGGACTGGGGACAGTTTAACTAATTTTTGCAGATAAGGTAGAAACAGTTTTTTTTAATTTTTTTTTTAGACGCCTACAGTTAAAAGCTGGAAATTTACTACGAAAAGCAGAGGACATGTATTGAATTAACCACTGTTCTCTACTGAGATATACAGGGTGAGTCACCTAACATTACCGCTGGATATATTTCGTAAACCACATCAAATACTGACGAATAGATTCCAAAGACCGAACGTGAGGAAAGGGGCTAGTGTAATTGGTTAATACAAACCATAAAAAATGCACGGAAGTATTTTTTTAACTCAAACCTACGTTTTCTTAAACGGAACCCCATTAGTTTTGTTAGCACATCTGAACATATAAACAAATACGTAATCAGTGCTGTTTGTTGCATTGTAAAATGTTAATTACCTCCGGAGATATTGTAACCTAAAGTTGACGCTTGAGTACCACTCCTCCGCTGTTCGATCGTGTGTATCGGAGAGCACCGAATTACGTGGGGATCCAAAGGGAACGGTGACGGACCTTAGGTAGAGAAGAGACTGGAACAGCACATTACGTCCACATGCTAACACCTTTTTATTGGTCTTTTTCACTGACGCACATGTACATTACCATGAGGGGTGAGGTACACGTACACACGTGGTTTCCGTTTTCAATTACGGAGTGGAATAGAGTGTGTCCCGACATGTCAGGCCAATAGATGTTCAATGTGGTGGCCATCATTTGCTGCACACAATTGCAATCTCTGGCGTAATGAATGTCGTACAAGCCGCAGTACATCTGGTCTAATGTCGCCGCAGGCTGCCACAATATGTTGTTTCATATCCTCTGGGGTTGTAGGCACATCGCGGTACACGTTCTCCTTTAACGTACCCCACAGAAAGAAGTCCAGAGGTGTAAGATCAGGAGAACGGGCTGGCCAATTTATGCGTCCTCCACGTCCTATGAAACGCCCGTCGAACAATCTGTCAAGGGTCAGCCTAGTGTTAATTGCGGAATGTGCAGGTGCACCATCATGCTGATACCACATACGTCGACGCGTTTCCAGTGGGACATTTTCGAGCAACGTTGGCAGATCATTCTGTAGAAACGCGATGTATGTTGCAGCTGTTTTGACCCCTGCAATGAAGTGAGGACCAATGAGGTGGTCGCCAATGATTCCGCACCATACATTTACAGTCCACGGTTGCTGTCGCTCTACCTGTCTGAGCCAGCGAGGATTGTCCACGGACCAGTAATGCATGTTCCGTAGATTCACTGCCCCGTGGTCTGTGAAACCCGCTTCATCGGTAAACAGGTAGAACTGCAACGCATTCTCTGTTAATGCCCATTGACAGAATTGCACTCGATGATTAAAGTCATCACCATGTAATTGCTGCCGGCCGCGGTGGCCGTGCGGTTCTCGGCGCTGCAGTCTGGAACCGTGGGACTGCTACGGTCGCAGGTTCGAATCCTGCCTCGGGCATGGATGTGTGTGATGTCCTTAGGTTAGTTAGGTTTAAGTAGTTCTAAGTTCTAGGTGACTGATGACCTAAGATGTTAAGTCCCATAGTGCTCAGAGCCATTTGAACCATGTAATTGCTGATGTAGCGACACATGAAACGGGTGAAAGCGGTGACGATGCAGTATGCGCATGACACTACTTTGACTCAGTCCACCGGCTCTCGCAATGTCCCGTGTACTCATGTGTGGGTTCATGGCAACAGCAGCTAACACACCAACTGCACCCGCTTCTCCTGTGACGTGCCTGTTACGGACCCGTTTGCGTGCTACGACCATACCTGTTGCATACAGTTGGCGGTAGATGTTTTGCAATGTGCGGCACGTTGGATGCTCTCTGTCCGGGTACCGTTCTGCATACACCCTGCAGGCTTCAGCTGCATTTCGTCGACACTCGCCATAGATGAGTATCATCTCCGCCTTTTCAGAGTTCGAATACACCATGGTCACAGTTCCTACAACACTACACTATCACAGACGTCTGGTAACACGGTGGTCTACAGTTGGTCTGCGTGCGGAGACGAATGCAGAATAACAATAGCAGCAAGCGCTACATGCGGACACTGCGACAGCTAGACCAAACCACAACAGTGCACTACAGCCACACTCGTAAACACGGTCGTCATCGTAAACATGTCCCTGCAGATGCAGCTCGCCGACCGTGGCCCGTGTTTGTTACAACACGCAACTGAACGTCGGAGGTTTCAAGCGTCAACTTTAGGTTACAATATCTCCGGATGTAATTAACATTTTACAATGCAACAAACGGCGCTGATTACGTATTTGTTTATTTGTTCAGATATGCTAGCAAAACTAACGTGGTTCCATTTAAAAAAACGTAGGTTTGTGTTAAAAACATACTTCCGTGCATTTTTGTATGGTTTGTATTAAACAATTACACTAGCCCCTTTCCTCACGTTCGGTCTGTGGAATCGGTTCGTCAGTATTAGATGTGGTTTGGCCGGCCGGTGTGGCCGTGCGGTTAAAGGCGCTTCAGTCTGGAACCGCGTGACCGCTACGGTCGCAGGTTCGAATCCTGCCTCGGGCATGGATGTGTGTGATGTCCTTAGGTTAGTAAGGTTTAATTAGTTCTAAGTTCTAGGCGACTGATGACCTCAGAAGTTAAGTCGCATAGTGCTCAGAGCCATTTGAACCATTTGATGTGGTTTACGAAATATATCCAGCGCTAACGTTAGGTGACTCACCCTGTATACAAAAGCGAGATAGGACTCGTGAGGACAATGAAGGTATGGGGTGTATAGCACACAGTAGAGTTTTTAATGAAGAACAAGAGCAAGAATTATCAAAATATTTGATTCGATGTGCAGATATATACACTCCTGGAAATTGAAATAAGAACACCGTGAATTCATTGTCCCAGGAAGGGGAAACTTTATTGACACATTCCTGGGGTCAGATACATCACATGATCACACTGACAGAACCACAGGCACATAGACACAGGCAACAGAGCATGCACAATGTCGGCACTAGTACAGTGTATATCCACCTTTCGCAGCAATGCAGGCTGCTATTCTCCCATGGAGACGATCGTAGAGATGCTGGATGTAGTCCTGTGGAACGGCTTGCCATGCCATTTCCACCTGGCGCCTCAGTTGGACCAGCGTTCGTGCTGGACGTGCAGACCACGTGAGACGACGCTTCATCCAGTCCCAAACATGCTCAATGGGGGACAGATCCGGAGATCTTGCTGGCCAGGGTAGTTGACTTACACCTTCTAGAGCACGTTGGGTGGCACGGGATACATGCGGACGTGCATTGTCCTGTTGGAACAGCAAGTTCCCTTGCCGGTCTAGGAATGGTAGAACGATGGGTTCGATGACGGTTTGGATGTACCGTGCACTATTCAGTGTCCCCTCGACGATCACCAGTGGTGTACGGCCAGTGTAGGAGATCGCTCCCCACACCATGATGCCAGGTGTTGGCCCTGTGTGCCTCGGTCGTATGCAGTCCTGATTTTGGCGCTCACCTGCACGGCGCCAAACACGCATACGACCATCATTGGCACCAAGGCAGAAGCGACTCTCATCGCTGAAGACGACACGTCTCCATTCGTCCCTCCATTCACGCCTGTCGCGACACCACTGGAGGCGGGCTGCACGATGTTGGGGCGTGAGCGGAAGACGGCCTAACGGGGTGCGGGACCGTAGCCCAGCTTCATGGAGACGGTTGCGAATGGTCCTCGCCGATACCCCAGGAGCAACAGTGTCCCTAATTTGCTGGGAAGTGGTGGTGCGGTCCCCTACGGCACTGCGTAGGATCCTACGGTCTTGGCGTGCATCCGTGCGTCGCTGCGGTCCGGTCCCAGGTCGACGGGCACGTGCACCTTCCGCCGACCACTGGCGACAACATCGATGTACTGTGGAGACCTCACGCCCCACGTGTTGAGCAATTCGGCGGTACGTCCACCCGGCCTCCCGCATGCCCACTATACGCCCTCGCTCAAAGTCCGTCAACTGCACATACGGTTCACGTCCACGCTGTCGCGGCATGCTACCAGTGTTAAAGACTGCGATGGAGCTCCGTATGCCACGGCAAACTGGCTGACACTGACGGCGGCGGTGCACAAATGCTGCGCAGCTAGCGCCATTCGACGGCCAACACCGCGGTTCCTGGTGTGTCCGCTGTGCCGTGCGTGTAATCATTGCTTGTACAGCCCTCTCGCAGTGTCCGGAGCAAGTATGGTGGGTCTGACACACCGGTGTCAATGTGTTCTTTTTTCCATTTCCAGGAGTGTATTTTGGACTATCTAAGAAAGAGGCGAGAAAGTTGGCGTACGAACTTACCATTAAGTGCAAATTACCACGACCTCGAACTTGGGACGACAACGAAATGGCTGGTGAGGAATGGTTTCGGATGTTTATAAGACGAAGCCTCACTGAACTGCCGGCCGGTGTGGCCAAGCGGTTCTAGGCGCTTCAGTCCGGAACCGTGCTACTGCTACGGTCGCAGGTTCGAATCCTGCCTCGGGCATGGATGTGTGTGATGTCCTTAGGTTGGTTAGGTTTAAGTAGTTCAAAGTTCTAGGGGACTGATGACCTCAGATATTAAGTCACATAGTACTCAGAGCCATTTGAACCTCACTGAACTGTCCGTACGCGGCGCGCAAGCTGCAAACCTGTCCAGGGCGAACAGCTGTAATAAAACTAACGTCGATGCTTTCTATAGCAATTTGGCCATTGTCATGGACAGTCATAACTTTGAACTCCCGCCAAGAGATGCATACCACCGTTGAAACAGGCATGACAACCATTCAAAAACCAGAAAAGAGTTGCAGCTAGACATGGTGCTCGTCAAGTAGGTTCAGCAACTTCAGCTGAAAGGGGTACTTTAGTGACTTAACTTTTGCAGAATACGCCATTGGCAATGTTGTTCCTCCATTCTTTATTTTTCCGCCATTGCGTTTCCAAGACCATTTTGTTAGGGATGTGCCAGTAGGGTCTGCTGGAACTGCGAAAAACGTAACATCTGAGGTCATCAGTTCCCTAGACTTAAAACTACTTAAACCTAACTAACTTAAGGACATCACACTCATCCATGGCCGAGGCAGGATTCGAACCTGCGACCGTAGCAGCAGTGCGGTTCCGGACTGAAGCGCCTAGAACCGCTCGGTCACAGAGGGCAGCAGAACTGCAAATCCCTTTGGTTGGACGCAGGATGTATCATACATGAATTTCTTAAAACACTTCAAGAAGCACGCAAATGTATCTCCGTCTTATAAAGTGTTACTCATACTTGATACCCACTCCTCACATTTTCATTTTAACGCACTGGACTTTTGCAAGAACAATGCATTGTCTTACTTTCCTTCCCTTCCCATTGCTGTCACATCCAGCCACTTGATCGATCTGCGTATGGCCCTTTGAAGAAGGCTGTAAACTCGACCTGTGATGCAAGGATGCGAAGCCATCCAGGAAAAACAATGCCGATTAACGACATCCCGGGGATTGTAGCGTCTGCTATGCCCCTCGCTCTGACATCTTCAAACATTCACGCCGGCTTCGCAAAACGGGAATTTACATATATAGCCGACAGATGTTTATTGAGTTCGATTTTGCTCCTGCATTTGTAACTAATATCGAAAATACAGCTGAGTCTGGAGTAGCAGAGACAATGGTTCAGCAACTGGCTATCAATAAGTCATGTGTTCCAACAACCCAGCAAGAAAACATTGATGAACGTCAAGAAACTTTGAATAGGGCTACACCACCTAGACTTTGCAACAGCATTATCATCCAGCAAACTTCATTGAGACCGTCTACAAGTGCACAATGAGACTCTTGTATTTACACCGGAAGCAGTACGGCTACTACCGAAAGCTCCTCCGAGGAAATATAATGGACCTAAAGGGCGAAAAACTAGAAAGTCTACAATTTACACTGATACACGAGAGAAAGAAGAGATAAGAAAGGAACATGAAGCAAGATTGAAATGGTCCAAGGCTAAGCAAGTTAAGAGAATACTGGATGGAGGAAAAGGTAAAAAAGTTTCAAAACGAAAAAAATAATACTCAGCAGGAAATGTCACCAGAAGAGGAAGAATGCTACTGTATTGTTTGTTTATCATCATATTCAGAGAACAGGTCCGGAGAAAAGTGGATTCAGTGCACCACTTGTAAACAGTGGGGTCACGAAAAATGCACAGAAGGTGGTCTTAGCTACGTTTGCCACAACTGTGACTCAGAATACTCAGACTGATTAATAAGCTAAACATTTAATTGATTGAGGAAATGGTCGCTTTTAGTTTATTCTGTAGGCAACGTTTATTTGATTGAAGAAATGAGTTAGTTCATTATTTTGAAATATCTTTATAAGTATTAAAACCATTAAGATTAATGGTGTCATAGGATGCATAATCATGCATGTCACTGGAATTAATGGTAAATAAAACATGTTGCAACACTGTATTTTGTATTATTTGCATGTGTTTCAACTGACCCTAATCACTGTTTCAACCGCCTCTAGTATGGGGACGATTGAAACAAAACAGACTTTTTCTTTTTCTTTTTTTAAATTTCTAACCTTTGCAAAAATTGCAAGACCGTCTATTTCGTCCCCCAACCTTTCCAATCCAAGCCTGTGAGTCACATCTACTGACCTCGCTGTCGCCTTTTAAAACCTTCTTTAGGCATATTCTGACAGAGTAACTCTGAGACTTTTTTTTTTAACACTTCCACGTAACATTCGCCGAGAGCGCAACGACAAACATTTTCAGGACTACAAGAATAATGTTGAATCTTTAAAAAAGTAAAAAACATCGAATTGAAGTCTGCGAGTACAAGTATAGTCATTTATCAATTAAGGCAGTCTTATAGCCTAGAAGGGTCTCTTGTATGTTAGAATCAGCTCGTACATGGACCGTTGTCACAGTTTAGTAAATAAATTGTATTAAATTCTGTTACGTGTGCCTTCTACAAGAGCCGTAGTGTTGCCCTGTGTCTGGCGGGGTAAGAATCTGGATGTACCTCAGAGAAGGATATGTGTGGAAACAGTCTTTTAGCACGTAGAACGTAGCATGCTTCATGAGATGGGGAATCATGAACTGAGTTTCAGTGTCGTTAATGTTTTAATAAAAGACCTGACAAACAACATGACCAATAACCTCAAACTTTTTGGATATTTGCAGTGATCTGTAATGAATTAGTACCTGAAAAAAAACTGCATAAATATCAAGTCCCATCTTGATAACATTTCAAAGTTATTCAAAGCTTGAAAACAAAGTTTTACATGTTAATAAATGTAAAACAGGGAACTCCACACAGCACAGAAACGCGATATTCTATGAATATCAGTTTTTCAGAACACAAATACCTTGAGAGATGGGGGAGGAATATGTAATGGAATGATCATACAGGCTCATTTGTAGCTAAGGAAGGTGGCAGACTTCGGTTCATTGGTAGGATACTTGAAAAATTCAGACTAATATGTGGTACAATGGGAAGTACCTTCTGTTATTCGCTTCAGAGTGGTTCGTACAGCAATGATGCAGATGTGGACATGGACGGAGTCTGTTGGATGGATATGGATTACTGTGCAGCTATAAGGTCGAATGGAACGCAGCAGAAAGACAAAACTACTAGTGGCCTAGTTCTCACTGCAGTAACTGTAGGTTCTGATGCGTTCTTGCCCTAAAAATATCCAATAGGCAAACGTAAGGAAACATACGTATTGAAACACGGCAGCACTGTTGCCGGGCGCTTTCAATTGCGAAGCGTAGACGGCATGCTGAAAACAGTAATCGTCCATAGCGCTACTGCAAACATCGTGGCGCTAGTTGTGAGTATTAGCTACATTCATTCACTGATGAAATCCAATAGAGAACTAGTACTGATAACCACAGATAAAATGCTAGAAAAAACTTCTGAATCTGCCTGTGGCTCTGGAAGCAGTGAATACACAGTTATAAAAGCAACATTATGGACGTAAACGAAGACGAGGTAGGAGATACGATACTGAGTGAAGAATGTGACCGAGCACTGAAAGACCAAAAGTCGAAAAAAGGCCCTGGGAGTAGATAACATTCCGTGAGAACTACTGATAGCCTTGGGAGAGCCAGCAGTGTGAGACAGGCGAAATACTCTCAGACTTCAAGAAGAACACAATAATCCAATTCCAAAGTAAGCAGGTACTGACAGATTACGGAACTATTAGTTTAATAAGACATGGTTGCAAAATACAAACACGAGTTCTTTACAGAAGTATGGAGAAACTGGTAGAACCCGACTGGGAGAATATCTGTTTGGTTTCCGGAAAAATGTAGGAGCGCACGAGGCTATCCTGACTCAATGACTTCTCGTAGAAGATAGTTAAGGCAAACCTGCGTTTATAGCATTTGTAGATTTAGAGGGCGCTTTTGACAATATTGACTGGAATACTGTCTTTGAAATTCTCAAGGTAGCAGGGGTGAAATACAGGGAGCGGAAGGATATTTACAACTTGTACAGAAACCAGATAGCAGATGTAAAGAGTCAAGGGACATGAAAGGGAAGCAGTGGTTGAGAAGGGGGTGAGAAATGGTTCCAGCCTATCCCCGATGCAATTTAGTCTGTATATTGAGCAAGCAGTAAAGGGAACAAAAGAAAAATTTAGAGTAGCAATTAAAGACTAGGGAGAAGAAATAAATACTTTGAGGTTTGCCGATGACATTGACATTCTGTCAGGAACAGAAAAGGACTTGAACGGAATGGACAGAGTCTTCGAAGGAAAATACGAGATCAACAGCAATAAAAGGAAAACGAGGATAATGGAATGTATTTGACTTAAATCAGGTGATGCTGAGGCAATTAGCTTACGAAATGAGACACTGAAAGTAATAGACGAACTTTGCCATTTGAGCAGAAAAATAACTAATGATGTCAGAGAGGATATTGGATGTAGCCTGGCAATGGCAAGAACAGCTTTTCTGAATAAGAGAAATTTGTTGACATCGAGTGTAGATTTAAGTGTCAGGAAGACTTTTCTGAAAGTATTTGTTTGAGGTGTAGCCATGCATCAAAGTGAAATGTTACTTAAAATCCGTCTTGATTGCAAATTTTTTGTTTTTTATTCATATGACCGGTTTCGGTGCATTCAGAACCATCTTCAGATCTGATATTTCAGTTACAGGAGTAACCCGTCCAAATTCAGCAACTTTCACATGTGACATAGCATGTGAAAGTTGCTGAATTTGGACGGGTTACTCCTGTGACATAGCATGTGAAAGTTGCTGGATTTGGACGGGTTACTCATGTAACTGAAATATCAGATCTGAAGATGGTTCTGAATGAACCGAAACCGGTCATACGAATAAAAAAAAAAATTTGCATTCAAGACGGATTTTAAGTAACATTATAAAATCACTGATTGCTGTTATCCCATAAGACATTATGTCTGTTTTTGCAAAATCAAAGTGAAACATGGACAATAAATAGTATAGACAAGAAGAGAATAGAAGCTTTCGAAATGTGGTGCTTCAGAAGAACGTTGAAGATTAGACGGGTAGACCACGTAACTAATTAGGAGCCACTAAACAGAATTCGGGAGAAAACAAATTTGTAACACAACTTGACTGGGGGAAGCGATTGGTTCGTAGGGCACGTTCTGAGACATCAAGGGATTACCAATTTAGTACTGGAGGGAGGCGTGGGGTGGAGGTGGGGGGTAAAAATCGTAGAGGGAGATCGAGAGAGACTACAGTAAGCAGATTCAGAATCATGTAGGTTGGAGTAGTTACTCGCAGATGAAGAGGCTTGAGCTGCAGCAAACCAGTCTTCAGACTGAAAATCGACGGCCGGTGTGGCCGTGCGGTTCTAGGCGCTTCAGTCTGGAACCGCGTGACCGCTACGGTCGCAGGTTCGAATCCTGCCTCGGGCATGGATGTGTGGGATGTCCTTCGGTTAGTTAGGTTTAAGTAGTTCTAAGTTCTTGGGGACTGATGACCATAGATGTTACGTCCCATAGTGCTCAGAGCCATTTGAACCATTTTGCACTGAAAATCACAACAACAACAATAAAAGTCTCGTACCAACTACGGACACAAAATAAACAATGCTGGTTACAGGCAGCAGCAGTGCTTTCAAATGCAGATGACAGTTGTTTCACGCTCATGACTAGTTCTTTACTATAAGTGCATTCTTAACAGAAATAAATCGTTTAATAAACATTTGTGCATGTCCAGTATATATCTCTATAAACGTATTTTTAATAAGTGCGTGAAACTGTCGTTCAAACACAACGATCCACATCATAATGTTTATGGTTAACGTATCTACTTGAGTCGCGCGGGATTAGCCGAGCGGTTTAAGGCGCTGCAGTCATGGACTGTGCGGCTGGTCCCGGCGGATGTTCGAGTCCTCTCTCGGGCATGGGTGTGTGTGTTTGTCCTTAGGATAATTTAGGTTAAGTAGTGTGTAAGCTTAGGGACTGATGACCTTAGCAGTTAATTTATTTATTTAACCTGATCAGATAAGTCCCATAAGATTTCACACACATTTTACGTTTTTTTGTATCTATTTGAAACGCAAGCAAATAAGTAGAATCGACATAAAAATCTTCAGAAAACTCGGGAAAGTATTGCTGACGGAAACCTGACGTTGTGCGAAAATATCATTTTACGCAATGACTACACAAAAACACTACTGGCCCGTCTTTTTTGTTGAATCTACTTCCCTGGCCTTTGTAAGAATATTACTTCTCAGACAGCAATAATAAGTTTGAAGGAGGTTGGAGCAGAGCCAGCTAAAGGAAATCATAAAGGTAAACTTGTCTGATGAAGTTAGATCATCAAGTGCTGGAAGTATGGAAGAGGGCAGGGAAGTTGCACACTGAGTCCAATAAGTTGAGTTTGGATGTACTGCACGACACATCGGAATGACTGCTTATCACTCAACTGCTTTCCAGTGTAGTGTTAAACGTCTGTCTTCTGTCTTTTGACAAAATTTCAAACCACATAACAGAACACTCAGAAAAGCTCCCTCAGTCTCCAAAATTTTGTTAGTGGAATTCGGGATCAATGGTTCAAATGGCTCTGAGCACTATGGGCCTTAACTTCTGAGGTCATCAGTCCCCTAGAACTTAGAACTACTTAATCCTAACTAACCTAAGGACATCACACACATCCATGCCCGAGGCAGGATTCGAACCTGCGACCGTAGCGGTCACGCGGTTCCAAACTGAAGCGCTTAGAACCGCACAGCCACACCGGCCGGCAATTCGGGATCGCCCTGTACTGTGCACAGTAGGATTCTCGCTAGTTACATATTCTTGTTAATGAGTTAACGAGCGTCTACACCTTTCTCGCTATAAATAACCAGTAGTTTTCAGTGCAGCTCTTTCGCATCAGTTCCTCGATTTTGACTGAGATAGTATGACGACATGTGCAAGTTCTTCGGTTTAGAGGAAAGCAGGAATCATTAGCGTCACTGTTAGATAAATAATACTGCCATAACTTTGTAGATTTGAAATTGTAGCAATAGCAATGGCTGTCACTTAGGACCGGCGTTGGAGCAGGGGGGTACGGTAAACGGGGTAAAAGCACGCCGAGTTCGCACCCCCCCCCCCCCCCCCCCCCCTCGGGTGCCTGACTAAATAGAAATCAAACACAAGTTTTAAAGTCTGCACCTGTGATTTTCAATACAAGGTTTGAGCGCTGCCCTAACTGAACCCGCGGAACAGAAAAAAAACACCTTCCGTACATATATAATTAGTGTTTAAATTAGTGCAAAGTACTATGGTTCAGCATGTAAGGCAAGACCAAACTGTAGAGTTAAAAATATAATTATTACATACGTGCAAGTGTTGTAATATTTATGAAAGTATTTTATTTTCCATCAGTTCATACCAGATTGTAATAGAAGTATTGCTCCAGCCCCAAAGATGGAAAGCTGTGAAAGTTAATATTGGATCGTCCAAACACGCGCTAATGAAAACGAGATTGTGGGCATGGATAGATGACGTACGTTCGTTTGCTAAGCATTTGGCAGCATTACGAAGTGCAACTGAATTTGCTATTATTTTTAATTTGACTGCGGAAGCACATACTAAACTAAAGGCCATTCAGAAGTATCTGAAACCATTTCAGTGTGTCTCGATGTATTCATTGTGGTTCAAAATATCAACTGCAATAAACATCGGTAATTTTGTTCTTCAAGCAAGGGAAGCCACAGTAAATGTTGAAAGTGCCGATGTTAAGAGTCTAGTGGAAGAATTAAATTAAGAAATATATGGAATACTATTTACGCAAGAAGATGCAAGATAGTAGAAAATACTGGAATATCACCTAATTTAAATGTAAGCAGAAAATACTGGGATATCACCTGACTTAAATGTAACCATTCGCGGCACCGAGAAACGAAAAGGCAAAAGAAAATGGTTTGTAGATGAATCAACGCAAGGAGATTGAAACCTGAGCTCAGAGGGCAGTTTCAACATAAATATTTTCAATGTTATTGTAGACACAGTTGTAGGAAACTCAACTATGCTTCCATAGACAACATGATGGACACTTTTGGGTTGTTAAAGAACAATTCAAGCCTAGACGAGTCTACTCTATCAGAGTGCGTAGAAAACATTGCATCTTTGTGTAGCACAGAAGTTAACATAAGCACGACGTGAAGGAAGAAATTTTGCCGTTAAAAAAGCTAAATTTGAGTCCGAGCCACTTCACCTTCTGCTCCTTCTCAATGCTACAACATAGGCAATTTTCAGATTTAACGGTAATCTTCCGGATTTTATTAATTTTGTTTGTTACTATTGGCCAAACTGAGCGATCATTCAGCTTTTTTCAATTGTTAAGAAAAAACTGAATATAAAATGTAGACTGGCAATGGCAAGGAAAGCGTTTCTGATGAAGAGAAATTTGTTAACATCGAGTATAGATTTAAGTGTCAGGAAGTCGTTTCTGAGAGTATTTGTATGGAGTGTAGCCATGTATGGAAGTGAAACATGACCGATAAACAGTTCGGACAAGAAGAGAATAGAAGCTTTCGAAATGTGGTGCTATAGAAGAATGCTGAAGATTAGATGGGTAGATCACATAACTAATGAGAAGGTATTGAACAGAATTGGGGAGAAGAGGAGTTTATGGCACAACTTAACAAGAAGAAGGAACCGGTTGGTAGGACGTATTCTGAGGCATCAAGGGGTCACAAATTTAGCACTGGAGGGCAGCGTGGAGGGTAAAAATCGTAGAGGGAGACCAAGAGATGAATACACTAAACAGATTCAGAAGGATGTAGCCTGCAGTACGTACTGGGAGATGAAGCAGCTTGCACAGGATAGAGTAGCATGGAGAACTGCAGCAAACCAGTCTCAGGACTGAACACCACAACAATAACAACAACATGAACAAATTATTTGAGAAGTGCAGTGGGGCAAAAGCGGCTTGTTGCGTTAGCTCTTATCACAATAGAATCAGATTTAGCCTACTCATTATACACTCCTGGAAATTGAAATAAGAACACCGTGAATTCATTGTCCCAGGAAGGGGAAACTTTATTGACACATTCCTGGGGTCAGATACATCACATGATCACACTGACAGAAACACAGGCACATAGACACAGGCAACAGAGCATGCACAATGTCGGCACTAGTACAGTGTATATCCACCTTTCGCAGCAATGCAGGCTGCTATTCTCCCATGGAGACGATCGTAGAGATGCTGGATGTAGTCCTGTGGAACGGCTTGCCATGCCATTTCCACCTGGCGCCTCAGTTGGACCAGCGTTCGTGCTGGACGTGCAGACCGCGTGAGACGACGCTTCATCCAGTCCCAAACATGCTCAATGGGGGACAGATCCGGAGATCTTGCTGGCCAGGGTAGTTGACTTACACCTTCTAGAGCACGTTGGGTGGCACGGGATACATGCGGACGTGCATTGTCCTGTTGGAACAGCAAGTTCCCTTGCCGGTCTAGGAATGGTAGAACGATGGGTTCGATGACGGTTTGGATGTACCGTGCACTATTCAGTGTCCCCTCGACGATCACCAGTGGTGTACGGCCAGTGTAGGAGATCGCTCCCCACACCATGATGCCGGGTGTTGGCCCTGTGTGCCTCGGTCGTATGCAGTCCTGATTGTGGCGCTCACCTGAACGGCGCCAAACACGCATACGACCATCATTGGCACCAAGGCAGAAGCGACTCTCATCGCTGAAGACGACACGACTCCATTCGTCCCTCCATTCACGCCTGTTGCGACACCACTGGAGGCGGGCTGCACGATGTTGGGGCGTGAGCGGAAGACGGCCTAACGGTGTGCGGGACCGTAGCCCAGCTTCATGGAGACGGTTGCGAATGGTCCTCGCCGATACCCCAGGAGCAACAGTGTCCCTAATTTGCTGGGAAGTGGGGGTGCGGTCCCCTACGGCACTGCGTAGGATCCTACGGTCTTGGCGTGCATCCGTGCGTCGCTGCGGTCCAGCCCCAGGTCGACGGGCACGTGCACCTTCCGCCGACCACTGGCGACAACATCGATGTACTGTGGAGACCTCACGCCCCACGTGTTGAGCAATTCGGCGGTACGTCCACCCGGCCTCCCGCATGCCCACTAAACGCCCTCGCTCAAAGTCCGTCAACTGCACATACGGTTCACGTCCACGCTGTCGCGGCATGCTACCAGTGTTAAAGACTGCGATGGAGCTCCGTATGCCACGGCAAACTGGCTGACACTGACGGCGGCGGTGCACAAATGCTGCGCAGCTAGCGCCATTCGACGGCCAACACCGCGGTTCCTGGTGTGTCCGCTGTGCCGTGCGTGTGATCATTGCTTGTACAGCCCTCTCGCAGTGTCCGGAGCAAGTATGGTGGGTATGACACACCGGTGTCAATGTGTTCTTTTTTCCATTTCCAGGAGTGTATTATACCGGGAATATAAAAGAATTCACATCTAGAAAAACTAGAAAGAATGTATAATTTAGTAAACTATCGACTTTATGTAAATAGCGCGCACTTTAAATGTTTCTTAAAAGTGTGTTTACTGACTTTTTTTACATTACAATTTAATCAAAAAACCAAAGTGTAGTATATAATTGGAGGGGGGCGGGGGTTAAGAACGCATGCTCGGGGCCCGAAAATCCTAGAGCCGGCCTTAATGTCGTATAAATATATGTGAAATATATAGTTTAGAAGCTCTAGATGTGCTATTTGGGGAGCCTTCCCCTTCCAACGTAAATGCATATTTTTCTTGTTTTTCCTACATCATTTCCTTCAAGAGCTCACTGTCGATTTTTTTCTTTTTTTGTAGGAAAGGCGCCGCCCAATGACGCTGAAAGAAAAGCTTTCTGCGCGATTCGTAATATTTTGCACCCGCAGCTGCAGTTATCGAAGGTAATAAAGCCCAGTGATGGAGCTTTGGAAGGTAATAAAGCCCAGTGACGGAGCTTTGGAGCACAGCACATTAAGCAGGAATGGACAGGGATTTGTCGGATGCCACAGTGAGAGACTGAAACGTCAGCTGCTGCGAGAACAAAGGGGGAGCAAAAGCGACGGCCCCTGATCGCGGCAAGGTGAGCCGCGGCGGGGCGTCATTAAGATTGACCGCAAGAGTTATAACGCGTGGGGACGGCCGGCTCCAAATTACCTTCCGCCGCGAATTAGCTGGCCCCAGGGGCGGCAGGTGTTGTAACACGGGCCGAGACGCACGGCCTGAAGACAGCGCCTCACCAGCATCTTCGTCTGTCGTATTTGGCTGGACTCACCGGACCTCATCCGTGGGGCAAACGAGGTATTTGAGTACTGTATACTCAGATTCGACCGCCATGATATTGAGCCAAGACGGCAAGACCTGCATCCAAAGTAAATCAAGGGTTTGCTGTTGTAATATGCCAAAGAAAGTTAGGGCTTCTATTTCTTTGGATATAAGGTATTTCGGTTTCACAACTGCAATGCTGGCTGCCTAGTGTGCTAAGCTACAATTGGTGGATAGCAGATAAATATACACTACTGGCCATTAAAAATGCTACACCAAGAAGAAATGCAGGTGATAAACGGGTATTCATTGGACAAATATATTATACTAGAACTGACATGTGATTACATTTTCACGCAATTTGGGTGCATAGATCCTCAGAAATCAGTACCCAGAACAACCACCTCTGGCCGTAATAACGGCCTTGATACGCCTGGCCGTTGAGTCAAACAGGTGGCGTGTACAGGTACAGCTGCCCATGCAGCAGCTTCAACACGATACCACAGTTCATCAAGAGTAGTGACTGCCGTATTGTGACGAGCCAGTTGCTCGGCCACCATTGACCAGACGTTTTCAGTTGGTGAGAGATCTGGAGAATGTGCTGGCCAGGGCAGCAGTCGAACACTTTCTGTATCCAGAAAGGTCCGTACAGGACCTGCAACATGCGGTCCTGCATTATCCCGCTGAAATGTACGGTTTCGCAGGGATCGAATGAAGGGTAGATTCATGGGTCGTAACACATCTGAAACGTAACGTCCACTGTTCAAAGTGCCGTCAATGCGAACAAGAGGTGACCGAGACGTGTAACCAATGGCAACCCATACCATCACGCCGGGTGATACGCCAGTACGGTGATGACGAATACACACTTCCAATGTGCGTTCACCGCGATGTCGCCAAACACGGATGCGACCATCATGATACTGTAAACAGAACCTGGATTCATACAAAAAAATGACGTTTTGCCATTCGTGCACCCAGGTTCGTCGTCCAGTACACCATCACAGGCGCTCCTATCTGTGATGAAGCGTCAAGGGTAACCGCAGCCATAGTCTCCGAGCTGATAGTCCATTCTGCTGCAAACGTCGTCGAACTGTTCGTGCAGATGGTTGTTGTCTTGCAAACGTCCCCCCCCCCTCCCCCCCCCCCAGCTGTTGATTCAGGGATCGAGATGTGGCTGCACGATCAGTTACAGCCATGCCGATAAGATGCCTGTCATCTGAACTGCTAGTGATACGAGGCCGTTGGGATCCAGCACGGCGTTCCGTATTACCCTCCTGAAACCACCGATTCCATATTCTGCTAACAGTCATTGCATCTCGACCAACGCGAGCAGCAATATCGCGATACGGTAAACCGCAATCGCGATAGGCTACAATCCGACCTTTATCAAAGTCGGAAACGTGATGGTCCGCATTTCTCCTCCTTATTCGGGGCATCACAACAACGTTTCACGAGGCAACGCCGGTCAACTGCTGTTTGTGTATGAGAAATCGGTTGGAAGCTTTCCTCATGTCAGCACGTTGTAGGTGTCGCCACCGGCGCCAACCATGTGTGAATGCTCTGAAAAGCTAATCATTGGAATATCGCACCATCTTCTTCCTGTCGGTTAAATTTCGCGTCTGTAGCACGTCATCTTCGTGGTGTAGCAATTTTAATGACCAGTAGTGTATATTTCCCAGTTCTTTGGGACAACCTTGTTCAAGGCGGCTACTCAACCTCAGAGAAAGAAGTTCGCTGGGAATTCCAGGTGTGGGGAACACGGTGGTGTCAAGAAGTTCCTGATAAACTAATGGTGAGCGTGGCAAGGGTGGAGGGAGGGGGTAGCATACCACAATAATGACTTTCCTTGCCTCTCAACTGACCTATGTATCTGCCATAAGCGGTGGTTTAACCACAGTTTTTAAACATCGATAATTTATACGGAATAGTATTCAGCAACCAACATTTGAAGTACGGTACTTTAAAATCTGTGATTTATAAAACTCAATAAAATTCAATTGTTGTGATAGGTTAAAAACGCATAATTCCCTGAGATTTTATGAAATCCTTGAAATTCCATGAGATTTTTCCAGGTAAAATGTAATTCGCCGAGACCTCCAGGTTTTCCAGAAGAATCGTCATCTAATTGTTGCACTTACAGTGTTAGCCGCTGGTGGCTTAGAGTTACTACCTGTATACGGAAGACTGAGTGAACAGTTCTAATTACAATTACCCAGCTAATACACTCTCTCGGTGCTGTATTCATACAGATAAAACGCTACGCCAACTGCTACAATGTGAATTACTGTAGCGTCATGGCTTTTTAGTTTACCTACTCGATGAATAGATATCTTTCTGCACATTTTTTTCTGAAAATAAAGTTACAATCGGTCCTGCCTCAGTGCAACGTGGTCCCGATTCACTCTACCTTATTTACGACGGCAGCAAAACTCTCTTGTACTGATTTTTGTTTAAAACTAAAAGGTCGTAATTGAAGTTATACAAGAAAAGAAGCCGTCTGCAATCTTATTAATCAAAGAAAATTAAGTTTACTTACATTCTGTTTCGTCATTCCAATTACGTAGCATACATCCCTCATTTACATTTTCTAACAAGTTGTTCAATGCTCTTTCAATCTTAAAACTTCAAAACAAAGCCTTTTTTGTGTCCCTAATCTCACAGGAGACAGCACATTTCATTTCTCCATCCAAGAAAATGAGAGAATTCTTATAAATAATAAATAATACATCGCTATATCACACCATAACAAACAATAATAATATTATTATTTTTTACAGTTACATCTGTGCCGTTCGTGTTAAAACCCAGCTATTGCGGTTGGCGCTATTCAGCTTTCCCACCAGCTCGCATGTCACTACCGTCGAGCGCTGATGTCCTGCCTATCGAGCCCTCCTTAATCACAACAGATGGCAATTCTCTTATCTGTCACAAATCGTCTCTCTCTTTATCTTCATCGTTTGCGGCATGAAAAACCATATAAAATCAATTGTAGCTGTTACTTCCCTTTTACCTAAATAATTTAAAACTTTAGTTTAAATTATATTGCACTTGACTGCTGCGAGAAATTATCTGCATTTCATGTGGTACAAAAAACACGCGGCTTGTGAACGAAATTCGCGTGAAAGTACGTAAGCGAAGAAGTGTTACCCTACAGGCACATACACTAAAGCGCCAAAGAAACTGGTATAGGCATGCGTATTCAGTACAGAAATACATAAACAGGCATAATACGGCGCTGCGGTCGGCAACGCCTATATAACCAGTGGTTAGATCGGTTTACTGCTGCTACAATGGCAGGTTATCAAGATTTAAGTGAGTTTGAAAGAGGTGTTATCGTCGGCGCACGAGCGATGGTACACAGCATCTCCGAGGTAGCGATGAAGTGGGGATTTTCCCGTACGACCATATACGAGTGTACGGTGAATATCAGGAATCCGGTGAAACATCAAATCTCTGACATCACTGCGGCCGGAAACAGATCCTGCAAGAACGGGACCAACGACGACTGAAGAGAATCGCTCAACGTGACAGAGGTACAATCCTTC
Organism: Schistocerca americana; assembly: GCF_021461395.2. Lineage (NCBI taxonomy): Eukaryota > Metazoa > Arthropoda > Insecta > Orthoptera > Acrididae > Schistocerca > Schistocerca americana. The sequence goes on along the minus strand of NC_060123.1, from coordinate 626,850,811 downwards.
CGCGAACTGCTGCAGATTTCAATGCTGGGGCATCAACAAGTGTTAGTGTGCGAACCATTCAACGGAACGTCATCGACATGAGCTTTCGGAGCTGGAGGCCCACTCGTGTACCCTTGATGACTGCACGGCACAAAGCTTTACGCCTCCCCTGGGACCGTCAACACCAACATATGACAGTTGATGACAGGAAACATGTTGCCTGGTCGGACGAGTCTCGTTTCAAATTGTATCGAGCGAATGGACGTGTATGTGAATGGAGACAACCTCATGAATCCATGGACCCTGCATGTTAGCAGGGGACTGTCCAACCTGGTAGAGCTCTGTATTGGCGTGCGGCGTGTGCAGTTGGAGTGATATGGGACCCCTGGTACGTTTACATACGAGTGTGACAGTTGACACGTACGTAAGCATCCTCTCTGATCACCTGTACCCTTTCATGTCCATTGTGCGTTCCGGCGGACTTGGGAAATTCCAGAAGGTCCATGCGACACCCCACACGTCTATAGAGTCTACAGAGTGGCTCCAGGAACACTCCTCCAATTCTAAACACATCAAGCTCCCCAGACATGAACATTATTGAGCACATGTGGGATGCCTTCCAACGTGTTGATCAGAAGAGATCTCCACCCCTTGTACTCTTACGGATTTATTTAGAGCCCTGCAGGATTCATGGTGTCAGTTCCCTCCAGCACTACTTCAGACGTTAGTAGAGCCCATGCGACGTCATTTTGCAGCACTTCTGCGTGTTCGCGGGGGCCCTACACGATATTAGGCAAGTGTACCAGTTTTCATTGGCTCTTCAGTGTAGAACCACTTTCAGAATATCTCAACTGCCATTCCCCTCTACGACGCTGGTAGTGAACCAAAATGATCTGGATTTCTGAGGAGAAGGTTGATGGTTGTAATTTCCTGAAAAGATCTCGCCGCAATGGAAAACTCCTTTGTTTCGTTTATCATCTCCCCGGCTTGGTTATCGTATCCGTGACACACTAAAGTATTTTTAAAATGTCATCTCTTTTGCCACTATTTCGTTAGACCGCAATGTTTATCATCTAAGCATCGCTATTCATTTGATTTTCACTGCTGGACGTTGGCACCCTCCAGATGTTTTCTTATAGATCCAATACATTGTAGTTGTGCTCCTCAGTTTACATAGACTGCTGTGCAAGCCCTTTCATCTCTCCGTAACTACTGCAAACTACATAATTTGAACTTTCTTGCTACTGTCAAGCCGTCGCCTCCCCCCCCCCCCCCCCCCCCACTTCCCTCCACTATCAAATTAACTATTAACTATGCATTTTGTAGGATGTTTCCTATCAAACGGTCCCCGCTTTTAGTCAAGTTGTGACAATTTCTCTCCTTCCAAATGCCATTCCGCACCTCTTCATCATTAATCAGATCTACCCGTTAGATCTCCAGCATTTGTAGCACCATAGAACCACATTTGCGAAGCTTCTGTTCTGTTTTTGTCTAAACGTCTGAACTGTTTATCGTCCACGTTTTACATCCGTATACAAAAACCTTCATAAATGATCACCTAACACTTAAAATTTAAACCTTCATAAAGGGCTACCTAACACTTAAAATTTATTTACAACTGTCTGTATATCCAACAAAAATCCAATTCATTTTCCCTACTGCCATAACTACATCTTTGAATGCAGCCTATTCCCTGAACCTCTGTCTTCCAGTGATTTCCACAATGAACCACACTAATTCTAGATGAGCAACTCTTAGTATGTGGTTCCTGCACCTAAGTCCATGTCTAACAGCCGTTAAGTAAAGCTGATAATATATCGAACTTTCTTTTTCAGACACACTGGAAGCTTCGTCTTGAAAACAAATATTAGTGTACCAAAAGCAGTGTAGGTCATTTTAATCTACTGTTTATTTCTTTGCCTTTCCATTTAGGTGTAGCAGCGAATACATGTCATCACTCATCAGTAACGAACTTTATTAGCAACTGCATTCCTTGAAAAATCTACGGGTAACAGAGTTGAAGACCTTTTTCAGTGACTGAAAGGTTTATTTTCAGATTGTTAAATTCAAACAGAAGTACAGTGTAATTCTATGACGATAACACACGAAAACAGATTTTGAAAAAACATTTTGACGAGACTTTTTATTGCGAGTGCTTTAATAAAAGTAAGTTACAAAAACGCGTTAATATCTTTTTGTTAAATGTTAAGTAAGCATCATTTAACTTTCGCCACTTATTAAATGACGTAGTTAATTTTTTCCCCACAGTTAGGTGCTAGACTTACGTTGGTGTATCGGCTGATATATGATCCTGCTCATGGGTACATGGTCTGGGAAACACAGAACGAGATGGCGCCCTGGGAAGATACGACACCCATATTCTGGAGGAGGGCGGTTCAAACCCACGATTAGCCATCCACATTCATGTTTTCTGTACTTCCCTTGAATCCTTTAAGGTGAATGCCGGGCTGCTTCTTTTGAATGACTCGCATTCGGGAGGACGACGGTTCAATCCCGTCTCCAGCCATCCTGAATTAGGTTTTCCGTGATTTCCCTAAATCGTTTCAGGCAAATGCCGGGATGGTTCCTTTGAAAGGGCACGGCCGATTTCCTTCCCCATCCTTCCCTCACTCGAGCTTGCGCTCCGTCTCTAATGACCTCGTTGTCGACGGGACGTTAAACACTACCCACCACCACATCTTTTGAATGGGCACGGGCGGTTGCCTTCACCATCCATCCGTACTCCGACGTTGTGATCCATCTCTAATGACACGGTCGTCATAGGGGCGTTAAACCCTAAGACTCCCGCTTTCTGAGAAAGGTTTGAAACCATTTGCCTAGTACATCAGTCAACGTGAGATTGCTCTGTACACTGTTTCGCATAACCTGACTGGATAAATGACCAGCTCCTTTCTCAGCTTTACCTAAAAAATACGGCAAACAAGTAAGTTTGAAAACACAGCATACCGTCGTGTAATAAACAGCGTAAGTCAACACGCCACTACGAAATGGGCAAACGCATGTTTAACAGATATCGTGTAATAAACAGCGTAAGTCAACACGCCACTACGAAATGGGCAAACGCATGTTTAACAGATATCCATCGGACTAAGAAAACTACTGCACACAACAGGAGCCGAGAGTCACTGTTGAGCAGAGTTGATTGCAGAAGACTAGCAGCTTGGCAGGGATACCAATGAAGTCATCTGCCACTGTCAGCAAGAAAGAGGAAAGATTTTTATGGCATTGTTGACCGAAAGATCCTGAGTAACAGTTTCGGCCGCCTAATCGAGAAGGATTTTCTTTCTGTCTGCAAGGTGAATCCGTAAGTCTAACTGTTGAGCGTAAGAGTTTGTAAAGAGCGTGCGTATAGTGTAGTGTCTTTTCTCTGTCGTGTCGTGATCAGAACCATCATCAACAATGTCATATTCGCTAACTTCAAAAGACAGTGAGGAGAGGTTTGGTAGACGCATTGTCTGGTACTCAAGAGGTTTACGCCCCCCCTCTCCGGCCGCTTGCCGTCCGAACACTGAAGCTGATAATTTGTTTGGCCACAGGATTCGAATCAGCACTTCAGAGTCGAGCGCCACCGAACAGGTTATGTGTAAAGGACCCGGCTGGGAAGGAGGGAAAGTGGTCAGTACCGTCAACAGAGCAGAAGCATTGGAGCAACTGCTTAGTAATCCTGACGTGCGCATTCATTAAATATGACTTCAATGGTGGTACTCTCACGATCCCCAGGCACACAGTTTAAACTTGTACAAACATGTTTAGACAGTGTGAAAGCTAAGGCTGCGCGAAGGCTGTGCATGGTTCAGTTAGCAGCACACACTGAATAGAATGAAGCCTGTAAACTTAGACTAGCTTAAGGAACTGTGCCTTTTATGATTATAATTTCACCACAGTACGGTACGATGGTAACAAATTAGAGTATGTCAACGATATGATGACATATCTGCGTTCCTTATAACAACAGGAACAAATGTGATGATCAGTAGATTCGATCGTCCAATTTTCCTAATTGACACCAAAGTATTATTTTTGTCAATTCTGTAATGATATTTTATGTTGTCATGGCTAGATGTTGAGTGAAACTTGTAGCAACTATTTTTGATTTAGTACCTTCCTGTGGTTTACTATGACGATCTTCGAACAGTTGCGTCTGTGCTGTCTCTCTCTCTCTCTCTCTCTCTCTCTCTCTCTCTCTCTCTCTCTCTTCGTAATGACACGTGACGTATTTGGTTACTTGCCATAGTGAAAAGCACGGCTTCAAGAGTACCTAGTTATTCTTTTAATTTTAGTGCGTATTCATTTTTTCTCCTCTTGATACCTTGTTTCTACATTTGCGTATTACGACCAGAACGTAGCACAGATGCACATGTGCGGTAATTTCCACATTGTGAACATGTTTCTGGGGGCGATGAGTAATTGTGTACGTGCGAGTTCGAGAGTCGAGGAGCTATTACTTGCGGTCTGTGGCCGCAGGTAGCAAGAGCACGAACATAGCGGACACAAGAAGAGAAGAACGACGTGCAGAAACGCCCAACCACAGGTCTACGTGAGTAGCTGAAGCAGCAGAAAATAAAACGGAAAGACACTAACAGTCAAATATCGAGATACAAAGTACGAGCGTCGAGTGCACAGGCAGTGAAGTCCCGGCCACAGCTGGTCACTGGGGACGCCGGCACATATTAGGGCAGCTGCTGTCAGCACCACGACGACTTCCGCCACCTAAGTGTACACATGTGACGTCACGAGTTTCGTCGGTTACCTCCGAGCGAGGGAGCCAGTGTGTAGCGTGGACTCAAGGCTCCATTTGCCTTATTCAACCTTTATGGAACTTGTTGAGTAATAATCTGATTACCTACACAAATTAAGAAAAATACGGTGATTCAGCTTTAAATATGTATTTGGTTGCTCTGCGCACCTAACTTTTTTTGCGAGTTGATGTAGGCTCGACTTATGCACAGCATTAGAACAAGTATGGCCGACTTCTCGACACCCGCCTAGAGAGGCGTACATGGCGAAGTCTCTGGTTGACACAACAGGGAGGAACAGGATACTGTACGAGCTTCTAGTCTCGAAGATTCTAGAACACTGAGCATGCAAGGTTTCTTTATTTTAGGAGCTCTGTGTTAAAAGTTGGAGGAATGGGGAGGTACCTGAATGAATTTTATGAACTAGTGGACAAACACTTATACACAACCGTGGCTGATCACTCACCAGAGGCTGTAAATGGAGGTGCTATCTGTTTTAAGGCGTTCCGACGGAATACTCGACAGGCGTCTCTTTGTCGGAGTGCTTTGCAAGAGAACGATGCGGTTCTTAGTGAAGCAATTCTAAGGCTTATGGTACGAAGATCTTCAGAGAGGATGTGCCATTACCGTGTTCTTTCGTCGTAGTTTATTACGGTGAGAAAAGCTCAGGCATCGCCGAATATGTTTAGCAGTTGATCTCAGTTTAGCTCTTCCTGCCTTGGTACCAGGCACAATTGTATTTTGAGAGATGGCTCTATAGTTATCTGTAGTTTTACAAAGACGCTACGTTTCCAAGTAAATTCAATCTCTATTGGTGCTGAAGAAGGCTGTGCATTACAATTACCTGTCACATTCCTCAAGTAAGTTTCCAGCGCCCTAGCGTTTCGTATCGATGTTGTCTCTACTATAGTACACTCCTATAAACCTCTGGTGACCGCATGATCGTAACGTCTCCCTGCAGGTGCTCAGATAATTGGTGAGATTTTACGAGTCGTGACTAACAATGGGTTGCAGGCAAGGAAAACTTGTTTTGGTGTGTATTAATGTGTAAAACCCTTATGGCAGAATTCAGGTTAACGTGAACCGTCCCTTCAATTTGTCAGTTGTTAAATGAAAGTGCAGTATCCTACGCCGCTTCAGTAGTGCTAATACAAGCATGTGTATAAGGTACATGCTTCGAATTATTTATGTCGGTTTGGCTCTCTCTCCTTTGGTGCCAGGCACTAATGTATTTGTGGAAGTTCTTTTTCGGTTATGTATAGACTTACGAAACCACCACGCTTCCAAGTAAATTCAGTTTCTTTTTAGATAGTAGTTCTGCTGTAACAGGCATACCGCTATAAATCCTTTCCCAATTAAAGACCTTGGTATCTCTTAATGTGTGTAATGGAGTGAGCGCGTCGCGTGTGCACTGAATAGGATTCACAAGCAGGTAGGTATTGTAGTGATGCAAGCTTCTCCTCGGTGGTGAGAAATGCTGTGCTAAGTGATCATCAAGGGCTTTCAATTGGGCGTATTTCCAACTCAGGCATGGACAAGAAAAACAAGAATAAAAACTGAAACAGTAAAAAGACGTGCTGAAGTCATACTTCAAAAAATGTGCAGTCGACATCTGTAACTGGGAAAACACTGCCTCGGATCGTCCGACATGGTGTAGGACTGTTACGAAGGTTTATAAAAAAGAAATGACACAGTATGTGAAAGACATTTTCTCAGAGTTTTTTTTTTCACTGTTTATAAATGTCCTGCGCGTCCACCCTTCGTCACATGGTACACACCTAATCTGTAGTCTCATTATGCCCATACCCGACTCAGCAACACAGAAGTGACAGTAAGAACAGCTGCTGCGATGCGGTGTCGCAAGTTTTGGAGGTTGTGTGGTAGAGGTGGAACAACAGACTGTCCTTGATGTAATTCCAAAACAAAAAAATCGCAAGGCATCAAGTCTGGTGACCGTAGTGGCCATTGGAGCAGCGGCCACAACACGACCCATCCAGCGACGTGGCAACGTCTCGTTCAGATGACCTCCCACACAATTGTGGAAATTTGGAGGTATGTTGATCTCCCATGCAATTGTGGAAATTTGGAGGTATGATCAATTATGCAATAGCTCGATTGGTGGACTCTGTGGGGCTTCGCATCGTCACGTTCCTTACACAGTCCACTGTCATTTGTAACAAATCCAGTCAGCCCGAAAGTTTTGCATCGCACAAACAACCGTCCTCTTCGAATTTCTTGCACCAGCACATTAAAACGGGCGAATTCTGGTACACAAAATGCTTCCTACACCTCGTTTGCTGCTATTTTCAGTAACTATGACCGCCGGCACCTTGCTGGCGATTTTCCAAAATAACTTTCCGGAATCTCGTTAGAAACCTCCCTCTCAGAGCTTGTCTTTCACTTAGTGTGTCATTTGTTACGATATCCTTAGCCGTTAAGCTAGACCAGTTTTTTTAAATGTGTCATGGGCTGCAATACTTCGAACAACAATGGCGAATACCTTGTTAAGACAAGCGGAAAGTTGGAAAAAGAGGGAAAACGTCATGAAGAACAATCAACGTACCCATACAGGCTATTCTTCACAAAACGATACAGTGAAATAAACAAAAACTTAATAATAACACCTGTTTATTGTCTTTTATAGCGTTTTACTAGGACAATGTACACTACTGGCCATTAAAACTGCTACACCACGAAGATGACGTGCTACAGACGCGAAATTTAACGGACAGGAAGAAGATGCTGTGATATGCAAATGATTAGCTTTTCCGAGCATTCACACAAGTTTGGCGCCGGTGGCGACACCTACAACGTGCTGACATGAGGAAAGTTTCCAACCGATTTCTCATACACAAACAGCAGTTGACCGGCGTTGCCTGGTGAAACATTGTTGTGACACCTCGTGTAAGGAGAAGAAATGCGTACCATCACGTTTCCGACTTTGATAAAGGTCGGATTGTAGCCTATCGCGAGTGTGGTTTATCGTATCGCGACATTGCTGCTCGCGTTGGTCGAGATCCAATGACTGTTAGCGGAATATGGAATCAGTGGGATCAAGAGGGTAATACGGAATGCTGGATCCCAACGGCCTCGTATCACTAGCAGTCGAGATGACAGGCATCTTATCCGCATGGCTGTAACGGATCGTGCAGCCACGTCTCGATCCGTGAGTCAACAGATGGGGACGTTTGCAAGACAACAACCATCTGCACGAACAGTTCGACGACATTTGCAGCAGCAAGGACTATCAGCTCGGAGACCATGGCTGCAGTTACCCTTGATGCTGCATCACAGACAGGAGCGCCTGCGATGGTGTACTCAACGACGATCCTGGGTGCACGAATGGCAAAACGTCATTCTTTCGGATGAATCCAGGTTCTGTTTACAGCATCATTATGGTCGCATCCGTGTTTGGAGACATCGCGGTGAACGCACATTGGAAGCGTGTATTCGTCATCGCCATACTGGCGTATCACCCGGCGTGATGGCATTGGGTGCCATTGGTTACACGTCTCGGTCACCTCTTGTTCGCACTGACAGCACTTTGAACAGTGGACGTTACATTTCAGGTGCGTTACGACCCGTGGCTCTATCCTTCATTCTGTCCCTGCGAAACCCTACACTTCAGCAGGATAATGCACGACCGCATGTTGCAGGTCCTGTATGGGCCTTTCTGGATACGTAAAATGTTCGACTACTGCCCTGGCCAGCACATTCTCCAGATCTCTCACCAATTGAAAACGACTGGTCAATGGTGGCCGAGCAACTGGTTTGTCGCAATATGCCAGTCACTACTCTTGATGAACTGTGGTATCGTGTTGAAGCAACTTGGGCAGCTGTACATGTACACGCGATCCAAGCTCTGTTTGACTCGATGCCCAGGCGTATCAAGCCCGTTATTACGGCCAGAGGTGGTTGTTCTGGACACTGATTTCTCAGGATCTATGTACCCAAATTGGGTGAAAATGTTATCACATGTCAGTTCTAGTATAATATATTTGTTCAATGAATACCCTTTTATCATCTGCATTTCGTCTTGGTGTTGCAATTTTAATGGCCAGTAGTGTAGTTTCATCAGGGTCTCAGTAGTTATGCAAGGACATTCACTGCGATGTCAACACGCCAGAATTTTGTCTATTTCTTTTAAGTATGAAGTCAGGATCAAATAACACCTACATGTTCCATTTGTACAGTTTTCAGAGATAACACCATACTTGAGCGACCAAACCGTTCTTTGAAACTTATGTACTTTGATTATGTCAGAGTTGCTTCACTGTGATGTCAGATAGACAACGAATCGACAAAATTGCCAAACGCATGTCTCTAGAGAGTTGGCATCGCAAATAAAGGTCTCATAATGGAACAGTGACGTGAAATCGTAAGTTAGCATAGCAAAGATCCTATTAATGAAACCGTAGAAGGACTTCTATTTAATATACATCTGTCTTTTATAACAGTTTGTCTTTTATTTACATTTGAAGAGCTAATCTAAAACTAGAAATTATGCGCAATTAACTGTGGCACATTTTGAAGTAAATACCTTTCAACAGTGCCGAACAAACAACAGCCGATATCAGTCAACGATGACATCATACTGGCATCTATGTGAGCCCGTGACGCTGGCGAATGGCGCCTATGAAGAGGATTTGATTAGTTTTTCGTTCCATAGATCCGTGCTGAGGAGATCCTCGTGGATGTGGAACATGTCAATTTTTTTTAAAGCTGAAATAACAATACTTACAGTATGAATATATACAATACATTATTTGTTTCTATGAAAAAATTCGTCAATGGAGTAGAAGGAGTTGGCCACTAGTAAGTCTTTCAGGCTCCTTTTAAACTGACCTTTATTTGTAACTAAATTTTTTATGTTTGCTGGCAAATTATTGAAGATGAGTGTTCCTGAGTCGTGGACCCCTTTTTGAACTACAATAATTGCTTGTAAGTCCTTGTGCAGATCATTTTTGTTCCTGGTATTGTATGTATAAACTGAGCTGTTTGTTGGAAGAAGAGATATACTATTTAGGACAAATTTCATTAAGGAGTAAATATACTGAGAGGCAGTAGTTAGTATACCCAGTTCTTTGAAGAGGTTTCTACAGGACGTCCGTGAATTTACTCGACAAATAATACGTATTACACGCTTTTGGACTCTGAAAACTTTTGTATGACTTGAAGAGTTACCCCAAAATATTATACCATATGACATTATGGAATGAAAGTAGGCAAAGTATGCAAGCTTTTTCATTTGTATGTCGCCTATGTCTGTTAACACTCGAATTGCAAATACAGAGTTGTTAATGCGTTTCTGCAGTTCTATGGTGTGCTCCTCCCAACTTAATTCATTATCAAGTTGTAATCCCAGGAATTTAAGACTGTCAACCTCTTCTATCTGCTCTGGTCGGGGTAATCGGCAGTCACCATGTTAAGAAATTGGATTCCCCGGAGAGGGGTTCAGATACCTGTTCAGTGTCGTGTGGTTCCCCTGAAAATGACAAGGATGATGCCAGGACCATTCATTCCCTGGAAAAGAACACGACCAGTTTCCTTCTGCATCCTTGTTGTATGCGAGCTTATTCTCTTTGCTACTATCGTCCTGTACCAGCAGAATGAGTGTGACTTCGGACCTGTTATCAATCGCAGGACTTCAGTTTCTGCTTCCACTCGACGTATGTTCTGTATGGTTAGTTATGCAAAGAGAAGACATTTATACAGGCTAGAATAGCGCCAAGAGTTTCATCAAACCAGTCTTCGGACTGAAGACATAACAACATTTTTATTTACGTAGATTAGAGGAAGTTTACAGGAGAGAGGAGAGTACTAGAAATGAAATTTTAAAATGCATCGTGACAACTGCTGCCCTCGTAATGGAACGTAGACGTAAACTAAGATTAGCAGGGCTTTATGTCTGTCTAAGATTACAATAGCGAGTGGAGTAACGGCGGACTTATTCATTATGAACTGTTTAAAATTGATATCGTAAGCAGCAAATTTATTGTTTATTGCCGAAAATGTATTTGAACAGTTGTTATTTTGTTGTGTACTGCTAAAATAGGTTTATTTGATGCATAAATAAATTATAATAAGTAATACATAAAAATAAATTACAGAGTAAAATTATTTAAAAAATTGTAAAAAAAATTATAATCTCGAGAGATATCCGAAAGAGAATTTGTATCTAGATGAATTTGTTATTTCAAATAATAATTTCAGTCATCTCCAGTAATGCTGACATTTTCTCCCAGGACACACTGTGTATCTGAAAGGAAGTAATGCCCTTGGAATTTTAAGAGTGAGTCTTACTGTAATGTATAAAGCGTTTTTTTTTTTTTTTTTTTTTTTTTTTTTTTTTTTTTTTTTTTTTTAAATTCCTTCCACTGGTGTTCGCTGAATATTTATACATTTTCGTGCTGTTTAAACAAACCGAGTGACGAATTAAGCAGTTCATTGAAACTTCTTTTGGTGAATGTCTAAAGACCAACGTAAATCACCCAAAAATTACGTTAAGGACTTTTTTAAGCAAAGTCCTTCGCGAATGGACTACATTTCCTCAGGATGTTCTCACCGAACCCCCAGCAGGCAGTGTCCAGGTTTCATCTAGCATCGCTCACTAAGAAGTCGGATCCGAGCGACACAAGCGGTAGGTTCTTCAAGGGACGCGAAGACTGCACCATTTGTACACGAAGGGCAGGGCTAAGATTTTTTAAAGTATTTTTCTCTTTTCCCAAAATAGCGGACAATCAGTTGTGGGACGGAATACTGACTCCGGAAATAATCTGTAGGTTGTAGCTAAGCCATCTCTCTGCGCTTCTCAAAAATATAAAATATTAATCGCCAGAAATATTATTCAAAACCTGTGATAAGAGCACTTCAAACAGTTGCACACTCCACCACAACAGAATGTCGAATGCACTACATTTGTAAAAACATGCAGAAAATCTGTAAAAATAAACCCAAAAGATACAGCAAGCTTAATAAAAAATATAAAAGAGTAATTTCGCCTCCTAAAAAATCAAAGCCGTCCGAATGATACTTGCTTGACTAGTCGTACGGAATGCTCCGTGTCAGTCCCATGGGACTGGGCCTGTTGCTTTCTTGAGCAATGTTCTGTGTACTGAGTCACCCGATCACTGCCCGCGACGCACACTTGGGTTCGCGTGGTGTGCATACACATTATTAATCGGTCAGTAAGACTAAGTTCGTCAGACACTGAGCTACTGAGTACACTTGAAAACTGCAGTGTATGCGCACCAGGGGTACTCGAACACAGTTTGGGGACAGCTGCTCGTCGCTGGCGCTACTGGTTGCTCTACTACACGTAACTAATGGAGATAGGTCTACTGATCGTAAAACTTGGTTGTCGCCGTTTTTGTAGGAGCGACAGAGCTCATGCTGATCGAATACACAAGCAGGACTGACTACTTTTTGGGTCTCTTCCACAACAGTCAATCTGAATGTCATTTTATGAGGTTTCTCACGATTGTTGAGGCAATCGTGAGAACGGTTAGATGTCGTAAATTCACCGAATAAAATTTACACTGTTTGTTCACATGGAATAAACGTCTTTGTCTTCCATAGTAGGCTACGTGACGGTGATGTGGCTGGTAAGCATGAGACCATATGGCTATCATCTGCGGTCTTCGAAAACAAAAATAGCGCCAAGAAGAGAGAGGGGGGCGGGGGGAGGGAGAATTTGGAAAGGAAATAATACGTGTGCGTTAAGTCCTGCAGACGATGATGTCTTTCGGAACGGAGAGAAACTGCCTGTGACGGCACATCGCATGGACCATTAGTTATAATTATTGATGGCGTAATTTATTAAATTGTACAAGAATCACATCGATTACAGGTCGATTTTCCAGATTAAAAAAATTATTCGTTACCTGAAAATCGGATTTTTATCGTGAGGATGTCATGAACATCGAAGTCATTAGGGACAGAGCTACATTTCACCTGTTTAACGATGGGACAGGGAATATACTGATTCTGCATGCCCCCGAAATACTTCACGAAAGCCACAATAAATTTCAATAATAGTCCGAAGGGGATTTCGACGTTATTTGTCTCGAAAACAAGTGGTAGTAGTGTCTCGAAACACGGGGACCCGTCGCCTGTTGTACCGGCTCCCACTGGCAAGAAGTAAACAAATAGCAAGGCTTTAAGGTGGATTATACAGCATGTTGAAATGTCGCCTCCCATTAAGTTTCCTTTTTCTTTCATTTACGATCGTCTGTCATTGTCGTAGCCGCTGGAAGATCACAGACCTGTCGACTTAGAAAGGGACACGTGCTTACGATAGGGACATAAAAAGGTGTGCATCCGAAAAGTTCTGGGTTTTACATATACAGTATTTAGATGCTTGTAACTCAACAATTTTTTTTAACACGATGCAGCATACGAGAATGATGCAGCAAGATAAATTCTCTCACTAAAATATCGACAACAAGCAGCATGAGGAGTACAACACACGTCACTGCGATTAAGGAACCATACAACCTAGGCCTTTTGCAGTTCTTACCGTATTCCATCTATGAAAGAAGGAGATAAATTACTTGTTAATAAGGGGCATTAAAACCTTGTCTGTATTCCACGACGCCAAAGAATAAACAACAATAAATAAAAGCTTATAAAAATTCGATTGAGACTCCACTCTTAATCTACACAACGACAATTACAGTCACATAAGAGGTCCATTAATCCTTCTACTTTCTTCCTCTTCTTTTTGTATGACGAATTCATTCATTTTTGTTTCTTTCTCTTACAGTTTGGAAAATTACCATATTTACTGTGTACGGCTTTAAATGAGCCAATAAAAGAATTGTAGACAGGTCGAACAACGTGTATTAGTATTTGCGTAAGATACGCATTTATTTAATAATTCCTCATTAGATTTTTACAGTACACAGTTCTGACTGCGTTCGGTGCAACAGTTTCTTTGGCTTTTATTTATATTTGTCATGAATTTCATTTGTGACAGTTTTAAATGCTTGACAAAACGCCGGTCAACAGTTCGACACGTGATGCTTTTTTTTAGGTTTTACAAATAAAACTCAGTTGACTGCCTGCATTTCGTTTTTTTTAGGTCTCATTTCCGACAGGTATTTCGGAGCGAAAGCTCCATAATCATAATTCTGTTGAGGGCTTTTCGCCGTAATTTAGCGAAGCAGTCGCACATACATACTGCGAAAATCTGCTCTACTGTCGGTCAGTGGAGCAATTCCTGTAGGATTTTTGGTTTCCACAGCACATATATCGTCAACAAACTGAAGAGTGGAAACACTGAAAATACACATCAAGCCTTAAGGAGAAGTCTGGTTGACAGGCAAGAAAAATGGGCGAAGTTCAAATTTTTTCCATACAGGATTGTTTTTATCGAAACTGCGGTGTTGCCACTATATTACACGTATATTCCTGTACGGAAAAAAGTTTTTTTTCATAACAAATTAAAAAGGGCGGTTGCGCATCCAGGTTTGTGCGAAGAGTTGTACTGACTCTTGGCTGTTACTGAAACCCATAAAAATAGAAAATTCTTAAATTAGAATTAATTTGCGGGGTATTCACGATGGAATTCTGAAAAACGCCTAAAAAAGCAGCTATTTGAAGAGCATATTTTCTTGACATGTATTTCTAAATTCAAATGTTTAAAAAATATTTAAAATATGAATACAAAAGCAAGCTCCATTACCGGCCTCTAAATTTCACTGTCTTTCATTTCAGAAAACAATCAAATGAACAGGTTAATCTATCGAGGCTCTAGAGCGCATTGCGCGCTGAAAAATATTTCGAAAGAAAAGCGTTTAACGTTTGGAGTAGCGAAAAAAGAAAAAAAACCGGTCTCAGAACTTACAGTTAATTTGCGATTTCAGGTTGCGATTTCAGGACCACAGAGGCGTCCTTTCTCTTCCTCAAACGTGCTCTGGTTCTCAATCTGGTACTGCATTTTTCCTATCCGGGCTCCTTTAACAAACTGAGACATTCCTTTCTCCGCGGCGGCCACGTGTTTCCTGTCACATAACTTCGCAAAGTTTTTCTATTAGACCCTGTGACGATTCCTAACACATTCATGGTCCTCATAATAGATGAATAACGTCCAATGAATATACCTGCAGCTGTATATACTTCATCTTCACCGGTCTCTGCCCCACAATGAAGATGTTTTGGTACCTGTTTCCGAAAGAGCGCATTGAAGCTCTAGTTCTCATTTTGCCTGTTGGCATTGGTGCATCTTTAAGCAAATTTCCATAGGACTAAATTAGTATACTGGTCAAATCGTTTCCTGAAAAAATTCGTCGAGCACCTACCGCTGGCTAGCTGTATTTCGGTCGGTGCACGGTTCCATTTGACACACTGCAACTTCTAAAATACTGTCACAAACAAAAAATCCTTTTTCAGGCATAACAAAATACTTGAGGAATGCAAACATCACCTTACGTGGATGTAGGAAATACTGATCATGATGCATCTGGATTCGTTATGATAACTTTTGGGGGTTACTTGAGAGAGGAATATCAATGTCCGTACACCTATTTTACACTGAAGAGCAAACAAACTGGTACATTTGCCTAATATCGTGTAGGCCTCGCGCTCACACGCAGAAGTGCTGCAACACGACGTGGCATGGGCTCGACTAACGTCTGAAGTAGTGCTGGAGGGAACTGGCACCATGAGACCTGCGGGGACGTCCATAATTACGCTCAATAATGTTCATGTTTGGGGGGGGGGGGGGCGGGGGTTCGGTAGCCAGCGGACGTCTTTAAGCTCAGAAGGATGTTCCTGGAGCCACTCTGTAGCAGTTCTGGACGAGTGGGGTATCGCATTGTTCTGCCGGCATTGCCCAAGTCCATCGGAATGCACAATGGAGATGAACGGATGCAGGTGACCAGACAGAATGCGCACGTACGCGTCACCTATCAGAGTCGTATCTAGACGTATCAGGGGTTCCATATCACTCCACCTGCACACGTTCCACACCATAACAGAGTCTCCACCTGCTTGAATAGTCCCCTGCTGACTTGCAGGGTCCATGGATCCATGAGATTGTCTCCATACTCGTACACATTCACCCACTCGATACAATTTGAAAAGAGACTCATCCGACTAGGCATCAACAATGTCTGTGTCTGTGTTGACGGGCTTAGGCGAGGCGTAAATCTTTGTGTCAGGCAGTCATTGAGGGTACACGAGTGAGCCTTCGGCCCCAAAAGCCCATATCGATGATGTTCCGCTGAATGGTTCGCACGCTGACACTTGTTGACGGCCCAGCATTGAAATCTGCAGCAATTTGCTGAAGAGTTACGCTTCTGTCACGCTGAATGATTCTCTTTTTGCAGGATATTTTTCTGGCCGCAGCGATGTCGGTGATTTGATGTTTCACTGGATTTCTGATATCCACGATACACTCGTGAAAAGGTAGTATGAGAAAATCCCCACTTCATCGCTACCTCGGAGATGCTGTGTCTCATCGCTCGTGTGGCGACTATAACACCACGTTCAAACCCACGTTATCTTGATAACCTGCCACTGTAGCAGCACTAACCGATCTAACAACTGCGCCAGACACTTGTTATCTTATATAGGCGTTGCCGACCGCAGCGCTGTATTCTGCCCGTTTACTAAAACACATTCGTGATGCCTTACGTTTAACTGTTGTTATTGAAAATAACTAAGAACAATGTATGTGAGGAACCTATATCATATACACAAAATGTTGTATGTGTGTGTCTACGTATGTATGTTTCACATCTCCTGTTGTGCGAATAGTTGGGGTTGGGTTGTTTTGGGGAAGGAGACCAGACAGCGAGGTCATCGGTCTCATCGGATTAGGGAAAGGGGGGGGGGGAAGGAAGTCGGCCGTGCCCTTTTAAAGGAACCATCCCGGAATTTGCCTGGAGCGATTTAAGGAAATCATGAAAACCTAAATCAGGATGGCCGGATGCGGGATTGAACCGTTGTCCTGCCGAATGCGAATCCAGTATCTAACCACTGCGCCACCTCGCTCGGTACTGTACGAATAGCATCGGAATGCTTTCGATGAGGTATACTTGGAGAGGGGGGGGGGGGGGGAGAAGGGTGAAGAAGGAGAAGTTAGTGGAGGTAGGATGCATATAGAAGGTGGTGAGGAGCAGTGCGCAGATGGAAGAGGGTCTGTGGAGATAGGTGAGAGGGCAGTGTGGGGGCTTTAAAAAGGGACAGGCAGTGGAGAGGCAGCGAGAGTAGGAAGGCGGAGCTGGACAGACAGAATGGTGAGGAGGGAAAGGTGTTAGAGACAGATGTAAGATGGAGAAAGGAAGAGGGACATATGCCGATGATGATGCAGGGTAAAAAGATAGTATACTATCAGAATGGATGGGGACTTAAGGGAGGATGTGTAAGGACTTCGCCGGCCGGTGTGGCTGAGCGGTTCTAGGCGCTTCAGTCTGGAACCGCGCGACCGCTCCGTCGCAGGTTCGAATCCTGCCTCGGGCATGGATGTGTGTGATGCCCTTAGGTTAGTTAGGTTTAAGTAGTTCTAAGTTCTAGGGGACTGATGACCTCAGATGTTAAGTCCATGGTGCTCAGAGCCATTTGAACCATTTTTTTAAGGACTTCCCAGCTAAACTTCCGCAACGTGTTTGAGACATTTTGGCAACACCTTTCGAATGCGTTGCAGAAGTTTCTCTAGGAAGCCCTTACTCATCCTCCACACTGCTCTGATCTCTCCCCGTGTGGTTTCCAATGTTTGCGGCCCTGAAGTAAGACCTTCGTGGCAGTCTCTTTTTGAACGAAGTGGTGCCCGCCTGGGTACAATCATATTTCCTTAGGCAACCACAAACATTTCTACAAGACATTCACCGTCTCGTCTCACAGTAGGGTAAATGTAGGCGACTACTTTTGAAATAATAAACAGTGTACTTAATTTTCCACATCTATCTCGTTTTCATTTGACTGCCTCTTATACATACCTGCTGATAGCGTGTACATGTACACAGTTATACTGAAATCCCACCACGTCTTCTGGGCGCTTCACTTCGTTTGTCATGTAGTGCATCTCGTCCTATAAGATTTATGGTATTACTTTTGGCCACTTCTTATATAGGCAAGATGTTATAAATTAGTTGTGCAAAGGCAACCTTCAATTGTGAAGAAGAAGTTTTATTTACAAATGCTCAATGTACAGGGTGTTTCAAAAATGACCGGTATATTAGAAACGGCAATAAAAACTAAACGAGCAGCGATAGAAATACACCGTTTGTTGCAATATGCTTGGGACAACAGTACATTTTCAGGCGGACAAACTTTCGAAATTACAGTAGTTACAATTTTCAACAACAGATGGCGCTGCAAGTGATGTGAAAGATATAGAAGACAACGCAGTCTGTGGGTGCGCCATTCTGTACGTCGTCTTTCTGCTGTAAGCGTGTGCTGTTCACAACGTGCAAGTGTGCTGTAGACAACATGGTTTATTCCTTAGAACAGAGGATTTTTCTGGTGTTGGAATTCCACCGCCTAGAACACAGTGTTGTTGCAACAAGACGAAGTTTTCAACGGAGGTTTAGTGTAACCAAAGGACCGAAAAGCGATACAATAAAGGATCTGTTTGAAAAATTTCAACGGACTGGGAACGTGACGGATGAACGTGCTGGAAAGGTAGGGCGACTGCGTACGGCAACCACAGAGGGCAACGCGCAGCTAGTGCAGCAGGTGATCCAACAGCGACCTCGGGTTTCCGTTCGCCGTGTTGCAGCTGCGGTCCAAATGGTAAACTGCAGGAGTATCCAGGGCAAGGTTCCTGAATTAGTATCTCTTATTGAAGGAAATAGTGCGCATATAGTATTAGGAACGGAAAGTTGGTTAAAACCGGAAGTGAACAGTAACGAAATCCTAGACACAGAATGGAATATATACCGCAAGGATAGGATAAACGCCAATGGTGGAGGAGTATTTATAGCAGTAAAGAATTCAATAATATCCAGTGAAGTTATTAGCGAATGCGAATGTGAAATAATCTGGGTTAAGTTAAGTATCAAAGGTGGGTCAGATATGATAGTCGGATGCTTCTATAGACCACCTGCATCAGCAACCGTAGTAGTTGAGCGCCTCAGAGAGAACCTGCAGAACGTCGTGAAGAAGTTTCGTGATCATACTATTGTAATAGGGGGAGACTTCAATCTACCAGGTATAGAATGGGATAGTCACACAATCAGAACTGGAGCCAGGGACAGAGACTCTTGTGACATTATCCTGATTGCCTTGTCCGAGAATTACTTCGAGCAGATAGTTAGAGAACCAACTCGTGAAGCTAACGTTTTAGACCTCATAGCAACAAATAGACCGGAACTTTTCGACTCCGTGAATGTAGAAGAGGGTATCAGTGATCATAAGTCAGTGGTTGCATCAATGACTACAAGTGTAATAAGAAATGCCAAGAAAGGAAGGAAAATATATTTGCTTAACAAGAGTGATAGGGCACAAATCGCAGAATATCTGAGTGACCACCATCAAACGTTCATTTCTGAGGAAGAGGATGTGGAATAAAAATGGAAAAAATTCAGAAACATCGTCCAGTACGCCTTAGATAAGTTCGTACCGACTAAGGTCCAAAGCGAGGGGAAAGATCCACCGTGGCATAACAATCATGTACGAAAGGTACTACGGAAACAAAGAAAGCTTCATCATAGGTTTAAAAGTAGTCGAATGATAGCTGATAAGGAAAAGCTGAACGAAGCGAAAAAGAGCGTAAAGAGAGCAATGAGAGAAGCATTCAACGAATTCGAACATAAAACATTGGCAAACAATCTAAACAAGAATCCTAAAAAGTTTTGGTCATATGTAAAATCGGTAAGCGGATCTAAATCCCCTATTCAGTCACTCGTTGACCACGATGGCACCGAAACAGAGGACGACCGAAGAAAGGCAGAAATACTGAATTCAGTGTTCCGAAACTGTTTCACTGCGAAAAATCGTAACACGGTCCCTGACTTCAGCCGTCGCACGGACGCCAAAATGGAAAATATTGAAATAAACGATATCGGAATTGAAAAACAACTGCTATCACTTAGTAGCGGAAAAGCATCCGGACCAGACGAGATACCCTTAAGATTCTACAGTGATTATGCTAAAGAACTTGCCCCCTTTCTATCAGCAATTTATCGTAGATCGCTGGAAGAACGTAAAGTACCTAGCGACTGGAAGAAAGCGCAGGTCGTTCCCATTTTCAAGAAGGGTCATAAATCAGATGCGAATAATTATAGGCCTATTTCGCTTACGTCAATCTGTTGTAGAATAATGGAACATGTTTTGTGTTCTCGTATTATGACGTTCTTAGATAATACAAATCTCCTTCATCATAACCAACATGGATTCCGCAAACAGAGATCATGTGAAACTCAGCTCGCCCTATTTGCCCAAGAAATTCACAGTGCCGTAGACACTGGCGAGCAGATTGATGCCGTATTCCTGGACTTCAGGAAGGCATTTGATACGGTTCCGCACTTACGTTTAGTGAAAAAAATACGAGCTTACGGAATATCGGACCAGGTTTGTGATTGGATTCAGGATTTCCTAGAAGAAAGAACACAACATGTCATTCTTAACGGTTCAAAATCTGCAGATGTAGAGGTAATTTCGGGAGTACCGCAGGGAAGCGTGATAGGACCTTTATTGTTTACAAGTTACATAAATGACTTAGTTGACAACATCGGTAGCTCCGTGATGCTATTTGCAGATGACACGGTTGTCTACAAGAAAGTAGCAACATCAGAAGACTCGTACGTACTCCAGGAGGACCTGCAGAGGATTAATGCATGGTGCGACAGCTGGCAGCTTTCCCTAAACGTAGATAAATGTAATATAATGCGCATACATAGGGGCAGAAATCCATTCCAGTACGATTATGCCATACGTGGTAAATCATTGGAAGCGGTAACGACCGTAAAATACTTAGGAGTTACTATCCGGAGCGATCTGAAGTGGAATGATCACATAAAACAAATTGTGGGAAAAGCAGGCGCCAGGTTGAGATTCATAGGAAGAATTCTAAGAAAATGTGACTCATCGACGAAAGAAGTAGCTTACAAAACGCTTGTTCGTCCGATTCTTGAGTATTGCTCATCAGTATTACTACCGCCCACATATATCTCGCGTAATGATCACAACGAAAAGATCCGAGAAATTAGAGCAAATACGGAGACTTACAAGCAGTCGTTCTTCCCACGCACAATTCGTGAATGGAACAGGGAAGGGGGGATCAGATAGTGGTACAATAAGTACCCTCCGCCACACACCGTAAGGTGGCTCGCGGAGTATAGATGTAGATGTAGATGTAGATGAACAAAAATGGTTCAAATTGCTCTGAGCACCATGGGACTTAACATCTGAGGCCATCAGTCCCCTATAACTTGGAAATACTTAAACCTAACTAATCCAAGGACATCACACACATCCATGCCCGAGGCAGGATTCGAACCAGCGACCGTAGAAGTCGCGCGGTTCCGGACTAAAGCGCCTACAACCGCTGGGCCACAGAGGCCGGCGGAAAGTTAACAGTTAGCATTTCTACTAGAGGAATCGTCCAGTCTTATTACAGTGTCTTTGCACTTTATGGCGCCACTGATCATCAATGGTAGCCCGACAACTAATCTGACGCTCATACTGAACTTATTAAAAAAACTGCGTTGTCTTCGTCGTCTTCCCTCAGCGTGGTGAAATCTGTCGATAACTATTGTTGACAAGAGTAATGCCAAGTCGTTGTTTCGGCTTCAAGTTTATACCCAGAACTGCTCGGTTCTTCTCCTTCATTTTGTTTTTGTTTTTGGGTTTTCTATCTATACACCTATACATCTATACACAACTACGATGTAGCCGGCCGAAGTGGCCGTGCGGTTAAAGGCGCTGCAGTCTGGAACCGCAAGACCGCTACGGTCGCAGGTTCGAATCCTGCCTCGGGCATGGGTGTTTGTGATGTCCTTAGGTTAGTTAGGTTTAACTAGTTCTAAGTTCTAGGGGACTAATGACCTCAGCAGTTGAGTCCCATAGTGCTCAGAGCCATTTGAACCATTCGAACTACGATGTAAGCTGGCTCGATCAGCAGTGAGATGGAAATTTTGTCACTCGGTGGCCAGGTGTGAACTGTGGTACGGAAGGGCGTGCCGGCCTGAGACAATAAACAAAGGAACGGAAGACCCTGTGACGTTCCGCCGAGCTGGTCCTAATGTCGTGTGTTGGTGAATGAAAGTAACCTAGCAGTGTGGCAGTTGTGGAAGCTCTCCAGCCCGAATCCCGGCGGCTGCGACGACCACTGGCCAGCGCTCCGTTAAGCGTCCACACAGCTACAACGTGGGCGAGGAGGTCACGAGGGACGAACAGCACTGGAGGAGCGGTCGCGGCTACGTGACAGTCGACGTCGAGCCATCTGTCTTAGGTGTGTGCAAGAACGGACAGAGGATACATGTCTGCCGTACACTGAGGCGACAAAAGTCATGGGATACATCCGAATATCGTGTGGGGCCCCTTTTGCCCAGAGCAACGCAGTAGCTCGTCGTGGCACGGACCCAACAAGTCGTTGGAAATCCCCTGCAAAAATATTGAGCCATGCTGGCTGTATAGCCGTCCATAATTGCCGTTGCAGGGTTTTGCGCACAAACCTGACCTCTCGATTATGTCCTATAAATGTTCGGTGGGAATCATGTCGGACGATCTGGATGGCCAAACAATTCGTTCGAATTATCCGGTATGTTTATCAAACCAATAGCAAACAATTGTGACCCGGAAACATGGCGCATTGTCATCCATAAAAATTCCATCGTTATTTGCGAAAATGAAGTCCATGAACAGCCGAAAATTGTCCCCATTTCCAATCAATGATCGGTAAAGTTCGACCAGAGGTCCCAGTCCATACCATGTAAACACAGCCGACACCATTATGGATCCACCACCAACTTGCACAGGGCCTTGTTGACAAATTGGTTTCATGGCTTCGTGGGGTCTGCTCCACACTCGAACCTATCATCAGCTGTTACCAGCCGAAATCGGGACTCATCTGACCAGGCCAAGGTGTTACACTCGGGTCCAACCGATATGTCGCATTCGGGAGGACGACGGTTCAATCCCGCGTCCGACCATCCTGATTTAGGTTTTCCATGATTTCCCTAAACCGCTTCCAACACACCTACCACAACAAAGGTCAGAATTTAACAACGATTGTGGTGTTTCTCACGCTGCTAAATACTGCATTTTCGGGCAACAACAGTCATATTATGTGGCAGGTGTCATTAGAGCACAGTTAATAAAGTCATTTCATGTAATAATGAAAAAACTAGGCACTCATCTTTTTTGTGTTTCCCACGCAGGTCTCTTCGTAAAATCATGGCTCAATCGTTGACAATACAGGTGGTTATGATTCCAAGCTCGGATGCAAAGAGGCCTAGGTTTTATTCTGCTATATTCAAAAGCTTTGTAGATGCGCTTCTCAAACCATTCTTGGAGATTACACTTTCGCTGGACAATGGTGATGTAAAAAAATAATCAGCACTCCGAAATTAAGTTACACTTCCTTTTAATTGCTTTTATTGCAATATCACGTAAACACAAAACACCACTTCACAATACAAAACATACTTGAAAACACCTTCCTGACAGTCACCGTTAAAGTTCAAATTTTATAAGCGGACTACAATACGCGTCTTTCCAACATGACGTCCAAGACTTCACCGTCTCAAGGTCAGACTCTCTAACAAGTTAACAACTAACTAATTATCGCTTACGCGCCCAAAAATCAGAGTTACAAGAACGTCAAAGATCATAGTGACAAAAGAAAGAATACACATAAGAATATCATTGCAATATAAACATATCGATGTATCAAAAGTGAAATCAAATCTGAGTGTTGTCTCACAAATATGTTAAGTAGTTAACAAAAATACAGTAGAATATTACTGGTATCGAGAGGTTCAGGTGAGGTACCGTAATGGTTGCGTAATTCAAGTACCATTACACGCTCCAGGCAAATGTCGGGATGGTTCCTTTGATAGGGCACGGCCGACTTCCTTCCCTAATCCGATGAGACCGATGACCTCGCTGTCTGGGCTCCTCCCACAGACAACCCAACCCGACCAAACCGACATGTTCACGACGCCCAGAAGAGCCGCTGGAGACGATGTCGTCCTGCTAGCAACGGCATTCGCGTCAGTCGTCTGCTGCCATCGCTCATTAAGCCAAATTTCGCCCCACTGGCCCAACGGATAGGTTCGTCGTTCGCCCCACAGTGATTTCTGCGGTCATTTCGTGGAATGTTGCTTGTCTGTCAGCACTGAGAAATCCGCACAAACGCCGCTGCTCTCAGTCGTCAAGCGAATGCCGTCGGCCACAGCGTTGTCCGCGGTGAGAGGTAATACCTGAAATGTGGTTTCCCGGAAAACTGGACACTGTAATCTCGGAATACTGAATTCCCTAACGATTTCCGAAATTGAAAGTTCCATGCGTCTAGCTCCAGCTACCATTCCACGTTCAGAGTCTGTTAATTCGCGTCGTGCGGCCATAATAACATCGTAAAGGTTTTCACCTGACTCCCTTGAGTACGAATGATAGCACCGCCAATGCACTGTCCTTTTATACCTTGTGCACGGGATACAACTGCTATCTGCGTGCATGCATGTCGCTACTTTATGACTTTTACCACCTCGGTGTAAAGATAAGTACTATATTGCCCTCCAAACAGGTATTAGAAGCTCCCTCCGGTTTCAGACAAGTAGGAAGTTGGTTCCAATGCGTACCAACCACGGTTCAAGCCTTTCCCGTTTGCATCGGATACACATCAACGACAGACTTTTCTGCAAGTGTGAAAGAAAGAAGGCGATTTAAAACATTCCCTGTTTTCCCACAGTTTCTTCATAGCACAGCAGAACCGCTTATTGCAAATCCTTGTGACACTGAAGGTACCCCTTGCAACAAGTGCACCACTATATTATGTCACGAGGGTGTTAAAATACGCAAAGCGTTTTCCATTTTATAAGATACAGTAACGCATGTTTATGAAATTTTGTGTTCTATCAGTGTTGACATGAACATTTTTAACAAGACACTTATCGATTACTGATGACTCCTTTTTTATGTTCTGTTTGGTCTACAATTGATAAATGTTACCTAACGCGTGTAAAATTAACGATTGGAGCAGCGTATAGTACTTAATTTGGTACATAACACAGTTGGAAATGTAATAAATGTAATTAACTAATGCATAACCTATTTACATGATTTCCTTTCACTAAAATGTCGACTAGTATACTTTACGATGATTTAGTAGCAATGTGATATTTTCCACCTTTAATGTTCTAGGGCTAAAACTGTTCATGTCACCTGCTATAAAGTAATCTTAAATCAATGCTGAAACTGTTGATATTGTGATTTCTCTGTGCCACATTTTTATATCTGAAACGAGCTGTTGGTAGCATGATCAAATAAACTCAAGCCAAAAACAAATAGTCTTAGAATTATATTAATACCGTCAGCTGCTCACGGGCGTTGCTATATATCAACGGGGACAGGTGAAAATGTGTACCCCGACCGCGACTCGAAACCGGGATCTCCTGCTTACATGGTAGATGTCGTGGATTGGCAAGAGAGCCAACCCACTATGCGAGGAAGCCGAAAGGCACGCGTTTTAGCTCACGCAGGCTGGCGTGAGGTCTGGAACAGGTCAAGGAAATGAGACTAGCAAAAAAGGACGTAGCTGTGGAATACTTAACTTTAATCCATAAATGGTGAACATCGCTCTTGTCGGTACATGTTTTACAGCAGCAATAGTAACTGGTAATGGCGCCTTGCTAGGTCGTAGCAAATGACGTAGCTGAAGGCTATGCTAACTATCGTCTCGGCAAATGAGAGCGTATTTTGTCAGTGAACCATCGCTAGCAAAGTCGGCTGTACAACGGGGGCGAGTGCTAGGAAGTCTCTCTAGACCTGCCGTGTGGCGGCGCTCGGTCTGCAATCACTGATAGTGGCGACACGCGGGTCCGACGTATACTAACGGACCGCGGCCGATTTAAAGGCTACCACCTAGCAAGTGTGGTGTCTGGCGGTGACACCACAGTAGACGCTATATCCATCTGAGCCACCTTGGGCACAGAGAACAGTGCGACTGCAGGGAATATCTCGCGCACGCCTCCCGCGAGACTCACACTCACATTTTCACCTTGTATATCCACACACTACACTCTTAGTGTCCCACGCCAACACTCTCATTACTTGTGGAAGACATTCTTACCGAGTCCCGTAAGAGTTCGGAGAATATGTGTGCATCCGCACAGAAGAAGAAGGTGGCTCAGATGGATAGAGCGTCTGCCATGTAAGCAGGAAATCCCGGGTTCGAGTCCCAGTCGGGGTACACATTTTCACCTGTCCCCGTTGATATATATCAACGCCCGTGAGCAGGTGACGATATTAATATAATCCTAATTTCGTTCTAGACGGCTGCAGGTCATCAATGGTGTCAACACCATATTCATATACGTAAAAAATAATGTGTTCTGTTCCGAAGCGCTGACCTTCCAATCGAAGGTTAGCGCAGCGGTACTGGTCATTATAGTCGGCCATAACTTTCCACTCAGGCATTATTCTCTTACTTCCTCTTACATTCATAAATCTACAAAATATATCCTTACCTCCAATATCAATAACAGCTATACAGAACGTAGCATTCATTGGACAAATACCTTAATGAGAAAGAATTCTTTGTACTTTATACGTAATTTCTCTGTAAAATAATACACGCGACTTTTTCTACATTCGGCGATAGTTAAATGTAACCTCAAGACTGAAGATAATTTACAGGGTGAAACCGAATTCCACGGAAAACATTTTGGATGTTGTTCAGGGTTAGTTCCTGTGTATTTTGGTACAAGAGACCCCAGGTCTACTGCAACTCGTTACAAAACTATTACATTCCATTTGCTTCCATTCGTCTTTGTATCTGCATTAGGGCGGTGGCGCACAGCGCGACAACCGCCACGGCCAGACTTGCGCCTACTCGGATGCGGCGCAGGCATGCAGCCGACTGCGGCCTGCCGCCCCATTGACCAGTATTCTGTTACGCGATCGCCTCCCGCCACCGCTGCGACCAGATGAGTGCAGCTCCAATAGGAAGGTCTGCACGCTCGGTCGCAATTGTGCGGCCAGCCTTCGACGCGATTACTGCTGTGTGAACTTTTTGCATCTGATTATTTGTGTTGCTAGAAGCTTTCCCACCGGACTACTGCAAATGGTTCTTGGGCGAGACCTCTGATGTTCTTGTGAAATACTCAAATCATTTCATCGGCGTAAGAGACCGACATCTTCAGGTGCGACAAACACAGTTCAGAGGTGTGACAAAAGTTTCTTGTTCATGTCAGTGTAAGTAGGTAACAGCGAAGATATCTTGGGAAGCACTGCTACGCCACTTGTCGGACGATGAACCGAGGACTTCGGTGCACGCATATAGGGCGTCTATGCCGTGTCGTCGGCCGACCCAGCGTTCTCTGTTACAAGCCACATGCCGAAATACGCGTCCACGATGGCGTGACCATCCTCGCCCTCATCATCCGAATATTTAAAGGGCCACAGAAGCGTCATCCCTTGTATGACCTTTGTGGTCACTGTGACTTCAATATTGCCAGTGCTTTGCGATGACTGTAAACGTAATTTCCTAGAAGTGCACCAGCCTATCTACTCTAGACAACCATACATAAACCGCTCGGCCCCTATAGGGGGGGGGGGTGTGGCCGAGTGGTTCTAGGCGCTACAGTCTGGAACCGCGCTACCGCTACGGTCGCAGGTTCGAATCCTGCCTCGGGCATGGATGTGTGTGATGTTCTTAGGTTAGTTAGGTTTAAGTAGTTCTAAGATCTAGTGCTCAGCGTCATTTGAACCCTATAGGGGCACTCGGTGCAACATTACACAAAAACAGTTACATTCCATACCTGACGATTCAAAAAATGGAAGCAAAATTTCCATGAAAAAATACGTATTGTCACAAATAAAGCACAAAAAATACTACACAAACTGGCAAGACTAAACTCAGAACAGTTTAAACTCTTCTTGTCAGTTACACGGACAAACCATTTGTGGTCTTTTCAAGTCGGTAGTTACAGTAGCTTCGCCGCCAGCACATGGGCTCACAGGTTGAGCTTATCAACAAACCCGAACCTCGTCAGACGAGGACAAAGGGGTGGCTTACTTAGACTATCGGGAGGTATCGGCGCCACCTCAGTGTGGTGCTCGGAATCTACCCAGTAGACATTACGATAAAATACGGAATGGCTATATACTGGCTTAAGTTGGGAATTCACGACCAGGTTCGAAGGAACACTGGAGTACCAATTGAAACAAAACGCCAATTTAAAAATTGGAGGGCAGATACCTGGCAAGATGAGTGGGGCACAATTGGTCAGAGTCGCTGGCTACACCAGTTCTTTCCCGATGTAAGGCAGAAACTAGAACTCAACTATATCGATCCCGGCCGCGGCGTCCCTTATCTCACGTACTTAAGCCGCGTGAGTCTGAAGCAGACACCAACGTGTACATGTGAGAAAGAAGGCCCTCCAGAACCCATCTTCTTTTTCTGTGGACAGTATACCAACATCAAACACACATTACACTTAAACTTCACCAATGTTCAAGACACCATACACGCAATGCTCGGAGAAGAAGACCAAACACAGTCACTGACAAAATATCCAAAGCGAGCTATAGAGGGCATGTCCGAGCCAGACCATAAGCCTATACGCAAGCTGCAAAGACAGGAAGGAATCCACATGGTGGACAACAGCATTGATATCTCGACACGGCCGTAAATGAGACTGAAGAAATACCCTACATAAACAACATAATACCCTAAAAAAACCTTAACAACTCTGTATCCAAGCAGAAAAAGAACATATTGATGACAAATTGTACAGACAATTGTTAGAGGATAACAGTAGATGTTAGATTTACATGAAGCCCGTGATTGGCGGTCGGCTGCTTGATGGACAATTTCAAGACATTCAGTATTGTACACACTTGATAAAGGAAAATTCTTCCATTATCATCTACAATATCCTCAGTTATTAGTCTTCCTAAAAATATGGTTATGGTTCATACTTCGATTTTCCAAAATTTTATAAATTTCATAAATGTTTATTGACTTTCATTTATGCATCTTAAATACAAGAATCTCGTTTATTTTAGAAAAAATTTTCCGAATTTATAACATGTCTTAAAGTTATAACATGTCAAAACCTGGCCTTTGTCTTCCTAAATTGCTAACTTTTATTAATAAATCATTAATTTTAAGATTTTCGTTTTTTAATTACTTTTAAGTCTATGAGTATTTAAAGCTGCAATATTATTAATACTTATTAAAAAAAGAAATAACAAATAAGTTTCACATTCTGTACGTATAAGGGCAATGGCCTTGCCGCAGTGGATACAACGGTTCCCGTGAGATCACCGAAGTTAAGCGCTATCGGGCGTTGTCGGCACTTGGATGGGTGACCATCCAGGTCGCCATGCGTTGTTGCCATTTTTCGGGGTGCACTCAGCCTCGTGATGCCAATTGGGGAGCTACTCGACCGATTAGTAGCGGTTTCGGTCAAGAATATCATCATAACGACCGGGAGAGCGGTGCGCTGGGTCCCACGCCCCTCCTATCCGCATCCTCCACCGAGGAGGGTGACACGGCGCTCGAATGGTCCCGGTAGGCCACTCGTGGCCTGAAGACGGAGTGCTTATTCTGTACGTATAAAATTTCGTACTGTGAAAGAACAGCGTCTCAAATGGCTCTGAGCACTATGGGACTTAACAGCTGAGGTCATCAGTCCCCTAGAACTTAGAACTACTTAAACCTAAGGGCATCACACACATACATGCCCGAGGCAGGATTCGAACCTGCGACCGTAGTGGTAGCGCGGTTCCAGACTGAAGCGCCTAGTACCGGTCGGCCACAGCGGCCGGCTACAGCGTCTCTTAGAGCAAAGTGGCAGGTCATTTGTAAATGGCAGAAAATAAGTAAAAAAGACATAACGTACGAAATACTTCGAAAGTAATTCGCTGTCTGCCTGTTCCTTGATATCAGCTATATTAGGTATAGATCGGCTACACAACAGTGACATGAGGAATTTGTGTCGGTAACACGTATTTTCCCCTTACTGGAAGCGACACCATAAGACACCATACCACTTGTGTTGGCCGTGCACGCTCTACGAACTGGCCTAAACGTAAATATGTGGCGTTGTCTGAAGCCCTATAGACTATGTTCCAAAACTCTACAGCAAAGCTTCAAAAATGGATTCCTCATATACACTACTGGCCATTAAAATTGCTACACCAAGAAAAATGTAGATAATAGACGGGTATTCATTGGACAAGTATATTATACTAGACCTGACATGGGATTACATATTCACGCAATTTGGGTGCCTAGATCCCGAGAAATCAGTACCCAGAACAACCACATCTGGCCGTAATAACGGCCTTGATACGCCTGGGCTTTGAGTCACACAGAGCTCGGATGGCGTGTACAGGTACAGCTGCCCATGCAGCTTCAACACGATACCACAGTTCATCAAGAGTAGTGACTGGCGTATTGTGACGAGCCACTTGCTCGGCCACCATTGACCAGATGTTTGCAATTGGTGAATGATCTGGAGAATGTGCTGGCCAGGGCAGCAGACAAATATTTTCTGTATCCAGAAAGGCCCGTACAGGACCTGCAACATGCGGTCGTGTATTATCCTACTGAAATGTAGGGTTTCGCAGGGATCGAATGAATGGTAGAGCCACGGGTCGCAACACATCTGAAATGTAACGTCAACTGTTCAAAGTGCCGTCAATGCGAACAAGAGGTAACCAAGACGTGTAACCAATGGCACCCCATACAATCACGCCGGGTGATACGCCAGTATGGCGATGACGAATACACGCTTCCAATGTGCGTTCACCGCGATGTCGCCAAACACGGATGCGACCATCGTGATACTGTAAACAGAACCTGGATTCATCCGAAAAAATGACGTTTTGCTATTCGTACACCCGCGTTCGTCGTTGAGTATACCATCGCAGGCGCTCCTGTCTGTGATGCAGCGTCAAGGGTAACCGCAGCCATGCTCTCCGAGCTGATAGTCCATGCTGCTGCAGACGTCGTCGAACTGTTCGTGCAGATGGTTGTTGTCTTGCAAACGTCCCCATCTGTTGACTCAGGGATCGAGACGTGGCTGCACGATCCGTTACAGCCATGCGGATAAGATGCCTGTCATCTCGACTGCTAGTGATACGAGGCCTTTGGGATCCAGCACGGCGTTCCGTATTACCCTCCTAAACCCACCGATTCCATATTCTGCTAACAGTCACTGGATGTCGACCAACGCGAGCAGCAATGTCGCGATACGATTAACCGCAATCACGATAGGCTACAATCCTACCTTTATCAAAGTCGAAAACGTGATAGCACGCATCCGCATTTCTCCTCCTCACACGATGCATCACAACAACGTTTCACCAGGCAACGCCGGTCAACTGCTGTTTGTGTATGAGAAATCGGTCGGAAACTTCCCTCATGTCAGCACGTTGTAGGTGTCGCCACCGGCGCCAACCTCGTGCGAGTGCTCTGAAAAGATAATCATTTGCATATCACAGCATCTTCTTCCTGTCGGTTAAATTTCGCGTCTGTAGCACGTCATCTTCGTGGTGTAGCAATTTTAATGGCCAGTAGTGTAACAAGAAGAAAGTGTTCAGCAAACATGGACTCTAAAATGCATAACTTAAAGGCTATATATTATGAAACAAATCTCTTCTACCGCAAGCTCATTGCTTTCCATATTTTCAGAAGATGTATAATATGGACCAAAACAAGTTCAATGAACATCGGCTCTAAAATGCATACGTTAAGAACGATAAGCACTTGTTCAGTAGCAGAGATGTGTTTCACAGTAGCGAGAATAAAAAGTGCTCATATCTCCGAAGACTTGCATTTAAAGCCCACGATTAGCAGACCTTTTTTCCTTCTTGATGTATGAGGGATCCATTCCTGAAGGCCGGTTCTAGGCGCTTCAGTCAGGAACTGCGCGACCGCTACGGTCGCAGGTTCGAATCCTGGCTCGGACATGGATGTGTGTGATGTCCTTAGGTTAGTTAGGTTTAAGTAGTTCTCAGTTCTAGGGGACTGATGACCTCAGATGTTAATCCCATAGTGCTCAAAGCCATTTCAACCATTCCTAAAGTTTTTCCGCCGAGTTTTGAAACACCCTGTATATTGTTGTCCACTAAATTCATCACCTAATGCTCACATTTCTTCGATTACGCGACGTTAACCAGAATGGTGTCGATTCTTCGTTGCGGGAATCGAAGTAAAGTTGCAAGCATTGTGTGTTGAATTTAGTAGGCTACTATATAATTATTAGACTGTAGGGAGCGAGGTCAGTCCGCGGAGCGTCAACGGATTGCCGGTGTGGTTAACTTGACCACTCGCGATAAGCGGGAAATGTGGGTTCAAGTTCCGGTCCGGCACAAATTTTCATGTCACCATGGAGTAGTAGATCTACAACACAGCTGAAGTCAAAGATTTCGCTGTCAGCGAATTAATTTCTAAATAACAAAAATAGAAGTGATGAACATATGTAGACCTTCAGTTTCGAATTCCCGTTCATTATAGTTGCCTGCTATTTGAATGTCTAAAATGGTTCAAATGGCTCTGAGCACCATGGGACTTAACTGCGGAGGTCATCAGTCCCCTAGAACTAAGAGCTACTTAAACCTAACTAACCTAAGGACATCACACACATCCATGCCCGAGGCAGGATTCGAAACTGCGACCGTAGCGGTCGCACGGTTCCAGACTGCAGCGCCTGGAACCGCTCGGCCACTTCGGCCGGCTGAATGTTTCATTTCACTACTAAAAGCACATTGTGTTTTTGCCTTTATAAAAACCCAGTGGTTTGTGGAATTGTGCAGCACGTCAATAGGATATAAAGTCGGCAAAAAGAAGTCACATTAATATTGGCCAAATAGCACAGCGGCAGTCAAGGCAGCGAATAGGCCTACTAATTGACTAACATAGGGCAGCTTCAGGAATGCCATGTCATCCAAACGTATCGCATGCAGACTTCATTCGACGACTTAAAAAGGACGACCGGAATGAGATCGGAGGAAGATTGGAAAACAACTAGCGACAACGGGAAACGTTATAGAGCGATACACCATTTTATCCCGACAAGTCATTGTTGTGTGAACCACTTATTGCGCGAATGTGTATGAACCACTTATTGCGCGAATGAAATTCAATCACGGTCTTTTTAAAAAAACACTTATATCGCCTGAGACTGGTCGGCAACCCCGTCTGCACATGTGAAGAAGACGAATACATGCAACATATGATATTCAGGATGGATGCTCAAACTTAAAAAATATATATACATCAACAAATTAAATGGACTAATATTCATGTAATTAACACACTTTGAAATATTCAGTATTTTAAAATCTGCGTTTCATAAAGCTCAATGAAATTAAATTCCAATCTTTGTTTAGCACAGAGAATTCCCTGAAATTTTAAAAGAAGTCCTGAAATTCCTTGAGAAGGGTGTTGTGTATAAGTTTTTTCGCATAATGATACATTCAAATTTCATGAAATTTTCCTATGAACAGATTTAAATGTTGTTCATAGATACAGTCAAAACAGTTGTTACTAATGTGTCTAATTTATGGTTGATTGTATGGTCATGAAACCAGAAATCTGTAAATATAAACAGGTAAAATAGTAATTATTTTTACCAGTTTGATGTAGAATACAGCCAAAGTTGTGAAATTCAGTTCTTTTTTACTTAAATGTTGACCGGTTTCGTGTATCAGAACCCAGTCTCAAATCATTCAGACAGAAAAGATAATGTATTCCGTGATGGTATGCAAACCATGTTAATATTGTACATATTTGTGCCTAAGTCAAACTTTTCAGTGTCCATTGGCATGACAAACTTTCTGTACGTTTGCGTGATATCACGGAATAAACCATTTCTGTTTGGAAGATTTGCGGATGGGTTCTGATACCCGAAACAGGTCATCAATGAAATAAAAGGAACTAAATTTTGGAAGATTTGAGAATAGGTTCTGATACCCAAGCCGGTCATCAATTAAATTAAAAGAACTAAATTTCACGACTCTGGTTGTTTCCTGTACCACACTGGTTTACACAAGTTGCTATCCTTTATTAATTCAGCATGGTCGAAATCCAATTATTTTTACGTTTAGGGAAGTAAGCATACAGTTTAGGATTTCTCTACAGTTGACACCGATTTCCAGTTTTTCGAATATACTGGAACTTTGTCATTATACGATTGGACCTTTGTATATCTTTTATCGGATACTTACTCATACCGATCGAGCTGACATGAACCCGAGATCGGGATGACGGTTGTTGAAATCCCTATCCTGTCATCCAGATTTTGGATTTCCGCGATTTCCTTAAATCGCTTAAGGCCAATGCTGGTACTGTTTCTTTGAAACGGCACTGGCGATTTTCTTCCCCACCGTTTCTCAATTCGAGCTTCTGCCCCGTCTCTGACGATAAACCCTAATCTTTCGTATTTCCTCAGAAGTCATAGCTCCTCTTACGAGGAACATTGTTTCTATTTTTATACGAGAAATAGTCGGCTTTGCTTATCCTCCAGTCACACAACCTCGAGCAAAACCGAAATAAAAAATACGATTGCTATCAGCACCATTAAAACGAGGATGCACTATTGACAAAGAGAGAATTAATTGTCATTTTGCCTCTGCAGGATAGGACAGGAGATCGGTCCTGCTTTGATGTAGCTCTTACAGAATATTCCGAACTAGAACATTGTTTTCGTCCGTTACAAGCGTGGGTTACAGCGGGCTCCATCCATATGACGTTCCTTAAAAACTTAGGATTATTAAGTGTAGGGTACATTTATAACCAGTCCATTTCCTTAACTACATTAATAATGATGAGCGACAGTAAAATTTACTACTTCTATTAGCTAAGCTATAGGAGGATCCAACGCTAAAAGTTATTTGTCTATCCGTCTGTGACATTAAATTATGTTCCTGCAACTGCCTGAAAATGTCGGATGAAACATAAAAACGGCACCCGTAATTGCAATTATTGGCTGTAGCTTTACAGAAATTTCGTTTTTTGATTTAATGTGTGTATCGATGCAGAAAAGATTATGATTATTAACTCTGCCGAGAAGGCTTTCTTTTACTAAGGCTTCACCTTCTGAGCCTTCGTGTCGTTCAGCAAAGGAAATGTATGAGTTTCTACCTGCAGCCAAAACTTTTCTGAAATAATATCTAAGCATAATGATTTATATTTAGCCCAACTTAAAATTTTTCGTTTATTCTACGGTACTTAACGTATGAATATCTTGAAATTTGAAAGTTTTTCCCAATTAATCAAAATACCTCGTTTGCGTATTTCGTCAAATTATTGATTTGCCTAGGCCTCTTATTTGTTTACCAAAAGCGTTTCATGAGATTACCAGTAATCACTTCCTTTCTCTTCCTTAAGTCTTCAGTATTTACACCACAAAATTGATTTTTCAGAATACATACCTTGCTAGGTTCAAGAATCGATGTTGGTATGAAGACTAAATAAAGGACTCAACCATCCATTGATCTCCTCTTATCCATCGCAATTGCGGTTGCAGTCCAGGTAATTGCTCTATTGCATGTGATGTGTGAATTACATCGCTGCTGAGCTATATAACACAGCGACCACTAACACTCCCGATCTCTATTCGCGTCAAAATACCATTTTGACTTAACAATGACTATTTTCAGTTCAATTGTATCTTAAGAATGTTGACACGTTATGCTGCTCCCGTACAAATGTAGAGTGACAATGATGAGTCATTACTTCGTTCTAGACAAGACAATGAATTTTTGTCGATTATTAGCATCACTCTTGACAGATGTGATGAATAAAATAGTGATGTATAAATGATTTTACCCATGATGTCTCTTAATCGCTGTTTAATGGCATTGGATCTCGACCGCCGTTTCGGCTGTTTTCTCCCAACTCAGAATAGAAACTGTCCTTCACTACTAGACTAGAATAAAGGCGCTCAGAAAACAATGGACTTGACAGACTTCCGCTAGTTCTTCATTTCACAAAGGAATTTGCTGTTCTTCTTCCGAAACCGAGACACGCACTTTCAAAGTTGGAATTGAGGGCATATTTATGAAGGCGAAAAATTCTTGCAATATATCAGCATGACGCAATGTCCCTCAAACTTTAGTAAAACATGGGTAATAACGAAATAACATTTAACTCCTTAAAAAAAAAAGAAAAATAAAAGAAAAACAGCCGACAATCGGTTGAGCTTTTCCAGAAACCAATCAGCGATACGAAAGCTGAACTTGGTACACACATACAAAAGCGTAATACATCTCAAGCAAAATTTCAAAGTTGAAGGATGTACGTAATTTAACAACGGCAGAGAATAAAGAAAGTTAAATAATAGAATCAGAAAATTTCAAGCTATGAATACAATAGCATGACTATATCAGTCAATTACAGCTAGAAGCGAAATGATTGTTTCGTCACTAGTAACACTCACACATGTATGAAAACTCATTGAATTGCTGCTATACCTTCTTCCTGCATTAAGGCGTAGGAAACACAGTATTCGTTAAAAAGAGTGATACACGCAGAAATAAACATCAGCGACTATTATTTTATTGCCTTTATTTTTTTTTCTTGTATCCTTAGGGCCTGGCTTTTAAACTAGTCAAGGCTCTTCATTGTATTAAAGACATTTAAGAAAACTATTTTGTGAACTAACTGCTGATCATCGCTAGATTAGAATATTGGCACTGAGAAAACAACTGAATTTAGAGTAGCAAAAATAGGTTACCACTAAATAACAATTTCCTATTATTTTACTTACACGTCCTAGGCTTGGAGGCTCTGTCAAAAGCAGTTTCCCATTAACTGCGTATAAATATAAGTGTTTTAAGTTATCAATGAGCATCTTCACATGATCCTGATTTGGTTTAGTACTAAGAGTAACAATATTTGAGACATGACACTTGTCCAAGTTAAATTTTCTTTGACGTAATGCCAGAGATCGACATAATCACACAGAGACGATTAAAAAAGTAGTTACAATAATTGTATGTGTAATAAAACGCATATCATTCTATAATTTTTGGCTGAAAGGCAATACCACAGTCTAACATCACATTTGCTTTTATAGCAAAAATAATTACAGTTACAAAAATATTTTGTATCAGAAACTCGAGTGAAGTGTAAGTCTCTACGATACATTAGGGGTAGTAGTAGTAGTAGTAGTAGTAGTAGTAGAGGGGTTTTTTGGGCGCACGACAGCATGGTCTTCAGCGCCCGTTCAGTAACATAGGGAGACGGGTGTCAAGAAAAATCCCAGAACAGGAATATAAAATGGAACATAAAACACGGGTAACAATCGTTGAAAAATATGTGCTCATCCACACCGAAGCGTGGGATGAAGCAGGGTGTCAACAGTAAAACATGGACAACACAGGAAGAAAATGATAGAGGGAGCTAAAACAATGTAGCAGATGATGGTGGCTGGCTGACCACAAAGAAAAAAGGGGAGGAGCAGCCACTCTGCAATACACTAAAACCTCCAGCCTAAAAGTTGAGGCCAGAGTCCAGACACGTCACAAAACTTAAAAACCCTAGACACACACGTCTCATCATTAGCTAAAACAGAAGGCAGATCCCCATCAACTTGTGCTTCTGCCCCCAGGGGCTCAGCATTCATTTGCTGGGTACGGGCTTGGCGACCTCGGGGTTCCTGAGCTGGGGACTGGTAAGCGCCGCCAGTCCCCTGTCACCGTAACCTCTGAGCATACTTCAGCGACCACCGTGCGGCGAGGCGGTGGAACGTTGTGTGTCTCAGGGAATGGTAATCTTGGCTTGACCGCCCGGATCGCGAGGATGGAAGAAACCTCTATAAAAAAAACCCTCAATCTCAAGGTGTGCTACGCGCTGATGAGATGCATGGCTCTTGAGGTGGAACAGTCGATAGCGGGCAACCTCTGGGGAACCTGCCGTACCTCAGTTGTATAAGGCTTACCTAGGCACGCGGGGCTCTGTCTAGGTGGACTTCTAGTTCCCTAGCTGCTCGTGGGACCGAGATGGATCCTTCGAAATCCTCTTTTCTTCCTCCCAGCGGAAAGGGTGGGCCGCTGGAAGGTTCTAACACCCAGAGGGCCCGTGCAGTCAGTCCCCCTGACTCCGGCGCTTCTTTAAAAAGTCCAGTCTTAGGTAACAGAATGCATTCTGGTAATCCGAATGTGTTTCTCATTGTGAAACGGAAGGAGGGTAGTTTTGAGAAGGTTTCGCCCTTCTATATACAAAAGGGATTGGAGGGAATCTGTGGCTCCTTAAAATCGGTGAAGCGCTTACGTAATGGGACCTTGCTAGTGGAAACTTCCCAGCAAGCGACTAACCTCCAATCTGCTAAATGCCTTGGAGAGTATGCCATAGACACTCAACTGCACAGCACCTTGATACATTAGGCTCCCTGCAGAGTAGTTAAGTGTCAAGGGAAGTGCCTGTCATAATAAGAACAGATAACAAAAGGAATCTATGTTTCTCATCCATCAAAAATGTGTTCGTATTGTCTTGTTTTCAGTGGATAGGCGGCAGTTACACACATATTCGAAAGTATTTTTTCATTATTAAGTTGTAGCTCATGTCACTGAATCAGGTAGATCGGCTGCATTGCATGACCATTCATGTCTCTTGATAATTTACTACTGTTTGGAATTCAGAAATGTATCAACTACTTCTCTAATTAAGTAGAACAGTAATTAGAAACTAACTTTAATTTTACGGCTACTTTTGCGCCGCTTGAGGCGCTAGTGTCGCACCAACTGTCAGACGGTAACAATTTTCACGGCAGTGAGTGTCGCGACTGTATTGTTAGACTGAGACCTTACTAAGCAACACATCATAATTTCTGCGCAGAGTAAAGCAAACGGATCCTACATCTACATCAAAGTCTATATCCGGCAAGCAACCTTAGAGCGTTTGACAGAGGTTACT
The DNA here is from genome assembly GCF_021461395.2 of Schistocerca americana. Taxonomy (NCBI): domain Eukaryota; kingdom Metazoa; phylum Arthropoda; class Insecta; order Orthoptera; family Acrididae; genus Schistocerca; species Schistocerca americana. Next base: position 626,812,036 of record NC_060123.1, on the reverse strand, counting down.
TATTATGCCATTATCCTTCGTTGGATCTTCTCTATCTCTTCTTTTAACCCACCCAACGTAGCAAGGGTCTCAGGCTGGTGAACAACAGTCAGCAGTCGGTCGAACAAGTGTTATCTGAGCCACTGCTTTCGTGGATAAATTACATCTCCTTAAAGTTGTTCCAAGCACATCATCCCGTTTGCCTACAATTAGCTTTTTGTGGCCAATTCACTTCAGGTCGCTCCAAATGGTCACTCCTCGTTATTTTATCGTTTCCATTGTTTGCACCATTAGTGTAATCGTACACCGCGTTACACTTTTTCCCAGGATTAGCTGGCACTTCCTGCATTAATCATCGACCCACCGCAAGTCATCCTTGATTTCTTCAAGTCTACTAGCGTTGCAACCTTCGTATAAACAACAGCTCGTCTGAGAACAGTCTCACCCAGCCTCCGACGTTAACCATTAGATTAATTATTTGTATGCATTGTAAACAGTAACTCTTCTAGAACTTCACAGATTACCTTACGAAAAACGTGTTGGATTATCTGGACTAGGAAGTCGTGAATCCAGTCACAAATATGGTCCCATACTCGGTGAGCGCATTTTTTTTTCACTAAACGACAGTGCGGTACTCTGTCAAATGGCTACTGGAAGTAAAGGAACATCTACTTGATCTATTCGTCAAGGTTCGGGATTCTAAACATGAATGAGAAAAACAGAAAGAGAACGAAGCCAATACCAAGAGGCATCATCATAGCGTGAGTTGGATGATTTGTTACCGCAAGTCACGCTTATACGTAACTCTTGTAACAAATATTTTGCTGTCGATTATGTATTGATAACTAGTTTAATGTCACACTACAGTGTGTGTCAAGTAGTCATCACGAGAAAATTACAAGTAGGAATTATACTTTAAACCTAGTAATAAAAAAAACCACTAGATTTAAATGAATCATAGTTTCTGGAAATCTGATACTCTATAACGTATCACGAAAAAGGAGCAGACAAATTAAACCAGGCGTGTCCAACCTTTTAGCTTACTTGGACCAAATTATTGGAGGAAGACGAGTATTTTTGGTCCGCACGTAATATACATAAATCTAACAATAACAACAAAAAAATGAAAAAAGGGAAAAAGAAGGAAAGGGGCGAGGTGGCCAATGAGGGACTGGCAACGGAATTTTATGGATTCATTTTTTTCTTTTTTTTTTTTTACCGATCGTGTGGTAAGCTGCCTCTCCTTGGGCTGCTTTGATACTAGCTTTGGGATGCATGCGGTCCGCGAGCCGCGGGCTGGGCACCTCTGATGCAAACTGTTTGCAAAAGTCCAAGTAACACTTTTTACTGTAATATATCAAGAAAGTGGTTTAAAACCTTTTCTAGATGTTCGTTTCATTTTTATCGAAGCTGTAGACTACAAAGAAAGTCCACAAGTATTATGTGAATAATTATTCTTCCTTCATATTTTGAACATAAATAAACTGTGAACTATTAATGTGCCGGTAAGTTTTAAAAACAAAAAAAAGGGTGATGCGCAAATCTCGCAATACTCCTGGTGTCTTATGCGTTACCTGATAGAACTAATATAACGCTTGAATCACGATAATAACTATGGGTTGTATTATGTTTCTATTGTGCAACGAAGTCACCACACGCTTCATCGTGCAGTTAATTACCTGTATACTGAACTATCACATACAGTTTTGAATAAATTAGAGCAAATATATTTTCGAAATTTTTTCTAGTAAGATTTTCCTATTTTTGTGAACGGTTTACTGCACGCTTCTTTAACCAAATCGAAATAAGTTTACGAGGTGGGATTATACAAAAGCTGAACATCATCTCTGTCAAGAAGAAAGTATAGTCTCTGAGGATACACCACATGGTCCCAAAATGTACTGAAAACATGAAATGAAGCTCCAACAGTCATTAATTTATAGAATTTTTTTCTTTCTGAAGCCACGACTGGTTTCCGGAAAACGTGCTCATTTTTCGATGAGTACACTCACCTGTTGCACAACAGATGGCACATTTAGCCACATATCCATTGCTGCTGTGATGCACTCCGATTTTCGATTCCTCGTTCTGGTCGTCCTTTTCTTCCATCACAGAGTTTGTGCATTACCTGTTAGTCATTAATGTAAAGTAAATGTATCACACTGCAGTAGTGAGCCTAAATAATATATAATACGTTTCGGTTCCATGGCAATGCGCACGGAAAGAATACAAGAACGCTACATTTTGCATAGCCTAGTTTTGATGGCAAAAATTTTATTTCATTTTTTTAATTTTAGTGTTCTGCCCGCTAGGCAGGTTTTTTCATAATATTGGCTCCCCATTTTTCTCTGCCTTCTGCAGTTTCTTTGAATACTCTTCTTGATACCTCTTCATTGTTAACCCTTCCTGTCCACCTTCTCTCTTCCATATCCACATCTCAGTAACCTCCAGTCTGTGTACATCTTCTTTTAATATCGTCCATGAATCTGCGCTGCACTAAACCACACGACAAACAAAGCACTTAACCAGTCTTCTTCCCAGCTGTTTCTTCAGTTTTTGCGCACTGTTGCTTTTTTCTCCTGTTGAATGTTATCATAGTCATTACACTTTTGGCTTTTATTTATTAGACGCATGTCACATCCTCATTTATTTATGTGCTTAAATATTTTTTTTTGTCCTGTTGCGTCTTGTCTCAATTTTTTGTTTGTTTTCTTTCCTTTGTAGCAGTGACCGTACCCTTGGTTATTAATTCTCACCTTCACTCCTGGTAGCTGTGCTAATATCTCCAACAACTTTATTCCCTGTCAATTCATCCTCAGCCAAAAGCACCTATCATTGGCGAATTTTATAAATTACATCCTTTTCGCAACAACAGATACATTCCTGAAACTTCTTGGCAGCTTAAAGCTATGTGCCAGACCGGGATTAGGACCTGCGACCTTTGCCTGTCGCGAGCAAATGCTGGATGCAGGGCTGGATCGCCCTTGGATAGGGCGGTTGGTACAGCACTTGCTAGCGAAAGAAAAAGATCTCAGTTTCACGTCTAGGTCCGACAAACAGTTTTATTGTGCTAGCGAGTTTCAAATCGGCGCACACTCCGCTGCAGAGTGAAAATCCATTCGACACACACACACACACACACACACACACACACATACATACACACACACACACTCGTTCTTTTCAGAATATTTATGTATATGTTAAAGAACAAGGTTTAGAGGGATAGCATCCGTGTCTGACACTTATGCCTACTACGCTTCCATTTGTTTCATTTGTCCAATCTATACTTCATGCAGTAAAGGAAATGCAGAGTCGAAAACTGCAGCCATAAAAGACACATCGCTAACGCCACGTACTGTTCGGGCACAAACGCAGAGAGCCAGTTTTTTGGTCTCTCAGTGAAAGGTTGTTTTTGACGAAGGACGTCTAATATGTTTCATGCTTCCCTCTTTTTAGACTAATGCGGTTTGTCTAATCTTTCTTTTTTTTTCTAGTAAGCAGATTCATTTCGTAAAATGCGGAAAATTTCCAAACTATCCACTAATGCTACCATCTCCTCACTGAACTCCACCCGTTTTCAGCTGTTAAGTTCTCTAGGCATGGAGATATGTGGTGGTCAAAGGGTACAAAATCTAGCGAACAGATTGGATGTTCCGACAATTTTTACGAGAAATCGTAGTGTTTCGACTGCCAAAACACCGCTGTGGAGAAAGGCACTGTACTAATGGGAGGTCGAAAACATTGTCGGTCATCCGGCAACACATCTTTGTGACATTGGATGCATAGTAGGGAAGACGGCAGTTCAATTTCCCGTCCTGCCATCCGGATTTGGCTTTCCCGTGATTTTCCAACAGCTTAAGGTTCCTTTGAAACGGCGCAGCCAGTTTTCCTCCTCAGTCGCAGCTAATCCTCTGACTCCAATGAGCTCGTCGTCGACTGGGCGTTATAACCTAATCTTCACCCGCCTCCGTCCGCCCCCGGCAGCTGAGTGGTCAGCGAGACAGAATGTCAATCCTAAGGGCTCGGGTTCGATTCCCGGCTGGGTCGGAGATTTTCTCCGCTCAAGGGTATTGCGTTGTCCTAATCATCAGCATTTCATCCCCATCGACGCGCAAGTCGCCAAAGTGGCGTCAAATCGAAAGACTTCCACCGGGCGAACGGTCTACCCCACGGTAGGCCCTAGAGGTAAGCCGATTCGAATGGCGTTGGTAGATGAAATCTCCACTGCCACTATTTCGTCGGCAAGGGGAGGAAAAGTAGTGGCGTGAAGTACCTGATCACCAATCCAATGTCATGGATTAAATTCCAAACCTGTGCCGCATGGACTGAGGGCACGGGACAGTGTTGACGGTGATCCATTCGTTGAATGGGGACGTTAAGCTCGGCAGCCCTTGGTGCTATTCGCCAGGAGTAGGCTATGTGTCGGCAGCGTGTTTCACCTTCTCCCATCTATGGTCGTCATCATTCAAACGTAATGTAACACTGTTACACTCAGCAATTACATTTACGACACAACTGTTACATATCAGCAAGGAGAGAGGCTAATGACCGCTGAGCAGGAACACCGTTCCCAACAGGAGGCTGTACACAGACCGAGGGATATTCCAGCCAACAATGCCATACGCTGTTTACATTACGTGGGCGTTCCGAAAAGTAATGCCTCCGATGTTTTGTACGAGAACAACCGTTGTTAACATTCTACACCTTTATTCTTCATGTCTACATTTTTTTTTTCTCATCATAGTCATTATGGGCCGGCCATTATGGCCGAGCGGTTCTCGGCGCTTGAGCCCGGAACCGCGCTGCTGCTACAGTCGCAGGTTCGAATCCTGCCTCGGGCATGGATGTGTGTGATGTCCTTAGGTTAGTTAGGTTTAAGTAGTTCTAAGTCTAGGGGACTGATGACCTCAGATGTGAAGTCCCATAGTGCTCAGAGCTACTTTTTATGTCATTCTGGCCACGAACGTATTTGTCCCAAATGGTTCAAATGGCTCTAAGCACTATGGGACTTAACTTCTGAGGTCATCAGTCCCCTATAACTTAGAACTGCTTAAACCTAACTAATCTAAGGACATCACGCTCATCCATGCCCGAGGCAGGATTCGAACCTGCGACCGTAGCGGTCGCGTGGTCCCAGACTGTAGCGCCTAGAACCACTCGGCCGTATTTGTCCCAACGAGAGACCAGTTTGTTGGTACCTCACAGTAGGAAGTTTCACTTTATTGATGGAGACACATCAGTATAAATGTGAAGCTCTCGAAGGTGTTCTTTAAGTTCTTAAAGCAGATTAAAATTGGATGGGGCCAAGTCGGGACTGTAAGGAGAAAGATCGATGTCAGTGAACCCTAGGCGTCTCACTGTTGCAGACGTCGCAGCGCTCGTATGCGGTGTGGCACTGCAATGCTAAAGGAAAGGTGCTATCGAAACTCGGTTACAGTACTCTGTTCCTCACGTACCGACGTAGTTACGTTACACACCGCAATGCTAGACGGTGCAGTTCGGAGCCCTCTAGCGGCAGAGGGCTGGTTGATTGATCGGTTCGTTGGTTGCTTGGTTTTTTTTGTTGTTTTTTTTTTTTTTTTGTGGTTTTAGGGCGCAAAACTTCTATGGTCATTAGCGCCCAGCCCGTGACGTAGAAAACAGGAAAAAAAACGAAATTTAAAATCAGCAGCAATGGGAACAAAGGCATAAAATTTGAGAAACTAAAGCCAGTAGGAATGCTTAAAAATCCACTATAGAAAGGGGTTGGTTGTCCCCCAAAAAAAGCTTCAAATGACTGACGTCATTTCACTGTCACTAATAAACTGTAGAACGCGGTCAGCTGAGCGCGTGTCATCTGCTAAAATCGACGATAGATCAGGCGATAGCTGTAGACGGGAGCGTAACGGATTAAAATAGGGGCATTCAATTAAAAGGTGTCTGACCGTCCACAGCTGAGAGCAGTGGGGACAGAGAGGGGGAGGATCACCGCTTAAAAGATGTCGATGACTAAAAAGACAGTGCCCTATCCGGAGTCTAGCTAAAATTACCTCCTCCCGACGACGCGTTCGGGAGGAAGAGGTCCAAGCGCAAGGAAGGGCTTTCACTTCCCGCAATTTATTATGGGGAAGTGTTGACCAATGCGCATGCCATAAATGAGCAACTTGGCGACATAAACTGCTCCGTAGATCGGTAAACGGAAGAGACTGAATAGCTGGCCGAGGAAGAGAGACTGGGTTGCTTGGTTGATTTGGGGGAGGGGACCAAACAGCGAAGTCACCGGTCCTATTGAATTAGGGAAGGATGGGGAAGGAAACCGGCCGTGCCCTTTCAAAGTAACCATCCCGCCATTTGACTGAAGCGATTTGGAAAATATGTAGACATGAAGAATAAAGGTGTAGAATGTTATTTAAAAAGGGTTAAGAGTTTTCACATAAAAAGTTCTGAGGCATGGGAGCACTATGGGACTTAACTTCTGAGGTCATCAGTCCCCTTAGAACTTAGAACTACTTAAACCTAACTAACCTAAGGACATCACACACATCCATGCCCGAGGCAGGATTTGAACCTGCGACCGCAGCAGTCGCGCGGTTCCAGACTGGAGCGCCTAGAACCGCTTGGCCACCCCGGCAGGCCGAAAATATCCAGGGCCGGTATTTTTATTTTATATTATATTTTTTCGCAATTTTCAGTAAATATTTGAAACTGTTCTTTAGAAATTGTAGTAGAACACCATTTTTTTCATTTTGTGAAGGAGTCGAACTACTTTTTGAGCTTTCATCACGTTCAGTCTTTCTCTTTGTCTGTGCGAAGCAACTATAGGTGGTACAAGGAAGAAGTACCATTGCATTGGGGGTGGCGGTGTGAATCGAATAACACAATTTACGATGGGAGGAAACACCACACCAGTTGAGTTGAAAAACAATTTTTAACGCGACTAGTGAGCTATTTCTTCACAATGGCATTCTTCAAAAACGGTTGCTGAAAATGACGAACAAAAATGTAAATGACAAGATTTGTATCTGGCGTGGGCGGAGACGTGTGAGAAGAAATGCTGACGTAATCGGAGCTATCAACAGAAACTACAACGCGACTTCTGAAAATTTTCCCGGCGCATTTCTTCTTCTAATAATTTCCGGGTATGTAGCCGGATCGCGTCGACATTCTGGCACGATATTTCGGCCCAGAGACGTCCGGCCATCATCTGGTGAGTACACAAGTACTGAAGAGCCCAAGTGCAGTCGCGGTATTTATGCCGGATCTCGCGCATGTGTAATATACTGGCATCCTACAGCGCATGCGTCAGGTGCTGAGATGTGCGGCATAGCCCTCGGTGGTGAAAGTACAAGATCATCTAGTCATTGAGCATCGAATGACGCCGTCGATTCCGTTGTGATTGTATAATTTTAATAACAGGTTCCAATTTTTATCCAGCTGAAAGTCTTTTCAGATTTATAAGATTATCACCAAGACGTATTTCCACTGATTCTTTGATCACAGAATCCCAAAATCCAGAATCCGGAGCTAAAATTTTTGATCCATTATATTCCATTGAATGGCCCAAAGAAATAGTGCTCTGCTACTGCTGATTTTGACGGTTGCCGCAGACGGGTGTATCTTTCATGTTCTGTACATCGTTCATGGACAGCAATATATGCAGAGCCACATTCACAGGGAATTTTGTAGACGCCTGCTTTCTTCAGTGGAAGAATGTCGACGGGATCCGGCTGCATACCCAGAAGTTATTAGAAGAAACTACAACGCTTAACTTCATTGCGCAATTGAGACACAACTGCTAGGTGGCTGGTGCGGTGTCAGAAATGAGAAAAAGCAGGTAGATCGACATGAAGTGTTCCGGGAAAAACCGATTTGTAACGAAACCGAACGACGGACCCATCGGACACCTTTTGCTGTGTACTTAAATGCAGTTGCCATGGTTAGCAAAACGGTTATCGCCAAGAGTGAACGTGCACCTTTTCCTTTCAGTTCTTACTCAGAAGGGGATAGGCAGGCTGCTAGCTTGTTGATGTAAAGAATATTTGTCTGCTAGCTTGTTGATGTAAAGAAATTTAATAATAAATCAATACTCAAATATACAGCTCAAAAACCGGCAGTAAATGTACAATGTGCAACCGACATTTTTATAGGCCAGCTTGTCGATACTTTTTCCGTCGATACTTTCTTTGATTTGTCGAAGGCCGATAATGGTATCTTTTTAAATATCGACATATCGGATTACCAATAATTTTAAAGAAATATCAGCAATCCTAGTGCGAACAGTTTGACCGAGGCCTAACAGGCGTGCATGATGCTGATCGGGAGGGAACACCATCAACATCAACCACAGAGAACAATGTGCAGGTGATCGGGGAAGAACATCTGTGGCGAGAGATATTCCAACGATGATGACTTATCACCATAGAGTAAATATCTCTGGAGAGAGCATTGCGTTCTGCGCATGTTGTCAACATAAAACCAGGATTGTCACGTGTTTTAGGGACTTCGCTGTGCGTGTGTGTGCTTTCTGCAGCTTTTGAAATTTATAACATCAAGAGTTTTGTTGTGTTTCACCGTTTGTTTATAGTGTAATAGCGATGGTGAATTACTGTTGTTGCTACGGATGCAAAGAAAAATATGTGAAAGGAGGGATAGTAACTTTCCATGGGTACATACCATGTAGCTCTAAATGTAGTTATCATATTAGTAAGAGACACTGTATATGTTTAAAAATTTCGAGACACATTATAATTAAGGCTTGATTCTATAGACCTATTTTTCCTACGATTTTACGACTATATAATAGACATTACGGCTCGTACAAAAGCTTACAAACAATCGCTTCCTCTCGTAAAAATGCTAGTGGGACAGGAAATGGAATGGCTAGTTGTTTCAGCAAATACTATCCTCCATGCATTTATCAGTGACTTGTCGATTATGTATATGGATTACTCAGTCCACTATTTAGTTAATAAACTGGGAGCAAGTACGTAAAATGCTTCAAATAAATACTTCAAAGTGTCACAAGTAAGAAAAATTGTTTTTAGGTCGCAAAAACGAGAAAATAAATACGCAGAAATAGCTGAAAAAGAGGGCGAATTAGCAGGGATATAGTCGCTAATGTGTGGCAAAATTCGCTGTTTTTCGGACACTTGCAAAAGTACTAGCGTACTGTCAAGTCGTTTTGCAAGACTATCACAGCACAAATGTACGTCAGGCTCTGTAATACTATAAAGTGGCGTATCATACCGAAAACTACCAAAAATCGAGTGCATCTGAATTGTGACACCTATCGCAAAGAAGCAGGATGTAATACCACTTGCCCTTAAAAGTCATGTAGCTGGTTTTTTCCCGGTATCAAATGGACACTTAAAATGTCGGCGGAACATATATAAATAATCCACGACACGTACGAAAAGAATCCGTCTGTACTAGGGATGTAGTGACATTCTAAATACGCAGGGCGCTATACGGACAAACACACGACGTCCCAAGAACACGTGACCACGCCGGCAATGTATGTTGACAACACAAAATCTGTTCTGCGGATGTGAACGCTCACTCCAGAGGTATTTACGCTATGCTTATCACAGTGGTTCTTGAATGGCTCCGCGACCAAGGAGCAGATACCCATCGTCGAGGAACTGGATGACTGGTAGAACACTCCGAGTGTTGTTTACAGAGACTCAGCAAGTGTGCTGGAAAGAATGTCATGCATTTGCCTCACTTTGATATGTAGAGCAGCATTCAATGAAAGTCGCATGGCCTGCCGAAATAACGTGTTCACAAACGAAATCGTTTTAATAAAAAGAAGTTTCTGTTGACGCTTCATTTCATTACGATAGAGAACGAAATTACGTTGATTCACTGTTTGGTGTGGACTCCCACGCCGCGAGAAATTGGTCGCGGGTCTGGCGCTGAATGGAGGCGGCGTTCTTTGGGCGCGCTGAGCGCTGGCGTCGCCTTCTGCTATCGCGCCGTTATCTCCGGCCGGCGGCAGAGGCGATATAGTAGAGAGCTTCCTGGCCAGGTCGGCGGCGTTAAGACGATCGCCAGGGCGCCCCCGCAAGTCAAAGGAGCTTCAAAGCCACCGCCGCCGCGGGGAAGGTTTACGCGACAAATCAGCACGGGTAATTTTTTCACTTCGCGGAAGAGTTTGTATACGCTGCTGCACGGCGCAGGTGCCTGGTCGCTTTGTACGTGTTACTACGCAGCGCCGTTAAAGCGCCTGCATCATTGTGGGTAGGTCGTCCTTCTCCGCTACTGACCCCTTTCCCCATCACGTTCTCACTGTAGTCGCCACCGAGCCATCCCATTCCTATCAACCTCGACTCGTAAATACAAGTTCTGCGATATGGATTTCTGACGTGACTAATTACACGACGTGACAACGACTACCGAGATAAAATTTCACCTCTGTTGTCGCTCAATGTATGCGTACTATGCAATCTTCATACGAAAATCTCTAGTTTTAAATGATATTCCACAACTTACGGAACTATTCCGCTGATCTTAGGACACTGAAATAATAGCATATGTTCACAGGTTACGAAAGCAGTTGATGACTTTTCGTGAGCGACCAGTCATATAAAACTTTCTGAAAGAAATGTCCGCCATTTGACTGCAGATTTGTATTTGTGGTGTCACCGCCAGACACCACACTTACTAGGTGGTAGCCCTTAAATCGGCCGCAGTCCGTTAGTATACGTCGGACCCGCGTGTCGCCACTATCAGTGATTGCAGACCGAGCGCCGCCACACGGCAGGTCTGTTCAAGACTCCCTAGCACTCGCCCCAGTTGTACAGCCGACTTTGCTAGCGATGTCCCTAGCACTCGCCCCAGTTGTACAGCCGACTTTGCTAGCGATGGTTCACTGACTACACACGCTCTCATTTGCAGAAACGACAGTTTAGCATAGCCTTCAGCTACGTCATTTGCTACGACCTAGCAAGGCACCATATTCAGTTACTATATGTCTTCTGAACAGATAATATTGTGAATCATGTACCTTCAAGAGCGACGTTCCTCATTAATGGATTAAAGTTAAGTATCAAACTAATTATGTCCGCTTTCTGAATTCTAATTCCTTTTCATGTTCTAGGCATCACGTCAGTAGAATCCTTCCCTCCTCACGCCAGCCTGCGTGAGCTAAAACGTGTGCATTTCGGCCTCCTCTCGTAGTATTTATTTATTTCATACCATTAAGCCTCAATGATGTGTAAATACGTGGTGTAATGACTGGCAGTTAGCTCTCAATATTAGTAAGTGTAACCTACTGCGTAAGACAAGGCGAAAATCCCCATTAATGTATGAGTACAAAATAAATGATCAGTCTTTGGAACTGGTAACATCAGTCAAGTATCTGGGTGTGACTATTCGAAATGATCTCAAATGGAATGATCAGATTACAAAAGTAACGGGTAAGGCGAACTCTAGATTGCGGTTTATTGGTAGAATCCTGAAGCGATGCAGTGCTTCAACAAATGAAATAGCTTACAATACGTTAGTTCGTCCAGTCTTGGAGTATTGTTCGTCTGTATGGGACCCTTACCAGTTGGGTCTCATTCAAGAGATTGAGAAGTTCCAAAGAAGAGCGGCAAGATTCGTGACTGGTACATTGAGCCATCGCGAGAGCGTTACAAATCTCATAGAAAGTTTGAAGTTGGACACACTTGCAGATGGACGACGCGCTAAACAGAAGGGACTGCTCACTACATTCCGGAATCCAATCTTCACCGAGGATGTAGAGCATATGTTATTACCACCAACATAAGGGAAATATGAGCTCGTACTGAGGCGTTCAGACAGTCGTTTTTCCCTCACGCGATCCGCGAGTGAGTGGCTAGCGGAGTATATCTGTAGATGTAGATCGTCGAAGCAGCGTATGTCATTCAGGTAAATCGGAGATTTTTTGAGATTTCAAATTACATACACAAATTCAAATCTGCGATCAAATGGTGAAAATTTCCTTCGAAAAACGCGATAGGAGTAATCTCTCACTGGAAACAAAAACAGTGATTAGTCACAGCAACTTCCTGATATTCACACACAGTCCGTAACGGTTTCGAATCTCCAGTTTCATCTTCAGATACCAAATTTATTTATTAAATTATTTTTATTTATTTTCAGTCTGTTAACAATGAAATATCGGCAGCTATCTGCTGTACTCCACGCTTCTTGTATCAAGGGCTTGTAGCTTACAAAATTCTCGTTTGCCCTGAAACAGAGATCTCGTTCATAAGGAAATAGACAACATTCAGAACATTCAAAGAAGAGCAGTACGTTTCGTTACAGATTCATTTAGCAAGCGCTGGAACGTCATGCAAATGTCTAGCCAATTCCAGTGTCACACGCCGCAAGAGAGGCGTTCTGCATCACGCTGTGTGTGGTCTGCTGTTGAAGTTCCTAGATTCTGCTTTCCTAGTAGCGTCAACCAATATATCGCTTCCTCCTACGTATATCTTCCGAAAAGAAAAAAAAATCTAGGAATTCTAGCCCACACAGTCTTACCAGTAGCCGTTCTTCCCGCGAACAATACGCGACTCGAACAGGAAAGGGGGGAAATGACACTGGTACACAAAGTAGCCTCCGCCACACACTGGAAGAAGCTACATACAGTATGTAAACGTAGAATTAACGGGCAGATATTAGAAAAAAATTATACTACGCTTGAAAAAATATCGGAAACAATACAGTATCCTTTTTAAGAGAACAAGAGGATCTTTTTATTCGTATTGATTACGCCGAGAAACATTTTTTGTTTGTAAGTGCCTTCTAGCGTAGATATGATTCATATCGCCACAATAATGTACTTGAGCTGAGAAGTAAATATTCGGATTGCATTCAGCAAATACATTTTCTTTCTTGGAGGTGCGTGTTTCCTAGTAACCATTTTCAGGGCTCTATTATTTTTCCAACTAGGAGTAACACAATTCTCTGCCTTGGTTAAATTTTAAGACATTTTAACAAGTAATCACTGAGTAAATATTGTACCCTTTTTACGTGAAACATATGAACATGTGACAATGACATTGACATAATAACATAAATGGCAGTAATAATTGCCAACCAATGCTGTAAAATCGCAATAAAGCCAAAGATATTCATTGAGTCTTTTATTTCTGTAAAAGAGTCAATTGAACACCTCGTGACTTAACTGCGATTGTACAGCACTGGTTGCCAATTATTAACATAAAAATTATCGCAGGCCTCAGACGGGATTTTATGTCCTGTATATCATAAATGACAGTGAAATAAGCAATTTAAAAGCATTTGTGGCTGGCTGCGTTATTCACCAACAGTGAATCGCGGAGTTCACAAGATCCGACATGGTTGAATAACATTTAAATGGAATTAATTTTGTAAAGTACAGAAATATATTGCCAATCACAGCAACTACGATTCCTTCACCGGAATATCTGAACTTCGACGCACATTACTCTCGTCATCGTTACGTCACACTAATCTCGTCTTCGTTGCGTCGCCCGAAATCATACCAACCCGAACAACCCCGCTGAACCGTCAACAGCAGGAGGTGAGGATATTAGCAAACACTCTTACAACACATATCCACGTACACCTACTGTCTGTCAGCAACAGTTTAGTATCTCTGGAAGAAAAAAGTCAGCAGTAACTATTTTCTTAACCTGTTTGTTAAATCTGCCAGTACTGAGAAGTTCTTTAGTCACGCATCACTGGTTTTTCCACGATCACTCAGTCCTAGCTGATAAACAAATTTAACTTCCGGTATGGAAACTCAGTTCCCATAATTTAGTCTGAAAACAAGGCTGATGGTATAAGTTTAAACCAAACAATTTTAATAACTTGATGAGTTCATGTGTTATTTTGTATTAACCACCCTCTCCTGATTTTTCGCTTAGTTAACAGGCTATATGATTTTTCATCTATCAATACAAAAGTTGAATAATAAATTTGTATTTTTCTTGTGATTTGTCAGTATTAACGTTTACCTTTTACAATAATCATCTTCCATGACATTTATTCCGGCATTTCTTCGAGGCAATAACTGTATGGTAAATGTATCAGTATATACTAGTAACACATTTCTGTACTTCTTATATTCTTATCTCTTCTTACGCACGTACAGTCGACCCAGCGCCGCCGTATTCAGGTTTCTCAAGCAATTCAAAATGAATTACTAGCATTGTCAAGAACATAAATGGCAATTACGTGCAGCACATAGATATCTTTGTGTCCTAATATCGTCATTACTTTTCTGCAGATGTCGTATGAACTCCAAAACAGGCTGACATGGCGAGTACAAATATATCTAATCACTTACGATTTTCGTTCGCACATCGTAAATTTTGAATATTTTTCAAATGAAGCAAACAATAGGTTGTTTTAAAGATTTCTCAAAAACTTAATTTTTACTCGAAGTAATAGTTTCGTTTTGCTTCATGGTTAAGCGTAATACTGATTGTTGGCAACGGAATACCTTCCCTTTGTTCGTGAGAAACAATACATTTTCGAAACGACCATTGTTCACTTCAACGAATGCTTGAAATCCTTCGATATTGTAGTCTGAAAAAAAAATGAACTCTTTCATTTCAACAACACTATCGAACAGCTATTATTCGCTTCTCAATTACGGATGTTAAATCGTTGTTTCTGGCTAACAGCTAATAGGAAAAACTTCCGTCTCTGATTCGACATACTGCTTACAAGCTGCGACACTGTCGCGAATAAAACAGTGGCCCGTATATACGATAAGTTTCCTTTAATTTACGTCTATGGTCACAAACTTTTTGTTAACAGATTACCGGTTTCGGTCTATAATGACCATCATCAGATCTGTTTTATAAAAATAAAGTCCTAATGAACTGCAGCCATAGTGGCAAAGACAGATCTGATGGTCATTATAGACTGAAACCAGTAATTTGTTAACAAAACGTTTTTGTGACCATAGACGTAAATTAAAGGAAACTTACTGCTTTATAGTTGTCGACCCGTCAGACCCTAAGAGAGAAATGGCAAATAATGTTTTTCTTAACAGTGGTTTCAGCATATGAAAAAGTGTGCAGGCTTTACAGTTCGTTGGCTCGGCTAATCTTTCGTATTGTATACGTTCACTCGTAATGCGCGTAAACGCATCCTCAGATTTCTACAGGGCGATAAAACGGAAAGGGAATGTTACTTATACCCTTTTACTCCTTTTTGCCCGATCCGCATCTTCATTTGTAGCTACTTAGAAGTCATTACCATAATGATGCCCAGCGCTGACCTGGAAAACCTGTTACGGTTAGAGAAGCTAGCAACTCGTCCTTTCCGCCTCTCTCCCTCCAGGCCCCCAGCCGCAACTCGAAATTCTCCGGACTCACCCACAACGACACCGTAATCAGCAAACATTGGCCTCTCAGAAAAACTCTCTTTTTTCCTGACCTCAGATCTGGTAGTAACCGGGCACATTGTAAATGCTTGTTTGTGGTACATTTGATGCTTCTTTTGTAAACTGTGCAGACTAGCTTGTGAACGACATAGTTCGGATGTTTCAAAACGTGCGTGAGGAGTGTTAAGCGAAATTTTCTTCTGCTGTATTTTTTTGCTGTGCTTTGGAATTACAACTGCATTCCTTTGAAATGCAGGTAGTCCTAGAGAAAAGGAATGGTATACACCATGAGTTTCATTCGTAGCACTACTGACATTTTCCGGTAACAGACAACAGGATCCATGAACTAAAATGAAACTAAAGATCTAAATCACAGTGCGAATTGGTAAGGAATCGAAATTTTGTTTTACGATAGTCACTTGCGTAAAGCATGAAGACTGACAGCCGTATGCTAGTACAGCTGAATCTAATTTCTGCCACAATAATTATGTAGATCTTTCATGGAAACTCCACTACTACAAGAAATTAAAATTAACGTCTTACAAGCATGGCCACAAGAACATGGAAGAGGTTCAAATATTGTATTTGAAAATGTGGTCCTAGAATAATTAAATTGTTGTATTTTGAGACAATAGTCATCGCTGTCCACTGTTATCTGCTTCTAAATCTGCAACAAACACTGTCATTGTCTTCCTAAATGATTGAACCAATCGAATTCTGATAATTTGATAAAATTTTAGTGTAGTTAGTTTGACATATATACAGACCGCATTGTTCGATAACTTATAACAAATTATGAATTCAGGCTTGCAAACACAACCGATTGTAGAAGAGAACCTTGCGACTACGTGATTTTCCTAATGATGCAACGACTTTGTCTATCTTCAAAGCGAATCTCAAAGAGTTCTGAAGGTTATTAAAAAAATTGATTCCCTTTTAGACAGTCAAGCCAAGGATATCACTTGCAGGTATGTAAGACTTGAACTGCATCCATCACAGACGTTTAGTAATCCTAGACAAGTATAAAATAGTAACAGTAAAAGTTTCGGCCTAGTAACTTTTAATGAACACACTACAGAATTAATTAAGGCTGTGGTACACTAAAACCTGAGCCACATGAAGTGCGAAAAAGGGACTAAGATCTAAGACGCAATAGTGTAGAGCCCGAACAGACAGTAAAACACGTGTATGATTTTAACTGTTTCAACATCTGTCGACAAAATAACCTAAGCTACCAAAACTCAGTGAAGGCGCAGCGTTGAGTTGCTATGTGTGCTGAAGATGTGATTACAGCTGAGAATATATAAGCAAGGTGAAAATCACTATTCCAGAATCTAACAGCAAGCTTTCTCTACCGTTAAAATCCAGATCGCGCAAGATGTTCAAACAGAGCGCTCCTCCATGAAAAAGAACAGAAATATAATGCAATGAATATAAAGAAAAATGTCGATCTCAATTAGTTTCCTTGATTATTGCAAGTCGTTATTAGATTATTTGAAATGAATCGGTCGTTGTGACTGTCAGAAGCTGATGTGAGGTAATAATAGATACTGTAGAGACACTGAATCATGTACTTCGGTAACGTGGCAGCTAGATAAAAAAGCATCTGTCAGTGGTTTATCAATCAGTAGGTTGTACCAACAGATGTCCCATTTGTTCAATACAATTTTCTTTTCCGACGTTTAAATAGCGTTTTTGTCGTTTGCGCTAGTAGGTTAAAAATGTTTCGTCGCAGGAATGTGCGTAATATTACTTTGACCGAAAAACACGAGATTTGAAGTCGAAGAGAAGTGGAAAGTACCGCAAGTTTTGTCAGTGATGGAATGTACAACAATTAAGTCATGCGTGGACGCTTGTGTAGTTATTCTACATTTTTGCTTTACGTTACGATACGGTAAGTGATCAACAAACTTCCAGTGCGTGTTTACAACGCAAAATATTACGAAACACAATTTCACGTAGCCTATTGGGCAAATTAATGCAATGAATATAGGGAGAAAATGGCTTTGTTATTTGTATCCAGGATTATTGGAAGACAAAACTTTAGACCGTCAGGAAGTTAGATCCATGCGTAAATCAGTAAATGTGCTGATCAGAAATAAGTACGGTGTGGATTTCCTGACAACGGGGACAGTGTAAACGACACACTCCAGGGCTAATTTGTTTATTAGTGGAAAGCTTTTAGTGTTTTTCTTGTCAACTTCATATCGCTTACATTTGCGTTCAATATATAATTAATCTTGAAAAGCAATGATAGGCCTATCATGCTTTTCAGAGCACAAACACAAGAAATTTATTGTTGACGGCTAAGGAACTACTAATAGTTTTCTTGCTAAACGAATGGCGAACTTTCTTGAGCGTTACTTAATCAGTTATTGTTTTGGTCACAGAAGTACTGGTAAATTACAAATAAAATGTTGTGGCGCCTAGGCTGCGTGATATCTAAGTGTCTTGGCCATTCATCGTTGTAACGCAGAGCACATGAAAACATTACATTGTTTACACAAACTGAACAACGTAACCAACCATTGTAGAATTTTACACGTTCACAATGCCATTTCGGAGAGAACTCTTCATTTAATACCATTCATGTTTGCCCCTCCGACACATGTTTCTTGTAAATCCTGAAGATGTAAGTTTTTCTAATAAATGATTTTACACGATACTGGGAAATATTAGTGGCGTTTGGTTACATATTCACGCAGTTTCCGGTGAGCTACACTTACGAATATCACACCTCTTGTATCAACACTCACCTCCTTTTGGTTTCTAGAACCACAAATAAAGCGTATTGTTTTTGAGGCAGTAAAGAACACCAACCTGTCGTTGATAATGGTGTGGAAAATGTGTGTCGCAACATTCTACACATCCCAGCTGTCGCAGAATGTAAAAGAAAGCGCAAGCGCAAAATATCGTGACAGAACTATTTGCAAGTGACACTTAATGTCTCACACGCTGCAGCTGCCATTTAATCAAACTGTGACAGCGTTTAAAATAATTAATAAAGGCACTAAATTAGGCCAGACTGCTGAAACATGACTGGGTAACAGGATGTTAAAAACAAAATACGGTAGAAGTTATGCAGTTGCCACCAGACTAAAATATTCTTGGGAAACTTGTCTGTTAGATAATGAATGTTGTCGCAGTTTCGCTTTCTACATCATATAACGCGTTAAATATGGTCAGATGCGTTAAATATGATGCGATTCTCCGCTCCGAGAACTTTTGTTTTACTTTCACATTCGCTGGCTTCGTCAAAACACAACCAATTATCTATCATATCCCACAGTAACCTACAACTCGGGCTACGCTGCACGTGTGTCTGTCTCCATAGCCCTAATTTCAGGGGGGGCTTGGGGGGAGGGGTATGGAGGGGGCAGAATGATATTCTAGCTCGAAAATACTTGAATTCCGTACGTAGTACCCGCATCAAATGATGTGATGCAAAATAACTAAGTTTAGTAGCTGTTCTTTGGGAAATTTTGAGGAATCGCAACTGGTGCGTCGCGGCACCTCGCACAGCGTTTAGAGACCGGAGACATTGTTGGTGTGCACAGTCTGGACGGCGGGGGAGGAGTGGCGGTCGGCCGGTACTCACCACCAGTGCGCGCGGGCCGGAGCGGCGACCAGCAGGAGCGAGAGCAGCAGCAGCAGCGGAGGATGCGGGAGCGGGCGGGAGACGCGCGACATGCCGGCAGCGCCCTTGCCCTTGGCTCGCGTCGCGGTCCGGAGCGGCTCACGGCTCACCACCGCCAGCTCATGACGCTGTCTGGCGGCAGACTGGCCGCTGCGCGCCACCGGTGGCTGCAGACGCGAGGCGGCGGCGGCGGCGCGCGCGCCACGCGGCAGTGGTGGCGCGTGGTGAGGGGCGGCGGAGGCGGAAGGCGGAAAGCCGAGGGCCGCGCCGCTGGAGGCGGAGGGCGGAGGGCCGCTCTGCCGCCACCAATCTGCGTGGCCGGCGGCACTTTGCAGTGTACCACTTATGCGAGCTACATCTACAGGGTGGTTCATTGATAGTGACCGGGCCAAATATCTCGCGATATGAGCGTCAAACAAAGATCTACAAAGAATGAAACTCGTCTAGCTCGAAGGGGGAAACCAGATGGCGCTGCGGTTGGCCCGCTGTAGGACCCCCTCCCCTCTTTATTACATATTCGTGTAGTACGTAAAGAAATATGAATGTTTTAGTTGGTCCACTTTTTCCGCTTTGTGACAGATGGCGATGTAGTAGTCACAAACGTATAAGGACGTGGTATCACGTAACATTCCGCTAGTGCGGACGGTATTTGCTTCGTGATACATTACCCGTGTTAAAATGGACCGTTTACCAATTGCGGAAAAGGTCGGTATCGTGTTGATGTATGGCTATTGTGAGCAAAATGACCAACGGGCGTGTGCTATTTATGCTGCTCGGTATCCTGGACGATATCATCCAAGTGTCCGGACCGTTCGCCGGATAGTTAACGTTATTTCAGGAAACAGGAAGTGTTCAGCCACATGTGAAACGTAAACAACGACCTGCAACAAATTATGATGCCGAAGTAGGTGTTTTAGCTGCTGTCACGGCTAATCTGCACCTCACTAGCAGACAAATTGCGCGAGAATCGGGAATCTCAAAAACGTCGGTGTTGAGAATGCTACATCAACATCGATTGCACCCATACCATATTTCTGTGCACCAGGAATTGCATGGCGACGACTTTGAACGTCGTGTACAGTTCTGCCACTGGGCACAAGAGAAATTACGGGACGATGACAGATTTTTTGCACGCGTTCTATTTAGCGGCGAAGCGTCATTTACCAATAGCGTTAACGTAAACCGGCATAATATGCAATATTGGGCAACGGATAACCCACGTTGGCTGCGACAAGTGGAACATCACCGACCTTGGCGGGTTAATGTGTGGTGCGGCACTGTGGGAGGAAGGATAATTGACCCCCATTTTATCGATGGCAATCTAAATGGTGCAATGTATGCTGATTTCCTACGTAATGTTCTACCGATGTTACTACAAGATGTTTCACTGCATGACAGAATGGCGATGTCCTTCCAACATGATGGATGTCCGGCACATAGCTCGCGTGCGGTTGTAGCGGTACTGAATAGCATATTTCATGACAGGTGGATTGGTCGTCGAAGCATGGCCAGCACGTTCACCGGATCTGACGTCCCCGGATTTCTTTCTTTGGGGAAATTTGAAGGACAGGACCGTGATCCACCGACAACGCCTGACAAAATGCGTCAGCGCATTGTCTGTGCATGTGCGAACATTACGGAAGGCGAACTACTCGCTGTTGAGAGGAATGTCGTTACACGTGTTGCCAAATTCATTGAGGTTGACGGACATCATTTTGAGCATTTATTGCATTAATGTGGTATTTACAGGTAATTACGCTGTAATAGCATGCGTTCTCAGAAATGATAAGTTCACAAATGTACATGTATCACATTGGAACAACCGAAATAAAATTTTCAGACGCACCTACGTTCTGTACTTTAATTTAAGAAACCTACCTGTTACCAAGTGTTCGTCTAAAATGGTGACCAATATGTTTGTGACTATTACAGCATCATCTATCACAAAGCGACAAAAGTTGTCCAACTAAATCATTCATATTTCCTTACGTACAACACGAATATGTAATAAAAAATGGGGGGTCCTATTTAAAAAAAACTCAGTTCGTATCCGTTTGACCTATGCCAGCGCCATCTAGCGGGCCAACCATAGCGCCATCTGGTTTCCCCCTTCAAGCTAGACACGTTTCGTTCTTTGCAGTTTTTTCGTTTGACGCTTATTTCGTGAGATATTTGGCCCGATCACGATCAATGGACCACCCTGTATATCTACATCCACAACTACATGGATACTCTGCAAACCACACTTAAATGCCTAGCAGAAGGTTCATCGAACCACCTTCACAATAGTTCTCTATTATTCGTATCTCGAACAGCGCGCGGAAAAAACGAACACCTACTCTGAAGAGCCAAAGAAACTGGTACACCTGCCTAATATCGTGCAGGGCCCCCACGAGCACGTAGAAGTGCCGCAACATGACGTAGCTTGGACTCGGCTAATGTCTGAAGTAGTTCTGGACAGAATTGACCCTGTGAATCCCGCAGGGCTATCCAATAACTCGTAAGTGTACGAGGGGATGGCGATCTCTTCTGCACAGCAGGTTGCAAGGCATCACAGAATGCTCCATAATGCTTTGGTTTGGGGAGTTTAAACTCAGAAGAGTATTCCTGGTCCTACTCTGTAGCAACTCTGGACGTGTGAGTTGTCGCATTGTCTTGCTGGAATTGCTAAGTCCAACATTGAAATCTGCAGCAATTTGCAGAAGTGTTGCACTTCTTCAGCCATCGTTGGTCCCGTTCTTGGAGGATCTTTGTCCAGCCACACCGATGTCGGAGAGTTTTGCCGTATTTCTGATATTCACGGTACACTCGTGAAATGGTCGTACAGAAATGCCGGCCGGAGTGGCCGAGCGGTTCTAGGCGCTGCAGTCTGGAACCGCGGGACTGCTACGGTCGCAGGTTCGAATCCTGCCTCGGGCATGGATGTGTGTGATGTCCTTAGGTTAGTTAGGTTTAAGTAGTTCTAAGTTCTAGAGCCATTTGAACCATTTTCGTACAGGAAAATCCCCACTTCATCGCTGCCTCGGAGATGGTATGTCCCATCGCTCGTGCGCCGACTGTAACAGCACGTTCACACTCACTTAAATCTTGATAACCTGCCATTGTAGCAGCAGTAACCGATGTAACAAGTGCGCCAGAAACTTGTTGTCTTACATAGGCGTTGCCGACCGCAGCGCCATATTCTGCCTGTTTACATATCTCTTTATTTGAAAACGCATGCCTATACCAGTTTCTTTGGCGCTTCAGTGTATATCTTTCCCTTATTATGATGATCATTTCTCCCTACGTAGATCGGCGTCATCAAAATATTTTCGCATTCGGAGGAGAATGTTGGTGATCGAAATTTCGAGAGAAGATTCTGCCTCTGTTTTGATGATTTCCACCCCAAAGCCTGAATCATGTCAGTGATAATTTCTCCCCTCTTTCCCGATAATGGAAAACGTGCTGCTCTTCTTTGAACTTATTCTATGTACTCCGTTAATCCTATCCTGTGAGGATCCCTGACCGCGCAGCAGAACTGCAAAAGAGGACGGGCTACTTACTTGTAGGGATGCGCGATTACGAATGATTGACTGTCACTTTCTGAGTAATTTGTCTTCTTCAAATCTCAGTTTCTATGGGATCTTAAAAGTGACTGTAGAGGCCAATCCTGGAGTTCCAGATTTTTCCACATTGTTGACGCACGTTTGTTCTAATGGGGACTGGCTGCATAGCGTTGCTTATTTTCAAGAGTTGCCGTTGTTTCCTACCACTGCGCTTGTCGGTTTCTGTTTTCCGCCTCAGTTGCTCGAAGCGCTGCATTACTTTCCAAACACTGCAACGCGATACTGGAGTATAAGTACAGTATTTTCCAAATTACCAGTTTCAGTTTGACATCCTTTCTTGTTGTGCTTTAATAAATGTTTGTACCGTTTCCGTCCTCTTCCTAAATTACTTGGCCATCCTTTAGCTGAGAATACATAAATTGCTTTGGTAGACGAGATTTACGCATAAGAACGATGCAGCCCATCCTACGGAGTTAATGCTTGATAATCATTGCTTCAGTGCTAGTAGAGTTTCCTTCTCCCAGAACACCGATATTAGTGCGCCGATCTTGCCACTTCACCCTCAGGATCCTTCTCAGGCAGCGCTGTTGATACTTTTCAAGATATCGTTTATGCCTTCTGCAAGTAGTCCATGCTTCGCATCCATTTGTGGGAGATGCAATAACAGTAGCTTGCTATACATAGAGCTTGATCTTAATGCTGATGTTATGTTTATCAAAGACCCTTACCCAAAGACGACCGAAAGCCGTACTGCTACATTTGAGCCGGTACTTTATTTCACCATTAAAGCCTTAACATACAGAAGACCCAAGAATCACTGTTGAAGGCAAAGTCCTGCAGAACATAACTCTTCCCATAATTTGGCAGCCATGTGTCAGCAAATGCAAGTATTGATTATGTGTAAGAGTCGGTAACTGGCCTTTTTGATTATTTAAATGAATCGCTTGTACATCAGTTACTTGTATATTAAGATAGTAACGCTATCATCAATCCGAAGATTTAGTGAGCGTGGTCCTGTTGAAGGCGCTATATCGTTGCATTCCTCCAATCTCTGAAATGACTTACCGAGGCAGTTGTAGAGTGATGTACATTTTAACGTGGATTCCGAACCACGGTGCAACTCGGAATTTCCCACATCAACAAACATTGCCAGTGGTGAAAGTAGTGATGAGTACGAGATGTGTAAGAAGTAGTAGAAGTAGTAGTAGTAGTAGTAGTAGTAGTAGTAGCTTTATTCATCTGTAGATCTCTTTCTGCAAAGATACAGGACATGACAAAGTATTTACAAGCTTAGATCAATTTAAAATAAGCTAATTCGTGTACACATATATTTACAAACTTCTAGTTAGACATAATCATTAGATTTACTCCTGGTATACAATACCTTTTTTACAAATAACTTATTAAAATAATGTAATGCCACACCGTTCACTCATATCTCACTATCAGTTACTACATACACTACACACACATTGTTTCATAACGCTTCATCCACTACGCACACACACACACACACACACACACACACACACACACACACACACACACACACACACACACACCCTGGTGATCTCTGGGCCATTTTCAGTACCGCAACTTCCCATTTGCTGTCCTGAAAAACTGATTCAGCATCCCTACATAATCAGCGAGATGTTGAGCTCAGAAAGAGAAAGAAGTGTTGGTATTGTGCTATGCATTGTTTGGCAGTATGTATTTCTAGAAAGGAAAAAAGAAGGAAACAAACATAAAGTGAAGGTGCTAAGTGGAATGTTGGATGTTTTATAATCATCATCATCATTATTATTATTATTTATTTGCACAACATTTTTTATTAAACCCCTCCTCTGTTTTATCTAAGAAATCCTTCAATGTATAAAATGTATTGCATAACAGGTACTTTTAAGCTGCCTTTTTAAATAACTGTATTTTTTGCAATTTCTTTAATCTCTTTTGGTAATTTATTGTACAGTTTTATTCCTTGGTAGAAAATGCTGTTTTGAGTTTTATGTTTATTTTTTCTTGGTAAATGTAAGTTGAGTCTATCTCTTGTTCCATGGTCATGGACAAAGCTGTTTGTAAAGTAATTAACAATGTTATTTTTGATGTGTATAACTGACTGGTAAATGTTTTCACATGGAGCAGTTAAAATCCCCAGTGATTTGAACAGATCTTTACAATGAGCTCGACTAGTATTTTTGGTTATTATTCTTATGATTCTTTTCTGGGATTTGAAAATTGTGTTCATGTTTTGTGTGTTTGTTCCCCAAAAAAGAATGTCATAGCTAAGAACTGAATGTAAATATGAATTATATGTAACTAAAAGACACTGCAGGTTACACACTGATTCTAAGGTCATAACATGCTGATGACATTCTGTTTGCAAGTACCTTTGTGTGTTCACACCACTTCAGCTGAGAATCAGTATTCATTCCTAGAAATTTTGCATTTGTTACACAGTCTATAGAGATGCCATATACATTTAATTTAACAATGACATTTTTCCTCTTCAAACTGAAAGTCATTGCATTAGTTTTTTATGTTCAATGCTACTTTATTACTTATTGACTAATCTTAAACTTCCTTGAGAGTTTCATTTGATTTCTCGGCAAGGAGTTCGTTTATTTTCTCAGTGACTATAATACTGCTGTCATCAGCGAAGAGAATTTTTTCACTGTGAGTAACACTAGTGGGAAAGTCATTGATCTATATCAGGAATAGTACTGGTCCTAATATGCTACCTTGCGGAACTACTATATTAATGTATTTTGGTTCTGATAGGTGTTTTGCTAAGCATTTAGATCTATCTGAAGTATGTGTTATCTCTACTCTTTGTACCCCATCGGCTAGGTATGATCGAAACCTGTCATTAGCTACCCCTCTTATTCCTAATGCATCTAATTTATTTAATAGAATCTTGTGGTCGACTGTATCAAATGCCTTAGAAAGATCCAAAAATATGCCTGTGACACACTCATCTTTATCAAGAGCACCAAGTACAACTTTTGTGAATTCTACTATGGCTGACTCCGTATTTTTGCCACTTCGGAAACCAAACTGTGATTCGCTTAAATGATTGTATTTATTCAGGTAATTCATTAACCTGTCTTTCATAACTGTTTCTATTATTTTTGAGAATGCTGACAGCAGGGAAATGGGCCAGTAATTTTCTGTGTCTTCTGTATTACCTTTCTTAAGCAAAAGTACAACTCTTGCCTGTTTTAACTGCTCTGGAAATGTTCCTGATGTAAAGGATTCATTTATTATATTTGTTAAGGGGCCTTGTATAATCCTTATGAATTGTTTCAATACACACATTGGTACCTCATCTAAGCCTACTGACTTTTTATTTTTTAGTTTTTGAACAGTTTTATTAACTTCATTCTCTGTGGTTGGAAGTAACATCATTGTATTTAGTGCAACATTATTTACAGGTGTTATATTTGTTTTGGGGAATTTTTGCTGTAGCTTCTCTGCAATACTTGAAAAATGCTCGTTTACATAGTTTGCTAAGTGTTGTGGATCATTTATTACCTTATTCCCCTCTCTTAGCATTATGTTATTCTGCAACTGTTTGCCTCTCCCCGTTTCCTTTTCTATAACATCCCAGACTCGTTTGCTTTTATTCCCTGCATTATATATTATTTTTTGCAGCAATCAGCACCTTCCTATACATCTTTTTGTATCTGTGATAGAACTTTAAGAATTCTGAGTCATTGAAAAGTAATGAGACTGATTTTTATCTACAATAGTTTTTATTTATTTTTTTCAGAGGACAGTATTGTTCCGTTCACACTAGTTCCCTTCGGTAGTTATTCACTGACAGAGACATTGTTCCCACTCTTGGTAGCAGTGCTGAAAGGCTTCAAGTGGTGGGGCCTTTAACATATCGGTCACATTCATCTGAATGTCTTTCAAAGTCCCAAAACGATGTCTTCCAAAACATTTTTAAATTTTGGGGAAAGAAAAAAGTCACAAGGACTCACATCAGATGAACAAGGGGTCTGTGGAGCAATTGGAATGTCATTTGTCATCAAAAATTCCGTGATGAATGTGGTTTTCTGGCATGGGGCGTTGTTATGATGCAGCACCTACTGGTCTGCAATGTCCAGTATCACTCCATTAACTCTTTTCTTGAGCCTTTTAAGGACATCTTTGTAAAATACTTGGCTGACAGTTTGTCCTGGAGAAACAAATTCTTCATGCACGATATTGTTACTGTCAAAACAGCAAATCAGCATTGCTTTGATTTTTGATTTGCTCATTGGGCCTTTTTTCGGTCGAGGGGATGTCTCAGCGTGCCACTCCCCACTTTGCCGCCTTGTCTCAGGATCCTGCTCAAAAATCCATGATTCATCACCTGTCATCACGCGACTGAACCATTTGCAGTCATCTCAAGAAGATCAACTCGCACGTTTCTTCGATTGTCCTTCAGTGTCATTTTGGCACAAACCTTTCACATGTGGACATCTCCGGTCAAAATTTGATGCATGGTGAAAGTGTCTAACAGGTCACCCACCATTTTTATTGATAATCATCGGTCTGATCGCATAAGAGAAAACGTTCGACGTTTTCGTTGGTTTTTGAAGTTGAAAGTCTCCCTGAGCGACGTTCAACTTCAGCGTGTTCTTGGCCTTCCAAATATGATTTGTGCCAGCGAAAAGCTTGTACTCTCAATAACAAATGTTCCCCATAGGCCTGTTTCAACTTCTCAAAGGTCGTACTCGCGGATTCCCTAAGTTTAACACGAAACTTCATGGCATAACGTTGCTGTTAATTCCGCTGTTCCATTATCATAACACACAACAAAACACATCTACACTGAAGCAGCTCTCAAAGACAACGAGATGGCCGTATGGAGCTGAAAATCGGACTGAGCATCAGGAAGGTATGAACACACCGGTCTACACAAGCAGAGGAACAGAACGTTGCCAGATCGCTGGCACTGTTGTCATATTCACTACTTTTCTCACACACATCGTAGATAAACTTCCCGACCAGGGTTCGAACCAGAGAACTTTCGATTCGTCGTCTGGATTTTTTGTTAGTCTGTTTGCTTCTTTGTCATTTTGTCTTCAGCAGTTCTGTGAAAATGTCCCATCACAGCTTTCAAATTTCGTCGATTGTAATTTCACTATTTTTTACAATATTTATTTATTTATGCATTTATTTTACCTGGCAAGATTAGGGCCTTCAGGCCCCCTCTTACACCTAACTAGGCATACTCAGATTGAACAAATTTCAGTTTCTACAGAACATTAAGGACATATAACATGTTATACAGTATTAATGTTAAAGAAAAAATAGAGATTATAACAGTAGTACAATGATAATTATAACAATCAAAAAATAATAATAACAATAAAGAATAATAATAATAAATAATAATAATAATAATAATGACTATGTATATGAAAGTAAACATATTTTTCTTTTATGAATGTCAGTCCTATTGCTAGTTGGGAATTTTCTCGTTATATTCTTGCAGCTTGTGAGTTATTCTCATCGAGCAGAGACATAAGACGATGGAATGGGGTGAAAGAGATATAGAAGAGGTAGATAGGTTAGAGGAAGAGAAAGAGAATGGTAAAATTCGAAGCTATGATGGAGAGGAGAAAGAAAGAGATGAGAGGGGCACAACAATGGTGGCTATACCGTCCTTAATATGCAAGTTTTGAGTTCCCTCTTGAATGTTGAGTGGTTCTGGACAAGACGCAGATCACAGGGGAGCGCGTTCCATAGTCGTATGGCTGAGATGGAGAATGACACGGAGAAAGATTTTGTGTTATGTAAAGGTACAGCCAAGATGCTAGACGTATCCGATCTGGTATTGCGGTTGTGGAGTGATGATAGGTGTTTAATGTGAGAAGATAAGTATTGGGGGCACCAGTGGCTAAGAAATCGATGAAGTAAGCACATCGTGTGGAGATCACGTGCCTTATGTGGGCGTATCCAACCTAGCTCGGAGTATGAAGGACTGATACGATCATACAACCGTATATTGCACACGTATCTAACGCAAGCATTCATCACTAGCTCGAGGCATCTCGAATTTTCACCATTTGTGCCGTGTTGAACTACATCGCAATAGTAAAGATTAGGCAAGACTAGTGTTTGGACTAATTTTTGTTTAACATGGGTTGGAAATATTTTTCTAAATTTTTGAATTGCATGTAGGGAGGAGAGCGATTTCCGGCAAGCTGTGACTGTTCTTCCCAGTTTAGGTGTTCATCCAAGACTATTCCAAGGTCTTTTACTGTTTTTTGGTATGGTAGTTGGGTACCATTGAGGAGTCTTTGAGGGACTGTTTCGCGAAAGTACCGGCTGATTAACTTTGGATGAGATATAAGTATGACCTGGGATTTCTTGGGGTTTAGTTTCAGACCTAGGTTCTGTGCCCATCGAGAAACAGAGCAAAGATCTGCGTTCATACTCGCTACTGCGTCAGCAATGTTCTTTGGTCTTGCACTTATGTACCATTGGATGTCGTCGGCATATAGATGGTAGTTGCAGGAGTGAATCACTGAAGAAATATCATTAATGAACAGTGTGAAGAGTAATGGACCAAGGACGGAGCCTTGGGGAACTCCAGAGTGCACGTTTTTCCATGATGACTTTTCCGACCCACAAATGACTTGTTGACTTCTGTTTTTGAGGTAGCTGTCGAACCAGTGTATTGCGCTGTTTGAGAAATTCAGCTGTTTCGTTTTAATTAGTAATATATCAAAGTCAACTGTATCAAAAGCCTTGCTGAAGTCAAGCAGTGTTAGGATGGTAGCTTCACGTCTGTCCATAACATGTTTAATGTCATCAGTTACTTTGATTAATGCAGTTGCTGTACTATGGTGCTTTCGAAAGCCTGACTGATATTTGTCGTGGATGTCATGAGTTTTGAGGCAATCCGTCAGCTGTTCATGGACGATGTATTCTAGGGCTTTAGATATTACAGGTAGTATGCTGATCGGCCTGTAGTCACCTGGCGACTTAGGGTTGTCAGTCTTGGGTATAGGTTGAATTAAACTTTGCTTCCACTCAGTAGGATATGTACTACTGACAAGAGACAGGTTGAAGACGTCTGTGATAACTGGAGTTATAGTGTCTACGACGTTCTTAATCATGCCAATGCTCACTTCATCATTTCCTATTGCCTCGGAAGAGATTCTCGTAATTGCCTTGTGTACTGTGCCGGTAGTGACATGTTTTAGGAAAAACTTGTCTCTCGAGCGATTGATATCTTGGGGCTGGTAATTTGTCGCTGCGTGGCAGTTTACAGCTGTTGAGAAGAAATCGTTTAATTTTTCTGTAGACGCTTGATAAACAGCGTCAGATCTTCGCTTCCCTATACCGAAACTGCGCAGCTTTTTCCACAGTGCAGGAGGTTTTGATATGCCGCATACGACAGAGCGGGCATGTCTGATTTTGGCATTCCTCACGCTTTGCTTGGTTCTGTTTCGGAGTTTCCTATAAGCGTCGTACGCCTCGGGAGTTGGGTTACGCTTGAAGGCCCTATGTGCAGCATCACGTTTATTCATTAACTGGCGTAATGCAGTGGTGAGCCACGGAGCGGGAGCTCTCTTTACCTTGACAGTGCGTTGAGGAGCATGCTTATCATACAGTGCAAAAATTTTGCGACATAATTCCCGAATTTTTCCGTCTGAAGTCGGTTCATTGCTTATATCATGCCAAGGGATGTCTGAGCAATCGTTTAGAAGAGCGCCATGGTTAACATTTTTAGGTTTCTGGAGGTTACCAGGTGAGATTTTTTTTTGTAGTATGCACTGAGTAACTTAAGAATATCACGTCATGAGCAGAGAGTCCCGGAGCGGATGTCTGATTGGCGCGAATTATTTTATCTGGCCGCTTTGTTGCTATTATATCTATGAGTGTATGGCTGTGTGGCGTGTGATGAGTTGGGTCCAGCGGTGTTAAACTCATATCATTGGAGTGGAACAATCTCCTCAGTTTATACACAGTGGCCGTGACATTACCGAACACGCTGAGCTGCAGTGCCAACGAGCCACGCAGTTGTAACTTAATTAACCGATTAAAAGGTTCGTTCTTCAAAAACATAAAGCTGTGCTATCGCCCCACCGATCTACAATGAATGCTTTTTGTTACCAACAACAGTTACTCAGTTTTATGAAATAAGTTACAAGACAATTTTTTTTTTTTTTTTTTTTTTTTTTTTTCAGAAATACATACATGTTTAACATTCATTAGTTAAGCTAACTAATATTATTCTTTTTAACACCCATACTGTAGTGAATATTCTTACAAGCACCAAAATTTTTCAGGTAGTATACCGACGAATTCTTCTAATTTCTATAAAGCTTTTCCGCTGTGTCTCCAACGGTAGGCTGTGGCTGTATCCCCTGTCTTAGGAAACAGTCTGTCAGAAAGGAAAGAGGAAACCACTATTTTCAGATATTTATGCTATGCAGAACAGGATACACTTCCCCATAGTCTTTCCAGGACTGCAGAGGAGATGATTTTCGGGTTGATTAAAGGTTGTTGTAAATAGAATGGAACTTAAGACAATAAATCCAGGCTATTTCCTGCTAACTTTTCATGAATGTTAACCGGTAATATTTGCGGTAGCAGGTAACTATACTAGTGATTCTACGATGTGGGGTACTTTCTGTTTCTGCTTCTTTTGAACTGCATGTAACCTGCTAACGGCAGTAGTTACTGCCAGGGGATCTTGAAAATGATGCTGCTTGAGACGAAGATGTACAGTCGTACCGATCAGAAGCTATGATATAAATTACGACAGAAGGTTTGGTGAAAGCACGTCATAGAGACATTCATGTTCAAACTCACTTGTTACGTTAATTATTTGTGTATTGTCACACGTAACACAAGACTTCGCCACGCTACTTAAGAGCCACTACTTCCACATCGTGTATGTTGGCCGCAATCGCAACAGAATACAGTCGACACAAAATGTTCCGACTTGTGCCGACTTTACATGATTATTATTAGACGGCAGTCCAACTTCTTTCCGTAATCAGGCTACAGACACCCCTTCGTAAATTATTAGAATACTCACCATTAATCGATTATAATTAATCGAACATAACCTAATTTCTTGTCTTAATAGACTACTCGTGGTAACTAAGTCTACTGCAGAGCAGTACTGACAAGGGGAGGCCGCCAATTGTGAAATTCAGATTCGATTCATACTGCGCGTAATAAAAGCTCATGGCCAGAGGTGTAATGTGGCAAAGCACCAAGATGCACTTCTCAGCCGTTGTCGAGAAAATCGACAGTTAAAAGAAACCGTTGAGGTGAAATACTCTCTAAGATTAAAGGTTTACTGCAGCGTGGTGGCGCAGCGGTAAGCGCTCCGGTTTGTAATCCGAAGGTCGCTGGATCGAATCTCGCGCCATGCAGTCTTTTATTATTAGTTTTTTGTAATTCAAATATATATATATATATATATATATATATATATATATATATATATATATATATATATATATATATACTATTAATGAATTGCTTATGCATGTTGGTGAAGGCGGATCGCTCTCCAATTGTACCGCCTCCATTTTTCCGTTTTTTTAACAGGGTGTACCAAAGCTCTCCCGTCCGCACTGATTTTCGTCGATGTTATAAGTTGCGCTAGGGACCGCATCCACCTTCTTTCAAAGTTAGCAGGCAACTACGCTGTTATGCGGCGGCTCGTTTCGGCCCATTCAACATCTGTCCTTCAAGTGTAACGAGCGAGTAACGGAGTTTATATTTCATACCTGCCACAGCGAATTTGTGTTCGTGGGGTCTCAATTCTAATTCGAACGTTTGACTTACGCTATACGTATTCGTTTCGGAATATCGTTTCTACGTCTTCCGTTAACTATACGTGGTTAACATTATGAAGACAATTAATAACATTTGTGAAATACAACTTTGTTTGCGGAAAACATAATGATGTTCGAAGTCGCCAGTTTTTCCACGACAAACGACTTTCAACAACTTATTATGCATATATATATTTTTGTAATTCAAATATATATATATATTTGTAATTCAATTTGAATTACAAAAAACAAATACTAAAAAAAAAAAATGTATGGTGCGAGATTCGATGCGCCGACCTTCGGATTACAAACCCGAGCGCTTACCGCTGCGCCATGACGCTGTAATAAAACCTTTAATCGTAGAGAGTATTTCACCGCAACGGTTTCTTTTAACTGTCGATTTTCTCGACAACGGCTGAGAAGTGCATCTTGGTGCTTTGCCACATTACACCTCTGGCCATGAGCTTTTATTATGCGCAGTATGAATCGAATCTGAATTTCACAATTGGCGGCCTCCCCTTGTGAGTCTCGTCTCTCACGATTGTTCATCATACAGAGAAGAAATATCTCTGGAGTGAGCATTGGATTCTGCACATGTTGTCGAGATTAACCTGTAATTGTCACATGATCTCGGGGTGATGTTGATTGTTTAAGGCCAGTTCACGCTGTCCGCCTAGTCGCGTCAATTCACGTCAAGTCAAAGTATGTTACAATTCATTTCAAACTGTGGCATTCACACAGGCTGCAACGCAACGTCGCGTCACATCACAGCACGTCAAGATTCATCGGTAAGAAAGTTTTGAGGGTATCGTCGTGTGCTAAAGCTTTAAGTTAACCTACTTCCGGCGTGCTTACTCATGTTATAATAGTGGACTTCGTGCATTTTTGTCTTCTTTGTATTAATTATATTATTGCGATTTGTTTTCGTCGCAAATTGTATGTATACCATGACTCCTTTGACTTTTTCCGTATGATGTTCTTACACAGAAGATTAGATATCTGACATCGAAAAATTATCTAGTTCTTATAAGAAGAGAACGGCTGGCTTCCATATTGTATGTAAATAATAACATAATTGAACGATGCAATTTCGATTAAATAACATGAAAGGTCAGATTTAATGAAGGAGAAAAATACGGTCGTTTATGACATTATTAGTTACGTAGAAAAACAGTGGTTAAGGTAAACAAGCTTTATTTATTCCTTTATAGTTATTGTTTGAGGTGTTTGTATGTATATCATTTCCCCCTGCAAATAGATGTCGGAGTTTTGAAACGTTGTTTTGCTTCTCAGCACTTTAACTAACGAAACTGATCAAGAACAGACATTATAAAGTTTGCTTTGGCCACTAATAAACATTGTCGTTATTAGTTCCTCAATTCTGATATATACTTTCCGTATCACGGGTGGTGATTCATAGCCTTACATTCGCCGTTCAGTGCTTGGCTAAGCGGATTATGGTGGCTTGACGTGATGTACAGTTAAATGCACGCTGATGTGATGGTGCCGTTCCAGGACGCCTGTTCATTTTGCTCTTCAAAGTTACAGAGTTCACTATATTCCAGCAAAACGTCTATGCCAAATCCACAGCACTTACGAAAGGAAGCTGTCTGTACTAGCGATATAACGACATTCAAAATTTATGGGACGTGTTACCGATAAACCTACACCGTCCAAAGACCACGTGATCACGGTGGCAATACATGTTGACAATAAAATTAGTTCTAAGCGTATGAATGCTCACTCCAGAGATAGAACTACAGTATGGTGGTCGTTTTCGCTTACATGGCTGCGACTAAATAGCGTGTGTTGTCAAAGCTGTCCGTTGCACCGAATGGCAACTGGACGGTGAAAGTGAGCTTACGAGGGACGATTCTTTTTACTAAAAATTCGAAATGTAGGGACCAGAATGATGACAGAGTTTACTAATGACAAAGCAAAGCTCTTGGCAAAGATTGAACGGTAAATTTTCCACGCTACCGAGAATTGAAAGAACGGGAAAACTGTCGTTCAAATGTTTCGAAATATCTAAATTAATTTCCTCGAAAGAATGTATAATTACAAACACATCAAACAAAATTCAGAAAGCAGGAAACGGTGCCTTTTATTCTTTATAAATTGTTTTCTTTGTAAGTGACAAATAACATCGAGAATTATTCTCTTCATTAAATAGGTCCAACATTTTGAATGTTGAAAGAGGCTTCATTAAAATACGTATCCATTTACGTTCTTTGTTCAGGTATTGTAAAACGTAACAACCTTTTTTCTTTCAGACATATTTTCCGTTTTGCGGGAGGACAGTACTAGAAAAATACGAGCCCCTTGTGCAACCTTTCCAGTAACTTCCGCTGTTACCAGACGCTGCTACAGTCGCCTGTGTCCGCGCATGGGTACTGAGCAGCATTTTCAGGAGTCCAGAATCCCACACTCGGCACAGTCAGTTGATCGCTGACGTCACTGTCCCATTCGACGTGATTGGCTGCTGATTTCCGCTCAAGCACGTGACACGCACTCGTGAAGGCGGCCACGCTCGTAACCGCAATATTGACAAGAATGCATAACTAAGCACTCTGCAGTGCAATTTTCCATACGCATTAGGGCTCTTCAAGCTGCTTTACGCTCGATCGACTTTTAGTCATGCAAATTTGTGCAAGCATACCAAAGTTCTCATGCGTGTGTACCGGCAACGTGCAGGCTTGGGCGAGCAGACGTCAGTTGTGACGCAATTTTCGTAACGGTTGTATGTCGAACGATATGAGCCAAATAAGCAGCAAACTGCTGGACAAGCGTATTGCAGGATACGAAAGGCAGTCTCTTGATTCAACACCATTAAATGGATAAGCCTATCACGGTAAGGCAAAGATGGATATTATGTACGCAATTCTTTTAACAAAACAAAGCAATTGACCCTTTCAGAAGCAAACACCTTCCTCCTCCATAGAGTCCAAGCATGCTTGTACAGGTATCAATTTTTCTAACCTCTGGCGAAACAACTTTGCTCATTTCGACCAGCACTGCTTTGCAATGCGGAAGAAAAGACGAAAAGAAAAAGAAAGAGCAGTCCTGATATCTGGATTAAAGACGTGTTAATCAGCTTAAACGAATAACGTGGTTTCACGTTAAGTTGTCCTGATATCCAGATTAAGAATAAACAGAGAAACATATTTGAACCTTCCTGGCAGATTGAAACTGTGCCCCGGACCGAGAGTTGATGTCGGGACCACTGCATTTTACAGGCAAGTGTTCTACCGACTGAGCTCCCCCAGCACAACTCACGACCCGTCCTTGCAGCTTTACTTCCTGCCAGTACCTCGTCTCCTACCTTCCGAACTTCTCATAAGCTCTTTTGCGAACCTTGCAAGAATAGCACTCCTGGAAGAAAGGATATTGCAGATGCCACAGCCACACCCCCTCAGTCCTTAGAGCTCAACGAACTGATCCATTCTGACATCAGTTACTACCCTGCTACTCGTCATAACGCTACGTTGTGGATTAAAGATATGGAACTGTCATACTTTTCTAGCGAGGGGGTTGCAGATTTATTAGATTTTTAGCCCTATTTAAAGAGCAAGTGCACGGTTCTAAGGCGCAAGGTGTCGTATAGTTCGCTATTCGCGAATTGCTTGGGGTCTTTTTTACGCACCATGCGGAAATTGGGGTGTACCGGGTGTGAAAAGGGATTGAAGATATAGCACAGAATCGACTAAAGAGAGACATAGTTACCTCGCTGAACGAGGTGACGACCAGGACACCGTCTGGCTGCTGTGGACACCTCCGGAAGAAGATTAAAAAAAGTTAAACGAATAAAATAAAATAAAAGCAGTGTACCCTTTCTTTTATCGCCAGTTTTTTTACAAAACGATCAGAGATATATTTCATTTTTGCTCGTGGTCGGAGCCTGAAGTGGTGGCAAACATGCATCCTAGTTAGCTTTTAGGGTGAAAGTGGCCGTTGCACTAGATATTGTCTTTGTTTGTAGATCAGATAGATTTTTGAAGGTAGAGTGGGTGTAAGGGGCCAATGCCTGGAGAAGTCTAGGGAAAAAACAAAGGAATAAATAGTCGGTAGGGCACTTTCCCGCGAAGGGCAAAGATCCCGAGTTCGAGTCTCTGTCCGGCACACAATTTTAATCTGCCAGGAAGTTTCATATCCGCTGTCGAGTGAAAATTTCATTCCATTGAATGATACCGGTTTTCAGCACTCGCTGTTAATTTTAGGATCGTAACATACTTTTATTTTATATTTCTTCTCTACTACACGAAGGGCTTATTTCAATAGTGGTAAAAGTCCATTTTTGTTCATTCTGAGGTACAGAGTCCTAAAGTTAAATGAGCGCTGAAAAATCTGCAGTTGAGATACCAGAAATATTCAAGCATATGGCTTCTTGCTAGAGATGAACCTTTCATTCTGTTTGTTTGGACCATTGATTTCAGAAGCATTATAGACAGCAAAGTGGAGGTAATGGACTTGTACCACTATTGGAATGAGCCCTTCACATAATCTCGGCTGTGCCTTCAAGTGTATATCGCGGTCAAACTCCAGTGATTGATAATCAAGATGGGAGAAGGCGATGTTGTGGAGCCACGTTTGTTTGAGCACTCCGTATGTCTGCGACAGCAATTGCTGGTCGTTTCTCCTCTGGACACACTTACTTGTTACCTGTCAACGTGCAGTACTGAGTATACCTAGCAGTGTGATAAAAGTCCTGTCACTTTTTTTCACATGTTCGCGGCTAGTTTGGACCATACTGTTACGTAAAATATGTAAGCCGCACAGAGAAACAATGCAAACAACGGAAACGAATCACAATTGTTACATTATGCACCGCAACAGTCATCTGCAGCTGGCTGTGGCAGCTGGCACCTGAGGTAGCAGAGCGATGTGACAACGCTGATTGGTTATTGTCGAGGTAGCTGCCTTGTGAACCAGTAACTGTTAATTACTTTATTAATCTGATTCAAGTGTGTATTGTAACCCGTTAAATGCACATACTTGTTTTACGGTCAGAGTACTCGTCTACTTCACAGAATTTTAGGAGAGCGGACTTTAAAGAGTTACATGCATGGAAACAATGGTTACAATACACATTCACAAGTATAATTATTAAATACTGGGTATCTGAACGTCCTGTCATTCGCAACGTCACACAGATTACGTTAATTCTTCGACAGTTCGCTGTGCTCCCGAAAAATACAATGATGGCTATTGTCGAAAGCACGGGTTTTCATAGAGAATTAATGCCGCAGGTACACCGAGAACAATTTGTACACAAAATACTTTGCGAAAGACTTCGAGACTAATTGCATCTAGAGAACATGAACTAAACCAGCTTCATAAAGAAACTGGATAGCGAAAAATCTTATATTGATAAAGCTCCAGCACTGTTAAGAGCACAAATTTTTGGGCCACCGCCTAGTAGAAGTTTGTTATGTGGTCGAAACAGTACGCGCGTGAAAATCACCAAGGGAGGAGTACATGATTTTTAATAGTTTTGTTAGTTATTTCATGGTTCCCACTACACAGTCTGCTCACAACATCAGAAAAGATATCATAAAGTTGTTTAAAGTATTCCATAGAAACTTGCAACTATTATCGACCCTGAGCGAACCGATGGCCCGATGACGACACTCTGAGAGACATCAGTGCAGTATGTACTCAGAATTCTAAGAGCGATACACCGATGGAAGATACACAGTACCATCAGAATCTTCGCTCTGAATTACTAGAGCAGAATGAAAATAGTAGTGTTGTGATTCCATTTACTCAGGAGGAAGTGAGACGGGCAATAATGATATTAAAGAAGATGAAAGCACCAGGCACTGATAGAATTATGACGGAAGTGTTGCATCAGCCAGTAAAACTAATTGTGCCAAATATATGAGTGATGGATTTTTGCAGTTGCGGGTGCTTCGAATCTGGAAAATCTCGGACATCATTATGTTAAAAGAAAGAGGAAAATAAATACAACATAATCCGAAACCTTACAGACCGAAATCTTATAGGCTGATTTCATTGCTTAACGCTTTAGCCAATTCATGTAAAACATATGGTCTGTTCTTGTATCTAGATAACAGACTCAAAGAAAATAGCAAATAAATGAATTAATTAATCCAAAATGGTTCAAATGGCTCTGAGCACTATGGACATCTGAGATGGTCAGTCCCCTAGAACTTAGAACTACTTAAACCTAACCCATGCCCGAGGCAGAATTCGAACCTGCGACCGTAGCAGCAGTGCTGTTCCGGGCTGAAGCGCCTAGAACCGCTCGGCCACAGCGACAGGTTAATTGTGATCAACCTTATAGCCTATATTTAATTACAAAATTGTATTGTAACTATTATAGATAAATAAATGTCAGATATTATGTGGCTCACAGCTCGATGCGAACGTTTTCGTGTAACACCATTTTAGCGGCGGCCGTCTCGGTTGTAATCGGTGCTGTCACCAGTAATCGAGCCGAGGGCAACAGTGTGGAAAGCGTGAGCGCTTTCAGCTACGGAGGGGGTTGTTACAGTTATGGTATGAGTGAAATGAAGAAAGCCCGAGGAAAGACAACTAATGTCTGAGATGACGAGAAGGGGGGGGGGGGGGGTAGAGGGTGTGGGGCGAAGTGCCAAATAATGTTATCGAACCGAACTAGATACAAGGGAACACAAGCAATTAAATAGCCAGATCAAAAACACCCCGAGAGAAAAAACAAATGTGTTTTTTTAGAGCTGAAGCAACTGTGAGAGTGGGAATGTCAGATATAAACAATTTTCAGACGTCGGGTGTAGTTCAGCCAGCAGTTGAGAAAATGTGAGATGTTGTTGCAGTCTGCCCTGGATGCTTGCACTAACTCGGTTGGAAAATCGTTGTATTCTCTCCTGAAGCAAGATGGCCCACAACTGTCTTACCTGGTCCTTCGTATCCTGCATACTGCTGATGGGACGGAGTTGATGTCCAAGCTGGTTCCACACATCTTCTATTAGAGACAGATTTCGGGATCTGGGTGGGTGTGGGAGTACTTCAACATCACACGGACAGCTCGTAGTGACAAGTGGCACGTGTGGATGGGCACTGCCCTTTTAATAAATGAGGCCACGATACTGTCGCATCACAGGAAACACATGAATAAGCAAGATGTCCATGTCGTACCATTGTGTCACCTGAGTTCTCTCAATCACTAACAACAGGGGCCTGAAGTAATACGCCAGGAGTAACACCACTGTGCCTCATCAAACCACCGGGAGAGTGGGTGCTCTTCCAGGTCGTCGGCATACTAAACGGTGGTGGTCATCTGGGGTTAGTACAGAACCATGATTCTCCACAGAACAACACAATCAGTTCAGCAGTAAACCATGCTCCCCGGTAATGACACCACTCTAAACGTAGTCGTATGTGCGATAATGATGGAAACTTAAGAAATGAATTGAAATGTGTGCCACAGCTGGGACTTGCACCCGGGTGTCTTTGCATACTAGGCAGGTGTGCTAGCCATTTCACCACCAGAGCAATAGAGGTAACACAGCTGCACGGACTAACCCACTCCAGTGCTCTCTAAACACAAGCTTCAATTCACGTCTTCAGTGCAGCCCTGTAACCTAGTCTGGTCTGGCGGTGTAATGGCCAGCACATGCATGGAGACCTGGGTTCAACTCCCAGACGTGGCACAAATTATGATTCATTTCTTCAGCTTCCATCATTATCGTAGATATAGCTGAGACTCGTGTGTCTCAAGGAGAATTTAAGTGTGTCAGCTCTGTAGCTGTATGTGTTGTTGTGTTAATGGGCAGTCCGCGAATGAGAATGTAATTCCGTAGCCCGGATGCAGCTAGTGTTTGATTCTTGGTGCAGGATGACACAAATCTTGCAGGGAGTCCAATACTCGTTCTCGGATGGTAGGCCCAGATGTGAAAGAGCTACGATGTGCTTTATGCACAATATGGCAATCCTTCCTTGTGGTGGTCAGACCTGGTTAACTGGAACGTTGATGAGGAGTACGCCTGTCCTCATGTTCCCATGCAGTCCAACACTGGGACACTGTCACATCCAAATGGCACATACATCTTGTTACTACACGATTCAAAAAGCCGGCCAGATGGAGACACTAGGAGACTCCTTTCAATCTCTGTTAGATGCTATAACGCTGCCTCACATGGGTACACAGTATCTCCATGTTCTTCACCATGATCACACAATCTCTGGCTCTGTTCACGCTCATTCTACACAGTACGGAACCTGGTAACAACACTAAACACGAAAAATATTAATGCACTCTAATGTCTGTTCTGCCTGTCATAGAGAACTGTAACTCTGATCATTTACATATGCACTGATGGTGGTGTGTTCGTGTACGAAGTTCACTGACATCGGACCATGTCTTCTGGGTGCTGCACTTATCTTGTCAGGAGATTTGTACAGGGTATAAACAAATA
Source organism: Schistocerca americana (assembly GCF_021461395.2). Classification (NCBI taxonomy): domain Eukaryota; kingdom Metazoa; phylum Arthropoda; class Insecta; order Orthoptera; family Acrididae; genus Schistocerca; species Schistocerca americana. Next base: position 626,771,333 of record NC_060123.1, on the reverse strand, counting down.
AGTGCCAACGGTCTTTCCGCGGTGCTAACACCAGTTCTTGCCAGCTCTCCGAAGTTAAGTGCTGTCAGACTTGGCTAGCACTTGGATGGATGACTGTCCAGTCTGCCGAGCGCTGTTGTTAAGCAGGATGCACTCAGCCCTTGTGCGGCAAATTAAGGCGCTACCTGACTGACAAGCAGCGACTTAGGTAACGAAAACTGACATTGGGTGGGAGAGCAAGGTTCTGACCTCGCGCCCCTCCATATCCGCATCAGTGACGTCTGTAAGCTGAGGACCACACGCTTGTCCGTCAGCACTACTGGGCCTTCCAAGACCTGTTCTAACAGAGTTTTTGTTAACTAATATATGGGAAACATCTGACAAATGAATGGCGGACTTAGGAGGAAAAAAAAAAAAAGAAATCAAACATACATGTCATCATTGTTTTATTTTCTTAGTTACAGACACTCCTTTGTTGTAACATATGTGCTTCGTTTCTTCCTTTTTGGTTTCAGTTTTTTTCTTTTGAGGTATCGTCTTAGGATGGCTAAATGAAATGCTCATAATGTCTACCATTAGCTCTAATACAAGCTTCTAAACGCCACAACATTGATTGTCTCACTCGCTAGCATATTCCAGGGGTATACTTTATATGGTGAATACCTTCTTGAACACGTTCGCGAAGAATATCAGTATTTGCAATAGGTCTTGAATACACTATGTCCTTTAAATGCTTCCAAAAATAAAAAGCCAATGGGGTGCGATCATGAGATCGCGCAGGTCAAGACGCTGATGACCTGCGACCTGTACTTTTATTTGGGAAACTCTTATTTAGAGTTGTCACTTGAGGGCAAAATGAGGTTATACCCCATCATGCACGAACTACATGCTCTGACGCAAGCGTAGTGGAACATCTCGCAACAAAACATTTAAATATTCGATTAAAAATTCATAGTGTGCCGTGCAAAATGAAAGGTCGAATAAATTTGTCTAGTTGTTGCAGCACATACATTATTGCTTAATTATTGTTGCTGACATGTTTTCAAAGCTCCAAAAGAAATCTCATCCTCCCATCGATGAGTGTTGTGAAAATTTGCACTCCATTCCTGGTAAACTATGCTATATCAGTGAATAGTATGGGAGACATTATGTTTTGGTACTGAGCACGTATCCCCTGGAACTAATTGTAAGTACGAAAACTTTTCTGGATTGAAAATCTATTTCAGTGAGGCTTTGCGCTTTCTAAGGATGGTATGTATAAAGAAGTTTCCCCTGTATCACTTTCCCCATTGTCACATAATTCACATTCTCTGTTTCTGCTATTTCTTATTGCTTCCAATATTGTCCTCAATGTTGTGGTCAGGCGAAACAATTTTCCTCTGCACATCTAATTAGAACACATGAAATATTAGTTCACTTTATTACATAAATGGATAAAAGATTTACTTAACTTCTTTGTCACAGGAGTTCTGGATAATTTATATGGGCTACCAAAGCATCGCTTGATGCACTAATTAACAAAATGTTCTCTTGAGGTACAGTGTTCAACATTAGCAGCAGTACTAGTTCATTGTCCTATTCCATGATGTTGACGGCTGTAGCTGAGGTCTCCAACTGGGGTGAGCTCTTGCATGCTCGACATTATACTGACCTCAGCGCGAGGGAGGTGCAGTAGCTGAGAGGGAGGCATGATCTTCTGAAGCAAGTCCCATATGTCGTTGCAGGTTTCAGTGAGGTATCGCAAATGTCTGTTGCATCTATTCGCTTTACCGATTTGATGTGGCATTGCGATCTGTGGATGATACTACACTCAACACGATTAAGTACTCGATCTTCTAAATCAGCTGTTCTAACACTATTCAGTCTTCCACAGTGAAATGGCGTTTCCTCAAAAAAAAAAAAAAAAAAAAAAAAAAAAAAAAAAAAAAAAAAAAAAAAAAAAAAAACTTTTTCACAAGGATTAAGTAAGATTACGTTCAGTTTTCGTTCCATAAACCCAAAAATGAGATGGTTCTCGTGGCCGTGGAATGAATCAGAAAGTATCACATGGAAAACATAAAACATTTGAATATAATATTCTCTTCCTTGACCATTTGTCAGGAGTCTGTCGAAGTATGTAAATAAATTACAGTAAATTCGATCTGCTAATATTTAGAGAATACACTGTCAGAATGGAATATAGCTACGGATTTTTTTAATAAGTTTATCATACACAAAATACCTAATCACGATTGCTGTGACCAAGTGCTGTCAAACCTGAAATCTAACAGACTTTTTACTTAAGCTGGTCTTACAGTCTCTGTTAAGATATTCATCTATAGAGTAGTAGCAGGTACCTATCAAAAAATCTTTCAGACTCTGTTTAAACTGAGCTTTATTTGAAACCAAGTTTTTTATGATTTCTGACAATTTATTGAAAATATGTGTCCCTGAATATTAGACTCCTTTTTGGATCAAGGTAAGCGATTTTAGGTCTTCATGATGATCGTTCTTATTCCTAGTATTGACACTACGTATTAAGTTATTGTTTGATAATAAATATTACTTGCAACAAATTACATTAAGGAATAAATATAGCGAGAAGAAGTGGTTAGAATACCCAGTTCCGTGAACATGTTTCTATATGTTACCTTGAATTTACACCACAAATAAGTCATACTACATGCTTTTTCACTGTAAAAACTTTTGCCCAGTTTGACGAATAACCCCAGAATGTGATCACATATGGCATAATAGAATGAAAGTAAACAAATTATAAAGTTCTTTTTATGTTTATATATCTTACATCTCACATCATTCGCACAAAATATACAATTTGTTTAGGCGCTTCAGAAATTCTGTGTTATGCTCTTCCCAACCAAATTTATTATTGAGTTGTAATGCCAGAAATTTAACACCTTCAACCTCTTCGATCTGCACGTGTTCATACATTATACACGTGCAGAAAGGAAATCTCTTACAGTACTGAACTGCTTACAGTGGGTCTATCCAAAGTTCAATGACAGTGAATTAGTTTTTAACCACTTATTAAAGTCAGTGAAAGTTTGATTAACAGCTATTTATAAATCTGTACTTGACTTGCTATTTATTGCAATGTTTGTATCATCTGCAAACAAAACAAGTTCAGCATCTGGCACTGTTCCATGTGAGAGGTCGTTAATGTGCACAAGAAAAAGCAACGGGCCTAAGATGGAACCTCGAGGAACACCACACGTAATTGATTCACAATCAGATGAAGACCAATTTGCTTACTCCACAGGTATTTCCCAATGACACCCAAAGTTTCCTGTTAGTTTGGTAAGATTCAAACGATTTTGCAGCACTGCCAGTGATACAATAATATTCTAATTTACTTGAGAGAATGCTGTGATTCACACAGTCAAAGGCTTTTCACAGCTTACAGAAAATGCCAGTAACCTCTAATTTGTTGTCTAATGAATTAAGTACATTGTCATTATACGTGTAAATAGTCTTCTCTATATTGGAACCCCTAAGGAATCCAAACTTTGCCTTCGACCATATATTATTTGCAGTCAGATGCTTAAGAAGAGCTTGAACACAACCTTTTCAAATATTTCTGGAAAAGCTGGAGAAAGTGGAAATGGGTGTTAGTTTGATGGTATCTCTTTATCCTCTTTCTTGTAAAGACGGTTAACTGCAGCATATTTTATCCAATTTGGAAATGTTCCACTGATAAGAGACTGGTCACACAAATACCTTAATACAGAGCTCAACTCACATGAGCACTCTGTGATTAACTTCTTTGATACGTTATCATAATCACTTGCATACTTTGCGGCTCCGGACTGAAGCGCCTAGAACCACTCAGCCACAGCGGCCATGATTCTCGTTACGCGACTAGGTATAGCCACTTTCCGATGAAAGTTGTGCACTTTGTTACGTCGCACTGCAAGCATGGAAGTTGAGCGCGCAAAAAGTCTCCGCGGCCAGGCGCGACGAAAGTCAGGTTTCCACAACAAAGGAGAAGCGTGGTGCTCACAATAAGTATTCAATTGTCGATATGGATTAATGTATTATCAGGCAGCATTTTCTCCTCTACTACGAAAATTATAAAGAAATACCAACTTTGCAAAAACTACACAGCTTGTGACACACAGAACTGAGCTTCAAGGCTAGCAAGGAGACTCTAAAAAATTGTTCTGTCCATGGGATTTATTTTTGAAAGGTGCCAAAAAACGTGTTATGTGCGAACAAGAAGACATAGTTGCAAAAAAAAGCGTACTATATTAGGTTTTTACTCATGAATGAGGTATCAGAATCAAAGTGGCCAATGGTTTACTTAAATGAAACATGGATTCACACACATCACACGGTAAATAAATATTGGCAATGTGACAACGTGCGATAAGTATTGTCGAAAAAAGTGCCGGTCAGCATTTAATTGTTGTGCATGGAGGTGGTGACATGGGATCCATTCTGGGCGCACTTTTCGTACAGGACTCGAAAACCAAAACAGTTGACTTTCATTCAGAAATGGACAATAAAAAGTTTCAAAAATATGCACATTCCCAACTTATGCCAAGCCTACATGCAACGACTATTGTCATTTTTGACAATACCTCGTACCACCATAAACAGGAGGATAAACCAACATCCGCTACTTCTCTAAAAAGTGAAATTACGATCCTGGCTGACCAATAATTACATATATGAGCCATATCTATGGAAAGCCGAACTGTTCATTAGTTAAGGAGCACCAATCTTCTTCTGTCTACTGCATAGACAAAATATTGGAAGGAAATGGATTTGACTTCCGCCATACCATCCACATGTAAACCTTACAGAAGTGGTTTGGAATATTGCAAAAAATCGGAATATTTTCTCGGAGCTGAAAATAATAACGGCTGATGCTTTTGCTGACCGAGACGTTAGCGGACTGCAGAAAGGCGGTATGTCACGTAAAAAAAGTGGGTGATGAATACTGGAGGAGAGATGCTTTGATGGACGAAGAAACTGAAACTATAATTATATCAGCTGAGATGGATTCAAGCGAAGAACCATTATCGTCAGCGACCAGGGTGGCAGACGGCGAATCGACGGTGACAACTGAGGAAGACGAGATAAGTGTGGAAGGCAGTTGCACTGATACTGCCAGCGAAGCTCCGTGAGCAGCTAAGATGAAGATACTTTTCATCCAGTTTATTTTAAAAATGCACCTAGTTGAGTGGGACGTGCAGCAGTGTCACACACACACACTGTGCCAGCCTATTGCCGTCTTAGTTGTGCAACATGTAGAATTTCTACCTCGGCTCAAATTAAAAAGCTCATTAGAGGCAACCCGTCGTGGGAGGGGTGAAGACACATGTTCGTGCTTTTCAATACAGTCACCTGCGAGGAGAGCGGTTGCCATCATGACGGAAATTCACCTACGCGTAGTTGCCCACCGACTGTTCGCGAATGTATAACAGCCAGTTTCGAGGCTCCTGTTTGCCTTTTAAACGTTGATTATTTGGATGAAGTAGTTCTGTGTGGAACTAAGGAAAAGGAAGGTAGTAAGGAAATAGTTATGTAGTCCATCATCCCTCAGCTAAATGGAACAGGTAATTTTGTGCCGAGCAGTATAATATTTCGCTAACTACCATTTAGGACAGAAATGTTCATGTCCTTTGGTATTCAGACTATTTTGGTTATCAAATGTAATTTTTCAGTCTGTTTGGTTCAATCCTACAGTTACAGTCTCCTAATGATATTCTAAGCTTAATATGAATACTGTTATGATGAAGTCGAATTTTTCCGTTTAACTTATCGTCCAATGTTAGTCTTTCACCAGATTTTTCCTCTGTGATTTGGGCTGTGAACTAAATATATATTATTTAGCAAATCCAGAGTCTGGTATTTTACTTTAAAATATTTTTGATAAACGATGTAAGATATATAAAGAATCATATACCATTTGCAATACTTCTCTACTAATTTATTCACAATTTATCTTGCCGGCCGCGGTGGTCTCATGGTTAAGGCGCTCAGTCCGGAACCGCGCGACTGCTACGGTCGCAGGTTCGAATCCTGCCTCGGGCATGGATGTGTGTGATGTCCTTAGGTTAGTTAGGTTTAAGTAGTTCTAAGTTCTAGGGGACTGATGGCCACAGATGTTAAGTCTCATAGTGCTCAGAGCCATTTGAACCATTTTTGAACAATTTATCTTAACTACTAATTATCATGTGCCGTAATACGTTGAAAATGGTACTACATATAATTCTATTCACCACATTTTCTTCACAGAGAAAGATGATACTGTTCCTCTTCTCACTCGTGGCATCAATACCGAAATTACGGATTAAATAGGTGATCATGCTACAGGAAGTCAGCTAATATCGTTCAACATAGCAATAGGCGGCTGGTTCTGTTGGAATACCTATTCTGTTCTGCTTGCGCTTTGCGAAAGAGCCTTCTCCTAGTAGCTACTTATCATAGGTCACTGGGTTAAAGAAATGTTTCAGACCTTGAAAGAAAGAGAATGTAATTTTAGTGTACATGAAATGTCGTTGGTAGATGCACGTAATTGCTGATTATAATCAGAAATAATTATTGCTGACGTCAACATTTTGTAAGACGAGGCATCTTACTAAACAATCATTCAATAGAAATTAGATTATTAGAAATTATCTGCAAGCCTCACTAAGTTGGATAATAGCGAAGATACAGAAACTCTAAAATAGAGCAGTGCCTTTCGTTATGGGTTCAATCAGTGAGCGTGAGATCGTCATGGACCACTCATAGCCCACTGGTAGAAGATTCTGGAGAAGAGGCTTTGACCAACACTTAGATATTTTGTGTCTAAATTCCAAAAGCGTTATACCAAGAATAGGAAAGTAACATTTTATTTCTCCCCAAATTATTAAATTTCAAGAAATTATCTGATTGTAAGCGAAAATAAGAGGGAACCCACGCCGTGCGAAAGCTCACCGATGGTCCAAAATGATAGTGGTTCAGAACACGTCCCACCGCTCACAGCAAAAGACATCTCAACTATACGTATGTATTACGTAAAGCACAGGAAATATTCTTCATGTATATCGTTTACAAATATTTTCTTTCTGTAGGTAGATGGGTGTGGCACCTTGAACAATACGTTTCGTAAAACGATCGTTGTGTAATTTAGCGAAATACGTTCAGAAATAAGAGATTTGTTCATGTAACTCAGGAAGACCAAGTAGTGTTCACTGAAATACTTCAGAAACTTACAGCACCAAGCTTTCGAAAACGAACTTCTACATTTTATTACTGATGAAGTATTAGAGAAACCGAGGAAAATTTGCTTCTTTCGATGTAGTACTTAATTCACTTCGAAACGAGTCAGTTGAATCTGTTTCATAAATGTTGGAGCACTTCTCGTCTCAACACGCAAGCAGTGTCTGATTCTCTGTCATTTTCGCCCTGTCGCAACCACACAGAGGTTCTTGAGAAGTAATGTCTGTTTGTTTATTTACCCGACACAGCCCACTTTGTATCTGTTTTCCTTCTATTAGCCTGTGCGTGAATGCATGTGTGCGAGTATGCTTTGAAGTTGCCCCCACATTCTCTGAATCGTTAGCACTGAGAGCTTGTATGTGTTGCCAGGGTCCAGCAGTTAGTCGAAGAATAAAAAGGTTGAGAGCTAGACCAAGGTACCGCCAGAAGTAGTTGGTACTCTACCCCGGCCGGAGCTTACGGGAAGGCCCACTCCTTCCCCCCCCCCCCCCCCCCCCCCCGCCCTCCTCCCAATGATCACTGGATCCAGTGCTGCCTGCCAAAAGTAGCTGTAGCTATGTCGAGAACGTTCGGATTGTAAGTATGGGTATGACTTTTGCAGGCCACTAGTAGAGAGGAAATTAGGTATTGATATTACTTAGCTTGATCCTACAGGATCGCTTATCTTTTCTTTCGCGAATGTGTTAGGGCGCATATTCTCTGGTCTTACGTCTATTTCGCAATAATTTCGCTTGTCGCTGTTAATTTGAGATGGATCGCTTTGTTTTGGTACCACCTTCACCAGATGTTGTATCCACAGTATATCTATCGATAATGCATTGCCTTTCCCTTAAACTACGGTTATTAATCTGAAAACCGTGAATTTCCGGGTATTTCTGATGCGTCATCTTTGTGCTCCATTGCAGTGCCACTTGACCATTAGATCAACACGTATTCATAGGTTGTTGGAATAATATACATGTTCTGTCGGCAAGACAGATCACAGTGTGGAGATTCAGATGGCCTACATGAGGTAGAAATTCCCGCTAATTTTCACAGTGTTAGTGTAAATTTAGCCTTGTGCCTGTTACACGTCCCCCAGTGAGTTTAATAATAGATGCGTTGTTCAGAAGATAGGGCACAGTGTGTGGACCCAGATGAATATCTACACAATCCACAAATTCCTGTAACTGGCTTTTGTGGATTTTTCCAGAATTAGAGTGAATTTGAACTTCAGCCCACTACATGCCCCCTTCATCCGACGCTGGAGCCAAACCAATATGGATAGTGTGTAGATTGCGACCTGCTGAATTCACTGACTACATACATGCATGCTGAATTTTAAGTAGTTTTCATGTTTTCAAATTTTTTGTTCCAGTGCATCTATGTCCACTAGTGCCAACCCCCCACCCCTCTCCATATGCCCCGACTCCCAACATTCTGGATGTACGCACTGAACCAGATTAATAGGCATTTTATTGTGAGTGAAATGATTATCTGTATATTTGGAAAAATCTTAGCTGTCGCCGAGTAAAAAAGTTTTGTTTCAGAACTGGTAATGCTGTACCGCTGACTGACAAGCAGTACGTACTTCCCTGGCACTCTAGACTGTTCTCTGACCTGTGGAATGACAATACGTTTTTGAGTAGTTATTGTATTTTTTTTGCATGAAACGATATGCCATTGATCTAAGTGCTTTCTACCTCTTCCTTATGTAGCTTCTTGAAATCTAAAAAGCTGGGCTGTGCTAATGTATGTGATTGTAATTACGCTTTGAATTTTTTAGTATGAGTGTTCGTGAACGGAATTAACTGCGAGAAGTTTGATTACAGAGTACTGATACTTATAAATACGATGTACTCCCTGGACCCCACGAATGTTTTATGGCGATATGTGTAACAGTAACTGATCTTTGTCAAGAAATAAATCTATAGGGGATTTTTGAATGTATTGGAATTCTAAAGCACCCTCAAGCTGCATATCCTCAACCTCCCTTCAACTCATACCCTCCTATGTGCAATGCACAGTAAATTTGCCAGTGCTGAGAGAGATGTCAAAATCATTATAAACAAGTTAATATATTCCACAGTCACGTGCCAATTCTTCACATGCCCGTCGAGAAGTTATCTTTATCTGTTGCGTGGAATAAATATTGATTGAAGGTTGCTTCTTGTATACGATTCCATATTAATGGAACACAGGCATGCTGGTTGGTTCAGTTGATGAACATTGTGACATTAGATGAACCAGAAAGTCTGGATATTATCCTCCCACAACCGTGTCCCGGATGAGTTTACTATTAGCCGAAGTGTAGGTAACTTCTGTTATGCCGCCCTTTCACGTGTTTAACCCTGTCCAGGATAATTTTTCTGTGAGATCATCTGGAAAATCAGATGGTAGTAGGAGGTATAACAAAGTTTTTCGCATTTTCAGGAGTTATTTTTCTTCTTATTGTTTAGTATTTCTCTATGGCGTTTTTGTCCTTTTTTGAAATTTTTGTGTAATCTCTTACGTGCTGTTTGAAAATTGTATCATATCTTGTGAGACATACGGAAACAGAACTAGTGGGTGAGTGAAGCCTGTATAGGGATTTGTTGGTCCCCAGGTGATGGTGTAGTGGTTAGCGTTACTGCCTCTGGGTCACAGGGTCCCGGGTTCAATTACAGCCCGGGTCGGTGATTTTTCCCCGCCCAGGGACTGGGTGTTCGTGTTGTCCTCATAATTTCATCATCATTCGGGAAAATGGCGAGATTGAACTGTGAAAAGATTGGGCATTTGTACGAGTGGTGGTAACCACTGCGGTAAGCGCCCCACAAACAAAAATCATCATCATCGCCAGTAATTTGTTAGATAAACTTAGTCTAACTGTAGATGGTTGCGTTATTCTGGATGCAATCAGTCAAAAAGGAAGTGTCTTATCTGAAAAGAAAGGAATGACTCTTATGACGGAATCTAAATTCAGCGTTTGAAAAAATACACTAAAAAGGGTTAGACTTCGGGGTGTCATTCAGGACAAAGTTGTGTTGCGTGAGGAGAGGACGAGAGTTATTTTTTTTTTTTTTTTTGTGGTTTTAGGGCGCAGAACTTCTATGGTCATTAGCGCCCAGCCCGTGACTTAGGAAACAGGAAAAAACCGAAATTTAAAACCAGCAGCAATGGGAACAAGGTCATAAAATTTGAGAAACTAAAAGCAGAAGGAATGCTTAAAAATCCACTACAGAAAGGGGTTGGTTGTCCCCAAAAAAAAGCTTCAAATAACTTGAAGTCATTTCACTGTCACTAATAAACTGGAGAACGCGGTCGGCTGAGCGAGTGTCATCTGCTAAAATCGACGATAGATCAGGCGATAGCTGTAGACGAGAGCGTAACTGATTAAAATAGGGGCATTCAATTAAAAGGTGTCTGACCGTCCACAGCTGAGAGCAGTGGGGACAGAGTGGGGGAGGATCGCCGCTTAAAAGATGTCGATGGCTAAAAAGACAGTGCCCTATCCGGAGTCTAGCTAAAATTACCTCCTCCCGACGACGCGTTCGGGAGGAAGAGGTCCAAGCGCAAGGAAGGGCTTTCACTTCCCGCAATTTATTATGGGGAAGTGTTGACCAATGCGCATGCCATAAATGAGCAACTTGGCGACATAAACCGCTCCGTAGATCGGTGAAGGGAAGCGACTGAATAGCTGGCCGAAGAAGAGAGACTGCAGCCTTGGCCGCTATATCGGCCGCCTCATTCCCACAGATACCAGCGTGTCCCGGGAGCCAGAGGAACGCCACTGAGACGCCCCCCAGGTGGAGCAAGCGCAGACAGTCCTGAATCCGGTGGACCAGAGGGTGCACAGGGTAAAGAGCTTGGAGACTGAGGAGAGAGCTGAGAGAATCTGAGCAGATTACGTACTGTATCCGCTGATGGCGGCGGACGTAGTGGACAGCCTGGAGAACAGCGTAAAGCTCCGCAGTATAAACCGAACACTGGTCGGGAAGCCGAAAGTGATTTGGGGTGTCGCCAACAAGATAGGCACTCCCTACACCTAACGATGTTTTCGAGCCGTCGGTGTAAATAAATGTGGCGTCAGTCATTTGTGCACATAGGGCAGCAAATGCCCGACGGTAAACAAGTGTAGGGGTACCATGCTTGGGAAATTGACATAGGTCACGGAGCAAGCAGATCCGGGGACGGAGCCAAGGCGGTGCTGTACCCCAAGTTGTCAAGAAGGTTTTAGGAAAGCGGAAGGAAAGAGAATAGAGCAGTTGACGGAAGCGGACTCCCGGGGGTAGTAGGGAGGAGGAGCGGCCTGTATACCCTACATCAAAGGAGGCGTCGAAAAAAAGGTCATGGGCTGGATTAGCAGGCATGGAACACAGATGGCTAGCATAACGACTCAGAAGGACTGCCCGCCGATTGGACAGCGGAGGTTCAGCAGTCTCAGCATAAAGGCTTTCCACAGGGCTGGTGTAAAAAGCTCCAGACACTAAACGTAATCCACGGTGGTGGATAGAGTCGAGACGCCGAAGAATAGACGGCCGAGCAGAGGAGTAGACTATGCTTCCATAATCCAATTTCGAGCGCACTAAGGCGCGATAGAGGCGGAGAAGGACCACTCGGTCCGCTCCCCAGGAGGTACCATTCAGGACACGGAGGGTGTTAAGGGAACGCAGACAGTGAGCCGAAAGATAGGAAACGTGGGAGGACCAGCACAGTTTTCTGTCAAACATAAGACCCAAGAATTTAGCGACGTCGGAAAACGGAAGGTTGACAGGACCTAGATGTAAGGAGGGCGAAAGAAACTCCTTACGTCGCCAAAAATTAACGCAAACGGTCTTACTGGGTGAGAAACGGAAGCCGAATTCGATGCTCCACGAGTGGAGGCGATCGAGACATCCTTGAAGACTTCTTTCAAGAAGGCTTGTCTGTTGAGAGCTGTAGTAGATCGCAAAATCGTCCACAAAGAGGGAGCCCGAGACATCAGGAAGGAGACAATCCATAATTGGATTTATGGCGATGGCAAAAAGTACAACACTTAGCACGGAGCCCTGGGGTACCCCGTTTTCTTGGGAGAAAGTACGGGAGAGAGTAGTGTTCACCCGCACCCTAAATGTGCGCTCTGCCATAAATTCGCGAAGAAAAAGGGGCAGCCGGCCTAGAAAGCCCCAAGAGAACAGTGTGCGGAGGATGCCTGTCCTCCAACAGGTATCGTATGCTCTCTCCAGATCAAAAAATATGGCTACCGTTTGGCGTTTCCGGAGAAAATTGTTCATGATATAAGTGGAGAGAGCAACAAGATGGTCAACGGCAGAACGATGCTTTCGGAATCCACAATGGGCTGGTGTTAAAAGACTGCGGGATTCCAGCCACCAAGCTAAACGGTAATTCACCATATGCTCCAAAACCTTACAGACACTACTCGTGAGAGAAATGGGGTGATAGCTAGAGGGGAGATGTTTGTCCTTTCCAGGTTTCGGAACGGGAACGACGATAGCTTCCCGCCATTGTCTGGGAAAAGTACTGTCGGTCCAAATTCGATTATAAAGGCGAAGGAGGAAACGCAGACTATGGGTGGATAAATGCAGCAACATTTGGACATGGATACCATCCGGTCCTGGGGCGGAGGAGCGAGAAGAAGAGAGGGCATGTTGGAGTTCCCGCATGGAGAAAACAGTATTGTAGCTTTCGTGATTTTGAGAGGAGAAAGCAAGATGTCGCACTTCCGCTGCACGTTTCTTCGGGAGAAATGCTGGCGGGTAATTGGAAGTGCTCGAAATCTCAGCAAAGTGCTGACCCAATGAGTTAGAAATTGCGACGGGGTCCACTAAGGTACCATACGCGACAGTGAGCCCAGAGACCGGGGAGAAACTAGGCGCGCCTGAGAACCGTCGAAGCCGACTCCAAACTTCCGAGGAGGGAGTGAAGGTGTTAAATGAGCTAATAAAGAATTTCCAGCTTGCCTTCTTGCTATCGCGGATGACGCGACGGCATCGCGCACGGAGCTGCTTATATCGGATACAGTTGGCGAAAGTTGGATGGTGACGGAAAATGCGAAGAGCACGTCGCCGCTTACGTATTGCGTCATGGCACGCCTCGTTCCACCAAGGAACTGGGGGGCGCCGGGGCAATTCGGAGGTGCGTGGTATTGAATGTTCCGCAGCTGTAAGAATAACGCCGGTAATATGGGTGACCTCATCGTCGACGCTGGGAAAGCGACGGTCATCGAATGTCGCTAGAGACGAAAAAAGTGTCCAATCGGCGTGGGCAAACTTCCAGCGTCGCGGGCGCATATATGGCAGTTGAGGCTGCAGTCTAAGGACACATGGAAAGTGGACACTCGAGTGTGTATCATCAAGGGCGAACCATTCGAAGCGCCGAGCTAGCGGAACAGTACCGACCGCAAGGTCCAAATGAGACAAATGTGTCGTGGAGGCAGTCAAAAATGTGGGGGCCCCAGTGTTGAGGCAAACTAGATCCGCTTGGTGGAAGACGTCTAGCAATAGGGAGCCACGTGGACAAGGATGTGGAGATCCCCAAAGCGGGTGGTGGGCATTGAAGTCCCCAACCAGCAAATAGGGGGGTTGAAGCTGACCAAGAAGATGAAGGAGATCAGCTCGTGCCATTGGTGTGGACGATGGAATGTATACCGTACAAAGAGAGAACGTGTATCCAGAAAGGGAAAGACGGACGGCGACAGCTTGGAAGGAACTGTTTAAGGGGATTGGGTGATAATGAAGAGTATCATGGAGCAGAATCATGAGTCCTCCATGGGCTGGAGTGCCTTCAACAGAGGGGAGGTCATATCAGACGGACTGAAAATGAGGGAGAACAAAGCGGTCATGGGGACGCAGCTTTGTTTCCTGAAGACAGAAGATGACCGGCGAGTAGGATCGTAAGAGGATCGACAATTCATCCCGATTGGCTCGAATGCCGCGGATATTCCAGTGGATAATGGACATTGGGTGAACAGAAAATGGAGGAACGTGACTAAGGGTGCTGTCAACTCAACGACTGCTCAGAGCTTGCGACCGACAGCATGGAATGGCATTCAGCCGAAGGCAGAAGATCCTGATCCATAGGTTGGTCAGGAGCAGCTCCTGCCACCAGCGATCGGCCGGTTGACCGGCCACCAGCAGTGCGCCTCGGCGACACAGAGGACGGCCGAGGGCGATTTCCGCCAGGTGGTGCTGTAGATGGGACACGCCTTGGCGGAGCAGGAGAGGAACTGGGTTTCTTTGTAGCCTTCTTGGAAGTATGATGTTTAGATGAAGGAGGAACCGATGGTTGTGAAGTTGCGGTACGTAAAAACTCTTCACGAGTATGCTCTGTTTTCGAAGACTTCGTGTCTGACTTGTGGGCTCGAGATTTAGCAGAACCCGACGACGGGTGAGCCATAGAGTGGACAGGCGAAAGCGGGGAGGTTGAATGGGCGATCTTTGCACTGGCCGATCTGACGACTGTGGCACTAAAAGTGAGGTCGCAAGTCTGCGTGGCCGCCTCCTTTGTTGGCCGAGGAGAAGCAGGGACAGTGCTGTATTTTCCTTTCTGAGGCACGGTGGGATGTCGACTGGCGAATAATTTTCGAGCAGCAAAGGTCGACACCTTTTCCTTTACTCTGATCTCCTGGATGAGCTTTTCGTCCTTGAAAACGGGACAATCTCGAGAGGAAGCAGCGTGGTCACCCATACAGTTGATGCAGCGAGGGGATGGAGGTGGACAAGCACCCTCATGGGCATCCCTGCCACACGTAACACATTTGGCCGGATTGGAAAAGGACTGGCTGGTGTGATTGAACCGCTGACACCGATAGCAACGCGTAGGGTTTGGGACGTAAGGGCGAGCGGAAATTATCCCATAGCCTGCTTTGATTTTTGATGGGAGTTGAACTTTGTCAAATGTCAAGAAGACAGTGTGGGTTGGAATGATGTTTGTGTCAACCCTCTTCATAACCCTACGAACAGCCGTTACGCCCTGGTCAGACAGGTAGTGCTGAATTTCTTCGTCAGACAAGCCATCGAGGGAGCGTGTATAAACGACTCCACGCGAGGAATTTAAAGTACGGTGCGGTTCCACCCGGACAGGGAAGGTGTGTAGTAGTGAGGTACGCAGCAATTTTTGTGCCTGGAGGGCACTGACTGTTTCTAACAACAGGGTGCCATTCCGTAATCTGGAACAAGACTTCACAGGACCTGCAATTGCGTCGACACCTTTCTGAATAATGAAAGGGTTGACCGTGGAGAAGTCGTGACCTTCGTCAGACCGAGAAACAACAAGGAACTGTGGCAACGATGGAAGAACTGACTGTGGCTGAGACTCAGTGAACTTACGTTTGTGAGCAGACAAAGTGGAAGGTGAGGAAGCCATTGCGGAAGAATCCCCCATGATTACCGGCGTCTCCGATGGCGCGCTCCTCCCTTGTGGGGGCCCTCTCTGAGGGCACTCCCGCCTTAGGTGATTGTTCACACCTCAGGTCACACCTCCCAACAAACGGACGGAGGGACCAATCGGCACTTTCGGAAGGTATCAGCTCGGGTAATCACCCCTCCCTGGGCCTGGCCGTTACCAGGGGGTACGTACGTGTCCTACCTGTCTACCCGGGGCGGGGAATTACGCGTTACCCCGTCACCGGCTACGCATGGAAGTGCGTGGGTCGGCCTTCAGACACGCACAGGGAGGAAGAAAGAGAGAGGGAAAGGAAAGAAGAGGGGGTCTCAAACGCCGCAGCGGAGAAAAGGGTAAAGAGAAGAGGTAAGGAAAAGAGAAGGACAAAGGAAGGAAGAAGACATACAAGCAAGGAAGGGGAAGAATGCGGTACATTTACAAGCGTCCGTCTCCGGACGTAGGCGCAAACCATACTCCCAGAGGGGGAGAAAGTGAAGGAAAGAGCCAGAGGTGAGGGGGGGGGGGCAAAGACAGGGGACGGGGAGTGATGCGGAAAGGGAAGGGAAGGTATGCAGCCCGGAAAGGAAGGAAGGCCACATTAGCTCGGGGTCCCGTGCTCGCTACACACGTATCCACAAAAGAGTTGTGGACCCCTGGGGGGGGGGGGAGGACGGGAGTTAGGCCGACAAAGAGAGCCAGTTGAACAATTTAGACGAGCGGAAGGTAGAATCAGATGTGTGGAAAACTGTCCCTTTGCCGAGTTCTGAACACATGGGCGTGAATCCAGAGCGTGTGGTGGATGTTGTTGAGGGAGCACCGCGTAACTATCGAACTGAGACCTGTTGCTTCAACTCTCAATCTAAATGTGCTTCAGACGATGATACTGGAGAGGTTTCAAGAATTAATAAGAAATTCCAGGAACTGAAGGAAGAACTTAGTAAAAGATTCAAGGAATAGGAGGAAAGTCTTGATAGGAAATTTGAGAAACAGAGAGAAAAAATTCAAGGGATCCACAGAAAATTTGAGGAATATGGTGCTGAGTTGGACTCCATAATTATGGAAATTCGAGGTGCTACATGGTCGCTTGGCCAAGAGATTGCGGAGATAAGATCAGGACTAGAAACAATAAATCAATGGAGGGAAGAAACTGCACGCAAAGAAGAAAAAGGGAAAGAGAACAGAAAAGAGATAAGCGACACGTTCGAAGCTAGGATGAGGTTCATCGACAGCGACGTAATTCGCCGCCCCGATGGATCATTTGCGAAAGTTGTAGTGAACAGGCAGATTTTCGGAGAACTTCATTTGGAAGCTAGGATACATTATGATGAGGAAGATAAAGATGATAGCAGGCGTCGCTTTATCTCATTTCGAAAATATCCAGTCTTGCAGTTACAAACAATGAGCAATATACAAGTATGTGGATCAGCAATTTGAAAAGGGTCTCATGCTCTCTTGGGGAGCCCTATTAAACATGCAATTTGTATGTGGGCATTCGATTGATGAAGATGTCATTTGAATGAGGACTGTGATATACGAGTATAGCTCATATGAAAAATTCAGGCACGTGTTTGTGACAGAATGTTTGGCCAAAAGAGGCACAGAACTGTATCAAATTTAGCACTTTGATGAGGACTAAAAAATAACAAAATCGCGTATAGTTGTCCATCATGCATTTTAAGGAAATGATTAAGAGAAACCTATATCGAGACGCTCCATATGACTTCCGGAACTGATTAAGTTCACCAACAGACTACGTCATGAAATCATCATTCCAGGGCGTCGTTCTTGAATCTGCTGCAGGGGTCATGGACTGTGCGGCTGGTCCCGGCGGAGGTTCGAGTCCTCCCTCGGGCATGGGTGTGTGTTTTTGTCCTTAGGATAATTCAGGTTACTTAGTGTGTAAGCTTAGGGACTGATGACCTTAGCAGTTAAGTCCCATAAGATTTCACACACATTTGAACATTTTTATTGCAGGTACCAGGAAATGACGGAAGTGTGGGTGACGGTGTCCATGGAGAACTGGCTAGATTGGAAGCTCCCCAAAATGAACAAAAGTATGAGAGGGAAGACAAGCGACCATTCTATCAGAATCCGTGTGATCATAGGTGGGAAAGGAAGTTTCGTGGCACACGAAACAGGCGGCTGAATTTTAAAGATGAAAAGCATTTTAACGGGAAGTCCTGAATTCTGAATAAACCTATGCGCCTGTGCTTGGTTGAGATTCGTTCCCCAGACCTGCGTAATATTAGCACAGTTCTGAAAGAAATCATGATTAGGTTGAGTGACTAGATGATGGAACATGGAAGCTCAAAGGCAGTAATGAGATATACACATGAGAGAGGGTGGGCTTCAATATAGACTTAGAAGAAATTAGAGAATTTTTATTAGATGAAGATAAAGAGGTAACTTATTCGATTCCCCACTGTCAATGTAAATTTTGGCGATATCTACGTCTACATCTACATCCATACTCCGCAAGCCACCTGACGGTGTGTGGCGGAGGGTACCTTGAGTACCTCTATCGGTTCTCCCTTTTATTCCAGTCTCGTATTGTTCGTGGAAAGAAGGATTGTCGGTATGCCTCTGTGTGGGCTCTAATCTCTGATTTTATCCTCATGATCTCTTCGCGAGATATACTTAGGAGGGAGCAATATACTGCTTGACTCTTCGGTGAATGTATGTTCTCGAAACTTTGACAAAAGCTACTGAGCGTCTCTCCTGCAGAGTCTTCCACTGGAGTTTATCTATCATCTCCGTAACGCTTTCACGATTACTAAATGATCCTGTAACGAAGCGCGCTGCTCTTCGTTGGATCTTCTCTATATCTTCTATCAACCCTATCTGGTACGGATCCCACACTGCTGAGCAGTATTCAAACAGTGGGCGAACAAGCGTACTGTAACCTACTTCCTTTGTTTTCGGATTGCATTTCCTTAGGCTTCTTCCAATGAATATCAGTCTGGCATCTGCTTTACCGACGATCAACATTATATGATCATTCCATTTTAAATCACCCCAATGCGTACTCCCAGATAATTTATGGTATTAACTGCTTCCAATTGCTGACCTGCTATTTTGTAGCTAAATGATAAAGGATCTATCTTCCTTTGTATTCGCAGCACATTACACTTGTCTACATTGAGATTCAATTGCCATTCCCTGCACCATGCGTCAATTCGCTGCAGATACTCCTGTATTTCAGTACAATTTTCCATTGTTACAACCTCTCGATACACCACAGCACCATCCGAAAAAGCCTCAGTGAACTTCCGATGTCATCCACAAGGTCATTTATGTATACTGTGAATAGCAACGGTCCTATGAGACTCCCCTGCGGCACACCTGAAATCACTCTTACTTCGGAAGACTTCTCTCCATTGAGAATGACATGCTGCGTCCTGTTATCTAGGAACTCCTCAATCCAATCACACAATTGGTCTGATAGTCCATATGCTCTTACTTTGTTCATTAAACGACTGTGGGGAACTGTATCGAACGCCTTGCAGAAGTCAAGAAACACGGCATCTACCTGTGAACCCGTGTCTATGGCCCTCTGAGTCTCGTGGACGAATAGCGCGAGCTGAGTTTCACATGACAGTCTTTTTCGAAACCCATGCTGATTCCTACAGAGTAGATTTCTTGTCTCCAGAAAAGTCATATTCGAACACAATACGTGATCCAAAATTCTATAACTGATCGACGTTAGAGATATAGGTCTATAGTTCTGCACATCTGCTCGACGTCCCTTTTTTTTTATTTGTGGTTTTAGGGCGCAAAACTTCTATGGTCATTAGCGCCCAGCCCGTGACGTAGGAAACAGGAAAAAAAGGAAATTTAAAATCAGCAGCAATGGGAACAAAGTCATAAAATTTGAGAAACTAAAGGCAGAAGGAATGATTAAAAATCCACTATAAAAAGGGGTTGGTTGTCCCCAAAAAAAGCTTCAAATGACTGACGTCATTTCACTGTCACTAATAAACTGTAGAACGCGGTCAGCTGAGCGCGTGTCATCTGCTAAAATGGACGATAGATCAGGCGATAGCTGTAGACGGGAGCGTAACGGATTAAAATAGGGGCATTCAATTAAAAGGTGTCTGACCGTCCACAGCTGAGAGCAGTGGGGACAGAGTGGGGGAGGATCACCGCTTAAAAGATGTCGATGGCTAAAAAGACAGTGCCCTATCCGGAGTCTAGCTAAAATTACCTCCTCCCGACGACGCGTTCGGGAGGAAGAGGTCCAAGCGCAAGGAAGGACTTTCACTTCCCGCAATTTATTATGGGGAAGTGTTGACCAATGCGCATGCCATAAATGAGCAACTTGGCGACATAAACCGCTCCGGAGATCGGTAAACGGAAGAGACAATAGCTGGCCGAGGAAGAGAGACTGCAGCCTTGGCCGCTATATCGGCCGCCGCATTCCCACAGATACCAGCGTGTCCCGGGAGCCAGAGGAACGCCACTGAGACGCCCCCCAGGTGGAGCAAGCGCAGACAGTCCTGAATCCGGTGGACC
The DNA here is from genome assembly GCF_021461395.2 of Schistocerca americana. Taxonomy (NCBI): domain Eukaryota; kingdom Metazoa; phylum Arthropoda; class Insecta; order Orthoptera; family Acrididae; genus Schistocerca; species Schistocerca americana. Next base: position 626,751,290 of record NC_060123.1, on the reverse strand, counting down.
AGAGGGTGCACAGGGTAAAGAGCTTGGAGACTTAGGAGAGAGCTGAGAGAATCTGAGCAGATTACGTACTGTATCCGCTGATGGCGGCGGATGTAGTGGACAGCCTGGAGAACAGCGTAAAGCTCCGCAGTATAAACCGAACACTGGTCGGGAAGCCGAAAGTGATTTGGGGTGTCGCCAACAATATAGGCACTCCCTACACCTAACGATGTTTTCGAGCTATCGGTGTAAATAAATGTGACTTCCGTCATTTGTGCACATAGAGCAGCAAATGCCCGACGGTAAACAAGTGTAGGGGTACCATCCTTGGGAAATTAACATAGGTCTCTGAGCAAGTCGATCCGGGGACGGAGCCAAGGCGGTGCTGTACCCCAAGTTGTCAAGAAGGTTTTAGGAAAGAGAATGGAGCAGTTGACGGAAGCGGACTCCCGGGGGTAGGAGGGAGGAGGAGCGGCTTGCATATCCGACATCAAAGGAGGCATCGAAAAAAAGGTCATGGGCTGGATTAGCAGGCATGGAAGACAGATGGCTTGCATAACGACTCAGAAGGACTGCCCGCCGATTGGACAGCGGAGGTTCAGCAGTCGCAGCATAAAGGCTTTCCACAGGGCTGGTGTAAAAAGCTCCAGACATTAAACGTAATCCACGGTGGTGGATAGAGTCGAGACGCCGAAGAATAGACGGCCGAGCAGAGGAGTAGACTATGCTTCCATAATTCAATTTCGAGCGCACTAAGGCGCGATAGAGGCGGAGAAGGACCACTCGGTCCGCTCCACAGGAGGTACCATTCAGGACACGGAGGGTGTTAAGGGAACGCAGACAGCGAGCCGAAAGATAGGAAACGTGGGAGGACCAGCACAGTTTTCTGTCAAACATAAGACCCAAGAATTTAGCGACGTCGGAAAACCGAAGGTTGACAGGACCTAGATGTAAGGAGGGCGGAAGAAACTCCTTACGTCGCCAAAAATTAACACAAACGGTCTTACTGGGTGAGAAACGGAAGCCGAATTCGATGCTCCACGAGTGGAGGCGATCGAGACATCCTTGAAGACTTCTTTCAAGAAGGCTGGTCCGTTGAGAGCTGTAGTAGATCGCAAAATCGTCCACAAAGAGGGAGCCTGAGACATCAGGAAGGAGACAATCCATAATTGGATTAATGGCGATGGCAAACAGTACAACACTCAGCACGGAGCCCTGGGGTACCCCGTTTTCTTGGGAGAAAGTATGGGAGAAAGTAGTGTTCACCCGCACCCTAAATGTGCGCTCTGCCATAAATTCGCGAAGAAAAAGGGGCAGCCGGCCTCGAAAGCCCCAAGAGAACAGTGTGCGGAGGATGCCTGTCCTCCAACAGGTATCGTATGCTCTCTCCAGATCAAAAAATATGGCTACCGTTTGGCGTTTCCGGAGAAAATTGTTCATGATATAAGTGGAGAGAGCAACAAGATGGTCAACGGCAGAACGATGCTTTCGGAATCCACAATGGGCTGGTGTTAAAAGACTGCGGGATTCCAGCCACCAAGCTAAACGGTAATTCACCATATGCTCCAAAACCTTACAGACACTACTCGTGAGAGAAATGGGGCGATAGCTAGAGGGGAGATGTTTGTCCTTTCCAGGTTTCGGAACAGGAACGACAATAGCTTCCCGCCACCGCCTGGGAAAGGTACTGTCGGTCCAAATTCGATTATAAAGGCGAAGGAGGTAACGCAGGCTATGGGTTGATAAATGCAGCAACATTTGGACATGGATACCATCCGGTCCTGGGGCGGAGGAGCGAGAAGAAGAGAGGGCATGTTGGAGTTCCCGCATGGAGAAAACAGTATTGTAGCTTTCATGATTTTGAGAGGAGAAAGCAAGATGTCGCACTTCCGCTGCACGTTTCTTCGGGAGAAATGCTGGCGGGTAATTTGAAGAGCTCGAAATCACAGCAAAGTGCTGACCCAATGAGTTAGAAATTGCGACGGGGTCCACTAAGGTATCATGCGCGACAGTGAGCCCAGAGACCGGGGAGAAACTAGGCGCGCCTGAGAACCGTCGAAGCCGACTCCAAACTTCCGAGGAGGGAGTGAAGGTGTTAAATGAGCTAATAAAGAATTTCCAGCTTGCCTTCTTGCTATCGCGGATGACGCGACGGCATCGCGCACGGAGCTGCTTATATCGGATACAGTTGGCGAAAGTTGGATGGTGACGGAAAATGCGAAGAGCACGTCGCCGCTTACGTATTGCGTCATGGCATGCCTCGTTCCACCAAGGAACTGGGGGGCGCCGGGGCAATTCGAAGGTGCGTGGTATTGAACGTTCCGCAGCTGTGAGAATAACGTCGGTAACATGTGTGACCTCATCGTCGACGCTGGGAAAGCGACGGTCATCGAATGTCGCTAGAGACGAAAAAAGTGTCCAATCGGCTTGGGCAAACTTCCAGCGTCGCGAGCGCATATGTGGCAGTTGAGGCTGCAGTCTAAGAACACATGGAAAGTGGTCACTCGAGTGTGTATCATCAAGGGCGAACCATTCGAAGCGCCGAGCTAGCGGAACAGTACCGACCGCAAGGTCCAAATGAGATAAATTTGTCGTGGAGGCAGACAAAAATGTGGGGACCCCAGTGTTGAGGCAGACTAGATCCGCTTGGTGGAAGACGTCTAGCAATAGTGAGCCACGTGGACAAGGATGTGGAGATCCCCAAAGCGGGTGGTGGGCATTGAAGTCCCCAACCAGCAAATAGGGGGGTGGAAGCTGATCAAGAAGATGAAGGAGATCAGCTCGTGCCATTGGTGTGGACGATGGAAAGTATACCGTACAAAGAGAGAACGTGTATCCAGAAAGGGAAAGACGGACGGCGACAGCTTGGAAGGAACTGTTTAAGGGGATTGGGTGATATTGAAGAGTATCATGGAGCAGAATCATGAGTCCTCCATGGGCTGGAGTGCCTTCAACAGAGGGGAGGTCATATCAGACGGACTGAAAATGAGGGAGAACAAAGTGGTCATGGGGACACAGCTTTGTTTCCTGAAGACAGAAGATGACCGGCGAGTAGGATCGTAAGAGGATCGACAATTCATCCCGATTGGCTCGAATGCCGCGGATATTCCAGTGGATAATGGACATTGGGTGAACAGAAAATGGAGGAACGTGACTAAGGGTGCTGTCAACTCAACGACTGCTCAGAGCTTGCGACCGACAGCATGGAATGGCATTCAGTCGAAGGCAGAAGATCCTGATCCATAGGTTGGTCAGGAGCAGCTCCTGCCACCAACGATCGGCCAGTTGACCGGCCACCAGCAGTGTGCCTCGGCGACACAGAAGACGGCCGAGGGCGATTTCCGCCAGGTGGTGCTGTAGATGTGACACGCCTTGGCGGAGAAGGAGAGGAACTGTGTTTCTTCGTAGCCTTCTTGGAAGTATGATGTTTAGATGAAGGAGGAACCGATGGTTGTGAAGTTGCGGTACGTAAAAACTCTTCACGAGAATGCTCTTTTTTCGAAAACTTGGCGTCTGACTTTTGGGCTCGAGATTTAGCAGAACCCGATGAAGGGTGAGCCATAGAGTGGGCAGGCGAAAGTGGTGAGGTTGAATGGGCGATCTTTCCACTGGCCGACCTGACGACCGTGGCACGAAAGGTGAGGTCGCAAGTCTGCGTGGCCACCTCCTTTGTTGGCAGAGGAGAACCAAGGACAGTGCTGTATTTTCCTGTCTGAGCCACGGTGGGCTGTCGACTGGCTAATAACTTTCGAGCAGCGAAGGTCGACACATTTTCCTTCACTCTGATTTCCTGGATGAGCTTTTCGTCCTTAAAAACGGGGCAATCTCGAGAGGAAGCAGCGTGGTCACCCATACAGTTGATGCAGCGAGGGGATGGAGGTGGACAAGCACCCTCATGGGCATCCTTGCCACACGTAACACATTTGGCCGGATTGGAACAGGACTGGCTGGTGTGATTGAACCGCTGACATCGATAGCAACGCGTAGGGTTTGGGACATAAGGGCGAACGGAAATTATCTCATAGCCTGCTTCGATTTTTGATGGGAGTTGAACTTTGTCAAATGTCAAGAAGACAGTGCGGGTTGGAATGATGTTAGAGTCAACCCTTTTCATAACCCGATGAACAGCCGTGACGCCCTGGTCAGACAGGTAGTGCTGAATTTCTTCGTCAGACAATCCATCGAGGGAGCGGCTATAAACGACTCCATGCGAGGAATTTAAGGTACGGTGCGGTTCCACCCGGACAGGGAAGGTGTGGAGCAGAGAAGTACACAGCAATTTTTGAGCCTGGAGGGCACTGTGTGTTTCTAACAGGGTGCCATTCCGTAATCTGGAACAAGACTTTACAGGACCCGCAATTGCGTCGACACCTTTCTGAATAATGAAAGGGTTGACCGTGGAAAAGTCGTGACCTTCGTCAGACCGAGAAACAAGAAGGAACTGTGGCAACGATGGAAGAACCGTCTGGCTGAGACTCAGTGAACTTACGTTTGTGAGCAGACATAGTGGAAGGTGAGGAAACCATTGCGGAAGAATCCCCCATGATTACCGGCGTCTCCGATGGCGCGCTCCTCCCTTGTGGGGGCCCTCACCGAGGCTACACCCGCCTTAGGTGATTGTTCACACCTCAGGTCACACCTCCCGACAAACGGACGGAGGAACCAATCGGCACTTTCGGAAGGTATCAGCTCGGGTAATCACCCCTCCCTGGGCCTGGCCGTTACCAGGGGGTACGTACGTGTCCTACCTGTCTACTCGGGGCGGGGAATTACGCGTTACCCCGTCACCGGCTACGCATGGAAGTGCGTGGGTCGGCCTTCAGACACGCACAGTAAGGAAAAAAGAGAAACGGAAAGGAAAGAAGAGGGGGTCTCAAACGCCACAGCGGAGAAAAGGGCAAGGAGAAGAGGGAAGGAAAAGGGAAGGACAGAGGAAGGACGAGGACTTGCATGTGTAGAAAGCAAGGAATTTGGAACAGTTTCGAGCGTCCGTCTCCGGACGTAGGCACAAACCATACTCCCAGAGGGGGAGAAAGGGAAGGAAAGAGCCAGAGGTGAGGGGGGGGGGCGAAGATGGGGGACGGGGAGTGATGCGGAAAGGGAAGGGAAGGTATGCAACCCGGAAAGGAAGGAGGGCCACATTAGCTCGGGGTCCCGTGCTCGCTACGCACGTGTCCACAAAAGAGTTGTGGACCCCCTGGGGGGGACGTCCCTTCTTGGAAACGGGGATGACCTGTGCCCTTTTCCAATCCTTTGGAACGCTACGCTCTTCTAGAGACCTACGGTACACCGCTGCAAGAAGGGGGCAAGTTCCTTCGCGTACTCTGTGTAAAATTGAACTGGTATCCCATCAGGTCCAGAGGCCTTTCCTCTTTTGAGCGATTTTAATTGTTTCTCTATCCCTCTGTCGTCTATTTCGATATCTACCATTTTGTCATCTGTGCGACAATCTAGAGAAGGAACTACAGTGCAATCTTCCTCTGTGAAACAACTTTGGAAAAAGACATTTAGTATTTCGGCCTTTAGTCAGTCATCCTCCGTTTCAGTACCATTTTGGTCGCAGTGTGTCTGGACATTTTGTTTTGACCCACCTACCGCTTTGACATAAGACCAAAATTTCTTAGGATTTTCTGCCAAGTCAGTACATAGAACTTTACTTTCGAATTCATTGAACGCCTCTCGCATAGCCCTCCTCGCACTACATTTCGCTTCGCGTAATTTTTGTTTGTCTGCAAGGCTTTGGCTATGTTTATGTTTGCTGTGAAGTTCCCTTTGCTTCCGCAGCGGTTTTCTAACTCGGTTGTTGTACCACGGTGGCTCTTTTCCATCTCTTACGATCTTGCTTGGCACATACTCATCTAACGCATTATGTACGACGGTTTTGAACTTTGTCCACTGATCCTCAACACTATCTGTACTTGAGACAAAACTTTTGTGTTGAGCCAACAGGTACTCTGAAATCTGCTTTTTGTCAGTTTTGCTAAACAGAAAAATCTTCCTACCCTTTTTAATATTCCTATTTACGGCTGAAATCATCGATGCCATAACCGTTTTATGATCGCTGATTCCCTGTTCTGCGTTAACTTTTTCAAATAGTTCGGGTCTGTTTGTCACCAGAAGGTCTAATATGTTATCGCCACGAGTCGGTTCTCTGTTTAACTGCTCAAGGTAGTTTTCAGATAAAGAATTTAAAAAATTTCACTGGATTCTTTGTCCCTGCCACCCGTTATTAACGTCTGAGTCTCCCAGTCTATATCCGGCAAATTAAAATCTCTACCCAGAACTATAACATGGTGGGGAAATCTACTCGAAATATTTTCCAAATTATCCTTCAGGTGCTCAGCCACAACAGCTGCTGAGCCAGGGGGCCTATAGAGACATCCAATTACCATGTCTGAGCCTGCTTTAACCGTGACCTTCACCCAAATCATTTCACATTTCGGATCTCCGTCAATTTCCTTCGATACTATTGCACTTATCGCTATAAACACACCACCTTCACTGTCCAGCCTGTCTCTGTGGTATACATTCCAATCTGAGTTTAGGATTTCATTACTGTTTACGTCTGGTTTCAGCCAACTTTCTGTCCCTAGTACTATATCGGCGTTGTGACCGTTTATTAATGAGAGCAGTTCTGGGACCTTTCTGTAGACGCTCCTGCAGTTTACTATTAGCACATTAATATTGTTATTCCCTGTTGCATTTTGCCTACTCCTACCTTGCCGCGTCTCAGGAGGCGCCTTGTCGGGCCTAGTGAGGGAAGTATCTAACCTAAAAAAAAACCCATGTGCATTCCACACGTACTCCGCTACCCTTGTAGCCGCTTCCGGTGTGTAGTGCACGCCTGACCTATTCAAGCGGACCCTACGTTTCTCCACCCGATAGCGGAGGTCGAGAAATTTGCACCCCACATCTCCGCAGAATCGTCTGAGCCTCTGGTTGAAGCCTTCCACTCGGCTCCAAACCAGAGGACCGCGATCGGTTCTGGGAACGATACTACAAATAGTTAGCTCTGATTTCACCCCGCGAGCGAGGCTTTCCGCCTTCACCAATTCCGCCAACCGCCTGTACGAACTGAGGATGACCTCTGAACCCAGACGGCAGGAGTCATTGGTGCCGACATGAGCAACAATTTGCAGTCGGGTGCACCCAGTGCTCTCTATCGCCGCCGGTAGGGCCTCCACATCTCTGACTAGACCCCCCCCCCGGCAAGCAGACAGAGTGAACACTGGCCGTCTTTCCCGACCTTCCCGCCATTTCCCTAAGGGGCTCCATCACCCGCCTAACGTTGGAGCTCCCAATAACTAATAAACCCCTCCCCCCGTGCGCCTCCTCGGACCTTGCTGAAGGAGCAGCAACATGTCCACTCACAGGCAGAGCGCGCGATGCCACACGGCCAGCCTCCACATTTACCCTCCGCCTCGTGCGCCGCGAACGCCGCTGAACCCGCCACTCCCCTTGGGAAGAGGGTGGCCCAACCGCGCCCAGTACACGCGAAGATGTCTCGACAGCAGGGACAGTGGCTGAAGCATGTGACACCTGGGGTGTACCTTGCGACGCACCAGACTCCCCACTGCCGCTACACTCCGAGGCAGCAGCCTGAAGACGGCTGACCGCGGCCATCAACACGCTCAGCTGTTCGCGAACAGTGGCCAGCTCCTCCTGCGTCCGTACACAGCAGTCACACATCCTATCCATCCTAAGGAATCAATTTACTGAAGAGACTTAATCAACCTTTAACTAGACTGCTAATTCACTAAAGGCGGCTGTTTATTCACTAAACTGTGGTTGCTAGGAACTTCTTGTAGAAAACAATGAAAATAGAACTACCTGTCTCTGGACTGTATTGAACAACACTAGCACTACTGGCACTACGGTCGACTAAAGGGCCTCTCTGACCGTGTTCGAAAGAAACACGAAATCTATGGAACACTATTAATAGCACCCGACAATTAAAGCTTCCTAAAAGCAAATACACACGGAAGAAGAAGTGACAAGTAAGAAAAATACAGTTAATACTTAAATTAAGGTAGCTCGCTGCACAGCAGACGTGAAGCAGACGGCAGTTACGACGACACTGACTCCACTGGCACTATGGCTGACTAAAGGGACTCTCTCTGACTGTATTCAAATCAAACACGAAATCTATGGAACACTATTAATAGCACCCGACAATTAAGGCTTCCTAAAAGCAAATACACACGGAAGAAGAAGTGACAAGTAAGAAAAATACAGTTAATACTTAAGGTAGCTCGCTGCACAGCAGACGTGAAGCAGACGGCAGTTACGACGACACTGACTCTACTGGCACTATGGCTGACTAAAGGGACTCTCTGACTGTATTCAAAACAAACACGAAATCTATGGAACACTATTAATAGCACCCGACAATTAAAGCTTCCTAAAAGCAAATACCAATGGAAGAAGAAGTGACAAGTAAGAAAAATACAGTTAATACTTAAGGTAGCTCGCTGCACAGCAGACGTGAAGCAGACGGCAGTTACGACGACACTGACTCTACTGGCACTATGGCTGACTAAAGGGACTCTCTGACTGTATTCAAAACAAACACGAAATCTATGGAACACTATTAATAGCACCCGACAATTAAAGCTTCCTAAAAGCAAATACGCACGGAAGAAGAAGTGACAAGTAAGAAAAATACAGTTAATACTTAAGGTAGCTCGCTGCACAGCAGACGTGAAGCAGACGGCAGTTACGACGACACTGACTCTACTGGCACTATGGCTGACTAAAGGGACTCTCTGACTGTATTCAAAACAAACACGAAATCTATGGAACACTATTAATAGCACCCGACAATTAAAGCTTCCTAAAAGCAAATACGCACGGAAGAAGAAGTGACAAGTAAGAAAAATACAGTTAATACTTAAATTAAGGTAGCTCGCTGCACAGCAGACGTGAAGCAGACGGCAGTTACGACGACACTGACTGGTCGGTGAAATGTACAGCCTAAGACAAAGTAAACCCATCCAGATTATACGAATTATCCGAATGAGTCAGAAATGGGTAGATGTGATTTAAATCTGAGACAATTTTTGAAAAATTGGATGATTTATTCAAGAGGAATAACTTCACAAGTTGACCAAGCCAGTACTGTATTGCTCCACTTCTGGCCCTTATGCAAGCAGTTATTCGGCTTCTAATTGATTGATGAAGTTGTTTAATGTGCTCCTGAGGGATATAGTGTCAAATTACGTCCAACTGACACTTTATATCGTATAAATCTCGTGCTGGTTGGGAGGAGGGAGAGGGGCTGCCCATAATACTCCAAACGGGAGAGATCTGGTGACCTTGTTCGCTATGGTAGGGTTTGGCAAACACAAAGTCAAGCAGTAGAAACTCTCATTGTGTGCAGGCGGCCATTATCTTACTGAAATGTAAGACCAGGATGGCTTGCCATGAAGGGCAACAAAACAGGGTACAGAATAGCGTCGACATTTGGCTGTGCGCCTCAGACCATCACTCCTGGTTGTCGGGCCGTGTTGTGGGTGACAATCAGGTTTTCATCTCACTGCTGTTTTGGGCGTCTCCAGACTCGTCTTCAGCCTGGAATCTCATTGACTGGAGTAAAATTGTCGTCAGCGATGAGTCCCGCTTCAAATTGAACCCCAGTGACCAGCAAAGACATGTCTGTAGATGCTCCAGAGAACGCTGGGATATACCAACCTTACTGTCACGTGCCACATGACCTGACAGCCACGAGTGATTGTTTGGGGTGCCATTGCTTTCCATAGCAGGCCCCCTTTGGTTTTCGCAGTAACCTTACAGCGTAGAAGTACGTCGACAGTGTTCTACGCCTCGTTTTGTTGCCCTTCATGGCAAGCCACCCAGGGCTAACATTTCAGCAAGATAATACCCGCCCATACGCACGAGAAATTCTACTGCCTGTGATTATGCTTTCTAAACCCTACCTTGGCCAGCAAGGTCGCCGCATCTCTCCACAAGTGAGAACATTTGGAGCACTATGAGTAGGGCCTCTTAACCAGTTCGGGATTTTGACGATATAATTCTCCAGCTGGACTTAATTTGGCTTGATATCTCTCAGGAGGACATACAACAACTTTATCCACCAATACCGAGCCGAATAACTGCTCGCATAAGGGTAGAGGCGCACCAACACTTTATTGAATTTCTCAGTTTTTGAAACTCTTTGTCCTGAATAAATCTTCCAATTTTTCTGAAATTGTACTAATTTACTTGTCTGTAAATGTACATCACATATACCGATTTCCATCCCATTCAGATAATTCCTTCGTGCTGCGCCATCATATCGTCTTCGAGTGTATATTCGACACTAGGTGTTAGGTGTCAGTAATCAGAGAAAGTGTTTTCCTTGTTTGGCATCAGAGAGATTGGCCAGTATTGCCATGATAAAAGACGGAAAACAAGTGGTGTGACCAACAAGGAAGAGAATAAGAGGCTTTGATGAGAGTGTACCGATGGTCTAAGAATCAGAAATTTCTGTGTAATAAATTTTTTAACGTCTGTTTTGGACCTGTCCAAGAGGCAGTTGTTTACATCTAATGATAAAGTCACGATTATTTGGTTCACTATAACAGTAAATGGTCATGTTGGTTAATAGACCTTGGACGTGTGGTTGATAGTGATGGCACTTGCAGATTACGGGGATTGCAGATGCTATGTGAAGCGCTGTGCTCGAAGAAGAGAGAGAAATGATGGATCTTACGAGTGGAATTTTAGGCATCTGTTAAGAGTTATGTGCGCTTCTATGAGCTGTAGTGTTTTATGGAACGTTTTGGAGTTCGTGGTCACTGCAGCAAACATTGTTAAAAGCAAATAGGAATATAAGGAGACCATACTGTGCCCACATAAAGGGACGTTGTGGATGAGGTGAGACAAAACTGTCAGTCGGAGGGAGCACCATGCCAGGGATTTTATATTAAGGAATAGGGAGAGATTTTGTCGTTTTTGCCAGCCACGAGGGAGTGTTTTATGGTAATTTATTACGTCTCTTGGTTTCTTTTTCTATGGGTGTTATAATTCATGTGCTTATTTCTTTAATGTTTTAAGGTATTTTTTGTCCATTTCTTTATTAATATTTATCATTATTTCATGTACTTGTGTGTCTCCTGTCAGAAATGAAAGGAATTTTTCCAGAAGTAGTGGGTGATAGGAAGTACTGTATATTAAGTTGATGCAAAGTTTCCTTCTGATAAGTTTAATTGGTATATATATTACTTGAGCTGAACTTGTTTTGGACGTTCTAGACCATAAAAAATACACTATTAATGCGTATATAACTCTGATGTAGTAACATCATTCTCATCTGATGATATAATTGCATAGTATTATCTTTACATTCTTAATGTAACTTGGTCAACTGTATTAGTTTCATGAGGTATGAAACTTTTTACCATGTTGATGATCACTAGCATATGGCGACGGACTTTGATGATTATAATGTGTATATGAGATGATGGCATTCAAACTTAAAACAGATTTATTACTGTAGCTTGTAATCTTCCTTCTTCTCGGTTTTATGTAAATTTGAAGATGCTTCTTGATCTTCAAGTTAGGTATGGACCTAAATGTTATACAGCGTGAGTCACCTAACATTACCACTGGAAACACCTCCCAAACTCGTAAATATCGTAGTCTTCGTAAACATACCACTACAGATCTTGTTTCTTACAACATGCGACTGAATTTCTGAGGTTTCAAACGTCAACTTTACGTTACAAATTACTCAAATGGTTCAAATGGCTCTGAGCACTATGCGACTTCTGAGGTCATCAGTCGCCTTGAACTTAGAACTAATCAAACCTAACTAACCTAAGGACATCACACACATCCATGCCCGAGGCAGGATTCGAACCTGCGACCGTAGCGGTCGCTCGGCTCCAGACTGTAGCGCCTAGAACTGCACGGCCACTCTGGCCGGCTACAAATTACTCCGAATGTACTTAACATTTTACAATGTAACAAACGGCATTGATTAAGTTTTTTTCTATTTTCGTTTGTGCTAGAAATAATAACAGGTTTCCATTAAAAAAATATAAATATGTGTTGAAAATCATACTTCCATGCATTTCTCAGTGGTTTGTATTAACCAATTACACCAGCCCCTCTCCTCACTTTCGGTCTGTGGAATTTGTTATTCAGTGTTTCTTGTGGTTTGGGAGGTGTTTCCAGTGGTAATTCAGGGTGTATACGCAGAAAAGAAAAAAAAATTCCCGGATTTTTCCCGGATTTCCCGGTTAAAATTACACTTCCTCCCGGGTGAAAATTCACTTTTTCCCTGTCAAGTGACAGTATACTTTTCCTCAGAACTGTAAAACGTATCAATCCTTTGAATGGTTATAGTGAAAAACACGTTTTGGAAAGATCTTTGATGTGCAGCCACATGTACGCTGCATGTGTTCTTATTACGAAAGTGTAAATTTAAATTCCACAAAACATCGCATTTTACTTTCCAAAGCATTGGAATCAAGATTCTAATGCGCATTTGTAGCTAGTCATAGCTCGTCACGTGATCTCGCCAGCCGATGACAGCGGATTTTCTAGCGTAGGATACATGATGTAGTCAGCCAATAGCAATATCACTGTTAAGTAACGCGTGCACACAAATAGGAAAAGTTAGTGGTTTAAATTAACATACACAGCGTAACTACAAGAAAAGAAAATCTTTCACATACGATATTGGTCTCGGAGATTAATAAGCTGCAAGAGAAGCTAAGCTTTCACATATAATGTGTATATTTTTGCGCGTGTTACACTTTAAGGTACAACACACAAATGCGTCAGTAAAATTTTTAATAAAGACATAAATGTCTGATCTTCTGAGCTCTTAATTTTTCTAAATGTACGTCCTCAAAGACTTGATTTTTAAATGAGAGTCAATCACTCTGTGATTTAAGAAATTCATCGTACATTCTCGCACATAATTCATCTTGCATAAAAGGAAATTTACTTTGAAGGTAACGCTTTTCAAAAAACCATTCGAAATATTTTCCCGCGACCTGTTAGAAATAGGTTCGTTTCAGTAGTTCCCAGAGAGCGCCAGAAACAGGCGTCTCCATGCTTGCGCAGCTACGATGATGCAGAAAGCCCACATGTTCGTAGGTGTAAAACATTAAAAGATCTTACACCGTGTCATAAAAGAAACAAGACATCAGAGGATACTCCAAGAACATCGGAATTTCGTGAACCATACTACAATGCGTAATTCGGCTTAAAGTGCATATTCGTATGTAAAATTTCTTGAGTGCCGGTACTGTATTATCTCATGTTTGGTTCTTTATTATGGCATAATGCCATTACATGCTAGAAGATGAAAACACCCACTTTTGAAATGCAGCGAACAGTTGAAGCTAGCCCATAGTATGGAATTAAACACTTCGTTTCAAATAAATTGACTGCCCCAGCGGAAAAGATTAATAAAAGCCAAATTTCTTTAGCAAACCGACAAAAATAACTTCATTGTTCTGCAAGGCGATTAATGCCTGACTGTCAAAAAGGTGGAGATAAAACCTGAAACTAATAACATATTTTAACCTTCTGTAATTATGCGAACATATTTTAATTCATTTGATAGCTCACGGCCATGGATATCCGTTTTGTTTTCGTTTAATGTGAGAGTAATAAATGGAGAGGAAACAGAAAAATCACTAAACGTAAACACGGGTCACGTGTAGACTCCCCACTAGAACTCAGACTGCTCTGTGAATCAGTCGCGGATCTACCATATTTCCGAATCGGGGCAATATTAGATAGCGGCGGCCAACCACACGTCTGTGGCGAGAAGCAAAAAAACGTACTTCTCATACACGACTCAACTGCACACGCACAAGGGCCGGCCCGCAACTGCTCAAACGAATCTAAAGTAAACAGTTATGACGTCATGCTGATCGGGGACAATTTGTTGTTAGGAAGCATTGCATAGTCTTCCCAAAGCCTTTGACACACTTTGCAGTTGGCAAACGCTTGTATGAGCACTGTGTTTTATCGTTGTATATGGCGTATTTTCTTTGCGACTTAAGTTTTATTTTCGTTTTTTTTTCTCCCGATCATGTTTTGTTGCTGCAGTATTATACTGCAGAAGCGTGATACAGTAATATCCTTTGTTAGAGTATTGGTTCTTACCCGTCAAAATAACAAAAATTTAACTTGAAACGTCCCCTTTGAACAATTATACAAGACTGTGCTTAAACTGACACACAATATTTTAGCGCAACGCAATCTGACTTTCAGAAATCCCTATAAAAGAATGGCCCTGACTAACATTAACCTCTGCATTTCACAAGTCGCTTACCTCACAAAAATCTTGGTTACTCGAACTACTGCAATACAGCGAGCGCCACTACTGCCAGCTAAATAAAAGATTCAAACTACGGAAGGCACTAACTACTGATAGGCATAGTTAGCAAATGAAAGATTTTAATAGAGAACAAACAATGTATTTCCCTTAATAGTCATAATATATATAGCAGTTCACGACAAATTACAAAACTCCGCCATCTCTCTCCCCACATCCACCACTGCTGGCGGCTCACCTCCAACTGCACAACGCTACGCGCTGTTCACATCCAGCTGCCGCTGCCCAACACTACAATGGCAGACAACAATGCAAACTAGCCAGAGACTGCACACAGCATAGCCAGTGATTTTCATACAGGGCGCTACGTAACGTTGCCAATAAGAAAACATAAACAGCCTACTTACATAGCCCCCATGCTCCCCACAAAAAATTTTACAAATTGTTTTGGGCAGTGGCCAACAATGATTTGATAAAATTTTTCATAATAACAATAACAAAGATATCAAATGCACACACTTATTCATACAATGTTGGTCAAAAGCCAAAATTTTCTCACAGTCCATAAAGACAGTCCAGATTGTTCATCACAGTAAAATTCCAGTGTTTTTCTCAAAATCTGAGCAGTAAAATAAAATGCACACGGAAATAGTGGATTTCCATGCAGTCTTGAAGAAGTAGTGCTGTCCTTCCAACGGAAAGACAGTGCTGACTCTCGACATGCAGATAGGTAATGGGCCACAACAGAGCAAACCCACAACAGAGTCATTCGAAGTTTTGAAGACTATTGGTAGGTAGGTCATCACAGAGCAGACCCACTATAGTCTTGGTAGAGAGTATGGTATAGGGGGGCCACCAGAGGTGCAGACCCACTGCAGTCCTTGTAGAAATAACGGTATTAGTGGGTCATCAAAGAAGCAGACGCACTGTAATCCTTATAGAGATGGCCAGCAGCCATCTGCTGCGACTGTGCAGGTGCACAATCACCATCGAAGATTCTTGCGGAGAATATAGCAAGTCCATAAACCACCACTCGTGCACGCACAGAAATTTTTTTTTTAAATGTCCTTAGAACCAGCAATGCTGTTATCCAGTCCCTTGCTGAATTATTAACACACATGCAAACACTATCAGTCCCTACTTCTCACATATTGTCCATATACTATGACCAACAGAAACGTGTGCAGTGAAATGGAACTTACAAGTTACTTAATTTGATGAACTGGTGTCAAGTACAATTTTATAACATAAGAACACAATAACAAAGGTACAAAACACATCATTAAAAACATAATAATACAGATAACATTTGTAGTAATAGGGGCTTTACAAAAGAATAGAAATAAACATATACATCAGTGTTACAGGAATTATAAGTACCTACATAAAAGATCAGAATAACTTTTGAAACATCAACTTCACACATGAGGATTAAAACAGAACAGAATTAATAATGTCTAACATCTTTACAAAGTAAATAACATATTATTAATGCAAATTATATTTGAGGATAACAGTATTCCTCATCATAGTTCATGTATCTGAGTATGAGAAAAATTCTACAACATAAGTCTTATGAGGTAAACATATAAAGACAGGAAGAACATAATTATACAAGAGTACACAAACACAGCGGAATAACAGAAAGGGAAAGGACAGGGTTTGTTTTACTGCAGTCTCTTGCAAACAAAACTTTCTTTACTTCTTGGAGATCGCCCTTCATTCATCATTATTTCAAAAAGTGCTATCTATACCTGCTTTCTGTATTCTATTCATATTTCTTTCAAAATAATTATTTCTCAGTGTACAATACTCATTTTGGCCCAAATCTTTTTCATATAACTTCTCAATACATTTTTCCCTATTGTCCATAATCAGTTTCTTATATAGTCTACCCCCTCTTAAGCTAACTTAAATCTACTAAGCTCAGACGCTAAACTGAGGGATGAGGCAATGCAGCAGCACAAAACAATTAACACAAACAGCAATGACAAAAAATACAAAAGGCAAAGCAAGCAGCATAAATTACAACTAATATAAGGCAATGAGCAGCAAACAAGAAAAATAAATCAGTAGTAAAACTGGCTTAAAAGAATAATACAAAGTGAAATTTAGTAGCACTATGCCTGGCAAACAGCAGCAATAAATGCAAAAACTTATATCTAAACATGACATAGCTCAAGCAGAAAAAAATATTACACTAAAATGGCCATGTCTAATACCTATGTCACATCTTAACACTAGAGTGATGCATCACGAGAACTTACACTAGCAGATAAGTTACCAAATCGTAAAGAAATTATTTATGCAATTCCTGTGAAGGGAAATGTCTATTTATGTGCCCTCGTTTTCTTTGAAGTAGATCATAAATTTCTTATTGACTGGATCTGTAGGCATAAAATAACTATATTAGTACATATATTAAATTTTATGTTAACCAATGCTGCAGTGCAGCTAGAAACTAGATATTAAAGAAAATGAGCAAGTATGTACAAAGGACGGCATGAAACATCATTCATTAGCCATATGGCATTTCATAAGGCAGTAAAAATTCTCTCAATTCTCGAGAAAGACGCTTGTCATAATCAGGTGTGCAGATGTAAGTATCTTTCCAAGTAATGAGCGTGTCGTATTTGCGGTGCTTTCTACAAAGGAATGTCAATAGCGAGGATAATGGCCTCCCTTTTTTTTTCTACCTGTGCCTCTGAAATGGCACACACACTAATGGCTTTTTCTCCAGGTGTCTGACACAGCTGGGTGCCCACGACACATTAGGTGCAGGTGGTCACTTAACTTTCTCACTGAAATATTTACGACACCAGTTTGGATTACAGTGACAGTCTCATATAAAAAATTTCACCGGTCGAGAATTTGCGTTATAAATGTGTAGAAACAAAATCCTATGAATATAACAGTGTTCAAAACGTTTTCATCGGCATTGTGATACATTCATGCATTTACACACATTTCATAACTCTTAAAGTACGATTCTTGGTTTCCAACAACCTTTTTCACAAATCAGCGTCCCTAACCACTACTCATTATTTCTTACCTTATTACACATATACGTATTCATAGACATTCTTCAATATTTCATTATAATAAATATGTAGCATAATCAAATTCCTCATATAGCATCATCTCATTGATCATAAACATACCTCAACAGCATAATACACATCGTCGTCATAATAATAACATCATAACACCTCAGTCAAATCTCAAAATCGTCGTAGTTTCCTCCAATAGTTTCAATACCTAAAAAAAATTCTTTGCTCATGTCAAAAGTGTCATTTACCTCAAACTTACTTTAAAAATCATGCTCCCTTACCAAATACATCATTCAAAGTTCTCATAGTATCACAATGGCTCCGGAAAAATATGAGCATTTCACAAAGTACAGACAAAATACAATTTCATAAGTGTGAAATTATCCAACTGTGTAATTACGTAAACATCTGTCACTGATGTAGTAAAAAAAGTTTCTTTCTCTGTTAAATGATCAGATAGCTGTGTAATTTATGTGTTAGAGAAATATGGTACCGATGTGTAAAGTTGTATAAGCAAATACCATAATAGCTAGGGATCTTGTGCTTGCCAAACACATGGTACACAAAGTGAGCGTGTACCCCCCTGAGGATTAATGTAATTATACCCCCAGGTGTTACAGATTATTGCAATGGAATGAAATGTATCACGGAAAAGCTTTGTATCATTGTACTTCAAATATTTTTAAAAATAAATGTTTTAAGTACAAAATTAATCACTCAAATACGTGTACTGTAGCGCTAAACTGTGCGTCTTGTTGTAAGATAATCTCTGTGGAAGTGTCGTAGTTATCGTCCTCAGAAAGCCAAGTTCTGCAGAAGTCAATGTACTTACCTCACAATAAACAAAAGTGAAATGCTTTGCGTATAGATATCTTAGTTATTATGCTTATTTCCGTGATGAAGAAAGTACTGTGCTGTAACGTATTGTTGTGCTATGGAAAAGGCTGTCTCATTGTAGCTATACCACAAAAGTTACAACTAAAACATGTTTTACTTTCCAGAAGAATTCAGAAAAACTGTGCAGATATAAAACAGATACAGCGCAAAAGCAATAATATAAATTGTGTCACTCATTAGTAGCGACGTGATATAATCGTGTAGCTGTCAAATAAACTAACCACTGTGTCATCTGATATCTCTCAGAAAGTGCTTTAAATGCAGAAGGTATTTTCAAGTAAACCAAAACGTTTCATTAAAATCTCATTAGCAGTACCGGTATATGTTCTAAGTATGTGAGCCTTATAGTCGTTACGTAATCGTGCAACTACCAAGCAAGAATGTACAAAGAACAACACTGTGTCGTCTCTTCACTACCTGTTTCACTGTCTACACCATTATTTGACGCCCGCTCCATTTCCCTATGCACAGTTACCAAATTACTACTTTGAACATTAGTAAATTCATTATTCGGCGGCGCTGATAAGCTACGCTCGTCGTCACTATTATTTCTCAGTTTACTTTGGAGCCTAGTGTTACGTTTTTCAAACGCCATTATTGTCACAATATTTCACACGATAACACAGAAAAGCACAATTTGAAGAGCAAAATAAGATAACACATTAACATAGAAATGGAAATAATGTCTACTTAAATACTTGGTGCAAATCTACATGCATGTCACAACTGTTTTACTGTACAACAATGAAAGACTGCAACTACAAAGGAGATTCTCTCTACAATTACGCGCTAGCAATAAACAAAATCTAAGCTAATTACACAAACTACAAGGAAAAAATCAGAAGATTTCAGTGAGGTATCCTCGGCTAAGGGTCGACATATGAAACGTCCCCTTTGAACAATTATACAAGACTGTGCTTAAACTGACACACAATATTTTAGCGCAACGCAATCTGACTTTCAGAAGTCCCTACAAAAGAATGGCCCTGACTAACATTAACCTCTGCATTTCACAAATCGCTTACCTCACAAAAATCTTGGTTACTCGAACTACTGCAATACAGCGAGCGCCACTACTGCCAGCTAAATAAAAGATTCAAACTACGGAAGGCACTAACTACTGATAGGCATAATTAGCAAATGAAAGATTTTAATAGAGAACAAACAATGTATTTACCTTAATAGTCATAATATATATAGCAGTTCATGACAAATTACAAAACTCCGCCATCTCTCTCCCCACATCCACCACTGCTGGCGGCTCACCTCCAACTGCGCAACGCTACGCGTTGTTCACATCCAGCTGCCGCTGCCCAACACTACAATGGCAGACAACAATGCAAACTAGCCAGAGACTGCACACAGCATAGCCAGTGATTTTCATACAGGGCGCTACGTAACGTTGCCAATAAGAAAACATAAACAGCCTACTTACAAACTGAAAAGTAAAACAGTGAAAAATTCCCGGAATTCCGAAAAATTGCCGGGTTCATCCCGATTTTCTCCTGGATGGAAAAATTCCCGAGTTTTTCTCGGATCTCCCGGTTGTCCCGGGTCGTATACACCCTGTAATTTTAGGTGACTCGCCCTGTATATATTTGAGTACAATAATTGTTTTTCCTGTTTGTTTTAACTGTCATTGGGCTGATAGTCAGTGATCATATGACTCGTTTGTACTGTCGCTGTTATGGTGAAGTGAATGAGTAACTAGATTTCACTTCTCCACAAAAAGAAATGGTGCGCACATTTATATGTTAAGGAATGCTTCAGGCTGCCCTCCCATTAGAATAAACTCTTTTCCTCTACTGGGGTAGAGTGTGATGGAACCTGTCCGTCTACCCCTTTTCATAAATGTTGAGAGCACTTTCGTCTTAACCTGTGAGCTGTGTCTGGCTCTGTGTCATTTTCGCCCTGCTATAACCACAGAGAGGCTCGGGAGAAGGGAAGACCAATCTTTGTTTGTTTATTTACCTGTACACAGCCTGCTTGGTACTTATCTTCCTTGTATGTGTGTGAATTCAAGTGTATGAGAACATGCTTTGAAGTTGCCTTCACATGGTCAGAGCCTGTAACATTGAAAGCTTGTGCTGCCAAACTAATGGAAAAACATAGGATCCAGAGAGTTTTTCGAACAGTAAAAGGGTGAGAGCTAGGCCACGGAACTCTCAGAAGTAGCTGGTACTCCACCCCTGGGCTTACAAAAAGTCCCATCCCGCTCCCTCCTCTCCCGCTGGCCACTGAGCGGATGGTCTGTGGCAGCCCGCCAAAAAGCACTTTGTCGATGACGTTCGGATTGTAGGTATGGGTAGCTGGTTTTTGCAGACCACTAATAGAAACGAGCAAAGGTACTGAATTTACTTAAGTTAATCCTTGAGGATCACTAATCGTTTTCTTTTCAGTATATCCATTGTGGATGACGAATTGCGACTGTGATTTAAACTGGCGATTTATCTGGTAATGAATATGCAACCAGTCGCTTTTCTTAGTTTTTTGATACGATTTATTCCATCATAAACATGTTTTCGAGCCACAGCAGGCTCATCATCAGCTGGAGGTATTATAAGAACATTATGCTTTGGACCAAGTGTAGCTAGGTACTGTGCTGATGCTGCTAGCAAAAACGACTGAGATTTAGTAATCAGTGACGAAAAATTTGTGAAACCGAAAGTTTGTTATGTTTTAAGTACTTTCAGTGCACTATCTTGTGGTGTCCATATCAAATCTGTTCCTATAATGTAGATTACGAATCTATGTACACAAATATACACAGCATTTAGCTGCACTTGGTTTTACACTGATTCACAGGAAATAAACACTGGATATTTTTGGAAGGAATATGGATGTTATAGATGTCACACTTTACTACATCATAGTCTTTGGCATGACACACATTGTATTACAGTGTAAATATTACTAGTAATGATATTATATTTAAGTAAATTTTGCTAGGTACAGGAGCGTTTCTATACTGGCAATATAAATGTAATGTGGGTTAAAAGTTATACGGTGGGTAAAGAAATAGATTGGAATATTTACTATGAATTCAAAATTCTTTTGTAGCTTACAGAATGCTGTAGTTGTTGCATGATAAGGAGAACAAAATTTATGCAGGAAGATGAATATGTTATTATTGTCATTTTTGGTGCCTGGATGTCTTGGAAATTCTGGAAGAAAAAGTTCTGAGTTCATTTAGTTTGTTCATTAAGGAGTTTTTGAGGTGATTTTAGTTTGTGGATATAAGTCTGAAGTTGTTCAGTGAGATCCATCTGTTCTCCTTTCCCAGCAATGTATAGCACAGAAAGATTGTCACTGAGATCACCTACAGAATGTTCATGAAGAGCAATATGTGATACAAGGCTGGATTTACTTAAGTTTTTGACTCGAAGGGCATTGCAAAATTTCTCACTGTTTGATGTACATAGAAGCAGGAACAGGACATGTGAGTTGCTATATTCCAGAATTTTTATGCCAGTCTACAGTGGATTTATTATTGTGAACGATTTTATTTTGTGGTTAATTGCGTGTAAGTATATTTTTAAGTTGAGTGATCTGAAAAGGTTTTTCAAGTTTATATGACACTTTGCTAAGCAATGGAAGAGGTACAAATTTGGTCGTTCCTTTTTTAGCTTGTAATGGGAATGGTGGTTGCTAAAGTTTACTTTGGATTTCTTCAACCAGGCTGTCTATCAAAGAGGCGTTATAGCCATTATTCTGGGCTATAGATTTAAGTATGTTCATTTCCTTACATGCATCTTCCTCACTGACAGCGGTGCGGAGCGTAGAGTTTACAGACGACCTGAAGAAAGTGGTTTTATGTTGGTTCAGGTGGCATGAGGTATTGTTAATGGCAACATCATTGGCAGTGCATCCTTGCTGTTGTGAGTGGATCTAGTCATGTCAAGGAAATTAATTCCTTCAGTGGTCTGACGTTCAACTATGGACTTGATATTTGCGTGCATTTTATTAATTTCATCTGCTAGGTTATTTTTTTCTTCTTTCGGACCGCTGAAGTGTCAAGAAGATTGAAGTTTTTAATATGAAATGCAATGGTTATTGAGAAAAAAAACTATGCACGCTGGTAAAGTTGTTTTATCAAAATGGGAGCAATAGCAGCGCTGTATTGCGGGGATATCGCCGACAGAAACAGCCGTGAATAGGCCCCATGTCAGTAAATGGGCTAAAGAATATGATCACGAAATTTGAAGAAACGGGTGAATTAGGTGGCGTAGCACGGAAGGGAGGTGGCCCATTCCCATGAGAATTGTTGATAAGGTTGCTGTAGTAACAGTCGACCGTGCAGCACAAGGCTCAAATTCTGCACCCAGTGCTCGAGCTGTGTCATGGGAATTCTCTCTCCTCTGGTGAATAGTACAAAATGCTTTGCAGTGCACTTTACTCTGGTATCCTTACAAGATAGGGCCCAATCTGCTCAGTTACGTTTTGGTTTTTTTGGCATGCTTAGAAATGTATGATATGTGGCCAGGGAATATTCTTTGGATGGTATAGACGAGGGGCATTTCACTGTGCACAGTGCAATGAGTGCACAGAACTGTCGCACTGCAAGGTGTGAGGTTCTTCACAGCCACACGTTGTAAAGGAACATCCACTGCACCCAGTTCATTTGACAGTGTGGTGGAGTTTCACAAGCTCCTTCATTCTCGGCCTGTTTTCTTTCGAGGACATGACATCTCACGGACAGGTGTAGAGTGACATATGTACGTTTGTTATTGCAGCTTTGCAAAACGTAAATGTGTCCACAGCAATACTTTTATGCAAAATGGGGCGACACCACCTGTCGATTGCCAGCTAAAATATTTGCGTCGAGAAACCTTCGATAATGACCGCATAATCTCCAGGCAACTGTCAGATATGTGGCCTTTCAGATTCCACGACCCAAATCCGTGGGACTTCTTGTTGTGCTGATATCTTAAAGATCGTGTCTATCAGGGATATATCCCGAGTCCTGATACAAAAGATAGCATACGAACACGTATCGCTTTGATTACACAGGATAATCTGCGATATTCTGTGGACCACACCGTGTTGCTGATGCTGCATATTGCTTAGCCGGGAGACCATACTGAACACATTTTGTAACTTCTGAGCATATCCTAATAAACATAATAAACAAGTCAGAACCACCATTATCATGTGTGTGATCGTTCCTCTCTTTTTCCTACACCCACATCACATTCTGACTGCTTACAGCGTCACCTAGTAGCAGAAAGTGGAACTATTATTTTTTTCAGCGCACTCCCCGAACACACCGATTAGTGAACATACCTAGAGTGTCTCAGCGTCCTGCAACGTGTACAGCCCGCACTGCAGCACTCGGAACACCGTCAGTTTAATTACGACCGCCTGGTATATGTTAAATTGGGAGTGATCAGAGCCACATAGTGCAAGATATGAAGGATTCCATACACAGTGACGTCTGCAGGGTCTAAGGACCCTTTTCTTCAAGCTGCATAATTAATGTCGAAGAAATATTGTCCTTTCATGCCACTTTCGTACATTTATTTTAATCCTTAAGACTGAAGGACCATGTGGCTTGGGCTCTGGGTTTCAGACCGAGAGCAGGCCAGCTGCTATTTTGCAAGATTTGGCACATTTCTTATACTACGTAACACATCAGTAGGACATGCAGTATTCGTGGGTCAGGTCTCGTTGCTCTGGCCACATAGGTCTCATGTTTGGTTTACATACACTAAAAACGCTTCAAGGCTATTTGCCAAGACTGATTTCCACCCATTTAATATTGTAAGTAGGATGTTTAGGTTTTTTTATTGGTAACGCAACGTAGCGCTCTGTATGAAAATCACTGGCTGTGTGCAGTCTGTGGCTGGTTTGCATTGTTGTTTGCTGTTGTAGTGTTGGGCAGCTGGATGTGAACAGCGCGTAGCGTTGTGCAGTTGGAGGTGAGCCGCCAGCAGTGGTGGATGTGGGGAGACAGATGGAGGTTTGAGAGCGGATGATCTGGACGTGTGTCCATCAGAGACAGTAAATTTGTGAGACTGGATGTCATGAACTGATATATATATTATCACTTTTGAACACTACTAAGGTAAATACATTGTTTGTTCTTTATCAAAATCTTTCATTTGCCAACTATGCCTATCAGTAGTTACTGCCTTCAGTAGTTAGAATCTTTTATTTAGCTGGCAGTAGTGGCGCTCGCTGTATTGCAGTAGTTCGAGTAACGAATATTTTTGTGAGGTAAGTGATTCATGAAAGGTATAGGTTATTGTTAGTCAGGGCCATTCTTTTGTAGGGATTTTTGAAAGTCAGATTGCGTTGCGCTAAAAATATTGTGTGTCAGTTTAAGCACAGTCACTTATAATTTTTCTAAGGGGACGTTTCAATATGCTTCGCATGCACTCTCTGATCAGAAGTATCTGGACAGTACCATGTGGTACGGAATTATCAGTAGACGTCAAGTAGGGTGGACTCGCCAGTATAAAAACAGTAGGGAGCATTGTGCTGTCAGCAGAGTAGCAATGAGAGCAGAATGGGTTGGTCAGGAGAGTTAGTAATTCTGATGTGGACTAGTCACTGGATGTCACCTGCATAACAAATCCAACGGGGACAATTGAAACCTTGTAAGGTGCCCAAGCCCACTGTTGGTTATGTGACTGCAAGTGAAAATGCGAAGGAACAACCACATCTGAACCAAGACCGGGCAGACTCCACGTAGTGACGGACAGAGACCGTCGGACATCGCGGAGGGTGGTTGTGAAAGATAGCATGGCATCAAAATCAGGAATTACTGGCGAATTTCAAAGTGCTATCAGAAGTTCGCCTAACAAGACCACTGTGCGTAGGATACTTAAAGAGAAAAGGTACAATGGTTGAGCGGCTCCTCGTAAGCCGCACATTTCTGTGGTCAGTGCTAAGTGGTGCTTGAGGTCTACATCTACATCTACGTGATTACTCTGATATTCACAATAAAGTGTCTGACAGAGGGTTCAATGAACCACCCTCAAGCTGTCTCTCTACCGTTCCACTCTCGAACGGCACGCGGGAAAAATGAGCACTTAAATGTTTCCGTGCGAGCCCTGATTTCTCTTATTTTATCGTGATTATCATTTCTCCCTATGTAGGAGGGTGCCAACAGATTATTTTTGCAATCGGAGGAGAAAACTGGTGATTGAAATTTCATGAGAAGATCACATCGCAACGAAACACGCCTTTGTGGTGTAAGGAGTGGCGGCACTGGACAGCGGAAGACTGGAAACGAATGAATTGGGGTGATGAATCACTCTATAGCCGATGGCAATCTGATGGAAGAATCAGGATTTGGTTAATGCCCGGGGGACCTTGCCTACCATAATGTGAAGAGCTAACAATGAAGTACGGCGAGGTGGTGTTACGGTTTGTGTGGTCTCCCTATTGCGATTAAGAAAACGCTAAATGTGAAAGGATATGAACACATTTTACATCATTGTGCAGTGCGTACAGTAGTTGAACAGTTCTGAGACGATGACTGTTTCAGCGTGACAGTTCACCCTGTCCTACAGTAACATCTTTGAGGCAATGATTTGTGAACAATAAGATTCCTGAAATGGACTTACCTGTCCAGAATTCCATCTTATATCCAATGTAACAGCTTTGGGATGAATTAGAACGTCGACTGCCCAGCGCCTAACATCAGTACCTTCTCTGGTTTCGGCTCTTGAGGAAGAAGGGGTTGCCACTTCTCCACAGAGAGATTCAGGCATCTCATTCAAAATGTGCCAATAGAGTTCAAGCCGTAATGAAGGCGAATGGTGCGCAAATCCCATATCTATGTCCAGTAATAAATACTAGGATATCTTTTCTCAGATAGTTTAGTTCTGTTTATCCTGTGTTGGGTATTTACATTGTACGTAGGCTGTTTAGGTTTTTATATTGGTAACGCCACGTAGCACTGTGTATGAAAATCACTGACTGTGCTGTGTGCAGTCTGTGGCTGGTTTGTGTAGTGTTGGGCAATTGGATGTGAACAGCGCGTAGCGTTGCGCAGTTGGAGGTGAGCCGCCAGCAGTGGTGGATATGGAGAGAAACATGGCAGAGTTTTGAGAACGGACGATCAGGACGCGTATCCGCCATAAAAAATAAATTTGTAAAGATGGATGTCATGAATTAATAGATGTATATATGTGATGACTTTTGAACACTATTATGGTAAATACATTGTTTATTCTCTATCGAAATCTTTCATTTGCTAACTATGCCTATCAGTAGTTAGTGCCTTCAGTAGTTAGAATCTTTTATTTAGCTGGCAGTATTGGCGCTCGCTGTATTGCAATAGTTCGAGTAACGAAGATTTTTGTGAGGTAAGTGATTCATGAAAGGTATAGGTTATTGTTAGTCGGGGCCATTCTTTTGTGGAGATTATTGAAGTCAGATTGCGTTGCGCTAAAAATATTGTGTGTCAGTTTAGTGTTGATCAGAATAAGTAAAGAGAGTAATGTCTGAATAAGTTGAGTTTTGCTCAGCTGTTTGCAAATCAAATAACGTAGAAGTTTACCAGCAGAATCATTCATAATTTTTCAAGGGGATGTTTCATCATCCTCACCCAACCTCACATATCGTCTATGCGGACTAAGACTTGAACAACGCTTGTAGGGACATAGCATAGATCAGTAATGGTCATGACTACATAATACTACAATATGAAATGCCTAAAGTCGCTGCAGGTATAAAGAACATGCTACCTTTAACTGCAGGTGAAGGTATCAGACTGGTTTTATTGTCATAGTATCAGCAAAAATTATAACTGTTTTGGGATGACTCGTATGCAGTACCCGAGACTAACGAAACAGATGTTTCAATAAAGAAAAAAGGTGTACAAAGTTTTGTGGACTGGCAAGACAGCCAATCCACTAGGACGGGAGGCCGAAGGGCACGCGTTTTAACTCACGCAGGCTGGCGTGAGGTCTGGAAAATGACAAGGAATTGAGACTAGCAAAAAAGGTAAGTAGCTTCTGGAATACTTAACTTTAATCCATAATTGGTGAACATCGGTCTGACGATACATGCATCACAAGGTAAATAGCAAATGATAATGGCGCCTTGCTAGGTCGTAGCGAATGACGTAGCTGACGGCTATGCTAACTATCGTCTCGGCAAATGAGAGTGTAATTTGTCAGTGAACCATCGCTAGCAAAGTCGGCTGTACAACTGGGGCGAGTGCTAGGAAGTCTTTCTAGACCTGCCGTGTGGCGGCGCTCGGTCTGCAATCACTGACAGTGGCGACACGCGGGTCCGACGTATACCATCGGACCGCGGCCGATTTAAAGGCTACCACCTAGCAAGTGTGGTGTCTGGCGGTGACACCACACAAAGTACCGTAAGCTCACTTTTATTGCATAAAAACTGTTCTTCAATAGGAGATACAAAATGCAAAATGGTATTAATGGATAGAGAAACATCAGTATTCCAAAAAGAAAAAGGCATAAGAGAACACACAGCCTTTCTTCGTGACATAACGGATTCAACAACTGAATACAAAAAAGAGGTTTACAACGGCTTGTAAGAGGTCCGAGCAGATGTAATTTCGATGTATTGCTCACGCGCTGCCTGCGATATGTAAGGTGTAAGAGAATCTCAGGCCAGAGAGCAGTGTTGACTGCAGTAGGAACTGTGTAGCTGTAGCAGTAAGTTGTTGCTAGCGAGCAGTCTGGTCTGGTGTATCGTGTTGGCTGGGCCGGTCGTAGTGCAGCGATGCCAGAGCCTGAGCATTATTGTATAAGGTAAAAAGCAGCCTCGCGCATATGTAGTATTGTTATCTGAAGTCCCATGTAAATGTTTTAAAAACCTCCTAATAATAATCTTTCTCATAAAAAATAACTTTTAACAACCATTCATCTCAATTTAAAGATTTTCCTAATTTCTCCAATCCATGACCATCCCGATTATTGCAAAAGAAAAATCAGTTGTTTCCTTTCATAAATGACAAATCTATCGGCCAGCATTGCACACGGCTGTGCCAGAAAAATTTATTGTAAGAACAGATACATATGCGTTATCCGGCGACTTCATTGAGGTAAGAATTTTCTTTTTTTTATTCAGAATGATCTTTCAGGTCCATGACTCAGCACTGCTGGCGTCCAAAATTTACCAGGTTAAATTCACATCAATTATTGAAAAGTTATAAGTGAGCGACAATTTAATTGAGAGGTTAGTTACATTGTATTATTACCAGGATACTGAATTTATTTTTTGTTGGGACGTTACACTGAATGTGAACGACATAATTATATTTTTATTGTTGAGAGGTTTAGCAACTTTTCTGTTTTGAGGTTACACTAAAATGAGAATGAATTTTGTGGGGAGGTTACACTTGTCGACAACCTGCCAGGATCGTATTTTTGTAAATTTCTGAGAAGTAGTTAGTTATTTATCTGCTCTTATTTACTTAATATTAAATGTAGTTTGTATCTGGCGCAACGCATTTACTAATTTGTCACTCTTTCCTTCACAGATCATCGGCAATTTATTGCTCTTTGTTGTAATTGTATTTGTTCCATTTTTGCTTTGTCTTTGTTTCATTTTGTGCTTAATTTTGATTTGTGAAAAATGCCGCGAAAAACTGCTAACAGTACATCGCGATGTGAAATGAGTGAAAAAGCTGACTCGAATAATTCGACCGATCACACTAGCGACAGTCAGTGTAATAGTGATAATCCTCTAATTACAGATAATCAGTGCGTGCCGATCACTAGTAATGATTTTAATGCTAATGATGAACAAACACATTCAGTTATGTCCACTCTTAATTTAACGACAATTGATGACGCGGCACGTTCTGTTACAATGAACGCTGCCCATTTTGAAACACCTGATTTGCAAAGTTTACACAGTGAACAGACAAATGTTTCTAACGAAGGTGAACAATATTCACAAAACATGTCAAGTTTATTTGATTCCGATGTAGTGACCAACAGTGCACGTCCGGTTGGCAAACTTTTTCTAGAATCAGAGGATGACCAAATTGTTATACAAAACCTGACACATACAGATACATCATCACACAGCACAGAGAATACGGCAGCTAATATTGGCATGGACCCAGTTATGGCAGTATTGCTACAACTTAATGAAAATCTCAAACATTGGAAGAAAGAACAAGACGACAATTTCAAACGACTTAATGAATCGTACAAACAACTTAATGAAAAACAGGACACACTTAATGAATCGTACAAACAACGTAATGAAAATCTCAAACAATGGAATGAAAAACTAAACAACAGTTTCAAACAACTTAATGAAAAACGAGACAACAGTGATAAACAATTTAATGATCTTTCAGGGCCATGACGCAGCACTGCTGACGTCCAAAATTTACAAGGTTAAATTCACAGTCAATTATTGAAAAGTTGTAAGTGAGCGACAATTCAATTGAGAGGTTAGTTTCATTGTATTATTACCAGGTTACTGAATTTATTTTTTGTTGGGACGCTACACTGAATGTGAACGACATAATTATAATTTTTACTGTTGAGAGGTTTAGCAATTTTTCTGTTCTGAGGTTACACTAAAATGAGAATGAATTTTGTGGGGAGGTTACAGGCTATGTTATCTTTTTCCATGTCGAAGGTTGCCAATGTGTTCTTATGCGGTAGAGCTCGACTCGGAAGCAGCAGATTTAAATCCTAGTGGTGGAAAAATTGCTGCCATGGTTGTTTAGCCGGCAAGCAGGAGCTGTGAGAGCAGGAAGTTGATAACCATGAGAATGTCCCGGGTTAATTTGTTAACCTCTCTGCAGTGCTTCACAATGGAAGACCGTGTGATACGATTGATGGTGATCGGTTCATCGGTTGCGTGTGTTAAACTCCTCATCCCAGTTTACTTTATTCTGGACGAGTAGACTGTGTGCCCCTGGCTTCAAACTGTCTTCCATATCATCATCATCATCAACAACAACAACAACAACAATACACAACTTGAGTAAATTCCAGTCATGTCCTTTTCAGTCACTTTGACCTGTACTTTCAGTAAACATACGTGTTGTGTAAGCTACTGGAGTTGTCGTCTGAAAATATTTCATGCAGGCTGTGAAACGTATGAAATAATGGTCATAATCGCTCTGCTGATAAAACCGCATCCTAGTTTTGTCTTCGCTTGTGAGTGCTGTGTGCGAGCAACAGTTTGATAGTCATTCTTTCCGATTTTCAACATTGTTATGAAGCAGATAATCAGGGAAATAAAATCATCATAACTTAGAACAAAACTGGAGTACAGTTTTAGTACACTGGAGTATGCTGAAGACATCGTAAGATTAGGAGAAAATGAGCAAGAAATTAGTTCACTCGCCTGAGTTCGTACGACAGCTGTCTTGGAACAGAAATAGAAATTACGAGGGAGAGTGAAATGAAAACCTTAAATTTGTAATAACAAATCGAAATTTCGCGCCATTATCCTGTAAGTTGGTAAGCGTACTACAAACAGCATGCAGAGTGGCCTGTATGTGGCAGCATAGTGCAGATGAACACATACCCTCGCAGTAGCAGTATAAAGATGGCCGCCCCACTTGCGACTTGCGCCAGGGAAGAACAGCTTTCTGTAATTCGGTTTTTGCGTAGTGAAGGTGTGAAACCTATTGAAATTCATCGACGAATGAAGGTTCAGTACGGTGATGCATGTTTGTCACAGCAGCATGTCTACGAATGAAGGAGGAAGTTCGCAAGTGGTGTGACGTCAGTCACTCCTCGTCCGGGAGAGGCACAACGTGTTGTGACTCCACAGAACATTGCAGCAGTTAAAGCCATAGTGAAGGAAAACCGCCGAGTGACACTGAATGACATTGCAGCATGTTTACAGATTAGTCATGGGTCAGCACACCACACTACGCATGATGTGCTCCAGTTTCACAAAGTGTCTGCAAGATGGGTGCCACGGCAGCTGACTTCTGAAATGAGAGAACGACGTGTTGATGCTTGTGAAGAACTTCTTCGGCGCTTTGAACGAGAAGGTGATGGCTTCCTTGCAAGAATCGATACTGGGGACGAAACCTGGGTTCACTTCCACCAACCGGAAACGAAGAGAGCGAGCAAGGAATGGCGCCATTCCTCATCACCAGAACCATCAGCAGGGAAGATCGAGCGGACTCTCTTTTGGGACGAAAAGGGCGTCATTTTGGAGCATTACATGCCTAAAGCGGCCACTCTTACCAGTGCATCATACACAGACCTCCTAAAATATCATTTGCGGCCTGCAATCAAATAAAAGCGAAGTGGACTGCTGTCAGCAGGTGTCCTTCTGCAAACATGACAATGCAAGGCCCCGCACTGCACGTACAACAGTTGCAACAATCACAGACCTGCATTTTGAGTGTCTTCATTTTGAGTGGCCTCCTCATGCACCATACTCACCAGACTTTGCCCTAAGTGATTTCCATATGTTTGGACCACTCAAAGACGCAATGGGAGGAAAGAAGTTCCGTTCTGATAAAGAGGTATGCCACGTGGTGCATGAGTGGTTGCGCAGACTTCCAAAATAATTTTTTTCTAAAGGAATTTATGCACTTTGTAAGCGCTGGAGGATTTGCATTGAGCTTCTGGAAGATTATGTAGAAAAGCGATACAGCTTTGTACCACTTCTGCACAATAAATAATATTTAAAAAAATATTTAAGGTTTTCATTTGACTCACCCTCGTAATACCATTAAATACAAATATATCATTGTCTCACGGCAAACTATACTCAGGTGACAAAAGTCATCGGATAGCGATACGCACATATACAGGCAGCGGTAGTATCGCGTAAACAAGGTATAAACGGGCAGTGCAGTGACGGAGCTGTCGTTTGTACTCAGGTTATTAATGTGAAAAGGTTTCCACATGACTAGGGCCGCGCGACGGAAAATAAGAGACTTCGAACGTGGAATAAAACTTGAAGCTAGACAAATGGATATTCCATTTTTGAAATCATTAGATAATTCAATATTTCAAGATCCGCACTGTCAAGAGCGTGCCGAGAATACCAAATTTCAGACATTACCTCTCACCACATAAAACGCAGTGGCTCACTGCCTTCACTTAACGACCGAGAGCAGCGGCGTTTACGTAGAGTTGTCAGCCCTAACAGACAACTAACACTTCTTGAAATAACGGCAGAAATAAATGTGGGACGTATGATTAACGGATCTGATATCACAGTGCAGCGAAATTCGGCGTTAATGGGCTACGACAGCAGACGACCAACGCGAATGCCTTTGGTAACAGCACGACATCGCCTGTAGCGCGCCTCCTGGGCTCGTGACCATATTGGTAGCGTCTACATCTACATCTACATACATACTCCGCAATCCACCATACAGTGCGTGGCGGAGGGTACCTCGTACCACAACTAGCATCTTCTCTCCCTGTTCCACTCCCAAATAGAACGAGGGAAAAAGGACTGTCTATATGCCTCTGTACGAGCCCCAATTTCTCTTATCTTATCTATGATATCGTCCTAGACGACTGGGAAACAGTGGCCCCGTTTCAGTTACTAAGAGCTGATGGTCGGGGTCGAGTGTTGTGCAGACTGTACGATGCCATGGATCCATGTTGGGACAAGATACTGTGCAAGATTGCGGTGGCTCCATAATGGTGTGGACTGTGTTTGTATGGAATGCACTGGTTCCTCTGGCCCAGCTGAACCGACCGTTGACTGGAAATTATGTTTGGCTACTTAGTGACCATTTGCAGCCATTCATGGACTTAATGTTCCAAAACAACGATGGAATTTTTACCGATGACAATTCGCCGTGTCACTGGGCCATAATTCTTCGTGACTGGTTTGAATAACAATCTGGACAATTTGAGCGAATGATCTGGCCACTGACATGGCCCAACATGGATCCCATCGAACCTTCATGTAACATAATCTTGAGGTCAGTTCGTGCACAGAATCCTGCACCGGCAACACTTTCGCAATTATGGAAGGCTATAGAGGCAGCATGGCTCGGCATTTCTGTAGGGGACTTCAGACAACTTTTTGAGTCTATGCCCTGTCGACTTGCTGCCCCACGCCTGGCAAAAGGAGATCAGACACGCTTTTAGGAGGTATCCCATGACTTTTGTTACCTCGGTGTGCGGCAGGTCATACCTTTAAAACTGGAGTGGGAGAAAATCGAAAGAATAAGTCACTTCACTTACCTAGAAACCATACTAACTACGGACGACGTTGTCAAAGAAAAAATGAATAATAGAGTAAAAAAAGCCAATACATGTTATTTTGCAGTAACGGAAGTCTGAAAAATAAACTTATTTCAGAAAATTCGAAGATTCTCATACATAAAAGTGTTATCATACCTGTTCTGGCATAAACTTGTGAGACATGAACGTTAACAGTATTGGGAGAATCAAAACTAAGAATCTTTGTCGGAAAAATTTTGAGGAAGACATTTGGCCGGATTCAAGATAGGAACACAACGGAAAGGAGCATATTAATAAACAAAGTAGTATGTTACAAATAAAAGCACGCCCGCACAATAATCCTGGGTTCGGTGTGGGGCGGCGGAGTGGTGAAGTGGACCGCGGTAGTCGTCGTGGGGTTGTGGACCACTGGGCTGCGGCGGGGACGGAGCCTCTCCGTCGTTTCTAGGGCCCCGGTTAACATACAGTGCAATACAATACAATGTTACGAACAAGTCTGTACTCCGATCAAAGCACGCTCCACTCAAGGCTTTCCGGGCGGGAAGGAGCACCTGGTCCCCGGTATGAATCCGTCCGGCGGTTTCGTGTCGAGGTCCGGTGAACCGGCCAGTCTATGGATGGTTTTTGGGCGGTTTTCCATGTGCCTCGGCGAATGCGGGCTGGTTCCCCTTATTCCGCCTCAGTTGCACTATGTCGGCGATTGCTGCGCAAACCAGTTCTCCACGTACGCGTACACCACAATTACTCAGCCACGCAAACGTAGGGGTTACACTCGTCTGGTGTGAGACGTTCCCTGGGGGGTCCACCGGGGGCCGAACCGCACAATAATCCTGAGTTCGGTGTGGGGTGGCGGAGTGGTGAAGTGGACCGCGGTAGTCGTCGTGGGGTTGTGGACCACTGGGCTGCGGCGGGGATGGAGCCTCCCCGTCGTTTCTGGGTCCCCAGTTAACATGCAGTGCAATACAATACAACGTTACAAACAAGTCTGTACTCCGATCATCGCAGGTGTGGTAATATATCTCGCGAAAAGAACACCATGTACAGCTGTATGATAATCTACAATGAGACACAAACGGTTTCGTGGCCTATAGCCACATCCTCAGGTATAAACCTAGACAGAAAAGATCCGAATGTCTATCCATATGGTCCAGCAGACCCACACCGTGACATTACAGTCAAAAACCCTGATAATGACAAACATTAAACATACTCGCAATACTTCAAGCAATTATAGACATCGATGTAGGGAAAGAGGGTGACACAACTTTCACTGATAAAACGGAATTGCCCGCCAAATGCAGTCAGTCTGTTATAAAAGGGCCGAAATGATGCGTACATCATCGTCCATACAACCGAGGAAGAACCTGCAACCAATAACAAAAAATATGGAATAGAGGGCCCCTGTACAATACCCCGTACCAAACCAACAGTTTGAACACTTAAAAATTATCTTCAAGGAAGAAGACCTCTTGGAAGTTAGAGTTCGCTACTTCACCAACATCAGAAACGATATGAAATCCTACATGAGATGGATTGGAAGAATAAGTGCCAAAATAAAACAACATAGCAAAGCATTGTGACAACAACAGCGTTCAGGTTTCATAACTTGTGAAGCTTGGTAATAATAATAATTTTACCCGAATGACAGATTTGTGTATATATTAGTAACAATAAAGCAAGGTTATTTTTAAAACATTGCTGGAGAAAGTCAGCGAACAAAATAGATTGTTTGAAATTAATTATAAAACAGTTCAGGTCGCCGTCCGGTGTGGCCGAGCGGTTCTAGGCGCTTCAGTCCGGAACCGCGCGACTGCTACGGTCGCAGGTTCGAATCCTGCCTCGGGCATGGATGTGTGTGATGTCCTTAGGTTGGTTAGGTTTAAGTAGTTCTAAGTTCTAGGGGACTGATGACCTCAGATGATAAGTCCCATAGTGCTCAGAGCCATTTGAACCAGTTTAGGTCACAAAGGCACGCTTATTACTAGGTGGCCGGTAACGATCATCTTCAGACCTTCAAAAGTGTAATACGAGACAGTATATAAATCAGAGGTATACATAGAAAGAACTTAAAATTAGTTATAAAATAACAAAACATGCATATACTTATATTGATGGACTATGACTGTATACGGAGAATGAACCGCTGAAATATGACAGTCTACTGCTGGAGAGAGCAGCACAGCTATTTCTTAAATATGAATTTCAAATAAAGCAGGAATCAGTTGGGATCAACGGATTGGTGCAATGAAAGCATGCAGTCTGTAACCGGCTGCTGGGTACAACAGTCACCTATTTCTTTCTACAAAATTTACATAGGCAAGTCACTGTCGACAGGAATTAACACAGTGATACAAACGATTGGAAATGAAGCGAATTCAGACTCTTCACCACCAACGTACAACACAGGTGTTGTTACGTCAATCCAACATGCTTCCCTGAAGCGCCCAAACAGGTACACGGATAAAAAAATGGTTCAAATGGCTCTGAGCACTATGGGACTTAACTTCTGAGGTCATCAGTCCCCTAGAACTTAGAACTACTTAAACCTAACTAACCTAAGGACATCACACACATCCATGCCCGAGGCGGGATTCGAACCTGCGACCGTAGCGGTCGCGCGGTTCCGGACTGAAGCGCCTAGACCCGCTCGGCCACTCCGGCCGGCGTACGCGGATAATATGGTAAATTCAAGAAATGGCAAACACAAAAACTGATTAGTCTGACGCCAATAGAATGAGTGATTCGTCGAATAATTTACGACCTTCGTAGAATGTTAAGTATAGTGGCACAGCACAATACGCAAAGTACAACTGCGTTCTGTGACTGTTGGTAAGTCATTACAGATCTTACATTACAGAACAACAAAAATGACATGCATTAGAGTTACCGAAATTAACGAAGATAACGGTCGTATTATACATTTTGGTCAGCTTACTGCAAAATAAACTATAGATTCTGAAGAGAAATTACTTTAGGTAACATTCTGTAATTACAGATTTAACGGAAACTTGATGCAGTGGGAAGAAATGTTTTTAGACATCTACATAATCTTTGTATCATGAATACTACTGGCCAGAAAAGCCTCGTTTTCAGTGGCTGAAAAGCGTAAGCGAGGACTACCGTCAGTGTCTACAAACAGAGGGAGCCGGAGTTGGAAAATTATACGTGGCCATAATACGCGCCAGTAAAAGCTGTGACCTGGAACAGAAACAAAAAGCCAGTCAGAAAGGATAGTATTGTCAGTTAAAAAGTGGATGTGGAGTTTTTCGTAGTGGGACGTGGTTCACATACCTTAATATAATACGAATTTTTAAAACGTAAAATTCAGTTCGGCATTGTTTCAATCACTCTCTGTTTTGGTATTTGTCAGAAGCGAAATAACAGAAGCGAGAGGTAACATAATTATGAAAATACAAAAAAAAGTTTCTGTATCATGCAAAAGTTTTCATCGATATGACGACGTGTAAAGACGATGTAAAAAACAAAAAATTAAAGCTGTGAAACCTGAAGGAAGACAAGCTGTTTCCACTTGAGAGCTATTAGGTGTACAGATGCTGATGTGAAGTAGTTGCTTCATACCAGACTTTTCACTGGGTTTTCGTTCTGCCTAAGTATTTCATTTAATATCGCTTGCTGTAAGTACGCTTTGTGTCGACAGGAAAAACCTTTCTTGAACTTTTTGTTATTACTGAATTTTTAACGGCCCTTATCGGCTCTGGCTCTATAGGTGATGGAGTGTGAAATCATTTCGAATAGGTCCGCTTCTGCGAAAGAACAATTATGATATTAACGTTGAAGATTCACCAGCTGACGATAGACGTGAACTGTGAACACCAATGAAATAAAGTAGCACTGATCGTGTTTGTTTTCATTTCTTGTCAA
Source organism: Schistocerca americana (assembly GCF_021461395.2). Classification (NCBI taxonomy): domain Eukaryota; kingdom Metazoa; phylum Arthropoda; class Insecta; order Orthoptera; family Acrididae; genus Schistocerca; species Schistocerca americana. The sequence continues at coordinate 626,714,055 of NC_060123.1, read as the reverse complement.
TTAAGCGAATCTTCTGTAGACACGCTGCAGAAGAAAAAATAGTCATTTAAATAGAAATTAGTTTTCAATAGACTAGCGGAAAAAAATCGCAAAACAAAAAATAACTAATGGAGTACTGAAATTTCGTGAAAACATTTGTCTGGGTAACATTTTAAAGTGATTAGCATTTTTTTTTCACTTGCCGCCCTGATTTTACGACCCACCACCTAATTGCTGAAGGTGGGTCTTTATTGACCACTTAGCCGCTGCGACCGGTATGTGGGCACTGATATGGCTGAACCTCCACACCAGTTCCCACATCCGATCGCACCGTTGCCCGTGTCCCGCCACGTGGAGGCGGGTCATAGTTGATCGTGTTTTGTTTTTGTCTCTTTTATTTTGTTTTGTTTTACTTGGTTATCTTTGTTTGCTATTTATCTTTCTTTTCTTTTCTTTATGGCACCTTTCCCAGTGATTAGCATTACAAGATCACAGTTTAATGCAAGGGCGAGATAAAAAAAACTAAACTCCACCCGAACAGGCCATGAAGGCCCAACGGTATCGACCGGCCGCCGTGTCTTCCTCAGCCCACAGGCGTCAATGCGTGCAGATATGGAGGGACATGTGATCAGCACACCGTTCTCCCGGCCGTATGTCAGTTTACGAGACCAGAGTCGCTACTTCTCAATCAAGCAGCTCCTTAGTTTACCTCATAAGGGCTGAGTGCACCCCACTTGTCAATAGCGCCCGATAGACTGGACAGTCGCCCATCCAAGTTCTAGCCCAGCCCGAATGCGCTTAACTTCGGTGATCTGACAGGAACCGGTGTTACCACTGCGGCAAGGCCGTTGGCAAGGGTGAGATAGGTCATTGCAAATGTGAAATGCTGGTACATTAATAACCGGTGTAGCCTCCAGAATGTTGGATGCAAGCATGTGTTGTACAGGTGCCGGATGTCAGTTTGTGCGATGGGCTTCCATGCCTGTTGCACTTGGTCAGTCGATGCAGGGATTGTTAATGCCGTTCGTGGAAGACGTTCTAGTTGTCGTCAGATGATGTTTCATATCAACTCAGCTGGAGACAGATCTGGTGATTGAGGACGCCAAGGGAACATGTCGACACTCTGTAGAGCGTGTTGACTTACAACAGCGGTATGGACGAGCGTTATCCTCTTGGAAAACACCCCCTCGAATGCTGTCCGTTACTGGCAACGCAACATGTCGAGTCAGCAAACTGACGTCCGAATTTGCAGTCAAGGTGCGTGTGATAACCACGAGAGTTATCCTGTTGATATTCGAAATCGCACTACAGACCATAACTGTGGTGTCACCGCCAGACACCACACTTGCTAGGTGGTAGCTTTAAATCGGCCGCGGTCCATTAGTACATGTCGGACCCGCGTGTCGCCACTGTCAGTAATTGCAGACCGAGCGCCGCCACACGGCAGGTCTCGAGAGACTTCCTAGCACTCGCCCCAGTTGTACGGACGACTTAGCTAGCGATGCAACACTGATGAAGCCTCGTTTATTTGCAGAGAAGATAGTTAGAATAGCCTTCAGCTAAGTCAATGGCTACGACCTAGCAAGGCGCCATAGCAATTGATAGTTATCGTATGAAGCATGTCTCATCAAGAACGATGTATACAAATGATGGATTAAAGTTAAGTATTCCAGAAGCTACGTACTTTTCTTTATAGCATTCATTACGTATCCTGTTTCAGACCTCACGCCATCCTGCGTGAGCTTATAGCGTGCATTTCGGCCTTCCCTAGCTATATAACAGTAACTATACGTATAGGTACGGTGTGTCTAGCTCTCAGACACGTTGGGTGTAAGTTCTCAACAGGCCTCCTTCCAACCAACACATGGCCATTACTGGCATCGAGCCAGAAGGAGCTTCCATCAGAAAACACAAGAGACCATCGCCCTGACCTCCAATGAACTCTCGCTTCGCATCACTAAAACCGCAAGCGGCGGTGGTTTGGGCTCTGTGGAATACACGCTACGTCTGGCTCGGATCTGCTGTTGAAGTAACCAGTTTGCAACAGCTCGTTGTGTCACTGTGGTGCCAACTGCTGCTCAGATTGCTGCTGCAGATGATGTATTATGCGCCAGAGCCATACTCTGAACACGATGGTCTTCCCTCACGGGAGTGCCACGTGGCCTTCCGGTCTTCTTGCGACCGTGCATTCTCCTGACCACAGCTGCCAGTGGCTACCTTTCTGCTAAGTCTTTCTGCAAATATTGTGTGATTGGATTGAAGAGTTCCTAGATAACAGAACGCAGCATATCATTCTCAATGGAGAGAAGTCTTCCGAAGTAAGAGTGATTGCAGGTGTGCCGCAGGGGAGTGTCGTAGGACCGTTGCTATTAAAAATATACATAAATGACCTTGTGGATAACATACGAAGTTCACTGAGGCTTTTTGCAGATGATGCTGTGGTGTATCGAGAGGTAGTAACAACGGAAAATTGTACTGAAATGGGCCTGCCGCAGTGGCCGTGCGGTTAACGACGCTGCAGTCTGGAACCGCAAGACCGCTACGGTCGCAGGTTCGAATTCTGCCTCGGGCATGGATGTTTGTGATGTCCTTAGGTTAGTTAGGTTTAACTAGTTCTAAGTTATAGGGGACTAATGACCTCAGCAGTTGAGTCCCATAGTGCTCAGAACCATTTTTTTTGGCACTGAAATGCAGGAGGATCTGCAGCGAATTGACGCATGATGCAAAGAATGGCAATCGAACCTCAATGTAGTGAAGTGTAATGTGCTGCGAGTACATAGAAAGATAGATCCCTTATCATTTAGCTACAAAATAGCAGGTCAGCAACTGGAAGCAGTTAATTCCATAAATTATCTGGGAGTACGCATTAGGAATGATTTAAAATGGAATGATCATATAAAGTTGATCGTCGGTAAAGCAGATGCCAGACTGAGATTCAATGGAAGAATCCTAAGGAAATGCAATCCGAAAACAAAGGAAATGGGTTGCAGTAAACTTGTCGCCCACTTCTTGAATACTGCTCACCAGTGTGGGATCCGTACCAAATAGGGTTGATAGAAGAGATAGAGAAGATGCAATGGAGAGTAGCGCGCTTCGTTACAGGATCATTTAATAATCGCGAAAGCGTTACGAAGATGATAGATAAACTCCAGTAAAACACTCTGCAGGAGAGACGCTCGGTAGGTCGGTACGGGCTTTTGTTGAAGTTTCGAGAACATACCTTCACCGAGGAGTCAAGCAGTATATTGCTCCCTCCTACGTATATCTCGCGAAGAGACCATGAGGATAAAATCAGAGAGATTAGAGCCCACACAGAGGCATACCGACAATGCTTCTTACCACGAACAATACGAGATTGGAATAGAAAGGGAGAACCGATAGAGATACTCAAAGTACCCTCCGCCACACACCGTCAGGTGGCTTGAGGAGTATGGGTGTAGATGTAGATGTAGAATATCACAAAAGGAACATCCAGCTTCTCGTAGCTCTTTTACCGTTGTTGAAAATCAGTGATATGTTGATAATGGCAATTTTGCCGCTGAAAGGCATTCTTGACTAACATGAATTCACCACGTCCAATCTTAAAGGTAAGTAGTGCTCACGCCCGCTTCAGCGGGTATTTAAAGTAACCAGATTTGCATCCTCATAGCGGCGGTACAAGCGCCAACCTAATAGGAAAGGAGCGAAATTTGAATAAACATCACCTTTCAGATGTTGCAACTCGCCTACAAACTTTCGTTTATGTTCACAACTCCTTCTCCGTATTGCGATTTTTTCCGTCAGTGTAGATCCAGTGATTCATACTGTGTAGGATGTAGATGAATATTAATGTAGTGGGACAACCTTAAGTCATGGGATCGTGAAATAAGCTTCATAACATGTTGATGAAAACTGACAAGCCGGCCGCGGTGGCCGAGCGGTTCTAGGCGGTTCAGCTTGGAACCACGCGGCTGCTACGGTCGCAGGTTCGAATCCTGGCTCGGGCATGGATGTGTGTGATGTCCTTAGGTTCGTTAGGTTTAAGTAGTTCTAAGTCTAGGGAACTGATGACCTCAGATGTTAAGTCCCATAGTGCTTAGAGCCATTGAACCATTTTTGAACACTGACAAGGGAAGACATTCATAATTAATGTTACTATTCACAGGGGAGGACGTACTGATAAAGCCAAATTTCACTGAATGTAAATTAAATTAAGAAATTAAAATAATGTAAGTAATGTTTATTGTGACGATACAAGAACAATATACGTCTATGTGGAGCCATGTTGTCAGTGGCAAGGAACTCTGAAACGGCGCAATTTTATGTTAATGCTGTAGAATGAAAGCACAGCTGAAGTCACGCTGAATACTTGCTATTTGAAATCTTACCATTATCTAGTCAAAAGCATGAAATTTGTTTCGCTATAGAGAGACTGATTGTACTGTAAAGTATGAGATCAATACTTAGCAAAACGAAACTGGAATTATCTACAGACACAACTGGTGGAATCGTCGTATTTGGACCGATGAGGATACAGACATGCAGCTCCTGGCTATTGTCGGAATGGGTTTTGAAGTTGCTGTTATTAAGTACTGGGCTCCCAGAATAGTATAAAGTGGTTCCAAAAGAGCGCCCCTTTTGAAACGCCTGGTAAATTTTTGTTTGTCGGTTGGTGACTTTTTTTTATTTGTTTCTGTCTCCAGTAACATTCGAATTGTTGACTCAGTTTGAATTTCTCGTATTCGGTGTCTAACCATGGGGCAGTTCACTTGTGCACAACGCGTGCTCATCGTGAACACCGTTTGTTAGAATGGAGAAAGTTATGCAGCAACTGTCAGGCGACTTCCCACGATTCTGGTGCGTTATGAGGCACAGTTGCAATGAAAAAGTTCTTTGAGACGGGTTCAACAGTAGACCTTGAAAGATCTTGGCGTCATCGTTCTAGCCGAACTGAGCAGAACGTAGCGGTGGTTTGTGACAGAGTTGCTGTTAGCCCAATGAGATCAATTCGTCACCACTCCCAGCAATTGGGCTTGAACTGTTCTTCAGTACGGATCATTCTCAGGCATGATCTCCATTACGACCCTTATAAAATTCAGCTGACGCAACGTTGAAAATGACAGATCACCAGAAGAGGTGACACTTTGTTGACTGGATTCTGAGAGGACGACAGGACAACAGCTTCGCAAACAAAATCATCTTCAGTGATGAAGCACATTTCTACTTAAATGGGTTTGTGAAGAAGCAGAACTGTCGTATGTAGGGGTCAGAAAATCCTAGAATGATCCAAGAAAGGGAAATACACTGGTGTCTAGAATTAAAGCAACAAACTACTATTTCCCCATCCTGTGTCTACCTTACGAAAGAATTATACAAACTGTTAACAAATGTCAGTACGATGGTGTTCTGCACGCAAGGTGGCATCCCGGTCCACAGGACAACCACGCCAAGGCAGACATCAGGGCTTCTATCAAATGGGGTAGTGTTTGCCGGCTAGTCTCACATCCAGAATCGCTGTGTACCCAGTCACAGACGATGCAGTATGGCACAGAGAAGAAGCCTACCAGACTCTCTGTAGTGGAGGGCCGTAGGAAGAATGGAAGCTGGACGTTCGGGAACTGATGTGGTCAGATGTCTTAGTGTGAATCGTTCTGTAATTTCTCGGATGTGGTGATAGTTTATAGACACTGAAACTGTATCCCGAAGACCAGGGCACGGCCGACCATGTGTGGCGTCAGAAAGAGAAGACAGTTATTTGGTTGTAAGGACACGACGGTTCCGCCTTTGTACTGTACGGCAATTGGCCTCTGATCTCGCAGCATCCACTGGACGTGTTGCTTCGAGGCAAAGGGTGTACAGAAGGCTTCTGCAGAGTGGCCTTTATTGTCGGAGACCTGCTGTATGTGTACCTCTGACACGTCTTCACATAGAAGCAAATGTCTAGAATGGGGTCGTCAACAAGCCACCTGGACTGTCGAACAATGGTCCAATGTTCTTTTCACAGATGAGTCCTGATTTGGTCTGGAGAGTGGTTCTCGACAGATTCGTGTCTCGAGGCAACGTGGAATACAGTTTCGGAACTCAGACATTTTGGAAAGAGATCGGTATAGACGATGAGCCCTACTGGTGTGTGCAGGTATTATGTTGACGACTCGAGCACCTCTTCATGAACTTGTGAAACGTCCCCTTTGAACAATTATACAAGACTGTGCTTAAACTGACACACAATATTTTGTTAGCGCAACGCAATCTGACTTTCAAAATTCCCTACAAAAGAATGGCCCTGACTAACATTAAACTATACCTTTCACAAATCACTTACCTCACAAAAATCTTCGCTGCTCAAGCTACTGCAATATAGCGAGCGCCACTACTGCCAGCTAAATAAAAGATTCAAACTATGGAAGGCACTAACTTCTGATAGGGATAGTTAGCAAATGAAAGGTATTAATAGAGAACAAACAATGTATTTACCTTGATATCATCATATATAAATATAGCAGTTCATTACAAATTTCAAAACTGCGCCATCTCTCTCTCCACATCCACCACTGCTGGCGGCTCACCTCCAACTGCCCAACGCTACGCGCTGTTAACATCCAGCTGCCCCTCTACAATGGCAGACAACAATACAAACTAGCCACAGACTGCACACAGCACAGCCAGTGATTTCATTTTCATACAGAGAGCGCTACGTGGCGGCGGCGTTACCAATATAAGAACCTAAACAGCCTACTTACATAAAGAAAACATAAACAGCCTACTTACACTTGTACAGGTGAACCTACAAGGTTTAACTGTTATTTATATCGTGACGAGATCTTGGGACCTCATGTGCTATTGTTGCGAGGTGTCGAGCACCCAGACTTCGTATTGATGGACGATAATGCTCGACCTCATAGAGAACGGATTGTCGATAATTTCTTGGAAACGGAAGGTACTGCACACATCCACCAACCAATCCCGAAGACTCGCGAGCAGCTCTTAAGGAAGAAGGAGTGTTGTTGCCTCAACAAGAGACTGATGACATTAGTCACAGCATGCCCCGCTGTTGTCAGAGGTGGTCACACCCCATTCTAAGCACATTAATCAGTTGTCTGAATGTGTGTGCAAAATCGTTAAGTTGGATGTTAAGTTGGAAGTTATGCATGTTGCAGTTGTGTACATTCTGTATGCTTTACAATGTTTCTCCTTTACCATCACCCGGTTATAATGTTTTATGGAAAAATAAACGCAACCTTGCAAAATTTCGGTTTGTTGCTTTACTTTTGGACATCATTGTACATCCACAACGCGTGACACTTTGGCGCGGCTATTCGTAGGGCTACGTTATCGTCCCATGTTCTAAAGATGAGGCGGGACAAGCTGTGACAGTCAATGGAGACCCATACCGTACGATGATAAGGCAGTTTTTATGGCCTTTTTTGGATGAATTGGACACTGAAGAGATATGGGTTCAGCAGGATAGTGCAATCTGCCATACTTCCCGCAAAACAGTTCATTTGCTCCATGAACGGTTGCCGGACCGCCTCATTTCGCGCAGTGGCCACCAAGGTCATGTGACTTAACTCTTTGTGACTTTTTTCTTTGGGGTCATTTTAAGTCAACGGTGTATGCCAATAAACCCTGAAACATCATGACTTGAAGGAGGAAATTCGACGAATTATAAGCGAAGTGAATGTGGAAACTTGTCGTGTAGTCGTAGTTAATTTCATGCACAGAGTTCTTGCAACGCAGTAGAGATGGTAATACGTCTCAAGTTTTTCATACACGAAATGGGAAGGTTAGATGAAGATGTTTATGTATTTTGTTTTTCTTTTTGTAAAAAAAGCGTCTTACTTTGGTATATCAAGACCGGCATCCTTTTTTGAACCATCCTGTACATATTAATATGTAGATCCAGTGTCTGATTGATATTTTCGCACTCTTGCTCGACTTGGGATAACAGATTCGTTCTCCAAATGAGGTTATGGGATTTGCTTAGAGCTGAAAATGCCTCCGCAAGTGATGGTTTTGATTTATGGGTTCGGTATTGGTTAGTGTAGCATCTCACTATAAGGTAGCAAATTTTATTCGTAAGCTCATCCTGGAGGTATTGTTGATATTTCAAAACAAATTTCCTGTGGAAGTATTTTTTACCTGTTGATAAGACTGCCGGCCGAAGTGGCCGTGCGGTTAAAGGCGCTGCAGTCTGGAACCGCAAGACCGCTACGGTCGCAGGTTCGAATCCTGCCTCGGGCATGGATGTTTGTGATGTCCTTAGGTTAGTTAGGTTTAACTAGTTCTAAGTTCTAGGGGACTAATGACCTCAGCAGTTGAGTCCCATAGTGCTCAGAGCCATTTGAACCATTTTTGTTGATAAGACTGCTTCCATTGTTTCGACTAATAGTGCATTACTCGAGGTGAAACCTGGAGCTTCTTCGCACAGTAACAATGCTTGTTATCGATACAGGGTGTTACAAAAAGGTACGGCCAAACTTTCAGGAAACATTCCTCAAACACAAAGAAAGAAAATATGTTATGTGGACATGTATCCGGAAACGCTTACATTCCATGTTAGAGCTCATTTTATTACTTCTCTTCAAATCACATTTATCACGGAATGGAAACACACAGCAACAGAACGTACCAGCGTGACTTGAAACACTTTGTTACAGGAAATGTTCAAAATGTCCTCCGTTAGCGAGGATACATGCATCCACCCTCCGTCGCATGGAATCCCTGATGCGCTGATGCAGCCCTGGAGAATGGCGTATTGTATCACAGCCGTCCACAATACGAGCACGAAGAGTCTCTACATTTGGTACCGGGGTTGCGTAGACAAGAGCTTTCAAATGCCCCCATAAATAAAAGTCAAGAGGGTTGAGGTCAGGAGAGCGTGGAGGCCATGGAATTGGTCCGCCTCTACCAATCCATCGGTCACCGAATCTGTTGTTGAGAAGCGTACGAACACTTCGACTGAAATGTGCAGGAGCTCCTTCGTGCATGAACCACATGTTGTGTCGTACTTGTAAAGGCACATGTTCTAGCAGCACAGGTAGAGTATCCCGTATGAAATCATGATAACGTGCTCCATTGAGCGTAGGTGGAAGAACATGGGGCCCAATCAAGACATACCAACAATGCCTGCCCAAACGTTCACAGAAAATCTGTGTTGATGACGTGATTGCACAATTGCGTGCAGATTCTCGTCAGCCCACAGATATTGATCGTGAAAATTTACAATTTGATCACGTTGGAATGAAGCCTCATCCGTAAAGAGAACATTTGCACTGAAATGAGGATTGACACATTGTTGGATGAACCATTCGCAGAAGTGTACCCGTGGCGGCCAATCAGCTGCTGATAGTGCCTGCACACGCTGTACATGGTACGGAAACAACTGGTTCTGCAGTAGCACTCTCCATACGGTGACGTGGTCAACGTTACCTTGTACAGCAGCAACTTCTCTGACGCTGACATTACGGTTATCGTCAACTGCATGAAGAATTGCCTCGTCCATTGCAGGTGTCCTCGTCGTTCTAGGTCTTCCCCAGTCGCGAGTCATAGGCTGGAATGTTCCGTGCTCCCTAAGACGCCGATCAATTGCTTCGAACGTCTTTCTGTCTGGACACCTTCGTTCTGGACATCTGTCTCGATACAAACGTTCCGCGCCACGGGTGTTGCCCCGTGCTAATCCATACATCAAATGGGCATCTGCCAACTCCGCATTTGTAAACATTGCACTGACTGCAAAACCACCTTCGTGATGAACACTAACCTGTTGATGCTACGTACTGATGTGCTTGATGCTAGTACTGTAGACCAATGAGTCGCATGTCAACACAAGCACCGAAGTCAACATTACCTTCCCTCAATTGGGCCAATTGGCGGTGAATCGAGGAAGTACAGTACATACCGACGAAACTAAAATGAGCTCTAACATGGAAAGTAAGCGTTTCCGGACACATGTCCACATAACATCTTTTCTTTATTTGTGTGTGAGGAATGTTTCCTGAAAGTTTGGCCGTACCTTTTTGTAACACCCTGTATACGTCAGTGTCTGCAGCAGGTATTTGGAGGCTGTGTACAATATGCAGGCTTAACCCAGGTGAGGTCACAGCAGCGTCCGTATGTAAAATTATTATGGGATCCATCTCCTGTGTTCCCTTCTTCAAGAAATGGTTAATGTCAAGAATTTTCATTTCTATATCCAGTTCCTCCGCAAGTTCTTCGTCGATGACGCCGAATTTCGTATCAGTCCCTCCTCGACGACAAGGAACAAGGAATATGGAATTTCTCCGACTTGTGGCTTGGAGTAACTGCAACACTGTCCTCCCAGCGCACCGATTTGAAGCCACTCTGGAAACGATTTTTATCTTCTATGAATATATTAACCAGAGACCCTTCCCGTATTTGCACAGCTAGCACTGACAGTAGGTACCTTTGGCCGGACGACTTGTGTGGGGTAGCGGTAACAAATTATACACACAAACGTTCCTCGTGAGTTTGTCTATTAGTGAAAACTGTATCAAAATCCCACAGTACTTCCTTAGATTAGTCGGCGCATGCACACAGAAAAATTGTTTAAACAAAAATAAATTTTTCGTATAATATGTTTCTAAATAGGAATAAAAAGTATAAAATAATTTATCCTAGCCCCACCCAGATTCCCCACACAGATTCCTAAACCGTTACAGATCTGAAAATTTGTGGTTGTGAATTTTTTATAGTTTGAAAATATCTGTAAGATTTATAACGAGAAGACATGGGACATACGCAATACGTAATTGGTGCATGAATAAGTCACCTTTTAACTGATATCTGTCGCGTGCGCCACACATTTTTCGTTACAAATCTTACAAGCATTTTCATAGCTATTAGAAATTCACACACACAAATTTTCAGAACTATCTGTATGGGGTTAGCAATTTGTGTTGCCCTAGGAGAAATCATTTTATACTTTCTAGTCTGATTGGAAACCGTGTCATATCAAAGATTTATTTTTATTTAAATAATTATTTTCTGCTTTTTATCCTGACACTTCCGCAATACGTAATTGATGCATGAATAATTCACCTCCTAACTGACATTTATAATGTACGCCACACATTTTTCGCTAGAAATCTTACAAGCATTTTCATAGCTTTTAAAAATCCACACTCACAAATTTTCAGAAATTTTCAGTTAGTAATCTGTATTTCCTAGGAGATTTTTTTAATCTGATTCGAAACCGTGTTATATAAAGCTTTATTTTTATTTAAATAATTATTTTCTGCTTTTTGGCCTTGTATGTGTGTGAATTTTATACTTTTTGGTGATATCATATTATTGAAGTTAACTATTGTTACCAGACTTTGACAAGGTTCAGGAAAGACAGAAAGATCCAGCAGAAACTGGGAGACTGGCCAGGCGCCATGAACAGCGGTTAACCAACTGTAAACAGAAGTACAGCAACGAGAGGCAAATGGAGAACGGGAGATGGCGCGGTAGAATAACGAAGTTCAAATGAGCAATAATAGAACGAAAACCTAATGTGTAGCGAAATATGAGACCAAACCAGTAACGTGTAATTAGATCGATTTGAGAGCAATGCGAATACACAGGTAAAGGCAGAATAATGGTGCAGCAAGCGTTATAGTGTGGCTCGGAAGATGGGCGTGGCCCTGCAGCGCCGCCAGCCCAGCCCTCCAAAGGCGATACTAGTGCTCACAAACGTAGCAGCGCCCTCTATGCCAGTCATCGAATTCAACGCATACTGCCTGGAACGCATTCTGGTACGACTTGTACACGATGTTGGTCCTGCAGGGCAGCCGAGATGCCAGGCGTTACAAACCACTTTTACACCAGCCCCACTTCTACAAGAACTGGACGCATTAGGCAACAAGAAAACAAATTAATGTGCGTTGTCATTCGGTTGTGAGCTTAGTTTAAAGGTCATCGGGAAGTTAATTTAAAAACTACTGCAAAATTTGAGGCAAACAGACAGACAAACAAGAAAGAAACCTAATAAAAACGTGTTAAAAGCGCAGCGTGGGACTTTCCTTCTAGTTTGCACGAAAAATTTATTAATTATATCCACAAACCTTCTTCATGAATCAGTCCTATCTTGCAGCCACTGCCACACTGCAAGTTAATAGGTCAGACCATAGCGAACCTTACGCTTGTTTTTTCTTTTTCAGACAATGTCTGCGCCCTTCTGGTCCTGCCCCTTTTTTGAGGCCTATCTCTCCAACCCCTCCGTAGGGTCTTCATTGCTGTTGCACATCACTACCTTTATGCAAAAATTGACGAATAGGAGCACTGCCCTTTATTATCGCGGCGTGGCCGTTCCTTACATCTACATCTACATTTATACTCCGCAAGCCACCCAACGGTTTGTGGCGGAGGGCACTTTACGTGCCACTGTCATTACCTCCCTTTTCTGTTCCAGTCGCGTATGGTTCGCGGGAAGAACGACTGCCTGAGAGCTTCCGTGCACGCTCGAATCTCTCTAATTTTACATTCGTGATCTCCTCGGGAGGTATAAGTAGGGGGAAGCAATATATTCGATACCTCATCCAGAAACGCACCCTCTTGAAACCTGGCGAGCAAGCTACACCGCGATACAGAGCGCCTCTCTTGCAGAGTCTGCCACTTGAGTTTGTTAAACATCTCCGTAACGCTATCACGGTTACCAAATAACCCTGTGACGAAATGCGCCGGTCTTCTTTGGATCTTCTCTATCTCCTCTGTCAACCCGATCTGGTACGGATGCCTCACTGAATGGCTCTGAGCACCATGGGACTTAACATCTATGGTCATCAGTCCCCTAGAACTTAGAACTACTTAAACCTAACTAACCTAAGGACACCACACACATCCATGCCCGAGGCAGGATTCGAACCTGCGACCGTAGCGGTCACGCGGTTCCAGACTGAAGCGCCTAGAACCGCACGGCCACACCGGCCGGCGATGCCACACTGATGAGCAATACTCAAGTATACGTCGAAAGAGTGTTTTGTAAGTCACCTCCTTTGTTGATGGACTACATTTTCTAAGGACTCTCCCGATGAATCTCAACCTGGTACCCGCCTTACCAAAAATTAATTTTATATGATCATTCCCCTTCAAATCGTTCCGCACGCATGCTCCTAGATATTTTACAGAAGTAACTGCTACCAGTGTTTGTTCCGCTATCATATAATCATACAATAAAGCATCCTTCTTTCTATGTATTCGCAATACATTACATTTGTCTATGTTAAGGGACAGTTGCCACTCCCTGCACCATGTGCCTATTCGCTGCGGATCTTCCTGCATTTCGCTACGATTTTCTACTGCTGCAACTTCTCTGTATACTACAGCATCATTCGCGAAAAGCCGCATGGAACTTCCGACACTATCTACTAGGTCATTTACATATATTGTGAAAAGCAATGGTCCCATAACACTCCCCTGTGGCACGCCAGAGGTTACTTTAACGTCTGTAGACGTCTCTCCATTGATAACAACATGCTGTGTTCTGTTTGCTAAAAACTCTTCAATCCAACCACACATCTGGTCTGATATTCCGTAGGCTCTTACTTTGTTTATCAGGCGACAGTGCGGAACTGTATCGAACGCCTTCCGGAAGTCAAGGAAAGTAGCATCTACCTGGGAGCCTGTATCTAATATTTTCTGGGTCCCACGAACAAATAAAGCGAGTTGGGTCTCACACGATCGCTGTTTCCGGAATCCATGTTGATTCCTACAGAGTAGATTCTGGGTTTCCAAAAACGACATGATACGCGAACAAAAAACATGTTCTAAAATTCTACAACAGATCGACGTCAGAGATATAGGTCTATAGTTTTGCGCATCTGCTGGACGACCCTTCTTGAAGACTGGGACTACCTGTGCTCTTTTCCAATCATTTGGAACCTTCCGTTCCTCTAGAGACTTGCGGTACACGGCTGTTAGAAGGGTGGCAAGTTCTTTCGCGTACTCTGTGTATTGGTACCGCGTCAGGTCCAGTGGGCTTTCCTCTGTTGAGTGATTCCAGTTGCTTTTCTATTCCTTGGACACTTATTTCGATGTCAGCCATTTTTTCGTTTGTGCGAGGATTTAGAGAAGGAACTGCAGTGCGGTCTTCCTCTGTGAACAGCTTTGGAAAAAGGTGTTTAGTATTTCAACTTTACGCGTGTCATCCTCTGTTCCAATGCCATCATCATCCCGGAGTGTCTGGATATGCTGTTTCGAGCCACTTACTGATTTAACGTAAGACCAGAACTTCCTAGGAATTTCTGTCAAGTCGGTACATAGAATTTTACTTTCGAATTCACTGGACGCATAGTCCTCCTTACGCAAACTTTGACATCGTTTAGCTTCTGTTTGTCTGAGAGGTTTTGGCTGCGTTTAAACTTGGAGTGAAGCTCTCTTTGCTTTCGCAGTAGTTTCCTAACTTTGTTGTTGTACCACGGTGGGTTTTTCCCGTCCCTCACAGTTTTACTCGGCACGTACCTGTCTAAAACGCATTTTACGATTGCCTTGAACTTTTTCCATAAGCACTTAACATTGTCAGTGTCGGAACAGAAATTTTCGTTTTGATCTGTTAGGTAGTCTGAAATCTGCCTTCTATTACCCTTGCTAAACAGATAAACCTTCCTCCCTTTTTTTAATATTCCTATTAACTTCCATATTCAGGGATGCTGCAACGGCCTTATGATCACTGATTCCCTGTTCTGCACATACAGAGTCGAAAAGTTGGGGTCTGTTTGTTATCAGTAGGTCCAAGATGTTATCTCCACGAGTCGGTTCTCTGTTTAATTGCTCGAGGTAATTTTCGGATACTGCACTCAGTATAACGTCACTCGATGCTCTGTCCCTACCACCCGTCCTAAACATCTGAGTGTCCCAGTCGATATCTGGTAAATTGAAATCTCCACCTAAGACTATAACATGCTGAGAAAATTTATGTGAAATGTATTCCAAATTTTCTCTCAGTTGTTCTGCCACTAATGCTGCTGAGTCGAGAGGTCGGTAAAAGGAGCCAATTATTAACCTAGCTCGGTTGTTGAGTGTAACCTCCACCCATAATAATTCGCAGGAACTATCCACTTCTACTTCACTACAGGATAAACTACTACTAACAGCGACAAACACGGCACCACCGGTTGCATGCAATCTATCCTTTCTAAACACCATCTGTCGAATTTTTTGTGGAATTTAGCGGCATCTGTCGAATAGTGCTCCATCTGAAGCGCGCAGGTGTATGTGTAATGATGGTACTGCATGTACGCCCCCTGTCGAATTGCAGTCCCACAAAGTGAAAATGTGGTCTTCAAAATAATTAAACTGACTGTTGCTAGACATTAGGCATAAAATGTTGTTTTTATGATATTGTTTTTCCATTCCTAATAAAGTTGGAAGCCACCTCACAATTAATTAAATCACCTGGAAATAATTAAATCCAATAAGCATCTCGCTGTCGCCAATGGGCTGTAAAAGGCCAGTGTGGCGAGCATGTTCCATGAACTTCTCATGTATTGTGCGAAATGTATCGTAGCAATGAATCGATGTCATCTGATGGCAATCCCGAAACCTCATGGACTACTCGTTACAATGTGTATCCTGTGTTTAAGAGTGTTGTTTTCACCCATTTTCTACACACACAGCCGGCCGCGGTGGCCGTGCGGTTCTAGGCACTTCAGTCCGGAACCGCGTGACGGCTACGGTCGCAGGTTCGAATCCTGCCTCGGGCATGGATGTGTGTGATGTCCTTAGGTTAGTTAGGTTTAAGTAATTCTAGTTCTAGGGGACTGATGACCTCAGATGTTGAGTCCCATAGTGCTCAGAGCCATTTGAACCATCTACACATACAGAGCTTTCAGCTTTATATTGAGAGATTGCAGGGCACTCTCACTTCTGATTCGGTGTTATGCTGCTTCATGTTCTTGGGGAAGATGATCTTTATTATGATTTGAAATTTTAGAAATTTGTCGTAAGATGTTACGGGACCAAACTGCTAAGGTCATCGGTCCCTAAGCTTACAAACGACTTAATCTGACTTAAACTAACTTACACTAAGGACAAGACACACACCCACGGCCGAGGGAGGACTCGAACCTCCAAAGGATGGAGCCGCGCGAACCGTGACAAGGCGCCTGAGATCGTGCGGCTACCCTGCACGGCTACCCTGTGCGGCTATTACGATTTGACTTCATACACCATGATGCAATGGTGGGTAGTAGTTAATGCTCTTGCTTGCTTGCTCTATGGAAGGAATAACGGTATGCTTTACCTGCATTCAAAGGAATAGGGTGCCGATTTAAATGGCTGCAGTTGAAGCACGGCGACTGTGGGACGAGGGAAGTGCGTTTTTTCTGCGAAACCTGGGTGGAAACATGTCCGGACGACCGAGTTCCAAGGTCTCATTGTGCAGACACGTTGATTGGCGCCGATCGGTCGGCATACCCGTCCAGGTATACTGACTAGCGCTGGAAAGTCGCCGCTGCAATGGCCAACGCATTATAGACAGGCAAAAAGCAGAGGATAGGCCCTTGTTAGGCAGGAAGCCAATGAGACAATTGTGAGCATTCTGTGAATTTCCGTTGGACAGGTCACTGTCGCCCGGACGTACAGATTCTGTTGCAAAACATATTTGTGAAATCACAAGGCTTTCAGCGAGTTTATGGCCATTCTTTGGAAACTTCGAAATGCACGCAACAGGGGAGATAACAAGCTTTTTATGGAGGGGTGTGGTTCCATCCTGGTCATGTTGTTAGCAAGACGCTGCGTAAACGCGTGGGAAAGAGGCTGCAAACCTGAATATTTTTTCCTTTTCTCCCAATTAACTTTAAAGTCTCTGATTGGTCAAATCAGTGTATGCGAACTTAGAATGCCATGCTCCAGCTCGTGACTGCCTTGTGCTACAGTGGGGGAAGTCTAAGATGTAAATGGGCTTTTGCTACCGAGCTGAGGAGGAAAGCGGATGGAAAGAGGAGATCAGTCTTGAACTGGCGCTTCGCTAGTAAAGAACTGCAGGTCTCTACCTAAACAATGAGACTTGTGTCCTTTGCTAGTGTGCCACCTAGAGCCTGTGCCAGTCACCTTCTGAACCGTCAGAGGGACTTCTTATAGCACCACGCGCACAACGAGTGAAGCGTGAGTGTACTTATCCAAACATTTGACATATTCCGTCACGCATAGTCGTGGCACGGAGTCAGATTGGTTTGGCAGACCAGCAAACGCGTCCACCTGTACACTGGAATCCACCGGGATTTCAGAGGCTCATAGGGAGGTACCTGCGTTCCGAATTAACCGAACGCGAGACCGCGTACTTGCATTTTTCGGGCGCGCGCCATTAATAACAGATTGCGGCCGTCCATTAACTTCAGTTGCCGAACGCATCGTGGTGTGCCGCCCTGGCCATCAGAAGAGTAAGGTATTCGCTGTTACGGCGTAGCGCTCCAATATATGTTTCTCAGCACCCTGTTCTTTCGAACCCACATTTTTCTTTTTTGGAATAGTATAGATGCCGCGCGGGATTAGCCAAGCGGTAGGAGGCGCTCCAGTCATGGACTGTGCGGCTGGTCCCGGCGGAGGTTCGAGTCCTCCCTCGGGCATGGGTGTGTGTGTTTATCCTTAGGATAATTTAGGTTAAGTAGTGTGTAAGCTTAGGGACTGATGACCTTAGCAGTTAAGTCCCATAAGATTTCACACACATTTTTTTTTTATATAGATGCTTGATTGTGGGGCAGTTTTTGTGCCATATTCCGGATTCACGTGTATGAAGTCAGATAGAGCAATTAATGTTCTGGTTACTGTCGTGTGTCGATCCCCAGCTGATCGCTTTGTCCACCATAGACCCCATATTAGTGAAAGCGTTTGTGGAATGAAAATGTTTCTGTGACATTTCTTTAGTCATTTTTTTGTCTTGTGATATTAAAAAGTAATAAATCTATGGTCATTTAGATCACAACTTCTTCATGTGTTCTGATTAACATTACCTTGCCATTTTTATCAATGTCCAGATTCTAAAAGAGTGTAGCAAGTTTGCAATGTACAGGGTGACAATTACTGAACTATATGAAATAAAATCGTCAACACTTCTGAACGGCAAGACGTTCAAACAACACTGTTTGCCACAGGGCATGTGGGAATTAGGATACGCATGTATAGTCTGGTTTAGCGACGAGGCCCACTTTCATTTGGTTTGCAATGACAGCACTCATCTCGCACACAGCTTCTTCACAGCCATTTTCCCGTGCAGGATATTATGCACTTGCTGATTTGAGATGCCTAGAGTCTCAGCAATCTCACTAATTTATATTCGGCCATCTTGCATTACCGTATCATGGATTTTATCAATGGTTTCCTTTGTTTCCTTTGTGGTGACATCAATTGGACGGCCGGAGCGCGCTTCTTCTTCAATTCTTGTCCGACCACATTTTGGAAGATGATTTCATCCCTATTATCCAGAGTGACCCTGACTTTAACAAGATGTGATTCATCCAAGACGGACTCGACCCCATCGAAGCAGGAGAGTGTTTGATGTCGTGGAGGAGTACTTTAGGGACCGCATTCTGGTTCTGCGGTGCCCAGAGGCCGCCAGCATGGTCCTGGATTGGCCGGCATATTCTCCGCATCTGAAAACATCCGACTCCTTTTAGTGGGGCTATATTAAAGACAAGGTGTACAGTAATAACCCAAGAACCATTGCTGAGTTGAAAACAGCCATTTTGGTGGTCATCGACAGCATCGATGTTTCGAAACTTCAGCGGGTCATGCAGAAATTCGGTATTCGTCTGGGCCACATCATCGCCAATGATGGCAGGCACATCGAACATGTCATAACCTAAATCTGAAAATCTGCAGTGCGGTTTACATGTTGAATAAAGTGTTTACAAGCCGTAAGTTGTAACTACTTTACGTTTTTTTTCATATAGTTCAATGACTGTCAACCTGTAAGATAAGCGGCTTTTCATAATTCATCACTTTGTGCAAGTGATGCTAATGGAATACAACAGAAGTAAGAAACTCTGGTCAGAACAACAAAAGCACATGCAGTAAGGACACAGAGTAACATTGAATGCGATGTAACTGGAATAACCTGAAATCTGGTTAAAGCAACGTTTGTTAAAGTTAATTGGGGAGAAAAAGTACGCAGTGAAGATTTATTCAGAAAAAGAGCAAGTAATGCCAGACAAAGTCGCAGAATAGGGGAAGAATCAGTATGAGACAAGAGAACGCTATAGAGGAAGAAAGCTGAGTGAACGCAGAGATTGTGATATACAACACACTTAATCGGCTATAGCAGAGACTACGTGAAACAGATCGAAAGACTGATAGTATCTATTAAAAGGTTAGGTTTAGACAAAAAGCCGTGCCGATCTTCCAAAGAGCTGCGGCATCGCCATGTATGGAGCCGCGCGGCTGACAAACAAACGCCGAGACACACCGTTTGGAATGAGGCCTCGGACTGTTGTTTTTATTGATTCGATTCCGACACTGTGGGGACATGATTTATGGACGCCGTACACATAATGAAAGGAATGACGGCGTTTGGGGACGCCGTGCACGAGTAGGAAGGAGAGAGCAGATATTCCGATAACAGCTGCGTCCCAGGAGCTTCCAATGTACCTTGTATCATCACTAGGGGACTGTATGTTGCGTGATAAAGAGCTTCAGTATCTAACACACTGAGCATGTAGCCTAAGTTTGTCTGTTTGGCATCATGTGTTGACGATTCAAAAACTACATCAGAAGGATAAAAGGAATAGGGTTTCAAAAGTTTTAATTAAGAAGATGAGAAAGCAACTTCTGTTGACAGTTGTTGCACAACAGATGAAACGTACAGGAGGTTGCCTTTACACCGAACAGAAACGTGGCAAGAAGAGGAGGTTTGTCGTCACTGTAAAATGACTTGTCACGGTAAATTAGTCAGAGGAATATCACTTGCCTTACCTCGGTATGAATTTCAATCCTTCAGCCTCAAATTCCATGAAATTCACGGCATACACAAAGCTTCCATAGGCTTGTTTTGCCAAATTGTACATATATATGAAGCAAATAACTACCCATTCACTATTACGTATAGCAATGTCGCACAGAAATGCAAAACTGAAGCTCCCTTCCTGTCTATCTGTCTGTCTGTCTGTCTCTCTCTCTCTCTCTCTCTCTCTTAGAAACTCGCACGGCATGCGGTTTAGGAATTCCACCACATGATTAACAATCATCAAAGACGGCTGAATATGTGAAAGAGACCTGCAGACATCGCTCGATTTAAGGCAGAGCATATAATGGTAAGACAGAAATTAAGAAACTAAATTTAGAACTGCGAAACGTTTCTAACCCGAGATGTGGACCCTGGCCATAGTTAATTAGTTACGAAATGTGTATCAAAGCTGAAGAAGTTGCAGGAATATGGGGATTTAAGAGGATAGGATTTTTATAAGTTGAAACGGCCAAGGGTGATTTCAAAGAAAGTGTTAGGCAATGACTGACGGGAAGAGGTGAGAGAAGTGCAACGTAAGATGTTTGGGCGACGTTGAGAAATGTATGAATGGAAGAAGAAGAAATGAGTTATATAAAAAGACAAAGCCTAATAAAATTATTGGGCAACATAAAGACAAGTTACCTGTCATTGCTGAAAGAAGGAAGTGTAAAAAGCCGTATTAAGTAGGCAAAACGGATTAAAGGTATCTAAAAAATGCGACTGACAGAAGGTGCAAAAAGGCAAATCAGGAATGGATACAGAAAAAATACGCGTTTATAGAAGCGTGCATAACTAAAGAAAGCTACATATCGCGAACATGAAATTTAATTAAAACTGCAGACAAAAAGGAAGTAACTGTATCAGTATTAAGAACTCGGTCGACAAGTCAGCAGTAGACAAAGAAGGGAAAGCTGAAAGATGTATAGAATGCTGTATAAAACTTAAACATGTTATGCAAAAAAAGAGGAAATAGATGAAGATGAAATGAGAGACATGATAATTGCAAGAAGAATTTGGCAATGTTGTGACAGACTTTTGTTGGAACAAGATCTCTGAAATAGAAGACATTGTCTGAGAATTATTGGGATCCTTGGGAGAACTTACAAAAATTGTTTCACCTGACAGCAATGTATGTGTGTGACAGGTGAGATACCCTCAGATTTCAGAAAGAACGTGAAAAACCCTATACCGAAAAAGGCAGGTGGTCAGAGTGGTGAATATTAGCGCAGCATCAGTTTAATAAGCAGTGGTTACGACGCAGTGACATGAACTATATACGGAAGAAGGGAGAGACGGGTACAAGCCGACCTGGGGGTAATCAGTTTCGGTTTTGTAGAATTATAGGAATACGCAAGGCAATAATGACCCTACAACGTCTTTTAAAAGACTGGGTGAAAAGACGCAAACCCACATTTATAGCAAAAGCTATTGACAATAACACTGTAATTCAGCAGACGGCAAGTCAATCCAAGAATCAGTTTAACGGAATGTAATAAGTGAAAAAGAGACTATTGTGTATGTTCTACAGGATTGGTTTCTTCACTTAACTGGTTTTCTGATTGCAAGACTATCATCGGTCTTTAAATCATTATCGCCATCAAAGAAGTTACAATATTCGTGAACGAAATTGGCAAATATCTTGCTCATATAGAGTGAGGCACGACACAAAGAAAATGTGGTCTTTGAAGTGCAGTGGTAATGCAATTAAAAATTAGAGTCGCTGGAAATCAACAAATATCTCGACACAGCGTTGATTAAATGATTAAACACAGCTTAATACTTTCCCTCTTCTAAACTTCAGTTAATACTTTTCCAGTGCTTCCCACACATCTATTCCTTCTATTCCTCCATTTGCATGTATTTATTTATTTTATACTGGTTGTGTAGTCCATATATTCTGTTTGCAACAACTGTAAATTTTGTCTTTTACTATGTTTCTGTACTGCTTTTCCTATATAATACTTCTTTAAGCTGTTCTCTGGTACTTTTATCAAGTACTAATTTTTTTTCATTGGGATTTTTAATTTTTGTTTAAATTGTTGTATAGGCACTGTTTTTCGTGTTAAGCGTTAAAGGTTTTCCTATTTTGCACAGGATAATCAGTTAATCGAATGTCTAGGGCACAGGTATGAAATCGATATCAATGAAAGTAAAATACGGATTGTGGAAGTTTCCTTTCTTAAAATGAGGACTTTATTTAAAATTATTTGATAACCTCCAATCCCAAATGCTAATGATCAGCAAAAATCAGTTATACTTTTCCAGTGCATGCCACACATCTTTTTCTTCCTTTTCCTCCATTTCCTTGTTCTCATTTATTTTATGGTGATCGTGTAGTCCATATATTCTGTTTGCTACAACTGCCAATTTTGTCTTTTACTCTGTTTCTGTATTGCTTTTTTATACAATACCTCTTTAAACTATTTTCTGGTGCTTTTATCAAGTACTAATTTCTTTTCATTGGGATATTTAATTTAAATTGTTGTATAGGCATTGTTTTTCGTGTTAAGAGTTAAAGGTTTTCCTATTTTGCACACTATGTTTTTATTTATTGTTCATCTTTTAACTCTTTAGTTGTTGCTGCTTGTTATAATTTTGCTCGGGTAAACCACTACCTTAAGGGACCTAAATAAAAATGAATAAATGATGGTAGCTCACAGTATAATTAAAAAATTACAATGCAGCCAAATTAATAGAAAACAGATCTCGCACATGTTCACTTCCGTTCATTCTGTAAAGGAACCGACTGATCAGTATGTTCTTCCAGTAATATAGGGATACTGCGCCTCATAGAATTAATCTCTTTCTAATCTTGTGAATCAGCCTGTCGCAAATTTCCAACACGTCAGTCTAAGATCAATACAAAAGAAAGACACACTATATTAAAATTGTGGTGTCACCG
Source organism: Schistocerca americana (assembly GCF_021461395.2). NCBI lineage: Eukaryota > Metazoa > Arthropoda > Insecta > Orthoptera > Acrididae > Schistocerca > Schistocerca americana. Next base: position 626,691,259 of record NC_060123.1, on the reverse strand, counting down.
CCAGACACCACACTTGCTAGGTGGTAGCCTTTAAATCGGCCGCGGTCCATTAGTATACGTCGGACCCGCGTGTCGCCACTGTCAGTGATTGCAGACCGAGCGCCACTACACGGCAGGTCTAGAGAGACGTTCTAGCACTCGCCCCAGTTGTACAGCAGACTTTGCTAGCGAAGCTACACTGACAAATTACGCTCTCATTTGCCGAGACGATAGTTAGCATAACCTTCAGCTACGTCATTTGCTACGACCTAGCAAGGCGCCATTACCAGTTATATTGAGATTATATTATTGTCTAAACAAGAGCGATGTTCTCCAATTGTGGATTAAAGTTAAGTATTCCAAGAACTACGTTCCTTTCTTTATAGGATAATTACATTACCTTGTTCCAGACCTCCCGCCAATCTACGTGAGCTTAAAAGCGTGCATTTCGGCCTCCTCTAGCAACACGGTGTTGGCTCTTCTGCCAACACTTCAAAAATCAATTCTTGACTGATAATTCTGTGAAAAGTCATCTGGTGATAGGGTACGTAGCGTGTGTCTCTTTTTCCATGGTAATTATACCGCATCTCCACAGTGAAATCGTTTAACGATGCAGCGATGCGAGAGTGGTAAGCGAATGAACCACTCTCCGTAGATAAATTTCTCAAATTTATTTAACACAAACAATTTGCATAAGGTTCGCCCCCGGTAGCTCAGTGCTCAGCGCGACAGACTGTCAATCTTAAGGGGCCGGGTTCAGTTCCCGGCTGGGTCGGAGATTTTCTCCTCTCAGGTACTGGGTGTTGTGTTGTCTTAATCATCATCGTTTCATCCCCATGGACGCGCAAGTCGCCGAAGTGGCGTCAAATCTAAAGACTCGCACCCGGCGACCGGCCTACCCGGCGGGAGGCCCTAGTCACACGAAATTTTATTTACATAAGGCACACACTGTTAGCTTGAGCAGATTTAATTAATAAGTTACGCACTTATAAAACAGTTATTAACTGTGTGAAAGAACCGGTAAGTAATTTTTAAAATAGCAAACACCAAGGTAATCTAAAGGCGCGAAAAAAGTAACTTCAACAAGATTATTAAAAAGCGCCAGTGACTGGACAGCAAACATCAAGATGGTTTAAGGCAACCATAAAATACAACACTATTTTAGTTAATAACTGAATTAAAAATAAAAACAGTTAAAGACGCGACGAGCAATGACTAAAGTTAACAATTGACATAGTTCGAACAGCAAGATTTCGATCATAATACAGAATTTCTTAACAACACCAAAGGCAGCCTGGTAACAGACGAAGAATGCCAAGATCTCATCCTGAAAAATTTTGTTCCTAATCTGGTACGAACATACCCACATTCGGCACAGGTGCCAACAACCCACCTGAGAGAGGTACAATAAAAAAAAAAAAAATTGGTTTTAGAGCTATGCCAGTGGCCGTGCCACAGCGGTGACACCGATTCTCGTCAGATTACCCTAGTTAAGCGTTGTCACGCTTGGCCAGCACTTGGATGGGTAACCGTCCGGGTGTCCCGAGCACTGTTGGGAAGCGGGGTGCACTCAGCCTTCGCGAGACCAGTCCCGAAAAATGACAAGGACCGAGAGCGGTGTCCTGATTACATGCCCCGCATATCCAGTGACGCCTATGGGCTGAGGAAGACACGGTGGTCGGTCGGTCCCGTAGAGCCTTCCGAGGCCCGTTCGAACGGAGAGAGCTAGAACTCTGAAACAGAAAATACCATAATATTACCACACTACCACACATACTATAAAACATTAAAACAATGGCACACACAAATACTCAATTAAGTACACGGCTCCTATGGCCGAGTCGTACACACAGAAACCGGGTGCCAACTCAGGCGGTTCAACATCAAGTAGTTTCCGGCAGGATACAATCCGGGACGTACAATATTTATAGATAGATTCAAATGAGAGGGACACAAACACGTTGCTTCTGGCACTCCCTTTGAAATCCTTAGTAAAAGGAACACTAACTAAATCTGTCACCGAGTACCGCAATGGTAGATACTTAATTATTTTCTCAGTAACCAACATAGTAACCGACGTGTCGATGATAGGGTAGCCAAGCGCACATGATCACTACCATGACTGATGCACGAGAGTAGAAAGTCACTCACCTTTGGCACAACTAAGCCCCGTCAAAATGTACACTACTGGCCATTAAAATTGCTACACCACGAAGATGACGTGCTACAGACGCGAAATTTAACCGACAGGAAGAAGATGCTGTGATATGCAAATGATTAGCTTTTCAGAGCATTCACACATGTTTGACGCCGGTGGTCACACCTACAACGTGCTGCCATGAGGAAAGTTTCCAACGGATTTCTCATACACAAACAGCAATTGACCGGCGTTGCCTGGTGAAACTTTTTGGTAATGCCTCGTGTAAGGAGGAGAAATGCGTACCGTCACGTTTCCGACTTTGATAAAGGTCGGATTGTAGCCTATCGCGATTGCGGTTTATAGTATCTCGAAATTGCTGCTCGCGTTGGTCAAGATCCAATGACTGATAGCAGAATATGGAATCGGTGGGTTCAGGAGGGTAATACGGAACGCCGTGCTGGATCCCAACGGCCTCGTATCACTAGCAGTCGAGATGACAGGCATCTTATCCGCATGGCTGTAACGGATCGTGCAGCCACGTCTCGATGCCTGAGTCAACAGATGGGGACGTTTGCAAGACAACAACCATCTGCAGAACACTTCGACGACGTTTGCAGCAGCATGGACTATGAGCTCGGAGACCATGGCTGCGGTTGCCCTTGACGCTGCAAGACAGCCAGGAGCGCCTGCGATGGTGTACTCAACGACGAACATGGGTGCACGAATGGCAAAACGTCACTTTTTTGGATGAATCCAGGTTCTGTTTACTGCATCAGGATGGTCGCATCCGTGTTTGGCGACATCGCGGTGAACGTACATTGGTTGGTTCAAATGGCTATCAGTCCCCTAGAACTTAGAACTAATTAAACCTAACTAACCTAAGGAATCACACACATCCATGCCCGAAGCAGGATTCGAACCTGCGACCGTGGCGGTTGCGTGGTTCCAGGCTGAAGCGCCTAGAGCCGCTCGGCCACTCCGGCCGGCGAACGCACATTGGAAGCGCGTATTCGTCATCACCATACTGGCGTATCACTCAGCGTTATGGTATGGGGTGCCATTGGTTACACGTCTTGGTTACCTCTTGTTCGCATTGACGGCACTTTCAACAGTGGACGTTAGATTTCAGATGTGTTACGATCCGTGGGTCTACCCTTCATTCGATCCCTGCGAAACCCTACATTTCAGCAGGATAATGCACGACCGCATGTTGCAGGTCCTGTATGGGCCTTTCTGGATACAGAAAATGGTCGACTGCTGCCCTGTCCAGCACATTATCCAGATCTCTCACCAATTGAAAACGTCTGGTCAATGGTGGCAGAGCAACTGGCTCGTCACAATACGCCAGTCACTACTCTTGATGAACTGTGGTATCGTGTTGAAGCTGCATGGTCAGTTGTACCTGTACACGCCATCCAAGTTCTATTTGACTCAATGCCCAGGGGTATCAAGGCCGTTATTAGGGCCAGAGGTGGTTGTTCAGGGTACTGATTTCTCAGGATCTATGCACCCAAATTGCGTGAAAATGTAATCACATGTCAGTTCTAGTATAGTATTTTTGTACAATGAATAGCCGTTTATCACCTGCATTTCTTCTTGGTGTAGCAATTTTAGTGGCCAGTAGTGTACTAGCGCACGGGAGCTCGCCACTAAATTCCGTTGTATGGTGATAGTGACTGCCAGAACGGCGTCGCGGCAGGTCCACCTTCCTGAAGTAACTTCGGGGCAGGATTAAACTCTAGGTTCTCCAAATGTAAGTGCTCCAAACCAGCAGAGGAAATGCCACGAAGGGACCAACGACTTAACACTGAGGTGACAAAATGTCATGCAATAGCGATATTCACTAATAAAGGTGGCGGTAGTACCGCGTACACAACGTATAAAAGGGCATTGCATTGGCGGAGCTGTCATTTGTACTCAGGTGTTGCATGTGAAAAGGTTTCCGACGTGATTATAGCCGCACGGCAGTGATCAACAGACTCTCGACGCGGAACGCTGGTTGGAGCCGGACACATGAAACATCCCATTTTGAAAATCGTCAGGGAATTCGGTATTCCGAGATCCACAGTGTCAAGAGTGTGGCGAGAATGCCAAATTTCCGATATTACCCCTCGCGTTTGTGTAGAGTTGCCTGTGCTAATAGACAAGAAACACTGCATGAAATAACAGCAGAAATCAATGTGGGACGTAAGACGAACGAATCTGTTACGTCAGTGTGCGAAACCTGTTTTTGATGGGCCATGGCAGCAGACGACCGACGCGAGTGCCTTTACTAATAACACGACATCGCCTGCAGTGTCTCTAGTGGGCTCGTGACCATATCGGTAGCACCCCAGACGACTGTAAACCCGTGGTGTGGTCAAATGAGTCCCGATTCCTGTTGGAAAGAGCTGACGGTAGTTTTATAGTGTGGCGCAGACACCACGAAGCCATGGACCTGTGTTGGAACAAGGCACTGTGCAAGCTAGCTGCATAATGGAGTGTATGAAATGGATCCTCTGGTCCAATTGAACCAATCAATGGCTGGAAACGGTTATGTTCGACTATTTGGAGACCATTTGCACCATTCATGGACTTCATGTTACCATACGACGGTGAAATTTTTGTGGATGACAAAGCGCCATGTCACGAGGCCAGAATTGCTCACGGTTGGTTTGAAGAACATTCTGGACAAATCGAGCAAATGATCTGGCCATCCACGTCGCCGGACATGAATCCCATCAAACGTTAATGGAACGTAGTTGAGAGGTCAGTTGGTGCACAAAATCCTGCACCGGCAACAGTTTCGCAATTACGGACTGCTATAGAGGTAGTATTACTCAATATTTCTGCGGGGAGATTCCAATTACTTGTTGTGTCCGGGTCACGTAGAGTTGCTGCACCACGCCGAGCAGGAGGTGGTCCAACTCGACATCAGCTCAAATACTAAACACCTTTCTCCAAAGCAGTTTCACAGAGGAAGACCGCACTGCAGTTCCTTCTCTAAACCCTTGCACGAACGAAAAAATGGCTGACGTCGAAATAAGTGTCCAAGGAATAGAAAAGTAACTGAAATCACTCAACAGAGGAAAGTCCACTGGACCTGACGGGATACCAATTAGATTCTACACAGAGTACGCGAAAGAACTTGCCTCCCTTCTAACAGCCGTGTACCGCAAGTCTCTAGAGGAACGGAAGGTTCCAAATGACTGGAAAAGAGCACAGGTAGTTCCAGTTTTCAAGAAGGGTCGACGAGCAGATGCGCAAAACTATAGGCCTAATCTCTGACATCGATCTGTTCTAGAATTTTAGAACATGTTTCTTGCTCGCGTAACATGTCATTTCTGGAAACACAGAATCTACTCTGTAGGAATCAACATGGACTCCGGAAACAGCGATCGTGTGAGACCTAACTCGCTTTAATTGTTCATGAGACCCAGAAAATATTAGATACAGGCTCCCAGGTAGGTGCCATTTTCCTTGACGTCCGGAAGGCGTTCGATACAGTTCCGCACTGTCGCCTGATAAACAAAGTAAGAGCCTACGGAATATCAGACCAGCTGTGTGACTGGATTGAAGAGTTTTTAGCAAACAGAACACAGCATGTTGTTATCAATGGAGAGACGTCTACAGACGTTAAAGTAACCACTGGCGTGCCACAGGGGAGTGTTATGGGACCGTTGCTTTTCACAATATATATAAATGACCTAGTAGATAGTGTCGGAAGTTCCATGCGGCTTTTCGCGGATGACGCTGTAGTATACAGAGAAGTTGCAGCATTAGAAAATTGCAGCGAAATGTAGGAAGATCTACAGCGGATAGGCACTTGATGGAGGGAGTGGCAACTGACGCTTAACATAGACAAATGTAATGTATTGCGAGTACATAGAAAGAAGGATCCTTTATTGTATGATTATATGATAGCGGAACAAACACTGGTAGCAGTTACTTCTGTAAAATATCTGTGAGTATGCGTACGTTACGATTTGAAGTGGAATGATCATATAAAATTAATTTTTGGTAACGCGGGTGCCAGGTTGAGATTCATTGGGGGAGTCCTTAGAAAATGTAGTCCATCAACAAAGGAGGTGGCTTACAAAACGCTCGTTCGACCTATACTTGAGTGTTGCTCATCAGTGTGGGATCCGTACCGGGACGGGTTGACAGAGGAGATGGAGAAGATTGAAAGAATAGCGGCGCGTTTCGTCACAGGGTTATTTGGTAAGCGTGATAGCGTTACGGAGATGTTTAGCAAACTCAAGTGGCAGACTCTGCAAGAAAGGCGCTCTGCATCGCGGTGTAGCTTGCTGTCCAGGTTTCGAGAGGGTGCGTTTCTGGATGAGGTATCGAATATATTGCTTCCTCCTACTTATACCTACCGAGGATATCACGAATATAAAATTAGAGTGATTCGATCGCGCACGGAGGCTTTCCGGCAGTCGTTCTTCCCGCGAACCATACGCGACTGGAACAGGAAAGGGAGGTAATGCAATGGCACGTGAAGTGCCCTCCGCCGCACACCGTTGGGTGGCTTGCGGAGTATAAATGTAGATGTAGATTATGTGTATGTGGCTCCCTATCACATAGCCACCTCTGAACAGGAAAATCTGCTACTTTTCCAAGTTGGCACTCGCCACTGCCCTCGGCAGTCTTGACATGCCCGCCGCTGCTACTAGATTCCTGCCCAGTGCACTGCTCACGTCCCCGTCTCCGTACCGCGCCTGTGCGTGGTGTGAATACCGGAGCATGCGGAAGTCGCGCCCTGTCACGGTGTGCCAAAGAAACTCCAGACACCCGAAGTCAAGGCACCATTGCTAGCTTACCAAAATATCGATGTAAACGTATCATACAGCATACGCATTAATCTCCTGGAATCCACACGCGATGCTGTGTGGCGACTCGTACGTTCTTTGCAGTTGACGTGCAACAGATTTTTAGACAACTACCAGTCATCTCCCAACATATTTGTCACACATATTGCATACATCTCCTCCTTCCCCCTCTCTATGTCCACATTCTCCTCCTCCCTCTCTCTGACTCTCTCCTGTTCCTTCTCTCTCTCAACATCCCCTCCTTCCCCCTCTCTTTATCTGTCTCCCCCTCCCAATTCTACCTGCCAATCACCTCCTCCCAACTCCCTCAGTATAATTCCCTACTCTCTTTGCCCTTGCTCTTCTCACCTTCTCTCTGACTGTCTCCTCTTCCCCCTCTTCCTGTACAGTACCCCTCTGCACTTTCCAACTACCTCCTGCATTTCCCGTCCCTCTTCTTTCTGTCCATTGCCTCCTCTTCCTCTCTCTGATCACTGACCATGTTTTCCTCCCCCCTCTCGCTGTACATTTATTCTTCTCTCTGTACATGCCCTCCTGGTTCCTGCCACCGTCCATCACCTCCAGCCACTCTCTATGTCTTACATAAGAGGTTATGGCTATATCCCTACAAGGTGCAGCTGCTTCAGGCATTAAAGCCTGAGGACAAAACACAGATCCGAGAATTAGCTTTTGATATGCCAGGCGATACAGAAGCAAGCAATGACTTTTTGGAAAAGATTTATTTCTCCGATGAGGCATCATTTCACGTATCTGGCAAACTGAATCGTCATAACGTTCATCTATGGAGTTCACAGCATTCTCTTGTTAGACGTGAAATGGAAGAGACGATCCCAAGTCCAAGGTGCGGACTGATCCACTATTGCAGCATTGATCCACTGTTTTTCATCGATTCTGCCGTCAATTTTATGTTTACCCGGACATGTTTCAAGAGTTTGCTGTGTCACAACTGGAACACCTGCAGCTTGATATCATATTCCAGCAGGATGGGGCATCACCCCACTGGTTCCTAAATATCCGTCAACTTGTAGATGAAAAGTTTCAGAGTAGATGGAGTGGACGAGGTGGTCCAATTCGATGGCCGCCAAGATCCCCTGACCTCACACCTTTAGTCTTTTTCCTGTGGGGTTTGTAAAGGATCTGGTGTACTGAACCAAGATTAAAGACCTACAGGACTTGAAGGCACGCATTCGCAATGCATTTGAACAAGTAAATGAAGAGACCTTGAAACGTACGTGGAGAGAAATGGGATTCCAACTTGACAGTATCCGTGCCTCTAGGGGTGCGCACATTGATGTGTATGAATAAGGAAACAAAATTTTGTGAGTTCCGTACCTCTAGGGGTGCATACATTGATTTGTATGAAAGAGGAAACAAAACTTTGTAAGTTATCTTATCAAATGTTGAAAACCATTTGTTAGTATCTAGTATACTATTAAAGATATTGAAGTCTTAAGTTATAAAGATAATTTATGGGCTCCCCGTATAACACTAAGCATTTGGGTGCAAATGTTCAAATGTGTGTGAATTTCTAAGGGAGCAAACGGGTGAGGTCATCAGTCCCTAGACTTACACACTACTTAAACTAACTTAAACTAATTTATGCGAAGAACAACATACGAGGGCAGTTCAATAAGTAATGCAACACATTTTTTTTCTGAAACAGGGGTTGTTTTATTCAGCATTGAAATACACCAGGTTATTCCCCAATCTTTTAGCTACACAACACTATTTTTCAACGTAATCTTCATTCAATGCTACGGCCTTACGCCACCTTGAAATGAGGGCCTGTATGCCTGCACGGTACCATTCCACTGGTCGATGTCGGAGCCAACGTCGTACTGCATCAATAATTTCTTCATCATCCGCGTAGTGCCTCCCACGGATTGCGTCCTTCATTGGGCCAAACATACGGAAATCCGACGGTGCGAGATCGGGGCTGTAGGGTGCACGAGGAAGAACGGTCCACTGAAGTTTTGTGAGCTCCTCTCGGGTGCGAAGACTTGTGTGAGGTCTTGCGTTGTCATGAAGAAGGAGAAGTTCGTTCAGATTTTTGTGCCTACGAACACGCTGAAGTCGTTTCTTCAATTTCTGAAGAGTAGCACAATACACTTCAGAGTTGATCGTTTGACCATGGGGAAGGACATCGAACAGAATAACCCCTTCAGCGTCCCAGAAGACTGTAACCATGACTTTACCGGCTGAGGGTATGGCTTTAAACTTTTTCTTGGTAGGGGTGTGGGTGTGGTGCCACTCCATTGATTGCCGTTTTGTTTCAGGTTCGAAGTGATAAACCCATGTTTCATCGCCTGTAACAATCTTTGACAAGAAATTGTCACCCTCAGCCACATGACGAGCAAGCAATTCCGCACAGATGGTTCTCCTTTGCTCTTTATGGTGTTCGGTTAGACAACGAGGGACCCAGCGGGAACAAACCTTTGAATATCCCAACTGGTGAACAATTGTGACAGCACTACCAACAGAGATGTCAAGTTGAGCACTGAGTTGTTTGATGGTGATCCGTCGATCATCTCGAACGAGTGTGTTAGCACGCTCCGCCATTGCAGGAGTCACAGCTGTCCACGGCCGGCCCGCACGCGGGAGATCAGACAGTCTTGCTTGACCTTGCGGCGATGATGACACACGCTTTGCCCAACGACTCACCGTGCTTTTGTCCACTGCCAGATCACCGTAGACATTCTGCAAGCGCCTATGAATATCTGAGATGCCCTGGTTTTCCGCCAAAAGAAACTCGATCACTGCCCGTTGTTTGCAACGCACATCCGTTACAGACGCCATTTTAACAGCTCCGTACAGCGCTGCCACCTGTCGGAAGTCAATGAAACTATACGAGACGAAGCGGGAATGTTTGAAAATATTCCACAAGAAATTTCCGGTTTTTTCAACCAAAATTGGCCGAGAAAAAAAATGTGTTGCATTACTTATTGAACTGCCCTCGTACACACCTATGCCCGAGGGAGGACTCGAACCTCCGTCGGTTCTGGACGATCATAACATCTGCGAGCGCTGCTGTCAGCGCTTCATCTCTTGGCGCGGACCACGCGCCATGCGCCAACCTGTCGGCGCCCGCGGCCTCGCTATAGAACTCGCAGCGCGGGGGCCCGGACCTCGGTCGTGTTACGATTGCGCTCTCAGTGATGATTGATTTTACTACGTCTCGGTTCACTCTCAGGGCTTGTCATTCTGTCGTGTTGCCTTCGTTGTACGTGCGTCACTGCTATTGTCTTTCCATTGCTCCCGGTGAGTCGTGGTCGATGTCCTCGGCCAGGCGGCCTGTGTTTTCTGGTCCTGTCTGACCCCAGTTAGTAGTCGCTACCACCGTGACTTACAAAGATTGTGTTTCTCAACGTTTTATGGTTAAAATGGTTCTGAGCACTATGGTACTTAACATCTGTGGTCATGAGTCCCCCAGAACTTAGAACTACTTAAGCCTAACCAACCTAAGGACATCACACACATCCATGTCCGAGGCAGGATTCGAACCTGCGACCGTAGGGGTCGCGCGGTTCCAGACTGAAGCGCCTAGAACCGCTCGGCCACACTGGCCGGCTTCAACTCTCTATTTTTCTTCTTTCTTCTTTTCTTGGCATGTACCCTGTATCTTCACATGGTCGGCATTTTAATTACTGGGTCTCGTAATGTTAGTTGTAGCGGTTAGCCGGATGCCCTTCTCTGAAAGGGCGCGGCCGACTTCCTTCCCCACCCTTCCCTAATCCGATGGCAACGATGACCTCGCTGTTTGGTCCCCTCCCCCAAATTAACCAACCAAACAACCGGATGCCCTTCATGTTGCCACCCCAGCACACACGCAAGTGGGTATACGGACGGTTTTTTTTTTTTTTTTCAAGACGATTTTGACCACAGGAAATCAGTGCGTACAGTTTGCTCTGTAATGGGAACAAAAGTAAACTTCCATTCTTTGTTCATTTCAGTAGAGAACGCTGAATCTCAATTCGTGAACTGAATAATGCAGCCTGTGTACGTACGCTATTCAGGCTGTCAACATGCTTCGTAGGGTCACGTTAAGCTTTGACCGTGGCCGCGTTGTCACTTTACAGCAACACGAGTTACCAGCGCTGGAAATGCCCGCCGAACTGGCGTACGTCATAGTCACATCAGACGTACACTCAGCCGCTTCAATAGCTCCAGTAGATGCCTGTTTCTAGCAAATATGCATTAAACGACTAAAGCCGGTGCCCAGTGCCAGTTGTAGGTTGCCCATCTAGCGACTTCGAGGGGAAACAAAAAAGTGATTTTCAGCATTACATGTAATTACTGAGCGAATTTCAAAATTTAAAATAAGCTACTCATTATAAGGTTTACTCTTACATTAAAGGTTTAACGCAGTAAGTCAAGTATAAAAATTTGAAACTGTGCAGACTGTATGGATTGAGGCAGATTACTCAGACCATGTTCATCTAGCGTTTAATAATTACAGCACTTATCGACTTCCAATAAACAAATAGAAACCAACATAATTAGGTTTTTGAGTCTTTAACGATAAAGGTTTTAAATGAGTAGCGTCAAATACACTAAAAAAGAAGAAAATACACCATAAAGGATCTATCCGAATGGGAAGGAAATTGGTACACTACTGGCCATTAAAATTGCTACACCACGAAGATGTGCTACACACGCGAAATTCAACCGACAGGAAGAAGATGCTGTGATATGCAAATGATTAGCTTTTCAGAGCATTCACACAAGCTTGACGCCGGTGGGCACACCCACAACGTGCTGACATGAGGAAAGTTTCCAACCGATTTCTCATACACAAACAGCGATTGACCGGCGTTGTGATACCTCGTGTAAGGAGGAGAAATGCGTACCATCACGTTTCCGACTTTGATAAAGGTCGGATTGTAGCCTATCGCGATTGCGGTTTATCGTATCGCGACATTGCTCCTCGCATTGGTCGATATCAAATGACTGTTAGCAGAATATGGAATCGGTGGGTTCAGGAGCGTAATACGGAACGCCGTGCTGGATCCCAACGGCCTCGTATCACTAGCAGTCGAGATGACAGGCATCTTATCCGCATGGCTGTAACGGATCGTGTAGCCACATCTCGATCCCTGAGTCAACTGATGGGGACGTTTGCAAGGCAACAACCATCTGCACGAACAGTTCGACGACGTTTGCAGCAGCATGGACTATCAGCTCGGATACCGTGGCTGCGGTGACCCTTGACGCTGCATCACAGACAGGAGCTCCTGCGATGGTGTACTCAACGACGAACCTGGGTGCACGAATGGCAAAACGTCATTTTTTCGGATGAATCCAGGTTCTGTTTACAGCATCATGATGGTCGCATCTGTTTTTGGCGACATCGCGGTGAACGCACATTGGAAGCGTGTATTCGTCATCGCCTTACTGTCGTATCACCCGGCGTGATGGTATGGGGAGCCATTGGTTACACGTGTCGGTCACCTCTTGTTCGCACTGACGGCACTTCGAACAGTGGACGTTACATTTCAGATGTGTTACGACCCGTGGCTCTACCCTTCATTAGAATCCTGTGAAACCCTACATTTCAGCAGGATAATGCACGACCGTATGTGCAGGTCCTGTACGGACGTTTCTGGACACAGAAAATGTTCGACTGCTGCCCTGGCCAGCACATTCTCCAGATCTCTCACCAATTGAAGACGTCTGGTCAATGGTGGCCGAGCAACTCTCTCGTCACAATACGCCATCACTACCCTTGATGAACTGAGGTGTTTGTTCTGGGTACTGATTTCTCAGGATCTATTCACCCAAATTACATGAAAATGTAATCACATGTCAGTTCTAGTATAATATATTTGTCCAATGAATACCCGTTTATCATCTGTATTTCTTCTTGGTGTAGCAATTTTAATGGCCAGTAGTGTACATGTGATGTACATGTACAAGCAAAAAAATTACTCTCATTTCTGAAACATGGCATGATAAATTCGAAAGAAAGAGCTTCAGAAAATGATGAAATAAGTAGCACTTCAGTACACCTCTGATCCTTATGTAAGCAGTTATTTAGCTTGATGCTGATTGTCAGAGACGATGACTGTCGCCCTGAGGGATATTGTGAAAAATTCTGTCCAGTTCACCCGTTAGATCAGCATCCCGAGCTGGTGGGACGACTCTGCCCGTAATACTCCAAACGTTTTAAATTGCAGAGAGATCCGACGACCTTGGTGCCTAACGTAGAGTTTGGCAAGTACGAAGACAAGCAGTAGAAACACTCACCGTGTGCAGGCGGGCATTATGTTCCTGAAATGTAAGCCCAATAAGGGACGTAGAGTATCACCAACGTACTGCTGCACCGTAAGGGCGCCTCGGAAGGTAACTTAATGGGTCCTACTATGAAAGGATGTGGCACCCCTGACCATTACTCCTTATCACCGGGCTGTATGGCGGACGGAAGTCAAGTTGGTAATCCACCGAGGTCCAGGGCATCTCCAGACACGCCTTCGCTGGTCACTGGGGTTCAGTTCGAAGTGAGACTCATAAATGAAGACAATTCTGCTCCAGTCAATGAGATTCCAGGCCGAAGACGCGTCTGGAGATGCCCCGGACCGTAGTGGGATTCCAACGTGACTGTTGCCCTTGATACGGCCCGACGACCAGGAGTGGTGGTCCGGGGTGTCACTTCTTTTCATAGCAGGACCGCTTCGGTTGTCAAACGCGGCTCCCCTACAGCACAGCGGAACGTAGACGACATTCTAAGCCCAGTTTTGTTACCCTTCACGACAAGCCATCCTGGGCTTACATTTCTGCTCGCCCGCTCACAACGAGTGTTTCTACTGCTTCTCTTCGTACTTGCAAAACCCTACCATTGACATCAAGGACGCCGTATCTCTCCACAATTGAGATCGTTAGGAGAATCATGGGCAGGGCCGTCCAGCCATCTCAGGATGTTGACTTCTCAGAAAGTAAAATGAGATGACACAAAAATTTACGCAATATACAAAAAGAACTAAGGAGCTTTTCTGTACTTGACGCAAAGAAATACTTTTCTGAGAAGCATATAATTCATTTCTTCCTCTCATATCATAGGATTTGTTTTAATATGCAGTGAGAAAATAAACATTTTAGGATTCTGATGCGTAATATAATACTATATCTTTATTATAATCCCAATCGGAAGTGTCACAAAAATCAACAGCGTCTTTTCTTTCATGCATTACAGCCGCTTTCAGATTCTTATAGACAGACTTGTGGACACGAAGTTTTGCAGCAGAACCCGCCTTATGTTATTTATTAATAACCATATGGGGAACATGTAGGAAAGGAGAGTAGCCAATACAGCAGCGAAGATCTTTGTGTGTGCCTGCATTCAGCACTGACTGACAGCTGCCACAACCCGTCACAGAATTGACATAGCACGGAAGACCGTTATCAGAGTATTCCAGACATATTTAAGTAAGTTGTCAGGAGATGGACTGACAGCCATTTTGACGTTCATTTCCGACTCATATTCAACCCATAATGGAGTATTATAATGGAGTATTACTGAATGTAGTCGCATGCTTCACCAGTTACACTTTGAATATGAATATTCCGATGGCCGAAAGGACCGTTTAGTGTGTGAAACTATAATCTGAGCAATTCGTGCGTAATACGTAACATGGGTTGGAAGCTTTAAGTTTTGGACGGGAAAATTATAATTTCTCTTGTCAATTGCTTTGTGGGAAACCTGTTTCTTTCTTCATTAATGCACTACTGGCCACTAAAATTGCTACACCACGGAGATGACGTGCTACAGACGCGAAATTTAACCGACAGGAAGAAGATGCTGTGATATGCAAATGATTAGCTTTTCAGAGCATTTACACAAGGTTGACGCCGGTGGCGACACCTACAACGTGATGACATGAGGAAAGTTTCCAACCGATTTCTCATACACAAACAGCAGTTGACCGGCGTTGCCTGGTGAAACGTTGTGATGCCTCGTGTATGGAGGAGAAATGCGTACCACCACGTTTCCGACTTTGATAAAGGTCGGATTGTAGCCTATCGTGATTGCGGTTTATCGTATCGCGACATTGCTGCTCGCGTTGGTCGAGATCCAATGACTGATAGCAGAATATGGAATCGGTGAGTTCATGAGGGTAATACGGAACACCGTGCTAGATCTCTACGGCCTCGTATCACTAGCAGTCGAGATGACAGGCATATTATCCGCATGGTTGTAACGGATCGTGCAACCACGTCTCGATCCCGGAGTCAACAGATGGGGACGTTTGCAAGACAACAAACATCTGTACGAACAGTTCGACGACGTTTGCAGCAGTATGGACTATCAGCTCGGAGACCATGGCTGCGGTTACCCTTGACGCTGCATCACAGACAGGATCGCCTGCGATGGTGTACTCAACGATGAACCTGGGTGCACGAATGGCAAAACGTCATTTTTTCGGATGAATCCAGGTTCTGTTTACAGCATCATGATGGTCGCATCCGCTTTTGGCGACATCGCGGTGAACGCACATTGGAATCGTGTATTCGTCATCGTGATGGTATGGGGTGCCATTGGTTACACGTCTCGCTCACTTCTTGTTCGCATTGACGGCACTTTCAACTGTGGACGTTACATTTCAGATGTGTTACGACCAGTGGCTCTACGCTTCTTTCGATCCCTGTGAAACCCTACATTTCAGCAGGATAATGCATGACCGAATGTTGCAAGTCCTGTATGTGCCTTTCTGGATACAGCAAATGTTCGACTGCTGCCCTGGCCAGCACATTATCCAGATCTCTCACCAATTGAAAACATCTGGTCAATGGTGGCCGAGCAACTGGCTCGTCACAATACGCCAGTCACTACTCTTGATGAACTGTGGTATCGTGCTGAAGCTGCATGGGCAGCTGTAGCTGTACACGCCATATTTGACTCAATGCCCAGGCGTATCAAGGCCGTTATTACGGCTGATTTCTCAGGATCTATACACCCAAATTGCGTGAAAATTTAATTACATGTCAGTTCTAGGGTAATATATCTGTCCAATGAATACCCGTTTATCATCTGCATTTCTTGTTTGGTGTAGCAATTTCAATGGCCAGTAGTGTAGTTGCCCCGCTTGCTAAGGTTAAGAACCAGGATTCTGTCTAATAATTACGTCCAAATCAGTGTCAGATAAAGCAGTGCAACAGTAAAATGTTACAATGCATCTCTTCCAGAATACCAAAAAGTCAAATGTAGTTTGGGAAACCTAAGTCGTAAGTGAACAACTGACAAATAAAAAGTGTATCACATGATACCGCATTACAAAAAATGCTGCAAAGCTATTTGTTTCCTACACAGACTAAGGTGTAGGTCACAACGAGATACAACTCCCCACTAACACCCCTACCCCAAATACTCCAATAGTCACTCCAGCAGCGAACAGTGAACAAACGAGTTCACGTTAAGTTACAGTAAGATAACGTATCATTATGTAACAGTTTTCTGTGGGCATAAGCTGCTGATGATGAGCAAAACATGTTTGAAGTGAACTGCAATATGTTAAATTAAATATGAAATAAATAATTAAGTTGCTTTCCTCTGCCTTAGTGTGCACTACATCAATGAGAGAATGTTCACATTCTTGATTCCTCAGTAGCTGACTGCTGCTAAAACTATAGCCATAGGCTCAAATCCCTCTAGAATAGCACATTTAAGTCAGAGTTTTACCTCCTTTCCTATATTATTTGATAAAGACGGCAATGAATTTAAGCAAAAGATTCATACAAAACTCCTAAGTTCGTACTGCAGCGCTGTGTAGGTCAAAAAGTAGTTTTGCATAATTGTCATTTGACTGATGGAGTATGTCAAAGTTCACAGATTATTATTTATTAATTCATAGGTGTTTCTCTGTCTCTTATTTTCACGGTTTTTCGAATAATGGACGTAGAAGAATGGAAACATTGGATGATCGCCATACAGAATATTCGTATTTACCTTAAGTATATTTGTTCACAATAATGACAGAATTCCCAGTTAGGAAAGTTGATAAGAAGGTGGTTAATTTATGTATAAATCTACGTTCGGTGTCATAATTTATGAGACATCAACAGTGGGTGGGAAAGGGAGTGGGTGTGAACGACGGTGTTGTAGACCATAACACTTGTTTATCGCGTCGATACTGGAGTGAAAGTCCTGCGATAGAAATTAACTCCCTGGCAGAAAGATACGAGCATAGAGCATTTTGCAATGATTACCTGGCGTATGCTGGGAATGTGTTGTGCATAGGCTAAGCGGTTAGTGGTGTGGGTGCTACTCACCCACTGTTGAACAGTTTTTTTCATGAGTACAAATTAAGTAGTTTATAGTTGGTGTGATGAATGGCAGCTGGCTCTTAATTCAGAAAAAATGTAGATTAATGCGGATGAGTAGGAAAGCAAGTAAGCAATGTTCGGATACAGCATTAGTAGTGTTCTGCTTGAAACAGTCACGTCGTTTAAATATCTGGCCGTAACATCTACAACTACATTTACATCCACACTCCGCAAGCCACCTGACGGTGTGTGGCGGAGGGTACATTGAGTACCTCTGTCGGTTCTCCCTTCTGTTCCAGTCTCGTAAGCGATCTGAAATGGAACGTTCATGTGAGCACTGTGGTAGGGAAAGAGGAGGCTCGACTTCTGTTTATTGGGAGAATTTTAGGAAAGAGTAGTTCATCTGTAACGGAGACCGCATAAAGGACGCAAGTGCGACCTGTTCTTGAGTAATGCTCGAGTGTTTGGGACCCGCAGCAGGTCAGATTGAAACAAGACATAAAATACACTCATGCTCATAAATTAGGGATAACTGTAGATTGTGGTGCCACACAACGTGGTACTACACAAAACTGGCGCTAAACGCACAGGCTCGTAGGGAACACACACGACACAGATCTGTAAGTCCGTGGTATTGGTGATAAGTTCAGAAAACCTTCCCGAAACACATGTGCTATAAAAGGCCACTGTTTCCTGCGCATGTACCCCGACATCAATATGGGATATGATCACGTACACAGGCCGCACAATGGGTTGGCATACTCTGGATCAGGTGGTCGTGCAGCTGCTGGGGTATAGCCTCCCATTATTGCACCAGTGCCTGTCGGAGCTACTGAAGTGTCGTAGGGGATTGAAGACGTGCAGCGGTACGACGACCGAGAGCATCCCAGATGTGCTCGATGGGGTTTAGGTCTGGGGAACAGGCAGGCCACTCCATTCGCCTGATATCTTCTGTTTCAAGGTACTCCTCCACGATGGCGGCTCGGTGGGGCCGTGCATTATCATCCATCAGGAAGAAGGTGGGACCCACTGCATACCTGGAAAGTCGGACATACTGGTGCAAAATGACATCCCGATACACCTGACCTGTTACAGTTCCTCTGTCAAAGACATACAGGGGTGTACGTGCACCAATCATAATTCACCCCACACTGCCGGCCGCGGTGTCCTCGCGGTTCTAGGCGCTCAGTTCGGAGCCGCGTGACTGCTACGGTCGCATGTTCGAATCCTGCCTCGGGCATGGATGTGTGTGATGTCCTTAGGTTAGTTAGGTTTAAGTAGTTCTAAGTTCTAGGGGACTGATGACCACAGATGTTAAGTCCCATAGTGCTCAGAGCCATTTGAACCACCCCACACTATCAAACCACAACAGCTATACAGGTCTCTTTCAAGGACAATAACGGATTGCTATCTGGTTCCTGATTCACGCCAGATAAAAACCCGGCGAGAATCACTTTTCAGACTATACCTGGTATCCTCCGTGAACATAACCTGGGACCACTGTTCCAATGACCATGTACTGTGTTCTTGACAGCTTGCTTTACGGGCTCTCCTGTGACCAGGGGTCAGTGGAACGCACTTTGTAGGTCTCCAGGCCAGTACACCATGTCTGTTCTGTCGTCTGTAGACTGTGTGTCTAGAGACAACTGTTCCAGTGGCTGCGATAAGGTCTCGAGCAAGGCTACCTGCAGTACTCCGTGGCCGTCTGCGGGCATTGATGGTAAGATATCGGTCTTCAAAAAATGATTCAAATGGCTCTGAGCACTATGGGACTTAACAGCTATGGTCATCAGTCCCCTAGAACTTAGAACTACTTAAACCGAACTAACCTAAGGACACCACACAACACCCAGTCATCACGAGGCAGAGAAAATCCCTGACCCCGCCGGGAATCGAACGCGGGAACCCGGGCGTGCGAAGCGAGAACGCTACCGCACGACCACGAGCTGCGGAGAGACGTCGGTCTTCCCGATACTTCCCATAGTGTAGCGTCTGGACACATTTCCTGTCTGCTGGAATCGTTGCCATAATGTTGAGATCACACTTAGTGGCACACGAAGGGCCCGTGCTACGACCTGCTGTGTTTGACCAGCCTCCAGTCGCCCTGGCATTCTACCCCTCATAACGACATCAATATGTGTTCTTTGAGCCATTTACAACACACAGTCGCCATTAGTACGTCTGAAAACGTCTGCATACTTACTCGCTCGGAACCGCGCGACGACCACAAGTCAAATGCAGCGCATGGTCATACCCCGAGGTGATTTAAACCCGCAAAACGCCGACCAGAGCGTTGTTTCACCATGTATCTGCATTATCTTTAATTTATGAGCATGAGTGTAATTTAGAGGCGAGTTGCGAGGTTCTATACCAGTAGTTTCGATCAGCATGCAAGTGCTACGGATATACTTCGGGAACTCAAGTGGGAATCCCTGGAGGGAAGAAGACATTCATTTCGAAGAACACTACTGAGAAATTTTATAGTACCGGCATTTGAAGCTGATTGCAGAACAGTCCTACTGCCGCCAACATACATTTCTTGTAAGGACCACGAAATTAAGATACGAGAAATCAGGGATCATTTGGAGGCATATAACTGTCATTTTTCCCTCGCTCCGTCGTCGAGTGGAATGGGAGTGGAAACGACTAGTTGTGGTACAGGGTACCCGACGCCAAGCGCCGTACGGTGGCTTGTGGAGTATGTACGTAGATACAGAAATATGCCCATCATCTTACGGTAGTTTGCTGTTATAATTCAGCAACATATGGATAGTCTCTGCAAATCCTAGAACCGTCTGCACATCTGTGCCGCCGCAATAGAACTCGATAATCTCATACGATTCGTGTCGTAATGTAGAGGCGACTTTAATATTTACAGGATAGCGGCTAAATTAATAACACTCCTCGCAATGGACGCATAGCACTATGCTCAGCCTGGTGAACCTGTTGTTATTTTGGGTTCTCTCTGTTTTAAGCAAATCCACGTTGAAAGCATACGCGTTTTTCGCATTTATTGATAAAGTATCAACAGCCAATACATTGTAATCATAACGAATAGATGACAGGTATCTATCTTTTAGTGTTTATGAACTGAAAACAGCTTTACTCAAGGATGACTTATTCTAGACATTACCGTCAGCGTTTTGTGTTCCTTGTTCCTCTTTCTGATAACAACTGCTTCTCCTTTCGCGTTAGCCTGCATGTGTTCGCTAGTTATTTTGTGCCTGTATTTTCTGTCAGTTATTGTGGTTTCCTGCATAGCAGCCATTCCTAATTTAGAACTTCATGTTATTCAAAGCTTATGAAGTCTCCCTGTGAAAGTTACATATTGCAAATCGATGCTGTGTTATTGTCTCTTCATTTGTGGTCCTGTCTTTTACGGATAGCGCTACTGAAATTGATCCCAAGAAAAATATTTTCCAAGTATATTATTATTATAATAGAAGATGTATTGCATGTTCATAACGTTTACAGTATAACTACTGAAGATGTTCTAAAAACGTGAAGCATGTCTGTTGATGAACGTTTTAGTTTCGGTACACTTAATACAGAAAAACACAAATAATTGTGACAGTTAATGATTTGTGTTGTTTAGTTTGGAGATGACGCAACTGAGTATTATTAGGATGACTTTCTAGTCACTATATCAAGTTACAGAAACACAAGTAAGATACACTGACATATAGTTAGGGTATTTCGACTCTCGGCTGCCATGTCTTTGAGACGTGATCTGTAGTCACTTCCTTCACCACTCAGGGCTGGTGTTCTTCCTGTTAGAAATATAACTGAAGCTTGGCAACAATGCAGGATATTTTTGACAACCTTGTGACTGATAAGTTACTTGCTGCATGACACAGAATTAACCTTTAAAATCCACTTGATATATTGTTATCATTCCCAATAAATAACCTGAATGTATTTTACATAAGGTGTGAAATAAAGTTATCAGTTTATGGTTTTGAATACAGGATAGTCATTCGATGTCGAAATTGCACTTAATCTAGTCTTTTACGTTGCGAGCTTATGTGTCCTAGCCAGCAATGGAACACTAAGGGAGAGCACAATGCTGCAGTATTCCGGGAGCTAGGAGGTAAAGTGTTCAGCTGTACAGTGGGGACTGCTTTGTTCCCCGGTTTCAGGATCGCTGAAGGATACATTTTTAGACAGTTTGTGCAGAGTTACAAGCAGTCACATCGAAAATCAATTTATCAAATTTATCAAATGTCTCTCTTCCATACTACTTCACTGTGACACAGGACAAGTAAACACAGGCCATTTCGAAGTCCAGAATGAGTACTATCATACTAATTTGTGCTGATATAAACATGCTCCTGTAACAGATATTTTGAGTTTTATTAAAATAGAGTTTTGTCGTAAGGAGATCATGGTAATCTAAATTTTATTTGAATTGGTACAGTGCATATTTTAAAACCATTGTCCATTATTTTATTGAAAACAACAGTGAACATAAAAGAGAACTTAATCAATAACAGTATATTTTATCGCATTATCTAAAACAGTCTGACAACGCTCAGGTAGTTTACTGACTCCACGACTGTAGGAACCTACTGGATCTGAGTTAAAGATATCTTAAACCTAGTTCGAAGCTTATTTTTGTCCAGAGAGAGATTTTCTTGATTGTTTTTCGATAAGGAGCTTGAAAGGGTTTAAGGTCAGAAGAATAAGTGCATGAGGGATGACTTTCGAAACTCCTGGATAATTTTGTTAGTGAAATCGGCAGTAGTGTTATCGTGTAGTATCAACCGTGATGACATTTTGTATGTCGTTTTTGTTATATTGCGACCAATACGTGTCTCAGTTGTTCGCAAAAAATGCTACCTGTGGTATTCTTCCCTGATTATGTTTTCGTAGTGCATAACAAACGTTTTGAGCTACCTGAGACAAAATATTGTGTTCCCACTGCCCTTTGCTCGAGTATATGTCTTTTGTTAGGGATCAGCCATTAATTCTTCTCAAGAAGTTAACATAAAGACAGCATATCTAGCCACCAATAGAAATGGGGCATTGAAATTATCAGTGAGCCAGCTGATGATGATAAAGCAGAATGATTTAATAGTCACCCTTTCCATTTTCGTTGTCTTAAATCAGAGCATGCAGTAATACTGCTCCCTACTTCTGAACCTTGCATATTGAATGAAAATGTCGCACGACGCTTAAATGGTCACACTTAATCACATATGTTTGGCCGGCCGGGGTTGCCGAGCGGTTCGAGGCGCTTCAGTCTGGAACCGCGCGACCGCTACGGTCGCGGGTTCGAATCCTGCCTCGGGCATGGATGTATGTGATATCCTTAGGTTAGTTAGGTTTAAGTAGTTCTAAGTCTGGGGGACTGATGACCTCAGATGTTAAGTCCCATAGTGCTCAGAGCCATTTTAACCATTTGAACATATGTTTGTCTCCAGGCTCCCTGAATGTGCGATATCATTCATGACAGAACTATCTTTCTTGAAGCAGAAAAATCTAATCCTGGCGTGTTTTGCTCAAAACCACTCGACCCACAACAATATAAAAGATCAGAGCTGCCTTTGCACCCTTCACAAACCAAAGCGAACAATGTGTGGCTAATGTTAGACCTTTTACCACTTGCGATTATATTTTATCAGATTCGAACTACTTTCATAAATTTCAGGTATGCAAAATCCAAATTGTAACTACGAGATAAATACGAGAATTTCAAGTAAGAAAATGACTATCGATAAATACACTGAAGCCCCAAAGAAACTGGTATAGGCATGCGTATTCAAATATAGAGATGCGTAAAAAGGCAGAATATAGCGCTGTGGTCGGCAACGCCTATTTAAGACAACACGTGTCTGGCGCAGTTGTTAGATCTGTTACTGCTGCTACAATGACGGGTTATCAATATTTAAGTGAGTTTGAACATGGTGTTATAGTGGCGCACGAGCGATGGGACACACCATCTCCGAGCGGGGATTTTTCAGTACGATCATTTCACGAATGTAGCGTGAATATCTGGACCCCGTAAAACACCATATCTGCGACGTCTCTGCGGCCGGAAAAAGATCCAGCAAGAACTGGACCAACGACGATTGAAGAGAATTGATCAACACGTCAGGAATGCAACCTTTTCGCGAACTGCTGCAGATTTCAATGCTAGCCCATCAAAAAGTGTCAGCTTGCGAACCGTTCAACGAAACATCGTCGATATCGGCTTTCGGAGCGAAAGACCCACTCGTGTACCCTTGATGACTGCACGGCACAAAACTTTACGCCTTGCCTGCGCCCGTCGGCACCGACATTGGACTGTTGATGACTGGAAACAAATTGCCTGGTCGAACGAGTGACGTTTCAAGTTGTACCGAGGAGATGGAGGTTTCCGGGTATGGAGACAATCTCATGTATCCATGTACCCTGCGTCAGCAGAGTTCAAACTGGTGGAGGCCCTGTAATGATGTGGGGCGTGTGCAGTTGGAGTGATATGGGATCCCTGATACTTCTAGACACGACTCTGACAAGTGACACGTACGTAAGCATCCTGTCTGATCACCTCCATCCATTTATGTCCATTGTGCATTCCGACGGACTTGGGCAATTCCAGCGTGACAATGCGACACCCCACACGTCCAGAATTGCTACAGAGTGGCTCCAGGAACACTCTTCTGTGTTTAAAAACTTCCACTGTCCAACCAACTCCCTAGACGTGAATGTTATTGAGCATATCTGGAATGCCTTGCAACGTGCTGTTCAGAAGGGATCTCCAACCCCTCGTACTCTTACGGATTAATGGACAGCCCTGTAACATTCATGGTGTGAGTTCCCTCTAGCAGTACGTCAGACATTAGTCGAGAGCATAGCACGTCGTACTGCGGCACTTCTGCGTGTTCGCGGGGCCCTACACGGTATTAGGCAGTTGTACCAGTTTGTTTTTCTCTTCAGTATGTAGCACCCTGCCATGGTAATCTGATCGGAGGAGTCTGACACTGGCTGAATTAGGCATATAGCCGGCAGCCTGTAGCTGCTCTGGGGAGAGAAAATCCTCGAACATAAACTGTTCTATTCTTGACTCATCCACTAGCTGTTTGGCGGAAATGTTTCTGGAACTTTTGGCTATTGTAGGTGGATTATAAAATGAAGAGAATTATATTTGCGATTCCAGCAGACTGATAACTTAAGCAGATATCTGATATGGGATTTAAGAAACTAGAAACAGAGTGTACGTGAACTTGCGAGTTTATATTTATAGAGCACAAAGCTTACCACTTGACCACGAGCAGATACGTTTTTACAACAGCTCGAGAAGACTGAGAGATCTGCCTACATACACTTCCTCATTATACAGTGTTGCCAGACCGTCCATAGGACTTGACTTGCTGAAGTGCAACTGGGAATACTGGCCGCCTTAAGCGAACGACTCGGTCTTCGTTTCTACGGCGGCCGGCCAGCAGCCAGATTTTACATTTAATACTATACTCTCTTGTCATTTCGATGAATATTCTGAATCGCTTCCTTTTAAGATGAGACACTGAGCAAGTAAAATTCGTTGTTTGAACCCATATCTGACGTTTCGCACCGAAGCAACGATTGCTCTCATATGTTCATATGTGTGTGAAATCTTATGGGACTGAACTGCTAAGGACATCATCCCTAAGCTTACACACTACTTAACCTAAATTATCCTAAGGACAAACACACACACCCATGCCCGAGGGAGGACTCGGACCTCCGCCGGGACCAGCCGCACAACGATTGCTCTCTAAAGTAACATTCTGAGTAACCTACATGAAGAAAAATGCATGTAATCAACAAAGATATGCCACAGCAGTATCATGTTGGTTTAGCGCTAACACGCTAGATTTGTAAAGAAAATGGTTCAAATGGCTCTAAGCACTATGGGAGTTAACATCTGAGGTCATCAGTCCCCTAGACTTAGAACTACTTAAACCTAACTAACCTAAGAACACCACACACATCCATGCCCGAGGCAGGATTCGAACTTACTGCCGTAGCAGCAGTGCGGTTCCATACTGAAGTGCCTAGAGCCGCTCAGTCACAGCGGCCGGCGATTTGTAAAGAGCTGGTTGATATGTAAATCTGATCCGATCGCGATGGAGAAACGATGTGGTTTGCAAGTCTTTCTCTTGTTTTCTTCATTCGATCTGTAAACGGTCAGATCGAAATTCAGTGACTAAATCATAAGACAAGCGGTACATCGAAAGGAATCTCACGACCTCCATTCAGTACGTTGTAGGAGTGAGCAGAAGTGTCTGTTTTGGAAATAGTGAATTACTTCACAAGAAACTCTCAGAAAAGGCTCAAAGGGACCATTAGTGACAGTAATTTGTGTGTTGCTTGTCACTTAGGGAATCATCACTCGAGACAAACGTTACGGGAGCAATGAACATACTGAGGTAAATATGGAGATGAAAAACGTATTGAATATCAGACTTGCACATTTTTTCATATCTCTGTTCTGTGTCTGCATCAGAAGAAATACATTTTCCTTGTAAATATACATTTTGACTATCGTTGTGATATACCTGAATTATTTCACAACTGTGATCGAAACAAACTATTCTTTCACCACGAAAGAGTCTCGTCCTAAGACAGGAATGATAACTGTGTAATTTAACTGCATTTTTTATACATTTCAATCATAGCGATAGAATATGTGCTTCAAAGAGTCTCAAGCCACTTTCTGCACGAGCAATTGCCACATGAATAACTTTTCCATCACTGTGCCGAAATTTTATAACACCTGCGTTAGCAGCTGTTAACTTCTCATACTCTCCCATGCACGGCATCACCAAAACAAGGAGATCTCACAAAACTTCCCCGAATACCTACTGTATCACTTTAATTAGTCGATGTTTTTCATAGCTCCGTTCATAGAATTCAAAGTCAGATGGACTGTCTGCATTTCCGTCGAAGACGCTCAGCGCCTCCTTCATTCGGTATATCACTTCTTTTACGTGGAAAAGTTATGACATTACAGACCATGTCATAGCATTTTGCAAATACAGGGCAGGCGATTGGTAGAATAGCACAGTGATAATGGCGGTCAGTTTGTAATCCACATGTAGAGGGTTCAGCTCCTGCCAGTTCCATGAATTTTAATTCGTGGTAAGAGTTATTAGTTTAGGAGGACAAGGAGAATTATTAAGCATTCATAATTTTAAAGAAATCATAAGTAAATAAGTGAGGATGCAATGGTCTCAAACGTTTGTCTACGTCTACATCGCTGGCCTTCCACCACTTTTCCTCTTTATATATGATGAGTTCTGCTTGTAATTGAAAGAAAATCATGTCTGCTTTGTACTTTCGTCGGTATTGGCGTCCTATCTTCATGTAAATAAAGAGTACTCAAATTAATGATATGCTTTTTCTCGACGCAAAAAAACTAAATATTTTATATTTGATGCCTTCATCGGCATTGACGTCATGCGTCACGTCCAAAAGAGATTAGTTTCATGTTTGTCACAGTCATTTTGATCAATGGTCGTAAAATAATTTAAAATCAAGAATCCATTTAATGACTGAAAAGAGTGAAATAGACAGCCTAGCTTTTATGTATAATCTGTTCCTCTTTTTTTCTTTATTTTTTAAAAAAGAAAGAGTTAAACGATTTTTCCTATTCTTCGAGGGGAAACAAAACGTTCATTTCTCAAAAACAAAATTTTCTCGCTGAGAGCACAATAATTCAGTAACGTATCCAGTTGCCCTCCTGCTCTACATATGTAGCCGCCGAGAAAAAGAGGCAAGACGTTTCAGGATGAATCAGTTTTTCTGTGACAACTCTCCCCATGCTTCATGAACTGCTTCCTAGAGTGCTGGCTTGGATATCGGTACTGGTCTTCTACCATGGGCGTACCCAGCGAGGGGCAGGGGGGGAGGGCAGCTCCCCCCCGCTAGAAGATATTCGCAGTTTTTCACTAGTTTTACTGTTTTATTTAATAAGAAGTGCTGCATGTTTTCTCGGATTGTACAAGTGGATTCTTGTATTTAAAATGTTTATTAAAAGCAGTTTTTCACTGGTTTACTGTTTTATTTCATAAGAAGTGCTGTTCAGATTCTGGGTACGCCCTTGTCTTCTACACCATACAATTTTCTCCATGTCTGCCCTTATGCCCTTACGTGCTCTGTGGGACTGAGATCGGCACCTTCGAGAGGCCAGTCCAGCAGCTAAACGTCTCCGCTCCTTTGAGACCAGTGTTTTACACAGTTCGCTGTGTGGGCATGAAAACACTCATGTGGGAAGATTATTCTGCCTCCCGAAAATCTCAAACGAGCAGAAGGAAGCATTACGTTCTACAGTATTTCGCAGTAGTAATGACTAGAAAACGGACGGTCGAGTTGCTACAGACCGCCGCAGCCACTTACTGATCCCCGACTTGTGACAGCAGCTTCTGATGGACATATTTACTGTCGGATCTCACTTCACTTGATCGATGTACGTGGACCACAGTGTTTGGTGCACCAGAAAACACCTTCTCGACCGTGAATATAACTTGTTCCCGTACGAAAGCAGTCTCCTTCAGTACGAAACTGCGAAGTTTAATCTGGAAACCTTATGTTGCCCTTCAACATTTCCTTAACCATTGACTTTCGTCCATACCTTCCTCTGTCGTTGAGACGACGACGGATATCGACCTGCTCGCACTTATCTGGAGAATATTCCTAATTTCTGTGCTAGTCCTGAAAGGGTCTTCATCACTACAGTGGAGTATACGACTGCCTTGATCCTCCGTGGAATCCGTTGTCGTCCAGGGCGACAGTTAACGTGGCCTTCCTGCGCCACCCTCTTCACCTAGAGAAGTATCGTAGATTTTCTGTATTCTAGGGAACAGGAAATGGCGCTGGTACAGTATCCACTTTCATAAAGAGCAAGAATATGACCTTTATCAAATTCCTTGAGCTGTGGCATTTCTCAAGCAAGAATCTACTACTAAGGTAGGGGAAGACGAAGTGCAGTACAAGGTGGAGAGCACTTCCTTCGCCTCAGAAGTCAAATTCATTCCCGAGTACATGCTCTGAAAAAAGATTTAATCAATTAGTTCCTTACGAGTATTGTTTGGAGTATCGTGTAAATGTATTTTCTCTCTAAACATCACACATAGTAAGGATAATGACACCGTTTTCAGAGGTTTACGGTAAAATTTAAAGTCACGTTGTGATGCAGGTCATGTTGCTCCGGCTATCATATTTAAGTCACCTGTAGAGATTGAAAATACCGCTTCAGTTGTAAATTATTTCCACACGACCGCTTTCGGACTGTTATAAGCCCATCCTCAGGTGTCGTAGCTGTGCTGTGGCCCCCCAGCGCCGCGTGTACCAGGCGCGGTGGGCTGCTTATGAGCGCAGAACAGGGAGTTCTGAGCAGTTTACTTCACATTGTCAATGAGGTAGAAAAGGTAAAGAAGACTTCCTTATGTATTTAACGATACAGTAAAAGACTCTAGAGAACAAGAAACTATAAAGATAATTTTGCAATTTTTTAAGTAGAAAAGGACGAACGAGACAAAATTGAGTAATTTTAATGTTGTCCGTTACAAATTTGTGGGTTTCATTCGGAAAAACAAAGTGAAGTCAACGTGAAACAGGACAAGAATAATTGACCGACTATTTAACGAAGATAATCCTTTATGTTATCTGATTACTGCCTCTCTGTGTACCAAGACACTTTAAGCTACCTTCGCAGGCCCAGGAGGCCACGCCGAGGAAGGGTATTTTAAGTTTCATTGATTTTTATAGAAGATAGACACGTTCTCGTTCTTTTTAAAGCAGAGGAAAGCAAATTACGTTTTTGAATCTAATAAATTTAGAAGATTTTTCTTTTATGTGCTTCGGAACAAAAAAACTTTGAGTTACTAAGGAGCAGTACATTAACAGCTCTCATTTTTAATACATGAAGAAGGAATTTTGTTTTATTTTATACTGAAAATCGTTTTAAACGACTACTGTAAGAAGACATGTTATGTTATTGTGTTAAATTAATATAAAACAAAAGAATTAAACAAAACAAAGTTAATAAAGTAAAAAAAAGCGCTATCTTAAAGAAAAGGTGATAGAGCATTGATCTCATAAGCCACGGATCGTGAGTTCGACGAAATATCCATATAAAAGTGTTCTCGTGGATTGATTCTGCTTTCTTAATTGCGACCTATGGGTTCGATTCCGACTTCCGTCACGTATTTCAAGCAAACACGATTAGATCTCCTTCTCGCTAGTAATGCAGTGTGAAGAAAGTCAGCTTGCAGCGTAGTTCAAAATCCGCATTATAAACATCATATACATTCTCTATCAACTGGGGCAGAGCCGTTTTAGGTTGGGCCATAGCAGAGGCGGAAGTCGCGACAAACATAAACTCTGTCGCCAGTGAGCTTCCTCACACTAGAAACTTCATTTTGTTTAGTGAGCCAATGGTCAGTTCAGGTCACAGGGCTCTTATTTTATTTGAACTCGTGGCGCTGAAAAATTTGGTATTGGTCCGAGATTCGAATTCAGATTTCTCCTTTGGCCGTATCTGACCCCAGGGAACGATACAGTTTGATCATTTCGTGGTTTTCCCCAAGATTGCAAACTCCTCTAGGCCTTCATGAAAGGAACATATGTGGTTCTGAATCCTGTTAGAGCACAAAAATATTCATGGTTTCAAGTCCTAGAATATGCACACTGAACTATTAGCTATAAATAATTTTAGTTTTTAATGTCCCTTTCTGTGTTGTCAACAAGAACGTTAGGTGCCGTTATTCCTTGTCAGACATACACACATCTCACTGCTGGTGAGCAAATAGTTCGAGGATGGAAAACAATCGTAGATGCCGGATTCCATTCCCGGTCAGGCAGAAAAATTTTATCCATATTTCAAACTCAGGCATCTCGCTGCTGATGAAAAAATTCGATAGCTAACATCTGATTTAATTTAGTTAACAATCTGATTAAGTGCTGGGTTCCAGTTCCCGTTTCAAAACTTTACATCACGGCACTTCGTTTTTAACACATCCAAATCTTGTTACTTGAAATTATATTAAACGTTTTTCGTGGTTAGTTAACAAGGTGATAGCCGCGCGGGATTAGCCGAGCGCTCTAGGCGCTACAGTCATGGACTGTGCGGCTGGTCCCGGCGAAGGTTCGAGTCCTCACTCGGGCATGGGTGTATGTGTTTGTCTTTAGGATAATTTAGTTTAAGTAGTGTGTAAGCTTAGGGACTGACGACCTTAGCAGTTAAGTTCCATAAGATTTCACACACATTTGAACATTTGAACATAACAAGATGATAAGGGTCTTGACAGGATTCCAGGCAGAGCCCAAAAATTTTTAAGTTCAGATTTGTTAGCTGATACTGGTGAAAACTTCGGTATTTCACGACTCTTTACGCCTGGTCACCAATGACGAACTTTGCTGTGACCGAGTCGCGGTCAGACACGAAAGCTTTTCTTAGTTACAGTGGCTACAGGGCATGTGCACAAATAATTGCTCAATGGTGAGTACAGAGAACTGGTAACACAATTTTAATTTTGAGGTATCCATCGAGCACTCTCCACTGTTAATCGCGTTTGTTTTAACTGATTAGTTCAACATCCAGTTTATGACAAACCTCTGATATCAGAAACGACGTTTCATGGGTGTGGGAAAAATTTGTTAAGGGGCAAAAATACATCGAATTTTTAGACATCTTGAGGAGCCCAGATATTGTCTCAAAATATCTTATTCATAAAAATATTTAAATTAGCCTATAGATTGCTGGAATGACGTATGTGAGTCACTGAACTCAAATTCTAATGATTGTGGTAGTGATTTTGAAATGTCATTTGCTTTAACGAAGTTGAGTTTACAAGCGTTAAGAGCCGTCTCATCTCTAATGACGCGTTTCCTAGTATTTGCGTAATCATGGTTTTGATTTACATCTGGAATGGTAACCTTAAAGAACAGTTTTCTCTAGTGATCTGTTGTCGTGTCCATTTAGTGTAGTCAAACGACTGTACTGCAAAGAGATAAGAGAACCTGCAAGATAGCAATGTTGTGTGGGCTGCAAGCAAATCAGGTGAAGCGCAATTCAGGTCGTTTGGATGATTTTGCGTTGGATAGTACCGATTTTCGTCCCATTCGGATAGTTTCTTCGTGCTGTATCGTTTATGTTTCTTAGAGTGTATGTAATGTTTTATGGTAATTGTAAAGTAATCAGGCGTTTGACGCTGTTTTATATGTGGACACTCGATTTTTTAAGAACTGGTGGGGGGGGGGGGGGGGGGGGTTGGGAGAAGGGGAGGGACTGGTTATGAACTAGTAGACACGCCGGGGATAGTGCAACAGCACAGCGCATGGGATTTTAGGAGGGAACTGGGAGGACTCTGTCGATCCGGATAATGCATATCCGTCTTCACACTATGAGTTTGTCTGTAGGTGCCAATTATAAACAACTGTCTCTTCACCTACGTGGAAGGTTGTGCCTGACGCTTGATGATTCAAATGGTTCAAATGGCTCTGAGCACTATGGGACTTAACATCTATGGTCATCAGTCCCCTAGAACTTAGAACTACTTAAACCTAACTAACCTAAGGACAGCACACAACACCCAGTCATCACGAGGCAGAGAAAATCCCTGAACCCGCCGGGAATCGAACCCGGAAACCCGGGCGTGGGAAGCGAGAACGCTACCGCACGACCACGAGCTGCGGACCTTGATGCTTGATGATCATTGTATAATATTATGGATGCAGTCGTGTACCAATGCACATATGAAGCGTTGAGTCCCATGGGTTCAACAGGGAGATAGGCCCGTCACGTTTCGTCGAGCTATCACGTATGGATGTCGGACGCCTCTCAACACTATCTACAGTGCTTTTAGGGCTGTGCAATATCCAAATGAAATATTCCAACCTATTGATGATAAGATATTTTGAGTCGTTAGACCGTGACATACCGCTCTTCAATCTTCTTCACCGCTCGGTTTTTCGACTCCTCAACTGGAATCATCGTCAGGATTCCACTGGTGTTGCTCGGTGGCTGGCATCCAGTCTTTAGCCATGTGACACGGCCTAGCGACTCAGAAGATTTTGCCATCAATAACAAGGACTACGAAATCCTGCAGACTCGTATTACAACCTGTTGTCCAACTCTACAGTCAATGTTTGGCCATGGCTTCGTCTTTCAGGAAGAGAACGTCCGAGTTCTTCACACCCACCACGTAAACACTTGCCTCTGGTGGACAGGAATCAACCAAAAGGGACGGCTTACGGTAGCTGCTGCGATGAACCCGACTGATCGTGCTTGGAACCAACAAACTAGCAGCAATGTATCGCCACACATATCCTCCTCACACGCTGGGCGATCACAGCTGGCCTGCCACCGAACACTTGCGACAAACCTTAACAGCAAAGTGTCGATCACTTTGTGAACAGCATGCCAAAGAGTTTTCAAGAGTGTTACAATGCATAGGGCATATTGAATGTTGATCAACAGCAAATGTAGACTGCAGGGATCTTGTAACATACTGATTTTATTTTGGTGCTTATTTTTTTTTCACAGTAAAGTTATTTCTTCATTCCTCACATAGTCCTCAGATATGTAGGTTGTGCAAAAAATTATTTTGGGAAATTTGGATGCTTTTCTGTGAACGATTTTTGTGAACAGCCTTATTAGCAGGAAGAATGATCAAGATAGGTATAGTAAATTCTAAGATTTACAGTTAGGTGGGTGTTGCATTGTGTAGCAACATAATTAGCGTTAAATGAGCTTTACTTTTTCTACAGTGCATTGCAAATATAGTGTGCGGTTGTATTATAATAAAAGGAGAAAACGAATATAAGAGATAACGTTCCGACGGTCATCACATCATTAGTGACGTAATAGAACTAGAAATGCCGCAGGATAGGGAAATAAATCGGCGTTGTCATTCTCCAAGGAATCATCATGGAAGTTGCCTTCAGCGATCTTGGGAAACTACCCTACGTCTTAGTGTTCAAGAACGGATGTGGATTCGATACACCTCCCGCGAAGTCTTAAGCATTGGGCCATCTCTTAGGTTCTTGCTCGACCTAGCCTCCATCTGACGACAAAGAAATAATTCTTTGAAATATGTGGTGAAACGTAAATAAGGCTGAATTTACAGATATCTGTGTGTTTGAACTGACGCTTATAATAATCACAGTTAGGCCAAACTTAAAATAATTCCTTTCAGACCGTATGTCGACATAAATATATGCCAATAACCATTTTATGCCTAATTGCTGTAGTGAGTTGTTGGTGTCTTAATGAGACACACGTATAGGGTTATACTCAACGTAGCAACCGTTCTACGTTTGAAGTATATAGTCTACTATCGGCGAAACCCGGCATAGTCCAGTATTTATTTAGCATAGCTTCGCGCCCTCACCTGTACCACGCAGCGCCTGGCCTTGTATTTAATGTTTATGACGTCATATTTCCTGAGCTGTACATTGTACAGTGACATAATTTTGCATGTACACTCAGAAGTATACGTGGACACTGTCTGCGTAATACATTTCGAATGGAGTTAGTAGCAAAGAAGTAATAAATTTAAACGTCATGCACGATGTGGCCGTTTTTCACTCATCACACTGTTTATTACGTCATATCTCCTGAGCTATGGGCCGTACAAAGGTATAATTTTGCAATTACGTTCAGTGATATGTGTACATAATGTCAACAAAATGTGTCGGGAATGTGTTTAGTAGTAAAGAAGTCATAAATTATATCGTCTTGCCTCGTGGGACGCTTCTACTGCCTGAACGACGGAAAAGTAGTAACCGATAAACATTTTTCCTTTCATCATTTTGTAGGGGTTATGAGCAAGAAAAACTTTCGTAAAGTTTTGAAATTACGTGTAAAGTTTGGTGCAAGTCGCTAAGTGCTCCCATTCACTAATACTGGATGAATAAAGTCCGGGAATTCACGCGTTACGGGTCACGTTTCTTTTCCACCCCAAATCCTACCCTTTTGATAGATAGGTGGTTCTTACCGCCACAGCGACTGTGGTCTGACAGTAACGGACAGGAGTACCAAGTTTGATTGAAATCGGTCCAGTGGTTTAGGAGGAAATGGGGAATTCACTCACTCACATACACACACACACACACACACACACACACACACACACACACACACACACACACACACGAGCTCGCGCACACCCACCCACATACATATATTCCTTTTATAACATATAACACATGATACATAAAAATTGAGAGCCTTACAATACATTACCATAGGGATAGTTAGATTATGAACAATGGTACCTCTTTATAAATTTGACACTGGATGGAAGAAAATATATTTTTTATAGACAGTGTTCATTGTTTCCAGGTGTTCATGGTCCGCATAGTGCCACAGGACGTAATCGCAATGCGAAACATCTCTACTGATGATCAGGCGCTCTGAGTTGACCACGTAGGATGTTATGACGAAAAGCACGTAATGCCAGGGATGCACCAAATTTATCGTAAAAGAATGAATCATTGGTGCAATTTCTGAATCTTAAAACAGTGAGCTCACTGCACTGAACCGTTACAAGGAGGAAGAGTTCGAAGTGACGCGATTTCTTGTTCTGAGACAGTCCAAGGATTCACGGGGGACAGCATAAAGTCTACGCGTATATCATTCAGTCACTTTGAAGCTTTCGAAACGGGCGTTCGAAGGACCCATTGTGCATGTATCGTCTGTGGAAATAATAACGCGCCAAAAGTGGCTTCATCATCTGTGAGCAGCAACGTATCATCACAGGCAAACATTTGTGATATGTGCGAGTATAAACATAATATTACGCATTACAAAGACCTCGTATTTCAGTGCCTTAATTGATAAAAAGAATTTTTTATGTTGTAATCAAGTGCTACTAAAATTTGAATGTTCCTCACTCCCGGTGAATTTCTTGTGGTCTGGATTCGATCTCAGTGCCTCTCACTGGCGTGATATATGGCTTCTCTGTGGCTAAAATGTTCTAGAATTCCTAAGTTGCGTGTTGAACATCACTTTCATTTCACTCGCAGTTATGTTTCCTTTAAAAAGAGAAATCGTCTTTGCAAACATTTTGCTGAGGTATCCAGTAATCGGTGTCAATAGCTCATTCAAGCCCTTTGGGCTGTCTCTTTGTGAAACACTGCTTTAACTAAGTTTTTCACCTCTGGCGGGTCCCACCCTGTTCGGCCAATCAGAAACGAGAGCATTTACGTGGGCTTCAGACTGACAAAGCTCTGGACACTGTGGCCGTAATTGTAATCTGATGGGAGGTGATGTTATCAGTTGGAGACTTGGTGATATAAATACAAATTAACAGTTTACAGATTTTCTCTTTTGGTTTTATTCTTGCGAAATTTCATTTGTTTACAGTGATTGTTAATACTCAATGTTTAAGACATTTCAGTAGGGAGGTACTAGTATTTGCATACTTAAATTACCATCACTTCGAGTGCAAGTATGGTGACGAATTGCGACCTGTAGTCAGTCGCGTGGTGTGACGAAGACTCAGAGATCGATTACTTTTCGTAAAACGGATGCGGATTACAGGACGCATCGTAGATATTCAATGAAATGCTTTGTAATCTCAGTTTAGTCATCTTCTCCTGTCCGTCAGGTTATTCAATGCACTGCTGGAATATGTTTAAAGAAAAATTGCAAATCTGAAATTGGTGAAAATTCGATGCACGTTCTTGTGTAATAAGGCCCTCGTGCCTTATATCTATTACTCGATTCTTTTGAGAACAGAACAGAGTGCTAATTCAGTATTATAGTTACCGGTTAATGTACTCCTCTGTCATTTAATACATTTTCATACATATTATTGATAGACATGTTGCTGACGCCACCTAGGCGATAACTATTGCCAATATTACCTTTCAAATTACCATCCATTAAACAGAAATCAAAATAGTTTAGTCAGATATAGTGTTGCCCACGAATTAGTAACAAATCTCCCGCTCTCCGAACTTATAATTTCTAGGCTTTGAAGGGTTAGTTTCATCGACGATGCTATTATGGAGGTCCGTTGTGGGAGATTTTTGTAATATGTGCATTGAAGATCTCATGCAGTACTTTGTGCAGAAATATATGGTGAGATTTTCAGCTTTTGCAGCGGTATCGGTAGATTTTGTTCTTGGACGACATCACTATTCAGTCATTTCTGTGAAGTATTTTATGTGCTGGAGCGTTTTCAGATTAAAGTATTGTGAGTACAGTCGAGGGAAATCACACTGTCGCACCGAGTTTATCTAGAAGCTGACCGCATTACACTCTGTAATTTTGAGAGGCTTTTAGAAATGTTTACAAAGCTGATAATGTTCAGGTGTACAAACTATACGTATCAATTTTCTTTTGCACATAATTTCTGTAAGTATGTTCACTTCGTTTAGTTGATTCGCAGTCAGATAGTTATTACTGGGCCATGAATATTCGTATAAGAGAGCGTAGCTTGAATCAGTCAGGATTTACTTTAGCTATTCATGGATAGCAGATCAATCACAGCACAATACACAAATCACAAATTGTCTAAGCCCAAGGTACTGTAGGAAAATGCACCAGTCAGGCAACAACATGGTTGTTCTACAACGAGCCAAAAATAGTGCCGGACAAGAGGACGTTCAGAAAAATACAGAGATTTTAATCAACAGTTCAAGCACTTGTGTCACGCTAACAGCAGTCTGTTACATTCGCACATCACTTTTGCGTCCTTTTAGAAACAAACGGACGCAAGTAAAAGCAAGGTTTTCCAGTCTCTTAAAAAAAAAAACGACGATTTATTTCGTGTAATCCGGCAACATATAAATTGTCCGCTTAATCTTACGGCGTTTATGAAACCTCAGATTTATCCTGCAGTGCTGCAGTGCACAAAAAGCTGAGGTGATGACGGAAAAATAAAAATTGCAACTCTGTAAATGACCGACATTCATTTGATACGTCTCATTTTCTGCAGGCAGGGCTTAATTTTACTGGCGGGGCGAAGCTCTCTGGGTAGAAAAATGTAAGCTCCATTTCATATCCACTCTTATCTGAATGGACGCCGTTGACTGAGGAGGATGTCGGCTCAGCACTTCTTGTAAAGCAGAACAAGTCAAAATGGATGTTTCCTTCTCTCTTTACGGATGATGCCAAGGCTAATGGTAAGGATTTTTCATGTCTTACAACAGTTTGTTGCCTTTGTTTTAGGATCTAGATGAACGTAAATTTAAGTAAAGCTTCTGTAGAAAACCTAGTTATAAAATAGAACTCAGAGTATATTACTTTAAAACAGTAGTGCGTGGTTATGAGGGATACGCATCGTGTCTGTGGAAAAACAGTTTATATTTGACCACAAGTTACGAATGCACAGCCTTGTACCGTTACGGCTCGATAAAATCAACTGCAGTTGAAAGTCTGAAAAGGTTTCAGTGGAGCCTTTGGGTAATTTGTAGCGTATACGGACTACATAAACCAAAGTAATGCATAAAAGGAATTGTTTTGCTTGTATAGAATAATATTTGATGCCGGCAGCCAAGATTTCTCATATTTGATGCCGGCAGCCAAGATTTCTCCTTATTTCTTTTACATGCAACTCAGCTTGGAAAATAATTCCGATTATCAGGTGCGTTTCTCGTGTACTAGGACTTTTTTTGGTCGTGATGTCTGGACTGCTGCATTGTTCTTGTGAGTCTATTGCAGTGGTGTCTAACCATTCTGAAACCGTTATCCCTAGCTGCTCAAAATGGCTCTAAGCGCTATGGGACTTAACATCTGACGTCATCAGTCCCCTAGACTTAGAACTACGTAAACCTAACTAACCTAAGGACGTCACACACATCATGCCCGAGGCAGGATTCGAACCTGCGACCGTAGCACACGCTTGATTCCGGACTGAACTGCCTAGAACCGCTCGGCCACCGCGGCCGGAGTTATCCCTAACTGCAATCAGATACCAGCTGAACCCTCATCTCTTTTCCACCACCAACAGTATTACCCAGCTAAACTTTAGATTAAAAAAGGATTTCCTTCGAATATTTTCCTTTTCAAAATTACGATAGATAAATGATATTTAGTCTCTGTAAGTGTTTTGTTAAACCACGAACTAATTAGTCTATGAGACAATTCGTACTGCTTGTTTATAACAAACTTTTTTTTTGTAGGTTGATGAAGCAGTTTTCATTGCATCGCGAGTGCTACCTGCTACTGCTCAGTAGGGATAACGAACTATCGACATTAAGGAGAGACACTTACAACAAAACATGCTTCTTCTCCACCATTCATCTCCCTAGCGGCAATGGCTTTACCCACACCCCACAGAATCTATTAAAAGCAACCAAATTAATATGTACGCACTGTACTTAGGCCTGCTGTTTGTATATCACTTGATTGCTGAATTTCTTACTTCTAAAGTGGAAGTCAGGTTGGCAATGCTTTGCGGCTTACCACTGCCGTTAGTAATAATAATAATAGTACAGTGTAGGCCGACAGCAGTGAACTAGCCTTTACGTTATTAGTGTTGTGTTGTGCTGTCAATTAGTTCGTGTATTGTTGCGAAATGAATAATGAAACAATTTCTAGTTCATTGCGGGATCTACCTACAACTGGGAGAAGATATTTTCATGAGATATTTATGCATATATGATGTATATGCCTCTATTTTACTGTCGCAGATGCGTCGTATAAAGTGCGCAGTATGTGAGTAGTGGGCGCACTATGTGAGGAAAATGTTCGTCCATTCGTTAATGCGAATATTCGTTCATGCAAGTACAGGGTGAAGCACTGAAACAACACGGTTTTGAAAAATCACCAATAATATATTTACAAAAGAGTATAATTATTTCAACATGAATCTTAAGTGCACGAGTGGAAATTAATGTTTTACCTTAAAAACAATCATTTTTTGGATAAGGTGTCAGTAAGGTGGCGCCCCTGGTTTCCCACACATTGTCGGAGTCTAAAATGAAATCCGCCCATGACGTTCTGCGCCATCTGCAACGGAATGTTGTTAATTTCCTGCCGGATTCGCTCCTTCAGATCTACTTTTGTTCTTGGTGGATTTTCCTCGAAGACGTAGCATTTAAGACAGCCCCAAAGAAAGACGTCTGAGGCGGTCAAATCTGGCGAACGGGCAGGCCAAGAGATATTACCATTCTTGCTGATTTGCCGTCCTGGAAATGCGAGTTTAAGCAAATCCATTGAGCCATTAGCGGTATGGCTTGTTGCACCATCTTGATGGAAGAGTGTTTCTTCATCTGCATCATACTGATCGATTTCAGGCAGACGAAAAGTTGCCAACATGTCAGCATAGCGTTCACAGTTCACCGTTACTGTGTTACCATGTTCATCTTCAAAAAAGATAGGGTCCCACGATTCCACGACAAGATATTGCACACCAAACTGTTACTTTTTCAGAATGGAGAGGTTTTTCATGAAGATAACATGGGTCATTTGCGGACCAATACAGGAAGTTCTGCTTTATGACGTAACTCCTAAGGTGAAAATGGACTTCATCACTCATCCATATTTTATGCACTCTTTCTCCATTTCTTCCGATAATATTAAGCATCGCTTGGCAAAAGCGTATGCGATGATTGTAATCGTTAGGTTTTGGGACTTGTGCTATCTGTATGTTGTATGGTTGATACTGTAGGTCATTCTTCAGAATCCGCCTCACTGATTGATTGCTGAGACCAAGTTCAGCACTGTGCCGCCCTGCTGATTTTTGCAGACTTCGTGCTAATGCATCGCGCACACGATCAATGTTCTTTGGGGCCCAGATTGTTTTTTCACTACCACCTGTTTTCTTCGTCGTGCTTGAAGTGGGTTCAAAGTTTTTCACCCACAGGAGGATAGCTTTCCTTGATGGCGCGGGTGCCCGTGGCGGTAGATCAAACTCATGACGGAAAGCGCGTTGGGCACCAACCACACTATCCGTGTTTTTATAATGTGCTTTTACAGCAAACGCACGTTGCGCGCTTGACCAACGCTCCGCGGATAATGAAATTTCCACCTATCTAGACGCTCAAGGTCGTTTCCCCCACTCCCATAATCCCCACCAAGCCCGTCAGCCGGAGCCGAAATCGTGCTGTTTCACTACTTCGCCCTGCATTTGAAAAATGTAATTATTTGTAACTTACGTAACCAATGTTACTGCCTTACGAAATAGTGATAACCAACATGATCTTTTAAAAATAATTTATTTTTGTGGCCAAAAAACAATTGAACCCTTTTCACCCCTCACATTCTACCCCTCAGGGGGACTTACTGTCTGGTTAGGAACCACTGCTTTTCTGTAGCGTAAACATGTGCAGTTTTGTAATTACCAATCTGTCTTTCCCTTTACATAGTCACAGACTATTCACGATGACGTAGTTTACGATGGGTAGGGTGCAACTTGGAATGACTTGGTAAAAGACAACTACGTTGAATAACAATATCCATGGTGTTAATCTTTCTCTACACATGCAGCTTTCGATGCGACAAATTTTTACCAACGATAGATGACTTGGCGGAGATCTTCGTTATAAAAATCTGTACTTTTGGTATTCAGAAAACGTTCCAGCTCCAAAATCACGTTGTCGTCGTTGTGGAAATGTCTGCTGTGCAGTGGTTTCTTCTTCTCACGAGAGGTCTCTGGCTGCCATGTCATGAGAATACGGGGGTGGGCGTGAGGTAAAGTCCGACAGCCCAACGGAGAAGTGTGTATGACGGAGTCCTTTGCAATATGAGCTGGGATGTTGTCGTGGAGCAAAACCACCCATCTGTACAAAGCAAAATCTGTTACAACACCACGGCAGTCCCTAAGAACTCGGCATCACGTTGCTCTATGATGACTGGGTCTTCGCATTTTCGTCAGTGGTGAATCAACAAGTTTCCACTGTTTCCTTCGCTCCTTATCTCGTGGCCGCAGTGACACACAGCTCTCGTCCTTAGCGCTTAGGCGACTGAAGAAGTCATCTGGACTGGCCTGACTCACTTGCAACACTGCCGGCCCGCGTGGCCGTGCGGTTCTAGGCGCTTCAGTCTGGAACCGCGTGACCGCTACGGTCGCAGGTTCGAATCCTGCCTCGGGCATGGATGTGTGTGATGTCTTTAGGTTAGTTAGGTTTAAGTAGTTCTAAGTTCTAGGGGACTGATGACCACAGATGTTAAGTCCCATAGTGCTCAGAGCCATTTGAACCATTTGAACTTGCAACACTTTGGCTGCCTCCTCGATTCGGGGTGCTTTTTTCATGGATGTGAGCAGTCGCAGAATTCAACAGACAGCAACCTTCCTCGTGTTCAAAATGTGGTGCAAGACGCTGAAAACCGGTCCATGATTGATTTTCACGCTTTTCACTGTCGGGTTTATTGTGGGACGCCTGTCTTTGACGACTTGGACTCACACTTTCCGTGGGATTCTCGGTTCTTTACAGAGGGATAGCCTGCCATTCGTCCTTCGTCATTCAGACCAGTCTGACCGCGCTGGAAGCGTCTGGACCACCAGCCAGTATGTCATATAATGCTGCATTGCTGCTGCATACTGCAACCAACTCGACATGGACTGCTGCAACGTTGTCCTCCTGCAAATGCAGAAAGCGGATTACTGCACGATGCGCCACTTTATCAATAGTTGGCGCCATTTTTTTTGTCACCTGTTGTAGGGTGCAACGGAACTGATGTGGGCATTTCCACGTGTTCCAAGACTGACGATTTGCACTTGCAAACTAATAAATAATTAATTACGGCCGGCCGGTGTGGCCGAGCGGTTCTAGGCGCTTCAGTCTGGAACCGAGCGACCGCTACGGTCGCAGGTTCGAATCCTGCCTCGGGCATGGATGTGTGTGCTGTTCTTACGTTAGTTAGGTTTAAGTAGTTCTAAGTTCTAGGGGACTGATGACCTCAGATGTTAAGTCCCATAGTGCTCAGAGCCATTTGAACCATTTTTTGGATTAATTACGTAACCTTATACTGTTGAGGTCACTATTAAGACTTTATGACTACCCTCATAAAAGGTGTTTTACGGGAAAGACAGACATTCATTTCATGAGCGTAAGTAATCCTGGTCTGTAATTCCGAAGAGCTCTGCTTAGAGAAAAAATGAGGCCATCGACCCATAATGGTCGTTAATCAATAAGTTGAGAAGGGGTAGGCTAGTAATTGCTCCCTGAGCAAGAACTATGATTTTTAAAGAGAGGAGGAGGAGGAGATTAGTGTTTAACGTCCCGTCGACAACGAGGTAATTAGAGACGGAGCACAAGCTCGGATTAGGGAAGGATGGGGAAGGAAATCGGCCGTACCCTTTGAAAGGAACCATCCCGGCATTTGCCTGAAATGATCTAGGGAAATCACGGAAAACCTAAATCAGGATGGCCGGACGCGGGATTGAACCGTCGTCCTCCCGAATTTTTTCAAGAGAATTTGGAGATTATCAGGTTCAGTCGTGCTGTAGACTGTAGACTATCGCTAAGTCATTAGTAACCAAATCTCAGTTTTCGACAACACATAGTCATAGGAACTTTAAAATGTGCGAAGACTGCCATAGTTGTCTGTCTTCTGCCCAACACATCCTTACCTGTTGTGCGAATTTTAAAATCTGTTGATTCGTGTAGTGATGTTTGTTTCTTAAATAAAATTCTTTTTTACTTGATAAAACAACCTACTTTGTTTTTCGCCATTTTTCCACTGTTTTCCTT
This sequence comes from Schistocerca americana, assembly GCF_021461395.2. Lineage (NCBI taxonomy): Eukaryota > Metazoa > Arthropoda > Insecta > Orthoptera > Acrididae > Schistocerca > Schistocerca americana. Next base: position 626,648,464 of record NC_060123.1, on the reverse strand, counting down.
GGAATGCTGTTGGGTTCTCTATTCATTGTTTTTAAATTTATTTTATTTATTAGTGCTCGACATAAAGGCAATACGCCAAGGAGACTAAGCTTTGTGGATTGGCTAGGTAAGTGAATATTAGTCAAAAGTTAAATATCTCTGTCATTGTAAAGATTTCTGTGATACATTAGAGGAATACTCCAGGGAACCTAAATACTGCTTATTATTAAAGATTTCTGGGTTGTTCTTCTCTTTACTCGTTAATGTAGATGTATCACGTAATTTTATCCGTATCGCACTCACTAGCGATGCTATTCCATGGAGCGGCAAGAATATTCCAATTCGTTGCGCTCTTGTTATTAAAATACACCATCGATCCTTATCTGAGTTTATATTTCTGCACGTAACAATCTTTTAAAGTAAACCAGCTTAGTCTGGAAACCCATCCGACTGATTTTTTATGGAAGTTAATTCTGATAAATATTAAAAGTGATTCCGCTGTTAGAAAGTGACATACGGTGGAAGGTTCTTTACCACAGATTAAATTTTACGGATTGCTGTCTTGGATTGACTTAACAAATATTTTAATAAACAAAAACGCGTACTTGGATACGCAAGCATTTTCTTTTCGTTCAAATCAAACGAACTAATAGTGGGCAAATTTCATTTAATTCTTTAATATTTAGTTCAACAGTGGCTCATTAATTTGAGAGCAAACTACCAGATAGCGAAAAGAGTAGCTATCAGCCCAACGTGCTAAATAAATCAGAGATGAAAGTATTTATGTTCGCTCTCTGTTTATTAAAAATAAGCTTTAATACTTAAAAAAACACATTTTCTACTTTATTCACTTACAGCTTGTATGTAACGCTCTCAGCGATAAAACAGTTCCATTCGTTATTCTTCCTATAGCCTGTGCCTCGTAGATGCCCTGCAAAATAATGCAAAAAAAATGATCCCTAATTGAAGGCGCCACTTTTCCACTGCAGGAACCATGTGTGTACTCATCTCAGCCCAAAAATCATTACGCAAAGTAATTAGCTCAGATTCTACCCAAACATTATAGTCTGCCACACATTACCGCAAAATCGTACGTATGTGCGACTCTTCCCTAAATACACACCTCCTCTATACATCAGACAATAGGCAATTTTCTCAACTTTTAATTAGGAAAAAGTGAACAACATTTCATAAACCTTGCAACAATACACTTAATTATTATGTTCACTGAATTATGTAACAATTATGGCCAAGTTATGTTATGACTTAACGAATATTCTGGCCCAGCTTAGCTACTCTCTAGACTTTTGTTTGCTCTTTATTTTCCGCTCTGATTTTTTCTCTAGAGACTGTCCCGTTTGTAGCAGCTTTCACCAGCAATCATTGGCACGAGATGTCACTCTAAACGTCAGTTAAACATGGAAAAGATGACAATAAGTCATGCGGAAAATATGACTGCCGTAAAAAAGGAACAGTTTGAAGGATGAGGCCACTTCATTGACAAGAGTAGCAACAGGTAGTTCGTCATTGTAGGAGAATATGATAAATACAGACAAACTGAAGCACGTACCACAATGAAAGCAGGGGGGCGGGGGGGGGGGGGGGGTGGTCAGTGCAGTTACGGGAGCAGTGGACCCATTGTTCTCTTTAGTAAAGAATTACGACACGATGACCATGTATAAACAAACCACTCACATAGGTATGAAACGGTGATCGCTAAGCTTTCAACTAACTTTCATACAAGAACGAAGTTAGGTCACAACACTTCTACCGCCCTAATTCCAACTACTTTTCGCGGTCACTCATCTGTTCATTTCCTCATCCAAAAGAGACATATGCATATCGTCATAAATAGGAGACCCTTTAGTATTTTTGGAAAGGCAGAGAACAATAAAGCAAATGTTCTCACACAAAAACTTGTATTAATACTGCATATTCATTTACATACATTCATTTGTTTGGTGTAGTTTTAATTGTGACTGTAAAGTGGAATGTAATTGTGTAGTTTCTTGTGTTTTGCCAATAGAAAGCCAGTGGCATCCCGTATAAACAAACTAATAGGAAATTTAATTATTTCTAAAATAACCCTCGCAAAGAGTTTCTTACAGCCTCAAGATTACGGATTCACGACCTACATGCTCTTTTCTGCTCAGGGGACAACAACTATAGAAGACTGCAGGTTGGTGAACATTTATTATAACTTCTGCATTCCACTCAGGGCGGTGGAAGCAGAAAAGCACCTCGCGTGTACTGCAATCTTAGTACAAATGAGATCACTGACACGTCATCTGTGGTAACGCAGAGGACGTATGAAGGAGAGAAATATTTTTGAGGCAAGAGGTTTGTCATACGCACGTATATATCACTTCTCTTTAACTCTTTTCTTTTTCAATTTGTCGTAATATCTGCTACGAAAACAATTAAGAGCGTACAACTGAAAGTGGAACCCGTTGCTGTATGCTCTGGCAAAACTATCCGTTTCTTATGAATGAAACGGATATCGTATTTTGGAAACACCGAGAAGGAAGCTAATAACGTACAGTAACACGGGAGAACACATTCTCAAAGTAGATCTCTAAATGTTTGCACATACAAGGAAGAATTGTTCGTGTTGCAAAAGTAGCGGGAAACTTTCATTCGAAATTCAATAGTTTTAGGATCCTGTGTTTATGGTGAAACCCAATTACTGTTGTTGCCGTACCTCTAATTGGCAAGTCCAGAACACGTCAGTCGTATTACAGTGAATATGAAAGTCTGTGGAACCGTGACTCTGCTAAAAATTACTGGAGCTGCCCGTGTAGCCTCTCTGAGTCAGTGACCTCGTTTGCGTCCACGTCATCCGCAGCACTTGTGAAGCGTTCCGGCTGCTGTTTCAGGAACTTCATATCGCTAAACCCTGCCGCATACGGCAGAACAAGGTGCTCGGTGAAAATTAATTTACGCCGTACCAGCAAAAATAACCGCTGTGGCGAGCAGAAACAAGGAGAGTCAGATAAAACTTTTCTGTATGTTTTAGCACAACAAAGCTGCTGCTCATTGTTCCACTGCAACGAACGTACAAGCTGTTGCGAAACGTTTATGAGATAATTACCTGCACGTCTACGATAAACTGCAGAAAGTGTACTTCAGCACAGGAGACTATAATGACTCCCCATCCCCGCGAGTCGTATTACCCTTACCTGGTTTCCTTAGCTGCAGTACTCATTTTAACTTTTAATTAATTTAAAACTGAAACTGTGACTAAAGCCTAGGTATTGTACACTGAAGATATTACCAACGAATAAATTACTTCTGAAGCTAGTTTCGTGTAAAATTCTCCACCTTGAAGTGCATATACCGGCTTTGGTCATAAAATCGTCTGTAAGAGCGATCTGTTAGATATGCTCGAGCAGAAGGTAGCTGATTCAAATCCTTATGAGGGAAGAAATTTTCATCTCCAGTATTCGACAAGCAACGCGAGGTAATTTAAATAATGAAAAATTGCAGCAGTTACTTCTATTACGATGAACGAAAATTAATAAAGGGAGGTGAAATTGCCGTGCAAAGGTACTGTTCGGCATTTGAGACTGGCGTCGTGACGTAAACTTACTACTGTTGTTTCATGGTGTCACAAAATGTGATACTGTTGGTTTAACATTCTGCGTGGTGTCTGTTTGTTATATATCGTGTCTCCCTACTACTTACGCGCAGCGACGTTCTGAGCGTGTTTTTTAGGGAATTGACTACTTTGAACCTGGGACCTGTTGCTGGTAAGGAGACGCCAGACCACACATGATATGTAGAATTCGGAAGAGTTCAGTGAGACTAGCGATGATATAACCAAATACTTAATGATTTCAGAGTCACCTCCACTGCACTCCCAGTAAAATAATCTTAATACTAACTAAATTTAGTGGAAGGGGTTCAAGGCTTTCCTATTTTTAGTTAACTGGTAAAATAACGTCGAAAAAGCAGTTAAGTTACCATTGGAAATGTTATTCTACTCACAAAACATTGTTTATAAATTGCACTATTGATAAAAGGAAATGTTTTAATACAGGACGATAAAAACCAACTGCGTTCAACAAAAATGTGAACGAATATTCCCTGAATGGGTTTCCAATTTCTACAATGGATCGAAGGATGACCTATGCCATATCACAGCTATAATCTAGGTTAAAATTAAGTTTCACAAAAGAGAAAACTATCAAAATGGTCTACAGTGATCCTCAATTATCTTTAATTACTTATCTAACTTGTCGTAAATTACAGTGGCTGATGTGGCTTCTCAATAACTATCTAACAGAAAAATCATCACGTTTCAGATTTTTACTTCAAGTGGCAAATGTGAACACCATGAGCTTTAATTGACGATCGACACTAGTATTACGTAAAAGGGGATGTAACAGATGAGACTTCTGCAGTTCTGAGTGAAGCTTTATGCGCTGTTATGCGTCATCGCGTGCGTTCATTACCTTGTCGGTGTTCGTCAGGGGGCGGCGGCCAGCACAGCTCCGCTCACCTCGCCGTCTCTGAAGCAACTCTGTCCTAACTTCTCCTTATTACAATTTACCGAAGTTGGTTTAAAAAAAACTATCTGGCTGTGTTTTCATCTGACCAGTCAGGGTCTCAATGTTAACCTTAAGCTCCGCCTACAAAAATTCTGTCTATCCAATGAGAAACGTTATACTTTTCGTGGTGGGGCAATGTTTTTAAAATTTCCAACGTAACAGAGACGCGAAAAAGTCTCCTGCTAAAACTTGCAGCTGGTGTGGTCCTTTAGTGTTCTCGTAAGATCTATACTGTTCTTTTGGAGGGCTCTATCTTTTAACATGGGCTGGGGGGGGGGGGGGGGGGGGTGGTCCTAACGTAACAGAGACGCGAAAAAGTCTCACGCTAAAACTTGCGGGTGGTGTAGCCCTTTTTGTGTTATCGTAAGTTCTATACTGTTCTTCTGGAGGGCTCTAGCTTTTAACATTGGCTGGGGGGTGGTCTTGACGTAACAGAGACGCGAGAAAGTCTCACACTAAAACTTGCGGGTGGTGTGGTCCTAGCGGTTAGCTGGCGACGTGGGTGTCCGTCCGCCCCTTATCGTAGGGCCTTCCATCTTAACACAGTTCTGCTCTCGGCTTCTGTTCTCGTTTCTCCCCCTCGGAACTGCGTCTGTCTCGCGGTGGGAAGGTATGACATGCATTTAGGCATTCTTGTGTTATTCTGTGGTATTCCATTTGCTCACTCGTCACTCGTATTACTTTGGTTAATTTAATGTCACGATTTATTCGGAGCTATGTGACATACTACAGGGTTTTCATGGAAGGTGTTGGATTTGCCTGACACCTTATATGGTGAATAGTCGCTGTTGTTGTTCAAGGGGAGTAGGCCGTTTACCTGAAGAGGAATTCGCTCTTCCTGCCTTTCAATTCCACAATAAAGAATGAAAACAACACCCGAGTCACTCTGCGTTCATCTGTCATCCACGTGACACGCTCAGATCCTTGACTCGGCGCACTACCTAAAGGAGAGAGAAGTTGCAGCCTTTGTTTATTACGTAGCAACAAAAACAACAGAAGATTTGCACTTGTTTATGTATTTATTACTACATCAGACACCTGTCCCTCCCCTCATTTAATAGCAGAGATTATTTCTTTAGTTTTCCCTGTTTCCAGTTTCTGTATTTCACTGTGCACTGTGGATCATTTAAATGTCAAAGGTGCACACACACACACACACACACACACACACACAGAGAGAGAGAGAGAGAGAGAGAGAGATACAGGGTGGAGAAATATTGTCAAGAAATTTTAATGCTGGACAGCTGACGCCAGCATGAACCAAAATTACTAATGTTGTGTAGGTCGACAACGCACCATTTTTGAGCTACTGAAACTTGGTGCCACACGCTCCGATTAGGTGCGGGATTGCCCTGTTGCCGGATGCTCTGGACAGCGCATGACCGCGAATGCTTTGCCTGCCGGAGATCGGGATGTATCCAAGGCGGACCGCACGCTCGGTGATAGCGCGCCGGCCTTCCACTCTGGGGGCCTAGGGAAGAATCCGCCGTGATCCCGGCACATCCATTGTAGTTTCATGATAAGACGTACCGGGAACAAACCCAACAGCTGTTAGTTCGCGTACAGAAAATCTTTTGCAAATTGTGTCAGCCCTGAAAAGGGCCTTTTTGTAGCTAGGACATTGTTTACTTAAAGCAGGTGATCCAACTGACCCGACACAAGCTTGGTAACGTCGAACGGTGCTTTGCCGAACTCTTTCAAAGATTCCTGACATTACCCTGATGTGACTGGCGGCATGTTGAATGCCATCCATTAATTCCTCTTCGTTTCTAGGTGGTTCGTATCTTGGGGGCGGGGGGTGAACTAGAACCTTGAAGAATCCCCATAGGAAAAATCCGGTGGCGTGAGGTCTGGTGACTGCGGGGTCACGTCCTAAGAGCACCTCTGCCAATTACCCGGCCGTCGAAGAGTTCCTTTAAATATCCGCGAACAGCACGGCTGTCATGTGCGGGCGCTCCGTCATGCTGCAACAGATGCGTAGCCGTATGTCCAGGGGAACATCTTCCAGCAGGCCGGGTAGAGTTTCTTGCAAAAAGTGAAGGTTATTTGTCCCAGTAAGTCGAGGAGGTAGATGGATCGGCCCATCAGATGGTCACCCACAATGCCTGCCCAAATGTTGCCCAGTAATGAACGTTCCGATTGTTGTAAAGGCCATCCCGATGGAAGTTGTCCTCGTCGGTAAATAACACAGTGGCGGCGAAGTCGGGATCTCGTGCAACACTTGGCAGAAACCATCGGCAAAACCCTAGCCTGTGTTCATAGTCCGACACACTATTTAGGTCTTGGACAGGGTGGAAACTTAATGCATGCTGGCCGTCATCCCTCAAAACCTCCCAGACTAACCGATTAGTGACCACCATGTCATGTCCAACCGCTCGATTACTAGGTGCTTCCTCGAAGCGCTCGAGAACAGTCTCTTCAAATGCAGCATCCTTTCGTGTTCGAGATCTTCCAGCATCACCATGATATCCCGCTAACGGGCTTGTTTCGGCAAACCGCCGGTAAATTGCTGTAAACGTTTGGGGTGTGGATGGCGTCTTGCTGGGTACCGTTCCTCATACAACCGTCGAGCTTTACGCTCATTACCATAGGCTAGTCAATAAACAGAAACCATGTCAAGTTGTTCTTCAAACGAATATTGTGCCGCCATGCTTACTGAATCACTAAATCGCAGGTGACGTGTGTGCCCCAAAGCGAAGCTTACGTGTGAATGCCTCTGACGTGAGGTGGAGACGAACAGCAAGACTTATACGACACAAGTGTGTATCACGTTGGGGCAGTGACGGGTGTGGGACGTTTGTATGTATGAACCGACAACCATAGCGCTGCCCGTCAACCGACGAACGACAACAGGGCAATCCCACGGCCAATCGGAGCGCGTGGTGCCAATTTTCCGTAGTTTAAAAATGGTGCGTTGTCGACCTACACAACATTAGTAGTTTTGGTTCGTACTGCCATGAACTATCCAAGGTTAAAATTTCGTGACATAATTTTTCTCTACCCTGTGTACATACATGTGTGTGTGCAACATAGTCATCCACATTGTGAAAATAAGTTTTTATGAGTCAGCATTCTTGTGTCAGCAGACGAAAATGTGTTTGTATGAGCTGCTGTTTTTGCCCCTTTCTCCGAAGCTGTCTCTAGCAGTAATTTTAATTTAAATAGTTCTCTCAATTCAACAGGTAACATCATTGACTTAGAGCGAAGTCACTTCGGCAGTGTCGATAGTGATGTCTCTGACTGGCAGAATTGATTGACCATTCATAGAGTATAACAGGTGTTTACATACAGATGTTAAAACAATTCCCGCGGGAGGTTCGAATCCTCCCTCAGGCATGGGTGTGTGTGTCGTCCTTAGTGTAAGTTAGTTTAAGTTAGATTAAGTAGTGTGTAAGCTTAGGGACCGATGACCTCAGAGTTTGGTCCCATAAGACCCTACCACAAATTTCCAAATTTGTTAAAACAATTAAAATATAAAACTGAATGAAAAGTTCAACAGTCCGCAAATGTTGTATTTATTGAAGCCGAATGAGATTCACATAACCTGTTTCCCAACTTTTAAGTTCTTCTGTACAGAAATTTCCATAAATTTACACTTTGGTAATGGGGAAATAATGTTTTATGAGATATTTTACAGTACTGAGTGAACAGATTTGTGCAAGGAAGAAATCTACGGATCTATGGGGGATATTCGAAAATAAGGTCCAATTGGTAGCGAAATGGAAAGCGCTGTGAAAACCAGAAAGGTTTTATTTGCAACATTTAGCTACACCTCCCAGCAACGTCTCTATATAGTAACCGCTCCGACGACTTTCCAGTACCCTCATTATAGAAGGCAGCCCCTGTGCTTTCCGAAAATTCTCTACGCTGGTCTACAGCTCGTTGTCTGTGACGGAATGTTGTCTCAGTAGCCAGTGGTTCATGTGACCGGAGATGAAACTCAGGGGGATCCAATTACGGACTTTATTGTGAGTGATCAAACACGTCCCATCGAAAACGCTGCTGGAGCATCTTCATCAGAACTGAAAAAACGATGTGATGGGATCTACGGGCATACTGGAGACACTGCCCAACACATCTGTGCGAAGCTTCATCAGATTTTCGTTGTGGTTTTCACATCGCGCACGATGGGACTTTACTTTTCGAATAGCCCTCGTGGTTAAGAAACTAGGTGTACCACATATGTCCCACATAGAACTGGTCTATTCGAATATAATAAATAAGATCTGTAATTTCATATCAGAAATGTTCAAATGTGTGTGAGATCTTATGGGACTCAACTGCGAAGGTCATCAGTCCCAAAGCTTACACACTACTTAACCTAATTTATCCTAAGGACAAACACACACACACCCATGCCCGATGGAGGACTCGAACCTCCGCCGGGACCAGCTGGACAGTCCATGACTGCAGCGCCTCAGACCGCTCGGCTAATACTGCGCGGCTCATATCAAAAGATGGTTACTTAAAGCACTACGTCGTAGGGCAGATGTGAGCTAATATCGGTCCGCTAATGGTTTATGTGCGGCCCGCCAAGACAGTCAGAATTTTTGTTTAACGATGTATACCTTTTCTGAAGGTTCATGCAATGATTTTAAAAGATGCGACCCTTCGTTAACCTCATCTTACACAGAGAGTCCCCCTAGGCAAAACTATCGCCACACTTGTCATACGGTGTATGGAGTTATTACAGAATGCCGTAGAGTGACAGTTGGCATGGCTACATAAAGATCTCAGCCTTTTTCAGTTGGTATAACGAACGTCAGTGATGAATTTCCAGTCTATAAATGCGAAGGAATGTAATTAAGAATCGGAAACTGATCCCTGAGTAAAAACAATGAAGCAGTAACTAGTATGTAAAAGAGATGGGGCCAGCCCATGTATTACGGAACAATTGACACAAATGGGACTGACCTGTATTAAAACAGCGATGAACTGTCGTCACTAAAATATCTCTCTGTAGGGATATCTTAAGTAACGGTCAATATCCCTCGTAAAATGTATCCAGGAAAATATTGCGTCCTGGATTGACTGAAAAATAAAAACAAAGTTAATTGTTTGCTGTGGTTGACCTAGTTTTAAATCAGCTGTAAGTCTCTGACTGTCGTAGTAAGCAATTTTGGAAATTTATGGTAGGTTCCTAAGGGACCAAACTGTTGAGGTCATCGGTCCCTAAGCTTACACACTACTTGATCTAACTTAAACTAACTTACGCTAAGGACAACACACACACCCATGCCCCAGGGAGAACTCGAACCTCCGACGGGGAAAACCGCGCGAACCGTGTCAAGACGCCGAAGATCGCGCGGGTACCACGCGCGGCGTCGTAGCAAGCCACTGGACTCATATTCAATGGGAGATCAGTTAAAATCCCGACCAGCCAATCTAAATGTACGTTTCTCCCGATTTAATTAAATCGCTTAAGGCAACTGCAAGGGTGGTTCGTTTCTAGGGTCACGACTAATTTCATTCCATATCTTTGCCCTGACCGAGGTTGTGCTCTGTCTCCAACGATACCCTCGTCAACAAGAAAATGAAGCTTAATCTTACTTTCTGACTGACGCCTACGGGGTGCGCTTTGCACAAACTACTCTATTTGTCTTGGTTATCATGTGATGAGACGCCACAATTCCCTATCGTGTCTGATGGTCCCACACTCTCGTAAGCGAGGACGTAGCAAGGAGATGCGTACCAGATGAACGGTTAACATAAGGATATGTTAGCCCTGTATCCGTCTACACCCTTGCTGTATGTGGATGAGGATGTGAAGGCTGCATGTTTCGTTAATATGGACGTATTTGTTCTCCGTTCCATTTTCCTGGCTCAATTTAGGCGCTTTTCTTGAATTAGATTGTTTTAAATCGTATTTTGCGTGTTTTGCCTAGGCGCCTTTATTTTCTATTGAATACTTAAGGACGCAGGAGAATATTTGTGGTAGAATTTGATTTTAGAAAATAATTTCTCATGTAAATTTCTAGCACACGCATTGCATTCAGTGAAGGTGTGTTACGATATGGCCCATGTGGTTGCTGAAATTGTTTGTCGTGCATACTTGCAGCACGTATCAGTCGCAAATGTATACGATTTGTTTGGAGCTGTAGTTCACATTCTCTTATCTGAGTTCCTGTACTGAATTACTCCTTTTATCTGACTATATCATGGCGATAGGCCGAGTTCCAGCCACGTATTTTATAAACAATATTACTCCCCTGTCCCTCCTTCGTCACCAACGCCCTACTGAAAACTCTGTGAACAGAGGGAGTGTAGATTTATAATTCGCATTTTTCGGTGGTTACGTAATTTGCTTTGTCTATTTGGAGCTACTCGTAGAGCCAGTTCGCGACGGTATTTTTTTTTTCAAAAGCATGGTGATGATTCTGTCTTATAGTTTGGTGTAATTTGCCACGATGCTCTCTCTCTTTATCCTGTGATAGGATTAGGAGTGACTGTACGATACATACATCTACTAGGTCATATTGGGGGACGGGTCCTTTTCCTACCCCAGACTATTCTTAACTGACTTTTTGAAGTGCTATTCTCCATGTTATTAGTTAGCATGAGGCTTCATCTCCTTTTACGCCAGTCCTAGATTGTGAAGTAGGCTATGTACCTGTACGTTTGTATCAGTGGCCAAACTGACTTGTAACCTCATGTTCGACGTTCTTATGAAATAATTAAAAAAAACTGTAAACTCAGAATGCCATAGTTGCTGCATTACTTCGCATCCCCTGAAACCATCTCTCAATTTTGATCTTAATCGTTTTACACACGTTGCTTAAAGTGGCGGTAAGAGATTTGACAGTGTAGTAGCGTCGCTATGGCCATGCGAGCAATAAAAGAGAGTAAGACCTCTTCTCTAGTAAGCGTTTTGCTCTGTTATGCAGATGATTCTTACACTGCCAAGAAGAATGTTGTCATAACTTACATAATGGTGAGAAATTGTTCAGTGACTTCAATGAGGTAGAACCAACGAGAAGTGTTAGTTAAAATAAAAGATGAATTAACTAGTACTTGATCGATAAATACCGGTTTCCGTCAGATCACCGAAGTTAAGCGCTGTCGGGTGTGGCTGGCACTTGGATGGGTGACCATCCGGGCCACCATGCGCTGTTGCCATTTTTCGGGGTGCACTCAGCCTCGTGATGCCAATTGAGGAGCTACTCGACCGAATCGTACCGGTTCCGGTCAAAGAAAACCATCGTAACGACTGGGAGAGCGGTGTGCTGACCACACGCCCCTCCTATCCGCATCCTCAGCTGAGGATGACACGGCGGTCGGATCGTCCCGATGGGCCACTTGTGGCCTGAACGTGGAGTGCTTTGTGATCGATAAATGGAGTAGGACAAGCTGCAGTTTTACGTAAACAATAAAATTTTACAGTAGTGACAATGAGCATAGTTAGAACGACAACATTAATAATAATAATAATAAAAATAAGGGAAAAAGACAAGCATTTATCAGCAGAACAACAAAATATAACTTCAATACTTTTAATATGCGGTTACGATTAACACCTTCTTCTCTCTTCTTGTACGAAGTGTTCTCCGTCGTCATTTAACTTCCATACAAGGCTACCTCCCCCCCCCCCCCCCCCCCCAAGGAAAATATCATCAGAAAAAACTTCCTAATATCTGAATTTATATTATGTGTTAATAAATTCCTCTTTTTCAGAAATATGTGTATTATTATAGCACGTCAACGTTTTATATCTTCTCTACATCGGCTATCATCTCTCATTATATGCCCTAGCAGAAAAACTCCTCTACTTCTTTTAGTGTCTCTTGTCGTAATCTAATTTCCTCAGTATCGCCTGACTGAATTCGACTGCATTTAATTACCATTCTTTTATTTTTGTTCATATTTATCTTGTAACCTCTTTTCGAAAGACTACTCGTTCCATTAAATTGTTCTTCGAAGTCCTTTGCCATGTCTGTCAGAGTTACGTTTCATCGGCTAACCTAGAAGATTTTCTTGCGCCGTGTTGAGGTTTGTGTTTTTCCAATATTCTTCTTGGTTTTCTTTACCGATTGCTCGTCATCAGTCTTCTGGTTTAATGCGATCCGCCACGAATTCCTCTACTGTGCCAACCTCTTCATCTCAGAGTAGCACTTGCACCCTACGTCCTCAGTTATTTGCAGGATGTATTCCAGTTTCCGTTTTCCTCCACAGTTTTTACCGTCTACAGCTCCCTCTAGTACCATGGAAGCTACTACCTGATGCCTTAATAAATGTTCTGTCATCCTGACCCTTCTTCTTGTCAGTGTTTTCCATATGTTCCTTTCTTCGCTGACCGAGCGGAGAATCTCCTCATTCCTTATCTTGTCAGTCCACCTAATCTTCAACCCGCTTCTGTAACATCACATGGGTCGATTATCTTGTTTTTCTCTTTTCGCACAATCCACGATTTACTACGATACTGTGCTATGCTGCAAACGTACATTCTCAAAAATTTCTTCTTCTTGTTAAGCCCATTGTTTGATACTAGCATATTTTACTTGGGCAGGAACTCCCTCTTTGCCGGTGATGATCTGCTTTTTGTATCCTCTTTACTTCATTTGTTGATAATCAGGTTTTTATCACCTCTTTACTTCATTTGGCGTGTGTTATTTTGCTTCCAAGGTAGCAGAATTTTTAACTTAGTCTAATTCGTGGTCCCCATATTTGATGTTACATTTAAATCTCATTTCTGCTACGTATCATCAATTTCTTCTTGCTTCGACTTAATCTCACTGTATAGTGTGCTGTTATCGAACTGTTCACTCCACTCAAAACGTCCTGCACTTCTTCCTCACTTTTAGTGAGAACAACGTCATCAGCGCATCTTATCACTCATATCCTTTTACCCTGACGTTTAATCCCACTCTACAACCTTTCTTTTCTTCCCATAATCGCTTCTTCAATGTGCAAATTGAGCAGCAGCGATGAAATACTGCACCCCTTTAATATGAACCTTCATTCTTGGTCTTCCATTCTAATTATTTGCTATTGGTTCTTGTACATATTGTAACAGATGATTGAAATTGAAGTGAGATGTTCTCAGTGCTGCAGTGCCGGCTGTATACATCGTAGGACGCTGAAACAATGTAGAAATGCTCTTTAATCGCTGCAAAAAACAATAGTTTCAGCTTTTGCCACCAGGTGAAAATAGGGCGCTGTAAGCAGTCAGAAAGGGAAATGTTACCTGTTTTGACGTCAGTATGCTGTTTGTCACTTGGCAAAGCATGTTGATTTCTTTTTTGAAGTGACTGTTGGTGAAAGAGTTAAGAAGTTTAAGGTTTTCCGTACAAAACGCAATGGCTGTTGAGAAGAAAGACCGTGCACTGCTGGTAATCTTTTTTAATCAGAACGGCAGCAATACGAGCGCCGCATTCCCAGAATATCACTGACGGAAACAACTGTGAATAAATGGGATAAAGAACGTGATCAAGAAATTTGAAGGAACAGGTGAATTAGATGCTGCAGCAGGGAGAGGCAGGCGGCCCATTCCCATGGCAGTTGATAATGAATTTGCTGTAGCTATAGACAACCTTGCAGCACATGCCTCAAAGTTTGCAGCCAGTGCTAGAGCTGTGTTACGGGAACTATCATTCCCCTGGTCAAAGTTCAAAAGATTTTGCGGTTTATTTTACACTGATATCCTTAAAAGTTTGAGAATGTGCACCAAATGAAGCCCCAAGATAGGCTATAACGCCGTGACTTTGCCCTTCGTTTTCTGACAGTCATATAAATGGATGACATGTAGCTGGGGAATATTCTTTGAGCGGACGCGGCACATTTTACTCTGCACGGTGCCGTGAATGCACAGAATTGTGGCATATGAGGGTCTACTCCGCTCCGTGTTGTGCAGGAGCATTCCCTGGACTCAGCTTAGGCGATCTTGGGGTATAGTTCCACAAGCTGCTTCATTCTCGGTCCGTTTTTCTTCGAGGAAATGACACATTGCGGGTCTGTAAGGTGTACAGTGACATCTGCACGTTATAAGGATTGCCTTCTGCATCACATTATCCTAGCATTGCAAGAACGCAACTGTTTCAACACCACCGTTTTTATGCAAGATTTGGCGACACCAGATGTTGCTTGCTAGGGGAAATATTTGTTTCGAGAAACATTCAATAACGACCTCATCATCTCTAGCCAATTTCAAGATTTGTGGTCTTCCAGACCCCTCGACCTAAATCTTTGTGACTCCCGGTTGTGGGAATATCCGAAAGATCGTGTCTATCAGGGATGTTTCTGGCTTTTTCCCATCCGCAGAATGTTGTGAGACGACGTATCACTCTGATTACACCAAATATTCTGCTAGCAATTGTCCACCATGCAGTTATATGGAAGCAACATGTTGCTGAGTAGGGAGGCCATACTGTTGTAACTTGTGACCACATACCAATTAACACGCCAGAACCACCACTATCGTGCGTTTGATCGTTCTTCCCCTTTTCCTACACACACACACACACACACACACACACACACACACACACACCACTGCTTACAGCACCATATTTTCTCCTTGTGGCAGAAAGTGGAACTATCTTTCATCAGCATACTCTGCGAGCGCACCGATTAATGAACATATGTACGATGTTCCACAGTTCTGCTATGTATACAGCCTGCACTGCACCACTCGCAACACCTTCAGTATAACTATCACCATCCAGTATATTACCCGCCTTTTCCTACATCTTAAATCTATTTTTCTTTGAATTTCGAATATCTAGTACAATTTTACTTTTTCAAACACTTTATATAGGTCCTTAAATCTTTTGAATGTATCTTTGTTTTTCTTCAGTCTTACTTCCCTCACCAAGCACATCAGAATTGCTTCTTTGGTACCTTTCCCAAAGGCAGACTGGTCAGTATCTAAAAGATTCGCAGCTTTATTTTCCATTCTTTTGGATAACATTCTTGTAGCGATTTGGACGCAACACCTGTTAGGCTGTTTGTGCACTAGTTCTCGCACTTACCTCCACTTGCTAGCTTCAGGATTGTGTGGATGATAGTTTTCCGAAAGTCTCATGGTATCTCTCGAGTCTCATAGGTTCTACACACCAACTTGTACAGTCGTTGGGTGCCACTTTCGCCAATATTTTTGGAAATTCAGAAGGGGTGTTATGTGTTATCCATACCTTCTACCTTATTTGATTGCAAGCTGTGTTGATCTGTGACTTAAACTCTGCTCTAATGCTGGATCGCCTTTGTCTTTCATATTGACTCCCATTCCTTCTTCTATCACTTCATCAGATACTTCTCCCCCTCCCCTCTACCCCCAGCTCCGAATCTCCCTCACATCCCACTCAATGGTCCTCATTATACCCTGCTCTGCGTTTGTCAATGAAATTTCTCTTGCACTTTTAATGTTGACGGCTTTACTTCTAATTTCACGGAAGACAGCTTTGGCTTTTCTATACGGTGAATCAGTCCTTCCAATGACCATTTATTTTGCGATTTCTTCACTTTTTCCACAATCATCTAGCTGTAGTTACCCTGCACTTACTATTTCTTCCTTTCCTAAGCATCTTATACTACTGTATTCTCTCATTACCTGCACCTTTTCGTGCTTCTTTCTTTCGCTGATCAGCTGAAGTATTCCTTGTTACCTACGGTTTATTCGCAGCTGTCTTCCTTGTACCTACTGCTGTCTGTCCAAGTTTTGTGACTGCTGTTTTTGGACATCTCCGTTCCTCTTCAACTGATCTATCTACCGTGGTATTGATTAAAGCAGTATCGACAGACACAGAAAAACTCAAACGCCTCTCATCAAACCTCAACACATCAGTATCTCACTTGGTTCCACGTTGATTCTTCCGGACGATTCTCTTACGATTGAGTTTATTCTTTATAGCTACTAAATTGTCACCCGAGTCTATGTCTGCTGTGGGTGCACCTTACAACCCATTATCTGATTTAGGAACCTCTGCCTTACCATAATGTAATCCACCTGGAATTTTCCAATCTATCTTGGCCTTTTCCACCTATACGTCCTCCACTTGTGGTTTTTGAAAAATGTGTTCACTATTACTGATTGAAATTTATTGCAAGACTCTCTCCTCTGGAACAAAAAGTTTAAAGAATTGAAGTTGACTGTAAGCACATGCAAGACAGTGGCAATGGAGAAGAGTAGGACACACACACACCTTGTAAGATCATACGGGAAGGAGCGAAGGTTGAATATGTGGAAAGTTTCATATCAAGTGATGGAAATGCCAAACTAGAAGTTTTAAACAGAGCAGCAAAAGAATCCAGCTTCTTCCACCAAGTACAGAACCCAGTCTGGGACAAGAGAGCTAAACAGGCCATGTACTCATATATAATCTATCTCTCGTCAGTCATGACGTGCAGTCTGGAGACCTGTGCCATAAATCAGAAACAAGAGAGTGAGATGACGTTAGTTAGGTCAGTTCTAGAAGAAACCGGGAGAGACAGACTCAGGAACTAATATGTAAGGAGAGACCTGCATGTAACCTTGACACAATGAGGAAACAATGAGAGCTGCGAGACTGAAGTTGTTAGGTCACGAGAAGCGAATGTACCCGAACTTCACATCAGCTTTTGAAGATGACAAAGTGAGTCACGTGCCACAGGTAGGCAGCTGTTCTGCTCTTCATCCGGACAGAAGTGCCAACCTGGTAGTAATACTTGCTGTAGTAGTGTTGCTGAAGGTGCCGTGCGGGTAATATGGGCCAGTCTTTCACGAACCCAAGAGTACATTTTGTTTTGATAGGCGCACAAGAAACGGTCTTCTAGGGCGTCTTACAGTGCACACGTCTTGAAATACAGCTCGGATGACCTTGACAACATTATACTATTGCCACTTGATGGTGATGGGTAGAAAAAATTGGCATATATCAATCCACATAGGCACCAGTTCGTTCTAAAATGAACGATTTGCCTTGGAAGTGTAGGTGGTGATTCGAAGACTCTTCTGTTTAATATTGGCTTGGACAGTCCTACGTTGTCCACACCAAAATAACTGGCATCAATGTAGTACTGCTTGACTTATGGGATGGGGGACTCTTAAGCAGACATGTGTATTTGGGGTGACATTTCTGCGGGTCTGTATTGGAGCGTCAAAATTTTTATGACATAATTTGTTTCCGCTCGAAGGATACGTGTCGTTTACTACAACGATGCGAAAATGAATACACGGATTTGTAGATCAGTTTCTCGGAATGTGGCTGCAGTAGCTGCAGCCTGGAAGGAGAATACTATGTCGACCACACGGTACACACCCTGGGTGGTAAGATGTGTTTTGCCGTTTTAGGTCGTATAGGATATACGGACACTATCTATCGCGCCTTGGGGAACATGCACGTACTTATAAAGTGCGCTGTTTGTAAGCGATCCATGAGCCGCTGTTCTTTTCCGGTTCTCTGTTAGACTACGGTCGCAAACACTAAGTCCAATGACTCAATGACATCATAAAAAGGCTACAACCCTGTCTCACTCCCTGTTAACCATTGGTTTCGTTTTATGTTCTTTGACTCTATTAACAGCAGTATGGTTTCTGTAAATCACCTTTCGCTCCCAGTATTGAACACCTGGTGCTTTTAGAACGTCAAACAGTGTATTCCAATCAACATTGCCAATGTCCTCAAAAATACTTCAGAATCTCGTATAGTGCCGTGTCACTATAGACACCACATTTTCGATTAATTTTGTATATTGTGGAAGTTTGTACTGTTACTCTGTCTTCCTATTAAACAGACATAAATCGTAACACTTGTACAGTACACATTGTTGGAGAAAAGAGAGTCGAAAGACGCGCTTTCATTAAGAATTTTGTACACAGCACTTCTTAGTTGCAGATTTCTTCCATACTGCTACTCTGTCAAATTATCAGTTATGCAGCTGCAGTGATCAGTGACTTAATGTTAATGGGATTCTGTGGCTATTAACATGAGGCGGTAATTGCACGTAAATCGCGCGAAATTGGGGTCTCTTGATTAGCAGTCTGAATTTTGCGGGCTGCGGACTTCCAGTGTGTGTGGGCTGGAATGTGAGTTGTTGTCCTGGCCTTGGGCGGACCACCCTGGCACAACCAGAGGCTCTAATTATATGGCGTGAGCGACCGTGTAACAGTCCCGCTTATTTCGGCCAGCGCAAAACGAACGAGCAGAGCGGCGATGCTCAGTGGGCATAAATTCTGAGAGCACGCGTATTTGCATTTCATGAACAATACCTCCTGGCGCTCGCTCGTGGGCTGACCTGGCTTCCAGGTGAGAAGCTGTCTCTTGACCATCTGTCGCCAATAGCGGGACTTTTCCTTTTGGACTAATGTTTGTCTCTTACTTTGCGGAAACAGACTGTGTTGCATCATGAAGACATTGACCGAACATCACCGAACTGATACTCCAGTATTTCCGTTCCTGGGGGATCTTTTGAGTGAAATATCATCCTCGTACGAGCTTATTTCGTGGTCTTGCGGTAGCGTTCTCGCTTCCTGCGCACGGGGTCCCGGGTTCGATTCCCGGCGGGGTCAGAGATTTTCTCTACCTCGTGATGACTGGGTGTTGTGTGTTCTTCATCATCATTGACGTGCAAGTCGCCGAAGTGGCGTCAACTAAAAAGGACTTGCGATACGGCGGCCGAACTTCCCCCACAAGGGGCCTCCCGGCCAACAATGCCATACGATCATTTCATTTCAGTATTGAAATAGCCGTTCCTACGGACGAAGAGCGGAGTGAGTCCATGATGGCTGTCGAGTGTGAGTAATATCACTGCAATTTTTCAGTTGGAGAGCGCAGCAAAGCATTCCCAGAAAATATGAAAGCGCAGCTTACCAACATCTTTCGGACTTTGAGAAAGAGCTAATCATTGGCATGACGGATATGGGTGCACTATTTCGAAAGATCGACACACATTTGGCTGTAATTCAATGACTCCAGAACTAGTGATGACGATACTGACTAAGGATATCAGCGTGGCAAAAAACGTATAACGTAATCCTTCCAGAACGACTTCATCGCCAGATTGTTCGACTGATTCAGTTGAATTAACGGACAGAGGTTGCAGAAATCACAACGAACCGTCGAGAGCAGAGACATGAAAACTGGGATTAGGTAAGAGTTGTCGTGCGTCGTTTATCGCTGACACCATATCACAGACATGCTATAAGATCAGACTGTGCTGGGGCATTGATTGGCATGAAGTGAAGTATCTCACCTCTGTTTGTGGCGGTCAGATTGACACCAACGTTTCTGTTGCTCACCTTGACAAACATCTTAAGAAGAACTGATTCTAGAGATCCATACTTTTCAGACTCCTGAAATCATGTCGTGGGATGGAGCTATTGGGAATGAAAATAGGATTGATTTGGTGACTGTTGAAGGGACGCTGATTGCTCGCCAGTATGTGGGACGTGTGGTAAACCTTGTTATAATACCCTTCATGACCGAAGTACCAAATGGCATATTCTAGCAGGATAATTTAAGACCCCACACTACAGTTCACGCCACCAACACCTTGTCGAATAAATGGATCCATGACTGGTCTGCCTGGCCCACAGAGAGTATGGGAAGGCATATATGCTTCCAGATGGCAATCTCCATCAACAAACATAGCTTTTCCTTCAAGCGTAGTAACAAATTCTTCAAGATGACTTTCAGGGACAATTTGTCTCTACACCACAACCAATAAAACAGTGAAACTTCCTGGCAGATTAAAACTGTGTGCCCGACCGAGACTCGAACTCGGGACCTTTGCCTTTCGCGGGCAAGTGCTCTACCAACTGAGCTACCGAAGCACGACTGACGCCCGGTGCTCACAGCTTTACTTCTGCCAGTATCTCGTCTCCTACCTTCCAAACTTTACAGAAGCTCTCCTGCGAGCCTTGCAGAACTAGCACTCCTGAAAGAAAGGATACTGCGGAGACATGGCTTAGCCACAGCCTGGGGGACGTTTCCAGAATGAGATTTTCACTCTGCAGCGGAGTGTGCGCTGATATGAAACTTCGTGGCAGATTAAAACTGTGTGCCCGACCGAGACTCGAACTCGGGACCCGCGAAAGGCAAAGGTCCCGAGTTCGAGTCTCGGTCGGGCACACAGTTTTAATCTGCCACGAAGTTTCATATCAGCGCACACTCCGCTGCAGAGTGAAAATCTCATTCTGAATAAAACAGTGTTTTGTGGGTGTGAGAATAACACTGTCTGTTGCGCCTTGGGTAACACGTATGTACTTATAAAGTGCGCTGTTTGTAAGCGATCTATGAGCCGTTGTTATTGTTTTCCGGTTCTCTGTTAGACCATGGTCGCTCCCTATATACTCTCTGTGGGTGACAAATTAGGGGGCCAGGCAGACCAGTCATGGATCCGTTTATTAGACAAGGCGTTGGTGATGGACGAAACTAAAGTTGAATTGTATACACTCTAAGACAAACAAAAGATGCGCCACGAAGCAGTTATCGGAATGGGAAAGAAATAGGTGAATTGCTGTACATGTACGTACAACCAAATGGTTACAATTTCAGAGAAATTAGATAATTTATTCAGAAGAAAGAGCTTCACAAATTGAGCAAGTCAATAACGCGTTGGTCCACCTTTGGCCTCTATGCAAGCAGTTATTCGGCTTGGCATTGATTGATGGAGTTACTGGATGTCTCCGTGAGGGACATCGTGTCAAATTCTGTCCAAGTGATGCATTATATCCTCAAAATCCTGAGCTAGTCGGAGTTCTCTGCTCATAATGTTCCAAGTGTTACCAACTGGGGATAGATCCGGCGACCTTGCTGGTCAAGGTACGGTTTGGGAAGCACGAGGACAAAAGTAGAAACTCTTACCGTGTGCGGGTGGGGTATTATCTTGCATTGCTTGCCATAAAAGGCAAAAAATGGGCCTAGAATATCGTCGAAGTACCGCTATGCTGTAAACGTGCCGCGAATGACATCCAGACGAGTGCAGCAATGACAAGAAATGGTCATCACTCGTGGTTGTCGGACCGTGTGGCCGGCGGCAATCAGGATGGCATCCCAACTCAGTCCGTGGCGTCTCCAGACACTTCTTCGCTGATCATCGGGGCTCAGTCCGAAGCGGGACTCCTCACTGAAGATAGAACTCCATTTGGTCATCATCCTACGTCGGCTATATTCTACGCACCGTTTTGCTGCGCTTCATGGCCAGCCGTCCTAGGCTTACAATTCATCAATGCAATGCCCGCCCGCACACGGAGAGAGTTTCTGCTGCTCGCCTTCGTGCTTACAAAATCCTCTCTTGGCCAGCAAGGTCACCGTATCTCTCTCAAATTGAGAACGTTCGGAGTATTATGGGCAGGGACCTCGAACCAGCTCGAGATTTTGACGATCTGACGCGCTAATTGGACAAAATTTGACACAAAATCCAAGAACTCTGTCGATCAATGACAAGCCGAATAGTTGCTTGCATAAGAGGCAGAGGGCTACTGACGTACTCAATTTGTGAAACTCTCTTAAGTAAATTTTTCTGAAATTGTAATCCTTTGTTTGTCCGTACACGTACATCAGATCTATCGATTTCCGTCCGATTGGGATGATTGGTTCGTGGTGCGTCGTTATTTTTTATTTATTTATTTTTAATTTTTATTTTTTAGAGTGTAATGCCTGCTATGCGATGACCATCTCCACGAAATTCGACAAACATCTTCTGTTAGTCTTTCTTCACGGTGTGACAATTTGTTTTTGCGTCAGTACGTTTCTTTCTAAGTGGCAACGGTCGACGTCTGGGCTGTAGGATCCATTTTCTTGTGTGAGTACTGAAGAAAATTAAATTCAGAGTGAATTGTACATTTTTGAATCTTTTAAATATTTTCTTTCAGGCCTTTGACAATAGGCACAAGTGACAGAACTAATGTCTTGAGACTCAGAGTTCAGTTTCTCTGTCGTCTAGAACCGTGGCGGTTGGCTTGCAAAACCCCAAAAAAGTTGTACGGTAGCGTTTGTCTTGTTCGAAACGTATAGCGAATTCGCTCTTGACACGAAATCTCCACATTGTCGACTTGAAACAGATAAGCGCAAACATTTCTGTCACACCCTGCACGAGGAAATCTGATTTTAAAAGGGGATCGTTGAAGATATCTCAAATTAGATTGAAAAATCTGTTTCGTTTCACAGGATTCTTTCCTCCTGCTACTACCTGCTTGGTTCGGAAGATCAGTTCCTAGATTTTTCAAAGTTTCTACGCACAGAGCCGAAATTTCAAGTCGCGTAATAGAGTTGAATCAGGAGAACGAGGTAGAGATTATTAACTGCCAACTGGCGGATTGTTACCGTCGGGATTTGAGAACACTCAATCAGTAATTTAAAACTTGCACTGCCTTAAGACAACGCTGGTTCCTTCTATTTGTTCTTCTCTTTGAGTATTGAAGAGAACATTTAGGTTCCCAAAGACATATTTCTGCACGTCACCTATCTGTTCTTCGTTGCTAGCTGAAGGAGAAGAGCTACGTACATATTTCTGTATTGATATGCTCCTCTTGGCGTAGGTGGTTTACTACTACAAAAAAAGTTCATAGTGTTTACTTCCGCCTGCACAGAAACAGACTATGGCCTCTCTTGTCCTATATGGGCCCACCCTGTCAGCGGTTTCTGTGTTTTCAGCTGCAGTAATTGCGTGTGGCAGCACGTTGCAGTGCATTTGCCGTCAACCAAATATACCGCTATTTAGTGCTATAGGAATCAGTTCCCTTCCAAATGTGACTCACTTACTTTTCAAATGATCGAAATTTCTGTAGACAATTGAACACTTCAGTTTGAAGCATTCCTTCACTGTTGGATGACTGAGGCAGGGAGCGTTTGTGCCTCTCACAGCACAAATTGAGAGGTGCACCAGTTCAGAGACAATCGCTCTCCAGACAATACAGGGGTGTTTCCTCTTCTATTTAAAAATGTGTCGGTGTTTGAGAATAAAGATGGAACATCTCGAAGCTATGAAGATTGAAACAAAATTGTTCGTTACATAAGGTACATCAACTCCACTAATAACGACGTCCTTCCGCATAGCCTATGATCGCGAGTCGCTGCAAATACGAACAGTTGTCCGCGTGCTGAGACGCCGGGACTTGCGGAAAGCATTTAACTGGGTACCATAGCAACGATGGTTAACAACAGTACCATTATAAGGGGTCTTGAACAAAATTTGAGCGTTAGAGGACGCAGCAAGTTATCTTGGTTGAGAGTCATCGACAGAACGTGTGCTCCAGAGAAGTGTTTTGGATTCTTTGTTGTTCATATTGTATGTTAATGGAATAGTGGACAGTATTAATAGTAAACTCAGATTTTTTACAGATGATTCTGTTATGTATAATGAAGTACACTCTGGAAAAAACTGCACGAAAATTCCAGATAAGATTTCAAAGAGGTGCAAATACTGGCAACTTGTTTTAAATGTTCAGAAATGTACAACTGTGCTCTTAAAAAAAAGGCAGAAAAGAAGTATCCCAAGCTACAACATCAATGACTCACAGTTGGAAACAGATGACTGGTGACACATTAGTGATTTTAACAGTTTCTAAGAATGGGAAATGGAATGATAATACAGGTCTAGCCGTAGGTAAGGCAACTGGTGGACTTCGGCTAGTTGGTAGGACATGAGAAAATGCAGCCAGTCTGCAAAGGAGATTGCTTACAAATCTCTTGTTTGTCCCACTTAGCCGGCCGCTGTGGCTGAGCGGTTCTAGGCGCTTCAGTCCGGAACCGCGCTGCTGCTACGGTCGCAGGTTCGAATCCTGCCTCGGGCATGGATGTGTGTGATGTCGTTAGGTTAGTTAAGTTTAAGTAGTTCTTAGTCTAGGGGACTGATGACCTCAGATATTAAGTCCTATAGTGCTTAGAGCAATTTTGAACTATTTTGTCCCACTTAGAATATTGCTCAAGTGTGTTGGACCCGTAAAGATGTGATTTGTTTTACAACACGCGTGCGCTCGTTCTGAATGCGTGACACAGGTGTCAGCACTGTGCGGCACATAGAAGTCTAGAGGCAGCGGCGAGGATAAGAACTGTTTTTGATACCTAAAATGACGCAAAGTGTCCTCCAGGTGGGTGCCACGAATGCAGAAGGATGCGCGAATGGTATGTTGCCAGGCAGTATTGACGTATGATGATGGCATGAATAGGACTTTTTTTCATAGGGTGTGCCAATGGATGGTACATGGATGAGATTTTACAGTGGTCAAATCTGGATCTTAAAAGAGGGTTCGCTGGGGCCATGTAATCATGGTGTCTATTTTGTGAAAATTGTGTACAGTTGCAGGGAGATTACGTCGAGATATCATACAAGTTTCACATTTTTCGTGAGATTAGTTCGTGAGAAAAACAATAGGAGCAGTTATAACTTGAATGCACTTCGTATTTGTCTACAGGTTTTGAAAAGACAACTCTGCTGCTGACTGTAGAGAATACGGTAGGCTACAAGCTGACCACAGACTGCCAGGTTTAAGAGCGTTTGCTCGTGTTTTCACGAAACCGAATGATAATGATATGGTTCCTAGAACTGTATTTGATCTGAATGTGCAATTGAACAAGTGTGGATGAGATACGATATTAATCGGTTGGTAGTACGTGATCCTTGAACAACCACATTCCAGAAATTGATGCTCTCATTATTATCAGCGTATTCAACACCATCGAGAAAGGAGGTAAAGGTAAACGAATGCTATTCGATACTTACAAACTGCCAAGTAATTCCGTTAACAGTGTATACTGATGGAACCCCTTGGGAAGGTATCAGTAACACACGTAATTCATATCGGTGGTCCAGTGAAAAAAAATGGTTGAAATGGCTCTGGGCACCATCAGACTTAACATTTGAGGTCATCAGTCCCCTAACTAATACACACACATCCATGCCCGAGGCAGGATTCGAACCTGCGCAGCGCGGTTTCGGACTGAAGCGCCTAGAACCGGTATGTCACAACGGCAGGCGGTCCACTGAAAATTCATATCCTTTTGTGAAAATAAATTTTGAAGAACGTGTGTGTGTGTATGTGTCTGTGTAGTGTGCTACAACAGACAATCAACTGACTGGGCCTTTTGTGTTACATCATCTTACAGGGACCAGTTATCTGGAGTTTATTGAATAGGAGCTTCCGGCCTTGCTACAAGAGGTTCGCTTGACTACAAGGTTGTGTGTTCTTCCACACTGTCGCGGCCCTTGCACATTACAGCCACAAGGTGACACATCGGCTAAACCTTCCATGTTTCTTGGCCACCAATCACCCCGGATCTTACCCTTCTAGATTTTTGGCTGTCGGGATGACTGAAAGGCAAATTCTGCAAAGAAAACCCAAATACGAGAGACGGGTCGATTGTTCGCATTATGAAAGGTGCTACACTCATGTCAAAATGTCAAGGTGATCTCAGCTACACGTGGTGTTCTCAAAAGGATTCAAAGGCGTACTTAAGTCGCAAGTGCATTTAATGAAAATCGACTTTAATTTAATCATTTGCCTGTGCCTAACATTTTCTAGAGTATTTGTTTTGATTACATTCTAACAACAGTATATCTGTAAGCAATAAAAAAATGGAGCATGTATGTGGAATGTTTTATTCCGATTAGTCTATACTAGCACCTCTTGTAACATTTACCACTACTCATGAAGCTCTCTGTGTGGGACTAACATTGCATACTGAACGTACACAGAAAAAGATGGCACGAATCATTACAGGCTAGCCTAACTCAGGGGTGAGAGTGACTGAAGTACCGATAAACGTCAAATGGCATAAACACAGTCGTGAATTACCCCACGAATACCTCTACACAAAGTTTCAAGGACGATATTAAGTGATGGATCTTGCAAAATACTACGCTCTACGTATCTCTCCCATGTAGCCCATGGAGACAAGACAGCAGCAGTTCCCACCCACATAGTCATTTAAGCAGTGATCCTTCCCATGCTTCATATCCGATTGGAATGGGAAGACACTTCTCAGTGGTTTGAAAAATACGTAAGTATGTAGATACATTAGAGATGCCGTTCCACACTAAGGTCATTGTGCAACAACAGTGCGCATTGTTAGAAGAGAGTATGTGTTCTGTGTTTTCTGCAGACGCAGTGCTGCTGCGGTACGGAAGATAGGTGGATCACAGTGTGGAAGGGGGAACTGCGCAGCAACTGAAAGGCTACTCCAAAGTTGAAGTACGTAGACAGCACGATTTTTGTGAGAAAAGCGTCTAAAGTGCACAGAGATTCTTCTGGTAAATCGACCAAACGCAATGTTGCGGCCAGCGGTAGTGAAGTGCTACCAATAACTTGACCAAGGCAGCACAGACACAGAGGATGATGATCAGGAAGAAAGGCCATCGACACTGATCAGACGACAATGTCTAGGCAATCGAGAGTACGTAGGGACGTTTGTCGGACAAATATCAATTGCCCTACGTATAAAAAGGCGGGAAATTCAAATTTTGGCGGGAAATTAAAAAATGCCGAGAAATTCGAATTTTGGTGTGGTTTTTCCTTACTACTGTTGAGGTAGGGTTGTTGTCCTAAGTGCAAAATGACGGGGAATAAAAAAAAATGCAAGATTGTCTACTGGCTGACTGGAACACTAGGACAGGCTCAACGGTGTCGGAATCCAAGGCTTGGAATACTGGCCCTGGCTCTGTGACATCAGGGACAAAGGATATTTGTGCAAGTCCAGGTATTTCTGCTGAACAGGGGATGTCCTGCTTGACATGTTTTCACCAAGCTACTATTCACTCAGACGTATACTGTCACTGTTTCTCCTAAAGCATCCCTCCACTACCCTCGTAGAAAACTTTCCCACGATAAGTATCTGCAGGATTTTTGATGGCTGCAATTCGAATTGTAAATAAGTATTAATGTGTTTCATTGTCAAATATTACTGCTACATGCCTACTGCATATAATTTCAGGTGTTTGATGCCTCTGTGATGGTTGGTTCTGTTACTCGTGCTATCGGTAAATAGGCACCATCCATCCCTCACACAGTTTTTTGTGCTGAATTTTACCTCAACCCATTTTTTTCCCCTTCAGAGCCACCGCACTAGTGTCCACCACCAGGAAGAGGAATGTTCATCTCAAAGTTTTTCAATTTCCATGCAGAACGTATGTGGTGATTACAGGTTATTGTCGTGCTCCTTGCAATTTTTTTTTATGTTTGCAGTCATTTTATCTCGTGTGCTGCTGGCTGTAGCTGTGGCTACAGTGCTGTCACAGAAGCATACTAACATTGGGAATCAGAGCTTTTATATTCCATTTCACGTTGGGTTGTCGAATCGGTAGTATTCGACTCCATTTCACGTTGGGTTGTCGAATCGGTAGTACTCGAGTGTTGTTTACCTGATCATAGCTGTCACCGACAGATGGTGGGCTGACTACCTTACATGTCATGCGACACAGCTACCCCGGCGGCTGACAGCTCTGCCCAAACTTCTGGCAGTGGCAGTGACGCACGGTTGGCTGATATTTAGACCACAGGAAGGCATTCTTCCTGAAAAGGATTTTTGTTTAAATAAAGATGCACGTGTTCCTACTGTATAGCACACAGTTTGGACTTTAACTTGGGGGAAAAATTGTGGTGGCAGCAGGGAAAGTTTACCCAAAAGGCCCTTTGTCTCCCCTTATTTGTTTAGCTGAAGACTACAATGTAGAAGCATTGACCATACACATCTGCGTGAATAGTAGGTTGGGGAAACATGTCAAGTAAGACATTGTTTGTCCAGCCAACAATCCTACTTCCACAGGAGAGTACTAGGTCAGCAGACAGGCCTGGACCTGGACAAATATCCTTTGATTCTGACGTCCCAGTGCCAGTATTCCAGAACTTGGATTGTGATGTCACAGAACATTCCCGAGTGTCTCAATTCTGGACTATAAGCCAGCTTTCTACACAGTTACAAATAGCCCGACAGTTCGGAGCTGGACTGTGATTTCGTAGAGCTAGTGCCATTTCTGCAAGTCTGGGATTCTGGCGCCACAGAATCTGTGCCAGTATTCCACATCACCCAGAATAAGAATGCGTCATCTTGGATGTCACGCCATATTACATTTATGACAACATCGTACTTACACAGAAGTGAGAGAAAACTCTGTCAAAATTAGAATTTCCCGCCATTTTATACACAGGACAATTGACCTGTGTCAGATTGGAGGTGGGGGGTGGGTAATCCCATTACTAATCAGTGACATCATATGTGACATACTCTGTCCGGGAAACGGCCCTGCATACCTAATGTTGAGGAACTGAATTGCAGCGTAACTATCCTGGACATTGCTAAACAGATGCGTGTCTCAGTAGGCAGTGCTCATTCCATCGTCTGAGATTGTCTGCAGTAACGGAAAGTGCGCTTGCCCTGGGTTTCGTGATCACTGCCACTCGTACATACAGGCACGTACGGCGTCTCTGGACGTCCTTGAACGGTAGTCCGTGGAAGGCAATTATTTTCCTCAGCCTCTTCATTACGGGCCATTATTTAACACCAGCAACAAGAGAGCGTCCATGGAATGGTGACGACCTCCTCGTCTCCGTGGAAGAAATACGAAGTTGTGCCACTAGCAGAGGAGATCATAGGCACCGCTTTCTTCGACTGTGAAGGAATTGTATACAGAGAGTTTACGGCCAAGAGTATTACCATTAACGTGAACTCGTACTGTGCAACAGCAACATCGCTGTGCAACGTCATGAAAAACAAGAGACGAGGAAAATTTAGCAGAGGAATATTTCTCCTGCACAACAATGCAGCACCCCGTACGACGCGGACAACACTGGCTTTGCTTTAACGTTTTCGATGGGAGGCTTGGAAGCACCATTCATACAGTCCGCCTTGCATGATGCGATTCCAATTGCGAATAAACATTCCCGAAAGAGAATAAACATCTGAGAGAAAAGAGACTTTCCAACAATGAGCACGTTCATACAGTGGTTCTCGGGTGGATTTCTATCGTCGGCGAACTGATCGATTCGGTGAGGTTTCGACCGTCGTTTACGGAGCCCCTGTCAAAATTTGAATTTCCCTCCGTTTTATACACAGAGCAATTGACCTTTGTCTCACTTTTAAGTTAGTGCAGCAGGTAATTAAAGTTACGTGTACTGCCATAGTACTCGTAATATGTAACTCACGTTTCGTAGTCTCTTCGTAGATATAAATGGCGTTTCAAAAATAATTTTACAGACCTTAGGGGCAGGTTCCTTACACCAAAAGAAGAAAAAATTCTGTGATAAATGTGCATACTTAACAGCTATGAGCATTTGTTCATCTTCAGTAATGTGACACTCATCTCTTCTCCTGCAACCTCTTTGCTTTCCATATTTTGAGAGGAGGCAGCATGGACCAAAACAAGAAAAAGACATCCAGTAAACATGGGCTCTAAAATGCAAACTTTAAGAGCTGTGAGCAGTTGTTCAATAGAAGAGTTGTGTTTCACAGTAGCGAAGACGGACAAGTGC
Source organism: Schistocerca americana (assembly GCF_021461395.2). Classification (NCBI taxonomy): domain Eukaryota; kingdom Metazoa; phylum Arthropoda; class Insecta; order Orthoptera; family Acrididae; genus Schistocerca; species Schistocerca americana. Next base: position 626,618,560 of record NC_060123.1, on the reverse strand, counting down.
TCATAGCTCTGATGGTATACATTATAGAGCCGATGTTTATAAGATAATTTTTCTTGTTCTCCTTGTGTAAGGAGAAAACCACTCTGTCGAGTTCGGCTGTGTTGTCTCTCGCGTCAATATCTTTTCGTTCCAACGCGTTAGACAGAATGAAACGCTTGGCGTGTGTGATGATTGCCGCATACTTCGTCGCAATATCTTGTCAGCTGCTTTTCCATGTCAGTTCTTTTGCTCTTACTCTGCACTTCAGCCGCTTGTAAGACGATTGCGGGTGGGTGACGGGGAGCAAAATCTACGAAGGATGCAAAATGGCGCAACATGAACGAAGAATCCGGTACTCATTACCCGTAACCTTTCTTGTGAGGGCTGAGTGTCACAAAACAATTTGTAGTGTTATCGTGAACATGCTGACCGACGTATGCTTAGGTATTTTGATGACCAAGTGAAACAGCAATTTACCAGCTGAAGAAAACAAACTAAAAAAAAAAATCTAGTCTACTATTGTGCACGAGAAATGCCTGAGAAGTCCCTCCAAGTCGAAAATTACAGGGTGACAATTATTGAACTACATGAAAAAAAGCGTACATTGGTTACAAAATACGGCCTCCACACACTTTACTCAACATATAAACGTCACTACAGATATTCGGATTCAGGTTATGACATGTTCGGGATGCCTGTCATCATTGGGGATGATGTGGCGAGGACGAACAGCGAAATTCGGCATGACCCGCTAAAGTACCGGAATATCTATGCTGTAGACGCCCTCCTGAATGGCTGTTTTCAGCTCAGCAATGGTTTCGGCGTTATTGCTGTACGCCTTGTCTTTAATATAGCCCCATAAAAAGGAGTCGCACATGTTCAGACGGGAGAATATGGCGGTCAATCGAGACCCATGCCAGTGGCCTCCGGGTACCCCAGAGATAGAATGCGGTCCCCAAAGTGCTGCTCCAGGACATCAAACACTTCTCTCCTTCGATGGAATCGAGCTACGTCTTATATGAACCACAGCGTTTCGAAATCGGGGTCACTTTGGATAATGTGGATGAAATCATCCTCCAAAACCTTCACGTAGCGTTCGATAGTCACTGTGCACCGATTATTCCTTGATTGGACATTGCACACCACATACTCACCCGTTGAGGGTGAAGAGACTTCTGGATCGCGAAATTCGGATTCTCAGTCCCCAAATGAGCCAATTTTTCTTATTAGCGAATCCGTCCAAAAGAAAATTGGCTTCGTCGCTAAACCAAACCACACAGCGCATACTAATTCCCATCATGTCCCACTGCCAATAGTGCAGTTTTAGCGTTCTAACCAAACCGTTCAGAAGTTATGACGATTTTCTTTCATATAGTTCAATAATTGTCACCCTGTACATAGCCTACATAGAACCAGAAAGCACGTAATTTCTGAATAAACGGTTAGAGATACAAAATCGAACTAAGGACAGCGAAAGTAGTAAACGATAGCAATAGCGCTTCTAGTTCATTTGTGGGAAAGGCTAGAGAGGGCGGAATGTGCTTTTGTTAGAGGCACTAGTGGACACGATCGCGTCTCTTCAAACACACCCCCACCCTTCGCTGTCACGCACCTCACACGATTTTACAACCATAGCTCCAACTTTTCTTACTTCCGCTCGCTGCGGGAATCGGTTAGATACGCCAGTCGTTCTCGACTTTTATGGCAGAGACATGTTAAAACTTCTATTAATTGCGTAACACATCCTGCGAAACTCACAACGCTACATCGGGATAACGCAATTACAAGCGAAAACTGGCATGGTTGACAGTATGCGACAACACAGGTAAAAACATTCGCGTTAAAACGGTCGGCCAACGAGACATTTGCGAGATAACTGCGATCGTATGGTTACGAGCTGTCACTTACTTCAGTATGGAGTGCTGTAACACACGGACTTAACGCTAGACCGTTTTAGGCAAATCCGGAGTTTGGCGATCGTCTGTTTGAGAGTCGCGCACAACTACTCCGCCACTCCTCCCACAGAGTGTTCGACTTACAACAGGTTCGGACTTATTTCGTACAGGATTGTTTTATCCACGGAGCTGGGTTGATTGATATATTCTAACTGTCATCCAGACCCAGCGGAAGTACTTCATTTGCGTCATACAAGCAAACAAAATCATTATCTTTTGAAAGTAAACTTAATATTATCAAACACTTCGATGCAAAAATTAAATTTTTTGAACCGGCAAAGAAATTGGATCTATTGGAATCCACAGTCAGAACAGTTATAGAAGGTAAGGAAAAAATTGTCGAAGCCGTGCAAAATGCTCCGCCACTGAGATGAAGCGTCATTGGTAGACGTCATGCCATTATGGCACAGGTGGAAACAATGTTAAAATTATAGTGTGATAATCAATTAAGAGGGAAAAATTGTCCTGTTGATCAGAACACAGTGTGCTCTAAGGGTGAGCTGATTTATGAGACTGAAATAAGAAGCTGGGGATGTGACCAAAGATGAAATGTTAAAAGCTAGCAACTGTTGGTTTAATCGATTCAAAAGTCGTTTTAATTGGCGTAACTGCGCAGAAGTTGGGGAGGCAGCTAGCGCTGAAAAAAGGCTGCGTCACTCTATCACGAGAAACTCGGGGCGTTGGTAGAAGAAGGTGGATATACGAGCCATACCACATTCAACGTAGAATAAACTGGTCTGTTCTGGAAGAAGATCCATAAAAGAACTTTTACCGGGCGTGGTTTTCCAGATTTTAAAGCCAGCAAAGATAGACTGACAATCAATATTGGGGCGAATGCAAGTGGAGATTGTAAATGAAAACTTCTCTTAATTAATCACTCAGAAAATCCAAGAGTTTTAAAATATAGATCTATATCTGGGTTTTCCTTGATTCGGAAGTCGAGTGCTAAAACTTGGGTAACAGCTTCCCTTTTGGAGCACTGGTTTGGTCATCACTTCATACCTGAAGGCGAACGTTATTGACTGTTAAAACAAATCTCATTTAAAGTGACGCTGTAAATTGACAATACACCACGTCATTTTCCCGTTTAATTAATTTCGATCCACGTGTGGAAGCTACACTACTGGCCATTAAAATTGCTACATCACGAAGTTGACGTGCTACAGACGCGAAATTTAACTGACAGGAAGAAGATGCTGTGATATGCAAATGATTAGCTTTTCAGAGCATTCACACAAGGTTGGCGCCGGAGGCGACACCTACAACATGCTGACATGACGAAAATTTCCAACCGATTTCTGATACACAAACAGCAGTTGACCGGCGTTGCCTGGTGAAACGTTGCTGTGATGCCTCGTGTAAGGAGGGGAAATGCGTACCATCACGTTTCCGGCTTTGATAAAGGTCGGATTGTAGCCTATCGTGCCGGCCGGAGTGGCCGTGCGGTTCTAGGCGCTACAGTCTGGAGCCGAGCGACCGCTACGGTCGCAGGTTCGAATCCTGCCTCGGGCATGGATGTGTGTGATGTTCTTAGGTTAGTTAGGTTTAATTAGTTCTAAGTTCTAGGTGACTGATGACCTCAGAAGTTAAGTCGCATAGTGCTCAGAGCCATTTTTTTGTAGCCTATAGCGATTGCAGTTTATCGTATCGCAACGTTGGTCGATATCCAATGACTGTTAGCAGAATATGGAACAAGTGGGTTCAGGAGGGTAATACGGAACGCCGTGCTGGATCCCAACGGCCTCGTATCACTAGCAGACGAGATGACAGGCATCTTATCCGCATGACTGTAATGGTCGTGCAGCCACGTCTCGATCCCTGACTCAACAGATGGGGACGTCTGCAAGACAACAACCGTCTGCATGAACAGTTCGACGACGTTTGCAGCTGCATGGACTATAGCTCGGAGACCTTAGCTGCGGTTACCCTTGACGCTGCATCACAGACAGGAGCGCCTGCGATGGTGTACTCAACGACGAACCTGGGTGCACGAATGGCAAAACGTCATTTTTTCGGATGAATCCAGGTTCTGTTTACAGCATCACGATGGTCGCATTCGTGTTTGGCGCCATCGCGGTGAACGCACATTGGAAGCGTGTATTCGTCATCGCCATACTGGCGTATCACCCGGTGTGATGTTATGGGGTGCCATTGGTTACACGTCTGGGTCACCTCTTGTTCGTATTGTCGGTACTTTGAACAGTGGACGTTACATTTCAGATGTGTTACGACCCGTGGCTCTACCCTTCATTCGATCCCTGCGAAACCCTACATTTCTGCAGAATAATGCACGACCGCATGTTGCAGGTCCTGTACGGACCTTTTTGGATGCAGAAAATGTTCGACTGCTGCCCTGGCCATCGTATTCTCCAGATCTCTCACCAATTGAAAACGTCTGGTCAATGGTGGCCGAGCAACTGGCTCGTCACAATACGCCAGTTACTACTCTTGATGAACTGTGGTATCGTGTTGAAGCTGCATGGGCAGCTGTACCTGTACACGCCATCCAAGCTCTGTTTGACTCAATGCCCAGGCGTATCAAGGCCATTATTACGGCCAGAGGTGGTAGTTATGGGTACTAATTTCTCAGGTTCTGTGCACCCAAATTGCGTGAAAATGTAATCACATGTCAGTTCTAGTATATTTGTGCAATGAATACCCGTTTATTATCTGCATTTCGTCTTGGTGTAGCAATTTTAATGGGCAGTAGTGTATATTTTTGCCTGGTGAAACGTTGCTGTGATGCCTCGTGTAAGGAGGGGAAATGCGTACCATCACGTTTCCGACTTTGATAAAGGTCGGATTGTAGCCTATCGTGCCGGCCGGAGTGGCCGTGCGGTTCTAGGCGCTACAGTCTGGAGCCGAGCGACCGCTACGGTCGCAGGTTCGAATCCTGCCTCGGGCATGGATGTGTGTGATGCTCTTAGGAAGCTGCTTGCCCCAACCAATGGACCAGGGGTTTATTAAAATATATGAATCTTACTACACGAGTCGATCTACTCGATCTATTCGCGCATGAAGCTATGAGACAAAACAACGGACTCTCTGTTCAATACTTTTGGAAACAAAAGATACCGTGAGAATTATTAGACAATATTGGAATGGAGTTTTAGAAAAAAATTCATATGGCGTCTGGAAAAAACTGTGTCCATTTTCTTTAACATTCGAAACCCAGGGCGAACAAGCACCAGATCCTAATCAAATTGATAATGTGATTGAAGAAATGGCCAATCTTGCTATACAGCTAAATTTAGAGATGGACGGTTACGCCGTTCAAGAATTACTTGATTCACATAATCAGAAGGTGACAGTTGATGAGGACATAGAAATTCGTGAACAAGAGAAAAAGATTGAGCAACCTGGTTCTTTAGGCCCAGTTCAATAGATCAGTTGTTGGTTACAAACTTGACAGAAGGCCTCAGTTCAACTGAAAAAGGGTTATAAATTTTAGAAAACATAGACTCCAACGAAATTTACATTTCTGCTAGAAAAAGAGGAGTAAAAAATTAGTGTTCTACGAGGAGATTCTGCGTGAGAAGGAAAAATTTGACTCTTCAGACGACATTGTTAGATTTTATGCAGTCTTCTATGTTGCAATAATTTTGGTTTACATTGCTTCAACACATAATATTGCACTTAATATAGTTTTTTCATATTTCTGAACATTTTATTAAAATATTTCTTCTAAATTACAATCTTTTCTGTGGTCCCAACTGAACATAGTTTGTAGGTATTTATAACAAAAACTGGATCCAGACTTACGCGAATTCGACTTACGTAATTGTCGCTCTCTCGCACCTGTTGCTTAAGTCCGGGATATTACTATATTGTCCTAGTTAGATCAAATGTGCTTGAGAGGTAAATTTTCCTATTAAGCCCTCATCTATTCTTACGTAGCTGGAAGCGCTCTCTTTCCACCGCGCGGGGCAGCCGTGCGGTCTGGGGCGCCTTGTCAAGGTCCACGCGGCTCCCTCCGTGGGTGGTTCGTGTCCTCCCTCGGGCATGGGTGTGTGTTGTCCTTAGCGTAAATTAGTTTAAGTTAGATTAAGTAGTGTGTAAGCCTAATGACCGATGACCTCAGCAGACTGAAACCTTCCCGTCTCCTCTATACCTCTTTTGTTATTGATAACCTTCCCTTTTACAATAACCTATGTAACCTTCCCTTACGATTTCTATCTCTTGCTTAATAATAACAAATGAATTCTTCCCTTTGAAATTTATTCTCTTTCTCAATCTTCGCATACAAATTTAATAGCTGCTTATTAAAAGTGGTTTTCTGATTATTTCGACGAAACATAGAATGTGTCGTCGTCGTGGTCCTCAGTTGTTATCTGCAATAACCCAGAACTGTTCCTTACCTTTTTTACTGTTACTGGATCGCCATCTGACTGCTACATCGAACTGCGACATGAATATACTTACTCTGGTTTACTATACTCTATTAATTGCTGGTGGGCTGTCATTATAAGTGGCTATATTTATTACCAAAGCTGACGTTATTATTTAATAGCAAATCTGACGTTATTCTTTAATTAATTTGACTGAAGTTACGTAATTCATAGTTACACTTCTTCTTGAAAACAATAAAATTTTTGCAAAGTTTTATGTTGATGGTTTTTTGGGATGGATTATAATCAGTAATGCAACATTGCTGGCAAAAATTAATTATACTCTGAAAACGCTTCAAATATTTGCTGTTGGTAATGCAATGATTTTACAAATGTTCAAATGGGACTTACTTTTTACAATAATGTTACAAGTAGCATTGCGCAAACATACCTTCAGTAGTCTTTGAGTTTCGCAAAGAAAATAATTCAATAATATTAGTTCCTCTTATGATAATAGTTAGTTGATGTCTCTATACATCCGTTTATAATGTCTTGTAAATCATAGCTGGTGGCTGGCAGGCACACTACTCCTCTCAACCTCTCTCTTCAGACCTGCTACCAACTCGCTTCCTGGATTAGCCGAGCGGTCTAAGGCGCTGCAGTCATGGACTGTGCGGCTGGTCCCGGCGGAGGTTCGAGTCCTCCCTCGGGCATGGGTGTGTGTGTCTGTCCTTAGGATAATTTAGGTTAAGTAGTGTGTAAGCTTAGGGACTGATGACCTTAGCAGTTAAGTCCCATAAGATTTCACACACATCTGAACTCGCTTCACATCTCACTTACTACGGACTTCCTACGAACGCCAAAGTGCGGTCTCTCCCGCCAACAATTCTTTCTGGTGCAGACAATCCCTGCTACCATTACAAAATGTCTCAACGCGCGGTCTTTCGCGCTCTTCTCTTAAAATGTGTCCATACGCGGTCTCTCCCGCCCTTTTTAAAATTATATCAATTTGCGGTCTCTCTTGTCAACAATACTTTGGTGCAGACATTCCCTGTTACCACAATAATTTCCAACATGACAAATATTAATTATTCCTATTTAATTCTATTAATAAAATATAAACATCTTTCATAAATTGTGGTTTGACAATAGACAATAGAAATATACACGTCTTACAAGACCTTACTGCAAACCTACAAAGAACTGGAAGCGCTCTGGAAGGTAAATGGAGTAAAGCTGTGTTAGGTATGAAAGAGTACTATGAGTGGGTGTCAGTGACGGTGTTGGCGAGTGTCTCGTAAGCTAGGAAACCGTCTTAGCTGTCGTGGTGTACCAGGCAGAGGCATGCAGGACCAACTCCAACAGTCAGGTACTGTGGGTCGTACCCTGCAGAGACTGCACAGATATACTTGTAGTAGCATTTGTTCAGGGAACAATGACTAGCGTAAGATAAAAAATTTCCTTGAGAAAGAAAACTTCGTCCAGAATTCAGCACGGGCTTAGAAACCGTCGCTCACGCGGAACTCAGTTTGCCATCTTCTCGCACGATATTCCGCGACTGATATATGAAGGGGATTCCGCATTCCTAAATTTCCGGAATGTGTTTCATATACTGCCCCTCGGCAGTCTGCTCATGACAATCCGAGCATACTGAATAGGTTCCCATATACACTGATCAACCAGAACATAATGACTACCGACCTGCTATCTATATAATCTCGTCCAGGCGATAGCAGCGTCACGTGGCGAGGAATGACTGCTAGTCAGACACACGCATGGTGTATGCAGTATCTGTGAGCATGCTGTTCGTTTGTAGAATGGGGAAGGCGCGCGATCTGAGTTTGACCGAGGGCAGATTGTGATGACCTTGAAGCTCGGCACGAGTATTTCGGAAGCTACACGACTTGTCGGGTGTCCGAGGAGTGCTTTGACGAGTGTCTTCAACACGTGGCGCAACCAAGGTGAAACCACGTCCAGACGTCGTGAGGTTGTGCAAACACCCCTCACTAACGATGTCGAACGTCGTAGGCTGGGCAGACTAGTAAAGCAAGACAGAAGGCGAACTGTGGTGAAACGAACATCAGACTTTGATTCCGGGCAGAGTACGAGGGTGTCACACTGGACTCGCATTCGGGAGGACGACGGTTCAATCCCGCGTCCGGCCATCCTGATTTAGGTTTTCCGTGATTTCCCTAAATCGCTCTAGGCGAATGCCGGGATGGTTCCTTTCAAAGGGCACGGCCGACTTCCTTCCCCGTCCTTCCCTAATCCGATGAGACAGATGACCTCGCTGTCTGGTCTCCTTCCCCAAAAACAACAACTACGAGGGTGTCTGAACACACAGTGCACCAAACACTCCTAACGATGGGCCTTCGCAGCTGACGATCCATGCGTATGCCGATGTTAACAGCATGACATCGGTAACTATGCCGGCCGGAGTGGTCGAGCGGTTCTAGGCGCTACAGTCTGGAACCGCGCGACAGCTACGGTCGCAGGTTCGAATTCTGCCTCGGGCATGCATATGTGTTGTGTCCTTAGGTTAGGTAGGTTTAAGTAGTTCTTAGTTCTAGGGGACTGATGACCTCAGAAGTCAAGTCCCATGCTCAGAGCCATTTGAACCATCGGTAACTATGACCATCGGCACAGGTCGTTGGTGCAGTGGCAGAGAATTGCATGGTCTGAGGAATCCCGATATATTCTTCATCATGCCTCTGTGAGGGCGCGAATCAGTCTTCTTCCAGGGGAACAACTCCTTAACACCTATACTGCGGGACAGAGATAAGCTGGCGGCGGCTCCATTGTGCTATGTCGAACATACACATAGACAACCACTGGTCCAGTTGAGCTCGTGCAAGGTACCATGACGACCAAGGAGTATCGTACATTCGTTGCAGACCACGTGGTGCACCCCTTCATGACGATCGTGTTTCCTGATGGCAGTGGCATTTTTCAACAAGATAATGCATCACGTCACACGGCAAGGAGTGTGATGGAGCGGTTCAAGGAACCCAGTGGTGAGTTCCAATTGATGAACTGGCGCCCTGTCTGGCCAGATCTGAACCAAATCGAACACAACTTCTGCGATTGATTGAACGTGGCGTTAGAGCCCATCGCCGCCCCCCTCCCCCCCGGTCCCCCACTCTCCCAAATTTACGGGAATTATTAGACTTCTGTGGACAGATGTGGTGCCAACAACCTCCAGCAACCTACCAAGGTCTCGTTGCTTCCATGTCATGACGTATCGCCGCTGTAACCCGTGCTAAAGGTGACATACCTGGTATTCTATTAGGTAGGTTCTGGCTGATCAGTGTATGTGAATGGCTCGAAGACTTCTGAACTAATAGAAACCAATACGTTGTCGATGGATGGTGGGTGTTTGTCAGAGATAAGGATATCGTCAGGAGCGCCCCAGGAATGTGTGATACGTCGACTCGTTGAGTGACTGTATTAGGGAGCGTACAGGGTAACTTTAACAAAATATATAGCAGGTGTGATGAATGACGGCTTGCTCCAAATGTAGAAATATTGTAACCTCCCCGCTCTCTATGCACAAACGACCTGACGGACAGGTTGAGCAGCATTCTGCGGCTGTCTGCTGACGATGATGTAATGTACGGGCAACTGTCATCGTTGAGTGACTGTAGAAGGGAGGGTACCGGATGACTTGGATAAAATTTATAGCTGGTGTGATTTATGACAGCTTGCTCCAAATGTAGAAATATTGTAACCTCCCCACTATTGTGTACATATCTGTAATTTAGCCCAACATTATCTCCCACTGTATAAAATTCTAAGTATTACCAAAACCATGTACTCACAGCTTTCATCCAACTCAGACTCGTATGCTTACCATTGACTAAACATAACCTAATTTGAATTGTACTGTAACTGGTCTGAATACAATTTTGTTGGTCCATCTGTATCGCTCTGCATGGTGTTGTGGTTGTAAAGATGGACCTCGCCATGAACGTCGGGAGTAAAGTTGCGCATCATGCAGTTTTAGTCGGAACACCACGTCCTGTGGCTGCACGAAAAGCATTATTCAACATGGTGGCGTTGCTGTCAGGATTCCTCCGAGCCATAATCCATTGGTAGCTGTCATCCATTGCAGTAGTTACCCTTGGGCGGTCTGAGCGAAGCATGACATCGACGGTTCCTGTCTCTCTGTGGCTCCTCCCTGTCTGAAAAACATAGCTTTGATTCACTCCGAGACGCCTGGACACTTCCCTTGCTCAGAGCCCTTCCTGACACAAAGTAACAATGTTGACGCGATCGAACCGTGTAGGCATGGTTGAACTACAGACAACACGAGCCGTGTACCTCCTTCCTGGTGGAATGACTGGAACTGATCGGCTGTTGAACCCCCTCCGTCTAATAGGAGCTCCTCATGAATGATTGTTTACATCTTTGGGCGGGTTTCTGAATAGTCAAAGGGACTGTGTCTGTGGTACAATATCCAAAGTCAACGTCTGTCTTCAGGAGTTCTGGGAACTGGGGTTATGGGAAACTTTTTTTGATGTGTGTACATATTAGAAATGTTGCATTTTGTAACACATAATGACAAACAGTGGGATGGGGAGAGTAACTATTCCTATGAAACGATATGTCAAGACAACGATCTTAGAATGAAGTATACAGGGTGTTTGAAAAAGAGCTCCCTAGCCTTAAGTATAAATTTAATGGGGAAATTAATGAATAATTACATCGATGACTACATATGATGAAAGAGAATTCCTTCAAATTACATCGATGACTACATTTGATGAAAGAGAATTCCTTTAAGTTTTGTTTGATGTTAGTAGATGGCAACGTGGGATCCATTTGATGTCTTGCACACGTCGAGATGGTATTCCACTTCTCGACACGTATTCACCATCATTTCAGGTGTAACTGCCCCAACTACCACGTCTATTCTTTCCCGTAAATGATTGATGTCTCTGATCTTTTCACTGTGCAAAACATTTTTTACGTGACTCCAAAAGAAAAAGTCCAGTGGAGTTAAGTTTGGGCTTCGTGGTGGCCAAGGTATTGGACCAGCCATGCCTATCCACCTTTTTGGAAATCGTGTCAAGAGCCCCACGCACATGGTGATTGTAATGAGGTGGGGCGCCATCTTGTTGGAAAAACGTGGCCGAGCGGTTATAGGCGCTACAGTCTGGAACCGCGCGACCGCTTCGGTCGCAGGTTCGAATCCTGCCTCGGGCATGGATGTGTGTGATGTCCTTAGGTTAGTTAGCTTTAAGTAGTTCTAAGTTCTAGGGGACTGATGATCCCAGAAGTTAAGTCCTATAGTGCTCAGAGCCATTTGAACCATTCCTCTGTGATTCGTTTCCGCCAGTCCATATTCACCTACCACTTTTTCTTCTCTTCCTTTTACTACTATCGAATTCCAATCCCCCATGACTATTAAATTTCCGGCTCCCTTAACTGTCTGAATAAACTCATCATACATTTCCTCAATCTCCTCCTCATCTGCGGAGCTAGTTGGCATATAAACTTGCACTACTTTGGTTGGTGTGGGCTTCGTGTCAATCTTGGCTACAATAATGCTTTCACTATGATGTTCATAGTAACTTATCCGCGTTCCTATTTTTTTACTCATTATTAAAACTGCTCCTGTATTATCCCTATCTGCTTTTGTATTTATAATCCTGTATTCACCTGACGAGAACTCCTGTTCCTCCTGCCACCGAACTTCACTAATTCTCACTATATCTAACCCATCCATTTCATCTTTTAAATTTTCTAACCTACCTGTCCGATTAAGGGATCCACGCTCCGACCCGTAGAATGCCAGTTTTGTTTCTGCTGACGACGAGGTCCTCCTGAGTAGCCCCCGCCCGGAGATCCGAATGGGGGACTATTTTACCTCTGGGATATTTTACCCAAGAGGGCGCCATCGTCATTTAACCATACAGTAGAGCTGCATGCCCTCCGGAAAAACTACGGCTGTACAGCCGTTCGCAGTACCAGCACAGCAAGACTGTTTTGGCTTATGTCACAAGGGCAGATCAGTCAATTATCCAGACTGTTGCCCCTGTAACTACTGAAAAGGGCTGCTGCCCCTCTTCAGGAACCACACGTTTGTCTAGCCTCTCAGCAGACACCGTCTGTTGTGGTTGTACCCACGGTACGGCCATCTGTATCGCTGAGGCACACAAGCCTCCCCATCATCGGCAAGGTCCATGGTTCATGGGGGGAATGGACAACATACCAAAACCAAAATGACATGACCACCTTACAATATATAAGATAATGTCGATAAGTACGAAAAACATTCATATATGTTTGAGTACGGTGCTTAATACAGTCATATCATGAAATTTCTAGGCATAACGTTGCAAAGCGATATCAAATAGAACGAGAACTTAAGGTCGGTAGCAGGGAGGGTGACTGACCTACTTCGGTTTATTGGGAGAATTCTAGGAATGTAGCTCATTTACAAAGAATATCGAGTGTTTGGGATCCCCACCAGGTCGGATTAAAGGGAGACGTCAAGGAATTCAGAGCTTTCCTGCTAGATTTGTTACTGAAAGGTTCGATTAACACGCGAGTATTACGTAGATGCATTAGAAACTGAAATAGAAATCCCTGGAGGCAAGACGACGTCCTTTTCGAGAAACACTGTTAAGAAAATTTAGACGATCGACATTTGCAGCCGACTGCAGGACGATCCTACTGCCGCCAACGCACATCTCCCCTAAGAACCCCGAAGACAAGATAAAAGAAACCAGGGTTCGTACGTAACCATAGAGCATTTTTCGGTCACTCAATTTTCGAGTAGAACAAGAAAGGGAGTGAGCAGTGGTAGTATAAGGTACCTCCGCCACGGACGGTATGGTGGCTTAAGGAGTAGGTATGTAGGTGTAGATGTACAAGGTGCGTTCAAAAACTATTGCAAAACACTCTTTTATCCGTCAGTTTCGCTTCAAAAAATGCGGAATATGTTGTGAGATATCGCGGAATATTCCAGCTTCAGCCCCTATAGCTCGTCATGTCCCTGAATATAACGGTTGATCAAAAGTGTAGATAGAGAGGAATAATGTAGGTAGAGAGGTAAAAATTGACGCACTTGCTTGGAATGACATGGGGTTTTATTAGAACCAACAAAAAACAAAGTCCACAAAATGTCCGACAGATGGCGGTGGACAGCAAAATGTCAGTGACTGCGCATGACAATCGTGTATAAAAGGAGCTGTAATGAGAGAGAGAATCAGATGCGCCTGAAAAGGCGTTTTTAATGAAGCTGTATTATCAGAATAGGGAATGTGCTACTTCAGCGTTACGATCCTATCGCCATAGGAAGGGGATTCGAACGGGTAAAGAACCGCTGACAAACGCAGCTGTGGCGAGAATGATTTCGAAGATCGAAGCCACGGGTTGTTTAGACGATAGACCCCATAGTGGCCGACCGAGCACAAGGCGTAATGCTGCTGAGACAGTTCAGGAAGAAATGGAGACTGTAGCGGCTTCGTCTATGCACGGGGAAGTCAGCGCTCGTGCAGTCGCACGTCGCACCGGCATTCCATACACTACTGTTTGGTTGGAACTGAGGCGTACCCTCCGATGCTATCCGTACAAAATCCATCGGCATCATGAACTGTTACCTGGCTATTTAGTGAAGCGGAGGGCATTTGCGGTGTGGGCGTTTCAAAAGATGGCGGAAGATGACGATTGGTTGAGTAACGTGTTGTGGACTGACCAAGCTCATTTCACGCTCCAAGGGTCTGTCAACGCCCACAACTGCAGAATTTGGGCTACTGAAAATCCTAGAACTGTCGTGGAAACTCCATTGCTCGACGAGAAAGTCACGGTATGGGTTGGATTTACCACATCTACCGTTATCGGGCCTTTTTTCTTCGAGGAAATGCGTGATTCTGGTTTTGTAACTGCTTGCGTGACGGTTGGTGAGAGGTACGCCGATGTGTTACAGAATCGCATCATCCCCAGCCTGGCTGATAAACACCTGCTGGAACGTACGATGTTTGTGCAGGATGGCGCTCCACCCCATATTGCTAGACGCATGACAGATCTCTTGCGCGCGTCGTTTGGTGATGATCGTGTGCTCAGCCGCCACTTTCGTCATGCTTGGCCTCCCAGGTCCCCAGACATCTGTCCGTGCGATATTGGCTTTGGGGTTACCTGAAGTCGCAAGTGTATCGTGATCGACTGACATCTCTAGGGATGCTGAAAGACAACATCTGACGCCAATGCGTCACCACAACTGCGGACATGCTTTACAGTGATGTTCACAACATTATTGCTCGACTACAGCTATCGTTGAGGAATGATGGTGGACATATTGAGCATTTCCTGTAAAGAACACCATTTTTGCTTTGTTATGCTAATTATTGCTGTTCTGATCAGATGAAGCGCCATCTGTCGGACATTTTTTGAACGTTTGTATTTTTTTGGTTCTATTAAAACCCCATGTCATTCCAAGGAAGTGTGTCAATTTGTACCTCTCTATCTACATTATTCTGTGATTTATTCAGTTTTGAAATTTATACTGACTTTTTGATCACCCGGCGCCTTCAAAATGGCGTCTACAATGGAGGCCCGTTCCAAGCAGGGAGCTGTCATTGAATTTCTTTTGGCGGAGAACCAGAGCATCGCAGATACTCATAGGCGTTTGCAGAATGTCTATGGCGACCTGGCAGTGAACAAAAGCACGGGGTGTCGTTGGGCGAGGTGTCTATCATCATCGCAACAAGGTCGCGCAAACATGTCCGGTCTCCGACGTGCCTGCCGAGCACAAACAACTGTGACACCTGCAGCGTTCCAGTGTGCGGACACTCTCATTCCAGGTGATCGACGGATCACCTCGTTGCTCATCTACACGCCTTTGTTGACAGTGCTGGCACACTCCTCCACTAGTTGGAGTACTCAGTGGTGTGTGTCCGCTGGGTTCCTCACTGCCTAACAGAAGAACATAGAGACCAATTAAGGAGGCGCTCAGTGGGAAGCAGTACGTACATGGTGGAAAGGTTGTTGATGTAGCAAGAGGTTGGCTCCGACGTCGACCAGTAGAGTGGTGCTATGTGGGCATACAGAACTCGCCAGTGAAGTGGCTCAAAGCCGTCGCATTGAACGGAGATTGTGTTGAAATATTAGAGTTTTCTAGCCAAAAGTGTGGAGAAAGATGTGGCGTGTTGGAATTCTGAATAAAACCATCATGCTTTCAGAAAAGAATTGTTGCATTACTTATTGGACACGCTTCGTACAATTCATACTACCATTTAATCCCTTCTGTTCCCACTTGGACGCTAGGGAGACTTCTGGGATAAACCTACACACCTCCGAGACTTTCTTCGAGTCCCTCGTACAGCGCTGCCTGTGATCATGTTGCCACCGAGCATATATTCGACTTTACAGTACGGTATCTGCTTTGAGCTGAGTTATTTACCACATACAGGGTGTTACAAAAAGGTACGGCCAAACTTTCAGGAAACATTCCTCACACACAAATAAAGAAAAGATGTTATGTGGACATGTGTCCGGAAACGCTTAATTTCCATGTTAGAGCTCATTTTAGTTTCGTCAGTATGTACTGTACTTCCTCGATTCACCGCCAGTTGACCCAGTTGAAGGAAGGTAATGTTGACTTCGGTGCTTGTGTTGACATGCGACTCATTGCTCTACAGTACTAGCATCAAGCACATCAGTACGTAGCATCAACAGGTTAGTGTTAATCACGAACGTGGTTTTGCAGTCAGTGCAATGTTTACAAATGCGGAGTTGGCAGATGCCCATTTGATGTATGGATCAGCACGGGGCAATAGCCGTGGTGCGGTACGTTTGTATCGAGACAGATTTCCAGAACGTAGGTGTCCCGACAGAAAGACGTTCGAACCAACTGATCAGCGTCTTAGGGAGCACGGAACATTCCAGCCTATGACCCGCGACTGGGGAATACCTAGAACGACGAGGACACCTGCAATGGACGAGGCAATTCTTCGTGCAGTTGACGATAACCCTAATGTCAGCGTCAGAGACGTTGCTGCTGTACAAGGTAACGTTGACCACGTCACTGTATGGAGAGTGCTACGGGAGAACCAGTTGTTTCCGTACCATGTACAGCGCGTGCAGGCACTATCAGCAGCTGATTGGCCTCCACAGGTACACTTCTGCGAATGGTTCCTCCAACAATGTGTCAATCCTCATTTCAGTGCAAATGTTCTCTTTACGGAGGAGGCCTCATTCCAACGTGATCAAATTGTAAATTTTCACAAGCAACATGTGTGGGCTGACGAGAATCCGCACGCAATCGTGCAATCACGCCATCAACATAGATTTTCTGTGAACGTTTGGGCAAGCATTATTGGTGATGTCTTGATTGTGCCCCACGTTCTTCCACCTACGCTCAATGGAGCACGTTATCATGATTTCATACGGGATACTCTACCTGTGCTGCTAGAACATGTGCCTTTACAAGTACGACACAACATGTGGTTCATGCACGATGGAGCTCCTGCACATTTCAGTCGAAGTGTTCGTACGCTTCTCAACAAAAGATTCGGTGACCGATGGTTTGGTAGAGGCGGACCAATTCCATGGCCTCCACGCTCTCCTGACCTCAACCCTCTTGACTTTCATTTATGGGGGCATTTGAAAGCTCTTGTCTACGCAACCACGGTACCAAATGTAGAGACTCTTCGTGCTCTTATTGTGGACGGCTGTGATAAAATACGCCATTCTCCAGGGCTGCATCAGCGCATCAGGGATTCCATGCGACGGAGGGTGGATGCATGTATCATCGCTAACGGAGGACATTTTGAATATTTCCTGTAACAAAGTGTTTGAAGTCACGCTGGCATGTCCTGTTGCTGTGTGTTTCCATTCCATGATTAATGTGATTTGTAGAGAAGTAATAAAATGGGCTCTAACATGGAAAGTAAGCGTTTCCGGACACATGTCCACATAACATATTTTCTTTCTTTGTGTGTGAGGAATGTTTCTTGAAAGTTTGGCCGTACCTTTTTGTAACACCCTGTATATTGATCGTCTTCGAGCACAGTAGAATGGAACACTATCTGCCAAGGTGCCTCCCAAAACCTCTACAGTCGTCTCGTGAAGTTATCCTGCGGTGGTGACTATTCATTTGGCACAAGTTTTTTTGTTTATGGAAATTCTGACCGTGTGATCTTGTAATATTTTTAGTGTCCGACAGTGATTCGGATTTCCCACCCGGCTCGAGTATCGATATGGAGGAAAGATCAGTGGTGTTCACGCTTCATATCGCGGTCGCAGCTTGCTCCCTGGGAGGGCTCACACCCACAGCTGCGTGCCTGTCAAGTGAGACCTATCCATTAACGTGAAAGTGGCAGTAAATACCGCGACCCCGCACACATCAGGCATTTCTTACTGATCTCCGAAGCCTTTGGTAAGTGCTATTGACAGCAGAGTGACTCATATTGCCTGTGTTTACAATTTTCGTTTGCTCCTTGGATTTTTCGCGCACACTTACGTCAACTTTTTCTACGCTCTTCATTTTGCTTCTGGCTTCGCTAACACCGCCGTCATCGCCCACAGTAATCTGTCTCTGCATCACCACCAGTACGAGTGCTCATAAATTATATTTTACCTGATGTAAGTCTGCCTGCAGTAGAGAAATTAATGAGGACCATCGATCTCTAACAATAAGGCATCCGAAGACATCTACTGGCAGGTATGATTAATTCAGGTACATATTTTGACACTCTCTGGCAGTAAGAACCAGCGACGTCTGAAATAAAAGAGACAAAGGAAAAATCGTTATTAGATTCATAAAAACCGATGTATTCGTTAGATCGTCTAGTTGTTGTTGCAGTTCTAGACTTCAGTTCGAAGTCTTGTTTTATGCAGCTTTCCGTTGTATCCTATCCTCTGTGAGCTCTACATCTCTTCATAACTTCTCCTGCTCCATACGTCATTTTGAATCTGTTTACTGTAGTCATTCCATATCAACCTACTTTCTGTTGTTAAGCTTTGGTCTCCCTCTACACTTTAGTCTCCCGGCACACTTCCTTTCCACAGCTGAACTATTTGTCGATTACTACCCCGCTGAAAGAACCGTTGTTACTCGTAATCCAGTAGAAGATGTCTGGGAGTAATTAACACAGCCGATGAAGCCTAACAATCAATTCCCTGCCGTTTTGGTAGCTGTACGAGATCTAATCGTCTCTTAGTGGCTTCCACTGAATGTGCCATATCTGAAAAAATTTGTGAACTCTCTCCGTGTTGTAATTGAGGTCGTTGTAAAAAACGTTTGGAATTATGTGAGTAGTATGGGGAATTGTATGAGACGGGTAATTATCAGTACGTACAAGAGCTAAGACGGAACAATTAGACTAAAATATCAAGAACTAAGTGCTTGGATTTAAAAGACTGTTACACAGACATACAGTCTTTCGCACCCAGTGCTCAGTCCATCCTGGAAGAAGCAATGACGGGAATAAAGTAAAAAAGATTCAAGAGTGGTATTAAAATTCAGGCTGAAAGGATATCAATAAGTTTCTCTGATGACATTTCTATCCTCAGTGAAGGCGGAAAGAATTACAGGATTTACAGAACGGAATGAACAGTCTGATGTGTATAGAATGTGGATTGAGAGTAAACTGAAGAAAGACGAAAGTAATGAGGCGTATTGGAAATGAAAATAAGGAGAAACTTAATACAGAAATTGGCGAAGTAGACGAAGTTAAGGAAGTAAAGTAGCTCATGACGGATGAAACAAGGAGGACATAAGAATGAGATTAGCATAGAGAAAAAAGGCATTCCCAGTCAAGAGAAGCCTACTAGAATCAATCACAGTTCTTGATATGAGTATGAAATTTCTGAGAATGTACATTTTGAGCACAGCATTGTATGAGAGTGGACCATGGACTGTGGGAAAACCGAGACAGAAGAGAATCGAAGCATTTGAGATGTGGAGCTGCAGAAGAATGTTGGAAAGTACGTGGACTAATAAGATAAGGAAATGGCTGGTTTCTCTTCAGAATCGGTGAAAAAAAGAATATATGGAAAACACTGGCAAGAAGAAGGGACAGGACGATTGGACATGTGTTAATGCATCAGGGAATAAATTCCATTGTACTAGAGGGAGCTTTAGAGGTAAAAACTTCAGAGAAAGACGAAGATTGGAATATATACAACAAATTATTCAGGACTTAGATTGCAGTTACCATTCTGAGATGAAGAAGTTGGCACAGTGGAGGAATTCGTGGCGGCCGGATCAAACCAGAAGACACGATATTAGCTGATGTCTCCTGGGGGCTGAATAATTTTTTGGCCTGTGCGTTTAGTCTATAATTGGTGAATTTAAAGTTAGAGAACTACTTGTCCTAGACGGGCCTGGTGCCCTGCCAGCAGCTACTGGCGCAGACCTCACACGCAGCACGGGCGTGACGTGCTTAGGAGGCGCCAGGGGGAGCCGCGCTGAGTGACACTGCGGTCGCAGCCGCCAAAGAGACGTCTTCAGTCAACACCGCCTCTGTTTACTGCGCGGCCGCGACTCAAAACAAGTGCCGAGCGCGGGCCCACCCTCACAAACAAACAGTTGATGCACGCGCCTGAACCGCAGCCGCTGCCGCCGCCAGTGCCTTCTCGTCAGAGGCGCGCCCCTGTCTTGTTACGGGGCGCGTGGACTCCGTCCAGTGTTATTCAGTCCCACTGTGTACACATTTTCAGAACAACAAAGACTCGTAGCAACCACCTGCAGAGTTTCACTCGGTAGAGTGGAACATGCTTTTTACACGAGCAGAGTCGGTTTACGTAGCTCAACTAATGTGAAGTCAGACGAAGACAAAAATACTGACCCACAAGGTTTCTACATCTACATAGGTGCTCCGCAAGCCAACGTAAGGTGCGTGGCGGAGGGTACCTTGTACCACCGCTTGTCATTTCCCTTCCTGTTTCACTCGCAAATACAGCGAGGGAGAAACGACTGTCTTTACACCTACGTATGAGCCATAATTTCTCGCATCTTATCTTCGTGGTCCTTACACACGATGTACTGGAGGCATCAGAATCGTTCGGCAGTCAGCTTCGAATGCCGGTTCTCTAAATTTTCTCAGTACTGTTGAAACCTTCCCGTCTCCTCTATATCTCTTTTGACAAACTGCCTATTGGCTTCTGTCTCGGGTTCTTTCGGGGTCAATGTCCTCCATTGGGAGGGTGAAGCTTTGACAATGCCAGCCACTCATGCTGGCGAAACGTCAGAAAAATCATTAGATGAACGTCGGTCGAAGAACCCGAGACAGAAGCCAATAGGCAGTTTGTCAACAAGTGGACACGAAAGCCTTAACAATTTTGTATATCTCTTTTGTTACGCAACCTTCCATTCTACAATAACCTATGAAACCTTCCCTTAGGATTTCTATCTCTTGCTAAATAATAACAAATGAAATCTTCCCTTTGAAATTTATTCTCTTTCTCAGTCTTCGCGTACAAATTTAATTGCTGCTTATTAAAAGTGATTTTCCGATTATTTCGACGAAACATAGAATGTGTCGTCGTCGTGGCCCTCAGTCGTTATCTGCAGTAACCCAAAACTGTTACTTACCTTTATACTGTTACTGGATCGCCATCTGACTGCTACATCGAACTGCGACATGAATATACTTACTCTGTTTTACTATACTTTATTAGCTGCTGGTGGGCTGTCATAGTAAGTGGCTGTATTTATTACAAAAGCTGACGTCATTCTTTAATAGCAAAGCTGACGTTGTTGTTGTTGTTGTTGTTGTTGTTATGGTCCTCAGCTGGCCGAAGTGGTCGTGCGGTTAAAGGCGCTGCAGTCTGGAACCGCGAGACCGCTACGGTCGCAGGTTCGAATCCTGCCTCGGGCATGGATGTTTGTGATGTCCTTAGGTTAGTTAGGTTTAACTAGTTCTAAGTTCTAGGGGACTAATGACCACAGCAGTTGAGTCCCATAGTGCTCAGAGCCATTTGAATTTGGACTAATGACCTCAGCAGTTGAGTCCCATAGTGCTCAGAGCCATTTGAACCATTTTTTTGTGGTCTTCAGTTCTGAGACTGGTTTGATGCAGCTCTCCATGCTACTCTATCCTGTACAAGCCTCTTCATCTCCCAGTACCTACCACAACCTACATTCTTCTGAATCTGCTTCGTGTATTCATCTCTTGGCCTCCCTCTACGATTTTTACCCTCCACGCTGCCCTCCAATACTAAATTGGTGATCCCTTGATGCCTCAGAACATGTCCTACCAACCGATCCCTTCTTCTAGTCAAGTTGTGCCACAAACTTCTCTTCTCCCCAATCCTATTCAATACTTCCTCATTAGTTATGTGATCTACCCATCTAATCTTCAGCATTATTCTGTAGCACCACATTTCAAAAGCTTCTATTCTCTTCTTGTCCAAACTATTTACCGTCCATGTTTCACTTCCATACATGGCTACACTCCATACAAATACTTTCAGAAATGACTTCCTGACACTTAAATCTATACTCGATGTTAACAAATTTCTCTTCTTCAGAAACGCTTCCCTTGCCATTGTAAGTCTACATTTTATATCCTCTCTACTTCGACCATTCATCAGTTATTTTGCTCCCCAAATAACAAAATTCCTTTACTACTTTAAGTGTCTCATTTCCTAATCTAATTCCCTCAGCATCACCCGACTTAATTCGACTACATTCCATTATCTTCGTTTTGCTTTTGTTGATATTCATATTATATCCTCCTTTCAAGACATTATCCATTCCGTTCAACCGCTCTTCCAAGTCCTTTGCTGTCTCTGATACAATTACAATGTCATCGGCGAACCTCAAATTTTTTATTTCTTCTCCATGGATTTTAATACCTACTCCGAATTTTTCTTTTGTTTCCTTCTCTGCTTGCTCAATATACAGATTGAATAACATCGGGGATAGGCTACAGCCCTATCTCACTTCCTTCCCAACCACTGCTTCCCTTTCATGCCCCTCGACTCTTATAACTGACATCTGGTTTCTGTACAAATTGTAAATAGCCTTTCGCTCCCTGTATTTTATCCCTGCCACCTTCAGAATTTGAAAGAGAGTATTCCAGTCAACATTGTCAAAAGCTTTCTCTAAGTCTACAAATGCTAGAAACGTAGGTTTGCCCTTCCTTAATCCAGCTTCTAAGATGAGTCGTAGGGTCAGTATTGCCTCACGTGTTCCAGTATTTCTACGGAATCCAAACTGATCTTCCCCAAGGTCGGCTTCTACTAGTTTTTCCATTCTTCTGTAAAGAATTCGCGTTAGTATTTTGCAGCTGTGACTTATTAAACTGATAGTTCGGTAATTTTCACATGTTAACACCTGCTTTCTTTGGGATTGGAATTATTATACTCTTCTTGAAGTCTGAGGGTATTTCGCCTGTTTCATACATCTTGCTCACCAGATCGTAGAGTTTTGTCAGGACTGGCTCTTCCAAGGCCGTCAGTAGTTCCAATGGAATGTTGTCTACTCCGGAGGCCTTGTTTCGACTCAGGTCTTTCAGTGCTCTGTCAAACTCTTCACGCAGCATCGTGTCTCCCATTTCATCTTCATCTATATCCTCTTCCATTTCCATAATATTGTCCTCAAGTACATCGCCCTTGTATAGACCTTCTATATACTCCTTCCACCTTTCTGCGCCGGCCGAAGTGGCCGTGCGGTTAAAGGCGCTACAGTCTGGAACCGCAAGACCGCTACGGTCGCAGGTTCGAATCCTGCCTCGGGCATGGATGTTTGTGATGTCCTTAGGTTAGTTAGGTTTAACTAGTTCTAAGTTCTAGGGGACTAATGACCTCAGCAGTTGAGTCCCATAGTGCTCAGAGCCATTTGAACCATTTTTGAACCACCTTTCTGCCTTCCCTTCTTTGCTTAGAACTGGGTTTCCATCTGAGCTCTTGATGTTCATGAAAATGGTTCTCTTATCTCCAAAGGTCTCTTTAATTTTCCTGTAGGCAGCTGACGTTATTCTTTAATTAATTTGACTGACGATACGTAATTCATAGTTAAACTTTTTCGTGAAAATAATAAAATTTTGCAAAGTTTTACTTTGATGGTTTTTTGGATGGATTTTAATCAGTAATGCAATATTGCTGGCAAAAATTAATTATATTCTGAACGAATGATTTTACAAACGTTCAAATGGGACTTACTTTTTACAATAATCTTACAACTAGCATTGCGCAAACATACCTTCAGTAGTCTTGAGTTGCTAAAAAAAAAATTCAATAATATTAGTTCCTCTTATGGTAATAGTTAGCTGATGTCTCTGTACATCCGTTTATAATCTCTTGTAAATCATGTCTGGTGGCTGGCAGGCACACCGCTCCTCTCAACCTCTCGCTTCAGACCTGCTACCGGCTCGCTTCACTTCTCGCTTACTACTGACTTCCTACGAACGCTAAAGTGCGGTCTGTCCCGCCAACAATGCTTTCTGGTGCAGACAATCCCTACTGCCATTACAAAATGTATCAATGCGCGGTCTTTCCCGCTCTTCTCTTAAAATGTATCCATACGCGGTCCCTCCCGCCCTTTTTAAAATTATATCAATGTGCGGTCTCTCCTGCCAACAATACTTTGGTGCAGACGTTCCCTGCTACCACAATTATTTCCAACATGACGAATATTAATTATTCCTACTTAATCCAATTAATAAAATATAAACATCTTTCATAAATTGTGGTTTGACAACAGACAATAGAAATATACACGTCTTACAGTGTTTCCCAAAATGAACGCCGCCTTCTCTCCAGGGATCCCCATTTTAGTTCCCCAAGGCATCTTCATAACACTTACATGTTGTTCGAACCTACCGGTAACAAATCCAGCAGCCCACCTCTGAATTGCCTCGATGCCTTCCTTCAATCCGACCTGGTACGGATACCGAACACTCGAGCAGTACTCAAGAGTAGGCCGCACCAGCGTCCTATATGCAGTCTCCTTTGCAGGTGAACCACTCCTTCCTAAAGTTCTCCCAATAAACCGAAGTCGACCATTTGCCTTCCCTACCACTGTTTTCACATGCTCGTTCCATCTCATATCGCTTTGCAACGTTAAGCCCAGATATTTAAAACGACATGACTGTGTCAAACTGTCCACTAGTAATACATCACAAGTTTGTTCTTCCTACTCATCCTCATTAACTTACATTTTTCCACATTTAGGGCTAGCTGCCGATCATCTCACCAACTGGAAATTTTTTCTATCTTCCTGTAGTCATTCAACTTCGACACCTTACCGTACACTGCAGCATCGTCAGGAAACAGCCGCGGGTTGCTGCCCAACCTTGTCCGCCAAATCATTTATGTATACTGAGAACAACAGCGGTCCTATCAAACGTTCCTGGTGCACTCTTGACCATATCTTTATCTCTGACGAACACTCGCCGTCGAGGACACCTTACTGGGTTATATTACTTAAGAAGCCTTCGAGCCACTCACATATCCGTGAACTTATTCCATATGCTCGTATCTTCGTTAATAGCCTGCAATGGGGCACCGTGTCAAATGCTTTCCGAAAAACTAGAAACATGGAGTCTGCCTGTTGCCCTTCATCCATTGTTCTCAGTGTACCATGTGAGAAAAGGGTTAGCTGAGTTTCGCACGAGTGATGCTTTCTAAAAACCATGCTGATTCGTGTACATAAACTTCTCGGTCTCGAGAAAGTTTATTATATTCGAACTGAGAATACGTTAAAGGATTCTGCAGCAAACAGGAGTTAGGGATATTGGTCTGTAATTTTGCGGGTGCGTTCATTTACCCTCCTTATATACTGGAGTCACGTGCGCTTTTTCCAGTCGCTTGGGACTTGGACCTAGACAAGAGATTCACGATAAATGCAGGATAGGTAAGGGGACAATGCCGTAGAGTGCTCTTTGTAAAATCGAACTGGGATTTCATCCGGATCTGGTGATTTACTTGTTTTCAAAATTTTAAGCTGTTTCTCTAAGCCAGGTATGCTTATTTCTATGTCCTTCAGACAGGAGTCTGTCCGATGGTCGAATGACGGTATTTTTGTACAGTTCTCCTGCGAGAACGATTTCTTGGACGTGAAATTTCATCATATACAGAAAGAGACCTAACCTCTACACCTTCTCCCCCACCCCTCCAGTACCAAAAGTATATACATTGATCATTAGATGACACGAGAGGCAGACCCGCTAGTATAAAAAGAGGCTGGGAGTATTGTGTTGTCAGAAGAGAAGACGTGATACATAAATGGGTCGGTCATGAGAGCTCAGTGACTTCGAACGTAGACTAGTTAACGGATGACTGAGTAACAAATCCATCAGGGAATTTCATCCCTTCTAAAGCTGCCCAAGTCGACTGTTGATGATGTGATTGTGAACTGTAAATACGAAGGAATAACCCAAACTGAAGCCAGACCAGGAAGACATGTACTGGGACTCGTGACAAGGACCGTATGGTATTGTTGTGTGTGGTTGTAAAAAAATCGCGTGAAATCACTGCAGAGAATAACTCATTAGTTTCAAACCGCTACCATCAGTCGAGCAGGCACAGAAACTGGGCGTTGCTAGTGAAAGAGGTTGGAGTACAGCGGTCCAACAACTCCTGATAACCCACACGTTTCTGTAGTCGGTGCTAGGTCATGTCTGAGGTGGGATAAAGAGCGACGCGACTGGACAGTGGAGTTACGAATTACGTCATACCCTGCGGCAGTCACGTGGATGGGTTTGGGTTTGACGAATGGCTCGAGAACGCTAGCTGCCGTCATGTGTTGTACCTACAGTAAAGTGTGCAGAAGGTGGTGTTTTCGGGATTAGGGTGTAGCCCCCATATTCTCCTTAAGTAACTGCTAAATGCGGAAGGGTATGAACACTTCTTACAATACTGTACTCTGCTTACAGATGTCCAGCTAACGTTAACAGATGCGCTACTGTGTGTTTTATTGTATACTGTTTTTTTATGATATCACAACCATCTGTGAGTGCTACGTATATGGAGCTGGCCATGTGCACAACGTGTTCTTGATTTTAAATGTTTTATTTATGACAGATCTTTGCGTTATGTGCCACAAATTATCTACATGACAACTTGGGTGAAGTGAAACTTAAAATGAACACGTTTTAAAACATAAATTTTCTAAGGTATGTGTATGTGCAGTTCCATTCTTGTAATGCCTAACTAAAATTTTTATTTTGAATATTACATGATAACTCATAATGTGGGATGCATTTCATGTATATTCACTATCTTACAGACCTGAAGATGAGAGCAAAGTCTGTCGAAATCGATTGTTTTTAAATAAAGAAATATTTATGCGATCTTGGCTTTAGAAATTTTTACCAAGTAAAATAGATAGTTCCTTCAAATTTCCCAGCATGAGAAAAGGGAAACCAATGTATTCAGAAAATCTGAAAACAAATTAAGAAGGCGTACGTCGCCCAGTTCATGTATTACACAATGCAATCCAAAGTGGAACAAACATACTTTCATAAGATATTCACAATGTAACTATTAAATTGCACAACTACTTTTCAATTTGTAAAAGCGGTAAACGACTTCTTCATCTCCCGTATATGCGAGACAAAGACCTACTCAGGTATGTAAAAAAAAACGTGGGCGACCTTATTCCCTGCAGCTCAAAGGTTCATATACATGTTTCAGGCTCTTATATCATACTTCCTGTCTTTTGATACGTGTCCCACATTTCTCAATCTTTTTTCTGATTTCTGTATAGAAATTTACTTACACTTCCCATATGCTCAGATGAGTCCATTTAAAAAAAAAACAATTGTCAGCTTTGAGAGAGAGAATATGTCTCTGAATGAGGTTATGTTAGAGCTCAACAATACTGTGCGTGTTTTAGAGGAAAGAAAAAATGTATCTTCATGACTAATTAATGAATTAATGTCAGATCCTACACAGCATCAGCATTCAAAATTTCAAGAGGAGGTCTTAGCATGTAATCAGACAGCTATAGTAATTAACGAATTACTGTCAGATCCTACACAGCATCAGCATTCAAAATTTCAAGAGGAGGTCTTGGCATGTAATCAGACAGCTATAGTTTACCTGATTAAAAGGAGCAAGTCTTTATCCATGTGATATCGTCCAGAGATCGCGGTGCCAGACTAAAGTTGGCAACGCTAATCGATACCACAGACGTCAGCGAGGGCTCGCTACATGCCGCAACAACCAATGAGAGGCGCTCCAGAATTTCACGCCTTCATCTCACTACAACAAGGCCCCCGGTTTTAAGTCAATATAGTATCGAGCACGCAAGAGCTCGGCACAGTTCGAGAACTCAGTTTCAGCAGGCAATATCATCTAGTAGGAAAGCGTTAGTCGAAGCCTCAGTGGAACACGTTGTGTAAATCTCGAATGTTGCGCATCAAGAGAACAGTTTGTGATTGTACGCATCAATTGAGGCTTTCATAGTGAATGACAGCTTAAATATTCTACGCTATTCTGTGCCAAAGAACTGTGCCAAATTGAGTAAATCTTTTCTTCGTTCATGTAATAAAGTGAACTAATATTTCGAACCCACAGTTGTAGCTACACGATGGTAGTTTAGTGTGGTCACAACAATCCCAACTTGAACATTTTGACTGGATACTATTGAAGGCTATTCCTGATTCGGAAAATGTAGACTATTTATTGCAATGGATGCAAGAAACTACAAACTTTCAAAATGGGCAAGAATTCGCTGTTTGACCAGATAGCAAAATTGAAATATTTTATAGAAGAGGTAAAGAATCAGAATTTGGAAATTATGCCACATAAAAAGAGGGTAACATTTTTGGAAGATTGGGGTTTCTGAAGGGCATTATTCAGAACTGCTTGCAGTTGTGAAATACTATTTCTCCATTCGAGGGCAGAATGGTAATGTGGAGGCATTATTTTTTTTTAGTGAATGGACAATGGACAAAAGAAAGGAACGGGCTGGCATTAGCTTGAGTCAATGCAATGCCCTAAATCCAGTGTAATACGACAAATACGAGAGGCACTGGTTTTCACATACTCATTCCGAATCAGAGCAAGTTACTTGCTTTCTGTTCAACGCTTAGAGAAATGTGTCTGGTACAAAGCTTAGTGTAAAATAGATCTCAACCGCAGGAACACAGTTATGCGTATTTTAGTAATTTGTGTTTGATGTTTTAATTAAAAAGTTACTTTTCGCAAACCAAAATTAACCTTCTTAGTTAATGACATCTCTTTTAGCGACGGCGTTAACGCTTGGACTGTGTCCTTGATTACATATGATGAATTATGGCAATCCTATATCCAGGACCCAGTCGTATGCAGTTGCTTGAATATGTTATGTGTTTGGCTCCTTGAGTAGCCACATCGTGGATGTTACCGCTATGCTAGGACGAAGTGCTCGGATTAAAAACGGTGTAAAACAGGGATGTAGTCGTTCACACCTACTGTTCAATCTGTACATCGAAGAAGCAATGATGGACATGAAAGAAAGGTTGAAGAGTGGAATTAAAATCAAAGGTGAAAGGATACCAATGATACGATTCGCTGATGACGTTGCTATCCCGAGTGAAAGTGAAGAAGAATTACATATTCTGCTGAATCAAAAATGGTTCAAATGGTTCTGAGCACTATGGGACTTAACATCTGAGGTCATCGGTCCTCTAGAACTTAGAACTACTTAAACCTAACTAACCTAAGGACATCACACACGTTCATGCCCGAGGCAGGATTCGAACCTGCGACCGTAGCGGTCACGCGGTTCCAGACTGAAGCGCCTAGAACCGCTCGGCTACACCGGCTGGCTCTGCTGAATCGAATGAACAGTATAATGAGTACAGAATATGTATTGAGAGTAAATCGAAGAAAGACGAAAGTAATTAGAAGCAGCAGGCATGATAACAGAGGGAAACTTAACATCAGGACTGATGGTCACGAAGTAGATGAAGTTAAGGAGTTCTAGTACCAAGGCAGCAAAATGACCAATGACGGACGGAGCAAGAAGGACATCAAAAGCAGACTAACACTGGCAAAAAGGGCATTCCTGACCAACAGAAGTGTACCAGTATCAAACATAGGCTTCCATTTGAGGAAGAAAGTTTTGATTATGTACGATTGGGGCACAGTACTGTGTGTTAGTGAAACATGGACTGTGGGAAAACCGGAACAGAAGGGAATCGAAGCATTTGAGGTGTGGTGCTACAGACGAATGTTGAAAATTAAGTATACTGATAAGGTAAGAAATAAGGAGGTTCTGCGCATAGGAAAGGAATACGTGGAGAACACTGACAAGGAGAAGGGTCAGGATGATTGAGCATCGGTTAAGGTATCAGGGAGTAACTTCCATAGTGCTGGAGGGAGCTGTATAGGGCAAAAACTGTAGTGGAGGACAGACATTGGAATACATCCAGCAAATAAACTGAGAACATAGGTAGCAAGTGCTACTTCGAGATGAAGAGTCTGGCACAGGAGAAGAGTTCGTGGCGGGCCGCATCAAACCAGTGAGAAGACTGATTACTGAAAACAGTAAATAAAATAAAAATAAAGACACGGCTGACTCCCTTGCAAGCAGCATCGTGTACAGATCAGACAGCTGAAGAATTACTTGCGATCAGCAACTTGCAGCAACTATGGTAGCTGCCCTCGTGCAGTGACACCACATGCTTCGCTCAGGTTCAGCACCAGGAGCCCGTCAACAGCAAGGTAAAAAACTTCAACCTGCCGCTCCTGTTATGCTGACGCATATCGAATCCTGTGGCTTGCAGTTCCCACTTTTCAGGTTCGACGCCTGCAGTAAGCTCTCACTCTTTCTGCAGGAATTGGTTTTCGATTTCGTTGTCTTTATTGAACTTCCTGACGGGTTTGTCACATGTATAACCTGGCCTACAGCAGAAAGGCAGCTCACTCGATCGACCGTGAGGGAGCAAATGTAGTTGTGTGATATGGCTACCTCAGTTTACGTTCCTTTCCGTATTTAACTCTTCTGTAGGCTTTTCACTTACAGCTTTCCCCTGTCCCTCTTATTAATTATTTCATAGACTCGGCAACAAGTTCTTGAAACCTGATGAAGATGGATGCCGGCGCGGTCCAGGAACGGGAGATCAGCAGGTGAGTGACTCTCTCGCTTTCTGGTAGGGAAAGGTGTTAGAGCATTCATCATTCCTTTAATCTCAATCGTCATTGCCTTACGACAGCCACTGTAAGTGTGACAACCCGTTAGGACCAAGCAGTAAAAGCTTCCAGTCGTTACACTCTCTTTTAGCCAAGACTATCGGCAAACAATCGATATGACCTGCATTAAGCCGTCGGCACACGGACCGTGCATCCGAACGTTGAGCGTTGAGCGTGCCCAGTTTCTGACGCCATAGCGTGGAATAGCACGTTCTGGAGTCTTTCCGAACGTGCAGAGCAATATCTGGCATGTCAGATATTCTGAGCGTGCGTCTGAGCGTTGACCAATGAGATGGCACAACGCCACCTACGTCACACGCACGCCGTCTCCCTTCAGTACAGAGTTTTGAGGCGCCATATTGGCATTCATTTCAAGCCTATATGTATATATGCCGTTTCTGAGCACCAGCAAATTGAGAATCACTGGAAAACCCGTTGGTAGTTGTGTGATTCGTTCCAATAAAATAATGAGAAACATCATATTCATGGCAAAAGAATTGTTGTAACGAGCGTATTATGAGAGTAGGCTATTTGAAGGCAGCGACACACTGAAGATCCACCCAAAACACATTGTTCTTCGTACAATTTGTTATAATTAAATTTCAATTAATAACATAGTTATCTACAATTAAAGTTTTTAACAAGGGGTAACACAATATTTTTAAGAAAAAGGAGAGTGTTGTTGGTTTAGCGTAATGAGTAGCGTCTCTGTCCAATAATGAACCTTTGTCGGGGCGGTGGTTCGCGTCTTAATACACCCTAATTTGTTTACCTAACATTCGCGTTTTTATTTAGTTCTGATACTTTATTATTAGTTTACTATAAGTATATTATGCTATTTGATCTTATGTAAATATAAGTTCACTTTTTTTTAGGGGTGATTTTGTTCGATTGGCTTAATTGCAGGACAGCTTGCGCTATTTGTATAAAGATGTTTTGCTTTTTTTTCTTTTACGCTTCGTAATTCACATGTTGCAAACATTCTGCTACTGCGTAGGAACAGTGATCAAGTAAGACTGACCTTGGGGTTTTACTAAAATGTGGGAATGATGAAACAATGTTTATCTTACGAGGAGAAGTATTCCAAATTTGTACCGCACTGTTTGTAATGGAACTTTTATAAGCCTGTGTCCTTATTGACTGGACATGGTACTTCCCTTTTCGTGGACGATGGAGAAAATGTGCGTTTTAATAGAGCTAACGTGGGAATTAATTTTACGCGCGCCCGTTGAGTAAAACAGTGTGATTTGCGAACTAGAAACATCCCTCAAACTGCCGTTGGAGTGCGTTGTGATCGCGTATACCACGTTGGGGCCCACGTACCGTATGCACAAGTCGCATCGTTCCTGGGCGTTCAGCAGCACGTTGAACTTGGCACGCTCAACGTTAACGTTCGACAGCACGGTCCGTGTGCCGACGGCTTTACTATCAGCTGTAACTGGCGGTCCCAGCTTTGCAAAGGAAAAGGCTGTGTAAACCTTCCTCTGGTTCACCAGTTTCCACATAGATTCTAATCTAGTTAGGCTTAACTAAGGCTCAGAAAGCAGTATTGCTTGTGGTAAAGTGTACGTTGCGAATACGTGTAGCAAATGGAACACGCAACTAAACCGCACATGCGAAAAATATTCATTTAGCTCATATCTTAGCATGATTCTAGGCGACTTGTGACGTCTAATTTACAAATCCACGCATGAACTCATAAATAAATCCAAAATTATCATTCACAACATCTTATCCTACACAAATATGAACAAAACTCACATACAGAAATCTTTTAAATACAATTATAATTTTCTCAGTAAAACAAGACATAGAGAAACAGTTATTTCTCGCGTGATTCGACTCTAAAGCAACAATCGCACACTCTGGTTGCAGTACAACACATCTATTAGTTGATTTTCAGCGTTCGACAGTTCTTGGTCTACGTATTACTATTGCTACACATAAAAAATTTCTCAAAACTCAACCTGATGCCACATATTCACCAATACGGCTTTCCATTGAATAAACGCTCATCAATAAACACAAATGAATATCCCGTGCCAAAAAATAAACAAAACATTAAACAACACAACCCCTAACATAGCTTCACACAATGTAGCCTAAAATAAATAATCTCTCCTCCAGAAGAAATATAAAATACAGGAATACAAACAAATAAAAATGAATATCTACAAACGAGAAATGATTGCTTATATCAGGGCTACAATTATACATGACAATTGTGGTGTCACCGCCAGACACCACACTTGCTAGGTGGTAGCCTTTAAATCGGCCGCGGTCCGGTAGTATACGTAGGACCCGCGTGTCGCCACTGTCACTGATTGCAGACCGAGCGCCGCCACACGGCAGGTCTAGAGAGACTTCCTACCACTCGCCCCAGTTGTACAGCCGACTTTGCTAGCGATGGTTCACTGACAAATTACGTTCTCATTTGCCGAGACGATAGTTAGCATAGCCTTCAGCTACGTCATTTGCTACGACCTAGCAAGGCGCCATTATCAATTGCTGTTTATCTTGTGATGCATGTACCGTCAGACCGGTGTTCACCAATTATGGATCAAAGTTAAGTATTCCAGCAGCTACGTACTTTTCTTGCTAGTATAATTACTTTACCTGTTCCAGACCTCACGCCAGCCTGTGTGAGCTTAAACGCGTGCCTTTCGGCTTCCTGTCCTAGTGGCTTGGCTGTCTTGCCAAGTCACAACAACAATCGTACAGCAATTAGAAAAACAAGATATCTTAACAGCAATATAAACGCTCCTATATATTTGCTTATTGTTCCACATACACTTACATGTCATTGTCATGAATGCAGGTTGAATCCATTTCCGTTGATAGATGTACCACCAAGACCCTACTTTGAAGCAGTCTCTTAAATTTAACATTTTTTTCTCCTCCGTATCAAATTCTTTGCTACAGTTATTACAATCTTTGTTACATGAATGTATGAGTAAATCCAATCCAGAATTACGTTTACGAATAACCCATTAATAACCAAAGAGCTGGTTTTGTTATTGGTACAGAAAACTTTCAACTTAAACATCACCAGCCGGTCCCGCCGGAGGTTCGAGTCCTCCCTCGGGCATGGGTGTGTGTGTTTGTCCTTAGGATAATTTAGGTTAAGTAGTGTGTAAGCTTAGGGACTGATGACTTAGCAGTTAAGTTCCATAAGATTTCACACACATTTGAACACTTTTTAAACATCACTCCTTCTTTACTTGTTTACTGCGACCTTGTACGTGACACACAAAACTCCACCAGTTTGATCGCTTCGTTAACAAATGAGTCTGCTATCCAGTAACACTACTACCTGTGTCCACTAAAGCTTCATATTTTTTATCCCCAATGATTATTCTATGACTGGCTACACATTCTCTAGCGACGGTTTATTTAAAGGCGTTCCTTATAACACATCCCTCTCCATATTACGACACACATCTCTTGGTGCCAAGAATACTGTTACGATGCGAGTCGCTAACCGTTATGTTCCCAGTAGCCAAAAATTACGTCCACGCTGCTAATGATGAATGCGTGGAAGGTGTCCGAAGGTTCTATCGCCGCAGGAATATGGACAGGTACGCAAAAGAGTGGTTGACGGTAGTGCACTTTAAATAAATATTGTTAAATCCTGCCTAGTCGTCGAAATATGGGGTGTTTAGGAGACCTGCTTTCTCGGATCGCAACACAACATGCAAACAAATCGTATTAATGATTTTTATTACAAAAAAGTAAATGGCAATACTTAACTTTGAATATCACACAGATGTGTCACAACACTTCTATGTAAGTCGCTAGCATTGAGGCTGCTGGCGCCGTGACCGTCGTCTCTCTTTTTTAGTCAGGTGCGGCGCTTATGTCCTTTTCACATAGAGGCCACTACTGTCGCGTTGTCGTCCTGGAGGGAGGTCCGGTCGGTGTGCGACTGGCTGACTTCTTCCCACAGCCGTCTCTGCTCTGTCGTTCCTGACTGGCGTGCCGGCGCTTGACTTTGCGCCGTAAGAAATATAATTTACTCAACTTGTGGGTGAAGAAATGCTACACTGTAGACAACTTTTGGGAGCCGTGGCTAGCTACAAGTAGAGGCCTGACACGGCCATGCGTCTATGTACACAAAAGTGTTTGCTGGTAGAGCCATCTATCAACAACTCGGTGAAACGTTAGGGCAATGACGGCAATGGAGGGGGTGGGCGGCAGAGGGGGAGGGGTGAGTTATGGCTGCAAGAAGCCATGAGGAGACAGAACCCGTAGCTGTGGCTGGTGCCGAGCTCCTGCCCGCGCCCCTGTGGACGTCTCCTTGGTGATGGTTGAGATGTGAGGTGCAAGTTCATCGGTTCAGGACCAGGTGCTCATGATGCAGGACACCTGGTAGCCAAGGGGTGCAGGCTGCATCATCCGGGCAGGCAATTAATGTGTGGACAAAGAGTCAGCCGCAGGATCACGCAATTTGCGGGGGTGAAGCTGAGTCAAGTGCTGTCGTGGACCCACTATCAAAAACATGCAGTTGCAAAGTAACTTTACAACGACGCCGTGTTCCCAGCGCTTCCGACCGCTGTCTGATCTGAAAAAAAAAAAAAACTAGATCATTAATGCGACACATTGCTTGAGTGGACGGAATAGGCACCGGCTGCTCTGGTGGGTTCAGGAACTGGGGCAAGGTGCGGAGGCCCCATCCATGAAGCAACTCCGCCGGCGCTGCGCTGTTGCGAGCCTGGTAGCGATAGAACGACAAGAAGAGCATCAAAGATTGTTCTCGTTTGTGGTGGGTGTGTAGCTTAGCCATCTGCCGCTAAAAAGTGTGGACGAGACGTTTCGATTCTCCATTGGACTGTGAACTGGTGATATGAAAAATCCCGTTGGGTATACAGAAGTCCTCCAATTCTGCAGACAAAAATCGAGATTCCTTGCATGCCAAAAGCAGTTCTCGTTAACCCCAAAGGCAAAGCATGTATTCCAGGGCTAAAGGATGCAAAATGCCGTCGCAGAGCGCATAGGAACCACAAAAGGAAACTTCCTATGTGCGTCGACGACAATCGGCCAAAGATTGTTCCAGTAGGGTCCAGTAAAATCCAAGTTTGCAAATTCGTATCCTTTTCCCTAACGTCTTTTCGCGCTGATTCTACCTTTTCAATTACTTTGTTTTCAATAACAGGAACAACAGTCTATTGCTGTTTCTGTTCAATCCTGTGTACTTCCGTCTCTAAACGAATACCGTATTTATACTTTATATTTTTGATCGTACCTCTGTCATTTCCTGCTTAAGGTTACCGACTTCGGTATTCATTACAATTATTTCTTTTTTGATTTCATCTACTTTTGTGTTAACGACTCCAATGTTATAGTTCACAAACTTAATTGATTCGAAGGGAGCATTAATTTTAGAAGTAAATGACTCAGCCTCAGCATTAATTTTAGCTGTAATTGATTCAGACTGAGCATTAATTTTAGCATTAATTGATTCGGAATGAGCATTAATTGTACTGATCAACATCTCAACAAATCATATGTTTCCAGATATTACTGGTTTTGACTAACTGTGGTTCTTTCTTAATGGTTTCCTCGTATCCACCGTCACTGGATTCGGTTTTGATTTTTATTCCGAATTCCGTAGCATTCGCCAACGCAGGAATTCCATTTTCCTCTGCTCCTGTGTTTCAGCGGTAGCTTTTGCGATGCTAGGCGGCGGTTCCTCAACAATGGGTTCCGCTGCTAGCGTTCCCCTTTGTTCTATCGATTGTTCCCGTTAAGTACAATCAAATTATCAGTTTCATTTTTGTTCATCATGTTGCCTGTTTTACTGATTAACGCAAATTTAGAACTCTTGTGGCTTATTTCCATCACTTACTACTACCATGCGTGAGCGACTTAATTCGTAGCAGGAAGGTTTAATTCGCTATGCGTCCGCACAGTGCAAAATTCGTCCAAGAACGATACCAAAGTGATACTGTCATGTCACCAGCTTCGCCACATTTAAACCTCCCCCTTCCAAATCGGCCTAATGGAGTGCAATATAACTGACCGTGATCGCATATGCCTAATGAAATTTTACAGTGAATAAGGCTGTCGTTACCGAAGGAAATTAACACTGGTTAGTTGGAGGAAAGTGTACGACAGACTCTCCTGAAGCAAGGATCTATTTTAAGTTCAAGCTAAATTTATATGATAATTTTGAAATGGGTGGAATATAGTGCAATCGCTCACGAGCCGCACAGGGGGGAAAGGGTATCATGTAATATTTACTACAAAAATCACTGCTAACACAGAGAAAATGCTGATTAGCTAAAAAAGGGATAATTATACGCTCGCTAGGGCTACGAATCTCCAGAACTTTGAGAAAGGTAATGGTTTAGAAATTTAAGCAAATAATCACTGGCGTGGCAACAGAAGATTGTTATGCTTTTCCACCTCACAGCAGTTCACGAGAAAATAAATTAACGAGAAAGCACTGAAATTGCAGTTACTTACACTGAAATACTAAATTTTGAAAGCAACGTTAAATGAAATTACTGGTTGTATAAATGACTGGCTTAGCTTGAGCTTCGTTATGTAAAAAAATAACTTTCAGTAAGCTCAGTGTAACGTAATGCAAAATTTACAAAAGGGCAAGCAATTTACTTTTGATTATTGAAAGATTTAACCAATTTACTTTAAGCAAAGGAGCAACTGATTTTACTTTTAAAATAACAACAATAAAATACATACCAAGCCAGCAGAAGTCACTCGCTAAGCTAAAAATAGAATAAACGAATTTGTGTGCTCCTAATTTGTGCTGTATCTTTAGTTATTAGTTTTGCAAGTGAAATTTTACTTTGCTTTAAGTAGCCTCTGTTATGCAATACAAGAAAGAAGAGTTACTGAGGCAGAAAATTGAGACTGTAACTGGCAATAAATATTTAATCAATTTTCATATTGCTACGACACTCGGTGATTGGATGGAAAGGAAAGGGATCCAGTTTGGTAATAATGTTTGAGGACAATGATAACACAGGTGCTCTAGTAGTTCTAACTGATCCAAGTTATTATTCACGCTATTCATACTTTGTGAAAGAAATGTTGCTCTGCAAAGCCTCTACATCACGATGTTTGTCAGTTAACAGTCTTACGATGTTGTAGCTATGCGGACGACGAAGAACGTGGCCGACGGCAGTTCCTAGCTGACGTTGCTGCTGCTGCTGCTGCTGCTGTTCGATGAGAAGAACCCCGAGTCGCCTCCAGAGCCACGGATAATTATGGGACAGGCAATAGTTGGAATTGCAGCTCCCCCCGCCCGTCAGCTCCTACCATGCTCTCTATACTTGCAGCTTAACGAATCGGGCGTGTCTGCACTGGCGCGAGCATAGCTGCACACCGCGTCGGCGCGGTCGCTCAACCAACACTTCCGCGCTGTTTCATAACTCACGCTGCTCTGCCGCCTGTCTGCTCGCAACGAGAAAGACTCTCTCCACAGTCTTAAGATAGACAACGGCACAGGTACTACCATTTCGTCGTTGCTATTGATACATTCCAATAAAGTCCCATTGGCTATTACCCAGCAATTTACAATATTTCCACTATGCTTACTGTTGTGTCTAGGCAAGACAGCCTAGACACAATGAGAGGAAGCCGAAAGGCACGCGCTTAAACTCACGCAGGCTGGCATGAGGTCTGAAACGGGATACGTAATGAATGCTATAAAGAAAAGTACGTAGCTTCTGGAATACTTAACTTTAATCCACATTTGTAGAACATCGCTCTTGATGATACATTAATAGAAACTCAATATCAATTGAATACGGCGCCTTGCTAGGTCGTAGCAAATGTAGCTGAAGGCTATGCTAACTATCGTCTCGGCAAATGAGAGCGTATTTGTCAGTGAACCGTTCCTTGCAAAGTCGGCTGTACAACTGGGGCGAGTGCTAGTACGTCTCTCTAGACCTGCCGTGTGGTGGCGCTCGGTCTGCTATCACTGACAGTGGCGACACGCGGGTCCAACGTATACTAACGGACCGCGGCCGATTTAAAGGCTACCACCTAGCAAGTGTGGTGTCTGGCGGTGACACCACACTTACAATTAGTTATATACTGTCAAAAATACATACAGTATTACATCGATTACGTATTAAATGTAAGTTCCGTGATACCACTTACATCTTCAGAATCAAAGTTAGGCGTAGCGCCGTATACCGATGCTGCCTTTAAGGTGGGTAAGTGGGAGATATGTCTCAGAGCTGGATAGTGACAGATGGTGACGCGAGACTGGATTCGCACGTAGATTATGTATCAGCCAATAGAGGACAGTACTGGATAGGGGACTGGGATTTAGTTTCGATTGTGCCCAGTAGAGTGCACTAAAATAATAGAATGTTTTTCATAAACTATTCTAGTATTTTCATAAAGTGTAATTATGTCTTTTTGCGTATGTAAAATGTTATAAATGTGTTTTAGCAGTATGAATGACGGCTTAGTGTGGTTTCAGATTAATATGTAGATAATTGTTTAACGAGTTATGTAGTGGAATTTAGTGTGGGAACATTTCGAAGAAGTATGGACGTGGACAAAGGGGATTGTTGTAGAATAGATTTGTAAAGTAAGTTTATGGTAAAGGGAAAGTTAATTCGGGTACAAATAACAATAGTAAATAACTTTATGCACAAACAAAACTTCAGCATATTAGATAATTACGTCGGTAAAAAGTGCAGTCGTAAGGTTTACTATTTTGCGATTGGTTATTGATGAAAAGCGCGGACTGACGCTGCACAGTGTTGTTTTACTATTGGCTGTTGAGTAAACTGACCAATGGTAAAGTAATATTCTTCGCGCGCCATTCTCTGCTGGTAGAGAAGACTTACAGTATTCTAGAGAGGAGTCGGAGCCTAGCCACGGAAACAGTTCGGACGTGTGTAGTAGTAGTTCCGATGAAAATGATGTTGCCGGATCTAGCAGGTTCTGTACTTCAAAAGTGTTGTAAATTGACGGCATAATTATTCCGATGGGTGTGTAGAAATTTCGGAATTTTTAAGTGAATGTTGTGACGAGAAAAGACATAAATTCCGCGTGGCGTATTGAGCAGGTTGGTGGCTAAAAACTGTGACTGCATTAGGTACCGACAGACTTAATATATGACGTTTTCGGGAAATGCAACACCATAAACTTGCTAACGTGAGTGAAATGGATTGTGAGTGACTGTATTAAGACTAGCACGGGCTTGGCAGTGATACTTTCTCACCTAAGTTTCAGAATATATTAATTAAGGACAAAATTTTCAACCTTTCATTTCGTGTGAAAACTTTCTCCCGAAACGTAGATTAGTGACTTTAATTGCAGCCTGGCTCACGTCGAAGTACAGTAGGTTTCGCTCGGCTTCCCTACTGATAATCTGTTGAGACAATGTTCACAGGTAGGTGCAGGTTTTTCGTAAAAAGGGACGGAAGGAACCGCGTCGCCGCAAAAGGTACAGTTCAAGTTATCAACGAATATTAAACGGCGAAAATTTTGGATGGTGCAGAAGTTATTTTTATCGGAAATTTCGGTGTTACGCGGTCCACGTCCAAGTGACCCTGATGAAGCAAATTAAGAACACGGCTCTGGAGAACCTTTGGAATCACACACGTTGTTTTTCAGATCCCGTGCGTAGCAGTAGGACACCTTGTTATACAGACAAGTCAGGTCGACGTGCAAAGTATCGGCGAACTACCGGGGTAACCGTTTGTTTCACAGTCCGAGGCCAACTAGTGCGGACGTAGCGCAACAGAATCTGTTAAGTCCAGATCCGCTACCGCGGCCTGGGCGATCTTCAAGAGATCTAATAGAAACAGGCCTAACTTACCTGGGTCCTGTGCATCGATGTGACAAGAAGATGATTCTTATGCGGCGAAGTCAGCATCTTGTCCTAAGGGAACACGCGAAAGCGTGTCTAAATGGGTCAAATGTCCCTGAGCGCTATGGGACTTAACATCTGAGGTCGTCAAATGGCTCTGAGCACTATGGGACTTAACTACTGTGGTCATCAGTCCCCTAGAACTTGTTGTTGTTGTTGTGGTCTTCAGTCCTGAGACTGGTTTGATGCAGCTCTCCATGCTACTCTATCCTGTGCAAGCTTCTTCATCTCCCAGTACCTACTGCAACCTACATCCTTCTGAATCTGCTTAGTGTATTCATCTCTTGGTCTCCCTCTACGATTTTTACCCTCCACGCTGCCCTCCAATGCTAAATTTGTGATCCCTTGATGCCTCAAAACGTGTCCTACCAACCGATCCCTTCTTCTAGTCAAGTTGCGCCACAAACTTCTCTTCTCCCCAATCCTATTCAATACCTCCTCATTAGTTACGTGATCTACCCACCTTATCTTCAGCATTCTTTTGTAGCACATTTCGAAAGCTTCTATTCTCTTCTTGTCCAAACTAGTTATCGTCCATGTTTCACTTCCATACATGGCTACACTCCACACAAATACTTTCAGAAACGACTTCCTGACTCTTAAATCTATACTCGATGTTAACAAATTTCTCTTCTTGAGAAACGCTTTCCTTGTCATTGCCAGTCTACATTTTATATCCTCTCTACTTCGACCATCATCAGCTATTTTACTCCCTAAATAGCAAAACTCCTTTACTACTTTAAGTGTCTCATTTCCTAATCTAATCCCCTCAGCATCACCCGATTTAATTTGACTACATTCCATTATCCTCGTTTTGCTTTTGTTGATGTTCATCTTATATCCTCCTTTCAAGACATTCATCACTGTCCATTCCGTTCAACTGCTCTTCCAAGTCCTTTGCTGTCTCTGACAGAATTACAATGTCATCGGCGAACCTCAAAGTTTTTACTTCTTCTCCATGAATTTTAATACCTACTCCGAATTTTTGTTTTGTTTCCTTTACTGCTTGCTCAATATACAGATTGAATAACATCGGGGAGAGGCTACAACCCTGCCTCACTCCTTTCCCAACCACTGCTTCCCTTTCAAGCTCCTCGACTCATAACTGCCATCTGGTTTCTGTACAAATTGTAAATAGCCTTTCGCTCCCTGTATTTTACCCCTGCCCCTTCAGAATTTGAAAGAGAGTATTCCAGTTAACGTTGTCAAAAGCTTTCTCTAAGTCTACAAATGCTAGAAACGTAGGTTTGCCTTTTCTTAATCTTTCTTCTAAGATAAGTCGTAAGGTTAGTATTGCCTCACGTGTTCCAACATTTCTACGGAACTTAGAACTACTTAAACCTAACTAACCTAAGGACATCACACACAACCATGCCCGAGGCAGGATTCGAACCTGCGGCCGTAGGAAAGCATGTCTACACTTGCATGTTTTCACGTGGGCCTGTGCATAATCTCGTGTTGGTAATGCGATAACATGAGACCCCAACGTTGTAGTATATGCGCAGTTTGATTCGGAATGGGCTTGGCTGGATTGAAAAATGACTGCAAAGGCTTATGTTTGGTGACCAAATAGAACTTTCTTCTGTACAGATACTGATGAAATTAAGTCAATCCATAGATGATGACAAGAGCATCCTTCTCTATTTGCGAACAGAGAGCTTTGCTAAGCAATTTGGAGGCGAAGGCTATTTTTCTGCCAGCAGAACAAGTCCTACGCGATATTACAGCACCAGTGCCGTACTAAAAGTCATCCACGGCAAAGACTACAGATTTGGAATGATCAAAATGTACTAGGCAACGATCACTGAGCAAAGCGTCTGAGTCGTCGAAAAGAATGTCACATTCCGGGGACCACACAAAACGCACATTATTGCAGCGAGGACGGTGCAACGGTGCTGCAATCTGAGCTGCATTCGTAAAGAAGCGGCTGTAATACGTCTGCTTCCCTAGGACTGTCTGTAATTCAGTAACATTCCTTGGAGCCGGCCGTTGTGGCCGAGCGGTTCTAGGCGCTACAGTCTGGAACCGCGCGACCGCTACGGTCGCAGGTTCGAATCCTGCCTCGGGCATGGATGTGTGTGATGTCCTTAGGTTAGTTAGGTTTAAGTAGTTCTAAGTTCTAGGGGCTGATGACCACAGCAGTCAAGTCCCATAGTGCTCAGAGCCATTTGAATTTGTCGTAGTTGCCGTTGTCACGAGAGATCTGCGACTTTCTCTCATCATGTCTCTCATCTAACTGATCTAACATTTTATGGATCACTGTTTTCAAGTTTTCAGGACGACAACAATAATAGCCCAGCGGTATGTGCAAGTTATAAGACTGCGCTTAATATAGCGAGAGCTGGAAAACCATTTGCTGAATTAATAAGTCTCGGTTAAGAGCAAACATCAGTGATGAAAATTTACGTAACTGTTTGTGTTTGTCCGTATGTAGAAATTTTGTTCCAGATATTAAACGTATTGTAAACTCCACCTGTGATAATTAAATAAAACGTATCGTAGGTAATAGGTACTCTTTCAAACCATGATTTCTTTCAAGTACTCCTACTAACCCTATTGATTCACTCAATAAAGCAAGCTAGGAAACAAAACGCATTACAGAGGAAGGAGCGGACAGAAGGTATGGTGGGGATGGGAGACAAGCGGGTGGCCAGCTTGCCCCTGTGTGCACGCAGAACACCTGTTAACTGCACGCGTGCAAGTGCAGGATTCCTGCCCGCCCCTGATCTAAATGGATCTGGAGGTAGGCATCGCCTAAATCAATCTTAGAGAAGTAACGACCAGCTCTCAAACGTCCCGTAAGTCCTTCAGTTCGAGGCAAAGGAAATGAATCAATAACTGTTTAGGGGTTCACTGTTGCCTTAAAGTCTACACAGATGCGCAGTTTGTCTGAAGGTTCCTTGACGAGTGCTAACGGATATGCCCACTGGCTGGCCGTCATGGGTGCACTGTAAAAGTTCTGGAGCGACCAGTTCAGGGAGCGAGTGCGCCACATCGCGAGCTCTGTAAAAGCGAGATTATACATTATCTTTCATAATCACGTGTGCAACAAAATTAGAAGTCCTCGAATTCAGCACGTAACTGAGCAATACTGTCCTTCGAATCAGAAAGAGTAACTGACAACACATTGTCTACCGCACGCAACCCAAGCAAATCAAAAAAATCAAGGACAAATATATTTGCACTGTTCCATGAACCCTAAACCTGAAGTGTCACAAACTTTTGCAGATTCTGGTATACTGGAGGAAGGCTGCAAGAACCTAGGACTGCTATGTGTCTTGTGTGTCATAATCTGTAGGAGCAAAGTGTGATTTCTGCGGCTTGGGCTTGCCAAGAAGATCATACAGGGTGAACCGTAAAATTACTACTGGTTCACCAAAGGTTATTAATCTCAATCAGTACACAAAATGTAAAGTGGAAGTAGGTGCCAAGGAATAACTGGTGAAATTACACACAATTTTCAATATCACTCTTTATTTAAATTTGGTGCAAGACTTTACGATACTTAAAAAAAACCAACAATCATTTAACAAATAAGTCACAGTTCACGATAGGAAAGGACTTTTAAATTATTATAAAAAACTTCACGGTAGTAAAGGCAAGTACAGGCAAGCAATTTAACGTATACAACGCGACGCAAAAAATGGTTCAAATGGCTCTGAGCACTATGGGACTTAACATTTATGGTCATCAGTCCCGTAGAACTTAGAACTACTTAAACCTAACTAACCTAAGGACGTCACACAACACTTAGCCATCACGAGGCAGAGAAAATCGCTGACCCCGCCGGGAATCGAACCCGGGAACCCGGGCGCGGGAAGCGAGAACGCTACCGCACGACCACGAGCTGCGGGCCAACGCGACGCAGTATAATATTTCAAGCTCAGCTAAATTACAGGTGAATTTCACTCCATTCATGAAATGGCGCAGAATCTAACTTGTCTGCAACATATAAAGACAATCCTGTTTACAAAATTTCTCAAAATAGAAAAGCCAAAACGCATGAGTCATGCACGCGAGGTGGGGGGGGGGGGGGGCACACTCACAGTTAATAACATTAACATTTCCAAAATATATAAGAAAACAAATTTTACAAATTTCTGCCAGTTAACTTACGGTAAACACACACGCTCGCCAGGTAGGACTGGCGAACAACATTCTCCTTTCAAGGCAACAATTTCTACCCGTAATGAAATGGCAAACTTTTGCATGGCAGAAAACACACTAATAACCAACTACCTGTATAAAACACGTAAGCCCGTTGAGTAAAAGCCTTAAAAGGTACTGAATTGGAGAAACACACAACAGTTTTTGCAGACTAGAAACAATATAAAAAATCCACTACGGCGTACATTAATAACCTTGCTTATTATAGCCAAATATACTTAAACACAAATTTACGTAAGTTACAGCTTCCAGATGAGCAGGAATTCGTTGTGCAATTGACTAGTTCTTACCACGAGGCAAAAGGAACTTTTCTTCTTTCTTAGAGTACCTTTTACACGTGAATCTAGTAATTTTAGTTATGGGAGGCGAGAGAATGGATCAGGTCTTAGTGCCTTGCAGTTTAAACAGTACAGCCATTGGTGCCTTAGACTTTCACAGACATGGCAGAGGCTAAGCTGGGAGGGGAAAGAAGCAATCCGAACCACAGATTTACTCCGACTCCCCCCCTTTCGTCCTCAAAAGGGCACCTCTCCATGCGACAATAGAGGAACTAGTTCTTTCTCCTCGGTGTCTGTACCATGAAAA
The DNA here is from genome assembly GCF_021461395.2 of Schistocerca americana. NCBI lineage: Eukaryota > Metazoa > Arthropoda > Insecta > Orthoptera > Acrididae > Schistocerca > Schistocerca americana. The sequence continues at coordinate 626,573,615 of NC_060123.1, read as the reverse complement.
CTGTTTTTCTGGTGCCAGAAGATTCTTACTTTTTATCCGAGACCCCAGTAATTCGACAGATTCCTTAGGCAAATTCAGATCTCGTACTAGTTCGTTAAATTCACTCTGGGAGTACTGTTGTGGCGTTACTTCGTGTGGAGGTTTGTAGTCATCATCACTACTACCAGTATCACCTTGGACAGCATCACTTTCAGAACCATCTGGTCCCGTGTTCACAAAATCAACAGGACGGAGAGCGGCAGGCAGGTCCCCTCCAGATGGAATATCTGGATACACAATGTGTTTCTTATTTTTCGCACTGCGTCCCTGAATGTTGACTAAACAGAAGTAGTAGTCATTAAGCAGGTCTTTCGGCTCCCTCCAAACCAAAAGAATTGCAAATGGCATGCATGATTTCTTTTCATTAGTCTATAACCTCGAAGTCTCAACAACGGCAAACCTTCTTTGGTGCCCATCCCTTGTCCTGGTCTCCAAGGTTAACTTTAAAATAACAGTAATAAGCTTTCTTCACAAAGTCTGTTATGTCCGTTCGTTGCTTAAGCACTGTGAAGTTTCCACACATGTGCAAGAAAATATGAAGACTGTTCATGCATTATGACACACAGAAGAGGTACTTCACAGAAGCGAAGTACAATTAAGAACAGCTCTCGAAGAAAAGTTATACATAAAACGGCATTCCCACGATAAAAGCACACCAATCACTGCTCTGCAATTAATACTGCTGCATTCACTAACTTGCAAGCAAACAATCGGCTGGTCCAATTGTGCCAACACAACGGCTTGCAAGTCTGTAGACTGAAGTTTCCCTATCCAAATCCCTAAAATGCAACCGCTTACACAGCGAAAAAACTACACCTGTTAGACAAAAATTAAGAACAGTTCTGGAATCAGGATAAGAAATGGAGTTAAAAACACACATTAAATTTGAATCATCTGATACCATGCAGACTTGTATAATAGGACACAGCAAATAGGTCTGGGAAAAAATTGTTGTTACCCATTGTATGTGATCGATGTCGACTACCACTGCATTTTAAATGTTGCTCACGCGGCCTTCTTATTCTTGACATTGAATGGTGCGCATTTTTCAGTGCAGCTTTATCACAGACCTGTTCTTGCGAAATATTAGCGAAAGAAAACAAAGGAGGAAATTATAGAGGCAGAGTAAAAAAGCAGTTGTATATTCGTATGTCGCTGTGTGTTGACAACGAGGAATAGAAGCGCAAATCAGTGGACTGTTTTGCTAGTGACAACGCCTCAAAACGTGTACGCAGTGGATGATATCATACGTGATCACGAAGCGGTGTTTGTGCCCTTTGCTTGTTGCTCCGGACAAGAATTGCAGGTGACGAACGTGTTGACGCCGCCATTGTTCCGCTGACAGAGAGGCGGCCGTAATGCCAGATAATTGCAGTGGCCGCATACCGCATGTGTCAGCCGGCGCGGCGCCGGAGTGGGTAAATAACGCCACGGAACCGCGCTATTGTATACTTTAGTCGGGAGGTCGCGCAGAGGTCCGTACCTGCGGAAGGTAAATGTCATTGTAGACCTCCGGCACCCACCCACACGGCACGTTTTCTGCACCTGTCCTCTGATCCGCAGTCCCGCAGCACAATTTCTTGTCAATATAGTGAAACATGGACTCTGGGAAAACCGGAACAGAAGAGAATCGAAGCATTTGAGATGTGGTGCTACAGACGAATGTTGAAAATTAGGTGAACTGATAAGGTAAGGAGTGAGGACGTTATTTTATTTACTCGTCAAGTTCCGTAGAACCAAACTGAGGTGCAAATCGCCAAGGTCATGGAACGTATCATTACATGAAATTACAACATAAAAGTAATAACAGACAAAAATAATATGTTTATTAACCCGAAAAAAGTCAATCCATAAGTTTAAGTAAACGCAGTCAAGAATACAACAAGAATCAGCTTAATTTTTCAAGGAACTCCTAGACAGAATAGAAGGAGTGACCCATGAGGAAACTCTTCAGTTTCCATTTTAAAGCGCGTGGATTAGTGCTACGATTTTTGAATTTGAGAGGTAGCTTATTGAAAATCGATGCAGCAGCAAATTTCACACCTTTCTGCACAAGAGTCAAGGAAGTGCGATACAGATTCAGATTGGTTTTTTGCCTAGTATTAACTGAGTGAAAGCTGCTAGTTCTTGGGAACAAGCTGATATTGTTAACAAGAAACGACAGCAAAGAATATATATATATATATATATATATATATATATATATATATATATATATATATATATTGAGAGGCAATGTCAGAATATTCAGACTACTGAGGTGGGTTCGGTAAGAGGTTGACGAACTTACACCACTTATTGCCCAAACTGCCAGTTTCTGAGCCAAAAAGATCGTTTGAGAATGGGAAGAGTTACCCCAAAATGTTAGACCATACGATATAAGCGAATGAAAATAAGCAAAGTAGAATAATTGTCGTGTCGAACGATCACTTGTTTCAGATACCATTCAAATAGTAAAATTGGCAGCATTAAGTCTTTGAACAAGATCCTGAACGTGGGCTTTCCAAGTCAGTTTACTACCGATCTAAACACCTAGAAATTTGAACTGTTCAGTTTCGCTAATCATATGCCGATTCTGTGAAATTAAAAGGTCAGGTTTTGTTGAATTGTGTATTAGAAATTGTAAAAACTGAGTCTTACTGTGATTTAGAGTTAGTTTATTTTCTGCTAGCCATTAACTCAGGTCATGAACTGCACTATGTGAAACTGGGCCAATGTTGCACACGACATCCTTTACTACCGAGCTAGTTTCGTCAGCAAACAGAAATATTTTAGAATTGCCAGTAATACTAGAGGGTATATCATTTATATAAATAAGTAATAGGAGTGGCCCTGGGGCACCTCTCACTTGACAGTACCCCAGTTAAACCCCACATCACAGCCATTCTCAACATTGTGAATAATGACCTTAGCTGTGTTTCTAAACTAAGAGGTGCACCAATTGTAAGTTACTTCCCGTATTCCGTAATGGCCCAAGTTCTGGAGCAATATTTTGTGATTAACACAACCAAATGCCTTAGTTAAATTAAAAAATATGCCTAGCGTTCGAAACCTATTGTTTAACCCATCCAGTACCTCGCAGAGAAAAGAGAATATAGCATTTTCAGTTGTTAATCGACTTCTAAAGCCGAACTGTACATTTGATAATAAATCGTGTGATATAAAATGATCAATTATCCTTACATACACAGCCTTTTCAATAACCTTAGCAAACACTGTTGGCATAGAAATAGGTCTAAAATTGTCTCAATTATCCTTTTCTCCCTTTTATAAAGCGACTTTACTACTGAGTACTTTAACCGTTCAGGAAACTGACCGTTCCTAAAGGAAAAATTACAAATACAGGGCTAAAATGTGCAGCACAGTAATATTCTGCAAGGCACTCCATCATATTCATGAGAGTCCTTAGTCTTCAGTGATTTAATTATTGACTCAATCTCCCCCTTGTCTATCTCACAGTGGAGTATTTCAGACATCAGTCTCGGAAAGACTTTTGCCAAGAAAGTTGTATAATTCCCGGTAGAAACTAAACTTTTATTTTATTCACCAACAATGATCAGAAATTGATTGTTAAATATTGTAGATATATCTGACTTGGCAGTAACAGAAATATTTTTATTACGAACTGACTTTACATCGTTGACCTTGTGCTGCTGACCAGACACTTCCTTCACAACTGACCATATGGTTTTAATTCTATCCTGTGAATTAGCTATTCTATTTGCATACCACATACTCTTTGCTCCCCTAATAACATTTTTAAGCGCCTTGCAATAGTGTTTGTAATGGGCTACTGTAGCTTGATTGTGACTGCTTCTGGCATTTTGATATAATTTCTGCTTTGTTCTACATGATATCCTTATCCCACTAGTCAGCGCAGAATAGGGGAGGAAAGGAATATGTAGTCAACACTGACAAGTATAAGGGACAGGGCGACATGGCATCCGTTAAGACATCATGAAATGACTTCCATGGTGCTTGAGTGAGCTGTATAGGGCAAAACTGTAGGGGAAGACGGAGATTGGAATAGAGCCAGCAAATAATTGTGAGCGTAGGTTGCAAGTGCTATTCTGAGATGAAGAGGTTGGCACAGGAGAGGAATTCGTGATGGGCCGCATCAAACAGTCAGGAGACTGATGACTAAAAAGAAAAAAGGTTGGTTAATTGTTTACACACAAAATCGTTTATCTATCACGAAAATCATTCTTGCAATCGTATCTCCTCCGCTATCAGGGGCCTCCGCTGTGAAAGTGATTTTAAGAAGCTATGGTAACGGATAAGAGTCAGGAACGGCTGCCTATTCAGGTCACAATCATAATCAAGACATCGGCTGTACATAAGTCCTGTACTCTTCCTTCTACGTGTCTCAACTAATGCCTTCTTCTATGTTCACAAAAAAACGAATGTGCAGCAACTTTTGTGAAACTTAAAATATCAACATGTTTCACTGATGATAGTAAGTATTTGTACCAATATTTTTGTTTATCGACATTGGTAATTTGTGACGTTTGAAAGTTTGGAGGAAATATACTGCTAGAAGTGAAGCTGTGAACGCAGGTCGTGAATTGTAATGGGAAAACTCTGTCGGTAGAACACGTCACCTCAGAAGTAGAAGGTCCCAAGTTTGAATTCCGGTCGGACACGCAGTTTTAATCTGCCAAGAGGTGTAGTATCTTCATTAGTCATTATGTTTCCCAGAAATATGAATTCAACACAACCGAAATGTGGCTTCTGCAACTTAATTGTATTTCACCTTTCACTAAGCACTTCTAAAACTCTCTATTGTGTTTTTTATATTCTCCTCCCATGTCTTGATGGTGATCAAAATATCATCCACATAGAGTATAATACCACTTTTCGAAGTACCTCCTAACTTATAGCTCTGTCAAGTACTCTGAGAAACTCACGTACAGTAATGATGAGCGCGAATGGTAGAACTTTAAATTTACAGCTTTTACCATCAAGCAGGATATGACATATGTCAGTGTCTCCCGGACAAGTGAATCCTTCCAGCAGCCAGCAGCCAAGCCCATAACAGTAACACAGTTCACACATCAAAAATCGCTAATAATTACTTGATGATGAAATATATCGGAAACTAAACAAATTTCGTCAGTGGGCTTTCTTATCGGAATAGTTCGGCTATTGACTAAACTTTTGACTTTGTACTAAAGAATCTTTCTACTAAATAAGGCTTATAAAATTTCGCTCCTTCTTCCATGTTCAGTTGACATATGTGGTCATTAGCAAAATTTGGTACTTGTGAAGGTATTGCTAATTGTTAGTGGTACTTTTTCTTATATTTTCTCTTCTTGCATCACTGCAGTGCAAGAACATTTTATATATCTTTCCCAGATTACGTGTTAGTTCAGTGCACTCCGTCTTCAGGCCACGAGTGGCCTACCGGGACCGTCCGACCGCCGTGTCATCCTCTGTGGAGGATGCGATTAGGAGGGGCGTGGGGTCAGCACACCGCTCTCCCGGTCGTTATGATGGTATTCTTGGCCGAAGCCGCTACTGTTCGGTCGAGTAGCTCCTCAATTGGCATCACGAGGCTGAGTGCACCCCGAAAAACGGCAACAGCGCATGGCGGCCTGGATGGTCACCCATCCAAGTGCCGACCAGGCCCGACAGCGCTTAACTTCGGTGATCTCACGGGAACCGGTGTAGCCACTGAGGCAAGGGCGTTGCCGTTAGTTCAGTGCGTAAAGTACAATTAGGCAGTACTTCTATTATGGTAATATTACGTATTTATTATTAACATGTTTATTTTTGAATGTGAAATACTTGAATTTCGTGTAAATTTTCGTAATAATTACGCTAAATGGAAGTATTTTACGAGCTGGAAGGGCGAGTGATACATTGATAATCGAATAGCGTGAGTGCGAGTGAGAGTTCGTCTAGACACAGAGATAATAGCGAATCGCTGTAGTGTCGGACGGAATTGGTTTCTGAGTATTGCCAAGCACATCGATTTAGAATTACACTCCTGGAAATGGAAAAAAGAACACATTGACACCGGTGTGTCAGACCCACCATACTTGCTCCGGACACTGCGAGAGGGCTGTACAAGCAATGATCACACGCACGGCACAGCGGACACACCAGGAACCGCGGTGTTGGCCGTCGAATGGCGCTAGCTGCGCAGCATTTGTGCACCGCCGCCGTCAGTGTCAGCCAGTTTGCCGTGGCATACGGAGCTCCATCGCAGTCTTTAACACTGGTAGCATGCCGTGACAGCGTGGACGTGAACCGTATGTGCAGTTGACGGACTTTGAGCGAGGGCGTATAGTGGGCATGCGGGAGGCCGGGTGGACGTACCGCCGAATTGCTCAACACGTGGGGTGTGAGGTCTCCACAGTACATCGATGTTGTCGCCAGTGGTCGGCGGAAGGTGCACGTGGCTGTCGACCTGGGACCGGACCGCTGCGACGCACGGATGCACGCCAAGACCGTAGGATCCTACGCAGTGCCGTAGGGGACCGCACCGCCACTTCCCAGCAAATTAGGGACACTGTTGCTCCTGGGGTATCGGCGAGGACCATTCGCAACCGTCTCCATGAAGCTGGGCTACGGTCCCGCACACCGTTAGGCCGTCTTCCGCTCACGCCCCAACATCGTGCAGCCCGCCTCCAGTGGTGTCGCGACAGGCGTGAATGGAGGGACGAATGGAGACGTGTCGTCTTCAGCGATGAGAGTCGCTTCTGCCTTGGTGCCAATGATGGTCGTATGCGTGTTTGGCGCCGTGCAGGTGAGCGCCACAATCAGGACTGCATACTACCGAGGCACACAGGGCCAACACCCGGCATCATGGTGTGGGGAGCGATCTCCTACACTGGCCGTACACCACTGGTGATCGTCGAGGGGACACTGAATAGTGCACAGTACATCCAAACCGTCATCGAACCCATCGTTCTACCATTCCTAGACCGGCAAGGGAACTTGCTGTTCCAACAGGACAATGCACGTCCGCATGTATCCCGTGCCACCCAACGTGCTCTAGAAGGTGTAAGTCAACTACCCTGGCCAGCAAGATCTCGGGATCTGTCCCCCATTGAGCATGTTTGGGACTGGATGAAGCGTCGTCTCACGCGGTCTGCACGTCCAGCACGAACGCTGGTCCAACTGAGGCGCCAGGTGGAAATGGCATGGCAAGCCGTTCCACAGGACTACATCCAGCATCTCTACGATCGTCTCCATGGGCGAATAGCAGCCTGCATTGCTGCGAAAGGTGGATATACACTGTACTAGTGCTGACATTGTGCATGCTCTGTTGCCTGTGTCTATGTGCCTGTGGTTCTGTCAGTGTGATCATGTGATGTATCTGACCCCAGGAATGTGTCAATAAAGTTTCCCCTTCCTGGGACAATGAATTCACGGTGTTCTTATTTCAATTTCCAGGAGTGTATATATCAACTTAATATTACCATGAACATATGCGGACGTGTCATGGTTGTTGCTTGATTGAACTGAATTCGCTGCTGTCACGTTAGTTGCAAAACCTAATGAGCTCCATATTTTTTCATTTGCGAGCTAATACAGCCTCGCGCACGTTAATGTGGTTATAAAAACAGTCAAGCAACGAACGTTAACCGCCAGACTGTGAGTTGGCGGGAGTGACACGTGAGATGAAAACGTATGAATTGCGTTTTCATATTGTGGTGTCACCGCCAGACACCACACTTGCTAGGTGGTAGCCTTTAAATCGGCCGCGGTCCGGTAGTATACGTCGGACCCGCGTGTCGCCACTATCAGTGATTGCAGACCGAGCGCCGCCACACGGCAGGCCTAGAGAGACGTCCTAGCACTCGCCCCAGTTGTACAGCCGACTTTGCTAGCGATGGTTCACTGACAAATTACGCTCTCATTTGCCGAGACGATAGTTAGCATAGCCTTCAGCTACGTCATTTGCTACGTCCTAGCAAGGCGCCATTATCAATTGTTATTTATCTTGTGATGCATGTACCGTCAGACCGATGTTCACCAATTATGGATTAAAGTTAAGTATTACAGCAGCTACGTACTTTTCTTGCTAGTATAATTACTTTACCTGTTCCAGACCTCACGCCATCCTGCGTGAGCTTAACGCGTGCCATTCGGCTTCCTCCTAGTGGCTTGGCTGTCTTGCCAAGTCACAACACATATTTTAAGTGTTGACGTGATACGTCAATTTAAAAAAACTTTGAACGTGATAATAAGACGTAAAAGAAATATTGGGAGACAGAGTTAGAGGAGAACATAGATTTGTTGCAGAAGTGAGATAGGAAAATGAACCACTGAGTTCTACAATAAATTTCAAATAGTAATAGTGAATACACCGTTCAGAAATCACCGAGGAGGAAGAATACTTGGAAAAGACCTGTAGACATGGGAAGATTCCACCTGGCTTATATCATAGTTAGAGATTCTGAAGCCAGATATTAGATTGCCAGGTGTACACAGAAGCTGATATAGATCAGATGACTATCTAGTAATGATGAAGAGTAGAACGCAGCTTAAGAACATTATCTGGAAGAATCAGTGTGGGGAGAAATGGGATTTTGAAATACTGAGGAATAATAAGGCACGTTTGATGTTCTCTAGCACTGTAGATACTATGACAAGGGATACCACAGTAGGTAGTTCAGATTAAGATGAATGGACATCTGTAAAAAGGACAGTCATGAAATTTGGACAGCCAAAAAGTATAGCTAAAAGGAAGGTAACTGCCAAGAAATCTTGGGGAACATAAGAAACACTTCAACTGACCTACGAAAGGAGAATGTAGAAAAATGCTGAAGAAAACGCAGGAAAAGGGCAATATATCCGTAAGTCACTTAGGAACGAAATAAACCGGAAATATAGGGAACTCATGGAGAAATGGATGCAGGAAAAATGCTAATATATCGAAAATGAAATAGTAGTCGAAAGGAATGATTCAGCATATAGAAAAGTCAAAACCACTTTGGGTGAAATGAAAAACAAAGGCGTCAACATTAAACATGCAAAATGAATGCAGCTGAAAAACATAGAGTAGCCGATAGGGGGAAAGAATATACTGACGACTTCTACGGGGGTTGGGGGGGGGGAGGATGGGGGAGAGAGAGAGTTATTCGTGATGACGTGATAGAATATGAAATGGGGATCGATATAGAAGACGCTGAGAATCCAGGTATTAGAGTAGGAGTTTAATTGAGCTTTGAAAAACTTCAGTCAAACAAGTCGGAAGGAAAAGATAACATTTGTTTGCAATATATAAAATCATTAGGAGAAATGGCAACCAAATGACTGTATATGTTAGTGTGTATAATCCATTAGTCTGAAGACATACCATCTGACTTTCGCACAGTCTGCTCAAAACGTCATGCATACAAACTGCTGAGAAGAATAACATATAAAACAGTAGAAAAGAAAGTTGAGTGTTTGTTAGATGACGTCCAGTTTGACCACATTGAAGGTAAGGCCACTAGACACGTAATTCTGACGGTGTGATTAATAATGGCTGCCTGATTTAAGAAACATCAAGGCACCCTCAGAGGATCTGTTGACTTAGAAAAAGCATTCGACAATGTAAAATGGTTGAAATATGTGTACGAAAAAAATTGGAGTAAGCTGAGCTAGGCTTTCACATACTATCCCTGAAAGGAATGACAAGTAGCCTGCAACGGCACATTCGCGTTCTCGTTAATACTGTAGCTGAACGTTTAAGTTCTACCACTGTAAAGACGGAAGATCCGCGATTCGGAATGTCAGAACTGTGTTGTAAGTAGCGGCAGGAACACCACCACAAAATCACGCAGCACTAACACTCCAAACCATCGACTCTCGGAGAGAGATTTTAACCGTGTGCAACCCAATGGTAAAGTATCGAACTATTTTTCTCCGAACCACACAGTTTGGGAGAAAAGCAGTGAGAGTAACTACTTTTCGAAACCTTTCATCTGACTGTTTCTCTTAATAAAACGGCCACCAGCCTAAATCGGGCACAGTGTCTACACAAAAGGATGTAGTCAATTTTCGACACTGAATAAATAACTACTTTCACTTACTATGGTCACTTGGCAGTAAGTACTATTAACCCCACTTTCTGTTACTAATGGAATTTATCACTATACTTCAGTGATTATTTAAAGAAGACACACATATGTTTCAACAAGGATACAAAAAAAAAGTCAAACTTATAGCTATCATTCATATGACCAAAACTATTATTTAACACGACTAAATTTCATTTCTTTACGACTGTTATTTGTTAACGTTTTACTAACACCAATATTTGTCTGACTTTCTTTGACATGGAGAAGCAACACGAACAATTACTGTTAAGATTGTTGCAATTAAACAATTATGTTGCTTTACTTTCAGAAATGCCATTGAAAACTTATTCTCATGGCCACGCAAAGCGGTGGCCCTTAAACTGATACGTGCAAACTTTAGTATTTAATAATGATTTTCAGAATTTACTACCAAAACAGTACTATTGCCGGTAATTTACTATTATTTCAGCTTCAATAAACATCAGGATACTCTGAATAAATTCGTTTAGGTAAGGACCCTACCGAGGTAAATGAAATAGGAGAATTACGGTTAAACACAAAGGTACATTTAACATTTATATTCCACTGATTGAAGATGGACGTTCATACTGTGATACACTTCTAAATAAAGTACTTTGCCTGTTACTGATGTCGAAGGTGGCGTGAGGTGGTGCTGCGTAGTAACATTGTGCAGGTACGGCTCTTGATGTACATAGCTCTGTCTTCCTCTTGGTGGCGACGATAAAATCGCAAATTTCTGAGCTATTAATTTATTGCCGTACTGCGCCAATCATGTAGAACACATCCGAGGCCAAAACCCAGTCTTGCAGGTAAATTCGGGGCCTCTACTGCTTGACCAACGTATTGCGTGTTCACTACTTGCAGGGCAGTTACCGACTGTGTGCTACTCGCGCGCCAATTCTCACTCGCGCGCCACACCACTTTTTCCATTCTACTACAGAACGGAGTTCCGTTCTACCTATGATCCCTACACCTTTTCAATATACACTTCCGCTTCAAAAACCCTAAGTATGAACCATCTACAGTTGCATGACAGCATATACATAAAAAATTGGCATAATAAATTACAGTTGTACTTGAAATATTACATAATTATTTACAAAATATGTTTTCATACATTTATTCCACCTACGTCAAAGAGGGTTTTTTAAACAGATAAACTACACTTAACAAAAGCTTACTCTCGTTATAGTATTTGCTTAATTTTTCAAAATTATTATGGAACAAAAAAATTTTTAATATATAGATTAATGGCAATATTATATTTAGAATAGCATTACAAGCCTTAATGCAAGTCACAATATAAATCACCCATTCCCATTCATCTCACTCTAGGCAGCTGCGTATAGTTGCAAGTATCAGTATGTAACCGGATGGTAAGTGTTTACGTCATTAGCACTGAACTCAAACTGCGCCTCACAGTTGTGCGATAATAATCCGCTGAAGAGGCACTTGGGAGCGGCAGCACTTTGTACCAGTGGCTGAGCTCTCGGCAGGTGAAGCACCGCACGCGACCAGTGGCGAGCTGCCACACAGACACCGCCAAAGGCACAAATACTACTACTGCACCAGCCTGGCACCTCTCAGACAGCTCTCAGACTGTCTGAGCCGGTCTGCGAGGCCAAACACGCCACGGTCGGGGCTGCATTGCCAACGACCCTTCAGACGCCCCAGTCACACTCAAGTGAATTCAGGAATTCATTTCGTGATACAATTGCTGCTAACGAGTTTGGGATGTAGTGTAGTAGTTATATCTTTATTATACAGGGTAATATTCTTGTACCCTTTTTATTTAGTGAACTATTCAATATATCGAAACGAGGTTTTCGACGAATGGTAAAGCGGAGAGGGGCACGTAATTCTGTTTCATGTTTGATCCACTTAACTCTTGCATCAAACGAGATAGTCAAACAAATTCGGTTTTTGTATGTGGAGGAGGAGGAGGAGGAGGAGGAGGAGATTAACGTCCTGTCGACAACGAGGCCATTAAAGATGCAGCTTGTAATAAGCACGATATTTTTATATCATTGAATTTAGCATATTTCGTGACAGTACTCACTTTTCCGTGGATGTTTATAAGATGATATTTGACTTTTTGTGTTGGCTTCAGTCGTCTAGTGAAAGTATGATTCCATAGTGCTGTTCCGTCGGCTGCGGAAATGTCCTGGTTCAATGCGTTTGCCTCATTTTTGGTGCTTCAAATACCATTTCTCCGAATGTGCTTCCTTCTTGATGTTTATACAAAAAAAAAAAAGTAGTAGAATAACTCATTTTTGCCGGTCACTTGCAAAATATTATAATGGGGACCTGTACATTGTTCCACCGTCACACACGAGTGTTCACTCCCGACTGACTACGGTCAAAGACGACTCCAGCGTCAAAGACATTTCACACAACACACAAGCTTCCACTTGTAACCAGTCTCTTTGATATTATTCGTCACATCTACTAATATTAGTCAATATGCTGTCACTCTAGAACATATGAGCAAATTAGCACAAAATAAGGCAAATTACAATTCACAAAAAATATTCTGACAAAAATACAAGGAAACATTTACAACCTCCCTCATTAGACTTGGTATCGACAAATCCGGTAGAAAATAACACATCTTCCAGATCCATGACAAGTGCAAGCTCGGATTAGGGAAGGAAGGGAAAGGAAGTCGGCCGTGCCCATCAAAGGAATCATTCCGCATTTGTCTGAAGCGATTTAGGGAAATCACGGAAAAACTCAATCAGGATGGCCGGACGCGGGTTTGAACTGTGGTCCTCCCGAATGCGAGTCCAGTGTACTAACCACTGCGCTATATCTCTCGGTCCATTTTTTATATGGAACGATATACATTTTCTTAATGGCAAAGAAGTAGTAGTCCGAGATGCTACTCCAGGCGGGTGTAAAATGCATGTGCACAACGGAAAAATATTGGACACTAAAATGATGATTTGGCCCTGTCTGACTACTCCCTGAATCAGATCTTAGGATCTCTTAATGCTCTTTAACATATAAATTGCAACCTCAACTTAAATGCATGATTAAGGCAACTGATAAAATGATAAACGTTGTTTTTTATTATACGTTTATTGTATATTAAAAACAACTCTTAAATACAAATGTCTATATTCCCTAACTAAAATTTCTCATCAATTGCCCAGCTCTGCCCCTTTTTATGGCCACGCGATCTAACATAAATAAGGCGAAATGACTAACATCATCTATGTACCGAACACTAGAAGACACTACTTTCAAAGATGATCTTCGGTGGTGTGGAACCTCAGTGGAAATAAACTAACGTGATCACAGCTGTTTAGCTTCATAGCCCTAATAAGCCAGAGCAGTTAGCAATACCACCGTATGTACTGCGTCTGGTTCGTCGGAATGATCGTTCTCGTACACGTCTGCGACGTTCGAAGAACTCCAGCCACAAAATAAAACTCTTTCAAACAACTAGGACGGCATAAGACGGTCCTCGGACTGATACACTCTAATACTGTATTCTCCTCTCTGTGTTCTTCAGACAAGAAACGCGAACTCCCAGCCACAAGGACGGAGTTCAAATAACGTCTCAATGTAAGTATAGGCAGAGGAAGCGCTCTCAATTACTGAACGCTGCGTACTCAACGACGACTTCCAACCAGGAGATGAAGTCCAGAATCGTATAGGTTCGCAACAGTACAGTGCCTAACTGTTCTAACTATAAACTCTCCTGAGAGCAAAGACAGTTCTGAGCGCGTGGGGTTGATCTGTTATTCTGTTATTCCGCGCAACGGATTAATCTGAGATGTACCCTTTACCCTGTAGCTCCTGCAAGATGCAATTTCCACACCCACACCACTACAGAAGTCAGACAGACGCTCCTAACGTTCTAAAGAGAAATGCCTGAAAAACTTTCAGAAATAAATATCTTCTGGAGTCGTCCGCTGTAAGGAAATGACACAAAAATTCACAAAATTTCTTACGCAACTAGTGGGATACTTGGGTACTGGAGTAGTGCTAGTTCGTGTAAGGCAAACGTGAAACTAACGAAAGTTATTATTTATTTTGCAGAAGTTCTGAGAAATCACAATGACACTTTTAGTTATGAATTGAACAAGTTATATTCTGTTTTTTTTCGGAATGTGAAGTTACCTTTCAAAGATAGGATTCGCTAATGAAATTTCTACACAAAGTTTAAGATGCTTGTTGCCTTGGCAGAATGGCTGAGAGGCGCGCCTACTCAACTTGAATAATTATCCTTTAGAATGTTACTAGGTACGGTCGAGGCTGTCGCGTGTGAAATGCTGTGTACTGTTGTGGAGGAAATATGGGGCTCGCAATAGCTGTAGCGCACAATACCGTAAGCTGCGATGACTGCTGTCTGCGCCACTCGCTGCCGACAAATAAAATAACTCTCGTTATATCTGGATTGACCTTCGCCAATCAAACTCTCCCTATGCCTTGATGAAGTCAAGGATTCCTTATCGCCCGCCGGCCGGAGTGGCCGTGCGGTTCTAGGCGCTGCAGTCTGGAATCGAGCGACCGATACGGTCGCAGGTTCGAATCCTGCCTCGGGTATGGATGTGTGTGATGTCCTTAGGTTAGTTAAGTTTAATTAGTTCTAAGTTCTAGGCGACTGATGACCTCAGAAGTTAAGTCGCATAGTGCTCAGAGCCATTTGAACCATTTCAGCCTTATCGCTCCTAGTCTAACTATTGGCGTGGTACACCGGTCAGATAACCAGTCCACTGAGATGCTGTGGTGTCACCGCCAGACACCACACTTGCTAGGTGGTAGCCTTTAAATCGGCCGCGGTCCGTTAGTATACGTCGGACCCGCGTGTCGCCACTATCAGTGATTGCAGACCGAGCGCCGCCACACGGCAGCTCTAGAGAGACTTCCTAACACTCGCCCCAGTTGTACAGCCGACATTGCTAGCGATGGTTCACTGACAAATTACGCTCTCATTTGCCGAGACGATATTTAGCATAGCCTTCAGCTACGTCATTTGCTACCACCTAGCAAGGCGCCATTATCAATTGCTATTTATCTTGTGATGCATGTACCGTCAGACCGATGTTCACCAATTATGGATTAAAGTTAAGTATTCCAGAAGCTACGTACTATTTTTGCTACTATAAGACCTTGACCTGTTCCAGACCTCACGCCAGCCTGCGTGAGCTTAAACGCATGCTTTTCAGCTTCCTCTCCTAGTGGCTTGGCTGTCTTGCCAAGTCACAACAGTTTGGTGACGAGAATTCGAGTTCGTAACTATACTTTCTGATTTACTTGTGTAATGGCTTCGCCACAATCTCCAGATGTACTGTCCGAATCGCTTGCAGAATCAGCCGACGCAGGCCTTATTGGATGCCCTTGGACAGCTCGTCCAGGGTCAACGTGCAATGCAAAACGATTCGGCTGCCGCCGCTCCACCGCTCCCGCAGCCCCAACACGCAGTTGCACCACCTTTTCGTCCTTTCGATGCGGTACTGGGAAGCTGGACGGAGTGGTCACGCCAATGTGGATTCCATCTCGCCGCCTACAGAATTCAAGGTAACGAGCGGCAGCCTTTCTTATTATTGTGTGTCGGAGTGACCACGTACCATGTGATAGTGAAATTATTTCCCCGACGCGACGTAGCAACTCTGTCCTACGACGAAATTTTGTCTGCATTAGATGCTTATTTCAAAGAATCAGTCAATGTAGTTGCAAAAAGGTATACCATCTTTTGTACAAAACGTACGGCAGGTCAGACTAATAGGGAGTGGGTTGCGACTTTGCAAGGCCTTACTAGGGATTGTGCTTTTGAGTGTGAATGTGGACTTCCTTATTCAGATACTATGGTACGTGATGCAATTGCACAGAACGTTTCTGATGTTCGTATACGGGAACAGATTTTGAAACTAGTCAATCCCTCCCTTCAACAAGTTATGGACATACTGGATCGGCAAGACACACTTGACTTTTCTCAGGAATCATTTGAAACTTCACCAGCCGTGTGTCACATTAACCAGCCCGCCAGGCGAGCTACACGGAACAGTAAACAGCCCTCGCGCCTGTCCGCGCAGCTCCCGCCAAGCTCTCCGCCACGTGTGCCGTGCCAGCAAGCAAATGCAGTGCTGAAATCATGCCCGCGGTGTGCTACTAGACATTTGCGTGAGAATTGCCCGTCACCCCAGGCTATTTGCTTTTTCTGTAATAAAAAAGGACATGTTAAAAGTGTTTGCCAGCAAAAGCTCAGAATGGACACTCACAACCATTCCAGGCCCTTTGCTTCGCACCAGAATCGGAATCGAACCCAGAATACTCAGGCTTGTTAACCTTCGCCCATGGAAATTCATGTAGTTCATTCCACTCCGCCCAGTGGCACTCTCTCTAACGGTGACTGTGTTCGTCCCACGAATAATGTGCGTCGACATCGCCGGAAATCCCGTCAAGTCGCAAGTGATTCTGTACCAGTTTCAGTTCACGTTGCACGAGACAGTCACTCTTGTCGTCAGCAGGACATTAAACTTTTTGTAGACTTGGACATTAATGGGAACGTGATACCATTCCAGCTCGATACCGGAGCTGCAGTTTCACTGATCAATTACGACACGTCCAAACAGCTGGGCACACATCCGTTGTGTGCTGCAAATGTTAAGCTAACTACATATTCAGGTCACGGGCTCCCTGTGTTAGGACAGTGCAGCCTTCTTGCAACATACAAGGGACAAACAAAACTTGTGTCATTGTACGTCCTTCGTTCTTCTTCTGCAGTGAACTTGTTTGGTTTCGATTTGTTTCAGTTGTTTAACTTGTCTATAGTAAATCAGGTCCTATCAGTGAACCAGACTGTGCCTTCAGCCCGTGTTTCTCGTCTATGTGAAGACTGCGGACATTTTTGCACCGGGCCTTGGTTGTGCTAAGAACTATAAAGCACATTTGGAACTGAAAGTAAACGCCCAACTGAAATTTTTCAGAGCGCGCAATGTTCCCCATGCATTGCGTGATGAGGTCGCAAGAACATTAAACGATTTGGAATGACAAGGTGTAATTGAACGTGTGCACGCTTCTCTCTGGGCATCACCCTTAGTAGTTTTGCAAAAGCCTTCCAGAAAATTGAGACTTTGTGTGGACTTCAAGGCAACAGTGAATCCCCTACTAGTGACTGCAACTTTTCCTTTACCCCGCCCGGAAGCTCTTTTTGACAAACTGTGCCCGGGTAAATATTTTTCGAAGTTGGACCTAGCAGATGCGTACTTGCAAATACCGGTGGATGAAGAATCCCAGCACGTTTTGGTGGTTAACACGCATCTTGGTTTGTACTGATTCAAACGACTGCCATTCGGGTGTGCATCCGCCCCTGCATTGTTTCAGCAATATCTACAAACTGTTTGTGCCTCGGTCCCTACTGCAGCAAACTATCTGGACGATATTGTGATCTCCGGAAAGACGGAAGAAGAACATTTAGCCAATCTCAGAACATTATTTCGGGTCTTGCGACAAAATGGTCTTCGCTTGCGGAAGGACAACTGTGTGTTTTTTGCTCGGGACTTACCCTACCTGGGCCATGTACTCAATGCCCAAGGCATACATCCCAGTCCAGAGCACCTCCGTGCCATACAAGACTTGCCTTCGCCGCAGAATTGGAAGCAGCTACAGAGTGTACTGGGAACAATCAATTATTATCATCGCTATGTGCGCCACGCCTCTTCCATTTCAGCTCCGCTTCATCGCTTACGCCGTAAAGGTGTTCCGTTCGTCTGGACGACGGAATCCGAACGCGCCTTTTGCCAGTTCAAATCGGAGTTGCTTTCTAATACTTGCCTTACGCCATTCGATCCCCGGAAGCCCCTTTTGTTGATGGTGGATGCATCGGATTTCGGGATCGGTGCTGTGCTTGCGCACAAAGATGGTTCGCACGATCGACCTATTGCCTTTGCGTCCAAATTGCTCTCGTCTGCGCAAAGAAATTATTCACAGATAGAGAAAGAAGCTTTGGCTCTCGTATTTGGAGTTACAAAGTTTCATGATTTATTGTATGGTCGTCACTTTACCATCATCACCGACCACAAACCTATGACATCGCTTTTTCATCCGAACAATCCTGTACCTCCACGTACAGCGCAGAAATTCATTCGCTGGTCTATTTTCCTCTCGCAGTACCGCTACGATATCTTGTATCGGTCCACTGCTAAGCACGGAAACGCCGATACGTTGTCCCGTTTGCCTGTTGCTGAGGATAGAGCATTCGATTCCTCCGAACTCGCTTACATGTTCATTGATGCGGAAACTGATGACGTGGTCGAATCGTTTCCGATTGATTTTCGTCGTGTAGCTACAGCCACAGCTGCCGACCCTGTCCTTGCTCCCGTTCTGCGTTGTGTTGCTACGCAATGGCCCTTGTCAAAGTCATGGATCGAGGATCCGTTGGTTCGCCGATTTTTTGCTCACAAGGAGAGACTTTTTGTACGGCGTGGTGTTTTGCTGTTGCGTTCTGATAATGATCAGTCCAGGGTCTTGGTCCCACGTTCGTTACAGTCCTCTGTCTTACGGCTTCTCCACCACGGACATTGGGGTATAGTGAGAACGAAACAACTTGCTCGTCAGCACTGTACTTGGTTCGGAATCGATGCTGCGATTACGAATATGTGCTCTTCTTGCATGGCGTGTGCCAACCAACAATCCGCACCACCGCGGAAATTCTTTGCATGGCCAAAAGCCACTTCCCCTTGGCAATGCTGACACATCGATTTTGCTGGTCCATTCTGGAATGCTCGATGGTTGGTTGTGGTATATTCATTCAGTAATTTTCCTTTTGTTGTCCGGATGTCTTCCACAACGTCATCTGCCACCATCCAAGCGTTATCCGCTATCTTTTGCATTGAAGGTCTTCCACAGACTATTGTTTCCGACAATGGCCCGCAATTCATGTCCGCAGAATATCAGTCATTCTGCAAGGTCAATGGTATTCAATATCTGACGTCCGTGCCGTTTTCGCCACGGTCAAACGGTGCCGCTGACCGATTGGTCAGGACTTTCAAGTCACAGATGTTGAAGTTGAAAGAGTCGCATTCTCGGGAGGACGCGTTATTGCTCTTTTTGTCCTCATATCACTCTCAGCCCCGAGATGGTCGCTCGCCGGCTGAGTTGTTGCACGTTCGCCCTCATCGCACCTTGATGTCTTTGCTACATCCGCCGCATCAGGTTCCTGTGCAGCGGCAGACACCTGCTTTTGCCCCAGGCGACGTTGTCTACTACCGCAACTACCGAGGTTCACGGCGTTGGCTCGATGGGCGCCTTCTTCGTTGCCTCGGCCGCGCTATGTATCTGCTTTTGGGGGCCTCTGGTGAGGTGCGTCGGCATCTCAATCAGCTGCGCCTCTGTCGTCGCACGAGATCTGCCGCTCCCCGTCTGCTTTCAGCGACGGTGCCGTCCGGTCAGCGCCCTGGGGACCCATCTACTGGCTCGCCTCAGCCCTAGGTGTTACCGACGATGCCTTCCAGTTTGCGACGCGCCGCCGCCTGTTCTCCCGCCGGCGACGCCCGCAGTGGACGCGTCGCTGCAACCTCCGGGCGCCTCCCTGGGTCACGCGCCGCCGATCGCTTCCCGTGACCCGTTGTCCTCCGCCATGGACTTCTTGCCCACTCCGGACCACATGGCGTCTTCGCCCGTCGGGTGCCCCGACCCGATGGAGGTCGACCCTTCGGCGCCTCCTGTCTCTTTACGGGCGCATACACCGCATGTTGGCGTGCACCCTGGACTAGGTTTTCAGGCGTTTTCTAGCTCCCCTTGGACCGAATGGCAGGGTGCGGGTGGCACAGCCTCGCCTGTTGTTAGGCTCCCCACTTCGTCGCATACGTCAACATGGGGTCCTCCCCACGGGGGGCGGAAGCCTTATAACACAACCGTTCGCCGATTTGCTGGGGAGGAATGTGGTGTCACCGCCAGACACCACACTTGCTACGTGGTAGCCTTTAAATCGGCCGCGGTCCGTTAGTATACGTCGGACCCGCGTGCCGCCACTATCAGTGATTGCAGACCGAGCGCCGCCACACGGCAGGTCTAGAGAGACTTCCTAGCACTCGCCCCAGTTGTACAGCCGACATTGCTAGCGATGGTTCACTGACAAATTACGCTCTCATTTGCCGAGACGATATTTAGCATAGCCTTCAGCTACGTCATTTGCTACGACCTAGCAAGGCGCCATTATCATTTGCTATTTCTCTTGTGATGCATGTACCGTCAGACCGATGTTCACGAATTATGGATTAAAGTTAAGTACTCCAGAAGCTACGTACTATTTTTGCTACTATAAGACCATGACCTGTTCCAGGCCTCATGCCAGCCTGCGTGAGCTTAAACGCATGCTTTTCGGCTTCCTCTCCTAGTGGCTTGGCTGTCTTGCCAAGTCACAACAGATGCCACTCAAAATTCGTTTGCAGGCGTTTACCTATTACTCTGTCTGTTCACACTGCACAATGAGTGTCGGCCAACACAGTGAACAACGCTTAATCGCAAGGACTCAATATAGAGTCGCCCTTTGATTCGCTCTCGACAGAGGTGCTCTCCCAGTGAAGTACTGAGGAGAGACTTGTTCCTCGCTCTTTCGAGTACACGTAGGAGCGCACACGCTCTTGTTACGTGTTCTCGCTCCAAGAGCGACAACGGAACTGCGCCTCTCCATGCCAGACCTTTTGGTCTCTTCCATTATTCTTTCAGCTCAAGGGGTCAGAAAAATCGTCTGCCAATCAGCATTGTTTTTCTAAAGCGGGAGAATGACGTTTCGTTTAAGACAACCAATCCGGAAGCTTGTAGCTTTGGCGTTTGGCGTTTGCTGTCTCCCTGTGAAAATCTCTGAAACTGCGTGCTATGTGTAAAGAATGCGTAGACTGGCCGCTCCCACACAATGTAGCGGTATTTGCTTTTAAGCCAAACACGGGGTTGTTCTCCCCTTTCCACTCGGGCCCCAGGCTGTCCGCTACGGGCAGTCACTGGCCGACATGGGCTGGGTCGTCCTCTGAAGGGCCTGGCGTCCCGTTGTGCGGCCTCTCTCCCGAACTAAAAGTCTCTGTGATCGTCGTGTCTGGAACGTACGTGTGCACGCCAGCCTCGAGTATATCAACCACAGTGCGCTCACTTGTAAATTGCATATCGTATACATGAATTTACACAACATTGACTTTATCTTATCGAGTTTGGGTTCGAATGAAGCGCCTTGATGTGCGGAACATGATTGTGAGGGCGGAATATGTAAGCAATGAAGGTCAGGAGACCGCGACGTTTTACACAGTTAAGTCCGTGTGTACCTACAAAAGCTGATATCGTGCGACCATCACACACGGGCACTCACAACGGAAGACCTCTCCACCGCTGGCTTCCCAGCAAGGCTCAGCTCCCCACCATCGTAATTCCGAAAACGAATCATATTCCCGAAACCACGGGATATTCTCCCTCTATACAGATTCTTCTGAACGCCGACCAACCATATTTTAGTCTTTTGTCGTCCAGCGCGGAAAGGTTCGGAGGGAATACCTATACTCGTACAATGGAACGCTTCTGAGTAAAAATCCTTGGAAATAACCCAGCCTGCGTGGTTTCCGAGGTGACGCTTCCTCGTTCCTCTCAGTTGCGTCCAAGATTTGCAGAGTTCTCGGTTATCCTTTTGGTCTGGCTACAACACCGGCCCTTCTGCGACTCTATTGTGCTCCAGCGCTCAGGTGCTACTTCCTGTGTTTAAGCAGGACCAACACACCTGTGTGGGCCTTCCACTCAGGGCTTGAGTTCCGCCTTCCGTTTCATTGCCACTGTCGTTCCAACCTCTACTAGTGTAGGCAATCATTCATTACGCCGTTTTGCTAATAAAGACACTCCGTCACCTTTCATGCAAAAGCGTTAACAATTATTTGCAAGGCGTAGATGACAATGTCAGTCTTCTGTAAATATTCATATGTACGATGTACACCCTATCAAATAATAGGTACTTGTGGTTGTAGATCACGGCAAAGCATGTAGATCAGAGCTTGTAAGGTCCGAAATTATAGCCACCTTACAGTAACTATGTTTTTCAGGACTATATTACCTTGTATTTTAAAGTTTTTGATCATTTTTAACTATGAATGTCTTAAAAAATAACAACTCCTAACGACCGTATAACGCGTGATAGTGTGGTGTCACCGCCAGACACCACACTTGCTAGGTGGTAGCCTTTAAATCGGCCGCGGTCCATTAGTATACGCCGGACCCGCGTGTCGCCACTGTCAGTAATTGCAGACCGAGCGCCACAACAAGGCAGGTCTAGAAAGACTTACTAGCACTCGCCCCAGTTGTACAGCCGACCTTCATAGCAATGGTTCACTGACAAATACGCTCTCATTTGCCGAGACGATAGTTAGCATAGCCTTCAGCTACATTTGCTACGACCTAGCAAGGCGCCATAGCTTTGATAATTAATATTGTGAAGCATGTATCATAAAGAGCGATGTTCTACAAATGTGGATTAAAGTTAAGTATTACAGCAACTGCGTCCATTTTCTAAGTTCTCATTTCCTTTTAACTGTTCCAGACCTCACGCCAATCTGCGTGAGCTTAACGCGTGCCTTTCGGCTTCCTCTCGTTGTGACTTGGCTGTCTTGCTAAGTCACAACAGATAGTATGTAAGTTAGACGCAATGTAAAGTCAAGTCCCAACTTTCTAGTCATAGAAGGCATCAGTTCGGTCCGAGATTCGCTCTAATGCCACCTCGAACACCGGTTTCGTAATACCGACCCAGCAGCAGAGTTTCCACTGGCACCGTGTACACTTCTGTGCTGTATACGGCGTGGAAGACATTCAAGGCCCTGTTCTATCAATCTGTCGAAATTAACACGTGTTAATGTGGTGTTCTCAGTCATTTCCCATAATTATACGGGAGTCAGATATTTAAACATGCTTATCTGGTTTCCTATCACTTACAGGTGCTCTGCGGTCCTAGTCAGTTTAATAATGGACAACCGCTTTCAGCGTGCTATCTGTTTCTATCTTGACGATAAGAGATGGGAATTGGCTCTAAGTAGTCACTTTGCCGCGCCATGACTGTTTAAGACACCTGTGAGCAGACAGCTCTCACTAACAGATGGCGCCTTACAGTAATATACGTCTGTTTTCAAACTATTATAATTCTGCAATGTTTTCATTCTTTGTACAGATCATCTGAAGATACATCTCTACTGATGCGAAACCAGTAGTGACTTTCTAATAAAAGTATTTTTACAGCCAGTGCAGAAATTTTATTCGCCATGTGGATTTTGGCTGCGGCTGCTCGACCTCTGAAATAATAGTAGTAAATGACTACAGCCTCTTTTCCGGCAGTTCTCAGTGGGCACACATCTTACTATAATTTCTGTGTTGATCCATAGTGGATACGGGACACCGGCTGGTCAAATATTTACAACAGAAAAGTCGCCAAACAGTGGTATGATCTCAGAACTTATTTTGTTTATACGGTCACGTATCATTAACGCTACCTTCAGACCCCTGTATGTTAAAAACGAGTATAAATGTAGTAAACATCAAGGTATACCACAGTTGACATTACAGAAAATGAAGCGTAATAATAAAAGTCCTTAAAACCCACAAAAAGCAATTTTCAGCGTTAAGACACCTATCTGTGCACATACAGCACAAAAAAAAAAAAAAAAAAAAATGGTTCAAATGGCTCTGAGCACTATGGGACTCGACTTCTAAGGTCATCAGTCTCCTAGAACTTAGAACTACTTAAACCTAACTAACCTAAGGACAGCACACACATCCATGCCCGAGGCAGGGTTCCAACCTACGACCGTAGCGGTCACACGGTTCCAGACTGTAGCGCCTAGAACCGCTCGGCCACCCCGGCCGGCCAGCACAACAAAGCAGAATATGTACACATACTGGTTGGCATCGAACCTAAATATTTTGACATTACGGAGTTGCAACAGGTAATGCCAAACATTGCGAAAAAGCAAAAATAGCCAAAATAGAAAATCAGAAGCACAAACGACTAAAGGTTGTCTAGTTTTTTTTCTGTCCTCTTTTTTATTATTTTCATGCATATTTTATATTTTTATTTATATTTTTTAATACATAAAAAGCCTACAATATTCTTATGGATGAGAAACACCCTAGTTCTTGGAAAAACCTATTCCCATTCAAAGCAAAAAGTCGTGAAATAATCTAAGAAGTGTGAAGACCAGTGGCAAAAGAGATTTCGGGAAGGGCGCACATCACCGCAAGACGATCGGCACCTAGGACAAACCCATTATCCCTAATGCGATGAGGTGGGTTGACGGCCTTATCAGGGGGTGACCGACGAATCACGAATTTCTGGTTCAGGTCGGAATTAGCCATGGCTTCGCGCATGCCGTCATCAAAGACCACTTGTATTACCGCAAAATTTGCGTGCGGTAGGCGCCACATCATCTGACGGAGGGATAAAAATGTCGTCAGAGTGGCGTCAAGTCTGAGACATCTGCTGCGGTATCACGAGGAAGCGCACGCGTTTCTGTCCCGTATCGTCGCAGGGGGAGAAACGATGTACCAGCATTTCGAGACAGCCCAAACGGCGAAGCCAACAGTGATAACATCCCACATCTACTCCGGCAAAGAAACCCGAGGCTGTTCACACAAATTCCGGTAAGGTCATGGTGACCTTCCTTCTTCGACTGGGGGTGGGGCTCTGCTCGTCGAGATCCTCGATCAGCGCGCAGCGCTGTGAAGACACTTTGCAGAAGCTGCGACGCACCATAAAGTGAAAACGCCCAGGAAAGTCGGACGGAATTATCCTCTTGCACAATAGCTGCCAATCATACGCAGGCTAAGCTTCAGCGATTTGGTTGGGAAACACTGCAACATGCTCCACACAGCTAGGATCTTTCATTTTGTGATTTTCACACCTTTAGCATCCTAAAGAAAGACATGCGTGGACGTCGGTTGCAGTCGGAAGAGGAAGTGCAAGAGTGTGTGCGGTTGTGGATCCCTCAGCGGCCGACAGCTTTCTACGAAACAGAACTCGATCGACTCCATTCCCAGTGGGGTAAATGTCTTAACGCATGCGGTGGTTACTTTTGAATGGAACCATGGCGTTCGGTTTTCATTTGACTGCCCCTCATTCTTCGCTTTTCATCATACTGTTGCTTTAAACGTGCCCTCAATCAGGTGGCATATTCGTGATTAATTGTGTGGTTTATAACAAGAAGGAACAGAATCGTTGTACTTCTAGACTGATGCGGTTCAAAGCAGTGAGATTAGTTAATTAAACAGTCAAAAGGGCAAGTGACCTACCAAGCACTCTTTGCTCTGTCCCACCTACAATACGATCCTATGACGAAATATGCCATCTGTGTTGGATTTTCTTGTGTGTTGACAGAACCCTGGGATGACCCCAGAATGACATGCAAGACTCGACAATAACTTTTTTAATGTGCTTGTTTCATGAATGAATTACGTTTCCTTAAGATTCTTCCAATGAATTTCAACCTGGCCTCTACTTTTAATACAACTGCTTTTAGATAGCTACGAAGGGTTATTCTCAGATATTTTGCGGTGGTTACTGTTTCCAGTGATTACTTGCCATTGATGTACTACATCGGTCCCTGTACTCATTTTCAATCCCCTGCGAGGCTCCCTGCATTTCGTTAAAAGTTTTTCTGCGTTGCGACCTACCTACAAACATTATTGTGCCCGCCCGTCTAGCCGTGCAGTCTAACGCGCTGCTTCCCGAGCGGGAAGATCTGCCGGTGCACGGCACAAATCCGCCCGGCGGATTAGTGTCGAGATCCGGTGAACCGGCCAGTCTGTGAATGGTTTTCAAGGCGGTTTTCCATCTACCTGGGCGAATGCGGGGTGGTTCCCCTTATTCAGCCTCAATTACACTATGTCGGCGATTGCTGCGCGAACAATGTCTCCAAGTAAGCGTACACTATTACTACCTTACCACGCAAACATTTGGGATTACACTCGTCTGCTATGAGACGTTCCCGGGTGGGGTGGGGGGTGGGGGGTGGGGGGCAGTGGAGGCCGAACCGCACAGTAACCCTGGGTTCGGTGTGGGGTTCGATGAGGTGGGTGGACTGCTGTGGCGTGTTGTGGGGTTGTGAACCACTGGGAGCTAGGGCGGGACGAAGCCTCTCCGTCGTTTCTAGGTCCCCAATTTAATACTCAATGCACAACATCACTGTGCGTCAACAGCGCTACAGAGTTCCCGGAGGTATCAGCTACATTCTTTATATTCTGAACAGAAACAGTCCTGAAACGCTCCCCTGTTCCGTTAATAACGACTTCGTGTCTTCCTGCTATAAGCGAATCCCGAATTCAGTGACAAATCTGGTCCCATACTTTGTAAGCTTGGATTTTGGCCACTAAGTGGCAGTGCGGAACTGTATCAAACCACCGACGTGGTGTAATTGCTTCTCAAGATCCTTGTACTTCTATTTTCCTTAGTTGTCTGGAGCGCGTACCTTTCCTTATTTCCTGCATGAATTTACTG
This sequence comes from Schistocerca americana, assembly GCF_021461395.2. Taxonomy (NCBI): domain Eukaryota; kingdom Metazoa; phylum Arthropoda; class Insecta; order Orthoptera; family Acrididae; genus Schistocerca; species Schistocerca americana. Next base: position 626,547,077 of record NC_060123.1, on the reverse strand, counting down.
TTGTTTTACGTTCGAATTTTTCCACGAAAATACTAGTGTGGGGTACTGAATTCCCATACATTAAATTTGACACTGTAGTTTTCCAATGTTTCACTTCTTATCACCACACTTCAGAAGACAGTCATCGAAAAATCGTGCCAAGAAAATTATTTGATCTGTTTGCTTATGTCTGAAACAGCATCAGAGCAATGATACCTTAAACCTTGCTGTATCTTTATATCATTGTTTTAATACCCCGTCTCCATCCCCCTCCCCCTCCGATTCCTTCAATCTGGCAGATTACCCATGATGAACTGTGCTATAATATAATGGGAATGGATTGCACTCGTAGATTGGCATGGTTCAATACAAATGATGTTTGTTAATCAATTAAATAAGTAAAACGATAGCAGCCATCCATAATGGCTCCTCCTCGACAGGATTTCTTTTCTTTATGATCAAACGGACAGCAGCCTTCCAAGGTCTAGTTTGACAAGGGCGAAGAGGTTTTTGATCGTGGCCTTTCAATAGGAATCATCCCAAGTCCGTGGAAAACAGGTTGGAAGATGGAGACTTGAGCCTCCATGTTCCCGAATACAAGGACATCCTGCCAACAAGAGAGGATAGCCTCATCAGGTTTATCGTAGTGTACCTTTGCGTTTTCTTTACATATTTTTGGAAAGAAGGTACTACAAAATGTAGAAAGTTATCGTACGGTTGTAAAATTCAATGAAATGTTCTCTGATTTCTGGCCACCACTTTTCGACCAAGTACTCTCGGCCACTCTAGAGTGTCCTAAAGGTCGGAGTCAGTACTTCTCACTGGTAGGAAGTACTTTTCGTGGCTCGTAGTTTGGTAACCGTGTTTAGCTGCATACTCTCCAGGTAGTGGTGTTACACGGCAGTATAGTCTTGCTCACTGTTCTTTTACACTATCAATACCCCATATCCAACTGCAAATGTGTAAGTTTTTGTTTGTGAAATTATCTTATATTTCTGTATTGCTATGATTGTATTAAGTTAAGGGAAATGGACAAACAATAACAATCTTGTCATGGACGCGCAGTGAGATGAATTTCAATTGTCTCATGTAGTGCACAGTGTTTGTAAGTCATTTTTATACCCTTCTTTATTTGTGTCTGTAGATGGTTTACAGTTACTAAAAATGTTGGAATTTTTTATTTCACCTACTACAATAAAAATGTTTTCTTTTACAATACACATTTCGTACTATTCATTTAAAAAACCGTCAGTGGCAACATTTTTGGCTGATTTCTGCGTATATCTGAAAGTGTCGTCTGTTTGCACATTTTCCAGGCACTCTTGTCTTTGGTACAGATGTTTTTTGCCTAACTTCGCGTTGGCCTCCAGCGCAACATATTATTTGACGTAAAAAACGACAAAACACCGGTTATTTTAAAATGAATATCTGGGTTTTAAGGCTTTCTGGCATTTACTGTGTTCAGGTTACAACCATAAATAATGCACCAAATGAAACAGCAAGTAAAATAGTTTGTTTGTATACCTGGGCAATTCTTCATGCACTGTTTCCTATGTTTTGCATTTGAAAGCGCTAGTAGCGAAAAGGGCGACAAGTGAACAGAAAGCTTTTTGTGTTGCAAGGACTGAATCAGTTTTTACACTACAACGTAATCCTACAAATAATAATAGCATCCGCAGATGGTATCATCAGTTTGAAAACATCAGCTGTCTTTGCAAAAGGGGAAGTACGCGATTATTAAGAGTGACTGAAGAACGAGTTGAACGAATGGGAGTCTTTCATGCACAGCCCCAAGAAGTCAAGGTGGTGGTGGTTAGTGTTTAACGTCCCGTCGACAACGAGGTCATTAGACACGGAGCGCAAGCTCGGGTTAGGGAAGGATTGGGAAGGAAATCGGCCGTGCCCTTTCAAAGGAACCATCCCGGCATTTGCCTGAAACGATTTAGGGAAATCACGGAAAACCTAAATCAGGATGGCCGGAGACGGGATTGAACCGTCGTCCTCCCGAATGCGAGTCCAGTGTGCTAACCACTGCGCCACCTCGCTCGGTCCAAGAAGTCAATTCAGAAGGCTAGTCGTGCATTAACATTTTCATTGAAGTCTGATTCGGGATTGTTAAAGAGACGTTTGCAGTTGGTACAAGCTCTAAGGCCTATACACTACAGTCTACGTCTCAACTTTGCTGCAAGACGATGTTCCATATCGCGACAGAAAGTTTTTGGGCCTTTCTTTTTGAGCGAAACAACTGTAACTGGTGTTTATTATATTGATGCGGTAGCAGTATGGCTCTTTCCTTAATCGGAAGAAACTAAACCACAGTCCTTATTTAGCTGCAAGACGGTGCGCGGAATCATTGTCGTAACGCGGTAGGATAACACTTTAGCTGCAGCTGACGCTTATAAGCGTCACAACAAGCCGCGAGCCAGTTGCCGCTGACGCTTAGAAGCGTCCGCGCTCACTGTCGGATTACTCAGTCTAGTTGCAACGTCTAAGCTAGCATCAAAGCGTGTAAAAAACTTTTCTCTTATGTGGTCAGTTATCGAACGTATATTGTTCGTAATGGCGACTAATGAACCGACACCTGGACCTTCCATTGTGAAAAGGAGCAGGAAAAGTGTTAAATTAACAGAGGAACAGTTACTTAGTGTACTAGACGACAGTGATTTTCTGTGTGGTGAGGACGAAGCATACCACGGAGATTGTCATTTAGAGGCTGCAGAAGAACTGCAGAGTCATGATAGCGTGGAAGCACAGTTTTCGAATCTGTTTCGTGACAGTTTCGAATCTGACGATACGGATTGAAGTGTTGACAGAAGAGCCAACACCGTGTTGCTAGAGGAGGCCGAAATGTACGCTTTTAAGCTCACGCAGATTGGCGTGAGGTCTGGAACATTACAAGGAAATGAGAACTTAGAAAAACGGGCGCAGTTGCTGTAATACTTAACTTTAATCCAGAAGTGGTGTACATCGGTCTGACGGTACAGGCATCACAAGTTATATATCTATTGATAATGGCGCCTTGCTAGGTCGTAGCAAATGACGTAGCTGGAGGCTATGCTAACTATCGTCTCGGCAAATGAGAGCGTATTTGTCAGTGTAGCATCGCTAGCAAAGTCGGCTGTACAACTGGGGCGAGTGCTAGGAAGTCTCTAGACCTGCCGTGTGGCGGCGCTCGGTCTGCAATCACTGACAGTGGCGACACGCGGGTCCGGCGTATACTAATGGACCGCGGCCGATTTAAAGGCTACCACCTAGCAAGTGTGGTGTCTGGCGGTGACACCACACGGATCACGACGATTGTGTGGAAATCGACGACGAAAAAGTGCCCGACCTGTCACACGGAGATAATCCAGGTGAATCCTGGCATAAAGAACCGCATAATATGCAGTATCGACCATTTACGAAGGAAGAAGTTTTTCAAATACATCCTGCTGGCAATTCTCCTATGGATTTCTTCAGATAATTGGTAACAGATGAAGTGTTGCAACTTGTAGTTGACGAAACGAACGATAAGGCAGCCAACATATTGCTGAGCGAAAATACAAAAGACGGATCTAGGATCTATAGGTGGAAACCTCTAAGTATAGGCGAATTACTAGTTTTCCTGGATGTTTCGTTACATATGGGTAACGGTAAATATCCGCGATTACAAGATTACTGGAAGAAAGAACCGCTGTTTGCGAATAGAGGAATAGCTATTACTATAAGCAGCGACCGGTATTTGATCATATTATGCTCTGTGCATTTTGCAAAAAATCCCCTTCCAGGAAACCCCGTGAAGACGTGTATTTTTCTATTGTCTATTGTCAAACCACAATTTATGAAAGATGTTTATATTTTATTAATAGGATTAAGTAGGAATAATTAATATCTGTTATTTTGGAAATAATTGTGGTAGCAGGGAATGTCTGCACCAAACTATTGTTGGCGGGAGAGACCGCGTATGGATACATTTTAAGAAAAGAGCGGGAAAGACCGCGCATTGATACATTTTTAATGGTAGCAGGGATTGTCTGCACCAGAAAGTATTGTTGGCAGGAGAGACCGCACTTTAGTGTTCGTAGGAAGTCAGTAGTAAGCGAGATGTGAAGCGAGTCGGTAACAGGCCTGGAGCGAGAGGTTGAGAGGAGCGGTGTGCCTGCCAGCCACCAGCTATAATTTACAAGAGATTATAAACGGATGTACAGAGACATCAGCTAACTATTATCATAAGAGGAACTAGTATTATCGAATTTTTTTTTTTTTTTTGAGAAACTCAAGGTATGTTTGCGCAATGCTAGTTGTAAGATTATTGTAAAAAGTAAGTCCCATTTGAACGTTTGTAAAATCATTTCATTACCAATAGTAAATATTTGAAGAATCGTTTTCAGAATATAATTAATTTTTGCCAGCAATATTGCATTACTGATTATAATCCATCTCAAAACCATCAACGTAAAACGTTGCAAAATTTTATTGTTGTCAAGAAAAAGTTTAACTATGAATTACGTAACTTCAGTCAAATTAATTAAAGAATAACATCAGCTTTGCTATTAAAGAATAACGTCAGCTTTGGTAATAAATACAGCCCTTTATTATGACAGCCCACCAGCAGCTAATAGAGTATAGCAAAACAGAGTAAGTATATTCATGTCGCAGTTCGATGTAGCAGTCAGATGGAGATCCAGTATCAGTAAAAAAGGTAAGGAACAGTTTTGGGTTATTGCAGGTAATGACTGAGGGCCAGGACGACGACGCATTCTATGTTTCGTCGAAATAATCGGAAAATCACTTTTAACAAGCAGCATTTAAATTGGTATGCGAAGATTGCACTTATTATTGTTGAGAGAGAGAATTAGTTTCAAAGGGAAGATTTCATTTGTTATTATTAAGCAAGAGATAGAAATCCTAAGGGAACGTTTCATAGGTTAGTGTAAGAGGGAAGGTTGCGTAAAAAAAGAGATATAGAGGAGACGGGAAGGTTTCACCCGAAACCAGACGATCGTTTATAGAAGGTACGACCCATACTGGATTATTTTAACACGAGAATGTCTCAAGTGTATTACCCGGGAAGAGATTTATCAATAGATGAATCAATGATTCTTTGGAGGGGAAGACTGTCATTTAGACAATACATAAAAAGCAAACGCAATAAATATGGCATTAAGATGTACATGCTCAATAATCCAGACGGTTTCATAAATAAGCGCGCTGTGTACACGGGAAGTAGTGGAGGTATGGGGGGAAAAGGTCACGCTGAAAAGGTCGGTTTGCATTTGATGGCAGATAATCTGCATGTTGGTCATCACATTTACTTGGACAATTGTTATAACAGTTTTCATTTAGCTACAACTCTGTTGAACCTAAAAACACTTTCCACAGGTACTCTGAAATTAAATAGGAAATATACCCCCGAAGACGTTGTATCGGCAAAACTTGGGAGAGGAGAGACAATTGCGCGGTATTCTAATGGAGTTATGATTGGAAAATGGAAGGATCGACGAGAGGTTTCCTACATTTCCACAGAACATGTAAATGTTATGGAGCAAGTGGCGAATGCGCGCCAACAAGTAGTCACGAAACCTTTGCCTATTATTCGGTACAATGCGTGTCTGGGACTGATAAACAAGACCAACTGTTATCGTATTATTTATGTGAACGAAAGACTATCCGATGGCCGAAGAAACTACTCTTTCATGTCATTGACATGCCAATTTTCAGTTCTCTATATCTGTACAACAAATACTCAGGAAATAAAATGACGTTGTACGATTACAGAATGAACATTATAAAGGGCTTCCTTCCACCAATGGACGCTCCACTAATTGTCAGCAAGAAACATCACAAACAAACACAAAATGTGCCAAAACGGGATGCTACTGCAGGGAAGAAGCAAGTTATGAGGAAGTGGTGTAAGAAGTGCGCGGAACAAGGAAAGCGCACTGATACACCATGCGAGTGTACAACCTGCCCAGACAAACCTGGATTCTGCTTGAGCTGCTGTATAATTTCCCGTAAGTAGCAGAAACGCGATAATATCGGTGAAATTCCGATTATCAAAGACAACTTCTTTTATTTCTTTTGACATTGCATGGTTTCCTTTTATGACGTGAAAGGTTAGAACTTTTTTTCACGAGTACTCAGAAAATGAGGTTTTCTTTTGTGTTAAGTCGACTCATTTCTTATAGCGCTGTAAAGCCTTCAGTTCAGTTTTTTTGCGAAAGAATTTGTTGTGCTAAATTTGTTTTAATAGCACCGCAATTGAAGTGATGGGGGGACACGAGAGAAGCCTGCACGTAAAGTGTGTTTCGCTTACTAATTTCTACACACCCTGGCGTCCCCTGGGCGTCTATGATAAATGTAGACGGATAATTCTCTCGTACCAGGAGCAAACATCCCACTAAATTGACGACCTCTATCAGAGTCAATCTTAAAAATGCTCATTTGAAGCAAATATAATTTCAAATGAATACAGATTCCGTTTTTTCCGTCTTAAGAATTTGCGTTTTGGAATCAAAATATTTCCTGAATGCAGTGGATTTGTTGCTTGTTTGAATTCTATTTTTTGTTACATTATCAACAGATCACGAACATTTGAATGACGTCTGTGACCACTATAGGTGTCAGACAGCAAACAGACTTCAAAACGTGACCACAATGCAGTCGCAGTAATGCATCTAAGGTGTCACCATTAAGTCAGTATAGAACATGACCCTACAGATCTTACAGGGTCTTGACGTCAGCCTGTAGCTCAGGTGTGCTTAGGAGCGTCGTCTCCGAGCGGTACCTGCCGTTTCAGAGTGTCACCGGTCCGCACTCGAGCATTACGGGTCCGCACTTGCACGTCGCCGGGCCGCACCGATGCCGCAGCGAAAGTGTTAAAGGCCGTTGTACCCGACCTCTGGATTACTCATAGGGGACCAGATGACAGTTTCGCATGACCTCCATATTCACCTCATCTGACGCCATGCGATATTTACGTTAGAGCTTCACAAAGGATCAAGCGTATGTTCCTCCGCTACCAGCTGAGCTATCCGACGTAAAGCAAGATTGAAGCTCGCATTGCGACTATTCTTCCAGACACTCTGATCAAGGTTTGGGAAGGGCTCGCCTATCGACTCGGTGTGTCGTGTGGCTAGGGCCTCCCTTCGGGTAGACCGTTTGCCGGCTGCAAGTCTTTCGATCTGAGGCCACTTCGGCGACTTGCGCGTCGATGGGGATGAAATGATGATGATTAGGACAACACAACACCCAGTCCATGAGCGGAGAAAATCTCCGACCCAGCCGGCAATCGAACTCGGGCCCTTAGGATTGACATTCTGTCGCGCTAACCACTCAGCTAACGGAGTCGGACGACTCGATGTGTGAAGTGTGACGGATGGTGCTCGCATTGAACACTTTTAAGAAAAACTGTTTGATTTGTTCTTTCATTGATATAAGACAGCGCCAGAGAAACACTGCCTCCGAATTTTTGTGTGAAAACACTTAAAGCTTTTTAAATAAAACGAACTTTACTAACATGCTACATCCTTACTCTTGGTGTCTGCATATTCATTCCTCAACATAGTCACCCTGGCGACGAACACATCTGTCCGAACGAGAGATCAGTTTCTTGATACCGTCACTGTAGAATGTCTGACTTTGTTGACAGGGTCACAGTCTCATCTCTCCTTGCACCGCTTCATCACTATGAAAATGAAGTACTCAAAGATGTTCTCAAAGTTTTGGTAACAGGTGAAAATCGGATGGGACCAGGTCGAGACTGTACGGAAGATGATCGATGAGGGTCAAACCAAGTTGTCGGATAGTTGCAGCTGTCGCACGGTAATGTGGTGGGCACAGTCACAACCGTACACGGATTTCAATTGAAGGCACGTTTTCTGCGATCAGAAACTCGATTACAGCACACTGTTTACTGAGCGCGGTGGCGCAGTGGTTAGCACACTGGACTCGCATTCGGGAGGACGACTGTTCAATCCCACGTCCGACCATCCTGATTTAGGTTTGCCGTGTTATAATCAAACACGAGGGGCGTTCAATAAGTAACGCAACACGTGTTTTTCTCTGCCATTTACGGCTGAAAAAAATGCAGAACTCGTTTTGTGGAACATCGTGCAATATTCCGGCTTCAGCCCCTGTAGTTTCAAATGAAGTTCCTATAATTGACGGCGTTATGCATAGTCTGCAAATGGTGTCTGTAATGGAGATGCGCTCCCAGCAAGAAGCTGTTATTGAGTTTCATTTGGCAGAGAACCAAAGCATCGCAGATATACATAAGCGCTTGCAGAATGTCTGCGGAGACCTGACAGCGAACAAAAGCAGGGTGACTCGTTGGGCGAGGCGTCTGTCATCACTGCAAAAAGGGCCGCGAAAGCCGTCCGATCTCCAATGTTCCGGCCGACTGCACACAGCTATAACTGCTAAAGTGTTGGCACGTAGGGACACTCTCATTCGAGGTGACTGACGGGTCACAATCAAAAACCTCGTTGCATATCGGGACGCCTCTCCTGGTAGTGCTGACACACTCGTCCACCAGTTGGGGTATTCAAAGGTGTGTGCCCACAAGGTTGACGCACCTTTCGATTTCCATCTTTTTGGCCCAGTGAAGGATGCCCTCAGCAGGAAGCAGTACATGGATGATGGGGAGGTTATTGAGGCAACAAGAAGTTGGCTCCGATGTTGACCAGTGGTGTGGTACCATGTAGGCACACAAGCCCTCCCAGTAAGGCAGAGTAAGGCTTTCACATTGAATGCAGATTATACTGAGAAATAGTCTTTTGTAGCCGAAAAAGTGGGGAAGAATATTGTGTATTGGAATGTTGAATAAAATTAACTTGATTACAGAAAAAAATTGTTTTGCATTGCTTCTTGAAGGCTCCTAGTACCTTCAATGCTTTTTTGTTGATTTATTGAAGTCAAGTAAGGCAGTGCGTATGACTTTTTTCTAGAAATGGAGAGCTTATATACAGTTCCTAGTTGAGAAAGACCATTAATAGTAACAAGTGACGAAAGTTGGTGGCGTACCTAAAGTTAACGCAGTATATGCGACTGGTTGTAAGTTTCCACTAGTGTGGCTGCTGGATTGTTATTCATGAGGATCAGTCACAAAGTTTCAGTTATGACTTTGAAAAAATAAATTTAGGTAATTGATTCTGAATTTGTTTGCAGGTACACTATGTGATCAAAAGTATCCGGTCACCCCCAAAGACATACGTTTTTCATATTATGCGCATTGTGCTGCCACCTGCTGCCAGGTACTCCATTTCAGCGACCTCAGTAGTCATTAGACATCGTGAAAGACCAGAATGGGGCGCTCCGCGGAACTCACGGACCTCGAACGTGGTCAGGTGTTTGGGTGCCACTTGTGTCATACGTCGGTATGCGAGATTTCCACACCCCTAAAGATCCCTAAGTCCACTGTTCCCGATGTGATAGCGAAGTGGAAACGTGAAGGGTCACGTACAGCACAAAAGCGTACAGGCCGACCTCGTCTATTGACTGACAGACACCGCCGACAGTTGAAGAGTCGTAATGTGTAATAGGCAGTCATCTATCCAGACCATCACATAGGAATTCCAAAGTGCATCAGCATCCACTGCAAGTACTATGACAGTTAGGCGGAAGGTGAGAAAACTCGGATTTTATGATCGAGTGGTTGCTCATAAGCCACACTTCATGTCGGTAGATGCCAACCGACGCCTCGCTTGCTGTAAGGAGCGTAAACATTGGACGTTTGAACAGTGGAAAAACGTTTTGTCGAGTGACGAATCACGGTACACAATGAGGCGACCCGATGGCAGGGTGTGGGTATGGCGAATGCTCGGTGAACTTCATCTGCTAGCATGTGTAGTGCCAACAGTAAAATTTGGAGGCGGTGGTGTTATGATGTGGTCGTGTTTTTCATGGAGGGGCTTGCACTCCTCGTTGTTTCTCGTGGCACTATCACAGCACAGGCCTACATTGATGTTTTAAGCACCTTGCTTCCCACTGTTGAAGAGCAATTCTGGGATGGCGATTGCATCATTCAACACGATCGAGCACCTGTTCATATTGCGCGGCCTATGGCGGAGTCGTTACACAACAATAACATCCCTGTAAAGGACTGGCCTGCGCAGACTCCTCACATGAATCCTATAGAACACCATCAGGATGTTTTGAAATGCCGACTTCGTGCCAGTCCTCACCGACCTACATCGATACCTCTCCTCAGTGCAGTACTTCGTGAAGAATGGGCAGGATGTTTTGAAATGCCGACTTCGTCCTAGTCCTCACCGACCTACATCGATACCTCTCCTCGGTGCAGCACTTCGTGAAGAATGGGCTGCCATTCCAGAAGAAGCCTTCTAGCACCTGATTGAACGTATGCCTGCGACAGTGGAAGCTATCATGAAGGCTAAGGGTGGATCAATACCATTTTGAATTCCAGCATTACCGATGGAGGGTGCCACGAACGTGGTAAGTCATTTTCAGCCAGTTGTCGGGACACTTCTGATCACACACTGTATATTTCTGCACACCTGGTAGGCACTGAAATACTTACAACATAGTACCGTAGCAAGCCACTAGAGGACCGAAAACGAAATAATGCAGTCCTATGAGAACCAGAGTATCGTTCGATGATTAGTTTTCAGCACATAAAAGGGAGCCGAGCTGCAATAATCAGTGCTAAGTTAGGTGAAGTGTACAACAACACTGCACCATCTCATGACGCAATGGTTAGTTGGCGTAGACGCTTCTAGTGGGATTGAAGCAGTGTTAAGGCGAAGAAAGAAGTGGCACACCATCTCTCTGTGAGGAACGGGATGTAGCAAGAAAAGTGGAGACCATGTTTTTCGAAACTGGTGTATCGTAGTCGAGGCGATAGTGGGAAATGTGTCTATCGCAGATCAGTTTTAAGCGACTTAAACGGTATTTTGAACATGATACACGTCGCAGTCAGCTTGGTTTCGCGACTGCTCTGTCCGTGGCTCGCTGTGCTCCCTCACCCCTCCATATTCTCTTGACATGGCACACATTGTTCTACAAAATTTCGGGAGAATTGCCGGATGTTTGTAACTTCCTGCCACAATATTTCGACGCAGAGTCTTCCCGACATCTTCAGGTTATCTGGCGAAAACTCCAGGAGCTCTGGTGTTTAAGGCCCCGCCGGCACATGCGTGGTGGCTTCACTAGGCGTTACGTGTGCGCTACTTGAGCGCGTCCGATTCTGCTGAATCCAGGTGAATCCACCGCGCATGTGCCGGCAGGATCTTAAATACCAGAGCTCAGGCCGCTTTCGCCAGTATCACCTGAAGATGGCCGGAAGACTCTGCGCCGAAATATTGTGGCACGAAGTTACAAACATCCGGCAGTTCTCCCGAAATTTTGTGAAACAATATGTACGCTGGGAAAGTTTTAAATCTCACATGGCACACATTAATTTAAAGCTTATTCTTCAGATGAAGAAACCATTGCGTGGCATGAATTTCCAGACTGAAGACGAGGTGAATTTCGATGTAGAACGTTTACTGAATCGCAAAAATGCAGGCCCCTACACCTAAAGTCTTCGCCAAGTCATTCGCCGTTGGAAACAATGTCGCGTTGAACGGTGAATATGTAGAGCAGGTCTAAGACCACCACCATCACTGTGTGTCATGAGCATTGCAGTCATGTCTTGAGCACTAAGAGCCCCTTTTTTCCATGTTACCGAATGAGATATGTTTCTACTGTTAATTGTATAATAATCACTGAACTCTTTCTTCTGTTACTTAATTGTCATCCTTTACTGTCATCAGTTAGCATCGGAAAACCGAGGACATAAACTATCTGACGAAAAGCATCCGGACACAAAGTGCGGTTGGCCACTAGTGGCACTAGCGACAGACGCGTCAGAATGAAAAGAGGCCGGGAGTACTGTGCTCTCAGTAGGCAAGTTCCAGCAACAGAATCGGTCAGTCAGTAAAGCTCAGGGACATGGAACGTGGTCTATTTACTGTACCTCACCTGAGTAACTCATCCGACAGGGACATTCAAACCCTTTCAAGGCTGCCAAAGTCGACTGTTGGTGATGTGATTGTGAAGAATAAACGCAAAATAGCAACCATAGCTAAACCAAGGCTAGGCAGACCTCATGTACCGACGAATAGGGAGCGTGGAGCATTGTGGTGGGTGGTTGTAAAAAATAACATGAAGTCACCGAAAGGAATCACTCGTGAGTTCCCAAGTCGTATCAGAAGTCCATCTAGCACTTTGGCTCTGTGTAGGGAGTTATAAATGGTCGTGCAGCTCCTCATAAGCAAACATTTCTGTAGCCGTTGTTAAGCGATGCTTGAAGTGGTGTCAAGTACGAAGCGACCCAACAGTGAATGTCCGAAATCGATTGGCTGGAGTGTGGCAATCCGATGGATAGGTTTGGATTTGGTGAATGCCTTGTGAGCGTTACCTGCCAGCAATTGCGTCTACAGGGAAGTGCGAAGGATGTTGTCTTACGGTATGAGGGTGTGTTTCGTGGTTAGGGTGTGGTCCCCTTATGGCGCTTGACAAAATACTAAATGCGGAAGGATATGAACACTTCTTACAGCACTGTGTGCTGCGAATGGTAGTGGAGCAATTCGGACACCATGACTGTATCAACATGACAATGCACACCTGTCATGAGGCAGCATCTGTGAGGCGATGTTTTGTGGACAACAACACTCCTGAAATACACTGGCTTGCCCAGAGTCGCGACTTCAACCCACTTACCTTGGGATTGAGTTAGAACGTCGACTGCGCTACAGAGCCCAGGGTGCAACGCCACTAAGTTCTACATCTACATCTACATCCACACTCCGCAAGCCACCTGACGGTGTGTGGCGGAGGGTACCCTGAGTACCTATATCGGTTCTCCCTTCTATTCCAGTCTCGTATTGTTCGTGGAAAGAAGGACTGTCGGTTTGCTTCTGTCTGGGCTCTAATCTCTATGATTTTATCCTCATGGTCTCCTCGCGAGATATGCGTAGGAGGGAGCAATATATTGCTTGACCCTTCGGTGAAGATATGGTCTCGAAACTTTAACAAAAGCCCGTACCGAGCTACTGAGCGTCTCTCCTGCAGAGTCTTCCACTGGAGTTTATCTATCATCTCCGTAACGCTTTCGCGATTACTAAATGATCCTGTAACGAAGCGCGCTGCTCTCCGTTGGATCTTCTCTATCTCTTCTATCAACCCTATCTGGTACGGATCCCACACTGCTGAGCAGTATTCAAGCAGTGGGCGAACAAGCGTACTGTAACCTACTTCCTTTGTTTTCGGATTGCATTTCCTTAGGATTCTTCCAATGAATCTCAGTCTGCCGTCTGGTTTACCGGCGATCAACTTGATATGATCATTCCATTTTAAATCACTCCTAATGCGTACTCCCAGACAATTTATGGAATTAACTGTTTCCAGTTGCTGACCAGCTATTTTGTAGCTAAATGATAAGGGATCTATCTTTCTATGTATTCGCAGCACATTACACTTGTCTACATTGAGATTCAATTGCCATTCCCTGCGTCATGCGTCAATTCGCTGCAGATCCTCCTGCATTTCAGTACAATTTTCCATTGTTACAACCTCTCGATGCACCACAGCATCATCTGCAAAAAGCCTCCGTGAACTTCCGATGTCATCCACAAGGTCATTTAAGTATATTGTGAATAGCAACGGTCCTATGACACTCCCCTGCTGCACACCTGAAATCACTCTTACTCCGGAAGACTTCTCTCCATTGAGAATGACATGCTGCGTTCTGTTATCTAGGAACTCTTCAATCCAATCACACAATTGGTCTGATAGTCCATATGCCCTTACTTTGTTGATTAAACGACTGTGGGGAACTGTATCGAACGCCTTGCGGAAGTCAAGAAACACGGCATCTACCTGTGAACCCGTGTCTATGGCCCTCTGAATCTCGTGGACGAATAGCGCGAGCTGGGTTTCACACGATCGTCTTTTTCGAAACCCATGCTGATTCCTACAGAGTAGACTTCTAGTCTCCAGAAAAGTCATTATACTCGAACATAATACGTGTTCCAAAATTCTACAACTGATCGACGTTAGAGATATAGGTCTATAGTTCTGCACATCTGTTCGACGTCCCTTCTTGAAAACGGGGACGACCTGTGCCCTTTTCCAATCCTTTGGAACGCTACGCTCTTCTAGAGACCTGCGGTACACCGCTGCAAGAAGGGGGTCAATTTCCTTCGTGTACTCTGTGTAAAATCGAACTGGTATCCCATCAGGTCCAGCGGCCTTTCCTCTCTTGAGCGATTTTAATTGTTTCTCTATCCCTCTGTCGTCTATTTCGATATCTACCATTTTGTCATCTGTGCGACAATCTAGAGAAGGAACTACAGTGCAGTCTTCTTCTGTGAAATAGCTCTGGAAAAAGACATTTAGCATTTCGGCCTTTAGTCTGTCATCCTCTGTTTCAGTACCATTTTGGTCACAGAGTGCTGGACATTTTGTTTGGATCCACCTACCGCTTTGACGTAAGACCAAAATTTCTTAGGATTTTCTGCCAAGTCAGTACATAGAACTTTACTTTCGAATCCATTGAACGCCTCTCGCATAGCCCTCCTCACACTACATTTCACTTCGCGTAATTTTTGTTTGTCTGCAAGGCTTTGGCTATGTTTATGTTTGCTGTGAAGTTCCCTTTGCTTCCGCAGCAGTTTTCTAACTCGGTTGTTGTACCACAGTGGCTCTTTTCCATCTCTTACGATCTTGCTTGGCACATACTCATCTAACGCATATTGTGCGATGGTTTTGAACTTTGTCCACTGATCCTCAACACTATCAGTACTTGAGACAAAACTTTTGTGTTGAGCCGTCAGGTACTCTGTAATCTACTTTTTGTCACTTTTGCTAAACAGAAAAATCTTCCTACCTTTTTTAATATTTCTATTTACGGCTGAAATCATCGATGCAGTAACCGCTTTATGATCGCTGATTCCCTGTTCTGCGTTAACCTTTTCAAATAGTTCGGTTCTGTTTGTCACCAGAAGGTCTAATATGTTATCGCCACGAGTCGGTTCTCTGTTTAACTGCTGAAGGTAGTTTTCAGTAAAGCACTTAAAAAAGTTTCACTGGATTCTTTGTCCCTGCCACCCGTTACGAACGTTTGAGTCTCCCAGTCAATATCTGGCAAATTAAAATCTCCACCCAGAACTATAACATGGTGGGGAAATCTACTAGAAATATTTTCCAAATTATCCTTCAGGTGCTCAGCCACAACAGCTGCTGAGCCAGGGGGCCTATAGAGACATCCAATTACCATGTCTGAGCCTGCTTTAACCGTGACCTTCACCGAAATTATTTCACATTTCGGATCTCCGTCAATTTCCTTCGATACTATTGCACTTCTTATCGCTATAAACACGCCTCCCCCTTCACTGTCCAGCCTGTCTCTGCGGTATACATTCCAATCTGAGTTTAGGATTTCATTACTGTTTACGTCTGGTTTCAGCAAACTTTCTGTCCCTAGTACTATATGGGCGTTGTGAACGTTTATTAATGAGTTCACTTGTTCACTTGTTTTGCGGTTCTAGGCGCTGCGGTCTGGAATCGCGAGACCGCTACGGTCGCAGGTTCGAATCCTGCCTCGGGCATGGATGTGTGTCACGTCCTTCGGTTAGTTAGGTTTAACTAGTTCTAAGTTCTAGGGGACTAATGACCTCAGAAGTTAAGTCCCATAGTGCTCAGAGCCATTTTTCTCTTGTTTTGGCTTTTAGGCAAAAATGTGCTGTCATTCCTCCACAGATATTCAGACACCTCATTGGAAGTGTTCTCAGCAGAGTTAAAACTGCCATAAAAGTGAAGAGAGGACACGCTTTATATAGTAATAGGTGATCGGATACTTTTGAGCAGATATATAATGAAATTATGCTTCGAAAAATGGTCATTCTTCTTCTTCTTTTCGTTTTGAGAGTATGGGAACCACGTTCAAGCGGATCAGCTTCGTTTCTCCTGAACTTTAGCCTTGTCCAGTATTATTGTAGTGTCATATTTTGCAACAATTTTCAATCTTCTATCCATGAGGATTTTGCACTGTATCTAATTCTGTCTTGGAAACCTGTGAAAGCCCGAATTTTTTATTTGAAGATCAACCAGTTCTTAAAGTCTGGTTCCTGTATTAGCACTTCTTCCAGATCCCTTTCTACAGGGTCACGAATATTTAACTACATGAAGTAAAATCATCATAACTTCTGAACGGTTTGTGTTAGGACGTTCAAACTGGGCGGGTGGCTGCGGGGTATGATGGGAATTAGTATAGTTTGGTTTAGTGGCGAAGCCCATTTTCATTTGGATGTATTCGTCTATAAGAAAAATTGGCGCATGTGGGGGACTGAGAATCCTCATTTAGCGATCGAGAAGTCTAAAAAAATGGTTCAAATGGCTCTGAACACTTTGGGACTTAACATCTGAGGCCACCAGTCCCCTAGAACTTAGAGCTACTTAAACCTAACTAACTTAAGGACATCACACACATCCATGCCCGAGGCTGGATTCGAACCTGCGACTGTAGCGGTCTCACGGCTCTAGAGTGAAGCGCCTAGAACCGCTCGGCCACAGCGGCCGGCTCGAGAAGTCTGTTCACCCTCAAATGGTGACTGTATGGTGTTCAATGTCCATGCACGGAATAATCGGTGAGATACTCCATGATGGAACGGTGACTACCGAATGGTACGTGAAGGTTTTGGAACATGCGGCCGGCTCGAGAAGTCTGTTCACCCTCAAATGGTGACTGTATGGTGTCCAATGTCAATGCACGGAATAATCGGTGAGATACTCCATGATGGAACGATGACTACCGAATGGTACGTGAAGGTTTTGGAACATGATTTCATCCCCATTATCCATAGTGACTCCGATTTTTGCAATATGTGGCTCATGCAAGACGGAGCTCGACCCCATCGAAGCAGGAGAGTGTTTGATGTCCTGGCGGTGCACTTGGGAGACGGCATTCTAACTCTTGCTACCCAGAGGCCACTGGCATGGGCCTCGATTGGCCGCCGTATACCTCGAATGTGAACACATACGACTACTTTTTGTGGGGCTATATCAAAGACAAGGTGAAACAGCAATAAACCCAAAATCAACGCTGAGCTGAAAACACCCATTCAGGACGTCATCGACAGCTTCGATGTTCTGGCACTTCAGAGCGTCATGCAGAATTTCGTTATTCGTCTGCGCCACATCATCGCCACAGATTGCATGTATATCGAACATGTCATACCCTAAATCCAAGTACCTGTAGTGACGTTTACATGTTGCATAAAAGCCGGCCGAAGTGGCCGTGCTGTTAAAGGCGCTGCAGTCTGGAACCGCAAGACCGCTACGGTCGCAGGTTCGAATCCTGCCTCGGGCATGGATGTTTGTGATGTCCTTAGGTTAGTTAGGTTTCACTAGTTCTAAGTTCTAGGGGACTAATGACCTCAGCAGTTGAGTCCCATAGTGCTCAGAGCCATTTGAACCATGTTGCATAAAAAGTGTACACGCCGTAGTTTGTAACTAATTTATGTTTTGTTTCATATAGTTCAACAACTGTGACCCTGTATCTCTGGATAGCGAGTACTTTGCGTCTCTTGTTCACATATACTTGTATCACTTGTTGTGTCAGCTTCTCCTGCACGTTCCTTTCGTGATGATGTCCGAAATTCTCTCTATTTGGGTATACAATTCTTGGTGTGCCCGTCTTCTATAATGTCCACCTCCTGTTCTTCGGGGTTCCTGTTCCTCCTAAGAACCCTTATTTCCACAAATTTTGGTCTCTTCTGTACTCCTGTTCTTACTGGATTCAGAGATTCTGCTGCGCATACGGATTCAGTTATTTGTCTGGTAAAGTACTCGTATCACTTTGCATTGATTGAAATACTTTTCTTGTTGTATATGTTAATACTTATTTTCTATACTAAATTCATCTTGTTTACTCTTGCTCCCATTGCTTCTTTTTATGTCATATATTCTCTATCCATTCGTTGTCGATGTTTGGCATATACTATGTCTTCTCGACAGAGATCTGTAAATCAGCTTTAGCCTTTTGTCTCTGTAGTTACTTACATTGGTTAACTACGTCTTTTACTGATTCGGAAAATACCACATGCCCGACCACCCGCATTCCTTTCCTCTACATCCAGTCGTATTACACCCTTACCTTTCGTTTCTCGCCGCCATTCCTTGACCACTTCATCAAATACACAGTTAAAGAATGAAGGGCAGAATCCGTCTCTGTGTTTGACTCCGGTTTTGTTCTTGAAGGCCTTAAAAGCTTTCTTCTGAACTTGATTGTGGGTGTTGTGTTCCTTAACCTTTAACTGTTAGCATGGGGTCCATAGATCTCCAGAACATTTAGGTTAGCTGAATTTATATGAACAAAGTTGGCGACACTGCATGTCGTCTAGGAATCCTCTCTCACATCTGTTTATTTCCGGTCACCAGTTTTTCACTCTTGTGCTGCTCATCGTTATTAGCGCCTGACAGTTATTTAGTGGCTGGGAAGTTCCTAGACCTCCACATCAACACCTTTGTCACAAGATAGTGCCGAACAAGTAGGTGTAAATTCGCATACTCATGCTTAAAATGACAAGGAAGAATTTTCTTTGGGAAACTTGGTTCGGCTTGGCGCTAGACCAGCTAAAGAAGAAGGCAATACTGGGTTGCTTACGCAGAGAAATTCGCCAAAGGACAGCAAAACTGAGTGGATCGTCGTCTGGTGTTAATGACAAACCAGAGAACCGCCAGCTGCGAAGGATGTAAAAAAACTCAATACACTTGTCATCAGTGTGGATAACATATGTGCATGAAACATTTCCTTAAATCTATGATCAGTGTCTAAATGGTAATTGTAATGAGTCATCAGAAGAAGATTGTTGAATCACTGAATATCCATTTAATATTGCGTAAACATAACTGTAGGTGTTATCTTTTATCTAATGTACACTACTGGCCATTAAAATTGCTACACCAAGAAGAAATGCAGATGATAAACGGGTATTCATTGGACAAATATATTGTACTAGAACTGACATGTGATTACATTTTCACGCAGTTTGGGTGCATAGATCCTGAGAAATCAGTACCCAGAACAACCACCTCTGGCCGTAATAACGGCCTTGGTACGCTTGGGCATTGAGTCAAACACGATCCGTTACAGCCATGCGGAAAAGATGTCTGTCATCTCGACTGCTAGTGATACGAGGCCCTTGGAATCCAGCACGGCGTTCCGTGCTACCCTCCTGGACCCACCGATTTGATATTCTGCTAACAGTCATTGGATCTCGACCAACGCGAGCAGCAGTGTCGCGATACGATAAACCGAAATCGCGATAGGCTACAATCCGACCTTTATCATAGTCGGAAACGTGATGGTGAGCATTTCTCCTTCTTACATGAGGCATCACAACAACGTTTCACCAAGCAACGCCGGTCAACTGCTGTTTGTGTATGAGAAATCGGTTGGAAACTTCCCTCATGTCAGCACGTTGCAAGTGTCGCCACCGGCACCGACCTTGTGTGAATGCTCTGAAAAGCTAATCATTTGCATATCACAGCATCTTCTTCCTGTCGGTTAAATTACGCGTCTGTAGCACGTCATCTTCGTGGTGTAGCAATTTTAATGGCCAGTAGTGTAATAAAACGCATTATTTCTTCAAATAAGCATTACTTGATTCAATATCACAATTCATATAGTAGCCGCTACATTAATTTGTATTAAATAACCTAGTTATTGATATTATACCTATGTAGCAACATTAACATATCATGTGGATCCACTGGACCCCACGTTGCCACTTATGTAAAAAACGCCACGTTAACAAAGGAAGGTTACTCATCTCCTGGAAAATGGGGAAGTGTACGTCTATCTACTGAGTCATAGATTTCTTGAAGTCTGCGGATGTGAGTGCGAAATTCTTGCTCCTCTGTTTCTGATACGAGATTGCCACTCTACTGGAACTTTTTTCGTTTTTCTTTTTTTTTTACTTTTTGGCAGTAGGTATCGTGGATTTTGAAACTGAGCTTGCCGGAGAGACTCTCTGGTAAGCTTTCTTTTTCCTTTTTTTCCCTCGAACAGTAAAATGGGGTGTTTATTTCTTTGATGAACGGAAGAAGGGTGTGTTGCTGCAGGCGCTGGGAAAAACTTGTGAGCGTCGGTGTGGCGTGGCGCGTTTATAGCGGCGGCCAGCCGGCTGTGAGGAGAATAATATTTCTGGGAAGAGGGTCGCTTTACTGCACCGCCATAAAGTGGCCGCCGTGAGGCCGATTAGTCCTGCTCCGCGCTCCGCCTTTCAGCGTCCTGCTCCTGCCCTGGACGGATCGGACGCCTCCAGGCGCGGGCGCGCTGGAGAGGGGCTGGAGACTCCAGGGTCGGTAGCAGGACGCGTCTGAACGTCGATTCACACCGGGCGTCGACGGAACTGAGCCGCGCGGCACAGCCAAATGGCGGTGTGTTCACACTGGGAGGAGTGACAGCACCACGTGGCTCAGCCCAAACTGAACTGTGAGAGGCGGCCGTTTCATAACGAGCGCCTCCCGTTGTGCCGCGGAAGAGCAACGCGCTCGGCGTACGTCACTTGTTGATCCAGAAACAGTTAGGTGTCGCCTATGACTGCGGGAGGGATTCACTTTCACCCCAAACAAGAAAATTTATCTTTTGACGAGACAAATGCTTTGAATCGAGCCAGGCAATCAGAACGCTTGGCTGCAGAATTCGTTTGAGTTCCATCACGTTTTCAAAAAAAAGCTCTCTCGCCTAGTCCTCCGCCATGGCCAGCTCGCTGCAGCAAGCGGTATTTTTGACGTTTGTCTTGTGTTTGATACGCACGCATTCAACCAGCGACATGAATGTAATGGTGAGACGCAGTAAGCCACGGGCATTTAAGTAAAAATCGTGTATTTCTCTTCACTTGCAGGATACTGGGACTTTGTTCTCATTTTCCAGTTGCTTCAAAACAGATTGTTGCCGTAATCAGTCCCTATGCTAGGCATGTGACTCGCGGCAATGTTTGTAAGCTATTTGCAACGTTATTTCTTATGCAGTTCTCAGATATATGGTTTGGGAAGGTTCTTAGACACTCCGATTCGACGTTTGTTCACAGACATCATAGAGAATCAGTATCCCTAAGCCGCTTGTAAATTATAAGCGACGACCAAAATGTTTCCTTTTCTGGGCGTTGCTGCAGCTTACATGGAGCATAGTGCCGCTGTGATGCGGATGAACATTAATAAAACAGACAAACTGCAGGGACGGATTCCTGACTGGAAACAGAGGGAAGAAGATTGTGTAACATGTGTCCGGGAATGCATTGTTGGCCGGCCGTGGTGGCCGAGCGGTTCTAGGCGTTACAGTCTGGAAAAGGTCGAGAGGCAGCACGGCTGTACCAAAACAAGTACCCCCACAGACACCAACCACATCACACAACATTTCAAGCCATTTTTGGGCGTCTGTGTGATCATGGTTGCTTTCACACAGACGAACGAGCAGGGAGGCGGCAGACTATGAGTTCAAATGGTTCAGATGGCTCTAAGCACTCTGGGACTTAGCATCTGAGGTCATCAGTCCCATAACTTAGAACTACTTAAACCTAACTAAGGACATTACACACATCGAAGCCCGAGGCAGCATTCGAACCTGCGACCGTAGCAGCAGCGCGGTTCCGGACTGAAGCGCCTAGAACCGCTCGGCCACAGCGGCTGGCGCAAACTGTGTGTGTGTGTGTTTGTAAATTCCTAAGGAACCAAACTGCTGAGGTTATCGGTGTATAGACTTACAAACTACTTAAACTGACCTACGCTAAGAACAACACATGCATCCGTGCCCGGAGGAGGATTCGTACCTCCGGCGGGAGGGATTGCGCAATCCGCGACATGGCGCCTCAAACCGCGCGGCCACTCCGTTCGGCGTGGACTGTGGATACACCAGATTTCGGGGACCGGGCTCTCCGTCTCGACCGTTTCCATATGCTTGGCCGTATATAAACAGTATCTCGGCTTGTTCCCGACATGAACACCGGATCATTCTGCTGTTTTCAGCATGCTGTGTCAATCACACAGCCTGCTACACACAAGGAAAACACGGCACGTGGTCAGAGGAACTTTTATTCATCAGCACCATCTTCCGTATCAACGATACATTTCCGGACACATGTTAATGGGACATTCCCGCCAGGAATCTGTCCCTCCTGCAGTTTGTCTGTTTTATTAGTGTTCAGCCTGTATAATCACCGACGTGTGGGCGGGGGGAGGGGAGGGGGGGTAGTGTGGCATTCGTGTCTTTCCGACGTGTGTGGGGTAAATGTGGAAACGTGAACTATGACATTATTATCAAATGCGTCTACCATCATAACATTTGTACTGACGCCGCTTAACTGCTGACGTTTATAGTCGACATGTGGGTCAAAGCCCATCTACATCAGGATAGTTAGTTGCTAGTTAGCATTCATCCACAGCAACCATGTCAGTCAGGCAGAGGTTGTCATTTATTCGTGAACATCACAAAATTTAAGTTTGGGTTTAGCAGTGTGTATATAGCTACCAAATGTACAGGCCATTCCCGAGTAAATTAATGTGTTTGCCTCTCACCAGAGAAAATTGTAGTATGGTACCGATTGGTGTAATTCAGCAACCCAGCTCGAATATAAAGACTCCTGCATATTACAAAGATGATGAGCAGAAAGAGAATACCGTGTGTAAATAAATGTGAAAAAATGGGAAAAATAAGTTGATGCAGTTTGGTGCGCTTTGTTAAGCATATCGTCGTGATATCCACGTGTAGCTCTGGGGTGGATCGTGATTTTAATGTGCTGTAATCTGTCAAGCCCTAATACGGTTAACCACCCTCAGACATTAGACAAAGATTATTTAACTGATCCTACCTGATTAGTATTCTTAAATAACCTATTCCGGATCAGTAAGGTGAAGACTAACCCTAGGTAAATGAAAACAGTAGTATGCTGTCAAGATATTTATTACAAAAAATCAAAGAAAATTTAATCAGAACTTATAGAACTACACAATTCAGTTAATCTACTGGTCAGACTAAGTTTAAGATCGCGCCCCCGTTTTCACAACAGGAACACTTAAATCATTAATACTGTCTAGCTTCTTTGTTAGTAAAGACCTCCTCCTTGACAGGCGCTTACAACAGAGAGCTCAGAGAACAATGTATTGGAACTGAACACATTTATCGTTACGATTCCCTATTCTTCAAGCTGTGGCAGGTATATGACCAAAAATAGTCTAGTGGAGAGCATGTCTGATGTGTCGATCTGCGGAAGGCTGCGGTCAAGTTGGAGACAAAGTATGACGTGCAGATGTGAATTTAATACTCAGGGGAAGTGTGGTTACGTCAGCAAACTCCTTCGTTCGAAGTTACTCAAGTACAGAGCCCATTCACAATTCAAGACAGTCTGGTTGCACACTTGCCAGTAGCAGACACGTCACTCAATTGCGCGGTCGTCATTGAGCACTTCAGAATGCCGGAAGCTCCACGGAAAAGCGCCGATTTGTTGCTCACAGAGAAACAAAGTGATACTGCTTCAAGTGTCACAGTTGGAACTTTCTCAGATTACCTTTGAGAGCGATCACTGGCCGCTTTGCCAGCAATGTCTCAAATAACTATACGCTCTCCAGCGATGAGTGTTTGTTGGACAAGCACCAGAGAGTCTCCACCACAGTCTGCCTCAATATTAGCAAACCTCAGTTCTCGACTCAGCCAATGATGGTCTTCGCTACAACCTGATTTCCTACCACTCTTTCTAGACACGAAATCGCTGGCTAATCCCGAACAGGTCATACAAAATGTTCTAGAATCTTCTCCAACAATTTAAAGCAACATCAGCCCAAATGGCTTAGCCAGTCACAGTACTTCCTGGATACAACGGCACAGAAGTCCTGTGTGGGAGGAATTCTTAACTGCTGATTTCCGCGCGGCTGTTTGGTGACAGGAGACACATTTCAGTGGGCTAAAGGAACAGCAGGTGATTCTTGTTAGATGGCTATCTTTACTGCAGCGTTTCATCTTTCACCCGCATCCCTGACAATGGGAGGCGACGCTCGCTAGGCTGCCCCACAGGGCAGTTTTACAGCAGACTGTGAACTTCCGAGCCTTGGCCGCTGAGAAAAAACTCCCAGCTTTCCCCCTACTTGCTCGAAGTCTGTCGCTTCCTCATACTCTCTCGCTATCCTTGCCAGTACAAAAATTACTTTGTAAAGTATGCAGTACTACAGATCTTGGTGTGAAGCTGTCCAGTATCAACCAGTGGTATTTATAAACTGATGACCCCACCTAACTTTCGATCTTAAATAATATAAATATATTAACATGATCGACCAAATTAATTAGGTTAATTGATCATGGTAGGAGGGAAAATACCGCAGTCTTACACTTGTTTAACAGGAAGACAGTCGACAACATAAGACCAACGGATGGCCAATGCTTAGAACGAGTTCAGTAAAGTTACAATTTCAGTGTTCCAGCGTGTTGGTTGGCGACTGCCGCGATGTAGCGGCATTGTACGTGACATTTGTTCAATTTACGCCTGCTGCGATTTTTTCAGATTTGTACATTTGGAAGGTTGTAGGAATTACTTATCTAAGCAATACTCTGATTTTCTAAATAATTCCACTAACAGGAGCACACATTGCTGAGGTGGGGAGCTCAACTCAGTCTGTGTTTTTGTTTCCAACACGATGAATCATACAGGTCATGCTTCTAAGCGTAGACCATATCTATATTACAGTTTATTGCACATCGTCTAGTTTCGACAGCCGCTATAATGATTGATACAGGTACGCATCAACAATGCGTGGAAGTGAGCACTTGGTACCGAAAGGTCTGAGTAGTAATATTTGCCATATCACACGTCTTCATGAGAAAACAGATGCTGCTAACGTACCATAGTGCGTCAGTGCGATCTCTGGTCACAATGTACACTTGTCATTGATCTGCGCTACAAAGTCAGTTATATCTGTGTGATTCTGTTATTTCTTCACTACCCAGCTGCTTTTCTGACGAAAGGCAATGGTGGATACAGGGGCAATTTGACATTTTTGTACAGAAATTACGCGAGATCATTTAATGCAACAAATCCGGCACGGAAGTCTTCGTACTTATACAGAGCGGGCAACAGGAATCTGTCTCGGAAGAAGTTGCAAGAATCATAGTTAATTGGTCCTTGTTAATGAACAACAGAACTGCCCATGACAGACAGTGCACAAATTAAAACATCTAGGTGAACTGTCAAGTGTTGAGTTCTGCCGGTGGTTTCTCAGTGAAATGCAGTCACGACATTTGAATCCTCTGTCTTCCATTTCTTCAGACGAAGCCCGGTTCAGCCTGACAGGGCATGTGAACTCACAGAACATGCGGCTTTATGCATGAGAAAATCTCGATCAGTACTTTGAAGAGGTGTTGCATATTTCAAGATTTGTGTATGCTGCGCTAGGTCTGGTATCTGCAATGTAACACGACTCTTTCACCAAACTGTTAACGGTAACCGGAACGTCCAAAAATCGTTTCTTCTATAAATGGATCAGCTCACCGAAGAGGAACGACTGCATGGATAGTCAAGCGAATTTCGCAGGAGAACTGCTGTGAAGTTTGGAAGGCAGAAGTTGACCTACTGGCGGAAACACAGGTGCGAGGACGGGTTGCCGGTAGTACATCGTTTGTTTTGTCGGTAGAGCACTTGCCCGTGAAAAAAGTTTTCGAGTCTGTGCCCGGCACACAATTTTAACCCGCCAGGAAGTTTCGACTGTATGGGTATTTTCAACAAGACGGAGTAACAGCGCACACAGCCTTGACAACCTCGCCGCGAGTGCATCAGTTAACCAGTGAGGAGAGGACCAACAGCAGACTCAGCGGATTCTCCTGGCCACCTCGATTGTCTGAGCGCTCTCCCTGTTATACGGGCGTGAGTCAAATGAAAACCTTAAATATTTTTTAAAATATAATTTATTGTGCAGAAATGGTAAAAAGCTGTATCACTTTTCAACATAATCTCCACCACGCTCACTGCAAGTCCTCCAGCGCTTACAAAGTGCATAAATTCCTTTAGAAAATATTATTTTGGTAGTCTGCGCAACCACTCATGCACTGCGTGGCATACCTCTTCATCAGAACGGAACTTCTTTCCTCCCATTGCGTCGGTGAGTGGTCCAAACATATGGAAATCACTTGGGGCAACGTCTGGTGAGTATGGTGGATGAGGAAGACACTCAAAATGCAGGTTTGTGGTTGTTGCAACTGTTGTACGGGCAGTGTGGGGCCTTGCATTGTCATCTTGCAAAAGGACACCTGTTGACAACAATCCACGTCGCTTTGATTTGATTGCAGGCTTCAGATAATTTTTTAGGAGATCTGTGTATGATGCACTGGTGACAGTGGTCCATCTAGGCACGTAATGCTCCAAACTGACGCCTTTTTTGTCCCAAAAGAGAGTCAGCATAACCTTACCTGCTAATGGTTCTGTTCGAAACTACTTTGGTTTTAGTGATGAGGAATGGCGCCATTCCTTGCTCGGTCACTTCGTTTCCGGTTGGTGGAAGTGGACCCAGGTTTCGTCCCCAGTAACGATTCTTGCAAGGAAGCCATCACCTTCTCGTTCAAAGCGCCGAAGAAGTTCTTCACAAGCATCAACACGTCGTTCTCTCATTTCAGGAGTCAGCTGCCGTGGCACCCAGCTTGCAGACACTTTGTGAAACTGGAGCACTTCATGCACAATGTGGTGTGCTGACCCATGACTAATCTGTAAACATGCTGCAGTGTCATTCAGTGTCACTCGGCGGTTTTCCTTCACTATGGCTCCAACTGTTGCAATGGTCTGTGGAGTCACAACTCGTTGTGCCTGACCTGGACGAGGAGCATCTTCCAATGAAGTCACACCATTTGCGAACTGCCTACTCCATTCGTAGACTTGCTGCTGTGACAAACATGCGTCACCGTACTGAACCTTCATTCGTCGATGAATTTCAATAGGTCTCACACCTTCACTACGCAAAATCCGAGTAAGAGAACGCTGCTCTTCCCTGGTGCAAGTCGCAAGTGGGGCGGCCATCTTTATACTGATACTGCGACGGTATGTGTGCATCTGCACTATGCTGCCACCTACAGGCCATTCTGCACGCTGTTTGTAGAACGCTTACCAGCTTGCAGGATAACGGCGCATAATTTCGATTCGTTATTACAAATTTAAGGTTTTCATTTGACTCACCCTCGTATTTACCTGCGGGGTAAAGAGAAGCGTCAGACGTGCTCAAATGATCCTCAAACACGGGAAGAGCCGCAACGGAACACTGAAAACACTACTGCTGCTATTCTTTAGACAGCCCTGCCATGTGTGTCTCACAGTTCGAAAAATCGAGCACAGTGTTCGTCGAGGTCAGCGGTGGCCACTTCCAGCACCCTCCGTGATGTTCACTAACAAAGGTCAATCCCGTGTCACTTTTATTTTACGGACGATTTTTATTTTAACCACCATATTTCGCTGATGTAACAAACTGCGGAATATGTTTTCGAGTACTCTATCCCTGAGAGCACGTCTATATTTTGGAGGCAGCTGGAGGCAGAAAAGTTTTTGGAGTGGTGCAAATGTCACACGTTGGAACAAGTATCGAAATCCTGTTAATATGGTCCATAACATGAGGCACGTGACAAAAGATTTAGAGCGGAGCCTCTGATGGGAAACAGTGTCTCTAGAGACGGAGGACTGCCGCAGAATGAGATAGATGGCAGTGAAAACTAGTTGTGGTCTGCTTCTAGATCTGACCCACCATTCGTCTCAATAACTAATTCGCGAAAAAACTAATTCACGGTGGCTGTTCAATGGTTTGAAGCCCATCACTCTGCTGTATGGGTTTGTTGCTTTAATTTCTCCCGTTAGATGTGACACAAGTGCCTAAGTTGCTAGAGTGAAGTAAAGAAAGTCTACTCCAGTGCAGCGCCATCGGTAGTGATTAAAACCTGGTAGACAAAGCATGCTCTATGTGGAAAACACAAACCGCTGCTAGACGAAACAAGAAGCGCTGTCTGTGCGGAACCCGCTTCCAGCTGGAGACCCAACATTATCTGCTTTCTGTACAAGTTGCTTAAATGAGCAGGTTCTGCAGTTCTTACACACGGAGTGATAAAACTAATTTTATTCACCCTCACCGTCTGTTGACAAGATACTCCCTATGTTACGACGTTCATTCATTTTCTTTATTCGGGTGTGATGACAATGCTCTGTGTGTCCATTATGGAAGTTAAGAGTGGTACTATATCACAAGTCCGGCTTTCATTCATGTCCAACATAGTTTTAATCTTTTGGCAATTAAGGAATGAGTTCAGTAGGAATAGTAGAGAAGCTAGAATGAGAGGACTACAGGAAAAATCTGAAGAAATTGAGAAAGATAGGATCGTCGGAAGGATATATTCTGTTTACAGAAAAGCCAAAACAAGTAAAAAGCAAAGGTATCAGAATTAACAGTGAAAAATGAAATTTCGTCGCTTAAGGTAGAAGAGAGAGCGGATACGTAGAAAGGGTCCATTCATGGTCTGTACAAGAAGGAGAAACTGTCTGCTATCGTGATAAAAAAATAAATGGTTGCCAATGTGAATGACATAGAGGATCAGATACTACAGTCACAGTACGACAGAACTTTGGAAGCATTTCGACAAAACAAAGCAGAAATGATTCCGTCGTAATTTCGAAAACGGCAACCAAACGAATATTCAAATAAGTGTGCGTAACATGAGAGCGGAGAAATGTCACAGAGCCTTCCGAAGAATATCATTCACCCAGTATCGAACTAGCAAACTCATGTAACTGTGAGAATTATCGTACATTCAACTTAACGGCTCGTGCAAGAATTATATATAGGACGTTGGAAAAGAAAATCGAGGCTCTGTTATATGACTATCTTTATGACTACAGGGAAAGGTAAAAGGAGTTCGACGCTCTAACTGATAATGTAAGCAAGACTTAAGGGAAGTCAAAGAATTCCGTAGGATTTGTCAAGCTAGAAAAAGGGTAAAATGGTGAAAGACGCTTAAAATTATACAATAAAAATTCTAAGCTAAAAGGTAAGACCAGAATCACACAATATACACAAGCATCAAGAGAGAAGAACACGTAATTTGAGGAGAAGGTCAAGAGAGAAATACTCTGATTAAAGACGACCACTGGCAAATAAAAGAAGGTTTCAGAGGTGGGATTAAAATCCGGGAATAAAAGAATCAATGATGAGATTCGCTGTGTTATTGATGCCCTTAGTGAAAGCGAGAAAGGATTACAGGACTTGTTGGATGAAATTATCACAGAAGTTGAATGAAAGGTGTGTGTAATATAGGTTGCAAGCAAACTAAACAAAGATTAATGCAGCAGAAATTAGATAAATGATAAACTAAATTAAAAACTGGAAACCACGAGAAAGACAAATTGAAGGAAATAGAGCAGGTCGGACGAAGCAAGGAGGACATAAGTGAATGAGTAGCACATGCAAAGAAGGCATCTGTCATTAAAATAAGCCTGCTAGTATGAAACAAAGGTCTTAATTTGAGCAACATATTTTAAAGAATGTATAAGGGGCAGTCAAATGAAAACGGGACGGTTGGGAAAAAATGAGTAACTGGTTTGTTATTTCAAATGTAATCGCCATAACTGTAAATAAATTTATCCCATTGGGAGACAAGAGGGTCACGGCCTTCATGAAAACACGATTGGGGTTGCCTACGGAACCATGATTGTACCCAGGTGTGTACCTCTTCGTCCGAAAAAATCGATGGCCACGAATGTCTTTCTTCAGGGCTCCAAAAATACGGAAATCGCACGACGAGAGACCGGGACGGTATGGAGGATGTGTAAAGACTTCCCAGCGATACTTCTGTAGCATATTCGAAACGACCTTGGCAACCATGACCCGACGAAATAGCTGAAAGGATTCGACCGAGTTGCCGAAATCAACATGTGGGATGATATGATGTGTTTGGCAAATCTGTAATTTTACCAGGACGGGACAGCCCAGCAGTGGTTCGAGAACAATGAAGGGAAACTCAATAGCTGAGAAAAATTCTAGGCCGAATTGAAGAAAACATTCGGTGATATCAGCAGTAAGTCCATGGGAGAACGATTGAAAAAGTGGCTCCACCGACAAAGTGTTACATCTAAAATGTTTTGCAGCTATTCCACATTGTGAATTTGACTTCCGCAAGGCGTTCGATACAGTTCCCCACAGTCGTTTAATCAACAAAGTAAGAGCATATGGACTATCAGACCAATTGTGTGATTGGATTGAAGAGTTCCTAGATAACAGAACGCAGCATGTCATTCTGAATGGAGAGAAGTCTTCCGAAGTAAGAGCGATTTCTGGTGTGCCGCAGGGGAATGTCGGAGGACCGTTGCTATTCACAATACACATAAATGACCTTGTGGATGACATCGGAAGTTACCTGAGGCTTTTTGCGGATGATGCTGTGGTGTATCGAGAGGTTGTAACAATGGAAAATTGTACTGAAATGCAGGAGGATCTGCAATGAATTGACGCATGGTGCAGGGAATGGCAATTGAATCTCAATGTAGACAAGTGTAATGTGCTGCGAATACATAGAAAGAAAGGTCCTTTATCATTTAGCTACAATATAGCAGGTCAGCAACTGGAAGCAGTTAATTCCATAAATTATCTGGGAGTAGGCATTAGGAGTGATTTAAAATGGAATGATCATATAAAGTTGATCGTCGGTAAAGCAGATGTCAGACTGAGAGTCATTGGAAGAATCCTAAGGAAATGCAATCCGAAAACAAAGGAAGTAGGTTACAGTACTCTTGTTCGCCCACTGCTTGAATATTGCTCAGAAGTGTGGGATCCCTACCAGGTAGGGTTGATAGAGGAGATTGAGAAGATCCAACGGAGAGCAGCGCGCTTAGTAATCACGAAAGCGTTACGGAGATGATAGATAAACTCCAGTGGAAGACTCTGCCGGAGAGACGCTCAGTAGCTCGGTACGGGCTTTTGCTGAAATTTCGAGAACATACCTTCACCGAGGAGTCAAGCAGTATATTGTTCCCTCCTACGTATATCTCGCGAAGAGACCATGAGGATAAAATCAGAGAGATTAGAGCCCACACAGAGGCATACCGACAATCTTTCTTTCCATGAACAATACGAGACTGGAATAGAAGGGAGAACCGATAGAGGTACTCGAAGTACTCTCCGCCACGCACCGTCAGGTGGCTTGCGGAGTATGGATGTAGATGTGGATGTAGAAAACGCAGGTCATTCCCGTTTTCAAAAAGGCTAAATTGAAGAATTTCTTGTAAACAGTACACGGCATACCATTCTTAATGGTGAGGAATCTTCTGACGTAAAAATAACTTCTAGAGTGCCCCAAGTGAGTGTTATAGGACCATTACTTTTTACAGCACATATAAATAATGTCGAAAGTTCCATGAGACTTTTCGCGGATGATGCTGTTGTATACAGAAAAGTACCAACGCTAGAAAATTGTACCAAAGTACAGGAAGACGCGCAGAGGATAGTCGGTTGTTGCAGTGACTGGAAATTGACCATCTACTGCGTGAGTCACTAACTATTTCCACCTAGAATAACTCCGAAAATATGAAAGTAGCTGAAAATTTTATGGAACAAAAGTGGCATGGGACAACGGGGGCCATAATGAGACATTGGTTTTTTGTTGCTATGTGGGGTCGCGTGAGAGATATGAAGGTCAACCTTCCTTTTTTTTTTTTTTTTTTTTTTTTTTTTTTTTTTTTTTTTTTTTTTTTTTTTTTTCCTTGATGGGGTGCTATAGGTTGGTACTTATTTTCTGATAGCTGCTATCGCGACGAATCCAATGATGAGTAACAGTAAGGTCTTTTAAGGTCAACGAAGGTCGGAAAGGTGGGATAAACGTCCATTTACAGAAGATGTTCGAAATGATGACCATTGGTATCAATGCAGTGCTGCAATCTTCTTATCATGGATTGAGTAGACCCATAAGATTGTTTGCAGATGATGCTATAATTTACAGTCTTGTAAAGTCATCAGATGACCAAAACGAATTACAAAATGATTTAGATAAGATATCCGTATGGTACGAAAAGTGGCAATGGATCCTGAATAAAGAAAAGTGCTAAGTTATTCACATGAGTACTAAAAGAAATCCGCTAAATTTGGATTACGCGGTAAGTCACATGAATCTGAAGGCTGTAAATTTAACTAAATACTTAGGGATTACAATTACAAATAACCTAAATTGGACCCATCACATAGACAATGTTGTGGGTAGAGCACACCAAAGACAGCGATCCATTGGCGGAACACTTAGAAGGTGCAACTGGTCTACTAAATAGACTGCTTACACCACGCTTGTCCGCCCTATTCTTGAGTATTGCTGTGCGGTGTGGGATTCGCAACAGGTGGGACTGACGGATGACATCGAAAAAGTCAGAAGAAGGGCGGCTCGTTTTGTACTATCGCGAAATAAGGGATATAGGGTCACAGATATGATACTTGAATTGAAGTGGCGATCATTAAAACAAAGGCGATTTTCGTTGCGACAGGATCTGCTCATGAAATTTCAATCACCCGTTTTCTCCTCCGATTGCGAAAACATTCTGTTGGCAACCACCTACATAGGGAGAAATGATTATCACGATAAAATAAAAGAAATCGGGGCTCGCACAGAAAAAATTTAAGTGCTCGTTTTTCCCGCGTGCCGTTCGAGAGTGGAACGGTAGAGAGACAGCTTGAAGGTAGTTCATTGAACCCTCTCCCAGGCACTTTATTGTGAATAGTAGAGTAATCACGTAAACGTAGATTCCTTATCACTTCGCCACTTATCGAAGTGCATGCTCTCGTATATCGTGCAAATAGTATATATTCGCCTAATACGGCGTATCCATCTAACGTGCCACTGACATGTAAACACCATTCGACAGTTTCGCAATACAACACTATTATGAACGGTAACACTAGTATAGTCGAATCAAGCGAGTGTGAATGACATATTCCGTAGAAGAACAAGTCGATATGCTTCTCATTTACGGAGAATTCCAACGAAATTCAGTGAGAGCTAGAGACTTATACGCTGAAAGATATCCTCAACGTACTCACCCTACACGTCGTACATTTAAATGTGTGTATGATAAATTAAGAACAACTGGGTCTTTAACTCATCGGAAACATATCCGGCAAAGGGAAGTTACTAACGAGGAAACGGTAATTGGTACTCTTGCCACTGTTGTTCGAGATCCTTGTGTAAGTTCGCGTCAAATCGCAGGGGAATCTGTTATGACCCAGAGTAATGATGTTAGTGTTCTGCATCGAGATAAATATCATCCTTACCATATCAGTCTGCACCAAGAATTAACTGGTACGGATTGTACGCATCGAATTGAATTCTGCCGCTGGGTTCAACTTCAGATTCAGAGGGATGACACATTTATTAATTTGATTTGATTTACTGACGAGGCTACATTCACGAATCATGTAAATGTTAATTTGCATAACATTCATTATTGGGCAACTAAGAATCTATGCTGGTTGCGCCAAGTTGCACACCAAAAACCATGGTCGGCGAATGTACGGTGTGGGATTCTGAAGGACAGGATTAGGTCCCTATTTCAACGAAGGAAATCTTAATGGTAGAAAGTACAACACATTTCTGCTAGAAACATTAGGCCTGTTATTGGAAGAAATACCTTTAGGAACAAGGAACAGCATGTGGTATCAACACGATGGGTGTCCCGCACATTTTTCGCTGATGGCTAGAAAAGAGTTGCAGAGACAATTCCCAAATCGTTGGATTGGACGCGAAGGAGATGTGTCGTAGCCGCCGTGTTCGCCAGGATTGACGCCTCTGGAACTTTTCTTGTGGGGATTTGTAAAAGACATTGTTTGTAAAGTCTATCCATCTACACCTGAAGATAAGCGAGAGAGAATTGTCAGAGCACGTGCTTCAAGAAGTGCCCATTTGATAAGGAATACTACTCAATCGATGATAAGAAGATTGCAGCACTGCATTGATACCAATGGTTATCACTTCGAACACCTTCTGTGAATGGATGTTCATACCACCTTTTTGACCCAAGTTGACCTTCAAAGACCTTACTCTTACACAACATTGGATTCGTCTCGTTAGCCGCTATCAGAAAATAAGTACCAAACTATAGCGTCCCATTTAAAAAAAAACGAAGTTGATCTTCATATCTCTGAAGCGATTCCACCTAGCAAAAAGAAACCAACGTCATATTATGCTCCGTTGTCCCATGCAACGTTTGTCCCAAAAACTTTTCAGCTCCTATTATACTTTCGGAGTTATTATTGATGGCAACAGTTAGTGACTCACCCTGGATGTACACGAGTATAATGTACTGCGGATAAATAGGCAGTCGCGCCCATTACTGTACAATTACACGATTACAGAACTATCGCTATAATCAGTTACTGCCAGAAAATATAAACAAGTAAGCGTACGGAGCAGTTTAAAGTGAAACGACCACATTAAAGCAATCGCAGGTGAGGCAGATTCTAGACTGAGATTCCTTGAAAGAAAACTTAGGAAATGTAGTCCACCACAAATGAGAATGCTCGACAAGTACTTGATAGTGCTGGTAAGTATGGTATCCGTACCAGATGGGACTAGTAGAGGAAACAGGGAAGATTCAAAGAAGAGCAGTGCATTTCGTTACAGGTTCATTTAGCAAGCACGAGATGCTCAGGCATCTGCAGTGTCGGGTGCTGCGAGAGACATTCTGCATAACGGTGTGGTTTACTCTTAAAGTTTCAAGAGCGTACGTTTATAGCAGAGTTAACCAATATGTTGCTTCATCCTACTTATATCTGGCGAAATGTCGGTGAAGGTAAAGATAAAGAACTTGGAGCCCACACGGAGGTTCACCAGCCAGTTGTTCACCTCGTGAACCCTTCGCGACTGAAAGAGGAAGAGGAGGATGTGGCAATGGTACACAAACTGCCCTCCGCCATGCACCGAAACGTGGCTTTCGGAGTATACATGTAAGTGTAGATGTAGATGTAAATGAAGATGTAGAATGTGACTGAAACGATAAAATCTCGCTTTGATTAAAGGAGACGTAGAAGACATGTGACAATATCTTTTGGTAAAGGCTGTCACAACAACTGAGGAATCCATCAGGCGGTGCCAGTGCATCAAAGAAATGCCAAAAAAATAAAAAAAATTAGTCAGTCTAAAAAAGTATTACCGACTCCTGAATGTGGTCTCTAAGGTAGTTGCGCAAGGCCACCACGACCTCACCCCTCTCATACGCCAAGTAGTAAGAGAAAAACCACAGAAGTTTATGGCAGACCGAACTGTTGGATCGACTAAGGAAAAAATAGCATCTATGAATGCCGACCCCATACTTCATGAGATAACAGAGAATGTTCAAGAGCCGATATTTAACACCAATATCTGCTACTAGTCGAACGCACCAGGACGAATGTACTCGGCCAACTCGGAATTACGACGCAGCCTTCAACAGGCAACCCAGTATCCGACCAACGTAAGTACGACTAACTTCTCCGCCAAGTATAACGCCGCACGGGAGAACAGATACTTGCAGGATAGAGGACAACACGCCACTAACTTTCCGCTGAGGAGGTCACGGACACATCACTGCAGAGAAAGAAGACGAATGTTGGACTGCTATCCCGCCCGATGCAACTATTACAACAATTAGCGACTGCAGGCGATCTGTGGAACGAAGCCCTTCGCTTTACACTGGGTCAAGTGGCTCCCCTACACGCCGTAGGCGTTTTCAGTCGCCGTACAGAGGTACCAGCCGCTCACTTAGCCGCTGAATTGAAGACAATTAAGCGAGGCGACCGTCTATGGAGCTGAGGCTACCACAGATGAAATTCCTCCATGGACGACAGTTACCAAGATGTCAGGAAATCTCATCATCGCCATCATCGACGGCCAATCTCTCCGGGCGTTAGTCAACTCAGACGCTTCCTTTTCTGTAATTTCAAATGCTTATCGTCGCTAGTTAAAGAAGACTATGTTCCGTGAAACGAATACGGTTATGGTGATTGATCAAAAATGGGAAATACGTCCAGCCAACCAGAAGTCGTATTGCAAGAATAACAATCAGTGATGTAACGCAACCCTTCGAGTATGTCATTTCAACAGATTGTAGTCAGAATGTTATTCTATGATAGGACTTCTTACTGCCGTCGCAAGCAGTCATAGACTGAAAGATGAGAGCTTCAGATTGACAAAGCTATTCCAGCAGGAAGAGAGACGTACTTAAAACGTTTATATTCCAACAAGCACACATAAGAAACATTGTTCTGGGCAATCTGTTTGCCGTTGAAGACGTTAGAACCCCGCAATCATTAATGAAATGAGTTCCAGTCGTCAATCGAAATGCTCAGTTATAATGTGAAGCTTTTGTCGTCTGCAGAAGGCTACCCAGGCGCACAAAAGAGATATACATACCAGGGATGACCATAAGCATTACAAATAGTCATGGAGAGCTTTGGATCGATAAGTGACACGAGTAGTCACAATTCATCCCTAAAGATGCGCGCTTATGAATAGATGAAACAGTCCAGCATGGGCAGGTCAGTGCCATCGATGAAGAACTGCACTCCGCTGACACTACAGGAACGCTGAAGAGGTAGCTACTATCGAACTATCAGTAGGATACGGCCTGGGTGAGGAACCACAGCGGCGAGTGTTTGACGTTCTGCGCCATTTTTCGTATGCTTTCGAAGCCAGGACGGAGAAAAGATAGACCAAGCTGCCAATAATTAAATACCATTCAACACTGACAATCATCCATCAATTAGCCAGTGCTCGTACAGGGTGTCGCAGTCTGAATGACGCACTATTTAGGAGGAATTGGAGGTGATGCTGTAGGATGACGTCGTTGAACCCTCAGACAGTCCATAGTCTTCTCTTATAGTCTTTGTAAATAGAACGACGGCACATGGCGCTTATGCGGTGACTAAACAGACACAGGAAAGAAGATATACGAGGTGTGGCTAGAAAAAAACCGGACTAGTACTAGTGAAACAATAAAACGAATGCAATAAGGCTGAAAGTCGCGTGGCCTGTCACGTGACTCTCGCTCCGCCTACTGCTCGAGTTTCATCTGCCTCCTGCACTCAGTCTGCCCGTGGCGTCTGTTTTAAGTAGTTGACGTTTTGTCTGTGCGTCGGAAAATGTTGAGTGTACAGAAAGAACAGCGTGTTAACATCAAATTTTGTTTCAAACTAGGAAAATCTGCAAGTGAAACGTTTGTAATGTTACAACAAGTGTACGGCGATGATTGTTTATCGCGAACACAAGCGTTTGAGTGGTTTAAACGATTTAAAGATGGCCGCGAAGACACCAGTGATGACACTCGCACTGGCAGACCACTGTCAGCAAAAACCGATGCAAACATTGAAAAAATCGGTAAACTTGTTCGACAAGATCGCCGTTTAACAATCAGAGCAGTGTCTGAGTTAACAGGAGTTGACAAGGAAAGTGTTAGGCAGATTCTTCATGAAAGTTTCAACATGAACAAAGTGTGTTCAAAAATGGTTCCAAAGTGTCTCACAATTGAACAGAAGGAACGCCGAAGAATGATTTGTTCTGACATCCTGGAAAACATTGAAAGTGATCCCACCTTCTTACAAAATGTTATTACTTGCTATGAATCGTGGTTTTTTACTTACGATCCCGAAACTAAACGCCAATCGATGCATTGGAAAACTCCTGGTTCTCCACGACAAAAAAAAGCACGAATGTCAAAATCGAAATTCAAGGCAATGATGATTGTTTTTTTTGACATCAAAGGGATTGTGCACATTGATTGGGTACCAGAGGGACAAACAGTGAATCAGCATTACTACATTAGCGTCCTGGCTACCCTACGTGAGCGAGTACAGAGAAAACGGAACGATTTGTGGAGAAAAAAGTCATGGATCCTTCCCCAAGACAATGCCCCAGCTCACAGTGCGTTGTCAGTGAAGACGTTTTTGGCAAAACACAACATTCCCATCTTAGATCATCCACCCTACTCATCTGATTTGGCCCCCTGTGACTTTTTTCTTTTCCCTAAAGTCAAGTCAGCTTTGAAAGGAACTAGATTTGAGACTGTTGAAGCAGCAAAAGAAAAAGCGACGGAAGAAATGTATGGACTTACCGAAAATGATCTGCAGCATTGCTATGAACAGTGGAAAATTCGTATGGAGCGGTGTAGAGACCGAGGAGGAGAGTACATTGAAGGAGATAACATGAAATTGTAAATAATTGTAAATAAATGTTTTTTCCAGCATCAGTCCGGTTTTTTTCTAGCCGCACCTCGTATACTCATTACCACACACTGACGACGTCTTAGCCTGCGTGAAAGGAGAAAAGTATTTCTCAACAATGGATACGCAAACGGACTAGTGGCAGATCAAGGTTGACGAGGCTAACTGTGAAAATACTCTTCATAACTCCTGATGGCCTCTATTAGTTCAGAGCTATTCTGTTTGGACTATGTACATCTCTAGCCACCTTCGAACGTCTTAAATGGAAGACGTCTGTTTGACTTCTGGACGACAATATCATTTTCCAAGACATTTAAAGACCATCTGACCACTTGGCGAACGTGTTGAAGCGTGTTCAAAAGCAAACCTCTGCCGGAATCCAAGAAATTGCCTCTTCGTAGCCCAAGAAATAAAATTTTGAGGCATCGCGTCAAAGGTGATGGAGACAACCCCTACCCAGAGAAAATAAGAGCAGTCACAAGTTTTCTGACTCCTCGGCACATTCGTGAGGTGAGAAACTTTCTCAGAATGTGCTCTTACCACTGAGGATTGATAAAGGACTTCTGTACCAGGGCATGACCTTTGCACATAAAATGAGACATGTTGCAAGGAAGATCTGTGCTTGTCCTTAAAGGAGGTGCTAACATTTTCGTCAGCCATAGTCACGAGTTTGCTGAGACAGAATTTCGAACTGATGCCCGTTGTTTTGGGGTAGGTTCAGTTCTAGTACAAATTCGGGGAAGTGCTTCCAGAGTACTCTCCAAGTTTGAATCAACTACCTTGCACCTGAGAAAGAGTGCCACGCAGTTGTCTGGACCATCTACATCTACATCATACTTTGCAATCCACCTAATAGTGTGTGCGGAGGGTACTTTCGGTTCCTACCATATAGAGTTTCCAAACCATTCGCCTTTTTGACAGACCACAGTTCTATATACTGCTGACTAGCCTGAAGAATATGTCGAGTCGACCTGCTAGGTGGACAATGAGGCTTCAGGAGGATGTCACAGTGATATAAAAAAGGGCGAAAACACAAGGACACTGACTGCCTCACAAGGAATCCTTCGGCAAAAAACAGCAGTGTGGACGAAATCTCAGTCATTGGTGCATTACACGACACTGATACTGAACAAAAAAGGAGATTCAGCATTCCTGAAAACCACAGAAGCCTTGACGAAGGAGGGCCAACCACACAGAGTTAATTGTTGGTAAGGTGGGTGCCAGGGTGAGATTCATTGAGAGAGTCCTTAGAAAATGTAGTCCATCAACAAAGGAGGTGGCTTACAAAACACTCGTTCGACCTATACTTGAGTATTGCTCATCAGTGTGGGATATTTACCAGATCAGGTTGACAGAAGAGATAGAGAAGATCCAAAGAAGAGCGGCGCGTTTCGTCACAGGGTTATTTGTGAAGCGTGATAGCGTTACAGAGATGTTTAGCAAACTCAAGTGGCAAACTCTGCAAGAGAGGCGCTCTGCATCGCGGTGTAGCTTGCTGCCCAGGTTTCGAGAGGGTGCGTTTCTGGATGAGGTATCGAATATATCACGAATATATCACGAATGTAAAATTAGATTCGAGCGCCCACAAAGGCTTTCGGCAGTCGTTCTTCCCGCGAACCATACTCGACTGGAAGAGGAAAGGGAGGTAATCACAGTGGCACGTAAAGTGGCCTCCGCCACACACCGTTGGGTAGCTTCCGGAGTATAAATGTAGATGTAGATGTAGTTAACAAACAGATCATTGTATGCGAAGAACTGTCATCCCATGGGGCTGATTTGGTTCCTTCTCATCCCAGCTCATCTGCAGCCAGCCATTCTGAAATTTTTCCACAATCCTCCAACATCTGGTCACCTGGAATTGATCAAGACACTGGTCACGTCTTTACCGATCTGTTAGACACCATGTGAGCCACTGTAAGGAATACCACATTGGAAGTTTATGCCTGATTACGCCCTGCTGAGTATCTGGTAGCCATTTCATCTCTAGCAACGCCATTCCACCAAAGTGGAATCAAGCTCTTGGGGAGTTCAGTGAAACTGAAGACCTAGGAGGACCGCAGAGCTTCGATGGTCGTCATAGTGAGGAGGAACCGACAGCATGATCACAATGGGGGTATCTCCCAGCGCTGCCATGCAGATGGCTATCGAGAAGATCTGGTTCCAGGGTGCTGTATTCAGCTCCAGTGAGAACTTTCCAAACTGCAGATCACTGTTAGTTGAGGAGAGGGAGCGACACTGTGAGGTATGTTGCCTGGAATGTGCCGTAGTGGTTACCGTCGCTTGCTACCGTGTAGTAGGTCACCAGTTCAAACACCACGACCAATAATTATTTGTTATCTAGGGTTTATCATTTCTGAGAGTTTTTCAAAATTTCTTATGTTTATAATGTTTGCATATTCTGGAATTAAATCGGGTGATGCTGAGGGGATTAGATTAGGAAATGAGACACTTAAAGTAGTAAAGGAGTTTTGCTATTTAGGGAGTAAAATAACTGATGATGGTCGAAGTAGAGAGGATATAAAATGTAGACTGGCAATGGCAAGGAAATCGTTTCTGAAGAAGAGAAATTTGTTAACATCGAGTATAGATTTAAGTGTCAGGAAGTCGTTTCTGAAAGTATTTGTATGGAGTGTAGCCATGTATGGAAGTGAAACATGGACAATAACCAGTTTGGACAAGAAGAGAATAGAAGCTTTCGAAATGTGGTGCTACAGAAGAATGCTGAAGATAAGGTGGGTAGATCACGCAACTAATGAGGAGGTATTGAATAGGATTGGGGAGAAGAGAAGTTTGTGGCACAACTTGACTAGAAGAAGGGATCGGTTGGTAGGACATGTTTTGAGGCATCAAGGGATCACAAATTTAGCATTGGAGGGCAGCGTGGAGGGTAAAAATCGTAGAGGGAGACCAAGAGATCAATACACTAAGCAGATTCAGAA
The DNA here is from genome assembly GCF_021461395.2 of Schistocerca americana. Taxonomy (NCBI): domain Eukaryota; kingdom Metazoa; phylum Arthropoda; class Insecta; order Orthoptera; family Acrididae; genus Schistocerca; species Schistocerca americana. The sequence goes on along the minus strand of NC_060123.1, from coordinate 626,505,939 downwards.
GGATGTAGGTTGCAGTAAGTACTGGGAGATGAAGAAGCTTGCTGAGGATAGAGTAGCATGGAGAGCTGCATCAAACCAGTCTCAGGACTGAAGACCACAACAACAACAAACATTCTGGAATTTCCGATATTTACATAGAACAGCAGCATGCTCCATCCAAGAGTTGAGTTCTCTTCCATCTGTATGCTGGTGTTCGTAATAAATGTGCATTCAGGTCTACGAGTAAGTATTATACTTCACTAATGACCTAGCTTTCAGATTTGGACATGACTGTGGCTACGACGAAACAATATGATGAGAAATAAGAAAGTTCACTACAAAAAAATGATTCAAATGGCTCTAAGCAGTATGGGACATAACATCTGACATCAGTCCCCTAGACTTAGAACTACTTAAACCTAACTAAGCTAAGGACATCACACACATCCATGCCCAAGGCAGGATTCCAGTCTGCGACCGTAGCGGCAGCGCGGTTACGGACTGAAGCGCCTAGAACCGCTGGGCCACTGCAGTTGGCAAAGTTCACTACAGAATAGCCGAGAAAAGGAATATATGTAAACAATGACAAGGGACAGGATCACGGTGCATCTGTTACGATATCAGAGAGTAATTTCCAATGTACTAGGGAGGAAAAAGTCTAGGGGAAGACAGAGATTGGAATTTGTCCAACGAATAATTGTGAACATTTTTAGTATCAGTAGCGCCTCGTCATCTTTTTACCGTACTCGGCGTGGTTAGCAAAAATTCGATATCACTCGTTACTCAGTGACGCGATGATCCGCGGATCAAATGGCCGTTCCAAGTAATCAGTAACGAGTAAGTTAACATAGTGAATGGATGGTTAGACACAGAGTCCAAAACTCAGCAAGATCCGTTGCAAGCATACAAGATCGGCCCAGAGTTAATACCGAAACAGGAAAAACCATACTACGAACAACAGTCAAATACTGTATCAAATTGTATGAAGGCTCCAAATGATAACAGGCAAGTGGCTGCACATGTCCGCGAGCGCGTGTTTAAGCGCAGATCTCTAGCTTTGTACAGGGTGGTGGTCAGTAAACTCTCGCTATTTGAATGGGCCGCCGTGAGGAAGGAGTGGGAGGAGGACAACGAAACATTCTGGAAACATTTGTATGGACATGGGGAAGAGAAATAACGAATAAACTATTTAAAGAAACACATTTTAACTTCCGCATGCGATGGTAGCATTTGTCAGTTACGCATCATGTTTACGTCCCAGGTTACAAACGTTGCTCAATGTGTCGATCTTCTACAAACACGACAGCCAAAATCCGCACTAGATATTTTCACAGTCGTTCGTAGCATTTTTCAAACTGTGGGTCATGGTACGAGGGTGGGTCAAATGCAAACCTTAAATTTGTAATAACAAATCGAAATTTCGCGCCGTTATCCTGTAAGTTGGTGAGCGTGCTACAAACAGCGTGCAGAATGGCCTGTAGGTGCCAGCATAGTGCAGAGGCCCACATACTGTCGCAGTATCAGTATAAAGATGGCCGCCCCATTTGCGACTTGCACCAGGGAAGAACAGCGTTCTGTTATTTGGTTTTTGGCAGTGAAGATGTGAAACCTATTGAAATTCATCGGCGAATGAAGGTTCAGTACGGTGATGCATGTTTGTCACAGCAGCAAGTCTACAAATGGAGTAGGAAGTTCGCAAATGGTGTGACTTCATTGGAAGATGATCCTCGTCCAGGTCAGGCACAACGAGTTGTGACTCCACAGAACATTGCTGCAGTCGAAGCCGAAGTGAAGGAAAACCGCCGAGTGACACTGAATGACATTGCAGAATGTTTACAGATTAGTCATGGGTCAGCACACCACACTGTGCATGATGTGCTCCACTTTCAAAAAGTGTCTGCAAGATGCGTACCAAGGCAGCTGACTCCTGAAATGAGAGAACGACGTGTTGATGCTTGTGAAGAACTTCTTCGGCACTCTGAACGAGAAGGTGATGGCTTCCTTGCAAGAATCGTTACTGGGAACGAACCCTGGGTTCACTTCCACCAACCGGAAACGACGAGAGCGAGTAAGGAATGGCGCCATTCCTCATCACAAAGTGATTTCCATATGTTTGGATCACTCAAAGACGCAATGGGAGGAAAGAAGTTCCGTTCTGATGAAGAGGTATGCCACGCGGTGCATGAGTGGTTGCGCGAACTACCAAAAGAATTTTTTTCTAAAGAAGTTTATGCACTTTGTAAGCGCTGGAGGACTTGCATTGAACGTGGGGGAAATTATGTTGAAAAGTGATACAGCATTGTACCACTTCTTCATAATAAATAATATTTTAAAAAATATTTAAGGTTTTCATTTGACTCACCCTCGTATATTCAACTGTCGTGACACAGCTGGTACACTGCTTGAAGATCGCACGTTGTGTCCAGCATTCTCAGTCATGGCAGTAGTAACTTCTTTAACAATTTGTTGCGCAATTGGCCGTTGGCCTCTCGCTGGAGCAATCCCCAAATCATCAGTTAATTCTGAATCTTCTCCTTTGAATGAAAAGAATGACAGTGGTGGAAAAATCCTTACGTTATTTGATTTTCAGACAGCTGAGCATAGCTCAACGTACTCAGACAGTTTTCTCTTTACTTATTCTGATCACCAATAAACTGACACACAATATTTTAGCGCAACGCAATCGGACTTTCAATGATCCCTACAAAAGAATGGCCCTGACTAACCATAAGCTATACCCTTCATGAATCACAAAAATATTTGCGACTAGAACTACTGTAATACAGCGAGCGCCAATAATGCCAGCTAAATAAAAGTTTCTAACTACTGAGGGCACTAATTACTGATAGCCATAGGTAGCAAGTGAAGGATTTTGGTAGAGAACAAACAATGTATTTACCTTAATAGCGTTCAAAAGTCATTATATATATATATATATATATATATATATATATATATATATATATATATATATATTAAAGGAATCCTCAGAACCTTAGGCCCCCTACAAAACCTTTCACCTGACTTTCACCTGACTCCATCAACCTCCTGACCCCACCAACACCCCGCACCCCTACCTTCTACCTTCTTCCTAAAATTCACAAACCCAATCATCCCGGCCGTTCCATTGTAGCTGGTTACCAAGCCCCCACAGAACGTATCTCTGCCTACGTAGATCAACAACTTCAACCCATTACATGCAGTCTCCCAGCCTTCATCAAAGACACCAACCACTTTCTGGAACGCCTGGAATCCTTATCCAGTCTGTTACCCCCGGAAACCATCCTTGTAACCGTTGATGCCACTTCCTTATACACAAATATTCCGCACGTCCAGGGCCTCGCTGCGACGGAGCACTTCCTTTCACGCCGATCACCTGCCACCCTACCTAAAACCTCTTTCCTCATTACCTTAGCCAGCTTCATCCTGACCCACAACTTCTTCACTTTCGAAGGCCAGACATACCAACAATTAAAGGGAACAGCCATGGGTACCAGGATGGCCCCCTCGTACGCCAAGCTATTCATGGGTCGCTTAGAGGAAGCCTTCTTGGTTACCCAGGCCTGCCAACCCAAAGTTTGGTACAGATTTATTGATGGCATCTTCATGATCTGGACTCACGGTGAAGAAGAACTCCAGAATTTCCTCTCCAACCTCAACTTCTTTGGTTCCATCAGGTTCACCTGGTCCTACTCCAAATCCCATGCTACTTTCCTTGACGTTGACCTCCACCTGTCCAATGGCCAGCTTCACTCGTCCGTCCACATCAAACCCACCAACAAGCAACAGTACCTCCATTATGACAGCTGCCACCCATTCCACATCAAACGGTCCCTTCCCTACAGCCTAGATCTTCGCGGCAAACGAATCTGCTCCAGTCCGGAATCCCTCAACCATTACACCAACAACCTGAAAACAGCTCTCGCATCCCGCAACTACCCTCCCGACCTGGTACGGAAGCAAATAACCATAGCCACTTCCTCATCTCCTCAAACCCAGAACCTCCCACAGAAGAACGCCAAAAGTGCCCCACTTGTGACAGGATACTTTCCGAGACTGGATCAGACTCTGAATGTGGCTCTCCAGCAGGGATACGACTTCCTCAAATCCTGCTCTGAAATTAGATCCATCCTTCATGAAATCCTCCCCACTCCACCAAGAGTGTCTTCCCGTCGTCCACCTAACCTTCGTAACCTCTTAGTTCATCCCTATGAAATCCCCAAACCACCTTCCCTACCCTCTGGCTCCTACCCTTGTAACCACCCCCGGTGTAAAACCTGTCCCATGCACCTTCTCACCACCACCTACTCTAGTCCTGTAACACGGAAGGTGTACACGATCAAAGGCAGAGCCACGTGTGAAAGCACCCACGTGATTTACCAACTGACCTGCCTACACTGTGAAGCTTTCTATGTGGGAATGACCAGCAACAAACTGTCCATTCACATGAATGGACACAGGCAGACTGTGTTTGTTGGTAATGAGGATCACCCTGTGGCTAAACATGCCTTGATGCACGGCCAGCACATCTTGGCACAGTGTTACACCGTCTGGGTTATCTGGATACTTCCCACTAACACCAACCTGTCAGAACTCCGGAGATGGGAACTTGCCCTTCAGTATATCCTCTCTTCTCGTTATCCGCCCGGCCTCAATCTCCGCTAATTTCAATTTACGCCGCTCATACCTCACCTGTCTTTCAACAACATCTTTGCCTCTGTACTTCCGCCTCGACTGACATCTCTGCCCAAACTCTTTGCCTTTACAAATGTCTGCTTGTGTCTGTGTAAGTGCGGATGGATATGTGTGTGTGTGCGAGTGTATACCTGTCCTTTTTTCCCCCTAAAGTAAGTCTTTCCGCTCCCGGGATTGGAATCACTCCTTACCCTCTCCCTTAAAACTCACATCCTTTCGTCTTTCCCTCTCCTTCCCTCTTTCCTGATGAAGCAACCGTTGGTTGCGAAAGCTTGAATTTTGTGTGTATGTTTGTGTGTCTATCGACCTGCCAGCACTTTCGTTAGGTAAGTCACATCATCTTTATTTGTGACATCCAGTTAAACAGATCTCCTTTTTCTGACGGACACACGTCCAGATCGTCCGCTCATAGTAATCTCTGAAAACTCTGGTATCTCTCTGCCCACATCCGCCACTGCTGGCGGCCTCACCTCCAACTGCCCAACGCTACGCGCTGTTCACATCCAACTGCCCAACGCTGCACACTCCAACAATGAGTCCAACCAGCCACAGACTGCACACAGCACAGTCAGCGATTTTCATACAGAGCACTACGTGGCGTTACCAACATAAAAACCTAAACAGCCTACTTACAATCCGAACTTCCGAATCGTGTTCTTCAAGACCAGTGCGGAAAGAGGACCTACCCGTATCCCTTTAGTACACCGCTACTAGTGAAGAACAGTAGCACAACTGCTGCTGTTTTCAGAAAACAGCTTTATGAATAAACCTCTGCTCACCTTGTCCACACCCATGTCTGTCTGCAGTCGTAATGCACACTAATGCTTGTGTTTCAACCTTGTGTCACCGTACCAGAACCGGCACCTAATGGCAAATCTTGCAGCGCACAGTCTGGACGTCATTCTTGTGACGTTGGGTGCCCATACGGTAAATATTTTTCCGTTCACACTGGCTCAAATAGCGAAAGTTAATTACATCCACATTGCACTCCTGACTTAAGGTGTCTGAGGAGCCGACGAGGATTGTGTCTACTTGATATGCGATCTGAAGTTTTCCGGGCGTATTTCCAATTTGAACAGTTCTCGGGTATCCGACCGGGTAGCGTCGTAATTTCTCCACAATATTTCGGCAGAAGTACACGCTGCCATCTTCAGGCGGTTCCTGACGAATGCTGTTCTGTTTTTTAATAGAGATGGACCCCTCCACGCCCGCACCAACGTGGTGACCAAACCAAAAGTTCTACTGTCACCTCCGCAAACATGTTAGTTATCTAGTAAGTGGATCACAGGATGCTGGGCTGTGATGTTATCCGTGCGTCTGGGTAACACTACGCATTAACACGGTCCATCAGGTGATAGATAGTGGGCGAAACGCGAGTGAGGGTAGCGATTTGAAGAGCAGAGGGAAAAAAGTGCCATGGCTCGTGCCGTGGGAAAAAAACCTCTGCGACAGTGGGATGGGTAGTAACAGCAGTAGTGGCTTACTTGCTGTGATAGTTCATGCAAGGTTGGATTTGTTAGTATGGGTATCATGCATCATTACCGTGGCAAGCGATGACGATATATCCCAGTTGCTGCAGCCGCTACATTTCTGGAACAATCAAGATCATTATACAGTAGTGGGAGATCGGCCATAGATCATCTCACTGTGTGGGGGATGTGTGGAGCTTGTCTGCATGCAGTGTACGGTACGGCTTCCCTTCGTGGTGCCAGTTATTCGGCAAGTGTGTTCCAGCTGGATATACAGTAATGGTGTCTGATTAACAGGGGCTCACCTGTACCATTGTGTTTGCGTGTGCTTGGCCATAGATGTTAGGTCCTTACAAGTATGTCTTTTGGTCTTTTATGTTTCCATCTATGGTTGTGGTCGTAGTTACATAGATTCAGAATAAACGGGTTCTGCGAATGTCTGGAGTTTCTGTATAGTCTTGTGGTGAGTTTGTGGATTACCTCTGCTGTTCCTCTCGGCGCCCTATATACAGGTTGTTACAAAAAGGTACGACCAAACTTTCAGGAAACATTCCTCACACACAAATAAAGAAAAGATGTTATGAGGACATGTGTCCGGAAACGCTTAATTTCCATGTTAGAGCTCATTTTAGTTTGTTCTTGCACCTACGCTCAATGGAGCACGTTATCATGATTTCATACGTGATACTCTACCTGTGCTGCTAGAACATGTGCCTTTACAAGTACGACACAACATGTGGTTCATGCACGATGGAGCTACTGCACATTTCAGTCGAAGTGTTCGTACGCTTCTCAACAACAGATTCGGTGACCGATGGATTGGTAGAGCCGGACCAATTCCATGGCCTCCACGTTCTCCTGACCTCAACCCTCTTGACTTTCATTTAAGGGGGCATTTGAAAGCTCTTGTCTACGCAACCCCGGTACCAAATGTAGAGACTCTTCGTGCTCGTATTGTGGACGGCTGTGATACAATACGCCATTCTCCAGGGCTGCATCAGCGCATCAGGGATTCCATGCGACGGAGGGTGGATGCATGTATCCTCGCTAACGGATGACATTTTGAACATTTCCTGTAACGAAGTGTTTGAAGTCACGCTGGTACGTTCTGTTGCTGTGTGTTTCCATTCCACGATTAATGTGATTTGAAGAGAAGTAATAAAATGAGCTCTAACATGGAAAGTAAGCGTTTCGGGACACATGTCCACATAACATATTTTCTTTCTTTGTGTGTGAGGAATGTTTCCTGAAAGTTTGGCCGTACCTTTTTGTAACACCCTGTATAGACCCAGGCGCCGCTTCCCGCACCACCTCCAGTAGCCGCCGCGCCGGCCGCACCAAAGACACCAGGAGAGGAACGGTGGAGGCGGTAACGGCTAGTATATATAGGGCGCCGAGAGGAACAGCACAGCATTCGTCAGGAACCGCCTGAAGATGGCAGCGTGTACGTCTGCCGAAATATTGTGGAGAAATTACGACGCTACCCGGTCGGATACCCGACAATTGCTCAAATTGTGTCTACTTGCTAAACCGCATTATCTCAGACTCCATATCGGTCCTGCGGCTTGGTGGGATATCCGTATCACGGTTGAGTATAAGAAAAGGCTGAGGTAAGTAAGTTGACATAGGAGAGCAAATTGTGATGGGCCGCATCAAATCAGTCACAAGACTGATGGAGAAAAAAATAAGTCGTCAACTTTGTGCAATACATAAATCACACCATCCCTCTTTGTTACTGTAGATCAGATTAGATTCCAAGGACAAAGTTCGTAGTGGCACTGGAGCAATGCCAGATGGCCCCCCACACATTCAGTGGTAGAAACCTGTCCTGTCTGTGACTAATCATCATTCAGTGATGACAGCATGAGGCAAAACTAATGTAGAACGATCTTGCAAGTTTACTCACACAATGTCTTCGTAAAAAGCAAAAATTCGGCAAAATCGGAACAATCATGTAATTTTACTCTTTAATCAGCAAGGAGACAGACGAGACTTACGAAACCGTATACGTATCAGACGCATAGGCGCCGTTCCCACCAAATGTCGTCGCTAACAGATTAGAAGATGCGTTGGATGTGAATCAGGCAAAGGAACAAGTTGATTTTAAAAGTGAACTTAGTATAGTGGACCATAGTCGGGAACGAACTAATGGAACGAAACAACGAGTATGAAATACCGATTTGGCTGGGAGACATGTATTTTAAGGTCGCTTTTCACTCAGTATCAACAAAACATGAACTGACACGACATACACTCAACATATGTCCTTCAACACAGTTCACAAAAAATTCATTTGCCTTAACACAGTGCTGGCGTCAGTGGTCTAACAGTAACGTTACGGAAGGTTCTTTTTAATTTATTTGCTGTGGAAGACAAACAAGAAATTATTGGTTTGAAACTTTCTTACTCAGTAGATTATAAATTTTGTGAAATTTTAATTGTGTCTATATTTACTTTGACTTATTGCTTATGCAAATAGTAACACTTACATCCTTTGATTTTGGACATGCTGATTCTCTTTTCCAATTGTACGGACGTCATGTTCTTACAAGATGCTTACACGTACTGTAACCTATGTACATTGTACCGTGTGTTTAATGTTCTATTACTACTGATATTTTATCTACGCATTTCGGTGAACAAATTTTTTTTGAGTTGTGCAGATGTGCTATTATTTGGAGGAATTCTTGAGGTAGCTACGTGTGAACATGTGTTATGTAGCTTCTCGTTCAAACTTCACGTGAAATTTGATTACCAAATGTGATTAACAGCAAGGTCAACAACTTATTTCGGGCATTTAATAAAGGATAGCCAAAGGAGGATATAAGATGAATAATAACAAAAGCAAAACAAGGATAGCGGAATGTAGCAGAATTAAATCGGGCGATGCTGAGGGAACTGGATTAGGAAAAGAGACACTTAAAATAGTAGATGAGTTTTGCTATATTCGAAATAAAATACCTGATGATGGCCAAAATAGATAGGATACAAAATGTAGAATGGCAATGGCATGAAAAGCATTTTCAAGAGGTGAAATCTGTGAACATGCAATATAGATTTAAGTGTTAGAAAGTATTTTATGAAGGTATTTGTCTGGAGCGTAGCCTTGTATGGAAGTGAAACGGGGACTATAAACAGTTCAGACTCGGCGGAGTAGAAGCTTTTGAAATGTGACGCTACGGAAGAACGCTGAAGATTAGCTGGGGACATCACGTAACCAGTGATGAGCCACTGAATGGAACTGGGCAGAACAGAAATTGGTGGAACAACTGGACTAAAAGAAAGGATTTGGTTGGTGGCACATATTCTGAGACATTAAGGAATATACAATTTACTGTGGCAGGAAAGTGTGTGAGTGTGGGGTGGGAGGAGGGGGGGGGGGGAGGGGGAGGGTAAAATCGTTGAGGACCGCATAAAGATGATGAACATAGCAAGCAGGCTGAAAAGGATGTAGGTCGCAGTAGTTATTCGGAGATGAAGAGGCTTGCACAGAGTAGCTTGAAAAGCTGCATCAAACCAGTATTTCGGCAAAAATAAGCAATAATTCCTTTGTATCGGACAGTACAAATGAACGGGCTCAGTGTGTAGAATATTTTCGTGGCATAAATATTGTACTGACTCACTGAGTAAAGTCCCCATCAAGGACTCTACCACTTTACTGTCTGATTAGTATTTGACCTCCGCATGTCCTGTAACGACTGCAAGTAAAAAACTGTACTGCGTGAAATGGGTAAGAAGACTCCACCTTTATTATTCTGGACGCCAAGGTGACACTGAACTACAGTCTTTGATAACGGACAACGAGTCTGTATCAGCTGAAGTGCTTTAGACCACATCCCTTCTAAAGCGATTGTTGTTACCTGTTCCGGTTTTGTTTTCCCTTCCTTTATACGTACTGTGTCATGACCACTCTCTGAGATATCGCTTACACATTTTCACTCTTAAGTCTCTCTTGTACACAACAGATTATCTTCAGACAGCGACAGGAAACATCAATCGACTCTCGTATCTGGTTTAATTACAGCTGCACACGCAGGGTTACGCTGCTTTTGTAGTTCTTTCTTCTTGGCCTGTTATCGGTATTGGCATCCATAGCTTCTTGGCGTGAAATCGGAGTCGCATAGTTCTCTTCGCTCCTTTTATCTGATCAGCTAAAGGGTACAACAGATGCAGTATACCAGAACCACGTTCTACATTATTGCTTTACTGTACCGATGCACATAGATTCTTTTGCTTTCTGTAGACCGTGCCTGTGTTACAAGATATCTTCTGTTTGACATTAAAGAGTTTCACCTATTCTCTACGCCGTACACGAAATGCAACGATTTTAGTTCCCACGAAATTCCTTTTGAATCCGTGAATTTTTTTGCCGTACTGGACTCTCAGCGGCATACGAATTATCAAATGTATTATTTCTTGATGGGCTCTCTCAAGTCGATCAGACAGAACTTTAACGATGGCAATGAATCGAAGAATAGTTGATCCGACCGTCTTTTATATCCCACAATATAGTTACTAATAACAATGCAAATATGGAAGGAAGTTTCTGATTCGTGATATCTACACACAAAATTTACAATCGGTAAATTTGGAGTAAATAAATGAATGTTTTCTGATAAATGCGGCAGTGGAGGAATTTACTATATCTCTCAAGGAATATCTGGCTGTGGAACCAAAAACACGTGTAATATAGCTATTTCTTTTACCTGACAAGAAATTACAAAGGTTGAATAAAGGATAAATTTTTCTGCTGTTATTGCGCTGCGTGAAATGAGACACAACGTTTAAGTCACTCTTAACGGCAAAATAATTCTCCGAAGTTGGAGATATTTGATTACCTGCTTGTCTGGATGGGTTTCTTTTGCAGCAGTTCTCATACAACAATTGTTTTTAGTTCTTCCCTCTCCTTACAAGTAGTGAAATTGAATGGCGTGTTGGACTAGACCGGTTACATTTTTATTGACAAAGAATCACCGGCGGTTTTATAGGTATTGAGGATATAGGGTTTTGGAGTCGCGAGGCTTGTTCTGGGTATCCACGTCACGCATTCTCCGACAACCAATGACCGTTCAGTAGTGCTCTCGGCGCTTTGCCGTGAATTTCGTAACGACTGCAAACATTAAATGTGATCTTAGCAATTTGTTTCTAGTTGTCGCGGCTGACGATTGTGGTAAGCGACAATTTCTGCACATGTAAGCGAGGGGCATTATTTGCAATTGCACGCTTTCTTCAGCTCCTGAGCGCTTGTATGCGCTTACCGTAACCTGTCGCTTGGAAGCGGCAACAGTACAATCCTCGTCCGTGTCTCGAGCTGCGCGATCCGCCATAGTTCGTGGATCGGACAGAGGTCGTAATCGAAAGAAAGCTTATTTCACTCTCACTATTCACGCTTTTTCGCTTTTAAGAACACGCTTTTCTTTAGCTTCTTTTTGATTTTCTACGCATAACATTACTTTCCTAAATCTTCATCAAAGTGTGCTCCATCCAAGTTTTGTCGTGGTATCGTGGAACGTAAATGTAATGCTCTGAAAGTAGAGAACGTCTAAGATGGGGAAAAAAACTAAACTGTAACTGATATTGATCCGTTGTGTTTGAATGAAATTCTGCGGCACTAGTACCTCTAGTCACATGATTGTTGGAAGTTACGCCGGAGGCTATCTACCGTGTATTGTAAATGAAACTCTTTCATTGTCATTACTATGTAAAACATGAAATAATTAGATGAGCAGTTATTATTAAGGGGAGACGGAAGGCAAGTGGGCTTCAAAAATTCGATTTTCAGATTTCAGCATATTTGAAATGCCTGGTCTTTCCTGCGTGAAACAGTTTTTGTTTTATATAAATTCGACAATTTTTTCGTGAGATATGATGGATTTCCGGACACTCTGTGCCATCTTACATTTAAACGCCACGCCTTACTTTTTGCGCCATGCGGAGATAATGCACAGCATTCTTTTACTCCTTGTATAATATTTCATGTCTTCATGGGAAAATCGAAAATTTAAATGAATGTGTGAATTCTGTCATTTGGAACCGGTTACCGAAAACTATATTTGTTCAGCTTACAACCCTCAAATTTGGTGTTTATGATGCTACTTTATGCTTCAATGATGGTGTAATTAGAAAACTGGATGTTTTGGAATTATTGGGCATAAAATCTAGTGGAAATATTGCTAAATCTTTGGTGAAAATAGATAAAGAGAGAACCCGCAAAGCAGATATTGCTAATTTAAAATGCACAAAAGAAGCCAGACAGAAAAGAAGGAGGACTAACAGAAGAAAAGAAGATCAGTATGATTCTGATGATGCTCAGCATGGTGCAGGAAAATTGATGAGAAGTACTTACCACTAACTCTCATCAATAACTATACTAGAATTGCAATATTAAACTTTAAATGGATTTTTCTCAAAACTACATTTTTTTTACTTTCAGGTACCATTATTTCATAAACCAATGGGGTTAGAAACAGGAAATTTGGTCAATTTGTACTGCAGATGGTAATACGTTATTACGAGTAAGTTGAGAACCACCAAACAACCAGAAACTGTTTTATAATAATTAATGTACAAAAAAAGTTAAATTTTACTAGTGAAAAAATAATTTTTTTTCTTCAAAACCATAAGAGGTATTATGTTCATTTTACTTGTAAATTGAGGCATACATGTTATATATGTACAGTAAAAATTTCATTGTTTTATCACTTACAGTTATTTTGAAAAGTGTACCTATTCAAAGGGTAAAATAGCATTGGCAGATTGGGGATAAAAATTGCCTTCCGTCTCCCCTTAATAATGGTAATTGGTTGACATGATATTAACTTACGGAAAAGTCAAGAAAATACATCGAAGTTCAGTTGAAGACATGCGCTGAAAATCTTGCTAATCCTCAAATGTAAAAACTTAGAGATAACTGTTGCCATCTGTTGCTGGGTGCGGGAACTATGAAGATTGACATTGGTCTCACCCCTAAATTGGCATTGGTCTCTCCTCTAAATATAAGCAACAGATGGCAACACTTATCTCTAATCTTTTACATTTGAGGATTAGCCCGTTTTTCCGCGGCGATTGTCTTCAATTGAAAATACATTATTCTTTCAAATACGCGTTTCGGAGAATTACACCTAATTTCAAATGGATTTATTTCAGTTAATTAGGCACCGACGATTGGTATGTAAACCTTCGACCTCTTGAAGGCAACTAGTGGCACGGTCTTTCCATGACCACACGCTCTACTCCAAGTAAACTGTGAAGTTCGTCCTGTCGTCAACGGTATTGTCTGAAGATTTCTCCTTATCAGAAGATCCGACCAGAGGCAATTTATTTCTAGTAAGAATGCCAACTAAGGAGTAGCAGAAACAACGATTCCTACAATTGAGCAATCTGGCGGCATAGCTGCTCCCACCCGATTCAATTTTCTGTGTCAAACATCTATCTGCAAATAAATTCCGGTATTACTTCTGACCTGCCCGGTGTGTAGTCGTAGCTCCCACTCTACTACAAACGTTTGGAAGGTGAAATCACAAATTATCAAGTATCTCTCAGCTCAACAGACTATTTTACAAAAGAAAGTTAAACTCCCGGATGGGTAACAATTCAATCCGCCGCCAAAATAACAGAAGATCTCATTTTTAGATTCAGTCTATTACGTAACTATCTTAGGACCCTCTGCTTCGCTAGCGTAAATTGTATGGTCTAGACTGTTTTTTTCTGTTTCTGTTTAATCGAATTTTTATGTAGCTCACAAATTGCAACACTTTCTAAATTTTCTCCCAAAATAAGGCTCTGGAAACAAGGTGTTTTCCGAATGTACTAACCAGAAAGTGATTCTGATAACTGGAGTCGGACAGTTTCGTTAATCCTGCCTTTTGAGTTCGTGTGGTCATATTTCCATCGATAGTTTCATCCTCTAAAATACATTTCTTTGTTTCTAACCGAGAAGTGGAATACCAGTTTTCATAGACTTAGCTTTGAAATGTTTTAATGTAACCAAATATTTTCTTAGAAAATCTCACCCCCAAAAACAATGAAAATTTATTTTTCTTTTTTCTAAGAGAAAAGCCAAACACAAATTTTCGTAGTTTTACCGGCAAAAATGGTTTCGTAATGAAATATTTCCATAAACACTTTCATCCTATATTTCCACACCATAGGGATCGAATTTCCAAAAACAATTAAACACGCTATGTTCTACTTCTAAGCGAGAAGTCAAATATCAATTTTCATCGTTGCAGCTTTAAAATGCTTCAATAATAGTTAAATAATGATTTGTTTATACAAAAATTTCACCCAGTACTTTACCCTTTTAATAGTTGAATTTCCAAAAATGGTAAAACTTTTATTTTGTTATTTCTGACTGAGAAACCAAATACCAATTTTCGTAGCTATAGCTTCAAAATTGCCTAAATAGCGACATTTTCTCAAAAAGCTTTTCATACCTTCCGGAAAACTACTGCAGATACACATCTGGGACATGTTTTATTTGATTCACGAGACCAATAACAACAAAATAAATGGAAATGGTGCTTTACTCTATCGTCGTACAGTTTTGCGATGGCTTCACATTAACGAAGTTGCTAAAATTCAGGCAAAATCTTTTATTAGTCGCAACTCCGTAACTAAACATTTGCGGACCTATGTTTATATGAACTTTTTTCTTTCATTTTACTTGTAGAACGACATATTAAAATATTTGCATATCTTCGTGGATCAGTCTGCATGTGGTGTCTGTTCTTTCGTACATGTCCCCGTGGCTCCATTATTGACCACCTCTTGCGAAAAAGGTTTTCGCTCCAGAAAGTTTTCAGAACTTCACTGATGACTTGGAAGACCCACTTTAAAACAAACAGCCGATGCCTGCAACAACGAAGACAAAAGATGTTCCCTCCAGTTGCAGCGTATTTTGATCCTGGAAAGGTAATAATAAAAAGGCCTATGGGCTTCACTGAAGAGGCTAATGAGGCAGCCTAAGTTGTTCACAGTCTGTTCAAGTCTTCATCGTATTTTCATAAAATAGGTGTGAAGAACCTCACTGCCTACTGTGCAGATATGCAAATGTAAATTACAGGAAGCGTAATTCTATGTCCAAACTGCTTCAGGAAGACAAGCATTTGGTGAAATAATATTCTCAAACCACATACTGCGTAAACCAAACAAACATGCATAGATGCAGTAGATGTAGATACTGAAATGCTTGCGTAGAACAAACGTGAACCTTTGTCTGTATCACCTATTCCAAGAAAACGCGATGTAACTGTGCAGCTGAAATTTATTGCTATTAAATCTCCCTTAAAATCATGATCAGATGTTGGTTATCTCCCTCAGAACCATGAACAAATGACAATCGCCTCAGCCGCGTGGGTTTAGCCGAGCGCTCTCAGGTGCTGCAGTCATGGACTGTGCAGCTAATCCCGGCGGAGGTTCGAGACCTCCCTCGAGCATGGGTGTGTGTGTTTGTCCTTAGGATAATTTAGGTTAAGTGGTGTGTAAGCTTAAGGACTGATGACCTTAGCAGTCAAGTCCAATAAGATTTCACACAAACACACATTTCAATCGCCTCACCCTCAGTGCCAAGCCGAATAACTGCCAGCAGGGAAAACAATCAACACTACACAGTATATATGCTGGAATACCTCAAGGAAGCATCCTAGGGCCCCTACTGTTTAACCTCTACATAAACGATCTCCCAACCATACACAACACAACGATGGCATTCTACGCGGATGACACAGCCATCCTCGCCCAAGATTGGAAACAATCAAACATTACGTCACGATTACAGATCGCACTCACAGTGGCTGAGCCTTGGTTTGAGAAATGGCGTGTTAGAGTAAACGTCGACAAGTGCGAACCCGTTCTGTTCACTCGAAGACAGAAGCAACTGCGCAGAAACCGAGACTGCAGACCAATAACACTACATGCACGCCCAATACGTTTCTGTGAGAAAGTCAAATAGCTTGGTGTCTGGCTGGACCGGAAATTACTCTGGGGGGACCACATACAACACAAGACCAACAGAGGAAGCGCGAGGCTCAAAGAGCTCTACCCTATGCTCAGCAGGCATAGCACACTGAACAGAAGGATGTCGAGGTCCGTGTACATGACACTTATTAGACCCCTGATGACGTGCGCAGCCCCTGTCTACGGATACGCTGCGCCCACACGCCTGCGTCGTCTGCAGATCATACAAAACAAAGTACTCAAAATCATAAGCAATGCTCCACGATACACACGCATCGTGGATCTTTACCGGGAATACAGACTTGAGACTCTCACGGAGGTAATCCACAAACTCACCACAACACTATACAGAAACTCCAGACATTCGCAGAACCCGTTCATTCTGAATGTGGGGAACTACGACCACAACCATAGATGGAAACATAATAGACCAAAAAAACATACTTGCAGGGACCTAACATCTATGGCCAAGTACACGCAAACACAACGGTACAGGTGAGCCCCTGTTTATCAGCCACCATTACTGGATATCCGGTTGGAACACACTTGCCGAAAAACTGGCACCACGCAGGGAAGCCGTACTGTACACTACATGTAGACAAGCTATACCCCCCTCCTCCCCCCCCCCCCCCCCACACACACTGTGAAATGATCTATGGCCGATCTCCCACTAATATATAACGATCCTGATTGTTTCAGGAATGGAGCAGCTGCAGCAACCCGGGATACATCACCATCGCCTGCCACGGTGATGATGCATGATACCAACATTAACAAACCCAACCTTGCATGAAATATCGCAGCTAGTAAGCCACTACTGCTCTTACTACCCAACCCACTGTCACAGAGGTTTTTTTTCCCTCGTCACGAGCCATGACACATTTTTCCCTCTGCTCTTCAAATCGCTACCCTCGCTCGCGTTTCGTCGACAATCTACCACCTGATGGACCGTGTTAATGCGTAGTCTTACCCAGACGCACGGATAACATCACAGCCCAGCATCCTGTGATCCACTTACTAGATAACTAACATGTTGACGGAGGTGACAGTAGAACTTTTGGTTTGGTCACCACGTTGGTGCGGGCATGGAGGGGCCCCATCTCTATATGCCAGCTTAAATTCCAGAGGTGGACCAATGCGATACTCTCTTGCCCAAGTTGTGAAGCTTGTGCCTTCGAGTAAATGATCTAATTTTTCTGAAATTGTGATCATTTGTTTATCTTTGGCGGTACATCATATCTATTGTTTTCCGTCCCCGTCGGATAATTTCTTGGCGCTTGTCGTTTTATTTTTATTTTGTCTTAAATTGTATTTTGTTCGACGCACTTGTAACATGATATTACGGGCTCCACACCTTTACGACAGCTGATGTAACCAAATACTGTTTAGTTCTTTGTCTTGTATTTCGACATATGGAAGTAAGTGGGTAAGAGTCCGTAACTTTCACAGTGATGAGAGTCGACTACATCCTCTAGGTTACAGTAATCCTGCGTCTGAGCGACAAACAAGGCCCCTCACTTCTCCCAACCAGCAGCCAGTCGGCTCGCATCTACACGATCCTCCGACGAGAAACATATGCGTATGAAAAACGTATTTCCACACGGAGCAGCGGCCGGATAGTTGGGGCACAATGTGGCTATTGTGCGCGGCGCAGGTTTCGTGTTTGTGGCAGGCGGCCGGTCTGCCGGGGCACAATGCTTTGATGGCGGCGAGCAGCGAGTACAATGGCGGCCGGCGAGCAGTCGACGTCGTGATGAACAGGGCCACCGACCTGGTCCGCCAGGGGCTCTCGGAATTCCGTGCCCTGGGCTGAGATGCTGATGGAACAAAGAGGACTGCACGTAACGGACCGGGCAATCGGCTTCCCAGTATACTCATATTACGCAGCAGTGTCTTCTGAAAAAGTAACAGCCTCACGTTAGGAAGGCGTCCCACATCACTGGCCTTGTCGTAGTTAATTTATTACTCTTGTCTTTTACCACAGTCTTGTTACACTTGCATTCTGTTTGACAGTAAAAAAAAAAAAAAATCTATAGCTGTTTCCAGTATGCGTCGCAATGCTTTTTTTTCCTAACTGGGTGCCCATATGCAAAGTAGACTCATTTACATGTACAAACTAAATGAAAGGCAATGATTTAGTGTGCATTAAATAAAATTCGAAAGAAATTGTGGAAGTTCTTGTCTATTCTTTCGGGCAGGTCCGAAAGAACAGTCACCATATCCATATAGACTAAGTATATAGTTGTGGCAATACCGGCTATGACCTTCTTCTTCTGTGCGGATGCACACACATTCCCCGAACTCTTACGGGCTCGGTAAGAATGTCTTCCACGAGTAATGAGTGTGTTTGGGTGGGACACTACGAATGTGGTGTGTGGACATACAAGGTGAGAATGTGGGTCTCGCGGGAGGCGTGCTCGACATAGTTCCTGCAGTCGCACTATCTTCTGTGTCCTCGGTGGCTCAGATGAACCATCCCGGCATTTGCCTGGAGCGATTTAGGGAAATCACGGAAAACCTAAATCAGGAAGGCCGGACGCGGGATTGAACCGTCGTCCTCCCGAATGCGAGTCCAGCTGGATAGAGCGTCTGCCATGTAAGCAGGAGATCCCGGGTTCGAGTACCGTTCGGATCACACATTTTCACCTGTACCCGTTGATATACATCAACGCCCATCAGCAGCTGAAGGTATAGATTTCATTCTAATTTGTTTCACACATATCTCTACTCATAAATTATCCATATCTTTAGCAATTTCTCCACTGTTTTACACCATCCTGCCCTAGAGAAGACGTTAAATGTGTCTCTGCTGCTGAGTTGTGTGGCATGTGCTGTGTCGTCCGAACAAGACACAGCCAGGGCAAAAGCACCACAGGCGCATAGACGCAAGTTGGTACCAGTGCGACAGAGACTCGCCACTTGTGTGAATTCCACCAGCGCCACACGCGGTGAACTCTTACAAGTGAACAGACAGTTGCAAGTTGCATTTGCTATGTACTGTGAAGTTTACCTACGATTATTTGCGCATAGCCAATGAGGGCCTTTTTGTGTTATGTTTACAAGCAGTGTTGTAGACTATATTATTCAACAAGTCACAAAGATCAGAAAACATTTTTAACTCATTCTTTTAACTTTGCGACTTTGGTACTAATTTGTTGAAGTGTTGTAGAACCTTCGTACTCCTATCCTGTTACCTGACCCTGGGGCATAGCTGTGCAATAGTGGCAGGGAGAAACTTTCTTAGCGGTGTACTGCACCAGAAGCCGTTTCACGAACTCACAAACTCGGCCTACCGTAACAACAGTAGCAACTCGGCGTCCACAGCAATAGCGACGAGGCCTTTAGAAAACTGGCGACGAGAGTTTACAATGTTACTGATGCACTGAACAACACAAATGAGCGACAGATGGTGCTTCGTTCTTTTCAAATACTCTAAGGCAACTAATTACAGCCGGACGGAGTGGCCGAGCTGTTCTAGGCGCTTCAGTCTGCAACCGCGCGACCGCTACGGTCGCGGGTTCGAATCCTGCCTCGGGCATGGATGTGTGTGATGTCCTTAGGTTAGTTAGGTTTACTTAGTTCTAAGTTCTAGGCGACTGATGACCTCAATAGTTAAGTCGCATAGTGCTCAGAGCCATTTGAACCAGCCATTTATTATGGAAATACTGAGTCATGAATATACCAAATTTGTTCTAAATTGCTCCAGTCGGTCCTGAGTTACGCTTTTACGTCACAACTTTATGTCACCCCGCAGCCATAGGGGTTCTGTGGATGTCTTACTTGCACAGTAAATTTTTTGCAGACAGGAACTGATATGTGTGACAATTTTGGTGCCGGCCGCTGTGGCCGAGCGGAACCACGCGGCTGCTACGGTCGCAGGTTCGAATCCTGCTTCGGGTATGGATGTGTGTGATATCCTTAGGTTAGTTATGTTTAAGCAGTTCTGTGACTAGGGGACTGATGACCTCAGATGTTAAGTCCGATATTGCTTAGAGCCATTTGAACCATGTGAACAATTTTGGTAGAAATTTATTCACACGCTACGGAGAAATGTTGATATGCTACTGTCTTTTCACCCCCCCCCCCCTCTCCCCTACCTGCAACTCTAGTGATGAAGCGTTATCGTGGCTGTCGCCAATATGTCTAGCGACCCCTAGGACTATTGACTCCATACTAGCATCGGTCTTTATCGAATATTTTTACATGTCACGTTTTCTCAGCCGTGGGCCTGGTTGGGGTATATTATCCCCACAATGCTTTTATACAATTAATGTGTCACACATATACAAAATTTGATTAAAATTGTTCCATACGTTCCTACCCCCACAGGAACTTCTGCGGGTATGCGGACAAAATCTCTCCTAAGCATCATTTCAATTGGATGAATGATACTGCGTAATGTATCCCTCAAAGAATAGATGTGTCTAATAAAATGACTGAACTTAAATCCCCCGAAAGTTTACTGTTCGCAGGTGGAACGCTCCACAATGACCACAGCAGGAGCATATTAAGAAACATTGATAATCAGAATACTAACGTTAACTTCTGTTAAGGCTACTACTTGGCCGAAGACGGTTCCATAACCTGCTACTTTGTGATTTCTTTTAGTCACGTGCAGAGTCCTCATTGAGGAGCTGGAAAACTGGGTGACTGCGGATCTTGATAACATGACGTACAATGCAACAAATGATTTGCATTACACAGAAAGAGCAATCGAAATTTAGATTACAAGGTTCGACTTGTAAAAACGCAAATGTGTATATGATAGCTCGCTGATTGCGCGCAGTCGACACGTCACCAAACCACTCGCTTCCCAACGTAGTTAAACA
Organism: Schistocerca americana; assembly: GCF_021461395.2. Taxonomy (NCBI): domain Eukaryota; kingdom Metazoa; phylum Arthropoda; class Insecta; order Orthoptera; family Acrididae; genus Schistocerca; species Schistocerca americana. The sequence goes on along the minus strand of NC_060123.1, from coordinate 626,485,010 downwards.
GCTGAAAGACTCACTCTGCATTCGTCATTAGTAGAGGAATATGAACTTAGCTGACATTATTACAACCAAAACTGCAGATAATACAGAAATGCACACTTATACGAAACTAGTCTTGAGACAAATACGTAATAAGGAGGAGAGTTGACATGTCTCAATTATTTCGAAAAATGCGAAACACGAAATCATAGAAGCGATGATAAATATTTTCAGAGATACCGATTCCGGCTTGATCTCTGACATAGTGAGATATTAATTTGTTACAAAAGGAACGCATAGAAGAAGAACCAAAACAAACAATCAAATATTTATTTTTACATATTAGGTTAAATAAATGAAATCCTCTGAGACAGCAAATTTACACGTTTTTTGATAACATTTAGAGTAATTTTTGGCACGAATACGTAATACTTTCACTACGTGAACTTGCATTTCCAATTCACAGTTTATCTCCAAACTTTCAGTTGATATGTACCTTCATTGCGATGTCGACATACCAAAAACACCTGTGCACATCGCAACTGAAGTACTAACGATGAAACTGTGACTTGGAAATGTATATCGACATAGTGAAAAAACTGTTGAAAATGCGGTACACATATTTCGCTAAAACGTTTTCCATAATTTTACTATCTTGGTTTCGCAAATTATAGCCAATATAGGTACCACGAAATATGTAATTTTTATTCATTTTTTAAATTCTATATGTTTTTGTTGCCAATGAAGCAAGATTACAGAACATGTCATTACATATTCAGAGCTAAGTGAAAGAAAGCGTAGCCACGTACCGATAATCGAGAACTCTTTTTTTTTTTTTTTTTTTTTTTTTTTTCAGCTGACAGCTGACTCAGCGGCCACGTGAAAGCTGCATGTGTGCCTTCATGCCCGAGCACAGTCATGTGCAGGGTGCACCTAGGTACTTAATAAAGATCATTCATTCGCCAACATCCCAGGATTATAAGCAAATCTTTCATATTACAAGAAGCATCCAACAATGACTTATGGATGAAACCCGTACCAATTTGTATTAACGAATGAACTCACCCAGAAGATACAGTTAGAATTTGATTAGCTTTAACTGGATTATAATGTAGAGCAATATAAGAGACATGTTATTTTTTTAAGTGTCTGTACGGAAATTAACATGGCGAAGCAACACCTTGAAAAAAAACTGAGTTTAATATTTCTAGATGAATACTGTTGAAAGAGTAACAGATATGAAAAAAAAACTGAAATAAAAAACTTCTAGCGTTTTAATGTACATTACAACGGTCTCCCAGATTTGCCAAAAAACCATTTTTTTCGATGTCCTCTCCTTCTCCCGACTGTTTTTTTTCATTTCGACATCTAACTAAAACCAAAACATATAGCGTCGTTATTATCAAATCAGTCAGATATGATGAAGTGGTATTCCAAAGTCATATTTATCAGAAATAACCTCGAAATATCTTCATATCGCTGTACGCGCGCACGATATGTGCCTCCTTCAATGTCAATTGTGATGTTGGGTTATGCAGGGCTGTCTATAAATCCACAAGAGTACGAGAGGGTGGAGATTTCTGAACAGCACGTTGCAAGGCATCCCAGATATTCTCGATAATATTCACGTCTAGGGAGTTTTTGGCCAGCGGAAGTGTTTAACTTCAGAAGAACGTTCCTGCAGCCACTCTGTAGCAATTCTGGACGTTTGGTGGGTTGTGCTGTCTTGCTGCAATAGCCCAAGTCCATTGGAATGTACAATGGATATGAATGGATACAGGTGATCAGACAGGATGCTTGCGTTCGTGTCACCTGTCAGAGTCGTATCTGGACATATCAGGGGTCCCATACCTCTCCAACTGCACACGCCCCACATCATGACAGAGCCTCCACTAGCTTCAATAGTCCCCTGCTGACTTGCATGATCCATGGATTCATGAGGTTTTCTCCATACCGGACACGTCCATCTGCTCGATACAATTTCAAACTGGACTCGCCCGACCAGCCAACATGTTTCCAGTCATCAATAGTCCAACGTCGGTGTTGACGGGCCCAGACGAGGCGTAAAGCTTTGTGTCATGCAGTCATCAAGGGTACACGAGGGGGCTTCGGTTCCGAAAGCCCATATTCATGGTGTTTCGTTGCATGGTTCGCACGCTGACATTTGTTGATGGCCCATCATTGAAATTCGCAGCGTTTAACGATTCTCTTCAGTCGTCTTTGATCCCGTTCTTCCAGGATCTTTTTCCGGCCGCGGCGATGTCGGAGATTTTATGTTTTACCGGATTCCTGATATTCACGGTACACTCGTGAAATGGTTGTACGAGGAAGTCGCCACTTCATCGCTACCTCGGAGATGGTGTGTCCCATCGCTCGTGCGCCGACTATAACACCACGTTGGAACTCACTTAAATGTTGATAACCTGCCATTGTAGCAGCAGTAACCACTAGACACTTGTTGTCTTATATAAGTGTTGCCGACCGCGCCGCCGTGTTCTGCCTGTTTATATACCTCCGTATTTGCATACGCATGCCCATAATAGTTTTTTGGCGCTTCAGTGTATAATGTGTGTGTTCTTTTGATTTTATTTATATTGTGTTGTATTTGCGTTTTCTCTTTGCATATGCTGTATTTTTTTAAGTTGTAACATTTTCATGTTTAATTATATTATGTTTGAAATTGTTAGTGTATTATTGATGTAACATATTTGTAAATCTATACAATAATTAGGAAATGCAGAATTATGCGGGTCAAAAAACTCTGAATGTACTTTGATTCTACACACCAGGCAGAGGGAATTTCGAAAAAAATGACTTTTGCGATAAATCTGGGTGCACCATTGTTACGTGCATTAAAAACTATAGAACTTTTATCTGAAGTGTTTTTTTGTATCTGATGCCGTTTCAACGATAATATTAAAATGAATTTTTTTCAAGATGCTGTTTCATCCCTTAATGACCGTATGGGCACGTATAACGAAATGTGTGTCTCTTATTTTGCTCTACTCTAGAACATATTCAAAGCCGATAAAAATCGAAGTGTATCCCTCGGTTAGGTTTTATTGTAAGTCAGACATATAGAAACTAGAAGAAAACAGAACATATTCGTAGATGAATGGAAGTGGTTGCACAGCAAGTAGGGATATCGTATCTAATCCCTTGACAGGAAAAATAATGTGAATGAGACAGCCTCGATAAATTTATGTAATGCATATTTTTTGTTTTGTTTCATGAGGCTTGTTCTTTCATTCTCTGCTTTCCTTGAATCTAAAGCTATACTTCTTTAGAGATATCAAGATGGTGCCAACCTTGTTTAGAGCAATTTATATACAGTCTGTTTCAAAGACTTTGCATTGGTGAGAGATAACAGCGTGGGGAACAACCTTTGTCAGAGACAAAACGATCACTAATGCTCTCTGGTGAAACTAGGCATCCTTTCGTACGAATTTCGTCCCTTTGAGGCGGCGGGTCAGAGGCACTCTGCCCCATGTGTACGCCTCGTGTGTTGCCTATAATCCAGTGATTTTCTCCATATAAAAGGAGTAGGCCCAACGGAATTAAAGTAACTGATCCGCTTCCAAAACACCTTGTTCTTTTTATACACACATTCATTCTTAAGGTTTTCCTGTTGAAAATCTCTCTATCAGTTTACAGGTGTAGTTAGTGTGCTGCACTCCTAGTTAGGAGACCCTGCTATTGCGGCGAATCTCGTCGTCCAAGGGCAGCGAATACTAAAGGACGCCTAACAGCGCTGGGAAGCGTCAACGAACACATCTTGTGCCCACCAAAAGTTGTCTACATGACGTGATCCATCACCGCTAGACGTTCGATGCAAAGCGTCTAGAACAGCCTGTATAGAGGTTGTAGAGAAAGATCCTGTTCGGCGTACTTAGTTAACTGGCAGCACGTTGACCCGTGGTCTGAAAAACATACCAGAGTGCTGTAACCAGTTAACAAATTTCTAGACGTCAAGGTAAACAAAAATTGGACCATTTGAGTTTATTTAGTTGATTCCACGCCAGGTGAAAGAGATGAAGGAGTTGTTGACTGCTGCGAATAGGTTTGTTGCTAGGTGTAGGGGTAACGATGATTCCGATCTAGCTGAAAGCGGATGTTGGATCAGTGTGGTGACGGCGGCTTTCAGAAAATAATAGGACAAAGAAAGGCATAGTAAAACTTCCAAGGGTCCTGTGGTAGGACAATGAACGCTGAAGTTGTTGTGTCTAGACAAGACAGCCTAGACACAATGAGAGGAAGCCGAAAGGCACGCGCTAAGCCAAAGCAGGGTGCGTGAGGTCTGAAACAGGATACGTAATGAATGCTATAAAGAAAAGTACGTAGCTTCTGGAATACTTAACTTTAATCCATCCTTGTGGTACATCTAGAGATTGTGGCGATACAAGTGAGACTCTTTAGATACATGCAATGTTACTAATGGCGCCTTGCTAGGTCGTAGCCATTGACTTAGCTGAAGGCTATTCTAACTATCTGCTCTGCAAATGAGCGAGGCTTCGTCAGTGTGCATCGCTAGCTACGTCGTCCGTACAACTGGGGCGAGTGCTAGTCCGTATCTCGAGACCTGCCTTGTGGTGGCGCTCGGTCTGCGATCACACAGTGGCGACACGCGGGTCCGACATGTACTAATGGACCGCGGCCGATTTAAAGCTACTACCTAGCAAGTGTGGTGTCTGGCGGTGACACCACAGAAGTGACATTATTCAATTGTAACATAACCAGGCACAATGTTCCGTTTTTCAGCGCATGTTTCTGTAATGCCTTCAGATTGGCTCTGAGCACTATGGGACTCAACTGCTAAGGTCATAAGTCCCCTAGAACTTAGAACTACTTAAACCTAACTAACCTAAGGACAACACACACATCCATGCCCGAGGCAGGATTCGAACCTGCGACCGTAGCGGTCGCGCGGTTCTAGACTGTAGCGCCAGAACCGCTCGGCCACCAGCGGCCGGCAATGCCTTCAGATTTTATTGTGATGTTTCATCCTGTATGTAAAGTCCAGTTTAAGTACTGGATATGTGGCGTGAGAGATGCGATATACAGGAACCAGTCAAAAGATTTTTATCATAGCCTCAAAAGAATGGAAAAAGTTTCGATCATGAAACCTGGTGATGGCGTTAGTCCTCTGCTACAAAGGCAGCCTTCAATATTTTTCCAAACAGTGGATGGCTTGGCAGAGACTTTGCTTGTAGAACTCTGTTCCACATCGAAAACCACCTCTCAGTCAGCCTGGAAATGTCCGTCACGCAATAGTTTCTTTATTCAAGGAAACAAGAAGAAACCACTGGATATTGCGTAAAGAGAATACGGAAATGTACGCAAAATTTGATAGCCTAAAAAGTAATATGTGGGACTTTGATATGCATAACCTGCTGCAGCTTTGTCGCAGAGCAATAACTGTGCTTTCGATTACTTCCCGCCACGGTTTGCGAAATCTTCTGAAATATTCGGTAGTTTTCTCCAGCGACAGTTTCCTTTTACATCTACATCTACATCTACATCCATACTCCGCAAGCCCCCTGACGGTGTGTGGCGGAGGTTACCTTGAGTACCTCTATCGGTTCTCCCTTCTATTCCAGTCTCGTATTGTTCGTGGAATGAAGGATTGTCGGTATGCCTCTGTGTGGGCTCTAATCTCTCTGATTTTATCCTCATGGTCTCTTCGCGAGATATACGTAGGAGGGAGCAATATACTGCTTGACTCTTCGGTGAAGGTATGTTCTCGAAACTTTGACAAAAGCCCGTACCGAGCTACTGAGCGTCTCTCCTGTAGAGTCTTCCACTGGAGTTTATCTATCATCTCCGTAACGCTTTCGCGATTACTAAATGATCCTGTAACGAAGCGCGCTGTTCTCCGTTGGATCTTCTCTATATCTTCTATCAACCCTATCTGGTACGGATTCCACACTGCTGAGCAGTATTCAAGCAGTGGGCGAACAAGCGTACTGTAACCTACTTCCTTTGTTTGCGGATTGCATTTCCTTAGGATTCTTCCAATGAATCTCAGTCTGGCATCTGCTTTACCGACGATCAACATTATATGATCATTCCATTTTAAATCACTCCTAATGCGTACTCCCAGATAATTTATGGTATTAACTGTTTCCAGTTGCTGACCTGCTATTTTGTAGCTAAATGATAATGGATCTATCTTTCTGTGTATTCGCAGCACATTACACTTGTCTACATTGAGATTCAATTGCCATTCCCTGCACCATGCGTCAATTCGCTGCAGATCCTCCTGCATTTCAGTACAATTTTCCATTGTTACAACCTCTCGATACACCACAGCATCATCCGCAAAAAGCCTCAGTGAACTTCCGATGTCATCCACAAGGTCATTTATGTATATTGTGAGTAGCTACGGTCCTATGACACTCCCCTGCGGCACACCTGAAATCACTCTTACTTCGGAAGACTTCTCTCCATTGAGAATGACATGCTGCGTCCTGTTATCTAGGAACTCCTCAATCCAATCACACAATTGGTCTGATGGTCCATATGCTCTTACTTTGTTCATTAAACGACTGTGGGGAACTGTATCGAACGCCTTGCGGAAGTCAAGAAACACGGCATCTACCTGTGAACCCGTGTCTATGGCCCTCTGAGTCTCGTGGACGAATAGCGCGAGCTGGGTTTCACATGACCGTCTTTTTCGAAACCAATGCTGATTCCTACAGAGTAGATTTCTTGTCTCCAGAAAAGTCATTATACTCGAACACAATACGTGTTCCAAAATTCTACAACTGATCGACGTTAGAGATATAGGTCTATAGTTCTGCACATCTGCTCGATGTCCCTTCTTGAAAACGGGGATGACCTGTGCCCTTTTCCAATCCTTTGGAACGCTACGCTCTTCTAGAAACCTACGGTACACCGCTGCAAGAAGGGGGGCAAGTTCCTTCGCGTACTCTGTGTAAAATTGAACTGGTATCCCATCAGGTCCAGAGGCCTTTCCTCTTTTGAGCGATTTTAATTGTTTCTCTATCCCTCTGTCGTCTATTTCGATATCTACCATTTTGTCATCTGTGCGACAATCTAGAGAAGGAACTACAGTGCAATCTTCCTCTGTGAAACAACTTTGGAAAAAGACATTTGGTATTTCGGCCTTTAGTCTGTCATCCTCTGTTTCAGTACCATTTTGGTCACAGAGTGTCTGGACATTTTGTTTTGGCCCACCTACCGCTTTGACATAAGACCAAAATTTCTTAGGATTTTCTGCCAAGTCAGTACATAGAACTTTACTTTCGAATTCATTGAACGCCTCTCGCATAGCCCTCCTCACACTACATTTCGCTTCGCGTAATTTTTGTTTGTCTGCAAGGCTTTGGCTATGTTTATGTTTGCTGTGAAGTTCCCTTTGCTTCCGCAGCAGTTTTCTAACTCGGTTGTTGTACCACGGTGGCTCTTTTCCATCTCTTACGATCTTGCTTGGCACATACTCATCTAACGCATTATATACGACGGTTTTGAAGTTTGTCCACTGATCCTCAACACTATCTGTACTTGAGACAAAACTTTTGTGTTGAGCCAACAGGTACTCTGAAATCTGCTTTTTGTCACTTTTTCTAAACAGAAAAATCTTCCTACCCTTTTTAATATTCCTATTTACGGCTGAAATCATCGATGCCGTAACCGCTTTATGATCGCTGATTCCCTGTTCTGCGTTAACTTTTTCAAATAGTTCGGGTCTGTTTGTCACCAGAAGGTCTAATATGTTATCGCCACGAGTAGGTTCTCTGTTTAACTGCTCAAGGTAGTTTTCAGATAAAGCACTTAAAAAAAATTCACTGGATTCTTTGTCCCTGCCACCCGTTATGAACGTCTGAGTCTCCCAGTCTATATCCGGCAAATTAAAATCTCCACCCAGAACTATAACATGGTGGGGAAATCTACTCGAAATATTTTCCAAATTATCCTTCAGGTGCTCAGCCACAACAGCTGCTGAGCCAGGGGGCCTATAGAGACATCCAATTACCATGTCTGAGCCTGCTTTAACCGTAACCTTCACCCAAATCATTTCACATTTCGGATCTCCGTCAATTTCCTTCGATACTATTGCACTTCTTGTCGCTATAAACACGCCTCCCCCTTCACTGTCCAGCCTGTCTGTGCGGTATACATTCCAATCTGAGTTTAGGATTTCATTACTGTTTACGTCTGGTTTCAGCCAACTTTCTGTCCCTAGTACTATTTGGGCGTTGTGACCGTTTATTAATGAGAGCAGTTCTGGGACCTTTCTGTAGACGCTCCTGCAGTTTACTATTAGCACATTAATATTGTTACTCCCTGTTGCATTTTGTCTACTCCTACCTTGCCGCGTCTCAGGAGGCGTCTTGTCGGGCCTAGGGAGGGAAGTATCTAACCTAAAAAACCCCCATGTGCCTTCCACACGTACTCCGCTACCCTTGTAGCCGCTTCCGGTGTGTGGTGGTGGTGAGTTCACATGTTTCCATTGTTTGCTTCCATCACTTGCCTCGTGGGCAAAGCGATACACCCAGTGTGGGATCTTGCCCATTCGTCGCTAATAGAGTCCCTAAGGGATGCAGCGTCCTCGGAATGCTATACAATAATTCGAACAGGTAACATTAGTATTTTTATTTCTATAATGCAATTGACAGTACTTTGGAGATATATTGGTGTCACAAGTAACATATCAACGGCAATTGTCCTCGCTACAGGCAAAGTCCAGACAAGTGACTGATAAGGATCACAAGTAGTTGTTCTTGTAGCACGCTCTGCAAATACGTTCCACTAACTTCAGTACACTGAGGCGATCTGAGTCCCCAAGGCTGGCAGGAGCAGCACTTACATTCACGTCTTTCAGATGTCGCTCCTGACGCGGCGCGGTCCAATTCGGCACACCATTGACCGACGTTTCCTCACCGCCTTCTCTTGTCTTCCGTTCGTCTTCGTTCCGGCGCTTGTGGCTACGCTAGAACATTCCTTCCCCCCCCCTAGCGATGGACCCGCACGGCTGGGGATGCAGGAGTGTGGGCACCACGACGGGCCGGAAGCTGTGGCTGCAGGGGACGTCCAGCTTCCGGCCATACACCGCCATCCGGCCTGCGCTGTGGCGGAAACGTTCCCCACTAAACGACCAGAGGGGTACTCGTCCACCTCCTGCGGCCATGAACCAGATGAAGAAGGCGGCGACTGCTGCAGTGTGGGCGGGTCCAGATCCACTGGCAGGATGAGAGGAGGCGGAGGTGAAGGCTGCATCTCCATGGAGTCATACGTGGTGTCGTGATGAACCGTCTGGCGGATGCTGCGGCCGCGCTGTCCTCTGGACCCATGAAACTGGGGGATGCGAGACTGAAAGATCATCATTTGCTGCCGCTAAGAACCCTGTAAAAGACAATATCATGCAGCGCGAAGCGATACTTGTAGTCTTCCTTCGACGCCGGATGCTGAAGATGGTGTAGCAAATGGAGCAGTTGTAAGATGGCAAAAACTATGCCCCTTACATGAAGTCATTAAAGATCACCTAACTCACGTTGAGCGAACAGTAGGGCTGAACAAAAATAACTGACAAGGTACAACGCATCTTGTAGAGGGTATAGTATGGACGTATTGGAATAATTAATGTTGGGTGATGGTTTTAAAGTAATTCACAAGACATGAAAACTTTGTGGAAACGAGTCGATTTACTGGAGGGTAGTTTATCCCAGGGAAGTATTCAGAGTTAACCGTGGCTGGCTGGGGAGCGGCGAAGGGAAGCGACAATAGGCAGCTTAGGGTGACTCAAGCTCTGAGAAAGCGGTAACGGGCCACGGCCTCCAGCTGCCTTAAGATGAGTGCCAGTGAGTGGGTGGTTGACCCCATGCTGGTGTACTGGGAAGCAGATGGAAAACTTGTGCACCTGTTGATGAATGTCCGCATCCCGTTTTCAGTGAAACATGCGAGAAAGCCGTGCAGAGCTACAGTGAAGTGGTCAACAGAGGCCAAAATGTGCGTGTTCGTGACTATAGCAACTTCATGCTGAATTCACTGTCCGCAGAGTCTGAAGTAAATCAGGTGAAGAGCGACAGAATGAAATACGCCAGCCTCCGAAGGGAACGTAGGTCCAAGGAATTTGAAGTACTCTCCTGGGAATCAGAATTCCGGAAAAATTCATGTTTTGTGCAGATGCTAACCTTGATGGGTGGCCTGGGAGGAGCTAAATAGCAGAAGTTGAGAGGAAGGGACATTTTGTGGGAATTTATTCACTTCCCAGAGCAGGGATTGGTCGGCACTGGGAAACGATGCATATTTAACGCGACTTCCGCTGCAATTGGCGTAAGTGATTTTGCTGGAGGGGAAACCGAGGCGAAGAGCGGACTGGGAGAAGTCTCCGTAGAGGTCTTCCTTTCCCAGTTTGCCTAGAGTGTGGATGTGGCGTTCTTTACTCAGCTTGCCTGAGAGAGAGTGAGCATCTCTGCAGTTTAGGACTTAGCAAATGGAACGATTGAGCTTGGAGAGGTCAGCAGACGTCCACACATCGACGCCGCTCTGCCACGCTGTATTCGGTGATATTGCGCCCGCTCCGGCCACTGATTAATTTGTTGGATCACATGGGCAAAGTTTCCACAAGAGTTTCATGGACCGTGTATTGTGGAATGCTTCTCCCACTTCACATTACGCCTGGGTCAGTCGATAGGAATTAATTTTGATTTATCGCGCTTTACTCCACATAAACGCAATTTATTACCACTGCCTGTTAGGAGAGTCATGTAATGTAATGATTGAAGTTCGGGAGTTAAAATAAATTTGTGCTAATCGACTGCATCTGTTTTCAATCAAGTAGTTGAAATCCCAAGTCACTTTCTTAATTAATTTTATGTTCAACGTTTGCATCTAGTGTGCACCCTTTTTTAATTAAAAGTGATCAATTCTGAATCAATTAATGTCAACACTGCCACCACAGTTCAATCAGGAGTCACAGGGCCTTATTACTTTCTTTGCGTTATCCGATATTGTGGCAGTTTTGCACTCTCTGTTGATCTGGTAGTCAATTAGCTGAGGTGAACACACGCCAAAACCAGATAAGTGATGGGTGGGGTGTTACACAGTGTGTGATGGCGGCGGCCGTGAAGCAATTCCGCCGGCGATGTCCATCTCGTGGGTGCGAACGATACGAGGCGAGAAACAGTTGCAATGCTTGATCCCTAGTGTGTGCGGAGCGAAGTTTGGCCATCTGCTGCTTGAATGTTCTGACAAAACGTTCCGCTTCTCCATTTGACTGTGGATGGAACGGTTCACTAGTTAGGTGCTGTGTGCCATAGCGTTCACAAAATCTCAGATTCGTTTGGCGTGAACTGGGGGGGGGGGGGGGGGCAGGAGGGAAGGCGTTGTCTCTCACTATTGTTTCAGGTAAACCTAGTAGGCAAAAAATCGAAGACAACACATGAATTTTGTTACGTGACGTTGTCGAGTTCATGGGCAAAAATGGTTCAAATGGCTCTGAGCACTGTGGGACTTAACATCGTAGGTCATCAGTCCCCTAGAACTTAGAACTACTTAAACCTAACTAACCTAAGGACATCACACACATCCATGCCCGAGGCAGGATTCGAACCTGCAACCGTAGCAGTCCCGCGGTTCCGGACTGCAGCGCCTAGAACCGCACGACCACCGCGGCCGACTGTTCATGGGCACAGCCAAAGGAAACTTGCTATACGAGGCAACCACAATCAACTAGCGGCTGGTCCGAAAGGGACCCGCAAGGTCAGCGTGCACACGTTACCATGGTGATTGCAACTTAGGTCAAGCAGAGAACTTTTGTGGCGGAGCGGACTGATTTTAAGCACATGCGTGACAGTACGACGTCATCTGTTCTATTTGAGCCAAGTACAGTGTCGACGCGCTAACTGTTCCGTACGAACAGTGTCCTTGATGAAGTAATTACAACACTTCTATTTGCAGAGCTGTAGGGATCAACACATGGGACTGTCCACTGTCATTTTGTACAAGAATTACACCTTTCTGTACAGCGATGGATGGGTGGATATGGTGTTATGGGCGCTCAACAGTGTAGTCTTTAGCGCCCGAACGGAAACAACAACGGACGAGTGTCACTAAAATGCAGCAAGTGCAAAAATATGACTAAAATTAAAGGTGACAGTCTACATAGGCAGTGTGCACGTCAACAGTTGCAAAGTGGAAAGCAGCATATAAAGAGGAGAACTGCAAGAGAACGTAGGGGAAGGGGTTAAAATGAAACACATAGCGAGGCTTTGCCAACGTGCAAAGTACCGGCGCAGTACAATTTATGCTATTCAATGAGTGGGGCCAAGATGTGCGAATGTATTTGAACAAAACGTTCAAATCTGGATCATAGTCCGTGGCCTGTGAAATTTTCTTATAGTTCAGTGGAAATGACTGTAGCAGTTCAGAATCCTGAGCACCGATGTGACAACAAGATGCAGAAGAAGCGTCAAAGTCTGTGTCAAGGCAAATCAAAAGACGTGGAAGTGCCCCCGCATTACCATGTTGAGCTGTCGGACGATACACGAGCACGTACTGGTATTGAGACAACAACAAAACCCATCTTTGCAATTTTTGGACAGTTCGTACAGGAACCTGTTTCGTTGGATGAAAGAAGGACTGCAAAGGCTTGTGATCCGATACTAAGTAGATTTTTCTGCGATACAAATAATGGTGGAATTTGGTGACACCATACACAATAGCCAATGCCTCTTTCTCAGTTAGTGAACAGTTACATTGAGCTTTGGACAACACTTTTGATGCGAAAGCAATAGGTCTGTCTTTATCATCAACTCTGTGCGAAAGCACTGCACCAGTTCTGTAAGAGGAAGCGTCAACTTGGAATACAGCTGGTTTTTCAGAATCGAAGTGAACTAAGCATCGATCACTGAGCAATGCATTTTTAAGACTTTGAAAGGCTACTTGGTACTCATATGTCCAAACAAAGGGGACATTCTTGCCACGCAAGCGATGCAATTGTGCAGCATTCGTTACGAACCGAATATGGTAGTTCATTTTCTCTAAAAGTGACTGCAATTCAGTGATATTGCGAGGAACTGGCAAGTGGCGTATTGCTAACAAATGCGACTGCAGAAGGATGTACACCTTGACTGTTACTGACATGACCAAGATACTGCAGCTTGTCCAGTCTAGTCTTGCGTCAGATAACACACGAAACAAAGCACTTAAATTTGGAATATGTTCTTCCGGAGTACGACCTGCTACTACAATGTCGTCCAAATAGCTTGAGCAGTTTGGCACTTGTCCAGTCAACTGTTCCAAACAACGTTGGAAAATGGCGGGTGCGGAAGCACTGCCAAAAGGCAAACGCAAATATTTAAACAAGCCCAAATGAGTACTTACTACACACACTTTTTGAGATTCTTCATCGAGCGGTATTTGAAGATTTACGTGGTCAATCCTGGCTTGTGAAAGAAATTACTAGAAAAATCTGCATTGCACATCTAGACATGGCATAGGTATTGAAATTCATGTATACGTTTCTAAACATGCTGCGTGGTGTCTATTTGTTCTATATCGTGTCTCCCTACCACTTTCGCATAACGACGCTCTGATCGTGTTTTTTAGGGAATTGACTGGTTTGAACCTGGGACCTGTTGCTGGTAAGGAGACGCCAGACCACACATGACATGTAGAATTCAGAAGAGGTCAGTGAGACTAGCGATGATATAACCAAATACTTAATGATTTCAGCGTCAGCTCCACTGCGTTCCCTGTAAAAGAATCTTAATACTAACTAAATTTAGTGGAAGGGGTTCAAGACTTTCCTATTTTTAGTTAGCTGGTAAAATAACGTCGAAAAAGCACTTAAGTTTACCATTGGAAATTTTATTCTACTCACAAAACATCGTTTATAAATTGAACTATTGATAAAAGGAAATGTTTTAATACAGGATGGTAAAAACCAACTGTGTTCAACAGAAATGTGAACGAATATACCCTGAATGGGTTTCCAAGTTCTACAATGGATCGAAGGATGACCTATGCCATATCACATCTATAATCTAGGTTTAAATTAAGTTTCACAAGAGAGAAAACTATCAAAATGGTCTACAGTGACCCTCAATTATCTTTAATTACTTATCTAACTTGTCGTAAATTACAGTGGCTGATGTGGCTTCTCAATAACTATACAACAGAAAAATCATCGCGTTTCAGATTTTTACTTCAAGTGGCAAATGTGAACACCATGAGCTTTAATTGAAAATCGACACTAGTATTACGCAAAAAGGGGATGTAACAGGTAAGACTTCTGCAGTTCTGAGAGAAGCTTTATGCGCTGTTATGCGGCATCGGGTGCGTTCATTACCTTGTCGGTGTTCGTCAGGGGACGCCGGGAAGCACAGCTCCGCTCACCTCGCCGTCTCGGAAGTAACTCTGTCCTAACTTCTCCTTACTACAATTTACCGAAGTTGGTTTAAAAAAAAACTATGTGGCTGTGTTTTCATCTGACCAATCAGGGTCTCAATGTTAACCTTAAGCTCCGGCTACAAAAATTATGTCTATCCAATGAGAAACGTTATACTTAAAGTTTGCAACGTAACGGAGACGTGAAAAAGTCTCACGCTAAAACTTGCAGCTGGTGTGGTCCTTTTAGCGTTATCGTAAGATCTATAGTGTTCTTCTGGAGGGCTCTAGCTTTTAACATTGGCTGGGGGGTGGTCTTGACGTAACAGAGACGCGAAAAAGTCTCACGCTAAAAACTTGCGGGCGGTGTCGTCGTAGCGGCTAGCTGGCGACGTGGGTGTCCGTCCGTCCCCTATCATAGGGCCTTCCAGCTTAACACGGTTCTGCTCTCGGCTTCTGTTCTCGCTTCTGCCCTCAGAACTGCGTCTGTCTCACGGTGGGAAGCTATGACATGCATTTAGGCATTCTTGTGTTAGTCTGTGGCATTCCATTTGCTCACTCGTTACTCGTATTACTTTGGTTAATTTAATGTCACGATTTATTCGGAGCTATGTGACATACTACTGGATTTGCTTATCATGTCAGGGTTTTCATGGAAGGTGTTGGATTTGCCTGACACCTTACACGTTTGATGGTATTGCTTTCTCAGTCAAGGTCCAGGACATACGCAAATTTGAGGCTCAGAATACATGTTTATGGCATGTGGGAACTCAGGTCACATGAGCACAACAAGCATATACCCGTTGTCCCACACATTTCTCAAAATTTGTCACTGAGCATAAGATGCATGTGAACATGCTCTTATTCCTTGATGAGAAAAATAAAGAGAAATGTAATTATCATTATGCTTGGATCAAAGACATGTCCCGACTCCTTTCCCCCTAATTGTCAACCAGTCGTTGTGTATAGCATATTTGCGTAAGGTGTTGAACTATTTTTCCTCAAACAAGTTATTACCAAAGCATCTAGTAGATCGCAATTCCAAGAACTTGGTACATGTTATGTCAACTGAGGGAAACAAATGCATAAAGTTTAAAAACGATCACCATCAGGAGCGATGCCTTTTTGTCGTGTACCACGAATCTGAATGCTTCCTCGCTCCTGTTGCCTGCTGTGAAGGTGACCACAAAGCCTCACATACTACCTTCACATAAAAACATGTACCATATGCGACAGTGTATCAAACTGTATCGTCGCAGTTTGACAGTTCACTGAGCTCAGAGAAGGTTGGAGGTTGATAAGCTTTACAGCGGCAACATTCCCATTAGCAAATCAAAGGCGAATGAAAATTTTTACAATAACGCGATTGACTGTGACATTTGTGGCTGTTGTTAGATAGAAAAGCGAAAACTCCTCGTAGAGGTCACTGTCTTCTTACAGGGAAGTTCCATGGCGCAGCTCACAATACGTCCAATTTTAAGTACCAACTGCCAAGGCAGATACCAGTTTTCTTCCATAATTTAAGGGGGCATGATTCTCACTTTCTTATTGAGCACTAGGCTTATTTTGGGTGGAACAAAAATCAGGTCAGAGTCCTGCCTGAGAGCGTTGACAAATGTATTTCATTCTCCAAACGAGTGATGCTAAGAATAGCACTCCGCTTCCTCGACACGCTACATTTTGTGCATGCGCCACTCCAGAAACTCGTTGAAACTCTACCTTTGGAGGATATGCAGATCACTCGAGCTGCATTCCCAGATGAGGAAAAGTTTCAACATGTGACTAGGATGTAGACTTTGTCATAGGAGTATCTGGATTCTATGGCAAAACTCAACGACATCAGGCTAGCCAACATAGCAGCATTCTCCAGCAACCTTACAGGCGATGCCAGAACGGATGCCGAGTATGAGCATGGTGTGAGTGTCTGGTGGGAATTCAACATCTCCACTTTAGGAGAGTGCATATGTCTTTACATGGATACAGGCATGCACTTGTTTGTGGACGTTTTCGAGAAATTCCAGAGACTACGCATAACCACATATTCTCTGGACCCCACATTTTATTACACAGCACTTGGCTTGTCTTGGGATGCAATGCTCAAGAAAATGAATTATTGACCAATGGCGACATGCTTCTTTTCTTAGAGCGAGGGATCTCTGGGGGACGTTGGTGATGTGCCCTTAGGAATACTAAGAGAAATAACCTGTAGACAGGTGACAGGTTCGATGCATTTCAGTTACATCATATACCTGAATGTAAATAACTTATATGGGCATGCCATGAAACAGTCACTGCCAATTACTGAGTTTCGATAGGTGCCTGAAGACGAATGTAAAGGATTATGTGGAGAAATCAATGGTGGTGTAGAGGCTGATCCTGATGTGGGGTATGTGGTGGAGGCAGAACTCACATACCTTATTTGTTGGCATGATGCACACACTGATTTGCCACTGTGTCCGGAGTAAATAGTTCCGTGAGAAGGTTCCAGCCCAAAACTGAGAACAATACTGGGGAATAAGCAGAGATATATTACTCATTATCATAATCTCCAGCAGTATCTCAGCCTGGGGAATGAGCTAGTTTGCAGCATCTGGACTATCTCCATCAGGTAGTGCCCCTGGTTGAAGGTGTACATTGATTTGAATACGAGATAGAGACCTTTCTTGATGTGTGGCTTCGAGAAAGATTTTTATAAATTAATGAATAATTCGATTTTTACCAAAACAATGGAGAATTTGAAGGGAAGATGTCAAATTCTGATTAGAACCTAATGGATGGGCGTTATGGCGCAAGAAAATCCATTGCCAGACCAAATTTTAGGTAGGTCACCATATTTAATAAGAACTTTTTTGCTGTGGAGATGGCGAAGACTTCAGTAGAGATGGTAAAGCCTATTCATGTGGGGATGTGCAAAATAGACCTATCGAAACTTCAAGTGTACCACCTTCATTATGAGTTTGGGAAAACTCATTTCGCAGATCCTAAATTACTTAATTCAGGCAGCTTCATCCATTGGGTGAAGAAGTGTGATCCAAACGTAATAATGAGGTATCACATTAATGAATTCGACACAGTCTCATATACAGCCGATAATCCTTATGGAATTGTTCCACAAACACGAAGGTTATCGGTTTTATGAAAGATGAGGTGAATGGATTGCCGATTGTGGAGTTTGTTTGTCGATGATCGAAAATGTATGTGTATCACAATTTGGAAGGAACCACCCAGAGGCAGGTTAAGGGTGAGCATAGTATGACATCAATAGCCATCTCTACTGCAGACTATTTGTGGTGTCTGTACAACATTGTGGTGTTGCAGTGCAGCCCTGCATAAGGTACGGCAAACTAAAATTCGATTGAGAGGACACTTCGCTGCAGTCGAAATTGGCCTGTCGCCTTATGACAATAAAAGGTTCATTTTTGATGAAGGGATTGAAATTATTCTGTACTCACACTATTCACTTGTAGCGAGAGAAAGGGTGGGGGACTAATTGAGTAAGAGGGAAAGAACGAGCGTGTGTGTGTGTGTGTGTGTGTGTGTGTGTGTGTGTGTGTGTGTGTAATATTACAAAACTGTTAGTGGAGGAAAAAGTTGCAGTTATTGACATGAATATTAACTTATCAAGTAATTCCCATTGCCTCAAGCATTTGTCGCCATTTGCATTGCCACTGCTGCTTGATGCCACTGATCATTTCATTTTTCCAAATAAAAACTGGTAGCATTCACACAAGCAGGAAGACCACGTGAGACATTGGCGTACGATGGTAGAATGAGGCTGTGGTCAGAAGGGGTAGGGTTTATACAAACTCAGGCTTTGCCCACTAATTTGGTTGGAACCAAACAGACTGCAACATTCAGGGACACCTTGCTTGACAATTTTGGACAGGTTCGTTCATTCATGCACATACAGGATGTAACCACTTGAGAACGAGCTGAGGTGGTTTCCTGGGTATAAAATATCAGAAGGACCGCATCTTCAGCTCTGTGGTCGCTGGACCGTTCAAGTGGCAACGCTTGAGGCACTCCCTGGTGGGTGTGATGCGGCATGTTGTTGTTGTTGATCGGAAATTAGCCTTCACATCAATTTCGGTAGCAAGTTCTTTTGTATCAATAATAATTTCATCAAATCTGATCAAAGTTTTGTAAAAACTATATTCTAGTTTTGTGAAAGATCATGTGCAAAGGCTAGATCAGTATATTTCACATCCATGAACTTGCTTATTGGATAAACAGAATTTAGTATTTGATGCCAAATAACTATTGAATACAAAAACCTGAATTTTTTAACACAAGTTTAATAATGCAAAACGTCGTCTCTTAGTACATTATCAGTTTCTTGGTTTTCAAAAATGCCTAGGAAGTTGTCATATACATCTCTCAATTGGAAACTTAAAGGCTGTAAGACCTCTATCCTACTATCTCATCTAGCGATACTCAACGGTTTCAAAGTTAAAACTTGAACATGTTTTAAAAGTATCGCCCATCAAAAAGTAAACGCCTAAAAAAATTTAAAAAATTAGACAACGTTAAAGAAATTAGCGGCTTACATGGATGTTTTTGCCATTCATTAACAACGAGATTGAGAGAGTGACTACTACACAGAACATAGAATGCTTGCGAATTACATTCCATAATTCGAGATTTCACTTCGGCTTTATCGTCCCTCACACTGGACTCGTTGTCGAATCCCTTCCCTCTGATATCCTGCAAATTTCTCCCCAAGCCACTAAGTTATCCAATTATAATATCAGATATTGGTTTTTCTGTAGACCTTTAGACAGGTAAGAAGCCTAAAAGCTTTCATTAATTTTAATTTCAACATCAGTATAAAATTTATTGAGTGAAACACATCAGATTAACAAGAGTCCTCTGCTCTGCCTTTGTAATCTGAGGAGTACAGTCTTAAACTATGGAAGAATATTTGTATTTTTTGTTTCATCATTATGATACTTTACACTTTGATGCAGCAGATCTATTACCTAGTTTTGCATATTTTTCTCGGGATAGTAAGCCATAGTCTCTTCCTTGTTTAGCACCCTACTGATGTGCTCTTCTATAATGGGATGAAATAGCTACTGAACTATTTTCCAGAAATTACCGTTATTTTTCTTCTTTATAACATGTAGCTTGTACCATGGAAAGCCAGACCACTTTTACCAAGCATTTTAGTAAGTTCTACAGTTCTTCAAAACACCTGGTTCCAACCATTTGTTCTGGCATTAATAATTCTTTGAGCAGTCACATTTATAATTTGACTAAACTTAAACCTTTGTTTTTTTTTGACAATGATTTTTGGGTCTGAATACGTTTTTTTAGTGTTATGCCTTTTAAAGTTTCAACAAGGTGCTTCCACTTTTAATACCCTCATTTGAAAGATAACTATGCAGCTGAAAATTTTGCCACATAAACAATAAAAGCAGGATTATGAAAGAATGTACACTACCCACTCTAATAAATCTTGGTCTCCTTTGCTTAAAATTCTTGTAGCATTTGCCCTAAAATGTCGACTGGCGTCATTGGAAGCAAATTTGTAATTATGGCGTGGTTTAGGTTGACCTTGCTAAAAACGTGTAAAATCTGACAACAACGCTGGAGCTATGTTCAAAGTTCGTGGAACGCTTTTTGTGTGTGATAAATTGGTGTCAATTTTTTTAATTGTTTCATCTGGTGGTGATGGAGTCAGATCGTCAGCTCTAACTGATTTAGAAACTTCGTACATCTGTTTGTCACTATCACCCTTTGACAATTCTGTATTTTCTTTTATAATCGTATTTGAAGTTGAATTCTCAGAGTCTTAATTTGGTTTGGTACAACTCTGGATACAATTATTTAATACAACAGCTTTTTTTACACTGGTAACCATACAGTTTTATCTGACCACTAGGCATTCTGGAAAAAGCAAGCACATAACTCAGATTAACCCTTAGCTCATGGGGTGACTTTTCTGTAACTTAAATTACAAGGTGTGGCCTTTGGGACCTCTATGCTTAAACTGAGATTTAAGGCACAAATAATTGGAAATTTTTAATTTAAGATATACAACGTTCATTTTTACAAACATTTAAATGTAGTTTAAATGCTTCTTGTTTATTTCATAGCATTAAATAAATCCTGCAGCATTTTACTTTTTGTCACACAAAATCACGTGCTTCTGCGCAATTTTTTGAACAGTACAAATAAAATAACTGTTAGAGAACTGGATTTTAGATTGTCAAAAATTATATTATCTTTGTGGCAAATTTTCGCGTAAAACTTTATTCCAGGCTTTAATCTTGCACAAAAAGCTGCCCTCAATAGGGACAAAAAGAAAGTCTGGAAAATTGACATTCAATGCTGGGTTCTACAGTTTCCCTTTTCGTTACTCGGAACATACTTGACTTTAAGTATTTTATTAGACAGACAGTTAGAATTCCATTGCAATTATCGTGAAGATCTGTCGCTGAACGATCGTCCGCTACCAGAACTGTGGTAATTAGCTACTGTGCAATCTTCATCTTTTCCGTCTATTTCTTGTTCTATACCACTGACAACTTCCTTAATTTACCGACTAACAATTTCATCAAACTTAGAATCGCTGATACTGATATGTTCTTACGAACACATTTTGGATTATATTGAAGAAAACAGGTAGGTAATTCACAACATACTATCTAGGAGACCCTGACAAGTGCCAACAACAAAGTTGGACATAATGCAACCGACGACAAAACATTGCAGGGTGAGCGATTTAATGAGGGTAGGGATGGGATAGAAGCATTCCGCCAGAACTAACCTTGGAAAGCGAGTTCGAAAATTTTCGCTCGATATTAGAGACCACACCTCAAGACTTGAGGTTTAAACAATGTAAACTATAAAAAAAGAAAAAAATAAAGATTTATGCTTGTTCTAAATACTCTAAAACTGTAATTAACAGAGATTTATCCTTCTTCTAAATAAGCTAAAACCCTAATTAACGTAACTTCAAAATTTTATTCTGTCAATGGACACAAAAAATATTTATGCTGCACACACAATATTTTTCGTATCCTGTGAACGACGAGAAAGTCTTTGTGGTATTGTATCGTTATTACATAATAACAAATACCGGTATTTCAGCAAACCTTAAATACCGGTTAAAAGTATTTTATAGGTCTTGATTTTGAGATTTCATTCTCTTCAGTTATTCAAATATGTTACTATAAAAAAGGACTTTATTGAAGTAATGAAAGTAATAACTGTCTTATGTTATTGATTCAAGAAATTATTTTCATAGCACAAAAATATCAATATTATACTCGCAGAATGCTGTAGTGTCCTTGTCGCCACTGTAGTGTCTTGTACAGAAAGAAAGCAAGGGAGGGGATGTTGCTATGGGTGACAGGTATCCTCATTCTACAACACAAATGCGCATGTGCATTGATATGGCTCTTTATTTTCAAGAAGCTGTTACTTAACTTGAATAGAGTCTATGACCATGGTACAAGCTCATCAGCAATAGCACTCTTGCAAATGACGTCGGTAATCTTGCTATTACAAACTACAGTCTCGCTGCTTGTCCTGACCTGGCCACTATGCACTGTTGTAGCCTGAGTGAGCCAGTGAGCTAGTGCGGCCCTCTGGTCAGAGGGTCTAAATACATGCTGTCGATACGGCGTTGGTGGCGTGTTGCTTGTTGGTGTGTCTCTGTCCTCTCTCATGATAGGCGCGCTAGATCCAGCGCCTACAATCGATCTTCGCACTACATCTTTGCTGACTGGTAAGCTGGCGACAGCTTATGCCAGCACAAATACATTCAAATTTGATACAATATTTTACTGGTTCAATAAATAGCATTCTTGGATACATTAATTACTTATTTTATTTAAAAACGCTTTCACTGTTTCCATTCGTTAATTGATTTATGATAAACTAATAACCATCAAATTATACAACAGCTTAATTATAGACATGCTTACGTTTAAAAAAAACTAGCAAGTATGAGTAGGACTAGCGCTTCACGCATTGCTCCCGGCGAATAGCGTTCAGCTGCCTTTCGCTTTACAAGGGGCCACTTAAAAAATTGGCCACACAACCGCCACAATGGTGTCTCGGAGCGAGCGGAAAACCTTCGCTACCTCAGGAAGCAGCGAAGTCAGACGCACGCTCTCGACCGTGCAGCAACAGGCAGCGCAGCGAGAGACGTCACCATCGTGATGAAAGTGTAGATAACCGACGCGATGGTAACCACTCGCATGACTACAGCTTACATTTTAGGTTTGTGAGCAGTAATATTTTTCTGTTGTTGAGTGTTTAACTCATCAATATTTTTCTCACACTTACAATCACAATGGCGTCCCTAAATTTTAGCGCCCTGGACAAATGTCCGGTTTGCCCGCCCCTAGAGCAGGTCCTGATTTTGCTCCACGACAACGACCCAGCTCATTATACACAGTCACGCATATTGCATCTATAGGGTACAAAATTTTCGCATAGATCTTAGAATTAAATCTTCCCCGAGACATTTCAGTCTCATCTTCATATACGATAATGTTGGAAGCTGAAGAAATTAACTAAAATTTGTGCCGTGGCCGGGACTCGAACCCGGCACAAATTTTAGATCATTTCTTTAACTTCCAACATTATCGTATATAAAAAGTTTGACTCGCTGTTTCTATTCCGCTGACGTGGCACCCCATGACTTCTCCTTCCTTTCTCGAATGAAAAACTCGCTGCGAGGCTGTCATTTCCAGAATGATGTCAAAGGGATATCTGAAGTATACCGTTTCCTGAACAGCCAAACTAAGTCTCCTCCAAGTCATCCATGAATGCGGAAAAATGTGTTGAAGAGAGGAAGAATACTTAGAGAAGGGCTGACACGTCAAGTTTCATTGTCGCAACTGTAAGTTTGCGAGCAGATAATCAAATTTTTGTGACAATGGGTAGTAATGTGAAGAGGAGCACATCAGAATTCGTGAGAAAGCATTAAGTCGATAATTACTAGTATGTGCTGAAAAGTAATGCTTCGGAATTTTTTATTCTATTCTCAAGACTGATTCAGATACTACACGTCATGTTTATTTCTTGGTCGCCTTTCTCGCTTTGGTAACGCAAGCTGCAGCCCTCTGCCACAAGAGGTCTCCGAATTGAATCGTGTAACACTACGGTAAGTAACGTAACTATGTCGGCATACGAGAAACAGCGTGTTGTAATAGAGTTTCTAACCGCAGGAAACGTGACCCCAATTGAAAATGAGAAGAATGGTTAGGGTGACCAGATGCAGTTGTTTAAAAAGGAGGACAAGCAGCTTCAAAAAGGAGGAGAAAGGAAGAAAAAAGAGGGCACATCAAACGGGTCAACTGCAGATGAGGATACCACCCGTCAGCTTTGGACAAGTCACGTGACTGCCGGGAATTACCGGTAAAACTAGTAGTTAATTGTTACTGATGGTCAGGTGGTGATACCCAGAGCAATATTTAAAAAAAAAATGGTTCAAATGGCTCTGAGCACTATGCGACTCAACTGCTGTGGTCATCAGTTCCCTAGAACTTAGAACTACTTAAACCTAACTAACCTAACGACATCACACACATCCATGCGACCGTAGCAGTCGCACGGTTCCGGACTGCGCGCCTAGAACCGCGAGACCACCGCGGCCGGCAATATTTTTTTTTTATTTTAAATTAAAAACATTGATTGTGGTAACAGTGTGGCGTCAATTGTTTTGTTATGTCACCAACACGGTATTGTTTACAAAGCGAAAAACGTAAGACAATTCACTTCCCTTCATTCGACGCATCGCTACCAACATCTACAATTCAAGCAGCAGCTGACGACATGTAAACTGCACTTTAATCTTCCGAATACAAATACACTGAATGACTATGAAACAATGAAATAAAACCATGACAGTTAATCTGTCGTGTTATTTCTTACCTTTATTGGCCACTGAGACGTACGTTCCAGCTCCACATATCGTACATTCCACTTAAAATTCATTTCTCCCTTTCTTGAAAGCCGGATATTTGCAGGAAAGGACGTCAGAAAATGTACACTTTCGTTTAGGCATAACCAATATTTTACGTGACTCACACAGTTAAAAATTACACTCACAAAACACACGTGCTTTACAGGAAGCCAAGCCAATACAGAGCGAAGATGCGAAACGAAAATTTTAAATAATCGATATTTGCATTCGCTTATAGGTCGATCAACGATAACATCGACGATCCTGGTGCCACCTACTAAGACCGCCTTCGTACATGTTTACCAGGAAGGCTGTGCCAATAGTTAAAGTATTTAAGAAACGAGCAATAGAACGGGACGAATTGTAAATTTAACTGTATTACGCTCAACTTTGCGAAAAAGCCGGACACTATAAAAATCCGCCCGGATCCCGGACAAAGAGCTAAAAAGGAGGACATGTCCGGATTAATCCGGACGTCTGGTCACCATAGGAATGGTCATCTGTCAACAATTTCCTCTGCGTTTTTGAGTGCAAGGGTGATGGGTTTCTTAACAAAATTGTAACAGGAGTTAGAAGCTGGGTTTACCATTTTGACCGCGGAAACGGAAGAGCGGTAATAGAGTTCCGCCAGATTGGATCACTCATTCCAAAAAAGTTCAAGACCATACCATCAGCAGTAAAAATGATCTCTGTGTTCTGGAATGTTCAACGTGTCATGCATTTGGAATTCTTAAAGGCACCACCATAAACTCTTCAAGGCACTGCGAGGTCCTCAGAACTCCGAAAGCACGAATTCGAAGGTACATCACGTGGGCGATCCTGTCCTCCAGCATCACAATGATAGACCGCACACGAGCGCTGCAACGTCTGCAGTAATCCGAGGCTTTGGATTCAGTGTCATCAGTCAACCTCCATAGAGCCCCGACTTGGCTCCCATCCGATTTTTATCTGTTTCCAAAACTTAAGGAACATCTTCGAGGACTTCACTTTGATAGCCTGTTAGCTAAGTCAAATATTCTAGAGTGACAGTATCAACAATCCGGTCACTCGTTGGGAGACTTATATTGGGAGAAATGTGTTCGTCGCCAAGGTGACTATGTTAAGAAACAAACATGTAGAAATGAAGAATAAAGATGTAGAAAGTTAATAAGTATTGTGTTGTTTAAAAAGTTTTAGAGTTTGATATGAAAAAATTCGTAGGCCTTACTTGTCAGCATGTTTTGGAATGCAGCGAATTAAACGTAACTTGTTAAAATGATGTGATACGAACTAGTTAATACTTTCATGTTTGCAATCCACGCATTTTCGTACTGGTCTGGTGAATGAATTCAGATCGAACGTACAGAAGCTGACATACGACGTGAAACGAAAGAACGGCCGAGATGGTTAGATTTTGAACCAAAGATGGAGTGCTTTTTCTGTCGCATATGGGCAACTTTTTTCTCAGTCATCAGTGCGAAAATTATAAGAAGTGCTTGTTTAGTAAAGAATTTTTTAAATGTAATTTCTTCGAGTTGTTGAAGCTCTGAAGCTGAGAGAGTAAGTAAAAACTAAACAGGTAGCCCCATCATCTGAACCGCTCTGTATTCTTTTATTTGTTTTAGCTTGAACTCAAGTTAATTAGTGTTGTTGTCAACGCTTCTGTAAAGGTGAACTGGTGGATTAGGAAACAGCTCGTAGGACATCGACATCCGAAAAAAATTTTAAGTCGAAGTTTCTCA
Organism: Schistocerca americana; assembly: GCF_021461395.2. NCBI lineage: Eukaryota > Metazoa > Arthropoda > Insecta > Orthoptera > Acrididae > Schistocerca > Schistocerca americana. Next base: position 626,459,039 of record NC_060123.1, on the reverse strand, counting down.
AGCAAAACTTATGTAGCGCAAGAGCCAGTCCATTTGAAGTTAAAGAGAAAAATGGGTGTAATCGTAATTTACTGTCTCCGTACTAAAGTAAAGTTAAATATGGACAAGACCAATTCCAGTCCTGCAGATATAGGGTCTCTTTTCCTGTCTTATTTCCATAAATAGTGTGAGAATACAAGAATAGATTATCATTTTGTAAGTAATATCCTTAAATTCCAATTATTTAATGTTAATACGTAATATTTGTGAAGAATTTGTAAATTGTAAATGAGGTTTTTCGTAACAGAATTACAGTATCAAAGCTCTTTTCACAGAGGATCAAACTTCTGTAACATAACATAAACACATGTTTCAAACTGAATAATATATAGCTAATTTTGGGACCCATTAGTCATTTGAGCATGAATCTGTTAACATGTCATTCTCTTTTGGGTGGTTGCAAGACTGGAAGCAAAAGAAACAAAACGGCGCTATGCGACTGCGTTACTATTTCCGATTTGGAAAAATTAACGTTACTGTTGTTATGCTGCATTTTTTCGTGTTGCTTAGTCATATTACAGATATGTTACAGGAATTGTTTTAACAAAATGGCTAGGCATACCATTGTAGGTAGCTCTACTGACACTGATATTTATTTTTAGAGAAAGAGAAAAACGAATGAAAGGAGAAGGGATCTACTTGTTAGTTTAAAAATTTCAGCTATTACATGTGCATCATACACACTTGCAGAATCCTCACACGCTGTTGTGATTGTACTGATATTTGTTTCTGGCTTGTCATGCAATAACACTAAATCCATGGATCTTTGTAAAGGTCGGTAACAACAACTGAAATATCCTGGCAGATTAAGACTGTGTGCCGGAGTGGGGCTCGAAACTGGTACATTGTCTTTGGCGGGCAACGGTCTTACCTACTGACTAGGGAAACTCCCCCTCGGTCCCCCCACCCTCTTTTTAGTTATAAAAAGGCGCAGTGGATAGTCCGTTAAAAACTGAACACATATCAAACGTGAAAACAACAAAGAGGTGTACTGAAGTGTGAAAAAAAGGCAAAATAGAAACAGTGACGGTGCAAGCTTAACAAGTGCAACGTCGACGAGATTGGAAGAGCTGCAGCATCGTGTTTAAGTGGTGCCAGTGTTGTACTGCAACGCGGGCGAGCCCTGTGCAAACATTACTCCATCCAATTTATTTATTTATTTTTTGGCTCATATGGCTCTGAGCACTATGGGACTTAACATCTGAGGTAATCAATCACCTAGAATGTAGAACTACTTAAACCTAACTAACCTAACAACATCACACACATCCATGCCTGAGGCAGGCTTCGAACCTGCGACCGTAGAGTAATTTTTTTTTTTTTTTGACAAAATTATGAACTGTCCGTTCGGTCAATGAAATTTTTGTTCTCATTTTGTAGTTCTGGCAATTGTGTTGTCATACAAGGTATAATATCCACGATATATATATATTCTTTTATTACGAGTGGAATATGAACGTGTGGAAAATTACATAATTCAATAGTATTCATTCAATTATGTAATTATTTCTTAAAAAGATGATAATTATGCAAAACAGAGACAATATTTGTTTCACATTCTTTGTTAATCTATGTCATTCTTTTCATTTGTTTTGTACCCTTTTGTCGTCTTCTTCTGATGTACGTCGCCGACGCAAGACGCGAACCGATTTGAGTTCTGTTGAATGAAAAACATTTAATGTAAAATTATTGTACTTTTATGTTCATTTGGTGGTAAAAACAAATAGAGCCAAATGCGTTAAAACTATTAGTGATTAATTATTGAAAATTCACTTCCTCTTTTAATTATAATTTTGTATTAGTGTTTTTATCATAGCTGCAAGGAGCGCAGCCATTGTTAGTTGCGATTATATACCAACTTCGTCCGTACTTCTAGTTGGAAATAGCATGTCTTTGTGTTAAACTAATTTGCAAAACAATTTAATAATTTTTTATTGGTGGCATCAATTTAAAGGATTAATTATTTATTGAGCAAAGGAAAGTCTTAATTAAAAAAGAAATCCTCAATCTTTTCTTGGCCGCCATCTTAACTTTTATCACAACGGCAAAATTAAATTACTTGAAACTGCAAACAATATTCCGATGTGTAAGAAATAAATGTGCACCGGTGGTACTGAAATTAATCGAATCGGACTGCATTTTCTAAGAACAGTGCTGATCGTATTTATTGTTGAACAAGATTTCATTGCTGATGTATGAGGCGAAAATTAAACTACGCACGAATCATGGAGAAAAATATTTCTGGTAGCATACGTCAGTGTTGTGTGCGGGTGGTATTCTGTGGTTCCTTTTCATGATCAATTTGCTAAGAATAATTAAATCCATCGAAGACAAAAATTATAAAAGCTCTGATTTACGATCTGTAATTTTAGTGATATGAACACAGCTTACAGTCAACATTATTACACTACATCAGGTGGAATTCTTGTGCAATTTGAACAAAATAATTACCCGGGAGAAATTGTAGTATGAATAATGCGTTATACATGTGTATAATATTGTCATTATCAACTACAAAATCAAATCAATGCAACTGCTAAAAAAAAAAAACAGAGTGAATTCAAACAGCAGAATACGATCGAGTATCGTATCATCCATGTTCTTTGCATTTGTCCATGTTGATGATACGCAAAAACCGCTACAGTGGGTTGGAACTTTAATAGTGGCAACTATTTATTTACAGCTTGTAAAAATGAGATACGTGTTTCAAAGTTTTACTGACCTTCAGAGTAGTCACCAGTATTGTGTATAAGCTGTTGCAAGCGATGTGGAAGGATACTCTTAGCAGTGCCACTTGTGTTGACAGTTCGAGCGGCGCGGTCTATTGCCCGACGAATGTGTAACAGGTCTGAAGCGAATGCCACGAAGTGTTTCCTTCAGTTTAGAAATTGAGTTGAACTTACGAGGGCTTAAGTCAGGGCAGTACCGTAGGTCGTATAGCACTTAGCAGCCCCATCAGTGAAACAAATTGGTAACAGCTTGAGTAAGTAGGCTGTTTAGGTCTTTATGTTGGTAACGCCACCTAATGCTCTGTATGAAAATCACTGACTGTGCTGTGTGCAGTATGCCGCTGGTTGGCATTGTTGGAATATTCGCTATTGTAGTGTTGGGTAGTTGGATGGGAACAGCACGTAGCGTTGGGCAGTTGGAGCTGAGCTGCCAGCAATGGTGGATGTGGAGAGAGAGATGCCAGAGTTTCGAGAGGTTACTATAAGCGAACGATGTGGACGTGTGTCCGCCAGGAAAAGGAAATTTTTAAAGATGGATGTCATGAATTGATATATATATATATATATATATATATATATATATATATATATATATATGACTTTTGAACACTATTAAGGTAAATACATTGTATGTACTCTGTCAAAATCTTTCATTTGCTAACTATGCCTATCAGTGGTTAGTGCCTTCAGTAATTAGAATCTTTTATTTAGCTGGCAGTATTGGCGCTCGCTGTATTGCAGTAGTTCGAGTAAAGATGATTTTTGTGAAATAAGTGATTCATGAAAGCTGTAGGTTATTGTTAGTGAGGGCCATTCTATTTTAGGGATTATTGAAAGTCAGATTGCATCGCGCTAAAAAAATATTGTGTGTCAGTTTAGGTATGATTAGAATAAGTAAAGAGAAAACTGTTTGAGTACATTGAGTTTTGCTCAGCTGTTTGAAAATAAAGTAACGTAGAAGTTTGCGAGCACAGTCATTCATAATTTTTCAAGGGGATGCTTCACTTGCACTGTATATGCTTGAGCATTGTCCTGCAAAATGTTGGTGAGGTCCTGCAGAAAGTGTCATCACTTCTGTCTCTATGCTGCTCATTTTTGAAACAGAACCTGCGACGTAATCACTGAACGACGACGCCATAGTTTTTCCACACTGCTCTACGCTGCACTCCTTACGTTTGGACCGTTCACTGTTTCTGTTTTGCTTTCTTTTTTCACAGTTCAGTAGACCTTCTTCCTGTTTTCATGCTTCACGTGTGTTCATTTTGTGACGCGCCGTCCACTGGGCCCTCTTATCACTAAACCTGAGGGGAAGCAATGGGGCGTTCCGCTTGTGAGGTATCCTGCCGTGTGGAGACGGGTCGTGAGTCGTATCTGAATAGCTCAGCAGATTATATCATTCCTTATAAAGCATGGTCGCGGGTTCGAGTCCCGTTCCGGCACACAGTTTTAATTTGACAGGAAGTTTTGAAACAGTGCATAATCAATCCACTTAATAGCCAAAAATTCATTCTGCAAACAAGATAACTACCAGGAAAAACATAGGGTAAAGTGTACATAGAGTGGTCACAGAATCTACGGTGCTTTTATTTAGTGCCACCGAGCGAGTGGCCAGCTGTGCGTCTGCGGCCAGCTGTGCGTTTGTGAATGGTTAATCCCGTAAGCAGTTTCATTCCCGAAGGCCGTGCACGTCATGCATGTACAAAGGCACTGTATTCTCAATTAAAATTCCTGTATTTTTAAGACCGAAGTTTACGATCTCCGCCGCAGGAGAGAAAATCAACAGCTGCGGTGGGCAGCGCCGGCTGCTGCATTCGACTGCCGCCGTTTTACCCGCTGTTTACTTGACTCAAGACAAGCCGGCGCGCTGCGCAGCACAGGGCGGCGAGGGAGAACAGGAACACATTACTGACGAGAGATCGTCACTGAGACAGTCGACGTACAGCCAGGGAAGAGGGATGAAGTTTGAAACTCAGATTGGTTGTTGTACAGGGTGTCTATAAAATCTGGCTAAATTCTAGAAAAATTGTAACTTGGAATGTATTAGGGCTAGAGCATCGTCGTTTATTGCAAAAGGTGTAGCAGCTCTCAAGGTCCTTGTCCTTTGTTGCAGATTTGGCTTGGAGCGCATCAAAACGACACCGGACCAGGCGAAGACGCAACGTGTAATCTGGTATGCACATGTTGTGTGCCTTAGGCGATTTTTACGGATAGTGCGTATGCAATGCGTATAAAAAACGTGATTACAATAAAACAAACAAGACTTAAGAGACATTTGTGAACAAATGTACCATTAATATTTACAAAAAAACTGTTACATAAATACTCTGGTGAGAAAAGACCTTATCGCTGATAATTTATATCGCAGTAAAAGTATATTGAAATAAAATATTTATATATTTGTGTAACTATATATAAGATGAACAAAACAAATCGATCTTCTTCTGCTTTCTTTGTTATATAGACACTGTATACATCGCCTATCGCTTGCAGATGTTATTGGTGTTTTCTCTTCTAGAGTGTTAAGCTGTGTATGTAAATTATTGCTTAAAACACATGTATAAAAATAGCTCATGTTATTATTTCAAGGTAATGGAAACATCTCATCTTAATGTTTCGCTTGACGAGAGAGATTAATTAGTATTTTTCAGCTGCTACGACGCCCAAAAGCCGTTATCGCTGACTGGCAACAATTGGCCGCCATTACGCGGAAGATTTAAATATTATGTTATTTTGCAATTTTCATTCATAGCAGAGACATCATTTCAAATCCTTATTTAATTTTGCTTTGAGTATTTCAGTAATTCAAATTTCCGAGAGGTCAGATATTTTCAGCTATACCATTTGGGGCAGACATGTGAATTCTGGCCTGGACTTTATTTCGTGAAATTATAAACTTGTAAGGAGCCTGGCGATCATCTAAAAGAAAATCAAACATTTGTTTGTCCTCCTACAAACTATTCAGCTTCTAAGGGTCTTACCTACGCAATGAAAAGAATTAATGTTAAATTCTCATCAGACGTAGTTTAAAGTAAGAAAACATTATACAGATTACAAAAATGTGATGACGGCACTACAGAATCATAGATGCTAATATGGGAGGGCATCACTGGCAAAAACAAGCATAATGAGATTGTTAAAAAAATTTAAAGTTACAGGCAGTGTCAAAAACCTTTCTCATAGGGGAAGTCCCCCTGTGTTTCAAGAACGTGACGACAGAGTGCAAGCTACATTTCAGTGCATCCTCCATAAGTCAGTTCGTCGTGGTCACGTCAACTGCAGGAAACAAGATCAACTCTCCAATGAAGTGTTACATAAGCAGTTACGCCTTTCTGCGTACAAAGTTTGTGGACATGTAAACCACCACAACAATAAGATACGGGAGCCAGAAAACCTACACGACATTTAGGAATACAACCGTAACAGCTCAAAGCTTAACGTTTGGTGCGGCCTAGTGTACGACAGCACAATAGGCTCATTTTTCTTCGCCGAGAACACCATAACGGGAAATGTTTACCTGGGCGCTCTCGTACAAGTCCTGCTGCCACAGATCGACGAGCTCCAGCCGTTCGTTATCTTCTAGCGTGTTGGTTCGCCCCAACGTCGGGGTTTGAACGTGCGGGATGTGCTGAATGACGCATTCCCTGAGAGGTGGGTGGGTCGTGATGGTCCCATCGCATGGCCTCCGCGCTCTCCTTATCTGACTAAATTAGACTCCTTTCTGTGGGGTTATGTCAAGGACAGTGTGTGCACGACACCAATCAATGACGCTGTTATGGCTTCGTACACGAATTAATGAGTGAATCATAACTGTTGATGCTGCAGTGCCGACCTGTACACGGTCAGAAGTCGAACATCGCCTTGAGGGGCTTTGAGAGCTGCTAAACGTTTTATAACAAACCACGAAACTCTAATAGTTTTCAAATTACGATTTATCGAAATGATAGTAGGACTTTATGGACACACAGTTTTTCTCTTATCCGGTACTTAACGTGATAGCTTTCACCATGATGAACACGAAAAATGATAGGCCTATTCAATTTCTGCTTTATACTGCAAAGCTCCTTACCTACTTCTCCCGAATCCGCTTCACGGCAATTAACTGGTCGGATGAGATCAATCTCAAATTATCTATGTCAGTATCAAATCGAAAACCGATTTCGTCAAAACGATACAGCCAAGAATATAATTGTGTGAATGATGGATCCCCATCCAAGATTCTGGGGCAACTGAGTGTCAGATTTTCGAGATGCTAGTGTAACCTGATACAGTCATGTGTCAAGATAAGCCCACCCTTCAAGATCACCTATCTACTGAGGCAGCTCTTGCTCCAAAATCAAGGTCGCCCTACCTGTCCCCCTCTCCCACCTATCTGTCTCTAGACCAATAACATGACAGGAAATCAATTTCCTTCGCGTTTCATTACTATTCCACAGTGACAATGGTCACTCTAGGTCTGCAAACTGTAGTGAGAGGATCATGAAGCCTCAGCAAAGATCCGTCATCGCTCGAGACAGAATAAGTTTGTCACATCGAAAAGTAAATATTAGTCCATCCATCTCCTTCGTTATTATTCAGTTACCAGCTGGGTACCCAGCATCGTTTGGGTATGTATTTATTCAAATCTTCTATTAGTCTATCTCCTGCCCCCCTCTCTCTAAGTCCACCACTTCTTCCCTCTCACTCTGTTCATCTCCTCCTTCCCCTACTCTCTGTCCACCTCCTCCACTCCATGCTCCCTGTTCATCTCATCTTGCCCCTCTCTCTCTCCATCTGCTCCTCTCTCCTCTCTTATTCTGTCTCCCCCTCCACCTCTTTCATTCCATCTGATCCTCCCCTCTGTCCATCTGATTCTTCCACCTCTGTCCATCTCATCCTCCTACTCTATCTCCTCTTCTCCCTGTATCTTCTCATCCCCCTCTATCTCCTCCTCATCCCATCTAAGTCCCCCACCTCTCCCTATCCACCTCCTCCTCAATCTTTCTCTGTCCATTTCCTTCCCCCCCTCTCCCTGTATATCTTGTCCCTCTGCCTCTCTCTATCGACCTCCTCTTCCCTTTGTCTGTACATTTACACCGCCCCCTCTCCTTGCCTGTCTCTTAATCCCCCTCTCTCTGTCCTCTCCTCCACCCCCTATGTCTGTCGATCTCTTCCCATCTCCACGTTCCCCTCCCCCTCTCCATATCCTCGTTCCCCCTTTCTCTGTCCATGTCCTCCTCCACTTCATCCATCACCTCCTCTCCCCTCTTCTGTTTACCCCCTGCAACCCACACTCTCTTCCTCCCTCCTTTCCTGTCAATTCCCTTCTCGCCCTCTCTCTGTCCATCTCTTCCCCCCCATTCTCTTTGTCCATTTCCTCTTCACCTCTCTCTGTCCACTAACCATACTCTGTTCATCTAGTCCTCCCCCTCTCTCTGTCAGTGTTCTCCCCACCTCCACATTCTGAATGCTCCTTCTCCCTTTGTCCATCTGCCTCTTCACATCTCCATCTCCCCCTCATCTCTACATTTTCTCCTCCCTATCATCTCCCCCTCACATCCTGGAAGTCTATTTCCCCTTCCCCTTTCTCCCTGTACATCTCTTCATTCCCTCTCTCTCTCTGCATCTAAACCCTACTTTTCCCTTTCTACATCCATTTCCTTCCAGTAGTTACTCTGTCTCCTCCTCCCCCTCTCTTTATTTCCTACACCCCCTCAATCTTCAATCTCCTTCCCTTTCATTTCTTAGTCCATTTCCTCCTCCCCCTCGGCCGTTCTGTTTGTGATGAATATTGTGTAGTATTCGGTGGTGTAGACGGGAGTCGTAAGAACTTGGCACAGTAAATTACTACAGAACTTACATCTGGGCAGATGCGAATCCTCGAGCGATCATGGATTTGAGGCATCAGCAGTGCTTCATTATCTGTGTATGGACGGGAATTGTCAGTGACGAACTCTTAAGACGATATAGATTGCCAAACCCACAACAGATGCCGTGTATCACCGGTTTATACATGATGAAATACCTGAATTTTTGGAGAATTATACCCTTACAGGAAAACAACAAGTGTGATTTATGCACGGCAAGGCAGCACCCTATTTTCTACAGATCATGCGACATCTTCGCACCACAATGTTTCATGGGGATCGATTGGTCGAAGAGGTCTGGTAGCATGGCCTCTCCATTCACCGGATCTGAATCCAGTGGATCTCTAGCAGTGGGCATATTTACAGGCATTAGTGTATGTACAACATATCACCAATGTGCAGATGTTAGAGGGTTGCATGACCAGTGCATGTGACACAATCTGAATGAAGCCAGGTGTATCTGGAAGAGTCGTAGATTCGCTACAAACAAGGGCTGAAGTTTGTGTTAGAATGTGTAGTACACACAAAGCACTAAGTTGCTCACTTCTGCATAATAGACCGATGGGAATGAGAGCACAAAACGGAACAGGTACTGAGTTTTGGACATACTGCTGTAGGTGTTTTTCTTCTGGATTTGATCAGCATTTCCTCATTTGGAATATATGGCACTCCTTCTAAACTATCTATACACAGAATGGTATTGTACCCTGATTCGTCCTAATGACGATGCGTACCCTCCTGGAATTATCCCATTATGCCCGTGGAAATATCGTGAGTCATGTAAAAGTGATAACAATGCATTGGCATAGGACCCAACAAGATTTAACGATCACACAATCATCCGATCGGCAATCAAGGTATACTAAGTGTAGAGTGAGGAGACATCGTGGGTCAGCCGGATTCAGCTTTTTCTTAGTATGTCTATTCTGCAGTTGAGATGGCAATTGGCCATATTTATTACCACTGTAGTTGACCCTTTTGGTATGATCTTGTGTGGTTCCCGAGGAGGGTACGTCAGTTATCCTCCATAAGCAGGTTCCACAAGGACGGTTGTTGGCATACACTGCTGGTCATGAAAATTTTCAACACCATGAAGATGGCATATAACAAAGGACAAATTGGTATAGAGCGTAGTTGTACTACCTGCCACGATATGCAAATGATATTCCATAGCAACCACACAAAGTGGGTATGAGTACTGCCATCCACATTCTGTCTATAACAAAATATTGGGCACTGCGGTTCTGGTGTAGGAATCACATCTGAATTACGTTTATAAGAAGTTCGTGTTATACCTTGTGTGAGAAGAAGAAACATCTACCAGCACCTATCGAAATTGACAGTGGCATGATCATGGTCTATCTAGACTGAGGTTTATCGTTCCACAACATTGTTTCTTGTGTTGGTCTAGAGCTCACGATCTTAATGTGAATATAGAACTGTAGTGTCACTAACTACTTTCAGCACAAATTGGCGTAATTTGGGAAGAAGTTGCCATGAAGTGTTGCAGTAGTACTGCTGGTCGCCTGGTCGGTAAGTGCAGGGTGGCGACATAAGGGTCAGAATAACATGTACACAAAAGGATAGCTAGACAGACCAGCTGCACTCGCCAGAAAACTGCACCACACTGTGGTAACAGTTACACGGTACAATGTTTTAATTGAACAAATGCACCTTACAGTCATATAAATGGCCGTGAATGTTGAGGCAGTTTCATTCGGAGTCTAGCTGCATCATCAGTGCTCCAGGTCCACATCAGATGATGACATGACTGATCTCCACTAACTGCAGCCATGGGTTCAACGCCAGGTCGGAACAGCTGCTGCCTGCGCTGAGTGTCATTGTGGGGCTTGGTGCCACAATGCCATTGACCTGCCACCCAAGCTACCTCCATCCAACTCCTGCAGAAGGCAGCGGGTTGTGTCCCATGCACAGCAGTCTGCCCTAAGTCACTTGACTGCTGGCATCTGCCATTGCAGGACAGATGCAGCCACCTATGATCCTTCAATAGCCCGGGCAACCAGAGTGGGGCATAGTCTGCCTCACATTGCTAATGACATGATGATAAAATAGTTGTCTTCATCATCAGTATGTCACTGGGCCTCAGACGCCCATCTCCACGATCGCTTAACCTACTGAGTGCCACCAACCACACTTCAGAGTGCTGATATAGTTGATGCCCCTGCTGAGCACGTGATAGAGTGGAATCATGAGAGCTCAGGTCACCGCTAGTGGGCAGCAGAGTGTCATCATTATAGGGTGAGTGACACTATTAACTAAGTTCTGGTGACAATCATGGGGTCAAGAGCTACTTCTGTGAGGCTGAAAGAACTGGCAGAAACCTATCAGTTTGAGGTTAATTCTAGTCATCAATGGCTAGAGCCTGTCCATTGCACACACTATAATTTACTTGAGGATTCTGTCCCTTGTGCCGAGACTGTGGTAGCTGTTTGTTTGATGTGTCATTGTTTTGGCCACATGCCTACGCAGTGTAGCGAGTCTAGGGGGCTCATGACTAGACAGTCGCCTCCTACATCGCCACTGATCACGCCCCCACTGAAAAATCCATGCAAATGAATTTGAGCCTAACACGTTATTCTGCTTTAGTTTACCGACTTGTCAGCTCCTAGTGTTTGGATTGCTTCCCTTAAGATTCCAACAAATAAATCCGAACCATACATATGCATTCTAATTCAGCTCGCACCAGATGCTTAGTGCTAGGCGCTTCAAGGCAGTTAACTCTTCCGACGACAGTGTAAGGGATTTCTTGTCCGCTTAATGTGCAATAGATTAGTTATACTCAGGTCAACAACTAACTCCGCCACAGATCTTCCCGCTTGGTTGCTTGCAGACAACTCCATCATATATGAACATACCACATTTAAAACAAATACACTGTACAGTACATGGTGAATGGTACATCCCGGCATTATTATCGATTACCATACTACCCCGATCTAACATGCTGATCAAGTAAAAAACTGCCTATATACCTCCATACATACCCTAATCTATCCATATGTTTCCGGGAGGAATACGTCGTCTTTCCCAGAGACTTTTTCTGTCACATGTTCGAGTGGAGTAGGCCAACCTATACGATCCTAGCAGCATCCACATGATGCTTTTGCTGCGCAGGTCAGTCACGTCATCCGAACAGATGTGGGCTCTCAGGACTGATTGATGGTGACTATGTAATGTTGAGCTGCAGAATCAATGTTACTGTTCACCAGTATGTATCCTTTATCCACAAACGGGTATATGCGTGTTAATGTCGAGATAGCCGTTGACAATGACCGCAAAGTTATGCTGGAAATTTAAAATGTATAGTGAGGTACGAAGGTGGGGCTCGTTCAAGCAGAATTGGGGAAGCTGTGTGGCAAACTGACGTACATATCGGAGGCAGTTGACGGATATGTACGGCACAGTCTGTCTCGGCGTTTCCGTCTTCGACAGCAGCGGTGTTAGTGCAGCAGTTACTCACAGGATGTACTTGTAAAGTAGCAAAGTGTCATGAACACACATGGTCTACAGGAAGTGGTATGTACTGCAGTGGAGCGTGAGTAGATCTGTGGTATTGTTTTGTTTAAGATACTAGGAGCATTGAGATTAAGATGTGTTGTTCATTATTTTGTTCGGTCAATCATTCTAAGATCAACAAAAGTTCACTGGAATATGGTATATCTACTCCAAAAGGTTTTGTATGCAATAAATGTGGAATTCAAAGCACACAAAAAACAATTATTTGCAGAATATTGTCGCGTAGTTTCCCAACATCAGTCAGTTCTTCTGACGCTGTGTATGGTACTCCCTCCCACCATTTACAGATGTTCCATTAAAACTAGAGTCTTCCATACCGTATATGTACATATAAAGTACATCTTGATTTCGAAATGTAATCTGCTTCTGACAAAAATACAGCACATACAGCGTAGCAGTGGAATCAGATGTCTGTAACATAGTTATCAAACGTCTGCCAGGTCTATTTAAGTGAAGTGATGTTGTGTGTGGTACTCCCACCCACTACTGACAAATGTGCTATTAAAATTACGGACATCCTCGCCATATACGTGCATATAAATGCTTCTCATACTATTTGTTTAGAAAGAAAAAAAAGCAGTAATCCAGCGGTGCAATGCAATGAGATGCATGTAACCCAGTCTCCAAACGCTTGTCAGTACTATTGGATTACAGTGATGCTGTGTAGGGTACTGTCTTCCATAATCAACAAATTTTCCATGAAAACTACATACTTCTGGACCATATACATTCCATACTGCTTTCTGAAATCTACTTCTGTATTCCTAGCATATAGACAGGATCAATTTCGAAAAGTCCATTTCCATTGTTATAAATGACTCTAGAGTGCATAGAATTGCCCCTGTTGGTGATATATGATATCATCCTTCCTCCCAGCATTTAGTACATACGTTAAAAAACCAATCGCCTTCAACCGCCAATTCCGAATACATTTGCTGTGTAATGCCTTATACCAAAGTAATATGATGCATAACTGTAAAAAATGGTTCAAATGGTTCTGAGCACTATGGGACTTAACATCTGAGGTAATCAGTCCCCTAGAACTCAGAACTACTTAAACCTAACAACCGAAGGACATCACACACATCCATGCCCGAGGCTGGATTCGAACCTGCGACCGTAGCAGTCACGCGGTTCCGGACTGAAGCGTCTAGAACCGCTCGGCCACACTGTCCGGCATGCATAGCTGTAGGCAGCAATCAGATTTTCTTTTTCATACTGGAATACATTCCAATACAGAATCTAGCTGCTATTAGCTCAGCGGGGTGTACATATCGTAAAGTACTCGTTATTGGATCATATAGAACTCGGCAGCGTAGATCATAACAACAGTACTTTTCTGGGGGAGGGGGGAGGGGGCGAGGCTGGGAGCGGGGGGAGGGGACGAGCAGTGATGCTTTTTAAGCCCATAGAAGACTGCACACGTTGACAAAATGATGATATTGTATGTAAGTTCCATGTTTTGACACTAAAAAATGGCGTATCACCCGGCGTGATGGTATGGGTTGCCATTGGTTACACGTCTCGATCACCTCTTGTTCGCACTGACGGCTCTTTGAACAGTGGACGTTACATTTCAGATGTGTTACGACCCGTGGCTGTACCCATGAAGCGTAGAAACCCTACATTTCAGCAGGATAATGCACGACCACATGTTGCAGGTCCTGTACGGGCCTTTCTGGATACAGAAATGTTCGACTGCTGCCCTGGCCAGCACATTCTCCAGATGTCTCACCAATTGAAAACGTCTGGTCAGTGGCGGCCGAGCAACTGGCTGGTCACAATACGCCAGTCACTACTCTTGATGAACTGTGGTACCGTGTTGAAGCTGCATGGGCAGCCGCACCTGTACTCGCCATCCAAGCTCTGTTTGACTCTGTTGTGGATTGGCAGGAGCCAACCCACGGAGTTTGGAGGAAGCCGAAAGGCACGTGTTTAAGCTCACGCAGACTGGCGTGTGGTCTGGAACAGGACAAGGAAATTATAACTTAGAAAAAAAGGAGGTAACTGGTAGAATACTTAACTTTAATCCATTAATGCTGAACGTAGCTCTTGTCTGTACATTATTTACAATATCAATAGCAACTGATAATGGCGCCTTGCTAGGTCGTAGCAAATGACGTAGCTGAAGGCTATGGTAACTATCGTCTCGGCAACTGGGAGCGTATTTTGTCAGCGAACCATCGCTAGCAAAGTCGGCTGCACAACTGGTGCGAGTGCTAGGAAGTCTCTCTAGACCTGCCGTGTGGCGGCGCTCGGTCTGCAAATCGGCGCACGGTTGTGGCATAAGGCTTCCGCCCGCCGTGGGGAGGACCCCATGTTGACGTATGCGACGAGGTGGGGAGCCTAACAATAGGCGAGGCTGTGCCACCCGCACCCTGCCATTCGGTCCGAGGGGAGCTAGGAAACGCCTGAAAACCTAGTCCAGGGTGTACACCAACATGCGGTGTATGTGCCCGCAGAGAGACAGGAGGGGCCGAAGGGTCGACCTCCATCGGGTCGGGGCACCCGACGGGCGAAGACGACATATGGTCCGGCGCAGGCAAGAGTTCCATATCGGAGGACAACTGGTCACGGGAAGGAAACGGCGGCGCGTGACCCAGGGAGGCGCCCGGCAGCTGCAGCGAAGCCTCCACTGCGGGCGTCGCCGGCGGGAGAACAGGCGGCGACGGCGGCGCGTCGCCATGGGGCAAAATGGAAGGCAGCGTCGGTAACACCTGGGGATGAGGCGAGCCAGTACATGGGTCCCCAGGGCGCTGACCGGACGGCCCAGTCGCTGAAAGCAGACGGGGAGGGGCAGAATCCGTGCGACGACAGAGGCGCAGCTGATTGAGATGCCGGCGCACCTCACCAGAGGCCCCCAAAACCAGATACATAGCGCGGCCGAGGCAGCGAAGAATGCGCCCTTCGAGCCAACGCCGTGAACCTCGATAGTGACGATAGTAGACAACGTCGCGTGAGCAAAAGCAGGCGTCTGCCGCTGCACAGCAACCTGATGCGGCGGATGTAGCAAAGACATCAAGGTTCGATAAGGACGACCGTGGAGCAACTCAGCCGGCGAGTGACCATCTCGGGGCTGAGAGCGATACGAAGACAAAAAGATCAACAACGCGTCCTCCCGAGAATGCGACTCCTTCAACTTCAACATCTGTGACTTGAAAGTCCTGACCAATCGTTCAGTGGCACCGTTTGACTGTGGCGAAAACGGCGCGGCTGTCAGATGTTGAATACCATTGGCCTTGCAGAATGACTGAAATTCTGCGGACATGAATTGTGGGCCATTGTCGGAAACAATAGTCTGTGGAAGACCTTCAATGCAAAAGATAGCAGATAACGCTTGGATGGTGGCAGATGACGTCGTGGAAGACATCCGGACAACAAAAGGAAAATTACTGAAGGAATCTACCACAACCAACCATCGAGCATTCCAGAATGGACCAGCAAAATCGATGTGTAAGGGTTGCCAAGGGGAAGCGGCTTTTGGCCATGAAAAGAATGTCCGCGGTGGTGCGGATTGTTGTTCAGCACACGCCATGCAAGAAGAGCACATATTCGTAATCGCGGCATCGATTCCGAACCAAGTACAGTGATGACGAGCAAGTTGTTTCGTTCTCACTATACCCCAATGTCCTTGGTGGAGAAGCCGTAAGACAGAGGACTGTAACGAACGTGGGACCACGACCCTGGACTGATCATTATCAGAACGCAACAGCAAAACAACACGTCGTACAAAAAGTCTCTCCTTGTGAGCAAAAAATCGGCGAACCAACGGATCCCTGATCCGTGACTTCGACAAGGGCCATTGTGTAGCAACAAAACGCAGAACGGTAGCAAGGACAGGGTCAGTAGCTGTGGCTGGAGCTACACGATGAAAATCAATCGGAAACGATTCGACCACGGCATCGGTTTCCGCATCAATGAACATGCAAGCAAGTTCGGAGGAATCGAATGCTCTATCCTCAGCAACATGCAAACGGGACAACGCATCGGCGTTTCCGTGCTTAGCAGTGGACCGATACAAGATATAATAGCGGTACTGCGAGAGGAAAATAGACGAGCGAATGAAATTCTGCGCTGTACGCGGAGGTACAGGCTTGTTCGGATGAAAAAGCGATGTCAAAGGTTTGTGGTATGTGATGAGGGTAAAGTGACGACTATACAAGAAATCATGAAACTTAGTAACACCAAATACGAGAGCCAACGCTTCTTTCTCGATCTGTGAATGATTTCTTTGCGCAGACGAGAGCAATTTGGACGCAAAGGCAATAGGGCGATCGTGCGAACCATCTTTGTGCGCAAGTACAGCACCGATCCCGAAATCCGGTGCACCCACCATCAACAAAAGGGGTTTCTGGGGATCGAATGGCGTAAGGCAAGTATTGGAAAGCAACGCCGATTTCAACTGGCGAAAGGCGCGTTCGCATTCCGTCGTCCAGACGAACGGAACACCTTTACGGCGTAGGCGATGAAGCAGAGCTGAAATGGAAGAGGCGTGCGGCACATATTTGTTATAATAATTAATTTTTCCCAGCACACTCTGTAGCTGCTTCAAATTCTGCGGCGAAGGCAAGTCTTGTATGGCACGGAGGTGCTCGGGACTGGGATGTATGCCTTGGGCATTGAGTACATGTCCCAGGTAGGGTAAGTCACGAGCAAAAAACACACATTTGTCCTTCCGCAAGCGAAGACCATTTTGTCGCAAGACCTGAAATAATGTACTGAGATTGGCCAAATGTTCTTCTTCGAACTTTCCGGAGATCACAATATCGTCCAGATAGTTTGCTGCCGTAGGGACCGAGGCACAAACAGTTTGCAGATATTGCTGAAACAATGCAGGGGCGGATGCACACCCGAATGGCAGTCGTTTGAATCGATACAAACCAAGATGCATGTTAACCACCAAAACGCGCTGGGAGTCTGCGTCCACCGGTATTTGCAAGTACGCATCTGCTAGGTCCAACTTCGAAAAATATTTACCTGGGCACAGTTTGTCAAAAAGATCTTCCGGGTGGGGTAAAGGAAAAGTTGCAATCTCTAGTTGTGGATTCACTGTTGCCTTGAAGTCCACACAAAGTCTCAATTTTCCGGAAGGTTTTGGCAAAATGACTAAGGGTGATGCCCTGAGAGAAGCCTGCACACGTTTAATCACACCTTGTGACTCCACATCGTGTTATGTTTTTGCGACCTCATCACGCAATGCGTGGGGAACATTGCGCGCTCTGAAAAATTTCGGTTGCGCGTTTACTTGCAGTTCCAAATGTGCTTTATAGTTCTTAGCGCAACCAAGGCCCCGTGCAAAAACGTCTGCAAACTCTTCACATAGACGAGAAACACTGTCTGAAGGCACAGTCTGGTTCACTGATAGGACCTGATTTACTATAGACAAGTTAAACAACTGAAATAAATCGAAACCAAACAAGTTCACTGCAGAAGAAGAACGAAGGACGTACAATGACACAAATTTTGTTTGTCCTTTGTATGTTGCAAGAAGGCTGCACTGTCCTAACACAGGGATCGCTTGTCCTAAATATGTAGTTAGCTTAACATTTGCGGCACGCAACGGAGGTGTGCCCAGCTGTGTGTACGTGTTGTGGATTGGCATGAGCCAACCCACGGGGTTTGGAGGAAGCCGAAAGGCACGCGTTTAAGCTCACGCAGACTGGCGTGAGGTCTGGAACAGGAGAAGGTATTTAGACTTCAGAAAAAAGGTGGTACTTGGTCGAATACTTAACTGTAATCCATTAATGTTGAACGTAGCTCTTGTCTGTACATTATTTACAACATCAATAGCAACTGATAATGGCGCCTTGCTAGGTCGTAGCAAATGACGTAGCTGAAGGCTATGCTAACTATCGTCTCGGCAAATGAGAACGTATTTTGTCAGTGAACCATCGCTAGCAAAGTCGGTTGTACAACTGGGGCGAGTGCTAGGAAGTCTCTCTAGACCTGCCGTGTGGCGGCGCTCGGCCTGCAATCACTGATAGTGGCGACACGCGGGTCCGACGTATACTAATGGACTGCGGCCGATTTAAAGGCTACCACCTAGCAAGTGTAGTGTCTGGCGGTGACGCCACAGTACGTGTCTTGATTGATCAGTGAAACTGCAGCTCCGGTATCGAGCTGGAAGGGTATCACTTTGCTGTTAATTCCCAAGTCTACAAAAAGTTTATTGTTCTGTTGACGACAAGAGCGACTGTCTCCTGCAACGTGAACTGACACTGGTACAGAATCACTTGTGACATGACGGGATTTCCGTCGATGTCGACACACACTATTTGTGGGACGGACACAGTCACTGTTAGACAGAGTGGCACTGGGCGGAGTGGAATGAACTACATGAATGTCCACGGGCGAAGTTTCACGAGCCGGAGGATCCTTGGTTCGAATTCGGCGCGAATCAAAGGGCCTGGAATGATTGTGAGTGTCCAATTGGAGCTTTTTCTGGCAAACACTCTGAACATGTCCTTTTTTATTACAGAAAAAGCAAATAGCTTGGCGTGAAGGGCAATTCTCACGCGAATGTCTAGTAGCACACTGCGGGCATGATTTTAGCACTGCATTTGCTTGCCTGCGCGGCACACCTGGCTGAGAGCCCGGCGACCGCTGCGCGGCAGGGCGCAAGGGCTGATCACTGGTCCGTGCAGCGTGCCCGGCGGGCCGGTTAACCTGACACACGGGTGGCGAAGTTTCAAATGATTCCTGAGCAAAGGCAAGTGTGTCCTGCCGATCCAATATGTCCATCACTTGTTGAAGGGAGGGACTGACTAGTTTCAAAATCTGTTCCCTTATACGAACATCAGACACGTTCTGTGCAATTGCATCACGTACCATAGTATCTGAATAAGGGAGTCCACATTGACACTCAAAAGCACAATCCCTAGTAAGGCCTTGCAAGGTTGCAACCCAATCCCGATTTGTTTGACCGGCCATACGTTTTGTACGAAAGATGGTATACCTTTTTGCAACTACATTGACTGATTCTTTGAAATATGCATCTAATGCAGACAAAATTTCGTCGTAGAACAGAGTTGCTACGTCGCGTCGGGGAAATAATTTCACTATCACACAGTACGTTTGGACGCCTACGGATTAAAGGAGAAAAGGCTGCCGCTCATTACCTTGAATTCTGTAGGCGGCGAGATGGAATCCAAATTGGCGTGACCACTCCGTCCAGCTTTCCAGTGCAGCATCAAAAGGACGAAAAGTTGGTGCAACAGCGTGTTGTGGCTGCGGTAGCGGTGGAGCGGCGGCTGCCGCATCGTGTTGCATCGCACGTTGACCCTGGACGAGCTGTCCAAGGGCATCCAATAAGGCCTGCGTCTGCTGACTCTGTAAGCGATAAAATTCGGACAGTACATCTGGAGATTGTGGCGAAGCCATTACACAAGTAAATCAGGGCAGTATAGTTAAGAACGCAGAAAACCTCGTCGCCAATATTGTTGTGGATTGGCAGGAGCCAACCCACGGAGTTTGGAGGAAGCTGAAAGGCACGCATTTAAGCTCACGCAGACTGGCGTGAGGTCTGGAACAGGACAAGGAAATTATAACTTAGAAAAAAAGGAGGTAACTGGTAGAATACTTAACTTTAATCCATTAATGTTGAACGTAGCTCTTGTCTGTGCATTATTTACAATAACAATAGCAACTGATAATGGCGCCTTGCTAGGTCGTAGCAAATGACCTAGCTGAAGGCTACGCTAACTATCGTCTCGGCAACTGAGAGCGTATTTTGTCAGTGAACCATCGCTAGCAAAGTCGGCTGCACAACTGGGGCGAGTGCTAGGAAGTCTCTCTGGACCTGCCGTGTGGCGGCGCTCGGTCTGCAATCACTGATAGTGGCGACACACGGGTCCGACGTATACTAACGGACCGCGGCCGATTTAAAGGCTACCACCTAGCAAGTGTGGTGTCTGGCGGTGACACCACAGACTCAATGCCCAGGCGTATCATGGCCGTTATTGTGGCCAGCGGTGGTAGTTCTGGGTACTGATTTCTCACGATCTATGCACCCAAATTGCGTGAAAATGTAATCACATGTCAGTTCTAGTACAATATATTTATCCAATGAATACCCGTTTATCATCAGCATTTCTTCTTGGTGTAGCAATTTTAATGGCCAGTAGTGTACAAGGAAATCCAGATAAACCACGAACAATGCCTGTGTGTCGAATGCACTGGGAAGTCGCTATGGGTGAATGTCGAACCTGGCCGGCCGAAGTGGCCGTGCGGTTAAAGGCGCTGCAGTCTGGAACCGCAAGACCGCTACGGTCGCAGGTTCGAATCCTGCCTCGGGCATGGATGTTTGTGATGTCCTTAGGTTAGTTAGGTTTAACTAGTTCTAAGTTCTAGGGGACTAATGACCTCAGCAGTTGAGTCCCATAGTGCTCAGAGCCATTTTTTTTTTGTCGAACCTGACATACCAGAAGGTATGATAGTGTAACAGCTGGAGGGCAGTAAGGCATTAGATGCAGCACGTTGTTCAGTAAGACGAAGTATTGCACTCATACATGAAAGGGATGGAGGTAAGATGATACGAGTCAATGTGCATAATTTTGTCGCCAGTAAGGTTAGGTAACCAAAGGGAATGTTGGTGGAAACATTAGAAATTCTGGAGGAGGGAGACTGCCGTGCAGGAAGTGTAGCCTGTGGGAGGAGACAGGATGCTGCTAAGATTACATTGTGTGAGAAGCATTTGAAGGAAACAGAGAGGAAACAGATGGAGAAGTATTAGAATTTCAGCACTAGTTCTTTCTGCGGGGACCGCTGCCTGCAGCAACCATGACACAACACAGGATTCTGACAGGGAATGAAGCTCCAGTGTACCGGAGGCTGCTCAGAATGCCACGGTTCCTACAGGCAGTTTTAGCAGAGTTAGTCAATCAACTGCTGGCCAACAGCATAATAAAAGAGAGCATTAGACCCCGGGAGGTGAGAATTGTAAACATACCAAAGAAGTCTACTGACAGTTCGAGGAGGTATCGATTCTGTTGCAGCTACTGCCATTTGAACAATGAGACTACAACAAATCCTGCTCGATTTCAGACATCACAGAAACAACTGACGTTCTTGGGTAATGAACTTAAAGAGCGAAGGCTGCATGTTCCGTGCATTGGGGACGTTTCCAGTATCCAAGAATGCCGTTTGGTTTAAAGAATGCACCAGCAGTATTCCAGCACTAGTTGGACGAGATGTTGAAATGACTGGTGCCTCATCAGTGTTTAGTATACTATATATATGGGTGACTTCATTGTTTTTTTCGAAGGATATGCAGGAGCGTAGACAGAGATTGAGGGAAGTTTATGCGAATTAAATAGGATGGGGTGTTATTGATAACAGAAGATGGGGATGAGTATGTGGCAATGACTAAGTGAGAGTTGCAGCAACGTCTGGGCGGAATGACTGTTATACTGGGTGGTAGGGTTAAAAGTGCAGATATTGTGATCATTGCTACGTTAATATGTACACACTTCAGTGTCTTAGTTATTTTTTTCTCTGCATCTAACAATCTTCCTGCAAACACATCACATAATGTACTACCTGATGTTTTTGCATTGTCGTAACCGCACCATTAAGTGGGTAACTTCGAGACTTGATCTGTTGCCCAGTGGACAGTAAGCAATAACGGCTTGCTCTTGCCACATGTACTTGGAGGCACTAATCAACCTAAAAACATAATAATCCTAATAGATAAAACTGTTGGTCTGCAAATGAAGCAAATACTGATGTAATGTTGTTCATTACATCGTCCTCAATCACCAGTATAAATATCCTCTCTCTTACCCGTAACACTTTGTGTGTAGTGTTGTGGCGTAACAAGACAGCTACGCCACACTGAAGTAGCTGAAAGGCACGCGTTAATCTCACGTAGGCTAGAGAGAGGTCTGAAACAGGATACGTAATGAATGGTAGCAAGAAAAGTACGTAGCTGCTATAATACTTAACTTTTAATCCATCATTTGTATACAGCATTCCTTGATGATACAAGTGAGACTCTATCTTAAAATGGTTAATGGCGCCTTGCTAGGTCGTAGCCATTGACTTAGCTGAAGGCTATTCTAACTGTCTCTCGGCAAATGAGAGAAAGGCTTCGTCAGTGTAGTCGCTAGCAAAGTCGTAGTACAACTGGGGCGAGTGCTAGTCCGTATCTCGAGACCTGCCTTGTGGTGGCGCTCGGTCTGCGATCACACAGTGGCGACACGCGGGTCCGACATGTACTAAATGGACCGCGGCCGATTTAAAGCTACCACCTAGCAAGTGTGATGTCTGGCGGTGACACCACGTGTAGTACATGTGAGATTCAGACAGAAGGAAGTAATTGTGCCATGTAAACGTTCAAGGACAAGTCAGAGGGTCGACCATGGAGAGAAAAGTGATAGAACCAAAGTTGTTTTCAGAAAGTAGGATTACTTTGAGTGTAGTGAACGTACAGTGAAATAGTAATTGTAACTAGCTGAGCAATGAAATCTCATCGGAGCAAGACACTTGGAATTAAGAAACAGTGGGTTGTTAATTAATGGAATCAGGTGCGATATTACGAGACAAGCGTTTCATTTACCAACTATAATAGCAGGAGTTACTCCGCAAAATGTGACGCAACCACAGCTGTATTGTGCAGATGAACCCTTGGAGATGCTGCTTAAGAAATACCTTATCTTCTTGAACAAAAAATGGGAACTAAGCCCGATCTATTCACTAAGTCGGATGATAGCTTCACAGGATGAGCGGATCACTGCAGAGCAATTAATGCAGCACATTAAGCGTTAGACGGATGGTAGTCGACGAGTAACTGTGACCTTGAGTTTCGCAATTCCTAGTGCCATAGTGTCTCTGATGTTGCTGCGTGCAGCTTTTATTTATCTGAGACGACGAGTCATTCCAAAACCTGATCCGTTGGTAATCCAGGTTCCAGTGGGCCCCCAAGCTAGAGATAGAGAGCTTATGTGTAAAGTTAAATAAGATGGAAAGTAGCTGTAAAATTTTAATGTAGTAAATGTATAGCGTCTGGGGTTGACAGCCTAGTATAAAATCAAGTTGTTAGGGTGTAGAATCAGTCCTCAGCAAGACCCGGGGAGCCAGCTCTTTCCTATGTAGGAGGATAATGTAGGGTCACTACCTATGTTTGGTATAAATTGGACTAATTTGGGAAGAAGCCGCGGCGAAATATTGCAGTAGCAACCGATGGTCGGCTGGTTGGTAAGCACAGTGTGGCTATACGTTTGTGAGAATAACACGTACAGTATAGGGTAAAGTGCTGTGAGCCATACTCAGTGGGAAACTACACTGTGCAGGCAATATGATGTCACCAAATAAGGGCAAGTCTCTTGTTTGTGAGCTAACACCCCATGGAGTTTTAGCACAACAAAAGCATCTCAGAGCCATATAAATAGCTATTCATTTTGAGGCAGATTCGTTTGGAGTCCAGTGTCACCAACAGGACTCCAGGTCTATGTCAGACGATGGGGCGACTGGGCACCGCCTGCTTCATTCCTGTGTTCGAGACAGCCAACGCCTGCGCTGAGTCTCCTTGTGGGAATTGGTATCACAATATTGATGACACATATTGCTGCTACCAGCTCCTGCCAGAGGGCAGTGGATTGTGTCCCATGGATGACTCTCTTCCCTCAGCCCTGCAGAGACTGCAAGCCGGGCCTATGTCACCCGAGTGGAGGTGTCCACCACTGCAGAATGCAGCAACACGAGACTGAGAGCGCCGATGACATCACGTCCGAGGCTCACTGTCAGGCGGGTCATCGCCCAGCAGCGCAACGCTGGCAGCATCGAAGGGCACATAGACGAGCAGCTCATCGCCAGGACGGAAGCAGCCACATTTGAGCTTCTTCCGGCGTGGGTCAGTGGAGCGGTGCATGTCTGTCCCACATTGTTAACTATGTGATGTGTACCTGAAATTATAAAATATTTTTCTTGGCGACCAGTGTGTCACTGGACTTCACTGGTGCATCACCACCAACACCCACCCTACTGAGTACCAGCGACCACTCTTCAGAGTGGTTATAGAGTGGGCTCTCTACAGAATTGATGAATGCAGCAGGCCCACACTCAACGCCACGTGGGATCTCCAGCAACTTAAGCAACTAGCATTCTAATGGACAAAAATATATACGCTTGGCCATGCTGGATCGTGAGACTACATAACATACTTTGAGTCAGGATTTGGGTTTGTTTGCAGAAAGACAAGTATCGACATGAACAGTGCGACAGTGTTTGGAGCACCGTGAACTGTCAGCATACTGACTACTGTAGCTGCTTGCTTTGAAGTGACAGAAGTGCACTCAGTGATAACCCTGGACACAGGAGTGGCATCATGTAACCTTTTCAGATGAGTCCCACTCGTGCATATAGTATCACTATGGACGTATTCATATGTGGCGGCACCAAGGAGAAAGAATGTTGACATATTGCATTCGTTATCATTGTATGACCCCAGCATCTTGCATTATAGCATGGGTTGCCGTCTCGCCTGGTTTGAACGAGTATACCCGGTTACTTTGTTAGCTACCATTACATACCTGACGTTATAAACCGATTGTTGTGCAGCGTCTTCCAGTCCTCAGTGAGGTTATCTTTCAACAAGATAACACGAGACCGCAAGTTGTATGTTGCCCACACTGCCCTGACTGAACTTGATACAGATGTTGTCCGACAGCGTCACACCCCAGACTTTGCAGCTCTGTGCCTACTAAATTTTGCACCCAGTATACTGCTGAATCACCTACAAATTTAGTTGCGTACTCTTCTTATCGCATTGTACAAGTGTAATAAATGAAGTTTTGTTCTTTGCTATCCTTCCTCGTGTTTCAGTTTTAATGACCAGGATGCACATGGGGTTCCACCAATCCCAGTAATTTTCACTTTCATTTATGGTAGCGCTCTTTTATGATAGCTTTTGCTCGAAAAATTCCTTTTCAGCTTCCAGAATGCCTATAGCTGTCATTACTTTGCAAATATTGTTAGGATTTCATCATCATGTACTGCAGACCAGCAGTTTTCATAATGCTTTTTTTAACTGTTCTTAGCCAGTTAAACAGATGAACGTTTACTTTAATGGTGATGTTAACGTTTAATCTATATAAAAAAGATGCAATTTTTTTATGATGCGCGTCTCGCCTCAGTTTATTAAGAAACATCTTCAGTGACCTGAAATGTTCACACATTTACACTTACCTACAACACGTTCCATGTACATATTCTGTTTCTTTTTTCTTTAAGTTACTAATAAGCAGTTGTTGCACTTTCTAGAGTAATGTATAGAAAGAAAAAAAATGTAACCCATATTCTGACACTAAACAGTGCTGATCACATCTAAAAATAAATAAATTTAGTTCATAAATACTTAATGAGGTGTGGTCTATTTTACTCATGTCTGGACGACCATTAGTCAATCGTTTATGTACATTACCTAGAAGGTGGTCATAACGACTGACTCAATATCAGCACATAAACAAAGATTTATATAATCTATATGAAGACAGTAACTGTTCTCGAAAGAACAGAATACTGTTGATGACCGTGCAGCTTTTCCCTGGACTAAATGATGACTAACTGAAACCCTCAGCTGCCGACAGGTGTTGCTGATATACCTCGATGTGGACAGCTGAAAATGTGTGCCCCGACCGGGACATTGAGTCATAAACCGTATAAATCTTCCAATTAATGAGGGTCAACCATTGATTACTGCTCGTCTCGACGTAAGTTAGTCAGCTCACATCTCAACATGTAGCCCTGTTTCTGAAGATATGTTTGTAGGATATTTTTTAGTTGTTAACTTTTGACCTATTGAATTCGAGCTGTTATCCTGTTTTGCTTGCGCAAGTTCCCAGGAATCAGCTGGAGGAAGTGCATTGGCTCTTCACTTTCTCTCTCCGTCCGAATAGGCATTAAAAGGCCCAATGTTACCGACCGGCCACCGTGTCATCCTCAGACGACAGGCGTCACTGTTTGCGGATACGGAGGGCCATGTGATCAGTACACCGCTCTCCCGGCCGTTGCCAGTGTTCGTGATCGGTGCCGCTACTTCTCAATCAGGTAGTTCCCCCATTGGTCTCGCAGAGGCTGCGTGCTCCTCGGCATCTACTGTCAGCGATGTTCATTACTCAGTCCAGTGATCGCATCTCTGTCTCCAATTAGATAGGTACAGGGCATTAATCGCTGGTTTCGGAGCACTGGCGGGTTTAACTCTGCCTAGTGCGTCAAACCGAGTGTGGGGACCCTCATTAAGATCATTTATAGGTATAGCACTGCATTAAGATCATTTATAGGTATAGCAGTGCATAAAATTGATTTCGTTTCCTCGTTACTCTTCCAAACTACAAGTTGCGTAATTTGTCACGTGTGCCAAGAGGGCGTGAATTCAGACCACAGCCTTCAGTATGACTTTGCACAATGCTACGACTTTTCACAATGTGAGATGAAGTGAGAGGTGGCTATCCATTCCCACTAGCCACATCTCTTCCATGTAAGAGGTGATGGGACAAATCAGAATGTTCGTAACAAATGTACTCAACAGTTGCACTTGGAATTTAAGTGAGCGATGCGACAGTGTTTGCGATGGCAGTACTAACTCTTTGTGGTTCTATATTCTGATTGGGTTTTATGCATGCTGTAGTAATGATGTGTAATGAGGTGAACTAGATTCCATCAGGGGAGAGTGAGGGCTGCAGGCGGACCGAGAGCCGCAGCGGTGGTTATCCCTTGGGAAGTTTGAAACAGGGCCCTTTCAAGCTGGACAGTGATCTCACGGCCAGAGGGGAATGGAAGACTGGTGCTTTATGCAGACGGCCAGCCGCCGGGCCACAGACCGCCAGTGCCGGGGGACAGTACACAGAGATGCAGCCACGATGTTAAAATTCAACCACGCTCTGCTCCCCCACTATAATTTGCTCCAGTCTTACAACGCACCCACAGGGTAGTGAGAAAAAGTTGTCTGGTGGTGTGAGGTATTTCAGAAAAGCGCTGTTGGCATGTACAGTTTTGCAAAAGCGTAGCCTCTGGCCGCATGCAGTGTACCCACAACACTACCAAGTTTGGCTTTATTATGTGGCTGGTGGTAAGCAAGTTGACGCCAAAAGAGTAGGTTGATTTTTTTTTCCTTTCTGTTCTTAGCATGGTGGCGAAAATGCACCGGTGGGTAAAGCACATTCCTGCATTGGTAGATGACTGTGACGTATGTCCTGAGGCCCACTTTTTAGACTGAGAGGGGCGGTAACGCAGTTGATTGATGAAAGAGTTTTACAGAGCTGCAGCACGCAGGACAAAAAACATTTTAAGGATATGCTGCTGGCCAGTGTTGGTAGTAAATTCGGTGACTGATCGGAAAATCTTAGGAGTGCAAAAAGCAGCTGTCACGCCAAGAGAAGTTTCAGTTTGGACATTTGGGAGTGAAGACTCAGCCAGTGGGAACGGGAGAAGACAGGCTACGGAGATGATAGAGAACACTTCCGTTCCATAGAGAGGAAGGGAGGAGACTTGAAACACAGGCTCTGAAGAGAAATGGAGGAACCTCCCGGGGTGATGCTATTAGTGACCAATGCCGTCAATCTCTGATTCCCGTAAGACCACACTGCAGCAACAATATATTGGGGTTGGATAGGCGTGTTAATTCGTTGACTTTAACGGAAGTGATGAATACTTCATCGGTCACTGTGCCACAGTAATATGCTTGCCTTCGCTTACTGTTAAGCTCTCATTTTGGAATCACTGTGTACGTCTTGTTTAACTTCGTGATAGCATAACAATTACTATACCCATCCACTTTAGAACACGCCCAACGATTAGATACAATGAGGTGACGATTGTGGTGGGATATCTCGTAATATCGTGTCGGATCTCCTTTTGTCCAGCGTAGTGCAACAGCTCGCCATGTCGTGGTCTCAACAAGTCGTTTGAAATCTTCTGCAAACATATTGAGTCATGCTGCCTCTACGGCCGTGTGTAATTGCGAAAGTGTTTTCGGTGCAGGATATTGTGCACGCACTGATCTCTCGATAATATCCCATAAACGTTCAATGGGATTCGTGTCTGCTGGAGATCTGGGTGGCTATATCATTCGCTCGAAATGTCCAGACGTTGTTCAAACCAATCGCGAACAACTGTGGCCCGGTAACATGGCGCGTTGTCATCCACAATAATTTCATCTTTGTTTGGCAACATGAAGCCCATGAGTGGTTCAAATGGCTCTGAGCACTATGGGTCTTAACTGCTGTGGTCATCAGTCCCCTAGAACTTACAAGGGGAAGGCCTCAGACAGGGCCAACCGATTCGGCTCAAATCTGACAGGTCGCTTGTGTACAGCCTAAAACGAAGGACTCTAAGATATTTTGGGTCAACACCCCCGCAATTTTGAGAAAATCTCCCCTAAAAGTTATGACGAGCAATCGACTCAAAATTGAAGGGATCGATAGATAATTGTAAATAGAGCATTTTTCATAATCAGGTATGGGGCCCGCAAACGCAAACTTTTCCAGAAATCGAGGAAAAAAACTATCCACATGGTAAACGTTTTTCGCCGACAGTGCCGATAGCGCAGCGGCCAAGGTAACTGGCTGGGAATCGGAAAACCCGGGTTTGAATCTCGAAGAAACCTAGCGGATGTTATTCTTTTCGTTCGTATTTTTCCATATCTCAGTTGGTAGGGATAGGAGGCTTAATAAGGTAAGTAAATCAATAAGGAATGATACTAATAAGGTAGACAAATTAATTTACCAAACGCCGCGAGTTAGTAAAGTATTAAAGTTTTAAGCCTTGTCACATGAAAACATCTCCGACTAAGAGTGCTGCAAATTCCTCACGAGGGATCACAGATAGCCAACCGTGCGACGCTTGTTTACAGCGAGGCACGGGACAGAATGCACGCGGGGAGAGTTACGTTGTCCCGGTTGCCTCTTCGTCTTATCATAGTTGTGCACCTGAAAGAGTGAAGGTGTCTAGCACGAGCCTAATAGAGGTCAATCGCAAAGAATTGTTTTCCGTCATTAGGCTGCCGCTAACCTCGCGGATACATGTAGTGATTTTTCCATCGTTAATGCGCTGAATGAAATACGTTTTATGAATGAATACTGTGTTCTTCCGTAAGTAACATATGATGAATACTGTACGTAGTTTGTAGTAATTAGCTCGTCTGTTTGTGCTGTAGTAACTGTTACAATGTAATTTATATATTCCTCTGTGTTGTGTTATTGGCTTGTTTGCGTTCACTGTGTGCGGTGAGTGGTATCCAAGTTTGTTGTTTGTGGAGAAAGATATTTTAATATTGGTTTTTTTGAATAAGTTAGCTATTTTTTGTGATACTGTGCCTGCTACTACAATGTGCGAAAAGGTGTGTGACTATGTATAAAGCCCAGTATGTACTACAAAATTAAATATGTGTATTGTGTATACCAACTGCACAACAGTAGCTGACATCATACAATGTTAAACTGTAAGTTAGTTTCATATTATTAACGCTGTTAAACTTATATCTACTATATACCATGTTGTAACACAAAAATGTAACATCAACAGGGAAACAACTAAAAAACCTTATGCAAATCAATAAAAAACACCTGAAGATGAGCCTCCAGGGCTCGAAATGCATAGTGCAGTAAACAAACGCAACTTGTGACTGAAGGCGGTTTGTTCTTCATTTTACGAAAATAGCACTGTCTGTAGATGACTGCCTCCTTCCGGTGGTGCGTCGATAATGCATCTGTCTTGCAACACTTTTATAAACCAAAACACAGCGTCGGTAACTTCCCGCTTGCCATCGTCTTTGACAGACTCCCAACTACATATTACAGCGCTAGTCCAAGGGTGTATATCCTCCATTATTCAGATTGTGCACCTGAAAGATATGACACAACAAGCAATAACTAGTTACTAGGTCTAGCGGTTCTAGGCGCTCAGTCCGGAACCGCAAGACCGCTACGGTCGCAGGTTCGAATCCTGCCTCGGGCATGGATGTTTGTGATGTCCTTAGGTTAGTTAGGTTTAACTAGTTCTAAGTTCTAGGGGACTAATGACCTCAGCAGTTGAGTCCCATAGTGCTCAGAGCCATTTGAACCATTTTTTTTGTAAAAGTTTCTTTCCTCGATTTCTGGAAAAGTTTGCGTTTGCGGACCCCATACCTGTTGATGAAAATGCTCTATTTACAATTATCTATCGATCCCGCCAATCCTGAGTCGAATGCTCGTCGTAACCTTTAGTGGTGATTTTCTCAAAAACACAGGGGTATTGACCCAAAATATCTTAGATTCCTTCGTTTTAGGTTGTACACAAGTGATCTGCCAAATCTGAGCCAAATCGGTTGGCCGTGTCTGAGGCCTTCCCCTTGTTAGAACTACTTAAACCTAACTAAGCTAAGGATATCTCACACATTCATGCCCAAGGCACGATTCGAACCTGCGACTGTAGCAGTCGCGCGGTTCCGGACTGAAGCGCCTAGAACCGCTCAGCCAACGCGGCCGGCGTTACTTTAGATGGTTCAAGTGGCTCTGAGCACTATGGGACTTAACATCTATGGTCATCAGTCCCCTAGAACTTAGAACTACTTAAACCTAACTAACCTAAGGACATCACACAACACCCAGTCATGTTACTTTAGAGTGGAGACAGAAAAGTAGACATGAAAAGAACAGGTGACAGAAAAATCAGCTGAAAAATATGCTCCTCTTGTGGTTGAAGTTCACTTTTTGCTCGCGTTTACTTTTAAATATAAAATTATCGAAATTTATTGCTCATTTTAGAGAACATAAATTTGTCATTGTTCAACGTAAGAACTGTAATTCCATAATTATATATAAGTGAAATATGTTTGGTTAAAAAAAGGCATTGAGTTCCTAAACACAGAACATTGGTTGTTCTGACCTACATGAAAATAAAAATTACAATATTATTGCATAATGAACTACCTGAGACCATAGATGCCTTATACCAGAATATTCAGAAAATATCTCTGAATAATATAGGATATTTTGTAGGTCACTTTCGGATTCACCGAGAAGTGTGCGGCAAGTGGAAAATGTATCTTAGAAGGCAATGGGAGAAGGCAGTAATAAGTTTCCGCCCCGACGGCAGTGGCCAGCATAGCTACAGCTTAACATCTCGACGTTACGTTTCAGAACAGAAGGCTTGTAGCACCGGATTCACGGTGGAGATGCCGCTCGCAGCTCCAGTTGCCGTCAGCATCACTTGTGGTCGCCCGGACGGAGAGAATTTCGGCGCTGGGCCCAGCCTCGTTATCGCTTTCTGGATCAGAACACGGCTGAGAGAGACCGGCCACCTGTTTGTGGAGACGGATGGCCGTGTACGCCTCGCGCTAGACACAGCGGCGCACGACCGCGACCGACGCCGGCTGCTCGTAATTCGGAGGAAGCGGAGGCGGCGCTGAGAGTGCGGGCGCCAAACCGGTCCCCGCGGTGACCGGCAGCGGTGGAAACAAACCCAGCAGGTGGCCGCTGTGCAGCGTTCGCTTTCTCTGCCATTCAGAAATACGAGCAACTCTCGCCCAGACTTACACATGACTGCGCAACAAGTCAAACAACTGTGCACTGCTTTGCTGTCTAATTTCTCGTAACAAGCAAGTCATCTACAGACAGTGCTATTTTCGTAAAATGAAGAACAAACCGCCTTCAGTCACAAGTTGCGTTTATTTACTGCACTATGCATTTCGAGCCCTGGAGGCTCATCTTCAGGTGTTTTTTATTGATTTCCATCAGGTTTTTTAGTTGTTTCCCTGTTGATGTTACATTTTTGTGTTACAACATGGTATATTGTAGATATAAGTTTAACAGCGTTAATAATATGAAACTAACTTACAGTTTAACATTGTATGATGTCAGCTACTGTTGTGCAGTTGGTATACACAATACACATCTTTAATTTTGTAGTACATACTGGGATATATACATAGTCACACACCTTTTCGCACATTGTAGTAGCAGGCACAGTATCACAAAAAATAGCTAACTTATTCAAAAAAACCAATATTAAAATATCTTTCTCCATAAACAGCAAACTTGGATACCACTTACCGCACACAGTGAACGCAAACAAGCCAATAACACAACACAGAGGAATATATAAATTACACTGTAACAGTTGCCCTGCATTTTACATAGGAAAAACTGGAAGAACCTTCCACACACGGTATGTAGAACACACCGACGCCTTTCGACTAAACCATTCTGAAAAATCTACAATAGCTAACCACATGTCTTTTAATAAACACGGACTTGACGACATCCACAACATCCTAACTGTACTTCACACAGAATCCAACAGTAAAAAAACTTAATACACTAGAACACTTAGAAATAATGCTACACAAAGAAAAATATTCCGAAAACTTGTTGAATGAACAAACAGAGTTTAACAGCCACAATTTTTTCTACACCTTTAAAAGTTTATTTTTTCCTGAGGAATCAAATCTATAATAGTACAAACAACTGACAACCTACAACATGGTGCCAAATAATTATTTTAATAATACCTGTGTAATAGTAATACTATACCATATTATCTTCTGTGAAACAAGAAAATCGATTATATTTAGAACTAGAACATCTGTATCAACGAGAATCTTTGGCATGTTTACGTTCTGCTACTACAATGTGCGAAAAAGTGTGTGACTATTTATATATCCCAGTATGTACTACAAAGTTAAAGATGTGTATTGCGTATACCAACTGCACAACAGAAGCTGACATCATACAATGTTAAACTGTAAGTTAGTTTCATATTATTAATGCTGTTAAACTTATATCTACAATATACCATGTTGTAACACAAAAATGTAATATCAACAGGCAAACAACTAAAAAACCTAATGTAAATCACTAAAAAGCACCTGAAGATGAGCCTCCAGCGCCCGAAATGTATAGTGCAGTAAATAAACGCAACTTGTGACTGAAGGCAGTTTGTTCTTCATTTTACGAAAGTAAAACAGTCGCGGATGAAACACTGATGAAACAATGGATAAAATTAAGTGCTATTTTCACTCCATTCTCACTGAGCGAGGGGTCGCAGTGGTTAGCACACTGGACTGCCATTCGGGCGGATGACGGTTCAAACCCGACTCTGGCCATCTTGATTTAGATTTCTCGTGATTTCCCTAAATCGCTTCAGGCTTGCCAGGATGTTTCCTTTGAAAGGGCACGGGTGACTTCCTTCGCCATCATTCCCCAATCCAATGGGGCTGATGCCTCCCTGTTCTGTCCCGTCCCCCGAATCAACCAACCAACCCTCGCTCAGTTCAGACCACTGATTGTAGTTATCGCGGATTTTCCTGTTGTGTTTGTTTTCTTGTCTCTTTTGCTTGAATTAACATTACCTATATTAGCTGAATTATGGAGATGTCTATGTTCATGAGTACGAGTATTATGCAGGGTGGTTCATTGATCGTGACCGGGCCGAATATGTCACGAAATAAGCATCAAATGAAAAAAACTACAAGGAACGAAACTTGTCTGGCTTGAAGGGGGAAACCAGATGGCGCTATGGTTGGCCCGCTAGATGGCGCTACCATAGGTCAAACGGATATCAACTGCGTTTTTTAAAAATAGGAACCCTCATTTTTATTACATATTCGTGTAGTACGTAAAGAAATATAAATGTTTTAGTTGGACCACTTTTTCGCTTTGCGATAGATGACGCTGTAATAGTCACAAACGTATAAGTACGTGCTATAACGTAATATTCCACCTGTGTGGACGTCATTTGCTTCGTAATACATTACCCGTGTTAAAATGGACCGTTTGCCAATTGCGGAAAAGGTCGATATCGTGTTGATGCGCGGCTATTGGGATCAAATTGCCCAACGGCCGTGTGCTATGTATGCTGCTCGGTATCCTGGACGACATCATCCAAGTGTCCGGACCGTTCGCCTGATAGTTACGTTATTTAAGGAAACAGGAACGGTTCAGCCACATGTGAAACGTAGATCACGACCTGCAACAAATGATGATGCCCAAGTAGGTATTTTAGCTGCTGTCGCGGCTAATCCGCACATCAGTAGAAGACAAATTGCGCGACAATCGGGAATCTCAAAAACGTCGATGTTGAGAATGCTACATCAACATCGATTGCACCCGTACCATATCTCTATGCACCAGGAATTGCATGGCGACGACTTTGAACATCGTGTACAGTTCTGCCACTGGGCACAAGAGAAATTACACGACGATGACAGATTTTTTGCATGCGTTCTATTTAGCTACGAAGTGTCATTCACGAACAGCGGTAATGTAAACCGGCATAATATGCACTATGGGGCAACGGAAAATCTACGATGGCTGCGACAAGTGGAACATCAAACTTCAGCGACTTTGGCGGGTTAATGTATGGTGCGGCATTATGGGAGGAAGGATAATTGGCCGCCATTTTATCGATGGCAATCTAAATGGTGCAATATATGCTGATTTTCTACGTAATGTTCTACCGATGTTACTACAAGATGTTTCACTGCATGACAGAATGGCGATGTACTTCCAACATGATGGGTGTCCGGCACATAGCTCGCACGTGGTTGAAGCGGTACTGAGTAGCATATTTCATGACAGATGGATTTGTCGTCGAAGCACCATACCATGGCGCGCACGTTCACAGGATCTGACGTCCCCGGATTTACTTCTGTGAGGAAAGTTGAAGGATATTTGCCGTCGTGATCCACCGACAACGCCTGACAACATGCGTCAGCGCATTATCAATGCATGTGCGAACATTACGGAGGGCGAAGTACTCGCTGTTGAGAGAAATGTCGTTACACGTATTGCCAAATGCATTGAGGTTGACGGACATCATTATGAGCATTTATTGCATTAATGTGGTATTTACAGGTAATCACACTGTAACAGCATGCGTTCTCAGAAATGATAAGTTCACTAAAGTATATGTGTCACTTTGGAGCAACCGAAATAAAATATTCAAACGTACCTACGTCCTGTATTTTAATTTAAAAAACCTACCTGTTACCAACTGTTCGTCTAAAATTGTGAGCCATATGTTTGTGACTATTACAGCGCCATCCATCACAAAGCGAAAAAAGTGGTCCAACTAAAACATTCTTATTTCTTTGTGTATTACACGAATATGTAATAAAAAGTGGGGGTTCCTGTTTAAAAAAATCGCAGTTGATATCCGTTTGAACTATGACAGCGCCATCTAGCGGGCCAACCATAGCGCCATCTGGTTCCCCCTTCAAGCCAGACAAGTTTCGTTCCTTGTAGTTTTTTTCATTTGATGCTTATTTCGTGAGATATTTGGCCCGGTCACGATCAATG
This sequence comes from Schistocerca americana, assembly GCF_021461395.2. Classification (NCBI taxonomy): domain Eukaryota; kingdom Metazoa; phylum Arthropoda; class Insecta; order Orthoptera; family Acrididae; genus Schistocerca; species Schistocerca americana. Next base: position 626,423,621 of record NC_060123.1, on the reverse strand, counting down.
GAGCACCCTGTATACAGGGTGACAATTATTGAAATGTATGAAATAAAATCCTCCCAACTTCTGAACGGTTGCGTTAGGACGGTCAAACTGCACTGTTGGCCGGGGTCATGATGGGAATTAGTATGCGCTGCTTGGTTTGGCTTCGTAACTAAGTCCACTTTCATTTGTATGGATTCGCCAATAAGCAAAACTGGCACATTTGGGGAACTGAGAATCCGCATTTCGCGATCGCGAAGTCTCTTCACCCTCAATGAGTGACTGTGTGGTGTGCAATCCAGTCACGGAATAATCGGTGCGATACTCCTTGATGGCACGATGACTATCGAACGGTGCGTGAAGGTTTTGGAAGACGATTTCATCCCCATTATCTAAAGTGACCCTGATTTCGATAACATGTGGTTCATGCAAGACGGAGCTCCCATCGAAGCAGGAGAGTGTTTCATGTCCTGCAGGAGCACTTTGGGGACCGCATTTCGGCTCAGCGGTACCCAGAGGTCACTGACATGGGCCTCGATTGGCCGCCGTATTCTCCGAATCTGATCACACTCGACTCCTTTCTGTGGGGCTATATTGAAGACAAGGTGTACAGTAATAACCTCAGAACCATTGCTGAGCTGAATACAGCCATTCAGGAGGTCATCGACAGCATCGGTGTTTCGACACTTTAGGGGGTCATGCAGAATTTTGCTATTCGTTTGCGCCACATCATCGCCAATGATGGCAGGCACATCGAACATGTCATAACCTAAATCCGAATATCTGTAGTGACGTTTACACGTTGAACAAAGCGTAACTAATTGACGTTTTCTTTCACATAATGCAATAATTGTCACCCTGTATTTATTCACAGACGGAAAAGGAAACATCTCAACACCAAGAAGAAGTTGTGCGACACAAACGAAAATTGGTAGGCTTGTTTCTATATGTGAAAGATATAGAACCGTTGCAGATCGGTTACTTCAAGGACAAGTCCGAGCGGGACATCCTGTAACCGGACATCCACTGACCCCAAATCACCCATTCCCGACTTCAGTGGTGTTAAGCGAGAACTCGTTAGAGGGCAGGGCGTAGGTCTGTTGAAAGACGGTTCTGCGTCGGTGCCAGTGATGGCCGTCTGTTGGTTAGGAGGAGGCCAATTGAGGACCTGTAGCCAACCTGTCTGCGTGCTACACACACTGGACCTACCCCTGGAAATATCGTCTGGTGTGCGACATCGTATGGCAGCAGGAGCACTCTCGTCGTCATTCCATGCATCCTGACTGCAAATTTGTACGTCCGTCTGATGGTTCGACCTGTTGCGCTGCCATTCATGAACAGCATTCCAGGGACTGTTTTCCAACAAGATAACGCTCGCCCACATACCTTTGCAACGTGCTGTACACTGTGTCGATATGTTGCCTTGGCCTGCTCGATCACCATATCCGTCTCTAGTTGAGCACATATGGGACATCACCAGACAACAAGTCCAGCATCATCCACAAACATCATTAACGGTCTCTGTGTTGTCCGACCAAGTGCAACAGACTTGGAATTACAGCACACAAACTAACATGTGGTACCTCTACACCGCAATGCAAGCACTTTTGCATTCTTGTAGTCAACATTCTGGCAGTTACACCGGTTATTACTATAACAGCATCTCACATTTGCGACGGCTTATTTCGCTCTTATATTAACCTGTGATCTTGGAATGTTGAGCATTTAAATATGTTACCTAGACAAATGTATTCATTGAAATCTATTATTCGACATTAATTACTTTTTGGTGCTGCGGTTTCTTTCCGTCAGTGTATATTTACTGTTTGCAGTCCAAGTGGAAGTTGTTGACAATGCTGACGCAGTAAACTTTTCTAATTTTGAAGGTAGCAAGCGTAAAATACAAGAAGTAAGAGGCTATTTACAAACTGTGCAGAAACCAGACGACAGTTATAAGGGTCGTGGGGCATGAATGGAAAGCACTGACTGAGAAGGTACTGGCACAGGGTTGTAGATTACGCGGCAGCTACCGTCTCTGCAGCAGCACATCAGAACACAGCGTTTCGTTTGTGAGTTGTACGAGCTTCTAATAACTAGAAGCAATTATTTTAATTTACTGTGTGCATTTCAGTTAAAATTCATAAGATTCTTGCGTGTTTGTGTATCAAGTAGCCACAAAAAAATGGTTCAAATGGCTCTGAGCACTATGCGACTTAACTTCTGAGGTCATCAGTCGCGTAGAACCTAGAACTACTTAAACCTAACTAACCTAAGGACATCACACACGTCCATGCCCGAGGCAGGATTCGAACCTGCGACCGGAGCGGTCGCTCGGCTCCAGACTGTAGCGCCTAGAACTTACGTTCATCTACGTCTACATGATTACTCTGCAATTCACATTTAAGTGCTTGGCAGAGGGTTCATCGAACCACAATCATACTATCTCTCTACCATTCCACTCCCGAACAGCGCGCGGGAAAAACGAACACCTACACCTTTCTGTTCGAGCTCTGATTTCTCTTATTTTATTTTGATGATCATTCCTACCTATGTAGGTTGGGCTCAACAAAATAATTTCGCATTCAGAAGGGAAAGTTGATGACTGAATTTCGTAAACAGATCCCGCCGCGACGAAAAACGTCTTTGCTTTAATGACTTCCATCCCAACTCGCGTATCACATCTGCCACACTCTCTCCCCTATTACGTGATAATACAAAGCGAGCTGCCCTTTTTGCACCCTTTCGATGTCCTCCGTCAATCTCACCTGGTGAGGGTCCCACACCGCGCAGCAAATTCTAACAGAGTACGAACGAGTGTAGTGTAAGCTGTCTCTTTAGTGGACTTGTTGCATCTTCTAAGTGTCCTGCCAATGAACGCAACCTTTGGCTCGCCTCCCCCACGATATTATCTATGTGGTCTTTTCAACTGAAGTTGTTCGTAATTTTAACACCCAGGTACTTAGTTGAATTGACAGCCTTGAGAATTGTACTATTCATCGAGTAATCGAATTCCAACGGATTTCTTTTGGAATTCATGTGGATCACCTCACACTTTTCGTTATTTAGCGTCAACTGCCACCTGCCACACCATACAGCAATTTTCTCTAAATCGCTTTGCAACTGATACTGGTCTTCGGATGACCTTACTAGACGGTAAATTACAGCATCATCTGCGAACAACCTAAGAGAACTGCTCAGATTGTCACCCAGGTCATTTATATAGATCAGGAACAGCAGAGGTCCCAGGACGCTTCCCTGGGGAACACCTGATATCACTTCAGTTTTACTCGATGATTTGCCGTCTATTACTACGAACTGCGACCTTCCTGACAGGAAATCACGAATCCAGTCGCACAACTGAGACGATACCCCATAGGCTCGCAGCTTGATTAGACGTCGCTTGTGAGGAACGGTGTCAAAAGCTTTCCGGAATTCTAGAAATACGTTCCTTGTTGGTATATACTCTTCCGGAAAAAAATGGGTACATCTGGAAGGATGACATCGATTTTGACCCGATGATGGCATATGCCACCAGGTGGATAGATTATAAAATAAATAACAGGCCAGAAGGGCTTTAGTCACAAAATATTTAAAAGGAATCTGTGAAGACGAGCGTGTAAGGGGTGCTCAAACCTGTACAGCCACAGGTTGCAATTGACTGATAATGGTTTCAATGTCGTCCACCAACAGAGTGCGTAGTGACATATCTACCAGAGTGCCTACCCCTTAATAGGGAACACTCAGAGCCAGAAGGCTCAGGGGTGGTGGAGACGTGTATAGCACGCAGGTAACCGTGACGTAGAGACGCAATCGTGCTTTCTATTGCCAAGTAAGAGACTTTAAGGGGATCAATCTGCGGCTTTCCGAGTTGTAGGAGGGTCCTTTCGGAGAATTGTCACAGAAGTTCGACGTGCTGCGTCGATTCTGCAACGCTGCTGATAACATGGGTGTTTCAGCATGAATCGATATCTGGTACCTCAGAACCGCTAGTGCTATTGATCTGTAAATGTAATCATTTCGTGTACGCTATATGCATTGTCGCTGTTATGGCCGCGAGCAACCGGCGAGCAGTGCACGGCAGAGAATGGAGACGAGAAGCCGCCAGGCGTGGGAGGTGCTGGAAGTATCGCTAACAACGAACAGACAGGACAGACGAACAAGTAGGGGACCACAGACACTGCGACCGACCAGGACATAACACAAGCCAGGAAGAACTGGAGTGATAAACACGGCGAGACAACAACAACGCTGGAACAGTCCAAACAACGACAGTATGTATCTCAACACACGGAAGTAGAACGTAGTACGGCCGAGATGCACGCGCGAACTACAGCGGGTACCAGGCTGCCGGGGTGGCGCCGCGCGGCCGCCTAAATACATGACCGCGGAAAACGCGATTGGCCACGGACTTCACGGGGGTCGGGGGGACGGAGGGTGGCGCGCTAGAGCACGGAGACCCCTAGTCTATATCCAGTTCCATACCCTATGGCGCGCCTCCCGACACCTGAAGCCTGTGCGTAAGGGCGGAAACGCCCCGGACGGTGTCATGGCGGGCCGAAGTTGGGAACGGAGGGAGACCCTGTGTCGTCGATGCCAGCGGTGGGTTGGGAGGGCAGTACGTGGAATCCATGAAAACGTCACTGGAGGGCAGGCATCGCACGGCGCCTCCGATCCTCGTGGATGCAGGAAGGAATGCCAGGGTACCTGCGGGGAGCCCGTCGGCCCTCGGCTGTGGGGCAGATTCGAGGGTCTCGTGCACACCAGAACGAGGAGGGGAGGATTGGGGGACGCGAGGTGCCACGAAGGTTACGAGGCCGAAGTTGGTTATGGTGGCGGCGCTCGAGCCCCTTCTGTGTCTGTATAGACGTCACAACCCGATCTTGGGTCGCGACTACTGTGCCGGAGGTCCAAGCAGCCCTGCCCACATACGGGCGGGCCCACACGGCCGTGCCCGGGGTGCAGTGCTGAGAGGGTCGGGAGTAGGACTCAGAAGGCGACGGCGTCAGCAGATGAAGCAGGGTCCGTGGCTGCCACCCATGGAGGAGTTCAGCCGCACTGTGACATCAATCGGCGCGGTGCGGTAAGTGCTCAGGAATAAAAGTGAGGGCCGACGTGGCGGCAGGGGATTCGACCACTTTCGTCAGCTATTGTTTAAACGTCCTGGCCAGTTGTTCTGCTGGGCCATTGGAGGACGGATGGAATGGAGGTGTGCGGATGTGTCTGATACCGATGGCCTCACAGAATGCGTGGAAGGAGGTTAGCCGGTCGTTGTGGCCGAGCGGTTCTAGGCGCTTCAGTCTGGAACCGCGCTGCTGCTACGCTCGCAGGTTCGAATCCTGCCTCGGGCATGGATGTGTGTGATGTCCCTAGGTTAGTTAGGTTTAAGTAGTTCTAAGTCTAGGGGACTGATGACCTCAGATGTTGTCTCATAGCGCTTAGAGCCATTTGAACCGTTTTTGAAGGAGATTACCGTGAATTGGGGGCCATTATCGGAGACGTATAAGGTAGGCCTTCGATGCCGAAAACCTGAGCCAAGGCCATGAGTGTGGCACCACTCGTGCTGGACGCTATGCGCACGCACGGTATGCATCCACAATGAGTAACCACATCGATACCACAGGCACGCAAAATCGAGATGGATGCGTTCCCAGGGCTGGCGAAGCATGGGACAGGGTGCGAACGATTGCAAAGGGCTGGCCCGGTGACGTGCACACACCGCGCACCCACGGACCAATCATTCGATGTTGCCATCAATGCCGGGCCAATACACATGCCGGTGAGATAATGCCTTCATACAGGACATCTCCCAGTATCCACAGTGTAGCAGGCATAGGATGTGGCGGCGCAAATCGGGTGGGATGGTCACCTGATAGGCGTCAGTCTCCGCAGCCAGCATAAGGACACCCGCCTTAATTGAGAGCTTGTGTGAGAAGTGCCGCCAGAGGCTGAATTCAGTTTTCAACTGGCGGGTCAAAATGGTTCAAATGGCTCTGAGCACTATGGGACTTAACATCTTAGGTCATCAGTCCCCTACAACTTAGAACTACTTAAACCTAACTAACCTAATGACATCACCCACATCCATGCCCGAGGCAGGATTCAAACCTGCGACCGTAGCAGTCCCGCGGTTCCGGACTGCAGCGCTAGAACCGCACGACCACCGCGGCCGGCAACTGGCGGGTCAGATAGATGGGCCAACCATAGGTCACGCAGCAGAGAACCTGCCACAGAATGGGGTCCTGGCGTGTGACAGAGGCGACCTGTGACGGGAAAGCAGTGCAGAGTATGTTGGCGGGCCGTATCTATGTGAAAGCATAGGACTTCCTACTGGTCGAAGTCGGGATCAGGACCCCAGGGGAGACGTGACAAGGCATCTGTATTGGACGGTTGAGAGGTGGGCTTATATCAGATAACGCCTGGGCCGATGAGGGTAACCAAAAGCTTGTGATCAGTGACGAGAGCGAACTTCGCCACAAACAGATAGATGCGAAACTTTTGAATGGGAAACACAATCGCCAGAGCGTCGGTCTCAATCTGAGAATAGTTCCTCTGTGCCGGGGATTGTGTCTTGGATGCTTACGCAATGGGCTGTTCTGAGCCATCCTCATTCCTGTGAGCCAGAACTGCCCCAATACCACAGGCCAAAGCATTGGCCTCCACAACGAAGGGGCGGTTTGGAGAGAAGGGAGTCAGGCTAGGGCGCACTTGAGCATAGTTTTCAAGCGGAGAAAAGCTTGATCACAGTTGAAAGGCACCCATTTTCGACACAAGCGATTGAGGGACTGTGCAAAGTCAGCAGCCTGGGGTAAAAACTTTAAGTAGAAGGTAACCTTGCCCAAATCTGTGGAGTGGGGAAGAGAGTTGATGGCCGCGACGTTGCGATCCAACCGACTAATGGCGTCTTTACTGAGCTAGTGGCCCAGGTATTCGACAGCCATTTCCATCCGACAGCTTAAACCTACCGCCTGCAGGGCGTGAAATAAAGTACCGAGGTTTTGCAAATACTCGTGGCGTGTACGGTCTGACCAAGACGTCATCTGGATAACTGACACAAGCCGGGATGAGCTGTGTGAGCTGCTCCAGGTTCTGAACAAAACAAACAGAGTCACCTGTACATGACAATTATCAACATACAGATTAAAGAGTGCCGTCTTTTACACGAACAAAATTAATTTTGTAAATAATAGATTTCAGCTATCAGTCGTCCTTTTGAAATTTTATTGGCAGATCTAGATATCAGCTAGAAACTAGCCATTCTTGATGCACTATCATTTTTGATCAATACATGTAATGCCTGTTGGTCGGGCTTCATCCACAGGCATAACATGCATTGATAAAAAATGATAGTGCATTGAGAATGGCTAGTTTCTAGCTGAAATCTAGATCTGCCAATAAAATTTCGAAAGGACGACTGATAGCTGAAATCTATTATTTACAAGTCAATATAACAGTCGCTGGTTGCAGCAACCTTCTGAATGGAAGGCAGACAGACAAAATTATTTATTCAGAAGCAAACTTGAAAGCGATATCAATTGGACAGTTTATATACATATTGGTTTTGCTGAAGTATCGATGTTCAAAAACTAACAATCATAATTTACAACGTTCACGATACCTTGAAGCTAGGGAAACGCTCAAAGACAAAAACTATTTTCGAACCAATATTGTACTAGTTAACTGTTATTCATATTATAGTTTTAGTTAACAGAAACTATCAAATTTTGTAAAGTACACAAGTGTCCAATCTTGTGTATGTGCATCATATGAATTACATTTGTGTTTTGAATGCTATTTTGACATCGAAGTACAGTTCAAAAGCGGGAGAACATTATTCAGCTAGTAAAGTAAGAAGAATGCATGGACTTAACAGGGTATTTTATAACACGAGCAGATGAAAAGATTCGAAATGTTAGTTTAGCACTGCAATGGGCATCAGTTGTACTGATCACTGTGGAGTACATGAGTGAAGCCGTAATCTGATGAGGCTAAGCTGGAAACGCAACCCTCACAGTCCAGCTCACTGTCCACTACTGATTAAGTTCTGAAACGGAATCGTCACTCTGATATGACATCACAATATCTGTGCACAGGGCGAACGACATTCGTATGAAACTGTAACCAAACACTAAATAGAATTATTCAGCTTCACTTCTTGTGGTTTACAGAAGATTTACAAAATTACCTCGCCTAAAAATCCACATACCACGACGTTGCACACACTGACGAAAACAGTTTTTAAAGTAGCCCGAAGTTACGTCACATAGCGATATTTTTTGCCCACGTGTTCAGTATCTTGATAACCGTTCCCTTTTACGACCCGTATCATTCTAGGGGATAGGAAAAACTGATCGGTGATCACGTCCGATGAGTACAGTGGATGCAAAAAAGATGTCACTTTGATTTTAGGCACACTGTGTGATGGCGAATGTTGTCATGGTGGCCGACGTGTAATACCATACGGAAGTCACAAAAAAGCAGACGACGGTACCACAAATGAGCAGCCACGTCACCAACATAATACAGATACGACTGTTTCAAAATTAAAGTATGAGTAGAGAACAGTTCATTAAAATCTATGTCGTGATCATTCAGTATTTTTTATGAGGGCTCTGAGTGATCACAACACTGATTTTACTGTGCAGTTGTCTGTTTGTTTGTGATTTGTTGATGTTATTACACAGATTTTAAGGTGTTCACTTATGAACGAAACTGACTATCTAGATCTTTAACATAAACTGTAATCAACGAATGTGATTGAAATACGTGAAATATTCTTGACTGTTGATAGCGTCTGATGATACCTCGCTCAACACGACACGAGATGTTAGGTGAAAGGACCCCAAAATTCCAGTGCCTAGAAGAAAGAAAAAAAGACTGTCTATGAAAACCTGAGTTGATAAATACCACGAAACAGCATCGCACGTTGTATGTACTACAATTCAGTCTTCTCTTAATATCCTGATACGGAGTGTATGTGGCTCCAGAAATCCTAATCTGAAACGACCTGACCGATTCTAGAAACATCACCTTCACTTTGCAAAATTTTGTTGATGAATACCTTTCCCTGTAGTATATGGTTTTGTGGGTGATGAAGTTCGTTGCAGACTTTATCCATTTTATAAAATACGAAAATATTCTTCCTGAATGTGCTGTAAATGGTGACATATAAAAAATGAGCTAACGACAGAATTTATTTTCTAAGGTACTCCTTTCGTGGTAATTATCTTCGTTCATACTGAGCCAATAAATACGAAGAATCTGATCAGCGACAAAATATAGGTAATTTCTGAAAGGAGCCTACTGAGGTACCCCCGAATATTGTAATGATACTAATGTAAACTAAAATGAAACTATTGTATTGTAAATGATGTATGTCTCTGCTGGGCTCTATAAAGCGGATCGCTGATTTTGTACCACCGCAGAATCAAAGATACTGCTTCTGGTCTCTGATTGTAGTGTTAGAGTAACGGACCGCTTGGCGCACAGCAGTGTGTGTCAGTCTGTGAGCGAAAGAGGATACAATAGGCAGTTTTTGTGGTGTGCTCTGTAAAGCCACAAAGTGTTAGATTATAATGTAGGAATTTTCTCATACCAATATTTTGTGTTACACAGCACGTAAAACAGGTAGTTAAAAAGATGAGTGATTGTATGATGGAATGTAAAGTGAAAGCATGTAAATTTTATTGTGACAAGAAAGGATTACTGGGCTGATATTACAAAGAAGCTTTACGAGCATATGTATTATTGGAAATATAAATGTGGAGGCAGAGGTCTTCTCAGAGTTAAGGTAAAGAAGTTAATTTTTTATTACTTTCCTTTTGCCAGCGCGTTAGTGTAAATGAGTTGGCTGATAATTGGTAACACTGAGTTCGGTGTTGAGTAACCTCAGAATGTACGTAAACAGATTTGATGTATAGCTTACTTAGATATTTCCCTTTTTTAATGTTTCTAGGATTTGTTAATACAGGTATGCGTAATTTGATGATTTGTCATTATGCTTTTTAGTGATGTTAGATAATACTGGTTGTACTAATCTCGTTGTTTGTGACTAAGTCAGCAAAGAAAGGTTTTCATTTAGTAAAAGGGATGTAATTTTTCTGAGTAATGTAATTTCAGTTGTCTGACGTTTTGAAAAGCCAAACGTAACTTCGATTACAACTTCAACTTCACTATTGACAAAGTCAGGTGTTAGTAATTCACCAAATCACTACCGCCTCCCTACCAGGTCATATGTTTTCTTAAAGAAATTCAGTTTTTCTTAAATGTTTTCATTTATCAGCCAAAAGAATTACATGTATATTTCAAAGTATTACGGTCAGCATTGCACACCACTGAGTAGTATATTTTATTCTTCTTCATAAAAGAGCAGAATATAACGCGATCCACCGTTGCTGCTTTAGAGATAACACAATTTCATTTATTTGTTATGTGGACACGGACCAAAGGTATCAGTTTTGAACAGGGCCGGAGGATTCAGTAACTAAGGGGCTGAATGTATTTTGCAGTGACTGTATTTCTTTATTGGTAGTGGGAGATGAATTGCACAATCAGTTCGTATAAACTTTTGCTAACAATAACACAGAGTAAGCACACCACTTGCAGTTACAACACGTTACACAATACCCCAGTTTTGTATGCATTCTCAGTTCAGGCATTCATTTAAGTATTTGAATCTATATAAAGAAGGTTACATTGCAACGTTACAAAAACTGATTAAGTAGAATCAAATTAAGGGGATGAAGGTAAAAGAACTGTTTGCGACAGCGAAATAATCAGTCCCTATCGTAATAAGAGGAAAGGCCACGACGTTTTACAACTTTGGGAAGAGGACGCCCTTCTCCCCTTGCAGTTTGCGGACCGTATCGGCACAAATATTGACGTAGGCCTGGAACAGGTACCAAAGGCGGCGGCGTGGCTGCAGGTCAGGTATTTCCGGGGCGGCGGGGGTCGCGCACAAGATCCGTCCGGTCTGATGTTTTGGATACGCCAGCAGTGAGGAAAAAACGCAGTCTTTCGGAGCCAACTGGGGTTCTCCCTGCAAACAAGAGGATCTCCTGACGAATTCTCCCCGAACTGTCACTGAAAACAGTCGTTAACGAAAAGCGTCATTTATCGTATGGAAGTTGACAAGTAAATAATCTTCCTGGGAAACACTATTTCTCTTACAAAGTAGGCTTTCACAGCCGGTGTTGTCTTCAGTTGAAACTTCCGGGCTGAGAGGCCGTGGTCGATGTATAAAATTTCCACCTAACGTTTCGTCTCCATCTGCGGGAGACATCTTCTGAGGTAGTCCGCCTACTACCACTGAGGCTCCAGCCACTCTCGCATTTATAGAGCGCATAGAGGGCACCACGTGATGCCGACGGTATGCCTATCTTTGGAAGGCGTCATGATTCTCGATTAAGAGTGATCGATTGTCATTCTGCTGGCGCAACGACGACATCCATATTTTGTCCAACTTTAAAACTTCCTCCTCTTTTCTATTAAAATTATTGTGGTGTTTGTGAATCTCTATTGCTTCTGTATACATGCGCGCATGATAATGGGATGTTCGTGCTAGAACGCTTGTCTCATTAAATTTAAGTTCGTGGTTCCCATCTCAGAAACATCGGATTGAAACAATCTTTAGACCCACCAAGAAGATTTAGGAATATTTAAGAACTGCAAAAGACGCCCGACACCCCCTAGCTACACCTGGGGTATACAAAATTCTATGCAGTTGTGGACAAGTATGTCATAGTCATGTGTAGGGACTGTGGTTGTTGTGAGCGGACGCAAGGAGAATTGGCCACTCTTCGGGGGCAGGTGGAGGCTTTGTCTGTTAGGCTCATCGAGCTCGAGGCGCAGGCGTCGGCTCGTAGTGGCGTTGGGGCAACTGTGGTGAGACCTATGCCTACTTCGGTGGCCTTGGAATCACATGGAACCCCTGATGTCGCTGCGTCTTCCGGCAGTGAGCATCTTACCGGTCAGCCATCACTCCAGGGTGAATGGCGGACAGTGGTGGGCTCGCGCGTGCCTGGCCGAAAGGCGAAGGTGGGATCTGGCCGCGTGGCAGCTGCCTTACCCCTTTCCAACAGGTACGGGGTGCTTCCTAGTGGTGATGACATCGTTTCCGAGCCACCACAGGATGCCTCGCCTGTTGGGCCAGTGGCCGATTCTCCGGCAAGGTCCCGACAGTCACAGAGGGCGGGCCTATTAGTTATAGGGAGCTCCAACGTTAGGCGGGTTATGGAGCCCCTTAGGAAAATAGCGGGTAGGTCGGGGAAGAATGCCAGTGTGCACTCGGTGTGCTTGCCGGGGGGTCTCGTCCGTAATGTGGAGGAGGCCCTTCCGGCAGCTATTGAACGCACTGGGTGTGACCGGCTGCAGATAGTAGCACATGTCGGAATGAATGACGCCTGCCGCTTGGGTTCTGAGGCCATCCTTGGTTCCTTCCGGCGGCTGGCTGATTTGGTGAAGACAACCAGCATCGCACGCGGAGTGCAAGCTGAGCTTAATATCTGCAGCATAGTGCCCAGAGTCGATCGCCGTCCTCTGGTTTGGAGCCGTGTGGAGGGTCTAAACCAGAGGCTCAGACGACTCTGCGACTATAATGGTTGCAAATTCATCGACCTCCGTTATTGGGTGGAGAACTGTAGGGCCCCCCTAGACAGGTCAGGCGTGCACTACACACCGGAAGCAGCTACTAGGGTAGCAGAGTACGTTTGGCGTGCACACGGGGGTTTTTTAGGTTAGAGGGACCCCCCCTTGGGCGAAACGATAAAATACCTGACGGCTTACCAGAGAGGACATTATCATCGTTGATAAAGAACGTCCGTCCTCAGAGACCAAAAACAGGAAAAGTTAACGTAATATTGGTAAACTGCAGGAGTATCCAGGGCAAGGTTCCTGAATTAGTATCTCTTATTGAAGGAAATAGTGCGCATATAGTATTAGGAACGGAAAGTTGGTTAAAACCGGAAGTGAACAGTAACGAAATCCTAGACACAGAATGGAATATATACCGCAAGGATAGGATAAACGCCAATGGTGGAGGAGTATTTATAGCAGTAAAGAATTCAATAATATCCAGTGAAGTTATTAGCGAATGCGAATGTGAAATAATCTGGGTTAAGTATCAAAGGTGGGTCAGATATGATAGTCGGATGCTTCTATAGACCACCTGCATCAGCAACCGTAGTAGTTGAACGCCTCAGAGAGAACCTGCAGAACGTCGTGAAGAAGTTTCGTGATCATACTATTGTAATAGGGGGAGACTTCAATCTACCAGGTATAGAATGGGATAGTCACACAATCAGAACTGGAGCCAGGGACAGAGACTCTTGTGACATTATCCTGACTGCCCTGTCCGAGAATTACTTCGAGCAGATAGTTAGAGAACCAACTCGTGAAGCTAACGTTTTAGACCTCATAGCAACAAATAGACCGGAACTTTTCGACTCCGTGAATGTAGAAGAGGGTATCAGTGATCATAAGACAGTGGTTGCATCAATGACTACAAGTGTAATAAGAAATGCCAAGAAAGGAAGGAAAATATATTTGCTTAACAAGAGTGATAGGGCACAAATCGCAGAATATCTGAGTGACCACCATCAAACGTTCATTTCTGAGGAAGAGGATGTGGAACAAAAATGGAAAAAATTCAGAAACATCGTCCAGTACGCCTTAGATAAGTTCGTACCGACTAAGGTCCAAAGCGAGGGGAAAGATCCACCGTGGTATAACAATCATGTACGAAAGGTACTACGGAAACAAAGAAAGCTTCATCATAGGTTTAAGAGTAGTCGAATCATAGCTGATAAGGAAAAGCTGAACGAAGCGAAAAAGAGCGTAAAGAGAGCAATGAGAGAAGCATTCAACGAATTCGAACATAAAACATTGGCAAACAATCTAAACAAGAACCCTAAAAAGTTTTGGTCATATGTAAAATCGGTAAGCGGATCTAAATCCCCTATTCAGTCACTCGTTGACCACGATGGCACCGAAACAGAGGACGACCGAAGAAAGGCAGAAATACTGAATTCAGTGTTCCGAAACTGTTTCACTGCGGAAAATCGTAACACGGTCCCTGACTTCAGCCGTCGCACGGACGCCAAAATGGAAAATATTGAAATAAACGATATCGGAATTGAAAAACAACTGCTATCACTTAGTAGCGGAAAAGCATCCGGACCAGACGAGATACCCTTAAGATTCTACAGTGATTATGCTAAAGAACTTTCCCCCTTTCTATCAGCAATTTATCGTAGATCGCTGGAAGAACGTAAAGTACCTAGCGACTGGAAGAAAGCGCAGGTCGTTCCCATTTTCAAGAAGGGTCATAAATCAGATGCGAATAATTATAGGCCTATTTCGCTTACGTCAATCTGTTGTAGAATAATGGAACATGTTTTGTGTTCTCGTATTATGACGTTCTTAGATAATACAAATCTCCTTCATCATAACCAACATGGATTCCGCAAACAGAGATCATGTGAAACTCAGCTCGCCCTATTTGCCCAAGAAATTCACAGTGCCGTAGACACTGGCGAGCAGATTGATGCCGTATTCCTGGACTTCAGGAAGGCATTTGATACGGTTCCGCACTTACGTTTAGTGAAAAAAATACGAGCTTACGGAATATCGGACCAGGTTTGTGATTGGATTCAGGATTTCCTAGAAGAAAGAACACAACATGTCATTCTTAACGGTTCAAAATCTGCAGATGTAGAGGTAATTTCGGGAGTACCGCAGGGAAGCGTGATAGGACCTTTATTGTTTACAATATACATAAATGACTTAGTTGACAACATCGGTAGCTCCGTGAGGCTATTTGCAGATGACACGGTTGTCTACAAGAAAGTAGCAACATCAGAAGACTCGTACGTACTCCAGGAGGACCTGCAGAGGATTAATGCATGGTGCGACAGCTGGCAGCTTTCCCTAAACGTAGATAAATGTAATATAATGCGCATACACAGAGGCAGAAATCCATTCCAGTACGATTATGCCATAGGTGGTAAATCATTGGAAGCGGTAACGACCGTAAAATACTTAGGAGTTACTATCCGGAGCGATCTGAAGTGGAATGATCACATAAAACAAATAGTGGGAAAACAGGCGCCAGGTTGAGATTCATAGGAAGAATTCTAAGAAAATGTGACTCATCGACGAAAGAAGTAGCTTACAAAACGCTTGTTCGTCCGATTCTTGAGTATTGCTCATCAGTATGGGACCCTTACCAGGTTGGATTAATAGAAGAGATAGACATGATCCAGCGAAAAGCAGCGCGATTCGTCATGGGGACATTTAGTCAGCGCGAGAGCGTTACGGAGATGCTGAACAAGCTCCAGTGGCGGACACTTCAAGAAAGGCGTTACGCAATACGGAGAGGTTTATTATCGAAATTACGAGAGAGCACATTCCGGGAAGAGATGGGCAACATATTACTACCGCCCACATATATCTCGCGTAATGATCACAACGAAAAGATCCGAGAAATTAGAGCAAATACGGAGACTTACAAGCAGTCGTTCTTCCCACGCACAATTCGTGAATGGAACAGGGAAGGGGGGATCAGATAGTGGTACAATAAGTACCCTCCGCCACACACCGTAAGGTGGCTCGCGGAGTATAGATGTAGATGTAGATGTATTGGAACAACGAAAAGAAGTGTAAACACCTGCTTAGCTGAACATAAAAGAAACTGTCGCTTAGGACACATCGAAAAATCGGCCGTAGCTGAGCATATTTTTCGAGATGGGAACCACGAAATTAAATTTAATGAGACAAGCGTTCTAGCACGAACATACCATTATTACGCGCGCATGTATAGAGAAGTAATAGAGGTTCACAAACACCACAACAATTTAAATAGAAAAGAGAAAGTTTTAAAATTGGACAAAATGTGGATGTCGACGTTGCGCCAACAGAATGATAATCGATTACTCTTAATCGAGAATGATGACGCCTTCCATAGATAGGCATACCGTCGGCATCACGTGACGAATGGTGGTGCCCTCTATGCGCTCTATAAATGCGAGAGTACCTGGAGCCTCAGTGGCAGTAGTCGGACGACCAAAGAAGATGTCTCCCGCAGATGGAGACGAAACGTTAGGCGAAAATTTTATATATCGACCACGGCCTCTCAGCCCGGAAGTTTCAACTGAAGACTATTTCTCGTATTAAACACAGGTCTTTCATTGTTAACTAGCCCGCATCTCGTGGTCGTGCGGTAGCGTTCTCGCTTCCCACGCCCGGGTTCCCGGGTTCGATTCCCGGCGGGGTCAGGGATTTTCTCTGCCTCGTGATGGCTGGGTGTTGTGTGCTGTCCGTAGGTTAGTTAGGTTTAAGTAGTTCTAAGTTCCAGGGGACTTATGACCACAGCCGTTGAGTCCCATAGTGCTCAGAGCCATTTGAACCATTTGAACCATTGTTAACTATTCCAATTTTTTTCTCTGTGTTTCCTTAGTTGCTTGCATGTTTCTTTATTCTTCCTGATGGTGCAAAAATATATACTTAACACACGTTCTGCAAGACTTTCGATTCTGTACAACACAACTCTTTCAAGAATCTAGTATGATTTACTGTCATGTGATTAATTATTGTCTTCCTGGAGATTTTAGTTGTCTCGAATCACGACGAACAAATCTTCCAATCGATACCGTTAGTTATCGCCATAACATCAACGATAGTGTTGTAGACAGGCGGCAGTTGTCAACATTAAATTTATTCGTAATGTTTCCCTTCACTCTTTACCTTCATGTACCATGTCTCCGATTAGAGTCAGCCTGGTTGATATTAATATGGGAAAGAAAAGAAGCATTGCTCGGTACTGATGACCGGACCACATTGACGGTTTCCTTCATCATCGCAGTGAATCAGTGTGTGTCTTACGTACACTGTTCGCCTTTCAAACTGCAATACCAGGAAGGACGTCAAAAAAAACAAAAAAAGGAGGTCTTGTGCGACTACATTATAGCAGGAAGAATACATGATTAAATGTATACGTGGTTTTGGAGACACAGCATGGGAAATGTATTACTTTTGAATGTAATTTAGCAGCCACTGCAAGACGTTGATAACTGGTTTTGGACCACATGAGTTTAACTCTGCTTAGCACGTCAAAACGAAGTGGGGATCCCTATTAAGATTATTTTACAAATATAGCAGTGTCTTTGATCTTGTCCTGACAGTAAATGATGAAGACAGAAGGGAGAAGGTGCCAGCATATCGACCACTATCAACAGCTTTAATTACCACCACTAAAAGGAAAGTTATGTAATTCATTTTTGTTAGTTTGCAGGAACATGTTAGAGGCTCTGGAACACATGGAAATCTCTGCGCCGCAGCACTGCGGCACACAGCTAGAGAAGGCAAAACGGAATCACACTGCCCGCTGACAAAGCAAGGTAATTCGTGTTACTAAGGAGTACGACGCTGCAGCAGTTTATACTGAGTTGATGGCGGTGCACAGCAGTGCGCCATCATAAGGAGCAGTGGGTAGGTGCGGCTCATGTTTCCAGAGTGGTCAAGCAAATATGAATGACGAAGAACGAAGTGGCACATTATCCCTCTGTGAACAACCGCAAATCGCTAGAGAAGACAGGGCCTTGTTCCTGCAACAAAGGCGATCACCATCGATGCGATAGTGGAAAAGGTGAGATTCGGTTACTGATCAGTTTTAAGCATCTTGCACGGCATATTAAACACGAAAATGGTCGTTGCCCCCTCGGATTTTGCGACTGCTAACATCGATTGAAAAATCCCACCGAACCGGGGTCTGGGGAGCTGTGCACTAAAACGCCCCAACTCGTTCTGCATAAGACACAATACAGAGTACACAAGCTCTCTGAGCTATCAGATTTTGCGTGAGCGCCTATATTCCCAGATATGGCACGCAGTAACTTTTTCTTATTTCTTCGAATGAAAAAGCTATTACGTTATTGCGCCACAGGCATTTCCATAAGCTGATTTCCTTGCAGAGCGTTTCCCATAAGCCAGTCATGTCATTTTGGTTTTTGTATGTTGTCGATGTGCACGTCAGAGAGAGAGAGAGCAAATTACGTTACTGTTAAACAATCTTTGGTCTTGTCATGGCACAGTCTTCGACTCCGGGTAGTCTGATGCATTCTTAGTTGAAGTGTTGTAGGTGATGGAAGTATTCTGTAGCATTGTGTTGACTTGTGATTGTATCTGTTAGTTGAAGAAAGATTTTTGCTAAGGACAGCAAGGAAGTATGTGACTTATACTTTGGAAAGCGAAAGGAATGTAAATTTTGAATACCTTTTCTTTCTAGGAGAAGAAGTCTGAGATAAGACTGCAGTACTGCGTAGCTAGAAATGATTATTGTCAGCTAGTTAATTTGCTCAGAGCCGAGAGAAAGATCACCCCACTTCACTGAGTCATGCATTAACATATTAATTGATTAAGCTTTTTCATTTTTATAGAAATTCTCTGTTAACACTGTGCCATCTTTAATTCTTTGTTCACTTTGTTAAGCGTAGTATTGTTCAGACGAATGTTATGTGTGAAGATGTCTTTTTCAGTATATACTTCATTCTAAAATCGTTGTCTTAGAATACCATATCATAGGAATAATTACTCTCCCCACTCCACACTTTATCATTACGCATTACCACAGGTGGTGTGCAACAGATGGAAATTTTATTTAGAAATAGAACTCTAGCTTAGCCACTGCCTGCTTGCTGTTTTCTGTTGTGCATTCGAGAAATCTGCTACAATGTTGTCAATACGCGAGCACTCGGTCTTAAGGCCACGAGTGGCCTACCGGGACCATTCGAGCGCCGTGTCACCCTCGGTGGAGGATGCGGATAGGAGGGGCGATGGGTCAGCGCACCGCTCTCCCGGTCATTATGATGATATTCTTGACCGAAGCCGCTACTACTGGACCGAGTAGCTTCTCAATTGGCATCACGAGGCTTCGTGCACCTCGAAAAATGGCAACAGCGCATGGAGGCCTGGATGGTCACCCATCCAAGTGCCGACCACGTCCGACAGCGCTTAACTTCTGTGATATCACGGGAACCGGTGTATCCACCGTGGCAAGGCTGTTGCCCCGTCAAGACGCGAGGTAGGTGAAAATTTTGATTAGGGCAGCTAATTGTTTCACTTCCGTTGCGCATTTAATAAGAGAAGTTGCATGCAGAACAGTTATAGTTCAGTTCAAATTAGGTTCTGTTTAGTCAGAGGTTAGAATGCTAGTTTAAATTGGCTAACAGTTTGTGGATATATAGCTTTGGTAATACTTAGAATATGTAAAGTGGGGTGTAAGTTGGGCTAAATTCCATATGGAAACAATACATAGTGTGGAGGTTACATCTGCATGTACGTGGATACTCTGCAAATCACATTTAAGTGCCTGGCAGAGGGTTCATCGAACCACCTTCACAATAATTCTCTAGTATTCCAATCTCGTACAGGGCGCGGAAAAAACGAACACGTGTATCTCTCCGCGTGAGGTCTGATTTCCCTTATTTTCTTATCATGATCGTTTCTCCCTCGGTGTCAACAAAATATTTTCGCATTCGAAGGAGAAAGTAGGTGATTGAAATTTCGTGAGAAGATTCCTCCACAATGAAAAACACCTTCGTTTTAATGATGTGCACCCCAAATCTTGTATCATATCCGTGACACTCTCTCCCCCATTTCCCGATAGTACAAAACGTACTGCGCTCTTTGAACTTTCTCGATGTACTCCGTCGATCCTATCTGGTAAGGATCCCACACCGCGCAGCATTATTCTAAAAGAGGACAGACAAGCGTTGTGTACGCAGCCTCTTTAGTAGGTCTGTTAATTTTCAAAGTGTCCTGCCAATAAAACGCAGTCTTTGGTTAGCCTTCCCGATAACATTTTCTATGTGTTCCTTCAATTTAAGTTGTTCGTAATTGTAATTCCTAGGTATTTACGGTCTTTAGGTTTGACTGATTTATCGTGTAACCGAAGTTGAACCCATTCCTTTAGGCACTCATGTGGATGACCACACACTTTTCGTTATTTAGTGTCAACTGCCACTTTTCACACTTTTCATTACTTGGGAAATGCCAACTTTCGCACCATATAGACACTCGGTCTTAAGGCCACGAGTGGCCTACCGGGACTATCCGACCGCCGTGTCATCCTCAGAGGAGGACGCGGATAGGAGGGGCGTGGGGTCAGCACACCGCTCTCCGGTCATTGTGATGGTATTCTTGACCGAAGCCGCTAGTATTCGGTCGAGTAGCTCCTCAATTGGTATCACGAGGCTGAGTGCACTCCGTTGTGTCATCTAAATTGTTTTGCGATTGGTTTTTGTCTTCCGATTACGTTACTAGACGATAAACGACAGCATCATCAGCAAACAACTAAGACGGCTGCTCAAATTGTCTGCTAATTCGTTTATATAGACAAGGAACAGCAGAGGATCTATAACATTATCCTGGAGATCGCCAGAAATCACTTCTGTTTTACTCAAAGACTTTCCGTCAATTACTACGAACTGTGGCCTCTTTGGCAGGAAATCACGAATCCCGTCACATAGCTGAGACGACATTCCATAAGCACGCAATTTCACCACCAGCCGCTTGTGTGGTACAGTGTCAAAATTGTGGTACAGCCCATTTAACGCCTTTTTACAGCCACAGTCTCCTCCGAGTCATCCAACATTGGGGAATATGTGTCGCATTGTAGGGTGAGTATGCAGGGAAGAACTAACAGCATCACCAACTTTCACCATTGCAACTAGGCTTTTTCGTGGCGACAATTAAAACTTTGAGACTAACCCCCTCTTATGTCGAAGGTGTTACGTGTGAGGCAGTCCTCCCCACTTGTTCACCCTGACGCCACTGAGATCCACGTTCTCCTCGCCTCTAATGAAAGCTGTGACGTTGCGAGCGAGACTGCGCGTCACAGTTCGGAGAACGATTGCGATCGGAAATGGCCGGCGAGAGCGCGGACTGCGGAGGGGGGCGGACGTGTGGCACGCACGCCGTGTGATACGTCGTCGGCAGAGGCAGGCGAGCGCGCGGGCACTGCGCTCCACGTCCGCGATCTCGCGCTAGCAGCCTCTAATTATGGACGCCATTAAGGTAGGCGTGCGTGGGCACGCTTCCACAATAATTACACAGACGGCAGGTCGGGCAGGGATACGCGGTGAGGCGAGGCGAGGCCAGGCGTCTGCTTTCTGCCAGCGCACGGGCGTCGCGTCGCTGGCCAACCCGTGCCGGCGTGCGTGCTATCTGCCGACGCCTCTGACCTCACCACCACCGCTGCTTTTTGCTCGTTCGTTTCAATTAGGTTCCTCCTCCCCCGCTTCCTCGCCCTGAGACACAGTCACAACACCTGTCGACGGTCAGGAACAACATTTGCGGCCACTGAGTAATGGCTCAAATGGCTCTAAGGACTCTTGAACTTAACATCTGAGGTTATCAGTCCCCTGGACTTGTTGTTGTTGTTGTTGTGGTCTTCAGTCCTGAGACTGGTTTGATGCAGCTTTCCATGCTCCTCTATCCTGTGCCAACTTCTTCATCTCCCAGTATCTACTGCAAGCTACATCCTTCTGAATCTGCTTAGTGTATTCATCTCTTAGTCTCCCTCTACGGTTTTTACCCTCCACGCTGCCCTCCTATACTAAATTGGTGATCCCTTGATGCCTCAGAACATGTCCTACCAACCGATCCCTTCTTCTAGTCAAGTTGTGCCACAAAATCCTCTTCTCCCCAATTCTATTCAATACTTCCTCATTAGTTACGTGATCTACACATCTAGTCTTCGGCACTCTTCTGTAGCACCACATTTCAAAAGCTTCTATTCTCTTTCTGTCCAAACTATTTATCGTCCACGTTTCACTTCCATACATGACTACACCCCATACAAATACTTTCAGAAACGACTTCCTGACACTTAAATCTATATTCGATGTTAACAA
Organism: Schistocerca americana; assembly: GCF_021461395.2. Classification (NCBI taxonomy): domain Eukaryota; kingdom Metazoa; phylum Arthropoda; class Insecta; order Orthoptera; family Acrididae; genus Schistocerca; species Schistocerca americana. Next base: position 626,401,740 of record NC_060123.1, on the reverse strand, counting down.
ATTTCTCTTCTTCAGAAACGCTTTCCTTGCCATTGCCAGTCTACATTTTATATCCTCTCTAGTTCGACCATCATCAGTTATTTTGCTCCCCAAATAGGGAAACTCCTTTACTACTTTAAGTGTCTCATTTCCTAATCTAATTCCCTCAGTATCACCCGACTTAATTCGACTACATTCCATTATTCTCGTTTTGCTTTTGTTAATGTTCATCTTATATTCTCTTTTTAAGACACTGTCCATTCCGTTCAGCTGCTGTTCCATGTCCTTTGCTGTCTCTGACAGAATTACAATGTCGTCGGCGAACCTCAAAGTTATTATTTTTTCTCCATGGATTTTAATTCCTATTCCGAATTTTTTTTTTTTTGTTTCCTTTACTGCTTGCATACAGATTGAATATCGGAGATAGGCTACAACCCTGTCTCGCTCCCTTCCCAACCACTGCTTCCCTTTCATGCCCCTCGACTCTTATAACTGCTATCTGTTTTCTGTACAAATTGTAAATAGCCTTTCACTCCCTGTACTTTACCCCTGCCCGCTTCAGAATTTGAAAGAGAGTATTCCAGTCAACCACTAGACTTAGAACTACCTAAACCGGACTAACTGAAGAACATCACACACATCCATACCCGAGGCAGGATTAGAACCTGCGACCGCAGCAGCAGAGCGGTTCCGGACAGAAGGGCCTAGAACCTCTCTGCCACAGCGGCCGGCTGCGGCCATTGAGAGAGCCCTACGTTTTCTTAATCACACCTCCCTCGACTGCATTTTAATTTGTAGTGTCTCAATGAGCAGTTGCCCTAACGTAACGGAGCGGCTAAGAATGGAACACATCGATCACGGTGAAACGTCCCCTTTGAACAATTATACATGACTGTGCTTAAACTGACACACAATATTTTTAGCGCAACGCAATCTGACTTTCAGAAATCCCTACAAAAGAATGGCCCTGACTAACATTAACCTATGCATTTCACAAAGCGCTTACCTCACAAAAATCTTGGTTACTCGAACTACTGCTATACAGCGAGCGCCACTACTGCCAGCTAAATAAAAGATTCAAACTACGGAAGGCACTAACTACTGATAGGTATAGTTAGCACATGAAAGATTTTAATAGAGAACAAACAATGTATTTACCTTAATAGTCATAATATATATAGCAGTTCATGACAAATTACAGAACTCCGCCATCTCTCTCCCCACATCCACCACTGCTGGCGGCTCACCTCCAACTGCGCAACGCTACGCGCTGTTCACATCCAGCTGCCGCTGCCCGACACTACAATAGCAGACAACAATGCAAACTAGCCACAGACTGCACACAGCACAGCCAGTGATTTTCATACAGAGCGCTACGTAACGTTGCCAATAAGAAAACATAAACAGCTTACAACGGCTGAGGTATGGTTCATTTCATTACTGGACACGGACCTTATCCTACGCCAAAGTCTAAAGCCCTTTATACGCAATAAACGAAACAGTTCAAGAAAGATTATAGTCTACCGAAGCGCTCCAAGCGTACTAGGCCCGAACTATAACTCATACAAGATCTTATCGCAGCGTGTTTAAATGATAAAAGTAAACACAGGGTACCGCTACTACCATAACAGTGCCAAAATCGTGATTTCACATTAACGTATCGTTAATTATGAAATTTCCCCTTTGAAAATTAAGAATGACAGTGCTGGAAAAACTCTTTCGTCATTTGATTTTCAAAGAGCTGAGCAAAACTAAACGTACTGTTTTCTCTTTACTTATTCTGATCATTTCTAAACAGACACACAATATTTTAGCGCAACGCAATCTGACTCTCAATAATCCCTACAAAAGAATAGCCCTGACTAACATTAACCTATACCCTTCATGAATCACTTACCTCACAAAAATCTTGTTACTCGAACTACTGCAATACAGCGAGCGCCAATACTGCCAGCTAAATAAAACATTCTAACTACTGAAGGTACTAACTACTGACAGGCATATAGTTAGCAAATGAAAGATTTTGATAGAGAACAAACACTGAATTTACCTTAATAGTGTTCAAAAGTCTTAATATATATATCAGTTCATGACACCCAGTCTTACAAATTTCCTTTTTCTGACGGACACACGTCCAGATCGTCCACTCATAGTAATCTCTCAAAACTCTGGCATCTCTCTCCCCACATCCACCACTGCTGGCGGCTCACCTCCTACTGCCCAACGATACACGCTGTTCACATCCAACTGTCCAACACTACACAAACGAATATTTCAACAATAAGTCCAACCAGCCACAGACTGCACACAGTGCAGTCAGTGATTTTCATACAGAGCACTATTTGGCGTTATCAACATAAAAACCTAAACAGACTATTTACAATTGTTATTATTATTGTGTGCGATTAGACCCTGTTGGATCACACAGAGCTTCTTGAAACTTTTTCCTTTCCTCCCACACTGCTCTCATTTTTTCTGCATGAGCTCTCTTCCTTGCCTCTGTCCATTTCGTTCCTGCTTTATTCCCTGACTTCCCATCTGGCAACTTCCTGCTTAAATACCTTTCTTTCCAAAATATCTGAATAATTTATCTGAGCTTTTTGTAGGTCCTTTTTGACCTCTTCTATCCAGGGTATAGTTTTAAGGCCTTCTGTGTATTTAAAAACTTTGTGCGTAAGTCTTGTTTTGGGAGGTCTAGAGATGTGCCCATAAAATTTTAATCGCATTTTTCTAATGTATGCTACAAGGTTGGACAATTCTTCAGTTGTTCGACGAGATTGTAATCTATAGCCCTCTTCTGTTTTCTTTGGTCCTAGTATCTTTCTGATGATTTTATGTTCTTCCCTTAATAAGTTTTCTAGGTCACCTTGTGTGTGAACCGTGTTTCACTAGCATACAGGACTTCAGGTTTTAATACAGTATTATAGTGCCTCATTTTAGTGTTTTTGGACAAACAATTTTTGTTTTACATCTTGTAGGTTCTTCCATAGGCTCTCTTTAGTTTTCGGAGGGGAATGTTTTGTGCTATTTTCTCTCACCCCAAAGGCTCAAGGACTTCACCTAAGTATTTAAAATAAATTATTTATGATATTTACAAAGATTTAAAAACTTCCGTGAAAATATTTACGAAAAGTGCAATTGCTCGCAAATTTCCTTGTGATAACGAAACGACTATAAACAGAAACAAAACTCAACATATGGTAAGTGCACCAGAAAGCAATATCGCAAACCCTGCACTTAGCAAAGATGTGACCAAAGCTAGAATCTCGCGCAAGCGGAGTGAGGCCACTAGTACCGTAATTAGAACTAGCCCTATTCCTTTATCTTTAGAACTATCGCGCGTCGCTACTAACGCCATCGTAATATTGAGCCCGTTCACACGATGCACGGCCGCCATTCACGCAATTGGTTGTCAATCGATTACAAGTTCGTTCATCGTGTAAAACGGGTATAAGACGTGTGGAACACAGATCCCCAGAACACACAGTGTTTTTTCTGCCGAGAATATAGAAACATCAGAGACACATTACGGCAAGACTCCAGCAACACAGAACCACATATATACACAATAATTAGAAACGAATAGGAATGGACCGAACGTAACACACACCAGACATTTCCAAAGCTGCATATGAAAACCACATACGAACACGAGGCCACGGACGACAAGCCTATATCCGACATGACGACGGATTCCATTGGGGAGATGCAGAAAGAGAAGAACAAAGCGACGATTGACCTACAGTAAAACAGCTTTGGACGATTGTCGTAACCATACCATAATCTAAGTTAGTACAGGCGAATTGCGACAATTCTGTACTCTAAACCTGTATATAAGTTAAAGCACAAGAAACTGCATGCGCATTGTAGCAAAAATGTCCCGTAAACGTGTAGATACATCTCGAATAACATTGACAAAAGATAATTAGGCTGTCATAACAGACTAATCCAGTATAATGCTGCAGTATCAGCCACACATCCATTGCACAGTACGTCTTCTATTAGTAACAGAATCCTAATAATTGTGATTGGCGGCCAACGGCTCGAAGCAACAAGTCCGAGTTATTCTTTGTTTTTTTACTTGTTGTATATTGGAACAAATTTATACTTCAGTTTCCTAGCTTTATGTACCATTAATGCCCTCCTCCCTGTGGTGGGACTTCAGCAACAGTATTTGCGCTAGTGGGTGCTGGAGTGGGATGTAGTTAAGTCCCTCAGACCGCTCTCAACTGGACGTAGCAGCTAAGTGGCCCATAATATTCAAGACCCACCTGGAGAAATCAGTCAGTGGGTCATTAAAAATAAAGCAGCACGAAAAAGGTCTCCTGCCTATTGATCGATGTTAGTCTCGTCATTCTTAGTCTGGTCTGACCTTAGTCATACTGCCTCTTGGCGGTCTTTCTGTAGCGTCGACGTCATGTGGGTATCCCAGGGAACGATCTGGCTGACCGTTTGGCTAGAGTGGAAGTTACTCACCCAACATTCTCTCTGAGAATCGCAGATACGAATTTGCGCGTAAAAGTAAAACCTCTTCCGACTCGGAGACGGAACAATTTCTAGTGGGCTACTCCCCCTGCAATAAACTGGACACTACCTAGAAGACTATTGCAGCATAGCTGTCCTTCTTCCGTTCCTCCTGGAAGGAATCCACCGCCACATATCGTCTCCGCAGTCATACGAGAGTAACCAATTGCATTAATTCACGTAACGAAGCACCCCCACACTACTGTTGCGGAGCTTTATAGACAGTTGCTCACATCCTGGTCGAATGCCGCCTCTTTCTGGCTTCGCATTATAAGCATGGCCTTTCGGAGTCTTTGCTCTGATATTGACGGACTACTCACAGACATTTGAACTGGTTCTCCGTCTTTTCGTGAAAGTGGTTTTTATGCTGATATGTAATGTTTCGAACTGTTTTGGTGTGGGAGTGGTGTGGTTGGGGGTTGGAACGCCCCCGGCATACGCTGGGTCTGCCGGACCCTCGAGCCTACCTCCTTTGCCACCTGCCTCAGACATCCGTCTTTCACTCTGTTTTAATGACTTTTTAGAAGCGATTAGCCCCTTTTTTGCCGCATCCGATTTTCCATTTTAGAAGAAACTCTCCGATGAATGGTGGGTGCTGATGCACCCTTTATTACTTAGCGGTTGGAGGGTTCACGGCTTCAGCATGGACGGGCACCGGCGCAAGCAGAGTCCTGGGAGACACTCGCCTGACACCACTTGTAACGTAGCAAATTATTACGATTATTTTCAGCCATAATGGCTATGTTTGTGAACCGTGACTGTGTGGGATAATTATTTATTTCAAGTATCTGCTACCAATCACTTAATTTTTTATTTTATGCCTAATCTAACATAATGCAATGCGTTTCGAACATGTTCTGTTGATCTTCAGGCGTTTATACATACATACATACATACATACATACATACATAGAGAAATTCTCTATGTATGTATAAACGCCTGAAGATGAACAGAACATGTTCGAAACGCGTTGCATTATGTTAGATTAAGCATAAATAAAAAATAAAAAGTGACTGGTAGCAGAAACTTAAAATAAAAATTTATTACGAGTTGTCATCTTGAATTGAAAGCGTAGCTTGCCATGGAGCCTGGAGGAGAGCAGATGTTGGTTCTTACGCTGGAGCAGCTGACGCTGGCTACTGCGCCTGGCGAGCGGTATACTAGCTTCAGAAATGGTTAAAATAGCTCTAAGCACTATGGGACTTAATATCTGAGGTCATCAGTCCTCTAGACTTGGAACTACTTAAACCTAACTAACCTAAGGACATCACACACATCCATGCCCGAGCCAGGATTCGAACCTGCGACCACAGCATCAGCGCGGTTCCGCTCTGAAGCGCTTCGAACCGCTCGGCTACAGCGGCCGGCGTACTAGCTTCGCTGCGTGCAATACGTTGTTACACTCTATGAATCTGAAGATGTACAATTAAATACTAATCGACCTTTTTCATTCTTAGTAAAAGAACCATACTGCTAAAACTTCAAATAAATTACTTCGATACTTTTGAAGATATAAATTTTTAACTAAAATACATAATAACCGTGTTGGTATTGTGAAACTAAGTTATGGACTGTAATGTATTCATCTACAGCATCAATTGAAAGTACAACCAAGAGGATAGGTCCATATAATCTAAGTCTCTGGAATTTTCTTTAGTTTCATTAAGACAGATTCCTGACGTTCATAAAAGTACTTTGGAAAAGTATCATTTCATCGTGTTTTGGTTGTCTGAGTATTTTGGAGAGGCATAGAGTGAATGGACGACATACACAAAGTGATGTATGAATGCAGAGTCTCGAGGCGATAACATTGAATAAAATGTTCTCGGGTTTCCAACCGCGTCAATTGCTTAAAACTACACGAGCTTTCGGCCAAGCACTCCTTGGCCATTGTCATACCACTTGACAATAGCTAAGGAGTGCTTGGCCGAAATCTCGTGTAGTTTTAAGCAATTGACGCGGTTGGAAACCCGAGAACATTTTATTCATACGCAAAGTGAGATTGTTACATGGTAATAAAACTATATGAATGTATGCATGAGAAAGTTGTAATGCAATAGGGGAATTAGCGACGTATGTCCGAGTGAGCTTGATTTTGTAAAAGGCAGCTGGGAGGGGCGTGGAGTATTATATTTATCATAAATTTATTTAGTGGAAAGGAATCGTATTTTGTTTCATCAAATTTTATTTAGTTTCGGCATTACGAGATTTCTAGACTAAATTACTTGTGGTAATCTAATTGGCTGACATTAGAAATACCACGAGTATAGAAGTGCTCGAGATGATCTGACTGGCTGCTTAACGTACTGGCTAATAGGAATTCGGCATTTTCCCACGCGTCTGACTAGGGCTTTGTGCCTCAGCACTAGGAGACGACACAGTCACTTGAGTGCCGTCTTCTGGTTAACACGTATGTTAAATCGCGCTCATAAATTTGTACCAAAATGGAGAAGTCCACGCGTTTTGTCGGTTTTCGTGTACTTGATGAAAAGCGAGTCAATGGTTGAATATTTTGTGAAAGTTTGAGCAGTGTGAGTCGTTTATTAGGGAGAGTGAACATTTCAAGTCGTACATAAACTCCACGTGGCGTATTTCGTGCACATTACGAGACATTACGGCTAGCATTTCTGTACAAGAACACTCGCAATAGTCGTGCGTCAGTGACTGTCAGTTACTGAGGCAGTCAGTAACATTGCATAATTAATAACGGGATACGAAATGCGGACTTGATAGCCATTTTCCTTGTTTTAGAGACAAAAACTAACTAAAAGGAAATTTTAGACAATTTTTCAAACGAGCCATGCAAGAATCCCGAACACTTGTAACTTTCAACTACTGCCCATGGACTGGAGTTATGTCGCCTTTGCGTGGTAGGTATTTACTCGAATACTTATCAACGCTGCTTTTGCGGCTAAACCAGTGTCTACCATCGCAGAGTGAAGGGGCAGACAACCTGAAGCCTTTCCAGGTAGATGGACTGATTGTTTAGAGGATAATGAGAGACCGGCCTGTTCCGTCGCACATTCCACCCACTGACCCGATTATTTCTCTCAACCTATTTTATTATTTCAGCACTTCGGCATTTTTTACTCTGCAATTGTCTCGCCTGTTAATCAGCTGATGGAGGCTCAGATGTAGGGGGGAGTCTCGCTTCAGACGAGCCCTGGGAGACCCATCGAGTAATGTGGTTTACGTACCGGGCTGGCCCGTATACTTTTACTTATCTCTAAATTATTTCTCAGCTCTGGTATCATTATTACTTTCAACGCCCCGATTTTACCACTCCTACATACTTTCATAACACGGTGAAATTTCTGGATGCCCTCACTAACTCCAGATGAACTATGACTTGACTGAAGGACTGATGACTTCATGGTTCAGTCCCCTAACCTCCAACAATCCAACCAGCCAATCACAGCCACAGCACACATTAAGGAGCCGAGAAAGATAATACAGTAACTGCGAACATGTCCAAAAATTCTGAAATTTGAACTTTGTGCGCAAATGGTTACGTGTACAATGAAATCAAACTAACTAAACACCTCCCGAACAGGCCATGAAGGCCGAAGGGTAGCGAGCGGCCGCCGTGTCATCCTCAGCCCGTAGACGTCACAGGATGCGGATATGGAGGGGCATGTGGTCAGCACACCGCTCTCCCGGCCGTATGTCAGTTTCCAAGACCGGAGCCGCTACTCCTCAATCAAGTAGCTCCTCAGTTTTGCTTCACAAGGGCTGAGTGCACCCCGCTTGCCAACAGCGCTCGGCAGACCGATCCAAGTGCTAGCCCAGCCCGACAGCGCTTAATTTCGGTGATCTGACGGGAATCGGTATTACCACTGCGGCAAGCCCGTTGGCTGTACACTGACATAGCGCTGGGTATCTCCTCCCACATCCATCTTTGTGCGGCGCATTATTGCAAGATGAGTGGTCTGGGCAGTTGTTGGTCTCATATCTCCGTTGTTTTGCGTGAGTTTGCGGTTTTGCGAGGGCTGACCTAAAAAAACACCTTGTCCATATACAGATATGGGAAAGCTTCTGCACCATACTTCGTAGCAAGCTTTGGAAGGCAATGCTTTTTGTTCAGGCTCACAAGTTTGAAAAATGGACGAACGTTTACTGATGGTGACGACTTTGCACGTCAGCCGGCAACTGGCAGCAAACCAGAAAATTCTCAATGATGAGATTCTGCAAGATCATAGATACACCGTCCAAGACGTCTGCAACAACATGGGAATAAGTTATGGTGCAGGTGAACGTACTGCTGTCGTAAAAATCAAACGTGAGCAGGGTTGCGCCGAAATTTGTGGTACGAGTACTTCGACCTGGTCAGAAGTAAAACACTGTGGAAATCTGCAGGAAACTTCAGCAAGTACTTCAGTACTCGTATGATCCATACTTTCTTTCAAAAGTTATCATTGGTGTCGAATGTTCGGTTTACAGCTGGCAACCTGAAACTGTGCAGCAATAGTCGCAATGAAAGAGTCTTCCTCTATCTCAGCGAAAGAAACCTCCTCAGGTCGAGAGTATTATTAAATCCTTGTACATGTGTTCTTACTTTATATTGTCAGGATTGTACATAAAGAGTTCGTCCCTCCTTGTCAGAGATTGATACAAAGTTATACAGCGATGCTCTAAGACGTTTGATGGAGGACATACAGAGAAGACGTCCAACATGAGTGTCCAGCGAACGGTTGACTGCTTCATCAAGAAAACGCACGAGCATATACGGCCTACATTATTCAGGAAGCTCTGACAAAAAAAAAAAAAAAGTTACTGCACTTCCCCACCCACTGTACTTATAACAGTTAACTCCGTGTGACTTGTCCCATGAGATTACGGGCGAACTGCCCATGTCAGTAACTTTCTCCCAAGACATTTCGGCGCAGAGCCTTCTGACCATTTTCGGATGTGTACTGGCGAAAGTACACTGAAATTTTCTCTTTAAAACATCCTCGGTGTATGAATGGTGTACCCAGTAGTCGCTGCGCAATCGAGTACACCATGCTTCCAGCGTCGGGGTTTTAAACAGGGGAGTTCAGTGGACTTTCTCCAGTACATACCCGGAAATGGCCAGAAGACTTGGCAGCAAGTTACTGACATCCGGCAGTTCGTCTGAAATTTCACGGAACAATCTATAAGCCAGGTAAGTTTTAAATTTCATAGCTGTGTGACTTTTTCTTCTCCTCAAGAAGACAAGCAGGTTGAGAGGGCGGAAGAATTAACACAACGAAGGAGATTCAAGCGGAACTGCAGAGGGTACTTAACCCCCTAACAAAGACAGGCTTCCTGCAGAAAAAATTTAAAGGTTTAGTTGACTGTGAAAGAGCAAAAAATTACACCGATCGACAGCCGGCATTGGGTTTCAGTATATCAAGAAACATTTCGTACTATATTTGCAGGCACGCAGCACGCTAAAGAAATTGGTGTTACGAACGGTAATATTTCTGAAGTCGCGTGCGTTTTTCACCTGTCAGTCCCAACTGAACTGAACAAAGAGTGCGGAGACTTTATATACTGTATTATAGCAAAGTACCTTGGTTAAGTCACAGGGTATGCCTACAATGATTTTTGTTGTTGAATTTATGAAGGAAGACGGAGTACAAGAACAAAACTTAGAATATCAGTAATGAAGTGCAGACCTCGTATTTTAAGTGGACTCGACTGCACGTTGCCCACATTAAGGCAATGTAAAGTGAGAAACATCTTCTTCCTTACTTGATGAGGATGCATTTATAAAGAAAATCACGTTGTAAAAGGGACACGTTCTGACTAAGTCCGACTGTCTTAGCTCAATACAGTTAAAGGAAACGGGAGGTTTTGGGAATTCATTGTGGTCTTGAAAGAATTCAAAGGGTAGTTTCCTAAATACTTTGAGGGCACTGTCTATGTTACATCAGTTTTAGAGATCGTTTCATTTGAAAGCGGCCCTATGAATGTGCAGATGTAACTTATTGGACTGCAATATTTTGAGCGACATATTTGCTGAGAGACCCTTTCTCGGTTATGAAACTAAATACGAGTGAGTCACGATTATATACAACTTGAGTGCGAAAACCCATTTCTGTTCTTACGCCTACAGCTTGTACCAGACAAAAATGTCTTGTCTTCAGCCTATCAAAAAGAATTAAATACTATTCAAAATTTATTTTGTTTGAGATACATGTTGTTGAGAAATATGAAATACATGAGGGTCATTCCGAAAGAAATGCCTCCTACTTCTTGTGGTGAGTCTGAAAGTCCACGCCAGATGTCGTTGATATAGTGTTAACGCTTGAACCTTCCTCTTTCACTTACAAGTGGTTTAGTTGTCCTGCAATTGTTAGCACCAGCAGAGGAGTGTTCCAAAATGGAGTCTCAAGTGGACGTGGTTATAAAACAGCGATGTGTGATTGAATTCCTCACTGCTGAAGTTGCGCCGATTGAAATTAATTGACGCTTGCTAAAGGTGCATGGAGACGATACAATAGACGTGAGCAATGTGAGGTTTTGGTTACGGCATTTTACAGGTGGTGAAAGGCGTGTGCATGACAAACCACGGTCCGGTCGACTCTGCAAAGCTGTCATCTCTGGCAATGGAGAGCGTCTTGGTCAACTCGTTCATGCTGATCGGGGGATAACGATCAGAGAATTGTGCGTAAAGCTGAATGTCGGCTGTAATGTCTTGGAAACGATGTTGGAACATCTTGGTTATCGGAACGTCTGTGCGAGATGTGACACGCGGATGCTTACAGAAGAACAAAAAACTCATCGAACGGATTTTGTCTGGACCTGCTGGACGCATATGAAGCTGACGGTGACAATTTTATCAATACCATCGTCACCGGAGATGTAACGTGTTGTCACCACTACGAGCCGGAATTCAAAAGACAGTCCATTGAATGGTAACATGTGAATTATCCGTCAGGGAATAAATTCAGGACACAGCCGTCTGCAGACAAAGTGCTGTGCACAGTCTTTTGGGATAGCCAGGGTGTGGTTCGTCTGGATGTCCTGGAGCCTAGAGAAATTGTCAATTCAGTACGCTACAAGACGACATTGACTAAGCTGACAGCCCGAATTTCCAGGGTAAGATGATCGACCTGCAACATGATCACGTCAGGCCCCACACCAGTTTTGCAACTACGAACTCATTGCAAAATTCGGCTTTACTGTCTTACCATATCCACCGTACAGTCCCGATTTAGCGTCTTCAGGCTTCCACCTCTTTGGGCCCCTGAAAGATGGACTACGTGGCAAACATTTTCAGTAATCGGATGCTGTTGTCAAAGCCGCAGGGAAGTGGTTAGCCTCAGATGGTCCCGATTTTTACAAGCGTGGCATGCAGGCTCAGATTCACTGTTGGCAAAAGTGCATAGCGAATGGTGGTGGTAAGTGAAAAAATTACATTCTGTAGCTAAAATATTGCTCTATTTAGCCGTGCTGTTGTGATTTATGTATCTCCTGTAGTTTCCACGAACAAAAAAAGGAGGCATTACTTTCCTCACGACCCTTGTAAAACCAGATCCTACGCAGTTTGACTGCGTTGCCGTGTAAACGCGACACGTTCACAGTTCCCCCCTTCCCACTCCCATCCAAGCGCTCATAAATCATGTTCTTGCGGTGGGGGAAACGTGAAATGAAGCTGAGCGCTATGACACTCCTGCCAGGGCGCGGTCCACGAGCTGAACTCTTGGCCTGCCTTGCAGTAACGAGTGTCAGCAGTCCTGCGAGGACGGTAGCAGTCATCTTGAAAGACAGGACGAAAGCGCACCATTTGATTACCGAGGATGCTGAAATAAACATACTGCTTCATGTCAACGGTCACGTGAATGAGTGTGCTCAAGTCATAGCATGAAAAACACCCCGAGAACATCAAAACATCACAGAACCACCTCCTGCCTGAACTACACCCTCCAGATTGGGCCGTCAGTGCAATCGATGAGGAGGCGACATCACAACTCTTCAGACAACACCACAGGCGAAACTTCCTGCCAGATTAAAACTGTCTGCCGGACCGAGACTCGAACTCGGAACCTTTGCCTTTCGCAGGCAAGTGCTCTACCAACTGGGCTACCCAAGCACGACTCACGCCCCGTCCTCACAGCTTTAATTCCGCCAGTACCTCGTCTCCTACCTTCCAAACTTCACAGAAGGTAGGCGACGAGGTACTGGTGGAATTAAAGCTGTGAGCACGGGGCGTGAGTCGTGCTTGGGTAGCTCAGTTGGTAGAGAGAGCACTTGCCCGCGAAAGGCAAAGGTCCCGAGTTCGAGTCTCGGTCCGGCACACAGTTTTAATCTGCCAGGAAGTTTCATATCAGCGCACACTCCGCTGTAGAGTGAAAATTTCATTGTAGTAACGCCACAGACGTCCAATCAGTAGCTGACCACTTTCTGTGTTGTTTGGCCCACTGAAGGCGTGCAGCTTTGTGTACCGCTGTGAGCTACGTCGAGGTACCAGATTTCAAATGTCTATTGCACGCAGTTCCCTTCGCATTGTTCGGTCGGAAACTGGTTGAGATGGATCTGCGTTCACTCACAGCTGCAAATTCAGGCGAGTTTAAAACCGTTTGTCATCGACAAGGCGAGACACTCTTCGCTAGGCTTTGACGGGTAAACCGTCCTCACGTGGAATGTGTTTCCTATCGCAAAGCACGTCTGACGTGGTGTCCGTCGTGGTTGTTCCATACTCAAACGACCTGGTACATCTCACGGATCGTACTCCTCGTCGTGATTTTCGACCTCAGTGCTACTCAGCGGCAGTTCCCGACTGCATCTGCAGAGCGAGTCACACAGTTTATTTACGAAAATGAACGCACTTAAATTAGCCGCTTTAAATCTGTTAGCAATTGTCGAAGAGCGGCGAAAGAAACTAAGAAGATTTTGTGTTCGTCTCTGGCTTGAACAGCAAATTTCTGGTAGGGCAACACTATATAGAATGCTGTACAACGGTATGAGACGTGTGCTTGTAGAAGTTCGTTAACTCAACATGCCCCACTGCCATACGGCAGTCTGTATTAAGACCGGCCTTAACACGGACCAACTCACTGCAGATCTCCAGAGCCATGTGGATGCAACAGTCACCTGGTGTAGCTCAAATAAGATTTCCCTCAATGATGCCACTACTAAGGCTGTCTACTTCAGCAAACGGCGCCAATCCTCCACCACAACGTGACTACTGCAACAGTCTACGTCCCATGGTTCCAGGATACCAAATATCTACGTGCCCGACCAGATAAAAAACTGCTCTTCCATCGACATACAGAATACGTCACTCAAAAAGGACAGAAGCTGATGAAAGCATTGTACCCGATATTCAGCAGCAGGGAAGTGAACTAAGACACCAAGTTCCGACTGTACCGGACGTTTGTCCACCCTTCCCTCACCTATGGCTCCTCCACGTGAGCTACAATTAGTGCCTCCCGCATGCAGACCCTCCAGCGCCTGCAGAATTAGGTGCTTCGGTGGGGGTTGCATGTCCCTCCACTCACGAGAGCTGTTACCCTGCACGAGGAGACAAACATGGTCACTCTAAAGACGTCTATTCGAGAGGGCAATGAGTCTCTATGACAAAGTGGATACCCTGCGCGACACAGTCGTTGGCTTACACCACATTCGCACCACGACTCCTCGGCGCTGGCATTGCCACCCTGTTCCTCTCACCTCCCTCGAGGAATAAGATTCGGACCACCGCTAACGATAGCCCTGTAACGGCCACTAATAATGTGTCAGTCTTGACACGGCCACTCAATATGTGATGTCCTGGGTACGACCACCAGTTTCACTACGTTGCTGTGTTCCCTCTTGCCCGCAGTCTTTAACTTCGACTGTCGGAGAGTGGTATGGGACTTCAAGTCGAGGACATTCAACGTGCACTCCAATGATGTCATTGTAAGGTAGAAAAATTTTAGCTTTAGGCCTACACCAAGACCTCTGAGACTGCCATCCACCGGCGAGGCTGTACCTCAACCTACCACAAAAAAAGTTAATTAAATTGAATCTTCATCCCATTTTTTGTTTTCAGTTGCACATAGTTAAATCATAGAGCCTAGTTTCCGCATGCATAATCTCAATTTTCTCGGTGCTTCAATGACTACCATCACTCTGACATGACGTGTTTCATCACATACTGTATATTTCAATATCGTTTTGTAATTTCATTTAAATGGAAGCGGATATTATTTCCAAACGGATCACCATCATTGAAAAAGAAACAAAAATGAGACATTCCATAAAACCAAGGGATAGAAATAATATTATACACAAAGTTACAAAGTAGCAAAAACTTCCAGTGTGCATAACTTGTCTCTACTGGGAAAACCTTCGAGTTGTTGGTCTATGCAACAAGAATTGCAGCAGATACATTATTTATAATAAATAATATCGACTACTGCAGATAATACTTTTATTGAGTTAATAAGAAAACTCGTATTTTTTTAAAAAAAGGTGTAAAAATTTGGAAGTAGCTAGACACGAACTCGCTACCTTTTACTTTAAAATTCATCACAACCCCGACATGGCAGCCACCTCTCCGTAAGCGATATGCACTGTGTAAAGACGGTACCTATACATGTCATTATCTGGTATTTTTCTGTGACAAATTGTACTAGAGCTTTTGATAGATCATAGCTGAGACGAAGTAATGAAATGATATACTTTCATAGCACCCAAGTTATAACACTAAGAACGCCAAATACAGGAAGCCTCTAACTACCTATCACTTTGTTATATCGAAACGTACTTAAACGACTCTTTTTCGAGAGATCCCTCAATCTGCCGATGCTTTGAAGCAGCTTATATTCATGTCACATACTCCATAATAAAAAATATCAAGTACGAAATTTAACTGCATACAACATGGCGGCTCCTAAATTCTGCTTACACGGTGTCGCATCTCATTGGCCACGTTGCTCTCCACGAGGAAAAAATTGTCGTCCCAGATTATTCATTTCACGATTACTATTGCAAAGGAACGTGTGATTCCATACTGTTACGTCACCAACTCCTCGTTCACGAACGATTTCACGTCCTGTGAGAGGAAGGCTTTAGGATCTTTTCATTACTACTGCTCTACTCCAGCGCCGCATGAAACTGCTGCGAGTGATACAACGCTCATTGTACACGGTTTGGCCAGTCCGCGTTGATGCACCAACCAATCAGGCAATTTAATTCATGGTGTGGTCATGGGCACATCACTCTACTCCCATTACATACGTCAGCGGTGGCTGTCAGGTGGCCGTCTGTTACATTCGATACCATCAACAACGCTCCAAGCAACCAGTGTGCTTTTTTCATGGGGTGATTAACGTTTGGTCTGATGAGCTTATAGGAACTTGTACTCGTATACCGAACAGGTCCGACAGTGATAGGACGTACAGTTCGTGTCAAGTGAAGTTCGAGCTGTAAACAATGAATCAATGAATAATGTTGTTTACAGCGCAGAGAGGTGAGCATTCCTACTGCTCTTTCCTCCTGTCTGATGTACGGTCAAAGGAACAATACATAAAGTCCCCTTTGCATTTCTCGATTTCATAAAATTCAGTCCATTATCAGTTATTGACATACACTGCAAGAAATGAAAATATCCAACATGTCAAGGACTGTCTTCAGTGGCTCCAGGGCATAACATGTGCTTACTTTGGGTTTATAACGTAAATAATTCATTTATCACGGTCATCAGCATTAAAATGGTGCTGAGGAGACTTGTTTGTGTGCGATTTGTTTTGACCGTGCTGGCGGTAACTGTGCTGAGTTTAGAGGGGAACAGTGATTGTAACATTCATTCTAGGGTACAACCATACCCCCCTCCTCCCCTCCCCCCCCCCCTCACCCCGACGAGTATGTACTCCTACTGAACAGCTTCATCCATCTGAATGAGGTCGCGTTGTGGTCCTCCGGCAAACTGGGTGGTTCTTCGATGGACTGCTGAACTCATTGGGCACAGTCTATCGGTGTGCATCGTTGCTTTCAACAGTGGCCTCTGGATCAGTCCTACTCTTGTAGACCAGGTTCTGGACGTCCACGTAGTACAGATGCATGTCAAGATCGACGCATTGTGAGAGCGGTGGTGGCCGACTGACCGTCATTTAGGGACGAAATCTGGACGCGTCGTGGACCTGCTGTGTCACCAGGCACCATTAGAAACCGTATGCTTGCAGCAGAATGGCGATCAAGTGTGCCTCTGACCAGGACACCTTTGACACCACGATACCTCGAAGTATGGATACTCTGGTTTCGTGAAAGAATCGATTCGAGAGTGGAATGGCGCTCTGTTGTCTGGTAGCGTGATGGACGTACGCTTGTATGAGGTAGTCCTGGTGAGTGGTCCAGTCCAAAGTGCATTCGCCTACGACAAACATGTCCCAGCGCAGGCTTCTGCAGGGTAAAATAATCAGTACCCACTACATTGCACATGCTGTTATCCAGTGCTATTGTCACTTCTTTAACAGGAAGGTGATATGCTTTTTCCAGCAGTACAGTGCATGTTCACATACGGCTGCTGTAGCGCGACGTGAGTTTTGTGGTGTACAACTGATCTGGCCTTCTGGTTCACTATATGTGTCGCCAACTGAACACGTATTCATGTTGCAGTGGGAACTCATGCGCTTCCATAGAGTGCCGAATTGAAATAAAAGCGGAAAGATGCTCTGGACACTACTGCAGGATGCCGTTCGGAACCTTTATGAGTGTTTGCATCCGAGAATACATGGCTGTGTTGCCACCAGACGCGTTGAGGGTGGGTGATGAGGGTGGATGGGTGGCATTGGGAGTGGGGGGTGTGCACTGTGTATTGATGGCACTGTTTCGGCACGCTTTACTGTGACATGTGCGTTTAATCAAGTCTGAATTTGTTATCATACACTCCCACAATGATCGACTACCTGTCACCTCATTATCAATAAGAGAAACCCACGAGAAAGTTAAATGTAATCAAATACATTGCAAAATCAATAACTACCCGTTAAAATATGTCATGGACGTTTACGAGATGCTCTCCAAAAATATAGTAAAGACAGTTTAGGTCAGAATGTGATAAACGAAACAAAAAACCAAAAATTCATCACTTTACCATTTTATGGTCCTATTAGCAATAAAATAACTAGAGTATTCAAGAAGAAGAATATTAAAGTAGGTTTCTCAACTGCAAACAGACTAGGCGGGATTTTAATGAATAACATTCATAAACGCAATTACTTGCAAGATTCAGGTGTTCACAAGCTTACGCGTGCCGTGTGCAATGTAGGTTACATAGGGCAAATCGGAAGAAAATTAGAAACGAGATTCCGTGAACACGTAGCACTTAAGAGCTGCGGAAAAATCGAATTTCGCGGCCCATCTGATAGCTACTGGACACACAACCCCAGATTTGACATCTCAATCTAAGTTGTTGCATACGGGCGAAAAGGGACACTTTCTGGACCTTATGGAAGAGATGGAGATTTTTTGCCATCAAAAATCTCCTGATATCGCGTTACTTAACAAACAAACGATTTCGAGATGCATGCACTTTTGGGAATGCTTCCCTGCTTTCCTGTGTAAAAAAGCTGTCAACTAATGGCCAGTCATCACAATCGTAAATCCCTTATATACAACACTTCAGCCGTAATCGTTACGAGAACACTTACGTTAGCTTCTATTTTAGCTATTTCAGTGCCTAGACACATATGTTCTGGTTTGTACCAATAAAGTTTATTAGTTTTTTAAAAGTATTCTCCCTTTTGTTCGTCCAATTTTGGAAGTTGAGGAAGCCTATTGAAACATAGTTTTCACTGTAGTCGACATCTCTTAGGCGCTGACACGAAGTGAATAGGAACTATTTTCACTTATATGTAATTATTTTTCATGTAACTTAGCAATTCCTTTGCCATTTGAATGAGTTTTCATTAATATGTTGTAATAAGGGTTCTGACACAACCCATGTGTACGTATCTCATAACTGCATTACAATATTTTTATTATGTTAATATTGTTCTCACCTGCTAGGTAATACGTGTGAATCAGATGGCTGAACCGCATTACCCACACATTTCACTAGCCAACAAATTTTAATGTACAGCAATTTTTTGAGGTTCTTTATAAAGACTGTTAATTGGCTTGTACTTTTAGCACCGATTTTGTAATTAGATCTGTCAACTGGTGATAAGGTTGCATAACTGACAGTCATAACAGACCTTTAACAAAATTCACGCACACTACACATTAAGCGTTTGGTTATGAAAATTTACCTGTTTTCCCAATACCAAGACATTTAAATCCTCATCACTTTCGTGTGATTATTTCATGTTTCTGGTTTGACACTACATTTTAATTGCTTTAGTAAGTAATTGCGGAAAATGTGTATAATCTGGTTCTAATTTGTCTACAGTACGATGTATATTTTGTGAATAATTTTTTACTGTTACCTTTGCTATGTTAAGACGTTTCTTCTGGCTGTACGATGTATATTACTACTTGTCCACACGTTGCATTTTAGATTAATTTTTATGGCCTACTTTGGATATATGGGTCTTTTCAAAATCAAATTTTATGTTATAAGGGGTCCCACTGCTGCTATAAGACATGTAATAAAATTATCTCCTTCATATGAGTAATCATAAACCGTTTGCTTGACAGTTTCATTTCTTTTTTATCAACTGTAAATGTGTGTATGATGGGTTCTGACCCATTGCTTGCGCAAAGGTGTATAACCAGATTGCGATGTATTTTTTGGGACAAAGCTTGTATACTTTAAAGAGAACACTATTTCCTTATACCCAAGTTCTGTTTCTATCATATGAGGAAATTTTTTTTCTATAAATAATAGATGCGGTAGTGGAGGTTTCTACTAGGCTAACGTATTTCGTACACTTGTGTCTCTAGCCAACATATCACTAATTCTTTGCAATTTGTAACAGTAGTTATTACTGATGAGTGCGCTAAACGATCTCTGCATCCCCAATATGTTTTTATGTCATTCTGCTTTTCATAATTACGATGATTTTTTGTAATCAAGCCTCAGAAACAGTTATAATGTGTTAACATGTCCAAACGGGACGAATGAGATGTGTGTGACACATGTCGTTAAATACGATAAAAAAATTGTTAGTCTGCACCCTACAATTTTTTTTATAAAGAAAATTGTGTTTATGACCTTTTGACCTGTTAAATCGTGGCATATATTGTACAATCACCACTATTTATGTATTTGACTTCTTGGTTTCAACGTAATATTTTACGTAAATTAAGAACTTTGCACCTCTGACTTCCAACGCCAGATGGCGGTTGCCGTGTTATAATAAATTCTGTAGAATTGGATGTCATATTATTCTATAGTTTTCTTTTTTACTAGTCCTGTAATCTGACACCTTATAATTTACCTGGTGATTTTTATTCTTGCATGTTTCTTTTTTAAGTTATTTTGAAAATAACACGCCAGTGTATGTTGGCAAGATGTGCATTTCCCCCTTCCTTTTTGCTATGAGTTTTTAATGTACAATTTTATATTTGGGATATTCAATTAATGATTTGCAAGTGCACATTTGGTATTTGTGGTAATCTCTTGCCAAATAAAGTAATGTTCAGTCTTCTCGTGACACATGTCGCATAGAGTGCGTTCCAAGCTCCTGTCACACCGAAGTCATAGGTGAATGTAAACAGCGGTTTCAGTTATTGTAATCGTTTCATAGCTTCTGTTATTGCTAATAACTAGACGCCAGTGCCTAAGAGTTTTAATTTGTACGCTAAAGGTATGTTCTTGCCAACAGTTGGTTTATACTCAGGTGTATTTGTGGTCTTTTGTTTCTTATTCACTGATCGCTATGTGAAATGTTTAACTTCGAGTACTGAAGAATTTGCTGTTAATAAATCATCAAAAGTGCAGCCAATGCTGACCTTCCTTCTAATTTTATTTATCATATGGTCGTTGTGCACACAGCACTCTATGGGGTCGCCAGTCAATAAAATGAACTTGTCCTTGAGGATGATGCAATTTTTTCCAGCAGTGTAGAAACAGGGGAAGAACATTTTTGTTGCTCGTTGCGTAAAACTGTACACGAAATATTTATGATTCACATTTTTAGGTACATCAACCGTTTTGCTTCAAATGACCATCCTCGAACAGTGATCTTATTCTGTGTGACACCTTGCGGACATTATGTTGATAAGTACCACGAGCTGACGTCTTCTTATATCCTGTGGAAAATCTAGTTGCCTTGAGTGCATGTGACATAAAAAAAAAAAATCACGTAAAGGGAGGCCATTATTCTTCTTAACGCTGAGTTTCTTCCACGCTATGGCTAAGGTCTGTCGCATATTGCTGTAGGTTAATGAGGGGCCAGTGGGTACCAATGACAAACTGCCCACGTTTCTAGAAGTATTATGAATGTTTTATAATTTATGTTTAACATTTCAAGCGGATCATACATAAACCGCTGTGATACGCAGTGCCTAAGGGATTTTAAATGCTTTCTTCAAGGTAATTTGCACCTTCCTGACGTTTCACACGCCATTCATCACCGCCGGCGCGCCACTACATGGGCGAAACAGATTAGTCACGAAGAGCCAGTCACGATTTGCGTTGCCATTTCCACACGCTTACGTTTAACGATTAATCTAATCTGGCGGTAGTACAACACGCCACAGCGGCCTACAATAATACTTACTAACAGCGTTTCCTGAAGATTCTAACCACTGAATATATTAATTTCTGTTGTATTCTTTAATACAATCACTGGTCACATTATCACACTCATGTTTGGTGGCAGTTCTGTTATATAACATTTCAAGCCGTCCTTTTGGACATGATTTATGGCGGCATACTTTTCATGATTGCGCAGCAGGAAAATATTATGAATGCCTGTTACGTTCGAACTTTGCCTTTCTTGTAGGCCGACCTTTACATAACATTTGAGGCATGAAGTTCCACAGAATGAATGAAAAAGAAACAATTTTCTCTAGCCGAAGGCTAGCGAGGTATTTGTTAATTCAGAATCTTACTGGTGATCTACGAGAACTGCATTTTCATCATGTTATGGCTAGATGTAGCAAATTGTTATTCTGGAATTCCCCTTAATGCATATTTTCCAGGTGAAGTCCAGTCAGTAGCGTAATTTTATGTTCAGAGAATATATCAGTGTAGTCTTTGCTACGAGACCAAATATCGGCTATGTTCTATGGAAGCAATTCAGAACTGCAGTTGTGCTGGGATATTCTCTTCGCCGGCAGCCAAAAGAGCCTGCGAGATTGTAGCCTTATCTGAGTATATTGAGACTCTCGGGCAAACTTTCACTCTATGTAGTATTCTGGGCTGACAAACTTTGGTTGCGAATAGTTCTGCAAGGTAACAGCATCTAATAGAGCAGTGACTCACAACCTGAAGGTTATTACCCCCCCCCCCCCCCCCAGGAGAGATAAAATGAAATTTTCTGAGAGATGAAAACTAAACGATTCGATTCTGTTTCACTCACGAAACTAAATTATTCTCAAAAGATCATTTTTACTGTCACAATTTTGTAAGACTCTAATATTGGTTATACAACTCATCAATAAAATTACTTTTGCTCAGTTAGTAGCATTACTGTGGTTGAGGGTACATAGTCCATCCACTACACACATATGTTGCGCTATGTCCCGTACTTCACTGATGTTAAAAGTGAGATATATGCGTAACAAATGCTACATGTCTCAAGAAATTGTCTTCTCCAAGTTGTAGATAATACCTTGCAGTGGTCCAGTATTGCTTCGTTACTCGCTTCGAAACAGATAAATGAATTAACTGACAGTACGACACAGCAGTAACTACATAAGGGCTACTATAATGCTGTACACAGTATTGTTATTATTATTATTGGTACTATTACTATTAATGGTTGTGGTCATGTACAAAGCATTAACCACTTAAGGTCTTCCAATTCTACCAGTTCAGAAGTATGGAGTGCAACAACCACGCGATTTACAAACAGTACATATAGTGCACATATTTTAACTTGGTTGATTTTAAATGGAGTTGCAGTGTGCAGATCAAGCAAGTGCCGCAATGGAGAGGAGTAATGCAGGGTCTCTCTCTCACACACTCACACACACACACACACACACACACACACACACACACACACACACAAACTAAGTATCATACATCTTTCATCATTTTAAAAATAAAAATGTTCCAGGAAAATCCATCATTCTGAAGTTTAGTTAACTGCTAAAGTAGGTGATAATGTGAGAGGGGGAGCAACAGATGGCAGGGGGTGGGGGGGGGGGGGGAAGGACAGGGGTACTAGCTAATGTCTGATTGCACTCAGCAATAAAATAAAAACAATATGCGATATAGTTACGTCAGAGACAGGTAGGATCAGAAATGAGGAGGAACAAACAGCTCTAAAAATGAATGAAACCCTGGTAACCGTGGTAACAAATTCATGTTATGTTGCAAACCATTTAAACGAGTATTTTGTCTCTGTTACTGATAGCATGGGGTTGTCAGGTTCAGTAAATAATGTAATGGAATATCTGAGACCACTGCGCACAAGCAATCTCAGTAAAATGGAATTGATACTTACATCACCCAAAGAAATAGAATCCATCATAAAGTCCTTGAAATCATAGCATTCTAGTGGTTATGATAACATATCAACAATGTTGATGAAAGAGTGTTCGTGTGAGCTTAGTCATATCTTAAATTATTTGTGTAATCAATCATTTATCATAGGAACATTCCCGGACTGGCTTAAATATTCTGAAGTTATACCTCTCCACAACAAAGGGGACAAAGAAATGCCGTCAGACTACCGACCGATCTCACTTTTCCCAACTTTTTCAAAAATCTTTGAACAGGCTATGGTCAAGCCTCTACTTACGGACCTTAGTGGAAATAACATGCTGTCAAAGTCACAGTTTGGTTTTCTTAAGGGTTCTGATATTGAGAAGGCTATTTACACTTACAGCGAAAATGTCCTTAATTCATTAGACAACAAATTAGAGGCAACTGGCATTTTCTGTGACCTGTGAAATGCTTTTGACTGTGTGAATCATAGCATTCTTTTAAGTAAATTAAAATATTATGGTATCACTGGTAGTGCTGCAAAGTGATTTCAGTCATATCTAACAGAAAACAAAGGGTGTCATTACGCAATCGGACATCATCTGACTGGAAAGAAATTACATGTGGTATTCTCCAAGGTTCCATACTAGGTCCATTACTTTTTATTGTGTGTATTAATGACCTGTCATCTGTTACATTACTGGATGCCAAGTTTGTCTTATTTGCAGATGATACAAACATTGCAATAAATAGTAAATCAAATATAAATTTAGAAAGAGGAGCTATTCAAATTTTTACTGACATTAATAAGTGGTTCATAGCCAGTTCACTGTCATTAAACTTTGAAAAGACCCACTATATGCAGTTCAGAACTTCCAAGAGATTTCCTTCTAGTGTGTGTATAAAATATGACATGGAAATAGCAGAAGTTCAGAGTGTAAAATTCTTGGGATTACAACTTGATAATAAATTCAGTTGAGAGCGACATACTAACGAACTGCTAAAGCGCCTAAACCAGTCTGTGTTTGCAATGCGAATGATGTCAGACATAGGAAATACAAATATAAAAAACTGGCATATTTTGCTTTTTTTACTCCATTATGTCATATGATATCATATTTTGGAGTAACTTCACAAACCGAGAAAAAATTTTTAGAGTACAGAAGCATATAACAAGAGTAATGCGTAGTGTAAATCCAAGAACATCATGTCGAAACCTATTAAAAAATTGGACATACTAACCACAGCCCCTCAGTATATTTATTCCTTAATGAAGTCTGTTGTAAATAATACATCTCTTTGTCCAACTAACTGCTTAGTACACAGTATCAATACTAGGAATAAGAACAATATACATAAAGATTTAAAATCACTTACTCTTGCCCAGAATTGAAGTCCAGTATTCAGCAACGCATATTTTCAATAAATTGCCAGCATCAATTAAGAGTTTAGTTTCAGACAAGGCACAATTTACACATAATTCAAAAGAATTTTTGGTGGCCAACTCCTTCTATTCCATCTATGAATTTCTCAACAAGTGCAATAGACCATTTTAATGAAAATTTATTATACTTTAATTTTTGACAATTCTTCGTTGTAACAGCCAAGTAACTACCTACTCTGTGAATGATGGATGTATGGAAAGCAGTGGAAGTTTAATTTTAAATCTTGTACATAATTTGACTGTTATTAATTGAGGATCATTGAAATGAATTATTTACTTTAATTTGAAAGGGTACAGTACCGCCCGACATTGAAAATAGGTACAACATACTTCATTATTTTTGTCAGAAGAACACATTTTTTTTGTAAAATAACTCAATTTCAATTAATACAGTGAAGTCGGATACCAGTGTGGGAAAGAATGACAATTTATTTATTTAATTGATCACATGTGCACTCCCACAAAGTAAATCCCTACATCCAGTTTGGTGAGATCTGTGAAATGAATGAATGTATGGTCGTCTGCTAACCGCAGATAGTGAATGTGAATATATGATCATCTTTGAGTCGATCCTTTGGCCACCTTTGGTGGGACCAAAGAGATGAAATTTACCAGAGCTTTGAGTGCCTGAAATGTGGCTGACCAATACGATAGCAAGGTGCTTCCCCCACCTCGACAGAGACGGGAGAGGACCTAGAGAACGGCCATGTTTCAGCACTCTGCCGCTGGATCTTGTGCTGTTAAGACCTGTTTTAGTTGTGCTCCGTAATGGCGAAAGAGTGGAGACATGGTATGCATGTGGAATATTTAAGAGTAGTTTGAAATATTAATTTCTCTATTTCAGGAACTTTTGTGGGGAGAATTAAATGTCAGGCAGGTAATATTAATGGGATTGTAGGAATCTTCGGAAGTGACCAACGGTCACAATGAAACCACGTGTAGCATTAAGTTGAAATACTTCCGTGTGCTTAAGTTAAGCTGAATTACTAGCGTGTGTGCAATAAGTTGAAATATTTAAGAAATAGCGTGTATACCATAAGTTGAAATATTTAAGAAATGGCGAGTGCAGGACTTGAAATTAGAGACGAGTACTTCCACGTGGTGAGTACTGTGTGAGTCTCAAACTGTGTATGAGACAAAAGATAAAGAGAAGTACTCGTCCATGGTATCAGTTGAGGACTCGCGTGTGTGATGAATACGTTCTCAATATTACTTTGCGTGATATGATTCCGTGTGACGCTAGATTCAAACTCTGAGAGAGAAGCAAGGTGAGTCAGCCGTCTATCCAGCAACGCCACTTGGCTTGCATTGCACAGGAAGACGTGCAAATATCTCCAGAGTTCATAGTAGGAAAGTAGAATTACGAAGTGGGGCAGTGTCGTGTGAAACTGGGATAAATATTGATTGAAGCGGGAAAGCTGAAAGTGATAATGTTGTGACTATTCTCTGTGTAGTATTTCATGTTGTAGTGTGCTGTATGTCGTGTAATTTGGGTATGTGTGGTTTGCATGGGAGAGTAGCGAGGTAGTTTCAAAAGATTAGTGGGTTATGCTTGTTCCTTCGGTACTGCTCAGTCTGGAGGAAAGTTTAGTGATGATGATTGTGAGAGTCGAAGCGTGAGGTATAATAAAAGATCCACCATCCTATCCAGAAAGTGCACAGTAGCGTTAAAAGTAATTACGAGACCATAATATAGAGATTCACCATTGTAAAGCCATGCCCACTGGGCGGAATTTCTCATGTGTTATTGTTTTAGGTTGTAGAATTTGTGTGTTTAGGTTAGAGAATTTATCGGAATAAATAAGATAGTGAAAAGAAAAAGATTGGTGGACTTTTCCTTCGAATTGTATGTTGTCATAATGTCCCGAATTTATAATGTGTGCGCCATTCATATTCAGTGCAGTGACCACGTGTTGACAAAAGCCGTTAAATAAAAGACAAAAAGAAAATGTGGTATTGCCAGTGCGTAGTGTACAGTCAGAGTTCTGTAAATTACTGATAGTCAGGCTCGTGTTTCCGTTGCATATTAATCATATGGGAGGATAACTTGTAACTTAAGTGTGAGTACTAGAGTCCATGTTACTCGATAAATAAGAATGAATCCACTCGCTTGGCAGACCACTCATCTTGCAGGCCTGACTGCTTGATGCCACAGTATGAGCAAGGCATGTGGGTGCCTCTCATAATTTCGACCCTGCCAGGATTCCGTTTCTGCCAGGATATTTTGTTGCCAGGATAATTTGGCCAGGATATATTTTGCCAGGATATTTTGCTGTTAGAGTTTGCTGTTAAGATATTTTTTTTTATGGGATGTATTGTGATAGCGATAGGAAGTAAATTTTTTTTTCTGTTTGCAATTTCTTTCTGGATTGGTGAGGATTTTTTATTTTTTTATGTAATTAATTGCTATATCGTCCAAGGCTGGAAGATTGTGTTATAATTTTTTTGCGTAATGTCCGTAGTAACTAGGTCGCAGTCGAAAAGGGTAGCCACCATGGAGAATAGCGATTCTGGGGTGAACGTAGCAGTGCAGCAGGAAGTAGCTGTTGACCATGGGTTAATGAGCGGGGACGGCAAACACTCAGAAGGGGCTGAATTGTTCAGCGGACAGCGGCTAGGTGATCCTTTATGCGGCGGGCTTTGTTCACAATCGGTGGCTTTTCCCGACGACGCGGGCGAGCCGGGACTAGGTCAGGTATGCAGTGAAAGTGCAGCTACCCTTAGCGAAGCTACGGTTTCTCAGGCGAACGAGGTGAGTGCACCCAAAGTAGCAAATTACAATGCGCTACTGCAGTTTTTACAGAGGATGGATAGAGATAATAAGGAGAGAGATAGGGAGGCTAAGGAGAGAGATAGGGAGGCTAAGGAGAGAGATAGGGAGTTTAAGGAAATATTGGACGCGATGGATAGAGATAATAAGGAAAGATGGGAAGCGATGGATAAAGGTAGTAAGGAAAATATGGAGGCATTGGATAAGGGAAAGAAAGAGGCAATGAGGAAGCTACACACAGTTATCGATGAGCGTCTGCCCGCAGTTAATAATCGGTTAGATGAGGGGGAGAAGAATCTGGGTGCGTTGAAGCAAGTATGTGACGCCGTGAAAGAAAAAGCTACTAATTTGGAGGTACAATTATTTGCAATAGAGAGTGATACTACTGAGTGTAGGGACGTGTTGCCGGATGAGCGAATCAAAGAGGTAGTGGTCAGAATGAATACGATTAGCGCAGATGTAGAAAAGCTCAGTATAAGAGGCGAGACAGGCTCTGACAGAACGCAGCGAGAGGTTTATGCCAACCAGGGGGAGATACAATCGCTATTACAACTTAAAGAGGCGCAATTAGTAATAAGTAGGAAACATAGTGAAGAACTAGCACAGTTGCAATTAGTGTGCAGTAGCGAAGGCGACACACCACCAGGTAGATTGCAGAGGGAGATTGAGATAAACTCAAAAAGCGAAAATAGGCAGAAAGAGGAAGACGAATTCAGAGAGTCAGAAGAACGGTTGTTTCGGATAAAGCAGGTGGCAAACCCAACTGGGTATAGTCCAAGGCTGTCTCAATTTCAAGATTCATTACCTTCATCGTGGGGACTGCCCCTCAAAATGAAGTTTGTGTGTAACCAATTGAGGGACGAGGCTAGAGCGAAAATGCAGGAAGTTATTAAAGACTTTAGTAGCTATTTAAATGAATTCTGGTCGCAAAGTAAGCAGGACCAGGTTACGCAAAGCATATTGATGATGCGAAATGGTAACGAAGGTGGTATAAGAGATCCAGTGTCGTGCTATCAGGAAATGCTGAAACGAAATAGATATTTGGATGTGCCATACGAAACTGGGGAGCTCATTAGGATCTGTATAACGAAGTTGCCAGTGAGATTGCGCAGAGATATAGTGATAGCAGGCAGAGGCTTAGACGATTCCGCGTCATTTCAGCACTTGTTACAGGAACTGAGTAATGAGAGCAACATTGTGAACGGCGACACGACTCATAGGTCAGACAGAGTCGAGGATAGGAACGGCAGAAACTATCAGAATGGCAGGAGAGCATGGAATCAGAGGAATGACGGAAATGGAAGATGGCGAGGAAATAGGGGGCAGAATTCATGGGGATATCGACCAGCAAACCGGGAAAATAGAAGATGGGACAGAGATGGAAGAAGAAGGGAAAATGAAAATGATGGGCGAAGAGAGGATAGGCAGTCATTGGGTTCACGACAGGACAATCATTGTCACAATTGAGACGATCAAGGGAAAACAATCTCGTGGGCTTCATCACATTTCTAACATCAAATTATGGAAAAGTTAAGGATAGATCGAAAGTAGGCAAGTTATGGTAGATAGTCAGTGTATTTATTTGTGGTGTGTAACGTTGTGCAGGGTCAAATCGAACATAAGAATTTTCAGGCGGGATGTCAGGAAGTATGACGGAATAGACTGGTCAAATGAGTCATGAACAGGAGTCGACAGAGTGGTGTATGTACGTATTTTTTTGTCATATGAATAAGGATCAAGCAGAAACGACGTGATGATTAATGAGCGGATAAAGATGGTAGATAGAGAAGCGTCGTGATAAATAGTAGTGGATAAAGGTGATATATAAGGAGAGAAGCGACGTGGAGCAGTGTGATTAATAAAGAGAGATTCGACGTGATGAAACAGTGGTAATTAAAGGTGAGTAGAATTAATAATGTGGAGATGTCTTAGATGTATGTTACAGAGAGGCCGGTGTATGCTGCAATCGAGATAGATGAGAATGGCGAAGGAAGACCAGGAAATGATGGAGTAATGGACGGACGGAGAGCCGAAATACGAATGAAGAGATGAGGACAACTGCACAACGTGAAAGGACATAAAGGGAGTATGAGATCCAGATGGTGAACGTTGTGGAATACTGACGTAAGATGTAATATAAGTGTAAATCTAATTCTTACCATAAGATATGCAATTTGGTAAAAATAATTTTTGTTGTTGTTGTTGTTGAAGCCTGGTACCAGTATAACTAATCAAAACGGTACCAAGAATGTGTACAGTTATTTTGCAGGATGAATAATTTGTGTATTTTTTGTTCTTAGATGAAATGTCGCAATTCTAAGTGATATTTAGCAGGAGGAATAATCGGTGAAGTGAATGCAGAGGTAAGCCGATGGAGAGAGGTGCCAGAGTGAAAGGACGAATTCGGAGACTGGAAAGCTATCTCCGAAACAGCTTCATGTGTTATGTGGTTGAATATAAGGGAGCAAAGGTATGGTATGTTGTCGTGAGTGTGGTGGTGTTAAGGTTAGCTGACTTCTAGACCTATTCTGTTAGTGTATTAATGGATTGAATGAGAAGGAAAATGTGATGTCTGGTGAGTGAGAGTTGTAGAGTAGTGTGATCAATGCGCACACTCCTGTAAAGTGGACGCTACCGATCCATAACTAAAACATTATTGTGTATTGTTTGATTGGGATGAACCTCAATGTCAGGTCAGCATCTGACATGTGGATGGCACATACGTGTCCCAGAAATGTTGTTATATATAATAAAATGTAAAATGTATAAAGAGATACTAGTTTCAGTCTGTCACAAGCACAAAGGTGCACTGTATGTTGTAGATTTAGAGTCATCAGTTTCTAAAATGTTTATTGTCTTAGTACGTTAAAGTAGTTTACTAGTTAATAACAAGTGGTAGGAAGTTGTGAGCTGTGTAGATTATTTCTTATTTTTTTGTTAGAGCACTTTCAAGTGGTATTAATTTCAGTCTGTCACAAGCACAAAGGTTCACTGTATATTGTAGTTTTAGAATAAACAGTTTCTAATATTTTCACTGTGATAGGATGTTAGAGTAGCCTACTATTTTATATTGTAATTATGAGTTGTATAGATTGTTTATTATTCCTTTTTTTTTTATACTTTCATGTTTTGTATGAGGGATGACAGGTACAATGAATAGCACAAGTGTGGGCTGTATATAGAAAAGGGATAAATGTTGATGTTGTATGTGTAGAAAACTAGGGGGCATGATTTTATGCTTTTTAGAACAAAGATTCTTTTATTACCAATGTATCTAATAGATCATACATGTAATCAATGAGTATTTAAATACTGTAAGAATATCCTTTTGTCTGTAATGTTGCGAGATGCACGGAAGGGTCTGACTGATTGGGTGTCATAACGCCCATACCGCTAGCGGGCCGAGCTGACGTCGCCATGGCGACGGGCGACAGACCCGCGCCACTCCCCACTCCACTGCCGGTCGGGGTACACTCCACGCGCCCGCTACAGCAGGTCAACGGCCTGGGGCGACACGCACGTACCACTGGCCATTCATAAGTTCCGCCACCCTTACGACTGGGGAAAGTATCCCGCGGAGGCAACAGCGGGTGGTTTATTTCTGCTGAACGGCTCGCGCAGCGGCGCCACGGCAGAATGGACGACGCGCGGCAGAGCCCGGCAGGCATTTGTTACCAGCAACTATTAACTAGTACTGGACTGTGGAGCCGTGAAACAAGATGACTGCTCGTTACGTCTCCATAAGGTGGAAAGTGAAAGACTGGTGTTTCCACGTTGTGAGTGGTGGAAAAGATTTTGTTGTTTTGTTTTGTCTTGACCACTGAACGGTGGGATACTAAACCTTTGGCAGTGACTGGTTAAGTGTGCTTTGTGAATTGCATGTGGGACGCTTGGTATACTTAAAGAGGACAGTTGTCGTTTGGTGACTAATTATTGTATGAACGCAAGAAACTAAAGTGGGACTTTGACATTTGCAATTGTAGTAGGAGACATTTCTTGAATTGGTGTGGGAATAAGTGCTGTTTGTTGGAACTTACGACTTTTAATTATACCATGAACTGAAAGGACAGAACCGTGGGTAATAGTAGTTGTAGGGCCATTTCTGGACGACCAGATTCGTGTGGATGGTACGCTGAGAGTGCCTATGGCATTCGTGTTTAATGTGAGATACAGTTTACTGTTCAGTGCGTGTTCAAAATGCCGATTTGAGTGACTTAAAGACTTTCGTCCGGGAAACCATGGGAGAGCTTTGACACCGAGACAGTGTTTCTAGGAAAACTATCAGCAACTTTTTGACCCCAAGAAAATCACAGAATGAAATGTTTCCGTGTGACTCGCAAGATAGGGAATAATGTGTTTGTAATTGTGTAAATGTTTTTTTAATATGTTTCACTCTTGAAGGGACAGAAAGTGTAATTGTATTTCATTAACATCTGTGTTTAGAATAGTTAGTGTTTG
Organism: Schistocerca americana; assembly: GCF_021461395.2. Lineage (NCBI taxonomy): Eukaryota > Metazoa > Arthropoda > Insecta > Orthoptera > Acrididae > Schistocerca > Schistocerca americana. Next base: position 626,370,071 of record NC_060123.1, on the reverse strand, counting down.
TTTTTTGTTTGTTCTGAGTTATCAAGTTCACGTAGCATGTTTATTAGAATATTTGGTACAATGATGCTTTAATTATTAGCCGGTGGCGTACTACTAACATAGCGGCTCTTGTTGCATTGGTCAGTAAGGTTGTCACAGGGGACAAGAGTTTGCATTGCACAATAAAATATCGGAATTAACTGATGTATTTCGATGTCGTGGACAGTAGTAATCTTGTTGGTGTGTTGACTGAAGCCATTTATTTTCATTATCACAGTGGTGATATTTCACATTAAAGTGTAATGAAGGCTAGTCGAGACGCAAGTTCTTGACGTCTAAATGTGTAACAATAGAGAAATGAGCAGTAGAGTAAGACACGAGAGCTACTGGTGGATTCAAGCAGTTATTGCTAACTATTTATTGCGTGTATTGATATGGAGCCTGACTTCTACGTGTAACTAGTGTACGTAATTTTTTCTTTTGTTGATTTTGTTTTGTATTTAGACATTGCCGTGTAAAGATTCCTACAACGCAATTTATGAATGTCAGATTACTTGTTCTGTGTTTGGACGGTGAGCTATTTAAAATTTCACGAGTACAATTAGTATTTTCTATTATTTGTCATAGAATTAGTGAAGTTTGGATTACTCATAAAAATAACGGAGATCCCGGTAACTAAGCAAATTTTTATCTCAACATTATTTTTTATTTGTGTGATGTAATGTTTTATTTGTCATGTGGATTGTTGCAAACTTGTATGTGTACGTTACTCCAGATTGTGGAGAGTACAATAATGGAACAACTGTGTCAATACTTTGGTAAAGTAACAGCATTTGGTCGTCTATTTGAGGTCACCAGGGGCTAAGGTCTCCTCCTGATTGTTTTGATGACTTGCTACGTTTGTTCTAATATAGCTTTCTTAAAAAAATGTTCGGAACTACCCTCGCATTGCAAGGATAGTACCGTGCCATTTTTTTCTGCATGGGTACCCGGTGGTGAAAGGGTACAGTACCGCCCGACATTGAAAATAGGTACAACATACTTCATTATTTTTGTCAGAAGAACACATTTTTTTTGTAAAATAACTCAATTTCAATTAATACAGCGAAGCCGGAAACCAGTGTGGGAAAGAATGACAATTTATTTATTTAATTGATCACATGTGCACTCCCACAAAGTAAATCCCTACATCCAGTTTGGTGAGATCTGTAAAATGAATGAATGTACGGTCGTCTGCTAACCGCAGATAGTGAATGTGAATATATGATCATCTTTGAGTCGATCCTTTGGCCACCTTTGGTGGGACCAAAGAGATGAAATTTACCAGAGCTTTGAGCGCCTGAAATGTGGCTGACCAATACGATAGCAAGGTGCTTCCCCCCCTCGACAGAGATGCGAGAGGACCTAGAGAACGGCCATGTTTCAGCACTCTGCCGCTGGATCTTGTGCTGTTAAGACCTGTTTTAGTTGTGCTCCGTAATGGCGAAAGAGTGGAGACATGGTATGCATGTGGAATATTTAAGAGTAGTTTGAAATATTAATTTCTCTATTTCAGGAACTTTTGTGGGGAGAATTAAATGTCAGGCAGGTAATATTAATGGGATTGTAGGAATCTTCGGAAGTGACCAACGGTCACAATGAAACCACGTGTAGCATTAAGTTGAAATACTTCCGTGTGCTTAAGTTAAGCTGAATTACTAGCGTGTGTGCAATAAGTTGAAATATTTAAGAAATAGCGTGTATACCATAAGTTGAAATATTTAAGAAATGGCGAGTGCAGGACTTGAAATTAGAGACGAGTACTTCCACGTGGTGAGTACTGTGTGAGTCTCAAACTGTGTATGAGACAAAAGATAAAGAGAAGTACTCGTCCATGGTATCAGTTTAGGACTCGCGTGTGTGATGAATACGTTCTCAATATTACTTTGCGTGATATGATTCCGTGTGACGCTAGATTCAAACTCTGAGAGAGAAGCAAGGTGAGTCAGCCGTCTATACAGCAACGCCACTTGGCTTGCATTGCACAGGAAGACGTCCAAATATCTCCAGAGTTCATAGTAGGAAAGTAGAATTACGAAGTGGGGCAGTGTCGTGTGAAACTGGGATAAATATTGATTGAAGTGGGAAAGCTGAAAGTGATAATGTTGTGACTATTCTCTGTGTAGTATTTCATGTTGTAGTGTGCTGTATGTCATGTAATTTGGGTATGTGTGGTTTGCATGGGAGAGTAGCGAGGTAGTTTCAAAAGATTAGTGGGTTATGCTTGTTCCTTCGGTACCGCTCGGTCTGGAGGAAAGTTTAGTGATGATGATTGTGAGAGTCGAAGCGTGAGGTATAATAAAAGATCCACCATCCTATCCAGAAAGTGCACAGTAGCGTTAAAAGTAATTATGAGACCATAATATAGAGATTCACCATTGTAAAGCAATGCCCACTGGGCGGAATTTCTCATGTGTTATTGTTTTAGGTTGTAGAATTTGTAGAATTAAACCTGTAAATATTAGAAGTTTAATTTTAATTCATGTACATAATTTTACTGTTTACTGACTGAGGATCATTAAAATTAATGAAACTCAAGTTTTTCTAGTTTCACTTTTGCAATGCGTTTATCTGATATGTTCCACACCCAGGAGGATCCCCTCTTTTGTGGGTCTATGGAATGAATAATTAATCTAATCTAATCTAATCTAAACTCAGCGGTAATGGTCTAAGAAAGGTTGGGAACCACTGCTATAGACGGAATTGTAGCAAAATGCCCAAAATCAGGAAAGCAGTCAAGCACTCTAAAGCCTAGACTGGCTAAGTGCATAAATGCTGTGAAAATGCCTAGGGTGGAATACATCAGTAGTCTACCATTTTGTAGCCAGTATTTTAAACAAGACTGACATACCACCATCGATTTTACACCTTAATATAATTATTGTTGCTCGAGCTAAGAAGACGTAGTAACATACTCTGTTCTTCTTGACAAAGTCATATATATAGAGACTCCAGGAAGATACTGACATGGATAGCTGCGTGTGCCAGCACGCCACTTCGGAGATTCTTACATGTGCGTCAGTCCCGGATCGAGCGGACCAACGACGAGGGCCGGTTTGCCGGCCAATCCAGATGCGGTTTTTAGGCGATTTCCCGCACCCTACGAGTTGGATACCAGGGTGGTACCCAAGTCCCGCTTCAATAACACGATTCGTAAACATTTGGAAAGCATTTGCACCCTTTCACATGAATAGCACTATACAGATAGTTGGGCTACGCATATCCCATGTTTGGCGATAACAAGGTGGCGGCTACAAGGGCATCGAGACACCCCGTAAATTAACCATGCCAAATCTAATATTAACCATGATGACCCCGCATAGATGCGGGAGAAAGGCATCAGCGAAATAGACTTCAGCGGTATCTCATCCCTGGTTCTGTTGTGCACAGGTTCGTTAAACGGGATATTTCTCGTACGTTGTAGCGCCACCATAGTGGACTGATGTCCTCTCGTATCCTCTAGTTTTATCCACGCGTAACTACTTATTGGGTGATCCTGAGCCGGCCGCAGTGCCGAGCGGTTCTAGGGGCTTCAGTCTGGAATCGCGCGACCCCTACGGTCGCAGATTCGAATTCTGCCTCAGGCATGGATGTGTGTGATGTCCTTAGGTTAGTTGGGTTTCAGTGGTTCTAAGTTCTAGGTGACTGATGGCCTCAGATGCTAAGTCCCATAGTGCTCAGAGACATTTGAACATTTTTGAATCCTAGGCAGCGAATTGCTGCAGATGTCGCAGCGCTCTTGTGTGGTCTGGCATTGTCATGCTGAAAGAAAGGGTGTTCCATATGTCGACAAATTCTTCGAATTCGTGCTTTTAATTCTCTGAGGCACTCACAGTGCCTTGCATAGATTATGGTGGTGCCTTTAGGCACGAATTCCAAATGCATCATACCTTGAATATCCCAGAGCACTGTGAGCGTGACTTTGATTGTTGACGGCATTGTATTGTATTGTTAACTGGGGGCCTAGAAACGACGCAGAGGCTCCGTCCGCGACGCAGCCGCAGTGGTCCACAGCCCCACGACGACTACCGCAGTCCACTTCGCCCCTCCGCTGCCCCACACCGAACCACTCATTCAGGTTTATTGTCGGTTCTGACCCGTTGGACCCTCCCAGGGAATGTCTCACACCAGACGAGTGTAACCTCTATGTTTCCGTGGTAGCGTAATGGTGGTGTACGCGTACGTGCAGAACTTGTTTGTGCAGCAATCGCCGACATAGTGTAGCTAAGACAGAATAAGGGGAACCAGCCCGCATTCGCCGAGGCAGATGGACAACCGCCTAAAAATCATCCACAGACTGGCCGGCTCACCAGACCTCGACACAGGTCCGCCACGAGGATTCATGCCGGGGACCAGGCACTCCTTCCCAGTCCGGAAGCCGTGCTTAAGTCCGAACGGCTAACCGGGTGGGCTGTTGATGGCATAGTGTTGAATCTTTTCGGCGACGATGATCCATTATGGCGGAACTCCACTGATATTTTCTGAGTCAAAATGGCGAACCCAGCTTTTATTAGCTGTCATAATGTTTTAAGGAACCCATCAACTTTACGCTCAAAACGCAAAAGAAATTGTTGACAGATCTCCAAGCTCTTCTGTTCCATGTCAGGAGTGGGCGTTCGAGGCACCCACCGTGCACACAGTTTTCCGTACCGTAGTTCTACAATGACAGCTCGTACACGGTCTCGTGATGTGCCACACTTACCTGAGCACTGCGTCTGTGTTATCCGAAGATTTGCTCTGATGATTTCATCAACCCGATCCCGACGAGTCTCGTCGGCTGCAGTATGCGGTTGTCCACTATGGGCTCTGTTACAACTACCAAACGTCTCACATTACTGATGTACATACGTTCATCACCGTACAGGGCTTTCATTTGTCTATGGATTTCAATTAGAGGCGCGTTTTCTGCAGTTAGAAACTCGATCACAGTTCGCTGTTTCTCAGTCACCGACATAGTTACGTTACACATCGCCATGTTACATGCTACAATTCTTGCCATCTAGCGGGAGAGGGTGACAGCTTGCGTCTGTGAAGCGGGAAAGTCGACCAAGTAATGCGTATCACATGTAACGCCTCACCCGATATTGAGAACAGGATAAAAAAATTCAGAGGCATTACTTTTCAGCACGCCTTCGCAGATTTGAAGTCGCACGATTTCAGATTTTGTACTCACGACTCTCAGTGATACTGTGTTCCACATCGCTCGTTTCCTAGAAGACATTTTTTCTTTAAGTTTATGATCGTCTTCATTACAGCGAAAATTCTTATTATTACAAAAACCCCTTTGAGACTGTCCCCACCCGAAAATCCGAATGAGAGGCCATTTTACCTCCGTTATATTTAGCTAAAGATAGATCCTTCATAGATACAAATGGTTTGTTTACAGTGAGATAAGTCATGTGTTAACTTGTCCTTGCTTTCCACATCGCACAGTGCCAGCTAGATCGATGGCTGGCGTCTCTGTCCGTCTGCATTAGCTCTACAGCGACTTTATATCGACCTGTAGTCCACGCTACAAATTGTCCCGCCCGCCTAAAGGCTACTTCATTTACAAAGGGCGTTCAAAAAGTTTTGCACAGTCGTCTCTATCTTTTTTTAATTTTTTGCAGGAGGAGAATGAAATTTTTTGTGAACATACTTGGAACATTTAGCTATACATTGAACCTATTCAATGTAGCCTCCATCAGCTGTGACGTATCTGGCCCAACGTTCTTTCCATGATGTAAATGCGCTTTGGTAAAATTCTGGGGATTGACTCTTACACCATCGTTTGACACAGGAAATAAGGTCTTTCTCACTACCAAATGTTCTACCGTGCAGGTGGGGCTTCAGACAACCAAAAATCCGACGGAGCAAAGTCCGGACTGTAGGGAGGATGAGGAACAATTTTCCAACCCATTTTCCTGATTTTCTCCTGCGTCATAAGAGCTGTATGGGGTTTGGCATTGTCATGGTGTAGACTGGTGAGCTGACCCTGAAGCTGTGGTCTGTGGGCCTTGATGACGCGTCGCAGCTTGTCTAATGACAAACAGTAACGGTTCTGGTTAACTGTAGAGCCAGGTTCCAAGACGTCAATAAAAATGGCATCACACTATTCCAGAAGAAGGAGGCCTGCTGGTCGTGAAAGTCTTGGTTTCGTCTTCCGAGGGGAAGCCGTATGGCGCCACTCCATGGATTGGGTTTTGCTCTGAGGACAAAAACAACCATATTTCATCCTGGGTAATGACGCCGTCAAAACACTGCTTCCACTCTTAGCTAAAGGTCTTCTTGAGACCCTCACACATATTCTTACTCATCGTTTTCATTTCTCTTGTAAATAATTTACACACCCAACGTGCATAGATTTTTCTGTACCCTAGTGACTATCAGTGACACCACACTACCCAATGACTACCGAGTCATTTAAGCAAGCTGTCGTGTAGTCACACATCTCTCATTTTGGATGATTTGGTCAATGGTATCCTTATTCAGATTACTCATTGCCGTCGATGGTCTACTGCATCGTGAATTGTCCAGTAGAGAGAAATCACCTGCAATCACCGCTGGATACTGCTGCGATCCACTGCGTCCTCTCCATAAACAGGGAGCAACTTCCTGTGAATCGATGTGGCAGAGTCATCGCCGGTCTTGAAGAGGAACTCCATCACCTGAGATCTACTTCACGGTCCATTATGGCTCACCTGTAAATAAAATAAAATACTTACATATACCAACTTATATCTAAATGTTCCAAGTATGTTAACTAAAAATTTCCTTCTCCTGCTGCAAAAAATAAAAAATTAGTGACTACCGTGCAAAACTTTTTGAACGCCCTTTGTAAGTTCCATGCCGAGTTTTTCATTACACAAGCGCCATCCGTATATGGGAGGCATTCCACTATCCGTCACCTGGGCAGGTGCTCGATGGAGGAAAAGCTAGGCAAACCCCAAAAGTCAGTAAACAGCTGTTACTGATTATTGTGTGTATCCGTTATTGCTGTTGTTCATCGAATTATTTCCTCCCTTCTTCTGAAACATAAAGTGATCTATGATTGGCAGAACCTTGTCAGAAATTGGGTTCCAGACAGCGATTAATTGTACTTATTTATACGAGCAGATAGGAAACCACTTAGCTACGGTGGCGGACTTCATCCCAGTGCATTACGTAACACATAGACAGTAGTATTGCACTTTCAAAATCCGACGACAATACTACGGGTCTGCAAGTGACATAAAATTACAAGAATGTCTGCACATAACAGGTAGCAAGAATTTTTCCTATGCGGTAGCTCACTAAGAAAGTTCAAGGACAGACTGCCTTAATTATCGTAAAACTCGGGTGGGAAAGTGTGGCCACTATTAGCGCACGCCCCTTATACCACCATCTAGGGACTCACCGGCGATACTGAGACATCCCTGGTGGTTTACTGCTAGTGGGGGACGGAGAGAGTTCCTGCCTGGTCCAGACGGGCCAGCTAGAACCGACCAGCCATTGTCGTCACTTGCGTGCTATCGTCCAGAGATTGCAGTGCCACAATAAAGTCGACAGCGCGAATCGATACCACAGACATTAGCGGGGGCGTTCTGCAATACGCAACGACATATGGGAGGCGCTACAGAAGACCAAGTCGCCAACACAGCCACTGCAGTGCCCTCGCACTGAGATCAATTTGTTTTTGACCTCGGAAGAGCTCAGCTCCAGTTCGAGACCTCAGCTACAGCAGTCAACATCATCGTCTACAGCCAACTAATACACTACTGGCCATTAAAATTGCTACACTAAGAAGAAATGCAGGCGATAAACTGGTATTCATTGGACAAATATATTATACTAGAACTGACATGTGATTACATTTTCACGCAATTTGGATGCATAGATCCTGAGGAATCACTACCCAGAACAACCACATTTGGCCGTACTAACGAGTCTTGTCCCTTCAATCCCACAAACCAAACCAACCGTAATAACGGCCTTGATACGCCTGGGCATTGAGTCAAACAGAGCTTGGATGGCGTGTACAGGTACAGCAGCCCGTGCAGCTTCAACACGATTCCACAGTTCATGAAAAGTAGTGACTGGCGTATTGTGACGAGCCAGCTTCTCGGCCACCTTTGACCAGACGTTTTCAATTGGTGAATCTGGAGAATGTGCTGGCCAGGGCAGCATTCGAACATTTTCTGTCTCCAGAAAGGCCCGTACAGGACGTGCAACATGCGGTCGTGCATTATCCTGCTGAAATGTAGGGTTTCGCAGGGATCGAATGAAGGGTAGAGCCACGCATCGTAACACACTGTTTAAAGTGCCGTCAATGCAAACAAGAGGTGATCGAGACGTGTAACCAATGTCACCCCATACCATCACGCCGGGTGATACACCAGTATGGCGATGACGATTGTGAGTTCACCGCGATGTCGCCAAACACGGATGCGACCATCATGATGCTATAAACAGAACCTGGATTCATCCGAAAAAATGACGTTTTGCCACTCGTGCACCCAGGTTCGTCGTTGAGTACACCATCGCAGGCGCTCCTGTCTGTGATGCAGCGTCAAGGATAACCGCAGCCATGGTCTCCGAGCTGATAGTCCGTGCTGCTGCAAACGTCGTCGAACTGTCGTTCAGATGGTTGTTGTCTTGCAAACGTCCCCATTGTTGACTCAGGGATCGAGACGTGGCTGCACGATCCGTTACAGTCATGCGGATAAGATTCCTGTCATCTCGACTGCTAGTGATACGAGGCCGTTGGGATCCAGCACGGCGTTCCATATTACCCTCCTGAACCCACCGATTCCATATTCTGCTAAGAGTCATTGGATCTCGACCAACACGAGCAGCAATGTCGCGATACGATAAACCGCAATCGCGATAGGCTACAATCCGACCTTTATCAAAGTCGGAAACGTGATGTATGACAAATCGGTTGGAAACTTTCCTCATGTCAGCACGTTGTAGGTGTCGCCACCGGCGCCGACCTTGTGTGAATGCTCTGAAAAGCTAATCATTTGCATATCACAGCATCTTCTTGCCGTCGGTTAAATTTCGCGTCTGTAGCTCGTCATCTTCGTGGTGTAGCAATTTTAATGGCTAGTAGTATAGTTAAACTTTCAGATGATCTTGTAGTGTTGTTAATTCTGAACATTGTATGTCAAGAGAACAATTTATGAATTACTGCATCAAGTCACGCTTTGCTAGTATATGTCAGTCGTAAATTACCCAGAATTCCTGTGGCAAAGAAGTGTGTCAAAGTTAAATAAATCTTTTATTTATTTACGTTATAAAGTGAACTGATATTTCACGTGCCCTAATATGACGAACTTTCTCTCAGAGCAATCAAAAAACCCACAACTGTGGCCGGACGACAGTAGTTTCGCATGGTTCCAACAACAACGATGCCGTATGGAGGGGGATGGGGTCGTTCCACCGCTCTCTCCGCTTTATTAACGTTGGAGCCTCTATTTGTTATTCCGGTATCTCCTCAACTGGCCTCACGAGGCTATGCGCACACCGTTCCAGTTCTCCAATCAAGAAACATCTCTGGCCGTACCAGGAATCGAAACTGGACCCTCCGCGTAGCAGCCAGAAGAGCGAACGACTGAGCTACGAAGGTGTACACAGTAACTTAGGTTTCTCTGTATCTTCTATGATAAGTCGTAGTGTCAGTATGGTCTCGGGTGTTCCAACATTCCTCCGGAAGCCGAACCGATCTTCTCTCAGATTAGCTTCTACCACTTTTTCGATTATTCGCTAGATTATTCGTCTAAATATTTTACTGCCACGACTAGTTCGGTGCTATTCACAGCAGTCAGCACGTGCCTTCTTTTGCAATTACCGTGATTACATCATTAAAGACGAATGACATTGAGCAGGTCGCAGTATTCGGTTAATAGGTAGTCCACAGTTACAGTGTTAGTGTGACAGCTTCGTTAAACAGCAGCCGTGCCTCGGCAGGAGGCGGCAGCAGCAGCAGCAGACACGGGGATCCCAGCTCGGCCCTCGGCGCGCCCCGTACAAATGCGCCTGTCCGCCGGGGTCCCCGCGGCAGTCCGTTGTCTGCCGGCCACTGCCGCTTAGCATGGCGCGCGCCACGCACCGACCATCCATCCGGCTGCCTGACAAATCTGTGGGTCCAGCGCGCCGCACCAGCCGGGTCTACTGGCCCTCGTCTCCAGCCTGCTGCGAGGGCCTCACTAGAGGAACACGGCCGACCGTTACGCTTACTAGAGCGCGCCGTGGTCGCGTGCGTTTTCTTCAAAACTTCAGTGTTCCGCCCTAGCCTGAAGAAGATACATTACTGGCCATTAAAATTGCAACACCACGAAGATGACGTGCCACAGACGCGAAATTTAACCGACAGGAAGAAGATGCTGTGATGTGCAAATGATTAGCTTTTCAGAGCATTTACACAAGGTTGGCGCCGGTGGCTACAACTACAACATGCTGACATGAGCAAAGTTTCCAGCCCATTTCTCATACACAGCAGTTGACCGACGTTGCCTGGTGAAACGTTGTTGTGATGCCTCGTGTAAGCAGGAGAAATGCGTACCATCACGTTTCCAACTTTGATATAGGACGGAGTGTAGCCTATCGCGATTGCGGTTTATCGTATCGCGACATTGTTGCTCACGTTGGTCGAGATCCAATGACTGTTGGCAGAAAATGGAATCGGTTGGTTCAGGAGGGTAATACGGAACGCCATGCTGGATCCCAACGGCGTCGTATCACTAGCAGTCGACATGTCAGGCATCTTATCCGCGTGGCTGTAACGGATCGTACAGCCTCGTCTCGATGCCTGAGTCAACAGATGGGGACGTCTGCGAGACAACAACCATCTGCACGAACGGTTGGTGACGACGTTTGCAGCAGCATGGACTATCAGCTCGGAGACCGTGGCTGCGGTTACCCTTGACGCTGCATCACAGAGAAGAGCGCCTGCGATGGTGTACTCAACGACGAACCTGGGTGCACGAATGGCAAAATGTCATTTTTTTGGATGAATCCAGGTTCTGTTTACAGGATCATGATGGTCACACCCGTGTTTCGAGACATCGCGGTGAACGCACATTAGAAGCGTGTATTCGTCTTCGCCATACTGGCGTATCACCCGGCGTGATGGTATGGGGTGCCATTGGTTACACGTCTCGGTCACCTCTTGTTCGCATTGACGGCACTTTGAACAGTGGACATTACATTTCAGATGTGTTACGACCCGTGGCTCTACCCTTCATTCGATCCCTGCGGAACCCTACACTTCAGCAGGATAATGCACGACCGCATGTTGCACGTCCTGTACGGGCCTTTCTGGAGACAGAAAATGTTCGAATGCTGCCCTGGCCAGCACATTCTCCAGATCTCTCATCAATTGAAAACGTCTGATCAATGGTGGCCGAACAACTGGCTCATCTCAATACGCCAGTCACTACTCTTGATGAACTGTGCTATAGTGTCCAAGCTGCATGGGCAGCTGTACCTCTACACACCATCCAAGCTCTGTTTCACTCAATGCCCAGGTGTATCAAGACCGTTATTACAACCAGAGGTGGTTGTTCTGGGTACTGATTTCTCAGGATCTATGCACCCAAATTGCGTGAAAATCTAATCGCATGTCATGTATGACACAGGCGAAATTCCCTCAGACTTCAAGAAGAATATAATAATTCCAATCCCAAAGAAAACAGGTGTTGACAGATATGAAAATTACCGAACTATCAGTTTAATAAGTCACAGCTGCAAAATACTTTCGCGAATTCTTTATAGACGAATGGAAAAACTGGTAGAAACAGACCTCGGGAAAGATCAGTTTGGATTCCGTAGAAATATTGGAACACGTGACGTAATACTGACCTTACGACTTATCTTAGAAGAAAGATTAAGGAAAGGCAAACCTACGTTCCAACATTTGTAGACTTAGAGAAAGCTTTTGACAATGTTGACTGGAATATTCTCTTTCAAATTCTGAAGGTGACAGGGGTAAAATACAGGGAGCGAAAGGCTATTTACAATTTGTACAGAAACCAGATAGCAGTTATACGGGTCGAAGGACATGAAAGGGAAGCAGCGGTTGGGAAGGGAGTGAGACAGGGTTGTAGACTTCTCCCGATGCTATTCAATCTGTATATTGAGCAAGCAGTAATGGAAACAAAAGAAAAATTTGGAGTAGGTATTAAAATCCAGGGAGAAGAAATAAAAACTTTGAGGTTCGCCGATGACATTGTAATTCTGTCAGAGACAGCAAAGGACTTGGAAGAGCAGTTGAACGGAATGGACAGTGTCTTGAAAGGAGGATATAAGATGAACATCAACAAAAGCAAAACGAGGATAATGGAATGTAGTCGAATTCAGTCGGGTGATGCATAGGGAATTAGATTAGGAAATGAGACACTTAAAGTAGTAAAGGAGTTCTGCTGTTTGGGGAGCAAAATAACTGATGATGGTCAAAGTAGAGAGGATATAAAATGTAGACGGGCAATGGCAAGATAAGCGTTTCTGAAGAAGAGAAATTTGTTAACATCGAGTATAGATTTAAGTGTCAGGAAGTCGTTCCTGAAAGTATTTGTATGGAGTGTAGCCCTGTATGGAAGTGAAACATGGACGATAAGTAGTTTAGACAAGAAGGGAATAGAAGGTTTCGAAATGTGGTGCGACAGAAGAATGCTGAAGATTAGATGGGTAGATCACATAACTAATGAGGAGGTATTGAGTAGAATTGGGGAGAAGAGGAGTTTGTGTCACAACTTGACTAGAAGAAGCGATCGGTTGGTAGGACATGTTCTGAGGCATCAGGGGATCACTAATTTAGTATTGGAGGGCACCGTGGAGGGTAAAAATCGTAGAGGGAGACCAAGAGATGAAAACACTAAGCAGATTCAGAAGAATGTAGGCTGCAGTAGGTACTGGGAGATGAAGAAGGAGGATAGAGTAGCATGGGGAGTTGCACCAAACGAGTCTCTGCACTGAAGACACCACCACAACAACAACAACAACAACATGTTAGTTCTGGTATAATATATTTGTCCAATGAATACCCGTTTATCATCAGAATTTCTTCTTGGTGTATCAGTTTTAATGGCCAGTAGTGTACTTTCAGTGCCAGTGGGGTGGGGATGGGGGGAGGGTTGGGGGGGGGTTGCAGGGCCTCAGTTCACGGCGTACGGACTCAGTGAGTCGATACTTATTGAAATGAACTGTTCAGCTCACACAAATCTCAAGCACTCCAAGGTATACAAAACCGGAATCGAGATGTAAAGGGCGATCAAAAAGTTTCCGTTCGAAGGCCATGTACTCCAGAATCGGTATGCCAATCAGGCAAAATCGCCGTGTGCATTGAGGCAATCAACTCACCAACGCACCAAGTTGAAAATACCGGTTTGGTAAAACACTGTGTCATGCAGCGCGAAGAAGTCACTGCCTGCCGCACACCCTCGTCCCATAGGTATCTTCGACCCGTCAGGGCCTTTTTGTAAGAGACCGAAGGCTTGATAATCACATGGGGAGAGATTAAGACTATAGGGCGGGTGCTCGAGGGTCTCCTTCTCGTGTTGACGTAACTTCTGCCTTACGACATCTGCGATAACGGGACGTGCAGTATCATGAAGCAACAGCAACCATGTCACAGTTTACCTGGACGTTCCGCCTTAATTGCACGCCGTAATTTCTGCAACATTGAGCAGTACCGTTCCCATTGGAGCAGAAACCAGATGTCTTGAATCGGTGAGTAGTGGGCCCCGGTAATCAACGATCAGGGTGAGCATCACCTCTATAGCAAATTTCCGGCTCTTGAACTGTTTGAGACGAGGGGACGATGGATGACACCATTGATCGTAGAAACGTTCTTTTCCCAGTGGAGTCACCAGCAACATCGCGCTCAAGAAAAGTGTTGCCTTCAACGCTCAAACGCATTAGGTGATTCAGGCAAACAGCTATCCAGTTTGCTTTTTATTCGGCATTCAACTCCTGGAGTATCCATGAGCTGCAGACCTTACAGCAGCCTAACTCGAAGTGGTTGTGTTGCACGCTACCGAAGCTGATGTTCCTAGCGCACGAATGGTTATGCGCCGATGCGTGTTAATCTCTTCACAACAGCCCACTTGTTGTTGTCCATAATGGATGAGGGTGGCCTTCCAGTTCGACCGGCATCTTGTTTCGAATCGCGCCCAGCACAGAACCTGGCGCAACATTCCACAACAGTAGTTTTCAAAGGATATACACATTCTTCGTTCTCTACAAGTGTTTGTCCTTCGGGAGCCACGAAAGGAATGACAACACGTTGGTCCTCTTTGGACACATTCGGTAATACCGTCGCCATATTTCACATTTCCACATTTACTGCTCACACATCGGAAATTCACAAATGCCGCACTAAACCCTTGTCTACATGTCGGTGCGCATATACCTGTGTCGGAATCACGCTGGGTTGCATGTACACTGCAGCAACGCCCTCAAACGATAACTTTTTGATCGCCCCTATACATGCTAATTTTCAGAGGCGCGCTGTATCACATGTCACATGAAAGATCTTTAATAGCTGTACGATTCATTGTAGTACATGAGAAAGGAGGCAGTGTGTTCACAACGTACAAACACTTTCTACAAGTTAATTTAGCGAAGTGTAGAGTTGAAACACATCCTTGCTTCTCTCATAGTCGATTTCTGTAAAGCTGCGATGTCTTTGGGACCGGAGTAGAGACACATGACCCACTTTTCTTTTGTCCTTAAGGCGATGTAATGTAACTGGGAGTACTATATACTACTGGAGAACATAATACAGCCACCTAGAATAGAAACCAAAAGACATAAGTACTTCGAAGTCGTAATTTCTCTTTTGATCTTTAAATTGTCATTTAGTTTTTGTAATGATATTCCTCAGTTTGGATCCTTCTCTCCAATTTTTTTTCATTTGTGCTCTCTACTCGATAAATTGATAAACTAATAATGTCAATCAACAATAACAATTAACAAGCAATTCATTGTTAACGTCACTTAACTCATAATTTTTCTAAAAAGGTATCAATTTTGTAAAAGTCGTATTTACAGAAAATGTTAAGGAACTTATTAACGTTAGAATCTGATGCGTCCAGCCGGCTGGGGTGACCGAGCGGTTCTAGGCGCTACAGTCTGGAACCGCGGAACCGCTACGGTCGCAGGTTTGAATCCTGCCTCGGGCATGGATGTGTGTGATGTCCTTAGGTTAGTTAGGTTTAAGTAGTTCTAAGTTCTGGGGGACTGATGACCTCAGATGTTCAGTCCCATAGTGCTCAGAGCCATTTGATAACAACTTCCGGTTAAACTGAAAAAATAAGTTTCTCACTTCAAGTTTAGAACCAAAGTAAAAATTCAAGCTTCAGTCAGGAACAATGAACACTTAACAACTCTTACGGTGTACTTGGCTGAAAACTCACTCAGAGCCAACAGTAATGAAATACCTAAATCAGACAAGGATAGAAAATTCCAGTTTGACACTATCTTTTTCGCTAGTAGAACAACAGCAGGTCTACATACATACCAAGCCTCAATGAGCACACTGGTGATCAGTTAGAGAAGGCTGCGTGCTCTCCAGAAGTCAAGGGTCCAGTCTTTGTCATGGTGTAGTGGAGATCTTCATGTTGCTGGGCGCGATGGAACTGCTGTGCAGAGCTCGTGCGCCAGCCTAAATAGCCACTTCCCACACGGATATGTGCGGGCCTATTTGTGGCACATGAGATGGAAGATGCATGAAGAAGCGCCGCTTACCAACGACCTCTACTGTCGCCATGTGCGCCACCTGGTGACCTGGCCGGAGAGCTGCTGACGCCCTCTGCTGGTCTGGGATTGCAAAGTTCCATATAATCTATAGTGTAGGGGCTCAGCTTGCCGCAGCCTGCACAATCAGGTAAGTTGCGTGTGGTGCTGTCACCGACTGATGTCTACGGTGCCACAACAAAACCTATGTGGGTCAATGTTACAGCTATCAGTATTAAACTGAGAGAACAGAGACAGGAGTGTGGGAGTTTCTGTAACTGCCTCACCAACGGGAAAGGGTAGCAAAAAAATGTATTTGCAATTATGTTAGTTTAAAATGTCAAGTACTTTATAATATGAATCCCATAGAGAAATTAATTGTATTTGAAAAATGTTATTTTTATGTCATAAGTTGTAACAAAGAAAAGGATTTCACATCATTGTCAAAAAATTATAAAGTGAGGCTAGTTCAGAGCACTGTTTGGTTGGCAGTGCTGTTGACTGTTGTACTGTGTTAAAATGATGCAGACTGAACTGGAATTTATGTGTCAATCATAAATGGTGAATATCAAAGTTGTGTAATAGATGAATGGCTGTGAGAATTCTGAGTCAGGTTATTTGTGTGGTGTCACCGCCAGACACCACACTTGCTAGGTGGTAGCATTTAAATCGGCCGCGGTCCATTAGTATACGTCGGACCCGCGTGTCGCCACTGTCAGTAATTGCAGACCGAGCGCCACCACACGGCAGGTCTAGAGAGACGTCCTGGCACTCGCCCCAGTTGTACAGCCGACGTTCACTGACAAATACGCTCTCATTTGCCGAGACGATAGTTAGCATAGCCTTCAGATACGTCATTTGCTACGACCTAGCAAGACGCCATTACCAGTTTATATGGCTATTATACTTCTGTATCATCAAGAGCGATGTTCTCCAATTATGGATTAAAGTTAAGTATTCCAAGATATTCGTACTTTATTGCAATTCTCAAGACATTGTCCTGTTCCAGACCTCACGCCAGTCTGCGTGTAATTAAACGCGTGCATTTCGGCCTCCTCTAGCAACACGGTGTTGGCTCTTCTGCCAACACAGCAATTTGTATGAGTTAATGATCCTCGACCTGTTTATTCAGCATGCAAGTCACGTCTGTAATTTATTATTGTTCCAATGCTATGAATTTCATCACTAGCATGTGGTGATACGTTTTGGGTTTTCATGCCAATAAAATAGCACCTCGAATTAAATTTATCTCAGTAGTTTCGAAAAAATATCATCGGGCCCCACCAAAGATGGCGATGCACATTGATGTCTCGCTGTAATCCAAACGATCAAAGGGAGAGGCTAAAGGAGAGCCGGTCGGTGTGGCCGAGCGGTTCTAGGCGGCTCAGTCTGGACGCGACCGCTACAGTCGCAGTTTCGAATCCTGCCTCGGGCATGGATGTGTGTGATGTCCTTAGGTTAGTTAGGTTTAAGTAGTTCTAAGTTCTAGGGGACTGATGACCTCAGATATTAAATCCCATAGTGCTCAGAGCCATTTGCTAAAGGAGACCCGTCCTCTCTCTCAGCACAGCAGCGCCCTCACACAGAGGCCAATATAGAGGCGAGCTCAGCTGAAGCAGTCAACATCATCGCGTAGGACTGAAGAGTCATTTAAGTTTCAGATGGAAATGTTCTTTTGTAACTATTGAACGTTTTATTTCAAGAGAACAGTTTATTAACTGGCGTATCAAGTGCTGCTTTGGTAGTCAGTAACAGTTGTAAATTATCAAGCACTCCGGTGACGATGTTTGTTTTGTGGGGCACTCAACTGCACACTCATCAGCGCCCATACAATGTCCCATTTTTTACACAGCCCAATTTTTACTCAGTCCAATCTATCGACTGTCACGAATGATGATGATGATGAAATGATGACAACACAAACACCTAGTCCCCAGGCAGGAAAAATCCCCAACCCGACTGGAAATCGAACCTGGAACCCCGTGATCCACAGTACTCCTGTGGCAAAGGATTGAAGTAAATCATTTTATCATTCATGTAATAAAGTACGTAAGGTTTTCACATGTTTCCCCGATTGTAAATAATTCACCTTTACCGTACTGTGACAAATATGAATGAGTGCACAGCACGAATAGTGAATAAGATCCTTGACCTTGTAATTAAGTTTATCTGTGATTTATTTGCTTGCCTATTAGTTGTGCAGCACTGGAGCATTCTTATTTGAAGCATACCAGCAAGCAGTTGCTTTGTAGAGAAGAAAATTTGATATTTGCGAATCTGAGAGAAATTATCTGGAACACTTTATATGGAGATGAAAACTTATTTGTAAACATACGTTATTGATACAGTTGATGAAGCAGATATTTTGAGTATTTTTTCAAGGTGTGAACAAGAATGAAATGTTTATCCAGACCTATTAATTGAAGAATATCTTTGTCACTCAGATAAGTAATAATATTCATGTTCAGCGTTAATTTGAGCTCTTTGTTTTCATTATGCCACAAGTAACGGAACATGTTGAAATGACTGTAATTTTTTGTACTCAGAGAAGTTCATAATTCTTAGGGTCTTCATATGTTTCTCAGAGAAGTTCATAATTGTTAGGGTCTTCATATGTTGTACAGTCTCTTTTATCAATAATCAGTTTAAATTTTTCAAGAACGGCTTTCCTTAGAGTAAAGCCCACCTCCATCATTCTTAGGAAAGTTCTGAATATTTTTGCACCTTACTCTGCACGAAGCAACAGATTGTTCCTGACAAGCATAAACAAATTTTGTAGTGAGTACTTTATTTTTTCTTTAGCTCTTGCACCTGCTGATTTATATTTGCTTTCGAGAGCCTCAGTACACCAGACACAAAACGGCGTTCTGAGTATGAGGTAAGGTACTTTTATTTCAGGGCAAATCTCTCTTTGCGTTCTTATGAGGAAATAGTACAAAGTCAGAATTTTCAAATGTTGTTCTAAACAGTCAGATAAATTTACTATGAAGGCTGCAGATAATCTCAAACAGTAATTTTCTTCTGAGCAGAGCAGTATTTTATGTTTATGTACATTCAAGTCAGAAATTGTACATCATGTTACGCTACTTTCATGATGTATTTAGTTTTAGTTAAATAGTTTTCAGTTAGTTTCTTTTGGCATTTAATTAGATTTATTTTCAATAACCCAAGTTCAGTGCTTCATTAAGGCTGAAGTTTGGTTTCATGACACTGTTCACGTGCGCACCGTAAGACCAACCAACGGTCGGTATTGCTCAGCAGCTGAACACGATATCTAAACTACACGTTACACTGAGAGAACGTTTTTGAAAAAAGAATATTAAATATTGTAAGATTATCCGCAAGAGTCTTCAATGGTGATTGTGCACCCGCACAGTCACAACAGATGGCTGTTGGCCATCTTTACAAGGACTACAGTGGGTCTGCATCTTTGATGACCCACCAATACCATTATTTCTACAAGGACTACAGTGGGTCTACACCTTTGCTGACTCACCAGTACCATTATTTCTACAAGGACCGCAGTGGGTCTGCACCTCTGGTGGCCCACCAATACCATAATCTCTACCAGGACTACAGTGGGTCTGCTCTGTGATGACCTACCTACCAGTATTCTTCAAAACTTCGAATGACTCTGCTGTGGGTTTCCTCTGTTGTGGCCCATTACCTGTCTGCATGTCAAAAGTCAGCACTGTCTTTCCGTTGGAAGTACAACACTACTTCTTCATGACTGCATGGAAATCCACTACTTCCGTGTGCATTTTCTTTTACTACTCAGACTTTGAGAAAAACACTGCAATTTTACTGTGATGAATGAGCAGGACTGTCTTTATGGACTGTGAGAAAATCTTAGCTTTTGACCGACATTGTATCAATAAGTGTGTGCATTTGATTTCTTTGTTATTGTAATTATGAAAAATTTTTTCAAATCTGTATTGGCCACTGCCCAAAACAATTTGTAAAATTTTTTGTGGGGAGCATGGGGGCTATGTAAGTGGGCTGTTTAGGTTCTTATATTGGTAACGCCACCGCCACCTAGCGCTCTGTATAAAAATCGCTGGCTGTGCTGTGTGCAGTCTGTGGCTGGGTGGCATTGTTGGAACTTGCTATTGTAGTGTTGGGCAGTTGGCTGTTAACAGTGCGTAGAGTTGCGCAGTTGGAGGTGAGCCGCCAGCAGTTGTGGATGTGGGGAGAGAGATGGCGGAATTTTGATAGCGGATGATCTGGACGTGTGTCCATCAGAGACAGTACATTTGTAAGACTGGATGTCGGAGGTGAGTCGCCAGCAGTGGTGGATGTGGGGAGAGAGATGGCGGAATTTTGAGAGCGGATGGTCTGGATGTGTGTCCATCAGAGACAGTACATTTGTAAGACTGGATGTCATGAACTGCTATATACGAGGTGCGGCTAGAAAAAAACCGGACTGATGCTGGAAAAAACATTTATTTACAATTATTTACAATTTCATGTTATCTCCTTCAATGTACTCTCCTCCTCGGTCTCTACACCGCTCCATACGAATTTTCCAGTGTTCATAGCAATGCTGCAGATCATTTTCGGTAAGTCCATACATTACTTCCGTCGCTTTTTCTTTTACTGCTTCAACAGTCTCAAATCTAGTTCCTTTCAAAGCTGACTTGACTTTAGGGAAAAGAAAAAAGTAACAGGGGGCCAAATCAGGTGAGTAGGGTGGATGATCTAAGATGGGAATGTTGCGTTTTGCCAAAAACGTCTTCACTGACAACGCACTGTGAGCTGGGGCATTCTCTTGGTGAATGATCCATGAATTTTTTCTCCACTAATCGTTCCGTTTTCTCCGTACTCGCTCACGTAGGGTTGCCAGGACGCTAATGTAGTAATGCTGATTCACTGTTTGTCCCTCTGGTACCCAATCAATGTGCACAATCCCTTTGATGTCAAAAAAAAAAAAAAAAAAAAAAAAAAAAAAAAAAAATCATCATTGCCTTGAATTTCGATTTTGACATACGTGCTTTTTTTTGTCGTGGAGAACCAGGAGTTTTCCAATGCATCGATTGGCGTTTAGTTTCGGGATCGTAAGTAAAAAACCACGATTCATCGCAAGTAATAACATTTTGTAAGAAGGTGGGATCACTTTCAATGTTTTCCAGGATGTCAGAACAATTCATTCTTCGGCGTTCCTTCCGTTCAATTGTGAGACACTTTGGAACCATTTTTGAACACACTTTGTTCATGTTGAAACTTTCATGAAGAATCTGCCTAACACTTTCCTTGTCAACTCCTGTTAACTCAGACACTGCTCTGATTGTTAAACGGCGATCTTGTCGAACAAGTTTACCGATTTTTTTCAATGTTTGCATCAGTTTTTGCTGACAATGGTCTGCCAGTGCGAGTGTCATCACTGGTGTCCTCGCGGCCATCTTTAAATCGTTTAAACCACTCAAACGCTTGTGTTCGCGATAAACAATCATCGCCGTACACTTGTTGTAACATTACAAACGTTTCACTTGCAGATTTTCCTAGTTTGAAACAAAATTTGATGTTAACGCGCTGTTCTTTCTGTACACTCAACATTTTCCGACGCACAGACAAAACGTCAACTACTTAAAACAGACGCCACGGGCAGATTGAGTGCAGGAGGCAGATGAAACTGGACCAGTAGGCGGAGCGAGAGTCACGTGACAGGCCAAGCGACTTTCAGCCTTATTGCATTCGTTTTATTGTTTCACCAGTACTAGTCCGGTTTTTTTCCAGCCACACCTCGTATACTATGACTTTTGAACACTATTAAGGTAAATACATTGTTTGTTCTCTATCAAAATCTTTCATTTGCTAACTATGCCTATCAGTAGTTAGTGCCTTCAGTAGTTTGAAACTTTTATTTAGCTGCCAGTAGTGGCGCTCGCTTATTGCAGTAGTTCGAGTATCGAAGACTTTTGTGAGATAAGTGATTTGTGAAAGGTATAGGTTAATGTTAGTCAGGGCCATTCTTTTGTAGGGATTTTTGAAAGTCAGATTGCGTTGCGCTAAAAATATTGTGTGTCAGTTTAAGCAAAGTCATGTATAATTGTTCAAAGGGAACGTTTCAATATTTTCTTATACAGATAAAATTTTTATAGCAAACTTACAAGCGAAATGATATTTCATAAGTTGTAGTTCCAGTGATGCATCTCCCAGAACGACTAGAGCACACACACAGTTATAGCCGGACGACTAGTTTCTTCCGGTCATAACAGTCACTGTATTTATACTTACGATATGGCCGTGCCTGTGTTATTCTGAATTACGATGCAGAGTTCCTTTGGACACGCATGCATTTCCAGAGGAACAGGTACTGCGGCGGCGGCAGCCGTTATGAAACACATTAAATGTATTCTCAATTGCGAATTTGGACAGCCATCAGCTGTAGATGACATATGCAGGTTTGGGCGTAAGTGGTAAGGCGACCGCTGGCTATAACCGGGAAATTCGGGATCGATTCCCGGCCCGGCACAAATTTTCACTGTCGTCATTCAGTTCTACAGCGGATAGTTGTCCATATTCGCAATTATGAATAAATTTCAGTTCAGTAATGAGGAGATGATACACTGGATTTGCATTAGATCGAGAATATGTCGTCAGCTTCGGCTGGACGTTCTGCAGGTAAAAAGCTTTGTGTGGAGAAGTTCTCTAGTGGTACGAAATGTGGAGAACGGAGCTGTGAAGGATCCTACGCACTGCCAAAGGCGGACTTGGCAACGAAAAGTTTTGTCAGCATTACTTGTAATTCCGGACGCCTTCAGGGTACTTCTCATATAACCGCTATAGTTTTCATTGTCTTCACGTCTTGGCGACCACAGTATTGGCTAGCGTCTGGTAACTCAACTAAAGAGATTTGCGTCTGAACACGCATGTGGGGTAGACCTCTGTATCAGACTTTGGGGGAGATCAGCAATAGCTGACGCCAGCGGTTTATCGACCAAGTTAAGCCCGCAGCTCGTGGTCTCGCGGTCACGTTCTCGCTTCCCGAGCACGGGGTCCCGGGTTCGATTCCCGGCGGGGTCAGGGATTTTCATCTGCCTCGAGATGACTGGGTGTTTGCGTTGTCCTCATCATTTCATCATCGTTCATGAAAGTGGCGACTTTGGACTGAGCAAAGGTTGGGAATTTGTACGTCCCACAAACCAAACATCATCACATTATCGATCAAGTTAACGGGCAGGAAGACTTTGGCGGGCGCATACATAGTTGCTACGGGGACGCCGACCGAGCGAAGTGGCGCAGTGGTTAGCACACTGGCCTCGCATTCTGGAGGACGACGGTTCACATCCGTGTCCGGTTATCCTGATTTAGGTTTTCCGTGATTTCCCTAAATCGCTTCAGGCAACCGCGGGATGGTTCCTTTGACTTCCTTCCCGACCCTTCCCTAACCTAATGGGATCAATGACTTTGCTGTTTTGCCCGCTTCCCCAAATCAACCAACCTACCGGGACGCCGCTTGTACACTGGCTGCATCCGCTGTGTAGACTGGCTCTGCGTGTTGAATGTGATGGAGTGCATATGGACGCTTTTACGCCGACTGCGATCTCTGACATTCTGTGTCATATTTATGACAGAATAATAATGTTGCCACTTATTCATTTGATATAAGATTCATGATTGGAAAGTCGTTGTTTTTATAGGCGTTTCACGCTAGGCACATGGACTTAGCATTAAGGTGGATAAGTTCATTTGGGCGTGCAGCTCGATTTCATACGAAAACTTATCATTATAGTTATTAAATGGAGTAAGACATTCATTCCAAGGACTCTGCCGTCTCCGGCCTATTATTCCCTGTGAATATACTTGAAAAAAGGACTTAATATTTTTCTGTAATGTGTGAAAAACACCGACATTATTCAGGTGAACTGCGTCGAGTGAAAAGGACAAAGACAAAATGGTTCAAATGGCTCTGAGCACTATGGGACTTAATATCTGAGGATATCAGTCCCCTAGAACATAGAACTACTTAAACCTATCTAACCTACGGACATGACACACATCCATGCCCGACGCAGGATTCAAACCTGCTACCTTAGCAGTCGCGCGGTTCCGGACAAGCGCCTAGAACCGCTCGGTCACCACGGCCGGCGACAAAGACAATATGCACGATTTATTATCTGTATAGACAACGATTGAAGAAGACAATATATACTCTGTCAAATTTTATTTCTGTGATAAAAGAGAAGACATCGAGTAGTGCAGCTGACCTATCAAGACTTACTCTTCCTAGGCTCCCTATTAAGAGGTCTGTAATAAGTGTAACAATTGTTAATTTATCTACATTGTTTTCAGAATACAAAGTATTTGTTACTGTTTAAACCATCTTTCATTTATAGAAGAATTGCGTCCCTTCCCGCAGTTATTAAAAGTTTTATTAGTTACGATCTTACCCCATTGTCGTCCGCCGTTACGGTCGGTACATCTGTTTTTGGCAATTATGGCTCTTCTAATCGAAATATTAATGAGATAATTAATTTAGATTATGCATTTACGAAAAATATTAAAGTGCGTCCGTCCTTATTTTCATTTTCTGATGCAACCCTTGTCGTACTGGACCACAAATATCGATTGCGTTATTCTTAACGTAGGCGCCATTACAGAGAAAGCCATAACTACATATGCTTTACGCAGTTAAAGTTAACAAACCAGCGAGCTGCTAGTGAAACTACATACATTGTTATTGTTGTTGTTGTCTTCAGTCCTGAGACTGGTTTGATGCAGCTCTCCATGCTACTCTAGCCTGCGCAACCTCCTTCATCTCCCAGTACCTACTGCAACCTACATCCTTCTGAATCTGCTTAGTGTATTCATCTCTTGGTCTCCTTTTACGATTTTTACCCTCCACGCTGCCCTCCAATGCTAAATTTGTGATCCCTTGATGCCTCAGGACATGTCCTATCAACCGATCCCTTCTTCTAGTCAACTTGTGCCACAAATATCTCTTCTCCCCAGTCCTATTCAATACCTCCTCATTAGTTACGTGATCTACCCACCTAATCTTCAACATTCTTCTGTAGCACCACATTTCGAGAGCTTCTATTTCCTTCTTGTCCAAACTATTTATTGTCCATGTTTCACTTTCATACATGGCTACACTCAATACAAATACTTCCAGAAACGACTTCCTGACACTTAAATCTATACTCGATGTTATCAAATTTCTCTTCTTCAGAAACGCTTTCCTTGCCATTCCCAGTCTACATTTTATATCCTTTCTACTTCGACCATCATCAGTTATTTTGCTCCAAAAATAGGAAAACTCCTTTACTGCTTTAAGTGTCTCATTTCCTAATCTAATTCCCTCAGCATCACCCGACTTAATTCGACTACATTCCATTATCCTCGTTTTGCTTTTGTTGATGTTCATCTTATATCCTCCTTTCAAGACACTGTCCATTCCGTTCAACTGCTCTTCCAAGTCCTTTGCTGTCTCTGACAGAATTACAATGTCATTGTCGAACCTCAAAGTTTCTATTTCTTCTCCCTGGACTTTAATACCTACTCCAAATTTTTCTTTTGTTTCCTTTACTGCTTGCTCAATATACAAATTTAATAACATCGGGGAGAGGCTACAACCCTGTCTCACTCCCTTCCCAACCACTGCTTCCCTTTCGTGCCCCTCGACTCTTATGACTGCCATCTGCTTTCTGTACAAATTGTAAATAGCCTTTCGCTCCCTATATTTTACCCCTGCCACCTTTAGAATTTGAAAGAGATTATTCCAGTCAACATTGTCAAAAGCTTTCTCTAAGTCTACAAATGCTACAAACGTTGGTTTGCCTTTCCTTAATCTTTCTTCTAAGATAAGTCGTAAGGTCAGTATTGCCTCATGTGTTCCAACATTTCTACGGAATCCAAACTGATCATCCCCGAGGTCGGCTTCTACCAGTTTTTCCATTCGTCTGTAAATAATTCGCGTTAGTATTTTGCAGCTGTGACTTATTAAACTGATAATTTGGTAATTTTCACATCTGTCAACACCTGCTTTCTTTGGGATTGGAATTATTCTATTCTTCTTGAAGTCCGAGGGTATTTCGCCTGTCTCGTAAATCTTGCTCACCAGATGGTAGAGTTTTGTCAGGACTGGTTCTCCCAAGGCCGTCAGTAGTTCTAATGGAATGTTGTCTACTCCCGGGGCCTTGTTTCGACTCAGGTCTTTCAGTGCTCTGTCAAACTCTTCACGCAGTATCGTATTTCCCATTTCATCTTCATCTACATCCTCTTCCATTTCCATAATATTGTCCTCAAGTACATCGCCCTTGTTTAGACCCTCTATATACTCCTTCCATCTTTCTGCTTTCCCTTCCTTGCTTAGAACTGGGTTTCCATCTGAGCTCTTGACATTCATACAAGTGGCTCTCTTTTCTCCAAAAGTCTCTTTAATTTTCCTGTAGGCAGTATCTATCTTACCCTTAGTGAGATAAGACTCTAAATCCTTACATTTGTCCTCTAGCCATCCCTGCTTAGCCATTTTGCACTTCCTGTCGATCTCATTTTTGAGACATTTGTATTCCTTTTTGCCTGCTTCATTTACTGCATTTTTATTATTTTCTCCTATCATCAATTAAATTCAATATTTCTTCTGTTACCCAAGGATTTCTACTAGCCCTATGTATCTACATACATACGAACCCTAAATTTTCAGCCCCTGAGACCAAAAGAGATCATGTTCAAATGTTGGTGTGCAAAAACGTATCTGCACAATAACGTAATTTTAATAAAAGGAAATAATTATAATCAGTTATTTAGCACACCGAAGTGTTAGTTGTAATAACTCTGTGTTTACATTTAGACAATTTAATAGGTCGTAAGAAGATCTGTGCTAAAAATAATTGTCCGTTATCTGTTTAAAAAACAATTTCATACACACATTATTCAATCGCATTTACACACACACACACACACACACACACACACACACACACACACACACACACAGACACTGTTCGCTAAGTAAATAAAGTTCATTTAAAGAAGCACATATTGAAACGCGACTGGTGGTGCCCATAGGAGATACGTGGTGCTGTGAGAAAGTAAAGTTTCATTCTTTTTGTCTGATAAAATAGGAGTAATGTAAACTAAAGGAACAAAAAATTGGTCTGGCAAAGATTTAGCGGTAAACTTTTGGGGAAAATGCACGTGCATATGTTGTATACTGTTTGGTTGTGCGTGTGATTTCAAATATAGTTAAAGCGATCTTTCATGTTTGCTAGTTTTGTGTTCTTTGTCTTCTCTTTTCGTGGCACACCAGCATTGTGTAGAACACGTCCTGTTTTGGGAGAAATTCTGGAGAATGTCTTTTGTTTCACTGATCAGAAAAAATAAATGTTTCAGACTGAATTCAGTAAAAGATTTTGAAGTCAGGGACACAAATGAGCTCAGACGAGACAATGGTCGATATGACTTCGACAATGAGGACTCAGGAAGTAGGAATATCGGATGATGGTTCAAGCGAACATAGTGAGAGCAGACGTATTAATACTTGAACACAGGACAACACAAATATCTAAAAGTAGGCGAAACGATGTTACAGTGGTCTGCTGTGTTAAAGGAAGACACAGGCCATAGAGAGGCCCAGTCAAATAAAAGGTGTGAGCACTTTTTCAGAGGTGCGAAAAGATCTTGCAAACAATTTGAAAGGCACCCAGTAAGACCGTTTGATAACTGGAACAGATCAGCTGCGTATGAAGTGACAGATGATGCCTAATTTCACTTATGTACGAAGTACCTGTAGTAAAGGTAAGCTAGGAAAAAAAAGTGAGCTTGTCTCAGCAATCAAAAAGAAATTAGAATATAATGAGAGAAGAGTAAGATACAGTGGCAATCCGAGTCAAGTCGCTGAGGTCGGTACACAAATTGATAATAGTTGTGATGCAGGGGAAATTTCGAATGAATTTAACAGCTATCTAGCTAGTGTGTGCACGAATACTGGCCTCCCGCCAATTAAGGCGTTCCATGCCTGATATGGGGAGGTGTCATGTCTTGTTCTGGCATACTTCGACAAAACAGAAAAAAAACGCATCCTTTCCAACCTTGAGATAGGTAGATGACATGGAGGACAGATGGTGAAAGGTAACGTAATTATAAACTCAAAAAGGATGTAAGATGCGCAAATGTGCCTATCTCAGAAACCTGAGTAGTCAGTCTGAAACAGTACAGGTCAAGAGAGGTGGAATATGCGGACGTACAGAGGATCGGCTCGTCCTAAAATATGAAGTCAGACGTAGAAAGAGTCAACAATGGGACAACAAGGTGTCTCTGGATCTGAGCAAAGGCGGAAGAAATTATTGTAACAATTTTATGGATAATAGACCACAGTGTCAGAAACTTGTGTTTTCTTAGTTATACAAAGTACTAATAAATGACAAATTCAAGGAATATAATGGTAAAGATATAGCATGACGCCAGAATGTGTTTGTGGGAAAGCTGTAGAAACAACTACTGATGCAATTGAAGGTCGGTGGCAGGTACAAACTGGGTGTCTCTCCTGAGGGTCGTGAGGGTGCATTTTCGGTGGTTGTTCGGTAGAGTAACTTTTTGTAACGTTTAGACGGAGTCAGACTTAATCATCTAGTGTTGCGTCCTGTGATGAGAAAATCGTCGGTTTGGTTCTCCTAAAAAAAGATTTAACCGGAATTACTCGTTATTGTTAGACACAGCAGTCCGATATCAGTCTAGCGTAGCACGCGGTTAGCCGATATGTCTACCAGTACTTGCAAATCGGAAAAAAATATCTCTTGCCAAACTTGTCCCCTTCTCGTCTGTGTGCACCTCGCTGTCTGCTACGATGAGTGGTTCGAAAGGTTGCACTCAAACTGGAGTTGACAGAGGAGTCAAAATGCAATTACTTTGGAATGGGAATTTACGGTCTTCGAGGTTATCCTGAGCCAGCGAAAGTTTTCGAATATTGGGAACAGCTAGGACCATCAATGCGCCTTAAGTTCAATAAAGATAATGTGTTGTTTACTCAACAACCTTGTACGTTACAGAAGGTATTGAAGACGGTGATCAGCACATCTTATATAGAGATCGTAAGTGGTAAGCTTCTATGGGACCAAACTGTTGAGGTCAACGGTCCCTAGGCCTACACACTACTTAATCGAACTTAATCTAACTTACGCTGTAGACAACACACACACCCATGCCCGATGGAGGACTCGAACCTCCGACGGAGCGGAGCCTCGCGAGCCGTGGCAAGGCGCCTCAGACTGCGCGGCTACCCCAAGCGGCCATCTTATACAGACATAACATCTTTGTAGAAAATTCTGGCGCACTCTACCAAGTACACCAAGCATCGCACGAACCTCATCAGACACTGCAAGTATCTTGGCGGGAACTAGTTTTTCGTAGCCAACTGGAGTCACGTACACCAGACTTTCGATACACCCCACAAAATGAGGTGACAGGTAAACAGTCTGGTTCCGCGCGCCGCGGAATTTGAATCCGCGCTAGACGTCATGGACGTCGAAGACTCATAGAGGTCTCTGCACCGTAAGCTGTGGCGGCGCGCGCCTCCTGGCCCGCTTTTAGTGTGAGGGCGCCACCGTGGAACACGTGGTCCCAGCGGGCAATAGCGGCGCCCCCGATAGCGTACTTAAGCGCCTGCCACTCGCTCAGCGAGTGAAAGGATACGGATCCTGTACACCTCCTGCAAACTCGATCCTCCTCACCCGCTTGTCTCACCCATCCTCTCCCACCCCCGCCGGCTGCCGCGCCTGTATTCCCACGTCCCACCCGGTCTCCATCTCTCCACCCTCCTTACCCTCTCCCAAGGTGGCTTCCGCCAGCTCCCTCTCCCTGATGATGTCCTCCTCCCCTCCATCTACCCCTCCTATCAACTTTGATCCTCCCCCCCCCCACTTCCTGTGTCCTTTCCTTTAGGCACCCTCCCTCCCTTCTCTTTCCTTTTCCCCCATCCCCTTCCTCCACCCCTCTTTCCCCAGGCTTCCCCTCCCCCTTCCTCCCTTCCCCCTATCTCTCCTGCCCATGACATCTGCTCTCCCCTCTCCCTCTCCCACCCCCCTCCTCCTCTCTTGGCAGGTCCCCGGACTCGTACACGGTTAGTGAACTTTCGCGCGCCAGAGATCAACGTCTCGTGTTTCTGTGTGTGCCGTCGTTTTTTGCAGTGGTTCAGTGTTATTCGTTTTGTGCACCTACGTTCACGTGTGACACTCTTCGTCTATGTATGTCTCCAGGTGTCTGACCAAATTTTATCTTGGACTCTACGCCCGTGAACGGCTCCATGTCTTTTAAAAAGTGTTTGTCTCCGTTTCTATGTCCACCATGTTTTTTTCTCTAAATGTATTCATTTGTATCTTTTGTGTTTCTCTGAGGCCAAAGAGCGGCGTAGTATGCTGCTGCTGGCCCGCCTGTGAACAGGTTTAAAAATAACAATAAAGAAAAAAAAAGAGAAAGCTCAGCCAGTCAGTCTAATCTCGCTTACGTCAGTTGATACCTCGCTTCGCGCTTAGACAGCTTACTTCGTTGTTCTGTGTACGAGTGGACGTGTTTATTTCCTTGTGACTCCGTTGTTCGATCTTGTTGTATTCGTTCTGTCCTTCGTTGGTCGTGTCCGTCCTCTCCCGTTGTGTTGTTGTTCTTGGGTCTCTCCGCGGGTCCCGCCGCGCTTTCCGTCATTGCTACCCCGCGACCGTCCTGGTCGCAGTTACAACAGTGAGCGAGTTGACCATGTGATTGGACCTCCCCTTCCGATACAACGCCTGGGATATGTGGCATCGAGCACGTCACATACTTGCACAGAGTGCAGTCTAGTTTTATCCACATCTGACGACGCATGTTAGGTAGAATACGCAGTACATTATGTTTGCTGAACGTAGGGTGCGTGTGCATTTACTATCCTTTTCATTACATTTCAAAGCATTCATTGGCTGAGGATTACTTCCAATCCCATAAGTTCCTCTTACAATGTTGTATCTGTCGTGTCCTCTATCAGCTGTTCCAGTCCGTGCACAAACTTTGGAATCACCCTGTATATACCGTCATGCAGCAGCAGTACTCAGTCGCTGCCTGAGATCCGGTTATTCTCCATATTTTTTCTTCCGGTTAACAAACATCGTTAAACTAAATACCGCACTAGGTTAGTTGGAGACCGAACGCAAACATAAAATTCTTCTTCAAAAATATTTTGATTTTAATAAGAAACGAATCGATGTTTTCCCATGACATAAGGTGGTCTGTGTAACAAGTGTTGTTTACGTTAATTGGCTGTTCAGTTTTTTCATGGTAAAATTTTATACATTATGAATGAGAAACACTGGGAACTTGGTAATATTCTATAATATTTATTATTTGACTAGCTGCTGTTAGGGCAGGAAAGTAACTGATGAAAGTTAACGTTGAGCAGATATAAAATGTAGATTGACAACGGAAAGAAAAGCATTTCAGAAGAATAGAAATTTGTTAACATCGAATAAACACTGAGGTGACAAAAGCCATGGCCGGCCGGTGTGGCCGAGCGGTTCTAGGAGCTTCAGTCTGGAACCGCGCGACCGCTACTGTCGCAGGTTTGAATCCTGCCTCGGGCGTGGATGTGTGTGATGTTCTTAGGTTAGTTAGGTTTCAGTAGTTCTAAGTTCTAGGGGACTGATGACCTCGATTGTTAAGTCCCATAGTGCTCAGAGCCATTTGAACCATTTTTGAACAAAAGTCATGGGATGCCTCCTAATATCGTGTCGGACTTCCTTTTCTCCGTTGTAGAGCAACAACTCGACGTGGCATAGACTCAAGTCGTTGGAAGTCCGCTATAGAAATATTGTGCCATGCTGCCTCAATAGCCGGTGCAGAATTTTGTGCAAGAAACTGACTTCCCGATTATGTCCCATGAATGATGGATGGGATTCACGTCGTGTGATATGGGTGGCCAAATCATTCACACAAATTCTCCAGAACATTCTTCAAACCAGTCGCGAACAATTGTGCCCCAGTGACATGGCGCAATGCTATCCATAAAAATTCCATCGTTGCTTGGGGAGATGAAGGCCATGGATGGTCTACAACCCTTTCCAGTCAATGACCAGTTCAAGATGGATCGGAGGACCGTGTGTATTCCATGTAAACACAGCCTACACAACTATGGAGCCACCACAAACTCGCACAGAGTCTAGTTGACACCCCTTGACCGTGCCTGTGAAGGAACCGCGCCACACTCGCACTCTACTATCAGTTCCAACGAATTGAAATCGGGACTAATCGCACCAGGCCACGGTTTTTCAGTCGTCTAGGGGCCAACCGATATGGTCATGGTCCCAGGAGACACGTTGCAGGCGATGTCGCGGTGATAGCAAAGGCACTCGCATGGGTCGTTTGCTGCAATAGTCCATTAACGCCAAATTTCGCCGCTCTGTCCTAACGGACTGTACATTCCATATTAATTTTTACGCTTATTTCATGCAGTGTTGCTTGTCTGTTAGCACTGCTCTCGGTCGTTAAGTGAAAGCCTTCGGACACCGCGTTGTCCGTGCTGAGAGGTAACGCCTGAAATTTGGTGCTCTCGGCACGCTCTCTGTGGATCTCGGAATACTGAATTCCCTAATGATTTCCGAAATTCAATGTCCCATGCATGTAGCTCCAACTACCATTCCGTGTTCTAAGCCTGTTAATTCCCGTCGTGCGGCCATAATCACGTCGGAAACCTTTTCACATGAATCACTTATATACAAATGACAGCTCCGCCAATGAAATGCCCTTTTATACTTTGTGTAAGCTACACTACCTTCATCCACATATGTGCATATCGCTATCCCATGACTTCGTCACCTCCTTGTAGATTTATGTATTAGGAAACCTTCGTGAAGGTATACGTGTGGAGTGTAGCCATGTGTGAAACTGAAACATGTCGATAAAGAGTTCAGAAAAGAAGGAAATAGTAGCTTTTGAATTGTGGTGTTACAGAAGAATGCTGAACATTACATAAAGAGATGACCTAATTAGTGAGGAGGTACTAGTAGAATTCGGGACAAAAAAAGAAGAGATCGTTTGATACAACACATTCTGAGACGTCAAGGGATCACCATTGTAGTAATGGAGGAAAGTGTGTGTGGTAAAAATCTTAGAGGGAGACCAAAAATGAATACAGTAAGCAGATTCAGAAGGCTGTAGGTTGCAGTAGTTATTCAGAGATGAAGAGGCTTGCACAGGATGGAGTAGCTTTGAGAGCTGCATCAAATCTGTCTTCGGACTGAAGACCAAAACATAAACAACTGCTGTTAGGCCATAATCAGGTCCTGTCCTGCTAGACTGATCCAGAATCACAGACTGGTTCGGACACAGCTGCTACGTCAGAGAATCCAGCCCGGCGCATGTTACCCTATCGCTACTCACTTGCATTACCTGGTCGCTACCGCTATCTATCACTAGCCCCCTGCGTGACATAGTTGATGCCTCAATTAGGCTTAGGTTTTAATACTTACTCTGATTCTTGCTTCAAATGGTTCAAATGACTTTTACTTTATGTACAGGGTGTCCGTCTCTGTAACTGAGTGATCATCACAGCTGACTGTCTGGCGGAGGACCCAGGTTCGATTTCGGTTAGTGCCCAGTTCTTTTTCCTAGGTGGGAGGTGTCGTACGGGGTGTATTCAGCTTCCTGAGGTCAGTTGAAGCCTACTCGACCGATTAGCAGTGGTTCCAAGATCAAGAAACTCGACAGCGACCAGGAAAGCAGTGTGCTGACCACATCTCCCTACATATCACATCTGATGGCACTTTTGGCATACGCTCCTGGGAGACATAAGCACCTTTAGCGCCGCTCGGGAGGGCTTGCATGCTTCAATGACGCAGAGCGCTATGCTGGTGGTTGTATAGCAACTGGCAAGATCATACAGACCGGCCAAGCCTCAGTAGAGAGGCAAGATGAAGAGTGTCCTACAATTTAGGTAAGGGAGCGCTGTGTTCTTCTCAGCGGGCTCCGCTAGCATGATTTAGGTACGGATAGAGCGACCATGAGTTTCCCGAGCTGGTGACTAGTTAGTTTCATCAGACCTCTTTTGCTATAAACTCTGGGCATACGTCAGGGAACATGGTTTGGGGCGGCAGTGGAACATTGTGTTTTGGTGAACGGGGTCCTTGGCTTCAGCACTTGGACAACAAGGAAGCCTGTAGAAAAAACCCTCAACCTCAAAGTGCGCTATGTGCTGATGAGGTGAATGGCAGTTAAGATAAAACAGCTTCTAGCGGGCAATCTCTGTGTTACCTGTTGCTCTCCAGTTGCTTGCTCAGCCATGTGGGGATCTGTCTGAGTTGACGTTTGTTTCCCTAATGGATCTTAGGACCCCTATGGAGCCACCTAAATTCACATTTTCTCCTGATGGGACTGAGTTTCGTCAGAGAGTACCTACACCGACCCAACAAAGAGAGCTGAATTGGTCGGGTCCACACGAGAAGCAGTCTCAGAATCATAGTAACATGGCACTAGTGTGCCACAACACTTTCATCGCAATCAAGAGAGCATAGGGAACCTGACACCTGTTAGTCAGGCAGGATTCGGTTACGATTGTGGACGGGGCTGTAATTAGTTACTATTGGTTCCCTTTTGCAATTACACACATTTATTTTAAGAAGGTAATTCCAGACTCAGCAATAAATAATCACACGTTATGAATGAAGGAATAAACAACTGTGTAATTAATAGTGCTTTCAGTACGTTACAATTTGCGAAATGAGCATAAAATACAAACACAACAAATAATGTTTTAAAAACAAGCCAATGTGATCCCAATTAGAATTTTAAGGCAAGTAACCACAGTCACAGCTGAAGGCATTGAACGCCAAGAACGGCAATTATAAAAAATTTAACAAACATACTGTAAAACAGCAATGCAATAGCAAGGTTAGTTTAAAAAAGACTGGCAACTGATCACCAAACGGGTGAGACAAAATGATGGTAAACTTGGTAGCACAACCATTTAAACCTGCTGTAACGCCAAGAATGTCAATTATATAAACAATTTAGAAACATACAATAAAACAGCAAATACAATAATAAAACACAAGGGCCAGTCACAGACGGTGCACCAGGAATCGACCTCTGAGCAAGTCCAGCAAAAAAAAACACTTTCGCGAGCCGTGAGGTAGGTAGCCAAGAGTTACATTCACTTCATAAGATGGTAACTCAGACTACTGGCAGTCTAACGAATGACTAATGATAATCTTGGTCAGGCTACCTGACGTCCAATAACCCAAATGCAAAGATGTAAAAATACCCCAAAGCCGGAACCAGCGCTCTGTATTCCGCCCGCAGAATACTGTGCTTAGAGCGCCAGGAAGGAGAAAGGAATCACTGCCACCAGAGTAGAAGAACCGCCAACCAATCTACAATCAAGAAAGCTATCAAAACTACACGCCTCACCGGACAGCAGCGGCAAGGACAGGAAACGTACACTGCCGTTACATACACTGACCCCCAGGGCAGATAACTGGGGCAGGAAAGATACTGATGGTTGAACTTAACAAATAGTAATAAACTGAACGCAATAAATAGTAATTAGAAGTCCAGGAAAGCTGATTAGATCCGCCTTCCCCAAGCACTCCTCTCGCTGCTCTTTGCCTCGGAAACACTACAAGCAGCAGCACGAACCCAAGTCACTGGAGAATCGCAAGATCTCACAATGTTGGAGGTCTCTCTACTTTAATCCAAATGCACTCATCTTAAAACTTGCTGGATCCGGTGTACGACGAGGTCGTGCACCCTCGTGACCGCAGGCCATCGACCCGGCAGTCCATGCGCGCCACCAACCAAACTGCACACTGACACGACCCAGAAGAAGCACGATGTCGCCCCAAAGATAGGGCCAAAGTTACTACCTATCGGTAACCACCGCTGCTGCCACTAGCGGATAGGTAACGCTTGCGAAACCAAGTGGCGTCAGTCAACACGAGAAGAAGAGAAGCAACCGCAACCATGTCAGCTAAACGATACGGTCTGGCCTCCAACAGAGGACAGAAAGCTACAAACAGCACCAACACGAGCCGCAGCACGGCTCAGAACCTTTGAGAAAGTCTCACCTTTCTTTATTCACAAGGCACTGAACGGAACAGCGGGGTCCTTAAAGAGTGTTAAACGACTTCTTTACAGAACACTTCTAGTTGTAAGTGATACGTCAAACCAAGTATCTAAGCTTCTGGGCTACGAGGTCTTAGGTGACTATTCTGTAGTGACTGAGTTGCATAACATACTTAACTTCTGTAAAGGGATAGTTACACAGTTACCCGCTCAGGTATAATGGAGATGGACCCTGAAAAGTTGCGTTAAAAATGGAAAATTATGGGTGTCACGGAAGTACAGAACTATTTGAAGAGTGTCAACGGCACATTGGAAATAACTTCTACATTTATTCTAACGTTCATCACTTGGGAATTACTTGAACATATTTTTGAGGTTCGAGCGTTCGTTCCCAGCCCACTGCGTTGCTACAAATGTAAAAGATTTGATCATACTATTATAACTTTTAATTGGAGGTCTACGTGTGGAAATTGTCTAGGCTCACCTTACGAATCAGGCGATTCTTGCACATTTACATCGAAATGTATAAACTGCTCCAGAGACCATCCTGTGTGGAGCAGGAAGTGTGGGGTTTATAACGAGGAAAGGTAAATTCAGGAGTTGAAAGTTACAAGACGTTTATCCTATGCTGGAGCTAAAAACCTTTCAGAGCTGTGCAACCTGCAGTGTTCCTTTTGCATCGCCCCTTAAGAAGCCTGTCGCCAAGTGTGGTGCCTCCGCACAGAGCTTGGGAGGGCGGGATGGGCTTTCATGCTTCAATGACGCTGAGCACGCTGGGGAAAAGCTAAGTTGCATCCGAAGTCATTCGGAAGCTATCGAGGACGGACTCGGAGCCTCCGCCACATACCGCTGCACACTATAAGAAGGCCACTAACAAGGGGAGGCCGCCAATTGTGAAATTCAGATTCGATTCATACTGCGCATAATAAAAGCTCATGGCCAGAGGTGTAA
This sequence comes from Schistocerca americana, assembly GCF_021461395.2. NCBI lineage: Eukaryota > Metazoa > Arthropoda > Insecta > Orthoptera > Acrididae > Schistocerca > Schistocerca americana. The sequence continues at coordinate 626,333,390 of NC_060123.1, read as the reverse complement.
TGTGGCAAAGCACCAAGATGCACTTCTCAGCCGTTGTCGAGAAAATCGACAGTTAAAAGAAACCGTTCCGGTGAAATACTCTCTACGATTAATAAGTTTCTACAGCGCCGTGGCGCAGCGGTAAGCGCTCGGGTTCGTAATCCAAAGGTCGCCGGATCGAATCTCGCGCCATGTACCCTTTTTTTTTTTTAGTATTTGTTTTTTGGTTGGTTGGTTGGTTGGTTTGGGGAAGGAGACCACACAGCGTAGTCATCGGTCTCATCGGATTAGGGAAGGATTGGGAAGGAAGTCGGCCGTGCCCTTTCAGAGGAACCATCCCGGCATTTGCCTGGAGTGATTTAGGGAAATCACGGAAAACCTAAATCAGGATGGCCGGACGCGGGATTGAACCGTCGTCCTCCCGAAAGCGAGTCCAGTGTCTAACCACTGCGCCACCCCGCTCGGTTTGTTTTTTGTAATTCTAATATATATATATATATATAATTCCCGGCAATCAGTTGAAACAATTATGCATATAATAAGTTTTTGAAAGTCGTTTGTCGTGGAAAAACTGGCGACTTCGAACATCATTATGTTTTCCGCAAACAAAGTTGTATTTCACAAATGTTATTAATTGTCTTCATAATGTTAACCACGTATAGTTAACGGAAGACGTCGAAACGATATTCCGAAACGAACACGTATACCGTAAGTCAAACGTTCGAATTAGAATAGAGACCCCACGAACACAAATTTGCTATGGCAGGTATGAAATATAAACTCCGTTACTCGCTCGTTACACTTGAAGAACAGACGTTGAATGGGCCGAAACGAGCCGCCGCATAACAGCGTAGTTGCCTGCTAACTTCGAAAGAAGGTAGATGCGGTCCCTAGCGCAACTTATAACATCGTCGAAAATCAGTGCGGACGGGAGAGCTTTGGTACACCCTGTTAAACAAACGGAAACATGGAGGCGGTACAATTGGAGAGCGATCCGCCTTCACCAACATGCATAAGCAATTCATTAATAGTTGATATATATATATATATATATATATGTATATATATATATATATATATATATATATTTGAATTACAAAAAACTAATAATTTAAAAAAATTGCATGGCGCGAGATTCGATCCGGCGACCTTCGGATTACGAACCCGAGCGCTTACCACTGCGCCACGACGCTGTAGAAAATTATTAATCGTAGAGAGTATTTCACTGCAACGGTTTCTTTTAAATGTCGATTTTCTCGACAACGGCTGAGAAGTGCATCTTGGTGCTTTGCCACATTACACCTCTGGCCATGTGCTTTTATTGTGCACAGTATGAATCGAATCTGAATTTTACAATTGGCGGCCTCCCCTTGTAAGCTGTCCTCTCGAACAATGCAAGCAACTCGTCGCGTAAATAAGGAAAAACGTCACAAGAAGAGTCGTTCAAAATTAAAAAAAGTTCCAGATAAACCTTCGGACTGACGAGCACTCTTTCTTATTTTACTGTCGAGAATATTGATATGGAGAAACCGGAGAGCCGGGCACGGTCCAAACTTCTCTTTGACTTCTCGGGTAAATCACCGCCGCCGAGGGAGGAACACAAGGGCAACGATCGCTTGTAAATGGTCCCCACAGGCACTTCTCTGCCGCAGTGGATCTTACATGATTACTGATCACATTTGGAAGATAAAACTTCTGCCACTCCTTCAGGCTGGCTGGTAAAGCAACCGTATAAACATTATTTTGAAGAGAAACGGTCTTGGTAACGAGAATTATTGTTTAATGACGCGTTTCGCCTTTTTTAGGACGTAACCAGAAGGAGGAAAGCAAAATATATGTAGCGGGAGATATGGGTCTATGAGGCACAGATCGAAATAAAAATATCAAAGAAGCGTTTACGAACCATTAGAAAGAAAACTTACGTTTGCTATTATGCTGTGAAATAAGCATACGTGAGGGCGTGTACCTATACAATAAATATGAAATAATAAGAAAACGGGAAAGAAGTATTATAGCAGAGGCAAAATTGAAAAATGCAAACATTACCTTCGATACACACTTAACGGCACGCGCGGTGGTGCAGCAATAGGATTACACATACAGATTTGCAGACAAATGGCTTCATTTAAACAGCATAGTGAAATTGTCCAACACAGCTGAAAACGCCAAGCATGTAAACAGTTAAGCGTTCGACTAGGCATCTCGTCGGATTTACTGGTGGAAATGCAAACAGATGACCTGCATGAGTAACTCTGAAATGGAAATTTTAATTAAAAGCGTATAATAGGAATTAAAAACTAGGCTACTGAACAAAACAGTCTAAATCGTATGTATTAAGATACACCTTTCTAAAAAAAAAAAAAAAAAGACCCACCGAGAAGGAAACATCCGAATGAGACGGAAACTGGTGCATGTGTACATGTACGGATTAACAAATAATTACAATTTCAGAAAAAATGAATGATTTATTCAACAGAGAAACCTCCACAACGTGACCAAGTCAATAACGCGTTGGTCCACCTCTGGCCCTTGTGCAACCAGTCATTCGGCTTGGCATTCATTGATAGAGTTGATGGATGTCTTACTGGGGTATCGCACATTGACGCGTTACATCCTCAGAATCCGAGCTGGTTTGAGGACGTTGCCCATAATGCTCCAAACGTTCTCGGCTTTAGAGAGATCTGGCGATCTTGTTGGCCAAGGTAGGCACGAAGACAAGCAGTAGAAACTCTCGCCGTTCGCAGACGCGCATTTATTGCTGGCTTGTAAGCTGAGGCTGGCTTCCAATTAAGAGCAGTAAAACGCCGTAGAATATCGTCCACGCACCGGTGTCCTGTAATGGTCACGCTGTTCACAACCAAAGGGGTGCTGATATGAAATGACAGGGTACCCCAGACCATCAATCCTGGTTGTCAGGCAGTATGGTGGGCGACAGTCAGGCTGGTATCCTACCACTGAGCAGGGCGTGTCCAGAAGTGTCTTTGCTGTTCATCAGGGCTCGGGTCAAAGCAGGACTCCTAACTGAACAAAATTCTACTCAGTGAGACACGAAGACATGTGTGGAGACGCCCAGGACAGTGATGGGGTTACCACCTCGACTCTCGCCAGCCATACGGCCAAACAGCCAGGAGTGATGGTCCAGGGTGCCATTTCGTTTCATAGCAGGACCCCATTGGTTGTCATCCGCGGCGCCCTTACGGGACAGCGGTACGTTGACGATATTGCATGTTCTGGTTTGCTGCCCTTCATTTCAAGCAACTCTTGAGTTTTATTTCAGCAAGATTACTCCCATTCGCATTCGACGACAGTTTCAACTGCTTGTCTTCGTACCTTTAACAAATCCTGTACTGACCAGCGAGGTTGCCGGATATCTCGACAATCAAGAACGGTTGGAGAATTGTGGGCAGGGTCCTCCAACAGCTCGGGACTGAATTTGACACTGTATCCCCAATCAATAATGGTTGGAGAATTGTAGGCAGGGTCCTCCAACATCTCGGGATTGAATTTGACATTGTATCCCTCATAGAGGTATCCAACAACTCTATCAATCAATGACAAGCAGAATAACGTATAATGGTCAGAGGCGGGACGAAGGCGTTATTTACTTGCTCATTTTAAAAAGATCTTTCTTCTGAATAAATCATCCGATTTTTCTGAAATTGTAATCATTCGTTTGTCTGTATATGTACATATCATCTACCGATTTCCGTCCAATTTGGACATATCGTAGGAGGTGCGTCGTTTTTTTAGTCGTGGAAACTACACAGACGGCGTGCATAAGTAATTTTGAAGTGAAAATTATAATTGAAAGCATATAACAGGAATTAAAAACTATGATACTAAACGAAACATTCTAAACATCGATAAATAAATAAACATAAAGAGGTGTGCTAAATAAAAATGGAACAAAATTTTCATAGAGCACCAATGGGCAACACGTGTAGCACCATGTAATACCGAGGAGTGGAGGCCTAAATAAAAATGCAGTAGAATATAAAATAAAAATGCCCATGATTAAGATAATTGAAATCAGCTGTAGGCAGATAAGCAGTGACAACCATCGTAAAGTCTACAGAACACACAGAGTAATGTACGAGAGAGCAGCATTTAAAATTAAAGAAAATTATAAATAAAAAATTAATTACGTACATATTTTGAAGACTGTCATCGTGGAGTCGAAATAATTCTGGGTTTTATTAATCAGCTGATCAATAAGCAGTCGGTCACTGATCATGTATGTATGTTTGAGAATTTCCAGTTCCTCAAGAGGATTAAGCATCTTGCCTTTTTTATGTCTTTCACCTCACGATCCGTTGGTTGCAAATGCACTGACGGAAGTCTTCCAAAAGCTCCCATGTCCTCCTCGTGGAAAACTGAAATACACACAATGTGCTGTGGGGCTTGGTTACAACTTTCTCTAGTTGTCAAATTATCGAATGCCTCGTACATTCAAAGAATATCTGCTTTTTGAAATTGAAAGGTGGCTACACTGAGCCACAGCGCCAGAGATTGCGCCAAAGAGTATTATTCAGCCGCCTCCACAGGCAGTGCTTGGGGAGAACTCGTGGTAGTCAGTGCTTGTTGAGATGTGCTAGTGAAAAGTGCTTGCTGAGATGTGGTACTGAAAAGTTCTTGTTGAGATGTGGTAGTAGCGAGTCGGTGTGGAGATATATTGTAATGATTAGAGTGCTTTTCGTCAATATATGAAGGCAAAATAAAAAAAATTTTCCTTTTCTTTTTATTATCTCAGTGTCCTAAATAATGCATCATTACAGGTTCAGTCAACAAAGCATCTGGCTTGTGTTCTGTATTAGAGTGTAATTCTGCTTTTCTTACGCAATTACAGTATTTCTATTTTTTTTAATTACTTCAGTATAAATGATATTTAAAATTTCTTGTCTTATTGAAGAAGAACCGTGCCAGATGTGTACGTTGAATCACACTTCCACACACAGAACAGCTACACTTGTGCTTTGTTGGCTTCGTAGGTTTTATAGTTGCTGGGGACTTAATTAATTAATTGTGTTAACGGAAGTTTTCTTTCATTCTTTGTTGTTGTTCTATGCAGTCAGATTGCGTACTAAGACTAGTCAGGGCCAACCGTTTACGAGACACTTCGTAATCGGACTTACAGCTACCAAAAACAAAAAATGATTTTCAAATTTAATAATTAAGCCCCCATGCACGTGGCGACCGCTGCTTCGGAACGTCCCTTGGAATCTTCTGATTGTAAAAATAGTAGTCAGTAGTATTGTTGTAGTAATTTGTAGTTTAGTAATTGTAGTCTATTTTGCATGTGTAGATTTGGTAATTGTCATTCTTCTAATGATATTTCAAAATTTAATTTTTATTGTCTTGTCTACGCGTTTGAAAATTTAGTGCAATTATTTCAATTGTTCGTTAATCGTGTTTGAGGGAAATATTTCGTGTGAATGGTATTGTTGATGATAAAGTGTCAATGTGTGTAATTTTCATATAGTGACGAGTTTTGTATATTTTGTAAATGATTACGCGATCAATGAAAAAGGCAAAAATGATGGATAGTCAGAATAACGAAATTGTTAACATGGCGAACTCGCCAACACAGGAGAAAGGGATGATGAATAATGGAGTTGAAAACAATTTAATAAGTCGCGAAAATAGGCCGGAAACAGTTCAAAATTTTTCACAATCGAAAAATTTTCAGAATACGAGATTAACGACAGAAGAATTGGAGCAGCTGATGAGTGCAGTATTAAATTTGAGATCTGAATTAAGAGCAATGATAACACGATTAGACTCACGAATAGAGACATGTTTCAAAAATACGAATGATGAATCAAAGAAAGAAATTAGAGAAGAAGTACAACCGATTTTGAATGCTCACAATAATAGTTCAATTTCAACAGAAATCAGACAAGAGGAACAGGACAGAGAACAGGAAGAAAAAGATCGCGTGATAGTACAAAAATTTTCAGAATTAAATTTACAACGTGCACACGGTAAGGAAGAAATAATTGAAAAAATCGAGGAATCCGTACCAAATGTCAGAATAAATAACTTAACGCAACAGTATGAACAGTTAACTACCAAATGTGTCAATACTGAAACCCGAGTCGCGACACTCATGGAAGACGTAAATAAACAGAAAGAAAAAGTAGGTGACTTATCGGAAAGAGTTGAGGAGATTTCAGATAAATTGACAAATCTTAATTTACATGGGGACAGAGATTCGGATGATACAGCTCCATTACTATTTGCAGAAACCGAAGAGTACCAGAACATAAATAAGCATGTTGAAAATCTGGGAAAATTTAATGAACGCGTGAAAAGGGAATTTGAAGCATTAAAAAAGCAAGTCAAACAAATTGAAGGCGAAATCGTAGGAAAAGACGGCGAAAGAAATTTAGAATCACAGATACCAGAGGGGTTTGAAGAAAATAATTTGTTTCATTTACGGGATGCAACAACAGAGCGCCAGGCGCGCGAACTTGACAATAATCGACATTGGGACTGGGACAGACGCGGTAGGTCTTTGTCGCCACGAGGCGAAAACTTTGACTATAAACACTTTTTGACTGTTCGGAAATTTAAGATCTTTTGCAATTCTAAGAACGACATACATCCATGTTCATGGTCAGGTCAATTTGCGTACGCACTTCCGCCAAATTTGCCACTAAGTCACAAACTGGAAATTATGTGCGGCTATTAAAGTCCTCAGGGGATTCACTACACTAAGTGAATATGTGCCGTAGCGTGCATAGGGCCCCGAACTGTAGTGGTGCTATTTCCCTTTTAGTTTTCTGCACCGCTGCCTACTCTTTTACTATTCTTTGCGTCTGTCAAAAACAACTCTTCTACTATCAATCTATCTAGAGAATCGTTAAAGAATAACCGGATATGACTAATTTACCCAAAAGAGATTTCGGAAATTACCGTTGGGACTTACTGTATCTTCAGCAGCATTCATTCGTAGTTTAAACGAAATTTTACCTGTTTATCTTCGTGACAACATTACTTCATATGTTGACGATATTCTTATTGCTAAACATTCTTGGAGTGAGCACAACAAAATTTTGGATTCATTATTACGTATTTTTGCAAGAGTTGGCATTACAGTGAACTTAGAAAAATCTGAATTTGGTCGTTCTCAGGTGAAATTTCTCGGTCACATTATTTCTACAGAAGGTATTCTTCCTGATCCAGAAAAACTTGACGCTATTCGTAATTATGCTGCACCTACCACAAAACGTGATGTTCGTAGTTTCCTTGGTGTCTGTAATTTTCTTAGACGCTTTGTTAAATGGACGATTTGGCCACACCCCGTTTTTGCAATCTATCTGGAAAGTACTTTTTAAATGAAAATCGGTCGACAACTCTGTTTGGTTAATTTGTATTCCTGATGAGTGGGTTAATAAGCTGATTTGGTATACGCATTACAGTTATGCACACTTTGGTCCCAGAAAATACTTTCATAAATTACGGGAAAATTGCTACTTCAGTAATATGGAAAAACGTATTCGATCTGTTCTGGCCAAATGCAAATTATGTCAAAAGGCTAAGCTGCCAACAATTTCTCACAGAGCACCGTTGTTTCCTATCATTCCAGCGAAATTAAAGGACATGGCTGCAGTCGGTTTGTTCGGTCCAGTGGTTCGTTCTACTAATGGTTTTGCGTACATTTTCGTAGCAGTGGAGTTGACATCAAAATATGTGAGTTTTACACCGTTACGCAAAGCAACAGCTCGTTCAGTATCTAATGCTTTCATTAACCATTTTCTTAAAGAAGTTGGTCATGTTGATAAGGTTATATCAGATAATGGATCACAGTTTCGTTCTAAAATTTGGCTTCATACTCTACGGCGTCGTAAAATTAAACCAATTTTCATTTCACTTTTTCACCCTCAATCTAACGCTTCAGAGAGATGGATGAAGGAAATCAATAAATTGTGTCGTCTTTATTGTCATCAGAATCACAGAACTTGGGATCAGTATCTTCATATTTTTCAAAACATTCTGAATGAACTCCCTAATGATTCAACTTCTTTACCGCCAATACTGATATTAAAAAACAAAGCACCGACAAATCGCATATCTGAAATCGTTCCTTTTCCGCCTTCACGGAAACTGCGGCATTCTGAAGTTGTCAACCTGGCTCTACAAAATATTGCATCTGCGGCTGCTAGAAGAGAGAAATCAGCTAAACATCCTGGTCGTTTAAAAATCTTGTCAGTTGGTCAGAAGGTGTTAATTAAGTCTCATCGTTTGTCTCACAAAGGAAAAGGCTTGTGTCGCAAATTTTTTCTGCTTTATAACGGTCCATATAGAATTAGCAAAATTATTCATGATAACACTGTCGAAGTAGAAACTCTTAAATCTCGACGCTCTAAGGGAATACATCATATATCTAACGTAAAAATTTTTGTGGAATGACATACTTTTGAGAAACTAACAGCTAGATGTAAACATGCGGAGAGTACAAGGATACCGCGCTGTGTTTTGGCGGCGGCACATACTCAAAGCAACAGTCAAGTCTGCGCGCCGCACAAGGCAGTCGTTGACCGCAAACAATTGCTTCCTACGTCATGCGCCTACAGCTGATCGAGCGCTCAGTGCGAATGCACTGACAGCCGTAAACAAATACACAGTCTAATTTCTCCGACTAAATTCAGTATAAAGCTATAGTGACTTGATGGATTATGTTATTAACATTCAGTATTTTTCAGGATACGGTTCTATAAAATATTTAAGAACTTCAGGTAAATTCTGCGTGTCTCCGACATTAAGAGGACTTGCTATCGAGAAAATTTCAGGAAGAATGTAATTTCGAAGAAGAAACTAATAAACTAAAAAAAGGTAACTATTAATTGAGTTCATTTATCAGGTAACATATTTCCACTTGGTACATACTTTAGACGTAATTTGCTGCTCGCGATTACGTGATTCATACTTTGTGCTAAATTTCATGTTCTATGAAATTACTTGTGAAGCGACGTGCTTGCGTACGTTAACTGATTTTGACAATGATTATTAATGAACTGGGTTGTAACTTGTGTATATTATGCATCGCTTGGCTGCACTGCTTTTTCACTGATGTCATATTTTTTTTTTATTATGTGCCTGCTGTGCTTATTTATTTAAATTATAATTGTCACCTGATTAATTGTGCTGATGTGGTTAGGTATGTAAGTTATACTTTGTGATTTATCTGCTTGCGCCTTCATGTTTACTTATTAAGATGACATATGAACATTTATTTGCTTATGCTGATATGATGCTAATGACCTGTTTATTACGTAAGATATATGTTTACTGCTATGTGTATGGATTGCATTTTTATACATTTCTGTTTGTCGTCACAACTACTCTTTAATTTGGTATATAGAAATGCTGATATACTGTGTATGAACGTAGAGTTTAGGTCACATTATTGTATTAATTATAGATTGTTCGCTTGGCAGAGCCTCGTTGTAAGAATTGTGCTGCATCCACTTGTTGACATTCTGTTTACTACTGGTATATTTACTCGCTATTGCTTGTTTTGCTTACGCTCAGTGCCTTATATTTTTAAGATAAGAAAATGAACTGCTATAATTCGACGAACGACATTAGTACAAGATACTTCATAGAAGTCACATGAGCTGAGGTTTTATTGAAGCTGTATAAATTTATGCTAATAGGAAGGAAGCTAACGGCATGACATACCAAAACTAGGTTTAGACCATTGACAGTCATTACACCGCATTTTTCGTGAGCAATTGAAATAGGAAGTGACACTTGACACAAGAAATACTCCACATGTTTGCTTCTGTTTGCCATAATTCTTGAAGTGGTGTACACACTGTGAAATATTATGATCATTCACACTCCGTAATCGTACTTAATTACTGAGAGTTATTCGAACTAAGTCTGTTAGAGGTCATGTATGCATTTCTTTTGTTTATAATTCATAATGAGTAGAAGATTTGGGTCAGATAGATTACACAGAGGTTGTGTGTTGACAATGTGTCTTCGGATTGTATGGGATGATGAGGTTTGCATTAGGATTTTATCTGTACTTGTTCGAGGAGACTGACTAGAGGAAAGAGTTGTTATGGAAGTGAAATGATATTGGTAATAAGGTTTATATGTATCGACGTATTGAAGAGGTATTATTGAGGTATTATTGAGATTATGTGAAGTTGATGATTATTGGAGTTTTGGTGGACAAGAGGTAAGGTAAATGCTATTAATGATAAGGTTTATATGTATCGACGTAAGAGGTATTATTGAAGTATTGAGATTATGTGATGCTGATGATTATTGGAGTTTTGGTGGATAAGAGGTAAAGTAAGTGAGGTGCATATTCTTTTTTTGTTGGTCTATATGGAACAAGGAGGATGAAGATAGCAGACTAGAACACTCAAGTAGAAGGAAGATAGTCTATACACACACTTTGTTAAATCACTAAGCAGTATATACTTTTTTTTTGGAGAGAGGAAGTAATTGCATATCTTGGCTCACTGACAGTTGTTCAGCAACCGTACATTTTGATCTGGCTCGGCAAACATAGGTTTTGACATGATGACTATGACGTTGACTTAACTATTATTGACTGTTATACATTGCTGCCACTACTACTTGATACACAAGATGAACATCAAATTTTGACAGAATTGCATTTACACAGTTGACACTATTTAATTACACAGTAGTACTTAATGTGGATGAAAGATGAGTGAGTGTGTTTTGTGTGTTTTCCTTTCCTAATCCTACCCACCTATCTCCTAAATATTATTTTATTTGTTTGTAGTGGCTTGCACTGACACCCATAAATATTATAGGTTTACTGATATTTGAGTATTTGTAATAGTTAATATGACAATTATCTGATATTATTTGTGTGTTTATTAGAATTTATATGTAACTGTTACTTGCACTTGTTCAACATTGATGTGTGACACTTAGAAATGTTTAATTTCTGCTGATGAACTGTGTGATTAGTGATGGTGAATATTATGAACTGTTACCTGCACTTTTTCAACGTAATGGGTGCCACTTAGAAATAATTAATTTCTGCTGATGATCTGTGTGATTAGGATAGTGAATATTATGGACTGTTACTTGTACTTTTTCTACATGATTGGTGCCACTAGGACATGTTTAATTTCTGCTTATAAACTCTGATGAACAGTGTGATCAGTGATAGTGAATATTATGGACTGCTCTCTGGACCTGCTCATCATTGCTAGGTGCAACTGATGGACTGCTTCTACTGAAATGAAGTCACTTGTTGGTGTCTGCACCTGCTCAACATTGCTGGGTGCCACAGATGGAACTGTTTCTACTGAGATAATGTCACTTGTTGGTGTCTGCACCTACTCAACATTGCTGGGTGCCACTGATGGACTGCTTGTACTGAAATGATGTCACTTGTTGCTGTCTGCACCTGCTCAACAATGCTGGGTGCCACTGATGGACTGCTTCTACCGAAAAGATGTCACCTGTTGGCGTCTGTCTCATCATTGCTAGGTGCAACTGATGGACTGCTTCTACTGAAATGAAGTCACTTGTTGGTGTCTGCACCTGCTCAACATTGCCGGGTGCCACAGATGGAACTGTTTCTACTGAGATAATGTCACTTGTTGGTGTCTGCACCTACTCAACATTGCTGGGTGCCACTGATGGATTGCTTCTACTGAAATAATGTCACTTGTTGGTGTCTGCACCTGTTCAACAATGCTGGGTGCCACTGATGGACTGCTTCTACTGAAAAGATGTCACCTGTTGGTGTCTGTACTTGCTCAACATTGCTGAGTGCCACTAATGGAACTGCTTCTGCTGAATGATGTCACTTGTTGGTGTCTGCTCCTGTTGACCATTGCTGGGTGCTACTGCTGGAACTATCAACTACTTGTTTTTTTTTTTTTAATAATTAAAAGTATTTTATGTGAACATTTGTATAAACTGATTTTTTGTGCATTGTGTAAACTATTATGTAAAGTCACATGTATGAAAAGAAGTTGTATTGGTTACTGTATTTCATATATTAGGTTATTGAAAGGTCAGTGCAAAGCCAAAATTTTATCTAATTATGTGATAGTTACATATTAATATTATCTTTTATTTTTGTCTGTATTTTTGTGGACAAATTTGGTGGTATTTTCACCACCAATGCTGGCAAAAATACCATCAAATTCTGGCCCGTGGAGGAAGGGCATATGAAAGGTGGCTACACTGAGCCACAGCGCCAGAGATTGCGCCAAAGAGTGTTATTCAGCCGCCTCCACAGGCAGTGCTTGGGGAGAACTCGTGGTAGTCAGTGCTTGTTGAGATGTGCTAGTGAAAAGTGCTTGCTGAGATGTGGTACTGAAAAGTTCTTGTTGAGATGTGGTAGTAGCGAGTCGGTGTGGAGATATATTGTAATGATTAGAGTGCTTTTCGTCAATATATGAAGGCAAAAGAAAAAAAAAATTTCCTTTTCTTTTTATTATCTCAGTGTCCTAAATAATGCATCATTACAGGTTCAGTCAACAAAGCATCAGGCTTGTGTTCTGTATTAGAGTGTAATTCTGCTTTTCTTACGCAATTACAGTATTTCTATTTTTTTTAATTATTTCAGTATAAATGATATTTAAAATTTCTTGTCTTATTGAAGAAGAACAGTGCCAGATGTGTACGTTGAATCACACTTCCACACACAGAACAGCTACACCTGTGCTTTGTTGGCTTCGTAGGTTTTATAGTTGCTGGGGACTTAATTAACTAATTGTGTTAACGGAAGTTTTCTTTCATTCTTTGTTGTTGTTCTATGCAGTCAGATTGCGTACTAAGACTAGTCAGGGCCAACCGTTTACGAGACACTTCGTAATCGGACTTACAGCTACCAAAAATAAAAAATGATTTTCAAATTTAATAATTAAGTCTCCATGCAAAATATGACCAGATGACACACTTTTCCGGAGCTACGGGACTCGTCTTCAGCCGCTGATGTTTGTTTTTGGTCCCCAGCTATTGCAGTCTCTGCCCAGAGGGCAGTGGCCACAGATCTGCATTACAGTAACCACTTTCAAGTTTGGAGTCATCTGTTGGTTCGAAAGACGGTACACAGGAGACCAAGAAGATAGATTGCTCAAAGGGCAAGTTGTCTGCGATACAGTCACCAGGCCATCTTCGAAGAACAGAGCTGTGTCCAGGAGATCGTGGACCATATTACCTGTGAGATCCAACGAGCTACCGCTGATTCCATTCTCCAGTCTAGCAAACAACTCAGACGACGGTCTGTCCCTTGGAATGACGGGTGTTGCTCAACAATCAGAGGCAGGTGCACAGCTTTGCGGAAATTCAAAACACCATCCAACTACAGAAAACCTTCGTGTTTTCCTCTCTACGAAAGCACATGTGAGACGAGTGATGAAAGAACGTAAAAGGAACTCCTGGAATGAATTCGCGACTTCCATCAACCGGTTCCCTTCCAATGCGCTAGTTTGGAACTCAGCAAGGCGGATTTCAGACAAGAGGAGTGTATCTCTCCTTACGGGTTTGTTGTGAAGTGGGGTCTTGGTGAATGCGCCTACGGACATGGCTCGTTTTGTAGCTAACACTTTATCACCAGCACCATCCAGGTGTTCCGTAGGACTGTGGAGATAAGGAGGCTTTGCTTCTTCTTGTGTAATGACGAGGTCTGCGGTCTTCCATTCTCCATGTGGGAATCGGAATCAGTTCTGTTCTTGGCCAAAGACACTGCTCCAGGATCGGATTCATTATGCAATGCTCCCTCATCGGTATCCTGAAGTCGAAAGCAAGGTCCTCCAGTCAGATTTGGTTTGATGGATTGCAGCCCACGACTTGGAAGGAGGCAATATTAATTCCATTATGGAACAGGTGAGGATCGTAACGATCCTAACGGTTATTGGAGTGTAGCCCTCACCAGTCGCACGGGTGAGACTATCGAACAAATGCTCAATCGCTGCCTTGTAGGCTCCTCGAACCTCGAGGTCATCTGTTCTGTCCCCAGCGCGTTTTCATGCGACAGCTTTGTGCCGCTGACAAATTTTCTGGAGATGGCAGCCGATACAGAATTCGCCATCTTCACGTGGACGTTTGCCATTTCTCATCCTTGATGACCGGAGGTATCAATAGCATGTTGGCGATGCCTACTCTAATTGCTATATTTAGCAGAATGATGGCCCCTATGGAAGTCTACTCAGTGCCACATTGTTTGTAGTCGCCATCAATGGCATCTCCTTCTGTTTTCTAACGAGAACGAGGCAACATGTCCAAAAGAACGGATACCATCTTCATATATTTAGTTAAGGCTCATCGGCCATTTGACCATCTTCTGTGCGGATGCACACACATTGCCCGAACTCATACGGGAATCGGTAAAGCCGCGAGAAATGAGTGTAACGGGTGGGTGCACAACGAATATAGTGCGGGACAGTAAGTTGGGAATGTGGGTCTCACGGGGGCGTGCCAGAGATAAGTCCCTGCGGTCGCACTATCCTCTGTGTCCTCGGTGGCTCAGATGGATAGAGCGTCTGCCATGTAAACCAGTATATCCCGGGTTCGCGTCCCGGTTGGGGCACACATTTTCAACTGTCCCCATTGATGTATATCAACACCTGTATGCAGCTCAGGGTATTCATTTCATAGTATTGATTTAATTGTAATTTCATTCCAACGAGCTGCACGGTCACTGATGGTATCTGTTCTTTTGGACATGTACGAAAGAACAGATACTATGTTCATATAATTGCACGCTAACGGACCCCTCTCCAGGACGACAACGCAATGGCAGCGCCCTCTAAGCGGAGAGGAAATTAGCGCCGCGCCGACTGCTCATGGCCCACTTCTACACCAGCATCAAGATTGGGCACTTCAAGACCAGCGACCTAGGAATTGTATATATTGAAGAGATTTCTTATTAGTATGTCGCCCTTTCCAGAATGAGGTTTTCGCTCTGCAGCGAAGTGTGCGCTGTTCGCAGGAGAGCTTCTGTGAAATTTGGAAAAGTAGGAGACGAGGTACTGGCGGAAGTAAAGCTGTGAGGACCGGGCGTGAGTCGTGCTTGGGTAGCTCAGATGGTACATCACTTGCCCGTGAAAGGCAAAGGTTCTGAGTTCGAGTCTCGGTCCGGCACACAGTTTTAATCTGCCAGGAAGTTTCATGTCGCCCTTTGCTTGCGACACTTCTGTGTGTATGATGAAAGGATCGTTGCATACCCAATGTTCTAACGTATTTGCTGAGAAATAACTGAATTTGTCATAGTGCGTGGATGATGGAAACGTGCGAGAGAAATGAGGGTAAGCTCCAAATCTAAGTCTCAACTTCACATGGCTGAGTTAAAAAACAAACGCCAGTTAAATCGCGTCAATTTCGCTCGCAGGTGATGGTGAATGACATTACAACCTCACTGAAACAAAGTTGAGAATAAAAGTAGCAAGCTAGGGCCCTATCAAAAAGCCACATAGCATTCAAAGGCCTGCCTAGTACCACGTGTATTGGTTGACAAAGAAACATTGATGTAGACTGAGAAATTACACACACAGATTGAAGGCAATAACATTAGACCAGTATCAAATCAGTGCAGTCAGAAAGCTCTGTGGGCCCTATTTAACTCCATGAGCTACATGAAACGCTGTCTACTGCCAAGTGCAAGCGATCACACAGAAATGTTCGCTTAATTATGACAATTACATTTGCGGATTATCGAGAATGCCGTAGAAAACTACTGAAAAAAATTATTTCGATGAAGAAAAACTTGTGGCACCCGTATTACGATAGGTTTATGTGTATTCCGTATAAATTCTCTGCCGGCATTGTACACTAGTGCATCTGTGTAGTCAAGATCACTAGTTGTGCAGATATATAATAATTATGTTGATTATGTTGGTGTTTCAAGAAATTACATTGTAACGGTAACATCTGTAATAAAGCCCTGTCGCTACGGAAGTAGTTCGGCGGGACTGGGAAAGGTGGACGTCGTGCGCAAGGCGCTTGATTCCATTGTGGCAAGTGGCAGTTCGAATTATGACTGTGTTACGAGTGTTCAGCGGCAGCCTTGGTCAGCTATTGTGGTTAATTTCGATGTATATATTGAGGCAGGAAGAGCTTGCGAGCATATGATTTAGCCTCGCGTGAAATGTAAAGTGTCTTTCGACCATGGTGTCATTATTGGCCCTGTTTGGTTAAATTTACGCCGGCAAGAAGCATTATATCAGAGCGTAGCTAACAACAAGAACCATGGTTGCTTTACCTCCAGTTTCATAGCCACTGTAATTTACCACAAGCACCACCACCTTCAGCAGCACTGTTATCCGAATATGTACATCCAATGGACCAGGTGTTATACTGCATAATAAACGTTTGTGGAACTTCTAACTTACGTGTCCACACCCGTGATTGTTCCCAATCACATTCCTAGACAGGACTCTTTCCAAGTGAATTAATTCCGAGTAGCCTGTTTTTATTAAACTGTCAATTTTTGTAGTAAAACATTTTGCAGCTTTTAGTCATCTTTTGGACTATGAAGTTTGGCTAGTTTTCTGAACAGTATAGATGATTTGCGCCACACAGTTTCTCATCTCTAAGTTTACTTAAGTGTAGTCATAAGGAAAACTTTTCAGTAATTAAGAAGCTACCAATAAAATAATCAATGAAAAATTTATAAAGCCCTTACAGCTGTCTGCAAGTAAAAGTTCTAAAATGACAGCGGTATTATTTCACTTTGAACAGGTCTGTAAACTTGTAATTGTTTGTTTCTTTGTATATGTTGTTTTAAAGTAGTTTTTCAAGTTGTGTAGTCATTTACAAAGCCCGTTTGACTGAGTCCAGTGAGAGTCTAATTGCTAGATCTCCTTGTTAACTGTTGAACTCATTTCGCATTATTCATTATATTTAAGGCTGTTACTAAATTTATTTGACATTTTCTTAATATTTTGTATAACTAATCGCAACTCATTGTGGTTCTTAAACAATACCAGTTTAAGGGGCACTATAAGCTACTTGTGTGAGAAATGAAAGCAAAGGCTCCTTCTGGACAAGTGTAGCAATCCGTGCAAACGTTTATTTTGCACCAAAACTTTTCTTATAAATAATAACTGTAGTGCCTATTTGTATGGAGCAACTTCACGTGCAGATTTCTGAAGCCCATAGTAATCAGCTCTGTTTCAAATCATGACATTTTTGTCATAGTCAATTAAAATAATTGTAGTTCAAGCCATTGCCGGTCAGACTTTGTTAGTAGATTCATATGCCCTTCTGCATTTGGTCATCATACTGCATAGTAGTTTTTGCAAATAGTAAAGATGTTATTGTGAGACCTTGTCTAGTGCTGCATTTATTGGACATTCTATGTTTGCATAAGGATTAGCTGTGGTGTTGTTTGCTGGAGCAAGTTGCTGTATGATATTGAGAGTAACTCTGTTACAAGAAATTAGTTAGGGTATCAAGTAAGGATGATTTTCTTAGGTGAAGTTTACTTCCACTTTGCCATAAAACGTATACTGCATTGCGTAATTAGGCTGGCGACCGGATGTGTATATACTTACAGATTACTTTCGTATTAGTAGAACGTCAGTTCAAAACCCGTTTGTTTTGCTGTTGTTACAGTTTCACTTATTCCGCGATTACCAAATTATAGTCCGATTCCTTGTCATTAGTTAAAGTCACGGTCAGGATAAAACCTCCAAAGAAGGTTAATATTATCGACGATTGCCAATTTGATAAGGGCCGTTAGTGTTACAAACTGTCACGGCTTACTTAGTATCATGAGCTATGTGGAACGTTCTCTGCTACTACCTGCCAACAATAACGAAGAAAAATTGCTTACTAACGAAAATCACTCTCACGAGCTGTCGGAAATGCTGGAGAAACATCGTTTAACCAAATATATGTAGAAGAAGCACTGCAACAACCTAAGAGGTGCTTTCAATAAGTAATACAACACATTTTTTCCTCGACCAAATTCAGTTGAAAAAATGCGAAATCTGTTGTGGGACATCGTGTAATATTTCCTCTTCAGCCCCTGTAGTTTCATGAAGTTCTGATAGGTGGTAGCACTATACGTAGCCTTCAAAGTGGCATCTGTAACTGAGGTGCGTTCCAAGCAGAGTTTCATTTGGCGAGAAACCAGAGTACCGCAGATATTCATAGGCGACTTCAGATTGCCTACGGAGACCTGGCAGCTAACAAAAGCACGCTGAGTCGAGCAAGGCGTCTGTCATCATCGCAACAAGATCGCACAAACCAGTCAGTTCTCCACGCGCCAGCTGGCCGCACAAAGCTGTGACTCTTGCAATGTTGGAACGTGCAGACACTCTCGTTAGAGGTGACTTCAGTGTGTTCGTCGCCACAAAAATGCAAAAGAACTTTTCCTTCTCCATGACAACGAAAGGTTCAAATGACCCTGAGCACTATGAGACTTAACATCTGAGGTCATCAGTCACCTAGAACTTAGAACTACTTGTTAACTGCGACCAGGACGGTCGCGGGCTAGCAAAGACGGAAGGCGCGGCGAGACCCGCGGAGATGCCCGTGGACAACAACACAACGGAAGAGGACGGACACGACCAGCGTAGGACAGAACGAATACAACAAGACCGAACAACAGAGTCACAAGGAAACAAACCCGTACACGAACCAGGAAGCAAGCAGTCTAGCGCAAAGCGAGGTGTAACCTGACGTAAGCGAGATTAGACTGACTGGCTGAGCGAGTGGCCGGCGTTTAAGCACGCTATCGGGGACGCCGCTATTGGCCCCTGGGACCAGGCGCGATGGTGCAGAGACCTCATGGGTCTTCTACGTCCATGACGTCTGGTGCGGATTCAAATTCCGCGGCGCGCGGTACCAGACTACTTAAACCTAACTAACCTAAGGATATCACACACATCCATGTCCGAGGCAGGATTCGAGCCTGCGACCGTAGCAGTCGGGCGGTTCCGGACTGATGCGCCTAGAACCGCTCGGCCACCGCTGCCGGCGACAATGCAAGACCCCACACAAGTCTACCCACCCGAGCGGAGCTCACAGAACTCCAGTGGACTCTTCTTCCTCATCCACCCTACTGTCTGGATCTCGCATCTGTTTGCTCCAACGAAGGGAGCACTCCGCGGGAAGCAGTACGTGGTTGATGGGGAGGTTATTGGTGCAGCGAGATGCTGGCTCCGATGTCGACTAATAGGGTGTTACCATGTGAGCATACAGACCCTCCCAATAAGGTGGCGTAAGGCCGACGCATTGGACAGAGATTACGTTGGAAAAGAGGGTTTTATACCTAAAAGTGTGGGGAATAATACGACGTACTGGCACCTGAATAAAATCAACTTGCTTTCAGAATAAAAGTGTTGCATTATTTATCTAATGCTCCGCATTAAAACAACGTTGCGTAAGAAGCCCATCTAGTCACCCGTGGTCGCAATCACAACGAGATATCGCGAAACAATGTAAAGGGCTATTGAAAAAAATTGAACTCAGAAAAGATTGGAAAATAATAAGTTACTCTCTAACTATGTAGCCGGCCGAAGTGGCCGTGCGGTTAAAGGCGCTGCAGTCTGGAACCGCAAGACCGCTACGGTCGCAGGTTCGAATCCTGCCTCTGGCATGGATGTTTGTGATGTCCTTAGGTTAGTTAGGTTTAACTAGTTCTAAGTTCTAGGGGACTAATGACCTCAGCAGTTGAGTCCCATAGTGCTCAGAGCCATTTGAACCATTTGAATCTAACTATGTAAAAACAGACACAATGTCTGGTGGGATACCGCAATCACTGGTTATACAATGTTACTTGTAATCCGTCTTGATCACAAAAATGTTTGTTCACATGACAGGGTTCGGTTCCTTTAGAACCATCTTCAGATCTGAAACGACAATGATACTAATATACTATTTCACAAATGCAAATCTTTTTCGTCCTATTGGATCAACGTCAAATGTACCAGAACGCAGCTGCAATTTCGGTTACTGGAGTAATCCGTCCACACACTGCAACCTTCACATGCTGCGTCACGTTAAATTGGTTGGCAGAATGCACGTCATTTGTATTAATTATAAAACTATTACCGACAGGTGGCGTCTGGTACATTCGTTACATTACATATGCACATACTGTATTAAGTAGATTCTTCTGATTTTACTTTTATCTCTAACAATACTTAGTTAAAATCTGTAGTTGTCACGATTAAAATGTGTACTTGTCACAATTAAAATACACAATAAAATTATCGTTTTTGTACTATAGAAAACAAAGGGCAATTTCTATATGCATGGCGCTGGTGTAGGATTGTTTTCCTCCATGGTCTGCTTCGGGGTTCCCGCTATTTCGGCGCACATTGTCTGCTGTGGTTCTTGTCGTTGGGAACAGATTTCCTGATACAACCTTGCTGCCCGCCGTCCGTTGCCATTCGCCTCACCATAAGTTAACACCTTGTTGGCAAGCTCTCGATTCGAATACGGAACCATTGTGTATCACGTCCATTACTAAGTGAGTCAGCAAGAGAAGTGAGTCGGACACAACATTACCAATTACTATGGTAGGAGAGGGCGCTAGGGCATGACCGTGTGAGGAACAATACCACCTTTGTAGGAGAAAACCACGCATACAGTAAATGTGGCTGCATGGTACAGCGGGAATTATACCGCAATCTCCGCAACAAAGTATGATTAAATAAATGGCCTCTAGCAATGAAACCATGCTTTTCAGGACATAAGTTCTTTAGTTCTTTAGGCGTTTTTTGTTTCTTATCTTCTCGCGAATCAATCGCTAGAGTTTGTACATGGTGGAAAAAATCACCCTGTATAATGAAAAGCGAAATGAACGACACTCCATAAAACTGCATCAGTCGTAAGAAATATCATGTTTCGCACTTGCGTGCATCATGTTCTTCGCTTCGTCGAATTTTAAAATAGATGTTTCATTGTCATTTCTCCTTAATGTAACAATCTTAGAAAGTAAATTTGTCACGAAACGTATTAACGAGCCACCGTGAAGCGACTAGTCTCCGTCTATCCGTCTATTGTGACATTATCGGCTGCAGAATTTGAAACGACCCCTTTGAACAATTCTACATGACTGTGCTTAACTGACACACAATATTTTGTTAGCGCAACGCAATCTGACTTTCAAAATTCCCTACAAAAGAATGGCCCTGACTAACATTAAACTATACCTTTCACAAATCACTTACCTCACCAAAATCTTCGCTGGTCAAGCTACTGCAATACAGTGAGCGCCACTACTGCCAGCTAAATAAAAGATTCAAACTATGGAAGGCACTAACTACTGATAGGGATAGTTAGCAAATGAAAGATATTAATAGAGAACAAACAATGTATTTACCTTGATATCATCATATATAAATATAGCAGTTCATGACAAATTTCAAAACTCCGCCATCTCTCTCCCCACATCCACCACTGCTGGCGGCTCACCTCCAACTGTGCAACGCTACGCGCTGTTCACATCCAGCTGTCGCTGCCCAACACTACAATGGCAGACAACAATGCAAACTAGCCACAGACTGCACACAGCACAGCCAGTGATTTTCATATTGAGCACTACGTAACGTTGCCAATAAGAAAACATAAACAGCCTACTTACACAGAGAAAACATAAACAGCCTACTTACATAGCCCCCATGCTCCCCACAAAAAATTTTACAAATTTTTTTTGGGCAGTGGCCAATAATGATTTGATAAAATTTTTTATAATTACAATAACAAAGAAATCAAACGCACACACTTATTGATACAATGTTGGTCAAAAGCTCAAATTTTCTCACAGTCCAGAAAGACAGTCCTGATCGTTCACCACGGTAAAATAGTAGTGTTTTTCTCAAAGTCTGAGCAGCAGAAGAAAATGCACATGGAAGTAGTGGATTTCCATGCAATCTTGAAGAAGTAGTGTTGTCCGTCCAACGGAACGACAGTGCTGACTCTTGACATGCAGACAGGTAATGGGCCACAACAGAGCAAACCCACAGCAGAGTTTTGAAGAGTATTGGTAGGTAGGTCATCACAGAGTAGACCCACTGTAGTCCTGGTAGAGATTACGGTATTGGTGGGCCATCTGAGGTGCAGACCCACTGCAGTCCTTGTAGAGATGGCCAGCAGCAATCTGCTGCGACTGTGCAGGTGCACATTCACCATCGAAGAGTCTTGCAGAGAATATAGCAAGTCCATAAACCACCACTTGTGCACTCACAAAGTTTTTCTTTAATTGTCCTTAGAACCAGCAATGCTGTTATCCAGTCCCTTGCTGAATTATTAACACACGTGCAAACACTATCAGTCCCTACTTCTCACATATTGTCCATATACTATGACCAACAGAAACGTGTTCAGTGAAATGGAACGTACAAGTTACTTAATTTGATGAACTGGTGTCAATTACAGTTTTATAACACAAGAATACAATTACAAAGGTACAAAATACATCATTAAAGAACATAACAATACAGATAACATTTGTAGTAATACAGGCTTTACAAAAGAATAGAAATAGGCAAATACATCAGTGTTACAGGAATTATGACATAAGTAAATAAATAAAATAATGAGAATAGTTCTTGAAACATTAATTTCACACATGAGAATTAAAACAAAACAGAATAAATAATGTGTAAGCATATTTATAAGGTAAATCACATATTATTAATGCCAATTATATTTGAGGATAACAGTATTCCTCATCATAGTGAATGTAGCTTAGTACTAGAAAAATTCTACAATTCTTATCAGATAAACACATAAAGACAGGAAAAACACAAATACACAAGAGTACACAAACATATAGAGGGATGACACCAAAGGAAAGGACAGGGTTTGTTTTACTGCAGTATTTTGCATGGAGATCTCCCTTTGTTCATCATTATTCCCAAAAGTACTATCTATACCTGCTTTCTGTACTTTTTTCGTTTAACTTCTCAATGCATTTCTTCCAATTCATCGCAACTCATTCTCTTATATAGTCTACCCCCTCTTAAGCTAACTTAAATCTAATGAGCTCAGATGCTAAACTAAGGGACGAGGCAATGCAGCAGCACAAAACAAGTAACACAAACAGCAATGACCAAAAAAATGGAAAATTGCAAAGCAAGCTACAGTAAATCTAAATTAACAGAAAAAATGCAAAATTACAACTAATATGAGCCAATGTGCAGCAACAAGAAAAGCTTAACAGAGTAATACAAAGTCAAATTCAGTAACACTATGCCTGGCAAACAGCAGCAGTAAATGCTATGACGTATACCTAAGCATGACAAAGCTCAAGCATAAAAAATATTACAGTAAAAACAACAATGCAGATAAGGGAAATGTATATTCACATCTTAATGTCTATGTAATTAAAGTGGTGCACCACAACAACTTATTGTAAAAAAAATATTACCATGTACTTGAAAAGAAAATTATTTGTCCAGTTACTGTTACTAGTCCCTTCTTATTGTTCTTTCCTTTCCAAGTGCTCCTTTTTTTAAAGAATGTGGATTACAAAATTATCATTTAATAGATCTGTTGACAGAAAGTGTTCACATTAGCAAATGCATCTAAATTTATTTTATAAAACTAATGCTGTAACACAGCTGGAAAACAGATGTCAAATGAAATAAGCAATTACGCAAACCAAAGCATAAAAATATCATTCAATAGTCATGTGACATTTCATAAGTAAGTAGAAATTCTCTCAACTCTCGTAGAAAGACGCTTGTCGTAATCAGGTGTGCAGATGTAAAAATATTTCTCGTCATTTCATTAGGCATTTCAGTAAATATCATAAATTACGAGCTCCACAGTATGCTTTCAACAAGGAAATGTCAATAGCGAGGTTAATGGAAGTAATGAGGGTGTCGCATTTGCAATATTTTCCCTAAAGGAATGTCAATGGCGAGGATAAAGGCCTGCCTTTTTTCTTTTTTTTTTTACCTGTGCTTCCGGAAAGGCACACCCTAATGGCTTGTTCTCCAGGTGTTTGACACAGCTGCGTGCCCACAACGCATTACGTGCAGGTGGTCACTTAACTTTCTTACGGAAATATTTACGACACCAGTTTCCGCTACAGTGACAGTCTCACATAAAAATATTTCACAGGTCAAGAATTAGCGTTGCAAATCTGTAGAAAGAAAATCCTCTGAATATAACGATGTCCAAAAAATTTTCGCCGGCATTGTGATACATTCACGCATTTACACACATTTCATAACTCTTAAAGTACGATTCTTGGTTTCCAACATCCTTTTTCACAAGTCAAGAGTCCCTACCCACTATTCATTACTCCTTACCTTATTACACATATACGTATCCATCGACACTCGTCAATATTTCGTCATTATAAATATGAAGCATAATCAAATAACTCATATAGCCTCAGCCTATTAATCGTAAACATACCTCAGCAGCATAATACACATCGTCGTCGTAAAAATAACATCATAGCACCTCAGTCAAATCTCAAAATCGTCGTAGCTTCCTCCAATAATTAAAAAAATTCTCTGCTCATGTCAAAAGTGTCATCTGCCTCAAACGTACTTTAAAAACCATGAATCCATACCAAATACATCATTCAAAGCTCTCATAGTATCACAATGGTTCCGAAAAAATATGAGCATTTCACAAAGTACAGACAAAATACAATTTCATAAGTGTGAAGTTATCCAACTGTGTAATTGCGTAAACATCTGTCACTGATGTAATAAAAAAAGTTTATCTCTCAGTTACATGATCAGATAGCTGTGTAATTTGTGTGTTAGAGAAATATGGTACCGATGTGTAAAGTTGTATAAGCAAATACCATATTAGCTAGGGTTCCTTGTGGTTGCCAAACACATGGTACACAAAGTAAGCGTGTACCCCCCTGAGGAATAATGTAATTATACCCTCAGGTGTTACAGATTACAGCAATGGAATGAAATATATCACGAAAAACCCTTGTATCATTGTACTTCCAATATCTAAAAAAAATGCATGTTTTAAGTGGGAAATTAATCACTCAAATACGTGTCCTGTAGCGCTAAATGTGCGTCTTGCTGTAAGATAATCTCTGTGGAAGTGTCGTAGTTATCGTCCTCCGAAAGCTAAGTTCTGCAGAAGCCAATGTACTTACCTCATGATACACCAAATTTCAAGTAAACCAAAATGTTGCATTAAAATCTCATTAGCAGTACTGGTAAATGTTCTAAGTATGTGAGCCTTATAGTCGTTACGTAATCGTGCAACTAACAAGCAAGAATGCACAAATAACAACATTGCGTCGTCTGTTCACTATAACAATGGATTCGTAATTTCTGTTTAAATAAGTTATCTTGGTTCTTGACTGGATATTTAACTTCAAACATTGTTGCATGGTAACAGATTCTAAAGCATACTAGTAACGCGAAGTGAAACGTTTTATGGCAAAGACAAAGTTAAAAAGCAGATTATCTTTCAATAAACGGTTTTACATGTGAAATGTGGTGTAAACCTTTACTCTTCCTAGTGCACAGAGTTTCAACTTCAAAGCAATTATCATGTTGTATACATCGGTAAAAAATGCTAAAATTTTTCTCCAGGCTAGCGTCTTATGTTATTTTTCTCGGAGCCAGCGGGCGCACGCGGCTGCCTGCTGTGCGAGTCATTGTCTGTCTCTTTGTTGGCGCGCGCCGTTATTGGGATTAGGAGACCTAACTTCTACAAATTCACTCTGACGAGAAGGCCCTGCTCTGTTTGAATCCCGCCAGTTCTGATGCAATTCAGGTCTGTCGTTACGATCACATCGTCTGTCGTCATGTCGGTAGTTCCTGTAGTTTCTTTCTTATCGGTTAAGTGGTGGAGAATTTCTCCCTGAATCGTAACTGCGCGCTGGACCGTTGCGTCTAAAGTTATTCTGTCTCCTGTAATAATAATTATTTTGGTTCCCATATTGTCTGTTTCTCTGATTGTCTCTGTGATAGTCACTACCGCAGAGAGGTGATCTTTCCCTGTAATTATTACTACTCTGCCAACGGTTGTCGTACGGGTGGTGTCTATTTTGGTCACGATTTGCGTTGTAAGAATAGACCTGTCGTGTCCAGTTATTGTTTCTGTCGTCACGGAATTGTGACGGATGTGACCTGTTGTGATTGTTTTCCTGTTATCGCATCCCGCGACTGTCTGTGTCAATTTCCAGTTCTTGTAACAGTCCCTGAAAAGCCTCAATGTCTTCTTTGCAACGTCCTGCTAAAATAATATGTCGTAAATGTTCAGGCAATTTGAGTAAGCAAATGCGGATGAGTTCTGAGGGGCTGTATGGGTTTGAAAGATACTGATTCTTATGCAACATGTCTTCAAAATATTTCACAAGACTGGAAAATTCAGATTGTTCGAAATGTTTCATCATTATGATGCCATGTTTTACTCGGTCTTGTGTGGCTTGAGACCAATATGCTGAGAGGAAGGCATGGTAAAATTCTCCTTCACTGTGGCAATCGTGAATGACCGATCGCATTGTTACAGCTGGTTCATTCTCTAAGTAGCCACACATAAATTCCAATCTGTGTTCTAACGACCAGTTGGGAGGAAAACAATGAGAGAATTGATGGAGCCATGCTTGTGGATGAATGTCGTTGCCAGAATTCTTAAATGTTTTGAATTTACGTGTAGTAATGAACAGCTTATAGTCAAAATCGTCATGTCGGCGAGTCGCATGTCGGTCATTGTTACTTCGTTTCGGCAGTTCCATCTCAAAATCCAATGCGCCTTGCCAATTTCTTTCATAATTTCCGAAGTGTCCTGTGTTATTATTTTGTGGTTGTTCCGTATTTCTATGTCCCTCTTCCCGTATTGGAGCACGATTGTCCTCTGAAATACGTAATTCTTGTATTACCTGCGTCAACTGATCTTGTACTTCCCGGATTTCTCTTTTGTACTGTGTATTGATTTGATTTTGATTTTGTTTGAATTTTCTTATTTGTTCATACTCTTCTGTGTCAGTGAAGGCTACGGGTCTTGTGTCATTCAGATCATCATCTACCTTTGTAGATAAGTTAGTGACCTGATCCGAAAGTTCGGCTACTTTCTCCGATAGTGTACTTATTTCCTCCATGTGTCTTTCTGAACCAATTTTCAGGGTATCTACTGTGTCCTTTAAGTTTTCCTGAGTTCTTGCAAGTTGCGTAACCGAATCGGTAGATGCAACTGAGTCAATTTTAGCTTGCAAGGTCTCATGATTTTCATGAACAATAGTTTGCAGTTCTTTTATGGCTGCTTCGTGATTCTGTAATACATTTTCATGACGCGAAAAAATAGGTTGGAAATGCTCACAAATTTGTGTTTTTACGTCATTACAGACCTTTTGACATTTCGATTCGATGTTATGTAACTCAGTGGTTAAATCTTCACGTGTTTGTTCAAGTGTAGTGTCTAACTTTTTGAGATTTTGTTCCACTGTGTCTAACTTTTTGAGATTTTGTTCCACTGTGTCTAACTTTTTGAGATTTTGTTCCACTGTGTCTAACTGTTGCTGTGTTTGTCTCTGGTGTTGTTCCATTGTGTCTAACTTTTCAAGCTTTTGTCCCATTTGTTGCATTAATTGTAATAACAATGCACAGGTGTCTGAAACATGTTCCTCAGTGCTTTTCGGCAGTGAAGTTGCACCGGCAACATTCACATTTTGACAAGCAGAAAATGTGTCTTGACTCATTTGAGAAAACGGTGAGAACCCAAAACCTGAGTCTACAGTATTTGCAAAATTGTGTCCTGTCATTCCCGATTCCTGAGGCAAGCTGTTGCCGACCGATCGATCGATAATGCGTCCCTCTTCACTAATTGTTTCACTGTCCACGCCATTGTTTGCCGCCTGCTCCATTTCCCTATGAACAGTTACCAAATTACTACTTTGAATGTCTGTTAATTCATTACTCTGCGGCGCTATCACACTGCTTTCGTCTTCACTGTCATTTCTCAGTTTACTTTGGAGCCTAGTATTACGTTTTTCACACGCCATTATTGTCACAATATTTCACACGACAACACAGAAAAGCACAATTTGAAGAGCAAAAATAAGAGAACACATTAACATAGCACTGAAAATAATATTTAGTTAATTGCAAGCGCAGCTGCGAAAAACTTGCTGCAAATCTACATGCATGCCACAACTGTTTTACTGTACAACAATGAAAAACTACAACTACAAAGGAAATTCTCTCTATAATTACGCGCTAGCAATAAACAAAATCTACACTAATTACACAAACTACAAGAAAAAATCAGAAGATTCCAGTGAGGTATCCTCGGTTAAGGGTCGACATATGAAACGTCCCCTTTTGAGCAATTATACATGACTGTGCTTAAACTGACACACAATATTTTGTTAGCGCAACGCAATCCGACTTTCAAAATTCCCTACAAAAGAATGGCCCTGACTAACATTAAACAATACCTTTCACAAATCACTTACCTCACCAAAATCTTCGCTGGTCAAGCTACTGCAATACAGCGAGCGCCACTACTGCCAGCTAAATAAAAGATTCAAACTATGGAAGGCACTAACTACTGATAGGGATAGTTAGCAAATGAAAGATATTAATAGAGAACAAACAATGTATTTACCTTGATATCATCATATATAAATATAGCAGTTCATGACAAATTTCAAAACTCCGCCATCTCTCTCCCCACATCCACCACTGCTGGCGGCTCACCTCCAACTGCGCAACGCTACGCGCTGTTCACATCCAGCTGCCGCTGCCCAACACTACAATGGCAGACAACAATGCAAACTAGCCACAGACTGCACACAGCACATCCAGTGATTTTCATATTGAGCACTACGTAACGTTGCCAATAAGAAAACATAAACAGCCTACTTACACAGAGAAAACATAAACAGCCTACTTACAAAGGTTCGCAGGAGAGCTTCTGTAAAGTTTGGAAGGTAGGAGACGAGATACTGGCAGAAGTAAAGCTGTGAGTACCAGGCGTGAGTCGTGCTTCGGTAGCTCAGATGGTAGAGCACTTGCCCGCGAAAGGCAAAGGTCCCGAGTTCGAGTCTCGGTCGGGCACACAGTTTTAATCTGCCAGGAAGTTTCAGCCTACTTACAAATTAACACTCGTTGCGGTGCTATGTTGTTCATATCTCTCCATTCTTGACCTGTCTGTCCCTCGCTCCTCCTTTGCTCACCCCATGTTGCCGTGAGCCAACCGGTTGCTCACTGCCGTGGCGTGAACGTGAGCCATCTCACATGAGCAGATCACTGAACAAGCATCCTTTAGATTACAATCAGGATGATTAAAATTCAAATGGCTCTAAGCACTTTGGGACTTAACACCTGAGGTCATCAGGCCCCTAGACTTAGAACTACGTAAACCTAACTAACCTAAGGACATCACACACATCTATGCCCGAGGCAGCACTCGAACCTGCGACTGTAGCACCCGCGTGGTTCTGGACTGAAGCGCCTAGAACTGCTCGGCCACAGCGGCCGGCCAGAATGATTAGTGCACGTGTAAATGACGCGAATTGGCTTTTTTTTTACCAAAACATGTATTTGAGGCAACTGATACGGCGAACGTCGGATTCAAGTTGTGTCGTCATGACAACTGCCATTACTATACCTCTATACGTGAAAATCGCCTCTCACAAGGGAAATTCCCCATCGCAGCCCCCTCTCCCCTCTTTCAGATTTAGCGGTAAGATGGACTAGTGGATAACCAGTCAAACACTGAACACAGTGTAAGATGGCAAGAACTATGCCCCTTACATGAAGTCATTAAAGATCACCTAATTCACGTTGAGTGAACAGTAGGGCTGAACAAAAATGACTGACAAGGCACAATGCATCTTTTAGAGGGTATAGTATGGACGTATTGGAATAATTAATGTCAGGTGATGGTTTTAAAGTAATTCACACGACTGAGAAACATTGTGGAAACGCGTTGATTTACTGGAGGCTAGTTTATCCCAGGGAAGTATACAGAGTGACCGTAGCTGGCTGGCGGGGGAGCGGCGAAGGGTAGCGACAATAGGCAGCTTAGGGCGGCTCAAACTCTGAGAAAGCGGTAACGGGGCGCGGCCTCCAGCTGCCGTATGATGAGTGACAGTGAGTCGGTGGTTGACCCCATGCTGGTGTACCGGGAAGCAGACGGAGAACTTGTACGCCTGCTGATAAATGTCAGTCGTCCCGTTTTCAGTGAAACATGCGAGAAAGCCGCACAAAGCTACGGTGGAGCAGTCAACAGAGGTCAAAATATGCGTGTTCGTGACTATAGCAACTTCACACTGAATTCACGGTCCGCAGAGCCTGAAGTAAATCAGGTGAAGAGTGACAGAATGAAATACGCTGGCCTCCAATGGGAACGTAGGACCAAGGAATTTGAAGTACTCTCCTGCGAGTCAGAATTCCGGAAAAATTGGTGTTTGTGCAGACGCTAACCTTGATGGGTGGCCTGGGAGGAGCTAAATAGCAGAAGTTGAGAGGAAGGGAAATTTTGCGGGAATTTGTTCACTTCCCAGAGCAGGCATTGGTCGGCACTGGGAAGTGACGCATAATTAACGTGACTTGCGCTGCAATTGGCGTAACTGATTTTGCTGGAGGGGAAACCGAGGCAAAGAGCAGACTGGGAGAAGTCTCCGTAGTGGTCTTCCGTTCCCAGCTTTCCTAGAGTGCGGACGTGGCGTTCTTTACTCAGCTTGCCTGAGAAAGAGTGAGCGTCTCTGCAGTTTAGGACTTAGCAAATGGAACGATTGAGCTTGGAGAGGTCGGCAGACGTCCACATATCGACGCCGCTCTGCCACGCTGTATTCGGTGATATTGCGCCCGCTCCGGCCACTGATTAATTTGTTGGATCACATGGGCAAAGCTTCCACGAGGGTTTCATGGGCTGTGTATTGTAGAATTCTTCTCGCACTTCACATTACGCCTGGGTCAGTCGATAGGAATTACTTTTGAGTTATCGCGCTTTACTCCACGCAAATGCAATTTATTGCCACTGCCTCATAGGAGAGTCTTGTAATGTGATGATTGAAGGTCAGGAGTTAAAATAAATTTGTGCTAATCGACTGCATCTGTTTTCAATCAATTAGTTGAAATCCCAAGTCACTTTCTTAATTAATTTTATGTTCAACATTTGCATCTGGTGTTCAATAGCTGAATATAACATCAATGTGAACCCCTTTTTAATTAAAAGTGATCAATTCTGAATAAATTAATGTCAACACTGCCATCGCAGTTCAATCAGGAGTTACAGGGCCATACAACTTTTTTGCGTTATCCGATATTGCGGCAGTTTTGCACTCTCTGTTAGTCAATTAGTTGGTGTGAACACACGCCAAAACCAGCTAAGTGATGGGTGGGGTGTTACAACAGGTCAAGGATGAAAACAAGAAGAAGGCATACTGAACTGTGAGAAGAAAAGCAAAATAGAAACAGTGAACGGTCCGAGCTCAAGATGTGCAATATCGAGCAAATCGGAAGAGCCACAGTGCCGTGGTCCCGGTGTTGGACTGCAGATGGGGAGATCTGTGTTCAAAACTCCATCTTTTTTTTCACAAAATCGGAAACTATCCGTCCGGTGACTGACGTGTCCGTTCTCCTTCTGTAATTTTGGCAGTTGTCATACTATACATTGGCTATAGAATATGATTCGTGTGCTAAGAATATATTATATTTGCAAGAAAATGTGATGAACAGTGAGAGCAGGCGAGATGCCGCATACATCTCTCACAAAAATGAAAACAACAAATAAACGAATGTGAACTACGTTACAACAAAGGAATTCAAGATTAAAAACCTCCTAAACGGATCGCAAGAGTTATAACATATGGTACTCGTGTAGGACCAATAGGAGGTATGCATGTCTGGAGGTCCCTGGTACAAACTCGGTGTTGTAAACGGACGTTCCACGACGACACAGATGTAAATCTGAATACAGCAAATAGACACGCCAATGACTGGACGGACAGTTTATAATTTTGTGAAAAAAATGAGTTTTGAAAACGGATCTGCTGTTCTTAGTCCAACACTGTGAACACACAATCACGACGCCATGGCTATTAAAGTTCGCTCGATCTTGAGCTTGGACGATTCACTTTTTCTATTTTGCTTCTTTTTTCAGATTTTATTACATCTTCCTGTTTTAATGCTCGAACTGTGATCATTTTTTGACAGGCTATACACCGGGCCATATTACTACACTACTGACCATTAAAATTGCTACACCAAGAAGAAATGCAGATGATAAACGGGTATTCATTGGACAAATAGATTATACTAGAACTGACATGTGACTACATTTTCACGCAGTTTGGGTGCATAGATCCTGAGAAATCAGTACCCAGAACTACTACCTCTGGCCATAATAACGACCTTGATACGCCTGGGCATTGAGTCAGAGCTTGGATGGCGTGTACAGGTACAACTCCCCATGCAGCTTCAACACGATACCACAGTTCATCAAGAGTAGTGACTGGCGTATTCTCACGAGCCAGTTGCTCGGCCACCACTGACCAGACGTTTTCAATTGGTGAGAGAGATTGAGAATGTGCTGGCCAGGGCAGCAGTCGAACATTTTCTGTATCCAGAAAGGCCCGTAACGGACCTGCAACATGCAGTCGTGCATTATCCTGCTGAAATGTAGGGTTTCGCAGTGATCGAATGAAGGGTAGAGCCACGGGTCGTAACACATCTGAAATGTAACGTCCACTGTTCAATGTGCCATCAATGCGAACAAGAGGTGACCGACACGTGTAACCAATGGCATCCCATACCATCACGCTAGGTGATACGCCAGTATGGCGATGACGAATACACGCTTCCAATGTGCGTTCACCGCGATGTCGCCAAACACGGATGCAACCATCGTGATGCTGTAAACAGAACCTGGATTCATCCGAAAAAATGACGTTTTGCCATTCGTGCACCCAGGTTCGTCTTTGAGTACACCATCGCAGGCTCTCCTGTCTGTGATGCAGCGTCAAGGGTAACCGCAGCCATGGTCTCCGAGCTGACAGTCCCTGCTGCTGCAAACGTCGTCGAAATGTTCGTGCAGATGGTTGTTGTCTTGCAAACGTCCCCATCTGTTGACTCAGGGATCGAGACGTGGCTGCACGATCCGTTACAGCCATGCGTATAAGACGCCTGTCATCTCGACTGCTAGTGATATGAGGCCATTGGGATCCAGCACGGCGTTCCGTATTACCTTCCTGAACCCACCGATTCCATATTCTGCTAACAGTCGTTCGATCTTGACCAACGCAAGCAGCAGTGTCGCGATAGGCTACCACCCGACTCTTATCAAAGTCGGAAACGTGATGGTGCGCATTTCTCCTCCTTACACGAGGCATTACAACAACATTTCACCAGGCAACGCCGGTCCACTGCTGTTTGTGTATGAGAAATCGGTTGGAAACTTTCCTCATGTCAGCACGTTGTAGGTGTCGCCACCGGCGCCAACCTTGTGTGAATGCTCTGAAAAACTAATCATTTGCGTATCACAGCATCTTCTTCATGTCGGTTAAATTTCTCGTCTGTAGCACGTCAATTTCGTGGTGTAGCAATTATAATGGCCAGTAGTGTACTAAATGCGATGGGGATATGATGGGGCGTCTTCCTTGTCAATAGAGGAAGCATACCCCAGCGGAGCTGCGACAAGCTTGCCGCAAGTAAGCTACACTACTGAGGCGAGAAGTTGGGTGTGTTCAGCTGCCAGGAGTCGCCTGCGAGCGCTGCAGTCCTGCCCTGTGCGGCTGGCTCGTTCCGGCGGCTGAGACGAGAAGACGCGCGCTGTGGCGGCGTCGGCGGCTGCGCCCGCGGCTTCTTGATTATTTTTCCCGTGCCGCCACGTGAGGAGGGCGGCCTTTGCGAGGGGCGGCCGTAATTAATTCATAGCGCGTAGCGTGCATCATTAACGTGGCAGTGGCGGCGGCGGCGGCGGTGGACCTCAATCTGCTTACGGCCGCCGCGTTGAGCAGAGCCCTGCTCCGCGGATTACCTAATGGCACAGCGCCGCTCCGCCGGGCTCGGCTAATGGACGAAAGGTCCGACCGGCCATTACACAGGGACGAGTGTGCGTGCGCCGCGCCGCGCTCCGCTAAATCTGCCCCACCTGCCGCGGATTAACGCCGCCGGCGGCTAAACTTTGTTCATTATTTACGGTCACCTGGCGCTGCCAATTTTTATGAGCGAAGCGCACAGAAGCATCGAGAGACTTCGCAGATTAGGAGTGTCGATGCGGAACATTACTGTTAATGCCGGCTGTCCAGAATGCTGCGGCCGAGCAAAACGCATATTGACTAATCGTATTGTATTTTACTATAGCAGCAATGGCTGCTTCCTGAGTACCAGATGGAAAGCGTTCTAGATATCGGAGCACCAGATCATTTGATGATTTCTGGTCAATTAAGACTTTTTACAATACACAAAAAAATCATTTTCTTCAAGAAACTGAGATTGAAATATATATGCAATCAAACACTTAAAATACCTTCTGTGATTTTTACCACTGTATTACATCGCTAGACGAACGTACAATGCCGGCCGGAGTGGCCGAGCGGTTCTAGGCGCTACAGTCGCAGGTTCGAATCCTGCCTCGGGCATGGATGTGTGTGATGTCCTTAAGTTTGGTAGGGTTAAGCAGTTGTAAGTTCTGATGACCTCAGAAGTTGTCCCATAGTGCTCAGAGCCATTTCTGAACGTCCAATAACTTCTATAGAATACACATCTAAGTTTCAGAAAATTTAGCTTATTGTATAGTGCTCAGTGTCGCTGAGTGTAGCAGTCGACGCGTGAAATTTTGTGTTTGGCTACTAACCGCAAGAGGTATTTCTGGCAGCACAAGGGCATTTTTTTCCAGACTGCGAACGGTCGCGAAATGGAAATCACACAGAATATGAAAACTGAAACTCAGATGGCAGGGCACTTGCTTGCGACAGGCAAAGGCCTCGAGTTCGAGACTCGGTCCAGCACGCAGTTTTAAACTGTAAGGAAGTTTCATATCAGCGCACATGCGGCTGCAGAGTGAACAATTCATTCTGGGAACATCCCCAGGTTGTGGCAAGCCATGTTTCAGTAATATCCTTTCTTCGAGGAGTGTTAGTTCTAAAAGGTTCGCAGAAGACCTGTGAAGTTTTGAAGGTAGGAGACGATGTACTGGCGGAATTAAAGCTGTGGAGAGGGATCGTCAGTCTTGCATGGGTAGCTCAGAGGGTTGAGCACTTGCCCGCCAAAGGCAGAGGTCCCGAGTTCCAGTCTTGGCCCGACGCACAGTTTTAATCTGCCAGGAACTATCATATCAGCGCACACTTCATTGCAGAGTGAAAATTTCATTCCGGGAATATGAAAACTGTTTTATCAGCAACATTTAGCTTTACTGTCACCAGTCAGACTGAAGGCGTCTGTGGTTCACACTGGGCGCTTCTACTTCCGTGTGGGGCAATCTATGGTCGCAAGGCGCACAGGTGTAAACGTACCTTTAGACACCTGTCGTAGGATGGCATCAACTTTCCAATATCCCCGTCATTGTAGACAGCCGCCTGTGATTTCGGCTAATTCCCTACGCTTGTCTGCAGCTCGTTGTCCGCGCCAAAATTCTGTCTTCATGCTCAGCGATTCATGTGACCGAACAGATCAAAATAAGAGGCAACCAAGTCCGGTGGGTGGTCAAACAGTTCCCACTGAAAACGCTGCAGCAGCATCTCTGTTGCCCATGCACGATGCGGCCGAGAACTGTCATGAAGAGAGGAAACACATGAGAGTTATTGTTATCTGCATGAAATCAGGTAAAACCCCTCAACAGGACATCACACTTGGCACGAGGCACTATTTTGTAGACGTCTTTACGTGCTCACTATGCGCTTAGAACAGGAAACTGCAACATGAAGTGATTGATGGGCATACCAAAAAAATGGTTCAAATGGCTCTGAGCACTATGGGACTTAACATCGATGGTCATCAGTCCCCTAGAACTTACAAGGGAACCTCCCCATCGCCTCCCCCTCAGATTTAGTTATAAATTGACACAGTGGATAGTCCTTGAAAAACTGAGCACAGATCAATCGAGAAAACAGGAAGAAGTTGTGTGGAACTATGAAAAAATAAGCAAAATATAGAAACTGAGTAGTCCATGTGCAAGATATGCAACATTAAGGACAATATGAGCTGTTGAGCGCCGTGGTCCCGTGGTTAGAGTGAGCAACTGCGGAACGAGAGGTCTTTGATTCGAGTCCTCCCTTAAGTGAAAATTTTACTTTCTTTGTTTTCGCAAAGTGACGATCAGACCGTTCATTCATTGACGTCTCTGTTCACTGTAATAAGTTTAGTGTCTGTGTTTTGCGACCGCACCGCAAAACCGTGCGATTAGTATACGAAAGGACGTGCCTCTCCAATGGGAACCGAAAACATTTGATCGCAAGTTCATAGGTCAACCGATTCCTCCACAAGAAAACACGTCTGATATATTCTATACGACACTGGTGACGGCATGCGCGTCACATGACAGGAATATGTTGTCGACCCACCTAACTTGCACACTAGGCGAATGGGTAAAAAGATTCTTCTACCTTGCCCGATTTAGGTTTTCTTGTGGATGTGATAATCACTCCCAAAAAAGTGATGAAAACACAAGAGTTTGTCACATAAACTGCAACAAATGAATGCAATAGTTTCACAGTCGCACAGTTTTCTCTGTGCTCTGTCAAAACATATGTTTTTTTACGTTTTCAAATGTTTCCGTGTGTAGACCGCAACATTGTGCATATGTCCAAGCAAATCTGAACATGGCCTGGAATTTTGGAGAGCGAAGTTGATTAT
Organism: Schistocerca americana; assembly: GCF_021461395.2. Classification (NCBI taxonomy): domain Eukaryota; kingdom Metazoa; phylum Arthropoda; class Insecta; order Orthoptera; family Acrididae; genus Schistocerca; species Schistocerca americana. Next base: position 626,296,704 of record NC_060123.1, on the reverse strand, counting down.
GTGTGAGAGCCTGAACTTTGATAATTGTCTGAAAATAAAAAATTAAACTTTTCCCTCGAAAGAAGATTTGAACCGTGGACCTCTCGTTCCGCAGCTGCTCACGCTAACCACGGGACCACGGCGCTCGTAAGCTGGTACTCTCCTTGATGTTGCCTACGTTGCGCATGGACTACTCAGTTTGTATATTTTGCTTATTTTTTCATAGTTCCACACAACTTCTTCCTGTTTTCTCGATTGATCTGTGTTCAGTTTTTCACGGAATATCCCTGTGACAACTTATAACTAAATCTGAAGGGGTGCGATGGGGAGGTTCCCTTGTTAGAACTACTTAAACCTAACTACATCACACAACACCCAGCCATCACGAGGCAGAGAAAATCCCTGACCCCACCAGGAATCGAACCCGGGAACCCGGGCGTGGGAAGCGAGAACGCTACCGCACGACCACGAGCTGCGGGCTGATGGGCATACCATAGACACTTTGTAACACATCTGCACAAAGCTTCACCGGATTTTCACTGTAGTTTTAACCTTCCAGTCGATCGGAGGTTGAAAAAAAAATACCCTAGTAGTATTAGTGGTGTTAATAGTAGTACATAACTTCTTTCTAGAGAGTAAAATTTGAAATTACTGTAGTTAGTTCATAAAATCGTTTTCATGTATTAGCGAATTCACGTAACCCAGACATGTTTTTTTTATATACAGTTGTAAAATGTTCGCTATGAGTGAGAAGTGAGGGCTTTGTTGCAAGTTTATGAGTAGAAGATAACGGTGAGACATTTGTAGAAAATATTTTCATTGGGTGGGAACGGTGTGGGGAAGGCGGTTGGTTTCTAGTGAGATCGGAGTGAGAAGTGAGGGCTTTGTTGCAAGTTTATGAGTAAAAGATAACGGTGAGACATTTGTGGAAAATATTTTCATTGGGTGGGAACGGAGTGTAGGGGAGGCGGTTGGATTCTAGTGAGATCGTCTTCTGGTTTTGTAGGATACACTGCAAAAATCAGTTAACAGAGAAACATGTGTGTATGATCTGTGCCCTTTCAGGTGCAGTTATAAAACGCAAGCGAGGAACTAGATAGGATGAGGAGAGAGAGGGGGGCTGAGGAACGGCAGCTGGCAGTTGGTAGGACCGCTGCTATGGGAAGGAGATATTGAGAGAGTGCAATTTGAGCGTCACCAAAAGATCTGGTGAACTTTCAGAGTTTAGTGGGAAGGAGCATCTTGTAGCTGTAGGTGTACGAAACATGCAGCAGGCCTCAACAGTTAAGTAGCCTAAGTCAGTTGTAGTTACGGATAGAAAGAAGAAGGTTCTGCTCTTAGGTAGTTCTCAAGGCAGAGGTGTAGGCCAGCAGCTCGAGGAAGCGTTGGGGAGTGAGTACCAGGTCACCAGCATTGTGGAGCACAATGAGGGGTTGGCTCAAGTGGTTGATAATTTAGGGAATTTATGTAGGACTTTCGCAAAAGAGGATCAGATAGTGATTGGATCAGATAGTGATTATGGGTGGATTTGGGAATAGTCTTGATAGGGACAGAGGTTATGGCACAGGTAGTGACCAGGAAGAGATAGCTACTCAAACTGATGGCACAAATACGTACCTTGTGTAGATTTTTCTGACTGCGCTAAATCGATATGAATAAATTATTTCCACGAAAAAAGAAAATGAAAACACATTAGTTGCTGCATAATGCCAAACAATGTACACATATACGTAATTAAACAGCGAAATATCAGTGTATCTAGATTTTTTAAATTAGAAACACGATCAGTATAAAGTCAAAAAATTTCATATTATTCTGGCTTCTTTTGGAATATTTTAGAAAAATCCATTGCAATTTTCGAATATTCGAATTCTGTGCATGTAGATATTTCCTCCACACACGAAAAATTGTAGTAAACAAATTAATGCTTCAATCTTTCGCCTACTAGGTAGAAGACATGGAAGAGGAAACAAATGACCGTTTTTCAATTAAACTAATTACTGCTTGGCACCACTGAGAAAACTATGCCAGTGCCTTCCATCTATGAGCAAACAGAATCCTTTGGAAAGACTTAAACCTCAACTAAGGTGGAATGCACGCAGCCGAGAAATTCAGAATTTTGTAAAAACTGTATTTTCGTGTATAGTGAAGTATTTTGGAACAGTGATATTTTTAATGCAAAGATTGAGATATAATTTGATTGAGGGTATATATTTTCGTAATTAGTGGGAACAGTTGTAGAGTTTCTTTTTAAAACAAAAGTAGTAATGCGACAGAACAAGTTTCAGTATTTGTGAAGTTCATATGTTTTTGGAACCCTAATTTTTGTTTCTTTTTTTAGCTTCCGACTTCCGTAGTACAGGGATTCTCATTTTTATTATTGGCTGTATGGGGTAGGTTTTTCTATGAATTTTTCAGTACATATGCAGTTTTGGTACAGCGGGTCCTTCATTTTTTGTCACAATTTATGATGTAGTTTAATTTGGAATTACCTTTTAGAATCTGATTTTTTTTCGTGGCGTTGTCACTGTGGACGAATTACATTAAAATCAATTTCTCACCCAATAAAAAACTCATAAAGCAGTTAATCAATTATATAAAACGTTTCAGCGCCCCCTACAGAAAATCGGGAGTGTTCATGTCAAATATGATTCACAGAGATAAGTGTCTTCAGATTTTGTTACTTAAATCTGAATATGCGGCTCTCATTGCTAAACTCTCCGCGCAGTGGGGCGTGCTTTTCCCCTTCAGCTAAGTAATGTGGATTTATGGCTGGGTACTACGGTGCTATAGTTTTATACCTGACATGGCCAAACTTTGGCACGCAATTGTTTAGTGTCAATAGCTTCTGTTTAAGGCCAAATTATTTTGACTGAAACCTAGGTAAAGATTGGTTTCTATTTGCAACTGAGGCTGATGTGTTTTATGTTTAATTATCACAGTTGCCGACGGGGCTGCACGACGTTAAAAATTCGTAAATTCAGATAAATCTTCTTATAAAAATTGCTAAAAAACAGGCATAAGAATAACTACGTACATCTAATACAGAGTCCACGACAAACATCTCGGCTGCTCCAAAGTAACTACAGTCTATCTCTGGATGATTCAACAAGTTCAAAAATTGAAATATCTTGAGAAACTTATTCAAATCAACGGACTGAATAAGGATGAATATGACAGCGGAGCTCGAAAAACTGAGGCTGTAGACCAATTCTCCAGGGAAATGGATAATAGAAAACAATCAATCCCCGAAAGCGAAAATATTAGGTATATATCTCTGTAATACGACCTCAAGCACTCTAGGCAGCATAGTGAGTTGCTTTACTGAATAGGGTAAAAATGGGGAACATACGAAAGAGAGAGAAAATTCTGGAGCCAAATTCAAATGGAAATGGGAAACATACGCCGACGAGCAACAAAGACCTCAAAAGAAAATGCCAAAATCGTTTTGGGACAATTCGGAAGAAAACGTATCACTCTATTCCTAAACACAGAACACCGGAGGAAAGGACACTAAGTAAACAAATAATGAACTCAAAACGAAGTAGAGAAAATAAATTTTTCTAAAGAAGATGTACACAGAATTAAGAACTTTGAGGGTTTTCAAAAGAAACAAAAAAGCACGTGCAAAGGAATCTTCACAGAGAAACAGAATAAAGAGCAGAGCGAAAGAATGAAAAGGTAATGGGAAGAGATACAAAAATGAAGCGCTATTAGAAACAAGGAGACATATGAAATTATTCAAGAAGTGTTCTCGGATGGTACTGAATACAGGTACTACAGTTTCTACTTTTTCCGTAATGCACCGTAAATTCGCAAACTACAATCATGAATGAATAAAGCTGCTTGTATTGTAAGACATGTCTAGTTACTTACCGTTACCTCCAAACTTGTACCGCTCTCTAGTCCTCACAGCAATCATGTCCACTCTTGTTTCCAAATTCTGCACGATTCCTGTTGCTACAATGAAATGAATACCCCTAGTTGCATACTGGCGTTGATACAAGTCAACGGGGACAGCTGAAAATGTGTGCCCCTTCCGGGACTCGAACCCGGGATCTCCTGCTTACATGGCAGACGCTCTATCCATCTTTTTTTTCATTTTGTTCGATATTGTTCGTTGCATTTGGTCTGGGCGGACGTCACAACATCCGTTCAAGTTGATCGTTGATTCCTTTACTCAGTTTTTTATTACAGAAGGCGCACAGCCCTCTGACCGAACACGCTGAGTTACTGTGCCGGCTCCATCTGAGCCACCGAGGACACAGAGGATACTGCGACTGCAGGAACTTATCTCTGGCACGCCTCCCGTGAGACCCACATTCTCAACTTATTGTGCCGTACTATATTCCCCTGCCCATTATACTCATTACTCGCGGCTTTTTGCCGATTCTCGTAAGAGTACGGCGTACAATTTGTGCATCCGCACAGAAGAAGATGCTCAAGTGGCCGGTGAGCCTTAGCTATATATATATACAGGGTGATCAAAAAGTCAGAATAAATTTGAAAACTTAATAAACCACGGAATAATGTAGAAAGACATGTATAAATTAACACACATGCTTGGAATGACATGGGGTTTTATTAGAATAAAAAAAAAACAAAGTTCATAAAATGTCCGACAGATGGCGCGTGAAAGATCTCTTGCGCGCGTCGTTTGGTGATGATCGTGTGCTCAGCCGCCACTTTCATCATGCTTGGCCTCCCAGGTCCCCAGACCTCAGTCCGTGCGATTATTGGCTTTGAGGTTACCTGAAGTCGCAAGTGTATCGTGATCGACCAACATCTCTAGGGATGCTGAAAGACAACATCCGACGCCAATGCCTCACCGTAGCTCCGGACATGCTTTACAGTGCTGTTCACAACATTATTCCTCGACTACAGCTATTGTTGAGGAATGACTGTGGACATATTGAGCATTTCCTGTAAAGAACATCATCTTTGCTTTGTCTTACTTTGTTACGCTAATTATTGCTCTTCTGATCAGATGAAGCGCCATCTGTCAGAATTTTTTGAACTTTTGTATTTTTTTTTGTTCTAATAAAACTAAATGTCATTCCAAGAATGTATGTCAATCTGTACCTCTCTATCTACATTATTCCGTGATTTATTCAGTTTTCAAATTTATACTGACTTTTTGATCACCCGGTATATATATAAGATGGTATCTGTTCTTTCGGAACTCCGAAAGAACAGATACCATCTTCATATGTATATTCCTGTTTACCCCACATCAATAATTTGCTTGTATTTTTCGCTGGCACCCTCGTGGCTCCAACGGTACAGCAAGGACAAGAGGCGTGTTTCCATGTTCAAGTCTCTGCCAGGCACACACATTACCCTGATACTTATAATCAGCACAACAAATCATACCTTGTCATAATGTCAGCCAGTCTTACAGAAAAGTTCAAAAAGACGTGCTGTGGCAATGTGACAACAGTTACAAAATGGGATTTCTTGGCTAACTTATTATATGGGGAAAAATATACTGGTAAGAAAAAATTGTTAGATTAATCTTTATCCCAACTGAAGCTCCTTATGAGTTGTTGTTGTTGTGGTCTTCAGTCCTGAGACTGGTTTGATGCAGCTCTCCATGCTACTCTATCCTGTGCAAGCTTCTTCATCTCCCAGTACCTACTGCAACCTACATCCTTCTGTATCTGTTTAGTGTATTCATCTCTTGGTCTCCCCCTACGATTTTTACCCTCCACGCTGCCCTCCAATACTAAATTGGTGATCCCTTGATGCCTCAGAACATGTCCTACCAACCGATCCCTTCTACTGGTCAAGTTGTGCCACAAGCTTCTCTTCTCCCCAATCCTATTCAATACTTCCTCATTAGTTATGTGATCTACCAATCTAATCTTCAGCATTCTTCTGTAGCACCACATTTCGAAAGCTTCTATTCTCTTCTTGTCCAAACTATTTACCGTCCATGTTTCACTTCCATACATGGCTACACTCCATACAAATACTTTCAGAAATGACTTCCTGACACTTAAATCTATACTCAAAGTTAACAAATTTCTCTTCTTCAGAAACGCTTTCCTTGCCAATGTCAGTCTACATTTTATATCCTCTCTACATCGACCATCATCAGTTATTTTGCTCCCCAAATAGCAAAACTCCTTTACTATTTTAAGTGTCTTATTTCCTAATCTAATATTCTCAACATCACCCGACTTAATTCGTCTACATTCCATTATCCTCGTTTTGCTTTTGTTGATGTTCATCTTATATCCTCCTTCAAGACACTGTCCATTCCGTTCAACTGCTCTTCCAAGTCCTTTGCTCTGTCTGACAGAATTACAATGTCATCGGCGAACCTCAAAGTTTTTATTTCTTCTCCATGGATTTTAATACCTACTCCGAATTTTTCTTTTGTTTCCTTTACTGCTTGCTCAATATACAGATTGAATAACACCGGGGAGAGGCTACAACCCTGTCTTACTCCTTTCCCAACCACTGCTTCCCTTTCATGTCCCTCGACTCTTATAACTGCCATCTGGTTTCTGTACAAATTGTAAATAGCCTTTCGCTCCCTGTATTTTACCCCTGCCACCTTTAGAATTTGAAAGAGAGTATTCCAATCGACATTGTCAAAAGCTTTCTCTAAGTCTACAAATGCTAGAAACGTAGGTTTGCCTTTCCTTAATCTTTCTTCTAAGATAAGTCGTAAGGTCAGTATTGTCTCACGTGTTCCAGCATTTCTACGGAATCCAAACTGATCTTCCCCGAGGTCAGCTTCTACTAGTTTTTCCATTCGTCTGTAAAGAATTCGTGTTAGTATTTTGCAGCTGTGGCTTATTAAACTGATAGTTCGGTAATTTTCACATCTGTCAACACCTGCTTTCTTTGGGATTGGTATTATTATATTCTTCTTGAAGTCTGAGGGTACTTCGTCTGTTTCATACATCTTGCTCACCAGATGGTAGAGTTTTGTCAGGACTGGCTCTCCCAAGACTGTCAGTAGTTCTAATGGAATGTTGTCTACTCCCGGGGCCTTGTTTCGACGCAGGTCTTTCAGTGCTCTGTCAAACTCTTCACGCAGTATCTTATCTCCCATTTCATCTTCATCTACATCCTCTTCCATTTCCATAATATTGTCCTCAAGTACATCGCCCTTGTATAGACGCTCTATATACTGCTTCCACCTTTCTGCCTTCCCTTCTTTGCTTAGAACTGGGTTGCCATCTGAGCTCTTGATATTCATACAAGTGGTTCTCTTCTCTCCAAAGGTCTCTTTAATTTTCCTGTGGGCAGTATCTATCTTACCCCTAGTGAGATAAGCCTCTACATCCTTACATTTGTCCTCTAGCCATCCCTGCTTAGCCATTTTGCACTTCCTGTCGATCTCGTTTTTGAGACGTTTGTATTCCTTTTTGCCTGCTTCATTTACTGCATTTTTATATTTTCTCCTTTCATCAATTAAATTCAATATTTCTTCTGTTACCCAAGGATTTCTACTAGCCCTCGTCTTTTTACCTACTTGATCCTCTGCTGCCTTCACTATTTCATCCCTCAAAGCTACCCATTGTTCTTCAAATGTATTTCTTTCCCCCTTTCCTGTCAATTGTTCCCTTACGCTCTCCCTGAAACTCTGTACAACCTCTGGTTCTTTCAGTTTATCCAGGTCCCATCTCCTTAAATTCCCACCTTTTTGCAGTTTCTTCAGTTTTAATCTACAGGTCATAACCAATACATTGTGGTCAGAGTCCACATCTGCCCCTGGAAATGTCTTACAATTTAAAACCTGGTTCCTAAATCTCTGTCTTACCATTATATAATCTATCTGATACCTTTTAGTATCTCCAGGGTTCTTCCATGTATACAACCTTCTATCATGATTCTTAAACCAAGTGTTAGCTATGATTATGTTGTGCTCTGTGCAAAATTCTACCAGGCGGCTTCCTCTTTCATTTCTTAGCCCCAATCCATATTCACCTACTATGTTTCCTTCTCTCCCTTTTCCTACACTCGAATTCCAGTCACCCATGACTATTAAATTTTCGTCTCCCTTCACTATCTGAATAATTTCTTTTATTTCATCATACATTTCTTCAATTTCTTCGTCATCTGCAGAGCTAGTTGGCATATAAACTTGTACTACTGTAGTAGGTGTGGGCTTCATGTCTATCTTGGCCACAATAATGCGTTTATTATGCTGTTTGTAGTAGCTTACCCGCATTCCTAGCCCGCATCTCGTGGTCGTGCGGTAGCGTTCTCGCTTCCCACGCCCGGGTTCCCGGGTTCGATTCCCGGCGGGGTCAGGGATTTTCTCTGCCTCGTGATGGCTGGGTGTTGTGTGCTGTCCTTAGGTTAGTTAGGTTTAAGTAGTTCTAAGTTCTAGGGGACTGATGACCATAGATGTTAAGTCCCATAGTGCTCAGAGCCAGCCGCATTCCTATTTTCCTATTCATTATTAAACCTACTCCTGCATTACCCCTATTTGACTTTGTGTTTATAACCCTGTAGTCATCTGACAAGAAGTCTTGTTCCTCCTGCCACCGAACTTCACTAATTCCCACTATATCTAACTTTAACCTATCCATTTCCCTTTTTAAATTTTCTAACCTACCTGCCCGATTAAGGGATCTGACATTCCACGCTCCGATCCGTAGAACGCCAGTTTTCTTTCTCCTGATAACGACATCCTCTTGAGTAGTCCCCGCCCGGAGATCCGAATGGGGGACTATTTTACCTCCGGAATATTTACTAACCATTGTTTCTTTCCAGTATAACTTTCCCTAAAAAGTAATTTTTAAGAAAACACCATATTTTCTGTAGAGCAGTTGGTGATAATGGTGTGTTGTTTAGAAACTTTACTAACAACGTCTTCTTTCTCCAGTCCTGCATCTGCATGACCTTGTATGGTATATTTTCCCAATATTATTAGAAAATTCAACCAAAAACACACATAGATAAGTACTTGTTTACTGCTGGAACTTGCAGCATTCTTTTTTACTCTGTATGTGCCTCTTACGGACAATGTAAATAACTACTTCTGTATCATTCGATCAGAGTACTGTTTTTTCCGAACTTCCGACCACACTACTCCAGTTTTCTTTTACGGTTTCCTCTAAAGACCACCGTTGTGTTTTATTGACACAGTATTTTTCTTAGACTTTGCCTCCCTATGTTCTCCATCTTTTCTACTTCTCCCAGCTAACTTTCCAGATTAAAAGAAAAGAACATGTTTCTCATATTGGCACCAGCATTACATTGGAAACACCGTCACGTTGGGACTGCAATTCAATGAGCTAGAATCCTCCGACGATATTTATCATAATCAAAAGGGTCTCCCAGTTTTAGGAGGAAATGATGGAGCGAGAAAAAAGTTATCTTCAAAATACTAATTTGTTTTTCCTCAATCAGCACTGATGAAACTGGATTAATTTACGATTATTTTCTTCAAAAAGGTAAATAGCAATATATTAATGGAAGGTCTGGGAAACTCACAAAAGTCGCATATACTGGGTAACGCCTACTCTCTGTGCATGTAAGATAGAGGTCTATGGAGAAAAAGCAGTCACAAGTTGCAAAACAGTCTCGTAAACTGTGAGCTATGGAATGCAACGACAACTCAAATGCTATACATAACACTACTCCAAAACAGCTAAAGAAGCACCAAGTTGTTGGAGCACCAAACAACGACTCTCCAACGATGAGTCACGAACAGCCACAGTGCACTCGCCCTAAAAAGACCACGCAATGGCTGCCAAAGCTCACACGCTTCTCGGAACTACCGCAGGGTGGGAGGAAATTGCGAGGTTTGTCAAAACAACAACTGAGAATTTCCCTCTGTCTCCCCACATGCAAGGAGCCCCTGCAGAATTTATAGCTCTGGCGCTTGTTGTGTCCTCCGTTAACGAACTAAAGGTTGGTGATGAACTGGTTCTTGCCTTATGACTGGCGGAAAGATGCCTGGACGCGAAAATGCAGCTCGCTTCCCACTATGTTAACGGAAACATAGCGGCAGTTCTTTCATCGTATCCGTTTCTATGAAAACGTGTCGGTTTTGCGCAGTTCTCGTGGAAACTCACGTGGCTCCCACTGCTTTGAAAGATGCGTTTGAAGTACTGTGGCTTAGCGGCTTATTCGCATGCTCATAGCCCTTGGGAGTTCCGGGTGGGAAATCACCCAGATTTCCACCACTGTCTACCCAAAATCTAAAGCTTGCTGCTGGCCCCATTCACCACATTCCAACAAGTGGGAAAAAAACAAGTTAAAACGCCAGTATTCCCAAGCTCTGCTCTTTTATTCAGAAAGTTTATGAGGGTACAACATAAAATGATTGTATATCTTGTCGCTGAGCTACACGTGTGAAACGAAAGTCGTAACATCACCCTTTCGTCCCCCTAATTGAATGAGAAAAGCTGTCCTGGTATGTATCCTCAACCATCAATGCTTGGTAGCTTTCCAAGGGAAGAGAATTCCTGGTCAAATTTAGTATCAAAACTAGATCCGAAAAATGAACTAACAGTCTTCCAGAAAGCAACTTAATAATAAAATATGCGGAACTCAGTCCACGTATTAAAATAAAAATAATGGAACATTGTCCATATTAAGTATTAAAAATATAGAACTCGGTCCACGCGTTATAATGTAAAAGACGTGGAACGCTATCCATGTAGTATTGTTGTTGTTGTGGTCTTCAGTCCTGAGACTGGTTTGATGCAGCTCTCCATGCTACTCTATCCTGTGCAAGCTTCTTCATCTCCCAGTACCTACTGCAGCCTACATCCTTCTGAATCTGCTTAGTATATTCATCTCTTGGTCTCCCTCTACGATTTTTACCCTCCACGCTGTCCTCCAATACTAAATTGGTGACCCCTTGATGTCTCATAACGTGTCCTACCAACCTATGCCTTCTTCTAGTCAAGTTGTGCCACAAGCTCCTCTTCTCCCCACTTCTATTCAATACCTCCTCTTTAGTTATGTGATCTACCCATCTAATCTTCAGCATTCTTCTGTAGCACCACATTTCGGAAGCTTCTATTCTCTTCTTGTCTAAACTATTTATCGTCCACGTATCACTTCCATACATGGCTACACTCCATACAAATACTTTCAGAAGCGACTTCCTGACATTTAAATCTATACTCGATGTTAACAAATTTTTCTTCTTCAGAAACGCTTTCCTTGCCATTGCCAGTCTACATTTTATATCCTCTCTACTTCGACCATCATCAGTTATTTTGCTCCCCAAATAGCAAAACTCCTTTACTACTTTAAGTGTCTCATTTCCTAATCTAATTACCTCAGCATTACCCGACTTCATTGGACTACATTCCATTAGCCTCGTTTTGCATTTGCAGATGTTCATCTTATACTCTCCTTTCAAGACACAGTCCATTTCGTTCAACTGCTCTTCCAAGTCCTTTGCTGTCTCTGTCCATGTAGTATTAGCGAAAACAGAAAACAGTGCCATAGGCATAGACTGGGCTTTCGTAAGTATAGATCCAAACTTATTTTAACAACAAAAAATAAAATTTCGTTAACAAATCTGATGAGTTAATGTTGCTTGGACATACTTGGTGTAACCTCTCCCCCCCCCCCCCCCAAAAAAAAAGAGAAATGCGCGCTACAGGTAACATTTAGCCGGCCGAAGTGGGCGTGCGGTTAAAGGCGCTGCAGTCTGGAACCGCAAGACCGCTACGGTCGCAGGTTCGAATCCTGCCTCGGGCATGGATGTTTGTGATGTCCTTAGGTTAGTTAGGTTTAACTAGTTCTAAGTCCTAGGGGACTAATGACCTCAGCAGTTGAGTCCCATAGTGCTCAGAGCCATTTGAACCATTTGGTAACATTTAATATCCCTGCTTCTACGAGCACGAATAAAAGGAGATTTTATGAGATAATAAAGAGGGTTGTGTTAGGAAATTGTGTGCATAACACAAAGGTAAAATGTTTGTCCCAAACATAATGATAATATAATAATAATGAGCAAATTAATAAAACAAAAAGAAATGTAATAACTATATCATTTAACATGAACACTGTGGGCTCTTTAGAAACAAGAGTACCCTATAATTAATTCTGTAAATAATTTGGTGTCACAGAGTACAGTATTGCTAAAGACAAAAAGGGAATGCATAATTAATCAAATTGCATATATGTAAATGTGCGTTATATATATAAAAAATAGGAATCCATCTCAGCCAGCCGAGGGCGAGTGAGAATGTCACGTGGCCACTCTGCACATCGCACCTTCAGACGTCAAACTCTGCTATAGTGATGGCTGGTAGACCTGAAGATGTGTAACTAAAACTTGCCCCGCACACTGCTGGTTCGGGCCGAGGATTAACTGCAGGTGTTTGGACGCCGCCCGAGCAGTCGGTGGCTCCACTTAGTCTACCTCCAACTCCAGTCTCTGAAAACTGTAAACACGAACTCGAATGAGTGAAGTACTACTTCGCTCAACTTTCTAGAACCCTGATATATTTATGGCTCTGCTGTCCAGAACGAAGCGCAAAGTAAAATTTTTGAAGTTGAAGCATAGCCATGGCAAGATACGGATTTGATTTAATAAACTTCTCACTAATAAACTAAACAATAAAAAATTAGAAATGAAACGAAAACATAGCTAGCGAAAAGGTAAAATATAAAGATTGATGGCCCCTCAAAAACATATGTTTAACAGATACATTTGGTGTTCCCACTGTATGTCAGCCTTAGTGCTTGGCAATAAACGTGAGGCAGGATTGAGAGCAGGTGAGGAGAACATTAAAACCTCGTCTTGGTGCAATAAACCGTGTAGGCGACGGACAGGAATTCTGCGAGCATTGACTGTGCTATACATGGTGGTCCATTGATCGTGATCGGGCCAAATATCTCACGAAATAAGCGTCAAACGAAAAAAACTACAGAGAACGAAACTTGTCTAGCTTGAAGGGGGAAACCAGATGGCGCTATGGTTGGCCCGCTAGATGGCGCTGCCGTAGGTCACACGGATATCAACTGAGTTATTTTAAATAGGAACCCCCATTTTTTATTACATATTCGCGTAGTACGTAAAGTAATATGAATGTTTTAGTTGGACCACTTTCTTCGCTTTGTGATAGATGGCGCTGTAGTAGTCACAAACATATGGCTAACAATTTTAGACGAACAGTTGGTAACAGGTAGGTTTTTTAAATTAAAATACAGAACGTAGGTACGTTTGAACATTTATTTCGGTTGTTCCAATGTGATACATGTACCATTGTGAATTTATCGTTTCTGAGAACGCATTCTGTTACAGCGTGATTACCTGTAAATACCACATTAATGCAATAAATGCTCAAAATGAAGTCTGTCAACCTCAGTGCTCCCAACATCGAGTAGTTCGCCTTCCGTAATGTTAGCACATGCATTGACAATGCGCTGATGCATGTTGTCAGGCGTTGTCGGTGGATCACGATAGCCAATATCCTTCAACTTTCCCAACACAAAGAAATCTGGGGATGTCAGTTCCGGTGAACGTGCGGGCCATGGTATGCTGCTTCGACGACGAATCCACCTGCCATGAAATATGCTATTCAATACCGCTTCAACCGCACGCGAGCTATGTGCCGGACATCCATCATGTTGGAAGTACATCGCCATTCTGTCATGCAGTGGAACATCTTGTAGTAACATCGGTAGAACATTACGTAGAAAATCGGCATACATTGCACCATTTAGATTGCCATCGATAAAATGAGGCCCAATTATCCTTCCTCCCATAAAGCCGCACCATACATTAACCCGCCAAGGTCGCTGATGTTCCACTTGTTGCAGCCATCGTGGATTTTCCGTTGCCCAATAGTGCATATCACGCCGATTTTCGTTACCGCTATTGGTGTATGACGCTTCGTCGCTAAATAGAACGCGTGCAAAAAATCTGTCATCGTCCCGTAACTTCTCTCGTGCCCAGTGGCAGAACTGTACACGACGTTCAAAGTCGTCGCCATGCAATTCCTGGTGCACAGAAATATGGTACGGGTGCAATCGATGTTGATGTAGCATTCTCAAGACCGACGTTTTTGAGATTCCCGATTCTCGCGCAATTTGTCTGCTACTGATGTGCGAATTAGCCGCGACAGCAGCTAAAACACCTACTGGAGCATCATCATTTGTTGCATTGGGGTTGACGGACATCGTTTTGAGCATTTATTGCATTAATGTGGTATTTACAGGTAATCACGCTGTAACAGCATGCGTTCTCAGAAATGGTAAGTTCACAAAGGTACATATATCATATTGGAACAACCTAAATATAATGTTCAAACGTACCTACGTTCTGTATTTTAATTTAAAAAACCTCCCTGTTGCCATGTGTTCGTCTAAAATTGTGAGGCATATGGCTCTGAGCACTATGGGACTCAATATCTATGGTCATAAGTCCCCTAGAACTTAGAACTACTTAAACCTAACTAACCTAAGGACATCACACAACACCCAGTCATCACGTGTGAGGCATATGTTTGTGACTATTACAGCGCCATCTATCACAAAGCGAAAAAAGTGATCCAACTAAAACATTCATATTTCTTTATGTACTACACGAATATGTAATAAAAAATCGCGGTTCCTATTTAGAAAAACGCAGTTGATATCCGTTGGACCTATGGCAGCGCCATCTAGCGGGCCAATCACAGCGCCATGTGGTTTCCCCCTTAAAGCTAGACGAGTTTCGTTCCTTGTAGTTTTTTCGTTCAATGCTTATTTCGTGAGATATTTGGCCCGGTCACTATCAATGGACCACTCTGAATATACTGAGAGACCAACGTCAGAACAACCATAGTAATCAACAGAGGTGGACAAGAGGTTCGCAAAATTACACCACTTATTGCCCGAACCGCCAGTTTCTCAGCCAAAAATATCCTTTAAGAATGGGAAGAGTCAGCCCAAAAATAATACCATACGTCATAAGCGAATGAAAATAAGCAAAGCAGATTACTTTTCATGTCGAACGATCACTTACTTGAGATACCGCTCGAATAGCAAAAATGGCACCGTTAAGTCTTTGAACAAGATGCCGAACATGGGCTTCCTACAACAGTTTACTATCTATCTGAACACCTAGAAATTTCAACTGATCAGTTTCACTAATCATATGTCCATTTCATAAAATTGAAACGTCAGATTTTGTTGAATTGTGTGTTATAAATTGTAAAAACTGAATCTTACTGTGATTTAGCGCTGGTTTATTTTCTACAAGCCGTGAACTTGCGTCTTGCATCATTAACTCAAGGTATTTTCCCAGACAGGTTAAAACATGCCATTGTTCGGTCTCTCTACAAAAAGGGGGACAGCACAGATGTCAATAATTAACGGCCAGTATCCTTGCTTACAGCATTTTCAAAAATCTTCGAGACAGTAATGTACTCAAGAGTGGTTACCCATCACAACAGTAATGGGATACTTAGTAAATAACAGTTTGGATTTCCAAAATGCTGTTCCACTGAGACAGCAATATACAATTTCACTGTCCACATAATAGAGTATTATAGTAAAATGTCATCAAGAAGAATTTTCTGTGACTTGTCCAAAGCATTTGATTGTGTGAAACATTATGTTACAGAAATTACAATTCTATGGTGTAAATGGAATAGTATATGAGTGGTTTAAGTCGCACATAGAACAGGAAGCAAAAAGTTTCCTTATATGGGTCAAGTGATTTAAATAAATTTGCCACTTCATCTAATTGGGGTGAAATTACATCAGGTGTTACACAGGGTTCAATCATGGGTCCCCTTCTGTTCTTGATATATGTGATTGACCTCGCTTCCTATCTGGAACAGGAATCTGAACTGACACTGTTTGCTGATGATAAAAGCATCATTATTAATCCAGTAAAAGAAACTCCAATTGAAAATGATACAGATAACATCTTTGGAAAATTCATTAATTGGTTTTCTGCAAATGGGTTTGATCTAAACTTTCAAAAACACAGTACATCCAATTTTCTGCTGCAAAAAGTACAGATCCTTCAATAAACAGTAGACAGGGTAGAGCATACTAAGTTTTTGGGTATACATATAGATGATAATCTTAATTGGGAAATTTATATTTTAGATCTTCTAATGCGACTAGGTCCAGCACTTTAGCAGTCAGAATAACTGACAATTTTGGGGATATAGAAATTAGTAAGCTAACATACTTTGCATACCTTCATTCTCTGGTGTCATACGGAATATTATTTTGGGGTAACTCAACATTTAGACAAAAAGTATTCACTGCTCAGAAGAAAGTGGTTAGAATAATGGATGGGGTTCATAGTGGCACATCTTATAGGCATCTTTTTAAAAGATAAGGAATTCCTACAACAGCCTCACAGAACATTTACTCACTAATGAAATTTGTTCTCAACAACATGGACCAGTTAAAAAACAACAGTGGCATTCATGATTATAATACCAGAAAAAAGAAAGACTTACTCTATCCTTTACTCAACCCATCTTTGGCACAGAAAGGGGTAAAATATGCTGCTATGAAAATTTTGGACAAATTACCAAATAAAATAAAATGTCTGACAGACAGCAGTAATAGCTTCAAAAATAAATTGAAATCATATCTCCGTGGCAACTCCTTCTGTAGCACCGATGAATTCTTTAATAGGAGTAAATAAATCTATAAATATAGTACATGCATTTTGTGACATTTAAGGGAATGGGTAAATAATAGAAATATTAATCTTTAACTCTGTAATATATATATATATATATATATATATATATATATATATATATATATATATATATACACTCCTGGAAATTGAAATAAGAACACCGTGAATTCATTGTCCCAGGAAGGGGAAACTTTATTGACACATATGTGGGGTCAGATACATCACATGATCACACTGACAGAACCACAGGCACATAGACACAGGCAACAGAGCATGCACAATGTCGGCACTAGTACAGTGTATATCCACCTTTCGCAGCAATGCAGGCTGCTATTCTCCCATGGAGACGATCGTAGAGATGCTGGATGTAGTCCTGTGGAACGGCTTGCCATGCCATTTCCACCTGGCGCCTCAGTTGGACCAACGTTCGTGCTGGACGTGCAGACCGCGTGAGACGACGCTTCATCCAGTCCCAAACATGCTCAATGGGGGACAGATCCGGAGATCTTGCTGGCCAGGGTAGTTGACTTACACCTTCTAGAGCACGTTGGGTGGCACGGGACACATGCGGACGTGCATTGTCCTGTTGGAACAGCAAGTTCCCTTGCCGGTTTAGGAATGGTAGAACGGTGGGTTCGATGACGGTTTGGATGTACCGTGCACTATTCAGTGTCCCCTCGACGATCACCAGTGGTGTACGGCCAGTGTAGGAGATCGCTCCCCACACCATGATACCGGGTGTTGGCCCTGTGTGCCTCGGTCGTATGCAGTCCTGATTGTGGCGCTCACCTGCACGGTGCCAAACACGCATACGACCATCATTGGCACCAAGGCAGAAGCGACTCTCATCGCTGAAGACGACACGTCTCCATTCGTCCCTCCATTCACGCCTGTCGCGACACCACTGGAGGCGGGCTGCACGATGTTGGGGCGTGAGCGGAAGACGGCCTAACGGTGTGCGGGACCGTAGTCCAGCTTCATGGAGACGGTTGCGAATGGTCCTCGCCGATACCCCAGGAGCAACAGTGTCCCTAATTTGCTGGGAAGTGGCGGTGCGGTCCCCTACGGCACTGCGTAGGATCCTACGGTCTTGGCGTGCATCCGTGCGTCGCTGCGGTCCGGTCCCAGGTCGACGGGCACGTGCACCTTCCGCCGACCACTGGCGACAACATCGATGTACTGTGGAGACCTCACGCCCCACGTGTTGAGCAATTCGGCGGTACGTCCACCCGACCTCCCGCATGCCCACTATACGCCGTCGCTCAAAGTCCGTCAACTGCACATGCGGTTCACGTCCACGCTGTCGCGGCATGCTACCAGTGTTAAAGACTGCGATGGAGCTCCTTATGCCACGGCTAACTGGCTGACACTGACGGCGGCGGTGCACAAATGCTGCGCAGCTAGCGCCATTCGACGGCCAACACCGCGGTTCCTGGTGTGTCCGCTGTGCCGTGCGTGTGATCATTGCTTGTACAGCCCTCTCGCAGTGTCCGGAGCAAGTATGGTGGGTCTGACACACCGGTGTCAATGTGTTCTTTTTTCCACTTCCAGGAGTGTATATATATATATATATATATATATATATATATATATATATATATATACAGGGCTATTACAAATGATTGAAGCGGTTTCATAAATTCACTGTAGCTCCATTCATTGACATATCGTCACGAAACACTACAGATACGTAGAAAAACTCATAAAGTTTTGTTCGGCTGAAGCCGTACCTCAGGTTTCTGCCGCCAGAGCGCTCGAGAGCGCAGTGAGACAAAATGGCGACAGGAGCCGAGAAAGCGTATGTCGTGCTTGAAATGCACACACATCAGTCAGTCATAACAGTGCAACGACACTTCAGGACGAAGTTCAACAAAGATCCACCAACTGCTAACTCCAATCGGCGATGGTATGCGCAGTTTAAAGCTTCTGGATGCCTCTGTAAGGGGAAATCAACGGGTCGGCCTGCAGTGAGCGAAGAAACGGTTGAACGCGTGCGGGCAAGTTTCACGCGTAGCCCGCGGAAGTCGACGAATAAAGCAAGCAGGGAGCTAAACGTACCACAGCCGACGGTTTGGAAAATTTTACGGAAAAGTCTAAAGCAGAAGCCTTACCGTTTACAATTGCTACAAGCCCTGACACCCGATGACAAAGTCAAACGCTTTGAATTTTCGGTGCGGTTGCAACAGCTCCTGGAAGAGGATGCGTTCAGTGCGAAACTTGTTTTGAGTGATGAAGCAACATTTTTTCTTAATGGTGAAGTGAATAGACACAATGTGCGAATCTGGGCGGTAGAGAATCCTCACGCATTCGTGCAGCAAATTCGCAATTCACCAAAAGTTAACGTGTTTTGTGCAATCTCACGGTTTAAAGTTTACGGCCCCTTTTTCTTCTGCGAAAAAAACGTTACAGGACACGTGTATCTGGACATGCTGGAAAATTGGCGCATGCCACAACTGGAGACCGACAGCGCCGACTTCATCTTTCAACAGGATGGTGCTCCACCGCACTTCCATCATGATGTTCGGCATTTCTTAAACAGGAGATTGGAAAACCGATGGATCGATCGTGGTGGAGCTCATGATCAGCAATTCATGTCATGGCCTCCACGCTCTCCCAACTTAACCCCATGCGATTTTTTTCTGTGGGGTTATGAGAAAGATTCAGTATTTAAACCTCCTCTACGTGCCAGAACTGCGAGCTCGCATCAACGATGCTTTCGAACTCATTGATGGGGACATGCTGCACTGAGTGTGGGAGGAACTTGATTATCGGCTTGATGTCTGCCGAATCACTAAAGGGGCACATATCGAACATTTCTGAATGCCTAAAAAAACTTTTTGAGTTTTTGTATGTGTGTGCAAAGCATTGTGAAAATATCTGAAATAATAAAGTTATTGTAGAGCTGTGAAATCGCTTCAATCATTTGTAATAGCCCTGTATATATATATATATATATATATATATATACATATATATATATATATATATATATATATATTACAAAATCTTGTTTCATATGTGCCTTTCTTGTGCACTTGACACGTTCCACATCATAACGGCTACTGTACCGTGCGATTGATCAATGGAACACGTAACCAACTAACTAAGCAACTAACTATTGAATTGCACTATTTGAAACAGTGCCAACGTTGTCCATAACATCCTTTACTACCAAGCTAGCGTCATCAGCAAACGAAAATATTTTAGAATCACCTGTAATACTAGAGGGCATGTCATTAATATAAATAAGGAACAGAAGTGGTCCCAGCATAATCCCTAGCGCACCCCCCCCCCCCCCCCCCGCCCCCTCTCATTTGACAGTGTCCCACTCAGATCCCACATCATAGCTATTCTCAACACTGTGGATAATGACTTTTGCTGTCTGTTATTAAAATAAGAGGTGAACCAATTGTGAACTACTCTCCGTATTCCGTAAACGTCCAACTTTTTGAGCAATATTTTGCGATCAAACTTCTTAGTTAAATCAAAAAAGATCCATAGCGTTCGAAACCTTTTGTTTAATCCATCGAGTACCTCACAGAGAAAAAGGAACATAGCGTTTTCAGTTGTTAAACCATTTCTAAAACCGTACTGTACATCTGAAACTTCCTGGCAGATTAAAACTGTGTGCCCGACCGAGACTCGAACTCGGGACCCTTGCCTTTCGCGGGCAAGTGCTCTACCAATTGAGCCACCAAAGCACGACTCTCGCCCGGTACCCACAGCTTTACTTCTGCCAGTATCTCGTCTCCTACCTTCCAAACTTTACAGAAGTTCTTCTGCGAACCTTGCAGAACTAGCACTCCTGAAAGAAAGGATATAGCGGAGACATGGCTTAGCCACAGCCTTTGTACTGTACATCTGATAGCAAATTATGTAAAATAAAATACCCAGTTATGCTTACATATACAGCCTTTTCACTAACTTTACCAAATACTGCTGAGATAGGTCTAAAATTCCAGAATGAGAGTTTTACTCTGCAGCGGAGTGTGCGCTGATATGAAGCTTCCTGGCAGATTAAAACTGTGTGCCGGACCGAGACTCGAACTCTGGGCCTTTGCCTTTCGCGGGCAAGTGCTCTACCAACTGAGCTACCCAAGCACGACTAACGCTCCCTCCTCACAGCTTTACTTCTGCCAGTACCTCGTCTCCTACCTTCCAACTTTACAGAAGCTCTCCTGCCAACCTTGCAGAAGTAGCACTCCTGGAAGAAAGGATATTGCGGAGACATGGCTTAGCCACAGCCTGGGGGATGTTTCCAGAATGAGATTTTCACTCTGCAGCGGAGCGTGCGCTGATGGTACCGATCCCCCACGGTACACAAAACGCTGTTGCAGAAGCATCGAAAAATGCATGCCAAATTTAAAAGAACGTAAAATCCCCAAAATTGGCAAACTTTTGCGAAGTTCGCAATATAGTGCGTACTTCAAAGTGAGATGTTTTCAATAATTTCCGCAACGAAACTCTGGTCATACATAAAGCACACCAGTGGCAAGACGCAATCAATACCTTCACTGTGCGATAGCAACGGTGGAGTCACTGATGACAGCGCCACTAAAGCAGAGTTATTAAACACGACTTTCAGAAGATCCTTCACTAAAGAAGACGAAGCAGATATTCCGGAATTCCAATCAAGAACAACTGTCAAGATGAGGAACATAGAAATAGATATCCTAGGTGTCACAACGCATCTTAAATCGCTCAATAAAAGCAACCCTTCTGGTCCAGATTGTATACCAGTCAGGTTCCTTTCAGAGTATGCTGATACAATAGTTCCATATTTAGCAATTATATATAACCTCTCGCTCACAGAAAGATCCGTACCTAAAGACTGGAAAATTGCTTAAGTCACACCAATATCCAAAAAGGGAAGTAAGAGTAATCCGTTTAATTACAGGCCCATATCATTAACGTCAATTTGCGGTAGGGTTTTGGAACATGCACTGTATTCGAACATTATGAAGTACGTCGAAGAAAACGATTTATTGACACATAGTCAGTATGGATTCAGAAAATATCGTTCTTGCGAAACACAACTAGCTCTTTATACTCATGAAGTAATGAGTGCTATCGACAGGGGATGTCAAATTGTTTCCATATTTTTAGATTTCCAGAAGGCTTTCGACACCGTTCCTCACAAGCGTCTTCTAACCAAACTGCGTGCCTATGGAATATCTTCTCAGCTGTGTGACTGTGTTCGTGATTTCTTGTCAGAAAGGTCACAGTTCGTAGTAACAGACGGAAAGTCATCGAGTAAAACATAAATAAGTATCGGCGTTCCCCAACGAAGTGTTATAGGCCCTCTATTGTTCCTGATCTATATTAACGACATAGGAAACAATCTCAATAGCCGTTCAAAATGGTTCAAATGGCTCTGGGCACTATGGGACTTAACATCTGAGGTCATTAGAACTACTTAAACCTAGCTTACCTAAGGACAGCAAACACATCCATGCCCGAGGCAGGATTCGAACCTGCGACCGTAGCAGCAGCGCGGTTCCAGACTGAAGCGGCTAGGACCGCTCGGCCACAAAGGCCGGCTCAGTAGCTGTCTTAGATTGTTTGCATATGATTCTGTCATTTGCCGTCTTGTAAAGTCATCAGATGACCAAAACAAATTGCAAAATGATTTAGATAAGATATCTGTATGGTGCAAAAAGTGGCAGTTGACACTGAATGAAGAAAAGTGTGAAGTTATTCAAATGAGTAGTAAAAGAAATAAGCTAAATTTCGATTACGCGACAAGTCACACAAATCTGAAGGCTGTAAATTCAACAAAATATTTAGGAATTACAATTGCAAAAGTCTACCAAAGAGTCTACTTGCACCACGCTTGTCCGCCCTGTTCTGGAGTGTTGCTGTGCGGCGTGGGATCCGTATCATGTGGGACAGACGAATAACATCGAAAAAGTACAAAGAAGGGCAGCTCGTTTTGTATTACCACGAAGTAGGGGAGATAGTGCCACAGACATGTTACGTGAATTGCAGTGGCAATCATTAAAACAAAGGCGTTTTTCGTTGCGACGGGATCTTCTCGTAAAATCTGAATCACCAGTTTTCTCCTCCGACTGCGAAAACATTCTGTTGGTACCCACCTACATAGGGAGAAATGGTCATCACGCGTTGCTCCTCTAACTCTGCCACCTCGAAATTCGCAAACTATGCGACAGAACATTCTGCTCAATACAGAATACAGCACTGAACAAGAACTAACAGACATACAACAATGAAAACTCCGGCAGTTACACATTACCCACTGGCGTCTGCAGCGATGCCAACAGCATTTCACTGTAACGTACCATTGACGCGAAATTACGAACGTAATTTTTTGAACAGATCTCGTAAATCCGAGGAGATTGCGAGGGTTTCAGCGGTATTCGCATCGGAGCCTACAACCGTAGAATCATCATTATCACCACTGTGAGACATCCTAGCTTCGACATGCAGCTTGCGGTATGAGACTTCACTTCGGTGCATTGATCGACTCACAGGACTTTGGTATATTTCGTTGCTGTGCTGATTTCCGTCACGAATATGTCTAACTTTTAGTGTGGACGCTTGGTAAAATTACATTTTTCCGTTTGTTTACCTAGCCGATCATTCACTTTTCACTGCCGACCGATTACATCTTCTTACTATATTTTCATTCTAGCTAGACGAGTGTTACTGCCGAATGGAACTTTATTTCATTTAGTCAGGGTCTTAATTCACTTCGAGCGAAGTAGGAGTGATTTCATTTTGCCCTGTCATTGTCAAGAACTACTGCAAGTGTTGCCCTATAATTTTTCTTGATTTACGTAAGTAATTACGAACTTTGTGCTGTTAGCTACTATATCATTTCAGCTCTTCAGTGTATACTGGCTCATGAACCATGTTCAGTTATCAGTGCTTTATTAATAAATATATTGTACTGCTGCCTGTCTCATTACATCCTGGCCAGGATATTGCAGAATGAAAGGATATTTCCTTTGGGAGCACCTTCTACATCCTCATAAATCAGCAGTGATTTCCACCGGCCATATCATGCAATTCAGTGAACAAGGAAGCTGTGGAGGCTAGTGGTTCCAGGCGCGCAGTCCGGAACCGCGGGACTGCTACGGTCGCAGGTTCGAATCCTGCCTCGGGCAGGGATGTGTGTGATGTCCTTAGGTTAGTTAGGTTTAAGTAGTTCTAAGTTATAGGGGACTGATGACCACAGATGTTAAGTCCCATAGTGCTCAGAGCCATTTGAACCAGCCATTTGAGCTGTGGAGGTACGAGGGTGAGTCAAATGAAAACCTTAAATTTGTAATGACAAATCGAAATTTTGCGCCGTTATCCTGTAAGTTGGTAAGCGTGCTAAAAACAGCGTGCAGAATGGCCTGTAGGTGGCAGCATAGGGCAGATGCACGCATACCGTCGCAGTATCAGTATGAAGATGGCGGCCCCACTTGCGACTTGCATCACGGAAGAAGAGTGTTCTGTTATTCGGTTTTTTCATAGTGAAGGTGTGAAACCTATTGAAATTCATCGACGAATGAGGGTTCACTACGGTTATGCATGTTTGTCACAGCTGTAAGTCTACGAATGGAGTAAGAAGTTCGAAAATGGTGTGACTTCAGTTTAAGATGGTCCTCGTCCAGGTCAGGCACAACGAGTTGTGACTCCACAGAACATTGCAGCAGTTGAAGCCATAGTGAAGGAAAACCGCCGAGTGACACTGAATGACATTGCAGCATGTTTACAGATTAGTCATGGGTCAGCACACCACATTGTGCATGATGTGCTCCAGTTTCACAAAGTGTCTGCAAGATGGGTACCACAGCAGCTGACTCCTGAAATGAGAGAACGACGTGTTGGTGCTTGTGAAGAACTTCTTCGGCACTTTGAACGAAAAGGTGATGGCTTACTTGCAAGAATCGTTACTGGGGACGAAACCTGGGTTCACATCTACCAATCAGAAACGAAGAGAGCGAGCAAAAAATGGCGCCATTCCTCATCACCAAAACCAAAGAAGTTTCGAACAGAACCATCAGCAGGGAAGGTTATGCTGACTGTCTTTTGGGACGAAACAGGCGTCATTTTGGAGCATTACATGCCTAGAGGGACCACTGTCACCAGTGCATCATACAGAGATCTCCTAAAAATCATCTGTGGCCTGCAATCAAATCAAAGCGACGTGGACTGCTGCCAGCAGTTGTCCTTTTGCAAAATTACAATGCAAGGACCCACACTGCACGTACAACAGTTGCAACAATCATAGGCCTGCATTTTGAGTGTCTTCCTCATCTACCATACTCACTGGACCTTGCCCCAAATGATTTCCATATGTTTGGACCACTTAAAGGCGCAACGGGAAGAAAGAAGTTCCGTTCTAATGAAGAGGTACGCCACGCGGTGCATGAGTGGTCGCGCGGACGACCAAAAGAATTTTTTTCTAAAGGAATTTATGCACTTTGTAAGCGCTGGAGGATTTGCATTGAGCGTGTGGGAGATTGTGTTGAAACGCGATGCAGCTTTGTACCACTTCTGCACAATAAATAATATTTTAAAAAATATTTAAGGTTTTCATTTGACTCACCCTCCTACAAGTAGCAGACAATCTGCTGAACCGAGACGAGGGTTTCCAGCTCAAGAATTGGTGGGAACCACTCGTGATACGCCTGCGCTCTCAGAGGAACTACTCTAAGACTTCATGTCATCCATAATTGACAATAACACACTTCGTAAGCAATGTGGATCTCACTGATCCTGCTCTTGCTCAAAAAATTTCCTCTCGGACGCATCAAGTTTAATCTATGACTCACGTTCTTATTACCAATAGTGTTATGGTTCAAATGGCTCTGAGGACTATGGGACTTAATTTCTGAGGTCAACAGTCCCCTAGAACTTAGAACTACTTAAACCTAACTAACCTAAGCACAACACACACATCCATGGCCGACGCAGGATTCGAACCTGCGACCGTAGCGATCGCGCTGTTCCAGACTGTAGCGCCTAGAACCACTCGGCCACTCCGGGCGGCCCAATAGTGTTATGTCTTACCCCACAGTGCATAAAGTGATTTGAAAACTTGCAAGTGATTAGCCTTGAGGCTGGCTGAATGGTTGTCAGCCGAAATATCAGAAAATGAACTGAAAATGCCCTGGATGCTCGTCCGAAAAGTGATGGAATGTTTTCCATTAGGTTGGTGCTATCCTCACATACGCGACAGGTAGGCACCGCAGACAGGCTGCCACGGACGCTGCACGTGTGTGCTGGTAAGGCAGCGCCCGCCGTCCACGTGCGACACCCGTCACGGTCAGCGGCGGGACACAGGAGGCGGGAGGCGGCGCTGGAGCAGCTGGAAGCGGCCGGCGGCAGCCGCAGCCGCTGGAAGCGGAGCCGCGGTGTCGGATGGCACGGCTGCGGCCTACCGCGGTGGGCCGGCTGCCCGGCTATCTGGCCATCGAGGCGGCCGCCGGACACTGGCCGCCCACCAGCGACTGCTGTGTGCCGGGGCGGGTCCCAGGCGCCGCCGCTAATCAGTTCGCTCTGTCCAGTGCAGGCCACGTTGCGTACTGTAGCCGCCCGTGTGCTTCTCACCAGGAAAGTACTTGGGCTCGAACAAACACAAATACACCAAAATCGTGTGAGAAATAATGTAAAGGTCTCTTATTGCACTACTGATACTTCCGCATCTGCAAAACTCTGCAGTCGTCCGTTACAGGCCTCTGCGTATGCCACGCCGCATTACACACTGACCTGCCGGTACGCCAGTCGGGACCAGTAGGGACGGTGCAGCGTGCCTCTGAAGTTGCATTTTGTGACATTATTTGTGTATTGAAGCGTCAGATGGCTCGGCGATTGGTAATCAGTCCTGATAACGTATTGCGATTGGTTGAGATGAAGTTACGAAGAACCCTTCTTCGTGAAGATGGTATTGGTGTAGAAGACGAATCATTCGCATGTTTTCTGGTATCTGTTATAGTGCAGAAATATGAGCATAAGTTAGAAACAGATACTGTTGTAACACTAACACATAATGATGATGATAGGGGTGATAATGACGATCAACTCATTGCAAACGGTAGTGCTACGGCAAGTGCGGGAAGAGGCGATGGGAGCAGTGACAGTGAATACCAACCGTCTCGCAAGAAGAAGGTTAAAGCTGTAAGTATCATCACGGCGTTTGATGACAACACTGGAGGACATGTACGATGATTGTTACGTAAGAGGTCTGGACACATACGATAAGCTTCTGAAAAGATACCCTAAACTGAAGTCTAAAAGCAATATTAAAAACATTCCGTGGCAAAGAAAAGAGAAGGAAATACAATTTTCAAAGGTAATCGTACATTGCTGTTCAAGACCATTAAGGAGCGTGTAATGGCGAAATTCGATGAAGCGCGAGGATGCGGTTCCGCCGTTTATTATTGGCATTTATAACATTGGGAATTGGACGTAGCCAGAAATCTCGGGTGTAGAAACTTTACGGCTTCACTAGGATTTATTACTTATTTGAAAAAGGAGTTTAGGATACTATCACGCCGTATCACTATGCTCCAAGCACGAAAAGATAAAGATGACGAAGAAGAGCTGATATAAAGAGCTCAAACGTTTGTTGCTGACGTCAATGAGCATATCACGAGAGAAAACATCGATATTAGTTCTGTATGGAACTGTGATCAGAGTCAGTTCAACTATGAACTTTCTTGTGACAGAACACTATCCATGAAAGGGGAGAGAAACACTGTCGCGATGTTGCAATCAGTTAACTGTGCAACACATAGTTACACGATCGATGTTGCTATATCAATGGACGGACGATTGGCAGACAAACTCTACATTTGCTTCCAAGAATCCAGTCGAAAGTTTGGACCCCGCGCGTCAAGGGAAATAGAAACGCGATGCCCTCCAAATGTCGTTGTCGATGCAAGTGTGAGTGGGAAGATGACGAAACAACATCTGAAGGCGTTTTTTCTGTCAGTTTTGAATCCATATTGTCGAGAAAGTCATTAGTACTTTGTGACACCTGGTCTGGACATAAGGATGAGCGAGTACTACTGGAAGCATCTGGCGGAAAACATGTAGGTTTACAAATAATTCCGCCTAAAACTACAAAATATGCACAACCACTGGATGTGTATTTTTTCAGGCAATATAAAATATATGCCAAGAGAATAACAGACTTCATTAAACTACGTTCCAGTAATATGCAGCCGAAATTGCACGACAGAGTCTGTATCATGAATATGCATTCTGTCATTTACAATCAGTTATCTGCGGGAGTATACAGACCAATGCTTCGTTACGCGTGGCACAACGCTGGCTACGATGTTGGTGAACCAGTGAACAACTTCAAAAGTGTCATTGACGTTGCGTTCAACACTGATATTATAGAATGTGCAAATACGCCAAGCGATCAACTTGCATTTCTTCACTGTGCGTTTTGCAGTCATTGGTATTGCTCGGAGCATTTTATTGACATTCCGCATTTACATTTATAGTTAAGATTGCTGCATTGTGTATGGTGTCTACAATTACATCTAGAGCATGACTGCAGAGTTTTGCAGAAAAACGACACCCACCAGCACATTCAGAGGTACATAATGGTCCTGTAACCAAGTACTTTCCTGGTCAGATCAGATCACTACCGCGTGGAGTGAGCAACAGGTGTGTGAAAAGCCCCGACAGATGTGTCGACTAATGCAGGATGACCTTTTGATGTGCAGAGAAAGTCAAACGACATGCAGGTAATGACACATCACGATGTTTCACCTCCTCTGATCTGCATGCACGAGCTGATATGGTTGGGGATGATTCATACGCACAATTGTCATTTTTAGACGACCACCGTCTTGTTGAAAAATGGCACCAAGATACTGTCACATGAGTGGAAATCCATGAAGACGCAGATGACCATGACGTACCGTTACGCCACCAAAGTTTCCTCAGTCCCAGCCGTGACCTGAAGTCATACCCAATGGCTCTCCACACCATGAGGCCGGGAATAGCACCGCCGAACCTTCCCAAAACATAGCAAGAATGGTACAACCACCCAAATAACCACCACATTAGGCGATGATAGGTAGTGCAGAACTCCGATTCATCGCTAACCACAATGCGACACTATTCGTCAGCAGACCATGCCTCCCGTCGCGACACCATCCCATGTGAAGCCGTTTATGTTGTAGTGTTGATGGTAGTCTACACATGGGATGGAAATTCCGTAGTCTGGCTGCTACTAGCCTCTAATCAATTGTGTTTTTGATGATAAAAAATGTAGCATGGAATCCATTAGTGATTCTTGGATGCTACGATGTGACGAGACCACATACACAGTACAGTGATCCCTTCTTGTGCTGGTGAGATGGGGTAGTCCGGTACATTGGCGTCGAGTATACATGCTACCACGTTCACATGTAGCCCAATATTGGCCCACTGTCACATCTAAATTTCACGACCAGCCAGCCAAATGGAGACCCACAATGAGGCCCCTTTCAAAATCTGTCAGTTGCTGATAACGCTGTCTCACAGAAGTACGACGCATCTTCGTGTCCTCCACGGTCATCAGTGAACATCTAACACTGTTCACGAGCCTTATATACCCTAGAAGGCCTGTTATAAACACAAATAATCCAGAAAAATTGTCAAGTAGCGTGCGAGATCCCCACGTGACTGAACCATGGGATCTCGCATGCCACTTAAATCTGGCTCTTTTTTTTACGTGACTCTTAAGCGCCTGACGATGGGACTTACACCCAGTTCGTATGAACGATTTTATCCAAGTAAAGAATCTGTTAAGTACAAGTGAACGGATTTATTCATCATGCAATATTTTAGTAACAATTGTGGATGTCCCAAAAGAGAGTATTGTCTAAAGGAGTTCATACTATCTTGCTACTTTGGAAGATCACCGTCCCTGTCAAAGATCCTTTCCTGTTCCCCAGCAGCAAACACAAACGACCAAGGAAGGTCTGCTCCCTCTCGAGTGCGTTATGAAAATTTATTTATTTATCGTACGGCATACATAACTACTTTGATACACTTTTTAAACAATCTTATTACAAATTGACATCGAGGCACTGAATAAAATCGATACCCTTATCTTTGCAGCTACGAAGTCGAGGAAGGTTCCCTTGTAGGCTCGAACTGGGCATTCTTCTACCATGTGCTAGACTGTTTGTTTTCCAGCACCGCAGCCGCGATTTGTAGTTGGTACCTTTTCCCATTTGTAGAGGGCGTCGGCACTTCCTCCGTGGCCAGTGCGTTTGTGGTTTAAAGTTATCCAAATTTTGGGTAACTGATTGAAGATTAATTAGGGGTAAGCACGACGGAACAATATTGTCACTGATGTCCTTATTGCGCGACACAGGTTCCAACAGCACTACTTTGGTAGGTTGAAACTGCGCCGGGACGTGACAACTCTTTCACGAGGCATAACAGGATCGCCTCATAAAACATCTCAACACTGAAAAGTGATCTGTGAATGACAAACCCGCTGTGCAATCGTTCCTTATATGCAGAATATAGATGCATATTCAATCATTTAGAAGATGCCAACGATGCTGTGAAGGTACAGCATCTTGAGGTACCAGAACTTGACTGGTTAGCAGAGAAAGGATGACTCCAGTCATAATTAATGGTCACTGTACCTCATGCCTCATGAATTTTCATCTGCGCAGCCTGTAAGATTTTAATAGCCTGAGCTACTGTAAACACTTGCAGAAATTCTGCTTTCCCGCAACTGATATGTTTGTATGTGAACGTGAAGGAAGGGAAGTGGTTTAATACGCAAGTGATTTTATTTGCTTGCGATATGATTTCAGTCACTTGTGTAGGCACTTTGGACGATTCATTCCGCGACGGGATTCTCCGTGAAAGGAAGGGATACCGTAATTAAAAAAAAGCTGTTTATCGAGAGTTATCTTTACATACCTCTCCGGACCATAGGCTGTCCACTTCGACTCCCAGAAATGTCGGTTTCTGGAGAATGAGTGCTGCAGTGTGAACCAAATGCAACTCGAAGGAAACCTTGTTGGCCTGAATGAAACTTCCTCAAATCCATTAAGTACGTAAAAGCTGAATTTGTAAATTTATGATGTCAAAGTGTTCGTTGGGAGATGCGTTACATCTACATATACATCTACATCTACATCCATACTCCGTAAGCCACCTGACGGTGTGTGGCGGAGCGTACCTTGAGTACCTCTATCGGTTCTACTCTCTCTTGATAGCGTTTGTTTGGTGGATGAATAAAGTTGGAACAAGGAGATCTAGTGTAAACCACATGTTTCCAACATCAAACTCTAATGACAGGGGACGTATCATTGATGAACCGATGTGAGGAAGCCCTGAAGCAAGGAAGGGGACTGGAAAAGCACACTTTGCGACGCACAGTTCAGTTGGAGTCCTGCAAGAGCGTAGGTGCTTCAATACCCATTGCTCGTTTGAGATGGTAAATTTGCCATTGTCTACCGCTGCTGCTACGACCACACTCTTCTACTGATCATGTTGCAGACCTTTCATCAGATTGGACGGAGATTCGCTGCACCTGGCTGTGAAGCACAAGCTGCCGTTGTTGACGTTGATCAGCTTCTTACAGCCATCCTGAGCTTTCCGTTGCTCGTCTCTTGATAGCGCGCTGTAAACTGGTCTCTGAGGCAGTAATGAGATCCTCTTTCTTTTCATAAGCCTCATCCCACTGCAGCTTGTAACCGCATGTATCACATATTCCTTATCTTACCAAGGCAAAGCGCCCTGGAAGATTTTCGCTCTGTGAACAACAGGCCGACATCTTTTTAACTAAGTCACTCATTGTAGGTGTTTTCTCTCTTTTGGTTCTTTTTCTGTATTTTAACATATGTTCTGTAGGCTGCTCTTGATAGTGGAAGTAAGATTTAACAAAAACGATCTTGTGTTATCCAATCAAAACGACTTGGAATCATTTCAGTCCTTGAGTAATCTGTCACTATTTCTTTTTCTCTGTAAGTAACACATTGTAGAAGTTTTGTCGTACAGTTTTTGCTTTATCCCTTGGTTTAATACATTACTTTCCAAACTTAATGTTTTACAGCACGCACTCGTTAATGGAAGTTACACTTCGGAAAAATCAAGACACTTTCAAGGGATTCGTCGACCTAGAAAAAGCCTTTGACAACTTGAAATGTTTGAAATCCTCAGAAAAATATACAGGGTGATTTTTTCCATCGTGTAAAAACTCTAGGAACTGATTGATGAGAGGATACGGAACAAAAAAGGGTCTAAAGAACTTATATCCAGAAATGCGTGGTTTCCATGCTAGAGACCATTTATTGAATCATGCTTTATTACAGAGACTGAAGGGACCGATGACCGTAGCAGTCTGGTCCCTTCAACCCCAAAAACCAACCAACAGAGACTGAGGTCTCTAGTATGAAAAAAACAAATAAGATAAAGATATTTCAATGATGATGGCGTTCTCTTGGGTAAAATATTCCGGAGGTAAAATACACTCATGGAAATTGAAATAAGAACACCGTGAATTCATTGTCCCAGGAAGGGGAAACTTTATTGACACATTCCTGGGGTCAGATACATCACATGATCACACTGACAGAACCACAGGCACATAGACACAGGCAACAGAGCATGCACAATGTCGGCACTAGTACAGTGTATATCCACCTTTCGCAGCAATGCAGGCTGCTATTCTCCCATGGAGACGATCGTAGAGATGCTGGATGTAGTCCTGTGGAACGGCTTGCCATGCCATTTCCACCTGGCGCCTCAGTTGGACCAGCGTTCGTGCTGGACGTGTAGACCGCGTGAGACGACGCTTCATCCAGTCCCAAACATGCTCAATGGGGGACAGATCCGGAGATCTTGCTGGCCAGGGTAGTTGACTTACACCTTCTAGAGCACGTTGAGTGGCACGGGATACATGCGGACGTGCATTGTCCTGTTGGAACAGCAAGTTCCCTTGCCGGTCTAGGAATGGTAGAACGATGGGTTCGATGATGGTTTGGATGTACCGTGCACTATTCAGTGTCCCCTCGACGATCACCAGTGGTGTACGGCCAGTGTAGGAGATCGCTCCCCACACCATGATGCCGGGTGTTGGCCCTGTGTGCCTCGGTCGTATGCAGTCCTGATTGTGGCGCTCACCTGCACGGCGCCAAACACGCATACGACCATCATTGGCACCAAGGCAGAAGCGACTCTCATCGCTGAAGACGACACGTCTCCATTCGTCCCTCCATTCACGCCTGTCGCGACACCACTGGAGGCGGGCTGCACGATGTTGGGGCGTGAGCGGAAGACGGCCTAACGGTGTGCGGGACCGTAGCCCAGCTTCATGGAGACGGTTGCGAATGGTCCTCGCCGATACCCCAGGAGCAACAGTGTCCCTTATTTGCTGGGAAGTGGCGGTGCGGTCCCCTACGGCACTGCGTAGGATCCTACGGTCTTGGCGTGCATCCGTGCGTCGCTGCGGTCCGGTCCCAGGTCGACGGGCACGTGCACCTTCCGCCGACCACTGGCGACAACATCGATGTACTGTGGAGACCTCACGCCCCACGTGTTGAGCAATTCGGCGGTACGTCCACCCGGCCTCCCGCATGCCCACTATACGCCCTCGCTCAAAGTCCGTCAACTGCACATACGGTTCACGTCCACGCTGTCGCGGCATGCTACCAGTGTTAAAGACTGCGATGGAGCTCCGTATGCCACGGCAAACTGGCTGACACTGACGGCGGCGGTGCACAAATGCTGCGCAGCTAGCGCCATTCGACGGCCAACACCGCGGTTCCTGGTGTGTCCGCTGCGCCGTGCGTGTGATCATTGCTTGTACAGCCCTCTCGCAGTGTCCGGAGCAAGTATGGTGGGTCTGACACACCGGTGTCAATGTGTTCTTTTTTCCAGTTCCAGGAGTGTAGTCCCCCATTCGGATCTCCGGGCGGGGACTACTCAAGAGGATGTCGTTATCAGGAGAAAGAAAACTGGCGTTCTACGGATCGGAGCGTGGAATGTCAGATCCCTTAATCGGGCAGGTAGGTTAGAAAATTTAAAAAGGGAAATGGATAGGTTAAAGTTAGATACTGTGGGAATTAGTGAAGTTCGGTGGCAGGAGGAACAAGACTTCTGGTCAGGTGACTACAGGGTTATAAACACAAAGTAAAATAGGGGTAATGCAGGAGTAGGTTTAATAATGAGTAGGAAAATAGGAATTCGGGTAAGCTACTACAAACAGCATAGTGAACGCATTATTGTGGCCAAGATAGATACGAAGCCCACACCTACTACATTAGTACAAGTTTATATGCTAACTACCTCTGCAGATGACGAAGAAATTGAAGAAATGTATGATGAAATAAAAGAAATTATTCAGATAGTGAAGGGAGACGAAAATTTAATAGTCATTGGTGACTGGAATTCGAGTGTAGGAAAAGGGAGAGAAGGAAACGTAGTAGGTGAATATGGATTGGGGCTAAGAAATGAAAGAGGAAGCCGCCTGA
Source organism: Schistocerca americana (assembly GCF_021461395.2). Taxonomy (NCBI): domain Eukaryota; kingdom Metazoa; phylum Arthropoda; class Insecta; order Orthoptera; family Acrididae; genus Schistocerca; species Schistocerca americana. The sequence goes on along the minus strand of NC_060123.1, from coordinate 626,262,678 downwards.
TAGAATTTTGCACAGAGCACAACTTAATCATAGCTAACACTTGGTTTAAGAATCATGATAGAAGGTTGTATACATGGAAGAACCCTGGAGATACTAAAAGGTATCAGATAGATTATATAATGGTTAGACAGAGATTTAGGAACCAGGTTTTAAATTGTAAGACATTTCCAGGGGCAGATGTGGACTCTGACCACAATCTATTGGTTATGACCTGTAGATTAAAACTGAAGAAACTGCAAAAGGTGGGAATTTAAGGAGATGGGACCTGGATAAACTGAAAGAACCAGAGGTTGTACAGAGTTTCAGGGAGAGCATAAGGGAACAATTGAAAGGAATGGGGGAAAGAAATACAGTAGAAGAAGAATGGGTAGCTCTGAGGGATGAAGTAGTGAAGGCAGCAGACGATCAAGTAGGTAAAAAGAAGAGGGTTAGTAGAAATCCTTGGGTAACAGAAACATTTGAATTTAATTGACGAAAGGAGAAAATATAAAAATGCAGTAAATGAAGCTGGCAAAAAGGAATACAAACGTCTCAAAAATGATATCGACAGGAAGTGCAAAATGGCTAAGCAGGGATGGCTAGAGGACAAATGTAAGGATGTAGAGGCTTATCTCACTAGGAGTAAGATAGATACTGCCTACAGGAAAATTAAAGAGACCTTTGGAGATAAGAGAACGACTTGTATGAATATCAAGAGCTCAGATGGAAACCCAGTTCTAAGCAAAGAAGGGAAAGCAGAAAGGTGGAAGGAGTATATAGAGGGTCTATACAAGGGCGATGTACTTGAGGACAATATTATGGAAATGGAAGAGGATGTAGATGAAGATGAAATGGGAGATACGATACTGCGTGAAGAGTTTGACAGAGCACTGAAAGACCTGAGTCAAAACAAGGCCCCCGGAGCAGACAATATTCCATTGGAACTACTGACGGCCGTGGGAGAGCCAGTCCTGACAAAACTCTACCATCTGGTGAGCAAGATGTATGAAACAGGCTAAATACCCTCAGACTTCAAGAAGAATATAATAATTCCAATCCCAAAGAAAGCAGGTGTTGACAGATGTGAAAATTACCGAACAATCAGTTTAATAAGTCACAGCTGCAAAGTACTAACACGAATTCTTTACAAACGAATGGAAAAACTAGTAGAAGCTGACCTCGGGGAAGATCAGTTTGGATTCCGTAGAAATACTGGAACACGTGAGGCAATACTGACCCTACGACTTATCTTAGAAGAAAGATTAGGGAAAGGCAAACCTACGTTTCTAGCATTTGTAGACTTAGAGAAAGCTTTTGACAATGTTGACTGGAATACTCTCTTTCAAATTCTAAAGGTGGCAGGGGTAAAATACAGGGAGCGAAAGACTATTTACAATTTGTACAGAAACCAGATGGCAGTTATAAGAGTTGAGGGACATGAAAGGGAAGCAGTGGTTGGGAAGGGAGTAAGACAGGGTTGTAGCCTCTCCCCGATGTTATTCAATCTCTATATTGAGCAAGCAGTAAAGGAAACAAAAGAAAAATTTGGAGTAGGTATTAAAATCCATGGAGAAGAAATAAAAACTTTGAGGTTCGCCGATGACATTGTAATTCTGTCAGAGACAGCAAAGGACTTGGAAGAGCAGTTGAACGGAATGGATGGTGTCTTGAAGGGAGGATATAAGATGAACATCAACAAAAGCAAAACGAGGATAATGGAATGTAGTCGAGTTAAGTCGGGTGATGCTGAGGGTATTAGATTAGGAAATGAGACACTTAAAGTAGTAAAGGAGTTTTGCTATTTGGGGAGCAAAATAACTGATGATGGACGAGGTAGAGAGGATATAAAATGTAAACTGGCAATGGCAAGGAAAGCGTTTCTGAAGAAGAGAAATTTGTTAACATCGAGTATAGATTTAAGTGTCAGGAAGTTATTTCTGAAAGTATTTGTATGGAGTGTAGCCATGTATGGAAGTGAAACATGGACGGTAAATAGTTTGGACAAGAAGAGAATAGAAGCTTTTGAAATGTGGTGCTACAGAAGAATGCTGAAGATTAGATGGGTAGATCACATAACTAATGAGGAAGTATTGAATAGGATTGGGGAGAAGAGAAGTTTGTGGCACAACTTGACCAGAAGAAGGGATCGGTTGGTAGGACATGTTCTGAGGCATCAAGGGATCACCAATTTAGTATTGGAGGGCAGCGTGGAGGGTAAAAGTCATAGGGGGAGACCAAGAGATGAATACACTAAGCAGATTCAGAAGGATGTAGGTTGCAGTAGGTACTGGGAGATGAAGAAGCTTGCACAGGATAGAGTAGCATGGAGAGCTGCATCAAACCAGTCTCAGGACTGAAGACCGCAACAACAACAACATACATTAAAATCTGAAGATCTGTAAAAGATTTTTACTGTCATCTTTTATTTAGATCGAAGCGGAACGTCAGTTAAGCTTCTGTTAAAATGTTTCTTTGACTGCGCAATTGATGTATTAGCGTCCGCGCTAGATGCGCATCTTTACAGTTCCTAAATTACATAAAACAAATGTCTTTCAAAGAATAGGTCTCATCTTATAGGTTGATCGTTTAATATACAGATAGGTGAATGCCTTTCCAAGGGTACTCACAGCTTTCATACTACGGAAATCCCAATAATATTACAGGTCTAATACTCGTTGTACCATGTAGCTACAGCTACAGTTCGCATGATTTTCTCATACATCATGCCCTAGAGCCCTCTCCTGCCATAATAATTGGTAATGCTGTGTCCAATTCACTTCTCTTTCTGACTCACAGAGTAGTGGATGTGATACAGCGTTGTACACAATAGTTCCGTATTCGAATCGAGAGCTTGCCGACATGCTGTTTACTTACGGAAAGGCAAATGACAACGGGCGACGGGCACCAAGGTTGTATCAGGAGACCTATCCCACCGACAACAACCACAGCATTCAATGTTTGCAGCAGTGTTTCGCTGTTTGTCTGAGACAAGATCGTTTCAGAAGCAGGAAATCATGGAGGACATACCAGAAATGTTCGGATAGCAAACTTGGACGAAAATGTGATTAACACTGTGGAAGGCGACCGCCGTGTCAGTACCAGGCAGTTGGCCCGCCACGTCACGGTAAGCCAGACGACCATGTGGAACATTCTCTGTGAAGAGTGTTACTATCCTTATCACTTAGAGTGTGTGCAGGGCTTACTAGTGACAGACTCTCCACATTGGGAGAAGTTCTGTCACTGGTTTCTTCACCAGGCAACCACGATTCCGTGATTTTTGTCATCCATCCTATTCACAGATGAGGAGTGGTATCTTCAACTTTCATAACAGACATCTGTGAGATAGTATGCAGAACCCACATGGTATGGTGACAGCGAATCATTAGTATCGGTGCAGCTGGAATGTGTGGGTTGGAATAACTGGCGACCGTATTTTGGGACTAGTCTTCCGTTCACAGGCCGGAACTATCGGCGTTTCTTGCTGGTGACTTTGCCTCCCCTACTAGAAGTAGTGTCATTAATGATTCGAAGAGTTATGTGGCTGCTATATGAAGGTGCTAATGCCCACTTCGCCATTAACATCCGGACGCACTTCAATCGTGTTGCCTGGTCGATGGATTGGACGAGGGGGTCCAGTTGCACGGCCTGCTCGTTCGCCGGATCCCAACCCGCGCGAGTTGTGGTAGTGGAGCCATCTCAAAAGTACCGTGTATGCAGTGCCCATTTCAGAAGTGAAAACAATGGAGAAGCGTATTTTTTCTGCCTTTGACACGTTTCGGAGCGGCCTGGTCGATGTGAACGTGTGAGACAGAACATGCTACGGCGCGTACACGCATGGAAACTATTTTCTACACCTACTGTAACTCTGGCTGCGTGGTACAGCGCGTATTAGGTCGCAGCCTCTGTAACAATGTGTGATTGGATAAAATTGTCTCTAGCATGGAAACGATGCATTTCCGGACATAAGTTCATTAGACCTTCTTTGTTCTGTATCCCCTCATCTATCAATTCCTAGAGTTTGTACACGGTGGAAAAAATCACGCTATGTATACGCTGCAGCAAACCTTGCCAGCCGGCCGCGGTGGTCTCGCGGTTCTAGGCGCGCAGTCCGGAACCGTGCGACTGCTACGGTCGCAGGTTCGAATCTTGCCTCGGGCTGGATGTGTGTGATGTCCTTAGGTTAGTTAGGTTTAAGTAGTTCTAAGTTCTAGGGGACTGATGACCACAGCAGTTGAGTCCCATAGTGCTCAGAGCCATTTGAACCAAACCTTGCCAAACAACGCTGAGCGAGCGCGAACACTCCGCCGCGCTCCGGTCTAGCGCTTTGAGCGCAGCAGCGACTGGGAGTGAGGGGTGAGAAGGTGTACTATGACATATGTACATATGTACTATTACGAACTATTATCCACGGCTATATAGAGAAGCCGTCGAAATATATAAACATGGGGATAATTTTAACAGAAAAGAAGAAGCCATGAAACTCGACCACAGAACCGATGAGAACTTTTTATCTTTGACGTACTCAGATCGATAGTTAAAAATTTTTATCTTTGACAAGGTTTATCTCTGCTATCACGTGAAATCTAGACCACGCTCACTTCCCAAGGTATTTGGGCCGCTCTTCCAACGTCCGACTCGTCAGTCGACAAGACTCAGCACAACCAGGAGCACCTCCGTAGATGTCCAACGTAGCTTTGGACGAAACTTCAGGGATTGAAGAGTTCCATGGACCACGGCCTTACAACCCGAAAGAATTCTCAGCAGCTGAAACATCCGGTCGTGAAAGCCTTCATTGTATGACGAAGAAGTAGTTGCACTTTTTTTCTGATGAACGACGGTGAATACTGACAGAACTGAAGGCGGGCACCAGGAAGTAAAACTAATCTAATTGGAAATAGAGTGGTCACATAATATTTTACTACTGATACCACAAACTATTTGAATTCTTTAAGTGTCTCAAAGCAAGTGGAGGATCATTTGGTAACAGATTTGGCGCACAAGACTGATGCTACCAAAGAAAAATTAATCCTGTTGAAGAATCAGCATCGAGTTCGGGACATGAAACATGAACAGTCATTTTTGGACTAGATATGATTGAATACGTTTCGGTAATTGAAATTTTCATCACGTGTTCTGAAAGAAATTGGAAGACTTTGCGGAGCATAAGGTGGATTTCGATTTATTTGTCAGACCATTTTCGCTTTTCACCTCTAATATACCTTATTACTTCCGACTCGAGGTGGCAGATGTACAGTGAAGCATCCACCTCAACGACCTGTTTGTTCAATCCAGGAAGACTTTTATACAATGATACCCACAGAGCAATATCCTCGAGTGCACAGGCAAGCCACTAAAGTTATTTCAGCGTTTGGCTCAACAGTGTGTGTGGACGCTTTCTCTTCTCTTGCGAAATTGACGAGGCCCCGCCAACATTCGTGTTTAGCAGATTGCAATCTCCTTAACTCTATATGTTTGACTGAATCACGAACTATAGTTCCATAATTATTACGGATTCTAAAATCGAAATGTGTATATAAACAACGCAACGTAATGTTAAAGCCTGTATGTAGTTCTGCTTATCGTATTAGCACTATATAGTGTATTTACTAAATCGAGTAATAAAACTAATTGCTTTGGCAGAAAAATGAAGAGTTGAAAATAGACAAACCTGCTGATAAAAACATGCTGCAGTATTCGCATCTTAAAAGTACTGCATTGTGTTGCAAACACGTCTTTCTAAGGTTCCCGCGTGTGCAGGAATCAGCATATAGCCGTCATACCGATTCGTATTTACAGCCGTCGAGTTATTACCCGTGCGTGATTAACACATTTGCACACATAGCCTCAGATACGGATACTTTACCTAAAGAGCTAGCCCACCTATTGACGATGTTAAGGGGAAATGGATATTCTACACAGCAGATTAACAGATTGTCTAGCCGGTCCTGCCCATACGTTTTAATTATGCTAGAATTGTGCATTTTAAACTATTGCATTATATCTATAATGGTGTCCAAATTAGCGCACCAAACCGCTATTTCCCCTTCCTGTGTCTGATTCACGATATAACCACACAAACTGTCAACCAAATACCCGCATGATCGTGTTCTGTACAGAAGATGGCATTCCAGTCAACGGACAACCATGCCAACGATGACGTCAGGTTCCCTATGACACGAGGTAGTGTTTTCTGGGTAGCCCCACATCCGCTCTGTAGACAGTGACAGACGGTTGCAGTATGGCACCGAGAAGATGTCCTTCAAATTCTCTGCAGTAGAGGGCCACAGAAAGAGAGGAAACAGGACAGTTGCAAAGTGATTTCGTCCGATGGCTTAAAGTGAATCGTTCTGTTGTCTATGGGATGTGGCGACAGGTTATAGGGACCGAATCTGTATCCCGGAGACTAGGGCACGGCCGACCACGTGTGACGTCAGAAGAGAGGACCGTTATTTGGCTGTAGAGCCACGACAGTACCGCCTTAGTACTGCACGACAAGTGGCACGTGAGCTCGCAGCATCCACTGGACGTGTTGTATCGGAGCAAACGGTATGCGGAAGGTTTCGGCAGTGTGGTCTTTATTGTCAGAGACATTCTGTACATCTACCTCTGATGCGTCTTCACAGGAGGGGACGTCTGGTGTGGAGTCACCAGCATGCCACGTGGACAGTCGAGCACTGGGCCTATGTTGTTTTTACTGATGAGTCCCGATTTAGTCTGGAGAGTGATTCTCGATGGATTCGCATCTGGAGCGAACGTGCAACATGATTTCGAAATCCAAACATTGTGGAAAGAGACCGATATCGAGGAGGATGCCTGATGGTGTTTGCAGGGATTATGTTTAACACTCGAATCCCTCTTCACGAAATTGTACGGGTGAATCGGCAGGCCGGCCGGAGTGGCCGTGCAGTTCTGGGCGCTACAGTCTGGAACCGAGCGACCGCTACGGTCGCAGGTTCGAATCCTGCCTCGGGCATGGATGTGTGTGATGTCCTTAGGTTAGTTAGGTTTAATTAGTTCTAAGTTCTAGGCGACTGATGACCTCAGAAGTTAAGTCGCATAGTGATCAGAGCCATTTGAACCATTTGAACTAGGGAGACGGCTTGCGTCACATCAGCATCCACCAACCACTCTCCAAAACTGCGACCTGCTCTGCAGGAAGAATGGGGGTTACTGCCTCAACATGAGACTGATGACATCATTCACAGCATACCCCGCCGTTGTCAGGCCTGTGTTGCTGCCCGATGTGGTCACACCCCATAATGAGCACATTAATCAGTTGTCGGAATGTGTGTGCAAATCAGTTAACTTGAAGAAAAAAAAACGAAGAACATTTTTGTCTACCGTTATGCATGTTGCAGTCATTTGCGTTCTGCGTACTTTACATTCTTCCTACTTTACTGTCACATGTTTACATTGTTTTGAGGCAAAATAAACGCTGTTGTTGTTGTGATCTTCAGTCCTGAGACTGGTTTGATGCAGCTCTCCATGCTACTCTATCCTGTGCAAGCTTCTTCATCTCCCAGTACCTACTGCAGCTCACATCCTTCTGAATCTGCTTAGTGTACTCATCTCTTGGTCTCCCTCTATCATTTTTACCATCCACGCTGCCCTCCAGTACTAAAATGGTGATCCCCTGATGGCTCTTCTAGTCAAGTTGTGCCACAAACTCCTCTTCTCCCCAATTCTATTCAATACCTCCTCATTAATTATGTGATCCACCCATCTAATCTTCAGCATTGTTCGGTAGCACCACATTACGAAACCTTCTATTCTCTTTTTGTCTAAACTATTTATCGTCCATGTTTCACTTCCATACATGGCTACACTCCATACAAATACTTTCAGAAACGACTTCCTGACGCTTAAATCAATACTTGAAGTTAACAAATTTCTCTTCTTCAGAAACGTTTTCCTTGCCATTGCCAGTCTACATTTTACATCCCCTGTACTTCGACCATCATCAGTTATTTTGCTCCTCAAATAGCAAAACTACTTTACTACTTTAAGTGTCTCATTTCCTAATCTAATTCCCTCAGCAACACCCGACTTAATTCGACTACATTCCACTATCCTCGTTTTGCTTTTGTTGATGTTCATCTTATATCCTCCTTTCACGACACTGTCCATTCCGTTCAACTGCTCTTCCAAGTCCTTTGCTGTCTCTGACAGAATTACAATGTCATCGGAGAACCTCACGTTTTTATTTCTTCTCCGTGGACTTTAATTCCTACTATGAATTTTTCTTTTGTTTCCTTTACTGCTTGCTCAATATACAGATTGAATAGCATGGGGGAGAGGCTACAACCCTGTCTCACTCCCTTCCCAACCGCTGCTTCCCTTTCATGTCCTTCGACTCTTATAACTGCCTTCTGCTTTCTGTACAAGTTGTAAATAGACTTTCGCTCCCTGTCTTGTACCCCTGCCACCTTCACAATTTGAAAGAGAGTATTCCAGTCAACATTGTCAAAAGCTGTCACTAAGTCTACAAATGCTAGGAACGTAGGTTTGCCTTTCCTTAATCTCTCTTCTAAGATAAGTCGTAGGGTCAGTGTTGCATCACGTGTTCTAATATTTCTACGGAATCCAAAGTGATCTTCCCCGAGGTCGGCTTCTACTAGTTTTTACATTCGTCTGTAAAGAATTCGCGTTAGTATTTTGCAGCTGTGACTTATTAAACTGATAGTTCGGTAATTTTCACATATGTCAACACTTGCTTTCTTTAGGATTGGAATTACTATATTCTTCTTGAAGTCTGAGGGTATTTCGCCTGTCTCATACATCTTGCTCACCAGATGGTAGAGTTTTGTCAGGACTGGCTCTTCCAAGGCTGTCAGTAGTTCTAATGGATTGTTGTCTACTCCCGGGGCCTTGTTTCGACTCAGGTCTTTCAGTGCTCTGTCAAACTCTTCACACAGTATATCTCCCATTTCATCTTCATCTACCTCCTCTTCCATTTCCATAATATCGTCCTCAAGAACGTCGCCCTTGTATAGACCCTCTATGTACTCCTTCCACCTTTCTGCTTTCCCTTCTTTGCTCAGAACTGGGTTTTCATCTGAGCTCTTGATATTCATGCAAGTGGTTCTCTTTTGTCCAAAGGTCTCTTTGATTTTCCTGCAGGCAATATCTATCTTACCCCTCGTGAGATAAGGCTCTACATCCTTACATTTGTAGCCATCCCTGCTTAGCCATTTTGCACTTCCTGTCGATCTCATTTTTGAGACGTTTGTATTCCTTTCTTCCTGCTTCACTTACTGCAAAATAAACGCAACCTTGCAAAATTTCCTTTTGTTGCTTTAATTTTGGACGCCAGTGCTTTTGTATGAAAGATACCTCAAGAGACATTTGACTGTAGTATCTACATGAGACCTTTCGTGCTCTGTTTAAAGTGACCCTTGGGCAACAGCTGTGGTCAGAAGTGGCTGCAAGCATGCGGCTTCCCTGCTGTGGCACTTCCGCGGTGCCCGCGCTCGCTGCCGCGCAACCGCAGTGCCGGGAAGCGCCCCGGCGCGGATCCACTTGTTGCCGGCGCGGCCACCGGATAGCCCCGCGGCGGCGCGACGGCCAGAGGCTGCGCCGCCCGTGTAATTGCTGGCGCGGCTCCAGTTACCCGCCAAACGTAACGTTACCTCTGCCGCCTCCAGTGCCCAGCCTGGCGGCTCGGGTTCTCCAGCGCAGAAGCGCGCGTTCTGTCGCCGCGTATCCGCACCAGCATAGCGACAACCTGCTCCGCTCGGCCGACACGCGATCCCCGAGCTCCCGGTTTCGGTATGTTCGTTAATAGCGATCGAAGCTGGCGGAGCGTCAAAACTCTACAAGAAAAGTGGCAACTTAATTCCGTCGAATTATGTTTCATCGTTCTCGAGAATACTATAGAAGATAGAGACCGAAACGGGAACAAAAATTACTATCGAAATTGAAGATGTCGACCATAAATTTCTTTTTCTTTTTCTTTTTTTTTTGGGGGGGGGGGGGGGTGATCTGTATACCTCGGATTTTATGTGAAAACCTGTTTTGTTCCTCATTAACTAAAGGCTATAAAGGCTGTACATACACGAATTATGCCTATTTATGATGGAAAACGCAAGTTTTATAGCAGACAAAACTACATAATTTCGGGTTAGTACCTGATTGTATCTAAATTTTAAAAATTCGATTAAATAAATTTTTTACGACTAACGTTATCTCATGTACGTAATTTTATGTTAGAACCTGACTGTACATCATTTCTAAAAATTCTAAAAATACCTCATTTCATCTTAGAACCTGACTGTATCTAATTTTTAAAAATCCAGTCAAATAAAATTTGTGTGACTAAAACTACTCTTCTAGTCTTCCCGACTACTTACAAAAAAATGATTGAATGATAAATGGTTTGTCTGCGTGCGTGAACGCCAATCCTTTGAGTCAGACGACGAGAGCATAAGCCAGGCTGTTGCAGCCCGCCCTGCTCGGCAGAGCTTTGTCGCTCGCCGTGAACCGTCAAAAGGGGCCGGCAGGGCGCGGAGGAGCCTTGTGATCTGCCTCTGGCGCCTTCCTGGCCTGTTGGAAGAACCTGTTTAAAACAACTGCACTGTCTTCATTCGGTCGGTCAGCGTGCTGCTTGGATGTGGTGAAATGTTTCACAACGACAGTGTATCTGCGGAAAGTCAAGCATGCCGAAAGTAGTACGTTCCAAATCATCTCCGATTCGTCAGAGGTTACAAGAATTTCCTGATTTCTCTACAGGTGGAAGAGTTATTCAAATGGCTCTGAGCACTATGGGACTCAACTGCTGAGGTCATTAGTCCCCTAGAACTTAGAACTAGTTAAACCTAACTAACCTAAGGACATCACACTCATCCATGTCCGAGGCAGGATTAGAACCTGCGACCGTAGCGGTCTCGCGGTTCCAGACTGCAGCGCCAGAACCGCGCGGCCACTTCGGCCGGCGGAAGAGTTATTCACTGCAATGTGTGCAACAAAGACTTAGGTAAAATGTTAACATTCTATCTGCTACGCCCACTCAGAGAACAGTGACGCCAATGGTTTTCCCGAGTGAACTTGGGCCAGACACATGTGAATGCAAAAGTATTGTTTTTAAACTCTTAAAAATAGGTTAATTTTGCTAAGTAGACCTCGTACGTAAATTCTTCCACAAAGTATTTCTCATTTCATTTTGTTTTTAGGTACATTCTGAACAGAGGTCGCATTTCAGTCAGCATGTTGCAGGGATTAAACACTAGGCCAATTTAAAAAATAAATCAAACTTGAAACAAACGTTCGTAACTAAACCAAAAGCAACAAACAAAAACGAATTTCATCTTGACCCGTGTCGATCCATTGTCGCAGTAAACGTACCATTCAGTGTAGTTGAAAATAGATAGTTCAAAAGTCTTTTAGAGAAATATTATCACTGCAGCATTCCATCAGAATTCACACTGAGAAAGAAATATTTAGTTACTCTATAATTATGAAAATACATTGAACAGGATAAGGGAAAATCTAGGCGATTCATACATGTGGATCTCTGTTGGTGAGACAACTGGCAGACAAGGTCCATATGTGGCTAATTTGATTGTTGGAAAGTTAGATCCTGACACGCGGTCTGTACCTCATCTAATCTGTACCAAGAAGCTCAAAAAAGCTAACCAGGAAACACCTGCTCACTTTGTTATTAAAGACGTCAAATTATTTTTCTGCAACTGTCTAGATGAAAATAAAGTACTTGTGATCTGCACTGATGCAGCCGCATACATGGTTGCTGCTGTCAAATTACTGAAACTATTTACCCAGCCTTGTTCCATATCACATGCTGTGCTCATGCCATGAATCGTATAGCTGAGACGATACGTCTCGAATTTCCACGTGCAAATAAGCTAGTTTCAACCATCAAAGAGGTTTTTATTAAAGCACCTTCAAGAATCTAGTTGTTTCGAGAGGAACTTCCCAACGTACCACTTCCAGCAGAACCCATACTTACTCGCTGGGGAACGCGACTAGAGGACGTGGAATATTACAGCGAGCATTTGGAAGACATTAAGAACATTGTTCTTAAATTGCGGGAGGAGGCAGTGAGCATTACTTCAGCTAAAGATCTTCTAAAGGACCCAAAATTTGCAGCGACATTGCATACATAAAATCTCGTTATGCATTTTTGGTCCCTGTTATTAGAGGCCTAGAGTGTTCAAGGAAACCAGTCTACACGCAACTGCGATTGATAGACTGCAGACAGAAAAAAAATCAGCTTGGTCCCAGGTTCTATTGGTTTGAAAGTTAGTGAGAAACTAAAGACAGTGCTACAAAAAAGCCCAGGACCGACCCTTTCTGCACAATGGCTGACATCTTATCAGGTAAATCAACAGAATATGAGCCCGCATCTCGTGGTCGTGCGGTAGCGTTCTCGCTTCCCACGCCCGGGTTCCCGGGTTCGATTCCCGGCGGGGTCAGGGATTTTCTCTGCCTCGTGATGGCTGGGTGTTGTGTGATGTCCTTAGGTTAGTTAGGTTTAAGTAGTTCTAAGTTCTAGGGGACTGATGACCTAAGATGTTGAGTCCCATGGTGCTCAGAGCCATTTGAACCATTTGAACAGAACATGAGTGTGCTGCCGCATTGCGCCTAATACCGCCATTTAAATATCCTCCGGTGACATCTATTGACGTGGAAGATGCTATTAACAGACAAGAGATGTATTTCTCAACGGAAAATCTGGAGAAAGTGTCAGTTATTTACTGTGACAGTAATTATGTGTGTGTGTATTACTAAGGGACCAACCTGCTGAGGTCATCGGTCCCTAGTCTTACACACTACTTAAACTAACTTATGCTAAGAACAATACACACAACCATGCCCGAGAGAGGACTCGAACGTCCGGCGGGAGGGACCGAGAAATCCGTGAATGGTGCATCAAACCGCGCGGCAACTCCGCGCGTCTGTAATTATGGACATGGACAACAATATAATGTGGATTTTTGTCAATCTGCTTATCTCTGTAGACAATAAAATGTCAGACTTTGTTCACGTATTTTCTGATTTTTATAACCTATTTTTGTAAGTGATAGAACCTATTTTAGGTACCTAATTTAAGATTTTTAGAACCTAAAAGTCCGAGGTCTGTCCATCAATCTTCTGACTGGTTTGATGCGGCCCGCCACGAATTCCTCTCCTGTGCCAACCTCTTCATCTCAGAGTAGCACTTGCAACACTGCGTCCTCAATTATTTGCTGGATGTATTCCAGTCTCTGTCTTCCTCTACAGTTTTTGCCCTCTACAGCTCCCTCTAGTGCCGTAGAAGGCATCCCTCGATGTCCTAATATAATTACGTCCTATCACCCTGCCCTGTCTCCTTGTCAGTGTTCTGCACGTATGCCTTTCCTCTCAGATTCTGCGCAGAACCCCCTCATTCCTTACCTTATCAGTCCACCTAATTTTCAGCATTCGTCTATGTCACCACATCTCAAATGCTTCAATTCTCTTCTGTTACTGTCTTCCCACAGTCCATGTTTAACTGCCATACGCACATTTTCAGCACCTTCTTCCTCAACTTAAGGCCTGTGTTTGAGACTAGTAGCCATCTCTTAGCCAGTAATACCCTTTTCGCCAGTGCTAGACGTCTTTTGATGCTCTTCTTGCTCCTTCCGTCATTGGTTATTTTACTGTCTAGGTACTAGAATTCCTTAATTTCATCTACTTCGTGACCGTCAATCCTGATATTAAGTTTCTCGCTATTCCAGTATTCTCATTTCTGCTACTTCTCATTACTTTCATCTACCATCGATTTACTCTCAATCCACATTCTGTACTCGTTAGACTTTTCCTTCCAATGAGCAGGTCATGTAATTCTTCTTCACTTTCACTCAGGAAGCAATGCCATCAGCGAATTGTACACCGATATCCTTTCACCTTGAGCTTTAATTCCACTCCTGAAACTTTCTTTTACTTTCGTCATTGTTTCTTCGATGCACAGACTGAACAATAGGGACGAAAGACTAAATCCCTGCCATACATCCTTTTTTAATCCGAGCACTTCGTTTTTGGTCATCCACTCTTATTATTCCCTCTTGGCTCTTGTACATATTGTATATTACCTTTCTCTCCCTATAGCTTATTACAGGTGACGGAATCACTCAGAGATTCTAACTGTTATCAATCGGATACACTGCACTTCTCTATACTGTTAAGCTTTCTTCGAGGGGAAATATCCTCGTTACACCCGTTACTTGTTGATTGCAGTAGAATATGAAAAGGACCGTGCTTCAATTCTCCCATGTCGTACAATTTCTTCTTCTTTTATTTTTTATTTTGTTTTCGAAAATGTTTTTATAGATCACTTACGAAGCGCCTGGCAAAGAAAAGTAGCCAGAAGGAGATGAGGAAACAAAATGAAGGTTCACGGGTTGAGAGAGTATGTGAAGTTATTTCTGCGATTGCAAAATCGAATCAAATCTACGAAGAACGAGACAGTTTGAGTCCTCTTATCAATATGACCTTGCACCCTGTCTGGCACGGATGCGTTCACTGATTCGTATGGGAAGAGTGTCATGAAGCCGTCTACCCTCTCCCGAGCCAAGCTCGTCCACAACCGAATCTTCATACCCAGAATACCGCCATTGGAGCGGAGATAACGTCCGAGGTTGCCCCACGTAAATTCTGTCGGGGATAGATCTGGGGACCATATCACGCAGAAAGTGGCATGAGTGGGCGAGCATCGTCCTGTTGAAAAACGGCGCAGTGAGGACGAAGGGTCTCAGTGACGCACCGTTGTTGCGTCAGAGTTCCCTCAGTCACTACCACCAATGACGTAAAATCATACCCGACGGCTCTCACACAATTATGCCAGGAGTGACATCGCTGTGTTTCTCTGAAACAATGGAAGAGTGGGACCTCTGTGCAGGCCGCTCCCACAGTAGCTGGTGATGATCATCCGGGATAGTGCAGAACCGTAATTCATCTCTGAACACGATACGACGCCATTCATCGGCAGTCCATGCTTCAGGATCACAGCACATCTCGAAAAGCAGCCACTTTTCTTGTGTTAATGGGACGGTAATTCCCTAGTACGGTTGCTGCTGGACTCTGACCAATGGTCCCGGACGACACGGAATACCAGAATGAAATTTTCACTCTGCAGCGGACTGTGCGCTGATATGAAATTTCTTGGCAGATTAAAACTGGAAAATTTGTGGTAATGTCTTATGGGAGCAAACTCCGGAGGTCATTGGTCCCTAAGCTACTACGTGCTTGGTGCACAATACGGCGATGCTCGCTTGTGGTGGTCAGTGTCGTCGATCGATCGAAACCTTGCTGACGGCTGAGCGTGTTCTCAAGTTCCCATGCAGTGCAACATCGGGTCTCTGGCGCATCCGAATGCCCTACAAGTCTAGGTACTGATCGATTCAGTCAGTCGACCACACGGAGACCTGAATGAACAATCGATCACTGAACAGCTGACCCTGTTCAAGCACTTTTATACCCTACTGGGCCTCGAAGCAACACTAAACACGAACAATAGTAATGGCCCATGATGATCCTATTACATGTCACAAAGAATTTTAACCCTAACCATTTATGTTCCAACCGAATGGAGTACACATATACGAAGTTATGTCCACATCCTAAAATATCTTCTGGTTACATCGCTTTAGTCAGGTTGCATATTTATATTCAGGTATCACCGGGTAAGCTTTCTTGTGAAATTACACTCCAATAGAGCGAAAGCGAGTGGCGCAGAGACTAAGGGGATGCCAGCCTACGTCAGATCCCAGTCTTTGGACTGTGAAGCGGAAGAGGCGATTTTACATATGTAGCATTCCAAACATCACAAACCGATGGTTTTCACAAAGGATTTAACAGACCTGTTTAACATATTTTAAGATATATTTTTAGGTGTGTTTAGTTCGTTTTAGGTTATTTTTCAGTCACACCCTTCACAAAGCAATCCCATCCCTAAGGGTACCAGACCGTCTTTTCCCAGCAGTGCTTACTGTACAATGAGTGAAAAATGATGAAAGCGGGTGAGAACCGTCCCTAACAGTGAACTAATGTTTAATGGGATTGAGAATGCGGAAGCCTACGGAAAACAATGCTGTAGACCCAAAAAATGCACCCAAAGGATCCGCAGTGTTCTAAAACCATATCTATTTTTTTCTAGTGACACCTTTCTTAAACCCATTGATGTGTATACTTTTCATACGCTCTGCTACGCTTAAATATATTTGCCAGTAGTACAATTCGCGCACAGTTGCTTCTAAAATTAGAATGTGTGAATTATATTATAAACTCGATGTATTGATATTTTATTTCTGAAGAATAATTATTGAAGTGTTGAATATTTAAAAGAAATGTGGTGTCACCGCCAGACACCACACTTGCTAGGTCGCAGCCTTTAAATCGGCCGCGGTCCATTAGTATACGCCGGACCCGCGTGTCGCCACTGTCAGTAATTGCAGACACGGCAGGTCTAGAGAGACGTCCTGGCACTCGCCCCAGTTGTACAGCCGACTTTGCAAGGAAAGGTTCACTGACAACTACGCTCTCATTTGCCGAGACGATAGTTAGCATAGCCTTCAGCTACGTCATTTGCTACGACCTAGCAAGGCGTCGTATTCAATTGATATTTATTGTGGTTATAACATGTACCGTCAAGAGAGATGTTCTACAATTGTGGATTAAAGTTAAGTACTACATCATCTACGTACTTTATTTGCAATTCTCAAGATATTGCCCTGTTCCAGACCTCACGCCAGTCAGCGTGCAATTAAACGCGTGCATTTCGGCCTCCTCTAGAAACACAGTGTTGGCTCTTCTGCCAACACTACAAGAAACGTAGTCTTTATGATTATATCCTGTACTAAATCGTAGTTGGCTAATAGGAATGCAATCAATCAGCTTATAAGCCACGTTCGTTATGGTGGCACTAGAAAAGAAGACAAGTGTTGTGTTCCCCTGTCGAATATAGGATGCCTAGGAAACCTGCTTCTCGGCTCGCTACACAACAATTCAAGCAAATCGCATTAATGAACTTTGTTACAGTAAGGTAAATAACTAAACTTTGAGGAATATACAGTGAGATGTCGCAAGCAAAGGGCGACATGAAACATAAGCAATCTCTTCAGTACATACAATTCCTAATACAAGTAAAACAAAGTTCATAAGTCGCTGCTGTAGTGATCGTAGAGCCGTCCAGCTCGAGAGAGAGAGAGAGAGAGAGAGAGAGAGAGAGAGAGAGAGAATTCCTGAACTGGCATGAATTAAGAAAGGGGAGATGTTAGCCATGAGTTCTGAAATACAATCACAAAGGAAAGAGCTTACGTCATTCCTATCGGCAGCGTAGTGATGTTGGATGTTCGTAGAGGATACAGTGTGCCTGCACAGTAGCAACCAATACTCTCGTGAGACGTGCTACTGAAACCAGACTGCCACTGCACATGACTACTCCCAACGTATTGGGAGACAGCACTCGTGTATCAAGATGACAGTAATTTCTGCACTACTACTATTCGCGGTGTGGAGACATTAAGAACCAGCAACCAAATCGGGTCAGAAAGCGTCGTCTCTCTGCTTTTATTAAATCCGGTGTCACACTGCAGTGTGCATCCGTGGGTACAGAAATGTTCTCATGGCCAACATGACAGTGGATGGGGATGGAGCTGCTGCTGCTGCTGCTGCCTCAGATCAGAGGAGTGGCCTGAGCTCTTGGCGCGCAAGCTGGGAGATGTGTCTTGGCGCCAATTCTCCAACTTAAATTCGAACGTAATGGCCCCAAATCCTATATATTTTCGTCATATCTAAATTAGTTAAATGGTGAATGTGAAAATTACTTCACGCTAGCCAACTGATCGTCATCCTTAGAGATAAGCCATTGGCTGTGCCCGTTGACTGGAGAAAATTAATTGTATTACATAAAATGGTTGATTTAATTTAATGAATGTTTAGTTAGTTAGTAGACACGTCCGCAATTATGATCAGCAAACTCAGAATTTAGTATCTCGAGTCTGGGACTGAAATTACGAAATTAATTTTATACGGCTGTCTTTCTTTGCAGTGGGGACTGGATTGGACAGGCATTCTGGCTTCGGCATGTGCGCTAAACGCCTACGAAAAGTCTCCACATTACAAATGATACGCTCACTCTGGCACGCACAAGCGCGCGCAACACCGCTAGCACACGCACGCAAACACAGACACAACAAAGTGCATACAAGCACACATACACATTTGCAAACTCACATGCACACACATACACATGTGCACAGAACATACACACACACACACACACACACACACACACACACACACACACACACACACAGAGAGAGAGAGAGAGAGAGAGAGAGAGAGAGAGAGAGAGAGAGAGAGAGAGAGAGAGGGAGAGAGAGAGAGAAAGAGGGAGAGAGAGACTAAAAACAAAAAATGGTTCAAATGGCTCTGAGCACTATGAGACTTAACATCTATGGTCATCAGTCCCCTAGAACTTAGAACTACTTAAATCTAACTAACCTAAGGACATCACACAACACCCAGCCATCACGAGGCAGAGAAAATCCCTGACCCCGCCGGGAATGGAACACGGGAACCCGGGCGTTGGAAGCGAGAACGCTACCGCACGACCACGAGATGCGGGCTACTAAAAACAAATAATGAGATAGTTGGTATCACTTATAGAGACAAATGTCACACTAGGCAGTGATGATAACAGTTGGACCAATGCTATGCAACAAAATTATAATCTCTCTACACAAAATAGTGCAACTTTCAATCAGTTTTCTACATGGGGGAAAAACTGAATGATCTTCAAGTAATTTATTGGATGTTACACTGTAGGTACTTTTTTGTTGTATTATAAAATATTTACGAGAACTGATTTGAATGTAAGCTCCGTTAACTATCTGAAAACAAAAACATCATGTAATATTCTAGGACATCGATTGAGGATGCCTTGTAAAATGGGAAAACACGTATGGTTGTTTAAATAAATTTAATGTGAGCATGCAGTAAAGACGTTTTGTTGTTAACTGTTACAATTTGTATGTACCTTTTGCGTAAAATAGCGACCACAAGGAAGTTGTGCTGATAGAATTGCTTACGTGTCCATAGGTCGCAGTGGTGAAGGCTGCTGTTGCCTCTCGTTTGCCGGCCGGTGTGACCGTGCGGTTAAAGGCGCTTCAGTCTGGAACCGCGTGGCCGCTACAGTCGCAGGTTCGAATCGTGCCTCGGGCATGGATGTGTGTGATGTCCTTAGGTTAGTTAGGTTTAAGTAGTTCTAAGTTCTAGGCGACTGATGACCTCAGAAATTGTGTCGTATAGTGCTCAGAGCCATTTGAGCCTCTCGTTTACGTTTTGACCGGGCGAGGTGGCGCAGTCGGATGAAAGACGGCTCAAATCAGCTCCCAGTAACCCTTGTTTAGGTTTTCCGTGATTTCCCTATATTGCTTCGTTAAAGTGCCGGTATGGTTCCTTCGAAAGACACGACCGATTTCCTTCCCCATCGTTGAAATATCTCTAAAGACCTCGATATCGACGGGACGTTAAAAACTAACCATATTTCTTCTCATGCGTGGGACTAGCCTCCGTAAAACACTGTTGTAGAGGGAACACCATGCGATGTATGTAGAGGGAACACAATCGGGCGTATCCTGGAAACGCTGAACTAGTGTCAACAGCTAATCCTTCTATCATCGGGAAACAGTAGAGAAAAATGGCGGATACTCGAAACTGAGAACATTCCTCATAATGTTACAAAAAAAGTTGAAGAACCTTTCCCCAGCACGCACGACGCCCAATACCGTGTACAGTTCCTGGATTTGTCCGAGTAGAAAGTGTACTCTTCAAACGCCGTTTTAACTTCGAAAAAGCAAAGTGGGGGGCTTTCAGAGAACTGGATCCTGAAGTTGACAACAGATGCAGACCCAAAAAACTAGAAAGAATCTGTGGAACCTGGAAAGAAATCGTCAAGGAGGCATAATACACATTGATGCAGGATCCAGTATATATATGGCCTTGATTTATGTGTGGCCTTGATTTATATATGGCCTTGATTTATATATGGCCTTGACTCGTACACTAGTATGACAATTTCTCCCTGCCATTATTACTCAGCTATGCCCCATGGTCAGGTAACAGCATAGGAGAACTGAGGTACCACAACACTTCAACAAATTAGTAACAAAGTCACAAATTAGTTAAAAAGGTTTACTTACTTTTTTGACTTGTTGAGTAATGAAATCTGCAACACTTCATGTAATATAACACAAAAAGGCCCTCTGTCGCTCAGTGCAAATAATCATAGGTAAACTTCACAGTACACAGCAAATGCAACTTACAACAGCGGTCTGTTCACTTCTAAGAGTTCATAAACGACATTACCTGTCTAAGTTTGTAAGTAGGCTGTTTAGATTTTTATGTTGGTGACGCCGCGTAGCGCTCTGTATGAAAATCACTGGCTGTGCTGTGTGCAGTCTGTGGCTGGTTGGCATTCTTGGAATACTCGCTATTGTAGTGTTGGGCAGTTGGACGTGAACAGCGCGTAGCGTTGCGCAGTTGGAGGTGAGCCGCCAGTAGTGGTGGATGTGGGGAGAGAGATGGCAGAATTTTAAGAGCGGAACACCTGGACGTGTGTCCGCCAAATAGAGTTAATATGTAATACTGGATATATATGATGACTTTTGAAGATTTTGTCCCATTTGTTGCATTAATTGTAATAACAATGCACTGGTGTCTGAAACATGTTCCTCAGTGCTATTCGGCAGTGAATTTGAACCGGCAATATTCGCATTTCGAAAAGCAGAAAATGTGTCTTGACCTATTTGAGAAAACGGTGAGGACGCAAAACCTGAATCTACAGTATTTGCAAGATTGTATCCTGTCATTTCGGATTCCTGAGGCGAGCTGTTGCCGACCAAACGATCGATAATGCTTCCCTGTTCACTAATTGTTTCACTGTCTACACCATTATTTGCCGACCAATCGATCGATAATGCTTCCCTATTCACTAATTGTTTCACTGTCTACACCATTATTTGCTCGCTCCATTTCCCTATGCACAATTACCAAGTTATTACTTTGAATATCTGTTAATTCATTACACACAGGTGCTGATAAGCTACGCTCGTCGTCACTATCATTTCTCAATTTACTTTGGAGCCTAGTGTTACGTTTTTCACACGCCATAATTATCACGTATTTCACACGATAACAAGAAAAGCACAATTTGAAGAGCAAAAATAAGAAAACACATTAACATACCACTGAAAATAATATCTAGTTAATTGCAAGCGCAGCTGCGAAATACTTGGTGCAAATCTACATGCATGCCACAACTGTTTTACTGTACAACAATGAAAGACTACAACTACAAAGGAAATTCTCTCTGTAATTACGCACTAGCAATAAACAATAGCTACACTAATTACACAAACTGCAAGAAAAAATCAGAAGATTCCAGTGAGGTATCCTCGGCTAAGGGTCGACATATGAAACGTCCCCTTAGAAAACATTAATGAATTACTGTGCTGGAAAACCTCTTACATTATTTGTTTTTCAAACAGCTAAGCAAAACTGAACGTATTCAGACATTACTCTCTTTACTTATTCTGATCAACACTAAACTGACACACAATATTTTTAGCGCAACGCAATCTCACTTCAATAATCTCCACAAAAGAATGGCCCTGACTAACAATAACCTATACCCTTCATGAACCACTTACCTCACAAAAATCTTCGTTACTCTACCTACTGCAATACAGCTAGCGCCACTACGGCCAGCTAAATAAAAGATTCTGACTACTGAAGGCACTAACTACTGATAGGAATAGTCAGCAAATGAAAGATTTTGATAGAGAACAAACAATGTATTTACCTTAATAGTGTTCAAAGGTCATTATATATATATATATATATATATATATATATATATATATATATATAGGGTGAGTCACCTAACGTTACCGCTGGATATATTTCGTAAACCACATCAAATACTGACGAATCGATTCCACAGACCGAACGTGAGGAGAGGGGCTAGTGTAACTGGTTAATACAAACTATTAAAAAATGCACGGAAGTATGTTTTGTAACACAAACCTACGTTTTTTTAAATGGAACCCCGTTAGTTTTGTTAGCACATCTGAACATATAAACAAATACGTAATCAATGCCGTTTGTTGGATTGTAAAATGTTAATTACATCCGGAGATATTGTAACCTAAAGTTGACGCTTGAGTACCACTCCTCCGCTGTTCGATCGTGTGTATCGTAGAGCACCGAATTACGTAGGGATCCAAAGGGAACGGTGATGGACCTTAGGTACAGAAGAGACTGGAACAGCACATTACGTCCACATGTTAACACCTTTTTATCGGTCTTTTTCACTGACGCACACGTACATTACCATGAGGGGTGAGGTACACGTACACACGTTGTTTCCGTTTTCAATTACGGAGTGGAATAGAGTGTGTCCCGACATGTCAGGCCAATAGATCTTCAATGTAGTGGCCATCATTTGCTGCACACAATTGCAATTCTGGCGTAATGAATGTCGTACACGCCGCAGTACATCTGGTGTAATGTCGCCGCAGGCTGCCACAATACGTTGTTTCATATCCTCTGAGGTTGTAGGCACATCACCGTACACATTCTCCTTTAACATACCCCATAGAAAGAAGTCCAGAGGTGTAAGATCAGGAGAACGGGCTGGCCAATTTATGCATCCTCCACGTCCTATGAAACGCCCGTCGAACGTGTACCTCACCCCTCATGGTAATGTACAAGTGCGCCAGTGAAAAAGACCAATAAAAAGGTGTTAGCATGTGGACGTAATGTGCTGTTCCAGTCTCTTCTGTACCTAAGGTCCATCACCGTTCCCTTTGGATCCCTACGTGATTCGGTGCTCTCCGATACACACGATCGAACAGCGGAGGACTGGTACTCAAGCTTCAACTTTAGGTTACAATATCTCCGGATGTAATTAACATTTTACAATGCAACAAACGGCACTGATTACGTATTTGTTTATATGTTCAGATGTGCTAACAAAACTAACGGGGCTCCATTTAAAAAAACGTGGGTTTGTGTTAAAAAACACACTTCCGTGCATTTTTTAATGGTTTGTATTAACCAATTACACTAGCCCCTCTCCTCGCGTTCGGTCTGTGGAACCGATTCGTCAGTATTTGATGTGGTTTACGAAATACATCCAGTGGTAATGTT
This sequence comes from Schistocerca americana, assembly GCF_021461395.2. Taxonomy (NCBI): domain Eukaryota; kingdom Metazoa; phylum Arthropoda; class Insecta; order Orthoptera; family Acrididae; genus Schistocerca; species Schistocerca americana. The sequence goes on along the minus strand of NC_060123.1, from coordinate 626,239,512 downwards.
AGGTGACTCACCCTCATGATATCCAGAATTACAAATTTACTCTATCTGGCGAACACACGTTCAGATCGTCCTCTCTTAAAATTCTGCCATCTCTCTCCCCACGCCGGCCGCGGTGGTCTAGCGGTTCTAGGCGCGCAGTCCGGAACCGCGCGACTGCTACGGTCGCAGGCTCGAATCCTGCCTCGAGCATGGATGTGTGTGATGTCCTTAGGTTAGTTAGGTTTAAGTATTTCTAAGTTCTAGGGGACTGATGACCACAGCTGTTAAGTCCCATAGTGCTCAGAGCCATTTGAACCATTTGAATCTCTCCCCACATCCACCACTCCTGGCGGCTCACCTCTAACTGCGCAACGCTACGCGCTGTACACATCCAACTGCCCAACACTACAATAGCGAGTATTCCAACAATGCCAACCAGCCCCAGACTGCACACAGCACAGCCAGTGATCTTCATACAAAGCGCTACGTGGCGTTACCAACATAAAAACCTAAACAGCCTACTTATAAGTTAACCTTGGACGATGGTCTACTACCAAGTAGCCGGCCGCGGTGGTCTCGCGGTTCTAGGCGCGCAGTCCGGAACCGCGCGACTGCTACGGTCGCAGGCTCGAATCCTGCCTCGGGCATGGATGTGTAGATGTCCTTAGGTTAGTTAGGTTTAAGTAGTTCTAAGTTCTAGGGGGCTGATGACCACAGATGTTAAGTCCCATAGTGCTCAGAGCCATTTGACTACCAAGTGGACGGGAGCTGCTCTTCTATCTTCCGAGTAGGCTTCTGTCCGTTGTTGTCCGGTCATTGGCGGATTGTACCCGACCGGCAATTGGCCCATGTGAAGTCGATATCCTCATCCTCAGCGCCGCCTGTGACGCTGTTGGAACTCGCGCAAGTGGCGAGTCTCTATGCCACTGCCACCAGCTCACATCTTTGCGCCTTGCATGCTTTTGCCCTGCCTGTGTCTTGTTAGTGCGATACAGCACTACTGAATGGCAAGACAAGACAGATGTCAACTAGGTTGAATCTCAAGCGAGACAAAGAAGGAGAGAGCGAATCTCTAGAAACTCCATTCTCACCTGAAGAACTGGGAAGTGCGGTGAGAGAAATGAAAATAAAACAGCAGACGCTGATGATATACAAACTCAACAAATAAAGCAGTTTGGTCAAAAAGTAATTAATGTTCAGTGTGGGTGATGAACAGATGTTTGAAGACGTTTCAGATTCCCAAACTCTGCAGGAAAGTACAGGTAGTAGCATTACTAAAGCCTGGCAAAGCGCCGACTGAGCCAAAAGATTTCCGTCCTCTTTCCTTAACCTGCCACCCATTTACATTATGTCAAAGAATGATACTATCAAGAATAGCAACCAAACTCGGTGCAGTACTTATCCCTGAACAAGTTGGATTCAAATCAGGGAAAGCACATGGTAGTGAATGCTAAATCTGACTCAACACACTGAAGACGATTTTTAAAGGAAACTGGTAACTGCTGCTGTCTTTATTGACCCTTTGTGCTGCATATGCTACAGTAATCCAGCAACGACTCCTCACGAAAGTCTCCTAAATAACATAGGATGTTCTCCTGACATACATATTAAGAGACATGCTACAGGATCGAAGATTCTAGGTAACCCTCTAAACGAAGAAAAGTAGATGGAGATACCAAGAGAATGGACTACCACAGGAGCGTTCTTTCCCCTGTTCTATAAAATATGTACAAAAATTACAAGCTACTCCAGCCGGAAATAAAGAAATTCATTCATGCAGACGACACTGCCATTACCGCTCAAAGAAGAACATTTGAAGAGCTTGAAGGAAAACTGACAGAAGGTTTGGATATTGGTACGTTATTTCTATTTTGAACTGCCATTTCCTTAACCTTTAATATAGAGGGAGTGGAAGGACTTGATTCATACAGTGACCATTTAGTTTTCAACATATTTATTTGCGTCATAGATAAATCATTAAGAGAATTACAATCATAAATCAGATAATAATTTCTTTAAGAAACGCCATTCAGGCAAACTTAACAAACTGCATATTATGTAAATCCACAAATGAATTAATCTCTTTGGAAACATTTAAAAACCCGCCACTCAGGCCAATTTTACAAACTGCTTGTTATATGAAACCAGAAGCGAATTACTCTCTTTGCAAACATTCAAAAAACCGCCACTCGGGCCAAGTAAATCATTTAAAATAAACTTTACATCAAATAACCAAGAAATCAATTATTATTTCCACATAGATTGAAAACCACCCCTCTCGGGCGAGATATTACCAAACAACTTTACAAGGTTATAGACAGTTTGATCAATAATAACCCAGTTATTTCCCCATCAAAATACGACACTAAAGCTGAAATGCGCCGCAATTTTAGAAAACGGTTTCAAAATGGTTCAAATGGCTGTGAGCACTATGGGACTTAACATCTGAGGTCATCAGTCCCCTAAAACTTAGAACTACTTAAACCTAACTAACCTAAGGACATCACACACATCCATGTCCGAGGCAGGATTCGAACCTGCGACCGTAACGGTCGCGCGGTTCCAGACTGAAGCGCCTAGAAACGCTCGGCCACACCGGCCGGCAGAAAACGGTTTCAATTAAGACACATTCTTCTAGAAATCCCGCAAATTTCTTAAGAGAAATATTTAAAACATTTAACCCGGGCAACCTTGTAGAGCCACAAGTTTTAGAAAACTGCAGCTTGTACAATAACTGAGCCCCGAGATTGTCAGGCCGCGACTTGGCCACGAACAGTGGAGGCGACTGAGTACTTATCTTCGAATTAAGATGTGGACTCCGTTTGTACTTCCACCCCGTTCAGACCATCGAAATCGGATCCAAACAGCACACGCGAGCTCAGGCGAAGCCCACCGCCCGTACGCCCGCTAGTAATTTAAAAGGGGAGGCTCTGCACTTCGGTGGCCCACTGCTTCCGATCTCTGAAACATAAATCAGAAGCGACAACAGGGAACCAAACAACCCTTCCTTCACCTTAATACTCACACTTATACAGAAAACTACTTCGATAAAACTGACAATAATAGAACTGATTTCATTCCTTTTGGCAGAACCACGTACACGAATGTTGCAAACTGAACTGGCTTATTAAAACCCAAGCATCACATGGAGCACCTTATGTGGGCCTGTAAAGAACCACACGGCAATCTTTAGACACGGAATATAGATCGTTCGGTAAGGCTGCGCACACATACCAATGTTTTAGACACTTGCCAGCTGAAGTAAGAACAATACTATTAAGGAGCGAAGCACACACTTAATAAGAGGCATGAAATATCACATCACAGTCCTTGCAACCCTTTGCTACCTCAAAATCAATCATCCTTATATTTCACTAATCGTTAGTAGTACTTGAATTACTTACCTTGATGCCAGCTGCTGGATCGATGTGGCGAAGACACCAGATGTTTCTTAGTCCGATAGTAACAGCGTGTTCGTTCACGGAAGCGAGCACATGCATAGCTTCACGAGGTGGCCAAGAAGCCACAGCGCCGGCCCGCTGTTACTTTTTTTTTTACAAAGAGATGGGGCCCCTCCACGCCCGCACCAACGTGGTGACCAAACCAAAAGTTCTACTGTCACCTCCGTAAACGTGTTAGTTATCTAGTAAGTGGATCACAGGATACTGGGCTGTGATGTTGTCCGTGCGTCTGGGTAAGGCTACGCATTAACACGGTCCATCAGGTGATAGATAGTGGAGGAGGAGGAGATTAGTGTTTAACGTCCCGTCGACAACGAGGTCATTAGAGACGGAGCGCAAGCTCGGGTGAGGGAAGGATGGGGAAGGAAATCGGCCGTGCCCTTTCAAAGGAACCATCCCGGCATTTGCCTGAAGCGATTTAGGGAAATCACGGAAAACCTAAATCAGGATGGACGGAGACGGGATTGAACCGTCGTCCTCCCGAATGCGAGTCCAGTGTGCTAACCACTGCGCCACCTCGCTCGGTGATAGATAGTGGACGAAACGCGAGTGAGGGTAGCGATTTGAAGAGCAGAGGGAAAAAAGTGCCATGGCTCGTGCCGTGGGAAAAAAACCTCTGCGACAGTGGGATGGGTAGTAAGAGCAGTAGTGGCTTACTAGCTGCGATACACGATCAAGGGCCAACTGCCGCCCGTACTCAGGCACACCGTGCTCGCTGTCGTCTCTCCAATGTCTCGCGTGCCGTGCCCAACCTTGTCCCCTTTCCACTCCGTTCTGCCCCCTATATCCTGAGCCGGCCCAGGCTCCAAAGACAAACTTCTGCCAGAGGAAATCGATAGTGCCTAACCAAAGATAGGCCTGGCACCAGTCCCGCCACGGCTCAGATATCTTGGGGAACAACTGTGAAGAAAATCACCTGCGACATGAGTCAGAAAAAAAGGCAGGTATGCGCTTTCCAACTGCGTAATAAAGAAGTCTCATGACAGTTCGAAATAGAATGGAGAGCGATTAGACTACAGCACTGCACTGAACCAAAATACTTGGGGGTCGTACATTGTTATCTAAAAAACACTGCTGTGATCTAAAAGTAAAAATATGGGCAAGGGACAATATTATACGTGAACTGACTGGTTCAACATGAGGAACGCAGCCTGACATTCCCGATCATCAGCGATGGCGTTCTATTTGCAGCCAGAGAACATGCGGCACCAGTGTGGGAGACATCTTGGCGCGCCAAGCAAGTAGACGTCGCTTTAAACGAGAGTGTCAGGATTATCATAGGATGCCTGGGAGCAGTACAATGACTAATGGATATCCTTAATGATGCCAAAAGTCAGGCGAGGTGCTGCTACCCTGAGGAGCCTGCTTGTGGGCCCATGGGCGAAGCATATTGACGAGCCTAATGATGAGCGCGTATCGTTGAATCACGCCCTACATCAGTCCGCAAAATTTACCCACTTGCGGCCGTAGCACCTCCAAATATTAGACGCAAAGTAGCCAGAGACATAGAGAGGAAATAGCAGCAAACCTACCTACGGCACTTAATGTATAACGAACAAACAGTTACAACACGTGTTAAGTCCAGGAACAGTTTCATCCAACGGACAGTGCCGCTAGAAGTCCGACCTGGGAGCCGTAGCATATCTTTATGGCTGGATTCTCTGCAAAATACAAACCTGAACTTCGAAGAGCAAGCCGGCCGAAGTGGCCGTGCGGTTAAAGGCGCTGCAGTCTGGAACCGCAAGACCGCTACGGTCGCAGGTTCGAATCCTGCCTCGGGCATAGATGTTTGTGATGTCCTTAGGTTAGTTAGGTTTAACTAGTTCTAAGTTCTAGGGGACTAATGACCTCAGCAGTTGAGTCCCATAGTGCTCAGAGCCATTTGAACTTTTTTTTTTTTTTTTCAAAGAGCAAATCAGGCAAGGGCAGCAACTGAAGTGTTGTACGCGGAAGCACTGGTTAGATGAAGAACAGGAATCGTAAAATGAGAACTAAACACTGTTAAATCGGATTACTCTGAAGATGACCAGTGTGAATGTGGAGAATCAAAGACAATTATAAATATGCTCATGTACCCAAGGATGGAGTTTGTACAGTGGAGGATCTGTTTTTATGCAATGACGAGGCCATTAAAACTGGAGAGTTTTGGACACGGAAAGTAAGTAACCATGTTTCTTTTTCCTCACGTCTATGTTTCGCGGCGGATATGCTCAAAATACTGTAGCAGAACTGAAGCTTGGCATAGTTTGTGATAGTACCTCCTCCCTCCATCCCATTAAATTTTGGTTATGGTGACAGCTTGGTCTGAAGCACAGCCCTATGTCTAGATTACGTTGGAAAGCGACTAAGTGGTTGTAAGGTGCTGAAGCCAACGAGAATGCATCTGGAAAACTGATCTATAGCATAGTCTGAAAGCTGCGTTCCTGTCATCTTTATCACTTTTGATTACAAAAACAGCAAGGTGAATTCACAAAAACTATATTAGGTAATACACAAGTCTCGCACGATTAGTTTGATGCATATTATCTACACTCCTGGAAATTGAAATAAGAACACCGTGAATTCATTGTCCCAGGAAGGGGAAACTTTATTGACACATTCCTGGGGTCAGATACATCACATGATCACACTGACAGAACCACAGGCACATAGACACAGGCAACAGAGCATGCACAATGTCGGCACTAGTACAGTGTATATCCACCTTTCCCAGCAACGCAGGCTGCTATTCTCCCATGGAGACGATCGTAGAGATGCTGGATGTAGTCCTGTGGAAAGGCTTGCCATGCCATTTCCACCTGGCGCCTCAGTTGGAACAGCGTTCGTGCTGGACGTGCAGACCGCGTGAGACGACGCTTCATCCAGTCCCAAACATGCTCAATGGGGGACAGATCCGGAGATCTTGCTGGCCAGGGTAGTTGACTTACATCTTCTAGAGCACGTAGGGGGGCACGGGATACATGCGGACGTGCATTGTCCTGTTGGAACAGCAAGTTCCCTTGCCGGTCTAGGAATGGTAGAACGATGGGTTCGATGACGGTTTGGATGTACCGTGCACTATTCAGTGTCCCCTCGACGATCACCGGTGGTGTACGGCTAGTGTAGGAGATCGCTCCCCACACCATGATGCCGGGTATTGGCCCTGTGTGCCTCGGTCGTATGCAGTCCTGATTGTGGCGCTCACCTGCACGGCGCCAAACACGCATACGACCATCATTGGCACCAAGGCAGAAGCGACTCTCATCGCTGAAGACGACACGTCTCCATTCGTCCCTCCATTCACGCCTGTCGCGACACCACTGGAGGCGGGCTGCACGATGTTGGGGCGTGAGCGGAAGACGGCCTAACGGTGTGCGGGACCGTAGCCCAGCTTCATGGAGACGGTTGCGAATGGTCCTCGCCGATACCCCAGGAGCAACAGTGTCCCTAATTTGCTGGGAAGTGGCGGTGCGGTCCCCTACGGCACTGCGTAGGATCCTACGGTCTTGGCGTGCATCCGTGCGTCGCTGCGGTCCGGTCCCAGGTCGACGGGCACGTGCACCTTCCGCCGACCACTGGCGACAACATCGATGTTCTGTGGAGACCTCACGCCCCACGTGTTGAGCAATTCGGCGGTACGTCCACCCGGCCTCCCGCATGCCCACTATACGCCCTCGCTCAAAGTCCGTCAACTGCACATACGGTTCACGTCCACGCTGTCGCGGCATGCTACCAGTGTTAAAGACTGCGATGGAGCTCCGTATGCCACGGCAAACTGGCTGACACTGACGGCGGCGGTGCACAAATGCTGCGCAGCTAGCGCCATTCGACGGCCAACACCGCGGTTCCTGGTGTGTCCGCTGTGCCGTGCGTGTGATCATTGCTTGTACAGCCCTCTCGCAGTGTCCGAAGCAAGTATGGTGGGTCTGACACACCGGTGTCAATGTGTTCTTTTTTCCATTTCCAGGAGTGTATATATGTCATCTGGCCTTGTACTATTAACCAAAATGGCCTCGCTGTGCAGATACCGCGAATGGCTGAAAGAAAGGGAAAACTACAGCCCTTATTTTTCCCCAGGGCATGCAGCTCTACTGCAGGGTGAAATGATGATGGAATCCTCTTGGGTAAAATATTCCGGAGGTAAAATAGTCCCTCTTTCGTATCTCTGGGCGAGGACTACTCAGGTGGATGTCGTCATAAGAGAATCTACGGTCGAAGCGTGAAACGTTAAATCCCTTAAATGAGTCGGTAGGTTAGAACATTTAAAAAGGGAAATGCATAGTTTAAAGTTAGATACCGTGAGTATTAATGAAGTTTGCTGGCAGGATGAACAGCACTTCTGGCCAGGTGAACAAAGGATTACAAATACAAGATCAAATAGGGGTAATGGAAGAGTAGGTCCAATAATGAATAAGACAATAGGAATGCGGGTAAGGTACTACCATCAGCATAGTGAGCGTGGTTTCGTAAACAAAAAAGACACAAAGCCGTCACCCATAGCTGTAGCACATGTTCACATGCCAACTAACTCTGCAGATGATGAAGTGGTCTTGGGTGCCATTAGGTTGTCATCCGCAGCACTGTTGCAGCACAGCGATACATTGACGATATTATACGCCGCCGCGCGGGGTAACCGTTCGGTCTTAGGCGCCTTGTCACGGTTGGCGGCTACCCCCGTCGGAGGTTCGAGTCGTTCCTCGGGCATGGGTGTGTGCGTTGTCCTTAGTGTAAGTTAGTTTAGGTGACATTAAATAGTGTGTAAGCCTAGGTACCGATGATCTCAGCAGTTTGGTCCCATAGGAACTTACCACAAATTTACAATTTTTTATTCTACATCCCGCTTTGTTGTCCTTCAGGGCAAACCATCTTGGACTTACATTTCAGCAAGACAATTCTCGGCCCCTCACGCGGAGAACTTCTACTGCTTGTCCTCGTGTCTGACAAACGGTGCTTTGACCGTCAAAGTCGCCGAATGTCTCTCCAATTGAGAACGTTAGGAGAATTATGGGCAGGACCCTCCAACCAGCTCGGGATTTTAACGAACGATAACTCTCAGGAGGACATCTGACAGCTCTATCAAGCAGTGCCAAGCCGAATAACTGCTTGCATAAAGGTCAGAGGTGGAACAACGCGTTATTGACTTGCTCGAATTGTGAAGCTCTTTCTCTTTAATAAACCATCCATATTTTTCTGAAATTGTAATCATTTGTTTATCTGTACATGTACGTCACGTGAACCAATTTCTATCCCATTTGGATAATTCCTTCGTGCTGCGTCGTTTTTTTCTTATTTTTGTCTTAGAGTGTAGTTTGCATTAATTCTTTTGTAACAATAAATATTTTTCACCGATTGAAAAATGTTAGTTGGCATCAGTTTGGATTCCGTAGAAATGTTGGAACAGGTGAGGCAATACTGACCCTACGACTTATCTTAGAAAATAGATTAAGGAAAGGCAAACCTACGTTTCTAGCATTTGTAGACTTAGGGAAAGCTTTTTACAATGTTGACTGGAACACCCCCTTCAAATTCTGAAGATGGAAGGGATAAAATACAGGGAGCGAAAGGCTATTTACAATTTGTACAGAAACCAGATGGCAGTTATAACAGTCGAGGGACATGAAAGGGAAGCAGTGGTTGGGAAGGGAGTAAGACAGGGTTGTAGCCTATCCCCGATGTTATTCAATCTCTATATTGAGCATGCAGTAAAGGAAACAAAAGAAAAATTTGGAGTAGGTATTAAAATCCATGGAGAAGAAATAAAAACTTTGAGGTTCTCCGATGACATTGTAATTCTGTCAGAGACAGCAAAGGGCCTGGAAGAGCAGCTGAACGGAATGGACAGTATCTTGAAAGGAGGATATAAGATGAACATCAACAAAAGCAAAACGAGGATAATGGAATGTAGTCGAATTAAGTCGGGTGATGCTGAGGGTATTAGATTAGGAAATGAGACACTTAAAGTACTAAAGGAGTTTTGCTACTTGGGGAGCAAAATAACTGATGATGGTCGAAGTAGAGAAGATATAAAATGCAGACTGGCAATGGCAAGGAAAGCGTTTCTGAGGAAGAGAAATTTGTTAACATCGAGTATAGATTTAAGTGTCAGGAAGTCGTTTCTGAAAGTATTTGTATGGAGTGTAGCCATGTATGGAAGCGAAACTTGGACGATAAATAGTTTAGACAAAAAGAGAATAGAAGCTTTCGAAATGTGGTGCTACAGAAGAATGCTTAAGATTAGATGGGTAGATCACATAACTAATGAGAAGATGTTGAATAGAATTGGGGAGAAGAGAAATTTGAGGCACAAGTTGACAAGAAGAAGGGATTGGTTGGTAGGACATGTTCTGAGGCATCAAGGGATCACCAATTTAGTATTGGAGGGCAGCGTGGAGGGTAAAAATCGTAAAGGGAGACCAAGCGATGAATACACTAAACAGATTCAGAAGGATGTACGTAGCAGTAGGTACGGGGAGATGAAGAAGCTTGCACAAGATAGAGTAGCATGGAGAGCTGCATCATACCAGTCTCTGGACTGAAGACCACAACAACAACATGAATAACGTTTCGTGATGAAACTTTAGATTACATTTTAACACCCTTTGTCACAAATTAGAACGGCAAAAAAGTCAGATGCCTTAACTATAAGGACGTTGTCTTATTTTTTCCTTCGCGTTGGAATGCTGCGCTGCGCCAACAGCTGTAAAATCATGAGTACGGAGAACTTATTCATCTCGTAACATCCTCTTTGTTTACTTTTGTAATAGTGCAGCTGCACAAATCATCAACGTCTTTCGAAACGTCACGACGTGAAGTGCTGGCAGAAAAGTATCCACATGTGTCATCATGTGTAGAAATGTACCGCAACCTTTGCTCTCGCAGTATACATTTACATTCTGAATATTATGAGCTTATGACCAATTCTAATCGTGATGCAGCGAAGCGTATTGATGCTTGGTAGAGGTTACCACAACACTGTGTGATTGATTTGCAGTGGGAAGCATACGCGATTTTCCACACAATGTAGCAATCTAATAACCTCACGACCACCCCACAAGATGCTGCAAGAAATAGGCGATGGTTGCCAGAAAAACAGATGTGTAAGAGGTACCTTCCACCTGATGACATGCGTAGTAAATGAACAAAAGACTTCGTGACTAACGCAAGAGCCGGGCGAGGTGGCCGATCGATTCTAGGCGCTACAGTCTGGAACCGCGCGACCGCTACGGTCGCAGGTTCGAATCCTGCCTCGGACATGGATGTGTGTGATGTCCTTAGGTTAGTTAGGTTTAAGTAGTTCTAAGTTATAGGGGACTGATGACCTCGGAAGTTAAGTCCCATAGTGCTCAGAGCCATTTGAACCATTTTGAACTAACGCAAGACGTATATTCGGCTTGGTACTGCTTGATAGAGATGTCAGATGTCCTCCTGAGAGTTCTCGTTCCAAACTCTGTCCAGTTGGCGCATTATATCATGTTAGTTACCAGTCGCAGTCCTCCGATATAGTCCACAAAGGGTGAAATTATGATTTATAGAGATGCAAATGAAAATGAAAACTGATATTTCGATGCCCGTAATGATATGAAAGATAAGTACATGTAGAGCTTCCTACAAGGCAAGTGAATGATATATATTCAGAACTGAAAAGAAATCTCTCCAAACTCCTAAAATGACGCACAGAAATTGCTAGCGGGTTAATATGTTCCTTTGGATAGCTATTTTTAGCAGTAGCTGCTATATAGCAGTTATTTATACACCAATTATTTTAGCGGGGCACTTGTCCGCGAAAGGCAAAGGTCCCGAGTTTGAGTCTCGGTCCGGCACACAGTTTTAATCTGCCAGGAAGTTTCAATTATTTTAGCATTTTGTAATTTTAGCGTTTTTTTTTTTTTTTTTTTTTTTTTTTTTTTTTTTTTTTTTTTTTTTTTTACACCACACGCGTTTCGCTTTTATCCGCAAAGAACCATCAACGTTGCTATATTAAATATGAACATACGATTCCACCTTTCCATATCTCAACCACTCCACCCCTCGTCTTCTGCCGAGTAAACGCAGTGTACGGCGGGAAGAACGTCTCGTAGACGCCCTCTGCCGGCTGCGAGCCTCCCAGCCAATTAAGGCGGTCCATTGTTCGTTTCCCATTACGCATTCCGCGGTCACCAGAGCGGCCTCCGCTGCCACCTGTTGGTGCTATACTGCCAGGATCAAGGTCTGCTGTCTCTCTCTCACACACACACACACTCTCTCCTCTCTCTCCCTCCCCCACCTCCCCTTCCCGTGTATTCGTGTGTGGACAAACTCCTACGAAGTACGGGAGAGACACGGGGGAAAATAGACGAGTAGACAGATTCTGCGAAACGTACGGCGTCTGGTCTTTGTTGTGGGTCTATTCAGAGAGGAACTTCAATCGAGGAACCGCCAGGAGCACAAGGAGCGCAGACGTTTCTCAGGACTCGCGCGCTCTTTGAAATTCTCATCATCACACGTATACAGAGACGACTGAAAGCTATCAAACACTGCATTGAAAGCTCATTGTTCCGAAACATTTATACTTCGCCTCCTGCATCAATCATCTTGCTCCAGCAGGTAGATTGTTCCATTTATACGTTGTTTATAAGTTGTTCTTTACCTAGCCAGGATGTACGCCAGACATTTCTAGGACCTACAGGCCCAGCTCTTAGGCTGCACTGTGTGAATGGCTCAGGCAGGAACCCAGCGAGGTGCCGCAGAGGTTGGCACGCTGGCCTCACATATGGGAGCGTATCGGTTCAAATCCGTGTCCGGCCGTCCAGATTTAGGTTTTCCATAATTACCCTAAATCGGTCCATGTGAACCAAGATTCATCATCGGTGGTTCTGTAAATACAGTGTACATAATACATTTCTACGTCTTACTATTCGTAGAAAGGGCACTGCTGATTTACTTCCCCATCCTTGAAATATTCCGAGCACGTGCTCCATCTCTAATGACATCGATGTCGATGGGACGTTAAACTTAGGGAGGGGAGGGGGGAGGTAGGGGAGGGGCAGTTTAATGTCACGCGCTGCGAGAACTTCGGAAATTGTCGTGCGGGAGGAGACTATACGAAAACAACTCGCCAGGCTTGGAGGAGACTACAAACACAATAGTTGTTTTGCAAACCCTTGTTTTGCAAATCAAACTGCCGTTTCGTGCTGCTAGTTACTTTATTTATCCCATACGCGTTTCGCCTTCTTCTGTTCTAAGGCATGATCAGTGGGATCTATAATGATACAGTTTTGTTAGTTATAGATTATCAGACAGATCACTTCGCGATTTTTTGTAAAAAAGAGTAATTACTTACGATTTGCTGATCTGCGTTTCCTCACATCTGGTCTGTAGGTCGCAAGCCGGCTGAGTGGCCGTGCGGTTCTAGGCGCTACAGTCTGGAATCGAGCGTCCGCTACGGACGCTGGTTCGAATCCTGCCTCGGGCATGGATGTGTGTGATGCCCTTAGGTTAGTTAGGTTTAATTAGTTCTACGTCCTAGGCGACTGATGACCTCAGAAGTTAAGTCTCATAGTGCTCAGAGCCACTTGAACCATTTGGAGGTCGCACTACCACTTTTGTCACTGCCATATATTCACATCAAACAAACTTGTTACTCACAATAGCCTTTGTAAAGAGATAGAGTGACGCTACACGGCGAAATGTCTCCAACAGGCTGTCGTGGTGCCACGGGGAACGGTCCTTCCTGCGATAGGGTCCCGTAAGAAATTGAATTTGAAGTAACGCAGTACCGCATTCAAACGGCGCATGTCCTGTTTACTGTAAAGTATAAACAAGAAGAGCGTTCAAGTAATCCAGAACATTTTTTTCTCGATCAATTTTGACTGAAAAATGCGGTGCTTGTCGTGGAATATCGTGGAAAATTCCCGCTTCAGTCCAGTCACACTCTTAGTTTCATGAAACTCCGACCGGTGGCTCTACTTCAAAATGGCGTCTATAGCGGAGGTATGCTCCAAGTAGACAGTTGTCACTGAGTTTCTTTTGGCTGAAAAGCAGAGGATCGCAGATGTTCATAGGCGCTTGCGGAATGGCTACAGAGACCTAACAGTGAACGAAACTACAGTGAGTCAATGAGTGAGGCGTTTGTCATCATCACAACTAGATCGCGCAAACCTGTCCAGTGTCGCGCGAGTCGGCCAGCTACACACAGGTGTGAGTCCTGCAATTCTGGAACGTGCTGACACTGTCATTCGAAGTGATCGAAGGCCATAATCATATGTTCATGTGTGTGTGAAATCTTATGGGACTTAACTGCTAACCTAAATTATCCTAAGGACAAACACAGACACCCATGCCCGAGGGAGGACTCGAACCTCCGCCGGGACCAGGCGCAGAGTCCATGACTGCAGCGCCTTAGACCGCTCGGCTAATCCCGCGCGGTCATAATCAAACATCTCACTGCTCAACTGGACGTCTCTATTGGTTGTGCTGACACACTCGTCCACCTGTTAGGATAATCATGAGAGTGCGCCCGCTGAGTTCCTCGCCGATTAACAGAAGACCTTAGAGCACAACGGAGAATCATCTGTGGGGAACTGCTTGCGCGTTACGAGACTGGTGGTGACAATTTTTTGTCGAACGTTGTAACAGGTGATGAAACATGGATTCATAACTTCGAACCGAAAGCAAAACAGCAATCCACAGGGGCGCCGCACCACTTCTCCTCCGAAGAAAAAGTTCAGAGCCGTACCCTCAGGCGGTGGAGTCATGGCGACGCTCTTCTGGGACTCTGAAGGGGTTATTCTGCTTGGTGTCTTCCCTCGGGGTGCAGCTATCAACTCTGAAATGTATAGGGCTACACTCAGAAAACTGAAGAAACGACTTTTTCGTCTCCACGAAGAGAAAACGAACTTGTCCTCCATGACAACGCAAAGCCTCATACAAGTCTGGGCATCCGATAGGAGCTCACAAAATTTCACTGGCCCATTCTTCCTCATCCAGCCTACAGCCCGGATCTCGTACCTCCCGACTTCCGTCTGAGGGACGCAGTCTGCGGGAAGCAATACTTGGATGATGAAGAGGTCACTGATGCAGCAACGTCGACCAGTACAGTGGCACCATGCGGGCAGAGAGATCCTCCCAGTAAGGTTGAAACTTCCGCTTTTAAAATTAAGAATGACAGTGCTGAAAAAACTCTTACGTTATTTGATATTCAAACAGCTGAGAAAACTAAACTTACTGAGACTGTTTTCTCTTTACTTATTCTGATCATTTCTAAACTGACACACAATATTTTATGTGGTGTCACCGCCAGACACCACACTTGCTAGGTGGTAGCTTTTAAATCGGCCGCGGTCCGGTAGTATACGTCGGACCCGCGTGTCGCCACTGTCAGTGATCGCAGACCGAGCGCCACCACACGGCAGGTCTAGAGAGACTTCCTAGCACTCGCCCCAGTTGTACAGCCGACTTTGCCTGAGATGGATTACTGACAATTACGCTCTCATTAGCCGAGACGATAGTTAGCATAGCCTTCAGCTAAGTCATTTGCTACGACCTAGCAAGGCGCCGCTATCCTTTGTTATATTGCTATTATACTTCTGTATCATCAAGAGCGATGTTCTACAATTATGGATTAAAGTTAAGTATTTCAGAAGCTACGTACTTTTCTTTATAGCATTCATTACGTATCCTGTTTCAGACCTCACGCCAGCCTGCGTGAGTTTAAGAGCGTGCCTTTCGGCTTCCTCTCATTGTGTCTAGGCTGTCTTGCCTAGACACAACATTTTAGCGCTACGCAATCTGACTTTCAATAATCCCTACAAAAGAATGGACCTGACTAACAATAACTTATACCTTTCATGAATCACTTACCTCACAAAAATCTTCGTGAGTCGAACTACTGCAATACAGCGAGCGCCAATACTGCCAGCTAAATAAAAGATTCTAACTACTGAAGGCATTAACTACTGATAGGCATAGTTAGCAAATGAAAGATTTTGATAGAGAATAAACAATGTATTTACCTTAATTGTGTTCAAAAGTCATAATATATACAGGGCTATTACAAATTATTGAAGCGATTTCATAAATTCACTGTAGCTCCATTCATTGGCATATGGTCACGACACACTACAGATACGTAGAAAAACTCATAAAGTTTTGTTCGGCTGAAGCCGCACTTCAGGTTTCTGCCGCCAGAGCGCTCGAGAGCGCAGTGAGACAAAATGGCGACAGGAGCCGAGAAAGCGTATGTTGTGCTTGAAATGCACTCACATCAGTCAGTCATAACAGTGCAACGACACTTCAGGACGAAGTTCAACAAAGATCCACCAACTGCTAACTCCATTCGGCGATGGTATGCGCAGTTTAAAGCTTCTGGATGCCTCTGTAAGGGGAAATCAACGGGTCGGCCTGCAGTGAGCGAAGAAACGGTTGAACGCGTGCGGGCAAGTTTCACGCGTAGCCCGCGGAAGTCGACGAATAAAGCAAGCAGGGAGCTAAACGTACCACAGCCGACGGTTTGGAAAATCTTACGGAAAAGGCTAAAGCAGAAGCCTTACCGTTTACAATTGCTACAAGCCCTGACACCCGATGACAAAGTCAAACGCTTTGAATTTTCGGCGCGGTTGCAAGAGCTCGTGGAAGAGGATGCGTTCAGTGCGAAACTTGTTTTCAGTGATGAAGCAACATTTTTTCTTAATGGTGAAGTGAACAGACACAATGTGCGAATCTGGGCGGTAGAGAATCCTCACGCATTCGTGCAGCAAATTCGCAATTCACCAAAAGTTTATGTGTTTTGTGCAATCTCACGGTTTAAAGTTTATGGCCCCTTTATCTTCTGCGAAAAAAACGTTACAGGACACGTGTATCTGGACATGCCGGAAAATTGGCTCATGCCACAACTGGAGACCGGCAGCGCCGACTTCATCTTTCAACAGGATGGTGCTCCACCGCACTTCCATCATGATGTTCGGCATTTCTTAAACAGGAGATTGGAAAAAGGGTGGATCGGTCGTGGTGGAGATCATGATCAGCAATTCATGTCATGGCCTCCACGCTCTCCCGACTTAACCCCATGCGATTTCTTTTTGTGGGGTTATGTGAAAGATTCAGTGTTTAAACCTCCTCTACCAAGAAACGTGCCAGAACTGCGAGCTCGCATCAACGATGCTTTCGAACTCATTGATAGGGACATGCTGCGCCGAGTGTGGGAGGAACTTGATTATCGGCTTGATGTCTGCCGTATGTGTGTGCGAAGCATTGTGAAAATATCTCAAATAATAAAGTTATTGTAGAGCTGTGAAATCGCTTCAATCATTTGTAATAACCCTGTATATGACAACCAATTAAACAAATTTCCTCTTTCTGACGTACACACGTCCAGGTCGTCCGCTCATAGTATCCTCTCAAAACTCTGGCACCTCTCTCCCGACATCCACCACTGCTGGCGGCTCACCTCCAACCGCCCAACGCTGCGCGCTGTTTACATCCAACTGCCCAACGCTACACAAGCGAATATTCCAACAATGAGTCCAACCAGCCACAGACTGCACACAGCGCAGTCAGCGATTTTCATACAGAGCGCTACATGGCGTTACCAACATAAAAAGTTAAACAGCCTACTTACAAGGTGGCACAAGAATACTGAATAGAGATTATATTCAAAAATAGGATTTTGTAGCCATAAGAGTGGGCAATGATATGATGATTTGGAATACCGAATAAAACCAACTTGTTTTCAGAAAAAAATGTGTTGCGTTACTTACTGAACGCCCCTCGTATGAGACATATAGACAAGGATAGTCTGCTTTCCACTTAGTCATCTGTGAGAACAATAATTTTTCCAAGTCACACTTACCACAAAATGAGATGAAAAGCTAAAGTAGCCTGGTGATACGCACTGGCTCCCAATTGGCTGGCAGAAACGCTCTCAGCCTCGACCTAAATTCCCTTGAAAACTTAATTTCTATCTGGGTCCTCGAGAGCGTGTATCATGCAAGATTTCTGGATCGACACTCGTGAACCGACGAACAGATTTAAGTATAGTGATGCACAACTTTGGTGAGACGGTGGAAGTAGCGTATACACAATGTACGAAATGGCAGTACGTTGGCAGAGCTGTCATTTGTACTCAGCTGATTCGTGTGGAGAGGTAACCGACGTGACTGTCGCCGCACGATGCGAATTAACAGACTCTGAGCGCGGAATGGTAGCTGGAGCTAGACGCATGGGACATTTCATTTCAGAGATCGTTAGCAAATTCAGTATTCCGAGATCCGCAGTGCCAATAATGTGCCGAGATACCAAATTTCAGGCATGAACTCACCACGTATAACGCAGTAGCCGACGGCCTCCATTTAGCGATCAAGAGCAATAGTATCTGCGTAGAGTTGTCAGTGCTAACATGCCAGTAACACTCCATGAAGTAACCGTTGAAATCAACCTCGGACATACGACGAACGTATCCGCTAGGACAGTGCGGTGAAATCTGCCGTTAATGAACTATGGCAGCAAACGATCAAATCGAGTGCTTTGCTAAAAGCATGACGTCGCCTGCAGGGCCTTCCCTGGGTTCGTGACCATATCGGCAGACACTGGAAAACCGTGGGCTGATCAGATCAGCCCCGATTCCATTTGGTAAGAACTGATGGTAGGGTTCGGGTGTGGCGCTGACCCCACGAAACCATGGGCCTAAGTAGCCAACAAGGCACTGTGAAAGCTGGTGGTGACTCCGTTATGGTGTGGGCTGTGTTTATCAGGAATAGGCTGGGTTCTCTCGTCCAACTAAGCCGATTATTCAGTCACTGGTAATGGTTATGTTCGGCTAATTAGAGACCATTTCCGGCCATTTATGGACTGTATGTTCCCAGACAACGATCCGCCGTGTCACGGCCCACAGTTATTCGCGATTGGTTTCAAGAACATTCTGGACAATTCGAACGAATATTCTGGGCACCCAGATCGTCCGACATGAATCCTATCGAACATTTATGTTACATAATCGAGGGGGCAGCTGGTGCACGGAATCCCGCACCGGCAGCACTTTCACAATTACGAACGGCTATTGAGGCAGTATGACTCAATATTTCTGCAGGAGACTTCCAACGACTTGTGGATTCCTTACCACGTCGAGCTGCTTTACTACGCCGTGCAAAAGGAGGTCCTACAAGATGTAAGGAGGTATCCCATGACTTTTGTCAACTCAGAGTATATCAGTTACCTTGTTCCGTTGGTGTCAGTTTTCTCTATTTAGGCTGAGTTGATGGCGTAGCCGTTTATGCATAATTTTCTTCTTCTTTTCGTTGTACCTTTCTCCCGCATCGGTGCAGGGTCGGTACTGTTAACAACGGATTTGGCGTGGTTAATTTAAGGTGTCGCTGAATGCCTTTCCTGTCACCATCCCGCAACCCCCCACCCACAGACGGAACATACGTACGTACCCCAATTGTCTGCGTGTTGTGTTATTCATGTGAAGGTCAGCGAAAATTTTCAAAATGTATGTGTATCGTATAAGTGAGGCGGTACGTGGGTACCAGCCCGGCATTAACCTAGTGCAGTGGTCGTCAAACATTTTTGCTCAAGGGCCAAAACTAACAATATGATGTGGCACCTCGGGCCGCAGATTTCCAGGTCTTTTTATTAACTCGCAAAAGTGTTACGAACCTCCAATAGACTAGCTATAGTAAAGAAGCGAGAAGTTTACCACTGACTTTCTAGCACTTACCGTTATAGTCGATGCCATTCGGACCACTACGTGTGGAATGTTCTCTGTTTCAGATTGTTGCCACCCTCAGTGACCCGTAAATTGTAACACTGTAATTGGCCGACGAAATATTGCTGCGTTGTCTTTGCGAACAGATGGTTAAAATAGCAAATGGACTTAAAATTAAATGTATTATGTAACATGAGAGACGATAACAACTGTTTTCTACATGTTTTGAAAGTCATTTTCCTTCAAGTCACTTGACTGAACTACAACAGCGTTAATTTTATTTCATACTAGATGAGATACCTGGCATTGGCTAGATATGTATTTATTCCAGTCTTATGTTAATCTGTCTCTTCCTTCCCTTACTCTTGTCGTCCATCTCGACTTTCCCCTCACTGACCATCTCTTCACCCCTTCATCTGTCCATTTCGCACTCCCCCTGTGTGTGTCCATGTCCTTTTCCCCCTTCTCCCTCCACATTAACATCCCCCGCCCCAATAAGACGTTGCCTTTGCTTACTCCACAATATTTCTTTACAGATTGAAAATAATATGTGTATCACTGTGATTGAAATCGATCCGACGTTTTAGGAGGCTAAGTGGAGGATAAACACACAAACCACACACACACACACACACACACACACACACATACACACATTTTAAAGAGCTAATGACTAATTATTCCTTTTCACCAATATGTACGGCATATGACCGTCTCCATAACGCACGTTCATGAATCCAACGCACGCACTTTCATTTAAGATTGGTATAACAGAAGATAGTTGGGACGAGGCATACGCACCCATTTGTTGTCACCACTAGAAACAAACAAGAAAACATTTCCATTAGCACGTCCCCTTCCACAGCAACGACAAATCTATCTGCCGCCGGCCTTAGTGGCCGAGCGGTTCTAGGCGCTACAGTCTGGAACCGCGCGACCGCTACGGTCGCAGGTTCGAATCCTGCCTCGGGCATGGATGTGTGTGATGTCCTTTGGTTAGTTAGGTTTAAGTAGTTCTAAGTTCTAGGAGACTAATGACCTCAGCAGTTAAGTCCCATAGTGCTCAGAGCCATTTGAACCATTTTTTTCTATCTGCCCCTATACCAAGTCAGCCGACAGCTGCAAACCATTTATTCTTTACCGGTTTTGAATATATATCATTTATCGTTCTTCAGAAACTGTAAACATTAAGCCTGTTAAAATGAAATAATACTTTCGGAAACAAACAACTCGCAACTGTTGGATGTATGTGACTCCTTCGCCAAATAACATTGCTGTGCAGTTGCTGACAACAATAAGCCATGTTTTTGACACTGAAATACTGCAATACAGGGAAAAAGATTTTTAAATACCCGTCCGCCGGTTTGACAACTATAGGATTATGAGAGATATATTCGTAGGAGACATACGAGTAGTTGTGTCACGTTGTCTACAATTACATTTTTAGTCTGTCTTCACAGGAGTCGAGTGTTGAGACCGACTGGAATAATCGTGTGGCAGCATGAGTCAATGATGACATGTGCCATTCCCGGACTTTCACACAATTTCACACAATGACTGTCACCATGTTTATGAGTGTTGAAAACTGCATAAAATGCTGCTGATCAAATTTCAATAAACTGGAAAAAAAGCATACAGTGCTTCTGACTATTTCATACCAGTTTAATTATCTCTGTGAAAATAAATGACTTGCATAATCTTACAATATTCGTGTAGCTAGGCGAGAGCATATAAAGGGTGAAGGGATGGAAGGGAGTCATTAGTAATTTTGGGCCACTACCAAAAACAAATCTGGGATCAGTGTATCTTGTTCCTGAAATTTATTTTGAAGTAATTTCATGCAAGATGAGATAGATGTATTATTAAAATATTATGTTAGATAATGCAAATGGCCACAAAAACATCATTATAATTGCATTAATCTCAAACTTTCAAAAAATGTATAAATAAATAATAAATTTAAAAAACAAGAAAAGGAGAGATGCACTGCACATGCCACAGGCTATAGAAGAAAGCTACAGGTCTCTTATTGAATACGGTTTTCATTCATTATACACTCCTGGAAATGGAAAAAAGAACACATTGACACCGGTGTGTCAGACCCACCATACTTGCTCCGGACACTGCGAGAGGGCTGTACAAGCAATGATCACACGCACGGCACAGCGGACACACCAGGAACCGGGGTGTTGGCCGTCGAATGGCGCTAGCTGCGCAGCATTTGTGCACCGCCGCCGTCAGTGTCAGCCAGTTTGCCGTGGCATACGGAGCTCCATCGCAGTCTTTAACACTGGTAGCATGCCGAGACAGCGTGGACGTGAACCGTATGTGCAGTTGACGGACTTTGAGCGAGGGAGTATAGTGGGCATGCGGGAGGCCGGGTGGACGTACCGCCGAATTGCTCAACACGTGGGGCGTGAGGTCTCCACAGTACATCGATGTTGTCGCCAGTGGTCGGCGGAAGGTGCACGTGCCCGTCGACCTGGGACCGGACCGCAGCGACGCACGGATGCACGCCAAGACCGTAAGATCCTACGCTGTGCCGTAGGGGACCGCACCGCCACTTCCCAGCAAATTAGGGACACTGTTGCTCCTGGGGTATCGGCGAGGACCATTCGCAACCATCTCCATGAAGCTGGGCTACGGTCCCGCACACCGTCAGGCCGTCTTCCGCTCACGCCCCAACATCGTGCAGCCCGCCTCCAGTGGTGTCGCGACAGGCGTGAATGGAGGGACGAATGGAGACGTGTCGTCTTCAGCGATGAGAGTCGCTTCTGCCTTGGTGCCAATGATGGTCGTATGCGTGTTTGGCGCCGTGCAGGTGAGCGCCACAAGCAGGACTGCATACGACCGAGGCACACAGGGCCAACACCTGGCATCATGGTGTGGGGAGCGATCTCCTACACTGGCCGTACACCACTGGTGATCGTCGAGGGGACACTGAATAGTGCACGGTACATCCAAACCGTCATCGAACCCATCGTTCTACCATTCCTAGACCGGCAAGGGAACTTGCTGTTCCAACAGGACAATGCACGTCCGCATGTATCCCGTGCCACCCAACGTGCTCTAGAAGGTGTAAGTCAACTACCCTGGCCAGCAAGATCTCCGGATCTGTCCCCCATTGAGCATGTTTGGGACTGGATGAAGCGTCGTCTCACGCGGTCTGCACGTCCAGCACGAACGCTGGTCCAACTGAGGCGCCAGGTGGAAATGGCATGGCAAGCCGTTCCACAGGACTACATCCAGCATCTCTACGATCGTCTCCATGGGAGAATAGCAGCCTGCATTGCTGCGAAAGGTGGATATACACTGTACTAGTGCCGACATTGTGCATGCTCTGTTGCCTGTGTCTATGTGCCTGTGGTTCTGTCAGTGTGATCATGTGATGTATCTGACCCCAGGAATGTGTCAATAAAGTTTCCCCTTCCTGGGACAATGAATTCACGGTGTTCTTATTTCAATTTCCAGGAGTGTAATTGCAAAACAAACGTATATACAAATATATAATTTTTCATTAATGTGACTTGTGATGTTGAACGTTTTTGGCTATCTCGTCTATATCTGCGTCGTTTGAGCTGCATGCAATCCTAATGCGTCTTCTAAATGACTGGACAACCGATTGCGATATTTATTTTTCAGGTACTTCATTTTTGACAATGAAGCTTCACAAAGGTAAGTTGAAGGAATTAGTGTTAAAATGAACTTTGTACAGTCTCGTAAATTTTTTAATTGTTAGCCACACATTGCCAAAATATTACATACTTGGTATGATGCTCTTGTGACAGCCTCACTATGCCCAACTGCTGCTAAAGTAACGTTTTGTTGACGACGAATGGTAGATTTTAGGTGAGCAATTTTTTCCTTTCTTTCATTTGATTTCAAAGGAAAAGATACTGTAAATGAATTGTGCTTATTTGTGTAGTGGCAAAATAAATTGTATATCTTCAGTCCCACACTCGTATCCCGGCATATTAAGCAAGCAGTAGTACTTTCTTGGCGTCCACCTATAAAGCAAAACTCTTCTTCCCATATTTCTTGGAAACTTCTTTTCTCTTCACATATTTTCCTCTTAGGCACTGTTCTCGAGGGTACATCAGACATTATTTATTCCACTAATAGTTATATTACCAAATATGAGCACAAATACACTCAATACGCGACGAACGCTCAGGGGCACCGAAACTTAGCTCACGACTGACCCACTGACACGACAAAGCTAACAATGAGGCGGCTGCAGGACAAGCCCGCCGCCGACAAACGAGCAGCCGCCGGCACGCGGCGCGTTTGATGCGCGGCTCACATTGTTGGTTAGCAGGCCGCTCGCGCCTTTAGCGCTGCGGAACAGCGGCAAGTGGCGCGTTAAATGGAAGTCGTGGATGGGTTTCAGTTACCTAATTACTTCCCCGACTTTAATCACAATTCTACGCAGTTTCCGTAAGCAAATACCGCTACGCCAGACAACTAGATAACTAATGCTACCCGTGCGAAGCCGAGGAGGGTCGCATGCGGCCCACGGGTCGCAATTTGACGACCATTGACCTAGTGGGACGTGGAAAACGGACAGAAGAGAACCTCCAGACTCGTCATCAATCCACCGGGTGTATTCGGATCCTGGGGTGGCGCACCTCCTTGTGCCAGAAGCGGTGCTTTAACGCGCACGGATATCTCGTCGGGTTAGTGTAAATAATTCGAATAACATTTAAACTAAGTTTCCTAAAATCAAATCAACACTGTGTTGTAAATGGAGCGTGATTATCGTGATAAAACCCAGTCATATCCTGACTTACTTTGTTTATTCCGAATTCGGACCAGGTGGCACCTCCGCGGTTTATTAATTCCTACTGACATTGTTGTACATGGTGCGCAGTATATTGGTTGTATCCGATGTGATACAGAGCACAGAGGTGGAGCTATAATTTGGGAACAGTTGTGTTAGAACATTACACAGCTGCAGTCCGCAGGTTACAGAATATGCACGTGCTAGTACATCCAAGCAAGAACATTTCAAACCTATTAATGCAACACACAACTTATGCTAACGCATCATCCAGATTTAAGTTTTGCCTGACTTCCATTTCAGGCTAATGTCGGAATTTCCCTTTGAAAGGACACTGTCATTTGCCTTCCCCATCCTTCCCAAACTGGAGCTCTTGCTCCACCTCTAATGAGCTCGTCGTCGACACTACGTTAATCCAGTTTCTGTACTTTTGTTTTCGATGACAGACTGCTGTAAAACAGTGTTTGATCCTTGTCAGGTTTCGGAATTACACCTTCATCAGTTTCATGAGATTCAGCTTTCTGTATACACCTGTATTTCTTCAGTTACTCTTCTCCAACTTCTGAATTGTCTTGGTAGAGGAGTCATTGGAAATGAATAAATCCGATGTCTTGTGACGTACTGCTAACTGTCGAGGGATGATGTACTTCGTTCACGATGACGAATACAATCCTATTCCTCTTAGAGACGCTGGGCTGGAGTGGCCGAGCGGTTCCAGGCGCTACAGTCTGGAACCGCGCGACCGCTACGGTCGCAGGTTCGAATCCTGCCTCGGGCATGGATGTGTGTGTTGTCCTTAGGCTAGTTAGGTTTAAGTAGTTCTAAGTTCTAGGGGACTGATGACCTCAGAAATTAAGTCCCATAGTGCTCAGAGACTCTTAGCGACACTTATGAGAAGTAGCGCCGCGTCAGATTAGTATGCCTCCTGACAGAACAAGTGAAACCTGAGGAGGAGATGATGAAACTGTAATGTAAAGCTTCGTAATCTTAGCGACACTTATGAGAAGTAGCGTCGCGTCAGATTAGTATGCCTCCTGATAGAACAAGTGAAGCCTGAGGAGGAGAAGATGAAACTGCAATGTAAAGCTTCGTACACAACGGCAGGGAGAGGTGGGCTACGGAGTGGCCTAGCAACTGTGGGCGTAGAAAACCTGGACAGAAGAAGAAATGTTTAATGAACAGGTAATACAGCAAAAAGAAGATTCATCTGCGTCTACATCTACTACACCCACATGGATACTCCGCAAATCACACTGAAGTGTCTGGCATTCATCGAACCACCTTCACAATAATTGTCGGCAGATACCTTGATAATTGGCAAGAAACCAAAATAAGCTTGTAGCACTAGGAAATGACAGCTTAATAAATAGTCTTTGACTGTAGCATCATTTTGGAGTATTATACATACTGGGAGACAATTATTGGAATATATGACAACAACGTTAATTAGTTGCAAACTACTGTGTACACACACTTTATTCAACATGTAAACGTCACTACCGGTGTTCGGATTTAGGTTATGGCGTGTTCGATACGCCTGCCATCATTGGCGATGATTTAGCAAACGAAGAGCGAAATTCTGCATGACCCGCTGAAGTTTAAATGGTTCAAATGGCTCTGAGCACTATGGGACTGAACATCTATGGTCATCAGTCCCCTAGAACTTAGAACTACTTAAACCTAACTAACCTAAGGACAGCACACAACACCCAGCCATCACGAGGCAGAGAAAATCCCTGACCCCGCCGGGAATCGAACCCGGGAACCCGGGCGTGGGAAGCGAGAACGCAACCGCACGACCACGAGATGCGGGCACCCGCTGAAGTGTCGGAGCATCAATGGTGTCGACGACCTCCTGAACGGCTGTTTTCAGTTCTGGAATGCTTTTGGGATTATTGATGTACACCATGTCTTTAATAGAGCCCCACGAAAAATAGTCGCATGTGTTCACGTACTGAGAATATGGCGGCCAATCCAGGCCCATGCCAGTAGCCGCTGGGTACCCCAGAGCCAGAATGCGGTCGCCGAAGTGCTACTCCAGGACATCACACTATCCTGCTTTGATGGGGTCGAGTTTCGTCTTCCATGAACCACATTTTGTCAAAATCAAGGTCACTTTGGATATTGGGGATGAAATCATCTTCCAAATCTTTCACGCACCGTTCGGTAGTTGTCGTACCATCAAGGATTATCGCACCGATTATTCCGTGACTAGACATTGCACACAACACAGTCATCCGTCGAGGGAGAAGAGACTGCTCGATAGCGAAATGCGGATTCTTAGTCCTCCAGGTGCGCCAGTTTGGCTTATTAACGAACCCATCCCAATGAAAATGGGCTTCATCGTTAAACCAAACTATATCCACATCAAAGTTCTGTTCGTCAATGCTGTGGACAACAGTGTTGGCCCTGGGGCTTAATGGCTGATAGGTTTCAATTTTGTATGGGAGGAGATGCAGGCCTTCAACAACAATATATTGCAATGTCCCCTGGTTGATTCCCACCCGTTGTGCAGCTCGTCTGATCGATTTCCTGGGGCAGGCTTGAAACACAGCGCGTTCCTTCTCGATGTTTTCGGGCGTTTTCACGATTTTTGGACAATCGCCATTGCCAACACTGTCATCACGAACACTACCCGTTCTCTCAAACTTACGAATCAAATTCTTGATTGTTAGCTCACTTGGACTGGTTGTCTTCAGCTTGAACTCGGTCGCAAACTTCCTTTGAGCCGCAGTTGGGCTGTTATTGCTCGCATAACAGGCCTTCGCTAGCCCTATACGCTCAGGCACGCTGTACCGTGACATTTTCACTTGCAAATGGAAGACAAAAACAAGGCGCGTGCTCATGGGCATGCTAATTCCCATCAAGCCCCGCAACCAACATTGCAGTCGAACGTCCTAATGCAAACCGTTCAGAAGTTATGACGATTTTATTTCATATATTTCAATAATTGCCACCCTGTATAATGATCATAAATTCGTAACGTGCAGAAAAGGACAGGTATGCCGGCCGCTGTGGCCGAGCGGTTCTAGGCGCTTCAGTCCGGAACCGCGCTGCTGCTACGGTCGCAGGTTTGAATCCTGCCTCGGGCATGGATGTGTGTGATGTCCTTAGGTCAGTTAGGTTTAAGTAGTTCTAAGTTCTAGGGGACTGATGACCTCAGATGTTAAGTCCCATAGTGCTCAGAGCCATTTGAACCAAAGTAGATACACAGCTAGATACAAACAAATGCATCGGAATTGAAGACAGAAATATAATTACGAGAATTTATCTGAGAGTAGGGAAGTATACAAGAATAAATTAAGCAACGAGTACAGTATTTTACAAAATACAGATTACACGAAGCTAATTAAACAATCGCGTTTTGGTCAAGTCCATGCTTCACTACCGTAACGAAGGTCTTGTCATGGGTTAGTTCAGGCAGATACCAGTGTATTTCTGTAAATTATTTGGCTTTGTTATCTCTATTCCTACAGAAATATTAAAATCACAAATTTTCTGAGATTTCTTCATCTATAGAAATGACTGTGCAAAACAGAGATATTTAAACTATTTCAATCGTTATAATATCCTTATTATACACGTTTTGTTTGGTATGGATCCTCTGGTTTTGTCAGTAGACACTTCTGTACAGGATTTATCTGAATTTTTTTTTTACGGATAGATTTTTGTAGATCTTCTTCTGTACTTGCTCTAGAGCACCGAGCAGTAGAAAGTAAAAGGGACCAGATGCGTACGGTTACTTTGAACGGTACGATCAGTGCTAACATATTTCAGTTGAGAAGACTTTGAAATGACAGACTGATGGATGGTCCAATAATAGCAGTGTAGATAAGAAGCACAACTCTGTGGCTCCGTCCCGTAAGTTCATAACGGCATCAGTGGCCGTTCTAGCGTAATAAGGTGGCCAACGACAACGAAAAACGCGTCGAGATTAACACCTGAAGAGCAGAAACAATGGGTTTTCCCGATGGTATCCCGCGTCGGAGGAAAGTGACACATTAGTCGCAGCCTGTCCGCGTCGTGATCCTTGTAGCTCGTGGTGTCTGGCGACAGCTGGCGCCAGTGTGGGGACGCCGCGCCATTATAATACAATGGCGCGCAGCCCCGCGGGAAACCTGTTGGCCACGGCGCCCCTCAGGGCTCCAGATAAGAACCGTGGTAATTAATTTTAATCGTCGCCCCGCGCCTCGCCGCGCCGCGTCCTCTGCCAGACAAATTACTGGTTCAACAAAATTATCAGCGCACAAAAACGGGACCTGCAGGACGGGCCCTCCTTGCTTCTGACGCTGCCCAGGTGCTCGCCCGGTCACCGATACCGTGAGTTCGCGTTAATGCGCCGCCTCCCAGCTTCTGAAATGAGAGCGGCGCTCACTTCGGTGTAACAATATCGTACCCGGAATTCACGACAATACTTTTTACAAAAATAAGATAATAACAGTTATGTAACGACACTAATCTTTAGTTCTCAGGAATAACATTAAATTTTCGTTTTATATGCTCAGACGTCTCTCTCTTTCTTCAGTCATCTTCTGTTTCGGTTTCACTATCGTTTGGCCGTTTACAGTATGGCATCTTCAGTGGGATTAATGTCGAACAATACAGGCTTCTTTTTATGTGTGATACCTGCATATCAGAAAACTGTTCACGTCATAATTGTTACAGTAATTAATTAATACTTACAGTTACTCATTTTTCCGTTTTCTCTCATCTGTTCATATCACTGCATGTATACAAACTCGACATATTTTCACGTCACTTTTGTGGTTTGTCTTCTTCGTAAGCCAACTGGAGCAGAACACCATTACTAGTCTGGCATCAGCTGAAGATTATTCACACCAGAAGTAAGAATGATTTCTGTCATAACTATGTGTTCACTTGCTTATCCCTTTTTATTTATTTACGCGAGTTTTGCTAACCTAACGAAGTATTTGCTACCAGACTAACGACCGTTCATTTCTGATTCTCTCCCTCCCTCTCTCACTCTCTATCTCTCTCTCTATGTGTGTGTGTGTGTGTGTGTGTGTGTGTGTGTGTGTGTGTGTGTGTGTGTGTGTATGTGTTTGTGTGTGTGAGCATACAAGTTTTTTCCGAGCTGTTAACCTCTCTAAGACAAGGAAAAAATTCATATGCACACACACAGTTTTACTAAAAAAAAAGTTAAGTTAGTGCCAGACCAATATCGCCATTCCATAGCAGTTGGCTTATGAAATATGAAAAGTACAAACGGAAAGATCGTGATGAGGAAATATGTCGACGTTTCATATTTGAAGTCACAGAGCGATCTCTAATCTATGACCAGATGAGAGAAAACGCAAGTATCAGTAGGAAAAACGAACAGGTGTTGGAAGTAATTTCTTCATGTAACAATTATGAAGTGAACTGTTTTCTAAGCTATAAGTACGGCATATAAAAACTGTATTATTCTAGATTATTCCACTGAAGATAAGTTAGTGTAGAATGTGAAACACGTGTGGAACGTAAATAAATATAGACTGCAGCATGAAAGAGGCGTTTCAGTTTACAAAACGAATATTTATATAATTACTACGGATAATAGCCACGCAAACGAGCTTGTTACGTTAAATTGTTTTAAAAATTTACAGCTCTATTATGTCATCCTTCAATGTGAAATATGCGAACCATTAACTTAGTTCAAATCAAATGTTCAAATGTGTGTGAAATCTTATGGGACTTAACTGCTGGCCGGCCGCAGTGGCCGAGCGGTTCTAGGCGCTACAGTCTGGAACCGCGCGACCGCTACGGTCGCAGGTTCGAATCCTGCCTCGGGCATGGATGTGTGTGATGTCCTTAGGTTATTTAGGCTTAAGTAGTTCTAAGTTCTAGGGGACTGATGACCTCAGAAGTTAAGTCCCATAGTGCTCAGAGCCATTTGAACCATTTGAGCTTAACTGCTAAGGTCATCAGTCCCTAAGCTTACACACTACTTAATCTAAATTATCCTAAGGACAAACTCACACACCCATGCCCGAGGGAGGATTCGAACCTCCGCCGGGACCAGCCGCACAGCCCATGACTGCAGCGCCCAAGACCGCTCGGCTAATCCCGCGCGGCTTAACTTGGTTGAAATGGGTTGAAATTCTTCTACGTATTGCACCAAACTCATTGAAGACTCGTCTCTTGCGATATAGGAAGAATCGTTTCGTAACTTTTGGTACTTTCCGAGACAGCAGACAAGCATAAAATCGCATTATGAAGGTTCATTACAATTCCTTCTCTTACGTCTCAATGACAGCGGTCAGTTGGGACCTCTGTTGGCTATTTCTCTTCTCTGAGACATCCGGTAAAGACGCCTAATGTCTATTGTAAGTTCTGCTTACATACTGACAATCATTTAGAGATACTACCGCGAACATTTGACAAAAGAGATATGGAGCTGATGTACCATTTTCAGTTAGTGAAAATTCTCACGGGATCGTACAAACTTAACCTACGAGGGGATCGTTAAAACACTAGAAGCAAATTCGGGAGAAGCGTGGTTCAAATACCTTCCTCGCCTTCATGTTTAGGATTTTTCATGATATCCCTACGCCACTTAATACTGGGACGGTTTCCTTCCCTCACTCATGCCACACAAGCGTACGCTCTCAATAACTAGGGCTCTCATTTTCTGGTAAATAACATTTTTTTGCAATTACATATTTTCTAAAATTTCCTGTTTACCAGTCATTAGCACATAATATTCACATTTTTATCAGTATGCTAGATCCGCCAGTTTATTTAATTTCTGTTTTGTGTTACGTAAGCGAGGAAGAAAATGTGAGCTTTTGAATATTAATACAAATACCCGCTACCCTAAATGTAGAGTGTATGTTGCTATACTTCTGTATATCGGGTTGCAGTTGTGTGTTTATCGCTTTATCGGTTGCATTCACCGGAAGAACCGGGATTTCATTGTCTACAGCCATACTGCACCACGTGACTCACCTCCCTTCCAACTCACTCACATGTGTTTCATTTCTGGTGCCGTGAATTGCCTGAAGCAAAAGTAACAACAAGCTGTGGTCTGCAGCATTTTGTTGCAGAATTTAAGGATGATTTTAGTTGAGGTGGACGTGTCACCGTTCTCCCAACCATATGGGAAAGCAATAAAGGCTGAACGGTGATCTCAGGTCACACGACAGGTGGATGACAAAAACAGACATCGCTGTTGTTTCGCGCCTGACGATAAAACAACCTCTAATTAGTGATGCAGTCCCGGGTTCTTCTGCAGTATGTGATACGTTTTCAATTTATTGTGAAGATTTACGTAGTGTACTTGTGTCAGCCGACATAACTCTTTTTGAAAGGAAGTTTCTTGAAGAGTCAACATTGAGAAGAAAATGTCTTTTAAAGCGTTACCAACAAACTCTATAGCAAATTCGTCCCGTGTGTGAAACTAAGAAAATCTGGGTTACGTTACATGAACTTCAGACTCTGCTAGCAGGAAAGTTGGGAATGCCATTATAGGGGTATTAAAAATCGATGAAGTGATTTCGAAGAAATGTTTTCTGCCAACAAGCCAAGAAATAACTACTGCGTACCACGTAACAGTTGTAAGGGCATTTAATGAAGGAATATAAATTTTGTGGACAGGTGGTGTGAAACACAACAGTGCCTCTGTCGGCTACATCATTTACAGTACACAGTAGTTGCACTTACACCCCTAATTTTTCAGCCAGTACATCGACACCCGGGACATCCTACGAAATCAACAAATTAGGCGAACTGCTACAAGGCACCAAAGCATGTTTCGTTGAAGAACACATAAATGAGAAACATTATATTTGGCTTAACACTTTGCCATCCGCACGTCTCGTACAAATTTATTCACTTGGCGCCGGCAGCGCTAAAACGGATTACTTGGCTTGTCGCCGGCCGCTTGTCACCCTTCCGTTGATGACAAGCTTCAGACACAATGACTTTTGCGCGCTTTAATTTTTCCGGAAATCCTCTATTTTGCCGTATCGTTTCACAAACTCGAATTTTCTTTTCAAGCAACGTCTCTGTAAGTTCTACACTGGTATAATGGTTATCCATGTAGATGTGATACCACTTTCCATTAGAAGGTGTCAATAGTTCCATCGCTATTTTTACTAAAGGTTGTCCAGCGCCGGAATGCATCTTGAGCATCAGAATGAGTATGCCATATTTCGTAATTTTCGACGGATTATAAACTTTAGAAATTAACTGTCCACACCGCGGTATCATTCCTTCATCAATTGAGATGTTTTGACTCAGATTAAACATTTCTTTAAACATTTTGGAAAAATAATCAGTTACGAATTGCACTTTGAAAAGCTGGTCTGCATTATCCGGTTTATTGTTGTTATCAGAAAAATGTAAAAATGATAATATTTTTCTGAATCGGTTGCGAGACATCGTTTTGCGAAATATCGTAGTGTCTATCAACAGATTCGTTGACCAGTAATCATTGATCCTTCCTTTTCTTACAATTCCCTTAAGGATAGCAAGCCAAAACCATTTTCTAAGTTCGGATCCCGTATCGTCGACAAATTTGGCATTTTTTAAATCCAGTTTCCTTCTATTGCAATTTTGACTGGAATACTTGTTGGTTTCGTATTCATAAAAGATACTGCAGTATATTTGAAGAAGATAGAGGCACGTCTTGTTACATACACTGCGCATGGTTTACACACAATATGTGAAGAAATTAGAACATTTTATTCGCTCAGTCAGATTTGGATTTTTAGAGGAGAAATTAGTAAGAAGCTGGATTTTTGCACAGATTTTCGTTATGACCTCCTAAACAACTTACTAAAAGTTCCAACCGATCTTCATCGCCACGTTGGAAAATGGCGATCAAAAACTAACCTTTTCCCATTTTTATAGAAAGTGGTTGCATTTATGGGCAAAATATTTCTGGAAAAAAGTAAAGTACACAAAACTAGCTACAAAACAGATCCTATGTTTGTTTTCTTAGGATGAACGGTTCAACTTCAAAACGATGTTTATAAATCATTCTGACCATATAATAGCGGGAATTTCATTTCTGATTGCAGATGTCAGTGTAATTGCTGTAGAAAGAGCATGGGGTGATGTATAATAGCACTCCGTCTTCAGGCCATAAGTGGCCCATCGGGACCATCCGACCGCCGTGTCATCCTCAGTTGAGGATGCGTATAGGAGGGGCATGGGGTCAGCACACCGCTCTCCTGGTCGTTATAATGGTTTTCTTTGACCGGAGCCGCTACTGTTCGGTCGAGTAGCTCCTCAATTGGCATCACGAGGCTGAGTGCACCCCGAAAAATGGCAGCAGCGCATGGCGGCTGGATGGTCACCCATCCAAGTGCCGGCCACGCCCAACAGCGCTTAACTTCGGTGATCTCATGGGAACCGGTGTATCCACTGCGCCAAGGCCGTTGCCGTGATGTATAATACAGGTTTAATTTATATTTATCTATTAAGCATTAGTTGTTCACGTATTATTTAACATTATACACATAGTGCTTTGGTTCATAAGATTGGCGTCGGCCGCTGTAGCCGAGTGGTTCTAGGCGCTTCAGTCCGGAACCGCACTGCTGCTACGGTCGCAGGTTCGAATCCTGCCTCGGGCATGTATGTGTGTGATGTCCTTAGGTTAGTTAGGTTTAATTATTTCTAAGTCTAGGGGACTGATGACCTCAGATGTTAAGTCTCATAGTGCTTAGAGCTATAAGATTGGCTGGTCGTCTTTCTCTGACCCTCTATGGTACGCGTCTTGCTCATCAATATCGTGGTCTGTTGTTACACCTTCTTCTTGCAGCGCAGGTGTAGATCATTTGTTAAGGAAAGATACACTTCGACAAAAGTTGCATATTTTGGAGCATTGAAGAGCAGATCCTTCTGCACACTTGCAGCTTATCAACTACAGCAGCCGGTCTGGGATAGGAGGGAGCTGAGTATTATGGGGACAGGTGTATTAACAGGTTTCCTTAATCCTCTCTCCTCAGGGAACTTTATAACAGCCAAACACAATCGTGCCTGATCGTACACTCTGTAGGATTGTTGTCTAGGTGCTTTCTCTGTTGGGGGAAGTGATAAAAAGTTCACTTCATTTATATTCGCTGAGGTTATGAAGTGGTATAAACGCAGCCTCTTCAGAGACACTTCGTGTCAGAAGCCCCATACAGAGCCATAAATCACTGACTGCCGGCCTCAAAGATGGCGTGATGTAGCGCACTGTGATCGTTAAAAACTGTCGCTTCATGTACCAGATATCCGTGTTTCTTCATTACTTCGAATATTTTGAAACGTCCCCTTTGAACAATTTATGCATGACTCTGCTTAAACTGACACACAATATTTTGTTAGCGCAACGCAATCTGACTTTAAAAATTCCCTACAAAAGAATGGCCCTGACTAACATTAAACTATACCTTTCACAAATCACTTACCTCACAAAAATCTTCGCTGCTCAAGCTACTGCAATACAGCGAGCGCCACTACTGCCAGCTAAATAAAAGATTCAAACTATGGAAGGCACTAACTACTGATAGGGATAGTTAGCAAATGAAAGATATTAATAGAGAACAAACAATGTATTTACCTTGATATCATCATATATAAATATAGCAGTTCATGACAAATTTCAAAACTCCGCCATCTCTCTCCCCACATCCACCACTGCTGGCGGCTCACCTCGAACTGCACAACGCTACGCGCTGTTCACAGCCAGCTGCCTAACACTACAATTGCGAGTATTACAACAATGCAAAGCAGCCACAGACTGCACACAGCACAGCCAGTGATTTTCATACAGAGGTGGCGTTACCAATGAAAAAACCTAAACAGCCTACTTACAGATTTTCATACAGAGGTGGCGTTACCAATAAAAAAACCTAAACAGCCTACTTACAATTTTCTTTTCTCCTTTCATGAAAGCTGATGATGTGGTGTCACATCCACTGAGGGCACGAAGGAACAATAAATGTTCCTGGAAGTTGTCATTTGTATGCAGTTCCTGTGATGAGTATAATGTTTGTGCCTTATTTCCTTTCCTGGTTAAGGAAGGTAATTTCTTTCTGAGGAGAAGTCAATGCTACAATGAAAACCAATAAACCTGTAGTGCATTCAGAATTAGTATAGTATTGACAATTCGGAAGTAGCACAGGTGAGCGCGGAACCGAGTTGCCAAGTCCCGCACGGAATTCGCGCGTAATCTCATGTTTCATTCAATTCGCTAACACACGGTATTAGGTCCCTAAATGTTGCGCCGACTGTAATTCGTTGTGAAATAGTTTTACTATCTGATGGTTTCATTTTTATTTTCTTTAATTTTTATGTAGACAATAAACGACAGTTTTCGAGAAACAACTTTCCGACGATGTTATCAAATTTTCGACATGGAAGACAGTTTTTTGTTATTGAAGTTAGGTGTACACATTATGCGAATGAAATGTCGAGAAAACATCAAATTTTCATATGTACCAAACCTTAGCTGCGTCGAAGATCTCTAACGCGAGATACAGGACTGCAAATAATATGACGCGCAATCGTCTGGTCGCGTACAGTAGCGATAGTCGACAGATCTCTATATTTATAAAGACCTGATATATTTCTGATATGGATCCTTATTTACAACACAACAAAAAATAAAATAATACTTGTTTGGTATTTTAACTTGGGCAACATCACTCTGAGAAACAAAAACAATACAAAAACGGCCACTGTATTGCAGACATTATTTTGTACACTGTATTATGTATGCACAGACTGAATTCTAGAAATGCCGCCATTTGATAATGCCGCCATATTAAAATTTCAAAACTTAGTGAGAATTAATTTTGTTACGTCAGTACTTACAAGTGCAAACTGCGCACTTCAAACATGTAGCTGAATCCGTTTGTGCTGCATCTCTATGTGGATAATGGTAAAACTCCACTCACAGCACTCACGTCGCTGTTACAGACACTTGACGTTTCGCTATGACTAATGTCATTTAAAGAGATAATCATCTCTTCCACTGAGGTCTCCAAAGCACCTTCATCCTGCCACGCTCTTTCCATAACGTTGTGTGTGTGTTTGACGGCTCTCTTCCAGTCCTCGGAGATAAAGTGAGTAATAGCTTCTATAGTGCGTGCTTCTACTGCGGAAAGCGTAAATTCTTGGTTGTTCCTGGTAACGCAACCTTTAATTTGGGCCTATATCAACTCTATAGGGTTGAAGTGGCAGTGGTACGGTGGCAGCCTGACGATTGTATGCCCATATTTTTTTGCCAGTTCGTCGATTTCATATTTTGGAAATTGTAGTTTATGGAAATTTATTTTTTCCATAAGCTCGACCTTCTTAAGGTCCTGAGACACATTTACGTTACGACGCTCAAGCCGAATAATCATTTCCTCCTTTCGCTTTGCCATGGTAGGTGCTTTATCAACAACACCTGAATAATATGGAGCATTGTCTAAAACAATTGTTGACGGTTTATCTAGATTGGGTATCAGAGCTTCTACGAACCACTTTGTGAATGTAATGTGGTTCATATCTTCATGATAATCTCCTGTCTTCTTCGATTTAAAGAATCAATCTGCACCCTTACCAGACGGCATCTGTGTTCTTCCTTTAATCGTGTTTTCTGGCCACCCCTGATTACTGCGTGACCAGAATAACCCACGTTTCATCTAGCCAAACCACTTCATTAACATTTATGCTAAATATTTGTCTTAAAAATCGGCATCTCTATGCAGCAGTATACTTCCTTTCCATCAATAGCTTACGGCCGCAAAATTGTCCATAATGAAATCCTACGTTGTGCAAAACTGTGAATAACGATGTTCGACTGCCCTGAAAAAGTCCTGATTCTTAAGGTGTCACCAATAACTTAGAGTGTGGGGTGTTCCTTTCTGCGATAATAATCGTAAACATGACGCCGAATTGCATCCCCTGCAAATGAATCTAAATTCGTAACACGCTTATCCATAGAACGTTTCTTCCTGGGAGTACCAAGTTTGGATGGTTCTCCAACTCCCTCTTCTGTCTCAAACAGCTCCTTCCCAATTTTTACGACAGTGTTTTTGTTGAAATTCAGGGCTGCTGCCGTTCTATCTACTACCTTGCTAACGTTTTTCGCTCTCAAAGGAAGCTCTAAACGAATAAACCATTTCTCTACACTGTCCTCGTAAAGCAATTCCCTGTCTTCGAGAACGACGTCGAACTTTTCCACTTCTGACTTTCGATGTTAAATAAGACACAACAAGTAACTATCAGAGAAAGAATACGTTAACTCCTAATCTGCAACCACTCAAACACAGCGCGCAGCTATCGCGCAGACGCAACTAAATCGCGGCACAAGCGGAAGTGTCGTGGACTGAGATTTGGCAACTCAGGGTGCACGTGCCCGCTGGGCTGCGGCTACAGCCATCACGGGATTGGTTGAATCCCAGCCGTGCCTCCGGCGCGGCCTTCTCCCTATCACTTCCGTCGCAGCTGTCAATACTATATTAATTTTGAATAGACTTTTTTCATACATCCTCTGCTACTACAACAATAACTTGATCAACCTGGTTACAGTTTGTGGTTTCAACTGCTGTCTGAACTATTAAAGTATTGGCATCTTCCTTTACTAGTCTCACTGTGATGCCTTGATGTTTGAGTTTTTCAGGTAGCAGTGTTATGAGAAGTGTTTTGTTTGCATCATTTCCTAAGAATTTGTCCTGACAGATTGGAATTGTCATAGTTTGAGTGACAACCAGTTCTACTGAGTGCTTCCTAGTAGCTCTCCTTTGCCTTTCTGCTATGTTTGTACTACTAGTACTCTCGGAATACCCATCAAAGACAACAGTAGTGTTACGTCCATTTTCCGTAAACTTCACTGAATGTTTCCCCTTGCTTCCAAATGACATGGTGCTTTAAGAGACCAGCACCAATCACATAATCACAATTTCCTAGATTAAGGTTTTCATTCTTTAGAGATTCAAAAATCCTTTTCCCAATAATACTGCTCATTAGCATGTGTCAGACTTTTAAAGACATGACTGCAGTTTTTTGTTTCGTCTCCCGAAACACTGCTTGTAATTGACGTCAGAAGCTTTTGATTTGGGAGTGTAGCGTGACGAGACAGCCACTGGGAAACTTTAGCTGTATCTTCATAATCTCTTTGGATACGTGATGGCCTCATATCAATGTGCTGGCTAGAGGAAACAAGGAAACCCGAACAAAAGTTTAAACAACATCACACACACTATTGCAGCAGAAGTCCCAAGAATCCATGTTGCTTTTATGTTATCAGTCATTCTTCTGGCATATGTTAGGCCTCCTACATTTTTCATAGACTTCATGATAGTTTGTTCAATTGCCATATCAGTCTATGCCCCTGGCTAATAATTCTTTGCCCATTGATCTGTAAAGAATTCTTCCTGGGTGAACTTTTTATATTCTTCTTTATACATGACAGTAACCAGAAGAGTCATTTCCTGAACATACAGCTGGCAAGATTTCACATTGGGAAAATGACCACAAGCATGGAAGAAGGGGATCGTACCTTTGGTGCACGTGAGGTGTAGGTTAAAGTTACCCATTCTTTCAGCTTTGATAAAATTCTTTGCTATAGCTGAAAGCTGGCGAGCCTTTGGATACGTCACATTTCACCCATTGATAATTATGCTAATTATGTCGTCGCTGCAGAAACACTGCGGCCATCTCAGCTACAGAGAGAGCCATCAGGAGAAGTAATTGTAGATATGACAGGAAATGACAGATTTTGTTTGCCGCTAGCAATAAAAGTTGTGGCACTAGATTCTTTTCTGTGTCAGTGAGAACAGCAGGGAGACATTGCGAGGGTGGCAGAAGTCATAGAAACAACCGCAAGCTCTTCCAGGAAAACATCCGGGCTTCTACAAAAGTGTAACCGCTTTGCTTGTGAATGCAGGCGATGGCGTCTCGTCATGAAGTCGGCCCACGAGGGCGGCCCCGTCTTCATCAGGACAATGAACAGCAGCCTGCTTTCCGGAGGCGTATTGTGCACTCTGGCTGTGTGACCGACAGACAGGCGCCGGGTTTTATGATTTGCTCTGGGAAGGAGTGCACTGTCCGCTGCAGTCGTGGAACGCACAAATGTTTCTCTGGCCTCAAGTTTAGCGAGGGAGAGCATAGATTTTGGAGCAACTTTCTCATTGGAGGAATACCACTACACTATGGGCTCTGAGCACTATGGGACTTAACATATATGGTCATCAGTCCCCTAGAACTTAGAACTACTTAAACCTAACTAACCTAAGGACATCACACAACACCCAGTCATCACGAGGCAGAGAAAATCCCTGACCCCGCCGGGAATCGAACCCGGGAACCCGGGTACTACACTATGTCTAGGTAGAAGTTATGTCATGGTGTTATGATTATGCCACTGGCGCAATTTGTGTGGGCAGTTTGGTCATTGGAGGGGACAATAATTGGCAACTTAACGTGAACCTTATGTCGAGGAGGGAAGAGATGACAGATATTCGTGGCATTCGGTGGATGTCGACAGGAGACGATGGTCTGCGCAATTTTGGCCGACGTGCACTGTTCACTCGGTGAATTGGCGCTGAGCAGCCACAGAGGACCTTCGGTTCTCTCGGCGCTCCAGCCGTGACTGTTCGCAAATCTCGACGCTAGGGTACCCCAACCGCGGCCTTTGCAGCTTCACGCTTACGGCCAGTCTCCACATTACCTGTTGTGCAGTACAGTGGTGAGCATATTGGCAACCTAGGCCTGTTAGCAATCTTTGACTGAGGACTTCTTCACTGCAACGAGTCCATCTGATATGCAGCCCTGTATTTTAACCAGCCAGTGTCGTATTGACTTTCTGCTAGCGCTTCACAATCTCAGTCAGTATATCACATATAGTCAGAAAGTGTTGTTGCTATTACTTCGAGGGAAGCATCGTTTTAGCTTGACTCCCTTCCCCTTTAATAGCTTTGCCAGCCTTCAACATCACCTGTCACCGTGTATTTTGTGTCGTTTTTTTTCAGTTCCGCATTCATCTTGATCATTTGAATTACTCGTATAATAAATTTCTGTGAGCTAATTGTACGTAATAAGTGTTGTGACTTGGCAGGACAGCCAAGCCACTATGAGGTAGCCGACAGGCACGCGTTTAAGCTCACGCAGGCTGGCGTGAGGTCTGGAACAGTTAAAGGAGTTGAGTCTTGTAAAAAAAGTACGTAGCTTCTGGAATACTTAACTTTAATCCATAATTGGTAAACATCGGTCTGACGGTACATGCATCACAAGATAAATAGCAAATGATAATGGCGCCTTGCTAGGTCGTAGCAAATGACGTAGCTGAAGGCTATGCTAACTATCGTCTCGGCAAATGAGAGCGTAATTTGTCAGTGAACCATCGCTAGCAAAGTCAGCTGTACAACTGGGGCGAGTGCTAGGAAGTCTCTCTAGACCTGCCGTGTGGCGGCGCTCGGTCTGCAATCACTGATAGTGGCGACACGCGGGTCCGACGAGCCTAACAACAGGCGAGGCTGTGCCACCCGCACCCTGCCATTCGGTCCGAGGGGAGCTAGGAAACGCCTGAAAACCTAGTCCAGGGTGCACGCCAACATGTGGTGTATGTCCCCGTAAAGAGACAGAAGGGGCCGAAGGGTCGACCTCCATCGGGTCGGGGCACCCGACGGGCGTAGACGACAGATGGTCCGGAGCGGACAAGAGTTCCATGGCGGAGGACAACTGGTCACGGGAAGCGATCTGCGGCGCGTGACCCAGGGAGTCGCCCGGTGGCTGCAGCGAGGCGTCCACTGCGGGCGTCGCCGGCGGGAGAACAGGCGGCGGCGGCGGCGCGTCGCCATGGGGCAAAATGGAAGGCAGCGTCGGTAACACCTGGGGATGAGGCGAGCCAGTAGATGGGTCCCCAGGGCGCTGACCGGACGGCCAAGTCGCTGAAAGCAGACGGGGAGCGGCAGAATCCGTGCGACGACAGAGGCGCAGCTGATTGAGATGCCGACGCACCTCACCGGAGGCCCCCAAAACCAGATGCAGAGCGCGGCCGAGGCAGCGGAGATTGCGCCCTTCGAGCCAACGCCGTGAACCTCGATAGTTACGATAGTAGACAACGTCGCCTGGGGCAAAAGCAGGTGTCTGCCGCTGCACAGGAACCTGATGCGGCGGATGTAGCAAAGACATCAAGGTTCGATGAGGACGACCGTGGAGCAACTCAGCCGGCAAGCGACCATCTCGGGGCTGAGAGCGATACGAGGACAAAAAGAGCAATAACGCGTCCTCCCGAGAATGCGACTCTTTCAACTTCAACATCTGGGACTTGAAAGTCCTGACCAATCGTTCAGCGGCCCATTTGACTGCGGCGAAAACGGCGCGGACGGCAGATGTTGAATACCATTGGCCTTGCAGAATGACTGAAATTCTGCGGACATGAATTGTGGGCCATTGTTGGAAACAATAGTCTGTGGAAGACCTTCAATGCAAAAGATAGCGAATAACGCTTGGATGGTGGCAGATGACGTCGTGGAAGACATCCGGACAACAAAAGGAAAATTACTGAATGAATCTACCACAACCAACCATCGAGCATTCCAGTATGGACCAGCAAAATCGATGTGTAAGTGTTGCCAAGGGGTAGTGGCTTTCGGCTATGTAAAGAACTTCCGCGGTGGTGCGGACTGTTGTTCGGCACACGCCATGCAAGAAGAGCACATATTCGTAATCGCAGCATCGATTCCGAACCAAGTACAGTGCTGACGAGCAAGGTGTTTCGTTCTCACTACACCCCAGTGTCCTTGGTGGAGAAGCCGTAAGACAGAGGACTGTAACGAACGTGGGACCACGACCCTGGACTGATCATTATCAGAACGCAACATCAAAACACCACGTCGCACAAAAAGTCTCTCCTTGTGAGCAAAACATCGGCGAACCAACGGATCCTCGATCCGTGACTTTGACAAGGGCCATTGCGTAGCAACAAAACGCAGAACGGTAGCAAGGGTCGGCAGCTGTGGCTGTAGCTACACGACGAAAATCAATCGGAAACGAGTCGACACGTCATCGGTTTCCGCATCAATGAACGTGCAAGCAAGTTCGGAGGAATCGAATGCTCTATCCTCAGCAACAGGCAAACGGGACAACGCATCGGCGTTTCCGTGCTTAGCAGTGGACCTATACAAGTTATCGTAGCGGTACTGCGAGAGGAAAATAGACCAGCGAATGAATTTCTGCCCCCTACGTGGAGGTACAGGCTTGGTCGGATGAAAAAGCGATGTCAAAGGTTTGTGGTCTGTGATGATGGTAAATTGACGACCATACAAGAAATCATGAAACTTAGTAACACCAAATACGAGAGCCAATGCTTCTTTCTCGATCTGTGAATAATTTCTTTGTGCAGACGAGAGCAATTTGGACGCAAAGGCAATAGGGCGATCGTGCGATCCATCTTTGAACGCAAGCACAGCACTGATCCCGAAATCCGATGCATCCACCATCAACAAAACGGGTTTCTGAGGATCGAATGGCGTAAGGCAAGTATGGGAAAGCAACGCCGATTTCAACTGGCGAAAGGCGCGTTCGCATTCCGTCGTCCAGACGATCGGAACACCTTTATGGCGTAAGCGATGAAGCGGAGCTGAAATGGAAGAGGCATGGCGCACATATTTATGGTAGTAATTTATTTTTCCCAGCACACTCTGCAGCTGCTTCAAATTCTGCGCCGAAGGCAAGTCTTGTATGGCACGGAGGTGCTCAGGACGGGGATGTATGCCTTGGGCATTGAGTACATGGCCCAGATAGGGTAAGTCACGAGCAAAAAACATACATTTGTCCTTCCGCAAGCGAAGACCATTTTGTCACAAGACTTGAAATAATGTTCTGAGATTGGCTAAATGTTCTTCTTCTGTCTTTCCGGAGATCACAATATCGTCCAGATAGTTAGCCGCAGTAGGGACCGACGCACGAAGAGTTTGTAGATATTGCTGAAACAATGCAGGGGCGGATGCACACCCGAATGGCAGTCGTTTGAATCGATACAAACCAAGATGCATGTTAACCACCAAAATGCGCTGGGATTCTTTGTCCACCGGTATTTGCAAGTATGCGTCTGCTAGGTCCAACTTCGAAAAATATTTACCCGGGCACAGTTTGTCAAAAAGATCTTCTGGGCGGGGTAAAGGAAAAGTTGCAATCACTAGTTGGGGATTCACTGTTGCCTTGAAGTCCACACAAAGTCTCAATTTTCCAGAAGGTTTTGGCAAAAATACGAAGGGTGATGCCCAGAGAGAAGCCTGCACACGTTCAATCACACCTTGTGGTTCCAAACCGTTTAACGTTCTTGCGACCTCATCACGCAATGCGTGGGGAGCATTGCGCGCTCTGAAAAATTTCGGTTGCGCGTTGACTTTCAGTTCCAAATGTGCTATGCACGCGTGGGTTCGAATCCCATCCTCGTCGCCAAACTGTTGTGACTTGGCAAGACAGCCAAGCCACTATGAGGTAGCCGAAAGGCACGCGTTTAAGCTCACGCAGGCTGGCGTGAGGTCTGGAACAGTTAAACGAGTTGAGCCTAGTAAAAAAAGTACGTAGCTTCTGGAATACTTAACTTTAATCCATAATTGGTAAACATCGGTCTGACGGTACGTGCATCACAAGATGAATAGCAAATGATAATGGCGCCTTGCTAGGTCGTAGCAAATGACGTAGCTGAAGGCTATGCTAACTATCGTCTCGGCAAATGAGAGCGTAATTTGTCAGTGAACCATCGCTAGAAAAGTCGGCTGTACAACTGGGGCGAGTGCTGGAAAGTCTCTCTAGACCTGCCGTGTGGCGGCGCTCGCTCTGCAATCACTGATA
This sequence comes from Schistocerca americana, assembly GCF_021461395.2. Lineage (NCBI taxonomy): Eukaryota > Metazoa > Arthropoda > Insecta > Orthoptera > Acrididae > Schistocerca > Schistocerca americana. The sequence continues at coordinate 626,195,852 of NC_060123.1, read as the reverse complement.
GTGGCGACACGCGGGTCCGACGTATACTAATGGGCCGCGGCCGATTTAAAGGCTACCACCTAGCAAGTGTGGTGTCTGGTGGTGACACCACAATAAGGGTAGGGAACTTCACATAATAGCCATGTGGTAACAATGCACCCATAACTTTGCTGGACCCACTCTTTAGCAATTCTGGACGTTTGTGGTGTCTCGCTGTCTGGCTGGAATTTCCTAATTCCACGGAATGCAGAATGGACAAGAATGGACGCAGGTGATCAAGCAGTGTGCTTACGTACATATCACCTGTCAGAATGGTATCTAGACGTAGCTGGGGTCCCATATTACTCCAACTGTGTACTCTCCACACCATTACAGAGCCTCTACTAGTTTGAACAGTCCCCTGCTGAGATGCAAGGTCCATGGATTCATGAGTTTGTCTCCATACCCGTACACACCCACACGCTCCATACAATTTGAAATGGGACTCGTCAGACCAGGCAACATGATTCCAGTCATCAACAGTTTAATGTCGGTGTTGACGGGACCAGACGAGGCGTGAAACTTCGTATCGTGTAGTCATCAAGGGTACACATAAATATTAGATAAAGTCATTTTCTACGAAAGATTTGTTGATGATACGAATATATTGTATTAAGGGCCCACAGATGAGACTGATACAATACTTAACACTTGAGTTATATTCCTTGCAACTTAATATTTACAACTGAACGTGAAGAAAATAGCAGCATAAATTTCGTAGGCCTTACGATTTCAAAGTACAATGGCAAGCATCGCTTCGTGAGACACAGAAAACCAACAACATCTCTTATAATTAATGCTGATTCTTGTCACCCATACAGGTATAAGAAAACCTGCTTCCAAGTGATGAGCCATAGAATTCTTGAATTACCACCGAAAAAAACTAAAATTCAGAGAGACATTAATACACTAAGGCAAACAGCAAAATCCAATATATCAAAAACTGAAGCCGTAAATTCATTATGTACAAAACTACAGAAAACGTGCGGTGATGCCAAACATAATTAAAGAAGATTTACAAGTAGTCTATAGGGGTAATTTATCAGGCAAAACAAGTAGATTATTCAAAACCACTACCCTCTCTGTGGCCTTCACTTTTGACAAAGCTTTACAGTATAAACGACCCAGCAATAAACAAATGTGATAACAAATTATTCAAATCTGGAGTTTATAAAGTAACATGCGATACTTGTGAAAAATAATATTTCGAGCAAACAGGATTTAACTTCCGCATCAGATTTCGTGAACACACAGCACATACAGCTAGCAGCATTCGTTATTTGGATAGCATACAGTGCAGATGGGGCATCATCGGATCACAACCCCAGCGTCATCCACAAACAGCGTCAAGCATTCCTGTATCGACCACCAGGTGCAGCAGGCATGGAACTCCATCCCACAAGCCGACATCCAGCACCTGTACATCACAACGCATGCACGTTTGCGTACACCCATTCAACATTCTGGCGGCTACACCGGTTATTAATGTACCAGCATTTCACGTTTGCAATGGCTTATCTCACGCTTACATTAACCTGACATCTTGCATTTTGGTCACTTAAATATGTTACGCAGGCAAATGTGGTGCCGAGATTTCATTAGTCTACGTCAATTATTTTTGGATGTTATTATTTTTTCTGTCAGTGTATGTTTCAAAGAAAGGTATTTTGTCAATATGGTTGACGACCTGCTGTAAAAATATTGCCCATTCCTTTTTCATTTTACTATATACCGATGTTCAAGCATTTCATGAAACATTTTTAGACTTGTATATTAAGCTACCCAAAATATATATTTTAGCCCTAAAACAGAAAACTTTTTCAAACAGCTGTTTGTAATTAAAATAGTGACAACACAGCATTCTGTACATGTTAAGGTGTCTACGTTACTGGTAATGCTGGAAAATGGTTACATTTGTTTTCTATATGTATAACATGAGGCACAAAGGGTATAAGCATGGGCCAAGGAAAGAACAAATTTGAAGTAAAATGTTTAGCCTTTGCGGATGATATGGCATTGATAACTGAAAACCGAACAGACGCAACAGTTATGCTTGATATGTTACACGAGATTGCTGAAAAGACTGGGCTAAAAATATCCTACGAAAAAACCGAGTATATAGAACACAAACATAATACAGAAAAGTTTATGAAAACAAAGTATGGAAAAATTAAAAGAGTTGATAGATTCAAATACCTGGGGGAGTGGATCCGAGCCAATGGACTGAATAACACAACAAATAAAGAAAGAATAAAAAAGTTGGAATTCGCATATAAATTAACACAAAACTACTACAATAAGAAATCAATATCCGTACAAGCAAAGATTAAACATTATAATTCAGTTATTAGGACACAAGCAACATATGGATCAGAGTGCCTAACATTGAATAAGAAAGGCGTATTAAGAGAACTAGAGAAAAGTATTAAGAAAAATTCTAGGTCCTGAGAAAAACAAGGAAAATAGGAGGATTAAAAGGAGAAATGAAGACCTATACAAAAATACAGAAAAGATCACAGATACAATGAGGAAGAGATGGCTAAAATTTTATGGTCATTTAAAAAGAATGGAAGAAACACGGATTACAAAGAAAAATTTTAATTACGTTAGTAAGCTGAAAAAAAAACTATAGGATGGATAGAAGCAGTAAAGAAAGACGCCAACAAAATAGGTCTTACAGAAGAAATAATACGTGACAGGAATAACTTTAGGCTACTTATAGAAAACGCAAACTATGAAGAAGTTGCGCAAAACCTCGACCCAAGAGAGTGTGGACACATGAGTAGAGACGAGCAGTTGGCGAGAAAATAAAGAAGTACTGGGAAGAACGGAAGAAAAAGAAACACCATAAGTCTTAAGTTGTATGCGGTCCATAGCTGGCCAAATTCATAATAATAATAAAAAAAAAATGATATGCAGTGTTGATGCCCAGTGCTGAAGGACGACTTGCAACGAACGCAAAATACGAAAATCATACAAGACCGAATCGAGTGCTGTAGGGCAGCAGTATAATATCTGCCTTGATCGATGTCGATAAGTCGTCTACATTGCTAGGCAGCCAGAGGCGCCCTGCAGCACATTTATGGTGTTCGCAAAGTTCCGCAGGGGCCACTCCATTAAAGCGTTAGCTGCTGCCATTGGCCGCTCAGTTAAACTTTTTTACGTTATGCTCTATAAAATTGTAACTGTGTAACACACGAATTGTTATTTAGATATAACTTACGATAATACCCAGCATTGTATTAAGGTTTACACTCATGCTGTCTGGCATGTATCGCATACGCTATATCCTGTTGGAAAAAGATTATGTAGGATAACATGCAACGGGTGGGACATCTGCTGTTTAGCTCCATGACTCCTCCATATAGTCAGCAGTCGACATCAGTGTGTAGAATCCACAGTTTCTGCTCTGTTCCATAATCTCGACACGTCATCACTGGGTGTAACATTGCATTATTTATTTTTAACTTAGGGTTTATAATATGTTTCCCTATATTCTGTTGTACCCTTAATTAGACAATATTGTCCGAAGATGATACACTTCAGGTCACAACAGGTCCGCTTATCAACGCATGAATTTTTTTACGATAAAGACTGTTCTATGTAATATACGCAAAATCCCCAAGATTGGCGATCTTTTACAGAAGCTCGAAATATAGCGCGGACTTCAATGCGAGGTGCCTATAACAGTTTCCACAACGAAATCTTGTCTCGAAACCTGGCAGAAAATCCAAAGAGATTCTCGTCTCACGTGAAGTATGCTAGCGGCAAGAAACAATCAATGCCTTCTCTGCACGATAGCAATGGAGATACTATCGAAGACAGTGCTGCCAAAGCAGAGTTACTAAACACAGCCTTCCGAAATGCCTTCACAAAAGAAGACGAAGTAAATATTCCAGAATTCGAATCGAGAACAGCTGCCAACATCAGTAACGTAGAAGTAAATATCATCGGAGTAGTGAAGCAACTTAAATCACTTAATAAAAGCAAGTCTTCTGGTCCAGACTGTATAACAATTAGGTTCCTTTCGGAGTATGCTGATGCATTAGCTCCATACTTAACAATCATATACAACCGGTCGCTCGACGAAAGATCCGTACCCAAGGACTGGAAAGTTGCACAGGTCACCCTAATATTCAAGAAAGGTAGTAGGAGTAACCCACTAAATTACAGGCCCATATCGTTAACATCGATACGCAGCAGGATTTTAGAACATATATTGTGTTCGAACACTACGAATTACCTCGAAGAAAACTGTGTATTGACACACAGTCAACGAGGTTTTAGAGAACATCGCTCCTGTGAAACACAACTAGCTCTTTATTTACATGAAGTGTTGAGTGCTATTGACAAGGGATTTCAAATCGATTCCGTATTTCCGGAAGGCTTTTGACACTAAACCACACAAGCGGCTCGTAGTAAAATTGCGTGCCTATGGAATGTCGTCTCAGTTATGTGACTGGATTTGTGATTTCCTGTCAGAGAGGTCACAGTTCGCAGTAATTGACAGAAAGTCATCAAGTAAAACAGAAGTGATTTCTGCCGTTGCCTAATGTAGTGTTGTAGGCCCTTCGCTATTCCTTAACTATATAAACGATTTGGGAGACAATCTGAGCAGCCGTCTTCGGTTGTTTACAGATGACGCTGTCGTTTATCGACTAATAAAGTCATCAGATGATGAAAACAAACTGAAAAACGATTTAGAAAAGATATCTGAATGGTGCGAAAAGTGGCAGTTGACCCTAAATAACGAAAAGTGTGAGGTCATCGACATGAGAGATAGAAGGAACTCGTTAAACTTCGGTTACACGATAAATCAGTCCAATCTAAAAGCCGTAAATTAAACTAAATACTTAGGTATAAGAATTACTAACAACTTAAATTGGAAGCAACTCACAGAAAATGTTGTGGGGAAGGCTAACCAAGGACTGCGTTTTATTGGCAGGACAATTAGGAAATATAACAGATATTGCCTACACTACGCTTGTCCGTCCTCTTTTAGAATACTGCTGCGCGGTGTGGGATCTTCACTAGATAGGAGTGTCGGAGTATGTCGAAAAAGTTCAAAGAAAAGCAGCACGTTTTGTATTATCGCGAAATATGGGAGAGAGTGTCACAGAAATGATACAGGATTTGGGCTGGAAATCATCGTTTTTCGTTGCGACGGAATCTTCTCACGAAATTCCAATCACTAACCTTCTCCTCCGAATGCGAACATATTTTGTTGACACCGACCTACGTAGGGAGGAACGATCACTACGATAAAATAAGGGAAATCAGAGCGCGTACGGAAAGAGATAGGTGTTCATTCTTTCCGCGCGCTATACGAGATTGGAATAATATATAATTGTGAAGGTGGTTCGATGAACCTTCTGCCAGGCACTTGAATGTGATTTGCAGTGTATCTATGTAGATGTAGATACTCTACCAACGACCCTCCGCCATTATAGTAATGTTTGTAAAGTATAAATGGTAGTCAAAATGTTTCCGTTTGATGACGTTGCTGCAGCATATATGCAATGTAACGCGACTCTGATATCGTTACATAAGCACTGACATCCAAGCCAGGGATTAGAGTGGCATTCTTACCTTCCCGACGTGCGCACAGCAAATGCGAAAACGTGAACTTTGGCGACGTTATTAACATACGCGTCTAAACAGCACCAACGTGCTGTTATTCTTTTCTTGGCTGCCGAATGACAAACACTGGTATACACCTATCGGAGGATGAAAAATGTGTATGGGACACCATGACTGTCGAAAACCATCGTTGTGGAAAACTCCGACATAGGGGTGCTGCTGTTTGATGATAACGCGCTCTCCAAATCGCAAATGTTGTAAAGCAGAAGTTGCGCAAACTCAGGAGGGAGATACTGGAGCACCCACCCTGTAGTCCTGGTCTCTCCCCCATACGATTATCGCGTCTTTGGTCCCTTAAAAAGGGCCTTGGAGGGTCGACGAATCCTGTGGGACGAGGATGTGTAGCACTAATGTGGACTAATTCACACAGCAGGTCACGGTGTTTTAGCAGACAGGTATTTTCAACTTCATGTGTCAGTAGGATTGTGTCAGTGTTGACAGCGATTTTGCCTGGTGAGCATAGCGGTACTGGACTGTACGGTCTTTGAATGGAAACTTTTTGATCGCCCCTTACATAATTATGGAGATACAGATGTGACGAAAAGTACATCGAAATCCGCACCGCTTAGCAATATTACACAGACAACAGCACCGTCTACGAAAAACCTACGGATACATCTGATACTGTACACGCGCTGATCGAGTAAAAAACTGATTATCTTTATACCTGCTTTATCTTATTCTTATGATTGCTATGTCAGATATACACTGAGGTTGGTACAATGGTATCACAGTTTTCGTTGAACGCAGTTAATTTAAAGTTACCCAACAATGTTACGAGAGATTCACTGAGCTTTTCTGTAGGAGTTTCTCGAATGGGGTAAACCAGCCTGATATAATCCCAGTAGTCTCGTAGAGCTTTCGGCACTGTCCACTGTTCATTTATATTTATGGGACTGTTTCGCAGATCAGCCAGAACCAATCACATAACATATATTTGTCAGTAGTAGTGTTTTGTAAACCCCTTCTTTCGTGGGTGGATTTCATTTCTTGAAGATTTCTCTCTGCCTCTATGATGTAACAGAATATTGGACCGTGTCACACCGATGCCCTTACCGCCCCTAGCGAATCCAGGTGAGAAGCTGAAGTAATTACAATTAACTTGCGTTGTGTCAGCCGATTTAAGATTTTATACCGTATGTTTTCTTCCTATTGGAATTGGTTACCACATAAATGTTTCTTTTTTTGCATGTTGAGCCCAAAAGTGATGCAATAAGCCGGTGGCAAAGTCTTCCTTGGGGCTGTCAGAAACGCTGTACCTGCCCTCTGCCAAAACGGAAACGACGGTCAGTGATAGCAAGCATATTCTGTTATTGACTGTTGCTAACGTCTGATTTTTGTTGAACAGTAATTGAACAACTCTCATTAAATTCCTGGTGGTGGGGGAAATTTTCACTGCCAGTATGTGACCGGCAAGGGAGAGAGAGGTGGTGGCGTAAAGTTTCCGATCACCAGTCTTTGTAACGGAATTGAAAATCCTTATGACTCTAATGGAAATGTAGTCATGTAGTTGAGTCAGTCTGTCTGTAGACGTCTACTAGACATTCATGCATATTGTCTTCTGAAGTATAACAGAAATAAATCTGTACCATATGGAATTTTCATTTTGCTGTGTATTTCCCTACAGAATGGGAAATATGATTTTGCTTTCAAAAGAAAGTTTAATGGTAGTTCAAATGCTGTGCTTACATATAATTCCAAACAATTTGAAGAAACAGAGTGCAGTTTGGTTCATTTTATTGACAAAGCTAACGCAGACTGAGATAAATATATTTGGTGCACATGCTATACATGGCATCTTCGACTGATTATCATAAAAATTAACAATTTTAACAAGAACAGGTGAATGCACTTTTTTACAATCCATTTTCATTGCGATAAAACGTAGCTGCAAGTTTAACAAGGTACTATTTCAATAATTTACTTCATAAATTTGGTTGTGGCTAACACACTAGTAATTGAAATCCGACAGTGGCCGAACTGATTTATTGAAAGAGCAAATCATTCTAAACTCTGAACTTCGGAGCAGAAGCGTTACGCCGCACCTGCCACCTGCTTTTCCTACTGTCTACTTTATGTAGCCGTACCGCTTTAGAACCCTCCAGTTGCTTACTCCTAGGTATTTTACGGTAGTCACTGTTTCCAGTGTAATAGATCAGTAACAGTCTTTGATGTTTTGCAGTTTACTGCAGTCTACCGGCACTGCTTTCTTCTTCTGATCATGGAGTGCGACCAGCCTTTGTGTATAACGATAAGCAGACTGCATGTGTTTTGTACACATAGTGCTACTTTCCACCCGAAAACATCTACTTAGCCGGTAAATTTAGTGCATCGCACCGCAATAAAGCAGTACATATTATAAAATTCCAGTCTACAAGGTTGTGCTGTGAAACGTCCCCTTAGAAAAATTAATGAATTACTGTGCTGATAAACCTCTTACATTATTTGATTTTCAAACAGCTGAACAGAACTGAACGTACTCAGACATTTCGCTCCTTACCTATTCTGATCAACACTAAACTGACACACAATATTTTTAGCGCAACGCAATCTCACTTTCAATAATCCCTACAAAAGAATGGCTCTGACAAACATTAAACTATACCTTTCACCAATCACTTACCTCACAAAAATCTTCGTTACTCGAACTACTGCAATACAGCGATCGCCACTACTGCCAGCTAAATAAAAGATTCAAACTACTGAAGGCACTAACTACTGATAGGCATAGTTAGCAAATGAAAGATTTTGATAGAGAACAAACAATGTATTTACCTTAATAGTGTTTAAAGGTCATAATATATAGCAGTTCATGACATCCAGTCTTACAAATTTACTGTCTCTGATGGACACACGTCCAGATCATCCTCTCTCAAAACTCCGCCATCTCTCTCCCCACATCCACCACTGCTGTTAACATCCAGCTGCCCAACACTACAATAGCAAACGACAATGCAAACCAGCCACAGACTGCACACAGCACAGCCAGTGATTTTCATACAGAGCGCTACGTAGCGTTATCAATAAAAAAAAACCTAAAAAGCCTACTTACAGCTGTGAAGTAATGCCTCAGAGTATTTTATGCGAAATTTCTTAAAGTTTTTAAATGAAACAAGTGTCCTTAACATTCTACGTCTTTATTCTTCATGTTGACATAAATGTTTCTCAACATAGTCACCTCAGCGACGAACACACTTCTCGCCGCTAGAGGCCAGTTTGCTGATACTGTCATTATAGACTGTTTCATTTTGCCGATGGAGCGACTGTCTCACTGCTTGCAGCGCTTCAACACTACCAAAGCGAAGTTCTCGAAAGTGTTCTATGAGTTTTGGAAACAGATGAAAAGTGGATGCGACCAATTCGAAACTTATACAGGATAACTGATGACAGTGAACCCAGAGCGTCGTATTGTTTCAGATGTCGTAGCACTGGTGTGCGGTCTGGCATTGACACACTGAAAGAGAGGGTGTTCTGTGTCTGGACAAACTCTTCAAATTCCAAACTCTATTACAGCCTGCTGTTTCTCATGCCTAACATCGATGTCACACACCGCCATGTTACAAGCTAAAATTCGGAGGCTTCTACTGGCAGAGGGCTGCAAATACGCAGATTTGAAGAATAAAATTATAGAATGTTAAGAACGTTTATTTTATTTAGAAAACTTTAAGAGTTTTTACTTACAGAATACGGCAGCATTACTTATCAGCACACCCTCGCATTCGCAACATTTTTGATGATTATGATGACATACAGCAATCACTAAGTGATTGCTGACGTACTGTGCCGGCCGTTTTGGCTGAGCCGTTCTAGGCGCTTCAGTCTGGAACCGCGCAACCGCTATGGTCGCAGGTTTGAAAAATGGCTCTGAGCACTATGGGAATTAACTTCTGCGGTCATCAGTCCCCTAGAACTTAGAACTACTTAGACCTAACTAACCTAAGGACATCACACACATCCATGTCCGAGGCAGGATTCGAACCTGCGACCGTAGCGCTCGCGCGGTTCCAGACGGTAACGTCTAGAACGGCTCGGCCACCCCTGCCGGCTGGTCGCAGGTTCGAATCCTGCCTCGGACATGGATGTGTGTGATGTCCTTAGGTTAATTAGGTTTAAGTAGTTCTAAGTTCTAAGGGAACTGATAACGTCGGATGTTAAGTCCCACAGTGCTCAGAGCCATTTGAACCAAAACAGATGGGAAGCAGCATAATGGCCGCCTCAGTAACTTCAGAGCGAATGTCAGAGACAGAAATATCAATTTCTAATACGGCAGTGCAGGATTCATAGCTACAATTAGAAATTATAGATCTGCAATATGACAAGCAGTTGAGTGCTAAATTTCGCAACAAAATAAGTCTTGTAGATCCGTATAAAATTTTTCTTCAACATGAATTTACACACCCTCACAAGATTGCAGTTGTGATTATGACGACGCTTGGACCTACATATCTGTCCGAGTAACTTTCTTCTGCAATGAAGAGAACGAAATCTAGCCACAGAAGCTCTCTGACAGACTTCAGTTTAAAAGTTTAGCTTTGAATTAGAAGTTGATACGCTCGCTAAACCGGCTGGGCAGAGCAAGTGATTAGGATTGTGGAAAGGGCCAAATAAGGTTGGGGTCAGTTTCACCCTAAAATTGTAATTTATTATAATTTAATAACACGTTTACAACCAAAGCGGCCCATAGCCGAACTTTTACAACTACAAGTTTCAAAATGCAGTTCTTTCACGGCTGAAGGCCTCCAAACAAGAAATCTTAAAAATTAACAAGATAAAAATGCAGTTAAAATATCAAATAAAATAATTAAATATATATGTCACAGCTAGGCAGAAAGCCTGAAGGCAAGGGTGGATAGACAAATATAAACAAGATCCAATAGAAACGGCTGAAGGCCCACAGTAAAATTTTCAAGATTTTAAAAATAAATTACCATAACCTATCAAAAGGCAGAAGGCCGCAATGTTTAAGCTAGAAAGATAAGTTTAAGAATAAGGTTCCAAGGCTGAAGGCCCACAATTAATTTTCCAAACTTAAAAAAAATAACCATAAGCCTTAAGTTTTAAGTAGCTAAAACTGCACTAAAAGAAAAGACAACACAATGGCAATAACCTTTCAGCAAATATCCACTTGCCAGAATTCAAACTTACTTACATAAAACACAGTAAAACCAAGAATTTTTTTTAAAAATCATTGGCTAAGATAGATTATAAAGAGACATTTAAACACCGGTGAGAAAGACAGTAAAGACAACAGTACTCAGAAGCCTCCAGCGGGTCGGTCTGCCCTCGTTCACTTACGTGATACAGGTGATGAGCACAACTACACTTGATCCGTCGGAACCTAACCAAGGTACAGCCACGGACCCACCGACAAATGACTTGCTTGCTACCAATCGGTACATGAGAATTCAAACACAAAATGTTACGGGCGTGATTATCCACAATCAAATGTGTATATATATTAAGCAGTCAGAACTACAGACCATGTTGTACAGTGACAACAGGTGAGGAAAGGACACTGCCTGTAATTACGTTAGTGGCCAGGGCAGGTAACCGGAACACTAACGGTCACAAGGCAGAAAATTCCACTGGTGCACTTAAATTGTAGTCAACCAATATAGTTAGTTCCACCGCATGGCGGCAAAATTTCAGCAATACAAACACTCGGCGTTGCTCACAGTAAAACCTCCCCAACAGCGAACTACTGAAATGAACCACACAATATGAATGGACGTGGCTTGGGTATTTGAAACACCACTCAACTTGACGTCCCGGGCCGGTGAACCACGAAGCTCGTAGGAATCGGACAGCTCCACACATGCTCCGACACTGCGCAGTGACCGCCAGCAAACCCAGGCGACTGCACCGCGCGGGGATAACTTCCCTGGTCTGCAGCAACTGACCGACTACCCTTAGAATGCCGACAACATCTAAAATAGTCGTCAGGAAATAACGCCACCTACACACACAAACTGCACGAAGACCTGAACGATACCCAGCAATACCTAAGGACGCACGAAGACAAATCGGGAGTCAATGCGCGCGCGCCCACACACACACACACACACACACACACACACACACACACACACACAGCCGACTCATGAACGATCGGCGAGCCAAAACGCGTCGTCTGGTAGGACGACCGACCGACGATCCACCAAGACCGTGGCCCGCCTCAGGTGATGCATGGCGGCAATGGTCGTGTGAGCCATGTCGACGCAGACCTCACTGCCGCATTGCAACTCCCCGGCTGGCAGGTCCGGACTGCGCTCCAGAGCGTTCCAACTGACTAGCAGACCCGAACTAGGTTACGGCAGACAACGACCAGGAAGTAATAGCCGTCGAGCATAGACATCTTCAACTTTTGTGGTCCTGTCCTCCTCAGTTGCGCGTAATACTACGGTATATTGATAATTTTCACTTATGGACCGTCTGACAGCAGACGGTCCATAAGTGAAAATTATCAATATACCGTAGTCGAGCATAGATATTACGAGAGGGGATATACGCGCTGCTAACGCCACTCACGCTCAGGCAAAGCAGCAACTCAGTGACAGTAGTAATTTAAATTAACGTAGTGAGGTGGAAGTACGTTAAAAACAGGGTGTAAAATACATGATGGCGGGAACACGAGCCACGCACGTCTCAGAAGTGTTGAGAAATTGGTGCCATATACTGACGCTTTAACGAAAAACAAAATAACTAGATTTCATCGACATGCAATGTTTTTATGTTTAATATATGAATAAAATAGTCATGAAATACATGTTGATGTCAATTCAAGCTTTATCCAAGAGCGACTGTCATTATTAGACTGCATCAATTTTCTCTCCACAACAATCAAAAGAAATGTAAATTTCATTTCATGGTCGTTTCTCATGAATGCAACAGTTTTAGCAAATAAATTTGTCACTAAAGGCATTAATAAGCCACCGTGAAGCAATATATCTCCGGAGAACTCTTAACGGCCGTAGAAGGGACTCGTTGACAACAGTTTCTCGTGCCGGGTGTACTTGTTCAGATTCCCCCCCCCCCCCCCCCCCCCCCAACCACCTGTTCCCCTTCCCTAGCTCGCCGTAAGTCGGACGTTTGCTCACAGCTGATTGTGAGATGTTAGCGCGAGGCAGCTGGCATGAGGAGATTGGTGAACAGGCCTGGTGTAAACTAGTGTATATCGCTATACGTCAAAGAAGCACCATGTTTCATTGTTTTATTACCGGAATGCTTAGAAGATGTATCAATTGTTCTAAGGAGACTGCATACACTACGCTTACCATTGTATGCATATTGTCACCTGCTGCTCCAGTAGTGGCAATATATGAGCCATTCGTATTATACTACTGCTACAGAACGATTAAGTTACAATAGTTGCGCTACATGCGTTATTTATACTCGAAATCTTATATTTTATACTTGGATGCAGTAGGATATTTTTCATTCACGATCAGAGATCTACTTCCGTATAATGACAAACAACATGCGCGCGTTTTTGGGTTTTGTATGCGTAGAGTTACTCTACACGCCAAAAGGCCCACTTAGGGACCAAACTCCAAGGTATGAATACTCTCAGTCACTATTTACAGTAAATGCAAATTTCTTGCATTCCATTGTTGTATCCAGATTTTTTCATACGTAGTGTTTAAAGTAGTTTGTAAGTCTTCCTTGCACATTTGCAATCGCCTGCTCTTTTCTTCAGATTATATTCTTTTTTGGTTGCAAATTGATTTTACTATATACCCCTGTTTTTTTAATTATTGACTTTGGCCTCTTCCTTTTTTTCATACACATAACTATATCTTTAATAGAGAATAGCTGAGACATTGTTTTTTTCTTAACATCTGTACAATAACACTGTTTGTGGGACCCAATCCTAACTTGGTAATATCTACGAGGGCTGGACCTTTAATAGTGGCAACTACGTATTTATATCTCGTAAAAAATAGATAAGTGTTTCAAAGTTTCACTGACCTTCAAAGTAGTCACCAGCATTGTGTATAACCCGTTTCCAGCGATGTGGAAGTCGTAGGATACTCTCAGCAGTGCCAGTTGTGTTGACAGTTCGAGTGGCGCGGTCTATTGCCCAACGAATTTGTAGCAGTTCTGAAGCGAATGCCGTTAAGTTTATAAACCGAGTTAAACTCACGAGGGCGTAAGTCAGGGAAGTGCAGTATGTGGTATAGCGCTTAGCAGCCCCGTCAGTCAAACAAATCAGTAACAGATTGCACTATACGTGCTTGAGCATTGCCCTGCAAATTGATGGTCAGGTCCTGCAGAAAGTGTCATCACTTCTGTCTCTATGCTGTTCATTTTTGGAACACAATCTACGACCAGCTTAGAGACAGAAGTGATGACACTTTCTGCAGGACCTGACCATCAATTTGCAGGACAATGCTCAATCACGTACAGTGCAAGCTGTTGCTGATATGTTTGACTGACGGGGTTGCTAAGTGCTATACCACGTACTGCACTCCCATGACTTAAGCCCTCGTGAGTTCAACTCTATTTCTAAACTGAAGGAAGCACTTCACGGCATTCGCTTCAGAACTGCTACAAATTCGTCAGGAAATAGACTGCGCCGCTCGAACTGTTAACACAACTGGCACTGCTAAGAGTATCCCACGACTTCCACATCGCTGGCAACGGGTTATACTCAATGCTGGTGACTACTTTGAAGCTCAGTAAAACTTTGAAACACTTATCTATTATGCACGAGCTGTAAATAATTAGCTGCCACTATTAAAGTTCCATCCCTCGTATATTTGACAGGACTGTGAGGAAATAATATCCTGCACTGAGGAAAATACATTTCTCCAGCTCGAACTCAACACTTGAGTACAGTAATTACACCGTCTTTGTGCAATCTCCACATAGATCACAGGTAAATAATTAAAACTATGGGCAGACTTTATAATCTTTCCTTGTTCTTTGTTGTCTGGAAGTTTGACTTGTCTACCAGAAAACTTTTGTGTCTTCTTATTGGCTCGGTAGACAAACAGCGGAACATTGTTAAATACAACACATCATCTGTTTTGTAAGTTATGTGAGAATTTATCAGGATCTTATCTATCGAGTATCGACAATTGGTGCAGAGGCATGCAGTTGACACTGGATGTAAGCTAATGTAACGTACTGCATACAAATCGGTGAAGGGGCACACTAATATTCTATTACGCTATTGGTGACAAAACACTGGCGGTAGCCACGACCGTAAAAATATTTAGGAGCAACCATTTGGATTGACCTGTAATGGAATGACAACATAAGAAAAATAGCAGGAAAAGTAGATATCAAGAAGAGAGAAATCTTAAGGAAATGTGGCCCACCCTTAACATAAGCAATTTATAGAACACATATTCGACCGATTTCTAATTTTTTGCTTTTATTTATTTATTTATTTTGCATTGCTCCTCCCTTAGCGTACTGGATTAAAACATGTGACAGACAGGATGCTATGCAAAGCGACATGTGTGCGATCGTTCGGTTGAGATGTTAAACGACAAATTCCAGTGGCAGTCGCTACAAGAATGGCGTCGCGTATCACTGGAGCGTTACTATGACACTGCTGGCAGATTAAAACTCTGTGCCAGAGTGAGATTCGAACTCAAGACCTTTGCCATTCGCAGGCAAGGCACTGGCTGAAGTAAAGATGTGTGAAGCCGTCGTGAATCGTGCTTGGGTAGTTCAGTTGGTAGAGATTTCCATGCGAGAGACGAAGGTATCGAGTCCGAGCTTCAGTTCGGCACACAATTTTAATCTACGAGGAAGTTTTATATCAGCGTGGACTCCGCTGCGGAGTCAAAATTTTATTCTAGGAGAATTACTGTTGAACTGTCAAGAGCGTACGTTCGGGGCAACGTATTGCCTCCGCCACATACGTCTCATGAAAATACCACAACGAAAAATTAGAGCTAGTATGGGTTTTACTGACAATCGTTCTTGAGGTTCAGCCTTGCGATCCCAAATATGCTCCTGTATACGTGCAGATTACAAACGTGGTTATTTCATTGTTCTGGGTAATATTGTCAAGTGATGCAGACCTCCAATTATCGTCCCATCTACATCTATATATACAGGGTGGTCCATTGATCGTGACCGGGCCAAATATCTCACGAAACAAGCGTCAAACGAAAAAACTACAAAGAACGAAACTTGTCTAGTTTGAAGGGGGAAACCAGATGGCGCTATGGTTGGCCCGCTAGATGGAACTGCCATAGGTCAAACGGATATCAACTGCGTTTTTTTAAAATAGGAACCACCATTTTTTCTTACATATTCGTGTAGTACGTAAAGAAATATGAATGTTTTAGTTGGACCACTTTTTTCGCTTTGTAATAGATGGCGCTGTAATAGTCACAAACATGTGGCTCGCAATTATAGACGAACAGTTAGTAACAGGTAGGTTTTTTAAATGAAAATACAGACCTTAGGTACGTTTGAACATTTTATTTCGGTTGTTCCAATGTGATACATGTACCTTTGTGAACTTATGATTTTTGAGAACGCATGCTGTTTCACGGTGATTAGTTGTAAATACCACATCAATGCAATAAATGCTCAAAATAATGTCCGTCAATTTGGCAATACGTGTAACGACATTCCTCTCAACAGCGAGTAGTTCGCCTTCCGTAATGTTTGCACATGCATTGACAATGCGCAACGCATGTTGTCAGGCATTTTCGATGGATCACGATAGCAAATATCCTTCAACTTTCCCCACAGAAATAAATCCGCGGACGTCAGATCCGGTGAACGTGCGGGACATGGTATGGTGCTTCGACGACCAATCCACCTGTCATGAAATATGCTGTTCAATACCGATTCAACCGTACGCGAGCTATGTGCCGGACATCCATCATGTTGTAAGTACTTCGCCATTCTGTCATGCAGTGAAACATCTTGTAGTAACATCGATAGAACATTACGTAGGAAATCAGCATACATTGCACCATTTAGATTGCCATCGATAAAATGGGGGCCAATTATCCTTCCTCCCGTAATGGCGCACCATACTGAAACATCCCCTTAGAAAAAATTAAGAATGACTGTGCTGGTAAATCTCTACGTTATTTGATTTTCAAACAGCTGAGCAAAACTGAACGTACTAAGACATTTCTCTCTTCACTTATTCTGATCAACACTAAACTGACACACAATATTTTTAGCGCAATGCAATCTGGCTTTCAATAATCCCAACAAAAGAATGGCCCTGAGTAACAATAACCTATACCTTTCATGAATCACTTACCTCACAAAAATCTTCGTTACTCGAACTACTGCAATACAGCGAGCGCCAATACTGCCAGCTAAATAAAAGATTCTAACTACTGAAGACACAAACTACTGATAGGCATAGTTAGCAAATGAAAGATTTTGATAGAGAACAAACAATGTAGTTAGCCGGCCGAAGTGGCCGTGCGGTTAAAGGCGCTGCAGTCTGGAACCGCAAAGAGCGCTACGGTCGCAGGTTCGAATCCTGCCTCGGGCATGGATGTTTGTGATGTCCTTAGGTTAGTTAGGTTTAACTAGTTCTAAGTTCTAGGGGACTAATGACCTCAGCAGTTGAGTCCCATAGTGCTCAGAGCCATTTGAGCCAAACAATGTAGTTACCTTAATAGTGTTCAAAAGTCATGACATCTAGTCTTACAAATTTACTTTTTCTGACGGACACACGTCCAGATCGTTCGCTCTAAAAACTCTGCCACCTCTCTCCCTACATCCACCACTGCTGGGGGCTCACCTCCAACTGGGCAACGCTACAATAGCGAAAATTCCAACAATGCCAACCAGCCACAGATTGAACACAGCACAGTCAGTGATTTTCAAACAGAGCGATACGTGGTGTTACCAACATAAAAACCTAAACAGCCTACGTACAATACATTAACGCGCCAAGGTCGCTGATGTTCCACTTGTCGCAGCCATCGTGGATTTTCCGTTGCCCAGTAGTGCATATTATGCCGGTTTACGTTACCGCTGTTGGTGAATGACGCTTCGTCGCTAAACAGAACGCGTGCAAAAAATCTTTCATCGTCCCGTAATTTATCTTGTGCCCAGTGGCAGAACTGTACACGACGTTCAAAGTCGTTGCCGTGCAATTCCTGGTGCATCGAAATATGGTACGGGTGCAGTCGATTTTGATGTAACATTCTCAACATCGACGTTTTTGAGATTCCCGATTCTCACGCAATTTTACTGCTACTGATGTGCGGATTAGCCGCGACAGCAGCTAAAACGCTTACTTGGGCATAATCATTTGTTGCAGGTCGTGGTGGACGTTTCACGTGTGGCTGAACACTTCCTGTTTCCTTAAATAACGTAACTATTCGGCGAACGGTCGGGACACTTGGATGATGTCGTCCAGGATACCGAGGAGCATACATAGCACACGCCCGTTGGGCAATTTGATCCCAATAGCCATACATCAACACGATATCGACCTTTTCCGCAATTGGGAAACTGTCCATTTTAACACGGATAATGTATCACGAAGCAAATACCGTCAGCACTTGCGGAATGTTACGTGATACCACGTATTTATATGTTTGTGACTATTACAACGCCATCTATCACAAAGCGAAAAAAGTGGTCCAACTAAAACATTCATATATATGTACTACACGAATACGTAATAAAAAGTGGGGGTTCCTATTTAGAAAAACGCAGTTGATATCCGTTTGACCTATGGCAGCGCCATCTAACGGGCCAACCATAGCGCCATCTGGTTTCCCCCTTCAAGCTAGACGAGTTTCGCTCTTTCTAATTTTTTCGTTTGATGCTTATTTCGTGAGATATTTGGCTCGGTCACTATCAATGACCACCCTGTATATAGCGCAGATAACGGCACTTGGCAGAGGTTACCTGGTAGAGATTATAGCGGTTTTTCTGTACTATCCCCATAATGAGCAACAAAATAGCGACCGCCTGCTTGTGCTGTAATCTCTCTTATCTTGTTCCTATGTCTCTCTCCAAGATATGCCTTGGTGGCACTAGAAAGATCTCACAGTCTCCACTGAACGCCCATTCTCTAAAGTTATCCAACAAAGTTTTGTGACAACTGTATCGATTTTATTCCACAGGAGCGCTCCAGAGAAGAGAAACCATGTCAGGAATTGTATATGCTGATGTGAGAACAAGTCACAGGCCAACATGTGCAAGTGACATGTGGTCACAAATTCCACACGTGTTATAAGGATTTATCTTTATAAAATAACTTCCTTTTTCTACCATCAGTAATGATTCGACCGGTTGACACACACCATATCAATGTCCACTAATACGTATCTCGATGCATTTTATGAAATACTGTATGCAGAACATAGACTGCACATCGATAATATGCAAGCAACTTCGCGCTTGCGTACTTTCGAATAAGTTCTGCACTGTGCATTGTTCTGTTAAGCATTATACATCGTTGTTGGAATATGAGCGTTCGTTTAGATGCTGCGTCTGGCATGTGGAGGATATATGTATATACAGGGTGTTACAAAAAGGTACGGCCAAACTTTCAGGAAACATTCCTCACACACAAATAAAGAAAAGATGTTATGTGGACATGTGTCCGGAAACGCTTAATTTCCATGTTAGAGCTCATTTTAGTTTCGTCAGTATGTACTGTACTTCCTCGATTCATCGCCAGTTGGCCCAATTGAAGGAAGGTAATGTTGCAGTTGTGCAATCACGTCATCAACCCAGATTTTCTGTGAACGTTTGGGCAGGCATTGTTGGTGATGTCTTGATTGGACCCCATGTTCTTCCACCTACGCTCAATTTCATACGGGATACTCTTCCTGTGGCGCTAGAACATGTGCCTTTACAAGTACGACACAACATGTGGTTCATGCACGATGGAGCTCCTACACATTGCATGGGGGCTTAATTAAATATGATTGAAAAAACTTTTTAGTTTTTTAGTAGCTGTATGTCCGATTACGCTGTGTCTCGTAATCGGTTGGCCCTGACTAGTATTATTATGCTATCTGACTGCAAAGATCAACAACAAAGAATGAAATGAAATTTTTCGTAAACACAGTTAATTAATTAAGTCCCCAGCAACTATAAAACCTACTAAACCAAAGCACAAATGTAACTGTTCTGTATGTGGAAGTATACTCAACGCACATCTGGCACGGTTCTTCTTCAACAAGACAAGAATTTTAAATACCAATTTTACTGTCGTGATAAAAGAAAATTAGAAATAATATAATTGCGCAAGAAAGCAGAATTAAACTCTAATACAAGAACACACGCCAGATGCTTTGTTGATTGAACCTGTAATGACGCATTATTTAGGACACTGAAATAAAAAGAAACGGAGTTTACTACCTCATTTATATTGATGAAAATCACTCTAATCCTTACATTATATCTCACACCGACTCTCTAGTATCACATCTCAACCAGAACTCTCCAATATCACATCTCAGCAAACACTGCCTAATAGCACATCTCAACAAACACTCTCTGCTACAACATCTCAGCACAGACTACCCCGAGTCCTCGACAGGCACTGACTACCACGAGCACTCGACAAGCACTGACTACTACGAGCTCTTAACAGCCACTGACTACTACGAGCTCTTAACAGGCACTGACTACCACGAGCTCTCGACAAGCACTGTGGAGGCGGCTTAATAATACTCTTTGGCGCAATCTCTGGCGCAGTGGCTCAGTGTAGCCACCTTTCATATGCCCCTCCTCCACAGGCCAGAATTTTATGGTATTTTTGCCAGCATTGGTGGTGAAAATACCACCAAATTCGTCCAGAAAAATACAGACAAAAATAAAAGATAATATTGATACCTAAATATCACATAATTAGTTAAAATTTTGGCTTTGCACTGACCTTTCAATAACCTAATATATAAAATACAGTAGGCAATACAAATTCTTTTCATACATATGGCTTTACATAATAGTTTGCACAATACACAAAAAATCAGTTTATACACTCCTGGAAATGGAAAAAAGAACACATTGACACCAGTGTGTCAGACCCACCATACTTGCTCCGGACACTGCGAGAGGGCTGTACAAGCAATGGTCACACGCACGGCGCAGCGGACACACCAGGAACCGCGGTGTTGGCCGTCGAAAGGCGCTAGCTGCGCAGCATTTGTGCACCGCCGCCGTCAGTGTCAGCCAGTTTGCCGTGGCATACGGAGCTCCATCGCAGTCTTTAACACTGGTAGCATGCCGCGACAGCGTGGACGTGAACCGTATGTGCAGTTGACGGACTTTGATCGAGGGCGTATAGTGGGCATGCGGGAGGCCGGGTGGACGTACCGCCGAATTGCTCAACACGTGGGGCGTGAGGTCTCCACAGTACATCGATGTTGTCGCCAGTGGTCGGCGGAAGGTGCACGTGCCCGTCGACCTGGGACCGGACCGCAGCGACGCACGGATGCACGCCAAGACCGTAGGATCCTACGCAGTGCCGTAGGGGACCGCACCGCCACTTCCCAGCAAATTAGGGACACTGTTGCTCCTGGGGTATCGGCGAGGACCATTCGCAACCGTCTCCATGAAGCTGGGCTACGGTCCCGCACACCGTTAGGCCGTCTTCCGCTCACGCCCCAACATCGTGCAGCCCGCCTCCAGTGGTGTCGCGACAGGCGTGAATGGAGGGACGAATGGAGACGTGTCGTCTTCAGCGATGAGAGTCGCTTCTGCCTTGGTGCCAATGATGGTCGTATGCGTGTTTGGCGCCGTGCAGGTGAGCGCCACAATCAGGACTGCATACGGCCGAGGCACACAGGGCCAACACCCGGCATCATGGTGTGGGGAGCGATCTCCTACACTGGCCGTACACCACTGGTGATCGTCGAGGGGACACTGAATAGTGCACGGTACATCCAAACCGTCATCGAACCCATCGTTCTACCATTCCTAGACCGGCAAGGGAACTTGCTGTTCCAACAGGACAATGCACGTCCGCATGTATCCCGTGCCCTCCGACGTGCTCTAGAAGGTGTAAGTCAACTACCCTGGCCAGCAAGATCTCCGGATCTGTCCCCCATTGAGCATGTTTGGGACTGGATGAAGCGTCGTCTCACGCGGTCTGCACGTCCAGCACGAACGCTGGTCCAACTGAGGCGCCAGGTGGAAATGGCATGGCAAGCCGTTCCACAGGACTACATCCAGCATCTCTACGATCGTCTCCATGGGAGAATAGCAGCCTGCATTGCTGCGAAAGGTGGATATACACTGTACTAGTGCCGACATTGTGCATGCTCTGTTGCCTGTGTCTATGTGCCTGTGGTTCTGTCAGTGTGATCATGTGATGTATCTGACCCCAGGAATGTGTCAATAAAGTTTCCCCTTCCTGGGACAATGAATTCACGGTGTTCTTATTTCAATTTCCAGGAGTGTACAAATGTTCACATAAAATACTTTTAATTGTTAAAAAAAAAACAAATAGTTGATAATTCCAGCCCAGCAATGGTCAACAGGTGCAAACACCAACAAGTGACATCATTTCAGCAGAAACAGTCCATCAGTTGCACCCAGCAATGTTGAGAGCAGGTGCAGACACCAACAAGTGGCATCATTTCAGTAGAAGCAGTTCCATCTGTGGCACCCAGTAAAGTTGAAGAGGTACACACAGCAACAAGTCACATTAGTTCAGTAGAAGCATTCCATCAGTGGCACCCAGCAATGTTGAGTAGGTGCAGACACCAACAAGTGACATCATTTCAGTAGAAGCAGTTCCATCTGTGGCACCCAGTAAAGTTGAAGAGGTACACACAGCAACAAGTCACATTAGTTCAGTAGAAGCAGTCCATCAGTGGCACCCAGCAATGTTGAGTAGGTGCAGACACCGGCAAGTGACATCATTTCCATAGAAGTAACTTCATCTGTGCACCCAGTAATGTTGAGCAGGTGCAGACACCAACAAGTGGCTTCATTTCAGTAGAAGCAGTTCCATTAGTGGCACCCAGCAATGTTGAGTAGGTGCAGACACCGGCAAGTGACATCATTTCCATAGAAGTAGCTTCATCTGTGCACCCAGTAGTGTTGAGCAGGTGCAGACACCAAGAAGTGACTTCATTTCAGTAGAAGCAGTTCCATTAGTGGCACCCAGCAATGTTGAGTAGGTGCAGACACCAACAAGTGACATCATTTCAGTAGAAGCAGTCCATCAGTTGCACCCAGCAATGTTGAGCAGGTGCAGACACCGGCAAGTGACATCATTTCAGTAGAAACAGTTCTAACAGTGGCACCCAGCAATGTTGAGTAGGTGCAGACAGCGACAAGTGACTTCATTTCCATACAAGTAGTCCATCAGTTGCACCTAGCAATGATGAGCAGGTCCAGAGAGCAGTCCATGATATTCACTATCACCGATCACACTGTTCATCAGAGTATATAAGCACAAATTAAACATGTCCTAGTGGCACCAATCATGTAGAAAAAGTACAAGTAACAGTCCATAATATTCACTATCACTAATCAGACAGTTCAAGCATGAACAATAGTTTGAATACACATACTAATGCTTTTACACTGAACATACAAATCATAACAAACACACAAATGATGTCAGATAATTTTCATATTAACTATTACAAATACTCAAATATCAGTAAACCTATAATATTTATGGGTGTCAGTGCAAGCCACAACAAACAAATAAAATAATATTTAGGAGATAGGTGGGTAGGATTAGGAAAGGAAAACACACAAAACACACTCACTCATCTTTCATCCACATTAAGCACTACTGTGTAACTGAATAGTGTTAACTGTGTAAATACAATTCTGTCAAAATCTGATGTTCATCATGTGTATCAAGTAGTAGTAGTGGCAGCAATGTATAACAGTCAATAATAGTTAAGTCAACGTCATAGTCATCATGTCAAGACCAATGTTTGCCAAGCCAGATCAAATGTACTGTTGTTGAACAACTGTCAGTGAGCCAAGATATGCAATACTTCCTCTCTTCAAAAAAAAGTATATACTGCTTAGTGATTTAACAAAGTGTGTGTTGACTATCTTCCTTCTACTTTAGTGTTCTAGTCTGCTATCTTCATCCTCCTTGTTCCATAAGACCAACAAAAAAAAAAAAAAAAAAAAAAATGCTCCTCACTTACTTTACTTCTTATACACCAAAACTCCAATAATCATCAGCATCACATAATCTCAATACTTCAATAATACCTCTTACATCGATACATATAAATCTTATCATCAATATCATTTACCTTACCTCTTGTCCACAAAAACTCCAATAATCATCAACTTCACATAATCTCAATACCTCAATAATACCTCTTCAATACGTCGATACATGTAAACCTTATTACCAATATCACTTCACTTCCATAACAACTCTTTCGTCTAGTCAGTCTCCTCGAACAAGTACAGATAAAATCCTAGTGCAAACTTCAGTTCATCATCCCATACAATCCGAAGACACACTGTCAACACACAACCTCTGTGTAATCCATTTGAGCCAAATCTTCTACTCATTATGAATTATAAACAAAGAAATGCATACATGACCTCTAACAGACTTAGTTCGAATAACTCTCAGTAATTAAGTACGATTACGTATTGTGAATGATCATAATATTTCACAGTGTGTACACCACTTCAAGAATTATGGCAGAAGCAAACATGTGGAGTATTTTTTGTGTCAAGTGTCACTTCCTATTTGAATTGCTCACGAAAAATGCAGTGTAATAACTGTCAATGGTCTAAACCTAGTTTTGGTATGTCATGTCGTTAGCTTCCTTCCTATTAGCATACATTTATACAGCTTCCATAAAACCTCCAGCTCATGTGACTTCAACGAAGTTCTTTGTACCAATGTCGTTCGTCGAATTATAGCAGTTCATTTTCTTATCTTAAAAATATAAGGCACTGAGCGTAAGCAAAACAAGCAATAGCGAGTAAAAATACCAGTAGAGAACAGAATGTCAACAAGTGGATGCAGCACAATCCTTAACAACGAGGCTCTGCCAAGCGAACAATCTATAATCAATCCAATAGTGTGACCTAAACTCTCTGTTTGTATACAGTATATCAGCATTTCTATACACTAAATTAAAGAGTAGTTATGACAACAACAGATATGTATAAATATGCAATCCATACGCATAGCAGCAAACATATGTTATCTAACATAATAAACAGGTCATTAGCATCATATCAGCATAAGCAAATAAATGTTCATATGTAATCTTAATAAGTAAACATGAAGGCGCAAGCAGATATATCACAAAGTATAACTTACATACATATCAGCACAACTAATCAGGTGACAATTATAATTTAAATAAATAAGCACAGCAGGCACATAATTAAAAAAATATGACATCAGTGAAAAAGCAGTGCAGCTAAGCGATGCATAATATATACAAATAACAATCCTGTTCATTAATAAAACATTGACAAAAATCAGCAAATGTACGCAAGCACGTCGACTCACACGTAAATTCATAGAACATGAAATTAGCACAAAGTATGAATCACGTAATCGCGAGCAGCAAATTACGTCTAAAGTACGTACCTAAGTGGAAATATGTTACCTGAAAAATGAACTCAATTAATAGTTACCCTTTTTAGTTTATTAGTTTCTTCTTCGAAATTACATTCTTCCTGAAAATTTCTCGATAGCAAGTCCTCTTAACGTCGGAGACACACAGAATTTACCTGAAGTTCTTAAATATTTTATAGAACCGTATCCTGAAAAATACTGGATGTTAATAACATAATTCATCAAGTCACTATAGCTTTATACTGAATTTAGTCGGACAAATTAAACTGTGTATTTGTTTACGGCTGTCAGTGCATTCGCACTGAGCACTTGATCAGCTGTAGGCGCGTGACGTAGGAAGCAATTGTTCGCGGTCAACGACTGCCTTGTGTGGCGCGCAGACTTGACTGTTGCTTTGAGTATGTGCCGCCGCCAAAACACAGCGCGGTATCCTTGTACTCTCCGCATGTTTACATGTAGCTGTGAGTTTCTCTAAAGTATGTCATTCCACAAAAATTTTTTAAAAGTATATCATTCCACAAAAATTTTAACGTTAGATATATGATGTATTCCTTTAGAGCGTCGAGATTTAAGAGTTTCTACTTCAACAGTGTTATCATGTATAATTTTGCGAATTCTATATGGACCATTATAAAGCAGAAAAAATTTGCGACACAAGTCTTTTCCTTTGTGAGACAAACGGTGGGACTTAATTAACACCTTCTGACCAACTGACAAGATTTTTAAACGACCAGGACGTTTAGCTGATCTCTCTCTTTTAGCAGCCGCAGATGCAATATTTCGTAGAGCCAGGTTGACAACTTCAGAATGCCGCAGTTTCCGTGAAGGCGGAAAAGGAACTATTTCAGAAATGCGATTTGTCGGTGCTTTATTTTTTAATGTCAATATAGGTGGTAAAGAAGTTGAATCATTAGGGAGTTCATTCAGAATGTTTTGAAAAATATGAAGATACTGATCCCACGTTCTGTGATTCTGATGACAATAAAGACGACACAATTTATTGATTTCCTTCATCCATCTCTCTGAAGCGTTAGATTGAGGGTGAAAAAGTGAAATGAAAATTGGTTTAATTTTACGATGCTGTAGAGTACGAAGCTAAATTTTAGAACGAAACTGTGATCCATTATCTGATATAACCTTATCAACATGACCAACTTCTTTAAGAAAATGGTTAATGAAAGCATCAGATACTGAACGAGCTGTGGCTTTGCGTAAAGGTGTAAAACACACATATTTTGATGTCAACTCCACCGCTACGAAAATGTACGCAAAACCATTAGTAGAACGAACCACTGGACCGAACAAATCGACTGCAGCCATCTCCTTTAATTTCGCTGGAATGATAGGAAACAACGGTGCTCTGTGAGAAACTGTTGGCGGCTTAGCCTTTTGACATAATTTGCATTTGGGCAGAACAGATCGAATACGTTTTTCCATATTACTGAAGTAGCAATTTTCTCGTAATTTGTGAAAGCATTTTCTGGGACCAAAGTGTGCATAACTGAAATGCGTATACCAAATCAGCTTATTAACCCACTCATCAGGAATACAAACTAACCAAACAGAGTTGTCGACCGATTTTCGTTTAAAAAGAATGTCATTGCGGACTAAATAATGCTGTCTAATCGCCACGCTTTCCTTTCTCCTCCACTTCTCCTTCATGTCCTTCCAGATTGGATCCTTATTTTGCTCCTTAGCGATGTCCTGGAGCAAAGACGAAATAAAGTTCTCAAACGCAACACCTTTAATATACATCAAACAATAATTGTTTTCTATGCAGTCCTCTTCAGCACTTTGTTTCAAACCCATAGGTGCACGTGATAAAGCATCGGCAACAATATTTGAAGAACCCTCTATGTAAACAATACTAAAGTCAAATTCCTGTAGGTACAACGCCCATCGTGACAATCTACCGTGAGTTAATTTTGTTGACATAAGAAATTCCAGAGCTCGATGATCGGTGTAAACCTTAGTATGTCTGCCAAACAAAAATGTCCGAAATTTTGTGAAAGCCCAAACAAAAGCCAAAGCTTCAAGTTCCGTAATCGAATAATTCTTTTCTGATTTAGAAAGAACACGACTTCCAAATGCAATAGTTTTCTGTACTACAACGCCGTTTTCTTCTATCTCTTGAAATAAATGTGCACCTAGGCCCTTGTATGATGAGTCCGTCGCCAAACAAAAATCTTTAGATAAATCCGGATGTGAAAGAAGTGGAGCAGCAACTAAAGCATCACGAAGCTGTTCAAATTCTGACTGAGCTTCCTCATCCCAACACCAATTAGACATCTTTCCAGATAGTTCACATAAACGAAGTGTGGCCAAATCGTCCAATTTAACAAAGCGTCGAAGAAAATTACAGACACCAGGGAAACTACGAACATCACGTTTTGTAGTAGGAACAGCATAATTACGAATAGCGTCTAATTTCTCTGGATCAGGAAGAATACCTTCTGTAGAAATAATGTGACCGAGAAATTTCACCTGAGAACGACCAAATTCAGATTTTTCCAAGTTTACTGTAATGCCACTCTTGCAAAGATACGTAATAATGAGTCCAAAATTTTGTTGTGCTCACTCCAAGAATGTTTAGCAATAAGAATGTCGTCATCATATGAAGTAATATCGACTCGAAGATAAACAGGTAAAATTTCATTTAAGCTACGAATGAATGCTGCTGAAGATACAGTAAGTCCAAACGGTAATTTCCGAAACTGGTAACAGTTACCAAAGGCTAAAAAGGCAGTATATTTTCTAAAATCAGGGTGGAGTTCTATTTGCCAAAAACTTGCGCGCATATCAATCGTGGATAAAACTTTAATTCCATGGAAATGTTGAAGAAGTTCATCTAAATTTTGTGGGCGGTCGGTTTCAGGAATGATGATGTTATTTATCTGTCTGGAATCCAGAACCAAACGAATTGATCCATCCTTTTCAAGAACAACGTGTAATGGGCTAGTATAAGGACTGACTGCAGGCTCAATAATGCCCTGATCTCACATGTACTGAAGTTCATTCTTAACCTTGTCTCTGTAAGCCAAAGGAATAGCGTACGTTTTCCCCCGAAATGGTGTGTGTTCTTTTACTTTAAATAGATATTGTAGGCCTTGTATAGTTCCTGTGTGATGACTAAATACTATAGCATGTGAAGTCAGAATATGGTACAGCTCTTCTCTTGCAACGTCATCTGGCACTTCAGCTTTCTTAACCTTTTCATTAATTAATTCTTCGCTATTAATTATATCATCCATCGCGTCTCTGTATCTATTGTCATTGTCATGAATAAACACACTGTCGTCATAATGCTCAACGAAAACATCAGAAGTAAGAAACCTTAAACATTTTGTATCTGACTCAGATTTTGTTAAACACTCGAAAAATTTCAAACATTTCGGCATTCCGGCAACAGTCAAATTCACACTTCCTTCTTTAAAGTTCAAAATTGCCTTATGTGCGTTAAGAAACTCCATACCTAATATAATTTGTGTACTGAGTAATGGAACAATAATAAAATTAGCAGAAAATTCGTATTCTTCACAAACGAAATTTAAATTGGTCTGTTGTTTGACTTCCACACTTTTTCCAGAAATCGCTCCTCGAATTGTAGTTTTAGAAACAGGTAACACAGGACAAGCAATAGTTCTTTCACATATACGAAAAACTGATTCACTAATGACATTCAATGGGCTCCCAGAATCTAAAACTGCAGTGAACTTATTCTTACCCACACATACTTCAACAACAGGGTGTAAAAATGCGTCTACATTATTTTCCTTTTCGTCTAGCAAAATTTCTCTCATGTCTTCCAGGCGTACGTAGTGTAAAGTCGTAGTGTCATTACTTTCTGAACCGTCTATATTGCTGCCAGAAGCCGAAGCTACAAGTCATTGTCGATTGTTTGCGTCACGTCTTTGAGTATTCGCGTCATTTCGCGGATCAATTTCTACGATTTGCACTTGTCTCTCTGAAGTTCTGTCACGTGGAGGATGCCAATTAGGTCCTTCCTGTCTGTTAGATGCAAATTCTTGGCTGTGTCTGTTATTAAAATTTCTGTTTTCCTGTCTGTCTGCATAACTACTTCTTGTGTAATTTCGACTGTCACTTCTGAAATTATTGTTGTATCTACTACCCTGGTTATTTCTGTAGTAGGAATTTCTATTACTGTATGAATAATTTCTGTCCTGATGATACCGATTACTGTTTCCGTATGATTGATCATTCCGGTACGAATTACCATTATTATAATTGTCTGTGTAATTTCTGTTAGAACGTCTGTTATTGTCATAAGGCTGGTACCTATTGTCCTGTCTGTTACATCTGTCATTCTCAAAGTTACTCACATAACGCCCGTTCCGATCACTATCTCTTTTCTCTGAAAATCTATTGTAAATACTGTTACTGAAAAAGTTACAAGAAGTCCCGTCGTCGTTGTCATACTCAAGTTCTTGCAACAAAGTCTTAAAAGTCTCAATGTCGTCTTTACATCTTCCGGCCAAACCAATTTGTCTTATGGATTGTGGCAGCTTAGTTAAACAAATGCGAATTAATTCAGTCGGGCTATAAGGGTTGGACAGGAACTGATTCTTTCGAATCATGTCTTCAAAATATTCCGCTGGCGTGCGGAACTCAGACTGTTTGAAATTACGCTGCATAATAAGACTGTGTTTGACTCTGTCTTGTGTGTTTTCGGACCAATATGTCGATAGAAATGCATGATAAAAATCATTCAGGTTATTACAATCTCTAATGAGTGCGCGCATCCGCGTCGCCGGTTCGTTTTCTAAATATCCACACATAAATTCCAGTTTGTGACTTAGTGGCCAATTTGGTGGAAGTGCGTACATAAATTGATCTAACCATGCACATGGATGTATGTCATTCTTAGAATTGCGGAAGATCGTAAATTTCCGGACAGTCAAAAAGTGTTTATAGTCAAAGTTTTCGCCTCGTGGCGACAAAGACCTACCGCGTCTGTCCCAGTCCGAATGTCGATTATTGTAAAGTTCGCGCGCCTGGCGCTCTCTTGTTGCATCCCGTAAATGAAACAAATTATTTTCTTCAAACCCTTCTGGTATCTGTGATTCTAAATTTCCTTTGCCGTCTTTTCCTACGATTTCGCCTTCAATCTGTTTGACTTGCTTTTTTAAAGCCTCAAATTCCCTTTTCACGCGTTCATTAAATTTTCCCTGATTTTCAACATGTTTATTTATGTTCTGATACTCTTCGGTTTCTGCAAATGGCAATGGTGCTGTATCATCCGAATCTCTGTCCCCATGTAAACTAAAATTTGTCAGTTTATCTGAAATCTTCCTCAACTCTTTCCGATAAGTCACCTATTTGTTCTTTCTGTTTATTTACGTCTTCCGTAAGCGTCGCGACTCGGGTTTCAGTGTTGACACATTTGGTAGTTAGCTGTTCATATTGTTGTGTTAGGTTATTTATTCTGTCATTTGGTACGGATTCCTCGATTCTCTCAAATATTTCTTTCTTATCGTGTGCACGTTGTAAATTTAACTCTGAAAATTTTTGTACTATCACGCGATCTCTTTCTTCCTGTTCTTTATCCTGTTCCCTTTGTCTAATCTTTACTGCAATTAATCTATTATTGTGAGAATTCAAAATCGGTTGTACTACTTCTCTGATTTCTTTCTTTAAGTCATCTTTTATATTTTTGAAACATGTCCCTATTCGTGAGTCTAACCGTGTTTCCATTGTTTCCATCTCTGTTTCTAAACGTGTTGCCACTGTTTTTAATTCAGATCCTAACCGTGTTTCCATTATCCCCATATCATTTTTTAATTCAGATCCCAAAGTTCCCATCTCTCTTTTAATTGTTCCTATTTGTGATCTCATTGTTCCCATCTCAGTTTTAATTGTTCCTATTTGTGAGTCTAACCGTGTTTCCATACGTGCTCCCAAATTTAATATAGCACTCATCAGCTGCTCCATACTAAATTGTTCAGAATTCTTTTCGCCCCTAACATTTCCCGCAAAACCAGTTTCCTTCGTCATACCTGTAAAGCTATCTGTGTTCGATACTATTCCAGAATCTTCTATCGTTAATCTCGTATTCTGTGAATTTTCTGATTGAGAAAAATTTTGAAATGGTTCCGGACTATTTTCCCGACTTATTACATTGTTTTCAACTCCATTATTCATCATACTGTTGTCCTGTGTTGGCGAGTTCGCCATGTCAACAATTTCGTCATTCTCACTATTCATCATTTTCGCCTTTTTCATTGATCGCGTAATCATTTACAAAACATTAAAAAATTCGTCACTGTACGAAAATTACACACAATGACTCTTTATCTCCAACAATACCATTTACATGAAAAGTTTCCCTCAAACACGATTAACGAACAATTGAAATAATTGCACTAGATTGTCAAACGCGTATACAAGACAACAAATCAAATTCTGAGAAAAAATACCATTAGAAGAATGACAATTACCAAATCTACACATGCAAAATAGACTACAATTACTAAACTCAAATTACTACAACAATACTACAGTCTACTATTTTTACAATCAGAAGATTCCAAGGGACGATCCGAAGCAGCGGTCGCCACGTGCATGGGGGCTTAATTAAATATGATTGAAAAAACTTTTTAGTTTTTTAGTAGCTGTATGTCCGATTACGCTGTGTCTCGTAGTCTGTTGGCCCTGACTAGTATTATTACGCTATCTGACTGCAAAGAACAACAACAAAGAATGAAATGAAATTTTTCGTAAACACAGTTAATTAATTAAGTCCCCAGCAACTATAAAACCTACTAAACCAAAGCACAAATGTAACTGTTCTGTATGTGGAAGTATGACTCAACGCACATCTGGCACGGTTCTTCTTCAACAAGACAAGAATTTTAAATACCAATTTTACTGTCGTGATAAAAGAAAATTAGAAATACTATAATTGCGCAAGAAAGCAGAATTAAACTCTAATACAAGAACACACGCCAGATGCTTTGTTGACTGAACCTGTAATGACGCATTATTTAGGACACTGAAATAAAAAGAAACGGAGTTTATTACCTCATTTATATTGATGAAAATCACTCTAATCCTTACATTATATCTCACACCGACTCTCTAGTATCACATCTCAACCAGAACTCTCCAATATCACATCTCAGCAAGCACTGCCTAATAGCACATCTCAACAAACACTCTCTGCTACAACATCTCAGCACAGACTACCCCGAGTCCTCGACAGGCACTGACTACCACGAGCTCTCGACAAGCACTGACTACTACGAGCTCTTAACAGGCACTGACTACCACGAGCTCTCGACAAGCACTGTGGAGGCGGCTTAATAATACTCTTTGGCGTAATCTCTGGCGCAGTGGCTCAGTGTAGCCACCTTTCAACATTTCAGTCGAAGTGTTCGTACGCTTCTCAACAACAGATTCGGTGACCGATGGATTGGTAGAGGCAGACCAATTCCAGGGCCTCCACGCTCTCCTGACCTCAACCCTCTTGACTTTCATTTATGAGCGCATTTGAAAGCTCTTGTCTACGCAACCCCGGTACCAAATGTAGAGACTCTTCGTATTGTGGACGGCTGTGATACAATATGCCATTCTCCAGGGCTGCATCAGCGCATCAGGGATTCCGTGCGACGGAGGGTGGATGAATGTATCATCGCTAACGGAGGACATTTTGAACATTTCCTGTAACAAAGTGAAGTCACGCTGGTACGTTCTGTTGCTGTGTGTTTCCATACCATGATTAATGTGATTAGAAGAGAAGTGATAAAATGAGTTCTAAAATGGAAAGTAAGCGCTTCCGGGCACATGTCCACATAACATATTTTATTTCTTTGTGTGTGAGGAATGTTTCCTGAAAGTTTGGCCGTACCTTTTTGTAACACCCTGTATATATAGGGTGGTCAGAAAATGTGTGAAATACTTGTAGGGATGTTGCAGGTCAGGTTGTACTGAGACATAAATGTTAAGAAAGAAATTCGATACGTTGCTCGCATTCAAGCGGCCTCTCAGGGTCGGTGTTGCCCAACGAGTGCTTTGTCTCGTTAGCTGAAGCTTGAATTTACGCGCGCGACTATCTGATTGGTTAACTTCAATGCTAAATAACTCGGAAACGGCGCAACGTATCGAATTTTTCTCTTAACATTTATGTCTCAGTACAACCTGCCCTGCAACATCTCTATAAGCATTTCACAAATTTTCTGACCACCCTGTACATATTAATAAAACGCATCTTATGTGTTGCTGGAGGACTGATATGTGTATGCGCTTGTGCTCATGGCCACTCCTCTAATCTCGTGCTGTGCGGGATTCATTCATTGCACAATGGACAGATGCACTCACACTCTAGTACAGATAAGTGGTGGTAGCAGCAAGCAGTGGCAAGATGGCGCTGGTGGAAAAGCAACCATGGTGCGACTGGGGACACTTAGGAATACACCTTGTGGGGTAATGGAAGATACCCTCCTGCATTTTTCTTGTTGTAAGTAAAGACGTTATTCTACTCCTCCTATACCACTGGTGGTGGTAACAGCACACATTGGTTGGTGGACTCTGTTTAAATGTGGGAAGCCAGTGTATTGTGGCTATGTCTTGTGTGTACCCTACATTGTGTGTGCTTTTAATGTACATATGTGCCTATATAAATGTTCCTAGTTGAATTTTTCTCAATTTCCCTCCGCTTTTACATACCCACAGTAAACTCATGATGTCAGTGTTATCTTTGGCAGGCTGATATAGATGTCATAGCGTATCATACAGTATACTAATTAAGGTAAGGATAGTCCAGAAACGCATCTGGTAACCATAATTTATAGTATAAAAATAAGGACAGTACAAATATGTAGGCAAGTATGTTGGCATTTTCTAATTATAAATTATTCTACTTAAGATAAGGCTAAATACACAGGTGGCCATTGTTTGGAGCATAGATTATAGTAATAAAGGTAATGAGGATCATACGTTAAGCCTAAATAAATACTGGATAAGAGCATAAGCGGAGACTACTGAAGTGTAATTTGTCTCCATAAGGATAATACATTGCAGTTATTAGACAATAAATTAGGCCCTAAACATATGTGAGAAATCTGGCAACCATGTTCGCTGGCATACTGTACCTCAACCAAAAGGGTACTGCCCTTTTAATATCTGGCCATTTATTAAAGAGGGAAGGCAAGGGGCACACCTTGATTCTGACCTTAGAGGAGATCTGGCAAGCAATGTAGCTTGGACTTGGATGCAAATTGTTATATTAAAGCAATGGCTCTAATACAGTGTGGTGGTTAGCGCACTGGACTCACATCCGGGAGGCTGACGGTTCCAATCCGCATTCTGATCAAGGTCTTCCGTGATTTCCTTAAATCGCTTCAGGCAAATGCCGGGATGTTTCCTTTGAAAGTACACGGCCGATTACCTTTCCCCATCCTTCCCTTATCCGATGGGATTGATGACCTTGCTGTCTGGGGGAACCAACCAACCAACCAACAAACAAACCAACCATGTCTAAAGTTACTTTCACATCTGTCAATGACTCCTCATGCAAGATAAGATGCTGCGTCCTCTCTGTCACAATGTTCTCAGTTTAATCATAAATTTCTGAATTCTCCATGAGAACATACTTTTACTAATTGGGTATGGTGTGGTACTGAGCCAGATGTTTCTCGGAAATCAAGAAATACTGCAAGTCCCTGACTACCTTCAATTAGAGCCTCGAGATGACTGGGCGTTTGTGTTGTCCTCATCATTTCATCATCATTCATGAAAGTGACGAGATTGGACTGAGCAGAGGTTGGGAATTTGTACGGGCGCAGAAAACTGCGCAGCTGAGCGCCCCGCAAACCAAACATCATCATCATCATCATCATCACTTCAATTAGGGCTCTGAAACTACTATGCGATATGAGTGTGATTTCGGTTTATCATGACTCACATTTATGGAATGCAGGCTCATTGAAGAAGAGAAGATCATTCTTTTAGCGATGATTCATTACAATGAGGGCTGAAGGTATTTAGTTCTGGATAATGTATTTTCCAAACTAAATGGTAAACGAAAAATTTAAATATTTACTATAAGAACCGAGAATTTGCTAATTCTGTACAAAGTGAGTGGCTCTTTTGGTTTTCGGAATCGCCTCAGCCCAAAGAAGAGAAGAGGACAGCATCCCCCACAGCAGTCGTTTCTCTTCTATCATATTTAATATCTATTTCCAGATGGTCACAGAGATTATTTAATTCTTAACAGACTCACTTACGTTAGTTCTTGGAAAACAAGATGGTTGTTAAAGACTTTACCATTTTCTTTTCGCTACGCTTAGCGACGTAAATACCCTCTGCCAGACGCTTATTTTCTCTGCCTCGTGATGACTGGGTGTTGTGTGATGTCCTTAGGTTGGTTAGGTTTAAGTAGTTCTAAGTTCTAGGGGACTGATGACCATAGATGTTAAGTCCCATAGTGCTCAGAGCCATTTGAACCATTTTTGAACCAGACGCTTAAGTGTGATTTGCAGAGTGTCCATGTAGATGTAAATGAAATAGTAACTAATTGAAGCAATAAAGGTTTCTTGTGTGTGTTTGTACGTGCTTTTTTTGTGACCATATATGTATAGTGAAGTTCAAACAATGTACAGGAATTTCACATTAGACTAAACAGTGAAGTAGATTCCCTGAAAATTGAGGTATTTCATAACTTGAAAGTTTTTTTAAGTATGGCTCGAGTGTTTTATCCATTTATTTAACAATATAGCGTCTCCTATGTGCAGCTGCTTCATCAGCCTACGACGAAAAGCTTGAACTGAAATTAATAAAACCTGAATATGGAGATTTATCTCCGAAATACGTGCAGGTAAACGAAACACAGGAAAACAGACAACGGATTGACTTTTACTCATAAAATACACACTTTAATGGGTCAATGGTAGCTATACGATTCTTATTGTAGTTGTGTATTGGGGAAGGATGCTGATAGAGTTTCGTAAGCACGACGTTTTGGTTGCTAATCGTGGAACGAGATAGCGTGCTTCATATAGCATATGCATTACGTGGACGACAGTAGCCGATGGAACATTTTACTAGGAATACCATCCATTTTTATTACTCATGTTTGCATCGACAATATTCATACAATTTTTCCCAATTTTATAACGGCGCACAGTATTTTCTGGTGAACCATATTTATCTTAATTCATCACTCCCCCCACCCATACAGCCGACACTTGCTTCCCTCTGGTGTTCATCTCTACTCACATGAACCGCTGGCTATAAAGACAACATTTTGGCACTGAAAACGAACTGCAGACCAGCATATACAGGTAGCTGAAAGTAAAGGCGGCTGCTTTCCGTGACGAAAATATTGGAATAGCCTTACAACGCTACGGGTAATGTGTAAGTCGGAACGGCGACTAAGCAGAGAAGTAGCTGGAAGGTGTAGTAAACTGTTGCAAATAAGTCATATTTGATTTTCATTGTGGGTTCAATTTCGCGACCGATCGAATCTTACTTTCCGAATAGCTCTCGTATAGTATGTATAATTGCTAACAAATTTTTCTTTTTCAGGAGCCATTTCCTTGCTATTACTAGTCTACATTTTATATCCTTATTTCTCATGTACAAACCAATAACTTTGCGCTGATATAGCAAAACTCCCAAATGTTTTCAGAGTTTATATTCCTAATCTAATTCACTTCTTATCACCTGACTCAATTCAGCTGCATTCCATTACCCGCATTTTACTTGATGTTTACCTTAAAATCCGTTTTCGAGATATTATCCACCCCCTAATTAATGAGGAAGAGGAGTGCTAATGAGGAAGTATTGAACAGGATTGGGGAGAAGAGAAGTTTGTGGCACAACTTGACCAGAAGACGGGATCGGTTGGTAGGACATGTTCTGAGGCATCAAGGGATCACCAATTTAGTATTGGAGGGCAGCGTGGAGGGTAAAAGTCGTAGAGGGAGACCAAGAGATGAATACACTAAACAGATTCAGAGGGATGTAGATTGCAGTAGGTACTGGGAGATGAAGAAGCTTGCGCAGGATAGAGTAGCATGGAGAGCTGCATCAAACCAGTCTCAGGACTGAAGACCACAACAACAACAACAACAACATCCACCCCCTAGGACTACAGGCCTTCGTGACCAGAGTCAGTTTTCAGGGGGTCATGTTGCGAAATGATTAACCGATGTTATGGCTACTACTGCAAGCGCTCTTCATCGTGGTATACATACTCTGCTGTAGACCAGTTGCAAGTGGGCCGAAACATTTGTACACTGTTTACAATACGAGGCTATTTACAGTCCAAAAGAACATTATCGAAAGCATTTACTTCATTTCAGTGAACTTTCAAGCCTTTGCCGTCTCTGAGAAAACTGCGCTTTGATTTTCCAGAACTTTCAGTTTTTATTTCTTCTCTCTGAACTGCTATTCAGTTCGTAAATGTCTCATTATTAGTTACCGTTGCTGCTTTCCACCTGTCGATCGCGATTAATCCTTTCGTGGTTAATGCGACAGGTATGTCCCACTAAAGTTGAGAGAGGACAAGTTACTCTCTCTCCTATTTTTCGCATATGGAAAGTTATTACAGATTTCATTACAACCTGACGCACCTTGTGTGAGACTCTAGAAAGTTAACGGCCTGAGCAGACGTTGATGGAGCCTGGTAGGGCAATAAAAGCATGAGGTATTTTTATGGTCCTTAGCTCATAGAAACAGCATGTTGGGAGCTGAAAGCAATTGGTCATTGGGTGCAGAGCCAAGTTTAATAAAAATTCACAAGTTTTTGTGTTCGCCGATAGTGCAAATAGGCCAGTGAACCACTTCCTGGCCACCTCGGTTGTATAAGAAACTCTGGCATCTGAAAAAGGTTTAGAGATAGAATCTTTATTACACCTCATAGCTAGGGCTAACAAGCTCCAAGGCGCAGGCGATTTAGATAAAGATCTTTAAGATTGTGTCTGTTCGCTTGTTGCCATGGAAAGCGACATGACTTTGGAGAAAATCACCTTCCCCCCTCTGCAAAAACTTAAAAAAGCCAGTAATTGGTGATTTCCTTTTTTTCCAGAGAAGCTGGTTTCTTAACTCTTGGCCTGGTTCGACATGGCTTTCTGCTGTCGTGTGGGAGGGGATATTTAGCGCCTCTAGGGCCCTGTGATTGGCTCAAGATGGGGTGAAGGCTGTGTCGTTCGTGCACTTTGTGGGAAAACGGAATTTTTTTCTGGAGAGGTGCGAAGCATTGGGGTGTGGGACTTTGGTCTAGAATTACTTCTGGTCAAAATTCTGACATGTGTGGTTGGTACTTGGGACCTGTCCTGAGACTGACTTCACTTGCAAGTGGTTTAGAGTGGGAAACCTGTGCTGAAGTTCTTATGGTACCAACAATGTGACTTCAAACGTCTCGGATTGCTCCTTTGGCGAGGGCACACTTATTCGTTTTTGGTTTACCAGTCTTGACATTTAGTAACCTTGTGCGCTCTGTCATAAGTGAGCCAAGTTGGTTCTTGGTACGGCCATCGAACGGGTGTGTCACACACTGAAATCTGCCTTGATTTCAGGGCTCTGGTAGAGAGTAAATTGCGATCCGTCTGCGTGATCACTAGATCATTAGATTTTTGCATTTCTTTCGTGGCCGCGATAGACTCACAGGTGCCGCCTCCACGTCTCAGCTCCGCCGGACACATCTCGCCAGCTGCAAATTACATTGCCACACGGAGCAAACAGGGTAATGTACTGCCGCTCCGGCATTGTCAGGGTCTCAATCGACACTTGCTCTCAGCAGCACCTGTATACAGAAACTTCAGTAGATTTGATCAAAGTCTGCTCAGAGTCACATCAATTCAGATTGCATCATCCACATTTACAGGGCCAAAGTTAAACCGTCTTTGCCAACCCAGGGTCCTTGTCCAGTGTAGTCTTAAACCACCTGTTAGGTGTTTACCGTATTCAATCAATGACTTGTTTAGCATAACTTATGTTTGTTTCTTTAGAAAAAATAAATGTTGTTACTAAATTAAATTTTGCCAACACAGTCAATCATTTATACAGTCCTCACCGGGTTACCCTTCAAAGTAATAGGCGAGTTTGAACATTGGGACGCCAAACGTCATGTCTGTCTATTTCTAGCAAGTAGGGAGGTGCTTTATGAACTTGGAGAAAAATAATATGGACCACGGAGTGGATATATAGAAGTCTGTGGGAGATCAAATGGGGCGCCGCGTGTTTATAGGTAGAACAAAGTATTCGTTTCACGAAATTCAGATTGAATCACTACCTTCTGAATTCCAAGAATGTCTGAAATAACTAACTACTATGTTTTCTTGTACATCACAGACATTGTTTTGAAACAGTACTACGCATCTACGTAAATCTGCTGGTTTGTACATAATTTGTATGTAATGGCGTACATGCCCCAAAAAAACTCCATAAAATGTAGAAAACATTGGTGTGAGATATGTCAAAGCCATCTTGAAATGTTATGTTGAAAATTTGTGTGCAATACGTGTTTTTCATTGTCAGGAGAATAAATGTGTTTTGGTACTGATTTCCGCCCTGATAAAATCATGCTAAAATTAAAAATGTAGCTCTGAAAATCCTATGTTCGAATGAAAACATGGATCTAGTTAGGTTCGTGGGAAACATGTGTCCCACTGCACCGACTTTCAAAATCGGTCAGCTTAATGTTTTTGGTAGATATAGCTTATTATTTGTCAAAAAGGAAGACAATCTTTGATCTTTTATTTTTTAAATGCATGGAAGATACATTTTAGCCATGAAAGGGTTAAAGCGCCCGCTTCCAGTACCCGTGTACGAGCGCCGGTCTCGGATCGAATCTGCCCCCCGGACTGACGACATCTGTTCATTCCGGGAGTGGATCTTCCACATGCACCGCTATCCCGGTGGGTGTTTTTCCCTTTAGATTACTGATATTTTTCTCATACTAAGAACTTTGCTACCGCCGTTTTTTCTCGAAGTTCGAGGCTTTATTGTGAGAAACGTACAAAAAAATTGATTCATAGTATTGCCCATCGCTGGCCACTACAGTCTCCCATCTTTCGGATGGCATACGAATCCTGTGGCGGAAGAACAGGGCGTCTTTCGTGGGGATCCATGAATAGATTCAGTTTTGCACTTGTTCACATGACCGGAAGTGCTGGTCAGCCACACTGTATGCCACTGATCGAAAAAGGTAGCAGTCAGAGAGAGCAACGTATGGAGAATACGGCGGTTGGGATAGGACTTCTCATTTCAACGTTTCTATGTATATTTTGACGGGTTTTGAGACATGTGGTCGAGCACTGACCTGCTGCAAAAGTACCTTTACGTGTCTATCGCTGTATTATGGCCGTTTGTGTTTCAGTGCTGGGCTCGAACGCATCAATTGCTTTCGACAATGATGTTCTGTGACTGTCTTCGTCTGTTTCAGTAGCTACGAAAATGTTCTGTCTTCCCCCGCCATGCCGGTCTTCGACATCAAAATTACCGTTCTTAAGACGTTGAAAACACTCTCTGCACGTTCTCCCACTAATAATTCCCTCACCATTGGTCTTACTCAGCATTTTAAGAGCTACGGCCGCAGATTTCTTCATGTTAAAGCTGAAAATTAAAACTTCCCGCAAATGGCGAGAAATGGGCACGTAAGTTGACGTACTTAATCGAGAATAACCTTATGATCCAATCACAAATCGACATTTTTATGGCATTATGTTTACAGATGCCTAAGCTTATTGTATTACACGTATGACCAACCACTTGAACCCCACTTGCCACTACTGCCATCTATTGCAAAGCGGCGGAGGCAAAGTTGTAGACCTAATAATTTCGAATATGTTGCACTACCATACATTATTGAACGCTCTTCCAGGTCAAAAAATATCAACAGGTCTTGATTTTTCTTAAGTCTTGCTTATGTTTTCAGTCGCAACGTTAGAACTGCCTTCTCATGCCAAAGGAGTCTGTCGAATTAAAAATGTTAGAATCTAATAAACTGGGACGGAAGTTCCAATTTAAAGAGGGGTTCGGATATGGCACCCAATTTATTGAAATCTAGCCGCCCAACACATCTACTAGAGCTGGAAGATGCTGACACAAAGTGCGTTTCACGGGAAAACTGTGCGTCTTCCGAAAAACAAATAAGCATTAAAGTGCGTACAGGACGCCGGTAGTGGAGCTAGGCCATGAACAGCGGCGCGACGCCAGCAGTGGCCGGCAGTCTGGTTGGACTCTGGACAGTGAGTACAGCTGACAGCACCTGACACTGGGTCGGCGGTCGAAATATCGTGCAGAAAAATGGACACCTGTGACTGAAGGGGAAAGTAGTACAGTCACGGAAAAACACTGGCAGCAACGGGTAAAATTAAGTCAATTCAAAATATTATGTATTCAGTGCCCTATACAGGGTGTTACAAAAAGGTACCGCCAAACTTTCAGGAAACATTCCTCACACACAAAGAAAGAAAATATGTTATGTGAACATGTGTCCGGAAGCGCTTGCTTTCCATGTTAGAGCTCATTTTATTACTTCTCTTCAAATCACATTAATCATGGAGTGGAAACACACAGCAACAGAACGTACCAGCGTGACTTCAAACACTCTGTTACAGGAAATGTTCAAAAAGCCCTCCGTTAGCGAGGATACGCTGATGCGCTGATGCAGCCCTGGAGAATGGCGTATTGTATCACAGCCGTCCACAATACGAGCACGAAGAGTCTCTACATTTGGTACCTGGGTTGCGTAGACAAGAGCTTTCAAATGCCTCCATAAATGAAAGTCAAGAGGGTTGAGGTCAGGAGAGCGTGGAGGCCATGGAATTGGTCCGCCTCTACCAATCCATCGGTCACCGAATCTGTTGCTGAGAAGCGTACGAACACTTCGACTGAAATGTGCAGGAGCTCCATCGTGCATGAACCACATGTTGTGTCGTACTTGTAAAGGCACATGTTCTAACAGCACAGGTAGAGTATCCCGTATGAAATCACGATAACGTGCTCCACTGAGCGTAGGTGGAAAAACATGGGGCCCAATCACGACATCACCAACAATGCCTGCCCAAACGTTCACAGAAAATCTGTGTTGATGAGATGATTGCACAATTGCGTGCGGATTCTCTCAGCCCACACATGTTGATTGTGAAAATTTACAATTTGATCACGTTGGAATGGAGCCTCATCCGTAAAGAGAACATTTGCACTGAAATGAGGATTGACACATTGTTTGATGAACCATTCGCAGAAGTGTACCCGTGGAGGCCAATCAGCTGCTGATAGTGCCTGCACACGCTGTACATTGTACGGAAACAATTGGTTGTCCCGTAGCACTCTCCATACAGTGACGTGGTCAGCTTTACCTTGTACAGCAGCAACTTCTCTGACGCTAATATTAGGGCTCTGAGTACTATGGGACTTACCATCTATGGTCATCAGTCCCCTAGAACTTAGAACTACTTAAACCTAACTAACCTAAGGACATCACACAACACCCAGTCATCACGAGGCAGAGAAAATCCCTGACCCCGCCGGGAATCGAACCCGGGAACCCGAGTGTGGGAAGCGAGAACGCTACCGCACGACCACGAGCTGCGGACTCTGATATTAGGGTTATCGTCAACTGCACGAAGAATTGCCTCGTCCATTGCAGGCGTCCTCGTCGTTCTAGGTCTTCCCCAGTCGCGAGTCATAGGCTGGAATGTTCCGTGCTCCCTAAGACGCCGATCAATTGCTTCGAACGTTTTCCTGTTGGGACACCTTCGTTCTGGAAATCTGTCTCGATACAAGCCTACCGCGCCACGGCTATTGCCCCGTACTAATCCATACATCAAATGGGCATCTGCAACTCCGCATTTGTAAACATTGCACTGACTGCAAAACCACGTTCGTGATGAACACTAACCTGTTGATGCTACGTACTCATGTGCTTGATGCTAGTACTGTAGAGCAATGAGTCGCATGTCAACACAAGCACCGAAGTTAACATTACCTTCCTTCAATTGGGTCAACTGGCGGTGAATCGAGGAAGTACAGTACATACCGACGAAACTAAAATGAGCTCTAACATGGAAATTAAGCGTTTCTGGACACATGTCCACATAAGATCTTTTCTTTATTTGTGTGTGAGGAATGTTTCCTGAAAGTTTGGCCGTACCTTTTTGTAACACTCTGTATACATATATAGC
Organism: Schistocerca americana; assembly: GCF_021461395.2. Lineage (NCBI taxonomy): Eukaryota > Metazoa > Arthropoda > Insecta > Orthoptera > Acrididae > Schistocerca > Schistocerca americana. The sequence continues at coordinate 626,152,547 of NC_060123.1, read as the reverse complement.
AATGGCGCTACTTTCAATAGCCTGTATTGTTGGTAACTGGAGATGGAAGGAAAATAATTTTTTTTATCCAGCTTGGTAGATCGGGGCTAGGCAGGTGTCGCACAGTCATAGTTGACGACGACAGTTGCGACACAGATTCGCCGCCAGGTGCCAAGGTCTTGTGTGAGCTGGCAGCCGGCGTAGTGCGAGTTTCTGCGCATAGCGTATCGCTTGGCGCATCTACCGTCGCGCATTTCCTGCACGGGCACGTGACCGGCTTAATAACTCAACAAACTAGGCAATTATTCACACTGAAAATGCCGCCAACCGTGTTTATGGAACGGCGCTCTTGACATACGAGACTGTTTACTAATTTTCATTGTGCAGCTTGTTGCATGCAAATAACTCGGCTCTAAACAGTCCCGACAAAGAAGTCGCCGCAGATTTCTGCTGCGATGCAAGTAACCTAGTGGCGCATCGACGTTCAATAAATTTGTCGCGTAAACGAATCATAAATATCATTGCAGCTGCTTCGATTCTGCGCAGAAAACCAAGACGTGAGTAATTCGCTTCGTTGTGTAACACATGCCGTTATGTGGAGGCTGCTTCTAGTCAAAGCATCTATACTTACTACTCGCATTTGGGGAATCCAATTCCTGGCGATAAGACACAATATCCTATGCGTCTTACCCCTCGAGCGAAGCGGTTCAGCAGGATTTCTTCGCTTGTAGTAATGAAGTACTTGTTGAATATATTCCAATCTTTGCCTTACCATACAACTAATCCTATCAAAAATGGCTCTGAGCACTATGGGACTTCTGAGGTCATCCGTCCCCTAGAACTTAGAACTACTTAAACCTAAACAACCTAGGGACATCACACACATCCATGCCCGAGGCAGGATTCGAACCTGCGACCCTAACAGCCAGGCGGCTCCAGACTGTAGCGCATAGAACCGCTCGGCCACTCCGGCCGGCCTAATACTATCAATGGCTCCCTCCAGTATCATGGAATTTATTCCTTGACAATATATACAGGGTGTTACCAAAAGGTACGGCCAAACTTTCAGGAAACATTCCTCACACACAAATAAAGAAAAGATGTTATTTAAACATGTGTCCGGAAATGCTTAATTTCCATGTTAGAGCTCATTTTAGTTCTTCCACCTACACTCAATGGAGCACGTTATCATGATTTCATACGGGATACTCTACCTGTGCTGCTAGAATATGTGCCTTTACAAGTACGACACAACATGTGGTTCATGCACGATGGAGCTCCTGCACATTTCAGTCGAAGTGTTCGTACGCTTCTCAACATCAGATTCGGTGACCGATGGATTGGTAGAGGCGGATCAATTCCGTGGCCTCCACGCTCTCCTGACCTCAACCCTCTCGACTTTCATTTATGGGGGCATTTGAAAGCTCTTGTCTACGCAACCCCGGTACCAAATGTAGAGACTCTTCGTGCTCGTATTGTGGACGGCTGTGATACAATACGCCATTCTCCAGGGCTGCATCAGCGCATCAGGGATTCCATGCGACGGAGGGTGGATGCATGTATCCTCGCTAACGGATGACATTTTGAACATTTGCTGTAACGAAGTGTTTGAAGTCACGCTGGTACGTTCTGTTGCTGTGTGTTTCCATTCCATGATTAATGTGATTTGAAGAGAAGTAATAAAATGGCACTATGAATATAGTGCGGGACAATAAGTTGGGAATGTGGGTCTCACGGGAGGCGTGCCAGAGAAAATTCCCTGCAGTCGCACTATCCTCTGTGTCCTCGGAGGCTCAGATGCATGCCAGCATGGTAGCTCAGCGTGTTCGGTCAGAGGCCTTAGCTACTGAGTGAATGGATCAACAACCAACCAGAACAGGTGTTATCGGATGTCCGCCACGAACAAATTCGACGAAAAATATAGAACAAAATGAGATAAAAAGAATATGGATAGAGTGTCTGCCATGTAAGCAGGCGATCCCGGATTCGAGTCGCGGTCTGGGCACACATTTTCAACTGTCCCCGTTGACTTATATGAACGCCTGTATGCAGCTAGGAGTATTCATTTAATTGTAATTCCATCTTAGCATATGTCTATCTTCCTATCCCTTCTCCTAATTAATGCTTCCCACATATTTCTTTCTTTGGTGATTTTTTCAGAATACTCACCATTTCTCATCAGCAGACATTCTTTTCTCCATCTTTCTGTTACGCTAAACCTGACCGCTTCTGTTTCAAATCGAAACCTATGTTTGATACTGACAGACTTATTTTAACGAGGAATTCTTTCTTTACCTGTGCTAGTTTGCTCATTACTGCTCCTAGTTGGTTTCTGCTCTCCTCATTACTTCACGTTCCTTTGATATACTCTCAGTCTCTATTTTACGCTCAGTAGTCTTGAAACTTAAACTGCTGAGTGAAATTGAATGTAAGTGAACCTACTTTCTCTTTACTTATTCTTATAATGTCAACACTGACCCCACAATATTCTAGCGCAATGCAATCTGACTGTTCAAGAAGAGGATAACCGCAATGTGACTGCTCAATAAAAGGATAATCTGACTTCAAATAATTAATTCGAAAGAATGACCCTGACTAAAAAGAAATCTTATCAATAACCTATACATTTCATTAGGCACTTACCTCACAAAAATCTTTATTACGCGAACTGCTGCAATACAGCGAGCGTCAATACTGCCAGCTAAATAAAAGATTCTAATTACTATAGCCACTAACTATTAATAGACATGTGGTTAGCAAAGGAAAAATTTTGTTGCAAACTAAATGATGTATTTTTTTACCTTAATAATGTGACATCCAGTTCAGACACAAACATAAATTGTCATTGACATCTAGTACAAAGGTATATAATCATGAATAACATTTAATTTCCAAGTCGAACATGTACAGATCGTCAGCCTACGCTAACAATTCAGACCTCTACCCTCCATCAATGCTAACTTCTCACAGCTAACATCCATCACTGCCCAAGAGTACTTCCATCACTGCTGGCGACTAATTTCCAACTGCCCAACACTACTTGCGATTAACTTCCAACAACGAGTCCAACCAGCCACAGAGTCTCTTACAAAGAAAGCGCAGCCAGAGATCCAATGCAAAGCGCTACACAGCGCTGCCAACACAGAAGGAGCCCACTTACAGTCTCTTCATTGTATTCATGTAATTCATTCTCACTCCCGCAGATTAATGATCTTCTGGATAACCAGTAAACCCCAGAGTCTTTAAGTGTAATGTATAAAACAGATTTAAACTTCCGGCTACATTGCAAATCAGTTAATGGTTATTTATTTGACATTAAGCATGTAAATAAGAAAAAGTTTAGACGAGGTTTGAAATTATGTTTTAAGTTTGCTGGAAGTCGCTAAGTGCTGTCGTTATGAAGCACTCGATAAGTGTATTCTGGGTAACTGTGCTCCATTTTAATCAAAACCTACTTTTGTCACGCATCTCAACGTTTGTGACGTCGTCTTCCCTGACCTGTGTGTCCTACAATGATATAATTTTGCAGGTACGTTGAGTCGCGGATGTGGAACTGCCTGTAAAGTGTGCTACAAACAGCGTTAGTACTAAAGAAGTACAGTAAGAAATTAAAACTTCATGCCTGATGCTGAAATCTGACTCTACGATCAGTGCAGCCGGCGGCTGTGGCCGAGCGGTTCTAGATGCTTCAGTCTGGAACCACGCGGCTGCTCCGGTCGCAGGTTCGAATCTGGCCTCGGGCATGGATGTGTGTGATGTCCTTAGGTTAGTTAGTTTTAAGTAGTTCTAGGGGACTGATGACCTAATATGTTCAGTCCCATAGTGCTTAGAGCCATTTGAACCATTTCTACGAACAGTGTAAACATGTTGTTGTTGTTGTTGTTGTTGTTTTCTTCAGTCCTGAGACTGGTTTGCTGCAGCTCTCCATGCAACTCTATCCTGTAGAAGCTTCTTCATCTCCCAGTACTTGCTGCAACCTACATCCTTCTGAATCTGCTTAGTGTATTCATCTCTTGGTCTCCCTCTACGATTTTTACCCACCACGCTGCCCTCCAATGCTAAATTTGTGATCCCTTGATGGCTCAGAACATGTCCTACCAACCGGTCCCTTCTTCTAGTCAAGTTGTGCCACAAACTCCTCTTCTCTCCAATTCTATTCAATACCTCGTCATTAGTTACGTAATCTACCCATCTAATCTTCACCATTATTCTGTAGCACCACATTTCAAAAGCTTCTATTCTCTTCTTGTCCAAACTATTTATCGTCCATGTTTCACTTCCATACATGGCTACACTCCATACAAATACTTTCAGAAACGACTTCCTGACACTTAAATCTATACCCGATGTTAACAAATCTCTCTTCTTCAGAATCGCTTTCCTTGTCATTGCCAGTATACATTTTATATCCTCTCTACTTCGACCATCATCAGTTATTTTGCTCCCCAAATAGCAAAACTCCTTTACTACTTTAAGTGTCTCATTTCCTAATCTAATACCCTCAGCATCATCCGACTTGATTCGACTACATTCCATTATCCTCGTTTTGCTTTTGTTGATGTTCATCTTATGTCCTCCTTTCAAGACACTGTCCGTTCCGTTCAACTGCTCTTCCAAGTCCTCTACTGTCTCTGACAGAATTACGTCATCGGCGAACCTCAACATTTTTATTTTTTCAAATATAGTAAGCGGTAAATGATTTTCCTCTCATAATTACGTTGGGTGTCTGCGAGAAGTTTCGTAAAGGTTTGGAACTACTTGAAAAGTTTATTGAAATTCACTGATTGCTCTCATTCTCAACCACTGGATGAATACAGTCCGGGTATTTTCACGACTTGAGTCACGTTGCCTCGTGACATATACACAGTTTCTAAATGTAATACTTGTCTTACTGTGTTGGACCTGTAACATATTATACACGGTCCACTGACATCAATGTGAACACGGCCTATGTGGCATGTCAACGTGCAATAACCACTCACAGAAGGCAGGTGGCAGCACTAGCAGTGGAGGCTATACAAAACACGTTGGGGGGACATGGAACACAGTGCAGTCGTTGTAATGCGTAAGCGGATCGATTTATCTGACGTCCAAACGTGCACGATCATTGACTTCCGGACCAAAGGAAAGCATTTCACAAACGGCTAAGTCTGTAGACTGTTTGCATTGCGCCGTGTTTAAATTGTACTGTGCATGACAAAATGGAGCCATCCAAAACAGACGCTGAGGCAAGTGTGGTGCACAACGGCATAGGTGACACGAGTGAACGGCGACTGCAGAGATCGGCACGGGCTCTGTTGAGCAGCTGACCGACCAGGTGAATCAAGGGCCTACCTTTTGTATACCGCCTAGATAAACGGCGCGTGGGTCTGCTCCTGTGAACGGCTTCTGTAAAATAGGCCGAGAGTGAACGAAGCGAATAGGAGCAAGAGAGGTGAAGCACTTCGGTTCTGCATATAACTTTAACACTTTTAATGGAGTGAAAAAGACAAGTGAATGTCAAAAATATACATAACTTCGGCTAGGATGAGCACGTAGGTGTGAAGCCGTAGCCCATGTCTAATCTTGTGAAGTTAGGAAGATTGTTCTGTATAACCTCAAAGCCAACAACTACTCGTTGCTGTCCAAACTTTAACTGAACGTAACTAATACAAAGTCTCAATGGAAAGCTAGCCCACTCAGTAGTAGAAGCGATATTTCCAGGCCGTCTGCTCTTGATGAAATGGGCCGAAATCAAGACGGCACTCCCTGAGCTGCACAGCGTCGGCCAGAGGGCGCTGTGGCCGGCGTAGTTAGTCTTCTCTCGTAGTGCCAACTTAGGAGAGCGTGCACCTACGTTGTGGCATCGTAACTATCGACGCCACACTACCAAATAATCGTTCAGCGTTCGTTGCTGTGCATGCACTTCCGCAGCAGGAGCCTGGTTCGTGCTGACTACTGTTAATCGGCGTTAAGACTGAAGCTGGCACGCCGCTACCGCATCTGGGCGTCCACTGAGTGAGAACAGGCGGCCCTTTCAGATGAATCTCGTATTATGCTCCACCAGACAGATGACCGTTGGCGTGAACGGCGTGAAATGTCTGAAACCGCAACCAGGAGGGAATGTTATGGTCTGCGGGATATTTTGGCGGCATTCCCTGGGTGATTTCGTCATTCTGAAAGGCACAATGGATCAACATACATCTCTATCGTCGGGGACCGTGTCCATCCCTACATGTAGTTTGTTTCTCCTCGGCAAAATGGCATCTACCAGCAGGAGAATTCAACGAGTCACACAGCTCGCGGTGTACGTGCGCAATTCGAAGGGCACCAGTATGAGTGTACTGTACTTCCCTGGCCACCAAATCCCTCGTTTCAAACCAGGTCCAGAATCTGTGGAACCACCTCGAGTGAGCCGTTAGAGCTATGGATCCTCAGGCAAGAAACCTAGAGGAGCTGTCCACGGCCCTGGAGTCAGCATGGCTCCATATCCCCGTCATTACCTTCCACAACCTCACTGATTCTCTTCCGGCACATCTCGCAGGAGACTGCGCTGTTACAGGTGGTTATTCAGGATTTTGACAGATGGTCGCATTAATGTGAAAGGACAGCGTACCTTTTAATACGTAGATTATGACAACAGTTTACCAGAATGAGATTTTCACTCTGCAGTGGAGTGTGCGCTGATATGAAACTTCCTGGCAGATTAGAACTGTGTGCCAGTACGAGACTCGAACTCGGGACCTTTGTATTTCGCGGGCAAGTGCTCCATCATCTGAGCTACCCAAGCACAACTCACGCCTCGTCCTCACAGCTCTGCTTCTGTCAGTGCCTCGTCTCCTACCTTCCAAACTTTATAGAAGCTCTCCTGCGAACCTTGCAGAACTAGCACTCCTGAAAGAAACGATATTGTGGAGACATGGCTTAGCCACAGCCTGGGGATGTTTCCAGAATGAGATTTTCACTCTGCAGCGGAGTGTGCGCTGATATGAAACTTACTGGTAGATTAAAACTGTGTGCCCGACTCGAGACCTTTGCTTTTCGCAGGAGAGCTTCTGTAAAGTTTGGAAGGTAGGAGACGAGGTACTGGCAGAAGTAGAGCTGTGAGGACAGGGCGTGAGTCGTGCTTGGGTAACTCAGATCGACCACCGGCACGGTAGCTCAGCGTGTTCGGTCAGAGGGCTAGCTACCTTCCGTAATAAAAAAACTGAGTAAATGGTCAACAACGAACTGAAACGGGTGTCTTTCGACGTCCGCCCAGAGCAGATACAACGAACGAAAACGAACAACATGAGATTAAATAAAAAAAAATAAAAAAATAAAAATAAAAAAAAAGATGGTAGAGCACTTGCGCTTGAAAGGCAAAGGTTCCGAGTTCGAGTCTCAGTCTGGCACACAGTTTTAATCTACCAAGAAGTTTCAACAGTTTAACATTTTAAATTCGGTCAAGAGGCCTAATTACATAAAATATTGAAAATGTCACTTTTGTTGCCCCTGAAAGCCGTTAGAGAGGGAATAGGCAAAAATACCATCGGTTAATTAAAACATTGGCATCAAATCACTGCCATAAAATACATAGGAACAATCATCCTGAGCGGTCTATAGTATTAGGAACGGAAAGTTGGTTAAAACCGGAAGTGAACAGTAACGAAATCCTAGACACAGAATGGAATATATACCGCAAGGATAGGATAAACGCCAATGGTGGAGGAGTATTTATAGCAGTAAAGAATTCAATAATATCCAGTGAAGTTATTAGCGAATGCGAATGTGAAATAATCTGGGTTAAGTTAAGTATCAAAGGTGGGTCAGATATGATAGTCGGATGCTTCTATAGACCACCTGCATCAGCAACCGTAGTAGTTGAGCGCCTCAGAGAGAACCTGCAGAACGTCGTGAAGAAGTTTCGTGATCATACTATTGTAATAGGGGGAGACTTCAATCTACCAGGTATAGAATGGGATAGTCACACAATCAGAACTGGAGCCAGGGACAGAGACTCTTGTGACATTATCCTGACTGCCTTGTCCGAGAATTACTTCGAGCAGATAGTTAGAGAACCAACTCGTGAAGCTAACGTTTTAGACCTCATAGCAACAAATAGACCGGAACTTTTCGACTCCGTGAATGTAGAAGAGGGTATCAGTGATCATAAGTCAGTGGTTGCATCAATGACTACAAGTGTAATAAGAAATGCCAAGAAAGGAAGGAAAATATATTTGCTTAACAAGAGTGATAGGGCACAAATCGCAGAATATCTGAGTGACCACCATCAAACGTTCATTTCTGAGGAAGAGGATGTGGAACATAAATGGAAAAAATTCAGAAACATCGTCCAGTACGCCTTAGATAAGTTCGTACCGACTAAGGTCCAAAGCGAGGGGAAAGATCCACCGTGGTATAACAATCATGTACGAAAGGTACTACGGAAACAAAGAAAGCTTCATCATAGGTTTAAGAGTAGTCGAATCATAGCTGATAAGGAAAAGCTGAACGAAGCGAAAAAGAGCGTAAAGAGAGCAATGAGAGAAGCATTCAACGAATTCGAACATAAAACATTGGCAAACAATCTAAACAAGAACCCTAAAAAGTTATGGTCATATGTAAAATCGGTAAGCGGATCTAAATCCCCTATTCAGTCACTCGTTGACCACGATGGCACCGAAACAGAGGACGACCGAAGAAAGGCAGAAATACTGAATTCAGTGTTCCGAAACTGTTTCACTGCGGAAAATCGTAACACGGTCCCTGACTTCAGCCGTCGCACGGACGCCAAAATGGAAAATATTGAAATAAACGATATCGGAATTGAAAAACAACTGCTATCACTTAGTAGCGGAAAAGCATCCGGACCAGACGAGATACCCTTAAGATTCTACAGTGATTATGCTGAAGAACTTGCCCCCTTTCTATCAGCAATTTATCGTAGATCGCTGGAAGAACGTAAAGTACCTAGCGACTGGAAGAAAGCGCAGGTCGTTCCCATTTTCAAGAAAGGTCATAAATCAGATGCGAATAATTATAGGCCTATTTCGCTTACGTCAATCTGTTGTAGAATAATGGAACATGTTTTGTGTTCTCGTATTATGACGTTCTTAGATAATACAAACCTCCTTCATCATAACCAACATGGATTCCGCAAACAGAGATCATGTGAAACTCAGCTCGCCCTATTTGCCCAAGAAATTCACAGTGCCGTAGACACTGGCGAGCAGATTGATGCCGTATTCCTGGACTTCAGGAAGGCATTTGATACGGTTCCGCACTTACGTTTAGTGAAAAAAATACGAGCTTACGGAATATCGGACCAGGTTTGTGACTGGATTCAGGATTTCCTAGAAGAAAGAACACAACATGTCATTCTTAACGGTTCAAAATCTGCAGATGTAGAGGTAATTTCGGGAGTACCGCAGGGAAGCGTGATAGGACCTTTATTGTTTACAATATACATAAATGACTTAGTTGACAACATCGGTAGCTCCGTGAGGCTATTTGCAGATGACACGGTTGTCTACAAGAAAGTAGCAACATCAGAAGACTCGTACGTACTCCAGGAGGACCTGCAGAGGATTAATGCATGGTGCGACAGCTGGCAGCTTTCCCTAAACGTAGATAAATGTAATATAATGCGCATACATAGGGGCAGAAATCCATTCCAGTACGATTATGCCATAGGTGGTAAATCATTGGAAGCGGTAACGACCGTAAAATACTTAGGAGTTACTATCCGGAGCGATCTGAAGTGGAATGATCACATAAAACAAATAGTGGGAAAAGCAGGCGCCAGGTTGAGATTCATAGGAAGAATTCTAAGAAAATGTGACTCATCGACGAAAGAAGTAGCTTACAAAACGCTTGTTCGTCCGATTCTTGAGTATTGCTCATCAGTATGGGACCCTTACCAGGTTGGATTAATAGAAGAGATAGACATGATCCAGCGAAAAGCAGCGCGATTCGTCATAGGGACATTTAGTCAGCGCGAGAGCGTTACGGAGATGCTGAACAAGCTCCAGTGGCGGACACTTCAAGAAAGGCGTTACGCAATACGGAGAGGTTTATTATCGAAATTACGAGAGAGCACATTCCGGGAAGAGATGGGCAACATATTACTACCGCCCACATATATCTCGCGTAATGATCACAACGAAAAGATCCGAGAAATTAGAGCAAATACGGAGACTTACAAGCAGTCGTTCTTTCCACGCACAATTCGTGAATGGAACAGGGAAGGGGGGATCAGATAGTGGTACAATAAGTACCCTCCGCCACACACCGTAAGGTGGCTCGCGGAGTATAGATGTAGATGTAGATGTAGAAATAGAAATGATTACATAAAACAGTGAGAAAGGCGAGAGTCTATGGGAAAATCTTAAGGAAATGTAATTCCTCTAAGAAAGAAGTTGCTTACAAAGCACTTTTCCGGCCCATAACTAAGTACTGTTCATTAGTCTGGGACCGTTAGTGCGTCGAATTAATAGAAGAGATATAGATCCATTGAAGAGCCCCAGAGTATTCCGTCATGGGATGGTTTAGTCGACGCAGGAGCGTTATGGGCATGCTCAAGAAACTCGATACGCTACAAGAGAGGCGTTGTGCACCACGGGGAGGGTTTCTGTATAAATTTCGATAGCGTACTTTCCAATGAGATTCGGGAAACATACTAATTCCTCCAGCATAAGTGTCGCGAGACGATAAAGACGGGGGAAATCTGAGGAACTAGAGCCCATACCGATGTCTACGGTAGTCACCCCGTTCCCCAGCCCCCCCCTCCCCCCCACACATACACAACACATACACAAATCGTTAATGGAACAAGGAAGTGGGTGGGGTGGGAAGGCAAGGTAGTGGTACCAGAAGTATTCACCACAACGCACCCCAGCATCCCTATCTTATCCTTTTTAGTCCGAGAACTTCTTGATTCACCTCTCTTAAGGTTGCCTCTTGGATCTTGAGCTATGAAGCTGATTGTACGATAGTTTCTGCATTTATCAGACCTTGATATTCTTCACGGATTTGCAACCGGATCATGTCGTCGTCCAGACACAATATTTCGGCGGTCCAGCTTTCCACCATCTTCAGGTGAGTTGCTAGTGCACTGCCTCGCCGGAACTGAATTAGAGCCACAACGACGGAAGTCTTTACACACCAGCGGACAGAGCACCGCGCGGGCACGAGATGATGGGCCGCGCGGGCACGAGATGATGGGCAGCGCCTCCTGGCGGCAAGTAGACACGCAGCGCGCCGGTGGAAGAAGACGGCAGAAACGATAAATCACAACAGCACTAGTTGGAAGAATCCAGTGATCGAAAAGAAGACCGTTGTTGTTTAATGTCGGACAAAATCGGATTCCATATCTTACTGAATTCAAGAATGTTCACCCATTCCAGCGCCCCCACACCCCCCAACAGATATTCCTCGCCGCCTGTTCCGTTTTCCACCTAAAAATGTATGCCACCTATTCCAACAACCAGGCCCATTTCACCCCGTCTTGACGCCCTTGTCTAAATCCCTGTCATGGCGCGACAGCACCGTATCCTTTTCAACAACATCCGCTCCCTTCCCGCCAACAAGAACCTCTTCCTGCACACCCTTGCCACCCACCGCGTGGATGCCTTCCTCCTCAGTGAAACCTTCCTCCAACCCCACCACACCATCCACACTTCACCCTACCTCCTTCACCGCTCCGATAATCCCCTCCCGATTGCGCGTGGCGGAGTTGCCATTGGTCACCACCGCCAGATCCCGGTTTGGCTCCAACCTCTCTTCCCGACCCCACCAAACACCTGATTCTTAGTCTCTTCTTCCCCGGCCTTAGCGTCACCTGTGCCACCATCTATGTCCGCCCTAACGCCCATTTTCCCTTCGACTTCCTCTCCCACATTGACCGTACCTTCTCCTGCTACGTGATCGCCGCTGGCCTCAACATCCATAGTCGTTCCGCCGCCCAGTTATGACGGTGGCATCAGTTCCTCTCCTCCCTTCAAGGTGACCTCATCCCCATTCCCCAGCACACCCGTCCCAGATCCAACTCCACTCCCAATTATATCCTTTCCTCCACTAACCTCCTTGGCCACATAATGGTGGATGTCCTGGAGCCTAATGGTAGCGACCATCTCCCTGTCCTCCTCTCCATTTCAGACGGTCGTCGCCCCCGCCCCGACCCTCATCATGACCCTCCCCCAAAGTACGTCCATGACTATTCCCGTGCTGGGATGCCTACTGGGATACCCTCTCCACCCAGGTCGAAAGCCACCCCTTCACCTACCACCACCCTGATGATGTTATCCATGCCACCTCCTTTCTCCAGCAGACCTTGTCTGAGGCCGTGGAGGCCCACATCCCTACTGTCGCCATCCATCCTCACCGTCCTACCTTACCCCCATAGGCCGTTCTCCTCCACCATGAATCCCACTGTCTCTACCGTGCCTTCCTCAACACGCGTGACCTGGACACACTACGACGCCACTGGCAACTCCAGCGACACGTTCGAAATTTGCTCGCGGCTAAGAAATGCTGGGACTAGGGACAGACATGCACCCGTTTAAATCCTACCCTACCTGTAAACTCGTCGAAGTTCTGGTCAGCCTTCCGTTGCCTTACCGGAACTAAACCCTCCCCTTACTATCCTCTTCTCCATGATGATCACCCCTTCCCTGACACCCTTAGTAAGGCCAATCGCTTTGCCTCCTACCTCTCCAATATCTTTTCCATCCCCGATGATCCCCAGTTCGATTAATCCCTCTTCCTGGATGTCCGCTATCGAACTGACACCTCTGTCCCTCCCCTTGCACCTGGTTTCCAGTACTTGGACAACATTGCACACACCGAACTCAATGCCCCTATCACTACACAAGATCTAATTGCCACATTCCGCACAAAACGCAACACTGCTCTTGGTCACGATCGTGTCACCTACCGCCACCTTCGTGAAGCTCCTGTCTCGTTCCTCTCCACCCTGGCGAGGTTCTACAATGTAGTCCTGTCCACCGGCTACTACCCCGACCTGTGGAAAACTTCCCATATCCTGATGTTCCTTAAACCTGGTAAACTGCCGTCCGCCGTCTCCTCCTACCGTCCCATCAGCCTTACCTCGGTCCTGGAATCCATCCTCACCCAACACATCCACCAGCATATCTGCCAGCACCGCCTTCCTCCCGTTACCCAGTGTGGCTTTCGGCCGTCCTTCTCTTCCGAAGGCCTTCTCCTTCACCTCACTCATCTCCTTTCCGAACTGCTTCATTCCCGTCGCTCCGCAATCTTCCTCTCCCTGGACCTCGAATGTGCCTATGACCGCATATGGTATTCTGGTCTCCTCTTCAAACTCCAAACCTTCGCCCTTCCCACTACCTACGTCCGCCTGATCGGCTCCTTTCTCTCCCACTGTCCTTCCTACGTCACCATCCATAACAAGGATTCCTACACCTTTTTTCCCTCTACCGGTGTGCCCCAAGGCTCCGTCCGCTCCCCCCTTTTGTACCTTTTGTATACGGTGGACATGCCGCCGCCGTCACCCCCCGTCCACCGTTTCCAGTTTGCCGTTGACACCACCTTCCTTACCCTTGCCACCACCCTGCAGCGCTCCCAACACCTACTCCAATACCGTCTTGACCGGTTCACCGCGTGGAGCAACCAGTGGTTGCTTAAGGTCAATCCCTCCAAAGCCCAGGCGATCATTGTAGGCAAAACCACCGCTTCCTTCCGCTTCCTCGATTTCTATCTAACCATCTACGGCCGTCCTATCGCCCTCACCCCCACCCTTAAGTACCTTGGCGTCACCCTCGACCGTCGCCTCTCCTTGACCCCCCATCTCGGGACAATCCAAGCCAAGGCACGTTCCCGACTCCATCTACTCAAGCTCGTTTCCGGCTGTACGTGGGGTCTGGACCCCTCCACCATACTCCACGTCTGTAAATCCCTCATCCGCCCTATCCTTTGTTACGCCCAACCGGCCTGGATCTCCGCCCCCCTACCTTTTATAAATCCCTTCAGATCCTTGAACGCCATGCTCTCCGCCTCTCCTATCGCATCCGTCTCCCCTCCCTCACACGGATCCTGTACGACCACATTCCGTTCCCCCACCTCCTCCTTTTCCTTGAAAGGATACGGATCCTGTACACCTCCCATAAACTCGATCCTCCTCACCCACTTGTCTTCCCCATCCTCTCCCATCCCCGCCCGCTGCTGTGCCTGTATTCCCATATCCCACCTGGTCTCCATCTCTCCACTCTCCTTACCCTCTCCCAAGGTGGCTTCGGCTAGCTCCCCCTCCCTGATGATGCCCTCCTCCCCTCCATCTACCTCTCCTCCATTTGAACCATTTGTCGGCCCAACTTTTGAGATTGGGCTCTGAGCACTATGGGACTCAACTGCTGAGGTCGTTAGTCCCCTAGAACTTAGAACTAGTTAAACCTAACTAACCTAAGGACATAACAAACATCCATACCCGAGGCAGGATTCGAACCTGCGACCGTAGCGGTCTTGCGGTTCCAGACTGCAGCGCCTTTAACCGCACGGCCACTTCCGCCGGCAAAACTTTTGAGATTACCCAATTTAGAGATATCCATTCATTCTCCAGTGAACTGCCTGCCATGATATTCATTATCGCAGTATCTGCAGCCGCAAAGAACGTTGGACGTGCGTCATCATTTCACATTATTTCAGTTTACAGTTCTCAATTACGTCGATTCATTTTTGCGATTCTCTTAAGTTTCAGCCTTCTCTCCGTCATTACTAAATTATGATATGAATCAATATCCACTTTATGTAACTTTTGCAATTCAATAACGGGTTTTCAAATCTCTGTCTCACCATGCTGTTATCCTGCTGACATAATCGTATGTCTCCCGGTCTTTTCCAACGCGCCACCGACACGTAAAATCGTTTTGCTTATTGAGAATGACAGTGGAGCGTCCTTACTCTTAAAAGTGTTTCACGGTATTTCCAAAGTTAAAAATTTAATTATCTTAGACGGGATGTTGAAAGGAAGGGTATCAAACCAAGCCGCCGGCCGCGGTGGCCGAGCGGTTCTAGGCGCTTCAGTCCGGAACCGCGAGACTGCTATGGCTGCAGGTTCGAATCCTGCCTCGGGCATCGATGTGTGTGATGTCCTTAGATTTAAGTAGTTCTAAGTCTAGGGGACTGATGACCTCAGGTGTTAAGTCCCATAGTGCTCAGAGCCATCAAACCATGCCAAATATGTTAATAACCATACTGTTAATTACCATAACGGCATCAGTAGATACTTCGACGAATTGACTGTCTGGTTATATACCAATATCATTTCATTACATAATGGAATACGCAATAGAAGGGAAAGCCAACTGGTAGAATTTTGCACAGAGCATAATTTAATAATTGCTAATACTTGGTTCAAAAATCATGAAACATGCCTGTGTATGTAAAGAGACCTGGAAAGACCGAGGTTTCAGCTACACTATCTCACAAAAGAAAAGAACACAGAATGGTAGGAAGACACGGAATAAATGAGGGTAATTCGTATTATTTTGGTGGTTAAAATATCGAGTCAAATTTAAAAAGACCTTGACAGTAGAAGTCCACTTGTCAGTGTGGAGTATAATGAACTGCTATGTCGTAAAGAAAAATTAATTAACTTTAACTTCGACTTTGACACATATAATACAGGTACTGCGTTTGAACTCTCTTTTGAGTTTTTTGCCTAGATGCACAGATTAAGAATTCGGTGAAAAATTTTGCGTATAGGTGAATATGTTTTCTTCTTGGCTGCTGTAAGGAGAGAACAGGTTAGGTACAGGATGAGTTAGCTGTCGGAGGTTTCCGTTTCTCCGGCTCTCAGAGTACGCCAGGAAAAGTTGGAGAAAACTGCTACAACTCGCGATAAAAACTCCGTGTCTCGTGACAGCTAAAGTACTCACACCCACCGTAAGATTTTCTGGAAATGCTTTCAAAATGAGGAGAATGAACAACAGTGGCAGTATGATATCTTCTTACTAACAAACTGGTCGCTCAGGGAACGTCTTTGACGCACAGGCTGACGGCGAAATCGTTAGGACCGTGATAGTAGCAGTGTAAGTAGGCTGTTTATGTTTTCTCTATGTAAGTAGGCTGTTTGTTTTCTTATTGGCAACGTTACGTAGCGCTCAATATGAAAATCACTGGCTGTGCTGTGTGCAGTCTGTGGCTGCTTTGCATTGTTGTAATACTCGCCATTGTAGTGTTAGGCAGCTGGCTGTGAACAGCGCGTAGCGTTGCGCAGTTGGAGGTGAGCCGCCAGCAGTGGTGGATGTGGGGAGAGAGATGGCGGAGGTTTGTAATTTGTCATGAACTGATATATATATATATATATATATATATATATATATATATATATATATATATATATATATATATATATATATTATGACTTGTGATGATATTAAGGTAAATACATTGTTTGTTCTCTATTAATATCTTTCATTTGCTAACTATCCCTATCAGTAGTTAGTGCCTTCAGTAGTTTGAATCTTTTATTTAGCTGGCAGTAGTGGCGCTCGCTGTATTGCAGTAGCTTGGGCAGCGAAGATTTTTGTGAGGTAAGTGATTTGTGAAAGGTATAGTTTAATGTTAGTCAGGGCCATTCTTTTGTAGGGAATTTTGAAAGTCAGATTGCGTTGCGCTAACAAAATATTGTGTGTCAGTTTAAGCACAGTCATGTAGAATTGTTCAAAAGGGACGTTTCAGCAGATTCGCCCAGTATTGTTAATTTGCGAAGAAATCACATTGCACTGGATTGGTAAACACACTAATCGTTTTATGAAGGTCCGGAAATCCAACATCGAATAAAAGTTAGTAGACGATATTTACCTTCTTTTTCACAAAATAAATTTTTTATTCTTGATAATTGCGATTACAAGTTGTATCTCCTCTGCACTTCATATTACGCGTATAAGCAAACTACGTATCTGCCCCTCAAAAAGCAATGTGCAGTAATCATTTCTTATCCCCAAAATTACAAAAGGCATAGATTCCCCTTTCCCTCAGCAAAGAGCAACGACGACTCAATTACGGTAGCGTATCATCGCTGTTACTCACAGCCAGAATATTACAACAATATTAATTAGACGCTCCGCTGTATCGTTATGATTTACGTTTTTTTCTTTTCAGGTAACAGATATGATGCAAATATCACAAGCATATTATTACACTCCATAGATGCCTTAGTTCATATTCCGTAGGTACATTGCTGGCGTTTACATCCCCTCTGGCCTCGATGTTCGGTTGGAAATGGTGTCATAATGTCGTTACACAGTCTCCAAGGAAAGCTGGTCCACAACTGTTGTAACTAGTGCTTGATATCCTGGGATGGAGTTTACGTCCGGCCTGGCCCAAACATGTCCTGTCCGAGACAGATACGGGACTCTTGAGTATTTCGGCATCACGCAGACACTTGATAGAGACACTTGTCACGTGTGGCCAAGCGATGCCACGGCAGCATAATTCTGTCACATGGGAGGTAACACGTGAGGAAGCAGAACGTCCGTGACGTATCATTGTGCCGTCACTGTTCCCTCTATCACTACCAGCCGTGACTGACGTCATACTCGATGGCGCCCCACGCAACGACGCGAGGTGTAACACCGCTGCGCATATCCAAAACAACGGAAGAATGGGCTCTCATCACAGGCCGCCGTTACGCTCCCCGACGCCGGTCATCCAGGGTAGTGCAGACCTCTATTCAACCGGCGGTGAAGTTCGTCTCCTGCTCCTCCTCTTCCAGTCCAACGTCCTGGAACGGTGTCATTCAGGTAACGTCGGACTTGCTTAGAGAACTTCATCGGCTGTGGCCTCCCTGGTCTCCGGACCTTACACTTTGTGACTTATCTGTGGGGTTACGCGAAAGACTGCTTTTGTACTTCCTCTATGCCTGACGTTCTTGAAAGTCTGCGACATCGGATTGCCGAAGCTGTGAATACGCGTGCGGCAGGAAATGAGCCATCGTTATGATACAGGAATGTTGGAACACGCGAGGCAATACTGGCCCTACGACTTACCTTAGAAGATAGATTAGTATTTGTAGACTTAGAGAAAGTTTTTGATAATGCTGACTGGAAAACTCTTTCTAAAATTCTGAAGGTGGCAGGGGTAAAACACAGGTAGCGAATGGCTATTTACAATTTGTCCGGAGACCAGATGTCAGTTATAAGAGTCGAGGGGCATGAAAGGGAAGCAGTGGTTAAGAAGCGAGTGAGACAGGGTTGTGGCCTATCCCCGATGTTATTCAATCTGTATATTGAGCAAGTAGTGAAGTAAATAAGAGAAAAATTTGGAGCAGGAATTAAAATCCGTGGGGAAGAAATAAAAACTTTGAAGTTTGCCGATGACATTGTAATTCTATCAGAGACAGAAAAGCACCTAGAAGAGCAGCTGAACAGAATAGACAGTGTGATGAAAGGAGGACATAAGACGAACATCAACAAAAGCTAAACGAGCATAATGGAATGTAGTCGAATTAAGTCCGGTGATGCTCAGGGAATTAGATTAGGAAATGAGACACTTAAAGTAGTAGATGAGTTTTGCTATTTGGGGAGCAAAATAACTGATGATGGCCGAAGCAGAAAGGACTGAAATGCAGACTGACTATGTCAAGGAAAGCTTTTCCGAAAAAGAGAATTTGTTAAGATCGAGTATAGATTTCAGTGTCAGGAAGTCTTTTCTGAAAGTACTTTTATGAAGTGTAGCCGTGTATGGAAGTGAAACATGGACGATAAATAGACAAAAAGAGATTAGCAGCTTTCGAAATGTGGTACTATAGAAGAATGCAGAAGATTAGATGGGTAGATCATGTAACTAATGAGGAGGTACTGAACAGAATTGGGGAGAAGAGTAACTTGCGGCACAACTTGACTGGAAGAAGGGATCTGTTGGTAGAACACGTTTTGAGGCATCAAGGGATCACGAATTTAGTATTGCAGGGAAGCGTGGAGGGTAAAAATCGTAGAAGGAGACCAAGAAATGATTGCACTAAGCAGATTCAAAATGATGTGGGTTGCAGTAGTTGCTAGGAGATGAAGAAGCTTGCGCAGGACAGAATAGCATGGAGAGCTGCGTCAAACCAGTCTCTGGACTGAAGACCACAACAACACGTGGTGCTCATATTGAATGTATAAAAATTTCAACTTTTCTCTTTCCTGGACCTTGGAATTTTATTTCTATCATTTGTGGTTTGGAAGCAGTAAATGTTTGAGATCTGTTCCTTCTCTTTGAATAGCCCTGTATAGAACTATATCTTTGTAAGACCAATAAAGTCTCTGACATTGTGTCATTTCATCTATATTCCTTATGAACTGCTTATGAAAACTGAAGAAATTGCAGAGAAAGAAATTAAGGAGATGGAAGTCTGAAAGAACGCGAAGCTGTAGAGGGTAACAATTGGAGGGTAAAGCCACGTTTGACTGAATCAGAGGTAAGGAATGCTATAGAAGGCGAACGGGGAGTCGTGATAGATGGATCAGTGAAGGCAGCAAAGGATCAAAGAAGCGAAGAGACAAAGCATAGTAGAAATCCTTGGATAAGGCATAGATACTGAATCCAAATGACGAAAGGAAAACGTATGAAAATGTAGTAAATGAAGAAGGCAGAAGTAAACACAGGCGTCTAAAATACGAGATAAACAGGAGGTTCATACTGGCAACGCGGAAATGACAACACGAGAAATCCAATGCTGTTTAGATAGATGCAGCTCCACAGAAAAATTAGGACATTTGGAGAAAAGGAATGCGCCTGAACTAATATGAAGAGCTCATGTGATAAGCCAGTATTAAAAATGAAAGAAAATCTGAAAGGTCGAAGTATTATATAGAAAGACTGTACAACTTGAACGTAAATAATAGAAAGTGAAGAGGAAGTAAATGAAGATGAGTTGGAAGGTATAATACTACGAGAAGAATTTGACAGAGCACTGAAAGACCTAAGTCGAAACAAGGCCAATGAAGTAGATGACACTTCCTCAGAATTATTCAGATTCATGGGAGAGTCAGCCATACCAACACTATTCCATCTGGTGTGCAGGATATATGAGACAGGTGAAATACGCTCAGACCGTAAGAAGAATCTAGTAATTTCAGTTTCCACAAAGGCAGATTCTGACAGCTATGTTTAATACTGAACTATCAGTTTGATAAATTTTCCATTCAAAATAATGACATGAATTATTTACAGAAAAATGGAAAAACTAATACTGAACTATCGGTTTAACAAATTTTGTATGCAAAATAATGACAGGAATTATTTACAGAAAAATGGAAAACTACTAGCTTATGCTTACTACCTGAGCCCTCATCTTACTGTTACTCGCTCCTGTGAATGGGAACGCGTTATGCAGATCTTGGTGCTTCTCGCGTCCATCTAGAAAAGATAACCTGAAGATGCCTAAATAAGGCGAAACGCGTCGTTGAAAAATAAAAAAAACTAAAATTGCAACCAAGACTGTTTTTAACCAATACTGGTAGAAACTGATCTTGAGGAAGATCAGTTGATGTTCCGTACAAATGTAGAAACACTTTCAGTGTCTCATGCTTTAATCTAATTCTCACAATATCCTCTGATTTAATTAGACTACGTCCCATTACCCTTATTTTGCATTGCTTGATGTTCATCTTACAATCTCTTTTCAAGACACTATCTATTCTAATCAACTGTTTTTCCAAGCCCTTTGCCGTCTCCGACTGAATTACAGTGTCGTCGGCAAACATCGAAGTTTTAACTTCTTTTCCCTGAACTAACTCTCTTTCCAGATTCTCATTGGCATCAGTATGGCTATAATATTGAATTCATACATTAAAATGTAATTCCAACACAAAGAACCATTAAATCAAAACGATATAAGCAGTAATAATTAGCACATAAGGTGGTAACCGAGAAGTACGAGAATAGTTTCTTCTGATTGGTCTTTCATGCCCATAGTGAAATATTATGGGGGACAAGGCTAACGGGGGGAGAGGCGGGTGGAGTGAGGGGGGGAGGATGTTGAGTGTGTAAAGATCCAGGATAAAAATTGCTTAGGGGTTAGCACTGGACCAATAGCCTAAAAAGACAGACGACGGAAGGAAAGAAGTAACAGGGGCGAACATCAATACGAGTCACCCAATTTCCGGAATGTGATGACAACTGGATCTAGCTACTAAGAACCCACTGGGAGCCAGTGCTCTACGGTAGATGACGAGGAAATCTGCTGATATTGTGAATCGGTTAGCCCTGTTAGAATTTGTCCCCTACGTTTCGCATGCCGCATTAGTTACTAGTTAGCCTTTCACTGGTTTTGCAACTTGCGTGTGTTTCCCACAGCTGGATAACCTTGCCTACGCCACGCCTCCCGAACGCCCACTGAGAGGCGGGGCTGCAGACGCCATCAACCACACACTTCCTGTACTAGTACTCCGTGTTTCAGGACACGGTCGTGTAGTAGGTGATATAGAGATTAAATTTTTACATGAAATCATTTTCAAACTTTGAGTGTTACAAGTAAAGGAAAACACAAAAATTGATCAAGAGCATACAAAAGACGTGTTGAAGCTATTCATTGATTTATAGATACTACAATCACTTTTCGACACTCTAAATTATATTTTCGAGACTCTCACTGCAGGTTACAATACACTTTTCAGTTCTCGTTGCAACATTACGTGTAGGTCTTTTCATCTCGTCTGGACATATTTTTACGGCGATAGATCTGCTCACGAGTTAATTATTGCAACTGTGGAGCCATCTTTTAATGCACTCACAGACAAAGAACATCACTCGTGCGTAACTCAGCTTGCCCTTTTATTACGCCGGCCGCTGTGGCCGAGCGGTTCTAGGCGCTTCAGTCCGGAACCGCGCTGCTGCTACGGTCGCAGGTTCGAATCCTGCCCCGGGCATGGATGTGTGTGATGTCCTTAGGTTAGTTAGGTTTAAATAGTTCTAAGTCTAGGGGACTGATGACCTCAGATGTTAAGTCCCATAGTGCTTAGAGCCATTTGAACCTTTTATTACGTGATATACTGCGAACCACGGATGAAGGGTTAACAGATACAATATACCTAGATTTCCGGAAAGCGTTTCACACAGCACAACATTGCATAATATTAACAAAGGTCCGCGCATACCGAATAGGTTCTCAGGTATATGAGTGGCTCGAAGACATTTGAGTAACAGTACATTGTCCTTGTCGGCGAGTGTTCATAAGAGACATGGGTATCGTCAGGTGCACTCCAGGAATGTTCTCTACGCATATGAACGATATGCAGGATAGGTTGAGCAGCAGTACGCGACTGTTTGGTGTTAGTACGCGACTGTTTGGTGTTTGCTGATGAAGTAGGCCACGAGAAACTGTCGTCGTTGAGTCACTGTGGGAGGACACAGGATGATCTGAGCAAACTTTCTGATTGATGTGATGAATGTAAACTCGTTCTAAATCAGGAAACAATCCTATAATGTTCGTAAACTGACATACGGCCGGGAGAGCGGTGTGCTGAACCCATTCCTCTCCATCTCCGCATCCAGTGACGCCTGTAGGCTCAGGATGACTCGGCGGTCGGTCGGTACTGTTGAGAATTCATGGTCTGTTTGGGCGGAGTTTAGTTTTAACGTTGGAAAACGATGTGAACTGTTACCAGTATGTAAGATCGATAGTAGGGAAGGTGAATAATTGACTTTGGGTTATTGGAAGGGTTCGAAGAATGTCTAGTTCATCTATAAAAGAGACCGCGTACAGGGTATTTAAATGACCAGTTCTTGAGTAGTGCTCGGGTGTTTGCTATCCCCAGCGGGTTGGATTAAAGGAAGACATCGATCAGCTCATAGAGGAGCTGCTGGATTTGTTACCGTTAGGTTCGATGAGCACGCGGTTATCACAGAAATGCTCCGTGAACTAATATAGTAATCCCTGGAACGAAGAAGACATTCTTTTCACGAAACACTATAAAGAAAGTGTAGAGATACGACATTTGCAACAAACTAAAGAGCGACTGTACTGTCGCTAACGTATACCTCCAGTAAATGCCTCGATGACAAGAGAATAGAAATCAGGGTACGTAGGAAGCATACAGGCAGTCTCTTTTCCCTCGCTACATTTGCGATTGCAACAAGTAAAGAAGTGACTAGTGGGGGTACAAGGTACCTGTCGCCAAGCACCGTGTAGTGGCCTTGGGTGTGTTATGCAGCTGTACGTGTGAAACATCCCCTTAGAAAAATTTATGAATTACTGTGCTGATAAACCTCTTACGTTATTTGATTTGCAAACAGCTGAGCACAACTGAACGTACTCAGACATTTCTCTCTTTACTTATTCTGATCAACAATAAACTGACACACAATATTTTTAGCGCAACGCAATCTGACTTTCAATAATCCCTACAAAAGAATGGCCCTGACTAACAATAACCTATACCTTTCATTGAATCACTTACCTCACAAAAATCTTCGTTAATCGAACTACTGCAATACAGCGAGCGCCATTACTGCCAGCTAAATAAAAGATTCTAACTACTGAAGGCACTAACTACTGACAGGCATACAAATTTACTCTCTGTGGTGGACACACGTCCAGATAATCCGCTCTCAAAACTCCGCCATCTCTCTCCCCCATATCCACCACTGCTGGCGGCTCACGTCCAACTGCGCAACGCTACGCGCTGTTCACATGCAGCTGCCCAGCACTACAATAGCGAATATTCTAACAATGCTAACCAGTCACAGACTGCACACAGCAAAGCCAGTGATTTTCATATAGAGCGCTACGTAGCGTTACCAGCATAAAAACCTAAACAGCCTACTTACTCGTGTACCAAAATCTAAATGGTCACTGAACGTGACCTGCTTGGCTGATCCGCTTAGGAATGTTACCTGATGGGTAAAATGTGGAGAGGTTCTTCCTAATGCTGAACTGTCCTGCAGGCAAAGAGCCTCTTGTAATGAGAGCACCACTACATTTTTTCACTAGTCCAAATATGCTGCACATGAACAGGTATCAAGGTAATCCTTCTGATACCTGCAATTAGATAGGCTGACAAAAACCTGAAGTCATCAGGATGTACTTAACTGGCTCATAAACGGCAGTTTTTACAGGTATATACTCAGAGTAAACTAAAAAGATCGCACTACTTTCCAGCGTAATAGACTGCAGCGTTAGGTTGGGTTCACATTTCTAAGAGTAGTAGCAGTAACAGTAGTAGTAGTGTTTACCAGCTACCTGGGCCATTTTGCACTTGTGGCTCCTCCCCTGACCTTGAAAATCGACGTCATCAGTGACATTATTATCCTTATCAGTGACGTCACGCATGACTTCATCGATGACCATGAACTCATAGTGTCAACAATATCAGTGATGACATCATCCTTATCAGTGGGGAGCCATACCCTCCGCTTATCTCCAGCCAATTATACCGCAATGTGAAAAGTCCGAGATGGCGGAAACAGTCCAATTGTGTATGTGGAAAATTAAAAACACACTTCTCCTCCTCCCTCCGCCCCCCTCCCCCAGCCCTCCTCATTTCCAACCAACCAAAAATTCCAAGATGATGGAGAAAGACCAATTATGCTCACCTCTTTCCAAACAGTTATAACATTGTATTAGAAAATAGCTTGATTGTGTTAAGGGGGAATTAAAAACTCTCTGACCCATTCCTCCTACCTACAGCCAGTTGTAGAACAGTATTAAAACGAAAAAAATGCGTGATTGAGGAAATAGCCAAATTGTTCTAGTGGAAA
This sequence comes from Schistocerca americana, assembly GCF_021461395.2. Taxonomy (NCBI): domain Eukaryota; kingdom Metazoa; phylum Arthropoda; class Insecta; order Orthoptera; family Acrididae; genus Schistocerca; species Schistocerca americana. The sequence goes on along the minus strand of NC_060123.1, from coordinate 626,127,887 downwards.
ATTCGAAATCCCAACCAGTCAGCACATAGTATTAAAATGATGCCTAAAAATGGCGTCAAATTACATTATTTCCGACGTTTACTTCAAGTAGGACTATCTCCCCTCCTTGTCTCCAACCAGTCATAGCGTAGTATTAAAAATGCAGAACGACGGAAACACTGTGTGTTTTATATCCTCCTCCCCCTCTCCTCTTACCAGAATCAGACTTTAGTATTATAAATGAGATGACAGATACGCAGTCAAAAATTACATAACCATTTGTTTACAGTCAAAGATATTCATTATTTCCATACTCAGGCGTAATATTAAAACGACTCCAAGGTCAAAGACATGCGACATATATATGTATATAAACTTGTCACAGTGTTTAATTTGTCAAATACTGTGATCTCTAGTAACCATTTCTCGCCATTCCTCTCCTCTGAACAGATAATATTGTGAATCATGTACCGTCAAGAGCGACGTTCATCATTAATGGATTAAAGTTAAGTATCAAACTAATTACGTCCACTTTCTGAATTCTAATTCCTTGTCATGTTCCAGACCTCACGTCAGTATAGTTCTTCCCTCCTCACGCCAGCCTGCGTGAGCTAAAACGCGCATTTCGGCCTCCACTAGTAACACGGTGTTGGCTCTTCTGCCAACACAACGAAAGTAATCAGACTTCTCTTACTCTCTCTCTCTCTCTCTCTCTCTCTCTCTCTCACACACACACACACACACACACACACACACACATACACACAAAATTGTCTCAAATTGCATTATCATTACAATATATTACTGACGGAATGAAATGAAAAAAACTGTATATAAAAATTAATAATTTCATTATTAAAAAAATCTATTTTCGAAACTTCAACAATTAACACTGTCACATTCAACAGAGATAAGCGAATTTAATGCACATTCTGCATCGTCTTCCGCACTTTTTACACGATTTCTACTGCAAGTAGCAGTTTCTTGAGTAGATATCTGAAACGACTCCATTAGGTAGCCAAGATTTCACTGTTGTATCTGCCTTAACGAAATCGAAACTGCACTGAATGGTATTTTGTGGGCCAACCGGATATAATGTAAATAACATATCTTTGTTAGCGATCGACTAGCTACTTATATAGAGATAGAAACAGTTCTTAGTAATAAATACATTGGTACCTGCTGTACACTTAAAAACAATAGTGTTCAGAATCGCTGAAGGACTCTCTCTGAAGCGAGTGTATTATTCTCTCGTTCATCTCTGAGCTAAATAAGGAGTCACAACATTCTGCCTAAAGAGACCTAATATTAAGAGTTCTTATTATTCCACTGTTTGATACTTTGTCAATAGAAAGTGACACGTTTTTTACAATTACGATCAACATTTTCAAAATCGAGTGTTCCCATGTTATTCCGTCTTCCACGATGTATTATGCATACCTTATCGCTATTGAGGAAGTCGTGTTCAGCGCGACTGATGGTCGACAATCTTGACGGTAGATATTTCTTGCAGTCCTTCAGATGAACAAGCACCATTGCTCCAAATTTGGTTGTGCCATGTTCTGCGCTTAATATCATGTGTACTGCGCTCCTCACGTTCTTCAAATTCTGTAACTTGGAATCCCTGCTGTCATATATTACAGGAAGTAACTGATAAGTAAAATGTATAGATTCTCATTAGTAGTAGTGCCTGTTGTACTTACATCCTCTCTGAAGACCGAGCGAAGTGGCGCAGTTGTTAGCACACTGGACTCGCATTCGGGAGGATGACGGTACAGTCCCGCGTCCGGCCATACTAATTTAGATTTTCTGTGATTTCCCTAAATCGTTCCAGGCAAATGCCGGGTTGGTTCCTTTGAAAGGGCACGGGCGACTTTCTTCCCCATCCTTCCCTAATCCGATGAGACCGACGTTCTCTCTGTTTGGTTTCTTCCCCCGAAACAACCCCCCCCCCCCCCCCTACTCACGGCTCTAAAGACAGTGACAGCAAAGATAGTGTTGTATCTCCAATGGTTCAGCATCAACAGAAGGTACTTCCTAGTGAGTGGCCCAGCTTTTATGGTACACACCCCTGCTGAGTCAGCCGGAATTTCTTATCTCATTTGCTGAATCAGAGGTTGCACAGTTACGTTCCCAGAAACAGATAAACCTAAGCAAGCCGAGACTTGTTTTCAAAGACAAAATGTTTCCAGTTGTAACTTGCTTCCACAGGTTTATTAAGGCTTACCTGATTTAGATTCTCCAAATTCTCCCAACCACAAGAAGCAGAGGAGAAGTTATGAGTTTTTTTAAAAAAAACCAAGGCGACTCCGTTTTAAAACATTGATATTTATTTGTATTATCGAGAGACGGTTCGCGTTAATGTGCGCATAATGACTCAGTGCGGCAGCTCGTGTCTCAGCAGCGACTATAGGTACGCCGACGTCCTTGTGAGAGATGAGACTGGGCGAACCTGCCGTGCAGACTGTCATCTGGAGCTCTTTTTTTTTGCCTCAATCCACACTCTCGGAGTATTGTCACCTATAACGTTTTTAATTCTCCAGAAAGCCTGCAGTTCAATGCATGCTGTTTGGTCCAAATCAATAATTATGTGGACTGTTTGCGTATGAAATTTTTGCACCTGTTTCTCAACTGATGGAATGTCCCTCAATCTATCACATTTCGTGAAACATCGTACTCTCTTAGATATTAATCGAAGTACCTCTCTCTTCATTAGATATTACTGTCTATCGCTTTCGATTCGTTCATGTTACAGAAAATTGTCCTAGCAAAAAAAAAAAAAAAAAAAAAAAAAAAAAAAAAAAAAAAAAAAAAAATAAAAAAAAAAAATACTGCAAAAAAGTATAAGAGATGTGCCCACACTTTAACTTTATGGTGGCTTGAATTTTACCGGGAAAATTTTCAATAAGACATCTGAATACGGCAACCTATTCTTTCGCGGTAGCCGAAATTAGTGAGGTTCAGGTCGGCACGAGGCAGAACAGTCCATTTCAGAAATATTATTGTCCACAAACCATTGTTTCACAGATTCTACTTTATGATTGAGTGCATTAGCATGTTGATAGGAACATTAATTGTCTCTGAATTGCCCATGTACTGCGCATAACACAAATGCTGTAAAATGTCTTCACATCCTTCTGAGTTTAGTGCGTTCTTGAGTGCAATAACGGGACCAAGCCCTAACCACGAAAAACAGGCCCATAATGCAACACCACCATCTCTGTGATTCACTGGTGACACCAAACCATCCGTTTTCAGTCGTCCATTGTCCAGGGGCCTTGCTTTTTACACCGTTCAAGCTTTGCTTACCACTGATTGCAGAAATGTGGCGATCGTTCCACTCCATTCTTTTGACAATCGTTTGCGATGTATTATAATCTGAAACATAAAGAAAAAGGCTAATGTCTGGTTTCCTTCAACAACTATGTGATGCAAGAAGTGAGGTTTACGTGGATACTGTGTCTAATGAATATTATGAGACAACTGATCTGTGCTAACACTGTTACTCGATCGCTCTTCAAAAAATAACTGACAGAGATCGTACACATTACGCCTCTTAAATACAGAATACCACTGCGTTCACCATTGTAGATGACAGGGTGAGCAACATTATTTTCCCAAATACGCTAGTAGCTTGCATTTATTTCATTATGTCAATGGTTCAAGTGGTTCAAATGGCTCTGAGCACTATGGGACTTAACTTCTGAGTTCATCAGTCCCCTAGAACTTAGAACTACTTAAACCTAACTAACCTAAGGACATCACACACATCCATGCCGGAGGCAGGATTCGAACCTGCGACCGTAGCGGTAGCGCGGTTCCAGACCGTAGCGCCTAGAACCGCTCGGCCATCCCAGCCGGCTGATGTCCATGACTCGCGGTACATCATCTCTATGAAGTCGCCTCTCTTGGTTTCATGTTGTTTGTGTATAATAAAAATGAATGTTGATGTTTTGATAAGATTTGCTGAGGTTATATGCTGTACTTTTTATAGTCATATTCACTTTATTTTCCACAACTTCAGGTGATAATTGATGCTTCATGAAGCTTCTCTTCAGTAAAAAGTACATTCCTCTCAGAATTTTCTAATACAACACTTTGACTGGCTAAAAAATGAGGGAGTGGGGTAGAAAGCACACTTCGCCTCTTTACTACTGCACTCTGACGAGCACTGTCACGAGCTGAAAATAAGGAGTGGGAGAAGCGAGAAGGTTGTGCGACTTATATGCACATCCGAAATAATGAAATTTGACACCATTTTTACGTATCGTTTTAATACTGCACCCTGACACAATTGGGAGATTTCTGCAATCTTGGATGATTAACACTGTTGCATGCCTGGCTGGAAACAGATGAAGGGGGAGGAAATGGCACAAACGGTTTTGTAATTTTCTATTAACACGGTTGGGCTATTCCTGCCATCTTGGATTTTTAATACTGCACTCTGACTGCCTGGAGTTAAGTTCTGTGCTGTGAGTGTTTGCATATAGGACAAGTTCATCTCTTTTAATTCTCTGCTAATACAATTGGATTATTTCCGCCATCTTGGATTTTAATACTGTTCTATGTGTCACTGGAGATAAGGAGGGGAGAAGGTTTTTAATTTCCAAGCATTTGATTGACTGATGTAACTGACTGATAATATCATAAGTTCTAGGTCATGGGTGATGTAGTGCATTACCGTCATGATAATGTGATCACTTTCGATGTCATTCCAGGGTCAAAGTGAATCAAAGTCGGCACAGCTATTCTACTAGTGTTTCCTCCGTTTATTTATGCTATGACTGAGGCTCATGACGGTAACGCTCTTGTGCTGTGGAACTAAGCATGTAGACCTCTTCTGGTTCCATGCTCCCCTATCTGTTTACTTTCTAGCATCTGTGCAGTGCAGTGTGTGCTTGCAGTGTAATGAGTGCTTGCAATCATTCTTGCTGATACTGTATGTAAGTCTAAGGAAATGCGGTACGTGCATTGCAAAAAATTCCACACTGCATGCATTTGGTATTAAGTTTGATGAAACGTATATCATTGATCTTCTTCTGTGTTTTATCTTTGGTCCCCATGTAACTTGTCTCGCAAACTTGTTCTATAGCTTCCTGGATGTAATGCATCCTTGTCTCACGCCTTTTGTATGTTTTACTTCTTTTTATTTATGAAAATTCCTAATCACTGTTACTCCACTCTTATAGAAGCTGTGTGTCGCCCATGTACATTTGAGACCTGCTTTCTTCAGAAACATATCTTACTGGTTAACATTGTAAAATGCCTTTACAGTGTCGACGAAGACAACATAAGTTGGTTTATTTTCCTGTAATTACTTTTTGAGAAGAAGCCTCATGCCAGGATCTGCTCTCTTGTTCCTAGCCCCATTATGAATCCAAACTGATCTTCATTCATCCTTTTCAACTCTTCTCAGAATATTTTTGTATGTAATATTTAGTTTAAGGTTCGATACTGTTTACATTTTGCAGCTGCCGACTTCTTTGATACAGTAACCGTGGACTATTTCTGGAAATCGTGTGGTATATCTCCTGTGTTGTAGATGGAACTAATCAGTTTAAGGAGAATCATTTTAATTCTGTCGCCAGCATTCTTGATTAGTTCTGTAGGAATATCATCAATACCCATTGCTTTCTTCTCTCGTAGGTATTTGCGAACTTTCTCAAATTCGTCTTCCAGAATGTTGCCTTCTTTGTCATCTTCGTCTGTTTCCCCTTCTTTTCTTATTACATCCTCCGATGAAAGTGTTTAATCACACAATTCCTCAATGAATCCTTTCCATCCCTTCATCACGTCTTCACCAAACATTTTTTCTTTTTGTTTTCCACTGTACATGAGATCATTTTTTTGCTTTGTTAAAAAATTTATTTGCTATTCTGTAGACTATATCAATTCCTCCAAATCGCATATTTTCTTCCAATTCTCTGCATATTCCATCACAAACAATTTATTTTGCTTTCGTGGTTTCTCTATACACTAAGTTTCTCAGTCTTCTGAATTCAACTTTTCCTTGTTCTTCAACTGTGTTTTTGCTTAGTGCTCTGTTTTCAATAAGCCGAATAACGCCTACTGTACTCCATTTCCTCTTGTTTTTGGGTTTACTTTTCCCATATACTTTCAGGTGTGTTGTATATACAGATTTTATTTGTTCCCATCCTTCTTTCACTCCGCCAAGTGGGAAATTTTTTGCTAGGTTGTGTGTTTCCTTCGCATAATGCCTTGCGAATCCCTTAGTTTCCAGTTTTTCTATTTCCTGTTTCTGTTTTACCACCTTTTTCTTTAAATATTTTACTGTGAGTGAACTTTTCATCATGACAAGGTTGCGGTCTGTATCGCTGTGATGTACAGCACTTGCCGACTTTAACGTCGTTTGTAAAATGTGATTTCACTATAATATAGCTGGTCTGTTGTCTTCTTGTCTCCTAGGGTCTTCCGGGTGTATTTTCCTTTGACACGTGTCCCACTGTTTCTTCTTAATATCGGTCCAGCTCCTCTCAATCCTGATCTATCTTCATCGCTTGTGGTGTGAATTATCGTATATTCGAGACCCCAAGTCTCTTGATTGAAGCGATTTGATTTCTGATACTGAAAAGATACCGATTCCCAATCGTTCAGTTTCAAGTTCTCAGTTTTCTAGTTTGCTGAATTGCACCAATGTTCTCGCGTTTCAAGTGACTGTTTTAAAATTAGGATTGTTTTTCTTCACAATGTCTGTATCTTCTGCATTTCCCAGATACGAATGGTGGACTAGTTTATCTTCGTAAAATTTTGCAGAAGGTACTGGTATGGTTTATTGTCGATGCATGAGATACATGTGGATCTTTAACGTGGTGGTTACCCCTTGTCCTTCACATCCTATGCCGTTGGCCATCACTTAGTTCTTCCGTCTTTAGAAATGGTTCTCATTTCCTGGAGAAAAGGGCTGTCCTGTAATACAAAAGTTCGTTTGATGTCTTATACCAGTCATCCTTCGCTCCCTTTCTACGTTAACAGTCACACAGAGTGATGTTGCCCCCTCTCTACCATGGGTGGTGTAGATCAGGAGTTTCCCTTAGTCGGGACTAGGACCGTAAGGGCATTTCCTAGATCCCTTCAGTATTTTAGAAAGCTTCATTCACTGAAAGGCAGTGTTGAAAATTGACGACTCCGAGGCTCATTTCTAGAGAGGAAACAGTATATGTGATAGAAGATAATACTTGAGGTATCGGTGTGTCTCTGGTATGCTATCCAGGCAAGTTTGTCGTACACGCCCACTTAGAGCAACTGGAGTTGTTATGCAGCAGCCTAAGCAGCTTTCATTTGTATAGGAATGGTGTTTAACTTATTCTTCGTCCAGAAACAACATTTGCAATGGGGCTGCACTCCATTCATCAACGCGCGTTAACGTAGTCGAAACAAATAATATTCTTATTGTAATTTAACAATAATATAATTTATGTATGTTACAGGCTACAGTTTCAACACTCACAAATGCCTCTTAATACACGAGAGACTATGTTGTAAGATACTATCATGAGAAATTGCGCATGGCGGCGGGGCTGATTTGAGGCGCAAGCGACACAACGGCCGCTTAGGGAGCCAGGCTGACACCAGAGGCGCCACAGCTGTGGAATTCGTATACAGATTCTATAATAACTATTAGCTAACACTGACACATGTCAGCGTATACGATAATAGAAGCAAAAATATGAGCTCGCAAATGATCCGTTAATTAGGCAATTGTGAATGTGTAGCCATGTGTAGCCGAGTTGGTATAAATGTGTTTGAAACCTAAAATTTTCGATCAATACCCCATCTAATTGGACTAATATTTGATCGAAGACCTACCTTAAAAAGAAATTCAATGCTGCTTCAGCACATTACAAGTTGCAATTTGTGTTCCACGTGTCGTCCTCGTGTGACTTTATTAATAGGATATTTGTGTTTCATATCACACACAAATTTGTCTGTTTCATATCACACACGAATTTGTTTACCGTTTCAATTCATAGACTGACAGTTCAATCACTTTCACAGTAAATGGCGCGTTTCCTTCACATGTAACGTAGAACTAATACAGCTAAACAGCGTCTTATATTTAACATGTGGGTTTAAAATTAGGTTTTTTCTTATCTCTCCCCCTACCTTTCCCATGGAAAGGGAAATAATTTGGAAATTATAGAAGAATAAAATGCCATTATTAAGTTACACTGATCAACCAGAACATTATGACCACCGATCTACTACAGATATAAACCCGCCAAGGCTACAGCAGCGTCACCTGGCGAGGAATGACTGCTAGTCAGACACACACACTGTGCATGTAGTATCAGTGAGCGTGCTGTCCGTGTGTAGAATGGGGATGGGGCACAATCTATTTGAGTTTGACCAAGGGCAGATAGCGATGGCCCTAAACCCTGGTGCGAGCATTTCGGAAAATGTGCGACTTGTTGGGTGTTCAAGGAGTGCTATAGTGAGTGTCTTCAACACGTGGCGAAATCAAGGTGAAACCACGTTCAGACTTCGTAGATGTCGGAGGTCGTAGGCTGGGCAGACTGGTAAAACAGGACAGGCGGCGAACTATTGTGGAACTAACATCAGACTTTAATGCTGGTCAGACTAAAAGAGTGAACACACGGGGCACCGAACGCTCCTAACGATGGGCCTTCGCAGACGACGATGCGCGCATGGGTTCAAATGGTTCAAATGGCTCTGAGCACTACGCGACTTAACTTCTGAGGTCATCAGTCGCCTAGAACTTAGAACTAATTAAACCTAAGTAACCTAAGGACATCAGGCACATCCACGCCCGAGGCAGGATTCGAACCTGCGATCGTAGCGGTCGCTCGGCTCCAGACTGTAGCGCCTAGAACCGCACGGCCACTCCGGCCGGCTACGCGCGAATGTTCCAATGTTAACACTACGACATCGGAAATTACTTTTGAAATGGGCACGTGAACATCGCTACTTCATAATAATAAGAAAATAGGACGAACGCAACGAGTTATCAGAGCCAACTGCGATTCCACATGACCGAATTCCATGGCCCCAACCCCTTCGTCTGGTGAGGATGAGAGGCCGAACGACACTGCGCTGGTGTCCAACGTTCGGATGAACCGGTTGTGTGTCGTTCGTTGGCCTTCGTTGACCTAGTGTGTACGCATGTGCCTTTAGCAACACGACGATAAGAGCACAACTGGCGTTTACAGAGACTGCGTCTATGCAAAGTTTTTGAAATGAAAACTACGTAGCTAAAGTATGATTAAGAAAATCTTTGATGGCTGTTAATACATTACAATATCTTAAAATTTCATGTCCAGTAACATAGTAAAAAATAGGGCTGTTTATAAAACATCGATATATCGATTAACCTATGTTTCCCCACAGAAAATATATCAGTGATATTTTCTTTCCCCTATATGTCGATTTCATTTCCAATGTTTTTATCTAATATTTTTTCGTAGTTTTTGATAAATATTTGAAATTGTTCTTTTGAAACTGTATTAGAACATAAATTTATTTTTACTTTATGAAGCAGTCTTACTACTTTTTGAGTTTTCATCACCTAGAGTCTTTCTTTTTGACTCTGTGAAGCAAGTATAGGTGGCACAAAAGATTGCACTGTGGGATGGCGGTGTGAAGGGAATCAAAAGATTTCCAGTGTGAAGAAGTAGCTTATAAGGTGCGTTAAAAAACATTTTTTAATGCAACTAGTGTGCTATTTCTTCACATTGGCATTCTTCAAAAAAAGGTGCTGAAAATGATTAACAAAAATCCAAATGACAAGATTGATCTTTGCGGTTTCGGTTTATTTCGACATGAAGCCAATGACAATTCGAAAAAAAGGTATGTGAGTTTAACATGAATGAAATATTGTATGACTACGCATTATGTACACAATTGTTAATTAACAACATAACCGTCGACCAAAAAGTATTCTAATGCAAGCTTTTCATCTTCACAAGGCCCTATTATTAATCTACAAATTTCGAAATTAAGTGGTTTTCTTTCAATTATTGCTCTAAGGGGAATAGGGAGGCGGCTAGCGTGTTGATGTACGGAATATCTAATAATAAATCAGTTCTTTAAAATTCAACTCTGAAACCGGCAGTGTACTTACAATGTGTAGCCGATTTTTTTGCAAGCCAATACGTCAATATTTTTTTCCTTTGACGTATCGATACATCGTAGGCAGGCAATATTAACTTTTTTTAAATATCGCTATATCGAATTCCCGATATTTTAAAAATATCAAAAGTCCTAGTAATAAGATAGCTAATATGTAAGTAGGACCTACTTCCGAGCCTGTAACAACATTAGTGTGCGTGTGTGCCGGCTGTTGATCAATCATCGCGTTTGTGATTGTTTGCATCAGGTTTACTCCTACGATGAACGACGTACAGATTTACATTTATTTTTAACACTTAGTGTTCGGCTGATGTAATACTCAGGCGCTTGCGGGAAATAAGAATGTACGACTTAATAATACGTTAGGCCAGAAAATTGATTTTCCGTGGTTTCGAATGTATCATCTGTGAGGTATGCAGTCTTTGTGGATGACAATAGCGGTATGACGTGAACAATTCATCGTTTCTGAAACCTTTGTTACTCTCTCTTGCTTCGTAGGCATTAGATAACCTTAGAATTGTCTCTGTTTCGTGCGTTTTGTATACTTTTCTGTAGATTTGGTGTTCAAAACGTGCAGATAATAGAAAAAAGTTTGAAAAAATGATTTACAAACTCCTTGACGAGCCTACTGACGTTGAAAACGATATGTTTCATGACGATCCAAATCACAAGACATCTGAAAACTGTAGTAAGTCTATACTTTTCTGAAGGTGACTTGCTGCATATTTTTATGGTACTCGTTTCACAGATTGTATTGTTATGAAAGCTGCGCCTTCAGATACTATATCAGGAAACGAATGTGAGCATAAGAGTCCAGTAAATTTAACGTTGGACTGCGTTTCTCCACGTTTGAATTAGCATCACAATGTACTCCACTATGAATACAAAATTCTGCTTTGGCCTCGTGTTTTGTGTGACTCTTTATATGTAAATTGGCTGTAGAAGAAATATAAAGAGAAAGATCACGCGTTTGCTCATATAATTGAATACTACAATTGCTTTTCAACTTTTTTGTGTGATGATTAACGTTAAATGGAAGTTTAAAGTGCGTATTCAAAATTTAACACTAGAAATACCAAAATATGTGCATTTAAAGAAGGAAGTCTAATAAACCCAAAAATGTTTTTAAATTCCAACTATATATTGTATACATCAATTATAACTTAAAAAACAAATATTTTAGCCAGTCCACAGGTAATGGGAGCTACCTAAAGACCAGCACCGTAAGTTTTGAAGGTCTTACCAAGACCCGAAGCAAAGGCAACTGATGTCTGATTGGTGGCAGGGGAGGGGCGGGGAGGGGGGGAGGACAGGGAATGACATGTGGTTTATGTGGAAATATGTTCTCAAACAGGCCGTGTGTAAGGCGTACGTGCCGACCGTTGTGACCGAGCGGTTCTAGGCGCTTCAGTCTGGAACTGCGCGACCGTTACGGTCGCAGGTTCGAATCCTACCTCGGTCATGGATGTGCGTGATGTCCTTAGGTTAGTTAGGTTTAAGTAGTTCTAAGTTATAGGGGACTCACGACCTAAGATGTTAAGTCCTATAGAGCTCAGAACCATCTGAACCATTTAAGGCGTACCTATTTTACAATTGTAAGATTAGGTTTTTTGGTTCTCATAACTACGAAACTTCCGTAGAAACCAAAGAGATAAAAACAGAAGTCTAGAGCAGGTGATAATGAAAGTCTGTGGCATTAGAGATGGGAATGTGCACTAGTCGCAGATATAAGAGATGTAGAAGAAGCTGAACATCCAGAAGGAACCGCAGTTGATTAGAAACCTCTCAGTTAAGATTTTATTATTCTAGAACGTAAAACGCAAAAGATTCAAACCGACCTACCTAACTCAGAGGTATTCACCCGTCCAGCCATTCTAACTTAACATTTTCCGCGGTTCCCTTAAAACATTTCACATGCATTGCGGTGTGACTGCGTAGAGAGGACGTGACCCGTCCCGCGCCCGGCGCCTTTCTACTTCAGCTTTGACTCCAACGCGTGCTGATTCGACAGGAAGCTCAGGTGCAACTTTCGCTTCCTTCCGGAAGACGATACGAGACAATATGGCCCGGGCTGATACAGGACACAAATGCGCGTCAAGGCTGCCAGATCTGCGATCCTAGAAACACTTTGGAACAGTCACAAATCGCAAGAACGACACTGTAATTCTTCAAGCAGCGAACTAACAGCAACAGTGAGACCATTTGAAGAATATACGAAACTTACGCATATGATCTTCATAGCTGATGTTCACAGAAGCACTTGGTCACATTTGCGCACAAATTAAAATCGGAAGTCAGCAAAAATATATTTTTTGTCTGAGCATCTTACCCAATACCTCGCAAGGTAATCCATCAGTAGCCAAATTGTTAGGTCCATAGCCACTTCAAATTTCTTGAAAGGAGTCATTTTCCTTGCGTCTGGATGTTTTTTGTTTGAAACAAAAAGTATACTTCATTTCATCATCGATTAGCTAATTTTACCTCCTTTGAACTATCGAGATACATTACACGATAACCTTGGTGAACGCTTCCATCACGTCATTATCCACACAGTAATATGGGGAGAAGACATGTAATGAAACTCATAAAAAATCAGTGCCGCCGCAGGTAGGGGTGCAGCAATCACAGATGTCAAGTTCTGTATGTGGAGTAAAGAAATAGTGCAACCCCTAAGTATCGTACGCTCCAACCTCTTAAAATAAAATCCTACTACAGTTATGCTACATTTTTGTTACGGACACCATTAAAACTTGTTCTATCCGCACTGCTATCAGGACCATGATGTTCTACAAGCACTGAACGAATTTTTTATGTAATTTAGACAGACGCAAGTGGGTCAAATTAGCTAAACGCTAATAAAGAAGTGTTCATTGAAAACAAAAATGACAGCCCCAAGTGCGTAAATGACCTTTTTTTTTTTTTTTTTTTTTTTTTGCGGAATGGTAGCAGCGCCAGCGCCGCACGCCTTTTCCGTTTTACAAGTCTCAAATACAACCGCCGCAACTCTGGGAGGGCGGTGCTGTTTCGTTTTCAGAAACCAAAGAATGTTTTGAGCAAATATTTCGGAGGTTAAGTATCCCACAAAACAAGGGAAGAGAGTAAGAGAAAAAAATACCGTGGGAGGACAATCACCACGAAATAAAATGGAATGTTGCTGTACCAGCAACAGCACTGAGAACGCTTTTGGTGGTACCATAGCAAGGTGGGATGTTGTGACGCAGCAACTTCTCGCTAGCGGACAGTACACAGTTCTTTTTCAGTTAAAGCAGTCTCGGTCACCTACAGAAAATGTCAGGGCCTCAAGTATTTAATGATACTGCACACTTCCTGAGCGACTACATGCAGTATAAGCTACACAAACTGCTTTGTTGTGGTAATATATCTGAACGTGATAAATGTTAAATACAGTGTCATACAGCGACACACCACTGGCCATGCGCCAAACACTCGTACACTAGAACAAGTCTCTTGTAACGCAAGTGTCTCGCCGGTACCTACGCATGATACTGTAACTTTCTCCAAGTCCGTTTCAATCAACTATGTCTCGTAAAAGCTTTTCAGCGAAATACGTACGACAAGTAACCCCATTGAAACTTCCTGGTAGATTCAAACTGTGTGCCGGGCCGAGACTCGAACTCGGGACCTTTGCGTTTGGCGGGCAAGTGCTCTACCATCTGAGCTACCCAAGCACGACTAAAGCCCCGTCCTCACAGCCTTACTTCTACCAGTACCTCGTCTCCTACATTTCTCATTCTGGAAACATCCCCCAGGCTTTGGCTAAGCCATGTCTCCGCAATATCCTTTCTTTCAGAAGGGCTAGTTCTGCTAGGTTCGCAGGAGAGCTTCTGTAAAGTTTGGAAGGTAGGAGACGAGGTACTCGCAGAAGTAAAGCTGTGAGGACGGGGCGTGAGTTGTACTTGGGTAGCTCAGTCCCGAGTTCGATTCTCGGTCCGGCACACAGTTTTAATCTGCCAGGAAGTTTCATATCAGCGCACACTCCGCTGCAGAGGGAAAATCTCATTCTAGTAACCCAACTGATTTCAGGAAGTGAATTGTCACATACTATCGTTGACGTAACTTTTCTCTGCGTGCACTAGAGCAGTCTATATGCTACTGTTGTCGAGTAATTGACTGATGATGGTCGTTCTGGTCGGCCGTCAATAGGTATCGCATCAGAAAATATACTAGAAATGAAGGTCCTGATTCCGCAAGAGCGTAGTCAGATTATTTAAGACACCTGCAATACGTAGGAGAACACGTTAGTCTACACGTAAACGCATTCTGGCAGAAATGAACATAAGAAGGATTGCAGCGAAGTTTGTGTCACGATTGCTTCGGCGCGATAAGAAACAACGTGGCGAGGTAGTCTGCATGTAATTTACACAACTACTTCGAGATGATTCAAAACTTCTTTCAAAGTTCTCGCTGGTGACGAAAGTTTGGTTTATGGCTATGACACTAAAGCTAAGGAGCAGCTTTTTCGGCAAAAGAGAGAAAAAAAGAGGAAGTCGAGTCGGGAGTAACATTAAGTCCTTGATCACCTGTTTAATGCCTGACGAAAAAAGTGGAGCCGGCAGAACGGTCGGAGGAAGAAACAAAACGAAACTTCACGGGTTGGGAGGGTACGTGCTGTCAGTTCGGTGATTAAAATATCGAGTTAAATTGACAAAGAACTCAGCAATATGAACCCACTTATCAGTATGAACATGCGCACCCTCTGGCGTAAATACAAGCATCGGTTCGGTTGCAAAGCTGGAACACATCTGATGTAACTGGTCCTTGATATACTGGACACTGGTACTGGGATTCAATTGAGGTTGAAGCCAGTCGCACACACATAGTCTATCGGGGACAGATATGGGGATACTGCTGGCCACAGTAATACCTCAGCATCAGGCAGACAGTTCATGAAGTCACGCGCGGTGCGTGGACCAACATTATGCAGCTGGGAAATGGCATCACGGTGCTGTCGTATGAGAGGTAACAAATGAGGACGCAGGATGCCCGTAACATACAACTGTTCCGTCAGAGTACCCTCTACCAATACCAGTGGCGCCCGAAGTCACACATGATGGCTCCCCACACTGTCAGGAGTAAGCCGCGATGTCTCTCGAAAGCACTGGAAGAATGGGACTTCTCCCGAGACCGCCACCGTATCCGCCGGCGGTATTCATCCAAGGTCGTACAGAACCGCGATTCAACGCTGAACACAGCGCAACGCCATTCATTACCAGACCGTGTTTCCCCGTCACAACACCACTGCAAAGGCAGCCGCTTGTCTTTTGGTGTTAACAAAAGCTACACATGGGACGATAGTTCTATAACCCCGGTACTGCTAGTATCCGACCAATGGTGCAGGATGACAGATGTTGCACAGAGCCCATTACTTTTTCTCCAGGGGCAGATGCAGATGTGAAGGCGTTACAACATGCTTGGTGCACAATAGAGCTACCCTCCATTGTAGTGGTCAGATGTAGTTTACCGGAAGCTTGACGACTAAGATGCCTTCCCCGATGTTCTCATGCTATCCAAAATGAGCCAGCCGCTGTGGCCGCGCTGCTGCTACGGTTGCAGTTTCGAATCCTGCCTCGGGCATGGATGTGTGTGATGTCCTTAGGTTTAAGTAGTTCTAAGTCTAGCGGACTGATGATCTCAGATGTCAAGTCCCATAGTGCTCAGAGCCATTCGAACCATATCTATCCGTAATGCGTCTACTGTCACGTTCTAATGCACCACAAATCTGGATATGGAACGATTCGACCTGCACGTCAAACGGAGACCCTAATGACACCCTTTCAAACTCTGTCACGTGCTGATAACGCTGTTTGACAAGAGTACGTGTCATCACAGTGTCTTTCATAGCGATCACTCGACATCTGACACTGTCCACGCTCATCATACACCCCACCAGGCTTTGAAACAACACTAAAAATGAACAACACTAATGCTGTCTTGTAGCCGATCTACCTGTCACAGGCAATTGCAACATTAATCATTTACTTAGCCTCCTATCGTGTCCGCGTGTACGATGCTACGTTGACATCCGACTATGTCTTCTGAGTGCTTCACATTTTTTGTCAGATTGTGTGTTTTTCTTCTAGGTATCGTGTCTCCTTTGCTGGATGCCGCTGTAGGAAAGCCATTAACTTCTCTTTCAACCAAAGCAATCTGCGACGTGCAAAGCAAGCTTATAATAACAAAAATTAACAAACAATGAAAGAACACTATCAACGACGTAAGTAACCTCGACGAGATCAGGTGTTGGTTGACCGTATGACTTTGATACAATCCTTGGTGTGAATAGACATAGGCGTTCCCTTCCGTTCCGTAGCACTCCTTGGGTGCGCATACTGATATTCCGCGAATATTTTGACGTGACGTTCCCGAGTCCGTGACGCCCGATCTGAATCCGGCCACTTCGGATTCGAAACTGGTGTGAGAGATCACAGTGAGTTTGATACTAAATTGGAGATGCTACTTAATAAAGGCAAGGCTTGGCAAATGACGTTATAGCCGCTATGACAGGTCGGCCCACGCACACTAACTCTTCTGCAGTTATTACTTCCTGAGACAACGTGACACTGTCTAGCTTTACATTGAGGTGATACACGCCATGGGATAGCGACAATACGCGCAAAGATGGCGGTAGTATTGCGTACACGCCGCCCGGGACAGCCGCGGGCCTTTTGTCACGGTCCGCGCGGATTCCCAGTCGGAGGTTCGAGTCCTCCCTCGGGCATAGGTGTGTGTGTTGTCCATAGCGTAAGTCAGTTCATGCTAGATTAAGTAGTGCGTATGCTTAGGGACCGATGACCCAAGCAGTTTGGTCCATAAGATCTTGCCACAAATTTACAAAAATTTATTGCGTACACAAAGTATTAAAGAGCATTGCATTGGTGGAGCTGTCATGTGTACGCAGGTAATTCACGTGAAAAGGTTTCCGACGTGATTATGGCACCACGACAGGAATTAACAGACTTAGAACGCGGAATAGTAGATGGAGCTACACGCATGGGACACTCCATTTCGGAAATCGTTCGGGAATTCACTATTCCAAGATCCACAGTGTCAACAGTGTGCCGAGAGTACCAAATTTCAGGCATTACCTTTCACCACGGGCAAGGCAGTGTCCGACGGCCTTCACTTAAAGACCGAGAGCAGCGGCGTTTGTGTAGAGTTGTCAGTGCTAACAGACAAGCAACACTGCGTGAAATAAGTGCAGAAATCAGTGTGAGACGTTCTACGAACGTATTCATTAGGACAGTGCGGCGAAATTGATCGTTAATGGGCTATGGGAGCAGACGACCGATGAGAGAGCCTTTGCTATCAGCACGACATCACCTTCAGCTCCTCTCCTGTGCTCGTGACAAAATATCGATATGACCCTAGACGAAACCGTGCTCTGGTCAGATGAAACTTGATTTCAGTTCGTAAGAGCTGGTGGTAGGGTTCGAGTATGGCGCAGTTCCTACGCAGTCACGGTCCCAAGTAGCCAACAAGACACTGTGCAAGCTTGTGTTGGCCCCATAGCTATGTGGGCTGTGTTTACCTGGAAATGACTGGGGCCTCTGGTCCAACAGAATCGATAATTGATTCTAAATGGTTATGGTCGGCTGTTTGGAGACCATTTGTAGCCATTCATGGCCTTCATGTTCCCAATGATGGAGTTTTTATGGATGACAGTGCGACATGTCATTGGAGCACAATTGTTCGCAACTGGTTTGAAGAATGTTCTGTACAATTGGTGTGAATGATTTGGCCTCCCATATCGCCCGACATGGGTCCCATCGAATATTCGTGGGCCGTAATAGATAGCCCAGTTAGTGCACAAAATCCTGCACCGGCTATAGAGGTAGCATGGCTGAATATTTCTGCAGGGTACTTGTTGAGTCCATGTCCCGTCGAGTTGCTACACCACGCCGGGCAATAGGAGATCCGCCATGATGTAAGGAGGTATACTATTACTTTTGTTAACTCAGTGGACATTGCAGTTTAATGCTAGTATTGACGCGTATCTTCTAACTGATATCACTAGGAACGATATCCCACAATTCGTATCTTCTCTAAGGCTCTGCCCTAACCACATTTCTCAAAATTCTTACCTCTGCACCAGAGCGGCTTCTGTTTCATTTCACCAAGAATTATGTGCCAGTAAATGTCTCACAGAGAGCAAGAAGGAAAACACACTGCAGTTGAGGTCTGTTCTGCTTTGAAGTTACGTGATATGGTATGCATAGAAAGTTAATCTGTTTGTGATAATTTATCAGATTATTTATGGCATTTTACTTTATTATCAGTGTTTCAAACATTGTCTGCAACATCATAATCTAAAGATAGTCTCACTAAGAAGAGAAGAGGTTCTGGAAATATCGAGGAAATGGTGAAAATAGCAAGACTGAAGGGAAAGGGGTTTGTGACACAACTGGTAGGTTAACAAAAGAAGAATCTTGGTATGATTTTGATTCTAATAATAAGTGTACCGTTCAGTTTACTGAGGAGCAAATGGTTCAAATGGCTCTGAGCACTATGTGACTTAACATATGAGGTCATCAGTCCCCTAGAACTTAGAACTACTTAGACCTAACTAACCTAAGAACATCACAAACATCCATGCCCGAGGCAGGATTCGAACCTGCGACCGTAACGGTCACGCGGTTCCCGACTGAAGCGCCTAGAACTGCTCGGCCACTGCGGCGGGCTGCTAAGGAGCAGAAAGGAAAGATAATTAATGGCGTTTACAGTGGCAGGCCCAAAAACGAACAGGACATCTAATATAATTAAATGAGTGTCATGATCTTGAAAGGCATCTGCCTAAGGGGCCAGATTCAAAACAGTTCACGTCACCGTTTAAATATTACTCTGTGATAGATACCAACAGGGTAGAAGTTTGCCGTAAGGCTTTCATGAGCTTCCACGCTGTTTGTAATAAGATGGTTTATCGGCTAATGACTATACTAGCAAAGGGTGGTCAACCTATTGACATGAGGGGAAGAGATAATAGTCAACAGAATATTCCTCAAGGCATTTTAATGAAAGTGAATCAACGCACTGAATCTTACTCTAAAAGATACCTCATTATTCTTCTACGTCGTTCACATACCTAGAGGCGGGTCTGACATGCAAACATATGCGTGAAATTGTTTTTTTGACAAACGCCCAGAACTCAACAATGCTATAAAATGTGACTATTTTTAACATACTACAAGTAAAATTACAGATATACATTCGGATGGCCTCAAGTAGGCGTGTGAATTATTTCATACAATGCAAAGTGAGCTGCCATTGGAGAACTAATGATACACAAAAGGAGGGCATATAAATTTTACATAGCACTGCAATACGTCACTGATCTACGCAGTAATAGGAATAATGTACAGGGAATTTGCTTTGACTTCATACAGAATCGTCCTTTTCCGTGCATGCTCGTACAAGAGATGTTTAATCGTTGAAAATTTATGGCATTGTGTGTTTTGCGTTCATAATTTAGGAGACAGTGCACACATATTACCAGAGAGAGACAAAAAAGACGCAAACGATGAGCGTACTGTGTTGTGTGACTGTATTAAAAACAGCACTGACCCTCAAGTAAAAGCATTACGTGTGCAATTACTCCCGCCCTGGGCAAAACTGGAATCACACACTGGTCAGGTTTTTTTTATGTTTTGTAAAGCGATTTAATGAGGTGCACGTACTTTTTCCTACTAGAGGTCACAGTGTTTTGTTCTGTGGCCGGAACTCTGGAGTGATAAAGGATGTGATTCGTCACCACGACAGTGATTATTTCCCTGATCAAGACGACAGTACCGTTAGCATTGCTAAATCAAAGCAGCCTTCAGTCATCTTTAAAACAGTAGTAAATGAAGAAATTTTGAACTTTAATGGCTGGTTGCCACAATTTTTCAAAAATACTTGTGTTAACGTTGGTAACAAACAGTCTTTCAAAGTAAGCACTTACAAGTACGTCACTTTCACAACATCAGAAAGAGGATATGTTACTGCTTTGCGTGTGTTGATCGTAAAAGCAGTGAAGTTTTCAGACTGTACATAGGAAGTGAAGTTAACTTGGCTGTTGCAAAAGTGTATAATGGAATGGTCGCTATTAAAAAGAAAAAACCTGATGTTGCTAAAATAGTAAATTATGTGCCTGATGTATACGAACAGCTTTATAACAATATTTTACAATGGCCTACAGCTACCACTAGTCCGACTAAAGATGATGACAGTGAGTAACGACTAAGAAACTCTCTAGAAGCTAAAAGGCAAAGATTTTATGTCTTTTCTGAAATTTAAATATGTCTCTATGACTTGCGTAATCCATGTCTTGTGTTTTAAGGGGATACGGAATCGGATTTTGGGTTAAAAAATCGAATTTTTTTTTTATTGGCGTATTATATTCTGCCATGTTTCCTCTTTAAAATGACGTATCATACATAGCTCTACTACAATTATAACTATTTTATTTTTATATATTTGTGAGATCGGGTATTGCGCTTTAGTTATACACGTCTCTCGTGGCTGACCATGAACTTTTTGGCAGTACCTTTAAAGTGACATGAATTCAAATATCCCGGTTTCCAGCGACTATTTATACACTAGTTGCCCGAAAATGTTTCTCTCTGGTTTCCTCAAGTTACTCTTTGACTTTGTGGCGGGACTGTTTTGTAAACAGTGTGATATAAGAAAGTAGTTGTTGTTGAGTTATTTCGTATTTAGTGCTTCATTTTTCGCAGTGAAAATGCCTAGAGCTAAAGCAAAAGTATTTAAAAAGCGTGTGAACTGGCAAAAGAAAAGAAATAATGATTCATTAGCAAAGCAAAGCAGTTCATCATCATCACTGTTGGAAAATGTGAATCGACTTATTGCTGATTTGCCGAACGAACTTACACCAAATGAAAACAGTGCTTCTCATAAAAAACTAAGAGATTTGGAAGAGAAATATAATTTACTTGATAGAGGGAATGTTTTTGAACTCATTGATACGAATATATTGTGTGAAGCTCTTGAAAACAGTTTGTGCTGCAAAAAATGTCATGGAAACGTTTCTCTGAAAGTAGAATCCCATGTTGGCCTGGCTGCCCAGTTTAATTTAATATGCAGTGTTTGTAAATACAGCTGTAAGTTTCCAAGTTCGGTTTCAGTAACTGTAAATAATGGATACAAGAAAACTGAACTTTATAGTGTAAATATTAGGTTAGTTTATGGATTGCGAGCAATTGGTAAGGGCAAAGCAGCTGGTGATATGCTATGTGGTGTTCTAAATCTTCCAAGTGCACCTTCAAAGTTTGAAGCTTACAATTATGTACTAGGATCTGCAGTTGAAGATGTAGCACAGAAGTCAATGCAGGTTGCTGTGGAAGAAGCAGTGGAAGAAAATGACGGCAGTCGTGACCTCACAGTGGCGTTTGATGGCACGTGGCAGAAAAGGGGCCACACCTCCAACAATGGTGTTGTAACAGCAACTAGTGTTGATACTGGCAAGGTTATTGATGTTGCAATAATGTCTAAATACTGTAGGTGCACAGGCAGGCTGAAAAATGAACACAGTGATGACTGTATTGCTAATTATTATGGTAGTAGTGGTGGCATGGAGGTTGCTGGGGTGAAGAAAATTTTTCATCGCTCTTCACAGTGGTATAATGTTCGCTATGTCAAATATCTGGGAGATGGTGACTCTAAAGCATTCAAAGAAGTTTTGGAAAGCAAACCATATGGGAACAGTGTAAATATAAGCAAACTTGAATGTATAGGACATGTGCAGAAGAGAATGGGTGCCAGGCTGAGAAGGTTAAAATCAGTTATGAAAGGGAAAAAACTAGATGATGGGAAAACCTTGGATGGCAGAGGAAGATTGACTGATTCCATAATAGACCACATTCAGAACTGCTATGGCCTTGCAATCAGGCAAAATACAGGCAATCTTGAAGAAATGAGGAGAGCTATATGGGCTTTATATTTCCACACCGCATCCACGGATGAGCATCCACAACATGGTTTGTGCCCCAAAGGTGAAAACAGCTGGTGTAAATACAATAGGGGACTAACAACAGGAGAGAAATACATTCACCACCACAGTCTACCATCAGCCATCATGGCAGAAATAAAGCCCATTTTCAGAGATCTGGCTGACAGAAGTCTTCTGATGAAATGTCTTCACGGAAAAACGCAGAACCCCAACGAGTGCTTGAATAGTGTGATATGGCATCGTCTCCCAAAAACAGTGTTTGTCGGAATTAATACACTACATTTTGGTGTGTATGATGCTGTGGCAACCTTCAGTCTTGGAAATATAACTAAATGCCAGGTCCTTCAAAAGTTGGGTATGTGTGTTGGTTCCCGTACGGTACGTGCTATGTTCTTTTTAGATCAGCACAGACTAAGGCATGCTGATAATATAATCAAGACATTAGTGAAAAAAGCAAGACAGGTGCAGAGGGGTGCCAAAAGAAGACTTGAAGATGATTATGAAGACTGTGAAGGGGGTATTAGCTACGGATCAGGAATGTTTTAATCTTCTTTCTCCGTTTCCCGTAAGTTTACTTTTTACTTCATCTAGGAACATTATCTCAGGTACTGGTCAACCTAGAAGTCTGAAATTTTTATGACGTAGTGACATAGGTCCCTATTACATACTGAAACAACGATTTTTTAATTACTTGATTTACAAAAGACTTAGGGGTGATAGTCTAGTAAAAAGCGATGGAAAAAATTTACTTAAAAATAAATGTACAATATCTCTGTAAGAAAATACTTTGACAATAAACTGTTGTTTCAGTATTGTTGTAACATATGAATGCACATACAGTAAAATTTTTACCTCTCTGTCTCCAGTAGTTTGTGAGAAAATGTTCCCTATAGTAGGCATATATTAACATTGCGGGGATAGGTGATTCCGTATCCCCTTAAGGCAATAAAGCCTTGTAATTCACAGTGAAAAACATTGTTTGTGCGTCATCCTTACCACTTCAATTAGTTGAAACCAACAAGGGAAAGATTCCACCAACTTTGGAAACATATCAGAGCTGAAATAAAGATTTGAAAACAAACCACTACTGGAATATTGCTATTGGTGTTGTAATGAATAAGTTTGTAATTGTAAGTTTCTTCATCCGACTTTTAGTTTGTTTCCTATGAAGTTTTCTTCTCCCAAAAGCGTAGGATCAAATGGAATGTTTCCCTTCTTCATCTCATAGGTTGAGTTAGGTTCTCTCATTGATTTTATGATAGAAACTGTCGGTAAAACTGAATAAAGTTGGATCATCGTCGTCTTTTAGCAGCTGGTTCTCAATTCTTGGGCCGACAATTTAGCTATCATCCGCAAAATGATTGCTACAAATTTCGCAGTGTTACGAACGTATCTCGAAATCCCCTGCACACTCCAAGCAACCTTTGATTAAAAGTTCTAGGTGCGAGTGAATAAAATAAAAGGATCTTAATATGTTAGTAGCATCGTGTATGTTTCATGAACATAATTTTATTTCAGTTACAAAGTATTGTAAGTAGGCTGTTTATGTTTTCTTATTGGCAACGTTACGTAGCGCTCAATATGAAAATCACTGGCTGTGCTGTGTGCAGTCTGTCGCTAGTTTGCATTGTTGTCTGCCATTGTAGTGTTGGGCAGCGGCAGCCGGATGTGAACAGCGCATAGCGTTGCGCAGTTGGAGGTGAGCCGCCAGCAGTGGTGGATGTGGGGAGAGAGATGGCGGAGTTTTGTAATTTTTCATGAACTGATATATTTATATATGATGATATCAAGGTAAATACATTGTTTGTTCTCTATTAATATCTTTCATTTGCTAACTATCCCTATCAGTAGTTAGTGCCTTTAGTAGTTTGAATCTTTTATTTAGCTGGCAGTAGTGGCGCTCGCTGTATTGCAGTAGCTTGAGCAGCGAAGATTTTTGTGAGGTAAGTGATTTGTGAAAGGTATAGTTTAATGTTTGTCAGGGCCATTCTTTAGTAGGGAGTTTTGAAAGTCAGATTGCGTTGCGCTAAAAATATTGTGTGTCAGGTTAAGCACAGTCGTGTAAAATTGTTAAAAGGGGACGTTTCAGTATATGTAACTTTATTGTGGAACTGAAGGCCTCTTCCCGTCGTCCATCAATTACAGTACCCGTGTGCCCGTATACTACACTACTCTAGACCATTTCTGTTCGAAATGAAAGAAATAATCACTGAAAAATGGCTACCGTGACTCCCCTTCTATCAAAGTCGGTTGTGAGTAACCTCTTCAGTTTTAATACAGAGCGCACAGAGATCGGGACTCCTCTGTGGTCAATGTGAGGTCGCCATCCAGATGGGGGCGTACACGGTAGAGGCAGATGCAAGACTTACCTAACATCTTCAGTTAAATCTATATCTGTACTCTGTGAAACACTGCGAAGTACATGGTAGAGGGTACATTCCATTGTACCAGTTATTAGGCTCTCTTCCCGATCCATTAACATGTTGTTGTTGTTGTTGTTGTTGTCTTCAGTCCTGAGACTGGTTTGATGCAGCTCTCCATGCTACTCTATCCTGTGCAAGCTTCTTCATCTCCCAGTACTTACTGCAACCTACATCCTTCTGAATCTGCTTAGTGTATTCATCTCTTGGTCTCCCTCTACGATTTTTACCCACCACGCTGCCCTCCAATGCTAAATTTGTGATCCCT
This sequence comes from Schistocerca americana, assembly GCF_021461395.2. Lineage (NCBI taxonomy): Eukaryota > Metazoa > Arthropoda > Insecta > Orthoptera > Acrididae > Schistocerca > Schistocerca americana. Next base: position 626,103,151 of record NC_060123.1, on the reverse strand, counting down.
TGATGCCTCAGAACATGTGTAAGTAGGCTGTTTAGGTTTTCTTATTGGTATCGCCACGTAGCGCACTGTATGAAAATCAATGGCTGTGCTGTGTGCAGTCTGTGGCTAGTTTGCATTGTTGTCTGCCATTGTAGTGTTGGGCAGCTGGATGTTAACAGCGCGTAGCGTTGCGCAGTTGGAGGTGAGCCGCCAGCAGTGGTGGATGTGGGGAAGTGAGATGGCGGATTTTTGAGAGCGGATGATCTGGACGTGTGTCTATCAGAAACAGTACATTTTTAAGAAGGGATGTCATGAACTGCTATATATATTATGACTTTTGAACACTATTAAGGTAAATACATTGTTTGTTCTCTATAAAAATCTTTCATTTGCTAACTATGCCTATCAGTAGTTAGTGCCTTCAGTAGTTTGAATCTTTTATTTAGCTAGCAGTGTTGGCGCTGGCTGTATTGCAGTAGTTTGAGTAACGAAGATTTTTGTGAGGTAAGTGATTTGTGAAACTTATAGGTTAATTTAGTCAGGGTCATTCTCTTGTAGGGATTACTGAAAGTCAGATTGCGTTGCGCAAAAAAATATTGTGTATCAGTTTAAGCACAGTCATGTATAATTATTCAAAGGGGACTGTCCATATGTCGACGCTTAGCCGAGGATACCTCACTGGAATCTTCTGATTTTTTCTTGTAGTTTGTGTAATTAGTGTAGCTTTCTTATTGCTAGCGCGAATTGTAGAGAGAGAATATCCTTTGTAGTTGCAGTCTTTCATTGTTGTACAGTAAAACAGTTGTGGCATGCATGTAGATTTGCACCAAGTATTTCGCAGCTGCGCTTGCAATTAACTAGATATTATTTTCAGTGCTATGTTAATGTGTTTTCTTATTTTGCTCTTCAACTTGTGCTTTTCTGTGTTATCGTGTGAAATATTGTGACAATAATGACGTGTGAAAAACGTAACACTAGACTCCAAAGTAAATTGAGAAATAATGGTGATGGCGTGCGTAGCTTATCAGCACCACTGTGTAATGAATTAACAGGCATTCAGAGTAGTAATTTGGTAACTGTGCATAGGGAAATGGAGCGGGCGGCAAATAATAGCGTAGACAGTGAAACAAATAGTGGACAGGGATGCATTATCGATTGATCGGTCGGCAACAGCTCGCCTCAGGATTCTGAAACGACAGGAAACAATCTTGCTAATACTGTAGATTCCGGTTATGCGTCCTCGCCGTTTTCTCAAATAAATCAAGACACATTTTCTGCTTTTCAAATTGCGAATATTGCCGGTTGAAATGCACTGCCGAATAGCACTGAGGAACATGTTTTAGACACCAGTGCATTGTTATTACAATTAATGAAACAAGTGGGACAAAAGCTTCAACAGTTAGACACAATGGAACAAAATCTTCAAAAGTTAGACACAATGGAACAACACCAGAGACATACACAGCAACAGTTAGACGCAATGGAACAAAAGCTTCAAAAGTTAGACTCAGTGGAACATACGCTTGAATAAACACGTGAAAATTTAACTACTGAGTTACATAAAATCGAATCGAAATGTCAAAAAGTCTGTAATGGCGTAAAATCACAAATTTGTGAACATTTTCAACCTGTTTTTCGCGGCATGAAAATACATTACAGAATCACGAAGTAGCCATAAAAGAACTGCAAACTATTCTTCATGAAAATCATGAGACCCTGCAAGGTAAAATTGACTCAGTTGCATCTACCGATTCGGTTACACAACTTGCAAAAACTCAGGAAAACTTAAAGGACACAGTAGATACGATTTCAACACCAATGGACACTCTGAAACCTGGTTCAGAAAAACACACGGAGGAAATAAGTACACTATCGGAGAAAGTAGCCGAACTTTCGGATCAGTTCACTAACTTATCTGCAAAGGTAGATGATGATCTAAATGACACAAGACCTGTAGCCATCACTGATACGGAAGAGTATGAACAAAAAACGAAATCAGAATCAAATTATACGCAACACAAAAGAGAAATCCGGGAAGTACAAGATCAGTTGGCACAAGTAATACAGAAATTACATATTTCAGAGGACACTCGCACTCCAACACGGGAAGAAGGACTTAGAAATAGGGAAAAGCCACAAAATGATAACACAGGGCATTTCGGAAATTATGAAAGAAACTGGCAAGGTGCACCGAATTTTGAGATGGAACCGACAATGATTTTGAACATAAGCTGTTCATTACTACACGTAAATTCAAAACATTTAAGAATTCTGGTAACGACATTCATCCACAAGCCATCATCAATTCTATCATTGTTTTCCTCCCAACTGGTCATTAGAGCACAGATTAGAATTTATGTGTGGCTATTTAGAGAATGAACCAGCTGTAGGAATGCAATCGGTCATTCACGATTGTCACAGTGAAGGATAATTTTATCATGCCTTCCTCTCAGCATATTGGTCTCAAGCTACACAAGACCGAGTAAAACATAGCATCATAATGATGAAACATTTCGAACAATCTTGATTTTCCAGTCTTGTGAAATATTTTGAAGACATGTTGCACAAGAATCAGTACCTGTCAAACCCATACAGCCCCTCAGAACTCATCCGCATTTGCTTAATCAAATTACCTGAACATTTACGACATATTATTTTGGCAGGACGTTGCAAAGACGACATTGAAGCTTTTCAGGGACTCTTACAAGAATTGGAAATTGAAACTGACAATCGAACTGACAATCGCGGAACGCGAAAACAGGAACACAACAATTACAGGTCACATCCGTAGCAATTTTTGCGATGAAGGAAATAATAACTGGACACGACAAGGCTATTCTCACAACACAAATCGTGACCAAAACAGACACCACCCTTATGGCAACCGTTGGCAGAATAATAGGTACAGAGAAAGATCGCACTTCCGTAATAATGAATATGACAGAGACAACCATAGAAACAGACAATATGGCAACCAGAACTATTATTATCACGGGAGACAGAATAACTTCAGACGCAACGGTCCACTGTGTAGTGATAATTCAGGGAGAAATTCTCCACCACTTAACCGACAAGAAACAAACTACAGGAACTACCGACATGACGACAAACCATATAATCATAACGGAAGACCTGAATTTCATCAGAACTGGTGGGATTCAAACAGAGCTGGGCCCTCTCGGCAAGGTGAATTTGTAGAAGTGAGATCTCCAAATCCCAATAACGACGTGCGCCAACAAAGAGACAGACAATGACTCGCACCGCAGGCAGCCACGTGCGCTGGCTCAGCTTGAGGAAAATAACATAGACGCTAATCTTGAGAAAAATTTTAGCATTCCTTACCGACGTATACGGCATGACAATTGTGTTGAAACTGAAACTCTGCGTACTAGGAAGTGTGAAGGACTGCACCACATTTCACATGTAAAACCGTTTATTGAGAGATAATCTGCTTTTTAACTTAGTCTTTGCCATACAACTTTTCACTTCACGCTACTAGTACAATTTGTCAGACTTAAGAAACTGTTACCATGCAACAATGTTTGAAGTTAAATATCCAGTCAAGAACCAAGAGAACTTATTTAAACAGAAATTACGAATGCATTGTTATAGTGAACAGACGACACAGTATTGTTATTTGTACATTCTTGCTTGTTACTTGCACGATTACGTAACGACTATCAGGCTTACATACTTAGAACATATACTGATAATGAGATTTTAATGCAACATTTTGGTACTTGAAAAGATACTCTTTATTTGAAGTACACTCGGTGAGATTAAAGATGACTTAGCATTTGGTTTCTTTGATAGCTACACGATTATATCACGATGCTGCTAATATGTGATACAATTTACGTTGTTGCTTTTGTGGTGTATCTGTTTTATGTCTGCACAGTTTTTCTGTATTATTCTGGAAAGTAAAACATGTTTTAGTAGTAACTTTTGTGGTATAGCTACAATGAGACAGCCTTTTTCGTAGCACAACAATACGTTACATTATAGTACTTTTTTGATCACGGTAATGTACGTAATAACTACGATAACTATACGCAAAGCATTTCACTTTCGTTTATGTAGAGGTAAGTACACTGATTTCAGCAGAACTTTGCTTACAGAGGACGATAACTACGACAATTCCACAGAATTATCTTACAGCAAGATGCAAATTTAGCCATACAGGACACGCATTTGAGTGATTAATTTTGTACTTAAACCATTTATTTTTCAAGATTTTTGAATTAGAAAGAAAGTTTTCCATGATACATTTCATTCCATTGCTGTAATCTGTAACACCTGAAGGTATAATTACATTAATCCTCAGGGGTATACACGCTTACTTTGTGTACCATATGTGTGGCAAGCACAAGGAGTCCTAGCTAATATGGTATTTGCTTATACAACTTTACACATTGGTACCATATTTCTCCAACACAGAATTACACAGCTACTTGATTATTTAACAGAGAAATAAACACTTTTTTTACTATGTAAGTGACAGATGTTTGCGCTATTACACAGTTGGATAACTTCACACTTATGAAACTGTATTTTGTATATACTTTGTGATCTCTTTATATTTTTTCAGAACCAATGTGATACTACGAGAGCTTTGAATGATGTATTTGGTATGAGATCATGATTTTTAAAGTATGTTTGAGGTAGATGACACTATTGAAAAGAGCAGAGAATATTTTTTAGGGTTTGAAATCATTGCTACGACGTTTTTGAGATTTGGCTGAGGTCTTATGATGTTATTATTAGGGTGACAATGTGTGTTATGCTGTTGAGATATGTTTATGATCAATAAGCTGATGCTATACAAGGAATCTGATTTGCTATGTATTTATTATGATGAAATAGTGAAGTGTCGACGAATATGTATCTAGGTAATAAGGTAAGGCATAATGAGTAGTGGTTAGGCACTCTGATTTGAGAAAAAGGATGTTGGAAACCAAGAATCGTACTTTAAGAGTTATGAAATGTGTGTAAATGCGTGAATGTATCACAATGCCGACGAAAATTTTTTGGACACTGTTATATATAAGATCTGTGGAGCTCTTAATTTATGATATTTACTAAAATGCCTAATGAAATAATGACAAACATTTTACATCTATTGTCTTTCTAGTTGAGAGATTTGCTCATTTTGTTTAATATCTAGTTTCTAGCTGCACAGCAGCATTAGTTAAAATAAAATTTTATAGATGTACTAATATAAATATTTTCTGTCTACAGATCCAGTAAATAATAATTTTGTGATATACTTCCAAAAAAAATGAGGGAGCACAAAAAGACATTTCCCTTCACAGAAACTGCATACATAATTTTCTTTTCAAGTACTTGGTAATTTATATCATAGAATAAGTTTCTGTGGTGCACCACTTTAATTACATAGACATTAAGATGTGAATATACATTTCCCTTATCTGCATTGTTGTCTTTAGTGTACTATTTTTTTCTGCATGTGGGTTTGTCATGCTTAGATATAAGTTAATGCATTTGCTGCTGTTGTTTGCCAGGCATAGTGCTACTGAATTTCACTTTGTATTACTCTGTTAAGCCAGTTTTACTACTGATTTATTTTTCTTGTTGCTGCACATAGGCTCATATTAGTTGTAACGTTGCATTTGCTCAGTTAATTTAGATTTACTGCTGCTTGCTTTGCGAATTCGCATTTTTTTGTCATTGCTGTTTGTGTTAATTGTTTTGTGCTGCTGCATTGCCTTGTGCCTTAGTTTAGCATCTGAGTTCAGTAGATTTAAGTTAGCTTAAGAGGGGGTAGACTATATAAGAGAATGAGTTGCGATGAATTGGAAGAAATGCATTGAGAAGTTATACGAAAAAAGTACAGACAGCAGGTATAGATAGGACTTTTTGGAAATAATGAAGAACAAAGGGAGATCTCTGAGAAGTAAAGAAAGTTTTGTTTGCAAAATACTGCAGTAAAACAAACCCTGTCCTTTCCTTGTGTTATCCCACTATGTGTTTGTGTACCCTTGGGTATTTGTGTTCTTCCTGTCTTTATGTGTTTATCTGATGAGAGTTACATTGTAGAATTTTCTGATAATATGTTATTTACTTTGTAAACATGTTTAGACATTATTTATTCTGTTTTGTTTTAATGCTCATGTGTGAAGTTATTCTGATCTTTTATGTATTTCCTTATGTCATAATTCCTGTAACACTGATGTATATGTTATTTTGATTCTTTTGTAAAGCCTGCATTACCACAAATGTTATCTGTATTGTTATGTTCTTTAATGATGTATTTTGTACCTTTATAATTGTATTCTTATATTGTAAATTTATAATTGTATAGACACCAGTTCTTCAAATTACGCTTCATTTCAGTGCACACATTTCTGTTGGTCATAGTATATGCACAATATGTTTAAAAAAAAGGGGACTGTTAGTGCTTGCACGTGTGTTAATAATTCAGCAAGGGACTGCTTAACAGCATTGCTGGTTCTAAGGACATTTCAAAAAAAATTTTTTGTGAGTGCACAAGTGGTGGTTTATGGACTTGCTATATTCTCCGCAAGACCCTTCGATGGTAATTGTGCACCTGCACCGTCGCAACAGATGGCTGCTGGCCGTCTCTACAAGGACTACAGTGGGTCTGCATCTTTGACAGCCCACCAATACCATTATTTCTACAAGGACTGCAGTGGGTCTGCACCTCTGGTGGCCCACCAATACCATACTCTCTACCAGGACTACAGTGGGTCTGCTCTGTGATGACCTACCTACCAATATTCTTCAAAACTTCGAATGACTCTGCGGTGGGTTTGCTCTGTTGTGGACCATTACCTGTCTGCATGTCAAGAGTCAGCATTATCTTTCCGTTAGAAGGACAACACTACTTCTTCAAGACTGCATGGAAATCCACTTTTTACGTGTGCATATTCTTTTACTGCTCAGACTTTGAGAAAAACACTGCTATTTTACTGTGATGAACGATCAGGACTGTCTTTATGGACTGTGAGAAAATTTTAGCTTTTGACCAACATTGTATCAATAAGTGTGTTCATTTGATTTCTTTGTTATTGTAATTATGAAAAAATTTTTCAAATTTGTATTGGCCACTGTCCAAAACAATTTGTAAAATTTTTTGTGGGGAGCATGGGGGCTATGTAAGTAGGTTGTTTAGGTTTTCTTATTGGTAACGCCACGTAGCGCTCTGTATGAAAATCACTGGCTGTGCTGTGTGCAGTCTGTGGCTAGTTTGCATTGTTGTCTGCCATTGTAGTGTTGGGCAGCTGATGTTAACAGCACGTCGCATTGTGCAGTTGGAGGTGAGCCGCCAGCAGTGGTAGATGTCTGTATGAAAATCACTGGCTGTGCTGTGTGCAGTGTGTGGCTAGTTTGCATTGTTGTCTGCCATTGTAGTGTTGGGCAGCTGGATGTTAACAGCGCATAGCGTTGCGCAGTTGGAGGTGAGCCGCCAGCAGTGGTGATGTGCTCTTCCAAGTCCTCTGCTGTCTCTAACAGAATTACAATGTCATCGGCGAACCTCAACGTTTTTATTTTCTTCTTCGTGGATTTTAATACCTACTCCGAATTTTTCTTTTGTTTCCTTTACTGCTTGCTCAATATACAGATCGGGGACAGGCTACAACCCTGTCTCACTCCCTTCCCAACCGCTGCTTCCCTTTCATGCCCCTCGACTCTTATAACTGCCATCTGGTTTCTGTACAAATTGTAAATAGCCTTTCGCTCCCTGTATTTTACCCCTGCCACCTTTAGAATTTGAAAGAGAGTATTCCAGTCAACATTGTCAAAAGCTTTCTCTAAGTCTCCAATTGCTAGAAATGTAGGTTTGCCTTTTATTAATCTATTTTCTAAGATAAGTCATAGGGTCAGTATTGTCTCACGTGTTCCAACATTTCTGCGGAATCCAAACTGATCTTCCCCGAGGTCGGCTTCTACCAGTCTTCTTGAAGTCTGAGGGTATTTCGCCTGTCTCATACATCTTGCTCACCAGATGGTAGAGTTTTGTCAGGACTGGCTCTCCCAAGGCCATCAGTAGTTCCAATGGAATGTTGTGTACTCCTGGGGCCTTGTTTCGACTCAGGTCTTTCAGTACTCTGTCAAACTCATCACACAGTATCGTATCTCCCATTTCATCTTCATCTACATCCTCTTCCATTTCCATAATATTCTCCTCAAGTACATCGCCCTTGTATAGACGCTCTATATACTCCTTCCACCTTTCTGCTTTCCCTTCTTTGCTTAGAACTGGGTTTCTATCTGAGCTCTTGATATTCATACAAGTGGCTCTCTTTTCTCCAAAGGTCTCTTTAATTTTCCTGTAGGCAGTATCTATCTTACCCCTAGTAAGATAAGCCTCTACATCCTTACATTTGTCCTCTAGCCATCCCTGCTTAGCCATTTTGCACTTCCTGTCGATCTCATTTTTGAGACGTTTGTATTCCGTTTTGCCTGCTTCACTTGCTGCACTTTTGTATTTTCTCCTTTCATCAATTAAATTCAATATTTCTTCTGTTACCAAAGGATTTCTACTAGCCCTCGTCTTTTTACCTATTTGATCCTCTGCTGCCTTCACTACTTCATCCCTCACAGCTACCGATTCTTCTTCTACTGTATTTCTTTCCCCCATTCCTGTCAGTTGTTCCCTTATGCTCTCCCTGAAACTCTGTACAACCTCTGGTTTAGTCAGTTTATCCAGGTCCTATCTCCTTAAATTCCCACCTTTTTGCAGTTTCTTCATTTTTTCTTGCATCTCCACGACACTCTCCGATGGGTCACACAAGCAGCTGATCGTTCTTGCTGCCATTATTAGTTCGCATTCAATGTACCTCGTACGGGTCCCACAAACTCGAAAAAAAAGTTTGGAAATTTGTGATAAGGTCTTATGGGACGAAACTGCAGAGGTCATCGGTCCCTAAGCTTACACACTACTTAATATAGCTTAAACTACTCTACACTAAGGTCAACAGACACACCCATGCCCGTGGGAGGACTCGGGTCTGCGACGGCGGCAGCCGCGCGAACCATGACGACGCGCTCTAGACCGCTCGACTACCCCGCGCGGCCCCACAACCCCACAAACTCGAGCAATGTTCTAGTGCGGGGGGGGGGGGGGGTCGCTCAAGTGTTTCACAAACGATCTCCTTTGTAGACTGACGGCATTTCCCTAGTATTCTACCAATGAAGTGGAGTGCGCCATCTGCATTACCAACGACTGGGCCAGTATGTTCGTTTCAATTAGATATGCCTATAAACTTTTACATTGGTTGAATATTATAGTGATAGAGTATTGCTTTTTTTGTTTTTGGAGCCGCACAGTTTTATGTATCTGAACATTGAGAGCAAACTGCCAATTTTTGAACCGCTATGAACTATTACCAAGATGTGACGGAATATCTGCGCAGTTATTTTCAGGCACTGCTTCACTCTAGGTAACTACATCGTCTGCGAAAAGTCTCAGGTTACTGCTTATATTGTTTGTAACGATACTGTTATACACTGTATGATCAAAAGTATCTATATATTCTTGTGTAGTGCGCAATAGACCACTAGATGTCAAGGCAGGCGGAACAGCCAGTATAAAAGGAGGCAGAGAGTATTCTCACTCTAGAAGCAGTAACGGCGGACTGGGTCAACCAGGAGAGCTCAGTAACTTGAAGTGTGGACTAGTCACTGGATGTCCACTGAGTAACAGGACCATCAGGGACATTTCAACCCTTCCAAAGTTGCCCAAGTCGACTGTTGGTGATGTGGGCGAAGGAACAACCACAACTAAACCAAGATCAGACAGAGCTCATGTACTGACGGACAGAAAACATCGAGGATTGTAAAGGGTTGTTTTACAAATTCACATGAAATCAGTGGAAAGACTCAGTCGTTAATTTCAAAGAGGTACTAGCAGTTCAGCTAACACAGTGACCGTGCGTAGGGAATAATGGCCGAACAGCTCCACATAAGTCACACATACTTGCTATCAATGTTAAACGATGTTTGAAGTGGTATAAAGAGCGATGCATATGAACAGTGGATGAGTGGAAACAAGTGACAGTCTGATGGAAGAATTTGGCTTTGACAAATTCCTGGAGAATGTCGACTGCTATCATATGCAATCGAATCAGTGGAGTACAGAAGAGATGGTGTCATGGTATGGGGATGTTTTTCGTGGTTATGGAGTACTCCCATTGTTACGCTTCAGAAAAAAGTAAAAGCGGAAGTATATGAACAAATTTTATGGCATTGAGTACTGCATACAGTAGTGTATTATTTCGGAGACAATGACTGTATTCGCATGACATTACACCTTCCTAGAAAGCAGCATATGCAGAACAATGGTTTGTGGACACTCTAAACTCTCTAATCTCCTGTCGAACAAGCTATGAAAGCCCAACGGTACCGACCAGCCGCCGTGTCATCCTCAGCCCATAGGCGTCACTGAATGCGGATATGGAGGGGCATTTGGTCAGCACACCACTCTCCTGGCCATATGTCAGTTTCTGAGACCGGAGCCGCTACTTCTCAGTCAAGTAACTCCTCAGTCTGCCTCACAACGGCTGAGTGCACCCCGCTTGCCAACAGCGCTCGGCAGACCGGATGGTCACCCATCCAATTGCTAGCCCAGTCCGACAGCGCTTAATTTCGGTGATCTGACGGGAACCTGTGTTACCACCGCGGCACGGCCTTTGGCTTTTGGACACTAACATTCCTAAAATGAACTAGCCTGCCCCGAGTCCCGACACCATTGGGATGAGTTAGGACGTCGACCTCGCTTCACACCACAACGCTGAATGTCAATTTCTTCTCTGATTTCGACTCTTGAGAAAGAATGGGGTGCAATTCCTCCACAGGCATTGACACCTGACTAAAAGTGTCCCAGGCAGAGTTTAGTCAATTATAAAGCTGAAGAGTGAACACACTGTATTAATATAATATAATAGGTGTCCAGATTCTTTTGATCAGATAATGTACAACACGAATAGCAGTGGTCCCAAGCCACCTTCCTGGACCACACCTGAAGTTACTTCTACATCTGTCGAGAAACCTCCATCAAAATCGTGTAACCCTCAACCCATTCACAAATTCCGCTTGATAACCCGTACGACCGCACGTTTGATAACAAGCATAGGTGTCGTACTGTGAATCAGTGTTTTACAAAAACCAAGAAACTACACACGTACCTAACGACTATGGTCCATTACTTTGAGTTGAAACATCCTCTTAGAAAAATTTATAAAATACTGTGCTAGTAAACCTCTTACGTTATTTGATTTTCAAACAGCTGAGCAAAACTGAATGTACTCAGACATTTCTCTCTTTACTTATTCTGATCATCACTAAACTGACACACAATATTTTTAGCGCAACGCAATCTGACTTTTAATAATCCCTACAAAAGAATGGCCGCGACTAACAAGAACTATTCCTTTCATGAATCACTTACCTCACAAAAATCTTGGTTACTCGAACTACTGCAACACAGGGAGCGCCAATACTGACAGCTAAATAAAAGATTGTAACTACTGATAGGCATAGTTAGCAAATGAAAGATTGTAATAGAGAACAAACAATGTATTTACCTTAATAGTGTTCAAAAGACATAATATATACATATGTATATTAGTTCATGACATCCAGTCTTACAAATTTCGTTTTTCTGTCGGACACACGTCCAGATCGTCTGCTCTCAAAAGTGTGCCATCTCTCTCCCCACATCCACCACTGCTGGTGGCTCTCCTCCAATTACGCAACGCTACGCTCTGTTCACATCCAACTGTCAAAACTACAATAGCAAATATTCCGACAATGCAAATCAGCCACAGACTGCACACAGCACAGTCAGTGATTTTCATACAGAGCGCTACATGGCGTTACCAACATAAAAACCTATACAGCTTACTTACAGAGTATGTTACGTAGTGCTTCATCTTCCTTTTTTACAAGTTCCTCTTCCTAATAAGCAGTAAATTTTATCGGTGCAGCACCGAAAATTCCACTTGTTATACTCGTAAAATTCGAAATTGCCACATCCAGTAACGAGGTCCATTCACGCAAAGTAACGACCATAGAGTGAAAGGTGCGGCCACGTACCCCAGGCGCCAGCAGAATGTAACAGTCGGTTTTTGTTGCAGGTACTCAAGCGACACCACGACTTTCTCTCTCCGTAGACGCAGTTAAGACCGTCGGTCGCACCGGCGCCCTCCTAATTTCGCGTCACCCTCGCCCTGGCCCCACCGTAAGTAAGAGCGCGGCCATCAAAAACTGCCTGTTATTGGCGTTTCTGCCCCGCCAGGGGGGACGCGCCCCGCTATACCAATTTATACAGCACGGGTTTGTTTTACAGCTGTCATAAAGCACGCACCCCTAACGTCAATAACATCAATCAGTGCGCCGAGCGCCAGGGTGCGCCCTGGCATTTCCTTAAGTCCGAACTGGCAGAGTTACGCGGTCATTCGGAGCCACCCCTGCGCTGTGCGGCGCGGCGCGGTGCGGCGGAGGGATGAATCAGACCCTCTGGCAATAACTTTTTAGTGAACCGGGTGGGTGAAGGGGCGGCGGTGGTGGTGGTGGAGGTTGGGAGGGGGAACTGATGGCTGGTAACCTGGCGCAAGTGTTGCCGCTGTAAACATCGCATTAGCGTCTCCCCAGGGGTGGACTGTTGCCGCCCCTGATTCCCTTTCCACGCCTCGCTGCCGTCAAGGTCGCCGCGTGGCTGCTCAGAAGGGAAACTCACGCTACCAAATCTGGTTCCTGCACTGAGAACTCTTCTGGGCAAGGTGATGCAATAATGATGGCGTTATTAGCAGTGAAATTTTGCTTTTCTTATGCCTGTAAATTATAGGAATTGTGAATACACCTCACATATATTAGTCACATAAAATATACACCTGGTAAATGTGTCGCAGCCCTTGCAGCACGTAGTATATGCTAATTACCTGGTATTATCTCAAACTTGTTGCAGGCTGTAACACAGTACTTTGCATCTGGTTGCTCGCTATAGCACAATTCATTTGATTTATTAATTTTCCAACCTGAAAACTAACTCCTGCCAAGGCCAAGACAACAAACATTCTTATTGTCAACTGATAATGAAACAAGGGGAAATGGTACGAAAAAATTTAATTTATTCAATCAAAACTATGTTTAAAGCTCTCCAAAATACTTCTAATAATACCTGAAAATACAATCAGTACTTAACAGAGCACCAACAACCCACAAACCTCTTAAGTCCTTGTACATTTCTATCTTATTAACATACTAGTTTCTTTGGTGGAGTGATAAAAATATTAGGTAGGTTTGTAAATTACAATAGCTCATTGACTTTAAAATACACTCCTGGAAATGGAAAAAAGAACACATTGACACCGGTGTGTCAGACCCACCATACTTGCTCCGGACACTGCGAGAGGGCTGTACAAGCAATGATCACACGCACGGCACAGCGGACACACCAGGAACTGCGGTGTTGGCCGTCGAATGGCGCTAGCTGCGCAGCATTTGTGCACCGCCGCCGTCAGTGTCAGCCAGTATGCCGTGGCATACGGAGCTCCATCGCAGTCTTTAACACTGGTAGCATGCCGCGACAGCGTGGACGTGAACCGTATGTGCAGTTGACGGACTTTGAGCTAGGGCGTATAGTGGGCATGCGGGAGGCCGGGTGGACGTACCGCCGAATTGCTCAACAAGTGGGGCGTGAGGTCTCCACAGTACATCGATGTTGTCGCCAGTGGTCAGCGGAAGGTGCACGTGCCCGTCGACCTGGGACCGGACCGCAGCGACGCACGGACGCACGCCAAGACCGTAGGATCCTACGCAGTGCCGTAGGGGACCGCACCGCCACTTCCCAGCAAATTAGGGACACTGTTGCTCCTGGGGTATCGGCGAGGACCATTCGCAACCGTCTCCATGAAGCTGGGCTACGGTCCCGCACACCGTTAGCCCGTCTTCCGCTCACGCCCCAACATTGTGCAGCCCGCCTCCAGAGGTGTCGCGACAGGCGGAATGGAGGGACGAATGGAGACGTGTCGTCTTCAGCGATGAGAGTCGCTTCTGCCTTGGTGCCAATGATGGTCGTATGCGTGTTTGGCGCCGTGCAGGTGAGCGCCACAATCAGGACTGCATACGACCGAGGCACACAGGGCCAACACCCGACATCATGGTGTTGGGAGCGATCTCCTACACTGGCCGTACACCACTGGTGATCGTCGAGGGGACACTGAATAGTGCACGGCACATCCAAACCGTCATCGAACCCATCGTTCTACCATTCCTAGACCGGCAAGGGAACTTGCTGTTCCAACAGGACAATGCACGTCCGCATGTATCCCGTGCCACCCAACGTGCTCTAGAAGGTGTAAGTCAACTACCCTGGCCAGCAAGATCTCCGGATCTGTCCCCCATTGAGCATGTTTGGGACTGGATGAAGCGTCATCTCACGCGGTCTGCACGTCCAGCACGAACGCTGGTCCAACTGAGGCGCCAGGTGGAAATGGCATGGCAAGCCGTTCCACAGGACTACATCCAGCATCTCTACGATCGTCTCCATGGGAGAATAGCAGCCTGCATTGCTGCGAAAGGTGGATATACACTGTACTAGTGCCGACATTGTGCATGCTCTGTTGCCTGTGTGTATGTGCCTGTGGTTCTGTCAGTGTGATCATGTGATGTATCTGACCCCAGGAATGTGTCAATAAAGTTTCCCCTTCCTGGGACAATGAATTCACGGTGTTCTTATTTCAATTTCCAGGAGTGTATTTAATTATTCATCTCTGTATTATCAATAATTTGGAGGAAATTCATTTAGCTATAAATAGATGTTTGAAAGAATTAGATCAATATAAGGAAGTTTCACTGTTATAGTAAACTGCACTGTATTTTTGTTTAACCATAGAGGGCAGTGCCCAAATTAGAGCCTCATTTCGTTTTTGATTTGATTTAAAAACACAAATAATAGTAAGAAATTATGTTTTCAAACTAAATAATATTTACTTTATAGTGCTATACACCATTTATAGTTTTCTCTCAGAAAATATTGTTACAATCTAATATGAAAAAAGATATTTTCGAAAATCTTACACTTAGAGAATTCGAAAAATAGTTGCCAAGATCGGACCCCTTCTAAAAGTAATCAAAGTGGCACCAAACAAAACTGGAAAATGGCATTAAATCAGATCAAACACAGTCTAGTTTCAAAGTAGGTAAAATATAACATCTTTCAGAACGTTATTTAATTTCTCTGTGTTTTCTTTGCTTAACTTAACAGCCCTGCTAGATTGTTACTCTTGACTTTCTTTCTGCCAGGTTTTTTTTCCTTTTTTTTGCTATTAAGAAAAACATTAGTCCCCTTTTTCCCAGAAATTTCGTCTTTGAAAGGATGTGCAATGTTACTTATCTCTGCCAGTTGTAAGGCCATTCTTCAAAAGTCACTGTGAGTAAGTCCAAAGTAAGGAACTTCCATAGCAAGATAAGACTAAACCATGTCATCTTCATGGTCTTTACCCAAAATTGTTGGTGTGCCTCTTTTTAGTTTTCGCTGCTTCCTCAGATTTACCGCACTTCATAAAGGACAGCCTAATAAGTGTTGTTTTTGGCACATTACACTGTTAATTGATCTTCTTGCAACCTGTCTCCTTTTTCTTAACTGAATCAATAGCTTCAGTAGCTTTTAGTAGGGCCACTGTCTTTGATGAACCTTCCCCATTGTCCTATTCGAATCTGTTGTAGAACTTCAAGGGAATAAGAGTGTGCACTAATACAGGAACACTGTAAACATGAAAATATAAGAGGTCCAGTTTAAGTAACTGAAGGGCCCAGATTACGCAACTACAGCCTACATTCTGTTAGCCGAATAAACTTTTAGGCAAACATGCCAATGAAACGGTTTGACCAGAAATATTAACCTTAAACCCTACTGTTCAAGAATCCATGTACGTCAAAGGCTTGTCTGCCATTATCTAGGGGAAATAACGAAAAATGTAACACAAATCAGTAACTATTTCCATTATCGAAACGTGTAACGTAAGGTGGGGCAAATCCGACGTTTGGGGAAGTGCATCTCTCATCCAAGAAAATTTTGTATGTGGCGATCCCAGCAAACTTCGTGAATATCCCAGTCCTTCGAAACGTTGAAAACACTGTGGTGCAATTCACGCGCAGACAATCCGTTTGTAACTCGCTCGATAACGCTCGTCAGTTGAAAGAGTGCTTCATATTTTCATCGGCATTCATTATGCTCGTAGTTATACTTTTTTGGATACTTACTGCAGACTCATGTGAAAGGTAAGTTAAAACAATGTTACATGATACATATACCTGATTTTAAAATTTCTCATCCGGTTTTTGTCTACTGAGGTGGTAGCTCTTGCCCCCTGGAATAAACGTCACGGGGCAAGAACATCAACTAGGAGTGGAGCAAGCGTGTGAGAATAACGCGATTGCCTCGTAATTCCTATACGTATAAAATTTTTAACTTAATACCATTTATTAATTAATATAATTTGTACGTGTAAAACCTACTATTTTTGGTGCCTCATTAAGGTCCACAATTACAACAGAAAAAGCAATGGAGGTAAATCTTACACTCAAGAGATGTTACAAAGAGTTGTCGATGGCATAAAATTTGGTACGTTGACGATAAAGGCACCAAGTAGAATGCACAACATTCCTTTGACAGTGCTCAAATATCGTTTGAAAGAGAGAAGAGGAGGTCCGCTGTATACCGATGTTCAACTGAACAGGCGCGAAACTCTGAGTGCTGAGGACATATTGCGTTGCGAGACAAAATGGCAGATCCTGGACAATATCGCCGACGCTAATTCAAGAAAGGCTTTGGTAGGACGTCATCTCATCAGTCAGCGCCCATCTAGTGCACTACGGTTCGTTGCGACAGAAGACCGAAGCAAAGCAGAGAAGACAGCTGAGGCCACCGGATGTGGTAGGCGAACAGCCAATAGCCAATGTACGACGATCGTATCAACAGCATTAGAACGGAAGCGCAACAATAAATCGTGTCTCGTCACCCAAGCAACTGGAATTGGATTGACGTAGGCGCCAGGATGTGGCTGCGCTCCTCACCGACAGCAACGATATTTATGTATGTCCGACTGTAGAATGTTTACTATTCTTACTACAAGACCACTGAAAATCCAAAACATTATGACGACTATCGACAGCGAATTTGAGTACCTCATTGTGGCGTTGTCGGCAAGGGAAGCATGTAAGCAGAACAGGGATGGATAAGAAATTATTCTAATAGCGATACGGGTCGCAAATGAAGAAATCTACTGACTTAAGCGATTTTGACAAAGAATAGGTTGTTATGGCCTGGTGCCTGGTGTCGAGTATCTCGAAAACAGCCAAGCTGGTCGGTTGTTCGCGTGCTACTGTCGTGAGCGTCTGTGCAAAGTGGTCGAAGAACAGTGGAGAGCGGAGGCTTACCGGCCCTGTAAAGCAGGATATGTGGCGAACTGCGGCACATCTAAAGACAGAGTAGAATGTTGGTGCAGCCCGCGCTGTTAACCGTGCCGTGTAACGCACTGCTTTCCGGGCGGGAAGGCGTGCCGGTCCCCGGCACGAATCCGCCTGGCAAATTAGTGTCAAGGTCCGATGTACCGACCAGTCCGTGGATGGTTTTTAAGGTGGGTAGGACGTGAAACGGGCCGACTTGGAGCAGGAGAGGCACCACAGGACATTTTAATTTACACTGTCTATACTTTCACAAATAAATTCATGAAAATTTGTTAGCATGACCAGGAAGGAGTCAGGATTCACACTATTAGCAGAGGAAGTTCAAAAACATAACAAAACAGCATACAAACCATACTTACAGGTGTATGAAACTCTAGAATTTCCCAAATCTGTTAAAAACTGTGGTAAAAATTGAGATAATTAACTATAAAATTCGCATTCTCTCTAAACACGAAGTTTAAAACGTAACACCCAATTCATTTTTCCATAGATTAAATAAATTCTAGAGTTTCATACACCTGTAAGTATGGTTTGTAAGCTGTGCAAAATTCATCGAAGAATCTCTCTTACTTATGAAGAAAAGTGTACCTATAGCAACAAATGCAGCCAACCGTAACTGAAAAAAAATCATGAAATTTCACATTAAAAAAATATTATTTTTACGTATTTTTGAACTTCCACTGCTACGAGTGTGAATCCTGAATCCTTCCTGGTCAAGCTGACAAAGTTTTATGAATTTATTTGTAAAAGTATAGACAGTGCAAATTAAAATGTCCTGTGGTGCCTCTCCTTCTCGAAGTCGGCCCGTTTGACGTCCTACCCCCCTTAAGGCGGTTTTCCATCTGCCTCGGCAAAGGCGGGCTGGTTCCCCTTATGCCGCCTCAGTTACACTATGTCGGCGATTGCTGCGCAAACGCTGTCTCCACATACGCGTACACCGTAATTACTCTACGATGCAAACATCGGGATTACACTCGTCTGGTGTGAGATGTTCCCGTGGGGATCCACTGGGGACCGAACCGAACAATAACCCTGGCTTCAGTGTGGGGCGGCGGTGGGGTGAGTGGACTGCTGTAGCCTGTTGTACAGTTATGAACCACTGAAGGCCATTAGGGGGAGGGGGGGACGAAGCTTCTCCGTCGTTTTCTCCAGTTCTATACAAGACAATGTTGGTGCAGACACAAATGTTTAGAAGAACACCATCCAGCGCACATTGTTTAACATGTGGCCCCACAAAATATTAACCGTACGTGTTCCCGTGTTGACCCAACGACATCGTAAACTGCGATTTGTGATAAGGTCGGTATCATCAAGAATGGACCGTGTATCAATGGAAATGTCCCTGGCTGAATGAATCACGTTTCTTGTTATACCAGGCCGATGGTCGCCCCTGCATACCCTGTTATTCAGACGAACAGCTGCTCGAAAAATGCACCGCGCTACGGACCCAGGCCAGTGAGGGCATTATTATTGCTATGGGGGACATTCGCCTCAGCTACGATGAGATCTTTAATAGCAGCCGGATAACCGTCCGCACATAGGGCCAGAATCTATCTACAGCGGTTTGAGGCGTGTGTAGCGAACTCACGTCGAAGTCTTGGCAACCAATTTCGCCTGATCAGAACCCGCTGGAACATATCTGGGATGATACTCGGAGACAGCTTGTCGGACAAAAATCGCCAGCCCGTTATTTATGGGGAAGTGGGCGATCTGTGCGTCAGCATCCGGAGCCACGTGCCTCCGGAAACCTCACCAAGCAATTGTCCAGTCCATACCATGAAGTATCGCTGCAGTATTGCGTTCCAGAGGTGGACCAACATGCTGTTAACGTTTAATTTGCGATTAAGTTTTATTTAATGAGCACATTCGCCATTGTGATACGGACTGTCAATTATGTTTAGCCGGCCGGTGTGGCCGAGCGGTTCTAGGCGCTTCAGTGTAGACCGCGCGACCTCTACGGTCGCAGGTTCGAATCCTGCCTCGGGCATGGATGTGTGTGATGTCCTTAGGTTAGTTAGGTTTAAGTAATTCTAAGTTGTAGGGGACTTATGACCACAGATGTTAAGTCCCTTAGTGCTCAGAGTCATTTGTATTTGCGCTGACGTTTACCATCTCTAATGAGCAACAATTTATACATGCCACTCTGGCTTTATACAGAAGTAATTCGTTTGTTTTTAACCGATTTATGATACTGGAGTTAGTCTCAGAAATCATTTCTTGAGCTGATGAGCAGAGTATTTTGAAAACAATTCGTTGCTATCCCTGATTTGGTAGGGAGGATGGAGCATGTTAACTTAAACGGAGGATCATCGACAGCTATAGAAGTAACATCAAGCATGCTTCAGGGTACTATGTTTTGAGATATGCTGTTCATGTTCTACGTTAAGAAGTTGCCAAACAATATTAATAGCAGTCTCAGACTTTTTGCAGCTGATACTGTTGTCTACTACGAGGTATTATCAAAAACAGCTTTACAAATAATAGATCATGATAAAATTTTTAAATGGTACAAACATTGGCAGCTTGCTTTAAATGTTCACAAATGTAAAACTGTGCACTTTAAAAAAACGCACTACCATAGTACTCCATGACTGCCATGTGAAGGATCACAACTGCAGTCTGATAATTCAAGCAAATATCCGGGACAGGAAGACCCCCTGCCACGTGGAACGAACGTATAAGCTCGAACGTACGTAAAGCATGCGGCAGATTCCGGTTCACTGGTGGGACAGTGGGAAAATACAGTCTACGAAAGAGATCGATCACAAACCACTTCTGCGAGACATCCTGTAGTACTGCTCTGATGTTTGGAACCCGCACAAAATGTGATAAACAGTAAATATTAAACACGTGTAGGTCTGGACAAATGGTCACAGGTTTGTGTTACTCACAGAAGAGTGTCACGGAAATAATGACAAACCCAAAGTGGCAGACATCGTATGATAGACATCAAACATCTCGCGAAAGTCTACTTACATCGTTTCTAACGTCAATATTAAGAGAGCAATGTAGGAATACGCTACAGCTTCCTGCGTATCGCTCCCGCAGTGACGGCAAAGATAAGATTAGATAAATTACACTGAGCACAAAGGTAGCCAATCTTACCGTGTCAGACGGAATGGGAGGCGAAGATACACCCCCTACCCCTCAAGAAACTTCACAGTGATTTGCAGAGTGTGGGCGTAGATGTCGATCAATGATAAATGCAATAAGTAGAAGTGGACCAAGTGCGGAAACTTGCGGGTGTGCCTTGTGTTATCACACGCTCTTTTGTCTGTATGCTGGACGCTGCAATGCTGCCTTACAAGAACTTGTATTTCCTGATCGGCTACTTTTCGTGCTCCCACTTGCTTCTTATAGATGTCGCACATGTAATTGTGTGTCTCAGCATTCTCCTCAAGATCCCTTTAGCATTTTACTCCAGTTATCCAGCATGAGCTGCATACTTATCGTTCGTTAGTGTTTACATTCATTCTACACTCCTGGAAATTGAAATAAGAACACCGTGAATTCATTGTCCCAGGAAGGGGAAACTTTATTGACACATTCCTGGGGTCAGATACATCACATGATCACACTGACAGAACCACAGGCACATAGACACAGGCAACAGAGCATGCACAATGTCGGCACTAGTACAGTGTATATCCACCTTTCGCAGCAATGCAGGCTGCTATTCTCCCATGGAGACGATCGTAGAGATGCTGGATGTAGTCCTGTGGAACGGCTTGCCATGCCATTTCCACCAGCCGCCTCAGTTGGACCAGCGTTCGTGCTGGACGTGCAGACCGCGTGAGACGACGCTTCATCCAGTCCCAAACATGCTCAATGGGGGACAGATCCGGAGATCTTGCTGGCCAGGGTAGTTGACTTACACCTTCTAGAGCACGTTGGGTGGCACGGGATACATGCGGACGTGCATTGACCTGTTGGAACAGCAAGTTCCCTTGCCGGTCTAGGAATGGTAGAACGATGGGTTCGATGACGGTTTGGATGTACCGTGCACTATTCAGTGTCCCCTCGACGATCACCAGTGGTGTACGGCCAGTGTAGGAGATCGCTCCCCACACCATGATGCCGGGTGTTGGCCCTGTGTGCCTCGGTCGTATGCAGTCCTGATTGTGGCGCTCACCTGCACGGCGCCAAACACGCATACGACCATCATTGGCACCAAGGCAGAAGCGACTCTCATCGCTGAAGACGATACGTCTCCATTCGTCCCTCCATTCACGCCTGTCGCGACACCACTGGAGGCGGGCTGCACGATGTTGGGGCGTGAGCGGAAGACGGCCTAACGGTGTGCGGGACCGTAGCCCAGCTTCATGCAGACGGTTGCGAATGGTCCTCGCCGATACCCCAGGAGCAACAGTGTCCCTAATTTGCTGGGAAGTGGCGGTGCGTTCCCCTACGGCACTGCGTAGGATCCTACGGTCTTGGCGTGCATCCGTGCGTCGCTGCGGTCCGGTCCCAGGTCGACAGGCACGTGCACCTTCCGCCGACAACTGGCGACAACATCGATGTACTGTGGAGACCTCACGCCCCACGTGAGAGCAATTCGGCGGTACGTCCACCCGGCCTCCCGCATGCCCACTATACGCCCTTGCTCGAAGTCCATCAACTGCACATACGGTTCACGTCCACGCTGTCGCGGCATGCTACTAGTGTTAAAGACTGCGATGGAGCTCCGTATGCCAGGGCAAACTGGCTGACACTGACGGCGGCGGTGCACAAATGCTGCGCAGCTAGCTCCATCCGACGGCCAACACCGCGGTTCCTGGTGTGTCCGCTGTGCCGTGCGTGTGATCATTGCTTGTACAGTCCTCTCGCAGTGTCCGGAGCAAGTATGGTGGGTCTGACACACCGGTGTCAATGTGTTCTTTTTTCCATTTCCAGGAGTGTATATTGTTATGTTTCCTAGAAACATGATGATTCAAATCAATGACTGCCACTTGGTATGCTTCTCAGTCCGGTATTTTGTTTTGAAATATATGTCTATCCACGGCGTGATACAGCTGAGCTGTCGTACAAATTGTTACACTAATAACGTGGACGGCCAATATGAAATACGAAAGCGCGTGAGCAGAGTAACAGGCAAGAGTGACTGCGAATGTATACTCACTCTTCCTCATTTGCCTTCACCTGTAATCCTCGACATTCTCTCATCCTCTCTTCCTTTCCTGCCGGGTTGCTTTCGTTGTATGTGTTTTATTACGCGTGTAGGCGGTTCTCCAGAACATAGGCGGACCTCATCGCCTCTATTCCACACATTGCCTATCACAGTGTTCTTTAGCATAACCTGTTTCCACACCGCTTAATTGCCGTAAGAGAGGCAGCTCTTTAATTTTAAGTAGTTGCCGTGAGTCGACCTAATTACTTTCTCTCAACAGGGTGCCTCCCTGACACGTTCTGGCCGAGAATGAGCCACGTGCGAACTACGGTCTTATGTCACGAAAAGTACAGGGTTATTACAAATGATTGAAGCGATTTCACAGCTCTACAATAATTTTATTATTTGAGATATTTTCACAATGCTTTGCACACACATACAAAAACTCAAAAAGTTTTTTTAGGCATTCACAAATGTTCGATATGTGCCCCTTTAGTGATTCGGCAGACATCAAGCCGATAATCAAGTTCCTCCCACACTCGGCGCAGCATGTCCCCATCAATGAGTTCGAAAGCAAGCATCGTTGATGCGAGCTCGCAGTTCTGGCACGTTTCTTGGTAGAGAAGGTTTAAACACTGAATCTTTCACATAACCCCACAAAAAGAAATCGCATGGGGTTAAGTCGGGAGAGCGTGGAGGCCATGACATGAATTGCTCATCATGATCTCCACCACGACCGATCCATCGGTTTTCCAATCTCCTGTTTAAGAAATGCCGAACATCATGATGGAAGTGCTGTGGAGCACCATCCTGTTGAAAGACGAAGTCGGCGCTGTCGGTCTCCAGTTATGGCATGCGCCAATTTTCCAGCATGTCCAGATACACGTGTCCTGTAACGTTTTTTTCGCAGAAGAAAAAGGGGCCGTAAACTTTAAACCGTGAGGCATCCAGAAGCTTTAAACTACGCATACCATCGCTGAATGGAGTTAGCAGTTGGTGGATCTTTGTTTAACTTCGTCCTGAAGTGTCGTTGCACTGTTATGACTGACTGATGTGAGTGCATTTCAAGCACGACATACGCTTTCTCGGCTCCTGTCGCCATTTTGTCTCACTGCGCTCTCGAGCGCTCTGGCGACAGAAACCTGAAGTGCGGCTTCAGCCGAACAAAACTTTGTGACTTTTTCTACGTATCTGTAGTATGTCATGACCATATGTCAATGAATGGAGCTACAGTGAATTTATGAAATCGCTTCAATCATTTGTAATAGCCCTGTACATATTACGTAAACTTTTTGGGTGTTCCTACTTTGTTATTGTTGGACACGACGCTTACTCATACGGTGATGAATAAAACAACTACTACTAATATTAGTGCTGATGTTGCTGTGGTCTGCAGCGCGAAGACAGGTCTGTTGCAGCACTCCACGCTAGTCTATGCTGTGGAAGTATCTTCACCTCTACGTGGCTCATAATTCCTGCATCCCTTTACCCTGCTTGCTGCGGTGAAACCTTGGTCTCACTCAACAGTTCTTACCCCCCACCTTTCCACATCCAAACTCCTCTCAATTACAAAATTAACGATTCCTTGATGTCTCAAGAGTTGTCATAGCTACTGCTCCCTTATTTGAGTCACGTTGCACCATAAATTTCTCTCTCAGCTATTTAGTCCAGTACCTTATCATTAGCTACTCGATGTAACTACCAAATCTCCAGCATTCTTTTGTATGCAGAGCCTATATTCTCTCCTTATCTGTAGTGCTTATCGTGGTCGTTTCACTTCCACGAAAGTCTAAAATCTAGAAAATCACTTCCAGAAAAGTCTTGCGAACACCTGCGCTTCAATTATTTCTTAACATGTTTCTCTTTTTCACAAAGGCATTTGTCACTATTTCCAGACACTTATTTTACTACACAGATAGCTCTACTCGTCTGCAACTTTCAGTGCCTCGTTGCATAATGAAATTTCCTCATAACCAACTAATTTTATTCAATAACTTTCCATCACCGTCGTTTCACTTTTTCATGTTCTTCTTACAACCTCTACCGAAGATACTATCCATTGCCTTCAATACATCTTCCTAGTTCTTGGCCGTCCCTGAAGGAATTACAATGTGAACGGTAAACCTTAAACTTTTTCTTTCTTTTCTCTTACGTTTGTTTCCTTCCCATATTTCTCGATGGTTTCCTTTACTACTTGCTCAATGTACAGACAATACCGTTGGGTAAAGGTTTCATTACCGACCCACTACCCTTCCAAATACTGTTTCCTGTCATATTCTTTCACTACTTTTAACTTTTTTTACAAACTGCAAATAACCTTTTGTTCCCAATATTTTATACCTGTTGCCTTCAAAATTTGAATGAGTGTGTTCCAGCCAATTTTGTAAAAAGCAGATTTTAAATGTTGCTTTATAAGGGGCGATCAAAAACTTTTTGTTAGGGGGCTTTGCTGCAGCGTATATATAACGAGCGTAACTCCTATGCCTCTAAACAAGCAACGACATGAAGACAAGGGATTAATGTGGCGAGCATGTCTTTCCGAAGTGCGTACGGTAATTGCGGAAACGTGAACTAGAAGCGGTAGACGCCCATCGCAGAATGAAGAACGTGTATGGGACAGCACGTCTGTGGAAAACCACTTGTGGAACGGTGCCCCAAGTTTAGTGCTAGTCGCGACAACACGTAAGACACCGATCATTCTGGGAGGCCAGCCTCATCCATTACGGACAACAAGTGCGCGGTTAATGATGCGCCTGGGGTGGAACGGCACATAACCTTTCGTGCGCTAGCAAAGCATCGCTAAATCAGCATCGGCAGTGTGCAACACATAATCCTGTAAGTGTTGTGTTACGGTAAGGTCTGCAGTCAGTGGTTACCCCTGTCGCTGAATGCCGAACGAAAAGCAACCCGGATGACTGTTTCTCTGAAGCACCCGATGCGTTCTAGCGTTGAAGGCAACAGGTTCCTTGAGCGCATTGCTGCAGGCTACGGAAGCTGATACCACCATTGGGAACCAGATTCGAAAGCATCGACGATGTAGCGGTGTCTTTATCTTCGTCTCAAGGAGTTCAAGAGCCAGCCATCTGCTGGAAAGGTGATGCTCACCCGGTTCATTGATTACCGGTGTCCATTGCTTATTGATTTCTTGGAACCTGGTGTTTCCATCAGTGGCGAACGGTACTGCGCAACGCTGGAGAAATTACGGAGTGCAGTTAATGCGAAGGGGTACTGCTACTTCATCTACATCTACATCCATACTCCGCAAGCCACCTGGCGGTGTGTGGCGGAGGGTACCTTTAGTACCTCTATTGGTTCTCCCTCCTATTCCAGTCTCTTATTGTTCGTGGAAAGAAAGATTGTCGGTATGCTTCTGTGTGGGCTCTCATCTCTCTGATTTTATCCTCATGGTCTCTTCGCGAGATATGCGTAGGAGGGAGCAATATACTGCTTGACTCCTCGGTGAAGGTATATTCTCAAAACTTCAGCAAAAGCCCGTACCGAGCTACTGAGCGTCTCTCTTGCAGAGTCTTCCACTGGAGTTTATCTACCATCTCCGTAACGCTTTCGCGATTACTAAATGATCCTGTAACGAAGCGCGCTGCTCTCCGTTGGATCTTCTCTATCTCTTATATCAACCCTATCTGGTATGGATCCCACACCGGTGAGCAATATTCAAGCAGTGGGCGAACAAGTGTATTGTAACCTACTTCCTTTGTTTTCGGACTGCATTTCCTTAGGATTCTTCCAATGAATCTCAGTCTGGCATCTGCTTTACCGACGATCAACTTTATATGATCGTTCCTTTTTAAATCACTCCTAATGCGTGCTCCCAGATAATTTATGGAATTAACTGCTTCCAGTTGCTGACCTGTTATATTGTAGCTAAATGATAAGGGATCTTTCTTTCTATGTATTCGCAGCACATTACACTTGTCTACATTGAGATTCAGTTGCCATTCCCCACACCATGCGTCAATTCGTTGCAGATCCTCCTGCATTTCAGTAAAACTTTCCATTGTTACAACCTCTCGATATACTACAGCATCATCCGCAAAAAGCTTCAATGAACTTCCGATGTTATCCACAAGGTCATTTGTATATACTGTGAATAGCAACGGTCCTACGATACTCCCCTGCGGCACACCTGAAATCACTCTTACTTCGGAAGACTTCTCTCCATTGAGAATGACATGCTGCGTTTTTTTATCTATGAACTCTTCAATCCAATAACACAATTGGTCTGATAGTCCTTATACTCTTACTTTGTTCATTAAACGACTGTGGGAAACTGTATCAAACGCCTCGCGGAAGTCAAGAAACACGGCATCTACCTGGGAACGCATGTCTAAGGCCCTCTGAGTCTCGTGGACGAATAGTGCGAGCTGGGTTTCACACGATCGTCATTTTCGAAACCCATGCTGATTCCTACAGACTAGATTTATAGTCTCCAGAAAAGTCATTATACTTCGCGGTAACGATCGCCCCCATATCGCAAATGTCGTAACTCGGAAGTTACGCCAACTCAAGGGGGAGACATTGGAGCATCCGCCTTGTAATCGTGATCTCTCTTCATGAGGTTATCACGCCTTGCGTCCCTTAAAAATGACCTTGAAGGGTCGGCGGTTACCATCGGAAGAAATGTACAGCAGGCAGTTCCGGTGTTCTTCACACAACAGGACACGGTGTTTTTATAAATGGGTATATTCAAGACGGTGCGTCGATGGAATGATTGCAAGGTTTCACAGTACAAATAAGGGAAAATATCTGAGAAGTGTTGATCCGTAATTATATCACACTAGAATTTTTTTTTTGGCACGTTTACTGCCTGTCTGTCCGTCTGTTACGACCCATTTTTCTCAGGAACGGGTAGGCGTATCCACTTGGAATTTATGTCATATACTGTATACTACCATCCCTTGGCAGTCCAAATAATTTAAGCTCTAGGTCAATACAGTCAAAACATCGGCTATTTATGTGATATACTTTGATATCTTGCCAGTATCGGTATCGATAACAGGCAGAAATTGTTGAAATTCTTGATTCCCATTATGAATGAAATATATTTATACGCTTCCGCTGTTTGCCGATAGGTGGCGACAACGGTAAGTAGCGGTCGAAAGAAACAGATCGCAGACGTTGACCTCGGTCAACATAACCTCATTTAAACATTTGTCGATTTGTGTCTGCATCAGAAAGTTGTTCTTGATTGGAAATATCAGTTTACGAGCATAATTCTCGTCATTTTCAGAAAGTGTTACTGTTTTGTTTCTATATGAAGCCGCAGCTGAGTCTCATCGAATGTTCTCAGGTACGTATGGTAAGGAAGCTATCAGTGAAGGAACGTGTCCTGAGTGGTTTCAGCGCTTCAAGAACGGTGATTTTAACCTCGTAGACGGGCATAGTGGTGGAAGAGAGAATGTTTTCGAAGATGCAGAATTGGAGACATTGTAAGTAGGCTGTTTAGGTTCTTATATTGGTAACGCCACCGCAACGTAGCGCTCTGTATGAAAATCACTGGCTGTGCTGTGTGCAGTCTGTGGATGGGTGGCATTGTTGGAATTTGCTATTGTAGTGTTGGGCAGTTGGCTGTTAACAGCGCATAGCGTTGCGCAGTTGGAGGTGAGCCGCCAGCAGTGGTAGATGTGGGGAGAGAGATGGCGGAGTTTTGAGAGCGGATGATCTGGGCGTGTGTCCATCAGAGACAGTAAATTTGTAAGACTGGATGTCATGAACTGCTATATATTATGACCTTTGAACACTATTAAGGTAAATACATTGTTTGTTCTCTATCAAAATCTTTCATTTGCTAACTATGCCTATCAGTAGTTAGTGCCTTCAGTAGTTTGAATCTTTTATTTAGCTGGCAGTAGTGGCGCTCGCTGTATTGCAGTAGTTCGAGTAACGAATATTTTTGTGAGGTAAGTGATTGGTGAAAGGTATAGTTTAATGTTAGTCAGGGCCATTCTTTTGTAGGGATTATTGAAAGTGAGATTGCGTTGCGCTGAAAATATTGTGTGTCAGTTTAGTGTTGATCAGAATAGGTAAAGAGCGAAATGTCTGAGTACGTTCAGTTCTGCTCAGCTGTTTGAAAATTAAATAATGTAAGAGGTTTATCAGCACAGTAATTCAATAATTTTTCTAAGGGGACATTTCAACATTGCTGAGTGAAGACTTGCGTCAAACTCAAGAAGAATTGGAACGATTAGTGGGAGTGACACAGCAAGCCATTTCAAAACGTCTCAAGGCTATGGGCATGATTCAGAAATAAGGGAATTGGGTCCCGTGTGAGCTGAAACCAAGAGACGTTGAACGGCGTTTGTGTGTTGGTGAACAGTTGCTTCAGAGGCAAAAACGGGAGGGATTTCTGCAAAGCATTGTGATCAGGGACGGAAAATGGGTTCATTACGATAACCCTAAGCGCAAAAAATCATGGGAATATCCCGGCCATGCTTCCACGTCGACAGCCAAACCGAATATTCTCGGCTCTGCATTTGGTGGGACCAGCTCGGCGTCGTGTACTATGTGATTTTAAAACGAAGTGAAACAATCACAGGTGCTCGTTATCGAACGCAATTAATGCGTTTGAGCAGACCATTAAAAGACAAACGGCCCCAATACAGCGAGAGGCACGATAAAGTGATTTTGCAGCACGACAACGCTCGACCCCACGTTGCAATAGATGTCAAAACGTACTTGGAAACTTTGAAATGGGAAGTCCTACCCCACCCGCCGTATACTCCAGACATTGCACCCTCTGACTATCACCTGTTTCGATCAGTGGTGCATGGCCTGGCTATTAGTCAAAGGACGCGTCGTGAGTGGTTTCAACGCTTCAAGAACGGTGATTTTAACGTCGTACACCGGCATAGTGGTGGAAGAGAGAATGTTTTCGATGATGCAGAACTGGAGACATTGCCGAGTGAAGACTCGCGTCAAACTCAAGAAGAATTGGCACGATTAGTGGGGTGACACAGTGTTGTGACCACAGAAAATTTTAATTTTTATTCTTGCTTTTGTGACCATAATAAGAGTCCAGGCTCCATAGGCAAACAGCCAGGCGACATTAAGAAATAGTCCACCAGGACGTAGGAACAAGATAAGCGGCGGAGGCTGCCAAGTATGGCTTGTTGATCAAATAACTTAGTGTTTGACTTCCTGCCAGAGGAAGCAGCATGAATCAAACTTGCACAATGGAAGAGGCAAACACCAGTGCGATAATACAGCAAGAGAGAGTGTCAGTCACCTGCGGAAAAGACTAGTGTGGAACGAAATTAAGTTGTGTGCAGCTAGAAACGAAAGTGTCGTGTGGAACCGAAGGCATTCTTGCGCAGCCGACCAATTAGAAACGAGAGTGTTGTGTGGAACCATAGGCATTCTTGTGCAATCCGATCACTTAGAACTGAAAGGGTCGTGCGAAACAAATCAACTCGTGTGCACCCAAGTACATGAAAAACGAAATAAAAGGCCAGGCAGCGATATAGCTAGAGGCAGAGATTCAGATGCAAATTCAGAGCCAGTGCCGGCAGTTTGGAGATTCCGCAGCGAGACGCCAGCGGGACCGAGTCGGCCCATAGAATCCGATACAGCTGATAAAAGACTTCAACTACGAGAAGACGGTGATAGAACCTGGTGGACACTCAGGAACTGCAGGTCAAGTAGGATTTTTAGAGTTTCATTGGAATAGTGTTGAACAGAGGCTGTTAGTCTTTGTCTCAATTACTTATAGAGATTTCACTGCTAACCAAGAACAGGTGATTGCTTTGTACTTGTTTCTTATATGTACCAACAATAAGCTTTGAAGTAGCAAGTACGAATAAATAGACTGAATTTTACTAAGGAGTTTATGGTCCAACACCTCACATAAGTATATGTGAGAATAAACTTGATAAAAACTTACCAATATTTTCTGCCTATTACAATTCTGTAACCTATTTTCAGTAAACTTCTTTGCTTCAAACTAAGGAGATTCTCTCCCTCTCATCTCCGATATAAAGGTTGACAGCAATTTCTTACCAACCCATTGTCGTTAACGTCCCGATTGCGCTACTCAGTTCGCACTTACTTCATTCTGGTATAGTGAGGCTGTGCCGGGACGCGACAACAGCAAGCCATTTCAAAACGTCCCAAGGCTATGGGCATGATTCAGAAAGAAGGGACTTGGGTCCGATCTCATGAAGAAGTCACATATTGGATCGATTCGTGGATCGCTTCAAAAGATGAACAATTTTTTCGACGTGGGGTTCCTACACAGCCCGAAAGATTGGGGAAGGTAGTGGCTGGCGATGGAAAATAGTTTGAATGAGACATGTGAAACCAATTTGTTTCATTAAAGCCTCAAATGTTGGGAAAAAGGTGGAAGCAAAGTTGTACACTTTGTATAAATAAGTTTCTACAGAAAGTTGCGCGAGTCCACCTCGCAGCTTATCCGGATTTTTATTGTTGTTGCTGTGCTTTGTGTAGCTTTCCACCTCCAACTGCTACCTAAATGTCAGACTGCGTTATCCAAGGGCCATATTCGCTGTCTGAGGATGTATTTGAGGGCATAAATTCTGCCATCATTTTGTATGAACAGTCGTGTGTAGCTACAAAAGGAGAGGCAGCTCACAAGGTGTGTTGGACAGGTGTATGGTCGATGAGACCCCAGCCACGTGGAAAGTGAAGTATGTATCTGTGAATCTGTATGCTCTTGGAAGGAAGCAGCACAGAAATGACGCACCGTCCGAGAGAGGGCACCCAGGCTCCGGGAAGAAGCGGAGAGCTTGGAAGAGCCGGAGGTCCGAACAAACAGCAAACCGCAATCTGGCGAAGCGACGCCGCAGAAGTCCCCGCCGAGGATCCTGGCAGTGGCGGCGGCTCCCCTCTTCCTGCCTCCTTTCATCGGCCCGCGTCGGCCGGGAGGAGGTTTTAAGTTTATTAGAGTCGGTATGTACGGCTTCCCTCGCGTTTATTGGCGGGGAAGCGGTCGGACGCCGCACCGCGGCAATGAATAATGTAAGACGCGAGAAGCGATTGCATTAATGCGCGCAGACACAGGGAAATGGAGCGCAGCCTGTGTGTTTGTTACCTTAAAAGGATTGCGCGCGCGAGCAGAGGGCGCACCGCTCCTGAGGTGCCGGCAGCCCTCGGCTCCAGCGGGGAGATTCCTCTCCAGCCCTGACTTGCTAGCTCCAGACCTACGGACTCCAGCAGTTGGGCTCAACTCGTGTTCACAATTGAGACCGAACCGCAAGGTCCCCAGCTGGGCACCGTACTTAAGCGGTATATCTCAACGTTGACATCATTTTCTAAAAACAGTGTATCACGTTGCTGCTACGAGGGGCGTTCAGTAAGTAATGCAACACAATTCATTCCGGAAGCAGTTTGGCTTTATTTGGGATTCCAATACGCCGCGGCTACAAAACCCAGATTCTCAACATGTGTTCAGTGCGACAGTCTTACGCCACCTTAATGGGATGGCATGTGTGCCCGAGTGGTACCACTCTACTGGTAGACGTCTGAGTCAATGTCTTGCAGCATCAGTCACCACCCCATCATCTACGTACTGCTTCCCAAGTAGTGCATCCTTCGTTGGGCCAAACAGATGAAAGTCGGATGGTTCGATATCCGCACTGTAACAACGGCAGTCTAGCGAAGTCTTGTGGGCTCCTCTCGTGTGTGAGGCCTTGCGTTGTCATGAACAAGGTCGTTTCCATTTTTCTGGCGAAGAACACACTGCAGTTCTTCAATTTCTGAGGGTAGCGCAATATAGTTCAGAGCTGTCCCTCGCGCAATGAGGGAGGACACCAAACAGAATAACCCCTTTACAGTCCCAGCAGACCGTCGCCATGACTTTACCGGCTGAAGGTGCGGCTTTCAACTTGTTCTTCGGAGGAGAAGTGGTCTGGCGCCACTCCACGGGCAGCCGTTTTGTTTCCGGTTCGAAGTGATGGGCCCAAGTTTCATCGCCTATGACGATGTTCGACAAAAAATTGTCACCATCAGCCTCGTAACGAGCAAGGAATTCGGCAAGAATGGTCCTTCGTTGCTCTTTATGGTCTTTCGTTAGGCGGCGAGGAACCCTGCGGAGACACATCTTTGAGACCCCAAATGGTGGAAGAGTGTTGCATCACTGACAACGGAGACATACAGTTGAGCAGCTAGGTGTTTGATTGTGATCGTCGATCACCTCGATGACAGCGTAATCGCGTTCCAACATTACAAGAGTCACAGCTGTGTGCGGTCGGCACGTGAGAGATCGGACAGGTTTGGGCAACCCTCTTGTACTGATGACAGACGCCACGCCCAACGACTCACAGCTCTTTTGCTTACTGCCAGGTATCCGCAGAAGTTTTGCAAGCGGTTGTGAATGTCTGCGACTCTGTTACAGACACCAGTTTGCAGGCTACGTACAACGCCGCCACCTTCCAGGAGTTCATGAAGCTATATGAGCTTCTAATATTCTGCGTGGTGTTTGTTCTAAGTCGTGTCTCCCTACCACTTTCGCGCAACGACGCTCTGAGCTTGTTTTTTGGGGAATTGACTAGTTTGAACCTGGGAGGGACCTGTTGCTGGTAAGGAGACGCCAGACCACACATGACATGTAGAGTTCAGAAGAGTTCAGTGAGACTAGCGATGATATAATCAAATACTTAATGATTTCAGCGTCAGCTCCACTGCACTCCCTGTAAAAGAATCTTAATACTAACTAAATTTAGTGGAACGGTTTTTAGTTAGCTTGTAAAATAACGTCGAAAAAGCAGTTAAGTTTACCACTGGAATTTTTGTTCTACTCACAAAACATTGTTTATAAATTGTACTATTGATAAAAGGAAATATTTTAATACAGGATGATAAAAACCAACTGCGTTCAACAAAAAATGTGAACGAATATTCCCTGAATGGGTTTCCAAGTTCTATAATGGATCGAAGGATGACCTATGCCATGTCATATCTATAATCTAGGTTTAAATTAAGTTTCATAAAAGAGAAAACTATGATAAATGGTCTACAGTGACCCTCAATTATCTTTAATTACTTATTTAACTTACAGAGGCTGATGTGGCTTCTCAATAATTATATAACAGAAAAATCATTGCGTTTCAGATTTTAACTTCAAGTAGAAAATGTGAATACCACGAAATTTTAAAAGGGGATGTAACAGATGAGACTTCTGCAGTTCTGAGTGAAGCCTTATGCGCTCATATGTGGTATCGCGTGCGTTCATTACCTTGTCGGTGGTTAGGCAGCGTCAGGGGCGGCTGGCGGCGCAGCTCCACACACCTCGCCATCTCAGTAGCAACTCTCTCAAACTTATCCTTACTACTGTTTACCGAAGTTGGTTTAAGAAAAAGGTATCTGGCTGTGTTTTCAACTAACCAATCAGCGTCTCAATGTTAACCTTAAGCTCCGCCTATAAAAATTCTGTCTATCCAATGAGAATCGTTATACTTTTCGTGGTGGGGCAATGTTTTTAATGTTTGCTACGTAACAGAGATGCGTATAGCCTCATGCTAAAACTTGCAGTTGGTGTGGTCGTTTTAGTGTTATCGTAAGATCTATACTGTTCTTCTGGAGGGCTCTATCTTTTAACATGGGCTGGAGCATGGACGTCCCAGCGGTCGGCTGGCGATGTGGGTGTCCCATTGTCCCGCTCTTATCGTAGGGCCTACACGGCTCTGCTCTCGGCTTCTGTTCTCGTTTCTCCCCTCGGAACTGCGTCTGTTTCACGGTGGGAAGGTATGACATGCATTTAGACGTTCTTGTGTTAGTCTGTGGTATTCCATTTGCTCACTCATTGATCGTATTACTTTGGTTAATTTAATGACAGGATTTATTCGGAGCTATGTGACATATTGCCGGATTTGCTATCATGTCAGGGTTTTCTTGGAAGTTGTTGGATTTGCCTGATACCTTACAAGCTGAAGTGAGAATATTTCACGATTTTCCACCACATACTCCGCATTTTTTCAGCCTAATCTGGACGAGAAAAAAAATGTGTTGCATTACTTGCTGAACGCCCCTTGTGATATAAAACTCATAAGAAAAGTTCTGGACGTCGAACACTTTAAAACCGCACGACAGTGTACTTAGAGTACATTTCAAAAACAGTGGTATGAGCAACTGACATGCTAAATGCAGCTGTTGTCTGCTAGCGCACCCCTGTGATTGTTGGTCAGACCATGAGGATAGTACTCTGTCAGATTAAAGTTTTCCGAACAAGTATGTTAACGCTAAAGATCTTGGCAGCGAAGACAACAGAATATTGCTGACATCTTGATATCTACTTCCTTAGGCCATATTAACTCTACAGGAGCAGTGTAGTTGATTTTGTAAGACTACAAAGTGGAAGACCTCAAGTAAAGTTACACGGTCGTCATGTCAACATGAGATTTCAGTCTGCGTCATACAAGCAACTTCCCGCGCCTGAGTGCAAGCCTACGTCAAAATATACGTGGCAAAAGGCGGATAATGACACGCCAATACTATCGATTGAAAACATAATTAGTCTGGAGTTTGATACTGAACTGCTTGAATGGAAAAGTAATGCTGAATGTGAAAAAGTGGGTTTAGTCAGATGTGCATATTGTTCTGCTCCACTTCAACTATTCACTGAATATTTTTTTCCCCTTTATTGTTATTTCCATTCCCCATCAGGGGCGGGCTGGCAGCAGCATAAGAGCTGCTCTTTAGCCGAGAGACAAAAATAGACAGGAAGAATATAGAGAAGAAAACATGGCGGAACATAGAAAACGAAAAAGGCGGAACAGAAGAAAAGAAAGCATTAGAAGTGGAGATAAAAATCTTAAAAAAGTAATTCACACAAAAAACACACACTTGATTAAAGGGCACCAGGCGAAGTACAGCTTCACTGAATAGTTTTCCAATACTTATCATGCCAATGGAAAAAGTTTGTTGTTCGGGTAGCGTAGTTATTTTCTTCGACATTAACATCATCTTCTTCTTCCTTTGCCTTTTCCCGCTTCTGTTACGAGGTTGCCATTGTTATATGGATTGAGGCAATGTAAATGCTACAGGATCCACTCACGATAATGAGACAACCGTCTGAGGTAGATGTCAACGTGCAACACCCATTACCAATCGGCAGGTGGCAGCTCCAGCAGTGGGAAGCGTATAAGCGGAGGGACGCCGAAAACAGTCATGATCGTAATCCGGAAACTGAGCGATTTATATGACGTCCAAAAGGGCATCGGCATTGGCTTTCGGTGGGAAGGTTGGAGCATTTGCGAAAAGGCTAAGTCTGTACTCAATTAACGTGCTGCTGTGGTTCAAGTATACCGTGCAGAGCAAAATGGCGCTATCAAAAACTGGCTCCGAAGCAACTGTGGTGTGCCATGGGCCATAGATCACAGGGCTGGACGGCGTTAAGGAGACGTGTAGAGGCGAATTAGACATGCAGCTGTTGAGCAGCTGACTGCCCAGATGAACCAAGGGGCCAACTAACCGGAAGCTCACGTCCTGCATAACAAGAAGAACGCGAAAATTGTTCTGCACAATTTAACACCTGCATGAAGAATCATTTTCTGATTGGGAGGGGGGAGGGGTGGGGTTGACGATCGTTAATGGAGTCCTACAAAATCCAACATTGAATCTTCTGTTACTTCGCTTAAAATGTTAGTAAACTTCCATTCACGAGGGTTGTAACTTAAATAGTGCTATTTATTCACAACCGATACAAAAGAGTTACATGTTTGCACCTGTTACTGTCCTTCAAAGTAGTTACCAGCGTTGTGTACAACCCGTTGCCAGCGTTGTGGAAGGCGTAATATGCCGTTAGCAGAGCCTGTTCTGCTGATGGCGAGAATGGAGTGGTCTACTGCCTGTCGAATCTCTGGAACTGCTCTGAAGCGAATGCCTCGAAGTGGTTCCTTCATCTTCGGAATCAAATCAAAGTCACAAGGCCTTATGTCCGGGGAGTATGGTGGATGGTACGGTACATCCCAGGTGGGTTGCGCAGAAAGTGTCGCCGCTTCTTTTCGCAAAGCTGGTCGCAGGTGAAAGTATTGTATATAACTTCATTCCACCATAACGCATATTGGAATAAATGACAGCATCATCAAAGGAGCTTGCTTTGAATACAGACCTCTTTTCCAGGAACTGAGCTGAGGTCCGACGTTGTCAACGAAATAAAAATGCACCTGTTGACCATGGGACTGGAGAATGGCTCCAAGATTTCTGTCGGTACCTTCCGGAACCACACTGACTCCCTTCCTGCGTCCGAGCTGCAAATGACGGTTATTCAGGCTTTTGGCAGGTGCTCATATTAATTTGACTGGAGCGTGTAGTTGGTGGCCGAATGTCCTTCTTGACGCCACCTGTGCAGGACGGAGCTGATGTATCCCTGTGTGGTATGCGTCTGAAGTAAATCCACGTCATGTGTGACAATGTTTTTCTAAATGTTTGCACAGTGTGTAACTGGGCCAGGACGTGGATAATAGCCCGGTGTTTACCTAGTTGGATGTGGGAAACCGCATAAATCCATATCCAGGCTGGCCGCCTCACCATCCCTCCTCCTTAATCAGGCGGATTTGGGAATCGGAGCTTTATCGCACGCAGGTATACGGGCGCGTCGCATAGCTTAATTATTTTAAGCCTAGGGAAATCCAACAACAACTCACGACATTGAAACGCTTGTGTATTTGGTCCTGTGATATCGATATTTTTAATCTTCGCATTATCAAAGTCTTAGACCTTGAAACGGTGATCATTCAAACATCTCTCGTGGTAATACACGCAGCTTTACATGCGAATGGCTCATACTATTGTTTTTGGGATGAGCGATTTATATTCTAAGCACATTTTTGTATGGTTCTGAACGTTCGAAGTCGCGCACTTTCTTTGTCAGCAAATCACAATTTGGATATTAGAAGGGATGTTTAACTGGTATGAATTTCGCTAAAGCCGAAATGTTTGTCTCGAGAGAATCAGCAACTGTTTTCATATTTAAAATAATTCTTTATTGTTGCTCAGTCCGAGGTACACATGTTTTTCTTTTTTTAAATTGTTAGTGGAATGACATGTTTCGATCAGTCTGGATAATCTTCAGATCTAAGTAGTTTCACCATCTGACTCACTTATTCAGATCTGAAGATTATCGAGAGTGATAGAAACATGTCATCGCATTAAAAAATTTAAAGAATTGTGCTACTAAGACTAACTACTATTTGAGAATAATTTTTCTACGGTCAAGATTTTGGTGGTTTTTCAAGGATATTTGCCGAGTATTTTGGTGCAACAGGCCATGGTCTCCAGTGGCTCATAAAATATCAATTATTGGATGTAATTCCAATTAACTTTATTTCTGCGAAAATACCTTTTCAATATCGAGAAACCCTGTTACATGCACTCACCTACAACACAAAACACGGTGGAATGCAATAACCCTCAGATGTGATGTGATGGTCGTCACTGCGAGGAGAGCTCAGCGTAGCATCCGTCGTTGCGCCCTTTCATTGAATTCAGGTGTACCCATACACGAGATGCATATCGGCCAAATCTTCCTCAGTAAACGTATCCATATTGCTGCGTATCACGCTGTTTCAGAAGGGATGTTTACCCGATATTAATTTCATTACAGCCGAAATGTTTGTCTCGAGAGAATCAGCATCTATGGTCATATTTAAAATGATTCTCAGTTATTGCTTAGTCTCAGGTGCGCATTTTTTAAATTGTTTAATGCAATGGCATGTTTCGGTAAGTCCGGATCATCTTCAACATCGTGACAGATCCGCGCAGTACTGAACGCAAGCTTCGAGGACGAAAAGGAAAGTGGACATTAGTGTTGTCACCACCAAGTACCGCGAGCGAATGGAACGAGCATGTCATCAAACAACACGGACGGCGAATATCGTCGGCATTTCACTACTGCAGAGATTTTTTCAATGCATTACAGATACAAATATAAATGAGGACCACCGAAAACCATGAGTCATCATATCAAAATATGCTTGATCAACCTCCGAAATTTACTCGGCAGCGTTCGGGGTCACCTCGTATTTATTCAGTTTCTATGTTTTACAGGTTGATATTGATGGTCGTCTAACCGCAAGGGTAGCCGAGAGCGCTAACGCGCTGCTT
The DNA here is from genome assembly GCF_021461395.2 of Schistocerca americana. NCBI lineage: Eukaryota > Metazoa > Arthropoda > Insecta > Orthoptera > Acrididae > Schistocerca > Schistocerca americana. Next base: position 626,064,537 of record NC_060123.1, on the reverse strand, counting down.
CCTGGACTCGGGTAGGCGCACCGGGCGCCGATCGAATCCTCCCGGCGGATTAACGACGAGGGCCTGTGTGCCGTCCAGCCTGGATGCGGTTTTCCACATCCCACTAAGTGAATACCGGGCTGGTCCCCACATCCCGCCTCAGTTACACAACTCGCAGACATTTTAAACACGTTCGCACTATGGGGTATGGGGTGGCGGCAGGAAGGGCATCTGACCACCCCTTCAAAGTTAACCATGCAAAATCAGTATCTACAAAGCAAGCCCCGCAAGTCGGGATAAATGCTTGGAAAGAGAGAGAGAGAGAGTTTTGGTCACCTGTCCAAAGTAATTGACTGTGAAAACACGGCTGTTTTGTTGCAGAAGCTAGTATTTTATGGAACTAACAGTGCCATAACAGGAATCTCATGTCCAATGTAACAATAAGAACGTAGAAAATTGTTCTTCACAATTAATCAACTGTATACAGAGGTCGTTTTCTGATGCGGGACAATCATTGATGGAGTTCCACAATGTTTAACATTGGCTGCTCTATTATTTCTCATAAAATGTTGGTAATCTTTCATTTAATGCCCAGAAATGGTTTTCAATAATCTCTCTATCTCTCTCTGGACTCCACAGTCTAGTGGCTAGCATTGCTACCTCTGGATCACAGGGTCCCAGATTCTATTCCTGGCCGGGTTGGGGATTTTCTCTGCCTAGGGACTGGGTGTATGTGTTGTCCTCATCATTCCATCATCATTCATGAAAGTGGATAGATTGGACTGTGTTCAGATTCGGAATGTGTAAGGCGCTGATGACCATGCAGTTGAGTGCCCCACAAACCAAACATCATCATCATCATCATCATCATCTTCTCCTCCTGGAGCAGCCCATATCAAATTCGAAAATACTGTATATAACGATCTTCATTTCAACTGAACACATATTAGAACAAATGACAGTAACATCAAAGAAGTTTGCTTTGAATACAGAACTCTCCTCCAGGAGCTGTGTTTCAGCATGATTTACACTGATGATCCACCTTGTCAACAAAATTAAAATGCAACTGTTGAATGATTTTTCGAGATGTATACAGACATATTCTATTAACACTTTCAGGACCGCTTACGAGATTGTTTTTGGAGGCGTCAGAAGATAGATATTACACTATGCATTAACTTTCGGTAAAGTATGCAGTTTACAATAGAACATTTTCTTCTGCTTGTTAACTACTATTCTATTTCGTGGCAAACAGACAGAGGATGCAGTTTCTGATGACTAACCAACACTGATTGCTTACACTAGAAATATCTGACAGTTTTCTCACAAAAAATTACTATGGAGCTTATCGAAACGACATAGGTTTCGCAGGAAGTTATTTGAGAACAGCACAACCGGGTTGGCGTTTGGTGGGAGTATCGCAAGAACTCCCTTTCACGTGCATCTTATTGAAGCCACTCAGCGACTTTAATTCGAGAACAAAGTCCGTGAGCCCATCTGCCACAAACAAGCAGGGATGATATGTAAGCTGCTTACTGCTCCCCTCGGCTGTACAACTAGAGAGTGAATCATAGCGCAACGTAATGAACTCATCACTCAGCAATCTCTTCATATGTTTGGACACACCAGTTCTTGGAGCCTGGACATAGTAGTAGTCAGTTACACCCTTACATATTCAATCTGTATTTCATTCCACTTCAGTTTTCAAAAATAAAATAAATAAATAAATTAGTATCTGCATCTACATACGTACTCTGCAAGACACCTTAAGGTGAATACCGGAGGATATCTATAAATACTAGTAATTTTCTTTCCTATTCCATCCGCAAACGGAGCTAGGGAAGAGGTCTGTATGCCTCTATACGACCGCTGATTTCTGATATCTTGTTTTGGCGGTCTTTAGGCGAAATTACGTTGACGGCAACAGAATCGTCCTGCAGTCGGATGCAGATCCCTGTTCTCTGTATTTTCTCTACAGTGTTTCGCAAAGAGAACGTCGTCTTCTCTCCAGAGATTCCCATCTGATTTCAAGAAGCATCTCCGTAACACAAGAGTGTTGATTGAACACAATTGTAGCAGCACGTGTCTGAATTGCCAAGATGTTTGCCTGTAATTCCACCGTTTTGGGTCCCAAACATTCGAGCCGTACTCATGAATTGGTTGATCAAGTGCCTTACACGCGGTCTCTTTTGTATATGAGCTACACTTTCCTAAAACTCTTGTAATAAACGGAAGTCGACCATTTGCCTTCCCTACTACCGTTCTTAAGAGCTCGTTCCATTTTATATCGAGGTGAAGTGTTACGCCTGGATATTTAATCGATGTGCCTCCTTCAGGCTGATTATAACTTTTAAACAAAATTAACGGTCAATATTCTCACAAAACATCTGTTATTTTTATGTAATTAAAGCTTAAAAATCATTAAATATCAAAATCTGTTCACGTGATCCAAAACGCTGATGCTTTGGTTACGACACAGGCTAGGAGTAAAACGAAGCTGCACTTGCATTATAGGAGCGTGAGCCGTAGTTACAAGGTTTTTACGTACTTTTACTGCAAACAGTTTAGCTGTTTGGAGCTGGAAAACCCGGTTACAACATTTAAGTAACAATAGAAAGGAATTTTGTGAACGCTGATAACGGAAGACATACGAAACCTGATGCGTTCATGCTCCACCTATTTAGGGCGGCGATGTGTAAAACGCCGGACGTCCTTTTCCCTGCTCCCTGCAACACCATTAAAATCGCTCAAAACTATGGAAATATAGAACTTTCGCAAATGGGTCCGTGTATTAAAGCTACATTATCGACTATCAGTGATGAGCTACGACCCAATGCAAAACAAAATTATTCTTGGCAAAATTTAGTGATGATTTCCTATGTGGAAGGCTCCTCAGCAGATATACTGCACACGTCAGGCGTTTTGTGGCGGAACGATAGCATTTTCGACCGCACTGTCACACGTCACATATTCGAATCCCCGAACGGCCGTATAGTTTTAAACCTTTTACACGAAATATGAAAACAGCGATACCAAGAACTGCTTGTAGCAGTTGCTTCGATTATGGGATGTATTATATTCAGCTTCACATTAGTCTTAGTCTGAGAAACGGATAACAGCGAATAAATACATTTACTTTGCGAGCAAACCACTTTTTTTGGAAAGCATTGTTTGTAGTGAAGATATCATCATATGTTCACAGTACAACGAGTTGTAGGTCTGTGAGATAATACGTAAAGATATAAAGCGTGTACAACATGCAGGTGACACAAACGTAATGCTTGTGAGTGTAAACCAACGTTAGCATCTGAGGCGGACTTACTTCACCTTTATGTAATATGATAAACCTGCAAAAGTTTAAACAATAAGGATCCTACCTGGACAGTACGAAGATAAAAACATCGATTCTAATTTTAAAAAAATGTGTGATCACATAAACTAGAAAATATCTTTCTAACGTGATGTGTGTGAACAGCGATTGCGAATATAAGAACATGTAAACAGCAAGAAATATTCTGCTTCTGATCGGTATGGTGACGTTTTGTAATTGTAATTTGGTTTTCATATGAGAGGACTATCGAGTCGTTTTACAAATAAGTTAATATTTTCATTCAGGTTAGATTTGAACCAGCGATCTATGGACATCGTATTATAAAATTCAACGGTTTAGGGCTCCAATAACTGAGCTACAGAATAATTGAGATGTAGTTAGGCAAAACAATAATTTTCATTAGGAGTTTAATTTCATTGAAGGACGCTATCCTTCATTATAAAAGTGGGAGAGCATATCTCGGAGGTAAGTTAATGTTAACTTCACATTGCAAGGCATTTTTAATTAAGTTAGTGAATTTGTGCATCGACGTGGTGGTAATTTGCCTGTACGCTGCAAACACATTTTACGCATCTTCTCATTCTATGGAAAACTCAAAAACAACTTATCAAGAGTTTTTGTAGATGTATCTGTACAGTATGGTACTACACACCATTTTTAATCCATTTCCCGTAACGTATATTCCCAAACAAAACGTCACTATGAATTAGCGTTATGGCAGTAGGATCAGCGAGATAGCCAGTGACGTCACGGGCATCACATGACTCGAATGGAGCGTTTCAGCGGGCGTTCAAATTATTTCAAACTCAAGAGGAAAAAAAAAGCCTGTTAGGAACATAAAATGAGACAATTAATCGTTTAAGACAATTTCCAGGACACAGTCAAATACCCTAGTCTGAATTCAAACATTACAATATTTTTTATGCTATTTATTTTTCCACATTTAGAGCTATCTGCCATTCGTGGCAACAAACAGAATTTCTGTCTAAGTCCTCTTGTGTCACCACATCCTCAGCAGCAAGCAGCCGTAGATCGCTCTTCATTCTGTCCAGGATATTTATGTATACAGAGAATAAGTTCCTGACAATACTCTCGTCTCTGATGAACACTCGTTGTCGAGAACGACGTACTGGGTTCTTCAGACTTTTGACCACTGCAGTACAGTAATAATACATATTCAGTAAAGAAAGATGAAAATATGGTTAAACAACGTCTAAAACATAAGCCACAATAATTAAAAAGTACGATGTTATACCTGTTATCGCTGCTGGTAGCGGCAGACGGAGCGAGATCCTTAGAAGTAAGGTTGTCACTGCTGAATAAGGCAGCTTTGGACGAGATTATATACTGTAAACTCCGCCCATTGCCTACAGTATTACATCACTGATGACCAGTCAAGCGTGAGATATACTACATTGATTGGTTCAGTCGAATTTGTAGGAAAAAAAGATACAGCAATAAATACACAAATTACATACATAAAATTTCACGTGTCTAAACCCATCATAATTGATTTTACAGATACTAAACGTACTTCTTTTATTTACATGTTTTCTGTCGCCTGTTACTGTGGTGACAACTTTTATTTTATTGTTACATTTTTAGAGAACATCACTTTCACGTCATTATACACAGATTTATTTATAAATCCAACGTACTATTTTGTTATAAGAATATTCGTTAATGCTAAAAAATAGATAGAAATTTTCAAGACTGTATTGTCCAAGTTTATAATCAGGATCTTTGACAGTACCGTACAATCCATGCAAATGATCACTGAAGCGGTTTATTCTGACCACTGGGGGCCACATTGTGGCAGTTAGTCTGCGCTGCTACCGTAGAGCAAAACTGAAGCACAGAGATCGTCTTCCAAGCCACCAGACATTCGCTGCCTCCTCGGCATTCTATCCACTACCATGATATCTGTGGTGGGCTTCGCTGTAGTGGAACTATCTACATTGGCAAGCCATTGTTCTAGCAACCAGATACAGTTGTTTCTGCTGCGGCAAGTACATACAAATGCCCGGGACAATAGCGATTATCGCATGCTTGTCATTTTGTTTCTTTTACTCAAATCAATTATGATAGGTTTAGATACGTAAAATTTTATATATGTAATTATGTATTTATTGCTGTATCTATTTTTCTTACAAATTCGACTAAACTAATCAATGTATATGGTGGTTATAATTAAACTTTCCCTATTAGCACATTATAACACGGAAACGATTAGCATACGAGTACCAAACTCGGTAGTGTTAATGTCAAGGACATGGAGAAGGGAAGTAACTCAGAATCAATTCAATTGAAACACTTTTAGTGTGCTGCTACGGAACATCATACCTATACTTACCGGTACAATTACCACTACAAAAGGGGCTCAATATGGCGTCCATCACTGTCCAAAGGAGACTTTTAAGCGTATTGTCATATCGCTGGCATGGTTGCGGAGTATCTTTGCGAGCGGTTGCCTTTGCAGAGTCGAGAACGGGACACGGAGCTGCTGCGTTGTGTTGTGGGCAGCTCTGCATGGGAAAGGCATTATTAAGGAAGTTCAAGTGTGGCTGCAAGTACTGTTATTGTGAATTAACGAAATATGGAAGTGTATTCAGTGAAAAGTGCGTAAAGAAGTAATTATGTATGAGCAGTGCCGCCGATAACGTATCTGAATATCCGCCCGTTTGCGCGTAGTACCGTACAACATCAATCATCCGTGTCGTGCTCGGCCTTCAAGAATGAACTAATGTGCATTAGTAAAATAGTTCACACAAAGGAGAGCAATCAAGTACCCGTGTCTTGTAGCGAGCGTGAGAACATGCGTTCGGCCATCGCGTTTCCGCATCATTAACAATCAGCCGCGTCGCGACGGTTATGCGCACGCTCGTACGAGTGAGAACTGTAAATCGTAAATTAACTTTTATGAACAGTGTTATATTATTACAAGTGTCAAGAAGGACTCGTACAAGATATCTGTGCATGTGACGAGCGTAAGAACTTTTGTTCGTCCATTGGGCTTCCACATCATCAACAATACCCGCGTCGTGTCGGTTATGCGGACGCTCTTTCATGTGATAATTGTAAACAGATAATCATCATCATTGCCTGTGTATCCATCACTGAATGTTAGCCAGAGTAAGACCGCGTGAAGTACAAGAGTGACTGACATAAACATCATCAAGAGTACTGTACAGTAATAAGGAAATGCATTGCCTGTGTATCCATCACTGAATGTTAGCCAGAGTAAGACCGCGTGAAGTACAAGAGTGACTGACATAAACATCATCAAGAGTACTGTACAGTAATAAGGAAATGATAATTATGACCATTCATCAAATCAGCAACAATGTAATTGGCATCAACACTTACTAATTAACGTGTAAACAGTGCAACCTGCTATTTTCTTATCGTCTCAGAATATAATATTTCATACCAGATGTAGGACAGTGTTGTCTTTAGAGTTGGATGGCTCCCCTAAACCCACTTGCGTATTTAAATACGTAATTTATGGCAAGCCAGCAGCAGTGTGGAGCAGAAATAATATGAGCGCCGTGGGAGCACCAGGTACGTGGCATGGCCAGGGCGCACAGTCAAAGCATTAAGAGTTTAAGGGTCCCCCACCAAATATACGCCCGGACATGTTGCAGACTGAAAGAGCAGAATTTCATTCTGCGCAGCAGAACGAAGCATGTCCGTAGGTATGCTGGCTACCTCTCTTGATATGCTGCGCTTCATATCAGCACATCTGTGAATGTTTCCCTGGTAAACCCTGTCCTTCAGGTAGCCCCAAAACCAGAAATCACAGTGGATGAGATCAGGTGATGGTGCTGGCCAAGAGTTTGAAAACGACCGGCTGATAATTCGATGGTTCCAAATGTGTTTCGGAAAAGCAGGTGAACTTCACAAGCGATGTGCGATGGGGCCCCATCTTGCATGAAAACTGTTGAGTCAATGCGTCTCTTTCCTGAAGGGCAGGTATGACATGTTGGAAAAGCATATCACAGTGGTGCTGGCCAGTCACGCTGCATGTCTTTGGTACTTGAGCGCCAACCTGTTCAAAAAAGAATGGACCAATGATGAACATAGCCGTGAAGCCACACCATATGGAGACACGTTTACCATAGAGTGGGACTTCATGCACAGTGACTGGAGGTGAAGACCCCCACAGCCGGCAATTCTGTGTGTTCGCCTCACCCATCCGAGAAAAATGAGCTTCATCTGTCCATGGGATGGTCTAGGGTCAGTCCTCGTCAACTTCAGTCCTTCCGAGAAAGTGGAGAGCAAAGTCAACATGTCGTTGTGCGTCCTGTGGTGCAAGCTACTATACAGTATGGATCTTGTACGGATACCATTTGCGAACGTTCGAAGTACCTACTGTACAGTGGACCACAGGACGTTCAACTGTTGAGACACAGCAAGCGCACTGCCTGACAATCGGGCATTGCGCGCAGTACTGTCTGCCATAGCAACAGCGATTTCATCAACCTCCTGTGGTGCAACTGGTCGCCTCTTCCCAGAGCGACACGCAGTTCTCCAGTTGATTCGAACTTCTGCATCATGCTCCGCACAGAAGGTGGAGAAAGAGGGCCCTATTGTAATCCTTTCAGCCGGCAACGTGGTCAAAGTGCAGCTGCAGCATTACTGTTGTTTTGATAATGAAGCTTCAACGAAAAAGCCCTGCTCCTTTTGTCCAGTTTCTTTTTCTCTCGATACACAAATGAACACCACACTTCTGGCACACAATTGATGGACTTCCTTTGCAGTTTGGATTTTTCCATCTACCTCTCTTGTCAGACACAACTGGCCAATGTCCAACATTGTCCTGACGAACAACCCTTTGGGGGATTGACTTAGCTGCATGTCGTAGGTTCTTCTTCTTTACATATTCGACATCAATACATGAAGAAGGTCTACCCCCCATCTCTCCCACTCAAGTCCTTGTTCATTTTGCACAACGCTTCAGCTATTTCAACCTTGAGCTGACAAAGTTGCCTTTGCTTATTTTTGTTTACACCAAAAGAATCACAGTCTCTTCTGTACAGCAACCATGCATTCACTACAACCATATCAAGGAAATGAAAAAGTAAACGACGGTAGTACTTTTTTGATCTGATGTTTATCCGGTATAGTGCAATCAGAGAGTCTAAAAGATCTACTCCTCCCATAAATTGGTTGTAAAGAAGAATTATTGACGGGCAGTCGACTTCAACCTTTGTTTTGGCCTTTTTATCCCATCGTTTCACCATACTTATTGGTTCTGCATCAGAAAAAGTAGAGGCAAGTACTACAGATCTGTTGTCAAACCATTTGACAACTCTCACACACTGTTCATCAATATCTGCCTCTCGTTCATCGTATGCACCTCTCCCCCCTTTTTTTCAAATCTTTATCAGTTGTCAACACACGTCCAGGTGGATGTGGCTCTGACTGTGCTCAGACAAAAAATCTTCATGTGTGCAAGCTCTGTAAGCAGTGATATTGTCGTAAACCAATTGTAAAAATATAACAAATGGTTTCTTTGTTGTGGAATAACCTCACAAATCAGGGGCGGGCAGGAATCCTGCAAGTGTGCGGTGCACTTGCACGCGTGCAGTTAACAGGTGTTCTGCGTGCACACAGGGGCAAGCTGGCCACCCGCTTATCTCCCCTCCCTACCATACCGTCTCTGCTCCTTCCTCTGTAATGCGTTTTGTTTCCTAGCTTGCTTAGGAATAAGGTTAGTAGGAGTGCTTGAAAGATATCGTGTTTTGAAAGAGGACCTATTACCTACGATACGTTTTATTTAATTATCACAGGTGGAATGGAACAAAATTTCTACATACAGACAAACACAAACAGTTACTTAAATTTTCATCACTGATGTTTGCTCTTAACCGACACTTACTAAGTCAGCCAATGGTTTTCCAGCTCTGGCTATATTAAGCGCAATCTTGTAACTTGCACGGTCCTGCTGGGCTATTATTGTTGTCGTCCTGAAAAATTGAGAACAGTGCTCCATAAAAAGTTAAATCAGTTAGACGAGAGACATGACGAAAGGAAGTCGCAGATCTCTCGTGACCACAGCAACTATGACAGATTCATCTGGTATCGTCAGATCGCTCTTCTTAAGCTCAGTCAATTTCCCCATCCGCTCAGAATCCAACAATAAATTGTACTCGTCCTTGTGAAATTTGTTATAATGGCCTTAAATACTAAACTTCCGCTGACCAGCGAGAATACTGCCACATATTAAAAATTTCGAATTTTCACGTTTTTGCACAAAGAAAAAATGATTCTCCCATTACTTTTCAAAAGATAGCAAATCTACGATTCTCCGTTTCCTTGACCACTCTGCATTTTCCGGTTCTTGAAATACAACGTTCACTACGTAGTGGTCGCTGCACATCAACGTCCGCAGCTTAGCCTGGCACTACACTGCCGCAACCTGCCGGCTGTCGCCACAGCCCCGGTCGACGCCTGCACGCGAGCAGCACACGTGCAGCGCTGTGCGCTCATGAGCCGCGTGCAACGTTTGCCCGACCCTGCCCTAAATCTTTCGTTTCTTCCAGTTGATCACGTTTTCCACAATGCACTTCGAAATTGTACAAAATTCCTTTGATGTCGCATAAAATGTATATTTTATAACCCCACTTGTGAGGCTTTTTTGGCATATATTGTTTCAAACTAGACATTCCTTTGAAGGGTACCATCTGCTCATCGACACATAGCATCCTATCAGAAGGTAGTTTGTTGAATTTTTCGATCAAATGACTTATCAATGGCCTAATCTTAAAAAGTTTGTCTCTGCAAGTACCTTCTGAATCAGTTATTCTGGTATTGTCATTGAAACGGAGATTGGATTTTATGTCTTCCCACCGGTCTCCACTCATCACGTCCGATGCGCAAGAGACGCCAAATAAGCTGGACCAATACATTCGTGTATGTGGTACAGTGAGAAGTGACATATGAAACACTGTTCCGATAAATTGTTCCAGTTTACTGACAGTCAGTTGGAGAGCTTTACTTGGATTCTTCTGAACAGAATACAAGTTTGATTGTTGCGTTATATGTTCCAATAGTTGAGTGTCAAAGAAGTGTTTGAAATAATCCACTGGTTCCTCGATTGCTGTAGATTCAGGGATGGAGCCTAGCCACTTTGGTATGTCACAAGCACTATTGTCTTTGCTAATGTTTCTACAAACTGGTCTTCGCTTATTGGATGCACATGATGACGAAGGAGCCGAAATGTTGTCTGCGTCACGAACATTAGTATCATCCTCATCACTGACGCCTGGAAGTTACAAATATAATACATAGTTTAGTGTCCTAAAGCTGTACATATTGCTACAGTGCAACCAAGTGATAAAAGCAAAGGCCATACCATTTTCAGAACTGCTGGACACAGATTCCCTACTTGTTGGCACATAATCCTCGTCATTATCGCTACAGGAGGCACTCAGGCAACTGTCCTCACTCTCTCCACCAGCTACATGCGCCACAACACTCTTCTTCTTCCCATAAAATGTTGCAGGATTCATTTTCTAGAAAGAACAACAGTTTCCGTGCAAGCGCCTGAGTTGACAAATTTGTAATGTCTAAACCATAAGCTCTCAGATTCTGGCAGTAATTGTTATGGTAATTGTTTTTTTTCAGATATACCTCAAAGTAATCTCTATCATACAATATTTACATATAGTTGATAACTTACGTTTTTCAACACCAATTGTAATAAATATAGACAGCTGAAATGCACACGACCACGCTTCACTCAACTCCCAAGATGCAACTGTTGACATAGTTGAAAAAATTTCCTGAGTGCGGCGCCACTTCCAATACTTGTAGTCTGAAGCGCTACGAATCTGCTACGCTCGTCACCCGCGAGAAAAAGCTTCGCGCTGTGCAGATACAGCAACATATTTTAATCGTTACAAATTTGTCGAGGTCGTCCATAGGGGGTTAATGAACGCCTCTTGTAGGGGAGACCAAGTTATGTTAGCCATGCTTTTTTTATTTTTCTTATATTAATTTTTTTACATTTTTAAATTTAAAAATTATTGTTATATTTTAGAGCAGTCTTACTGAATCTGGATGTCAACTATTAAACTTGAAAATATGAGTCAAAAAGTTAAAAACAAAATTAGTTCCTGGACATATGTTAAGTGCTCTGCTTTTTCAAGAGGTCTGACCTCCGCTGGAGCTGGAAATGGGCTTACGTTTTCCGGTGCCTGTGAAATTTTGTCTGATGGTAACTCTTCTTTGGACGTCGAAGGAATAGACAGAACATGCTGAGAGGTGCTGGGTGTAGCGTTTACCTCAGCTCGAGTTGGATCTATTCGAAGTGTAGGAAGGCATAAAATCACTGTCACTACAAATTTTTTTGTTAAAGAGATTGATACCAGTGACGTTGAATCCAGTGGTTATTGGGAGTTGCAGCATTTGGAAGTGCTATTTGCACTACAGACAGAATATCGTAAATAGTCATAGGGTGTTTCTTATTGATAACCCATACGTCACATGCTGAGTTCACGATCTTTTTAGAAGGTCCATAATCACTTCTGGCTAAAGACTCTAGCTTATAGATATAATGCGCTGGAAAAGGTAGATAGCTGATGCCATTATCTTTAAAATAACCAAGAACTTCAGAGTCCAGATGTGAACTGTGGTTAGCAGTCAAAATCAAGCAAGGGCGTTATTTTGAGCAGCGAGCGTGTAGCACAGAGTGTTTCATATATTTCGCAAAGTTATTCTCGGTCATCTATCTCGAAAGATGAGCTGCTCCATCACACCCATTCGGGCCGTCACGGATAAAATGAGGCTTGAAGCTGATGCTCAGGAAGATGATGAATAGAGGCGCGCTGTTACCCAACGCATTAACTGCAAAAGCGACCGTAACAAGTGACTCTCTCTCAGCTGATGGCACTCGACCTATTTGGCGAAAACCTCTCTGAGCGACTACACGATCAGGAGGCTTGACGGTAGTTACTCCAGTTTCATCAGTGTCCCAGATGTCCGCAGGGGTCACTTTTAATCTCTTTAAAACAATGTCGAGATTATTAAAAAACAGTTATATATTATGCTTGTTGAAACTGGTGCGCTGGCCCAAAGTAGGTGCTTGAGGAGTCCGAATGGAGAGTTGAGGATGCCTCTTCAAGAATCCTGTGAACCAATCGCTTCCCGCCATTTCGGTTCTTGTTTGGGGTATTTTATTGTTATAGGCAATAGCAAATCTATACGTTAATCGCCTGATTTCTTTTGAGGAAAGACCATAATATATGTCACTTGTTTCATACGGTATTGTTCAAGCATATTTCCTTGTTCGGAATTAAATATCTGAAAATAAACAACCCTAGTTAAGTTACGTTTAGAGGCACGGTTTTTTTAATGTGTTATAGAGAGATAGAGAGAGAGAGAGAGAGAGAGAGAGATACGATTCAATACAGTGCACAATACGACATAGAGATAAACACAACAACAATGGCAGGGATAAAAAAAATGCATTAGAAATTGAAAAATAGCTTTACAAATAAAAGTAATTTTAGTTAATTATATTTCATACCTGAAATCTTTTAGCTTAGCCAAATTAATCCCAAGGCTTCTTTTTGGGATTAAGTATTTGTAGGACTCCTCCAGGCTGAGGGTTTGGGTCCAGTGGAGTGGTTTGAGGTTCACCTTCAGTTTCCTCGGTTTCAGCTGACTGTGTAAGCTGACATAAGGTCTTTTTGTACTTAACATAGTATCGCGGGAAAATCACTAGTAGCTCATTACCAGCAAAGGTGACCCGTTTCATGTGCCTAACAACAAGAAACTGATCAAAAACAATGCTAGCTGATGAAAGAAATCCGGCCAGAAAAGCTCACTAGGCGTTCCATTTAAACGACAACATCCCTCAGACATTTCTTTTTATTAATAATATCGTGCTTCAGTGATTGGGAGGCAGGGAACAATTTCAGACTAAAGCATAACACACAGCTTTATATTCCCAGATAGCTGTGGAGAAAGCAGAATTTTGTTAATGATAAGGCCTTTTTCCTTCCAATGTAATACAATTTACTAATTCTGTCTTTAGCCGAAAGCCTATACATACCAGTATTGCAGTGAGAATGAATATGGTCACATTCTGTATAACCAGCATGCCTTATAAAAATGTTGGTTTCACTGCTTCAGACTTAACCAATATTGCCACTGACCGAGTGATCACGATTAAGAAAAGGTTAACAATGAAGGAAACTCCAAAAATGTACATATATTTATTTTGATAAATGAGGCTGATGAGTACGATGTACTTGCTAAAACTGGAAGTTTTTTTTTGTAATTTCAGATTTACACAGAATGTTTATTTACACACAATCCCAAATAACACTGTGGTATCAGATTTACATTTCCTGGAATTCAGTAATGTAACTGCTGCTGTGTGACACTTTTAGTTTTAACAGTTGATCAGATAAAAATCCATTATTTATGGCAAACTAATATGTTGTCTAACAGTGCACATCTATCACAGTTCACAATAACCCAAGACTAAATTATTAGTTAGTTGAGCAGTATTTTCAACAGTGAATAGTTTACCAAGTTTATACAATACATGAGAAATATAGTTATCTCTTGAAAATAATTTTTATATCACTATGACCATAGTTCCCCATTACAACAAGTCAGAGACAATTTCAGTGGAATGACAAAGTAAAGGAAGTAACCATCTAGAATTAAAGTATCTTGTGCCAGGACATTCTAGAAAAAACAGTGACAAGAAAAGACCATCAGAAGCAGACCCAGTGGATTTTCTTTGACAGACATTACCTAATCCACCAGTAGACATCAGTTTTGCCAACACAACTTTTACAGATACTGTAATAATCTTTAGATCACTGAAAAGCAGTAACTTTTCTGGCCATGTTGCAGCCAGAGCAAGCGTACAAGAAACATGTTGACTTGCTAGCAGTCTCCTTTAACTTTACATACCGACCAGATATGTTTCAAATCTAGAAATAACCGAGCCACAAAGTACTATACTCTTCAAATATTCATAAACCTTTGTGCCAACAGCACATTTCAATTTTAGAGCAAATCTTATAGTTTTGTTTGACCATTTGTAAGGGTCTGTCTCAGAAAAGCTTTCCAAGTTCTTTATCTGGTCTGGGTGTAAAAATGTGCTAATCTTGCTCTCCATGGCAACCATCTTCTCTTTAATTTTCTTCATCTTTGAAGAGAGAAGAATATTTTATATAGGCCTATGATCAAAATATATGTAAATGATAATTATTATAACACATTTCTCACTGGTGGATTTTATTAATGATAAAAGTGATATCACTATAAAAACTCATATTTGCTTTCAGTCTCTTGTTTTGCAGCTGCAAGTTTGCAACAGTATCTTCATCTGTACTGCATGCTTCCTGTTTCTGTCTTGTGTTTCTTCCTCAAACGGTTCAGTGGCTGGAAATATAATTACGAAACTCCCTTACTTCACAGCTAAAAATGTTCAAATAAAGGCAACAGTTGAAACAGCTTTTTCTTTAACCATCTTACCAACATTGCGCCTTTAAACAAACACTGACATGCACTCAGCTATGAAACCAAGTTCCGTAATACCAACATTGCATCTGCAGCTATAGTATTGGCATACAAAGTAGTGTGTCAGGTGCGACAATTGCTATCTTCCGATTTACGGTTTATTATTAATATAAAAGATTTCACTGACCACATTACACAGTAAAAAACTGTACAAACCCATGTTGCTGGCAGAATGCATGCCAGTACAGTACTGAGGATCAACAGAAACTCCAGTAGGCCCAAAGCAGAGTTTTAAACAGAAATGCTTTATATAAATTTATGTGCATCTACAGTATAATTCCGGGAACAACTTTCTCGCCGCTAATTTGGTCCCCTCATAATCTAGCACTGTTTCAGGTACACAAGTGATGCTAACTGATCATAGATTGGATGGTTACGTTCACAAATGTAAAATAAAGTAAACAACTTGGTTCTATCGGAAACATGGTTAATATGAAAAATATAAAACGTTGATGAATATCTCACCTTCATTGACATCTGATTTAGTTACGGTGCTTGTTTTTGGGTGTTTACTTTTAGAAGAAACTAGCTTGGGTATATATGGGATGTCAAATTTCAATGGAATGGCATTTCATTTTAGCAGACTTCTTCCATCAGCACTCCTAAACTCGAATTGTGAATCCTCAAAGTGAAGCTTTAAAAAAATTGTAAACACATATAGAAAACGTACAACATAACAGATGTAATTGTTTTAACCGGTAACTTACTTACCTCACATATCTTGGAATGTGTTGTTGGCTTCCAGTTGTCTCTCCTACAGTTCTGTAACATTTACCTCTCCGATATTTATGTGTAGGGTGTAGTCCATATCAATTCAGGCAGGCTAGGAAAAAATCTTACCTTCATACTCTCGGATGTTACTGAATTTAGCATATGTAACAATGAAAGACTAAGTAAAGAACACGTATTCTTGTTTCTCCAAAAAAATTTCTGCTCCGAGATACAGCTCTACAAAGATGACACTGAGCATGCCATTTTGAACATGCAAATTTTGGAAAAAAATGTTAAAATGGTTTATCTCTGAAACAGTTCTAGATATTTTCTTGTTTTTTTTTAGTTGAAAGATAATTGCTTTATGATCACAAAGAAACCCTGCATTTGGACTTATCTGTCAAAGTTTTTTACTATAGCGTTCTGAACCTTTTTATAATTTATGTAAAAAAATTTTTTTGCTGTTGATTAGTACCATATAGTTTTACATTCCCTGAAAAGGAGAGCTTCCACTTTTAGGTTGAACAGGTTTTATGAACAACCGAAATGTTTGCCACATGTTTTATTACCACATTATCACGTAACAGGCTCATAAAAATGAAAACCTAGCCTTATTTAACATAATTTTAGTTTTGTAAGATGAGTAAGAGACTAATTTTTCAAGCATTTTAAATGGTTTCAAAATGTATGTGAAAGGTCCAAAGACTTAAGAGTTTCAATTTTTACAACTTCTGTGCGCTCTGTTTTGCGCTGAAATTAGCCAGTCAATGAACTAAAAATGTATTCCACTGCTTCATTATCTTCCTTTGGTATTGAGTGATGCCTTCTTGTTGAACCAATAGGAACTGGAGCACTTACAATCTTCAAAACAATGTGAACAGGGAGTGAGCGCTGATGGCGTTGTTGCTGTCCTTCAGCTGCAAACCTATATCTAGCAGCTGGTCCACCTGGTAGCATAAAGTTCACTACAATTTCGTTTAACTCGTAACTGGTGTCTATAATCTCTGCACTCCACCAGTCACAGTCATACACACACGCCACAAACATCCCCCTTCTCAGGTTGTGAACCTAAGTATTATCCTGCTGTTTCTGCGGTGTTGGCCGAACGAACGAAATTTCTTCTTTCTTGCTCTTTAAAGTGCGTGCAGTATGAGATCGCCCATCACTTTGAGTCAAAAAATGTGTCTTCTGAATTCCTTTCACAGGAGTAGTTTGTTTGAGCCATTCTTCTTTTTCTGCTCACGGAATTCTTCGATTTTCTCTTTGCACAAAAAGTGAGGGCTGTGGATGTGTAAAATTTCACGACTCTCGTAAAATCCTCATCATTCTGAATCACAACTGTATATGGGCGGAAAGACTATGTTTTGTAGCATGGTGCTTCAGCAGGCTTGTACACAATCAGAAGGACCATTCCCGCGACCATTAGCACCGTATGCCCAGTCAGTTGGCACAAGCGACTTACTCAATTCGCAATGTGAAGGGACAGATCAAGATAAGATGGATAGTTTTTATGAGGCACTCAGTGGTGTAGTTGTTAGAGTAAAGGACAAGGACAGTGTTCTGCTCATGGGTGATTTTAATGCCAGGATTGGAAATCGAACAGAAGGGTATGAAAAGGTTATGGGTAAATTTGGAGAGGACGTGGAGGCCAACAGGAACGGGAAACAACTCTTGGATTTCTGTGCCAGTATGGGCTTAGTAATCACAAACTTCTTTTTTAAACATAAGAACATTCACCGGTATACTTGGGAAGACGGGGGAACCAGATCTGTCATTGACTATATAATAACAGATCAGGAATTCAGGAAGGCTGTGAGGGACACACGTGTATTCAGGGGATTCTTTGATGACATTGATCATTATTTACTCTGCAGTGAAATTGGGATTGTGAGGCCGAAAGTGCAGGAGGTCAGGTCCATATGTAGGAGGATAAGAGTGGAGAAACTTCAGGATAAGGAAATCAGGCACAAGTAAATAACAGCGATCTCAGAAAGGTACCAGTTAGTTGAATGTAGTCAATTACAGTCATTGGAGAAGGAATGGACAAGGTACAGGGACACAGTACTAGAAGTGGCTAAGGAATGTCTTGGAACAATAGTGTGTAAAAGTAGGATGAAGCAAACAGCTTGGTGGAATGACACAGTCAAGGCAGCCTGTAAAAGGAAAAAGAAGCCGTATCAAAAATGGCTACATACTAGAACTCAGGTAGACAGAGAAAGTTATGTTGAAGAAAGAAACAAAGCCAAACAGATAATTGCAGCATCCAAGAAGAAATCTTGGGAAGACTTTGGAAACAGGTTGGAGATTATGAGTCAAGCTGCTGGAAAACCATTCTGGAGTGTAATTAGCAGTCTTCGAAAGGGAGGTAAGAAGGGAATGACAAGTATTTTGGACAGGTCAGGAAAACTGCTGGTGAATCCTGTGGATGCCTTGGGCAGATGGAGGGAATATTTTGAAGAGTTGCTCAATGTAGGTGAAAATACGATCAGTAATGTTTCAGATTTCGAAGTAGAATGGGATAGGAATGATGATGGAAATAGGATACATTTGAGGAAGTGGAGAAAATGGTCAATAGATTGCAGCGCAATAAAGCAGCTGGGTTGGATGAAATTAAGTCGGAACTCATCAAATACAGTTGAATGTCAGTTCTTAAATAGCTACACAGAATAATTGAAATGGCCTGGTAGTCGGGACAGGTTCCATCAGACTGGACAAAAGCAGTAATCACACCAATCTTTAAACATGGAAACAGAAAAGATTGTAACAACTACAGAGGTATCTCTTTAATCAGCGTTGTGGGTAAAATCTTCTCAGGTATTGTTGAAAGGAAAGTGCGAGTATTAGTTGAGTACCAATTGGATAAAAATCAGTGTGGGTTTAGGCCTCTTAGAGGTTGTGAGGACCAGATCTTTAGCTTACGGCAAATAATGGAGAAGTGTTATGAGTGGAACAGGGAATTGTACCTATGCTTTATAGATCTAGAAAAGGCATATGACCGGTTTCCTAGGAGGAAGTTATTGTCAATTCTACGAGATTATGGAATAGGAGGCAAACTTTTGCAAGCAATTAAAGGTCTTTACATGGATAGTCAGCCAGCAGTTAGAGTTGACGGTTAATTGAGTTCATGGTTCAGAGTAGTTTCAGGGGTAAGACAAGGTTGCAACCCGTCTCCACTGTTGCTCATATTATTTATGGATCATATGTTGAAAACAATAGAGTGGCTGGGTGAGATTAAGATATGTGAACACAAATTAAGTAGTCGTGCATATGCGGATGACTTAGTTGTGATGGCAGATTCGATTGAAAGTTTGCAAAGTAATATTTCAGAGCTAGATCAGAAATGTAAGGACTATGGTATGAAGATTAGCATCTCCAAACGAAAGTAATGTCAGTGGGAAAGAAATATAAACGGATTGAGTGCCAAATAGGAGGAACAAAGTTAGAACAGGTGGACGGTTTCAAGTACTTAGGATGCATATTCTCACAGGATGGCAACATAGTGAAAGAACTGGAAGCGAGGTGTAGCAAAGTTAATGCAGTGAGCGCTCAGCTACGATCTACTCTCTTCTGCAAGAAGGAAGTCAGTACCAAGACTAAGTTATCTGTACACCGTTCAATCTTTCGACCAACTTTGTTGTATGGGAGCGAAAGCTGGGTGGATTCAGGTTGTAACCTCCCCACCGAAATTTCGAAAGACAGAAATATAATAAATGGGAGCCCAGTGTAACCTCCCTAGCAATTAAATTTAATGACAATAAAAATGAGTATCGCAATCTGACTCAAGGTGTAAGCTCTCACGAAAATAATGAAAAACAATTCAATGCCAATGAGACTTCAGTGACAATGTAAACTCAATTAAACCGAAATATCGGTCTTTGGCCCTGTGCAAAAAATCAGAATTAACTTCTTACCTCATTGAAACTGCATGTCAAATTTCTGCTCTTATTATTGGCCACGGCTTGGAGGAAATGCATCGCAAGTAATATTTTTTTTTTTTTTTTTGAAATTTAACTGAAACTTTTCTTTAAAGGAAATGGAAGGAAATCGTTCGTTCAATTAAATAGTTCTTTTGTTAAAAAAATTGCTTTGAAATAAAAATTATTATTGGGGCACTTGTTGAAAATTAATTACAATAAATAAACTTTACATTATCTGATGTGCGCAATGCAGCTTGGTTACCTTAATTAACAATATACCTCATTCAGCATCTTGACCAGAGACCCATGTCGACGCCTGCGACTGCGTCCCGCTCGCGACCGTACTCGACTACTAGTGCTAACAGACTGCCATTCGCAACTGAACTCGACTACTGCTACCGACAGAGTGCAACAGACAACTGCACTGCCGACAGACTACCCACAGACTACTGCTCGCAACACTCGCGCGGTCAAGCGCAGACTAGGAATGACAAATAGCTCTCTGGTCAGAGACTCTGCAATGCCTCGCCATCGCCGCCACACAACATACGTGTTTCATAACCCTCCACTGGGGGGGCAAAAATTTGGCAGCGATGGTGAGTCATCTGGACTTGCCAAGCGCAGCAAAATTTTTTCTTTAATTAATCAACTTCTACAATTTACAGAATATTTAGATGTAGTACATGAATTAAATGTTGTGCACATGCACCGAGTACAAAACATTTCAGACAAAGACAAAATGTGAGTACAAAATGTAGTAGCAAATCAGAAAAATGTATATACAAGTTATTTGACAGATAACAAAGTGCACACGCACTGAAAAAATTCTTTAGCATTTTCAGAACAAATAAACAGAATGGCAAAAAATCATGTTGACAAGTGACATGAGTGCACATGCACTGCAGTTCAGAACATATTAGCAAATGAGGAAATGTATATACAATAAGTAACAAATGACATAAGTGCATAAGCACGGAAGTATTGAACATATCAGGAAATCACAAAATGTATACAGAATGAGTACAAATCATATTGAAAAATGAGAAAAGTGCACAGGCACTGAAGTTCAGTAGAAAGCATATTAACACATGGCATAAGTGCACATGTACTGTAGTTTAGAACATATCATCAAATCAAAAAAATTGTATAGGTCATGAATACAAATCATGTTAGCAAAAAAATGTTTCTTTTTTTTTTTTTTTTTTTTTTTTTTTTTTACTATGTTACAAGAATTAGGATAGGAAAGGGAAGGATTGCATCATGCTCTGAAAGTCCATATCTTTCCACAGAAGTACAACACCAAGTGACACAATTTGAAGTTCTTTTTCCATTAGTATCTATCAGCGTAGCCAAGACACTGAAATGTCGTAGTAATCTTCCATGTTATCGTTTTGGCGGCACATCAGGTACACCAAACAGTGGGACCATAATAACGTCTCCATCGCTCACGGTGGTGGACAGCATGTCATGTCAACACCACGCTCTTACAAGGCACACCAACGTAGAATTAGTGCAAAAACCAAATATAGTGCTCCACGATCAGGAGGATGTACAGGACAAATGGATATTGCAGTAATTCAGGGTAGTGAGGTCAGAAGGTGAAGGACATTACGTCACATACTAGTCTTCATTAGGAATTACATTAGTAGTTTGCGGCATTCATAGCCTAGTTATTGAACATTTCTGTACCATGTATTTAGTATTACAGAATAATGTTCATAAAATTAAATTATTGGCATCATGGGTAATCGTATTACAATAAACAGCGGCAGTCTTTGGCCAGTTACAAAGCATATTTAGTATGACAGAATAACGTTCCATCAGAAGTCTTCATTGAAAAAAAAAAAGAGTCAATTATTGGCCTAGCATTAACATAATACATTGACTTATACAAATTATTGGCACTCATTGGCCAGGTACCAAAACATGAAAAGTCATCATTGAAAACAGGAGCTAATTAATGGCATAATTAATAACATAATTCATTTAGTGACATTAATTATTGGCACTCAGTGGCCAGTTATAGAACATGAAAAGTCATCATTGAAAACAGGAGCTAATTAATGGCATAATTAATAACATAATTCATTTAGTGACATTAATTATTGGCACTCAGTGGCCAGTTAGCAAAATATGAAAAGTGATAATTCATTTAGTTATATTAATTATTGGCACTCAGTGGCCAGCAAGTATTGAATAGCATAAAACATTGATCATCATTCAGTATTATTCAGATCATTAAGAAGTCATTATTAAAAATCAGTTAATTACAATCATAGCATTAACAATCATGGGCATTATAAGTAGTCTCATTACAATAAACAGTGGCAGTTCTTAGCCAGTTACAAAGCATTATTTTATATATATATATTTTTTTGTATCATTAAGAGGTCATTACTGAAGAGATATACTATTCAGAGCTGATCAGCATCACTCAGAACTCTCTTAAACTGGTATCATTATTTGGGACTGGTAATACATTTTTTGTTAGCAATGCATTGCTTAGGGTAATTATAGGGGAAAGCAAGAAGAAAAAAATTTGTTTCTGGTTTGTTGGTATAAATGAAAATGTGTGATGTCATCCGTGATAAGTCAGCTGTGGCAAGATTATGAAACAAGTAGAGTATATGTAATCACATTCATAGATTTAATGAACAACTGTTTATAGCACATTAATCTCATAAATAATGTCTCCTGCAAAACATGGATTATTAAGCTGAAAAGAGAAATGCATTTTATGCTGAAAAGTAGTGAACTTCGAATCAACAGGTAGCGAAATGTGTATAAAAAATGTGTTCCATAGCTGTCCTTTCCAAAACCTTCAGTCATTATACTATGCAATATAACACCTGCTGTCTAAACGAACTGCAACAAATACTTAAATAACTGCATAGCATAAATATAACTTCAACAGTATCCTCATCTGCAAAGAAAACTTCATTACCCATATCATCAAAACTCCATTATCATCATCACCTGTAAAGAAAAACTTCATTATTCATAGTAGCATATTCTTCATCATTATTCATCAGCATTCATTATCATCTGCAAAAAATCACTTCATTACTCATTACACAACTATTCCTTATCTCTAGCATATTTCATCACTAAAACTAAGATGTGTAGTTCTGTCTGACAGCTTGCATCAATCGCCTTGTATTCTGAAAGAAAAATTAGTTAAGACTGCTATTCTACGATGAGTATAGTATATTCTTGTTAATGCTTGTTAATCCTGATCCATTTACTCTTCCTCATAAAGTTATTGCATCTTCTTTCGATCATTCCGTAGGTGAAGTTCCCATTTCTGTGTAATTTATTTCCTTTACACGTTATTTTTTCTGAAAATGATGAACAGAGATTAATATCGTGCATTTACATCATATACTCACTAAATAATGACTGGTTTAAGGTAACATAATTAAGCATACAGCATAACATGACAGAAAACATAATATGTCAAAGACATTGACAGTGTTCAGATGCAAAAATGTACACAGAAAATCACAATGCAGCAGCAAAAAATGTAAAACAGTCACGATCTTGAAATGTCATAGGGCAAAAAATGTCAAAGTCAACTGGTGTGTGTTATATCTTAACTATTTCACAGTGCATACAAACAAAACATGAAATAATCGTATATTCATAAGAAAGAAAAAAAATGTGACGTTCGTTGTGTTCAGTTTGTATGTAGTGTAGTTAATAGAGGCGAGAATTAAAGCCTTTAATGGAGAAGAAATGTAACGCAATTAATATGTCATTAGATAACATTGCATAATTATTCATAAAATACGTAAGTGTCTCTGGAAAAAATGTGCGCAGTCTGATATATAACGACAAGAAAGGCGACCTGTTAACCTTACCTTGCCGGGCACTTGCCAAGAAAAATACGATAATCATCGGTAGTTAACCATGTAATTATAATTGCATAAGTGGTCATAAAGATTAGTAAATGGCATCATAGCATGTTACATTATAAAGTGGTTTCATTCAATAAACGGTTTAATGTTTGAGATATGGTGATTGCCTTTCGATTTTCTGGTTCTCAAAGTTTCGACGTGTACAACATTGGGGTGAGGGATGCTGCGAATCCGATATGGACCTGCGTATAGAAGTTCAAATTTACTGCACTTACCTTTTATTCTGCTGGATAAATAGTGTGTACGTACTAATATTTTCTGTCCAATGTGAAAGTCGCGGCTTGTACAAACCTGTTTTTGCTGTCTTCTCCGGCGCTCTGCGGCACGTTTGATGTTGTTCAGCGCAATGTTAATTATTTCATGGTGTCGTAGGCGACGACATTTAGGGAAGTTTGCTAATTCTGTGATTTTGTTAGGTGGTTCAACATTTTTCAGTATAACAGACGGAGATAGCATAGTGGACTCATTTGGAATCGAATTAATTACATCTTGGAATGAGAATATGTGTGTATCCCAATCAATATGTCTTTTGTGGCAGTATATTCTACACAGCTTGCCAATTTCTTTCATTAATCTTTCACAGGGGTTCGAAGAAGCATGGTACTTGGATATATAAATCGGAGAAATGTTTCTAGCTCGTAACATACGTGTCCATGTAGCAGAACGAAATTGTGATCCATTATCGGAAATTACTTTCAACACATGCCCTACATGAAATAGAAAATGTTTTACAAATGCTTTCGAAACGGCCTTAGCAGTAGCTTTGCGTAACGGAGTGAAAGTAACAAATTTTGAAGTGAGCTCAACAGCGACAAAGATGTAGCAAAAACCTCCATTAGTTCTCGGAATCGGACCAAAAATGTCTACAGCGGCCATGTGTCTTAATTTAACAGGTACAATGGGATATAAAGGAGGAATATGTGAAATGGTGTCTGACTTAGCTTTCTGGCAAATTTTACATGACGCTAAAACTCGTCGTATACGTTTCTCCATGTTGGTAAAATAACAGTTCTGTCTCAGTATAAGAAAACATTTTCTGGCTCCGTAATGTGCGTAGCTTCAATGAGTGTACCAGATTAATTTGTTAACAAGTTCGTCAGGAATGCATAATAACCAATTGTAGCTGTCTGGGTGAGACAGCCCGCATCTCGTGGTCGTGCGGTAGCGTTCTCGCTTCCCACGCCCTGGTTCCCGGGTTCGATTCCCGGCGGGGTCAGGGATTTTCTCTGCCTCGTCATGGCTGGGTGTTGTGTGCTGTCCTTAGGCTAGTTAGGTTTAAGTAGTTCTAAGTTCTAGGGGACTTATGACCACAGCAGTTGAGTCCCATAGTGCTCAGAGCCATTTGAACCATTTTTTTTGGATGAGAGCGGCGAAACAGAATGTCATTGCGTACAGTGTAGTGGTTCCTAATCGTAACATTATTCTTATCTTGCCAGAGGTGTTTAATTTCTTTCCACACGTTGTCTTTATTTTGCTCTTTTGCTATGTCCTGTAATGACGACGAAATAAAATTTTCAAATGCAACTTGCTGAATGTACATAACACTGAAATTTACTTTGCAGAAGTTGGTTGCTACGTCTTGCTGATTGTTGCTCAGAGAACGCGATAGTGCGTCTGCTATAACATTTTGTGTGCCGGGAATGTGAACAATCGTAAAATTAAATTCCTGTAAATATAGCTTCCATCTACTTAATCTATCGTGTGTGAATTTAGCCGAAAGTAAAAATTGTATAGCTCTGTGATCTGTGTAAACTGTAGTGTGTCTCCCATACAGAAAGTGCCGAAATCTCGTGAAAGCCCATACAACACATAACGTTTCCAATTCTGTAACGGAATAATTTCGCTCAGCAGGTGACAGAATGCGGCTTGCAAATGCGATGTTTTTAATTACTGTTGAACCATCTTCTTCAATTTTCTGGAAAATATGTACGCCTAAAGCGGTGTTAGAACTGTCGGTGGCAATGGAAAAATTTCTGGTAAGATCTCGGTGCGATAAAAGTGGAGCATTCAACAGAGCATGTTTCAGGTTCATGAATTCAGAGTGTGCTTGCTTATCCCAAGACCAAATACTGTTTTTACCTGTTAATTGGCATAATCTAGGCGTGTCTAAAGCGGAGTGATGAATAAATTTACGAAAAAAATTAATTGAGCCCAAAAAACTGCGTAATTGCTTCTTCGTCGTAGGAACAGTAATGTCACGTAGAGCTTGAAGTTTTCCGGGTCAGGCGCAATGCCTTCTGCTGAAATTACGTGTCCAAGAAATTTTATAGAAGTTTTGCCAAAGTGCGATTTACTGAGGTTAACTGTGAGTCCTTGTGCATGAAAAGTTTGCAACAGTTGTTCTAGAATCAGATTGTGTTCAGTCCAGTTAGCTCCTGCGATAAGAATGTCATCTACGTACGTCGTAATTCTGTCTTTAAGTTCTGTCGGAAGTATTGTGTTCAAACCGCGAATGAAAGCTGCAGAAGAAATAGTTAATCCAAATGGTAATTTGCAAAATTGATAACAGTCCCCAAAACAGAGAAAAGCTGTGTACTTTCTGCAATTCGGATGAAGTTGAATTTGCCAAAATCCCGATTTCAGATCTAAAGTGGAATAAATAGCAGTACCGTGAAATTTCTGTAGAAGTTCCTCTAGTGTCTATGGTCGATCTGTTTCATTAATAATAATGTCATTAATGTGACGTGAATCAAGTACAAGGCGAAGTGAGCCATCTTTTTTCTTAACAATATGCAGCGGGTTTATGTACGGACTAACTGCTGGTTCAATAATTCCTTGGTCAAGCATATCCTGCAATTCTTTTTTAACTTGTTCTCTGTGGATATATGGAATAGGATAATGCTTTGCTTTAAATGTGTTGTGCTGTTTCACCTGAAATTCATACATAAAGCCGGACATAGTACCAGGAATGTTGTCGAAAACTGGAGCTTGCTGTAAAAGAATTTTGTGTAGCTGCGTGCGTTCGTCGTCTGTATTTGCACTGCTTTGTTTAACTTTATCAGAAATCATTTACATTACGTCGTAGTCAGCTTCGTCTGGAGTATTATAGCTATGTACGTACGTATCCGTGAACAATGTGGGATTACAGTCTATGTTACGAGATACGGAAATGACCTCTGTGCGATTAATTGATTGTTCTTCCGCAGACAATGAATGCTGAAACTCTAAAGCCAATTGCACATTTTCATCCTTTGGCATTAAATAGGAATTTTGAAAATCAATAACTGCGTCGTGTTGTACCAGAAAATTCGTACCTAAAATAACATCTGTTGTCAATAAAGGAACAATCCAAAAATTTGAGTGGAAAGTATGACCTCCAATACAAAATGATAAATGCGTCTGTAATTTAACGTCTACTCCTTTACTCGATACTGCTCCCTTCACTTTTGTTTTGCCTAGTGGTAATGTCGGATACGTATTCTCTTTGTTGCACTCGTTGAAAGTCTCCTCATTTATTACTGATATAGGTGATCCAGAATCAATTACTGCTGAAAATTTCGATGAACCAATTTTAATTTCGATGACAGGATGTGAAATGGTTTTTTGAACAAATGGTCTTTCCTGCAAAAGAGTGTCTCGGATGTCGTCAAAGGTAATAACATTTTCGTGAATAACATTCTGTGTGTCTAAAGTAGTGCTTGTATTATTGGAAGATGCGACCTGTACAGTATCTAGTCAGATTCTATCTGATGTGTTACTATTTTCAGCTGGATGTTGTGGCATTTCTACTATTTGAACTGTTCTATTACTTCTTCCAGACGTATTACGTTCTGGATGGTACCTACAGTCGGGTTCATTCATGAGAATATGTTCTTGCGTATGATTTTGCTGTTGGTGAGACCGACTGTTATTATATGTACGCTGATAATTGTGCTCATTGTTTTTACGTCTGTCGTGATAGTCATTCCTATACGGTGCATTGCGATAGGAATTGAAATACTGTCTTCTTTGTACGTAGTTGTTTCCTTGCTGTCGTGCGTTACTATTTGTTGGATCTGGGACTATACGTGCACGCGGCGGAACATTAAAGCCTGGTTGACCTTGTGCATTACATTGTTGGTTACGTATGCTAACCGGTTGACTTTCATGCTGTTGCGGTGGAAAACTTCTATTGTTACCAAAATGTGGTTCCTGTTGCTGATGATTTTGACGATATTGATAATTAGAATTTGGTCTGCTATCAAAGTTCTGGTGGTTGTCATTCCTAAAACGTCTATTACCTCTACTATTGAAATCACGTGACTGATCGTAATTACTGTAAGTTTGTTGGCCTTGGTTATTATATGAAAAATTTTTGTTTACGAAAGAATAATCTGATTGCTGCACTTCTAAAAGCTGCAACAGATCCCTGAATGCCGAAATATTTTCTTTTTGCTGACCTGTTAAAAGTGACATTCTTAATGACCGCGGTAATTTAGAGATACATAACTGAATGAGTGCAGATTCACTATATGGTTCACTTAGGTATTGGTTTTGTTGGACCATGTGCTCAAAAAATTGCGTCACACTGGGAAAATTGGTGTTCTCATAATTCGGTAAGCTAATTAGTTGATCTTTAATTCCGCGCTGTGTCGTCTTCGACCAATACGCTGACAGAAAAGCATTCTGAAACTCTTCTACTGAATAGCATTGTCTCGCGATCGGTCTCATACGAGCTGCCGGTTCGCCTTCCAAAAAACTGCAAATAAATTCAAGTTTATGCGTTACAGGCCAAGCCGGTGGAAAAGCAAAGCTAAATTGCTGTATCCAATCCAATGGGTGAATCTGTGTTCTGTCATTCCTAAACACTTTAAATTTCCTCACTGATAGAAAATGTTTGTAATCGAAATTATCATCTCTGTATGACGGAACAGGTTCTGTATTGTAAGAGAATCTATTTGTCTGTGTCCGTTCTGAATCTAAGTCCCGTACTCTTTGTAGATTGCCCAAATTATACGCGCTGCGCGAGTCTGACAAATGTTCGCAAAGTGGCGTCTGCTGTGTTGAGTTATTAACTGAAATATTTTTTACCTCAGTTACTTCTTGCTGTAAATTTGTCAAATTTCTCCGTAATGAATTATTAGCTGAATCGATCTCATTGACTGTCTGTTGTAAATTTTGGAATTCCGGTGTTTGACTAAATGAAACCGGTGAAGTGTCGTCTGATTTGTTGTCATTATTACTTTCTATAACGTCAATACGACTGGCCAATTCATCATACTTTTCAGTCAGTATTTTTACCTGATCATCGGTTTTAGTGTCTGACGCATTAATCTGTTTTTGCAATTTACGTGTAGTTTCGTTCAGTTTTTTAACGTCAGCTTTGACGACATCTGAATCCTGTGTTAGTTCTAATTGTTCGAGTCTGTCGGTCACTGTTTGAAAATCGGTTGTGTATGTGTCTGTTTTCGATTTAAGATCGGAAATTTCGTCACGTAATTCTGTGTTCGACTGTTTGATGGAATTAATTTCGTCGGACACTGTAGCAATATTGTTGTCTACGTATGTCTTCGCTTTCGCGAACAATTTACGTTTGTCTTCCTGCCTCTGTGCAGTGATTGTTTCCATTACCTGACGTTTTACTTTATTTTGATCCTGAATAAATTTGCGGAAACGCGTATCACTGTTTTGTATGTGGTAATTAAAGCGCTCATCAATTTGAGTATTCTGCTGTTCAAATTTCGCGTCAATCTTTTCATCCATTGTGCGCGAAAGTTCTGCTGTCATTGCTTTAAACTCGTCGCGTAATTGTGTAGCTTTTTCAGAGCATTGTTTAGCGACTCCGTTAATTTCGTCTCTAAGTGTTTCTGTTGCGGCTGTTGGCATTTCCCTTAATTCTTGAGCAACAGACCTAATTTCTTCGCTACTTTTTTTTGAACAAGCCTCAATTTCCTCGCGCAACTGTTCCTTAGTGTCATGACATTGCGCGGCAACGTCTCTAATTTGTTCACTAAGCTGTCTGGAACTGTTGTCTAATTTTTCATTTAAGTGTTGTTTGAGTTTTTCGTTATCTTGTTTGACCTGTTCACTAAGTTTGTCTTGTTTTTCTTTCAATTGTTTGTTATCTTCACTCTGGTTGTCTTGTTTTTCAATAATTTGGTTGCAGCAATAGTGCCATAATTTGATCCGAGCCAAAATTAGCATTTCTATTCTCTGTGCTAATTAATGGTGGGTCTGGAATTGTCTCGTTTTGTGTGACCATTTGGTCATTCTGTAATTTACAAACAGCTTTATCAGTCGGATGTACACTGTCAGACACTATTTCGGAATTAAATAGATCCGTCGTACTTTCAGTACACTGTTCATTTTCACTAGAAAAATTTGTCTGTACATTATTTGAATTTTCCAAACCGGTTGTGTTAAGCTGGGCAGCACTCATTACAATAGAACTCCCCGCGTCATCAATTGTCGTCAAATTAACAGAGGAGACAAGTGAGTTCGTATGTTCATCACTAAGACAAAAATCATTATTAGTAGTTGGAACGCACTGATTGTCAGTGAACGCACGATTGTCATCATTACACTGCGTGTCACTAGTACCATTGGTGAAGTTGTTTGAGTCGGTAATTTCATTGATAATACCTCGCGATACACTATTCACAGTCTTTCGCGGCATTTTTACAATAGTCACAATTATTCACAAAACAAATAAGCACAATGCAAAAACAACACACAAATACAACAGAGCAACGAATTGCCGTTGACCTGTAGAAAGAAAGTCACAAGATTAGTAAATACGTTGCGCCAAATCCTAATTATATCTAAGCAAATAAGAGCAGATATCTGACTGTTTTTCAAAAGATTCTCAACGAAATACGATCCTGGACTGGGTGACGCCAAGTGTAACCTCCCCACCGAAATTTCGAAAGACAGAAATATAATAAATGGGAGCCCAGTGTAACCTCCCTAGCAATTAAATTTAATGACAATAAAAATGAGAATCGCAATCAGACTCAAGGTGTAAGCTCTCACGAAAATACTGAAAAACAATTCAATGCCAATGAGACTTCAGTGACAATGTAAACTCAATTAAACCGAAATATCGGTCTTTGGCCCTGTGCAAAAAATCAGAATTAACTTCTTACCTCATTGAAACTGCATGTCAAATTTCTGCTCTTATTGTTGGCCACGGCTTGGAGGAAATGCATCGCAAGTAATATTTTTTTTTTTTTTGAAATTTAACTGAAACTTTTCTTTAAAGGAAATGGAAGGAAATCGTTCGTTCAATTAAATAGTTCTTTTGTTAAAAAAATTGCTTTGAAATCAAAATTATTATTGGGGCACTTGTTGAAATTTAATTACAATAAATAAACTTTACATTATCTGATGTGCGCAATGCAGCTTGGTTACCTTCATTAACAATATACCTCATTCAGCATCTTGACCAGAGACCCATGTCGACGCCTGCGACTGTGTCCCACTCGCGACCGTACTCGACTACTAGTGCTAACAGACTGCCATTCGCAAGTGAACTCGACTACTGCTACCGACAGAGTGCAACAGACAACTGCACTGCCGACACACTACTGCTCGCAACACTCGCGCGGTCAAGCGCAGACTAGGAATGACAAATAGCTCTCTGGTCAGAGACTCTGCAATGCCTTGCCATCGCCGCCACACAACATACGTATTTCAAGGTTACCTTATCAACAAGGTTGAGGTTACGGATATGAAAGTAGCTAGGATGATTGCAGGTACTAGTAGATGGGAACAATGGCAGGAGGGTGTCCACAATGAGGAAATCAGAGAAAAACTGGGAATGAACTCTATAGATATAGCAGTCAGGGCGAACAGGCTCAGATGGTGGGGTCATGTTACACGCATGGGAGAAGCAAGGTTACCCAAGAGACTCATGGGTTCAGCAGTAGAGGGTAGGAAGAGTCGGGGCAGACCAAGGAGAAGGTACCTGGATTCGGTTAAGAATGATTTTGAAGTAATAGGTTTAACATCAGAAGAGGCACCAATGTTAGCACTGAATAGGGGATCGTGGAGGAAATTTATAAGGGGGTATGCTCCAGACTGAACGCTGAAAGGCATAATCAGTCTTGTGGGAGAATTACAGACCAGTTCTCAGCAAAATCACAATGAAGCACTAAACATAGCTTTTCAGCCTGTACACACCCTTTCACTTCTGCAATGTGTTGTTGTTATTGCAATTTTTTCAGAAGTTGGTGCGTTACTTGCTTTCACTGACCATTTACCAAGTTCATCAACGAATCTATCAAAGGCAACAGTTTTCTTAATTAGTTTATTTTCCTCCCCTGTCGCATTTGTAAGTTCTGCAGAGTTATCTGCTACGTCTTCCAGGCCAAGTGTCTGTAAAGACAGTCCTCGCTTTCCTGGCAGTCACCACATTCTTGAAACAAACAGGTCTCTCGCTTTACGTCACAGATGACCAATGATTTCACAAGCCTAACCAAGATGTCATACGTCACGTGCTCCAATAAGTTCTTCAAAGTTACTCACAAACTTCCAAATTCGCACAGTAAACACATAAACAGACATCTCTAGGTGGGTGTGGAACTACGCACTTAGGTCGTAGTGCGTAAAATTTTGATCTTCCAATATGTGAAGTTGTATAGTTGCTCTTATAAATTGCGAAAGTTTCTTTAATACTGCGAGTCATGAACCTCTTCACTTTCACAGTTCTTTAACATTGAACTGTTATAGTGTCTTTTTTGTTGGCACTCTGGCGAGAACAGTCCCATTTATCTTCCAGATAAAATGACTACGCTATTTGAACTTGAGCTGCTTCTACAGGATGACCATAATAGGGATCCGGTATTCCAAAGAATGCTTTCACAGACCTCACATTTCTTGATTTGTGTACCATATCGATGGGACGTGGTTCAAAATTGTTTCCTTTGAAAATTTCTCTGGAATAATACTTAAAACTTGCTCCTTTTCAGTTTAGGATGCACAATATTCAACAGCTAAGTTGATATTTGTGAAAAATTCCTGGCAAGATGTGCAAGAGTGCTTTGGTTCATTTTCTTCTGAAGATGGAATTTCTAATTTGAAGAGTGTGGTCAATTTTGCTGTAGTGTATTCATCCATAGCTTTAGTAATTTCTCTGCGCTTTCTTGATACATAGAGCTTATGACTCGACTTCACCAACCACAGTTAGTTAACAGGATTAACACCTACCTCTGTAGCTGACTGAATCACGGTATTTAATTCTTCCTCTACTGATGCAAAATCTGCATCGTGAGAGGCTTCAACTTGCTCAGATACTATCATTGTTGTTATTCTATCAAAACATTTAGAACACAAAAAGCCGTCACTGGAAACATCTTCATTTTGAAACAGAGAAAAGAGAACACATATTCCCAACGTGAACAAAGTTCGTTTTTTTGTTTGTTTTATATATCACTCTCTTATGGATATGCAAATCGTCCGCACACCTCACTCTCCTGTGGCCCCAGTCGAAGAAATTTCAAACAGTCCTTTTCACAAAACACACTGCAACCGCGTCAACTGGCAAATTCCTCACGAAAACACAGAACTCACTGGATGGTCTCTGATTTCTTATTTTATAGAAGCCTCTTCAGTAAACAAATTAGCACTGAACAACTGCAATACAGAAACCTGCAATGAACAACCACGACAAAGAAACTGACAAGAAACTATAACAAAGTGTGAGAAATATCAGCAACAATGAAAGTGAAAAGAAATAACTGCAACAAAGAAAGTGATGAGAAATAACTGCGACAAAGATAACAGAAATAAACATCGTAACAAAGAAATTAGTAAGAAACAACTTCAGTGAAGACATACATCAGCCAGCCGGAGTGGCCGTGCGGTTCTAGGCGCTACATTCTGGAACCGAGCAACCGCTACGGTCGCAGGTTCGAATCCTGCCTCGGGCATGGATATGTGTGATGTCCTTAGGTTAGTTGGGTTTAGGTGGTTCTGAGTTCTTGGGGACTGATAACCTCAGCAGTTAAGTCCCATAGTGCTCAGAACCATTTGAACCATTTTTGAAGACATACGTTACGTTTGAAAGTTAAGGAAAATTATTTTTTAAAATAAAACCTGTCCAATTTAAAAGTGGAAGCTCTCCTTTACAGAGAACGTAGTACTACATGACACTAATCAACAGAAAAAATTTAACTTTTCTGAACTGGCATTTTTGAAAAAAAATTCTGTAAATTATAAAAAAGGCGACAGTAAAATAACTTTGACAGATATGTCCAAACGGAGGATGCCATTGTAATCATAAAGCAATTATCTTTCAAATAAAAAAAACTCTAACAAAATATCTAGAACTGTTACAGAGATACAGCTATTTAAAAAAATTTCCTAAATTCGCATCTTCAAAATGGTGTCCGCAGTAACATCTTTGGAGGCCTGTATCTCGGGGCAGCAATTTTTTTTTGGAGAAAGCGAAAAAAACGTGTTTCTTATTTCCTCCTGAATTTTAACATTATGGTAAATTCAATAACATTCCAGATAATGAAGCCCGAAGTGATACGGATTATGCCGTAGGAAATCTGAATAATCTGATCCCTTTAGACGAATTGCTGCTACAATTCGGTGCAGCATAGCAACCCATTTCCAAATACACACACTTTCTAGCGACAAACACTGTAGCCAGTACAGAAAAATTCTGCTACAGGCGCGATCGCTATCATGATCGCGAAGTATCGTGGTAGCGTGACCAGGCGTGTCCTATATAGACCTCGTACACCACTCGCCAGGCGCCCACTCACTTCCAAGCAACTGCTTGCAGGTGCAGTTCGCTAGTCGCGACTGCGTTCTGCTTCAGCCGCCACGTCCATCGGCACGTCCTCTCCTTTCGTTGATAGTGCTGCCAGCCGCCAGGGAGCGCGCTGTCAACGGTGGACTGCTTTGTTTTCGTCTAGCACTGGCGTGGATGGAGCTCCTTTCGCCAACAGGCACAGAACATGAAGCACCGCCGACACTCTCTCAGTTCCTGCAACTTCAGCCGTTCCTACAGCGCCAGCATTACCTGCAATTACGCCACGGAGCACAATTCCTCGAGTTACATTCAGAAGACAACAGTTCGGACATGCAGTTGCTATTTATGCTATTTACGGTGCAATAGGAACTGTCAAGGTCGAATGTCTGCGTAACAGTAATAATAATAATAATAATAAATATCATAGACTGCCAAAAGATAACGAAGTTAAGATGGGAAGTCAAAGAATAAAGGGACTTTTGCAATTTCGCGCCGTAGCACTCGGTACTACTGTTAGTATCCAGGGATGATATATTGTCGTCTGCAGCAGTTCTATACACTGTGTCACTCCCGCGTTAGTCGTCGTAATGTAGCAGACCGTGCGACATGGCCGCTCCATTGTCGAACTGCCCTCAGGGGGGAGATGATACCAGTGACTCGCTTTATGTTTGCGGAAGGTTTTACACCTGCGGAAATTATTCGTCGAGAGCAAGCGCAGTATGGTGACAGCTGTTTGTTCGCAAGCGCTTCAATCAGGTTCAAAAATGGTTCAAATGGCTCTTCCCACTATGGGACTTAACATCTGAGGTCATCTGTCTCCTAGAACTTAGAACTACTTAAACCTAACTAACCTAAGGACATCACACACATCCATGCCCAAGGCAGGATTCGAACCTGCGACCGTAGCCGTCGCACGGTTCCAGACTGAAGCGCCTAGAACCGCTCGGCCACAGCGGCCGGCCTTCAATCAGGGAAGAACCTCTCTATGTGAAGAGGAAAGATCGGAAAGACCATTGACTTCAACAACTGAGGGCAATTTGGAAGCTGTGGTAGCCGTTCATTTCATCCCAAGAGGCGAAACTGTAAAACAGTGAGCACTATTGTGATGTGGGTGAACTAAACCGAAAACTGCTATCAGATCCAAACTTCATGGAGAACTGAGAAAAGGTGTCATCCTGCAGCAAGATAACGCTCGGTCACATTCTGCCAAATGGACGGCCTAAACAATAAAGAAGTTGGGATTCGAACTGCTGGAACAACAAGCCATATGGTACAGACCTGGCTCCAAGCGATTTCCGTGTGTTTGGACCATTTTAGGTAGCGCTCAGGGGAAAAAGATTTGCAAACGATGCAGAAGTCATTGATGCTGTGCATAATTGGTTACAGGTGCAACCAAAAAACTTCTTTTCTGACGGAATCAAAAAACTTGTCGAACATTGGACAGAGTGCGTTGAAGTCCAAAGAGGTTATATAGAAAAATAATGTACGTTTCAGTTTTCTATCGTTAAAATAAATATTCCTTTTCTCAAAAGTCTCTTTACTTTTTGACTTACCCTCGTACTTATATTTGATTGTATTAGGTACAGAACATCAAGTGAAACGCATCTGTTGCCAGTGTTAAGTACAATATAGTATCCTCTTTTTCTTTTCCCTTATTCCCGATTCTACGCCGAGTGGGTATTGTTATATATCGGAACTTGCATGATTAATTTAAGGGATGGCCGCATTTCCTTCTTGTCGCAAAAAGTACAACTTTCTGTCACAAGTAACAGATATACAAGAAAGGATAGCAAGTGGAAACTGATGTTTTTATTCCTTGCAGAATGTGTTCAAGTACAGAAATGTTTGTAGGAATACCATAATCCAAAAGCATTTGACTACAGTAAGATCTATTGTAATGAATGGATAGGAAGGATTGGTGATGACCACACAGGAGGAAGGCTGCTTACTGAGATGGGAAAGGGAGATTTTCAGTAACATATTTGGAGCAGTGATGGAGCCAATACGGAAAAATGTAGAACTATAGATAATTTTTGGACAAATGAATACTGTAGTGAAAATCAATGGGCTAAACATGTAAAGAGAATGCCAGAAGCTCGAAGTGTGAAGAAAGTATTTATAGAAAAGCTCAAAGAAAGAAGGCGAAGAGGAAGACACAGGAAAAGGTTGTTTGAAGACACGGAGCAGGGTCTCAAAGCAGTGGGAGTCAGGAACTGAAGAAGGAAAGCATGGGCCACACTAGAATCGAGAAAGGTGACAAAGGAGCCCAATGTTCTATAAGAACTGTAGCGTCGACCAGGAAGCAGCTATTAACAAATATTATTAGTTATTCCTTACTTAGTTCCCATATTTCTGTTCCAGTGCCGCGCTGTAACCATGTGTTAAGTAGATTTTAACTAGCGCACATACTACCACCTTTTTAGTTAACTATAGCATAAATACTTTGTCTGCTACTGTAGATGTTTTGACTGAACTCAAATGGTTCAAATGGCTCTGAGCTCTATGGGACTTAACATCTGAGGTCATCAGCCCTCTAGAACTTAGAATTACTTGAACCTAACTAACCTAAGGACATCACACACTTCCATGCCCGAGGCAGGATTCGAACC
Source organism: Schistocerca americana (assembly GCF_021461395.2). Lineage (NCBI taxonomy): Eukaryota > Metazoa > Arthropoda > Insecta > Orthoptera > Acrididae > Schistocerca > Schistocerca americana. The sequence continues at coordinate 626,027,845 of NC_060123.1, read as the reverse complement.
TGCGACCGTAGCAGTCGCGCGGTTCTGGTCTGAAGCGCCCAGAACCGCTCGGCCACAGCGGCCTGCGACTGAACTCAGTGTAAGGTTCAATTCCTACATCGCAGCATTAGATGATCTTATTTTCGGTAGAAAATGATATTTAGTTTGCTGTGGCATACCATCATTCGGTGCATATATCCGTATTGTAACAGTTGTTACATTCCATCCTGGATTTTTCATTGTTTGATTTATAACAGTTTCAATTCTATGTAACTTTATGGTGTCGGTGAGAAGTCTTTAATATAAAAATGCGTAGACCTTGTATAAGTGCTTAGAGCTTTGTTAATTAGAATGGAAACAACTGCTCTTCCCCCTGTCTGACAACTACAGACCGTAAATTTATAAAATTTTCCAACTTTCTCATTTCCTTGTTCCTTTCTTTTGTTTCTTGCAATACAATTATGTCCACATTCAGTCCATTTATTTCATCTTTTAGAGGGTGTCCCAGAAGGAATAGTCAGTATTGAGAGACATGATAGGAACTATGATTAGAAGCGAAAAGGTGTAATAAACATGGCCTTTGAAACGCACACCTGAAGAGCTATGAGCACTTGATCAGTATAAGAGATGTGCTCGTAGCACTTGAGGTATGCGATTTAGAATGCTTCGAATGATTGTTCCCATCATATCCCTGGGTAATGACTACCCCTAATAGGGTACCCTGTTCTTGTTGGTGGTGGTCTTCAGTCCTGAGAGTGGTTTGATGCAGCTTTCCATGCTACTCTATCCTGTGCAAGCTGCTTCATCTCCCAGTACGTACTGCAGCCTACATCCTTCTGAATCTGCTTAGTGTATTCATCTCTTGGTCTCCCTCTACGATTTTTACCCTCCACGCTGCCCTCCAGTACTAAATTGGTGATCCCTTGATGCCTCAGAACATATCCTACCAACCGATCTCTTCTTCTAGTCAAGTTGTTCACAAACTCCTCCCAATTCAATACCTCCTCATTAGTTATGTGATCTACCCACCTAATGTTCAGCATTCTTCTGTAAGGATACCATGTATTTCAGTGTATTCATTTGTCATGCTCTGAACGTCTCACTGCCCTTTTCCTTGTTAATAGTGTCTTAAGGTTTTTCGACCCAATCTCTGAGGCTTCGCTTTGGATTCAGGAGCCTTAGAAAGCTTTTGTGGATAATGGGATGCTGGCGCACTGGTACAGCCCCAATTTGGAGGACCAGGCTTTGACATCAGGATTTACTCCCTCACCAGGTTTAGCTTCACTACGCCTAAAGATGAGAGTAGAGAATGAAAATGAAAGACACACACTGGCTTCGCAACCTAATACATCCGGGGTCGAAAAAGCAAAAGTTGGCCAAGAGAGACCGACAGGGAGAACACAAAAGTCTGATACAAGTAAGTGGAAGCACTGTCAGACTTAGCTAACGGCTTGTGTGGATGCTGTCCACATGCTCCCAAGAGGGAGCCCCCAGGGGACTAATCTTCGTCTGGTCTCTCTGGCGCGGATGACCCTACACCGAGCACTGCTCACGCCATCATAGCTCTTGGGCCATTGAGACACACCAAATCTCCTCGCTATGTTAAGATGATAGTCCATGAGGACGGTATTAATTCTTTTTAGTGACTTATATTGAATTTAAGAAGTGTAAAATTACGTTTTAAGACCCTGGTTTGTTACATTTCTTACTGTTACGAGTTTATGTCTGTCAAAACCTAAACACTGTCAATGATTCTCTACGTGCAAAGATGGTTTCTTGTCTGTCAGCCCATTTAACTGGATTTGGTGTGTTTAGCGTTGCAATGGAAGTACTTACGGTACAAATTTTTAAATAACTTCTGACCAAAAAATTTTTAGATCTTCTCAACTATTTCGAAATACAGAACTATTTCTCGATTAGCTTCTTAGCCTCTACAGTACCTCTACGGACTAATTTTAAATTGTTACTTGATTAACCTTTCCACACGACTGAATACGTCTGTCATGACGAACGCTCCATCTTGGCGTCGGGCGGAACATTTGCTCGCACATAGCGCCTTTCGTTCTATAAGTTCTATTAACTGACGCTCTAACGCAGATTGATCTTTGACCTGGATGGAGGAGGTATGTGATTCGCATATCTTTACGTCAGAATGATGATGCCGTGTGGCATTCGATACATTTCCACATCATTGCTTAGTGAACTGAAAACGAGCTTACTAATTATGGGGCCAGATTTATAATTGGATACATAACTTCCTTGCAGACAGCGTCAAAACGTCGTTCGTAGGCGAACAGGATCGATAAATGCAATGGTAATTCCAGGAATACTCCAAGGAAGAGATAGAGCGCCGCTACTATTTACAGTTTAATACAATCAAACCTCGTTATAACGAATTTCATGGGACCATGAAAATTAAATTGTCGTACCAGGGTTATTGTTATAACGAGGTTTTGTTATCGTGACTCGTAGCAAGGAGCCATGGTTTCGTGGCTGAGACGTACATTACTGTAGTACTATTCTGGCGAAAAATAATATTAAAAGACAAATAATGAAACACAGTTTGTTCACTTCATTTATTAATACTGTAGCTGTAGAATATCTTACTTTTGTGTACAGAAAAATTCACTTGTTTTCCTTTGTTTCTTTTTTCTTCAACATTCTCTTATGAATTTGGTCCTTATCGTATCTAACTCAATCAACTGCTGCGCTGACACTGGGGATTGAAGATGCTACTTGCTGAATGGTTTCCAGCTGACCTACTAGCTCCATCAGAGGAGGGGATTCGCACTTACATCACTGCCATCGTCAGACTTTTCAACAGGCAAATTACCCTTTAACTCCTCGGTGATAGATTCGTCGGTATATGCTTCAAACACCAACGCCTCCTCATCACCCACTGACAAGCATTCAACTACTGGAGCATCCATGGTTTTACCAGTAACTGCTGAATAAATCTCCAGATCACTTTGAATATCGTCTTGCGTTATTTCATCCAGCATAACATTCTCACCAACATCTTCACTTTCGGAAATTTTTGCATTTATGCAGCAGTTCACATTCGGCTTTACACTGTTCCAGGAACTAGTAATCACGTCAAAAGCCTGTTTCACATTGAAACTGTAGGGATTGCTCACCTTTCTTTCAATTTTTGCGATCACGTGTTTAACTAAACGCGAACGGTATTTTGACTTAAAACTCTTAATTATCTCCATATCTAGTGGCTGAAGAATCGAGGTACAGCTCCGGGTAAGTACCCTACAGTAGTTCAACGTTCTTCAACGCTGGCATATTGTTAAGCGCACTACAATTATCCACCAGAAATGCAAGTTTCTTATTCTTCATTGACATATCTTTATCAAGCGAAAGCAGCTACTCACTAAAAAGAGTAGACGCCATCCATGCTTTTCAATTTGCCTTGTAATTAACTGCCGACCGAGGTGGCCGAGCGGTTCTAGGCGCCTGAGTCTGGAACCGGGCGACCGCTACGGTCGCAGGTTCTAATCCTGCCTCGGACATGGATGTGCGTGATGTCCTTAGGTTAGTTAGATTTAAGTAGTTCTAAGTTCTAGGGGACTGATGACCTCAGATGTTAAGTCCCATAGTGCTCAGAGCTATTTTGTAATTAACTGCAATAAAAGAAATCACAATACGACTGTAGCAAAAATTACAGCTGAAGCTTTACTGTACCGATTTAACTTATAAATTAAATGAAGGTAAAATGAAATGTATGTACCCCCTTACCTGGTAAACTTCTTGCATTTTTGAAGCACCGTGGGTTTGCTGATCATCCGATCACCAATATGTGTCCTCGACGCATTGCTGAAGAGAAGGACAGTTAGTCGTACTTTAGACTGCTTCCCTCCTTTATGCTTGTCTCCTCTAAGAGCCATCGTCTTGTCGGGCATCCGTTGACAAAACAATCCCATTTCATATACGTTATATATGTTTTATAGATTGTATTTTTCTAACAGTTTACACACAGTGTTTTCCTCCAGAATTCTGCATCACCTAAAGGTGCTGATTTTTCTTCTCCTGAAATCACTTTAAAAATCATTCCATGCCTGTCCTTAAATCTTTGCGACCATCCGTTACTTGCCTTAGAATCGCCAAGCAACTAAGCGAAACCTGAGGCTTTTTGACATTAATTGGTGCATTCTGCGCACGCATCTCATTAAACCACCGCAGTGTAGTACTGTCCACATCGTTAGCAGCAGCCGCCTTCATTCCTTTTCTTGAAGGGTGAAATTTACAGCCTACAAAACTTTCTCCAATTTCTTACCGTTTTTTTAAGGAATGTGGCTAACGTTGATTGTGCAAGTCCATACTTCCTCGTCACGTCTACTTGTTTCATTCCGTTATCAATGTCTTTGAAAACTTCCATTTTTGTATCCAACCTTATTTGTTTCCGAGTTCCAGCCATTGTCCAAATTTTAGCAAAGTCCAAAGCGTTTACGTCAACTAAAAACATTCATAGATTGCAAAAATCACGGAGCTAAGCTGCGGATGAGCCCAACAAAACACTTCTTTCTGCTACTGAAGCTCAACAATGGACAAACTATGCACTCGTTCAAACAAAGGAGCTCTTTGACGTTTGCCGCTCAGCACAGCTCGCCCGCGGCTGTACGCTGTTCTCTTTACCGCTAGAATAAATACAGTACTATGATATGTAGCGAAGCTTCTGGAAGTGAAGCGCCAAAAGTCTAGTAGCTAAATCAACAACACCTACCGCTATAGTGATCTTGTTAGAAGTAGGAAACAATAAATTCTTCGAAATTTAGTCTTCGTTATAACAGGGTGTTGCTAAATTTACTTCATCGTTGTTATGAGAGGTAATTAACATAGTACGTATAGAAAATCAGCCGGGACCATATATAATTATCGCTGTACCCGGGTTTATCGTTGCATTGGTAATCGGTATACGGAGGTTTGACTCTATTAATGATGGCGGTTAACACTGGAGGTTCTACGAGGCTATTCGCTGGTTTAAATGGGTCTAAGCACTATGGGACTTAACATCTGAGGTCATCAGTCCCCTAGACTTAGAACTACCTAAACCTAACTAACCTAAGGACATCACACACATCCAAGTCTGAGGCACGATTCGAACCTGCGAGCGTAGCGGTCGCACGGTTTCAGACTGAAGCGCCTATAACGGCTCGGTCACAGCGGCCTTCAGACGGGCGACATATTGCTTTTTTTCACATACGTCTCGCTTAATGATCACGATGAGAAAGTTAGAGGAATTAGATGTCATACGGAGTTTTGGACAATAATTTTTTTCCACGCGCCATTCGCGAATAGAACAGGGAAGGGGGCAACTGATGATGTTACTAGAAGTACCCTTCGCCATATACCGTAAAGTGGCTTGTGGGGTGTAGATGTAGTTGTAGATTTCCAAAGAAATCTGTCATTGTTTTAATAAATCGATTTTATTAAATTTTTCACTTTCCCATCTCATGTTAATTTTTCCTAATTTTCCCTATCTCTTTAATTTCTTCGGCACCTTATCACCAGTCGTCGCGGCCCAGTTAAGCCCTATTGTAATCTGTACATAGTGCCCTTGATCACGCAGCGATTGTTTTCTGTGGTGTCACCGCCAGACACCACACTTGCTAGGTGGTAGCCTTTAAATCGGCCGCGGTCCGGTAGTATACGTCTCCTTCTCTTCCGCCGACCTTCTCCTTCACCTCACTCATCTCTTTTCCGAACAGCTTAATTCCCGTCGCTCCGCAATCTTCCTCTCCCTGGACCTCGAACGTGCCTATGACCGCGTATGGCATTCCGGTCTCCTCTTCAAGCTCCAAACCTTCGCCCTTCCCATTAACTACGTCCGTCTGATCGGCTCCTTTCTCTCCCGCCGTCCTTCCTATGTCACCGTCCATAACACAGATTCCTACACCTTTTTCCCCTCTGCCGGTGTGCCCCAAGGCTCCGTCCTCTCCCCCCTTCTGTCCCTTTTGTACACGGCGGACATGCCGCCGCCGTCAGCCCCCGTCCAACTTCTCCAGTTTGCCGATGACACCGCCTTCCTTGCCCTTGCCCCCACCCTACAGCGCTCCCAACACCTTCTCCAATCCCATCTTGACCGGTTCACCGCTTGGTGCAACCAGTGGTTGCTCAAGGTCAATCCCTCCAAAACCCAGGCGATCATTGTAGGCAAAACCACCCCTTCCTTTCGCCTCCTTGATTTCTATCTCACCATCTATGGCCGTTCTATCACCCTCACTCCCACGCTTAAGTACCTTGGCGTCACCCTCGACCGTCGCCTCTCCTGGACTCCCCACCTCCGGACAATCCAAGCCAAGGCACGCTCCCGACTCAGTCTCCTCAAGCTCCTCTCTGGCCGTACGTGGGGTCTGGACCCCTCCACCATCCTCCACACCTACAAAACCCTCATCCGCCCTATCCTTTGTTATGCCCATCCGGCTTGGATCTCCGCCCCCCCTACCTTTTATAAATCCCTTCAAATCCTTGAACGTCATGCTCTCCGCCTCGCCCATCGCATCCGTCTCCCCTCCCCCACGTGGATCCTGTACAATCTCTTCCCCTTCCCCCACCTCCTCCTTTTCCATGAAAGGATACGGACCCTGTACACCTCCCGCAAACTCGATCCTCCTCACCTGCTCGTTTCCCCAATCCTCTCCCACCCCCGCCCGCTGCCGCACCTGTATTCGCACGTCCCACCCGTCTCCATCTCTCCACCCTCCTTACCCTCTCCCAAGGTGGGTTCCGCCAGCTCCCCCTCCCTGATGATGCCCTCCTCCCCTCCATCTACCCCTCCTACCAACTTTGATCCTCCCGCCCTCCTCCTGTGCTTGCTCCTCTGGGCACCCTCCCTCCCTTCTCTCCCTTTTTCCCTCCCTCCTCCTTTTCTCCCCCCTCCTCCCCCGGGTCTCCCCTCCCCTGTCCCTCTCCTCCTGCCCCCGTCTCCTCAGCCATTGGCATCCTTTTCCTCCCCTCTCCCCCACCTCACCCCTGTTCCCCTCTTGGCAGGTCCCCGGACTCGCACACGCTAAGTGGACATTCGCGCGCCGGAGATCACCGCCATCAGTGTTTCGTGTGTGCCGTCGTGTTTAGTGTTCAGTGTTCACCGTCACACTCCCTCGTTCACCAGTGCCATCGTCATCTTCAGTGTTTGTGCGTCGTCTCATCAGTTAGCAGTGTGGATTATCGACGAGTGTGAACGGCTCCGTGTTTGTCTCTATGTGTCTCCTGTTTTATTGCCCACCGTTCTGTAACTTCTGTGTCTTCTCTTGTTTTTGCTGCTTGTATATTCTATGGCTGAAGAGCAGCGTAGTGTGCTGCTGACGGCCTGCCTGTTTTACAGGCTTTAAAATAACAATAAAGTAAAAAAAAAAAAGTAGTATACGTCGGACCCGCGTGTCGCCACTATCAGTGATTGCAGACCGAGCGCCGCCACACGGAAGGTCTAGAGAGACTTCCTAGCACTAGCCCCAGTTGTACAGCCGACTTTGCTAGCGATGGTTCACTGACAAGTTACGCTCTCATTTGCCGAGACGATAGTTAGCATAGCCTTCAGCTACGTCATTTGCTGCGACCTAGCAAGGCGCCATTATCATTTGCTATTTATCTTGTGATGCATGTACCGTCAGACCGAGGTTCACCAATTATGGATTAAAGTTAAGTATTCCAACAGCTACGTACTTTATTTGCTAGACTCAAATCCTTTAACTGTTCCAGACCTCACGCCAGCCTGCGTGAGATTAAACGCGTGCCTTTCGGCTTCCTCTCATAGTGACTTGGCTTTCTTGCCAAGTCACAACATTTTCCATACGTCGGGCTTACAGGGGGACCGCACCTACTAGTCTTCACCGATTTCGTTGATATTTGTGGCGTACGCGTGGCTTGGTCAGAAATTAAAGTGATAGAAGTGGGAGCTCCAGATGGCCAAGTGTTTAGAAAAAAAAGTAGCATTTATGGCGCGGGTCATGTATGGCATGAGCCATTTATGTTAGCGCAGTTTCCAGGTAGCGGTTCGCTAAGTGGAAAAAATACAGAACAGTGGTCCGAGGCTGTTGGATCCAATCCCTGTACGGAAACTTCTTTTATTATCATTTTTTACGTTACTTATACCGAAAACAACCTGAGATAATCCTCAGTATATCGAATTTATTAATGTTTTCATAAAAGGCATGAAAAGGAAAGGTGAAGGACACTTCTGGCCAAGAGCTACTTGTACCACAAATTTAAACGAAATAGGTGATGAAGGGTAGACGCCGTCCCCTTATTGGCGTCTAGTGGTAAAATGAGAATCTGGAGACGTTACGGTCGCAGAATGTAATCCTGGTCAGGCAGTGGAATTTTTCAGTGTGCCTTTACGCTCGCCATCATTTCTGAACGTCAAGATTGCAAGGTACGGCATGTGGTTGGGATTCTTCATTAAACTATAGTTCCCCTTCCTCGGTAGTGTTACTGGGATAGCTTTAACGGTGCCCAGATCGCCGAAGTGGCGCCCGGGTGAAGGAACTCGGGACTAAACATCCCTCTTGAAGGGCTCGGAGCCAGTCATGCCATACAGATTTGCTATATCTTCTTACGGGCCTTACACTCGAGTGGCGCATCGCTGGTGATACCACCCGCAAATAGGAGCAATTTACCAAGCAGTTTAAAGCAGTAACTTCGATTCTAGAACACCGCTGTCGTGAAGGTCTGCAGGGTAAATGAACTGCTATGTTTAGCAGCCGTGCCACTGTTGTCCGTTTGTCCACTAATGCTTAAAAAACAATGAAAAACGTGAATTGTAAACTATTAAGCTTGTTTTGAGACGCTTTTCTTGTATGTCACGATACATACCATTTCTCACTTACGCCAAGTGTTTTGTTTTTCAGCTTTCCTGTTTGCTAAAATCGTCAATTCCTTTTTCATTTTTTAATCATTTAGATATCTGAAGTATTTACAAAGAGCTTCTGCAATCGCGACATGTTCATTGAAATGATGTCAAATGCAACACTGCTAGTTTACGTATCTGTTGTTGTAAATTGTATGAGGTAGAGTTTATTACATGAAATGACAAAGGACTTAAGTTCAGCTGTAGAATAAGTGTGCCCTAAACATTTAAATTACAATCTCCACTTAATGTCACTTCATTTTGTTTAGAAGTTAAAAATTTTTAAAATGGTTCTAGTTGTCTTATTAATAACTCAGATTCACCAGAGGAGTCCTGTGTATCGTGAAGACGTATCATGAACTTCCCATGCATTTCTGCTTCTACAGTGCAAGCTACAAAATGCTAATCACTGCAAAATCTGAGGGTGCAATGTTTTTATATTTGTATTCATTCTTAACCTTAATGGCAACTCCGGCGTCAAATTCATGTTTCATAATGGTTTGTGCTCCCAGAAAAACTATAAATTCTTAAGAGAAGTCCTTACACCACGTGGGTATAACGAAATGAAAGCAAACTACACAACAAAACTTAATGTCCAGACAGAGAAGTTCCAGCCTGCTGGCCACATCGCCTCACGTCGCACGCGGTTCATCAGACAGCATGGAACACTCCAAGCGATTAGCGATCGATCTCTGCGGTCTGTGATGTGCTCACACACATGCCGTCGAAGTTGCCAATGACGATGGTTTGCTGCGTGCGTCGCTGGGAGGGATCTCAGAGTAAACGACATGTCGCGGCTCAACGTAGTTCTCAACAATGCAGCGGTCTCTGCAATGCCCAGTGCCGTTGCGTAGCATCAGATCGACAAGTGACGATTGGTGTGCAACATAAATGTGCCCGTCCCCAGCAAGAAAAATCTTTAAAAAACGGTGAAATGCAGTAAGAAGACGAAGCAACGTTAGCAGCCAGAAGGTAAGGCACAAACAAACGCTTGACTTTCACCAATCCGTAGCAGCCAAAACACAGCCGTGAAATAGGTTGCACTTTCCTGCGTAACATAAATTCGGCGAAGTCTCGACATGGGCCAGTCACGGTGGTGTTTTCCTTCTGCTCATAGGTTAGCAGCGCATCAGTTTCATATAGCTGCCACGTAATCAAAGAGAGGCGAGAAAATAGCTAATGAATTTTTAGTGACAAAATTGAAGCCATTCTCTTCTTTGCCGTTCATTCTTCTTTGTGAATGTGTCATGAATTATGAGGTTGTGATTAGAATAGAACCTAAGGGCACAGCTTAAATTGCTACAAGTGAAACGAGCAGCAATTAAATTCATAATCTTGGTTGTCACAAATGCTAGAGCGTTTCTTGCGGATATGTTACGATTTCCGAAGCTGCAGTATACTGAGGCTATAACGTGACAATATTCCTTCGCCTCTTATTCGAAGCACATTGTCTGCCCTCTGCTCTCTCATATGCTGTGCAGAACCACCAACTCACACCCTCCCCCCTCCATCCCCCCTTTTGGTTCCTATCATATTCACGACGGAAGTGGATAACACGGTCTCTGGCCCTGATCTAGACTTCGATCTATAAATTCTCACATGCACGTACATTTGATAAATATGAAGATCTTCACCAATTGTAGTTATAATGAGGATAATCTCATTTTTCAGACTAGTCATAGAGACTGTTTATCATCGTTTGTCTGAGGCAGTTTATACTGTAGAAGCAAGAATTTCTTTAAATCTTGTACTGCATGAAAGTGCTAATACTACTAACTTTACAATTTCATACAGTCTATAACAAAGTTTTCGTGCTAGTTGATTTCTGCATTCGCTCATATAGACACTGTTTGACGAAGGCAGTGTGTCGGCGTGTTGTTTTAAAACACACGTTTTCCATGCATATAGCATAAAAAATTACACATTTTAGTAGAATTTCTAATGATTATAGAACAGTTCCAAGTTTTAAGCTTATTTTTGTCAGAAACCTAATTTTCCTTTTAAATCGTAGGAATGAAGACGAAATGAAATGCGGCTTGAAATTGTTGTATTGAAAATCGCTGACTGTGCTGTGTGAAGTCTGTGGCTGGTTTGCATTGTTGTTTACTATTGTAGTGTTGGGCAGCTGGATGTTAACAGCGCGTAGCGTTGCGCAGTTGGAGGTGAGCCGCCAGCAGTGGTGGATGTGGGGAGTGAGATGGCGAAGTTTTGAGAGCGGATGATCTGGACAGAGACAGTAAAATTGTAAGACTGGATCCCATGAACTGATATATATATTATGACTTGTGAACACTATTAAGGTAAATACATTGTTTGTTTTCTATCAAAATCTTTCATTTGCTAACTACGCCTATCAGTAGTTAGTGCCTTCAGTAGTCAGAATCTTTTATTTAGCTGGCAGTATTGGCGCTCGCTGTATTGCAGTAGTTCGAGTAACGAAGATTTTTGTGAGGTAAGAATTTATGAAAGGTATAGGTCATTGTTAGTCAGGGCCATTCTTTCGTAGGGATTATTGAAAGTCAGATTGCATTGCGCTAAAAATATTGTGTGTCACTTTCGTGAATGTCTGAGTACGTTCAGTTTTGCTCAGCTGTTTGAAAATCAAATAACGTAGGGGTTTATCAGCACAGTCATTCATTAATTTTTCCAAGGGGACGTTACAGTAGGTTTAAATAAGGTAAGTCAGCGTTAAATGAGCAGAGCCCGCTGAAAATAGATCTGTTAATACGTTGATTCTTCTCGCTGCCAACTTTTGGGAACAAATGATACTTTTCGCTGTAGGCCTGATACTTGTTATTGTTTAATTTTGCGTTTGTTTCGGTCATAAGCAAACAATAGAAGTATGAAAGTACCGTTTGTACATGACCTCTCACGCTGTTGTGTACTCTCCGATCCGACAAGTATTAATCGTTCACTCTGAGAAGACTCCCGGAGCAGTTGTCTGACGCAAGTTGTTTCGATGGAAATCGAAAGACCGTGTGTGACTTCTAACTAATATTCACCTGTTTAAGGTCACTATTAATCATACCGTTGCATATTGTGTGCAAAGACTATCTTCATTATATGCGACAACAAATTAAAGCCACTTCAGATTCAATGGCATGGAAGATTTCTGCGCCCTACATTTGCTTCCGTTTACGAGTACATAGATTAGGTGAAAACAGCACTGTTTCTTAGCTAAAATAGACCAAATGATTCGAATATCCTTACGTTAGAATGATTTCCAAAACCAATTCTAATTAACTTAATATAGCGAAAGACTTCTTTTAACTGATTTATTTTATTGCATTTTCGATTTTAATTTTTCTCTGTTTTTTTTCGTTTCTTTTCAGAGACTGTAAAAGTATCTTGTGATATTTAAGAAAATTTGACATAGTGTGCTTTATTTAAAAGTGTGTATACAAGTAAACTATTCGCTTTTGTTCTAACGATTTTTCTGATAATATATTTAAAAGGCAGTAACTCGATAGGTATTTAGAACTTGACACGTATTTGTCAGTGGCTAAAAGGAAGAGGCCAACTACCAACCGAATTCGAAACACCTGAACGTAACTTCTTCGAAAAGATTTAAATCACTATGCTCTGTTTTACAGAGTATCGTGGTCAAAGGTAATGATATTGGACCCGTTCCGGATCCAATGGAAACGTTAGGACACCCAGAAATAAGGAACTTTCTCCTGAACGTATTAGTACTGCAATATCACACGTAGAAACATCAAAAAGTCCTACGTATCGTCCCACGCTTGGACCTCTTGAATTCGACCTCTGATGCATTATTGCGTGATTCGAAGCCGCAGTGAACTCACACAAGGCAGCACCGACGCCTTGCTTTTTTGCAGCTGCATTGTTGCCACAAGTCTTATTACACTGGCCTGAAATCATGCTCAGTAGTGCCTGTTGAGCTGGTTCGTTATTCATTGGCACTGGAATTAGACCATCAACATTCCTCTTCCAGCCAGACTTGAGGGTGTCTTTTTCATATTCCATCCAAGTTTGAACTTGCAGATAAGTTCTGTATGCATGATATTGAACTGCTTCCCTCGCTGGAGGCAGGTGTGCCAAATCGAATTTGGCGTTTGTAGCGCCTTTAGAAAAGTGAAGATATCGCATCTCATCTATACAAATGTTCGAGACAACTCCATAAAGTGACACAAAGCTCTGGATCCTCTCATGCTTTTCCACAGGGTGATCGTATCTAAGCAGTCTGGTGACGACCTGAAAAAAAACTTCGAGTATGAACTTGCTCCTTTTCATTGTCATTTTTTTCAGGAACGGCAAAGTCGACGTTTTATTCTGCCTTCACGCTCTTACCAAGTGTCGTACAAATTGGAGAGAGCAAAGCTGACACAGTAGATAGTGGCTACCTCCTACACCGAGTTCATTGGAATCAGAGAAAGTGTTTGTATGCTATTTGTAAAAGACCTGTGAGCTAGCCACAGCCTGGGGGATGTTTCCATGCTAAGCCATGTCTCCTCAATATCCATTCTTCCAAGAGTGCTAGTTCTGCAAGATTTGTAGAAGAGCTTCTGTGAAGCTTGGAAGGTAGGAGACAAGGTACTGGCAGAATTGAAGCTGTGAGGATGGGTCGTGAGTCGTGCTTGGATAGCTCAGTGGTAGAGCACTTGCCTGCGAAAGGCAAAGGTCCCGAATTCGAGGCTCGGTCCGGCACACAGTTTTAACCTGCGCACACTCCCCTGCAGAGTGAAATTTTCGTTCACTAAAGTTGTTAATGCAACATTTCTTGGCATATGTAGGGAGTGATTACAAATATTTTGTACGAATCTAGAAGGTAATTAAATCCTTTAAAACAGTGGTGTACAAAACAGCACTAAAAAGTTATGGTAGCTATAACACTGACAAATCTACCATTTTGCGATTTCTCGACAGTGTTGCAGATTTTCATAGCTTCTTATCAATAGCTGGTCCAAATTTTTCAACATGTGATGTTCCAAATTTGAGGGTTGCCACCTCTCCTTATTTTGCTCGGATTGTCCCTACATGACGGGATACATCAATTTCCTACTTTCTTGTTCACCTTTAAATGTGTGTGTGAATTCCTTAGGGACGAAACTGGTGAGGTCATAGGTCCGTAGACTACACACATCTTAAACTAACTTACGCTAAGGACAACACACACACACACACACACAAACACACACACACACACACACACACACACACACACACACACACATGCCCGAGAGAGGACTCGTACCTCCGGCGGGAGGGTCCGCGCGAATCGTGACATGGTGCCTCTAACAATGCGGCCACTCAGCGCTTTACTTTTTTACATCATAACACATTATTTTTTTGTCATATTCTTACGCTTTTCTTCATATTCGTGTTAGCCAAGGACAATATGAGTAAAATACACGAAAGAGCAACAATACAATGGGTTTAAAAATCAATAGTTCCGCCGCCCCGTTTCCATATTATTTCTGAAAAGGCAGTTGTATTTATAGAGCGACCGAATAGCGGAGTATTGACACGTTTCCTATTTTCTGTGTTCTGTAAGAACAAAACATCATTAATACACTGACGGAAGGAATTCGCACCACCAAGAAATAGTTGTGCGACATAAACGAAAGTTGGTAGCCGTATTTCTACATCTGAAAGGAGATCTCTGTTCAGATTTCACGCCAATCGCATAAGAGTGGCGCTAGAAGCACCACTGTGAGGATGGCAGTGAGGTTTGCATTAAATACACGCTGTAACGGTCGTGAGCATTAGTTACCTTTGACATTAGACGTGATGAGTTGATGTCAGTCAAGAGTGCCTTTAAGGCAACAAAGACGCCGTTATCAGCACGTCACTGCGTTTGAACGAGGTCATGTAGTAGGTCTACAAGGAGGTGGATGTCCCTTCTGCGATACTGCAGAAACACTTGGCAGCAATGCGGCCACTGCACATGATAGTTGGCAACGATGGTCATGGGGATGTAATGTCGCAAGATGACCAGGTTCCAAACGGCCATGTGGCACTACCGAGAGGGTATGGCTCTTGCGCGTTGTACTGTATCTGCAGTAGCACTCTGAGCAGCGTTTTGGCAACACAGAGACATAATGAATTTTCACGAACTGGTTACTTCAGAGACACCTCAGAGCCACTCGCCCTGTAGTGTGCATTCCACTGACCTCAATGCACAGCCATTTACGACTTCAGCGGTGTCAATCGAGAGCTTATTGGAGAACAGGGTTCAGGTCAGTTGTGTTTTCTGACGGAAGCTGGTTCTACCTCGGTGTCAGTGACGGCCGTGTGTTTGTTAGAAGGAAACCAGTTGAGGTCCTGCAGTCAACCTCTCTGCGTGCTAGACACACTGTACCAACACTTGGGACTACGATCTGGGGTGCGCTTTCGTATGACAGCAGCAGCAGTACTCTCGTCGTTATCCCGCACACCCTGACAGCAAAACTATACGTCAGAATGGTGATCCGACCTGTTGTGCTGCCATTCATGAACAGTATTCCAAGGGGTATTTTCCAACAAGATAACGCTCGCCCCCATACCGCTGCTGTAACCGAACATGCTCTTCAGAGAGTCGACATGTTGCCTTGACGTGGTCGATCACCAGATCTGTCTCCAGTCAAGCACATATGGAATAACGTCGGACGAAAACTCCAGCGTCGTCCACAAGCAGCATTAAGCGTCCCTGTATTGACCGACTAAGAACAACAGGCATAGAACTCCATCCCTCAAACTGACATTCGAAACTAGTACTGCACAGTGCATGCACGTTTTCATGCACTCATTCAACATTGTGGCGGTTACACTGGTTATTAGTGTACCGGAATTTCACATTTGTAATGACTTATCTCGCACGTACATTAAACTGTGATCTTGCAATGTTAATCGCTTAAATATGTAACCTAGGCAGCTGTATTTCCGAAAATTCTTTACATTAATTATTTTTTGGATTTACAATTTTTTCCCGTCAGTGTATTACAGTGATTTTTGGTTTATCTCAAGTCCGATTAGTACTTAAAACGCTCAATAGGTGAAGTGGAAAAACAGACAACAATGCAGTGAGTATAGCGATGACATTTGTAACAATCAGAATAAAATCGAATGAGGGAAGTGAAAAGAATGTATTCATTTCGTAATGAATGGTTAAAGAATAAAACAACTGAAAAATTGGTTAGCTAAAGGTGATGATTAATCGATGGCAAAATGTGCAGTGTGTCCTGCTTCATTTTCTGTAGAAAGTGAGGGTATTAGGGTCGCTACGTTGGGCAATAAGTACGTCCGTAAGTTCCAGTCCCATCCCAATGGATTTTCACAGATGTGTAAAGTGATCCTGTTAACTTCTCAACATTTTAAATTTCAGGTGTGGTATTTGTAGTTTAGTTTTGGTTTGAGGATTAAAAGTGACGAACGATAGTAAGAATTGCATATTTAATATGTATTAAGTGTTACCTTTATCTTGCAGATCGCGCCTTCTGACTCACCGAAGGTGGCATTGTTTCGAATTTTGACATGTCTGTGATTGTTATTCTTCTTATTCAGTATTGAAACATGATTATCATACATTTTCTTTGATTTAAAGTCAGTTTTGCAAATGAAGCACTCTTGCATTAAATCACAGTAATGATCGAAAGCACATTAGAACATATTTATAGACTTCATTCGACACATCGTTCATCTTCGTCTTTCAGTTCCAAGCTGATTCCTATTACTTCCACGAACAGACCCATATTGTCTAAAAAGCCTGTATGCAGCGAACATAGGCTCTGAACATTGTACTGTACTGCGAAATGACGTAACTCTCTCCCCAGCCGCACTGAGTACTGTCAACCCATACTCTATTGTTGTTACTCAAAGATCTGCCAGAAAATGTCGCATTACCCAGTAGAGATGCAAACAACCGAAAAGATAAAAAGAAAGAATGTATCAGAGCTCCCATAGTCTCGACGTATAAGGATACTGAAACCTCACATAATCAGTGATCATACGGGAGATTTGAATTGGTACAATTGGTACAATTTTTTAGAATGAAAACTGTCGTGAAATTTACGTATTGTGTTGTTTTAATAGTCAGTTTCATTGTGAGACATGAATACGTACTTAGCAAGAGTGGGTCCAACAAATCATATTCATTTCCTACTGCCTTGCCGAAGTAGTAACATCGGTTGAAGTCAGATCACTGCAGTTAAGCGTCGTTCGGGTTGGTTTGCACTTGGATGGGTAACCGTCCAGGTCTGACGAGTGCTATTGGCAAGCAGGGTGCACTCAGCCCTTGTGAGGCAAATTGAGGAGTTACCTGATTGAGAACTAGCTACAGCAGTCACGAAAATTACCAACGGCCAGCAGGGCGGTGTGTTGACCACGTGCCCTCCCGTATCCGCATCCAGTGACGCCTAATGGCTGAGGATGAGACGGTGGCCGGTTGGTACTGTTGGGCCTTCAAGAACTGTTCGGAAGCTGTTTGTTTGTTTACAGTTTCATGCAGTCTAACGAGGTAATTACCGCGATGGTTCCAAAAGTAAGGCTACGGCCAATTTCATTTCTCATCAGCTACCGAATTCGATGTTGTACTCCGTCTTTAATAACCTCATCTTCGACGAGACGCTAAAACTTTAACCTTACCACTTTTCTGCTCCCTGACATGCCAACGTTAGTATGTAATTGTCCTCTTTGTCAGCTCGTCAAATTTTAAACGTGCACACGCAGTCCTCTGCAGCGGGAGGGTCTAATTCTGGAATCTTAGTTCTTCTCGAAATATCGCAGCTTTGACTCCGCGACTCCATCAGCGAAGATAAGACTTTACCGACAGTATGAGGGAGAGTTGCGATAGCAAAAACATCCGTTAGCACATACCTCTGCCAACGGTCACGGAGTCCACCTATCGCGTGTGGAGTACCACCCAGACGTGCACGCAACATCCGCGATGTCTGTTCATACTCCATATGTAAATACGGCCATAACTTTAACTCCCGTGACACCTAAAGGAATTTAGCACTCAGTCTGAGTTACGGCTAACCTCGATACGGTGTCTGTCCTCGTTATTCAACTACGAGAACAAGCGCCTGCAGGGTAACTTTCAATTATCTTTCGAAAAGAGGTCATGTGTAAATAAAAGAACAATCATTTAGTTCCTTTCAGTGTTACATACTTCTGGCTTCTTGGCGTTCTTTCACAACTGCCTTTTGAGAAGTCGGATTGCAGGTTATAACAAAGGAAATACTGCCACTCCATAAAAATAAATAAATAAATAAAAAATTCTGACAGTAAATTTCGCCTTTTAAATGGTTGTGTTCTCCCTTTTTCTCCTCTGATCATTTTACTGCACCGATGAGCCGAATCGACTCATTTGGTCTATGTAGCACTATGTACTTCTGAGATATTAATTGTCTGTGTTGAAGCTGTTACACAAAGTGGATAATGCTCAATGGCCGGTCTACAAGTGCCAATGCAATTAGGGAAAGGACCTGTTGGTGTGAATTACTACTTTGCCTACGATCTATCGAGCCTGGTAAAGCGTTTTAGCCACTAGCAACAAAATGTATACTAAGTTGCCAGCGAACTAAAATCTAGGAAATAAAACCATCTTTCTACGCTGGGAATATTGTTACTGATCAGAATGAGATTTTCACTCTGCAGCGGAGTGTGCGCTGATATGAAACTTCCTGGCAGATTAAAACTGTGTGCCCGACCGAGACTCGAACTCGGGACCTTTGCCCGCGAAAGGCAAAGGTCCCGAGTTCGAGTCTCGGTCGGGCACACAGTTTTAATCTGCCAGGAAGTTTCATTGTTACTGACATCTATTCAACAGTGAAGACGAAGTTCCACCTATAGAAAACGGTGGAATTTATGGGATTTCCTGCAATTTTTGTGACAAATCACGCCGCCTAACAAAAAAAGCAGAACACAGTGACGGAGAGGAGGGAACGAAATAAAACACCACAGGCCGAGACGATATACGACTGTAAAGTCAAGTCAGATGTACCAATAACTTGGCTGTATTAGCCCTCTTATCAGTATCATGTTGCACCCCTTCTGGTACGGATGTGTTCCGCGATTCGGTTGGGGAGCGGGTCATAAAGTCGCTGTATCCTCTCCTGATGTACGCTGGTCGACAACTATTATTACTAGTCATTCACATTCTGGATACTTGCACTGAGGTGGCGTTGGCATCCAAGATAGTCCCAGACGTCTCCTATCTGGACCAGATATGGAAATCTTGCTGACCACAGGGGGATCTCAACATCACTGAGACAGTTGACAGAGACATGTGTATGTGTGGGAGAGCATTGTCCTGTTGAAAAATGGCAACACAATACCATCGCATGAGAGGTAACACAGGAGGATGCAGGTCGTCCGTGGCTTACCGTTGTTCCATCACAGTTCCCTCAATCAGCCGTGCTACAAGCGCCATAGCGCTAGGTCTGGATTGCACATTAACTCCAACGCCGCCCCACGATCTCTGAGTAAAATGGGTGTGTGGAGGAGGGGGCGAACTACGAACGCACCACATTTGGATAACAATGCAGTCGCACTGTGTACTACCTCGTTTCATATTTCACATTTCTCAATAACACAGCTCAAAAACAAAACAAATGTTCAGTATCATTTAATTATTTTTGGCGCAGTTAAGACATAACATAACTTTTATCTGATACAAACCGTCGCCATTTGGATAGATGCAGATAATTTCACAGATTTTCGCACCCAAGTTGCAACGTAATCATGACTCATAAAAAACGCATTTCACAAACATATCTTGGTCGAAATATTGTAGCACTTTAGCAACTTTATTATGGATATGTGGAAAGAGCAAAGCAATGTAGACGTTCTGAACAGTTTCTGCATTAAACCCCACAGCGGGCTGAGCACTCTTTGGTGAGTAGTGCTTTGCTACCGCGGGGTCCCAGCCCTTACAGCGTTGCTTCCTCTTTCTGTGCTGCAAACCTACACTTCTATGATCTCTTCCCTCCTCTGACTTTCCATCGGATGGTCCTTTTCGTGCAGACCCTGTTTGAACTTGGTTCCCGATTTTGGGCTTCATTTCTACTTTCATTCCCAGCGCTATTTTCGCCTTTCATTACCGATTGTATGTTCCCAGTCATTCGATTTGATCTGACACCTTTTCCAAATTTTACAGAAGTGTGTGTCATGCAGGAAAGGTAGTCTGCTGTGTTGTATGCACCGCCTCTGTGCTCTTACACTCTGGCACCCTTCCTTCCTATTGTAGTACGCCTGAAACACATCAAGGTAGCCATCCAGTTGTGGGGTTCGTCAAGTAACTGCGCAATGGTACCACCTGACCATTGTAAAGACATCGAAACTTTACTGGCAAAACTTGATTTTTGCCTCTTTCACGGGATTTATTCAGCCATTGATCTTTCCTTTAGCAGTCTTGGTCTTCTGCCATCTATCCACTGAAGGTCCCACTTCCCGATCTTTCTCTCCCTGCCTCAGAGTTGTTCTCCTGGACGCCCACCGATATGGGTTCTCCGTAACGCTGGCTGGGATATGTTCACCTCTGGTGTCGTCCTTAGCTCCCCATCGCAAGGCATTATCAATGCAGCTGTTCAGCATGAAAAATAAACACATTATAATGGCATCCTCAGACTTATTTCAAGTAACATAGCTATGCACCTCATCACTTAGAATTGGAGCGTGCAGAAGTACACTTCCCAGACGATTCAGTGGTGCTGCTGTACTGTTATTTTAGAGACAAGATTAGCATTTATTCTTGGTTTTCAAATGGTGTCCGTTGAAACTAAACTGGCCTTGTGTTTGTTTCGTCGTTGGGTAATATGATGATAAAAAGCTGTGACAGATTTCTTGTTGCATGCTCTTGAGTCCGTTGAAAGTCGCCATCTTCATTTGCAGATTCGTTTACCAGTCTCCACAGCACCTGTCCTACTCCAAGTTGCCGTAGCGCAGCCGAAATTTTCTATAGTAATTAGAATGACTACACAGACTAATATTTACATTCGAGTCATCAGAGATGAGCGCTCCTTTATTTCTTCCTTGAATACAACACTTACTATCGAGTTGTAATACGTAATATTCACAAATATAAGCTCCCTTCGTCTTTAGCGGAGCAAGATCAAAATCGGAGTCATTAACATTACACTCTACAACGGAGATAATAAAAATCAGAGATAATGCAATGATAATGTTCGCTTTTCTTATGCGAGGAGTAACGTCTTTGGTTACTCCACACAGCACAGTATTTGACACAGTTATTTCCGTAATAAAGTACGATATTACACTGGTACAGCTTCTGCAAGGTACATCAGTCATGAGAGCCTCACAGTAAAACAGGTAGGAGCAAATCCTACGGACGACACAATAAGACAATTCAAGGACGGATTGTCTCAATCTCTGCAAATCTCGGATGTAAAAGCAGGCCACTTATACTGTACGCCATCTTCTACTGACGCACTAGCTGGACAGGAACACTTCAGGAGATTTACTTAAGTGAGGGGATTTTGTAGGATTTCATAACTCGAGCCACATTAAGCTTCCCCCGCAATATAAAAGGTGAAGGAGATCTGCATAGTTGGAGAAATGATTGATATTTGGTGGACTTCCACGCATATTGCCCACACTTCTTCTTAAATCACTTTGGTAATAGTACATAAGTTTCTCTTTGATTCTGTGTTTGCACACACAAGTATCTCACAACAGAAGTTTGAGAAGCTGACAATAAAACGTAACAGAAAAATCTGTGGGCGGTAACCGACAGGGGAGAGTGAGCGGGCGCGTGGGCAGTCGGTCCGCATAAGTGCAGGGAGTTGCTACATCTCCTATATATACGATGATTCTTATTAACGTTTAAAAACCCCTTAAATGAGGTAGTTCACGTTGGGACAAGTAATTTACTATAAGACACATGGGACCACAAATGTCGGGAAATACCCCAAAATTGGATGAAAAATGTTGAACATGTGACGTCACCGTGAATGTACATCGCCGCACGCGGGGCCAACGAGGTATACGGTTGCTGCAACGAACTTCTGACGAGACACTAGTCGGCTTGTCCGTCATACAACGTGGATCCTCGGCTAAATGCAGGGTTTATAGGAAATCAATATTTAATTGTAAAGCTACCCACTAAAGATCTTAATTTTGTTGTGTCGTATCGAGAACTTGCATGCGTATAAGCACGCAGTCGAGAATTATTAAACCCGTCTGAAATAGTTACACGCTCTCCTCCAGAGGCCGCTGCCGGCACCCCTAAGACCTGCAGTGTCACGTGTTGTGACGTAAGCACCAAGGCCTGTCTCTCTAGTGGGCCTCGCCTCACGTGCAGCGGTTGAGCCTATCCTCGCCGTTAGGGTGCAGCACTACACATCGCCCTGCTAGGCTACTTCGCTTTCGTTCTTGTTCTATCTGTACCGATACGGCAGTCCTTGCGATATTAGTAACACAGGACTACGATGGATCGATTTACGTTCAACAAGTTTGCGGACATGCATTAGGGTGCTCCTAATTCCAATGCGCTTGCAGCAACTCGTATTAACGCAGAACGTTTCCAACAGTGTGTATTACCTTCTCATGCACCGTTTGCTACTGTGGAACGACCAACGAATGAAACAGGGACCATGCACGTAAGTAAACACTGAAGGGCAAAGTACACTACTGGCCATTGAAATTGCTACGCCGGCCGCGGTGGTCTAGCGGTTCTAGGCGCTCAGTCCGGAACCGCGGGACTGCTACGGTCGCAGGTTCGAATCCTGCCTCGGGCATGGATGTGTGTGATGTCCTTAGGTTAGTTAGGTTTAAGTAGTTCTAAGTTCTAGGGGACTGATGACCACAGATGTTAAGTCCCATAGTGCTCAGAGCCATTTGAACCATTTGAAATTGCTACACCACGAAGATGATGTGCTACAGATGCGAAATTTAACCGACAGGAAGAAGATGCTGTGATATACAAATGATTAGCTTTTCAGAGCATTCACACAAGGTTGCCGCCGCTGGCGCTACTTACAGCGTGCTGACATGAGGAAAGTTTCCAACCGATTTCTTATACACAAACAATCAGTTAACCGGCGTTGCCTGGTGAGACGTTGTTGTGATGCCTCCTGTGAGGAGGAGAAATGCGTACCATCACGTTTCCGACTTTGATAAAGGTCGGATTGTAGCCTGTCACGATTGCGGTTTATCGTATCGCGACATTGCTCCTCGCGTTGGTCGAGATCCAATGACTGTTAGCAGAATATGGAATCGATGGGTTCAGGAAGGTAATACGGAACGCCGTGCTGGATCCCAACGGCCTCGTATCAGTAGCAGTCGAGATGACAGGTATCTGATCCGCATGGCTGTAACGGATCGTGCAGCTACGTCTCGATCTCTGAGTCAACAGATGGGGACGTTTGCAAGGCAACAACCATCTGCACGAACAGTTCGACGACGTTTGCAGCAGCATGGACTATCAGCTCGGAGACCATGGTTGCGGTTACCCTTGACGATGCATCACAGACAGGAGCGCCTGCGATGGTGTACTCAACGACAAACCTGGGTGCACGAATGGCAAAACGTCACTTTTTTTTCGGATGAATCCAGGTTCTGTTTACAGCATCATGATTGTCGCATCCGTGCTTGGCGACATCGCGGTGAACTCACATTGGAAGCGCGTAATGGTCATCGCCATACTGGCGTATCACCCGGCGTGATGGTATGGGGTGCCATTGGTTACACGTCTCGGTCACCTCTTGTTCGTATTGACGGCACTTTGAACAGTGGACGTTACATTTCAGATGTGTTGGACCCGTGGCTCTATCCCTCATTCGATCCCTGCGAAACCCTACATTTCAGCAAGATAACGCGCGACCGCATGTTGCAGGTCCTGTACGGGCCTTTCAGGATACAAAAATGTTCGACTGCTGCCCTGTCCAGCACATTCTCCAGATCTCTCACCAATTGAAAACGTCTGGTCAATGGAGGCCGAGCAACTGGCTCGTCAGAATACGCCAGTCACTACTCTTGATGAACTGTGGTATCGTGTTGAAGCTGCAAGGGCAGCTGTACCTGTACACGCCATCCAAGCTCTGTCTGACTAAATCCCCAGGCGTATCAAGGCGTTATTACGACCAGTGATGGTTGTTCTTGGTACGGATTTCTCAGGATCTATGCAACCAGATTGCGTGAAAATGTAGTCACATGTCAGTTCTAGTATAATTGTTTATATCCGTTTATCACCTGCATTTCTTCTTGGTGTAGCAATTTTAATGGCCACTAGTGTATGTACAGGGAAGATAACATTGAGGTCAGACATTTTGTGTCCTGAAATCAACGTCAATAATGAGATAAGATCTACTTATGAAATGAGTTCTCCTTTGTTGCTATTAGCGAGCACTACCATATCACGTCGGATAATGTAAGAATGAAGAGTACAAGACTATGCAAGAGACTAACGCCGCCCCCAGGAGTTAGGCGGGTGCTGGGCTATTGCATAAACCACGAGGACATTGTCGGACTCATTCTGCTAGTGTATACCTACCATACTGGTGCGTTTAGGGTCACCGCATGAAACCTCTAATGCGATTCAAGTAGTTTGTATGTGTTGCACCTCTGTCCATTTACTGTAACGCTCGGCCACCTCACATTGATGATGTGACACAGAAATTGCATCACAACAGAATACTACAGGCTCCATGCCGACTTCTCTCCGAGCGACTAACGCGGCGAAGGTCACTGTATGGAACTTCTCCTGGGATCAAGTAGCTTGTCTCCGGCGCACCACTGATAGTTTATTGCAAACATTGCACCCTCGCGTTGACGATGCAACACACAAATTACGGCGCCATTGAATACCACAGGCCCCATGCCGCCTTCTCTCCAAGTGACGAACGTGGCTACGGTCACCATATAGAACATCTCCTGGGAGACAAGTAGCTTGTTTCCAATTTACCACTGCCACTTTACCGTAACCTCGCACCCTCACATTGACTATGCAAAATACAAATTGAGTCGCGATTGAATACTACGCGATCCATGCCGACTTCTCTCAAAGCGTCTAACGCGGCTCCGCTCACCGTATGGCACTTCTCCTCAGATTCAGGAAACTTGCTTCCCATGCACCACTGCCAGTATACCGTAACCCTCGCACCGTCACATTGAAGATGCAACATACAAATGGACTCGTGACTGAATATAACAGGCTCCAGGTGAACCTCCCTCCCAGCAACTAACGCGGATACGAACACTGTATGAAACTCCACCTGGGGTCAAGTAACTTGTCTCCGGTACACCACTGTTAGTTTATTGGAAACATTGCACCTTCACATCCATGATGCAACACACAAATTGCTTCGCCACTGAATACCACAGGCCCCATGCCGGCTTCTCTCCAAGTGACTAACACGGCTAAGGTCACCGTACTTCTGCGCTAATATTAGTCCTAGTGGAGGGAAAGGGAAATTTTGTCAAAATTCAATGAAGGCACGGTTGGACGATGAAACTTGGGGCCGCTGGCAGACTGTGGTAACAGTCAACAGCCAACAGGTTAGGAAAGGCAAACATGGCACTCGTGGGTGCGGAGCTGCAATGGCAGTATTGCCTGCACAATCTGTTTTGAGTGGAGCAACAAGGCAGGAAACTGCAGCGTTGCTTTAAGTTATTGCGATTTATCAGACGGGACACTGGGACAGAGCCAAGAGTGATGATTTGTAAGTAACTGACGTGTGGGAATTTATCCCTGCCATAGTTTCTGTCTCTCTCTCTCTCTGACACTACATCAGAAGGGAAGGAAAAACTGATATATATAGACGGACAGTTTTAGCTTGGGATAGAGTGTGCCAGGTCAGTCGAGCGTGGCCGAGCGGTTCTAGGCGCTACAGTCTGGAACCGCGCGACCGATATGGTCGCAGGTTCGAATCCTGCCTCGGGCATGGATGTGTGTGATGTCCTTAGGTTAGTTAGGTTTAAGTAGTTCTGAGTTCTAGGGGATTGATGACCTCAGAAGTTAAGTCGCATAGTGCTCAGAGCCATTTCAACCCACTTCAGTCGAGCGTCGGGACGGACCCGTGCTGGTATTTGCTTATAGGGCCCAGTCTGGCTGCAGTGTTATAAGTAGTCTGCATAAACTTGTATTCTGTTTTCTATGTACTTGTTTGGGCTATATTCCGCCTCCGGGGACACAACATCAGGGTGGGACAGAACGGCATCCTGGAACTTGGAGATTGCACGGTCTGCCTGAGACAGGGTAGTGATGGCGGTCTGCAGCAGAGCTGAGAGGGGCTCGGTTCCACTCGAGTCTACGGGCCACTTACACTTCCCACCCAGCGTACCAGGGTCCGGGTGAGGCGTACGCTGCAGGAAGTGCAGCAGTGCTGCAACAGCATGAGAGACGGTGGCGGGTCTTGCCATCTGGCAAGCACCACTAGCGGCAAGTTGCGGCACAGCATCCAGGAGGGCGCGGGTTCGAGTCCCGTCCTGTCCTGGGAGGAGCAGTGGCTCGAGGGCCACCGGTGACCAGGACACCAACCTTCTTGCCACGGTCAGAGAGAGCAGGCCAAATGGCGCAGAGGGCGGCGAGTACCAGGGACTGCAGCAGTCTCCAGAATCGCGGGCAGCAGCACGGTGCAAGTCGCAACGCATTGGCGGGCAGCGACCAGGAGAGTGTGGCTGACTTCCAGTGGGGCAGCCCTGATGATGACAGCAGTGACGTTGGCACACCAAGAGTATGCTGAGAAGGCTGGACTAGCGGGACAGCATGCTGTCAGCATGCCGACAATACACTTCACCCATTGAGTACCGTAAATTAACTGAACAAACGAATGTTACTGAATAGTGCAGTATCAGTCTGAACTGCCCCCTGACGCTCTTGAACTTGCTAGGCATCCTGACAAAATAAGGCGCGGTGGGTCCCGGCTTCAACTATGCCATCTGGAGTCCTGGGTTCGACACACACACTCCGAAACAGTAGGGAACTTATCCTGGGAGTCAAGTAGGTTTTTTCTCATGCACCTCTGCTAATATACTGTAAACCATGCATCTTCACATTTACGATGCATCACAATACCAGCGTCGGGATTGAATACTACAAGCTCATTTACGACTGATTTCCAAGTGACTAACGCAGCTGTGGTCACCGTGTGGAACTTCTCCTGGGAGAAAAGTAGCCTGACTCCGATGCACCACTGCTAGTTTATTGGAACCATTGCACCTTCACATTGACGATGCAACACACAAATTGCGTCGCGATTGTATACTACAGGCTCCATGCGGACTTCTCTCCAACGACTAACGAGGCTATGGAGAGTATATGGAACTTCTCCTGGGATCAAGTAGGTTGTCTCCAATGCACGACTGCTAGTTTTTTGGAATCATTGCACCCTCACATCGACGATGCAACACATAAATTGCTTTGCGACTGAATAATACAGGCTCAGTTCTGACTGATCTCCAAGTGACTAACGGTGCTACGGTCACCGTATTTAACTCCTCCTGGGAGTCATATAGATTGTTTCTGATGGCCCACTGCCAGTTTACTGTAGCCCTCGTACCCTCACATTGACAATGCGTAACCGAAATAGCGTCGCCGTTCGATACTACAGGGGCCATGCCGACTTATCTCCAAGCGAATAACGTAGCTACAGTCACCGTATGGTACTTCTTCTGGAAGTTAAGTAGCTTGTTTCCGCTTGCACCACTGTCTGTTTACTGTATTCTCACACGCTTAATTGAAGCTGCAACACACAACATGCGTATGATTGAATACTACAGGATCCATACCGACATCTCTCCAAGGGACTAACAGTACTACGATCCCCATATGGTACATCTCTTAGGAGTCAAGTAGCTTGTTTCCGATGCACCACTGTCTGTTTACTGTAACCCTCGCACCTTCACATTTACGATGCAAAACACAAATTGTGTCGCGATTGAAAAGTATACACTCCATGTTGACTTCTCTCCAAGCAACCAACGCTGCTACGGTCACCGTACGAAACTTCTCCTGGGAATCAAGTAGCTTGTTTCCGAAACAACACTGCCATTTTACTGTAGCGTCTCACCCTCACATTGACGATGCAACACAGACATTACGTCGCGATTGAATACTACATGATCCATGCTGATTCCCTCTAATCGACTAACATGGCAAAGTCATCGTAGGGAAGATCTCCAGGGAGTCAAATAGCTTGTTTCCGATGCCCCAATGCCAGTTTACTGTATCCCACGTTCCCTCACTTTGACGACGCAGCACAGATATTGCGTGGCGATTGAATACTATAGGCTCCATGCCAACTGCTCTCCAAGCGATTAACGCGGCTAGGATCACTGTATGGATCTTCTCCTGGGAGTCAGGCAGCTTGTTTCCGATGCACCACTGCCAGTTTACTGTAACCCTGGCAGCCTCACGTTGACGATGGAACATCAAAATTGCGTAGCGATGGAATAATACAGGCTCTGTGCCAACTTCTCTTCAAACCACTAATGCAGCGACGGTCACTGTATGGTAGATCTCCTGGGAGTCAAGTGGCTTGTTTCAGATGCACAACTGCCAGTTATCTGTAACACTCGGACCCTGAGACTGACGATGCAACACACAAATTGCGACTTGATTGAATGCTACTGGCTCCATGCTGAATCCTCTACGGTCACCGTATTGAACTTATCCTTGGAGTCAAGTAACTTGTTTGCGATGCACCACTGTCAGTTTACTGTAACACCTATACCCTGACATTGGCGATCAATACACAAATTGCGTCGCGATTGAAAACTACTACCTCCATGCCGAATCCTCTCCAAACGACACACGCACCAATAGTCACCGAATTCAACTTCTTTTCGGAGCAAAGTAGCTTGTTTCTGATGCACCACTGAAAGTTTACTGTTGTTGTGTACATAGTTCCGCGTAGTCAGCGCGTACACAACTTTCCCACTAGAGGGCGCCCCGCTAAGCACAACAGCGCAGGCGCAGCGCTCGTCTGTCTCCACACTACGAGATGGCGCTGACTTAGAGACAGACCAAATTCTGCTTCCGCCGATCCGCGTATTAATATGTAACGCAGCCAATGAGATTGCTGCTAATGTGGAACCTTTTCTCCTCGCGGATCACACTCGCGCAGTGATACCTGAACGCTCGAGGTATTATAACGAGTGTACAGACCTCTGATTAGTCAGTCTGCATTTGTCTGCACCAGTCTCTACCAGTCTACATTAGTCTGTACCAGTCTATAGTCAAGTTTCAGTCTGCGCCTAATAAGATTACCATATTCTTGTACATAGTCATGAAGATAAATGTATAGACACTTTGTCAAGTATCAGAGATATGTGAGAATACGATTAACGCGCCAAGATCAAAGGAACTTCAGATTGTCAATTGTAAACAGCATCCAGAATCAAGTTACATAATGTCTATGCTTTTTATTATTTTAATAAATGTGTGTGAAAATTAATCAAGTTCTGTTTAAACTTGGTCACCGTCAGTCTGCTACTCTAAGCGTGCAAGTGCCATTTCTATCGTCTGACCTAACGGCAGAAGATAAACACGCCACGATAAGACCACGAGACATATTTCTGACTCTCGCCTACTTCGTTAGAGCGACAAGTCAAATAATCTGATGGTGTGTGTACCGAAGGTCTTACAGTACGCACCCCACAACTGTAACCCTTGCACCCTCACACTGACCATGCAAAACAGAAATTGCATCGCTATTGAATACTACACTATCTATGCCGACTTCCCTCCCAGCGAGAAATTCATATTCGCAGCTCGTGGTCGTGCGGTGGCGTTCTCACTTCCCACGCCCGGGTTCCCGGGTTCGATTCCCGGCGGGATCAGGGATTTTCTCTGCCTCGTGATGACTGGGTGTTGTGTGATGTCCTTAGGTTAGTTAGGTTTAAGTAGTTCTAAGTTCTAGGGGACTGATGACCATAGATGTTAAGTCCCATAGTGCTCAGAGCCATTTGAACCATTTTTTTTTTTTGAGAAACTCATCTACGGTCACGGTATGCCATGTGTCCTCGGAGTAAAGTAATTTGTTCCGACGCACCACTGCCAGTTTACCGTGCCCCTTGCACCCTCACATTGAAGTTGCAACACACAAATTGCCTCTTTATTGAACATAACAGTCTCCTTGCCAACCTATCTACAAGTGACTACAGCAGTATCAGTCACAGTATGAAACTTCTCCTGGGAGTGAAGTAGCTTGTAACCCTAGCACACTAACATTGGCGATGGAACACACAAATTCCATCTGCATAATACAGGCTCCATGTCGACAGTTCTCCAAGTGACCAACGCAACTACTGTCACTTTACGGAACTTGTCCTGGTAGTTAAGTAGCTTGATCCCGATGCACCCCTGCCAGTTTATTGAAACTGTCGCACCCTCGCATTGACGATGCAACACACGAATTGCGTCACGAACGTGTTCTTCAGGCTCCATGCCAACTTCTCTCCAAGCGACTAATGCGGCTACAGTCAGCGTTTTTCACTACTCCTCAGTGTTAAATAATTTGTTTGCGATGCACCACTGTCAGTTTACTGTAACACTCGCATCCTCAGATTGACGATGCAACACCCAAGTTGCGTCACAGTGTCGTACTACTGGCTGCATGCCGACTTCTCTCCTAGCGGCTAACGCGGTTACTGTCAACGTATGGAACTTCTCTTGGGAGTCAAGTAGCTCGTCTCCGATGCACCACTGCCAGTTTATTGTAAATACTGCATCCTCACATTGGCGATGCGACATACAAATTGCGTCACGAAGTGATACTACAGGCTCCATGCTGACTTCTCTCCTAGCGACTAATGCAGCTACAGCCACCGCGTGTAACTTCTCCTGGGTGTCAAGCAGCTATTTTCGCATGCACCACTGCCAGTTTACTTTAACCCTTCGCAAGCTCACATTGACGACGCAATACACAAATGTCGTAGCGATTGAATACTGCTGGCTTCATGGCGAATCCTCTCCAAATGACTAAGGTGGCTACTGTCACCATATTGAGCAATTTTACGAAGTCAAGTAGATTGTTTCTGATGCGCCACTGCAAGTTTGCAGTAACACTCGCACCATCACATTGACGATGCAACACACAAATGGCGTCGCTATTTAACGCTACTGTCTCTATGCAACATCTCTCCAAGCGACTGATGCAGCCACCGTCACCGTATGGAACTTTTCCTCAGAGTGAAGTAGCTAGCTTCCGAGGCACCACTGCCAGTTTACTTGTAACCGTCGCACCCTCACAATGACGATAAAGCAACAAATTGCGTCGTTTTTGATTACTACAGGGCCGGCCTCGGTGGTCTCGCGGTTCTAGGCGCTCAGTTCGGAACCGCGCGACTGCTACGGTCGCAGGTTCGAATCCTGCCTCGGGCATGGATGTGTTTGATGTCCTTAGGTTAGTTAGGCTTAAGTAGTTCTAAGTTCTAGGGGACTGATGACCACAGATGTTAAGTCCCATAGTGCTCAGAGCCATTTGAACCATTTGATTATTACAGGCTCCATGACGACTCCACTCCAAGTGACTAACATGGCAACAGTCACCGTATACTACTTCTCCTGGGAGTTAAGTAATTGTTCCGATGCACCACTGCCAGTTTACTGAAACTCTCGCACCCTCGCATTGACGATGCAACACACAAATTGCGTCCCGATTGAATACCACAGGCTCGATGCTGACTTTTCTCCAAGTGACTAACGCGGCTACGGTCACCGCATGGAACGTCTCTTGGGAGTCAATTAACTTGTTTCTTATGCACCACTGCTTGTTTACTGTAACCCTCAAACCCTCACATTGACGTTGCAAGATACAAATTGTGTTATGCTTGAATACGACACCCTCCCCGTCGACTGCTCTCCATGCGACTAACGCGTCTGTGGTCACCGTGTGGAACTTTTCCTGGGAGTCAAGTAGCTTGTTTGCGATGCACCACTGCCAATTTACTGTAACCCCTCGCACCCTCACAGTGATGATGCAACACTGAAATTGGGTCACGATTGAATAATATACAGGGTGTTTCAAAAATGACCGGTATATTTGAAACGGCAATAAAAACTAAACGAGCAGCGATAGAAATACACCGTTTGTTGCAATATGCTTGGGACAACAGTACATTTCCAGGCGGACAAACTTTCGAAATTACAGTAGTTACAATTTTCAACAACAGATGGCGCTGCAAGTGATGTGAAAGATATAGAAGACAACGCAGTCTGTGGGTGCGCCATTCTGTACGTCGTCTTTCTGCTGTAAGCGTGCGCTGTTCACAACGTGCAAGTGTGCTGTAGACAACATGGTTTATTCCTTAGAACAGAGGATTTTTCTGGTGTTGGAATTCCACCGCCTAGAATACAGCGTTGTTGCAACAAGACGAAGTTTTCAACGGAGGTTTAATGTAACCAAAGGACCGAAAAGCGATACAATAAAGGATCTGTTTGAAAAATTTCGACGGACTGGGAACGTGACGGATGAACGTGCTGGAAAGGTAGGGCGACCGCGTACGGCAACCACAGAGGGCAACGCGCAGCTAGTGCAGCAGGTGATCCAACAGCGGCCTCGGGTTTCCGTTCGCCGTGTTGCAGCTGCGATCCAAATGACGCCAACGTCCACGTATCGTCTCATGCGCCAGAGTTTACACCTCTATCCATACAAAATTCAAACGCGGCAAACCCTCAGCGCCGCTACCATTGCTGCACGAGAGACATTCACTAACCATATAGTGCGCAGGATTGATGACAGCGATATGCATGTGGGCAGCATTTGGTTTACTGACGAAGCTTATTTTTACCTGGACGGCTTCGTCAATAAACAGAACTGGCGCATATGGGGAACCGAAAAGCCCCATGTTGCAGTCCCATCGCCCTTGCATCCTCAAAAAGTACTGGTCTGGGCCGCCATTTCTTCCAAAGGAATCATTGGCCCATTTTTCAGATCCAAAACGATTACTGCATCACGCTATCTGGACATTCTTCGTGAATTTGTGGCGGTACAAACTGCCTTAGACGACACTGCGAACACCTCGTGGTTTATGCAAGATGGTGCCCGGCCACATCGCACGGCCAACGTCTTTAATTTCCTGAATGAATATTTCGATGATCGTGTGATTGCTTTGGGCTATCCGAAACATACAGGAGGCGGCGTGGATTGGCCTCCCTATTCGCCAGACATGAACCCCTGTGACTTCTTTCTGTGGGGACACTTGAAAGACCAGGTGTACCGCCAGAATCCAGAAACAATTGAACAGCTGAAGCAGTACATCTCATCTGCATGTGAAGCCATTCCGCCAGACACGTTGTCAAAGGTTTCGGGTAATTTCATTCAGAGACTACGCCATATTATTGCTACGCATGGTGGATATGTGGAAAATATCGTACTATAGAGTTTCCCAGACCGCAGCGCCATCTCTTGTTGAAAATTGTAACTACTGTAATTTCGAAAGTTTGTCTGCCTGAGAATGTACTGTTGTCCCAAGCATATTGCAACAAACGGTGTATTTCTATCGCTGCTCGTTTAGTTTTTATTGCCGTTTCAAATATACCGGTCATTTTTGAAACACCCTGTAGGTTCCATGCCGACTTCTCTCCAAGTGACTAACGCGGCTACGGTCATTGTCTGAAACCTCTCCTGGGCATCACGTAGCTTGTTTCCGATACACCACTGCCAGTTTACTGTAGCTCTCGCAACCACACATAGACGATGCAACACACAAATCATGTTGCGATTGAGTGCTAGAGGTTCCATGCCGACTACTCTCAAAGTCACTGACGCAGATATGGTTGAACCGTGCGTGGGTCGTGTTCATGCCATCTCTCATTTAACATCATATTTTTGCTATACTGGCACCTCGTTATGTTAGTTTCAATTACTTGTGTCACTGAATTGCTGGTTTGCGTGCCCATGTGCGGCAGCAGCTGCGCTTATTGATATTAGCCATGCCTTATTTTCTTTGCTGGGCTGCTGTTATTTCCCGGTCGTCGTGTGTCGACCAGTGAGTTGGAACGTGCCAGCAGTCAGTTCAGGCCTGGTAGTGTTTGCGTTGGCACGCAGCACGAGTAGAATTGGGGCGCGGCAGCAGTGAGTTCCGGACTGCAGTGACTCGCTAGACAGTTGCCGACACACATGATTGGAGTGGGGACACATTTGGTTGGTCGTCGGTCGGTCGTCTGGCCGGACGACATGTATTTCACCGGCGATCAATTATCGGTTGGCTGTGTGTGCTGACTTGTGATTCGTCCCTGTTATTGTACAGTCGATGCCGTTAGCATTGCCTAGTTCTTCGTGCAAGTGTTCGTGAAACTATGTGTAGTTGGTGTGATTTTGACTGACAAGTTATTTTAAATGTTGTCGGCGTACTGGCTCTGGGCAGTCGGTCGGTTGGCGTGGATCAGTGAGGAATTCTCGGCGGGGCGTAGTTTGGCCGGGGCCCGCTGGTGGTCTCTACGTGGTGTCGGAGAGTGTGGCGCTGTTCCCATTGCTATGAGGTCCGTGGCTCACCGACCCTGGACACGAAAGTTGAGTTTTTATTTAACCTACCAGCAAGTCAAGACTGTTCACATTGTGTCGTTTGGAGTTCGTTGTGGGCTGTTGGGATATTCCAGGGAGCAACAATGTGGTTTTCAAGTTGGAAAATTCTAGCCACCCTCCAGTGGAGTTTCACTGTATTTGGTTATTTGAATCGAAGTGCACCAGCGGAATCTTCTGCCTTGTGGCCGATTACATTCCAGTTACCTGTCCTGGGCTTGACGTAAATTTCAGGCACTGTAGTTTCCTTGTTGTGCTGTTACTGTCCAGCACGGATTGTAGTTTGACAGCTCCGTGTATGTTTAGTTGTGGGCGCCAATATCTTCTACGTTGGTCCGTTGAACTCCCTGTTGTGCCCTGGTCAGATGAAGTGGAAGTTATCTTGTCGGTAGGTCAGCTGACTGTCGGTTGGTTGGTTTGTCGTCGGATCGTGAATGGTCGGCCCGACCGCCTGTCTCACCTAAGCGAGTGTTAGTGTTTGAATTACAGACCGACCCTCGAACATCTGGGTGCCTTTGTGTCGACTGCCGTTTTTTTATTTGTTCTTTTTGATGGTACTTGTATGGCTTCTAGCTGGTTTTGTGTTTTGAATTAGAGTTGTTTTACTCTTAAGGCCTTCAGCCTAGTTTAAAGTACTATTTCACGTACGCCCTTTGGCATTTTTTTTTAAAAAATTTAACTTTGTAAGTCTTCGGCCTTCAGCCGGCTTGTGTTTCAGTTGTTTGTTCTTAAGCTCCTTTAGTCTAAATTAGAGAACTGTTTCTAGTAAGGACTCTGATAATTAAAAAAGAATAATGTCTTGGAGTTTTAATTGTTCAGCCTTCCGCCAATTTGAACTGAGCTTGTTTACTTCAACCTAACTAAAGAACTGTTTTTGCCGGCCGGAGTGGCCAAGCGGTTCTAGGCGCTACAGTCTGGAACTGCGCGACCGCTACGGTCGCAGGTTCGAATCTTGCCTCAGTCATGGATGTGTGTGATGTCCTTTGTTAGGTTTAAGTAGTTCTAAGTTCTAGGGGACTGATGACCTCAGATGTTAAGTCCCATAGTTCTCAGAGCCATTTTTTTAACCGGTTTTAGATAAGAATTGCCTTTTAAATTTCTGATTATGCTTTCACTCTAAGTTATTGTCCTTCAGCCATTTTTAAATTAAAATGGCTTTCAGCAAAGAATTAAGCTGTGTGTTTAAAAAGTTTTTTTTTGGCTCTTGTAATGTTTGATCAAATAATAAAGTTGTGTGTACAAATTTTACTGACAGCCCCTCATTTTGGCCCCATCCCACAATTTTTTCTATCTATCCACTCCTGCAGGTTAAGCACGGCGTTTCAACAGTCACCATTTGAAACTTCTCCTGGGGGTCAAGTGGCTTGTCTCCAATGCACAACTGTCACATTGCCGTGTCCATCGCACCCACACATTGAAGATGCAGAACACAAATTGCATCGTGAATGAATACTACAACCTCCATGCCGACTTCCCTCCAAGCGACTAATGCCCTACAGTGACCATATGTAACTTCTCCTGGGAGTCAATTACCTTGTTTCCGATGCAACACTGCCGGTATACTGTAACACTAGTACCCTCACATTAACGATGCAGTACACAATTTACGACGTGATTGAATACTACAGGCTCAATGGCAACTTCTCTCCGAGAGACTAACGCAGCTACGGTCACCATATTGATGTTGCCTGGGAGCCAAGTAGCGTAATTTCGAAGCACCACTGCCAATTTACTGTGGCCCTACCACCCTCACACTGACAATCCAACACACATTTTGCATCTGGATTGAATACTAAAGACTTAACGTTTACACGGGCCATAATAATTTCGTATTTCATATAGCCCAGAAAACTTCCACGTTGACTGTTGTAACCGCGACCGGAACGGTCACGGGGTGGCCGAGAAAGCGCGGCGGGACCGAACAGAGAGCGGCCGCGAACAAACAAACGAACGGAAAGGACGGACACGAAACAACGACGGGCGATGGAGAGAGACCTTACGACGACAACACACAAGAAGCAATGGCTTGACAGAGACAACCAAACGAATCAAAGACGTCCACTAGTAATGAATACAAAGAACGGTAAACACGCTGTTTGTTGTCGAGGCGATATGTCAAGACGTACACAACGCTTAGACTCGCTGGCTGAGCTTTTTTTTCTTTTCTTTATTGTAAGTTCATTGCCCTGCCCCATATGGGCAGGGGAGGGCTGTCAGCGGCACAATCCACCGCTCTTCAGCCGAGTGACATGACAACTAATACAAGAAGAAAATGTTACATATAATGCGATAAAAAAGGGGAACATAAAACAGAGTAAGGGGAGATAATGGAGAGAAAAATACACTGACATGGAAACGTTCATGGGGGGACAATTAGAAAAGTCGACATGAAGTTAAAAAACACAGTTGGCGATTCGTAGAACACAAAACAGACTCTGAGGTCACACACACATGTTAAAACTTGGTCACAGTATTAAAAACACTCCAGAACAACACACTTTAAACCCACTTGGAGCACACACGATGAAGAATAAAACTGCCAGGTGGGACTTGCCGAGGGAGAGGCCGGAGGGGATGGAAAAGGAGGGGAGAGCAAGGTGTAGCAGGGGAGGGTGCAGGATGAATAGAGAAGGGGCGTCAGCGGGTGCACCAAGAGGCAGGAGACAGGTGAGGCAGGAGATGAAGAGTAAAGACAATGCAGGAGGGAGTGCAGAGACACTGAAGGGAAGCACAAGAGAGGGAGGAGGAGTAGGAGGGGAAAGCCGCTCAGGAGAAGGGAGGTGGAGGAGAGGGAACCCTGAGGAGGAGGCAGAAGGAAGGTGTGGTTAGAGTTGGTAGGAAGGGTAGATGTCAGGGTGAAGCTCGTCATCTGGGAGGGGTAGATGTTGGAAGTTGCATTGGGAAAGTAGGCGGAGGGTGTGGAGATGGAGAGAGTGTAGGACACAATGGTAAAGGTGCGGCAACTGGCTGGGGGGTGGAGAGGAATGGAGACACCAGGGGGTGATGGAGATCAAGGCAGAGGACAACATATAGGGTGCAGATGTGTTAAAGGAAAGGGGAATGGAAGGCAGATGCGGAAGACGAGGCGGATTGCATGGCATTCTAGGATTTGGAGGGATTTATAGAACCTGGGATGGACGGAAATCCAAACAAGGCTGGGATAACAGAGGATGGGGTGGATCAAGAATTTGTAGGTGTGGAGGATGGTGGAACGATGCAGACCCCATGTCTGGCTGGAGAGGAGTTTCAGGAGGTGGAGTCTGTTGTGAGCCTTTTGTTGGATGGTAAGGAGATGGGGAGTCCAGGTGAGCTGGCGGTCGAGGGTGAGGCCAAGGTATTTGAGGGTAGGAGTGAAGTGGATAGGACAGCCATAAATGGTGAGGCAGAAATCATGGAGAGGGAAAGAGCGGGTGGTGTGGCCTACGATGATCGCCTGGGTATTGGAAGGATTGATACGGAGGAACCACTGGTTGCACAAAGCGGTGAATTGGTCAAGGTGAGCTGGCTGAGCGAGAGGAAGGCGGTTAAATACAGGATCGAGGGCGTCGCTATTGGCCACTGGGACCACGTGTTCCACTGTGGCGGTCTCACATTAAACGTGGGCCGGAAGGCGCGCGTCGCAGCGGCTTACGGCGCGATGGTGCAGAGACCTCTAGGGGTCTTGGACGTCCATGCCGTCTGGCGCGTATTCCAAATACGCGGTGCGCAGTACCAGATTGACATTACTGGCCACACGATTGCAGCCACATGTTCGGCAAAATTAGAGGACACTGTTACCCAACGATGTTTCCAGCAATATATTTCTGGGCCACAAGAGTTCACAGGGGCCGCACTATATCCGCGCAGTAGAAGAAAGCGGGCTACTGGAAGTGTGTACAGCTTTCCTTCATTTGCATTCCACACGAGAAAGAGTTAACAAGAAAAATGGAAATCGAGTTTTATGGGCACTTTCTAATTTTTCATGCATGAACTGATGCTGGCTGTAAACTCCTTCTAGAATTGTGAAACACAATGTTGGATATATCGTTTAAAAGCAGTTTGTCCAAGAATAGGTTGCCTTGTTGTATCGGCTACTGTGGGAGTCAGCACAGATGCAGAAAAAGGAAAGAGAGATGTTGCGATGGCCGGTGGCAGGAATCCAAAACGATCTGTACATTAACTTTAAGATTAATGTAACACTTTATTCCTAGAAAGAAGAAGATAACCGTTACCTAATGTGTTGCTCCTTCTGTGTGCAAGTACTTTGACAATCTATTACTATTCTCAGAACGCAGGCTTAGTAACGTCTTCATATTACTCAGTACTGACGCTCTCGAAGGCTGCGACCGAACTGGGCGGACCAGCGATGGGCGGCTGGTTAAGGCAGAGTTGACAGGGGCCGCTGGACTCTGTCTTCCTGGTGGTGTGGTGCTGCCCTTTCTTTCCTTTGACGCGCGGGTCAGCGCCTTCTTGATGCCGTTTCGCGGCGCTGGGCTGGTCGATGTACATTCGATGTCTTAAGGCTGCTCGTATTCCTCCTCCTCCCCTCCTCCGCCAAATGTGCCGCATCGTTGTGTGGGGAGAGGGAGGAAGCTGGGTGGCGTGAAGAGCCAGGAGCCGCAACTGGGAACGATACCGAGCCCCCGGCCGCTCCCCGACATCCGTCCTGCTCTCCGAGAGGAACGTCGGTCGGAGGACCCCCGAAAAGGCGCCCACCCTCTCCCTGAGCTGGACCGACGAAAAACAGAGAAGGCAGCGATGAAAACGGCGGCGGCGGCGGAGGCGGCGGAGGCGGCGATGACGACGACGACGGCAGGGCTGGGTCCACGGTGGGCGCCAGAACGAGCGCCGGGATGTTGAGCTGCTGCTGTGGCGATGGCGATGGGCCCAGCTCCACAGCTCCATCGGTTCCGCAGGCGGTGCCGAAGAGGCACCCGGGAGCGGCCGCACCGGATGCAAGATTCCCGTAGGATGCGAATCTGGAAACAGACAATCTGCGGAAGGTTCTTGCAGTCGACAAGCACGAATCGGGTTCTGATGGCGGCGCAGCAACCCAGCAGGACCTTGAATTAAATACATGCAAGCGCCCAAATTTCGAAGAATCGTTCCTCTCCCGAAGCGGCTGGTGCGACCAAAAACTCAGAAAAGAATAGGATCTTCAGGCCCAAAGTGATACTTGCGGACCGTCGGGGACGCAGTGCGCTGTGGTGGGTGCAGCAACTGGAGCAGCGTGCTGTGGCGCCGGCCATGTAGAAGCTCCGCCGTCGCGTCGCGTCGCGTCGCGTCGCGTGGTTGGGAGCGGTACGTTGCGAGGAAAAGCACCAGCGCTTGCTGCCGTGTGTGGGAGGCACGTAATTTGTTCATCTGTTGCTTGAACGTACGCACAAATCGTTCAGCTTCTCCGTTTGACTGAAGATAGAAAGGAGCACTGGTAAGGTGAGTGATACCATTGGCACCACCAGACTGCTCAAAAGTTCTGAGCCGTAAACTGTGGTCCGTTGTTCGTAAGCAACCCATCAGGCAAACCTTGCAAGCAAAAAATGGATACCAAAGCCTGAATGGTGCAACGCGACACAGTAGAGTTCACCGGCAACGGAAACGGATATTTGCTAAAAATACTCCACAACGATAAGCCAACGACTGTTCCAAAAGGGACCAGCAAAGTCAATATGCACTCGTTGCCAAGGCGATTGAAACTTTGGCCATGCTGAAAACGTTTGCAGCGGGGCCCATAGAGTTTCAGCACAAGCGCGACACTGTGGCGCCGTCTGTTCAACGTGGATATCCAAGCCCGGCCAAGTACAGTGCCGACGGGCTACCAGTATTGTGCGTGGAATTCCCCAATGTCCTTGGTGGAGCAATCGCAACCCATCTTTTTGCAACACTTTAGGAACAAACACACGCGATTGTCGAGAGTTATTTTGCAATCTGGACGAAGAGGCTATGCCAACAAGCAAAATATCGGCGCCCAAAGGCATTCTGCATGATTCTCACTGAAAGAGGCCAAGCAGTACGGATGTAGTGCAGCAAACTGTTCAAGTCAGGGTCTGATTCTGCGGCATCCGCAATTTTGCTGTAGTGCAGAGGAAAAATTTGTAAAAGTTCAGTGTCCTACGCATCGATCTATTCTTTTACGTGGACCGGTATGTTATTTCGCACTGGTACTGCGACAATAACAAAGCCCAACGTTGAAGCTTCTGAGCCGCGTGCGACGGAACAGATTTGGACGGACGGTGCGTCAATAAGTAAAGCTTCCGACCAAACAGATAATAGTGAAACTTTGTCATGCCATAGACAACAGCTAGCACTTCCTCCTCGATTTTGGAAAAGTTACAGTCACTCTGGGTCAATAAGTGGGAAGCGTCCGCCTCTGGTAGCTGAGTGGTCAGCGCGACAGAATGTCAATCCTAAGGGCCCGGGTTCGATTTCCTGCTGGGTCGGAGATTTTCTCCGCTCAGGGACTGGGTGTTGTGTTGTCCTACTCATCACCATTTCATCCGCATCGACGCGCAAGTCGCCGAAGTGGCGTCAAATCGAGAGAGTTGCACCCGGCGAACGGTCTACCAGACGGGAGGCCCTAGTCACACGACATTATTATTATTACTGGGAAGCGAAAGCAATCATCCTGCCCTGTGAACCAACTCTGTGCGAGAGCACAGCTGCGATTCCGTACGAAGAAGCGTCCACTGCCAAAATCGCAGGCTTAGTGGGATCCAAATGAGCAAGGTGTCTGGCACTCAACAAGGCATTTTGAAGTTTCTGGCATGCATCCTGAAACTCTTTGGTCCAAATAAAACGCTGATTCTTCCGGCGCAAACGATGCACGGAGCCGCGGTTTGAGCTGTGTTGGGTGTAAACTGGATATAATGTGTACCAACCTTCGAGAACTGACTGCAATTCCGTCACGTTCCCCTGGGGAGGGAGGTCACGGATGGCCACCAATGTGAATGACGAGGATGAACACCTTGGCTATTAAGAACATGACCTAAGTGCTGAATTTCAGACTGAAAAGGGCACATTTGTCCAGGCAACACTTCAGACCTGCAGCTTAAACTAACTCGAAAAGAGTACGAAAGTTACTGATTTGTTCTTCTGATGTACGTCCTGACACTACAGTATCGTTCAAGTAATTTGAAGACAACGGAACTTTTGCACTAAGATGTTTTAAGTAGCGTTGAAATATGGCAGGCGCAGAAGCGCTGCCAAAGGGTAAGCGCAAAAATTTGTACACGCCTAAATGTGTGTTGACCACAAACACTTTCTGAGACTCCTCATCTAGCGGAATTTGCAAATACGCATCGCATAAGTCAATTTTAAAAAAAGAAAATAGCGGCCTGCACCCAGCCTGTCCACTAATTACCCAGGGCGGGGCAACGGATAAGTTGATTGGATTCACAGTGTATTTAAAGTTAACGCAAAGACGAACTCTTCCAGAAGGCTTTGGTAAGATTACTAACGGATAACCCACTGACTGACCTGGTTAGGAGCAATAACGCCGTTGTCTTGTCATTCTTTAAGTTCACTTGCAACTTCGTCTGTAAGATCTTGAGTGACAGGACGCGC
Source organism: Schistocerca americana (assembly GCF_021461395.2). Classification (NCBI taxonomy): domain Eukaryota; kingdom Metazoa; phylum Arthropoda; class Insecta; order Orthoptera; family Acrididae; genus Schistocerca; species Schistocerca americana. Next base: position 625,986,049 of record NC_060123.1, on the reverse strand, counting down.
CGGGAAAAGAGGTAGGATGTGCATTGTCCTTCATTGGCACGTGCACTACAAAATTATTCGCTCTGCCAAGACCTTCAGAAAATAAATCAATAAACTCCGCAATCAATTGAGTCGCACTGTCTTATGGGCTTAAAGCAGAAACAGAAAGTACATTGTCCTGAATACGAAGACCAAACAAATCAAATGAATCTAACCCAAAATATTTTCACAGTCTCGCGAATACAAAACTTCTGATGTGAGAATGGAATATGGAAGGCAGACTACATGAACCAGTCACCGGAATGTCCTGACCATTACACGCAGTAAGTTGCAATGCTATATTTTGTTAACTGTGGCGAACCCAACTGTTCATAAGTGGCACGGTTAAGCAATGTCTAACGGAAGTCGCACACAGCGTCCGGCAATGAACACGAACAGTTTGTTTGACTGTCGTTGCACAGCACTTGAGCGGGGTGAATGCACATCCTGAATTTGTTCATTACTAGTACCTGTAACTATTTAGAAAAAAGTACATTCAACGAGTGAGAAGGTACTCTGCACTTACGTGAGTGAACGTAGGTACAGTTCTTTTTCTATTGCATGCACACAGACTGTACCTAACCTGGCTTCCCACAAGCAAAGCAAGTCATGTGCCGCAAAGAGAAATTTTGTGTTTTATGCGTGGAAAAGCTGCGGGAACATGATTTCCCGGCAGGCACACACGTTGACATTTCTTTACTCTGGCCACGGTGCGGTGGCCTGTTCGCACACGATGGTCGTTCGCACGGTCAGACCTGTTTGTTACTTTGCAGTACACTGCAGGCGGCAGCTACCACAAAGCTTGCCACGGCACTACCACACGAGTCCTGATGTTCAATAATTTTGTAAGACTTGTTTCAAAGCAGGATCATAATTTTAAGAATTTGTTCATAAATCCTACAGTCTGGCACATTGTACGTAATGGCATCACGAATCACTGAGTTACTACGGTATAGTCCACAGCTACAACGAAAGCGCCACTGTCGTGTCAAATCCTGAAGTTCAGTGATCCACTGAGGGTATGTCTGTTCTGGCTTTCTGCGCAATCGAAAGAACTTGTAACGAGCTGCGGCAACTTGTAGCCGATCCTCGTAATACTTACAAGGGAACCTCCCCATCGCACCCCCCTCAGATTTAGTTATAAGTTGGCACAGTGGATAGGCCTTGAAAAACTGAACACAGATCAATTGAGAAAACAGGAAGAAGTTGTGTAGAACTGTGAAAAAATAAGCGAAATATAGAAACTGAGTAGTTCAAGGGAAGATAAGCAACAATAAGGACAAAAGTAACGTAGGAGCGCCGTGGTCTCGTGGTAACGTGAGCAGTTGCGGAACGAAAGGTCCTAGATTCAAATTCTCCATCAAGTGTATATTTTAATTTTTTATTTTCAGTTTATGTGACAAACTCTTATGTTTTCATCACTTTTTTGGGAGTGATTATCACATCCACAAGAAAACCTAAATCGGGCAAGGTAGAAGAATCTTTTTACCCATTCGCCAAGTGTACAAGTTAGGTGGGTCGGCAACATATTCCTGTCATGTGACGCACATGCCGTCACCAGTGTCGTATAGAATATATCAGATGTGTTTTCCTGTGGAGGAATCGGTTGACCTATGACCTTACGATCAAATGTTTTCTCTTCCCATTGGAGAGGCACGTCCTTTCGTCTACTAATCGCACGGTTTTGCAGTGCGGTCGCAAAACACAGACACTAAACTTATTACAGTGAACAGAGATGTCAATGAACGAACGGACAGATAACAACTATGCAAAAATAAAGAAAGTAAAATTTTCAGTCGAGGGAAGACTTGAACCAAGGATCTCTCATACAGCAACTGCTCACGCTACCACGGGACCACGGCGCTTCTAAGCACACTTTGTCCATGATGTTGCTTATGTCACCCATGGACTACTCAGTTTGTATATTTTGCTTATTTTTTCACAGTTCCACACAACTTCTTCCTGTTTTCTCAATTGATCTGTGTTCAGTTTATCAAGGCCTATCCACTGTGCCAACTTATAACTAAATCTGAGGGGGGTGCGATGGGGAGGTTCCCTTGTTAGTGAGGGGAGAAATTACATCTTCAAAATGTATCAACTTGGGCCTACTAGTCGGGAATACCTTTTGAGCGAGGCGGTAAACTCCTGTGCAGCCTGCTGACAATAAATAAATAAGTTTCAAAGTACCTTGCACTTGATATGTAGCACAATGAACGTCGAACTGAGCGTAGTACTCGTTCCAGTCCTCTTGTTGTTTCTCGAAAGCATGGAACGACGGAATGCACGGAGCCGGTGCCTTGTATGTGGCTCCAAGCGCTATGAGACTTAACATCTGAGGTCATCAGACCGTAGCAGCAGTGCGAGCAGCGTGGTTCCGGAATGAAGCGCCTAGAACCGCTCGGCCACTCCGGCCGGCGCGCAGGTGGTGTAGGAGGTGGGCTAGAGGACATTTTAATGAGAGGAGCACAATTTAGAGGGCTTAAGTCAGGGGAGTGCAGTAGGTGGTATAGCACTTAGCAGCCCCATCAGCCAAACAAATCGGTAACAGCTTGCACTGCACGTGCTTGAGCATTGTCCTGCATAATGATGGTCAGTTCCTGCAGAAAGTGTCATCACTTTTGTCTCTAAGCTGGTAGTAGGTTGTTTTCCAAAAATGAACAGCATAGAGACAGAAGTGATGACACTTTCTGCAGGAACTGACCATCATTTTGCAGGACAATGCTGAAGCACGTACAGTGCAAGCTGCTACTGATTTGTTTGAGTGATGGGGCTGCTAAGTGCTGTACCACCTACTGCACTCCCCTGACTTCAGCCCTCGTAAGTTCAACTCGATTTCTAAACTGAAAGAAACACTTCAAGGCATTCGCTTCAGAACTGAGCTCGTGAAAGGCACCGTGACTACCGAGGAGTATCGTGCATTGGTTGCATACCACGTACATCCCTTTGTGACGATCGTGTTTTCCCGACGGCAGTGGCATTTTTCAGCAAGATAATGCGCAGTGTCAGAAGGCCTGAAGTATAGTGGAGTGGTTCGAGGACCAGTTCCAATTCATGTGCTGGCCCCCCCAACTCTCCAGATCTGTACCCGATCGAACACATCTGGCAAGTGTGGCGTCAGAGCTCATAACCTCCCTCCCAGCAATTTACGGCAATTAAGTGAATGGTGTGTGCATATGTGGAGCCAGATCCCTCCAGCGACCTGCCAAGGCCTCATTACTTCCATGCCACGACACGTCACCTCTGTTATCAGTGCCAAAGGTGGCCATACCGGCTATTATTTAGGTGGTCATATTGTTGTGGCAGATCAGCGTAAGGGAAGATACACACCAAGTGTCTCTTTCACACCCGCATCTCGTGGTCGTGCGGTAGCGTTCTCGCTTCCCACGCCCGGGTTCCCGGGTTCGATTCCCTGCGGGGTCAGGGATTTTCTCTGTCTCGTGATGGCTGGGTGTTGTGTGCTGTCCTTAGGTTAGTTAGGTTTAAGTAGTTCTAAGTTCCAGGGGACTGATGACCATAGATGTTAAGTCCCATAGTGCTCAGAGCCATTTGAACCATTTCTCTTTCACGAACTACATTTGAACGTACATTGTGAGAAAATCGTGTTGTGCCACATGTCAGAAGGAGAAACGCCTATCAACATGTGTTATAACTCGACAGCAGAAGGATTGTGGCCTACTCAGATTGCAGTTCATCACTCCGCGATATAGTTGCTTGCATCGGCCAGGATCCCATGGCTCTCATGCGAATATAGAGTACGACCTCAGAAGGGTTACACTTAATGCCAAGCAGGATATTAGCGGCACCAAGCAACTATCGTCCGATAGATCAGACATGTTTCTCACTCGGCCATACAGGAGCGTACAGTCAGGTCACCTACCTTGGGAAACAGACCTGCTAGTAACAGCACGAGTATCCACACTGACAGTACTAGGATTTCCGGAGTACCACGGACTGTCAGCATGGTGACCTTTAATGTTGTTTCCCTCGATGTGTTAGCTGACAGAGGTGTAAAGTGTGACGATGGGCATACCCGTGTGTAGAGGCTTCATCTAGAAAGAACGTTCCCAGATTTCTTTCGTGATTGTCATACGTGTTGAACGACTGGTGTGATGGTGTGGGTATCATTCGATAAACAAAACAACCGCCTCTGGCTCTCATAACCAGTAATTTGGACAGCAGACGTGTTACGGCCAATGGCCGCGTGCCCGACCTTCAGGGTCCCCGTGTCGTTATCTCCCAACAAGACAATCCAAGTGTGCACACTGCGGTTGATACACTGACTCACGTCGACGCCGAAGGTTTGGACTGTGGTCCACGCCATTACGTTCACCGTACCTCTTACCCGTTGAAAACATATAGTCGTGGATTGCCGAGACACTGGTATACCACCAGTTGGCAGCCACTATAATTAATGAACTGTGGCGTAGTGGTGAAGCAACATCGAATGACGTACCCGTATCTCTCATCCAAACTCAGTTTGTAAGTAGGCTGTTTAGGTTTTTTTATTGGTAACGCCACCTCTGTATGAAAATCACTGGCTGTGCTGTGTGCAGTCTGTGGCTGCTTTGCATTTTTGTAATACTCGCCATTGTAGTGTTAAGCAGCTGGCTGTGAACAGCGCGTAGCATTGCGCAGTTGGAGGTGAGCCGCCAGCAGTGGTGGATGTGGGGAGAGAGATGGCGGAGTTTTGTAATTTGTCATGAACTGCTACATATATTATGATTATTAAGGTAAATACATTGTTTGTTCTCTATTAATATCTTTCATTTGCTAACTATCCCTATCAGTAGTTAGTGCCTTCCGTAGTTTGAATCTTTTATTTAGCTGGCAGTAGTGGCGCTCGCTGTATTGCAGTAGTTCGAGTAATGAAGATTTTTGTGAGGTAACTGATTTGTGAAAGGTATAGTTTAATGTTAGTCAGGGCCATTCTTTTGTAGGGATTTTTGAAAGTCAGATTGCGTTGCGCTAAAAATATTGTATGCCAGTTTAAGCACAGTCTTGTATAATTTTTCTAAGGGGACGTTTCAAGTTCGATTCGACACCCTGCTGGATTAAGCCCGTTGTTGTTACCAGCGGTGTCAGCTGTGTGTACAGAATTCTTCACGCTATACACCTCCATAAAACCTACAAATTTCATCATTTATTCTTCCTGCTGTACTCTGTACACATAATTTCGTTATTTGACATCCTGCGTGGTGATTCATTTTTAATAGTAAGCTAAGTAAGTGTACAGTTTAACTGCGTCTGTGATCAATTCATGACATGAACTTTGTCTTTTTTTTTTTAAAAAAAAAAGAAAACAAGAAAGAAAAATAGAGCAATATATAATTGACTATAAAAGAAATTATTTTCCCTTTTCCTGTGCTTGAAGTGAAGATAAGCAAACAGTTGAATTCTTTTTATGGCATTCTGTAACAATTTTATAAACTATGAAGAGTTAAGATTATACAGTTGTGTTTTATACGTGTAGTTTTTTTTCTGTCAGTGTGTAACCAGAAGTTTCTATCTTTTCTTCGATGGAATTTCTATTTTATTTACCTGTTTCTCGGGGTAAAATTGAGCACAAAATCACCACAAATGAAGAACAGCCCTCTACTGAGGAAGGTCATTTCAGAAGTTTTGCACACTGTAAGATGGGGCTGAAGAAAATAAGTTATTTCACAAAATACCTTTACAGTTCTTCGGTATAATCTCCATTCTTGTTTATGACAGCTTCCTGACTGTTTGGCAACTTCTGTGTTCCGGATAGGGCTCTTTGATTGTTGAGCTTTCTGGTTATTTGAGTTATCTCACTGGAAGTTTCGTCAAATGAATCAAATCGTTTTCCACGGAGTTGTTGTTTTAATTCGGGGAACAAATCAAAGTCTGATGTCTTCTTATCAGGAATGTATGGTGGGTGGGGATGTATTTCCCATCCATATTGGTCTAGAGTATCTCTCGCTGATACAGCAATATGGGGTCTAAAATTATCGTGCAAAATGACCAGACCTTCTTTGACGAATTTTCAGGCTCAAAACATTTTGCAGATACAGCATGTACTAGTCACTTGTTGCAGACGTCTCCTGGGGCACTCAAGTGGATAGTCAGAACATTCGCATTGTGGCGACTAAGGTCTCAGTATTGGCTCCAAATCTTGCATCCAGATTTCATCATGTCTAACCTTCCTTTTTAAAAAGTCTTCTCCTTCTGTTCGATAACGTCGAAGCAATTCTTCTGCGATTATTTTGCGACCTGCTTTCTGCTCTTCATTCAGATCATTTGGAACCCATCTGGCATAAACTTTTCCCATCTTTAATTTTTCACTTATGATTCTGGAAGCTGACGTGACACACATTCTGGCCTCATAGGCAGTTTCCTCACCTGTTTTCGTCGATTCTCTCTGAAAATGTCATTAACAATAAAAATGGCTCTGAGCACTATGGGATTCAACATCTTAGGTCATAAGTCCCCTAGAACTTAGAACTACTTAAACCTAACTAACCTAAAGACATCACACACACCCATGCCCGAGGCAGGATTCGAACCTGCGACCGTAGCAGTCCCGCGGTTCCGGACTGCAGCGCCAGAACCGCTAGACCACCGCGGCCGGCCCATTAACAATAACCTGATAAGTGTCGTATGTTGCAGTTGATGGCCTTCCACTTCTTGCGTTGTCTTCAGCGCTTGCACAACTTTCGCAGAACGATCAGACTACCGTGATACTGTGCTACGATCCACTACACATTTCTAAACATCTCTCTTAAAGAGTAGTAAATTTCTGTTGGGCTCTTTCCACGTAGGGATTCGAAAAAATGGTTCAAATGGCTCTGAGCACTATGGGACTTAACATCTGAGGTCATCAGTCCCCTAGAACTTAGAACTACTTAAACCTAACTAACCTAAGGACATCACACACATCCATGCCCGAGTCAGGATTCGAAACTGCGACCGTAGCAGTCGCGCGGTTCCAGACTGAAGCGTCTAGAACGGCTCGGCCACAGCGGCCGGCTAGGGATTCGATTTTCATGTATAGGAATGATGGTCGACTGCTACGGTCGCAGGTTCGAATCCTGCCTCGGGCATGGATGTGTGTGATGTCCTTAGGTTCGTTAAGTTTAAGTAGTTCTAAGTTCTAGGGGACTGATGACCACAGCTGTTAAGTCCCATAGTGCTCAGAGCCATTTGAACCATTTGAACGATGGTCGCTGCGTGTAATCCGACCCGCCTTGGCTTCAGCTTCCATTTTAAAGACTGTATTACTCAGGGCACAACCACTCGAACCAGAGGCCACATATACGACCGTCACGCCTAAAATCTCCCTCCCAGCTGATATAATTTCAACTTGGTCACGCCTACGTAACGGTCCCGCATGCGCAGTGTGCACGACTTTTGAAACAATTTCTCTGACGCAGCTCTCTTATTTCTCAGGATAAAATTGCTAATAAAGCCACCACAGACGAAGAACTGCCACTTACAGATACGTACAGGTAAGGTATAAAAACAGTTCGTAACAAGAGATATTGAAGAGTAACCGCACTTCTGCCTGATTTTGACATACATCTGAAGTGTCATCTGGTTGCACATTTTCCAGATATTCCTGCGTTTGGCAATAATGTTTTCAGCCTAATCTCATGTCTGTGTAAGTTCATCTTTTCAGAGATAGTTGCGGGACTCGGCTGTTCGATACAGGGTGTCTACCAAATCAAACACCTTCTGGCCGTCTAGTTTCTAAACTTACTTTATTTGGCTACCAGTTTCGACGATTTACTACTCCATCTTCAGGCCCCTGACCAACGTGTTGGAAGATTCCACCTCGGTTCTGGTCAAAACAGGGCCCATCATTCGAATACTGGAATCTGTAGATTTCTGTTTGCCCTGGCGATCCTTTCAACCATCATACGTCGACTGTTAGATCAAACAGTCGCCAGACGATGTGGAAGTGATCGCTATAGCAAGAAGACATCCTGTAATCTCAAGCTGGTTTGTAGAACTGAAAATTTCTTGAAGTGGAATAAAATGTGGTTGTAATTAAACTTCCGCTACTTTAGAGGTCCCCCATGAAAAACCTGTGATCGTAGGGAAATGAAACTTAGTGAAAACATTACTAAGGAGATACAGCGGAGAAATAACGAATACATCAATGGTAGAAAGAAATTTTGACTCTGGTATGAAAGAGTTACATTTGTTAATTGCCTACCATGCTTACGATCCAGGTTACAGACGCTGCTCAGTGGGACATCCATCTGCATCCACGACGCCGTGGAACCACACTGGAGATTGCTCTGCTGCTGGCCGAAACATCTGGAAACATGGAGTGTTCAGTTGCCCTCACACAGCTCCTGCACTGCTTGAAGATCGCACATGGCGTCCAGCATTCTCGGCCAAGGCAAGAGTAACTTCAACAATTTTTGGCACGATTTCCCGTCGGCCACTCGCAGGAGCAATTCCCAAACCTCCAGTTACTTCGAACTTCCGAATTATGTTCTTCAATCCCGGTGCGGAAAATCGACGTCTCCGTATTCCTTTAAAGCGTCGATACTGTTGATTTGATAAAACAGCTTTACGAGTAAAGCCCTGCTTATCTCGTCCAGACCAATAATGGCTGCAACTGTAATGCAAACTGATGCCTGTGATTCAGCCCTACGTCGCCGCACCAAGTAATTACACTGACACTACTAACAACGCAAATCCTGCAGCCCACAGTCTGAACATCTGGTTAAACGGGTGTCTGCTTGTTTTGCAACACTACACACACAAAACACAAAGACACGCGTTCGCCCAACGTTACACAAACAAACCGGACACACATTTAAACAAGAAACGGTTAACAGACACTAGTGGTAATATATTTAGTTGACTTTCACTTCAAGAAATTTGGAGTTATACAAATTAACGTGAGATTAGGCCGAAAACATTAGTGCCAAACGCAGGAATATCTGGAAACTGTGTAATCAGATAACATTTCCAGATGCATGCGGAAATTAGACAATAATGCTGTGTAAAAAAACTCACACTTCTATGTCTTTTGTGACTAACTCTATTAAACATAGAAATCAAACCAAAATTGTAAATATTTTTCATTCCAGACAACTGACGATGTTCTAAATCAACAAAATGAAACATGTGAAATACCAAAACCTGTTGAAATTAAAACAGCCATAAGGTTACGGGATGGACTGTCACCACTGTAGAATGGAAAAAAGAACAGAAGAAGAGGGAGTAAATAAAGTGAAACTTGGAAGAAAGAGAGAGATCCTTGAAACTGACTCCTTAACTTTTGCTTATTATCTAGTATTCATAGTAGAGAACCTACAAGGTGCAACGAGATACAAACATTTTCCAAGACATAGCAGAAAAAACTGGATTACAAAATTGATTTGAAAAAGGTGTATTTGTGACTACTGTTAAAGGCGCAGCAAACTGTATGGAGTCAATACATGGAAAAATAAAGCAAGTTTCAGAACTTAAATACTTGGGAGAAATAACCCAATCAGACGTTCTGGATAATGCAGCTAACATAAGAATGGCACTAGAAATGAAAATGGTGTTCTGTTTAACATAGAACGCAAAGAAAAATCCTTACCTATTAAGCCAAAATACAATAGAGGCATTGAAATGTTGTGATTGAAACTGGGTTTATTTATAGATCAGAATGTCTTCCCATAAACTCAGCAAGGAGTAAAATAGTTTGCAGAAGAAAGAAAGAAGAATAATTAAAAAAAATGGATCCAAGGTATGAAAATGATGTTCAGAAATTAAGAAGTAACAAGGAGGTGTATGACAGAACTGAGGATATAATAGAAACAATGAGAAAGCGGAGGATTACATTTCCTGATTACTTAAAAAGAATGGAAACAAGAGACTGATAAAAAATACCGAACTGCCTTAACAAAAACCCAAATTTCATGGTTTGTAGAAATTAAGAAAGATCTACAAGAGTTGGGAATAACAGGCAAAGACATAGAAAACAGTTGTGAATTCAGGGGAAAGGTACAAAAATTAAGCGTTTCAGGAAAAAAAGCAAAAGAAGACAAAAGGCACATGAACATAAGAAAGAACAATAGAGAGCAAGAATGAAGCAGGGTTGGGAAGTCAAAAAACAGGATAAGAATATTATAGCATGGAACAGCTGTTTCACGAGGTCCTGAGCTGGCCAAATTCGAATAATAATAATAATAATAATTAAACGTGTATGGTAATATCAATACGCAATTTTAATAGCTGTTACGAGAGACTTTAAACATTTTTGATTAATGTAAAATAGCTACGCACATTACGGACACACAAATGAACATAGTAAAATATATTTTGTAACTTAAATAGTGATCAGCTACTGAAATTAGTTTCTCAGTTCACAGCACAGCAACGATGTTCCTTTTGTTAGTTACGGGGAAAATCACAAATTACAGTGCTTTAATGTTGCTTTCTCATGTGTTGCAAAAAGAGACAAGTTCGTCGCACAGATGAGATGGGTAGTTGAATGGTTCAAATGCCTCTGAGCACTATGGGACTTAACATCTGAGGTCATCAGTCGCCTAGAACTTAGAACTACTTAAACCTAACTGACCTAAGGACATCACACACATCCATGCCCCAGGCAGGATTCGAACCTGCGACCGTAGCGGTCGCTCGGTTCCAGACTGAAGCGCCTAGAACCGCTTTTTTTTTTCATTTTGTTCGCTTTTGTTCGTTGTACCTGCTCGGGGCGGACGTCGTAAGACACCCATTTAAGTTCGTTATTGATCGTTTAACTCAGGTTTTTTTTATTACAGGGGACAGCTAACCCTCTGGCCGAACACGCTGAGCTACCGTGCCGGCCACACAGGCCAGCTGGGTAGTTAAGCTGTGCCGGAGGAGCAGAAATACTCTTTATTGTCTCAGTAGGAAGACACTGTTGCTACAGAAATTGTCTGCAAGTACTGGAATAAAATTAATTCGCTACTTTCTGTTCTGCTCTGCAGTGGCAGCAACATTTACTCGAAGCTACTACTGCACGTGCCCGGTACAGCAAACTGCGCGTCATACGTGGCACGGAGCTCAGCCGAGTCTAGCGGCAAACAAAAGCAGCGCGCTGTCTCGGGTTGCCAGCGCTGCGAGCGCTCCTGGCGGCAATTAGTGGAGGTGAGCTCCGGCGTGTGGCGTGGGTACGCCTCCCGCCTCCGCAGCCACTACACCAGCTGCGATCATTACCCGGAACTCGATGCCGATGCCGGCTCGCCACTAATTCTCCGCAATTACGCAGCGCGCGCCCGCGAATCGTTACTGTTTAGGTGAGCCTTCTGTGCGCTCCCCAACACGCGTACGCACTACTGCAGTCTGTCGGCGCAGTTCGGCGGGGCCAGAGGAGAGGGCCATACCGCTCTGTTACGGCAAACTCGCTACTGGAAACCCTCAGGAATTCCAGTTGCTGCTGAAATGGGAGCCGCAGGTTCCGCGAAAACGATGCCGTACCAGCATGCCGCGTCCTTTCTCGCAGAACAAGCGCAAACAATCCCGTGGTTATTGTAACATTTCTGGCTCTCGCAACTCTGAGCTTTATTCCCACGTTTCACGTCTCAGTTGTGCGAAATTCCGTAGCTGAGGCATGACTTCATAAAGTGGAGCGAGGTAGGAACGGCAAATGCTGCTAGTTACTCGTGTCATGGTAAGCTGCGCCAGCTGAATCGACTTGTGGTCTGATTGGCTGCTACGTAAATGGTGGGAAGACTACCCTCTGCCCTGCACGCAAAAAACCCACATTTTCGTTTATTAATAATTACTAAGTTAACATTCGGGTTTTGTGTATAATGACAGGGGAGAATCTCTTAATACTAGGCTATCACCATATACTCAAAACATCATTTTATTATCTACTTGTAGAAAATATTTGAATAATAAAGAACAGAATCATTTCGCGTGTCATCGACTCCGTACCAAATGATCTTCTAGCAAATTGGGTCGCCCCAAACAGTTTACGAGGGTAATTCCAAAAGTAAGGGGTCCAATTTTTTTAGAAGTACATAGACTATTTATTTCTACAATGGTCTACATCAGTTTACAGCTTGAACATTAAACTATTTTTCGACATAATCACCATTTCGGTCGATGCATTTTTGTAGATGCTGTGGCAGTTTTTGTATGCCCATGTCATACCAGTTCGCCGCCATGCTGTTCAGAAAGCTATGAACCTCTTCTTTCACCTCATCGTCGGAGTTGAATCGCTTCCCGGCCAAATGTTCTTTTAACTTAGGGAACAGATGATAGTCACTGGGTGCCAAGTCAGGACTGTAGGGTGTGTGGGTGATTATGTTCCACTGAAACTGTTGCAGGAGAACAACGGTTTGCCGAGCGATGTGTGGGCGAGCGTTGTCATGGAGAATGTGTACGCCCTTGCTCAACATTCCTCTTCTCCAGTTCTGAATTGCCCACTTGAGTTTTTTCTGATTCTCACAGTACCTGTCAGCGATAATTGTGGTCCCAGTGGGTATAAAGTCGACCAACAATAACCCTTTCCAACCCCAAAAAACGGTTGTCATTACTTTACCGGCAGACTGTGTTTGAATTTCCGTGGCTTTGGAGAAGAAGGATGCCGCCACTAGTGTGATTGTTGCTTGGTCTCAGGTGTAAAGTGATATGCCCAGGTTTCGTCACCTGTGACAGTTGAGTCCAAAAAGTTGTCCTGTTCGGCTGCAGACTGAAACTTGACTGCAGACTAATGCAGACTGACTAATCGGAGGTCTGTACACTCTTTATAATACCTCGAGCGTTCAGGTATCACTGTGCGAGGGTGATCCGCGAGGAGAAAAGGTACTACGTTAGCAGCAATCTCATTGGCTGCGTGACATATTAATACGTGGATCGGCGGAAGCAGAATTTGGTCCGTCTCTAAGACAGCGCCATCTCGATCTCGTAGTGCGGAGACGGACGAGCGCTGCGCCTGCGCTGTTGTGCTTAGCGGGGCGCGCTCTAGTGGGAAAGTTGTGTACGCGCTGACTATGCAGAACTATGTACACCTAGGAAAACTACCACTAATTTTGCACATTGTAGAATATTCAGCATTCCGCTGGAGAACACTTTGCAATTTGTTTTTCATTATGTCAGCCACATGACGATGGGCTCGACCGAACTTACTCAGCACATGGTGCACGATATCCTAGGGAGTCACCCAGTTCAGTATCAGCAGCTTCCAGTCGTGAGACGGCGATACCAATGGATAGTTGACGATCGTGTATTACAAGTAACCAGAAAAGCTACCTGTGACAAAGTCTTTCACAGTTTTGATAGGATTTGATTCATCTCTATCAGGCAACAGAAGATTGTCTTTATTTTGTTGCAGGTGGTGCAGTTATACTCAACAGCATTAAGCCAAGAACCGCATCGTGCAGGAACAGGATGACGGGGAATGGGCAGTGAAGGTGCTTGCTCCTTCTACACCCGTAGCGGATCTTTCACACAGACTTATTTCCATAGAAAATTAATTTGTCTATATTACGGTAATTTGATGGCACCTCTTTAGCAATTCTACAATGCATATGCAAGGCAAGTAGCTTACACCATACCAGTGTAGATAATTTGAAGCCCCTTGGCTGCTTTAGCTGTATATGAACCACCATCTGTTGTTAGCGGTAAAACATTGTCTCTAAAATGTTCAAATCTGTGTGAAATCCTAAGGGACCAACCTGCTGAGGTCATCGGTCCCTAACCTTACACACTGCTTAAACCAACTTAATGCTAAGGGCAACACCCACACCCATGCCCGAGGGAGGACTCGAACCTCCGTCGGGAGGGGCCGCACGATTAGTGACATGGCGCCTCTGACCGCGCAGCCACTCCGCGTGGCCATTGTCTCTGTTCGCACCATTTGGCCGCAGTGGCATGATAGAGTTGTCAAACAAAATAGACGTTGTCGAGTTGTTTACTCTCTCGAGAGCCTCAGAGTCAGGAGGAACATTTCTCCAGGCCCTTCAACTTTTAAAATACCAACAACATTTGCAACATAACGACTAAATACAACGCTAGTTTCATCATCTATAGATACCCAGACCTTTTGGTTAGCAACATTAATTCGTGTTTTGTTGAGTACCTCCTCATGGCAGACGGATAAACAGTTCTTTCTCAATGTCATTTCATCTGGAACTGGATGTACTGAACTGTCTGAAACATGGATTCTTCAGCGTCTCCAATGTACAGCTGTAAGACAACATAATTTCACATAAATCCTTGAAGAATTATTGCACGGTTGAAGACGGACCTGTCTGCTGAAAAACAGCTTTTATCTGTCATTTTCAGGACTTTCCTTCACAGAGCTGCTGCGATTGGCGGCATTACAGTTTTGTCACACATTAAAGCTTTTTTCTGCACTTACTTTAACTTGACATAGTTCACAAAATAAAATTTCCCCGTGAGTGCTGAAGAAGTTAATCCAGAATCACGAACAAAACATCGCTACATCACGCTGTTGGAGTACTTTACTTTCGTCGTGTTGAATCAGACTGAGTGTACAGAATACTGTGTGGCCAGGTGTGCTTTGTTTATTACGTCGGAAGCCACTTTTGTTGGCTTCCAGAGCGTTTTGTCGACCCCGCGCAACAATGTCTGTCACCAAAATATGCAACTGAATGTCACACCCACTGCGTTCGTTCAAGTCTTCAGGCGCGAAGCGCTGTGATCTGGCTGCGTCACACCTTTGTTGTCACATACACATTGTAGCCATGACGGGGTTGTGACGTTCAGCAATCCGTCTCGGTATCGTATGCTCACGTTTGGTTTCAGTCTTCGGTGGAAAGGTGCACTGACTTGTGTTTCGTAATGAGTGTAATCAGGGGCGGTTCTAGAAGTCGGTCAAGGGGAGGGGGCTAATTGGGAGAGGGGTTTGGGGGACTGGGATATCGCTTAAGAAAAGCAGAGTTGGGGTCCTCCACAGACAAACTGGTAAAATTTGGTGTTGCTTAAAGTAGTTTTGGTAACTGCTTTGGAGTTCAGGGTAAAAAAAACTTATTTTCACATGGGAGATTTTATAAATTACATAAACCATGAAAAAGATCAACTCACAACAAATTAGGTTTCATTAATTTTCTGGATACAGAAGGTGACATGAACATTAAGCTTGAAATTGACATGATTATAAAAAACATTCTGTAACAAAATTCACTGTACATTTCCGTCTTCTGCCCAATTTGTCATGCTCATTCGCCTTTGTTTCTTTTTACTAAATATGTCAATGATGTTTTCAATGTCCATATCTCTTTCTTTACGGATATTTGCAAGAGCCAATCCATTTAGTCTCACCTGCCCCATTGTATTTCGCAAATAAGTCTTTATTCGTCTCAAAGTAGAGAAGCTTCGTTCAGTACTGCTTATGGTGACAGGAATAGTCCCAAATATTTGAAGTAAAACATATACCTTTGGGAAAAACTGCTTGTCACAGTTCTTTAATATTTCAGTTACTGTTTTAGGTCTTTTACTTTCATCAACTCACTTTTTCTTCCGTAGTTTCAGCTCTCCTTTCATTAAAAGGGAAGAACTCTTCAAAAAGTGTTCATATTTCTCGGATACCTGGATCACTTCATCCTCACCACATTTTAAACACTATGTAGGAATAAGCCCATCAAGTGGTAATATGGTGCGAAAGTCTTGGGGGAAACTTGTTTCTAGCCCAGCAATAAAACGATCCACAACAGGTAAAAATACTGTTCGCCTGAAGTATTCCTCGGCGTTTGAAGCAGGAACGTTGTCTCTTTTGGTTTGTGTTGAAATTGTTCTTGGCATTGCTGCTACACTTCCAAAAACTTCTGCCAGTCTAACAGCGTCTTCAAATATACTTCCGAATTCTATTTCAGAATCCGTCTTTATATTGTTGAACACCTCTAGCACATCATTGACATGGTTTAAGGCATTTGTTAAATCCATTTTAGGACTTTGGAGCTCTTCGCTTAGTCTTAGAGATAAAGAGAAGCAATATGCTGCGAAGTCTCCTCTTCGGACAGCAGAACTAAACATACAAGCTATACTAGCCGTTTCTGCGTCGGTTTTACGACTACTTGAAAGTTCGTCAAGCAAGGTCACGACTGGGACAAATAGCTCCTTGAAAGTAATAAGTGTATCGTATCTTACCACCCATCTTGTTGGACACATTGCCTTCAACTTTTTTTTCTTTGACTCTGTGAACGGTAGTCGTGATATAGCTTCCTCTAGAGAACTTTTCTGTTTGCAGAGACAGAAAAGAATGTTGAAACTGATCCTACAATTCCCATCATATTTCTAACTATTGGAGTATCACAAGTCTTAGAAATGCACAAATCCAAAGAGTGGCCAAAACAGTGGGTATATATAGCCAACGGCTGTTTAGTTGAAATAAGAGCATGAACTCCATTAAATCTCCCAGCCATGTATGAGCCGCCATCATAGTCATGTCCACAAAGATATTGATAGCTCAGCCCCAGTGTCTTGAGTTCTTCATCGATGGCTTCTGAAATCGAAGTGCCAGTAGTTGATTTAAGCTCAGTAAAACCCAGAAAGTCTTCTTTTGTAACAAAGGCCTCTGTGTCAATGTACCTAATACAAAATGTCATCTGTTCCTTAGTGGTGACATCAGTTGTTTCATCACACATAATGCTAACAAATTTAGCCTTTTTCACATCCCTCGATATCGAGGAGCGAATACCGTCACCAATGCAATGTATGACTTCGTTTTGAACTGTGTGACTTATCATAGAACTGTTTCGGCCACATGTACTGAAATGATATTTTAAATCTTCATCTCCTGCCTCCACACGGAAAACCAAAATACTCTGAGACACTCCATGTTTTCCCTCTAGAAGATCATCAGCTTTTTCTTCTTTTAGCTGAGGAATTAAACCATGATCACGATGTCCTCGTAAAGGTAGGTTTTTTCTAGCACATAGGACTACAGTCTTTATAATAGGCCTCATGCGTGTCCGGTTTCCTTAAATAACTGAAGATTTCTTAGTATCGAGGACAATGGCAATACTTTTTTTACTGATTCCATACACTTGGTGAACTCTATTCCCTTCTCCATGAAAAATTTGTATTATTTTGTGTTTTCTAGATGACGAGGATCTACCGTAGCCTTTTTGTATTTGACCAATTGTTCTTTTACCAGTGTTTTCGACGCCTATAAAAATAAATTAAAAATTTCTTAGGTAAAGAATTAAGTAAAGAAAAAATAATGCAAACTCCAAACCTTGTAAGCACTCGAAATGTTAGCAACACAGAAATTTTTGCTGAAAAACCAAGCCTGAAAACTGTTTGAATAATTATGTTTTTGTATCTGAAGTGTTTCCGATTAAAAACGGCACCTACAAGTTGTTTGTGTTTTTTACCAAGCCAGTTAAAGGTTTCAATTATTTAGAATAATGGAAAGCTGTAATAAGTACCTGGGAGCCGATTCCGGCACATGAAGGAGAAAACAGAACACATGCAGTACAAAATCCACCACATAACATTTTACTGTATGAAAGCCAGTTGTATTGGCTCATCCATTCATGCTTAAATCTTCGGTTTTGCTTCCCTTGTAATTGACTAGGAAAAGAAAAGTTTGCAGGAGGTTTCCAAGTATTCTTTTCGTCATCACGTAAGGCGCCTTTAACAGCTCTTCCAATAACATATGGGTCATAATATGTTTCAGTTCTTTCTGGTCTTTCTTCCTGTGAATTAAATATGATTTAAATGTTAGTATTATGTATAAGCGGCTCAGCACGAAAGTATATAGCGTTATTTACATATATAAATAATTTTAATTTGTTATGACCGCTAAAAAGTCGCCATTTGTCTTCCAAAACATTAACATCACTGTGGTGTCACCGCCAGACACCACACTTGCTAGGTGGTAGTTTTAAATCGGCCGCGGTCCATTAGTATATGTCGGACCCGCGTGTCGCCACTGTGTGATCGCAGACCGAGCGCCACCACAAGGCAGGTCTCGAAATACGGACTAGCACTCGCCCCAGTTGTACGGACGACTTTGCTAGCGACTACACTGACGAAGCCTCGCTCCTTTGCCGAGCAGATAGTTAGAATAGCCTTCAGCTAAGTCCATGGCTACGACCTAGCAAGGCGCCATTAGACTTACATACCAATTGATACTTATCGTATAAAGCATGTCGCATCAAGAACGATGTATACAACAAGGATGGATTAAAGTTAAGTATTCCAAAAGCTACGTACTTTTCTTTATAGCATTCATTACGTATCCTGTTTCAGACCTCACGCCATCCTTCATGTGTTTATAGCGTGCATTGCGGTCCCCTCAAATCACACTGTGTCGGCACTTCTGTCAACACATCATATGGCGACGAGTCAAAAAAGGGTCTTGTTCTTTCTACTTGCTTACATTTACTTGTGTCATGGCTTCTCCAGATGTACTGTCCGAATTTTATCGCTTGCAGAATCAGCTGACGCAGGCGTTATTGGATGCCCTTGGACAGCTCGTCCAGGGTCAACGTGGAATGCAAAACGATGCGGCGGCCACCGCTTCACCGCTACCGCAGCCACAGCATGCTGTTGCACCCCCGTTCCGGCAGTTTGACCCAGGTAAGGAAACATGGACGGAGTGGTCATGCCAATTTGGATTCCATCTCGCCGCCTACAGAATTCAAGGTAACGAGCGGCAGCCTCATTTATTGTCGTGTGTAGGGGTGCAAACGTACCGTGTGATAGTGAAATTATTTCCCCGACGCGACGTAGCAACTCTGTCCTACAAAGAAATTTTGTCTGCTTTAGATGCCTATTTCAAGGAAAACGTTAGTGTAGTTGCAAAAAGGTATACGTTCTTTCGTGCAAAACGTACGGCCGGTCAAACTAATCGGGAGTGAGTTGCAACTTTGCAAGGCCTTACAAGGGATTGTGCTTTTGAGTGTGAATGTGGACTCCCTTATTCAGATACAATGGTACGTGATGCAATTGCACAGAACGTTTCTGATGTTCGTCTACGGGAACAGATTTTGAAACTAGTTAATCCCTCCCTTCAACAAGTGATAGACATATTGGATAGGCAAGAAACACTTGACTTTGCACAGGAAACATTTGCAAGCTCGCCAGCTGTGTGTCACATTAACCGGCCCACCGGGCGTGCTGCACGGAATGATAAACAGCCCTCGCGCTCGTCCGCGCAGCTGCCGTCTAGCTCTCCATGGGTGCCGTGCAAGCGTGCAAATGCAGTGAAATCATGCCCGCGGTGTGCAACTAGACACTCGCGTGAACATTGCCCGTCACGCCAAGCTATTTGCTTTTACTGTAATACGAAAGGACATGTTCAAAGTGTTTGCCAGAAGAAGCTCCGATCGGCCAATCACAACCATTCCAGGCCCTTTGCTTCGCGCCGGTATCGAACCACGAATACTCAGGCTCGTGAACCTTCGCCCATGGACATTCATGTAGTTAATTCCACTCCGTCCAGTGCCACGTTCTCTAACAGTGACTGTGTTCGTCCCACAAAAAGTGTGCGTCGACGTCGCAGGAAATCACGTCAATTAGCAAGTGATGCTGTACCTGTATCAGTTCAAATTGCACGAGACAGTCGCTCTTGTCATCAGCAGGACAATAAACTTTTTGTAGATTTGGACATTAATGGCAAGGTCATACCATTCCAGCTCGATACCGGAGCTGCAGTTTCATTGATCAGTCACGACACGTACAACCAACTGGGCAAACCTCTGTTGCGTGCTGCAAATGTTCAGCTCACTAGTTATTCAGGATAGCATATCCCTGTGTTAGGACAGAGCACTCTTCTTGCAACATACAAGGGACAAACAAAATTTGTGTCATTTTACGTTCTTCGTTCTTCTACTGCATTGAACTTGTTTGGTTTAGATTTATTTCCGTTGTTTAACTTGTTAATAGTCAATCAGGTCCTATCAGTGAACCAGACTGTGCCTTTAGACAGTGTTTCTCGTCTATGTGAGGATAGAGCATCGATTCTTCCGAACTTGCTTACATGTTCATTGATTCGGAAACCGATGATGTGGTCGAATCGTTTCCGATTGATTTTCGTCGTGTAGCTACAGCCACAGCTGTTGACCCTGTCCTTGCTATGGTTTTGCGTTTTGTTGCTACGCAATGGCCCTTGTCAAAGTCGCGGATTGAGGATCCGTTGGTTCGCCGATTTTTTGCTCACAAGGAGAGTCTTTTTGTATGACATGGTGTTTAGTTGTTGCATTCTGATAATGATCAGTCCAGCGGCGTGGTCCCACATTCGTTACAGTCCTCTGTCTTACGGCTTCTCCACCAAGGACATTGGGGTATGGTGCGAACGAAACAACTTGCTCGTCAGCACTGTACTTGGTTCGGAATCGATGCTGCGATTACGAAAATATGCTCTTCTTGCATGGCGTGTGCCGAACAACAATCCGCACCACCACGGAAATTCTTTGCATGGCCAAAAGCCACTTCCCCTTGGCAACGCTTGCACATCGAGTTTGCTGGTCCATTCTGGAATGCTAGATGGTTGGTTGTGGTAGATTCCTTCAGTAATTTTCCTTTTGTTGTCCGGATGTCTTCCACGACGTCATCTCCCACCATCCAAGCGTTATCCGCTATTTTTTGCATTGAAGGCCTTCCACAGACTATTGTTTCCGACAATGGCCCACAATTCATGTCCGCAGAATTTCAGTCATTCTGCACGGCCAATGGTATTCAACATCTGACATCCGCGCCGTTTTCGCCTCAGTCAAACGGTGCCATTGAAAGATTGGTCCGGACTTTCAAGTCAAAGATGTTGAAGTTGAAAGAGTCGCATTCTCGGGAGGACGCGTTGTTGCTCTTTTTGTCTTCGTATCGCTCTCAGCCCCGAAATGGTCGCTCGCCGGCTGAGTTGCTCCACGGTCGTCCTCATCGAACCTTGATGTCTTTGCTGCATCCGCCGCATCAGGTTTCTGTGCAGCGGCAGACACCTGCTTTTGCCCCAGGCGACGTTGTATTCTATCGCAACTATCGAGGTTCACGGCGTTGGCTCGCAGGGCGCGCTCTTCGCTGCCTCGGCTGCGCGATGTATTTGGTTTTGGGGGCCTTTGGTGAGGTGCGTCGGCATCTCAATCAGCTGCGCCTCTGTCGTCGCCTGGGTTCTGCCGCTCCCCGTCTGCTTTCAGCGACGGTGCCGTCCGGTCAGCGCCCTGGGGACCCATCTACTGGCTCGCCTCATCCCCAGGTGTTACCGACGCTGCCTTCCATTTAGCCCCATGGCGACGCGCCGCCGCCGCCGCCGCCGCCGCCGCTTGGTCTCCCGCCGGCGCCGCCCGCAGTGGACGCTTCGCTGCAACCGCCAAGCGCCTCCCTGGGTCAAGCGCCGCCGATCACTTCTCGTGACCAGCTGTCCTCCGCCATGGAACTCTTGCCCGCTCCGGACCATATGGCGTCTTCGCGCGTCGGGTACCCCGACGCAATGGAGGTCGACCCTTCGGCCCCTCCTGTCTCTTTACGGGCGCATACACCGCATGTTGACGTGCACCCTGGACTAGGTTTTCAGGCGTTTCCTAGCTCCCCTCGGACCGAATGGCCGGGTGCGGGAGGCACAGCCTCGCTTGTTGTTGGGCTCCCCACATCATCGCATACGTCAACATGGGGTCCTCCCCACGGCGGGCGGAAGCCTTATAACACGACCGTTCGCCGATTTGCGGGGGAGGAATGTGGTGTCACCGCCAGACACCACACTTGCTAGGTGGTAGTTTTAAATCGGCCGCGGTCCATTAGTACATCTCAGACCCGCGTGTCGCCACTGTGTGATCGCAGACCGAGCGCCACCACAAGGCAGGTCTCGAGATACGGACTAGCACTCGCCCCAGTTGTACGGACGACTTTGCTAGCGACTACACTGACGAAGCCTCGCTCCTTTGCCGAGCAGATAGTTAGAATAGCGTTCAGCTAAGTCCATGGCTACGACCTAGCAAGGCGCCATTAGACTTACATACCAATTGATACTTATCGTATAAAGCATGTCGCATCAAGAACGATGTATACAACAAGGATGGATTAAAGTTAAGTATTCCAAAAGCTACGTACTTTTCTTTATAGCATTCATTACGTATCCTGTTTGAGACCTCACGCCATCCTTCGTGTGTTTATAGCGTGCATTGCGGTCCCCTCAAATCACACTGTGTCGGCACTTCTGTCGACACATCACTCACTCTATATGCCTCGGTCTTGTCCCTCCCCCTACAAACATTCGTATGGGCGCCCTCGGTAAACAGTATTGAAATGGTTTTGTGTATTGACATGCTTAATGAAGGTACTAACTGCAGCAATTCTGTACAGTAATGACAAGGAAAAAAGACTCAGAAGAGTGAAGCAGTAAAGAGTAAGAAAGCAGACAACAATGGCTAATGTTACCGGCAGCCCAGAACAAGTGACGGCCATCACCCCCCTTCTACCAATTCCGGACGGTCAAGATACAGTTTACACACTGTAACTCCTATTTGTTTGTGTCACCAGTCCGTGAACGGTATTTATGAGTCCAAAGATAAATAAATTCTAAGTTTCTCTTAATTTAGTGGCCTTTTCCTGGAAGTTTTGTTTGCAAATGTTCCTACAGAAAGGTTTCAAGATTTAACACGACATTAGTTACCTGTCAGTGAAAGTCGTTGGTTGGTTCTGCCCTGTGCCATCAATCGGTCGCAGTCAGATTAATAACAGCAAAACCAGGAAAGATTCCGTATCACCTTACTTACTGCAGGCCTATAAGCTTTCTTTTAGTAGTCTGAAAAGCTTCTAGAAACTTCTAAAATGCTCTCACATGTTTATAGACTATTGCTGAAAGTTAGTAGATATTGTTGAGAAAGAAAGCTTTGAATAATTTGTAAGGTGACAGGATAAATGAAGGTCAACTTCGCACCTTACATAAGAGCTTTATATATCGTAACGGGAAGGTGAATATGACACCTAACTTAATTCGGCAGTAATGAGCAAATTTGCCTGAAAGTATGTAACGCAAAAAGGATGACACTCAATCGACAGTATTAACACACCGATTATATAATGCGTGTCTATGAGCAGAAGGTGAGGCAATCAGCTAGAAGAAACGTTTTGGTTTGGAAGCAATCGCGAGAAGAGGCGAAGGCCACACCACAGAGGGTACCATGGAAAGCACTTAGGGCGCATCCCAAGGCGGGAGTCAATGACTGACCAACCAGGTGACACGGAGAACGAAAAAACCCGGGTGGGGAGACAGAAAGACGAGACAGAAATTTACGAGGACTCTTCTCTGAACAGGCATCAAGTGCAGAACGGGGCGCATAATGCTCTATACGATGCAGAGGAGAAATTTGTGTAAAGACTTCGTTCACATCAGCTGACACCCAGTTAGAAATTAGTTGTAGCGTCGTTTAGCTCCAACAGTGGAGAAACGATCCATCCAGTTATTTAATTGTTCTTGAGAGAACTGAGAGGGCATTATAATAAGCACGCTGTTCCAGCCATGCGCGTGTATATCGCCACATTCCAAGACTAGGGATAAGTACTTGTTTTCTCGCATAACGAGAAACATAGGGAGAGTTTCTGCTGGAAAATTCAGCAAAGGTTTAATAAGTTTTTATAGGAATTTCAGAGGAAGATAGCGGCCATGCATACGATAGCTCATCGCAGCTAAGGTAAATACCGCATGCAGAGGCATAAACTTGTTGGTTCACCAGCTTGTATCCACTGTAAACTCGAGCGACGTTGGGTAATCTTTTTCTCATCTTGTCACAAAACTAACCACCCTCCGTAGACTTGATTGTCATCCTGAATAGTACCAAACTTTGAACCGGAATCGGATGATTTATCGTAGTACTAACCAACATCACAACGTAATTGTAAGAATAATTTTATAAAGAAAATTCTTGTTAAAATTTAATATTGTTGTGTTTAGGATTCGTTAAATTTCAGAGGATAAGATGTATAATTTTTACAACTGTCTTAACATTGTCACATTGCAAACGGTGTGAAAGCGTGTATGTCTGTGAAAAGTTTGCAACATTAAACAAATGTCATTACATCATACACAGTTGTGTCCTCAGTCATAGAATAAGCAACCACCATCTCCCATCTTACAAATTTTGTCGATACTATTAATACCAGTTTTACTAAAAGAATACAACAATAAAGTGTTATTTTTCAGTACAAATTAATCAAATAATGCTGGTTTGTGCAGAAAATATATATATATGCACTCCTGGACATGGAAAAAAGAACACATTGACACCGGTGTGTCAGACCCACCATACTTGCTCCGGACACTGCGAGAGGGCTGTACAAGCAATGATCACACGCACGGCACAGCGGACACACCAGGAACCGCGGTGTTGGCCGTCGAATGGCGCTAGCTGCGCAGCATTTGTGCACCGCCGCCGTCAGTGTCAGCCAGTTTGCCGTGGCATACGGAGCTCCATCGCAGTCTTTAACACTGGTAGCATGCCGCGACAGCGTGGACGTGAACCGTATGTGCAGTTGACGGACTTTGAGCGAGGGCGTATAGTGGGCATGCGGGAGGCCGGGTGGACGTACCGCCGAATTGCTCAACACGTGGGGCGTGAGGTCTCCACAGTACATCGATGTTGTCGCCAGTGGTCGGCGGAAGGTGCACGTGCCCGTCGACCTGGGACCGGACCGCAGCGACGCACGGATGCACGCCAAGACCGTAGGATCCTATGCAGTGCCGTAGGGGACCGCACCGCCACTTCCCAGCAAATTAGGGACACTGTTGCTCCTGGGGTATCGGCGAGGACCATTCGCAACCGTCTCCATGAAGCTGGGCTACGGTCCCGCACACCGTTAGGCCGTCTTCCGCTCACGCCCCAACATCGTGCAGCCCGCCTCCAGTGGTGTCGCGACAGGCGTGAATGGAGGGACGAATGGAGACGTGTCGTCTTCGGCGATGAGAGTCGCTTCTGCCTTGGTGCCAATGATGGTCGTATGCGTGTTTGGCGCCGTGCAGGTGAGCGCCACAATCAGGACTGCATACGACCGAGGCACACAGGGCCAACACCCGGCATCATGGTGTGGGGAGCGATCTCCTACACTGGCCGTACACCACTGGTGATCGTCGAGGGGACACTGAATAGTGCACGGTACATCCAAACCGTCATCGAACCCATCGTTCTACCATTCCTAGACCGGCAAGGGAACTTGCTGTTCCAACAGGACAATGCACGTCCGCATGTATCCCATGCCACCCAACGTGCTCTAGAAGGTGTAAGTCAACTACCCTGGCCAGCAAGATCTCCGGATCTGTCCCCCATTGAGCATGTTTGGGACTGGATGAAGCGTCGTCTCACGCGGTCTGCACGTCCAGCACGAGCGCTGGTCCAACTGAGGCGCCAGGTGGAAATGGCATGGCAAGCCGTTCCACAGGACTACATCCAGCATCTCTACGATCGTCTCCATGGGAGAATAGCAGCCTGCATTGCTGCGAAAGGAGGATATACACTGTACTAGTGCCGACATTGTGGATGCTCTGTTGCATGTGTCTATGTGCCTGTGGTTCTGTCAGTGTGATCATGTGATGTATCTGACCCCAGGAATGTGTCAATAAAGTTTCCCCTTCCTGGGACAATGAATTCACGGTGTTCTTATTTCAATTCCCAGGAGTGTATATATATATGTATATATATATAAATGAATCATCACCTTTTAAAAAATTTCTGAAATAGCTATGACCAAATTTGTAAAGTTCGTTTCGGAACACTGGATTTTCCTTACTTCTTTATTGAGATAGTGAGACGCCGCCAACAATCGGCTATCATATACATCGCGACGTCGCCCCGCTCGCCAGACAACTGAATAATTTAAATGTCATTTGCCTTCTACTCATTGAGCTGTATTAAAACGGACTTAATTAACGTTCATATTCCTTACTACAAACGCTTACTACGTTTGAACATGAACGTCTCTATAACGCGCTTTCACAAATTCCTGGAACTCTCGTGCGTAGTTTGTATCCGGTGGCGCACGCCCGCTGGCGTTGCCAGCAGTGCAACGCGTCTACAGAATGTATGTGCCCAGGAAAATAATACGATTTGCCCCAGATGTCCGGCGATTTCAAAGTTTTTGTCTGGGGTTAGCAATTTAAGTGTTGGTAGGCATACCCGGCATATTTACTTATCTTGGTTATTGTAGGTGGTTCATTAATATACATCCAGTGTCATTAATAAATAATAAGACGCCCATTTTAAGTTGTTTTAGATAGTAAGCTGTTTGCCGTTCTTATTCTTTTGTTAAAATGCGTTTGAAATACATTGCAACCCATATTGCTACGTAATTATAAAAAAAATGATTGAATCTGCTGAAGTAATATATTCGTTGACGTATGAAGTCATTTTATCCAGTGTAAATGGTACTCCATTAAGGGGACGGGGGCTACAGACCCCATAGCCCCCCCCCCCCCCCCCCCCCCGTCGCCACCGCCCATGAGTGTAATATGTAAGCGAAGGCCAACGTATAAACCAAACTAAAATTGTCGTATCGAACGCACTGAAGACTTTTTTACTGATCTAGGCAACAGTGAAAAAATCAGGAACAATTGTGCAAATTCATAAACTGACAGCAAATGCTTGCGGTATTTTGGAATTGACTGTTCGCCGTATTAACAGTGCAGTAACATCGGCACTCTCCAGGCGTGGGCGCGCGTTTGTATTCACCAACAGGGGGATATAAACGAGAACGGAAATGTACAAAATTTGGCAATTTTAACAAAACGTTAGTGCGCAGAACAGTACTTCGTTATTATGATAGAGGAAAGTATAAGACAGCTAGAAAAGTACAGAGTTATCTTTGCGAAAAAATTAATTATTCTGGCTCAGAGTCCGCCGTTCTTCATCTTCTCCACTCACTTGATTTACAATTCAGAAAGTGTAATGATGAGGGAAAACTTATAATGGAATGCAGAGACATTGCAGCAGCAAGAGCAAAGCTTTTGGGTATAATGCACTTATTGCATGCTGAGGAGAATAGACCTGCAGTATACTTATTTTAGATAAAACTTGGTTTTCACAAAACCATACGAACAAATGTATTTTATTTGACTCCATCGGAACGTCGGACTTAGTTACAGTTCCTTTGTACAGATTATATCGACGTTTTAGGTGGTGGGTACTGTGCTGAAGGGTTTGTAACAGGTGCAAATAGAATTTTTTTGACGGCATACGGCTGCTGTCCACGGAGTTTATCGTAAATAAGACTATGTTCGAAGGTGATACAATACAGTAATGATGTCTTAGACGTTACTAAAACTAATTTTATGGTTTCCTTAACAACTATTCCGTTGGAAGTTTCTACGAGGTTCAACAGAAAGCAAAATCACCAGTGATGACTTTTTCGTCTCACGGGCGAAACAGTTTCACATCTCATACCGTATTTTACTTTTTATGTACGATTATGTTTTCACGGTAAAATGTGCATCTATAAACTTTTATAACGTTCATATATTCTTTTCAGTCCAAATACGTTAGTGCCTCCGTTTTTTCCACAGGTTGAAGTAAAAATTATTTTCTTGAAAATTTCTTGCAAATTTCGTTTTTATTTTTTTCGCTACGAGTAACAAGAACATTCTTTTGGAAAATACACCATCACATCCTAAACTAAAAACAGAGATGTCTATGTTTAAAACTTCCTGGCAGTTTAAATATGTATTCCGGACCGAGACTCGAACTCGGGACCTTCGTCTTTCGTAGGCGAGTGCTCTACCGACTTTTTTATTTTTAAATTTGTTTTACAAGTTTCGAAAAAATGTAGATTAAAAAAAAAGCATGAAAGGCACTCGATTCACTGATCCACCGATTATGGAACTCTATATTTTTCTTTTTTTTTCTCTTTTAAAGTAACCACAATATGAAATATTAACTGACATGTTCTTTTTTTTCAGCTATCACAGTATTATGTATTCCCTCGGCTTAGGTGGGGGAAAATCTAAACATGAGGGGACGTTATACAGAGTATATGATCTTCGTTAGTGATCCATTTTTCTCTTTTCTTTTGGTCTTTTTACACGAATAGCAAATGGCTATAATAGCAGAGCAGAAGAAAAAGAAATAAGGCTGTAGATACAAAGCGATCCGTGAATAAACATGTGTAAGTAAAAATGCTTAGAAGATGTAGAGTAAAAAGGAAGTTCAAGACAGACTTCTTGCGTCATGCTCCACATGTCGCGCCGTCAGAACAACGTCCGTTCTATCGTTGGAATGGGACGTGGGATTGTCTTGCCTTGGTTGGCGTACTTCGTCGAGATTCCAGCTCGTGCGAGAGTTGGAGAAAATACTCTGTAAGTAGTTCGCAAAAGTGAACCAATAGTGCTGATGTCGCCGCAGGGTGCGGTGTTGCACTTGGAAACGTATCCAGAAGTCTGCCAAATTGACGATGTCGTTCCAGAAGGGGTATTTGATAGTCATGCCACTTATCCGTGAGATGGCGTGCCACTTAAATGGTGGAACGTATGTCGCGTCAGGATATATCACATGGTAGGAGAGACGTGATGTGGGGGTACTCGAAGGTAGAAAACCAGGATCTTCTGTACAAGGGTCCAGACAGCTGCTGCTGTCCCACACTAGGAACAGTGGAGACCTAAATAAGTACCTTCGATATTTCACTTGAGGCACAGGAGTGAGTCCACCAGCGCGATGCGGTGCAGTTCCTGTTTAGTTGTATATTTGTCTTTGACGAGAAGGTACCACGTCGCGGTGGTGTCAGTAGTGTGGTATGGTCGATGGGTCGTTTACCAAACTGCAGGCCATGAAACCTGGAAGTGATGTGCTCGACGGGTTTTCGGGGTGCGGACGATCGGAGAAGGCAGTAGATGTCGCGGGTGGTCATCTTCATGGTCCTGGGGCTCTCGGTGCATATGAAACTGTATTAAAAAAAAAAAAAAAAAAAAAAAAAAAAAAAACGGCCGAGGTTTGACACTGAAGGTGGAATACGTGCCAATGACGTGGGCAGGCGTGCGATAGCGGTGGACAGCACTCCAATGAAATTAATGTCCTGGTGGCGCTGGCCGAGTCGGCTGCGGCTCAATCGCTTCGGCGACCACGGGCGTGCTAATGGCTTCCGGGCATGGTTCCTGCTCACAGTCTCTTGAGAACGACTCATAGTCTTCTGGAGAACCATTCTCCGTGGCAAGGGATAAAGATTTATCGTGTATGCCATCATATTTGTCTGTCACCTTTTAATCCTGCAAAGGTGGGTCAGTGGCCAATTCTGTTGTCTTGCGGCGTTTGGACTACTCTAGCTTCCGGCAATGTGTGTCAGTGTCTGAAGAGGCAACTTTCGACTATCGTCGCTCAACAAACTTTATTTATCACGCAAAAAAACGAGCGATTTGCTGCCATAACGCATACACTAAACAAACTGGTACGAACTTCGAACTTTGATCTAGAATCTGAATAAGAACATATAATTTCTAATAAAATGAACATTCACATTATTTTTAAAACCAATTCGTAGATGGTACACAATGTGATGTTCACTTGAGGAATATTTTTGACTGTACACAGTAATGAAAATACAGAGACATATAACATTTTCTACCATGTTTGATGAGACATACAGGCTGTTAGAATGGTAAATGTTTTGTCTGGAAAGAAGAATAATAGGCATTTTGATGTAAGAAGTTTTTCAGGATCTCTTGTGAGGTAGTGAACTGTGTTTACTGATATATAATGTTTACGATTACAGCTATGAGGTGTTGTCTATGTAGAAATAAGTGGACGAAAACAGAGCAGGAAACTGTTGTTTGAAGTGTATACTGAGACAAAGACAGAGAATATGATTAATGTTGTAACAGAATAATGAGATTTATGTTGGTTAGGTACATGAGATGATAATTATGAGATTTATGATGTATAGCGCAATAGAATGAGGTAATGATTATGTGATTAATATAGATAAAGAGTGAGTGAGTAATGATTAGGGCATGGGGACCTTGTTTCTTGATATAATCGATTTTTATGCCATATGGATGCATTTCGTGTTTATATGCGTAAAAGGTAAGTTTTTGAAAAGATGTGTCTTCATGACAATAGTGAATGAAAGTAACGTGTTTTGAGACAACACACTTATTTCTTTGATGTGGAGTTTTTGATTATCTGATGCAAATTATTCAACCTTTTACTAAACAGACAGTGAAAGGTCTCTGTTGGATTCCTTTCATGTTGTCATTTACGGCATACATTCCACTTCTAAATTTACTGTGGTGTTTCTGAGAATCTGGGAGGAGACTGAGCAGTGGAACGTGTTACTTTTACCCATAATCAAGAACGATCTGTCACACTACTACACTTTAAAACACAGTTTATATGTAATTCATGTCACACAGCCTCATACGGAAACTACATCCGCTTTCTTTTATATACTATATATGATAAGATACTGTCATCCCCCTTCCCTTCTGTGTGAAAGGATGAATGAGCAAATGTATTTCTAGTTGCATGCTTGATGGTAGCAGACAAGCCTGTCTGCTAGAGAACAGTAGGACCAACGTCGGAACAGGTAGCTATGCTTTCTAAAAGCAAAGGGGTTTGTATTCTTAGTATGGTCCTGTCCGTCCCTTGTTGTGATGGTCTAGGAAGCTGCCTTTCTGGTCACTTCCGTTTTGTATCTGGAAGCACCCTTGGTAGGGGCCCACGGCAGTCAGTCCGCAGCAAGCGTACGAAGTGGTAAGATCTCTGGCTAAGCGCATCTCTGCTAAGTCCGTAGGACAATGGATTTCTTAAGTTCAGCCTAACTGAAAATTTAATCACCTTTATTTCAGGTTTAGATCTAAAATATCTAATGTTATCTTAAATTGCAACGCAGTGTAATTCGAGTGTGAAGTTCAGAATATCTTCCAGTAGTTGCTTTGTCACTACTTTATGAGTAACGTGGAACCACATGTGGATGATCTGTAACTCTAACTAAGATCATCAATCTTAAATGTGAATGTGCGTGAGATTATAACGTCTCCTCTTGACAATATTTTTCAATATAGCAACTTTTCTTTATGTTCAACCTACGTGGGGTGTACTTTGTGAGACCAGTACCACGTGCTTATACAGTTGTTTGACCCATCAGGTTAATAGTAAAACGATATTAACCAGTTCGAAGTTTTTCTTTTGTAAATTGCGTTTCGATGTAATTTATTTTAATTATCAAAATTATTGTGGAGTTACATTCTTTGTGTAAACCAAGTTGACCACGTGAAGCATGTGGTGGAATCATCAAAGTAGTCCTCATCTATTCTTTTCGGGAATATTTCACAGAGAGTTAGTATGAATTTAGTATTCCAGTGAGTGGTAATTTCATGACGGACAGGATTGCACTACGAACGTAACTTCTTTGGGTGAAAATTGAATCGGTTGGTTGTGGTTAATTTCCTCTTGCATATGTTTCAACGTTCTTCGTGTGTTATTTTATGAATGCAGTGTTGTATGCAGTCTCCCAATCTTGGCTCCATATTTGATGTGTTCCGTAAGATTACTAACTCACATTTTCACAATCCTAAACAAGGCACCAGTTTAGTTATGAATTAAGTTTAATATGCTGAAACTTTAACAGAACAATGATCAATATTAAAATAAATGTCTAAATATAAACTGATTTATATGTTTTTATTTAAATTCTCTTTATATATATATATATATATATATATATATATATATATATATATATATCACCGTTCGTCGTAAGATGACTATTAAAAGATTATAATTAATGTTAGTCTGGTTGGGAATTTGGTAAGCTAGGCTGGATACCTGGTGAAACAGTTGCTCAGTAATGCAAAGTTAACTTCCCCAGATAGCTCACAGCTTTTAACCCACTTTTATTGTCTTGAATATCAACACCGCTTTCTGAACAAATTAATGCAGCAACATTACAACAGTGGCATTCTTTTCAATGGAACAATACAACATGCAAAATTCGGCTCAGCAGTGAATGCTACGCTGTACTGTGGAACACTTTTTTAGCGTATTGTAACTCGTTTAACTTTGTGTGGCGTGTCTTTGGGGTAGTGTCTGGTGTCTATTTTTTTGTTTATACTGATGAATGGCATTTTTTTCTGATGTGTATATAGCTACATGCACGCAAAATTTAGTTTCTCCTGAATTCTGTAAAACTAATCTGCCTTTTCTTTGTCCTACAGATTAACTTTACATTTGTATGAAACAATGTCATAACAATATTGTCCATCAGTATAGGTGTTTGGGGAATTTTAGAAGTGAAGGTGCAGTTCATCACCCACGAGGAGTGACATGGACAGACAATATACTTAGAATTAAAAAAGAAGGCAATATTAGAAATCACCTGCAGGATATTATATGGGATACTAATATGACGTTTTGTTTTTAATTTTCAGCCTTATTCTTTTTAACATGGTAAAGGATAAGATTCTTATATATATATATATATATATATATATATATATATATATATATATATATATATATATTACTAACATCTGTGACATTGCAGACCAACTGTGTTCTTGTATTTACATACGATGTAACATACTGACATGCATTGCTTTAACTTAAGGAATTTTCAGATTGAATTTGCCTCTTACAATTATATCAGTTATTGAGTTTCTTTATAATGCATATTCACTTTATAAATTGTTACTATAGGATGTGGCACCATAAGTGTAATAATTATGTTAAGTATATAGTTGTAGTGGGCTCTCATAAGTCATAAAAGATGTGTAAGACATCATGAAAGGTGTGTAAGGAGGATGCAAAGAGGAAAATGTAAGGAAGGAAGTTGTACAACATCAAATTCAGCAAAGAAATGGTTACAAAGATGAATGTGAGATGAGAAATGATTAGGTAGGGTAAATATCAGATGAAATATCATTAGGTAGGGCAAATACGAGAGATGGTTAGGTAGGGCAAAGATGACAAATGATTAGGAAAAGTTATGTCTACTGATTATATACTGAAATATTCTGTCAAAAGTTGGCATACTTCACTGATACAAGCTGCAGCTGACTTTCATGAGGAACACTTCAGTACTATGAGATGGCTTTGAAGTTATCAATGGATCTAGTCTGCTTCAAACAGATACTACTACATACAGTCCTGGAAATGGAAAAAAGAACACATTGACACCGGTGTGTCAGACCCACCATACTTGCTCTGGACACTGCGAGAGGGCTGTACAAGCAATGATCACACGCACGGCACAGCGGACACACCAGGAACCGCGGTGTTGGCCGTCGAATGGCGCTAGCTGCGCAGCATTTGTGCACCGCCGCCGTCAGTGTCAGCCAGTTTGCCGTGGCATACGGAGCTCCATCGCAGTCTTTAACACTGGTAGCATGCCGCGACAGCATGGACGTGAACCGTATGTGCAGTTGACGGACTTTGAGCGAGGGCGTATAGTGGGCATGCGGGAGGCCGGGTGGACGTACCGCCGAATTGCTCAACACGTGGGGCGTGAGGTCTCCACAGTACATCGATGTTGTCGCCAGTGGTCGGCGGAAGGTGCACGTGCCCGTCGACCTGGGACCGGACCGCAGCGACGCACGGATGCACGCCAAGACCGTAGGATCCTACGCAGTGCCGTAGGGGACCGCACCGCCACTTCCCAGCAAATTAGGGACACTGTTGCTCCTGAGGTATCGGCGAGGACCATTCGCTACCGTCTCCATGAAGCTGGGCTACAGTCCCGCACACCGTTAGGCCGTCTTCCGCTCACGCCCCAACATCGTGCAGCCCGCCTCCAGTGGTGTCGCGACAGGCGTGAATGGAGGGACGAATGGAGACGTGTCGTCTTCAGCGATGAGAGTCGCTTCTGCCTTGGTGCCAATGATGGTCGTATGCGTGTTTGGCGCCGTGCAGGTGAGCGCCACAATCAGGACTGCATACGACCGAGGCACACAGGGCCAACACCCGGCATCATGGTGTGGGGAGCGATCTCCTACACTGGCCGTACACCACTGGTGATCGTCGAGGGGACACTGAATAGTGCACGGTACATCCAAACCGTCATCGAACCCATCGTTCTACCATTCCTAGACCGGCAAGGGAACTTGCTGTTCCAACAGGACAATGCACGTCCGCATGTATCCCGTACCACCCAACGTGCTCTAGAAGGTGTAAGTCAACTACCCTGGCCAGCAAGATCTCCGGATCTGTCCCCCATTGAGCATGTTTGGGACTGGATGAAGCGTCGTCTCACGCGGTCTGCACGTCCAGCACGAACGCTGGTCCAACTGAGGCGCCAGGTGGAAATGGCATGGCAATCCGTTCCACAGGACTACATCCAGCATCTCTACGATCGTCTCCATGGGAGAATAGCAGCCTGCATTGCTGCGAAAGGTGGATATACACTGTACTAGTGCCGACATTATGCATGCTCTGTTGCCTGTGTCTATGTGCCTGTGGTTCTGTCAGTGTGATCATGTGATGTATCTGACCCCAGGAATGTGCCAATAAAGTTTCCACTTCCTGGGACAATGAATTCACGGTGTTCTTATTTCAATTTCCAGGAGTGTATTTTTATTGTTTGTGCATATGTGAGGTTGTCAGCTGAGAACTGTACTTAGTCTCAATAAGTCTGCTTCTGCGTAACTTTCCACAACAATGACATAGTTGCAATGAGACAGAGAAAATTTGGTCATTTGTGACAGGGACACTCTTTTACCTACTTTCAGCATGCAAATTAATACTGTCATATGTGACTGTGCCTCAGAAATGTAGGCCTTGTGTGACATAGACACTCTAACCTACTTCTGTGTGATACAAAAACAATGTAGATCACCAATACTACTTATGACAATACAAAATGTGACATAAACTTTCAAAATAGTCCTGTGCATAACGTTCTCATAAACATCATGAAACACGACAACCTACCTGTGGTGAATTCTATTGATTGCTTATTTCACACATTCTTGGATTTTTGTATAAATTTTTACTTATAGTTCTTTAACTAAATTCTAGTAAAGCTACTTTTCTCTTTGTATTTGTAAGGGGTTTTGTAAGTTCCTATCCAAAATGTTTAGAATTTACTCCTTGGCCCATTCCTATCTGAAATGACCCTCGTACAAAATTCTACTTTGGGAAGGTGGAAGATATGTAAGTGAGCGTGTAATTATAGTTTTTGTAAGTTACTTATGTGCACGTAAGCGAGAGAACAAGTTATGTTACATTTGTTGTGGCACAGTCTTTGCCTCTGCGCAGTATGATACGTTCTTAGTTGAAGTGTGGTGCGAGATGGGTGTATTAAGTAGCGCTGTGCTGACATGTGATTGTATCTGTTAGATGAAGAAAGATTTATTGTAAAGGATAGCAAGGTTGAATATGATGTGTATACCGAAAGGAGAAAGGAATACAAATTTTGAATAATGTTTTCTTTTTTTTCTTTTTGAAGAGAAGAAGTTTGAAGTAAGACTGCAGCACTGTGCACCTAATTTGTAGAAATGATTATTGGTAGCTGGGTAACTTTGTTCATTTGTTCAGAGCTGAGAGAAAGACCATCCTACTTCCCTGAGTCGTGTATTAACATGTCAATTGATTGAACTGTTTGGTTCTTTCAGAAATGCTCTGTAAACATTGTACCCTTTTTAAATCATTGTTCACATTTTAAGCATCGTATTGTTCAGACCAATGTTACGTACGAAGATCACGTGAAGTTTTACTCTATCTTTTTGAATACATACTTCATTCTAAAATCGATGTTTTGGTATATCATTTCGTAGAAATAGCTACATTTACAACCCCACTGTTTATCATTACGTATTACCATGTTGCACCACGTGGTATGCAACAGTTTGAATATTTATATAATAATAGAAATCTACCTTAGCCGCTGCTCGCTCGCCATTTGCTGTTGCACTTTCGATAAATCTGCAACAGTGTTGTGGAAATTTTGATTAGGGCCAGATAGTTTTACTTCAATTGCGCATTCGATATAGAGGTTAGTTGTACTGAGACCAGTTACAGATCACTTCAAATTAGGTTCTATTCGGTAAGAGGTTAACATACGAGTTTAAGTTGGACAGCAGTTTGAGGGTACGTAGTTTCGGTATTACGTAGATTTTTATCGAATGGGGTGTAATTTCGGCTAAATTTAACACAGAAACATATAGTGGGGAGGTTACATCCTGGCAGATTAAAACTGTGTGCCAGACTGAGACTCGAACTCGGAACCTTTGCCTTTTGTGGTCTGTGGGGACAGACTGTGAGTTGTATTTGGGTAGCTCAGTCAGTACTCCGTAGAGCACTTGCCCTGGAAAGACAAAGATCCCGAGTTTGAGTCTCGGTCTGGCACACAGTTTTAATCTGCCAGAAAGTTTCATAATGCACATTTTGCTGCAGAATGAAAACTTCATTCTATAAATGTCTATATTAGTTCAGAATTTTCACTAACTTTTTATGTTAGCACTAACGGCAATATTGTAAGACCGTATCTCAAGGTTCGTGACGAACACTCTACTGTGTTCCGCTGCTTTTCTACTGTAATCCTGATAAATAATACTATGTAGTAGTTCTTGTGTATATTTGTGACATCTCATCTGAAACATTGCCATGTGAGCATCATTTGATGTTTTTATTCCTTTGTCCTTAAAGATATGACAGAATATGTGCATTTCTGGCAAAAGTTGGCCGAAATATGATCTATTTCTAAAAAAGGTATAAGTATGGCTTTACATCCGCAGCAAAAATAAGTTTTTCTACACATTATACGTGGATTTGTGTATAAATTGTTGTATAATTTGCCCTAAAGTTCAGGAAAAATAAGACTTGGGCTTAAAATCCGGATCCTAGCCATGTGTGTGTGTGTGTGTGTGTGTGTGTGTGTGTGTGTGTGTGTGTGTGTCGGTGTGTGTGTTGTGTGTATGATAAACCGAAGCGTGGCGTTAGCTATCAAGAAAAACAAAAGGATCGGGCGTACCAGGAACAGGAATGTGAGTAGAGAATTACATTTACTTTTTTTTTTGCACATTTGGACCACAGTTAAATTAATTGTGACCACTCTTTAAAAACGTAGTTGGTAATTTATACCGAAATGAATAACTTTTTTTCCGTCTCACTCTTAGGCTGAAACAAGTACAATAAAAACAATAGTCTATATATTGTAATTTCAAGGTCGTTCTTTATAATGTTTATTTTTCTTCGAGATAGACGAAACATTGGATGGTGCTTTTAAATTTGGAAGCATTAGTTCATTTCATCGTCAAGTTTCTAGATCCACCGTGCCATTGAGGACTATGGGATTCCACATGAGATAGCAGGCAGCAGTCGTTACATGTCTAAATCTTCACTGGTTTCTCGAAGGCGGACGAAGGTGTAAGTTATGCTTTTTATAAGATGTCCAATCTAATGGCGTTTGCAATATGTACACATTGGTAAGCAAAACTCTAGTATACACAGAAGAACTAATGGCAGTCAGCGAGGCAGTGCTTTATAGGATCTCATTATTTAAGAAAATACTAATATAAGGGGCATTCAAAAAGAAACTAGCCTGAGGCATAATTACAGAAACCGGTACTATATGTTAGAAGTATTGACCCTGGCTGTTCAGACACTTGTCCCACTGTGACACAATGGCTGTCTCATAAAACTCCAGGGGCTGTGATGTTAACCAGTTCCGCATGTACAGCTGGACGTCGTCGAAGTGAATCGTTTGCCCCTCAGACCCTTTTTAAGGCGACCAAAAGTGGCGTAATCACAGGGAGAGAGGTCCGACTGTATGGAGGGTGGCCGAGAACCTCCCATTTGAATTTCTGCAGGAGTGCCGCGACTGTGTTGGCCAGATGAGGCTCTGCATTGTCGTGGAGCAGAATGACCCCATGGGTGAGACTGCCTGGTCGTTTTGATTTGATCGCTTGGATAAGGGTGATCAAGGTTTGCGAATAATGCTGGGCATTCGCTGTTGTCCTGTGCTGCACGAAGTGGATCAGTAGGGGGCCATCTTGGTCAAAGAAGAACGTATCCATAACCTTTCCTGCACTCATGTGGATGGCCTTGGCTTTTTTTGCTGGGGGTGACCCTGGATGCTTCCACTGGAGACTTTGTCGTTTTGATTCTGGTTCGAAGTAATGACACCATGACTCATCTCCAGCCACCACTCGTGCCAGGAACGCATTCCCTTCCCGAGCATAGAACTGAAGATGAGCAAGACAGTGGGCCATTCGACGTGCTTCCTGGTGTGGTTGAAAACTGTAGGACACCCATTGGGCATACACTTTGCGCATGTGCAGTCGTTCCTTCATGATGGTGTGAACACTTCCGACGCTCAATCCGACCACGGCGGCTATGGCTTCCACTGTCACTCGACGGTCCTGGGCAGTGAGTGCATCCACCAGCTGGACGATGTCATCGGTAATGCAGTGTGGTGCTCCAGACCGTGCATCATCGGCTAACGATGCCTGTCATTCCATGAACTGCTTGCGCCACGCCTTTGCCTTTGCAAGGGACATGCAGTGTTCGCCGTACACTTGTGACATTGGTCGATGAATGCCCATTCCTCCATCCACTGTCAGAAAAAGAAACAACACCTCTTTGCTCTTCGTTTGACGCCTCCATGTCACTGTTTGCAATGCGACTGGCAGCGTTGGACGATTGATGCATGCTGCTGCTAGCTCTGTACAGTCACGTGACGTGCACGCGTGCTCTCTAGCGACGAGCTGTCAACTTCCACGCTCTGGTCGGAACCACACCTCGGTACATACGCCACGATATTACCCTCCCCCTCCCCCCCCCCCCCTGCCGCCGGTTTGCCCATTTCAAGCTCCGGCTCGTTTCTTTTTGAACGCCCCTGATACTTACCAACTCGAAGAGTGTGCTTCAGAAATTGAACAACCCAGCATAGGATACGAAGTCAAATCACTTCAGGTTAGACGTACTAGATGTTGCCAGAGCAGCACTAGAAAAAGACGTCAGTATTCAGTTTCTGTGGGTAAAATATCATGCAGGAATATGGTATAACGAAGTCTATCAGCTCATAAAGAGAAGCGTCAGGGAAGGAACATTTTAGCCAGTAAGTACTCACTGTACAGACTTCTCGAAAGTTCCATCAATTACATACCAAGAGTGAGATTTGCAATGGCATCCACCACAGCAACAGAAAGGCATGCATTTCTCCAGCATTCAGCTAGAGATACGCTCAGAACCCTGGTTCACAAGATTAGATTGAATGAACGTCAACTTTCGTCCATAATAAGAAAGCTACTGGAGCGTGGTTACTATCCAACACATTTAAATAATGTTAAAGTTTGAATTCAGGCAAATGTGTTTAGAATGACGGTGACTAGACTGATACGAATTACGTCATACTGTCATAAGCAAAGTAAAATCAAGTGTGTGTGCCTCACTACAGGAGACTGGTATCACTGCAAATGTCTCTTACAATGAGAGTCATGTCATTCTTTTACGGTTTTCAATGGGGAAGATACAGCATAGTGGTCAAGTTCCTAAAAGACACAAATATACTCACTTGAGATTAACTATTGATGCGTATTGTTTTCTCTACAGGGCTGTGAATAGCATGAAAATATGTTTAAAATATCAGCATACCGAATAAACGGATAATTTTCATTGTATTTGCATTCAAATATTCACCAAGTGGTGACATACCAAACTGCGATTTACTGCATTTCGAGGGGAGTAAGAGGTTTGTGAATTGCTGTTTTCACCTTGTTAGTATGCTTTGTTCATTGCGTCAAAGTGCACGGTTTGTAACCGATGTAACCTGTACCTGGTGCCAGAGATCACTTTGTTTTGATCATTTTTTATGTTGTGTTTCACAAATGTAGTGTCAATGAATGAAACAAATTGGTGTGTAACTAAAGAAGTAGAGCTCTGCTATTTAATCATTAACAACATTGCTGTGCGTTATTTTCTGTGGATTTTTAAAGCTAAAACTGTTAAAGAACATTTGCAAGAGATGCGCTGTTCTTCAGTGATTAGCATCATTAAATTATAAAGGTAACTCATTAGCTTCATTTTATAATAATTCTGCAGATGCTTAGGTTTGTTCATTTTGAGTTTTAGGCACATATATAGCTGCAGAATTTAAATATATACCTGTAAGTGCAGCTACTTGTATGTTTGGTACCTTAATATGTACAAACATCAGTGTGTCGTTTGTTTTTTCTCTGCTTCGAACAGTCTTCCCAAAAACGCGTCACATAATTTACTGCCTGAAGTTTTCTGCACGGTCGTAGGAGCACCACTAAGTGGACGACGCCTGTCGGTATACACTAACAGTTTTGCGTCCACTCGTCACACTACAAAACCTGACCTGCCGCACAGAGGATATTAAGCACTAATGGCTTGCTCTTGCCACATGTACTTGGAATTACTAACCAACATAAAATCATACTACTCCTGATAGTTACTATTATTAGCCAACAGATGATGTAAATACTGATATAATGTTGTTCAGAACACCATCCTCAGACACCAATACAAATATTTGCACTTGTCCCGTTACACCCTGTGTATGTGTATGAAGTCGACGTATTACTCTCTGATATTACTCACTGTTTTTCTCGTAGAGCAGTTCTCGAACAAGATTTCAAAACGTGTTGGGCAGACGTGGCCCCTCACCCCTCCTCTTCCCTCGTCTTCAATATCCCTCAAATAGGACTCTGGTGGTCATTCCGTTGCACAGTACTTCGCGCTCGGGCATTATAGTGCGTTTAAACTTAGGTGCGACTTTTGACAGTTCACTACTGAGTGAGTGGAAGGAAGCGTAGTTGCCAGCGTGTGCTGAGAATGTTACCAGGAGAGTAGTGCCAGGCTACTTGGAAGTCTAGCTTGACTGCGTGAAACGCCAAGTCGCCCAAGCCGGCCGATCTGCAGTCTTCCTCAAACAGTTTTAAAGAAACTACTCACTAACAAACACTGATTCTCGCACATCTTATAGCTTGATTCGTCAGACTGACGATGAATTGCCTATCATTTCGTTAACAATCAGAGTTATTGTGATACTTCGATATTTGGTAAACTACTGCAAGAAATTCCTAAAGTTTGCAGTGAAAAATAGGGGTCGCTATGAATTTGCGTTTGGTGCGTGTTAGGTCATATCTTACTGCATATAAAATGTAGGTAACGTATTTAATTATTCATTAAACTTGGAAGGATATCGCTATCTGTCTCCAGTCTCGAGAAAGTGCAATATATGTAATCCGCTCCGTCGCAAACTCACGCACCAGCGAGGAAGCCGGAATGAAATATTCGTAATCCCATCGCAACAAAATTTTGGCGAATGATAGCTCACAAAGAGGAGAGTATATTGCCCTATGATTAATATGCGAAACTTCCATATCTACCGCGATATTCAAGCAACTACAGATTTTTTTTCAATGAAATGATACAATTTTAAGGACCATCGATAGGTGGTGAAATGAGAGTTGCTGTAGATTTTGTGAAAAAATAACTGAAGTTACTCGTTTAATTTTATTCTGAGAATGGGCTTCTTCATTAACTACTGACCTCTCTTGCCCACAGTTGCTAGTTTATTAATAAACTGTTTCAGGATTTTGTCGCAGTTTCAACTGCGTTAGAACATTAGTGAAATGAATATTTGTAAACTCTGCTGTTTCGGCGAAATCAGCAGCTTTTGACATGGCAACCAGAGAAATTACATATTACTCAGAACTTATCACAATTGTTCATGAATCCATGTCTCCTCGGCTACCTTCTTGGTATGGCTGACAACCCCAGACCTGCCCTGTGGTGTAACATATGAAATGGCTTCTACTGTCAGCATTTCAACCTCAATTTTTACGTTCTTCTTTTTTCCACATTGCTTTTCACTTACCCCATACATATATTCTCAATCGGATTCAAGTGAGCGTAACACGATGAAAGCCTGATTTAAACTACTGGTATATCCCTAAACATTACCCAGTTTCTCCACTGGTAGCGTGGAGTTTTGGCTTGTAAAGCACTACAAGTTCCATTAATTTCGTCTTACTTGTAGATGCTAGATTCAACCTTATCCAATGGAACAATTCTTTGCACCCAGAGCAAAACATCCGCTTTCCTCCACTGTACTGTTGTAGCTGTGTACACACACCAAAAAATGTTTTGCATCACGCCCGTTCCCAGAACTCCTGAAGGTAGACGTTGACTGTGGATATTGTATCACAGACACAGTCCCTTTCACTGTTCAGAGATGTCACTAAACCCGCCCAAAGATGTAAACAACCATGCATGAGTAGCGTCTATTAGATGGAGGGAGTCTGACAGCCGATCAGTTCCAGTCATTCCACCAGGAAGGAGGTACACGGTTCGTGTTGTTTGTAGTCCAACCATGCCTAGACGGTCAATACCGCGGTTCGATTGCGTCCGCATTGTTACTTTGTGCTAGGAAGAGCTCTCAACAAGGGAAGTGTCCAGGCGTCTCGGAATGAACCAATGTTCTTCAGGCACGGAGGGGCTACAGAGAGACAGGAACTGTCAATGACATGCTTAAGCACTATGGGACTTAACATCTGAGGTCATCAGTCCCCTGGACTTAGAACTACTTTAACCTAACTAACGTAAGGACATCACACACATCCACGCCCAAGGCGGCATTCGAACCTGCGACCGTAGCAGCAGCGCGATTCCGGACTGTACAGCCTAGAACTGCTCGGTCAAGCGGCCGGCTCAACCCGGTCTGACTGAACGCCTGCACAGCTTCCCTGCTGTTTTTGGGTGGCATTATGTGGGGCCGACGTACGGCGCTGGTGGTCATGGAAGGCGCTGTAACGGCTGTACGATACGTGAATGCCATCCTCCGACCGATATCGCAACCATATCGGCAGCATATTAGCGAGGCATTCGTCTTCATAGACGACAATTCGCGCCTCCATCGTGCACATCCTGTGAATGACTTTCTTCAGGATAACGACATCGCTCGACTAGAGTTGCCAGCAAAAAATGGTTCAAATGGCTCTGAGCACTATGCGACTTAACTTCTGAGGTCATCAGTCGCCTAGAACTTAGAACTAATTAAACCTAACTAACCTAAGGACATCACACACATCCATGCCCGAGGCAGGATTCGAACCTGCGACCGTAGCGGTCACGCGGTTCCAGACTGAAGCGCCTTTAACCGCACGGCCACACCGGCCGGCAGAGTTGCCAGCATGTTCCCCAGACATGAACCCTCTCGAACATGCCTGGGATAGATTGAAAAGGGCTGTTTATGTACGACGTGACCCACAAACCACTTTGAAGGATCTGCGCCGAATCGCCGTTGATAAGTGGGACTATCAGGATCAACAGTGCCTTGATGAACTTGTGGATAGTATCCCACGACGAATACAGGGCTGCATCATGCAAGAGGACGTCATACTGGGTGTTAGCGATACCGGTGTGTACAGCAATCTGGACCACCATCTCTGAAGGTCTCGCTGTATGGTGGTACAAAATGCAATGTGGGGTTTTCATGAGCAATAAGAAGTGCGGAAATGATGTTTATGTTGATATCTATTTCTATTTTCTGTACAGGTTCTGAAACTCTCGAAACCGAGGTGATGCAAATTTTTTTTTGATTTGTATGCATCACTATAGTTTTTGGCGCCTTGTACATTACTGTTATCCAATTCGGAGGGATGTTGTGAAGCAGAACATTATCTTCACAGCCGATGAATGTGTTCTTGGGGATATCACTTTTATTGCGAATATCGTGTTCTAACGTGCTATACTGTTATTATTAACGCTGCGCCAACATAAAACGTTTGTGCACAATACCTGAAGACTGCAGATCATTTCATCGCCTGAAAATATTACTTTTCGGGGGCTGACGAACGTGGACGCATGTAATGCGCGACACCACATGGTACTGATTATCCGCGGCGTGGCATCAGGGGCGTTTTACCAACCGAACTGCAGACAGCGTGGTAGCGTAAGCTCGCCATTTGTGTTACCTCGGAAACGGCACCGCGTCGGTGAGCCAAACGTCAAAAGTAACTA
Organism: Schistocerca americana; assembly: GCF_021461395.2. Lineage (NCBI taxonomy): Eukaryota > Metazoa > Arthropoda > Insecta > Orthoptera > Acrididae > Schistocerca > Schistocerca americana. The sequence goes on along the minus strand of NC_060123.1, from coordinate 625,942,211 downwards.
ATTTTAAAGGCACTATTTTATATAGGCGGCTGCAGTGGGGTGCAGTAAGTGACAAACAACCGGCATGCACGCGGAAGTTTGAAAGCTGTATTTTCAGAAGGTCATAACTGCGTAGTATCACAAGTATGGCCCAAATTTTCACGCGGGGTCGATCGCTGGGGCTGATATCCTTCAAGTGTGCTTTTTTCTCGTTAAAAGAAGAGGTCAAGTTGGTGACGAGCCTTTATAAGCGTACAAATAGTTGCTCATCTGTCAGCCTAAAGCTTAGATTTGGGGCCATTAGCGTTACCTTGAAAATATTCACGTAACAAGTTTTTAAATCCTACCACTACACTACGCTGTGACTTAAAGTTCTGTAGATATTTACAACTATTTCTAAATACAAGTCTGTTTCTTGAATAGGCTTTTAGCCTCTACGGTACCTTAAGAACAGTTTTAATTGTGATTTGATCCGTTTTTTGCAAGCTATTGTATGCACCACTCGTGACAGATGATCCGTTATAATTTGCCGAAACATTTATTCACATCTTATCCCTTTCGTTTCATATATTAAATTAACTGATGTTCATGTAATAATACAGAGTGATCTTTGATCCAGATAAAGGAGATAAATGATTCGCATATATTTCCATCAAAATCGAATCCAAAACAATCTTTCATTGCTTAGCGTAGCGAAGGCTTTTCTCTTGACTGAAAGCTTTCACTACTTTTTTTTTTACTTTTGCTTCTCGTTATAATTTTTCCTCAATTACTCCTATTTTTTTATTCTAGAGGCATTTCACTCTGAGCTGACAAAAGTGTTGAGATAGCGATATGCACATATACAGAGGTATTTTTAGGGCAGTGCATTGGCGGAGCTGTCATTTGTACTTAAGTGATTCGTGTGAAAAGGTTTCCGACGTGATTATGGCCGCACAGCGGAAATTAACAGACACTGAACGCGGGAAAGTAAATGGAGCTAGACGCTTGGGATATTCCGTTTCAGAAATCGTTAGGGAACTCAAAGTTTCAAGATTCACAGTGTCAAGTGTGGGCCGAGAATACCAAATATCAGGCATTAACTGTCACCCTGCCGAAGACCATCATTTAACGACCGAGAGCAGCGGCGTTTCTGTAGGCTGTCAGTGCTAACAGACAAGCAACATTGCGTGAAATAACCCCAGAAATCAATGTGGGACATAACGACGAACGTATCCGTTTGGAAAACGCGGCGAAATTTGGCGTTAATGGGCAATGGCAGCAGTTGACGACGACCTTCGCTAACACCACGACATCGCCTGCAGCGCCTCTCCTGAGCTCGTGACCATATCGGTTGTACTCTAGACGACTGGGAAATCATGGCCTGGTCATATAAATTCCTATTTGACTTGGTAAGAGCTGTTACACTACTGGCCATTGAAATTGCTACACCAAGAAGAAATGCAGATGATAAACGGGTATACATACGACAAATATACTAGAACTGACATGTGATTACATGGGCTCTGAGCACTATGGGACTTAACAGCTATGGTCATCAGTCCCCTAGAACTTAGAACTACTTAAACCTAACTAACCTAAGGACATCGCACAACACCCAGGCATTACGAGGCAGAGAAAATCCCTGACTCCGCCGGGAATCGAACCCGGGAACCCGGGCGCGGGAAGCGAGAACGCTACCGCACGACCACGAGCTGCGGCCATGTGATTACATTTTCACGAAATTTGGGTGCATAGGTCCTGAGAAATCAGTACCCAGAACAACCACCTCTGGCCGTAATAACGGCCTTGATACGCCTGGGCATTCAGTCAAACAGAGCTTGGATGGCGTGTAAAGGTACAGCTGCCCATGTATCTTCAACACGATACCACAGTTCATCAAGTGTAGTGACTGGGGTATTCTGACGAGCCAGTTGTGCTCGGCCACCATTGACCAGGCGTTTTCAGTTGGTGAGAAATATGGAGAATGTGTTGGCCAGGGCAGCAGTCGAAGAGTTTCTGTATCCAGAAAGGCCCGTACAGGACCTGCAACATGCGGTCTTGCATTATCCTGCTGAAATGTAGGGTTTTGCAGGGATCGAATGAAGGGTGGAGCAAGACCGCTACGGTCGCAGCTTCGAATCCTGCCTCGGGCATGGATGTTTGTGATGTCCTTAGGCTAGTTAGGTTTAACTAGTTCTAGGTTCTAGGGGACTAATAACCTCAGCAGTTGAGTCCCATAGTGCTCAGAGCCATTTGAAGGGTGGAGCCACGGGTCGTGACACATCTGGAATGTAACATCCACTGTTCAAAGTGCCGTCAATGCGCATAAGAGGTGACCGAGACGTGTAACCAATGGCACCCCATACCATCACGCCGAGTGATACGCCAGTATGGGGATGACGAATACACTCCTCCTGTTGTGACTTGGCAAGACAGCCAAGCCACTAGGAGATAGCCGAAAGGCACGCGTTTGAGCTCACGCAGGCTAGCGTGAGGTCTGAAACAGTTAAGGGAATTTATAGTAGCAAAGAACGTAAGTAACTACTGGAATACTTAACTTTAATTCATAATTGGTGAACATCTGTCTGACGGTACATGCATCACAAGATAAATAGCAATTGATAATGGCGCCTTGCTAGGTCGTAGCAAATGACGTAGCTTAAGGCTATGCTAACTATCGCCTCGGCAAATGAGAGCGTAATTTGACAGTGAACCATCGCTAGCAAAGTCGGCTGTACAAATGGGCCGAGTGCTAGGAAGTCTCTCTAGACCTGCCGTGTGGCGGCGCTCGGTCTGCAATCACTGATAGTGGCGACACGCGGGTCCGACGTATACTAACGGACCGCGGCCGATTTAAAGGCTACCACCTGGCAAGTGTGGTGTCTGGCGGTGACACCACATTCCTCCCCCGCAAATCGGCGGACGGTTGTGGTATAAGACTTCCGCCCGCCGTGGAGAGGACCCTATGTTGACGTATGCGACGAGGTGGGGAGCCTAACAACAGGCGAGGCTGTGCCACCCGCACCCTACCATTCGGTCCGAGGGGAGCTAGGAAACGCCTGAAAACCTAGTCCAGGGTGCACGCCAACATGCGGTGTATGCGCCCGTAGATAGTCAGGAGGGGCCGAAGGGTCGACCTCCATCGAGTCGGGGCACCCGACGGGCGAAGACGCCATGTGGTCCAGAGCGGGCAAGAGGTCCATGGCGGAGGACAACGGGTCACGGGAAGCGATCGGCGGCGCGTGACCCAGGGAGGCGCCCGGCGGTTGCAGCGACGCGTCCACTGCGGGCGTCGCCGGCGGGAGAACAGGCGGCGGCGCGTCGCCATGGGGCAAAATGGAAGGCAGCGTCGGTAACACCTGGGGCTGAGGCGAGCCAGTAGATGGGTCCCCAGGGCGCTGACCGGACGGCACCGTCGCTGAAACCAGACGGGGAGCGGCAGAACCCGTGCGACGACAGAGGCGCAGCTGATTGAGATGCCGACGCACCTCACCAGAGGCCCCCAAATCCAGATACATAGCGCGGCCGAGGCAGCGAAGAATGCGCCCTGCGAACCAACGCCGTGAACCTCGATAGTTGCGATAGTATACAACGTCGCCTGGGGCAAAAGCAGGTGTCTGCCGCTGCACAGGAACCTGATGCGGCGGATGTAGCAAAGACATCAACGTGCGACGAGGGCGACCGTGCAACAACTCAGCCGGCGAGCGACCATCTCGGGGCTGAGAGCGATACGTGGACAAAAAGAGCAATAAGGCGTCCTCCCGAGAATGAGACTCTTTCAACTCCAACATCCGGGACTTTAAAGTCCTGACCAATCGTTCAGCGGCACCGTTTGACTGTGGCGAAAACGGCGCGGACGTCAGATGTTGAATACCATTGGCCTTGCACAATGACTGAAATTCTGCGGACAGGAATTGTGCGCTATTGTCGGAAACAATAGTCTGTGGAAGACCTTCAATGCAAAAGATAACGGATAACGCTTGGATGGTGGCAGATGACGTCGTGGAAGACATCCGGACAACAAAAGGAAAATTACTGAATGAATCTAACACAACTAACCATCGAGCATTCCAGAAGGGACCAGCATAATCGATGTGTAAGCGTTGCCAAGGGGAAGTGGCTTTTGGCCATGCAAAGAATTTCCGCGGTGGTGCGGATTGTTGTTCGGCACACGCCATGCAAGAAGAGCACATATGCGTAATCGCAGCATCGATTCCGAACCAAGTACAGTGCTGACGAGCAAGTTGTTTCGTTCTCACTATACCCCAATGTCCTTGGTGGAGAAGCCGTAAGACAGAGGACTGCAACGAACGTGGGACCACGACCCTGGACTGATCATTATCAGAACGCAACAGCAAAACACCACGTCGTATAAAAAGTCTCTCCTTGTGAGCAAAAAATCTACGAACCAACGGATCCTCGATCCGTGACTTTGACAAGGGCCATTGCGTAGCAACAAAACTCAGAACGGTAGCAAGGACAGGGTCGGCAGCTGTGGCTGTAGCTACACGACGAAAATCAATCGGAAACGATTCGACCACGTCATCGGTTTCCGCATCAATGAACATGCAAGCAAGTTCGGAGGAATCGAATGCTCTATCCTCAGCAACAGGCAAACGGGACAACGCATCGGCGTTGCCGTGCTTAGCAGTGGACCGATACAAGATATCGTAGTGGTACTGCGAGAGGAAAATAGACCAGCGAATGAATTTCTGCGCTGTACGTGGAGGTACAGGCTTGTTCGGATGAAAAAGGGATGTCAAAGGTTTGTGGTCTGTGATGATGGTAAAGTGACGACCATACAAGAAATCATGAAACTTAGTAACACCAAATACGAGAGCCAATGCTTCTTTCTCGATCTGGGAATAATTTCTTTGCGCAGATGAGAGCAATTTGAACGCAAAGGCAATAGGGCGATCGTGCGATCCATCTTTGTGCTCAAGGACAGCACCGATCCCGAAATCCGATGCATCTACCATCAACAAAAGGGGTTTCTGGGGATCGAATGGCGTAAGGCAAGTATGGGAAAGCAACGCCGATTTCAACTGGCGAAAGGCGCGTTCGCATTCCGTCGCCCAGACGAACGGAACACCTTTACGGCGTAAGCGATGAAGCGGAGCTGAAATGGAAGAGGCGTTGTGCACATATTGATGGTAATAATGTCTTTTTCCCAGCACACTCTGTAGCTGCTTCAAATTCTGCGGCGAAGGCAAGTCTTGTGTGGCACGGAGGTGCTCTGGACTGGGATGTATGACTTGGGCATTGAGTACATGTGCCAGGTATGGCAAGTCACGAGCAAAAAACACACATTTGTCCTTCCGCAAGCGAAGACCATTTTGTCGCAAGACCTGAAATAATGTTCTGAGATTGGCTAAATGTTCTTCTTCCGTCTTTCCGGAGATCACAATATCGTCCAGATAGTTTGCAGCAGTAGGGACCGCCGCACAAACAGTTTGTGGATATTGCTGAAACAATGCTGGGGCGGATGCACACCCGAATGGCAATCGTTTGAATCGGTTCAAACCAAGATGCGTGTTAACCACCAAGACGCGCTGGGATTCTTCGTCCACCGGTATTTGCAAGTACGCATCTGCTAGGTCCAACTTCGAAAAATATTTACCCGGGCGCAGTTTGTCAAGAAGATCTTCCGGGCAGAGTAAAGGAAAAGTTGCAATCACTAGTTGGGGATTCACTGTTGCCTTGAAGTCCACACAAAGTCTCAATTTTCCGGAAGGTTTTTGCAAAATTACTAAGGGTAATGCCCAGAGAGAAGTCTGCATATGTTCAATTACACCTTGTGATTCCAGATCGTGTAATGTTCTTGCGACCTCATCACGCAATGCGTGGGGAACATTGCGCGCTCGGAAAAATTTCGGTTGCGCGTTTACTTTCAGTGCCAAATGTGCTTTATAGTTCTTAGCGCAACCAAGGCCCGGTGCAAAAATGTCTGCAAACTCTTCACATAGACGAGAAACACTGGCGGAAGGCACAGTCTGGTTCACTGATAGGACCTGATTCACTATGGACAAGTTAATCAACTGAAATAAATCCAAACCAAACAAGTTCACTGCAGCAGAAGAATGAAGGACGTAAAATGACACAAGTTTTGTTTGTCCCTTGTATGTTGCAAGAAGGCTGCACTGTCCTAACACAGGGAGCCTGTGATCTGAATATGTAGTTAGCTTAACATTTGCGGCACGCAACGGAGGTGTGTCCAGCTGTTTGTACGTGTCGTGATTGATCAATGAAACAGCAGCTCCAGTATCGAGCTGGAATGGGATCATTTTACCGTTAAAGTCCAAGTCCACAAGAAGTTTATTGTCCTGCTGACGACAAGAGCGACTGTCTCGTGCAACGTGAACTGACACTGGTACAGAATCACTTGCGACTTGACGGGATATCCGGCGATGTCAACGCACACTATTTGTGGGACGAACACAGTCACTGTTAGAGAGAGTGGCACTGGTGGAGTGGAATTAACTACATGAATTTCCATGGGCGAAGGTTCACGAGCCTGAGTATTCTGGGTTCGATTCCGATTCCGGCGCAAAGCAAAGGGCCTGGAATGGTTGTGAGTGTCCGTTCTGAGCCTTTTCTGGCAAACACTTTGAACATGTCCTCGTTTATTACAGAAATTGCAAATAGGTTGGCGTGACGGGCAATTCCCACGCGAATGTCTAGTAGCACACCGCGGGCATGATTTCACCGCATTTGCTTGCTTGCGCAGCACACGTGGCGGAGAGCTTGGTGGCAGCTGCGCGGACGGGCGCGAGGGCTGTTTTCTGTTCCGTGCAGCGCGCCCGGCGGGCTGGTTAACCTGACACACGGCTGGCGAAGTTTCAAACGATTCCTGAGCAAAGTCGAGTGTGTCCTACCGATCCAATATGTCTATCACTTGTTGAAGGGAGGGATTGGCCAGTTTCAAAGTCTGTTCTCATATACAAACATCAGAAACGTTCTGTGCAATTGCATCACATACCATAGTACCTGAATAAGGGAGTCCACATTCACACTCAAAAGCACAATCCCTAGTAAGGCCTTGCAAAGTTGCAACCCACTCCCGATTAGTTTGACCATCCGTACATTTTGTACGAAAGAGGGTATACCGTTTGGCAACTACATTGACTGATTCTTTGAAATATGCATCTAATGCAGACAAAATTTCTTCGTAGGACAGAGTAGCTACATCGCGTTGGGGAAATAATTTCACTATCACACGGTACGTCTGGACGCCTACGGTGGAAAGGAGAAAAGGCTGCTGCTCATTACCTTGCATTCTGTAGGCGGCGAGATGGAATCCAAATTGGCGTGACCACTCCGTCCAGCTTTCCAGTGCCGCATCAAAAGGACGAAAAGGTGGTGCAACTGCGTGTTGTGGCTGCGGTAGCGGTGAAGCGGTGGCTGCCGCATCGTTTTGCAGTGCACGTTGACCCTGGACGAGCTGTCCAAGTGCATCCAATAAGGCCTGCGTCTGCTGATTCTGCAAGCGATAAAATTCGGACAGTACATCTGGAGATTGTGGCGAAACCATGACACAAATGATTTAGGCAAGATCAAAACGAACGCAAAATCCTTGTTGTCATTTGTTGTGACTTGGCAAGACAGCCAAGCCACTAGGAGATAGCCGAAAGGCACGCGTTTAAGCTCACGCAGGCTGGCGTGAGGTCTGGAACAGTTAAGGGAATTTATAGTAGCAAAGAACGTAAGTAACTACTGGAATACTTAACTTTAATTCATAATTGGTGGACATCGGTCTTACGGTACATGCATCACAAGATAAATAGCAATTGATAATGGCGCCTTGCTAGGTCGTAGCAAATGACGTAGCTTAAGGCTATGCTAACTATCGCCTCGGCAAATGAGAGCGTAATTTGTCAGTGAATCATCGCTAGCAAAGTCGGCTGTACAACTGGGCCGAGTGCTAGGAAGTCTCCCTAGACCTGCCGTGTGGCAGCGCTAGGTCTGCAATCACTGATAGTGGTGACACGCGGGTCCGACGTATACTACCGGACCGCGGCCGATTTAAAGGCTACCACCTAGCAAGTGTGGTGTCTGGCGGTGACACCACACTTCCAATGTGCGTTCACCGCGATGTCACCAAACAGGGATGCGACCATCATGATGCTGTAAACAGAACCTGGATTCATCCGAAAAAATGACGTTTTTCCATTCGTGCACCCAGGTTCGTCGTTGAGTACACTACCGCAGGCGCTCGTCTGTGATGCAGCGTGAATGGTAACCTCAGCCGTGGTCTCCGAGCTGATAGTCCACGCTGCTGCAAACGTCGTCGAACTGTTCGTGCAGATGGTTATTGTCTTGCTAACGTCCCGATCTGTTGACTCAGGGATCGAGACGTAGCTGCACGATCCGTTACAGCCATGCGGATAAGATGCCTGTCATCTCTACTGATAGTGATACGAGGCCGTTGGGATCCAGCACAGCGTTCCGTATTACCCTCCTGAACCCACCGATTCATATTCTGCTAACAGTCATTGGATTTCGACCAACCCGAGCAGCAGTGTCGCGATATGATAAACCGCAATCCCGATAGGCTACAATCCGACCTTTATCAAAGTCAGAAACGTGATGGTACGTATTTCTCCTCCTTACACGAGGCATCACAACAACGTTTCACCAGGCAACGCCGGTCAACTGCTGTTTGTGTATGAGAAATAGGTTGGAAACCTTCCTCATGTCAGCACTTTGTAGGTGTTGCCACCGGCGCCAACCTTGTGTGAATGCACTGAAAAGCTAATCATTTGCATATCACAGCATCTTCTTGTTGTCGGTTACATTTCGCGTCTGTAGCACGTCATCTTCGTGGTGCAGGAATTTTAATGGCCAGTAGTGTAGTAGAGCTCGAGTGTGGCGCAGACCCCATGAAACCATGGACCTAAATTGTCAACAAGGCACTGAGTAAGCTGGTGGCGGCTCCTCTATGGTGTGGGCTGTGTTATATGGAACGAAATGGATCCTCTGATTCAACTGAACCGGTCATTGACTGGAATGTTTGGCTACTTGGAGAGCATCTGTAGCCATTCATGGGCTTCATGTTCCCAAACAACGATGGAATTTTTATGGGCAACAATGCGCCATATCACTGGACCACAATTGTTCACTCCTAGTTTGAGGAAGATTCTGGACAGTTCGAGCGAATGATTTGGCCACCCATCGAACATTCATAGGACAGAATCGAGAGGTCAGTTCCTGCACGAAATCCTGCACCGGCAACACATCTGCAATTATGAACGGCTATAGAGGCAGCATGGCTCAATATTTCTGCATGGCACTTCCAGCGACTTGTTGTGTCCATGCCACATCGCGTTGCTGCACTACGTCGAGCAAAAGAAAGTACGACACTGTTGAAAGTGTATGAACAATATATTTCGTGTGAGACGGCGGCTAAGTGCACCATGTCAAATATAACAGACCTCTCGCTATTGTTCTCTTATATGTGTGTAAATAATGTTTCTTGGTTGTTGTGTTGGATGTACGAGGGCAGTTCAATAAGTAATGCAACACATTTTTTTCTCGGCCAGTTTTGGTTGAAAAAACCGGAAATTTCTTGTGGAATATTTTCAAACATTCCCGCTTCGTCTCGTATAGTTTCATTGACTTCCGACAGGTTGCAGCGCTGTACGGAGCTGTAACGGATGTGCGTTGCAAACAATGGGCAGTGATCGAGTTTCTTTTGGCGGAAAACCAGGGCATCTCAGATATTCATAGGCGCTTGCAGAATGTCTACGGTGATCTGGCAGTGGACAAAAGCACGGTGAGTCGTTGGGCAAAGCGTGTGTCATCATCGCCGCAAGGTCAAGCAAGACTGTCTGATCTCCCGCGTGCGGGCCGGCCGTGCACAGCTGTGACTCCTGCAATGGCGGAGCGTGCGAACACACTCGTTCGAGATGATCAACGGATCACCATCAAACAACTCAGTGCTCAACTTGATATCTCTGTTGGTAGTGCTGTCACAATTGTTCATCAGTTGGGATATTCAAAGGTTTGTTCCTGCTGGGTCCCTCGTTGTCTAACCGAACACCATAAAGAGCAAAGGAGAACCATCTGTGCGGAATTGCTTGCTCGTCATGTGGCTGAGGGTGACAATTTCTTGTCAAAGATTGTTACAGGCGATGAAACATGGGTTCATCACTTCGAACCTGAAACAAAACGGCAATCAATGGAGTGGCGCCACACCCACTCCCCTACCAAGAAAAAGTTTAAAGCCATACCCTCAGCCGGTAAAGTCATGGTTACAGTCTTCTGGGACGCTGAAGGGGTTATTCTGTTCGATGTCCTTCCCCTTGGTCAAACGATCAACTCTGAAGTGTATTGTGCTACTCTTCAGAAATTGAAGAAACGATTTCAGCGTGTTCGTAGGCACAAAAATCTGAACGAACTTCTCCTTCTTCATGACAACGCAAGACCTCACACAAGTCTTCGCACCCGAGAGGAGCTCACAAAACTTCAGTGTACTGTTCTTCCTCATGCACCCTACAGCCCGATCTCGCACCGTCGGATTTCCATATGTTTGGCCCAATGAAGGACGCAATCCGTGGGAGGCACTACGCGGATGATGAAGGTTATTGATGCAGTACGACGTTGGCTCCGACATCGACCGGTGGAATGGTACCGTGCAGGCATACAGGCCCTCATTTCAAGGTGGCGTAAGGCCGTAGCATTGAATGGAGATTACGTTGAAAAATAGTGTTGTGTAGCTAAAAGATTGGGGAATAACCTGGTGTATTTCGATGCTGAATAAAACAACCCCTGTTTCAGAAAAAAAATGTGTTGCATTACTTATTGAACTGCCCTCGTATTTTACGTGGAAGTGCAAATAAAGTTACCAACACTAAATGTCTTTTACTCACTCTTACTTATTCAACTGTCGACTCTAATAGGCTATGGGCCCAGCAATGCATTTGGAATAAGTATATCCATAGCATAGTAGTGAGAAAGTATTGGAAACGTTCCAAGTAGTGCACTTGCGTTAAGTAAGAGTTATCCTTATAAGACGAACCCAACTTTTCTGTATTATTCTTCGGTATTATTCTTTACGTTAAGAGAGATCAAAGTTACCGTTAAAATGAGCGCGGCACAAATTCCGCAGATTGAAAGACTTGTGGGTCGCGAAAACTATGCAATGTCGAAATTTGCAGGAGAAGGGTATTTACGTTTGGACGACCTACGGGATGTGCTGGATGGGACAAGGAAATCCACAGATCAGAATTATTCAAGTAAGGATAAGAAGGCAAAATCAAAGTTGATATTGCTGATTGACTCAGTGAATTATGTTCACGTTGAAAAAGCTGCGACAGCGAAAGAAGTCTGGGACAAATTAAGAAGTGCATTTGAGGATGGAGGTCTTATAAGGAAAGCAGGATTATTGCGTGAGTTAATTACCACTCAGCTGGACAAATGCAAGAGTGTAGACGGATACGTCAACAAAGTAATAGCCACGTCGAACCGTCTGAGAAACATTGGGTTTGAGATCGCTGTCGAATGAATAGGGACACTACTGTTGGCAGGACTGCCCGAAAGGTATGAGCCTATGATTATGGAGTTGGAACGCTCAGATATGCCGATCACGGGCGACAGCGTTAAAGTGAAAATCCTACAGGATACAAAGAGTACTTCAAGTTGTCATGTATTGGAGATGGAAACTGCACCTGCTCTTTATTCAAAAAACAAAAGGAAGAAATCAGTGAGGTGCTACAGATGTCAGGAGAAGGGGCATATTACATCTCAGTGCAGAGAAAAAGCAAAACCAAAGTCAGACACACAGCAAAAGAGGTATGATGCTGATAGCCCAGAAAGAGGGACTTATAATAAATGTAAGACACTCTCATGTTCTTATTCTTTTGGAGATGTTGGTAATCGTCAACTGGAATGGATTTTAGCCTCAGGTGCATCTGTGCATATTGTTAAAGACAAATCTCTCCTTTATGGTGTTAAAGATAAGACTCAGTTGGGACTATCTACTGTTGATGGCAGCAAGCTCCAGTGTCATTTGGCTAGGAAACTAGACCCACATGTAAGTGTAAATGGTGAACCCGATATGGTTACAGCACATGATGTTTATTATGTAAAAAATGTTGCGACTAACCCACTGTCTGTAGGGGAAATTGTCAAGAAGGGAAATACAGTCACTTTCGACATGCACGGGGCAGAGTAATCAACAAAAATGGTGAATTTATAACAACAGCAAGTAACGAAAGGGGTATTTTTTTTAAGTTGGATACCATTGACAGTAAACACAGAAATGTTAGTCCTTCAGAGAATACTCAGTGAAACGTTTTATATGCCACCGCAGACATGGACACCTAAATAGAAAGAGTGTGTCTTTAATAAAGGATATGATAAAGGGAATACAGAAGTTTTGTGTATCCAAGGACTCTTGTGAGATAAGCATAAGAGGAAAACAAGCGAGCCTATCTTTCAAGACTAGAAAAAGTAAATTTGTAGAGGTCTTACAGTTAATCCATACAGGTGTATGTGGCCCGATGGAGTGCGAAACAAGCGAGCCTACCTTTCGAGACTAGTAAAAGTAAATTTGTAGAGGTCTTACAGTTAATCCATACAGGTGTATGTGGCCCGATGGAGTGCGAATCCATAGGTGGGAGTTATTATTTTCTTATGTTTATAGATGGTTATTCACGATATACTCATGTTTATTTTCTTAGTTCCAAAGACCAAGTGAGTGACACTTTTGAGGAATATCGTAATATGGTCGAAAGGTGGACGGGAAAGAAGATTAAGATCATCCTGCCTGAAAATGGGAGAGAATATATTAACCAGAAATTGAAGATAATTCTGGCAAAAATGGGAAAATGGGGAGGCAGTATCAACGGCCGTATATTTGAACAACAGATCACCTACAAAAGCATTAAGGAATAGAACCCTATATGAGATATAGGGACGAAAGAAACCTGACCTATGCAATGTACGGGTTTTTGGGTGTGATACAACGGCGCACATTCCAAAACAGCTGAGAGGAAACTGGAACCCAAAAATAAAAAGTATATTTTAGTAGGTTATTGTGAGAATTCAAAGGGCTAGCGATTAATGGATCCATTGGATAAAAGGATAGTTACAAGCTGAGATGTAGTATTCTTTGAAAATAGAAAGGACTCTGCAGAGGGCGAGACTACAATGCACCTAGTTCCGAGGGTGAAACCTTATGTGAAGAAATAGAAAGTGAAGAACAGGAAGAGGACCGTCAAAGGCAAATTGAGACTATTTATGATGACAATGAGCTTGAGGACGAACAAAATGAAGAGAACAACGTAAGGTGCTCTTCACGCGTACCGAAACCGAAAAATCCAGATTTTGAGATGTATGCTGCCCAGTCTTTTAATGATGAGCCAGCAACAGCAGAAGAAGCAATGAGCGGCCCGAACTCTCAAGAATGGAAAGAAGAGATGGAGAGGGAATTGGAATCTTTATCTCAGAACGAAACCTCTGAATAGGCAAATATGCCAGCAGATAAGAAACCATTACAGGCAAGATGGGTATTCACTTTGAAGAGCCCCGAAAATTCATCATAAAGATATAAAGCACAAAGAAACTTTATTATCTGTAGTCACCTATGTCTCATTGAACTAACTTTTAGCCTTGGCAGCAAAACGTAATTTAACAATTCATCGCCGCGCGGGATTAGCCGAGCGGTCTGGGCGCTGCAGTTATGGACTGTGCGGCTGATCCCGGCGGAGGTTTGAGTTCTCCCTAGGGCATGGGTGTGTGTGTTTGTCCTTAGGATAATTTAGGTTAAGTAGTGTGTAAGCTTAGGGACTGATGACCCTAGCAGTTAAGTCCCATAAGACTTCACACACATTTGAACATTTTTTGAACAATTCATCATATGGATGTGAAAACAGCATATTTAAATGGGAAATTGGAGGAGGAGATATATGTCATTCAACAAAGAGAAGTCATGAAAACCAGATCGGAAAAGGAACAAATGGTTCAAATGGCTCTGAGCACTATGGGACTCAACTGCTGAGGTCATTAGTCCCCTAGAACTTAGAACTAGTTAAACCTAACTAACCTAAGGACATCACAAACATCCATGCCCGAGGTAGGATTCGAACCTGCGACCGTAGCGGTCTTGCGGTTCCAGACTGCAGCGCCTTTAACCGCACGGCCACTTCGGCCGGCGGAAAAGGAACAGATTTGGCTTTTGCGAAAAAGTATTTATGGATTTAAACAGAGTGGACATTGCTGGACTCGATTCTACATAAAACTCATAATAAATATGAATATGAAGCAATCCAAGGCAGATACCAGTATACGCTATAAAAGGGGAAGGCAATATGGGTGGACGACTTCTTTATCCTGCGTGAAAACGAAAGCCAAATGAGAATTTTTAAGGAACAGCTGTAAACCAAGTTTAATGAGCGTGATTTGGGAGAAGTTAAAGGTTATTTAGGTATGCAGATCACAAATGATGAAGAGAGACAAGATTGAGCATAAATCAATCATTATACACAGAAAAAAATCTTAAAGAAATTTGGCATGAGTTATTGTAAACCCATAACTACTCCAATGGAAGTAGGAGTGAAGTTAAACATAAACGAGGCAGATGTGGAATGTGTTAAGAATGTTCCATATTTAGAAGCAGTAGGGAGTCTGTTATATTTGTCTCAAACGTCACGCTCTGACATTGCTTTTGCCACAAACGCAGTGAGCAGATATTGCACAGACCCAAAGGAAAAGCACTGGAAAGCTGTGAAAAGCGTATTCTGATATCTAAGAGAAACTTCAAACCACGAATTAAGATGTCATAGAGAAGGTAATGCAAAACTAGAAGGCTACAGCGATACAGACTGGGGGCGCAAATTGAGAGATAGGCACTACGCCACTGGCTGCTGCTTTAAATTAATGGGGGGGCCTCATTTCATGGTCCTGTTAAAAGCAAAAAACTGTTGCAGTGAGCACCGTAGAGGCCGAGTATATGATGCTATCTTACACCACACAAAGCATTGTGGCTAAGAACATTAATATGTGAAATAGAACCCAATTTAATCGTGGAACCCATAACGATATCACAAGTCCTAGGGCAAGACATATTGAATAAGGCACAATTTTATTCGGGACCACATAGAGCGACAGATCATCGCCGTGGACTACCTGCGCACAGAAGACATGTTGGATGACCTTCTGACAAAACCCTTGGACAAAGAGAAGTTTGAAAAGATTGTGGAGCTATTTGATTTATCCTGTGAAGGCAAACCACAAAATATATGTTCAAAGGGGGATGCTGGAATTGTGTGAAGAATATACTGTATTTCGTGTGAGACGGCGGCAAAGTGCATCATGTGAAATATAATAGACCTCTCTGGTGCTATTGTACACTCTGAGCTTACGTGTGTAATATAATGTTCTTTGGTTGTTGTGTTCGATGTATTTTACCTGGAAGTGCAAATGTAGTTACTACCACTAAATGCCTTTTACTCACTCTTACTTATTCAGCTGAGTCGACTCTTAATAGACACGATGTTACGAGGTACCCCAGACTTTTGCCAACTCAGAGTACACTCGCAGGCATTGTTCCGGTCGTCTCTGCCTAATTACGCTCTTACTATTATCGCCCAATAGTTTACTCAATTGTGCGGTGACTATTTTCCACGCGTCCTCTTAAACAACATATCGCGGCATGACGTAGTTCTCAACAATACAGCGGTATCTGCGGCGGCAGAGGACGTTGCTTAGCATCAGTTTCAGGAAGGCCGACTTACGAGAAACATAAATGTGTTCGTCTCCAATTAGCAAGATCTTCAGCAAACCATGAAATGCAGTAAGGACATGGAGCAACGATAGCAGTTAGAAGGTGAGCCACCGACGAACACCAGACTTCAATCCGCATCTCCCGAAACAAAGGCGTCAAGTGCACCATACTGCGGGTACTGTCATGTGTATTTAATAAAAATGGAGACATAGCAGTTACCCTCAGGGTGATCTCATTTTGCAAACCAGTCATTCAGATTGTTTGTAAGGTTTGTCTAAGGCAGTTTATGTTGGAAGAGCATGAACGTTGTAAATCTTGCGATTACAGAAAATCGGAATACTACAAGCTATACATTTCTCTACAAAGTTTCGTTTAGATTAGATTAGATTAGTTTTTCGTTCCATAGATCCGTGCTGAGGAGATCCTTGTGGATGTGGAACACGTCAATTTTTTTATTTTTTATTTTTTTTTAAGCTGAAATAACAATACTAATAGTATGAGTATATACAATACATCATTTGTTTTTTTAAAAAATCGTCAGTGGAGTAAAAGGAGTTGGCCACTAGTAAGTCTTTCAGGCTCCTTTTAAACTGATCTTTATTTGTAACTATATTTTTTATGTTTGCTGCCAAATTATTGAAGATGGGTGTTCCTGAGTAGTGGACCCCTTTTTGAACTAAAGTAAGTGCTTTTAAGTCCTTGTGCAGATCATTTGTGTTCCTGGTATTGTATGTATGAACTGAGCTGTTTGTTGGAAAAAGATATATTATTTAGGACAAATTTCATTAAGGAGTAAATATACTGAGAGGCAGCAGTTAGTATACCCAGTTCTTTGAAGAGGTTTCTACAGAACGTCCGTGACTTTACTCCACAGATAATACGTATTACACGCTTTTGGACTCTGAAAACTTTTGTTTGACTTGAAGAGTTACCCCAAAATATTATACCATATGTCATTATGGAATGAAAGTAGGCAAAGTATGCAAGCTTTTTCATTTTTATGTTGCCTATGTCTGCTAACACTCAAATCGCAAATACGGATTTGTTAAGGCGTTTCTGCAGTTCTGTGGTGTGCTCCTCCCAACTGAATTTATTATCAAGTTGTAATCGCAGGAATTTGAGACTGTCAACCTCTTCTATCTGCTCTTCTTCATACTTTATGCATATGCTGGGTGCAAACCTCTTACAGGTTCTGAATTGCATATAGTGAGTCTTTTCGAAGTTTAATGTCAGTGAATTGGCTTCAAACCATTTATTAATATCCATGAAGATATCATTAGCAGATCTTTCCGTCATCTGCAAACAAAACGAACTCTGCTTCTGGCAGTGTCACTGATGAGAGATCATTAATGTACACAAGAAAAAGCAATGGCCCTAAGCTGGATCCTTGTGGGACACCACATGTAATTTCTTCCCATTCTGATGATGACTGATGACTTAATTCACTAGTCCCTTGCACTGACACCCTATTTTTCCTGTTAGCTAGGTTTGTGAAGTGATCTCTGTATTCTCTCATACAGACACTGTTCGACAAGTCGGGAGTGTCACTGTGGAGTCATGAAACTAGTGTCTTACAGGCACACATCGTAAGAATAACACTTTTGTCTAAGAATATCTGATGGTTATTAGAAACTTTCGGTAATTTCCAAGAATGGTTGCCTATCGAAGTCGCTGGGACCAAATGATACATGTCGAACGTGCGATCGGAAATCGATCATGCTATCCCGGCGGCGGGCTTTGTGATCAATTATTTGTGATCGTCATTTTTATCTGTTTTCCGTCGTTCCCTTAATTGATCTAAATTACATACCCCCCCCCCCCCCCCCCCGAATTATTTGTGAGTTGCTAGGGAAATCCAGATGTTTTATGTCTATAGTGAGTGGAATGTCTGGTGTTCTTGACGTATCTTCGGCGGATTCTCTCACATGGAAGAATCTAATCCCATGTTTATGCAGCGTAGAAAATTGTTCGACATTTGTAGCAAATATGGAGTGCTACCTTCGTAAGAACAGTTTCGATGATGAAATACCATTACAATTTCTTTGCGTACAGTGCGAAAAACGAACGAGTATCAGGAAGAATACATGGTTCGACTCTTCCAAATTATCCATCCAGACCACTGTAATGGACTTTCACGGGACGACAACAGCAACGACGAGTAAGGTAAATCGTCTCCTTTGCAATTACAAGTATTTTTGTAACGCTCTTCTTTTGTCGTTGCTGTAGTAACCAACGTAAACATACTCATAACGCCCGCCAGGCTCGCATGATCGATTTACGATCGCACCTTCGATATGTATCGTTTGGACCCAGTGACCTCGCAATCATTCTTGGAAATTTCCCAGCTTTCAAACATTACGCTGTAATTTTTTTTCTCCAGAAAGCTAATTTTCATTTTAAATCACAGAAGACTTATAAACGTAATGAAATGCAATTTGGAACTGTGGTTTCTGCTTTCGTCTTTGTGCTAGTGCATTTTGTATCCTCAGTGGCAATACTGTGCACCGACATTTTCTTGGCCTCTCGTCGCTCTATTAGGTCTGCTGAATCGATAGAGGTCGCTGGAATTAGAGTTGTTAATAAGTGATTCTTCTCGCCTTTCAGTCTGCGATCAAATGATACTGTTCACAATAGGCGAGACACCTTAGTCACCACTGTTTAATGCTAGTTTCATTTCACTCAGAAAAATTTGTACCAGTGTTCATTGTCTGAATATGACCTCTTGCGTCATTGTGTACCCCCTGATCTGGCACAACAATAAATTACTAACATTTCACTCTGAGAAGGCTTAGCGCAGTGGTTGTCGGTAAGCAGCTGTTTCAGCAGTGGTGGCTGTTGTTTAAGAGCACAAGAGCACATGAACACCGCAACTTTTGAGACCTTGCAGATGTACTGGTTATTTTTCTTTGA
Organism: Schistocerca americana; assembly: GCF_021461395.2. NCBI lineage: Eukaryota > Metazoa > Arthropoda > Insecta > Orthoptera > Acrididae > Schistocerca > Schistocerca americana. The sequence goes on along the minus strand of NC_060123.1, from coordinate 625,923,616 downwards.
ACTCTGTTAGACGTAATGTAGATGCGGTAATCTAAAATACGTGACACTAAATCTACTGTCCCATGCTACATTGCTACTCCTGTAGATTACGTGAAACTTGGCATCAGGGTCGTGAGCACACCTTCAGTTGTGCTCGGTTTAAGGAGCTTCTGCGCATGTGCAACTGGCTTGACGTAATTGCCTTACAGGCTAAGTACAAACGGATAAACAACGTGATCGGTTTACGGCAGGCAAAGCTAGTCCTTACCACTCAGCTACAAGTTTACGTCAGTGTCATCAGGTGGTAATATACTGCAGCAGATTTTTATCCCTGTTCGATTGGCATAAATCCCGCCAGACGGTAGCTTACTCCTTAGATAAGCCAATTCACGCTCTATGCAGTAAATTAGATCAGACATCGGTATATGTTATATTTGTAGTTATATTGACAGAAAAACGTACTTTGTGGGGTTCTGAATGAGATATGATATACTGAGTTTTGTATTTTATCACATGGTACTCAGTTTGAGGCGCTGAGAACCATAAAGCACATAATGATCGATTGTGAGATTATACCATTTATTCTTGATTCTGACATCTGTTGAATGTTTACATGTAAGGTTTACATTTGCTATAGGCCAAAGTTTCAACATTCACGAGAAGCTGTCTCACTGGTAGAGTGATATTCACTTAAATGTGGAATCGACGACGGTGTGCTTTTGGGCCATCTGGTTCCCAGCGCCTGATTTGTATTCGAGTCAAGTGACCATGTTGGTAGACTTGAATTGTCCGCCCCCGGTAGCTGAGTGGTCAGCGCGACAGAATGTCAATCCTAAGAGCCCGGGGTCGGAGATTTTCTCCGCTCAGGGACTGGGTGTTGTGTTGTCCTAATCATCATAATTTCAAGGACGCGCAAGTCGGCGAAGTGACGTCAGATCGAAAGACTTGCACCCGGCGAATGGTCTGCCCGCCGGGAAGCCCTAGTCACACGACATTACATTACATTACTTGAATTTAATCATTTCCACAAGCGGCAGTTAATATTTGGAGTTGGTTGTTTACTGTGCTCGAATCGGCTGTCGTGTGCAGTGTCTCTCTGTTGAATCTGTTTTAAGCGCTAACAGAAAAATTTAGCCGCAACGAAACTAGGGCATTCCAGACCAGATCCACTGAATGAGAAAGTAATGAAATCAAATAAGCGTGACTACAAGCGAACATTTAACAAAGTTTATTCGCTAACTACTGCATGTTACTAATTTTGTACATTTGTTCGAAAAAATAAAAACCACAAAAACTCCCAATTACACAAAAATGCGGAACGGAGGGTAACAAAAGCTTAAATCTTATTTTGTTTTTTTCCCTAAACTGTACTTAATTATGTACAAAACAACAAAATTCCACAAAAACATTTTTTTTCCAGACAAGTTATGCGTATTACTACTACTGCTACGACTACTACTACCACTACCACCACCACTACTACAGTTATTTTTATTATCATTAGTTGCTGTAGTTGCATAAATATGTTGAAAAGCATGACTGTCGCACAGCAGATGCTGCTAATTTCACACATTTACATGTATCTGAAGTTAGAAATTTGTGAAAATGCAAAATGTATACTCAAGAGCCGCCACTGTGTTAACTCCACATGTTACATCTGCTATCATTTAAGAGCATATAGATGCATAGCGCAGTAAGCGATAACGAATGTTCATAATTTTTCTGCAGTTATGCAACTCGCAACTTCTTCAGTTACTTCACACAAGATTTTCGTATTCTCTTGTTCACTCTGCACAAACTTTTAGTCGTACAGGAAAATGAACAATACTTTTCTGTAGGAAATTTAATGTAGTTAAATTTTGCACTGGTATACGCTTTCACTAGAAGCATAGTTACCGAATTATTCAAGAAAAATGTACAAAAGTGATCTTCAAACGCGTTTTTCTTGAATAACTCAAAAACCGTGGCCTCCAGCGAAAACGTATCCCAATACATGATTTAACTGCATTACATTTCCATACAAAAAGATCCCGTTCATTTTTTTCTGTAGGAATAATCTGTGCGTAGCGAGCTAGAGAATAGCTTCTGTTTTATATGAAGCAAACAAATATGAAATCATTTACATCACCGAATATTGTGGATGTAAGCAGAATAAGCAACATACGGTATTAAAAGTGCATTCAGAGTGCAATACATACAATAAGTTGTAATCACAAATACTGTCTTGATGAAGCCAGCTTCTCTTTACTATGAAACAAAAACAAATATGGAAGACTTTAATCACGCAATAACAAAATCACATGGTGTTATGTGAACTTATGTACTTTTATTACGGCTCACGAATCCCTGTGAGAACAGCTCGATTTAAATGCATTGTAAGTGTACTCCTCATATTCAATTATTCTTGTTCACATCCGTTTTTCGTACTTTTTCGCATTTAATGGACAATGACAGATAAAATGAATTAAGGGTACTGACTAGTGTGGCTCTCTATTTAAATTCCTTATTTATGAATCGTTTCATGTTCTTCAGAAATACCTTTATTGCTAGATCTGTGTTGTTTACCAGCCATGACTGGACAGACTGCGTCAAGATTAATTACATATATGCAGTATGCAGCTCGTGGTCCTGCGGTAGCGTTCTCGCTTCAGGCACGGGGTCCGGGGTTCGATTCCCGGTGGGGTCAGGGAATTTCTTTGCTTCGAGATGACTGTGTGATGTGTGTCTTCCATCATCATGCCGCCGATTCCCGGCGGGGTCAGGGAATTTCTTTGTTTCGAGATGACTTTGTGATGTGTGTCTTCCATCATCATTTCATCCTCATTCACTCTCAAGTCGCCGTAGTGGCGTTAAAGAACTTGTGGAGCGGTGGCCGAACCACCACGCGAGGGGTCTCCCGGCCACCAATGCCATACGCTCATTATTATTACATATATACATTTAAAAAAAAATATTCACAAAATTAAGACATTTATACTTACTAGAAACAATATTTGTTTGTCCATTCACTTTGGTCACTATTAAAGAATTCACCAATGGAGTACAATGGTCGTTCTTTCAGGTCCTGTGCTACTCTCCTTCTGAATGTTCCTAGCGGCAGGGATTGCCCTTCTTGAGGCAGTGAGTTGAACATCTTTAGGGCAACCACTGGAAAGCTGTCTTGCGTTCCCATCAGTCGACAGCTGGGTATTTCAATGCTCCTCTTGTTACAGGTATTGTGATCGTGTATATCTTGCCTCCTGCTGAAGACTCTTTGGTTTTCTTTCACGCTGATGAGACATAAAAACACATACTGGCTGAAGACTGTCATAATTCCTAACTGCTTGATGTGATTATTCTGAGAGCTTCTTTCTGTAGAATTATCACATCCTTACAACCTGCAGAATGTCCCCATAACAGTAGGCCATAATTGATGTGGCTATGGAATAGGGCATAATATACTGTTATGAGATATTGGTCACTCAATACGCCTTTTAACCTCCTCAGAAGGTATATTACACGGGAGAGATTGGAGCACACATACACTGTGAGTTCGTTCATTGTTAGTTTCCTGTCTATCATGAAGCCCAACAGCTTGACAGCCTCCATATTATCATGGCATCCGATGTTGTTAAGGGTGCATACCAGATGTTGTGTTTTTTCTTCATTCATTTTCATTTTATTAATGATGAACCATTCTTTAATGTTTTGGAAGAGTACATCTGTTTCTTGGACTGATTCTGCAGCAGTTCTTCCTTTAGCAAAAAGGGTGGTGTCATCAGCAAACTGTAACATATTGTTGTTATAACCCATATCATTGACATAAATAAGGAACAGGTGAGGCCCTATGATGGACCCTTGGGGTACTCCATATTCCAGCTTTTGTTCTTGTGATGTTGCTCCATGAATTGATACCACTTGTCTCCGGTTTTCCAGATAAGACGGAAAAGTTGCCAGAACAACACCTCCAACAACATAACACTTCAATTTATTGTGCAGTATCTTGTGGGAAATGCAGACAAATGCCTTGCTAAGATCACAGAGCGTCGGTGTCACACTTTCTCTGTCTTCAAATCCTTGCCTTATTTTTCTGGTTAAGTCCAGTGCTGCCGCAAACATTGACTTTCCCATGCGAAAACCATGCTGTGTGTCCTGGAAGAGCTTATTTACTTCAAAATAATTCTGTAACTGGAGTTTCATAACAGACCCCATAACTTTAGCTAGAATAGGAATGATAGAAATCAGTCTGTAGCTGGACACTTCACACGGGTCACCTTTTTTGTAGACTGGTACTGTCCATGCTAGTTTAAGAAATTTTGGGAAGACACCAGAAGATAAGTATTTGCTAATTGCTATAGCTAATGGTTGAGCAAGCTCTAGAATAATTTACTTCAGCATTGTGCAAGACATACCATAGATATCTTCGCTCTCTGAGTTCTTGTATGACTTAACTATTTTTACGATATCCTTAGGGTGCACTTCCTTCCAGTTTTCAAAAGTGCTACTGGTTATGTTTCTCATGTGACTTGTGGGGACTAAGCCTGAGTCAGGTATTTCATTAATAGTATCTTTCACTATCCTAATAAAGTACTGATTGAAGACGTCAGGGCTACCGGAATTTAAGGCTGAGGTGGGCTTTTTTTTTTGCACTCATTTACCAGATTCCAAGCTGCTTTGCATGGATTGTGAGCCTCCTTAATGAACCTGTCATTGTATCTCTTTTTTGACTCCTCCACTTGCTTTCTGTAAATTCGTTTGGCTCTTACATAGTTACAATGAAGCAGGTCTCTAGATGGGAGATCTCTAGCTGCTTTCATACGGTCCTTGAAAATTAGCACAATGCATTTTAATTTGCTTAGCTCATGGGTATACCACATTTTCCCTGTAGTAGGTTTGTCCCTTCCTTTAGCTTTTCCTGCAGGATACTTTTTGTGGATTTCTGGAAATGAATCATCAAATTTAGCTTTTAATGATTGGAACAGACACTCAAATGAGGCACTGGCCCCCATTCCTGCAATTTTTTGCTGACAGTTTACACTTGGCAGGGCTATTTTAAGGTCATTTAGTCTTTCTTCTTTTATGATCCTTTTACTAAATGTGTAACTGGAGTGCCATGAGCTTGGTTGCAGTTGACTTGAGCATTTCATACTTATTTCCATTACCGATGCACTATGGTCAGCAATCATTGGTTCAACTACACTGATATTATAGTCCCAGATATTGAGGTTAGTGATAACTGTGTCTAGGTAGGCATCACTTCTTGTTGGCAGTCGGTTTGCAACTAACAGCCCATAGCTATTTATCAAAGTCTGTTTAGTACTTCCATCACCTATATGTATGTTGAAATCTTCACACAGTGCAATTTTAGATTTAAGACGTGTTAGGTAGGACAAACAGGTTTCCATTTGTGCAATAAAGTTTTCAAAATTACCATCTGGTGAGTGGTACACAGAGACAATAATAAGGTCAATATCTGTTAACACTACTGAAGCTAATTCTAGATCTAGGTCTGTGGAAAAGTTTTTTAAATCTATTTCCTTTACACTAAGAGTCTTGCTTGCATATACAGATACACCACCATGAACTGTAGTAGTTCGATACCATGAATTTACCATGTCCAAATATTCAATGTCTCTGTAATAGTCACCTTCTGCTTCATCTAACCAGTGTTCACAGATATATAAAACATCTGGTTTGACTTCTTCTACAAAGAATGGTAGAAGGTCCACCTTGGTTCTTAAACACTGTATATTAACAACTGCCATAACTACGGGCATATAACTGTCATTTCTACTGTTACTTCTGTGAGATATTATGGGGCCTTGGGTGTTTATTTCAGGCACTATTTTACTGGGGCACTGGTCGATCTCTGGAATAAAAAATGCCTGACAACAATATTCTTTGGCCATAGTGTTGTGTCCATCACCTTGTCCTTTAGATGGAAGTCCACACCAATCTTGAAGCTGCTGTTCACATCCTTTGTTTCAAATTTTTCTACATGAAAGTTGCTATACCCTGGAAAGATTTTCTCAAGGAATTTGGTTACATTTTCAGTTGTTGTGCCGTTTTTCACTTTTCATAAATGAAATCATGCTCTTTTCTCACCATATAGCATTCCTTGTTCTTCACCAGTGCCTATTATCTGATTTTTTTCTTTCTCTAGTACTTGAATTTCTGACTGATGCTATGGCAGATGCTTGAGGTCTTTCTTCCTCTACACTTTTCTTTAGTACAGTTGCATACAGCATTTTTGGTTGTGCAGATGCATTCTGCTTCATTTTGTGTATGTTGTTGGTTTGTTGTTTTTGTGTTGTGAATGATACTTGCTGATCTGTAGATCGTAAAGTTCTTTTCCTACACTGTACATCACGCCAATTTGTATCTGTATTGGGTGAAGGTTTCTCATCTGAAGGTCTGGCAAAGATGTAGGGACTGGTTTCATTTATACGGGTTCCAATTTTCGAATTGTTCAAAGAAGTATTGCTAACACATCGATCTTCTGTCGCTTCATGGACTGTAAGCTCTTTATTGGTTGGCCTATTTGTTTGTTCCAATTTGTTACATGCATCTGTCATTCTTGCAATATTTTCTTGCCCTGTTTTTGTTTTGTAAGAGGAAATACTGGTAGTATTCACCCCAATACTGCTTCACTAGGAAAGAGACCGAGAGTTGTGTGTGGAACCACGCCCACTAATACTGAATAATCAGTCTTTCCTTCTCATCCATACAGTAAGTCTCCCATGACCCTCAGTTCTGGGTGACTTTCCCGAAATATACCCCTTTTCCTAGACCTCTCTAGTCCTTTTCCTTCACTGTTCTTCCTTCCCCTTCAAACCTTCTGCCTGAAGGAGCCACTGGCTCTGAAAGCTTGCCAATTATAACAGTCTTTTGTGTGTGTGTTCTGCCACCACATGGTGAGTAGGTTTTTTGTCTATCCAGTTAAATAATTTTGTCAATAATTATAGTTTCCAAACTTTGGATCTTAGTCTCACAGATGTTTCTCTATTCAGTAACACTGCCAAATGTGCAGTTGGAAGATAGGGATCTGCTTATATGTGTAATACCATCCATCTCCAGCAACCTTGCCCACAGCAAGAAAGTCACCAATATTGCAGGTTGGTCACATGAACTTCTATAGTGGACAAATGTAATACTGCCCAGTGGTCTCTGTCTCTCAGTTACTATTATCTGACTTCACTTCTACAGGTGAAGTACTTGTACAATTGCCACTGCTATTTATCTTGACTTATTTAGGCTTGTGTCGTATAGTGCTTTGACTGATGAGCTTGTGGTTTCCACCACCAAGTTGAAGTGGGACTTAGTTAGGTATTATAAATTCAGTTCACATACATAACAAAGTAGTAGTGTTTACACTTATACCAAATTCAGTCAGGAACTATTACATATTAATTTCAGTCACTAACAATGACTTATATTAACATTCATCAGTAATGACTGTTATTTGATTTTGTTGCTAATAGGCATTTTAATATGTTGTTACAGAAGATTTATTCATGTTGAATAAATATTATTGGCCATAAAGTGAGGGTTACAATATTGGCAATATGGAGGTTCTGGGTTTATTTCACCAAGCACTACCAAGGATACAAAACTGCTTAAGCTTTGATGCAAACTTTTCAGCCAGCTTCAGGAATTGGACAGGCACTTAATTGGTTCTATGCCTGCGGTAGTTACAGATGCTGCCAGCTATCACAGAATTTCACCATTCAGCAAGACTCAAGAAGACTGGGAAGTGCATCAAAATGCCTTCTTTCAGGCAAGTAATATCAAATATCCAGATTGTTGGTAGCCCATTGTAATGGCTATGAAATCACAGTTATATTACTTGGTTCAAAAGTTGGCCCCATTGTCTGAACCATCTGTATTATCATTGTCTGCCATATTCCCTTTATTATTCAACTATTTTCCCAACAAAGTTGATTTGATAGCAAAAAGGCTACATGTCTTATAAAATATCAAGTGTGATACCATAAATTATGCAGCTTGGACTGCAGATTTGCAGAGGTAGAAAATGTAAATTCAGTATGTATGTAACCAGGCACATTCAACAAGTTTGATAAGTGGTGTAGTGATTTGCTTAGTCCTGTGTAAGGAGGTCCATACAGAGGTCTTAAAACAGACTCTTCCCTGGCTGGCATGTTGCAAATTGTGCACGCATTTGAGGTATCATAAGCAGCGTAATGGACTTTTACAGCGGACTTGGCATTACACTTGTGGCCCAAAGTCATAGTGATAAAGTGTAGCAAGTTTCCGAAACAGACTCTAACATAGCAAGCTAGCTCCATTCAGAGGTGGCCAACAGGTCTTGTTCTTCACAGACTGTGGCTACTACCAGGCTTTGTTTGTAGCAAAACACTCTGTTTCCTGTTTGCCTGGACTACTTTTTCTTGTATCCTACATTGGAATGCCACATTATGAGGAGAAGCGTTGTAATGATGGATCCTTCAGTGAAGGATGTTTTTGGCTTAGATGCATATTACACCTTTGGGTTTTCATTACATTGTGAAGCGCACTGCTTCAGTTTGTCTGTACTCTTTGAAGCCACTGATACACTTTGAATATAGTTTATGTTGCTGTTTGAACCAAGTTTGTGAAGAAAATTAACTTTCATTCCCACATTGTCTTAAAGCTAACAACAAATCTGAGATTTTACAAAGCTCACACAATCCTGTTAGCCATTAAAGTTGAGACTACAACTAAACCAGGCAGATTGGAACATCATGTTTTGTCCCCATTGGCCATTTTCAGTAAGCTTTGTTGTTAACAGTGCTTAGAAAGGCTGGAGGCCATCTATGGTTGTTTCAAGACTTTAAGCAAGCCATTAATGCACAAGTAGACACTGATTTATATCTCTTGTCTAACGCAGGTGAACTTTTTTTTTTAACTTGGATGAGTAAAACTCTTTCCTAAAATTATTCTAGTGCAGGTATACTTTCAGTTGCCTCTTGATGAAGACAAAAGGAAAATTTGTCTTGATAACACCATTTGATACTGTATCAATGTAACACATTGCCTTTTGCCATGGCCATGCCTCTGCCAAGTCCCAGATGTTTCTTGAACAGACTATTTCAATTATTCCATATTGTTTGATTTATCTTGATAAGGTTCTGGTCACTGGTCACATGACAGAAGAACATTTGTGCATCTGTGTCTGGGTTTTGTGGCTTTGACACAGAAAGGTCTTGTAAGTGCAAATTTTCCAGATACACTTTCTTTCAATCCATAGGAACTTATTTAGGCTGTATCCTAAGTAAAGAGCGTCTTCAGCTAACCAAAGGATATGTATAGGTTATTCAGAACATGCCTGTGATTAACTCCATACAGGACCTTCAAGTATTTATGAGAAAAGTGAATTACTGTGCCCAATTTTTTTGCACATGCAGCCTCAATATCCCACCTGCTAAATCATTCACATAAAGCTGGAGTCTTCTTATCTATATTTCAAAAAATGTCATTTGGATATTCAGAAGTTGAAATCAGCCCTTTGATAAGCACACTGCCTTGTGACTTATGAACTCCACTTGTCACTGGTATTGATAACAGGTGTGTCCCACAAGATGTCTGAGTTGTCTTCCCTCATAACTTAATAGATGATATGGAGAGGTCAATCACATTTACATCAAAGACATTTAAAGCACCTCAGGAACATTATTCACAGAGTGAAAGGAAAATGTTGAAAATATTTTGCAACATTATTTTGGGAAACAGCAATCTAAATTTATAATTTATTTTGTGAACACAACTATGACTATATTTACTAAATGGAAGGAAAGAATTACCCATCATCTTCAGTGCCCATAAATTTTGTCTTATTGTGTATGGTTATATGTTTTATCTTATCATAAATTGCTCATGTCACTTTTTGTGCTAAGGAAAAATTGCCATACAGCATATCACTTTCATCAATGAGACCATCATTTGACAAATACTCCATTCACTATCACACTTCTACTAATGATTTGAATGTAGATACTCTTTCTCACCTTCTGACAGACCTATATCCTAAATTTTTTTGTCTAACTGAAAACAGTTGCTTGACATATTTCCTACAGATTCCCAAGACAATTTTACAGTATCTAGACTTGATCTGCTTGTTCAACACATCTTGCAATTTCCCTCCATCAGCAGCACTAACTTCAGGTTTGTCAAGATGTCATGCTCATTACAAATTTTGAGAAATGGGGCCAGGTAGTGGTGCCATCTTCCTTACAACATCCGGTTTGCCAACACTTGCATCAGTCCTACTGTGGGATTTCCAGGATGAAGCAACTGGTACACTGCTACATCTATTCACCTTATATGGATAAGGATGTTGTGCAGTGTTTAGAAAGTGTGCTGCTTGCCATGCACTCCAGCTGACTTTACCCCAGACATTCTTTCTGTGTCCAGTGCCGACACAGCCATGCAACTCAGTTCACACCAACTTTACACGCCCTTTCTTGTGGTGCATTTGGTTTCTTCATCTAACTCCGGCAGACATCTGTGACAGTGACAGAGGGAGCATTGGAGTGGATCTTTGCAGTAGAGCGTATGTCTCTCACACTGCTGATCAAAAACAGTATACAGTGCACAACAATCGATTTCAAAAGATTTTGCACCCACAGTGAAACTAAGAATATTACCAAACCCCCTTTCCACCCAGCCTCTTAAGGCTGGCAGAACAGTTTGTTGCTTGTAAATTAAGAGTTCAGATGTAAAAGTCTTAGGGTCTGCTAAATCAGCTTTAGTGCTAAAAGCTTTCCTAGCTTCTTACAGGTTATAATGTAATGGACTGAGACTCACCAATATTAGTACATGATATGTATTTTTTTTATATGCAACATGATACACTGTAACTTTATTGTGTCTACATATACTTGTGCCTGTCATTTTCAGATTATGCTAATCATCATTTAATGAAACTAGGTATTATAATCAGTCAAAACAAATATGTGAAGATGGGGGAACAATAAGACCATCATGTAAAAAATGTTACTTTTGTTGTATTTAGGACTCAGTAGAACACTTTTATTTGTACAAAACAAAATAGATTTAAGAGTGTAGTTAGTACTATTGTAGCTAAATAAAATATCTGTTTATTTTTAGAGAAAACTTATGTATCGTAATATTAATTATTAAAAATATTCATCTTACAAAATGTAGCATTGGAAATTCTGTATTTTACAAACTATTTATGTAAAATATGTCTGTTTTGTTGTGACTCACCACAATGTCAAGAGAGTTCAGCACATGATGTTCCAGTTACCATCTCAAAGGAACCTGACTTATGACACAGCCAACTTGCTGAAGAATCACACATTACATCAACATGCGACAAGTCTCTCATAACAATCCATCAATGTATCAGTTTTCCAACCACTATTGTATTCCTTCATCATTGGATAGTCAAACAAACATGGACTGGAGCATTATTTATAAACATCTTTATAGACATTGTCAGAGCCAGTGACTGTAATCAGTGGGTGCTGTGTTGCTGGGCCGCTACAGCATGTTCTGAACAGCTTTCATCATTCAGCCCGTCACTTGTACATGGAGATCCAAAATCTCAGGTGCTACGCCACCCTGTCCCTGCACCACTGGCCAGAGCTGCTGGCTTCACCAGACAGCACCAGCTGCTGCTGTGGGGGTCTTGACAGTCAAGTGCCAACACTGCTTATGGGCCATTGGCACTGCTGAGCCATGAGACTGCCATCCAGTCAACACACTACAGTGTAGAATTGCTTTGCCACAGGCTGTGAGATTGATTCCGTGAGTCACTGGACAGGGGCATGCACCTGCAATTGCTGTAGCTTGTTAGAGGAATAAAGAATTCTTGTACATATAATTTGTCTTGCTGCAGCCATCTTCACCTCCAGTGGATGTACATAGTCCTTGCTAACCTAACGAATGCACAATTACCATGTTCAAGAACCATTGCGACCCTGACAAGAGGAATAGCTCTTCCACCTCTACATAGCGGTCATTGCACCTACTGCACTGCCACTCAATATGGGGCCAAGTGACCATCCATCTCAGGGCACCACTGTATTTTAGTAACAGCAATTGGATTGGCAGAGGTGCTAAGATCATTAACTAAACAAGTAAGTGTGTGTTTATGGTAGCCATTCATGGTGTGCTTGTTTCAATTCTTCCTGGTTTTGTGTCCTCCCCCTTTTTCCCATTCTGTATAGAATACATTGTGAATTAAGGCAACTTTATGTAGGGGAGGTGTAGGTGAGTGTAAGTAGGAGATAGATGTGTAAATAGTAGGTGAGTGTAGGTACTGTTAATTGTTATCATGTAGGTTGTCGGATTAAGAGTTCCCCACAGTTGTACACTTTTAGATAAGTGGTTTGACGTCCACAGTCTGTCTGAACTGTGCACAGAGCTTTCCCCTTTTTTTTCCTTTTCTGCACAACACTCCTTCTGCTTATTCCATTTTTCTAGTAATGCAGTTGTAAACTGCAGGACAGCACTGACAAGATGAAATGTCGATCAGTGTCCCATCAGTATCTAATGGTTTTGGTTTTTTGTCTTTGTATCATGTGGCGCTGACTCAAAGTGCCTATATGCTGAAGAGATCAGATGGATGTGGGACCAAGATATTGGCCCTGACTTTCTCAATTAAATTGCTCCATGTTTTCCGAAAAGTGGGGCACATGATAGCAAAAACTCTGCCTATGATGTACTGTGAGAATCAGTGTAAGGGAGAACGTAATGGATATGATGAAGTTTTATGGAGGATTAAAGGTGTACTGAGAGACACAGGCTGTAGCTGGGATAGTGCTTATGGTTAAACGAGTCAGTGATGTTGAGAAAAGCATGCAGCGTGATACACTGGACTAGTCTCACAGGTAATTGTGAGTTGCAACATTGAGGTTTATTATGAATTATTGAGATTAATAGTGATGATGATGTATTAGGAGCTTATGAGAAAGAAGGATTATGATGTATTGTTGAGTGGAATACCACTCAACATAAATTATAGCTGATAACACACATGTGGCTAAATGAGTCAGTGATATTGAGGAGCACATGCAGAATGATACACTTTAAGGTTTAAGAAATAATTCTCTAGTTCTTATGGGCATTATAATGTAGTGACTTTGAATGAATGCACTCCATCATTAGGCCACGTGTGGCCTACCAGGACCATCCGATCGTCGTGTCATCCTCAGTGGAGGATGCGGATAGGAGAGGTGTGGGGTCAGCACACCGCTCTCCCGGTCGTTGTGATGGTATTCTTGACTGAAGCCGCTACTATTCAGTCGAGTAGCTCCTCAATTGGCATCACGAGGCTGAGTGCACCCCAAAAAATGGCAACAGTGCACGGCGGCCTGGATGGTCACCCATCCATGTGCCGACCACGCCCGACAGCCCTTAACTTCGGTGATCTCATGGGAACCGGTGTACACACTGCGGCAAGGCCATTGCCATTGTAGTGACCTTAGCATGTATTAATTACATTTTGTGAAGACTTTAGGTTAAACTCATCTTCTGAACATGTGTCTGCTTATGTTATGAGTATGTCTGTGCTGGATTGTACTTAGGACTGATGAAATACAATTCATAGAAGGTGCTTCATTTATGCAAGAGGTTTCCATAGGAGCATAGAGGAAACAATGTACTGTAGTTAAAGTAAGTGGTTAGGTAGTAGGTTAAATGAATGTCTGGGTGAGATATCTGATCACAGAGAATGTGTAAAGGGGAGACTTAGTGTGTTTTTGATTTAATCTGGTAGAGTAGTGCTGAAATTATGTATTGCAATATGTTGATCATTGTATGACGTTTGATAATGAGGCTTAAGAGTATAAGCGCTATTGCTATATTTTTAAGTTTAAATAGAATAGTGTGTGAAGAAGAGTGGGTGCATAGTTTCATAGTGTGATAGTGTGCCTCCTGAATCCCTGCACTCCTATCCTTCAGATGTGGCCTAAAAGTGCAATTGAATGACAAATGAATGTCACTGATTGTAAGTGTTTTATGGACTAGATTTGCCTAGAGTCACTGGTGCAGCATAGAAAATTTCTCAGCAAACAGTGTGTGGCCTCTGGAAAGTGGACCAAAGTATGAATGGTGTGGACACTTACCAACAGAGTCAAGTAAATTAACATATATTAGGTATACTAGTGTCCCTGTAAAGAATTAATGCACGGTTTACAGAACCAGCCAGTCATTAGAACTACGTGAACTATAGAGAGAGTTGTCATTCATAATTGTGTCTGAGTGTTTGTTCCAAATAGCATTTGTTGGACAAGCACTGAGCTTAAGGTGGGACTGAAATTTTTATAAGAAGGAAGATCTTTTGTAGAACACCATGGTGCCAAGGGAATTTGGGACAACATATTCCAATTATCATCCCAAAGGCACGCACCTGACAAAATAGTTGACATGCCAGAGCAGCACCACATGTAGCATCAATGTGTGGCACGCCTCATAACAAGCGCCAAGTGCACTGCATTTCTTCACTGTGAGACAATCAAACAAACAGTTACTGGGGCATTATTTATACTCATTGTTGGAGCTATAAGAGGTATGATCTGGCAACATGTTGATCATTGTATGAAGTTTGATAATGAGGCTTAAGAGTATAAGCGCTATTGCTATATTTTTAAGTTTAAATAGAGTAGTGTGTGAAGAAGAGTGGGCGCACAGTGGCTGCTGTGCTGCCAGACCACTCCAACATCTGCTGGACACCTGTTATCATGATCAGCCTGCCACTCATGTGCCAAAATCCTGAGTCTGGAGTGCCATGCTGCCCTGCCTCTATGCTGTTGCCTACTGCTGTGTGCTCACGATCAGTGCTAGCCACCACTGTGGGAGTAGTGACCACCAGTTGTCAACTCAGCTCCTGGTCCATCAGCATTGCTAAGCTATTACTTTGCCTATGAGCCAATGAACCACAGAACATTGTTGCTCTGCTATGAGCTGTGATATTGACATCCAACCACACCTGTGGGACATGGGTGTCTTGGATCAATGCTGGGCTGTGTCACTGGACAGGAGCACACACCTACAACTGCTGCAGCTTGTTGGAGAAATAAAAAGTTCTCATACACACCACATGTATTCCATCTGTTTTTATGTAGCCATCTTCACCTGGAATGGCTCCCATAGCACTTGCCAACTCAACAAACACAATTCTCAGGTGATAGAGTGATCACCACCCTGACAACTAGAAGAACGTCTCTTCCACTCTACACAGTGGTCATTGCACCCCCAACCTGCAACCAGTTTTCTGCTCACTATGTTGTCATAGATAATTTTAATTTTACAAGTTTCTGTTCATTGTAACTTATAAAAAGTACTGACTTTAAGAATACTGAAAGTATGATGCACTATCAAGATCCTACATAAGGTCTGATGTCAGGCCAGTCAGGGGAATTATTGGGTTGTTGTGGTGAGTGTTGGCTGTAAGAAGTTGCAGTTTGTCTGGCATGAATAAATGAAGAAAATTAATATGGTACATGTGTTGTACCTTTTTATTTCAGACAGTAAAAACCTATAATTTGCATATGAATCCTGCAAAAATCAAAGAAATACCATGCTTGGACTTTTGCAGTGAATGAGTATGATTTAATTGCTTGATAAACAATCATGGACACTGATATGTCAAGGTAATTGTCAACACAGTAGTGTATCATTTCCTGTTCAAAGAACTAGTATTTTCCTGTCCATAATGAATTTTCAGTTTGCAGCAGTGTGTGTACTGATTTTTTAACTCCTTGACAGATCAAAACTTTTGAAAGGTTGGTGGAGGAGGCACTGATGGAAGTTGTGCTGTGAGAGTGAGTTGTAAATTGTGCTTGGAGAGCTCAGTTGGAAGAGCACTTGCCTGGGAAAGTCCCTGATTTAAGTTCCAGTCCTGCATACAGTTTTGGTTTTCCAGGAAGAGTAAAATTTTTCTGTTGTTTTTTGCAGCTAACTCTTTTGCATTTAGAATACAAAGCAATGTCTGAAATGATATTTAAATTTAAGTATTATGTGGAAGCAAGAATGTTGTGTGTAATAGAGGTGAGCTGGGATTACAATTTGGAGATGGCATTCTATTGTATTTCTTTTTCAGTTTTCAGATAGCAAATTATCTGCAGAAATGTTTTGGAACTGCACGCTGGAATTAAACAAAAGTATGGCCACATGGTTTCCTAGCTTACACAAAATGAAATGATATTGTGGCATTGACGGCCGGGAGACGCCATCCGGGGAATTTCAACAACCGAGTTGCACGTCTTATTACAGGTGACACCACATTGTGTGACTTGTGTGTTGATGATGATGAGAAGAACACAACACCCAGCCCACGAGTGGAGAAAATTTCCAACCCTGTCGGGAATCAAACCCAGGCCTGCTTTGTGGTAGGCAGATACGTTACCACTCAGTGAAGCAGGCAGACTGCCTTACACAAAATCAAAAAGATAAGTGCTGAAAGTCTTTATTCATTTATTCTGTGTTTTATGAGGTGAAAACTTCTGGAGAAAAACATTTTATGTGACATTTCAGTCCTTTTGTTGAAGAAACTAAAGATGTTGAAATGATGCATACTGAACTTAAAAGTGAACTAGATGTGGCAACAGTGAGTAGCTAGGGTTGGGATGGGGTGTGGGGATGATGATTCAGGCTTTAATACAAGTTTTGGAAGAATGTTTTAGGGAGGATTTTGTCCATGCAATTGCAGGTTTTGTGGTTGTAGTTCTCAGACGTGCAGCTCTAGTTTTTGAGGAAAATCAGTATGGTCGGTGGATGGCTGCAGTGTTGGTAGAGATGTTCCAACAAAACTGCCACTGTATTGCAGGTGTTCACCAAATACTGGTTGCTCAGGAGAACAGGACAAATCTTGAAACTTCATGGTGGATTAAAACTCTTTACAGAAGAGCTTCTGTGAAGTTTAGAAGGTAGGAGACAAGGTACTGGCAGAATTGAAGCTGTGAGGATGGGTCGTGAGTCGTGCTTGGGTAGCTCAGTTGGTAGAGCACTTGCTCGCGAAAGGCAAAGGTCCCGAGTTTGAGTCTTGGTCCAGCACACAGTTTTAATCCACCAGGAAGTTTCATTTCAGTGCACACTCTGCTGCAGAGTGAAAATCTCATTCAGGACAAATCTTCTTTGACAGACATCGGGAGACCAAGGAGAGCCCATGGCACTGGATCAACCCAAGATTCTATGTGGCATACAAGAACATGTTTAAGTGAGCAATGCATATGCTGCACCATGGCATTACTAGTTGGCTGGTAATTTATGGTATGAATATGGCAGCTACCACTAAGGTTAAGTAGCTCATTGAGTAATAATCCCTCAGACAGAGAGACTTGGTCTGTGGTAATGGTAAGAGAAACCCAATAGTAAGGAAACCAGACATTTATGGGTACTTGGTGGCAGATTCAGTTGTGATTTCTAATAATGGTATGACTTCTGGTCAACTGGTATAATGGTCAGTGGTTATTAGCAGGCCAACGAGATGCAAGTGGAGGTGTGCAGAACTTGCCATCAGTAAAGCAAAAGCCTGAAAGGTTATATGCATACACTTTGAAACTTCACTTTTCTGGCACAAAACACAGGAGCAATCCCATACATGACTGTCTTTCTTGGCTCCGACCAGACCACTTTGCTTGCCACAAGTCCAATGATTGCTTTGATGTCAGTTTGTGACTTGTTGTGAATGGCAATGAAGAATTTTTGACATTGTTTTTGTGGGATGAGAGGCCATAAAAAATTGCTGCTGCAGTCGCACCACATTTCATTTGCAGATCTGTCAATCAGTACAAATATCAGGGGAAGTGAGGTAGGTGCTCCGTCAAGGACACACTGTTGTATGAAAGTGCCCACCAGATAGTGATCTGTAGTCTTCACCCAGTCCACCATTGCTACATTTCTTGAAAGGCAGGTAGCAGGGGTACTGTCTATGCCTTTGATGAGTCAAACATCTGTCATACACTCCTGGAAATGGAAAAAAGAACACATTGAAACCGGTGTGTCAGACCCACCGTACTTGCTCCGGACACTGCGAGAGGGCTGTACAAGCAATGATCACACGCACGGCACAGCGGACACACCAGGAACCGCGGTGTTGGCCGTCGAATGGCGCTAGCTGCGCAGCATTTGTGCACCGCCGCCGTCAGTGTCAGCCAGTTTGCCGTGGCATACGGAGCTCCATCGCAGTCTTTAACACTGGTAGCATGCCGCGACAGCGTGGACGTGAACCGTATGTGCAGTTGACGGACTTTGAGCGAAGGCGTATAGTGGGCATGCGGGAGGCCGGGTGGACGTACCGCCGAATTGCTCAACACGTGGGGCGTGAGGTCTCCACAGTACATCGATGTTGTCGCCAGTGGTCGGCGGAAGATGCACGTGCCCGTCGACCAGGGACCGGGCCGCAGCGATGCACGGATGCACGCCAAGTGCCGTAGGGGACCGCACCGCCACTTCCCAGCAAATTAGGGACACTGTTGCTCCTGGGGTATCGGCGAGGACCATTCGCAACCGTCTCCATGAAGCCGGGCTATGGTCCCGCACACCGTTAGGCCGTCTTCCGCTCACGCCCCAACATCGTGCAGCCCGCCTCCAGTGGTGTCGCGACAGGCGTGAATGGAGGGACGAATGGAGACGTGTCGTCTTCAGCGATGAGAGTCGCTTCTGCCTTGGTGCCAATGATGGTCGTATGCGTGTTTGGCGCCGTGCAGGTGAGCGCCACAATCAGGACTGCATACGACCGAGGCACACAGGGCCAACACCCGGCATCATGGTGTGGGGAGCGATCTCCTACACTGGCCGTACACCACTGTTGATCGTCGAGGGGACACTGAATAGTGCACGGTACATCCAAACCGTCATTGAACCCATCGTTCTACCATTCCTAGACCGGCAAGGGAACTTGCTGTTCCAACAGGACAATGCACGTCCGCATGTATCCCGTGCCACCCAACGTGCTCTACAAGGTGTAAGTCAACTACCCTGGCCAGCAAGATCTCCGGATCTGTCCCCCATTGAGCATGTTTGGGACTGGATGAAGCGTCGTCTCACGCGGTCTGCACGTCCAGCACGAACGCTGGTCCAACTGAGGTGGAAATGGCATGGCAAGCCGTTCCACAGGACTACATCCAGCATCTCTACGATCGTCTCCATGGGAGAATAGCAGCCTGCATTGCTGCGAAAGGTGGATATACACTGTACTAGTGCCGACATTGTGCATGCTCTGTCGCCTGTGTCTATGTGCCTGTGGTTCTGTCAGTGTGATCATGTGATGCATCTGACCCCAGGAATGTGTCAATAAAGTTTCCCCTTCCTGGGACAATGAATTCACGGTGTTCTTATTTCAATTTCCAGGAGTGTAAATTGAGCCACAAATTCTGTATCACCATTGAGGTGGTGAAATAAGTTCAGTTGGCCACTGTGGAATTAGAAGTAAATAGGTGATGGTCCATAAACGCTGCAAACTTTCGGCCCTCTAGAATGAGTCAGAAGTGGTTAATGGTCTGGTACATGTCGAGTGGTTAATGCCCTGGTACATGGCGAGAAGTTCTCTATCTATAACATTCCATTTAGTTTACAGCTCTGTAAGACATCCGGAGAAAAATGCTAGGGGTTGCAAAGATCTGAGAATCTGTTGCCGTAAGACAGTGCCCACTGCTACCTGTCTGGCATCTGCAAAAAGTCTGATCAGTATGCCGGGACTCTGCTGTGTTAGTAAGTTGACTTAGATAGTGCTGTCTTTATATTTTAAAATGCTTTAAATGTTCTGCTGACCCGTCAGTTTTACTGTTTGTGGAAGCATTTTTTTCCAGTTAGAAGCAGATTTAGAGGGTGTTGCACAACTGCAACATGTGGAAAATGGAGGTGATAAAAGTTCACCATGCCAATAAATCACTGAAGGCCCCTGTATGCAAATGGTTTGAAATATTTTGAATAACTGGAATATGTTTTGGTGCCAATTCATGCAGAAGACCTTGTAGCTCAGAAAAGAAATCTCCACTTTTGTAAAACTTTCTGTGCATTAATGAGGATTCCAAAAGGATCAAGGCACTGGAGAGAATTGATGTAAATGTTGTAAGTGTTCTTGTAAGAACTTAGTAAAAATCAAAATACTGTCAAGATAGCAAAGGTAAGATCATTTAAAACATTGTGCATGAATCTCTGCCATGTCTGCACAGCATTTCTTAATCCATACAATATAAAATTGTAGTGATATGGTCTGAATGGTATGGTGATTGCCATTTCCTTTATGTCCTCCTTGACCACTGGAATCTGTGATAAATTAGTACAATTGATGACACTAAACACAGATGTATCACTAATTGCATAATTAGAATTGGTGATGATTGGTACTGGATAGCACTCCAGTATCATTCAAGCACTTAACGCCCAGTAATCACTGTATGATCTCCTTATTCCCTCTTCCTTCCCCATTGCGCAGAGTGGAGATGCCCAATTGCTATCTGACACAAAAACTATGCCTTCTGCTAACATCTTGTTCATTTCTTTTTGTGCTGCTCCAGGTTTATTTTCGAAGTAGGTGACATGCTCAGCAAAATATGGGCTGTCCAGGAATGTTCTTGATCTGATGCTTTTTTTATCTGATGTATGGGATGAAGGAAATATGGGAATGGATCAACTAGAAGCTATTAGTTCAACTAAAGAAGATGATAAAGAATTACAGCAAGCAGTGATGAGTGAGAAAGGCCTGTGGTACCTGGATAATTTAGAGGAAATAGAAAGATTAAGAAAACTTCTCATTCAAGAAAGATTAGAAGAATAAAATGTACACACATCTATAAGCATAAGTGAAAAATTAACTAATGTAGAGGAAGAAACTGGAGTGAAGAGTAAAAGTAGACATGATAATGAGTGAAATATAATTCATGGAGATTAAAATCAGGCAGTGATATTGATTTGGAGAGTAATAGTGATTTAGAAGAAGAAATTTATGGTAATAGTGAAGATGGCTATGTGAAGCTTAAAGGGCACCCAAGTAATGGAACTGGTACCTGAGGAAGATTCAAGTAAGAATTTTTTGTGAAAGAAAGGAACTGGAGGGCAATAATTATCCAGGGTACTAAGGAGCTAAAGAAAAGGAAGGTAACCTAGAATATAATCATAATAAGGAGGTGTCTCAAGTGCTGAAATGAAGAAAGAAGAGGAAACAAGAGATAAGTGTTTCCAAATGACCAGTGCTAATGTTATGTTTGGTGAAGATGAAGGAAAGACAGACTCTATAAAACCTGCAATGAAAGGTGAAACAAACAGAAAGGAAGAATAAATCCTTTAGGACTCAAGCAGTGAGTTGTCAGCACTATTGTAGATATTATTTGTGACTGGAGTGAGAATTGAAGCATTGACAGGGAAGTGAAACAAACTATTAAAGTATCAAGCTTTAACTACTGCTGTAGTAGAAGGAAAAAATGGAAATGGAGTTCTCTGTTGTACCAGAACTATATGCAGACATATTTTGTAAATGTATATTGTGGTGATAATGTTGCAACTAGAGGTGAAGGAGCAAAGGAGCAGATAATGTGATAATATGTGTGTGTGTGTGTGTGTGTGTGTGTGTGTGTGTGTGTGTGTGTGTGTGTGTTCAGAGTTTTAAGAAAATATCCTGGAAGAGTAGTTCAGTGAGAAAATTAAAATTATAACATGCTGGAGAAGATACATAGTGGAAATGTTGTTGTATGGATCTTGATGAAGATGACAAAGAAGCTGAAGAAAAAACCAGAAAAAGGAAATTGGCAACAAATTTCAAAATACTACTGAGGAACAAAGATAAAAGCTGTTAGAGACCTTGTTGAAGATCAAGAAATATTTTCTAACTAGCCTGGTAAGATAATAAATATAGAGTGTAATATCAAAGTGACTGGCAATAATCAGTTCAGAATGAAACTTTATACTGTGTCATTAGCCAGACAAATGACTACTGAGGAGCAGTTGGAGTTGATGTTATATTGGAATTAACTGTTACTTGCTGCTTCACTCATACATCAGTAGTTTTGCTATGATGGGCAATGGTGAGTAAGCAAGCTAGTAATTTTATGAAATGTCTTTGTATATAGTGGTGTAGAGAAGTATGTATAAGTAATGTATGCAGTGCTGGTATGCAGATACATAGTGAATGTATTTATATTAATTTGCTATATATCAAATTTGAAAACTTTCATTGTATTTTCTAAATTATATTTAAAAATGCCTTGATTCATTACATTTGTGCAGGTTTGGGGTTTCTCTGGTTTGCTTAGTACTGGATGTGAAATTTTGCCACCAGAGCAACACATACCAGCTGTTTCTCCCTTCCATTTTAATGTGTTATGATGCCTACATTTTTTTTACCCATTCATCCCCCTTTGATGACTAATTTATGATTGACATAGTCAGTTAATAGATCATAATCAAATGCAGTCACACCAAAAGCATCTCAAATTCCACTGTTTATTGTAAAGCCCTTAAATGACACTGTCATTGTGTCTTCAAGCATCTTGGAAGCTGTAAGAGATGCATGATGCTCAGTGTCTAAAGTGTGATGCGCTTGTGACTGTTCTAATGCCTCTGAAGCTCTTAAGATCATCTGACATTCTGCATCCAAGTTCCAGTGGACGTGAGATGAGGTTTGTTGGATTTGAGTAACTTTTGCAGCTTGAGCTCTCTTACAGCTATGCACCAAATCAGATGTACATTTGTGAGGCTTGTAGTAATAAGTTTTAAGTACAGTTCTCATGCTTACTGTCCAATTTTATTATTGTATCTCCACCAAAACTCTGCAGCTATGCCAGAGGGTGTAGGAACTCAGTATCATACACAGTAACATTGGATTTTCAATGTCACAGTATAATCTATAGACACTAAGAGTCACCTACCATCATGCCCTCTTTGTCTGCATCTCACTCACAAGTACCATTTTTTAAAAGTAGCCTACAATCTACTTGAGGGTTCAAGCTATATCCATACCAAATACCATCAAAATTGGTTGAGCGGTAGAGATGTGAAAATGTAATGAGGGAGTTACTTTTGGAATTATTGTAATAATACTGGTATTAGTTTGGAAGTATGGATTAAACATGTTGAGAATTCAGTAAGAATTGTATTGATTAAGGTGAATCATTTTATGTAGAACATAAAGGTGACAATAATTGAACTATATGAAAAAAAAATTAAATTAGTTACAAACTATGGCCTGCACACACTTTATTCAACATGTAAATGTCACTACAGATATTCAGTTTTAGGTTATGACATGTTTGATATGCCTGCCATCACTGGTGATGATGTGGCACAGATGTATAGTGAAATTCTGCATGACCCGCTGAAGTGTCGGAACATTGATGCTGTCGGTGACCTCACGAATGACTGTTTCCAGCTCAGCAGTGGTTTTGGAGTTATTGCTGTAAATCTTGTATTAAATACAGCCCCACAAACAGGAGTCACATGTGCTCAGATCTGGAGAGTATAGTAGTGACAGTGGCCTCTGGGTAACTCAGAGCTTGAGTGCGGTCCCCAAAGTGCTCCTCCAAGACATCAAACAGTCTCTTGCTTCAATGGGGTTGAGCTCTTTCTTGCATGAACTACATCGTGTTGGAATCAGGGTCACTTTGGATAATGGTGATAAAATCATCTCCCAAAACCTTCACGCACCGTTCAGTAGTCACCATGCCATCAAGGAATATGGCACTAATTATTCCATGACTGGGCACTGCACGCCACACAATCACCTGTTGAGGGTGAAGAGACTTCTTGATTGTGAAATGAGGATTCTCAGACCCCCAAATGCACCAATTTTGCTTATTGACAAACCCATCCAAATGAAAGTGGGCTTTGTTGCTAAACCAAACCATGCATTCGCATACTAATTTCCATGATGCCCTGCGGCCAACTATGCAGTTCTAACATCCAAATGCAAACCTTTCAGGAGGACTGACACTTTTATTTTATACAGTCCAATAATTGTCACCCTGTATCAACCAATAAAAGCATTTTCACAAATATGATAAAGTTCAAAAGTGAAAGAATAAATTGCTGTTTCAAAGAATAATTATTCTCCCATATTACACATTATATTCTTCAGATCAGTAAATATGTTGTACTATTCACTTTGTAAAGTAACCTGTCTTCTTCATCAGGGCTCAATCTGTCTCACAGCAAATTCCATGGATATCTGTTCAGCAGTTTAGTTGTGAAAACATAACACACAGAGTTTCTTTCACATTTAATTTATTATTATGGCAGTGTGGACTGGCATGGATTAAACACATTGAGGACCGTGTAAGCATTGTATCCTAGCTGTTACCCACAGCTGCACTTGTGAGTCAGTAAAATTAAATGTGGCTTTATTGGCTGGGAGACTCTGGTTGGGATATTCAGATGCTTGGTGAAAGTCTTTTCATTTGACATGACTTGGGTGACTTGCATGTCAATGAAGGTAAAATGATGATGGGGACAATGCACATATCCAGAAGTGAGTAGAAAAAAAAAATGACGTGGACAATAATTGAAGCCAGGAACCCATAATCAAGGAAAGCAACAGAAACTGCATGACCATCAGCTGTTCACACAGGTTTAAAAATATCAAAGAAGTTAGGAAGTTATAAGAGATGCATGATGTGCAGCAGCTAAAATGTGATGGGTGTGTGACTTCTGTTGGTATGGATGTATGGATTAAACTTGTAGAGGATTGTATAAACATTGTATTCATTATGTTGAATTGTATTATGCAGAACGTATCAAACAATAAAAGTATTCTCACAAATATGATAAAAGTTCAAAAATCAAAGAGTAAATAGCTCTTTCAAAGAGTAATTATTCTTCCATATTTCATGTAATGTTCTTCAGATCAATAAATAATGTTGTACAACACACTTTCTAAAGTAGTCTATGTTCTTCTTCAGTGTTTAAGCTATCTTCATATAAATTTTATCAAAATCGGTTCAGCAGTTTAGTCATGAAAGCATAACAGCCAGATTTACCTTCATGTTTATAATATTTGTATTGATGGTATCGAAAGAGCATCAAGTCCCTGTAAAATTCCTATTGCCACTGTACCTAACAAGAATGGAAGTGTTACAGCAGTCCTAGATGCCAGGAGACTTAAACAGATTGTTGAAATGGAAACTGACTGACACAGAAATGTACACAAGATTTTGCAGGAGTTTACAGGAGCCGAGTTTGTGAATAATCTTTACTTGACTTGTGGATATTGGCAAGTTCCTGTATCAAAAGAAGGCAGGAAACACACAGCATTTTTATTCACTGGGAACTGTTACCAATAAATGGTGGTTCCATTTGGAAAATTTATGTAAATATCAGTATTTGCCAAGACATTGGAAGTGATGTTGGAAGAGGAATTAAAGCTGAAGTCTACAACTTAACGTGGATGACCTATTGGTACCTACGAGAGTGGTTTGAAAAGTTCTCAGAACAGAATAAAAAAAAGTACTTACATCACTGAAACTTTTTTATTTTTCAATGTATTCTCCTTGTAGGTTAATGCAATTGGTCCAGTAATGTTCCAGTGCCTTGATCCCTTCTCGAAAATGAGTTTCCTCCAGGCCTGCAAAATGGTTGTCAACTCCATCTATAAATTCTTTGTTTGAAGTGAATTTTTGTCCACCAAGAAAAATTTTCAGTTTTAGGAAGAGATGGAATTCTGATGGAACCATATCAGGTGAATCAATTAGAGTAATTTTGCCATGGTTATTGCATGTGCATTGTCATGCATGTCATGCATGTCATGCATTGTCATGATGGAAGATGACTTTCTTCCTTGCTAAACCTGGCCTTTTCTTGCTTATCTTTTGTTGCAATTTCTCCAGGAGATTAGTATAGTATTCTCCAGTAATTGTTTGCCCAGTGGGGAGATAATCTACAAACAGAATCCCTTTCACATCCCAGAATGCTGATGCCATGACCTTTCCTGTCGAAAGAATTGTCTTTGCTTTCTTTGGTGGTAGAGAACCAGCATGTTTCACTGCTTTGACTGTTGTTTTGTCTCTGGGGTATAGTAGTGCACCCAAGTTTCATCTGTGATCAGAAACTGGTGCAAAAAATCTTCTTTACTTCTCCTAAAGCAGGCCAAACATTGTTCTGATATGTCCAATCTCGTGCATTTTTGATCCAGTGTCAAGAGTTGTGGCACCCATCTTGCAGATAATTTTTTCATTTCTAATTCTTCAGTTAAAATGTAATTTAGATGTTATCTGGAAAGTGTGAGCAATTTTATGCACTTTCAATCGGCAATCGGCAATCCTCCATGACCATTTTGTGCACTTTTGCAATGATTTCTGGAGTAGTGACACACCTTGGCCGACCACTACGCGGATCATCATCTAAGCTCTCCCAACCAAATTTAAATTCATTTGTCCACTTGCAAAAGTTTAATATGAAGGAGCAGAGTCCCCCAGTGTGTTCTGGAAATTGGCATGAATGTCCTTTGCTTTCATACCTTTCTTTACGAAGTACTTAATCACTGCTTGAATGTCGATCTTTTGTTTTTTCCATCTTCACAAATCACTACACGGAAACAACAGAGACATGTCACTGCCACAGCTCTCTTCCAAGAGCACTGAGGTGGCATATGTTTACAGGCAACAGTCCAATGAAGATCATGTGAACAACTCATTGCACTAGCACTGACCACTCGTGATCATTCCGAGAACTTTTCAAACCAATCTCTTGCTAAGACAAGGAAAGAACATTTTCAAATTCTTAATGAACTATTTCAAGCCTTGATGAAATGAAGAATATCTTTGAAATAACAAAAACTAAATTTATTAAGAAAGAAGTTAAATGTCTGGGATATATACTGTCTGGTGGTAAAATTTGCTCTGATCCTGAGAAAATAGGAGCAATTAAAGAGCTTCCAAAAACAAAAAAATCAAGAACAGTTCAAATTATTTGTGGGACTGTACGAGTTTTATAGAAAATTTGTACCTGTTGTTCTTGTGGTCCTCAGTCCAAAGACTGGTTTGATGCAGCTGTTGATGCTACTTTATCCTACGCAAGCCACTTCATCTCCGAGTAACTACTGCAACCTATGTTCTTCTGAATCTGCTTGCTGCACTCATCTCCTGGTCTCGCTCTATGATTTTTACCCCCCACGCTTCCCTCCAGTACCGGATTGGTGATCACTTGACACATCAGAATTTGTCCTACCTACCATCCCTTGGTTTAGTCAGGTTGTGCCACAAATTTCTTTTCGCCCCAATTCTGTTCAGTACCTCCTCATTCATTACGTGATCTACCATCTAATCTTCAGCATTCATCTGTAGCACCATATTTCAAAAGCTTCTATTCTCTTCTTATCTAAACTGTTTAGAGTCCCTGTTTTACTTCCATACATGGCTACACTCCATACAGACACTTTCAGAAGACTTCCTGATGCT
Source organism: Schistocerca americana (assembly GCF_021461395.2). NCBI lineage: Eukaryota > Metazoa > Arthropoda > Insecta > Orthoptera > Acrididae > Schistocerca > Schistocerca americana. The sequence continues at coordinate 625,896,308 of NC_060123.1, read as the reverse complement.
TAAATCTATACTTGATGTTAACAAATTTCTCTCCTTCAGAAACACTTTTCTTGCCTTTTCCAGTCTACATTTTACATCCTCTCTACTTTGATCATCATCAATTATTTTGCTGACAAAGTAGCTGAACTCATCTACTACTTTCAGTGTTTAATTTCCTAATCTAATTCCCTCTGCATCACCTGATTTAATTTAACTACATTCCATTATCCTCATTGTGCTTTTGTTGATGTTTGTCTTATATCCTTCTTTCAAACCACTGTCCATTCCATTCAGTTGCTCTTCAAAGTCCTTTGCTGGCTCTGACAGAATTACAGTGTCATTGGCAAACCTCAAAGTTTTTATTTCTACTTCCTGGACTTCAATTTGTACTCCAAATTTTTCTTTTGTTTCCTTTACTGCTTGCTCAGTATACATATTGAATAATATTGGGAATAGGCTACAATCCTGTCTCCGTTCTTTGTCAACCACTGTTTCCCTTTCATGTGTATTGAGTCTTATAACTGTAACCTGGGTCTGTGTAAGTTGTAAATAGGCTTCAGCTCCCTGTTCAAAAAATGGTTCAAATGGCTCTGAGCACTATGGGACCTAACTTCTGAGGTCATCAGTCCCATAGAACTTAGAAATACTTAAACCTAACTAACCTAAGGACATCACATACATCATGTCCGAGGCAGGATTCAAACCTGCGACTGTAGCGGTCGCGTGGTTCCAGAGTGTAGCGCCTAGAACTGCTCGGCCACCCCGGCCGGCCAGCTCCCTGTATTTTACCACTCTCACACTTGGAATTTGAAAGAGAATATTCCAGTCAACATTGTCAAAAGCTTTCTCTAAGCCTACAAATGCTATAAATGCAGTTTTGCCTTTCCTCAACCTATCTTCTTAGAGAAATCATAGGCACAATACCTGAACAAGCATTAAATAACCTAAATCAGCATGCCCTCTTAAAGAACAACATTTCTTGGAAAAGGACAGATGAATGTCAATAACAAAAGAATCATTTGATGTAAAAGGAATGTTATTTCATCCAGATATAAACAAACCTTTCTGTCTTTCAACTGACAGTTTTTGGGGCATTGTATCAGAGCTTTTACCAATGGTTATAGTAGATAATGAGATACAACATTGAATCAATTCATTTAGCACCACATTCTGTCCACATGTGAAATGATTACAGCATCTCAGAGGAGGAAGCCTTAAGTATTGTGTGGAGCCTTAAAAAATTGTAATATCATTTCCTTGCTCATAAAAATGAGAGTTGGAACCAATACAAAAGAGTTACATGTTTACACTTGTTACTGTCCTTCAGACTAGTCACTAGCATTATGTAGAACCAGTTGGCAGCGTTGTGGAAGGTGTAGTATACCGTTAGCATAGCCTGTTCTGTTGATGGTGCAAATGGAGCAGTCTACTGCCTGTCAAATCTCTGGAACAGTTCTGAAGCGAATGCCACAAAGTGGTGCCTTCATCTTCAGAATCAGATCAAAGTCACAAGGACTTAAGTCTGGGGAGTGCTGTGGATGGTACAACACATCCCAGTCCCATCGACCGAACAGAGCAGCCACAGCTTGCGCTGTATGCGCCTGCGCATTGTCATGCAAAATGATGGGTGGTTTGCACAGAAAGTGTCACCGCTTCTTTCACAAAGCTGGTCACAAGTGAAGCTCCAAAACAAACAGTAATACTGTGCATTGACAGTCTGCTGTGGAGGAACGTAATGTGTTAAAATAACACCATCACAGTCATACACAAGAATCACCATAACTTTCATACATACTGGATTTCTGATGCACTTTTGACTTTCGTGGTGACCCATAATGCTTTGTGAAAGATGCGGCAACACTTTCTGCGCAACCCACCCATCATTTTGCATGACAATGTGCGGGTGCGTATAGCGCAAGCTGTGGCTGCTCTGTTCGGTCGATGGGACTGGGATGTGCTGTACCATCCACAATACTCCCCAGACTTAAGTCCTTGTGACTTTGATTTAAATCCAAAGATGAAGGAACCACTTCATGGCATTTGCTTCAGAACTGTTTCAGGGATTCAACAGGCAGTAGACCGCTGCATGCACACCATCAACAGAACAGGCTCTGCTAACAGTATACTATGCCTTCCACTTTGCTGGCAACAGGTTCTACACTGCGCTGGTGACTACTTTGAAGGACAGTAACAGGTGCAAACATGTAACTCTTTTGTATTGGTTGTGAATAAATAGTTGCCACTATTTAAGTTCCAACCCTCATGTTATTATGTTTAGAGACCATAAGTCAACTTTCATGATGAAATGTAAATTGAGTGATGGACCATTAATAAGATAGTCAACAATTGGATATTGAAATCTGTCACATGAGATAATCAGAAAATGTATTGGCAAAAGCTTTATTGAGATTACTTTTAGTATTAGCAGAAAGAGCAAAGGAAGCAGAAGTATACATCATGGAAAGGAAATAGTGTATGGTATTCCTTCTTTAAAAAATGCTGTGATATTTTATGTGCTTTCATAATACCTTTATGAGGTTGGTGCATCAGTTCATGCTCTGAAATTAGGAATGTCCTACCTACTATACTTCCCACCCCTGTGGTCTAGAGCCACATTTCTCCCAAACCTTAACACCTTCTCCCCCACTATCCTTCCCACCCCTCACATAGTTGTATATCTCTGCCCACCAAACCTACACAAAATCCTTGTCCATCCTACTCAACCCGTGCTCCCAACCCCTTGCCTGATGGCTCATATACCTGTAATAGACCTAGGTGCAAGACCTGTCCCGTACATCCTCCAATCAACACCTACTTCAGTCCAGTCAGAAGCATCACTTATCCCATCAAAGGCAGGGCTGCCTGTGAAATGATCATGTGATCTACAAGCTAAACTGCAACCACTGTTCTGCATAAATGGGTGTGACAACCAACAAGCTGTCTGTCCACATGAATGGCCACCGACAAACTGTGGCGAAGAAAAAGCTGGATTGCCCTGTTGCTCAGCATACTTCCAACATGACATCCTTCACTTCACTGACTGCTTGACACCCTGTGCCATTTGGATCCTTCCCACCAACATCAGGTTTTTTGAATTGTGCAGATGGGAACTCTCCCTGCAATATATCGTGTGTTCCCATAGCTGTCCTGGCCTCAACCTGTGTCCTGTGTTAGTCATTTTACTTCCTATCTAGCCCCACATTCCAACACTACAAGCCCTCTGTTCCACCATGCACTCAGTCTTTTTACTTCACTCCTTTTAAGCTATCTCCCTCCCCCCCCCCCCCCTTTCCACGGTTCCCCCTGCCCTGCGTCTAAGCTCCTGACTGCATCTTCCTGCCCTATCCTCTCTTCACCCCATCCCTTTAAGCTCCCAAAAGCAGCACTTGACTGGCCCCCACCCCTGCCCTGCTATCCCTCCCACTCCCCGCCTCAGCGACTTCTTTACCCCTTACCCCTTGCTGCTCCAATTAAGTGCTGCTGCTCACAGCCTGGCCTCAGCAGTCAGAGATTGTCAAGTGTGTGTGTGTGTGTGTGTGTGTGTGTGTGTGTGTGTGTGTGTGTGTGTGTGTGTGTGTGTGTGTGTGTGTGTGTTTTGTCTATTTTTGACAAAAGCCCATTGGCCAAAAGCTCACTTTCTCTTTGTGTTGTGTCAATTGGCGACTCAGTGTCTCTGCTATTTGGTGAGGAGCAACTACCCTTTTCATAATATTGTTACATTCCATCTGAGTTTTTTGATTGTTTGATTTTGTTTATAGTGTTTTTATTTTTCATGTTGGTATTCCAGTTGCTACAGGTTTATTTAGTGATTGGCATTTTTTATTTGTAGTTCACTGTTGCTACTTGAGTTTACATATTGCCATTTTATCATTTAGAGATAGTGAGTGGAGCTGTGGATGCAAGAAAATGGAGTGCCAAGTGGAGAAATTGGAACATTTACAATGTATTCTTTCATTTGAGTCCAATAGAAGAGCGACAGCAGTGGAGGCACAGAAACATTTTTGCCATGTATGGGAGTAATACCAGTGGACAGTGCACTACAAGAAAATGGTTTTCTCATTTTCAGGAGAATTGTTTTGGTGTCACTGACTCTCCACATTTAGGAAGACCTTCAGGATCTACAATAATCCAAATCAGTGTACTCGAAAACTGGCAAATGTGTTGAAGTATCATCATAGCACCATTGTGCAGAATTTACATGCAATGGGGAAGGTTAAAAAAAATCAGGTTTATGACTACTGTATTCTCTAAGCCAAAATAGCAAAAATCAGATGGGGGCCATATGTGTATCTCTGCTTGCTCATCATCAATTGGCTTGTGAACGACACTGACCATTCCTATCATGTATCGTTACTGGTGACAAGATATGATGTCTTTATGCTAATATTAGGAAACAAAAGGAATGGTTGAGCCAAAACAAAGCAGCAGCCCCTCATATACAGGCCTGCAGACATCTGCAAAAGACAATGTTGTTCATCTGGCAGGACAGCGATGGTGTGGTGTCCTATGATTTGCTTCCCCGAGGAGTAACCATCACTGCTGACATTTATTGTCAACAACTGAGACATCTTGCAGACACAGTCCAAGAACAACCACCAGCAAGACTGCATAAATTGATGCTGCTCGACAATAATGCCCACTTGCAATCTGCTAAACTGACAGAAAACACTACACAGGAGTTGGTTTGGGAAGTCTTCTGGCATCCACTTTATTCACCTAATCTTATACCCTCAGATTTTCACCTTTTCTGCTCTTTATCAGCCTTCAAGGAACTTCCTTTCCAGATGAAAACATGCTATGAATGTGGCTTGATGAGTTCTTTAGCTCAAAATCACATGACTGCTACAGTTGTGGAATTGAGAAGGTATCCCAGCATTGGTAGATTGTTTTAAATATTGAAGGCGAATATATTATTGACAAGTATGTTATGTGCATACATTGTGTTTATTAAACTTATGGAAAAAACAGTATTAATTTGTATATCCTCTGTGAATAAGGTTCTAGGAACATAAAGTAGCTCTTCATTAATAATAAACACAAGTCACAAAACTGACTTTTAAATTAAGTTGTGGCTGTTTATCATCCTTTGGACAAAGTAGTGTTCTGAGTATGCACTGTGTTACATTTCTCTGGACATAATAATGTTAAGTATGCCAAATTATGTTCACATTAATTATAACACATTTAATATTGGACATCAGATAATAGTGGACCTGGTTCCAAAAGCATTTTCCTGCTCTCAGTGATGAACTGGAAATAACTTATCTGTGATTGTTCCCAGCTATGAAAAGGGGGAGACAAAAGAACATGTGGAGGATGATGTAAAACTTTGCCCTACTTTTGTTGTTGTTTAGTATTCATATATCGAAACAGCTTGTTGCTACATTGGAGACAGAAGGAAAAGACTGAGAGACCACATTGCCCATGGAAAGTTAAACTCATATGGATTATCTGTAAAGTTCTTTAAACTCATTACACAAAAGAGATATTAACTACATTTCTATATTTTAAAAGTCTACACTTTAAATTTCGAGGTTCTTTGGCTATTACTGTTAACATTCAGTCTTTTCAAAAAATTTCATGAGACTCTAAGCTAATACTCGACAAAGACAAATGGAAAATACACTAAAGCCTATAAGAAAGGGAGAGAGTTCAGGACAAAAATCTTTACTTTGAAAACATAACACTAATACTCCATCACTATTGACAGTACGTTAGAGCCTCAGTGTTTCATCCTTACCATTCTGTTTCATTACAAAATGCATCAGACTTGAAAAAATGTTTCTTTACACACGTCACTATGCGCGCTGGCATAAGGATGTTTCTTACTGACACATTAATTGTTTAAAAAAGATTTTTTCAGAAGTAATACATTAGACAAGGAACACACTATGCAAATAGTAGGGAAGTGCACTTACTGACTCATATCTTAAAGTGCATACTCAGTACTACATACATATAGATTTCTTATAGTACACAGTGATTATAAGCTTTGATGTTATGTTTGAATACATTCACTCTCTCTCCCTCCTTCCCTCCCCACCCCTCCCCTCTCTATATCCCCCTGCCATGCCACATAGATGCATATATTATTTGCAATACAGCTTTGACGTTAGACAGGGGGGATGCCTCGGCAACTGCAGTGCAGGATAAAAGGATGAGTTGTCAACAGGAATATGAGTCACTGTCTCTGATGTTGCTCGTCATGGTATACATGTAACAGATTGTTCAACAAATATTAGTTTAATTGATTATAAACAATATATTGGTCCCAGTGACATCTACAGGGACTTGTATTTTGTGACCTACCACAATTTGTGTAGAAAGAAGCACAATAAGAGATAAAATGAGATAAAACTAAAATTCATACCACTATATGTCAGAAAGGATGACAACATTTTGACAAGATGGCGCGTAGAGTCTTTGTTTAACAGATCAGTCCGCTTATTACTTTTTGATCATTAATGTTATTTGCTACATTAACTCTACTGTAATCACACACAGCTCAGTGTATTTACAGGTCACTTTATTTTCAATATTTATGATTTGTAGATCACCTCTCACAGTCACTTTTCTGCTCAGCATTTGACAGAGGCTGGATAAACACATAACGATCATTCCTTCAAATTATTCAACACACATAGCATATCTAGACACTTTGTTAGAGTTTAACTATTTCCTCCTTGGTACAATGGAAACGCATATGTAATTTATGTAGCAAATGATTCATTAAAGCACGTTGGATGGTGATGGTAAGTTCTCCCCCAAATTGCACATCTGCTTTCAGTATGTTTTCAATCCACATATGTCACCCAGCAAAATCATAATGTCCACTGCAAAGTAAGCTTCAAGCATTTTATACTTGCAGTACAATTAAGATGTGACACATGATGTGAGGCACAATGTACACTTCTAAAGTAAACATCACAATCCTTGACATACGTTTGTCCATGCATAACAAAAATCATAATAAATTAACACATTTAGACAATAATACTTCATTATAGTGAACCAGATTCAAGTGTAAGAATTAAATAAGTAAAACGAAACCAACATGGAACCTGTAGTCACACCTCTTGGCACATAGTGTATTTACTTTCAAGAAGAAGACCCACTTTAATTATTTTGTTACATGGTTGCAAGTTGTACCTGAACAATCATTGCCTTTGGTGTTGGTATGATTGTCACTCCTTCACAGGCACACTCTACACTGAAATTTTTCTCAAAATAGGGGAAAGGAAAGACACAATTGTGTCTGATCACGACAAGATAGCAAACTGTTGACATGTAGTACAGAACAGCAATGGATCAGTGTTGCATGCCCATAACAACTGTAAAAGAATTTAAGTATATTGCTCATTAGAACTACAAAAGAATTTTTAAGTATCTTGCCCTTCTATATCCTAATCATAGAGTACAGGTTACTTATGAAACAATATTGTCCACCTAAGCAACATGTGGATTCCATAACTACTACCATAAATTGTTCTTATGTTAACTTGTTACAAAACACCTTACCTGCAAACACAAACACTAAAAATAAAACTATGCTAGACAGTAACTTCTGTTAATTCACTTCACTGAAAGATATTTATGCACCAAACAAGATGTGACCCCATCTCTTGCATTTTTTCCTTTGTAATATGGCTTCATTTCCTGATATGAATATAGCACTTTTATTCTCCCTGAACCAGGAAAGATGAGGAATGACAAACCTGAGTGTCAGATACATATAATTTCAAATGGGCAAGTCCATAATAGTTGCTACTTTTTTAGCTTCTTTCCTCTTAGGGAAGATTTGGGATGAACCAAAACTAAATCACTGACCTTATAGTCACTGATTCATGACTGGGTAACTTGTTATTGTGTTTGCCAGATCATTGACTATTATGTTGAAGCATTCCAAATATCCTACCCACTTAGTTTATGTAGGTTTCATTATATGAATGTTCACATAAACAGTAACTTTGGAGTTACTTCAGTCAACTGGATTCCCTTCCATGCGATGTGTTGAAATCAACACTTGTTTTATTCCATTGTTCCTGCAAAAGTTTTTCCAATTTTTGCCCATGAACTGGGCACCATTGGCTGATGGCAGCACTTCATACTTACCAATTCTCACAGTCTAATCATCTTCTATGCCTATAAACAGAGATATACTAATCATGTTTGTGACTGAATACTGTTGTTCATGTTTACTAAATATGCCACGTAATGCTATGCTATCAGGTAGCAGACTCTACTCTTTTCTCATGAGAGAGGTTTATAACTGTTGCTGGCAGCAAGTTGCAGTGATTTGGTTGTGGTGATAGGGTTAATGAGTTATATGATTCAGTGGTTGCCCGTTATGAAATCCGATTTATTTCTTTTGTAACAGTGGGAATTTTTGCCCATGGGATAGAGTATGAAGGCAAACTGAATCATTGGAGAGGTACAACTTCATGTTTGCACCCATAACAATTAATTGATGCAGTCTTCTCCTCCAAAATGTTGCTGTAATTGGTTACAACACCATGCAGATCAGCTCACTGTTGGTCATTAATATGACTTAATTCAAATACTTTGTCTACAGTGGCTGTTATTGTGTCATTGACATTGGAAGTATGTCAGATATTAAAATGCATGGCTCTAGGTTTGGGTCCTACAATCTGCACCCTTACCTGTGGATGGAACTGGTCATAGCCTTCAACTGAAGCAAATAAATTTACCTCAATGGTAAAGTCTATTAGACATAAAATAAATCTTCCTGTGGAAAAGTCTATTGCAGAATTAATCTCTGTTTGGAAATAAAAAAATGGAAAATCCAGAATGGACTGTAACAATACGAGAGAAGGAAAGTTGCCACTCACCATATAGCGGAGATGCTGAGTCATGATAGGCACAACAAAAAGATTCACACAGTTATAGCTTTCGGCCATTAAGGCCTTTATCAGCCTTCAAAGGAGAAGTAATTGTGGGTGAGGATATAGTTGGTCATGGAGACTAGATGCAAGACTTGTCCCATACATCCTCCTACCACCACCTATTCCAGTCCAGTCACTAGCATCACCTATCCCATCAAAGGCAGGGCTACCTGTGAAACCAGTCATGTGATTTACAAGCTAAGCTGCAACCACTGTGCTGCATTCTATGTAGGCATGATAACCAATGAGCTGTCTGTCTGCATGAATTGCCACCGACAAACTGTGGGCAAAAAACAAATGGACCACCCTGTTGCTGAACATGCTGCCAAACGTATCATCCCTCATCTCAATGACTGCTTCACAGCCTGTGCCATATGGGTCCTTCCCACCAACACCAGCTTTTCTGAATTGTGCATGTGGGTATTTTCCCTGCAATACATCCTATGTTCCCGTAACCATCCTGGCCTCAACCTTCATTAGTCACTGTCCTCACCCATCCAGCCCCTTCCCTGTTCCCATTCCAGCACTACACAGCCATCATTTCACTGCCACACCCAGTCTTTTAATTTCTTTTTATTTCTCTCCTTTCCACTACTTACTGCCTGCCCCCTCCACACCTTCTCTCCTGCCCTCCATCTAATATGCATCACTTCACTGCCTGCCACTCCACCATATTATCCCTCCCCCTCCCCACCCCAGCCTCCTCCTTACCCCCACCCAGTCGTCACTCCCATCATGCAATGGTGCTGCTGCTTGCAGTGTGGTTTCAGTTCTCTGAGACTACAAGCTGCATTTTTGTGTGTTCGTGTGTGTGTGTGTGTGTGTGTGTGTGTGTGTGTGTGTGTGTGTGTGTGTGTGTGTGTGTGTCTACTGCTGAAGGCCTTATGGCCAAAAGCTATAATTGTGTGAATCTTTTTGTTGTGCCTATCATGGCTCAGCATCCCTGCTATATGATGAGTAACAACTTTCCTTCTCTGCTAGGAAATCAACACCTACTATACAATAAGTCACATGACTGTCAGTGGTAATGATAGTGTGACATGTTAACTTCTTTCTTAATTTTTACTTCCATGCAGGCCTGCGGGTTGACTTTGATTACCTAGGTCACCTAATATTCTGCACTGCGAACAAATAGTGTTGGCACCTTCTTTCATTCAGAAATTTGTATGAACAGGGCAGTCAAGGTAAGTGTTATCTCAACTCCAGAATCAATAACTGCCACTGCATTGATGCCTACAGTTGCAATGGTGGTAGCTGATTGCTTCTCATTGGATTTGAACCACCGACAACTTTTGTTGATAGTTTTCAAATTGCTCCAAATGTCCACACCATCATTGTAGCTCAACATGCGAGCATCTAAATCTGTATCCCTCACATCATCTTTGGCCAGCACATTTGAGCTAAAATTTGTGGTTAGAGTTAGTTTTTCTGTATGTTATGATCACTGGGTTCATCCAAAACATGATTCTGACCTTGATGAGCTGTTATTGGTATTGTTTTAACACTCACTGTCCATGTTTACATGCATAGTTAGTGCCTGTCATTCATGAATTCTCATATGAGCCTCATCCATTTTGTTGTCATGTGATGCACAGGCATTATTCTTGACACCACATCTACCTCCCTCAAGTAAATTGATTGTATCAATTGTGGATAAGAGTTCATCCATGACATGATCAGGAATGGTGACCAGTTTTTCCCTAATACTTATTTGGAGTTTTTCCTTTAATATTTTAACTTATTAGTTAGTGTCCTTTTATGATCCCGATACTTTGTTTTAGTTAGATATTTTTCAAAGCAACCATGAAGAGGTTGTTGTGTATTATTGTATTCAGCAGGATTAAATAGTGACTTCTTTACATAATTTTTCTTGGTGACCTTTTGACCATTTCTTGCCAAAATACTTTTTTGAAGCTGTCATACGTTGAGTACTTATCCAATGCTTCAGTGACCCACAATGTGAAATCTCCTTGCGTGTATCCTGCTACAAACTAAATTATTTGTATATCATTCTAGCTAAAAAGAATGATGTCTAAAGATTTTATCAACACCACAGGATGAATTTCATATCATCTCTGTGCAAATTTTGTGAGCTGCAATTGTCGGAGCATGTTTTCCTCTGCCATATAAGCAGTAAAAAATGATATGACTCCCACAGCATGTTGTAAACGGGACATTCTGACTTTTCTTTGTTCATTGGCCCCACATATATTACCATTGTTATTTCTGTTAACATTCTCACCTAAGCTACACACACTGTCTTAATGGAAAATAGACATGGGAGGGTCTAACAATTTAGTGTTATTGTCTAGTTCTGTTATGTAAAGATGAATGGATCTAATCTTTTGCTGATAATTTCATATTTATCATGGTCATTTTAATTATTACTTAACCACATTTTTACAACTTCAGATATGCACACTTCCATATCTTTTGTAAATGATATTGGAGTACAGTCCCAATTTTGCAGTGAGTTAGGTTTTTATGATTGCAGGCAACATCTTACAATACATTTGCTCTGTGTTTGGTCCAAAATGGAGATTTTGTCACTGATTGTTTTGAATATTTCTTTATTGTTTTGTTCAGTTTAATTGGACATTTCGTCTCTCATCACAGAAACGTATTTATCAAGCTTACCATCCCATCAACACGTGTGTGTGTGTGTGTGTGTGTGTGTGTGTGTGTGTGTGTGTGTGTGAGGAATACTATAATTATAATATTTTTGTTCTTGTGGCTTGTTCATTATCCTTTGAGCATAGTGGTTTTCCAAATACACACTGTATTGCATTTCCTTAGTGATTATTTAAGTATGCCAAATAGAATTCATATTAATTGTTTGATTTGTAATGGCAAATAACAGATAATGGTGGACCTGGTTTCAAAAAGTCCCTTCCTGCCCTCAATGATGAATTAGAACTATCATCACTGGCATTGCTCTGTCTTTGAAAAAAGAGAGACAGAAGAATGCGTAGAGAGTAATGTATGAGGGCATGCTGCAAAATAATGCCTCCAATTTTTTTGTGTGAAAACTCTGAAAGCTTTGTATATAAAGCAAACATTAACAACATTTTACAACTTTATTCTTCATTTCTATATATTTATTTCTCAAATTAATGATATGAATTAATAGAGGGAAACATTCCAAGTGGGAAAAATATATCTAAAAACAAAGATGATGTGACTTACCAAACGAAAGCGCTGGCACGTCGATAGACACACAAACAAACACAAACATACACACAAAATTCAAGCTTTCGCAACAAACTGTTGCCTCATCAGGAAAGAGGGAAGGAGAGGGAAAAACGAAAGGATGTGGGTTTTAAGGGAGAGGGTAAGGAGTCATTCCAATCCCGGGAGCGGAAAGACTTACCTTAGGGGGAAAAAAGGATGGGTATACACTCGCACACACACACATATCCATCCACACATATATGTGTCTGTATATGTGTGGATGGATATGTGTGTATGACGAGTGTATAGCCTTCCTTTTTTCCCCATAAGGTAAGTCTTTTCGCTCCCGGGATTGGAATTACTCCTTACCCTCTCCCTTAAAACCCACATCCTTTCGTCTTTCCCTCTCCTTCCCTCTTTCCTGATGAGGCAACAGTTTGTTGTGAAAGCTTGAATTTTGTGTATATGTTTGTGTTTGTTTGTGTGTCTATCGACGTGCCAGCGCTTTCGTTTGGTAAGTCACATCATCTTTGTTTTTAGATATATTTATTTCTCAACATAGCCACCCTGGCAATGAACACATTTCTCCCAACGAGAGACCAGTTTGTTGATACCTTCACTGTTGACTAAGTGACTTTGTTGACCTCTCCTTGCACCATCTCATTGCTCTCAAAGTGAAGTCCTCAAAGGCATTCATTAAGCTATGGGAATAGATGAAAATAGGATGGGGTTCAGTACTGTAGGGAAGATAATCAGTGAACCCAAGGTGAAAGATTGTTGCAGATGTTGCAGCGCTCACGTGCGGTCTAGCATTATCAAGCTGAAATGAGTGTGTTTCATGTGTGGACAAATTCTTCACATTCAAAACACAATTGCAGCATGCTGCTTCTCATGTGCCAACAGTGTTACATTGCAACACTGTGTGTTACATGCTACAATTCATAGTCCTCTAGTGGCGGAGCACTGCAAATTTGTAGACATGAAGAATAACAATTTAGGATATTAATAACATTTGTTTTATTTAAAAAGCTTTAAGAACTTGCACAAAAAAATTCAGAGGCCTTACTTTTCAACATCAATGTGGCTTGCAGCTGTGTTGGAGGCAGAAAAGAAAAACAGAGATACTACAAGTACAAATTTGCAAACAGTTACAATGAAGATGAATTCTTAAGTTATACTTGATGTACTTTCAAAATTTGTTAAATTATATGGTTTAAGGAGAGCTACTGTTAAACAGTTTTATTTATTTATTTATCTGTCTGTAGACAGTGTAAAAGTATATGGATGTTGTCAACACATAAATATATAAAATACAGACACAGAGATACATAAACATACACAATTACACACACAAATAGATTCATACATTTCTTGTCTTACTGAGTTACCCATTTGGACAATGTATTTCGCTGTTGTATTGAATATATTTTAAAATTCCTCTTAACTGCAGTAATTAATCATTAGCACAATTGTCAACAAAATTTACACATTATTTTAGGTAATCCTTTAGAGAATGGTATAAAAACACTTTTCTAACATATAATTTTTTAGGATATTCCTGAAGGCATGTATTTCGCTTTTGTCTTCGATCTCTTGTGGTAGTTTATTGTATAGTTTAATTCCATTATATAGCACACTGTTTTGAGGTTACTTTTTTTCCTATTGCAATGTAAGTGGTGGCTGGATCAGGTTCCACGTTCATGGAGAGACCAGTTCATTGGGTGCTGATCAACGTCTTTTCCAATGTAGACCACTGTTTTCAAAATGTACTCATGTGGAACAGTCAAGATTCCCATAGATTTAAGTAACTCAGTGCAGTAAGTCCTCTTGCCACTTATTGTCATAATTTGTACAGCCCTTTTTTTTTAAGTCTTAAAGAAATTTTGTCTCTTCTGCTCATTTGTTTCCCAGAACATTATCTCACAACTCATCACAGAATGAATATAAGCAAAATATGTTATTTTGGTGCATGAGCTACTACACACAGAATTTTTTATTCTCAATGCAAACCATGCTGAAGCTGTTCATTTCCCAAGGGTGGTAACATGCTCAGTCCATTTTAGTTGTGTATCAACATGCATCCATAGAAACTTAGTTTGTGATACACATTCTGTAAGCATCTTTCACTTTTAAAGAGCCCCACAAAGTAAAGTAAACACACTGTCTATAGGTAAGATCTCAATAGACTCACGTGAATATCCGACTGGCTCGCTGAGCTAGAGGCAGGTGCTTAAACACAGGATAGGGTACATTGCTATTGGCTGCTGGGACCATGTGCACCACCGTGGCGCCCTCACATTATAGACGGGCCAGGAACGCACTCGCAGTTTACTGACAAATGCACAGTGTGGATTTTGAGCATGGCGTTCAGCAGTTGACCATCTCGTTACTTTGTCCACCCATGTCATGAATGGCTTTCTGCAGAAATCCCAGACTGTGGCCATTTTTTTTTTATTTGGAGAAGGCCTACAACACCTGCTGAAGAACTGGTATCCTCCATACCCTTTACATGTGGGGCTTCCGTGGCCATCTGCCATGTTTCCTTTAGGCATTTTTACAAGATCGAGTTTTTAAGGTGTGTGGAGATTCTGCCTTGTTAGACACCTTTATCCATGGAAACAGTGTTCCTCAGGATTCTGTCCAGAGTGTCGTCCTCTTTGCTATCACCATTAACTCTTTCATGGCCTGTCTCCCATTGGGCGTCTCTGGCTCCCATTTTGTTGACGATTTTGCCATCTATTGCAAACTCTCCATGGACCTGCCTCACTGAGCAGTGTCTTCAGTGCTGTCTTGATCACCTTTATTCCTGTAGCATCAACAATGGCTTTCGCTGTTACCCTGACAAAACCATCTGTGTGAATTTCTGGTGTGCAAATGGTTTCTCCCGCCATCTCTACATCTTGGGCCTCTTGCCCTTCTGTTTGTTGAAACTGCAATATTCCTGTGGCTCACACTTGATAGAAAACTCTCTCGGTCCCCCATATGTCTTACCTGGCAGCCCACTGTATGCAGTCCCTCAATGTCCTACATGTCCTCAATGGTACTTCCTGGGGTGCCAATCGAACCAACCTCCTCCATTTGTACCGGTCTCTTGTCCGTTCGAAATTTGACTGTGGGTACTTTGTTTATGCATACGCATGCCCATCCTTCTTACGCCATCTCAACACTATCCACCATTGTGGCATCCGTTTGGCCACGGGTGCCTTTTACACCAGCCTGGTTGAGAGTCTGTATGCTGAAGCTGCTGAACTACCACTGTCCTACCGCTGTGACTTCCTCCCCAGCAGGTATGCATGCCGTTTGTCTGCCATGTGTGGCCACCCCTCCTATGCCCCTTTCTCTGATGATTCCTTAGATTATTAGTATGGGGCTCGTTCCTCTTCTCTGTTACCTCCTGGAGTCTGCTTTCACCACTTGTTATGACGGCTTAACTTCACACTACCTGCAACTTTCCCAGTGGGTGTGAACCCTTTACCAGCTTGGCTTAGTGAAGTGGCCCATGTTAACCTTGGCCTTCATTTGCTTGCTAAGGACACTACTCCAGCCTTGGTCTATCGCATCCAGTTGCACGACCTTCACATGAAACTTGGCGATAGTACCTTTGTCTGCACTGATGGCTCTCAGACTGACTGTGGGGTCGGGTGTGCCTTCGTCATTGGCACCCCTGTATCTTTCGATATCGCCTTCCGGCACACTCCTCAGTATTTACAGCTGAGCTCTTTGCCTTATATCAGGCCGTGGAGCACATCCAGCAACATAGCCTTTCCAATTGTGTCCTCTGCTCAGACTTGCTCAGTGCCCTCCAAAGTCTATGTGTGCTGTATATTGCTCATCCCTTAGTGCAGCGGATCCAGGAAAACTGTCACTCACTCACTCTTTGTGGAGCCAATGTCATATTTCTGTGGGTCTCTGGTCATGTTGGTCTGCCAGGAAATGAAGCTGCTGACACTGCTGCCAAGACTGCAGTCCTTGTACTTCAGCCCGCAAGTACCTATATTCTCTCCGATGATCTATGCATTGCTGTCTGTCAGGAGGTGGTGTCCCTTTGGCATTGCCAATGGTCCTCCCTTCACAGGAATAAGCCTCGGCTCATTAAGTCTCTCCCAGCACCTTGGACGACCTCCTCTCAGCCCTCACGCTGGCAGGAGATTATTTTAACTAGGCTTCATATTGGGCACTGCCTTTTTAGCCATCATCATTTGCTAAGTGGTGCCACCCCTCCACTTTGTACACATTGCGCCCAAGTCGTAACTGTCCACCACTTCCTGCTGGAATGCCCTTCTTTTAACAGTTTACATTTCAACTTGGGTTTGCAGTTTGATTCATCAGCCATTTTAGCAAATGATGCACTGGCTGTTGACCACGTTTTACTTTTTATCTGCCGAAGCAATATGGTGAAGGCCATTTAATTTTTAGTTTTGGACCTCCATTTCTGTATGGTGTTTTTTTGCCCATTTTCCACATGCCTGTTTTTATCTGTCTCCTATTCTGTCCATAAGGAATGACGTATAGTCGTTTAACTCCTCTCTGTGTGCGTATTCTACAGTTTTGACTTGGGAACATATGGCTGCAGTTGTTTTTGTGCCCTAAAGCAAAACAAAACAAAACAAACTTTTAAAGATCTGTTTTTGGGTTTTCTGCTTATGTGAAAACTAACTTTTTTTTAATTAAAATGTTGTTGTCTACCCATGTGCGTACATGTATGAGTGTTTCTTCAGCTTTGTACTGTAGTACACTTGGTGATGTTTCACAGATTATAATGTTACTGTCATCAGAAAACAATACTCTTTCACTGAGTTTGACATTTTGGGGGAAAATCATTGATATATATCAAGAAGAGTATAGGCCCAAGCATGCTTCCTTGGGGAATACCAATATTACTGTATTCTGCACCAGAAAGGTATTTTATGGTATGACTGGAGTTTGTTTGAGAGGTCTCAACCCATTGCATTGTGTTTTTTAGGTATGAATTAAACCATTCATTTGCTACCCTTCTTATGCCTAGAGCTTCCAGTTTATTTAATAGAATTATGTGGTCTACTATATCAAAGGCGTTGTTGAAGTTGAGGAAGATACCTGTTATGATCTCCTTTATCTAGTGCTTCCAGAACATCATTCGTCAAATGAGTTATTGCTGACTGTGTGCTTTTACCAAGCCTGAAACCTAAACTGTTCTTTACACAAAAGATTGTACTTTGTTATGTACTCCATGAGTCTAATTTTCATTATGGTTTCCTTTACTTTTAAAAATGATGAAAATAAAGAGATGAGCCAATAATTTTCTGTATTCTCAGGGTCTTCTTTCTTATGCAGGGGCAGGACCTTTGCATGCTTTAGCGCCTCTGGGAAGCAACCTGTGGTGAATGATTTATTTATGATGTGTGCTAAAAGGTCTTTGATATTGTGGTACAGTCCATTAGCAAGCACATAGGCACTTCATCTATACCTGCTGAGGTTTTATTTTTTATGTTCCAAAGACATTGCTTATTTCTTCTGAAGTGGTGGATCACAGTGTCATTGTGTTTGAATCATAGCTCAGTGTTTGTACAGGCTGTAATTTGTCAAATTTGTGATGTAGCTTTATTATGAAAAGGATAGTTGGTACTCACCATATAGTGGAGATGCTGAGTCGCAGATGAGCACAATTGTCTGTGACTCAGCATCTCCACTATATGGTGAGTACCAAATATCCTTTTCATAATATTGTTACATTCCATTGTGCATTTTCCATTGAACTGTAGCTTGGTAGCTCTTTTGCTGGTACACTGATTTGCAAAGTTTGTAGTTTTTTTTAATCATATATTGTGGTAGCACTGTACTGAAATTGTATGTTTACCTGTTTTGTCTTCGTTGTATTTGTCCCCTATTTTGTGACATTTCAGGCTGCATTTATTTTGTTTTCTGTTTTTTTTATAATCTTATCATTTCTAGACCTTTTTGCTGTTATAAAACTTCTCTGTATATGTTTTTGTATGTTTGGTAGTATGTTTAAGATGCAGGAGAGCTTCTGTAAAGTTTGGAAGGTAGGAGACAAGATACTGGCAGAAGTAAAGCTGTGGGTACCGGGCGTGAGTCGTGCTTTGGTAGCTCAGATGGTAGAGCACTTGCCTGCGAAAGGCAAAGGTCCCGAGTTCGAGCCTCAGTCGGGCACACAGTTTTAATCTGCCAGGAAGTTTCATATCAGCACACACTCCGCTGCAGAGTGAAAATCTCATTCTGGAAACCTCCCCCAGGCTGTGGCTAAGCCATGTCTCTGCAATAACCTTTCTTTCAGGAGCACTAGTTCTGAAAGGTTTGCAGGAGAGCTTCTATAAAGTTTGGAAGGTAGGAGGCGAGATACTGGCAGAAGTAAAGCTGTGGGTACCGGGCCTGATACGTGCTTCGGTCGCTCAGATGGTAGAGCGCTTGCCCGCAAAAGGCAAAGGTCCCGAGTTCGAGTCTCGGTCGGGCACACAGTTTTAATCTGCCAGGAAGTTTCATATCAGCGCACACTCCACTGCAGAGTGAAAATCTCATTCTGGACACCTCCCCCAGGCTGTGGCCAAGCCATGTCTCCGCAATATCCTTTCTTTCAGGAGTGCTAGTTCTGCAAGGTTTGCAGGAGAGCTTCTGTAAAGTTTGGAAGGTAGGAGACGAGATACTGGCAGAAGTAAAGCTGTGGGTACCGGGCGTGAGTCGTGCTTTGGTAGCTCAGATGGTAGAGCACTTGCTCACGAAAGGCAAAGGTCCCAAGTTTGAGTCTCGGTCGGGCACACAGTTTTAATCTGCCAGGAAGTTTCATGTCAGCGCACACTCCACTGCGGAGTGAAAATCTCATTCTGGAAAGCTCCCCCAGGCTGTGGCTAAGCCATGTCTCCACAATATCCTTTCTTTCAGGAGTGCTAGTTTTGCAAGGTTTGCAGGAGAGCTTCTGTGAAGTTTGGAAGGTAGGAGACGAGATACTGGCAGAAGTAAAGCTGTGGGTACCGGGCGTGAGTCGTGCTTCAGTATCTCAGATGGTAGAGTACTTACCCGCGAAAGGCAAAGGTCCCGAGTTCGAGTCTCGGTCGGGCACACAGTTTTAATCTGCCAGGAAGTTTCATATCAGCGCACACTCCGCTGCAGAGAGAAAATCTCATTCTGGAAACCTCCCCCAGGCTGTGGCTAAGCCATGTCTCTGCAATATCCTTTCTTTCAGGAGTGCTAGTTCTGCAAGGTTCGCAGGAGAGCTTCTGTAAAGTTTGGAAGGTAGGAGACGAGATACTGGCAGAAGTAAAGCTGTGGGTGCCGGGCGTGAGTCATGCTTTGGTAGCTCAGATGGTAGAGCACTTGCCCGCGAAAGGCAAAGGTCCCGAGTTCGAGTCTTGGTCGGGCACACAGTTTTAATCTGCCAGGAAGTTTCAGGATCATTTTGATTGTTTTTTATGCTGCTGAAGTGTTAGAGTATTTCCCTATCCTGTTGGTCACCCAGTTACTTTTGTTTTGTTTCTTAGTGACTCTTAGTAATTTTGGGAACACTTCTTCAAACCTGAATTTAAGTTTCAATAGAAATTTCGAAAACTTCCTATCTGTATTAGTCTCCATGTACACTTCTTCCAATGTTTCATTGTTCATTTGCATGGTAAATTCAACCCTTTTTTGCTTAGAGAAGACTCTTTTACATGTGGGTATTTTAGTTTTGTTTTCTATAGCTGTGTTTAACTTTAAGAGCTGACTGGAATGATATGAAAGGCCTAGGTTACCTACAACAATGTCACAATTTCTTTCTCCTAGTCAGTATGTGGTCAATGATTGATGCTGAATGCTTAGTTAGCCTTTTGGCTGTGTTAATCAATGGTGATATTCTAAGCTGTACATAGTATTAAAATATATATTGCAGAACCCAACTGGTTTCAATGTGTTGATGTTTGAATCTCCACAAATGAGAATTTTGCCCTTAGGATTAATAACCATGGTCAGTACTTGGGTTAGTTCTGCTATGAATGTACCTATGTCACCTGTGGGAGAACAGTAAATACTATCTCCATAGATTTCTTTGTGTTTTTCTTCACTTAGTGAAATAAAATCATTTCTAACTTTATATATAATCCCTTCCTTTGCATGTATATATGATCTGCCACCTGTCTTAGTGGTTTTATTATAATGGCACACTAAATTATATGAGCTTAGGGATGTGTAATTTCAGACCTGCTACACCTGTTATGAACACAAGTGAGCTATCAGTAGTCTGCAGTTCCACTTCTAGTTGTTGCACTTTATTTCTTATGGACTGGATATTTTGGTGGGGAACTGAGAGACACTGAGCCCTTCTTACCTTGGAGCCTTCTCGTTTTTCTTGTCTTCATCTAAAAAAATAATTTGGATGTTGAGGAGCTACAGTTTTCTTGTCATTCACTTCACTATTAACTGTTGTTTCTGCTAACTTCTCACTTTTTTTAATATTTAGGTGCTATTGCTGATGGTTCTATCACTTCTAAATTTTTTGAGGCGTTTTTGTTGTTCCTGTTGGGTCTAGTAATGGTGTTGTGACTATGGATTTCGTTTTGAAGTTGTTTTTGTGTTTTTTTATTTTCTTTTTTTATTTCCTCGGTTATCAGATTCATCAGATATTCCTTTACCAAAGCCATTCAGGTGTAGTCCGTGTTGTGTGTGGAACCTACATCCTATATTGTAATTGTAATTTTATTAATCTTGTAGAGCATACATCATGTTTGGAGAAGCACATGATGATATAGAACTTCACATTTTTAAAATGTCTGCAGGCTTCATCAAACTGATTATCAGCACTCTATATCTCTGTATAAACACACGATTGCCTCATAAGATTGTGGCAATACACAGTATTCACAATTAAGACATTTGTATGTGTGAGATTTTTCAGACAGACTTAATTTCACCAAGTGAAGCTCCTGGTTTCTCTATACCACACAAATATATATTAGTTTTTTGTCTTAGTTTATTTGCAAGACTACAACCCCAGCTGTCTGAAGGCACAAACAGCTTACTATTGGATTTTACAGTCAGGAAGTCATTTTGTGTCATTCTACTAAGCACTTCAGTACAACTTTGGGTTGGCAGATTTGCACTGTCCTCATTTCTGCTTGGTTTCTTATTTGTGACTGTCAATAAAGTTTTTTCTCCTGTTTTGTTCACTTTGTCCTATTCCTCTTCAACTCATTCATGAGAACTGTATAAGCCTGCACTTCCACAGTCATCAGTATGAAGTACCTGATATAAGTTTTCTTGTACAAAGCTTTACTTCATAATTTTTTTGAATTTAGCACTTTTTTCTTGCTACTATTGCACATCACTTTTGTCAACTCTTCCATAATGGTCTCACTGTCATGTGGAAATTTCAGCATATTCATTTACTTTAAAGATGGGAAAGGATTATCTTACAAATGCTGCATGAATAGAGCAGTTATGTGTGATGGTGGTGTTCAGTTTACTTCAAGAATATGGGAACATGAATGGAAGACTATGGAGTAGAAGTAAAATATATTTCAACTTACCGACCAGTTAATAGCCCTATGGAAAGATGGATGAGAATGGATTTTTGCGGGACATATTGTAGAGCTAAGCACAATTGAGATGGTACATGAGAACAGTGGCTTTGTGTCATATGAAGTAATGAAGAGAGCACAACTGCCAAATTTATTGACTGGCTAAATTGAGTTTCTGTCTAGAGATGGCCACAGTGTGAATGAAATGAAAGATCAGGTAAGAAAAAAACAGTAAGAATTATGAAAGAAAAGCCCTGATCAAGGTGTAAGACATAGAATATGAAAATGGAGATTTCGTTCCTGTCAAGATGAAGCAAAAGTCTAAGGAAATTGATCAAGAAATATGAAGACTGATCTAGTCCAAACACCTACTGCCTAGTCTATCCAAATTTGAAAAAACTTTTTGCCAGAAACTGTGTAGAACTTCTGAAATCCTGTAAGGTCTACTCCACAAAGACCTCTTTACCAGTAATACTACCCTCACTGCACAGCAGAACTGTGATACACAGTTGCAGCCATGAGCACTGTTGCTCATGCAGCACCACAAGACATTGAGACTGTATGGAGTTCTTTGGTCTGCTCTTTAATATTATATTTTATTTACTTGCAGCAGTTTTACATTTCTAGTAGGTAGGTGTGTAAATTCATAGCATTTTTGCTTTGCATGTTGGTATTCTGGTTGCTATGGGTTTATTTATTGACTGTCATTTTCTATTTGTAGTTCACTTTTGCTGTTTGAGTTTACATATAGTCATTTGGAGCTGTGGATGCTAGAAAATAGAGTGCCAAGTGGACAAATCAGAACA
This sequence comes from Schistocerca americana, assembly GCF_021461395.2. Classification (NCBI taxonomy): domain Eukaryota; kingdom Metazoa; phylum Arthropoda; class Insecta; order Orthoptera; family Acrididae; genus Schistocerca; species Schistocerca americana. The sequence goes on along the minus strand of NC_060123.1, from coordinate 625,873,967 downwards.
CTTCTGACATATTCCTCTGTTTGATTTCAGCAGAAAGGTGACAGCAGCAGAGGCAGCCAGAATTATTTGTGCCTTGTATAGGGATAATAGCATTGGACACAGCATGGCAAGAAAATGGTTTTCTCATTTTAAGGGGGGGGGGGGGGGGGGGTGTTTTGACACTAGGAACTCCATGTTGAGTAAGACCTTCAAGGGTTGATGAAAATCATTTAAATGCATTAATCCACAATGATCCACATCAGGGTATCTGAGAACTGGCCAATCTCATGAACTGTGATCATTCCACCATTATGTGACATTTGCATGCAATGGGGAAGGTTAAAAAAAGGGTGTGTGGGTACTGCATGCTCTAAGCCAAAATCACAGAAACCAACAGGTGGCCATACGTGCACCCCTGCTTGCTTGTCATCAACTGTCTCAAGAGCAACACTGACCATTCCTGTCCTGTAGTACTATTGGTAACAAGAAATGGTATCTTTAAACTAACATAAGTAAAAGAAAGGAATCGTTGAGGTCATCTGATCCAAAAACTCTCCATACAAATACCTTTGTGCATCCACAAAAGATAATGTTACGCATCTTGTGGAACAGCAATGGTGTGGTACACTAAAAACTGTTTCCCCAAGGTGTAACCATCACTGCTGAGTGAGATGTCTTGCAGACACAGTCCAAGGACAACCACCATGAAGACTCCATGAAGTGATGCTACTCCACAATAATGCCAGCCTGCACTCTGCTAGACTGCAAAGAACATTATATTGGAGCTGGGTTGGTAAGTCATTCCACAACCCTCTTATTTACCTGATCTTGCACCCTCAGAGTTTCACCTTTTTGCTCTTTGTTGAAAAACTTTCAATGAACTTTCTTTCCAGATAAAGACATGCTCCAAATGAAGGAGAATATGTTATCGGTGGCTAAAGAGTCTGTTATGTATTTTATGTATTTATTTAACTTACAGGAAAACACTATGAACTTGTGCACCAACTCAATTTTTTAAAGAAAAATATATGAATTTATAAGTTGGAAACTAAATTGTTGTTACATTTTAACAAAAAAAGACACAAAAGAATAGAAATAGATGCCCCTTCACCAATGCCCCATTTGATGCTACCCTTGTTAGTATTACCTGTATGAACATGATGCCTCAGAAATACTTAATTTGTTCAATCCATGTGATTCTAATGTAATTTATTTTGGTGTGGTTTGTTACAATGCTGTGTGTGTTAATGTTGGTAGATTTCAAATTAACTGCTACTGCTATGTTAGTAACAAAACAAATTTTGAATGGCTTTGGAACAACGTCCTCAACATCCTGCCACCACCTAGTCTAATTAATTTATGTACACATCATTTGTGGGTTTAGAAAAAATAACAGCCACAGACTAACCTAATTATTACTCTGTTAATACATGCACACACAAAAATACTAGTTCACTTCTTAGTCTGAATGTATTAAGTAATGTCCGTGCTGTGTTTATGTTGTATAGTTACACTGTCTGAATTACTGTTTGCCTCTGTGGTGAGGCCTGGTGCAGTGTTTCTGAGTGGATATGGTCTGGTCATGGTTCTTCATACTATTACATATACAGCAATGTACATGTTTATGTTATTTTCCAATGGTGTGTACATGTTTAACATTGATTCTAGAAAAACATGTATCCATGGCATATTCTAATTATTTCTACTATTAATTACATGCATATGTAATGAGAAATAAATTTTTATCATTGATTAATATTCATGTTAATTTTGTATATGTTTCATGTGTTTTATGTTGTGTGTGTCTAGTGTATTGTCATATAAGTACTGTAGTTTGCTACTTATCATAAAGAAGACACATTAAGTTGCAGACAGGCACAAGTAAAGGACACTTACATAAAGCTTTCGGCCACAGCCTTCATCAGTAGAACAGAGTGCACACCATTCATACACACAAGCAAGCACACCTCATGCGCACATGACTGCCAACTCCAGCGTTCTGGCCCAATATGCTTGAGTTAGCAGTCATGTGTGTATGAGGTGTGCTTGCTTGTGTGTGTGGATGGTGTGCATCTCTCTTTTGCTGATGATGGCTGTGGCTGAACGCTTTATGTAAGTGTCTTCTTTACGGTAAGTAGCAATCTGTCTTTTCCTACATTGTTGATACTGCTACCTGGAGTTTCCATTGTTTGTTTATGTTGTGTCCATGTTAGTGTCACTCATTTGATCATCAGTACTGGTGGTACTCCAACTATTTAGTCATCATGTCAATGTCTTCTGCACTTTCTGGAATGACGAATCTTTTTATGAATGTCGATTTATGCTTTTGAGATGTTATTAGTCATTGTGTTCTATTCTGTCCATGTATGTGGGCATATCAGTGCATCATATACTAAATTTTCTGTTATGTATTCTATTTGTTATGCTGATGACTGTATCTAATGCATTCCAAAAGGAAGCATTCTGAGGAACCAGTTTTCCTGTCTGTGCACAGATTGCTTTCAGAAAGGGCCATGTCCAACCACAAAATAAACAATGCCTTGGCTGGAATTGACACAGTGCATCCATAACCATTCCCAGATATTGGGGAAAAAGGAATAGACTCAATGGCCATTATTACATTTGGCCCACGCTTTTTGCCAAGTATCCAAACATGAATTTTTTAGTTGTTGTCTAACTTCTATGTTTGGCCCAATGCTCTGCATACACTCTCTCAGGTCTCATCATCGTCAGCCAGTTTGTTGCCAGTATGTCTGATGTTTATATTGACTGGGAATGTTCCAAGCACCATACGTAGCAAATTGACTGATGTGGCACCAAACACCCCAGATACATTAGGTAGCACACTTCGCTGCTCCTGCCTAACAGTGATCCTGTTCATGATGATTGTGAGTCTATGCACCCTTGTACTTGCTGCAGAGCTCATTACTGACGCAAAAAGTAGACATTGGTATATTCATATGTGAGTGAGTGGTGGTCAGTATCATTCCAAATTTGATGTAGCTTGTTTCTGAAGTATACTTTTGAGTTTGTTCATTATTAATCATAAGCATTCATTGAAGATACGTAATTCAACAATATGAACCACCAGTTATCATGTTACTACTATGTGTTGTATGTTTGTGTTGTTGATTTTGATAGCCAGTTGTCTTTGTGGTGTTCCTTTGAGTACTATGTATGCTGTTTTTTCTTCTGCTAATGATAATTTTTTGGTTGCACCATTCTTGTTTTGTGTGTAACATGCCACTAGTATTATTTTCCAACATTGCTCTTGTGTTGGCTGATAGATTTCCTTACAGACTCTCCCAATAAGAACTTATTTGAGTTAGTAACACTATCATTCAACTTAATTCCCACTGTAAAGTTCCCCACTAGGATAGCCAATTGCTCACAAACAGCCATTGATAATACCTTTGTAGAATAGTCCAATGAACAAAATTATGTTACAAAACCAATAGTCAATGGCCTCTCTGACCATGACATGCAGTTCCTTCTGTTAAATGTTAATACTGAACAGGATATAAAATCTGTTAAATCTGAGGTCAAGAGGGTAATCAACAAGCCAAAAATTGATTACTGTGGGACACTCCTCAGAGACAGTCACTGGACTGATGTTTACAGTGCTAATGGCATGAATGAAAAATATAACACTCTTGCTAATAAAGTGCTTTCCTTATTTGAACACTGTTTTCCCCCAAAACTAACCAAGGTTAGAGCAAAGTCTACAAAGAAGCCATGGATTACTCAAGGAATAGGGGTATCTTGTAAAACTAAATGATAACTGTATCTGTCAATCCAAAACAGTTCTGATGTTGATGCTATAGCACATTACAAGAAACACTGCTAAATATTCAGGACTTTAATATGAACATCAGAGCAAATATATTACAAGGAAAAGATAGTCATATCAGATAACAAAATAAAGACAATATGGGATATAGTGAAGGAGGAGACGGGTAGAACCAGACATGAAGAGAGACAAATAGCATTAAGAGTAAATGATACATTGGTGACAGATGTGTGTAGTGTTGCAGAACTTTTCAACAAACATTTTCTAACTGTTACTGAAAAGATGGGGTTGTCAGGTCCTGTAGATGCTGCTATGGAATACCTCAGACCAGACATTTCAAGTAACTTCTATAATATGAATTTGACCCTAACTATCCCAGCAGAAATAATGTCCACCATAAAATCTTTAAAATCAAAAATATCTAGTAGGTAAAATGAAATATCAACAGGGTTGTGTAACATATTAAGCTGTCTCTGTAACCAGTCGTTTATCAGTGGAAAATTTCCTGAATGGTTGAAATATGCTGAAGTTAAGCCACTGTTTAAGAAGGGAGATAAAGAAATAGCATCAAATTTTCATCCAATTTCACTTTTGCCAGCATTCTCAAAAATTTTAGAAAAAGTGATGTACAATCAGCTTTATAACCATCTTATCTCAAATAACATACTGTCAAAGTCGCAGTTCGGATTTCTAAAGGGTTCTGATATTGAGAAGGCTATCTACACTTACAGTGCAAATGTGCCTAATACATTAGACAAAAAATTGCAGGCAACTGGTATATTTTGTGATCTGTCAAAGGCATTTGCCTGTGAAAATCACAATATCCTTTTAAGTAAATTAGAATATTTTGGTGTAACAGGAAATGCTGCAAAATGGTTCAAATCTTATATCTCTCGCAGCAAACAAAGGGTGTTATTAAGAAAGAGACATGTATTAAGCTCTCAAGCATTATCCAACTGGGAACTAATTACATGTGGGGTCCCACAAGGTTCCATTTTAGGGCCCTTACTTATTCCTGTGTATATCAATGACCTTTCATCAGTAACATTACCAGATTCCAGGTTCATTTTGTTTGCCAATGATACAAATGTTGCAATAAATAGCAAATCAAGTGTAGTCTTAGAAAGATCAGCTAATAAAATATTTGTGGACATTAATCACTGGTTCCTAGCCAATTCTTTGTCACTCGACTTTGAAAACACACACTACATGCCATTCAGAACTTGTAAGGGGTGTACCATGAGTATATGCTTAACATACAATGACAAGCAGATAGAAGAAGTGGACAGTGTTAAATACTTGCGATAATAAATTCAACTAGGAGGAGCACACCACAGAATTGCTGAAGCATCTTAACAAATCTCTATTTGCAATGCGAATTGTGTCAGACATAGGGGATATAAAAATGAAAAAGCTGACATACTATGCTTACTTTCATTCCATAATGTCATATGGGATTATTTTTTGGGATAATTCATGAAGCCAAGCTAAAGTTTTCTGGGCACAAAAACATGCAGTAAGAGTTATATGTGGTGTGAACTCAAGAACATCCTGCAGAAGCCTGTTTGGGGAACTAGGGATACTAACTACTGCTTCCCAATACATTCTTTCCTTAATCAAATTTGTCATTAAAAATATATCACTTTTTCAAACCAACAGCTCAATTCATGGAATCAATACTAGAAATAAGAATGATCTTCACAAGGATTTAAAGTCACTTACTCTTATTGTTTTTCTGACATGTTCTACATCCTGGAGGGCCTCCTCACTACTGATCAATTGGAATGAAAGTAAATCTAATCTAATATAATCTGATGGGTCATCAACATACATAATGAACTCATCTGAACATTCTTCTCTTTCAGTTACATTAAGAGGGGTTCAGTTGTGATATCCCAGAAGATGAATCCATACATGGAACCTTGGAGATGTCCTTTGGTAACTCTTTTGACAACCATGTGGTTGTCAGAAACTGCTGTGCAAACATTGCTGGCCACCAAAGATTATCAAAGACATTAGTAATTATGGTAAGAATCACAATTGCATACTTCTGTGGTGTCTGTTCTACTGTTTGGGAAGTTTGATTAATTGTGTTGTCAACTGAGTTTCCCATTCTAAAGCCAGGCTTGTGTTGACTAAGGCCAGGGAGTTAACTATGAACTTTGAGGTGATTATGCATGTGCCTTTCTTGAACCTTATCCAATGTATTTCACAAAAAGATTGATATGTATTGTTTTATTTCTGATGGATCACTCTCCACTATTTTTTAAAATAATTACTGTGTTAGCTGTTTTACAGACTACAGGCATCTCACCCAGTTTCAGGGCATCATTTATTAAATTTGTTAAATATGGCGTTATATGTAGTGCAATCTGGTATAGTATTTCCTGGTTGATATGATCCGATGCTGATGCTTTTTTGTTTTCCAAGTCAGCAATTCCTAGTGCAACCTCCTCTTGCTCAAGCAGGCAAGAGGTAAAGCAATCCCCTTCACTGTATGTCTGAAGTGTGTATGTGCCTATGTATCTGTCCATGGATCATATCATCATAGGTGAGGAGTTTCTCAAGTAGAGATTGTGGAGTTTGTCTCACTCCCCATGTAATAGTTCTGTCGTCCTGCCTTTGTGTAACCAGGACAAGTGAGGACTTAATATTTCCTCAGTTATTATTTTGTTCCCATGTATCACATTGTAAGTGTGTTGTGATACAGTGCTCCAATTACTCTTGTCTAATTTTTATTAGTATGGTTTTGAATGTATTTTTCATGTCCTAGTATTCTTGTAGACAAATTTGCCTGTCCCAGATGGTGACTGCCTTGTGGAAGAGCCTCTCTTATGTCTCATATCCTGTTTCATTCTAGAAAGTTGAGAGCTCCAGGGAGCATCTGTCTTACACTGGTTATTGAAGGTCAATATGTATTTTTGGTGGGCAGTTTCTAATATTTACTGAAGTCTGTGTGACCTTAGGTTTAAACTTTTCTAAACATTTTCTATGTGTTGATCTCTTAGATAATTTTGAATCACCTCCAAATTTGCCCTGCTTACTGTACATTTATGAGACTATCATGTATAGTCTGTTTTTGTCTTTGTGTCAATGATAGTTGCATTACAATCACATGTCATCACATTCAGCTGTACACTCCAATCTGTTTCTGTATTTACAGCTCTATGGTTAATTATGATTATTTATTTATTGCTACTGCCACCAGTATTTCCTACATATGTAGGTGGTTGTCCTTCTTTGTTGATGATGTAGAGGTTGTTCACACTTAGGATGTTATTAACGATATGACCTCAGTCACCAGTCCAACCAAAATGCAAAACCCTGGATCTGGCATTGATGCATACTGCAGTGATTGTCTTTTTCCCTCTTGTATAATGGGCAGTCTGTTGAATAACATATGTGTATGGCTGAATTGTATGGGATTACTGGCCATACAGTGACATCAGAACCCATGTGTCTGTACCCTCTTTGCACACTGTGTGGTCCTTTAGTGGATACAGGAGTAAGGAACAGATGCTTTTCATGATCAGAGAATTCAGATATTAATTTAACAATAGATTTGAATGTAAAAATATATACAGATACAAAAGATTTACAAAACTCTCACTCTTCAATACAATGTCTATTAAGATGATGTTGAGCCCTGACCACTATGAAGGCAGGACGACAGAACTATTACATGAGAAACTCCTCACCTATGATGATATGATCCATGGACAGATACATAGGCACATACACACTTCAGACACCTGTTGGCTCAGTTGTCCAGGGGCAAACATATCACTTTTCCATTTCTTCAGTATGGTTGTTGTGAAGGCACATAAAACCAATGTTTAACTCTTGGATTAGCCTGAGGAGTTCTCCACTCTTAATTCTGCTCCCCATAGCACTGAAATGCAAGCTGTAATGTCATCATATTTTTTTATGTTTGTTTTCCAAGTAGGTATTTTTTCCTACTATTAGTGTAAGTTCAGTTTATTGCAGAATAATGTCTTCCTTTAGAATCTCATGGCAGTGGACAGCACAGTGGAGGCAGATGAGCTGGTGTAGGTAGCCCGGTGGTGTGGTGTGGAAACCTGCCATGGAGGGCTCATACAATGCTTAGTATGGAAAGACCTGCTGGCAGTGGTGTATATCTGCAGGCAGCAGTAGGTTGGACAGACTAGTGCTTACCTGAAGTTCAAACCACTGCAGACCTGTGTAGTGTAGCAGTGTTGTCACTACTAAAGTTTCCATATGACTAAATTTGTGCAATGAGAAAGTGATGAATTTGCGAGATAGCGTATGTACATGAGAAAGTATTCTTCTGAATAGTTTCACATTTCTTGTGCAGCCAAATACCAATTCCAGTTCCAAGTAATTCTTTCATATACTGCTGTAAATTTTGAGAGCTGAATAATTAGTCATTGCTATAGGTTTTAAGTGAGGGTGAACTATTTCAAAATTTATTGAAGTATGTTTTGGTAATTTAAGCATCTTTGTGAATGAAGTAATTATGAATAAATCTGTATGAAGACACATATTACTGCAATTAACTTTATTTGTGTAATTTTTGTTTCCATTCTTATGGTGAATTATTTTAAGATAATGTAAAGATGACGATAGTGAAATCAGATTTTATGTGTCACTGCATCGCAGAAACAAGTGACAGGGAGGCTGCCAACTCTTCTTTATTTAGATATAAGACTAACTTTCCTCTTGCAAATACAGTGTTTCATTTGTACTTATTTCATCTATCTGAGAAGCTGCCATTCTTAAAGTTGTGCCTGTAATTACAGATACTTATTTTCTGAGTGACTTTATTTGTATGTGAATATGATACATTACAAACTGTATAAAAGATGCCTAACAAAAGTGATGAAACTTGAAGAGTCAAGATGAAATTTGGCACAGACTATTGCAGAAGTGTAAATGGAAAGGAGAAAATGAATTGAGTATTTCCACAAATGAACGAAAGTGAGGTTATCATGAAAATAAATGGGCAGATCTTGGTGATGAACTAAAGTTATTGGCTGGTAATTACTGAAAGGTCAATAATGAGTGTACTATGGAGAGGGAGAAAGAAGGAGGTGCATGAGTGATGGGAACCGGAACAAAAGGTTTACCATATTTTACGGACTACAAAATGCTATGGACTATGACACATCTCAGTTTTTAAGCACTTTTTAAAAAATAACATGTTTACCATTTTTATTATTAGACTGTAATGCCAGACTAAAAAGACTTAGTTTGTAAAAATGAACTGACCTTTAAAATCCCTAAAAATTTTCATCTGAACTTTCTCCTTCTTCATCATCATCATAATTGTCCACTTAATATATAAAAAGGTCTTCACTGCCATCTGGAGCATTATTTCTCACTACACTTCTTGAAGGATTTAACAATGTCTTCTCTCACTCAAGCCCAAAACTGTTTATCCACTGACACACTTGTATGATTGTAGGTCATTTTAAAGCTCCCTTTGGCATGAATTCCTGATAGGATTCATCCATTTGTTCAATTTTTCTCTCATATGTACTTTAAGTAGTTTATTTATCAAGACATCAAGAGGTTGCAATTGTGAAATAAATCCTCCTGGAATACCAGCAAGCTCTGTATTTCCCTGTCTCAGTTTCTCTTTCACACAATTTTTCAAATGACTGCTAAACTGATATAGCACAAGAAGAGAACTGTTCTTCAATAAAACAACTTTCCTTCTCTCCCACACTCTGTTAATCCATAATTTAATACCAACCTTGTCCATCGAGTCCTCATCATGTTCATGAACAACACCACCTGGTGGTATTTCAGAAGGTTTCGGCATTGTTTTGTGCTTGAAAATGATCATTGTATTAAGTGTAGTACAATCAGCACATCATGAAAATGCAATGCATCTTTTCATTGCAGATGTCCATTTTTAAAACTAGTGGAAATTTAAATTAAACTCTGGGCATTTTTATAGTAATCTCAAGTATAAAGTGCACCAGAATTTTGGAGGCAATTTTTCTAAGAAAAAAGTGTCTTATAGTCTGTAAAATACGAATATGTGGAATAGAATGTGATGCGTTTTTCATTATTTGATCATGCATGTAGCTATTTGTTTATGTTTTATTAATAGTAGTAATTTGTAAATAAATTTAACTTTTGAACATTGCATATTATGATCAAAATTTGTACACACTGTAAATCATTATTTTTTCCATCTTTCTCCTAAATGAAATCATAGAAATAAAACCATTTATGAATTTAGTTGCTTGCAGGCAGTTGGGAAGATACATTGTGTATTGGATATAGTATTATGTGGTATAGGGTGATAACTAAATATATTTCAGGGAGTTAGTTCATAGTTTTCATTATGGTAAGTGTATTTTTTGTGTATTTGGTTGTGTTTTTTCTGATTAAATGCCTGATTTTTAGGTTTCTTGTTTATTCTGCATAGCAGTATCAGATGTGCTGGGTCCCACTTTGTTACTTGTAAGAAATATTTCAACAAAGTGAATTTTCATACGAGATTGCTTTACTGTCAGTTGGTTGTAGGGATACTGGCTAACACTGGAGTGATGAAAGTCAGTATTTGGGTTTGTGTATCATGTAAGTCTTATGACACTTATTGTGGACACCAATAGATGTCAGTCAATCCATTAATGTGTGTGTTATTGAAATATTCTGACGAATTTTATTATGAAGTTATGAGTAGGGATGAAATGTACACTGTCTGATAAAAAAAAAAAAAAAAAATTGAGCACACAGAAGGGGAGCAGGAAGCAGGATGAAACTTAATGGACTGAGAGAGAATGTGATATTATTTCAGTGATTACAATATCGTGCCACATTTACAAAGAACTTGGCAGTATGAGCTCACCTATCAGTATCATGTTCCAGTGCTTCTGGTCTTTATTATGTGCTAATTCAGTTGGGAATGCTGTTGTATCCTTTCCTGAGCAAACTTGACCACAACTGTTGTAATTGGTCCTTGATATGCTGGATGCTGGTGCCGGGGTGGAATTCATGTCTGAGCTGGTTCTGCACATGCTCTGTAGAGGATGGATCAGGGGGTCTTGCTACCACAAGAGTACTTCAGAATCATGCAAACAGTTCACAGTCACACACCATGTATGGATGAGCATTGTCCTGCTGAAAACAGCACCATTATATTGTCACATGAGAGATAACACATGAGGATGTAGAATGAACGTGAGATACTGTTGTGCCATTAGAATACCCTCAAATGCTATCAGCCATGATCTGACATCATGCCTGTTGGCTGCCCACACCATGACATCAGGTGCAACACAACTGTACTCTCTAAAAAAAAACTGTAAGAATGGGACCTCTCCCCAGGTTGCCAGGTTGTCATCCTGGGTCGTGTAGAACTGTGGTTCATCATTAAACACAATGCAGTGCTATTCATTGGCATACCCTGCTTCCCAGCCATACCAGTACTCCAGTCACAGCGGTAGAGGTGGAAGTGGCATGATCATGGACATGTGCGACAGTCAACCCCCCCCCCCCCCCCCCCTTGCCAAGTGCCATAAGCGAGGACAAGTGATAAGGGCACTGGTAGTATCTTGACATCCATGTCCGACTCTGTTCACTGGGAGGTCATTGACGACCTCCATTCCAGCGATCACTTCCCTATCCACATTCATCTCCTGGATGGTGTTTTGCTGGAGCAGCGGCCACCATCGTGGATGATTGGCAGGGCTAATTGGCCACTGTTCACTCGGTTGGCTGTCTTTGACCACCACAATAACGTACAGGAATGGGTGGATCACATCACGCTTGTGGTCCATCATGCTGCTGACCTGTCCATACCACAGTCTTCTGGCACTCCTAAGCGGCGCCTTGTGCCTTGGTGGACAGAAGAGTGCCGTTCAACCATCCGGGACAGGCGTGCGGCTCTTCGCCGATTTAAATGCCACCCAACAGCGGTCAATCTTACCGCCTTTCAAATCGCGAGAGCCAGGGCATGCCGTGTCATTAAAGAGAGCAAGAAAAGGTCATGACAGGAGTTCCTGGACTCCATCAACCGTTCCGCTTGTTCCACAAGAGTATGGGAAGCCATTTGGAGGATTTCCGGTAAACATAGCCGTTTACCAATAGCTGCTGTCCTGAACCAGGGATGCCTCCAAACGACACCCAGAGCCATTGCTCAGACACTGGCAGAGCATTTTGCACAAAGTACTGCCACTGCAAATCAGGATCCAGCGTTTCGTCGCTACCGTGCGACTGTCGAAAGAGCGACCTTGGACTTTTGGTCGAACAGTTCTGAGGCCTACAATTCCCCTTTCTCCATGTGGGAACTTGAATCAGCACTTACTGAGACTTCTGACACTGCACCAGGTTACGACCGCATCTGGTACTCCGTGCTTCGACATCTGCCAGCGGCGTCAAAGAAAATCCTCCTCGAATGTTTTAATCTCATATGGCAGACAGGAGTGTTCCCCACCCCATGGAGGGAGGCAATTCTCATCCCTCTCCTCAAACCAGGAAAGGACCGCACATGTCCCGGTAGTTATCGTAGTATTGCCTTGACAAGCTGTGTCGGAAAGACCCTGGAATGGATGGTTAACCGGCGTCTGGTCTGGCTGTTAGAGACCAGACAGCTCCTTAGCCGCTTTCAGTGTGGATTCCGAAAATTTCGGTCCACGGTCGACAACCTTACCCTCCTAGAGGTGGCTATTCAGCAGGCTTTTCTCCGTCAGCATCACTGTATCAGTATCTTCTTTGATATCAGTAAGGCATATGATACTACTTGGAGACACTGTATTCTTGCACAAATGCATCAATGGGGCTTTCATGGCCGCCTCCCGATTTTCATTCAGTCTTTCCTGTCTCAGTGGTTTTTTCAGACCCACGTTGGTAACACACTGTCTGATTGCTTTGAGCAAGAGAACGGTGTCCCCCAGGGCAGTGTTTTATGCGTTACCCTCTTTGCCATAGCCATCAACAGTATAACGTCTACAGTGAGGAGTCCAGTACAGTGCTCCTTATTTGTGGACGACTTTGCTGTTTTTTGTTCCTCCTCCAGTGTTGCAACCATGAGCTGTCAGTTGCAGCTAACAGTGCGGCGGTTAGAGGAGTGGGCTGCAAAGACGGGTTTGGGTTTTCTGCCGAAAAGTGTGTTTGTGTTCATTTTAATCGTTCTCGTCATCTTTTTACTTTGCCTGCCTTGCATATGGGGGATACTGTCCTACATTTTAGAGACACAGTGCGGTTTCTGGGCCTAATTTTTGACTCCAGGTTGTCATGGCTGCCACACCTACGTGACTTGAAAGCCAGAATGCTGAAGGCACTGAACATCCTCAAGTGCCTCAGCCACAGGTCTTGGGGCGCGGACAGGGCACATCTCCTACAGTTTTATGGAGCTTTTGTGCGTTCACGGCTGGACTATGGGTGCACAGTATATGGGTGAGCGAGGCCGTCTTATTTGCAGATCCTTGACGCTGTTCACCATGCTGGGATCCGACTGGCCACGGGTGCTTATCGGACCAGTCCCGTACCCAGCCTCTGTGCTGAGTCTGGCGAACCGCCACTTACCATCCGGCGGCAGCTGCTGCTGGTGCGTCAGGCTTGTAAGTTTCTTGCAGCTCCCAGATCGCCTGCTCACCATCTTGTTGCCCATCCACCTCTGGACCACCTTTTTTCCCGCCGTCTGCGGGCTACCTTGCCGTTTGGGATCCGTGTGCAACGTGTACTAGAGTCCCTCAGTGTGGAGTCTGTACAACCCCAAATCCAAGGTTTTAACCACCTGCCACCCTGGTTACTGAAGAGGCCCGGAGTGATTTTAGATTTATTGCAGTACAAGAGAGATTGCACTCCTGCCACCGTTTTTAATGCAGCATTTTCTGCCATTTCATCTGAGCACCACGACTACGTAGCTGTTTTTACGGATGGGTCGAAACAAGGGGATTCTGTTGGTTGCTCAGTTGTTTTTCCATTTCGTGTCCTCAAGGTCCGACTGCCTCAGACTTTTACTGTCTTTGATGCAGAATTGTTTGCAATCTTGCGGGCACTGGAGCACATGAGACATTCTTCCTCTCCTAAATTTCTTGTCTGTTCCGATTCACTCAGTGCCCTTCACTCACTGCAATGTTTGTATGCGGCAGACAAAATTGTCCAGACCATCCAGGATGCCCTCCTCTGACTACAGCGACTGGGGAAAGTTGTAGCTTTCTGCTGGGTTCCGGGGCATGATGGCATTGCTGGGAATGAAAGAGCAGATCTCGCAGCCAAGGAGGCATGTCTCGCCCCACAAGTATCTCAGTGTGCTATCCCCTTGCACGCACTCACCTCGCTGTTGAGCTCACAGGTCATGCGTCGGTGGGAGGATGAGTGGCTGGAAGTGACTGACAATAAGCTCCGTATAGTCAAGCCCACAACGCGTGTGTGGTGTACTTCCTTTCAGCCCCATCGACGGGACGAGGTTCTCCTCACTCGGCTTCAAATAGGCCACAGCCCTATGACGCATGGCTTCCTTATCCGGCGAGAGGACCCTCCAATGTGCTGTGCTTGCGGCGTCCAGGTCACTGTGCGCCACGTTTTATTGGATTGCGTTTTATTTTCTGACCAGCGGGTCACGGCTGACTTGCCAGCGGACCTGCCATCTCTTTTAGGCAACACTCAGACAAATGTGGCTAAAGTTTTAAAGTTCTGTGCCCTGTCAAATGTTTTTACAAAGATTTTAGGGAGGGGATTTTAATTTGCTCACTGTGTGACAAGCTCGCCCATATTTTATGTAAGTGGCCAGCCAATAACAATTTCCTGTGACATTCTTGTCGCTATGTTTCCCCTTTCCTTAGGTTTTACTTTCTTAGGTAGCATTTTCCTTCTTTTCCTGCTTTGTTTGAGTGTGTGCTTTAGTTTTCTTAGGTCTGTCCACATTCGTTCCTTTTAATGTGTGTCAGGGCGCTGATGACCTCAATGTTGAGCGCCCATAAGCCCCAACACACCACCACCACCACCACCACATCCATGTTCTTAGCACAGTGAACTGCTTTGACAGTGAAGGTGCCAATCACTTGGAGAGTGGTGTTGGGGATGCTGGTGATGAAGGATCTGATAGTGCTGGCACAGGCAGCAATGGAAGCACAGGTGGCAGTGATGCATAACAGCAAGGGTTGGCAGCATGCATTGGGGTACTGAACCACAGAGAGGAGGCAGAAGGTGGTGACACCTACAAGGAGGGTGGTCTGTTCCCACAGCAGGGACACACCATGAGATGGAACAGCACGGGGGAGTGAGGCAAAGGCGGTGCTGGCCGACCCTTGGCCTTCACCATTGTGTGAGGACACAGCTGGTGTGTGCCATACAGAAGCAGCGGCCATGGCAACTGTGGGCCAGGGCCAGTTCATGCTGCCATATGTTGGTGGGGTGGCATGAGCATTTGCAGGAGTGTGCAAGGCTGGCAATCATGGAGCATCTCTGCCAGACTCTGATTCCTACCTGTGTAAACCTGTAGGAACTAAAGAAGTGCATCAAGTCATCATCTGTGAAAGAGTTCACAGCATACTTATTCATTTGAACCTTGAACAAGCAAACCATTAGATCGAAGGTGAAAAGGAGGAGCAGTGACATGGTGAATGCCTAGACAGGTGCAGAAAATGTGTAAGGTCAAAGACAAACTGGGTAGTGTTATCCATCACAAGTGTATAGACCATCCTTCAATAGAAAAAGGGCCTGGACCGTAGCCATGACTGACTTGGAAGGACAGCAGATAACATATGGAAATCTCGAGAAAGCATCCACAACCAATAACCAGTAAGAATTTGGGAAGGGGCCTGCAAAATCAACATGGGCTTGTTCCCACAGATGCTGCAGTGCTGGCCATGGAGAAAGCATGGCCAGCAGCGCTGCCTGTTGTGTAACACACTGAGAGCAGGCAATGACAAGATGCTCAATGTCACCATCAACGCCAGGCAAAAACACATGTCAATGGGCCAGGTATGAGAGACCCTTTGATTGTCTCAGATGTAGAGGCTGAAGTGCATCCCTCCACAGGGTGGCAGGAGTCACAGACTTGGGCAGCAGCCCATCTGCAGCTAAGGGAACCATACAATCAAATACCTTAAAGCAGTGATGGAGGACAAAATAGCTACATAAAGAATCAGAAGCCCTGCTGGGTGGCCTGTCTGTCCAACCATCCAACCATGGTGACTGAGGTGAATGACTTGGCACAAAACTTGATCAGCAGCAATAGCGGCTGTGATCCAGGAGCCTATAATAGGAAATGCTTCCACTGTAGGTTCTGCCTCAACATCTAAGTGAAAACAAAAGAGTTCATCCTGATCAAAAGTAGGATCCAGCCACATCAGAAGCTGGGACAGCACATTGGTGTTGGCATGCTGCACACTAGTCTGGAAATTTATTTCATAGGTGTACTGAGATAGAAACAAGGCCCAGTACAGGAACTTAGACCCATACAAGAGTAAATGAAACTTTTTGAGGGCACAGACAATGAGCTGAGCAGAGTTGAGTCTTTTTGATGCATAAGCTGTAGGATGTGGAAACCATCCTCATAACAACATGCCAGAACAGCTTCAAGGCCATACTGAGAGGTGGCTGTAGAGGTGTCAAGTGGTGGCCATGATGGAAGATTGCAGAATGTAATTTAGATTTCATAAACATGAACACGCACTCACAAGCCAGTGTCCACCAAAAGGGAACATCTTTATGAAGCAGTTCATGTACAAGATGGGTCAGCATGTCCACATCTGGAATGAATTTGTGGTAGTAGGCAATTTTCCCTAATAATGCCTAGAGTTCTTTGGCACTAGAAGGACAAGGCAGAGTTGTGACTGTGGCAACATTATGTAAGGGCTTTACAGCTTCCCAAGAAATCTCATACCCAAAATACACAATGCATGGCTGAAAAAAGTAGGTCTTGGCCACATCGCACTTCGACCCTGCAGTATGTAAGATCATGAACAATGATTGTAAGTTGTGTAAATGCTCTTCCATAGATACACCTATTATGATGATGTCATGAAAGTAGTATATGCACCCCAGAACAAACATTGTCAGTTGTTGGAAGTCACTCAGCACTTAGGGCAGCCTTGTTATGTTACACGAAACAATAAAGGTAAGATGGGAGCACTGAGCACTGTTGCTGCTATGGTGGTTGTTATTTGACAAATTATTGTCCTGTGTGGTGTGAAGGCTGCATTTGTGAAGTTACCTCTTCATCCTCATCCTGAAAACTAACTGACACCTGATGACAAGGAACAGCAGCCACTATGACGATAACCACACCAAAGAATTTTCAACATTAAATAATCAGGTTCATAACCATGAAACAAGGAACAGGGATGATTTTCACAGACACACCCACAAAGGAGCACTCTACCAAAAAAGTGTGAACTACCAGCCCAAAATACTTTTTACTGCATTGCCTTCTACGATAAAGAAAATTAAAGAATTTCATAAATTCAATGTAGATCTTAAACAATTTTTACTAACACATAGTTTTTATAGCACTGAAGATTATCTGAATATGGAAAAGTAATATTATTTATATATACTGGTATAAAATATTAGTATTTATTATCCAGGTTTTTGAAATGGATGAATAAAGAGATTGATTGATTGATAAGCTCCAATCTGATTGCCAGCAGTATGAGATATGTCAAAAGATTGAGCAATATTCAACACATCAGCCAAAGATTGATTCTCCCATTGTAGTGTGTGTTGATGCACCTCCTTGTCAGGAGACAAACGAATGATGGTGTCATGGATCACAGAATCAGCATATGAATCATGATAAGCACCAATAACAAACTGACATTTGTGACTGAGACCATTGAGCTCAGCTGCCCTAGCTCAGTAGGACTGGTGGGGCTGTTTATGACAATGATAGAACTCTACACATTCTGGTATGACATTCGTACATTTTGTCAAATGGAAGTGATGTCGGTTCCTGGAACATGGCTAACTGACACAACAAGTGTTAGATCCAAGGGAAATCCAAGGAAGGAACAAAGCCTTACATGTTTGCATCAGTGACACAAAAGGCAAGGGAGTGTTCCCAAAGCTGCTTCTCATAAGCTTCCCAGTCTTTGGCCACATCATCATAAGGGTGAAAAGGTGGCAGGCATTGCCAACAGTGTGGGAACTTGCATAGTTAATCTGGCCAACAAGTTCTTGATAGCAGCTGTGAGACTCTACTGCTGTTCAGTGAAAAATTTGAGCACTGCCTTGATGGACATGAGAATCAATGGACTGGTCAAATAGACTGAGCACAGGAAGCAGAAGTGAACACCACACTCATAGCCAGTTGTGTCATAATGCTTGGCCATAAAATAGGCAGTCACAGTGAACAAGAGTTTATTTATCCACAGTCAAGTAAAGACCAAACACAGACACAGTACAACAAGCAGTAGAACACAGTCTGAAAAAGAGCAAGTGCAGCACTGTCCATGTGTGGAGGAGAGATGTGCCAGATGGCGCGACAGGCACATAAGTCATGTGTGACCTCTGCTGGCCAGCCTGTGCAAATGCCATTGGTGGTATCTCTCCATCTGTAATGTTTCTGCCCCTTTTAATTACAATTTTTCTAATTTTTATTATATTTACAATTATCTCTACAATATATGAGACTTACATAAACATTTCAAGTCATTAATTATTCAGAGTTAAGTTTATAATCCAGATTATTATTTTGATTCTTTAGATTCCATTAGTGTTTGTAGCTTTAATTATCATATTATTAATTAAAATATACAACTCATTGTAGTTAATACCATAGTTTGTCACGTGGAATATGTAGTAAGGCAATTTACATATTAAGTTAAATTAACATATACCGTTAGAATTACTAGCATTTCAATTTCACAGGAAAGCATTTCAGTTCTTGTAAAACTAATTAACTTATGAGATAATTAATGATGAAGTTTCATACCAAACAATTTTCAATTACAGATTTTGCTTGTGTGCTTGGTAGATTCCAAACTTTGACATTGTAGTTTTGTTACCCTAATTGTTATAAATCAGATGATACCTCATGCTGATTAATTAAGCCACTAGTTAAGAATATGCATTAATGATGACAAATTCAAAAATGGTGGCTATACTCATAAGAAGTGTATTCCAAATGTGGATGCATAATATGATTCTACAACTTTTATAAACAACCAAACCATAACATATTTCATAAAATACATTATTGCTTTACCATATAGCCGATTCAGAAGAGAAAAATCTAACATAGCCATTTCTCAATACATTATGTAGTTTCCAAAATTAACAAAAAGCTCTTTGCCAGTCTTTAAATAAGCCATCACACAACAGAATCAGCAGTATGCATATGCAGTTGTCATATTAACATCTCTGTGAAAGTCTGTGACCAGCAATCACTTACACGACATCTACATATCAAGTCACAGTATCTTTAATGAACATCTTAGTATTCTTCTCAGAATAAGTTCAGATTTCAAAACTGTTGCATAAACAACATGAGCATTTATTTATTTGTGATATTCTACCAGATGCGTAATGTGTGTGAAGCCATTTTTGTGGTGTCACTCAAGGTGCACTGTAATTGTTTTGCCACTGCTGTACTGTTTCATAGGGTTAGGTGACTGTCTGCCTGTGATAAACGTTTATGTGAGATGAGAGAATTGTCATCATAGTGTCAAAAGTTATTAAAAAGAGTTAAAATCAGCCAAAACTATTTAAAGTTGTGTTGCATACATTACAGGACACTTTTCCATAAAAACCAGTTTTCAGAAACTAATTGAATTTCCATTGGCGAGAGACTAAGGACCATCATGGGTAAGACAAATTACAAACCTCCATGTCAAGAACAAATTTTTAACAATTGGCTAAAATAAGTTTCAACTACTTCCAGACACCGTCCGTCTGACTGTCTCACAAAGCTGTATTAACCAGCATAGCAGGTTATACTGCAAGTGGGTGAGCACGTAGAGTAAGAATAGTGAAACTTAAAAAAATCTCTATGCATAGTGCAGTGTCTGATAAATAAAATAAATAAAATTGAATCACATGACTGCCTCTCTTGCCATACTGTTAGATTGGCAGCTTTTGAGTACATCGCATTAATGTTTTATGCCAAAGTCAAGAAAATCTGTTTGTGAATAAAAACAGTGTCACTAGTCTGAATTATGATCAAATGTGAATGATGTATCTGGCACTGGTGTACCCATATGTCATGTCTGAAACTGAGTTATGGCTGTGTGCTGCAGCCAAGCATATAAATATTATATTCATCGAACAAAAAAATGCAGTCAGGATCTGTGCAGTCTCAGATACAGTGAGTCATTAAATGATGTTCAAGAGTAACAAATTACTTACACTGCCATCATGTCTAAAAATGTACAACTAATTTTAAGATACATTCCATAAAACAGACTGACTGACACATAAAGGTAACACTTCAATTTCTTAAAAAAAATTATTTTAAATTACAGTCACTTTTATAACACTAATCTAGTATTATCTCATAAAATATTGTGATATGGTCTCAATGGTCACAATAAAAAAATATAAATAAATTAAGGCAGAGATGTGAAAGTAACATGAATGGACCACACTTCAAGCAAATTTTGAGGAAGCTCATGAAGGTAATACAACTGTTTTCACTTTCTACACTTCACTTCACAGGCCTCTCTTCACATATTTAACATCTTGACTGTCACACACTTAGTGATGGGTGTTTCATCACCAGGCCAGGCACGGTGGTAAGCATGAGGCTCTCCTCATGAAAGCAGCAGCCACATGGCAGTCAATGTGTTAAAAGTGTATAGCACCTCCTCTTGCACCGATCATGGCAAAGTGTATTTTAGGCATGTTCCTGATTAATTATGCAATGCCCTCTTGAGAAAAAATTTCCGATTTGATCTTTCCTTAGGTCCTGTAGGGCCTCTGAATAGTGCTGACAGACCCTTCTCTGTAACTTGTTCCTTACATGCTCCGTAGTAATAAATTAGAGCTTCAAGCAGGCCAAGCCATGTGGTTCATCCAGGAACTCTTTCACAATTCTCACAACATGTGGATGTGCATTTGCATTAGTGGAAAACCATTCACAATAAATGGAGTGACATGTATGACATGCTCCAAAAGCATTTTCTCTGCATATTAATGTGATGTAAGGCTGTCATGCTCCATGAAGACCAAATCCGTCTTTGCAGTCATACTGATTCCTGCCCACACCATCAGGAACCACCCAGAACGCATTCTGGATGAGAATGTTCAAAGGGAATACCTTTCCCAAGGCTTCCTCCAGATTCTCTCTCTACCATCAGGTGATTGCAGACCATATCACATGTCATTGGTGAAGAACATTTGTTCCCATTATTGTATTCTCTAGCCTTGTTACTCATTTATGAAATGTGTGATGGTATTTGGTGAGTTCTGGACCTGTAGCAGGTCTTCAGAATTAAAGACTGGCTTCCTCCAGTCTTCTTCAGATGGTCCTCTCACTAAAATTGAGCCATCAAACTTGGTGGAGTAAATATCGCTCTTCAATGACAGTGGTGTAATAGTTCCTGAGAACGAGTTGTAAGAGTCAGTCATCTGTCACTCATGTTCTCTTCTTGGGCCTTATCCTGGTTACTTTGCATAGCCTCCAGTTTTCCTGAATCTTCTTATTGTTCTGTAAATAATGGAAAGTAATGAATGCTGTGACCAGCTTACACCAATGCAACAGCTTTTGTAGCATCTTCAGGGCTTAAGAGCATGTTTAGTCAGAAAGCTAATTATGACTGAAAGGGAAACAAACAATGCAAGGTACAACAGTAAGAGCTGCAAGAGTGAGAAAATATTATTGCCTGACATAGAGCGATAAGTTTTTTATGTTGGGTGGGAGAAAGAAATTAAGGCTAGTGCTTTAAGCAATTGAAATGTCATTGTTTGCTCATAAAACAATGCCAATATCATGTGACATCTAAAAGTATAGGATAAAGTGATATAATGGGTAATTGTGTGTTTGGTTTTTCAAGCTGATTAGTGCAGTTTAAAAAAGTAGATGTGATTATCACCTAGCAAGGCATATCATGAAAAGTCCCCTATCACATGGGGATTAAACTGTTCAAGAAACAGCACATAAAAAGTTTAAAGTGCCTTCATAGGAGTGTGTTATTAATAAATGTCTTAAAGTATTAAAAACTGTTCTCAGAAAGCTAGACTATCTTCAGCTGCACAATATTATTTATAAGTAATTGAGATATATTGTATACCTCTAATTGAACTCAGAAAGTTATGACATGAAATGTAATATGCTCACAATCTGAAACAAATCTAGTATTTACCTATGGAGAATAAATAAATAAATAAATACTACTGAAATTTACAGGTATTTACAGGACCTCTTCTACAGATTCACTGTTCATAGTATTAGGAACAGTAGTATGAAATCAGATAAGACTAATGCAGGAATAACAGTGAATAAGACAAAAAGAATGTGAGTGAGTTATCATACACAGCATAGTAACCATATCATAGCTGAGACAGGTACAAAGCCAGCTCTGATCACTGTAGTGCAAGTTTATATGCCTACTAAATCCAAAGATGAAGAGACTGAAAGAGTGTATGATGAAACAGAAGCAGTTATCCAGATATTTAAAGAGACAAAAGGAAGACAAGGAAAAATAATAGGAGAATATGGACTGGAGGAATTAATCATTATTAACATTTGGTTTAAGAATCATGAAAGAAGGCTGTATACATAGAAGGAACCTGGAGACAACAGAAGGTTTCAGTTAGTTAACATGATGGTAAGGCAGAGATTTTGAAACTAGATAATAAATTGAAAAATCCTCCACAGCAACATGTTGACTCTGACCACAATATATTTATTATGAACTGTAGATCAAAACTGAAGAACTTGCAATAGGCAGAAAGTTAAGGAGAAGGGACCTAAATAAATTCAAATAACCAAATGTTGGTATCAGAGGGAGCATTGGACAATGATTGACTGAAACTGGAGAAAGAAATCCATTAGAACAACAATGGGTAGCTTTGAGTGATGAAATAGTAAAATCAGCAAAAGATAAAATAGGTAAAGCGACAAGGCCCAGTAGAAATTCTTGGACAAAACAAGATATTGAATTTGTGAAAGTAGAATATATAACAGTGCAATACATGAAGTGGGTTAATTGGAACATGGACATCTAAAAACGAATACTGACAGAAAATACAAAATGAAAAATTAAGGGTAACTAGTATAGAAATCTAAAGACACAGAAGCTTGCAAGCCAGTATAAAAGAGAGGTGTCATCTACAGAAAAATTAAAATAGACCTTTGGGGAAAAGATAAGTAGTTACATGAATATCAAGAACTCAGATGGCAAGCCAGTACCAAGCAAAGAATGACAATATAAAACCAAAAGAAATGTATAGAAGGATGTGCAAACGAAACTAATTTGAAAACACTATTATAAAAAAAGGAAGTAGATGAAGATGAGATGGCAGATATGATTCTGTGAGAATAACTTGAGGGAGCAGTAAAAGACCTACACTTAAACAGGGTACCTGAAGTAAACACAGTTCCCCCAAATTACCAAAATCTTGAGCAAGCTTGCCATGCAAAACTATTCCACATAGTGTACAAGATATATGACACAGATAAAATACCCTGAGACTTCAAGAAGAATATAACAATTTCAGTTCCAAAGAAACCAGGTGTGAATATTACTGAACCATCAGTTTAATAAGTCATGGTTACCGAATACTTACATAAACTACTTTTAGATGAATGGAAAAACAAGTATTTGCCAAACTCATTGAAGATTCATTTAGATTCCAGATGAATGTAAGAACATTTCAAGTGACACCTTCCTTATAAATTACCTTAAAAAGACAAATGGAAAAAAGGTAAGTGTGTGTTAATAGCATTTGTGGTTTTTTTAAAAAAAACTTTTGACCTTGTTGATTGGAGTACACTCTTACCTAAAACAGCAGGGATAAAACCACAGGGAGCAAAGTGTTATCTATTTGCACAGAAAACAGATTGTAATTCTAAGAGGTGACAGGAATAAATGATTACTCAATCAAGCTTTATTTATGTTTTGAAACTGTTGGTTGTTCCTTGTCCAATTTGTTATTTGCCTCATTTTATGTTCCTAGCAAGTTTCTAAATAAAAAGTTATCTTAATAATTTCTCCTATATAACTGGTGACCCCAATATAAGATTAGTTCCACTGTGGACAAATACTTTCACACAATATGACTTTGTCACAGAGGACACACAATCACTGTTAATCCATAATCCAGCACCTCATGGAAGATATCAAGGTTTTGGACCTCTCATCAACCACACAGAAATCAGTGATTGCAGTGCAATGCCTGGAAGTTACATCAAACCAAACACAATAAGGTTACTGGTTCCAGTGCTCTGATCCATGTCATAAGTGCACTTAAGTTAAAGACTTTCCAGCCAAATACAACAAACAAACACCAAGTTCACCTGAAGATACAACACCTTACTGTGCTGCCACCATACACTGGCTCTCACAAAGTGTAGCCATAAACCCCAAACTATTTGACAAGGGTCAAATAGTTTTAGACATTACATTTACAGACTGACCATAATAAAAAGTCGTGTTAATAACATTCTTTTGTCTCTCAATGACACTGTCTATTTCAAGCTCCCTCTGCTAACATCATCCGCAGCTTGTGGTCTAGTGGCTAGCGTTGCTGCCTCTAGATCATGGGGTCCCGGGTTTGATTCCCGGCTGGGTTGGGAATCTTCTCTGTCCGGGACTGTATGTGTTGTCTCCATCATTTCATCATCATCATCATCATCATCATCATCATCATCATTTGTGACAGTGTCTAGATTGGACTGTGAAAAAAATACGACTGTGTAAAAACTGGGACTTCGTTTGGGCGCTGATGATTGCACAGTTGAGCACCCAACAAGCCAATCATCGTCTTCATCTACTAACATCTGCTGGTATGTGATGTTTTAGATCTCGATCTACAATGTGCACAAATACTAAAGGCACTCTTGATTATGTGTGACAGACTGTAACAACTACAAACAGTGCCACCAACAGAAGAAGTATCATCTGACAGCTGTCACATATGGCAGCAAAGTGGCAAATACGCCATCTATAGCAGTACAGAACCTGTTCAAATGGCTTGGTTGCTGTTACCTGCAGCATACACTACAGTGCCATGGTGGTTACATATTTCTGAGAAAATTTCTGGTTTGATTTTCTTGATTGAACCAGCTCGAAGGTCTTTACAATACCCCCTGCCTAATACATAGTTGATGTAACATCTATGACCTATACATTTGATGACTGTAAACAACTCTATTATCCGCACTCATGGTCATAAAAATCTGATGATCAATATAAGTTTTGCTTACCATTTCAAGTGAATTTTGTGCTCAGTGACATCTCTCAGCCTATCAGAGGTGCTGATTTTCTTGCACATTTTGTGCTTACTGTGGACTTAATGAATGCTTGTCTAATAAATGGGACCAATAGTTTCAAAGGTCATTCCACTGTTGGCATGGTGAGAAGAGTGCCAATATGGTTGCAGTTTTGGTCGGAGGGTGGCATTCATGTATTGTACAGCCATTACGGCCCCTTCCATGACCACCAGCGGCATACGTCGGCCCCACGTAATGCCACCCCAAAACAGCAGGGAACCTCCATCTTGCTGTACTCACTGAACAGTGTGTCTAAGGCGTTCAGCCTGACTGGGTTGCCTCCAGACACATCTCCGACGATTTTCTGGTTGAAGGCGTATGCAACACTCATCGGTGAAGAGAACATGATCCCAATCTTGAGCAGTGCATTCGGAATGTTGTTGGGCCCATCTGTATCATGCTGCATGGTGTCATGGTTGCAAAGGGGGCCCTTGCCATGGACGTTGGGAGGGAAGTTGGGCATCATGCAGCCTATTGCACACAGTTGGAGTCATAACGTCCTGTGGCTGCACAAAAAGCATTATTGAACATGGTGGCATTGCTGTCAGGGTTCATCTGAGCCATAATCGGTAGGTAGCAATCATCCACTGCAATAATAGCCCTTGGGCAGCCTGAGCGAGGCATGTCATCGACAGTTTGACAGTTTCTGTCTCTCTGTCTCTCCTCCGTGTCCAAACAACATCGCTTTAATTCACTCCGAGATGCCTGGACACTTCCCTTGTTTGGAGCCCTTCCTGGTACAGAGTAACAATGCTGAAGGGATCAAACTGTGGTATTGACTGTCTAGGCATGGTTGAACTACAGACAACATGAGCCGTGTACCTTCTTCCTGATGGAATGACAGAGGTTATACAGCCACAGCATTGTGTAAATGAGGACAAATGCATCACTGACAAAAGTGAAGTAACCTTTTTGCCACAGGATCTCAGTTTATGATATCTACCCATTTCTGGAGATGTTATCCATTTTATGTGACTGTCTGAAGCCAACAGTTTACCAATAATTGAATTGTTCTCTGGGCATGATCATCTTTCGGAGACAACTTCCATTCAAGCACCTCTAACAAATGTACTTTCCAGTTACAACACCAAGGGCAAACAAATACTCAAGTGGTCTCTGGAAATGGACAAGGCTTTCTGGGATCTACAGGTAGGTATCACAGAGGCAGTGTTGCTCAACCACCCTGTACCAGCTACCTCACTGGCAATTGTTGTAGATGCCAGCTAAAGTGCAATTGGTGCCACTCTGCACCCAAAATCCAACAATAATTGGCAACCAGTAAGGTATTCTTTTTTAATCTTGCAGCCAGGACAATGAAACTGGAGTGCTTATGATAGAAAATTGTTTGTGATGTATGAGAGCATGAGGCATTTTCGATCTCAAATCAAAGAGCCTGGCCAGTGACAATCTACACAGACCACAAGACAGTTGTGTCAGCCTTTCATAATGTCAGTTATAACTGTTATCCTTGACCATTCTGGCATGTTCAATTTAACAATCAATTTACCATGAACATACATCATATTAAAGGCATAGGAAAAAACTGCCGACTACTTTTATCACATTTGCAATTTGGTAGATGTTTCGAGGTGAGTGATCTTGAAATGACACAAGCAATGGATTGATAATTGCAACCTTTACTGTACGATCCTTCCATTGGACTGAGAGCAGAGAATGTCAAGGTGCCAGGTGGCAGTTCTAAAATTTGAGCTGATGTTTCACAATGGAAACCAGGACCTTAGATTTTGTTTCAGTTTCACGAAGTGTCATTCAGCACTGCCCACAACCTGGCACACCCAGAGGCAAATGCCATGATTAAATTTTATTAATTGACCATTTTTATGGCTATCAATACAAAAAGACATGCAGACCTGGGCTCATGCCTGCCATCAATGCATGCACTGCATGGTGGGACACCATGTTCATACAAATGTTGGACATTGCCTTGTCTCCAGTGAAGTTCAGTCACATACACATCAGTCTTGGTGGACCCTATCTGCATTCAGAAGGTTACAAGAACCTGCTCATTGGAGTTGATAGATGCATGAGATGGGCAGAAGCTACACCATGCACAGACATGTCTGTCAAGACTACAGCCAATATGTTCATCACAAGTTGGTTAACTCACTTCTGCTGTCCTCTTCACATTAGAACAGACCAGAGGTGGCAGTTTGAGTCCAGTCTTTCAATGAATTACCTATCTGTATGGTTTCCAGGGCCACAACAGTACAAGTTATCATACTGCCCACAATGGAATGGTTGAAAGATGGCATAAAACTTTATAAAGGTCATTTCCATGTGTCACTAAAAGAAGTAGACAGAAATGCTTCCTTTGGATCTTTTAGGAACATGCGTGGCTTACGTCATTAACTTAAGTGGCATGCAGGGAGCCACTGAGAATTCTGGCAGACAACCTCATACCTCCACTAGTGTCAGACAAGGCAAAATTACCACTATTGGCACTGCAAATTGTGGAATAAATCACAAAGTTCTGATGACCACTTACCTTGTGGCAAGGTGTGCACCAGATTTTTATACACAAAACCTTCATGGTCTGCTCTCACATTATGCTCCATACTATTTTAGTGTAGCCTCTCTTCAGCCCTCATACACCAGACCTTTCCAAGCGTTGTGATGTGGAGACCACACATTAGATATTTTGCAAAATGGCAAATACACCTAATGTCTGTCAAATGAGTGAAGTGTGGGTCCTGTTATTGCCAACTTTTGGCAGCATGCCAACATTGCAGTAGCCACCAGAAAGATCGCGGGAGGTGCACATCGGCACGGCGCATCACGGACGGTAGTTGCCGCAAGTAGAGTCCCATCCACCAGAGGGCACGCGAGAATTCGGACGCGACCTCTGCCGGCGTAACAACAACAACAACTCAGGCAGCATGGGCCGTGCCCAGTCAGTTAACATCGGGCATGCCTAGGACACAGTCCCGGTCTATGCTAAGTGAAGTGCTACGTAAACGTGAACAGTGTTACTACAAACATCATGTTTATACAGCACCTTGACACACTCCTGCAGACCCCAACTACATGAACAATGTCCAGTTGCCCACCATCAGCCACTCTATCGTCTACACCTACACCACAGCACAAATTTTAATTCATTTCATCTGCTTCGGTTATTATCGTAGATAATAAAAAATGTCTCAGGGAAACATTTAGTTATAAACAAATATAAATGTTAAGAAGACTCTTCTGAAGGTATTTGTCTGCAGTGTAGCCTCACAGAGAAGTGAAACAGGGATGATAAGCAGTTCAGATGAGAAGTAAATAGAAGATTTTGAAATTTGGTGCTACAGAAAAATGGTTAAGATTAGGTGGATAGGATGAATAACTAATGAAGAGGTAGTGAACTGAATTGAAGAGAGAAGAGAGTTATGGCAAAATTTAACTGAAACAAGAGGTCAGTTTCTAATGTAGCAAAATAGGGCAACATGTAATAAAAACCACAATTATGATAATAACAAAGTAGCCAGTATTAGCTCATGAAGTTTATGCGAAGTTACTTAATTGAAAAAGCTTGCATTGTAAGATTGTTGGATTACTGTATTGATGAAATTAAGTCAACCTGATATGTACTGAGACCAATTAAAAGTGAACAACAAACTGAAAATATGTCAGCAGCCATGTAAACAAAAGCAAAATATATCATTCACAACATTTGTACATAGAAAAGTAACAGTAATTATGATACAGTAACTGCAAAGTCACAGGAAGTACATTGGGAACAAAAACTAACCTGAATGTAAAAAAAGGTATCAATGAAAATAATTAAAACACTCCTGTGAATACATATTTCATGTAATTTTGTCATGAACATTGTAATATTTTGACTTGATAACTAACTCAAAACCATCACAATGATTTATAAAACCACATTCTGCAGTCAATTTGTAGAAGGATTGAAATCTTAACTGTAAACTCAAATAAGTGTGATTGAAACAATGTACAATAAAATTTTGGTAATGTTGGAAGCTATATAAGAAGCTGAAAGGGAGTAGTATGACATCAGTTTTCAGTAACTAAACCCATGTTATTTTTTGTCAGTTTTTGAAGCAATAAACAAATTTTAAAAGTATATTGATTGTTTCAGCTTCATCACTTATTTGAGTAACATGATGTTGACAGTCTGACATATCATACATTAAGTGGATCCAAATAACATTTTAGATGAAGGAACCACAATGAAGCTGAGTGACACACCTCACTAAGGTCACTTATGAGTATTTGAAATGTAGCCATAAAAGCTGTTTGTTTTAAATTGAAAGGAGACATTCTGAGGCAATAAAGAATAGTCAATTTAGTAATGGAGGGGGAAGTATGAAAATAGTAGAGGGAGGTCAAGGCATGGAGACAGTAAGCAGGTTGAAATGGCCTTTGGTTGCAAAAATTATACAGAGATAAAGAAGCTTGCACAGGATGGAGTAGTGTGGAGAACTGCATCAAACCAGCTGTCAAATGAAGACTACGACCACAGGAATATTACACTTAGGCCTGGTGAATAGAAGGAATAAAAGTTATTACACAGTAATGGACTATCTGAATTAAAACATGTAGTGCAATTAAAGTAGCCTGCATTGTAATACATGAGGAAATAATTATGATATGTAATCAAAAATTGTACAGTACTATAAGAAAATTACAAATTACACAAGGATATAAAACTAATTTAAGATACCTCAAAAATGGGTGTAAATACTAATTTTATGTGTATAAGTGTAGGTATATTGTATTGCATATGATTTTGCTGACGAAATCCACACAATGTAAATTGTTACATGGATCAATAAAGAAATCAATCAATCAATCAATAGTGGGTATGAAGAAAAGACTCAGAGAAAATGACAGTGATATCAGGGCAAAGAGCAAACTCTTGCATTATTCAAGACTGGCTGGAGGATTGGAATTCAATTACAATAGGATGAAGAACCTTTGAGTTCTTTCCCAGTGTAACTGAAAGACATCAAATGAACTGCTGCCTGTTTGCAACAGGTGTAGTCAAATTTCTGACAGGATACTGGCCTTGTCCAATATGTCTAAACAGAACAGTTAAGAGTAGTATCCAATAAATTTAATTAGTAATTGGTATTATTGTAGGGATTAAAAGATTAGTTCAGAAACATAATTTTTCTGACGACAATTACTAAACCAAATTAGAGAGTTATGGTCTGCTTTAGTTTCTTGGCAGTTCATCTACATTCACACCACTGACAAATAGAGACTGTAAGTTGTTATTTGTAAAACACAAGTAGTTTACACTTCTAAATTTGGGTTCATTGGAACATCCATATCAGCCAGGATGAACTGAAGCTTTCTGAATGCTGCCCAACTGAGCTGTTTAGTTTTTGGAATTTTACCCATCAAACTGGTTTTTCCTACCAGAAATATACGGCCAAGGTACATGGATTCACCAGCAACTTCAATATGACCAGTAACCCAGAGAAAGCCCTCTGCAACTACGGCCAAAAATTCAATTTTTAATTCATACAATGGCAGTTATTTTACAATGTAACGCAATTCTGTGGCCAGAAAACTTTTATGTTAAACAATTCTGGCCACAGAAGCCTACACAATAACTTTAAAAACTTACTGGTCAGTTGTAACTGGCTGGATGTCTGGACTCAGAAACCACTGAAACTACTTTCAGTTTTTGTGTCATAGTTGTTGGTTCTGTCAGGTGTTAATATGTAAGCATGATGTCATCAACAATAAGATATGTCTTAGGTCCATGTACTGGTCATTGATTTTGATTCCTCCATTGTCCTAGTCCCAGTCTATACACAAACCTTTCACAACTAGGATTGACCAAGCAGGGAATAGATATGTACCTAGCACAACAGATAATGATGGGAGGTACTCCATCTGTACACAAACTTCTAAGTAAACAGTAACCACTGCACAATAGGTGTAAAATAAGGTGTAAGATTGTTGAAAGATCCCTCCCAGAACACAAAGAAATTTTGGTCTTACTTAAAGCCTGCCAGTTGCACCAGCATTAATGTTCAGGCACCCAGGCACCCATGGATGACACAGGGACTGAAAGTGATGCTGGCAAAGCAGATGTGGAAATTATTCAAATGTTAATTGTTGTATCACTGCAAAGATGAGTAATATAGGTATTAAACAGTGGAAAATCCAGAATGGAGTGTAACAATATTATGAAAAGGACAGTTACTATTCACCATGTAGTGGAGATAGGCATGACAAAAGGACTGTCAGAAAGTGAACTTGCAGCCAACAAGGCCTTCATCAAAAACAGAAAACACACACACACACACACACACACACACACACACACACACACACACACACACGACCACAAGTTCTGGCACCTGAAGCCAGATTGCGAGCAGCAGCGCATGATGGGAGAGGCAACAAGGTGGTGGGGGTAAGGAGGAGGCTGGGGTGAGGAGGGGGAGGGATAGCAGGGTAGGGGTTGGGGACAGTAAAGTGTTGCTTGAGGGAGCATAAAGGGATGAAGTGAAGATAGGGTACAGCAACTAAGTGCAGTAGGGAGATTACACAAAGGGTGGTGGGGAAGGGGATTGGGGTGGGGAGCAGAAAAGGAGAGAAGCAAAAAAAGAAAGAAAGAAAGACTGAGGGTTTGTTGGTGGAATAGAGGGCTGTGTAGCGCTGGAATGGGAACAGCAAAGGGGCTAGATGGGAAAGGACAATAGCTAATGAAGTTTCAGGCGAGGATATATTCAGGAAGAGTTCCCACCTGCATAATTCAGAAAAGTTGGTGTTGGTGGGAAGGATCCACATGACACAGGCTGTGAAATAGTCATTGAAATGAAGAATGTTGTGCCGGGCACTGTGCTCAGCAACGGGATGGTCCAGCTGTTTTCTGGCCACGATGGCTATTCATGTGGACAGACAGCTTGTTGGTTGTCATGCCTAAATAGGATGCAGCACAGTGGTGGCAGCTTAGCTTGTAGATCACAAGACTGGTTTCACAGGTAGCCCTGCCTTTCGTGGGTTAGGTGATGTTAGTGACTGGACTGGACTAGATGGTAGTGAGAGGATGTATGGGACAGGTCTTGCCTCAAGGTCTATTACAGGGATATGAGCCATGAGGCAATGGGTTGGAAGCAGGTGTTGTGTAGGGATGGTCGAGGATATTGTGTAGGTTCAGTGGTTGGCGGAATACCACTGTGCGAAGGGTGAGGAAGATAGTGAGTAGAACATTTCTCATTTCAGGGCATGATGAGAGATAGCAGACACCCTGGCAGAGAATGTAATTCTGTTGCTCCAGTCCTGGATGGTAGCGAGTCAGGAGGGGAATACTACTCTGTGGCTAGGTGGTGGGACTTTCGGAGTAATGGGTGACTGCAAAGATAAGGCATGGGAGATCTGTTTTTGTACAAGGTTGAGAGGGTAATTATGGCCTGTGAAGGTCTCAGTGAGACCTTCAGTATATTCTGAAAGGGACTTCTCATCACTACAGATGTGATGATCATGGGTGGTTAGGCTGTTTGGAAGGGACTTCTTGGTATGGAATGGGTGGTAGCTGTTGAAGTGGAGCTATGGCTGGTGGTTGGTAGGATTGATATGGACAGTGGTACTGTTGTAGGTGTCCTTGAGTTGGAGTTCAGCATCGAAGAAGATGGCTTGTTGAGTGGAGTAGGACCAGGTGAAGTGAATGGAGAAGAAGGTGTTGAGGTTCTGGAGGAATCTGGATAGGGTGTCCCCACCCGTAACCCAGATCAAAAAGATGTCACCAATGAATCTGAATCAGGTAAGGGGTTTGGGATTCTGAGTGGTTAGGAAGGATTCTTCTAGATGGCTCATGAATAGGTTGGCAAAGGACAGTGCCATGCTGGTGCCCATACCCACACCCCAGATCTGTTTTTAGGTAATGCCTCCAAAGGAGAAGTAGTCTTGGATGAGGATACAGTTAGTCATGGTGACTAGGAAGGAGGTTGTTGGTTTGGAATCTGTCAAGCATTGGGAAAGTTACTGTTTAACAGCAGCAAGGCCATGGGCATTAGGGATGTTAGTATAAAGGGAGATGACATCAGTAGTGATGATCAGGGCACCATGTGGTGAAGAAACAGGAACTTTGGAGAGATGGTGGAGGAAGTGTTTGGTATCTTTTGTATAGGAGGGTAGGTTTTGGGTAATGGGCTGAAGGTGTTATTCTATGAGAGCAGAGATACTCTTAGTTGGAGTACATTAACCAGCCACAATGGGCATCCTGGGTGGTTGGGTTTATGACCCTTGCAAAGAATGCAGAAGATAGGAGTGTGGGGAGTGGTAGGGGTGAGGAGATGGACTCCAGGGAGAGGTTCTGGGATGGGTCTAAGGATTTAGGGAGAGACTGGAGATCCTGCTGGTTTCTAGAAAAGAGTCATTGTGGCAGGGTTTGTAAGTGGATGAATCTGATAGCTGGTGGAGTCCCTCAGACAGGGAATCCTTGCAGTTCAAAATAATTGTGGTGGTTCCTTTGTCAGCAAATAGGACTATAAGATCAAGATCAGGTGGTGGATTGTGGTTATTTCTGTGGATGTAAGGTTAGATTGTATGTTGAGGGATTTGGGGTATGATGGTGAGGCAAGGTTCAAGGTTAAGAAATTCTGGAAAGTTAACAGGGGTGATGTGGGGGCAGCAGGGTTGGATCATGGTTGGCTGGAGAAGTGAACTGAGTCAGGAATGGTTCAATATTTGTCTTTGGTTGAGTCTGATTGGTAGGATTGGTGGCAAAAAACGAGTCCCACTGTAGGGACCAGGTGAAGGAGAAAGGGTCTTTAACAAGTCCTACATGATTGAATTTGGGAGTGGGGCAAAAGGTGAGGCCTTTGTAAAGGATTGATTCTTCTGCAAGGCTGAGGCTTTTGAAGGAAAGGTTCGTGACAGTTTTGGGTCTGCTTAGGATCTGGGTTCTGTGATGTGGTGGGAGGGAGTTTATGAGAATGGGGTAAATGTAGTAGGTCTGTTAGATGGGTTTTGTCACCTATGAGGGGATGTGGGGGTGGTTTGGAGGTTGTTGTAGAGGTGGTAGATAGTGGTAGTCTGAGGTGGAATAGTAAGAGAACAGAGTGGAGAGTTTTTTTTGAGGTGGTAGTGTGCATGTTGCTCTAGTTACTGGAGGGCAGAAGTTTCAGTGTGTGTTATGGGATCTAGGAATTTGGGATTGCATAGCAGCAGAATTTTGTGGATGGAGAGAAAATATTGCAAGGAGTTTTGGGCCTAATTGATATGATTTTGCAGGACTATGTTAGTGAGGGCTGAGGATTGGTGGAATCTGAGCAGATGGAGGTCATTGTGGAAGGAAGAGTGGGTATATAGTGTACATCCCTTGAACAAAAATTTGTGCCCAGTGGTTGGAAGTAAACTCATGTTGGACCTATCTTCAAGAAGGGCAGCACAAGTAATCTACAAAAGTACCATTTAGTACCACTAACATTCGTTTGCTGTGGTATCTTAGAACATATTCTGAGCTTAATCTTAGTGGTTTACCTCAAAGAAAATAACCACCTGCACACCTACCAGTACACATGCCAAAATATTGGTCATGCAAAAGCCAATTTACACTTTTTTTTTAATATGACACAGAATCAAGCCAATCAGGTAGATACAGATTTCTTCACTTCCAGAACTCTTTTGACTCAATTCTACATGAACAGTATTGAACAACAGTATGATCAAATGGAGATCAATGAAAAATGTGACTGGATCAAGGATAACTTGGTAGGGAGGACGCAACATATTATTTGACATGGAGATATTGTCTTACACTTGCTCATCATGGTATATATTAATTCTGCGACATAAAATACTAAATACTCAGATTTTTGCTTATGTTATATTTTAAAATGCTGCAAAAATACTCAGACAGACCTAGTTCAAATTTCACAATAGTGCAAAGATTGGATAACTGCTTCAAATGTTCAGAAATGTAATATGTGTGCTTCACAAAATGCAAAAAATGTTGTGTCCTATAACTAAAAAATCAATGGGTCATAAATGGAATTACCTCATTGTAAAAATTTGTGGAGATAAGTATTAGAATGATCTCATAGGCTCAGCTGTAGTGGTAAAGCAGCTGGTATAGAGTGTGTCATTGATAAGATACTGGAAAAATGTTTTCAGTGTACAAAAGAAATTGCTTACAAAACATCACTTGACCCATCCTAGAACATTGCTGAAGTCCGTGGTACCATACTAAATTTCTGGAAAACCTCTAATGGCAGATACATGAAGATAAAAGCCAGGTATCCAATGAAATAGCACTTCCAAATTATCAGGAACTGGTATTAAATGAGGAATTTGGGAATAAACTACTGCTCTCTATGTGTCCCTTCTGTAAGGACAGCAAAGACTAGATATACTAATTACAGCATGCCCATGGACATTTAAGGACTAACTTTTGCCATTTTCCAAAAATTTTATGGAATGTGATGAAACCTGAATATGTGGCACAATTGGCAGTACCATCTGTCATGCATTTCACAGTAGTTTATAGAATATGGATATAAATGTATTTGTAGAGTAAACAACTTCAGTGATATAACATCCCAATAGTAACCTCCTTTCCCTAGTGGTATCTTGTCAGTTGTGAGGTCTGTATCCAAACATGAAATATGCATCAGTTAGTCAGAAAATAAGTTTTGTTTCACATAGATCATATGTATGAGTAATTGTAATGATGTGGAACAAGTCATTTTACTTTCAAACAATGGATAGGAAAGTTGCTACTCACCATATAGTGGAGATACCAAGTCACAGATGGGCACAAGAAAAATACTGTCACAAATATAGCTTTCAGTCAGTTAGGCCTTCATCAAAATTAAAACTCTCACACACATGACTGCAGTCTCAGGCAACTGAGGCCACACTGCGAGTAGCAGTATTAGTGTGGGAGTGGCAACTGGGTGAGGGTAAGGAGGAGGCTGGGGCAGGGAGGAGGAGGGATAGTAAGGTAGGAGTGGTAGACAATTATGTGCTGTTGTGGAGCATGCAGCGACAAGGGGACAAGGTGGAAACAGGGTAGGGCAGCTATGTGCAGTCAGGAGATTAGACAGAGAGCTGCAGGGAGGTGGGAAAGGGAAGGGCAGGGGAGGGGGGGAAGTAGTGGAAAAGTAGAGAAGTAAAAAGACTGGGTGTGATGGAGGAATGAGGGCTATGTAGTGCTGGAATGGGAACAGAGAAGGGGCCAGATGGGAGGGGACAATGTCTAACAAAGGTTGAGACCAGGAGGGTTACGGGAACATAGGATATATTGTAGGGAAAGTTCCCACCTGTGCAGTTCAGAAAAGCTTGTTTTTGTGGGGAGGATCCATATGGTACAGACTGTGGAGCACTCATTGAAATGAGGGATGTCATTTTTGGCAGCATGCTCAGCAACATAGTTTCTTGGCCACTGTTTGTTGGTGGGCATTCATGTGAACAGACAGCTTGTTGGTTGTCATGCCCACTCAGAATGCAGCACAGTGGTTGCAACTTAGCCTCTAGGGTTATGGCTGCCTTCACAGGTAGCCCTGCCTTTGATAGATAGGTGACATTTGTGACTGGACTAGAGTAGGTGGTGGTGGGAGGATGTATAGGACAGGTCTTGCATCTTCGTCTATTACAGGGTTATGAGCCGTAAGGTAAGGAATTGTGAGCAAGGATTGTATAGGGATGGACGAGTATATTGTGTAGTTTTGGTGGAAAGTGGAATACCACTGTGGGAGCTGTAGAAAGGATAGTAGGCAGGATATTTCTCATTTTATGGCATGATGAGGGGTTGTCAAACCCTGGCGGAAAATGTAATTCAGTCATTCCAGTCCTGGGTGGTACTGAGTTATGAGCGTGTGTGTGTGTGTTTGAGGTTTACGACTGCTAAACAGCATGGTCATCAGCGCCCAAATGCATAAAAATGGGAACACATGCGGTGAAGGGACTAAGACAGACAGCGAACAGGGAGAACGGCTAAAAGACACAGACCTGACGCGCAGTTTCAAATCCTCACATACAAAGGAAAACATGAGGAGAACAAACGCACTAAAAAAGGAAAGGAAACACAAGGAAAAGAGAACAGAAACCGAAGTGAAACAAGGAGGTAATCGTGACTGGCAGACATCTTACCTAAAACCTGGGTGAGCCAGTCACCCAGCAGCACATTAAAACCCTCTCCCTAAAATCCAAGGCAACAAATTGGACAGGACGCAAAACCGTAAGACCTTAACCACAGTCGTTGCGTCATCTTGTAGAATAGAGGGCAAGCACGGTGGCAAAGAAACCACCACCCTCTGGTCAGAGAATAAAAGACAGTCAAGTAAAATGTGGCGGACAGTAATCTGGACGCCACAAGCACTGCAGATTGGGGGGTCCTCCCACCGGAGTAAAAAACCGTGCGTTAAGGGACTGTGCCCGATGCGGAGGCGAGTGAGGAGGACCTCATCCTGCCTGTATGACTGGTAGGGCGTATGCCTTGGCCGCGTGGTGGCCTTGACCAGGCGCAGCTTATTTTCACCGACTGCCAGCCGCTCCTCTTCCCATTGACGCATAACACAAAAACGCAAGAGGGACGTAACAGCATGGAGGGGGACGGCACATTCAACAACATGAGGGAGGGAACATGCATCTTTGGCAGCCACATCCACCAGTTCATTTCCCCTAATACCCACATGTCCTGGCACCCAGCAGAAAGAAACCTCCTTCCCCTGCCGCTGCAGGTGGAGTAGGGCATCATGGATGTTCTGGACGACCGTATCCGCTGGGTACAAGTGTTGCATGGTCTGAAGGGCACTCAGGCAGTCAGAGCAGATGATAAACTTAAGATTGGGCACACATCTCATCTGCTCCAATGCCCGCAAGATTGCAAACAATTCAGCATCAAAGAGGGTAAACACCGTAGGAAGCCGTAACTTGATGACTTGATGAGGGAAGACAACAGCACAACCAACAGAGTTCCCCTGTTTAGAGCCATCTGTAAATATTGGTACACGGTCAGGATGCTGGTGTAAAATATTGTAAAATAAGGAGGTAAAAACAAACGCAAGAGTGCAGCTCCTTCGGTACTCTGACAAGGCTAAAAGGATGCTAGGCCTCTGGAGCAACCAGCGAGGCAGGCAGGTAAAACCTTGGCCTTGGGGGGCCACACGCTCCACACCAAGGGACTCAAGCAAATGCTTGGCACGAATCCCAAATGGTCTCGTTGCCCTGGGACGACTGGAAAAGAGACATTACATAGGCGGTCGGGCAACAGTAGGGTATGCAGGGGAGGTAGGACAGGCAAGGAATTGACACACCCATCGCACCATGAGGAGTTTCTGCCGGATGGCGAGCGGCGGTTCCCCTGCCTCAGCACACAGGCTGGGGATGGGACTGGTATGGAAGGCACCAGTGGCCAGCCTGATACCCTCATGGTATACTGCGTCAAGAATCTTCAGATATGAAGGCCTCGCTGACCCATACACGGTGCATCCATAGTCAAGACGCGATCGGAGGAAAGCCCTATAAAACTGCAGCAGACGCGCCCGATCTGCTCCCCAGGACCAATGGCTCAGACACTTCAAAATATTCAGTGCCTTCAGGGCCCGCACCTCGAGGTCTTTAAGGTGAGGCAACCACGACAACTTGGAATCAAAAGTGAGGCCCAGGAACCTCACAGTGTCGCTAAAAGGAAGAATGTTGTCCCTCAGATGCAATTCAGGGGAGGTAAAAAGACGTCGAGAATGATTAAAATGAACACACACACATTTGTCTTCAGAAATAGTAAAACCTGTCTTTGCAGTCCATGCCTCTAATCGCTTTATCGTAAGCTGCAACTGACGACTAGCAGTGACAAGACTGGAGGAAGAACAGAAAACAGCAAAATTGTCCACAAACAAGGAGCATTGGGCAGGACTCCGGATAGTGGACGTGATACTGTTAATGGCAACGACAAAGAGGGTGACACTTAAAACGCTTCCCTGAGGAACACTATTCTCCTGCACGTACAATTCAGATAGCACATTACCAACCCGATATCGAAAGAGGCAGTGGGAAAGAGAGGACCAAATGAAGATGGGGAGACAGCCACGAAAGCCCCACTGATGGAGTTGATGGAGGATAAGGCGGCGCCACGTAGTGTCATACGCCTTATTAATGTCAAAGAATACACCTAGACAATGCTGGTTACGCAGGAAGGCCTGCTGGATGGCCGCCTCAAGCAGGGTCAAGTTATCTATAGTTGAACGACATCTCCGAAAGCCACACTGAGAGGAGCTAAGGAGCTACCTGGTCTCAAGCAGCCAAACCGGGTGACGGTTGACCATGCGTTCCAATGTCTTCCCGACACAGCTTGTCAAAGCAATACTTTGATAACTACTGGGATGCGTTCGGTCCTTCCCCAGTTTGAGGAGGGGAATAAAAATCACCTCCCTCCATGAGTCAGGGAATGTGACGGATAACCATATCATATTAAAACAATTCAGGAGAACTTCCTTGGATGGCAGCAACAAGTGCTGCAGCATGCTGTATCGGATTTGATCATGACCAGGCGCAGTATCGTGAGCCACAGACAGCGCTGAATCCAGTTCCCACATTGTGAAAGGGCAGTTGTAGGGTTCAGAATTTGGAGACCGGAAGTCTAAGTGAGCCCTCTCGATGGCAGTGCGGTAGTGGCAGAAATCTGGATCACAGTTAATAGTGGCGGTAGATTCTGCAAAATGCATGGCCAGTGTCTGGGCAATGTCTCTCGGCATCATGAGGAGACATCCCTGATGCAGCAATGCCATGACAGGTAGTTGGCTGAGTTTCCCGGAAATCCTCCTGATGGCTTCCCATACTTTTGTAGAACTAGTGGAGCGGGAGATGGAGTTCAAGAACAATTGCCATGACCGTCATTTGCTCTCTTTAATCACTCGCTGCGCCTTGGCCCTTGCCACCCGAAAGGCCGCAAGATTGTCAGCAGAGGGATGGCACTTGAAGCGGCGCAGAGCTGCACGGCGGGCTCGGATGCCTAAGCGGCACTCAGTGGTCCACCAAGGGACAGGACACCTCTTGGGATGACTGGATGACCGTGGGATTGACAATTCAGCAGCATGGGAGATCACAGCTGTAACATGGTCGACCCATTCGTGGATGCTGGCACAGTGTTCCAAAACAGCCAGTTGGCTGAAAAGTGTCCAGTCAGCTCTGCAGAGGTGCCACCGGGGCGGCACTGGTAATGCCACAGCCTCATCCAGGAGGCGAATCCAAAGGGGGAAGTGGTCACTAGAATGGAGGTCAGCAGCAACCTCCCACAGAGCAGAATCCCTGAGTGCTGGAGAGCAAAAGGAAAGGTCAATAGCTGATGATGACCAGAAGCAGTACAGAAATGAGTGGGAGCACCAGAGTTCAGGATGCACAGTTCTTCAGACATCATGAGGCTTTCCAGAACGCGACCCCTGGGGCAAGTAGTTGGAGAGCCCCATAAGACATTATGAGCATTGAAGTCTCCCAGAAGAAGAAATGGACAGGGGAGCTGGCTAATAAGGTCTGTGAGAGCCTCAGAATCTATTGCATCCTGAGGCGGTAAGTAAACTGAACAGACTGTGAGCCTCCCACCCACAAGAAGGTCAACTGCAACTGCTTGCAAGTCTGTAACGAGAGGGAGCTCAGATAAGTGGTGCATGTCACGGACAAAAACCGCAACACCACCCTTTGCCCTTTCCCCTGTCAGATCATTTTTTCGATGGACGGTATAGCCCCATAAAGAAGGAGCATCAGTGGCCCAAAAATGTGTCTCTTGGAGACATAAGCACAAAGGGCACTCTCGTACAAGGAGTTGTAATTCGGCCACATGCGTCCTGAACCCATTCAGGTTCCACTGTAATATGGGAGCCAGTGATCAGGGTGGCTGAACTTTCACCCTGCCTCTGTGCTTTGGAGGAGAGCCCATACTGGCTGGAGATTTATTCCTGGGGCAAGAAGATCGCCCCCGGTCAACATCAATGTCCATCATCTCCGATGACGACCCAAGGGAGATGTCAGACAGTACGATGGCCTCATCATCGGACCGACCCTGACTAGTCTCCTCAGGTGGCAAAACCTTCACCTTCGGCGTCTTTGTCTTTGGGGGCTTAGAATGCAGAGCCTTGTCAACAGTTGGAGCTTTACTCGCCTGGGCAGAAGGCGCCATATGGGGAGAGGCAAGAAGTACCCCAATGTCAGCAACCACGGCCTTGTCCAACATTGCAGGGAGAGCTGCAGGTTTCAAAACAACCGCAGCAGCACAAGTGCACTGGCATATGCAAGTATTAGTGCTAATACTAGCAACCTCCGTTTGTGTAGCAACAGTGGCCAACTGTACCGTTTTTTTCAGAGCGGAAGCGAAAGATGTTGTAAACACAGGAGGCTGCATGGCCTTAAAGAGCTTCTTGGCCTCACCATAGGGGATGCGCTTAGATGTTTTGATCTCCTGTATCTTCCGTTCCTTGAGATAGATGGGGCAGACCCGGCTCCAGACAGGGTGACTCCCAGAGCAATTCACGCACTTCACAGGCGATGAACAATTGGCTCCTTCATGGGCCGGCTGACCACATTTACCACAAGTGGCTATCCCATTGCACCCCAACGTAGTATGCCCAAAGCGCTGACATTTGAAACAGCGCATTGGGTTGGGGAAATATGGCCATACTGGCAAACGTAAGAAACCCACTTTAACATGCTCTGGGAGTCTCAGGCAACTGAACGTGAGAATAAACGAGTCGGATTTGACTAGGTCCCCATCGACTCGTTTCATAATATGCTGCACGTCAACAATACCTTCGTCAGCCCACTCGGATTTAAACTCGTCTGTGGGGATATCCGCCAAGTCCCTAAATGTCACAACACCCTTACTATAGTTCAAAGTGGAGTGGAGCTCGGTCTCCATAGTGTACTCTCCGAGACAGGTTGCTTTCTGAAGAGAAGCGACTTGATGGGAACTAGAAGTCTCAACTAACAGAGTCCCATTGCGCAGTTGCTTCACAGATTTCAGTGTTCCTGCAATTCCCTCAAGACCCTTGTGGATGTAAAAGAGAGAAACCCTCTCAAAGCTACCCTCTTTCCATTTAACAATCAAAAACACATTCTGATTATCAGCATGTGCTCTGTGATGACAGTCTGATAAATCTCTAGCAACACCAGGTGCTGGAGGACTCACAGCACAAAGTCGCTTTGTGATGGGGTGTATTTTCCTACCAGTGGCCCACCCAATCCACTGGTAGGGGGAAATGTAGAGGTCTAAGGGTCCATTGCGGTCCCACGAGCAGCTAGGGAACTAGGGCTCAGACAGAGCCCCGCGTGCCTGAGTAGGCCTTATGCAACTGGGGTGTGGCAGGTGCCCCAGGGGTTGCCCGTTTGCGACTGTTCCCACCCCAACAGCCATGCGTCTTATAGGCGCGGAGCACACTGTAAGATTGAGGGGTTTTTATAGAGGTTGGCCTTCCTCGCAATCCAGGCGGTCAAGCCAAGATTACCATTTCCCACAGCACACAACATCCCACCGCCACGCCATATGGTGGTCGCTGAAGCATGTCCGGGGGTTACGGTGACAGGAGACTGGCGGCACTGACCAGTCCCCAGCTCAGAACCCCGGGGTCGCCAAGCCTGTACTCAGCAAATGAATGCTGAGCCCCTGGGGGCAGTTATGAGGTGAATGCTCCTATATGGCCAGATGGTGAGACTTTGTGAAATGGTGGGAGACTGGAAAGATAAGGCACAGGAGATTTGTTTTTGTACAAGTTGGATATACTGCTTTTATATGGTGAATGTAAAAGAAATACCATAACAACAATACAGTGGTTTATTGCTGTCCATCCAGATTGTCAATGCCTGACGCGCCAGGCATTTGCATGAATTATTAAGCCACTAATGAGGTCAAGCTGCTTGAATATCAAAAAGAGGACAAGAAAGAAACTACAACTGGCAGAGAACATGAAGAAGCTGTTCTGGCTAATGAATCTGTGCAGTGGTACAAAACATATTGCCAAGGAATGTGAAATCAGCCATATGAGTGTCATTTTGACGCTACATCAACAGAATTTCCATGCCTATCATTTGTCACAACATCAGGCACTCAACAACAGTGATTTTGAACATTGTATGGAGTTTTGATGGCTTGCCCTTCAGTATCTGAGAGATGATGCTATGTTTTTCTGATGTCTGCCCTTAACTGTTTACTGAATTTGCATAACATGCACTACTGGGCACCCGAAAATCCATAATAACTTTGCCCATGTGACATCAATGTCTGTGGAGCATAAAAGTATGGTGCAACATCATAGAAATTATATTGCAGGAACCTGCTGCATCTTAGGCATTCTAAACGGATTTTCGTACACACACTTTCTGACTAACATTCTGTCAGTTCTTCTAGAAGAGATATCACTGGATATTTGACAGTGTATGTAGCTGGAACATAATGATTGTCCAGCTCACTCACCCAATGTTACAACACAAATTCTGAATGAGAACGGTCCTGGACATTGCTTAGGACTAAATTCTGTTGTCCAATGGCCTGCAGGTCCCTCCCGCCCCCCCCCCCCCCCCCCCCTCAATTTGACACCTCTTGATTTCTTTCTTTGAGGGACACTCAAAGGTACAAGGTACAACCTAAGACAAAACCCCAACTACACCAGATGATATGTGTCACCAAATTAGCATGCTCTACCATACCATCTACTGTAATTACATCTATTCAGCATTCTTTCAAATGGCAATTGCATATGTGCCTTTCAATCCATGGTCAACAGTTTGAACACAAGCTTAAATGAAAGATTTTTTTAAGACAAAATGTGTGTTATGTGGTCACTATATCATTTTTAGCAAATTCTTTATTTTATTTACTTGTGTACAAAATTGCACTGAAATGTTAAATAAGCTGACATTGTGTATTGCATGTAGCTGGTAACACTGTCATTACATGCTTACATTCAGCATGAAATGACATTTTGTTAAGAGGAATACTTATTTTGTAGTGTACAAGTGGTCACCTGTGTATCTTTAATAAAATGTTTAGTTCAACATACGTATCCCATATGATATGATTTAGAGCAATGTAGACAGAGAGAGTTGTCCGACAGAATGCCTTTCACCTCTAAGAAGCACACCGCCGCATACTGGTAAAGAGGGGTCAAATCTTGCTTCTAACATTCAGATATTTAACACAGTACTTGCTCTTTGCAGTGTATAAGACCCCTTTACTTTTGAAG
Source organism: Schistocerca americana (assembly GCF_021461395.2). Taxonomy (NCBI): domain Eukaryota; kingdom Metazoa; phylum Arthropoda; class Insecta; order Orthoptera; family Acrididae; genus Schistocerca; species Schistocerca americana. The sequence goes on along the minus strand of NC_060123.1, from coordinate 625,829,662 downwards.
AATGAACAGTTGAATTCTCTGTTCAAGCTAACATAAATCTGGGAGGACACACAGAAGTGGACTAGTTTTCCTAAGCCCTTTGCAATACAGTAGATTGTAGCCTATGGCATATTTTCAGATACAACATTCATAGGTAAACCTGCAACCTAGTCATAAGTTGGTTCAAGGAAAAATAAAGCTTGGTAGCGCAGGTCTGTCGTATGGGATACAGGTACACAGCCTGGACCAAGATGCCTGCTTGGCAGTGTCTGCACTGAAAATACTTTTTCCGGCCACCATTCTCTCACATTCTAGGACATTTCTCAAATATTTTTATGACATGTTTCGATGCCAACATTAACAAACACTATATCATTGTAATTGTCTTCTGAAGCACAACTTAATGCAGTTACAATAAGTATACCATTCCACTGTTCGCCTGCTTAGCTGGGTGATAGTGTGCCTCCCATGCAAAGCGGGCCCGGGTTTGATTCTCGGCTGGGTTGGAGATTTTCTCCACTCGTGGACTGGGTGTTGCATTGTCCTCATCACCATTTCATCCTGGTCTCTGGTGCGCAAGTCACCCAATGATGCATCGAATGAAATAAGACTTGCATTTGGCGGCCGAACCTCCCTGAATAGGGGCCTCCTGGCCAACGATGCCATACACTCATTTCATTTTTTTACGATTCCGTTTAAAAAAAGGTACTTTCTTCAGTATCTCAGTTGATACCAGCACTAAAAACATTAACCAAACAAAAACATATGTGCCCCTCAATGCTCTAACATTTGTTAAAAACAGCGTTTTGATATCTGTTACCGTTCAAGAAAGAAAAGGGGTGTTACGTCTTACATGACTGACCCTGTATATGTCTCCAGTCTAAAATTTTTAGGTGTAATTGAAGGTCCAGTTTTTTTTATTTATTTATTAACTGTACTCCTTTAAAATTACACATATGATGACATTAATTGTAAATCTTTTCCCTTATGGTGGGAGAGTTCATTCAGACTTGTCTATATCTGTACATATACGTGAATTAGGTTTCTTGGATTTAGAGTTAATCTGGTGGGAAATTTGGCTACAGGCAATATATTGCAGATGTAAATCACAGTTTGTAGATATCTTTTTACCACTAGTGTGTATTAAGGAGCTGACAAGAATACCTATTTTCTCATGTTCAGGATAAAATGCATGGCATTTCAGATGTTTGCTTCACTACATTCTATGTGTAGCTACAAGAAGGAGGCTAGATACTTAGTGAGAGCATATGTGAGTGATCCCAGAAGACTCATGATTGGCATCAGAGATATATCAATCTTGTAGATTTTGGAGCAGTGAATATCGGACCCCAGGAACCACTAGAAGAGCAAAATCAAAGTAACCAAGCTTTCCAGCCATTTATTCCATAAGTTGCTGATACTAATATCATCTTCAAATCCACTGAAATGATCACTGTTTTTGAGGTAGCCAAAAGATGTTAGTGACCCACTTGCAGCATCAGGTGTTTACCATATTCAATGTTCCTGCGGAAATGCCCACATAACCTGCTAAAAGACTTGGTAATATGAAACTGAGGAGCACAAAAGAAATTGTCACCTTGGAGAAAGAGAAATCACAGTTGTGGTAGGAACACATTCTCAATAACATTCAATACACAATAAAGCTCAGTGAAAACCAAGTCTTACCTGGCATAAGGAGACATAATGCGTGTTAAACTTGGGAAGTCAATTAGATACATCAGCATAACAACTGCCTCAATAGGAAAGCTGAAACACTGTGAATTTATAAGGCATTGATTTTACCACTCATGAAAATGCAGGGCAGCAACAGACAGTACCATACACAACCAATCCAACTAGATGAAAGCCAGATGATCATAAAATACAAAACTGACTAAACATGTTGTGGTATGAAAAAATAAATATAAATTGAAATACAGACCAACAGAGTAATCAGGCTAGAAAACTCTTGAAAATGCTACTGCTACATACTGACAAAACAGTTGGAAATAGAAGAAATAGTGGAGTGCAGGTGAATTGTACAAATACAGCTGCAAAAAACCTGAAGAATTTTGTCAACTGTTTTGATGTTGCAGAAATGATTTTCCTGTTTTGATGCTTTAAAAAAAGGTGTGTATGCTTGATTTCAGATCTTTTATAATTACCTGTTTTGGAAAATGTCTGGTGATTTAGCCTTGCCTTAGGCTCTAATTCTTTTGACAGATAGTCCAGAAAATGCAGTCTCATTTTTTTGATAAGTTTTACATGTAGATGTAACACATGGCCACAAGGGACACTCATAACAACCTTCTAGATTGTAGGTGTGTTTGTACTTGAAGAAGGGCATTTTGCAGTACCCAACATCTCTTCAGTAATGGACGCAGAAATGAAGCAAGCTGAACCATGCAATATATTATTCCTGGTAGAGGATGGGGATAGTGCAAAGTTCTCCTTGCCAGAACATCCAGGAATAAAGTTAACATGCTTGCCACTATACTAATGAACTGAAGTGTCAGAATTTCTAATTAATGTTCAACAAGAGTTTTCATGTAGAAGAGTTTTTCATTCCTAAATAAAATAAATTTAATTTAAGAAATTTGTTTATCAATAAAATGTGTGGCTGAAGTAGTCATTTTTATTGTCTTTTAAAATATTACCACCTTTGACATAGAGTCTGGCATTGGCTCATAAATTTTGAATGTTGTCAAAGTACCAAGTGTTGTTTCCAAGTGCTAGGAATAACAAATTCATAATACAATACACAAAATATGGGAAAGGCAACCACTCACCTTAGTGGACTGATGCGTGGAATGCTCATTTTCCAGAAATAATACACACACACACACACACACACACACACACACACACACACACACACACACACACAATCTCCCATGCCCATGAAAAAACATAATATTCATAATACAAAATTGCCATGTTTCTAACTTATATATCTTCATGCCTATAACAAAAAAACAAAATACATGACTTGAAAATGTCTCTGGTGGACAATGTATAATCATGCACTGCCTTCATTTATTACCTGTTTTTTTCTTTGTTTTGATGATGTCTGTTGAGCACTCTGATCTGAATTTTATTTTGTGGGTAACTTATAAAGGGATAAGAAATAATAGATATATTAAATTATACCATTTGAAAAATGTTTTATTCTTCAAAGTTTTTTGTATAACAGTACATGGATTATATACAGTTTGACAGTGCCCAATATATTATGTAAATCTTGAAAAATAGCCATTTTTCTGGGCCTGTTGGAAAATGTAGTGAGTTACAAATGCTTTCTCAGGATAACAATGCTATATATCACTGTACAAACTTATGAAAACATTAGAATTGAAAACAACATGCCTGCTGCATTGTAACAGCAATACAAAATTAGTAAGGCAATCAATAGATATGTAAATATTTAGATATCTGAAGTTTTTCATTGTAGTACATCCACATCAGTGCATGGTTACTTTACACATCACATGCTAAGATACAAGAATACAAGTTTAGTTCTTTTGCAGGACTGATTTGGCAAAGAAAAAAAATAAATCTTATTTTGCAAAGCAATGGAAAATCCAAAGAAGAATATATTTAGTGGTAGCCTATTCTTGAAATCAATTTTGTACTTTATGCAACAGAATGAGATGCCAATGAATTATGTATCCTCCCTGCTTGATTGTCAGGTTTAAACTTTTTCCATTTAAATTAGTTCTGTAAATAATACTGTATAAATCTGCTCACATGAAAAGTAAAAATAATTTGTATTATTAATGGATTAGTTAGTGAGGAAAATAGAACACAAATATATTTTGTCATGTATTTACTACATGGAATAGTTATCCAATTACTGGGCACTAAGAGATAAGCAGCAATATTCTTTGAGATCTGTGCTCTCAACAATCCTCTATGTCATCATGGTAAGAGGCTTAAAATGAATTTGCCTACTTACATGTTTTTGTTATTTTTAGTGTAAAACTCAAGTAGTCAGAAACATAGAATTTTTTTCAAACAGTTCACTCACAAGCATTTAAAGTTAATACAGTTGTTGTTCACGTGTATTATGTAATACAGTGATATTCACATTCAACAGTCTCTGTTGAGCTTTATCCCATAATCTGTCCAAGGGCACTGTGTTAAATGCAAACTAGCACAGCAGCCGATAGCTGTACTGGTTGTCAAAATGACCAGTAGCTACAGTGCCAAGTGGTGGTTAACAGGTACAAGATGATATCTACAGACAGATTATGGAATCAAACTATTTGAAGATGACTAAGACATCAAAATCAGTTACAGTTTGTAAATCATATGGGATTGTGACTGGTAATATAACTGCTATAAAACAGCTGGCAATATGTATGATGTGTTATCAAATCGAAAACAACTACATATGTGAAATTAGTAAAAACCAGTATCAATCACATGGTCATTCATTACAAATTGTAGTCTCTGCCTCCGGTAGTAGGTCATCTTCAAATAAGGCACTATCTGCCTGATGACAATGACTCTTGGAACAGCTGCGTTGACCCCAGTCTCACAACAGTACTGCGACTGGGGCCAGTACATCTGTTCCAGGCATCATCATCATCATAATCATCATCAGCTGGATGATCCAAAGATGGCCTACTACTACAAGCCAAAACCAGTCATATTTGTGATACGTGATTGTGTGATTAAGACTGTTTTTTGCTAATTATATGTAACTGACAGACTGCTGTTTCCCAATAATGTTGTCTAAAATTATGAATTACATATGTAGCTATTATTTCTGATTTTAGTGCCATTGATATATGAATATTGAGCTTCCAGTTTTACCAAAAAAATAAAAGATATTTCTTAAGACATGTGCCAAGAAAACAAATATGTGCTCTGTCTGACAACAACTTCATGCTGGTAATACTTCAGATTAGTAGAAGAGTGGTAAGTCACAGAGACTCAGTGTGACTGGTGATGTGACACATGATATTTTAGTATCTGGGTCAAGGAAAATGGTAGTATAGAGTAATACATGAAGTAATACAGAAATCCAGAATGAGTTGACTCACACTAATATCAGTGGTCTGGACACACAGTCAGAGTGGAATGAAAATTAATAACAAATTCCTTGAAGTGGGAATTTTCTGCAGCAGTTACATACACTTAAGAAAACATTTATGTGATACCCATAATGGAAGAATATAACAATCAAAACAATTGATTATTGACAAAATTATTTAATTGAATAGATAAAAAACCTACTCACGAAGCAGTGGCAGAACACACACATAAAAGACGATTGTGATTGGCAAGTTTTCAGAGCCTGTGGCTCCTTATTCAGGCAGAAGGGTTGAAGGGCAAGGGAAAGTGGTGAAGGAAAAGGACTGGAGAGGTCTAGGAAAAGGGACAGATTTTGGGAAAGTTACCCAGAACCACGGGTCAGGAGAGACTTACCGTATGGTAAGTTTCTGTTCATCTGCTATTTATGAATCTTACATTACAGCATGACAGTGCAGAAATAGTACCACTAAAAATTCTTATATGGCTAATATTAAAATTTTTCTGAATCATGGAAAATCTCTATGTGAAGCTGATTATCAGTTGGCAAGCTATCTATGTGGATCATCTAAGATAGGCCACACTATTTCTGTCTGGAGATAATAAACTTTTTGTTTGTTATCAATAACAACTACATACAGCACAATCATTCAATACTGAAGACTGACAAGAGCTCTTGCTGAGGCCACCCCTAGTGTGGCAATTGGAATTTACTTGCACATAGTAAACTTATAGTGAAAACATTTTCCTAGATTAGGGGAACACATTATAACACAAACATATTCTGCAAGGTTATTGCACTTCAATTAGTGATTTTGCTTCAGAATGTTTTGCAAGTTTCAGACTCTACATTGTGAGTGAAATAATGCAACAAATACTTTCTTTTCATCTTTCAAATGGTAACAGAAGCTAGTGCTGACACTAGAGAATATAGCATGGTGAGACATGTTTGTAAATAAAAATAATGTGGTGTTTATCACAGAGATGAAATCATGAACAGTGGAAGAAGTAGTTAGGTAATGAAACTGTATCTTTGCCTTTTCACTCTGGTGATTATTTCCTGTCAGTTGTGAGAAAGACAATATTGGAAAGCAAACACTTTCTTATTCATAAGAAGATCCTCACAATGCATGGTGTGACGTAGCAAAATAGAGCACAGAGAATAGGTGCAAAATTTCAAGAAATGATAACTGGTGAACTAATATGTTATACAATCAGTCTCATGTAAACTATTTTTCACATAAATGTTTGAATTTAAAAATAGAAAATATGGATGCAATTAAGCTGTTTCAGGTTATGTTCCCAAAAGATTATTCAGTGGGCTAGATACCTCTGCTATGATGGCTGATATGACTTGTGTTCTCCCTGTTGACAGTTTAATACAGTAGAAAATATAGAAGACACATATCTGTTTAGGTTACACCTTCTCTTCCACAATTTTGCAAACCAAATAATATCTACTGAAATATATAAACATATTTCATTCATTCTAGAAAGCAAAGAAAGTGGATCTTTGTGTGCTGTTCAGTAAGCCACCATAGCTTAAGATACATAACATTTAGAGCATTAAACAATTAACTAAGTTGATTTTAGAATTATGGCATATATCCAGAAATGAAATAAAAGAATATTCACCAGAGTTTTATAAACAAAGGCTAAGTTAACTTTCAGCTGTTTGTAAAGGAAACAGTTATATTATACATACAATAGACTCTTCTCCAGTTTTTTGGCTCATAATTTTTTTACTTATTTTATTACTTTTCAAAACAAATTTACTTGTGTGTAAGGCACAACAAAAAAAAAAAAATGTAGCATTGTAGTGGAAAATGGAAAGTAAATAACCATCTTCTTCGTCATTACATAATATGAAACTATAACTTTCATGCAATTTTACAACAAAAACATTTATCCATCAAATGCCAGCACTGAGAAATATTTGCTGATGGAAATATGTTGATTGTGATTGTACGAATTGGCATTTAATGTGTTTTAACATGAATTTTGCTAAAAACATTAACTGCCAGTACCTTCAGGGTTTTGTAAGAGTTGAAATACAACTGATATCAAGGAAATGTGATTGGATGGGTAAAACAAATCTACTTACCAACTGGTGGCAGGAGAGTGCACACACAAAAAGGTTCAACTTCTGCAAGATTTTGGAGTCAGTGGCTCCTTCTTCTGGCAGAAGATTTGAAGAGGAAGGAAAAGGGGTGAAGGAAAAGGACTGGAGAGGTTTAGGAAAAGGAGTAAAGTCTGGAAACGTCACCCAGGACTCCGGGTTAGGGGAGATTTACTGGACAGGATGAGAAGGAAAGTCTTTCCTTCTCATCCCATCTGGTAAGTCTCCCCCACTCAGGATTTTGGATGACTTTTCAGAAATGTACCCCATCCCCTAAGCCTGTCCAGTCCTTTTCCTTCACCTCCTCCTTTCCATTCAACTCTTCTGGCAGAAGAAGGAGCCACTGGCTCCGAAAGCTTGTGTAAGGTAAACCTTTGTGAGTGTGTGTGTGTGTGTGTGTGTGTGTGTGTGTTCTCCTACTATTGTTTGGTGAATAGATTTTTTTATCTATACAATCACATTATATTGTTCAAAATTGGCTATTTTCATTGATATTGTGAAAAGTATTCCTAAACAAATGAAATATTTCTTTTTGGCATGCACTTAAATACCTTTCATTCTGCACCTAAAACTGTTTATCTTAAAACTTTATTTCCATTATTTTCTCACTGAAAATGTTATTCAAAGTCTCATTTGTCTTTCTGTTATTTTTGGTAAAAGCCATAGATTTTTTCATGAAGACAAAACGATTTAATTCTAATGTAATGGTTGAACTATGGTTAAAATTCATTTATGCTGAACATTCTGAATTAAATACCTCAGTATCCTAGAACACTGCTGTTGTTTAGACAAATAAATAGCTCAATATATGTAAGTGTGGAGAATGATTGAAAAATTTCAAATAAAAAATATATTTAAGTTCAGGTTTATTAATTGAGTCTAATAGTTATTACAACAAATGAATGGAGAAGATAACTGATGAAAAGTCAACAGATTACACAAGAAAGATGTGGTAAAGTTACAGGTAATAGTGAGTTAAATGAAAGAAAGACAATATCATTCAGAGGCATGGTAAGTGGACTACATTCTGTCATACAAGGTAATAATTGCCAATGTAGATACTTTTGTTTTCGTTTTTATGTATGACTCAGTGACTGACAAAAACGGTAAATTACATGGCATTCTTTGCAGACATCGAACAGGGTTGAAACAGGAGCATGGGGTGGTACATAAAGAAATGAAAGAAGTCATTCCATTGCCAGATACAATCTACTGTAGTACCTTGCATTTATCTTTGTAAATTACTTCAGCCTTACCACTAACCAGCGATACATTCACCTTTAGTCCTGGCAGACTGCTACCTTTTTTCTAAGTCCTGTTTCTCAAACATGGCAACCTATTTTTGATTTACTGGACAAAGATATCTCCTTCTGCCACTGTTTATTACATTTTCTTCACTATTCCCATTTTGAAATGTCTAATCTGGTCTGCAGTCACTCCATTTCTGGCTTAATCACTGTATTGCCTCTCATCAGCATGGATATTGTGTGAATTTCATGTCCTTGCCATTCTTCCACACTTCTAGATTTCATAATTTAACAGTTTATACAATGTTTTATTGTGTTTCAATGCCAATTGCTACCATCATCATACATTTCTCTTTGTAGCACTAGTACAGGTAGACTGCCTTTGATATGACATTAAAACTCCCTGAACCAATTACATGGCATTCTTTGCAGAGATCTGTTTTCATAGTATTATGGTATGGGAAGTCCTGATAGAATATAAATATTTAATGAGTAAAAGTAACAACTCTCATAATAGTAGAAGCACTGAGTCATTGAAAGGAACATAGGCAGGACTGGCACATGCACGCATGCATGCCACATTACACACACACACACACACACGCACACACACACACACACACACACACACACACACACACACACACACACACACACACATATGCATGCATGCATGCCAGCACTGTAGCCCTTCCACTTGAGTGGGATGAGGGTGGGAGGAAGCACCAGTAGGTGGATAGGTGGATAGGAATGAAACACAGGCACCTGCTGCGTATCTTCCTTAGAGGAGTGGCTTGGGAGTGTGAGACTGAATAGAGGTATGAGAGACTGCAAGGAAAAGGGTGCAGGTACAGTTCATCCTACACCTGCACTCTCTTCTCTGTAGTTTCCCCCCCTTCCTCTGGTCTGTCTCCTATGTGCCTGATGTTCCAACCCTCCAGGATATCTATCCTACTGTCTCTTCCTCCCAGCCATCAGCCACCCTTCACCAATCCTCCCTACCCATTCCCGGCCTCCTTTCCCCCTTACCAACTCCAATCAACACAGTCCCCTTCCAGTCAAGCAGCAAGCCTACTGGCCCAATACATCTGTTTGTAAGTTGGTGCATCTTTTATGTGTGTGTGTGTGTGTGTGTGTGTGTATTTTTTTGTTTGTTGGTGCATAGCTACATGTATTCTAGTGTGACAAAGGATTCATCTGAAAAATAGTTAAGTTTGTATCTGTGCCTTTCAGCAACTCAGTGCCTCTGCTATTTGGTTGGTTGCTATCTATATTGTCATCATAATAGTACAGATTCAAACAGGGTTGAAACAGGAGCATGGGGTGGTACATAAAGAAATGAAAGAAGTCATTCCATTGCCAGAAACAATCTACTGTAGTACCTTGCATTTATCTTTGTAAATTACTTCAGCCTTACCACTAACCAGCGATACATTCACCTTTAGTCCTGGCAGACTGCTACCTTTTTTCTAAGTCCTGTTTCTCAAACATGGCAACCTATTTTTGATTTACTGGACAAAGATATCTCCTTCTGCCACTGTTTATTACATTTTCTTCACTATTCCCATTTTGAAATGTCTAATCTGGTCTGCAGTCACTCCATTTCTGGCTTAATCACTGTATTGCCTCTCATCAGCATGGATATTGTGTGAATTTCATGTCCTTGCCATTCTTCCACACTTCTAGATTTCATAATTTAACAGTTTATACAATGTTTTATTGTGTTTCAATGCCAATTGCTACCATCATCATACATTTCTCTTTGTAGCACTAGTACAGGTAGACTGCCTTTGATATGACATTAAAACTCCCTGAACCAAACTACAATTTGTTTTGATTTTAAAATGTTATTCTCATTATCTAACTGACCTGCACCACTTGCCCTGTTATGTGTGATGTTTTCTGGCTCGTGTTCATACATTTGACCTGTGTCGCAAGCCCCTTATTAGTTTAAAAGAAAACTCAACTTCTTATATTCCCTAATAATGTTTTGTTGACCTTAGTATATTTGGTTCAAATATACGTAGAGTCTGCCAACTGTATCATTTATCCAAAGATATAACATAATTTAGATGCAGTGTTTTAATCGGTGTACTTGATCTGTTTTCATTTTAGAGGCCAGATATTTTGAATCTAGTATGATGTCATAACAGATTTAGTTCTTCCATTACAGTCTCTCTCTCCCTATTTAAATATGGGGCACATTTTCTCCACCTCCAGTTGGGTGCTCTAACTTTTTCATGCTTTCACAGTGTTACCATAAGCATATGAGAAACACTCGACTTTTGTGTAACTGCAGCCATTGCTCATACACTGAAAATGGAGCATAACTCACAATAAACAGGTTTGCAATTAGTTTATGGTCTCTGCATAAGAATACTACATTTAAAACATGAAAATTTATTAATATTTATTGTAACAGCATTTAATAATGTGGACCATACAACTACTAATGCCCAAATACTCGGAAATTCTGGATAGATGGACAAATGTTTGAATAAAAACATTAAAGAGGATCTCTGGATATATATTTTCCGAACATAAGCTATGTTGGCTTTTGCATTCAGTGTCACCTTCAGGACAACTGCTGTCTCTTTCCCCTAACTTCATGAACATTTACTGGGAAAGAATTAGTAATGTTTGACAAGTAGGCCATTTTATTCCACTTTGTGGATAAATTCTTAACATTTGGTGTAACTTCATTCTTACAATTTTTTCTACAGATTGTAATGATTTTAAATCTTTTTATTTGTGAATTTCATTGTGATACTGAGATTCATGGCTACGTCAAACAAAACAACACATTTTGTAGCATAATGTTAAACTATAAATGTTTAGTTGTTAATGATATTGACAGTATACGATGCTGTGTAGTTACTGGGGAAAAACAGTAGAGTTATATGAAAAGACACCAGCACTGAATTTAAAGTATCATAGCATCTTAAAACTGTTCCTGCATCTGAAAAATTAAGTTTTTAAAGAGTGTACTGATGTACTTTCATTTTCATTAAATGGGTTAATTTTTGTTATGTAGGTCAACAAACAGACTTACACTCTATATAGCAAATAAATTAATTTCATAATTATTATTGTTGTTTTAGTTGCACAGTATGGCTTGCAAGAGAAAATTACAAACTTTTAATTTGTCATGTTTATGGTTATATCCTACAATAAGATTGAGCACAACACAGTTTGACGTAATGTATAACATGAATTCAGAAATTATGATAGACACCTGATGGTATCACATACAGTGCACATATTGTACTTTTAAATTTATGTATTAAAGACAAGATGTGACTCTGAATAATCTGTTGAGAATTAATGACAAGCTTGTTGAACTATGTGTTGCTATTTGAAAGGAGGTATTCTTTCATTGAATATACTTTAACCCTTTTATTTTTTGAAGTTTATATTGGTCCCAGCTGAATCGCCAGTGAAAATTATAAATTCAAGTAATATTTCTTATTGCAATGTTGCAGATTAATTGGAGCAAAAAGGAAGATTAGTGCCTAATGTGTAATTGAAGATAAAGTCATTATAGATACAATGTGAACCTGAAATAAATGAGGATGAGGAAGAAACTTGGCCATATCCTTTAAAAAGAATTAGAACATTTATTTGAAATGACTTATGAAGTATTGGACAATCCAAATCCGGAATTGCACTATTCTCACTCAATGAATTCTTAACATTTCATGTAATATTTGGGTTACCTTGATGTGTAGTTCTTTGTTTCACTTTATTAATCCAGTTTTGTCAGTAGCTATATTAAATTTTATTGCTCTGATTTAGTTAGTATCGTGTAAAAGGGGGGGGGGGGGGAGGGGGAGGAACAAACATTTCCTCTTGACAGCCCTTCATTTGAAGAAAGAAGTGATCTGTAGGCCAGTTAATCATAGTTTATAACATGTCCAAAGAAGGTAAAAGCTCGTTGAAAATACCTGGACAAAAAAGGGAAAATAAGATTTACCTTTTGTGTAGAAGAGCTACACATACCAAAATCTAATGCCAGAAAAGAATATTGAGAAAGATATTTAATTGGAAATTGTGATTTAATGTGTTGTATAGAGTATTTAATGCTCCACAAAAATACATGAAAATATTGACTTTAAATGGTATACATATCAATTAAAAAGAGATATGTTTCAAGCCCTCTTAAAGGTAATTTTTTTAATTCACTTGTTGTCCTTTCCTTGTGTTATTCAAGTCTGAGTAATCTTCAATAATTTAGTCATATACATTTGTTCATTTCTAAATTCAGTGCTGTATTTAGTAGTTTACAGATCACCTGTGTGGTCATCTAACTTTTTCTTTTTCTATGAATTAAGCATTTGCCTGTTACAACATCCATCTTTCCTTCTTGTCTTTTGTCTTCAGGTATGTAAGTTATGAATTTAAGAGGCAATCTTTTCTTTTCATGTCTCTATTAAATTATGTTCTAGTTTCAGGTGATATTATAACCTAAGCTGTGGATATTCAATTCATTCCTAGTATTGTCATTTGTAATGCCCTGTAATCTAATCTCTGCTGCTTGAATTCTACTCCTTATTTTGTATAGCACATGTTTCATGCTTAATTTTTTTCAAAGCTATACTTTCAACTTAGGTAGCACTTTTCTTGAAATTAGGTATTTCCTGCACACAAGAGTTCATACAGAATAAGGCTGTAATCATGCATAGAATGACACTAAACACATGTATTCAAAGTTGCTGTTGGCAAATCCATTAGAATATTTCAAAACTTATATATATATATATATATATATATATATATATATATATATATATATATATATATATATATATATATATTGTGTCATGAGGCTGAAAATTATATGAGTTGACTGCCATTGTAGATGATATGGTTACAGTTTTTCTGTTGATGATTGTAAAGATGCATTTAGTTTTAATCTTCTAACAGAAATCTGCTTCTTGTAATAAAAATGAGAATCCTATAAATGTTTCAGTAGAAATATATGATTATGTGTTCAAGAATCATACTTTTATGTTTTGTTTGTTTTATGCACAAAGAGAACTTTCATAGCATTATTGTTTAAGTTTACTGACATTAGACATGTAAACTATCATTTATGCAGTTAACAGGCAGTTCATATTTTACAATTAAAACTTACAAATGCTGAACACTGAATTACGAAATGTATTATATTTTGCTGTGCATTGTCAAAATGCATGTACTATGTGTTTTAAAAGTGTAGTAATACAAAAGTAGAATGTCTAATTACCACAGTAGAGTTTCAGGTATTTTAATTGGCAGTCTTTCTGCAAAAGCATAAGGGGAAGACACATGAAAAGAGAGTACCCAGGAATTGATCCATGGTCTGTGAATAAGCAGCCAGTAAATTTAAGCTATAGATTACAAACATTCAATTATGGAGAAGACAAGTATTAATAAAGAGAGGACATTACCAGGTTAAGAGGGACAAACAAGTAAGTAATAATATCTAAGAGTGAAAACAGAAAATGTTGGCTGCTGTTTGAAGACCATAACAATAAAAGAAATTAAAAGTAAAGAGTAAAGACTGCTTAACTGACAGATGAGAATGAATGTAAAAATGTGTAATACCGTAACTATAAATTAGCACAAATAATCTAAATTGAAGCTACAATGAAAATGATAACTACAACCAAAATGAAACTACTGAATGGCCCTTTTGTTCACTAAATAAACTAGGAAGGAAATAGAAAAATATGAATACAATAAAAGTGGGGAAATAAATGAAGGATATAAATATAATAGGATAAATAAGGTAAGCAAATGGTCAAGGAATATGTATAAGGGGGGAAGGAGAGGCAGAAAGATGTATAAGAAGGTTGCAAAGAGAAAAGGGTGATAAATTAGGCTACATTAAGTACATATAGATAGTGAGAACAATTATTTGAATTTATTCTCATTAATTATAAAATGTTAAAAATTTTATTACAAAGAATTATACAAAGTCAAGTAGAACCTATTTAATGATAACAATAAAAATTTTATTTTAAGTTTAGATTTATGATGTTATTTAATATTTCTGTGGTTCCACTATCTTTATCACCAACAACAAAATTGCCGTTATAAAAGTGTCATGATATTGTTGAACTACTCAGTACATCATACACTATGGCTGTCACAATATCTCATAATGTTTTGAAACAAGCAATATCTTTCCCAAGTTATTTTCTTATACCTCATAATCAGAATTATGTTGCTCACCTAAATTATGCAATAGGTTTGCATCCACTTTCATGCACAATGGGCAGCTCCTGTGAAAAATAATATAAGGTTGTGTCAAGTATCAGACCTATGATAGATACATGTCATAGCATTAACACATTAAGAAACTGTGAGCATAAAAATACGATAGACCATCTCCATAAAACGGCCAGTCACTTAAAATTGGTGAACTGTTGCTGCCGCCCCACACCAAAGTTATAAGTTAAACTCAGTCATGTAATTATTGAACTAGTTTAATATCATAAGACAATGTATTTCAAAAGTCATATGCTCCTTTTTTTCCCTGACCTCTTGGTGGGAAATATCTCTCCAGCATGTTATGTGGTTCCATAATCCCTTTGATTTGATCCTTAATATTAGTCCCTCCCTTTGCTCCTCTTGTGTCTATTCCTTTACCTTCCTTCTGCTCTGTCACCTCCAGTCTTGATGGCTTCAGTTCCTTTTAATTTTTTGTATTTCTACTTTGTCACTTATTTATATCACTTTCCTGTATATCTGTTATATCCCCCTCATGTCTCATTTTGTAACCCCTCAGTCCTCGCCCCTCCAACTTTACTGACTTTTGTGTACTTTTCACTGGAAGTGTTTAACTGCTTATTTCTCCACTCAGCTCTGATAACTGTGTGCATAACCTTATCCCTGTGTAAACATTCCTCTCACATATGCATTTTGAGCATCCTTCCACTGCCTGTTTCCAATTCTCCTCAAGTGAGTGTGGTTACAAAAATACTCAGTGCTACAATAAATATTGTTCATTAATCAACAAATAATGCCTAGCACCAAAATTAATCCCATAATTTTTTTAACTTCTTGTGCATTACTTTTTGCAGATGAAGACAAAATTGTCTCCTATGCCACCAATGCAGTAAATACATATGTGACAGATTCACATATTCTTAATGTTCCAGACTAGCATATTAGTCTGTTTGGACGTATCTCATAGTTAAAGTCCCTGAGACACAGTCAACCACAAAGATATATTTAAAAAAAATCAATTATGTATTAATAGAATTTAAATTATGAGGCAGCATTTTAAATATTTTAAATATTACTTAAATAACACTATTTAAATAATGAGTCAACATTTTTAGAACTGTGAATACAGAGTAATATATTTCATACAGGCAGTAAACTTAAGGCTGCACCTTGAAACCTCAGATAGTTCTTCATAGCCAGAGGTTTCGGGGGAATGGCTTCTATGAGGTGCAGCTCTTTGTGAGAATCTAGAAGGCTCAAACAATTGATCCTAAATGATTTATACCAATTTATGAATTTCAAATTGCAGTGCTTACAACAATGAGGAACTGACAGTTACTGAATTCATGAGTACCGGTCTCTGTATCTCTCCATTACACTTTGCTCTGCCATTAATCAATGTTTAATATTAATCTAGGGATCATGTTAAAGGTAAGTTTTTGTTTCTGGCTTTAGCAATTCCATCACCTCTAGTAAAGGCATCTGAAGTTCATAAATATCAAATTAGAATATGGTAATGTGACACCACATAGTGAGAGTTTCATGATTTATTAGATGAAATAAGACTGATAAAGGTGCATTTTGATGGGTTTTGCAACATGAACATTAGACACAACTGCCAAAATACATATTTTTGAGATGCAATTGAAGGGAACAAAAAACTGGTAGAATTCTGTGGCACTAGAGAATTTGACCTTAGTGGTAACACATTCACATCCTTCCCCAGTATTTAAAATGTGAGTGACATCTGAGTCAGTTACACAGTACATGCAGGAAAATAAACTAAAATACAAATTAATTATAAGTGCACAACAGTTTCTCCATTCTTGCAAATTTATGGAACTGTAGACAAGGGCTAAATTCCAAGTGATAGTGAATACATGAAACATGTGGTAATATTGCATTTAGTTATCAGCAATAAACAACTTATTCAACAGATTTGAAGACAATAAGCTCATTTAATCAATAATTCTATTGATCAGAATTCTAAAAGACTGATGAGTCCTGATTGTATTGTTACACATGTTACTTTAGTCACTTTGCAAGATTTACTTTGCATGATTTACACAGCCAAAGGTAACATTTCTGACTGCAGTTCTCACAGGGGAATCTCTCTTTTCTCAGCAGCAGGGAAAGTCCTGGCTCACAAATTCAACAACTGGCTAACGCACCTTGCGGAAAAAGTGCTACCAGAGGCCCAGTGTGGCTTTCGCCCGAACAGAGGGACAGTGGATGCCATATTTGTTGCCAAACAAATGCAAGAGAAAAGCTTAGAGCAACATCAGCCTCTGTTCATGTGCTTTTTAGACCAAGAAAAAGCATTTGACCAAGTCCCACAGGAAGTTCTCTGGATTATACTAAAGAAAACCGGCTGCCCTGACAAAATTATTAGCATGATTAGACATGATGGCAAAAAAACGCCATGAAAACGAGCTTTCAGACCAGTTTCCTGTGACATGCAGTATAAAACAAAGTACACTCTTCTCACTTTATTTTGCAGCTGTTAAGAGAGACGCGACCAAAGCCTGCAGTGGTCAAATGGGTCTTGACTCGAGAACAGACAAAAGTGTTTTCAACATCTCTCCCCTCAGAACAAAAAGTCATGTAAATAAAATATCTATCTTAGAAATCCTTTGCACAGATGACATATGCACGATGGCTAATGCTCCTGAATCTCTTCAAACATATGTGAACCTGCTAAATGACTCCTGCAGAAGATTTGGTTTAGTCATAAACATCACCAAGACGCAAGTCCTTCAATGACTGTTTAGGGGTTCCAACACAGATGCCTGCAGTATTAAGTTGGACAACAAACATTTGGAAAATGTGTCACACTTTAAATATCTAGGTAGCCAAATTAGAAGTGACAACAGCCTGACAACAGAAATTGCAGCTTGTATAGCCAATGCAGCCTCAGTTTTTGGCAAACTGAATCACCAAGTGTGGTAATCACATGATCTCAGGCTAAAAACTAAAACTACGGTCTATAACTCCACTGGGCAACTGTATTGCACTTCATGCGAGCGGATCTTCAAAGCAAAGCTTGGTTTTGCAAACCACATCCAAGCCGCCACAATACAGACTAAACGACTGATAGAGTCACTGTTGCCGGACACAGTGAGGAGGACATGATGATGATGATGACTTTAGTCAGAAGGATTAATATGAGTGTACTTGTAAGAATAAACTTTAGAAATATTGGGTCCATATTTTCTAAACATACAGTCTAACACCAACTTCATATTGATACCGTCTTAGCAGTTAGCTGTTAAATGTCTTTAATTTTAAGTACTTCAGCAGACTGAATGTGATGATTGTGTATTGTTGATGCTGATTATGAGAGAATGAAGAGGGTGAAATCCAATGATAGCTTCCAGCCTATTTTGCTGAGGGATAATAAATTTGTCTGCATCCAGTGGATGGATAATAATCAAACACCAATCAGTCTATGAGAGATGGGGGGAGACATTTGTAATTTAATGTAAGACATTGGCACAAAGCCTTGTTACTGAAAACTTGACATTACAAGCTCTCCTCCTTTACTAGTCATATGCAGCTGATGAAAACGTATTTTGAATTGAGAACCATTGCACTAGCAAGTATTAGCAATCGCGAAACTTCCTGGCAGATTAAAACTGTGTGCCGGACCGAGACTTGAACTCGAGACCTTTGCCTTTCACAGGCAAGTGCTCTACCATCTGAGCTACCCAAGCACAACTCATGTCCCATCCTCACAGCTTTACTTCTGCAGGAGAGCTTCTGTAAAGTCTGGAAGGTAGGAGACGAGGTACTGGTGGAAGTAAAGCTGTGAGGATGGGGCATGAGTTGTGCTTGGGTAGCTCAGATGGTAGAGCACTTACCCGCGAAAGGCAAAGGTCTCGAGTTCGAGTCTCGGCCCAGCACACAGTTTTAATCTGCCAGGACGTTTCATATCAGCGCACACTCCGCTGCAGAGTGAAAATCTAATTCTGATTAGCAACCTTGGTTATTTGTCAGTTTCCAAAACTTTAGGAAAGGTCAGACAATGTGTATACTTAGAGAAAGGCAGCACCCCAGGGGAAACTTGAAACATACCTGATGTCTCTCAGAGGCATAAGAAATCTTACACTTTTTAAGTTCAAACTTCTTTAAAGATGAAAAACAAACTGACAGTTCTGAACACACAACAGAAAATATAACCTACTTTGAACAAAGAACTAGTACAGGTTTCTAAGGGCTGAAAAGAAAGCGAAGATAAAACACTGGGCGGTCAAAAAAATGTCAGAAAAGCAGAAAAATTACTGTATTAACACTGGTACACAAGACAGCACATAATTTTCCATTGCTGTCAACATTATTCTAAGGCTAATGTTAATACAGTAACAAATACTCCAGTGTATCAAGTTTGTTGCTCAGTTTTATACAGCATGGTGATTATGAGCACACATAGACACTGTGTGAGCCAAGTCAGGAGTACTTAATTCTCAACTGCAGAGATGGGAATAGTCATTTCAGGACTGACCCAGAAATAGAAAAGCATGAAAATTGCTGAGTATCTGGAATTCAAAGTCAGGACTTTTTATTGAGAACAATAGCTAATTTGATCTCATTTGATATTACAGATGAAGTGACTTCTTCTTTCCTCTCTGTCTTTCCTCCAAGCACTGAAAAACTGATAATCAAGATCTGTATATACCTCTGTTCTGCAGTATTGTTCATATAGGAATAAATATATGTTCACACTCATCATCTGTTTTATTTTCAGTACAATTGCTTATTTGACTTTTTCTATTTATCAGAATATTATTTAAGCATTAATTATTTAGTTCCATTGTTATAATATTTATGTTTTGTTAAATGAGGAATTTTATGTTTTGCAATGCTCCAATTACTTACTCTGAGCATCCATGAGTTGTATATTAAATAAAGAAATAAACATTTGTGAGAAAATATGGAAAACACAATTCATGGTTTATGTAAGACTGTTTAGGACATGAAATTATTCAACTTAGTTCTCAAATGGTTCTCATACACTCAAACCAATGTAATTTCCATTTTAAGAGGAATTTTTAGAAAACTTGGCATAAAATAATGAATAATCGAAAAACTGAGACATGTTTAGTGCAGCATTCACTGTATTTATTTTTGGGACAAAATATGGAAATTTTAAAAATAAAAGGATATCATCACCAACCAATGAAGAAATCAGTAGGAAGGGTGAGAATCAAAAATGTATAAGAGGGAAGTGGAAGCGGCAAACCTTGTCATCAGATAGGTCACAATTCACTGTAATTGGCAGAAAATTATCGAGTAAAACAGAAATAGTATCTGGCATTTCCCAAGGCTCTCTCCCGTTCCTGATCTACATAAATGATTTAGGAGTCAATCTGTGCAGCCCTCTTACATTGTTTGCAGATGATCCTGTCAGTTAGTATCACATGAAGTCATCATCTGATCAAAACCAATTGTAAATTGACTTAGACAAGATATCCATACAGTGCAAAAAGCACCAATTGACTCTAAATAATGAAACGGGTAAAGTCATTCACATAAGTACTAAAAGGAATCTGCTAAATTTTGTTTATGCATTAAATCACACAAAACTATAGGCTTTAAATTCAACTAAATGCTTATGGATTACAATTACAAATAATTTAAACTGGAATAATAACACAGATGATGCTGTGGGGAAAATAATCCAAAGACTGTGATCTATTGGCAGTACACTTAGAAAACACACCAGGTATTGTAAAGAGACTGCATACACTCTGCTTGTTCATCTTCTGGAGTATTGCTGCATGGCAGGGATCTGCATCACATAGTGTGGATGGGTGACAACTTTAAAGAAGAGCAGCTTGTTTTATATTATCACAGAATAGTGAAGAGAGTGCCACAGACATGATATGCAAAGTGGGGTGGCAACCATTAAAACAAAGGCATTTTTTGTTTCTGCAGGAATTTCTCATGAAATTTGAATCACCAACTTTCCCTGCTGAATACGAAAATATTTTACCAGTGCCCACCTACATAGGGAGAAACGATCATATTAATAAAATAAGAGAAATCAGAGCTCACACAATAATTTTAATTATTCATTTTTTCCATACAGTGTAAGAGTGTGGAAAGGTAGAGAATCAGCTTGAAGGTCGTTTGATGAACCCTCTGCCATGCATCTGATTGTGAATTACAGAGTAATCATGAAGATGTAGATGTGGACATAGATATTGTTGTATAAAAGCCAAAATTCTGAGTCAGTCATCATGCAGAAAAGGGAATAGCGCTTATACAGGATGGAATGTGAAAAAGATTGAAAATTTAGGCAGTTAATAACTCACTACATTTGTTATCCTACATACATTAAGAAGTGACCAGTAAGTGGTATTACTTATTTCAAGATATTTTTAAACTGAAATTATATAGTACTCATTGAGCTTTGCTCTCTTTCAAATGTGAAAAAGATTTTAAGATCATGGTCTGTCATTGTAAAAAGTATCAGTCAAAGCATGGTTATTACACACTAAAAGTGAATCCAGTTCCTCAGTCAGCTACACATATTAGCTTCTCTGAAATAATTTATTTCAAGAATCTATCTACAATGTCAAATTTTATGCTCGTTCATTCCATCGATGAATGAGACCAACATAAACGAAGACTATTTAGAATGAGTAAATGAAAACACACCAATGAAATGGGAATTGTGTAACATTCAGTGTACCGTCCATTCTTACTTTCATTATTCTGATGTCCATTCTACTGTAGCAGAATCAATTGCTTTTGACTGTGAGTATTTCAAACGTAAAAGTTTGATTGTTGTCATACATAACACACTTGGAAGAAAAAAAAAAACAGTATTACAGCACATAACTTTAAGAGTGTCATACAATGTACCAACTGCTGGGATTGGTTCACGTATAAACAATCAGCAAAAAACATCAAAATTGCAAGTACAAGATTAACAAAAAATTCAACTGAAAAATGTTTTACTTGTAGAAGTATTAGTAATTTAATTGTTAGATGGCTGATTTTTCTCATTTTTTGTTCTATCAGTAATCTTGTCAAATCATTAAATGACTATGTGAAGCCAAGGCAAGTTAAGAACAGCTACATACATCATGAACTCTCTGTAGCTCATATCCAATGAACTAAGATTAATGAGGGAATATCACAGGCATAATGTAGTATATGATTCAAATAGAGAAATGAACACACTGGTTAGTTTCTCAAGGAACTATGTTCAGAATATTTTAACTAATAAGCTCATTATTATTTTGCTAACAGGTATGAAAAATTGCCTTAACTTATGATTCATCTTCTCTCTCTGCTACAATGCAGATGACTACTAATATATACTGCTTCAAGAACTGAAAAGACCCTTGATACAAAGGATTCATCTTCTCCCTCTGCTACAATGCAGATGACTACTAATATATACTGCTTCAAGAACTGAAAAGACCCTTGATACAAAGGGGTTGTGAAAGCATTTTCAAGTTTTCTCACTGGATCTTCCACAGAGGCCTGTTTAAGGCACTGCAGTTGTTTGCAGTCATATGTTACTGCATGCACATGTTGAAGGTACGTATGGGAAGGCTCAGCCAGCTTCTTCATGGTAGATGTATTAACCACACTCATAAGACAAGTACAAATACATGAAGAGTGACCCTGCAGACTCCCAGAGCCTCTTGTTGTTACAATTTTAAATAGCTTCCCCCTAAGATGAAACAAGGAAATTAACATTCATCCTCCTAATAGTATGCTGATGCCAACCACTACTGATGCCTCTTCCATAAATTACTAGTGATTTTGGTACCATCAGTCCATTTTATGATTACTACAGGTGAAACCCTGAGATTTATCTGTGACATGCAAACATGAACAACACACTACAAAACTGAAATAAAAACCTTAACACATGTAGCAAAATTCACAAGAGACAGATAGGCTGTCTAATCAAGACTTACCTTTGGAAGGCACAACTCACAATGCATCTGATAGAAACATACATAAATGTAAATTTGTCAAATATGCTGGGAACTGAGAATCCAGAGTGTGACAATTGACCAACCCATCTACCTCTTCTGTGAATTTGATGAGTTTCTTCACTGTGTTTTCCTTTTTGTGAATTACAAGTTAAATAGCCAAGGAAGGAAATATCCCTTTAAAAAGAAGCTTCTGATTGCAGTACAATATTTAGGTTTTAGAATAGGAAAGAGGGTTAGAGTTTAACATTGTTCTATGTCAAAACCACTAGGGACAGAGCACAAGCTCTGACTAGACAAAGAAAGAGAACAAAATTCGCTGTGGCTTTAATTAAGAATCCAACCCAGCATTCATCTCAAGTTATCGGGGAAAACCACAGGGATTGAAATCAAAACAGTTAGGCAGGAATTTGGACATAATAGCCCATAAATACGATTCTACTTTTTTATGCATTGCCCCTCAGTTTAATACCAGGAGAGAGGACAGCAGAAATATTTGGATCCATACTACTAATTAACAAAGGTAAGACACATAAATCTCAGATCAAGAATACTATGTAAACACAGTGAATAAAAGTTAAGGAATTTCCATGAAAGACAAAAAGGTTCAAACCACTGGCAGTTAATAACACATAATACTTATTACCCATAAAAAGAAATGCAGATGCTTACAAATGAAAAACGGTCAGATTTATAGTGATACTAGAGGAACATGGAAGGAAAGAAAGACTGCAATTAAAAATCAGTTAAAAGGCTGAAAGCAGGTTCAAAAAGAGAATTAAGTAAAATATAATAAGCCAAACAAAACTATGAGGCAAAACAATGTTATCATGTTTTTCTTTTGTTTTGGTAGTTTGAAATTAGTTGTCTTTCAGCTGTCTAGGCACCAAGCCCTGTAACTTATGATATTTTACCTAGTTCTTTCTCCCCGGTTTAAAATAATGATCAGTTTCATATGAAATAATACAGATTATTTTATGAGGTCTGTGTTATGATTTCAGTACATCTAAATATCCTTATAATGTTTACATTTCCCCAGATATTTCCCTGAACGGCACATTTCCTCCATTCCATTATTGTTATACTTTGATATATAATTCTTGGCAGTAATATAGTTATTTCACTCTATGATTATTATCACATGCAATTTTAATGTCACATAATACTAGTAAGTAAGTGCAGTAAATATAACTCCCATTTTTAATTTAGTTCATCATTCTATATTTATTTCTGTTATTATTTGTACACTGCTCAACATCATTTCTGATCATCCACATTTAAAAAGATGTCCTTTCTAATGTACTCTCATGCTACACAGATCAAGGAAAAGATAAGCACTTTTTGTAAAATACTCATATGAAATAATAGCCTAATGTTACAACATATACTGTGTGTAAACTGCTCATGTTTGCTGTTACTGGAACTACATCAGTAATGGATTATCAGATCACTAGCATATCTGGCAAAAATCTAGAAGAAAAAAACTGTGCAGAGAGCTGCTACCACTTGTAAATTTTTGTCATAACCCTTGTCTGCTATGAAAAAATTACAGATGGTTAGTTAAAAACAGCCAGAAGATTGATTCTTTAAATTTACACAAAAGAAAAAGGATTTTCAGAGATTACTTGTGATCAAAGTGAAAAATAAACTCTATTGGCTCAGGAATGGAAAAGTAAGTTAAATCAGCAAAGAAAAGAACTGCTGAAGACAGAGAGAATTAACAAGACAAAACGAAAATGAGGAAAAAGTAGTAAGGAAAAGAAGGAACAATTCTTTCTTCGTGCCTGGAGGTCTTGGACCTGATGTAACCAGATAATTTCTTGACAACTGCTGACCCAGCTATACCTTCAGGTATGTGCAGGTACTTAATTTTGGACTATTCTTAACCATCCAACAACATGAGACACTTCTTGTACAGTGTTTTGTTTCTAACTGCCATGTATCTGTGCTTCTGTGATTGACTGTTTAAAATTACCAGCTATTATCACGGATTCTTAGTTACTGCTTCACTTTTATGTGGAGTGATATAGGCCTAGTTCCAAATACGGTCCACTCAATGTTGTGATGCAAAGTGAGAAGCTGTAACAATAGTAAATATGAGTAAGTTAGTGAAGAAATAACATATCACATTACATCTCCTAGACTGTGAGCACATGAAGGCATGACTCATACTTATTTGTGGTTACTAGAAACCCCAATGCAAGACACTATCAATCTGAACACTGGCATCTTAATTGATTATTGATTAACTTCTCATAGCTGGGGTCCACAGCTATGCATAAATTTTTAAAAGACATTATATTAACCATGACTATAGAAAGAATTTATTTCCACAATTGCAAATACAGCCTTAAGGCCATTATCAAGTGGTATAATGCAAAGGAGTGTGCTTCAGCACATGTGAAACTTAAAAAATCCTCCAAGATGTAAACATATCACTGCATTTGAGCCTTTTAGCACTTAACATCCTTAAGTCAAATCCCAATAAACCTATCAATGTATTTTCACACCAACTGCCTCGGTTCATATGTAACAAGTTAGTTATTGGGAAATGGGTTAAGGATGTTAACATTGTTAAATGGCTACAATATGATGAGATGTGTACACAATGGAGGATTTATAAAGTTTGACATGTGCTCATGCACAGTCATCTGCAGTATACCACTTGACCTTAAGGCCAAAGGGCTTTCTGCAGTCAGTGGCAAATATAGTGCCCGGTAAAATGTTCACTGATCATTTTAATGTCCTGCAGTACTTCTCTAAATGATAAGAATATCATAAAAGTGTTGTCTGACATACCCAGCTTGGATTTGATTATGCTGATCAGTGATATGCAACATTCCAACCTGACTACCTGTTACTCTTTCATCACTGTTAACCAGTGACTGTGTGTGTGTGTGTGTGTTTTTAGACTTTTTTCAAAACCTTGAAATGTGCCGTCTTTCCTGTATGGTTGTCTACTGATCAGCACCTCTTCTACTAAGTGAATAGTGTCCTCAGAGCATATTGGATATAATTTATTCTGTGTAAAGCATTCACAGAGAATCATTAAGTTCATATACAGTGTCAGATTAATCTTGCAAACTACAACCAGTTTACATGTCCATGAATCCTAAAATATTCGTCAGGTCTAGCCTGGAATGAAAAGGTTACTTTTTCTGTTCATTTTGGAACATCTTACTGAGGAATCAGCAAACTCTGTTACCAAAATGATTAAATTTACTCACAGCCAGTTTGTAAAGATTAAAGTTTTGGGGTGTTATCACCCTTGGGGACTGAGATCTGTCTAGAATCTGTTAAATAATTCTACTTACAGAAATGAGAGCTGTACTTTATGAAGCCACTGAGGAAGAAAAGTGGGAAATAAGTCAATCACGCAACTATATAGAAAATATAGCATCCATATTTTAATCTTACCATTCATGTAAACTGAAATAAAAGAGATACACCAATTGTTTCAGCAATGAAAAGAATAAAAATTAGAGAAACACTAGCAATAACATTTCATGAAGCCGTCATATAATGTTGAGTCATAATAGACATAAAATGCACACTACATTCAGAATTTACTAGACTTGGAGCAAAAAAGAAACTTGTCAGGAAATAATTTAATGGAGCTTCACATCCTCTCCCTTCTAAACACCCAAACATCCAAACCTGTGGATACCCACATACATGCATGCACACACTCCTCTCTCTCTCTCTCTCTCTCTCACATGCATGCACACACACACACACACACACACACACACACACACACACACACACACACACACACACACACACACACACAGGGAGAGTTAATGTCACACAGCAGAAAGGTAACTAGCAGTGTTTCTTCAGTTTTTGTAGAAAGCATTCTGCAAGTGCCGACAACATTTTATCTTTAACAAAATGTGTCTTCTATAGCAGTTCTGAAACACATAATAAATAAGTAAATGAACAGACTTCAGTGGGTAATATTGACATACTTTATGCATCTTTGTTTTTAAATTTGTAGTACTATTAACTGTTGAATATGCAGTTATAATGGAACAAAAGTGTTCTTACAATGAATTCAATTGTGTTCATGGATTATGGAAAAAGTCAGTGAATTGCTTTACAAATTTTCCTGTTCATTGTGATTGAAGTGACACATTTTTTATAATAAGATGTAAAAAATTGTTTAGAAAAATATAGTACAAAATATCTCAGCAACACAACTTAACAGAACATTAATACTTAGCATTCATTGTTGTGGTATCATTATGGGAGTCTTTACGTAGATAACAACTCACTCAGAAAGTTTTTAATTTTCACCATATCTTTGCTGAATCTTTTTAACTGCACCTTCTTAATCTCAGATTAGTAAAGGATGAAAATAATAACATGAATAATTTTTAACATTTAACTGTAAATCATTATTGTTGGGAGAGTTTACTTACTCATGGCTTGCCATAAAAAATTATTTTTATCTCTGTTTGTTGGAAATGTAGATTCCCCCCTCCATAAAGAAATATTATTTAAGTTTTGCTGTCATTTCTAGAATGTCATAATGCTATGAAGAATAAGCTACTGAAGAATTATTGACATTTTGCTGTACAAAAAGGAAAAATGAAATAAACAAATATTTTATACACCTGGTATTGGAACGTTGCTTTAGTTCTGTATCAGAGTTCCATAATTAATTAATTCCATGACAAAAAACCCACATTTTCTTTAAAAAATTATTGGTTCAAGATAGACGAATTTCACATTTTCAAACATAATAGTAGTATTATATGTAATGGCTTTAGTCATATCAAGAAAGCAACAAAATTGCAAGTAATTACAAGAAAGCGCAGCCAGACCAACCATCAGGGAAACATGTAAGCTTTGAGTGCATTAAATATTTTCTGTCAGCAACAATAACGAAGTGTTTACATTACAAGTGTTTAGCTTTAACTCTCAGCATGGCCTAACATCTATTTATTCTAATAACATCACAACAATAGCTTTATGCATATAATTACTGCACCTCACATTGCTTCTCTATATACAAATTAACATGAAAAAATGTTTCATGTTATGACAATGAATTTTTTATTCATCCTTTGATTCATCAGTTGTGTATGTTTTTTATGTAGCTTTTGCCTTTTAAAGTCACCATTTGCAAGCAGAAATTATCTCCATATTATATAAGACTGAGCAAGTTGGTAATATCATGAATGTATAAGTTGCTTTCTTTATTGATCATATTTTACAGTAGTTAATTCACTGTATCAAAGCGTTAACTGAGACCTTCATATGGACTTCCATTCTTGAGCATTTTAACATTAAATGAAAATGTAAAATTTAGATCACGTTTGCCTACATTTGTATTACATCTTATGGTTCCAGTTAATTTCCATGTATGAACTGATCTTGAGCACCGTATTTTTCTATCAAAATACCCAAACTCACTGAATCAGAAGATGAAAATTTTGACTTCAGCAACTTTTGAGTTCAAATGCTATATTTTTCCATAAATAACTGGGCTCTTTTGAAGAGATTTGTGATTTACATTTTTAGTACACAAATAAAATTTAAAAAGTAACATTTTCATTATTCTGAAATACTGATATTGCACCAGTACATAACATTTCACAACATAAAACATTCCTCATGTTAATTAGTATGTTTATTTTCACTCACATTTGTACTAAAATATTCTAGATACTGAAATATATTTTGGCACTCATACTTAACACTTCATAACAATTTGTTCTTTTGTTTACCTGTTGCTACTTCACTAGTCAACAATAGCTGCTTTTTATAGTTCATAACCCTAGATGTAGTACATTTCCTAGAGAAAGCAAGAACTTAATAGCAATCTGAAGATGATTCATTGCTCTCTTCTTTAAAATGTGATCATAATTATATATGATTCTTCAATACTGTCTTGTAAATAAAAATTATCAGTGATGAGCATTTACAGGTGCTGTGTAGCTTACTAGGACAAGCTTAGAGTCTAATGCATATCACATCTCTTAAAACTTGTTATCATGGAAGATACTTACATTTATTTCTGTCTTTCTTTAACAATAATTTTGCACTATCTGCAAAACACATACTTTTAAAATATCTTTGTCAAAGACTTCCCAGAATTGCTTCTCAACATGTATGCAACTGAAATGTAGTTTATAATTGGCCTGGGAACATTTGATAGCTTAATAGGATATGTCCCTTTTCATGTATGCCATTAAATAAGGATCTTAAGAATGCTTGCATCTGAATTATGTAAGAAAGGCACACTTCATACATATAGTCATCAGAAAAAAAAGTGTAACTAATGAATGCTTTTACACTGCCAGATTGCAATAATGACACAGACAAAGAGTATATAAAATGCAGACTGGCAATAGTAAGGAAAGATCTTCTGAAAAAGAAAAAAATGCTGACACTGAATACGGAATTGAGCATTAGGAAGTCTTTTATTAATTTGCCTTGACTAAAGCCTTGTATGATATTGATATGGGGGCAATAAACAGTACAAATTGAAAGAGAATATAAGTTTTTGAAATATGGTGCAAGGTAACAATGTAGAAGATTAGACAGATTGATCAGGTAATATAGTTGAAAAGAAATTTAATGGCGCAACTTGAGTAAAAGAACGGGTACATTGACAGGACATATGCTGAGGCATCAAGGAATAATTAACTTACTAATAAAGAGAAGTGGAGAGAGATACAGTTTTACATGGAGGACGAAGTCTGAATACAGTAAGTGGGTCCAAATAGATAGTGTGCTGTATTTATGTAGATAAGAAAAGACTTTTACAGGATAGACTATTGTGGAGGGCACCCTTCGCCCATTCTTTGGACTGAAGACAATGATGACAACATTTTTAAAATATTTGTAAGTTTTTTCATGATCTCTGACACAGGTCACTTATGACTTTTCTTGTTTTATAGCAGTTTGCCAGTCTCTTTCAGTATGCTTTAACTACATAAAACATTATTTATTTCTTTAGAGGCAACACATTTTCTTACCAATAATTCATACTGCCCATTCAATCAACAACCATCTCCCTGTGAGTCCAGTATTAATTCTGTGGAACACAACTTTATTTGTGTTCTGTGTTTCTTCATCAAAATGTACACATCATATTATTAATTTCTGTGGGTAGCTTATTAGCTTCCATTGTATATAGTGTCTCCCACTTTGTCATCACCATTCAAGATGAACATGTGTTCTTAAAGGATTAGGTGGTAGAACTTCAGTAGTTAATGATCTGTTAATGTCAAGCAGTTAAAAGAAAAAGTTATGGCAGAGTCATGGTAAGGTGACAGAACCAGCTAAGAAAAATTAAATTATTTAGAACATTGAACTAAGAGGGACAGAGAATGTAATCTAATTCACTTTACTAGAAATGTATATCATTTCTGTTTCCTTGCACCTTGGTTAAGAAATGCCTGGTTCAAAGCTTTAATTTTTATCTTCAAGTCTTTTATATGTTGCCTTGCACATTTTAGTTCAATTTTAATATAACAGAAGCCAAATATAAGTATCACATTGAAAAGAGTTTGCATCAGATATTTGATACATGCTATAGCTATTTCTGTTCTCTTTCTCAACATGAGTCTTCAAATTTGCCTCTGTTTTGTTCAAATGGATTAACAAGATGCTTGCAGATATTGGACTCAGTGCCTGAGCTAAGGCATTAAGTTGATTATAAGTCAATAATTTAATTCATTCTTTTAGACATAATATAAAAGTAAGTAACAGCTTTTCATTGCTTGACCATGGTGAAAATAAAGCATACATACAAATTAAGAGGCTCTACAAAATGACCACAATGAGGAAACTTGGACAGGAAAAAATACAAAAATTGATATGACATTCATGAACAGCTGGTTTCTATATAAATAAGTATATCTGCCAGCAAATTTACATAACCAAACTCAAAGGACTATCACCATAATTTTTAGAGGAAAGGGACAATTTGTATAGAGTCACACTGTCTCTGTGATAATGGTAAAAGTATTCAACTGAAAAATTAAAAAAATTTCTTCACATATAAGAAGTCAGCATTATGAGACAATATGCTAAATTTGTGTATGTAAAAGCAGCTTGGAAGAGCATTAGACTTGTCATTTGGCAGGATAAAAAAAGTGTTTGATTAAAGATAAAATTGGATGATGCATCTAAATTGATTCCTACAAATACAAGTAAATGACAAGTCTGTTATCATTGCATCTACATAAAAAAGTATCACAAGTGACATATTACAGTTACGTAAACATGATACCTTCAGATACATGAACATCTTTCTGAATGAGCTAGGTATTGTAACAAAAAGCAAACCTGATAGGGAAATTGTGACTTCTGCTAAAAATACCAATCAAGGTGTTGAACAGGAAATGTTAATATGAGCAGTGAAAGAAGAGCCACTGTTTTGTGTGCAGAAAAGCTGTTTCAGTTTTAAAACAGGTGATAGCAAGGATGGTAAATGTTTTCTTCAGAAAAGTAAAGAGTTAACATTCACCTAGATGATAATAAAGTCTCAAGTTGGGAGACAATGGTGGCTGTGTGTGAATACTTTTCTAAATACCTTATTTCCCACTGGAGGAAAACAAAATAATTGTGCTAAATACAGACATAATATGGCATCTACAACTGTTTTTGTCATTCTGTGACAAAGCACATAAAGGTTGCATGAGAATTTCATGCAATCACTGAATCACTGTAATGTCAAAACTATTAACCTTAACAAAAGTTACCACATTTCTTTTTATGCCTTTTCTAAGAAAGAAATCGGTGGCTGAATTTTCTTTGTCAGTGTTCCTGAAATATGATTAATATGTGATCAATATTTGAACAACAGTGTGACATGAGTATGGTCTGTCATTGAATGTCATTTACCCATCTAAATTTTGATTTATAGATGAACATGTCATCACAAAATAAAATGACAGAATAGGGCATGACGATAATGAATCTTAAAGAAAAAGATTGAATGTGGCTGAGAGTGTATATGTTTGAGGCCATTTGAACAAAAATTACCAAAGAATAATGAAATGCAAGTTTCATCGAACATGAAAGTATATTTATGTTTCAATATTCACTGAAATTTTATTCTTTAAAGAAAAAATCAAAGATTAATAAGGCAACAAACACTACAATTAGGCCCTTTCAAGTTTTAGCTGAATATTCTATGTTACGTGGAGAAAAAAAATTTACAGTGCATGTGAACGTAGAAAAGAAACTTTTCCACAGCAACTTAGGAATTAGTTCTTACTAACGAACACATTTTGTTACTACCTTTTCTGCATTTAAAGCATGCCTTTACAGTTGGTCAGATCCATTTTTAATATGTTGCACACATCACTGATATTTCATTGACTCAAGAATGAAACAAATTTTGTGGGTTTCAGTTTCTGTGGTTTCAGTCAAGCATTAAGTCTCTAATGTGACCCACTAATCTATAAGAAACATTTTCCAAAAATGCTGTGATCATTAGTCTGTTTCAAAATACAAAAATGGCTATTTCAACAAAGATTGTGAAACTGAATTAGGTCAATTCAAATGCAAGCATTTAACAAAATATATCAGCATCTTAAAATCACACACTGACATCACATTTACACAGTAGCAACACCTATCTACAGTTAACAATGCACAGTGAACTGGGTAAGACAAGTGCATCATGGTTCAGTTTGAGGCAGTTAGTAGGCTAGACAAGGATATAAATTTATGTAAGTTCACTGCGTGTGTAATAAATCTGCATCAAAAAGCTCAAAGTTACAATAGATCTTTCACAGTTTTGTTTACTGTCTATTTTGGCACACTTTGTCACATTAGCATACATATAAAATTTGCATACATAAAACAGTTGACAATTATCTGCCATCAACTCTCACAGCATACATACACCAGTAAGTATAGTAACAGCATAAAAAATCTGACCACATATTAACAGTAACTGAAAGAAACACTTCCCATTTTGTTACATTTGATCTTATGCATCTTTTCCTTTCATAATCTGTAGCACTACTCTAAAAAAATACATTTTCTAGGAACTGTTCTAAAGAATGCAGCATCCTAAACTATGTGATTTCTTTCTTTTGTGTATGTCTGTTCTGTTTTTGTGTGCATGTAGATTACAAATGTTTTGTCGAATAATGATTTTGTAATGAATCTAGTTTGTTGCATAGTAAACCTTTGATGTATACAAAATGGGAATATGCAGTTTCAGCTGCACAGTAAGGATTTATTTTTTACTCCCTTCCCTAGAACCATTTTGGAAACTGTGTTACAGTTAACAGATCTACAACAAACAACAGCCATCACCCTTGTAATCCCTCCAAATTTAACACTACTTAAGATTACACAACATAAATTATGTGAAAAACACTCAGACTGACTGCTGGCTGTGTTTACAGGTAGGCACTTGCTGGTCCACTCCTCATAATCTTCCAAGGCTTTCCTTGTCTCTTGATTATTTTACATTCGTAAAGGTGACACATAAAGCAGTTTGCATTCTCTCTGATAGGAAACAGCAGCAGAGTGGGTATGTCCCATGACACACAATATTTACAATGTCAGAGTGCATGGGCCAAGCAAATTCCTGGCAAGATAAGTTCAGCAGTGCTGGAGGGCAGACACAAGGACTAGGAGGTTTGTTGCAGCTCAGGCTCAAGGGAGGGAGAGCAACTGCTAGGCCTCCAGGAAGATCAGTGCTGTCGGCTTTGGCTCTAGGTTCGATTTTTTTGCCTCAACCACAAGGAACTCGATGTCACTCCGCTCCCTTCGGGCAAAAGATTCTGCTATCAGTCTTGCAACATCCTGGTGTTGCATGCCTGTAGAAGAGAAACATAATTAATGATATGTGCATGTAACATTCACATCAACAGTATAATGAAAAGGATAGATTGCTACTCACTGTAAAGATTACATGTTGAGTTGCAGAAAAGCACAGTGAAAAGAAGCTAAATGTGTCTGTCTGCAGCTCAACATGTCATCTGTATGGTGACTACCAGTTTATCCTTTTCATTATATTGTTGATATTACAGCCTGGAGTTTCCATTGTTTAACATTCATGTCAATTTGTTTGTAAGCAATCATGCAGTTATGTCTTTTAGGACACACATTCTTAACAGAATTTACATTTACTGTAATAAATGAGAAAAGCTTTTCCTTTCATTGTATACCTGCTCTTTGTGTAGCTACTTTACACCTACTAAATAAATGTATAAAAATATTTCAAGGAAATTTCTAGTAACTTGTTGCTAGTTGTGGCAGCACAGAAACAACATACAAAATTTACAGTTGTATACCTTAAACACAGGTACAGATAGTGAGGCTGGTACTGGAAATATGTAAATAGTTTTCAACTATACATATTTTTATACTTGTATCTTGTTCTGTGCATAAAGGTTCCAGTTAGCTTATGCCTCAAACATTTGAGCACTATAGAATGCAGGGACCAAATAATAATAATAATAATAATAAAAACTGGCTGAATCTTTCCTGACAAGTGACCAAAGATCTTGTAAAACTAACTAGACTCCCTGAGGACACAGCATGGATGTTTTGAGCTTTTCACTAGATGCTGTTGTTGTGGTAAGAGTCTGGTAATAAATGAGACAGACTGAACATTATACTGTATATTTACTGGGACACATATACAGCACTTGTTGATCATAATTGTAGGGGATATATCTAATGTAGGATAGTGTACCTATGAACAGTTGATGTTTCCTTGGGTGTTTCAATTTTAGAATCACAGGAAGGAATGTGCACTAGAGTCCAACACAAATAGTTTGTGGCAATTTCTACTGTTGCTGTTGTTGGGACACATGATAATGTGTTTTGTGCTGCATTTGTAAATATTATAAGTTCTACATATTGAAGTGCTGTGTAATATATTAAAGCCCTTTTGATGACACTGTTAATTCTTCAGTTACAGAGTTTTATGGTGAGTAAAATTCTGTATATTTTTAAAACCAGTTATATAACATATGGACATTTAAGTGAAACTTCATCAGTCACACACCTTGAAATGGAATAAGTTCCTCTAGCATGGAACACATGATATTTGCAAATGAATCGAGTTTCTTCAATGTCTTAACAATTTTCCCTGTCTTGAAAAATGAAATTTGTCTCAGCTGCCAACAGCTTCTATTTCAAAACATTTTTAACATGTACCTGGTTTTTGCCAATACTATTTCTTACTTTGATTTCACTTACTGATTATTACACAAAATGTATTTGCAGCTGTGAATACAACTGTCAGTATGCTGGACCATAACTCGAACTGAGATTTCCTGCTTTACACGAGCAGTTGCCTTTACAGTTTTGGATATCCTTTAACGACCCACAACCAGACCCAATAATGTCTGAAGGAACAAACACAGACAACTCTCCTCCATTCTCTACTGCCCCCCCCCCCCCCCCCAACTGCTTTCACTGCTGTTTCATCGCAGAAAAAGTTGTGGCCACAGGTTTCCTCCACAATAACAAATCAGTCTATTAAGACTGTTTCATTATTTTTAAAAACTGCTTCAAAATTCATTTTTGTACTAGCTTTCTGTCAATATGTAATGTACATGTCACCCATCTCCCAAAAAGGTTTCAAATAGCTGATTGTTCACGTAGAAAGTACTATACATTCTTTTTATGTATTTCTCTATTTAAGAGGTGTAATCTCACATTTTATAACTGTGGAGTGTAAATTCAGGTAGTCTGTAGCACAGTTGTCATACATTTGTTTGTTTTGATGGACCAGCAACCATTTATTTCAGCCCAGTCACTCAATCAGATTCCAGATGTTGCTTATTATGCTCCACTGGAACAGCTAGTTATGTTTTTAACTTTTTTCTGTTTTCTTAGTAGAGCAGGGATGGAGAGGATATGTGTGTCTTGGAGGAGCTGTTCGCAGTCTGTGAATAGCTCAAGGTGCTTTTGGCTATGGTCAGCCGTCTTCAGCCTGATGTCTGCGGATGTAGCAGTGGTGGACCTTCTTGCACATCCCATGGGACATATTAAGTGTCGCTTGTTTCGTGCACGGCCTCTGCTGCTGAGGCACCTTCTAGAGTACCTGACATGTAGGGTGAGTGGCAGGTAGTAACGTGTTTGC
Source organism: Schistocerca americana (assembly GCF_021461395.2). NCBI lineage: Eukaryota > Metazoa > Arthropoda > Insecta > Orthoptera > Acrididae > Schistocerca > Schistocerca americana. The sequence goes on along the minus strand of NC_060123.1, from coordinate 625,794,034 downwards.
GTTGCTCGAGAAGGAGAGCCAATGTGGAAGCTGGCCATCTGACCTCGGCCATTCACCCTGTGAGTGGATAAGTTGCTGCTCCATCAACTGAGTCTGAGCTAGCAAATAGGGGGAGGGGTTTGCCAGTTATTGGGAGCTCTAACATTAGGTGCATTATGGGGTCTCATAGGGAAACACCATTCAGGGCCAGACTCAGTGTGTCTGTCAGGGGGCCTCATATGAGATGTGAAGGGGCCTTGTCTGCAGCTGTTGAGCTACTGGGTGCAGCCATCTACAAGTTCTAGCTCACACCAGCGCCAACTATTACTGTCACTTGGGTTCTGATGTTGTCCTCAGTTCATACGGATTGTTGGTGCAAGTGGTGTAGGCTGCTGACCTACTGCAAGGGGTGAAAGCAGAGCTTGCAATATACAGCATTGTTCCAAGAGCTGATCGGGGTCCTTTAGTTTGGAGCCAAGTGAAGGGTCTCAAGTCAATGGTTTTGCCGACTGTGTGACAATCTTCGCTACAGATTTCTGGACCTGTGTTATTGGGTGGAGAGTTTTAGGACTCCCCGTGATAGATCAGGTGTACACTACACAAAGGAAGGCTGCCTGGGTAGCAGAATACTTGTGGAGGGCACGAGGTGTTTTTTAGGCTAAGTGGTAGTTCGAAGTGCCCTCACCATTCAATTGTAGTTTGAAATACACTCACCATTCAACACACAGATAATGAAATAAGAACGTGTTCAGAATAAAGACACTTTGACTCTCAAACTTTTATCGGTAAATTGTTCAAGTATTTGTGACAAAGTTCCTGAATTTAATGCCTTCCAGGAAATTTCTTGTGCTCAGATCATTCTCAGGACCAATAGGTGCCTGAACCCGGAAGTAGAAAGCTCTGAATTATTTAGTGAGTCATAGAACATATATTGGAAAGACAGATCACACTCCACAGGAGGGGGAATGTTCATTGCAATTGACAAAAATACTGTCTTTAATGGGGTCAAATCAGAGAGTGACTGTGAAGATATCTGGATACATATAACAGGTCTACATAAAATCAGGTTAATTATTGAATTTTTTCTGTCCACATAATTCTACCATATAGTTCCAGAGTCATTCTAATAAAGCCTATGATCGGTATCAGATTATGAAACATTAGCTGAGTATAGACTGGGATGTCTATGGATCACTGCATGGGATACAGACAGGCAGTTTTATGAAGTGCTTCTGAGTATGTTTTCTGAAAACTGTCCTGAGCAGCTAGTTCGACAGTCCACACACAATGGAAATACACACATCAAAAAAAGTTTTGCATCACAGCAGTTCCAAGAACTCATGAAGAAGGATGTTGACTGTGGATATTGTATCAAAGACACAGTCTCTTTGACTGTTCAGAGACGTCACTAAACCCACCCAAAGATATAAATAACCATGCATGAGCAGCGCCTATTAGACAGAGGGGATCCGACTGTTGATCAGTTCCAGTCATTCCACGAGGAAACAGATACATGGCTCATGTTGTCTGTAGTACAGCCAGGCCTAGATGGTCAATACTGTGGCTCAATCACACCTGGTAAGTGTCCAGGCATCTCGGAGTGAACCAAAGTGATGTTGTTCGGACATGGAGGAAGAACAGGAACCGTCGACAACATGCCTCGCTCAGGACACCCAAGGGCTATTACTGCAGTGGATGCAATAGGCTACATGATGTGCAACTTCACTCCCGACATCCGCGGTGTGGTCCACTTTGCAACTACGACACCATGCAGTGCGGTACAGATGGGCCCAACAACAATCCGAATGGACCGCTCAGGACTGGCATCAAGTTTTCTTCACCGATGAGTGTTGCATATACCTTCAACTTGACAGTTGTCGGAGACGTGTTTGGAGGTAACCTTGTCAGGCTGAACACCTTAGACACACTGTCCAGTGAGTGCAGCAAGGTGGAGTTCCCATGCTGTTTTGGGGTGGCATTATGTGAGCTGACATATGCCACTGGTGGTCATGGAAGGTGCTGTAATGGCTGTATGATATGTGAATGCCATCCTCCGACCGATAGTGCAACCATATTGGCAAGGCATTCATCTTAATGGGTGACAATTCGCACCACCATCATGCACATCCTGCGAATGACTTCCTTCAGGATAACAACATTGTTTGATTAGAGTGGCCAGCATGTTCTCCACACATGAACCTTATTGAATATGACTGGGATAGAGCGAAAAGGCCTGTTTATGGATGACGTGACCCACCAACCACTCTTGAGCGATGTACGCAGATTCTCCATTGAGGAATGGGATAATCTGGACCTATAGTGCCTTGATGAACTTGTGGATAGTATCCCATGATGAATACAAGGATCCATCATACAAGAGGACATGCTACTGGATGTTAGAGGAACCGGTGTGTACAGCAATCTGGACCACCACCTCTGAAGGTCTCGCTGTATGGTGCTACAACATGCAATGTGTGGTTTTCATGAGCAATAAAAAGGACAAAAATGATGTTTATGTTGATCTCTATTCCAATTTTCTATACAGGTTCTGGAACTCTCAGAACCAAGATGATGCAAAACTTTTTTTGACGTATGTATTTTAGACATTACAGCTACAAAAAGGCCTGACCTTATCATTGGTATATGAGTGTAGGGACAAGGATTAGTGATCTCAATGTCACCAAAGAGATAATGGTTACTAATGTTGACAAATCAATTCAGAAGACTAGGAGAGCATTTTTCCTAGAAAGATCAGATAATAAGTTGCTAATATCCCACTTAGTCACTGAATGGACACCATTGAGTTCCAGTATAAGGCTTGTAAAGGAATTATGGGCAAAGTTTAAATGGGTTGTAAGTCACACTCTGGAGTAGTATGTTTCAATTACATGGATTAAGAATGAAGAAGACCCACTGTGGTTTAATAACAAAATCCAGAAAATGTTGAAGAAGTAAAGACTGTAGCATACTCAGTTCAAAAGAGAATGCACAAATGGTAACATGCAGAAGTTAACAGAGATTCACACACCTGTAAAAAGATAGGTGCACAAAGCATGTAACAATTACCACCATCATATCTCTTCAAAACATCTAGGCAAGGATCCAAGAAAATTCTCACTGACCATCTCACCCAGTTCAAGACCTGCGAAAGTGCCTGTCATAGTTCTACAGTCATCATCAGCTGCCACAGATCATCAGTTGCCACATTTATAACCTACTGATATAAACTGGCAATTGTTGGACAGTATTTGCTGAGTCTCACACTCAGGCCTGAAGTTAAATAACTGTTAGTTACAGCAGACCAGACTGAACTTCTGTAGATTAGATAGTTTTCTTTCAGTGTAACGGCTTGACTCGTATGTAGGACATTAACAATTGGTAAGCATCTTATGCCACTCAAAGGTGAATGTATCTAAGCATGTAATTTTAATAAATACTTATAGTGTGTTTCATTTAGTGCTGCCCTTAATACTTGTATTATTGATATAACTGCCCTGTGACCGGTTCAGTTGCTAGAGTGCATGTAACCTACCTTGCTAGAGCAATGACAGAAAATGTGATAGGGGTTTTGCTTTCTGCTACTACCTTGTATGTTGGGCATCCTGACTGTTTTGGAAACACAACACAGAAAATGGTGACGAGGATCTGCAGATTTTCAGAAAGAAACATTGCCCATGCTGCAACAAAGATACTGGAGAGCACAAAAAGATACATGAAAAAATTATAGAAAGACTTTAGAATAAATGTAGCCTTTACTATTACTATTTGCAGACTGCTAAGCCCTTTTCCTTTTCAGGCAGAATTCTAAGAATTTATTATCGTGTTCTGAGTTGTATTTTTCAGACATGGCCCCTACGTGAATTCGATATTCTTGAGCAATCAACTTTTAGCTGCAACAACTATCTGCTACTCGGGAACTGTTGGTGGTGTGCCTGGCTAAACTTGAAGCAAATGAGGAAAATGCCTGAGGAAACTTTAAGATACCTCCACCACCATTTCCAATATTCAGCAGGAGCATCCAAACCTGACCTAACTACATTTCACATGTGTAACAATGTTTTATCAGATAACGATTATCAGGCGACATACAGTGTGACGCTTTCCTTATTGCAAATACTGGGCATGCCATGTTCAAGTTAGTCCAAAAATTGTGTACATTTGGAATCAGGAAAGCCATAAGTGGTTATTCACAAAGGACTTAAACTCAAAGTGCTTCAAATGCTACATCAATGGCACTGGAGCATTGTAAGTACTAAATGTATTGCTGGAGATCATTGTTACTGGAAAAATATAGGAAAGGACATAGAAATGATGCAGGCTGAATGCCATTTAAGCCCAAAATACCAGTTAGTTCCTCTGTGCCAAGATTATCTGCAGTCACATGCATGAGAAACATGATCATGTTTATACATTGACTTTGCTGGACCATTTTTGGCAAGCTACTGGCTCATTGTCATTGATGCTTTTCCAGAGTTTCCATTTGTGATACAAATGTCACAGATTACTTCTATGAAAACAATTCAGCTGTCGTCAAGGATTTTCTCTATTGAGAGGTTGGCAAAATCACTAATTATGGACAATGGTACTTGATATTCATCTCAGGAGTTACAACCTCTTTGTGAAAGTAATGACACTTCACACTTCAAAACCATACCATTTCATCCTGAAGCTAATAGACTTGCTAGACGATTTGCACAGATGTTCAAGTCACACATGACAGAACTCAACAAGAAGTACAGCAAGGATAATACTTTAATAATATTTCTTTCTCAGCACAGATCCATCACAAATGATATAAAATCTCTAATTGAAAAATTACATGGGAGGCCACACCATGCTTTAATATTAATTTTAAAGCCACTTGTGCATCCACAGACCAAGCCTTGACAACAGTTTTTTAAGTCAGTGACCCCGTACTCACCATGTACAAATATGGAAAGGTATCTTGGGTTCCATGCCTAGAAGCATGGCAATGACATGTATAAAACACATATTCGAAATGGTGTCACAGTGTGCATAAAAATCAAATGAAGCCGCAATTTGCTCATGCACATATAGGCAGAATTCCTTGGCTGCTCTCTTTTCCGGACGGACAAGATTTCAATGCAGCCTCCCCCCCCCCCCCCCCCCCCCCTCCTGACTTTGCTACCAGCTGCAGCCAACCAATGATGCGCACATGAGAGTAGACATCACACTTTGCATCACAGATGAGCCTATGGGTATTGACATGGCAAACTGCTTGACCGACCACCCACTCGAAAGATGGCGGTGGCTTCAGGGCAGGCCATTGCCAAGGTAATACCCATCAGACACCTCCCCTTTCATTCTGTTTTGGTGATTATCATACAATTTCATTTGCCTTTGGTGTATCACAATTTTCCCTGAATGATATTAATCTGATTGACTATTAGGGATAGTGTAAACCACTGATTGATCTCACAGTATTTGCATGACTTTAGTAGCAGTATTAAAATTAAACTCAGCTATAGAGGCAGATTTTTGGGCACTGGAGGTGACCATTGCATTAGTGGCAGCTTTAGAACTTCCCCTGAACAGCAAGCCAGTTTGTGGATTCCTTTGGAGTCATCAAAATGGGCAGGGCAGTGGTTTATGGGCTGTCATTTTGGTGGTGGCCTTGTTCCACTAGGGGCCAAGCAAGAGGGCAGGAATGCTGTGGCTGCATACAAAATGACAGTTCTTTAGAAACTAGCACCACCGGGCATCCTGGTGCCAGCCTAATTGCGTTATTAGTGAGTGGACATTGTGTGGGAGCCTAGTCTCCTTATCCTATGTGCAGGTCTAGGAAAAGAGGCATCGAGCTGGCGTCCAGCTAATGTGTTTATTACAAGAACAAGGTAACCTGTGAGACAGGATGATGGATTTCTCCGGATATTGCATTTCTTAGAAGCCACCATGCCCCGCCAAAACAGTGCCCACTACATTGTTTTATGGATGAGATTGAGCTTGTTTTCACTAGTAAGCTTCCCTCATCATGTGAAATGCAAAAGGAGTTTGGCTGCAGGACCTCCAGGCATTGTGGGCTGTTTTTTCGGGGAACAGAATGTGTACTGCACTGCAGGGATTGGTCTCCTTGCTAGAAAACATGATTGGCATGGTAACCACTGTTGGACCATGATAACTTTATTCAAGAACATTGGGGGGACGGCTGTTTTTCTGAAGTTTTTGAGCAATGGGAGAGTCTGGGACTCGCTTCTCACTGTCACGGAGTATAGTCGCTAGAGCTCTTATGGAGAGAGCAGTTAGACATCTGAACAACCGGGCAAAACTTTATATTTTTGCAGATGTGAGACAATCACCAGCAGACGTGGGGTCAACTTCCGCATTATGACACTTCGGCAGTGCCCGCACCCCAACAGCGTCTCATCTTTCACTGGCTATATCAGTAATGTTAAGCAGCTTCAGCAAATTCAGAAGCTTATCAATCATTTTCACAACCGTCTTTTTTCATAGCAAACCTTGTTCTTGCAGTAGTCACTCCCAGTGTCCATTGCATGCTTAATTGTATCTAGATGTGAGAGACCAATCAGTGGAACGATACAGCAGTCCTTGTTTGCCTAGATTGGGATCCTTCCACTCACAGTAGCCAGTCTCATTTACATGTAAATCCCAGTCAGGCTTCCCAGGTCTATTGCCAACCAACCTGGGTTTGTGTTAATGAAATGTTACACAGTTGAAGTTTTTGTTTATTTGTTTGTTCTCTCTAGACCTTGATATTAGTTAATAAATCTCTGTGATACTGTAGGTCCTTGTTATTAATTTTTCAATGACACCCATTCTTATTCCCTCCAATGTCATTTATTTTTGTTGCAGGTTTGAAGTAATTAAATTAATTTTATGTCTAGTTAGCCAACACAGGGGTGATACACAGGGGCCACTGTTTATAGTCAGATTTCCTTGTGCTATTGATAAATGTGGCACCTCTTGGGTATGGTGGTTACGACTTTTTAGTCTGGAACCAGAAAGTTCTGACCAGTCACCACTGAGATGGCACTCATAAATGGGAACCTATTTATATTTTCATTACAAGAGTTACAAATAGTCTGCTCCATCTGTTAATAGCTAAGTCAGCTAGCACAGACACCAGAAACTACTTCCTCCTTCCACAAAATAAATTGCATACAGTTATCTTACCTGCTGTTTACAGATAACTGCATACACCCATCCATACTCACCCAGTACATTATTACCAACAGTTCCTGTCACAGTTCTACATTTATTGTGTTACTGATGGCTGACGAATGATCGTAGACAGTTAATTCCAAATGTGAAAGTGCTATTCAAACTGGAACCAGAACTAAATACCTTAGTTGCAGCAATCCAGAGTGATCTTCTATAGATTACATAGTTCTCTTTCAGTATATTAGGTTAGACTAGTATGTTGTACATTAACAAGTGCCACGCATCATACATCACTCACAGCTGAGTATAACTGGGTATATAATTTTAATAAGTGCTTATTATGTGATCCATTTAGTGTTGCTTGTATTACAAACATAAACACTCTGTGACCAGCTCAGTTGCTAGAGTGTAAGCAAGCTATCTTCATACAGCAATTACTTTTCTCTGGTATGGAGTTTGCTTTCTGCTATCTTCATTGTTGGGCACCAGGCTTGTTTTGGTGACTACAACACTTTTGTAGCTATGACTTTTCACTTATCTACATTCAATTTCTCCTCCACCTGCACTGAGGACAAGCAAGTTCCTCTCATCCTCAGATTTGAGTTACCTGCCTTTCCTTTTTAACCTTTCCCAACCTACACTGTTGTCCTTCCCAAGGAAGGAACTAGTTCCAGAAGATAAGAGAATGTAGTGTAACAGGCCAAGTAACTTATTTTGCAGTATTCAGTATCAAATCGAGTTCACTACCTGAGCAACATTTGTAAATTCTTTGGCTAACAATTATATTTATTTATTTGTGCTATTTGCTGACCAATATTCCATTCTTAAACTCATACTGCATCATTTTTTGTTAAGTGTGTGAAAGTTATACCAGTTTGCAGTGTAAACATTGTCATATTTCCTATTCATAAATAATATCTGACAGAATCAAGAAAATCACATAAAAATATCCAATGTTATATTTTACTGTAATTGGTAGCAAAGAAATCAAAGCATTAATTACGTGTTTAACTGAGATTTCAGATTCCCAGTCATTTTCCTTCACCCCTCTTCTTTCCCCTTCAACTCTTCTGCCAGAAGAAGGAGACATTGGCTCCAAAAGCTTGTAAAAGTTGGACCCTTTTGTGTGTGTGTTTCCCTGCCACCACTTGGTGAGTAGATTTTTTAATCTATCCAATACATTATATTGTCAATAATTGATTATTTTCATTGTTATATTAATAATGTATTTATTAGAACTGAGTGAATTAGGAAAATTGTGAACTTTGAATTTTCAATCAAGCTTGGTAATACCCAGCAGAGTTGTATTATTATAAACTAAAATGTATTTATTGGTTTCATTACCACATAATAGGTATGGCAGTCCACATCTGGTAATCATTTGATCAACATCTTTGTGTTGCAGTTGCCACCTAACAGTTAAAGTGTTAATAACTACCATATTTGCCAGACAATGCCAGTGTAAACATCTTTGTAAATGTTCTCTACGTTTTTGGAACTCACTCTCTTAGGCATCATCATGTGGTCACTGTGTTTCTGTAGCAGTAAAATTGGAACCCACTTGTGAAAGTGCATGTAAAGATATAAACATTGCCTGAATAATTTGTAGTCTGGTAGAAGTATTAATCTATATCAAATCTTACAGACAAATTGATCATCATGTTTTTACAAGGGACAATAAATACATAAAGTTGTAAAGCAAACTAAATGCAGCATTGTGACCATAATTTAAAAACTCTTTATAAAACCCTATTACCGCAAAACGACACACAGTCAACGACCAGCTACCGAGGACCATCAATCACAGATGAGGCTCGTTCCAAGCTGTGGTGTGAAACCGCCATGTCATCATGTTTATAGCTAGTATCTACTAATGAAGATAAGCATATTGCAAGATAGAAGTCAGGTAATGGCAATGTAGAAACATTGTCAAAAACAATGTTCTACAAATGGGTGAATAAAGACATCAGAACGGTTGTACTTCTGAAGTCAGTCTGTGTTCAATATTTTTTCTAGCTTGATTAAATTCATTCAGCACAAATGCCAATGGTTAATAACAAATCTTAATGAACAGTACCAGTTTACATATTTATAGTGCACCAGAATTCATTGGAAAATGTATGTCTACAGACCTGTTTTTCATTCAACTGTCACCTGTTTCAGTAAATCACATAAGCTATATAAATCACTACATTACCTTCCACCTTCTGACCATCCACCTCAAGGATCAGCTGTCCCACTTCAAGACCACCTGCTTCGAAAGCAGCACCATTTTCCTGCACAAAAATACATCATGCTTGAAAAATACTTTTTCCATTTTTGCAAACTACAGTTCCACCACTACATCAAATCTCTATGCTTGTCTACATCCTATATTTATTTTAAAATTTTTGAACAATGAAGTTATTCATTCATTTACTCATTTAAAATGAAAGTCAACAGATTATCCTTTGTTCTGAGCTGACACAGAAAACTAAACCATAACGCAAATCATAATCTGTGGGATCACACAAAAATTATTTGCATCATACAGTAGGGATGTTACATGTGGTTGACTCTAAGCCACTGGCATATTATTTGTTGACACTAAGTTATGTTATTAACGAAATGGTGCATACAGCATAAGAAATCAAGCAACACTGTAATTAAAGTAAAGTAACTTCTGGTGGAGAAAAGTAAGATGAACTGCAAAATCTTGGCTACAAGTTGGAAGTTAGTATGAGGAAAGACAAACATTTCTCATACTGAGGAAGTACTGAGCAGAGGGCTAGAATAGGAAATTAAAGAGGTTATCATTATCATTCAGCAAACTACTTAACAGTCATCGGTGTGTTGTCCCACGTACGCAAGCAAATTCTCAAGCTGTGCTAGTGTTTCCACTGCTTTTTATTTGCTGGTCAGCAATTAAATATGATCAGGTGGCCATTATATTGTTTCGGAATTGATTTTGTAGATGTGACTAAGTTCTTATAATTGAAAAAAAATGAAGCTCTGAATATCCTGACTGCAACTACGAACTCCCATGAATTTTTGCTTCTACAGCACAACTTTCAAAATACTAATGATGGCAAAATATGAGATTGCCAATGTTTTTATATTTGTTTTCTTTCTTAATATACGTGCCAACTCTAGCTTCAACTTCACTTTTCAGAGCGGTTTGTGTTCCGGATAACTACTCCCCATGACTATAAATTCTAGCGTAAAGTTCTTATTCTACGTAGGCATTGAGAAACGAAATAAAACCACACTTAATATTTAGACAAATCAAACGTCGGACGCGATTCATCAAATCGCATTAGAATTCAAAGTGATCTGTAGCCGTAGCGACATTGCGATGGATTGCTGCTATCTGTTCATGATCATGCCAGTAACATCTGCAGAACAGAAATATCTATGGAGCTAGGACAGTGTACTGCGTATTTCCCATCAACCTGGAATTGTTCAGTAACTTCCATGTAATTAAAAAACATCTTGTGCTAAGAGCAAAACTTTAGTACTGCACGCATTTACCCTGTTTTTACACATTTCTTTATTTCAAACAGCAGCGTCGAATTACAGTTACCCGTCGGATGCAAATCAAGGTATGTGGTATGTCAAAGGAGGAAAATTTACTTTTCGTAGGTAAGAACCAAAATGTTTTAACCTCGCTTTATGTGTTAAACATATTTAGACACAGCGTAATAAAGAGCTAATTATCCTGTCATTTCTCTTTTGCGCATGTTCATACATACTACAGCACACTGTTTTATTTACATTAATACATAACATGACAGAAAGATATCAAAGTAATGTAGAACGTTTGACAATGACATGTATATAAAGTTTTGTGGGTGATACATTTGGCATGCGTTATGGGATGAAATACTGCACTTGCAAATTGTTCCAAAGCTGAAATCACGATACTAGTCATAATAAACGTAATTACAATGCAATGTCGAAAACTTGTCATTTGCAGACAATTTCTTGTGCGTATGATGTTAGTACGACGCAATGTGTTTGTATGTAGCAAAGCCATGGGATAAATATGCTGATGTTATTATCAGTAATACTGCGTGTGCTAAAGATCTTTATTCTGCACTGCGTTAGTGTTGAGTGTTTCCGTTACTCGGGAACGATAAAAATCTGGGCAGTTGGTAACTTTAGCGACTGAGTATTCGTAGGAAACTTAGAAGTTGTGCTACCTTTTCCTGGATTCGTCTTTAGTTTTCTGTAAAAATGAACAAGTTCTGAGCAGTTGATTACTATCGATGGCTAATCAACACAGTTTGTTGCGAATTAGATCACAAGTAGAACTTCGATAATCAATGCCTAAGACTTTGTGCAGTATATGTGCATCGAATTCATTTTCCCGAAAAAGGTGTGTCCTACATATCACGCATTGTTGAGCTTGTGGCGTCTCTGGCGCAGAGCGCACTATCATTGGGAAACCTTTTTCTTCGGACTAGCAAGTCTGGCGTGAACTTTCTGCTCGTGATATGTGTAACAGCCGTAATTGTCGTATGTACAAGTGTTCAATAAATGTATATTTCATATCGAAGTGAGTTATCTCTCGACTAGTCTCCCGTGATAACCACAACCTAATTTTTGCTTGCAAGACCAATTGAAATAATATGATCGATGGAAACCAGTGTTGCCAACTCTAAAAAAACCCGAGTCGCTAGATTCAATATCAAAAGTCGCTAGAAAGACGCTAAAACTGATTTTACTAGCGGTTTACTGAAAATTTCGTGCAGTGAATGGTGCAATAAGCCAGTGTGGGGGGGGGGGGGGGAGAGGGGGGAGGGGAATAAAATATTAATAAAAATCGTCTCATACGTAATTGCTATGTCTTAATTAAATGACGCATCGCTTACAATAACATACATATAAAATGCGCTAACGTTTAAGTAAACGTGTTATCATAATTGACGCAACACATAAATTGTTGTTTCAATCACAGTAGTCAAATATACTAGAAATATACAACTATATTTGTAACAAAAGAAAGCAAGAATTCAAATTAGGTTACAAAATATATAAATACCGGTATGTGAGCTATTCATCGTCGTCGCTTAGAAGATCGAACAACTCTTCTGTTTCATGCTCTGACAGAACTGTAGTTTATGTAGAGGGCTGAACTTCGCTCAAAAGATGATGTTGCAGTTCGACTGGTTTTGTCGCAAAAGAGTAACTTTTGTTCGTTGCAATAAGCTCCAATATGTCTCACGGTATGTCAAAAGATGCACAATCTTTATTTTGTTTCTTCAGCTGGTCTCTCAATATGATCAAAGCATTAATTGTCTTTAACGATAATCTGTTACGTTGTTTACTTTTTATAATGTACATACAACTGCATATTCTTTCCACTTCTGCATTTGAATGCGGCAGGCATAGAACAGTCATTGATAGCTGTGAAATCAAAGAAAAAGGATTCTCCCCTGCGGCATTTTTATACTGAAAAACCTCACTCCAAAATCGAATAGTGTTAGTAGTGTTATTCCACCTAATGAAGTTGATATTATGCCATTCTTGCAGCATATCGTCTATGAAATCGCCACTAAAACCCAATTTGTTGGCTACAGCATTATTTTTATTCACTTTGAGTGTTTCTTCAACATTCAGCACTGACATTTTTTTCAGGATCGTGATGTTACTTGGCAGTCTTTGTTGAATTTCTTTTATGATTTTCAGACTAAACTGAATGCATCTCTTCTTCAAATAAACTTTATTTTCTTCAAACTTGACTCAGACAATTTCTGTTCAAACATAAAGGCAAGGTTCGGATTTGCGTACACACATTCTCTTGGAACTGGTATTGTCAACAAATCAACAGTTGGAAAAACTGTTTGTCCGAGTGACTGCATGAGAAATACAAGTGTATCTAGTAATTTAGTGGGGTCATTGTCTTCTTCTTCAAAAGCTTTCATTGCTGTTTGTACGTCTTTTAAAGCATGTTTAAGGCAAAACACGTAAAGATGATTTGAGTCGTCACAATATATCTTTTACAAAAGATCGGCAGTGTAACAATTGTCTTGAACCATGGCAAGTGAAAAATGTAGCTTTAGTTCTTCCCACTGCTCCAGAATTCTTCGTATTGCTGGTTCAATTGAAAGCCAACGTGTTGCACAGACCTTCCAAATTTTAGTGGCTGTTTTCCACAATTTATTGTCTGATAATCCTTTTATATTCCTCTTGTCTTTTGGGTGAAATGGAGAACCAATTGTAAGTTTCACGTACAAGAAACTCTATGTTTCTAGGTATGGTATTCACTGAGGCGTGCGAAACTGCAAGCTGAAGAGAGTGACAAACGCAACGGATTAAAAAAAAAAAAAAAAAAAAAAAAAAAAAAAAAAAAAAAAAAAAAAAAAGCTTCAGATCATATTCTCTCTTGAGTTGTTCGAAAAGCCCATTGTTTATTCCAACCATTGCAGAAGCATTATCTGTGCCAATTCCTACCATACTAGCGATTGGAAGTTTGAGATCTTTCAAAGAATTCACAAGAGCAGCAGCCAGATTTCTTGCATCTGCAGTTTCTACTACAGCGAGTTTGAGAAATGCTGATCTAATGGTTTGGCTGTTTACACTATAGTGCCGTATAACGATACCTAGCATTTTAGATATTGATATATCTGTGGATTCATCTATTAGTACACTGTATTTTTGGTTACCTATATCTTCAACCAATGATTGTGTAAAATATGGAGCCAAAACTTCAGTTATAATGTTAGTGCACTTTTTACGATGTAATAGCATGTTTTTAGCGCCCTCATCACCGGAAAACACCTTCTTGCACAGTATTCCTAAATGATCTACAGCTAAAATAGAACAATCTTCAGCAATAAATAAAGAAAGGGCGTCTTCCGCTCTGCTTGCTATTCTAACTGTAGTTTCCGGAACAATTTTCACAGGTAAGGTGGTTTGTGTTTCTTTTTTTAAATCAATTTTTTGTTTATGCTTAATAGTTTTCTAATGCTTTCTAATATCACACAATTTAGCATAAAACTCTGTTGCACATACTTGACATCTTGCCTTGGATAAGTCTCCAACGACTGGTTTCAGCCACCCATTGAATTCAGGTTCTGCTTCCCACGCATCCCGATATTTTTGAGCGTTCTGCTTCTTCTTCTGTTGTAAATCCATTATGTAAGCCACCACAACATAAGTTTCACCAATTTATAATCAATGAAAATGCATTAAAACCACAGTCTAATATAACAGTCGCGACACTCACTGCTGTAAAAGTTGTTGCCGTTTGACAGATGGAGCGACACTAGCGCTCCAAGCGGTAGGTAAGGTGAACGTCAGACGCGTCGTAAGCATAATGTTTGTTTACATCCATTTCCTACGTAATTTCCGCATTATTTGAGTTATTTTCTTGCCTCCAAGGGTTTGTGTGGTATCAGAAGGCATATATGTTTCTAAAAATGATTCTAAAATAAGCGCCAGCACGGACAAAAATCATGAATAGAGTGGCAAGCTACAACACATTCGTGAAGAAACACTTGTGACATTGGACAGAATTGCAGCTTACCACGTTCATATCAAAAGAATATAAACACACAGATTCACATGTCAGAAGCACAGACATGTACCTCTACTTGCAAAAACGATCGACAGCTCGTTTATCGTTCTGTAGGCCTACTGCGTTTGTTTGTCATTTTCGCCTGTTGCCACAAGTACGACCTTCATCTTTTTATTATTCTAAGTGGGACAAGCAACTGCCAAATAGTGGGAAGAATATGCTGAAAACACTATAATGAGCTGATTACACTACATTTCACGAAAAACCAAATATTTGTATAATTTTCAAACAATCTGTCAGTGAAGAAGCTGCTGACAAAATAATGTCATCACACGAAAGAAGCAAGGGAAATTAAGTGACTAACAACAGAAGTGAACGAAATACATACCAAAGAAATCAGCAGCCCAAATGAGCCAACTTCTTCAGTTTCTTATTTGCTTTCTTGTTGTTAGAAACTACGTCTTGATTCCAATATTTCAGCCTGTAAACGAGTCTCACTTTAACAAATAACTTGATTAACAGCAGTTTCGCTCGAAGTCTAGCGATTTGCACATTCTGACACTTCACACGCTTTTGCAAGACACGAACAGCTGCACTTAATCTAACCACTTCATCGTCAAAGCAGGTCTGTGTTGACGATTCACACGAATCTGGCACTGATACATGGTGAGCTGAACCAGCTGCTTCTGTGTCATAGGACTGTTTTACTGCTTTAGATTGACTGTCGAATCTTTGTGGCAGTTTCCTCTTCATCGTCAGCTGAGGTGGCTTATTTGGAATGTCAAACAGGGTGGGTACTGCATTCCACACGAGTTTGTTGTTGTCTGCGTTCATGAACTGGTTTTGTTCGAAATGTAGCGAACAAAACCTAATATTACTATACAGGTACACTGGGTCTTTCTTCATGAGGTCTTCTCGCCTGCTATTAACAAGCCATTTTCTGCTCCTAAAACGAAACATTCATCATTTATACACATATAGTTTGCAAGTGAATCCTGACGATACAGTTTAGTAACATGATGGTTATACCTCTCAGGATCCTTAGGAAACCTAAAAAAAGACAGCTTTGGTGTCTTCTTTCTGTTGTTGGTGCAATTTATTGCGCTACAAACGCTCCCGCCAGTAAAAGCCACTGTAAAAATCAAAATAAACAACCACTATTCTCCTTCACGATCGCGCCGAACTCACAGTGTAACCTACCAGCCGCTTGGGGCGCTGCTGGCGCTGTAGGCAACAAAATCGAGGCGAAGTGTCGCGACTGTTATATTAGACTGTGTTAAAACTGAGGCGAACTAGAGGTCATGAAACAATCTACTCACTCGTTAACTCGATATCAGTCCTATTGTTCATTGTTTAAAACGTAATAATGTCTGAGATACCCCCACCGAATTGTTCTTGCGTTACCACTGCGCATGTGGTAATAATTTGACTGAAATTCGAAAAATAAAGGGAGTTCAAAAGTTGAAGAATTATAGATCGATACGCTATCGACGATAACAGGCTAGTGGGTAATGAATAATGAATTGTTCTATAGTCAAGGTTCTCTTACTCTGTAGGCAATTCCCACATTCAGGTTTACTAAATGCTAAACAATGCTACATGATCTGCTAAGAATTTAATTTAACTTAGTAAATCTAGAACAATGTCAGTGTAGTGCCCATTCTATAATTAAAATCTTAGTTTTGTTAATGAAAATACTGGCCCAAAATAGTTTTGATTTGTACTCCAAAAGTCGACAGTACTCCAAAAGTCGCCAGATAAGTCGCTAAATTATTTTTGTTGCTAAAAAGTTTTTTTTGTCGCTAAGACGAAGGCAAAAGTCGCCATTTCTAGCGACAAAGTCGCTAAATTGGCAACACTGATGGAAACTAAAACAAAAGTGTGAAGGCAAAGATCTGTTTTAAAAGACATACCCGTACACAGATGTCAGAGTGAGAGAACAGATACCGCAGCACGCTATGTCCTACAAGAAATCACCACCCCAAATATTAGTTTGAAACCGCAATATTTTGCGAAGTATGATCTACCTACATAAGAACCAGTACACACTACTTGTGAAGAGGGGAGGATTTTTTTCGTATGAAAAAGCTACTGCCAGAGACGAAGACGCTAGAAGAAAAATCATTATAATAGGTAGAAACGCTAGTTTTTTCTTGTTCCTTCTCTGTTCATTCAATATACTGCATTAACTAGATAATCTTGTTCATCCACTGGTGCGGAATTTTATCACACTTTTTTGCAGCGGAGTGCCTCTGGGTATGAGGGGCCCTCTGGCGGTCACGTTCCTCTAACCACTTCTCGCCTCCTTAATTCTGGGGTTAGCGCTAACAGAGGGCGCTGATTACATGCAGCAGTATGTTTTCTCTCATTGTGGCTTCTTTTGCTATTTGCTTTATAGTTTTTATATTAATCCGTGCACTATGGAAGCTGTTCATTACTTATGTCATTTTCTAGAATAATGGCACTTGAGCATACGTTAATTACTGTTATTTTAACTCGTCCTCTTTTTAACAAGCAAACTTTTGTCGTGTTCTATTTCATCGCTTTTTATTACTATAATGCCTCGTTCACCTTATAAGCCCATTACAGACTTTACCGATTGTATCCCCCCCCCCCCCCCCCCCCACTTTATTTTACGCTGTTCAATTAATCGTTGAAGTCTTGTGTATGCCTACAGTAGCGCCATCTGGTGAACTGACAACACAAACATCTTGTGGCTACGGCACTACAGTTTGTTTTGAACAGTAGTGCTGCTGACAACATGACTCGTGCATATGCTGTTATTTGTATACATTTGACGATGTTGGTGCTGATTTTGTATTTAACATTTGACGATGCCACTATGGCTGCAGTGCATTAGGACATTGTTTATATAAAACAGGTATGCCTCTTCATACTTAAAGCGCACAAATGTATATATATATATATATATATATATAAGTACTACTGACATATATATATATATATATATATATATGTCAGTAGTACTTTTCGTTATAGTCTATTTTATTGTTTTAAGCTGTAGACAATCTGCTAATGTATTTATGTTTTCCCATATTTTGCTGCAGATCTGAAGATGGTCATTATATACCGAAACCGGTAATCTGTTGACGAAATGTTTGTGACCATAGACGTAAAGTAAAGGAAATTTATAGATAGAAACGCTCAACCTTGGGGCCCATAACTTGACTTCCCCTGCTAAGCTATTGAGCTTAAGTGAACTACGGTCCTCATCATAGTACCGGCACCATTCTGTTAACTCCCAACGCAGGTATTTCTCTTACGATCAATATCAAGCACCACTGAAAGTTTAACCGCCACTACTTTTTCCTGAGAATAGGTCTGCCTACTGCTCGCGTCTCGTGAGCGCCAATATTTACTCACTGTACGTGGATGATCCGAAAAGGTCCTGGCCTGATAATGAATGTTAATGTTTTCAAGATCCTTTTATTTTTCAACATATTCCCCTTTAACATTTATACGAGGCTGATTTAAAAAGTTGTGCACACTGTAAGATATAATTGAAGGAAATAATTTATTTTACGAAATGCCTTTCCAGGCCTTCAATACAATCTCTATTCTTGATTATGACACTTCCCAACATTTTGGCAACATCTGTATTCCGGATAGGGCACCTTTGTTATTGAGCTCGCTGATTACTCAGGTCATCCCACTGGAAGCTTCGTCAGTTATGTCAAAATCTTTCCATTGATCTGTTCCTTCCATTTTGGAAGTAAAAATATTGTGGTCTCATATCAGCGCTAAATGATGGGTGGCGTAGTATTTCCCATCAATTTTTGCCTAGTGTTTCTCTCACTGGTAGGACAGCATGAGGTCTTGGATTATCTTGCAAAATTAGGACATCAGCTACAAACATGTCAGGTCTTCTTTGACGAATTTTTGGGGCAAAACATTTTGCAGAAACAGCTTGTAGTGCGCACCTGTTACAGACGTCCGCAGGGGGACTACATTTATGTCATATGTTAAGATCATCACCAGTTTCACCTTTCATCGTTGGCGGGGGAATTTTTGGGGCGTGGAGATTCGGACAGCGATTAAGACTTCAGTTCTGGCTCAAAATCTCGTATTCAATGCAACAGCCCTTTTCAGAAACTGTTCTCCATCTGTTCGATAACATTGAAGCAATTCTTCTGCGATTCTTTTGCGAAATGTTTTCTGCTCTTCTCTCAGATCATGCGGAACCCGTCGGGTAGCAATTTTGCTAATCTTTAACTTTTCTTTAAACCGAAATTACAGGCATTCTTTCCTCATAACGCAAATTCCCCACATGTTTTGCGTCGACCCTCTCAAAAAATGTCGTTAACAATAGCATGAGAGGTGTAGTCTGTTTCAGCTGATGGTCTTCCATTTCCTAGATTGTCCTCAGTGCTTACCCGAACTTCACGGAAATATGACCACTGTGATCCTGTGCTACGAACCATTACACTATGCCCCAACATCTCTCTTAAAGCGTTGTGAATTTCCGTTGGGTTCATTCCACCTAGGGATTTGATTTGATGCAGGAACACTGGTCACTACGTGTAATCCGACCATACTCGGTTTCAGCTTCTTTTAAACCGAATTACTCATGACACAACCACGCGAACCAGCAAACACATATACGACCGTCATGCCTAAAGTCTCGCTCACAACCGCCATTAATTTCAGCTTGACCACGACACCATAATTGTCGCGCAAGCACAGTGTGGAGGACTTTTGAAATAATATTCGTACATGATGTGCATTTGCAACTTTTCGCCGCGTAATGAATAATCCATTAAATTTCGGGCATCCTACCGCGCAAATAAAATCAGAGGATTCAGCTGAAGAAATCAGACGTGGAAGCTGCCGAGGAATTACGAAACATCGTCCACAAAAAAGTAAAGTTTTCAAGGAAGAGAGATTTGCAATACGAAAACTGCGTGAGTATACTGAAAGTCGTCCTGCGTGCTTATAAAGATAATGCTACCGTCCTTTTGCCTCAGGAAGTCTACAAGGAAAAGATATTTGGTTTACTTAGTTCTGGAGCATACCGGAAGTTCAACAAAGATCCTACTAACAAGGTGACAATAAGGCCTACTGTCTTGCTCAACGCTTCATCACTACCAAAGGAAGCCATAAGAAGTTTAAAAGTGCGAGGTGCAACACCACCGAGATTTTATGGGCTAATTAAAGTCCACAAGATGAGTAAGGATGATTGTCTAGAGGGTCTGTCTATGAGGCCTATAACTGGGACTATTGGTTCAGCACTGTATCTTTCTGCCAAACATTTGTAGTAAAATGTAGTCACCACATTCGTAATTCTATGGATTTTATTCAGAGACTCAGCAATATCAGGCTAAATAGTACGGATGTGTTCGTTAGTTTTGACGTGGTATCATTACATACCAAGGTACCTTTAAAGGACTCTCTATCTCTTATCGGCCAATATTTTGATAAGAACATCACGGCCTTATTTGAAAAAGTGCTTTTGTCATCATATTTTCAGTTTAATGGTGAATTTTGTGAACAGATTGATGGAGTTGCTTTGGGAAGCCCACTCTCCCCTCTGGTAGCTAATTTATTCATAGAGGACTTCGAGGACAAGGCACTGGACTCAGCAACTTTTAAACAAACGGCCTTCTGGAGGTACGTGGACGACACATTTATAGTATGGCCGCACGGGATGGATGAATTACATCGATTTCTTGAGCATTTCAATTCTATTCAAGCTAGTATCACATTTACAATGGAAGTAGGAAAAGGAGGCTGCCTCCACATTTTAGATGTTGTCGTTCGCCGTAAAGTTGATGGCACATTAGGACATGCCGTACATCGTAAACCTACACATACAAATCTATATCTACATACCAGTAGCTGCCATCACCCTTCACAGGCCTTAGGTGTCCTTGAGACCTTAGTGCATATTCGATAAAGATAATTTGCAAAACAGTTCACATACCTCAAGAGCGGATGGATTTTCTCCGCAACAAATTCGTAGAACATTCAATTGAAAACTTAGAATGTAGGTATGTGATGGGGAAGAAGATAGTAATTTCTTTGTGGCCGAGAGGTTCTAGACGCTTCAGTCTGGAAACGCGCGACCGCTACGGTCGCAGGTTCAAATCCTGCCTCGGGTATGGATGTGTGTGATGTCCTTAGGTTTAAGTAGTTGTGAGTTCTAGGGGACTGATGACCTCAGCTGTTAAGTCCCATAGTGCTCAGAGCCATTTGAGTAATTCCTTCAGATCAAGTGCGTTTTTGCCCTATGTGGATGCTCTTTCCTCGAAGTTAGGTCGTATTCTCGAGAAACACTGTGTTAAAGTGATCTTCCGGTCTCCTACGAAGACTGCAGCTTTATCGGCTCTGTAGAGGACGATTTATTGCTTCGTAAGCCTGGTGTGTATCACATTCCTTGCGGAAATTGTCAGAAGTCATACACAGGTTGGACAACACGCACCGTTCATGAGAGATGTGTGGTACATCGAAGATACACACGCTTATCACAGCCAGACAAGCCTGTTGTGGCCGAACACAGCATTTTTAGGGGGATTCCATGAACTACGGTGATGTGAAAATTCTGACATCCATCTCTTCCTTTTGGGATTCTGTCTTCAAGGAAACTATAGAAATTAAATTAGCTAATAATTTAATAAACAGAGATAATGGTTTTCAATTTGACAAAGCATGGAATCCGGCTCTTGGGATAACTGAACAGCAGAGAAGTCGTCATGGTGTCATCGCCGCCTAACATACATCGTTAAGCGAATCGAATCTCTGTACGCCTTTGCCGAGGGCGGCGCGTGTGTAAGCGTATCTCTTGCTGCCGACCAGCGACTGTAACTCGCAGGCGCGTATTGACGCGGTGGGGCATATAACGCCACGCTTGGCATCGTTTTGCTTGATCAGAGTGTTAAGAAGGGTGTACAATACGCGGCTGAAATTCAAGCTTGTAC
Organism: Schistocerca americana; assembly: GCF_021461395.2. NCBI lineage: Eukaryota > Metazoa > Arthropoda > Insecta > Orthoptera > Acrididae > Schistocerca > Schistocerca americana. Next base: position 625,772,479 of record NC_060123.1, on the reverse strand, counting down.
GGCTGCATGACTGAAATCGGATGAACAATTCGCACAGGTCATCAATGGTGTTACAGTGTTACTACCCTAACTTCGGACAACGATGATACAATGTTAGTATTCCAGCTCTGCAATGTTTCTCTGGAAACACTGCAAAATGCAATCACTTCTTGGTTCGTCGAAAAACGCCGACCAGCAAGAAACACTGGGATTTGAGTAGAGATGGAAGCTTGAGGGAGCCAAATCTGGACAGGAGGATGTACCGGGTGATCAAAAAGTCAGTATAAATTTGAAAACTTAATAAACCAACGAATAGTGTAGATAGAGAGGTAAAAATTGACACACATGCTTGGAATGACATGGGGTTTTATTAAAACAAAAAAAAAAAAAAAAACAAAGTTCACAAAATGTCCGACAGATGGCGGTGGACAGCAAAACGTCAGTGACTGCGCATGACAATCGTGTATAAAAGGAGCTGTAATGAGAGAGAGAATCAGATGCGCCAGCAGTCGCAGCATGTTGACGTTACCTGAAAAGGCGCTTTTAGTGAAGCAGTATTTTCAGAATTGGGAATGTGCTAGTTCAGCGTTACGATCCTATCGCCATAGGAAGGGGATTCGAACGGGTAAAGGTCCGTTGACAAATGCAGCTGTGGCGAGAATGATTTCGAAGTTCGAAGCCACGGGTTGTGTAGTGGCCGACCGAGCACAAGGCGTAATGCTGCTGAGACAGTTCAGAAAGAAATGGAGACTGTAGCGGGTTCGTCTATGCACGGGGAAGTCATCGCTCGTGCAGTCGCACCGGCATTCCATACACTACTGTTTGGTTGGCACTGACGCGTACCCTCCGATGCTATCAGTACAAAATCCATCGGCATCATGAACTAAACTGTTACCTGGTGATTTAGTGAAGCGGAGGGCATTTGCGGTGTGGGCGTTCCAAAAGATGGCGGAAGATGACGATTGGTTGAGTAACGTGTTGTGGACCGACGAAGCTCATTTCATGCTCCGAGGGTCTGTCAACGCCCACGACTGCAGAATTTGGGCTACCGAAAATCCTAGAACTGTCTCCGAAACTCCATTGCACGACGAGAAAGTCACGGTATGTGTTGGATTTACCACATCTACCGCTATTGGGCCCTTTTTCTTCGAGGAAATGCATGATTCTGGTTTTGTAACTGCTACCGTGACGGGTGAGAAGTACGCCGATATGTTACAGAATCGTATTATCCCCAGCCTGGCTGATAAACACCTGCTGGAACATACGATGTTTATGCAGGATGGCGCTCCACCCCATATTGCTAGACGCGTGATAGATCTCTTGCGCGCATCATTTGGTGATGATCGTGTGCTCAGCCGCCACTTTCGTCATGCTTGGCCTCCCAGGTCCCCAGACCTCAGTCCTTGCGATTATTGGCTTTGGGGTTACCTGAAGTCGCAAGTGTATCGTGATCGCCGACATCTCTAGGGATTCTGAAAGACAACATCCGACGCCAATGCCTCACCATAATTCCGGACATGGTTTACAGTGCTGTTCACAACATTATTCCTCGACTACAGCTATCGTTGAGGAATGATGGTGGACATATTGAGCATTTCCTGTAAAGAACATCAACTTTGCTTTGTCTTCCTTTGCTGTGCTAATTATTGCTATTCTGATCAGATGAAGCGCCATCTGTCGGACATTTTTTGAACTTTAGTACTTTTTTGGTTCTAATAAAACTCCATGTCATTCCAAGCATGTGTGTCAATTTGTGCCTCTATATCTACATTATTCCGTGATTTATTCAGTTTGCAAATTTATACTGACTTTTTTATCACTCGGTATGTTGTAAAACTTCAAATTGAAAATTCCTCAATTTTGCCATTGCCAAGACACATCTGTGCATTGTCTTGATAAATTATGACGTTTCCTTCCGCAGACCAGGTTTCTTCTCTCAAATTTTTGCATCCAGATCCGCTAGGAGGTTAGCATAATATGTTTTTATTTTTTTGAAGATGTTCAATTCACAAAATTTCTTTCGCAATCAAAAACACTGATTATTTGATCTTTCCCGCAAATGAGAACGTGTCGGCATTCTTTGAAGCTGAGTACCGGCTTCTGTCCACCGTTTTGATTGTTGTTTTGATTCTGGTGTGTGGTTGTGTCTCTGTGTTTCAACCATACTCACATATCGTCGCGGAAAATCATTTTCTTTTGTACGAAAACGGGCCAAACACTGTTCGAAAATTGTCTTCCGAATTCGTTTCTAATCCGCTGTGAGCAAGTGTGGCACTCATCTTCCACAAAGCTTTCTCATCGGCAATTTTTCATGCAAAATGCTGCGACACCTTCTTTTGAAATTCCCGCAATTGCACGCATCTTCGTACGCCCATCTCATAAGATCGTATCGTGCACTTTTTCGATAACTTCTGATGTGGTTTCACTTTTACGGCCTCGTTTAAATTTGGCAACCCATTTCTTCACGGATGAAATCAAAGAAGAAGAATTACCGTATACGTATACGAATCTCCAATGAAATTCGACTGCTGTCAAAACTTAAACAACTTTATCACTTAACGATACTCGATTTTCTCCATTTCCAAAAATTCACGCACCACGCCTTGTTCAGACAGTAGCCACGTAAACGAAGTCAAAACAAGATCGATCAGTGGGAAAAATCGTGTAGTCGTAAGCGTTTTCACTGTGGTAGGAGAGAGTGTCCTAAACAACATAACGAAACATATCCTGACAGGTGGGGTATGAGCGTTGGGGTAGGGGTGGAGGGGCCGCGTTTAAATGGCCCTTCTTTATGCTTTTCTTGAATAACTCGAAAACCACGTCTTATAGCGAAAATGTTTTTCGGTTCAAATTAAAGTACTTTAAATTTGCTACAAAAAAGTCTTATCCAATTTTTCTCCAGGACTAATAGTTTCCGTTTTGCAGGAGATGGAAAAATCGCAAATTATTAAAAAATTGTTTTAATGGTATAAAATTAATGTTTATCTATAAATGAAGTGGGTTAATAATACACTACTGGCCATTAAAATTACTACACCAAGAAGAAATGCAGATGATAAACGGGTATTCATTGGACAAATATATTATACTAGAACTGACATGTGATTACATTTTCACGCAGTTTGGGTGCATAGATCCTGAGAAATCAGTACCCAGAACAACCACCTCTGCCAGTAATAACGGCCTTTATACGCCTGGGCATTGAGTCAAACAGAGCTTGGATGGCGTGTACAGGTACAGCTGCCTATGCAGCTTCAACACGATACCGCAGTTCATCAAGAGTAGTGACTGACGTATTGTGCCAAGCCAGTTGCTCGGCCACCATTGATCAGACGTTTTCAGTTGGTGAGAGATCTGGAGAATGTGCTGGCAAGGGCAGCAGTCGAACTTTTTCTGTATCCAGAAAGGCCCGTACAGGACCTGCAGCATCCTGTCGTGCATTATCCTGCTGAAATGTAGGGTTTCGCAGGCATCGAATGAAGGGTAGAGCCACGGGTCGTAACACATCTGAAATGTAACGTCCACTGTTCAAAGTGCCGTCAATGCGAACAAGAGGTGACGTGTAACCAATGGCACCCCATACCATCACGACGGGTGATACGCCAGTATGGCGATGACGAATACACGCTTCCAATGTGCGTCCACCGCGATGTCGCCAAACACGAATGCGACGATCATGATCGTGTAAAAAACACCTGGATTCATCCGAAAAAATTACGTTTTGCCATTCGTGCACCTAGGGTCGTCGTTGAGTACACCTTCGCAGGCGCTCCTGTCTGAGATGCAGCGTCAAGGGTAACCGCAGCCATGGTCTCCGAGCTGATAGTCCATGCTGCTGCAAACGTCGTCGAACTGTTCGTGCAGATGGTTGTTGACTTGCAAACGTCCCCATCTGCTTCACGATCCGTTACAGCCATGCGGATAAGGTGCCTGTCATCTCGACTGCTAGTGATTCGAGGCCGTTGGGATACGATACGATAAACCGCAATCGCGATAGGCTACAATCCGACCTTTATCAAAGTGGGAAACGTGATGGTACGCATTTCTCCTCCTTATACGAGGCATCACAACGTTTCACCAGGCAACGCCGGCCAACTGCTGTTTGTGTATGAGAAATCGGTTGGAAACTTCCCTCATGCCAGCACATTGTAGGTGTCGCCACCGGCGGCAACCTTGTGTGAATGCTCTGAAAAGCTAATCATTTGCTTATCACAGCATCATCTTCTTGTCGGTTAAATTTCGCGTTTGTAGCACCTCATCTTCGTGGTGTAGCAATTTTAATGGCCAGTAGTGTAAGTATTAAATTTGTGTACCACGTCTAAGTGCAGTAGGACAGTATTAAGGAATAAACTGAGTTCCGGGTTTGTAAGAGGATGAGGGGGCAGATGTTTGGTATAGAAGCGCGAAGGTCGTCGCATTGTGTTCAAGCGCTTCCCTCCTTCATAGGTCTGCAAACTCAAAATGGAGCAGGCGATTTCTGACGCTACCTATCTCACTATATTACAAGGACAGGGTGCTCCACAATGTTATACAGGCAATCCGCAGCGCACCTTACGAATCACTGGCAACACAGTGCGCAAACATGCCCAAGGAGCGTTTATTTTACCAAAAATGCTTTAATATTATGTGGAATGCAGGTATAAGTTACTAATAACCCTAAAGCAAGAAACGAATGTGGACAGAATCTACGTAAATCTCTGTACACTGATCTACATTGCTGCAGGGGAAACTGATTCTCATTCATTCTGTACGGCAGCTGTAATGTCCTTCCGGAAGATGCAGCTTCTCCCACTACGAGCGCTGTTCAGTTTTTAGTTTGCAGACAAACTATATCTCCCTCCATTTCTCCTACGTGACTAGACGAAATAAGTGGGTACTTATTTGCAGTTGCTAAGCCTGCTATTATGTAAAAAAGCTCAACAAATGGTTCAAATGGCTCTGAGCACTATGGGACTTTACATCCGAGGTCGTCAGCCCCCTAGAACGTAGAACTACTTAAACCTAACTAACCTAAGGACATCACACACATCCGTGCCCGAGGAAGGATTCGAACCTGCGACCGTAGTAGCCGCGCTGTTCCGGACTGAAGCGCCTAGAACCACTCGGCCACCGCAGCTGGCAAAGCTCAACAGCTGGCACTGTCAACTGTTTACCACGCCGAAGAGCATATTCCAAATATAACATGTCGTCAATATATATTCGACAATGTCGGCTTCATTGTCTCTACTGCCACTGTCTGGAATAGTTTTCACAGCGTGAGGCATATCGAATGCACCACCACAGCCTTATCTCTCCCAACATCAGAAGAAACCCAGAGGCTTCAATTACAACAGAGGTAGATCACCTGCGTATTAGAAAGCTTCAGATATTTCAACATAAGTCAAGAAATGCATTACAGCAGATTACTGTTCTGGACTTGAACGTGATCAATCGCACTCCATCACCCATCTTGGAAGATATACAGTGGATGTGAGGTTCCGCTCAGTGGAGCACACTCTACACGTGTCAGCAATTCCAGAATGAAAAAGATTTTTGCAGCCTATCACTAACACAGTTAACGGCGAGAAAGTGCAGTAACTTTCTGGTCATTCATTAATTCACCGCTGGCCGGAGTGGCCGAGCGGTTCTAGGCGCTTCAGTCTGGAACCGCGCGACCGCTACGGTCGCAGGTTCGAATCCTGCCTCGGGCATGGATGTGTGTGATGTCCTTAGGTTAGTTAGGTTTAAGTAGTTCTAAGTTCTAGGGGACTGATGACCTCTGATGTTAAGTCCCATAGTGTTCAGAGCCATTAATTCACCACCAATTGACTACAACAAAATTACACGGCTGTACAATCCACTGCCATCGATAGACAACACCAAAGTGTCACATTTAGCCGCGCGTGATTAGCGCGAGCGGTCTAAGGCGGTGCAGTCATGGACTGTGCGGCTGGTCCCGGCGGAGGTTCGAGTTCTCCCTCTGGCAAGGGTGTGTGTGTTTGTCCTTAGGATAACTTAGGTTAAGTGGTGTCCAAGCTTAGGGACTGATGACCTTAGCAGTTAAGTCCCATAAGATTTTACACACACAGTGTCACATTTACCAATCCAATCCCTTTCCCACCAACGCTGCATTGGTCACGGACAGCATCACACTTACAATTTAAACACTTCTCAGTCATCGTTTACAGGAATGTATTTTACATAACAAATGATTTGACTCCTGCAAAAAGTTCTCATTTTATAAACTGAAAATAACTCCACGATAAAGGGTGAATATTAATAAAACCGATAAACTGCGTGGATGTATTCCTGACTGGAAATGGAGGAAAAAAAGGTGCTATGAACGTGTGTCCCGAAATGCATCGTTGTCACGGAAAATGACGCTGACGAATAACAGTTCTTCTGACCACGTGCTGCAGGCTGTGCGGTTGACGAAGAGTACTGTAAACAGCAGATGGTCCGGTATTCATGTCGGGAGCAAGCAGAGATGGTGTTTGCGTACGGCCAAGCACATGGAAACGGTCGAGAGGCAGCACGGCTGTACTAAAACAAGTATCACACAACATTCTGAAACCGTTTTTGCCTGTTTGTGTAATCATGGGTCCTTTCAGACAGATGAACGTGCAGGGAGGCGTTGGACTGTTCGTACATCAGATTTGGAGGACTGGGTTCTGCCTCACGACCGTTTCCATCTGCTTGGCCGTACGCAAACACCATCTCGGCCTGTTCGCAACATGAATACAGGCCTTTCCGCTGCGTCAGTCACACGGCCTGCAGCACACAAGGAACATACGGCACGTGGACAGAGGAAGTGTTATTCGTCTGCGCCACCTATCGTGGCAACGATGCATTTCCGGAGACACGTTCATAGTACCATTTTTCCTCCATTTCCAGTCAGGAACACGTCCCTGCAGTTGTCGGTTTTATAATGTTCACCCTGAATAGTCGGCGCCATCTACTGTGGCAACGATGCATTTCCGGACACATGTTCATAGGACCTTTTTACGTGCGTTTCCAGTCAGGAATACGCCCCTGCAGTTTCTCGCTTTTATTGATGTCTACCCTGTATAAACACGAGCTAAGGGAAGTTATTTTCTCTTCTCATGTAAGGGAACTGGACAGAAAATGCTGGGGAGCTATAGTTTGTTTGTAAACAGAAAATCGAGCAGCTCTGTTAGTGGGGGAAGTTGGCTTTCGCTGAAGAACAACACTGTTGCCGATGACTAAGAAGCAATTTCCCTTGTAGCAGTGTGGATTAGTGTGCAGAAACCTACTCAGTTTCTCTACATACGCGTTATTTGCGTTAACTTTATTAGTATACACACTGCAGAGCCAAAGAAACTGGAAACTGGTACACCTGCATAATACTGTGTAGCCCCCCCCCCCCCCCCCCCCACACCAAGCACGCAGAAGCGCCGCAACACGACGTGGCACGGACTCGACTAATGTCTGAAGTAGTGTGGAGGGAACTGACACCATTAATCCCGCAGGGCTGTCCATTAATCCGTAAGAGAACGAGGAGGGTAGAGATCTCTTCTGAACAGTACGTTACAAGGCATCCCAGATATGCTCAATAATGTTCATGTCTGAGGAGTTTGGTGGCCAGCGATAAGTGTTTAAACTTAGAATAGTGTTTCTGGAGCCACTCTGTAGTAATTCTGGACGTCTGGGGTGTCATAATGTCCTGCTGGAATTGCCGAAGTCGTCGCAATGCGCAATGGACATGAACGGATGCAGGTGATCAGACAAGATGCTTACGTACGTGTCACCTGTTAGTCGTATCTAGACGTATCAGGGGTCCCATATCACTCCAACTGTACACGCCCCACACCATTACAGAGCCTTTACTAGCTTGAACAGTCCCCTCCAGACAAACAGGGTCCCTGGATTCTTGTGGCCATACCCGTACAAGTCCATCCGTTCGATACAATTTGAAACGAGACTTGTTCGACCAGACAACAAGTTTCCAGTCATCAACAGTCCAATGTCGGTGTACACAGACCGAGGCGACGCGTAGAGCTTTGTGTCGTGCAGTCATCTAGGGTAGGCGAGTGTACCTTTGGCTTCGAAAACCCATATCGATGAAGTTACGTTGAATGGTTAGCACGCTGACACTTGTTGATGGCCCAGCACTGAAATCTGCAGCAATCTGCGGAAGGGTTCCGCTTCTGTCACGTTGAACGATTCTCTTCAGTCGTTGTTGGTCCCGTTCTTGCCGGATCTATTTCCGGTCACAGCGATGTGGGAGATTTGATGTTTTTCGGATTCCTGATATTCACGGTACACTCGTGAAATGGTCGTATGGGAAAATCCCCACTTCATCGCTACATCGGAGATGCTGTGTCCCATCGCTCGTGCGCCGACTATAACACCACGTTCAAACTCACTTAAATCTGGATAACATGCCACTGTAACAGCAGTAACTGATCTAACAACTGCGCCAGACACTTGTCTTAACATAGGCGTTGCCGACCGCAGCGCCTTATTCTACCTGTTTACATATCTCTGCATTTGAGTGCGCATGCCTATACCAATTTCTTTGGCGCTTCAGCGTATCTGCACTCCATGTACTGTTAACGCATTTTGTGGAACGAACACCCTTCGGGCGTGCCTGCGCAGTGCCTCACCAGTGCTTCAGAAGAGCGCTGTGAAGTGTCGGCAAAACTTTGTGAAACACCCTGTAACATCGAGGGCGTAAAAAAATTGGGAATCACCCGCTAGAGCTTCAGTTTGTAGAACTGTGAAGGAGAGAAAAGCATGAAATGAGCAAAATTCGGCGATCTAACATTCCTTGCGCTTTTAATTCACATAACCCTCCACCCCCCTCCTTTCCCCCTTCACCTCGTTTCAGCGCCGGAACTCAATTTATCCCTTAGTATGACTCTCCTGCACTCACTCCTGGTACTCAAGTTCGATATTTATTTTTAATCCACTTCCTTTAGAGAGAAACGTTTTATTACGTTAAAGCAATATATTTAATAATATGCGGTTCTTCTATCCTCTGTGACGCGGAAACTATTAATCCTAGAGAAAAAACTGAATAGGACCTTTTTTGTAGCAAATTAATGCAGGTTAATATTGTATTGGGAAACATTTTTGTTAGGCCCCGCGATTTTCGAGCCATTCGAGCAAAAACGATAAAAAGTGACTTTTTTCCCCCCTCTTCCCACTCCAACGCACACACCCTACCGGTTAGAATTTTTAGTATGTTTTTCAGGACACTCGCTTCTACCACAGTGCAAAAATTTTCAGCTGCACGTTTTTTTCCCGTAATTTTCCTTCGTTGACTGTAATACAGAGCACAGGAACTAACGGACGCAGCCCGGTGAAAGTTACACCAGCCTCTGGGGAACAAGAATGAAGTGCCTCGTGTTGCCGTCTATGATGGCGAGGTTGGGATCGGTACAGACCATCTTCGTTGGGTTGGGTTCTTTGGGGAAGAAGACCAGACATCGAGGTCATCGGTCTCATCGGATTAGCGAAGGACGGGGAGGAAGTCGGCCGTGCTCTTTCAAAGGAACCATCCCGGCATTTGCCTGGAGCAATTTAGGGAAATCACGGAAAACCTAAATCAGGATGGCCGGAGGCGGGATTGAACCGTCGTCCTCCCGAATGCGAGTCCAGTGTCTAACCACTGCGCCACCTCGCTCGGTGAGACCATTTTCATATACTGTCTATAAATCCACGTGCACTTGTGTTTCTATGCTTCATTTCTTTTCCGTAAAAAGCTGTATTTCACATTATTCTCTGTTAATATGCATTACTGAGTACCCTTTTTCAAGTTCGTTATCACCTTATCACTTTCCTGTGCACTTTCACTACCAGCTTCAAACATTCTGTTGCGTAAAGTGAAGGAAGCTACGAAAATGAATGACAACAATAAGGTTACCTGCCGCAAGCGTTGTCTCGAATCTGTGAGTTCAGTAATGCCAAACTGGACAATCTATTCTATGAAGTCAAGGCTCGAAACGTGACGTCAAATCCGTCAAGGTAGATCGAGGCAAAATGTGAAATTGACATGCTGAACAAGAGAAGTGAAATTACTGATGCTATGATAACGCAGCCTAGTTTGTAGTTCGCTCACTTGTTGTTGCTACGGTGGCCGTCCAGCAGAAAGCCACTGTAGCTGTCAGTTACTACCTTATTTCAATCCAGGTTTATATAGTTTCTTTATTGTTCACAATACTGCAGGAAGTACAGTCAATGAAGTCAACATCTGCGCTTTGCTTTCTCTTTGTAGAGATAATTACTCTTCTCCGACTTTTGTAATTTAGAAGCAGTCGACTTACTTGACTTCCACATTTTGTACGCATATTTCTCCATACATTTCTACATTTACAACTATATTGTGCAAACCAACAAGGAACAAAGGGCAAATCAGGGGTGGTTTCATGACGTTTTTCCGCACAAGCCGCTCATAATTTGGTGTCAAACATTCCTCCACTTTTCTTCGAATGTTTTCTTCCGTATCAGTTATCGTCACTAAATGTGATACGCAATGTATACAGATCTTGCACACTGGCTCCCCCGAGTCCCCTCTAATCTTGGTGTACCACACGGCCTCTATTAATTCTAAGAAGTCCTGATGGTAGTCTTACATTTGAGGCACTTCTGCTGTCCCTATCAGCTTGGCGCACCGATCGGCCGCTGCTGTATAATGGTAATACGTCCTGTATGGAACTTAACAGTTGTGGTGTCTATAGTGCCCCTCTCAGCATTGATTGCCAAGTGGCTGCTGCTAATTGTGGTAAATCGTGCATAGATCTTTTCAGTTGTGTGAATGCTGGTGCCCATCTCAGCTTGGCGCGGCGGGAAGCCTCTACTGACTGTGATTCGTCCTATGTGGAAATCTTAAAGTTGTGGCGATTCTGATGCCCTTTTAAACTTGGCGCCTCGATCACCCATTTACCAATTGTGATACGTCCTCTATGAAAATGTTATGGCTGTGGCGATTCTGGCGTCCGTGTCGGATTGAGACTCCAAGTGGCCGCTACTAATTGTGATATGTCTTATATGGAAATTTTACGTTGTAGTACTATATAGCCACTACTAGTTGCACGTCATCCTGGCTGGAAATCTCCCTCTCAACATTGCGCATCATGCAGTTGCTACTAATTGTAGTACAATCTTGTATGGCAATATTACAGTTGTTGTGCCTCTACTGCCCACCTTAGCTTGGCACCTCAAACGGATGCTACACTACTGGCCATTAAAATTGCTACACCAAGAAGAAATGCAGATGATAAACGGGTATTCATTGGACAAATATATTATACTAGAACTGACATGTCATTACATTTTCACGCAATTTGGGTGCATAGATCCTGAGAAATCAGTAACCAGAACAACCACCTCTGGCCGTAATAACGGCCCTGATACGCCTGGGCATTGAGTCAAACAGGGCTTGGATGGCGTGTACAGGTACAGCTGCCCATGCAGCTTCAACACGATACCACAGTTCATCAAGAGTAGTGACTGGCGTATTGTGACGAGCCAGTTGCTCGGCCACCATTGACCAGACGTTTTCAATTGGTGAGAGATATGGAGAATGTGCTGGCCAGGGCAGCAGTCGAACATTTTTTGTATCCAGAAAGGCCGGTACAGGACCTGCAACATGCGGTCGTGCATTATCCTGCTGAAATGTAGGGTTTCGCAGGCATCGAATGAAGGGTAGAGCCACGGGTCGTAACACATCTGAAATGTAACGTCCACTGTTCAAAGTGCCGTCAATGCGAACAAGAGGTGACGTGTAACCAATGGCACCCCATACCATCACGACGGGTGATACGCCAGTATGGCGATGACGAATACACGCTTCCAATGTGTGTCCACAGCGATGTCACCAAACACGGATGCGACCATCGTAATGCTGTAAACAGAACCTGGATTCATCCGAAAAAATGACGTTTTGCCATTCGTGCACCCAGGTTCGTCGTTCAGTACACCATCGCAGGCGCTCCTGTCTGTGATGGAGCGTCGAGGGTAACCATAGCCATGGTCTCCGAGCTGATAGTCCATGCTGCTGCAAACGTCGTCGAACTGTTCGTGCAGATGGTTGTTGTCTTGCAAACGTCCCCATCTGTTGACTCAGGGATCGAGACGTGGCTGCACGATCCATTACAGCCATGCGGATAAGGTGCCTGTCATCTCGACTGCTAGTGATACGAGGCCGTTGGGATCTAGCATGGCGTTCCGTATTACCCTCCTGAACCCACCGATTCCATGTTCTGCTAACACATTGGATCTCGACCTACACGAGTAGCAATGTCGCGATACGATAAACTGCAATCGCGATAGGCTACAATCCGACATTTATCAAAGTGGGAAACGTGATGGTACGCATTTCTCCTCCTCACACGAGGCATCACAACAACGTTTCAACAGGCGACACCGGTCAACTGCTGTTTGTGTAATGAGAAATCGGTTGGAAACTTTCCTCATGTCAGCACGTTGTAGGTGTCGCCACCGGCGCCAACCTTGTGTGAATGCTCTGAAAAGCTAATCGTTTTCATATCACAGCATATTCTTCCTGTCGGTTAAATTTCACGTCTGTAGCACGTTATGTTCGTGGTGTAGCAATTTTAATGGCCAGTAGTGTACCTATTATGATACACCTCGGATGGAAACCTTAGAGTTGTGGTCCTCCGGTGTGTCAGCCTGGCTCCTCAGTGGTCGCTACCAATAGTGGTACATCCTGTAAGGAAATCTGACAGTTGTGGCGACTTTGGCGCCCATCTCAGCTTGGCGCTGCAAGTGGCCGTTACTAATTCTGATTTGTCCTATATGGAAATCTTGCACCTGTCACAATTCTGTCACTGGTTGCAGCTTGGTGGACCATGGGGGAGCCACTAATTGCCATACGTTCTGTATGGAAATCTTACAGTTGTGGCGACTGTGGCGTCCTTCGCAGCGTGGCGCATCACGTGGCTGCTGCCACTACTAATTGTGTTACATCGTATATGGGCATCTTACTGTTGTAGCGACTCTGGAGCCACTCTCAGCATGGCGCCCAAGTAGCTCCTACTAAATGTGATACCTCGTGTATGGAAATCTCACGGCTGTGGCCCCTCTGGTGTCCCTCTCAGATTGGCGCCCCGAGTAGCCACTACTAACCGTGATACATCGTGTTCGGAGGCCTTACATTTGATGACCTAGGTGCCCCAACCACCTGCTACGGCTGCTAACTGTGATACGTCCTGTAAAGAAACCTTATAGCTGTAGTGCCTCTGGTATCCCTCTTAGCTTAGCGCTGCAAGCAGTCGCAATTAATTGTGATATATCCTGTACCGAAATCTTGCAGTTGCAACTTCTCTGGCGCTGTCCTTCTTGGTGCCCCATGCAGCCGCTACGCAGTGGGATGCGTCATGTATCGAATCTGACAGTTGTGGCACAGTTGGCGTCCTTGTCAGCTTGGCACCCCACGCGGCTGCTACTAATTGTGAGAAGTTGGTTGGTTTGTGGGATTTAAGGGACCAGACTGCTACAGTCATCGGTCCCAATTGTGAGAAGTCTTTTATGGAAATCTTACAGTTTTGGTGCCTCTGGAAACTCTGTCAGCTTGGTGCCTCAAGGGGCCACTACTAATTGTCATAGGTCCTGTTGAGGTGCCTCTGATGTCCCTCTCAGCTTGGCTTCACAAGTGGCCACTCCTGTTTTTGATATGTCTTGTATGGAAATCTTAGAGTTGTGGTTCCTCTGGCAGTACTGACATTTCGGCGCCCAAGAGGCCGCTATTAATTGTGACCGTCCTGTATGGAAATCTTGCAGTTGCGGCGCTTCTGGCAGGTCTCTCAGCTTGGAGCCCCAGGTGTGGCTTGTGCCACTTGGGCGTTAAATCGATTCTGGGACAGAGAGTGCACCCCATCGCATCAGTTACTGGAGTTCTTCCTGTTCCATCCGCGTGATGATCATAGGAAGAATAATTGTTTAAATACCTCTGCACTTGCCGTGATTATTATAATTGTGTGTTTGAGGCTCTTACGAGAGCGGTACTTGGGCGTTTGTAGTATATCGCTGCATTTCTCAGTCACTGCCGTTTTGTGTACCTTTTTAAGTAGACTCTCGTGGGATAGTTGTTGACTATATTGAAGCATCTGCCAAATCAGATTTCTCAGTATCTCTGATACCCTCGCCCATGGGTGAGACAAACCTGTGACAATACGTGCCATTCTTCTCTGCATACCATCAAGATTCCATGTTTAATCCTATTTTGTTCTACACATCTGAGTAATATTCTTAGATGAGTTGCACAGGTAGATTGTAGCCATTCTCTTTTGCTGACTGGCTGGATTTTACCGGTATCCAAGTACTGAATGAAGTCTGCCACCAGCCTTACCTACGACTGGGCCTATGAAATGAAATGAGCGTATGGCACTGTTGGCCGGGAGGCCCCATCCGGCGAAGTTCGGCCGTCGAGTGCAAGGCTTATTTCAGTCGACGCCACACTGGACGACTTGCGTGCCGCTGATGAGGATGAGGACAACACAACGCCCAGTCCACGAGCGGAGAAAATCCCCAACCCGGCCGGGAATCGAACCCGGGCACGCTGAATGGGAGGCACGCACGTAGCCACCCAGCTAAGCAGGCGGACACTGAGCCCATGTGATCGTACCATTTAATAGCCCCGCAGTCTGCAGTCGGTATTTGAATAATTCCAGTTCATACTGCAGCCATACGTTGTTTTTGTTACTCGTACTGTGCAATTTTACATTTCTGAACACTTAAAGCTGGTTGCCAATCACTGCACCACTTAGAAACCTTACCAAGATCTGACTCAAATCGGTGTGTCTTTTTTTCAAACAATACTACATTAGATATATCTGCATCACCTGTGAAAAGTCTGAAGTTATTGTCAGTATTGTGTACCACGGCATTAAGGTACAACATAAACAGCAATGGTCCAAAAACACTTTCCTGAAGTTACATCTACATTTGACAATACTCTTCGTCCAAGAGCACAGCATTCTCTCCACCAAGAAATCACTGATTTAGTTTCATACTCCGTATGACCATAGTTTCATTGGTAAGCGTTGCTGTGATGGTGAGCTAACTGCTTTTCGAAAGTGATACAATGCTGTAACTATTCGATGGTCCTGGTCCAGGGCTTTCAGGATGTCTTGTTTGCCTTCTCTGTCGGCATTGTTACTCTGTCCTCATTCTCATCTGTACTAATAATTACCTGCAAAACCGTCGTATCTGCCTGTTTGGACATGCTAATCTCCAAACCTACTAGTTAGTTTTCATGGGGTGGTCACAGATAACTTGGAAATTTGTGGTAAGTGACCAAATTGCTAAGGCCATCGGTCCCTAGGCTTACACACTACTTAATCTAACGTACGCCATGGACAACACACACACCCATGCCTGAGGGTGGACTCGAACTTCTGGCGGGGTTAGCCACGCGAACCGTGGCAAGGCGGCTGAGATCGCACAGCTACCCCACGCGGCAAAGGTAACTTGAACACAGTTTGGGGCAGCGTATAATCTTCATTTCATAGAAACTGGATCGCGGATAAAGGATATCGTAACTTAAAGTTTTATCTAAAACCGTGCTGCCTGATCGTTTTTTGTTTGTTTGTTTGTTTGAACGTGCTAATCTCCAGAACTACTACACGAATTTTTATGGGGTTGTCACATGTAACTTGAGCCTACCTTGCGGCAATATAAGGGCATTATTTCAACAAAAGTGGAACATGGAAGGCAAGATACTGTAGTATAGAGTTTCATGTAAAATCGTCTGCTCAGCTTAATAGTTCGAACATTTAACCATTACGTCGTAGTACACTAAAGAACCAATAGATGGCGCTGTAAGTTTTTTAGCTCAGTGACAGATGTATTTTTGGAATTTTATGTCAGTGACAAAATTAAGCTCCCCAATTTTGTCTTTACGAAATGCAAACTAACATTGAATTTACTGAGTTAGGATATACAAATTTACCAGTTCTGCATAGTGTACTAAAAACTTAACAACATTGCTCTGCTTCTTGTGCCTACCTGTATAGTTTGTTTTTTTAATAATCATACGGGTTGAGAACCTCGGCTGTCCCCCTCCCCCCCAAATTCTATAAGTCCCTCCAGATCCTTGAGCACCATGCACTCCGCTTCGCCTTTCATACATGCCTCCCGTCCCCCATGCGGATCCTCTACGACCTGCTCCTATTCCTCAAACATATCTGCATACTCTACATCTACCGCCGCCTTGACCCCCGTCATCCCCTGGTTGCTCCTCTCCTCTCCACCACCCGTCCTCTGCCGCACCTTCACTGTTGTGTCCCCCCTACCCTCCATCTCTACACCCTTCATCTCCTTTCCCAAGGTGGCTTCTGTCAACTCCCCCTGCCAGATGATACCCTCTCTCCCTCCATTTATCCCATCTATCAACTCTGATCCTCATTTCCCCCTCCTTTCCTCTGTCCTTCCCCTGGGCTCCCTCTTTCCCCCTTTCCATCCCGTTTTGTTCCTGCCTACCCTCTCTCTGTCTCTGCCTCCCTCCCCCTCCCCCCCGAGTCCTTTTGCATTCCCCTCCTCTCTGCCTTTCCCCATTCCCTCTTTCATCTGCCCAGCCCCCCCCCCTCTTATGGGTCCTCATCCTCTGTGGACTCCTTTCCCCCTCCCCCCCACTTCGTTTTTTCTCTCCTTCCCCCCTTTTCTTTCCCATCATCTGTCCAGGTTCCCCCCGACTGCCCTCAGCTGTGGTGTGTCATATTTGTGCCAACTTTTTAGTGAAGTGTTCAAGTGAGTGTTCAGTGTTGTGTGTCTTTCCAAAGTGTTGCGAAAAGAAATCATGCTGTCGCTAGGTGTGATTTTTTATATCTCTTGTGAACAGAAACCAGACTGTCGCCGTGTTTTTTAATTCTCTGTCTATTATTTTACCTGTCTGCTTCCTGTGTATTTTATTAGCATCACCAACCGTTTGTTTTATGTTTTAATTTCCGCAATTTTCCGACATTTTACCATTTAAGTCACCGATTTTATCGCCTGCTTTTATTATTTGTTATCTTCATTTTTTTAAAACAAATGCTGTAGGCTGAAGAGCGGCGTCCTAAGCTGATGCCAGCCCATCTCCTTCGGGGGGAATCGAAACTCAATAAAGGGAAAAAAAGAACATCGGCATATTTTTTTGCAGGCGTGAGTGTGACTTACGAATCAGCCAGGAATGTATGAAACAACATCTCCCGTGAGAAACAACAACTAATGCGTTGTGTACTTCCCTCTTTTTCTAACGCTGCGGGGCGAGGTCACAATCCAATATTAGCGGCCTTTTACGAATGACGTGAACGGCAGGAAAGTTTACGACAGGGCATTGCGGAACCGAGTAGGAAAATGGCCGCTTCTCACGAACTCTAAATTTGAAACGTAACAACACGGAGCTCTACTACGCGCCGGATGCAGTGTTCGCAGCCCAGCATGACTTCTGGAATCACGGTGTATTCTCGCAGCACTGCGTGCGTTAACGAGCTCATTACCGGAGGCCCGTTGGCCTCGGGGCTGTTAATTGGCTGAATCATTAACACAGTTGTATCAAACGCTGAGAACAGCCCGTGGAATGATGTCTGCTGCAGCGATGATGAACAGTTCCCTTATTTACGTTGCAATGATTGCTGATTATAGGACCAAACACTGAAATTAAAGAACACTTTACGCAAAACTGGAATTTTCTTAGGTCATACAGACTGTAAGATATTTTGGAAAACTACTGACAGAGACTGAAATTTCGATAACACAAACCAATGAAAAAAAGTATCTGGATATTTTTTGTTGGTTAGTAGTCAATATGATAGTTATTTTGCCATTGAATCCATATGTGGCAGTTTTGTCACAATATGACGTCGTTATAAACTAGAAAATTAGACAAACGCATGTAATTGAAATGTAAACTAATTGATTTATTAAGAGCGAATAAGGGTTTTTTCGAAGCATAAACACTAAAACACGGCCGGCCGGAGTGGCCGTGCTGTTCTAGGAGCTACAGTCTGGAGCCGAGCGACCGCTACGGTCGCAGGTTCGAATCCTGCCTCGGGAATGGATGTGTGTGATGTCCTTAGGTTAGTTAGGTTTAATTAGTTCTAAGTTCTAGGCGACTGATGACCTCAGAGGTTAAGTCGCATAGTGCTCAGAGCCATTTGAACCATTTTTGAACTAAAACACGTCTTTAATAGACAGAATGTCTCTCCGTTGGCTTATATTTCCTTTCTCTCCTCTTCTTAAAGCATCTAATATAGCTCGATGTTCCACAAGTTGCCTGTTCTATGTCCCAATGAAGTGAATAACTGTAGCCCCCAACGTATTGGTATTCCGGTGGCCACGATACCGTTTTCCATCATTTTGGTGTAATTCTGAAATCGCTTACCTTGTTCCTTAGTTTTCACAGAAAAAGTCAAGATGATAAAAAAGTAAATCTTCAGGGTTATCAACCAGTCTAACTTCCCAGCATCTTCTTTGTCGCCTAAGAACTTAGTAATAACGTCATTTAATCGTATACAAGCGTCGCTCCCACTCAGTCAGAGTCAGTTGTAATCGAACATCATTTTTCGAATGTCATATCTAAAGAATATGCCTTCAGTCAATTTCTCTTTGGACGTACGAGTAAACTTTTCGCAGAGATACTTGAAACATTCTCCGTCCTCTTGTAAGGCTTTCCCAAACTGTTTCAGTATTACCAATTTGTTAGCGTGTAGAGACCGTAATAGAATTTCTTTTGGCGCCACGAGGTACTTTCGCAAAAATATGACTTGTCATAGTGGTTGGAATATATACTAAGCAGCGCAAACGCTGCCATAAAAATTTCAAATTCACCTTGTCATTCTTAAGTGAAATACTACAGGAATAATTGCAAATATTCAGCGTTAATTGTAGAAAGTGTTGGGTGATACAGCTTTTTTCTTATCACATTAAAATTTAGCTCAGTAAAAGCAACAAGAGTAAGCGATTTTCAACAAAAAAAAGAAAAAGGTTTTTCCGTCAATGGCCTGTGTAACTGCTATATACCGTCGTTACAATCGCAAGCATCAGTAACTTGAGGGTCAAGAATCATCCACAAACTAGTAACACATATGTTATAATTATCACTTTTGGTTCGTCGCCACAACGGAATGAAACGAATTTTTCGTGCCATACGCGTGTCGCCTCTATTATTTGAAAGGTATCTTCAGTGTCCTGAAATATATAGATACTGTATCTGTATTCCCATTATTTCGTTCTACACACTGGACACTATACATGAGGCTATAAACGGTCCTGGTAATAAAGGTAATCTAGCCACTAAAGTATAAACAATCAAATAAACACTAGCCTGTAAACGCTCAGATTCTCTGATTTTTTCAAAGCGTCTTATTAATTTAAATATCTTCTTACAAATTTCGCAGACGTTGTTCTACACTTTTTTTGTAGCTGTTCTTCTGCTTACTGCCATTCGAAATTTCGTTTGTACAGCACAACACAGCACTGACGTTTTGGAAGTTGCTGCCAACTGTTGAATGTGTATTTGTAGTATCTGTGATGTGTGTGTGTGTCTGTGTGTGTGTGTGTGTGTGTGTGTGTGTGTGTGTGTGTGTGTGTGTGTGTGTGTGTGAGAGAGAGACAGAGACAGAGAGAGACAGAGAGAGAGATGCACTCATACATGCAGAGAGAGAGAGAGAGAGAGACAGTGAGAGAGATGCACACATACATGCAGAGAGAGAGAGAGAGAGAGAGAGAGAGAGAGAGATTTATTTCATTTGTGTGTGTGCGTGTGAATTAGCGCTTGTTTAAGTATTCTTTAGTTTTCACCACTTCCTTTATTAGATGCAAACACAAATATGTACATATTCTAGGCCACTGAAGATGTATTTCAGATACCTGGGTTGCCCAGAAAGTAATGCACTGCATTTTTTTCTTCAACAATTCTTTATTGAACATAATGAGAATTACCAACACGAAAGAATTGTGTTTCATCCACACACCCTATTTTTCTACGTAATGTCCATCCCGTTCTATGGCATTCCTCCAGTGCAAAACAAGGGCGTGTATGCCCTGTCGGTACCAATCCTTGTCCTGGTGGCGGAGCCAGTGCTTCACTGTGTGAATCACCTCCTCATCGTCCTCAAAATGTCTTCCATGAATGGCATCCTTCAATGGCCCAAACAAGTGGAAGTCCGAGGGAGTAGGTCAGGGCTGTCAGGTGTGACAGCCGTGGATGGTCTCCCCGACCGCTGCAAATCGTGGAGCTCCGCCGAAACGCCTTCTGATGACCTCACCCTCCGTGCCCAGCGATTAACTGTACTTCTGCCGACAGCAGACGCTCCATAGTTTTCACAAGCGTTTGTGAATATTTCCCAGTTTCTTTCTCTGCAGTATTCAAAGATGGCACGTTGCTTGTAAAGTGCATCATCTACAGACGCCATTTTGAAACTGTCCTGCAGCTACGCTATCTGCCGGAAGTGACGGAAACTTGTGACTCTCACTTAGGCGACTTCAAATAATACACATCTAACGTTTCGCACTTGGAGCGCTGTTTTCGGCTGAGAAAAGAACTGTTGTGCATTACTTTCTGGGCAGCCCCCGTAACAAAAGTGAAAGGATTATGGCACGAAAAAAAAAAAAAAGCCATTTCACTGAGTTGCAGTCAGACGAATGTAAAGTGATAATTGTTAACAGCATATTACACACAAGTGAGGACGACAGGACAGCAATAGTTAAAGGACAAAGAGATAAACTACATCATAGGTAGGCTAATTCGTTCCTTTCTGTTTTTAATAGTCCTTACAAAATAGACTGTGCTAAGATTCAGGCGACGGCAAATAAGTGAGAATAAGCGAGTGCAGGACGTACGTGTATGTTGATGATGCGCGGCAGCGGGTGCTTGGTGTTGGCGCCTCCCTCGATGGCGATGCCGAGCGTGGGCTTGGTCTTCTTGACGGTGATGCGCAGGTTCCCCTGCTGGTCGGGCACCACCAGCGCGCCCTGCGCACACACCACACACGGCTCCTGTAGTTAGCTCTGCTTCACACCTCGACCGAGGCACATGTAGGCACGGTTTAAGAGTTCGAGGGTTTTTTGATACTGAAAGGTGGATAATCCACCTCTACACGCTATTTACATCGGCTTCTATACTCCGTCAGCTTCTATATCTCAATTAATAAAATGTTCAGGGTTATTATGTGCAGTGGTCGAATGGATTTCACCTTAAAATCCAACGTTTCGTCCTCACCTGCGGAGGACATTTTCAAGGGGGATCGTAGCTACTTTGAATGTCCGTTTCACACCCTGGCTCGCCTAGCAACCATGGTATGGAGACGCACTCGTGCTTCCTACAGCCAACTGAGCGAGTTTGAAAGGGGTCAAACTGTGTTATTCCTAGTGGCGGGATCGTTCTTTCGGAACAGTGCCTCACAAGCTGGACGTGCTGCATCATTTGTGCAGTGGTGCTGGTATCAGTGGCCACGTGAACATTCACACACCAGTAGATGAAGTTCTGGACGCCCCCACAGCACAGATGCCCGCCAGGATCGTCGTATTGTGAGGGCAACAGTGGTAGATCGTATAGCTACCAGAGCACAGACAACAGGGCTTGTGAACAGTGTTACCAACGGTCATAGTGAGCTCCCCACCAGTTTCAAGTGCAAAAACCACCAGCAAACAACTAACAAAAATGCCGCTACTCTCGTAATCGCTAAAATTTCCACTAATATTTTAAGATTATTTTGGAAGATAACAATAAGTTTATTAGTAATTAGTTTCCTTTATTATTAAGTAATCAAATCGGGCAGTTAGGTTAGAAAATTTAAAAAGGGAAATGAACAGGTTAAAGTTAGATATAGTGGGAATTAGTGAAGTTCAGTGACAGGAGGAATAAGACTTCTGGTCAAGTGAATAGAGGACAAATACAAAATCAAGTAAGGGTAATGCAAGAGTAGGTTTAATAATGAATAAAAGAATAGTATCACGGGTAAGCTACTACAAACAGCATAGTGGACGCATTATTGTAGCCAAGACAGACACGACGCCCACACCTACCACAGTAGTACAAGGTTATATACCTACTAACACCGCAAATGATGAAGGGATTGAAGAAATGTATGATGAGATAAAAGAAATTATTCAGATAGTGAAGGGAGACGAAAATTTAGTAGTTATGGGGGACTGGAATTCGGTATTAGGAAAAGGAAGAGAGGGAAAAGTTGTGGCTGAATATGGAATGGGGGTGGGGGTGGGTAAGGAATGAAAGATGAAGCCGCCAGGTAGAATTTTGCACAGGGCAAACCTTAGTCATAGCTAATACTTGGTTTAAGAATCATGAAAGAAGGCTGTATACGTGGAAGAGGCCTGGAGTCTGTGGAAGGTTTCAGATGGATTATATAATGGTAAGACAGGTTTTAAATTGTGAGCTATTTCCAGGGGCAGATGTGGACTCTGACCACAATTTATTGGTTATGAACTGTAGATTAAAACTGAAGAAACTGCAAAAAGATGGGATTTTAAGGAGATGGGACCTCGATAAATTGAAAGAACTAGACGTTGTAGAGAGTATCACAGAGAGCATCAAGGAACGATTGACAGGAACGGGGGAAAGAAATACAGTAGAAGAAGAATGGGTAGCTTTGAGGGATGAAATAGTGAAGGGAGCAGAGGATCAAATAGGTAATAAGATCAGGGACGGTAGAAAACCTTGGGCACTAGTAGAGATATTGAATTTAATTGATGAAAGGAGAAAATATAAAAACGCAGTAAACGAAGCAGCCAAAGAGGAATACAAACGTCTTAAAAATGAGATCGACAGGAAGAGCAAAATGGCTAAGCAGGGATGGCTAGAGGACAAATGTAAGGATGTAGAGGCTTATCTCACTAGGGGTGAGATAGATAGTGCCTACAGGAAAATTAAAGAGATGTTTGGAGAAAAGAAGACCACTTATATGAATATCAAGAGCTCAGATGGAAACCCAGTTCTAAGGAAAAAAGGGAAAGCAGAAAGGTGGAAAGAGTATAGAGAGGGTCTATACAAGGGCGATGTACTTGAGGACAATATTATGGAAATGGAAGAGGATGAAGATGAAGATGAAATGGGATATATGATACTGGGTGAAGAGTTTGATAGACCACTGAAAGACCTAAGTCGAAACAAGGCCCCGGGAGTAGGCAGTATTCCATAATAATTAATATTTAACTAATGAGAGCCTTGGGAAAGCCAGCCCTGACAAAACTCTACCATCTGGTGAGCAGGATGTATGAGTCAGGCGAAATACCCTCAGACTTCAAGAAGAGTATAATAATTCCAATCCCAAAGAAAGCAGGTGTTGACAGATGTGAAAACTGCCGAACTATCAGTTTAATAAGTCACAACTGCAAAATACTAATTCGAATTCTTTACAGACAGATGGAAAAACTGGTAGAAGCCGACCTCGGTGGTGATCAGTTTGGATTCCGTACAAATACTGGAACACGTGAGGCAATACTGACGCTATGACTTATCTTAGAAGATAGATTAAGGAAAGGCAAAGCTACGTTTCTAGCATTTGTAGAGTTAGAGAAAACTTTTGACAATGTAAACTGGAATACTCTTTCACATTCTGAAGGTGGCAGAGGTAAAATGCAGGGAGCGAAAGGCTGTTTACAATTTGTACAGAAACCAGATGGCAGTTATAAGAGTCGAAGGGCATGAAAGGGAAGCAGTGGTTGGTAAGGGAGTGAGACAGAGTTATAGCCTATCCCCGATGTTATTCAATCTATATGTTGAGCAAGCAGTAAAGGAAATAAAAATTTGGAGTAGGAATTAAAATCCATGGAGAAGAAATAAAAACTTTGATTTTTGTCGATGACATTGTAATTCCGTCAGAGACAGCAAAGGACCTGCAAGAGCAGTTTAACGGAAAGGACAGTGTCTTGAAAGGAGGATAAAAGATGAACACTAACAAAAACAAAACGAGGATACTGTAATGTAATCGTTTTAAATCTGGTGATGCTGAAGGAATGGGATTAGGAAATGAGACACTTAAAGACGTAGATGAACTTTGTTATTTGGGGAGCAAAATAACTGATGGTGGTGGAAATAGAGGGGATATAAAATGTAGACTTGCAATGGCAAGGAAAGCGTTTCTGAAGAAGAGAAATTTGTTAACATCGAGTATAGGTTTAGGTGTCAGGAAGTCTTCTCTGAAAGTATTTGTGTGGAGTGTAGGCACGTACGATAGTGAAACATGGACGATAAATAGTTTAGACAAGAAGAGAATAGAAGCTTTCGAAATGTGGTGCTACAGAAGAATACTGAAGATAAAATGGGTAGATCACGTAACTAATGAGGAGGTACTGAATAGAATTTGCCTCGAGATGACTGGGTGTTTGTGTTGTCCTCATCATTGCATCATCATTCATGGAAGTGGCGAGCTTGGTCTGAGCAAAGTTTGGGAATTTGTACGGGCGCTGATAACCGCGCAGTTGGGCACCCTACAAACCAAACGTCATCATCATCATCATCACCTGAATAGAACTGGGGAGGAGAGGAATTTGTGGCACAACTTGACTAGAAGAAGGGACCGGTTCGTAGGACATGTTCTGAAGCATCAAGGGATCACCAGTTTAGTATTGGAGGGCAGTGTGGAGGTTGAAAATCGTAGAGGGAGATCAAGGGATGAATACACTAAGCAGATTCACAAGGATGTAGGTTGCATAGTTACTTGGAGATGAAGAAGCTTGCATGGAGAGCTACATCAAATCAGTCTCTGGACTGAAGACCACAACAACAACAATAAAATATTCACAATCATTAAATGAAAATACAATGAATAAATCAGAAAGTCAAGGTCAGGAAAATACAAAAAGTTCTATAACTCCAACTAATTATATAAATGAATTCGTCTTCTTCAGAGAAATCACTTTTGTCTGCATCATCATCATCGTCGTCGGTTTCAGATTGAAACGATTCTTTGGCACTGATTTATTTTACAACGTTTGTTGGAATTTCATATTCATTGCAGTATTTTCCTTCCAACCTCAAACCACAGCGTATTCTTGATATAGCAGTTAAAAGATTTAATTTCGTTTTATTCCTCTGCTTGTTTTTTATTACAATCATTATTAAATAGTCTCTCAACATCAGCATTGGAATGAGACAGTATTAGGAGAGTAACAGGAAAAGTCACTAATTCCTCAAATCTGGATTCCTCTTGAGCATCTCTGAAATGCAATACTTCATTCCAAAACTTTTTTGTATCTTTGATCTCGTTCCAGTTCAACAAATGAATTAGTCGCCGCTGATCATCCACTCTTGCTGTAAATTCTATACTTTTATTGAACTGAGCCATTTTATATCAGTTAGATATTCTTTGTTGTGATTAAGTGCTTGTTCAACAATTAATCTGGGAATATTTTCATCACCGCCAAATTTTCTGGAAACCTGTTTTTTATTTCTCCAATCAGACTTAATACAAATGTTATGCACCGATTACGCAACATTTCTTCGTCTTCCCATGGTAATCCTTTTTCTCTCATTTAAAGCAACTGCTTTTCAAAGCAGAATCCCGGATAACATCTTTGATCGAAGAAATTACGAATATTATGAGTAAAAGTACTAACTTTATTTGCAGGTAACGTAACATTGCTGAGAAGCGTATCTATCAGGTTTGTCAGCTCATCAAAGAATTTTATGAGATATGTATGTTTCGACTCGAACATTTTATTGACTCTGTTTATTTCAATTAATATTGGATATAAAATGGCTCTGAGCACTATGCGACTTAACTTCTGAGGTCATCATTCGCCTGGAACTTAGAACTAATTAAACCTAACTAACGTAAGGACATCACACACATCCATGCCCGAGGCAGGATTCGAACCTGCGACCGTAGCGGTCGCTCGACTCCAGACTGTAGTGCCCAGAACCGCACGGCCACTCCGGCCGGCTTGGCTATAAAAATGAAATACGAGTATATGCGTAACTTACCTCGTTCGCATACATAGCGTGCAGAAACTCTGACGTGTGACATCTTTCGCGCACTTTAGCTACGGAAAAATGTGTTTTTTATAGTCCGTGAGACGAGTGATTGGTACTGACAGTTCCGGCGGGCAGACGGCGCTGTTGCCGAACGTGGCTCACAGCACGCGGCGCCCTGTCTGCTACACGCATTCTCTAGCAGCAGAAATAAAAGCGAGACACAATACAAGTCGTA
Source organism: Schistocerca americana (assembly GCF_021461395.2). Taxonomy (NCBI): domain Eukaryota; kingdom Metazoa; phylum Arthropoda; class Insecta; order Orthoptera; family Acrididae; genus Schistocerca; species Schistocerca americana. Next base: position 625,746,383 of record NC_060123.1, on the reverse strand, counting down.
TTGGTACGCGTGAGTTTATTTAAAGTTGATGCTTGAAATATATTAACTCGAAAACTGATAAGAGCTATTTAGTACAAGGATCTAAGATGCTGAAACATAATAAAGTTATTTGTTAAACTTCACAACTAAAATGAAAACTATTTTCGCAAGTTGCTGAACATTAGCAGTTTTGGTTTCCATTGTTAAGTATTAGCATTATTAATTTGTTCTACTACAAGCTACAGAATAATTGGTCAGTGTAGTAAGAGTTATAATCTGAAGAAAGTACTGACAATATGATGATCTGGTTGTAGATCGATAGCAAACTCCCTCCTTACATTCCTGAATACGTTGTAGTTACTGTAATGTAGAAACACCACTCACATCACTGTCAGAATCTGATTTGACATTGTCTTCCTCAGCACTACTCGAACTATCACTGCTCTCTCCCAGATGTATAATTAAATTTTCGATGCATTCTTCCACAACCCCTTCGGTTTTGGCCGCCTCTCTGATGGCACTTGCAGTGCTGTTTACAATTTTAGCCCACGTCTCGCTTGTCACTTTATTGATAGCTGCTGGAAGGAGAGTTTCCACTTCAGAGATCGTGAATTTTTTATTGTTTGCAGCAATGTAATTTTTTATCTGCGCCCACACTCCTTCAATTGCATTGAAGTGACAGTGGTATGGAGGAAGCCGAACGATTTCATGCCAGTGCCTTTTAGCAATCTCGTCAATTACATATGTTGGAAATTAGGGTTTCTTTTGTGCCACAATTTCGAGCAGTTCCGCCTTCCTTAAATCTTCTCTGAAATCTATTTTTCACCGTTTCAACCACTGAACGATATCGTCTTTTTTTGTTGCCAAGGTTGGTGCCTTATCGTGAACAACGGAATGATAAGGCGCATTGTCCATAACAATCACTGATGGACTTGTCAGATTCGTCATAAGCGATGTCTCGAACCATTCTTGAAATACTACACTGTTCATTTCTTCATGGTAATCTCCCGTCTTTTTTGACCGAAACATTTTCAAGCAGTTTGGCACAAAACCTTTCGATGTTCCTGCATGTAAGACAATAATACGCCCTCCTTTGCCAACAGGCACTGCCATTGTCCCCTCGGGCGTTCCATCATTCCAGCCTCTACGTAAAGAATGGCTGGCATTGACCCAAGTTTCATCTAACCACACTATACTTTCGAATTCCACACCCATGATCCTGCGCAGAAATCTGCACCGCCATGCAACTACATCTGTCCTTTCCATTAATATTTTGCGTCCGTTAAACAGTGAATAGCTGAAGCCTATGTCTTTCAACACTGTACGCAATGAAAATTTGCTCCCTTTAAAAAGATCGTCTTTCTGAAGCGACACCTGTAATTTAGATAGAGTGGGATGTTCCCTTCTCTTATAATAGCTGTATATATGACGACGAATAGCGTCTTTCTGAAAATCGTCCAAAGCTGTCACCTGCTTATTTCTCGGTCGCTTCTTTCCTAGTGTGTGCAGCTTTGTTGTGCCACTCTTGTCACAATCTACACTATACTGTTCTTTCCCTATCTTTACAGCAGTGTTCTTACTTATTTTCAATGCTGCTGCAGTTCTCTTCACAACCTGAACAACAGGAATTAAGGGCCCATCTTTGTCCTTTTCTTTCTCAAAGTAATCCCTCACAGAGCACACGAATTCACGGGCCTGGGTGTGTAGCACACTTTTCTTCCTCCGTTTCACTTCTTGTGTTGGGCTGGTACTACCCGCCGCACTAGACATTGTTTACAACGAAACATAAATAAAGAAACACTAAAAACAACAAAAACGAAATAAACTGCGAATTCAACTTCAGACGAACGACCGCACCGCCTGCACGCGAGACACTGGTAAGTTTCATAAGCGCGCGCGACCGGGTTTCAGAGCGGCAACGCGGCCCTTGCTACCCGCTCAAAGTCAGGCCGTCATTGGTTGCCTGCCTGCGGTCGCTAGGCAACGGAAAGACGATACCGAGCTGTCAATACCAAAGACTCGTCTCCCAGACTATAGCTCTGACCATTACGTGTATATTCTTTATACAGCGGATTCTATTGATAATTACCTTGTCTGACACACTTGAACTATTTTTAACGGTTTCTGACCATCGTTGATGGTTTTATATAGCTCCTTATAAAGAGATTGTCTGGAAGAGGAGTGACTAAAACAATCATATGGGTCTTTAACTAAAAACACGAAATTTCTCGGTAAAAATTCTTATGCAGCAGCTGAAACAACCATTTGCAAGGAATGGCACAAGCAACATACTAAAATCAGGTGTGGTACTTCTCTTCAGTTTTGTAAATACTCCGTTATTTACTCCAAACAACAGAGACACTACCTGTACCAATGCCCATGCAATTTTCAAGTCGTTGAAGTGTCTTGTTTATAGCAGAGACAATAGCTTCAGCATTACCCTCGTGCAGTTCAGCAAAGTCGAGGTATGTAGATAGTATTTTTTGGTATAATTTACTGTAATAAGCTACAATTTACATACAGCAATATCGGTAGATTCATCAGTTCATAAGCTAAATCTTGGTTTAGAACGTCAGTGAAATGCGGTGCTAACACGTATTTGATGGCTGAGTTGCACTTAGTTCGGTGCAGCTGAACGTTTTCGACATCTCTTTGATGTTGTGATTGATTACCTCTCCCAAAAGGTCGACTACACCTATACTAGCAGCATGGCTGTGAATAATGCAAGTCTTGCTTCTTACTTTTTTTTTGATTCCCATTGGTCTCTGACTTAAAAGCAATTTTACGCTGCATAGTTACAACCTGGAACAATTTATTTAGAGAGTTGTCAAAGATGTAAAACCGGTCAATTGAATGACTAATCACTTTTAAAAAAGGTTGCTTATCTTTTTATTTTGTAGATGCTTCTTTGACATCCCATGAAACTTCAAATCTCCATATTGATTCTTTAAAACTGTACCACAAAATTTGCACTTCGCTACCTGACCAGTGGTACTTTCAATAACTTTAGGCCAATCTTTTAAATGTGGGTGTCGAAGCCAAAAATCCCGAAACTTTTGCATATATTGTGGTTTCAGCATAGTTATACACGTGTGAAGTCGTGAAATAACGCCATACACTGGTAATTGCAACGGTGCAGTGCACACCACGAACGACTGCAGTCGAGTTACTTTTTCTACGCATCTAACCTGACGCATCCTGCGCGAGCCAACAAGCGCTCACTGGTTATTCGAAGCGACAATGAAATAGATGAGCACCCATTGTTTGAAACCAGTTGTGCACTCCCTGCGCCTGCGCAAGCAACTAGTTGCTACTAAATACTGTTGACTCTACAGGGAATTCGCGCACGTAGTCTGTCGAATGTGGTGGTTCGTTTGATGTCACATTGTGATACAGCAGTGTTGTCTTCGCAGTAAAAGTCAAATATTCCTGATATCAAATAAAGTAGAAATAACATAATTCGAAACATACAAATAGCTTAGTGGTTAGAGATCACGTTTTCAATAACTGAATTTGAATTCTACTAAACTACTATAAAATCCACCAGCCACTGGAAGAAATATTTCGCCACTAAAATGAGGGTGGAAACCACCAGTTTTAGTGGAAAATCCATGAAGTTGGCAACACTACAGTTGTGAGCCCAGACGTGTCAACACGAACTGTTGCGAACCGGTCATTAGCAATGGGGCTATGGGCACGCACACCTCTACCCCGTCTTCTACTCGCGCCACATCGTTGTGCATGGCTCGAGGATAAGTTGGAAGGCGCGTTCTAGTCTTCAGTGATGAAAACAGATTCTGGCCGCATGCAAGAGATGGTTGTTTGCGTAAAGGAAGTAGACGTGGTGAGCGCTGCCTGGTATAGTGAAACACTGGGCCCACTCCATGCCTTGTGGTTTAGGTTGTGATAAGGTATAACTTACCTGGAGGGGACACTACCAGTGCTCGGTACGCGTAGACTGTCATTAGACCATTTCTTTGCCATTCTTGTAACAGGAAGGTGAACTGTTGTTTCAGTGGGATAATGCTCGCCCAGAAAGACGTGCAGCAACTTCCCAGACCAGCATGATCTCTGGACTTGTCCTCAATCGAGCATGTGTCTGATACGATGGGATGAGGATTGACTCGTGTGACTCGTCAACCGACAACTCTTGCAGAACTACATGAGCAAAGGAACAAAGACGATCTGTGGAAGAATAATTTATTCAATATGGCAGCCAGTATCCCCCATCGCTGTATGACGTCACACCGATGCCCCCCCCCCCCCTGGAAATGGCAGGAAATAGGGCAATTAGGGTACCTTTCCCAAACCTAACTTCTCCACCCCTCCCCCCACTCCTATGTGCCCATCCCTCCTATGATGTCAGCTCCAGAAATGGTAGGAAACAGTTAATCTCTGCCCAGCTGCCGGAGAGGAAGGTTAGATTAGTGTACTTTACTTATTTTTGGTGCAAAAGGGTTATTCTGTGCTGGAGAGGAAGGCACAGAATTTTATTTGTTTATAGCTCAATTGGTCTACCTCCAGTACCCTAACTCAGAGACATGTGTGTGTTTGCCTTGACATGCAGGGACCAACTGAGCTTCGAGTTCGCACTACAACTGTCCGAGGGCGCTGCTGGCCTCCCCACTCCGAGCCTCATGCACTCCCTCCACGCCTATGATGTCATGCGTCCGCCCACCACCACTCCTCCCCAGGAAATGGTAGGAATCCGTCAGTCTCTGCCCAGCCGCCGGAGAGGAATGTTAGGTTAATGTACTTTATTTATTTTTGGTGGGAAACTGAAGTAAAGATAGCTCATAATTACACATCTATGTGCAGATTGCTACATAACGAGTGCCTAAAATCGCAGTAGGGCTCATAACTGACGATGTCGCACAACTGGTGTTATCCTGCTGGGAAAAAGTCCGTGGTACCACTTGAAACTAGTAGCAGGCGAAATCAAAATATAGGACGCTCCCTTCACCTACAAGCCAAAATATATCTCTCTCCTTCACTTGTGAATTGCCGGAAATAAAACTATAAGCTTCAGTCTGTGCTAAGCTCTTGGATACGATGGCAATAGGTCTTTGCAATATGTTCAGCGGAAGAGAAGTTGTTGGTGTCGGACAAAGAAGTGGTTAATGACTATATCAGCTGTAATTATGCAGCTGAGGACCGTGTCCAAAGCTTCCTGGATGTTGGTTGGAAGGCGAAGAAAATGGTGGAGCGTAAGAAGAAGAAGAAAAAGAAGAATATTGTATAAGCACACACGGGAAAATCAGAGCAATTACATATTCCAAAGTTCATATGTATTTCAAAACCCACAACATATCGTGAAAAAGGCGCAGACACACAGCAGATCAGATGTCTAAAATATTCGCCTAGAATCCGAAGGACTGTCCCACAGACGAGACAAATTGTGGTGTCACCGCCAGACACCACACTTGCTAGGTGGTAGCTTAAATCGGCCGCGGTCCATTTAGTGCATGTCGGACCCGCGTGTCGCCACTGTGTGATCGCAGACCGAGCGCCACCACAAGGCAGGTCTCGAGATACGGGATAGCACTCGCCCCAGTTGTACGACGACTTTGCTAGCGACTACACTGACGAAGCCTTTCTCTCCTTTTGCCGAGAGACAGTTAGAATAGCCTTCAGCTAAGTCCATGGCTACGACCTAGCAAGGCGCCATTAGCCTTAAATAGTTTGATAGTTATCGTATGAAATGTCTCATCAAGAACGTTGTAAACCAATGACGGATTAAAAGTTAAGTATTCCCAAAGCAACGTACTTTTCTTTATAGCAATTCATTGAGCGTCCTGTTTCAGACTTCAAGATATTCTGCGTGAGCTTATAGCGTGCCTATCGGCCCCCTCAAAATAACACTGTGTCGGCACTTCTGTCGACACATCACAAATGACTGGAATTTTCAGTGAATTTGTGATGTCGTACAAGTACTGGTCTCTAGAGACTCTAAAGCCACAGCGGCGGGCGGGCAGCATCCCGCCTGTTGAGGCCGGTTTGGCTGGACTTGTCTCTGAACACTCGAACAAAAAGGACATCACGTGACTCTCTGACGTCATGGAACTTTCCGTAGATGCCTTGTTCTACCACTGTCTTGTTCTAACCAGTCTGTAGTGACTTCTATGCTCCATGCAAAAGCTGCCTTGTGACTCTCTGACGTCTAGGAACTTCCTGTGAATGGAGCATCCTGCATGGTTCTTACTGAATGTACCCACCAAAATTCTACTGCTGGTGTGTGAACACTGTCTGCCACTTTCTACAGACGGACAAATTGCGAGAATTTCAGCGATATACTATTTTTGTGCAGATCGAAAAAAAACATGTAGCAGTCATGTTGCACTGACAGTCAAAGCCTGCATGAAATACGTAAACTATTGCCAAAGATACTTAGTCAGTTACGATGCTCCGCTGCTGTCGAAGAAAACTTCAATTTTTCGGGGTGAAACCGATCTCCAACAAGGCTATATCACCACAAACGATTGTACCACCATGCCATGTCGCATGTTCGCAGTTCATATTCAGCACCATACAAGATCATCCTACATATACCTATCGATCACGAGGCCCTACTACATATACTGCGAAGACACACAGATCCCATAAACAGAGGCACATGTGTCGTATACAGTCGCGGTGTTAGATATTCCCCGTTAGGTCGGTCAGTCATCCACAGCGGGGATCTACGACCTCGCTGATTGGTCCCCCGTTTCCCCCCAAATCAACCAACCAACCAACCAACCATCCGCCGTGGCCAACGGTCACGAGGCAACTGACCCCTGCACCTGCTGGTCTGATGCGTGATTGGGGCGCACTCCGTGGATAGTGGTCCCTCCCCAAACTGGTGTACGAAGGCTATGCTGGCTCCTCTGGCACAATGACGTCTGCTGACATTACTGTTACCAGATGGTCCTGCCTATTGCCGTGGTTTCTACAACGAGTTGCACCGTTCTCCAGAATCTGGAATTACAAGAATGTTTACCATCTGAGCTTTGTCGAAGAGAAAGGCTTTCGTCAGTCACGAAATAATTTACCGACCTCGAAACCGGTTTTACACGCCAAAAACCCACGATATTTGCGGCAATTTTATGCTGAAATCGAATAGTAACATACGAAAGTTTCCAGAATTTCATGCATTTTCACATAGTTTTCCGGAATATCGTACCATTTATGCGACTATTCTCGATATCGAACGCATGCCAGTATGATACCGATCGCTTGCAGAGTATAATTCTGAATATAAAAAGTGGATATTATGTCTTTAGAGAGCCGAACATTTAGCGTGGGACATGCTGCAATCCGTTGAGTAACTTGAAACTTATCTTCTTGCGTGAAATCTCGGAAACAGAGGAAATTGGTAGTTCCACTTGTATTTTTTAACGAATACCGATGTCAGTGATATGACAGATTCTTGCAAGTCATTAAAGGTATTTCTCGGAAAGACTAGCCGCCTGGAACAATAGTGAAATACCTGAATATTCGCCGCAAATGAAGAACTGAGCAGTCGACGGTGGTGCGCTTTCAAATGTTCTGGATATGCCGGCACTGTCTAAAAGTGGTCATCAGCTATGTAAAATATGGCTCATGTAGTAAAAACATTAGGCTTGTAAAAAGCTACTCTTTGATGCTTTTCATTGCTGATAGCTCTATTCCACCCTCATACTTATAACTGACGGGTGCGGTTCTAGGCGCTACAGTCCGGAACCGCGAGACCGCTACGGTCGCAGGTTCGAATCTTGCCTCGGCATGGATGTGTGTGATGTCCTTAGGTTAGTTAGGTTTAAGTAGTTCTAAGTTCTAGGGGACTGATGGCCTCAGAAGTTGAGTCCCATTCTAACTGCCGGAAATTTTCAGCACTGGAGTACGGTCTCCTGTGCGTGTTCCCATTCGTCAGACTTAGTATTACGCGTTAAACGAGTGTTATTTACCACAACAGTTTCACTGCATCCCTTCACTTAGTGTGTCAGACTGGTCAAATCTATTCTTTGACACCTTTCATTGCTGATACCTTCATACCTATACCCGCAGGAAGCTTTTATGGTCTGTCGTTCGTTGGATTTAGTATTTTTCAGAGATGTCCACAGTATGACGTATCCGAAAAAATTGACAGAGACACTGCAATGCTGTGTAACCTAGTTCACATTACCTTGACGACGGAGTTCACTCAAAAATCCTTCCTAAATGCACTTACAGATCGTGTGCAAAGACCATAGCGACAGCTGGCAAGCGTGGTCTCAAGTGCCGGGTGAGACGGCATGTTGAGTCCTATTACGGTTTTACAAGACTGACTTGGTCTATTCTGCAGGATCCAAACATAAATATGCACACAGCCTCACATGTATAGATGGATGAGAGCAAACAGAAGCTGTTGTCGATCTAGAACAAAAGCATACTTTCGCAACACGTGTGTGAATGTGTGTGTGTGTGTGTGTGTGTGTGTGTGTGTGTGTGTGTGTGTGTGTGTGCGGGTGGGTGGGTGCATGCGCGTGCGTGTGTTTGTGATTACGCGATATGCGGCTCCTTTCGTAAATAATTGATCCTGTTGGTCATTTTCACATACGACGTCCTTCGTAAGATACATCTCTCTAACCTCCCCACTGTCAAAACTTTCAAGAGCAGCCTCCAATAAGACCGCTATTTCCAGAGCATCCTCCCGTTAACACTAAAAGTTTTCTTAGCAGACAGAGAGGTAACATCTGTCGGAACCAAAAACTTCTTTGTAAACAAAATTCCTCTCTACAAAATCTCACGAACCATACGTTCTCTGGCTTCAAAGACATTCCTGAGTGCCGAAGAGAAACGCTTTCTGCACACCAAAACAAATCCGCTTTGTGAAGAATAGCAAAATACATGTTGCCGGCCAACCCTTGCCAAATGTATATCCCCACCTCGGATTCACAGCAACCGAGCAAACACAGGTTTTCACATTGCTAAAGTGTCGTGAGAATAGAGTCCAACAGTATGTCATAGACTATATATTGTTTCTACGGTTACTGTGCTAGAAATACGACAGTGTAATGGCGCCAGAGTCTTCAAATGGTTCAAAATGGCTCTAAGCACTATGAGACTTATCATTTGAGGTCATCAGTCCCCTAGAACTTACAACTACTTAAACCTAACTAACCTAAGGACATCACACAACACCCAGAGTCTTCGTTGACAGCATAATATTTAGTGTGAATCAGTTACGTTGGTGCAACAACCTCACACCTTCATGCATAATTCGGAGCTACTTCGAGAGTAGGGGGAGATTCAAGACTTAATCACAGAATTACTCATTTTTTACCCCCACGCACTGTTGGATACTGAACCCATCATGATACTGTATTCTGTCTAGAGCAGAGTATATCCACGGGGTGGTTAACTTATGCGTAGTGGTAATTATTTGTTGAGAAGCAAACCTAGTACTTATATAGAATGAGATTTTCAATCTGTAGCGGAGTGTGCGATGATATGAAACTTCCTGGCAGATTAAAACCGAAAGTAGGAGACGAGGTACCGGCAGAATTGAAGCTGTGAGGACGGGTCGTGAGTCGTGCTTGGGTAGCTCAGATGGTAGAGCACTTGCCCACGAAAGGCAAAGGTCCCGAGTTCGAGTTTCGGTTCGGCACACAGTTTTAATCTGCCAGCGCACACTCCGCTACAGAGTGAAAATTCCATTCTGGAAACATCCCCCAGACTGTGGCTAAGCCATGTCTGCGCAATATCCTTTCTTCCAGGAGTGCTAGTCCTGCAAAGTTCGCAGAAGAGCTTTGTGAAGTTTGGAAAGTAGGAGACGAGGTACTGGCAGAACTGAAGCTGTGAGGACGGGTCGTGAGTCGTGCTTGGGTAGCTCAGATGGTAGAGCACTTGCCCGCGAAAGGCAAAGGTCCCGAGTTCGAGTCTCGGTCCGCCACACAGTTTTAATCTGCCAGGAAGTTTCCAGTTCTTATATGCTTATCAAACTGTGGCACATTGAGAGCCCATTAACGAACACGTACAAGCCAGTACAAATCAACGTCAACGTTTCCTGCAGAGACAGCAGTCATCTTACTGCTACTTACACTTCGATCCAGATCGTTGCGCCACAATCTCTAGGTGACACACCGATGTGATCAGCTGTCACTCACCTCCTAGACAGTCACTTCTTAGTGGGTTGATCACGCCCCCTTAAAAATCCATGCTAATGAATTTGGGCCTTACATATTCTTCCGCTTTAGCTCAGCAACTTGTCAGTTCGTAGTGCCTAAGCTGCTTTCCTTAAGATTCCAGCAAATGAATCCGAACCCAACACATTCACTCGTCTTCAGCTCGCTCCAGATGCTTAAAGCTAGGCAGTTTTTGGCAGTGAACGCTTCCGATGACAGTGTACGGGATTTCTAGTGCAATAGATTTAGATACACTCAAGTCAACAACCAATTCCACCCACAGATCTTCCTGCCTTCTTGGAGACACCTCCATCACCGACAAACACCTCACATCTAAAACAAATACACAGCAAGTGACTGTACAATGCAAGGAGGAGCCGGCAGTTGTCGCCGACCGATTCTAGGCGCTTCAGTCCGGAACCGCGCTGCTGCTACGGTCGCAGTTTCGAATCCTGCCTCGGGCATGGATGTGTGTGATGTCCTTTGGTTAGTTAGGTTTAAGTAGTTCTAAGTCTAGGGGATTGATTACCTCAGATGTTAAGTCCCATAGTGCTCAGAGCCATTTGAACCATTTTTTGCAAGGTTCACCAGTACATATCATTTAACCACAAACGGGTCTATATGTGTTAATGTCAGGATAGCAGCTAAAAATGAACTCAAAGTTATAGTGTACATCGAGAATGTATAGTGAGTACGAAGGTGGGACTCGTTCAAACAGACTTGTGGAAACTGTGCAGCAAACTTATATATATGTCGAGGGGCAGTTGACGGCTAAATATGGCACATTCTGTCTCGGCAAGGGTCCCAACAAAACGCCCAGAGGTACGCCTCCATTCAGTTGTACATCTGAGGATCATCCAAGATAACGTTTTGGGTCCGTCCGCATTCCAGTAACGAAAGGTAGCAATTAATAGTAGATAACTGCACCATTTGCAAAAGCCTTAGGTTACTATTAGTATTTGACACTAGTTCATTCGCATACAAAATAAATACCAGGGATCCTAACAAACTTTCCTGGAACACACCGGAAGTCACTTCTACTTAAATTTCGTCACAAATTTCGTTTCACACACCATTGATCGTGCTTTTGATAATAGCCGTTAGTGTTGTATTGAATCGAATGCTTTTTGAAAGACGAAAAATGCAGACACTACCTATCTGCCTTCATCCGTGGCTTTGTCATGTGGCAAAAGCGCGAATTTGGTTTCGAATGGCCAATGTTTTCAGTGCCCATGCTGTTTGGTGTGGAGGAGGCAATTCGTTTCAAGATTTCTCAGTGTACTTGAGCTCAAAATATGTTTTAAGATTCTATAACACATATTCTACGGTAATTTTGTGAATCACTTCTGATAATCTTCTTGTAGATGGGTGTTCAAAATGGCTCTGAGCACTATGGGACTTAACATCTATGGTCATCAGTCCCCTAGAACTTAGAACTAATTAAACCTAACTAACCTAAGGACATCACACAACACCCAGCCATCACGAGGCAGAGAAAATCCCTGACCCCGCCGGGAATCGAACCCGGGAACCCGGGCGTGGGAAGCGAGAACGCTACCGCACGACCACGAGATGCGGGCGTAGATGGCTGTGAAGTGTGATTTCTTCCAGTAACTGGGCACAGTTTTGTGTCTAATGGATCTCCGGAATACTATGGTTAAAAGAGGACTTAAATACAACTCCATCTATATACATACTCCGCAAGCCGCGGAGGGTATCCTGTACCACAACTAGTCTTTTCCTTTCCTGTTCCACTTGCAGATAGAGCGAGGGAAAACCGACTGTAGATGCCTCCGTATGAGCCCCAATTTATCGTATCTTATCTTTTTTTATTTTTATTTACATCTCAAGTTCCGTAGGACCAAATTGAGGAGCAAATCTCCAAGGTCATGGAACGTGTCACTACATGAAATTACAATATAAAAGTAATAACAGATAAAAATAAATGTCCATGAACCCGAAAAAAGTCAGTCCATAACTTTAAGTAAACTCAATCAACAATGCAATAAGAATCCACTTAATTTTTCAAGGAACTCCTCGACAGAATAGGAGGAGTGACCCATGAAGAAACTTTTCAGTTTCGATTTGAAAGCGCGTGGATTACTGCTAAGATTTTTGAATTCGAGTGGTAGCTTATTGAAAATGGATGCAGCAGTATACCGCACAGCTTTTTTCACATGAGTTAAGGAAGCCCGATCCAAATGGAGGTTTGATTTCTGCCGAGTATTAACGGAGTGAAAGCTGCTTATTCTTGGGAATTAACTAATATTGGTAACAAGAAACGACAATAAGAAATATATACATATTGAGAGGCCAATGTCAAAATACCCAGACTTGAGAACAGAGGTCGACAAGAGGTTCGTGAACTCACACCACTTATTGCCCGAACCGCTCGTTTCTGAGCCAAAAATATGCTTTTAGAATGGGAAGAGTTACCCCAAAATATAATACCATACGACATAAGCGAATGAAAATAAGCACAGTAAACTTATTTTCGTTCGAACGATCACTAACTTCTGATACCGTTCGAATAGTAAAAATGGCAGCATTAAGTCTTTGAACAAGACCCTGAACGTGGGCTTTCCACAACGGTTGACTATCTATCTGAACACCTAGAAATTTGAACTGTTCAGTTTCACTAATTATATGCCCATTCTGTGAAATTGAAATGTCAGGTTCTGTTGAATTGTGTGTTATAAACTGCAATAACTGAGTCATACTATGATTTAGCGTTAGTTTATTTACTACAAACCATGAACTTAGGTCATGAACTTCACTATTTGAAACCGAGCCAATGTTGCACACAACATCCTTTACAACCAAGCTAGTGTCATCAGCAAACAGAAATATTTTAGAGTTACCTGTAATACTAGAGGGCATATCATTTATATAAGTTAGGAACAGGAGTGGCCCCAACACTGATCCCTGGGCCACCCCCCACTTGACCGTACCCCACTCAGACCCCACATCACAGCCATTCTCAACATTGTGAATAATTACCTTTTGCTGTCCGTTGCTAAAGTAAGAGGTGAATCAATTGTGACTTACTCCCCATATTCTGTAACGTTCCAACTTCTGGAGCAATATTTTGTAATCAACACAATTACATGCCTTAGTTAGATCAAAAAATATGCCAAGCGTTCGAAACCTTTTTTTAGCCCATCCAGTACCTCACAGAGAAAAAAGAATTTTCAGTTGTTAAACGACTTCTAAAGCTGAACTGTACATTTGATAGCAAATCGTGTGATATGAAATGATCAATTATCCTCACATATACAGCCTTTTCAATAACTTTTGCAAACACTGATGGCATAGAAATAGTTCTAAAGTTATCTACATTATCCCTTTCTCCCTTTTTATAAAGCGGCTTTACTACTGAGTACTTTAATCGCTCAGGAAACTGACCATTCCTAAAGGAAAAATTACAAATATGACTAAATACAGGGCTAACATGTCCAGCACACTACTTTAATGTTCTGCTAGACACTCCGTCATAACCATGAGAGTCCTTAGTCTTCAGTGATTTAATTATTGACTCAATCTCCTTCTTGTCTTTATCACAGAGGAGTATTTCAGACATCAATCTCGGGAAGGTATTTGCCAAGAAAGTTATATGATTTCCTGTAGAAACTGAATTTTTATTTAATTCACCAGCAATGCTCAGAAAATGATTGTTAAAAACTGTACATATATCTGATTTATCAGTAACAGAAATAGTTTTATTGCGAACTGACTTTATATCGTCGACCTTGTGCTGCTGACCAGACACTTCCTTAACAACTGACCATATGGTTTTAATTATATCCTGTGAATTAGCTATTCTATTTGCATACCACATACTCTTTGCCTTCCTAATAACATTTTTAGCACCTTGCAATACTGTTTGTAATGGGCTACTGTAGCTTGATTGTGACTACTTGTAACATTTTGATATAATTCCCGCTTTGTTCTACAAGATATCTTTATCCCACTAGTCAGTCACAAGGGCTGCCTATTACTACTACTACCCCGTTTAGAACGTTCTAATGGAAAGCAACCCTCAAAGAGCATGAGAAATGTGTTAAGGAAAGCACTGTATTTATCATCTATGTTATCGGCACTATGAACATCCTGCCACTCTTGTTCCTTGACTAGGTTTAAAAAAACTGTCTATTGCTGTTGCGTTACCTTTCGTAGATCGTTTTTAATTAAATATGAGATTGGTTTGAGTACAAAAGCCTTTTAGTGTGAAAATATGTGTATCATGGTGTGAAAGGCCATTCGTCCTCTTACTATCAGAATTTCCATCTAGTAATCAAGAATGAATAAAAATATTGTCTATGGCTGTGCTACTGTTCCCCTGCACCCTAGTTGGAGAAAACACAGTCTGTATCAGTTCATATGAATTTAGGAGATCTACCAACATTCTTTTTCTTGCACCGTCATATACAAAATTTATATTGAAGTCACCACATATAACTAGTTTCTGGTACTTCCTGCAAAGTGAATCAAGAACCCTCTCTAGCTTGAGCAGAAATGCTCTGAAGTCAGAGTTAGGGGACCTATAAACAACAACAATTAGAAGTTTAGTTTCACTAAATTCAACTGCCCCTGCACAAGATTCAAATCTCTGTTCAGTGCAGTGTCGTGATACGTCTATGGAATGGAATACTGTTTTTTACGTACATAGCCACTCCCCCACCCCGCAAGGAACTCCTTGAGAAACAGCCAGCTAATCTGTATCCTGGTAAAGGAAGCCTCTGAATTGTCAAATTATTTAAGTGGTGCTCTGATAAATGTATGTCTTCTTCCCCCCCCCCCCCCCACCCCCCCCTCGGAGATTAGCTCCCGAATCATATTCGTAACACTTGCATGCTGATCGAATCTACCGGTAACAAATCTAACAGCTCGCTTCTGAATTGCTTCGATGTCTTCATTGAATCAAGAATAAGTCGCACTAGCGCCCCTTTCACAGATGAACTTCACTTTCCTAAAATTTTCCCAATAAATCGATGTGGATCATTGGCCTTCCCCACCACAATCCTCACAGACTCGTTTCGTGTCATATCGCTTCGCATCGTTACGCACAGATATTTAAATGACGTGACTGTGTCAAGTAAGACACCACTAATGCTGTATCTGAACATTATGGGTTTGTTTTTCCTACTGATCCGCATTAAGTTACATTTTTCTATATTAAGAGCCAGCTGCCATTCACCGGACCGACTAGAAATTTCGTGTGGGTCACCTTGTATCAACCTGCAGTCACTTATCTTAGACAACTTCCTGTACACCACAGCATTATCAGCGAACAATCGCAGATTGTTGCCAAGCCAATCTGCCAAATCATTTACGTATATAGAACATAACAACGGTCCTACCACACTTCCCTGGGGCACTCCTGATGTTATTGCTGTCTCTGATGAACACTCGCCGTCGAGGACTACATACTGGGTTCTGTTACCTAAGAAGTCTTCGAGCCAGTCACATACCTGGGAGCCTATTCCGCATGCCCATATCATCGTTAGTTGTCTGCAGTGGGGTACCGTGTCGAATACTTTTCGGAAATCTAGAAATGTGATATCTGTCTGTTACCCTTCATCAATAGTTCGCAGCATATCATCTGTTGTGTTAATGTTTTTCCTATTTGCTCCGTTTATATTTGTATATTGTTTACCTATTTACTTTTAAAAATGCAGTACCACCACACTCTCAAAGATGGCATTTACTGTATGTTTCCTCACACTCCTCCATTTTTCTGCATCTATTCATTTCTGTTTACCTTACTGATATTGCTAGAGTTCTTCATATATTCTGTAGTTACACTGGTAATTCCTTCTCTTAATTGGTTTGTGTGTCACTCTCCACGTTTTATACCTCCTGAAGTAGCCTTGTAAAATGCTAATTTTATTTATTTTATTAATTTAATCTTACTAATAAATCTAGGGAGGTGCGACGGGAAGTTTCCTTTGTACATTGAGGCACCCTATCGCACCTTCTCTGGCCCGCTAAATCACCAGATCTTAACTCTGTAGAAAATATCTGGGGGTTATGGAGCAGTGGATGAAACGTGGCAATCAACTTTCTTGCGATATGGTAGTTCTGATCACTAGGTGGCTTCATCTTAGTGCGTCATTTCCGAAGAAACTTGTGGACGCTCTCCCTCTCCGAACTGAAGCCGCTACCAATACTAGGGGCCGTGTTACGTGACGTTAGCGGGACCTCTTTGGGAGTGTCGGACTAGCCCATTTATATTAATCAGAGTTGGCGAAGAAAAGTTTTTCCCATGTCCCCATGTTCCTGTGTTTCATTCACGTTAAGCAGAGAAATTGCCATTAACCACAGGAGGGCAACCGATGGCCCGCGGGTTAATTTCAGTCCGGCACGCGGAAGAAATTCGTTGGAGAGAGATCAAGGTGCTCATATTGAACTCCGCCCAGGACGCATTTTTGCATATTGCCACCAACGCTCGGCTCGCCTGAGGTTTCCAGCTCATGACAGACAAATCAAATCACGGAAGTGAAACTCGTAGAGGGCCTTCCAGTGAAAACGACCTTGGTTCGTTGCCACGCCAACTGAAGCATTGCACTATATCAAATATAATGAAATATGTTATTTTGGTTCCTTACCGGGTGATTTACAGACTTGCATATTTGTTCTGGTTTCGTTCAAAGCAAGAGATCGTTTCATAATACTGTGCTCGTGGTTAACGATTTTGAGTGTGTGTTATACTCTTTGAATTACAATGTGATACGTTGCTCTTATTGTGCTTGGTGTTTGCTCGCACTGGTAGTGTTGAGTGGCGTTAATGATTCCATGTTTCTTTTTGTTTCATATAAAACAGAAATTGCTTTCTTCTAATAGTGTCATGGGGACATTTTTTTCTGCCTTACAATCCAATTTAAATTAGTTGTAAGCGTATTTAATGGAGAACTCCAAGTTAGCAGCTTTTGACAGGAGGATAAGTATTCAACTTTTTACACCTTATCAAGGCATGAGTATGTATTGGTTTGGTGCATAAATTCGTAACGTTTTCCATAAGTTTGATAAATACCGGGTGATCAAAAAGTCCGTATAAATTTGAAAACTCAATAAACCACGGAATAATGTAGACAGAGAGGTAAAAATTGACACACATGCTTGGAATGACATGGAGTTTTATTAGAACGAAAAAAAAAGACACCTCATATTGCTAGACGCGTGAAAGATCTCTTGCGCGCGTCGTTCGGTGATGATCGTGTGCTCAGCCGCCACTTTCGTTATGCTTGGCCTCCCAGGTCCCCAGACATCAGTCCGTGCGTTTATTGGCTTTGGGATTACCTGAAGTCGCAAGTGTATCGTGATCGACCGACATCTCTAGGGATGCTAAAAGACAACATCCGACAGCAATGCCTCACCATAACTCCGGACATGGTTTACAGTGCTGTTCACAACATTATTCCTCGACTACAGCTATTGTTGAGAAATGATGGTGGACATATTGAGCATTTCCTGTAAAGAACATCATCTTTGCTTTGTCTTACTTTGTTATGCTAATTATTGCTATTCTGATCAGATGAAGCGCCATCTGTCGGACATTTTTTGAACGTTTGTATTTTTTTGGTTCTAATAAAACCCCATGTCATTCAAGCATGTGTGTCAATTTGTGCCTCTCTATCTACATTATTCCCTGATTTATTCAGTTTTCAAATTTATACTGACTTTTTGATCACCCGGTACAACAGATACACATAACAGAGACGTTAGTCATCAAAATATACTCTTCTTCACTGTTTATAACAGTCTGCCAACGATGGAGCAACTTTTCCATTCCGCGACAGTCAGAAATCACGTGGTTTTGAAGCGAAGAACTCGCCGAGCCATGTTCAGAGCGTATTTTCATATGCAAAGGGAATTTCTTGAAGGTTATTTGAAAGAGAGCGGGAAATGTGAAAATCTGAGGGCGCAAGATCAGATGAAGAAGGTGGGTGCGGGCTGACTTCCCAATGCAACTTCTGTGTAGTATTTTCTGCCAGTCTGGCAGAATACGGGCGGGAGTTATCGTGGAACAGCATCACTTCACGCAGTCTTCCCGACCGTTGTTGCTGGATTGCGTCTGCAAGACGTCTTGGATATTGACAGTAAATGTCTGAAGTGACAGTTACAACTCGGAGAAGCAATTCGTAGAACACCACAGTTCGCTGTACCACCAGATGCATAACATTATCTTTTGTGGAGGCGCGCGGGTTTTTGTACAGGGAGTTACTGCTGTTTTTGTTCTCAGCCATTCCTTTCTTTTCCTTGTGTTAACATAAGCATACAATTTCTCTTTACCAGTAACGATGCAGGACAGGACTGGTCGGTGTTGTTCGCGAGCCAGTTGATGACCCCCAAGCAGAGACACACATATGGCCCACCCGCTGATTTTTGTGATTTTGGTTTACAGTATACGGTGCACATACACCCGATTTTCGAACTTTCCCCATTGCCTGCAAATGTCGCACGATTGTGGGATGATCACAGTTCATCACATCTGCAAGTTCTCGAGTACACTGAAGTGTATCATTGTGAAGTAATGCTTTTAAACGATCTTCATCAAAACCCGAATTTCTCCCTGAACTTGGAGAGTCACTAATGTCAAAGCGATCCTCCCTAAACGACAGAATCATTTTTCGCACTTTTTTCTGGCTACCCCCGTTGCTGTCATCATTCTACTGAACTCTAACAGGAGAATATGCCCGGAATGTTCCGATTTCTCCATTTGACACGCCATTTTCTATCGTTCACAGCTTCACTCACTATCTCCGACTGAAAAAATAATAATATGAAAAGTGAAATAACAGTGAACTAAAAATAAAAAATGGCAATCGATAAATAAACCCATAGCAACCAGAATATCAACATGCAAGACAAAAAAGTTACGATTTTATTCACCGACCTAATACTTCTGCTTTGAATGGGGTTTGGTTCTTGTAACTATGTACGCTTAGTAGTCTTAGTGGCAGAATACGTAGGTATTGTGACAGGTACTATAATGCCGCGAGAATATTCAACATCGAATTGCATATCTGTACATGATATTGTGTGGCATAGTGTTAACGCACGTCTGCTCAACTGAATGCTACTGCATTTAGTACAGTCTAGTAGGTACAATAATGAAAGCGTGACAGTGTATTCTGTTTGCTTACAAATTTTCATTGAAGTGGAAGGTTGATTGCGTACGTTGATTTATGCTACAATGTATTTTTGTAGTACCTCTTAATAACATTTCAACACATCTGCGTAACTACAGTTGATTTTTTAGCATTTGCAATGAGGAATGCCTCAGTCGGTAGGATTACAAACCTCAGTAAGTTGCTAGAAGCATCACCACTCAAAGTAGAAATACATACCCATTTCGTGACAAGATGTAATGAAGCTGAGCACCAATAACATCAAAATCCGCTAACATGAAATCGAAGAAACTACGACAAGCGGATGCAAACTATAAAGTGGGATACGAACAATATACTTATAAGGCATTTGAGTCGAGCAGTTCACACACGAATTCTTAGCCGGATCAAATGTCCACAGAACACTTTATGACGAAACCATATTCTGTTTTATATGAAGCAATAACAAATTTGGATTCACTTGCTCCACCCAATATTATGGATGGACGCAGACATGAAGTAGAATACAAGTAACAGACTGTTGTGTACATAGTTTCGCGTAGCCAGCGCATACACAACTTTCCCACTAGAGCGCGCCCCGCTAAGCACAACAGCGCAGGCGCAGTGCTCGTCCGTCTCCGCACTACGAGATGGCGCTGCCATAGAGACGGACCAAATTCTGCTTCCGCCAATCCGCGTATTAACATGCAACGCAGCCAATGAGATTGCTGCTAATGTAGAACCTTTTCTCCTTGCGGATCACACTCGCACAGTGATACATGAACACGCAAGGTATTATAACGAGTGTACAGACCTCTGATTAGTCAGTCTGCATTTGTCTGTACCAGTCTACATTTGTCTGTACCAGTCTATAGTCAAGTTTCAGTCTGCGCCTAATAAGATTACCGTATTCCTATACATAGCCATGAAGATAAATGTATAGACACTTTTGTCAAGTATCAGAGATATATGTGAGAATAAGATTAATGTACCAATACCAAAGGAACTTCAGATTGTCAATTGTAAATACCATCCAGGACCAAGTTAAGTAATTTTTATGCTTGTTATTATATTAATAAATGTGTGTGAAAATTAATCAAGTTCTGTTTAAAGTTGGTCACCGTCAATCTGCTACTCTAAGCGTGCAAGTGGCATTTCTATCGTCTGACCTAACGGCAGAAGATAAACACGCCACGATAAGACCACGAGACATATTGCTGACATTCTCTACTTCGTTAGAGCGACAAGTCAAATAATCTGATGGTGTGTGTACCGAAGGTCTTACGGTACGCACACCACACAGACTCACAATGCAATTCAGACAGTGCAGTACACACAAGAAGTCATAAAGAGGAACACAGTGCGATGAAAGCAGCTTCACTGTCATGCAACATCAGATGATATTTATGTTTTGACATGTGGTAACGCAGAATTATTTCCACACGGTCGAAATTGTAATATTGGGTTTTACAAATAAATAATTTACAGTGAAAGGCGACGACAACGCGTTTTACAAAATTTTACGTGAGTACCCCAGCTACGACTAGTTAATCTTAGTTTTTGAGTGAGATTTCTCGAATGTATTACTTTGCGAGGACACAAAAACCCTTCGATTTCGAAGCGAGCACTCTTTATGGGTGGGCCTCGAAGTCTATAAGTAAATGAAAAATATTTTCATCTAAATCGCTTATTTCGAAGTGAAAGTACGGATTTCCGCGAAATATTTTCTCGTATTCAAAATTCACTGTCAGGCCACTAGGAGCGCTGCTGTCGTTCTCTGTGTTCCTACTGTAACATGAGCCTCGCACTAGGGATGTTTTGGCTTTCTATGAGTGGGTCATAATGGTGCAAATGACTTTAAGCACTTAACATCAGAGGTCATCAATTCCTTAGACTTAGAACTACTTAAAACTAACTAACCTAAAGACATCACACGAATCCATGGCCGAGGCAGGATTCGAACCTGCGACCGTGGCAGCAGCGCGGTTCCGGAAAGAAGCGCCTAGAACCGCTCGGCCACAGCGGCCGGTTCTGTAAGTGAACATTTTGCTTGTTCCGAGGATGCGCAATGTCATTTCGCCACCGCTTTCGGAAGGAAGCGCCTAGAACCGATCGGCCACAGCGGCTGGTTCTGTAAGTGAACATAGCGTTCTCGCTTCCCGCACCCGGGTTCGATTCCCGGCGGAGTCATGGATTTTCTCTGCCTCGTGATGACTGGGTGTTGTGTGCGGTCCTTAGGTTAGTTAGGTTTAAGTAGTTCTAAGTTCTAGGGGACTAATGACCATAGATGTTAAGTCCCATAGTGCTCAGAGCCATTTGAACCATTTTTTTTTTTTGTAAGTGAACATTTTGCTTGTTCCGAGGATGCGCAATGTCATTTCACCGCCGCTGGATTTGAGCAACAAAGAGGATCACGTTTCCAGTGCGATCAATAATGAATTAGCAGCAACTATTTGGTTGGTGTTTTCCACGATGATACTTCAAAATGCCCGACATCACATTTTATGCTGTTTACCCTTATTTGTGTGTCGTGAACGTTGTTTCTTTACCAACGACGTTGCAGAATTTTACAAAAGAAATTTTTAAAAACAGATATTATAAAACGTGGAAAGTAAAGAAACAATATTCACGATGCGTAAATAAATGTAAACATCTGAAGAAGGGATGAACATAAAATGAATGTACTCTCCAAAACACGTATTTTGAGGCGTAACTTGTTGGCGTGCCGTGTAGACAGAGGGGTGCTATTGTTATCGGCGCGTTACCTGATAAACATTAACGTCACGGACATTATAGTTATGATATTATGCGCTATGAGCGTTGCTGTCGCGTCATGTGACGAGGTGCTTCGCAGGCTTCAATAAGTATGCGAATATGTATAACGACAGGAACAATATGTGTTCTTTATTACTATATGAAATAAATGGTAACTATGGACATCGCAAGGCTCTTGGAATCTTCTGAGAAGAGTTTCGAGGAATTTTAAGTGCCATGCTTAAAATATTTACCGTTTCAGATATGCGAAACATCTGCAGCACTATACTGCTATACGCATGTCACCATTCGCGCTGCTTTTTTTGTATACTGGCAGAATGCACTGTTTTCCTAACAAGAAGAAAAAGGAAGTTAAGATTTAACATCCCGTGGACATCGAAGTCATTCTTACGGATTACAAGTTTGGATTGTTTCAGTGATGGGGAAGTGGTATACAGGATGTTTCAGAAGTGATGGTCAATATTCAGGGATACGACAGAAATGATCTTGAAGGGAGTAAGTTCGTGTATCAGCGAGGTCTACCACTCTCGCCACGTGTGAGCATTCAGCCTCCTTTCCACAGTTACGAAATCAGTCCTGTTGTCATATCCAGTAGCTTCCCGAACTGGAGATGTAGAAGTGTCGAAGAACGCTGATTCCTATGACCTTTCATCAGATAGACTACCGACACACTGTCGTACATTACATGCAGAACCGAGACGCATCGCTAAACATCAAAGACTCTCTCCCAATGTGAAATTCGACTCTGGCTTCACAGCATTCACGTCTCTGTCGTCTGTGGTGGGGTGTAGCGGTAAACTATACATGGTAGCTCAACATCCCAACCAAGCTTCCAGTCGTCTTACTGACAGTTTGTGGTGACGCTCCGCTTGGGACCTCTGCTCAGGTTTCAGCTGGTGTCATTCGTTTATTCGTAGTGGAGGCTCGCGAGTGTACATTCTTTGTGTTAACAAAATTTTAGACTGATAAATTTGAGAGTGTGAAATTAATAGCATCTGCAGTATAACAGTTATGTTTATCAACAAGTTTATAAAACCACAGCCAGTGCCAATAACAGTAATAGTAATAATAATAATAATAATAATAATAATAATAATAATATGCATAACTTGTATAATAAAAGAAAGAATTGTTTTTATCGAATTTTATTGTTTGATACATAATTAAGTACGGTTCAGAGCAAGAATGAAATAATGTGTAAGTTTTCGCTTCTATCCGTTTCGAATTTTTGTGTAAGTGGGGGTTTTCGTGCTTTTTTATTTTTTTCGGGCAAATACACAAGATCCGTAACACATGTATTAGTCTACGAATTAACTTCCAAGCTGAAA
This sequence comes from Schistocerca americana, assembly GCF_021461395.2. Lineage (NCBI taxonomy): Eukaryota > Metazoa > Arthropoda > Insecta > Orthoptera > Acrididae > Schistocerca > Schistocerca americana. The sequence goes on along the minus strand of NC_060123.1, from coordinate 625,723,067 downwards.
TTCAGACATTCATACGTTTCATCAGCACAACTTACGCTATTGTACAATTCTTTATTAGCCGTTCTATTGTACTGACGCTTGTTTTTCTCAATCAATCGGTCTGGTCTTGGAGGCCCCAGTTCCTTTGCGGCTGACTTTTTTTGGTAATTTTCTTTTCTGTTAGTATTTAAAAAAGATAAAACAGTGTTCATGTTGACACTGAACACGAAAGCCGATTTCTGCACGTAAACAATCGACTCTGAAAACAAACTGTCGTTAGCGAAAGCGATTAAATTCAAGTAGTAATGCCAACCAACACGGTCACTTGACTAGAATAAAAATGAGGCGCTAAGAACAATAAGCGCCTAAAGCACACCGGCGTCGATCCCACATTTAAGTGAATATAAGAGAAACCAGTGAGACAGCTTTTCGTGAATGTCGTTATACTCAATGTGGGACTACAGCACTGATAAACCTGACCCACCATAAGATAAACAGGTTTCAGAAGCATGAATAAATGCTACAATTTCACAATCGACGGTTGCAGCCTGAAAAGGAATGTAGTATGAAGAAATCCAGAGTAAATATACTACGAGGGCTATCCACAAAGTTCATTACGTTTTGGGATTAAAAATAAATAAAGTATTGGAATTTTTTTAAATTATATGCAGATGAAAGCCACACTTAAATACTACTTTTCTACATAGTTGCCATTTAAATTAAGGCACTTATCGTAGCGATGGACGAGCTTGCAAATTCCTTCGTCGTAAAATTCGGCCGCCTGCGCCTTCAACCACGTGGTTACCTCTTCTTTTGGGACAGAAAAGGTGTGATTTTTGTGGATTTCCTGGAAAGAGGCACTACAATAAACTCTCAAAGGTATTGCTAAACTCTGCACAACCTCAGAAGAGCAATACAAAACAAGCGCAGGGGAAAGTTGGACTCAAAGATATTGCTGATTCACGACAACGCCCGGGCCCACACGGCAAATGCCACTCGTGAAGTTCTCGATTCTTTTAAGTGGGAGTTGTTTCCTCATCCGCCGTACAGTCCCGACCTGGCGCCGAGCGACTTCCACTTATTCCCAGCAATGAAGAAGTGGCTGGCTATGCAGCGTTTTGACGACGACGCACAGCTTCAAGAAGAGGTAACCACGTGGTTGAAGGCGCAGGCGGCCGAATTTTACGACGAAGGAATTTACAAGCTCGTCCATCGCTACGATAAGTGCCTTAATTTAAATAGCAACTAAGTAGGAAAGTAGTATTTAAGTGTGGCTTTCATCTGTATATAATAAAAAAATTTCCAGTACTTTATTTATTTTTAATTTCAAAACGTAATGTATTTTGTGGATAGCCCTCGTATAAGTCATTCACAAAGCCGCAAAATAGGTTTTTCTATTAGTATAACTAAACATATACTGACATCCGATCTAATTTTACTATACAATCAGTGAATTGGCATATCTGAGGAGTGTGGTGCCGTATACCGTGAGTTACGCCGAGGAATGGGGATAAAATTCTGCTGCAGTGTGCTATCACCTAGAGGCAGTGACATGAACTTGTAGTGGAGTGGTTCGGGCTAGCAGTGCTCGCCGTGTTTATCAAACCCGTATGTACTTAACCCATAAGGCAATGACGTCACGCGAGCTGCGCATGCGCAAAATGTCCTTCAAACGTGCAGAGCTGAAGATATGCGCGCGGCCCTCGTGCCAAATTCCACGAAGTCAACAGGAGTAGCAGAACCTAGCGCTGTAGATTTAGTGCCGTGTATTTCAGATTACCTCATCTATGCTACGTTTAACAGCATTCAAAAGAAAAATAACCAACGAATCTGCAAGGTGTCAAACGTTATGTCAGTCACGTGGTATTGTGCTCTTACACAGCAGCCGCCACTCTTTATTCGTCAGGGGCAGTCGAACAGTCCTACGATTTTCTCTTGGTGCACATCTTCTGGAACGATCCGAGTCTACACTTCCGGCCACAGTACCATCCAGCGCCCATCTCGTCACCATATGTCCTGAAGTCATTGCATTATAGTTGTGGGTGCGGTCTGTTAGTATGTTACTCCTCTGTTCCTCATATCACTGATTCGATCTCTCACAAAGTCCGAAATATGACGATAAGCTGCACGTGGACACAGACTGTGCTTGCTGCACTGTGATCTCCACCTAAAAAGTTCCAGTAACGTTAGACACACCGAAGGTGACGCCAGTGTTCATCTGTAGGAATGGCTTATTTCGCTACCGAAAATGCAGAATGTAGCCTCACATCAGGATGAAATTTTAATCAAATATTAATCAGAATCAGTGGACACAGCAACCGCAGCGTCTACAGGAGGAGACCCACACACATGGATCCCCATCTGCACGCTCTCAGTCACCATTGTTGGGCACAAAAACGCGGCGTTCTGAACAGCCTCGTACATCGTTTTAAAGTCGACTCAGACGCCGGAAACCTGCTACTAGAAATAAGGTATCACAGGCCATTTCTGGTGAGACGCGCAGGAAAAAATGCCACCGAAGAAGACAGCAAGAAGCTTCTGTTTTTGTCTTTCTGTGACACAGTGCCGGGATGGATTAGCCGGTTTCTGAAGAAACACATTTCACCAGTGCTCAGGTCCCCTGCAAAAGTACGACAGCTTCTGAGTCCTGTGAAGGACGATCTAGGACTTAAAAAACCTGGAGCGTACAAGATACCATGGCGTGGCTGTTACTACGTCGGTCAAACAGTATGCACTGTGGAGCAACGCCGGACGGAACACGAAGGGTGTTTATACATCTACATCTACATCTACATGGATACTCAGCATATCACACTTAAGTGCTTGGAAGAGAGTTTATCGAACCACCTTCTATTATTCCAATATCGAACAGCGCACGGAAGAAACGAACACCTATATCTCCCCGTGCGCGCTCTGATTTCCCTTATTTTATCATGATGATTGTTTTTCCCTATACATGTCGACGTCAAGAAAATATTTTTGCACTCGGAGGAGAAAGTTGATGACTGAAACTTCTTAGGAAGACTCTGCCGCAACGAAAAATGCCTTTGATTCAATGATTTCCACCCTAAATCCTGTATCATGTTCGTCTTCCCCTGTTTCGCGAAAATACAAACCTTCTTACTCTTCTTTGAACTTTCTCAATATACTTCGTTAATCCCAGAACGCGCAGCAGTATTCCAAAAGAGGAGGAAGAAGCGTAGTGTAGCCAATCTCATTAGTAGATCTGTTGCATTTTCTAAGCGTTCAGCCAATAAAGCAAAGTCTTTGAGTCGCCTTAACCACAACATTTCCTATGTACCGGCGTCGATTCCACATTTAAGTGAATATAAGAGAAACCAGTGAGACAGCTTTTCGTGAATGTCGTTATACTCAATGTATTCAGTTGCATTTACAGCCTTCAGATTCGGCTGATTCATTGTGTAACCGAAATTCAATGGATTCCTTTTAGCATTCATGTGGATGAACTCGCACTTTTCGTTATTCAGGGTCAATTGTTAATTTTCGCACCATACAGATATCTTTTATAAATAATTTTGTAATTTGTTTTGATCTTCTGATGATTTTACTAGTCGATAAACGACAGCGACGTCTGCAAACGACATAAGACGGCTGCTCAGATTGTCTCCTAAATCATTTATATAAGCAAGGAAGAGCAGAGGGCCTGTAACACTACCTTGAGGAACGCCAGAATTTACATCTGTTTTACCCGACGACTTTTCGTCATTTACTACGAACTGTGACCTCTCTGACACGAAATCACCAATCCAGTCACGTAACTGAGACGATACTCCACAAGCACGCAATTTCACTAAAAGTCACTTTTGTGATACAGTGTCAAAAGCCTTCTGGAATTCTAGAAATACGGAATCAATTTGAAATCCCTTGTCAATAGCACTCAACACTTCGCGTGTGTAAAGAGCTAGCTGTGTTTCACAAGAACGATGCTTTCTAAATGCGTGTTGACTGTAAGTCAATAGACCGTTCACTTCGAGGTAATTTATAACGTTCGTAAACAATACATGTTCCAAAACCCTGCTGCATATCGACGTTAATGATATGGGCCTGTAATTTAGTGGATTACTCCTACAACTTTTCTTGAATATTGGTGTGACCTATCCAACTTCCTAATCTTTGAGTACAGATCTTCCGCCGACCGAGCGATTGTATATGATTGTTAAGTATGGAGTTACTGGACCACCATACTCTGAAAGGAACCTAATTGGTATACCCTCTGGGCCGGAAGACTTGCTTTTATTGATTTAAGATGCTTCACAAGTCCCAGGATATCTACTTCTAAGTTACTCATGTTGACTGCTGTTCTTGATTCGAATTCTGGAATACCTACGCTATCTGGAAAGATCAGCTGTGGCAGAACGCGTTGTAGGAAATCGACACTGGATTATGTTCGACGTAACATCTGTGATTATTAGGACGAAGACATTGTGGGATAACGTTATAAAAGAAGCCGTAGAAACGCAAATATCTGGAAACAGCATCAGTAAGGCCGCTGGTTTATAGCTCAACACAGCCTGGAACCCGGCTGTCACGTGTTTGAAGGGGGTGCGGCGGATGTGGGAAGTAGAAACATTGCATATTTGAAGAGGAAGCGAGCACCAGTGACGTCACAGCCAGCAGCGCGACTATATAACGGAGAGGCCACTGCGCCACGGCAGTATTTACCACTTGACAATGGGCTAGTGGAACTCGGTCGTAAGCTCATGGGATTTTAACCACCTGACGTATCCCGTCAACGTATCCACAGACACGAAAATACTCGACTACCAGTTTGGCATCGTTCGGTCAAGATACTCATGGGGTAGGATTCCCATTTCTATCGTGTATACGTAAGATGAATGAATATGAATTACAATTTTTAATTTTTTGTTACAGATCGTAATACACTGCTAAATAGGGAAGATGCTTGGCTTTTTAGCTCAGAATTACAGTGAACAGTCGGGAGCTCGGCGAGCTTAGACGTAGTTACGCTCTGTTAGTTTTGTTTGAAGTGATCTTATTCCCTGGGCGCCCCTCCTGATTAGCCGTCTGCCGTCTGCAGACAAAAACAAAATACGTGGAAGATAACAAAGTTCCGTCCGCCGTCGGGACCGTTTGATCTTCTTCAGTCGCGCGCCGCCTGTTTGTGAGTTGAATCACGTTCCTCGTTAACACGGAAAGGCAGTCGACCGGCACGAGCAGAAATCACAGGTCCGCAAATGCAGCGCAGGGCTCGCGCCAGGCGTTACAATGAACAGGCTCGTACAGTGTTATAAAACGTGCCGACTGTCCCTGTAGCAATCTGAGAAGAGGGGGACATAGCAACACACGCCAGCTGCTTTCGCCGCCCCGCACGGTGGACCGTTACAAGCGATCAACTTCTGCACTCCTGCGGTCTGCGGTCTAGGCGCGCCTTTCGCTCGAAACGGCAGGGACAGGTTCAGCCGAATCGACAAGGCGAGGAGCGCACGCCACAGGAGGCGAGACGAGTTTCGGCAAAACGAAACATGGCTGCCATTCACAACTTTTTTCAACTTCCTAGACTATTCGCGCAACGAGGAAACACTCACGTGCATTCACCGCTTGCAACGTAAGCTTGGATTGCCCACGATACCTAGGCGAGGATGTTGCTGTTCTTGTCTTCACTCCGAAGACTGCTGTGATGCAGCTTTCCATGCTAGTCTATTGTTTGCAAGCCTCTAGGTCTCTGCGTAGACATTAGAACTTAAATCCACTGGAACCGGCATAATATACTACATCGTTGGTCTACTTTTACAGCATTTACCACCTCGTACTATGCAAGATGTGTGAGGCAGACGAAATACCTTCAGACTCCAAGAAGAACGTAATAATTCCAATTCCAAATTAGGTAGGTGCTGACAGATATGGATATTACCCGCTATTAGTTTCATAACTCAAGACTGCAAAATACTAAAATGAATTATTTACAGAAGAATGGAAAAACTGGAAGAAGTCGACCTCTGGGACGGTCAGCTAGGGTTTCGCAGAAATACAGGAACGCGCGAGGAAATACTGACCCTACGAGTTATCGTAGAAGATATATTGCAAAAAGACAAACATACATTTGTAGCCTCTGTAGATTTAGAGAAAGCTTTTGACCATGTCGACTGGACTACACCCTTTGAGGTTTTGACGAAAGCAGGGATACGATAGCAGGGATAAAATACAAGGAGTGAAAGGGTATTTGCAACTTGTACAGAATCAAGACGACAGTTAAAGGAGTTGAGAGATTTGAAAGGAAAGCCATAGTTGAGGAGGGAGTGAGACAGGGCTACAGCCCATCTCCGATACAATTCAGTCTGTATATTCATCACACAGTAAAGAAAACCGAAGACAAATTTTGAGAAGAAATTAAGTTCAGGGAGAAGAAATAAAAAATTTCAGGTTTGCCAATGTAGTAATTCTTTCAGAGACAGCAAAGGACTTGGGAGAAGAGTTGAACGGAATGGACAGTATCTTGAAAAGAAGTTATACGATGAACAAAAGAAAACATGGGTAGTGGAATGCAGACGCATTAAATCAGGCGATGCTGAGAAGATTAGATTAGGGAACGAAACACTGAAGTAATAGAGTTCTGCTACTTGGGCAGTAGAATAACTGATGAATGCCAAAGTAGAGAAAATATAAATTGTAGACTCGAAATAGCAAGATAAGCGTTTGAAGCAAAGAAATTTGTTAACATCGAATGTATATTTAAGTTTTAGGAAGTCTGCTCTGGAAGTATTTGTATCGAGTGTAAACAAATTTGGAAATAAAACATAGTTTTGGCAAGAATAGAATAGAAGCTTTCAAAATGCTACACAAGAATGCTGCACGTTAGATGGGTAGATCATGTAACTAAATGGGAAAGCATTGATTACAAATGGCGAGGAAAGAAATATGTGGCATAACTTGACTAAAAAAGAGATCAGTTGAGAGAACAATTTTTGAGACATCAAGAGATCACCAATTTAGTACTATAGGGAAGTGTGGGGGATAAAAATTATAGAAGAAGACCAAGAGATGAATACAGTAATCAGGTTCAAAAAAATGTAGGTTGTAGTAGTTATTCGGGGATGCAAAGACTTACACAGGATAGAATAACGTGAACCACTTTCCGGACTGAAATACACAACAATAACAACAACACTCCTTCTCATCACCAAACTGACTACTCCTTGACGGTTCACGTTTCGTCGTATCAACCGAGCACTCTTTGAGTCAGCTTCTGCCGCAAATTTGTTTTCGTCTCTGTTCGATTCTGTAACTCCTCATCAGTTACTCGATCTACCTATCGAATTTTCATTCCTCTATAGTATATATATAATGGTAAGACAGAGATTTAAGAACCAGATTTTAAATTGTAAGACATTTCCAGGGGCAGATGTGGACTCTGGCCACAATCTATTGGTTATGACCTGTAGATTAAAACTGAAGAAACCGCAAAAAGGTGGAAATTGAAGGAGATGGGACCTGGAAAAACTGAAAGAACCAGAGGTTGTACAGAGTTTCAGGGAGAGCATAAGGGAACAATTGACAGGAATGGGGGAAAAATACAGTAGAAGAAGAATGGGTAGCTTTGGGGAATGAAATAGTGAAGGCAGCAGAGGATCAAGTAGGTAAAAAGACGAGGGCTAGTAGAAATCCTTGGGTAACAGAAGAGATACTGAATTTAATTGATGAAAGGAGAAAATACAAAAATGCAGCAAGTGAAGCAGGCAAAAAGGAATACAAACGTCTCAAAAATGAGATCGACAGGAAGTGCAAAATGGCTAAGCAGGGATGGCTAGAGGACAAATGTAAGGATGTAGAGGCTTATCTCATGAGGGGTAAGATAGATACCGCCTACAGGAAAATTAAAGAGACCTTTGGAGAAAAGAGAACCACTTGCATGAATATCAAGAGCTCAGATGGAAACCCAGTTCTAAGCAAAGAAGGGAAAGCAGAAAGGTGGAAGGAGTATATAGAGGGTCTATACAGGGGCGATGTTCTTGAGGACAATATTATGGAAATGGAAGAGGAGGTAGGTGAAGATGAAATGGGAGATATGATACTGCGCGAAGAGTTTGACAGAGCACTGAAAGACCTAAGTCGAAACAAGGCCCCGGGATTAGACAACATTCCATTAGAACTACTGACAGTCTTGGGAGAGCCAGTCCTGTCAAAACTCTACCATCTGGTGAGCAAGATGTATGAGACAGGCGAAATTCTCTCAGACTTCAAGAAGAATATAATAATTCCAATCCCAAAGAAAGCAGGTATTGACAGATGTGAAAATTACCGAACTATCAGTTTAATAAGTCACAGCTGCAAAATACTAACGCGAATTCTTTACAGACGAATGGAAAAACTGGTAGAAGCCGACCTCGGGGAAGATCAGTTTGGATTCCGTAGAAATGTTGGAACACGTGAGGCAATACTGACCCTACGACTTATCTTAGAAGAAAGATTAAGGAAAGGCAAACCTACGTTTCTAGCATTTGTAGACTTAGAGAAAGTTTTTGACAATGTTGACTGGAATACTCTCTTTCAAATTCTGAAGGTGGCAGGAGTAAAATACAGGGAGCGAAAGGCTATTTACAATTTGTAGAGAAACCAGATGGCAGTTATAAGAGTCGAGGGACATGAAAGGGAAGCAGTGGTTGGGAAGGGAGTGAGACAGGGTTGTAGCCTCTCCCCGATGCTGTTCAATCTGTATATTGAGCAAGCAGTAAAGGAAACGAAAGAAAACTTCAGAGTAGGTATTAAAATCCACGGAGAAGAAATAAAAACTTTGAGGTTCGCCGATGACATTGTAATTCTGTCAGAGACAGCAAAGGACTTGGAAGAGCAGTTGAACGGAATGGACAGTCTCTTGAAAGGAGGATATAAGATGAACATCAACAAAAGCAAAACGAGGATAATGGAATGTAGTTGAATTAAGTCGGGTGATGATGCGGGAATTAGATTAGGAAATGAGACACTTAAAGTAGTAAAGGAGTTTTGCTATTTGGGGAGCAATATAACTGATGATGGTCGAAGTAGAGAGGATATAAAATGTAGACTTGCAATGGCAAGGAAAGCGTTTCTGAAGAAGAGAAATTTGTTAACGTCCAGTATTGATTTAAGTGTCAGGAAGTCTTTTCTGAAAGTGTTTGTATGGAGTGTAGCCATGTATGGAAGTGAAACATGGACGATAAATAGTTTGGACAAGAAGAGAATAGAAGCTTCCGAAATGTGGAGCTAGGAAGAATGCTAAAGATTAGATGGGTAGATCACATAACTAATGAGGACGTATTGAATAGAACTGGGAAGAAGAGGAGTTTGTGGCACAACTTGACTAGAAGAGGGGATCGGTTGGTAGGACATGTTCTGAGGCATCAAGGGATCACCAATTTAGTACTGGAGGGCAGCGTGGAGGTTAAAAATCGAAGAGGGAGACGAAGAGATGAATACACTAAGCAGATTCAGAAGGATGTAGGCTGCAGTAGGTACTGGGAGATGAAGAGGCTTGCACAGGATAGAGTAGCATGGAGAGCTGCATCAAACCAGTCTCAGGACTGAAGACCACAACAACAAAAACATATAGTTCCACATTTCAGTAGCTTCAGTCTCTTCTAGCCTGTATTGTTTATCATTGATGTTCTACTTCCGGAAAAGGCCACACTCCAGAGAAATATTTTCAGTAATAGTTTTTCTGGTACTTAAATTCATCTAATCCGTAAAAATAGTACCAATTTTTAAAGAACCTTTGCTTGCAGTTTCCAGTATGCGTTGTACATCCTGATTACTTCTGCCATCAGCTGTTATCTTGCTGCGCACAGAATAAAATTCGTGTGCTATTTTTAGTGCCTCATTTCTTGATCTAATTGCTTCACCACCGACTTATTTCATTCGACTACCATCCATTACCCTCATTTTACTTTTTTTATATTAATCTTATAACTTTTTTAAAAGACACTATCAGTTTCGTTCAACTGATCTTCCAAAGTCGTTGCTGTTTCTAACAGAAGTAAGTGTCATAGACAAAAACTTACGTTTTTAAAAACTTAAGTACATATTATTTGATATTCCACAATAAAGTTTACTATATAAAACAAAATATTATTCCCCAACATCAGTATTTGCGTCTTTGTGTTTTTTATGGTATGCGTTCATCCAACTACCAACGGAAAATTCAATAAACAACTAAAGTTTTTATTTCATCGTCCTGAACTTTTTTTAGTTTTATTTCCTATATCACTAGTTTCAGCCAGCGCCTATTTTGCCAGATACAATTATGTCACATATTGATAAAAACAGGATATTTAAGTTTTTAATTCGTCTATGTTCTTCCAAACACTGACAGAATATTCCATAATCGCCCAAATTTTTTCTTTCTCTTCCTCATTTTATTGGTGTCAGGCAATGCCCATTTCACCAGTGACAATTATGTCAAATATTGATACAAACAGGACATTTGTCTGACTTCATTACAAAATAAAAGAACATAACTCTATCAAATAATTATAATACGTACGACAATAATTACAAATTATAATAAGAAAAACCACAATTTTTAATTTAAGATGAAATTATATATTTATGTAATGATACATAACAAAACGTTCCCGAGATTTTTAAGTTCCCTTCTACAAAGGTGAATTAATTAGCAACAATATTTAGCAACGGACCTGTTTCATGGAACTACGAGTTACCCTATGGGAAAAACAATCCTTAGTTTTTAAAATATCGTAGAGCGTAATTGATCTTAGCATATGCACAATGCCTTCGTCAATGAGGCATGAATATCAGTTTGGAAAGGGTATTAATTTTAACACATGTCTCGTTTCATCAGTACTGCTGTAACCTGTTCTTGGCCTGTTAGCAGTAACAGTTTATTTTCTCGTGAACGCCGAGTTGATACACCAGGTGTTGCTGAACCACCCACAGCATCTGTCTTTGATCAGGTTACCTTCCATTGGGAAAGTGGGTGCACTCAGCAACTGTTATGTAATCTATAAATGATAGAGCACAGCAATCAGTCGCCCTTTTTTTTGCAGGTTTTATTACGAAAATCCAGATTTCGGCTAGTGCCTAGCCATTACCAATGCACTATTTTTTAATCTCGATGCATGTTAGTTCCCTGTTGTTCGGGCGTCAGTCACAGTTCTTTGAATACTACTGTATAAAGAAGGTAGGCTGTGTGGAGAACACATCGATTGGTTGCAGGGCGCCATACAACCAATCGATGTTTTCTCCACACAGCCTACCTTCTTTATACAGTAGTATTCAACGAACTGTGACTAACGCCCGAAAAACAGGGAACTAACATGCATCGAGATTAAAAAATAGTGCATTGATAATGGCTAGGCACTAGCCAAAATCTGGATTTGCGTAATAAAACATGCAAAAAAAAAAGAAAAGAAAACAAAGGACAACTGATTGCTGCGCTCTATCATTTGTAAACTGTCTTTGATGTTATTGTCTATGTCCACTAACACTGCACATTCTATTTTTGCTTGATTGACGAGTCTACTCTGAAAATCACTACATGGTAGGCGTATGTCGGTGGGAAGTAGATGTTACACCATTATCGTCATTTAGTCGAACTTTAATTTTTTTTTCAGTCTATAACTCTGTCTCATTCCGTTCCTAATTACTATCGTCCTGTCATATCCTTGGCATTGACCTTGCTACAGCGGTAGCCCCAGTTCTCTTTAGATGACCGTCTAACGCTTGGATGGTTCAAATGGCTCTGAGCACTATGGGACTCAACTGCTGAGGTCATTAGTCCCCTAGAACTTAGAACTAGTTAAACCTAACTAACCTAAGGACATCACAAACATCCATGCCCGAGGCAGGATTCGAACCTGCGACCGTAGCGGTCTTGCGGTTCCAGACTGCAGCGCCTTTAACCGCACGGCCATTTCGGCCGGCTAACGCTTGGATGGGTGACCGTCCGCTTTTGGCGAGCGGTGTTGACAAGCGGGGTGCACTCACTCCTCGTGAGGCCAACTGAGGAGCTAGCTAATGGAAAATTAACGGCTCCGGTAACTAAAACTAATAGCGGCCGGGAGAGTGGTGTGCTGAGCACTTGCCCTTCCGTATCCACATCCAGTAAACGCCTCCCGGCTGAGAATGACACGGCGGTCAGTCGGTACCGTTGGGCCTTCCGAGGCCTGTTCGGACAGAGAGTTTTCGCGTCCTTCGACACCTATAATAGTAATCTAGTTTCTGTACAAGCTCTGGATGTTCCCACGCCCGAGTTCCCGGGTTCGATTCCCGGCGGGGTCAGGGGTTTTCTCTGCCTCGTGATGACTGGGTGTTGTGTGATGTCCTTAGGTTAGTTAGCTTTAAGTAGTTCTAAGTTCTAGGGGACTGATGACCATAGATGTTAAGTCCCATAGTGCTCAGAGCCATTTGAACCATTTTTGAAGAAGTTCTAGATGACCTTTCGATCTCTGTATTTCATCACTATTACCTTCACAATTTTATAGAGTGTGGTCCATTCAGTACGTCAAAAGTACTCTCTAAATCTACAAATGCCTTTCTCTCAACCTATCTTGTTACAATTAGATAAGTCGTAGGGTCCTTATTATGGTTCAAATGGCTCTGAGCACTATGAGACTTAACATCTGAGGTCATCAGTCCCTTAGAATTAGAACTACTTAAACCTAACTAACCTAAGGACATCACACACATCCATGCCTGGATTCGAACCTGCGACCGTAGCGGTCGCGCGGTTCCAGACTGAAGCGCCTAGAACCGCTCGGCTACACCGGCCGCTGTCATTATTAACTCGCGTGTTCTTACATTTCTGCAGAACCCAAGGTGATCTTCCTCGAGTTCGGCTTCTACCAGGATAGGCGAGGACATTTAACGATTATTTTCCTTCGTCCTTCTTTTTGTACCATTTCTTTAGATCGCTCTGTTCCACCAGCAGAAGTATCGTCGTATTCTCTTGGACGCCTCTGCTGAATACACGAGTACATGGCACCTGTACCGGGTGGCTATGACACGGATTTGCGGGTTTGTGAACGTTGCCCTCATTACCTGCGCTTGTGAGTGGCGCATGCGTAGAAGCGCTGTGACTTACGTCACCAAAAGCAGCAACGAGGACATGCTGCCCAGCCACCGCTGCAATTTCATGTTTTGCCCTCTGCTGTCATTTAAATCGTTTAGTAGGGAAGGAGAACAAACGCATCACATATCTCAGCATTTTATAACCGTTATATGTAATTGCAACTCGTTGATGATTTAGGAGCGTAAAATAAATTTAAATTGTCAGGTACACTCATAAACTCTTCAGTCCTACGTAGAAAGGAAGTTCGGGGAACAATGTGAACAGCACCAAACCTAAGGATCAGTAAGCTTTATTGTATATAAGGGCCCTGGCGTTTCACCGTGCAAGGGTCCTCCCACTTGAGCGCGAAGTCGCAAAAGGCCAAAACAATGCAACCATAATATTCGCTACTAATGACAGCTGTGGGAGGGAATGGATGTTTCCGCAGCATAGTATAAAAACAGTTATGAGAACTTTTCGAATAAGTCCGCAGCAATATGAGCGTTTAATGCATAAGAAAAACTACGGATGTTCAACGGAGGACAAGACGCACTTTTTACAGAAACTTGTGTTTACGTGTTTGAAGGATGCTCGATACAATTTACAAGATGTGCATGATAGCGACCTAGTACGTTATTCACACCTAACTGCGCGCGATTTAGATTGTAGCGATTTCAAGGGAACCAGTGGATGGTTGCATAACTTCAAACAGTGCTGCGGAATTGGAAGACGTAAGATAGCAAAATTTCCAACAAACCGTCAACTTGGCGATGCACAGAAAACTGCGGAATCGGCCCGAAAATCTGTAGATGAGATTAAAAAAAACTTACCCCATCGTTCAGTAAGGAATTTGTTTTCAGTTGCGACCAGTTGGGATTTGTAGAGGAAATGCATATGAAAGAAACCGAGAAACTAGAGGTACCAAGAGAGTTGTAGCAAGATCAACAAGCATCATCAAAGCCTTAACCAATTCGTATACAATTACGCTGACTGTTAATCTGGATGGTAAATTGGCTGGGGAGTTATTTATTGTGCTGTGAGAAGTTGGAGGCGCTCTGCCCCCTGAAATTCTTTTTCGTGTGTGTGTTCTTGCAAAGGCAGTAGGGAATATTTATGTCACAGCAAGAAAGAGCGGGAAAATGGGCTAAGAGAACTACAACTTCGGTGTGAGAACTGCTTTCGGCCAATAGCTAGTCAAAACAACTTGCTTTTGCTTTATTTGTGGTCTGCGTGTAAAAATAATACTTCCTTAGAGCAAACTGCCCCTTCTGAAACCGAGCGAGGTGGCGCAGTGGTTAGCACACTGGACTCACATTCGGGAGGACGACGGTTCAATCCCGCGTCCGGCCATCCTGATTTAGGTTTTCCGTGATTTCCCTAAATCGCTTCAGGCAAATGCCGGGGTGGTTCCTCTGACAGCGCACGGCCGATTTCCTTCCCCATCCTTCCCTAATCCAATGAGACCGATGACCTCGCTGTTTGGTCTCTTTCCCCAAATCAACCCCAACCCCCAACCCCTTCTGAAAAGCGTGTGACGCTGCAATTCATACCACCTGGAATCACTGAACTAGGTCCGGCTCTTTATGTTTGTTTTTCCGTACCTATAAAATACAGTATTGCACTCTCCGCAGCTACACGTTAAAGAGTAGCCAATTTCACGATAATCTCCGCGACAGACTGTTTCGCATTCGATTGCATGCCGCCACATTTCATCAGCTCTCATCACCTCGTTACACCAAAATGATTCTGCATGCTTTCCTTAGGAGTGGATACCTAGCTGAATGGCCACCATGGTTTGTAACTCCCAAGGAGTTCGCCTTCGATCTTGATGGTGCGAACCTTTGTGTTCACTGTGGCGCGCCATTTTTCATGCTGTGTTCTTGGTACAAGTTAATAGTTTGTTTCCAAAGTGACTTACGGTTTTTATGCCATTAATAGTCCGTACTATTTTAATGAGCTATTTTCCATAGTAATCTGAGTGAACATTTACTGGTTTTACGTCTGTATTACTCTGCACGTGCATGCGCGCGACCGCCAGCAGAGCTCGCTGCGTCGCTGCCCGCGGTGCCCAGTTACGACTCAGCGCCAGCGGCCCACCTGTCTGGCCCGTTTGTGTGGCCTGTCGGCAAAACATTAGTAGAAGTGACGCAGTTTTATGACTATGTACTGTAGTACTAACATTTTAAGTTTGACAAGGCCAGTATCTGGCAGGTTTAATTTAATTTTATATTGTGACATGTCTGAAGAAGGCTATATTACTATAGTCGAAACCTAGGTAAAGTTTCTTTGCTTATGCAGCTGGAGGCTGAAATTTAATATAATTACATTTTACGGTTGCTGACTCTGCTGCACCATGCTAAAAATATTCATATCTCCAATAGGACCATGTCTAGCAAAGCACTACCTTATTCAACCAACCTTCAGCTTGACGGCAGATTTGCATCCCAGGAATAATACCTCTCGGGGACTGGTGCCGTCCTTCTACAATGAGACTCCTAAAGATGTCGAAGAGTCGCTTTAAAGCTTCCTAAATGTGATGAAACCATAGCACTGAATGTAAAATTACGCAGCTGACCATTAAAATTTCAACACAAGAACGGAAGCAAATAAGAGAGTTTTATTTATTGTTTCTATACAGAGTATTAGGTTATTTTACGTATTCATGGTGCAAAATTTAGCACACGTCTTGCAATAACTCTGACCCGGCTGGGTATCGAGTCAAAATGAACTTGGATGACAATACGGGTGCCTCATTTGATGTCTCTTCAGTTCTATACTAGAGTTCACCATTTGTAGTGGCTGGTGAGTGGTGGTGTGTGATTCTATAAGCAGCCCACGACGATATCATTTCGATTAGTGAGAGATCTGCAGGACATGCTGGCGAGGGAAACTGTCCAACACCCTCTGCACAGAGATAGGTCAGGGCAGCATCAGCAGCATATTGTCTTACAATTTCTTGTTCAAATACAATTTCTTGGAGACTCTGAAGACAGGTTACAGCCACCAGCCTTAACATGTAGGAAAATATAATGCCTGCTTACTAAATTCTCAATTATTCTAACATACCATCTGCTGTGCTGGCCCGTATGGTGACGAAAGTAGTCTATGGGAGAGTCAGAGAAACAAGGTTCGTGACAGCTGTAGTGAATTTCATCTGTCTGTTTCTCACATCTGCCTCACCCAATCATGTAATGCAATTTTGTATGTTTTTCTGTGTCTGTGGCTTAGTATTTTCACCGAACGAGGCGGCGTAGTGGTTAGCAAACTGGACTCGCGTTCGGGAGGACGACAGTTCAAACCCGCGTCCGGCGATCCTGATTTAGGTTTTCCTTGATTTCTCTGAATCACTTCAGACAGATGCTGGGATGGTTTGTTTGAAAGGGCACAACCGATATCCTTCGCCATCCTTCGCTAATCCGATGGGACCGATGACCTCGCTGTTTGGTCCCCTCCCCTCAAAACCAACGCCGGCCGCTGTTGTCGAGCGATCCTAGGCGCTTCAGTCCGGAACCGCGCTGCTGCTACGGTCGCAGGTTCGATTCCTGCCTCGGGCATGAATGTGTGTGATGTCGTTAGGTTAGTTAGCTTTAAGTAGTTCTATGTCTAGGGCACTGATGACCTCAGTTGTTCCATAGTGCTTAGAGCCATTTGAACCCAAAACCAACCAAACAACGAACTTAGTATTGTCACAGCTCTACAGATGACTATTTTTCTCTCCTGCACCTGTTTACTTTCCTCGCTTGAAAACTGGCAACAGTGCTATCAGTGTCAGGGATTCTCTTTTGCTGACACAGCAATATGAATTCTCCTCCAATCCTCCACACACGGATATGCCATCGTTATTCTATACACAGAAGTGGTACTCATCTGAATGATAACAACGTGCCACATAGTATCCAGTGCTGTTATTAGGTACACCACCATCTGTGTGACTCTCTGGTGTCGCATCAAGTGAAGGTTCAAAAATGGTTCAAATGGCTCTGAGCACTATGGGACTTAACATCTGAGGTCATCAGTCCCCTAGAACTTAGAACTACTGAAACCTAACTAACCTAAGGACATCACACACATCCATGCCCGAGACAGGATTCGAACCTGTGACCATAGCGCCTAGAACCGTTCGGCCACTGTGGCCGGCCAAGTGAAAGTGCAACAAGGGGGAGGGTGGCATTTATTTTGGTTTTAGATCCGAGAAAGAGGATAAGTTGTAAGTAGGCTGTTTAGGTCTTTATGTTGGTAACGCCACATAGCGCTCTGTATGAAAATCACTGACTGTGCTGTGTGCAGTCTGTCGCTGGTTTGCATTGTTGGAATATTTGCTATTGTAGTGTTGGGCACTTGGATGTGAACAGCGCGTAGCGTTGCGCAGTTAGAGGTAAGACGCCAGCAGTGGTGGATGTGGGGAGAGAGATGGCAGAGTTTTGAGAGCGGACGATCTGGACGTGTGTCCATTAGAAAAAGGAAGTTTGTAAGACTGGATGTCATGACTTACATATATATTATGACTTTTGAACACTATTAAGGTAAATATATTGTTTGTTCTCTATCAAAATCTTTCATTTGCTAAGTATGCCTATCAGTAGTTAGTGCCTTCAGTAGCTAGAATATTTTATTTAGCTGGCAGTATTGGCGCTCGCTGTATTGCAGTAGTTGGAGTAACGAAGATTTTTGTGAGGTAAGTGATTCATGAAAGGTGTAGGTTATTGTTAGTCAGGGCCACTCTTTTGTAGGGATTATTGAAATTCAGATTGCGTTGCGCTAAAAACATTGTGTGTAAGTTTACTGTTGATCAGAATAAGTAAAGAGATAAATGTCTGAGTACGTTCAGTTCTTCTCAGCTGTTTGAAAATCAGATAACATAGAAGTTTACCAGCACAGTCATTCACAAATTTTCTAAGGGGATGTTTCGAAGTGATCTTCATTTTTATGTCACGCAATTGGCCAAGATGCATAGATGTGGTATCAGACTACATACTGACCTGAAATGTACCACACACAAGTATCTTACAGGATTGAGCGGCAGGATGGGGGAGGGGGACGGGGACATGTGATAAGTACAGGGACCTTAAAATTACATAACGCAATTGCTGTACAGGTGTGGGCAAACACGCGGTGGGGTGGAGGGGTGGGTGGAGAGGGGTCGGGGTGGAACTCCCCATAAGCGTGGGCGTGAACTTGAGATCGTTATCTGTTCCCATACCGGCCCTGATCCTATACTGCCGTCCGTAGTGTTGCATTTTTAACGGCCGGTAGTGTACTTAAGCGGCAGAATATAGAGTAGATGTTAGCGTCCTCAGAACCCCGGTGGACAAACACGTTCTTTCATATAAGGCTGCGGACGACGCAGTAGCAGGATTTGTGCCGCACTCCCTCCCCGGTCGCCTCCCTCCCTGAAGAGGGCAGAGACACGGGAGACCGCCGCCGCAGCAGGCATTACGGCGAACGGCCGGCCGCCACAGCTAATGGGCTTTCTCCGGCCTTTCAGCTCTCAGCAGCCGCCACAGCTAATGACGCGTCCGCACTCCTCCACACGACGGCACTAAGGGCGGCGCTCGGCGGGTCAGCGCCATCATGGCGGCGCCGCGTCTCCCAAACCACTGTGCGCGGCGCGGCGGCGCGCCAACAACCCACGGCGATAACGTCTGATCTGCATAAGGCCTTTGTGTCGTAGCTGGGGTTGCTACTGTCCCCCCCCCCCCTACCCCTAAGTAGTACTACGGGCATTATGAAAAATGAGCATGACTTCAAGTCGTGACGTACAAACATCGTATTAAACTACGCCTTTAGCAGGCGCTGGTGGAGATGTGGTCCAAAGGGCCGTCATGTAGCTAGAGTTGTTAAGCCGCTGAGTATCAGTTCCGTGAGCTCATAGCATCCCTACTTGTATACGAAACGCTTTCACAGTTGCAAATACGGACAATCATCTGCTGTATAACGGAATAACGACATTGAAAATTTATACACGAAATGTATTCGCAGTTGCGGATATGGACTACCATCAGCTGTGTGATGGAACGACAACATTGGAAATTTGTGCGGGACCGGGACTCGGACCCGAATTTCCGACCTATCGCGGGATATCGTGTTACCATTTGGCTACCCCAGCACAACTCACGGCGAGACCCAAGCTTCCGTACGTCATCAGCCACGTGCAACATTCGTGATGTACGAGGCGTGTATTTAAGTAAGTACCGTTTTGAAATTAAAAAAATACATGCCAAGATATTTCAATAATTTTATTTTTACATGAAAGCCTGTACCTTAATCTACTTTTCTACATAATTTGCGTCAATATTGATATACTTGTCATAACGTTGTACCAGTTTTTGAATACCCTCCTCATAGAAGTCTGCCGCCTGACTTGTTAACCACTGCATCACCACTGTTTCGACTTCGTCATCGTCTTGAAGACGCTGACCCCCGAGGTGTTTCTTCAAGTGCAGGAACAGATGGTAGTCACTGGGCGCAAGATAGGGCTGTACGGAGGATGATCTAGAGTTTCCCATCGATAAGATGTGATGAGATCTTTGGTCTGATTCGCCACATGTGGACGGGCATTGTCTTGCAGCAAAACGATGCCCTTGCTCAACTTGCTCAACATGGGTTGTTGCTTTGATTCTGGTGTGACGTAGGCCACCCATGTTTCATCGCCCGTAACAGTTTGGCTTAATTAATCATCACCGTCGTTGTGGTATCGCTCAAGGAAAGTCAATGCACTGTCTAAACGTCTGGTTTTGTGCACATCCGTCAACATTTTCGGTACCCAACGTGTGCACAATTTTCGGTAATTCAAGTTCTCGGTCACAATGCCATACAAAACACTACGAGAAACATTAGGAAAGTCATCCTGCAAGGAGGAAATCGTAAAGCGTCTGTTTTCTCTCACCTTATTGTCCACTTACTGCTTCAAACTTTCATTAACGACCGAAGGACGCCCACTCCGTTGTTCATCATGCACATTTGTGCGGCCATCTTTAAATGCTCTCACCCACTTTCTTACCATTCCATCACTCATAATGTTTTCTCCGTAAACTGCACAGGTCTCACGATGAATATCGAAAGCTTTTACGCCTCTAGCACTAAGAAATCTTATAACAGCCCATACTTCACAGTCGGCGGGTCTCACGATTATCAGAGGCATCTTAAACACTCAGTACACAACGTAAACAAGGAAGAATAAGACTGTAATGGCGTCAGTGCGTAGATTAAGATACAAGCTTTCATGTAAAAATAAAATTATTGAGATATCTTAGCACGTCTTTTTTTTAATTTCAAAACGGTAGTTACTTAAAAAACACGCCTCGTATGTTTCCGTACAGGGGAGACATTTTACTTGAATGTCGCTTTGTGGATAAATACGATATTGCAGTGCCTGTATTATTCAAATTACTACATAAAGTTCCTGCATGCCCGTAGAAACTTTACATCATAATTGGGAATAAAACACGCACTACAAAATTGTACGAAATAGTGTGCCAGACTGGCACTGCAACCAGGACTTCCCGCTTTACGCGAGCGGTCGCCTTCACCGCGTTGGCTATCCATGCACCACACACGGCCAAACCCAAATTTCCATACTCGTACACATTATGTAATTACCGTTCAGAGGAAGTAAATCTTAGTATCGGCGCATCAATACGATATTGCAGTGCTTGTCTTGTTAAGAAAGACGACGCCCTGTTCCTTCGGACATGCGGTTTGGGCTCCGCCGTGAGTCGTGCACGGAGAGACAAAGTGAATGAGGTGGCCGCTTACGAAAGCGGGAAATCCAGGATCGAGTCGTGGTGTGGCACAGATTTTCACTTTCGTCATTCCATTACACAGCTGATGGTTGTTCGCATTCACAGCTGCAAACACTTTTCATGCATTGCATGATGGCTGTAGTAGCCGCAGTGCCCTTTATACCTTGCTATGCTATGCTTTCATGTCGGAAGGAACATTGCTTCTTACTTCATAACAACACGGACATTGCAGTATCGCAATTTGTTTGATCTGCTGAGAGTTTGATCTTCTGTTTTAGGAATCATACTAGTTCGCAAGTACTGCACAGATGAAATGTTAACCTGGATAAATACATTCTTAAAAATTATAACTGTAATAATGTAATACCAGGACATACACACACACACACACACACACACACACACACACACACACACAAATACTCTCCTCTAGCAGATGACCAAATAATTTTGTTTCCAATGGGCCCGCAGCTCGACATAAGTCGTGTAAAGACATTATGAATTAAGTCCAAAAAGCTGCTTCTATTTCTGAGATGTTTATTTAACCACGATAGGCCTGCTTCAGCACTATTGCCATCACAGGCGATCTGAAAGTAATGGTTTTATTATATATTATTTTCTAAGGCAGATGGTAGCCTACTTGTCATAAATGTATGGTTGTCAATATCATATATGACAAGTAGGCTACCATCTGCCCTAGAAAATAGTATATAATAAAACCATTAGTTTCAGATCGCCTGATGATGACAATAGTGCTGAAACAGGCCTGTCGTGATTAAATAAACATCTCAAAATAGAAGCAGCTTATTGTACTTAATTCATAATGAT
The DNA here is from genome assembly GCF_021461395.2 of Schistocerca americana. Classification (NCBI taxonomy): domain Eukaryota; kingdom Metazoa; phylum Arthropoda; class Insecta; order Orthoptera; family Acrididae; genus Schistocerca; species Schistocerca americana. Next base: position 625,701,497 of record NC_060123.1, on the reverse strand, counting down.
GATCAAATAATTATTTTGGAGACATAAAATGACGTCTAGTGTGTAATACATCTCCTAACTCAAATGTTTGAGAACTATCGTCTCAAAATTACTACAATCAAACTGAAATGATGGCCTTCAAATTGAAATTTCCAGTACAGCCCAGAGCAGTAATAGATGAACTATCAACAGAACGCATGTCACATGAGCATCTTTTACGCTGCTACATTACTGCAAATATGAAAGCGACATCACTAATAATTTAAATAAGTTTCAAAAAACACGTGACACAATGGATCACTGCTGACAAGACAAAGAAGAATGCAATGCTAAAATTTTGGACATTAGCTACGTAAGAAAAAAGAAGAATACAGTCGACTGAAATTAACTTTTCAAGGAACATAGAAGGATGTACCCTCAGAGATCAAATACGTAACAACATTGTGAGAGAAGAACTTAATATATACCGTATAAATCAAAAAGTAGAGCAAGAACGCATAAGGTTAAGCAACACGTCAACAGAATGGAACGGATAGTTAAACAAGTAATCAGTTACAAACCGATAGGAAATAGAGATATAACATGATCGAGGAACAGATGGCTTCAGTGAAAGCTGAACAGGCTGCAAGTTTACTCTGCGGGCCGGCGGGGTGGCCGAGCGGTTCTAGGCGCTTCAGTCCGGAACCGCGCTGCTGCTACGGTCACAGGTTCGATTCCTGCCTCGGGCATGGATGTGTGTGATGTCCTTAGGTTGGTTAGGTTTAAGTAGTTCTAAGTTCTATGGGACTGATGTCTTCAGATGTTAAGTCCCATAGTGCGCAGAGCCATTTACTCTGCGAAGTAAAGAAGAAGAGAAACAAGAAGAATAAGCAGAAGAAATTACATAATTATCGCCTTCTACTACTAAAACCTGTTGACCAGTAGCAGTACACTCCTTCAGTACATTTCAGTTACTGAATGAAATTTATGTTCTCCCTGTTCCTGTTCCAGCTCAGTACTTCCTTATGACTACCTCGATTAATCAGTGTACCTAGTGATAGCATGATCTACGCGTATAATTAGGATCGAGTATGATATTTCAACTATCTAGCTATTGCTCTCATATCACACGCAAGCATAATTTTGCGCTACGTCTTGAACCAGCGCTTGGAGCCATACATTCAGCCTCACATATCCACAGAACAAGAAGATTTTGTTGAACGAAAGGAACTTAAGAACAGATTCCCAACGTACGACAAATAATAGAGAAATCGCGAGAATTCTCTGTTCCTGTCCTCATCTGCTTCATTGACAATATTGACAATAGGAAAGCCTTTGCCTTTGTTGGCCACGTGAAGTTGTGCAGGTGCTTGCAGAGTTTGGTGTACCACCACACTTGACAGCACTGATCAGAGGTCTATGCAACAATCACGTCGCACCCGTAAGGACGAATGCTGGCACGTCTAATCTCTTCAGTGTATCAAAAGGGGTCGGACGGTGTTGTGTTTCATTCCCCCAACAGTACAACATCTATGCAGAACATGTTATTAGTAATGTCTTGATGTTTGGACAAAAGGCATCCCCATGGTGCTATAACTATTAACAACTTCTGATTTGCTGATGACATTGTGCTTTCAGCCAACAGCGAAGATGAACTTGCTGAGTTACTAACAAAAGTAATAAACATTAGCCTATAAAATGGATTGGTTCTCAAGCTGACCGAGTCCAAACGCATTACAATTGATCGAAGAGCTTGGGCTCAACTCACAGTTCGGTTAAAGGAACCGGAAGTCGTGCATTGTTTCATCGCCTGTGGTCAACAGTCTGCGACACGGGAAGCTGTGAAGATGAGATAAGAAGACGGATAACGCTAGAGTGGGTGGATATGAAGAAGCTCACCAAGATATGGCAGAACAGAGTAATAGTGAATACCACAAACGTCCGGCTTGTTGAAACACTTGTGTTTTCCTTCTTCTTTACTGGTTGCAAAACATGGACCCTTAAGGCCAGAGATAAGGAGCATATTGATGCATTTTAGCTTTGGTGCTGGCGCAGGATACTGGGCATAAAATGGACTGAAAGAGCCACAAGTGTGTGCATTATTGAGCAAATAAATATCTCCAGGTGCCATTCTTCTAGTGTCAACCAAAAACATTTTCCATTTCTTTGGCCATGTTGTGAGAAGAGATGGAGAAAACCAAGAGAAGCTGATCGTGGAAGGGAGATCGAGAGCAAGAGACCGAGGGGAAGAGCACCGAGCAGGTAGATAGATCAAATCAAGAAGCCTTCTGGACTACCTCTGCAGCAGGCTTTAAGAATTGCTGGTAACAGTATATGACTGAGATGCTTGATGCATGGGGTCACAACTCGCAGCAGGGAGGACAATAACGTGTGATTATGCTGATGATGATGATGATGATGATGTTTCCAAGCCAAAACGGAAAGTAATCTCTTTCATAGGGTCCCACTTACTAGAGATACTTATGGACAGATTTGGTATATCGCCACGGTATGACCCGATGATTGTGGTTAGAGAATGTGAATAAAAGATGTTGCTTAAACCTCTTTCATGAATGAGAAATGTGGTATAGTTCTTAGTTTTCATTTTTTAGTGGCTTATACTTCCGGGTATCCAGCTGCTTGCCGGCCGGTGTGGCCGTGCGGTTAAAGGCGCTTCAGTCTGGAACCGCGTGACCGCTACGGTCGCAGGTTCGAATCCTGCCTCGGGCATGGATGTGTGTGATGTCCTTAGGTTAGTTAGGTTTAAGTAGTTCTAAGTTCTAGGGGACTTATGACCACAGATGTTGAGTCCCATAATGCTCAGAGCCACTGTTATCCAGCTGCAATGGCAATTCCATTTATAGTATAACACGTCAGACACAAGAAGGAGATCGAAATCAAAGACATGTCGCTAGATTATTACGATCGGCTCAGTCAGTGTGAAAACGTCACAAATATGGTGAAGTATAACATCTGGGGATCAGTCTGAGGGCGTCGAGAGAAACTTGCTGCTGTTGATGACGTGTCGTAACGAACATTCTGAAGCTATGCACGTGTGTCAAGAGATAGGCACGCAGTAAGTGTTGGAGAAACTGCAAGACGCCCCCTACCTCCTTGTGTGCAAGCATCTACGTTTTACTTGCTCAACTGTGGTACATTTGGAGCCAGTAAGGCAGAATAGTTGGTGCTGTTCACATTATTAATCACTTAAAAACCCATATCTTGAATAACTGTAGTCTTCCTTCTTTTATTTTGAAGACTTTTTTTTTAGTCCTGAATTTTTATGGCATCTCCATACCTCTTATCACAGTAATTACTGGATGTGGATAAAACTGTAGTATCGGAGAATGGCATTTGGTAGTCTCCTGGCCCCAGTGTGTGACCAGCCACTCCCTATTTCTCCGTGTTGACCAGGCGATAATTGTTCTTTAAGCCGTGTATCGATGCTTCATGTAGTAGTTCCTGTGTACATTTCATCGTATGTGGAAGGGATTTTCTACACTTTTGCTGTAGGAAGAGGGAGGAGCAGGTCCTTTGAAGTATCCAAATATCCAGGTGCCTTTGACGTCAGTTTCAACGCTGTGTCAATACCGTGCCGTTTCAGCATTCAGGCACACAAAAAGGGCTTAAATAGAAAAGAAGGACAGAAAGTAGTGGTCCTTAGCGCTAAACAAAGGAAAGAGCGCTGATTCGCTATCTTTGGCAACTGTTGGATTTGACCGTTGTGGTTACAGAGAAACAGTTTAGCTCTAGCTGAGCAAATACAGTGTACGGCAGTACTCTTTTTGAGGCAGTTTACTTTGGGAAATTAACTATTGATATCTACATTTCCCCTGAGGCACAGAAATTCATCTAGAGCACGGCTACGAAGAATGGTCACATCGGACGCCAAAGCCGGCTTTGTATGATGGCTGTAGATGAAGTATACGGTACTAGTAATAGAGACAGACTGTAAAGAAATAGAGCTATCCACACAGTATATTTCGTGTTATGACCATAACGACAAGATGGAAGAGAGAGGAACTGCAACGAGATCCTCAGTTATTTTTCCTCTCGCTCCACTCACAGATGGAAAAGGGAAGCAGCCCACTACATAAAATTTAGGTCGCGCTGTTATGTTTCCTGGATCAGACTAGGGAAAGGAGTAAGACAAGGATGCTGTTTATCACCTACTCTTTTCAACCTGTACTTGGAAAATATGATTGACCAATGCTCATTAGATGACAAAGGAGTAGAAATTGGAGGAAGAAGAGTAGGGTGCTTGAGATTTGCTGATGACATGGTCCTTCTAGCCACAGGGGAAAAAGAATTACAGGATTTGGTGGACACCATTGCAACTAACGGAAAAAAATATGGAATGAAAATTAACACAAGTAAAACAAAAGTATTGGCAGTAGGAGGAAATAAGGAAATAAAAATTGTGCTGAATGGTGAAACACTAGAACAGGTGCAAAATTTTAAGTATCTTGGAAGCAGGATAGACACCGACTGGAAGTGCACCACAGAAATTAAAACAAGGATAGCAATGGCAAAAGAGGCGTTTTATAAGAAAAGGAGAATCTTCTGCAGCGGTATGGACAGAGAACTCAGAAAGAGACTCATAAAATGTCTTGTATGGAGTGTTCTTCTATATGGCGCTGAAACATGGACTATGAGGAAAAAAGACAGAGAAAGGCTGGAGGCTTTTGAGATCTGGACATGGCGGAAGATGGAAAGAATAAGTTGGATGGACAGAGTAAAAATGAAGAGGTACTGAGAGTGGGAGAGAAAAGGCAGTTACTAGATGTAATAAAGAGAAGAAAAAGAAATTGGATTGGGCATATATTAAGAAAGAATGACGGACTGATAAAAACAGTTTTAGAAGGTTATGTAGAAGGGAAAAGGAAGCGAGGAAGGAAGAGATTCCAGATACTGGATGACATGATGGACGGTACAACATACAGCAGCCTTAAGAAGGAAGCAATGGATCGCAGAAAATGGAGAGGCAAAGGACCTGCTAATATAGCAGATAACTGATGATGATGTTATGTTTCACTTTTAGTCGTAACTGCAATATACGAGTAAACGCAGTCCTCTTTTTGTGCAAATTAACTTAAGTTTTCAGATAATGGTTAGTAATTATACATTTTTGAGTAACAATTTTGACTGAATGGATATCATTTTCTGTATTTAGAGCATAATTACTGCGTTGGAAGTACTTTCTCCAAACGCTTTATCCTTATTGGCTCACACCTTCAATGAAGAACAGATATTACGTAATTAATCACAGTTGTTCAGCAGGAGACTTCATTAGAGCTTTAGAAGACGAATTTTTGTCGTATAGAGCAACTTAAGACAGCATCAGCAAACAGCACCAAATACTGACCCGGAGTCAGTGACGAGGAGTGTCGCACGCTGTCAAAAGTAATATAGCAACTCTACGGGATCTATCCAATGCCGGGAAAGCCTTGCTGCATTGTAACCTGTAGAGATCAAGCAACGACACATACAACCAGGAAATCTATCAAAACTTCCTGAGACCCCCTAGAAATAATTTTAAGTCTGTACTGCTTGGGGTACAAGCACTCACTATTACTACAAGAGACCAGAAAGACCGTTCTGCTAACTTACATGGCTACAGACGGGCCGCACAACGGGTTGGCATAATCTGGATCAGATGGTCGAGTAGCTGCTGGGATATAGCCTCCCATTATTGCACCAGTGCCTGTCGGAGCTCCTGAAGTGTCCTAGGGGTTTGAAGACGTGCAGTGATACGTCGACCGAGAGCATCCCAGACTTGCTCGATGCGGTTTAGGTCTGGAGAACAGGCAGGCCACTCCATTCGCCTGATATCTTCCGTTTCAATGTACTCCTCCACGATGGCAGCTCGGTGGGGCCGTGCGTTATAATCCATCATGAGGAAGGTGGGACCCACTGCACCCTTGAAAAGGAGGACATACTGGTGCAAAATGGCGTCCCGATACACTCACCTGTTACAATTCCTCTGTCAAAGGCATGCAGAGGTGTACGTACACAAATCATAATCCCACCCCACACCATCAAACCACGACCTCCACATACGTCCCTTTCAAGGACATTAAGTTGTTGTTATCTGGTTCCTGGTTCACGCCAGATGAAAAGCCTGCGAGAATCACTGTTCAGTCTATACATGGGCTCGTCCGTCAACATAACCTGGGACCATTTTTCCAATGACCATGTACTGTGTTCTTGACACCAGTCTTTACGGGCCCTCCTGTGACCAGGGGTCTGTGGAGTGCATCTTGCAGGTCTCCGGGCGAATAAACCATGTCTGTTCAGTCGTCTGTAGACTGTGTGCCTGGAGACAACTGTTCCGTTGGCTGCGGTAAGGTCCCGAGCAAGGCTACCTGCAGTACTCCGTGGCCGTCTGCGGAATTATACCCCTCATAACGTCGTCAATATGTGTTCTTTGAGCCATTTTAAACACACAGTCGCCATTAGCACGTCTGGAAACGTCTGCTCACTTGCTGCACCGACACACCTCTGCGTATGTGGACTGCTGCCAGCGCCACCGTGCGACGACCGCAGGTCAAATGCACCGCATGGTCATACCTGGAGGTGATTTAAACCCGCAAACCGCCCACCAGAGTGTTGTTTCACCATGTATCAGCATTATCCTTAATTTATGAGCATGAGTGTACATTCTGAGCGCTGTATTTAGATCAGGAATGGTTTACAAGATACATTTCCCTTTTCCCTTATATTTATGAAATAGGCGCTACATCAAAACATACTGATAAAAATTCATTAAACAAATAAGCTTTTTATCATCTTACTGAGCCTAGCATATCAAAAGAGATCTGGAGCCATTACATGACGTAGCATCCTCATAGTATTCGCTTTCTTGCTGGTAGTGTCACTACAGGGTTTCTAGCACAGTCCAAACTGTTGTTCAGGTCCATGAATTCGAGATGGCGGTAGCGGGAAATTCAAAAACTGGTCCAGTTGTCCTAAGTTTAAAAGAGTGTGAAATTCAGAAATCCAAGATGGTGGTAGCAGCCCAGCTGCGCTTTTAACTCCCCTAATTTCACATTTCAGGTACCATGTTCGAAAGTATCAAACTACCTGAAATATTTATCAAAACTATATTAAATCATGTAGGTGCCAAGTGTATCTTTGCGCTCTCCCTGTAGCTGACACTTAATTTTACCTAACATGTTTTTGTAGACCAATAATACAAACCGTTTATGTTGTGTCCGACTTCTTGAACGCGGAGGTAGCTAGGTAATTAGAACACTCTGAATAAGTAATACGTTACGAATTACATAAAACTTATCTTTGTTCACCAGGTTTGACTGTAACTATGAAATGGGCTTCATTTTTCCTTGTACCAAAGTTTGCTCGTTTTCCAGAAAAGATTAGCTTGTGAGTTAAATCAGGTATGTATTTTGACAGATTTTCTATAAATGGAAATACTGTAAATTACACCAGTATTGTCAACATCTTTGCATATTTTTGGAAAAAAAAGTTCAGTTAATTTGGATACCACTGAACAATCTGTGTAGGGCGTAGTTAATGCACTCAGAATCTTTCTCAGAATTAGCGATTTCCACAGTTGCTCCCCGTATCTGCTGCAGTAACTGTCGCGGTTGGATGGCTGTGGCCCTTCTGACATATCAGCCGCCAGTTTAGGAAAAAAGTCTTCAGTGACATTTCGACTCTGTTGTATATATAGGTGTGTATGATGCTGCTGGTCTTAACCTTACTTTGAATGTGAACACTTTGCAGTAGTCTTCACTGTTATCATTATGAATATAATTTGAAACTAAAAATTACTGTAAAGAGAGGAAAGATTACTAAATGTGACTGAATACAATAATTTGCAATTTCAAGTGGTTTTAGCCATCGGCAGTATTCGCTCTGGAATGATTATCACAAATATATTTTATTTAATAACTTTCATTTAATAATCTAATTGGTTTTATTCTCGAACTTACTGATCAGCAGGAGTGTATGTTCGGTATTTTATCTACATTATCTACATATGAATCTGTGTCCTGGAAGCTATTTTATATATAGGGAGCTGTTGTATATATAGGAGTGTATGCTGTTACAATATTCTTCTCTCTTCGTTAATGAAAAATCTACTTTGAAAGACGGTTGCTTCTCCACTTTTGTGTGTACCCTGTTTCCTCTGGTTCTATCGTTCTGTTTTCTGAATGATACATACATAAAAAGAGATAATGAGTTTTTACATTCTTCTATGAGCAATTGAAAACTATTCTTTCACTGCTGCTTAAGTATGTGGGACCCGCACCAAATAGGACTAACAAGGGATATTCAGTGGATACAAAGAAGGAAAACAAGGATGGCCATATGTTTGTTTCGCCCTTAGGAGACTGCCATAAGGATGATGCAGGAACTGAACTGGCACATAGACGCCAACTATCCCATGAACGTCTACTTAGAAAGTTTCTAGAACCAACTTTAAGTTATGAATCTGTAAGATGGCAGGATAATATTTACCACATAACACAATTTTTATATCAATAAATCGATTCTACTCATCAAACCAATGAATTTGATACCCCACAAGCCGTACTTTGCTTAGTCACGTTATTTGAATAGTACAGAGAGTAATTAATACATATGTGGCTGACATGAACTCGATACTAACAAAGTCCATCTTATTTGCATGTTGATAGGCAAGTAGCATTGCTGTAGCAGTGGACTGATGTGCAAGTGGGTTTTCCCTACATACCGAAGCACAGTGACATGGAACTCAGGAAAGCCATAAACAAGCGTATCCTCGCCACGGGATATCAACCAGGGACGTTACGCACCAACAGCACCGGACATTTTTGACAGAGATAACGGCACAAAAGTGAGTAACGGTTGGGTGAGTCTTCTGACTCGCACCAGCGCTGAAGTAAACATGTTAACGCAGCAGAGGATTCATTTGGGTTGTCTCAAAGGAGAACACAGCCCTTCCACGTACATGGAAACATACGAATGTAGAAAGTGCGTCATCAACTTGACATAAACAAAAATTCACATGACACTCACATGTACAGGGCGTGAGATTCACATGTGCTCTGCGAAAGCCTTTCAACTTAAGAAAGCCACTTTCGCGATGCAGAAAGGAGCACAGCAGCGTGAGTCACTGGCATTTTTGTAAACATTCAAATATCAAGTGATAGGGGCGTGAACAATGAATAAAGTCCAAGTGCAAAGCTCCTATTTGGGTAGACCTCATGACTAAATGAAAGAATGGCGACCACTCATTGGTCCGGGAAAAATTAGCGTACGTCTCGGTTTGTGCCTAAAACCTCATTGGGCAAAGAAATGACGTAAATTGCAGCAAATGCTCTCATTGGCTGACACTAGTTGTGGCAGGAGGCGAACCCACGCTATGGTGGGGGAAGTCTCCAATAATATAAGCAATTACAAGTGACTTATTCTGGACACTCTTGTCGTAGAAGGACTGTGTGCCGGACGGAATGCATCCCACTCTGTTGTGGTTCCAAAAGACACATCTTGTTGTGAACATTTGCGCGTGCTCACGAGGCTCTGATATTTCGCAGTATCTCCATATTGGAGGTTATGAGCTATGCGATCCGCTAGTTAGGTTCTGCGGAACATTTGAAGGCAACAGTGTACACTTCGCTTAGCCTTAGCGAGTCTTCTCAGCTAGTTGATTTAGCCAAGGAAAAACATACTTTTTTCACCTCACGAAAACTAAGGACAGTTTACGACTCTATATCCAGTCAGGGCCAGAGTAGAATTGTTAGTTCAACAGGTTCGCAAGTTGTCAATGCATCTGCTGCTAGCACACGTCACACGCGACCACGGCCGCCCTTATCGCTGCAGTCTGCACGAGGTAAACACCGTATTGGTCAGGCGCTACCTGAGCGAGTCACTAGAGTACAATCACTTCAGATCTGCTTTAGATTGGAGTTGATTTGATAATTTTTCTCATTCCCTCGGGTCCAAAAATGGTTCAAATGGTTCTGAGCACCATGGGACTTAACACCTGAGGTCACCAGGACATCACACACATCCATGCCCGAGGCAGGATTCAAACCTGCGACCGTAGCAGTGGCGCGGTTCCGGACTGAAGCCCAAACAAGAGGACGGAGTATACATTACAGTGCAAAAGTCTCATTTTTGTTCTTAGAGTTACGTTATGGCTTTTGAAAATGGCACTCATTTTCTGAAACACACTTCTTGCTTTCCCCATGCGAATTTTGATTTCTTGCAAGTTATTCGAATTTTCATTTATAATGGTTCCATGGTATATACACTATTTTACCCTTTCTATAGTTCTTTGGTTTATGACTAAGTTTACTTTTGTAATAATTTCCTCACTTAGGACCACGAGTTTTGTCTTTGTGATGTTTATTTCAAGCCCATACTTACTGCTTACTCTTACACTTCTATTCATTAATAATCGTAACGCTTGAATACTGTCAGTAAATACAATATCATCATAAGCAAGTCGAAGTCGTTTAATCTTATTCCATTTATCACAATTCCTTCTTCTACTTCTTCCAAGAATTCTCCGAATATGAATTCTGAGTATATACAGGGTGAGTCACTTAACGTTACCGCTGGATATATTTCGTAAACCACATCAAATACTGACGAACCGATTCCAGAGACCGAACGTGAGGAAAGGGGCTAGTGTAATTGGCCATACAAAAATGCACGGAAGTATGTTTTTTAACACAAACCTACGTTTTTTTAAATGGAACCACGTTAGTTTTGTTAGCACATCTGAACATATAAACAAATACGTAATCAGTGCCGTTTGTTGCATTGTAAAATGTTAATTACATCCGGAGATATTGTATTTGATGTGGTTTACGAAATATATCCAGCGGTATTGTTAGGTGACTCACCCTGTATATGAAATAGTATGGATGACAAGATTCATTCCTGTCTTACTCCCCTGAGAATTTTGACTGCTCCATCAATATGCAACACCGCTGTTTGTTTTCCTCCATTCAAATACTTCTGAAAATTCCCATCAGTTTGTCGTGTTGACTCTATCAAAAGCCTTCTGGTAATCTATTACGCAACCAAATACATTTTTATTTACATCTCTACACGTCTGAAACAATACTTGTATACTGCACAAGGCTACTCTCGTACTCACGGCATTAACAAACCCAAACTGATTAAGGGCTGTCTGTTCCTTACGTATTCTGTATATTCTTCTGTGTGTTACTCTCTAAACAATTTCAAGATATAGCTCATTACGCTTATCATATTTTACATACATTTTTCGTTTTCTGGTGCTTTGTAGCTACTAAAGGCAGAAGTTATTGCAAAACATCGAACGTTCTTTATAGTAGCATTTAGCCACTATCAAATTTCGAAATTGATTTCATGCAGCTGTCCAAGATTCGGCGACCTATGCTTTCTGTGAACGACGAAGTCATCAGTAGAGGAGGCCAGGTTGGTGTTTACACTGTGCCACCTGTTGAGAGCCGTTACCGAGGCTATGCCAGTAGATGGCGTCTGGTAACTCGTAAGGAGCGCCTGCTGCAGGCCACACCACTCTTACCACAGCTGTTACCTGTCGTAAGACGAATGACTGGCAGTTTCACACAAGGCCACGTGCTTTGGTCCCTACGACTGCTCAGACAGAGCGGGAGCCAGCTGCCATTAAGGGACAGGCTGCTCCACAAACCCTTTGCGGATGCAGTGTGGGGTTTCATGAAGGTCATCTCGCCTCCTACTTTCCACCTCCCTCCTCCAAAAATAATTTTTATTAAAAGTGTTCACATTTTTACATATATCAGTTTCCAAATTTATGAGCTAAGTTTTGATGAATAGAGTAGAAAAACACGAAGCGTCGTGAAAATGGCAAGGAATTCCAGAACCTTCAAACGATGTGTAACATGGGATACTTTTCAGTCGCTAACTCACGTGATTTGTTTGTGGTCTGAGTGGCTGCGCAAGAGATTCCAGGCAGGTAACGGCGGCCGCTCACTGCCAACGACAAACCTGACGTGCTTCGTGAGTAGATACTTGGAACCGGCAAACCGTGGAAAGCTGAGTAAGGCAAGACAGAAAGGGAAAGACCCTCCACCAAGAAAAATATAACGGAAAGCTGACTTTCCCGAACGTACGCGGAAAGAAACAGCACTGGCCCAATATACATGCTCGAAAAGTCGCAGCCTGCAGACCTGACTTTATAATCCTAGTGCAACGTGAAATGCTGATAATGGTATGTATACCGTAGAGAACATTGTTAAAGTTATCTGAATTTTATGCTAATACAGTACTTAAATCAACTGCAAGACACATGTACTTCCCAAGTTTTCGGACGAATGTTTTTCAAATGTTGCAATTCTCTGAACTGCAATTCCTTGAAAGTTATGCTAAGGTGCTAAACTAAGAACTGATGTAAGTAATTTATGTCAAAATTATTCCATTCCATTGTGGCAGGGTGCTACAGCAACCAGTTTCCAATTATTTCCGAATAAAAACAGTTTTGGTTTCGCAAACAAGTAAGTAATTTACTATTATAAGATTAAAACATCTCATATATTTTACTGTTATAACTGGAAGGCGTTATTGGTCCCCATTTCTTATACAGGCTGTTTCCGTAAGAGCGTACTAAAATGTAACAGAACATAGAGAATGCCCCGTTGAACAATTTGAGATAGGGAACCTGGGGTTGCAGAAGCAAGCTTAAGGAGATATGGAAGTAAACCTGGCTACCGCTTTGTCTAGCATTACTGTTTTCCAGCTTATTTGCAACTAACAAGCGTACAAGTTTACAGGTACTGTGCTATTTATTTCCTATATGGAAAAAGTTAGACGAGCCTGATTACCAGGAAATCATGATTCAGGTTTTGTTTACTTTCCTTCCATAAGGTGGCTCTGTTGTATCGTACTTACATTGTCCCATGACAGAACGTGTTATGAATCAACGACAGACCCATTTATTACACATGTTATTCAGAGACATATAGTATAATACGATGGAGCAGTACCGGTACTGTATTTCCTCGGCGCTGGATTGTAAGGGAAGACACTATTCCATGGCCTACGAGGTCACTTGAGTTGAATCTCCTTGGCTATTTCGTACTGGGATATCTATAGCCACTTGTATGAGACGCCAGTCGTACGGAAATAAGATTAGTTGCCAGAATTGTAATTGCCTGTGATCTGATTCGAAACACACCAGGGATATTTGTCAGTGCGCGTCAACATCTTGTTCGTTGATATCATGCTTGCACTGATGTTGTGGCTGTCAGTTTCAGCACATTTTGTAAAACACAGTACAAATAGTACGTTCATTGTGGTTCAAATGGTTCAAATGGCTCTGAGCACTATTGGACTTAACATCTGTGGTCATCAGTCCCCTAGAACTTAGAACTACTTAAACCTAACTAACCTGAGGACATCACACACATCCATGCCCGAGGCAGGATTCGAACCTGCGACCGTAGCAGCCGCGCGGTTCCGGACTGCGCGCCTAGAACCGCTAGACCACCACGGCCGGCTAAGTTCATTGTGTCAAGGATGGTATTCACAGTTAACTAACGTAAACAAAAACGTACACAATAATGTGATTTTATTCCTATTATCTCTTTAAGGGGAGGTTTTGTTTAAAAATTTGATTTTTTTAAAATTGCATTTTTGGATCCATAAAAGTGTTTAGAATCCACCCCTGAAACGGTTTTTCAGAATACGGAACAGAAATGTTTGTTATTCGCGATTGAACAAATAAATGCGCCTGCCTGAAATAGGCCTTATCACGCACCAGTTTTTCTGTTTCGGGGGACGAGTTATTGTACCGGTGCTTTGGAGGAAACACACAAAATTCAAATGAATGTTTGAACGCGTGTGTTTGAAGTTAGCACCCAAGCATTTGCATTCTGGTGCGAAGACTGTGGAGATTGCGACTTTCCTGGCACTGAGCAGCCTCAACGAAGAGTATTCACCAATTATGAAGACCATGACAACGATGGACGTCACCCTGGGACTCTATTCGACGCAGCTCGTCTAGCATTCGGACGACCACCGGATTCAAGGGGCCGAAAACCGTTTGTCACCGGCCGTACGAACGGCTCTGGAGCAGCGCAGGATGGCCCAGATCGAGCAGAACGCCCTCTATGAGGAAGAGGAAGGACTAGTTTATGGAATCTGAATAGCAGACTGAACGTAAGTTGCATAATATTGCATTTATATGTTGTCACAACTTCAAACGCGTTTTTCTCAAAATGGCTTTTTTTTATCGCGCGGTATGGTAACTTCAAATCTACTGAACCTATTGGCATGATTCTTTGTTTCCGACGAAGCTAACTAAATTGTCTAGGAGTTGTACCACTTTTATTCCGATCCATCAACTACAAATATTTGTAATTGGCCAACGAAGTCAAAAAATCGATGAAAAGAACCATATTTTTTTCAAATCTACATCTACATCTACATATACACTCTGCAAATCACATTCAAGTGCCTGGCAGTGGGTTCATCGAACCAGTTTCACAATTCTCTATTATTCCAATCCCGTACAGGGCGCGGAAAGAATGAACACTTGTAATTTTCCGTACGAGCTCTGATTTCCCTTATTTTATCGTGGTGATCGTTCCTCCCTATGTAAGTCGGTGTCAACAAAATATTTTCGCATTCGGAGGAGAAAGTTGGTGACTGGAATTTCGTGAGAAGATTCCGTCGGAACGAAAAACGCCTTTCTTTTAATGGTTTCCAGCCCAAATCCTGTATCATTTCTGTGACACTCTCTCCCATATTTCGCGATAATACAAAACGTGCTGCCTTTCTTTGAACTTTTTCGATGTACTCCGTCAGTGCTATGTGGTAAGGATCCCACACCGCGCAGCAGTATTCTAAAAGAGGACGGACAAGCGTAGTGCAGGCAGTCTCCTTAGTAGGTCTGTTACATTTTCTAAGTGTCCTGCCAATAAAACGCAGTCTTTGGTTAGCAGTCCCCACAACATTTTGTACTCTGGCCACCATTTTGTTTACTGTGGTCCAAATAACTCAAGCGAGGTACAACTCCTAAAGAATCTTATATACTTCGCTAACTTCAACTCAGTTTTGATTTAAGACCAGCCGGATGACCTGTGACATACCGCGCGTGGAGGTCTACATCGAAATTTTGTTTCGTTCCGACGGCACTTCCGCCTTTGCTCTTCGACATTTCCGGTCGAAAAAATTCCAGGTTGTAGAGAAAATATCAATAAACATTTTGACCAAATTTGACATTGATATCTATAACACATCCCAAGAAAAAAATTCTCAAAGAACATGCTTTTTCCGGGCCAAAGATTGTAAACCTCCCCTTAAGCTGGCTTCTCCGACACCAGGTTCCCTACCCCAAATTCTTCAGTGGAGCATCCTCTATGTTCTGTTAAATGTTTGCACGCTCTAACGGAAACAGCCTTTAGAGAGATGGAATGTACCATCTGTGTCTCATGCAAGCGACGCCGTGTAGTTTGCCACGCTAATTTTATCTTGGTGAGACTGCACTAAACCTTTCTGATAGAAAGATGGGACACGTTAGGTACTTTAAGTTCTTCTATTCCTCATTCAACAGGCGACTGCAGTTTGGTGATTGAATGAGTATGTGAGATTAAAGGCATCATCGTAGGAGAGGAGGGACAGGTCCAGCATGGACAGAAGGTTCTAATGGCTCTGAGCACTATGCGACTTAAGTTCTGAGGTCGTCAGTCGCCTAGAACTTAGAACTAATTAAACCTAACCGACCTAAGGACATCACACACATCCATGCCCGAGGCAGGATTCGAACCTGCGACCGTAGCAGTCACGCGGTTCCAGCCTGAACCGCACGGCCACAACGGCCGGCTGGACAGAAGGGCTGGTCTGGGTCTTTCAGATGTTAACGGAAACTTCCCCCACACCGAAAGAGAGCGTTACTTCGAGCGTGACACAGACGTGCCTTGCGTGAGAAAGGTGGCAAACTTTGACGAAACTCTCTTCCGACATCACGAAAGAGAATGTTATTTTTGATGTGAGATAGAGGTTCTGTATAAGGGATATAGCAATAGGCGGAACCGCAAATGGGAGAATAATTGGGTCTTTGAATTCTAACGAAAACTTTTCCCTACCACCATATAGAAAGAGCCAATTTTGAACATCAGAGAGACGTACAGGAGGAAAAAACGGACATAAAAACGCGTGACCTTTGACTGCAATGTTTCAAATCCACCGGTCGTCTTCCCACTCTGCCTGCGGCCGAGAGCCAGTTTGGAGAAGACGGAGACGGTCAAGGGCGAGAGGGAGACGGAGGGACGCTGAATTGTAAGCCTTGGGATGATCGGAAATTTTCAAATCCAGTCAGCTCTTACCTTCTCCCTGTGGAAGCGAGACTAGCACTTGCGAGGGACTGGTTGGTTGGTTGCTTGATTCGGGGAGAGGGGACCAAACACCGAAGTCATCAGTCTCATCCGTTTTAGGGAAGCATGGGGAAGGAAACCGGTCGTGCCCTTTCAAAGGAACCATCCCGACATTTTCCTGAAGCGATTTAGGGAAATCGCGGAAAACCTAAAACAGGATGGTCGGAAGCGGGTTTGAACTGTCGTCCCTCCGACTGCGAGTCCAGTGTGCTAACGACTTCCCTCGGTGAGAGGGTGGGATTGGCAGACGACAGAGTAATGCATAGTTTCAGACGAGGATGGCATAATTGCGACATGAGAGACAGAGTATGACTGGTCACTTTCAAACTCAGCACATTTAACCTTCTCCCACACAGAATGACCTCACTCGCACGAGAGCTTTTCAGGCAGACTACGTGGAGCGACGAGCGAGTGCGCAGGTAGTGTCCGACCGAGAGACATGCGCTGTGTCGGTTACGGTTGGTGTAGTAGGTGCGCCTGGTGGCTGCTCCAGGTCTCCTGCTGTTTTCGGAAGGTAGAAATTCAGCCCGTGTTAGGTCGCGTTCTTTTCGTTGAATTTTGATCACTTGATTCAGTGGAACAAGGGAGACGTTTGGGATTATTCATACCGTCTCATAATGACTTTGGATTCAACAAAAATACCACGGGTGTCCGTTCTCCGCCAGGCTGCTTAATACTACTACCATTGTTTACAATACTCATCGTTAGTTTGCCGAGAAGGATGTTTCTCAAGTTTGTGTGCAAGTTTATATTAAGTTCCACTCTCTACCACCTGAATCGTTGATCTCTTGTTATGCCCTATAATACTGACATTAAATGGGATACCATTTGACTGCATTTGCCGGTATACTGGATCTTATACTACTGCGTATACACTGTGCGCAACTATTTCAACCGACAATGTTAATTTTCCTACAAATATCCCTGCTTTTATACTGATTTCCACCACTGTATAACATTTCATTAAACCTGCCCGCTAAAAACAATTTTACACACTGTGCCGTCTCCTGGCGAATTTTGCCCTGTGAATATACTTGAAAAAACGACTTAAAGAAGACAATATATACTCTGTTAGTTTTCATTTGTCTGATAAAAGAGAAGACATTTTATCATTTCGAGTAGTACGGCTGACCTAGCAAGACGCACTCTTCCTATGTTTCATATTAAGGGGTCTATAATAAGTGTATTAATTGTTAATTTATCCAAATCATTTTCAGAATACCGAATGT
Source organism: Schistocerca americana (assembly GCF_021461395.2). NCBI lineage: Eukaryota > Metazoa > Arthropoda > Insecta > Orthoptera > Acrididae > Schistocerca > Schistocerca americana. Next base: position 625,683,955 of record NC_060123.1, on the reverse strand, counting down.
TATTTGTTATTATTGAAAACATCTTTCATTTATAGGAAAATTGTGTCCTGCAGCTATTAAAAATTTTATTAGCTGCCATTACGGTCAGTACAACTATTTTTAGTAATTACTGCTCTTCTAGCCCAGATATTATTGAGATAACTAATTTAGATTAGGCGTTTATAAATATATTAAAGTGTGTCAGTCATTATTTTTATATTCTAATGCAAATTTCGCCGTGCTGGGCCACAGATATCGAGTGCGTTATTTTTCACGTAGGCGCCGTTACACAGAAAGCTGTAACTAAATATGCTTCATGCAATGAAAATTAACAAACGAGTGTGCAACTAATAAATGCACATACATACCACCCCTAATTCTTCAGACGTTGAGACCAAAAGAGACAATGTTCATATGTTGTTTTTCCTTTGGTGTGCGATAACTTATCTGCACTATAACGTAACTTCGTTTCTAGCATTTGTAGACTTAGAGAAAGCTTTTGAAAATGTTGACTGGAATACTCTCTTTTAAATTCTACAGGTGGCAGGGGTAAAATACAGGGAGCGAAAGGCTACTTACAATTTGTACAGAAACCAGAGGCAGTTATATGAGGCGAGGGACATGAAAGGGAATCAGTGGATGGGAAGGGAGTGAGACAAGGTTGTAGCCTCTCCCCGATGTTATTCAATCTGTATATTGAGCAAGCAGTAAATGAAACAAAAGAAAAATTCGGAGTAGGTATTAAAATCCATGGAGAAGAAATAAAAACTTTGAGGTTCGCCGATGACATTGTAATTCTGTCAGAGACAGCAAAGGACTTGGAAGAGCAGTTGAACGGAATGGTCAGTGTCTTGAAAGGAGGGTATAAGGTGAACATCAACAAAAGCAAAACAAGGATAATGGAATGTAGTCGAATTAAGTTGGGTGATGATGCGGGAATTAGATTAGGAAATGAGACACTACAAGTAGTAAAGGAGTTTTGCTATTTGGGGAGCAAAATAACTGATGATGGTCGAAGTAGAGAGGATATAAAATGTAGACTGGCAATGGCAAGGAAAGCGTTTCTCAAGAAGAGAAATTTGTTAACATCGAGTAGTGATTTAAGTGTCAGGGAGTCGTTTCTGAAAGAATTTGTATGGAGTGTAGCCATTTATGGAAGTGAAACATGGACGATAAATAATTTGGACAAGAAGAGAATAGAAGCTTTCGAAATGTGGTGCTAAAGAAGAATTCTGAAGATTAGATGGGTAGATCACACAACTAATGAGGAGGTAGTGAATAGAATTGGGGAGAAGAGGAGCTTGTGGCACAACTTGACTAGAAGAGGGGATCGGTTGGTAGGACATGTTCTGAAGCATCAAGGGATCACAAGTTTAGCATTGGAGGGCAGCGTGGAGGGTAAAAATCGTAGAGGGAGACCAAGGGATGAATACAATAAGCAGATACAGACGGATGTAGGTTGCAGTAGGTACTGGGAGATGAAGAAGCTTGCACAGGATAGAGTAGCATGGAGAGCTGCATCAAACCAGTCTCAGGACTGAAGTCCACAACAACAACAACAACGTAACTTCAATAAAAGGAAATAATTGCAATCAGTTATTTAGCACACCGAAGTGTTGAGTGTAATAAGTTTGTGTTAACATTTATAGCGTTTAAAACATTGTAAGAAGAGCCGTGATAAAAATAATTAACCGCTATCTGTTTAAAGGACAATTTCAGACAACACGTTACAGTTACATTAGACACAGATCATTCATTCACACACACACACACACACTCACACACACACACACACACACACACACACACACACACACACACACACACAAAGTATATAATTACAGTACAACACGTTAGATAATCGACTAAGCTACCTCTAGTTATGAAACTTCCTGGCAGATTAAAACTGTGTGTCGGACCGAGACTCGAACTCGGGACCTTTGCCTTTCGTGGGCAAGTGCTCTACCATCTGAGCTACCCAAGCACCACTCACGCCCAATCCTCACAGCTTTACTTCTGCCAGTACCTCGTCTCCTACCTTCCTAGTTCTGCAAGGTTCGCAGGAGAGCTTCTGTAATGTTTGGAAGGTAGGAGACGAGGTACTGGCAGAAGTAAAGCTGTGAGGACGGGCCGTGAGTCGTGCTTGAGTATCTCAGTTGGTAGAGCACTTGCCCGCGAAAGGCAAAGGTCCCGAGTTCGAGTCTCGGTCTTTTAAACAGTTTTAATCTGGCAGGAAGCTTCATATCAGCGCACACTCCGCTGCAGAGTGAAAATCTCATACCACTAGTTAGCTTTCCTACCAGAGCGAGTATTACGGACGGGACGGTGTGCTTTCATTGATAATAAAAGCTTAGGCGTCTGTAGCAGGTAAGTGGAATGCCAACGAGTTATATTTGGGGAGGTTGACAATAACAGACTCTGACCCTTCTCGAGAACCGAACCACAGATCCGCGTATGTTACAGACAGGTGAGGAGGGGGGGTCGGGTGGAGCTTGTTACAGTGCCTGTTGGTCTCCATGCCACAAGGACTGAGCCCTATCTTCGAGGAGTAATTTAGATGCTGCAAGTGAATTATGACGCGTCTAAATGGGCTTGTCCATTACAGTGTTTAGGTCATGTGCAGGGCGGTGTGCGGGGGTACTCACCACGTCTTCGTGGTGCCTGGCGTCGAGCAGGTCGGCCCTGGAGAGGCGCTGCATGGACTGGTGTCTGCGCACGGCGGCCGCCTCGCCCTCCAGCATCTGCTGCTCCTCCTTCATGTCGAAGCTGCGGCTCAGCTTGTGCGCCAGCTCCTGCAACACGCCCGCTCGCACTCCGGCTGCTCGCGCCGACACAGTAACTTGCAAGCGCCGACACAGTGACTCAGAGACTGTACACTGATAAGCCAAAACATTACTACCACGGCCCACCGCGACGTTCGATGCCGCCTGATGGAGTTGCGGGAACGTCATGTGGTAACGAAAGTATGTAAGCGGAGCAGACACGGACGGGGATTTGGGCTCCAATGTGGGAAATCCATTCAGACAAGCGCCTTTGACAAAGGGCGGATTATTAATACGCCGAGATTTTGAACGAGTGTCTCGAAAACGGCGAGGATGGTCGAATGCTCACGTGCTACTGTCGTGAGCATCTACGGAAAAAGGTAGAAGGACAGTGAAACTAACACTAGACACTACATGACTGGACTTTCACGACTCTGCACTGAACTTGAGATTCGGCGGCTTGTCTGCTCTGTAAAGTGGGATAGATGGTGATCTGTGGTATCTCTGCCGAAAGAGCACAACGCTGGTGCATGCACAAGTGTTTCGGAGCACAACGTTCATCATACATTGTTAAACATAGAGCCCCGCAGAAGATCACCCACACGTGTTCACACTTGATCCAGCAACATCGTCAATTACGATTGCAGTGGGCACGTGACCATTGGGATTCGGCCGTCGATTAATGGAAACGTGTGGGCTCTTCGGATGAACCACATTTTTGTTGCTATAGGTTGATGGTCGTCTCCACAAACACCGTCATCGCGGTGAATGGCGGCTAGAAAAATACAACGCCACGGACACAGGCTGGTGGGAGTATTATTATACTACACTCATGCTCATAAATAAATGGCGATACATGGTGAAACAACGCTCTACTGGGCGATTTGCGGGTTTAAATCACCTCGGGGTATGACCGTGCGGTGCAGTGGACCTGCGGTCGTCGCACGGTGGCGCTGGCAGCAGTCCACATAAGCAGAGGTGTGTTGTTGCATGTCAGAGCACGGTGCAACGAGTAAGTGAGCAGACGTTTTCAGACGTGCTAATGGGGGACTGTGTGTTTAAAATGGCTCAAAGGACACGTATTGGTGACGTTATGAGGGGTAGAATACTAGGACGACTGGAGGCTGGTCAAACACGGCAGGTCGTAGCACGGGCCCTCTGTGTGCCACAAAGTGTGATCTCAAGATTGTGGCAACAATTCTAGCAGACAGGGAACGTGTCCAGGCACTACAGTACGGGACGTCCACGGTGTACAGCACCACAAGAAGACCGATATCTCACCAGCAGTGCCCGCAGACGGCCACGGAGTACTGCAGCTTCCACGGTGTACAGCACCACAAGAAGACCGATATCTCACCAGCAGTGCCCGCAGACGGCCACGGAGTACTGCAGCTAGCCTATCTCAGGACCTTACCGCAGCCACTGGAACAGTTGTCTCCAGACACGCAGTCTACAGACGACTGAAGAGACACGGTTTATTCGCCCAGAGACATGCAAGGTTCACCCCACTGACCCCTGGTCACAGGAGAGCCCGTAAAGCCTGGTGTCAAGAACACAGTATATGTTCATTGGAACAGTGGTCCCAGGTCATGTTGACGGACAGATCCAGATATAGTGAGTGTGAACAGTGATTCTCGCCTGGTTTTCATGTGGCATGAACCAGGAACCAGACACCAACCTCTTAATGTCCTTGAAAGGGACCTGTATGGAGGTCGTAGTTTGATGGTGTTGGGTGGGATTATGATTGGTGCACGTACACCCCTGCATGTCTTTGACAGAGGAATTGTAACGGTTCAGGTGTATCGGGACGTCATTTCGCACCAGTAAGTCCGCCTTCTCAGGGGTGCAGTGGGTCCCACCTTCCTCCTGATGGATGATAACGCACGGCCTTACTGAGCTGCCATCGTGGAGGAGTACCTTGAAACAGAAGATATCAGGCCAAGGGAGTGGCCTGCCTGTTTTCCATACCTAAACCCCATCGAGCAGATCTGGGATGCTCTCGGTCGACGTATCGCTGCACGTCTTCAAACCACTACAGCACTTCAGGAGCTCCGACAGGCACTGGTGCAGGAATGGGAGGCTATACCCTAACAGCTGCTCGACCACTTGATTCAGAGTATGGTAACCCGTTGTGCGGCCCGTGGACGTGTGCATAGTGATCATATCCCATATTGATGTTGGGGTACTTGCATAAGAAACAGTGGCGTTTTGCAGCACATGTGTTTGGGGTCGGTTTTCTCAACTTATCGCCAATACCGTGGACTTACAGCTCTGTTTCGTGTGTGTTCCCTATGTGCGTATGCTACTAGCGCCAGCTTTGTGTAGTGCCACGTTGTGTGGCACCAAATTCTGCAATTACCCTTAATTTATGAGCATCAGTGTATGTGAGACGTTCTATTGCGCTTGCGTGGGACCTGTGGTAGTAATCGAAGACACGCTGACAACTGCGAACGACCTGGATCCCTTCATGCTTGATGTCATCCCCGCAGACAATGTCATCTTTCACCAACATAAATTTCTGTGTTTCGGAGCGAGAATCGTGCTACAGCGGTTTGAGGAGCATTATAGAGAACTCACGGTGTTGTCTCGGCGACCAAATTCGCCCGCTCCTATGGAGCCCACGTGGGTCGCTATTAGGCGTCATCACCGCGTACGCAAATCAGCGGCCCGTTATTTGTGCCAATTCCGTGACCTGTGTGTTACACAGATACCTCCGAGCACCTTAGTGATGACTTTATTCCAAAGACTGACAGACAAGCTATTAAGCAGGTGGACATAATGTTTTGGCTCATCACTGTATAAGCGTCGAGGGAGTAACAAAAAGCTACGGCCAAAGTTTCAGGGAACATTCCTCACACACAGATGAACAAAGTATGTTACATGGACATAAGTCTGGATACGCTTTATTTCCTTCTTACAGCTCATTTTCTGCTTTTACTCACAACCATTGATCATGGGAAACAGACAGAAGCAGATTGCACCAGCATTACATGAAATGTTCAAAATACCCTCTGGCTTACGGTTTATTAGAGTAAGCAGTAAGTTGTATTTCGTAGGTTCACTACCAGGGTTAGTTGTTCCAATTGAACGTAGTTAATGTAGACAAGGGACTCCCTTCATTGCTTGTGTTGATATCTGCATCTACATGATTACTCTCCAATTCACAATTACGTGGCTGGCAGAGGATTCATTGAACCACCTTTAAGTTATTTCTCTACCATTCCGCCCTCTATTGTTGCGCGGGAAAACGACAACTTAAATCTTATTGTGCGAACTCTGATTACTCTTATTTTATCGTGATGATCGTTTCTCCCTATGTAGGTGGGCTCCAACAGAATATTTTCGCACTCGAAGGGGAAAGTTGGTGATTGAAATTTCGAGAAGATCCACTCCCAACGAGAAACGGCTTTGTTTTAATGACTGCCACCGCAATTCACGCACCATAACCGTGGAACTCTCTCCACTGTTCCTCGATAATACAAAACGAGCTGCCCTTCTTTGAATTTTTTCGAAGTCCCCGTCAGTCACATCTGATTGGAATCCCACAACGCACAGCAATACTCCAGCAGAGGGTGGACGAGCGTGGTGTAAGCAGTCTCTGTGGCAGACCTGTTGCATTTTCTAAGTGGTCTGCCATTAAATTACAGTCTTTGGTTTGCTTTACTTACAACATTATCTATGTGATCGTCGCAGTTTACATTATTTGAAACTGTAATCATTAATACTTAGCTGAATTTACAGCCTTTAGATTTGTGCCATTTATCGTGTAGCGGATTTCTTTTAGTACTCATATGGATGACTTCACACTTTTCATTATTTAGAGTCAATTTCCACTTTCGCACCATACACACGTCGCGTCTAAATCATTTTGCAATTCGTTTTGATCATCTGATGACTTTACAAGGCGATAAATAACTGCATCATCTGCAAACGATCTAAAAGGCTGCTCGAATTGTTTCCTATGTCACTTATGTAGATCAGGAACGGCAGAGGGCCTGTAACGCTTCCTTTGGGAACGCCAGATATTACTTCCGTTTAATTCGATGACTTTCCCTTAGTTACTACCAACTGTGAACTTTCTAATAGGAAATCACGAATCATACGACTGAGGTGATACTTAATAGACTAACTTCTTTGCTCTACTAGAATCAGGCATGTAGCATCAGTTGTTAACTGTTCATCACGGACTTGATTTTCGCCACAGTGCAATGGAAGTGTACTCAAATGTGGAGTTGCCAGATCCGCATTTGCTGTACGGATCTGGAGATGCTAATAGCCGAGGTGATCATCGTTTGTATCGGGAAAGATTTCTAGGACGACGGTGACCCGACAGGAGAACGTTAGAGGCAAATGATCGTCTTCTTCTGGAACATGGGACGTTTAAGACTCCTACTCACGACGGGGGAGGAGGGCGGGGAGGAGGAGGCCAGGAAGGACGAGGACATCTCAACTGGAACTTCTTTAGCTGCAACAGGTGAAGTTGACCACATAACTGTCTGGAGAGCGCTAATACGGAAATGAAACTTTTCCATTTACATGTCCATGGAACATGCTTTTCCCTCTACATGTGAGGAAAGGTTGGTCTTACCTTTTCATTACTCCATGTATACTGTTCTCACGCTGACATAGTAACTCATGCACCATTCAAATATTGACACAGCAACTTATCGACTGTACTCGCACCGGCGCACTCCTCCACGGCAACTGATGACCTGATGAAAGCCAACTTTTCGTATCCTACCTACGAGACACTTTCCCCAACCTTGACAACCAATTTCAAACGCCCCATGACCCCTTATGTCCACGAACATACTGGCACCACGGCACTCAGCTCGCTCCCAACTTCCAGTACTTGGACTGCAACGATCACAGCACACTATATTAAAGCAACAGTTACAAAAAATCATCACACAGACCTAGCCATGATTCCATTACACACCGCCACATTAAGGAATGAACTTTAGCCTCTCTGTAAATCCTATCATCTCACATCCTACATACCGAATTCTATCCTGAGCCGAGGAGATCTGAAAGGTCCTTCTCTTCCTCAAACACAGTGAACCAACCAACAACATCTCTTCCTTCCGACACATCAGCCTTATCTTAGTCGTCAGTAAGTTTCTTGGATACATCCATATCCAATTTATCTATAAAGATGACCTCCATTTCAATATCACCAAATGTGGCTTCCATCCCAATTTCTCTACGGGCGACCAATTCCTCCATTTTTACCACCTCCACCACCAATGTCGCAATGAGTGCCGGCCTCCCTCTTTCTTTCCTTAGATATTGAGAAAGCTGATTATTATGAATGGTATTCCGTTTTCCTCATCAAATTCCACTGGTATGCACTTACAACCAAATACATCCACCCAAATATCTGCTTTCTCACTAAATGTCGATAAACAACACACCGTCCTGAATTATCCATCCAAATGCAGTCCCCCAAGAATCCATCCGATCACTGTTCATTTAAGCCATAAACACAGCCATTGTCCCAAAACACCCCTCGCGTGTACCTTTGTACCTGCTCTGATTGCTAATGGAATTGCTTACTTCGCCACTCATCCTATCCTTCAACTATTCCAACGACTCCTTCAACTTCACCCACACAACTTCACGGTGTACTTCTGCAACAGTCTCTGAAAAACCACGCCACGATCGTAGAAAAAAACTGCCTCGGCTTTTCATATAAAAGATCTCTACCCCACAGCCCACAACCGTCCAGTCAGCGTAACTAAAACGCTAAATACCTTCCATAATTGTCAGTCTAAAACTAAGATGGAATCCCCACTTATTAACTATCCAGAAGAAGTCCCACAGAAGACTAAAATTACTAACAGGACGAACATGGTGACTAAATCCCCGTACAAATCTCGTTACCTATGCCATTGTTATGTGCATCTCCCCTCTCTCCTATCACTCCCGCCAAAACCTAGATCACCATGCATTCCCCTTGACTTCCATATCCATCTGCCCTTCCGTGTCTGTCTCCTTTATCGTGCAATCAAATTTCTCTGCAGTATTTGGAACACCTGCACCTATCATGCATTGTCTCAACGCCGTGTAGCCTCCCACATCCTTGAGACCCCTGGCCTGCTGGCACGCCTGTGTCAACATGTCCTACTTTCCCTCCAGCTCCATGCACTTCATACTCTTTACAAATATAATTTCAACCGCCTTCCCCTGCCTGAATGTGAACTCATCCCTGAGATCTACTCCTTTCAACCACCACACAACCTATCTGCCACGCTCAAATCTACAGTTTCCTTGCCCAGCTGGCATCTCACTAATACCTAATATCTGCAGCTAATCTCAGTTCTTTCCCACAAAGATATACTTCGTCCTTCTCCATCCAACATCCTCTCCCATACCTCATACATTCCGGTCCTCACGCAAAGTTTCCGGGAGTCCACATCACATCATCATCCTTCTTTTTTTTTTCTTTTACGAACGCTATCAGCTGTATCTTACACTCACTGTTTATTTTAATCTGAGCTATTTTTTCTAAAATACACGGCTAGAGAGCAACAACACGACCGCTGCCACTTTACAATAAATATATCTCACAATGACAGAGTGACTCATATACTGTGACATCCTCACACATTACCTAATTTACATACAGTACTCGCCCCGATCCATGACACAATAAGTTACATACTATAGATGTGCTGAACTTACATACTGTGCTCGCACTGGCACAGTAACTTATTTAGTCAACTCGCGCCAATCGGGTAACTTATATACTCTACCAACACTGTAACTCATAAATTATACTCGTGCCGACAGAGAAACTTATAAAGGAGGTGAGGCAGCTAAGGCGTGCCACCGCAAATACACTGCCTAACGCAATAGTTGAAGCACCCAGAAAGCATGTAACTTCGTACACTCACACACCATCAGTGGATATGTAAATGATAAAGGTTGCAATTCTGTGTAACAGGTAGAACTCCCACCATAGTGCATTACTCTTATTCTAGTTTAGTTTTGTTCCCAGGCCTGGTAGGACACACAAGAGGCGTCAACAGCATCAGATGCTGAGTGATCATTGTTAATTACATACACATGCCACACACTCATGTGAGACAGCGTTATGAGCACCAAACAGAATTTGAAAGAGGCCTCATTGAGAGTCTCCATTTGATCGGTTGATGGACTCGTGCAATACCCAGATTTGTGGGGGCATCCGAATATGACAGTGGCCTAATGCTGGACTGCGAGGGAACATGAGAGCAGGCATACTTGTCGGAAGGTTCCAATCGACAATGTCTGACCAAGACAAGGGAGGATCGCTGTAATGAGCACCAAGTACATTGTAGCCCCTTCACATCTAAGTGTGCCGTCCGACAACATGTAATGGACTCTCTGCAACAATCTGTGGCACACTGTACCGTTGGTCGGGGGGTTGCAGCAGCCAGACTAAGGAATTATCGTCCCATGCTGTCAACACCTCAACACAAACGGCTGCATTTGGACTAGTGCTGTGACCGGGAAGCATGGTTGCTGATCAACAGCGTCACATTGTGTTCAGTGAAGAATTATGGTTTTGCGCTACCATAACTGACCATCATCGATGAGTATGGTGAAGACTTGGGGAGAAGTTCCATTCCTTCAATTATTCCAGGTGTTTTGGTGTGGGGAGCCATTGAGTATGGTTTCAGGTCATGGCTGGTAGTGATTGAGGGAAATATGCACAATGGTATACCACGAACGTACTGCCTTCTCACGTGTTACCTCTCTTGTGGCAGTATAGGGGGTGCCATTTTTCAACACGCAAATGGCCAGCAAGTACTCCAGATCTGTCGCCGACAGAACATGTGTGGGTCCAGCTCGGATGTCAACTTTGTCCCAGTACCAGTTTCCAGGATATCGACAGTTGTGAGCTGTCTTGCCTCAGGAGAGGATACTGTAGTGTTCTGCGGTCGGCGGGAAAGAACTGACAGTCAATTTGAACACAATTGTAATTAAAGAAAAACGCCTTCTTGGAGTGTTAAACGCAAGAACAAACAGAGAAATACCTCAGAACTCTTGTGGTGGCAAACCAGATAAGGAAACAAAACAATGGAAGAAAATACTGACCAAAATCCACACTAAAAAATACAATTTGCTACTACAATGCTACGGCGATTGAATACAATGGGCCGGCGTAAGTACTAGCCGGAGCTGTTCCTAGCGGTTGGTATATACTGCCGGTCGGACAGTCTAGGCATGCTTAATAAACCAGGTCGGCGGAGTATTACATGAGTCATATGAATTCCAATCGGTGGAACACTGTCACACGTTGTCTGGCGAAGTAGTTACATTTTTATATGGAAAGTCTGTTATTGTTTCTGTCCACAGGCGAAGTTTCTCTCCGCGCTCCTGAAAAGAGGCCGGCAACCTATCTTGCGAGTCGGTTGTGCGGGCCCTCTAACAATAAGGGACCGTTACGACAGATACGATGGCTTTAGGACAACCTTTTCAATTGAATCGGTGCATAAATCCAGGCTAGAGTAGGTGAAACGTCGTACTGATAAGGGGTTCACACTAACTACCAAGTTCTTTGCAAATTTCACTCGATTTTGTAATCGCTGAAATAACATCACACATCCTCTCAATCTGTGAAGTTACATTTCATTTCCTCCCCTTCTGGGTGTTTCACTGTGTATGTCCACAATAAGTAAATGTATCGAGCTGCGACTTTCGCCGAGTTATAACAGACAATATCTACAATTTTCTAACGTGCACAAGTAATTTTTAAGGTCTATAGCTGCCGAATTATGTCAATGATTTGTTTGTAACGGAACTACATAAATTTTCCCTTACTAATGTGTAGTAACTAAATATCAGTGAAGCAAACCACTGTTCCACACATGGCTGGCATACAGTACCAAATGTAAGCAAACATGTAATTCAGGTACAGTTCGTTTGATCATCATTACGACTCTGATACGAAGATCATAAAATGTTAATCTTGAGCACTGACACTTTCTGTAAACCGGTTCTTTATTGACAATACTGGACGTTGAATTTCATCTGGAGTCGAAGCACAACAGACTCATGCTACACGGGTTTTGATGTCTTTGGGAGTGGTTAGTGTTGCAGTCTAGGGATGTCAAGTCTCGTGAGAGTGGATGCCGTTTTATATTTCCCGAACGACCAATCCAACAATCTGTAAATGTTCTGTTAACAGTGTCTGCAATTATCTGTACGTAATGGGCGAGACAGCTGTCATGTTGCTGTCTCACGGGTTGCTTTATGTTCAGTGGGATGCCTTCCAACTACTTCACCAGTATTTCTAGTAGGAGTTTATGGATATTTAGAGTACCATCAGTAAAACGGAGACCAATGATACGAGTCCTTAAAAGCCCGCACCAGCCCAAGGTTATTGTTTAACCACTTATTCCTTGAGATGACCAATAACGCGTATTGTGAAGACGGGTTTGCACATGATTTGCGAACGATGATTCATCTATAAACAAAAACTTGCACAGAAATGCCGAATCACTTTGCAATTTTTGTAGCTACCATTAGGAGAACTGTAACCGATTTTGAAAGTCATTAGTATGATGCTGTTGATGGAGCGAATGTGGGAAGAACAAAAAACGTTGCAGTGTGGTATTCGCAGAGCACTCCTTTGTCTTAGGCCTCTTGCACATTAAAGCTTCCCCTTGGAGACATATGGATTGTGTGTTACCTGAACTTTTAGATGCATCTCATTAATGGCTGTCCTTATTCGTTGCTGTGGTTTAGTCTTCACATTTTCAGTATCTTGAAGTCTTATTATGGTGTTTGTAATAACAGATTGTGAGAATTCAGCACGATCATGATAGCTTTCAGCATACTATCGGAACGCTGGTCTAACAGTTTAGCGACATTCCCCATAAAGAAAAACCGTACCCACTTGTTCTAGCTGCGAGAGTGAGTTTCTGAATATGATGATGATGTTTGGTTTGTGGGGCGCTCACCTGCGCGGTTATCAGTGCCCGTACAAATTCCCAACCTTTGCTCTGTCCAATCTCGCCACCTTCATGAATGATGAGGAAATGAAGAGGACAACACAAACACCCAGTCGTCTCGAGGCAGGTGAAATCCCTGACCCCACCGGGAATCGAACCCGGCACCCCGTGCTCTGGAAGCGAGAACGCGACCGCGAGACCACAGTTTCTGAGTAGCTTCACGAAAAAACTGTCTCATCGCTACAACAGCGGAACACAGAACGATGGACTTCATGCGCACAGGTAAACACACGAACTATACCTGTCTTACGTGTTTACCTATATTGTTCTGGATATGCAGGGCGGGCAAAATAAAACTGGCTCGGAATATGCGAAGGGCGTTCAACAAGTAATGGAAAACATTTTCTTTTTCTGAAAACAGGTTGGTTTAATTTAGGATTCAAACACATCATAATATTCTCCACTCATTGGGCTACAAAACCCTACTTTTCAACATAATCTCCGTTCATTGCGACAGCCTTACACCATCTTACGGGAGGAGCTGCACATTACCACTCAGCTGGTCGACGTCGGAGCCAACGTCTCGCTGCATCAATAACCTCCCCATCATCCACGAACTGCTTCCCACGGAGTGCATCCTTCATTGGGACAAGCAGTTGGAAATCGGAAGGCGTGAGGCCCGGGCTGTACGGTGCATGAGAAAGAACAGTCTAATGAAGTTCTGTGAGCTCCTCTGAGGTGTGCAGACTTGTGTGAGGCCTTGCCTTGTCATGGAGATGGAGAAGTTCGTTTGGATTTTTGTGGAGACGATCGCGCTGAACAATTTTCTGAGGGTAGCACAATACACTTCAGAGTTGATCGCTGCACCTTGAGGGAGGGTTTGTTTTCGGTTCAAAGAGATGAACCCATGTTTCGTCGGCTGTATCGATGCTCGACAAGAAACAATCATGATAAGCCTCGTAACGTGCAAGCAACTCTACAGAGACGGACCTTCGTTGCTCTTTATGTTCTTCTCTTAGGCGGCGAGGAAACCAGCGGACACACATCTTTGGGTGGACGACTGTGTTAGCACTACCAACAGAGACGTCCAGCTTTGCAGCGAGATGTTTGACTGTGATCCTACCATCACCTCGAATGAGAGTGTCCGCACGTTCCAGTATTGCACTGTGTGCGGCGGCTGGTACGCGAGAGATCAGATAGTCTTGTGCGACGTTGTTGCAATGATGTCAGGCCCTCGCCCAACGACTCAGAGTGCTTTTGTTCACTGCCAGGCCTCCGTAGACATTCTGCGGTCGCCTATGAATTTCCGCCAAAAGAAACTCAGTGGCAACTCTCTGTTTGGAACGCGTCTCCATTACAGACGCCGCTTTGAAAGCTATGTACAGCGCCGTCACCTATCGGAATTTGATGAAACTATAGGAACTGAAGCGGGAATATTTCACGCTGCCCCACAACAAATTCCGCATTTTTTCATCCGAAACTGGCTGAGAAGAAACATATGTTGCATTAGTTATTGAACGCCCACGTATTTCGGTCACCTTAAGATAGACAAGCCTGCTCGAGGTGCGGAAGGTGTAAGCTGGGTTGCCTTTCTCGTTGTACGAATTATTTTTCCGGACCTTTTATTTTACCCAGCCTGTTCTTGGAGTTGACCTATCTTAAGTGCCCCACGCTGAAAATTCTACACACGCTGGCACAGCAACGTGTGTAGTGTACATGCAATGACACTGTAAAGATCGATGGGATGTCACAGAACAAAAGGGAACAATAAAACGTTCCACAATACATTTCAAATCGCAAAATTCACACACTGTAAACGGAAGGGAACGGTAGGTCACCGTCAACGTTTCTCGGGAAAGAAAAATTTATCGTTGACGGGGTCTGCTGACATTGGAAGGTAATCTAATCTTGCCGCACTGACTCGTGTTACAGTGTTGGGTTTTATACTTATTTTACCACTTGCATTCTCTTCGTGACATATTGCGAAAGTTGCATGAGGACTTAATAATTTTCTCTCCAACGATCTCCCACAAAAGAATCTCAGTACATGAAAGCGAAAAATTATTTAGGATTTACTGTAGGTGGAGACAGCCTACACCATGCCAAAATAACAATCCAAATAGGTCAGGAGGTTTTTTAATAAAAATTGTTTCCGCAGTGAAACAGTCAGTTGCAATGAGCGATTTGTCGTTAATTGGCAACTACAATGAAACAAAGATAGAATGGATAAGGTAAAAAAATAGTATCTGCTGCCTCCTAAACATTTTTTGTTATGTTTGTAAGTATTTATTTTTCTGAACAAGTAAATTTTTATATTTATACGATACTTTATCTGGACTTTCGCCATTAAGAAACTCCGCTACTATTGCTGGTTCCTTAATGCTGTTACTGCAGTGCGACTTTAAGACAATCGGTCCCTCGCAACCTCTTTTCACAGGTCACTACCAGGAGGAGTGACGCATTGCATTGATGTTTCGACTAGTGTGAACACACCGCCATTTGACTGCACAACCCCATTGATGTCCAGAGTAAATGAACCTCTGCTTACTTTCTGCTCGTGCAAACGAAGTACCCACGATGGATCTCTAAAAATATGTATCCTCGAAAGAAAGTGCCGTCAGTACGGTCTGAGCATTTGTGCAGACCCATTGCTACTTCTGAAGATTACGGAAAATTTCTCTCCATGCCACAGCCACCTAAAAAATAGAGTAGATGTCACAGGGGTATTGTGCTCAGGCTTCTTTTTACGAAGAAATTGGTGAATGCAGTGTAGTGCGCAGCTTCTGGTTTTCAGTGTGTGGGTAGTGGTAAGTAACAAAGTAAAATAGAAAGACTACATGTACTTTCTTCAGTTACGGGAACCTTAACGTCTCTGGATTGACTCCCGAGAAGGTGCGAAATACACGACAACAGATTTTGAAATTGCCATTATTATAAATATAAAACTCAGACAGATTATGCCACTTGACTGGGGACGTCTGGTAATGCCTTGATTTCTGTAAGTTATGGAATACTTTTCCTATTCTCAGTGCCCGGATGAGGATTGTGAAAGCGCGTACTGGCATGATGAAGTCAGTCAGTAGGCAGTCAGAAAGCAAGCAGTTTACTGCAGCGCTCTCCTTTGTGATCTGATACTGAATGTCGACTGGACATTTCTTTATTTTTTATTTTACGAAAAACTATTCACCTCCTAATTTATAAGCACAATATACACTGAAGCGCCAAAGAAACTGGTATAGGCATGCGTTTTCAAACACGGAGATATGTAAAGAGGCAGAATACAGCGCTGCGGTCGGCAACGTCTATATAAGACAACAAGTGTCTGGCGCAGTTGTTAGAGTCGGTTACTGCTGCTACAATTGCAGGTTATCAAGCTTTAAGTAAGTTTGAACATGGTGTTATAGTTGGCGCACGAGCGATGGGACACGGCATCTCCGACGTAGCGATGAAGTAGGGATTTTGCCGTACGAGCGTTTCACGAGTGGACCGTGAATATCAGGAATCCGGCGAAACATCAAATCTCCGACATCGCTGCGGCCGGTAAAAGATCCTGCAAGTACTGGACAAACTACTACTGAAGAGAATCGTTCAACGTGACAGAGGTGCAACCCTTCCGCAAATTGCTGCAGATTTCAATTCTGGGCCTTCAACAAGTGTCAGCGTGTGAACTGTTCAATGAAACATCATCGGTATGGGCTTTCGAAGCCGAAGGGCCACGCGTGTGCCCTTTATGACTGCACAACACAAAGTTTTGCGCCTAGCCTGGGCCCGTCAACTCCGACATTGGGCTGTTGATGACTGGAAGCATGTTGCCTGGTCGGACGAGTCTCGTTTCAAATTGTATCGAGTGGATGAACGTCTACGAGTATGGAGACAACCTTATGAATCCATGGACCCTGCATGTCAGCAGGGGACTGTTCTAGCCGGTGAAGGCTCTGTAATGGTGTGGGGTGTGTGCAGTTGGAGTGATATGGGACACCTGATACGTCTAGATACGACTACGACAGGTGACACGTACGTATGCATCCTGTCTGATTTCCTGCATCCGTTCACGTTCATTGTGCATTCCGACGGACTTGAGCAATTCCAGCAGGACAATGCGACACGTCCCGAATTGCTACAAAGTGGCTCCTGGAACACTCTTCTGAGTTTAAACACTGCCGCTGGCCTCCAAACTCCCCAGACATGAACGTTACTGAGCATATCTGGAATGCCTTGCAACGTGCTGTTCAGAAGGAATTTCCACCCCCTCGTACTCTTACGGATTTATGGACAGCCCTGCTGGATTCATGGTGTCAGTTCCTTCCAGCACTGGTTCAGACATTAATCCGGCTCTTCTACGTGCTTACGGAGCACTGCAGGATACGAGGCATGTGTACCACTTTCTTTGACTCGTTAGTGTATAAACACAATATAGACTAAAACAGGGGTTCGTCAAGTAATCAGTACGACTGATGAGATATCTGGGAAGAGCTTAACCCTAGCCATTATGATTTAGGGAGTGACTGACTGTCCATTCACATAGTGCATCCCTATCCCAAATTATAAGGGCGAGAAAAGTGAGGTGACAAGAAAATAAGCCAGGTTTACAACGAACACTTCACACTATCAATGACACCTTCATTGTGTTTGCTTTTTGATATCTTGTGATCTATCCTTAGATCACGTTACCTAATCTGCACTGCTTTATATCATCTCAAAATATTTGATTTTCTTTTAAGGAAATCAGTTATTAATGGCTTCTTAGAACAGGCGAAGCTTAAGATATGGATTCGCATCAGACAGAGTTTATTAACACTGACAGTGGGTAACTGGAATGGTCGGTGTATTGGTTTTCGAATGTTCCCAATTAGAAAATCAGTCGACGTACTCCAACAGAATAAAATAAAGTAAAAGTTAAAGCACCAGGAAAAAAAAATGGAGAACTTTTTCGAAGCAGTTGAAAAATGACCTGTATGACCGAAAGTTAGTGAACCATATCTTCATCCAGAAACACTGTTACACCTACTACGATATGGAAAAAATAAACAAACATTACTTTGGTGAAGACCTGCAGTGTTTGCCTCAAGTGCATATAAACCTCAACAACTAATGCAACAACTTAACTCACCAAGTATGAAAACAGGTCTGAAAAATCAGTCACACTGACACTTAAAACAATGGACATCTTTCATGAAAATGCTTAAGCAAATCAGGACTAATCACCAAGAAAAAAGGCAGGAGCCCTCTTAAAAAATAAAAGGGAAAAAACAGAGGAACAAGACTTGACTGAAATAAAATAGTGTTTTCAGACTAATATAATGGAAAATGCAAGTTCACAGTCATTGTGTATTGCCAGTTCTGAATTACGACGGAGAAACGAAGTTTCAATGAGCAATACCGTTGAGAAACTGAAGGTTGCGCAGTGGGCGATGGCAAGATAAATGTTGGGAAGAGAGGTAGGAGAACAAAAAGAAACTGATCTAATGACAGACGTCATTATGATTGTAATGAAAACGAAATGGAAGTAGGCAGGTAGAACATGGAGCCAGGCGAATGGTTGAGAGATAGGCCACATAAATTCTTTCCAACGAATAAGAAAAGACAGAGAGAAATTACCTCACTGAAGGTGGGTAGCTGAGAATATAAAACGAGTAGGGGTAACATTGATGCGTCAAACTGGAACCGCAATGCATGGAGAAGTGTAGGGGGGGGCCTTTGTCCAGCACTGGATGCCAAATGGCTGAGAACTGATGATGGTGATAACAATGATAATTACAACAATTTAAAAAGTCATCAGTTGCTCAAGGACAGTCCAAGAATCAAGAGAGCGCTATTCTGTCAAATACACTTTCATTGTGATGAGATTATTGTGTTTCTTATTTTTAATGACATCTTATTTCTGTTCATAGCAGCATGTTCCCATTTACCGTTTAGCGTTAAAAGGGACAGTTAAGGGTGTAAGGCGGGGGGGGGGGGGGGAGGGAGGGGACAAGGGATATCAGCGTAACAACGTCCCGTCCAACACCACCTTTGCCTTGATTTATGTGTGGGAAACGGTGCATCAGATCTGGAAACTCACGAAAGGTAAAAACTATTACTGTTTAGGTCAGAGCCTTGGAATCACTACTAGTGATGATCAGGAAGACTTTCAAGTATAGCAGCTGACAGGTGTAATTATGTGACAGAAAATCTGGTATCTAGTTTCATACGGAATTTTGATCCTGTGAGGACTAGGTACGTTGTACTGTTGAAATGTTCCATCCAAAATTGAAAAAGAAATGGTGCTTCAATACGTTTTATGAAGTAATGTCTGTGACACATGATTGAACACCATATTCATTGTAGATAATACGGTAGTTAAGTGCAGGTCAGTTTCTTCAGTGTTTAAGACGCAATATGCTGGTTTCAAATACATGTTATTTAGAAAACAAACCAAGAGTGTTTGTCCATGAAATGCTGAAGAGATGGAAAACGGAACTCGGAAAGATTTCATTTCCTCTATCAATTTCAATAGCTATTGCGGCTGCAACCCACATTGAAACAAGGTAAATTATCGCACACTTTGCATATTTTCCCACACTTGCTCCTATTGGGAAGTTTGGAGCCTGACATAATTAGCTTTGTTTGCTATCAGTCGGCATTTACTACTGCACACAATATCACCGATACTATAAGAAGATCATCACATGAAGCTTATTCGTAAGTATGTTACAAAATTGAAGACCCTGACGTTATATCAAGCTATTTAGGCTTTTCAGTAGGGAGTGGCTGTGAAGATGAAGTTAACATTATTTAATAACGAAGACTGTACTGGACTGAACCAGAGCAATACAAGAACAACTCCTTCTAAGTTCACTAACTTTAACTGGATCTCGGCTACATGTATGGGGTTGGTTTACTTTCGCCAAAAGGACCTTCAGACAGTGTGGAATGATCAGCCCTTCTAAAGTTGCCTGCTTGCAAAAGATTATCGTGATAATGACATTTTTTTTTTAAAGGCCAGGAGTAGGAAACGGAGAGTATCAGAGTTTTTAAATGGTTAGTTTGATGATTTAAGACTACACGTTTTTTTACCTTCACGAAACGAGTAAAAAATAAAACTGTGAAGCAATTCATAGGAATAAATTACAATGGAAGTCGTTGCCTTTGTTTGATAAAGTAGGGCCTCTAGATTTTAAAATTTTCTCTTTTGTGTGAATGTAGACATTCCGAGCATATACTGTTGATGAAGAGCTCTCGGGTTTCGACACGGGTGTTAGTGTTAAAATACTGCGATGGTTCGAAAAGTGTCACGCTTATGCTCTGACGAAGTCAGAATTCTCTTTTTCTTTTCTCAACAGAAGAGTTGGAAGAGGTTTGAGAAGCTACATCTTAAGACAAATATTTGAAATTATTTGCCATCTGCATGACTTCTACACCAAATAAGACAAAACGGAGATTTTCTTGACAAAGTTACATTTCACCTCTTGTTTTCTGCTCCGTAAATGATCTTTCACATAAATGCCTTCGCCAGCAGGAAGGTATTCAAATTTAATTTATATGTATGTAAGCAACCACGGTTGTTAAACAAATTTATTATCACTCGTGGAGAGACAGACGGGGATATTCAAGATCACAGCGAGCTCTAGAGTCATGTGTGTCCTTTATAGATGTTAGTGATAGCTTAGTTTCTATCAATTTCATGAACAGGTTTCTTCGTAATCAGGGCGATGGTCTGTGATCAAAAGCATGCAGACACCTATTATTTGACATTAATAGGGTGTGTGTCCACTCTTCGCCGTTATGTGGGCTTGAATTCTGCCGGGGATACTTGAAATGAGGTATTTCGAAGTCGGAAGAGGAATGGCAGCCCATTTTTCCTCACGAGCCGAAGCCAGAGAAGGTAGTCATGTTGGACGCTTGGGTCTGGAGCCAAATCGACATTGTCGATCATCTGAAAGCTGTTCAGTTGGCTTCAGGTCGGGATTCTATGCAGGGCAATCCATTTCAGAAATGTTTGCTAAACAATGCCTCAAATTAGCTGCTGTATATCAGTGTGCATTCTCCTGTTGACATAAACGTTCACACGCCCTCAAAAATGGCTCTGAGCACTATGGGACTTAACATTTTAGGTCATCAGTCCCCTAGAACTTAGAACTACTTAAACCTAACTAACCTAAGGACATCACACACACCCATGCCCTAGGCAGGATTCGAACCTGCGACCGCAGCAGTCCCGCGGTTCCGGACTGAAGCGCCTAGAACCGCACTGTCACCGCGGCCGGCTCACACGCCCTCAACTGTTCCTCTACTCTAGACAGTACAAAGTACTGTAAACAGTGTTCATCCTTCCTCATTTAGAGTTTTCTTAAGCGCAGTATGGCGAAGGCATCCAGACCACGAAACACAATCTTATACCGTAACAACACATAGTCTGCATGTCACCTTTGGTCCTACGAATTATAGCAGGTCACATTCTCCATGCATTAAAAAAAACTAAACAAAACTCCGTTCGAACAGGCCATGAAGGACCAACGGTACCGACTGCCCGCCGTGTATCCTCAGACAACAGGCATCCCTGGATGCGGATATGGAGGGGCATGCGGTCAGCACACAGCTCTCCCGGCCGTTGTCAGTTTTCGTGACCGGAGCCGCTTTTTCTCAATCAAGTAGCTCCTCAGTTTGCCTTGCAAGGACTGAGTGCACCCTGCTTGCCAACAGCGCTGGACAGACCGGATGGTCACCCATCCAAGTGCTAGCCCAGCCAAACAGCGCTTAACTTCGGTGATCTGACGGGAACCGGCAAAGGCGTTGACTTTCTCCGTGCATTAGCCAAACCGAAACCCTTCCATCGGATTAAAGCAGGCTATAGCATAATTCGTCACTCCAAATCACTCGTTTCCTGTCATCTACTGTTCAGTCACGTCTCCCTTCAGACCAACTGAAACGTCGCTTAGCACTGACTAAAGAAATGTGTGTCTTACGAGGAACTGCGAGGTCACTATACACAGTCACTGTGCTAGCTGATCTGCTGGAACACGTGTTATGTTCGAATATAATGACTTTTCTGGAGACTAGAAATCTACTCTGTAGCCATCAGCATGGGTTTCGAAAAAGACGGTCGTGTGAAACCCAGCTCGCACTATTCGTCCACGTGACTCAGAGGGCCATAGGCACGGGTTCACAGGTAGATGCCGTGTTTCTTGACTTCCGCAAGGCGTTCGATACAGTTCCCCACAGTTGTTTAATGAACAAAGTAAGAGCATATGGACTATCAGACCAATTGTGTGATTGGATTGAAGAGTTCCTAGATAACAGAACGCAGCATGCCATTCTCAATGGAGAGAAGTCATCCGAAGTAAGAGTGATTTCAGGTGTGCCGCAGGGGAGTGTCATAGGACCGTTGCTATTCACAATATACATAAATGACCTTGTGGATGACACCGGAGTTCACTGAGGCTTTTTGCAGATGATGCTGTGTTGTATCGAGAGGTTGTAACAATGGAAAATTGTACTGAAATGCAGGAGGATCTGCAGCGAATTAACGCATGGTTCAGGGATTGGCAATTCAATCTCAAGGTAGACAAGTGTAATGTGCTGCGAATACATAGAAAGATAGATCCCTTATCATTTAGCTACAAAATAGCAGGTCAGCAACTGGAAGCAGTTAATTCCATAAATTGTCTGGGAGTACGTATTAGGAGTGATTTAAAATGGAATGATTATATAAAGTTGATCGTCGGTAAAGCAGATGCCAGACTGAGATTCATTGGAAGAATCCTAAGGACATGCAATCCGAAAACAAAGGAAGTAGGTTACAGTACGCTTTTTCGCCCACTGCTTGAATACTGCTCAGCAGTGTGGGATCCCTACCAGATAGTGTTGATAGAAGAGATAGAGAAGATCCAACGAAGAGCAGCGCGCTTCGTTACAGGATCATTTAGTAACCGCGAAAGCGTTACGGAGATGATAGATAAACTCCAGTGGAAGACTCTGCAGGAGAGACGCTCAGTAGTTCGGTACGGGCTTTTGTTAAAGTTTCGAGAACATACCTGCACCCAAGAGTCAAGGAGTATATTGCTCCCTCCTACGTATATCTCGCGAAGAGACCATGAGGATAAAATCAGAGAGATTAGAGCCCGCACAGAAGCATACCGACAATCCTTATTTCCACGAACAATACGAGACTGGAATAGAAGGGAGAACCGATAGAGGTACTCAGGGTACCCTCCGCCACACACCGTCAGGTGGCTTGCGGAGTATGGATGTAGATGTAGATGTAGATGTAGATCATTTGATGTGATTTTGTACAACCACCCTTCCGAGTGCATAACTGTCTCTTTCCGTCAGTACCTGAGGTTTGTCTAGTCTTTTCTTATTTGTGGTTGTCCATCCACGTTTCCACTTCACAGTCAAATCACCAACAGTCATTTTGGGCAGCTTTAGAAGGGTTTAAATATCGCTGATGGCTTTGTTACTCAGGTAGAATCCAATTACTGGTCCACGTTCGAAGTCGCTGAGCTCTCCCGAGTGTCCCATTCCGCTGTTACTGCTTCCTGTTTAAGTCTCATAGTGCTCAGAGCCAACTACTTCCTGTTGGCAACGCAATATTCCCCGCCTCTTGTTATACTGGCGGGCCGTGAAATCTAATGGTCAACTGTGCATTACACAGGGGTGTACCGATGTTTTTCATCAGATAGCGTAATCATATAACGGTGTTTGCACCAAATTTAGAGGTACTGTTCCACGTCGTTGCCATTTGATCAGATAGTGTACTTAAAAAACTGTGCTTTAGTTGTCTTCAAGTCTCGCAGGCGCTTCATCAGTAAATCTTTCGTGCGTTGTTTTGCACCAGTTTCAGACGTACCATTCCACGTCGTTCGACACAGATCACTTCGATCGAGACTCCACACTAAGTACAGCTATATCCTAGAAGTACAACCAATTAAGAAAAAATGGCATTTCAGAAGGCGTGACTAGCACCGGAAGACTTTGTTAATACCAAGAGCTGCAAAAACTGTATGACTTTTTTCTAGTGCGACGTGGTGTACGTTCGTGGTTGCGTGAAGCGCTCAAGCAACAATTCTGCTGCTAAAGCGAGACCGGGAATACGATTTCTTTTTGTCTATAATGGAATAAATGAAGATTTTTTTTAATTTCTCATTTAACGGCAGCCAAAGTGTAGAAGAACCGAAAAAAAAATTCGTTCCATGTTCCATTGATAGCGGTACGCTAAACAAATTGATTTCTCTGAAGACGACTGGTGGTGAACGGAATGAAACAAATGGTAGAACTAGGTGGTTGTAATTAAACTGACGGTGCTCTGAGTGCTGCAGTGTGGGATGTATACATCGCAGGATGCTGAAACATCGTAGATATATTCATTAATTGGTGTGCCGACCATGTTGAAAAAAATAATAGCTCCACTTTCTGCCACCAGGTGAAAATACAACGCTGTAAGCAGTCAGAATGTGAAATGATTTCTGTTTTGACGGCAGTATGCTGCTTGTCGCTTGGAGATGTTAGCTGATTTCTCTTGTGAAGGAACTGCTGGTGTAAGGGGTCACGAAGATTGAAGTTTTCTGTATGAAACTCAATGGCCGTTGAGAAAAAACGCCGTGCATTGCTGTTAAAGTTGTTTTATCAGAACGGTAGCAATAGCAGCGTTGCTTTGCGGAAACATCGCCCACAGGAGCAGCTGCGAAAAGGTCAATAAACAGGCTAAAGGATAAGATCAAGAAATCAGAATAAACAGGTGAAACTGGTGGATGCTGCAGGGCGAGCGAGAGGGCACATTCACTTGGCAGTTGTTGATGGAGTAACTGTAGCTATAGCCGGCCGCGCAGCACACCTTTCAAAATCTGCAGCCAGTGTTCAAGGCGTGTCACGGGAATTGTCTCACCCTTGGCCAAAAATTCAGAAGATTCTGCGGCGCATTTAACTGGTATTCAGAATGCGCACCAAATGAAGTGCCAAGATCGGCTACAACGCCGTGACTCTGCCTTTCGTTTATTTTGTACGTGTGCAAATGGATGACATGTGACCAGGAAATATTATTTAGAGGAACGAGACACATTCTATTCTGTACGCTGCCGCGAATGCACAGAACTGTCGCATATGGGTTTCTACTCCGCGACATGTTGTGCAGGAACATCCACTGTCCCGCGTCCGGCCATCCTGATTTAGGTTTTCCGTGATTTCACTAAATCGCTCCAGGCAAATGCCAGGATGGTTCCTTTCAAAGGGCACCGACTTCCTTCCCTAATCCGATGAGACCGATGACCTCGCTGTCTGGTCTCCTTCCCCAAAAAACAACCAACAACCACAACAACATCCTCTGTACTCAGCTTATGTGACGGTGTGGTGCGGTCTCAGAAGCTTCTTCGTTCTCAGTCCGTTTTCCTTCGAGGAGGTGACACCTCGCGGGCTGTTAGGTGCGCAGTGACATCTTCATGTTGCAAGGCCCTACTTGTGCAACACGTGATTCCAGCATTGCAAGAACGCAGCTGTGTCCGCAACACTATTTTCATGCAAGATGGGGCAACACCACATTTTACTTGCCAGGTGAAAGTTTTGCTTCGAGAATCCTTCGGAAACGACAGCACATTTCTAGGAAATTTCAAGATGTGTGGTCTTTCACATCCCACGACCTAAATGCACGTGATTTCTGATTTTCGGGATATCTGAAACATAATGTCTATCAGCGACATATCCGGACTGTTCCTGATCCGCAGGTTAGCTTACGACGACATTTCGCTCTGATGACATCGGATGTATTGCGAGCAACTGTCGACCTTGCAGTGTTACGGATACAGGATGTTACTGAGTCAGGATACCATATTAAACACATGTTGTAACTTGTGACGATATCATAATAAACGCGCCAGAACCATCGTTACAATGTGTTTGATCGTTCCTCCCCTTTTCCTGCACCCACATCGCATTCTGACTGCTTACAGCGCCATATTTTCGTCTGGTGGCAGAAGGTGACACTATTATTTTTTCAGTGTCCTCTGCTTGCGCACTGATTAATGAACATATCTACGATGTTTCACTGTCCTTTGTTACACGCAGCACTCGGGACACTGTCGGTTTATTATAACCATCCGTTAGAATGAGTTAGTTATTTCGACTGCGTCTGTGAAATTGGAAAAATCGTATTTACAGCAAGTGCTGTTCTCATAGCTTCCATACAAAAGCGTGCCATAATGGCGAAAAGTCTCAAGCGATGTAGTAACTACACTATTTACACACAGATTCATTCAGTGTGAATTTGACTGCTGCTTTGTGTAAACATCAAGAGAATTTCAGAAAACTACAGAAACTCAGACTTTCAGTGAAGTCCTTTAAATGTCGGAACTTACGAGAGGCACTTAAACGTGAAATCTCATGGTACGAACTGGATCGACAAAGTGGAATGATTTTCGGAAGCTGTTGAGCACAATAATTTGAGCTAGTTGCTAACTTCAGCTTGCAATGCAAAATATCTCAAGATGATTTACTGTATCACAAGCCACCTATCATTGCCAGTTTGGTGTTCATGGTAGGGACACAAATCGATAAACTCATTGAGTGAACTGTGTCGCTAATAAGAGACATTATTTGTGATGTTGCGGTACACATTGTTCATGCAACGTTAATTAGTGGCCAGAGCAGCGAGTTTCATGGAAGGTATATCATAATTCAAATTTAGTCACACACATAGTGTCATTTGAATAAGTGTTGTAAGGTACATATCTATTTGCTGCATTTTCGCAGTTTAGTTATCAGTCTGGTGAGAATGACAAGACATTTATCTCCGTCAGGTCTTAGAACAGACGCCAGTGTTTGAATCTGTGGATAACGTTGCTGAATGCACATGTTAAGGCAAAAATGAACAATCAATTTTCAGAAAATATCAGACATATAACTTTTTAAAGCTAACGATGTTCAATCTAATAGTCACCAGCATTTTACTAGGGCGACATAGAATTACTTACCATATAAATGTATGAACACCGACCTCAAGAAAGGACTGATTGACGAGTACTCACACAATACTCGTAACAGGGTGCTCTCCGCCACGCACCCGTACGGTTGTTTGCGGAGTATCGATGTAGATGGTGAATATGATAATAATGACGATGATGATGTTGACGTTGAATTACAGCTGGTGGAATTTATTTCACAGTAAAATCATCACACCGTTGTGTACAGAGTACTTCAGAATTGATGAAAAGTGATGAGATAGGAAAAATAAGTTAATGCATCTCACGGGAATGCGCCCAAGTCAGAAGTTACGACGCCACGTAATTTTCTGCAGCGAAAAGTATATGAGGACACCACTTGGGCAATGTGAAATATGACATAATGAAGTCTATCACTCAAAAATTCTTCGAGCCGCAGAGTGTAAGTTTTAGCTTAAAATCAACATCACGTTTGTGAACTGTGTGGATGCCTTACAGGGATGAAACGGGTAATTGTCTTTGTAACCATAGGAAACAAAGCATGTTTTAAACTGTTAGGCGTTGTCATCGATGCATAAGTACGGATTAAAGTCTCTAGACTAGCGTTAGAAAATGAGATTGTCTGTCGATAAGGATTAGTTTCATCGTGGGTGTAGGACTGCCGTTATTCATTATTGCACATACGCATATGTCAACTTGTCAGTTTAATAGACACATTCTATCTGCTAATTTACACTGCAACTGCTTTCCAAAAGCTCCTGGAAATACGCAATATTAAACTAAGTTGTGAAAGACAAGACCGAGAGATCAATACCCACAACTGAAAAAACTTTAGAACCCTTTTTTATGACTGGCAACGGCCTTGCCGCAGTGGATACATCGGTTCCCGTCAGATCACCGAAGTTAAGCGCTGTCGGGCGTGGCCGGCACTTGGATGGGTGACCGTCCGGGCCACCATGCGCTGTTGCCATTTTTCGGGGTGCACTCAGCCTCGTGATGCCAACTGAGGAGCTACTCGACCGAATAGTAGCGGCTCCGGTCACAGACAGCCATCGTAACGACCGGGAGAGCGGTGTGCTGACCACACGCCCCTCCTATCCGCATCCTCCACTGAGGCTGACACGGCGGTCGGATGGTCCCGGTGGGCCACTTGTGGCCTGATGACGGAGTGCTTTCTTATGACTGATAAGGCATTGTATTATGTGGAGTAAGTAAAAAACAACAAAAGAAGGAGAAAATGTACACATACTAAGATCATACATCATTTAAAAACTCTTACACCGTTCCTTAGAAGGAAAAGTAAGTTTTCGATTAACTTGCCACATACAGTCGCGCAGAAAGTATGAGACATTTGTAGGAGTACTGAGCAAGCTCTTATCTTTGCTTTGTGGCCGCTAATTGCAACAGTTTGTTCCAACAGGACGTATTCAGTATTTAAGAAATTCTTCCTTTATGCACTAGCCACATTATTTCAGGAAAAATGTTGTGAATATCGTGGCAGGAGAACATTAGACTAATAAACGAAAGAACATAATATTGTCGCGAATAGTAGAAGATAGAATTAAAATCATGTAGGCTGTAGGCTGGAAAATTATTGCTACAGATCAAGCGAGTCGGACATGACCAGACTATCTCATGTGTAATGTGTAATGTGTACTCGACTAACAAGAGCGGAGTATGCAGTATCACGAGGCTCAAGCACAGTTAGTGGCAACCCGTGGACACAGCAAACAGTGGAGAATGGCTAGTTCATCACGTAGGCATCACATGCTGCCGCGTGACTAGCCTACTCATTGCCCAAAGTTCGGGGTGCTAGAACCTTCTAGAACAAGTGGTGCCGGGTGCACTACCCCCTATAAAAGCGGATAGCCGCTAGATCGAAGGAGAGTGATGGAGTGAGGTACTTAGGACGCCGGTCCACGTTAGTCTGCGTCGGGATGCTGCAAGAGTCGCAGGAGAGTATTGAGCACAGCAACAAGTAGGGACTTAAGCTGAATCGACACAGCTGACACTTAGTCTGGTGCGCTCGCCTCTGCTGTAGTAGGACTTAGGTTTGGGAAGTTAGGGATGGCAACTGCATAGCCAGATAGACAATCATTGGAGACTGTATACAGAATCTTATTTAAATCACAAGTGCCAGGGGTACTTCCAGTATAATCGTTCTATACATCGAGTGTTCGTACATGAAAGCTTCCCTAAGATCCTATCCGAGTTCCGTACTCTAGCTCACCTTGCAGCCTACTCTACAACGGAGCAGTGATGAGTTGGCGGCCCACACCACCGAGACCTCATGCCAAGTACGTTCTCTGACGCGCACCAACGCAGTCCTTCCACTCCCTCTCAGGACACGACAATATTTTGCGGAAAATATTCGTGAAAATTTGCACTCACACTACTAAGTTTTAAGACGTACGGAAATATAAATGATTAAATCACGATATGAAAGTGTAAATTTTTTTGTAAAGTATGACAGTACAGATGAATTAATTCCCATAGTTTTCTTCTCAGGTCGATATGACTTGTCACATCGAACTAACATGTTATTAAACAGGACGTAACGGCACGACGTAACGTGAATTCCATGAGATACTTAAATGTACTGGATTTGTGTCGAATAGATAATAGAGACTTGTGAGAGTTCTTGTAAACGCTAGAACAAATAGTTCTATGCGGAAATGAGAAGACTATCTGGAGAACATAGCGCAATGGGGTGAATATCAGAACTGGAGCCATTCATGCTAAAGTGAACAAATAAATGGAAATATGCCAGCTTTCGGCCAAATCAGTGAAAGTCGGAGAAAGACTTCAATGAAATGGCTTACGACTAGAATAGATCAACTGCGTGATTATAGAAAACGCACACCCAGTGAATAACATTTCTTGTAAGAAAGCCGATGAATGTCACCATACGGTACCCTATAGCGGCTATAAAACGGAAAGTCAACTGTTCTGTAATGTAACATGTAAGCGGAGAACGGTTTTGCCCTATGAACGTCAAATCCATCTGAATCTGTTGCAGACACTAATGATCCCCATGTTGTGCGCCACTAGCCATACGTCATCATCATCAAACATCCATCTATCTTGTTAGCCTGTGTCTGCTGCCTCCAGCGATCCGGATTAAAGTGCTGGTAATCAATTCTTCTACACCGATAAACTGGGTCGGCAAACTCATTAAAGAAGGCTGTTAGCCCGTTTACCGGATCAGATTTAGTGGAGCACTAGTATCAACAATTTTTGTCTTAGGAGAAAAGATGACGGGAAATTGTGGGGTTCCAACTAGTATGTAAGTGATGCAGCACGGTAACGGCAGGGATTTAAAAGAGCTCTGCATAACAACCCACAGGGGAGCTCGTGTAGTTGCTGTAGATATAACGTGTCAAATTAACACAGTGTCATAAAAGGTGACGACTTGGCAAACTATAATTCAGCAGCTCACTGAAAATTATGGACCCTTCTGCTTGGTTATAGCATTTAGTCTGAGAGAGCAAAAGGCTAACAGCAGTTATACAGAAATTAGACAACACATCTAATATTCGAAGGACAAGGAAAGGAGGCAACACTTCGGGAGGTAGCGACACAAGCCAATTCACTATGTTGTTCAATCTGTAAATAGGCCAAGCAATAAATATACTGCTGTGCTGAATTATATAATACGTTTCAAGACTAAAAGTCGCTTTACGACAGGCGACAGAAATTGTGCTTGCCACCTGCACACTGGTAGGCAAAGACATAGCAAGAAGATCGATAGTAGCTGCTAGATGAAGTGCGCCTGCCAGCAGAAAGGCCAAAGACAAACTCGCAAGCAACTTACCGCCAACGCCCTCTCGACTGTAGCTATTTAGATTGCCGCCGCTGACCAGAGGGCTCAGTCTGTCGCCAGCTCAGTCGGTCAGTCACAGTCACTAGCTCAGTAACTACTCAGTCACTAGCTCAGTCACTATTCTAGTTGGCGTCTCCAGTTCACATCGCAGGCTACGAAAGTGTTATGCGACCAGAATAATGTTTATAGTGGGGCTTGTAAATCACCAGCAATGAGGCCAACGTGGGATGTTATTTAAAGAGCTTGTACCACAACACATGGACTCTCTTAAATATAAGTAGCTTCCTATTAATGTAAATAAAGAACCATGTTAATACACGTGTGCAGTTGTGTTGAAGAAAGAGAATACTGGCCACCAAACATCCTCTCCCTTGATTCCCATGGTACAAGATTCAACAGTGCTTCTTAAGTAAAACGTTTGAAGGACACGTATGCTCTATTCTGAACAGTTTTCGAGATATCTAATTGGTGGATTGGTCGTGACAATAACATTGTTTGGCTATAGAGATCTCTAGACCTATCGCTGTTAGATATGTGTGTATATGGTTGTACAAAGACAGATGTGTACAGCAGAAAAATATACATTTAAGATCAACTATTTGGTCACATAATGAACATAATGAACACTTCTGAACTTGTGGAGGGACTAGAGATACACCAAAACAAGTAAATGAACATGTTTCCCTGGGAACACAAAAGTATACTATCGTTAGTGGTGCAATTTTCGAATATTCATTGTTGTGTTTATAAGTGATTGTGAACCGTCGTAAATTTGTTGTAAAATAACGAAAATGTAAAGTAAGGGTTTTGAAATTTGACGTGAATTGTTGGAAACTGTTGGAAATGTGTCCTGGCTTGTTGTAAATTTGTTGCCTGTAGATTAGACAAATAACAAAATGAAAACACTTCGTAATGATGATAAATATTTACAAGCCTTCAGCAACCACTCCAAAACAAGACTTTGACTACAAGAACTTTACTGCTTAAAATGACCATTTGCGCAGGAACACCTCTTCTATCAACTCGCTTCGTTTAGTTCGTGAACATTTCCTTTTAGATCCACCAATAGAATATAGATATTCAAATTTGGGAAGCAGTAAGAACAAAAGCCATGAATTCAGATCCACATAATGCGCCTATCTTTCAGTAAATTCACACAGCGAATCTCTTGAAGTTGGGAGGAATGTACGGACAGATATGAGAAGAAGAGGAAGAACTCTCCAGCAATAGCATAATTGAAAGTTTGATAGCGATTAACCACCGGAATTGACGATGGAATCTAGTTGCATTAAATCAGGCTCCGCTAAGGAATTAGATTAAGAAAAGAGACATAAAAAGCGGCAGCTGATGGCCGTAGCAGAGAGAATATTTAGGGTGGGCGAAAACTAACTACCTATTGAAATTTTTTTATAATTTTTTAATACTTAAAAATTTTCATGGAACAAAAAACATTTTGTTTCATACAATGGCCGAAGTTATTAGACTACATCTCATGTCACTGCAGATATCAATGGCGCTCCACGGCCCAAGTATAACTTGCGTTAGCGAACTCTTCTTAAGAGCGACGAACCATGGTACAACTTCAGAGATCTGGCGAGGTGTTAAAGGTCCTCGAGCATCGGCAGGTGCAAAGAACCAGAAGGAATATCCACTCGAGGCTAATGAACTCAATATACAGGACGGAGCAAAATGTCCAGGTGCTCCAGGAAATGTTCACTCTAAGTCCTCAGGAATCTAAAAGACAGGCATCACATGAAAGTTGTTTAACCCGACGCAAAATCCAAACTTTTCTGAAGAAAGAGTTGAATTTTCGTCCATGGAAACCACACTACTGCCTGGGATTATCGCCGGACGGCTGTGATCATCGGTTGGAGTATGGGGAGACGATGCTTCCTGGGTATGAAGACTGGTCCGACATTTTCGGAAATATTCTGTGGTCAGATGAAGCTCTGTTTCATTTTGGGGGGATTGTTAACCGCAAAATTGTTATTGTTGGGAAACAGAGAATCCGAGGGTGGTGTGGTAAGACATCCACAATAGTTGTGGATCCGTATCTCATTCGGGAGACAATGAATACTGAACAGGACTTGGTATCCTTGAAAATTATTTTCTCGATATTTTATCCACATGGAAGAATTCCAAGGACCTAATCTTTCGCAAGGTAAGGCCCCGCCTCACTTAACAAATCTGTCGGCGCATGGCTCGACGTCCATTTTGCACGATGTTGGCTGCGATATCATGAGCCGCTTCAATGGACAGCCAAGAGTCCTGACCTAGCGGCCTGGGATTGATTCATCTGGGGGCGTGGACGAAACAGGAAGTTTAGCGTACCAAAACAAATACTCTTGATGAATTGGAAACGTACCGCTGGATTAAAAGCAGAAGTCTGTTGCAAACACGCACATTCGTTTACGAAAATGTGTAGATAATGCTGATGCTTGGGTGAATTTTAGCGATGCATAGCGACACTATCATAGTAAGGAACAAAAAACTGCGTAAGTATCAAAAAGCTATAAACAATTTTCCTAGAGAGTTAATTCTCAGCTAGGACTGCAGAGTGACAACAGCAAGAACAACGTTCCAAAGGAAGGTTAATTTATTAACATATAATACAGTATAAACTTCATTACTAGAGTCTTTTCTCGAGGTATTTTCCTGGAGTACAGCCTTGTTCGAAAATGAAACATGGGCGATAAACGATGCCGAGAAGAAGAGAACAGAAGCTTTTGAAATATGGTGTAAGGGAAGAATGCCGAAGAGTAGATTGATAGATAAATAGATAACTAATGAAGAGGTGCTGAAGAGAATAGGGGAAAAAGAGGTTTATTGCTTAAATAAAGGGTCGGTTAATAGGGCACGTCGCAAAATGTCAAAAAGTCATCAGTCAGGTAATGGAGGGAAATATGAGATGTAAATTATGCGGAGGGAGAGCTATGCTTGAATACCAAAGACAAGATCAAATGGATATAGGTTGCAGAAGTTATGGAGTGATGAAAATCCTTGCACAGGATGGACTAGTATGGAGAGCTGCATCAAACAGTCTTCGAACTCAAGACCTCAACAATATACAGCAGCATCAGCAGCAACGACAAATCTCAAATACACGTCTTTTCTGGAAGGCAACAGGAATACTAACGAAATCTGAGTCGAAGAAGATCTGCAGTACAGCTAGTACCACTTTCAGTTAAAAAGAGCATTAAATAGAAGGAAATAGTAAAGACTAATGGATGGAGGCACTCTAAAATTAGTACGAGGGAAAAGTAGGTGCGGCCTGTTCGGAAAAGACAATTCAGATTCCAAGCGCACAGAAAAAATGGGTGTTGTTGACTGACGACGAAATTTAACCAAACACTTGACAACATCGGGTCGGTATTTTGCGTCTAGATGAAGTACAAGACCGACAGTTTAGACATTTCGCCGGAAAGAGAAACTGGACTCTGGAGAAATGAGGTGACGGAAAGACGAATAAACAAAAAGGAGTCAGCCATGAGAAATATCAGCCGACATAATTGCAATGCACACATCATGTCGGATAATTTTGAGCCCTTTAGAGAATCATAGAATTTGGGAGGCTGAGCGGGATATGGAAAACACAATCAGCGCTGAGCCGCTCAGCGGAAGGCACAGTCTCAGAAGTCATACAGGTCATTGTTGAAGTGATACTTCACACAATGTATGATGGATTGAAGAGTCTTTCTATTGAATGTGTGATT
The DNA here is from genome assembly GCF_021461395.2 of Schistocerca americana. Classification (NCBI taxonomy): domain Eukaryota; kingdom Metazoa; phylum Arthropoda; class Insecta; order Orthoptera; family Acrididae; genus Schistocerca; species Schistocerca americana. Next base: position 625,649,830 of record NC_060123.1, on the reverse strand, counting down.
CGACGTTAGCCACATAGTATGAGCCTATAGACTCAACATGCTTGAACCCCTTGCGTTTAAATATCTGTTTTAAGTGACCGGCATGGAGTAAGGAAACTGGAGTTGGTTGATCTAGACGATCCAGTAATACACAGAAAGAAATGAACATGCTTTACTACTCTTTGTGTTGTGGGTTGTTTGTAGATTAGGTTCCTAGAATTCCAAGATGTGAACGCCTGACGATATTTGGTTCTGAAGAAATTTGTCAGTCGAAAAGACACTTAGAATACGTGGCGGTATGTGGATCACATAATTTCTAAGCTCTGTGTAACTTCCTGACGGCCGGTGGTTATTTCTGTAGAAGAACGAAAATACTTGTTTCATTCGAATATCAGTCCTCCTTGCAAAAATCACTGGCGCCCAGGACACAGTTACCAACTTCGAGGTCACCTGTAAAGGTAGCCCCTGACTTCCAGAGAACAGGAACTGTGAGCGAACAGTATAATTGACATAGAGAAATACTTATGTAGTGACAATTGTTTCCATTGACGCATGAATTCCTTACGGTCTCACTGTGTACTTAGATAACACGAACCCGTAGTACACAGTTCAATAAACAGATGAGGCGCACTCTCACAGTTATTTGCATGAGCTACAGAATACCTGATAGACGATAACTTCTCTGCTGCGTTTGTTTACCCGTGGTCAAATCTCAGATGACGCGAAAGCGTAGTACGCTTTTCGGTAAACAGATGGCGCCACACATTATTGGCAGTTATTAAAATAACTGCTAATGACCGGTAAGCAGTTATTACAGTAACTGCTGCGTCCTAGTAACTGCTTCTTTTTTTTGTCATCTCCATTCAGTTGCAGACGACACATGGGGCCAGTGACGTAAAAATCGTGATTCGTTTTCTTTGGTTGCATTGTTAATCTGCGCGACACGTTTACTTTACGCGAAAGAATGTCCCAAACTAGTTGAGGAAGTAGGCAGAAAAGTGATTTAGAGTATTACCATCCTGCTAAGCAAACACAATACCGCACGTAATCGAGTAGCGTGTGAATGTGGCCAGAATAGAAGTGGTATACTGTTTCTGCCCCAGCCATATGGTGTACATAAACAAATGTGATTCCATAATGCGGGCACCTCCATGCTCCATACGTTCACATGCGACACATCTTCCGGAAGACGAAAACCGAATTTCGGAAACCGCTTTTCACTTTCGTATTCACATGAGAAGGTCTGAAGCGGATTTGCTAGCCCAGTGAAATACGGCGTCTGGAAAACAGCTGTTCCAGTTTACGATTTTGTCACCACACTCGCCATTTCTCTTTACTTAAATATTGGAAGTAGACAGTTTCATGTTCAGTGTAACATTTCTGCTTCTCATTCACTGCGCAGTTAGTCACCGCATCCACATTAGTTGATATTTTGAAACTAGAAAGTTACTACAATCGAAGCATGTCTCAAAAACGGTTGTGCGTTTGCATGGGAGCGAAAATCAGTTGTGGAAGTGAAAAACGGGCAGCTACAAACGGATTTCCAGAATCGATATTGGAGTGTTTACATGACTAACCAACAAAGCTATTGTGTGACTGGGTAACGTAACACGGTTTTGGGAGCCCCATGTAAACATAGTGATTGTTACTCCGATCGAGGTAAAGTAGCGCGTCTCTGAATTCTTTCAACGTCTGTTGTAGCGTCTACTTGATACTCCAATACTGGAACCATACTCAAGAACTGGCCACGGCAGTGCCTTCTATACGAATTCCTGTATCGATTCATTGCATTTTCCCACAAACCTCTTTCGATCGACTTCCCTAATTTTAGGTGGTCGTCCCAAATAAGTAGGATAGGGTCCTTTTTCTTTGTTATATGCATGTTTTACATTACTTCACACTTAAAAGCCGCTACCACTCACTGCACCAAGTGGAAATTTTGTCCATTTTTTAGGCAATACCCCACTACCGTCCAAATACGATACTCCCGTGAACACAACAGCACCGTCAGCGAACGATCTTACAGTGCTGCTTATGTTATCCAATAAATCGCTTGTTTGTATTATTGGTTGATTGTTCTAGGGAAGTACGCTCACGGAATTTCAACAGTAAACCGCAGCGTGATACGCAATGCTTCCTTATAACATGTGGTAGAGGAGTCGGATGAGTATCTCTGTGACGTACTACGCGAAGTTGTACGAAACGTGCTGCCCTTCTCTGGATCTTCTTTATTTCCTCTACCAGTCTTTTCTGGTAGGGCCCAAGATAGATGACCGATATTCAAGTATCAGTCGAACGATACATTTTTAAGTTACCTCCTTCGTGATTGGCCTACATATAGTGAATATTAGTGTCCTCTAACACTCTCTTGGCTACTCACGAAATTACTTTTATGTCTGAAGATGACGTGCTGTGTTATATTTGCTGGGAACTCCTCAGTCAATCCTTACGCCCGTGTTTTGTTCATTAGGCGAAAGAACGGAACGGTATTGAATGCCTCTCTCCCCACCCCACCCTGCACCCCCACCCTTTCTCTATGACGGACTTCAAGGCTAACGGTGTTGCCTCTCTGGCCAGGTCTTCGGTTTGCCTTGTCATGTAATAAAAATCAGTGTGATATGTTGAAGACCCATCAGAGTGAAGCGACACATCGTAGCTCGTCACCAGTTACAGCTTGTGTGGATTCTGGTCTCTGCGGATAGTAAAGTGCTGTTCACAGTCTGCTGTGAAGTGGTACGGGATCCACACTGATGAAGAATGTGTGAATGTGAGTAAGTACACGTGTCTCAGTGTGTCACCAACAGAATTGGTACGCTACTGCGAGATAGTCGTACTAAATGTAAGTGAAGGAATTTCTGTCAGATAGTATTCGCTGGTTACGTGGAAGATGTGCCAGTATCATAGTATCTTCAGCTGTAGTCCACGTAAGCCTATTCCGAGTATTTCAGTTCACAGGCAACTTAATGGCAAGTATCTGGTGCGATATATAGACTAGGGTGGAAAGCTGCTGTTGTGGTTTTCACTCCGAAGACAGGTTTGATACAGCTCTCCGAGTTAGTATGTGCAACTTTCTTCATCTGCGCATAGCTACTGCAAACTACATCCATTTACATCTTGTTACTACAGTCGGCTCTTCATCTTCCTCTACAATTTTTATCCCTCCCGAGACTTGCCTCCATTACCGAATTTGCGAGCCTTGACGCCGCAGGTTGTGTCCCGTCAACTGATCCCTTCTTTTAGTCAGACTGTGCCATACGTATCCTCTTTCACCACTTACATTCAGAACCTACTTATTAGTTAATTCGGTCTACCCACATCATCTTCAGCATTCTTCTACAACACTTCATTTCAAAACTTCTATTTTATTCTTACCTGAACCGTTTATCGTCCGCGTTTCATTTCCGTATCTTCTTCAGAAATGTTTTTATAAATATTACCTGTCTGCATTTAACATCCTTTCTACTATTATCATCATTTATTTCGTTGCTCAAACAGCAAATTTCGTCTACTACTTTCAGTGTCTCATTTATTAACCTGATTCCCTATGATCGCTTGATTTCGATGGCATGCCTTTACCCCCTTTTTTGTACTTTCTATGACACTCACCTTATACACTCTTTTCAAGGTATTGTCCATTCCCTTTCGGCTGATATTCCAAACCTCTTGCCGTTTCTCACAGTTTTGTAATGTTATCGGTAAACCTTAAAGTTTTTTTCTTCCCTCTGAACTTTAATTTCTTTTTGTATTTTCTCCCTGCCTCCCTTTACTGCGCGGTCAATGTATACATTCAACAACACTTCAGAGGGGCTACAGTTGTGTCTCACTCAATTCTTAAATACTGCTTCCCTTTCCTTTACCATCCCGACTCACATGTTCCTGACGTCAGCTTTCGATTTTTTTACTACACGGTATTTCAACTGATTCACACTCGCATCATTTTGCGGCACATAAACTCTGCCATGTATTGATATTTCACCGCTGTTGTTCGTGACTTAGTTCCCTGCGAGGATGCAGGTATTGTGGCAGCGCTTTAGACAACTCGAATTGGGCGGTTTTGATCGTATGCAGTCCTCCATGTGATGAAAAGTTTTACAAAAGCTATTCTACACAGTACCACCTCGTTGACTGCGCACCAGTATACGATCATACGGAGCGTCTTCGCATGTACGTGACTCGATCGAGGGATATTTGACTAATAAAACCCTGCAGGTTTTATTGACCTGTAAATGTGCCGTCGAAACAAAAGTAACATAAAGTGTGCCACAAAGTAGCGTAATATATCGCTTTCTCGTGCATATATCTCGGTAAAAATGCTCGAAGGGAAAGTTGGAGGGATTCGAGTTCTCATGGATTCTTACGAACAATCATCCTTCCCGTGCACCATTTGCGACTGAACATGAAAAGGGGGAGGGGGGATGGGGTTTGACAGTGGTACGCAATGTACTCTCCGCCATACATCATAAAGAGGCTTGCGTAGTGTAGCTGTGGATGTCGACTAGATGTAGATATCGGGGCCAGCAAGGTACCTGGAAATCATGCGGCCCGTACATGTACAGAGGTAACGACGTGGTGAGCACGCGGTTTTGCAGATACAATGGTAGTCGATACCGTACCACTGACGTCCTCAAGATGGAGGCTGAGAATGCCGGAAGATCGGTGATATCCAGCATTTGATTTAAAGATCACTACCAGTAGCAGTTGAGCTCTAATAAAATTAAATATATTTTTAGAAATGAAAGTGATACTGTGTGTGTGTGTGTGTGTGTGTGAGAGAGAGAGAGAGAGAGAGAGAGAGAGTGAGAGAGAGAGAGAGAGAGAGAGATTGGAAAGGACTAATTGATGAGGCACAGACTATAGGAACTATTTCTGTTTTAAGGAGCATAATTAAGTAATTAACGAGACAAATTGCTATCTGCCAAATAAAAGTTTGTACAGGTATCACCAAAGTGTCAATAGGTGCCGCTTGTTAAGAGCTATCGAACAGTGTGGAAGTATCTGCAATGAAGAAAAGTCTAATCATCAGTCGTGGTACACTGAGAATGTGCTTTGGTCATTAACTCAAAATAATTGAAAATAGACACTATTACACATGGCGTAGCATTCGGTAAGATTGATAGATAGAAATAACAAAGCTTCACATTTATTGATTTATAGTTGTTTGATGTAATTACTGACTCTGAAAACTTTATGGTGCTAAACATTAATTACGAGCAGTGGCGTGAGGAGCACACCACAAGGCGGGTAATGAGAAATTTCTCGGGATGTCATAATATACGCCTGTCAACTGTTAACTGTGAACAAGTTTCTTTTATTGCATAAAAAATCACACAAAGCGGGACGGCGTAACTGGGTATTTATTATATTGTATAATACGATGGTAATTATACTGACATCATTTTCACCAGCCCATTAGTATGCTCGTTTTTGTCTATTTAAATTTAATTTAGATTTCATAGTTTCAATTTTGTAGAAGAGTTTGTTGTCGGCGGAGCGAAAGGATTTGAGTTCCCACAAAGACGGCGTGGATAGCGCCTGTGTAAGAGGTACATGGAGACAGACGAACAGACCACTGTCTCGAGTGTAACAAAGAGGAAAACGGAAGCTACAGCATTTTTGGTGGCAACAGATCAGCACGTGTTAGCATGTCTTAGCGTGAAACCGCAGGTGAAGTTTACAGAATTACAATTTTGCAGGAACTGGTCATTCTATACGTAGTAATCTTCCATAGTGGAAGTCATAGAACTGACAGAATTTGGGGCAAACTGTCGTTTGTGGACTTAGAGTTTGCAGCAGTGTGGGATACTTTTCATAAGACAGAGTATCGGCGTCAGGAGGGAAATCAGTATATTAAACGTCAACTACTGCAGTGGTATTTTATATTCTGATGAAGAATACCAGTAGTCGCGGCAGAAACGTTAGTCCATTTTACAGAATGATGTAGACTAAAATGCGAAAAATGTGATGTAAACCGTCTCTGGCCGTGAGAGTCTGCCAAAATACTATTTAATAAAGTTAGTAGCAAGCATTCGTGCCTATCCATGAAGTCATTTCCCGTTGTCCGTTTGACATTGGCAAGGTAACAAAGCGCACCAACTCGAATGTCGATCTACCGTGTCACAGAACCAGCTTCGACTGTGAGTACAGTTGGTTTTATCGTGTAATGAAAGAACAAGGGACGATTACGTTTTAATGTCTTGTCGACGGCGACCTCAGGTGATACATAGCACAAGTCTGGCTTATATAAGAATGGGGAAGGAAATCTGCTGCGCTCTTTTCACGAGAAACAGCTAGGCACTCGAGTTTATGGATTCATGGAGAACCTAAGAACCCCAATCTTCCATTATGTAAATCCAACACTTTAAACACAGCGCTAAATCAATCTACATATCTTGTAATAGCATATTTACTTAAATACCAACAACAAGCTAGTATTCAGTATTTCATTTAGTAAACATGAAGTGTCAGCCGCATTCCGTAATATACAAGCTGAATAAGTTACGCTTTTCCGCAATGCATATTGCCTTAGCCTTTTCTTCTTCTCTTCAATTTAGGAGTCAGTGCTTCAAGTTTCAGACTGGACAAAGAATTATGATTTGTAATATAAATAATTATATTGTGATGAGATAAATTTTCCTATATCTATATACTCTGCACAATAGAAAATATGTCTGAAAAATTCATTTTTACTCACTTCTTTGAATTCATTAAACTCGTAGTATATTTCCACGTATACACAATTGTACATTCGTAATATCTACAATGAGAGTCTGAAAGAAAAGGCTGTGCATTTAAACAGTTATCAACGAACTCTTCCCCCTATAAATTGCCTAGCTAAAGCCTAGCAAAGTCCTCCGTCTCAGTTTCGTAACACTTCTTCATCTTATCAAAAAAGTAGACATTTATAAATCTGCAATCGATGTCTAAGCTAAAAGTTGAACAATGAAACAAAGTACATCAAATTGTGCTAAAGATCATACATGTATAGAAAACGTTTGGCTATAATGTTCACCAAGATATAACACAAAAACATTAATGAGATGAAAAAAATTTCTAAATAATTTCGTGCCATATTGACGTTCTGTGCCATTGCTTGGAAAAATAACAGATCACAAGAGAAATTTGCTTGAGATAGCTTAATCTATTAATATTAGTCTACAAACTGAATTAAACTAAGACAATGTGCCAGAGAATAAATTTGACGTCAACCAGCAGCCGCCAACATAGACGTAGCAATACCAGCACACAGACACAAAAGTCAGCTAGTCTTCCTAGGAGACACATACCATAGGAAGGAGACGATAAAATGTAAATACAGAGAGACAGAGTTTAAAGACAAAGACATAGAGACATGCAGAGTGGAGTGGACGCACAGTTCCTAGAGAACCGTCCTCTAAAACATTGAGCTAGAAACACTAACATGCAGTGTTGTCAAACGGCGGACACTAGAAAGTAAAATCTTCGGGCCGAGAGAAAGTCTCTCATTCTTAGACTGCCTGACACACTTAACCGGTATAATTTTGCGAACTTCATGTTAAATTCATACGAATTACGCGCAAGACTGTTATTATTAACTGTGATTTTTAAAATATAGCTCCTTAATTTACTCTTGAAATGCGTGTCTTGTACTGTAAATGTGCTGGCCAGAAGATGGCAAATACTGACACAAATGAACAGAACGTGTCTGCAGTTATAAAAAGTGTGTGATTCTGATTGTATGTGAGTTTGTCTGTCCATTCAGAAAAAAACTAAATTGTGTTGTACATATATGCTTTTAATCTTTTCGGATGGGAAAGAAAATTTCTGACGTAATGCAAAAAATTATAGAGTTATTTATAAAGAATACAAAAGTTTATTCCCTGATGATAATATACAGTTTATTTGACTTTATCGCTTTAGCTACGCATACATACTATTTCCAGGAGAGGTTTGACTTTAACAGTTTGAATTTAGTTCGCGATTACTATCTGCCTTATATTACAAATCTTGTAACCACAAAACGGAGGATAATTACATATTATTTCGCCATTTTTTGGCTGTCTTCCATACGATGTTGCTTGGAATATGAAGACAAGTGATTCATATACAGGATCGGCAAAATAAAACTGCCTCAGAAAATATTTCGTGCACAGCCTACATTGAAGAGCGGGTAGCTGCCTTCCGTTCAGGCGCAACTCAGGATGGCCTGTAGAGACGGCACACACGACAAGGCCTACTTTATGCTTCCGCCTTACGTCACGCAAATAGTTCCCAAGTGGACCTTCCGCAAAACGTGGATATAAGCGGAAACACTGCTACACTGAAGACGGTACCACATAGTACCTCAGGACGGTATGAAGGCAGGACTTGAAGACAGGAAGAGCTCATTGAATATTCTTCAAGTGATCTTGGTCGTCGTTCACCTGTGTTCAAGCAGATATCAGTGCAAGTGAGCATTGAATTATATTGCCTCACCCCATCTTCATTCAGCAGTTAACTGTTGTAAAGTTTCTACGAATAAATTGTAAGTAGACTGTTTAGTTTTTTTATTGGTAACGCCACCTCTGTATGAAAATCACTGGCTGTGCTGTGTGCAGTCTGTGGCTGCTTTGCATTGTTGTAATACTCGCCATAGTAGTGTTGGGCAGCGGCAGCTGGATGTGAACAGCGCGTAGCGTTGCGCAGTTGGAGGTGAGCCGCCAGCAGTGGTGGATGTGGGGAGAGAGATGGCGGAGTTTTGAAATTTGTCATGAACTGCTATATTTATATATGATGATATCAAGGTAAATACATTGTTTGTTCTCTATTAATATCTTTCATTTGCTAACTATCCCTATCAGTAGTTAGTGCCTTCCATAGTTTGAATCTTTTATTTAGCTGGCAGTAGTGGCGCTCGCTGTATTGCAGTAGCTTGAGCAGCAAAGATTTTTGTGAGGTAAGTGATTTGTGAGAGGTATAGTTTAATGTTAGTCAGGGCCATTCTTTTGTAGGGAATTTTGAAAGTCAGATTGCGTTACGCTAACAAAATATTGTGTGTCAGTTTAAGCACAGTCATGTATAATTGTTCAAAGGGGACGTTTCATATGGAAGGCACTAACTACTGATAGGGATAGTTAGCAAATGAAAGATATTAATAGAGAACAAACAATGTATTTACCTTGATATCATCATATATAAATATAGCAGTTCATGACAAATTTCAAAACTCCGCCATCTCTCTCCCCACATCCACCACTGCTGGCGGCTCACCTCCAACTGCGCAACGCTACGCGCTGTTCACATCCAGCTGCCGCTGCCCAACACTACTATGGCGAGTATTACAACAATGCAAAGCAGCCACAGACTGCACACAGCACAGCCAGTGATTTTCATACAGAGGTGGCGTTACCAATAAAAAAACTAAACAGTCTACTTACAAAATTACTGTAATCGATCATTTTCTTCTGCTGGTGACGTACAGCCCCAATAAATTTGAAGAACGACGTGTGTCTCTGGTAGCATCCTCACGTGAATTGCATATGTGACGTTTCGTAGAGTGAGTGTACATAGTGTGTTTCGTAGGAAATATTGCAAGAGGAGGACGTTTGACGAATGTACTCATCACAATTGTGCATGTCACGCGAATTTTTTAATTAATCACGAAGATGTAGCCACATTGTTATCAGAGACACATTTGAGAACGGGCAATGCCCGTAACCAGTAGTATGAGAAATAAAAAGTAGATATACACAGGCTGGTGGAAAAATGTCAGTCTTCAAAATTTTGGTAAATTGTTGCTAATCTGTGTTGCCATAGTTTTTGCCATAGCTGTTGCCTAACCGTAAATGGCCCTGTGACGGAACTGTAGATTCAAATGGTTCAAATGGCTCTGAGCACTGTGGGACTTAACATCTGTGGTCATCAGTCCCCTAGAACTTAGAACTACTTAAACCTAACTAACCTAAGGACATCACACACATCCATGCCCGCGGCAGGATTCGAACCTGCGACCGAAGCAGTCGCGTGGTTCCCGACTGCGCGCCTAGAACCACTAGACCACCGCGGCCGGCCCGGAACTGTAGAGTTGCTGCCACATTGCACCACGAGCATTCGGTGAATGCGACATGTTTCAGTAGTGAACCAAGAGGGAAAAGGTTCATAACTTCGGTAACTCAGTTCTGGGCTGCCAGAAGTTACATGGTTAATGTTGTCAAGTAAATGTGGGGTACTTCTCCCGGCACGTATCCACAACGCACGAGATCCCTTGCACGGCTATATGTTCCAACCTTCGACTACGGCGATCTGTTATGGTAATAGGAGGTTTCTGTAGATTGTTGCCGGCCGGAGTGGCCGAGCGGTTCTGGGCGCTACAGTCTGGAACCGCGCGACCGCTACGGTCGCAGGTTAGAATCCTGCCTCGGGCATGGATGTGTGTGATGTCTTTAGGTTGGTTAGGTTTAAGTAGTTCTAAGTTCTAGGGGATTTATGACCACAGCAGTGCTCAGAGCCATTTGAACCATTTTGTAGATTGTTCTTCGAAATGAAAAACTTTGACGTTAATCACTGACTAAACCTCCAGCAAAAAAAGAAAAAAGAGAGAGAGAGAGAGAGGGAGAAAGAGAGAGAGAGAGAGAGAGAAATTTTCGACTACGACATTTCCGTTCACACCAAAACGCCACACCTTATATTCTGTCACAACGATCTGTGTTAACTAGAATCAGGATAGAAAAGTGTCTGAACACTGTAGCATGTAATCTGAAACCAGGTTTTTAAGATTTGTAATATAAGGCTTTTCTTGTTAAATACGGCTGACATTCGTAAGTTTTACCACAGATACAAGCTCCTAAGACAAGGTTATGAGATATGAATGAAAATATTACTGGTTTCTCTTTGATTATTGTTAATGTCTCAGCGAAAATGAAAAACAAAAATTTTTGGTGATAACGGAGTTGAGCATTTGAATTCCGTGACGGCCAATGAAAATAGAGTGTTTTTATATTTTATTTTTATTGTGTGTGTTGTGGGTCGTTTGTGTCAGTTTTTCGTGGAACCGTGACTAACTGATGGCCGTGACACACAAAAAAAGAAAAGAGACTGTGAACCAAATTAGCTACGAATAAAAGAGCTGCAAGAACATTCGAAAAAGAAGCTGTGATAAACTTCGTAAGGCTGTGCTGTTGAGATAGCCGACGCTACAGTGTTAAGTATTGAGAAACTGACTGTGTAAATATGTTTTCCTTATGTACAGTCGCATGCTTTGGCTGTGCAAGGAGCAGAGGGAAGGAGTAAAACTAAAGGGGTACTTGTAAAGTTGTTGTCAGTGTGTTTGCACTAGATCTAACTTACGAGAGGCCTTCCCCAGTACCAAGACTTGACTTTCTGCGTCCAACCTCCCAACTGGGAGCGGAGCCCGTCGAGGTAGCCACACTGAAAAACCCAGCCAGACGTGTTCACAGCGGCCGGGCAAGGCTGGCCGCCGCCGAAGCGCGCGCGCGTCTGACGTCGCTCTAGTCTACTCTAGCCTAGTCTAGTCTATGGTACTACAGCCAACACACAGCGCCTCTGAGAAATAGGGAGCCTTTTGCGCACGGTGGAGATGTTCGAATGATGTGACGCCGTGCTTCTTTTCTGGAGCTGACTCCGACGGACTTCTTTCTGTCTTTCTATTGTCTGTCCCATCCCCCAACCAATTGGGCAGGATGGGAAATTGTTTTCCAACGATTGCAACCTAGGAAACTGGCAACATTAACGTTTCATCAACGACGAGATCATTCGAGACGAAACGCAAGTTCGTGTTGAGTGAAGATGGGAAAAGAGAGGGCCCTTTCCTCTTCATAAGAAACATATCGGCATTCTCGTAAGTACTGTAGAGAGATCGCGGAAAACTTTATCTCGATGGCCAGACGGGGGATTGAAACTCAGTGCCCCGAAATTCAGATCCACGGCTTTAGTCAATGTAACAAAAAAAATCTCCGTCCGAACAGGCCGTGAAGGCCCAACGGTACCGACCGACCGCCGTGTCATCCTCAGCCCATAGGCCTCACTGAATCCGGATACGGAGAGGCGTGTGGTCAGCACACCGCTCTTCCTGTCGCTGTCAGTTTTCGTGACCGGAGTCAATGAGTCATAGTGCTTTCTAAATCCCATCGGGATGTGAGTGAGACGAAGAAGGGCATATTTAATTCATTCGCCTTACAAGCAAGGGGAACCTACTGCAGACATTTTTTCTTAGACTGTTCTTTAAGGACGTTCGGAGCATCCAGGGATTTTTCGTTGGTAGGAGGACTAGTAGAGGGTGCAGCCAGCCTCTGAGACCAACTGCTCGACCGATTAGGAGCGGTTCCAGGGTCAAGAAACCCAACAACGACCGGTAGAGCGATGTTCTTTCACATGCCTCTACGTACCGCTTCGATGACGCCGTTGGCAGTGGATAACACGGGGTTCGGTCGGACCCGATTGGCCCGTATATGACCAATCTGCAGAGTTACACGACGCATTCGGAAACATGTCTTTCTTCTAGCATTTTTTGCCAAGAGGCAATGTCTACAAAGTAATGTATGGAGTAACGCCTGCTTCGTCGTGTGGAGCCCTGTGGCATCATCTCAGAAAAGTGTAGTCGTTTTGTGTGCTTGCTACACTTGGCATGTCTTCACACACTCGGATTAACCCAGTCGCACAAACTATTGATCTCCCCCTCAAAACAGCACACTGGTCACTTTGGAGCGTAGCGCTGTAGGACTGACTGGCACCAAGCGGCCACGTGACCTTTCACTTCTAACGTAACCCAAGGCTCTGATGACGTGTGTATGTGCCAGTTGGTTGTATGGCACCAGCGTTGTAAGATGGGTAGTGGAGAGAGAATGGCAACAAGGAGCTATCACGTTTAGTTGTGCCCCTGACAACAACATGAATGAAGTTGCCCGATTTGTTGATTCACCAACGCGTGCTGTCCAACGTGCCTATGAGTAACGGTGTATGACTCATAGCCATGTAACTCGTCGTAGTACCAGTGGTTGCCGCAGGATCTTATCCAAAGTCTTGTCAGCAATAATCGGTTTCAAACCCGAAAGCGATTACTGCTGTCAGTGAATGCAGATCCAGTTCAACCAGTTTTCGAGCGAACATTACTAAAGGAACTGCACCCAGTGGAAAATTGAACTGAGGTAAATCGCAAAAGTCCTTTGCTCACTGCGGCTTACAAGGCTGCAAGTCTCCAATCGAACAAACAGCACAGAAACTGGACAGAAGCTGAAAGAAGGAGTGTAGTCTGGCCGAACGAGTCGTAGTCTTGCCTCTTTTCGTCTGATGCACAGCGGCGGAACGACGAGGTGTTTAAATCGCAGCATGTGGAGCATGCAGTTCAGACCACATTTGGTTCTGTGCTGTTTTGGAAATGTTTTCCGTACCATCATCTTGACCAGGTAACCGAGGAAATGAACCGAGGTGTTTATTACAACATTCGTGATGATCAAATATCGCTCTTTCTTCTGCATCTTTGCAATGAGTCTGCTGTGGACACCGCCGTCTTCCAAGATGACAACGCACTGTCTTAAACAAGCGGGCAGTGTCTCAGAGATTACGGGTCACGAGGCAGGCGTTTTTCCACAGAGGCGCTGTGGGGCCGAGGTAGCGTCCGTCAGTCGCACGCGCCTGCGGGGCGGTCCGTTTACAGACATCGCTGCAACAGCAGGAAGTTAACAGCTGCGACACACCAACAATAAACACACATCATCACCTACAAACACTTCTTAAAGAAAAATATACTATGGGTTTTCTATACAAAGCTAAGGTACATGTACAGACATATTAAACAGGGGTAGACTACAATCATCCGACATTTACAACGCAGAGATATAATGAAAACACTTCCTAGAGGTATTAGACACATTTTGCACTAAATTTTGACAAGACAACTAAGAAAACTTGGAGACTTAGAATGAAATTCTAATCTAGGGACTATAAAAGTTGACTATTGTCTAAATCTACTTTGATATATGAATGTGTTAGACATTAAAACAAATAGACATTTTCTCATGCACCCACGACTTCGGGGTTCATGCTCTAAACATGAAGAAGAGTCGTAGAACAGATTTTGCTACCACGAACAGTTGACTATACAGTGGATATTAGATTTTTTGTTGTTGTAAGTAATGTGTTACAGTCAACAGACATGTAGCAGAATTTGTAGGTGTGCATGTTCCAGTTACATACCAGAGATTCACTCCATCGAAGTCGGTTCAACTTCAGAGATAACCTCGACATGGATCCTAGGGCCTTAGTTCCATTAATTACGCGACAAAATTTAAATAGTCGAAAGAAAATGGGTCAACACAGACCTGCCATGCGAAATGACAAGGGGACGTTTAAATATCAACTTTTGTCTTGTTAGAATTCACCATTTTGCTCACTTTATAATTTATTTGCACAGATAACAGTCTTTTGCTTTATAACCATCATCAGGAGCCAAACGAAATAAAGGTATTTCATAATTTGTGAAACATGAACGTCGACCACTTACACGCAAACGGCAAAACAAATAAGCTTCATTAATGAAGTCGATGGTGTCGTTGATACTCTGTTTCACTTCTTCACAATAAAACACACAATCTCGCAGAATACGGATGATACAGAAAATAAGATACATGTTGAGTTGATTTTTCGCAGCAGTACAGCCTGTATGTAGGACAAACAGGAATTCTGACAGCAGGAACCGACTGACGTTTGAAAAAATGGACTGTCCATCTCCCCACTGCTCTGTTGTGACTCCAGCGCGGACGTTAAATGTATCTGTGCTATTCAGCCAAAGCGCAAAAATTACGGTTCGCTGTAGTGCTCATTCTCGCGAGCTGGTTGACCTACTGAACAACAAAAATAAGGGTCAGAAGTGCGAACAGATCGTTTTGGAACATGTTTACTGGTCTCCCTTCTCATCCCCAAACCCCTAATAGTAGGAGCAGCAAGACTATCTTACAGTACTTCTATACCAATAATGAGTCACCTATGTAAGAAATTCAGTTGAAATTGCTCCAGGTATTGCTGAGTTATGCTTTTGTGTCACCCCTTTCCACGCTCACCTTGAGCAATAGGGGTGTCTTACTGTCACAGTAAATTTTCGAGATAGCAAGTTTGCCAAGGCTTCAGGCGTTACAGAGATACTCTGATACGTCAGTATCTCTGCACGCCCTCCCCTACCCTTAGGACTGAAATTTCATCGGAGAAGTGACCAAAATGCCTAAAGACCCAGAGACCTAGGATTCGATACTAGGATCAGCCGTTATCGAAAATTTTTATGGCTTCTCGCCCCACTTCCCCCCCTTCCCCTCCCATCTTGAATCATAGGGTGGTAGGGATATATATACAGAGGGGTCCAAAAAGTATCCACTGTTTAAAAGTCCATAACTCGCAAACTAATTGACGGACTTGTCTCATTTTTGGTGAAAGTGTAGCTTAAATGGTTCAAATAGCTCTGAGCACTATGGGACTTAACATCTATGGTCATCAGCCCCCTAGAACCTAGAACTACTTAAACCTAACTAACCTAAGGACAGCACACAACACCCAGCCATCACGAGGCAGAGAAAATCCCTGACCCCGCCGGGAATCGAACCCGGGAACCCGGTCGCGGGAAGAGAGAGCGCTACCGCACGACCACGAGCTGCGGGCGTGTAACTTAAAGTCCAACTTAAAGATATCACTGCAGGTGTTCTAAATGGTCACCATTAACATCCACACACAAACGATGCCGCCGAACTGCAGCACGGACTACTGAGTGCAACGTGTTCAGTTGGATATTTGCACATGAATGTTCGATGGATTCTCGAATTCATCCAATGTGCATGGCTTTTCGATAAATGACGTCCTTTGGTGTTCCCCAGAGGAGTTAGTTCTGGGGAACGTGGTGGATACTCCACAGCACCTCTGCGGCTTATCCATCTTCCTGGTAGGTTTTCGTCGAGATACCCCCTAACACGATTTTGGTAGTGGGCTGGGGCACCTTCTTGTTGAAACTAAACTCTTCCGTCTCCATACAAGTCTCGGATGGCAGGTAAAATGGATGTCTGAAGCTTCTGAACGTACACCTCACCGGTAACTGTGCCGTCAAAGAAGAATGGCCCAATGTGGTGTCACCGCCAGACACCACACTTGCTAGGTGGTAGCCTTTAAATCGGCCGCGGTCCATTAGTATACGTCGGACCCACGTGTCGCCACTGTCAGTGATAGCAGACCGAGCGCCACCACACGGCAGGTCTAGAGAGACGTACTGGCACTCGCCCAGTTGTACAGCCGACGTTCATAGCAAAGGTTCACTGACAACCACGCTCTCAATTGTCGAGACGATATTTAGCATAGCCTTCAGCTACATTTGCTACGACCTAGCAAGGCGCCGTATTCAATTGATAATTGATATTATGAAGCATGTACCGTAACGAGAGATGTTCTACAATTGTGGATTAAAGTTAAGTATTACATCATCTACTTACTTTATTTGCAATCCTCAAGATATTGTCCTGTTCCAGACCTCACGCCAGTCAGCGTGTAAATAAACGCGTGCATTTCGGCCTCCTCTAGAAACACAGTGTTGGCTCTTCTGCCAACACTACAAATTGGCGACGAGGATACAAACGGTCTCCTTTATATATAACTAATTTACTTGTGTCATGGCTTCGCCACAATCTCCAGATGTACTGTCCGAATTTTATCGCTTGCAGAATCAGCAGACGCAGGCCTTATTGGATGCCCTTGGACAGCTCGTCCAGGGTCAACGTGCAATGCAAAACGATGCGGCCGCCGCCGCTCCACCGCTACCGCAGGCACAACACGCAGTTGCACCACCTTTTCGTCCATTTGATGCGGCGATGGAAAGCTGGACGGAGTGGTCACGCCAATTTGGATTCCATCTCGCCGCCTACAGAATTCAAGGTAATGAGCGACAGCCTCACTTATTATCATGTGTCGGCGTCCAGACGTACCGTGTGATAGTGAAATTGTTTCCCCGACGCGACGTAGCAACTCTGTCCTACGACGAAATTTTGTCTGTATTGGATGCATATTTCAAAGAATCAGTCAATGTAGTTGCAAAAAGGTATACATTCTTTCGTACAAAACGTACAGCCGGTCAAACTAATCGGGAGTGGGTTGCAACTTTGCAAGGCCTTACAAGGGATTGTGCTTTTGAGTGTGAATGTGGACTCCCTTATTCAGATACTATGGTACGTGATGCAATTGCACAGAACGTTTCTGATGTTCGTATACGGGAGCAAATTTTGAAACTAGTCAATCCCTCCCTTCAACAAGTGATAGACGTATTGGATCGGCAGGACGCACTTGACTTTGCTGAGGAATCATTTGCAACTTCGCCAGCTGTGTGTCACATTAACCGGCCCGCCGGGCGAGCTGCACGGAACTGTAAACAGCCCTCGCGCTCGTCCGTGCAGCTGCCGCCAAGCTCTCAACCACGTATCCTGTGGCAGCAAGCAAATGCAGTACTAAAATCATGCCCGCGGTGTGCGACTAGACATTCGCGTGAGAATTGCCCGTCACGCCAGGCTATTTGCTTTTTCTGTAATAAAAAAGGACATGTTCAAAGTGTTTGCCAGAAAAAGCTCAGGTCGGACACTCACAACCATTCCAGGCCCTTTGCTTCACGCCGGAATCG
Source organism: Schistocerca americana (assembly GCF_021461395.2). NCBI lineage: Eukaryota > Metazoa > Arthropoda > Insecta > Orthoptera > Acrididae > Schistocerca > Schistocerca americana. Next base: position 625,632,240 of record NC_060123.1, on the reverse strand, counting down.
GAATCGAACCAAGAATACTCAGGCTCGTGAACCTTCGCCCACCGACATTGATGTAGTTAATTCCACTCCGCCCAGTGCCACTCTCTCTAACAGTGACTGTGTTCATCCCATAAATAGTGTGCGTCGACGTCGCAGGAAATCACGTCAAGTAGCAAGTGCTTCAGTACCAGTGTCAGTTCAAATTGCACGAGACAGTCGCTCTTGTCATCAGCAGGACAATAAACTTTTTGTAGATTTGGACATTCATGGCAATGTGATCTCATTCCAGCTCGATACCGGAGCTGCAGTTTCTTTGATCAATAAAGACACGTACAAACAACTGGGCACACCTCCGTTGCGTGCCGCAAATGTTAAGTTGAATAGTTATTCTGGTCAGAATATCCCTGTGTTAGGACAGTGCAACCTTCTTGCAACATACAAGGGACAAACAAAACTTGTGTCATTTTACGTTCTTCGTTCTTCTTCTGCAGCGAACTTGTTTGGTTTAGATTTATTTCAGTTGTTTAACTTGTCTATAGTCAATCAGGTCCTATCAGTGAATCAGACTGTGCCTTCAGACAGTGTTTCTCGTCTATGTGAAGAATTTGCAGACATTTTTGCACCGGGCCTTGGTTGCGCTAAGAACTATAACGCACATTTGGAACTGAAAGTAAACGCGCAACTGAAATTTTTCAGAGCGCGCAATGTTCCCCACGCATTGCGTGATGAGGTCGCAAGAACCTTACACGATTTGGAGTCACAAGGTGTGATTGAACGTGTGCAGGCTTCTTTCTGGGCATCACCCTTAGTAATTTTGCCGAAACCTTCCGGAAAACTGAGACTTTGTGTGGACTTCAAAGCTACAGTGAATCCAGAATTAGTGATTGCAACTTATCCTTTACCCCGCCCGGAAGATCTTTTTGACAAACTGTGCCCGGGTAAATATTATTCGAAGTTGGACCTAGCAGATGCGTACTTGCAAATACCAGTGGACGACGAATCCCAGCGCGTCTTGGTGGTTAACACGCATCTTGGTTTGTGCCGATTCAAAAGACTGCCATTCGGGTGTGCACCCGCCCCTGCATTGTTTCAGCAATATCTGCAAACTGTTTGTGCGTCGGTCCCTACTGCAGCAAACTATCTGGACGATATTGTGATCTCCGGAAAGACGGAAGAATAACAGTTACCCAACCTCCGAACATTATTTCAGGTCTTGCGACGAAATGGTCTTCGCTTGCGGAAGGACAAATGTGTGTTTTTTGCTCATGACTTACCATATTTGGGACCTGTAATCAATGCCCAAGGCATACATCCCAATACCGAGCACCTCCGTGCCAAACAAGACTTTTCTTCGCCGCAGAATTTGAAGCAGCTACAGAGTGTGTTGGGAAAAATTTATTATTACCATACATATGTTCCACATGCCTCTTCCATTTCAGCTCCGCTTCATCGCTTACGCCGTAAAGGTGTTCCGTTTGTCTGGACGACGGAATGCGAACGCGCCTTTCGCCAGTTGAAATCGGCGTTGCTTTCAAATACTTGCCTTACGCCATTCCATCCCCGGAAACCCCTTTTGTTGATGGTAGATGCATCGGATTTCGGGATCGGTGCTGTGCTTGCGCACAAAGATGGATCGCATGATCGCCCTATTGCCTTTGCGTTAAAATTGCTCTCGTCTGCGCAAAGACGTTATTCACAGATAGAGAAAGAAGCCTTGGCTCTCGTATTTGGTGTTACTAAGTTTCACGATTTCTTGTATGGTCGTCACTTTACCATCATCACAGACCACAAACCTTTGACATCGCTTTTTCATCCGAACAAGCCTGTACCTCCACGTACAGCGCAGAAATTCATTCGCTGGTCTATTTTCCTCTCGCAGTACCGCTACGATATCTTGTATCGGTCCACTGCTAAGCACGGAAACGCCGATACGTTGTCCCGTTTGCCTGTTGCTGAGGATAGAGCATTCGATTCTTCCGAACTTGCTTGCATGTTCATTGATGCGGAAACCGATGACGTGGTCGAATCGTTTCCGATTGATTTTCGTCGTGTAGCTGCAGCCACAGCTGCTGACCCTGTCCTTGCTACCGTTTTGCGTTTTGTTGCTACGCAATGGCCCTTGTCGAAATCACGGATCGAGGATCCGTTGGTTCGCCGATTTTTTGCTCACAAGGAGAGACTTTTTGTTCGACGTGGTGTTTTGCTGTTGCGTTCTGATATTGATCAGTCCAGGGTCGTGGTCCCACCTTCGTTACAGTCCTCTGTCTTACGGCTTCTCCACCAAGGACATTGGGGTATAGTGCGAACGAAACAACTTGCTCGTCAGCACTGTACTTGGTTCGGAATCGATGCTGAGATTACGACAATGTGTTCTTCTTGCATGGCGTGTGCCGAACAACAATCCGCGCCACCGCGGAAATTCTTTGCATGGCCGAAAGCCACTTCCCCTTGGCAACGCTTACACATAGATTTTGCTGGTCCATTCTGGAATGCTCGATGGTTGGTTATGGTAGATTCATTCAGTAATTTTCCTTTTGTTGTCCGGATGTCGTCCACGACGTCATCTGCCACCATCCAAGCGTTAACCGCTATCTTTTGCATAGAAGGTCTTCCCCAGACTATTGTTTCCGACAATGGCCCACAATTCATGTCCGCAGAATTTCAGTCATTCTGCAAGGCCAATGGTATTCAACATCTGACATCCGCGCCGTTTTCGCCTCAGTCAAACGGTGCCGCTGAAAGATTGGTCCGGACTTTCAAGTCACAGATGTTGAAGTTGAAAGAGTCGCATTCTCGGGAGGCTGCGTTATTGCTCTTTTTGTCCTCGTATCGTACTCAGCCCCGAGATGGTCGCTCGCAGGCTGAGTTGCTCCACGGTCGTCCTCATCGAACCTTGATGTCTTTGCTGCATCCGCCGCATCAGGTTCCTGTGCAGCGGTAGACACCTGCTTTTGTTCCAGGCAACGTTGTATCCTATCGCAACTATCGCGGTTCACGGCGTTGGCTCGCAGGGCGCATTCTTCGCTACCTCGGCCGCGCTATGTATTTGGTTTTGGGGGCCTCTGGTGAGGTGCGTCGGCATCTCAATCAGCTGCGCCTCTGTCGTCGCACGGGTTCTGCCGCTCCTCGTCTGCTTTCAGCGACGGTGCCGTCCGGTCAGCGCCCTGGGGACCCATCTACTGGCTCGCCTCATCCCCAGGTGTTACCGACGCTGCCTTCCATTTTGCCCCATGGCGACGCACCGCCGCCGCCGCCGCCGCCGCCTGTTCTCCCGCCGGCGCTGCCCGCAGTGGATGCTTCACTGCAGCCGCCAAGCGCCTCCCTGGGTCACGCGCCGCCGATCGCTTCCCGTGACCAGCTGTCCTCCGACATGGACCTCTTGCCCGCTCCGGACCAGATGTCGTCTTCGCCCGTCGGCTGCCCCGACGCGATGGAGGTCGACCCTACGGCCCCTCCTGCCTCTTTACGGGCGCATACACCGCATGTTGGCGTGCACCCTGGACTAGGTTTTCAGGCGTTTCCTAGCTCCCCTCGGACCGAATGGCAGGGTGCGGGTGGCACAGCCTCGCCTGTTGTTAGGTTCCCCACCTCGTCGCATACGTCAACATGGGGTCCTCCCCACGGCGGGCGGAAGCCTTATAACACAACCGTGCGCCGATTTGCGGGGGAGGAATGTGGTGTCACCGCCAGACACCACACTTGCTAGGTGGTAGCCTTTAAATCGGCCGCGGTCCATTAGTATACGTCGGACCCGCGTGTCGCCACTGTCAGTGATAGCAGACCGAGCGCCACCACACGACAGGTCTAGAGAGACGTACTGGCACTCGCCCAGTTGTACAGCCGACGTTCATAGCAAAGGTTCACTGACAACTACGCTCTCAATTGCTGAGACGATATTTAGCATAGACTTCAGCTACATTTGCTACGACCTAGCAAGGCGCCGTATTCAATTGCTAATTAATATTATGAAGCATGTACCGTAACGAGAGATGGTCTACAATTGTGGATTAAAGTTAAGTATTACATCATCTACTTACTTTATTTGCAATTCTCAAGATATTGTCCTGTTCCAGACCTCACGCCAGTCAGAGTGTAATTAAACGCGTGCATTTCGGCCTCCTCTAGAAACACAGTGTTGGCTCTTCTGCCAACACTACACCCAATCAAGCCCCGGTAAGACAACCCACAACACACATTTACTCCTGGAAAATTCACGGCTTTGTCTACATGGACGTTCGGATTTTCGGCGGCCCAGTAGATGCAATTGTGGCGATTTTCTGTACCATTGAATTTGAACTATGCCTCATCAGACCACACAATCATCTCTGCAAACTCTTCATCGTTGCGCACCATGTTAGTAAACTACTCGCGGTACTCCATTCTACGATCTGGGTCGTCCTCATTCTTTGCGTGTAGCAATCGTGGGATGTAGCACTTCCACTTTGCTATCTTCAAAATTCGCTGAACACTTGAGCGACTCACTCCAGTTTCACAGCCACCCTGTCCCACAGACTTCTGTGGTGAGCGAGTGAATTATTGTAACACACGACGGGAGTTAGCTGGACTTGTTACTGCTACAGGTCGTCCAGATCGTTGTTTGTGTACATCTTTCACACAACCTTCGGCTTCAAATTTGTCTCGAATGCGACGAATCGTTAAACGTGTCTGTGGCTCTGTTTGATACTCATTTCGCGATTGCCGTTGAACCTCATTAATTTTTTCGTACTTACAATACCACTTCAAAAATGACATCCTTTCATCGAATGTAAGCCTTGCGCCAGCCATGTTTAGTCGAGTAACTAGTGCAACTAAGAACAAAATACTGACTATGTGGCGACTGTCATCTGACAAGACAAAACAACGCAATACAACGCTTGTGTGGCGATTGCCGCAACTACAAACTATTACACTACCAAAGATGAGACCGTCAGTTAGTTTGCCAGTTATAGACTTTTAAACAGTGGATACATTTTTTGGACCCCTCTGCATATGAGTATTTTTAATACAAATAATGCGAATACAATGAGTCATTTACAAAATTTAGTTAAAATTTCTCCAGACTCTCCTCACTTTTCCTCACTTGTGGTTCTGTGTCCCTCGCATTTCACCTTCACCCGAAAGCGATACAGTGATTTAGGAGGAGATGTGAAACGTACGTAGATACATACATTTATCTTTGTAAATGTATATCACGTACAGTGTTAGTCAATTGAATTACCGACTTCGGCTCTTCTGTGTATTAAACTTACTTGTTCTTCTATTTACGTGTAACAGGTTGTTATCAGTGTTTCATAAATTCTGAACAACCACGAGACAGAACGACGCAAGAGCTGCAGTTGTCGAAACATGTTTACGACGATAGTTTGCATCCCAGTACGACGACGTAACCTGGATGTAGCGTTGACGTGTTTACATATAAGGTTTTTTAAGAGATTTGTGACAACTGCACAGTACAATCAGTTACCTTTTTTTGCCTTGATCATCAAAATTTTGGCAATCAAAAGAAATAACGTTTAACAACGTTCTATTGAATTCGTTAAAAAACTTGCAGCTAACGCAGTCTCTCGTCGGGGTGGTTGGCTTTCCAGTGCTCTCGGTAGTCTCCATGCTGACGGGTCCAAGAAAGTCCGAACAAACAATGACTCTGCCAACTGCTCTCCCTTGAGAGTGTATATATACGTATAAAAGATCAGTAAAAATACTGTCTAGATCGCGATGGTTATTTTATTAAAATGACCGCTTTCGGTCTAGTTTTAGGCCATCTGGAGAGCAGCACCATCAGCTGTAGTTGACGATGTGTAGAACAGACAGTAGTTCCCGCCAGACTATGTAACATAATGGCACCTAGCCAACAGCAGCAATTTCAGCGACTGAGGTAAATAAAAAGAATCAGTGAAATAACAGTCTATATCGTGATAGTTACTTTATTAAAATGACCGGTTAGAGCAGTTTCGCCGCCTGAGGTCTACTGGCTGTTCTGGACATCGTAAGCTTCAGCTGACGGTGCTGTTCTGAAGATGACCTAAGACTAGGTCGAAAACGGCTATTTTAATAAAATAGCCATCGAGATCTAGACTGTTTTTTTTCACTTACATATATAATTAGTTGTTCCTTAGAAAATTCTCCTACAACACTGCAAATATACACAGAACACACGACATCAACGCTGGTTTCTTAACACAAAAAAACTGCAAGACACAACCACAACACAATATACATACATAACCAGACAAATACAGAAAATCACGTATACGCTAATTTTTTTGATAGCTGTACAACCCGATATGTAGGACAAGCAGCAATATTTTTCCACAAACGTTATAAAGAGTTCATCAGCGCATATCTCACAGATCGTAACCGAAATGTTCTATAACCAACTAACGACATACGTTTCATTACATAAAATATGATCTTAATATGTTGCATTAAGGAATAATAAAAATCAAGTGTACTTAATGGATAAATGGAAAAAATTCATGAATTGTACAGTTTATGATAACAATGTACCGAACGATAGGATAGTAACAATGTAAATTTTATCAAAATTTCTAGAAGGAAAATTCCTGTTCCACTGACATAAAAAGAAAATAATTTCTAATAGCACGAATTTGCCAGAATGAAATTTTCACTCTGGGGCGGAGTGCGCGCTGATGTGAAACTTCCCGGCTGATCAAACTGTGTGCGAGAAAGTGCCGAGGTCCCGAGTTCGAGTCTCAGTCTCGCACACAGTTTTGATCTGTTGGAAGTTTCAACTTGTTCTTGTTTTAAAACACTGTAGATTATTCTATATAACATGTGGTACAAATCTTCATTCTCACTATAAGTCTACCACAATGCAGTTTCTAGCTTCAAATCATTAACTAATCTCACCACCTGGGGCGTTATCCAGACACATCATAGTAAAAATGTTATGTGTGTAGCATGGTATAGTCCACACTTCAGTGTGGGGGAGTAGCATGAGATGGCGGGCTTAGAAGAGATCCGCGCAACAATAGCACGCATGAGAATAACCTTATATTTAATACAATTCACAGTTAAAACGCAGAAATATAAATTTCGCTTAATACCTTAGATGTGAAGTCCATAAGCAAAATGGCAAAAGCCCACAACCTGGATGTGGTGAGCGTGTGCTTTCATTTTAAAGGTTACGCTAACGTATTTTAAAGAGTCGGTTTGCTAACACAGTGTTAAAACACGCATACTGACCACGACATTTGTGGCGCCTAAGGGTCGCACTTTCCCCTTACCTACCAGGTGTGTGAAAGTCTTATTAGGAACAACACCACATGTTGCTTTTTCTCCAAACTGCTGTGAAAAATATTCCGTATTGTCCACGTAACAGTCTTACTGCGATGTGTTCTGATAAGGGTCAATGGAGCGAATTAGCTAATTGCCAAATAATGAAACTGAAAACAACTTCAGGGCAAAAAATGTGATGCTCTGCATTTAAGACAGACCAGCAGAATATTTGAAATAAGATATCTAGAGTACGGATACGTGGCACGAGCCATTCACATTTGCAGAACACCTCTTACAAGGAAACTGCCACAACAGAAACAGACATGAAAATAATCAGTCTCAGCAATAAAAATATCCCCTAACACTGCAGTATAACGTCAAAATTGAAAAGGCACTCACAGAAAAGAAACACATTGTAAATAACCGAACAAACACTAGCAACTAAACATCATTTAAACTAATAAAACGTATAGTAGATAAATAATAATCCCTCTAGCGATTACAAAAACGTATCACATAAACCTGACAACATTACCACTTACGATCACCGACCCAGATTGATAGTAAAGTAGCTTTAAAAAAACAGTAATGTGCGCACACGGAAGTTAGGACGGATCATCCCCCCGTCCACACACACACACACACACACACACACACAGAATAATAGCAGACGCATCCACAGCCAGAACACCAAAACAGGAGACGATCGGTTCAAACAACATAAAAACAAATTACACAAACTGTAATGGATCTACACAACATGAAAACGAAAGTATATTCATTGTCAACGAAGTGCGACGTACTAAAATCGAACACCTTTATGTAGAAGAACGTTAGGAGTGAAACAGGAAGCAAAAACATCGTGAGCAATACTAATAATTTAATACTTTTTGGTAGAAGTCATTTCATACATAAGAATTGTTTATGATCATGGCAAACAGGTTTGCAAGAAGAACTACAGTGCTACACTGACCAATGAACATACTTTAAAATAGAGCGAAACGTGTATGGTCGGAATGAGACGTTGATGACAGTCGTAGAAGACAGTATGAAACCTATATAAGAAGAAATTCTTCAAGAAATTCATAGTGGCGGTGGCCCTGGACATACAAAAAACTGTTAATTCATACTCTCTGTGAGGAAGTGTTGTTGTTGTTGTCGTTGTGGTCTTCAGTCCTGAGACTGGTTTGATGCAGCTCTCCATGCTACTCTATCCTGTGCAAGTTCCTTCATCTCCCAGTACCTACTGCAACCTACATCCTTCTGAATCTGCTTAGTGTATTCATCTCTTGGTCTCCCTCTACGATTTTTACTCTCCACGCTGCCCTCCAATGCTAAACTTGTGATCCCTTGATGCCTCACAACATGTCCTACAAAACCGATCCCTTCTTCTAGTCAAGTTGTGCCACAAACTTCTCTTCTCCCCAATCCTATTCAATACCTCCTCATCAGTTATGTGATCTACCCACCTAATCTTCAACATTCTTCTGTAGCACCACATTTCAAAAGCTTCTATTCTCTTCTTGTCCAAACTATTTATCGTCCATGTTTCACTTCCATACATGGCTACACTCCATACAAACACTTTCAGAAACGACTTCCTGACACTTAAATCTATACTCGATGTTAACAAATTTCTCTTCTTCAAAAACGCTTTCCTTGCCATTGCCAGTCTACATTTTATGTCATCTCTTCTTCGGCCATCATCAGTTATTTTTCTCCCCAAATAGCAAAACTCCTTTACTAATTTAAGTGTCTCATTTCCTAATCTAATTCCCTCAGCATCACCCGACTTAATTCGACTACATTCCATTATCCTCGTTTTGCTTTTGTTGATGTTCATCTTATATCCTCCTTTCAAGACACTGTCCATTCCGTTCAACTGCTCTTCCAAGTCCTTTGCTGTCTCTGACAGAATTACAATGTCATCGGCAAACCTCAAAGTTTTTATTTCTTCTTCCTGGATTTTAATACCTACTCCGAATTTTTCTTTTGTTTCCTTTATTGCTTGCTCAATATACAGATTGAATAACATCGGGGAGAGGCTACAACCCTGTCTCACTTCCTTCCCAACCATTGCTTCCCTTTCATGTCCCTCGACTCTTATAACTGACATCTGGTTTCTGTACAAATTGTAAATAGCCTTTCGCTCCCTGTATTTTACCTCTGCCACCTTTAGAATTTGAAAGAGGGCATTCCAGTCAAAATTTTCAAAAGCTTTCTCTAAGTCTACAAATGCTAGAAACGTAGGTTTACCTTTCCTTAATCTTTCTTCTAAGATAAGTCGTAAGGTCAGTATTGCCTCACGTGTTCCAACATTTCTACGGAATCCAAACTGATCTTCCCCGAGGTCGGCTTCTACCAGTTTTTCCATTCGTCTGTAAAGAATTCGCGTTAGTATTTTGCAGCCGTCACTTATTAAACTGATAGTTCGGTAAATTTCACATCTGCCAACACTTACTTTCTTTGGGATTGGAATTATTATATTCTTCTTGAAGTCTGAGGGTATTTCGCCTGTCTCATACATCTTGCTCACCAGATGGTAGAGTTTTGTCAGGACTGGCTCTCCCAAGGCCGTCAGTAGTTCTAATGGAATGTTGTGTACTGAAGGGGTAACTTCCATGAGGAAGTAGCAATCAACAAACCACGCTACAACGCTTCTTGACTTTGTCACAATACAGAAGCCTTAGCGAAAAGCTGAAGTGAGCGAAGACGGATCAAATTGCAGAGCAGTACACGAGAAAGGCATATGCCATGATTAGAGTCCAGGTCACACACATTTATTTGGTTCATCAGGATATGTATATACAGAGCACACTTTGCTGCAGAATCAACGTTTCACTTCGACAATAACATTTGCTCCCGCAGAGTCTACTGTCGTCTTAGAAAAGGTCTAAACGAGTATCAAGTTATTTGCAAATGTTAGCTTGTCGCCCGGACTAAAACTGCTACAGGAATTGGACAGTATTTTAATTTGGTGACCAGGACAGTACAAAAACTGTTAAGTTAATGTTTCTGGACAGTACACTACCTAACTTCCGTTATATACGTATGGCTGCCATCTGTCTCGGTACATCGGGACCGTCTCTGTTACGGACTTTGTTGTCCCGACATCTCGACAAGTCCCAATGTTGTCTCTATTTTGCAGAATACTGTTGCGATCTTGGCTTAAGTACTGAAGTAACGCCATCTGTTAGCGCTACATTTAAATGCAGCCTCAGTTACTTTTATTTGTGTCAACAATTTTATGTTGACCAGGTTGTCTCATAGATGGCATTGCATGTTGCGTATCCTGTGTCGATGAGACAAGTACTTTCTAGATCTAGCACCATTATTCGTGAAAATACCAGACTTCTCCAATAGCAGGGGGCTGGAACTATTGAAGCAGTGTCACCCGGATGAATCGGGCAGTTCCCATTCAAATAGCTCTCTGGTAAGACGATACTTTCTGAACGTAATACGAACAACGAGTGCTGGTTAGTATGTTCATAATGTTTACTTTGGGTATATAGGGCGTGAAGTGTATAGTGATGTGTATTTCGATGACTAAAGTGTTTTTGTCGGTTGTTTACCGTCTAGTAAACTTATCATCGGTTACGAAAATGCATAAAAATGGAAAAAGAAAGTGCCACATTTCAGATGATTACACAAAAGAGTGGTCTTTTGTCAAGAAGGGACGTATGAATCAGGAAGTGTTGTATTAGATCTGTAGCTGTTTCATATCAGTAACTCGCGGAGGTGAGGCTGATGTGAGGCATCACATTTCTACGAAGAATCATACAAATACGTTCGCGATACATCGACATTAAAGTCTATTTCTACATTCATGGTTGAAGAAAATATCCAGGACGAGCTGCTCGTTGTTGCTGCAGACCTAACAAAGTTGTCAAGCTTCAGTAATTCTTCAGTTCTCTTGACTGTATCGTAAAACTGAATTTCGCAATGTATCCTGATTCCAAAGTGGCCGCAAAGCAGTGCACAGCCAGAACCAAAGCTACAGCGGTTGTTAAAAATATTCTCGCGCAACATTCTGTGTCCGAATGCATAAAACAATGGCAAGAAGTTTTATTTTAAGGCATAGGCACCGACGCATCAAACCACAAGGCTGAAAAGATGTTTCCTTTAGTCGTTCAGTACTTTATTGAAACTGGCGGTATCCAACAGAGGTTTCTGAAGTCTGATTCGCTGTATAACGAAACGTCGGAGACAATCGCTAAGTTTTGTCTAGACACCTTAAGACAACTGCAGATTCCATTAGATAAATTGATCGCTTTTTGTGTAGAGAATACCAATACCAGCTTCGGAGAGCGGCCAACAGAATGTGTTTAACCAAATTAAATAAGAACTAGGAAGAAATGTAGAAGGAATTGGATGCCCTGCCCATATTCTCCACAATACTACATCAAGCGCTTTTGGAGTCTTAACTGTCGACACTGAAATAATCGTCATGAAAATATTAATTATTTTTCAGTATGCACGACAAAGACAGACAAGCTGAAAGAGTTCTATTTATATGTTGATGTGAATCATCAGACTCTTCTATCTCGCTCAAAAACAAGTTGGCTGTCGTTAATGTCCGCAGCTGAGAGGATTCGTAAGCTCTGAATGCCATTAAAATAATTTTTTGACGCCGAAGACAGGCCTTTAAACTAATTTCACATTTTTTCAATAGTCCGGTTAGTGAAATTTACTCCATGTTTCTGCAGTCAAATTGGCTCTGTTTTTTTTTAAATATAAAGAGTATGGAGAAGAATATAGTCTCGATAATTGAAATACAAAATATATTAATCGACACTCAAAGGCATCTGGATGAATGGTAGCATGCAAACCAAGATGAACTTGAACAAATTAAAGAATGAGTAGCCTAACCAAGAAATAATCTGAGTTCCAAATTTGATGATGGGACAATGGTTTTCCATACCATAGCATTTTATTACTTAGAGAAATGGCATATTTCTTTTAATAAATATCAATATTTGATTGGATGACACTATCTGAAAGCCCAGATTGGATGATGACTGAAAACACTATTATATATACCTGACTAAAAACTGTGTGAAGATTTCAGTCAATGATTGTTTTCAGGAATGTACGTATCTGCAGACCTTTTTAGAAACTAAGCATGACTCGGAAGAATTGAATTCGTAGCACTCCGTGGAAGAAAGGTGGATTTACTTTCTTCAGGAAACCGAAAATCCTAAATGTAAATGGAAAATGCCAATTGCTGAAATTATGTGAGTATTTGTTTTCTATTCCCGCTCATAATACCACTGTGGAAAGAGTACTTTCGCTGATATCGGCCCAGCGGACTGATGAAAGAAATCGACTGCTGCCAGGACTGTAGAATCAATCTTACAGTGCCAGTTTATGTCCAAGCTGATTTGCATGGAGTTTTATAACTACGTAATTATATTAAATAAATTTTTTACTTGTTTCTACACCCACCCTTTCGTAGTGTCCGACGAGGACCCATCTATATATACACCCACCCTTTCATAGTGTCCGACGAGGACCCATCTATATATGGAACCCCAGGTGAGCCTAATGTTTTGGGTTGTGTAAGATGGCTTCAAATTTGTGAAGTAATGATAATTCCCTTCTTTTTTAGTCTTTATGGGGGCAATCTTTGAAAGCAACTGATCCTATTCATAAACAAATGTAGCGTACAATGCAATTATAGTTATGATTCACGTGATTAATTGCTAAGCCATGAACTGTATCGAAAAGAACTGAAGGTAACGAAAATAAATAGGAACAGAAAAGATAAAAACATATGCTAAAATAAAATATTGTCTTAATTTATGCAAGCATGGAAAGCATAGAGAACCTTTAAATCCTTTACAGCGCATGGTGAACTCGTAATATTGTGAAATAGCATTATTTTTAAAAATAATTATTGAATTTAACGCGACTACCGCTGGAAAGTAGGGATTTTGGACGGGTAGAAACTAAAATGTAACACAACAACGGGAAAATGAAATAAATAATAACATTACATGAAATGTGGAGGAACCGACACAGGAATCCTGAAAGAAAAGCCAGTACCAAGTAACGAAAATTCACAAAAAATAACAAATATTGGAATCGGTAACTAGAATTAAGCTACATAGGTCAAATCTACACTCATGCTCATAAATTAAGGATAACTGCAAAACATGGTGCCACACAACGTGGCATTACACAAAACTGGCGCTAATAGCATAGGCACACAAGGAACACACACGACACAGATCTGTAAGTCCACGGTATTGGTGATAAGTTGAGAAAACCGTCCCGAAACACATGTGCTACAAAACGCCCTTGTTCCCTGCGCATGTACCCCGGCATCAATATGGGATATAATCACCATGCACACGTACACAGGCCTCAAAACGGGTTGGCACACTCAGGATCAGGTGATCGAGCAGCTGCTGGGGTATAGCCTCCCATTCTTGCACCAGTGCTCCTGAAGTGTCGCAGGGATTTGAAGAGATGTAGCGATACGTCGACCGAGAGCATCCCAGACGTGTTCAATGGGGTTTAGGTCTGGAGAACAGGCAGGCCACTCCATTTGCCTGATATCTTCTGTTTCAAGGTACTCCTCCACAATGGCAGATCAGTGGGGCCGTGCGTTATCATCCAACAGGAGGAAGGTGGGACACACTGCATCCCTGAAGAGGCGGACATACTGGTGCAAAATGACGCCCCAATGCACATCCTCTGTCAAAGACATGAAGGGGTGTACGTGCACCAATCATTATCCCACCCCACACCATCAAACCACGACCTCCATACAGGTCCCTTTCAAGGACATAAAGGGGTTAGTATCTGTTTCTTGGTTTACGCCAGATGTAAACCCGGCGAGAGTCACTTTTCAGACTATACCTGGACTCGTCCGTGAACATAACCTGGGACCACTGTTCCAATGTCCATGTATTGTGTTCTTGACACCAGGCTTTAAGGGCTCTCCTGTGACCAGGGGTCAGTGGAATGCACCTTGCAGGTCTCCTGGCGAATAAACCATGTCTGTTCAGTCGTCTGTAGACTGTGTGCCTGGACACAACTGTTCCAGTGGCTGCGGTAAGGTCCCGAGCAAGGCTACCTGTAGTTTTCCGTAGCCGTCTGCGGGCACTGATGCTGAGATATCGGTCTTCTTGTGGTGTTGTACACTGTGAATGTCCCGTAGTGTAGTGCCTGGACACGTTTCCTGTCTGCTGGAATCGTTGCCATAATCTTGAAATCACACTTTGTGGCACACGGAGGGCCCATGCTGCGATCTGCTGTGTTTGACCAGCCTCCAGTCATCCTAATATTCTACCCCTCATAACGCGATCAATATATGTTCTTTGAGTCATTTTCAACACACAGTCACCATTATCACGTCTGGAAACGTCTGCACACTTACTCACTGCACCGTACTCTGACACGCACCAACACACCTCTGCGTATATGGACTATCGCCAGCGCCACCGTGAGACGACCGCAGGTCAAATACACCGCATGGTCATACCTCGAGGTGATATAAACCCACAAACCGACCACCATAGCGTTGTTTTACCATGTATCAGCATTATACTTAATTTATGACCATTAGTGTAGTTACCGATTCCAATCACTGCATAATTCGTTATTTAGATTGTTTTCCCCGCCGGCATGTGGACTTAATAGTGATAGGATTGCTGCATTTATAATTGCTCTCTGGAATACTGCGAAAAAGTAACAAATATTTGAATCGGTAGCTAGAACTGACCTGTGTAAGTTAATTCCGGCCACCGTTTGCAACAATTCCATGATTCGTTATTTTGCAACAAGTGTGTGCACCTAAGTGTTATAGGATTTCTGCATTTGGTATTACTTTCTTCGTTACTATGAAAAAGAATAAAACTTGGAATCGGTTCCTACAATATTTGTAACTATTTCACAGTAGTTCAGAGATCAATAAGAACTCTAGAAATGCTACAAAAGCCGAGTTCACACACTTACTGCAGAAATTATGAAGTATCGAATGGCTAGAATCGGTAACTAGAACCAGAGGTTGTTGAGAGCTTAGTTGTAGTTATCGATTTCAGCAATTCCATGGTTCATTATGTAGATAGTTTTTCTGGCAGGTACGTACATTGGAAAGTAACAGGGTTTCTGCAGTTATAATTGGTCTCTAAACTACTGCGAAAAAATGACAAATATTGGAATAACAAACTAGAATTAAGCTATATAGAGGTCAATTCTAGATACTGATTCCAAGCATTGCATGGTTTTTACATAGTTCATTTTTGCAGCAGGTGTGTGCGCTGAGATGTTAGCTGACTTCTGAAATTGTAATTGCTCTCTGAACTGCTGCGAAAAGTAACGTATTTTGTAATCGGTAAGTAGAACAAACGTATATAGATCAATAAACCGTTTTTGATGTTACTGAGCAACAGTAAGACAATAGTGTTTAAATGAACACACCGCCATGTGACTGTATTGTTGTTTATTTAATTACGATCTAGGTTTCGGCCTTTTATGCCATTTTCAAGTGACTGAGTTTTGTCTCAGCGTATACTGCAGGACATCAAGCTAAAATTGGCCATTAATTAAGAAGAATATTGTTTCCCCACGAAATGACAGATGTAAAATCACCACCTTGTAAAAAGATCAGTAAATAGTAGTGGGAGTGCATATTACTTACTAGAAAAAGGTTTACTTTGGTATCAGACCTGTGTTTACTAAATATGACGTACTCCTACTATTATTTACTGATTTTTTTACAATATGATGATTTTACATCTGATATTTCGTGGGGAGCCAATATTTTTCTTAGTTTATCTTATATTTTGAGCTTGACGTCCTCCAATATACCGTATGTTAATGACATAAACTCAATCACTTGAAATTGGCATAAAAGGCCGACACCTAGCTCGTAATTAAATAAACAACAATACAGTCAAATGGAGGCGTCTTCATTTACAAAAAAAGTATATAGGTCAATTCTAGTTATCAATTCAAATATTTGTTACTTTTGGTGAATTTCCATTACTGGTGTCCTGGCTTTTCTTTTTTGTTTGTTTCTCTAGTATTTCATGCTTCTGTTTCATATACGTTATTATTTATTTCATTTTTCCCGTTATGCTATATTCTAGTTTCTTCCCTCCCAGAACTCCAATTTTTCCGTGGTAGTCCTGTTATATTCTATAATTATTGTTATAAAGTAACGCTATTTTATAATTTTTCGACTTCACTTCGCGCTATTCTGTAATGGAATCTAAAGGTTCTCTATGCTTTCCTTACTCGCATAAAGGACGAGAGTAATTTTTGTCGTCCATGTAAATTTCTGTTTTGTTTTGTTCTTATTTATTTTCGTTATGTTCAATTGGTTTCGATAGAATTCGTGGCTAAGTACATAATCGAGTAGATTGTGGCTGTAATTTAATACTTTGTTCACGAACATCAGTCTCTGCTTTCAAAGACTGCACCTATGTAGCGTCCTTGCCTACGGTATGACGTCATTGCTTAAAGCCAATGACTGGAATCGGACTCTAGAATTTATCCAGAATCTGGAGAGCGCTTAGAGGAAACTTTACATTGCACCATAGTCCAGTGAATTTAGATGCAACGTCCTGTGGCTACAGAAATTCTGTTCTTCGTATCTGAATGCTTACGCCACAGATGTATTTCATCTCTGTCTTCTTGCCCAGAGAGTAAATTTGCCAGCAGTTAATGGTTAGGTTTACGATCACATACATATATTACTAGACTGACAAAGACGTCGCTTGGTAAGGTAAGATGGCGGTGTCGTGAAGGTTGTGTGTGGTAATAACATGGTTTTCTGGAATGAAATGGCGTTGTAAGCTTTACGATATGGTTTAAAGAGTTCCTGCACTTGAGCAAACATTTGCGTACTAGTTGTTTTTACAAATTTCGATTTATAATCGTATTATGGGAAGAGAACCAGGTTAAATATATACAAGTTTAGAGCAGACTGCAGTTTTCGTGAGAACACTCAAATGAATACAGACACTTGGTGTCAACGACAAATAGCGTGTTCTACTTATAGAAGCACTTTCGAAACGGATATTAAGCTCCGTCCGTTACGTTAATACTAGATTAAAATACTACCGGTATTTCAGTTAAGACAAACTGTAATGCAATTATTTAGGCTTACATACGGTACAAAAGCAAAAACACTTAAAATGTTTCTAGTTATGCTTGCATATTCCTTTCCTTACATCTTCCGTCTGCTGTATGAAAACACGAGGCATGTATTGACCATTATGTTAACACATTAAAGGTAAAGTAGTTGTATCAGTTTATTTCCATTTCTTACGAGTGTTTTATCAGTAAATAAAAAGCTGTTTACCTCTTTTGCGCTCGCCGTCTTACTGTTGGCTTCAGTGATACTGTATACGATATTGCCAGTCTAGTAATGTATGTCTACGTTCACGATGAATTTATCTGTGCTAGTTTTTGCTTTGTGTTTACGCTCTATAGAAAATACTATTAATGTCGTGTGTTACGCTAAATCTGAGAAACAAAGTAAAAGATATTTATGAATGTGATCACGTAGAAAGTTAAATGGTGCTCGCTGAGTAGGAGTTGTGCAATTTCAGAATGACGCCAAGATTAAATTTTTATGTCCAGACATGTTGTGACTGGATACTCTGAGCAGTAAAG
Source organism: Schistocerca americana (assembly GCF_021461395.2). Lineage (NCBI taxonomy): Eukaryota > Metazoa > Arthropoda > Insecta > Orthoptera > Acrididae > Schistocerca > Schistocerca americana. The sequence continues at coordinate 625,614,393 of NC_060123.1, read as the reverse complement.
GTTTTCATGCGAGCCCAGGTAAGTAAACGTTCCGAATCAAACTGAGAGTAAAAGTTTTGTAGTGTGAAATAATTTTTGAGGGGAAGTTCTGTGACTAGTCTACTGTTGGTTCAATAAAATTCGCAATCCATCAGAAAAAATATATATCGCTGTTGCGAAACATTTAAAATAAAAGTTCCTTGTAATCATTAAATTTGCTTTAATTATTGTCCCCTTTGAACATTATTTTCCTCAAAACATTTTGAAAATTTACAGGGAAGCAGCTCTGATGTGAAGAAAGAAGTTATCAAGCCCAGACTTTTTTTTATGAGTTAAATGGAAATAGCCAGATATGATCCACCATTTAAATGACATTTAGTAGATGTGCTCACCGGACAAAATAAAGTAAGAATGAGAATTTTATTTACATTACAGCTACATCAGCAGTAATGTGATTTTCGTGATCAAGATTAATTACAGCACAGAATTAACAATGCATCGACAATTCTAACAAAGAAATCTCTGAAATAAGTCATTAAGTTTCAAGATTATACTACTAATTACTACACTTATAGTCGCTCCCATTAGTCAAAGTGCGAAGTGTCAGTTTTGACTACGCAAAGTAGTAAGTGTATATGTTTCGACGAATTTCCGACAGTACGAATAACGTGTCATAGACGTCTATGTACATTTTTTTCTCCAAGGCAGACGTATATAAAAATAAAAACATCACTTACAATACACACAAGCGGGCGCGCGCGCACGCGCGCGCGCACACACACACACACACACACACACACACACACACACACACACACACACTTCTCCCCATCGTAGGTATATTAGTTGGGGATGAAAAGTGACATGGAGGTAGTCTAGTGATCGGATAGCCGACTGGCTTTAACATCCTATTGGCCAGTCGATTTTTTGGTCGTTCAGTGGTTCTTTTGCAGTTGAATGAAACAACTGAACAAAACTAGTCTGCGTCCATGTCAGCTATACGAATGATTTATCTGATTTTGGAAGTACTGAAAGTGCAATCTGTTTTACTTCCTAAAAAACATTCAGCAGCCTACATCGCACAAAATATTTCTTTATTTCCAGTTCATTTCTGCGTTGCTCTGCGTCGCGCACTTGGGCGAAGCGAAGCGCTTCGCTTTGCAGCCCGTCCGGCGTGGGCGTGGCTAAAGTCTCTGACACTTGCGGCAGCTGTATGAACGCCATCACCAGGCCTCCAGGGCACGTTTGAGTGATTTCGTTTACGTACTTTTAAGTCTTTCCTGTTGTACGTTAACCATGACCGGGGTTGCCAACTTTATTTAGAGACAAATACATATGTTATTTCAGTGAGAGGTGAATGCAAAACATACTCTTAAAATTAAATATTTTCAAAATATATGTTGTTATTTACTTAAATTAAAATTTTTGGTACTTTGGTATTAAATGTGTATTTTTGTGGGTTTTAAATGTCAATAACTAGGGTTACATCACAAATTAATGTTTAATAAATGAACAATTACTTTTTAATTTTAATTTATTGAAGCTCTGTCTCTCCCTTCCAACGGGTTTCGTAGTAAATAAGCGTTTGTAATTAACAGTTACCGTAAATAAACAACATATCGTGTCGTATTAGTTTTCTCTTCTACTAGGAGTATATTTCGTCTTCATTTGGCGTAAAGTAACGCTATTGTCGAGTTTGTTATCGACCATAATCCGAAAAACATTTCAAAGAAACAGCAAATTTCGTACCAAGTTTTTCTGTTGTCATAACAGATATATCGTTTTCGCTGTTAATCACTTCCTTTCCACAAGGCTACTGGTAATACTTACAGCATATCATATTCTCAAATCGAAGCTAATAAGCAAGCTTAAAGTTATTTATGTACTGTTATATAAGCTATTGCACCAGGCTTAACTAAGCCCCACTGTGTATGCTGTTTTCAGGCACAGTATGATTTAATTGCTGCTCATAAGCAGCTATAAATCGCCATGACTATTGTGAATGGTTGTGTTGGGAGGGCTACCAAGAATCATGTATCAAAGGTACTAAAGGTACGTAAATACTATCCTCTCAGTGGCTAATGTCTTTTCTGCTGCAAATACAGCATCTGTCACTACTCATCCAGAGGACGGTGAATGGCGAGTCAGTGGCACATAAGAGGTACTCTACAGGGGAGAAAGAGACCAGCAAAAACTTATGACGTTACACCTATCCGCCAAACCTACGAGTTCAAGGTGCAGTCTTTCGCGGAAACCGAAAGTGAGCTAGTGAGACTTGCTTCACCTGTTAGAAAAAGTGTTGAGCCTCGTGTCAAGGGGAGGCAAGCACAAAAGAGTAGAGACCTACCAATATTCTACAGGTCAGATGTACGGAAAATAATGCTATCCGTTAGGGAATGGCAGCGAATGATGGGAAGGAACACCACGTGTGCTCACTGCGTACGCCTGGGGCACTCATTCAACATGTTGAAGAGCCTATTTCGGCAGCCTGTGGTGTCACCGCCAGACACCACACTTGCTAGGTGGCAGCCTTTAAATCGGCCGCGGTCCATTAGTATACGCCGGACCCGCGTGTCGCCACTGTCAGTAATTGCAGACCGAGCGCCACCACACGGCAGGTCTAGAGAGACGTCCTGGCACTCGCCCCAGTTGTACAGCCGACGTTCATAGCAATGGTTCACTGACAATTACGCTCTCATTTGCCGAGACGATAGTTAGCATAGCCTTCAGCTACATTTGCTACGACCTAGCAAGGCGCCGTATTTAATTAATATTTATTATGTGAAGCATGTATCATCAAGAGCGATGTTCTATAATTGTGGATTAAAGTTAAGTATTATATCAACTACTTAATTCCTTTAACTGTTCCAGACCTCGCGCCAGTCAGCGTGTAATTAAACGTGTGCATTTCGGCCTCCTCTAGAAACACAATGTTGGCTCTTCTGCCAACACTACATAACCAACTGCAGATTGTGGCGCATGTTGGCACAAACGATGCTTATCGTCTGCGCTCCGAGGTCATACTTGGATCATTCCAGCGACTGGCAGAGAAAGCTCTGAATACCAGCCTTGCCCACGAGTTTCAGTGAAGCTCAAAATCTGCAGCATTGTCCCCAGAAAATATCGTGACCGCTTCGTTTTGTGTCGAGTGGAACGTTTGAACCATAGACTGCGAAGGTTCTGTGACAAGCTAGGCTGTGACTTTCTGGACTTGTGCCATACGGTTGAGACCTGTACGGACCCACCAAATACGTCAGTTGTGCACTACACCTTAGAGGCTGCTACCCAGGTACAAGATGGTTATAATTAAAGTGCAGCTACTCATTGAGGTCCATTGTGGACAGTGATTATTGTATGACAGTGGAACTTGGTAGATATACTACTGCATTAATATGGAAGCAATTTTCCCTAGAAAAAAAAGTTCCGATTTTGTTCGCAAGGTGCAAATTTGGCGCTGTACACTGTTTGTATGATGGTATGACATCCATACCGTCATCTGACAAGCCACATCGTGAGTGAACAGTGAGGCTATCGAGAACAGAGACGGTACACCGTTAGTAAACTGTTTTATGTGAACGGCAGAAATTATAGTGGCGCATTGAGAGAGTATCGCCCCTGAACTGTCTGAGGAGAGACCCGATGTCGTTAAATGGTTTAAAGAACATGATAATGAAATTCTAAAACACAGGTTACCTTGATGTGGCACATCAGGCAGTCACGAAGTCTTTGCTTAGCCTGCATGACCTGGGTTTGAATCCAGATGCAGAACGAGACGGCTCGTCGTGTCATTTGAAATTCATACATATTCTCAATTAGCTGCTCGGGAATAACTTAAATTTTTAATGTCATTTTGTGTTAAATAATAAGTACGGTATGTTACTTTGAAGAGGAAATCATGAATATGAAGAACTTACTACGTGAATTACCTATCTGACGTAATAATGAGTGTGGTAACATTTCAGGTATGTCATTTATTGTAATAAATGTGGGCTTACAAGCCTTAAGAACAGTCTTATCTGTGATAAGGTGTTCCCTGATATTTGTAGTACCTTGGTGTTACTTTACATCTTGAATTGTTGCGATACAGAGCAGTGTTTTCTAGTGGTGACTTTTTGGAACCATTTTCAATAGTCATACGACTGTACCGATGAGCGATTAGAGGAGCTCCTAGACAGCTGCGTTATGTGGGTTGCTTTCGAATCAGGCGAGATGCAATTCAGGTCGTTCGGATACTTTTGTACACGACTGTACCTCTTACACTTCTTCACAGAAGGGAAGGTCTAGCGTGGAGCCATAAACATGCCATCTGGACCGTCGAACAGTGGGACAATGTTCTTTTCACAGATGAGTCCAGATTTGGTCTGGAGAATGACTCTCGACGTTTCACATCTGGAGGGAACATGGAACACGATTTCGGGACCGAACCATTGTAGAAAGAGACTGATATCAAGGGTGATCCCTAACGGTGCGGGCAGGAATTATGTTGACCATTCGAACAGCTATCACGAAATTGCACGGTTCAATCGGCAAGGTTTAACTGCTGTCAGATATGGTGGCGAGATTTTGGGACCTCACGTGCGGATGTTGACAGGTGCAGTGGGCCCAAACTTCGAATTGCTGGACGATAATGCGCGACCCCATAGAGCGCAGGCTGTTGATGTTTTCCTGGAAACGGAAGATATTGCACCCATAGCGTGGCCAGCTCGCTCTCTCGATTTCCATTTTACAGAGCATGTCTAGGATGCACTAGAGACATGGTTTGCATGATTTCACTATCTACCAGTCACTAAGATTTGCGAGCAGTGCTGCAGGAAGAATGGGCGTTACTGCCTCTATATGAGATTTATGGCATCATTCACAGCTGTGATTTGTCAGGCCTGTATTCCTGCCAGAGGTGGTCACATCCCATACTGAGCACATTAGCCACTTGTCGGAATTCCGTTAAGTTGGAAAAAACGAAGAAAATATTTGTCTACCGTTATGCATGTCGCAGTTGTTTACGTTCTGTATTCTTTATTGCACTGTTTTGTAGCAAGGAACGCAACCTTGCTTTAATTTTGGACACCAGGGTAGTTTCAAAATGTGAATCGTTCTTGCAGATACTGTATAACGTATTAAATTTATCTTAAGGATCTATTTTTATCCAGTCATATTCTTCCATTCCCAAGCCACTGTGTCGTCAGTCTGATTCATTTCAGTGTTAAGAAAACGCCTGTTTATAAATAAGGACGAGAAAATGAACTAAAAGCCACTTAGTGACACTCAGTAACAAGCAAATATCGAAAGAGCAAGAATATAGTGACGACACTCGATAATCGATTTCCGACAACAATAATAATTTAACAATGGCGCAATGACCGAATGTTTCGGCTCAGAACTCAGTACGCAGACTGCGGCCACTGTTTCCATCCGGTGGCTTCCACAGACTTGTTCCATTCAAAACAATAAACGAATAGTCCGCCTACCGGTATATGTAAATATGTAAAGCTAAAACCGACTGAATGAATTGTTTTCATTCGGTTGCACTTACAGACTGGTTTCACTCAAAAGTACGAATGAATAATTCAATCAATACGTAAAACTACAACTGAATCAGCCGATTGTTTCCCAATAAGCGACTGAACCTGTTGTTTTGAGGTTTTGTTCCCATCGCTACTATGACATTGTACGTATTACGAAACTCTTTAAAGCGGATGTCATCGTATTTAACAGATAAAATAACATCCTGGATTGTATTTAATAATTTACCAAAGGCTCTTGTATGATAATGAAGGTCACTGTTTATTAGGTCACGATTACAGTCTAACAGGATTTCAGGCCGGACACATACTCAGTGTCTTGACGGGAATATTTTTAAACATTTATCATACATGTGCGATGGTTGGTTTATGTTAAAGAGATGGTCCATTCGAATCCAATGCATCTTGCTTTATACTTTCTTATTACGTTACTTTCTCTGGAATTCATTAATTTCTATGCTTCTCTTATCCGCAGTTTCTATCTTCCATATACGTTTATTTCACTTTCCAAAACCATAATATGCAACATAACGTTGATTCACTTAACGTGGCGAAGGGGAAAATCGAAAATGTTTTCATAGAAACTTTGCAGTATTCATAAAGGGACATAGGAGAATGAACGAAACTCATCCTTAAAATGCCATTCTCAATGTTTTTTCAGAATCATATTACTTTTAAAAAAATGTGATGGCGTGTTTTCTTCTGCGGATATGGAAAGTGCATTTAATTTCGAGTATTAAAGTATCAGTACATTTATCCGCTAGGGGTGATAGGTGATATGATAATGGACAAATAAGATAGCAAATGATTTACACACAGTGTAACTACTTTATCTCTATTTTTGTTTTGTTATTGTTATTCAGTGAAGGAAATTCATTTGTTTACGTAAAGCTCGTTTGTTGATCTGTTATTTATGTTCCCACAACGATACTCATTTGTTTCAAAAATGGTTCAAATGGCTCTGAGCACTATGGGACTTAACATCTAGGGTCATCAGTCCCCTAGAACTTAGAACTCCTTAAAACTAACTAACCTAAGGACATCACACACATCCATGCCCGAGGCAGGATTCTAACCTGCGACCGTAGCGGTCGCTCGGTTCCGGACTAAAGCGCCTAGAACCGCTCGGCCACGCCGGCCGGCAGCACTACCTCAAATTTGAAAATGTGATCGACCGTGAACACATGACGTAAGAGGTGTCACAGAAGAAAGGCGTGATCAGGTTAATATTTTGAGGAAAATTTTGTGTTAATGGTAACTTTTTAACATACGAGTGTAATGGAATCTGGTCGAGCAGAACCTGTATATTACAGGGAAAGCGATGGTTTCTGTGCATGTATACAGGATGTTCATTTTAACTGAAGGCACTGCAATATCTCTAAAACTACACATCGAATCAAAAAAAGTTATGATTCTAATTTGTTTGTCTCGGCGGTGGCCATCCCACCTCGTGCGTGGGAGGCGAGGGGCAACTATGAAATCTTCGATGGTAACTCCCTTTTTATTGTAGATTACAATTCAATGGAAAAATCTACATGGGTTTTGTGTGAAGTATTTTCTTCGTTTCACCACAGATGACGCTGTACTAGGAGGTTTCGTAATTTACGACATACTTACTCAATGGCCCTTGAATATCAAATGCCACTTACGAATCCACCTCCATGCTACTATGTTTGGACAGGCCAGTATTTCATAACTTCTAATTGGAAACCCCATTCCGTATGTTGTATTCTTGCCTCTTATCGAACAGGGGATTGTTCAACGCGCCACTGTGGCCGTGACTCAAAGCGAACGCTGTTCTGCTTTTCGAATTAGAGACAGTGTTCAAACGTAGAACCGCCAACTTCGATACACTTACTGAATCGCTTTTAAAATGACCAACCACATGAAAAAAGCATATCTGCAGGAATGTCACCACAGGCGTTCCTGATGCGGTCGGCCATGTCTTCAGGGCTTGTTGGCACTTGCTGGTACACTTTATCTTTTAAGTATCCCCACTTAAAGAAATCCGGCTACCATGACGGCTCGGATGGCGTGTCTACAGTGTTGGCGGCACGCGACGCTGTTCAACGACGTCTAGTGCCGTACGCTAAGGTATCCGGACATGGGTTGCTACATGAAATATGGTTGTTATGACCCACTCTACCAGCCCTCTCATTTTCTGAGTTCATTTCAGGGTGAGGCATTTTTAAGGTCATGGCAATGTTGTTCCGAAACGAAGGGAAAGGTCAAAAATGTTTTCATTCAAAATTCGCTGTATTCGAAAGGGGGACAAGAGAGAGTGACCGTAACTCGTCCTCAAAATGCCATTCTCGATCCTCTTTCAGGGTCAAATCAGTTTTTTTTTAATGGGATGGTGTATTCTCTCCTACGGAAAAGGAAAGGACATTCAATTTTGAGTATAAAAGTTGCCGTATATTTATCCGCTAGGGGTGACAGGTGATGTGATGATGGACAAATAAGACAGCAAATTGGTTTTCACACACGTTGACTTTATTGGCTTTGTCCTTAAGAAAAAGTCTAGAGTCGCCAGATCAGGGGAGCGAGCACTTCAAGGGACAGGGGCTCAGGGTCCTACCCAACGATCAGGCTAATCTCTGTTTAGTATTTCTCAAGCTATAGCTGAGTAATGAGATAGGCAACCGTCTTGTTCATATCAGATGGCACCCCGTTCTACAAGTAACACATTTTCATCCAACGCTGGAAGTTCTTGGTATAAAACCTTTTCGTATTACCGACCACCCAGTTTACCTTCAACGAAGTACGGTCCAGCGATACGTAATCCCAGCATTCCACACCGAACATTCACGCTCCACTGCCTTTGATGCTCAACTTCCCGTAATTATCTTGCTTTTACACTGAACAATAATGCGCAATTATGTAGGTTCACCTGTGCATGATTGGTTAATGTCGCCACATCACAAAATAAAATGTTTGAAAAGTACCATTTTGGGTTTCTTTTGTTCTAGAGCCCATTGCCAAAATGCAACACGATTCTGGAAATCATTCTCATGAAGGGCTTGATATAGACTAATGTGATATGGATGGAATTTATTACGCTTCAATATTTTAAAAACAGTCCTATGCGAAATTCCCGAATCAATTGACGGGAACTTACATGGGGATCAGCGGCAAGTAGATCTGATAGCCTGCAGCGACCTCTGAACTTTCCCGAGTGGCAGTTCTTCTTCGGTTATGTTTTCTCGGGGCGACGTCTCCCGATTCAGAGAATAAGTTCGCAACTCGTTGCCAGTTTCTTACAGAAGGTTGTCTTTGTTGTGGATTGGCAAGACAGCCAACCAACTATGAAAGAAGCCGAAAGGCACGCGTTTTAGCTCACGCAGGCTGGCGTGAGGTCTGGAACAGGTCAAGGAAATGACACTAACAAAAAACGTACGTAGCTGCTGGAATACTTAACTTTAATCCATAAATGGTGAACATCGCTCTTGACGGTACATGTTTTACAGCATCAATAGTAACTGGTAATGGCGCCTTGCTAGGTCGTAGCAAATGACGTAGCTGAAGGCTATGCTAACTATCGTCTCGGCAAATGAGAGCGTAATTTGTCAGTGAACCATCGCTAGCAAAGTCGGCTGTACAACTGGGGCGAGTGCTAGGAAGTCTCTCTAGACCTGCCGTGTGGCGGCGCTCGGTCTGCAATCACTAATAGTGGCGACACGCGGTTCCGACGTATACTAACGGACCGCGGCCGATTTAAAGGCTACCACCTAGCAAGTGTGGTGTCTGGCGGTGACACCACAGTCTTCTTCCAGGATACCAAACTCCGTACATGCTGCAAACTGCTCTAGCGTTCTTAACGAGCTTCACCAAAAACGTAAATAATATCGATTCTCTCATTAATCGTATATCGAACGTCCGTGATTACAGCACGAAGTGGAGCTCATTGAGAATAGTACGTAATGTCCTTATGGGGTTTAAATTCTCACTGGATAAACTCGTATCGATGTCTAGAAACCTGTAAACAAATGAGGCCTTGATATTCAAGGGCTATTGAGTAGTATGTCGTAAATTATGAAACCTCCTAGTACAGCGTCATCTGTGGTGAAACGAAGAAAATACTTCACACAAAACCCATGTAGATTTTTCCATAGAATTGTAATCTACAATAAAAAGGGGGTTACCATTGAAGATTTCATAGTTGCTCCTCGCCTCCCACGCACGAGGTGGTGTGGCCACCGCCGAGACAAACAAATTGGGATCATAACTTTTTTTGATTCGATGTGTAGTTTTAGAGATATTCCAGTGTCTTCAGTTAAAATGAACATCCTGTATATATGTACAGAAACCATCGCTTTCCCTATAATATACAGGTTCTGCTCGACCAGATTCCATTACACTCGTATGTTAAAAAGTTACCATTAACACAAAATTTTCCTCAAAATATTGACCTGATCACGCCATTCTTCTGTGACACCTCTTAGTTCATGTGTTCACGGTCGATCACATTTTCAAATTTGAGGTAGTGCTGCCGGCCGGTGTGGCCGAGCGGTTCTAGGCGCTTCAGTCTGGAGCCACGCGACCGCTACGGTCGCAGCTTCGAAACCTGCCTCGGACATGGATGTGTGTGGTGTCCTTAGGTTAGTTACTTTTAAGTAGTTCTATGTTCTAGGGGACTGATGGCCTTAGAAATTAAGTCCCATAGTGCCCAGAGTCATTTGTACCGTTTGAGGTAGTGCTGTTAGAGTTTTACGTGAAAGGTATAGAGCCTTCTCGGTTTATAGTCGTGACTGAAACAGTTTCATGATTGTATAGTTCAGTGCGGTAAATACAGCAGTTAAAACGAATAAAAATGTTATTAGTTCCCTGATCTGCATGATATTTAATCACGGATTATTCCCCAGTCATCTTCACAGAATACACGCATGAAATAATCTGGACTGTGAATATCACGAAGTAATAACAGGAGATAAAATCAGATTTTTTCGCATGTAGGCTGTATGTAAATCGCAGACGTTCCTCTGACTACATACAGACCAAAAGACAGTAACGTTTTTTAAAATAAAATAAACATAGTCTCTCACGAACTGCAATGGCTCTTACTTGCTTCTATTTTCTGCTACCAGTCACTTTTATTTGTTTTGTTTGACGTAACATATAGCAACGAGTTTCGAGCATGTTATGTCCATCTTCAGGCTTTTACGCATACAGAAAATTGTTGCTTAAAAATAAAATGCCTTAAATTACATTAACAGAGGACTTTTTGTTCATTCATCGCTACTTGAGTGGCTATTGCGGCATTCGGTGTGAGAGCTCCAGTCGTTGACCAGTAATTACCGTCCTGTGAAGCCATAGCCTAATGGGATGTAGGTAGTTTTGCATCAGGTGTTATGATGCGAAAATCATATGATCCATTTTTTTGACACTAGTTCATTGATGCTTTTGGTGTCCCAAAGTTTCGTTGGAGCATTGGTGCACTGACGGTGCTGTTTTCAGGCAATACACATCTGCACTATTTATTAATATAATTCACTGCAGAAATTTTTCTACGTACATGGAAACATTATACACTTAATACAATATGGGACCTTGCAGCGTGTGAATGAGCATCGACTATCGCATTTTACATCTGTATTCGCGATACTGACAGTCCAGTAGAAGTTTTCTCCACACTGGCACATCTTAAATATATTGAATTAGAACTGGCTTAAGATATTGGAAAGTTTTTGAATTCGCCTACTTCACTAAGAATTTATCTCTATATTTTGTATTATGAATGAAAATTTTCATTTCTGTTGTGATATCCATTCTTTTGCTTTTTCCGATTTTGTGCAAAATTTCGAGATTGTCTTCGATTTTCAAAGGGCGACCTGAGCGTATTATGTGTGTTGTTGCTACCGCTGATTTATTACATTTACACAGTCTCTAGCAGTATAAATGTTCTTTAAATGGAATTCTAAAGTTTCTGCCGATTTGGCCAACACAGGTTAAACATTAATAAAACCGACAAACTGCAGGGACGGATTTCTGATTGGTAACGGAAGAAAATGGGGTCTACGAACATGTGTCCGGAAATGCATCGTTGGCACGGCACTGACGAATAAACAGTTCCTCTGACCACGTGCCGTGAGTTCCTTGTCTGTTGCAACCTATCTTATTGACGCAGCGTACTGCAAGCAGCAGAATGATCCGGTGTTCATTTCAAGAACAAGCCGAGATGGTGTTTGTGTGCGGCCAAGCAGACGGAAACGGTCGAGACGCAGTACGGCTATACCAAAACAAGTACCGTCACAGACACCAACCACATCACACGCATTTCACGCCCTTTTTGGGTATTTATGTGATCATTGGCCCTTTCAGACAGACGAACGTGCCGTGAGGCGGCGGATTGTGCGTACACTAGATCTGGAGGACCGGGTTGTACAGTATACTGCGACGAACGCTAGTACAAGCTTTGGTCAAGTGTCCGGCAAACATGGCTTAAGCCAAAGTACGATTATGAGTATCCTGCATGGTAACCTGTACTATCCTCATCACCGTAAAAGACAAGGAACACACGGCACGTGGTCCGAGGTAATGTCATTCGTCAGCGCCACTGCCGTGGCAACGATGCATTTCCGGACACATATTCATAGGACTTTTTTCCATCATTTCCTGTCATGAACCTGTCCCTGTAGTTTGTCGGTTTTGTTAATGTTCACCCTTTATAATATTTGTTCCATTGGTTGGAGGTGATTTGTAAATGTCAACTACATCAAGATTTGTATTTGTCGGTTTTGTATTATGAATTAGCTTCCTACTTAGACTGCTGGTGGCGCTGAAGCTAATTTTTATGTTACAGACATAGGCCAACCTTTGAAAACAAAAGGAAATATCAAAATATTGCACATAATGTTTAAAGCAAAAGAATGTATGTTGTTGTGGACTGGCAAGACAGCCAATCCACAGTGACGGGTAGCCGAAAGGCATGCGTTTAAGCCCACGCAGGCTGGCGTGAGGTCTGGAACAGTTAAAGGAGTTATACTAGCAAGAAAAGTACGTAGCTGCTGGAATACTTAACTTTAATCCATAATTGGTGAACATCGGTCTGACGGTACATGCATCACAAGATAAATAGCAAATGATAATGGCGCATTGCTAGGTCGTAGCAAATGACGTAGCTGAAGGCTATGCTAACTATCGTCTCGGCAAATGAGAGCGTAATTTGTCAGTGAACCATCGCTAGCAAAGTCGGCTGTACAACTGGGTCGAGTGCTAGGAAATCTCTCTAGACCTGCCGTGTGGCGGCGATCGGTTTGCAATCACTGACAGTGGCGACACGCGGGTCCGACGTATACTACCGGACCGCGGCCGATTTAAGGGCTACCACCTAGCAAGTGTGGTGTCTGGCGGTGACACCACATATGTCATGGAAGAATTGGAAATTCTCATTCATAGTACAAAATATGGAGATAAATTTTTAATGGAATGACCGAAGTCAAGAACTCAAAATCTTTCAGTAGACTCGAGCCGTTTCTAATAGATGTAAGATGTGCCAATGTGGAGAAAACGACTATCAGACTGTCTGCACCGCGAAGATGATTGTAAAATACGATAATCAATACTCATTCACGAGCTGCAAGCTTGCATATTGTATTAAGTCTATAATGTTTACATGTACGTAGAAAAAATTTCAACTGTGATTTACCATGAAGCGCCAAAGAAACCGGTATAGGCATGTGTATTCAAATGCAGAGATATGTGAGCAGGTAGAATACGGCGCTGCGGTCGGCTGCGCCTATACAAGACAACAAGTGTCTGGCGTAGTTGTTAGATCGGTTACTACTGCTACGGTGGCAACTGAGGTCATCAGTCCCCTAGATCTTAGAACTACTTAAACCTAACACCCTAAGGACATCACACACATCCATGTCCGAGACGGGATTCGAACCTGTGACCATAGCAGTCGCGCGTTTCCGGACTGAAGCGCCTTGAACCACTCGGCCACAACGGACGGCAGGGACACAGTATCCCTGAGGTAACGATGAGTTGGGGATTTTCCCGTACGACTGTTTCACGGGTGTACCGCGAATATCAGAAATCCGGCAAAACATCATATCTCCGACATCGCTGCGGCCGGAAAAAGATCCTGCAAGAGCGGGACCAACGACGACTGAGGAGAATCGTTCAGCGTGACAGAAGTGCGACCCTTCCGCAAATTTCTGCAGATTTCAATGCTGGGCCATCAACAAGTGTCAGCGTGCGAACCATTCAACGATATGGCACCAAGCTCCCCATACATGAAGATTATTGAGCATATCTGGGATGACTTGCAACGTGCTTTTCAGAATAGATCTCCACCCCATCGTACTCTTACAGATTTATGGACAGCCCCGCAGGGTTCATGATGTCACTTCCCTTCAGCACTACTTCAGACTTTAGTCGAGTCCGTGCCAGGTCTTGTTGTGGCACTTCTCCATGCTCGCGGGAGCTTACACGATATTAGGCAGGTGTACCAGTTTTCTTTGGCTCTTCAGTGTACATCGATAAACAGTGCAAAAATAAACAGTGGGACAGTGTAATGTCTCAAAACAATCCGACAGTGTACCAACGATGCAAACGAAGCTTTGGGACGCCATAATCGTAAATGAACAACTGCAAAAAAAAGAAATAAATAAAATAAAAAATAAAAAATTACACGATTTTCGCACAATAACAACTAACTCAAAGCTATCTACATCTCACGCAGGCTGTCAATCGTAATAAACAACGAGGCACCGCCCCACACCACCAGAAAACATCACCGGACATCACTTTCTGGCCAATCACTGTTCCCCACGCTCCAAATTCCCCAACAGCCACACCAGTAGTGAACAATAAACAAAAAGTCTTATGTTAATCTAGTTTAAGGCATTTTATTTTTAAGTAACTATTTTCTCTATGCATAAACTCCCGAAGATGAGCGGAAAATGCTCGAATCGCACTGCAACATGTTAAAACAAACAAAACAAATAAAATTGACTGGTAGCAGAAAACAGAAATAAGTATTTATTTCATACAGTCACGGTTTCCAAACGTAGCCAATATGGCCACAAGTAATTACAATAGCTGTAATGTCCAGCAAATGAGAGGTGTAGTCAAACAAAATTAATTATCACCTCGCAAAAACAAAGTTGCCTCATCATTTTTTCGTTAGTTTTGAGATACATGTCTGAAACCTTGGTAGACATTCAATTATCCGCGCCACAGTGCCCCAGCACGCCACTAGAGGCGCCAAAACAAAGTGAAGCAGCGCAATTCCACTTATCCCTCCTCTAATGGCGGCCGCGCGGGATTAGCCGAACGGTCTATGGCGCTGCAGTCATAGACAGTGCGGCTGATCCCGGCGGCGGTTCGAGTCCTCCCTCGGGCATGGGTGTGTGTGTTTGTCCTGAGGATAATTTCGGTTAAGTAGTGTGTAAGCTTAGGGACTGACGACCTTAGCAGTTAAGTCCCATAATAATTCACACACATTTGAATTTGAACACATTCCTCAAATGGCCTGTTAGGCAACTGTGGCGTGCGGAACTGAATGTCTAATAGGGCTACGGACATATACCTGCAAACAAACGAAAAAATGTTTTTATTAGTTGCGTTCACACTTCAGCTAGTGATGACTAGCGTTGAATGTTTTTGTTCATTTTCGAACCACTAGCTGAGTCGTTCTAACGTGATTAATGAAATAAATTCGTACCACATTTATTCATTTCTAAATGTTGTCAACTGTTTAGATAGAATAATCTGCATCCCTGATGCAACTAACTACTCTGGATCATCCGTTGACGAAACTGTAAGTTTAAATAAAGTTGCTGGTTCTTCCAGCTACGCAACGCTGGAATTCCACAAAAAATAATCTTTTCGAGGTGATAATTAAAACTGTACGATTGCCCTCATATGCCAACACATCCCGGATGGACACTAGGTTATGTGTCATCCCCACCACTGGATTCTTAATTCAGAATATAGAGTTTAGAGTGCGGTAGCGTTCGTTTGATTTCAGCCCTACGTGTTTGAGACGACCTGCGTGCGGTGCCGAGCTGGAGGTAACTGGATAGGCGAACTGCACCAGAGGCGGGCGTTACCTTGCGCCAGGCGTGCGGCAGCAGCGCGGCCACCCGGCCTCTGGCGGCGTCCCCCGGCGTCGCGACGCCTTGCGACGCTCCGGCCGGCGCGGCGCCCGGCACGGGCCCGCACGACATCCTGCGACGCCCGCCGTCGTCTGTTGCCGTGGCTGCGTGTCGTCCGACGCGTGGGGACTCCGGCGATCGATGGGTCGACTGCCAGAGCACTCGAAATCCTTCGACTTTTACGCCTTTACGAGCACCACTGCTGTGTATATGTGTGTACCGGTTGCCCTACTAGCCGACTGGAATCGAACGCCGCAAACTTTGCCCCTGTTGCTAAGGAACGGAAACTCCTATCGACCCTGCCTGACCGTGTGAGTACGAGGTACGCTGGCGCCGGCTTCTTCACCGGGTACCGACCCGACACACTTCACGCAATTCTCCGACAGCTTAGGAACTAAAACTAATGATATTTTCAGTGAACGTTGCCCCATAGCTCGCGAATATTTGTCGAAAATCTTGTCGTGCCACCGTCATCTGGCAAGAAAATCTTTTCTATTGCAACCAGTTTCGATTGTTAGTATCATCCCCAAGCACTTCGTTACAAACATCAACTGACCTTTGTGAGCGTACTTGCGAAAAGTTTCTCACTTACATTAGCTTTGTGGATACGTTCATGGGCTTTCATCCCAACTGTTACTGACGTCGAAAATACTGACTGGATGACAGAACTCAAAACAAAGAATGTAAATATTGTTCAAACAATGCAGTAAGTTCCTAATGTAAAAATACACTGCTTCTAACCTCTGGAGACTTGTAAAGTAGACGTCTACATGAAACTATCTGACAGATGAAAACTGTGCGCCACACCGAGACACAAAGTTGCGACTTCAGCCTTTCGAGGCAAGTGCTCTATCGACTGACCTTTCCCAGCGCGACTGACCACCCGTCCTCATAGCCTTGCTTCCTCCAGTATCTCATCTCCAACCATCCAAAATTCACAGAGGTTCTCCTGCATGGCTTGCAGGAATAGCCCGCGAAAGGCAAAAGTCCCGAGTTAGAATCTCTGTGCGGCACACAGTTTCAATCGGCCAGGAAGGTTTTTATCAGCGCAAACAATGCTGCAGGGTGAAAATTTCACTCTCGATGTCTTCATATTCATCTCAGTTATCTTTGTACTGCATATACAGGATGTCCCAATAGGAATGATATGACAAGAACAATCATTTCAGACAAAAAAAACCTCGTACAGATATATCTGCTATAGAACACATGTGCTGTGCATTGTTATTTCCTGTATTATTAAATAGCCGGCCGAGATGGCCGAGCGGTTCTAGGCGTTACAGTCTGGAATCGCGCGGCCGCCACGGTGGCAGGTTCGAATCCTGCCTCGGGCATGGATGTGTGTCCTTAGGTTAGTTAGGTTTAAGTAGTTCTAGGTTCCAGGGGACTGATGACTTCAGAAGTTAAGTCCCATAGTGCTCAGAGTCATTTTGTATTATTAAATACCGTGTCAGGTTTACACGTGTACAACAGTTACTAAGCACTACAGCACGCGTTTTAGAAGGTACCAACTGAAAAATATTTATTTTTAACACTTTCAGGTCTAAGCATTACCGTGCGGTCATATTAAAAAATGATTCAAATGGCTCTGAGCACTATGGGACTTAACATCTGAGGTCATCAGTCCCCTAGAACTTAGAACTACTTAAACCTAACTAATCTAAGGACATCACACACATCCATGCCCGAGGCAGGATTCGAACCTGCGACCGTAGCAGTCGCGGGGTTCCGGACTGAAGCGCTTAGAACCGCACGGCCGCCGCGGTCGGCGGTCATGTTAAAGCTGATCTGCAGTTGACAGTAAATGTTCGAATGCTCCACCGTCAACTTTAGATTAGTTAGATTAGGTAGTGTGTAAGCTTAGGGACCGATGTAAAATGTAAATGTCGTGTGGCTCGGGCCTCCCGTCGGGTAGACGGTTCGTCGGGTACTAGTCTCTCGATTTAACACCACTTCGGCGACTTGCGCGTCGATGGGGATGAAAAGATGATTAGGACAACACAACACTCAGTCCCTGAGCGGAGAAAATCTCCGACCCAGCCGGGAATCGAACCCGGGCTCTTAGGACTGACATTCTGTCGGGCTGACCACTTTTTTAAAATTTTTATTTTATTCATCTTTTTATAAATCTCATTTTGTTCGCTCTTTTGTTCGTTGCATCTGCTCGGGTCAGACGTCGTAAGATATCAGTTTAAGTTCTTTGTTGATCGATTAACTCAGTTTTTTTTATTACAGAGGGCAGCTAACTCTCTGACCTAACGCGCTGAGCTAGCGTGCCAGCACCACTCAGCTACCGGGAGCGGACAGGGACCGATGACCTCATCAGTTTGGTCCCATAAGACCTTACCACAACTTTACAAATTGTGTACTCTTGGGAGAACATATTGTGCTGCTTGTCTGAATGGTTTTGCGCGTCTCCTAATGATGGGAGCAGTGCCCATGATACGACCAAATAGTTAATTTCGCGTATTCGCTTTTGCTTTGTAATTCATACAGTCCAAAAAACAAAAATCTAATGGTATAAAGTCTGGTGATTTCGGTGGCCAGTTAATTGTACTATCACGAAGAATCCAGAGATTGGAGTAAATGCTGCTGCGATGTTCCCACACAAGTCTGTTAAAATGTGTAGGGGCTTCGTCATGTTCGAAGTACATTGCAATCCACGTGGCCAAATACATCCAGAACTGAAATGAATAAGGTGTGCTGGGTCAGAGTTTGAATGGATGAGACACGTACGTGCGAGCCACTAACCAAAATGGAAATGTACATTAAATGTGTTCTACTTCGGAAACCATTCGGAATAATATGTCCATATGTAGTTTTTTGCTACAAATGAGCGTTCTTGTCATATCCCTGAATACTGACCATGTGTCCTGGGACACCCTTTACAGTCATATTGCCATGCACTTGATGCAGTGGATATTGTTGGAAGACTTGAAGTTGATGTTTTATATCTAAGTTACACTACTTATAACTGCTACACCAAGAAAAAATGCAGATGATAAACGGGGATTCATTGGACAAATGTATTTTACTAGAACTGACATGTGATTACATTTTCACGCAATTTGGGTGCATAGATCCTGAGAAATCAGTACCCAGAACAATGACCTCCGGCCGTAATAACGGCCTTGATACGCCTGGGCATTGAGTCAAACAGAGCTTGGATGGCGTCTACAGGTACAGCTGCCCATGCGGCTTCAACACGACACCACAGTTCATCAAGAGTGGTGACTGGGGTATTGTGACGAGCCAGTTGCTCTGCCACCATTGACCAGACGTTTTCAATAGGTGAGAGATCTGGAGAATGTGCTGGCCAGGGCAGCAGTCGAACATTTTCTGTGCCCAGAAAGGCCCGTACAGGACCTGCAACATGCGGTCGTGCATTGTCCTGCTGAAATGTAGGGCTTCGCATGGATAGAATGACGCGTAGAGCCACGGGTCGTAACACATCTAAAATGTAACGTGATGGTACGCATTTCTCCTCCTTACACGAGGCATCACAACAACGTTTCAACTGGCAACGCCGGTGAGCTGGTATTTGTGTATGAGAAATCGATTGGTAAACTTTCTCATGTCAGCACGTTGTAGGTGTCGCCACCTGCGCCAACCTTGTGTGAATGCTCTGAGAAGCTAATCACAGCATCTTCTTCTTGTCAGTTAAATTTGGCGTCTGTAGCACGTCATCTTCGTGTTGTAGCAATTTTAATGGCCAGTAGTGTAGGTCCAAGTATTCCCGCATTTTCTTACGATCGTTCAACCCTGATAGTTTGGCGCATGACAGCGCTCCACTGGCGAGGTCACCCGAGCCTACGTTGCTGCCCTCTCCGTGTCTGTCTTTCCTGGACGTAAACGCGCCGGTGCTGGCGCTGTGGCTGGGACACGAGTTGCCTTTGTCGAGCGGCGCTTTGAACTCTGTGCCGCAACGCAGACTGGTGTCCCCGCAGAGCCGTTGCGGTATAACGGCGAGCGGGCGCAGGCGGCGGCAGCGGCGGCTGCTGGGTCAGCTTCCCAGGTGAGCCCGCGGTCGGGTCAAAGCGCGTGACCTGCTGCTGGCGGCGCGTGACGGCACCGCAGAACGTCACAGCCTGTGCCAACTGGACACCGTGCGCGCCCACTGTGCCATCCGACCCCTCCTGCCCGTTCTGTCAGCGGTTCCGTGTTTAATTACATCGCTCCTGCGAGCTGCGGAATGGTTTGATCCACTAATTATTTGTGCGTGCAGATCCATAATCTGCAAACCACTGTGAAGTGCATGTCAGAAAGTACTTATAGGGGGTCTTTTTCTCCACCGTGTAAACTCAAGTGATTGATTAATCAGTGGATGTGGAACAAAAAAGGTCTACAGAGCTTATGTCCGGAAATTCATGGTTTACATGCTAGACACCATTTATTCAATCATAAATTGTTACAGAGACTGCGATCTAATACGCGCTGTACAATGCAGTCACATTTACAGTATGCATGGTTTACTCCTGGAGGATGGTACTGCCGCGCGGGATTAGCCGAGCGGTCTCATGGCGCTGCAGTCATGGACTGTGCGGCTGGTCCCAGCGGAGGTTCGAGTCCTCCCTCAGGCATGGGTGTGTGTGTTTGTCCTTAGGATAATTTAGGTTAAGTAGTGTGTAAGCTTAGGGACTGATGACCTAAGCAGTTAAGTCCCATAAGATTTCACACATGTTTGTTTTTTTGAAGATGGTACTGTTCCTCATACGTCATGTTCACTTACCTGCTGACTCCCCTTGTAGTGATACGGCGTTGTACCCGATGGTTCAAATGGTTCAAATTGTTCTAAGCACTATGGGACTTAATATCAGAGGTCATCAGTCCCCTAGAACTTAGAACTACTTAAACCTAACTAACCAAAGGACATCACATACATCCATGCCTGAGGCAGGATTCGGACGTGCGACCGTAGCAGCAGCGCGGTTCCGGACCGAAGCGCCTAGAACCGCTCGGCCACAACGGTCTGCTCCCGATGGTTCCGCATTCGAATCGACATGGTGTTTACTTAAAGGTAGTACCAGGAGACCTATCCCTGCAGATAACAACGAGAGCATTCAATGTTTGCAGCAGTTAAATATTTTCAACATATCACGGCCCTGTCAGCAACTGTATAAATATTATTTTAATTTTAAAAACCAACAGCCTCAGTTTAAAGTTTACCTAGATTTACCTATGTTTCAGTCGGGATAACCCAACCTTCTTCAATAAAAGTAACTACCGTTTGTCCATAGCTGTACCTTTCTTTTATTTTACTTTACTAGTAAATTCAAGGTCAGGAGTTAGGTTCACGTCTTGTCCTAACAAGTACCCATCACACAGCTTATGCGCAGGCGTAAGGTTTTGTTTCCGCCTAGGCGGGCCTCATGACGCTACGGTCAGTTCCAGTACAGCACTCGTGGCTGCCGCATCGCGGTCGCGAAGTGGGGCCGACGCAGTTTCAGATACGTTTTTACAGTTTGACGATAATTTATGGATTTGTAGCTTTAGATTGACGATGTCCACTATGGACAAACGGTAGTTACTTTTATTCTGAAGAAGGTTGGGTTATCCCGGCTGAAAACTAGGTAAATCTATGTAAACTTTGCAACTGAGGCTGTTGGTTTTTAAAATTAAAATAATAGTTTGCAACAGTGTTTCGCCGTTAGTGTGAGACGGTCGTTTCAGGAAACGGGAAATCATGAAGGACGTACCGGAAATGTTCGGACACCAGACGTGGAGGAAAACGTGACTAACACTGTGGAAGGCTACCGCCGTGTCAATAAGAGGCAATTGGCCCGCAAGTTCAGCGTGAGCCAGACGACCGTGTGGACCATTCTCCATGAGGATTGTTACTGTCCTTATCACTGACAGTGAGTGCAGGCCGTACTAGCGACAGATTTTCCTCAATGGGAGCAGTTTTGTCACTGGTTTCTTCACCAAGCAGCCACGATTCCGTGATTTGTGTCATCCTTCCTGTTCACAGCTGAAGCCACCTTTACGCGGAGTGGTATCTTCAGCTTTCATAACAGTTATCTGTCGGATAGTATGCAGCATCCCCGTGGTATGGTGACAGCAAATCATCAGCATGGGTGCAGCCAGAATGTTTGGGCCATGGTAACTGGCCAATGTATTTTGGGACCAGTTTTCTTTCCACGTCGCCTAACAGGCCGGAACTATGGGCGTTTCATGCGGGTGACTTTGCCTCCCCTGCTGGAAGAAGTGCCATTGATGATTAGAAGGGCTATATGGCCGCTACATGATGGTGCTCCAGCTCACTTCCCCGTTAACGTACGGACGCGTCTCAATCATGTCTTCCCTGGTCGATGGATCGGACGCGGCGGTCCAGTTGCATGGCCTGCTCGTTCACCGATCTCAACCCATACGATTTCTGGCCATGGGGTCATCTAAGAAGATTGGTTTATGCAGGCCCGCCCGGTTGGCCGTGCGGTCTGATGCACGGCTTTCCGGACTGGGAAGGCGTGCCTAGTCCCTGGCACTAATCCGCCCGGCGGACTTGTGTCGAGGTACGGTGAGCCGGCCAGTCTGTGGATAGTTTACAGGAGGTTTTCGGCGAATGCTGGCTGGTTCCCCTTATCTAAATATACAGGGTTATTACAAATGATTGAAGCGATTTCACAGCTCTACAATAACTTTATTATTTGAGATATTTTCACAATGCTTTGCACACACATACAAAATCTCAAAAAGTTTTTTTAGGCATTCACAAATGTTCGATATGTGCCCCTTTAGTGATTCGGCAGACATCAAGCCGATAATCAAGTTCCTCCCACACTCGGCGCAGCATTTCCCCATCAATGAGTTCGAAACGGTAAGGCTTCTGCTTTAGCCTTTTCCGTAAGATTTTCCTACGCGTGAAACTTGCCCGCACGCATTCAACCGTTTCTTCGCTCACTGCAGGCCGACCCGTTGATTTCCCCTTACAGAGGCATCCAGGAGCTTTAAACTGCGCATACCATCGCCGAATGGAGTTAGCAGTTGGTAGATCTTTGTTGAACTTCGTCCTGAAGTGTCATTGCACTGTTATGACTGACTGAAGTGAGTTCATTTCAAGCACGACATACACTTTCTCGTCTCCTGTCGCCATTTTGTCTCACTGCGCTCTCGAGCGCTCTGGCGGCAGAAACCTGAAGTGCGGCTTCAGCCGAACAAAACTTTATGAGTTTTTCTACGTATCTGTAGGGTGTCGTGACCATATGTCAATGAATGGAGCTACAGTGAATTTATGAAATCGCTTCAATCATTTGTAATAGCCCTATATATATATATATATATATATATATATATATATATATATATATATAGTCGAGAGGCGGACCAAAAACGATTGCAAAATTATCTTGCGACAATAAGGAGCCGCGAATGGAAAAACCCACTGAAGTTAACGACCTTGACAATGGTCTGTTTGTTACGGGCCGGCGCCTAGAAACGTGCATCTCGGAACGGCTAAGCTTACCAGCTGTTCGTTGCTACTTTTGTTAACTTCGATGGGAAGTGGTTGGAAGACGGGAAATAACCAGTAGATTACAACGTATTCGATGTCCGCCTTACTCCACAGAACGTGGAGGTCGGGGTCTTATTAGCCTTACAAAGCACGACCGGCGGCGAAATGTGATCTGACAACAGAATACAATGCTAGTGAAGGCACAACTGTTTCGGAGCACACCGTTCACCGGTCACTACTGATCATGGTACTCCGTAGCAAACGATCCCCTACGTACACCCAAGTTGACCTAACTGGATTCGTATCCAGAAGGACGACGGTTCAAACCCGCGTCTGGCCCCCTCATTTAGGATTTCCTTGATTTCCTTAATTTGCTTCAGACAAATGCCGGGATGGTTCCTCTGAAAGGCCACGGCCTACTTCCTTCCCCATCCTTCGCTAATCCGATGGGACTGATGACCTCGCTTTTGGTCTCCTCCCCTAAATCAACCAACGAACCAACCTAACGACATTGTCAATTACGATTCCAGTGGACACGAGATCATCCAGGTTAGACTGTGCATCAGTGGGAATGAGTCGTCCAGTCGGAGGAATTTCATTTCTTGTTACACCAAGTTCATGATCATGTTCGGATAGAATGTCATGCAGGTGAATGGCTCCTCGGCGCAGGCCGTTGGATATAGCATTATGGTGTGGCAAACATTCATCTTGGCTTCCATGGGACCAATGGTAGCAATCGAAGGCACTATGACAGCATCCGCCTACGTGAAAATTGTTGTGTTTACATTATTTTAAGCTTGATGTCTTCGCCGACGGCGCAGCATAACTGTCCGTGTCACAAGGGAAGTATCGTGCCATTGTCGTTTGACGGCATGATTATAATCTCATGTTGATGTGTTGGCACTCGAAATCTCATGATCTGATCTTGATTTAACACATTTGAGACGGTAATTGCCTGACCAGTGCATAGAAATCGGGCCCCACATACCTGTGGAAATCTACCAAGGAATTTTGGAATTCATGCCATGCACAATCGCTGCTGTGCTGCGCTCCAGAGCTGGACGAACAAGCTATTAGTCGCAAGATAACGCACACGCAGACATCTACATCTACATTTATACTCCGCAAGCCGCCCAACGGTGTGTGGCGGAGGGCACTTTACGTGCCACTGTCATTACCTCCATTTCCTGTTCCAGTCGCGTATGGTTCGCGGGAAGAACGACTGTCTGAAAGCCTCCGTGCGCGCTCTAATCTCTCTAATTTTACATTCGTGATCTCCTCGGGAGGTATAAGTAGGGGGAAGCAATATATTCGATACCTCATCCAGAAACGCACCCTCTCGAAACCTGGCGAGCAAGCTACACCGCGATGCAGAGCGCCTCTCTTGCAGAGTCTGCCACTTGAGTTTATTAAACATCTCCGTAACGCTATCACGGTTACCAAATAACCCTGTGACGAAACGCGCCGCTCTTCTTTGGATCTTCTCTATCTCCTCCGTCAACCCGATCTGGTACGGATCCCACACTGATGAGCAATACTCAGGTATAGGTCGAACGAGTGTTTTGTAAGCCACCTCCTTTGTTGATGGACTACATTTTCTAAGCACTCTCCCAGTGAATCTCAACCTGGTACCCGCCTTACCAACAATTAATTTTATATGATCATTCCACTTCAAATCGTTCCGCACGCATACTCCCAGATATTTTACAGAAGTAACTGCTACCAGTGTTTGTTCCGCTATCATATAATCATACAATAAAGGATCCTTCTTTCTATGTATTCGCAATACATTACATTTGTCTATGTTAAGGATCAGTTGCCACTCCCTGCACCAAGTGCCTATCCGCTGCAGATCTTCCTGCATTTCGCTACAATTTTCTAATGCTGCAACTTCTCTGTATACTACAGCATCATCCGCGAAAAGCCGCATGGAACTTCCGACACTATCTACTAGGTCATTTATATATATTGTGAAAAGCAATGGTCCCATAACACTCCCCCGTGGCACGCCAGAGGTTACTTTAACGTCTGTAGACGTCTCTCCATTGATAACAACATGCTGTGTTCTGTTTGCTAAAAACTCTTCAATCCAGCCACACAGCTGGTCTGATATTCCGTAGGCTCTTACTTTGTTTATCAGGCGACAGTGCGGAACTGTATCGAACGCCTTCCGAAAGTCAAGAATAATAGCATCTACCTGGGAGCCTGTATCTAATATTTTCTGGGTCTCATGAACAAATAAACATACAGTACTAATGTAAAACTCCCACAGATCTTTAAAATGGGAATAAATTCCCAAAACGAGTCGTGCTATACATGAAAAAACGTGACTCTTTTAGTATCCCAGAAGCGGGCCATGTGAATTGCATCACTTGCAAGGAACTGTTGGCATGAAGTCCTGGAGGTTGCATTCGGAGCTGCAAATAAGGCAAGTATCAGGGTTTCTTCCCGCTTCATTCATCTGGAACGTCGGAATAATGAATGCTGTGTGCGCACTTTAATTGGTCTGATCTTGTCTTCGCGCTCCTTGCATGAGCCGTGCGTTGTAGTACATTAAGAGATTCCTCAATACCTGTTCATGACACTTCGTATGCACGCATTCACTGGATGGATGACGTCCTTCCCCAAGCGTCGGCCGTCTTTAAGCATTTCCGTGACAATCTCCCGTGAATCAAATTAACATTTACTCATGCCTTCCACATATACGTTCTGTACACCTGTTATTGCTATTTGGTACGAGTCTCACTGAGTTGGGCAATGTTTGTAGACTGGCTGCTTTTCCTCTAGTATCCTACTAATGAACCGAAGTCTCCACCTAATTTACCTTGCACTGAGTGTACGTTATCATTTCATTCCATATTCTCATTAATTACTACATTCAGTTTTTGAGAATGAGAGTAGTTACGGGCTTCCAATAAACTTAACACATAATTTCAAACCTTTACTAAACCCCTGAGCCCACCTACAACGCGGAGTGGCCGCGCGGTTTGAGGCGTCATATCACGGACTAAGCGTCCCCTCCCGCCGGAGGTTCGAGTCCTCCCTCGGGCTTGGGTGTGTGTGTTGTTCTTAGCGTAAGTTAGTTTAAGTAGCGTGTAAGTCTCGGGACCGATGATCTAAGCAGTTTCGTCCCTTAGGAATTCACACACACACACACACACACACACACACACACACACACACACACACACACACACACGACATTTTAACTTATTACTCATTCTTTACTAACTATATTCACAACACTTTTGTAGACGACATCCATATATACAACTGAATGAACCTGTAAAATTACATAATTTTGGAAAATCTAGTTCAGGAGATACGGTGTCGTAAATAATGAGATGCGTGAAAATCTAGCTTTCATTAAAAGAGAATGCAGATTATCCAGATTATACTGGTGCACTGTCTGATAACGAGAAGAGCACCTAGCGACTTCCAACACACTTCAAACGTAATCTGAAGTTGTTTTGTACATGGCAGCTCGATTTTGTAAAGAATCAGTTGTAGGGGGTGGGGTAGGGGGGTAGGGGGAAAGTTATAAATATACTCTAATGAACCAAAACATTATGACCACCCGTTTAATACCGTGATGCTGCACTCTAGGAATGCAATATATCAACGTTTGTGCGTGCCTTGATTTCGACAAGTCCTTGGTAGGTTTCTGAAGATATGTACCAGATGCCTACGCACAGTTCACGCAGTGCCCGTTAATTCTGGACAGGTGGCGTGTGTGTGCGAACATGGCACCAGATAGCGTCCCAAATAGGTTGACGAAGCTGGTAGCAAAAACATGAACGTGATTTCTCTGTAACACTCCTCAAAGCACTATAGCACGATTCTGACCTTGTGATACTGACAGGTATCTGCTGGAAGGTGCCATCGCCATTGTGGAGGATTTCAAGCAATAGGGTCCGCTGTAATGTTCACGTGCACCCTCCAAAGTTGCTATAGTGCTTTCGATTATTACCGCAGGACCCCTGGAAGACCAGGTGAATGTCCTCCACAGCTTAATACTGTCCCCAACTGCCTGCTTAAGTGGTGAAGTTCATGCTCGAACAGCCGTTCGCCTGGGTAACTGAATACCCGGACACGTCCGTGGACTTGGTGTAGCAGGTGACGTGCTTCATCTGACCAGAGCCACGGTCGAATCTCGATGATCCCTTGCCCACCACAGTCGTAACTGACTATGTTGTTGGATCAACTTGGTGACACGTAGGTTTCATCTGCTACGGAACCCCGTGTTCCACAGTATGTGCTGAAGAACGTGCTCAGAAACACTTGTGCCTACACCAGCATTGCACTCTTTCACCAGCTCTGCCACAGATTGCCGCCTGACCCGCTTTTCAGATCAGGCAAGCCTCTGACCTCCACATTCTGTGACGAGACGTGGACGTCCAACACGTTGTCGCCTTCTTTGGTTTCACCGTCCTTCAACCACTTCCCATAGAGGTTCACATCGGCACGCGAACAGTCGACCAGCTTCGCCCTTTCCTAGATCACCGTTTCCAGGACCGGGCCATAAGCTTCTGTTCGTTGTTGAAGCCGCTTATGTCACTTGATTTGCTTATTTACTTCCCATATTGTCGCTAGAATGATTCCACGTTCTTCTCTCCTTCGCTTATACAGGGTGGTCCATTGATCGTGACCGGGCCAAATATCTCACGAGAGAAGCGTCAAACGAAAAAAACTACAAAGAACGAAACTTGTCTAGCTTGAAGGGGGAAACCAGATGGCGCCATGGTTGGCCCGCTAGATGGCGCTGCCATAGGTCAAACGGATATCTACTGCGTTTTTTTTTAAATAGGAACCCCCATTTTTATTACATATTGGTGTAGTACGTAAAGAAATATGAATGTTTTAGTTGGACCACTTTTTTCGCTTTGTGATACATGGCGCTGTAATAGTCACAAACACATGGCTCACAATTTTACACGAACAGTTGGCAACAGGTAGGTTTTTTTAATTAAAATACAGAACGTAGGTACGTTTGAACATTTTATTTCGGTTGTTCCATGAGATACATGTACCTTTGTGAACTTATCATTTCTGAGAACGCATGTTGTTACAGCGTGATTACCTGTAAATACCACATTAATGCAATAAATGCTCAAAATGATGTCCGTCAACCTCAATGCATTTGTCAAAACGTGTAACGACGTTCCTCTCAACAGCTAGTAGTTCGCCTTCCGTAAAATTCGCGCACATGCACTGACAATGCGCTGACGCATGCTGTCAGGGGTTGTCGATGGATCACGATAGAAAATATCCTTCAACTTTCCCCACAGAAAGAAATTTGTGGACGTCAGATCCGGTGAACGTGCGGGCCAAGCTTCGACGACCAATCCACCTGTAATGAAATATGCTATTCAATACCGCTTCAACCGCACGCGAGCTATGTGCCGGACATCCATCATGTCGGAAGGACATCTCCATTCTGTCATGCAGTGAAACATCTTGTAGTAACATCGGTAGAACATTACGTAGGAAATCAGCATACATTGCACCATTTAGATTGCCATCGATAAAATTGGGGCCAATTATCCTTCCTCCCATAATGCCGCACCATACATTAACCCGCCAAGGTCCCTGATAGTCTACTTGTCGCAGCCATCGTGGATTTTCCGTTGCCCAATAGTGCATATTATGCCGGTTTGCGTTACCACTTTTGGTGAATGTCGCTTCGTCGCTAAATAGAACGCGTGCAAAAAATCTGTCATCGTCCCGTAATTTCTCTTGTGCCCAGTGGCGGAACTGTACACGACCTTCGAAGTCGTCGCCTGGTGCATAGAAATATGGTACGAGTGCAATCGACGTTGATGTAGCATTCTCAACACCGACGGTTTTGAGATTCCCGATTGTCGCGCAGTTTGTCTGCTACTGATGTGCGGATTAGCCACGACAGCAGCTAAAACACCTACTTGAGCATCATCATTTGTTGCAGGCCGTGGTTGACGTTTCACATGTGGCTAAACACTTCCTGTTTCCTTAAATAACGTAACCATCCGGGGAACGGTCCGGGCACTTGGATGATGTCCTCCAGGATGCCGAGCGGCATACATAGCACGCGCCCATTGAGCATTTTGATCTCAATAGCCATACATCAACACGATTTCGACCTTTTCCGCAATTGGTAAACGGTCCGCTTTAACACTGTACACTCTCCTTACCGCGTCACGCGCACGCAGAGCCGCCAGGCGACATTTAACCTTGCAGTGGGCAGTTGCCATGATGTTTTGGATCTTCAGTGTGAGCGTTATTCAGCGTTATGCATCCTAAGCAAGAATTAAAAGTCAACATAGAGTAAACAGCAGTAGCAGTGAACATCACACAAGCTCTCAACCTTGTCAAGCAGCTGGGACTGAACAGGCTGCCGGTCATATGAGACTCGTTGAGTGCACTACCGGCTCTCATCATCCCGACACTACGGAACATTGAGCTGCAGCAGTATGGGCCTTTAGTGCACTGTATTCAATCCGTATTACCATATGGCTTAACTTAGTGTGAGCGTCTCAAACGTATGATGAGTAAGAATCGGAAGAAACACGACGACGCAGAGACTGCCAGTACTGTTACGTACAAAAAAATGGTTCAAATGGCTCTGAGCACTATGGGACTCAACATCTTAGGTCATAAGTCCCCTAGAACTTAGAACTACTTAAACCTAACTAACCTAAGGACGTCACACACACCCATGCCCGAGGCAGGATTCGAACCTGCGACCGTAGCAGTCCCACGGTTCCGGACTGCAGCGCCAGAACCGCTAGACCACCGCGGCCGGCACTGTTACGTACAACTTACCCTCTTATTGTGTATAGCAAAGAACAATTATCATTTCACCCCTTCTTACTTCTTATTCCATTCGCGAATGGTACGTGGAAAGAACAATTTTTGGTACCTTCTGTGTGAGATAAAATTTGTCTAATTTTAGCGCTGTCATCACGCGAGATAAATTCTAGAGGACATAATATGTTTCTTGATTCATTTTAGTAGATGGGTTTGTTCGAATGTTTCGAATAAGGCTCTCCCCCGCAACTGTTCTTTAAAGAGTGAAATTGCTACGTACAAAACATGTTCAGATTATGTTTGAAGTGTGTTGGGAGTCGCTAAATGCTCTGATTATCAAACACTGGATGAGTACAGTCTGGATTATTTGCTCTCCTTTTTAAGAAAAGCTCGTTTTTCACGCATCACAATGTTTAAAACGTTATACCCCCAGAACTATGTGACGTAAAATACTATAATTCAGCGTGTGCATTCAGTGGTAACTATTAATATTACATTTCCTTAATATTCTTCCAATGGACTTCAGCTTGACATCTGCTTTTTCTACAGTTAGTTTTATATGTAATTCCACTTCGTCAGTTCGGAGGTATTTCTGCATGAATAACGATAATGTAATAAGCGATCGTTTTGTCACGGTGTCAGCGAAAAAATGATCTAACATTGTCTGTAAAGTTTCTTGCAAGTAACTAAGTGCTCTCATTCTCAGATAGTGGATGAGTGTAGTCTGAGTAATCTGCACGCCTTGAGTAATCTTGCCTCATGGACAGTTTCTAACTTTACTACTTGTCTTATTGAGTTAAATCTTTAACTTAAAATTGCACTTTTTAATGAATAGACTATGACAACATTTTTAATGTTTAAATTCGGTCAATAATTTATATCAGATACTGAAAATTGAATTTCTTGTTGAGCCTGCAAGGATTTAGATAGGCAACCTGCAGCTAGGCCCGGGTGATATCGTTATTATAGAGATTCTGATGCTGACTAAAGAAACGTGTGACGAATAGTGCATATCTTTTCCATCCCTTCCGTTAATCCAACCTGATAAGGTTCTGAGGCCTACTGCCAGTAGACTGCTGAAAAATACCTCGAATTAGAATTTTGCAAACGACCTCCTTCCTGTGAGACTTATCCTGCTTCAAAATTCTTCTATTCAATCTGAGTTCGGCTTCCGCGTTACCCCTGGGTCTAAATTTATGCGGTCGTCTCACGGTAAATCAATTTCTTCTAGACGCTTGAAGAAAGGTACTGACATCAGTGATGAACTGTCGATCGCGTATCAGACAATATCCGAGCGTTTCAGCTATCTACGCGAACTGCATTACACTTATTTACGTAGTGGGTCAGTTGCCAATCTTTTCACGAGTCAATGATAGCCTAAAAGTCTTTCTGCGTGTCACAGCAACTTTTTGAAGCTGTCAACTCTTAGGGCAGAACTGGATCGTTTGCAAGCGGTCTCAGACGGTCACAGAATTTATCCGGCATGACAGTTGTCTCCACTAATGGTTGACTGTGCTGTTGTTGAAAATTCACTAGAAACAGTAACAGCTGTTAAAAATCTAAGAGTAACCTTTCGAACTGACGAAATGGAATTGCCATATAAAACTAACTGCAGAAAAAACGCCAAGCTGGGATCCATTGGAAGAGTATTAAGGAAATATAATTCAGCCATGAAAGAAGTGTCTTACTAAATGCTTGTAACACCGATTGTTTAGTATTATTCATCACTGTTGGGCCCTTACCAAGTAAGATTAACAAGAAATAGAGAAGATCCTACGAAGAGCGGAACATTTCGTCACGGGACCATTTAGCTGGCGCGAGAGCATTGCAGAAGCGCTCAACAAACTCTAGCGGCAGTTGGTAAGGAGAGGAGTTGTGTAATCACCGATAGACTTTCTGTTGAAATTCCAAGCTCGTACAGTCGAAGAAGAGACGAGCAACATGTTACTTCCCCCCTACATACGTCTCGCGAAATATGTCACACGGAAGTTTACAAGCAATCGTTCTTCCCACGCGCCTTTCTCCAACGGGACAGACGAAGGGGAGAACGCTAGTCGTAACAGAGGTACCCTTCGCCACATACCGAAAAGCATTTTGCGAACTGCAGATGTGCGTGTATCTCAGCAGGCCTACCGATGCCTCTTACTCTCCCGAATATATCCCTCCATTAAAATTGACGTACTGATCTCATTTCCCAAAGCAGCCTGTTCTCTTTTGTTATTACTCTTGCATGTATGTTGTTTAGCAGGCGGCGTCATTGTGGAATGTGATATCATCAACGCACGTAACTTCGTTCCATCAGTCCTTACAGTTTCGGGCAGATGTTTGCAATTTCGTGTTCGCAGTATGTAGCTGCTCAAACGAATAGTGCTCATCACATCTTTCATGTGATGTCCGGCATTGACGGAAAGCTTCATTTGTTTCCAGTTAAGAAGAAAGCGATTTTTGAGGCGGAATTTTAAGTCCCCATTCGATAGGGCGGCCCCAAATTGTTCTAGTGCGATTTTCGTTTCTCGATATTTATTAACAGGGACAGAATAACGCGAAGAATAAGCCGTACACCAGGAGCGACTCATCAGCGCTGCTGCATGGTGGAAGCGGACAGCGCGAAACAGGGAGGTGCTATCGCTGCTGGAAAAATGTTCAAATGTGTGTGAAATCTTATGGGACTTAACTGCCAAGGTCATCAGTCCCTAAGCTTACACACTACTTAACCTAAATTATCCTAAGGACAAACACACACACCCATGCCCCAGGAAGGGCTCGAACCTCCGCCGGGACCAGCCGCACAGTCCATGACTGCAGCGCCTGAGATCGCTCGGCTAATCCCGCGCGGCAAGCACCTAGAACCGCTCGGTCACAGTGGCCGGCTGTCCCTGCAATACCTGGAGATTAACACACTGGTTTAAAATGCTTCGTCATATGTGAGTGTTGTTCAACTAATTAAAAACAGTCTGTAATTCACCCAACAGGAGAACTGCAACACCACCTCTCCAAAGATCACGTGAAAGCAGTCCTACCGACTTTACGGTCTCCACAGCTAGCCGTTTAGGTGCCTAAAATCCACAGTTTATTGTGGTTGACGCTATTCAGCACTATTAAGTCCATTTTCTGGATATAATCACCCTTGCGTAAGAAACGACATTCACTCACTGCAAAAGAACTTCAAAACAAAAAACAAAAAAACTGTGTTTGCTTGGCTCTGTAAGTATGTATTCGCATGCTTTTTATTAATTTCATACGCGTTAGATGTTTATATCATTTTACTTCAACCAAACTTCGAAATAAATGTCACTTCCAGAGTTTCACTTGACGGGTAGTGAATAACTTTTCAGAGCTAAATAAAATACGCTTTACAGCGCAGCATTAAGCTTTTTATGCGGAACGTATTTTAAACCAGTGGTTTCGTCTCCAATTTTTGCAAGGACAGAAGGAGGTTTAGCGTATAACGCTCCGTCAAAGACGAGGTTGTTAGAAACGGAGAACAAGTTTGAACTGAGGGAAAATAGCGAAGAAAATCGGCCCTGTCCTTTTCAAAGAAGTCATACCGGCATTGGACTTGAGCGATTTTGCACTAATCACGAAAATTCTAAGTCAGGATGTCGGACTGGGGCAGATGGTTACGGTTATACCATCGTTTCACAATGACTTTTTAGTCATTTCTGAGCTGTGATGATTTGCACTTACGTTTTATACACCTTCACTTCCAAGGCACATAAATTAACACAAACATAACTAATGTTTTCCGATAACGACTATCAATTGTCCAGGACAACGTAATCGTAGAGGTGCGGTCCTTGGATTAAGATCAGGCACGTGCGCTGGAATATGGCAATGAAACGTCAATCACACACAAACATAGTTTCACGATGTTCGTTTCTCACTTAACAATTTTGTAATTATTAAGCTTCAGTCACAACCTCGAAAAATTATAGTTACGTAAGTAGTTATATATTATGTAATTATAATATTCGAGATTGTATCGCGGATCAAGGAAAACGTGTCGCCTGGTCGGAGAAATCACATTTCTTGTTGCACCAGGCCGATAGTTATATCCGTATGCACTATCATCAACGTGATCGGCTTCTCGAGACACGCACCGTGGCACGAGCGCAAGTTGGTGGGGGCAACATCATGCTATGGGCGACACTCAGCTAGGCTTCCATGGGACCTGTGGTAGTAATCCAAGCCACCATGACAGCTGTGGACTACGTGAACATTATTATGGACAATCTGCACCCTGCCATGCTTTATTTGTTCCCCAACGGCGATGGCATCTTCCAGCAGGATAACTGTCTGTCTGAGAGGTGGCATGCCTTTAGGTGCACACAGTGACTTCCCCCTCTCATATTTATATCTTACTCTGAGTAATTCGATTTTCCTCTCTAATTGCATGTGGTGAAAAGTTGCTATTGCTTCACATGCGGACTTCCCACACAGCGTCTCTCGTCACCCTAGTGGTCTGGTGACAGGTGGGTTCTGCTGATCTTGAAAGGATTATGCCGACGGATGTGAGGGAGTCGAATGGATGCTTTCCAGACGCCGACATTGCCATAAGAGAGGGGGCGACACGTCGACAGGGGCCTACAGGAGCGGCTGGGGGTAGAGATTCCGTTACTTCGCAGAAACGTACTGAAAACACTTTCTGACGGGCTACCAGCGAGGCGTGGGAATGACTTGGGTTCCCAGGCAGTCTTGGAGGGCAAATTCCCGCGATTGACTTGCTCAGGGGATAGCTCTGTGACGTAGGAAAATCGGCGCAGAAATTGGCGCCAAGTATCTCCATTGGTGGAATAGTAGTGCTTCCGCAATAAAGTGGAATTTTCCGCTGGTTTTATGAGTTGCTCATTGGCACGTTTTAACCACGGCCACTGTCGTGGGGGCGGGAATGTTCTGTGATCGGGTTGTACGGGTGCTCTTGTGAGAGTCGGCTCTCCACTTTCGGTCGGAGTAGGTTACAAGACTGAACTCTCGCTGCTCTGGACAGCCTGCCTTCCGTTGGCTGTCTAATATATTTTCATTTAATTGTAACTATTTGACGAAGTTGCTGAAGTTTCGACTTCAACGCAACTTTCCGAGTACACTTGGCAATTGAGCATTCTGCGTCCGTCTTGAATAGTTCTGGCTAAAGTTGACTGTATCGGAGTTACTATGTCACTTCGCTTGTTAATATCAATCACTGTACCGTCAGTGATTGTGTAGCGAGCCTTCTTCGTCTCCCTCAGAGGCGCATTTGTGTTGCTAGGAAGTCGTTAGCCTGGAGAGACCAGACCAGGATGATTTGTTTCGGGCTATACTCGCGACATTATCATCACCACGACGGGACGTCGAAGCAACCAGCCATCGCCTCCGGTATGCCAGATCGTGTCCTTGCATTTAAGAAGACAGCATGGCAATGTATGTCCGCAGCGCCGGCAGATTAGGGAATTTAGCTATGTGACAATCAGAGCTCAGCAGAGCGCGCATGTTCCCGTCTTTTCTAACGTGGTTCTGTCTTGGGTGTTCATTGTCTGAGTTCTCACTACAGTAGCAGCAATTAATGTGGGGTTGGCTGGGTGTTTCTCTTAAGAGAGTTGCAAGGAGTTGGCTCCGCATACCACTTGGTCATAAATGTCACAATCTAGTTTATGGACAACTTCACCTTCACAGCATTTATTTGAGTATCCAATTTGACGTATTGTAAATGTTTCATGTATTTTGTTTCTTATTTTGAGTTTAGTCACAATAAATCAAATTGTTATTTTGGACAGAATTTTCATTCTGTTGATCGGTAGAGCAACCCTTTCATTTCTCACCACGTTAATCAAACTTTCCTTTATCTAATTAATTTCTATCAAATTAAATTATTGCAGGTGCCAAACTCTTTCCTACTCCACTTGCAGGGTACATTACAGTCAATTCACGTTTCTTCTTAATCCATGTGAAACACCAAAAGTCGACGTTAGGAAATGGGGGGGGGGGGGGGGCTTAAAGCATCATTTCCATATGAAGATTCTAGAAGAATTTAGTGTTAAATACACTGCTAGCCCCGGTACCTCGCTCGTGTCGCAAGGCCAAAATCGTACTACAGTGTTTGGAGAAGCGTGATAGTGCACACACGTTGAAATCTTGGCACCAAATTCGCTTGGAGTCCAATGAAAGACATTATAGTTACATGAGCAGTTTTTTCATTATATATATTCGTGGCACGGTAGATGCCTGGAGCAGCCATTGGCGTTGATGACAGCGCATACAGATATAGCCATCGGCCTCGTGCAACAAGAAATGTGATTCCTCAGACCAAGCGACACATTTCCCTTGATCCACGGTTCAATATAATTTATCCTATACCCATCTGCATTTCTATTTTACGTCAGCGTTAGGTGAATATGTTAAGGTATAGGGATCATCTTGCGATAGAGTCCCACCTTGAAAACCGCACACTGAACGACGTGATACGAAACACTTGTGCATGCATCAGTACTATACTCTGTTGTCAGATCTGCCACTGTCACTGCCTATCTTGTTTTACAAAGCGGCCAAGCTTCCAATCTCCTCGTACTGTAATGAGGCGTGGAGTTCTACACCATGTCACCTATTTGTGGTTTCATCGTCATTCAACCACTTTACATAGACGCTCACGGCGGTAACAATCAAACTTTGCCGTTTGCTCTTTGTCACAGCTGCTGGAGCATTTCCCCATTGGCGGCCCGTATCGTAGCTAGAATGATTTTCCATGCGTCTCTGGTCTGCTTACTCTTATAGCCTTTCTTTACCGCGCCACGTGCCCGCTATGCCATGAGGCAGACTTCAGACTTTCGGTGAGCAGCGGGCACAATGTTTCGGCTTGTTAGCGTATGCCTGCAGTTCTGGATGAGACAAAACCAAATGGTGGGGCTCACTGACGACACGAAGTATCATTTTCGACAGCAGAAGAAATACTGCAGCTGTATTTAGCCAATCTAGATGACTTCCTTAGCCATTTTGATTAGCGTGACACAGGTGCAACATTTTCGCTGCTGTCAAAATCGAATTTTTGCACGTTATTCCATTTTTCAAAGGTCTGTGCCATTTTGTTTTGATTTCTCTCGCACTTGTGCTACAGTGGGGGTTCATGGTGTACCCGGTCTTAAGACATGTAACTTACCTGAAAAAAAAGAAAAAAAAAAGAAATCGGACTTTCCTAAAATGCGGCAAGCTTGAACTGTCTAAGCTAAAAAAACCTTCTGCAGTTTGTGCTGAACAGCCAACTAGCAGTAGAAAATTATCAGTATTTCAGGATTATTTCTTTCAACGTACGCAAGAAGAACATTAGAAAGTTAAGCAATATACCTCTGTTTGTACAACTCGTGTCCTGTGCATAACAGGCCACTGTAAAGGCAATCTAATATGAATTTTTATGATATTTTCATTATAGGTGATCAAAAAGCTATATTTTATTGTTGGCTAAACGTGTGCTGAGTACTTTCGCTAGAAAAATACTCGTATCACCTGTTTATAATTGCCGATAAAGTATGTGGAGTGCGAGAGAAACACGTGACAAACTCTTTTGTAGAGTCACGAAACGATTCGTTACTTTTGTTCCAGAACGCTACAGACAAAAGTATAATGATATTATACTTATGTGGTTGTTGCCTTTGTACTTCCTAGGTAATTATCAGAACCACAGGGCAAATCACCTAAGTTAAACTCAAAGATATCGTACTTCCGTTTTGACCCAGATAAATAATAATAAAAGCTTCTTTGTTTCAATTGTAGGCTCTTGTTAGAGCAGTATTAGTTACATAGATATCGGTTTTAGCGTCATTTGTTAGTAATGTAGATATGAAGTACGCTAATTTAATACTATTTCAGTTTCCGAAATTCGAATAATAGTCACGCAGAAATAACAGTGTGCTTTATACAGAAGGAAGTTCATGATACCATACAGAACTCTCAAGCCGTGCCGAACGATCTCTCCATCTTAATGCAGCAAGAGATCTCAGTACTTCCTGAAACTTCTTATCGAATTTCGGCGAGTGAAGTGCAATTGAATTCGTCTCTTTCAGATGTACCGTACTAACAGCAGCAGCAATTCATACAGTTAGATTCGAAGAAAAGCGGCACGTTTGCCAAAATCTGTATCATTAAAACTATTGTCACAAGAGCGTCGTTTTGTGAGAACTTACTTACAATTCGTATCGGTGGAAAAAGGATTACGACTGGTAACTCGCCATATATACTATGGGACAACTCATAGTATTCTGAAATTAAAAAATCTCATCTCCAAACAGAATTATGAATGTGTCCGTGAAGGGAACATTTAGAGGACTACTGAAGACAACAGAGAACAGTCTGGAGTAATTTTCGCATAACTAAAGAGCAGAAAAAATGGCTAAATTTTGGTTTTTATACAGTGGTCCTTGGTTAACAACATTCTACATTTTTTACTACGATCATCGTGCATATTACAGTAGCTAAACCGTTAAATTATTGGAAAGAAGAAGACTTATATCGATCTAAAATCTAACATGAGATTGTGGTGTAAGGTGTGAATCTTTAAACTCCATTATCTCAGTTTCGGCTCTTGTATCACTGATGTCAAAGAAATTCCCAACCAGCACTGAAGTTAAAATAAAGCGCTCATAAACGTGTATCCGCTTCTGTACAATAACTTCGTTAGCTGAAACGAAAGAAAGAATTCACCCGAGAGAAGTACGTGGATAGCATTTTAAAAAGTTTACCGTTGTTGTATTTGTCAGCAAGCCTCCTAGCTTTCGAACACTTTCGTTCTGAGAAGCATGTTAGGTACGGCCGCAGGGCAATACGGAAGCGCTCGGAATAACATAGAACTTGGCGGAAACCGGCTGTTCTTGGCAGAGGTCGCACGCTTTCTTCAGGATCAGGAGACCGCGACGACAAGTGGATGGGCGAAACCGATGAAAGCAGGCAGGCCTGGGAAGCGGGAGCCGTACTTCACCGGAGACTTGAGAGCAAACAGTGCAAAAAATACAAGGAGGACTGGTTCTCGGAAATGGCAGAAGACTTGAATTACTGATGCAGTGCGTTGTGAGTTAGACTCTAACGCCAGGAGAAAAGGCGGACAACCATGCGTTTGATTAGAAAGTTTCAGTAACTCAGGTGAGCGCTCCAAGTATTTAGTACCATGAACAATGTGCTATGGTTCAAGCGTAAAATCGTATGCAGGGAAACTCAGCAATTGTTGACAGAATATCCAACGCTCAAAATGTCGTTTAAATGGGGCTTGGACGAATCTTTACAAGCGAAAATACATATGTATAGAACATTTGAATACTGCCTCAGTTTCTATAATACACTTTGAAGCTTCTTTGTTGATATGCGAAAGATTCATTGCCATTTAATCCCAGAAATCACTTGTCTGCTCCTTATCTCGCCTCAAGTCGACCCGCAGAAACGTCTGTGTAAGTCATTTTATTTTGTAGCACTCAGACTTCTTTCTGTGGATACAGTACTATTTCTGCGTTTGAGTTGTGGCACCTACCATGCATATTTTACTCTGGACCAAAGGTAACTGAAATCTCTGTAAAGTAGTCAGTAACATCTATGT
Source organism: Schistocerca americana (assembly GCF_021461395.2). Lineage (NCBI taxonomy): Eukaryota > Metazoa > Arthropoda > Insecta > Orthoptera > Acrididae > Schistocerca > Schistocerca americana. Next base: position 625,575,012 of record NC_060123.1, on the reverse strand, counting down.
TTGGTTGGTAATCTTTTCTTTTAAAGAAATACATTGCTTGTAAAGCACATGCCCGATGTTAGAACTGTTAGGAAGTGCTCGTGTTTACATTTCATCATTCCGTGGTTCACACCAAACTTTCATATGTACCAAAGAGGAACAAAACATCGTACAGTAGAACAAATATTTGTGTACACAACTTATCCAGTTTCTATGACTTCAGTTACATGGACAATAACATGTTTTACATATGCAACTCACCCATACGGCACATAAAATGATACTAATTACGTAAATATTCTTTCGAAGTGCAAGAACAGGTGACATGCTACTGACGATATTCACAGAGTACTAAAGCAACTGTTCTCGTCTGAAGATGAGCATAATAGTGCAGAATCGGTCATGGCCATTAAACAAAAGTTTTTTTACATTTATTTCTTGCTGGTTGCAGTCTCCCTTAATGATTAATCGTTAATTGTTTCCAAGAGGCTACTCCAGGCGGGTGTAAAATGAATGTGCGCAACGGAAATTAATAAACGCTAAAATGAAGATTTGGCCCTGTCTGACTACCCCGTGAACCAGATCTTGTTGTTGTTGTTGTTGTGGTCTTCAGTCCTGAGACTGGTTTGATGCAGCTCTCCATGCTACTCTATCCTGTGCAAGCTTCATCATCTCCCAGTACCTACTGCAACCTACATCCTTCTGAATCTGCTTAGTGTATTCATCTCTTGGTCTCCCCCTATGATTTTTACCCTCCACGCTGCCCTCCAATACTAAATTGGTGATCCCTTGATTCCTCAGAACATGTCCTACCAACCGATCCCTTCTTCTGGTCAAGTTGTGCCACAAACTTCTCTTCTCCCCAATCCTATTCAATACTCCCTCATTAGTTATGTGATCTACCCATCTAATCTTCAGCATTCTTCTGTAGCACCACATTTCAAAAGCTTCTATTCTCTTCTTGTCCAAACTATTTACCGCCCATGTTTCACTTCCATACATGGCTACACCCCATGCAAATACTTTCAGAAATAACTTCCTGACACTTAAATCTATACTCGATGTTAACAAATTTCTCTTCTTCAGAAACGCTTTCCTTGCCATTGCTAGTCTACATTTTATATCCTCTCTACTTCGTCCATCATCAGTTATTTTGCTCCCCAAATAACAAAACTCCTTTACTACTTTAAGAGTCTCATTTCCTAATCTAATACCCTCAGCATCACCCGACTTAACTCGACTACATTCCATTATCCTCGTTTTGCTTTTGTTGATGTTCATCTTATATCCTCCCTTCAAGACACCATCCATTCCGTTCAACTGATCTTCCAAGTCCTTTGCTGTCTCTGACAGAATTACAATGTCATCGGCGAACCTCAAAGTTTTTATTTCTTCTCCATGGATTTTAATACCTACTCCAAATTTTTCTTTTGTTTCCTTTACTGCTTGCTCAATATAGAGATTGAATAACATCGGGGAGAGGCTACAACCCTGTCTTACTCCCTTCCCAACCACTGCTTCCCTTTCATGTCCCTCAACTCTTATAACTGCCATCTGGTTTCTGTACAAGTTGTAAATAGCCTTTCGCTCCCTGTATTTTACCCCTGCCACCTTTAGAATTTGAAAGAGAGTATTCCAGTCAACATTGTCAAAAGCTTTCTCTAAGTCTACAAATGCTAGAAACGTAGGTTTGCCTTTCCTTAATCTTTCTTCTAAGATAAGTCGTAAGGTCAGTATTGCCTCACGTGTTACAGTATTTCTACGGAATCCAAACTGATCTTCCCCGAGGTCAGCTTCTACTAGTTTTTCCATTCGTCTGTAAAGAATTCGTGTTAGTACTTTGCAGCTGTGGCTTATTAAACTGATTGTTCGGTAATTTTCACATCTGTCAACACCTGCTTTCTTTGGTACTGGAATTATTATATTCTTCTTGAAGTCTGAGGGTATTTCGCCTGTTTCATACATCTTGCTCACCAGATGGTAGAGTTTTGTCAGGACTGGCTCTCCCAAGGCCGTCAGTAGTTCCAATGGAATGTTGTCTACTCCGGGGGCCTTGTTTCGACTCAGGTCCTTCAGTGCTCTGTCAAACTCTTCACGCAGTATCGTATCTCCCATTTCATCTTCATCTACATCCTCTTCCATTTCCATAATATTGTCCTCAAGTGCATCGCCCTTGTATAGACCCTCTATATACTCCTTCCACCTTTCTGCTTTCCCTTCTTTCCTTAGAACTGGGTTTCCATCTGAGCTCTTGATATTCATACAAGTCGTTCTCTTATCTCCAAAGGTCTCTTTAATTTTCCTGTAGGCGGTATCTATCTTACCCCTAGTGAGATAGGCATCTACATCCTTACATTTGTCCTCTAGGCATCCCTGCTTAGCCATTTTGCACTTCCTGTCGATCTCATTTTTGAGACGTTTGTATTCCTTTTTGCCTGCTTCATTTACTGCATTTTTATATTTTCTCCTTTCATCAATTAAATTCAATATTTCTTCTGTTACCCAAGGATTTCTACTAACCTTCTTCTTTTTACCTACTTGATCGTCTGCTGCCTTCACTACTTCGTCCCTCAGAGCTACCCATTCTTCTTCTACTGTATTTCTTTCCCCCATTCCTTTCAATTGTTCCCTTATGCTCTCCCTGAAACTCTGTACAACCTCTGGTTCTTTCAGTTTATCCAGGTCCCATCTTCTTAAATTTCCACCTTTTTGCAGTTTCTTCAGTTTTAATCTACAGGTCATAACCAATAGATTGTGGTCAGAGTCCACATCTGCCCCTGGAAATGTCTTACAATTTAAAACCTGGTTCCTAAATCTCTGTCTTACCATTATATAATCTATCTGATACCTTTTAGTATCTCCAGGGTTCATCCATGTATACAACCTTCTATCATGATTCTTAAACCAAGTGTTAGCTATGATTAAGTTGTGCTCTGTGCAAAATTCTATCAGGCGGCTTCCTCTTTCATTTCTTAGCCCCAATCCATATTCACCTACTACGTTTCCTTCTCTCCCTTTTCCTACACTCGAATTCCAGTCACCCATGACTATTAAATTTTCGTCTCCCTTCACTATCTGTATAATTTCTTTTATTTCATCATACATTTCTTCAATTTCTTCGTCATCTGCAGAGCTAGTTGGCATATAAACTTGTACTACTGTAGTAGGTGTGGGCTTCGTATCTATCTTGGCCACAATAATGCGTTCACTATGCTGTTTGTAGTAGCTTACACGAATTCCTATTTTCCTATTCATTATTAAACCTACTCCTGCATTACCCCTATTTGACTTTGTGTTTATAACCCTGTAGTCACCTGACCAGAAGTCTTGTTCCTCCTGCCACCGAACTTCACTAATTCCCACAATATCTAACTTTAACCTATCCATTTCCCTTTTTAAATTTTCTAACCTACCTGCCCGATTAAGGGATCTGACATTCCACGCTCCGATCCGTAGAACGCAAGTTTTCTTTCTCCTGATAACGACATCCTCTTGAGTAGTCCCCGCCCGGAGATCCGAATGGGGGACTATTTTACCTCCGGAATATTTTACCCAAGAGGACGCCATCATCATTTAATCATACAGTAAAGCTGCATGCCCTCGGGAAAAATTACGGCCGTAGTTTCCCCTTGCTTTCAGCCGTTCGCAGTACCAGCACAGCAAGGCCGTTTTGGTTATTGTTACAAGGCCAGATCAGTCAATCATCCAGACTGTTGCCCTTGCAACTACTGAAAAGGCTGCTGCCCCTCTTCAGGAACCACACGTTTGTCTGGCCTCTCAACAGATACCCCTCCGTTGTGGTTGTACCTACGGTACGGCTATCTGTATCGCTGAGGCACGCAAGCCTCCCCACCAACGGCAAGGTCCATGGTTCATGGGGGGAACCCAGATCTTAAGATCTCTTAATTCTATAAATTATGATGTAAAGGTAAATGAATGATGAAGGCAAATAATCCTACTAAACGATAAATGTTGTTCCTGCTTGTATATTAACTGTAGGTTAAAAATACCTTTATACTACACTCCTGGAAATGGAAAAAAGAACACATTGACACCGGTGTGTCAGACCCACCATACTTGCTCCGGACACTGCGAGAGGGCTGTACAAGCAATGATCACACGCACGGCACAGCGGACACACCAGGAACCGCGGTGTTGGCCGTCGAATGGCGCTAGCTGCGCAGCATTTGTGCACCGCCGCCGTCAGTGTCAGCCAGTTTGCCGTGGCATACGGAGCTCCATCGCAGTCTTTAACACTGCTAGCATGCCGCGACAGCGTGGACGTGAACCGTATGTGCAGTTGACGGACTTTGAGCGAGGGCGTATAGTGGGCATGCGGGAGGCCGGGTGGACGTACCGCCGAATTGCTCAACACGTGGGGCGTGAGGTCTCCACAGTACATCGATGTTGTCGCCAGTGGTCGGCGGAAGGTGCACGTGCCCGTCGACCTGGGACCGGACCGCAGCGACGCACGGATGCACGCCAAGACCGTAGGATCCTACGCAGTGCCGTAGGGGACCGCACCGCCACTTCCCAGCAAATTAGGGACACTGTTGCTCCTGGGGTATCGGCGAGGACCATTCGCAACCGTCTCCATGAAGCTGGGCTACGGTCCCGCACACCGTTAGGCCGTCTTCCGCTCACGCCCCAACATCGTGCAGCCCGCCTCCAGTGGTGTCGCGACAGGCGTGAATGGAGGGACGAATGGAGACGTGTCGTCTTCAGCGATGAGAGTCGCTTCTGCCTTGGTGCCAATGATGGTCGTATGCGTGTTTGGCGCCGTGCAGGTGAGCGCCACAATCAGGACTGCGTATGACCGAGGCACACAGGGCCAACACCCGGCATCATGGTGTGGGGAGCGATCTCCTACACTGGCCGTACACCACTGGTGATCGTCGAGGGGACACTGAATAGTGCACGGTACATCCAAACCGTCATCGAACCCATCGTTCTACCATTCCTAGACCGGCAAGGGAACTTGCTGTTCCAACAGGACAATGCACGTCCGCATGTATCCCGTGCCACCCAACGTGCTCTAGAAGGTGTAAGTCAACTACCCTGGCCAGCAAGATCTCCGGATCTGTCCCCCATTGAGCATGTTTGGGACTGGATGAAGCGTCGTCTCACGCGGTCTGCACGTCCAGCACGAACGCTGGTCCAACTGAGGCGCCAGGTGGAAATGGCATGGCAAGCCGTTCCACAGGACTACATCCAGCATCTCTACGATCGTCTCCATGGGAGAATAGCAGCCTGCATTGCTGCGAAAGGTGGATATACACTGTACTAGTGCCGACATTGTGCATGCTCTGTTGCCTGTGTCTATGTGCCTGTGGTTCTGTCAGTGTGATCATGTGATGTATCTGACCCCAGGAATGTGTCAATAAAGTTTCCCCTTCCTGGGACAATGAATTCACGGTGTTCTTATTTCAATTTCCAGGAGTGTACAAAGTTTACATTTCCTAAGTAAAATTACTAATCAATTGCCCAATTCTGCCCCTTATTGTGACTGCGCGATCTAATATCAATAATGCGAAATGACTGACATCATCCACGTACCTAACACCAAAAGACACTACTTTCAAAGATGATCTGCGGTGGTGTGGAAACTCAGTGGAAATAAACTAACGTGATCACAGCTGTTTAGCTTTTACAGCCCTAATAAGCCAAAGCAATTTGCGATATCACCGTATTTACTGCGTCCAGTGCGTCGAAGTGATGGTTCTCGTACTCGTCTGCGACGATGGAAGAACTCCAGCCACAAATAAACTCTTTCAAACACTAGGATCTGACTAATATACTCTAGTACTGTTTTCTCCTCTCTGTGTTCTACAGACGAGAAACGCGAAGTCCCAGCCACAGGGACGGAGTTCAGATAACATCTCAATGTAGGTATGGGGAGAGGAAGCGCTCTCAATTACTGAACGCTAGGTACTCAACGACTTCCAACCCGGAGGTGAAGTCCAGAATCATATAGGTTCGCAACAGTACAGTGCCTAACTGTTCTAACTATAAACTCTTCTGACAGCAAAGACAGCAAGTCCGTCTATACCAACAAAAGCTGACTGATATCGAGCGACCGTCACACATGGGCGCTCACAACGGAAGACCTCGTCCCTCCACTGTTGGCCTCCCAGCAAGGCTCGGCCCCTCAACCTCGCAATTCCGAAAAACGAATCATATTCCTGAAACCACGGAATATTCTCCCTCTCTACAGATTCTTCCGAACGCCGACCAACTATATTTTAGTCTTTTGTCGTCAAGCGCGGAAAGTTTGCGAGGAAAATCCTATACTCGTACAATGGTACACTTCTGAGTAAAAATCCTTGGAAATAACCCAGCCTGCGTGGTTTCGGAAGTGCCACTTCTTCGTTCCTCTCACATGCGTCCAAGATTTGCAGAGTTCGGAAGTATTATCCGGTTATCCTTTCGGCCCTACTACAATAGCGGCCGGCCGTCACCCTATTGTGCTCCAGCGGAAGGCATATAAAGCGTGTCTTGGGGACGCTGATAACAGAGCAGTCATTGTCGGAATTCAACATATAGAGCGATTTGTCTGACGTCGAAAAGGGCATGATTATTCTCTTTCGGGCCAAGGGTCAAAACACTTCCGAAATGACTAAGTTCGTGAACTGTTCGACTGCCGTCGCGATTAAAGTATACCGTGCGTGATAAAATGGTGCTATCGAAGACCAACGCCGAAGCAACTGTGGTGCACCACGGGCCGTTCAAGACAGGGCTGGACGACGGCTGTGGAGATGTAAGAAGGGCGTTTCAAAAGTCCGTGCAAAGTCCGATGGATGGCACCACCGGCGCGTATCGAGGTCATGTTTAGTTAGTAACATCTTTGGAAAGAACGCACACCAAGTTTCAGCGATATTGGTCTCTTTCTTTGTGTTTGGCATTCGTGTGAATCAAGGAAGTCGAGTGATTGTCAAAAAAGTGGACGAAAAAGTATTTCGTGTGGTGATTACATATTACTTTATGAAAGGCAAAACGCCTCAGGAGACTAAAGAGAAGCTTGATAAACATTACGGTGACTCTGCACCTTCGATTACAACAGTTTATAAGTGGTTTCAAAATTTGCGGAGTGGCCATATGGGCACAAGTGGTGCTGAACGTTCTGGACTCCCTGTGGAGGTTACGACTCCACAAATCATTGATAAAATCCACGATATGGTGATGGATGACAGAAGAGTTAAGGTGCGTGAGATTGCTAGTGGTGTGGGCATCTCAAATGAACGGGTACATAATATTTTGCATAAACATTTGGACATGAGAAAGCAATCCACAAGATGCGTTCCGCGATTGCTCACGCTTGACCAAAAACGGAATCGTGTGAAGTGTTGCAAGGATGGTTTGCAGCTGTTCAGGAAGAATCCGCAAGACTTTAAGCGTCGTTTCGTCACTGTGGATGAAACTTGAATACATTACTATACTCCTGAGACCAAAGAACAATCTAAACAACGGGTTATCAAGGGAGGATCTGCACCAACGCCCATTCCTTCGGCCGGAAAGGTTATGGCGACTGTCTTTTGGGATTCGCAAGGGACAATCCTCATCGACTATCTGGAATCTGGAGAAGGGTAAAACTATTACAGGTGCATATTATTCATCGTTATTGGACCGTTTGAAAACCGAGCTGCAAGGAAAACGCCGGCGACTGGACAGGAAAAATGTCCTTTTCCATCACGACAATGCACCAGCACACACCTCAGTAGTTGTGGTCGCAAAATTAATGAAAATAGAGTTCCAACTCGTTACACATCCCCCCTATTCTCCAGACTCCCTCGGACTACTATTTGTTCTCCAATTTGAAGAAATGGCTGGCGGGACAAAGATTTTATTCAAATGAGGAGGTGATTGCAGCAACTAATAACTATTTTGGACAATTCCTATTATTCGGAAGGGATCAACAAATTAGAACAGCGTTGGAAGAAGTGTGTAAGTCTCAAAGGAGACTATGTCGAAAAATAAAAAAGGTTTACCCCAAACACGTAAGTAGTTTATATTTTTGCACGGACTTTTCAAACGCCCCTCGTATGTGAGGGAACAGACGTGGAGCTGTTGAGCAGCTCACCGCCCAGATGAACAAAGGCGCTACAAATACTCTCTCTTCAACGACCATTTAGCGAAGGTTGCTGCATATGGGCCTCCGCAGCTGGCACCTGGTTCACGCACCCATGCTAACAGCTGTTCATCTGCGACAAAGGCTGTAATTTGTACGCCAATAAAGCAACTGGGCGTGCACCGAATGGTGACAGATGGCCTTTTCAGGTGAATCACGTTTTATGCTTCATCGGACAGATGGCGTGAAATGTCTGAAGGGAAACACCGCGCAACAATTGCCGGAAGCGTCCAGGCCAGACGGCATTCCTTGGGTGACCTCGTTATTCTGAAGGCACAATGGATCAGGACAAGCATGCATCTGTCCTTGGAGCCCACGTCCACCCCTACTTGCTGTTTGTGTTACCTTGGCACGATGCCATCTACCAGTATGACAATGCAACGTGTCATACCAGGCACAGTGTGCCACTGACCACAAACATCCCAGAATTAAAACCAGTCGAGAACCTGTGAGACCAGCTCGATGGGGCTGTTCGCGACATGGATCCTCAACCGACAAACCTAACGCAGTTCGCCATGACGCTGGGGAGGGCATAGCTCTACATCCCTCTGGGTAACTTCGAGAACCTTATTACTCTCTTCCTGCATGTCTCGCAGCGGTCATTGCAAAAGGTGGTTATCAGACTTTCGACCTGATAAATCTGTAATGAAAATCCAAACCTTCATGCTATTTTACTAATCTACGTGAGTGACTTGGTAAATTTATTAAAAAATAGGAAAAAAATTTGCGCAAAATAAAAATTTTGTCTCAAATAACTTTGAGCTCTATTCATTTTGTCCAGCACCATTTCATGTATTTCTAAAAAAATGGTTCAAATGGCTCTGAGCACTATGGGACTTAACAGCTGTGGTCATCAGTCCCCTAGAACTTAGAACTACTTAAACCTAACTAACCTAAGGAAATCACACACATCCATGCCCCAGGCAGGATTCGAACCTGCGACCGTAGCAGTCGCGCGGTTCCGGACTGCGCGCCTAGAACAGCGAGACCACCGCGGCCGGCCATGTATTTCTTCGTGCTAAAATGTTACCCAGGGGGGTGTTTAGGAGACTGAGTGGAAGGGAAACTATTTTGATGTTCAGCTTGTCGAATTCTGGTGCATTAACGTCCGGCGTGTTCTACCACCAAATGATCAATTTAAGTTGACCGTTCCTCAGATGATAGAAACTTCCCAAATTCTGTCTTTGCTTATGCACTTATCCAAATTTTTAAAGAGAAATGATACTTCTATTTTCTATTATTTTAAATACGTGATTACTTAGGGAACCATCCATAATAAAACAGCATTTGTTCGACAGTTCGAATAACAGGAATTGCGCTAACCAATAATTCTAATGCTTTCCGGCCTATATCGCAGAGGAGTTACCAATCTTCTTTCTTAAGCATGTTAATTCATCGTTTTCGATAAGTTTTATGTAGCGGTCTACACTTTGCACCATTTTCTTCATTTGTGACTCCTGAAGCAGTTGTACAAAGCATACCATATGTTCGGATGAGGGGTAGCTCTTGGGGGCAAGGGGGGGGGGGGGTCAAGGGGCAGTTGGGGGCTGGGGATGCGGGGATGAAGGATGAGGAGTGAGGGTGAGTGATGACTGTCATACATATTAGAAATTAAATGTGATTCTTTGAGCCGTGCTACGGCTAGCGTTGGTGCCGTGTGTGCGTTTCTGCCAGACCGTATCGTTTAGTTGGCATGGTTGCGTTGTTTGTCTTCTTCTCGTGTTCACTGGCGTGAGTGATGACTGTCGTACATATTAGAAATTAAATGTGTTTCTTTGAGTCGTGCTGCGGCTCGCGTTGAGGCCGTGTGTACGTTTCTGCCAGACCGTATCGTTTAGTTGGCATGGTTGCGTTGTTTGTCTTCTTCTTGTGTTCACTGGCGCCACTCGGTTTCGTAAGCGTTGCCTGTCCGGTAGTGGCAGCAGCGGCGCTTATCGATATGTAGTTCTGCTGCCCTATCTTTGGTGCGACCTCGTGCTTCTTCCATGTGGTGAGAGTGGCCAGTCGGTTGGGGACGCAGGAGCAGCGAGGTCCGCGCAGAGCGACAACACGCTGGGACTGCTGGCGGCGTGTATGGACTGCCGGATCGAAGGGCAGTGGTCACGAGGGTGCACGACCTCGTTGAAACCGGATCCTGCAAGTTTAAGTTGAGTGCATTGCAAGTCACCTAGAGAAACCTCCACCATTGTGAAATCTCGCGATTCTCCAGTGACTGGTGTTCGTACTGCTGCTCTTAGTGTCGCCGAGGCGAAAAGCAGCGAGTGGAGTACCTGGGGAAGGCGGATCTGATTAGCCTTCCTGAGCTTCTAATTACTATTTACTATTTTCAGTTTCTTATATTGTTAAGTTCAACCATTGATATTTTTCTGTCTTGTGGCCGCTAAACACACCAGTCACCTGCGCTGGGGGTTAGTGTATGTAACGGCAGTTTACATTTCCTCGCCTTGCCGTGGCTGTCCGTTGAGGCGTGTAAGTTTGACAGTTTCTTGATTGTAGGTTGTGTGGCGTTCTTCTACCTTAGTGGCAGTCATTACTTTTTGTTCCGGGCGCTCTAAGCACAGTATTCTGCAGGCGGAGCCAAGACCGCCGGTTCCGACTTCGGCGTAATTTTACATCTTGCATTTGTTTTGTTGGATGTCAGGTAGCCTCACCAAGATTATCATTACTCGCTCGTTAGACTGCCACTAGTCCGAGTTACCATCTTGTGATCTGAATGCAACTTTGGCTGCCTTTCTCTTCGCTCGCGAAAGTGTTTTTTGGTGTGACCTACTCAGAGCTCGATTGCTGTAGCACCGTCTGTCACTGGCCCTTTTGTTTTATTTTATTATCGTATTATTAAGTTATTATCATTTGTCTCAACTTTTTGGTGATATGTGTCTTTTTAAATTAACTTTTGCTGTGCCATTCGCCGTTTGGCAGTATATTTGTTAAATTTTGTTATAATCGCTATTTTGGCGCTAGGGGCCTTCAGCCGTGATTGTGGTTACTTGCTTTAAAATTCTGATTGCGACCACATTGGCTTGTTTTCCAAAATTCTTTGCTGTCTGTTTTTTATTTATGTTTCTTAATTTTTTTAAGAATTGCCTCAGCCGTGATAGTGGTTACTTGCCTTAAAATTCTGATTGCGACCACTTTGGCCTGTCTTCAAAATTATGGGCTGTCTGTATTTTATGTATTTGTTAAATTTTAAATAATTGCCATTTTTTGCGATAGAGGCCTTCAGCCGTGATTGTGGTTGCGTGCCTTAAAAGTCTGATTGCGACCACATTGGCTTGTTTTCAAGAATTATTAAAATAAATGAGTGAAATTGCAAAGGAAACCAATAGTAATTGATTCGGGCCCCTTCCACAATCGTAACCCAATCCTGCCTCCCTTAATTACCAGATTTTATTCTGTGCCAAAATATAATACTACTTTATCTGGAAAACATTTTCAGTGAGTTAATGAGAAAATAGTGTTAACCACGTTCTTAACGCTTCCTTCCAACTACAGGCATATTAGGTTTCAGATGAGCCCTGGCACTCAGGCAGTAGAACGTAGCCCCAGTTTCACGCATATAGCTCACACACGGAAAACTGGTCATAATGGAAATGCCCAAGCGATTCTGCGGCCCCACAGCGTTGTTCATGTGTAAGGTCTCGTCAGAGATGATCACAATACGAGCAGATTAATTACCAGAGAGCTGTATTCCCTTAATTACTAACACACAAGGCAGCACTAATACGCAACGTGCCAGCGCTTCGTGAGATGCAGTTTAATCACGGCTTGTATTGCGCTGGCACGCTGAGTTGGAATTCCATTTGCTGTGTGCTCTCCAGGTTACGTCTCTCTCTTTGTATATTGTTTCTTTCTATATAATTTTCATAATATTACTTATGAGCTCAAATCGGTAACAGTGTGTGAAAGATTGTGCGTGTCATAAACAAATTAATAACTCCGATTTCCAGGTTTGGTCAGTTTTTTTGAATATTTTCGCATTTGTAGAATTATTATGTCACTATCAATTTATTACCGACACGACTTGTGCTGTTAGACGAAATTATCCAAATTCAATTTATTCTTTATTTTACTCGGTGCTGAACAACAGACAAGTCTATAGGCAGCAGTTATTGTTTAATTTAAATATTTCTTACAGTTTTGTAATCGTCGGTTTAGTCACACCAAAGCGGCTCCAGTAGAAAAACGTTTATAATTCTTATAATTTATCATCGCTGGTAGCGACGAGCATGGATGCTCCAATGAGCGGTTGCAAAAAATGGTTCAAATGGCTCTGAGTACTATGGGACTGAGGTCATCAGGTTCCTAGAATTTAGAACTACTTAAACATAACTAACCTAAGGACATCACACACTTCCATGCCCGAGGCAGGATTCGAACCTGTGACTGTAGCGGTCGCCCGGTTGCAGATTGCAGGGCCTAGAACCGCTCGGCCACTCCGGCCGACTGAGCGGTTGCACGCGATTTGTATTATTGCGGAACAGAAGAGATAGTGTCACCTATATGATGCACGAGTTGCGATGGCGATAATTAAAACAAAGGCATTTTTCGTTGCGGCGAGATCTTTACACAAAATTTCAATCATTATATTTCTTCTTCGAATGCGAAAATATATTGTTGACAACCACCTACATACCGAGAAATAATCATCGTAATAAAATGAGAGAAATTAGAGTTCTCACGAAAAGATTTGTGTGTTCATTAGTTACACGTGCTAATCGAGAGTGGAGAGAAATAGTTTGAACGTGATTTTATGAACCATTTACCAAACGCTTAAGACCTTAAGTTCCAAGATGCTACTCCAGGCGGGTGTAAAATGAATGTGCGCAACGGAAAATAATAAACGCTAAAATGAAGATTTGGCCGAAGATGATTGACATCATCTACGTAACAAACACTAAAACACACTACGTTAAAAGATGATCTACGGTGGTGTGAAACCTCGGTGGAAATAAACTAACGTGATCACAGCTATTTAGCTTTATAGCCCTAATAAGCCGAAGTAATTTGCGATATCACTGTATGTACTGCGTCTGGTGCGTCGGCTTGCTGGTTCTCGTTCACGTCTGCATCGATGGAAGAACTCCAACCACAAAAACGAAAACTCTTTCAAACACTTGGACGGCAGAAGGCGGTCCTCTGACTAATATACTCTAATACTGCCTTCTCCTCTCTGTGTTCTGCAGACGAGAAACGCGAACTCCCAGCCACAGGGACGGAGTTCAGATAACGTCTCAACATAAGTATAGGGAGAGGAAGTGCTCTCAGTTACTGAACGCTGCGTACTCAACAACGGCTTCCAACCCGGAGGTGAAGTCCAGAATCGTATCGGTTCGCAACAGTACAGTGCCTAACTGTTCTAACTATAAACTCTCCTGAGAGAAAGGACAGCAAGTCCGTCTGTATCAACAAAAGCTGACATATCGAGCGACCGTCACACACGGGCGCTCACAACGGAAGACCTCGTCTCTCCTCCGCTGGCTTCCCAGCAAGGCTCGGCTCCCCACTATCGTAATTTCGAAAACGAATCATATTGCCGAAACCACGGAATATTCTCCCTCTCTACAGATTCTTCCGAACGCCGACTAACTATATTTTAGTCTTTTGTCGTCCAGCGCGGGAAGTTTGCGAAGAAAAACCTATACTCGTACAATGATACGCTTCTGAGTAAAAATACTTGGAAATAACCCAGCCTGCGTGGTTTCCGAGGTGCCGCTTCTTCGTTCCTCTCACCAGCGTCCAAGATTTGCAGCGTTCGGAAGTATTATCCGGTTATCCTTCCGGCCCCTACTACAATAGCGGCCGGCCGTCACCGTACTGTGCTCCAGAGCTCAGGTGCCGCGACGTCCGTCTAGCTACATCCTGTGTTTAAGCAGGACCAACACCTGTGCAGGCCTTCCACCCAGAGCTTGAGTTCTGCCTGCCGTTTCATCTCCAGTGGCGTTCCAACCTCTACTAGTACAGGAAATAATTCATTACGTACGTAACAATGTCAGTCTCCTTTATACAGGATGAGTCACCTAACGTTACCGCTGGATATATTTCGTAAACCACATCAAATACTGACGAACCGATTCCACAGACCGAACGTTAGGAAAGGGGCTAGTGTAATTGTTTAATACAAACCATACAAAAATGCACGGAAGTATGTTTTTTAACACAAACCTACGTTTTTTTTAATGGAAGCACGTTAGTTTTGTTAGCACATCTGAACATATAAACAAAAAGGTAATCAGTGCCGTTTGTTGCATTGTAAAATGTTAATTACATCCGGAGATATTGTAACCTAAAGTTGACGCTTGAAACCTCCGACGTTCAGTTGCGTGTTGTAACAAACACGGGCTACGGTCGGCGAGCAGCATCTGCAGGGACATTTTACGATGACGACCGTGTTTACGAGTGTGTCTGTAGTGCACTGTTGTGGTTTGGTCTAGCTATAGCAGTGTCCGCATGTAGCGCTTGCTGCTATTGTTATTCTTCATTCGTCTCCGCACGCAGACCAACTGTAGTACACCGTGTTACCAGACGTCTGTGATAGTGTAGTGTTGTAGGAACTGTGACCACGGTGTATTCGAACTCTGAAAAGGCGGAGATGATACTCATCTATGGCGAGTGTCGACGAAATGCAGCTGAAGCCTGCAGGGTGTATGCAGAACGGTACCCGGACGGAGAGCATCCAACGTGCCGCACATTGCAAAACATCTACCGCCAACTGTATGCAACAGGTATGGTCGTAGCACACAAACGGGTCCGTAACAGGCCCGTCACAGGAGAAGCGGGTGCGGTTGGTGTGTTAGCTGCTGTTGCTATGAACCCACACATGAGTACACGGGACATTGCGAGAGCCGGTGGACTGAGCCAAAGTAGTGTCATGCGCATACTGCGTCGTCACCGCTTTCACCCGTTTCATGTGTCGCTACATCAGCAATTACATGGTGATGACTTTAATCATCGAGTGCAATTCTGTCAATGGACATTAACAGAGAATGCGTTGCAGTTCTACCTGTTTACCGATGAAGCGGGTTTCACAAACCACCGGGCAGTGAATCTACGGAACATGCATTACTGGTCCGTGGACAATCCTCGCTGGCTCAGACAGGTAGAGCGACAGCGACCGTGGACTGTAAATGTATGGTGCGGAATCATTGGCGACCACCTCATTGGTCCTCACTCCATTGCAGGGGCCCAAAGAGCTGCAACATACATCGCGTTTCTACAGAATGATCTGCCAACGTTGCTCGAAAATGTCCCACTGGAAACGCGTCGACGTATGTGGTATCAGCATGATGGTGCACCTGCACACTCCGCAATTAACACTAGGCTGACCCTTCACAGGATGTTCGACGGGCGTTTCATAGGACGTGGAGGACGCATAAATTGGCCAGCCCGTTCTCTTGATCTTACACCTCTGGACTTCTTTCTGTGGGGTACGTTAAAGGAGAATGTGTACCGTGAAGTGCCTACAACCCCAGAGGGTATGCAAAAACGTATTGTGGCAGCCTGCGGCGACATTACACCAGATGTACTGCGGCGTGTACGACATTCATTACGCCAGAGATTGCAATTGTGTGCAGCAAATGATGGCCACCACATTGAACATCTATTGGCCTGACATGTCGGCACACACTCTATTCCACTCCGTAATTGAAAACGGAAACCACGTGTGTACGTGTACCTCACCCCTCATGGTAATGTACATGTGCGTCAGTGAAAAAGACCAATAAAAAGGTGTTAGCATGTGGACGTAATGTGCTGTTCCAGTCTCTTCTGTATCTAAGGTCCATCACCGTTCCCTTTGGATCCCTACGTAGTTCGGTGCTCTCCGATACACACGATCGAACAGCGGAGGAGTACTCAAGCGTCAACTTTAGGTTACAATATCTCCGGATGTAATTAACATTTTACAATGCAACAAACGGGACTGATTACGTATTTCTTTATATGTTCAGATGTGCTAACAAAACTAACGGGGTTCCATTTAAAAAAAAACGTAGGTTTGTGTTAAAAAACATACTTCCGTGCATTTTTTTATGGTTTGTATTAACCAGTTACACTAGCCTCTCTCCTCACGTTCGGTCTGTGGAATCGATTCGTCAGTATTTGATGTGGTTTACAAAACATATCCAGCGGTAATGTTAGGTGACTCGCCCTGTATATTCACATATACGATGTACAACCTATCACATAATACCTAACTGTGTTTGTAGATAACGACAAAGAATGTGGATGAGTTCTCGTGAGCTGCGAAATTATAGCCACCTTACAAAGTGTTAATTGCAGAGTAGTCATTTAGATATAGATTCTGAACCATACGTTAGATTTGGTCTTTCCGCTCTTTGGACTTTGATATGCATTTTCGCATCGCTGATGACGCCTGTTAGTTACCTCAATTTCAGCTATCTAGTTTTTATACGGTTTCCAGCATTTTATATTGTTTGCCCGCTTGTAGGCAAGACTTAGAGCAGTTTGATAGTGTTCGTTAATTACTAATACAACAAGAAAATGTAAAATCTCAGTTTATGAATGGCGTTTCCAAGTTCCCGCAATTTTTCCTCCTACAGACACTCACTGTACGATTGCCGGCGTGAAACCCCTCTTCTCGGGATGTTGGAGGTGAATCTCCTATACAGCCAAAAGGCGGAAACGGCTACTGTTCTTCTGTTTCCCGGTACCCACTGCCGAAAAAAGAGCATCCACGCCTAGCGGTTCGCCTCAGTTCCGGCAATTACGTCCAGCAAGCTTCACTCTGGCGCCAGTGCGCTGGACTGGCGTAGCGCCACGCGAAACTGCCGGTAGTAGCTCTCCTGGTAATCATTCCTCGTCCCCACTGGCGTCCGCGGTTTGTCTACCTACGCTCTGTTCGTCGTTAGTTTAACGCTAAAACAAACAAACGCTTGCTCAGCACGCTCAGCGATTCGTAATCACGTGCAGTGCACGTGAACCAGATGTGACTTGTGTAGGCAGCCATCTGTTTCGTTATTATAGCGTGAATGACACAACGAGACAAGCTAAAGCACTGAAACTCGCCACTGTTTTCCTCTATCGCCGTATTAAAGGTTTAACTCGTGTTGTTCTTGGTTGAAATTTCATCGGTCAGTCGCTTTCTCTTTCTGACCAGACGTGTTCACGTAGTCTTGTCGCTCGTATTCACTACGCAAATCTGTGAAGTTGCTCCGCGTTCTACTGTAGAACGTAGGCACGGCAAAACTTTAAAAAGCAGCGAAAAAGGGGTTGTCCTTAATGTCCTTGAGAGGGTTTTACAGAAAACCGTCGCTACCGATATGGAAAATTTCAGAATTTGCAAGAGTTTCTCTGTCGGTTGTATGGTATGCGCGAGAGGAGAAACAGAGCACAAGTAAACTGTCTGCTTCTGGCAAGACGAAAACACTGAAATCGTGTGTATTAGGAAAATGTAGCTGTTCTGTGAAAAGTGCAGGAAAGTCTAAGGAACGTGAGACAATAATTCGTGTAACATTATTCTAAATGTTTTGTCCGAGAATTACTTCGAGAAGATCCTTAACGAACCAACTCGTGAAGATAACGCATTACACATCCCACCAAGAAGCAGACCTGATTTCAACGAATTAAGTAGCGCAGAGGAAGGCGTCAGTGATCATAAGGCTGTGACAGCAACTATGATTACGGGTTCCGCAAGGAATGTTCAAAAAGATGTAAAGGTAATTTCCGCTGTACCCTAAGGAAGTGTGATAGGGCCGTTACTGTATGATCTAGTAGAAAGCGTCGGATGTTATCTAAGGCTGTTCTCAGAAGATGCTATTGCCTGTATTGACTGTAACAAAGGAGCAACGCCAGAAGATAGTAACGATTTATAGAATTACCTCCAGAGAATTAATGAATGGCGCAGGTTCTGGCAGTTGACCCTGAAGATAAGTAAATGTAATCATATTATGCCTACTCACAAACAGAAATTCACTATAGTATAGCTACACTATTGATGACAAACCACTGGAAACAATATCTGCGGTAAAATATTTACGAGTAACTATCCGGAGCGGCCTTAAGTGGAATGACAATATAAAACAAATAGTGGGAAAAACAGATACCAGACACAGATTCATAGGAAAAACCTTCAGAAATGTAACTCATCCACGAAGGAAGTGGTTCATAAGGTGCTTGTTCCACCCGTTCTTGAGCATTGTTCATCTATCTGGGATCCCTATCAGACAGGACTGATAGAAGAGATAGAGAAGGTCCAACGAAGAGCGGCACATTTCGTCACGGGATCTTTTAGTCGGCATATGTTCAACAAACGTCTTGGCAGACGTTATAAGAGAGGCGTTGTGCATCACGGAGAGATTAAAATGGCTTCAAATGACTCTGAGCACTATGGGACTTAACTTCTGAGGTCATCAGTCCCCTAGAACTTAGAACTACTTAAACCCAACTAACCTAAGGACATCACACACATCCATGCCCGAGGCAGGATTCGAATCTGCGACCGTAGCGTTCGCGCGGTTCCGGACTGAAGCACCTAGAACCACTCGGATACACTGGCCGGCGGAGAGATTCGTTATTGAAATTTCGAAAGAGTATTTTCCGGGAAAAGTTGGACAACGTGTTACTTCCCGCTACATACGTCTCACGTAATGACCGACAATCATTCTTCGCATGCACTATTCGCGAGTGAGACCGGGCTCAAGTTAGTGATACCAAAAGTACCCTCCGCCGCACACCGTTATGTGGCTTACGGAGGGTGATGCAGATGTAGTGACAGGATGCAAACTGCAGAATATCTTAGTGGTCAGAATCAAACAACAGTGATAAGGACGAAGACGTGGAGCAAAAATGCAAAAAATTCGTAAGCAACCTCCAATATGCCCCAGAAAATATGTTCCGAGCAAGGCTTTAAGGGATGAGAAAGACCCATTGTGGTTTAATAGCCATCTTACAAAACTGCTCCGTAGTCAATGAAAGCCTCATCTCAGATTCAAGAGAAGCCAACAAACAAAACCTGAACGAAGTGAAAATGAGCGTAAAGAGAATAATGAGAGAAGCTTTCAATGACTTAGAAAGTAACCCAAAGAGGTTTTGATCTTATGTCAAATCAGTAAGCGGTTCAAAATCATCTGTTCATTCTCTCAGGGATCACACTGGCACCGAAACACAAGATAACAGAGAGAGGGCCAAAATCTGAATTCTGTTTTCCGAAATCGTTTCACCTCACAAGATCGTAACACAGTCCCATCCTTTCAGTCAACGTACGAAAGTCGAAATGACAAATACTGAGAAAACCTACCACGGAACAGAAAAGCAACTACAATCGCTTAGTAGTGGAACGACAAAAGGAACAGATGGGATATTTATAAGGTTCTACAAAGATTTTGCGAAAGAAATTCTCCCCCTTCTAGCAGCAGTTTATCGAAGATCGCTGGAGCAACGAAGGCTACCTAGCGATTGGATTAAAGCGCAGGTCATTCCCGTTTTCAAGAAGACCCGCAGGACATATGCACACTATTATAGACCTATAGCGTTGACGTCAATCTTTTGTAGAATTGTGGCACATATTTTATGCTCGAGAGATATGACGTTTCTGGAGAACGAAAATCTTCTCTACAATAATCAACATGGATTTCACAAACAGAGATCTTGCGAAACTTAGCTAGCTGTGTTCCTCCAAGAGATCCATAGCGCTGTGGACAGTGGCGTTCAGAGTGATGGCATTTTCCTTGACTGTCATCTGGCTCCGTCCTCCACTACTGTTTGGGGAGAAAAATGCGAGCTTATCGAACATCGGACGAGATCTCTTAAAGGTAGAAAAGCTACAGATATGAAGGTAATTTCCGGAGGACAAGGACAAAGTGTGATAGGATCGCCACTGTTTACAATGTATATAAATGATCTAGCAGAAAGCTCTTTAAGACTGTTCGCAGACGTTGTAGTTTTCTATAACAAAGCAGCAACGCCAGAAGACAGTGTCGAGTTGCAGAAAAATTTGCAGAGGAACGATGAATGGTGCAGGTCAGGGCAGTTGATCCTGAACGTAAATAAATGTAACAAATTGCGCATACGTAGAAAAAGAAAGCCACTACTGGTGACAAATTTCTGGAAACATAATCTACCGTGAATTATCTAGGAGTAACCATCCAGCGCGACCATAAGTGTAACGACCATGTAAGACGAGTAGTAGGAAAAGGAGACACTAAACTGAGATTCATAGAAGAATCTTAAGGAACTGTAACTGCTTATATGCGCTTGTTCGATCTATTCTTGAGTATTGTTCATCAATATGGGATCCTCACCAGGTAGGACTGATACAAGAGTTGGAGAAGATCCTACGAAGAGCGGCGCCTTTCATCAAGGGATCGTATAGTTGGCGCGAGAGCATTACAGAAATGGTAAACAACGGACAGTGGCAGACGTTACAAGCGAGGGGTTGTGCATCACGGAGAGGTTTACATTGAAATTTCGAGAGAGCACTTTCGGCGAGAATCGTGTGGTTCAGAAATTATACTATGCTCACATCAATCCTATAAATAGGTCGTCAACTATGGAAAATGCTTCGTATGAGAAAACAGACAAATGCATATCAGCAGTGTGTTTCAGACATGTGAAATTACACACCATGCTGTGCTAACTCTGTAAACAGGATAACTGTCAAGCAATTGTACACACACGGGGTTTGCAGTACCTCATGAAGAACATCTCTCAGTGATTTAGAAAAGGAGTGTGAAAAATTTTATGTAAATAACTTGTGCTGACAATTCTGAGGTATTGTTCCAGTTTTTGGTGTTCATACCATGAACGTACTGGAAAGGGAAAAACGATCAAGGAACATAAACACACTCCAAGGGCTAATCGGTATTGCACTTAAATACGCTATAATGTTAGAGCTGTGTGGTTTCCTATCTATTAGTCATGTGGAATGCAACGCTATTAATATGGTTCAAATAGCTCTGAGCACTATGGGACTCAACTTCTGAGGTCATTAGTCCACTAGAACTTAGGACTAGTTAAACGTAACTAACCTAAGGACATCACACACATCCATGCCCGAGGCAGGATTCGAACCTGCGACCATAGCGGCCTCGCGGTTCCAGACTGCAGCGCCTAGAACCGCACTGCTATTAATATTCCAATGTAAGAAATACATTCCCAGCGCATATAAGATATTCTTCTTGCAAGTTTCTCTCCGATAAACTATGGTGACGAACTGTAATGTCATAAAACAGCTATCTTGAACACCAAAGAAAACATCGATTCTTTGTAACACAAACACTACATAAGTTTCTGGGGTTGTATGACACCTGCTGTTTATGAAGTTCAAGCCTGATTACAGTTCAGAAATTATGATATGTGCACAACAGTCCTTTAAATGATCTTCAGCGGTTGAAAATGCATATGAAGAAACAGGGACATCTTAAGAGGAAATAAACACCACAATAAGTAGTTGGAGGAGATATGACAGTCGTATCACAGTCCACCTTCGTCCCCAGTAACCTTTCTGTTGCACATTGATGATATGGTCCAATGTTAGGTATTGTCACTCATGTGTGGAATAACGTGGCCGTTTTGCCTTAACAATACGTCTCTAGAATGGCTCCTCTTTCTATTATTAAGGTTTGTGTATGTAGCAACTATCTACTCTCATCCAGAACATGTAATTTTTGTTGATTTCTGTCTGTCTGTATTTTCTCTAATATTATGTATTCTCAATCAGTTCCATAATTTTGCTAGGTTTTCGCGATTTTACATATTTCATCGTATTTCCTCCCAAATTTTACGTATTTCACAGCAATTTTTCATGATTATACTAGGTTTTCCTCGAATTCTGCCGATTTTATGTCTTTTTTTTTATTTTTTGGACAGTTTTCCATATGCATATGGTCATACTGCTGACATACCCATCTGTTGTTTGATTTTCAATGAGAATATTTTTATGTCTCATACATCAACCCACTAAAAATTCTTACTTTCCCTTTTCCTGATGATCCACATGCATGCATTTTGGATAGGATGATCATAAAAAATATAGTAACTGTCACTTTGTACCTATATGAGAATCAATAGCGGTGCAGATGATGGAGTATGGGAAATTCCAAATCTGGAAAGAATTCTGTGTACTGCTCCAGCCCATCAGAGAGCGTGTCTGCAGACTCATATTGTGCTGCACTTGATGGAAGCTCAAAGTCAGGAATCAGTTCTACATGTTCATTTGAGTTCCACTCCATTGTGTAAGGATTTGCAACATGGAGTTGACATGTGTACAGGACTGATTTCTGTTGCTGCTTAGATTCTTTTTCCATAAGTATATGCTCTTATTGCTTACAAGATGTGTTTCGTTATTTCTGTTTATACCTTCTGGTTCTGATACACACCCACAACCCTGCCAGGATATCTACAGACTATAGCTTTTGAGTATTTATTTTTATTACCCCACTAATAAGTTATTCGTTAGTTGACAATGTATCAATTGCAGGTAGCATTTTGGACCATAAGAGTTTCCTTCTCTTTGTCTACCTATGCCGTGCGTCTCCCCAGCAGCGTCATTTATAGATGGACAGTTAGCAAGTTAGGTGTGCAAACGGCAACCATCCACTACCGACAGCTCTACAGACATACACACTGAGACTCTGCATGCATGTGACCAATCGCGAAGTCTCGATTTCAACCTCTTGTACACTATTTTCGACAATGTTGCAGCCCTGAAAGTAGTTAAATACGCTTTGCAAAATGTTTCTTCAGTGGGTGTAAGTATGTTTAAACTCATCCTGCTAAAGAGCATAACATCTTTAATATAATTTATATTACCTATACTTGTAATGAATTAGTCGAGATTCTCCAGTAATAACAACCATTCAAGGCGTCCCCCTGTGTCTATCACATCTCTTCTTATACTCTAAAGATCTGTGATGGCACATGATCACCCAATAACGCTGTTTTGTGTGCTAGTTGTCTGTTGGATGGAGGGAGACAGTCTTTCACGTGTGTCATTCTTATGCACAAGATAGAAAAACACATTAATCAGATCTTATAGTAGAGCACTGTACTCGAACGCATCCAATCATACATTCTACAGTTGTAGTGCATCTGCTCTATTTTCTGTATGTCTGTGTCTGTGCATCTGTCGTGGATGGCTCTATGACCCAGAGTAGACCTGAGTTGGTGTTCGAGTGTGGATCTGCGGTGTGTTATATCTGGAGTGATGTTTAGGAGTCAATTGCATAGTACACTGCATCCAGCATAGAGTTCGAAGATGGATACACCACACACTATATCCAGAACAGTGTCTGAAGGTGGATCCACAGTGCATTTCATCCACCTCACTTTATGTCCAGGATAGAGCATTACTTCTCTATATGTGTTCTATGTCCAAATGTGGGTCCACCACACGTTTTATCCTGAACAGTGTTAGGGTGGATCCTCAGTGCATTGCATCTGGGATAGTGCTCGAAAGTGGATCCACCAAATGTTAGATTCACGATAGGGCTCAAAGGTGGATTCACCATGCGTTATATCAGAATATGTGTTATTGGTCCAAATGTGGATCCACGTTATATCCAGAACAGTGTCTAGAAATGGATCCACAAAGCATTACATCTGGGATAGGGCTCGAAGGTGGATCCACCATGCGTTACATCTAGATATATGTTCTATGTCTGAAGGTGGATCCACCAGGGAGAGGACTGGATCAGGTTAATGGGAGACATCCATGACACATGCACAGACATGCAGAAAATAGAGAAAATGCACTGCAATTATAAAATATGTGGCTGGGTGCATTTGAGCACAGCGCTATACTATACTGCCCAATTATGTGTTGCTCTGTCTCATACATAAGAATGATACGATGGACAGTCTCCCTCCATCCAATGGACATGTAGGACATAAAATAGCGTCATTCGGGTGATAATGACCCGTGGATGAGGATATTTAGAGCACAAAAAGAGCTGTGACAGGCACAGTAGGCTGGCTTTCGATGGATGTTATTACTGTAGAATCTAGACAATCTTGTTACAAATATTGGTCATATAAATTATGTCGAAGATTTTATGCTCTTCAGTAGCTGCAGAACTGTTTTGCAAAGAGTATTTCGCTATTTGCAGGGTGTAGCTTTGTCGAAAATAATGTACAAGTGGTTGAAATCGAGGCTTCACAATTTGCGAAATGCTTTATGCGAGTGATGGAGTTCTCTGAAGAGAATGTAATGGTGCTGGTAGAAGAACGTAGATATTGTACTGCTTGTGGGATAGGAAAGACCCACAGTAAGCGTGGCAAAGAAAACAAAATGTGATTGGCAGAAAATTGTGGAAGTGCGAAAGGTATTACTTGGGGCCTGGGAAAGACGATAAATTCATTAGACTCTTTCATCAGGTGGGAATGGAGTGAACATGCATAGGCATCGCACTTCTTTTTATTAAAAAGGAAAATCACAGTAAATATCCTTGAAGGTAAACAAGTAGGACTGTGTATGTATTATGCTGATTAAAATTAAAAATACACACAGGAACCAGTAGTTCTCTGTGATTTTGATCATGTTATGCGTAATTACACAGCTCACATATCAGAATTATGTTAGAGATTTTTAATCTCTATACATAAAAGGCTATGTACTGACTGACTCACTCACTCACTCAATCAGCGCCCAGCCCAAACAACTAAGGATAGAAACTTGAAATTTGGAGAAGGCGTAGATATTATACTGTAGGCGTCGTTTACGATATACTGTGTCATTTAAGAAGGCATTTTTCGAAAATACAACTATAAGATGGTGAAATAGGGGATAAAGGTTCTTTTGAAAAATGTCGCTATTAAGACAAATTTGAAGCTAGAACTACGAAAATTGGTATTTGGTTTCTCGGTCAGAAATAAAGAAATACATGTGATTCTTGAGTTTCTCCCGGCGTATTTGATAATCAAAATATCCACGGGTATGCTGCCGGTCTATAGTGTCCAACGGGCACAATATTTCGGCGATCAAACATGTCGCCATCATCAGGTGAACTGACGGACTGAGCTCCTGTGAACGTGCCGGCACGGAGATCCGTACGCTATGGCTGCTCAGAGGGAACTGGGTCCGGTCGCGGCGGCGGCCGATTTAAAAACCTTCGCCCGCGGCGCGCTCCCTCCGCCGTCCGCGCCCAGCGCCACGGTCGCGCGGTGGAACAGATTGCGACGGCGTCTGAGATGACGTCGGTGTGATGGCTCTATTCGCCGTGGTCGTCACAACTATACGTCTGCTCGATTTACTCTTGATTAACCCGATCGCTGGTTCCCAAGCCTTGCTAAGATTATAGCCACAGTCACGGTTTATGAGGTCGTCATTGGTGCGAATTTCGATGGCCTCTCTAACAACGCTGTCCCAGTATCTCGACGTCTGTACCAGAATCCTCGTGGGGTCATACTCCATGGCGTGATTTTCCGACAAACAATGTTCAGCGACCGCCGACTTGCTCGGATACATCAGTCGAGTGTGCCTCTGGAGCTCACGGCATCGATCCTCGACGGTACGCATCGTCTGACCAATATACGACTTGCCACATTGACACGGAATCTGGTACACGCCGGCCTTCCTCAAACCGAGGTCATCTTTGGCGCTCCCCACCAGTGCACGAGTTTTATTTGGAGGACAAAACACAGTTCCGACCCGGTGTTTCTTCAGAATGCAGGCGATTTTTCCCGAGAGTGCGCCTGTGTATGGAATAAATGCAGTGCCTACCTCCTCCCTCGTGACTTCATCCATCTCAACAGGTTGTGCTGCAGTGGTTGGGCGGAGAGCACGTTGAATCTGCCACTCTGAGTACCCATTTTTTCGAAATACAGTTCTCAGATGTTCCAATTCCTGGGGTAGACTCTCTGCGTCAGAGATAGTGCGCGCCCTATGTACTAGAGTTAGGGCGCGCACTATCTCTGACGCAGAGAGTCTACCCCAGGAATTGGAACATCTGAGAACTGTATTTCGAAAAAATGGGTACTCAGAGTGGCAGATTCAACGTGCTCTCCGCCCAACCACTGCAGCACAACCTGTTGAGATGGATGAAGTCACGAGGGAGGAGGTAGGCACTGCATTTATTCCATACACAGGCGCACTCTCGGGAAAAATCGCCCGCATTCTGAAGAAACACCGGGTCGGAACTGTGTTTTGTCCTCCAAATAAAACTCGTGCACTGGTGGGGAGCGCCAAAGATGACCTCGGTTTGAGGAAGGTCGGCGTGTACCAGATTCCGTGTCAATGTGGCAAGTCGTATATTGGTCAGACGATGCGTACCGTCGAGGATCGATGCCGTGAGCTCCAGAGGCACACTCGACTGATGTATCCGAGCAAGTCGGCGGTCGCTGAACATTGTTTGTCGGAAAATCACGCCATGGAGTATGACCCCACGAGGATTCTGGTACAGACGTCGAGATACTGGGACAGCGTTGTTAGAGAGGCCATCGAAATTCGCACCAATGACGACCTCATAAACCGTGACTGTGGCTATAATCTTAGCAAGGCTTGGGAACCAGCGATCGGGTTAATCAAGAGTAAATCGAGCAGACGTATAGTTGTGACGACCACGGCGGACAGAGCCATCACACCGACGTCATCTCAGACGCCGTCGCAATCTGTTCCACCGCGCGACCGTGGCGCTGGGCGCGGACGGCGGA
This sequence comes from Schistocerca americana, assembly GCF_021461395.2. Lineage (NCBI taxonomy): Eukaryota > Metazoa > Arthropoda > Insecta > Orthoptera > Acrididae > Schistocerca > Schistocerca americana. Next base: position 625,548,305 of record NC_060123.1, on the reverse strand, counting down.
GGGAGCGCGCCGCGGGCGGAGGGTATTTAAATCGGCCGCCGCCGCGACCGAACCCAGTTCCCTCTGAGCAGCCATAGCGTAAGGATCTCCGTGCCGGCACGTTCACAGGAGCTCAGTCCGTCAGTTCACCTGATGATGGCGACATGTTTGATCGCCGAAATATTGTGCCCGTTGGACACTATAGACCGGCAGCATACCCGTGGATATTTTGATTAAAGAAATACATGTTTCCGAATTTTTGGAAATTTAACCCTATGGGGGTGAAATAGTGGGTGAAGGCTTTTTTTAGAAAATAGATCATAATTAAAAAACCTACTAGAGTATTTTTAAAGCTGCATCTATGAACATTGGTATTTTACTTTTCAGTTAGAAATAAAAAAAAAACAAGTGTTTCAGTGTTCTGGGAAATCTAAGGGGGTGAAGTAGTGTATGATATTTTTTATGAACATATTTCATTATGAAAGCATTTTTAAAGGTAAATGTATGATAATTTAAATTTGATTTCACATAAAAAGTGGGTGTTTGAGTGTTTCTGGAAATTCAATCCCAAAGGGAGTGCAAGAGGGAGTGAAGATTTTTAAGAAAAATTTCGTTATATTAAAAAAAATTTAAAGCTCAATTTATCAAAATTGGTATTTCACTTCTCGGTTTGATGTAAAGAAATATGTGTTAGGAGATGAAAGTTGCTAAGGAAATATCTCTAAAAGAACGCAAAAGGCATAATTAATAAAAACTTTGGACTCCAGCTACCATAGTCCCTTTTGGAAAGAAGTACATTCGGAAAAGACCATGCTTATATGACGTTAATTAGTGTGAGAAGATGTTGCAATTTGTGAACAACATAAAAATTCGATTAAATAAAAACAACAACAAAAAAGTCTAAGTAGGTCATACAGTCTACGCGAGTGCAGCAGTGGGCTCTAAGCTAGTGATAAATAAATATAGTCTACCCAGGATCACGCTATCCGCCTTCTCACGAACTGCACGGGAGATTTTATTAAGTAGTCTATGTGACAGACCATATTTATATTCCAGATTTCATTAATCGCATTTTATTGAGATGATGCGTGCTTTAACAGAATCCTTGAAGGGCCCTGCGTTTGCCACTGCAGACATCAGCAGCTACCTTACACGAAGCAGCTATTAAAACAGTCAGTAACGTAAGTATCTCCAGCTGATAATAACCAGAGTGTAAATGCTAGCCATTCTCAAGGTTACGTTGGTCGTCGGTAATGAGTATTCTGCTTTTAATTTTCCTCCTCGACTATAGTGAGAGAAGCCAGCGAAAAGGGCCAAAGCGACGTATGTAGAAGGTTTTGGCACAATGCTAAGGGAAGATGGAGCAGACATTCAGTGTCGAGTGTACTACTGCACGCATTTCACTTTTACGTACAAACTGAGGCACCTGAATTCTTCCTTATCTGCACCAAGTAGTACATTTCTGTCCTCCATCGCGACTGTAATACGTTGTTCGGAATCTGCTCGTGAGTTAAGCAGATTTACCGTGATGGCTTTAGCACCAAAAAACAATACACAGGGTATCCTCCGATGATCGTTCCCTGGCATTCTCTTCCGTTCACTCCACTGTAAATAAGGTACAAGCCAATGTTGGCGCGCATCAGCGAATCCCCTGCGCTCTGTTTGCGAATGCGCGCTCACTTGTGTTCGCTTCGGTGTTTAACGGAGCGAAAGCCGGAGTGCGAGTTGCGACGCTGCAGTACAAACGTGCCGTAATTCCCGTAAGCGGCTGTACTCGACGGGGCGTGATTTACATTCCGTAGGACGGAGACTGCAATGGGGTAACACCAAACGCAGAGGCTTACACAGCGGAGTGTTTGCCTCTGTGTTACGACGAACAGATGTTTGTTGCAATCGTTATCGCGCAGTAGTCAGGGACACGCAACCCTCGTACATTCTGCTGGAGTTATACCGCAGTAACTGTTGACTCCAGAGAGCCCAATGACGGACACGATGCTGTTAAGCGGGTTTACCAAACAAGTAAGAGAAACTACCCTAGATTACATATCAGACCTGAATCTTACCATTCAGCAACGGACTTAGTCGTATCAGCAAATGGAACTGCAGTTCCTGTTTTAATGGCAGAGGTTTGGAAAAAAACGGACAATTAAGGTGGTATGTCCCTTGGGCAGCGAAGTTACACTGAAGCGCTGAAGAAACTGGTGTAGGCATACCTATTCAAATACAGAGATTTGTAAACAGGCAAAATACGGCGCTACGGTCGGCAACGCCTATATAAGACAAGTGTCTGGTGTAGTTGTTAGATCGCTTACAGCTGCTACAATGGCAGGTTATCAAGGTTTAAGTGAGTCTGAACGTGGTGCTATAATCGACGCGTGAGCGATGGGACACAGCATCTCCGACGTAGCGATGAAGTTGGGATTTTCCCGTACGACCAGTTCATGAAAATACCGTGAATATCAGGAATCCGGTAAAACATCAAATCTATGACGTCGCTGCGACAGGAGGAGATCCTCCAAGAAAGGGACCAACGACGACTGAAGAGAATTGCTCAACGTGACAGAAGTTCAACCCATCCGCAATCTGCGGCAGATTTCACTCCTAGTCCATCAACAAGTGTCAACGAAACATCATCGATATGAGCGTTCGGAGCCGAACGCCCACTCGTGTACCCTTAATGACTGCACGCCACAAAGCTTTACGCCTCGCCTAGGTCCAACAGCACCGACATTGGACTGTTGATGACTGCAAACAAACTGCCTGTCGGACGAGTCTCTTGTCAGATCGCATCGAGCGGATGGACGTGTACGGGTATGGAGACAGCGTCATGAATCCATGGACACTGCGTGTGAGAAGAAGACTGTTCAAGCTGGTGGAGGCTCTGTAAGTTGTGGGGCTTGTACAGTTGGAGTGATATGGGATCCCTGATACGTCTGGATACGAGTCTGACAGGTGAAACGTACGTATAGAATCCTGTCTGATCACCTTCATCCATTCCTGTCCATTGTGCATTCCGACGGACTTGGGCAATTCCCGCAGGACAATGTTTAAACACTTCTGCTGGCTCCAAACTCCCCAAACGTGAACATTATTGAACATATCTGAGATGCCTCGGAATGCGCTGTTCAGAAGAGATCTCCGCCCTCTCGTACTCTTACGGATTCATGGGCAGCCCTGGAGGATTCATGGCGTCAGTTCCCTGCAGCACTACTTCAGACGTTAGTCGAGTCCATGCCACGTCGTGTTGCGGCACTTCTGTGTCCACTCGGGGCCCCTACGCGATATTAGGCAAGCGTACCAGTTTCTTTCGCTCTTCAGTGTAGTTATCAGTTAGGAAAAGCCACTTTAAGATTATCTGGACTACTAAATCGGCTTGAAAGTTGTCGGGTCGTACTGAAATTTTCAAAACTCTGTATTTAACCAAGGTATAACGGACCAATGTCTGTCCGGCCTCTGTGACCGAGCGGTTCTAGGCGCTTCATTCCGGAACCGCGTTGTTGCTACGGTCGCAGGTTCGAATCCCGCCTCGGGCATGGATGTGTGTGATGTCCTTAGGTTAGTTAAGTTTAACTAGTTCTAAGTCTAGGGGACTGATGAACTCAGATGTTAAGTCCTATAATGCTTAGAGTCATTTGAACCATTTGAACGAATAGCTGACATCGAACAGATGCTTGTCAACAACAGTCGTCGGATCTCACGAGGAAATGACATTTATGGAAGTGGCGATAGTTCAAAGGCAAGTAAAAATAAAATATATTTGCAGCCACATCGTCCTTTTAGCGAACTGTTACAATATGATTCACTTCGCGGTTTCCCACCTTAGTAGTTGCTGACAGCTGCAATCAGACTTCAAAATCTATGATTTCTCTTAATGTTTTTCACTTCTGTCGGAACCCTACTGAAAAGGGAACCTGAAAAGAGGACATCCCTTTGTCTATCACGATCAGGAAAATTTTACCGAAGTAAAAGTGGTAACTGACACAGGCGAATTAATTATTATTCTTTAAATACGCTTAAAATTGTCACACTAAAAATCTGGGTTTCAGTTTTCAGATGTTTGACGTTTTCGCTGTCATACGTCGATTCTTTCACCTCTGACATTAGTTGTTAATGTGGGGAATACCAAGCAGCACCGTGTATCAGACTTCACGATTAAACTGCATGGGTGCCTATAACTGGCTAGGAAGTCAGTTCAAAGGTTAGAGGAAGACAATGGCCAAAACACCTCGAATAGGATTGTGCTCCATAAAGCATTGAGGTGTTGATCGAGGTTGGTGACAGTTTTTTTAGCTTTAATCTTACCCTCTAGAAGTGATTATGCTAAAATTAATATGTCCTCTTTTTCCAGTACTAAATACGATTCCTATTCGATTCACTGCAGCAAAAATATTGCCTTTTTCCGTTGCTAAAGCCGGACGTAGGCAAGCGTACTCCCAGGCTACGTAATGAGAAAACCAATCCCATGTTATGCTTTCTCCAGCAGCTGCCGCTAAGACAGTAGACGTCCCTACGAGCGAGTCTGAGCTTGTGTTCTCATGTCTTATGACAGTGAAAGGCTCTCACCGCTGCTGTGGGATAAGCGAAAGCGCACTTTGCATTTCATTTCATCTGCAGCGCCTGATGTTTGACGTCTGCCATGTCCCACACGGAAAGAGAAACCGCTAGTCCTATGTCGGTGAAAGATCCTAGGCTTCCCTTACGACTGCACGGCAATGATGCTACACTACCTTGAAGTTTCATTGTATGTGAATTTACCGATGTTGCACGTAATACGTGTCTCTGGGAGCTAGGCTAAAGACAGTACCACATAACCCGGGCTTTGTGCTTTTTCACGGCTGATTATGCTTGCACCGGTGTGGTTCTGAACTGTACATCCGAATGAGGTCAGGTTAAGATTAAATGAAAACTGCCGGCTGATGATCAGTTGCATGAAACCCACGCCGCTAGACAAACTATAAAAAGCGGCCGAACGTAAGGACCCCTTATAACGGAACTACTGTGAGGTGACAAAAGTGATCGCTTACACATGGTATAAAAGGACAGCGCATTGGCGGAGCTATCATTTCTACTCACATGATTGATGTGATAATTCCGACGCGGCTTATGGCCGCACTTTGGGAATTAACAGACCTGGAACGCGGAATGTCAGTTGGAGCTACACCCATGGGACATTCCATTCCGGAAATCGTCCGGAAATTCAATGTTGCGAGATCCACAGTGTCGAATGTGTGCCGGAAACACCAAATTTCAGGCATTACCTCTCACCACGGACAACGCAGTAATGCGTAATGGCCGATAGTAGCGGCGTTTGCATTGAGTTACCACTGCTAACAGTCAAGCACCACTGCATGAAATAACCGCAGAAATAATTGTAGGACGTACGACGAACGTATCCGTGAGGACATTGCGGCGAAACCTGGCTATGATGGACTAAACCAGCAGAGCGACCGACGCGAGTACCTTTGCTAACAGCACGACATCGCCCGCAACGCATCTTCTGGTCACATGGCCACATCGATTGGACCCTAGACGACTAGGAAACCGCAACCTGCCAGATGAATCCCGATTTCAGTTGGTAAACGATGACGGTAGGGTTCGAGTGTGGCTCAGTCCACACGAGCCATGGACCCAAGTTGTCAGTAAGGCACATTGCAAGCTGTTGGTGGCTTCATAATGGTGCGGGCTGTGTTTACATGGAATGGATGGGGTCCTCTGGTTCAACTCAGCCGATCATTGACTGGAAATGGCTATTTTTGGCTACTTGGAGACCTACAGCCATTCATGGACTTCGTGTTTTTATGGATGACAATGCGCCATATCACTGAACCACAATTGTTCGCGATTGGTTTGAAGAACATTCTAGACAGCTCGAACGAATGGGCTGACAAAAATATCGCCCGACGTGAATCCCACCAAACATTTATGGGACGTGATCCCGAGGTCACTTCGTGCACAAAATCCTACACTGGCAACACTCTCGCAGTTGTGTATCTCTGTAGGGGCAGCACGGCTCAGTAATACTGCAGGGGACGTCCAAAAACTAGTTGAATCCATGCTACGTCGAGTTGCCGCAGTACGCCGAGAAAAATTAAGTCCGACGCGATGTTAGGAGGTATCCCATGACTTTTGTCCCCTCAGATGTATGGGAGCTGCGACTCTCGTCATGTGAACACACCGGTTGGTTTGAAATGGGTTCCTCGCGAAAGCCTGGCAATGTTAACACTTCCGTGTCGGAACCAGAGTAGGACTCTTGGAGCGATATTTCGAGGCGGACTGCATCCACGTCTAGTTCGTGAAATGTGTGAAACTTCGGATACCTACCACCGTGATTCCTCCCCTCTATTGGTAACCATGTAGACACCACAGGGAAGGATCTCTTCATTTTACTGACATTCAGCTTTCGAATTCTGTATTCGAATTCTGTATTTCGAATTCTGTATTCACTCAGATACTGCTCCTTGCATCTTGCTGCTCTGTGTTGCGTCCATGTGTTGCGTCCATGCTACTTTCGCGCCGGCCGAAGTGGCCGAGCGGTTCTAGGCGCTACAGTCTGGAACCGCGCGACCGCTACGGTCGCAGGTACGAATCCTGCCTCGGGCATGCATGTGTGTGATGTCCTTAGGTTAGTTAGGTTTAAGTAGTTCTAAGTTCTAGGGGACTGATGACCTTAGAAGTCCCATAGTGCTCAGAGCCATCTGAACCATTTTGCTACTTTCGCCTGTCAGTAAGAGCCACAAGAGAAATCTTGGTGGTATCCAAAGCGTCATGTAGCTCTTTGCATGTCTCACTCTTTCCAAACATAACACACTTAGGCGTATTATGTATAAGAACTGTGTGTCCTTTTTTCGGAATAAAAATAAAGTTCAGTAAAACTGTTTATTGATCTGCTAATTTTAACATCTCATTATCCACCTGTTACGAATACTTGAAGATGGTTACATCGTTTCAAATGACACATTTCATGTAGTTACTGCATTATAATTACAGTTTGTAGTTAGCTAGGACACTGCTCTCACAGATAGCGCGGAAAACAACCAGTACGCGCGGACGATACGGGCAGCTGAACAACCCCCCGTGTCTCCTAGCCATCTATGCCATACGACATTTTGGGACATGTCGTAGCGGCAATGACCCGCCTCCTCCCCCAAAGAAATATTTTTTAGTAGAATCGCTTATATTATTACATATATCAATTTCCAGATTTCACAGATAACTTTCGGAGCAAAAAGCAACATGTACACTGAGAGAGCAGATGTTTTTCAGGTGATTGTAGACATTAGAAATTATATTAAAAGCACGATACTTGTTTGTGCATTGAGTCAGTGTTTGCCACGCATATTGGCTTGCGGCCACACACACACACACATATATATATATATATATATATATATATATATATATATATATATATATATATAAAGCACTATAACATAACATTTCAGCCAAGTAAAGGAGCACAACCACAGGCCGTCAACAGCAAATTACGACACGGTTCGTGAGTGAACAGGCAGAACTGACAAAAAACATGAAGCTGCATAAAGGGAGACGGAAAGGAAAACCCCACCCCCGTCCCCCACTAAGGAAGAACACAAACATAATGGGAGAGACTGTCTTCCCGAAGGCTCGCGAAAACGACTGAATGAAACGGCATTGCCCACATTTACAGACTCGTATAGACATAGTTCGCAGATATCTGTGTTCATAATCGTTGTGCTTAGCGGAATACCTTTATAGGTGAGTGCTCGGTTAGATTTTATACTGTGTAAATTATGAAGTTGTCAAAGCTGCACAGATTACTTAGATTTACCTAGGTTTCAGTCGGGATAACCCAACTTTCTTCAGAATAAAAGTAACTACCGTTTGCCCATAGTGGATATCGGCAAGCTAAGACTACAAATCCATAAATTATCGTCAGACTGTAAAAACGTATCTGGAACTGCCTCGGCCCCACTTCGCGACCGCGATGCGGCAGCCACGAGTGCTGTACTGTTCCAGTACACCACTCGTGGCTGCCGCATCACGCTCAAATTCGTGTTGATGCTTTGTAGCGCAGATTCATGCCTGTTCACTTTCCGATTAGTGTGAAAAGTGGCTTCGTCGCTAAAAATTAAGCGATCAACAACGCCACCCCCATCCTCATTCAAATGTTGCAATTGCGAACAAAACTCAGAACGCTTGTCTTTGTTGTCGTCTTTGAGCTTCTCCACTGCTCAAATTTGAACGGTTCCGTAGACAGCTTCTACCGCAGGTCTTTGCACACTGTCGTTGAAGGCATTTTGAGTTCACAGGATGCATGACGCAACGATTTCTTTTGACTTAGCCAGCTTTCAGTGCCTACAACGATTTGAGCATCAGTACTTACATTACCACTTGGAGCACTGGTACATTCCCAACACTGCTATGCCCATTTACAACCATTATACCGATGGTTTCTGTATTTACGTTCTTCCTGTGTTCGGTCTGCATCCTTTGGACTGAAGCCCTTGTTGTGTTTTCCTCAGACCCAATAACCTAAAAAACAGCCCAGTCCACGCCACACAGCCCCTGATAGCCATGTAGCCGCCTCCTGCATGTAGTGGACTCCTGACCTATTCAGCGAAACCAGAAACCCAACCACACTATGGCTCAAGTAGAGGAATCTGCAGCCTACATGGTCGCAGAACCGTCTGAGCCTCTGATTCAGACCCTCTACTCGGCTTTGTACCAGAGGTCTATAAACAGTCTTGTCGACTATGTTACAAACGGTGAACTCTGTTTTCATCTCGCAAGCAAGATTGGCAGCCAATACCACTTCCGTTAGCCGCTCGAAACCAGGGAGGATCTCTTCAGATGCAAAGCGACACACATAATTGGTAACGATGTGAGCCACCACCTGCAGTTGGCTGCACCCTGTGCTCTTCATGGAATACAGAAGGACTTGTTCTACATCTGGAATGACTCCACCCAGTATGCACATGAAGTGAACATTGACTTTCTTCCCTTTCTTGGCAGCAGTGTCCCTAATGGGTCCCATAACGTGCGTAACATTGGAGTTCCCAACTACCAATAATCACACTCTCTGTGATTTCCCGGATCTTGCAGGCTGAGAGCTTTTCGCTGAAACAGGACAGGCAACTGAATCTATCTGAGTGACAGTGTCAGCCACATACAGCACCTGGAACCTGTTTGTCAGGCTAACCAGAGAGGCCTTATGTGCAGCCCCCTGGGAAGTCTTTCACCACCTGCCATGCCTGACGCGACCACCCATTCGACTACAGGTGAGGGGTCAACCTCAATGTGAGCAGTAACTGGGCTGGCCACCACTGAGGACTGATAAGAGGACTGGGATGTGCTGGACGTCCATTGGGTCAAGGCCAGCCCATAATAATGCAGCTCCAAGCAGTGAAGCCGAAGCCATCACAACCTGGAGCTGAGAGCGAAGTGTCACCAAGTCGGCTCGTATCTGCACACAACAGTCACAGCCCCTATCAATTCTAAAGACCGTGGAAAACCACACTTCTAAGACAGACGGACTATCGACACGTGCTGTGGTACTCTACTGTAGACCCTGACGAAAATGCAAGAAAAGTGTATAATAAATTACATTAATACGCAGAGATTCCAAAACCGAACTACCGAAGTACTCAGGTGAGACTAAGTAACTCGCTGCTGATCAGGAACTTGTAATATGTCACAAAATCGGTTTACTTTCAGACGCTAACGAAAACGCGACAACTGTGTCTATTAGATATTAAATTAACACGCAGAAGCTCAAGAAAGTAATCTGTCAAAGTACACATATGAAATTAAACAATTCGCCCCTGTTTATAAACTCGTGATAGTCACAAAATCGGTTACTTCCCTGTTGTGGTTTCTGTCTCGGCTGGCTGCTGCTGACTGATTGGCTGTTGTAATAACAGGACTCTAGTTTTTGTTTCCTTATTTGTAATGAGTCTAATGAGTCCTCGTACATTTGGAGACACACAAGCTAAGTAAACTTTCTGTTTGATGTGTTATCTTGTTCGCTAATCATTTCTACTCCTGTCCAGCTTTCCTACGACGACAGTTGCCGCACCACTCTTTAGTCTACCTCTTCTTACCGTTGACTACAACGCCGTACCCAACAAAATTGGTAATGGGGATCTTTGCCGGAGTTAAAACGCAGCTGGGGCGATGGGCTCGGCACCCTCCCCTCCTAGTGCCGTGGCAAAGACACCTGCAGTCAGGCTATTAGGCCAGATGCGGCATGTGCTCCACGGACTGTACTCTTTTTATGTAATTTGTTATTGTTTTAATTACAATAGTAGCTACCTGTGACGTGTTAGAAGTGAGGACAACAGCTTCTGGGAAGAGGGACGAGAGATAGCAACAAAAAAAAAATGGTTCAAATGGCTCTGAGCACTATGGGACTTAACTACTGAGGTCATCAGTCCCCTAGAACTTAGAACTACTTAAACCTAACTAACCTAAGGACATCACACACATCCATGCCCGAGGCAGGATTCGAACCTGCGACCGTAGCGGTCACGCGGTTCCAAACTGACGCGCTTAGAACCGCACGGCCACACCGGCCGGCGGATAGCAACACACTGGGGTCACCCTTCCCGCCCTCCTAACTGGAGCCGCATCTGCATGTAATTTTCTTGCTCTCTGGGAAAGTTTCTCACTCTAGTACGTTTTAACATTAAGGAGGAAAGACAACTACGTGATTCGCTGCATCCTTTTCAAAAACAACCACTCCGTTACTTGCAAATTAGGGTAACTACGGATATTGTAAGTCTGGGTAGTTGGACGAGAATCAGAGCCGTAATCGTCTCACGTTTTACTGTTGAGCCACTTCCCTCGATGCAGGTGTTAGGGATCGCGCAACAGTTTCTCGGTGACAGCAGCTGTTGACAACAGACACTAACAATGTTCGCTAAGTGCAGCCAGCGCTATCTGTACCACTGTGATCCCGATAATTTTCTGCCAAAGCACTGAAATTCTGGGAGTCGTCTTTTTCTGTTCGGCGTGTCGATTCGCCCCTCCCCCCTTTTCCCCTCTATTCTCAACGTGATTCCGAGCGGAGACTGCAAGCTGAGCGCCGATTACGAGGAATATTTAATTAAGCGGAAAGCGCTTTGCTCCGATAGTTCATTTGGCTGCTGTCGCCAAGACAAAGCCTTAATAAAGCTTTGGCCGAATATTCCGGCCTTTCATCCGGCGGTAATTACTCGCAGAAGGTCCCTGATTATGCGGCATGATGAAAGTAAGCGGCATGACTTGTGTCTTACAGCAAAAGGTAATTTGAAAAATCCTCGTCCGTGAAGGGGAGGAAAAAAAAACTGGCTGGGAGTATTACTGATACAAGCAACGCCGTGAAACTGCATTTTTCTCCTCCTATTCTTCTCATTCGCTTCTCGCGCAATATCCATTAAATCGCCTTTACACAGAAGAGAATATTTTGGCAATGCTGATATGCTGGACAATATCTGAGCCCTCCAATAATTATTCACGTTCGTAGCTCTTCAACTACAGGTCCTGACTAGACTTTTGCGGATAGATATGCTGTTGCCGATTTCTGGAGGCGAAACGCTACAAATGCATGGCCGCTAATGCTCATTTTTGGTAAAACCCACCAGCAATATGTATCAGTTAAATTACAAACATGGGATTTTACATCCGTAAGAAGTTAAAAGAAGTAGTTGAGTGGTCATCTTTGACCGCTGTTAAAGTACAGTTAGTACAGTCAACAGACGAAATGGAATGTCTTTCAAAAAATTTTACATGACTGTGAATCCCAGTTATGAAAAGATAAAATGGAATGTCATTACCTCTCTGAATGAGCCCGTACTTTAGCTTCATGTTAATCAAGCGACAAAGCAATATGTTTAAAGATTTATTTGGAGCGTGGACCCCAGAATTTTTTTTTCAGTCAGACCATCGGCGGTGCATCGAAGCTTTTCGTATCGCCTCCCACAGAAGCACACTGAACACTTGTGTGACACACTCTACGTTAAGCGTTTCATAGCTGACGGCATGTATAATGTCCCAATAAAGTAATATGCAGTTTCGAGCGCCGGAACGTTCATGTCGCACATCTGTCTGAAGCTGTCGTATAACGAGAAGCTTTCTGAACCTGGAGAAAAATATTACAGACCTTGGGCTGATAGTACAGCACGCAGTGAGCAATCAAGTGGGGCGGCGCTCTGTTCAACAAGGAGTAATACGTCTGTTTCATTAAAATCAAATCACCATGTTCTCCGTTCCATGAATACCTTGAGCGAGTAATAGTTTTTTCCTATACTTCATAGGCATTGTTTTGAAACATTTCCACATTCCTCAGTAATTCTTCTCGTTACTACATCAAGTGTAGCTAGTAGAACGTGTCCAAGTAAACTTCATAGAATGTGAGACATACTGGTATGTGATATGTAAAAGCCATCTTCAACTTTTTTGTTGCACTGTCCCAAGAACAAATGTTTTTTTAGTAATCATTTGTTCTACTTTCGCCGTACTTAGCGTTCTCATAAAGTTCCAGTACAAACAAAAATTTAACTTTGAAAATCGTAGGTTCAAGTGAAAATATCGACTTAGTCTGGCCTGTAGGATGGTATGTAAACTAACACACTGATTTTCAAAATAGATCAACTTAAAATTTTTTTGATAGTGTAAATGTAATGTTGGTTACGATGGGATACTGCTTATGACCCTTTATTTTTGCAATATCTGTCAAATGAGTGCGACAAAGTGAGCACCTCCTCTTTAAATCCCCTCTACCTTTACCGTCCAACTTGGTAGGAGTCCCAGGTTGCCGAACAGTACTCTCCGTTGTACGTGCGTTACATTACGATTCTTCAGACGAATTTCTGTCCGACATGTGCTTTGCCACGACCTGGATTTATGCAGTCGTTCATTCTTAAGTATCTACAGGCAGGCAGGCACTTCTAGTTACTTGGCTGTTGTGGCTGACTGATCGTGTTCCTCCACATTAATATAGACAGCAACAGTCAACAGAACTTTGTTCATGCGGTATGGATTATGGACAAGACGCTTCCCATTACAACATAAAGCTTATGACAACTCCAGTTTGCATGATGTATCCTCTAATGAGAATAGTACCTTGCTCATCAATCAAGGTACCGCTGCCAAAGGTGAAAAGAAGAAACGGAAAAATAACTATAGAAGTCCCTTATTGAGTGGGACGGAAAGTGCAGTAAGTGAAGAACACTGATTAAAAGTAATTGATGTGTAAGTAACGAGAAGTAGGAGAAATGTGATGGGCGATAAACTTAACATCGGAAATGGAAACTACGTAGTAGGCTACCTATAAAGCCATTCAAGGGCGAAGTAGTGAGGACACAAGAAGGGGATTAGTACAGCAAAGAGGACTTTTCTAGTCAAAAGCAATCGATTAGCATTAAGCATTGGCCTTAATTTAGGAAGACATTTTCGAGAATGTTCATGTGGAACGCAGTAATTTTTGAAAGTGAATCATGGAATGTGCAGTAGAAGAAAGCAGAAACGTTTGAGATATTTAGTTATAGAAGGATGCTGAAATTAAGTGTAATGATGAGATACGAAATAAGGAGGCTCACCGTATAATATGTAAGGAAAGCCAAATGTAGAAAACTTCGGCTAGAGGAAGAGTTAGGAAGATACGGCATGTGTTAAGACATTAAGGACTAACTTGTATGGTACGGTAGCGGGTGAAAACAGGAGGACAGAGATTGGAATACGTTAAAACAATAATCGTAGGGTGCAAGTGACACTTTGAGATGAAAGGGTTGGCACAGAAGAGGATGTCGTCGCAGGAGGCATAACACCATTCAGGGGCTATTGACTTATTTTATCTCTATAGGTCTAGGGGTAGCGTCTTTGATTCATAGTCAAAACGTCTTCGGGTCCGGGTTCGATCCACGCCACTGCCTAAATTTTGATAAATAATCAGCATTGGCGGCCGAAGACTTCCGGCATAATTGCCCCTAAAGGCGGAAGAATCAGCAATGATCAACGACATGAGGATGCAGAAAGCAATGGAAACCACTGCATTAAAGACACGTAACGTGTATCCACAGGACATGTGGCCTGTAATTGAAGAAATGTCATGATGATCTCTCCATTGGGAAAATATTCCGGAATAGTCCCCCATTCGGATCTCCGGGAGGGGACTGCCAAGGGGGAGGTTACCATGAGAAAAAGATTGAATAATCAACGAAACTATAACGTTCTACGAGTCGGGGGGTGGAATGTCAGAAGCTTGAACGTGGTAGGGAAACTAGAAAATCTGAAAAGGGAAATGCAAAGGCTCAATCTAGATATAGTAGGGGTCAGTGAAGTGAAGTGGAGGGAAGACAAGGATTTCTGGTCAGATGAGTATCGGGTAATATCAACAGCAGCAGAAAATGGTATAACAGGTGTAGGATTCGTTATGAATAGGAAGGTAGGGCAGAGGGTGTGTTACTGTGAACAGTTCAGTGACCGGGTTGTTCTAATCAGAATCGACAGCAGACCAACACCGACAACGATAGTTCAGGTATACATGCCGACGTCGCAAGCTGAAGATGAACAGATAGAGAAAGTGTATGAGGATATTGAAAGGGTAATGCAGTATGTAAAGGGGGACGAAAATCTAACAGTCATGGGTGACTGGAATGCCGCTGTAGGGGAAAGAGTAGAAGAAAAGGTTACAGGAGAACATGGGCTTGGGACGAGGAATGAAAGAAGAGAAAGACTAATTGAGTTCTGTAACAAGTTTCAGCTAGTAATAGCGAATACCCTGTTCAAGAATCACAAGAGGAGGAGATATACTTGGAAAAGGCCGGGAGATACGGGAAGATTTCAATTAGATTACATCATGGTCATACAGAGATTCCGAAATCAGATACTGGATTGTAAGGCGTACCCAGGAGCAGATATAGACTCAGATCACAATATAGTAGTGATGAAGAGTAGGCTGAAGTTCAAGACATTAGTCAGGAAGAATCAATACGCAAAGAAGTGGGATACGGAAGAACTAAGGAATGACGAGATACGTTTGAAGTTCTCTAACGCTATAGATATAGCAATAAGGAATAGCGCAGTAGGCAGTACAGTTGAAGAGCAATGGACATCTCTAAAAAGGGCCATCACAGAAGTTGGGAAGGAAAACATAGGTACAAAGAAGGTAGCTGCGAAGAAACCATGGGTAACAGAAGAAATACTTCAGTTGGTTGATGAACGGAGGAAGTACAAACATGTTCCGGGAAAATCAGGAATACAGAAATACAAGTCGCTGAGGAATGAAATAAATAGAAAGTGCAGGGAAGCTAAGACGAAATGGCTGCAGGAAAAATGTGAAGACATCGAAAAAGATATGATTGTCGGAAGGACAGACTCTGCATACAGGTAAGTCAAAACAACCTTTGGTGACATTAAAAGCAACGGTGGTAACATTAAGAGTGCAACGGGAATTCCACTGTTAAATGCAGAGGAGAGAGTAGATAGATGGAAAGAATACATTGAAAGCCTCTATGAGGGTGAAGATTTGTCTGATGTGATAGAAGAAGAAACAGGAGTCGATTTAGAAGAGATAGGGGATCCAGTATTAGAATCGGAATTTAAAAGAGCTTTGGAGGACTTACGGTGACATAAGGCAGAAGGGATAGATAACATTCCATCAGAATTTCTAAAATCATTGGGGGAAGTGGCAACAAAACGACTATTCACGCTGGTGTGTAGAATATATGAGTCTGGCGACATACCATCTGACTTTCGGAAAAGCATCATCCACACAATTCCGAAGACGGCAAGAGCTGACAAGTGCGAGAATTATCGCACAATCAGCTTAACAGCTCATGCATCGAAGCTGCTTACAAGAATAATATACAGAAGAATGGAAAAGAAAATTGAGAATGCGCTAGGTGACGATCAGTTTGGCTTTAGGAAAAGTAAAGGGACGAGAGAGGCAATTCTGACGTTACGGCTAATAATGGAAGCAAGGCTAAAGAAAAATCATGACACTTTCATAGGATTTGTCGACCTGGAAAAAGCGTTCGACAATATAAAATGGTGCAAGCTGTTCGAGATTCTGATGAAAGTAGGGGTAAGCTACAGGGAGAGACGGGTCATATACAATATGTACAACAAACAAGAGGGAATAATAAGAGTGGACGATCAAGAACGAAGTGCTCGTATTAAGAAGGGTGTAAGACAAGGCTGTAGCCTTTCGCCCCTACTCTTCAATTTGTACATCGAGGAAGCAATGATGGAAATAAAAGAAAGGTTCACGAGTGGAATTAAAATACAAGGTGAAAGGATATCAATGATACGATTCGCTGATGACATTGCTATCCTGAGTGAAAGTGAAGAAGAATTAAATGATCTGCTGAACGGAATGAACAGTCTAATGAGTACACAGTATGGTTTGAGAGTAAATCGGAGAAAGACGAAGGTAATGAGAAGTAGTAGAAATGAGAACAGCGAGAAACTTAACATCAGGATTGATGGTCACGAAGTCAATGAAGTTAGGGAATTCTGCTACCTAGGCAGTAAAATAACCAATGACGGACGGAGCAAGGAGGACATCAAAAGCAGACTCGCTATGGAAAAAAGGCATTTCTGGCCAAGAGAAGTCTACTAATATCAAATACGGGCCTTAATTTGAGGATGAAATTTCTGACGATGTACGTCTGGAGTACAGCTTTGTATGGTAGTGAAACATGGACTGTGGGAAAACCGAAACAGAAGAGAATCGAAGCATTTGAGATGTGGTGCTATAGACGAATGTTGAAAATTAGGTGGACTGATAAGGTAAGGAATGAGGAGGTTCTACGCAGAATCGGAGAGGAAAGGAATATGTGGAAAACACTGATAAGGAGAAGGGCAGGATGATAGGACATCTGCTAAGACATGAGGGAATGACTTCCATGGTACTAGAGGGAGCTGTAGAGGGCAAAAACTGTAGAGGAAGACAGAGATTGGAATACGTCAAGCAAATAATTGAGGACGTAGATTGCAAGTGGTACTCTGAGATGAAGAGGTTAGCACAGGAAAGGAATTCGTGGCGGGCCGCTTCAAACCAGTCAGTAGACTCATGAAAAAAAAAAAAAAAAAAAAAAGGTTTAGACTGCGAGAGGTCTTAGGGCTGAAATCGAAGCCTGATGCACCTACTGGTACGCCCCTGGGGATTCACCTCCGGATATTTCCGTGTACAACATGGAAGACAGTGGACAAGATAACGCCTATAGTGAAGCGACATAAGGAGAACTTGAAATGCTGCGGATGTATCAACATCGAGGCACACGGTGTGAAAGGGAATTGCGCAACGTCTTCTAGTATGCGAACGGTGTATTGCGGATGGCGTACACAAAAAGTGATGAATGCGCTATTCAAAGTGTAGATGTTTTGGTTCTACGGGTTGTTTCATCTGCCTTGGCTGTACAGATGAACGTTTTTCCTCGTACAAAGCTGTTACGTACAGTTTTATAATGTGGTGTTCTGAGTAGGAAAATATAATAACAATAATAATAATAATAATAATAATGCTCATTACAATGCGTTATTCGAAACGATGGACCCAATTCATTTAATTATTATTACATGAAACAAAAATTTCATAACAATAATCTGCACCCGTTGGAAAGAAAAGGGTCTGAAATTTCGATCAACACCGCTAGAGGGCTCTCAGGAGCACAAACGACCACATTTTTTAATCAATACTTTCCTCACTCATGCATAGGAAGACCTGTCTCTTTCGCTGTGGCCACTGAGATATGATCTCGCACCATGTGAATTTTTTTTTTTTTGGGGCGGGGGGGGGGGGGGGGCTGTTCCCCACCACCTGTAGCAACAACTCCGGGGACCCGTCTGACAGCTGCAATAGATTCAGTAACCACAAGAGGTGGTTCTTCATGTGTGGGACGAGTTCTGTTGTCGTTTCCGTGCAGTGGGAACATTATTTATTTATTTATTTTTTAAATCTTGGTTTCGTTTTCATGCGTTACAACTGGGAGTGACAGTGACTGTAAAATGTCTCTCCCCTCCTCCTCTTTGCAAGACTCGACGATGTGTTCCATTCATTAAGTTAGACTTCACTATCTTGTATAACTTCATAGGCCTTTCTATGTGCTGAGGGTCAGTTTCGTCTTCATGTAATATACCGCATCCCAAGTATTTGAAATTTGTTATTCCCTGTGCTATTTTCCCGTTTATTCCAATTTTGAACGTACCTTCGGTTACCCCCTAAAATATATCAGATATCTGCAAATTGTATGAAGCATGGATTCATTAAATTGAGTTCATCTCATTGAATAACCGTTTAGAGTACTGTTTAACAGTGTGTGTGTGTGTGTGTGTGTGTGTGTGTGTGTGTGTGTGTGCGTGTGTGTGTGAGTGGGAGTGGGATAGGAGGGGGGAAGAGGTAGGAAGTTAACAGAAATGTTTCGACCGATTCTACACCTTCAACAGAGCATTTTCTGTCTCTACTTATAGCAGTTCATTGCTTAGTGGGAGAATGTTCGTATCCTTTTCCGGACGACTATCAAATGGCATATCTGTTCTGGGCAATTTGAAATAAACATACCACTGAACCAATATGTAGATGTCAAGAGTTTTGGAATTTAGAAATACTTTATACTGGTTGGAGGGATCTGATGATCGAAATACACACATAAAAAAAAAAAGTTTTGCATCACCCCGGTTCCCACAAATCCTGAAGATAGGCGTTGACTGTGAATATTGTATCAGACACAATCCCTTTGACTGTTCAGAGATGTCACTAAACCCACCCAGACATGTAAACAACCATGCATGAGCAGCGCCTATTGGACGCAGGGGGTCCGACAACCGATCAGTTCCAGTCATTCCACCGGAAAGGAGGTACACGGCTCCTCGTGTTGTCTGTAGTTCAACCATGGCTACACGGTCAATACCGCGGTTCGATCGAATTCACATTATTTTTTATACCAGGAAGGGCTCTCAACAAGGGAAGTGTCCAGGTGTCTTGGAGTGAACCAAAGAGATGTTTTTCGGACATGGAGAAGATACAGAGAGACAGGAGCTGTCGATGAATACCTCGCTCAGGCAGCCCATGGGTTACTACTGCAGTGGATGACCGCTACCTAAGGTTTATGGCTGGGAGGAACGCTGACAGCAACGCCATCATGCTGAATAATGAATTTCGTGCAGACAAAGAACGTCGTGTTACGACTCAAACTGTGCGCAATAGGCTGCACGACGTGCAACTTACTCCCGAAGTCCATTGCAAAGTCTATCTTTCTAACCACGACATCATGCAGTGCGGTACAGATCGGCCCAACAATATGTCGAATGGACCGCTCAGATTGGCATCACGTTCTCTTCACCGATGAGTGTCGCATATGCCTTCAACCAGACAATCGTCAGAGACGTGTTCGGAGGCAACCCGGTCAGGCTGAACGCCTTGGACACACTGTCCAGCGAGTGCAGCAAGGTGGAGGTTCCCTGCTGTTTTAAGGTGGCATTATGTGGGGCCAATGTACGACGCTGGTGGTCATGGAAGGCGCCGCAACGGCTGTACGATACGTGAATGCCATCCTCCGACCGATAGTGCAACCATATCGGCAGCATATTGGCGAGGCATTCGTCTTCATGATCGACAATTCGCGCCGCCACCGTGCGCAGCTTGTGAATGACTTCCTTCAGGATAAGGACGTCGCTTGACTAGGGTGGCCAGTATGTTCTCCAGACATGAACCTCATCGAATATGCCTGGGATAGATTGAAAAGGGCTGTTTATGGACGACGTGACCCACCACCCACTCTGAGGGATCGACACCGAATCGCCGTTGAGGAGTCGGATAATCTGGACGAAAAGTGCCTTGATGAACTTGTGGATAGTATGCCACGACGAATACAGGCATGCATCAATACAAGAGGACGTGCTACTGGGTATTAGAGGTACCGGTGTGTACAGCAATCTGGACCAACACCTCTGAAGGTCTCGCTGTGTGTGTGGTTTTCATGAGCAATAAAAACGGCGGAAATGATGTTTAAGTTGGTCTCCATTCCATTGTTCTATACAGGTTCCGGAACTCTCGGAACCGAGGTGACGCAAAACTTTTTTTTATGTGCATACGTTACGGGCCAATTTCACTTCAGTTCAGAAAGCGCGATGCTGATTGTCACACCGAAGGTCACTGCAACCTGGAGCTGCTATAACCAACTACAGAAAGGCGCCCACGGCGACTTTTACAGCAGTGGTTGAGCTTCTTTACGTCATCTTGGAAGAATGGAGTGTCCATAACACTCCCATCACGAAGGTGCAGAAGACAGGGCAACATTTAATCACCCAGAATGATGCAATAAACATCCCAGTCCATTAGCTGATGGTAACCTTATAATGGACCTGAGGACTGCAAGCTGGTCATCGAAGCTTCAGTACTCTGCGGCATGCAGGCAAGTAGCCGATGAACCGAAGACAGATCTCCTCCTCCGGGACATCCACGCTATCGTACGCCGGAATGTTTTACTGTGCTGTTGAGTGGGAGGGACACGTTATCAGATCAAGGCTGGATGATGCCACAGGACGTGAGCCGTTAATGTGAAATGGGCGATATCCCGTTTTCTAAGGCAAATAACGCCTGCTATAAAAGCCCTTTAGCGTTTGCGTGTGTTCTCTTGCCGAGAGGAAGTGCGGGGAAGATAGCTCTGAAGCTGAATAAGATTTTAGAGGAGGAGATGGAGATCACAAATGGACAGGACACAGGATATCTGCTCTTAACTAGTGACATGAAGTTTGCACAGTGAAGTAGCCCAGGAATTGAATCTCACATTATGAATATACATTTAATTCGTAGGATTAACGTTTTTTCTATTAATAATTTCTGAATCAGTCACTATAAGAGGCACTGGACTCTTATTGAATGAAAAAAACTTTCAAGCAACGTAGAAATCACTTTGCAACCGCTTTACTTATAGTTTTCTCCCAGCATCAGAGGCAATATACATACTGCATACGTGTATTGTCTATAGCCGTTAATACAGATTTGATTTATTGACGTAATGAATTAGAATCTGATGGCATTCATCGATTACACGAACAACATCCGACATTAATGAAAAACACTTCATTTAGTAACGACGCTTGACAGTTCTCAAAAGAACCTCTCGTGACTGTAGCATACTTACTTGCGAAGAATTGCAAATGGAGCGGATTTGCGCAGAAGGAACCTACATGACTTGTAATACGTACAAAAAAACAAAGAAAAGTAGGAGGAAAGCAGTGCGTTCTGCGCCTATATAGGGTGTTTTTTTTTCCACCATGTACAAACGCTAGGGATTGATCGATCAGAGGATACGGAACAAAAAACGAACTTATGTCCGGAAATCTATGGTTTCCATGCTAGAGCCCATTTATTAAGTCATACTTTGTTACAAAGAGTGCCATCTAACACGCACTGTACCATGCAGCCACAGTTACAGTATGCGTTGAAAATGGTTTCCATGTGCCTCGCCGGCCGGAGTGGTTGTGTGGTTCTAGGCGCTACCGTCTGGAACCGCGAGACAGCTACGGTCGCAGGTTCGAATCCTGCCTCGGGCATGGATGTGTGTGATGTCCTTAGGTTAGTTAAGTTTAAGTAGTTCTAGGGGACTGATGACCTCAGAAATTGAGTCCCATAGTGCTCAGAGCCATTTGAACCATTTGAACCATGTGCCTCAGTGCATCTATGTACGCGCAGTAGCATGTTCTGTCTCACACGTTCACATCGGCCATGTTGAATTCGAACAAAGACATCATGAATAAGCTGCTCCATTGTCTCCACATCTGGAATGTGCTCTGAATAAACAGTACTTTTGAGATGGCCCCATAACCAAACATCATACGGGTTGAGTGCTGATGAACGAGCAGGCCATGCAACTGGACCCCGTCGTCCGATCCATCGTCCAGGGAAGAGACGATTGAGGTGCCTCCGGACGTTAACGGCGAAGCGGGGTGGAGCGCCATCATGTAGCAGCCACATACCCCTTCGAATCATCAATGGCACTTCTTTCAGAAAAGAGGCAAAGTCACCCGCAACAAACGCCGATAGTTCCGGCCTGTTAGGCGACGTGGAAGGAAGACTGGTCCCAAAATACGGCCGCCAGCTATCCCGGCCCACATTCTAGCTGCAGCTATGATGATGATTCGCTGTCACCATACCATGGGAGTTCTGCACACTATTCCACACAGGACTGTTATGAATGTTGAAGGTACGACTCTGCGTAAAGTTGGCCTCATCTGTGGATGGACGAGACGACACAAATCCGCGAATTGTGGTTGCCTGGTGAAGAAACCAGTGACAAAACTGCTCGCGATGTGAAATATCTGTCGCTAGTAAGCCCTGGACACGCTGTAAGTGATAAGGGCAGTAACAATTGTCATGGAGAATGTTCCACATGGTCGTCTGGCTTACCCTGTACTGGAGGGCCAACTGCCTGGTACCGACACTGCGGTCACCGCCCACAGTGTTAATCACACTTTCCTCCAAGTCTGGTGTCCGAACATTTCGGGTACGTCCTTCATGATTTCCTGCTCCCTGAAACGACCCTGCCTCAGAAAAACGTCGAAACACTGTTGCAAACATTGAATGCTGTGGTTGTTGTCGGCGGGGACAGGTCTCCTGATTCAACCTTGCTGCCCGCCGCCCACTGCAGTTTCCCTTTCCGTAAGTAAACACCACGTCGGCAAGTTCTCGAATCGAATACGGAACCATTGTGTACAACACTGTATGAAATCCACTGCAAGGTGAATCAGCAAGAGAAGTGAATCGGACACAACGTTATCAATTAATATGGCAGGAGAGGGCGCTAGGGCATGAGGAACAGTACCAGCCTCGAGTGGGAAACCATGCATACTGTAATCGTGGCTTCATGGCGCAGCGCGTATTAGACCACAGTTTCTGTAAAAATGTATAATTGAATAAACTGTCTCTAGCATGGAAACCATGCACTTCCGGACTTTAGTTCATTAGACCTTTTTTGTTCCGTGTCCTCTCATCGATCAATCCCTAGCGACCGTACACAGTGGAAAAATGACCCTCTATAATAAAAAGCATAGATACAACGATCATGGATGTAAAAATGTCACTGACGAATGTCTGAGAAATAGCGGTAAAATGAAATTTTTTTTCCTACAGATGTTACATGGTCTTTTTGTTTTTATATATAAGATGACCATGAGAATTACGGACTTATGGGCGGTACAAAAGTGTTTAACAGTGATGGTAAACTATAACATGATTATAAAATTTTTGAAAACATTGTCAGTGATCTTTAAAATTAAAATTTAAAGATTAAAAATAGTCTTGATCGCAACTTTTTATTTTTATTGGAGTCACAGGTTTCGATTCTTTTTAAGAACTATCTTCAGACCCCAGAACTGTGGGTGGACTCCGTGGTGCAAGTTGCGCCAACCCTCTACGCTGAAATAACTGCTCACAGCTGAACAGTTATTCCAGGTGAGCGATCAAGACTGTTTTTAATCTATAAATAACATGATTGGCGAGATGCAGAATCGCGTGGCATATATACTGTGTCAAACTGAAACTGGTGGAAGTGGGTCTTCAACGGATTATATTGAAATATGGGACCAAGGATCGGAAATGCACATTTTTGTTGTGTTATGAACGTCCACAGCGTACACCGCCCAACAGCAATACAGTACACGGTAAATGTTCAACGCAGTGACCGGCAGTCTCGATGTATGTATTACAGCGGTGCATGCAGGTCTGCATGACTCTCACAAAGATCCCGGGTGGCTGTTGTATACTGGAACTGGCAGCGGACAATAAAGAGCGTACACAGCTGACCACCAAACAAACATACTGTACACAACTTAGCTCATTTCACGTGTGTCATACGACGACCGCATGAATCGTGCCGTGGCATTAACGTGTGCCGCACGCACACCGCTATCCCTGGCGCCAGCTGTCCATTGCATCAGACAACTTGTGATGTATCCACGATGAGGAGGAAGTCAAAGGTGGAACGTTACTAGTCAAGAGAATTGGCAGACATGCATTTAATCTATGGCGACGCAGGATTTAGTACCCGTAAAGCAGCACTAATGTACACAGAACACTTTGCATCATGAATCTTCCTAGCTGGAACTCGGACACTAACTTATGAGAGACAGCGTCTTTCACGCAACAGAGAACCGTCCAAGGTTTCTACCACAGACATGTCTCAAGACCACACTTTGAGGAGACAGTGTCAGATGATGTGGCCAGCCACCCAGCAATAAGCACCCGTCAACTTACCCTCGAAACGAACGCTTCGTAGTATACAGTGTGGAGAATACTGTTGGAACAAGTATGAGACTCCTATCATAAAGAACGTGTGTATGCGCTGGGAAGAACCGATTTTGATTCCCGCATTCTCTTCTGTCAATGGATTATACAGCGCAGTGCTGTAGTACCAAACTTCACACGATTTGTATTGTTCGTGGATGGTGTTTTCAACAGCAGCAGCAGCCATGTTTGGAATGAGGACAATCCCCACGCCACCCACATCGGTGGCCACCAACAAAGATTCTCTAGCAACGTTGTTGTTGTTGTGATCTTCAGTCCCAACGTATTGGCGTACATTGTCCGAGTTTGACTGGTCCACGTTACCTGGTGTTCCTGTAAATTGTGCTCCCATAGTTCTTGGAGACTGTGTCCCTTGTTGACCATGCAAAGATGTAGTTTCAACACGATAAAGCACAACCCCAGTTCGATGTTAATGTCCGCGAGCACTTCAACAACGCGTACCATAATCTGGAAATGGAAGTCTTGCCCCATGGCCAGCGCGATCGCCGAATCTCACATCTTTGAACTTTTTCCTCTGGGGTTATGTCAAGACGTTGTTGTACGAAACCCCCGGAGAAACGGATGAAGAACTGCTTGCTGGGGTTCAAGTTGTCTGTCTCCTGGTACAGGAGGCATCATGGATCTTTGAGAGAGAATGCGGCAGAACTTCATGCTCCATTGCCAAGCATGCATTGAGACAGCTGGTCGTCACTTTAAACAATAACAGTGAGCTACGCTGTTTTTATGCGGCGTGTGCTGTGTATGCCCATAACACAATAAATATGTATTTCCGACCATTGGTTCCCTATCTTAATATAGCCTGTTATGGACCCACTATCACCTGTTGGGCCTTAAAATTTCGACCACTACAACCTTAATAACTGAGCCCAAATTATTGTATGAAAAATACCCCAAAAATTACAGACTCACTTCTCACCTGAACTATACTTTCCACACATTACGAGTTAAACGCCTCTTTGGGTAGTCTTCGCTGCACTCGACACTTTTTTTAATCTCATTTTCTTCGTTATCGGTCGTTCTATTTGCTCGTGGCGGACGTACCACGAAGTTTGTTCAGGGTCATCGTTGATCCATTCACTCAGCTAACCCTCTGATCAAACACGCTGAGCTACCGTGCCGGCAACACTTTGCGCCATTTGAAGAAAAGGTGATATCGCGACTCGTTGGAGCACAGTAAACGTCTCCAGCTAGCCAATGCCAAGTTTAGCCTTACGTGCTGCTGTGAGAAATGATGCTGATGAAGATTATGATTTTAGTGATGATTTTAGTTTAGATCTCCCGATAGTTTTGTCACTGTTGTCGTGCTGTTTCATTATGAAATTAGTAAGGCAAAAAGAATTAAGAAAACATTTTGTTTAAAATGTAAAACACATTTCTAGCCTTTATTAAGAAAACAAGTTTGATGCAGCTCTCCACGTTAGTCAACCCTGTACAAGTCTCCTCACCTCTAAATAACTGCTGCATCCTACATACAGTGCACCTTCAGCATCTCTTCAGTCGTTATCCGACCTTTCCACCTAATCTTCAATATTCTTCTGTAACATCACATTTCAAACGATTCAGTTATTTTCTTCTCCTATACGTAAATCTGGAAAGATTTTGCTCATAGTAATTAACGTCATCACAGTTCCGACAGACCGGTGTAGTCAAGGAGTTTGATAGTTTCTCGTTTCGGATGATCTAATAGCTCCGTTTATAAAGCAAAAACGAAAGGTATTATGAACATGTAAAACTGAAGCACACATGGCAAAAATTCAATCGAATCAATAAGGCGTTAGTTTTCGTTCGTTATTTATGTTCATCTACGTTGTCGCTTCGTGGCCGCAGAAATAAGTGTTAGATTATAACGTCAGGTAATTCCTCAGAGATTGGATTGATGACAGTTTTCTGTTTTATTCGTGCATGTGTGAGGAACAAAAAATTCTTATCCTATTAGTTCAGGTGTCTGTCTAGCAATGCCAGACCGTATGACGTCTTACTTCTAATGATTCGCTGATCTTTATTGTTTTTTTTTAAGTTCAATAACAAGTGTTCATTTATCCATTATACTGGAAACTTAAGAACGTGTTAGAAATCACTAAGGCAAAAAAAGGCATTTTTTATTTTTCTGTTTCTTCATGAACCCATTTTCGGCTTCTTAAACCATTCTAAGGTGCCATCAAAGTCTAACAATCGCAGATAAA
Organism: Schistocerca americana; assembly: GCF_021461395.2. Lineage (NCBI taxonomy): Eukaryota > Metazoa > Arthropoda > Insecta > Orthoptera > Acrididae > Schistocerca > Schistocerca americana. Next base: position 625,521,878 of record NC_060123.1, on the reverse strand, counting down.
ATAATCTTAAGACTGACGGTGGTGTCAGGTAACGGAATAGTTACGAGATTTACACATATAAAGCTTATCATAAATATAGATTTCATACACAGGTAAATTGAAAGTGCATGGCTGATTAAAACTGCGTGATTCAAACCCAGAACTTTGTCTGTCCTAGCATGTTGTTTTCTTTTAGTGTCAGTCCTCTGTACTGCTGTTATTTTATATGCTATAATGACGATCAGTATTCAAGTGGGTACAATTAAAGAAGCCGAAGGAACGTTCGTGAATAAATAAAAGTTGTTGCCAGACATCAAGATAAGGGCTGCTGCAATTGACACGTTATTAACTCGTTATATTTACATCACGACGTGCTCGTTTTGGCAATTTTTGCATTTGCAATTGATACCACAATGATGATACAATGTTTCTGTCGTTCTCCGACTTAATACGCCCTGCGGGCGCACCAAAAAAATTCCCTTTTAAATATTTTTAAAGTGTAAAACTGTATGTAAGTCTCCAAGATGTCAGTTGACTACACCTGAATGTGGTGAAGTATCATGCGCAGCGTTTCTGCTTGTGGAACGCTCTCCTTCTTCTTCTGCATCTTCTTTTTGCATATTTTTGCGGTTTAGCATCTGGCATGAAATTGCGGTAGTGCCATAGAAAATATTTCCTTGAGTCATGAGGTCTTTGTCACTTTCTACGGCAAATATTTCATTTTCCACAGAAATTTAAATTGCCGATCGTGAAACCTTAGTTACATACGGTAACTTTCACGTTCACGTTTTTCAGGCTGCTGGTGTATTGTTTTTACGTGACAAGTTTCTGCAGCTTAGAGTAAGAGTTCGTGTTGCACCCAGTCGTTGAAGTCTCCAGTGGCGAGATAATCTTTTATTCCTGTCTAGATTGTCACTGTTTTGTTTTTATTTTAGTGAATTCGACTATCGACAAACAGCTTTGTCTGATGTCGGAACTGCTCCTTATCTTGAAGCTGGGAAGATTCAAGTAGTTCCAACATTTTTGCAGAAGTATTGATAGTACTTGTCCTAAAAGTCTATTATGAAGTGCCTAACGATAACCTAACACATGAAAGTGACTGTCATCCAACTCGTATGTAGTCAACAGCCGTTACTGTCTACCACATACTGTCATCCCACTGGCTACCTCCAATTTGACGCGCAAACGCATTGAGAACGTCTGCTGTGTACATTTCCTTTCCTGGGAAATTTGATCGAAACTTTTTGAACCGCTTTTTATACCATTCGTTCAGTTGGTCACTGTAGGTAAGGCATTTTTGAAAATAGTAAACGTGGAGTGGGGCCTGATGGGTGGACGTGGTCTACGACGTTAAGTAAGGCACTGTAGGAAATGTAATTAGTAGGTTTTGGGGATACTGAGAGTATCTGGACAAGGCGAATCATGTCGCAGATGGCTTTTCGGATCTGCGATTAAGGAATCATGTTTTCATCCTCATCAACAGTGATCTTCGGGTCGACCCTCTTGAATACATTGCTGACAGCGTATGGATTGATTTTGTTTTGAATGTGAAGGACCATCTGGAAGTGAGGATACAAGTGGAATGAAGCTTATGGATGAGCGTTTCCGAAAGAGAACAGAGTGGAAATTAGAAACCATAGACCTCATGACTACAAAGCCTTTGCGTAGAGGAATTTTGTGATGCTCAAATTAGTGAGAAACTCTTTTATTTGATGGCATATAGCTTTGTCTGAATATTCCATATTGTATCCTGGTTTTACACACCAGGTACAGTTCGCCATACAAGTACGGTCAATCATTGGAGCTTAAACTTTACTTTGCGCGTTGTATCTTTTGGTGGTACACAGCAGACGTTCTCAATGCGTTTCCGCGTCAAGATAACAGTATGTGGTATCCAGTAACAGCTGTTGACTACATACCAATGGGATGACAGTATGTGATAGCCAAAAACAGCTGTTGACTACATAAGTCTCCCTTCCGCCAACATACGAATTAATTGTATTTTTTACACGGCTTTTCCTTCACGTATTGCTTTTGCCACATACTGACGTTTCTGCATGTCGACCAATTTTGTCGAAATTTTATTATTAATGATTTCGTTTGAAATACGAATCTTGGTTGTGTTGAGGAAATGACACGAGTTACTCTCGTTGCGTGTACGGCTTTTTGTTTATTTTCTACTTCTGCCACTGAGGGACATTTCTGTTATTGATATACGCAACACTTTTGTACTACCTTTGTTACAACATTATTAATGTTTTCATCTCAAAGGCGGAATCTACGCTGCGGTCACAGACTGATCGTTAGTATAGCCTAAAATATACGTTAGGGTGGAAGATGTCAATCTAGTTTTAAGTTGGCGGAATGAAAGAGTGTAAAAGTGAAATCAGGTTGCGGTGACAGGTTAACCTGCCTAAGCCAGAGGCTAGGAAGCTGTTATTTTTATTTACCACTATTTTTTATTTACTTTTGACCAATCGCTGTATATAAAGGGTGAAAAAAATACGTATGCAAAATTTCAGAGTGTTCAGATGAGGTAAAAAGAAACATAAAAAAATATATGAGAAAAATGTCACAGGTGTACCGTTTCCATGTCTTAGGGGTCCATTAAGATTTTGACGCTAGTGACGTCCAGAGACGGTGGTTAAACTATCGTCTGATGAACACGGTTTTAGAGACGTCGTTGAAAATATCGTCCACCTACATTAATGATGAACTGCCATCTGCATGATAATAATTGCCTAACATGCACAAAACAGCCATGTGTTTAAAGAAAAATCTCTCGAGCTTCAAACAAATGGGCAACCAGGTCTTCTGTCGTATCGGTAATACTGGAGAAGATCGAAGGTACTAGAAGAAGAGGATGTCAAAGGATGAGACGGATCGACAGCATCACATCAGCGATGTGTTTCAAGCTGGAAAGTCTACGGAAGAAAGTGCAGGACAGTAGGAATTTGACGTGCTTTGGTTCATAGGGTCAGGGATAGTCGGAACTTACTAAACAACTCAAGAGAGAGAGAGAGAGAGAGAGAGAGAGAGAGAGACCATAATGAACCTCAAATTTCAGCTCTTGCACCACACTCAGACAACAGACGCACTAATTTCACATCTTTTTGTGCACGATGGCACCATGACACAGCGTACGAGACACACAAACCTGCTGCGATAGCTTCCATACCGAATTGCGGGGGACTTCTCTTCATGGCCATGAGAATTCTATCCATAGTTTCAGCGCTCCTCACTGTTGGCCACCTATTGCTCTGCATATTCTGAACATATCCTGCAGCCCTCCATTTCTTATACAGTTCTTGAATAGTGCTGGTCGTGGGGACTTTCCTACCAGGATACTTCACTTGAAACGTTTCTTTACATTACTTGATGGAGCGTGTCTTTATGTAACACTCTACAATATCAATTCGTTGTTCTACTGCAAACTGCCGCATTTCTGTAACAGCCCTACAATACGAGCTTCTCACAACAAATGACACATGAACGCAGATCTGTGCCCAGCTTTCTGATAAAATGCAGTGTAGCCAACTTTCGTAACAGTGTTGCCATTTCACAAGTAATTGGATTAGAGATGACTAACTGGTACGTGAGGCATGCCGGTTTAATGTGGGACACCCTGCAAAAAAAATGGCTCTGAGCACTATGGGACTTAACATCAATGGTCATCAGTTCCCTAGAACTTAGAACAACTTAAACCTAACTAACCTAAGGACATCACACAACACCCAGTCATCACGAGGCAGAGAAAATCCCTGACCCCGCCGGGAATCGAACCCGTGAACCCGGGCGCGGGAAGCGAGAACGCTACCGCACGACCACGAGCTGTGGACGACACCCTGCACTTTGTGAGATTAATACGAGGTGTATTCAGAAAGTAAGGTCCGATTAGCTACGAAATGGAAACCACTGTTAAAATCCGATGGAACTTTGCACAGATGTGTTGGAGAGTGTCTTTAGTGTGCCCGTCGAATGCTGCACGACGCTCTTTTCAGTTCAGAGCGCAAAGTGGTCATGTAGAAATGCCTCAAACAACAGTGTCTCTTGCCAAGTAAGTGGATCTCGTGAGCAATTTCGCCTGAAGCTATGCGGCCGACATAACATAAACGTCATGCGTTTCATTCTTCAAGACAATTTTCAGCCGCATTCTGCAGGGGCAATGAAGACACTCCTGCAGCGTCATCCACAATATAGCCATTAATTGGCTACTTCCGTTGTTCATCTCTGCTCACACGAACCGCTGGCGACGAAGACAACATTTTGGCACAAACAACAAAAAGCAGACCAGCGTAGAGAATTGGCGGCAACTATATAGAGAGGTAGTTGGAAGGTGTGGTTAACTGTAGCGAATAGCCGACCGCTGTGGCCAAGGTGTTCTAGGCGCTTCAGTGCGGAACCGCGCTGCTGCTACGGTCGCAGCTTCGAATCCTGCCTCGGTCATGGATGTGTGTGATATCGTTAGGTTGGTTAGGTTTTAGTAGTTCTAAGTCTAGGAGACTGATGACCTCTGATGTTAAATCCCACAGTGCTCAGAGTCATTAGAACCATTTTTGCGAATAAAAAGTTTTTGATTTTCACTGTGGTTTTCATTTCGCATCCCATCGGACCTTACTTCCCGAACAGCCCTCGTATATATAATAGTGATCATCGACGAATTACGATAGATGTCGTCGGGCAATAAGGTAGCCGGATTAAAAGAAAATTGCTATAATGCGGATGATCCCCGGATATGCGGTTGATGACTCTAGTCGCCGGCCACAGAGCTCTACAGAACTGCTAATGCGAGGACTACACAGGTACGTGCGTGTGCGTTAGCGAGTGCGTGCGTGAAGTGGCTCGCGCTATTCCCACGGGACCTGTGGACAGCGGCGCGAGATTTAAAAGCCAGCGGGCGCAGAGGCGCTGATGCTGGATGACATAATGTGCGGCCGCGGGGCCAGGCTGGCAACACTGCACCAGCGCCAGCCCACAAAAGCGAGGCGCGGGTTGCGCGCCGGGCAGTTCATGGTCAGACACTCAGACTGGCGACGACAGCGACAGCGGCCTGTGCTGTGCTCCGGGCTCCGTGCTGCGCTCCTTGACTCCGAGCACTGAGGTAGGTCAAGTCAGGCCGCCAGCTGTGGCGTCGTATACGGCGCCAGCAGAGCTTGCACAAGTTGCCTGAAATCCGTTCGCCGTTGCGTATGCGCTCCACATTTCGGACAGCGAAAATACTCACGTCTGATTTGTTCGAAATAGAGTGCGGGCGTCATACCGCTTTGCTTCCCGGATTTGGTCGGAGTCTGTTTAGCGGACGATATTTACGGGTTTTTCGTTGTGCAGTGAAGTGTGATTATGCTTTAAGGCGATTTATGTGCAGAGATGTCTGTATTTCCAAACAAAGCACAGGGAAATCTATAGATGACTACAGCCAAACATAGGTCATATATAATACTGCTGCGAAAGAATATCTGAAGAGGCTGGCAACAAAACACGACCTCCGTTGTGGTTGATCCTGGGCTGAGTGAAGTCGTGTGGACATCTTTTTTTTTACATAAAATAAAATACTAATGACTTAATGGGTGCTAACTAACCTGAGCATACCGGTAACCACCAAGAACATACCTTAAGTTTTTCCCAGTTTCGGAAATTATCACTGAAATGCTTTGTTTCGAAAAGTGTAATAAATATAATGGCATATGAGTCGCCAGTTCTCAGATAACAGATAATATAATGTTACTGCCAACCTTACGGCTGCATAAATAGCATTACGCAAACGGTATATTGCTAGAGATAAGGTTCTGTTATGGTAGAAGAAAATTAAAATCTTACTGTGACATCCTCCAGAAATTTTCAGAAAAGACGTCGTTGCCGCTCCGTATTTCACGCAGATTAGTACATGTACTATTTAGATACAATTTTACCTTTAGCCACCTTATTGTTTTCTGTCGCCATTCACCTACTAAACGTAGCACAAAGGTCGAGGGATTAAGTAGATTCTAGCGGAGTGCTTGTATATTGAGGCAAGGTATGGGTGGACTCGATACTGCACATGCGTAGTATACGTCTTTTTGCTTAGTCTACTTTTTGCGCACGTGATTTTGTCTCCATGCGTCTGTGCTTGGGCACGAGGGAAGAGGCATCGTGGGATATTATTTTTAAATGCGTGTGTGTGTGCGTTTTGCCATCCATCGGAGTCATTTATCCGTGACGCTCTGCATTAAGGTACAGTCGATGTTGGAAGGTTAACGAATCTGGACTACATAAGAAAGAGACGACAAGGAAATAATATAGTGTAACATACAATAATTGTTACCAGCAGATTCACAAGAGTCCTGTATGAGATGTAATACAGTAAAAAGATAAACATTAGCTTGAAATTATATAGAGGAATTAACAAGTGCAAGTGCACCTATTTCTATTGTTGACAGAGGACGGTATACTGAACACCATTACATCAATATTTACGTCATTTGCAGACACGTAATTATAGCTATTACAAGTTGTATGTTTTTAGGTTGGCCAGTAATTCCAAGTAAATATGGCAAGAGCAAGCCATTAATGCGTATTCTCCCCTGAGAATCATGTCAGGTGTTGAAGTGTGGACACAAAATGGTTAGTCTATATTGATAGGCGTAGTCCAGTAAGTGGTACAGTTGTAACTGTGCAGAAAACACTCGCCTGTAATGTTTGTAACGTTTTTGTCAAAAAACAACTAACACACTGACATATGCACATATTAAGGTATCACATATAAAAATATCTGCACTTTTATACGTTAAACCCTGTATGTTAACACATGCAGTTCCGTCATATTTCTCAAAATACAAATTGCTGTGTTGTCGTAAATCATTAAAGTATCTTGTTTGTTGACAAACAACAAATGTTAAGTTTCAGTGAAGTGATTAGAACACAACGGAATGGAACACTTTTCACGCTTAACAAGGGAAGCATGTGCACATAAAATATCATTTTGTGTGTCGGCACAGCAGTAGCTGAATATCAAAAGCCTCAATGGTCACATCATCTACATCGACATCCTAACAAGTACTTTGCCACGCATGTGTAAACATATCTCTTGTATCTCAGTGCAAAAATCTGGTTGTAGATAACAGAGAGAAGACGTATCACGAATTATCTGTCATCTAGCGTGAAATGCAGTTTGCCAATTTGCAAGAGTGGAAAATGAGCAAGACTTGTGGTATTGTTTGTACTGTTAAAAATTCTGAAATTCACAGGCAGCCTCAGTGGGTGGTAGAAGAGACATATCTTTGTATCTGAAAATCTTTTTTGTTGCATTTTACGCGTTCGAGTTGGAGTACCACTCTTGTGAATGACATGTGTCAATGAATTCACATTTACTACTGCTGTCAGTAAGTCTGAAATTCCACGTCTAACTCCCCTTTCCTACCCCATTCCGCCTTTGTATTCTATCGCAAATCCAATAACGAGATATCCCGAGTGGGGAGACGAGAACATCGCCATAACGCAAGGACGTGGTGAAGATATTTGAACCTGCACTCCATCAAGGAGGTTAGTTTCTGTAAACAGTTCCCATCATTGTTTCCTGAAATGACACTTTAGATTTGCAGTAAGATCACTGTCTCCCAGAGAAGCAACAGGCTTGACTTCTTTTGCGTACACAACTTGACTTAGTGCACTGCTTGGAGTCGATTTTAAGAATGTACATAAACTACGCTAGTGATCTACACAAGTAGTTGGACATTATTTACCCAAAAGAAGACGCCAGTTCTTGGTATAATGTCATGCAAAGCAGCAGAAAGTGCTTGGAAAAAGTGAGTGTTAAGAACGGTAATATTTTAATGTCGCTAGTTGGAGCAAACAGGATGTAAAGAAACAGGAACGTACGTGGCCGGAGTGGGTTGGTGTTCTTAGGAAACACTGTGACGTCAAAAGGTTCTCGCAACGCAAGGAAAGCGCGTGGCGTGGCGTGCCGGCGTATTTTTTTCAAAACTATCGATTTTCCGAGAGCCTATACAGTCAGTACGCAACAAGTGTTCCCGCTTCTCTATTTTCTTTCGAGCATTTACGCTCCTACAGAATTTGCGCCGTATATTCAAACTGAACGCAAGTTAACGTAAATAGTTATAATACACACGTACTATATGATATAGTCAAGAAACTTGCGGCAAGCTTCTGCAGTAATGTGGGGTGTGGAGTGATCTTTTCAGACCAATAACAGTATTTTTTTCTGGAATTCAAGGAACAGTATGCCGTCGTTCGGAAAGTCTATACATACTTTATTACGATTGTTTCCTTGTGAAGCCGTGAAATCTAAGACACAAGCGGAACTGTATTTTTCAGTCACACATTATTCAGGGTTATGACAATATGTGAAAGAAGGCAAAGAGGTAGTGGCACGTTATGGAACCAACCACCAAGTTCGCTATATAGTAGGCACAAGGCATTGAGAGGAGAATGTGGTAATAAACAGAAGCTGAATTCAGATGTTGTAAGTATAAATTTTATTGGTTAAGACGTTATCCTTCATCCTCTAAACCGCTTCCCAACTATTAACCTACTTTTCGATCATATTGTTCCAGTCTTAGATATACAGGGTGTTTCAGAAGTGATGGTCAATATTCAAGGATATGGCACGAATAATCATTCGAAACAAAAAAAAAGTCAAGTAAACATGGGGTCTAAAGCGCATACCTTAAGAGCTATGAGCAATTCTTGATCTTCGATACTGTGAAACAAATCTCTTCCACTGCAAGCTCTTTGCTTTCCATATTTTAGGAAGTGATAGTATGGATTAAAACCAAAAAAAGGTCCAGTAAACACGGGCCCTAAAACGCATAACTTAAGAGCTATGAGCACTTGTTCATCTTCGCTATTTTGAAACACAACTCTTCTAATGAACAAGTGCTCATAACTTTTAAGGTATGCATTTTCGAGCACATGTTTAATGGACATTTTTTTCTTGTTTTGGTCCATACTACCACTTCCCAAAATATGGAAAGCAAAGAGCTTGCAGTAGAAGAGACGCATTTCACAGTGTCGAAGATCAAGAATTGCTCATAGCTCTTAAGGTATGCGTTTTAGATCCCATGTTAACTTGACTTTTTGTTTCGAATGATCATTCCTGCTATATCCCTGAATATTGACCACCATTTCTGACACACCCTGTATAAACTGTGATAGATACTGGGATCTGTTGAAGCAAACAGAGGGGCTCTTCTTGACACTGGAAGTCCTGTCAGCTATAAGAAAAGCGTATACTTCATTTGTTGGAGTAATGTTTATGCTTAAGTTTCCTTGGGAATCAGTACCTGAAGGAAAAAAGGATGAGGGTTACACCTGTAAGAACCTCATGGCTAAGATAATTTAGCGACCTATATTCATAATGATTGTGTTAAGATATGTGACAGAAAAATAATACATATTTAAGAAATAAAGTTTTGTATGCATAGGCTTCCGAGTTGACTGTTAATACTTATTTCATCTGAAGAATACCCCTAAAGTACTGAGGAGTTCCCTAGCGGGTGCTACTTGAATCTACATAACAAAATATCTGCTATGTGCTGGAATTTTTATTTGGTAGATTGATCATCTGATTTTTTTTATCTGCGTATTCTCTCTTCTGTCCCCCCTTTTTACGCTCAAATCGATCTCTCATGTAGCCACTAATGCAGCTTCAGAGAAGAATCAGTCTGTGAGAAAGTGCGGCCGTTGGGTGACCCAAGGAATATAATAGGACCAATAATGTTATCAACATATGTGACAGAATAATAACATAGACTAAAGCATACTCATGTTGTTCGTTGCTAGTGCTAACTTCCTTTGGGTAAATACTAAGAAGTGAAATGTTACGGTACAAACACGGAACATTTTTAAATTTTTAGGATAGAAGCGAGTATAAGATTTCTTCAGAATATTGTGGGAGACTGGGATGCATTTGATTAGGAAAACCTATACAAGAATCTCTAAGATCTATTCCCCTAATTGTGCTCCAGTATCTGGTGTTATTATCAAATAGACAGAAGACTTCTAGTAAATTTATAAGCACGCTAGGTAATCGTGATTATGCGGTTTAACGCGCGCAAACGTGTAACACATTTTCAGCAAACCAGAATGGAAATCGGAGGAAAGAGGAGTTCGTTGTTCTCTAAGTAATGTTTAATAAACTCAGAAAATCGGTTGTCGCCGTGGGCTGCGCAGGACTTCTACCATTTCCGTTGTACAACTCGAGTACATTTAATGAGAATAAGATAAGAGATTACAGTACGCTCCGTATACCCGTGGAACATGACAGCAAGTGGCTAATGATGCTATGAAGTATTTTCAATCATGCACTGTACAGTGACTTGATGAACGAGTAGGTAGAGTAGGTACCTCTTAGGTTTCCTGTCTCTGCGTTTCCCTGTTAGACAGTGGAAACGTAAGCTTTGATAGCTCCGACGTCCTTCATTTTTTCTCCTTGTTCGTTACTACCCGTCCTATCATTACTTCTTTTTTGGTGACCTTCAATGATTATGCAGTTTTGACTCGTGCCGTCCTTCGTTCCAATTGATTTAATGAGAACACATTCACGGCTACATGTTTTGGTATTCCGTTTCAGAATTTTAGCGTTGTGCCTCTGTTAATAATTGGCATTACGAGGGCAGACAACAAATTGATTTTGCTATTAGTACGCGATATCTTACTGCTCGGGCCATCAAGTACCCTCTCTCTGCCAGTACGTTTCGTACAAACAAAAAATTACTAAAACGGTAATCATTATAAAGAAAACGCTAGTTCATGAAACATTTGTCTGTCGACTTCCTACAGATTCTTAGCCTTTAGCTGAACCATACTTATTGTTCGTTGTCTTTATTTCCCATATTAAATTACTTTTTCAATTTTTTTCTATTTAATTTTTTTTTTCTGCTATGACCTGTCTGAAGACCTGTTTTAGGTCTGGCAAATATTCTTTCGCAGTCCGCTTAATGTCGCCTCTTGTGGTAGAAAAATTTAGGCTTATCCTTATTATAGCTTCGCCGATGATTATATACGTTTAATGTTTTCTTAATACTCCGATAAACTATTACAGTTGTCTGTAACGCGACTTATCTGTCTTGTTTGCTTACTCTCCACTGCATACGACTGAAGCTGGTGCGCAGAACTGCTTATCTTTCGGCGGCGATAGCGTAGCATCAGAGCTACTGATACAGATCTGAACGCATTATCAGTTAACTGCCCGGCACATCAGCAAAGCTGTTTGTCTTGGGCTCTGTAATAATGTTGTCGGATAGACTGACTCAGTAAGAGGAAGCGAAAATGGCACGATTCGTGTTTTAGAGTGCAGTCAATAGCGAGGCAATTACAGATGGATCTCAAGCTCCAAAGTGGAATGGGTGTCTCAATAAATTGGAAATGTCATTTCAAAGAAATTGCGTGAATAGATTGAGGGCCCGACGAAAGTTTGAACCTTATTCGTGTCGAATGCGAGAAAAGTCTTAATCATTTGCCCATTAATTTCTACCAATATCAGCCTTATTCCATGTGCCAACGGATCGAGCGCCGTTTACATGGCTCTGTGCGCGCCCTTTACTACTGTTCTGTTCTCATATTTCCTACTCGCAAGTTCGCATTCACGTGCAGGCTATCTAGCCTTAGCTTAGGAATCTCAATACAAAAGTGACCGGACCACAAAACTTCAAAATGAAAAAAGGGTGTTTTTTAAAAGGGTGATGCCGGCATCTTAAAATCTTAAAAAGGGTACTCGTAATTTTTTTGTATAGGGTATTCGGCTTAATTTTTTAGTGGATTCTCTTATTTCTGGCCCCGTTTGCCTCTTTTCTTTTTTTTCTTTTTTTTTTTTTTTTTACATTTCAACGCTACGGGTTTCAATAGTGAGCAACAAAACAGGGCACTACTGCAACACAAAGGCAAGCAGCCAGCGAGTATGGTCGCGCCGTATCTCGCTTTAGGTGATCAGCTTCTGTGAGGAGCCGACTAATGCTAGAGAGCGTATCCAGTACAGCAATTGCAGACGCCGACAACCCGACATTCAGCGTGAAGCAGCTACTTTTTGTGTCGCAAATATTGTTTACCAGAATCCACTTTTAACGCAAAGAAAACTAGAGGCCGGCCGCGGTGGCCGAGCGGTTCTAGGCGCTTCAGTGTGGAACCACGCGACCGCTACGGTCGCAGGTTCGAATGGGCATGGATGTGTGTGATGTCCTTAGGTTTGTTAGGTTTAGGTAGCTCTAAGTTCAAGGGGACTGATGACCTCAGATGTTAAGTTCCATAGTGCTCAGAGCCATTTGAACCATTTTTGAATACTACAGGCAGTCTAACAGTAAACTCCTTTACCATTACCACACTAAGCAGTAACCCAATAGGAATAAGAATAAAATGGTGGTTTAGACGCTACCGACCAAATGTGAATCCTTCCAGTGTACGAAGTTTGCTAGTGGTTCTTGATGGGTACGAATTTAAGGCAATCGGTGTTAAGATGTACTCTTGGTATTGGCAGAGGAGGGAACATTCTTACATGTGAAGATGTTGCCGGAACTTGACAGGTATGTATAAGGGTCAAAGTAATGCAATAAATATTTTTTCGTTTTTGCTCGATTTCACTTTTAACGGGTAAAACAAGGTATGAAAGGTAATTTGACTTAATAGATTTTCAGGGATATTTTCGAAACAATGGTGTATAAAAAATGTTTCATATAGAAGTTAAAATGTAACAGACGTTCAATAAAACTGTATAAATCAATTTGCTAATAATCTAAAATTTTGCAAAATACTACACCACCATTAATTCTGCAAAATGAAAATATTTCTTATCACGTAAGTTAAAGAAGCTTTCACGCCACATACATCCATGTGTAATGTAGCTGGTTTCCTAAATACCATTTCTGGAAAATAAGCTGTACGCAATGTGCTGTTGGAGTGTTCTCAACATGTCTCGTTATAATACCTAGAAGTTTATTATTATTCTAATGATTTGTGTTTTGTTTTTTATTGCTGTTTTACGTTTTAAATTAAATTTTTAGTTCGCAATTTCACACAGACCACTCTCTCTCTCCGTCTCTCTCTCTCTCTCTCTCTCTCTCTCTCTCTCTCTCACACACACACACACACACACACACACACACACACACACTTTTAATTGAAAATAACTCATTATTACGACACAAAATGAGAGTTTCGAAGGAAATGCTTAAAGCAACGTTTCTTTTACAACATGCGCATAAAATGAAATTTCTCCCCGTAATACACACAGCGGTCAGTAGGGCTCGCAAATTGTGACGGCAGATTCAAATGGTTCAAATGGCTCTGAGCACTATGGGACTCAACTACTGAGGTCATAAGTCCCCTAGAACTTAGAACTACCTAAACCTAACTAACCTAAGAACAACACACACATCCATGCCCGAGGCAGGATTCGAACCTGCGACCGTTGGGGTCGCGCGGTTCCAGACTGTAGCGCCCGAACCGCTCGGCCACCAGCTGCCGGCGTGACGGCAGATGCTCTAAATATATAGATTTGTATCAAACATATTTCAGTATATTGGGAAGCCTTCACAAAGAGAACTGATTATGTACTAGTGACAGCAGATTGATGATATTATTTCTGAAGTGGAGAGTGATGTCATCAGAACTGGATCTGAAAATCATTTCACATTTTCACATTTTTTTTCCGACGTCGAATGACATATACCAACATATACGTCCAAAGATTTCTGCCGATCTTTTCGGGGTCACCACGTGAAAAAGTTCCTTTTCCTCGGGTACGACTCTCAAAACGTTTCTTTCGTACTGATCACCCCAAGAATCTAACAGTAATGAAAGTTTTCCTCCCGCACTGGGAAAGAAAACTTCTGTTAAATATCTTTTAACACAGTCATACGTTCGGTTACCGTATTTCGATGCTGCCATAAGAACATTTGGGCTCCAAATAGAGCTTCTCTAATTCTCCGTCAAACTCTCCATCAATTTCTTTTAAAACCATGGAAAGAGGGTGGCCAACGTGAAAACAGTTTTGAGCGTCATACCTGAGGGCAGGTACAGCTATTGGACGTATACAGCTTTCGATTCTGGAAGAACATTTTGAGAATATTTTCAGATTTAACTCTGCTAAATGTTTATGATGTCAGTCTCCATATGGGAAATAATATAATCAGCCTTGCAGTCACTTGTACGTAACCTATTCTCTTTGCCAAAGTTGCCCTATGTACTGAAATATGCCTGGTGCAAATCAGGATTTGAGATGATCACCAGTCACAATTTGATGTCCTGCTGAATTTTGTTTTATATTTTGATGTCCATTGTGTGTATTATGTGAAAAAAATTATTTCATTTTATGCGTATGGTGAAAAAAAGTTGTTTTAGTCATTTATTTAGAGAGTATCGTTACTGTAATGATATTGTTAGTTTTCAACTAACAAAATACATGAATGTGAAACTGTAAAGTAAAAGAACATAAATTTAAAACGTAAAGTAACAATTTTAAAAAATAGCAAAATACGTAAAACAAATAATTAGAATAATAATGGACATTTAGACATTATACTCCGGTAGTACAGTTTATTTTCCAAACATGGTACTCCAGAAACAAGCTTTATTACGCGTCGATAGAGATGGCGTGAAAACTTCTTTATTTATGTTCTAATAAAAGTTTTTATTTTCAAAAATTAATTAAATTTTGCAAAGTTTCAAATTAGTACCAAAGTTGATTATACAGTTGTCAAGAACGTAAACTACATTCTAATTTCTGTATGAAACACTTTTTTATGTATCTTGTCTTCGAAGGTATTCCCTCTAAGCCTTATATGCCAAAAGACCTTCTGGGGTCTGATTTACCCCTTAAACGTGAAATTTGGCAGAAACGAAAAAATATTTATTGCATTATTTTGTTCTCTCTATATACCCGCCAAGTTCAATCAATATCGTTTATTTATACCTTGAAATGTTCCCTTATCACTGTCAATCATGCTCTAGGTGTTCAGCAGTATGTAGATCGTGTTTTAGACATAGCAATTTTGAATTTTACGACAGAGTTCGTCATTATCGCGTCGTAATGGCTGCCCATAAGAATTATTTAACTAAGTTTGCTACCCATGCATTCCACAAGTAGGGCATTTCCAGACCAGAAGTTTCCCAGAGGAGCAACTTCACCTGCTGCTTGGGACGACGTTGAGAGCACTACATAGAAAAAGGTAGGAGGATGTTTACGCGTAGATTCTCAAAGTTATCTAAGTTGTTCTGCACATCCTCCAGCGACTATGTTTTTCTGATAACGATAGCATCGTCGGGGAACAATCTGATAAGGCTGCTCACTCCGTCTTCTTATTCGTACGCGTATTGAGAACGCTTCTCTGGGACACACACACGGTTATTTTAATTTCCTTTGAACGTTTGCAGTGCAGCAAAACGTACTGCTTTCTACTTGTCGAAAATTCGGGCCAGTCTCGTATGTGGAGACATTGTTTTTGATTTTATCTTGGTTAGTAATTGACAGTGTGATAGAACGCACTCGGTCTCAAAGACTTTTGTCACCTTCTGCGTCAACATACATATTATATTCTACATCTACATGCACAACAGGCCTGAATCCCGCTTCCCAAGGAAAGGAAAGAAGGAGACGGTAGTATAGAGAAGTAACAAATGAAGGACAAGGGAATGAGGCTGGTGTATGTAGAGCGAGGTCTGACAGAACGGGGAAAGAGAAAATTGGAGATACAGTGCATTTATTTTCGTGTTATATCAGATATTCACGAAAATTCAGGAGGACGAGGAATCTAGTAACGTAAAAATAGTTGAGAGTCACTGGTTTCAGGACATTCTTATTGCGAAATATTTGGTGAATTTATAGTGACAATGCAGGTTACGCTGTAAGTGTCTACAGCAACAAAACGTTTCAGCATCTAGAGGATGCTGATCTAGGTCATAAGTTAGCTGCCAGATTTGAAGAATTCAAGTTCTTCATTGTCAAAGACCATTTCATATTCGTATCATCTTGTCGAAATATTGCGTGCTGCTCCTGTGGCAGGTTTGTCTGTGCTGCGCCTTGTATCAGAGAGTGCGATTTTCCTTATAAGAGGCACTGCCACCCAATTTTTAAATGCCTTGGCATTGCGGCGTTTGAGGCTTTATTTTGTGATTTTATTCAAAGCTGTAATTTTCAGCAACTGTAATACATATTTCAGAATAAAATTCGGTCGTTAGTTGCAAATACATTCTTATTTCGCTTTACTTCTGAAGATGACAAATTAATTTGTCGAAACTGGTAAGGCGAAATGAAAATATATTTTGCCCTACGACTGAATTTTATTCTGAAATTTTATGTTTTGAAGCATGCTGTGCCACTATCAACTTTTATGCTCAAACTGTCATCACACACACACACACACACACACACACACACACACACACACACTAGCTTGAACAGTTATTTATAAAGAAATGTTAATGCCGAAACTCACTGTCCATGTTTATGGACCATAACAAAGTTATCTCTAGGAGTTATTGAGGCATAAGGCACTTGCGGCCCAGATAACGCATGACATTCAAACCCGTCCAGCCGCTTCAGCTTGAAGGAGTAACAAAGATACACACAAACTTTCGCATTTATGGTATATATATTGGATATATATTCCTAAAAAACATCATACTCTCAGGTCGTACGCCGGCCAGAGTGGCCGAGCGGTTCTAGGCGCTTCAGTCTGGAACAGCGCGACCACTACGGTCGCAGGTTCGAATCCTGCCTCGGGCATGGATGTGTGTGTTGTCCTTAGGTTAGTTAGGTTTAAGTAGTTCTAAGTTCTAGGGGACTGATGACCTCAGATGTTAAGTCCCATCGTGTTCAGAACCATTTGAACCATTTGTTTCTTAGGTCGTACAGTTAATCTTGCGTAAACAAAGTTCCTAGGTATATTAGACTTTTTCACCAAATATTTTAACAGATTCATATCCATCGTCTATCTCCCTATAGTAATCTCTAAACTACGTGATAATGTGCACCTCATAGCTTTACAAATGTTAGTATGTTTACTGGTCCTCAACTCCTCTATAATCAAATACGTGCAAAGATAACAATGTAAAATTAATATTAAATGCAGTATTTAGTTTTCCGAGAAGCCCGTGCTCTTCAGAATGTCTTACTAAGACCTTTATTAGCAGTTATTAAATCAATTACTACTGCATGTCCAGTGTAATGCCGTGCAGTAAATGGCCAATGGTTTCTCCTAAATCGTGCTAAATCCATTCATAATTTAAAAGAAACATTGTTTAGTAAGCGAAACTACGGGAAACAGTCAGAACATACTGGCAAAGGGAAGGAATGGCTCTGAGCACTATGGGACTTAACTTCTGAGGTCATCACTCCCCTAGAACTACTTAAACCTAACTAACCTAAGGACATCACACGCATCCATGCCCGAAGGAGGATTCGAACCTGCGACCTTAGCGGTCGCGCGGTTCCAGACTGAAGCGCCTAGAACCGCTCGGCCACTCCAGCCGGCAAAGAGAAGGAATATTGTGATTAGAGACGGAGTACATGTTCATATTGGGAAGGAAATACACAGTGTCCTTTCCAAAGCAACAGTTCCGACATTGGTTTAAGGGAATCACTGAAAATCTTAATCTGGATAATGGAACGGGTGGTTTGTTCTGCCTCAAAGGAGAGGGCGCTGCACGGTGCTTCTTTGAAGACGTAATCACATATTGCTTGTCCACTGCTGTAGACGTCCTCCAAATTTCGTTTCACACGGTGCATTATTTGTGGGCGCCGTATTTCTGGAAGACAGCGTGTTTGCAGCAGTGCTGTGGACAGAACAGAACGCGCACGTGGTGCGCTCCGCGGCTGTGTTTACGCAGACGCGCCGTGAGGTCGGAGCCGCCGGCTGGAACGGTGCCTGGAGGAACGAGCGGTGCCGGTGTCACGGTCCGGGGCTGCAGCGCTCCAGGAAGCCCGCACCAGAGCTGGTCGCCGACCCGCAGGCGTCTTCTCCAGTGGCAGCCTAGCGAACGGCACTTCTAACAGTCCGCTCAACAATGAGCGGAAACGTATTGTGCTCCTGCAAGGCGGAAGTAGCTTGATCGTGAGCTGATGCAGCACTCGACTTGGGCACGACTGGATCAGTGTCGAACCACAATGCTTTTTGCAGCATCTGGAGGCTGAAAATGGGCTTCAATTTGTACCCAGTAAGTGAAGCTGTCATCAATTCGAAAATTTTTTTGGGCAACGCAAAGCTTTCCTATGCATGGTCCTATAGCGGTAGAGTGCCGTTGCCTTCCTCCGACCTTAGAATAGACTCACCCAGTTGAAGGGGGACGAAGGAGGACCTAGAGCTTAAGGTGAATTCAGAAACATGGTGCAACTAGGCTTTTTTCACATGGACATATGGAGGCGTGCTGAAAAGTAATGCCTCCGAATTTTTTATTTTGTTCTCAATATCGGTTCAGGTATTATAAGTCATCCATATTACTCGGTCGACATTCTTGTTTCGCTGGCGATAGTTGCAGCTCACTGCCACTAGAGATCTCCAAATTGCAGCGTGTAACATGGCGCTGCGTAACTTAACCATGTTGGTGATTGAGAAACAGCGTGCTATATTGGAGTTCCTAACCGCAGAAGAGTTCGTCCACACATGGAGCGTCCTCCAACGCGACAATGCCAGATACACAAGAGCGTTGCGGCACCTGCAACAACCCGACGCCTTGGCTTCACTGTCGCCGATCGTCCTCCATATAATTCCACTTGGCCCCATCCGAGATTCATCTGTTTCCAAAACTTAAACACATCTTCGAGGACTTCACTTTGATAGTGATGGAGCGTGCAAGCGGAGGTGAGGTTGTGGTTCCGTCGGGAAACATGTATTCATCGCCAGTGTGACTGTTGAGAAATGCATATGTAGAAATGAAGGTTAAAAATGTAGTATGTTAATAACCTTTGTTTTATTTAAAAAGCTTTTAATAGTTTTCTCATTAATTCGGAGGCATTACTTTCCAGGATGGAGTCGTACATTGAGAGAGGTGAAAAAAGTGATAAATGTTAGTTAGAAATCTAGAATTGACCGGGGATCGAACGCGGGACCTTTGGATTTGAAGTCTGGCATTTTCCGATGAACGACCGAGCCACCTATCATTATCTATTCAATGCCTCCTTGTCGTAACTGAGATTATAGATACTCTGCTCTTGCTGTGGTTTCCAGTCCGAAGACTGATTTCTTGCAGCTCTGAGCTCTAGCCTATTCTGAATAAGCTTCTTCATCTCTGAATAACTGCGGCAACCTACTCATACATAAACGTGGACCTACTTACAGTAGTAGATTTTTGGTCCCTATAATTTTTGCTGTCCCCACTTCCTTGGATTACTACATTGATTAGTATGTATTTAAATCAAGTTGCTCCGTAATTTTATTTCTTTCCGATTTGGTTTCCATTTAATCATTAGCATTCTTGTGTAGCACCACATTTAAAAAGTTTGTATTTCGTCCCTGTCTTTAATGGTCACTGTCAATGTTTTACTTCCGTACAAGGCTACACGTTCAGAAAAGTACTTTCAGTAGAGAGTTCTTAACACTTAAATTTGTAATAAATTGTTGATGGTGGTCATCGAAGGCGCCGTAACGGCTGTACGATACGTGAATTCCATCCTCCGACCGATAGTGCAACCATATAGGCAGCGTATTGGCGATGCATTCATCTTCATGGACGACAATTCGCTCCCCCATCGCGCACATCTTGTGAATGACTTCCTTCAGGATAACGACATCGCTCGGCTAGAGTGGCCAGCATGAACCCTCTGAGGGATCCACGGCGAATCGCCATTGATGAGTGGGACAATATGGACCAACAGTGCCTTGATGAACATGCGGCTAGTATGCCACGACGAATACGGGCAAGCATCGATGCAAGAGGACGTGCTACTGGATATTAGAGGTACCAGTCTGTACAGCAGTCTGGAGCACCACCGCTGAAGGTCTCGCTGTATAGTGGTGGAAATGATGTTTACGTTGACCTCTATTCTATTTTTCTGTACAGGTTCCGGAACTCTCGGAACCAACGTTCAAAATTGGTTCAAATGGCTCTGAGCACTATGGGACTCAACTGCTGAGGTCATTAGTACCCTAGAACTTAGAACTAGTTAAACATAACTAACCTAAGGACATCACAAACATCCATGCCCGAGGCAGGATTCGAACCTGCGACCGTAGCGGTCTTGCGGTTCCAGACTGCAGCGCCTTTAACCGCACGGCCACTTCGGCCGGCTGGAACCAACGTGATGCAAGACTTTTTTTGATGTGTGTATATTACTAAACGGCTTATGCCGTCAACCGGTCGCAGTGGAAGTTTTTCCTACATAACGGTTCCTAGAGGGAACAGAAATCTGATTTTCAGTATTTTGTACAAATATTGACGCAATTTAACGTTGGAAGCTGTTCTATCTACGCAGTTGAATTCCTTAATGAATATCTTTTTTGCTGGGAAGGGGTTAGCGGGGGATGTTACTGGTGCCGTTAGCGGCTAGGCCGTGCACCCAGATACGCAGAGCTCTGCTAAAAGTGGGGCGCGTCAAGACCCGACACGCCGACTTCACGCCCGGCTGCGCGCGGCGTGTCGCCTGCTTCCAGAGCCGGGGTCAGGAAGCGGGTAAACGTTACACCGCGGTCACGGCTCGTAACGGAACCCGAGATGCGTTTTCTTTCTCGCTTATTCGTGTGGTTTTCCACTGTTGCGGCACCACCTCGTCTCTTCACTCACTGAAGAGATGTAAACGACAAGCTTATGGGCGAAAAGAGGCGTCCAGAACGAAGGCGAGCCAGGTGACGTTTCCATGACGCCAGTCATTGCCCTGCACCTGTCTGAAAGTCTTGACAGGAAGTCGCTTTCTCCAGAGAAATGCTGTTACTGAGTGCGGAAGAGTTGCGGCGTTGTGTTCGTGGGGAGATGGGCTGAAATGCAAGAATGTGAAAATAATCACTGCATGGAGCTGCTTCGAGCTTGCAAAATAGTCCACCAGCAGACCGACTAAGTGTAGGAGTTACGGCGCGTACCCTGTAGGGGCTGAGGTGGCATTCCAGTAGTAATGTGTTTGGGACAATGCTTTTCGGCCTTGTTATCTTGTTACGATTTGATGAAGTTCCACAACGTAACGTTGTTAAAGTCCCCACAAACACACTCGCTCTCTCTCCCTCCCTCTCTTTCTCTCTGCTCATTGGGCAACTACAATGACGAGCCAAAAAAATTGGTACACCTGACCAATATCGTGTAAAGCTCCCCGTTAGCACGCAGAAGTGCCGCAACAGGACGTGGCATGAACTCGATTAATGTCTGAAGTAGTGCTGGAGGGAACTGACACCATAAATCCTGTAGGGCTGTCCATAAATCCGCAAGACTACGAGGGGTTGGAGACTCTTCTGAGCAGCTCTTTCCGAGGCATACCAGATACGGTCAATAATGTTCATGCCTTGGGAGTTTCGTGACCAGCGGAAGTGTTTAAACTCAGAAGAGTGTTGCTGGAACCACTCTCTAGCAATTTTGAACGTGTGGATGTCGCATTGTTCTGCTGGAATTGCCCAAGTCCGTCGGAATGCACAATCGACATTGGATGCAGGTGATCAGAAAGGATGCTTACCTACGTGTCGCCTGTCAGTGTCGTATCTAGACGTAAAAGGGTTTCCATACCACTCCAGCTGCACACGCCCCACATCATTACACAGCCTCCACCAGCTAGAGCAGTCCCCTGCTGGCATGCAGGTTGGACTCATGAGGTTGTATTCATATCCGTACACGTCCATCCGCTCGAAACAATGTGAAACGAGACTCGTCCGACAAGGTAACATCTTTCCAGTTATGAACAGTCCAATGTCGATGTTGACGGGCCGGGACGAGGTGCAAAGCTTTGTGTCGTGCAGTCACCAAGAATACACGAGTGGGCCTTCGGCTCCAAAAGCCCAATCGATGATGTTTCGTTGAATGGTTCGCACGCTGACACTTGTTGATGTCCTAGCATTGAAATCTGCAGCAATTTGCAGAAGGGTTGTACTTCTGTCACGTTGAACGACTCTCTTCAGTCGTCACTTGATCCTGTTCTTGCAGGATCTTCTTCCGCCTGCAGAGATTTTCACTGTACACTCGTGAAAACGTCGTACGGGAAAATCCCCACTTCATCGCTACCTCGAAGATGCTAGGTCCCATAGCTTGTGCGCCGATTATAACACCACGTTCAAACTCACTTAAATCTTGATAACCTGTCATTGAGCAGCAGTAACCAATGTAACAACTGCGCCAGACACTTGTTGTCTTCTTTAGGCGTTGCCGACCGCAGCGCCGTATTCTGCCCATTTACATATCTCTGTATTTGAATACTCATGCCTATACCAGTTTCCTTGGCGCTTCAGAGTAAAAACTTTAAAAAGTGCTTTCATACGTCACGTATTCGTCATAGTATATGCTATAAGTTACCGAAGAGAACGCCTCGATGTGTATCCTGGTCCTGGATATACCCTACCTGATATCCTGGTCCTGAATATACACTACCTGATTAAAACTATCTTGACAGCCGTAGGTGGCGTGGATTTGACCACTAGATGCTAGAGAAGCTGACACACCAGCATCAAAGGAGGTGGCGAACACTGAACTATAGGGAGACAAGCAGTAACAGCAGACTGGGTTGGTAACAAGAGCTGAGAGACTTGGAACGTGGAATGTTAACTGAATAACAAACCCACCACGGACATTTCAACTCTGATGTGACTGTGAAGTGTTAAAGTGAAGGAACAACTACAGCCGAACCACAACCAGACAGGCCTCATGTACTGACGGATAAGTACTGTCGAGCATTACGGAGGATGACTGGGAGAAATGGCTTGAAATCAGCGGAAGAAACTAGTAGTGACTTCCAAGATGCAAGCAGCAGTGATGGTAGCACAGTGAATGCGCCTAGAGAGTTCACGTATTTCTGTAGTCAGTGCCCGTAGCTGCCTAGATGAGTACATTTGCCATTTCCGGTACTTTTTCAGTGACTCGGCTTCCTTTTATTCCACAGTTTCAAGATTTTTCTTTTTAATGCGACTGATGTTCGCTTCAAGTGCTGAGTGCATCATGTAGTTGTCGTCAGTCGTTTTGTGATAGATCGTAAGGGAGAACAGCGAAATGGAATAAGCCAAGGGTGGTTGTGAAAAACCTTGGAAATATAGCGAAGTGAGACTGACTCTTCGTTTGTGTTTTTGGTAAATTTCGTGATATATTGGGGAATTTTGTAATTCCAATCCCAAAGAAAGCAGGTGTTGACAGGTGTCAAAATTATCAGTTTAATAAGTCACGGCTGCAAAATACTAACACGTATTCCTTACAGAAGAATGGAAAACGTGGTAGAAGCCGACCTTGGGTAAGATCAGTTCGGATTCCGTAGAAATGTTGGAACACGTGAGGCAATACTGACCCTATGACTTACCTTAGAAGATAGATTAAGGAAAGGCAAACCTACGCTTCTAGCATTTGTAGACTTAGAGAAAGCTTTCGACAATTTGGCTGGAATACTCTCTTTCAAATTATGAAAGTGGCAGGGATCAAATACAGGGAGCGAAAGGGTATTTACAATTTGTACAAGACTCAGATGGCAGTTATAAGAATCGGGGGGCATGAAAGGGAAGCAGCGGTTCGGAAGGGAGTGAGACAGGGTTGTAGCCTATCCCCGATGTTACTCAATCTGTATATTGAGCAAGCAGTAAAAGAAACAAAAGAAAAATTTTGAGTAGGAATCAAAATCCATGGAGAAGAAATTAAAACTTTGAGGTTTGCCGATGACATTGTAATTCTGTCAGAGACATCGAAGGACCTGGAAGAGCAGTTGAATGGAATGGACAGTGACTTGAAAGGCGGATATAAGATGAACATCAACAAAAGCAAAACGAGGACAGTCTATTAAATCAGGTGATGCTGCGGGAATTAGATTAGGAAATGAGACACATAAAGTAGTAGATGAGTTCTGCTATTTGGGGAGCAAAATAACTGATGATTGTCGAAGTAGAGAAGATGTAAAATGTAGACTAGCAATGGCAAGAAAAATGTTTCTGAAGAAGAGAAATTTGTTAACATCGAATATAGATGTATGTGAAACATAGACGATAAATAGTTTAGACAAGAAGAGAATAGAAGGTTTCGAAATGTGGTGCTACAGACGAATGCTGAAAATAAGATGGGTAGATCACGTAACTAATGAGTAGGTACTGAATAGAATCGGGGAGAAGTAGAATTTGTGTCACAACTCGACTAGAAGAAGGGATCGGTTAGTAGGACATGTTCTGCGGCATCAAGGCTTCACCAATATAGGGGTGGAGTGAAGCGTGGAGGGTAAAAATCGTAGAGGCAGACCAAGAGATGAATACACTAAGCAGATTCAGAAGGATGTAGGTTGTAGTAGTAACTCGGACATGAAAAAGCTTGCATAGGATAGAGTAGCATGGAGAGCTGCATCAAACCAGTCTCTGGACTGAAGACCACAACAACAGCAGCAGCATTGGGGCATTGTCAACACAACATCATAATGTAGTGCAAACTCAGCGCCGATCACCGCTGAATGCATTCTGTGACACTTCAGGTGCTGCATACGTGTGTGTGTCACCCTAGACAACATCAAGCTTGGTTCACACACACACCTAATGTGGCGCCACAGCATTAGGCTTACTGTAGTAGTGTCGTGAGCTGCCACTCACACAGGACGGCACGAATCTACGTAGTTGCACAGCTTTCAATATGGTGTCACTTGAAATCATATGGGCAGGTATGAATGTTATAGTGCAGGTTACGACTTTAGAGCTGTGACAAGAGTTAAATATTAGGGAGAGGAAACCCAAATGCTGAACCCGAAAACAGATTTCGAACAGGGATAAATCAAGGGAGACACATTTATAAAAGAAATAACACTCAGAGACGAAAATGCTGCGTGCAACGGCAAACTAGTCAACAGCTGGCATGTAAATATCATCTTGAGACACGCCATTCTTCCAAGACTTCAGAATATTATTGTATTCGGTGATATACTCATTTCGAATAACTAATTTTTTGTTTAATGGCTGCCACATAACTCTCTGGAGCTATTTCCTGCATTTAATCCACAATTTATAAAAAATGGTTCACATGGCTCTGAGCACTATGGGACTTAACATCTGTGGTCATCAGTCCCCTAGAACTTAGAACTACTTAAACCTAACTAACCTAAGGACATCACACACACCCATGCCCGAGGCAGGATTCGAACCTGCGACCGTAGCAGTCCCGCGGTTCCGGACTGCAGCGCCAGAACCGCTAGACCACCGCGGCCGGCCACAATTTATACAATGCTTGATTGCTCTCACAAATTACGAAGTTTATATGACTCGCTTTTTTTGGTTACATATATTACGTTTATTTATTTATTTCTTCGTGGGTCACGTCATTGGTTTGCAAATATTGTGAATGCACGCACGCACACATACACACACACACACACACACACACACACACACACAGACCACTCACACTGCTGCAGAAAATCAAACATAGGCTGCTGTTCTTGTAGTTCCGGAAGCTGCGGAAGTTTACCTGCCGACCACTGTTTTCGTTTTTTTTTTTTTTTTCAGAAATAAAATAAAAACACACCGAAATCGAATGGAGTACAGCAGCAATTACTGCAGGACAACTGCGACAGAATGCTCATGTTTCGCAGTATTACCGCCAGGGAGCAGTGGTGGTAGTGTACCGGGACATCCTCCTCTAGCATTACTTTTCCTCAACAGTAGTTGTCGATACCAGTATTATTTTCCTTATTCTGGACGGGATAATATTACCCCAATTGCTTTTCTGAGATGGCTGGCTCTGAGCACTATGGGACTCAACTGCTGTGGTCATCAGTCCCCTAGAACTTAGAACTACTTAAACCTACCTAACCTAAGGGCATCACACACATCCATGCCCGAGGCAGGATTCGAACCTGCGACCGTAGCAGTCGCACGGTTCCGGACTGCGCGCCTAGAACCGCGAGACCACCGCGGCCGGCTTGCTTTTCTGAAAACGTTCATATAATTTTATACAAAGTATGGTATATTTCAAGCTAAGATTTATGAAATGGAATCAGTTTAGAAAATATTTTAGTTTCGACGTTATAATCGATAACTATTAGGTCTGAATGTACAGTTAAGATTATTTTTGTGGTGTCACCGCCAGACACCATACTTTCTAGGTGGTAGCCTTTAAATCGGCCGCGGTCCGTTAGTATACGTCGGACCCACGTGTCGCCACTATCAGTGATTGCAGACCGAGCGCCGCCACACGGCAGGTCTAGAGAGACTTCCTAGTACTCGCCCCAGTTGTACAGGCGACTTTGCTAGCGATGGTTCACTGACAAAATACGCTCTCATTTGCCGAGACGATAGCCTTCAGCCACGTCATTTGCTACGACCTAGCAAGGCACCATTATTGGTTGCTATTGATCTTGTGATGCATGTACCGTCAGACCGACGTTCACCATTACTGGATTAAAGTTAAGTATTCCACCAGCTACGTCCGTTTTTCTAAATTGTAATTTCGTTGTCCTGTTCCAGACCTCACGCCAACCTGCGTGAGCTAAAACGCGTGCCTTTCGGCTTCCTCTTGTATCCCGGTGTTGGCTCTCCTGCCAACCCACAACAATTTTCTCTAAAAACATTTGAAATTACGAATTGTGTGCACACTTACAATTTCTATTATTAATTACCCAATCCTGTTCTGTTTAATATGTTTATTTATGGGTTCATTTAGGAAATAATATTCGAAATTAATAATGTAACGAAAACTATTAGAAATTCATTTGTTAAGAAAAATTGTAAACTCTGTGGAATATTATTATTTTCGCAGAGTATAGGAGTCGTAAGCTTGCCTCTGATGTGATCGGACGCATTTTTGTACAATGGGTGCGAACAATGTAATTTCGGCTTTGTTAATGTGGAAAATCAAAATACTGCATGATACACTAAAATGTGAGAATATCAGTGGAAAATATATTTGCGAAAAATAAATTCTAAAAATGGTTCAAATGGCTCTCAACACTATGGGACTTAACATCTATGGTCATCAGTCCCCTAGAACTTAGAACTACTTAAACCTAACTAACCTAAGGACAGCACACAACACCCAGCCATCACGAGGCAGAGAAAATCCCTGACCCCGCCGGGAATCGAACCCGGGAACCCGGGCGTGGGAAGCGAGAACGCTACCGCACGACCACGAGATGCGGGCAAAAAAATAAATTCTGCAACAAAAAAAAAATGGTTCAAATGGCTCTGAGCACTATGGGACTTAACAGCTGTGGTCATCAGTCCCCTAGAACTTAGAACTACTTAAACCTAACTAACCTAAGGACATCACACACATCCATGCCCGAGGCAGGATTCGAACCTGCGACCGTAGCAGTCGCGCGGATCCGGACTGCGCGCCTAGAACCGCGAGACCACCGCGGCCGGCAATTCTGCACCAAAAGTCTTCCAATTTATTTAGTCCAAACCAACCGTGAGGATCTGATGTTAGCTTTTCAGCTTCAAGAATCAGACCCGTGGACAAGAAGAACTGGAGCCATCTCAACATGACAAACTAAGTAAACTTGAAAGTTTATTGTAATCTTTGCTCCTGTCAAATTTTCGTAAAAGACTTCGCTTATTAATTACGAGGGTCACTCCAAAAGAAATGCACACTATTTTTTTAAAAATCCATCTTTTATTCTACACGTTTGAAAGTTTTACAGTGTGTAGATACATCTTTTAGGAACAATATTTTCATTTCTCCACATAATTTCCATCCCTCTCAACTGCCTTACGCCATCTTGGAACCAGTCCCTGTATACTCGCACGGTAAAATTCTGGACCAACGTGTTGGAGCCACTGTTTGGCAGCGTGCACAAGGGAGTCATCATCTTCAAACCTTGTTCCACGAAGAGAGTCTTTCAGTTTTGCAAAAAGATGATAGTCACGTGGAGCCAGGTCAGGACTGTAAGGCGGGTGTTTCAGTGTTGTCCATCCGAGTTTTGTGATCGCTTCCATGGTTTCTTGATATGTGGCCGTGCATTGTCGTGCAACAGCAAAACATCCTGTTTTTGCCGATGTGGTCGAACACGACTCAATCGAGCTTGAAGTTTCTTCAGTGTCGTCACATATGCATCAGAATTTATGGTGTTCCACTTGGCATGATGTCCAGAAGCAAAAGTCCTTCGGAATCGAAAAACACCGTAGCCATAACTTTTCCAGCAGAACGTGTGGTTTTGAATTTTTTTTCTTGGGAGAATTTGCATGATGCCACTCCTTCGATTGTCTCTTCGTCTCTGGTGAAAAATGATGGAGCAATGTTTCATCACCTGTCCCAATTCTTCCAAGAAATTCATCTCACCATTCTCCTACTGTTCCAAAAGTTCGCTACATACGGTTTTTCTTGTTTCTTTGTTAGCCGCTGTCAACATCCTGGGAACCGACCTGGCATAAACATTTTTTGACGTCAACACTTTCATTATTCTGCAAACACATCCTTCCCGTATCCCAAGGTAGCGTGACAATTCGTTCACTGTGATGCGTCTGTCAGCAGTCACCAGTTCGTTAACTCTTTGCACATTGTCTGGAGTGTGTGCAGTACGAGGC
Organism: Schistocerca americana; assembly: GCF_021461395.2. Taxonomy (NCBI): domain Eukaryota; kingdom Metazoa; phylum Arthropoda; class Insecta; order Orthoptera; family Acrididae; genus Schistocerca; species Schistocerca americana. The sequence goes on along the minus strand of NC_060123.1, from coordinate 625,493,316 downwards.
CTGCCGCTGCGAGGACAATCCTCAATATTGCCGTGCCCGCATTCATCACGTAACTTGCTTGCCTACCGGCTAACTGTACTGCAATTACAATGAAATGGACACCCTTAGCTGCTTATAGGCGTCGACATACGTCAACGGGGCAGATGGAAATGTGTGCCCCGACCGGGACTCGAACCCGGAATCTCCTGCTTGCATGCCCGAAAGAACAGATACCATCTTAGTATATAACTGTACTGCTATCGACAGGAGCATCTGCATACATTTTTTAAACCTCTTTCGGATGTTTCCCAATGTCTCGTTTTCACAGCACAGGAATTCTTGCTTCTGACGAACGTCAAGTGTAGCAGCATCTTGAAACATGCTGTGACGGCGCCACTCACAGGTCGAACAAGCGGGTAAAACTTCCACACATGCAGAATGAAAACTGTATTTTCACAAAAATAGTGTGCATTTCTTTTGGAGTGACCCTCGTATTTGGACTGAGCATTGTTTAATGTGGACGATAGATGGAAGCAGGAAGCAGGTGGGAAATTACCGTAGGAAAGTGGCGCAGCAAAGTACAACCAAGCTGAACATTTTGTGGCGTCGTGACAAAAGCTGCGTCCCATAAGTTGCTCCACTAAAAAGTGGGAGGTCACACATGCAACTGCAATATGCCACTAGTTGTGGCGACACTTTTGTTGCGTGTGTGAACCCGACTTTGAGCGCTTGCTTGGCACAGTGGGTGAGTATGTAAATGGAACCGAAAGGAGTTCACACAATTGGTACAGTCTGAAGTACCGTGTGTCACGCACTTCAGTGACCTGAAAGATGTGGATGTAGTAGGCGTCGATTTAGAACATGCTTCCTATTCATAACGGCAATTCCACATGAGACCGGCGAAGCGGTCGACGATACAAATCAGGCTGAATCTAGCCGCTAGTATTTCCAGATGCGAATAGTGGGGCGCGTGGCCGGCTCTGCCGTGACAAACAGCAATCGTAGAAAGCGAGCGGGCGGGCGAGTGGTAGGTAGAAACCGGCGCCTAGGCAGGCGGGCGGGCTGTTCCACTGGGCGGCTGGGTTTCTGCGTGGTGTGGTCCGGCTTCACTTTCCCCGCGGCTCCGCGTGGGCGCCTACCTCCCCGGCCCCTACCTGCCGCCCCCAGCTGTACACAGCGGTGCTCCTCGTCTCGCCCTGACGCCTCGCTTTCGCTCACCTCCCGCGTGAAACCCACGCACCCGGCGCCTCCTCGCTGGCGATGGCAGACGCCGGCACACGCAGCCAGTTTCTAAGGCGTGGCGTGATACCACTCGAGTTGAAACAGTACAAGGCAGTACCTAATTTTGTAAACTGTCGACAAACTTCATAAACTCCCCCTAATGCATTCCCAGTTACATTAAGCGATGATCTAACGATTTGAATGACCGAGCTAACGAGATGCGTAGGGGTATCCCTAGACGAACATTGTAGTTTCGCATTCTTACCAACACACTATTCCGGAGTGGAACAGGGTTGGAGGGATCAGATAGTGGTACAGTAAATACCATCCTCAAAAAAAAAAAAAATGGCTCTGAGCACTATGGGACTCAACTGCTGTGGTCATAAGTCCCCTAGAACTTAGAACTAATTAAACCTAACTAACCTAAGGACAGCACACAACACCCAGCCATCACGAGGCAGAGAAAATCCCTGACCCCGCCGGGAATCGAACCCGGGAACCCGGGCGTGGGAAGCGAGAACGCTACCACACGACCACGAGATGCGGGCAATACCATCCTCCACACACCATTAGGTGACTTGCAGAGTATGATGTAGAAGTACATGAGAAGGTATAAACGTAGTGAACAAATGTATAACAATCACAAATAGACAATTTCGACTTCCCTTGAAAACAAATAGAGTACACTAACTGCATTAGCATCGGTTGTAAGATAAGGTGCGAGTGTTTTGGGTCACAGATTAAAGCTTTTGAAGCCAGCACATGGAGTACATGCACCATACATCAGAAAGAAATACCTCGCCCGTTATTTAGAAATCTACAGCTATTAACCCTCTCAAACTTATGCATTCATGAAAGTATTAGCATTCTGTGCACCAGAAGGGAATTATTTAAGGAAACAAGGGCACAAGAAACAAAAACCACTTTGTGCTTGCCACTCAGTTGTTTGGCAGGCTCCTTAATGCATAGGAATAACATTTATAGGAACTTAGAAGGGAACAAGTTAATGTAGATGAAGTTACAGCCACTAATGTAGATGAATTTACATCCACTGAAAAGAAAGCTATACGAGGCACTTACACAGAAATGCTCTCACTCAGTAGATGAATTAATGAAGGACGTACTGGTCATCTGAGTTGGATATAACTTGTTACTTATCGCACTACGATTATACAGCTTTTTATTAATAAAAACATCATTTTAGTATTGGCATCATTTTTTATGGTACTGTAAAAATATCGTAAATATGACATGGATTTCTGACGTAAAACGCTGTCAGGTGAAACTTATTTTCACCTAACGTCTTATGGAACTTGCTCTTTGAAGTCTTAACGATGTTTAGAAAAATTTAATGTTTGCTAATACGCAGTGCGACGTTAATGAAACGAAAAGACGTCATAAAACGCCAGCTTCATAAAAGTTTACAACTTCAATTGCATAGAATTTTAATTGCCAATAATTTCTGCTGGCAAAATGCTGTCTATCAGTACTAAAAAGATTTGTGCTGTGCCATCAGCATTCGTTAAAGGCACTCTATTCTCATACGAAATTGTTGTCAAGAGACCGTTAACTGGCAGTGATGAGGTGCTGTTAATCGTATTTTTCCGACCGGATGGATTCATCTCTTATACTGCTTTCCAATTAAGAATTTAGTATCCATTTCATTTCATTGTTCTTTATCACTGTGGTCGCTGGCTGTCACTACGGTATATTCGAACGAATGTGAAAGCATTAGCAGAATTCGTACTTCATCTCCAACCTACGTCGTTGTAAACGAACTTTAGTGCTATGCGCATTCGTGACCAAAATGGTGTACTGAATACTTCTAGCCGGCCGGTGTGGCCGAGCGGTTCTAGGGGCTTCAGCTGGAACCGCGCGACCGCTACGGTCGCAGGTTCGAATCCTGCCTCGGGCATGGATGTGTGTGATGTCCTTAGGTTTAAATAGTTCTAAGTTCTAGGGGACTGATGACCTCCGATGTTCAGTCCCATAGTGCTCAGAGCCATTTGAACCATTTTTTGAATAGTTATAGCAGTTTTGCAGTGAAAACTGGTGTTGCCAAGTCAGCAATCTGTTCTTTATTATTACCAGCTTCCTCAAATCAACAATATCAGTGAATCGCAGTACACTGTTTATTTCCTTATTTTTCAGTTCCCTGACAGGGGGAAGGACTAGCAGCAGCAATATGGCTGGTCTCCAGCCGCATAGACCCGGCTACACAAAAGCTACGAAAACTAATTCAGATACCTTTAAAAAAAGTCGTCATAATTTTCGAAGAGTGTGGTCTAAGGTCGAAACATATTGCGCTGATAAAATGTCGCTGGTGCTCTTGTAAATCGACTGGAGATTATATTCGTCATACGCTCGGGTAAACCGCTGGATGGATAAACACGGAAAACCAGATCTATGAGAAAAGTGGAAAGCCAGAAGCAGAAAGGCGAGGAATTAATATTGGAAGAGGGAGAGGCAAATCTTGCGATACTTATTGGTACAGTTTGTTCTGTTTTAGGGCGCAGACGCGCCCAGGTCTGAACCGTAGAACACGAAAGCGAAAAAGGAGTTAATAGCGACTACTCTTAAGCCCAATCGACGGAAGGAAAGACAGCTAAAAGCAGAGACTTGGAGAAAGGTCCTTAAAATACTCCATAGAGACAACGGAGGTCCTGAACTAAAGATTAAATGTCCTTCGTCATATTGCTACGACGGAAAAAAAATAAAACATGGTCGTTACTCCGTGCGTCGTTCGCTAAAATGGCCGAAAACTCAGAGGGCAAACATAAATGAGAACGTAAGTGGTTTTAAAAAAGGGCATTCCGTCGGAAAACGGCGAACCGTTAACGGTTGAGGGCGATGACCACAAAGTGGTGGGGCATCACCACTTTAAAAAGAGAGTACCCAATACGCAACCTAGCTAAAATAATCTCCTCGTGGCGAGAGAGCGGAGAGGAGGTCGGCCAAGCCTCTGGGAGAGGTTAAATTCCCCGGAGCTTCTTTTCCATGCCAAAGTGACACCACCTGCTGACAAACGGCAACACGGAGATTACCGGAGGGAACGGAAAAAGTAGGGGACCGAGGTAGGAGGACCGGAGTCTTGGCAGCAGCGTCAGCGGCCTCGTTTCCCGTCAGACCGACGTGGCCAGGGACCCACATAAACCAACAGTGAGCGAGTGAAAGATTTCCTGGACCCATTGCTCCAAGGGATGGACGGTGTACAGCACAAAGAGGCTGTGAAGGGTACTGAGAAAGAGCAAATTACGCAACTGAAAAGCCAGTGTCGCCGGATGTACTGCGTGGCCTGATACATGGCGAAGAGCTCCGCTGAAAAATACCGAACACTTTTCCGAATGCCGATACCGAAAATAATCGATGCCAGGATTGGAACAGTAATTTTAGACGTGCTACGAATGGTATGGTGCGAGTGAAATGAAACAGTGGTGTTCGAGCGGAAGCACTTTGGATCCATTGTCGGTCGGGATGGCCGAGCGGTTCTAGGCGCTACAGTCTGGAACCGCGCGATCGCTACGGTCGCAGGTTCGAATCCTGCGTCGGGCATGGATGTGTGGGATGTCCTTAGGTTAGTTAGGTTTAAGTAGTTCTAAGTCCTAGGGGAGTGATGACCACAGAACTTAAGTCCCATAGTGCTCAGAGTCATTTGAACTATTCTGGAGCCATTATTGAGGCAATTAGCTAAAATACTGAGCTGGTCGCCAGTGTAATATTTAGGAGCCATTGTTGAGGCAATTAGCTAAAATACTCAGCTGGTCGCCAGTGTAATATTTAGTAGGATATAGGGGCGCTGTAACGAGTGGATATTTTGGAAGTTTCTGATAACACGACCGATAATCTCTTCAGGGTTGGAAGCTGGTCACAGGCAGCTGTTAGTGGTATACCAAGGTTGAGGGAAAGGTGTGGGAGTCAAATCAGATTGTGTGTGGTAGAGAGGATTCGAGTGTGGACTGAAGATTTTAAAAATTATTTCAGACTTAAAACGGAAAGGGTCTTTCCACTGGTGAGTTGACTTGGGGAGTCACTTTTTGTAAGGCACTTAGTGTAGCTGTGTCGTTGAATATGTACATAAATGTGATTAATTTATTCTAAATTATCAGGCTGTGTGTGTACTTAAGATATACAACATGTACATTTTTGGACCTATGGTGGCACTACGTTTCTGTGAAGAAGATTTGACATTTGGCGAAACGATTATTACAGTTCTGAAGATGACAGACTGTTGGAAGCAGTAAGGCGAAATAAATTTCCTAATTCTGCAACCCTAATATGTACCACAGTTGCTGAGAAAAGAATAGATATGAATGCGAGGTCTGTTCGGAAAGTAAGGTCCGATGGGGAGCGAAATGGAAACCACTGTGAAAATCCGATGAAGCTTTGCACAGATGCGTTGGGCAGAGCCTGTTCTGCACATCGATCGCGTTACATCACTCTTTTCAGCTCTGAGGGCACAGTGAGCACCTAAAAATGCTTAGAACTATAGTATCTCCGGCCAAGTTTGAGGGCGTGGTGTGAGATTTCGCCTGATGTCGTGCAGCCCACATAACACAACTGTCTTTCGCTTCCTTCTGCATGACAATTCTCGGCCGCACTCTGCAGGGCCAATGAAGATGCTCGTGCAGCGTTTTCGATGGCATGTGTTTGATCACGCACAGTAGAGCCCGTAATTAACTCTCCCTGAGTTCATCTCTGCTCACATGAACCTCTGGCTATGAAGACAATCTTCTAGCACAGACAACAAGCTGTAGACCATCGTAGAGAACTGGCAGGAAGCACAGCGGGCTGCCTTCTATGACGATGGTATTGGAAAGTTGGTACAACGTTACGGAAGTGCATAAATCGGAATGGCGACAATGTAGAAAAGTACACTCCTGGAAATGGAAAAAAGAACACATTGACACCGGTGTGTCAGACCCACCATACTTGCTCCGGACACTGCGAGAGGGCTGTACAAGCAATGATCACACGCACGGCACAGCGGACACACCAGGAACCGCGGTGTTGGCCGTCGAATGGCGCTAGCTGCGCAGCATTTGTGCACCGCCGCCGTCAGCGTCAGCCAGTTTGCCGTGGCATACGGAGCTCCATCGCAGTCTTTAACACTGGGAGCATGCCGCGACAGCGTGGACGTGAACCGTATGTGCAGTTGACGGACTTTGAGCGAGGGCGTATAGTGGGCATGCGGGAGGCCAGGTGGACGTGCCGCCGAATTGCTCAACACGTGGGGCGTGAGGTCTCCACAGTACATCGATGTTGTCGGCAGTGGTCGGCGGAAGGTGCACGTGCCCGTCGACCTGGGACCGGACCGCAGCGACGCAGGGATGCACGCCAAGACCGTAGGATCCTACGCAGTGCCGTAGGGGACCGCACCGCCACTTCCCAGCAAATTAGGGACACTGTTGCTCCTGGGGTATCGGCGAGGACCATTCGCAACCGTCTCCATGAAGCTGGGCTACGGTCCCGCACACCGTTAGGCCGTCTTCCGCTCACGCCCCAACATCGTGCAGCCCGCCTCCAGTGGTGTCGTGACAGGCGTGAATGGAGGGACGAATGGAGACGTGTCGTCTTCAGCGATGAGAGTCGCTTCTGCCTTGGTGCCAATGATGGTCGTATGCGTGTTTGGCGCCGTGCAGGTGAGCGCCACAATCAGGACTGCATACGACCGAGGCACACAGGGCCAACACCCGGCATCATGGTGTGGGGAGCGATCTCCTACACTGGCCGTACACCACTGGTGATCGTCGAGGGGACACTGAATAGTGCACGGTACATCCAAACCGTCATCGAACCCATCGTTCTACCATTCCTAGACCGGCAAGGGAACTTGCTGTTCCAACAGGACAATGCACGTCCCCATGTATCCCGTGCCACCCAACGTGCTCTAGAAGGTGTAAGTCAACTACCCTGGCCAGCAAGATCTCAGGATCTGTCCCCCATTGAGCATGTTTGGGACTGGATGAAGCGTCGTCTCACGCGGTCTGCACGTCCAGCACGAACGCTGGTCCAACTGAGGCGCCAGGTGGAAATTGCATGGCAAGCTGTTCCACAGGACTACATCCAGCATCTCTACGATCGTCTCCATGGGAGAATAGCAGCCTGCACTGCTGCGAAAGGTGGATATACACTGTACTAGTGCCGACATTGTGCATGCTCTGTTGCCTGTGTCTATGTGCCTGTGGTTCTGTCAGTGTGATCATGTGATGTATCTGACCCCAGGAATGTGTCAATAAAGTTTCCCCTTCCTGGGACAATGAATTCACGGTGTTCTTATTTCAATTTCCAGGAGTGTAGCTGGAAGGTGTAGCTAACTGTTTAAAATTTTACGTTTTTTATTTTCACAGTGATTTCCATTTTGAGAACGATCAGACATTACTTTCCGAATAAGCCTCGTAAAATCATAAAGCATTTTATTGACTGGCTTCAAAATGGCGCAGTATGGGCGATATTATGCTATAACGGAACGCCTGAAAGTCTAGACAAGTGGCAGCCGAACTAAGGCATCGCGTGAAAGCCTTATCCACGAAGGTGGTAGCCTCCAAAAACTGCATTACCCAAAGAGATGCTGTGAGGGGACGGTAGCTTTTAGGGTTTTTATCTGATCTCTCGCTCTGAGGCGATTGTTGTCCGACCTGAATTTGCCCGTGAAGAGAAGTGGAGCCGAGCGAAAGTAGCGCTGACGAAGGTTCGGTGGCGCCTGGTCTCCTAGAGAGTCAGTGTCAAGGCTGGGTAGGCGCTACCGCAACAAAGGCGCGCCTCTCTCCGGTACAAACTGTTATGCTCCGGTCACGACCGCAGCTGATTCACCGGCCGCTTCTCACGGATTCGTGGAAGGCGGAGGACTATATCTCGTCGGATGACGCTCAGGTTGTTAAGAGGCGACAAGAGCTGGTGACGTGATGGGAAGGAGAGGCAGACGGATGTGAAAACCGGTACCGCCATGTTCTCAGTCACTTGCTCACCCTTTTTCTACTGTACGATCAGTGTTTACATCTATATCCATACTCCGCTAGCCATCTTAACTGTGTGTGGCACGGAATACCACCATCATTTCTCCCTCCCCTGTTCCATTAGCTTATTGTAATGGGAAGAACGACTTCTGGCTATCCTCCGGAAGAGCTTTAATTTCACTGACCTTTTTTTCCGTCGTGGTCTTTCCGTCGTGGTCATACTGCAAAAAGAGGATACAGGTTACGCCTCTTATGCAGATCACGGTTCTTTTTTTACCCAAATACGTTTCGGCACGAAACTTCCTGGCAGATTAAAACTCTGTGCCGGACCGAGATTCGAACTGGGGACCTTTGCCTTCCGCGGGCAATGCTCTGCCATCTGAGCTACCCAAGCACGAAGTTGCATATCAGCACACACTCCACTATAGAATGAAAATTTCATTCTGGAGACATACCCCAGGCTGTGGCTCAGCCATGTTCCCGCAATATACACTGCTGGCCACCGTAAATGCAACACCAAGAAAGACAAGAGGTTGCACAACAAGATTTATTTTGTAGATAACATGTTGACCAAGTATCAAATGATTACGTTTACAGACGTCTGTGGCATGTGGTTCCTGCCAGAATCAGTAGCCAGAGTAGCCGCCATTGTTGGAGATCACCGCTGCCACACGTCTCGGCATTGAGTCAAAGAGACGTTGGATGTGTTCCTGGGGTACAGCAGCCCAAGCAGCTTCCACACGTTGCCAAAGATCATCTGGTGTGGCAGCTGGGTTGTAATCTGGGTCACTCGTTGAGCAACCATGGACCACATGTTTTCTATCGGCGAAAGATCAGGAGAGCGAGCCGGCCAGGGAAGCAATTCAATCTGGTTATTGACGAAGAACCTTTGAACAATGCGTGCCACGTGTGGTCGCGCATTATCCTGTTGAAATATGGCTGTGGCCGAGCCCTGAAGGTAAGGAAGGACAACTGGCTCCAGCACCTCGGATATGTAGCGCCGGCTATTTAAAGTACCGGCAATGCGTACTAGAGGCGTGCGAGAGTAATATCCAATACCGCCCCATACCATAATACCCGGTGCAAGACCAGTGTGGCGGTGCATAATGCAGCTGTCCAGCATCCTCTCTCCACGGTGTCTCCAAACTCGAATCCGACCGTCGTGGTGATGCAGACAGAAGCGTGCCTCGTCAGTAAAGACAACGTCATTCCATTCTGCCGTCCACATCCGTCTGTCATCACACCATTGGCGACGGAGACGTCTGTGGTTCTGCGTCAATGGTAGACGAAGCAACGGACGTCTTGCGGACAGACCACTCTGCTGTAAACGGCGTCGCATGGTACGCGCAGACACTGGATGATGCGTTACAGACGCAATGTGCTGTGCTATGGTTCGGGATGTCACTGAGCGATCCGTCACTGCCATGCGCACAATTTGCCTATCAGCACGTGCAGTGGTGCACCGAGGAGAATGCGATCGACCACGTCGGTCCTTCGTAACCTCCTGCATCCAACGGTCACATATCCGCATTACAGTTGTTTGGTTTCGTCCAACACGACTAGCGATTTCTCTGTATGATAATCCACAATCTCGGTAAGCCACTATCCTTCCTCTGTCGAACTCGGATACTTGATCAAAAGATGTTCGATGTTGTCTACGAGGCATAACTGATCGTCTTGTGAAACAACCACAAGGTAAACACACGTGCCGAACGTACACTCGTCGAAGTCGCCAAGCCTTAAATGGCGCTATGAGGTGGCGCCACAGGCGCGCGTCATGTGCGTCTGCGCTGAAATTCTAATCAGTTGCATATCTCATCGCTGCAAACCCATGGTGTAAATTTCACTTGATTCGGATGCTTCCTTCAGGGTGTTGCACTTACGGTGGCCAGCAGTGTACTTTCTTTCAAGAGTGCTAGTTCTGCAAGGTCTGTAGGAGAGCTTCAGTGACGTCTGGAACGTAGGAGACGAGGTACTGGCGCAATTAAAGCTGTGAGGAGGAATCGTGTGTCGTGCTTGGGTAGCTCAGATGGTAGAGCACTTGCCCGCGAAGGCAAAGGTCCCGAGTTAGAGTCTCGGTCCGGCACAGTTTTAAACTGCCAGGAACTTTCATATCAGCGCACACGCCCCTACAGAGTGCATACCGGAAACGTTTCGGCACATCTGTGCTATTATCAGTAGGTTTTGTTTATTGAACCACTTGATTTTACATTATATGGTTTTTCAGGACCATCTGTATGGTATCCCGCACAGATAGTTTGTCATGTTTTTATTGTGGCTGATCCTTCTTCTTTCGTATTCTGAGGGCACTGCGCACACATAAATAAGTCTACTTTATGTAATTTCGGTTTAACAATGCCTTTTCCTTTCAGAAAGCGCGGTGTACACTATATGTTGCTGGGCTGTTCTAGAAATGTACGTTCCTTGAGTTTGAAAAGTAAACCTCTGTGATGCACGAACTCCTCTCTTGCGGAGTTTCTTGAGTGTCTCTTTCTTGAGTGTCTCCTTAATGCTTTGGCGATTACTAAACAATCCCTTGACGAAACATGGCCGGCCGGGGTGGTCGAGCGATTCTAGGCGCTACAGTCTGGAACCGCGCGACCGCTACGGTCGCAGGTTCGAATCCTGCCTCGGGAATGGATGTGTGTGATGTCCTTAGGTTAGTTATGTTTAAGCAGTTCTAAGTTCTATGGGACTGATGACCTCCACAAAAGAACAATATATCGTGTTGCAGTTTTTCTGTTGAAATGTAATAAAATAAAAATAAAAGCCTTCAAATTAATGTGTGAGAATTTTTGCGCGATGACATCGTTGAGGTACTCGACCGAAGAGTATTCTCACGGCCCGAGAGTAGTGCGAATACCGTATGGAAACAAAAGGTATTTGAAACAGTGGAAGTTATTGTTCTTGGCGCTTCCTGTGGCTCTATTCAGTTCCATAAATGTAGAAGTGAACGGGAGAGATACTCTGTGTAGAGCGGAATGTCGCTTTAGAAACGCCTGTGGTGAAATCCTGTCCGTTTCTGACAATGACCCCACAATATTCATGTTGGTAGAACACCTTTATTTCAGCGTTTGATAATATGGTGGGTCATTTATGACTACATGTCACGGAAATAACCTGCAGCAGTGCCATGCACATAGGGTATGAACGCTGAGGGGAGTCTACGGGACGATGTAATAGTTAGAAGAAATTATGTCAACGTACGTCGCACAAGCAATTTCTTTGTATTTTTTTCGCTTTTAGAAAAATATACGTTAAATGAGGCTACGGAACATTTATATACTTAATCTTCGTACATCCATACTTAAATTGGATGAAGGTGGGACACAGCGGGTATAATTTTTGTTAAAAATGAAACTCCTTCAGCTGTACTTAAGATTTTATATTTACTTGGCTACTAATTTTGACGTTGCGTCAACGCTATCTTCAGGCCGTATATAACAACACAATACATAAAACAAACAATGTGAGACATGAGTAGTCTGTGAGCTAGTGTACAAAATAAATATATTATAAACATATTATATATAGGATGAACTCATTAAAAGTAGTTACATTTCGTTCATTTTCACTAAGATGCATATTTTCATTCCTGTTAATTAAAATGTCCACACAAAGAAGAGTTTTAGGGTATTGTTATTCGTTTTTAACACAGTTTTACTACTATTTTATACCTATACTATTATCTCCAAGAGTAATGGCATGTCACCTAGACTTATATAGACTCCCATTTGTATTCTAATGTCTGGTATTGATCTATAACGGAAATAACCGTGTATATTTAACATCATTTGTACTCGGTCGTACCATAAAAATTGTTAATGTCAAGGTAAATTGCATATTAGTGAAAATGAACGAAATGTAACTACTTTTAATGAATTCATCCTATATATAATATGTTTATAATATATTTATTTTGTACTCTAGCTCACAGACTACTGACGTCTCACATTGTTTGTTTTATGTATGGTGTCATGTAAGGCGTGAAGATGGCGTTGACGCAACGTCGAAACTAGTAGCCAAATAAATATAAATTCTTAAGTACAGCTGGAGGAGTTTCATTTTAACAAAACTTTATATACTTAGGTATGGCTAGATATTATATGGTAAATGCTTTTGGATGACGAAGAAAATGATGGTAGAAAGTTGTAGGGAAATGCAGGGGCACACAAAGTCTCGATTCACGGGCTTGCAGTTGACACTAAACGTAAGTGTATGTCACCTTAGAGTACTTTGCACAAATACGTGGAAAGATGTGTTCTTGTATGACCACTAAAGCAGTCACAGCTTTTGGTTGTATGGGTGTATGCGTGCAGAGTGATTTAAAGGAGAAACAGTCAAGCATCGCTAACCATAGGAAATGTAGATTCCAGTCTGAGATTGGAAGGATACTTAAGAAGCGTTGCCAACTAACGAAGGAGGTGGCTCACATAACTCTTTTTCGAAAAGTACCTATGTACTGGTACTCCGTCTGGAATTCATAGAGGAAACGGAGAAGATTAAAAGAGGAACGGCGCGTTTCTTTACAGGTTTAGTGAGCACGAAATCGTCAGAGAAATGCTCATCCAGTTGCAGTGGCGGACTGTAGAAGGGAAGTGTGTTTCACTCTTAAAATTCCGAGAGCTTGCGATACTGGAGGAGTCCACTAATTGTAACCTCCCCAGCATCTTTGTTTCTGTATGAAATTTAGCCTAACTTTATCTCCCACTCTACGAAAATCTACATATTACCAAAACTACATACCCACAAAGTGTTATCCAACTTGAACCCGTATGCTAACCTTTGACGAAACATAATCTAATTTGACCTGAACTGTAACTGATCTGAATGCAACTTGTCTTTATATTAAATGCGCAACTGAAGTAAAACAATTATCTGTCCCTAATCAAACTTTCCGCTTTACTCGCGTCTTGACAGCATTGTTGCAGATTTATCGAAAACACAATAGCAGACAGCAGCAAGCAAGTAGCGGCTAAGCTAGATTTCTGTTTCGAAGTAAAATTTCCAAACTTGCATGTGGTAATGCGTAATGACGAAACAGTGTGACGGGGAAAGTAACTATTCCTAAGAAATGATATTCTAAGGCAACGATTTTAGAATGAAGTGTGCATTCAAAAAGACAACTTCGCGTGATCTTCACAGATAACTTATGTCTGAACAATACTATGCTTAACAAAATGAACAGTGATTTAAGGAGGGTACAATATTAACAGAGAAGTTCTATAAAGACCAAAGAGCTTAATCAGTTAATATGAAATGCATGTCTCAGGGAAGTGACGCGGTCTTTCTCTCAGCTCTGAGCAGGTGAACAAAGTTAATTAGCTGACAATCACTTCGACAGAGTAGCTGCGCAGTGCAGCAGTCTTACCTCAAACTTCTTCTCTTAAAAAAACCAAGAACAATATTCAAAACTTATATTCTGTTATTAGAGGTTATCTGTCTTGAGCTGATTGCAATGTAATTAAAAGGAATTACACCAGACGTAATTCGCTTTTATTTACAAAACATCTTCTGTGGTATTCTGTAAATTGGATACATACGTTTGCACATTTATTTTTTGATTCTTTTAAGTTAAAAACAGCGTTTTCTTTATGAAGTTAGTCTGTAAGCTACTTACGGTGTTTCTTTACATAGTCTGCACCTTCCCCACTTCCTAGCAGTGGTTGATGTCGACAGGTTTCATTTCACATCTGCAGTTTTGGTTATTTTGCGTTATTTCCTGAGCGCACTATTTATAATTGACTTTCTTAACTGTTTTTCATTCATCACTGCTACAGTGTTTATGCCTATTCGTTTGTTTTCGCTCACATTGTGAGTGACAGAGAGCGAGTTAGTGAAACTGTTTTGTATGTAGATAGAGACGTGAGAGGCGTGCTTTTTTTATTTCTTTTTTCTTAAGGGGTGGGGGGAAGAACGACAGGGATTGCCTGGGCAGTGATTATGGGATAGATCTGGGAAAAAATGATAGTGGTAAATGGAGCCTGTGGTTGTATTTGTACTTTTAATGTTATATTAAGTGTTCAATCAGTTTAAAGAGTGTGGTTTGCCAAGTTGATCTGATCATTTATGAGTTGTTTCTTTTCTGTAATGGATTTTTGAATGTGGTAGTTTTCTTGTAACGTGAGGTGTTTTTTTGTTGTTGTTTATCCTTATGATATCCACGTCTGTGTCTCTGATTGTAATTTTATGTTGGTGTTGGTGTAAGTGTTCTGCAAAAGTTGAATGATTTGTCGTATACTTCCATGGTCTTACATGATCTTTGTATCTGGTGTCAAATGTCCTCTTGGTTTGACCTATGTATCTTCCATCACATGTATTGCATTTCTGTTGGTATATTGCTGATTTCTGATACAGATCAGTTTTTCCTATTCTTTTTGGGAAGTAGTTCTGAATTGAGTTGTTGGTTTGGTGTGCTATTTTTATGCCTTGTTTTTTGAAAATATTGGATATTCTGTGTGTGCATTTGTGGTTGTATGTCATTGTGTAACATCTTTTACTTTCTGTTTCTTTCACAGTTTGTGCTGTTTCTATTCTTGTATTTTGTGTATTTCTTAGTGTGTGATTTTGTCCTTCTAGTGGTGACAGCCGGGTGTTTGTTCTTTTCTATTTCTTGATTTTATTGTTCAGCTTTGTTACTAAGTTATCTTTGTATCCATTGTTTGTGACTATTTGTATTATAGTATTCATTTCTTTTTTGTAATTGTCTGTATCCAATGGTCCTGTGTTTAGTCTGTGGAGCACGTATCTGTGCTGCCTGCTTTTAAGAATTGCGGTGTTGTTATGACTCATGTATGATTGTGTCTGTTGTTGTCGGTTTTCGGTATGTGGCAAATGTGTGTTGGTCGTTTTAAATCTTTATGGTGATGTCCGAGAAATTTAACTGTCTATTTTGCTCTTGTAAATAAAAGCGAAACGCGTCTGGTGTAATTCTTTTTAATTACATTGCAGTCAGCTCAAGATAGATAACCTCTAATAACAGATGTTAACAGCTGCTCCGGAAGATGGCCATACAAACAAACGTAAAATTTATATTCTTTTTGTCTTTCATTACATCGTATTAATCCTTCCTGTCTTTATAATAAACCTTTCTTCGTCTAACCGATACCATCACAAGTCAATATAGCGCTGTTGAATACGTCCATCACCCACCACACTTAAACTAAGAATGTATCAGACTGCTTAGAGGCAAAGACTGTGCCACGACAAGACCAAAAGATTGATTACTAGTAACGTAACTTGCTCTCTCTCTGACATGCACGTCGACGACATACAAAAATCAAAATGCCATGACCACCTTACGTAATATGTTGCTTTATCTTGCAGAGTATTACAAAAACCATTAAGGTTAAATTAGAAAGATTCAAGCTCACACGGTAGGTTGCCAACAGCCGTCGCGCGTCATTCGCTTCTGTGGAAGAGATAAGGGGTTAGGTGACAGTGATGCATGAAGTACCCTCCGCTACAAACCATAAGGTAGGTTGTGGAGTGCAGATGCAGATTTAGATTTTAGATCAACTGGGTGATTGTTAACAGCATGGTGAGCATGTCGACGGGGGCTAGATCGAGGTTTCCCGTGCCTAGGTTTCTGCAGGACTGGTTAAGGAAGCTGATGAGGAATGATGTGCGGACATTTGCCACGATTTTACCTGCTCCGAAGGGTTGCGTCCCTTGTCTCCCCCTCCTCCTCCTGATCGCTGTCGCGCAGTGAAGGTACTTACTGAGCCTTTCCGCTGGTTTACTTAACATAGGACCAGAATGTCTTTGGATTTTCCGCCACATTTCTAGAGAGACTTCCGTTGTGGAAACTATTAAACGCATCTCGCATTGAAATTCGCACCAAATTTCGAGCCTCAGTAAAACTTCGTTCGTCTAAATTATACGTGCCTTTTTCGGTGCTCCCGCATCAGCTTTCTATCGTGTTTTGTGTACCATGGGGGATCAGTTCCGTCACTTATTAATTTATTTGGTATGAATCTCTCGAGTACTGTTGATACTATTCCTTTGAACTGTAGCCACATATGGTCTTCACTTACATAGTTTGGAAGGATTGGAGACTGTCTCTTTGAAAGACGTATGGCGAATTTTTAGCTGCTTTTATAAATAGATGTATTTCGCCTTTCGTTTTGGTGAATTTCTGTGTTACGGAATTGAGCCTCGCTCGACTGTGTGTTCAACTAATCCCTGTGTCCGTCGTGATGCTCAGCATTATTTGCGGCTAAGAGGTCAAGTGTGTTTTCGTAACCATTTACAATTTGAATGGCCTAGTGAACTAATTGTTCAAAATAATTTTAAAAAAGCACTTAGAACAATTACGGAAGTTGTTTTCTATCTACAATAGGGTCTGAAAATGTGTTTTTGTCTACATGCGGACGGTAGATTGAAGTGACTGACAACTATAATTGTATAAGTAGCGTACCTACTCGTGATGAGAATCAAGTTTTCTTTGAACTGTTCAGCAACTGTTTCATCTAAGACCGGGGGTCGGTAAAAGGAGCCAGTTATTAATTTATTCCGGTTGCCGAATATAACCTCTGCCCATACTAAGTCACAGGAGCTATCTGCTTCAATGTCGCTTGTGAGCTGAAACACCCATTGCATTATTTTTGCGTAAGTTGTACTTCTTGTTTCCGTTGTAGTGCAGATCATTACAATTACGGTTCAAATGGCTCTGAGCACTATGGGACATAACTTCTGAGGTCATCAGTCCTCTAGAACTTAGAACTACTTAAACCTAACTAACCTAAGGACATTACACACATCCGTGCCCGAGGCACGATTCGAACCTGCGACCGTAGCGGTAGCGCGGTTCCAGACTGAAGCACCTAGAACTGCTGGGCCACACTGGTCGGCTACAATTACGGCTTTTCCCTCCAAAACCTAGGATGATTTCTCTGTGACCCTGTAAATATCAGAGCTAAACAATGTAGAACAACAACGTGCGTTACAAGCATAGCAATCGGTATTACTTCATTACCTTATTTCTAACATTTTAAAATTGTACGTCGACTTTAGATGACATGTCAATCATATATGTTCTTATCTCTATTTAGTGAACGTATTTTCAGCCATATTTTGAACATTGTCCCGCTACACTTTATTAACTAATGTTTCGCCGAAATGAATATCGGATTTTAGAGACTAAATTAGTATGGAGTATGTCGTTCTTCATTTCAAACATTCACATTCCCACTTCTTCTTTCCTTATTTTCTTTTGGGCATGCAGTTGTAGTAATTAAAGTAGGCGCAAGTGCAGTGATCAAAACTATGATTAGCGTACATTCGCATTCTGTTTATAAAGTTCCTTTCTTGTTGCTCCCATGCAAACAATGCAACAAATAGGCGTTCGATACAGTTCCGCACTGTCGCCTGATAAACAAAGTAAGAGCCTACGGATATCAGACCAGCTGTGTGGCTGGATTGAAGAGTTTTTAGCAAACAGAACACAGCATGTTGTTCTCAGTGGAGAGACGTCTACAGACGTTAAAGTAACCTCTGGCGTGCCACAGGGGAGTGTTATGGGACCGTTGCTTTTCACAATATATATAAATGACCTAGTAGATAGTGTCGGAAGTTCCATGCGGCTTTTCGCGGATGATGCTGCAGTATACAGAGAAGTTGCAGCATTAGACAACTGCAGCGAAATGCAGAAAGATCTGCAGCGGATAGGCACTTGGTGGAGGGAGTGGCAACTGACACTTAACATAGACATATGTAATGTATTGCGAATACAGAGAAAGAAGGATCCTTTATTGTATGATTATATGATAGCGGAACAAACACTGGTAGCAGTTACTTCTGTAAAATATCTGGGAGTATGCGCGCGGAACGATTTGAAGTGGAATGATCACATAAAATTAATTGTTGGTAAGGCGGGTTGAGATTCATTGGGAGAGTCCTTAGAAAATGTACTCCATCAACAAAGGAGGTGGCTTACAAAACACTTGTTCGACCTATACTTGAGTATTGCTCGTAAGTGTGGGATCCGTACCAGGTCGAGTTGACAGAGGAGATAGAGAAGATCCAAAGAAGAGCGGCGCGTTTCGTGACAGGGTTATTTGGTAAGCGTGACAGCGTTACGGAGATGTTTAGCAAACTCAAGTGGCAGACTCTGCAAGAGAGGCGCTCTGAATCGCGGTGTAGCTTGCTGTCTAGGATTCGAGAGGGTGCGTTTCTGGATGAGGTATCGAATATATTGCTTCCCCCTACTTATACCTCCCGAGGAGATCACGAATGTAAAATTAGAGAGATTCGAGCGCTCACGGAGGCTTTCCGGCAGTCGTTCTTCCCGCGAACCATACGCGACTGAAACAGGAAAGGGAGGTAGTGACAGTGGCACGTAAAGTGCCCTCCGCCACACACCGTTGGGTGGCTTGCGGAGTATAAATGTAGATGCAGATGCCGATGGACTGTTTCTCTCGCGTTCAGTAAGCGTGATAAGAAGCTACCGTACAGACAGAGGTATTTATACCTGGCAGAACTAATTACAAACCGACATAATAGTCGATATTGCTTTCGTTTCCCAAAAGTTATAAATATTTCTATTTCGGAAAAGACGATGTGTATGTCGCCAAGATGTCGAAGAAGAAGGTCCCTTACTGGCTGTATCGAGTAAAATGTGGAGACGGCGGTTTGAAAGCGGAAAGAAGAAGTACGAGGAAGGGCGTCCCTTACCTGAGGGATCGCTACTCAAGCTACCTGGCGAAGGGGCAAGTGTGGCAAATGTCCGGCATTCACGAGGAATGGCCAGGGGCATCATTGGCGACACGGGTTAGCTACGCTTCAGTTGGGCGTGGCGTGGCTGGCAGGCAGTCAGGCTGAGAACAGAGTGCGTGTGTGGGGGCCGCAGCGGCGGCGCACTTCCACTTCCACTTTCACTTTACGGTCAGTGCGCCCGGCCGGCGCCCGCTCGCCGGCGGCTGTGGCCACCGCAGAACTGTGTAACACTGCTCGCCGCAGCCTCGAAGACTATGGCGCAACTGCCGAGCCGTCTGTCCGGCGCCAACTTGTGCGTACATTACACACCGCACAACGCTGCGCCCCAAAGTTGGGCTCGTCCGTCCCGGTGACGGAATGTCCCGCTGCACCGTTCCAGAGAGTTCGGTAGCGTTAGAAATTCCACTCTCCTCCTAGAGCTACGGGCATTCCGAGTTATATAAACGGTAACTGCTTGGCCTTGTTACCCCCCACAGTTTGCGAGATAACGAACGATGCGGGCAGTCCCAGATTGTATACCCGCGGCGGATGATCAACCTCAAAAAATACCACAAATGAACAGTTAAAATACGTTAACAAAGAGAACAAAGTTTGTGAATCGTCGGGATTGGGAGTTTATCAGGCCAGAAAGCATAAAAAAATTAAGTAAAAACAATTCAGCCATGAAAACAGTGGACCTCATACCACGGGATGCATGACACACATACACACACACACACAGACACACACACACACACACACACACACACACACACACACGGCGAGAGAGAGAGTGAGGGGGCGGGGGGGGGGGGGGGGAGTCCAAGCGTACCATAATCGTCTTAACCACCTTTACTGAAATAAACGCCGATGATAACAAGTGCAATAACATGAAACATTATTTTGCTTTATCTACATATGCTATGAAGCGATAGCGGTAAGCTATACAGGAAAGCTATACAACCATTAAAAAATAAAAAAATTAAAAAAAAGTCGAATGGCTCTAAGCACTAGAAAATTATTTCTCATCATTTACAAAAAATGGTACAAATGGCTCTGAGCGCTATGGGACTTAACATCTGAGGTCATCAGTCCCCTAGACTTTGCACTACTGATACCTAACTAACCTAAAGACATCACACATATCCATGCCCCAGGCAAGATTCGAACCTGCGACCGTAGCAGCAGCGCGGTTCCGGACTGAAGCGCCTAGAACCGCTGGGCCTCAGCGGCCAGCTACAACTATTTCAATTCATTATAATAGTGACTTAGTGAATAGTATTAATTAGACTTAAAGCGGGAAATGTGGCTAATTCTTGGGGAAATAGCCAGATGTGGACATGTGTCACATGTCAAGCTAACAGTTTAATCCAACTTTTTTTTTGGCGCGTATCTGTCATAATAACAGAACTATGTGGATTCTTTTGTTGCGTGAGAACTCACTGAGATAGAGGTCTAAGTATAATTCAGATTCAAAGAGATTCTTACGTAGTCGTTATTGATTGGAACCGACAATCCATCATCTTTTTTCAGATGTCAGTCTAACGAAGACATCCGCATTCAGTTCTGAGGGACGAAGTAACTTGTTGCAGAGATATTCGAAATTTTCTTCAAGTCTGGTTAAGGTATTCACAAAATGCCTCGTCAGGTCCAACGTAGCAGAGGTGGTAATAGAATTTTTCGGACACATGTTACTGCCTCGGAAATTTAAATTTGATAATATTAATAGAAACAGTATATGAAATATATATTTTAAATCGCTAAAAAGCACTTTTAGTATTACGAGTTCATTGTAAAAACGGTTGGTCATAGGGGTTTTTATCACTTATCATATTAGCATGAAAGACATAAACATTTCCAAGAATACGCTTGTCATTTTTTTCATTGCTGGCTTACATTACGAAACTTGTACATAAATTAATGAAGACATACACTATCTGCTCAAAAGTGCACCCGGCTGAAAGTGACTTCCAAGTTCCTGGCGCCCTCTATCGGTAGTACTGCAATTCAGTATGGTGTTGGCACACTCTTAGCCTGCATGACAACTTCCACACTCGCAGGCATACGTTCAGTCAGCTGCTGGAAGGCTTCTTGGGGAATGGCAGCCCATTCTTCACGGAATGCTGCACTGAGGAGAGGTATCGATGTCGGTCGGTGGGGCATGGCACGAAGTCGGCGTTCCAAAACACCCCGAAGATGTTCTACAGGATTGAGGTCAGGACTCTGTGCAGGCCAGTCCATGACAGGGATGTTATTATCGTGTAACCACTCCGCCACAGGCCGTGCACTATGAACAGGTGCTCAATCGTGTTGAAAGATGCAATCGCCATCCCCGAATTGCTCTTCAACAGTGGGGAGCAAGAAGATGCTTAAAACATAAATGTAGGCCTTTGCTGTTATAGTGCCACGTAAAACAAAAAGGGATGCAAACCCCTCCATGAAAACACGACCACACCATTAAACTACCACCTCCGGATTTTACTGTTGGCACTACACTCGCTGGCAGATGACGTTCACCGGGCATTCGCCATACCCACACTCTGCCATCGGATCGCCACATTGTATACCGTGATTCATCACTCCACACAATGTTTTTCCACTGTTCAATCGTCCAATGTTTACGCTCCTTACATGAAGCGAGGCGTCTATTGGCATTTACCGCCGTGATGTGTGGCTTATGAGCAGCCGCTCGACCATGAAATCCAAGTTTTCTCACCTCCCGCCTAACTGTCATAGTACTTGCAGTGGATCCTGATGTAATTTGGAATTTCCGTGTGATGGTCTGTGTAGATGTCTGCGTATTACACATTACGAACCTCTTCAACTGTCGGCGATCTCTGTCAGTCAACAGACGAGGTCAGCCTGTACGCTTTTGTGTTGTACGTGTCCCTTCACGTTTGCACGTCACTATCACATCGGAAATAGTGGACCTCGGAATGTTGAGGAGTGTTGAAATCTCGCGTACAGATGTATGACACAAGTAACATATAATCACGTGACAACGCTCGAAGTCCGTGAGTTCCGCGGAGCACCCCATTCTGCTCTCTTACGATGTCTAATAACCACTGAGCTCACTGATATGGATTACTGGCAGTAGGTGTCAGCAAAATGCACCTAATATAAAAAACGTGTGTTTTTTGAGGCTGTCCGGATACTCTTGATCACATAGTGTATGTACAGTGGCGCACTCAGCGAAACGTTAAGATGTTGTACCCTCTGACTACACGAGTAACGGAGTTACAATTTGAGCCGCTGAAAGCCTGCAAGCGCAGGGTGACAATTATTGAACTATATACAAAAAAACCTAAATTAATTAAACTACGGCGTGAAATACACTTAATTCAACATGTAAACATCACTACAGATATTCGAATTTAGGTTATGACATGTTCGATATGCCTGCCATTATTGGCGATGATGTGGCGCTGACGAAAAGCGAAATTTTGCATGACTCCCTGAAATGTCGGAACATCGATGCTGTCGATGACCTACTGAACGGTTGTTTTCAGCACAGCGAAGGTTTTGGGGTTTTTGGTGTACACCTGATTATTTTTGTGTAGCCCCACGCCCGCATCTCGTGGTCGTGCGGTAGCGTTCTCGCTTCCCACGCCCGGGTTCCCGGGTTCGATTCCCGGCGGGGTCAGGGATTTTCTCTGCCTCGTGATGGCTGGGTGTTGTGTGCTGTCCTTAGGTTAGTTAGGTTTAATTAGTTCTAAGTTCTAGGCGACTGATGACCTCAGCAGTTGAGTCGCATAGTGCTCAGAGCCATTTGAGCCATTTGTAGCCCCACAAAAAGGAATAGCATGTGTTCAGATCCGGAGAACATGGTGGCCGATAGAGGTCCTTACCAATGTCGTCTGGGTAGCCCAGAGCCAGAATGCGGTCCGCAGTGTGCTCCCTCTGGACATCAAACACTCTCCTGCTTCGATGGGGTCGAGCTCCGTCTCGCATGAACCACGTAGAAATCAGCATCACTTTGGATAATGGGGATGAAATCCTAAAATCTTCACGTACCGTTAGGTAGTCACTGTGCCATAGAGGAAAAATGCACCGATTATTCGGTGCCTGGACACCACACAGTCGCCCGCTGAGGGCGCCAATTTTGCTTATTGACGATTCCATCCAAATGACAGTGGACTTCGTCGCTAAATCAAACCATACCATGCGCGTAATAATTCCTATCATATCCCGCAGCCAAACGTGCAGTTTGAACTGCTTAACGCAAACCGTTCAGAAGTTATGACGATTTTATTCCATACAGTTCAATAATTATCACCCTGTACTTAGGAGCAACACTGTCTGGGGTCTTGAAGCAGAGCAGCGATTGTGTACCCAGCACGTTCAACAAATGACAAACCTCGATTTAATAGTACCATGCTGGGAGCCGCCAGTTTACTTACAAATTATCGGTTACAAAACTCTTACGCTACCTGTAGGGCAGTGCTGCTAAAATGTGTGGAATGTAATTAAGGTAGGCCTAAGGGGAGACACTGAGGATGTACGAAGAATGTGCCGCGCCAATGGCCGCAGGCTCTCTGCCTCACGAGAGACTTGGCAAATTTAAAAAAAATATCACATGGAAACGTAATCTAAATATCCAGAAACCAGTTATCTTCCTGAATTCAGCGGGTATTCGGTTCTAGGCGCTTCAGTCTGGAACCGCGTGACCGCTACGGTCGCAGGTTCGAATCCTGCCTCGGGCATGGATGTGTGTGATGTCCTTACATTAGTTAGGTTTAAGTAGTTCTAACAAGGGAACCTCCCCATCGCACCCCCCTCAGATTTAGTTATAAGTTGGCACAGTGGATAGGCCTTGAAAAACTGAACACAGATCAATTGAGAAAACAGGAAGAAGTTGTGTAGAACTGTGAAAAAATAAGCAAAATATACAAACTGAGTAGTTCAAGGGAAGATAAGCATCAATAAGGACAATAGGAACGCAGGAGCGCCGTGGTCTCGTGGTAACAGCCGGCACGGTAGCTCAGCGTGTTCGCCCAGAGCAAATACAACGAAAGAAAACGAACAAAATGAGATTTTTTTTTAAAAAAAAAAGAGGTCCTAGGTTCAAATCTTCCATCGGGTGTAAATTTTAATTTTTTATTTTCCGTTTATGTGACAAACTCTTATGTTTTCATCACTTTTTTGGGAGTGATTATCACATCCACAAGAAAACCTAAATCGGGCAAGGTAGAAGAATCTTTTTACCCATTCGCCAAGTGTACAAGTTAGGTGGGTCGACAACATATTCCTGTCATGTGACGCACATACATGCCGTCACCAGTGTAGTATAGAATATATCAGATGTGTTTTCCTGTGGAGGAATCGGTTGACCTATGACCTTACGATCAAATGTTTTCTGTTCCCATTGGAGAGGCACGTCCTTTCGTCTACTAATCGCACGGTTTTGCAGTGCGGTCGCAAAACACAGACACTAAACTTATTACAGTGAACAGAGATGTCAATGAACGAACGGACAGATAATAACTATGCAAAAATAAAGAAAGTAAAATTTTCAGTCGAGGGAAGACTTGAACCAAGGAGCTCTCGTGCAGCAGCTGCTCACGCTACCACGGGACCACCGCGCTTCTAAGCACACTTTTTCCATGATGTTGCTTATGTGGCCCATGGACTACTCAGTTTGTATATTTTGCTTATTTTTTCACAGTTCCACACAACTTCTTCCTGTTTTCTCAATTGATCTGTGTTCAGTTTATCATGGCCTATCCACTGTGCCAACTTATAACTAAATCTGAGGGGGGTGCTATGGGGAGGTTCCCTTGTAAGTTCTAGCGGACTGATGACCACAGATGTTAAGTCCCATAATGCTCAGAGCTATTTCAGCGGGTATTCTTGAATTTCCCGCGTATTGTTCCTGATACGGTAAGATTGGTTCAAATGACTCTGAGCATTATGGGACTTAACATCTGAGGTCATCAGTCCCCTAGAACTTAGAACTACTTAAACCTAACTAACCTAAGGACATTTCACACATCCATGCCCGAGGCGGGATTCGAACATCCGACCGTAGCGGTCGCGCGGTTCCAGACTGAAGCGCCTAGAACCGCTCTGCCACAGCGGACGGCTATACGATAAGATTAAGTGGGGCTGATACCATGTCGCATACTGCAGTATAAGTAGTATTCTTCTCACAATTTATTCGCGAAGAAACGTGGTCACATGTGGTGCAATACAAATAAATTTCTGCCAGGCTAATTAAAGAGATTCACAGAGTACAAGCGCGAATCTGTCAACTCTTGTGGGCCCGTACACTGCGAAACGCTCCTCGACGTCATAAGATCAGAAACACACTAAGGAGCTCAATACTAGTACATCTATAGTGGAGTTTGATTGTACACTGAACAAAGTTAGACTTGTGATTATTGCATTTATAGATTTGGCTTTGGCGGCAACGTCGGCTGAAATACATTTCTTGAAATGTTGAAGGTACCGGGGATAAAATACAGGGAGCGTAAGGCGACCTCCAACTTGTATAGTGACCAGACTGCCGTTATGAAGAGTGGAACGGCATGGAAGGGGACCAATAGTTGAGAAGGCAGTTAGACAGGGTTTTAAACTCTGTCCTCGATGTTATACAACAATGTACATTGAACGAGCAATAAAGGTGACCAAGAGAAATTGGGAAGCGATGTAAGTAGAAGGAGATGAAAATTTTGATGTTGTCGACAACATTGTAATTCTATCAGAGGGGGCAACGGACTTGGAACGTCAGTCGAACAGAATGGTTGGTTATTAAATGATCAACAATAGCAAAGCCAAGGGTAATAGAATGTAGTCAAATTAATTAGGCGATGGTGAGAGATTTCGATTACGAGGTGACACATTAAAATAGCAGACGACTTTTGCTATTTGGGCATCAAATGATTATAATAAAATAAGAGAAATCAGAGCTCGAACGGAAAGATTTAGGTGTTCCTTTTTCCCGCTCGCCATTCGCGAGTTGAATGCTAGAGAAGTTGTACGAAAATGGTTCGATATACCGTATGCCAGGCACTTAAATGTGAATTGCAGAATAACCATGTAGATGTAGATGTAGACGGCTGAAAGAGAGGACTGGAGACTGGCAAGAGGAAGAAAACCATTTCCGAAAAAGGGAAATTCACTTTCATCAAATATAAATTTAGGCGTTTGTGAGTCTTTTCTGAAGGTATATGTATGGAGAATATCCTCGTTGCGAAGTGAAACTTGGTCGCTAAGTAGTTCCGACAATAAAGGGAACAGATGTTGAAACGTGATGGTATAGAAGAAGCCTGTACATTGAGTAGATCTAATAACTAATGAGAAGGTACTGAATCGACGTGGGGAGAACGGAAATTTATGGCATAACTTGACTGTGAAAGACGGGATCGGTTGAAGAACACACCCTATAGCTTTGCGGAATCGTCAAACTTAAATTTTTTTTGAGGTACGGCGGGGGGGGGGGGGGGGGGGGGGGGGGTTGATGATGATGATATTTGGTTTGTGGGGCGCTCAACTGCGCGGTTATCAGCGCCCGTACAAATTCCTCAGCCCAATCTCGCCACTTGCAGGAATGATGATGAAATGATGAGGACAACACAAACACCCAGTCATCTCGAGGCAGGTGAAAATCCCTGACCCCGCCGGGAATCGAACCCGGGACCCCGTGCTCGCGAGGGGAAGGTCGAGGGCAGACATTATAGAGGGAGACAAAGGGATGAGTACAGTAAGCAGGTTCAAATCGCTGTAGGTTGTAATATTTGTAGTTATGGAGAACTACAAGAGCCTTGCTGAAGATAGCTTAGGGTGGAGTCCTGCATCAAACCAGTCTTTGGACGGAAGACCACAGAAGCAACGTTGTGCTCGTTTCAGTGTGTGGCTCCTGTTACCGATGGAGCAAGTGTTCCGTTTTGAACCCTTGTCGAGCTTGTTGTAATGGCGGGCGCATGGACCTAGTGTCTCCACCGCAGGCCTCGAGAACTGGTGTCGAAACGCAGTCTGCCGCGGCCTCAACTTGTCCCGTCCTGCCTGACCTCGCAGGCCGCTGACTCAGTGCATATACACAGCCCGTGACTCACTCGCACGAAGCTGCGTTTCGCTGTATCACCATCAATTCGAAAGGTTCCGGCAGGAGTCAACACGGTAGCTACAAGTACCGATCTTGTGAAATGCAGCTTGCTCCGTTCGTTCTTGAGAACCGGAAGGCATTTAGATAGCTTAGATGTGATTTGTCGCGTGTTTACTGGCTTCCAGAAAGCGTTGCACGCAAGGCTATGCGGTTGCCTTCAGGTTGGGTTCACTGTGGCACCGACAACGGTCGTCAGACACTGTCACCAGAGGTCGCCCGATAACATCGCCCGATAGCGTCGTCATAGTGCGTCCGATCTCCTCCGTCGGTTTTTGGCAGGATCAGGGAGGTTAGGTTAGAATCTATTCTATGTATGAAGTAGGTTAGGTTTTACCCTCTTAAGGTGGGATGTATTCCACGATGCCTCTGCGCTTGGATGTGAGTGTTGCATAGCGGCTTCTGCTATCAAAGAGACGCCGAATGCATGTGTTCCTGTCTCGCAAAGAAAGTGTCGAGTACTATACATCCTGTCCTCAGCTATCGGAATAACCAGGCCAGTTTTACGAATATATGACATGACAGGAGAAACGTTCTGTTACTTACTCGAGATAGTGGTGACGCCAGCCGCTGTGGCCGAGCGGTTCTAGGCGCTTCAGTCCGGAACCGTGCTGCTGCTACGGTCGGAGGTTCGAATCCTGCCTCGGGCTTGGATGTGTATGATGTCCTCACGTTAGTTAGGTTTAAGTAGTTCTAAGTCTAGGGGACTAATGACCTCAGATGTTAAGTGGCTGGCTCGGGGCACTATGAGACTTAACATCTATGGTCATCAGTCCCCTAGAACTTAGAACTACTGAAACCTAACTAACCTAAGGACGTCACACAACACCCAGTCAGATGTTAAGTCCCATAGTGCTTAGAACCATCTGAACAATTTGAATTTGAATTAATAGTGACCTTCAAAGGCAAGTTATAAACACTCTGTTTCTATGTACTTGTTTAAAGTTGTGCAGAAGTACGTCAATTAACCTTCAATGACTGCTGTTTAACACACGAGTGAAAAACGATCATAAACTGTAGCATAAGATACTCTGAAAACCTAAACCACTTAAAAGTGGAAATACATACCGTACACTACATTTGCTAACCACTTAATATTAACAGAATCACTACACAACTGGCATAAGCAGAAGTAATAATAATTTGCAGAAACTAAGGACAACGTACCAGAAAAAAACATCCATTACAGTAGCTGTAATCATATAACATATGCCACACTCTTCACTTGAACTAATTATGCCGGCCGGGGTGGCCGAGCGGTTCTAGGCGCTACGGTCGCAGGTTCGAATCCTGCCTCGGGCACGGGTGTGTGTGCTGTCCTTAGGTTAGTTAGGTTTAAGTAGTTCTAAGTTATAGGGGACTGATGACCTCAGAAGTCAAGTCCCATAGTGCTTAGAGCCATTTGAATTAATTGTTTTTTAAGGTTATAATCAAAGACTAAAATTTCCAGTGAAGATTTTGTCTATTTACGGTTTCAGTCTATAGATTTCGAACTGTAATGCGATTATGTTATTTTCATCCTCAGGATGCCACAATCTCACTCTTTCTTAGACTAAATTTATCAGTTTGTCACGCTCTTTATTTCGTGTCCGAGTACGTTGGTCGATTTTACCGAAGTAAACAAACTGATTTCAGTTTCACTGGTTGTCGTCCGAAGTCTGTACGTTCGGGAGATAAGATCGGCTATAGTGCGACAGCGCACCTAGTGGCACATTGATTTGGAAAGATCGGTCGGCCGCCTGCAGCCGATGCCGTTCGTCGGAGGGATCTAGCGATATCGGAGCCACAATAATAACCGCAGCATGAAAGCAGCTTGTGGGGCGATGTGCAGCAAGAGGAAGTATACCACGTGACGCGAGACACTGTAGCGCTATATTTAGATTAAAGTTCAGTCTTGATCACGTTATGTCTGTTTTAATGAGTAACCGGTTTCGGTTTTTTCTATAAAACCATCATCAGACCCATTGGTCCCTTGGGTTGGTAGGTGGAGCTCTCCTTGCTGCTGTGCAGTCAACTGATCAGTTGACTGCACAGCAGCAAGGAGAGCTCCACCTACCAACCCAAGGGACCAATGGGTCTGATGATGGTTTTATAGAAAAAACCGAAACCGGTTACTCATTAAAACAGACATAACGTGATCAAGACTGAACTTTAATCTAAATATAACAATTTATTGATCACTGCATTCCAAAAATGTTTACCAAAACTGTAGCGCTAGTTTCAGGATGCGCGTAAACCGTTTAGCGTTGATTGTCACGTACTAAGGTATGGTGAAAACAGAGTAATTTTCATTGAGAGTGGCATAAAACAAATAGAAGTGTTACGTTAAGAAGCGACAGCAATAATTTCGAAGCATACAAATTGTAGGGAGTCAGAAACAGTAACATAGTCGAGCTGAGCCTGGATGACACATTCAACTCGAATGACGCATTTCATTAGTTTTAGTCATTGGCGACTGGTGGCGTCCCAGTCTCTCAGCAACCTATGAGGAGTTGTATCAAGTGGGTGAGAGATGCGAAGAAACGTGTTGGCCAACGCAACAGGCGAACAAACCGTGTATAGAGGCAGATCAGGACGGCACGAGAAACATGCAATCTTGCGTTATCTTGTTGAAAGATAACGTCACGGTGATCTCGGAGGTAGGACACATTCATCGGCCTTAAGGCGTCAGAAGTGTAATGCCTGCTGTTTGAATTAATGACTGTGCAGACCAGAGGTGATCGTGTGGTTTACCCAGTGGCACCCAACATCCATTATGACAGATGCACGGTTCGAATGAAGATGACGAATGTTACCTGGCAACATTCGTTCTCCTCAGAGCCATCACATGCGGATTCTTCCATCGTGATGCTCTACGCAGAAACTGATGTAAAGAGGACGTGGTGCGTCTCCTGTGCGTGGTGTTGACCTTGTTAGCCGGCCGCGGTGGTCTCGCGGTTAAGGCGCTCAGTCCGGAACCGCGCGACTGCTACGATCGCAGGTTCGAATCCTGCCTCGGGTATGGATGTGTGTGATGTCCTTAGGTTAGTTAGGTTTAAGTAGTTCTAAGTTCTAGGGGACTGATGACCACAGAAGTTAAGTCCCATAGTGCTCAGAGCCATTTGAACCATTTTTTGACCTTGTTAGCGTAACTCCTCATGCGTCTACTGCCACATCAAGGGAAGCCGCAACTTTGTCGGACGTGATGACAGTCCGTAGGGCTCTAGACATTGCCACTAGGACTGTTGGTATTTTTAAAAAATATCGGGAATCGGCTTATATCGATACTTAAAAAATACCGTTAGCGGCTCACAATCTATCGAGAAAAAGTATAGATATCTCGACGGAAAAAGTTTCCGTTTAGCGGCCTATAAAAGTATCGGCTGCACACGGTAAATACACTGCCAGTTTTAGAACTGTAAGTGTTGATTTATTATTAGACATTTTGTACATCATCGAGGTAGCGGCCTGGCTAAGATATGAATGAAAAACGATGCATGTTCGCGTTTGGCGATAACAACTTCCCTAGTACTGTTAACTGCCTGTAAGTGGCACAATATGTGTCCGATGGGTCCGTCATTCGGTTTCTTCATATGTCGGAATTGTCCAGAACACTTCATGTCGACTTCCGTGCTTTTTCATTTCTGCAAACACCAGTGACCTAGCAGATGTAGTTCAAAATCACGTGGTGGAGCTCAAGTGTTGTAGTTTCTGTTGATAGCGCCGAGCGCCGATTAAGTCAGCTTTTCCCCTCACACGTCTCCGCCCACCGCTAAGATCAATCTTGTCATTCAGATTTATGGTCACCATCTCCTGCAATTGTTTTTTAAGAAGGTCGATGTAAAGACAACAGAGTACTCTAGTTACATTAAAAATTGCCGGCCAGTGTGGCCGAGCGGTTCTAGGCGCTACAGTCTGGAACCGCGCGACAGCTACGGTCGCAGGTTCGAATCCTGCCTCGGGCATGGATGTGTGTGCTGTCCTTAGGTTAGTTAGGTTTAAGTAGTTCTAAGTTCTAGGGGACTGATGACCTCAGATGTTAAGTCCCATAGTGCTCAGACCCATTTGAACCATTTTTGCACTAAAAATTGTTTGTTAACGCAACTTGTGTGTTATTTCTTAACATCGGAAATCTTGTTCTATCCGCACCGCCATCCCACAGTGCAATTGGACTTCTTTTGTGCCGCATCTACTTCAGACAGTCAAAGAGAAAGATTGGAGTGATGAAAGCTCAAAAAATTGTAACACTCCTTCCCACAGTGAAAGTAAAATTATGTTCTACTACAATTTCAAAAGAACAACGTCAAATATTTATCGAAAATTGTGAAAGAAATATAATGTAATATACATATATCGGCACTAGATTCGGCCCTTTTGATATCGATGTATCGGGGAGTGAGCATCGTCAATATACATTGATATATTATGGAAAAATATCGATATTTTATCAACAGTCTTAATTGTCACACTGTCGGTTTGGGTACCTTTCTGCTTCCTGATTTAAAGAAATTCACATGGCAGTACGATCGTGCACAGCTCAGCGAATGTGTGTCCTCTCGGGCGCTAGTCATGTAGGACCATTGACATCCTATAACCCTACATGATGTTGAGTGTGGTCCTCTTGAACCCAACAACAGTGTATTCGCATAACATTCCCGTAATGCGACGAACTTAAGCAGCAATATCGCGAAACAATAAATTGCAGTCCCAATAGGTCACGACCCTGCCGCTGTTGAATTTCGACGTACACTGGTAAGTGTTTGTCCTTCTTAGACGAGGCACAACATAATGTTCTCACTAATAACGAACCCACTGCATAATATTTCTTTATATGCAGAATGTAGATTGTGGTACTTTTGCCCATTCCGTGCAGTTTCGCAAAGGTGCTAATCATTTACCTGTCCAAGCATGTAATGACTAATGAGCTTGATGTCAATTTGACGTTTGCTGCATGCCATCCTCGTGATTTTTGGTAGCCTCGCCTGCTGCCTGCTTGGCGGCACGTGGTCCGCTGTGGCCAGAACCGCGAGAGTGGCTGTTGCCAGCCAGCCAGCCAGCGGCCGCGGTCGGCTGTTGGGCGCGGCTGTGCGCTCGCTGACCAACTTGCCCGGTCCACTGACCTAGAACGGCCGCCTCTGCCGCCGCCACCGCAACCTGATCGCCACGGCTGGCGGCGCGCCCCGCCACAAAAAGACGCGGCCTGCCAGGAAGCGATTCTTCACGCCTGCAGCCTCGTTTCTGCTGCGCAGCTGCTTTTTGATCGACTGAAAGGGTGCCTGCGGCTCGCCGCTCCAAAAGCCGTAACAAGTTCTCCTCTTCTTGATTGTAGAACGCTATTTTCTTCCGTGTATCCGTTTCGGCACACGTGAAACCGGCGACCTCAAAACAATAATGTACAGTGAAGAGCCAAGGAAACTGGAACATCTGCCTAATATCGTGTAGGGCCTCCGCAGAAGTGCCGCAATACGACGTGGCATGGACTCGACTAATGTCTGGAGTAGTACTGGAGGGAACGGACACCATGAATCCTGCAGGGCATAAACCGTAAGAGTACGGGGGGGGGGGGGGGGGGGGGGGTGGAGATCTCCTCTGAACAGCACGTTGCAAGGCATTCCAGATATAATCAATAACGTTCATATCTGGGCACTTTGGTGGCCAGCGGAAGTGTTCAAAAATGGTTCAAATGGCTCTGAGCACTATGGGACTCAACTGCTGAGGTCATTAGTCCCCTAGAACTTAGAACTAGTTAAACCTAACTAATCTAAGGACATCACAAACATCCATGCCCGAGGCAGGATTCGAACCTGCGACCGTAGCGGTCTTGCGGTTCCAGACTGCAGCGCCTTTAACCGCACGGCTACTTCGGCCGGCAGCGGAAGTGTTCAAACTCAGAAGAGAGTTCCTGGAGCCACTCTGCAGCAATTCTGAAGGTGTAGGGTGTGGCATTGGCCTGCTGGAATTGACCAAGTCCGTCTGAATGCCCAAGGCACATGAATGGATGCAGGTGATCAGACACAATGCTTATGTAACTGCCACATGTTAGAGTCGCATCTAGAGCTATCAGAGGGCCCATTTCGCTCCAACTGCACCAGCTTGAACAGTCCCCTGCTGACATGCAGGGTCCATGGATTCATAGCTGTACACGTCCATCCGCTCGATACAATTTGAAACGAGACTCATCCGACCAGGCAACATGTTTTCATTCATCAACAGTCAAATGTCAGTGTTGACAGGCTGTGCGTAAAGCTTCGTGTCGTTCAGTCATCAAGGGTGCACGAGTGGGCCTTCGGTTGCGAAAGCCCATGTCGATGATGTTTAGTCGAATGGTTCGCACGCTGACACTTGTTTATGGCCCAGCACTGAAATATGCAGCAATTTGTGGAAGAGTCACGCTTCTGTTACGATGAACGATTCTCTTCAGTTGTCGTTGGTCCCGTTCTTGCACAATCTTTTTCCACCCGCAGCGATGTCGGAGATCTGATATTTTACCGGATTTCTGATATTCACGGTCCCGTACACTCGTGAGATGGTCGCAAGCAAAAATCCCTACTTCAACGCTGCATCGGAGATGCTGTGTCCCATCGCTCACGCACCGACTATAGCACCACATTCAAACTCACTTAAATCTTGATAACCTGCCGTTGTAGCAGCAACAATCGATCTAACAACTGCGCCAGTCACTTGTTATCTTATAGGAAGATAGTAACTGTTCTCGAAAGAACAGATACCATTGATGACGTGCAGCTTCTCTAGAATGAATGATAATTAATTGAAACCCTCAGCTGCCGACGGGTGATGCTGATTATACCTCGATGGGGACAGTTGAAAATGTATGCCCCGACCGGGACTCGATCCCGGGATCTGCTTGTTATCTTGTATAGGCTGTGCCGACCGGAGCGCCGTATTCTGCCTGTTTCCATATCTGTGTATTTGAATACGCATGCCTATACCAGTTTCTTTTACTTTTCAGTGTATATATGCTTTCTTTCTGCGTCGTTCGATATTCATTTTACAGTCGGTGATTGCGAAATGGTAATCAAGAGTTGTTATTCATCTTTGTCGAGTCATGAGCACATATACCAAGGCCAGTACGGACCATACATGCACCACATGCAACCGTAATTTTATACAAATAGGAAACGGATCAAGAGGATATTTCAAAAATATTTGGCTACAATACGAGCTCTCGCTGTAACTAGACGTCTAAGCGGATAAGAAAAATGCTGTCCGAACCCGCAAGTCTTTTATCGGCTTCCACGGATATTAAAATTTTGTAAACCATTTTAACCCGTTGGTACGTTTCGAGTTTTGACGGTTGTTTCGGACCTGGCCTGCTGAAATCGCTCCTCGTAGTTAACTTTGCATGAACCATGGACGTGTAACGAAGAAGCCGATAATGATCACATTTTAATTCACCAGTCTCTCATTTTCATGGTTTGTTCCTTGAGTGACATCTACCGTTATTATTTAAACAGATCTTGTGAAATTGCCAGGAAAACATTCCTGAACATTACGAAATGAAATGAATTCGTGTTATAATTGAAGAGTGGAAGTGAGGAAACGTTCTAACACCTAAACCCCCATATGTCAGACACTCAGCTCGGTACAAAACGTTGTATGTCGACAGAGTATCAACCGAAACTCCTGTCGTCTAGTAGAACGGGTGTAAACGATAATTAAAATTAACACCACAACTACGAAGCACAGGAAAAGCTTATTGATAAGTATTTGTAGATTTCGCCTGGGTAAGGTGGTAGAGCGCGAGGTTGTCGTACCAAAGATTCCGCGTTCAAACTCCACTCATGACAACTTTTTAAAACTGTTTACGCGTGAAACTGTTATATGTAATTTGCTACACACACTTCTTCGTATGCAACCATTACTGTGAAGCCTTTGTTCCTGAATCAATGACACTTCGTGTGTGTGTGTGTGTGTGTGTGTGTGTGTGTGTGTGTGTGTGTTTCTGCATGTTTGCATTAATTTTTGAACGTAATGTACTATGTAATTGATCTAATTATTTTTTATTATTACCACTATTAGTTTTGTTATGTTTATTATCAGCCTATTATTACTATTACTTCTACTACTACTACTACTACTAGTACTACCAGCACAACCACCACCACCACCACCACCACCATTACTTCCTTACATGTGATACAATTGTTTCTTTATTTTTCTGTATGCTTTAATATTCTGTGAAACTACAAATGTACTCTCTATGTTTACTGCTTTCAAAGAAACTAAGCGAAAGCAGACTGCCAAGAGAACACTGGTGTAAACGCCAAACAGCCCTTTTACACATCATAAACATGTTGTCCCTTATAACACTTTCACGCATAATGCAGTACAAAAAAGTCGTCATCGAGGTTTGTACCCATGACCCTTGCTACGACGATCTAGCGCTCTACCGAAGTCTCCACGGAAGCTACACCTAATTACTCACAGTTAGCTTTTTCTGTGGTCCCTATTGCTGGTGTTATTTTTAATTGACGTTTATGCCCGTTCTGCTGGACAGCAGCACATACTACGAAGTAAATAGGAGTTTTGGTTGATACTCTATCGACATACAACGTTTGGTACCGATCTGAGTTTCACCTGGAGGTTTGGGTGTAAGTGCCAAATATGGCATTTTTCAGGAGAATGATAAAACAATGTATCTCAGTTTGCACAAATCTGATTTGTATCCAGGAAATCCAGATGATACTATGAAACCACGGAATTATGTTGCACGCTGCATCACCTCAAAAAATAGTGAGACAAATTAGAAAATAAAGACTTTATTAAGATCGTTCTATGCGCCACATCAGGAAACTAACTGATCCTAAGCGCCAAAAAGAAACGTTTTTAGAAGTTGATTCTTGCAGAAAAGGAAGCAGCAACCAGCCACTCTTAATAATGCTAGTTGCTTACATGAACAGCGCCGATACTGGTTTTGAACCGACAGCTTCATCTTCAGATGGCTGTTCAAATTTTGTTTATATTAGATGCTGGAGAAAAGCTAAAAACTATTTTTTTTTCCAAGAACTAATGTAAACAAGAACAAATGTAATATAAACAAGGACAGTTGTCTGAAGATGCTCTTGTCGGTTCAAAATCTAACGCCGCACGTTTGCAAAAATCAACTTGCGTTTTATCCACAGCCACGATCTCAAAAATGTTAGTTTTCGACAAAATTGGAGGAAGAAAGTTTTTATTTCAACTGCAGTTAACACTGAGGCACTACTTTTTTGCTTGTGATACTAGAAGTATAGAAATGCATCATTACGTTTTTCGGTAGTAGTGTTCTGGTCAACAGGAGACACGTGTTATGTATTTTGAATTTTTGATCTACAGAGGAAAGAACAGCTTGGCACAAAGACCAAGTGCCATCTGCTGACGCATATTTGAAAGGTGTCCTCCATGATTTGGCGCCTGGATCACGTCTGGGTACATGAAATAAAGAACCGAGACCAGAATGGCATTGAAAACGCGTTTTGTGAAGAAATGTCACTATGAACGTCTTCCATTTCCACTCTTCAATTGTCGCCATATCTTGCATATCGTTGAATATTAGTCATGTAGTTAGTTTATCAAATGCACTTTAATCCACATGGTGTTATATCATGTTCACGTATTACACTTTGTACTACTGTTGCATTATGTATTTGTAAATATTTTCAGAGGAACACTGACAGCATTACTGATTTTATACCGAGCATGTTTTATGTCGCATGTGATGAGCAAATAGCAGTTGCACTTTCATGGGAAAATTCCAGTAGATGAAATGTTGTAGAACAGTCTTCATGTCGCCATATGGCAGCTTTAGGTAATTCCGTTAGGTTACCTCTGATTATTCCAGTTGAGCTTACATAAACCGACTGAAACAGCTGTTAGTACGGCGGAAGTAGAATGGGGATGTGCAATTGTACGGAAAATAAGGAAGACTGGCATGTCGCCGTCGTTAGCTCTTGCATCTACATCTACATCTACATGGATACTCTGCAAATCACATTTATGTGCCTGGCAAAGAGTTAATAATAATGCCTTAAACAATAATTATTGTAATGCGCAAATAGATGGAAACCGTATTATTAACACTGATCTTTAACTTTTAATTACAGAGTAATTGTTACCGCGGCCGCCCACAGATGTCCACATGCATGCAAAGTTTTAACCGCAAAGTAAATGTTACTGCGGATATCCGCGGACTCTAGCTGTAACTCTGTCCTGGTCCGCGGCAGTGCGTTCAACTGGGAACATACTGCTTTCTGTCAGCTGTTCCGTGCTCTCTTGAGCACGCAGGCAATCACGCCAGATCGCCTCCAGCACGTTGCCCCATCTGTGCCGTTTCCGTCTGCACTTGGACTCTGCTACACAGACACTCAACTTGCTTCCAGTTGGCCCAGGTCTCTGGATGGCTTGGTGTCAGCCTTTCATTGGACAATAGCCAATCTTCGCATTGATGGCCCCCGCCATGCCACCATCACCTTGCTTGCTCACCTTCTTGACTGTGCGGATTATGATTTTGCAGATGTTACGGCTTCCTCCCCCCCCCCCCCCTCCTCTCCCTCTCTCTCGCCCCTCTCCTGCCCTCCCTCTTGGCTGCTTCTTGACCTCATACGACTGGACGAGCAATTCTGGAAACACAGTGGAGCTTCTCCAGAGGTGTGAGTAGGAGACAGTTTGTGATGAGACAACTTTTTTCAGTAGGTGTTACATTGTTAGTTTTAGAATACCAAGACTGGCATCACGGGGATGGGTTAATTGACCAGTTCTCTCTGTCTGCGGTCGTGCTCTCCCAGTTGGTACGTTAATTAAGCAAGGTACGTAAGAGCTGTGAAATGTGTGGTCTCACCGCCAGACACCACACTTGCTAGGTGGTAGCCTTTAAATCGGCCGCGGTCCGGTAGTATACGTCGGACCGGCGTGTCGCCACTGTCAGTGATTGCAGACCGAGCGCCGCCACACGGCAGGTCTAGAGAGACGTCCTAGCACTCGCCCCAGTTGTACAGCCGACTTTGCTAGCGATGGTTCACTGACAAATTACGCTCTCATTTGCCGAGACGATAGTTAGCATAGCCTTCAGCTACGTCATTTGCTACGACCTAGCAAGGCGCCATTATCAATTGCTATTTATCTCGTGATGCATGTACCGTCAGACCGATGTTCACCAATTATGGATTAAAGTTAAGTATTCCAACAGCTGCGTACTTTATTTGCTAGACTCAAATCCTTTAACTGCTCCAGACCTCACGCCAGCCTGCGTGAGCTTAAACGCGTGCCTTTCGGCTTCACCTCCTAGTGGCTTGGCTGTCTTGCCAAGTCACAACAAAATGTCCCAGCAAGACTACTTCCCTTGTGATCTAAAAGCGCCATTGACCTCCGTGCTCTTCAAATGGAGTGTATAAGTCAGTGCCTTGACGAGTATTATTGCAGCTGGTTCTTCTTATTGTCGGCGGACAACACTTCGCTGAGTTGCACTCCATAGTCTGCATAAATGGAATTTAGAGTATCTAGTAGCCACATGGGATCAAGTCCACGAGAACTTCAATGGCATAAATTTGGCCAGGAAGCAAAAGAAGCGGAGGCGCAAATTTCCTGATCACTGTGTTGTGTCATGGTGTTCTTCGTTAAAACACAACTAAGCGTGAGTGTTGTAAACAGAGATCCGAAGTTTAGGCATTATACATCGTTAAAATGCGCACGCAAAAAGGTTTTCAAGTAGCTAAAATAGGCAATAAAAGGCAACATAGTGGAACCTTACGATATGCCTGTTTATTTAGTAGGTTGCACAATTCAGAATGTAACAAAATTTGCATATTTGCATTAACATCGTCTTGTATTATATTTTAAAGTAAATTTAAACTTTTAAACAAAATGCTGATTGTGCTTGACAGAAAAATGAATCTTTCTTGAATGCCTATTCATTACATTTCTTATCGGCTTATTTATTGCTCATGACAAACAAATGTTGTTTTATATTTTCTGGAGTCAGCTTGAATCAGATAATACATAATTCAGGTTAGAAAATTATTTCTCATCATTTACAAAAAATGGTACAAATGGCTCTGAGCACTATGGGACTTAACATCTGAGGTCATCAGTCCCCTAGAACTTAGAACTACTTAAACCTAACTAACCTAAGGACATCACACACATCCATGCCCGAGGCAGGATTCGAACCTGCGACCGTAGCGGTCACGAGGTTCCAGACTGAAGCGCCTAGAACCGCTCCGCCACACCGGCCGGCTCATCATTTACACGTTCAAGTGGAGCAAAGCTAAGAAATTGAAATATTGTAGGGTTCGTATCTACTGCAACACAATTGTCACCGTCTGTAGAATTTTTGATATCTTTCTAAGTTTGTCAAGATTAGGTTTTTTCCAATACACAAATCCTAATTAATGAGCACCATTTCCATTGCACACTCTCCAATTTTTGCACGGCACCATTCATATTGTTACTAATTTCGGCAAAGGCTGCCATGTTTCTTGAAGCTGACATGTCATTTGTAGCGGGAACCGGAACTCTGCCGCAATGAAAGTTAACTCATTTCTCAGTTTCGAAAATTCGAGAAGTTTCTGCGCTGCTCAGTTGAAGATGTTTCATCCTCCAACGCGATGACCACCTTATACTCGTGAAATCTGGATCGTAGTAAACTGCTGCTGAAATTCATGTCCTACATCTCGTTATGATAGACACAGGTAGCCGAGGTGTATCTGGTGCAACATCTTCTGCATCCTTGACGGACCCTCTACAAAGACCTTATTTATAAATGGAAATCTGCTTATCGACATCCGCAAACGAGTTTCAGATCTCTTCTGAGCCACTATCAAAACAATGTGCTACAGACATTTTATTCATATTATGGAGTGGATAACCTTCAATTCTGTAAGATGTAAGTTTTCTGTCACCTATAAAATTGTTGTCATAAGCTAAAATAGCTCAAAACTGTCCAACTAATTTATATAAAAAATCTAATTTTATTCTTTGTATAACTATCGCAAAATCATCTCTGCGAGAATGTATACTTAGAACGTGTTATTCACTTTCTGTTAAGATAGAACGCAAAGCCTCAGAGGGACATATAGCATTTCAGTTTGGCAGGATACTCACAAGCGATCACCAGTCCAACAATAACTTAACGTTGTTTCATTTTTTTCTTTCACAGACTACCACTGGCACCGCGAGTAATCGTGTTGCTTCACGTTCGACATCCAACAACAAAAGATTGTGAGTATATAACAATTTTTCTGTGATAATAAGCTGACTGTGAAATCTGTTCTTTTTCTTCAAAAACCCCGGACAATTTTTACGGGCGTCTAGAAGTTGTAAGTACAGAAATGAAATGAGCGTAGGGCATCGTTGGCCGGGAAGCACCGTCCGGGGAAATACGGCCGCCAAGTGGAAGTCTTGAAACTTCCTGGCAGATTAAAACTGTGTGCCCGACCGAGACTCGAACTCGGGACCTTTGCCTTTCGCGGGCAAGTGCTCTACCATCTGAGCTACCGAAGCACGACTCACGCCCGGTCCTCACAGCTTTACTTCTGCCAGTATCTCGTGTCCTACCTTCCACACTTCAAGTGGAAGTCTTATTTCAGTCGATGCCACACTGGGCGGCTTGATGAGGATGAAATGATGATGAAGACAACACAACACCCAGCCCCCGAGCGGAGAAAATCTCCAACCCGCCCAGGAATCGAACCCGGGCCCGCTTGCATGAGAAGCGATCACGTTACCACCCAGCTAAGCAGGCGGACGGAAGTACGGAAATCTAGCAGAGCGACCTGATGGGAACAAAAGAGCGGTGTCAGCTGTTAGAAGTTGCATTAGAAATTCTAGGAAGACATTCATTATACACGTGGCTTTTCGTTGGACAGGTGCTGTCTGCAGAAAATCAGTATGGGATATATAGGTCAACACTGGACTCGCATTCGGGAGGACGACGGTTCAATCCCGCGTCCGGCTATCCTGATTTAGGTTTTCCGTGATTTCCCTAAATCACTCCAGGCAAATGCCGGGATGGTTCCTCTGAAAGGGCACGGCCGACTTCCTTCCCCATCCTTCCCTAATTCGATGAGACCGATGACCACGCTGTCTGGTCTCCTTCCCCAAACAACCAGCCAACCAACCAACCTATATAGGTCAGCCTTGATGCAAAAGTCTTGGGTATTTCCAAAGGTGTCACATAATAAACTGACGCCAGGATACTCTCTTAAAATTTACTGAGTCTCCGGATTGCAACAGTAATTTGTTTCGGTACATGAGACATCATGTAAATTCATAATTTACATTTTAATAATAACATGAGCTCGTGTTGAAGATAACATGCTGTATGAAAAACACAACAAACCAGGGAAGTAGTGCCGCTCAGGAAGGATATCGTGCTGAATGATTCCAAAAACTAATTTTTAATTCCAATATTTGACAATTCTTGAATGGAACATGAAAAAGTGTGTGCTTGTGTACGTCTTCCATCACACATAGCGAAGTGGCTTGGGGAGTGTACATGTAGATGCAGATATCTTGGCACCGTCCCCAAATCCTTTAGAGGTATTTTTTTGTTACACGTCCGATACTTACATCTTGTTTGACCTTGTTAGAGATGTTCGAAACTTTCATCATACAAAACGGGATATAAATGTTGCTTTGCATCATTACGTTCTAAATTTCGCCAAGTAACTTCCTGCGACGGTTCAGTCACTAGTTAGGGTCACGTCTGCGATCTGTTGAGAGAGAGAGAGAGAGAGAGAGAGAGAGAGAGAGAGAGACAGGATGGGGGGTGGGAGAGAGGGAGGGGGGGGGGGTGCGGAGGGGTGAAACACGGTGCCAGAACATGGCTTGATTCCTTCAAATATCATTAAGAGAGCCGCTGAGAGTAACGTTTCTCTCCGCCAGAATGATCACCATCAACTGTGTGTCATACCCCCTAACTATGAGACGTTAAGGAGAAATCTAGAACTTAACCGAGACATTTGCGCGAAGTCTGGTAATTGGGAACGGTACGCCACAACTTCTCCTTCCTTTTCCGCTCATATTCTGTCGGGGAATTTGCCTTCCGCCGCCACAGTTTATATCGCCTGCCTCGAAGGCGAACGCCGTCGCAGAAGCGTGATGTCGACAGTCTCAGCTGCGATTGCTGACTACTTCTCGCTCCTTCTTTTGTGGCGTTTATTCTTCCCGTCTGTACATTGTTTAAATCCGGTAGTTGCCTCTTTTTCTCATCTTCTAGTGCATCCTTCGTCTGCTTTGGGCATCTCCGTGAGGTCTGCGCCTCATCTGGCGCTGACTATCGTTAGGCACCAGCTGGGCTCTCGAGCGCAGATGGAGCAACTGGTGGGGTCGTGAAGCCGATGCCCTCATTTGCCAACGCGGTGTTCAGCTCGATCTGCAAGAGCCGTCGCAAGTCTAATGGCGCCACTAGGCAGTGTCTGCGCTTGTTTTCAATAGTATTAGTTAATCTTTTCGTTGTTGGAAAAGACGATGGTGCTTTAACATCTTGTTGTCGATGAGAGAATTACAGAAATGGTTATCAGGATTTACGTCCCGCAGACGGCATTGGAGAAGGAAATCAAATTCCGGTTGGGGGCGACGGGAAACTTACCAAAAAACCATCCCTGTATTTGGTTTAAGTGATTTAGAGAAATCACAGAAAAGCTAAATTTCGATGACCGGACCGGGATTTGATCAGTGGTCTTCAGTGAACGAATACTAGAGAGCGTCTCTACATCTACTCTTTGTAAATGACAGTCAGTGGGTGGCAGAGGGAACTTGCCACTGGATTTGTCCGTTCCACTGGTGAGTGGAGCACAGGAAGAATGATAGCTTAGATACCTCTCCGTGAGGTGTAATAATGTAATCTTGCCATCACTAGACCTACGGGAACGATTCGTGTAGTTCTAAAATATTTCTAGATTTGTCACTTAATGCAGGTTCTCAAAATATTGTTTCGTACCCTTTTGTGGTATAGCCACCGTCTGTCTTCAAGTGTGCCAGTTCAGGTTTTTCAGTATATACAGGACGCTCTCCTGTGGGTGCTACAAACTTGCGAGCTTTCCTTCATCCTTTCTCTGCGTAAGCTTAATAACCCTCTCACAAGGAAACATAACAAACTCGACCTCATATTTTAAGGAGAAAAAAGATAACTTGCGGATATCAACCCCGAGCAGTGGATCCTGAGTGAAAATTTGGGTCATAATCCTGATATTGTGCAGTTATGACCTTGTGGCAGTACAGCTTTTAAACTTTCGCGTGCGTCGGTTGTTTGTCACTCCCTCGGCCCCACAGGAGCCGCCTAATGCCCGAGCGCGAAGTGCTGTACAGTGGAGTTAAGAAGAGGTTTGCGAAACACTGTTTTCACATGGCCAACATGCCTTGTTCACTGTGAGAAAGGGCGCGGTTTCCAACCTGTAGCTGCTGCCAGACATTTATTTACTTTGAACGTTATGTTTTGATTCACAAATGCAGTGTAAATGAATGAACGAATTAGTATATAATTAAAGAAGTAGCGTCGCTGTTGTGCATTATTTTACTTCGATCTTCAAATGGTTCAAATGGCTCTAAGCACTATGCAATGATATTTGCTCCTCTCTGGTTACTGTATTATCTACAGTACTTTGATCTTATTCAGGTGCTGCCTTTGCTGTACGTAGTCATGTCATTTGACAAATTCACGAAGTCCATATTTTTCACCATTTAGTTTAGCTTCCCTGTTCGTGTACTACAAAATTTCGCGATCGAATGCGTTTTCTGGTGCCTAGCGTTGCTGGATTCTGACGCTCAGGTTCCTGCCAGCGATTATTTCTGGCACTGGAAGGTCTGGAACGAAACTCTCACTCTTGTGACGCCAAAAAACGAACTGAGATACTGAGATAGTGGCGTATAAGTCGTGGAGCTGGCTTGCAGCAGCCTGTGAGCCTTATAACATTTGCATGCTGACTTTGCCTTAGCTATTTTAGGCCCCCAGCATTAAATGTTAGGTACCATCCCTCACATGTTAACTTTCTTCTCGCTGTGAGAACTGCTGGCGCTTTAAACTATCATCACCAGATGGACTTTCTTTAGTTCAAGGCGTCACAATCTACCAATGACCTACCCAAGCTAGGAGCAAACTGTTACCAATATCGAGCACAAGTATCCTGCTTTCAGTAACGTCCGGATTGCCACAATGTGAAGGAAACAGCGTTTTGCAAGAATTTCAGAACTTGACAAGAAAACCATTAACTAGCTGATACGTAGTTGCAATTAATGCTTCCTTTAAGACGTCTTCTGCAACTGCAATGAGTCGCTG
This sequence comes from Schistocerca americana, assembly GCF_021461395.2. NCBI lineage: Eukaryota > Metazoa > Arthropoda > Insecta > Orthoptera > Acrididae > Schistocerca > Schistocerca americana. The sequence continues at coordinate 625,449,116 of NC_060123.1, read as the reverse complement.
AACGTGTACACGCGTGTATTTCGAAGCACCATCCGGAGTCAGTTGTCTTCTTACATTGATGAAATATTTTAGTTGTGCACTGCTATTGCTATAAAGAGCATGGCACAGAGTACTTTCTTTGGCACTATGTTTTACTTTCATGTTATTCGATTAACATATGAAGCATATTTTGTGCCATTGTGCTTGATGTTAGTGCTCTAAATGTATCTGCAAGATCTCTAAGCTAGCGATATGTAGAATACCGAAAACATATTTTTATATTTCATCTTGAAAAATGAGTTCTTGGTATTTTCTGTTTAGGTTTGTACTCTGAGACACTTGTCCCATCTTAGCGACACGGAACAATGAAGTCTACAGCACTCTGGTGTTAAATCAGTGCAATGTGTGATGAAGACCTTACGCCGGTGTCTGAAATGTAATGCAACACATCTGCGTGCTCGTAACGTGGCTGTTGTGTACTCTGGAACTGGTTTCCTGTGACAGGGAGGTGTTCGTTTCCTCCAACCTGAAGACAATGGGCTGGTGGTCTACTAGCCTTCTAAACAGGCTGTGGGTGAGGCGATACGACGCCTGCCCCAGGGAGAGTGATCTTCGCAATATGACAGGCTCCGCCACCTGATGGAAACAAACCTTTTAAAAGCCCTGGTAGGAAATGCCCTGGTAGGAAATGACCTGGTAGGAAATGCCCTGGTAGGAAATGATGTTTTCCGATGGAAAATTGCCGGTGAAATTGCCTCCATGCAGCTAGCTATTGAGTCTTATTGGTTGAAAGATGGGTTGTTGAAACATGATAGGTACCATCCCTCACATGTTAACTTTCTTCTCGCTGTGAGAACTGCTGGCGCTTTAAACTATCATCACCAGATGGATTTTCTTTAGTTCAAGGCGTCACAATCTACCAATGACCTACCCAAGCCCAGGGAGAGTGATCTTCGCAATATGACAGGCTCCGCCACCTGATGGAAACAAACCTTTTAAAAGCCCTGGTAGGAAATGCCCTGGTAGGAAATGATGTTTTCCGATGGAAAATTGTCGGTGAAATTGCCTCCATGCAGCTAGCTATTGAGTCTTATTGGTTGAAAGATGGGTTGTTGAAACAATTTTCGCGAAGCACTTTGGAACCCGTGAAATCGGGCAAGCTAATCGACAGCGTGCCTGTGGCTGATTTGGGGGTAGGGGGAGGGTGATGTTTGAAGTACTGACCTTTCTGGACAGATACTGGGTCGACAATATAATTGATTTCAGGTTGGGAGATTTAGTGATCTGCTGTAACCAGGGAAACACTGCGAAAAACTTGGGGAGAACTGGGAAGTGCCTACACCCCCCCCCCACCTCCCCCCCCCCCCCCCCCCCCCGCGCCGATATAGTGTTCTGCGAGTTTTTCGTGGTTTGTAAGCCAGGCTTCTCTTTAGGGAATGGCACGTGGGTTGTAAGAAGCGGCCTGTGTCAAACAGTGGAGTCATTAGATAGCTCGAGGTAGTGTTAGATAAATGTGACTAGTGAAGTTTGATTGATGCCGATATATTTCAATCGGTTTGGTGGAAACTTGAAGCGTATTTTTTTATTTTTTGACATGTTGCGTTTTAATTGTATTGGTGATACATTTTTGTGGACATTATCGTTGAAAATTTTTAGAAGTAAGTTGGAGGCGGGTTACGAACTGTTAGCGGTGTACATTTTTGAGTCCGGCGAGCGGATGTCAAAATCTTTGGTAACCAGTAAACTGCAACTCCGATTCCATAAAGAGCCCAACTCTTATGTATAAAATATCCGTTTCTTGCAGCTCCATATTTATAATGTCATATTCTCTGAAATATAAGTCACTGAGTGATACAATTTTGCAGGTGCATACAATGCCATATAGGGTACTGTCCGCAGTATGTCTTGAAGAAGTAATAAATTGAAACGTCATTTCTGATACTGAAGTCTGACTGCACGTACAGTGTAAACGTAGTAAGCCATAAACTTTTCCTCGTTTCATTATTTTGTGGAAGGTGTCAACAAAAACGAGTTGCAGAATGTTTTGAAATGATGTATAAAATTTGTAGGGAGTCGCTAAACGTTCTCACTCTCAAATACTGGATGAACATCGTCTACGTCTACATACATACTCCGCAAGCCACCGTATGCTGCGGGGATAGTACCACTACTAGTAATTTCCTTCCCTGTTCCACTCGCAAATAGGGCGAAGGAAAAACGACTGTCTGTATGCCTCCGTATGCGCCCTAATCTCTCTAATCTCATCTTCGTGGTCCTTACGCGCAATGTGCGTTAGTGGCAGCACAATCGTTCTTCATTCAGACTCAAATGCCGATTCTCTTAAACTTTCTCAGTAGTGCTCCTCGAAAAGAACGCCGCCGTCTCTTTAGTGATTACCATTTGAGTTCCCGAAGCATACGCGCAATATTTGGGCGTTGTTTGGATCTACCTGGAACAAGTCCAACAGGGCGTCGCCCAATTACTTCTATGTTTTCCTTTAATCTGACCTGGTGCGTATCCTAAGCACTATATCACTGCTCAATAACGGGTCGCACTAGTGGCCTATATGCGGTCTCCTTTACAGGTGCGCCACGTTTTCCTACAATTCCCCAATGAAGCGAAGTGGACCTTTCGCCTTCCTTACTAAAATCCTGTCATGCTCATTCCATTTCATGTTGCTTTGCGACGTTACGCCTAGATGTTTAATCGTCCTGACTATGTCAAGCAGCACGCTGCCAATCCCGTTCTCGAGCAATATGGGTTTGTTTTTCCAACTCAGCTGCATTAACTTACATTTTTCTACGCTTACAGTTAGCTACCATTCATCACACCAACTAGAAATTTTGTCTACGTCATCTCGTATCCTCCTACAGGCACTCCGTGACGACACCTTACTGTACACAAAAGCATTATCAGTAAACAGCCGCAGACTTTTGCTTACTCTGTTTGCCGGATCATTACGAGTAATGCATGTAGAAAACAATAGGGATCCTATCACGCTTCCCTGGGGCACTTCTCGAGATACCCTTGTTTCTGATGAACACTCGCCGTCGAGGACAACATACTGAGATCTGTGACTTACGAAATCCTCCAGCTAATCACATATCTGAGAACCTCTCCGTGTGCTTATACACTCGTTAACACTCGGCAGTGCGGCATCATTTAAGATGTGTTATAGTCGCAGGATATCATGTGAGAAAAGGGCGAGCTCAGTTTCGCACGAGTGATGCTTTCTAAAACCATGCTGATTTGTGGATAGTAGATTCTCCCCTCCCAAGGAAATTTATTATATTAGAACTGAGATTGTGGAAATTTGGAAATTTGTGGCAAGATCTTATGGGACCAAACTGCTACCGAGCGAGATGGCGCAGTGGTTAGCACACTGGACTCGCATTCGGGAGGACGACGGTTCAATCCTGCGTCCGGCCATCCTGATTTAGGTTTTCCGTGATTTCCCTAAATCGCTCCAGGCAAATGCCGGGATGGTTCCTTTGAAAGGGCACGGCCGACTTCCTTCCCCGTCCTTCCCCAACCCGATGAGACCTATGACCTCGCAGTTTGGTCTCTTCCCCCAGACAACCCAACCCAACCCCCCCCCCCCCCCCAAACTGCTGAGGTCATCGGTCCCTAAGCTTACATACTGCTTAATGCAACTTAAACTAACTTATGCTAAGGTCAACATACACACCCATGCCCGAGGGAGGACTCGAACCTCCGACGGGGTAAGCTGCGCGGACCGTGACAACGTGCCCTGGACCGCGCGGCTACCCCGCGCAGCTGAGATTATGTTCAACGATTCTACAGCAAACCGATGTTAGGGATAGTAGTCTGTAATCTTGCGGGTCCGTTCTTTAACCCCTGTTCTTTACCCTACAATAGGAGTAACCTGCGACATTTTTAAAGTAGCTTGGGACTTTTCGCGAGAGTTTCGCGATAAATGCAAGCTAAATAAAGGACCTATGCTGCATAGTACATTTCGTAAAAACGAATTGGGATTCCATCAGGACTTGGCGATATATTTGCTTTCAACTCATTCAGTTGTTTCTCTACACCAGGGACCTTATTATTATGTCCTCCATACAGCAGTCTGTGCGATGGTCAAACGACGGTATGTTTGTACGATTCTCCTGCGTGAACGATTCCTTAAATGAGAAATTTAAAACTTCAGCTTTCATTTTGCAATCTTCTACTGCTACGCCAGATTGGTCAACGTGTGACTGGACAGAAGCCACTTAACGATTCTACGTATGACCAGAATTTTCGCTGGTTCTCGACAAGATCTTTTGCTAAGCTATGACGGTGGCAGTTTTTACAAACGCCAGAATTTCTATTAACTTTTGGCCGTCATAATTTGAGCTTTCTCTTTTGAATCGAGAGTGCAATAGCCTTTGCTTCTTGAGCGTTTTTCGAATTTAATTGTTAAACCACGGTGCTTCTCTTACGTCCTTAATCCACTTGCTCGGCACATACTTCTCCAGAATATGTTAACATTCCATTTAAACTTAGCTCATAATTCCTGTATGTCCATCGTACTTGAACTAAATGTCAGTTCATTTTCTAAGAGGGATCCTAATAACTGTCTATATGCTCTTTCTAGCAGAAAAACTATCCTAGCTTTCTTGATTGATTTATTAACTAAAGTAAACACTATGATGACATCATGATCACTAATCCCTGTCGCCGGCCGCGGTGGTCTCGCGGTTCTAGACGCGCAGTCCCGAACCGTGCGACTGCTACGGTCGCAGTTTCGAATCCTGCGTCGGGCATGGATGTGTGTTATGTCCTTAGGTTAGTTAGGTTTAAGTAGTTCTAAGTTCTAGGGGACTGACGACCACAGCAGTTGAGTCCCATAGTGCTCAGAGCCATTTGAACCATTTTTGAATCCCTGTCTTCACTCTTACGCAGTCGATTAGATCAGGCATGTCTGAAGCTACGAGGTCTAAAATATTTCCATTGCGTGTGGGGTGTCCAACTAGTTGCTCAAGACATTTTGCGGAAAACTGTCGATCGCCCACTGCAACGAGTCCATAGACGTCCAAGTCTATACTCGATAGGTTAAAGTCGCCTCCAATTAATATTGCATGATCTGCGTATTTCAGCGCTACTTACTGACTTTAGAATTTCTTTCAAAGACTCTATAAACGTCGCAATTGAATCGGGTGTCCGGTTAAAACATCCAGCAGTTAACTGTATTTCACCTAGACCTGTTAAACACGATGAGACTGTGTAATTAGCGCCTGAGTTACTCTGGCTCAAGAGATATACAAAGTTTCTTAATGTAATACTTGTGTTACTGTATTAAAGCTTCAACATAAAATGATACTTCTTCCTGAGTAGATTACTACAGCTTTTAAAATGTTTAAATTCGGTCAATGCTGGACATCAAATTTTTGTTGTCTTTGGAAGACTATAGATAGGCAACCTTGAACTGGGATCGTGTTCTGAAGAGTCGCTTACTAATATAGATTACGTAATAGGCCTTAATTATTTACTGTAGAACAGCGAGAAGTTTAACCCTGTCTTGCGGGCAAAAGCGACGCTAGTAACGCTTGCTTAACCGGATTTTCTAGTGTTAGGGCGAAAAGCGTTGCATGCAGTTGATAAGTGACGTAGGCACACTGCACATGAGCAAGTCATCGACTGCAGTTTCACATTTACTAGGCTTGCAGTCTTTTTGTTTGCGACGTGTTGTCTCCGGATTAAATTAAACATAGTGCCCATCCTCTGACTCTGAGAAAGGTTTCCCGGACATGTACCGCAGCTGGAAATACCCCTGAAATATTTCCAACTGGATCTCCCTCTACCCCACAACCAGATCGCCTAGTACATGGATGAAAAGTCACTGGCTGTACATCGATCACTACTCTATTAGCCTGCTCCACCTGAGAGCAGCAGTCCACACAATTAATCCAGATCCGTGAATAAACTCTTCTAGTAGTCTGTAAGGCAGGACGTCGCGCAGTTTGTCGTGCGCTCCACCCATCCCTAAGTCGTCGTCCCACGTGAGTGAACTATTGCGCGGACGCGGCGCGCAACGGGACAGCTGGAATATTCCAGAGATCCAGCGCGAGGCGGTGCAATGCAGTTGCTCCGTCCTGCGTGTGCAGCATAGCTGCGCTACGCGAATTGTCGGCGCAGCGCTTGAGCGGACGTGTCGGCCGCTATGAAATACGAGGTGTGTACCGTTTTGAAATTAAAAAAAGACGTGCTAATGTTGTATCTCAATAATTTTATTTTCACATGAAAGACTGTACCTTAATCTACTTTTCTACATAATTTCTGTCAATATTGAGGCACTTGTCATAACGTTGTACCAGTTTTTGAATATCCTCCTCATAGATGTCTGCCGCCTGACTCGTTAACCACTGCATCACCACTGTTTTGACTTCATTCATCGTCTTGAAGATGCTGACCGCCCAGGTGTTTCTTCAAGTGCACGAATAGATGGAAGTCACTGGGCGCAAGATCGGGGCTGTACGGAGGATGATCTAGAGTTTTCCATCGAAAAGGTGTGATGAGATCTTTGGTCTGATTCGCCGCATGCAGACGGGCATTGTCTTGCAGCAAAACGATGCCCTTGCTCAACTGCCATGGACTGTTGCTTTGATTCTGGTGTGACGTAGGCCACCCATGTTTCATCGCCCGTAACAGTTTGGCTTAAGAAATCATCACCGTCGTTGTGGTACCGCTCAAGGAAAGTCAATGCACTGTCTAAACGTTTGGTTTTGTGCACATCCGTCAACATTTTCGGTACCCAACGTGCGCACAATTTTCGGTGATTCAAGTGCTCGGTCACAATTCCATTGTGGTGTCACTGCCAGACACCACACTTGCTAGGTGGTAGCCTTTAAATCGGCCGCGGTCCATTAGTATACGCCGGACCCGCGTGTCGCCACTGTCAGAAATTGCAGACCGAGCGCCACCACACGGCAGGTCTAGAGAGACGTACTGGCACTCGCCCCAGTTGTACAGCTGATGTTCATAGCAATGGTTCACTGACAACTACGCTCTCATTTGCCGAGACGATAGTTAGCATAGCCTTCAGCTACATTTGCTACCACCTAGCAAGGCGCCGTATCAATTGATATTGAGATTCTATTAATGTATCATCAAGAGCGATGTTCTACAAATGTGGATTAAAGTTAAGTATTCCAGAAGCTACGTACTTTTCTTTATAGCATTCATTACGTATCCTGTTTCAGACCTCACGCCAGCCTGCGTGAGTTTAAGCGCGTGCCTTTCGGCTTCCTCTCATTGTGTCTAGGCTGTCTTGTCTAGACACAACAGCCATACAAAACACTACGAGAAACAGGAAAGTCATCCCGCAAGGAGGAAATCGTAAAGCGTCTGTTCTCTTTCACCTTATTGTCCACTTCCTGCACCAAACTTTCATTAACGACCGAAGGACGCCCACTCCGTTGTTCATCATGCACATTTGTGCGGCCATCTTTAAATGCTCTTTCTTACCATTCCATCACTCATAATGTTTTCTCCGTAAACTGCGCAGATCTCACGATGAATATCGATCGCTTTTAGGCCTTTAGCACTAAGAACTCTTATAACAGCCCGTACAGTCGGCGGGACTGACGATTATCGGAGGCACCTTAAACACTCAGTACACAACGTAAACAAGGAAGAAAAAGACAGTAATGGCGTCAGTGCGTAGATTAAGGTACAGGCTTTCATGTAAAAATAAAATTATTGATATATCTTAGCACGTCTTTTTTAAATTTCAAAGCGGTACTTACTTAAAAAACACGCCTCGTACTTTATCATCCGATTTAAAACTCTTCAGTGAATTTGATTCTTTTGCAGATTCTTTGCTCGATAACGGCCTGAATTTCTCTTCGTTATTTTGTCATACGCTGTCCAGTCACACTAATATGACCACCTATCAAAAGCCTGAACACCCAACTTTTCAGCGGCGACGACTGCAAGAGATACAGGACGAGAGTCAGTGAGGTTCTGGTAGGTACCTAGAGAGATGTGGAACCATGCTGACTCCAGTGCCGTAGTGGTACACTAAGTTTCGATGTTGAAGATTTATGGCGCTAACAGCCCAGACGAGGTGGACTCCTGGATTCTCGATTGGGTTTAAATCTGCGGAGTTTGGTGGCCACGAGAGTATGATAAACTCGTGCTGGTGCTTTTCGAACTACGCACGTACAATGAAAGCTCTGTGTCACGTTGCATTGTCTTGCTGGTAAACGCCATTGCTCGCGACGAAAAACAAACTCCATGTAGGGGTAGATATGGTCCCCAGAATACATGCACTCTTGTGTTGATCCATTGCGCCTTCCAGAATGACGAGACCACCCAGTGAATGTCCTCCATCCTGGACGATTGTTGTAGGGTATTTGCTTTCAGAAGTTTCGTGATGTACACCTGCCTGGTGGAGCATAAAACGAGAAGCACCTGAAGAGGCCACCTGTCGTCACTCTGTGGACGTCCAGTTGTGGCACTGGCGTGAAATGTGAGCCTCGGTCGGCTGTAAACTGTAGTCGCTATGATCGCAAGAACCAGGAGTCTGCTGCAGAGGCCTATACGCAGCACCGTTCCCTGTACTGTCGTTGATGAGACAGTGACTTTAGCCCCTTGGAACAGCTAGATGAACAGTTGCGCGTCTGTTCGCCCGTACACATCTCCACAGCCGTTGTTCACCGTGTCATCTATGTCCTTTGGTACATCACAGATGCCTCGGCGCCAATTTTGGTTAGCGGCACTTTGCCATGCACGGTGTAGTTTAACCATGGTGACACGAAAACAGTTTACAAACTTTGCCGGTTTGGAAATTCTTCCACCCTTGGCCCGAAAGCTACCCGATCATGCAATTTTTTACGTCAACTAAATCACTAAGATGCTGCATTACGATAGGGACTGTACTGTTGTCCGCGCCCCCCCCCCCCCCCTCCGGCACACGCTTTATATACCCTCCATTTCTAGTGATGCCCTCAGTGAGCTGTCATTGCACATTAACGCCAAACATAGTCGTTGGTCACGTTAATGTGACTGGATGTGTAGTTGCAGTGGTACATCAACTTAAGTAATTCACTACACGAAATTTTAAGAGTTTGCAGAGGTAAAAACGCCTTATGTAGACTATGAGTAGGGTTCACTTCTGGTGGTACATTCCTGGGTAGGAAATGTAGCTAATATATCGGAATAATATTTCAACTATCTATCTCCGTTTATGAGATATTGGCGTGTATGTCTACCGGAGGGACGTGTGCAGTTCTGTCATTGTGCAACGTGAATCGGTGTTAGTAATAACCGTGGTATTTCATAAACGATTCAGTATATCGAAACGAGATTATTTGTAAATGGCAGCTCACAAAGAGATGTGATTAATACTCATCTTCATAGAACAATAGGGTTTTCGATGGAATGGTGTACTTCAACAGCATTTAATATCTTGTGAAAGAAGACTACTTTGGCACTGCTCACATTAATACTTCAAATAGTCTGTTTGGGCTATTTGGCCGTAATGGAAATCTCTTTGTTGTTACATCACAACATTTTATCGCTAATTACCTAAATATTTTAGTTATTTTCGGTTTCCATCGAGACAGTTTGTTAATTTACAAGCTTTAGAGTGCTTTGCAGCTGAGTGTAATGATATTGATTGCCAAATTACCGAATATCCTTTTGATTAACCGGGATGCATAAGAGAGATAATAATTAAAAATACTTTAATATGAAATTAGTGCCTCCTTTGATCGGCCTACGTATCGTTGTATGATACTTGGAATCAGCCAGAAAAGCTCCCCTGAGCAATATACATCAGATGCGAACGGCAAAAACCCCTAATAACTGGTAAAATGGGAAGTGCCTTTTGCCATGCAATTCACTTGTTTGAACAGACCAAATGTAAATGTACACAACGTTGTTGAACGGCACTATCCGAATTTCATACATTGTTACTTGAAACACAAACCGCAAAGCACGTCCACTTCGCGCGAAAATATCAAACCGCTAATGGCGTCTGCTTCGCCGCACCGTGCGTCCAGCGTGCGCTTAGGCTCCGATATCGGTGGATTCCACCGACGATCAACGTCGGCCGATCTTTTCAAATCAGTATGCCACTACGTGCGATGTCACATATAGCCGATCTCATCTCCCGAACGTATAGGTTTCGTACGACAATAGGTGAAATGCAAATCAATTTGTTTTCTTCGGTCAAATAGACGTTCTCGTACACGATATATGGAGCGTGAGACACTGATAAGTTTAGTACAAGAAAGTGAATTTGTGGCATCCTGACGATGAAAATATCATAGCCGGGTTATAGTTCGCAATCTGGGGACTGAAATCGCAGGTTTATTCGAAACCGCCAACAGACAAAATCTTTATTGGAAATTTTAGGCACAGGTTACAACCTGAAAAAATGATTAGTTTAAGCGAAAAGGATGGCGTATCTTACATGCTTATAGCTACTGTACTGGATGTTTTTTGTGTTAGGTTGTCATTAGTTGTCTACAAATTATTATTACTGCTTACTGGCGTTTTAAGCCAGTGGGGTAGTGATTCTGTTAATATGAAGTGGTTTGCAAATGTGGTGTTCGATTTGTTGATGATGATGATTGTTTTTTGGGGCGCTCAACTGCGCGGTCATCAGCGCCCGTACGAAGTCCCAAGTTTGTCACACTCCAATTTTTTTACGCAGTCCAATCTAGCGATTATCACGATTGATGATGATGATGAAATAAGGGCCGGCCGGAGTGGCCGAGTGGTTCTAGGCGCTACAGTCTGGAACCGCGCGACCGCTACGGTCGCAGGTTCGAATCCTGCCTCGGGCATGGATGTGTATGATGTCCTTAGGTTAGTTAGGTTTAAGTAGTTCTAAGTTCTAGGGGACTGATGACATCAGAAGTTAAGTCCCATAGTGCTCACAGCCATTTGAAATGATAAGGACAACACAAACACCCAGTCCTCGGGCAGAGGAAATCCCCAACCCGGCTGGGAATCGAACCCGGAACCCAAGTTCGGTATGTATTTCCACATTTAAATTCCCTAGGTTTTCTAAGTATATTATGCTACACTTTGTACTTGTCTTTCACTCATGTGCTAAATGACAGTCATTGAAGATTAACTGACGTACGTTTGCACAACTTTAAATAAATATAGCGAAACTAGTGTTTATAACTTGCTTTCCAAGGTCACCACTAGTTATCTCGAGTATGTAACAGAACGTTTCTCCCGTCATCTCATATATTGGTAAAGCTTTTTTAGTTATCCCTATAACTGAGGACAGAGTGTGCAGTACTATCCATGTTCTTTACGAGACAGGAAAGCTCATTCACATGGATTCGGCGTCTATTTAAGAGTAGAAGCCGCTGTGCAGCACTTGTATCCAATCACAGAGGCACAGTGGTATCCACCCCACCCTAAGAGAGTAAAACCTAACCTAATTGCCGGCCGAAGTGGCCGTGCGGTTAAAGGCGCTGCAGTCTTGAACCGCAAGACCGCTACGGTCGCAGGTTCGAATCCTGCCTCGGGCATGGATGTTTGTGATGTCCTTAGGTTAGTTAGGTTTAACTAGTTCTAAGTTCTAGGGGACTAATGACCTCAGCAGTTGAGTCCCATAGTGCTCAGAGCCATTTTTGAACCTAACCTAATTATTTTTGAATACATTGTGGGTGTGAACAGTGATCAATGTGTTACAAATATTTAGTATCAAAATCAGTCTTGATCACAATTTATTTATTACGGTGACCGGTTTCGACCACTACTGTGGTCATCTTCAGACCAATGAGTAAGAACCTCCTTCTGGTGGTAAACCTAACCTACTTCACACATACAATAGATTCTAACCTAATGTAACCTAATCTCCTTGATCCTGCCAAAGACCGACGGAGGAGATCGGACGCGCTATGACCACTCTGTCGGCCGATTTTACCGAGAGATATCTGGCGACGGTGTCTGACGACCATTTTGGGTGTCCCTGTGAACGCAGCCAGAAGGCAACCGCATAGCCTTGCGTTGAATGATTTATGGAAATCAGTAATCACATCTAAGCTACCTACAAGCTTTCCGACTCTCAGGAACGAACGAAGCAAGCTGCGGGAGCCGTCCGAATTGATGGTGATACAGCGAAACGCAGCTTCGTCCGAGTGAGTCATACTTCATACTTCATACGTAAAGTAGATTATAACCTAACCTAATCCGCTTGATCCTGCCAAAAACAGACGGAGGACACTGGACGAACTATGACCACGCTATCGGCGGATATTATCGGGCGAACTCTGGTGACGGTGTGTGACGACCGTTGTCGGTGCCACTGTGATGATGATCGGTTTGTGGGCCGCTCAAATGCGCTGTTATCAGCGCCCGTACAAATTCCCAACCTTTCCCCAGACCAATCTCGCCACTTTCATGAATGATGATGAGATGATGGGGACAACACAAACACCAAGTCATCTCGAGGCACGTGAAAATCCCTGACCCCGCCGGGAATCGAACGCGAGACTCCGTGCTCGGGAAGCGAGAACGCGACCGCGAGACCACGAGCTGCTGACGGCGCATCTCTACCCGCCACCGCTACTAGTGCTTTGCACGACGTCGCAGAATCTCCGACGAGCGCCGGAACCACGTTTCAGTAATGCTGAACATGCTTCGAAATAATGAGTCGTACAGTTGGTTGAAATATTTATTTATTTCGCTTGTAAAAGACGTCATAGCCGAAATGTTATTCCTGGAACTGCGAGTGCGCACGTAAGACCACAAAAACAAACGCGACGCTTAGTTGCGGGCAGCATGGCGGTCGCCGAGCGAGCACACGGGGTGTTGTGTAATTCGCGCCAGTCACGGCGGCAGGTGGGGTAATTACTACTCATCCGCGCCAGCGCCAGCGCCGGCCGAGGCGCTGCCTTTCATCAGCGCGGACGCGCGAGGACCGCTTTGCCAACAGTGAGTCATCAGTTTCTGCTTCTCCTTTACGGGCGGCGGGTTCCGGGTCTGCTTGTCGCCGCTGACAAACTATCGGCCGGCCGATCGCCGGATCTCACGGGAAAGCGAGTCGGCCGGCCGTTGGCTCTGCCTCTGCCTCTGGCTTTGTCCAGTCGGACGCCGGGCCGGCGCCTCGCTAGCTGAGCGACCCAAGGCCGACCCGCCGGCCGCCGGCCACTGTCCATTTACGGGCGCGACGTCAACGCCGCAAACTGGTTCCCCCGCAGTCTCCGACGACGATGCGCCTTGTTTGGATCAATTTTTTCCGCCGCTTGCCGCACGAGAAGTTACTGCGGCCTGTGCCGTCGTCCCTCGGGAATATTCCCACGATCTGGGTGCGAACCGACAACCAGCTGTTCGTGCCACATGGGCGTCGCGTCATGCTGCAGGGGAATCATTTGTTGACAGCCGAAGAGCGGAGACGTAAGCAATCCAACTAGATCTTGGGCTCACAGGCACACTTTAGAATCCATATCCTGAAAAAATGGGAAGACAAGTGACAAGATAGTACAGAATCCAGTAGACTACGGACCATCGAATACACCAAGCCGGCCGGAGTGGTCGAGCGTTTCTAGGCGCTACAGTCTGGAACCGCGCGACCGCTACGGTCGCAGGTTCGAATCCTGCATCGGGCATGGATGTGTGTGATGTCCTTAGGTTATTAGGTTGAAGTAGTTCTAAGTTCTAGGGGACTGATGACCTCAGAAGTTAAAGTCCCATAGTGCTCAGAGCCATTTGAACCATTTGAATACACCAACCACCAAGATGTAGCAGACCTGCGGCTACGAAGCTCGCTAAGGGAAGGTATTGCTTTGTAACTTGTCAGGAAAACTGACGAACTTCTACTAAAAGAACCGTCCCCGCAGTACGTCTGTGGATGAACGTTAGCGTTTCGCCGCATCCTCAAAGATTCTACAGCCAGCCGAAGACCTGCGACCTCCAGTGGTTTAAGGACACGACCTGTCAGAGATTAAAATGGTTCAAATGCCTCTAAGCACTGTGAACATCTTAGGTCATCAGTCCCCTATACACAGAACTACTTAAACCTAACTAACCTAAGGACATCAGACACAGCCATGTCCGAGGCAGGATTCGAACCTGCGACCGTAGCAGCAGCGTGGTTCCCGACTGAAGCGCCTAGAACCGCTCGGCCACAACGGCCTGCTGTCAGAGATTCTAGCTGGTGATGACACAGCCACAAATTGTCTGTTATTCTTCGTACTAACGAAGATTTGAAGGCAACGCCGTTGATTGTTTGGGGGGTGGAGATGGGAGGGTTGGCCTCCGCCGCCGATCTGCCCCCCAGGCGCCACGTAATCCCTTCTTCACACTGGACGACAAAATATCCCTATTTCTGTTACCGATTATACTACACTAGCTACAAATAGTAGGCTGTCATTTTAAATTTTACTCAGTGATCTTCGTTTCATTTTTGAGCGTTTAATTATAGTAAACTAGAACTCAAGACAGGATCCATGGACTAATAATAATATTTAAAATCCGTCGATATCATCATTATAATCAGTGATAGGACCGCTGTTCTTCTCTATATTATTAAATAATTTGGCGGACAGCGTGTTGAGCAATCTGCAGTTATTTGCTGGTGAAAAACGTTCAGATGTGTGTGAAATCTTATGGGACTTGACTGCTAAGGTCATCAGTCCCTAAGCTTACACACTACTTAATCTAAATTATCCTAAGGACAAACACACACACCCATGCCCGAGGGAGGACTCGAACCTCCGCCGGGACCAGCCGCACAGTTCATGACTGCAGCGCTTGCTGGTGATGCCGTGGTGTACGATAAGATGTCGAAGTCGAGTGCAGTAGGAAGATACAAGACGACTTAGATAAAGTTTCCTTTTGCCATGATGAATGGGAGCTAGCCCTAAGTGTGCAAAAATGTAAGTTAATGCGGATAAGTAGGAAGATCAAACCTCTAACGTTCGGATACAGTACTGCTAGAGTCCTGCTTGACGTGGTCAAGTCGTTCAAATGTCTTTCTAGAAAAAAAGACATTTTTTCTATGGTGTGCGTGATTGATTCTTTTGTAAAAATTTTTTTGTTTATTTATAGACGCAATCACATGTTGTCAAACACACGATGTTCAGTGTATGCCACCTTTAGAATCTGAAGATGGTCATTGTATGGCGGAAACCGGTTATGACTGTGTCATCAACATGTGATTGCGTCTATAAATAAACAAAAAAAATGGTTCAAATATCTGGCCGTAACGTAGCAAAGCGATATGAGACGAGAACTGTGGTAGGGGTGGCGAATGGTCGACTTCGGTTTATTGGGAGAATTTTAGGAAAGAGTGGTTCATCTGTCAAGAAGAGCGCACATAGGACGCTGCTCGAGTGTTTTGGATCCGTACCAGGCCGGGTAAAAGCAGTTCAGAGGCCGGCTGCTAGATTTGTTACCGGTAGGTTCGAACAACACGTAAGTGTTACGGAGATGCTTCGGGAATTCAAATGGGAATCCGTGGAGGGAAGGCGACGTTCTTTGCGAGAAACATTATTGAGGAAATTGCATTTTAAGCTGAATGCCGAAACATTCTACTGCTCCCAACATACATCGTGCGTAAGGACCACGAAGATAAAGCACTCCGTCTTCAGGCCACAAGTGGCCCATCCGTACAATCCGACCGCCGTGTCATCCTCAGATGAGGATGCGGCTAGGAGGGGCGTGGGGTCAGCATACCACTCTCACCGTCGTTATGACGGCTTTCTTTGACCGGAGCCTTACTATTCGGCCGAGTAGCTCCTCAATCGGCATCACGAGGCTGAGTGCACCCCGAAAAATGGCAACAGCGCATGGCGGCCCGAATGGTCACCCATCTAAGTTCCGGCCACGCCCGACAGCGTTTACCTTAGGTAATCTGACGGGAACCGGTATATCCACTACGGCAAGGCCGTTGCCACCACGAAGATAAGATACGAGAAATTATAGCGCATACATAAGGGGTATAGATTACTACCACAGGTCCCAAGGAAGTCCACGCGAATACGAAGGGGTATAGCCAGACGTTTTTCCCGAAATGACAAGTAGCGGTACAGGTACACTTCGCCACGCACCGTACGGTGGCTTGCGAAGTATCTATGTAGATGGAGATACAGATGTAGACGAACATCGGCAGAATATATAGATCCCCACACACACACACACAGGAGGAAAAGGAGAAGAAGGGAAGTGTAAGCTTAACGCTTACTGACGAGCCAAAACATTATGATGACCCACTGTCACAGTCATGGAGATTTTCGGAGGTATGTGGTACCGGATTTCTACGCACAGATCACGCAATCCTCGTCAGTTATCCATCGGTTGTTTCTCGGCGCATAGATGGCATCCGGTAGCGTCCGAAATGTGTTAACCGGGTGCAGGTTAGACAAATTTTTAAAAACTCTGTAGCACGATATGGACTTACGACACGAACAGTTAGCCTGCTGGAGACTCCATCGCTGCCAGGAAAGATAACAAGCATGAAGGGATCCAGGTGGTCCGCAGTAATGTGAACGTAGACCACGGCTGTTGAGGCGCCGTAGATTACTACCACAGGTCCCAAGGAAGGCCACGCGAATGTTGCCTATAGCACAGTACTGCTCCCACAGCCTGCCACCGTGCCGGGGTTGGTTTCGGGCAGCAGTTTCTCTGAACGACACGACCAACGATCTGGTGGAATACGAAACATCATCGACCCGACCAGGCAACACGTTTTCATTGAACCACCGTCCACTCTCAATGATCCCGTGATCATTGCAGTGATAACTGAATGTCGTTGGATTAGAATGGGAAAATGTTCGTCTGCTGCAAAACCCCTGTTCAACAATTTGTGCTACACGGCGCGCTCAATACACTTGTACCGGCACAAACACTGTACCGTGTCGTCATATCTGCCACAGATAGCAGCTTATCTTGCAGTGAGGAGTGGTCATAATGTTTGAGCTTATCAGTATGGGGCCGTTAGACACAGGAGGAAAAAGTCGAAGGAACAGTGTCCACCTGATACGATCCACTGGAGCAGCGTACGTTGATAAATATGGCTTTACAAGGCGACGGGTTTCATCACTCCTATTCTACTGCATCCTAGAAGATCGCGTCTATTCGGTACTAGCGACACGTTACCTTCGTCCGTGCTCGGAACTTGTAGCGTAAGTAACCTGTTGATGTTTATCTCGTAGGCCTCTCCGTAGAGGCATTAGTCCGTAGATGAAACGAAGCTGCAAAATTCTTAGTGACTGTCGGAAAGCTTCCACTCAATAACGCACTAAACTTAAAAATTTTACTTTCACTTTTATTCGTCTTTAGCAGGCTTCAATAAGCCTGACAGCTAAGCAAGTACAAACGGAAATAATCAGCGCACGCAACAGACTAATCTGTACAGTACCTTACATCCGAAGTTCAGTGCTGAAGTTAATTGTTCTATTCTGGCACCGAAAACACAATTCACGTTTGCATAAATTCGATGTGGTTTCTACTAAGCACTTTACTGTAGTTACCTATTAGAGTATCACACACTGTAGCAATTCAGTTTAGCCAGTCTGCTGTAATGAGTATAACCGTGTTCAACCATACGTCACTGCGATGACAATTAATTTCCACACTTTTGTTAATCATAACACAGCCCGATCCAAATTTTCATTAATTGAACGCACTGTAATCAGTCAGAAGTTTTTAAACATAAAAGTTCTTGAGTTTCGCGGATGTCGGTGTGCGTATTTTCGCCTACATAACATGCTCAGTGGCGGCGTGAGTCAACAATGATAATGCACGCGAACGTAGCTCCTAGTTGTGAACTTACTAACTGCGACTGACGATTTTATTTGGCGTCAGACTACTTACAGACGGACACAAGAACAAACTGTTATTTCGCAAACTACAGTATGCTTTAAAAGTTGACTAGACTGGGGTATACTGTTTTATATGTACCCATATGACATCTGTTAAAACAGCAGAGAGTACTTTCTATGGTAATAGAGGGAGGTGTAGAGGGTAAAAACTGTAGAGGAAGACAGAGATAGGAATTCATCTAGCAAATAATTGAGAACGTAGGTGGCAATTGCTATTCTGAGATGAAAAGGTTGCCACAGGAGAGGAATTCGCGTGGCGGGCCCCCTCAAACCAGTCAGAAGACTAATGACTAAAAAAATAGGTACTACAAGAACTATTGTGATTTTGATTTATAGAAAATGTTATTGTTCAGAAATTTAAAAAAGACAAGGACAGTATTCTAACTCAGTGTGTACCCCCTTGTTTCTATTTATGAGTGCCATGTTGAAAACTGTGTAAATTACATGCGGTAATTAGTGAGTGAATTAATCAGTTCTGTAAGTCATTTCGTACAGAATAATACGTGAAACAAAAGCATGTAGTCGGTGAACTGAATCTAATAGTGTTTATTACGAAATGTGCGATGGAAATCGGCAGTATCTCTGAACTTCAAGTTAGATAATTTCCAAAGATAATTAGTTTCAGATAATTTAAAGTACTTTCCCGTAAAGTAAGAATGGTTGGTTTTTTGTCTGTGTGGGTTATTATGTGGACTTATGCTTTCACGTATCGAACTATAGCGCTAACTTTAAGTAGTTGTAATTTTTAATTAACATACTGTACAGCTGTACTAATAGTATGAATGCAATCAGTACAATCAAAATAAAAATCTGAATACTTAATTCAAGAGAAATTTAGTCTAAATAAGAACTTGAGATTTTAAAGTAAGTTCAAAAATGGCTCTGAGCACTATGCGACTTAACTGCTAAGGTCACCAGTCGCCTAGAACTTAGAACTAATTAAACCTAACTAACCTAAGGACATCACACACATCCATGCCCGAAGCAGGATTCGAACCTGCGACGGTAGCGGTCGCTCGGTTCCAGACTGCAGCGCCCAGAACCGCACGGCCACTCCGGCCGGCTTTAAAGTAAGTGTTACATACCATCAGATAAACGTATGGAAAGTAAAAAAAAAAAAAATAAATAAATAACAAAATATCTGTTAATTCTTAGAGTGGAAAAACGTAGCTGTTGGGCAGAATCCACCCGCTATGTCACAAGCTACCGCCGAATGCGCGAGTCAGAATGGCTACGTGCGTCTCGCGAGACAGGAACTGCTTCATAAGTTTACTCGGAAACGTTTATAGGCAGATCTCAGTCAATACTAAGCACTAATCACCAGCTTCGCCTTCGTCGGCGACCGTGGTAGGTTGGAGGTACTAGCTACCCTGTGTTCTTCTAATCTTTCGTAAACTAGGCAGAAATAGAACAACTGCACTCAAAGCAAAAAGGAAGTTCCACTATTTGATGGCACATGCGTGGTTCCTTCTTTTGTTGATTGTACCCTTGTATTATGTCGGTTTTGGGGAAACCAACAGCACTGTGGCCAATTCGGATGACAAGTCAATATGTGTCATCGTATGAACTTCTGCGTTAGCGATAGGGTTAATCTGATAACTGTCTTTCTCTGGCACTGAAATTTATTTGAGAACGATAAACAAACTTAAGTCTCACCTGCGGCAGAGGAAAAGACATGGCAAAATCCGAACTGCGCGGACAAGGGTTCACTATCGCAAAGTGATCCATCTGAACCTCTGTATCGCACATGGTAGTTTGCTTGACACCGTAGAAATATCCAGTAGTTGTTGCCTGAAACAACCATTTTACTAATTTTTTTAAGTACTAGTACATTTCGCCGGCCTCAGTGGCCGAGCGATTCTAGGCGCTTCAGTCTGGAACCGCGCGACCGCTACGGTCACAGGTTCGAATCCTGCCTCGGGCTTGGATGTGTGGGTGATGTCCTTAGGTTTAAGAAGTTTTAAGTTCTAGGGGACGGATGACCTCAGATGTTAAGTCCGATAGTGCTCAGAGCCATTTGAACCATTTACTAGTACCTTTCGCATGAAACCACAATTGTTATTGTAACACACATTTAGGGGTATACTTCAGTACTTTTACGAATGTAATGTATTGTCGTTGTCACTTATAAAGCGTTCAAAGAAACAGTCGGCACGGTGATTGTGCTGCGTAACTGTACGAGATTGTGGAATGTTTTTTTTTAATTTTTTTATGGTGACCATATTGAGAAGGTCAGCGGCAGTGAGAGTAAGTATATCTTACGTTATTGTAACGTGAATTTGTGTTCGTACTACTGCTTTTATGAGCGGTTTTGAAATGAAACCGTTTGAGCAGAATGTACTAGTGGTATAAATTTATCAAATTTTAGGTCCATTTTTGCTTATTATTTAGGAGTATGATTTGTTTTAACGCGAAATTGCTTTCAAATGTACTTCAAGAAATGGGGGTGGTTGAAAGCCGTGTGTCCCTATGGTTACAAAGTGAAAACACGATCTAAAAATGATTTATTGTTTTATTTTTGCCAATTTTTTCTTGTATTCTTTGCTTATTTCGACGATTACGGTTAATTTTGTGAAAAATTTTAAAATAATTTTTTTTTATGTTATTGGGACCCGAGGGATTAAGCAGTTATTCGTTTCGCGCTTCATATGCGAATGGAACGGTAGGCAATACTAACACATGATGCAGTGTAAAATCCTCTTAGTGACGCATCTCACTTGTTTCAAGAGTGTGGATGAAGATGTAGAAACTGCGTGTTTCATTAACACGGATGTCACAATCCCCGGCCAAACGCAGCCACCTCAGCTACGTGCAGCCTGTAATTCCTGTGTGGTCTGCATCGTAGCCACTGTGCCGCTCCAGTAAAACATGCACTGGCCACTGTGGAAGGCGACAATTTCAAGGTTGGTGTTGCCGCCAATCGCTACTGGTCTTGTCGGCGGGACGTAAAACGCCTAGGCGTCCTGGTTTCTAGCCGAATCAAAATTTGGCGCACCAGCACACAGTTCTAACTATGCCGTCAACACCAGAACACAGTTCTAACTCTGCCATCAACTACGCTGCGGAGTAAAAGATTCATCCTGCGCCCTCTAATTTTTTAAAAAACTTCCCAGATGCATGCTCTTGTTTCACGTAACTTTCCCGCATTTCCGCCAGGTAAGTACTCTGCTAAACGATTTTCTAGCGACAAGTATATCCTGAATATCTGAAACGTGTAAAAAATCCAACCGGGAAACAATAGGATAGGCGATTACCAAGAATGAAGACATGTAAGGATTATAGTCAAATACCTGTAGAAAATGAAATTCATTCGTCTGCAAACCAACAGCTTACCTGAAGGCTATATA
The DNA here is from genome assembly GCF_021461395.2 of Schistocerca americana. Classification (NCBI taxonomy): domain Eukaryota; kingdom Metazoa; phylum Arthropoda; class Insecta; order Orthoptera; family Acrididae; genus Schistocerca; species Schistocerca americana. The sequence continues at coordinate 625,427,995 of NC_060123.1, read as the reverse complement.
TAACATAAAAACCTAAATATAAAAAGGAATTTGTGTAATATTCGTAGAAAAATAGCCAAAGATAAACTACTAAATACCGGGTGATCAAAAAGTCAGTATAAATTTTGAAAAGTGAATAAATCACGGAATAATGTAGACGGAGAGGTACAAATTGACACACATGCTTGCATTGACATGGGGTTTCATTAGAACCAAAAAAATACAAACGTTCAAAAAATGTCCGACAGATGGCGCTTCATCTGATCAGAATAGCAATAATTAGCATAGCAAAGTAAGACAAAGCAAAGATGATGTTCTTTACAGGAAATGCTCAATATGTCCACCACCATTCCTCAACAATAGCTGTAGTCGAGGAATAATGTTGTGAACAGCACTGTAAAGTGTGTCCGGAGTTATGGTGAGGCATTGGCGTCGGATGTTGTCTTTCAGCATCCCTAGAGATGTCGGTCGATCAAGATAGACTTGCGACTTCAGGTAACCCCAAAGCCAGTAATCGCACGGACTGACGTCTGGGGACCTGGGAGGCCAAGCATGACGAAAGTAGCGGCTGAGCACACGATCATCACCAAACGACGCGCCCAAGAGATCTTTCACGCGTCTAGCAATACTTTTTTTGGTTCTAATAAAACCTCATGTCATTCCAAGCATGTGTGTCAATTTTTACCTTTCTATCTACATTATTCCGTGGTTTATTAAGTTTTCAAATTCATACTGACTTTTTGATCACCCGGTATGCGTGCCTAAAATATAAAAACCACACACGGTGTGCGAGAGAATACGTGTTTGCAGTTAGTTTGTGCGCAGTAGCACTATGACCATTCCATATTTCGCTTGTCTCGCGATGATTGCACTGACTCTCTACCGTCCCTCAGTGGGTAAATGTCCTGACGAACTGCACGTTGCTGCGTCCTTAGTGGAGGTAACTGAGACTGGTGTCGGCTACTTCTGTTAAACGTCTCCTCTCACGACCTTGCTCTCCTTCCTGCTGTACTGCTCTTTTACTTTTCGGTGCCGAGGCCGCTGGAAAAATGAGCCGACCTTCTCGTTAACAAGGTCCTTCAGCTAAAACAGTCAGCAACCCGGAGATTGGGTTGTACGCTCCACAGCTTTGCACGCCGCAGGGCTGACGGAGGTGATATTCCCTCTCCGTCTATAGGACAGTTTTATTTTTCGTATTTGAGAACGTCTCTGCTATTACAAAAGTTACTCTTTGAAGATTTCGTCCCTTGAGCATATGGACGTCAGTGGCAAAATGGCAACACAGTAATTACATGCCCAAACGATTCTTTATTCCGTAAATACAGCCACGCTGCACAGTTTTGCAGTGGGTAGTTTTGAATCATAATAACAGCGGGTTAAAAATTTCGATTCCGCGTTTAGGTACATACTTTTTATTTTATAATTTTGATCTAGACAATAGTACTGTAGCCGGCCGAAGTGGCCGAGCAATTCTAGGCTCTACAGTCTGGAGCCGCGCAACCGCTACGGTCGTAGGTTCGAATCCTGCCTCGGGCATGGATGTGTGTGAAGTCCTTAGGTTAGTTAGGTTTAAGTAGTTCTAAGTTCTAGGGGACTGATGACCTCAGAAGTTAAGACCCATAGTGAAAAAAAAAATTGTGCTGTAGCTTACACTCTTTATTAAACGATATATGTCCTACAGATATTATTTTAATGTTGAACACAACAATTATTCCTGAATAGTAATAACCATGTTAACTGATTCTCCCGTCACTTCTTGATCGAACAACACTAGCGACCTCTTTGATGTAGAAAGTATCCGAGAAAACGGCGGTCAACAATTTTCGGCAGAACTATTAACCAGGCTCACTTTTTTCACGCTGATTAAAGCTGACATCTGTGGGCAAACTCAAGACTGGAAATTTTCTTTCAACACTAAAACCGAACTATAATTTATCACTTTCATTGATTACGTGAACCTACCCCCGCACTGGGTGGAGCAGCGGACAAGATACCAACTGATGAGCATTGTTGGTTACCTCTCCGTTACCTGTTACAGACAACACAGAGAGATTCCAACCGAAAAGGGAATAAGAGGAAGGAAAAATATAAGAGTAAATAAAGTCAGTAGAATTAAGGAAAATGACGCAAAAAAGAATAAAAAACAAAAAACTCAGATTTAAACGAATCAGCTGAATAAACAAATAGTGATATTGCTAAAGATTTAGAAATAAAAAAAGCCAGCTGTCGAGATTGGAAACCACTACCCTTCTGCCTGTTTGAATTGTATCTTACTAGCTACGTTGTAGCACCACTTAGAGTTACAACTTAATCCTGTTTCTATTTCTCTACGTATCCAGTCGTTGATGTGATTTGCTGCTTTCAAAAAGTTCGACATCATGCAGTGCCGTATGCGGCGTATCTACTGTAGGTCGATCACTACGATAGTCATAGAATGTGTGGTGCGGAATAAATTGTAGGGTAAGCGTGTTCGCCGGCCGGAGTGGCCGAGCGGTTCTAGGTGCAACGATCTGGAAACGCGCGACCGCTACGGTCGCAGGTTCGAATCCTACCTTGGGCATGGATGTGTGTAATGTCCTTAGGTTAGTTAGGTTTAAGTAGTTCTAAGTTCTAGGGGACTGATGACCACAGCAGTTGAGTCCCATAGTGCTCAGAGCCATTTGAACCATTTTTTGTAAGCGTGTTCTGTTTTTGGTATCATGTTTGATGAAATGCGAGAAAAAGGGCCAGACCCGAGGTTCACGATGGAAACATATCAGAAACAGAAACACGGACAAGGAACTGGAGGTGAAATGCTCATTTGTTGCGGCAGTTGGGGAACGGGAGGGGGGGGGGGGAGGGGGGGGGGGAAGATCGGGCGTGACGCTGAGCGCTGTGTTGCAGGAAACCATCGCCAACACATGGAGTGCCAACTGACAATAATTTTTCACTGAAACACCAAAGAAACTGGTAAAGGCATGTGTATTCAAATACACGGATATGTAAACAGGCAGAACAAGGCGCTGCGGTCGGTAAGGCCTCTATGACACAAGAAGTGTCTGGCGTGGTTCTTAGATCGGTTACTACTGCTACAATGCAGGTTATCGAGAATTAAATGAGTTTGAACGAGGTGTTACAGTCGGCGCACGAACGATGGGACACAGCATCTCCGAGGTTGCTATGAAGTGGGGACTTTACCGTGCGACCATTTCACGAGTGTCCGTGAATATCAGCAATCCAGTAAAATATCAGCCTCCGACATCGCTGTGGCCGCAAAAATATCTTGCAAAAACGGGACGACAGAAGAGAATTATTCAGTGCGACAGAAGTGCAACCCTTCCGTAAATTGCTGCAGATTTCAGTGCTGCGCCATCAACAAGTGTCAGCGTGCGAATCATTCAACGAAAGATCATCGCTATGGGCTTTCGGAGCCGAAGACCCACTTGTGTACCCTTGACGACGGCAAGACACAAAGATTTCCACCTCGCCTGGGCCCGTCTGCACCTTTCAAATTGTATCGAGTGAATGGACGTGTACGGTATGGAGACAACCTCATGAATCCATGGACCCTGCACGTCAGCAGGGGACTGTTCGAGCTGGTGGAGGCTCTGTAATGGTGTGGGGCGTGTGCAGTTGGCGTGATATGGGACCCCTGATACGTCTAGGTACGCCTGTGACAGGTGACACATACATAAGCATCCCGTCTGATCATGTACATCCATTCATGTCCATTGTGCATTCCGACGGATTTGGACAGTTTCAGCGACACCCCACACTTCCAGAACTGCTACAGAGTGGCTCCAGGAACACTCTTCTGAGTTTAAACAGTTCCACCGGATACCAAACGTCCCAGAAATGAAGATTATTGAGCATATATGGGATTTCTTGCACTCCGCTGTTCAGAGATCTCCACCCCTTCGTACTCTTGCGGATTTACGGACAGCCCTGCAGGATTCATGGTGTGAATTCCCTCCAGCACTACTTGAGACATTAGGCGAGTCCATGCCACGTCGTGTTGTGGCACTTCTGCGAGCTCGCAAGGGCCCTACACGATATTAAGGCGTACCAGTTTCTTGGGCTTTCTCTACATATCCAGTCGCAATGGTGATTTGCTGCCTTCAAAAAGTTCGACTTCATGGGATGTCGAATGAAGCTTATCTACTTGTAGGTCGATATCTGTGACAGTAGTTGAATGTGTGGCGCCGAATACATTGTTTTGTGGTTGTCATGTCTGACGAAATGCGAAAAATAGACCCGACCCAGGATCCGCTATCGAAACTGTCAAAAAAGAAAACCGGACAAGGAACTGGAGGTGAACTAATAATTTGTTGTCGCAGTTCGGGAACGGCAAAAAGTTCGGGCGTGATGTAGATCGTTCTGATTGGAGGGAACCGGATCCAGTGCATGACCTGTCAACTGACAAGTAATTTTTAGGTAACTACTCTCCTCCTGCCGTGTACCTACAGGTGTCTCGGGTAAACACGGAACCGATTCACTCTTGCGTCGCTTTTTAAGTGTCGCTGCCGTCGTTGTAGGCCAGCGAGCCCGTTAGCTGGGCAGCGACTGGAAGTGAGCGGCTGTGGCCCTTGACTTTGCGCGTCGTGACTCCGAGGTTCCGTGCTGTCGTTAATACTGTAAGTGCTGCAGCTGCTGCTACTGGTGATTGTGTTCGTGATCGCGAGTCTGCTACAGGCGTGAGTGCGTGCGGCAACTGGCACACCGGGTCACGTGGCGCCGCGCCGGTGGTCGGCGGGTGAACAGCCGCGGAGGAGAAGAAGTGCAAGGCACCAGGCGCCGCCGACCCGCTTCCCCAGGTCTGGCGCCAGTCGCAGTAGGGGCGTCACAGTACCAGACCATCCTAAGCTGCTACCACTCTGGAGATTCTGCGTCTAGTTCTGTTTGGAGAGCGAAGCGATACTATCAGAAATTGATAGTTTTTACAACCGCTGAGGTCCTATAGCCTACATCACTCAAGTTATACAAGGTGAAAATCCTAAGAAATTTTGATCTTATGTCAAAGCGGTAGGTGGATCAAAACAAAATGTCCAGACACTCTGTGACCAAAATGGTACTGAAACAGAGGATGACAGACTAAAGGTCGAAATACTAAATGTCTATTTCCAAAGCTGTTTCACAGAGGAAGACTGCACTGTAGTTCCTTCTCTATATTGTCGCACAGATGACAAAATGGTAGATATCGAAATAGACGACAGAGGGATAGAAAACAATTAAAATCGCTCCAAAGAGAAAAGGCCGCTGGACCTGATGGGATACCAGTTCGATTTTACACAGAGTACGCTAAGGAACTTGCTCCTCTTCTTGCAGTGGTGTACAGTAGGTCTCTAGAAGAGCGTAGCGTTCCAAAGGATTGGAAAAGGGCACAGGTCATACCCGTTTTTAAGAAGGGACGTCGAACAGATGTGCAGAACTATAGACCTATATCTCTAACGTCGATCAGTTGCAGAATTTTGGAACACGTATTATGTTCGAGAATCATGACTTTTCCGGAGACTAGAAATCTACTCTGTAGGAATCAGCATAGGTTCCAAAAAAGACGATCGTGTGAAACCCAGCACGCGCTATTCATCCACGAGACTCAGAGGGCCATAGACACGGGTTCCCAGGTTGATGCCGTGTTTCTTGACTTCCGCAAGGCGTTCGATACAGTTCCCCACAGTCGTTTAAGGAACAAAGTAAGAACATATGGATTATCAGACCAATTGTGTGATTGGATTGAAAAGTTCCTAGATAACAGAACGCAGCATGTCATTCTCAATCGAGAGAAGTCTTACGAAGTAAGAGTGATTTCAGGTGTGCCGCAGGGGAGTGTCATAGGACCGTTGCTATTCACAATATACTTAAATGACCTTGTGGATGACATCGGAAGTTCACTGAGGCTTTTTGCAGATGATGTTGTGATGTATCGAGAGGTTGTAACAATGGAAAATTGTATTGAAATGCAGGACGACCTGCAAACGAATTGACGCATGGTGCAGCGAATGGCAATTGAACCTAAATGTAGACAAGTGTAATGTGCTGCGAATACATAGAAAGAAAGATCCTTTATCATTTAGCTACAATGTAGCAGGTCAGCAACTGGAAGCAGTTAATTCCATAAATTATCTGGGAGTAGGCATTAGGAGTGATTTAAAATGGAATGATCGTATAAAGTTGATCGTTGGTAAAGCAGATGCCAGACTGAGAGTCATTGGAAGAATCCTAAGGAAATGCAATCCGAAAACAAAGGAAGTAGGTTATAGCACACTTGTTCGCCCACTGCTTGAATATTGCTCACCAGTTTGGGATCCGTACCACATAGAGTTGATAGAAGAGATAGAGAAGATCCAACGAAGAGCAGCGCGCTTCGTTACAGGATCATTTAGTAATGGCGAAAGCGTTACGGAGATGATAAATAAACTCCAGTGGAAGACTTTGCAGGAGAGACGCAGTAGATTGGTACGGGCTTTTGTTGAAGTTTCGAGAACGTACCTTCACCGAGGAGTCAAAGCAGTATATTGCTCCCTCCTACGTATATCTCGCGAAGAGTCCATGAGCATAAAATCAGAGAGATTAGAGCCCACACAGAGGCATACCGACAATCCTTTTTTCCACGAACAATAAGAGACTGGAATAGAAGGGAGAACCGGTAGAAGTACTTAAAGTACCCTCCGCCACACAGCATCAGGTGGCTTGCGGAGTATGGATGTAGATGTAGGTGTAGATGAACTCAGCGTCCAGAGATTTCTGAGTATTTCGGTATAATGACGGCTCATTATACAATACTAATGTAATTATGATTTATTCGAGTTGTTTCTCCAATTGTCTTTTGTTTCTGTGAAGTAACTCAGTCACCAACATGTGCCACATGTGAGGGCGTACTGAAAAGAATGCCTCTGAATTCATATGAAAACTCTTAGAGCTTTGTTTTGAGATATTAACATTCAGTATCTTTATTATGCATCTTCATGTCTGCGTCGTTACAGCCCTCTCGCTGGATGGCTCCGAATTACAGCGCATAAACTGTGACATGTGCAACAAGCTGACGCCTTCAGTTCACTGTCATCGATCGCCCTCCATACAGCCCCAATTTGGCCTCATCCGATTTTCATCTGTTTCCAGAACTCAAAGAACGCCTTCGAGGACTTTGGTAGTGATAAAGCGGTGCAGGCAGAGTGAGGTTCTAGCTTCGTCAACAAAGCCAAACGCTGTACAGTGATGGTGTCAACAATCCGGTCTCTCGGCAGGAGAAATGTGTTCGTCACCGGGGTGACGATGTTTAGGAACGAATGTGTAGACATGAAGAACAAAGATTTAGTGTTAATAAAGTTTGTTTGGTTTAAAAAGCTGTAAGAGTTTTCTGCTTTTCAGCACGCCCTCGTAGAACACATAGTAAGGTACCAATCCGCAGACAGATGTAAAAGAAATACAGTGTTGCTGCCGTCTGTGCGGGAACAGCTTAGGACATGGTCGTTATACCGCTCTCCCATTGCATTCAGTAAACCCATACGGGAGATGGATATCGGCGAACTCTTTATCACTAAACTCACCCATAGTAATGCTTCGTGTCACCGCTAACTCATAACTAACACAACCGGAAAAAAATAAAGACAAAATCAACAGTACTGAATGCAAGCTCGAAGGGCGAAGATAAATAGGCACCACATCATTGTTGCCAACTGCAAGTCCCCTTAATGAATGGAGCAAGTTTGTTTCCAAGAGACAAAGTGCATACATTAGACATCTGCACTGCTGTCCAGATTATTTTCAGTGCAATGGCGACACAGAGATTAAAAGCGTTAAGAAACCAAACGAAATGTAATAACTTTGCAACAGTCCACCAAAGGCCACAAATCATTTATACGAAAATAGTTAAAAAAATACCCCAGTACAGCCTTCGTTTTTTTTCACGGTGTTCGGTTCACCATTGTTCCCATCGGCCTTGCCGCAGTGGTGACACCAGTTCTCCTCAGATCACGGAAGTTATGCGCTATCGGACTGTTCCAGCACTTGGATGGATGACCGTCCGGTCTGCCGAGCACTGTTGGGCAAGCGGGGTGTACTCAGCCCATGTGAGGCAAACTGAGAGGCTACTTGACTGGGAAGCTACGGTCACGAAAACTGAGAACGGCCGGGAGCGCTGTGTGCGGACCACATATCCCTCCACATCCGCATCCAGTGACGCCTGTGGGTTGAGGATGACACGGTGGCCTGTCGTTACCGTTGGGCCTTCAAGGTCTGTTTGGACGGAGCTTAGATTTAGTAGTTCTGTTCACCCTGCCATCTTAATGACAAATCAAAACCACTGGTTTACGCAATTAGACACTGTACAGCGAATTTTGGCTATAATCTTAATGAAATAATGAGATTAGAAATTGCGCCTTGTGATTGTTTGCTGCAATTGTAACTTGTTGTATAATAAACCGATTAATTATGGCTTCTGTTCGTTATTCAATAATTTTCAGCAGGACGTACAAGGGTCGTTTAAAAAGAGTGAAGAAATAGCACTGATCTCACTACAAAAAAGTCCCATAATCACATATCTGAAACGAAATATTTGTTGAAAAATGGTCCATTTTACTTGTCTCCCTGTTTTCTGTTACCGGTTGTGTGTTGTTAACCGGGATCTAGAAACGACGGAGAGGCTCCATCCCCGCTGCAGCCGCAGTGGTCCACAACCCCACGACGACTATCGCGGCCCACTTCACCCCTCCGCCGCCCCACACCGAACCCAGGATTATTGTGCGGTTCGGCCCCTATCGACCTCTCAGGGAACGTCTCACACCAGACGAGTGTAACCCCTATGTTTGCGTGGTAGAGTAATGGTGGTGTAAGCGTACGTGGAGAACTTGTTTGCGCAGCAATCGGCGACCTTAACTCAGGCGGAATAAGGGGAACCAGCCCGCATTCGCCGAGGCAGATGGAAAACCACCTAAAAACCATCCACAGACTGGCCGGTTCACCGGACCTCGACACGAATCCGCCGGGCGGATTTGTGTCGGGGACCAGACGCTCCTTCCCTCCCGGCCCACCGGGCGGGCGAGCGAGCCAGTACTTAGTCCTGGCTGTGATGCTGTTGTCAGACATAGCCTTTACAACTGTCTATATCGGCCGCTCTGGGTGGCTGACTCGTAAGACCATTCGTGTTACCGATCAGATAAACAAGTGCCCCGTATCAGTAATTTCCGCGCGACACGCTACCCGCAGCTACCGGACAGCGTTCGTCTTGAGAAAGACAACCGTTTAGTCTCTGCGCCATGAAGTACCATGTCACCTTCTACGCAACGTACAACAGTACATAAAACAAATGTTAAATGAATGCTCGGTTGGTGGAGGAGAATTTTCTTCCCGTTCCCCTGGGCTTAATTCCTTAGCTTCCTGGATAGGGAACATTTTCAGGTATTGGTGTGTTTCTCACCCGTCGACAACCTGGAGGTGTTACCACAGCGTGTGCTATGCATGTTACCAATTCTTATGTATTCGCTAGAGTTCGTGCTTCTCTAAATGGAGGGCTAAGTACGTGTAAGAATGAATGGTGATCGCACTGAGCAAATGGTTCAAATGGCTTTGAGCACTATGCGACGTAACTTCTGAGACCTCAGTCGCCTAGAACTTAGAACTAATTAAACCTAACTAACCTAAGGACACATCCATGCCCGAGACAGGATTCGAACCTGCGACAGTAGCGGTCGCTCGGTTCCAGACTGTAGCGCCTAGAACCGCACGGCCACTCCGGCCGGCCGCACTGAGCACTCCTGTACTATTACCAGACGGCTATAATAGGACAGTGTGGCCCAAATCTCAGCAATTAATTGTTTGTGGACTATACAAGAGTGAGCAAGCATCAGCTGTGACTTTGTCGAAGGAAACTGTCTGTCACGAAAGGGTATTAGGCAAACCACGAAACTGGAAAAATGTGTAGTGAAACGGTTATCTGAACTCCACTCTTTCCAAGTGAGAGTCCAATGGTTAACTACCACGGCGGATCTCATGGTGAATTTATTTCCAGCCTCCTTGATAGAAAATGGTGTTCAGTAGTAGCCACGCTACATTCAGTATGCGGCCGGTACTCTGGTCCATCCTACATCACGAAGATGCGCGATGGATAAGCACTACACTGCCTCACGCATGTACCAGGGTCACTCCAAAAGAAATGCACACTATTTTTGTAGAAATACAGTTTTCATTCTGCATGTGTGAAAGTTTTACAGCGTGTAGATACATCCTCCCCTCTTGTTTTCAAACGTAGTTCAACTTGTTCCCGTGAGTGGTGTCGTCACAGCATGTCTTCAAGATGGCTGCTACACTTGACGTTCATCAGAAGCAACGTGCGATCTTAGAATTCCTTTGCTGTGAAAACGATATAGTGGGAAACATGCACAAGGGGTTGAAATAGGTGTATGGAGATGCTGCTGTCGATCACAGTACAGTTAGTCGGTGGACAAGCAGGTTACGTGATGAAAGCGGGCACGGCAATATTGAGGATTGTCCTCGCAGCGGCAACCTCGTACTGCACACACTCCAGACAATGTGCAGAGACCGAGCGAGGTGGCGCAGTGGTAAGACACTGGACTCGCATTCGGGAGGACGACGGTTCAATCCCGCGTCCGGCCATCCTGATTTAGGTTTTCCGTGATTTCCCTAAATCGCTCCAGGCAAATGTCGGGATGGTTCCTTTCAAAGGGCACGGCCGACTTCCTTCCCCGTCCTTCCCTAATTCGAATAGACCGATGACCTCGCTGTCTGGTCTCCTTCCCCAACCAACCAACCAACAATGTGCAGAGAGTTACCGAATTGGTGATTGCTGACAGACGCATCACAGTGAACGAATTGTCACGCTACGTTGGGATAGAGGAAGGGTGTGTTTGCAGAATGCTGAAAGTGTTGGCGTTAAAAAAAGGTTTGTGCCAGGTGGGTTCCCAGGATGTTGACAGTGGCTCACAAAGAAACAAGAAAAACGGTACGCAGCGAACTTTTGGAACAGTACGAGAATGGTGGAGATGAATTTCTTGGAAGAAATGTGACAGGTGATGAAACATGGCTCCATCATTTTTCACCAGAGACGAAGAGGCAATCAATGGAGTGGCATCATGCAAATTCACTCAAGAAAAAAAAAAAAATCAAAACCACACCTTCTGCTGGAAAAGTTATGGCTACGGTGTTTTTCCATTCCGAAGGACTCTTGCTTGTGGACATCATGCCAAGGGGAATCACCATAAATTCTAATGCATATGTGACGACACTGAAGAACCTTCAAGCTCGACTGAGTCGCGTTCGACCACATCGGCAAAAGCAGGATGTTTTGCTGTTGCACGACAATGCACACCACATGTCAGTCAAAAAACCATGGAACCGATCACAAAACTCGGATGGACAACACTGAAACACCCGCCTTACAGTCCTGACCTGGCTCCATGTGACTATCATCTCTTTGGGAAACTGAAAGACTCTCTTCGTGGAACAAGGTTTGAAGATGATGACTCCCTTGTGCACGCTGACAAACAGTGGCCCCAAAAGATCGGTCCAGAATTTTACCGTGCGGGTATACATGCGCTGGTTCGAAGATAGCGTAAGACAGTTGAGAGGGATGGACATTATGTGGAGAAATGAAAATATTGTTCCTAAAGGATGTATCTACACACTTTAAAACTTTCAAACATGTAGAATGAAAGATGGATTTTTAAAAAAAACAGTGTGCATTCCTTTTGGAGTGACCCTCGTAATAAGAAACTACCTTCTTGCGGGAAATCGGCGTTTCAGAATAGCCTCTGGAGCTCCGACTGTAGTGTGTGAAGAGAACATTGTGGCTTCTACGTGCACAGCAGGGAATGGGACAACGGCAGCGGTGGGGGCTCCGTTGTGAATGGCCGGCCACTGCGCGCTATGGAAAGTGAAGTTCGACTGCCTAAGCCAACGCACAAACACAGACCTTGCAAGCTGTCGGGTCTGCAAACGATCGTATTATCAGGTTATCTTAGTATGCTCAATAATTCGACAAATATATACCTACAAAAGGATCTACCATAGCAAAACAAGATCGACCATATGCTGGCCAAAAAAAAAAAAAAAAAAAAAAAAAAAAAGCTTCCTATGTTACTGACATTGTAAGATAAAAAAAGGACAAGTGGAAATTGTCACTGCATTTACGACTTATTCAGCAATATTACTCGAAAATAACACATTCTTCTTTCTTCCTCTCCTTCCCGAAGTAGTGAAGCCTTCAGAATCACTTGTACCAATGTTTCCCCACATCTTTATCCTCTTTATTGAGCTACCGGAATAGCCAGCGGATCCCGCAATTCTTTGAAACACAATGCTTATGATTTTTTTTTCCTCCTCGCTGGCCTTTTTTGACAAAAATTTTATGGCACTGGATACAGTCACACGTCGCTGATTATGAAGAACTCGTCTATACCTGTCGTGAGCGAAGACTGCTGTGCAGTACAGTCCTCTTCGGAATAACGGCATGGAATCACCCAGCACTCAGGATGAGAAAACAACGGGTTATTGCACAGGTGCTACGTAATTTTGCAAGCTCTGCTTAGACATCATTGAACTACATGAAAAAACATAAATTAACTAATACCTGCGGCACGCACACACTTTATTCAACATGTAAACGTCACTACAGATTTTCGATTTTAGGTTATGACACGTTCGGAATGCCTGCCATCATTGGCGATGATGTGGCGCAGACGAATAGCGAAATTCTGCATGACCCGCTGAAGTGTCGGATCTCGATGCTGTCGATGACCTCCTGAACAGTTGTTTTCAGCTCAGCAGTGGTTTTGGGGTTACTGCTGTACATCTTGTCTTTAGTGTAGCGCCACAAAAACGAGTCGCATGTGTTCAGATCCGGAGAACATGGTGCCCAATCGAGGCCAATGCCGATAGCCTCTGGGTACCCCAGAGACAGAATGCGGTCCCCAAAGTGCTGCTCCAGACATTAGACACTCTCCTGCTTCGATGAAGTCGAGCTCCGTCTTGCATGAACCAGATATTGTTGAAATCAGGAGCGCTTTGGATAATGGGGATTGAATCATCATCAGAAATCTTCACGTACCGTTCCATAGTCACCTTGCGATCAAGGAATATCGCACTGATCATTCCGTGACTGGCCATTGCGCATCACACAGTCACCCGTTGATGGTGAAGAGACTTCTCGATCACGAAACGCGGATTCTCATTCGCCCAAATGCGCCAATTTTGCTTATTGACGAATGCATCAAAATGTGCAGTTTGAACGTCGAAACGCAAATCGTTCAGAAGTTTTGATGATTTTATTTCATATATTTGAATAATTGTCACCCTACATATTAGGGTTGGCACGTGTCAAGATACAAGAATATTAATCCGAGGAATGATGTGTTGAATTTTATGAAAGACATCATATTTACGCCAGTAACTGTAACACTTTTATTATTTCAAGATTGCAATTTAGGCCTTAGGCGATTATCAAGTGCAGATTTTTGTGACATTAGCCAAATCAACTAAAATGAGCTGACTAATTTATATGTGCTTCACACAGGTGGACTGAATTTCTTTGGTGCTGGAATGGAGTTCTTTAAAAACTGGGGTATCTGTTCTCTGTAACCCAAGGTCTGTTGTGGAACATAAACACTCGTGTGGTTCACAGTGGATCTTCAGGAAGGGAGTATCTCAAAGTTTGATAATATTCAGAGACTACATCCGTTTCTGCTCTAAAACATTCAACAGTCAAAAGAGAAACAAACGAGTAAATACACACATCAAAAAAAGGTTTGCATCACCCCGGTTCCCAGAACTCCTGAAGACAGACGTTGACTATGATACTGTATCACAGACACAGTCCCTTTGACTGCTCGGAGATGTCACTAAACCCGCCCAAAGATGTAAACAACCATGCATGAGCAGTGCCTATCAGACGGAAGGGGTCCAACAGCCGATCAGTTCCAGTCATTCCACCAGGAAGGAGGTACACGGCTCGTGTTGTCTGTAGTTCAACCATTTCTAGACGGTCAATACTGCGGTTCGATAGTGTTCGCATTGTTACGTTGTGCCAGTGAGGGCCCTCGACAAGGGAAGTGTCTAGGCGTCTCGGAGTGAACCAAAGCGATGTTGTTCGGACACGGAGCAGATACGAAGAGACAGGAACTGTGGATGACAAGCCTCGGTCATGCCGCCCAAGGGTTACTACTGCAGTGGATGACCGCTACCTACGGATTGTTTCTCGGAGGAACCCTGACAGCAACGCCACCATGTTGAATAATGCTATACGTGCAGCCACAGAGCGTCGTGTTACGACTCTAGGTTGCATGATGCGCGACTTCATTTCCGGCGCCCATGGCGAGATCCATCTTTGCAGCCACGACACCATGCAGCGTAGTACAGATGGTCCCAACAACATGACAAATGGACCGCTCAGGATTGGCATCACGTTCTCTTCACCGATGAGTGTCGCATATGCTCCAACCAGACAATCGTCGGAGTCGTGTTTGGAGGCAACCCGGTCAGGCTGAACGCCTTAGACACAGTGCCAGTGAGTGCAGCGAGGTTGAGGTTCCCTCCTTTTTTGGGGTGGCGTTATGTGAGGCCGACGTACACCGCTGGTGGTCATGGAAGGCTCCATAACAGGTGCACGATACGTGAATGCCATCCTCCAACCGATAGTGCAACCATATCGGCAGCATATTGGCGGGGCGTTCGTCTTAATGGACGACAATTCGCGCCTCCATCGCGCACATCTTGTGAATGACTTCCGTCAGGATAACAACATCACTCGACTAGAGTGGTCAGCATGTTCTCCAAACATGAACCATATCTAATATGCCTGGGATAGATTGATAAGGGCTTCTTATGGACGACGTGACCCACCAATCACTCTGAGGGATCTACGCCGAATCGCCGTTGAGGAGTGAGACAATCTGGAATAACAGTGCCTTGATGTACTTGTGGATAGTATGCCACGACGAATACAGGCATGCATCAGTGCAAGAGGACGTGCTACTGGGTATTAGAGGTACCAGTGTGTACAGGTACCTGGATCACCACCTCTGAAGGTCTCGCTGTATGGTGGTACAACATGCAATGTGTAGTTTTCATGACCAATAAAAAGGGTGTAAATGATGTTTATGTTGATCTAAATTCCAATTTTCTGTACAGGATCCGGAACTGTCGGACTTGAGAGATGGAAAACGTTTTTTTGATCTGTTTATCTGAGAAGCCTTTTTGCTCCAGAAAGTCCAGAGAGAGTGTATTACTCCGCTGGTGCTGGGAGGGGTGACTGCTAAGTTCTGATCGCGGACTATGGAAAACTGCCTGGCATTAGCAACATAACTGGCTGATCTCTCTACAGCCGCTCGGCTGATACTCCATCACTGCTTCAGGCTTCCCGCAGCCTTCTATTGCAATTCAGATTACAAGCACATTTCGCTGTATTCATTTACAGTTTTAATTAATGATTGTATCTGTAACTTCGGATACAGCAGTTCTAAAATGATCTTGATACAATCGACGTTTAACTTCTTTTCAACTGCCTGTAGCAATGTTGCGTCATTCCTCCCCACCCGTCGGGTTTGACGCTGTCAACGTTTGCACAATTTTTAACCTATTTCTTAACGTGTTTTAGGCGTCGTGTTTTACTTCTACATCTATGCATGATATGCCAACCTATGGTGTGTGCCACTAGTACCATTATCGTTTTCCCCCTTCCCTGTTCCAACCACCAGTGGTGCGTGGGAAGAACGAGAATGGATAAACTTCCGCATCTGCTGCTCCCTATAGTTTTCGTATCTTGTGAGATTTTCATATCCTGGTCATTTCTCGAGGCAAATGCGGCTCGGATCAATATGTTGAACGACTCTTCTAGGAATGTATGGAGTTGTATTTTCAGTAATAACTCTCTCCAAGATACGCAGCACCTCTTACAAGACTGCCACTAAAGATTGTTAAGGATCTCCGCAGGGCTATCGTGTTTACTACGCGAGTAAACGAGTCCCTGACGAAACATGCTGTTCATTGGAACTCTCTCTCTCTCTCTTAATCTAACATGGTAAGGAGCGCAGAACGTTGAGCAATAATCAGGAACCGGTCTTACAATTGCTTAGCAAGCCACTTCTGTCGTGGTTGAATTACATTTCCTTGTTCTCCGAATGAATCTCAGAATAGTATACACTTTTCCTGTAACTAGCGATACGTGATCATATTATGTCTTGCGTAACTTATTGATGGGAGCGTACTTTGTTACTTTGTTACCTACATCATCTTGTGGCTTGGTGGGTCAGACTGTGGATCGTAGGTCTCGGGTCCTACCCCTTACAGTTCTTGGATTTTTATCTGGCACTTCGCTTGTTTCGTCTATGACAATGTTTGTCGATGTGAAAAATGCAGTGTTGCATTGTCGTTCGGAGTTCACATCTCCACTCGACATTACTGCCGATAACGTGACGTTGACGACTGCCTGTGACAAAAAAATGGTTCAAATGGCTCTGAGCACTATGGGACTTAACATCTGAGATCATCAGTCTCCTAGAACTTAGAACTACTTAAACCTAACTAACCTAAGGACATCACAGACATCCATGCCCGAGGCAGAATTCGAGCCTGCGACCGTAGCGCTCACACGGTTCCAGACTGAAGCGCCTAGAACCGCTCGGTCACAGCAGCCGGCTGTCTGTGACAGGCATTGGATTTCAGGCACACGTCATGAATGTTCTGCGACTCACCTTGTGTTCTATAGCTGTCTTCCTTACACAAAAAATATCACACGTTCGTAGATCCGTTGACGCTGATATCACTCAGCTGGACTGCTACATCTACATCTACATTTATACTTCGCAGCCACCCAACGGTGTGTGGCGGAGGGCACTTTACGTGCCACTGTCATTACCTCCCTTTCCTGTTCCAGTCGCATATGGTTCGCGGGAAGAACGACTGCCGGAAAGCCTCCGTGCGCGCTCGAATCTCTCTAATTTTACATTCGTGGTCTCCTCGGGAGGTATAAGTAGGGGGAAGCAATATATTCGATACCTCATCCAGAAACGCACCCTCTCGAATACTGGACAGCAACCTACACCGCGATTCAGAGCGCCTCTCTTGCAGAGTCTGCCACTTGAGTTTGCTAAACATCTCCGTAACGCTGTCACGCTTACCAAATAACCCTGTCACGAAACGCGCCGCTCTTCTTTGGATCTTTCATATCTCCTCTGTCAACTCGACCCGGTACGGATCCCACACTTATGAGCAATACTCAAGTATAGGTCGAACGAGTGTTTTGTAAGCCACCTCCTTTGTTGCTGGACTACGTTTTCTAAGGACTCTCCCAATGAATCTCAACCTGGCACCCGCCTTACCAACAATTAATTTTATATGATCATTCCACTTCAAATCGTTCCATACGCATACTCCCAGATATTTTACAGAAGTAACTGCTACCATTGTTTGTTCCGCTATCATACAATCATACAATAAAGGATCCTTCTTTCTATGTATTCGCAATACATTACATTTGTCTATGTTAAGTGTCAGTTGCCACTCCCTGAACCATGTGCCTATCCCCTGCTGATCTTCCTGCATTTCGCTGCAATTTTCTAATGCTGCAACTTCTCTGTATACTACAGCATCATCCGCGAAAAGCAGCGAAAGTCTGCTATGGAGATCGATATAATTTTATGACTGTTGAGCTATTGGCCGTGAATAGTTAGCTATTTTCATTGATGCCAAAATGTTTATAACCTAACATCACGCCTGAGATCTCTTAGATCTTAGCACAGGTCCAATCAGCCACTGGTCTTGAATCATCTGTCTTCTGACTGGTTTGATGCTGCACATCACGAATTCCTCTAGTGTTCCAACCTTTGCATTTCAGAGCAGCAGTTGTATTCTACGTCCTCAATTATTTGCTGAATGGTTTCCAACCTCTGTCTTCGCCTAGAGTTTTTACGCTCTGCAGCTCGCTCTGGTACCACGGAAGTTACTCCCTGCTGTCTTAATAGATGTCCTATCATCCTGTCCCTTCTTACTGTCATTGTATTCCGTATGTGGTTTTATTAGTCGATTCTGTAGAGAACCTCCGCATTCCTCATCTTATCAGTCCACCAAATTTTCAGTATTATTCTATAGCATCACATCTAAAATGCTTCTATTCTTTTCTTCTCCGGTGTTTCCGAAGTCCACAGTCACTACCATACAATGCTGTGTGCCAAACGGGCATACTCGGAAATCTATTCCTACAATTAAGACTGATGTTTAACACTAGTAGACTTTTTTGACAGACATGTCTTCTTTGCCTGTGCTTTTTGTCTTCTTTCTTCGACTATCATATATTATTTTGCTTCCAAGGTAGCAAAATTTCTTAACTTCGTCCACTTTGTGGTTCCCCATTTTGATAAAATTATCTCTCATTTTATTTCTGTTACCTCAGTAAGTACTGGGAGATGAAGAAGCTTGCACAGGATAGAGTAGCATGGAGAGCTGCATCAAACCAGTCTCAGGACTGAAGACCACAACAACAACAACCTCTCTATAGATTTGTCTCTTTGGTTTATCCTTATTTCATATTCTGTTCATATCCGACAATCCATCCCATTCAACAGATCTTGTAATTGTTTCTCACTGAAGACAGCAATTTAGCAGCGAATCTTATAACTGATATCCTTTCAGTATGAATTTTAATCTTACTCTCGAACTTTTTTTTCATTTGCGTCATTGCTTCTTCGATGTGCAGATTAAACAGTAGGGGCCTAAGGCTGCATCCCTCTCTTACATCCTTTTGAATCAGAGTACCTCGTTCTTGGTCTTAGATTCTCGTTGTTACCTCTTGGTTGTTGTACATAATGAATGTTTGCAGTCTTTCCCTACAGAGCTTATCTACTTTTGTCAGAACTTCATAGTACTTACACCATCTTACATTCTCAAATGCTTTTTCTGGGATCTCAAATCCCATGAACATGTATTTTTTTCCGTGTAAGTATTTTACCGCGTTGCTAACTGGCATATCCCGCGAGGTGGGTTGAACCACCTGTCGGAAACGATATTCTTCGTCTGTGAACAAGGGCATATTTCTTTTGCTGTTATAAGCACGTTCAGCTATAGGTCCCGCTTTAACTAGCTAGCCCAGTCAGTTAAAAGGTCAGTGGAAGGCAACACCATTCCGCCCCCAGAAGGACCGTGCTAGCCTGCGGTAGCCCACAGAATCAAAATACTGTACCAGATCAAGTAAGAAATTTTCAGTTTCTAAATGGGCTCAGTGGTTGGCACGCTGGCCTCGCATTTGTGAGGACGAATGTTCAGACTCCTATCCGGCCCCATACACATTTATGTTTACATAATCGCCCTGAATTACTCTAGACAAATGCTGGGGTGGTTGCTTTCGAAAGGGCACGAATGATTTCGTTCCCATGCCTTCCGTAATTCGTGCTCCTGCTCCGCCCCTTATGACCTCGAAACGTGTAACTGTGTTCTTTCTGAAATTGTTAGGAAATTCGGGTTTCCACTGTTTCAAGAATTAAATTTCAGGCCTTATCTCTCACAACGAATAACGCAGTGGGGGACGGCCGAGTGCAGCGGTGTTTGCGTAGAACTTTGCTAACAGACAAGCAACACTGCGTGTAATAACCGCAGAAATCAATGTGGGACGCACGGCGAACGTATCCGTGGGGACAGTCAGGAGAAGTATGACGTTAATTGGCTATGGCTGCGGCCGACCGACGCGAGAGCCTTTGCAAACGGGACGACATTGCCTGCAGAGCCTCCCCTGGGCTCGTGACTATATCGATTGAAGCATGGACGAATTGAAAACCGTCGCCTCGTCAGATGCGTTCCAATATTAGTTGGTAAGAGCTGATGATGGGGTTCGGATGTGACGCCGATCCCACGAAGCCATTGACTCAATTGGAAACGAGATACTATGCAAGCTGGTGGTGGCTCCATAATACTGTGGGCTGTATTTGCATGGAATGGACTGGGTCTTATCGTCCCGCTGACCCGATCAGGCTTATGTTAGCTACTTGTAGACCATCTGCAGCCATTCATGGACCTTATGTTCCCAAACTACGCTGGAACTTTTATAGATGACAGCGCGCCATGTCACCTGGCCACAACTGTTCCTTATTGGTTTGAAAAACGTTGTGGACAATCCGAGCGAATGATTTGGCCACCACATCGCGCGACATGAAACCCGTGGGAGTGGGACATAATTGAGGCGTCAGTTCTCGCACAAAATACTGCACAGGCAACATTTTCGCAATTATTGACGGCTATAGAGGCAGTATGGGTCAATATTTCTGCAGGGGGTTCCAACGACTTGTTGAGTGCGTACCTAGTCGAGCTTCTGCACTGTGCCCTACGATAGGAGGTCCGAAAAGATATTAGGAGATATGCCATGAGATCTGTCGCAGGTGTTCAGTGCATCAATTAGAGGAGAAGCTTGTATTGGTAGTGTGTCCTTCGCATACTTTTTCCTTGTATTTCGGAGAAGTTTTTGTCAATAAACGGAGCGTTTCTGATGAATAAAATGTCCTTATCACCGAGACACTGTCGCTTACAGCTTCGCTGCGCTATTTTTGCTGCTCTGCAGTTGCTCCTGAGGCAGCGGCGACAATTCACTCGCTATCGCAGTCCCGGCGAATATTCCCGCCGTCTATTGTGCGCCCACCTGCGCAAACAGGGCTCGGCCATTGTCCGGCTACGGCGCTCTGGCAGAGCTGGGTGGGGGGGTGGGGGGTGGGGGTGGGGGGGGGGGAGCGGCGATGAAAGAAGCGACCCGGCCGCTATCAGATCCCTCCTGTTCCGTTTCCAGGGCCCTCCCAGGGAGGCAGGCAGTGGGCGCCACGGCTGCGGCGTGCGACTCCACAGCCACAGCACGTGAACGCCTACCAGAGCTGCGTTATCTGATTCCGACTGCCGGCACGACACGGCACAGCACAGCGAGCGTACCCAGGGTCCACCGTACGCCGGGAACACAGCGTTACCTACATACTGCTTCGTCACAGATTTAACCTCTCTACCATTGGGACGCACGAGTCCCTTGATACTCTACATGATCAAAACTGCCCGGAGACCCCCAAAAACACACGTTTTTATATTAGGCGCATAGTGCTGCGACCTACTGCCAGGTACTCCATGTCAGCGACGAAAAAGGCATTAGACATCGTGAAAGAGCAGAATGGGACGCTCCGTGGAACTCACGGACTTCGAACGGGGTCAGGTGATTGGGTGTCACTTGTGTAATACGTCTGTACGCGAGATTTCCACACTCCTAAACATCCCTTGCTCCACTGTTTCCGATGTGCTAGTGAAGTGGAAAAGTGAAGGGACACGTACAGCACAACAGCGTACAGGCCGACCTCGTCTGTTGATTGACAGAGACAGCCTACAGTTGAAGAGGGTCGTAATGTGTAATAGGCAGACATCTATCCAGATCATCACACAGGAATTGCAAACTGCATCACGATCCACTTCAAGTACTATGTCAGTTAGGTGGAAGGTGACAAAACTTGGATTTCATGGTCTAGCGGCTGCTCATAAGCCACACATCACGGCAGTAAATGCCGAACGGCACCTCGCTTGGTGTAAGGAGCGAAAACATTGGACGATTGAGCAGTGACGATCACGGTACGGAATGTGGCGATCGGATGGCAGAGTGTGGGTACTGCGAATGCCCGGTGAACGTCATCCACCAGCGGTTGTAGTACCAACAGTAAAATTCGGAGGCGGTGGTGTTATGGTATGGTCGTGTTTCTCATGGAGTTCTTTTGCGTGGCACTATCACAGCGCAGGGCTACACTGAAGTTTTAAGTACCTTCTTGCTTCCCACAGTTGAAGAGCAATTCGGGGATGGCGATGGCATCTTTCAATACGGTCGAGCGAGCACCTGTTCATAATACACGGCCTGTGGCGGAGTGGTTACACGACAATAACATTAGTGTGTTTGCTCCATCTTAAATTGTACCGGAAATTTCTTGCTGGATACTTGCCTGCTATCATTGTTCATGGTTAGTAGTAGTGTGATCACACAATATCGGAGCTTTTCGTCCAATTGCAGGTATAGTATTACTTTTATTTACGATGAAGGTATAGTGCCAGTCTTCCCTGCTACAAAATCTTCCTGTCTTTCGTAGCTACTTGCTTAACAAAGATCGTGGAAAATAAGTCTCACCACACGCACTTCCTTGAGTGTCTCTTTTCGTCATATCACCGCATTAAGATCCGCATCAAATTGCACCATTGTTAGCTTATCATCGTTCTGTAAGCCATTTCATAAACAGACCGCTACGATCTTATCTCAAGCCTCGTCGAACCTCCTGGCCTGTTGCTTAGCGAAGAAGCGCGCTGTTCAGGCGGCTGATCATTCGTTTACCTACGCCCGTCACCCAGCCCCACACGCATTATCTGCGTCGCAGCTCACCTGATGGTCTCTCTGTAGCGTTTTCGATGTGTGGTACTAACCAGGGAATCATAGTGTGTGCCCAAAGGCAGCACAGCACGACCATTAGTTTTGACAAAACGCGTAGTTGATGTCTCAGCTACGACCGTACTTTGAATGGACTTTGCTGTCGTCTCCAGAAAATATTATTGCTAGATGTAAATGTCGTGTGACTAGGGCCTCCCGTCGGGTAGACGGTTCGCCAGGTGCGAGTCTTTCGATTTGACGCCACTTCGGCGACTTAGTCGTCGATGCGGATGAAATTATGATGATTATGACAACACAACACCCAGTCCCTGAGCGGAGAAAAATTTCCGACCCACCCGGGAATCGAACCCGGGCCCTTAGGAGAGACATTCTGTCGCCCTGACCACTTTTTTTTTTTTTTACAAAGCAAAAGTTCTTCAAGGTACCAGTTAAACATATACAAAGGAGTGTTAGGTAAACAAATTATTAGAATAACATGAAATACAACAAATTAGAACATATCCTGTTTTCATTTTTTTTTTGTTTAAAAATTTGTATTGAACAAACTAAAGGTACATATATATTCACTATGCAAGAGTTCTTCAAGGTACCATTTAAAAATATACAAATGACTGTTAGTTAAACAAAAAAAAAATATTAAAAAAGAAAAACATTAAATACAACAAAATATAACATATTCTGTCTTCTTCCTTTTTGTAAAAAAATAAATAAATAAATAAAATTGTGTTTGTTTTTCGTCGATGCATGAGAACGTGGATAAGGGTGTTGCATCATGTGACAGGTAGGCATGGTACACCCCAACTTTGAGGGGGGTCAAGAAAGACGCTGCGGAGATAACCGGCAAAAGTTTGTCGGTAAGATGGTTTTCGGGTGAGGGTGCTATGCGCGGTCACAACTTTGTACCAGAAGTCAAGGACTGTATGCGGACCACTCCGAAAGAGATATTCTAAAGCCTGTCCTCGAAACCAGATTAGGGTATGGTGCTTAGCAAGAGGGTAGTGAAATGTCTGGGGCAACAACAGGAAATCCGGGGTTACCGTCGTTGGCGGGGCACGGAGGTAAAAGCCCACGATTCGTTGGATGAGGAGCCATACGTTTTGTTTCAGGGGGCACGTAAGACGGTGCTCGTCGGTGTCTTCGAGCTGACAGTCAGGGCAGAGTGGGGAGGTGGCCAGTCCTATGCGGTAAAGTCGACTATTAGTCGGGAATTTCCCATAGACTAAAACATACCAGAGTGCAGACACAGACGACGGTAAAAAGGGTGCATGCACACACCCCCAAACCGTGCGCCAGTTAATGTCAGGATGCTGTAGCACCATGGGGTCGCAAGGGTTGGACAGCATAAACAAACGATAATAATCTTTTGTACGGGGAGGACGGGTGACTGGAAGATCGGCCCGAACGTAGCTGAGTTCTATGAAACAATTGGCGACGTAGTACAATAATGGAGAAATAGGTGCCACATTGATCGGTGGATCGAGAGAAGCTGGTCGGAGGATATCTAAGAGACAGCGTGTTAAAGACGGGACCGGCCCCTGCCAGTGCCGCAACAGAGTGTGGACAAAGAGTGCAGAAGAGCGTGCCCGCACGTTGATGAGTCCGAGGCCACCTTTTGCAGGAGGCAGTGTTAGAGTGTTGTAGCGGACTTTGAAAAGTGCCCCTGCTGACACGAAATATCCAAAGGCTGATTGGATGCGGCGGCCAAGGAGTAACGGCAGTGGGAGGATCTGGGCGACGTGTACCAGTTTAGGGGCGACATAAATGTTTACATAGGACACACGTTGGAGTTGGTTTAAGTTACGGTGCACTTGACCGCGGACATGGTGCCGAATCGACTGCAAAAGCCGCCGGTAAGCCAGGGCCACTGTGCGGTGTGTGGAGCTCGTAAATTCGATACCCAAGTAACGAAGGGTGGCACTAACTGGGAGTGGGGTCGGCACCATAGCCGGGAGGCCGCGCCCAATGTGCATCATAGTCGATTTACGGACATTAAGAATGCTACCAGAAAGACGTCCATACTGCTGGATCCATTGGATGGCGTCATTGAGTTCCGTGGAGGAGCAGGTGAGAAAGAGGAGATCGTCCGCATAAGCCCTACAGTGAAAGGTGTGGTCACGCAAAGTGAGGCCCTGCAGTCTAGAGGTAAGTCCAGTGATGAGGGGCTCAAGTGCAATGGCATACAGTAAAGTAGACATAGGGCATCCTTGACGCACAGAGCGGCGTATAGGAATCGGTCCTACAAGCCTCCCATTGACTTGTACCATCGAGACCGCGGGAAGGAGTAACCGGCGAATGGCATCGACAAAAAGCAATGGGAACCCCATACGTGTGGCCACCATGAGGAGGAAAGGGTGTCGAACGCGATCAAAGGCACTCGTGAAATCGACGGATACCAGTGCTGCACGAAGGCGACAAACCGACGCCAGTGCAATGAGGTCACGGCATTCTCCCAGGGCTGTTTGTAAGGTGGCCCCACAACCACGTGCAGTCTGCTCAGGAGAAAGGACCGTAGGTAAGACGGTGCGTATGCGCGCTGCTAAGAGGCGTGCATAGATTTTATAGTCTGCATTCAGTAGTGTAAGGGGGCGATACGCAGAGACATGAGACCCTCCCTTCGGTTTAGGCACAGGTAGAAGAATGCCAGTGACGAATTCAGATGGAATTGGGAAGGACGGAGTAAAGAGTTCCTGAATCATTTCCGTCCAGCGAGGAAGCATTAACGTGGTGAACGCCCGGTAAAACTCCACTGGGAGACCATCTGGTCCGGGTGATTTGTTCTTGGCCCCTTTGTTGATCGCTTCTACCACCTCTTCTGCGGTGATTGCAGACATCATGGACGTTGACTCCGCTACGGTGAGGGTCCGTTCAGGGGAAGGACGGAGATCATCAGGAATGGGCGTCGCCATCGCTTCATCATCATAAAATTGGCGATAATGTTCAGCAAAGGCGGACACGACCGCCGCCTGTGTTGTGTGGTGAACACCATCGGAGGTCGTGATGTTGGGGACGAAAAGCCGACGTCGACGACTATGGTCGGATGCGGCATGGATTGTGGATGGGGTTTCGTCGTGGAGGAGGTCTTGTCGTCGGGAACGCACCACGACACCATGCAGTCGTGCACGTTGAAGAGAGAGGAGACGAGCTTTAGTACGTTGTCGTTCCCTGTGGGTGTCAGGTGATGGAGGGAGCGCATCGAGCTCACGGAGGACGGTGTAGTGAAAATTTGTGGTGTCTCGATGCCATGCTGCTGCTTCCTTGCCACATTGTATGAAGGCCTTTCTGATCGCAGGTTTGGCACATTTGAGCCACCAATGGATCGTGGATGTGTACTGCGGAAGGCGTCTTTCGCAAGACGCCCATGTAGCGACAATACATTGTCGGCAGTGTGGATCATTAAGGAGGGAGGTATTAAGCTTCCAGTAACCTCTGCTGCGCCACACTGACTGAGGTGGCAGAGCCAGGGAGCAAATGACGGCGCAATGGTCCGAAAATGCAAGGGGCCATCGTTCAGCTTGGGCGACTTCATTGCCGAGGTGAGCAGAGACATAAAACCGGTCCAGTCTGCTCGCAGAATGTGCTGTATAATGGGTAAAACCGGGGGTATTGCCATGAATTTTCTCCCAAACGTCCACTAGATGAAAATCTTCGATTAAGGTGAGCAGCGCCGGGCATGGCGAATAACCAGGTACTTGGTCCTGCGGATGGAGGACACAGTTGAAATCGCCTCCCATGATAAGGCGATCATAGCGTCCAGAAAACAGGGGCGCCACGTCATGTCCGAAGAAAGTGGACCGCTGCCGACGGTTCGTGGAGCCAGACGGAGCGTAGATATTGATGACGCGCGTGTCGAAGATGGTAACAGCCATGCCTCTTCCACAGGGAAGGATTGTCGTATCCGTGAGTGGGATTCCTTCGCGTATGTAGAAAGCCACTCCACGCCCTGATTCATCACATGTGGACGTGTATGAGTCGTAGCCGTAGACTGGTGGTAGTGTGGCAACGCGTACTTCCTGAAGAAGGGCGACGTCGACGTCAGAGGCCCGAAGCATGTCACATAGGAGTTGCAGCTTGGGTGCAGTGCCGATCATGTTGATGTTCAGTGTGGCAAACAGGTATGTTTGTTTCAGTGGTGGTGGACGCGCATCTACCATCACCAAGGGAAGTAAGAGGAGGGCACCGACAGGAAGTCCCGTCCCATCAGCTGCAATGCCTCGCTTTTGATGTTAACAGGCAGCCTCGTCCGGCAGAGGTAACTCATCCGGAGGAGGGGGCGTACCTTCCTCAATGTCGTCGGCCCATGCTCCTGTGCCGTGGGTCTGTCCAATGTCCATGGGAATTGCGTCGTGGTGAGAGAGATCTGGAGTTGTCGGCTAAGAGACAGGCGTCTCAACCGGCGCACCGATCGTTACATTGTGCGTGGCGACCTCCATAGTGGTCCCGTCCTGCGAAACGTCTTGTTCATCGTGAAAGTTGTCCGCCGACCTCTGCGTGGAAATGTCGGCTGCTTGGGTGTCGTCTTCGTCGTCGCGGGTGGCAACGCTCTGAGAGCCCGTGGGGGAACGGCGACGGTGTTTGCGCCTACGTGGCGAGCGTTGTTTGCGCACGTGTTCCTCAGTGTCGGACGACGGCAAGGAGGAGCGTCGACCTGGTTCGAAGGCGTCGGTGGGTACAATGAGATTGTCAAACAGGTGTTGTGAAGATGTACTGGTCTCCTCAGCGTCCGGTGCGGGAGCCTGTTCGGCGGCAAGATTGTCAGGTGGGACGTCTGTACCGTCCGTTGGTGACTGGGACGGTGGGACGTGCCGACCAGAAGGACCGGGCGACGGACTGGACGAAACTGTAGACGTGGCAAGAGCCGCTGCGTAAGTGACCGGTAGGGCGGTCATCGTGGGTGTGACGGACGCTTCCGACAACGGGAGCTGCGCGACACGTCGTTGAATGCATTCAGACCGTAGGTGACCTTCTTTCCCGCAACCGGAACAGGTCCGAGGTTGGCCGTCGTACATTATAATGGCACGGCAGCCTCCGATACGTAGATAGGAAGGCACGTGTTTCTGCAACTCGATGCGGACCTGTCTAACACCGTTTAAAACTGGATAGGTCTGAAATTGGACCCATCGTTCGGCAACATGTTCCAGAACGTTGCCATAGGGACGGAGCGCCTCGATGACGACGTCAGCAGGTAGTTCGAACGGCAGTTCGAAGATCCTTATCGTCCGTGTGCCGAGACCTGCGTGATCGACGGTAACGGGTCCGACGTTGCCGTCGGAATGACAGAAGCGCAGTCCACGTTTTGCCTCTTGAAGCACCTTGTCGCACGCCGCATCGTTGATCATTTTGACGTAGACGGTACTGCTAACTATGGACAAGTGGATGCCAATTAGATCCGTTGGTGGTATTTTAACTTCATCGCGTATAAATCGTTCTACCTCCAGGGCCTTGGGTCGGGCGAAGTCGGAACAAAAGTTGAAACGTAATGTCTTCTTCCGATAGTTGTGCGCCATGGTGGTCTAGAAGGAAAACGGCACTTACAGTGGCCGAAGTAAACACAAACACACCGTGCGCGCCTCGCCCGCAGCGCTCTGGCGCGTGACCGCCTCGCAGCACTGCCGGCGGCAGACTGACCACTCAGCTACCGGGGGCGGACTATTGCTAAATGACCGTAAGAGAACGCAGAACTATTAAACAGCATTACTACTTAGTGCAGTGAATGGTAGCTCGCTCTAAATGTGGAGAAATACAGGGTAATACCCATAAAAAAAGGAGAGCTGGGTAATATCGGATAACAATTTTATCCCCTAAAACATCTAGAATGTGTCGCATCGTTTAATAAATTTTGAGTTAACAATGGAAAACAATTCTAAATAAGAGCACGTGATGTTAGGAGAAGCAAAGGCGGATGCCAGACTGAAGTTGGTTAGAATGCTTCTCAGAAATTGTGTTGCAGCTATAGATAGAACCGCTTAGCTGATTCTGCCCTGCCAATTCTACTGTATCGTTTCAACGTTTGAAATCCTTGTCAGATGGGCATGGCAACAGAATTTGTACCAGAGACGCTGCTCGGTTGGTATAAACCACAATGCCATGTTAACGATATGCTCAGCGAATTTAAACGCACGAGTAAAGCCTACGAAGCACGCCTCCGGACTAAATTCAAAGAGCTGGTTTATTGTGATGTCTCCATCGTGTATCTCACAGTAATGAGAATGAGAGATTGGGGCGCATAACGGAGCATATATAGAGAAATATTACTGTGGCTAAGAATGAGAATGGAATAAAATAGAAAGTCGCCAAATTTTGGTACGAAGTATCCTCCGGCGAGCACTGAACTGTAGCTTGAGGTGTGTGTGTGTGTGTGTGTGTGTGTGTGTGTGTGTGTGTGTGTGTGTGCATTCGTATGTGTGTCTACATGACAAACATGATAAGCCGGTCTGTTGAGGTAAAGTTCAAGATGCTTCTCAGAACGTCTGTGCAATGGTGTGCACTGCATAGTGGCAGTGAGTCGACTATAGATAGGTATGGTCGGCGACTAAGCCAGACATTGAACAGAATGGCCGGCCGAAGTGGCCGCGCGGTTCTGGCGCTGCAGTCTGGAACCGCGAGACCGCTACGGTCGCAGGTTCGAATCCTGCCTCGGGCATGGATGTGTGTGATGTCCTTAGGTTAGTTAGGTTTAACTAGTTCTAAGTTCTAGGGGACTAATGACCTCAGCAGTTGAGTCCCATAGTGCTCAGAGCCATTTGAACCATTTGAACAGAATGTTTTCTGAAGGCTGCAACACAGTTCACGCTGCATTATGTGTTTTCGTATACGTTGCTGCATAACATTCTCACCTTCCCAATCGTCCTAGTTACAGTACATGACGCTATGATCACAGTAACAATTTCTGACGTTGGTTGCACAATGCGAGACCGTCCAGTGTTGCACATTCTCCGCATCTGTGGGCTGTTAAATTTTACCTTGTGTGAAGAACATACTTCTTTTATTCTGCTCCCTTGGTAAGCTGAAGAACCGCGAAGGTAACGGCTAGCGGAAAATCCCACGAGTCCGTGTTTGGTAGGCAGTTCGGAAGCGAAGGTTAATGCCGTGTACGCCACGCAACGGACAGTCTTGTTCCTTTTGGTGGGAATGTAGTTTCTTGCAAACGACGTTATTGGATAAAATTTCCTTGCCTCGTCGGGTCTCAAAGATGTGCGGAGCTTTCGATGTCTTCTTCCTCCTTCGTCTGGGCTCGATTATTGTAACTGATGCTGTATTGGTATTTCAAATGAAGCGGTGCCGGAGTTTTGTACGTAATAAGCAGCCATGACCGCCATTATGACGCGATAAGAATACGAAAGAATTCAGATGTTCGTACAAGGACTGTGAGGATGTCTACGTGAAGAGTTACTAGTGAGTCACCATTGTCGTTGCAAAGTGAAAAAGAGCCGACATACAGTCATGGGGAAAAGTTCACACAGTGTTTTTCATTTACAAAAACTAAGATCGCAACTAGAGATATTATTTGGTAAACTAACATTATTTCATTTCATTTTATTAACAGTACAGGGGAACCCACCGCCTTGAAATGTAAGTTGGCTTAGATGCTTCTGAATCTACACCAAAGACTTCTTATTCTACAGTCTTATTGGCCTACAGTTGTTAATGCTTTCTTTTATAAATAATATAAGGAAAATAATATATAAAGATTTCTCTGTGTTTACAGCGAATTGAATGCTTAACTAACAGTATGGAGTTTCCTTCCTAATACGTACATATAAAAGAGTGAAGTACATTAGCCTTCTGCAGAAAGTAAATAAAAATTCAATGCCAGCTGACTTGACACAGTGGAGAAAAAAGTATACGTACACTATTAGAAATGTAAACGTAGAAACGACTAACGAGCCGCTTGCAGCAAAGAACGCCTTTAGTGGTAAACTACGAGTACACCTCGTGCATGTTCGTTCTCCTACGCGATACATGACGAGCAACAGCAAAAGAGGCCGCAAAGCAAAGGAAACGATTGTAGAGGAAAGGCAAACAGTTATCTCCCAAAATGCAAAGGGAAAATCGTTTTCAGAAACACACTATGTGATCAAAAGTATCAGGTCACCTGACTGAAAATGACTTGAAAGTTCGTGGCGCCCTCCATCGGTAATACTGGAATTCAATATGGTGCTGGCCCGCCCTTAGCCTTGATTACAGCTTCCACTCTCGCAGTCACACGTTCAATCAGGTGCTGGAAGGTTTCTTGGGGAATGGCAGCCGATACTTCACGGAGTGCTGCACTGAGGAGATGTATCGATGTCGGTCAGTGAGGCCTGGTACGAAGTTTGCGTTCCAAAACATCCGAAAAGTGTTCTATAGGATTCAGATCAGGACTCTGTGCAGGCCATTACAGGGATGTTATTGTCGTTCAACCACGCCACAGGCCGTACGTTATGAACAGGTGCTCGATCGTGTTGAAAAATGCAATCGTTGTCTTCGAATTGCTCTTCAACAGTGGGAAGCAAGAAGGTACTTAAAACATCAATGTAGGTCTGTGCTGTGATAGTGCCGCACAAAACAACCAGGGGTGCAAGCCCCCTCCATGAAAAACACGACCACACCATAACACCACCGCTCCCGAATTTTACTGTTGGCGCTACACACGCTGGCAGATGACGTTCACCAGGCATTCGCCGTACCCACACCCTGCCATCGGATCGCCACGTTGTGTACCGTGATTCGTCACTCCACACAATGTTTTTCCACTGTTCAATCGTCCAATATTTACGCTCGTTACATCGAGCGAGGCGTCGTTTGGCATTTACCGGCGTGATGTGTGGCTTATGAGCAGCCCCTCGACCATGGAATCCAAGTTTTCTCACCTCCCGCCTAACTTTCATAGTACTTGCAGTGGATCCCGATGCAGTTTGGAATTCCTGTGTGATGGTCTGTATAGATGTCTGCCTATTACACATTACGACCCTCTTCAACTGTCGGCGGTCTCTGTCAGTAGCAGTCGAGGTCCGCTTGTACACTTTTGTGCTGTACGTGGCCCTTCAAGTTTCCATTTCACTATCACATCGGAAACAGCGGACCTAGGGATGTTTAGGAGTGTGGACTTCTCGCGTACAGATGTATGACACAAGTGACACCCAATCATCTGACCACGTTTGAAGTCCGTGAGTTCCACGGATCGCCCTACTCTGCTCTCTCACGATTTCTAATAACTACTGACGTCGCTGACATGGAGTACCTGGCAGTAGGTGGCAGCTCAATGCACCTAATATGGGAAACGTATGTTTCTGAGGGTGTCCGGATACTTTTGATCTCATACTGTAGCTGATTTTATTGGAAGAAGCCAGGCAGCTTCTCAGTCCATAATAACGAGATTTATTCATAGAGAAACACATACTCTTCCTTAACAGAGAAAGTTGAGGGCGAAGTAAACGCAAAGAGAATGAAATACACTCCTGGAAATGGAAAAAAGAACACATTGACACCGGTGTGTCAGACCCACCATACTTGCTCCGGACACTGCGAGAGGGCTGTACAAGCAATGATCACACGCACGGCACAGCGGACACACCAGGAACCGCGGTGTTGGCCGTCGAATGGCGCTAGCTGCGCAGCATTTGTGCACCGCCGCCGTCAGTGTCAGCCAGTTTGCCGTGGCATACGGAGCTCCATCGCAGTCTTTAACACTGGCAGCATGCCGCGACAGCGTGGACGTGAACCGTATGTGCAATTGACGGACTTTGAGCGAGGGCGTATAGTGGGCATGCGGGAGGCCGGGTGGACGTACCGCCGAATTGCTCAACACGTGGGGCGTGAGGTCTCCACAGTACATCGATGTTGTCGCCAGTGGTCGGCGGAAGGTGCACGTGCCCGTCGACCTGGGACCGGACCGCAGCGACGCACGGATGCACGCCAAGACCGTAGGATCCTACGCAGCGCCGTAGGGGACCGAACCGCCACTTCCCAGCAAATTAGGGACACTGTTGCTCCTGGGGTATCGGCGAGGACCATTCGTAACCGTCTCCATGAAGCTGGGCTACGGTCCCGCACACCGTTAGGCCGTCTTCCGCTCACGCCCCAACATCGTGCAGCCCGCCTCCAGTGGTGTCGCGACAGGCGTGAATGGAGGGACGAATGGAGACGTGTCGTCTTCAGCGATGAGAGTCGCTTCTGCCTTGGTGCCAATGATGGTCGTATGCGTGTTTGGCGCCGTGCAGGTGAGCGCCACAATCAGGACTGCATACGACCGAGGCACACAGGGCCAACACCCGGCATCATGGTGTGGGGAGCGATCTCCTACACTGGCCGTACACCACTGGTGATCGTCGAGGGGACACTGAATAGTGCACGGTACATCCAAACCGTCATCGAACCCATCGTTCTACCATTCCTAGACCGGCAAGGGAACTTGCTGTTCCAACAGGACAATGCACGTCCGCATGTATCCTGTGCCACCCAACGTGCTCTAGAAGGTGTAAGTCAACTACCCTGGCCAGCAAGATCTCCGGATCTGTCCCCCATTGAGCATGTTTGGGACTGGATGAAGCGTCGTCTCACGCGGTCTGCACGTCCAGCACGAACGCTGGTCCAACTGAGGCGCCAGGTGGAAATGGCATGGCAAGCCGTTCCACAGGACTACATCCAGCATCTCTACGATCGTCTCCATGGGAGAATAGCAGTCTGCATTGCTGCGAAAGGTGGATATACACTGTACTAGTGCCGACATTGTGCATGCTCTGTTGCCTGTGTCTATGTGCCTGTGGTTCTGTCAGTGTGATCATGTGATGTATCTGACCCCAGGAATGTGTCAATAAAGGTTCCCCTTCCTGGGACAATGAATTCACGGTGTTCTTATTTCAATTTCCAGGAGTGTATGTTAATAGGGATGGTCAAAAATTCATAATTTGACAGCGCCTACATTGTCTGCGCATGTTAATGATCAGTTCTGAAAGGAAATCATACTGAGGACTGTTCGCTAAAGTATTGCATGTTAAGGAACTAGTGCATCTAGAAGGAAACCATCCACCAGCGAGAAGAACAAGAAATTGAGAGTTTCAAGATCATATAAGCAAGAACACAAGTTTCGGAAAAAGGTTCTGTTCACAGAGGTGAAAGTAATTTTAACATATTTGTAAATGATGGCGGAATTTTTCTGTGAAGACAACCACACAGTAAAGCTACATCTAGCGCTGGGCAAGTTGTTTTGCTGACGGTAACCTGCTTCGATTTTAGAATTTAAATATTCTAAAGGAAAAAAATGCAATAACATGTTGATAGATTGGGCTTAGGCACAAATTACCACTTCCAACAACATACAGCGGAAATTGTTCGTCTGTAGTTGTTGCACCATCCTCAAGTTTCAAGAGCGAAGACCTTAATCCAACTGAACTCGTTTGGAGTACGCTTGAAACTATGGCCAGACAAAAAGAAATAAGCAGTAAGACTACTCTAAAAGAATGTCTACAATAAGAATGGAAAATATTACGTCAGGGACTACTCAAATGCTGGTTCATTCCATGCCAAAGAGGTTAACAGAAGTGATACACAAAGAGGAATGCCTTCAAAGTGGCGGCATTGTCGTTATATGCATGTACATTGTAATTTTCTTTGTTTCTATGAATACTTTTTTCCCCACTGTGTGAAACCAGGTCGTACAGAATTTTTGTTTACTTTTTGTAAAAAAGCTAATTTCGTTAATGGTTCAAATGGCTCTGAGCACTACGGCACTTAACAGCTGAGGCCACATCAGTCCCCTAGAACTTAGAACTACTTAAACCTAACTGACCTAAGGTCATCACACCATCCATGCTGGAGGCAGGATTCGAACCTGCGACCGTAGCGGTCGTGCGGTTCCCGACTGTAGCGCCTAGAACCGCTCGGCCACTCCGGCCGGCAATTTCGTTATCTTATCACATATGTAGATTAGGAAAGAAATACCATACCGTTAGTTTACCAAATAACGTCTCATTTGTATCTTTACTTCTAATTAACAACGGTCTACTGATCCTTTTTACGTGTCTGTATTTCTTTGTAGCTACTCAGTAAGGAAGGCCCATCTCCTAACGTACCAGCTGTTGTCGCGGAGGAACTAATTGTTGCATAATCTCGTCTCGTAAATCGGACAAGAATTTCGTTTGGTCAAAAAAATTCTATGTTTGCTTGTGAGGCAGTGTTTGGCCTCTGCTGATTTGTCCATACCACAGTGTCGATACTCCGCAAAACATGCTGACACGGTATGTATGGAGCATATAACAGCTGTAGCACTCACAAGGAATTATAAAAGTTCCAAAACCCTGAGACAGGGGCTAGGACAATAATAGGTGGGTTATCATGAGGTGATCGGACATCTACATGTTCTCGTTTCTTAGCGTACTTAGTGGTTGCCCGAACATGCATTTTAGTGAACATACATGGTCTGCGACTTCGCATGCCTTTTAGCCGAGTTGTCGGTCGAAAAGTGCCATATTTGACACACTGGACTTCGTCGACTGGACGGCGATTCTAATGCGCACGCGGCCACGCTGATTTAACTTTCCAAAGAATTCCCTAAATCGCTAACGGCAAATACCAACATGGTTTCTTCGAGATTTATACATCAGTTTTCTTAATATTTTTCCCGCGAGTCTCTAATGAACCCATCGTCGACGGGACGTTAAACCCTGATCTTGCATCATTCTACAATGAGTTTCCATCCCGCCACTTGTTGGCGGTGCCCGTACTGACTGTTGTAAGGACACCCAAACAGACCAGCACAGCTCTGGCGTAGTGTCTGGGAGGCGAGCCCCGTTGTGAATGGGAGTGGAGTGTTGTGTGGAGAGAGGCTGGCTGGCGTGACTCAGGCTACGCGTCCCGTTACACGCGTCTGGCTCCGTGACCGCAGCTGCAGCCACAGCCGCCAGACAGAAGAGCAGCCGGGCCAGTGGCTCTTCTGCCACGCCAAAAGGAAAGCTTTCTTCGCCCTCGATTCCTCTAGAGTGCCTCTGATTGCCGCGACCGCCGCACGTGAGCAGCGACAACATTCTCAGATTACAGACCAGATGGAGTGGGCTGTCTCGCCGCATCTATATCTACAGGGTGTTACAAAAAGGTACGGCCAAACTTTCAGGAAACATTCCTCACACACAAAGAAAGAAAATATGTTGTGTGGACATGTGCCCGGAAACGCTTACTTTCCATGTTAGAGCTCATTTTATTACTTCTCTTCAAATCACATTAATCATGGAATGGAAACACACAGCAACAGAACGTACCAGCGTGACTTCAAACACTTTGTTACAGGAAATGTTCAAAATGTCCTCCGTTAGCGAGGATACATGCATCCACCCTCCGTCACATGGAATCCCTGATGCGCTGATGCAGCCCTGGAGAATGGCGTATTGTATCACAGCCGTCCACAATAGGAGCACGAAGAGTCCCTACATTTGGTACCGGGGTTGCGTAGACAAGAGCTTTCAAATGCCCCCATAAATGAAAGTCAAGAGGGTTGAGGTCAGGAGAGCGTGGAGGCCATGGAATTGGTCCGCCTCTACCAATCCATCGGTTGAGAGCGTACTCCACTGAAATGTGCAGGAGCTCCAACGCGCATGAACCACATGTTGTGGCGTACTTGTAAAGGCACATGTTCTAGCAGCACAGGTAGAGTATCCCGTGTGAAATCATGATAACGTGCTCCATTGAGCGTAGGTGGACGAAATTAAAATGAGCTATAACGTGGAAATTAAGCGTTTCCGGATACATGTCCACATAACATCTTTTCTTTGAAACTTCCTGGCAGATTAAAACTGTGTGCCCGACCGAGACTCGAACTCGGGACCTTTGCCTTTCGCGGGCAAGTGCTCTACCAACTGAGCTACCGAAGCACGACTCACGTCCGGTACTCACAGCTCTACTTCTGCCAGTACCTCGTCTCCTACCTTCCAAACTTTACAGAAGCTCTCCTGCGAACCTTGCAGAACTAGCACTCCTGAAAGAAAGGATATTGCGGAGACATGGCTTAGCCACAGCCTGGGGGATGTTTACAGAATGAGATTTTCACTCTGCAGCGGAGTGTGCGCTGATATGAAACTTCCTGGCAGATTAAAACTGTGTGCCCGACCGAGACTCGAACTCGGGACCTTTGCCTTTCGCGGGCAAGTGCTCTACCAACTGAGCTACCGAAGCACGACTCACGTCCGGTACTCACAGCTCTACTTCTGCCAATACCTCGTCTCCTACCTTCCAAACTTTACAGAAGCTCTCCTGCGAACCTTGCAGAACTAGCACTCCTGAAAGAAAGGATATAGCGGAGACATGGCTTAGCCACAGCCTGGGGGATGTTTCCAGAATGAGATTTTCACTCTGCAGCGGAGTGTGCGCTGATATGAAACTTCCTGGCAGATTAAAACCGTGTGCCCGACCGAGACTCGAACTCGGGACCTTTGCCTTTCGCGGGCAAGTGCTCTACCAACTGAGCTACCGAAGCACGACTCACGTCCGGTACTCACAGCTCTACTTCTGGCAGTACCTCGTCTCCTACCTTCCAAACTTTACAGAAGCTCTCCTGCGAACCTTGCAGAACTAGCACTCCTGAAAGAAAGGATATTGCGGAGACATGGCTTAGCCACAGCCTGGGGGATGTTTCCAGAATGAGATTTTCACTCTGCAGCGGAGTGTGCGCTGATATGAAACTTCCTGGCAGATTAAAACTGTGTGCCCGACCGAGACTCGAACTCGGGACCTTTGCCTTCCGCGGGCAAGTGCTCTACCAACTGAGCTAGTTCTGCAAGGTTCGCAGGAGAGCTTCTGTAAAGTTTGGAAGGTAGGAGACGAGGTACTGGCAGAAGTAGAGCTGTGAGTACCGGACGTGAGTCGTGCTTCGGTAGCTCAGTTGGTAGAGCACTTGCCCGCGAAAGGCAAAGGTCTCGAGTTCGAGTCTCGGTCGGGCACACAGTTTTAATCTGCCAGGAAGTTTCATATCAGCGCACACTCCGCTGCAGAGTGAAAATCTCATTCTGGATCTTTTCTTTATTTGTGTGTGAGGAATGTTTCCTGAAAGTTTGGCCGTACCTTCTTGTAACACCCTGTATAGATGTACTCTACAAGCCACTGTACAGTGCATGGTGGAGGGCTCATCGTGTCAGCATTATCTGTTTTCTTTCCTATTCCGTTAACGTATTGACAGAGGGGGAAAAATATCAACGCCTCCTAACCAGCTTCCGTAACCGAGGTCACAAATAGGGCAGTTTATAAAATATCGATATTTTTCATTTTATATTTTTTCGCAATTTTCGATAAACATTTAAAGCCTTTTTTTGTTTGTTTTTTTTAATTGCCCTAGAACATAATTTTACTTTCACTGTGTGAAGGAGTCTTCCTTCTGAAACTTCCTGGCAGATTAAAACTATGTGCCGGACTGAGACTCGCCCTTCGCGGGCAAGTGCTCTACCACACAGTTTTAATCTGCCAGGAAGTTTCATATCAGCGCACACTCGGATGCAGAGTGAAAATCTCATTCAGTCTTCCTTCTTTTTGAGCTTTCACCACGTCCACTCTCTTTGACTGTGTGAAACATGTATAGGTGGCACAAAGAAGAAGTAGGATTGCACTGGAGAGTGGCGGTGTGAAGGGAATAACAAGACGTCAGATCTGAGGAAACAGCGATTTTTAAAGCAACTAGTGTGCTATTTCTTCACATAGACGTTCTTCACAAACAGTTGTTGAAACCGATGAACAAAAATCGAAATGACAAGGTTGGCCCTTGTCGTGGGTGGAGACTTGTGAGGAAAAATGCTCAAGTAATTGGGGTCCGCAGCTCGTGATCTCGCGGTCGCGTTCTCGCTTCCCGAGCACGGGGTCCCCGGGTTCGATTCCCGGCGGGGTCGGGGATTTTTACCTGCCTCGAGATGACTGGGTGTTTCTGTTGTCCTAATCACTTCATCGTCATTCGTGAATTGGGCAAGTTTGGGCTGAGCAAACGTTGGGAATTTGTACGGGCTCTGGTAACCGCGCAGTTGAGCGCCCCACAAGCCAAGCATCAACATTATCATAAAGTAATTGGCGCTAGGCGCTACCGACAGAAACTGCAACGTTTAACTCCACCACGCAATTTTGACACTACGACTGCTAGGTTGTTGGCGATTGCAGAAATGAAACAGCAGGGAACTCGACATGATGTGTTCCAGACAAAGACGATATGTGACGAAACCGAACGTCGGACCTACCGGACATTTTTTACTTGCCACTTACATGCAGTTACCATTGTTAGCAAAGTGTTTATCGCCAGGCGTGAACGTGCACCGTTTTCCTTTCAGATCTTGCTCTAAGGGGGATAAGCAGGCTGCCAGCTTGTTGACGTACAGATTATCTAATAATAAATCGATACTTAAACATACAGCTCTAAAACTGGCAGTATATTTTCAATGTTCAGCCGACACTTTTTTGGCCGTTGCGTCGATACTATTTATGGCTGCATATCAATAATTGTTTTCGGTGTATCGAGAACCGATAATGATATCTTTTAAAATATTGATATATTGTATTACCGATATTTTTAAAACTATCAATTCCTAGTTGCTAACGCGTACTTGTACGGTGGCGTTCGACTTGGAGGTAAGCTGGTCGGAATTCTGGTGGTCAATAAAATTTTCATTGCCAGTATTTGGCCAGCAGTGGGAGAAGAGGCAGTGGCGAAAGTTTCTGATCAGCAGTCTTTCCGCCCATGTCCTAGATTGATAGTGATCCGTCAGTGGGATGAGGACGTTAAGGCCGGTGGCACCCTTGGTGCTTTTAGAGACGAACAGGCTATGTGCCAACACCGGGTTTCACTCTCTCACACCCCTTCATCCATCACAACACAAACCCAACATTACACACACTCATCACAGTCATTCACACGACGCAGATACACACTCGACACTTTGTAACAGGTTGCAGGAAGTCAACGGTTAACCACCTGCACTAGGACCTTGCCATGAGCTGCGGTACAGGATTCCCGCATCAACTCCATCTACGCTGATTCCTTGAGTCTGGGACTATCGATCTATATGCCTTTGTACTTGTCGAATTATCTCTTACCTTACCTTGATCTCATGACTCGTACCCGAGTTACATGGTGGTAGCAGCGTGATGGTTTATATAGAATACACGTTTGTAAATTTACCCGATAGCATTCCGGGAGAACTGTGTCGACTTTCCTCAAAGGATTCCCATTCAAGTTCCCCGAGTATATCCTTTACACTTTCGTACGGCCTTTACCGATTATGATTAGCAGCGCGTCACTGAATCTGATCGATGTCTATTGTGATGCCGGTTTGATAAAGAAGCAAACATTGGGCGATACTTCATAAATGGAAATGAGCGTTTGGCGTCATTGGCCGGTAGGCCCCTTACGGGGCAGGTCCGGCAGCCTTGGTACAGGTTTTGTTACATTCGACTCGACATTGGGCGACCTGCGCGCCGGATGGGGTTGGAATGATTATGAAGACAACACAACACCCAGTCCCTGAGCAGAGAAAATCTCCGACTCAGCCGGGTATCGAACCCGGGTCCGTAGGACGGCATCTGTCACCCTGACCACTTTTTTTTTTTTAAGTGCTCTACTAATTTTTTTAAGAAAACAAATAAAAACCTCTTGGGTATGAAAATAAAAGACGACGTTCTTCATAAATAACACAATATCCTTTGAAAACGTAAAAACATAAAAGGTAGCTATATTTCCGCAACGGCCTTCTTTTGTATTTGTATGTTTTTTGGTAACATAAATGAGTGTACAGTCTCACCATCAGCAGCATTTCTTTTTTTATTTATTCCTTTTTTTTTTTTTTTTTTTTTTTGGAGCACAAGAGAAAGAAAACAAATAGGCTGCAGATAGAGAGCTATGTGTGAAAGGGATAAACATGTGTAAGAAGAAAAAAAAAACTTAGAAGAGGAGGGGAAAAGAGAACTGAAATAAAATAGGAATACTTTCCGCGTCATGCTCCACTTTGGCGCGCCAGCAGACAAAAATGCATTCTATCATTGACCATTGAAGGGGAACGTGGGATCGTCCAGCCTTGGCTGGCACGGTTCGTTGAGATTCCAGCTTTGAGGCGGGTTGGTGAAAATGCTCTGTAAATAGTTCGCGAAAGTGGCCCGATAGTGTCGATGCCGGCGAAGAGTGTGGTGATACACTTGGAGGCGTGTCCAAAAGTCCGCCGGATCGACGATGTCGTCTCGGAAGAGGTAGTCGACAGCCATGCCACTGATCCATGTGATGGCGTGCCACTTAGCCGATGGAAAGTAGGTCGTGTCGGGATATATCATCATAGTGGGAGAAACGTGATGTGGTGGTACTCGGAGGTAGATAGCCACAATCTTCTGTACGAGGGTCCAGACAGCTGCTGCTGGCCCACACTCAAAACGATGTAAATCTGTATCTTCGACATTGCACTTGAGGCACAGGGGTGAGTCCACCAGTGCGATGCGATGCAGTTTCTGTCTTGTAGTATACTTGCCGTTGACGAGAAGGTACCACATAGAGGTGGTGTCAGTGGTGTGAAATGGTTGGTGGATCGTTATCCAAACTGTAGGCCATGAAACCTGGGGGTGACGTGTTTCGACGGGATTGCGGGGTGGAGACTTTCGGAGAAGGCGGTAGATGTCGCGGGTGGTCGTCTTCCTGGTCCTGGGGAGCTCGGTGCATATGTAGCTGTACTCCAAAAAGAAACGGCCGATATGTGACATCGGAGGTGGGATGTGTGCCAAAGACGTCGGTGGGCGTCTCGAAACAGGCGCGAGCTCGGTGGTCAACATTCCAGTAAAACTAGCATTTTGGCTTTTCCATAACCGGAGCATAGTATTGGTGTAAAGTGCCGTTGTCCTGGCTCTCACATTAACCAGATCGAGGCCACCGTCCCGCTTCGGTAAGGTGAGAGCTTCGTACTGGACTTTGAAGATGTGTCCAGAACAAATGAAATAGCCGAATGCCGCCTGTAACCTGGCCGCCATTGTCGCAGTGATGGGCAGAATCTGTGCTATATGGGGTATCCGAGCTGCCAGATGGGTATTGACGAAGGTGACTCTCTGGCACATATTCAGCGGGCGTAGTATGTGATTTTGTATGTTGGCCCGGATGCGTTGCAGCAGCGCACGAAAATTGATCGCCGAGGTGCGGCGAATGTCTCGCGTGTACACCAATCCGAGACAACGAATGGTGTCTACCAGTTGAAATGGAACTACGCTGTCTGCGGGAAGGCCGCGGCAGATCTTCATGGCGCATGATTTTGCCACGTTCATAGCGCTCCCTGCCCCTGCACCGTAACGGGTAATCCACTGCATCGCAGCTTGTACTTCAGCCGCTGAACGTACGACGAGGGCCAAGTCGTCCGCGAAAGCTCGGCAGCGGAACATATGATCCCGGAGTGGAATACCTGTCAAACGTCGCCGTAATCCGCAAATGAGTGGTTCCATCGAAATGGCATAAAGTACCGTCGACAAAGGGCAACCCTGCTGTACTGAGCGTTCAATCCAACCCGTATAGGTTCTGTAAGTCTGCCGTTGACGAGAAGTCTGGACGTTGCTCCACGAAGGAGCCGCATAATCACTTGCGTGAACGTCGGGGGAATTGCCATTCGGTCCATCACTGCGTTGAGGAATGCATGATTGACGCGGTCAAACGCTTGTTTGAAGTCGATGGAGATTAAAGCGCCTGGCAGTCGCGAGTGTGTTGCCACAGCGATCACATCTCGATATTCACTGAGGGCCGTCTGTATATTATGATCGCCGCCTAAGGATGTTTGTTCGTGGGAAACAATGTCCCGTAATACATGTTTGAGTCGCACTGCCAGAAGGCGTGTGAAAATCTTGAAGTCCGAATTGAGTAACGTGATCGGCCGATAACTGTCGAGTCATCCACTCAGTTATCGGGGAGGACGATATTTCATAATTGGTTGCACTATCATCTTCTACGTGATTTCCTTCAAAGATACATCTTATTTTGGCAGAACGTTTCTATTCGCTTTCCCTAATATTGATTTTACGTGGCAGTGATATTCTACATCGCTTCTTAATACTACTCCTAAATACTGACGTGCGGTATCTGGAAGACGACCAGTTCTTGCTGGGCGCCCAAAAGGACATGCTGGTATCCTATACGTCAAGTGAGTCCTACGTGCATGAAACAAACTTCTTTTTTGCAACACTAACCGGATCATGTAAAAATAAATCACATATGGCGATTTACTGTTGCATTACTTCTTTATAAAACCAAAGATTTCACCGTCTACGCACCGTTTCATTACAAATTGTGTCTCCACAGCAAATCAGGTCTGTGAGCAAAGATTATCACTCAAATCTCAGCCACTAATGTTCAGTGATTTCGCTTGATGGTGGGATTGTTTTTTAGGAAAAGAGGTGATTACATGAAATGTTCTCGGTGTTCAGAAAACAACAGATCAGAGTTAAAACTCGAGCTTTTCAAAATTACCACCAACTTCTTCGTCGGGATATGTCTGTCTGCTGGGAGCGAAGTTTTCTTCCTTCACACAGGCGCTGAAGCTTGTCAGTGATCGGGTGACATCGCTTGGAAGTAGACTTCTTTCCCGGAAGTCATCTGACGAAGCGGGTGGTAATTTTAAGAAAAGTCAGATTTTAAACTCCGATCAGAAGCGGTCTGAACACCGTGAATAATTTATACAAAAATTCCACAGCGAAAAAATTTGAAAACACGATTTTTTTTTTTTTTTTTTTTTTTTGCTCGTGCACTGTTGATCTGTGTACTTGGTTCTCGATTAGGGCTTGACGTCCCGTCGACAAAAGAGCCATTACAGACGGAACAGGAGCTCGGATTGGAAGCAACCATTTCGGCACTGGCCTTAAGTGATAGAGGAATTACTTAAAACCTAAATACGGACGGTGATTTGAACCTCTGTTCTCCCAGATACGAGTACAGTGTGTTAGTGTGTTCACATTGCCCCACGTAGGTCTGTGTCACTTCCGAGGCAGAGGACGCTGCGTGGCTGGGATGCTAGATGTTAAGCAACTTCTGTTTTCTTGCATGGTTTAGAATTGTGCGTCCTAGGCTCCAGCTGACTTATAACTCAAGTGCGCAGAGCAAGTGGGAGTAATTCCTTACGTGGGTGGAAAGTGGAAGGATTCACTAGAGTTTTGTTTTTAAAGTAGACGGAACATTTTCTGGTTACTTTCTGATGGTTGGTAGAGGTCATAGGTGCCTGCTGGAGAAACATTCAGTGGAATCAATGGTGCTGATTAGACTCAATTATAGCGAAGAAAATTTTTTTTAAAGCCATCTTGATTACACGGTTTTGAAATATAGAAAAGTCTTGATCGCATGATACTTTATTAAGCGTTACAAGTTTCGAAATTTCATCTTCAGTCTGACGATGAAATTTCGAAACGCTTAACACTTAATAAAGAAATGTTCGATCAATACATCTCTATATTTCAAAGTTCTACCAAGTTTGAATGGTCGCCTGCCTCTAAGTATTTCTACACCGAGTAATGGAATCTTGTTTACATTTGGGTGTCAGTGAACGCCCGTGTTTTCAATTACTATCCAGACATCCAAAGATAGCTATCGATTTACTCGAACGGGTGGAAAGCTGGAGATATACCAGTACAGTGGTCAGACTTCAAGAATTTTTTAAATACAATCATATAGTAAAGCTTTCATCAACCTGTACGCATGGTCATACTGGAGGTGGTATTGCAATACCCGTCTCTGATCTCTCAGCCGACTTAGCCAGAGTAACTTGGGCACCGAACCACAGTGCGACTGGACGATTTCTCGTTAGCAAATCATTTCCAGAGATACTGATGAGGGAACAGACGAACGAAGAGCACCGACTGAGGTTCTTGCTGGAGACACTTGAACTTGTAATTAGCTACTTTCCCACAGATACTAAGCCACACAACCAAGATCCAAATGAGAAGTGCAACAAAGAACCTACGTCACTAAATGTTGAAAACGGGCACCCGTTCCAGATGCAGGTGGTCTATAAATACCGTCCAGGGGCCATACAAATTTTATTTTCGGTATCTCACGCAATTATTGACCGAATTTAAAAATGCTTTCATAATCTACTCGTTAAACGGTATAATCTTATATTAACGGTTTTACGCAATAAGTGAAACGGTATACATATCT
Organism: Schistocerca americana; assembly: GCF_021461395.2. Classification (NCBI taxonomy): domain Eukaryota; kingdom Metazoa; phylum Arthropoda; class Insecta; order Orthoptera; family Acrididae; genus Schistocerca; species Schistocerca americana. Next base: position 625,383,548 of record NC_060123.1, on the reverse strand, counting down.
TTCAGGGAGTGTAGCCCACGGCGCGCAAACCACCCAGACTATATCCGTCCAGGATTTGAGAATGAAAGCGCTTTGCGTCTTCCAACGAACTCTGCTCATAATTTTAAACCATTTCGAAACTTTTCCTCGCTGACACACTCCACAGAATAATGATAGGAAACTTTTTTCACTTTCTACATTTTCGCTTTTAATGGAGTAAAACTTGAGCATCAGGCTTGAACTTTTACTGCATTTCTACGTTATTACTAACTCTAATCGCAACCCATTTGCCAGACAGTATCGACATAAACCATCGAATGTGCCCACAAAATTTTATCAGTGTACAACACATAGGTCAAGAGATATGAACACTGAGATCGATGAAAAGGTAAAGAATCGGGGGTGGGTGTTACTTGTAGTTACTAACCAATTCACCCGACGTCGTGGATCTAAACAAAAGTGGTTAGCTTGCTACTCGTATATAAGGCTTACGGCAAGTTTGAAAACATAGAGAGTGGGTGAGAGAGAGAGGGTAATATATATACGTGTGCGTATGATAAACGCCTTCCCTCGACATTATTTCCCTCCTTTATACATCCTCTGCGTTACCACAGACGACGTGTCGCTGATATCATTTGTACTAAGACTGCAGTACACACGAGGTGCCTGTTTCCTTCGACCCACCCTGAGTGGAATGCATAATTTCTAATAAACGTTCAACAATCTGCAGTCTTCTACAGTTGTTGTCCCTTGCGCAGTAAACAGCACCGTAGATCTTCAATCCGTTATATTGAGGCTGCAAGAAACTCTTAGCGAGGAACTGTTATTTTAGAAATAATTAAATTTCCTATCAGGAATATAACAATTAGCTCCAGAATGAAATTTTCACTCAGCAGTGGAGTGTGCACTGATATTAAACTTCCTGGCAGATTAAAACTGTGTGTCGAACCGAGACTGGAACTCAGGACCTTTGTCTTTCGCGGGAAAGTGCTCTACCAACTGAGCTACCGAAGCACGACTCACGCCCCGTCCTCGCAGCTTTACTTCTGCCAGTACATCGTCTCCTACCTTCCAAACTTCACAGAAGCTCTCCTGCGAACCTCCTGTAAAGTTTGGAAGGTAGGAGATGAGGTACTGGCATAAGTAAAGCTATGAGGACGGGGCGTGAGTCGTGCTTCGGTAGCTCAGATGGTAGAGCACTTGCCCGCGAAAGGCAAAGGTCCTGAGTTCGAGTCTCGGTCCGGCACACAGTTTTAATCTGCCAAGAAGTTTAACAATCAGTTTGTTTATACGGGATGCCATTCGCATTTGTAGTGGCAGAACACGAGAAACTGCATAATTACATTATACTTTAGAGTCACAAATAATTCCTGTTCTTCAACAAATTAATGAGCTGCACATTTCTACAATTACAGCTCTCATATTTACGAACTAGACATTGCAAATTAAGTCTTAACTGATACCGCGGCAGACAACGTGTCTGTCCTCCGATACTTCCGAACCAGCTCCTATCTTACAGCCGAACCACTTCGCCGCCATCCAAGTCAGGCGAGATCCGAAGGTGACCGAAGTGTCCCGTCTGCCATTTCGTGTGGCAGTTGTTTATTATTCTGCTGGTTATTAATGCTTGCGAAATAATGGAATGATAGCATGCTTTTGAGAGATGCTTTAATTTGAAGTGCGGCTATTTAGTTTGTTTAATATTAATAACAGGAGATTATTATTTTGGCGCGCAACTTCCTAATGCAGCAACCAATCGCGGGGAAGGATCACAATTTAGACGGTCTTTCTGACGATACCAGTACCTAACAAATCATTTGTCATCGGTACCTCACACCATATTACGTCATCTTGCCACTGCTGCCTTCTCAACTGCTCTAAGAAGAGCCACTTGTACCAGAATATGATGGCTGTAAAGCCAGAAACATTACAGGTGGACGGGATACGTTTCGTCCTCGGAGCGCGTAATAATTACGCCGCGTAGCGGACTCGCTCCGTGGCAACGCGTGGCGGCAGCGAGCGGTCGGGTTGGACCACCCGTAGAGGAGCGTCGTTTCAGGTGTGCGCCGGCTGAGACGTGTCTGGACCCGCCGTGGCCGCGGCTGGCCTGCCCTTCGCTTCCACACGGAGGCCCCTGCCGGGAGGGCCACGTCTCGCCTCCAGGTCGCTGACACCGCCCTGCCCTGCCCTGCCCTGGCCCTGCCTCACCGAACGGCTCACGCCGCCGTAACCGCCGCTGAACAGCCAGCACTAGAAATGATAAATGGCTGTGCCGACGCGGATACCCGCCCGATATGAATACAGAAAGACAAAATTACATATAATACTAAACCGTCAATACCTAAGTTCCTAATTCATATACACTACTGGCCATTAAAATTGCCACACTAAGAAGAAATGCAGATGATAAACGGGTATTCATTTGACAAATATATTATACTAGAACTGACATGTGATTACATTTTCACGCGATTTGGATGCATAGATCCTGAGAAGTCAGTACCCAGAACAGCCACCTCTGGCCGTAATAACGGCCTTGATACGCCTGGGCATTGAATCAAATAGAGCTTGGATGGCGTGTACAGGTACAGCTGCCCATGCAGCTTCAACACGATGCCACAGTTCATCAAGAGTAGTGACTGGCGTATTGTGACAAGCCAGTTGCTCAGCCACCATTGACCAGACGTTTTCAATTGGTGAGCGATCTGGAGAATGTGCTGGCCAGGGCAGCAGTCGAACATTTTCTGTATCCAAAAAGGCCCGACAGGACCTGCAACATGCGGTCGTGCATTATCCTGCTGAAATGTAGGATTTAGCAGGGATCGAATGAAGGGTAGATCCACGGGCTGTAACACATCTGATGTGTAACGTCCACTGTTCACAGTGCTGTCAATGCGAACAAGAGGTGGCCAAGACGTGTAACCAATGGGACTCCATACCATCACGCCTTATGATACGCCAGTATGGCGATGACGAATACACGTTTCCAATGTGCGTTCACCGCGATGTCGCCAAACACGGATGCGACCATCATGATGCTGTAAACAGAACCTGGATTCATCCGAAAAAATGACGTTTTGCCATTCGTGTACCCAGGTTCGTCGTTGAGTACACCATTGCGGGCGCTCCTGTCTGTGATGCAGTGTCAAGGGTAACCGCAGCCATGGTCTCCGAGCTGGTAGCCCATGCTGCTGCAAACGTCGTCGAACTGTTCGTGCAGATGGTTGTTGTCTTTCAAACTTCCCCATATGGTGACTCAGGGATCGAGAGGTGGCTGCACGAACCGTTACAGCCATGCGGATAAGATGCCTGTTATCTCGACTGCTAGTGATACGAGGCCGTTGGGATCCAGCACGGCGTTCCGTATTCCCCTCCTGAACCCACCGATTCCGTATTCTGCCAACAGTCATCGGATCTCGATCAACGCGAGCAGCAATGTCGCGATACGATAAACCGAAATCGCGATAGGCTACAATCCGACCTTTATCAAAGTCGAAAACGTGATGGTACGCATTTCTTCTTCTTACACGAGGCAACGCCGGTCAACTGCTGTTTGTGTACGTGAAATCGGTTGGAAACTTTCCTCATGTCAGCACGTTGTAGGTGTTGCCACCGGCGCCAACCTTGTGTGAATGCTCTGAAAAGATAATCATTTGCATATCACAGCATCTTCTTCCTGTCGGTTAAATTACGCGTCTGTAGCACGTCATCTTCCTGGTGTAGCAATTTTAATGGCCAGTAGTGTAGGAGCTGTGTCGTCAACTTTCATGACGTCGCTCCAACTCCCCTGGGCACTCGTCTCTAATGTGCTTGATTGTGTGGTTTGGAGACCCAAAGTCACTAACCAAAGACTCTGTAGTACCCCGTTTGTAAAGTGAGTCGGCCCATCGATTCTGATTGAGAGCCGAAGTCTTTCGCTCCTAATGTTCAATCTGAACATCCAAGAAGTAATTACTGAAATAAAAGATAGGTTCAAGAGCGGAATCAAAACTCAGAGTGAAAGTATTAGGTTCAAGAGTGGGATCAAAATTCAGAGAAAAAGGATAACAATGGTAAGATATGCTGACGCCATTGCTATCATCAGTGAAAGTGAAGAATAATTCCATGACGTGTTGCATGGAATGAATAATGATCAATAGCCAGCTTGCTTATGTATTCACATTTATCCCTTGTCAGGCCGTCTACATTAATTTGCAGAACATGGACGATGGGTCCTATATCTTTAGTCTGTTGGCTCTCAGAGGAGCGTTTCTCGGTGATAGCATTCTTCTTTTTCTTGCTTTGTCGCTGTGTGTGGCCGTGAGAGATCAATGATCTAGTTAGGCCGGCATTTGTGTTGACTTTCTGACGTCCTGCTATCGCAGTCCGTTGCCCGTGGTGCACCATCTTGGAGGTTGTCTACACGCTTTTAACGTGTAGTTATTTTGTCTTGAGTGTTTGCACTTTATCCTTTTGTGCTATTGCTTGTTTTTTACACATGTACTATTTACACATTGTTTTGTTTTATACATTTCGTTTACATATTGTTGTACTTATATAAAATATTGTCGCTGTATTGCCATACGAAAAATAAAAAAAATAAATAAATAGTCTAATGAGAACGGGCTATGGACTTGAGGAAACTGAAGAAAGACGAGAGTAATGAGAAGCAGCAGAAATGAGTTAAGCGATAAATATATCAAAATTGGGGACTAAGATACGGGTAAGGTATTTTGCTAAGAGTTAAGCGTGGACTATCATCTGAAGAAGAAATTTCGGAGAATGTCCGTTTGGAACACATCCTGTGGACGGACTGTGGAGCACCAGAAACGAAGATAATCGAAACATTTGAAATGTGGTTCTCTGGAAAGATGTTGGAAATTAGGTTGACTAAGTAGGTGCTCAGCAGAATCCGCGAAGAAAGGGACATGAGGAAAACACAAGACGACGAGACAGATTGATATGACATGTCTTCATACATCAGGGAATAGCTTCCGTGGGACAATAGGCTGCTTAACGGATAAAAACTGCAGGGGAAGAAAGAGATTGGAATACACTCAACAAATGATTGAGCACACAGAGTGCAAGTTTTACTCTCAGATCAAGAAATTGGCAGAAGAGAGGGATTCATGACCGGCCGCATCAAACCAGTTAGAAGACTGAGGAACCAAAAAAGAATAAAGAAAAAAAAAACATGCGACAGCGCTCCGCTTGCTAGAATACCGGAGTGTGAGCCGTTACTACCGCCCCTGTTTCTTCAGAGTGAACACGATACTGCTACGACCCTGACCAAGTTTTGAGTTCGCCAAGAGGACCGGGCCACATCCACCTGTACTAGGCTCACTATGTATTTGGTAAAACGCTACATACTCTTCTTTATTTATGACTACCGTTCTGTATTGGTGCGTGTCGTGGTAGTTGAACTTTTAGGCAAAGCACGATATTGGTAAGTAGGGCTGTACGAAGTACTTACATGGTGACAATTATTGAACTATATGAAAAAAAACGTAAATTAATTACAGACCGCGGCGTGCACACATTTTATTCAAATGTAAACGTCACTACAGACACTCGGATTTACGTATTAACACGTTCAATAAGCCTGTCATCACTGGCGATGATGTGGTGCAGATCAATAGCGAAATTCTGCATAACCCGCCAAAGTGTCGGAGCGCCGATGCTGTCGATGACCTCCTGAATGGCTGTTTACAGCTCGAATATGGTTTTGGGGTCATTGCTGTACACCTTTTCTTTAATACAGCTCCACAAAAAGGAGTGGAATGTGTTCGGATCCGGAGAATATGGGGCCAATCGAGATCCATGCCAGTGGCCTCTGGGTACCCCAGAGCCAGAATGCGGTCCCCGAAGTGCTTCTTCAGAACATCAAACGCCGGCCGGAGTGGCCGTGCGGTTCTAGACGATACAGTCTGGAGCCGAGCGACCGCAGGTTCGAATCCTGCCTCGGGCATGGATGTGTGTGATGTCCTTAGGTTAGTTAGGTTTAATTAGTTCTAAGTTCTAGGCGACTGATGACCTCAGAAGTTAAGTCGCATAGTGCTCAGAGCCATTTGAACCATTTGAGAACATCACTCTCCTGCTTCGATAGGGTCGAGCTCCGTCTTGCACTAACTTCACCTTGTCGAAATCAGGATCACTTTGGGCAGTGGGGATGAAATCCTCTTCCATATCCTTCACGTACCTTTCGGAAGTCACCGTGCCATCAAGGAATATTGCACCGACTATTCCGTGACTGGAAATTTCACACCACACAGTCACCCGTTGAGAGTGGAGAGACTTCTCGATCGCGAAATGTGCATTCTCAGTCCCACAAATGCTCCCATTTCGCTTGTTGTGCTTCGTCGCTAAATAGAACGGTACATGCACTCTCTCTAAAGGCCACTAGTGGCCTACCGGGACCATCCGACCGCCGTGTCATCCTCGGGGGGAGGGGGGGACGCGGATAGGAAGGGCGTGGGGTCAGCACACCGCTCACCCGGTCGTTATGATTGTATTCTTGACCGAAGCCGCTACTATTCGGTCGAGTAGTTCCTCAGTTCGCATCACGAGGCTGAGTGCACCCCTAAAAATGGCAACAGCGCATGGCGGCCTGGATGGTCACCCATCCAAGTGCCGATCACGTCCGACAGCGCTTAACTTCGGTGACGTCACGGGAACCGGTGTAGCCACTGCGGCAAGGCCGTTGCCAGAACCGTACATGCGCATACTAATTCCCATCGTGCCCCGCGGCCAACTGTGCGGTTTGGACGAACTAACGCAAACCGTTCAGAAGTTAACGATTTTTTATCGTATAGTTCAATAATTGTCACCCCGTATTCTAATCGAATAGCACCGAGACTTGCTGTCAATCCACAAGGAATGAGGAAGAAACACTATCTTTTATTGTTATTGTATAGTGTTCAGTGAACTTACTACACACAATTCTTGTTTTAATTAGACTGCACAGCTGGTACAGTTCTAGCATGTTGTCGTAGTCGAGTACAACGAGAGAACGTGACACGGCATGACGAGGTTTTGTTTGGTTGTGATATCTGCAAGCTGTGTCGTATCGCGCACCTGTCAGGAGCCTCAGATAAGCCGAGCTGTTGTTGCAGGTGGAGACGAGGAGCGCCTCCTAGTCGCAGACCGCGCCGCCACCGGCGTCCAGCTCCAGGTGCGACCAGCGACGTGCTGCGCACAGCAATCCCCAACAGCCGACTTCTGCAGGTATCTGTACATCTAACTATCAACATACACTCCACAAACCAGCTTGATAAGTGTGTGGCAGAGAGCGCTTCGTGTGCACTGTCTCTGGCCCCTTTCGCGAACCGCGCGCGGGAATAACTGTTGTTGGCAAGCCTACCTGTGATTCTGCATATCTTTTCACGAGAGATACGTGGAACTAGGCAATATACAGGTTGAACCTTCTAGGATAGCACGTCCTCGCAATTTTTACGGTAAGCCCTTCCGTCATGCACAACTCTTCTGTTTTAGCGTCTGGCACTGGAGTTCGATAAGAATTGCCGTCACGCCTTCGCGCTTACTTGCGATGAAAATCGCTGCTCTTCCCAATACCCCTATCTATCTACATGCTAAGTGTGCCAGAGTGAGGAGCAATATTAAATCGAGGGTTTTATGTGATGAAACGTCCCCTTACCATTAGAAAAATTATTGAATTACGGTGCTGGTAAACCCCTTACGTTATTTGATTTTCAAACAGCTGAGCAGAACTGAAAGTACTCAGACATTTCTCACTTTACTTATTCCGATCGTCACTAAATTGACACACAATATTTTTAGCGCAACGCAGTCTGACTTTTAATAATCCCTACAAAAGAATGGCCCTGACTTACAATAACCTATACCTTTCATTAATCACTTACCTCACAAAAATCTTCGTTACTCGAACTACTGCAATACAGCGAGCGCCACTACTGCCAACTAAATAAAAGATTCCAACTACTGAAGGGACTAACTACTGATAGGCATAGTTAGCAAATGAAAGATTAAATGATAGAGAACAAACAATGTATTTACCTTAATAGTGTTCAAAAGCAATATATATATATATATTAGTTCATGACATCCAGTCTTACAAATTTGCTCTTTCTGATTGATACACGTCCAGATCATCCGCTCTCAAAACTCCCGTCATCTCTCTCCCCACATCCACCACTGCTGGCGGCTCACCTCCAACTGCGAAACGCTACGCGCTGTTCACACCCAACTGCCCAACACTACAGTAGCAAATATTCCACCAATGCAAACCAGCCACGGACTGCACACAGCACAGCCAGTGATTTTCATATAGAGCGCTACGTGGCGTTACCAACATAAAAACCTAAACAGCCTACTTACTGTGTTACCTCTGTCATGATTGGACTGTATTCCCTTAGGAACCTTCCAATGAAAGAACCTGGCATCTTTCCTACCACTGATTTTATGTGGTCGTACCATTTTAAATAACCCCGTGCACATAAATTAATGGATATAACTGCTTCCAGTGTTTCTTCGGCAATCGTGTTACAGTAACGGGTCATTCCACGTATATATGCTCAGTAACTTGTTTATGTTGAGGGTCAACTGCCGTTCGCCAGTCCCTCCACCAACCGTTTATCCTGCATTTTTCTCGGGTTGTGACTGTCGCGCGGAGTGGCCGCGCGGTTAGAGGTGCAATGTCACTGACGGCAGAGTTGTGAGGGGAGTGCGGGGAGAGGAGGAAGCAAGCATTGGCAGGCGAGGGGAGATGAGCCGTTGGGGGGGACAAGGCACGCCTATCAGTTGCAGTGCTGCCACTACAAATTGCGCGTCATGCTCACACGAAAGCAGACGAAAGGCTTGGAAGTAAAACTCGCTTTAAATGTTGTTCATAAACGAAACTGAAATCGTCATGTACATTAAAATCTATATATATATAAAAATGAATGTATGTATGTTTGTCTACTATGCGCTCACAAACCATTCATCCGATTGCAATGAAACTTTGGTGTGTTGTTCTCCGAACGCCCGAAAAGAGTAATGGACAATGTTTCAAGGGTTAGGTCACTGTAGCATGCGTAGCGCAATTGATTAAGTAAAGGATTGTCATGCAGCGGATTCGGGATTGATTCCCATTGCTCGCATTTTTTTTCCATTTTATTTCATTCCCCGCAATGTTAAACTATTAATTATAAAATTTAAATAAACTTAAACAGGTGATATAGTATAACGTAACTGTCAATCTCTATATACAAACATGAATGTATGTATGTCTGCCCTCTGTGCATTCCCAAACCATTCATCCGATTGCGATGAAATTTTGGTGATTTGTTCTCCGTACGCCCACGAAGGTTCCTAGCCGAAAAAAAAGAAATAAGACACATTCTTGAGGAGATATGACGTCATGAACAATAAGATGCCACCGCAGGAAAATACCCAGATTTATGCATCCACTATTTGAGAATGAGAGCACTTAGCGACTAGCAACAAACGTTACATACAATTTCAAACCTTTACGAAAATTTTTCTCGCTGACAACCCCCACAAAATAATGAAAGGGGAAAAAGGTTGTCGCTTATTACATTTTCTCAGTACATACCGTAAATCTACCGCAGTAGGCATGACGTTTTAATGTATTATTTCGTTACTATTAACTCTAATCGCAATATATTTCGCATACAGTATCCACATATATCAGTAAATGCGCCGGCAAATTTATGTCTCTTTACGACATATAATTCAGGAGATATGACGTGGTAAACATCGAGATGCGTGAAAAAGTGCCGCGTCAGGCATGACGTTTTGTTCTATTATTTCGTCACTACTAACACTATTCGCAACACGTTTCGCAAACGTGTTAAAAAAAAAGCAACTGCCTCTTCACTCATTTTGATAATCTTTAGCACAACTGCAAAATAAAAACACGTAGAGCAGTACAGCGCAAAACATTAACGAAGCAGACGACAATGACTACCTTGTACAACACAGTCAGCTACGTAATGTTGGCAGCAGTAGAAACTGCGTGCCTACCGAAGCCTCCCGACGTTTACCGACTTCTAGCGATTCAGGACTAGGGAGAGGTCTGCCATCTAAAAGTTTACACACTGTATGTGTTTTGTTCTTAGCATAAGTTAGTTTAGGTGGTGTGTAAGTCTAGGGTCTCTTAAAAATTCACACTCATTTGAACATTTTGCGTTGTGACTTCTCTGTATACAAAGGTGAAGCTCGGCTGACGCGCCAATTACCCTAGTGATGGCACTGAGTCGTTCGGCACACTACTTAAACTATTATCCCTTATCGAGAGCCGGCCGTTGTGGCCGAGCAGTTCTAGGCGCTACAGTCTGGAACCGCGCGACCGCTACGGTCGCAGGTTCGAATCCTGCCTCGGGCATGGGTGTGTGTGATGTTCTTAGGTTAGTTATGTTTAAGTAGTTCTAAGTTCTAGGGGCCTGATGACCTCAGAAGTTAAGTCCCATAGTGCTCAGAGCCATTTTGAGCCTTATCGAGAATGCCTGTTAGACAATGCCCTTCCTCCATCAAAAAAAATCTCCAGTTGTTAATTAAAACTTAGGCTAAATATAGGGAAGCGAATGTTTTTCAAACTGGCGAAAGATAACTACAGATCAAAAATTATTATTATTATTATTATTATTTTCGATTATTCCCATTTAAAGAGAACGTTTGAACTTGAATTCCATTATGACGATTTTCTTCATGTGTTCACTGTGTTGTTACTTTCGCTCCGCTGTCCATTTGCATCCTGGTCTCTTCTGTGTTGGGGTGTCAAATTTATGTTTTTTGATGATGTTCCTGAAGTCAGTTCTATTTTCTACATCGTTTACTGTTACGTGTGCTTGTCTGAGGTCCTCTTCAACTTTTTTTATCCATTTTTCCTTTCCCCTGCCTGAGTTGATGACTTTAAGAATTAGCTCCGAAATTCTGTTTCCATTCACCCTGTAGATACGTTCGTAGAACTACATTCTTCTTTTCCTTGTTGTATCCGTAATATTGTCTGTGTATTTATATAATTCCGATGTTGGTCTCTTCTTCCAGATTCCTTGCTCTTGTATCAGATCAAAAACTACTATTCTTTTTTAAAATCGTGAAACAGATTATTGGAAAAATTGGTGATTCTAATTGTATTCTTCTGGTATTCGATTTCATCTCGGTCAGTGCATTACGTATATAATGCTCAAAGATCTTTACGGAGTTCTCTTTTGTTTGTCAGTGTCAAATGGTTCAAATGGCTCTGAGCACTATGGGACGTAACATCTATGGTCATCAGTCCCCTAGAACTCAGAACTACTTAAACCTAACTAACCTAAGGACATCACACAACACCCAGCCATCACGAGGCAGAGAAAATCCCTGACCCTGCCGGGAATCGAACCCGGGAACCCGGGCGTGGGAAGCGAGAACGCTACCGCACGACCACGAGATGCGGGCATGTCAGTGTCATTCTGAGGAGTTGTTGCCTGCGGTGAAGTAAAAATTATTATCGTAGAAGTCAGTCCGTAAGCGACTACACAGCATCCATGGACGTGCATGAAACGTAGGAGGCATAAAAGTAAATACTACAACGAAACAACACGTATCTTGGAACAAAATAATTATAGTTAAGCTAGCAATAAGTTATTTCTTTCATTTTGTGTAGATAACTGAATGTGAACAAAACAATTATGTGAAGTTTTTGTGGTTAGAATAGTAATAAAAATTCACCTAAAGGCGCACTGAAATTCAGTAACCAATGAGACTAACAAGACAAGATGTGCAATTATATGAAAGTCTCATTAAAGCTAATTTTGAACCAACAAAATAGATTGGTTCAGTAAAAAAGGAAGTGAAGGATGCATAGCTCAGAAATAAAAGCTTGGCAGATAATTCGCTAGTGGACAGTTGGCCTGGCAGAAAAACAGGAAGATTAGAACAACTTGGGGTGACGATAGGAGAAAAGACCATTCTGAGAGAATGACAATAACGTGGACGCAAACAAAAGCAAAAATAAAACTGAAAAATGCTCTTTGTTTTAATTAGCGTGGTTCATTAGGGCCCAAACGTGAAGAAACAATAATTGTAATAATAATAATAATAATTGTTATTGTTTTATTATTATTATTAGTGGCCCACCCTGGCTTTGCATGTGTATTAGTATCTGTCGCCGGACGATTTATTTACAACATGTAGTGAGGAACGGAGTAATCCATGACTCTCTTGAGTCACTTCGCATCTCGTTTTCGAGATTTTCCGAAGAGCGCGTTAAAGCCTGATGTTGTCGATCTGCAGAGAGTCTCGCCTCACAGTCCTCAAATGGTTCAAATGGCTCTGAGCACTATGGGACTCAACATCTTAGGTCATAAGTCCCCTAGAACTTAGAACTACTTAAACCTAATTAACCTAAGGACATCACACACACCCATGCCCGAGGCAGGATTCGAACCTGCGACCGTAGCAGTCCCGCGGTTCCGGACTGCAGCGCCAGAACCGCACGGCCATCGCGGCCGGCTCACAGTCCTCATTGGATTCTTGATACCGCACAGTCCTCTGTCTTTTAGCCCTTCTAGTGTGTGGAGAAGAGCTTGACCGTTTTCTAGGTATTTTTATTCGTAAAGAAAAGGAAATTCAAATGTAACAGTACGCTCTAAAATCGCAAAGCAAACTTAATAAAACTCGTTTTTCCTAGCGAAGAAATATAAATAATACCTGTCAAAAGAAGAAAAAAAGATTTCGTTAAATTATTAATACACAAAGCGATATGGGTAAATCCATATTAGTCGATCACAATACTATTGCAGCTAGTAGTGAGGACGCTTCGTTCGGCACAAATGACTTGAAAACATTGACAGTGCGACGCCTTTTCCTTTGTCGCCACTGTACTTATTTACTGTGACGTCAACACATGTTTTCGATAACGGCCAAGAGCTATATTATCGTGGTTGAGTAGTATTTTTTAGCCAAGTAAATTCTACGGTAGTTTGTACTCGTAAAGATCTGATTGCGGTGCTTAATTTTGCCACTGACGTACTTTCGAAAATACTCCTTCACTGACGTAAAAGAACTAACAGACCCATGTACTGATTTTTTGATGTACTACGCCATAATGATTTTGACATCCGAACTGCTAAGCTGAGGTGACTCCTGAAACATTAAATCGAGATATCTTTCTTTTCCGTGATCCGATTTTGATGAAATAAAACCTGCGTGTTGCCTCGAGCTACGCTCAAGTTACCTGTGAACATCCCATGAAAATTCGTCTGGTGGTTTTGGAGATCGCCGTATACAAGCAGTTGTTATGAGCAATCTTACCACGGTTCGCGCGGCTCCCCCCGTCGGGGTTCGAGTCCTCCCACAGGCGTGGGTGTTTGTGTTGTCCTTAGCGTAAGTTAGTTTAAGTTAGATTAAGTAGTGTGTAAGCCTAGGGACCAATGACCTCAGTAGTTTGGTCCCATAGGACTTTACCACAAATTTCCAAAAATTTCACCTACAATCAATTTTTGCCAATATTTTGATGGTACAAATACGATGCTTTATAGTTTTATTATTAGAATAATAATGATGATAATAATAATGAAAATCTTGTCACCTGAATAAAGCAGAAATTCAAACAGAACCCAAATTAGCAAGAAAACTGAATTCGTATGTTAAAAGACAGAAATCGCGATTCTGAAAACAAAATCAACAGGGTCCAGTAAATGCGCCGGCCGGTGTGGCCGAGCGGTTCTAGGCGCTTCAGCCTGCTCTTCTAAACGTTTTGAAACAGTTCTTTTAGTGGTACCCACATAAACATCTCCACAGCTGCATGGAATTTTTGGATATTACGAAAGGCTCTACAGGGAGGCAATCGAAATCGCTAAACACTCTAATAATTTCAATCGGAAGGCGTGAAATTAAACGGTGTATAGATGCCGGTGTTGAAGAAGATGGGTACCACCCGTCCACTACTGGGTGATGGCAACGGCGATCGACGGCAACGGACAGCGGCCAATTGCACTGACGTTTTCAAAACACGTGACGTCACGCCGCGGCGCGGGAGCGCTGACATGGGATTTAGCGGCAGTGAGTGGCGAGCCAGTGGGTGTATGGGACCTTTCATCGAGCTACGGACCCGCTTGAAGATGTCTCCCACAGACGCGGACGAAACGTTTTGAATTGACATAAAACTTGCCAACCGATCACGGCAGAACAGCCTGGATAATTATAATGGACCTGACTTGTTGCAACGCCTGCGAGAAAATGTGAGAAGGAAACGGCTTGAAATGTGGGGAGATAATTGATGGCACTTGCACCACGATAACGCACCGTCCGCAGCTCGTGGTCGTGCGGTAGCGTTCTCGCTTCCCGCGCCCGGGTTCCCGGGTTCGATTCCCGGCGGGGTCAGCGATTTTCTCTGCCTCGTGATGACTGGGTGTTGTGTGGTGTCCTTAGGTTAGTTAGGTTTAAGTAGTTCTAAGTTCTAGGGGACTGATGACCATGGCTGTTAAGTCCCATAGTGTCTCCTGCGGGCTTTTTTTTTTTTATTTCCAAAATTGAAAACCTCGTTGAAAGGACGAAAGGCGCTTCGCGCGATCCGGCAAGAGGCGTACAGAGACTGCTTCCGGAAGTGGAAACGGCGTTGGGAGCGGTGAATCAATTGTGATGAGAGTATTTTGTAGGAGGCTATGCACAATACGTAAGAGGTTAGCATAGAAAAATTTTGCGGACAGTGTTCCGGAGTTTTTTGAGCAGACCTCGTAAATTCGTGAAAGTGCAGCAAATGTTTCTTATCTGGAAGATATACGCCTACATCAGTGAAATATGAGAGCATCTGAGGAAGAATGGCCGCAGTCATTAGCAATACGGTGGTAAAGTAACCTCGTGCCTTCCTGGCTGACAGAGAACGGTGCTACCCCGCCAGTAGACGCCGGGCAGTGACAGCAGAGGGAGGTGTGACGCGAGGCAGCGGTGCGGGCTCCGGTCTCGCCGCTCCCACACAGCCAAGCCGGCTAGCGGGACCGGCCGGAGCTGTTTAACGTCCTTTTACGTCTACGGAGCGGAGCGCCGGAAACCCGTTACGGCGCGGTAATAATGGGAGGCGCACGTGCCTCCGGCGTGTCGCGGCTGGCTATATAGCTAGGCGCTAGACGCTGCAACAACGGCCCAGGAGGGAGATGGGCTCTTGTTTATCCCACCGCTCAGCGAGACAGCACGCGCCGCCGACCGCCGCCGACACTCCCCCGCCGGCAGCCTGAGAACAGGCGGAGAGCGGCTTCAGACGGCCGGTGAGCTGGGTCACCGCGCCATAGCGATAGCGGCCGCTGGGGACGCTTCACTACTGGCGGGGCCACGAAAGGAACGGTCTGTTTACAGCAGCGCGGAACCTGACGTCAATGCGCTGCCTGCTCTGTGTAGTACGCTAACCACGTATCGCTTCTCCAATGTTGATCGACACAAGAGCTAACAGGTGTAAGCATTAGTTTCTTTTTCTCCGATCGGTTACTCTATAGGCATTTGTACTGTGGTTCTCTAAATCCTTCCTGGAACCACATCGCGCTTATGTACGCAAAACTAAAATTTAACAAATAGAACCTCCAGCGAATAACAGACTGAAGCGCCAAAGAAAGTGGTACTGGCATGCGTATTATACAGAGACATATCATCATCATCATCAGCAGCAGCAGCCAATTCAATCATTAAATGATGTGGCCTCTTCGAGTCGTGGATTCAGGTAGGCTTTCAGCAGTCTTCTCCAAGTGGGACGGTCTTGGGCAGCTCTCTGCAGGGTGGGTGTTACCAGTGCTCTTTTTGATGTCTTTGTCCCATCTGTCTGGTGGTCTTCCTCTAGGCCTCCGGTGCTCTCTCGGACTCCACTCCAGTACTTGCTTCGTCCATCTGTTGTCTTTTCTTCTTGCGATGTGGCCAGCCCACTGCCATTTCAAGGAACCTACTGCCTCTAACATGTCATTAACCTTCGTCACAGACCGGATGTCATCTGCCCTTTTCCTATCCATGGCTCTCTGTGCTGTCCTAAGTTTCTGTGGTGACACCGCCAGACACCACACTTGCTATGTGGTAGCCTTTAAATCGGCCGCGGCCCGTTAGTATACGTCGGACCCGCGTGTCGCCACTATCAGTGATTGCAGACCGAGCGCCGCCACACGGCAGGTCTAGAGAGACTTCCTAGCACTCGCCCCAGTTGTACAGCCGACTTTGCTAGCGATGGTTCACTGACAAATTACGCTCTCATTTGCCGAGACGATAGTTAACATAGCCTTCAGCTACGTCATTTGCTACGACCTAGCAAGGCGCCATTATCAATTGCTATTTATCTTGTGATGCATGTACCGTCAGACCGATGTTCACCAATTATGGATTAAAGTTAAGTATTCCAGCAGCTACGTACTATTTTTGCTACTATAAATACCTTGTCATTTTCCAGACCTCACGCCATCCTGCGTGAGCTTAAACGCGTGCCCTTCGGCCTCCCGTCCTCGTGGATTGGCTGTCTTGCCAGTCCACAAAAGTTTCCCTTTTGTAAATGAGTTCAGTGTCCATGTCTCGCAGCCATACGTTATCACAGGAAGAATTCATTGATCAAATACTGCTTTCTTCAGATTTACTGGCATTTTTGATCTGAATACTGTTGAATCCTTCCCAAATGCTTGCCAGCCAAGCTTGATGCGTCGATATATTTCTGGCCTTATGTCTCCCTTCATATTTATAATCTGGCCAAGGTTGACATATTCATTGACCGCTTCTAGTAGACTGTCCTTGACTTTCACATCTCCAGCTAGGACCCATTTGTTGGACATTACTTTTATTTTGGAAAGGTTCATGTTCAAGCCAACCAGCTGACATTCCGATGCAAGATCTGTAACTAAGTTTTGGAGCTCTGCGAAGTCTTTGGCCAGTAGGGCAATATCATCAGCAAATCTCAAGTTGGTAAGCCTTCTTCCATTAATTCTAATTCCCTTACCTTCCCAGCTCAGCTTTGACATAGCCATTTCCAATATAGCAGAGAACAGTTTGGGGAGATGGGATCGCCTTGCTTGACACCCCTCATGATGCGGAATTCTTGAGTTGATTCGCCGATGTTAACATAAGCTGAAGAATTCTTGTAGATTTTCCTGAGCACTTCAATGTATGCTGCTCCCACTCCTTGCTCACTCAAAGCTTGGAGGACAGCTACGTGGCTAACGGAGTCAAATGCCTTTTCGAAGTCAACAAAGGCAATGCAAGAGGCAGTTGGTATTCATTCGCTCTGCTTATCACTTCACTACGGTCAGAATGTCGTCAATGGTGCTAAAATTGCTTCGGAATCCTGCTTGTTCTATAGGTTGTGTGGGCTGAGTCTAGGGTGGAACTAATTCAGTTTAACATGATCTTTGTGGAAATTTTGTACAAAATTGAGAGCAAGCTGATAGGACGGTAGTTTTTAATATCGTCAATACTTCCTTTCTTGTGTATCAAAATAATCTTAGCCTTGTTCCACGATAGTGGGATTGAAGCATAGTGCAGGCAGGAAGTAAACACTTTTGCCGGGGACATATAAACAGGCAGAATACGGCGCTGTGGTCGGCAACGCCTATATAAGACAGCAGGTGTCTGGCGTAGTTGTTAGATCGGTTACTGCCAGAACGTGGTGTTATAGTCGGCGCACGAGCGGTGGGACGCAGTATCTCCGAGCACTGATGAAGTGGGGATATTCCTGTACGACCAATTCACGAGTGTATCGTGAATATCAGAAATTCGGTAAGACATCAAATCTGGGCCATCGCTGTGGCCGGGAAAAGATCCTGCAACGACGGGACCAACGACGACTGATGACAATCGTTCATCGTGACAGAGGTACAACCCTTCGGCAAATTGCTGCAGATTTAAGTGCTGGGTCATCAACAAGTGTCAGCGTGCGAACCATTCAATGAAACATCATCGATATGGGCTTTCGGAGTCGAAGGCACCCTCGCGTACCCTTGATGACTGGACGACACAAAGCTTCACTCCTCGCTTGGGCCCGTCAACATCGACGTTGGACTGTTGGTGACTGGAAATATGTTGCAAGGTCGGAGGAGTTTCTTTTCAGATTGTATCGAGCGAATGGACGTGTAGGTTCTAGGCGCTTCAGTCCGGAACCGCGCTTCTGCTACGGTCGCAGGTTCGAATCCTGCCCCGGGCATGGATGTGTGTGATGTCCTTAGGTTAGTTTGGTTGAAGTAGTTCTAAGTCTAGGGGACTGATGACCTCAGATGTTAAGTCCCATAGTGCTCAGAACCATTTGAACCATCCTGAAACTAACACGAAAACGTAATGGACGTCTACTGGTGTCGGGACAAAAATGGTTAAAATGGCTCTGAGCACTATGGGACTTATCATCTGAGGTCATCAGTCCCCTAGAACTTAGAACTACTTAAATCTAACTAACCTAAGGACATCACACACATCCATGCCCGAGGCAGGATTCGAACCTGCGACCGTAGCGATCTCGCCGTTCCAGACTGAAGCGCCTAGAACCTCTCGGCCACCAGCGGCCAGCGGTGTGGGGACAACCTCGTAAAGCCATGGGCCCTGCATGTCAGCAGGGGACTGTTCAAACTTGTGAAGGCTCTGTAATGGTGTGGGGCGTGTGCAGTTGGAGTAATGTGGCACCCCTTCATACGTCTAAATACGACTCTGGCTGGTGGCACTTAGGTAAGAATCCTGTCTTATCACCTGCATCTATTCATGTCCACTGTACATTCCGACGGACTTGGGCGATTACAGCAGGAGAAGACACCCCACACGTCCAGAATTGCTACAGTGTGCCTCCAGGAACACTTTTCTGAGTTTTAACACTTCAGATGGCAACCAAACTCCCCAGACATGAACATTATTGAGGATATCTGGGATGCCTCGTCACATCCAGTTGAGGAGATCTCCAACCCCTAGTACTCTTACGGATTTATGGGCAGCCTTGCAGGATTCATGATGTCCATTCCCTCCAGCAGTTTTTCAAACATTAGTTCAATCTATGCCACGTCGTGTTGCGGCACTTCTGCGTGCCCGTGGGGGCGCTACACGATGTTGGGCAGTCGTACTAGTTTCTTTGGCTCTTCAGTGTGTACTAACCGCCTATCGTTTCCCGATTGCTGAAGAAGGCAAGTGCTAACAGGCGTACCACCAAAGCATCAGTTCCTTTTTCGCGATCAGTTACTCTCGTGTTTCCTAAATCCTTCCTGAAACTATACCGCGCTTATGTACTCAAAACTAAAATTTAACAAATACGACCTCCAGCGATAAATTTTTATGCTTTACTGTTGTAGTTTCCTTCAATACCAAGACTGGTTTGAGGCAGTTCTCCATGCTAATCAAGCCTCTTCATCACTGATTATTACCATAACCTACATCCATTTAAACATGCTTGCTATAAGAAACTCTTGGTCTCCCTCTACAATTCTTATTCTCCCCCACCTCGTTCCACACTGCGCACTGTTACCAAATCAACTATTCATTGATGCCACAGAATTTGTCTTACTTCTTTTAGTCATATTCTGGTGTGCATTTCTTTCCTGCTCAAATAGATTCATTATGTCTTCTATAGCGCCACATTTCAGAAGCTTTTACAGTGAGGTGGTAAAGGTCATGAGATCTATTATTGTGTCCGATCTCCTTTTAACGGTGTAGTGCAGCAGCTCGACGTGGGATGGACTTAACAGGTCGCTGGAGGTCCTCTGCAGAAACATGAACCATGCTGCCTCTACAGTCGTCCATAATTGCAAAAGTATGACCGGCACAGAATGTTGTGCACGACCTGAGCTCTCAGTAATGTCCCATAACAGTTCGATATGATTCATGTCAAGCTACCTGCTTGGCCACATCATTCCCTCGAACGGTCCAAAATGTTCTTCAAAGCAGTCGCTATTCCATCGTTGATTGGGGACACTAGTGTTCATGAATGGCTGAAAATTATCTCCGAGTAGCCGAAAATATTTCCAGTTAATGATCGGTTCAGCTGGATCAGAGACCCAGTCCATTCCGTGTAAACACAGCCCACACCATTATGGAGCCACCACCAGCTTTCACAGTTCCTTGTGGACAACTTCCGTCCTTGGCTTCGTGGAGTCTGTGCAACACTCGAACCCTACCATGCGCTCTTGCCAACCGAAATCGGGGTTTATCTGACCAGACCACTGATTTCCAGTCGTCTATGGTCCAGCCGTTATTGTTATGAACCGAGGAGATGTGCTGTTAGCAAAGGCACTCTCAGCGATAATCTGCTGCCATAGCTCATTAACGCCAGATTTCGCCGTATTGTCCCAACGGAAACGTTCGCAGTACGTCTCACATTGATTTCTGCGATTATTTCATGTTGTTGCTTGTCTGGTAGCATTGACAACTGATCGAAAACGCCACTACCCTCGGTCGTTAGAGATGCCAACGGGAGCTGCGTTGTTCGTGGCGAGAGGTAACGCAGGAAATTTGGTATTCTCGGCACACACTTGACACTGTGGATCTCGGAATACTGAATTCCCTAACGATTTCCGAAACTGAATGCCCCATGTGTCTAGTTCCAACTGCCATTCGGCGTTCAAAGTCTGCTAATTCTCGTCCTGCGACCATAATCACGTCGGAAACTGTTTCACTTGAATTACTTGAGTACAAACGACAGCTCCTCCAATGCACTGTTCTTTTACACCTTGTGTACGCGATACAACCACCATCTGAATATGTGCACATCGCTATCCCATGGTTTTTTGTCACCTCAGTGTGTTATGTTTTCAATGAACTGTTTATCGTCTGTTTTCACTTCCGAACAAGGCTACAGTCCAAACATATCCTGAACAAATTTACTAAGAGACAAAATTACACTACTGGCCATTAAAATCGCTACACCACGAAGATGACGTGCTATAGACGCGAAATTTAACCTACAGGATGAAGATGCTGTGATATGCAAATGATTAGCTTTTCAGAGCATTCACAAAAGGTTGGCGCCGGTGGCGACACCTACAACTTGCTGACATGAGGAAAGTTTCCAACCGATTTCTCATAAACAGGAGTTGGCCGGCGTTGCCTGGTGAAACGTTGTTGTGATGCCTCGTGTAAGGAAGAGAAATGCGTACCATCACTTTTCCGACATTGATAAAGGTCGGATTGTAGGCTATCGCGATTGCGGTTTATCGTACCGCGACATTGCTGCTCTCGTTGGTCGAGATCCAATGACTGTTAGCACAATATGGAATCGGTGGGTTCAGGAGGGTAATACGGAACTCCCTGCTGGATACCAACGGCCTCGTATCACTAGCACTAGAGATCAGGAATCTTATCAGCATGGCTGTAACGGATCGTGCAGCCACGTCTCGATCCCTGAGTCAACAAATGGGGACGTTTGCAAGACAACAACCATCTGCACGAACAGTTCGACGACGTTTGCCGCAGCATGGACTATCAGCTCGGAGACCATGGCTGCGGTTACCCTTGACACTGCATCACAGACAGGAGCGCCTGCGATGGTGTACTCAACGAAGATCCTGGGTGGACGAATGGCAAAACGTCGTTTTTCGGATGAATCCAGGTTCTGTTTACAGCATCGTGATGGTCGCATCCGTGTTTGGCGACATCGCGGTGAACGCACATTGGAAGCGTGTATTCGTCTTCGCCATACTGGCATATCACCTGGCGTGATTGTATGGGGTGCCATTGGTTACACGTCTCGGTCACCTCTTGTTCGCACTGACGGCACTTTGAACAATGGACGTTACATTTCAGATTTGTTACGACCAGTGGCTCTTCCCTTCATTCGATCCCTGCGAAATCCTACATTTCAGCACGATAATGCACGACCGCATGTTGCAGGTCCTGTACGGGCCTTTCTGGATACAGAAAATGTTCGACTGCTGCCCTGGCCAGCACATTCTTCGGATCTCTCACCAACTGAAAACGTCTGGTCAATGGTGGCCGAGTAACGGGCTCGTCACAATACGCCAGTCACTACTCTTCGTGAACTGTAGTATCGTGTTGAAGCTGCATGTGCAGCTGTACCTGTACACGTCATCAAAGCTCTGTTTGACTCAATGCCCAGGCGTATCAAGGCCGTTATTACGGCCAGAAGTGGTTGTCTTGAGTACTGATTTCTCAGGATCTATGCACCCAAATTGCATGAAAATGTAATCACATGTCAGTTCTAGTATAATACATTTGTCCAATGAATACCTGTTTATCATCTGCATTTCTTCTTGGTGTAGCAATTTTAATGGCCAGTAGTGTACATTCGACGTAATAGGTTTCTTTTTTTTTTATGAAAAGCTATTAGCACCTAATATCCTCTCTACTTCAGCCATCTCCCGTTATTTTGCAGCTTGCTGTCTTCTCTTTTCTTGTCGTGCTCTGCGGTGTAATATCAGGTGTAATTTCGTTCTTACATTTTGCTTTTCTTGTTCTTGAGTGAGAGGAAGATAAATTCGGAGAAGAATGAGTTTTTGCTGTCTGAAGGTTTGCGGCCTATTACACGAACACACTTATCCGTAATTTCGTCTTACTCAAAAACAAGAAAAATATTGCTTTTTCAATGAGCGAAAAATATAAAATTAATCTGTGGGCTAAGCGGCGATCTTAAAGTGTTTTCTACTCGAATGATAAATCCTTATTTTACTCACACACAAAGAAACTAAAAGGTATTCAAAATTATTTTTCTGTATTTTTAAAGTGACTTGAAAATGAGACTTGCTCATCGGTAGTTAATTCTTTTAGATGTATTCATTGCCTCACACTGATCACTAGGAGAAGTACAGTTCCGTACTTACCATTAGTTGGTCAGTTTCCTCTTTTTCTACAGTTCTCCAAGCTCTGGAGCTGTACTTAGCGCTACCACATAGACACCTGCACGAATTAATTCAGTTGGTACCACATTAGACACTTATCTTGCTGCAAAGCCGACCTTATTGTATGGAAAGAGTTGGCGTGTGAAGCAAGTGATGGGAATAAGCGTGTGTGCACTCCAAGTACATGATGATGATGATGATGATGATGTTTGGTTTGTGTGGCACTCAACTGCGCGGTGATCAGCGCTCGTACCAATTCCCAACCTTTGCCCAGCCCACTCTCGCCACTTTCATGAATGATGATGAAATGATGAGGTAAACACAAACACCAAGTCATCACGAGGCAGGCGAAAATCCCTGACCATGCCGGGAATCTAACCCGGGACCCCATGCTAGGGAAGCGAGAACGCGGCCGCGAGACCACAACATGCGGACTCGAAGTACCTGTGGAGATCTTTGAGGTACTGCCTGCTAAAAGTAAGACCGGAGTTTGAGGCAGGGCCCAGCACACAATCGTAACATGTCACATGAAACTAATTTTCAGATCGGTTTTCAATAACGTATTCTAAGTTTGTTACTGTTACTTAAATTACATTCACTAGACGTCAAAATCGGTATTTTGCAAAATGTGTTATATCTGCTGAAATCTCGCCTGCAATGGATTACGTATATCTTTTACCGCTTCGTTCTTCAAATTGTGAAACTGCTGTGTTGTATGTCCTGTGGAGGGTACATTTAACATTTGTGAAAGGAAAATTAAAACTTTGATCTTAAAGGTAGTTGTAAAACGTGTCCCAGTCGGAATGTTGAGGCAAGTAAAAGATACACCCTGGTATTTCTGTTGAAATTAAAAACTTAGTAGTACTATGTATAAGTTATATTTTGACCGAAGTCTCTATCTTCATTCATGTGAAAGAAACAGCCTCTAAAATAGGATATCTATGGAGCACCCCGTAACTGTGGTCCTAGACCATTTGGAGTGGCCAGACCCTAATCGGGTCTATAAATATTCTGGTGTTAAATCAAATCTGTATAGTACACAGGGTGTGCCGCGCGGGATTAGCCGTGCTGTCGAAGGCGCTGCGATCATGGACTGTGCGACTGATCCCGGCGGAGGTTCGAGTCCTCGCTGGGGCATGGGTGTGTGTGTTTGTCCTTAGGATAATTTAGGTTAAATAGTGTGTAAGCTTAGGGACTGATGACCTTAGCAGTTAAGTCCAATAAGATTTCAAACACATTTGAATTTGAACACAGGGTGATTCAACTGTCCCCTACCTCTGGTTTTTATGAAACCCACACCACCTTCAAATATCACGAGCAAGATGTTCATGTTCTCTCCGTCGCTACATGCAAACTACATAGTCCTAGAGAAAAAAATGGACAGGGCCTTGTCCTGGGATACGTTTTCGCTGGAGGCCACAGTTTTCGAGTTATTGAAGAAAACCGCGATTGAAGATAATTTTTGTACGTTTTTCTTGAATAATTCGAAAACTGCCGCCTGCAGCGAAAACGTATCCCAGTAAAAAAATTTAAGAGCATTAAATTTCGTTCGAAAAGGTCTAGCTCATATTTCCTGTGGAACTAATAGTTTGTACGTAATGAGCGAGAGAGTATGAAAATATAGCACGTGGTTTTTGAAGGCGTTGCGGGTTGCATAAAACACATAGGTAGGGTAGCCATATTACAGTCTATAGTCCGCAGCTCGTGGTCGTGCGGTAGCGTTCTCGCTTCCCGCGCCCGGGTTCCCGGGTTCGATTCCCGGCGGGGTCAGGGATTTTCTCTGCCTCATGATGACTGGGTGTTGTGTGATGTCCTTAGGTTAGTTAGGTTTAAGTAGTTCTAAGTTCTAGGGGACTGATGACCATAGATGTTAAGTCCCATAGTGCACAGAGCCATTTGAACCATTTGAACAGTATATATCTGCATGTCGTACATCGTTGATGGTGGATTCGCTTGCTACCATTAAGAGTCTATAACTCCTACACTGTTTTCGTGTTAGCGATAGAGGGCTAAGATCTTTTATTGAGAACTGAGACAGCATAGGTGCCTTCTTAGAATTATATTAATACCTTCAGATGCTGATGGGCGTTGATATATATCAACGGGGACAGGTGAAAATGTGTGCCCTGACCAGGACTCGAACCCGGGATCTTCTGCTTACATGGCAGACGCTCTATCCATCTGAGCCACCGAGGGCATGTCCGAAAGAACAGACACCATATCCATATAAGTATACAGTTCTGGCATCACCGGCCATGACCTTTTCACACATATTCTCTGAACACTACGGGTCTTGGTAAGAATGTCTTCCACGAATAATGAGTGTGTTGGGGTGGAACACTGCGAATGTAGTGTGTGGGTATACAAGGTGAAAATGCGAGTGTGAGTCTCGCGGGAGGCGCGCGCGAGATATTCCCTGCAGTCACAATATCCTCTATGCCCTCGTTGCCTCAGATGGATAGAGCGTCTGCCATGTAAGGAGGAGAACCCGGGCTCGAATCCCGGTCAGGGCACACATTTTCACCTGTCTTCGTTGATATATATCAACACCCGTCAGCAGCTGAAGGTATTAATATAATTCTAATTTCGTTCTAGACGGCTGCAGGTCATCAATGGTGTCTGTTCTTTCGGACATGTTCGAAAGAACGGACACCATATCCATATAAGTATATAGGTGCCTTGTTGAGCGCGCGGAAGTAGCTCTTGCTGTAGAGACACTGGTGGCCAGTAGACCGTTTTGAGGGACAGTTGTCAAAAGTGCTGGCCGTGCGTACAGAGCTGTATAGCCGCGAGGCGCGAAGCCCAGGAGCGGCGGATTATGCTTTCGCCGGAAAATTACGGAGGGGCGCATCCAGCGCGCTCATCCACTACACCATTTACGGCGGGCAGCACCGGCGTTCCATCTTTCGATACTGGCAATTTTCCGTGAAATTAGATTCTCGCTCGTCTGCGTCGCGTAATTGAGGAAATACGAGGCTCCAAGAAATGGAGTTATCCAGCAGGGTAACGCCGCTAACGCTGCAGCAGAGGCGGAGAAACGAGCTTTTCCGTGTCGAGGCCGGCGGGAGAGGTCGTTTGCTCAGGGCCCGGGGGCCGACACCACGTGACGACTGGGGGTTATGCGGCTATGAGTGTGAGTGTGCTCATTCGGCTATCTGCCCCCACAGTGTATAAGCATAGTCTCCGTACCGATGCGAAAAAGTATTGACTTCATAAACTTCGTACAGACTTACCATTCCTTCGGCAGATTTATCGTCGAGGCTCGTGAGATAGTATGACGAGGAACGAAGATAAAATCAACCATGAGTCCACAAAGTTAAGCAAAACCAAGAAAAACACCACAAATACAAAATTTGGACGGGAGCTGGGAATGGGTGTCAAGATTTCCCCACGGTTCAAAATGGCTCTAAGCACTATGGAACAAACTTCTGAGGTCATCAGTCCCCTAGAACTTAGAACTATTTAAACCTGACTAAACTAAGGACATCACACACATCCATGCCCGAGGCAGGATTCGAACCTGCGACCGTAGCAGAAGCGAGGTTCCGGACTGAAGCGCCTAGAAGCGCTCGGCCACAGCGGCCGGTCCCCACGGTTAGTGACTATGCAATCTACTTAGGAAAAGAGTGTCTCCTACTTCGAATATGTGCGCAATTCATTGATAGCGATAAGTAATGTGTTACAACATTGTCTCACTCTTACAAGCATTTCCGTTGCGTGTAAGGTACAGTCTCTTACAAGGAACCCATTGAGGCCCGAGGCAGGATTCGAACCTGCGACCGTAGCGGTCTTGCGGTTCCAGACTGCAGCGCCTTTAACCGCACGGCCACTTCGGCCGGCGAAGCGGTAGTCATACCATAGTTGTAGTTCTCATAGGCTCATTTTCCCACACTTGCTTGCTGCGACATGAATATTTTCTACTGCTCTTGCAAAAGCACGCACACAAGAAATAATCGTAGGGGGCAGAGCACCAACTTCTCGCAGCATAAATAACCTTCCAGCCAATTTACCATCCACAACAGTCAGCATACTTGTATTCGAATGTTTGTTAATCACGATACAACTTTCTTCGTACCTCTAATTTCCAGGGTTCCTTTTATATGCGTTTCCTCTTCAAATCACGATTGATAGCAGTTGAAAACAAAGTCCTTACTGAACGATGGGATAAGTTTGTTTATAAAAATGGTTCAAATGGCCTTGAGTACTACGGGACTTAACATCTGAGGTCATCAGTCCCCTAGAACTTCGAACTTAAACCTAACTAACCTAAGGACTTCACACACATTCATGCCCGAGGCAGGATTCGAACCTGCGACCGTAGCACTCGCGCGGTTCCGGACTAAAGCGCCTAGAACCACTTGGACACAGCGGCAGGCTTAAGTTTGTTTATCTCGTGTGTAAATTTTATAGTCGATTCTGCAGTTTGCTGTACTTCGTCAGGTTGATAATTTGTTTGATATTTCGTTATCTTACTTCTTGCAATTGAGTAACACTGTTTAAAGTTATGGAAATATCCATTGCTAGTCTTAAAATCACGTCAGCTACGTCGCGTGCAATTTAATATGCATAACGTAGTAGGTCACCACAATGCACATCCTGTAAATTGTATCGAGCATCCTTGAAACGCGCAAACACCAGTTTTTGTAGCAAGTGCGCCTTTTCTTTCCTCGAATATCCGTAGTTTTTCTTATGCACTACACGGTCATATTGTTGTGGACTATTTCGAAATCTGTTCATAGTTATTTTTTTACAATGCTGCGGATGATCTTCCGTATACGTAATTACGTTTAATACCCACTCCTTGGACAACGATTGCCCGTCACTACGTTTCACTGCAGACGATATTTGTGGCTCCCTGTCCGAGAAGGATGATGAAATACAAGTCGCGAGACCTGTTTCAGTATCACTTTCACAGTTAAGCACGTACCGTAATAATTGTGCTCCTCATATACATCGTCCGCACTGTCGAGCGTATACGACACATCCCACTGACTCATCTTGCAGAAGTGCTAATATTTCACCTGCCACTTCTTTCTCACTCCCCGAAATTTCATCTGTCACTTCTTTCTCACTCCCGAAATTCCTTGGGTTCCTTTCTGACAAAATTTCAGCTTCGGCAACTGTTGTAGACATAATGAAATGTGCGCTTTATTTATCGTTTGCAACTGCTCTGCTTCGCATCAAAACTACTAGCACGCTTGTGAGTTTCTCGTCGACTAAGCAGTTTAGCTGCGCTAAGTAGCCTCGCGCTACGCTCACTGCTGAGTAGCGCAAGCCCTGCCTCGTGTTGCCATTACCAGCTAATACTGTGCTTTCGTGGTAGACAATATGTGGAGCGTCGAATGCCGCAAACATCACTGGCCTTTTGCGACCTCGTACTCAACGGGTTCCTTGTCAGTGAAGTTCACAAAATGACACACACACTATTCTGACCTTGTTACGGAATAGGTTGCACGGACGCCTTATTTTAATACACCAGCATTAGTATACAGGATGAGTCACCTAACATTACCGCTGGATATATTTCGTAAACCACATCAAATACTGACGAATCGATTCCACAGACCGAACGTGAGGAGAGGGGCTAGTGTAATTGGGTAATACAAACCATTAAAAAATGCACGGAAGTATGTTTTTTAACACAAACCTACTTTTTTTAAATGGAACCCCGTTAGTTTTGTTAGCACATCTGAACATATAAACAAATACGTAATCAGTGCCGTTTGTTGCATTGTAAAATGTTAATTACATCCGGAGATATTGTAACCTAAAGTTGACGCTTGAGCACCGATCGTGTGTATCGGAGAGCACCGAACTACGTAGGGATCCAAAGGGAACGGTGATGGACCTTAGATACAGAAGAGACTGGAACAGCACATTACGTCCACATGCTAACACCTTTTTATTGGTCTTTTTCACTGACGCACATGTACATTATCATGAGGGGTGAGGTACACGTACACACGTGGTTTCCGTTTTCAATTACGGGGTGGAATAGAGTGTGTCCCGAGATGTCAGGCCAATAGATGTTCAATGTGGTGGCCATCATCTGCTGCACACAATTGCAATCTCTGGCGTAATGAATGTCGTACACGCCGCAGTACATCTGGTGTAATGTCGCCGCAGGCTGCCACAATATGTTGTTTCATATCGTCTGGGGTTGTAGGCACATCACGGTACACATTCTCCTTTAACGTATCCCACAGAAAGAAGTCCAGAGGTGTAAGATCAGAACGGGCTGGCCAATTTATGCGTCCTCCACGTCCTATGAAACGCCCGTCGAACATCCTGTGAAGGGTCAGCCTAGTGTTAATTGCGGAATGTGCAGGTGCACCATCATGCTGATACCACATACGTCGACGCGTTTCCAGTGGGACATTTTCGAGCAACGTTGGCAGATCATTCTGTAGAAACGCGATGTATGTTGCAGCTGTTTGGGCCCCTGCAATGAAGTGAGGACCAATGAGGTGGTCGCCATTGATTCCGCATCATACATTTACAGTCCACGGACGCTGTCGCTCTACCTGTCTGAGCCAGCGAGGATTGTCCACGGACCAGTAATACATGTTTCGTAGATTAACTGCCCCGTGGTTTGTGAAACCCGCTTCATCGGTAAACAGGTAGAACTGCAACGCATTCTCTGTTAGTGCCCATTGACAGAATTGCACTCGATGATTAAAGTCATCACCATGTAATTGCTGATGTAGCGACACATGAAACGGGTGAAAGCGGTGACGATGCAGTATGCGCATGACACTACTTTGACTCAGTCCACCGGCTCTCGCAATGTCCCGTGTACTCATGTGTGGGTTCATGGCAACAGCAGCTAACACACCAACTGCACCCGCTTCTCCTGTGACGGGCCTGTTACGGGCCCGTTTGCGTGCTACGACCATACCTGTTGCATACAGTTGGCGGTAGATGTTTTGCAATGTGCGGCACGTTGGATGCTCTCTGTCCGGGTACCGTTCTGCATACACCCTGCAGGCTTCAGCTGCATTTCGTCGACACTCGCCATATATGAATATCATCTCCGCCTTTTCAGAGTTCGAATACACCATGGTCACAGTTCTTACAACACTACACTATCTCAGACGTCTGGTAACACGGTGTACTACAGTTGGTCTGCGTGCGGAGACGAATGCAGAATAACAATAGCAGCAAGCGCCACATGCGGACACTGCGACAGCTAGACCAAACCACAACAGTGCACTACAGCCACACTCGTAAACACGGTCGTCATCGTAAACATGTCCCTGCAGATGCTGCTCGCCGTCCGTGGCCCGTGTTTGTTACAACACGCAACTGAACGTCGGAGGTTTCAAGCGTCAACTTTAGGTTACAATATCTCCGGATGTAATTAACATTTTACAATGCAACAAACGGCACTGATTACGTATTTGTTTATATGTTCAGATATGCTAACAAAACTAACGTGGTTCCATTTAAAAAAACGTAGGTTTGTGTTAAAAAACATACTTCCGTGCATTTTTGTATGGTTTGTATTAACCAATTACACTAGCCCCTCTCCTCACGTTCGGTCTGTGGAATCGGTTCGTCAGTATTTGATGTGGTTTACGAAATATATCCAGCGGTAACCTTAGATGACTCACCCTGTGTAATTCGCAGAAAGGTGGAAAGAAAATTTAAGATACAACGAGAGAGCTCTATAAATTTTAACAGTAAACAATGAAGTTCTTAGAGCAGTGTACAGACTACATAAAATGTCACAATGCAAGACTCTAAACTACTGCGAATAACTCTTGTGCTGAATTGAAGAAGTGTGGTGGTAGGAAACCTTCCAATACAAATTTTAAAATCAGGGGTTTGTCATCACATTTTTTATTTCTTCTTGGAGCCTGTACGGAAGAGTGCACACTATTCTGAAGATTGTTTAAACAAGTGTTATCCAAGAGCAATTTTTTTCCATTTACTGTTCGCTAAATGAATGTAACAGTTCATTATGAGTGAGTGCAGATTATTAACCACAAACACCACGAGGAAGTATGTACAGGCTGTTTCACAATTCCTATTACAGCCTTGTATGAGTTGTAAAGAGGACTTGGTAGGTAACATTTTGTTTGGATATAAAATGTCTCAAGATGGTATCCCTTTAGGGCCTCTCCCTTTATGGTGCGCATACACAAACTGAGAAGTGGGCGCCGTCATCAATTCCTGTTGTCATTATGACGTCACATACAACTTTCGTCGGATTGCAACAGCGGCTGCGAGAAACTGGCACGTTAACAACTGGGAGGGTTAACTGCGATGCTATATGGACGCGTCGCACTTCCAAGAAGCCGTCCATCGTCGCGTAGAAGAGACCCCACGATGAATACTCCAAACATTACCCATGCCATGTGCTCCTACAGCACACAAGTCAGAACTCATTGTCTCAGCTGTGTACATACCGTGAAGTGGAGATACGAAAGCGATCCCATATTCGAACTTATATTGCATCCAAACAGTGCATTTCAGGAGATGGATTCCCTATCAAAGCTTTATTTACTAAGTCTTTTTTACAGCTCCTAGAAGCCTGTAATAGGAACTGTGAAACGCCCTGTATACGGGAATATCAGTGTTTGATTCCCGAGGCACTTCAACAACAGTCCGCAACGCCATTTCCCCACCTCATATTCGTTCTGAATACTTTTCTCGGGCTGAGCATATTTTTTTGTGAATGCACAGAGCTGTACCGAAGTATGATGCCACGCCGTATAAGTCAACAAGCTTCGGAAAAGAACCCACTTCACAACTCCCTAATGACATTGAAATAAATTCCCTGTTAGATAACGCTGGATGACAACATTTTGACTCCTGTTTTATATGAAATAAACCACTGCTTTCCATCTTATTCCGTAATATTTCAATTTAACCAAAAATAGGACACGGTTCCGGAACAGCTCATACTCCGGTGGCAGTCTCACCAGATATGGAGACAATAGGATGTACTCGAAGGAAGGTTGTGGGACGCTTCAAAAAACCTTATTTTAAAGGCATATTAGTTTCTCTTAAAGAAACAAATAAATTCATATATAGATACATGCATGCAGCCAGATTCAGTGCACAAGGATCCGAGATAAAGAGGTGAAGTTACGTATCTAAGATGAAGTCAGTTGTATTTTTAGCATATAGACCATGAAATGCTTGCGAAACGGGACAAACTGAGTGGAAGTAGATAACTTCACTGATATGTATAAATGCAGATAAAATGTAGATAAGAAACGAACAAGTTTCTTATTTCTTGTGAAGCATCATCTGTATGTTGGCCCAAACAAAAATGAGAACTATCAGAATTTATTTGTGTGTGAAAATGGAAGGAATGCGAATGGAACTGTAAATTCAACCTCCCAAAATTACATGTGAAACTGGTGACCAGTACACACAAAGACATAGGTACAGCCGGCCGGAGTGGCCGTGCGGTTCTAGGCGCTACAGTCTGGAGCCGAGCGACCGCTACGGTCGCAGGTTCGAATCCTGCCTCGGGCATGGATGTGTGTGACGTCCTTAGGTTAGTTAGGTTTAATTAGTTCTAAGTTCTAGGCGACTGATGACCTCAGAAGTTAAGTCGCATAGTGCTCAGAGCCATTTGAACCATTTGAACATAGGTACATTTTTGTGTTGTTGGGAGAGGAGGGTTTGTGGTTTGACCGAGTTGATAATGTGACCGCGTTGCTCTGTGTCCTTCATGTACGTGACATTTATTTACATCAGATGAGTTTCTCTACCCGCTTATTACGTCGTATTGCGGCCGCAGTAAGTCGTAAGCTTAAAGTAACATTAAAACGGAAAGTCGACCGTAATGTGCGAGCACTCACCTGGCGCTGACGGGGAAAGTGAGTGCAGCTTGACGCGGCTTCGTCTCAAGTCGAAATTATTGTTGCAAACTCATTTTCTTTCTCATAGCTATAGAAAAAATTAACGCAAGATCTTTGCTGGATTTCCGCATTGTAGAGTGTACTAACGATTCCACTTCTTTTGTAAACGATTCTGCAGCATGAGCTATGACCTCCATTTTTTTTTTCTAAAACGGAAACGTAGCGACGTAAAACCTTTCTTCACAGTAGTTTATTCCAAGTGGGCCCCTATGTGTACGTCGAACTTCATCGAAACCTGTGTTTCCTAGGGTCTGGGCTCTGCTTGTAAGACTTGAGCACGCATGTTCCACGTGGACAGACATTGAGTTGAAACTTCATGGCAGATTAAAACTGTGTGCCGGATCGAAACTCGAACTCGGGACCTTTGCCTTTCGCTGGCATGTGCTCTACCAACTGAGCTACCCAAGCACGACTCACGCCCCGTCCTCACAGCTTTACTTCCGCCAGTACCTCGTCTCCTACGTCGCAAACTTTACAGAAGCTCTCCTGCGAATTTTTACGATTCCACATCATTTTCTTGAATTACGGACATGAAACAGACTTTGAAGAAACGTGAAAGTTCAGTGTTATTACGGCGTTAGTGCGTCGTGATGCATCCATATTCAATGCTCTGGCGCTGCAATCTCATTCGTACGAACGTGTCAACAGCGTGTTCGATACCGTGACAGCAGCTGACAGCGACAGCAGACAGGTACTGGCGTAGAAAAGCTGATACGACCGCGCTAGCGCGTATTCCACCGAGAAGGTATGTAATGTAGACCCAGTGAGAAAGAGACAGCTACGCACTTAAATGTGCGTCCTGTTACTCACAGGGTGAGGCAACATTTTCTAACAAGCGGCTCTGCCAAGGACTAGGACATGCGCAGATGGCAGACTTTTGCAGTTATGCTGCAGGGAATACATTCTCGACTTTATCTCAACCGTTACAGGCAATTTGTAAATTTTTCTCGGCTGTTTTACTCAAACAGTATCTATGTGCCATTATCAAAGGTGTCGTCACTTTGCATGATACTCGACGTTTTGTAAGCGTGTTTAAATCACAGACGTAATTATGAAAATTGAAGGCCACACATTACTGTTACTCTTGAGAATTTGTTTATTACCTTTGTTGTATAGCTAGAGAAGGCCGAAATGCACGCTATAAGCTCACGCAGGATGGCGTGAGGTCTGAAACAGGATACGTAATGAATGCTATAAAGAAAAGTACGTAGCTTCTGGAATACTTAACTTTAATCCATCATTTGTATACATCGTTCTTGATGACACATGCTTCATACGATAACTATCAATTGCTATGGCGCCTTGCTAGGTCGTAGCCATTGACTTAGCTGAAGGCAATTCTAACTATCTTCTCTGCAAATAAACGAGGCTTCGTCAGTGTTGCATCGCTAGCTAAGTCGTCCGTCAACTGGGGCGAGTGCTAGTGAGTCTCTCTAGACCTGCCGTGTGGCGGCGCTCGGTCTGCTATCACTGATAGTGGCGACATGCGGGTCCGTCGTATACTAGCGGACCGCGGCCGATTTAAAAGCTACCACCTAGCAAGTGTGGTGTCTGGCGGTGACACCACAACCTTAGTCACTGCTTTGTACATTTATTCTCTTAATTTTGATAAACCGTCGTTTGCAACAACGTATGTGTTTAAGACAACTGGCCTGAAAATTGTGGGTATTGTGCGGTAATTTTCTCAGCTTGTGCTGATGTCTGACCTCAGATCTCACCTCCCACCCCTCCCTCCTCCCCCACTCACCTCTCCCCTCACAAATGAACGTTTTCCTGAAGAAAATGGAATGGTACAATTATTGTTCACACCTTTCTGTTACTGGCCCTCAGCTTTATGAAGCTACTCGCTATACGACAAGCTGAAATGTTTGTTTCATCTGGAAACATTTGGAAATTTGTGATAAGGCCTTATGGGACCAAACTGCTGAGGTCATCGGTCCTTAAGCTTACACACTACGTAATCTAACTTAAAGTAACTTACGCTAAGGACGACACACACACCCATGCCCGAGGGAGGACTCGAACCTCCGACGGGAGGAGATGCGCAGACCGTGATAAGACGCCTCAACGGCGCGGCTACCCCGCGCTGCCATGTTTCATCTACATGAACTTAAATATTCTACAAATCACTGTGAAGTACATGCCGCAGAGGGTACCTAACGTTTTACCACACACTGTGATTTCTGCCTGTATCTCACACACATATGGAGCACGGATAGAATGACTGTTTAAATGACACTGCTTGCATTGTCTTCAGTCCTAAGTCTGGTTCGGTGCGGCTGTGTACGTTAATCTGTCGTGTGTAATCCTCTTCTCTGCAAAACTAGTGCTACCTACGTCTACTACGCTCAAGCCTTGGTCTCCATCTACAATTTTTACCCTCCACACTTAATTCCATTAGTGAACTGGTAATTCCTTGATGCCTCGGGATGTGGCCAATCGACTAATCTCTTCTTCTGGTCAACTTGTGCTGTAAATTTCTTCAGTAGTATGACATTTCAACACCTCCTATTCAATTCTCGTCTGAACTGCTTATCGTCCAAGTTTCACTTGCGTGCAATACTACACTTAAGACAAATAAAGACTTCGTAACGCTGAAATTAATATTAAATGTTGACAAAATCTGCTTTTTCAGAAATGCTTTTCTTGCTAGAAATCATTTTATGCTGTATCTGGTTCACTTTGGCCGTAGTCACTTACTTTGGTTGCCAAATAGCAAAACTCACCGCATCCTTTTATTGCCGTATTTCAAAATTTAATTCCCTCAGGATTTCTTGATTTAATGGAACCTTGGTTTTTGTGGTGTGCGTACTCTAAGACCTTCGGTACACACACCATCAGATTATTTGACTTGTCGCTCTAACGAAGTAGGCGAGTGTCAGCAATATGTCTCGTAGTCTTATCGTGGCGTGTTTATCTTCTGCCGTTAGGTCAGACGATAGAAATGCCACTTGCACGCTTAGAGTAGCAGATTGACGGTGACCAACTTTAAACAGAACTTGATTAATTTTCACACACATTTATTAAAATAATAAAAAGCATAAAAATTACTTAACTTGATTCTGGATGCTGTTTACAATTGACAATATGAAGTTCCTTTGGTCTTGGTACGTTAATCTTACTCTTACATATCTCTGATACTTGACAAAGTGTCTATTCATTCATCGTCATGGCCATGTACAGGAATATGATAATCTTATTAGGCGCATACTGAAACTTGACTATAGACTAATGCAGACTTGTGCAGACTGATGCAGACTGCCTAATCGGAGGTCTGTACACTCGTTATAATACCTCGAGCGTTCAGATATCACTGCGCGAGTGTGATCCGCGAGGAGAAAAGGTTCTACGTTAGCAGCAATCTCATTGGCTGCGTGACATATTAATACGCGGATCGGCGGAAGCAGAATTTGGTCCGTTTCTAACACAGCGCCATCTCGTAGTGCGCAGATGGACGAGCGCTGCGCCTGCGCTGTTGTGCTTAGCGGGGCGCACTCTAGTGGGAAAGTTGTGCACGCGCTGACTACGCGGAACTATGTACACAACAGTTTTACTTTTATTTTTTGCATGTATCCTAGTTTGTCATTCTACACAGATTTTTCTCTCTCCAGCTTCCTCTAGTGCCATGGACGTTATTACCTGCCCTGCTTCTTCTTTTTGTAAGTGTTTTTGACATGTCTATCACCTTCGATCCTGCAGGGGACCTCCTTATCCTCTATCTTATCAGTCCACCTGCAAAGTGATAACCGAGCCGGACTCATTCTTTCCGGAAAACTGTCTAAATGTGGACAACTAATGCAGATCCAACAGAGTATTCCCAATGAACTTGGCTGCTAATTAATAACTGTCACGCAGCGGATTTAATAATATGAAAGTGGTGGCCCTGGTAACCGATATACTAGTGTTGGCCTTCACAAAATCAATAAGAGTATACTGCACAGAAAAGGCATTCATTAACTACTAAATTAAAATCTTGTCCCAAGTGCACCCAAAATTTATTCCAGTCATATTCAGTGTGGCTCTGAGCACTATGGGACTCAACTGCTGAGGTCATTAGTCCCCTAGAACTTAGAACTAGTTAAACCTAAGGACATCACAAACATCCATGGCCGAGGCAGGATTCGAACCTGCGACCGTAGCGGTCTTGCGGTTCCAGACTGCAGCGCCTTTAACCGCACGGCCACTTCGGCCGGCTTATATTCAGTGTGCATAGATCAGTCAATGACATTAACGCAAGTTTAACTCGGCACACGACAAAAGAAACATCTAATAAGAAAAGATTATTAATAAAATGCAATATCATTAGTTTATTTGAGAAAATGGTGATGCAGTGGTTAACAATTCAGGCAGCAGACTTCTATGAGGAAGGTATCGAAAAACTGGTACAACGTTATGACAAGTGCCTCAGTATTGACGGATATTACATAGAAAAGTAGATTACGGTACAGGCTTTCATGTAAAAATAAAATTATTGAGATATCATAGCACGTCTTTTTTTAATTTCAAAACGGTACTTACTTAAAAAACCACGCCTCGTATTTCAACCACTGTATTACTCGTATATTAGTGGAACTCTACTTCCATGCTAGCATTATATCTGTAAATACGATTACTTCAAAAACACAAAAATCAATCGATGATCATGTAAAGGATTAATTGATAGCCCGTCTTAGGTACGCTGTAAAGGTGAAGTTTATTATAGTCCCTGTTGTGTTGACTGAAGAGCCAACACCGTGTTAGTAGAGGAGGCCGAAATGCACGCGTTTTAGCTCACGCAGGCTGGCGTGAAGAGGGAAGAATTATACTGACGTGAGGTCTGGAACATGACAAGGAATGAGAATTCAGAAAGCGGACGTAATTAGTTTGATACTTAACTTTAATCCATTAATGATGAACGTCGCTCTTGACGGTACATGATTCACAATATTTTCTGTTCAGGATACATAGTAACTGAATATGGCGCCTTGCTAGGTCGTAGCAAATGACGTAGATGAAGGCTATGCTAAACTGCCGTCTCGGCAAATGAGAGGGTTTGTAGACAGTGAACCATCGCTAGCAAAGTCGGCTGTACAACTGGGGCGAGTGCTAGGGAGTCTCTCTAGACTAGACCTGCCGTGTGGCGGCGCTCGGTCTACAATCACTGATAGCGGGTCCGACGTATACTAACGGACCGCGGCCGATTTAAAGGCTACCACCTAGCAAGTGTGGTGTCTGGCGGTGACACCACAGTCCCAAGAAGCGGCTATAAAGGTGTACACTAGAGCAGGAGCGTGTGTCCAGCTTTTTGCAGGATCTTCTCTCGCCTCTCCTCGCCTTGAACTTGATGCCGAGGCCGACGCTGCGAGGAGAGGCACCATGGGAACGGCGCTCTGCCCACGACGCACAAAAAACGCGGCGGAGGGCGTCCGTAAACAGAGACATTACTCGGCAAAGCGCCATTACCATAGCAACCGGTTCCGAGGCCTTCCTTTTTCCACGGCGTCTGCGGCTGCCGCGGGGACCACCTGTGCGCTCTCCTCCTCCTCTCCGAAAGACGGGGAAACACTATCTGGTGGCGGCCGCGCTGCCGGCGTAAATCTCCGCAGGAGCGTGGGAAACTCGCCGGGAGCGGTCGTGCAGCCGCGTCTGCCGCAGAACGCGGGTTTAAAGCCCGTGTTGCACTAGCGGCTTTCATGTCCAAATAGACGTCTGGGAATGGGCCCGCGACACATGTCAGCGTGTAAGGAATGGGGTGCACACTGTGTACTACTAGCAAACAGGAATTTTTGCCGATAATTGCTGCATGCTAATGACTTGCGAGAACTTCCTCTACGTGTCTGAGAATTTTGCGACACAAGATGTCGAAAGCGTTTACACAGAGCTTTAAATACACTACTGGCCATTGAAATTGCTACACCACGAAGATGACGTTCTACAGACGCTTAAATTTAGCCGACAGGAAGAACATGCTGTGATATGCAAATGATTACCTTTTCAGAGCATTCACACAAGGTTGGCGAAGGTGGCGACACCTACAACGTGCTGACATCAGGGAAGTTTCCAACGTATCTTGTCTGAAAGCTCGGGCGAACATATGTCGAGAGATGGACGTTGCCGTCTAAACGAGAGGTCTAAACTCGCAGAGTGCGACTATCTTGCCCCACTCTCGGAAACTTCCAGCGACCAGACTCCTTCCGCTTAGTCTGGCATCGAGCATGCTGAACAGTGTGTGCTGATTGTGAGTGGCGGTAAATCTGCCTGCTATCATTGGAAATTAACCAGTTCTCGCCCCACTTACACTACACTGATGGATTCCCTATGTTTGTTTTTCCTTCATCATTATTTTGTTTGCTTTGTTTTCGTGATACATTACGAAGGGTGCAGGAGGACGTGACATTTTGACTGCTCGTTTTCTCCGACTAGACAGAACAAATTTAGGAAAGCGATAAATATTTCTCTCACAGTACCTGCAAAAGGGAAACCCCACAGTACGCAGACGCACTGCGCAGAAATGAGTACAATACGTAAAACTATTATAAATGCGGCAGAGTATGAAAGAAAAAAATTAGCAACTTATAAAATTTCAAGAAACTATTCTCAGAACGGGGTATAGAATATTTTTAGCCCCTACATATCCATTCCACACGCACAAATAACATTTGTCTATTAACTGCTTGTACAGGGGTGTTTAGTCACAGTCTTTCCCACGGGAACGAAAATAAACCTTGATATATGTCAGAACAAGTAATGGCCAGTAACCTGCACCTCTAAGTCCTAAAAGAGTCGAACTCTCATGTATAAAACATCTTTGTTTCAGGGAAAGCTAGTTTCCCACGCATCTCACTGTTCCTAGCGCCGTATCTCCTGAACTGTGTGTCGTACAATGATATGATTTTGTAAGTACATTCAGTCAGAATATGGACACTGTCTGCAAAATGTGTTGACGGTATATCCAACATGGGAGAATTGTTAAATTAAAACGCTATGCCTGACGCTGAAATTTTACTGAGTGAACAGTGAAAATTTTTCAGTATTTTGGGCGAGGTGTCAGCGAGAAAGTTTTTCTAAAGTGAGTTAAATGTTTAAAGTATATTGGAAGCCAGTAAGTACTCGGACTCTTGATTATTGGTGGAGTGAAGTCTGGGTAATTTGCGCTGCGTGAGTTACACTGCCTCTGTACACACCTCACACACACGCGCGCACACACCACACACACACACACACACACACACACACACACACACACACACACACACAAGTGTGATATCTGTCTAACTTTGTTAAAGCTTTAACGTAAGAGTATTCGTCTTTATGCGTGGATTATGACATCATCTTAAATTTTTAATTCCGTCAATAACTAGGCCTACTTGAAATACTAAAAAAACGTAAATGTGTGGCTAGGGCCTCCCGTCGGGTAGACCGTTCGCCTGGTGCAAGTCTTCCGATTTGACGCCACTGCGGCGCCTTGCCCGTCGATGGGGACGAAATGATGATGATTAGCACAACACAGCACCCAGTCCCTGAGCGGAGAAAATCTTCGAGCGACCGGGTATCGAACCCGGGCCCTTAGGATTGACATTCTGTCGCGCTGACCACTCAGCTACCGGGGACGGAAAATTGAAATAATGAAAATCAAATTATTATTTGTAATTTCAACATTGTACTGGTATCAGGAACCGAAACTCAATACATTTCTGATGTATTAATTTAGTTTCCGTCGAGTTGCGTATAGCAGTTTTATGATTGGGTAGTTTTGATCATTTTTCATTCACTCTCAAATGTTTGATGATTATTTGTGTAACTAAACATCTTGTATTTCATGTTTTGTTAATAACATTGCATCTTCTGATGTAAGTAATGGCTTGCGAATGAACGAATATGTTCGAAACTTGTCACTCATGAAAGTATTGTATGGAACTCTGGTGCAAGCTTTAATTAATAAATAACAAACCAAATTACTGTTGTCCCTGGAAGCCTTTAGACAGAGAGCGACTGACCGTTTTATCCATTTATTAACACAGACAGTAAATGCTAACGAACTACATGAGACTCCAAGAAGTTTCTAATCATCACCACCGCTTCGGTTTGCATGTCTCGCTGTCTGGTTTCTTTGTCATCGTCCTTCGGCGTGCGTCTGTATGGACTTCCAGTGAATAACAAGCGGTTCGTGCATTAATATACCACTCTGTCAAAGTGAAGCAGTCTCGAACGTCTTCCTCACCGTAATGAAGAGAATAAAGTTTTTGCTAAATCCCTGTGAAGACTACATTTTCGTAAGAACGCCCCTTCTCTGCTACGAGTGGCACTTGAGATGTTCTCTTGCATGCATTGACTGCTCCTGTGTTGCATCGTTCTTGCCCTGCTCCTCTTTCTGGTGAGTACCCACTTACTTTGCTGTTCGTAGCACGGCATTCTCTGCTGAGCCCTCCGAGCTGCCGCCATTTCATCCTGAAGTCCTTTGAAGACAGCCATGTTAATATCATCTTTGCTGTGTATACATAATTCCTTTGCGTTTTGATGCAAGGAAGATGTTCCCGAGACAACATTTATAGTTCTAAATTTCTCACAAAGATAAATTTTAGTATTTTCTATTTTTACTTTGGTAAAAAAACAGGCAAGGTAATGTGCCCAAATTTCGTCCCTTAGTATGTTAGGACCGGTAGAAAGCCCTCGAAGGTTACGGAAAAGGTTTGAATTGATGTATAAATTCCTGAATGTAGTCTCCACTTGCAGGCAATCTACACTTAAATTTTCACTATTTGACATAAACATTAACACCGCAAAAACAGAAATACAAGGAAAGTGTTCTTAATTTCGTCCTTCAAGAAACGTTGTCAAAGTGCAATCAGTTTAAATGTTTTTTTTCCCTTCTAACACTACGAAACCTTTTCACTATTACAGATCACTTAAGGACCTCGAATGGCTATGTTTTCAAGTTAATGTCAGCCTTCAAAAG
Source organism: Schistocerca americana (assembly GCF_021461395.2). Classification (NCBI taxonomy): domain Eukaryota; kingdom Metazoa; phylum Arthropoda; class Insecta; order Orthoptera; family Acrididae; genus Schistocerca; species Schistocerca americana. Next base: position 625,342,032 of record NC_060123.1, on the reverse strand, counting down.
TGTGTCACATATGAATTGGGATGTATGTGTGGAGGACGATGTTTCGTCATACCATTCCAAGTATTTCGTACAATTAATCCTTTTCTCTCCACTGGCGTCATATGAAAAGAGTACAACAATCTTTACAAATAGGAAATAAAATTAAATTTTAATAACAGCTCCACATTTCGTCCCCTTACTATGCTAATAACACACCAGAAACTACAACATACAGCCCAATATTTGAGCACAAATCAGTGTTCACATAGGAAGAGCAGGCTATTATTCAGACTGCTGTACTAAGTCACATCAAGGTAAAAAAAGAAAAAAAAACTTTGCTTGTATTCTGAAGCTAAAAGTGCTGCACACAATGGACTCCCTCAGTAAGACTGCAGAATGAGGTCAGCAAGGACACGCAGTTAATTAATATTAACACTCTCTGGAAATTGGAAATTTGCAAGTGGAACATATTAGCATCAGTGACGGAATTAGAGCCCCTAACGTTACTGTCTCAATGTAAAAGTCCTGTTACAATTTTTGAAGTAACCCCCTCCCCCCCCACCCCCCCCCCCCACCCCCGAGTAACGTATCATCGCTATATTGCTATAATGCAATAATGACTTAGCAATAGAGAGACAGAAAGTGACCCATCAAACGCGATGCCTGAGTCAGAACAAATATGTGTAAAAACTGTTTAAAATGACCACAAAATACAAAGTACTGCGCAATTCGCTAACGACTGTAATGTTGCGTAATCTAAATTTCGAAAGGTCTTTCCGAAGTTCTGGGATACTTCAGAAGAGATGTAAGATTTCTCAGTGCACATTGCTTAGGAATAAACTCTAAGTATCGTTTGGTGTAGCTCGCGGTTGCACTGCTATTTTCAGAGCACTAATGAATGTAAGTTGTCGCGAAATGTGTTTTCTGGATATGGAGTTATTTCTTAGTCAGCGCGGACAAAAGGCTCCTTTCGCCACTTATTAACGTCCAGAATCAGCCTGAAGGACTTCAGTTCATTGATGCTTAGATGTTACGGAACATCGCATTCCAGTTTAATGTTATATTTATTTTTGGAACGCAGATGGAAAGGTTTGTAATGTGCCCGTAATCCTTTGATCGTGCAATGAGTATATGAGAATTTTAAACGCTACACTGTAGAATTCTGTTTTCGAGTTAAACAAATTTAAAGTTTGGCACTGATTTAAGATTCTTAAACCTTACGTTAAACTTAATAAAAAATGTAAATGGGCGAAAAGAGGAGGAAGTAAATACAATTTTCATGTGTTTCAATTTTTGTTGTTACTAGCGATAATCAGACTTTTTTATTACCAGTCCGTGATAATTCACTTTCATGTGCTGCAGTGATCTGGTGACTGAGTAGCGCTCACAGATGTACGTTTCTCTGCCGTCACTTTATAACAGTTTCCTTGCTAGTTAGCGTTATGCAACCAGTGTAGGGGTCAACCGCCGTATGTAGTTATGTACGATTATTATGGATAAACTGCCGAACCGCTGAAGAACAGAATGAGAATGTTTGCATCAAAATCATATCGAACGTCGTAGCGTCTCATAAGACAGTGGACGCGTATCGGAAGGATAACGGTTCCCTGATTTCCTTTAATCCCTGAAGGAAATTGCCGGGATGGTAGCTAAGAAAAGAGCACGGGCGATTTCCTTCTCCCATTCAGAGCTTGTGCTGCGTCACTAAGGAAGTCGACGGGATGTTAAACCCTAATCTCCCTTTTTCTCCTTTCTACAAAAAAATTATAGTTGTAGTATTAGCCTTATTGTCTGTCAGTGGAAGCATTGTGCAGATGGATCCCCAAGCGACATTGAGGCCCATCCTTCCGAGTAAACCACTACGCTGCCCCTTGGCAGTGACAGTTTTCGGAAATAGCCCTACATTTTGTGGCACTTTTGACGCAGAAATTAATGCTTTCATGGCCAAATAACGGACAGGTTGTTCGTGGTGCACGAGCGTGGTCATTATGATAACGCTCTACACGTGGCTGCTTAGACGATTGTGTTGAAGGCCCCCTTCCTGCCGCCGGGACTGCGGAAATACGGTTATTAACTATTGTAATGGCCATCGAAGAACACATTTAGATTTAGAGTGAGCGCAACTGCGAGAATTCTACAGTGATGAAAAATTTTTTTAACTCGCGATCGCTCGCGCTTTAGAAAAATCTAACAGTTATGATTTTAGTGGAGTATTTTAAGAAATTAACGTTTTGATTTAGAAATACTTTCTTTGATACCTCTACCTGCAATCGACGCGCCTTTCGTCTGTCACATGACAATAAAGTTTGCTACACGGTTGGCCAAAAGTACTGAGTATCCTAGGTAACTTTGAGTGTTGTGAAAAATAAGAAAATGAAATAAACAGAAATAATATTTTCGAGTTTATAATATTTATTAGTAACACAAAATCAAAATTTCGCGGGCCCACCTTTTGCCCTTATTATAGAAGAAATTCTTTTATGCAGAGAGTACGCTAGCTTTTTACAATCTTATGAAGTTATGGCGTTCCATTCAAGGCGCAGGCGAATTCTTCTTTTGACTTAATTGCGTGGTGCCTGACTTGCGCTTCAATAAACCCCATAAATGCTCTATGGGGTTCAAGTCTGGTGACTGGACGAGCTAGTCCAGAAGCTCGATGATATTTTCCCGAAGCCAAGTCACTGTCCGGTCAGGTTTATGGCAGGTTGCGTTATCGTGCTGGAAGTTAGCGGCGTCCATGTCTGCATCTCGAAAAAGGATCGTAAAAAGAGGGTAGTAAAACAGATTCTACGACATCTACGTACTTCGTGCAATCCGTGCGGTCTTCACAAACGACCATTTGTCCCACTGCTGCAGCGCTGATGCAGCCCCAAATCATGATGCTCCCTCCACAGTGATTTACGATAGGCACCACACACTCTGGGTTGTATCCCTCGCTCATCCGGCGACGGACATAGGTCACACACGGTGTACCAAAACTCTGAAATGTGAATAAATATTGTAGAGAATTCTTTCACCAGTTTTTAAATTAATACATTTTGTTTTCTGCCCAGACTGGTATGTACTGTCAGAGCATCAACTTGATAAACCTGCCTGAATGTTTGCTTCATCAGATCACACGATGTTTGACCAATTTTGTTCGGAGAACGTTTGGTGTTTAGAGTCCACTCATATCTTGCTACTCTATTCTTGACAGAGAACCATAGCTTCTTCCTGGCTTTACAGCTTTCTAGACCAGCTTCATGAAGTCGTCTACGAGTGGTGCTAGCAGATATTGTTTTGTTAAAACTTGCAAACAATTCAGCAGCAGGTTTTCTTCCTTTCTTCTTAACGACTCTCTTAATATCATTCGGTCCAATGGTGTGTTGTGGTTTGCTTGCTCCCGATTTTGGGCCTGTTAACACGCGACCCGGTCATGGCTCATCGCTCAATCTCATATTGAACAGATCGGCGTGAACATTTTACAGTTTTCGAAATCTCCACCGGCGATTTCCCTTGCTCATATAAAAGCTTTGTCTGCAATCGTTTTGTTCTAAACTAAGTTCGTTTCTTTTAGGCATAATGCAGCAGTGCCAGAGATGTCACAGATGTAAACAGGAAAGTAGCACCAGATTTCTGACATGTGTCTACAAAGAGCCAATGTAGTGAACTGATTGGTACACAGAAAAACGCTCAACTGACAAATTTTAGTACACTAGATGTCTTATTAATGGATTTGAGTTGGATCATTGTTTTTGACCTTTTCCGATGTTGACAAACTACTTTTTACACCAGAGGGTTTATTTACTATTACATGCGTCTGACATATGCGACATTTCTAGGGCGCTCAATATTTTTGGCCAAGGGTACAGTAGCGGCTCTTTTTAAAGCAGGGCGCGTGTTAGAATATTTTCTCACACGGGATTCATTACGTAACAATGTCTTCTGTATTCCTGAAACCCCGCCTTGCTTCTCTCTGTTTCTTTGTGTGACTGGGTACAGGGTTGTACTTTGAATGAAGCAGTTGGGTACAACATCGAGTACATGACATGCTTTGTCAGATGCGAAAATTTACAGTAAAGGAGTCATGTCAGACGAATGTCGCGGCGATTAAATCAGGCTGGTTTTTATGTTATCAAGCCGATCAATTGCATCCCACTTCAACCATGCCATCGAGAAGGAGTCCGTTGGTGTAGGCAGCATGTTAGTTTGGGTCAGAAACAATGGTCCAGAGTGATATTTTGCGACGAATCCCGCTTCACTGTGGCAAGTGATTGTGGCCACCAATGAGAGGGGGACACATTACACGCCGCAGGTGCAGCGGTATTGCAAGTAGATAATTCTGGATCATGTGCGTCGGTTCAGGGCTACGATAGGTCCCGACTTGCTGTTTATGGACGACAGTGTCCTCCCACACAGGACACATTGGAAAGTGAAGGACTGAATGTATGAAGTAGCCTGCTCACTCCTCAGATCTAAACCTTATAAAGCAGGCGTGGGATGCTCTTGGCAGACGTGTTTTTCAACGAACACCCCTCTCTCCGAACCGTGCAAGAACTGAAAACCGCGTTGAGGGGGGACTGGTGCAATATCTCCCAAGAACTCATCAACAGTCTGGTAGCCAGAATGAGTAACAGGTGCAAAAAGTACATCACTGGAAGTCCGATATCGACCTTTATGATGGGTCTTAATAAAGGCTATCAGTCAGGTTACTCTCAGAGTATGCTGATAAAATAGCTCCATATTTAGCAATTATATACAACCATTCGCTCACAGAAAGATCCGTACCTAAAGTCTGGAAAATTGCTCAAGTCCCACCAATACCCCAAAAAGGGAAGTAGGAGTAATCCGCCGAATTACAGGCCTATATCACTAACGTCGATTTGCAGTAGGGCTTTAGAACATATACTTATTCGAACATTATGAAGCACCTCGAAGAAAACGATTCATTGACATATAGTCAGCACGGATTCAGAAAATATCGTTCTTGTGAAACACAACTAGCTCTTTATACTCATGAAGTAATAAGTGCTAACGACAGGGTATGTCACAGTGATTCCATATTTTTAGATATCCAGAAGGCTTTCGACACCGTTCCTCACAAGTGTCTTCTAACCGACCTGCGTGTCTAAGGAGTATCGCCTCAGTTGTGCGACTGGATTCGTGATTTCCTGTCAGAAAGGTCACAGTTCGTAGTAATAGACGGAAAGACATCGAGTATAAAAGAAGTAATATCCGGTGTTCACCTAGGTAGTGTTATAGGCCCTCTATTGTTCCTGAACTGTATTAACGACATAGGAGACAATCTGAGTAGCCGTCTTAGATTGTTTGCAGATGATGCTGTCATTTACCGTTTTGTACAGTCATCAGATGATCAGAACGACTTGCAAAATGGTTTAGATAAGATACCTGTATGGTGCGAAAAGTGGCAATTGACCCTGAATAAAGAAAAGTGTGAAATTATTCACATGAGCACTAAAAGAAATCAGCTAAATTTCGATTACGCGAAAAGTCACACAAATCTGAGGGCTGTAAATTCAACTAAATACTTAGAGATTGCAATTACAAATAACCTAAATACTGCGGGTAGAGCAAACCAAAGACTGCGATTCGTTGGCAGAACACTTAGAAGGTGCAACAGGTCTACTAAAGAGACTGCTTACACCACGCTTGTCCGCCCTATTCTGGTGTATTGCTGTGCGGTGTGGGATCGGCATCAGGTGGGACTGACGGATGACATGGAAAAAGTACAAAGAACGGCAGCTCGTTTTGTATTATCGCGAAATAGGGGAGATAGTGTCACAGACATGATACATGAATTGGAGTGGCAATCATGAAAACAAAGGCGATTTTCGTTGCGACGGGATCTTCTCACGAAATTTCAATCAGCAGTTTTCTCCTCCGATTGCGAAAAGATTCTGTTGGCACGCACCTACATAGGGAGAAATGATCATCACGATAAAATAAGAGAAATCAGGGCTGGCACAGAAAAATTTAAGTGCTCGTTTTTCCCGCGTGCCGTTCGAGAGTGGAACGGTAGAGAGACAGCATGAAAGTGGTTCATTGAACCCTCTGCCAGGCACTTTATTGTGAATAGCAGAGTAACCACGTAGATGTAGATAACTGTATCAGACATGAACGTTGTTTGTGTCAGTTATCTCTTTTTCCAGTGTGGTGAAATCTCTACCATTTTTGTTTATAGATAAATCACTCCACCTCTATTACGCATTTACTGTTTCGTGTCGTCCTGTGATTATTCCTATCCAGCAGTGTGTCTGTTCATTGGGAGTTGTCAAACAGTGTATAATCAGAACATTTTTTTGATGGGAGGACTGTTGTCGCAGGTATCGCCATGGAGTCGTGGCTGACGGACGTGAAGCGGGTTCGCATCCCGAGGCCCAAGTTCGCGAGCGCGCGCTACCCTCGGGAGCCGCCCAAGGACTACTGCGGGGGCGGCGCCGCTTCGGCCGGCGACGCCGGGCGTCCCGACGCCGACCAGCAGCGCAGGGACGCCGCCAGGGACCTGGCGCGCGCCACCGAGGAGCTGCGCATCGCCGTCCGGGACAAGCTCTAAACGGCGCTCCAGCGGGCCAGCCCAAACTTCTGGCCCTGGAAGTCTCGCAGGACCCAGGCTTCCGTGTCGAGGACACTTTTTTTTCTCGCAGTGACTGACTGATGCAATGCCTTGAGACCAGCGGCGCCTGCTTTCAATCTAGGCCACACATTACCTCAGGGAAGCTGCGTCCGCGACTCCTGTGCTGTTGCTAACATTTTTGTTTCTTAACTAACAAATCAGTGACAAAAAAATAGTTAACAAAGAAGAGAAAAGCGTGCCTCTCACTGGCCTGCAGAGTCCCCTTCCATTTTGTGCAATGTGGACCAGCTTTGTGTTAGAAGCAGTCATTACATTCATCAAACGACCGTTAATGCGTCACCAGTTGCATGTGAAGCTTAGTGCTACGATGAAGACTGGCGGCACTCTTAACATACCTCTTCCCCAGAGACCACAGTGATCTGAAGTACGTACCTGTACACGCTGCAGATTTTAATTTACGGACTTTACGACATTCCATCTGTGCTTCCAGAGTCACTTTCTTCTGTTTGTTTTCTTTAGTCATCTCCTTTCGTAATTGTCCTGTAGATGGCTACAGCGCACTTCCTAAAACGAGGATTTAAACAAGCAAATTCAAGAAAAGAGACAAAGCATCGCTCTCGGCAACAGTTGTTATGGGAGATTTCAACGTCTCATAGAAGTTTGAATTACAGCTTCCACTGTTTCACAGCCGTTGGTGACGTAATTTCTCGAGTTCTACACACTACGCAAACACTGAAAGCCCGTTTCTTTGCGAAACATTACCTGACAACGAATATATATCATGTCTATCACTATCGCCAGACCTCAGCCCATTTGTTTCTTTTCTGCCATTGTACGTTAAAATTTCTTATCTGCAGTACCTGTAATCTACTTCGCCAAATTGAAGTAGTCGTTATAGACCTATTTCAGGGTAAAATGTTTTGAGTTTTTAGAGGTTATGAAGATATGGCATAATTATAATAAACTTAATCCTACTTCTACATTTATTTTGTTTTGTAAATATTTCTCAATTACTCTGGTATGTAGCAGTGTAATAAGTCGCATGAATGTTTTACGTTGTCACTTTATTTCCTACTGAATGTATGTTAACACTGTACCGAACCAAAAGTGCAAACGTATTTGTTGAGAACAATTTTCATAGTTTTATACTGTCGTTACAAGTTCACATACATTTTTAAACGAATAAAAACATATAATCAGTTGTTAACAATTTTGTACACACTAATGTAAATAAAACAAAAATAGACAATTCCTCCTCCATTTTATTTCCTCTACTTTCCCACTGCCAGCTTCGAATGGTAACGGTAAGTATAGAACTTTAAAGGCACTGTTACAGTAAAGAGTGAATTCTGTAACCAATCATCTTTAATGTTTCATTTTTAATGTTTCATACTCGGGTCTTCTGCAACCGTGTGCTAAGTTTAGCAAGGCCAAAGTAATATCGCAATAGGGCTTTTGCAGCAATCAACTTTTGTTGACTGTTCCAGAGAGAGAGAGAGAGAGATCGAATAACTTCGGTTAACTGAAAGTTTGTATCTGAACGACTACGTAAGGATTTCAAGCCCCATCTGATTTCTGGCAGAATGGTGTCTGTAAATGCATGTCAACATAGAGCCCAGTTGAAAATTTGAGAAAGATTTTAATTCAGCAAGTTAAGAACTAGACAGTAAGAGGTGTTTAATGAAAATCGCGGTATTTATAAATGCTTCTGGACTTCACGCGACAAAACGTTAGCGTATTTGAAGAAAAGTGCTTTCTACAGAACTGATACCCTGACGCTGTACTAACTTCAGAACGCTAATTCTAGTTTCACAAGGATCATCCTGAATGATAAATTTGTGAACAATTTTCGAGAATAAGAGTTACCTCGTCAAATCGTCACTGCAGGTTCACAGGAAGCATTTCCAACAATTGTAACGGTAAGTACATTTTGCGTCGTAGATTTTGCATGGCAGTTGCATTATTCCTTTTCTAGAGCACTGTATTTTTGTATGCGTTGCATTTAGTTGCTCGAGAATTCAAATCTGCTATAATGGTTTTGCTGATCGTGACATGATTTACATTAAAAAGTTGTCTTGAAGACTGTTATTTACACACATCAAAAAAGTTTTGCAACACCCCGGTTCCCAGAACTCTTGGAGACAGACGTTGACTGTGAATATTGCATCACAGACACAGTCCTTTTGACTGTCCAGAGATGTCACTAAACCCGCCCAAAGACGTAAACAACCAAGCATGAACAGGGCCTGTTAGACGGAGGGGGTCCGACAGCCGATAAGTTCCAATCATTCCACCAGGAAGGAGGTACACGGCTCGTGTTGTCTGTAGTTCAACCATGTCTAGACGGCTGCGGATGGATCGCGTCCACGTTGCTACTTTGCGCCTGGGAGAGTTCTAAACAAGGGAATTGTGCAGGCGTCTCGGAGTGAAACAAAGCGATGTTGTTCGGGCATGGAGATACAGAGAGACAGGAACTGTCGATTACGTGCCTCGCGCAGGCCGGCCAAGTGCTGCTACTGCAGTGGGTGACCAGGATCTACGGATTATGGCTCGACGGAACACTGACAGCAACGCGACATGTTGGTTGGTTGGTTGGTTGTTTGGGGAAGGAGACCAGACAGTGAGGTCATCGGTCTCATCGGTTTAGGGAAGGATGTGGAAGGAAGTCAGCCGTGCCCTATCAGAGGAACCATCCCGGCATTTGCCTGGAGTGATTTAGGGAAATCACGGAAAACCTAAATCAGGATGGCCGGACGTGAGATTGAACCGTCGTCCTCCCGAATGCGAGTCCAGTGTCTAACCACTGCGCCACCTCGCTCGGTCGACATGTTGAATAATGATTTTCGTGCAGCCACAGGATTTTGTGTTACGACTCAAACTGTGTGGAGTAGGTTGCATGATGCGCAACTTCACTCACGACGTCCATGGCGAGGTCCATCTTTGCAACCATGACACCATGCAGCGTGGTACAGATGGGCCCAACAACATGCCGAATGGACCGCTCTGGACTGGCATCTCGTTCTCTTCACTGATGATTGTCGCATATGCCTTCAAACAGACAGTCGTGGGAGAGGTGTTTGGAGGCAACCCGATCAGGCTGAACGCCTTAGACACACTATCCAGCGAGTGCATCAAGGTGGAGGTTCCCTGCTGCTTTGGGGTGGCATTATGTGGGGCCGACGTACGCTGCTGGTGGTCATAGAAGGCGCCATCCTCCGATCGATAGTGCAACCATATCGGCTGCATATTAGCGAGGCGTTCGTCTTCATGGACGACAGTTCGCGCTCCCATCATGCACATCTTGTGAATGACTTCCTTCAGGATAACGACATCGCTCGACTAGAGTGGTTAGCATGTTCTCCAGAGATGAACGCTATCGAAGATGCCTGGGATAGATAGAAAAGGGCTGTGTATGGATGACGTGCCCCACCAATCACTCTGAGGGATCTACGCCGAATCGCCATTGAGGAGTGGGACAATCTGGACCAACAGTGCCTTGATGAACTTGTGGATAGTATGCCACGTTGGATACAGGCATGCATCGATGCAAGAGGATGTGCTACTGGGTATTGTACAGCAATCTGGACCACCACTTCTGAAGGTCTCGCTGTTCGGTGGTACAACATGCAATGTGTGGTTTTCATGAGCAATAAAAAGGGCGGATATGATGTTTATGTTAATCTCTATTCCAATTTTTTGTACAGATTCCGGAACTCTCGGAACTGAGGTGATGCAAAGCTTTTTTGATATTCGTATTATACGTAACTCTCCCGGTTCGGAAAAGATAATCAGTGGAGAACCTTCCAACATTTATTCGTAGCATATGGCAGAGATAGCCACCACCAAGGCATTTTCTGCACTTTAAAACATGTAAACAGACCTTCAACATCCGTTGCACGGAGAATCACTAAATCTGTAGGATGTAGTGGTGGGTTAAATAAAAAATAAACGTACCAATGTAAGTTTACATGTGTACTTTCGGAATGATTGTTAAGTATGTAGGGGAGGGTACATCTTGAAATAAACGTACCAATGTAAGTTTACATGTGTACTTTCGGAATGATTGTTAAGTATGTAGGGGAGGGTACATCTTGTCATGTAATATGTTTACTTCACCATAAAGAAAAAGGCTCAGAGCACTATGGGACTTAACATCTGAGGTCATCAGTCCCCTAGAACTTACAACTACTTAAACCTAATTAACCTAAGGACATCACACACATCCATGCGCGAGGTAGGATTCGAACCTGCGACGGCAGCGGTCGCGCGGTTCCAGACTGAAGCGCCTAGAACCGCTCGGCCACACTGGCCGGCACTTCACCATCCATTCGCGAAGAATGGTTGGTTATGTACCACTGCACTTATAAAGGTGCATTCACGCTACGGGAAACTTTCCTTACGAAAGAGTTGTGTGAATCTCTCTTAGCCTTTCATGTACACGGAGCGAAACGCCTCGAAACGGCTGAGTCGTCAGTATGTTAGCGCGCTCAGTGGCTCCTCTGACTGCTGTAACCGCTTCCATCTTCATTAGCATCCTGTATTTGAAGACGACAACATTGACACTGCAACTATGGGGATGAGACTGAGGGGAATGGCAGTAGAATCAATCGAAGAAACCATAGGGGAATATACCGCAACAGAAGATTAGTAATATGTTGTCATTTTCGATCTGAAAGTCGAAGGGAATGTGTATCAAGCTGAGTAACACTATAAATGTATGTTTCTCTGCGGCAGTGCGATTTCTTGTGACAGTTTGATCGTATACAAGGGTAAGATACCAGAAATTATCCGAGCAGTCGACGTGTCGCTTCGGCCCGACTGAAACAGAGTTATTTTTTATTTCTCAGTTGGGACTGGGTGCTGGAGAATCTAATTAATTTCCATGGAGCCTCCGTTTTTTTGCCAGATTGTGACGGGCCTGTTCTTCGGGATCCCAAAATTCTGTTTTTGTAGTTTATTGGGGTGCATGTAGTGTGTCACACGTACTGATAAACAGCCGAAAACAGACGCGAAACAGCCGCTAGCAGCAACTGCGCGAGGCTGATTTGAATCCACTTTAGTAAGTCTAGTATTATTTTCAAACTGCCTGCAGGAACGGCATTCGGGAGAATAGTGAATATTCGTGGATTTTGTCCTGAAATTCGGAATTTTCTTAACATATTTGTAGTCATTTCTCAAAGATCTGGCAACAGACATTTCCTTATTACGTTGTCCTACGAAGCAAACAAGGCCGTGGTCTCGTGCACAAACTGTAGCTGAGGCCATGTGATGGTTCCATTTTACTTAGCTGCACACTGCTACTCCTAGGGGCTCCTTTGACTTGAATGACTCCAGTTGCGACATGTCAGTCTTGCAGTCAGAGGCTTCTTCAGTGATACATTTTTGAGGAGTAGAAATTTACATTTCTCTACATTGAAACCTAACTGTCAATCTTAGCATCTGACTGATATTTTGTCTAGACATGAAACCCTTTCTTAAGAGTCAACCGCGAAAGGCCTAACTTTATAAATGTTGTCTGATAATTCGTCAGTTTCAACGTAGTGTGGCTGTGGTGAGTTCTCCTCAAGGGATCCCAGATGGAACTGTCTTCAGTGGATAACTCCCAATCATCCATGACGTGCAGAGCTTCCTCTGCTTTAAAGATTACTCTTTCGGAAAAGCGCGCGTTGCGAACGGAAGGGCACGATAAAGACTTGTACGACGTCATAATAAACGGCTAACACGAAAATTATATTGTGGTTTTGGTTAGATAACTCATAGTCCAGGGAAAAGTAAGAGTGTTGTATCTACAGAGAAGATACACTTGGGACTTCCAGATTCAGTGCATGTATGTATAGTAATCAATAACTGCAAGACTGTTACACCATTCTTGATCACTAGTATTCAACTAGAAAGATAATCCTGATTAATAATGACTATTAGAAATCACTACCCAGCACCAGAAATGGGAGTTGAGGAAACAACAAGCTCAGACACAAGAAAAAAAAAATGAAAGGTAATCAAAGTGGACCCCTCACATAAGTTTGAAACTGCACAACGGGTCTGAAAACACAGAGGCAGAGCACACACACTACACACACAAAAGACCGCATCAATAATATGGTATTACATGGAGTTCGAAACATAATGAAGCAAGGCGTGGACAATAAATAGCACAACACAAAGAAGACTAAGAATAAACAAGAGAACAGCGACTGATCGTAACTGATCCATTTAATATAGAAACAACGTGTTCGATAGCAATGGTGGAATATACAATTTCTGTCAAACCCAATAAATAGGGCAAACACGCAGGAATTTTCAAACATGGTACACATAACACACAAAATCTAGAAAGACTGAGAGTTCACGTTCGCAAGACAATTAAAAAATGCAACCGTCACTCCACAAATATCGAAACTGATGTAGACATTTTGAAATACTGCAATAGCTTACACTGTAAACTGAAGTTAAAAGGCTATTGCACGAAAAAGACTAGTGGAAGACAAAAAAGTAGTAAACGAACACACATAACACACTTCACTTCTTTAAGAGTACACACACGCACGCACATACATACACACACACACACACACACACACACACACACACACACACACACACACTGGTCAATGTCTAACGAAAGTAACTCGTCAGAATTCCAGTTCTAGCTTTCAAAATCTTGCAACAGGTAATAAACAAAGCGACACACGTCAACGGGGAAATACCATAATATTTTAACTACCACCAGCCAAAGTGAAAGTCATGCATTTTCTGTGGCTTCGGAGTAAATGAAGTCGAGCAACATCACGAGTACACGACAGAACATGTTACAACCTAGTGCCCACCAAAATTTTTCCACAATACAGTAGAAAATGACATTTTCATACCACATACGTACAAAGCTGACAAAATAGTAGCGTAAATATCTTTGGTCCTCGTTAAAATTGCTCACTTGATCAAAGCTGACTCTACGCCCGCTTATGAAATACGTTGGCACCTAAACAGAAGATACGACAACGTAAGTACTAAGCGAAATGAAATATGATTGTCGTTAGCTGCGAAAACTATTTCAGACAAAAAATTACACTTCATGAGCGACTGATCGTAACTGATACATTTAATGAAGAATCAATGTGTTCAATAGCGTCCATAGCGCATAAGATTAATTTGCCGTAACTAAATTACGAATATAGCTTGCTAAATTTCCTCACCGGGTAAGATCGTATGATAGATCCTATTTTCGACAATCCCTGCAACTGTCGAACGTAGAAATAAGTAAGAGCGAATTGAAGGAATACTGAAGTCGCGCTGTGGAGTAGCGGCGACTGGAACTAAATGGATACACTTTGTATTTTATGTCAAATGTGGGTTGCTAAAGCAGCAGTGCATGCGACGAGATTGGGAAAACGCGCATGTCATTTCAGTCTTTAAGAGGGGCCGCAGAATACAAATCTATCTCAGTGATGTCAATTTGCGGGAAATTACGGAATACGTGTTGTGTTCATGCACTATAACGTTTTCGGAGGCCGGAAAAGTCATCCAGTGTAACTCGAGGAAACTTGGTGCTCTTACTTTCCTTGACACACATTTTTAGCATAGTTAGGCAGTTCGCAGACGACGCAGTCGTGGACACTATGTAAGGAAAGAGTTAAGGGATGAGGGAAGAAGGTAGTTTGTCGACTTGTCTGGTTATCGTCCGCTGGAATGGTACACGCAATCGTCAATTCTGTCCGGAGAGATTTAAGATGGAACGACCGCATCACGTGGGGGATGTGAGAGTCAGTAAGACATAGTTTGACCAGAAAAATACATAGCGTAGTTCAACTAAAAGAACTTAGCTTACAGAAGTCATGTTTCGATCGCATAGAGAGATGAGAATATTTATAAAAAACTACGCTCTTCCTAAAAGGTTGGTTCAGTCAACATGTCATCGCTACGGAAACAAAACGGCAGTGCTAAGCATTTGTGCATTGCTGAGAGTCCACATTACAAAACGAGTCGAGTAACTTACTCCAATTTGTACCTAATGTTATAACAACGACGGTAAAATTCGAACATACACACCAATACCGACAATCATTCATTCAATGCACAATCTGCAGACTTGCTATTCGCCGCAGGGCAGTCGTGATATTCAACGGAAAACCTTTTTCAGTGACAACAAACACCGAATCCACGATGCTCAGCTCCTATCATATTTGTGAAGAGCGTGGGCTGTGTTCCCTAAGATTAGTAAATTCATTTAATTTTCAAGGAGAAGATCGTTGTAATAGGCACTACCCAAAGAAAAGAATTTTGTTTGAAATGCAATGGCAATAATGGAAATCAATCATTTTAGTTCTGAGGGAAAATGGATGTTCATAAATCATAAAATATGGGTGCTATTTACAAGATAAGAAAATTACGTGCAACACGACTTTCTAGAACGCTGCCGATCTTTAGTGGATGAAAGAAATTTTGTAGCTTATCACCTGCTATTTTTCATCGGGAGTTTGATCACTTGTATTTTGTTTTATCGTATATAATTATGGTTTTGTAAGGTTAACACAGTAAAAGCAAAACTTATTATTCTAGATTAAAAAATAAATAAGAGAAACATTTTGCTGCAGACAGTAAAGATTGTTGTCCATTGAATTAGCGTACGTATGACGTGTGTCGGGGAATAATTCTAATTCCGGAGTGTATTTTGGTTGTTATAAAAAAAAGGCCTTGTGGAAGCTGTAACAGCGTTTTGGTAAGTTCCCTAAAATCAAGCACGTATAAATTCATCGCCAATGTTGTTCATTTTCAGGCAAGTACTGCTGAAAGAGTGAACAATTTGAATAAACTGATACGGTAAAAAAAAGGAAGAAAAAAGAAAACAGTTTTGATCATTTCTTACTGGTACCTGCACGCAAGAAACAGTAACGAAACAGACTGAAACATCTAAAGTTACAAATTCTCAATAAGGCACCGGTAGTGCATTTAGTTGCTTCCATTATGAATTAGAAACACTTTGGGGCAAAATACATAGTGTTTTACTTGCATAATGAGTACATTGTTGTCTGCATACATCACTGTTTCTCATTCTTCTCGATTTGAGGACAAAATATTTTAAGAAGCTTACTCGAAATTGAATGCGTAAATAAGCGTTGACTTAACACTTTTTCAAGCACTGGTCCTGTTTCCTGAAATTAAAGATGATGTAGTTTCTGTGAGAGACGGGAATAGTAAGTAAAGATTCATTTCTGAACTAAGAGGAATATTCAGGAAAAGGCTGTCAAATATTTACGCTACCAGGAGACAAGAAGGCAGTGACAGGAGCATCAATAGGGAACGGGGAGGGGGGGAGGAGGGGCGCTAGAGGCTGGAGAGTTCCGTACTTCCCGTCCAACTTCCTTCCAACTTTTTAATGAAGTTTTAAAAGCAAAACAAACATTGCGTGTATATTCACATCTGACCAAACAGCCAACTTGTTGAAGACTTCGACATCTGAGAGAAGCATAAACTTTCAGGTAGTGTCATGCAAGACAAGAACAACAAAAAATCTCAATTTTAAATCAGTTTCTAGAAATTGATATCCAAATGCCTACGACTTCAGCTAGGTAATCTCACCATTTGAACAGATTTGTACACACACGAGTTACTAAAGAGCTGCTTCATGTACAGGAAGTTAGGGGTATAGGTACAGATATTTTTATTATTGGTACCTTAGTATGTACCAACTTCATTGTAAGTTGTTTTTCATCCGTGTCTAACAGCCTTCTCACAAACACATCACTTAATTTACTACCTGATATTTTGTCCCCAGCTGTAACTGCACCGCGAAGTGGTCTACGCCTGTCAGCATAGATTATCCTCTAGCCTCCACGCATCTACGCTTCATTACCTCACCTACTACGCCGGGGAGGAAGACCTTTAACGGCTTGTTTGTGCCACACATACCAACCAACCTAAAAAGATACTAATCGTAATAGCCATGATTATTAGTCTTCAAATGAAGCAAAAACTGATGTGATGTTGTTCAATACACTGTCCTCAGACATCACTTAAAATGTCAGTACTTACATCCCTGCCTCGCTGTATTTATATCTATACCTCGCTAGGCACCTTACGATGTGCGGCGAGGTTCTTCTGGTGTCAGCATAAATCCCCCCACCTCCCTGTTCCAGTGGCGAATGAAGTGCGGGAAGAACCACTCTGGATAAATCTCCTTAGCAGGTCTAATTTTTCCGATTTCCTCACTCTGCACATTTCGCATGACATGTGTTGGAGGAAGTAATATGCTCTGTTCATGGATTGTAAGCTCCCGGTATTCCAACAGTAAACTTCTCCGTGAAACACAACGCCTATTCTGGAGCATCTGCCACTGAAGTTTGTTCCGCGTATTCTTAACACTTTCGTGCTTACTAAACGATCCAGTGACGAAATGCGTCGCTCTTTGTTGGCTCTTCTATACCTCTTGTATTGATCCAACCTGGTAAGGGTCAGAGACAGATGAGCAATACTCAAGAATTGCTCTTACAAGTATTTTGTAAGACCTTCTGCGTGAATTAACACGTCCATATTCTGTCAATGAATCTGAGGCAGCCATTTGCTTTCTCACAATTAGTTTTATGTGGTCATTATACTTTAGATTTCTCCGGGCGGTTACTCTGAGGTATCTTACGGCTGTTAATCTTTTCTCTCTTTCGTAGCTTCATAGCGTAATAGAACAGTAATGCGTCTCTTCACCTGTTTGTGCGCAGTACGTTAGATTCCTTTACGTTCAGTGTCGACTGCCAGAACACTCCCCAATCATCGGTCCTCCGAGACTCTTCCTGCGTATCGCCACCGTCATTCGGCGTTGGTATCTTCCCACGCACAAATGCGTCGGTTGTGGTTCTGTATGAAGCTGTCAGATTTTCTGGAGCAGCGGAAAGATCATTCGTGAGACTCACTAGCGCAGTAAGTACACTAAATATAAATGTCGTGTGACTAGGGCCTCGCTGGCCGGAGTGGCCGTGCGGTTCTAGGGGCTGCAGTCTGGAGCCGAGCGACCGCTACGTCGCAGGTTCGAATCCTGCCTCGGGCATGGATGTGTGTGATGTCCTTAGGTTAGTTAGATTTAATTAGTTCTAAGTTCTAGGCGACTGATGACCTCAGAAGTTAAGCCGCATAGTGCTCAGAGCCATTTGAACCATTTGAACTAGGACCTCCCGTCGGGTGGACCGTTCGCCGGGTGCAAGTATTTCGATTTGACCTCACTTCAGCGACTTGCCCGTCGATGGGGATGAAATGATGATGATTAGGACAACACAGCACCCAGTCCCTGAGCGGAGAAAATCTCCGACCAAACCGGGAATCGAACCCGGGCCCTTAGGATGGACATTCTGTCGCGCTGACCACTCAGCTACAGGGAGCGGACAGTAATACCCTGAACTGTGGATAGTAATCAAATAACTAGCTGAGAGGGTTCATAAGTTCGTCTCTAAGACTGGAATATGTTACGTATACGAGCCGTCTTGCATTTATCATAATTAATTGACCACCACTCTGCGAACATACTGTATTAATTTAAGAATACAATAGTTAATGTGTAAGTTAAAGATCTTGTGGTACGTATAATGTCGCCTTGAAAACACAGCAACTACGCTCTTCCCGCCGCAGTTTCTGACCCGCGCAGACTGCCTCTGAACGCAAGCAACGCCCCCGCAGAGCGTGCGCTTCGGCCTCCTACGCGGCCCTCTATATTAGTCCGTATTCAGTCTCGGCGCTATTCAAACTTCAGCCTGAACCAGTGCAAGACTGGAATGCCTGTCGAGCACCCTCGCACGGAGTATTTGGCGAACTTGTTGAAGAATTTCGCACGGCGCTGCGCTCTGAAGACGCTGCCTAATGAGGCGATGCGGAGAGGGGAAAGTGCCTGCGGGAAAGTGAGGGAAAGCGACTCTGGCAGCTGCTTTCCACCGTCGTCTCGGGGGACACGTAAAGCGGAAGGCGGGCCACCTGTTCCAAGCATCGTCATTTCCAGCGAATGTGCGAACAACCAGGACGCCCTGACTCAGGTACTGTGGAAAGCGGTGACCCCTGGAATCACACTCAGCCGCTCTTAGTTTTTTTTCTGAGGTAAGACCTGAAGTAAGCAGAGGCGTAAAATTTTCGTGGATATGTCACTTATTTATAGTTGTCTCTGTAGCAGAAACAGAAAACTGGAGACAAACAAAACAAAAAGAAAAATCTCGTTAGTGACTAGGTGACATTCCGCGGTTGTATTACGTGATATATAAAACCAACTACCTATAACTGACTTGATGATATTTTTGTTTCAGACATTTGATTTTGTCTTGTCATTGCCGATTTCGAACATTTTGTTTGTGGTGTCACCGCCAGACACCACACTTGCTAGGTGGTAGCCTTTAAATCGGCCGCGGTCCATTAGTATACGTCGGACCCGCGTGTCGCCACTGTCAGTGATTGCAGACCGAGCGCCACCACACGGCAGGTCTAAAGAGACTTCCTTGCACTCTCCCCAGTTGTACAGCCGACTTTGTTAGGAAAGGTTCACTGACAAATACGCTCTCATTTGCCGAGACGATAGTTAGCATAGCCTTCAGCTACGTCATTTGCTACGACCTAGCAAGGCGCCATTACCAGTTTATATTGAGATTGTTTTATGTATCATCAAGAGCGATGTACACCAATTATGGATTAAAGTTAAGTATTCCAAGATCTTCGTACTTTATTTGCAATTCTCAAGACATTGTCCTGTTCCAGACCTCACGCCAGTCTGCGTGAGCTAAACGCGTGCCTTTCGGCTACCTCCGAGTGGCTTGGCTGTCTTGCCAAGTCACTACATTGTTCACCAGATGGCTGCATTATATCCACAGGACGTACTTTTAATCATAAGGACAGATAGGAACACAGCAAACAGCCGCAATCCGACTGCTTTATTATTATTCTTGAGTGTTACGGCTTAAAGTCAAGCTCCGGCACGGCAGTCGGGAACGGTAGAGCAGAGTGGGCTGTCAGAAGACGTCAGCCAATTGCACGCCGACCGACCTCTCTCCAGGACAACAACGCGACAGCAGCGGCTCCTATGCAAAGAGGACGTAAGCGCGGCGCCCGACTGGCCTCAGCCCCAGTTGAACAATATCTTCAAGATTAACGAGTTCTACAGCAGCTTCAAGACTAGCAACTTGAATACAAGCGTCAACGTCAATCACTTGCTTACACTGTCTATGTAACACGGACTTGGGAATTGGTTTAGTGAAGAGATTTCTTATTTTGTCTGTCGCCCTTTGCTTGCACCACGTCTGTGCAACACAAAGTTAAATATTGTATTTTTTTCATTTAGTAATAAAACTCATTAGTACGATTTGTTTGAACTGATGTCTAGCTATCCGAGAAAGCAGGTTTCCTAGACACAACCCATATTTTACGACGACTAGGCTGGATTTCACATTGCGTATCCAGATTTCAGCTATAAATAGCCACCTTCACAGGTGATCTACCATTCATCTACATTTACATGAATACTCTGCAAATCACATTCACGTGCCTGTCAGAGGGTTCATCGAACGACCTTCACAATTCTCTATTACTCCACTCTCGTATAGCGCGCGGAAAGAATGAACACCTATATCTTTCCGTACGAGCTCTGATTTCTTTTATTTTACTGTAGTGATCGTTCCTCCCTATGTAGGTCGGTGTCAACAAAATATTTTCGCATTCGGAGGAGAAAGCTGGTGATTGGAATTTCGTGAGAAGATTCCGTCGCAACGAAAAACGCCTTTCTTTCAATGATTTCCAGCCCAAATCCTGTATCATTTCTGTGACGCTCTTTCCCACATTTAGCGATAATAAAAAAACATGTTGCCTTTCTTTGAACTTTTTCTATGCATTCCGTCAGTCGTATCTGGTAAGGATTCCACACCGCGCAGCAGTATTCTAAAAGAGGACGGACAAGCGTGATGTAGGCAGTCTCCTTAGTTGGTCTGTTACATTTTCTAAGTGTCCTGCCAATAAAACGCAGTCTTTGGTTAGCCTTCCCCACAACATTCTCTATGTATCCTTTCAATTTAAGTTGTTCGTAATTGTAATACCTAGGTATTTAATTGAATTTACGGCTTTTAGATTAGATTGATTTATCATGTAACCGAAGTTTAACGAGTTCCTTTTAGCACTCATGTGGATGACCTCACACTTTTCGTTATTTAGTGTCAACTGCCACTTTTCGCACCATTCAGATATCTTTTCTAAATCGTTTTCCAGTTTGTTTTGATCGTCTGATGACTTTATTAGTCGATAGACGACAGCGTCATCTGCAAACAACCGAAGACGGCTACTCACACTGTCTCCAAAATCGTTTATATAGATAATGAACAGCAAAGGGCCCATAACACTACCTTGGGGAACGCCAGAAATCACTTCTGTTTTACTCAATGACTTTCCGTCAATTACTACGAACTGTGACCTCTCTGACAGGAAATCACAAATCCAGTCACGTAACTGAGACGATATTCCATAAGCACGCAATTTTACTACGAGCCGCTTGTGTGGTACAGTGCCAAAAGTCTTCCGGAAATCCAGCCGGCCGCGGTGGCCGAGCGGTTCTAGGCGCTTCAGTCCGGAACCGCGCGACTGCTATGGTCGCAGGTTCGAATCCTGCCTCGGGCATGGATGTGTGTGATGTCCTTAGGTTAGTTAGGTTTAAGTAGTTCTAAGTTCTACGGGACTGATGACCTCAGATGTTAAGTCCCATAGTGCTCAGAGCCATTTGAACCATTTTGAACCTTCCGGAAATCCAGAAATACGGAATCAATCTGAAATCCCTTGTCAACAGCACTCAGCACTTCATGTGAATAAAAAGCTAGTTGTCTTTCGTAAGAACAATACTTTCTAAACCCATGTTCACTGTGTGTCTACAGACCGTTTTCTTCGAGGTAGTTCATAATGTTCGAACACAGTACACGTTCAAAAATCCTGCTCCATATCGACGTTAACGATATGGGCCTGTAATTTACTGGATTACTCCTACTACCTTTCTTGAATATTGGTGTGACCTGTGAATTAACTTTGCAGTCTTTGGGTACGGATCTTTCGTCGAGCGAACGGTTGTATATGATTGGTAAGTGTGGAGCTAATCCATCAGCATACTTCGAAAGGAACCTAACTGGTATAAAGTCTGGACCAGAAGACTTGCTTTTATTAAGTGATTTAAGTTGCTTCACTACTCCGAGGATATTTACTTCTACGTTACTCATGTTGGCAGCTGTTTTCGATTCGAATTCTGGAATGTTTACTTCGTCTTCTTTTGTGAAGGCATTTCGGAAGGCTGTGTTTAGTAACTCTGCTTTGGCAGCACTGTCTTCGATAGTATCTCCATTGCTATCACGCAGAGAAGGCATTGATTGTTTCTTGCCGCTAACATACGACCAGAATCTCTTTGGATTTTCTGCCAGGTTTCGAGACAAAGTTTCGTTGTGGTAACTGTTATAGGAATCTCGCATTGAAGTCCGCGCTAAATTTCCAACTTCTGTAAAAGACCGCCAATATTGGGGATTTTGCGTCTGTTTGAATTTGGCATGTTTGTTTCGTTGTTTCTGCAACCCGCTTTGTGTGCCAAACTCCTCGAAGTACATGTCATTACTTGACTTGACTGGTGTGTTTTAAGTGCCTGTGAATGTGTCTTAGTTGTTTAAAGGTATTCTTTATTTTTCGTATTGCAGAAAACGTTGAGTGATTAAATGTAACACCGTGTTGCGTGTTTTTCTAATCACATTTGTACACTGAAAAATACGACTTCACACTAACGTCGCATGATCTGCATGCCCTGATAGAAGGCGCAAACGCTACAGTGTCAGATAAGTGCAATATTTCGTGCTACTCGGAAAAAGGGACGCCTCCAATGCAACTGGGGCACATTCACTGGCGCCACGGCATCCAGACACAACGTGTTATTAAAAGTTCGTCCAGTACATAAAGTGCCACCATCCAATGCTGAACAGTATGTGCGAAACCAGTAACGGCAAGAAACAATGTATACATATTATAAAAGTGTAGGTATGTGTGTTCCATATCTCCTAAACCGCTGAATCTATTTCAACTAAACTTGGTACAGATATCACTTACTGTGTGGAAAGAACCACTGTAGGAATAAGAATCACCTCCCTCTGATAGGAGTTTGGGTGGGGGTGAAATAGTATTGTAGCTCACGACGTGCAAAGAGCCCCACTATATACATCCAGTATTTGAGAATGAGAGCAGTTAATGAATTTCAACAAACTTCAAACGGTTCAAATGGCTCTGAGCACTATGGGACGTAACTTCTGAGGTCATCAGTCCCCTAGAACGTAGAACTACTTAAACCTAACTAATCTAAGGACATCACACACATCCATGCCCGAGGCAGGATTCGAACCTGCCACCGTAGCGGTCGCGCGGTTCCAGGCTGTAGCGCCTAGAACCTCTCGGCCAATCCGGCCGGCAACAAACTTCACACATAATTTCAAACCTTTACGACACTTCTTCTCGCCGACACAAACTGATGAAAGGAGAAAAGTTTATCGTTTACTACATTTTCGATGTTCATAAAGTAAAACTATCGCATCAAGATTGAAGTTTTAATTTATTATTTCTTTCCTGCTAACTCAATTCTCAACACGTTTACCAAGCAGTATTCACTTATACAACAGAACGTACCTGCAAAAATATATGAGTGTACGAATATTTCAGGAGATATGACGTCGTAAACATTGAGATGAGTGAAAACATAACTGCAGGGCGAAATTCGCTGGAGATACTGGTAATATATGTGTAGAAATATGAGTGGAAGATGTTAAATATGTGTGAAATATATGTGACAAGTGTGTACGCGGGCAAAGCCGCGAATAAAAAGCTCCTCCTAAACCCTTGGATCGATTTCAACCACACTTAGTACACATATTACTTACCATCCGGAAAGAAACACTGATGGGGTAAGAACCAGCAAACTCCTATTGCGGTGGAGGCAATAATGTAGAGAAAGAAGAAGGAGGAGGAGACAGACAGACAGACAGAAAGAGAGAGGGATGGGGAAAGGAGGAGGTGGATAGAGAGAGGAGGAGGAGGAGATAGAGGGGATAGACAGAAGGAGCAGATGGAAAGAGGGGGCGAGGAGCCAATGGAATGAGAGGAGCGGGGGGAGCAGATGGACAGAGAGAGAGAGGGGCATGAGGAAACGGACAGAGAGTGGGTGTGACGGACACAGAGAGGGGGAGGATGAGATGTACAGTAATAGGGGATGGGGAGGGGGACTAATAGAGATTGGAAAAAATACATATCTGGGCGACGCATAAGGGGCCATTTCGGTATTTGCTTGGAGCGATTTAACAGAACTGGCTGCATTATCTTGGAAATTCACACACACTGCTCATTACTGAACCTTGTCTACACTGACAAGCTTGATCTTTATACAGCAAATAAACAGTAACTTCGAAATTTTGTCATGTCTTATAGATAACAACTGGTAAGTGGTCTATTAGAATCACCCAGAAAACACAGTTCTCCAGTACACAACGCATATTGAAGCCCGTCAGAGGTCTCACCTCTTTTAGCCTTTCCCGTTTCATCTTAGCAGTTTGGTTGTTGCTATGTGCCCTGGAGATGGCGTGGTCTGTAACATCGCTTTCTAAACTTTTGGTAGATGTACTGATTTTTCGTGTGATACTGTTGTATCGATAAATAATAAGAATACAGTGGAAGACGCAAATGGAGAACTAAGATGGCACTGATCTCTACCTTCGAATCCTACCCACTGTTTTCACTGACTTTCTACGAAGTGCACTGTTACGGACGTACCGGAGCTGCAAAGGCTATTGCTTGCATGCGCACTTCTGTTTCGCCACGTTAACTAATTCCTCGCTGGGATGTTCCAGCAACAGTTGACATTTAACTCGAAGTTTAAAAACGGATGCTTTGTTGAAACGTTGCAAAGTCTTAGCAGTGCCATGAGTCACATCATATGAGGTACTTTTATTTTATTTATATTTACATGTCAAGTTCCGTAGGACCAAACTGAGGAGCAAATCTCCAAGGTCATGGGACGTGTCAGTGCATGAAATTACAACATAAAAGTAGTAACAGATAAAAATAAAATGTTTATGAAGCCGAAAAAAGTTAGTCCGTAAGTTTAAGTAAACGCAATCAATAAGACAACAAAAATCAGCTTAATTTTTCAAGGAATTCCTCGACAGAATAGAAGGAGTGATCCATGAGGAAACTCTTCAGTTTCGATTTGATAGCGCGTGGATTACTGCTAAGATTTTTGAATTCGAGTGGTAGCTTACCGAAAAAGGATGCAGCAGTACACTGCACACCTTTCTTGACAAGAGTTAAGGAAGTCTAATCCAAATGCAGGTTTGACTTTTGCCGAATATTATTCTTGGGAATAAGCTAATATTGTTAACAAGAAATGACAGTAAGGATTGTATATATTGAGAGGCCAATGTTAAAACACCCAGACTCGTGAACAGGGGTCGACAAGCGGTTCGTGTACTTTCACCACTTATTGACCGAACCGCTCGTTTCTGAGCCAAAAATATGCTTTTAGAACGGGAAGAGTTATCCCAAAATATAATATCATACGATATAAGCGAATGAAAATAAGCGAAGTAGACTAATTTCCGTGTCGAACTATCGCTCACTTCAGATACCTTTCTAATAGTAAAAATGGCAGCATTAAGTCTTTGAACAAGATCCTGAACGTGGGCTTTCCGCGACAGTATATACCTGAACACCTAGAAATTTGTACCGTTTAGTTTCACTAATCATATGCCCATTCTGTGAAATTAAAACGTCGGGTTTTGTTGAATTGTGTGTTAGAAACTGTAAAAACTGTGTCTTACTGTGATTTAGCATTAGTTTATTTTCTACAAGGCACGAACTTACGTACTCAACAACGAGAAATAAAATGCCGATTACCTCTACAGCAGGACAAAATCAACAAGGTGATAGAAATTAAAAAGAACAAAGAAAAGAAAAAGACTGCAGGAACTAATGAATACAAGACTTCCGATATCTCCAACATTTACAAGAAACTTGCAGAACATAAGCTCCTGCAAAATGCTGATGACGGCATCTTGTCTAAAAACAACGATGGAAAATTAAAAACAAAATACGTTACCATGACATAGAACGATTGAGTACCACGGAAAATTGAGCAATGCTAGGCTTCCAAACTACGAACACTTTAAAATCACGTCTTCAGCAAAAATTGTTCTCCAACGCGACATATTTCGTAGTTCAGGAGTATATGAAGTTACCTGCAACTTCTCTGACCACTACAGTAGATTTTAGGGTACACACATTTTCCCGGAGTACGACAGTTGTCGGTGTGCGTATTAGTACAGCAAAGCATTCTATGCAAGTAATTAATCATGATACGAAAGTGCTCCACGCTGCACCCAAGCAAAGATTGCTCGATGTACTGGAAGAAATCAAAAATCTCAAACTAAATGAGCAACGCCAGTTCGTTCATAACTTATTTTTATGTTTCCGACAACTTACTTTAAGTAGGGCATATTTAAAGTTTTAATATAATTAACGTGCCAATAGACAGCAAAATCCAAATCTTAAATGTGATCCACACGGACGACTGCCGACACAGTGTCTCCGTCTTCCGCGTACCCAACTGCGCTCGTGTTTCGACATTGGTTCTGTCTACAGGAAGGTGGGTACGCAGCCATCGTTTACGGCTGTTGGCGCCCACCAATACTTGTAATATCAGATTAAAGGTCTGCCCTTATCAGTTTTCATTTATTAAAGTCACATAAATCACATTTCTTGGTTTATCCATTGTTTTGATGATTACTGTTTGACAATTAGTTTCTGTTGTTACTTAATCTGGGCTCAGTTCTTGTGAATTTTATACTGATATTGGGATTATCAATTTCATGCACGTTTTAGTACTTGTCATCGCAACGTTAGTCCTTCTACTATTTGTTTCCCAAAATTTTAGCTGTTTCTTCCCGTGCGCCATCCGTCAGTGGTCGCGACCAACCTTATGCTGCGATTAGTCCGCTGCTGGTTTTCTATGGTAACAGTTATGCTTTGACCATAGTGTTAATACCGACAGGTTACGCTTAGTAAAGATGTTATTGTAGTTAATACTGTACATAAATAGCAATTATAGTGTAAGTATGGTGTTTTTTTAGTATTTTTAATGTTTTAAAAAAAATAGTTTTGTAAAAATGTTAGGTTGTTTCCACGTTAACTGAAAGACTTTTCTTTCATTGCTTGCATTTATATGGGTACTTACTAGTCATCTAGTTGCTATCAAGTCCATTAAAATTTATGGTTAAATGGTAGAAATTCTGCTCATTCTAATGGTTTGTCATTAGCGATGACGTTGGATAAATGTCATCGATCTCACTCTGTCGCAGTAATAGCTAATAATATTTTAACGTTCGTGGTTTTTCTCAGTTATTCCAATATTCCTCTATGCCACGTTCATAAATACTATTTCCAGCTGACGGGATCTGGAAGAAAACTGATATGGGTCGGAAGCGATTTGGGCTGTCATATGATAAGAACTCGCTGTGGTAACGGCCGTTGTATGACACTTGCAAAACTGGAATCATAACTTTTTGAAGGATCTGCGACCGTAGTTTTGCGTCCAGTAACTGAGTATTTCGTTACGACTAAGAAAATGGTGATGTCACTAGATCCTCACAACAATGAGGGCAACCACTTTTTTCGTTGTATACAGATATGTAGAAGCTGACGCACAAAATCCGGCATATGCGAATTAACGATTGGATTTGTGTAGTATATGACAATTGAAATCGCTTCCGACCCCATAGCAGTTTTCACCAAATCCCATCAGCTGGAAAAAATTTATTGTAGCGATTTGTGGTTAAAATTTCAGACAGAGGGAAGCGTCATCCGTTGTTTGACCAGAAATATTACACTAATCCCGTTTCGTAAAGATGTGTCAAACTAAGTGAACTATTTGACCAAACGCAGTGACGAGTGGGCACTGGTTTATGCAATATGGCCACAACACGGGATGACCGACCTCTAGCCCATGTGACTGTATCACACCCCACAGTTTCGCTCTCAGTGTTGGGTCAAACCTGCAGCTGTAACAGGAGGACGGACCTGCCGTGTCGACGGTAGTGAACTTCGTCGCTACAGGCTAGGGTGATGGCTTGTATGTCACTATGCGGGATTTAATTGCCGAGACCAGAAACTTCCAGACGGGAATGTGCATCTGAATGCCATCACTGGCATGCTGAACGGTTAAATGTAGTGTTTTCGATAAACGTTTCCGTATGGTGTGCAGCAATTGCTGCGCATGTGACGGATGCTACCACGTTCACGGCAAAGTGGCAGCCAGAATCGTTGAGCGGCGTAGCGAAAAAAGCGCCAGTTGTTATGGTTTGGATTGTTACTGGATACCGTATACGATCTCGACTGAGACATACTGTGGGCAGTGCTAACAGCTGCTGCTACACCAGGTAGGTTTTAGAATCAGAGATATTTAGCCTCTTCAGGAAATTGTACATGCCATATTTCAGCAGGTTAGAGGCCATCCACGTGATGGATCTTCAAGTCTTCTTCGAAGAACGACAGCTTGTACGTTTGCCTTACCTGTCACTCTTCGAATCTTTTGGGAATAAGACTGATCAATTACTTTTTCGAGAATGCCATCCAACAATCACTGATTGTGTGTTCACGTCTAATATAAAAACTGCTTGAATATAAAAACTGCTTGGGCAAGATTCGACAGGAGCCTATACAGGACGTTTTCGATTTCGTGTGACGATGTTCTGATGCTCCGATTTCAACACGAGAAGGATTAATTTCTCTACGCCGGAGAGTGTCGCTGTTGGTCATGTACTTTTTACAAACTCCGGTTTATTCAGGCAATTTACGGGGATGCAGTTTTCGTCAACAGCCTATATTTCAACAGGTGAATTCTCCGTCATTTTTGAGGCACAAAATCAACGAAACGCAAGTAAATTTAAACCGTCGGTAGGTGGGTCTACGCCAACCAACAATCATAATACGGTATATGCAAAAAAAAAAGAAAAAAAAGAACACCGCACACAGTTAGCGCCACCATGCAGCCAGAAGTGACCAGTGACCAATGTCGGAAGTCATCGAAAGTGAATATTCATTACCAACGGGTGAGCAGTGAGAAAGGAACATTAACCCTGCGTCACTCTGTTGTTTGACCATGGAGAGAAAGAGAACAGTATTACAAGCAAAAACCTCCGTCTCTGTATCTAAGGTCATTTGCTAATTCAACTGCTTCATTAATAACACTATCCCAATACCTGAAACTGCATGCTAGATCCACTGTATTCCAGAAGGTGACCGGTAAAGTGTGCGTGACGCTTATGCTCAGTACACCAGTTCTCTAAGGTCCTTACGGGCTGACAAATGGACGAGTTTCATTCAAGTTACAACACCTCTGATTTTTTTTCCTCAGGACAGGAAACATAAAAATTTGCAGTTTGTTTTAAAATACGCGTGCACTTTTTGTACGTATGACAGGGCTGGGAGCATTGTGTGGCACATACAACACTAGCGGTAGCGGCGAGAGCGAGGACTGTTTTTGATGCTTAAAATGGCGACGTTTTCATTACAAGAACAGCGTCTAATCATTCGTTTTCTCGATTTGTGCAGTGTGACACTATTGAAATTTATTGTCAGTTGAGTGAGACATGTGATCATGGTCTCATGGATATGTCCAGTGTGTGTTCGTGGGTGACACAGTTCAAAGAAGGCAGAAAGTCGTTTGACAACAAAGCAAGACAACATTGGCTCTGTACCTGTACCTGACGAAATGATCTAGGGAGTAGAACTAGTTGTTTTGTAGGATCGCTGAATGAATGTGGAACATATTATCTCCAAAGTCGGCATTTCCATGGGACCTGTTCGTACAGTCGTGCATGAAGACATGAAAATCCGAAAAGCGACCGCCAGGTGGGTGTCACGAATCCTGACGGAGGATCATAAGGGTACGCACGTGGCATTTTGCCAGGCAGTGATGACGCGTGATGATGGCATGAGTGGATAAAAAAACAAAAAAACAAAAAACAAAACGGATAAGCGCCAGTGTTGAAAACGTGATGGTGGCTACGCTCTGGGGCAGCGATGGTGTAATCCTTACCCATTGCGTTCCAAAGGGCACTACGGTGACAGATGCATCCAGGATATTTCTAAGGACGAGCTCCTTCCAGCACTGCGCGAAAAACGGCTGGAAAGGTTGCATGTGTGCTCTTTAACGAAGACCAGCACTTTGGGTGAATGCAATGCCGCAGTTTGCTCAGGACAACATCTTAGCTGGCTTCTAGCAACTTTTGGATGTTTCCACCGACGAAAGACACTCCCTGTTGTCGTACGTTCATTAGCAGTGCCGCTACTTCATCTGCGATTTTCCAGCGTTCAAATCAGATTCCTGAAGTTGCGTTCGCAGTGGCCTTAGAATCTTGGGGTGGACGTTGTGAAAAATGTGTACGGCTGCAGGGAGAGTAAGTCGAGGAGTGACACAACTTCCACAACTTTCGTGTGATTTTTTTGTGACGGGGGAAAAATCGGAGTTGTAACTTGAATGCGCCTCGTATGACATGCGACAACTACAGGGGATACGATAGTGGCCCGACTTACACAAAGCAATATCATTCTTTTGCAGGACCTAAAACAGCTCTAACCTTAAATGGTGTTCGGAAAACACATTTCACACGTATTTCCGCATAATACTACCAGTCCTCTCTGGAATGCTTCCTGCATAAGGCAGAAAGGCCGCAGACTTAGCTGCCACCCGATTCACGAGTGGCGCAATGCGAGTCAGATTTGTCTTTCACTATAACTAGCGAAAGGAGATTTCCAGGTGGGCTAATTTGTGGTATGAAATGACGTGGAGCCTATGAAACAGGGTAAGAAGTACCCCTCCACGTTGAGCCACGTGGTGACAAATGTTCAAATGTGTGTGAATTCCTAAGGAACCAAACTGCTGAGGTCATTGGTCACTAGACTTACGCAGTACTTAAACTAACTTGCGCTAAGGACAACACACACACCGACATGGCGCTTCACACCGCGTGGCCACACCGGACGTGGTGACAACTTTCAGCCTGAAGATTCGCATCCGTTTCCCAACAAAGTACTACCGACCTCCATCCTGATCAACAAATCAAGGAAGGGAAGGTTGCTTCCTTTCGGGTGGCGCTGTTTAGTTACGGTGTATGTGTTGTCTTTCTGCATTCGCCGTATTAAGGTTCTAGGTCGGCGTAGACACGCCTACGGAGGGTTTAAATTTCCTTGTACTGCCCTCTCTTGTTGTATTCGTGCAGCGAAAATGGTGAGGTATCCACCTGTCGAAGTACCAACGGTTATCGAAGACAGGTGCATGCTAGCAAGTTATAATATTTTGTACGCCGAGAGACATTCACGTCTGACAAACTCGAGAGTACTCGAAAAATACCTTTTGTCTTCGAAGCAAGTCGCACACTGGAAGAAACAAGCAACTTTTACAAAGAAACGGCTTTGTCTGACAAAGGTGGTGGATAAGAAGCTATGAGACATCGGAATACTGCAGGCGAACATTACTCCTCCTGGTACACCTGTGAAGAGAAGTTAACACGTGAGAGATGAGAGGGGTCGTGTCCACTCACCATGTTGGCGTCCTCGGAGAAGGCGGCGTCGGCGTCGTCGTCTTCGGCGCTGCCGCGGCGGCTGGCCCCCGGGCTGGAGTGCCTCCGGCCGCCGGCGCCCGCCCCCGGGCCGCCGACGTCCACCCCCGAGCCGCCCCCGCTGCCGCCGCCGTACTCCTGCGGGCAGCAGCCACACACACCGTCTCCTCGGGTCGCACAGGTCGCCGCGCTGGCCGTGTCATGAGCAGCCGGTGGGGGAGTGGGAGGAGACAGGGAGAGAGGAGACGGCCGGCCCAGCTCTGTGTGCGTTCTACACTAGTGAGTATGTAGTGCGTACCATCGCCCTTAGGAATACGGGATGCTGCATCTGCAGCTACAGGGTGTTTCAAAAATGACCAGTATATTTGAAACGGCAATAAAAACTAAACGAGCAGCGATAGAAATACACCGTTTGTTGCAATATGCTTGGGACAACAGTACATTTTCAGGCAGACAAACTTTCGAAATTACAGTAGTTACAATTTTCAACAACAGATGGCGCTGCGGTCTGGGAAACTCTATAGTACGATATTTTCCACATATCCACCACGCGTAGCAATAATATGGCGTAGTCTCTGAATGAAATTACCCGAAACCTTTGACAACGTGTCTGGCGGAATGGCTTCACATGCAGATGAGATGTACTGCTTCAGCTGTTCAATTGTTTCTGGATTCTGGCGGTACACCTGGTCTTTCAAGTGTCCCCACAGAAAGAAGTCACAGGGGTTCATGTCTGGCGAATAGGGAGGCCAATCCACGCCGCCTGCTGTATGTTTCGGATAGCCCAAAGCAATCACACGATCATCGAAATATTCATTCAGGAAATTAAAGACGTCGGCCGTGCGATGTGGCCGGGACCCATCTTGCATAAACCACGAGGTGATCGCAGTGTCGTCTAAGGCAGTTTGTACCGCCACAAATTCACGAAGAATGTCCAGATAGCGTGATGCAGTAATCGTTTCGGATCTGAAAACTGGGCCAATGATTCCTTTGGAAGAAATGGCGGCCCAGACCAGTACTTTCTGAGGATGCAGGGACGATGGGACTGCAACATGGGGCTTTTCGGTTCCCCATATGCGCCAGTTCTGTTTATTGACGAAGCCGTCCAGGTAAAAATAAGCTTCGTCAGTAAACCAAATGCTGCCCACATGCATATCGCCGTCATCAATCCTGTGCACTATATCGTTAGCGAATGTCTCTCGTGCAGCAATGGTAGCGGCGCTGAGGGGTTGCCGCATTTGAATTTTGTATGGATAGAGGTGTAAACTCTGGCACATGAGACGATACGTGGACATTGGCGTCATTTGGACCGCAGCTGCAACACGGCGAACGGAAACCCGAGGCCACTGTTGGATCACCTGCTGCACTAGCTGCGCGTTGCCCTCTGTGGTTGCCGTACGCGGTCGCCCTATCTTTCCAGCACGTTCATCCGTCACATTCCCAGTCCGTTGAAATTTTTCAAACAGATCTTTTATTGTATCGCTTTTCGGTCCTTTGGTTACATTAAACCTCCGTTGAAAGCTTCGTCTTGTTGCAACAACACTGTGTTCTAGGCGGTGGAATTCCAACACCAAAAAAATCCTCTGTTCTAAGGAATAAACCATGTTGTCTACAGCACACTTGCACGTTGTGAACAGCACACGCTTACAGCAGAAAGACGACGTACAGAATGGCGCACCCACAGACTGCGTTGTCTTCTATATCTTTCACATCACTTGCAGCGCCATCTGTTGTTGAAAATTGTAACTACTGTAATTTCGAAAGTTTGTCCGCCTGAAAATGTACTGTTGTCCCTAGCATATTGCAACAAACGGTGTATTTCTATCGCTGCTCGTTTAGTTTCTATTGCCGTTTCAAATATACCGGTCATTTTTGAAACACCCTGTATAAACCTTACGCTACCGTGCGGTGTGTGGTGGAGGGTCGTTTGTGTACCACTGTCACTTCCCCTCTACTCCAGTCGCAAATGGTTCGCAGGAAGAACGATTTCCAGAAAGTTTCCGTATGGGCTCGAGTCCCTCTAATTTTATCTTCATCCGTATGGGGGAGCGATATGTATGTTGAATCTTGTAGCAATGTTGCCTCTCGGATGTTTAACAGTAGACTACATCGTGATGGATAACGATTCTCTTGCATAATTAGCCACTGAAGTTGGTTCATCATCTCCGTGACCCTACCGCACATACTAAATGAACCTGTAACGAAACGCGCTGGTCTGCTGCTCCTCTATCATATTTATCTAGTATGGGTTCAACATTGACGAGGAATATTCAAGCATTGGTCGAACGAGTGTTTTGTACCTCCTTTTTTGACGTACTACGTTTCCCGAGAATTCTTCCAATGGTTCTCACTGTGGCTTCTGTCTTTATCGCGATTAGCTTTCTGTGGTCGTTCCAATTTAAGTCGCTCCGTACACACACTCATAGAGATTTAATGAAAGTAACTGCTTCAACTGACTGTTCTGTAGTCTTGTAATCACAGAGTAAGAGGTGTAACAGGTCTTTCTCTCTATGTAGTGTACGTACTCTTTGATGTCTTGATAAAATACTATTTGTAGAGGATTGTTAACTGGGACACTCTAAGGGATAGGTTAAATCTCGGTAATGCGCGAAGTATGAGACTTTTACCTCAACTCAAATCACTCTGTTTAGTGGATAATAAGCGGATTTTGAGTAGTCTGTCGTCTTTGTGTGGCAGATGGAGATGACAGAGAAGCGGACCAGGAAATGCAATGTCTGCACATAGTCAACTACTATCGAGTAACACCGTGGGACGACGGACTGTACCTTGTCATATTAAGACACTGAAGCGGCTGGCTTCCGTAGCGGTAAAATGGACTAAAGTTCGTGGACTGGTAGGTATATTGGACAAAAAATTACTCGCCTCCAGAACACATATCGGTAATACAGTGTCACACATCCTCCAGCCTTGACAATGGACTCCAGCTGAATAGGAAGAGAGTAAGTTTCTTCTGGTATGGTACGTACAGTCTGTTACGGTCCAGTTATATGTTGTTTTATTCCCCAGAAATTTTTTTTATGTGAAGTATAATTTCGGAAAATATTAATTTCAAATAGTTGCTGATTGATGGGAGATATTGAGTGAGTAGTAAAAAAAATTTGTTACGTACCGCCGACAAAGAACTTCCAAGTCAACAAAAGCGTTGTAGCCATTTTGGACTCACTTGTTTATACACTGCAAAAAAAGAAAGGAGTGGAAATCGGTAGATGTGACGTACATATGTAAACTAACAATTGATTACAATTTCAGAAAAACTGGATGATTTACTCAAAAGAAATAGCTTCAGAAATTGGACAAGTCAATGACACGTTGGCCCACCTCTGGCACTTATGCAAGCAGTAATTCGGCTTGGCATCGATTGATAGAGATACTAGATGTCCTCCTGAAGATGTGGTGCCAAATTCTGCCCAATTAGCGCGTTAAATCGTGAAAATCTCGAGCTGGTTGGAATTCTGCCCATAATGCTCCAAAAGTTCTCGATTTTGGAGAGATCCGGTGACCTTCCAGCCAAGGTAGGGTTTGGCAAGCACGAAGACAAGCACGCAGACGTTTCGGATCGTGTGGCAGTGGTGGTGGTGGTTAGTGATTAACGTCCCGTCGACAACGAGGTCATTAGAGACGGAGCGCAAGCTCGGGTTAGGGAAGGATTGGGAAGGGAATCGGCCGTGCCCTTTCAAAGTAACCATCTCGGCATTTGCCTGAAACGATTTAGGGAAATCACGGAAAACCCAAATCAGGATGACCGGAGACGGGATTGAACCGTCGTCCTCCCGAGTGCGAGTCCAGTGTGCTAACCACTGCGCCACCTCGCTCGGTGGCAGTGTTCTGAGCGGATATATCAGTGTGTGAGTGGACAGCGATGCTCACTTTGGCTGCCATACGCTGGGCTGTGGAGCGATTTTTCTCAGGAAACACCGCAGGCTTGTCTCCAAAACGTATGTCAGTGATCACAGAGTGCTCACTACCGTACATTTTTTGGGCTGGTCTATGTGACAGTCGGTTTTCCATAAGGCCAGAGGTTGCTCTTCCTTCCATGGAAATTCAAGAAAGTAATAAGCGGTTCATGGTGGAGACATCACCAAGTAGACAAATTTAAATATTCGGGTGAGGGGGCAGAACAAATGGGAATGCCCATTACTTAATGTAAAGTAAATATATCTCTAACGAGTGGACTGTTTAACAGAAAAGTATAAAGGGACATCAAAAAGTTTCCGTTTTAGGACGTTGAAGCAACGTCTAAGCAAAATAGCACGACTCCGAACCGGGTATATAAGCACCGACATTCAGCCAAAGGGTCAATGTGGCATTCGTGTCTTTCCGATATGCTTGCGGTAAATGCGGAACCGTGAACTGTGGAGATTTTACTACCAAATGCATCGAAAGAGGGCAAACGAGCTGCTATTCTTTTCTTGGTTGGTGCAGGACAAACACCGGTACACAGCCAACGGAGAATAAAGAATGTATGTGGGACAGTATGTCTGCCGAAAACCACCACTGTAGAATAGTGCGCCAAGTTCCGTGCTGGTCGCTGTCCAACACAAGATCCTGGTCGATTTGGGACACCAGCTTCATCTACTACGGACAACGGTTGTTGCCGCGAGTGGGGAGGACCAGTGTGTAACCATTCGTGCGCTATCAAAGGATCTCGAAATCTACTTTGGTAGAGGACAACACATTATCCGGCAGGAGTTAGTCTACCGTATGTAACTAGCGGATACACCGGCCTTCAATGCCGAACGGAAAGCAAATTAGATGACTGGTTTGCCTGAACCATTTGACGCGTTCCGATGCTGAAGACAACACGTTCCTTGACCACATTGTTGCAGGCGACGAAAGCTGGTGCCATCACTGGAAACCAGAGTCGAGAGCATCGACGATGCAGTGATGTTATTCACGGTGCTCTCATCTCAAGAAATTCAAGAGCCGGATATCTAAGGAAAGGTGATGCTCACCCTATTCTTTGATTACTGGGGCCCACTGCTTATTGATTTCAAGGGACCTGATGTCTCAATCACTGGGAAACAGCATTGCGCAACTCTGGAGAAATTACGATTTGAAGTTAAGGCGAAACGTCCGCCAACTCAAGTGGGAGGAACTGAGCATCCCCCCCCCCCCCTCCCCCTCGCATTCCTCTATAGTACTGATCCCTCCCCATGTGATCATCGCTCCTTCAGTTCCTTAAAAAAGGTCTTGGAGGATCGACGACTCCTGTCGGACGAGGATGTGCAGGGGGCAGTCCAGGACTTCTTCACGTAGCAGAACACCGTATTTTATCAAACTGGTAACCCCGGCGGTTTTGAGTGATTGATATATCGACTCTGGACTGTACCCTGTTTGAAAAGAAACTTTTCGATGGCCCCTATTAATATGTTCTACATCATTCCAGCGTAGTTTTGCATCCAAAAATTTGGAACGGTAGTAGAATGCAAAGAATGAAGTTAGCCTCTCGCAGGAAAGCTTTTTCGGATGATGTTATTTTCGAAGTTGAGCGCTCAGATTTCCCACAAAGTTGTTTTTGATTTAGTAATTACTAATTTAAATTTTAGTCCCAATTTTAGGCCCATCATCATCTTCACATCATTTATCGAGAGACTTATGGCTTCTCCGATCGGTGAACATTGCAAGGAACCATCTCCTGGGCCTATGTAGAATGTTAATCGTGTACGTTTTTCGTTCTTCCCAATGAAATTACTTCGAAACTTGGCTTGAATCACACAAATTTTTCCGTGTATTAAAATGTGGTTATTGACCTCAGTCAGCATTGTTCCACGAAAACATCCGTGTAGGATGTAGATTTCAGTACCCAAATAAAATTTTTCCTCTTTCACTTCGGTACAATGATGTGACACAGCAAAACTACGTGGATCTCACGTCATCTGGGCGACGAGTTCGCTTACAAATGTCGCGCTTGCGGCTTTGAAGATAGAAAGTAGGGAATGTTACACGACCGTCATCAACAGTCTATGAGATACTGAGAAGAATTATGCGTTCTAATCTAGGTTACTGAGGCACAGCCTACAGACTGGGCACCTTTCACCTTCAGCTCTCCTCTCATTGTAGATTAAACTTTAACGATAAAAACTTGCTTTGCCATCAGAACACTAATGGGCTATTGGGGTCTGTCGTTCGAGCGCTACTGCACTGGCTTTCGTCTGTGGTGTCATACACGTTTCTTCTAAACTGTCTCAATTACGTACTACCAGTACGAAATTCCGTCTATTTCTACTGATTGAAAATGGCAGTAAAATAATGCCACTACAACATAAATAAGCTCCCCAAAGTACGTTAAACAAAGGTAGTTTCTTTCCTACGTGGCCCTACAAAACTGGCACTGCAGGTGCTTAACAGGAGTGTAGACGAGGACAAGACCCGAAAAAACGTAGCTAATAGCGAGTTTTCGTGATTTTACCCGTATATATCATCACATGTGCATGGCGATGGTTGGATTCCTTTATGTATTTTAATCTTTGGACTCTGATGTGTCGTATGCATCCATTTCCTAACGACTCGACGATGAACGATAGGTTAAATATACAGAATAGTACCTGTAATGATGGGTTGGCAGAAAAGTGGAGATAACTGAACCGTTTATATGTGGATATTTTTAATCACAGGGGAGTCCGCTGACAGACACAGCATGCCTCATGAGACCGATTCACTGAATGAAGACCTAGAGCGTTCGTGGCTCTTATACTGTCAATACCTCTTGATAGCGAGACTTGTACGTCGCTTTTCCAAGAATCTGTAAAGGAACTGACTGTGAGAATAAGCGTCATTTTAAATATTAAAGAGAGTCTGACGTAGATGACTATGATTTTATATGTTACCACAGTATCGCTTGCGGTGTTACCATCTTCCTAGCCCGTAATGTTCTTATGAGCAGTATATTTATAATATCTTTGAGACAGAACGCACAAAATACAGCATCCTATAAGGTGCTGTTTTAGCGTTCAGTATGACGTAACAGTAAGGATCCGAAAATTATTGAAGGTGCCTATTCTGTATTTGAGGAGAAGTGGATGCTCCGTAATATATGTGACAAAAAGTGGTCCTAAACATCGAATGAGAAGCATGACGTCAGTTTTTGCCGTTTCGCATAAGTAAGCCTGCTGACAGAACGCACCTTACGCAACTTAGATAGATTTCACAATCTACTTAGTCATTCACTCTCTAATACTTATTCAGAGTTGTTTTCCGGTTTTCTGTTTTTACTACGATATCTACAAATATTGTACTGTATCCATCTCGCTGTATAACGAATAACAAAAAGTTTTCATTATTCATTACTGATCAGAGGAAGCCGTTTTTGCAGAACTAAAACAAACTTGTGCGGGTACTTTCTAAGCATGGATTTCATAAAAGACACTTCCGAATGAACAAATCTAGAAAAGGAGATGTCTTCATTATATTCTCATGGTTGTAAATGAGCTGACATTGTTTATTGTCTTACGGTGTCGTAGTATACGCTATATTGATAATTTTTTACATGGACTCAGACCTGGGTTTAGAATATTTTCCGTTTGAATCATCCTTGATTAACTGCAAAGTACAGTAACAGACTGTCGTTGCAACTAATGTCTTCGTTGAAACACGGCATGAAAAGCGGCAAGGTTGTACTCCACTGGGTCACACCTAGACTTACATTGCGCAACGTAATTAAAGAGACATTTGTTTGAATGGCAGTAACTCTCTCTCAATGCGCCGCAGAAATTTGAAATTTGGATCAAAGGCGCCAACAACCTTTCTCTGTAAAGGTGGGAAAGACTGGTGCCCTGCCACGTCACCTTCCGGCTCGGGGCGTTTCGAACAGGAAGGAGAAAGAGTTTAGTGTTTAACGTCCCGTCAACATCGAGGTCATTAGAGACGGAGCACAAGCCCGGATTAGAGAAGGATGAGGAAGGAAAGCGGCTATGCCGTTTCGGAGGAACCAACCCCGCATTTGCCTTAAGCGATTTAGGGAAATCACGGAAGACCTTCATCAGAATGGTCAGACGCAGGCTTGAACCGAATGCGAGTCCAGTGAACCAAGCAATATGCTACCCTCCTCGGTGCCTCCGGGTTCGAGTCCAGATATTGCACAAACTTTCATGTGTCACTTTAGGCTGTACATGTACGTCTTTTACAGTTAAGTCAAATTTCAGGAATAAGTTTCAATATTTGAAACTGTAGTCCGTCATCAAATATAAGTATAATTGGAAAGGAACCATTGTCTCTGATTTCTTCTGTAAGAAACATCGAAACGCCTTCCACCCTCCAGAGACTTCTGGGCCACTCTTAGTGCACCCCAAGCTATCTGAGCAACTAACAATAACTGTTGTTTCCGATCCTTGGTCCATCACTTATTTTGTTTTATAACTGTACTAATACTATACTGATCCATTGAGTAGTAAAGACATATGTTCAGACACTAAGGAAGAAACACCAGCTCATTGTGACCAGTAAAAGAATTTCCAAACAAAACGATTAACTGTATTATTCATTAACTGCTAAAAGAAATATTGATTCCGCTTGAAGTAGAAAGAGGAAATAAATGTTTATTCGTGTATCTATGACAGCAGGAAAACATTTTTGAGCACACCCACTATCGCAAAAAATGGTTAAGCACTATACAGCCTGTCGGGCATGATACCATTGAATCGGAACAATAGAGAAAAATACGTTTTGGTGACAAAAATGTTTCACGACTTTATTCATGAATACTAATTTTTGACTATCTTTCCATTTCAGATGATGAAACCGAATTTGTTGTCCAGTACCCAAAAGATTTAATATGAAATGAGATACGCTATTCAGTTGGTCGTGAATTGTATTGTAAAAGACATTTAGTACTAAACAGTTTGTACCCACTGCTTAAAGAAGTGGTAATGTGGTAAGTCTCGGTCATCCTGCATTATAGAGGCATGAGAACATTCAGAATTTAAAAATTGCCAGTCTGGTAGCTCTGGGTCGTGTGGTATATTGGGTGGGCCACACCATCCACGATTTACCACAAAAAAAACATGCTAACATGGAAGGTGTTGTCATATAGTGTACTGGAGGGATCACACCATTCACCATTTACCAAAAAAACTCTACAGGTTGGCAAAAATGAAAGTAGTCGAGAAAATTTGTCATGCGCCTTAACACAGGCAACACAACTTACATCAGCTGCCACAGGTGTGGATGATGGAAGTAGGGCTGCCTATTTTAAAGTGCATGGCATATTTTCTAGGCCACTTTTAATTTTCCAAAGCCTCTAAAATTAGTTTTGGTAAATGAAAATGCTGTGACCCATCCAGTACACCATATGACCTATAATACGGCAGGTACTAAGTCACTGACTTACTGGAGAGGGCAAGCCAAAATTGGTATTTACTACACCCTTATTATTTACCGGACAATTTTTAAAGTGTGTCCAGTGTTCAGTGATAATGATTATGGTGTATAACACATTTGAGCTAATAATTGAACTACACATGAAGTTTCGGGCAGAGTCAAAATTACTTATATTTGCAGCCCCCCCCCCACCCCCAAATTCTTCAGCGCGTTGTCCATTACTACGAGAGCTATTCGCAAAGTGACGTCTGATAGTTTACGAAATGTAACGACAATGAAAATCTGATGAACATCTGCTCGTATGGTTGGGCAGTATGTTTAGTATGCATGTCGATCGCGCCACGTCGCTTTTTTTTCAGTTCTAAGCACACAATAAGCACAGAAAGATACGTGGGAAAGTACAGTCTCCCGCCAAGATCGGTGCCCGCTGCAAAGTTTCGCCTGGTTGCATGCGACCCCGCATAACATACCTGTCATGCATTTCCTTCTTCATGAGATATATCGGCCGCACACTGAAAGGGCAATGATGACGTCCCTGCAGCGTTTTCGATGGGAAGTTTTTGATCATCCATCATGCAGCCTGTACTTGCTTCCCTCTGACTCATCTCTGCTCACTGAACTACTGGCTATGAAGTGAACATTATGCACACACTAAGCAGAGAAAGATACCTGGTACTATACAGCCTCCCGCCAGGTTTGGTGCCTGCTGCAAGGTTTCGCCTGATTGCATGCTACCCCACATGACATACCTGTCATGCATTTCCTTCTTCATGAGATATATCGGCCGCACAGTGCACAGGCAATGAGGGCGTCCCTTCAGCGTTTTCGATGGGATGTGTTTGACCACGCATCATGCAGCCTGTGCTTGGCTCCCTCTGACATTCATCTCCACTCACTGAACTGCTCGCTATGAAGAAAACATTTTGGCACAGACAGTGGTTGCCTCTTATGATAAAAGTATTGGAAATCTGATACAACCCTATGAAAAATGTCTAAGTCAGAGCGACGACTATGTGGAGAACTAGCTGGAATGTGTAGTAATCTTGTACATAAAACATTTTTAGGTTTTCACTGTGGTTTCCATTTCGCGACCTGTTGTGTACATAGTTCCGCGTAGTCAGCGCGTGCACAACTTTCCCACTAGAGTGCGCCCCGCTAAGCACAACAGCGCAGGCGCAGCGCTCGTCCATCTGCGCACTACGAGATGGCGCTGTGTTAGAAACGGACCAAATTCTGCTTCCGCCGATCCGCGTATTAATATGTCACGCAGCCAATGAGATTGCTGCTAACGTAGAACCTTTTCTCCTCACGGATCACACTCGCGCAGTGATACCTGAACGCGCGAGGTATTATAACGAGTGTACAGACCTCCGATTAGTCAGTCTGCATTAGTCTGCATTTGTCTGCACCAGTCTATAGTCAAGTTTCAGTCTGCGCCTAACAAGATTATCATATTCCTGTACATAGCCATGAAGATAAATGAATGGACGCTTTGTCAATTATCAGAGATATGTGAGAATAAGATTAACGTACCAAGACCAAAGGGACTTCAGATGGTCAATTGTAAATAGCATCCAGAACCAAGTTAAGTTATTTTTATGCTTGTTATTATTTTAATAAATGTGTGTGAAAATTAATCAAGTTCTGTTTAAAGTTGGTCACCGTCAATCTGCTACTCTAAGCGTGCAAGTAGCATTTCTATCGTCTGACCTAACGTCAGAAGATAAACACGCCACGATAAGACCACGAGACATATTGCTGACACTCGCTTACTTCGTTAGAGCGACAAGTCAAATAATCTGATGGTGTGTGTACCGAAGGTCTTACAGTACGCACACCACTGGACCGATCGGGCCTTACTTTCCGAACAGCCCTCGTATGTCAACAATCAGCCATCAATGGTGCGGACTTCCCAGATGCTGGCCAGATATTCAGCTAGAGTGTATATCTGTGTGTGTGTGTGTGTGTGTGTGTGTGTGTGTGTGTGTGTGTGTACACGTGTGTGTCTGTGTGTTTTATGTGCTGGGCCAGCAGGAGGAGTACGGAGCATTGGAGCGCGGGGTGGGGGCGGTGTCGGTCGCGGGTACCTGGTCGGTGTCGTCGGTGGCGGAGAGCGCCAGGTCTGAGGAGGCGGCGCGCCGGCTGGAGGCCCAGGCGCCGCCCCCGCAGCCACCCCCGCCGCCCGCGGCCGCCGCCCCCCTGCAAGCAGCGAGACAGGCGGCTGTAGGCGCGCCCCCTGGGCCACTGCGGCTGGCGCGCTCCGGGGCGGATGCTCACCTACTGCAGCCGGGCCCGTCCGCGCCCAGACACACGCCCGAGTCCTCGCTGGGCGTCCTGAACTCGTCGGGTTCGCTAAGCGGCGCCGCCACGGCCACCGGGAACTGGCACGGCCGCTGCTGCGAAAACACGCCCACGCAGCCGCCGACGCCGACGCCCGCCTCCCAGCCGCCCGCGCAGACCGGCGCCTCCTCGCCCTACACACAGCCCTCTCTGCTTCACAACACACACCACACTCTCGCCCTTCCTCACTACATCTCTCTACTTATCAGCCGTCTGCACGCTGTTCTCAACAGTATCCGACCTGTCACTACACGAGACTCTTTATAACACATAACTTCGAAGCACAAATATCCCTAATAAATATCTGAGAATCATGAATCCAGAGTGAGACTTTCACTCTGCAGCAGAGTGTGCGCTGATATGAAACTTCCTGGCAGATTAAAACTGTGTGCCAGACCGGGACTCGAACTCGGGACCTTTGCCTTTCGCGGGCAAGTGCTCTACCAACTCAGCTACCCAAGCACGACTCACGCCCCCTCCTAACAGCTTTACTTCTGCCAGTACCTCGTCTCCTACCTTCCCAACTTTACAGAAGCTCTCCTGCGAACCTTGCAGAACTAGCACTCCTGAAAGAAAGGATATTGCAGAGAAATGGCTTAGCCACAGGCTGGGGAATGTTTCCAGAATGAGATTTTCACTGAAGCGGAGTGTGCGCTGATGTGAAACTTCCTGGCAGTTTAATCTTAGAATCATGTTCATTTGAGTGTATCTTTACGTTCCGCACAAATCGGATGAATACATGATGCAGTCCGCCCACTGAAGCGGGTTAGCGTAGCTTATTCGCCCGTGTATAATAACTGAGCTATTCTCACACTGGCGATTTGTCGACCTTCCAGCCGGCCGCGGTGGTCTCGCGGTTCTAGGCGCGCAGTCCGGAACCGTGCGACTGCTACGGTCGCAGGTTCGAATCCTGCCTCGGGCATGGATGTGTGTGATGTCCTTAGGTTAGTTAGGTTTACGTAGTTCTAAGTTCTAGGGGACTGATGACCACAGCAGTTGAGTCCCATAGTGCTCAGAGCCATCGACCTTCCACTCCGGGAGATTTTGTGAAGCCACACTCTCCAATACTGGCTAAATGTAGCATGCGTGAAACGAGACCAGGGTGGAAAATGTTTCATACAACTGAAGATAGG
Source organism: Schistocerca americana (assembly GCF_021461395.2). Lineage (NCBI taxonomy): Eukaryota > Metazoa > Arthropoda > Insecta > Orthoptera > Acrididae > Schistocerca > Schistocerca americana. The sequence continues at coordinate 625,298,047 of NC_060123.1, read as the reverse complement.
CAACCCAATGTACAGCATCCACCACAGATGATGTAAAAATGGTTCAAATGGCTCTGAGCACTATGAGACTTAACATCTGAGGTCATCAGTCCCCTAGAACTTAGATCTACTTAAACCTAACTAACCTAAGGACATCACACACATCCATGCCCGAGGCAGGATTCGAACCTGCGTCCGTAGCGGTCGCGAAGTTCCAGACTGAAGCGCCTAGAACCGCTCGGCCAAATCAGCCGGCACAGATGATGTAACTTGGGTTGCCTAACATAAGGTGCATGAAATATTTTCCAGGCGAGTTTCATTTTACGCAGCAAGTATTATTTCGACGTCAAAATTCGGTTAATTAGAGATTAACAAGTCTTTGAGACTAGTAATTATATTTCACTATAGGTTGTGGTTGTTGTTGTTGTGGTCTTCAGTCCTGAGACTGGTTTGATGCAGCTCTCCATGCTACTCTATCCTGTACAAGCTTCTTCATCTCCTAGTACCTACTGCAGCCTACATCCTTCTGAATCTCCTTGGTCTCCCTCTACGATTTTTACCTCCACGCTGCCCTCCAGTACTAAATTGGTGATCCCTCGATGTCTCAGAACATGTCCTACCAACCGATCCCTTCTTCTAGTCAAGTTGTGCCACAAGCTCCTCTTCTCCCCAATTCTATTCAATACCTCGTCATTGGCTATGTGACCTACCCATCTAATCTTCAGCATTCTTCTGTAGCACCACATTTCGAAAGCTTCTATCCTCTTCTTGTCTTAACTATTTATCGTCCACGTTTCACTTCCATACAGGGCTACACTCCATACAAACTATTTCAGAAAAGACTTCCTGACATTGAAATCTGTACTCGATGTTAACAAATTTTTCTTCTTCAGAAACGCTTTTCTTGCCATTGCCAGTCTACAATTTATATCCTCTCTACTTCGACCATCATCAGTTATTTTGCTACCCTAATAGCAAAGCTCCTTTACTACTTTAAGTGTCTCCACTATAAGTTAACTCGTTATTTTACGTGTGTTCCGAGGGCGGACGAGAGATACCAAATAGATATTAATGATGCCTTAGTAGAGTTTATGATTTTTGGTGTTTGTAATTGCAGTTAAATCAGAAGTTACTAACTGTCGCCAAGATGGCGTTTTTCGTTAGCACAAAGGGCTATGTTACATGTCGGGGCGGATCTTCACACAAAAATGTAGCAGAGAGGTGCCAGTGAATCTGTTTTGCCTATTAAGAGATGCCTGTGTCAGGCAACCTAACGTAACCGCGAAGTCTATCCAAAACTGTTCAAATGAGCACAGTTAGATTAGATATGGAGAGTAGAGCCCTTAGAATGATAAGGTTTTAAGCAACCCCCAAAGCAAGAGTTCTGCCTCACTGGCACCCGAGTTGTTCTGCCGTCAAGACAACCTTCCGTGGCTGGTATAGTCAGTCGCCAGACCACATGGTCCGACCGTTCAGGTGCCATGTTGAGACGCTTTAATTGAGTGCTACGGGGATCAGAACGTCCAGCGTTGCCGTTTAGTCAGAGATCCTGCCGTTCGCTGGTTGCGACAATCAGATTATCCGGAATTACAATCGCAACTCGTAATCACGATCGCGTCTGGACCACCCAAGCTACATGCCGCCGATAAGGTAATCTGCTACATTCGACTGTCATGTACGATCAGTAGACAGTACCTCTCTCACACTCTCTCAACTACACGTTTTTTTATTGGTGTTGAGAGTTGCCTGTCATTACTTTCTTGCGTAGTTTTATTGATCGGTCGAGAGTGTTTCCTGGTTCAGTAATAACTATCTTATATCGAGGCACTTCTGCCAACTATTTCAGTGCCTTTTTATCGCGTGAGCTTTATTATTAATGTATTTGTGGGTCTTTTACCGAAATATACATATTTGTATCTGCAGTAAACTCTTTTTTTGGCACAGATATGCTATCCCGTAAATCTATCTACATCTGCACATCTACAAATATATACCGCAAGCTATCGTATGGTGCATGGCGGAGGATATATTGTACCACCACTAGTAATTTCTTTTCCTGTTCCATTCACAAATAGAATGAGAGAAAAATGACTTTCCCTCTGCCTCTGTAAGAGCTCTAATTTCTCTTATCTTATCTTTGCGGTCCTACACAATGGCGGTAGTAGAATCGTTCCGCAGTCAGGTTCAAATGCCGGTTCTGTAAATATTCTCAGTAGTGTTTGGCGGAAAGACCGTCGTCCTCCCTCCACAGGGTCGCACTTGAGTTCCCGAAGCACCTCTGTAATATCTACTTGTTGATCAGATCAACTGGTAACATACCTAGCAGCCCACCTCTTCACTGCTTCGGTGTCTTCGTTTAATCAGGCCTGATCGGGATACCAAACACTCAAGCAGTGAATGACTCGCATTAGTGTTTTAGACATGGTCTCCTTTACACATGTACCACACTTTCCTAAAATTCTCCCAATAAACCGAAACCAACCATTCACCTTCTCTACAACCGACCTTACCTGCTCGTTCCATTTCTCGTCGGTTTGGAACAAAGATATTTAATCGACGTGACTGTGTCAAACAGCACACCGCTACATCTACATCTACATAGGTACTCCGCAAGCCAACGCACTGTGTGTGGCGGAGGGTACAATGTACCACTACAAGTTGTTCCTTCCCCTGTTCCACTTGCAAATAGAGGGAGGAAGAACAACTGTCTACATGCCCCCGTATGAGCCCTAACTTCTCGTGGCTTATCTTCTCGGTTCTTAAGCGCAGTTTATATTGTTCGCCAGTCAGCTTCAAATACCGATTCTCTAAATTTCCGCAACAGCGTTCTTTGAAAAGAAGGTAGCCTTCTCTCCAGGGCTTCCCATTTGAGTTCCCGAAGCACCTCTGTAACACTTACGTGTTGTGTTGTTCGAACCTACCAGTCACAAATCTAGCAACCCGTCTCTGAATTGGTTCGATGTCTTCTTTCAACTCGACCTGGTACGGATCCCAAACATTCGAGCAGTACTCAAGAATAGGTCGCACCAGCGTCCTATATGCGGTCGCCTTTACATGTGAACTACACTTTCCTAAAATTCTCCCAATAAACCGAAGTCGACCATAATTCTCAAATGCTCGTTCCACTTCATTCCGCTTTGTAACGTTACGGCGAAATATTTAAACGACTTGGCCGTATCGAGCAGAGCACTACTAACTCTGTATCGGAACATTACAGATTTGTTCTACCTACCCACCCGCATTAACTTACATTTTAACACTTTTAGAGCTAGCTGCCATTCATGACAAAAAAGCACTCCGTCTTCAGGCCACGAGTGGCCTACCGGGACCATCCGACACCCGTGTCATCCTCAGAGGAGGAAAAATGGCTCTGAGCACTATGGGACTCAACTGCTGAGGTCATTAGTCCCCTAGAACTTAGAACTAGTTAAACCTAACTAACCTAAGGACATCACAAACATCCATGCCCGAGGCAGGATTCGAACCTGCGACCGTAGCGGTCTTGCGGTTCCAGACTGCAGCGCCTTTAACCGCACGGCCACTTCGGCCGGCTCAGAGGAGGATGCGTATAGGAGGGGCGTGGGGTCAGCACACCGCTCTCCCAGTCGTTACGATGGTATTCTTGATCAAAGCCGCTACTATTCGGTCGAGTAGCTCCTCAATTGGCTTCACGAGCCTGAGTGCACCTCGAAAAATGGCAACAGCGCTTGTCAGCTGGATGGTCACCCATCCAAGTTCCAGCCACGCCCAACAGCACCTAACTTGGGTGACGTCACGTGAACCGGTGTAACCCCTGCGGCAAGGCCGTTGCCTGCCATTCGTGACACCAATTAGAAATTTTGTTTAAGCTGTCTTCTATCTTCCTACAGTCAGTCAACTTCGACACCCTACTGTACACCACAGCATCAGCAGCAAATAACTGCGGATTGCTGCCCACCCTGTCCACCAAATCATTTACTGTGTGTGTATAGAGAACAACATCGGCCCTATCACACTTCCCTGGGGCACTACTTTTCTCCGATGTACGCTCGCCGTCGAGGACAACATACTGAGATCTATAACTTAAAAAGTCTACGAATCACTCACATATCTGTGAACATACTTCATATGCCTTCGTTAACAGGCTGCAATGGGGCACCGTATCAAATACTTTCCGGAAATATGGAATCAGCCTGTTGCCCTTCATTCATAGTACGCAGTATACCATTTGAGAATAGGGCAAGCTGAGTTTCGCACAAGCGTTGCATTGTAAACCACACTGATTCGTTGTCATAAGGTTCTCAGTCTCAAGAAAATTTATTATACTCGAATTGAGAATATGTTCAAGAATTCTATAGCAATCCGAAGTTAGGGATATTGTTCTGTAATTCTGAGGGTCCGTTGTTTATCTTTCTTATATACAGCAGTCAGCTGCTCTTTTTTCCAGTCGCTTGGAATTTTTTGCTGCGCGAGAGACTCACGATAAATGTAAGTTAGATAAGGAGCCAATGCCGTAGAGCTTTGTAAAACCGAATTGGGATTCCATCCGGACCTGGAGGCTTATTTGTTTTCAACTCTTTCAGTTGTTTCTCTACTCCAGGAATGCTTATTACTATGTCATCCACAAGGGACTCTGTGCGGCGGTCAAACGGCGGTTAGTTTGTACGATTCTCCTGCGTGAACGATCTACTGAACATGAAGTTTACGACTTCTGCTTTCGTTTTGCTATCTTCAGCTGCCACATCAGACAAGGGACTGAATGGAAGCCTTAGATCAGCTTAGCGATATTACACATGACCAGATTTTTCTCAAACGAAATTAGAATTATATTAATACTTTCAGCTGCTAATGGGCGTTGATATATATCAACGAGGACGAGTGAAAATGTGTGCCCCGATCGGGACTCGAACCCGGGATCTCCTGCTTACATCGCAGACGCTCTATCCATCTGAGCCACCGGGGGCACAGAGGACAGTGCGACTGCAGGGACTATCTCGCGCACGCCTCCCGTGAGACCCACATTCTCACCCTATATGTCCACACACTACATTCGTAGTGTCCCACCGCAACACACTCATTACTCGTGGAAGACATTCTTAGCAAGTCCCGTAAGAGTTCGGGGAATATGTGTGCATCCGCAGAGAAGAAGAAGGTCATGGCCGGTGTTGCCAGCACTATATACTTATATGGATATGGTGTCTGACACCATATCCATATAAGTATAGAATTTTCTCAGGTTCTCTGTCATATCTTTTGCTAAGGTATTCGGTGATGGTTACTGGATGCTTCGCGGATAGACATTTTCACACATGCTTATGCGTTTTCTTTTGGAACGTGAGTGTAACAGCCTCTGCTTCCTCAGCATTTTCCGAATTTCGTTATTAATCCACGGTGGGTCTTTTCCATCTTCAGTCCACTGACTGGGCACATAACTCTCCAGAACACGATTTGCAATCTGCTTAAACTTTGCCCATGATTCCTCTACGTCCATCTCACTGGAACTAAGCGATGTCAGATCACTGAGTAAGTATGGTACTAACAACTTCTTATCTGCTCCATCTGGCAGAAGCGCTCTCCTGGTCTTCTTGATTGATTTATTAAGTTTCGTAACCATAGTTGCTATGACGTCATCATGATCACAAATCCCCGTTTCTATACCGAGACTGTCCATATAGTACGGCCTGTTTGTAGCTACAAAGTCTAAGATATCTCCATTGCGTGAGGGCTACCGAGCTAAGTGCTCAAGGCAGTTTTCAGAAAGATTGTTCAGCAGTGTTTCGCACGACTGTCTGTCTGCACCCTCCACAATGAATCTATATACATCACAGTTCCATACTCGTTAGGCTAAAGTCGCCTCTAACTAATTCTGCGTGATCTGGATATTTACACGCTATTGTCCGTAGACTTTCTTCAAATGACTCTAGACCAGTCACAGTGGGGTCGGGTGGCCCGTACAAACATCTAACAATTACGTTGGTTTCACCTACACCAGTTATACGCGACCAGATAGCTTTACTGCCACATTCCACTTCGACCTCAAAACAGACAATATTTTGTCAACTGCAATGAACATTCCCTCTCCTATGGCCTCTAATCTGTATTTCCGATACACATTTCACTCCTCGCTAAATACAGGGTATCTCAGAGCTTTCCACTTCGGGTTTCAGCCAGCTCTCGATCCCAAGAATAATTTGACCTCTGCTCTGAGCGCGGTCCGACTTCCCTTGCTGCGTATCGACTGGTGAGTGTTCATCAGAGCACCTGAGACTATCGTCTAGCCTGAAAAGAACCTCACTTGCACTCCACAGGTACTCTACTATCCCAGTAACTGCTTCCTTTGTGTAGCCCGCATCTCGTGGTCGTGCGGTAGCGTTCTCGCTTCCCACGCCCGGGTTCCCGGGTTCGATTCCCGGCGGGGTCAGGGATTTTCTCTGCCTCGTGATGGCTGGGTGTTGTGTGATGTCCTTAGGTTAGTTAGGTTTAAGTAGTTCTAAGTTCTAGGGGACTGATGACCATAGATGTTAAGTCCCATAGTGCTCAGAGCCATTTGACCCTTCCTTTGTGTAGTGCACCCCTGACCTATCAACGGGGGTCCTACAAATCCCCACACGATAACCCAGGTCATCAGTAGCCACGACCGTCACAGAATCGACGAAGCGATTGGTTGAGACCCTTCACTCGGCTGCAAACCAAAGAAGCCCGATCAACTCTGTCAACTTCGCAGAATAATGCGAGCGCTGTTTCCGTCACGTGTGTATTTGAACATTACGGAGTTATTTTTCTTATTATCTGCATTAACTTAGATTTTTCTACATTTAACGCACTGTGCCATTCATCAGGGCAACTAGAATTTTTTTCCAATGAATCTTGTATCCTCCTACAGTCACTTAACTACGACACCTTCTCAAATATCCACACGCTATCAGGAAACAGCCACAGACTGCTGTTCACCCTGTCCGTCAGATCATTTATGTATAAACACCATAAGAGATGTTCTATTACAGATTCCTGCGGCACCCGTGACGATAACCTTGTCTATGATGAACATTCGCCTTCGAGGAAAACATACTGGGTTCTATTACTTAAGATGCCTTTGAGGCGCTAACGTATCTGAGAACCTATCCCGTACATTTGTACCTTCGTTAACATTCTGCAATGGGCCACGATGTCAAACGCTTTTTTAAATCTAGCAATGTGGAATCTGCCTGTTCCCCTTCATCCATGGTTCACAGGATATCATGAGAGAAAAGGGCATTCTGAGTTTCGTAGGCCTAGTCCATTCCATTGTTGTTGTGAGGACAAGGTGGAAACATGCCTTTAGTAGGAATTGAATTCGAAGTTTTAGGCACTGTCACGGCAGAGACTACGGTGATGAGTGTTCGTTTCCAAGCCACACAGCCGTGGCACATGGTTTTACCCTTTCACGGATTCAGCCACGCGGCTATGTCAAGGTGGAGCAAGTGGCTGCCCCCTAGACAGGCAGCTCTGCATTTGTCGTAATTGTATCTTTGATGGTTGATCACGTGCGTTTACAACGTCATTTTAGTTTTTATCATTAGTATGATAGAATGTTTTTGGACGTAGAATGTTTAATTATTCAAAGAGAATATTGTCCTACAATCCAGGATTCAGGAACTAAGGACTACAGCATGTTGTTGTTGTCGCATCAAAAGTTTGCACAGGCATTCTAAAATAGATGAGAAATGTTCATTAGTTTTACCCTTAATGCCTCAAAATTTGCAACAAAGTGTATTGTTTACACGGTTTGTCAGCATTGCAAGAACCAGCTACTTGTGTTGACAGCAGTGACGTCTGCTTATACTTTTCAGTAACACAGATTATCGTTTCCTTGTCAGAACCCATTTCGCACCTGACACGAGCAAGCGTACAGTCCTTGCCGTAGAGATTTAGCCACCCTGTTCAACAGTCTATCTTAGCCTGCTGCTTTTCCGCGCGATAATCTCTCGTTAAATGTGCGCTGCGGCGCAAAGGCATAGCACATTTTTTCCGCGTCTATTGCAGATGTTATCACCCATCTGCTGACAATGTCGACATACTCTCCGATACAAACATTACGGCAGTATTGCAGCAGCCGTCAGGCACAGACTATCCAGGTCGCCAATATCAGCATTGCAGCAATCACAACGATGGGATGGTCCTGTCAGTAGCAACTAAGCAAACCGCCACCAAGTGGCTATTACTATATGTCCAGCCAATCTCAAGAACGGCCGCCGTTCTATCTTGAGCGAACATCGGACAGCAGAGTCCCAAGTTTGGGGAGCAGCGCTGCTTTTGATGCACCCGCCACTGCTACACCAGAGGTCTGCAGTCACCGGCTCATTATTGATGTGTCGTGTTGAGAATAAGGAGTTTCATACAACAGTCGAATATTACGGGATCTCTACATAACACAGTTCAATGCCTCTACCAGATGGCGAAAGATCTGCGGCGGGTACCGTACGATTATTTGGAAGTAGCACCGGAGGATCCACCCCTAGACCATGTTTGTAGCTGCATTCGATCATTATCAACACTTCAAAATGCCACTGAGATTGAAGAAGGCACCAGTGACGCTCCGTCGCCTGCTAGACAGGAGCTTCAAGCCTTGAAACTGCACGATGCACTCGCGATACTATAGTTTTAATGATACTATAGCAGCAATATCTCCCTTTAGAGAAGAAGTCACACAACAGGTTGTAATGACGTTTTTCAAAGAATGAGTATGGAATGTAGTCGAATTAAATCAGGTGATGCTGAGTAAATGAGAAATGAGGAAATGAGACTTAAAGTAGTAGAAGAGTTATGCTATTTGGGAAGGAAAATAACTGATGATGGTCGAAGAACTGATTCAAGTGCCAAGAAGTTTCTTCTGAAACTATTTGTATGGAATGTAGCCATGTATGGTAATGAAACATGGACGATAGACAGTTTAGACAAGAAGAAAATAGAAGCTTTTGAAATGTGGTGCTACAGAAGAGAGCTGAAGATTAGATGGGTAGATAACGTAACTAATGAGGAGGTACCGAATACAATTGGGGAGAAGAGGAATTTGTGGCACAACTTGACTAGAAGAAGGAATCGGTTCGTAGGACACTTTTCTGAAGCATCAAGGGATCCCCAATTTAGTATTGGAGGGAAGTGTAGAGGTTAAAAATTGTTGACCGAGACCAAGACATGAATACATTAATCAGATTCAGAAGGATGTAGGTTGTAGTAGTTACTCGGAGATGAAGAGGCTTACACAGAATAGAGTATCATGGAGAGCTGCATCAAACCAGTCTCTGGAATGAAGACCACAACAAGAACAACAACAACTCTGCAAGTCAACATCCCTAAATTTTGAGGGAAAAACTGTGTTTATCTCAGTATAACAAACTGTGTAATACCAACAACTGATGTAGCAAATAAAGATAAGTCAGTAAACGTGGTAGACTGCCTAAAGTTTTAGCATGTTGATGAAAACTTGAACTTGAAATATATCACTGAGTTGCTAAAACAACCTGCTCCTTGTATAACTGCTAATCTTTGGAACAAGCAAATCAATATCCTGACGTAATTTATATATTTCCACTGGGTAATGTTTATGGAATAATTTTTTGGAGTAAGCCATCACTTAGAAATAAGTTACTGATTACACAAAAGTGACCATCAAGAATAATATGTGGCGTTGACGTGTATTCGTCATGTAAGTACCTGTTCAAGAAGTTAACCATTTTAACTGCACCGTCAGAATACATGTATGTATTCGTCAATGAAATTCGTCATATATAATCCAGTGCAATTTGAGAAGAATAGCGATATTCACACCTAAAACACTAGAAGGAAAAATGACTATTATTACCCATTACTCAAGCTCTCAATGGTTCAGAAATGCGTTTAATGTGCACCAACAAAAATTTTTTATCATTAGACGAATAACATAATGCACCTGACAGGTACCAAAGCCAGTTTCACATCTAACCTAAAGATCATTTCGAGTAAAGAATCATCATTCAAACGATCTACGGAACATGTAACCAACCATCCAACTTTGGGAACAGTCATGAACATGTAGTATGTTTATGAGACGTTTTAGTCGGCTACAAGCAGGATAGCTTACTCCAAGTTTGGGAAAAATGCCGTATCGTGGCAAAGGAACTTCTCTATGAAGACCATCATATTGGCCAGTATGATGTGCGAGCAGATCTCCAGCTCGCACTAACAGTGCAGGAACTTCATATTCCTAAAACATAAAAAGGCTGCAGTCCCATTTAGGTTTTTTAGCTGTTACCACATATTTGTGCCTAACTTTGGAGAATCAGTGACACCCCTCACATATCTGAAGCAGGAAGCAAAGTTTCACTGGACATCTGATCATGAAGGGCACTTTGTGCAACTGAAGCAGTTACTGATCGCCGTTTTCTCAGGTTACTGATTTATACTGTCAAGCGATGCTGACAACTGCACCTTGGGATGTGTGGATAAGTCGTGAGATAGATCAAATAAGCATTTAGCCCTAGGCAATTAAATAAGGCTGAGAGAATCTAGAGAAAGAGATGCTCAGCCTGATTTACAGTATAACATATTTCTGTTTCTACTTGTATGGCAAGTGCTTCAAAGTAGTAACCGCGCTGTATTAAAATAACTTGTGGGTCAGGAGGAACCTGTCAGCTCTGTGAACAGATGGAGGTTACATCTTTGTATATTTTATTTTGAAGTTATACGCCTTCACGGGAAAACGTCTGGTAAGGCAGACAGCTCGAGCAGAAAAATACACTTGATAGAAGATACTGACAATGACGCAGATAAAAAGTGGTCAGTTAAGGGCGCTGAACCTTTCTATCAGGAATTCACAACACAAAAGCAGATCTGTGCTGAGAACGGAGTGAGGTAATGAGGCAGGTCCACGATTCTATCTTGACAGGCCACGTAGCACTGTGAACTACGAAACGACGGAGTAATGTCTCACAGAAAACAATTGGTAGTGGGCCCGGTAGCGAGACGTTGAGGAAAACTTTATACATAACTTGTATGAACAATGCCAAACTTAGGCTTCAGTAGGCGTCGTTACAAATATTACCAGAGTACAGTCATTCTTAAAGATATTCTTAAATACAAGCTGCAGCTCCCGGCATACATCCTTCTACAGAGCGGCGAGTTAAGTGTTTATTTATGTTTTTCTGTCTTTTCGTCGTACTATATTTATTAAATGACTGTTGTTCAGTTTAAGAGATTTAATTCCACCTTTTTGTAAATGAAAATTCTTTTAGTCTGTAGCGCAGTAGTTGCTCATTGAACAGCCAGTTGCATAGCATCAGCGTCCATTGGCGACGCATCAGGAGGGTAGCAACTTGCATATCTGGGATTTCGCCTGCTTTTATGGTTAACGTTTTCAGTTAGTCTTGCTAAGATGGTTGGTATGTGTCCACGCTTTTTGCGGACCCAGAAGATGCTGGCCGCAGTTCACGAACAGCCGAATGCGCTTTCGGCTACGCTCAGTCACTTTCAGGCTGCTGCCTCGAGGTGAAGCGGTGGCGGAGAATCAGGAGTGTCACATGGGACACCTCAGGTATCGCATGTTTTGCCAACGGGCTCTGCTGCCGAGGCACCTCCTAATGAACCGCGGGGTGAGTGGAGGGTGGCAACAAGCTCGCGTCGCTCGAGGCAGAGGGCCAGTGAGGACATGCCCTTATGGCCTCGCCTACTCACCATGTGAGTGGACATGTTGTCGCAGCTCCAGCAGGGTCCGCGTAGGGATATGGAGGGAGAGGGGGGGAGAGCTAGATATCGGGAGTTGCCACGTTAGGCGTGTTCAAATGGTTCAAATGGCTCTGAGCACTATGAGACTTAAAATCTGAGGCCATCAGTCCCCTAGATTCGGGAGGACGACGGTTCAATCCCGCGTCCGGCCATCCTGGTTTAGGTTTTCCGTGATTTCCCTAAATCGCTCCAGGCAAATGCCGGGATGGTTCCTTTGAAAGGGCACGGCCGACTTCCTTCCCCATCCTTCCCTAATCCGATGAGACCGACGACCTCGCTGTCTGGTCTCCTTCCCCAAACAACCTAACCCCTCATCACTCCCCTAGAACTTAGAACTACTTAAACCTAACTAATCTAAGGACATCACACACATCCATGCCCGAGGCAGGATGGGAACCTGCGACCGTAGCGGTCCCGCGGTTCCAGACTGAAGCCCCTAGAACCGCTCAGCTACACCGGCCGGCTGAGGCGTGTTATGGAGCCCCTTAGACAGATAGCGATCAGGGCTGGGAAGGAAGCCATTTTGCACCTGATATGTCTTATGTCTGCCGAGGGGAGGGGAGGGGGGGGGGCTCATCAAATATGTGACGGTGGCCCTTCATCCGGCTATGGAGCGTGCAGGTGCAGTCGTCTGCAAGTTGTGGCCCATATCGGCACCAAAGACGACTGTCGCATGGGTTCTAAGACCATTGTCAGTTCATACCGACGGCTGACGGAGGTGGTGAGGACTACTGACCACGCGTGCGTAGTGCAAGCAGAGCTTGCAAACTGGAGCATTGTTCCCAGAGGTGATCGGTATCCTCTGGTTTGGAGCCGAGTGTCTCAACCGAAGGTCTGTGGCGGTCTTGGCTGCAGATTTCTAGACCTGCGTTATCGGGTGGGGATTTTTAGGACTCCCCTTGATAGGTTAGGCGTGCACTATAGGAAAGAATTAGTTGCTCGGCTAGCAGTTCGCATGAGGTTTGTTTTTAGGCTACACGGTAGTTTAAGGTACTCTGATGAATACTAGCCAATCGATACGCAGCAAGCAAAGCCAGAACGCGTACAGATTACAGACACTTCGACTACCAAAATTTTATCAGTAAAATGTAAAACCATTCGTAACAAACTTCCCGAAATTACTTTCCTTCAGGAAAGCTATCTAGCGTAAATTATTTATGGTACTGAAAGTTGTATGAAACCCAAAGTAAAAAGCTCTGAGACATTTAGCGAGTCATGGAATGTCTTCGGAAAGACAGATCAAAGGCCATAGAAGGAAGAGTGTCATTGCAGTTAACAAAGATACTGTCTTACTGAGGTCGAAGTGGAGTCCGACAGTGACGTCATCTGGTCGAGTATAACAGGTGTAGCTGAAACTAAGTTGACTGTTTTACTGGACAGCCGATTCCGCTGAGACATTTCTGGAGTCATTCAAAGGAAGTTTATGGTCAGTGGCGCGTAAATACCAGATCATGCAATAGTAGTTGGAGGCGACTTTAAACTACCAAGTGTAAACTGGGATGTCAAGGGATTCATTGCAGGGCGTACAGACAGACATTCGTGAAAAGTACTACTAAACACGTTTTCTGAAGACTGTATTGAATAGCTAGCTCGCTAGCCCACACGTAATTGAAATATCTCAGACCTTGTAACTACAGATAGGCTGGACGTTATCGACAATGTCAGTATAGATAAGGGGATTAGCTATAACGATGTCATTATAGTACCTACGTTACGAAATTTAATAAATCTGTCAAGAGGGCTACGAGAGTGTTTCTGCTAGACAGAGCAGATGAACGGTGATAAGCCCTTAGTGAGTGAACTGACGTTACTTAGTTTCAGTAAGAAGTGCGTAAAGGTATTATGGCAAATGTCAAGGAGAATCCTTTGTCTGGGGAGTTATGTGCCTAGTAAGTGGATAAAGGATGGAAAATATCCACCGTGGTTTAATAACAAAATTTGGAAGATGCTGAGCAAGCAGAGACTGTTGCACTCTCTATTCAAAAGAGAACTTACAAGTGGCAGAAAATCGTACGTCCGTATAAAGATCTTTGCACGAAGCATACAACAAGTACGACCGTCATACCTTAGCAGAAGTTCTGGCATAGAATCCGAGAAAATTGTCGGCATATGTGCAATCGCTAAGCGGGTCCAAGGCTTCCACACAGGCACTTGTTGACTAGTCTGATGTGGCAGCTGAAAATAGCAAAACTAAAGCCTAAGTTTTAAATTTCACGTTTAATAAATCGTTCACGCAGGAGAATCGTACTAACATACCGTCATTTGACTATCGGACAGACTATACTGGACGATATAGTAATAAGAATCCCTGGCATAGGGAGGCAACTAAAAGTTTTGAAAACAAATAAGTCGCTAGGTCCAGATGCAATCCCACATCGCTTTTACAGAGAGTACTCTATAGCATTGGCCCCTTACAGAACTTGAATTTATCGCGAATCTCTCGCCCAGCACAAAGTCCCAAGCGACTGGAAGAAAGTGCAGATGACTCTTGTTTATAAGAAAGGTAAGAGAACGAACCCCCAAAATTGCACACCAATATCCATAACATCGTTTTTCTGTAAAATTCTTGAACTTACTCTCAGTTAGAATATGATAAAGTTTCTTTAGATCGCGAACCTTATACCCATGAATCAACATGGTTTTAGAAAGCATCGCTCGTGAGAAACTCAACTTGCTCTTTTCTCACATGGTGTACTGCGAACTGTGTATGAGGGGCAACGTGCTGATTTCATATTTCTAGATTTCCAGAAATCGTTGCAGGCTGTTAACGAAGGTACGACCATTCGGAGTAAGTTCAAAGATAAGTGAGTGCCTCGAAGACTTCTTAAGTGATAGAACACAGTATGATGTCCAAGACGGCGAGCGTTCATCAGAGCCAAGGGTGCTGTCTGAAGTGCCCCGAGGAAGTGTGTTAGGACCGCTGTTGTTCTCTATGTACACTCCTGGAAATTGAAATAAGAACACCGTGAATTCATTGTCCCAGGAAGGGGAAATTTTATTGACACATTCCTGGGGTCAGATACATCACATGATCACACTGACAGAACCACAGGCACATAGACACAGGCAACAGAGCATGCACAATGTCGGCACTAGTACAGTGTATATCCACCTTTCGCAGCAATGCAGGCTGCTATTCTCCCATGGAGACGATCGTAGAGATGCTGGATGTAGTCCTGTGGAACGGCTTGCCATGCCATTTCCACCTGGCGCCTCAGTTGGACCAGCGTTCGTGCTGGACGTGCAGACCGCGTGAGACGACGCTTCATCCAGTCCCAAACATGCTCAATGAGGGACAGATCCGGAGATCTTGCTGGCCAGGGTAGTTGACTTACACCTTCTAGAGCACGTTGGGTGGCACGGGATACATGCGGACGTGCATTGTCCTGTTGGAACAGCAAGTTCCCTTGCCGGTCTAGGAATGGTAGAACGATGGGTTCGATGACGGTTTGGATGTACCGTGCACTATTCAGTGTCCCCTCGACGATCACCAGTGGTGTACGGCCAGTGTAGGAGATCGCTCCCCACACCATGATGCCGGGTGTTGGCCCTGTGTGCCTCGGTCGTATGCAGTCCTGGTTGTGGCGCTCACCTGCACGGCGCCAAACACGCATACGACCATCATTGGCACCAAGGCAGAAGCGACTCTCATCGCTGAAGACGACACGTCTCCATTCGTCCCTCCATTCACGCCTGTAGCGACACCACTGGAGGCGGGCTGCACGATGTTGGGGCGTGAGCGGAAGACGGCCTAACGGTGTGCGGGACCGTAGCCCAGCTTCATGGAGACGGTTGCGAATGGTCCTCGCCGATACCCCAGGAGCAACAGTGTTCCTAATTTGCTGGGAAGTGGCGGTGCGGTCCCCTACGGCACTGCGTAGGATCCTACGGTCTTGGCGTGCATCCGTGCGTCGCTGCGGTCCGGTCCCAGGTCGACGGGCACGTGCACCTTCCGCCGACCACTGGCGACAACATCGATGTACTGTGGAGACCTCACGCCCCACGTGTTGAGCAATTCGGCGGTACGTCCACCCGGCCTCCCGCATGCCCACTATACGCCCTCGCTCAAAGTCCGTCAACTGCACATACGGTTCACGTCCACGCTGTCGCGGCATGCTACCAGTGTTAAAGACTGCGATGGAGCTCCGTATGCCACGGCAAACTGGCTGACACTGACGGCGGCGGTGCACAAATGCTGCGCAGCTAGCGCCATTCGACGGCCAACACCGCGGCTCCTGGTGTGTCCGCTGTGCCGTGCGTGTGATCATTGCTTGTACAGCCCTCTAGCAGTGTCCGGAGCAAGTATGGTGGGTCTGACACACCAGTGTCAATGTGTTCTTTTTTCCATTTCCAGGAGTGTATATAAGTAATTTGGTGGTCAGGGTGGGCAGCAATCTGAAGTTGTTTGCTGATGGTGCTGTGGTGTAGGGTAAAGTGCCGAAGTTGAGTGTCTGTAGGAAGATACAAGACGACTTAAACAAAATTTCTAGTTGGCGTGATGAATGGCAGCTAGCTCTAAATGTGGAAAAATGTACGTTAATGCTGATGAGTAGGAAAAAGAAACCTGTAAAGTTCGCATAATTCGGTTTATTGGGAGAATTTTTGGAAATTCACATCACACGTAAAGGAAATTCACATCACACGTAAAGGAGACCGCATATAAGACGCTGGTGCGACCTATTCTTGATTAGTGCTCGAGTGTTTGGGATCCGTACCAGGTCGGATTGAAGGAAGACGTCGAAACAATTCAGCGGCGGGCTGCTAGATTTGTTACCTCTAGGTTCGTACAACACGTAAGTGTTAGAGATGCTTCGGGAACGCACATGGGAACTCCTGGCGGGGAAGGTGTCGTGCTTTTGGAACTGCACTATTGAGAAAATTTCGAGAACCGGATTTTGCACTTGACTGCAGAATGATTCTACTGCAGCCAACCAACTACGGACAAAATACGTGAGAAATTAGGGTTCACATGGAGGCAAATAGATTGTCGGTTTTCCCTCGTTGTTGGGTTGGGTTGATTCTGGGGAAGAGACCAAACAGTGAGGTCATCGGTCTCATCGGGTTAGGGATGGAAGTCGGCCGTACCCTGTCAAAGGAACCATCCCGGCATTAGCCTGAAGCGATTTAGGGAAATCCTGGAAAACCTAAATCAGGATGACCGGACGCCGGGCTGAACCGTCGTCCTCCCGAATGCGAGTCCAGTGTGCTAGCCACTGCGCCACCTCGCTCGGTGCCTCGTTGTTTTGTATTTGCGAATGGAATAGGAAAGGAAATGACTAGTAGTAGTACAGGGTATCCTCCGCCATGCACTGTACGGTGGCTTGCGAAGTATCTATGCGGATTTAACTGTAGAAACACTATTAGGAAGCACCAGTGAAAAATTGCTATGTCTTCGCTATCAATGAGCAGTTCTAGCAACATTTAACAATGACTGTCATTCCGGACCAGCAAACCAAAACGGTGGCACAAGCCACAGTCAGTTTTAACGTTTGGGTTTTAACGTTTGGAATACCAGAGGCTCTTATAGAAGATCAAAGAACAAATTTTATGTCCGAACCGATTAAGCAGCTTTGCCATCTCCATCGAATCCGGTAGTTCCAGACCAGCGCACTACATCCAGAATCCAATGGAAGAATGTAGCAAGTGAACACAACCATAAACGAGGTGCCAAGTTATAATGTGGACAGCCTCTACAATTACCGGGATTCCCCGTGCTGTATATTGCAGTGGCAAAGAATTCGTAGGTCCACTAGTTAATCAAACGACCTCCTCGAGAGACTTATCAGCTCTCGATGTATTTGCAAGGAGATTAAAATCCATACGGCGGCGGGTCACAAAGGTGAACACAAAAGCTCCAGATCGTCAGGAAAGAGGACTATGTAGGAAAGTCACACTACTAAACTTGCATGTCAGTCAGTGATTAATGCTGAGTAGTCCATACCCACCTAGAGAGGAAACGAGGAAGTTTATCAAGCGTTATCAGGACAGTTGGAATGTATATAGTTAATGTAAAATTACAGCATTTGTCTCAAACCATCGTTGTACATGTGGAGCGAATAAGACCTTTAAGAGGTATGACGGAGGCTCTGCCGCCGCTACTGTTAATTACATCGAAAAGAGCCGGCCGAAGTGGCCGTGCGGTTCTAGGCGCTGCAGTCTGGAACCGCGAGACCGCTACGGTCGCAGGTTCGAATCCTGCCTCGGGCATGGATGTGTATGATGTCATTAGGTTAGTTAGGTTTAACTAGTTCTAAGTTCTAGGGGACTAATGACCTCAGAAGTTGAGTCCCATAATGCTCAGAGCCATTTGAACCATTTTTTAACATGGAAAAGGATGAGTGAAATGACAAAGAGAAGAACGGCAAATCAAGGCAGCAGACTCCTCCTGCTGATACACACGCTCTACATAATCTACTATTGTCACAGGCTATAGCACTGGAAGTGTGTGAAGGTACTGATCTTAAGTTGTTTCGTGGCGTCCACGCCTGTGTCATCACGGTTGTATGAAGTATTACAAGACAAATGTCTCTGGATCTGTTGCTCATCGGAGTTCATTTACAGGCGCAGCATGATAATAAGGACTTTGTGAAAGTGTCTCTGCCGCTTCAGAGGAAGTTATGTTATGTATGAACTTTCCTTCTATTCAAAGATTAGGCATCAAGCAACGCTACAAACTTTGAACATGTGAACGCGTTTGCACAATATAATGTTCCTTGGCCTTTTCAGAGCAAACTTTGGAACCAGTGTAGAGAAGAAAAGGATTCGCGCAGTGTATGTAAGTGAACATTTGGAAAAATCCGTATTACGAAATTATGCACATGTAAGCATCAAACCATCAACAAGAACACAAGTGAAAATATTTACTCATATTTATAAGCAAAGCGGGCAAATAGTTTGTCACCCCTAGGAACCATCACGCTAATACTGCGTAACACCACATCTAGCCTTGGTAATGGTTCAAATTAGGTCATCGAAAGAATCTACAAGTTGCTTCGGGTATGCCAAATTCGGCTCACTGTTGAGTAAGTCCCGTAAAGTTACTATAAAGTAGGAATGTAGATTACTATTTTCAACTATTCTTTCAAACAAACTGCCGCGAAAAAAAAAAATAGTGCACCTGGGAAGACGGCGTCGATTTTGATCCGATGGTGGCATATGCCAGCTGGAGGACGGTAGATGTACTGATAATGGTTTCAGTGGTATAGCCACAAGGGCGCCATTTGTGTCTAACATTTAATAAGAAATGCTCACAGCCATAAGCAGGCAACCATGTCACGGAGATGCACTCGTGCTTCCTAGTAAGGAGACTGCCTACACTACGTTTGTCCGTCCTCTTTTAGAATACTGCTGCGCGGTGTGGGATCCTTACCAGATAGGACTGACGGAATACATCGAAAAAGTTCAAAGAAAGGCAGCACGTTTTGTATTATCGAGAAATATGGGAGGGAGTGTCACAGAAATGATACAGGATTTGGGATGGACATCATTAAAAGAAAGGCGTTTTTCGTTGCAACGGAATTTTCTCAGGAAATTCCAATCACCAACTTTCTCCTCCGAATGCGAAAGTAATTTTTTGACACCGACCTACATAGGGAGGAACGATCACCATAATAAAATAAGGGAAATCAGAGCTCGTACGCAAACATATAGGTGTTCATTCATTCCGCGCGCTATACAAGATTGGAATAATAGAGAATTGTGAAGGTGGTTCGATGAACCCTTAGCCAGGCACTTAAATGTGATTTTCAGAGTATCCAAGTAGACGTACATGTAGATGCAGAACTGAGTTACTTTGGAAGGGGTAAAATTCTGGCCTCCCGATTGGCGGGATGGTCCTTATGGAGCATTGTCACACACTTTGGACGTGCTCCGTGATCAATCTCACTCCTGTAGACGAGGCTCTGGACGTCTACGTTTTACAGGCGCCAGGCAGGATCTTCGTATTGTCAGGGTGACAGTGGCAAATGGTGCAGTTACCACAGCGCAGATATGAGGGCCTTTGAGCCCACACATATCAACACGAACTGTTGCGATTCAGCTATTAGCAGTGAGACTACGAGCATGCACACCTCTGCCCCGCCTTCCACTCACGCCACAGCACCGATGTGCACGGCTCGAATGGTGCCATCAGTGGATCACTTGGAAGATGGAATGGCGTGCTGTGGTCTTCTGCGATGAAAGCAGAGTCTACCTAAACGCAAGTGATGGTCGCTTGCGCTTGCGACTTTGGCCTGTTTAGCGCTGTCACGTAGACTACACTCATGCTCATAAATTAAGGATAATGCTGATACCTGGTGAACCAACGCTCTGGTAGGCGGTTTGCGGGTTTACATCACCTCCGGGTATGACCATGCGGTGCATTTGACCTGCGGTCGACGCACGGTGGCGCTGGCAGCAGTCCACATATGCAGAGGTGTGTTGGTCCATGTCAGAGTACGGTGCATCAAGTAAGTGTGTAGACGTTTTCAGACGTGCTAATGGTGACTGTGTGTTGAAAATGGCTCAAAGGACACATACTAAAAAAAATGGCTCTGAGCACTATGGGACTCAACTGCTGAGGTCATCAGTCCCCTAGAACTTAGAACTAGTTAAACCTAACTAACCTAAGGACATCACAAACATCCATGCCCGAGGCAGGATTCGAACCTGCGACCGTAGCGGTCTTGCGGTTCCAGACTGCAGCGCCTTTAACCGCACGGCCACTTCGGCCGGCAGAACACATACTGATGATGTTATGAGGGGTAGAATAGTAGGGCGACTGGAGGCTGGTCAAACACAGCAGGTCGTAGCACGGGCCCTCCGTGTTCCGCAAAGTGATCTCAAGATTATGGCAACGATTCCAGCAGACAGGCGCTGCAGTACGGTACTTCCACAGTGTACAACACCACAAGAAGACCGATATGTCACCATCAGTGCCCGCAGACGGCCACGGAGTACCACCGGTAGCCTTGCTCGGGACCTTACCGCGGCCACTGGAACAGTTGTCTTCAGACACACAGTCTACAGACGACTGAGCAGACATGGTTCATTCGCCCGGAGACCTCCAAGGTGCATTCCACTGACCCCAGGTCACAGGAGAGGCCATAAAGCCTGGTTTCAAGAAGACAGTACATGGACATTGGAACAGTGGTCCCAGGTTATGTTCACGGACGAGTCCAAGTATACTCTGAACAGCGATTATCGCTGGGTTTTCATCTGGCGTGAACCGGGAACCAGATACCAACCCCTTAATGTCCTCGAAAAGGGACCTGTATGGAGGTCGTGGTTTGATGGTGTGGGGTGGGATTATGATTGGTGCACGCACATCTCTGCATGTCGTTGATAGAGGAACTGTAACAGGTCAGGTGTATGGGGACGTCATTTTGCACCAGTATGTTTTCAGGGGTGCAGTGGGTCCCACCTTCCCCCTGATGGATCATAACGCACGGCCCCACCGAGCTGCCATCGTGGAGCAGTACCTTTAAAAAGAAGATATCAGGCGAATGGAGTGCCCTGCCTGTTCTCCAGACCTAAACCCCATCGAGCACGTCTGGGATGCTCTCGGTCGACGTATCGCTGCACGTCTTCAAGTCCCTAGGACACTTCAGAAGCTCCGACAGGCACTTGTGCAAGAATGGGAGGCTATACCCCAGTAGCTGCTCGACCACCTGATCCAGAGTATGCCAACCCATTGTGCGGTCTGTGTACGCGTGCATGGTGATCAGATCCCATATTGATGTTGGGGTACATGCGTAGGTAACAGTGGCGTTTTGTAGCACATGTGTTTCGGGACGGTTTTCTGAACTTATCACCAATACTGTGGACTTACAGATCTGTGTCGTGTGTGTTCCCGATGTGCCTATGCTATTAGCGCCAGTTTAGTGTAGTGCCACGTTGTGTGGCATCACATTCTGCAATTATCCTTAAATTGTGAGCATGAGTGTACATTAGTTCAAGACGCACCGGCCCCATACCGGGCAGTACGTTCAGTCGTGCAATGAGCTACAACTCTCGTTCACTTTTGGTGTTTCTGTAGGAGACTTAACCAGCGCTCGGTACGTGCAGAATGTTGTTAGATCCGTTCTTCTGCCGTTCTTGCAACTGGATTATGCTCGCCCACACACTGTCCGCGAAACTCAACGTACTCTGCAAGATGTGCATCAACTTACATGTCCAGCATCATCCCCAGATATGTCTCCAGTCGAGTACGTGTGGGATATGATGGGACCAGAAGTGACACGTGCGACTCGTCAACCAACAACTCGTACAGAACTACGTGAACAGGTCGAACAGCTGTGGAATAACGTATCCCAGGAGAGTATTCGCCATCTGTATGATCGACTAGATGCCAGAGTCAGCGCCTGCATTTCCATCCATGGAGGCTAAACCGCATGCTAATATGGGTGTTTCTAGAATGAGATTTTCACTCTGCAGCGGAGTGTGCGCTGATATGAAACTTCCTCGCAGATTAAAACTGTGTGCAGGACCGAGATTCGAACTCGGGACCTTTGCCTTTCGCGGGCAAGTGCTCTACTATCTGAGCTACCCAAGAACGACTCACGCCCCGTCCTGGTTCGCAGGAGAGCTTCTGTAAAGTTTGGAAGGTAGGAGACGCGGTAGTGTCAGATGTAAAGCTGTGAGGACGGGGCGTGAGTCGTGCTCGGGTAGTTCAGATGGTAGAGCACTTGCTCGCGAAAGGCAAAGGTCCCGAGTTCGAGTTTCGGTCCGGCACACAGTTTTAATCTGCCAGGAAGTTTCATGGGTGTTTCTGTATGGGTTGATGCCAGGTACCTCAGAACCACTTGTGCTATTGCTCTGTAAATGTAATCATTTCGTGTGCTCCATATGCACTGTTGCAATAATACATCTAATGTATTGGAAACCCCTAAAGGGTTGTACTGTTTTTTTCTTACAGTGTAGGTTAGGTTAGGTTAGTGTTTAACGTCCCGTCGACAACGAGGTCATTAGAGACGGAGCGCAAGCTCGGGTTAGGGAAGGATTGGGAAGGAAACCGGCCGTGCCCTTTCAAAGGAACCATCCCAGCATTTGCCTGAAACGATTTAGGGAAATCACGGAAAACCTAAATCAGGATGGCTGGAGACGGGATTGAACCGTCGTCCTCCCGAATGCGAGTCCAGTGTGCTACCACTGCGCCACCTCGCTCGGTTTACAGTGTAGTTACAGAGATTTTCTATGTGATTAATAAGGGGTGTTTCTGTGGACCAGTCGAGATGCGTCAGGGCGCCTGAGTGTTCATAAAACGTGGAACGGCTTGAACTGTAACCGTCACACACTGCCACTTGAACGCCTCATTCAGCCAACGGTGCAATCAGTGTCAAGCATTATTTAAAAAGAGGCAAAATCGCATTTCGCCGGCCCATACTACATGCTTCCACTTTCTGCGCTGCTTGGTATAGCGAAGAAGTACTGCTTCGAGCAATAACCTTTTTTTTATGCACTCGACTGCAAATATCCACCGAGCATAGTGGCCGCGTGGTTTGAGGCGCCATGCCACGGATTGGGCGACCGCTCCCGCCGGAGGTTCGAGTCCTCCCTCTGGCATGGTTGTACGTGTTGTTCTGACCATAAGTTAGTTTCAAGTAGTGTGTAAGTCTAGACCGATGACCTCAGCAGTTTGGTCCCTTAGGGATTCACAAACACATTTGCAAATATCCATTGCGTCAGAGGTGGAGCGCCACATAACTGCTTGGTATCAATGAGTTGTTTTCACCGAGCGAGGTGGCGCAGTGGCTAGCACACTGGACTCGCATTCGGGAGGACGACGGTTCAATTCCGCGTCCTGCCATCCCGATTTAAGTTTTCGGTGATTTCCCTAAATCACTTCAGGAAAATGCCGGGATGGTTCCTTTGAAAGGGCACGGCCGACTTCCTTCCCCGTTCTTCCCTAATCCGATGAGACCAATGGCCTCGCTGTCTGGTCTCCTCCTCCAAAAACAACAACAATTGTTTTCTAGGAACAGCTGAGTAATATCTTTTTGCTCCGGTACGAATATACACTGACGAGCCAAAACATTGTGGCCGTGTTGGACCACCTTTGGAAAGCAATGCAACTGTGATTCTGTGTGGTACGGATTCGGCAAGTGCTTGTTTGGTTTATCTGAGGCATACACGCTGGTCGGAAAGAAGCTGGAAAGATGTTTCAGGGGAGGCTGTGCTGAGAAATAAATTATATACGTAGACTGAAGTGCCGACCGAAAATTTTTACTATGGATGGAATTCGAATCCAGGCTTCATACTCTCCAGGCAGATGCGATAACCACTACGCCAACCTGGCACAGTGACTTGGCGCAACAACTGCACGGACTGCCTTAGAACGCCTCCCTCCTGAATCCAAATTCTCATTCAAGCGTCAGTCCACTTGGCATTCCCCCTAAACTCGAACAAGACTGCAGAGGCTCACCAGGAGTATTGGAATGACACTTCAGCATTAAATGAAACGGGAGATCCTACCTCGAACCTAGGCACAGACGTTTTAATGAAATGAAACTATATAGTTCCAGAGACCTTTTCAAGTCTCATATCCTCCCACCAGAGGCGGTATCGCCAAACGTGTTCTTTGTTTGTTTTCCCCAAACACAATAAACGTAGCTTTGGTCACTAATTTAAATTTATCACTTGGAAAGAGGCACATTTTAACCGATAATGGGCATTTAAACAAGTGGTGACTCACGGATCCACAGATGTCTGAGCATTACCTCATTTTAGCGCCTGCAAATGTATGAATTTTCGTGCTCAACGACCTGATTGGCTAACTTCAGTGCTAAATAACTGGGAAACGATGCAACGTATCGTATTTTTTTTCTTAACGATGATTTCGCAGCAAAACCTCCCTTTAAACACCCTTACAGACTGTTTCTGACCACCCTCCAATACCAATATATTCCTGGCGGAAGGTTAATGGGCTCGGAGTTGGCGCGTGTCTGACGTGTTCCATCGAGTCCAGAATTGGAGAATTTGATGACAAAGACTTGAACCTGAGTTCTCTGTTAGGCCTCTCAAAGCACTGTTAGTTGGTCCTTGTAGCATAGTTATCCTGCTGGACGACGGCGTCTCTCGGAGCAAAACATCGAGGGTGAAGGCATGGACGCGGGGCACAATAATGTTCATGTAGGTCACAGCTATCATGGTGCATTCCATCACCGCAACAGGTCCCACGGAAGTTCAGGTGAATGTCCACCATAGCGCAGTACTGCCCCCACTGTCCTGTGCTCGTGACGCAGTGCATGTTCTGAATACACGTTCGTTTCGATGCCGGCATATTAGGACACGACCATCAACCTCGAAACATCATTCATCCGGCTGTACGAAACATTTACATGCATTCGCGGTCCAGTTGCGATAATTTCGTGCCCACTGAAATCGTAATTAAAGATGTCGTTGGGTCAGCATGGGAACAGGAAGCAGTGGCCTGTTACGGAGCCACGTGCTCAACAATGTGCGCTAGACGGTGTGCTCCTTAACAATTGTGTTTGCCAACTATCACGCTTTACAGTGCTGACAAAGGCTCGACCCACACGTACGAGGACGCGTAGCGGGCGCCCAACACCTTGTCGACTGCTAAGGATTTCACCCTCCTTTCCTAGTAATAGATGGAAAGTCATCGTCTAAAACAGAAGTAATATCTGGCGTTTCCCAAGGAAGTGTTATAGGCCCTCTATTGTTCCTGATCTATATTAACGACTTAGGAGACAATCTCAGTAGCCGTCTTAGATTGTTTGCAGATGATGCTGTCATTTACCGTCCTGTAAAGTCATCAGAAGATCAAAACGACTTGCAAAATGATTTAGATAAGATATCTGTATGGTGCGAAGAGTGGCAATTGACCCCGAATAAGGAAAAGTGTGAAGTTGTTTACATGAGTACTAAAAGAAATCAGCTAAATTTCGATTACGCGATACGTCACACAGATCTGAAGGCTGTAAATTCAACTAAATACTTAGGGATTACAATTACAAATAACCTAAATTGGAACACTCACATAGATAATATTGTGGGTAGAGCAAACGAAAGACTGCGATTCATTGACAGAACACTTAGAAGGTGCAACAGGTCTACTAAATAGACTGCTTACACCACACTTGTCCGCCCTATTCTGGAGTACTGCTGTGCGGTCAGGGATCCGCATCAGGTGGGACTGACGGATGACATCGAAAAAGTACAAAGAAGGGTAGCTCTTTTTGTATTATCGCGAAATAGGGGAACAGTGAAATTTCGATCACCAGTTTCCTCCTACGATTGCGAAAACATTCTGTTGGCACCCACCTACCTAGGGAGAAATGATCATCACGATAAAATAAGATAAATCAGGACTCGCACAGAAAAATTTAAGTTCTCGTTTTTCCCACATGCCGTTCGAGAGTGGAACGGTAGAGAGGCAGCTTGACGGTGGTTCACTGAACCCTCTGCCAGGCACTTTATTGTGAATAGCAGAGGAATCACGTAGACGTAGATATAAATGCTTTCCATATACGCACACTATTGTAGCACGCGAGGAGCCATTTTCGAGACGATCTCCCCCAGACGCAGGATCATAACAATATCACCTTTGTCGAAGTCCCTAACATTATTTGATTCCTTCATTTGTGGTCACGTTTCGTTGCTGGAATGATTCCCCACTAAACTATACTCCGCTTACGTACTTTCCTTACAGCGTCACGCGTCCTAAACGCTGAAAGGCGGCGTTCGATATGGCGATGGACACTCGTCCTACTGCTTTGGCTCATCAGTCAATTAGGCGATTCATTTAGCACAAAGAATTCATAAGCCTCGTTTCGCCTATATGCCTGGTAGCAGTCCTACAGCAACTACAGCGCTTGAAACTAACAAGCTCTTTTAAGGGCTATTAGCAACTCTACGAAGAAAAAGAAGGGAAAAAAAACGAAACGCCACGAAAAAATTAGACGAACCGGGCGGAAATCGGTACATGTGATGTACAAGTACAGACAAACAAATGATTACAATATCAGATGATTTATTCAAGAGAAAGAGCTTCACAAACTGAGCAAGTCAGTAACGCTGTATCGCGTTGGTCCTTATGCAAGCAGCTATTCTGCTTGGTGCCCAGTTTAGATTGCTGGACGTCCCACTGTAGGATATCGTGTCAATTTCGTCCAATTGGTGCGTTAAATCTTCGAGGCTCCGAGATGATTTAGGGGCGCTGCTGTTAATACCATCAACGTTCTCAGTTGGGGTGAGAACCAGCAACCTTTCAGGCCAATGTAGGGTTTGACAAGCACGAAGACAAGAAGTAGAAACTCTCGTCGTGTGCAGGCGGGCACTGTCTTGCTGAAATGTAAGTGCAGGATGGCCTGCCGTGAAGGGCAACAGAACGGGGCGTAGGATATGATTTGCGGCAGGTTTACAGTACAGCATACGTCGACGATATTCTACGCCCCGATTTTTTGCCTTTGGTCGACTATTTTCTACGCCTCGCCTTCTTGCCCTTCTTGGCAAGCCATCCCGGGCTTACATTTCAGGAAGACAGTGCACCCCTGCACGCGGCGAGATTTCTACTGCTTGTCTTCGATCTTGCCAAATCCTACTTCGGCCAGCAAGGTCGACGGATCTCTCCCCAATTGAGAGCGTTTTGAGCGTTATGGGCAGGGCCCTACATCCAGGACGGGACTTTGACGATGTATCGCGCCAATTGGACAGAAGTTGCCACTATATCCCTCAGAAGAACATCCAAAAACACTATCAATGAATGTGAAGCCGAATAAGAAACAGAGATGAACCAACGCGTTAGTGAGGTGCTCAATTTGTGAAGCTCTTTCTTTTGAATAAATCATGAAATTTTTCTAGAATTGTAATCGACTGTTTGTCTGTACAAGTAAGTCACACCTACCGACTTCCGTCCAATTCGGACAGCTCTTTCGTGGTGCGTCTTTTTTTTCTTTTTTTGTCTTAGTGTAGTGTGGTTACCTAGTTTCATCATAATATTTGAATATTTCTCCGTTTACATATAGCCTCCTAGGGGTACGCGTTTTTTGACATCTGGAAATCTCAGTCTAGGTCCCTCAAAAATAGCTGAAGTTCTAAAAATGACTTTGTACCCAGATATGTCCATCAAACAGGAACCGATATTGTAGGCAGTAGACAGAATTCGACCTATTCTTTTCCTTTTGCGCGTATTGACTCGAGCTGTCAAGATTCCCGCAAAGAAACTGCCACAAATTGTCTCAGTTCTTTTAAAAGTCGACTTTCAGGAAATTATGTTCCACTCAGTACTGTCAAGACTGAACGATGATTGTGAAGAGTGGTGCGAAATTTAATAAAAAATAGAAAATGAAAATGTGAGTGCTAACAAGAATTTACATCCTAAACCAATCCAAACAGTATGGAAAGCTAATGAATCAAAATAATGAAACATATTTCTCTCTCACACATGATGTCCCACTTATACGTCTCATCACAATTATCAGGCACCTTAACAATTAGCATGATATATTTTCACGCACGCGAAGGGTCACAAAAAGGGCTGTGACTTCGTAAACTTGTGCCGTGACAAACGCTTCAACTTTCTTTACTTATTGGGAACTGCGCACGTTTTTCCTCCTATGTCCTCCGTGAGATAAGCCCAGTCGTGTGACTACCTCATAAACAAGGAATTGCCAAGTACGAATACATTAACAACATGGATTACTCTGTTCGTCTAGCTAGTGAGTCGAAGAATGCGACTTGACTTTCCGCATTTACATCAATGTCAGTCTCAAGGATAAAATTCTTTGCGAAGTAGGATATACGTGAGAGTAACATAGTGACCTCTGTAGAATTTGAGCGAATTACATTGAAAGCTATGTCTTTGTGGCTCACGTTTGCCGAAGTTCATTCTCAGTATTATGTTGACACATATATCTGAAGACAGCCGGCATTTGCGTCTGTTGCAGCCTTTAGAGGAACTGCTCATCTGCTGCTCCTTTGCAGGAGTTCCTACTTCTGTCAACACTGATAAAGGCGGGCCGAAGTGCTTAGCGTGTAATTGAATGCGTTTCCCAGTCAGTTATGATGCTACTATGATGCACTTAAGAACGTGTCAATGATAGTACCATTTTCGTAACGTTGTACGTTATCACGCTGCGATGACTGAATAAAATCTTCTCGTACTTCCAGACGCGTCCAGTGTTCATGCATCCCTGAATTTTCGACCGAGTGCTCCGTGCCATCAAGTGGTAACTGTCTGCTGTGTGTTTCGACACTGAAGCGCCAAAGAAACTGGTATAGACATGCGTATTCAAATACATAGATACTTAAACAGACAGAATACTGCGCTGCTGCTAGAAACGCCTATATATAAGACAACAAGCGTCTCGCGCAGTTGTTACATCGGTTACATCTGCTACAATATTCAGATATTATTGAGTTTGAACGTGGTGTTATAGTCGGTGCAAGACCGATGGGTCACAGCATCTCCGAGGTAGCTATGAAGTGGGGATTTCCCCGTACGAAAATTTCACGAATGTACCGTGAATATCAAGAATCCGGTGAAACATCACAAATCCGACATCGCTGCGGCCGAAAAAAGATCCTGCAAAAACAGGACCAACAACAACTGAAGAGAATCGTTTAACGTGACGGAAGTACAACCCTTCCCCAAATTGCTGCAGATTTCAATGCTGTGCCACAAACAATCGTCAGCGTGCGAACCATTCAACGAAACATCATCGATAAGGGCTTTCGGAGCCGAAGGTTCACTCTTGTACTCTTGATGACTGCACGACACAAAGCTTTACGCCTCGCCTGGATCCGTCAACACCGACATTGGACTGTTGATGACTGGAAGCATGTTTCCTGGTACGACGAGTCTCGTTCCAAATTGTATCGAGAGGATGGACGGGTGTGGAGACAACCTCATGAATCCTTGTGCCCTATATGTCAGCAGGAGACTGTTCATGCTGGTGGAGGCTCTGTATTGGTGTAGGGCGTTTGCAGTTGGAGTGATATGGGACCCCAGATACATCTTGATACGACTTTGGCAGGTGACACGTACGTAAGCATCCTGTCTGATCAACTGCATCCATTCATGTCCATTGTGCATTTCGACGGACTTGCGCAGTTCCAGCACGACGACACCCCACACGTCCAGAATTGCTACACAGTGGCTCCAAGAACACATTTCGGGGTTTAAACACTTCAACTAGCCACCAAACTCCCCAGACATGAACATTATTGAGCATTAGTCAAGTCCATGGCACGTCGTGTTGCGGCAATTCTGCGTGCTCGTGGGGGTCCTACACGATATTAGGCAGGTGTAGCAGTTTCTTTGGCTCTTCAGTGTATTTCTCCAGGTGAAGTAGGCTGTTCGCGTTCTGATCCACTGTAGTCAGCGTCTCGTCAACTAAATACCAGATGAACTGGTAGAGAGAGAGGAAGTTAGAATTGGCAATATTTAAACGGGATTTCCAGGATGTCCAGAAAAATGTTTGAGAGCCTGTTAAGTGTGTATATGCCTACAGAGTAAAGTGGACGACTTGTTCCACGTGTACAGTGTATCTGCGTCACTGCCGATAGCAGGCTTGCCGCCATCCCGCTGCTGGCCTCGTCCTCATATAGCCGTGGTACTGGCTGTGACGTCACTGAGGCTGAGTCCGGCGCCGTTTAAGGCAATCTTTCCGTCCCGCTTCTGCCGCGCCCGCTTTAACCACGCTTTGGCTGGGTTCTATGTATACTGTGCTTAACTGCAAATATTATTTATTGTTGGGTGTTATTTAGTATTTTTATTCGATATTGTACGTTTATAATGACTTACGAATTAACAACGACTCGACAACACAAACCGTAGCGTAAATGAGTTGGACAGAACACAGCTAAAGGAGTGTGGTAACTGGATGAGCTTCGTGTACGTGAATCAGAGTTAGTTGCTCAGCAAATGACAAAAGAAGCAAGAACAAAAAGGAGGAGGCAAGTACTGAACTGTTGTGACACTGAAGAAGAGACACAGATTATGTGCCAGGGCAGTTCTAGTGCATAAAAGACGCAGAAATGTGATTCTGTACAAGAGTTTGTAATAAAAAAGTTTTAAGCCTCAATATCTCTGAACTACATTTTTTGCAATAAATGACCAGTTTTATAAAAAAGTACTGATACTAGAGACATGAAATTTTCACAGCATGCCAAGTGTGAGATTCAACATGTATGTAACTAAAATAATTAAAATGTCCTGAGTTGTTTTGTTTTTATGTTCATTTATTTACAAAATTCTGTCAAAAAATTGAGTGTTTGAAAAAAAAAAAAAAAAAAAAAAAAACATGCCTCTCAACACAATTTCAGTAAAAATTCTAGTTCACTGTATCTAGAAAGGGACATTCAATAATAACGGAAAATTGTAACTTGGTGACTTAAAAATTTTCCAAGATAATGGATCACAAAATTCGATAATTTAACATTGGCGGCATAGGACATACAATGTCCCCTTAATACTTTCAGTTTGTCATAATAGTGCAATAGATTGAAAGGTTTTCTAATAAAATACCACTAAGGAATCCATACATGACCGAAAAGATGAACACTAAAAGATTCATTCACCTTTACTATGACTGCCATTGTTGTTACCGGTAAATTTCTAACAGTTGTAATCAGACTGGGTGTAATTGGTTCGTGAGGAGACACTTGCGAATTATGCAGTACTATTCAGTTACTAAAGGCCAATTTTTATTAGATGGAGTTTGACAGCGTCCATGATTTTATACTTTCCGCTGTATCTCAGCCTACTGCCACCTACTTGTTTGAGGTGGTATTCATTTCATTGCATATGCTTGTTCTGTAAGGCCTGACAGTGTCATACTTTCACATTTGTATACTTTGTGACGTCATGGTTACTGTTTTCTTGTGTGTATGTAGTCTCCCAATCTATATATTAACAGCAAATTCTCGCTTTGGGAAGACTGGAATGATTTCAGTGGGTACATAACCCTGAAAAAGATAAACGATCAGTGACGCATTCCCATGCTAATAAATTACCTGGAACTATATGAAAGTAAACTGTAGGAGTCTGAAGATGTTAACAGTAATAAACGATAGTATGATTCGAACAGAAAATCAATTGAGCAGCTGCTAGTATTTCACAATACTACAATGAATGACGAAAGTCATAGGATTGTGATATGCACACACACAGATGGCGGTAGTATCGTGAAAACGAGGTACAAAAGGACAGTACATTGGCGGAGCTGTCATTTGCACTCAGGTGATCCATGTGAAAATGTTTCCGATGTGATTATGGGCGCACGATGGGAACTGAGAGACGCTGAACGCGGAGTGGTAGTTGGAGCTAGACGTATGGGACACACAGTTTCAGAAATCATTAAGGAAATCAGTATTCCGAGATTCACAGCGTCGAAAGTGTGCCGAGAATACCAAATTTCAGGCATTACCTGAGCATCACGGACAACGGAGAGGTCGAGGCCCATCACTTAACGAGTGAGAGCAGCGGCGATTGCTTAGAGTTGCCAGTCCTAACAGACAAGCAACACTGCTTGGAAGAAACGCAGATATCAATGTGCGACGTACGACGAACATATCCGTTAGGACAGTGGGCGAAATTTGGCGTTAACGGCCTGTGGCAGTAGATGATCGACGCGAGCGCCTTAACTACGAGCACGACATCGCCTGCAGCACCTCTACTGGACTCGTGACCACATCGATTGCACCCCAGAAGACCTGAAAACCGTGTCCTGGTCAGATGAGTCTAGATTTCAGCCTGTAAAAGCTGATAGCAGGGTTCGAGTGTGGCGCAGACCTCATGAAGAACTTGCTGGACAACTCGAGACAATGATTTGACCACCCAGATCGCCCGAAATGAATCCCGTTTATTCGACGAAATCGAAAGGTCAGTTCGTGCACAACATCGTGGCAACACTTGAGAAGCTATGGACTGCTATAGAGTCAACATGGCTCAATATTTCTGCAGAGGACTCCCAACGACCTACTACGTCGAGTTGCTGCACTGTGCCAGGGAAAAGCAGGTGCAAGACGATATTAGGTGGTATGACTTTTGTCTCCTCACTGGGCCGGCCGCTGTGGCCGAGCTGTTGTAGGTGCTTCAGTCTGGAACTGTGCAACCGCTACGGTCGCACGTTCGAATCCTGCCTCGGGCATGGATGTGTGTGATGTCCATAGGTTAGTTAGGTTTAAGTAGTTCTAAGTTCTAGGGGACTGATGACCTTAGAAGTTAAGTCCCATAGTCCTCAGAGCCATTTGAACCATTTTTTTTGTCTCCTCACTGTATATTTAACGAGAAAAATATTTAATTCGTGGTTCATGGGGGTATGATGAAAATCGCCGGAACGTTGAAAATACTCATTTTCACGGAGATGATGGACAGAAACTAGTGACATGGCTGTATAGATCTTTTTGTCCTCTTTCTCCCATATAATATAACGACGAAAGCATGGGGAATTCGTTGGTATGATAAGCTGTCCATACCACGATAAATTCGCTTGAATTTCCGGTTGCTTCGTTCAGCGCCAGAACTATTTTCCAAAAAACGTACGACAACTGGTGATCTGTACGTAGTCTGTACGTTCTCACCACGGAGAAGCCGTTCTGTCTGACAAGTGTATTGCTTGCGTCTGACGCTTGTGTTACACTAGCTGTTTCATGCATGACACAAGCGCTGCTCACGAACCAATGCCAGGGACGCGGGCCTCGATCGACAAATCTGCTCCGCAGCATTACATGGAATTTCGCAAGTGGTGTATTGGCTTTACTAGAACTACAGTATAGGGTGTGTAAAACACAACTGGCACTCCAAGACATAAAAAAAGCCGGTGGACCACAAAGAAATTATCGAAAGGGACGGAGATAGATAGATTTGATGTACATGGACAGACAAAGAAATTATTACAACTGCAGAACAATTGGATGATCTATTCAAGAGGAAGGGCTTCACAAATTGTGCCACACAGTAACGCGTTGGTCCACCTCTAACCCTTATGCAAGGAGTTATTCGGCTTGCCATTCATCCATTGGTCATCGGGGCTCAGTTCGAAGCGGGACTTCACTGAAGGCAATTTTACTCCAGTCAATGAGATTCCAGGCTGAAGATATGTCTGGAGACGCTCCACACAGCAGTGGGGTGTGAACCTGACTGTCACACGCAATATGGTTCGAAAACCAGACGTAATGGTCTGGGCTGCCATTTTATATCACACCAGCAGCCTTTCCGTAGCCATCCGTGACACGCTTACAGTATAACGGTACATCGAAGATATTCTACAACCCACTTTGCTGGTTCTTCATAGCAAGCTATCCTGGCCTTACATTTCAGCTAGATAATGACTGCCCGCGTATGGCAAGGGTTTTTACTGCTTGTCTTCGGGCTTGCCAAACCCTACTTTGGCCAGAAAGGTCGCCTCAGTTGAGAACATTTGGAGCATTATGAGCAGGGCCCTCCAAGAAGCTACGGATTTTGACAATCTAACGTGCCAGTTAGAGTTTGCCATGATGTCCCTCAAGAGGGCATCGAAGAACTCTGTCAACCAATGCCAAGCCGAATAATTGCTTGCATTAGGGCGAGAGATGATCCAGGGTGTTACTGACTTACTCAGTTCGTGAAGCTCTTTCTCTTTAACAAATCATCGATTTTTTTTCTGTAATTGTGATCATTTGTCTGTCTGTGCACGTAAATCACATCTACCGATTTCCGTTCCATTCGTATAATGCTTTCGTGGTCCATTGTGTCTTAGTGTGTATTTCATCCAGCGTAAGGTAGGCAACCCAGCTTACACCATTCGGTACTGGTGCGGTTGCTGCAAGTTGGGTTGCCTATCTTAAGGTCCACGAAATATTTTTCGGGCCAGTTTTATTTTGGCCGTCTAATAAAATCGATGTACGATTTATCTCTTCAG
Organism: Schistocerca americana; assembly: GCF_021461395.2. Lineage (NCBI taxonomy): Eukaryota > Metazoa > Arthropoda > Insecta > Orthoptera > Acrididae > Schistocerca > Schistocerca americana. The sequence goes on along the minus strand of NC_060123.1, from coordinate 625,263,506 downwards.
ACTGGTGTGTCAGAAGCATGTGCCCACAAAAATGTGTACAAACTCAAACGGTAAACAGTAACGACAGTGCATCAAATCACTAATTCAGCTACTGTTGCTTTATGTCAGTACTGATGTTTGTACATGGTTGAGAGTGTGATCAAGAAAGGCAATGTTTGGAATAAAAAAAAGGTTCACGAATAGGATTAAATTTCAGGGTGAAAGAATACCAATGATGAAATTCGCTAATGACACTGCTATTAGCAGGTAACGTGAAGGAGAATTACAGCATCAGTTCCATGGAACGAACAGTGTATTGATTGCTTACGGAGTGAGAGTAAATCTGAAAAAAAAAGAACCAAAAGTAATGAGAAGTAGAAGAAATGAGATTAGAAAGAAACTTAACATCAAAACTGGTAATCACGAAGTAGTAGAAGCTAAGGAATTCTGCTACATTGGAAGAAAAATAATTCAAGACGGACGAGAAAAGGAGGACATAAAACGTAGATTAGCATAGAGAAAGACGGCATTTTTGGTCAAAAGAAACTGGTATCAAACATAGGCTCTAATTTGAGGAAGAAATTTCGGAGAATGTGTCTTTGTGGCACAGTATTGTTTAGTAGTGAATCATGGACAGTGGGAAAAACGAAACAGAAAAGAATCGAAGTGTTTGGGATGTGGCGCTAACAAAAGATGTTGAAAATACGGATGGTCTGATAAGACACGGAATGAGAAGGTTCTCATCAGAACTGGCGAAGAAAAAAACATTCGGGAAATACTGTCAAGAACAAGGCACAGGATGTGAGGATATGTGTTAAGGTATCAGCGAATTATCTCCGTGGTACAAGAGGGAACGATAGACGGACCAAACTCTAGGGGAATACAGAAAACAGAATAACTCCAGCAAATTATCGAGGGCGTAGATTGCAGGTGCTACTCTAAGATGAAGAGGTTGGCGCAGGAAACGAATTTTCGGCGGGCGCGTCATCCAGTCAGAAGACTGATGATTCAAAAAACAAAAAAGTAAATGAAGCATGACTGCATTTCCCGAGGTGCGCTAACCTGAAAAGCAATCGACGTTGGTTTTCTGGAAACGCTCATGAGTTTCAGCACGATGTGAGAACTGATGTGTGGAGCGCAATCAGCACAGAACGAATTAATAGGCCAATTTTTTTCCACCAAACCAAACCATTTTTTCAAGAGGACTTACAACTAACGATAGAACTACAGTTACATTGCGCAGGAAAGTGGAAGAGCCGACACCTCCAATGCGTCCATCAGCAGGCGTTTCTATAATGATAGGAGCTATCAACGGAATCACGTCGCACGCGCTTAGCGATGTGTTCTCTGACAGTACTGATGTCGAATCGGTCACCGGGTGCACTACCATTGCACAGTAAGGTTTCAGTTTGAGTGTGTGCACCGCTTTGGCAGCTGATTCTGCTGACACTCCAGTGAGAATTGCTGCATGACGAAAGGATTTTCTTTCCAAGGCCGCCCCCAATTTGAGTAGATCAACTAAAACGAAAACGCGACCCGCAGGAGTAAGAAGAATGGACCGGAGCGCATGCAGCGATCGGGGCCTATCTGCTTGGTACTCCGCAAAACTCCGGGCACAGGGATTGCGTTGTACGTGGAATACTCTGTAAGACTGGTAAGAGAGACGCTGTGGAAATATTGAAGTAAAATGTCTTAGGAATCCAGCAATATGGCCGACGTTAGCTACTAACCAGTGCAAACTCCATTTTGTCCGTCTTACTAGGCGAAGGATAGACACACTCCAAATTAATGTCCACTGATTGGTGTCCGGATACTTTGAACAAATATTGTGGATCTATTATACGGATTAACAAATGAAGTTCTAAGGTTCAAAAAGGAGAAAAAAGAAGGAAGCTCGTTAAAAATTCGTAAAACTTCCGAACTTTTTGAATCACGTTGGAAGTCATAAAAAGAAGTGTAGCTCAAAAGTGCTCCCGTCAGCCACAAGCTGAAACGACTGAATGCTCTGTGGGCGGAAATAATGACAACAGTTAGAGCAGCAAAAATATATTGATTATATTTTTATGCCCTCCCTATTGAGCGGTGTAGCACGATTTTAGGGACAGATAAAAGCTGTTATCAAGCTGAATGTTGATTTGAAAACCACAGAGTTGTACTAGGCATGGTCCTGCTGGAACTGGTATGCTGCTGCCTTTTCATTCACTCGTTTAACCAGGTAATTATAGGGAGACGTACAGTTTAATGTAGACACCGAGTCGTGGTTCAACTCGGCATCTTTCAGATTAAGAAGTATTGCCAGATGTGAAAGAACTGAAAGGAGAAGAGACTGATCCTAGGACTGACAATCTATTTAACATTTAACACGAGAGCTTTTGCTTTGTAGTCTGGCGCTTTACTATTGAGTGACCGAAAAATTGAACAAACGTGTTACGTACTTGAAAGTGATTAATTCGACCTGTATTTGGATGGGGGAGGGGGCGTCCGTTTCTGGAAACGTCCAGTTTCTGTTTGAAATTGTTTGGTTCTATCGTTGATAATTTTAAGCAAAACAGGCCCTGAGTGGGACACTAAAATCTAGGGTAACTGAAAGACAAACTTTTTACAGAAGATAATGTGTAACGTGACTTGTAGCGTGAAGATTCTCCACTGCCACACTGAAAGGTCTTTTATACAGAGTGGGCAGAATAAAACTGGCCCAGAAAATGTTTCATCCACCTCAAGATACGCAGCACAACTTACATCTTATTCCCGGCGTAAGGATGATGTGAGTTGGGTTGGCTATCTTAAGGTCCATGAAATATTGTCTGGGCCAGTTTTATTCACCCACTCTGCAAGGGTCTACTTCTTGCATAGCGCTATTAACAACAGTTTTCGTGTTCTCGATGTCTGATATTCTGTTACTTTTGCATTGACCAACCTATATAACAAAAATTCTCTTCGTGACAAAAAATAAAAACACCTACAGCCATCCTTATGATTTTCTTTTATTTTGTCCCTACCAGTTTCGACACTTCATTGCGTCATCTTCAGGCTGTTTTGATGTGGTACAGGTTGATAAGATCACCACATCAAAACAGCCTGAAGATGACGCAATGAAGCGTCGAAACTGATAGCGACAAAATAAAAGAAAATCATAAGGACGGCTGTAGGTGTTTTTATTTTTTGCCACGATAGTAAACGGCCGTCGTCCCAGAGACGTCCTGCTAAAAGTATGGACATACAAAAATTCTCTTCAATTTTCACTACTGAGCTCAAAGTTCGTCTGCATCGAAGTATCTAACAAATGCAGTGCATCGAACGTCGTGTGATGATTTTTATAGTGTGTCTGACCAAACTTTTTCTTTGTACTAATCTATACTATAGTCGTTACAAAAAGGAAGGTATTTGAATTCCGGAATTGTATACGGAACTACGAGCGTCGGCTGAAAAGTAATGTCTCCGAATTTTTTATTCTGTTTTAAATACCGGCTGAACTGCTACATGTCAATCATATTATTCAGTCGACTTTTCCACTTCGCTGACGCAAGATGCAACCCTCTGTCGGCAGAGGGCTTCGAGTTCCAGAGTACGAGTACGTGTAACGTAACTACATCGCCGCGAGACAGACCCTCAGAAAACCGAAAACATGAATTCGAAGAGTTCGTCGACAGAAGGAGCACCCTATCCTTCAGCACGACAATGCCACACCACACACACTAGCACTGTGGCATCTACAACAATCCGACACCTTGGGTTCACTGTCATCGATCACCCTAGGCTCAGTCCTGACCTGGCACCATCCGATTTTCATCTGTTTCCCAAACTCAAAGAACACCTTTGAGGACTTGACTTTGAACGTGATGAAGCGGTGAAAGCAGAGATGACACTATGGCTCTGTCAACGAAGTCAAAAATTCTACAGTGACGGCATCAACAATCTGGTCTCTCCTTGAGCGAAACGTGTTCGTCGCCAGGGCGATAATGTTAAGAAATAATTGTATAGACACGAAGAATGAAGATAGAATTCTAATAAAGTTTGTTTTATACAAAAAGGTTAAAGAGTTCTCAGATAAAAAATTCGGAGGCATTACTTTTCAGCATGCCCTCGTATGTTGTCAACAGTAAGTTAGTTTCCATTTCGTATCGTCTATGAAGGATTTTGCAGTCATTGTATTCTTTCTCACAGTATGTCACGAATAATTTCAAAGTACGAGGTGCGTTCAAAACGTAAAAGAAGTTTTGAAATCTCATTTGCTTTACTAGTCCCATTCGCGGTATTTTTCAGTTGTTGTGTGACTCAACATGTGTAGCTAGTATCTGTACAGTATAGGTCTGTTGTCAGTCGCCAAAAACGTTACATGCGTATGGTAGTATCGGCTATTATTATTTTGTATAAAAATTCATCAATTTGTATTAAATTTTGCCGTAAGTACGGAAAGAAGGGCACTAAGTTTTAGAGGTATTAATTATAGGATTTGATGAGTCTGATTCGTGTGAATCAAAGATTTACGAGTGGTACAAGCTTTCCGATGAAGGCCGTGATGACGCTGAAGGTGTCGAGCGCCCTGAACACACCAGAACATCATCCAGAGACGAAACCGAGACAAAAACGAAACAAACAATTATGAACGCTCACTGAACCACAATCAGACAAGTTGCCGATGATATTGGCATATCAACTGGCTCGTGATATGAAATTCTTTTCGAGTGTCTTGAGTATGAAACTTGTGACAGAAAAATTTACTGAATTTCAAACAAAAAGAGCAGCGAGTAAAAGTTGCTCAGAAGCCACTAGATGAAGTTAAAAACGATGGAGAACTACTGGAGTTTGTCATAATAGCAGCCGATGAAACATGGGTCTACGGGTGTGCTCAGTGAAAGCATTCTGGATCACTAAGACCGAAAAAATTCAACAGGTGGTGTCAAATGTGAAGTTTAGGCTCAGCATGTTCTTTGATTTTAACGCGCAGTGCACCTCGAGCTGTTGCAACCAGGTCAGATGATCAACAGGGAGTGCTGCTTACAAGTTCAAATCTACTTGCGTGAAGAAATCTGAACAACTCCCGGATTTGTGACGAAAACTTCATGGCTTTTGTCTCACTATAATGAACCTGCTCACTCCTCGTCGATTGTTCGTGAATTTTTGGTCAAAAGAAATACCGTAATGATGCCCCAGCATCCATATTAGCCATATGTGGCCCCATGTGACTTTTTTTGTTCCCATGAGTGAAGAAAACCTTAAAGGATCGTTTTTTCACAAGCGTAGTTGAGATTAGAAAATACAAGGGTTCGAAAATAGTTACCTGTACGTAAAGTAAGGACAACTGATAGCCCTGTGAGACGCAGCGAAACTTACACGTTTTTACAAAATACTGGACTGAAATTGGAAAGGTGTAGGTCTGTCATCGGTGTATTTTGAGGAGTGCCCCGCATAATCACATTTTCAAACCCAAGGAGAGAAATGTCGTTGGTGGAGTGAAAACTGCAGTGCACAGGTGGTTTCGATTTTTTCCTCTTTGAACGAAACCGTCGTTTTAGCGCGCAGTTTACTTTCAGACTTAGTCTGACCTGCAATGTTATCGAAAGATCAACTAGAACTAGCGATCTTATTCTTTGCATAAGTATCGAAACATTTAAAACTCATATCTTTTTCCGACATGTATCTCCATGTAAATTTTTCTATCTTTCTAGCTGTGGTTTTATGTGATTCTTTTGAAGCGCGCAATCTAACTAGAAGAAACTATAAACTGTTTTACTCCTAGTTCTTTAGCAATATATAAAGATCAGTCGCACAAGATAGTATAGCTAACCCTAAATAAAGTTTCTATGGCTTCAAGAATTAAAAAAAATAATTTGCCTAAAATTAGGAAGTAAAATAGATTAGAGAAACAATTTATAAGCCTTTCAATGATTTGAAAAAGTTTTGTGACTAAAAAAGTGTTGGAACTTTATGTATTCAAGCCCTGAATATCTCAAGGACATATCTGCATAGTCCATCAGACAACTATCCTATAGCACTCTTTAAAATTCTAGGCTAAACATTGGTCTTAAAATTCGGAGTTGGCAACCTATTTGCAGTTCATGATTTGGAGCGTAGCTTGAGGAGTGTGTCAATGTTCCTGTATTTTATCTCTTACTTGTAGACAAATCATTCCACACAACATTTGAACTTTTTTTCAATTTCTTCTTATTTTCATTTTTTTTTTTCAAAAAGCATCATATTTTTGTCATCTCATTTCCTTTCCTAGCACATTCCGTTCTCGAAATTCCTCCAATTCAGTATTTTATTTCCAGAAAGCCACTTTGATCGTTAAACATCACTCCAATGCAACTTTTTACGCGGGAGATAGCTAGGCGTTGAAGAGATGGTCTTTTTGAAACTTCATTTACATAGCCTGCAGCAGCAGTTCGTGAAATATGCTAATTTTCCCTCAAATTACAAATTACGTTTCTGTGAGTTACCCTGATTACTTTGAAGCAATGAAATATGTTTTGGAAAACTAGGCTTAACGCAAGTCAATCTGAAATCCCACTGCTCCTTTCCCATTCTTCGTTTGGCTACGAAAATCCTGACAAAACTCCATATTGTAGTCACTAATTAATGTTTTCTTAATCGTTCTTATCACTTTCAAGCAATTTAATATGTTTTTTTTTTTGTAAAACTGGAAATCATTCTGGTCAGTTTGATACCCATTTGTCCATTTCCAACTTTTAGTTTGGCTGTGAAAATCAAGTGTGCAAATTTCTCTCAGATCATTAATTAATTTTTTATTAACTTCCCTCATTAATTTAAAGCAAATAAGTGTATTTTCCAAAATTGGATCTTATGCTGATTAATTTAATACCACGTTTGCCCATTTCCGACTGATCGTTTGGCTAAGAAAATTCGGATTAAAGCTCATTGTGTAATTTATAGCGGGAAACAACATAATAAAACGCAAATACTTCCGACAGGCGCTTACGCCTTATTGTAGCATTGCTTTTCCACCATCATATTTCACTTTCATAACGGAAAAAGCGAAATTTCTTTTCAACTGCGAGCTACTGATACGTAGGCATTACACATCACTTTCGTTCATCAAATACACGACTGCTCTTTCTCTGTCTGAAGATGCAATTTTAGTTCCTGAATTATCTATCGGTGGTAACTGTTAATGAAATATGTCACAATTACTCGCAGATTTTTTATGAGAATAAATAAATTCAGTTGCTTCGAGTTAATGTCTCATGTAGTCGTTGCAAACTGCTTGTCTGCAATATTCAAATGTTCGTAGAAATGTTTAACCAACATTTGGCGCATCACTTAGTTGACGTCTGTTGTACATTTTCGTAGCATGCTGAAAAACATTCACAGGGTCCCCAACGACCACCACCGTGAGATGAACTTACAGAATGGTTTGGGGTTGGAGCAGGACTTATAGTGAGATCCACATGTTTCTATACTTTTCCCATAAATTAAAAGAAAAAGCTACGCAAAAGAAATATTAGCTTCCGCATTTAACAAACCCTTGACGTGAGATCCCTCTTCCCAATGAGCACCGCTCCAGTACTGTATGCAGTTGTACTCGCCCGATCATGCACAGCATGCTCGCTGAAACAACAGACAGCGAATGCAAGTGTCTGTCTCTTGGTTGCAAGCGATAGGTCAGGGAACACCTGTTTTCATTATTTTTTTAGGTAACTTCCAGCGTGTATGGCCAGCTGAAATTCGCCATGTCTACTGTATGTGGCCTTATTCATCATCATCATCTTGGACAGTTTCCAGCCACTGGCTGGGTCTGTCGGGAACACAAGCCTCTCCATCGTGTTCTGTCTTTCCACCATTCCCCCTCTTCCACCTTCGTCCAGTTCTCTCCTCTTCTCGTCACACATTCCTTCACTCCCTTCACCCATCTATCTCTTGGTCTTCCCCTGGGCCTCTTCCCCTCCAGTTGCAGTTCAAATATCCTCTTTGGAATTCTTCCCTCATCCATTCTCTTCATGTGTCCATACCACTGCAGTCTTGATTTTTCTATCCTGTCCTGTACTGGTTCCTCCTTTAGTCTTTCCCTCACATACACATTTCGCAATCTGTCTCGTCTTGTTACACTCAACCTGCTCCTCTGGAACTTCATTTCACTAGCCTGTATTCTACTTTTGTCGCTTTTGTGCATTACCCATGTCTCACTTCCGTATGCCAATATGGGGACAAAGTAGGTTCGGTATATAATTCCCTTGGATTTCTGTGGCACCTCCTTGCTCCAAATAAGCCCCCTAATGCATTTGTAGAACTGCCCTGCTTTTCTGCACCTTTCATTTATTTCCATTGCGTTTCCCCCCTTACTTTCAATCACGCTTCCCAGGTACTTGAAGTTCTCTACCACTTGTAGTTTTTCCCCTCCACAAGTTATATCCACATTTGGCCTATTCTTCTTCCTTGTTGTGACAATTATTTCACTTTTCTTTGCAGAGAAATGCATTCCATATTGTGCTGCCGTTGCCTCCCATACATCTAACTGCTCTTGCACCTCCTTCTCGCAATTTCCCCATAACATCAGGTCATCGGCAAAAAGCACTGCTTTCATTTTATGATCTCCAATTGCATCTGATACTTGCTGTAGGATTTCATCCATAACAATAATAAACAATAAAGGCGAAAGTGCACTTCCGTGTCGCAGCCCATTTTCCAGCTTGAACCATGCAGTACGTTCCCTCCCCACTTTCACACAACCCTCACTTCCCTCATACATTTTTCTGACTTTTCGTGTTATCTCTTCATCTATCCCTTTTGCGTTCAGCACATCCCAGAGCTTGTCCGTACAGATACTGACATACGCCTTCTCAATATCTAAAAAGGCCATGATTAAGTCCTTCCCGTACTCATAGTGCCTTTCCTGCAGTTGCCTTACCGCAAATATGAGGTCCGTTGTTGATCTTCCCGGTCTGAAACCATACTGCTCCTCTTGCAGTTTACTTTCAATACTGCTTCTTATTCTCTTCTCCAGGATCTTTTCATAGATTTTTCCACAGTGGCATAGCAGGGTGATTCCTCTGTAGTTCTCACATCTCCTTTTATCCCCTTTCTTGAAGATCGGGACTATAATTCCTTTCTTCCAATCCTCAGGAATTCTGTTCTCCTTCCACACCACCCTCAGCACTCTGTATAGCCACTGGGTTCCTACTTCTCCTGCTGCTCGTATCGCATCCACTGTTACTTCGTCCCAACCTGTTACTTGCCCCCTTTCATCTTCTTTATGGCTTCTTCCACTTCATTCCAAGTTAGATCATCAATTTCCCCACTATTATAATCGTCTGCTGCCTTAGGCTCTCCAACGCAGTTAGTTACCCGCTTATGTGGCCTTATTACGAAAGATAAAAAGACACATCAGTTTTCGACCTGACAAGTTCGGCCTTCTGCATGTTAAGACTTTCTCTGTTGTTCAATGAATGTTGTAGGAACATCAGTGTGATGACAAAGAGGCTCATTGCTCCACTGGATATGGGACGGGAAGTGGGGTACTTGGGCTTCACTGCTGTTGTTGGTGGTCTACGGGTGCGTCACATGCTCGGTGTGCAGTTCCTAGTCGATAGCGGCGTACAGATTCAGGCCCCGACTAACATAGGAAGCGGCAACTCGTTGCTCGTCCCGTGGCGACCCAAGTACAAATTTCGGCCAATGCTGCGCCCAGAGTGAAAGATATTATCGTTAGAATATCCTTAATGGAAGCTCTTCGTCTACCAGGGGTGCCATGTCTCAGTCTTATTCCCGCTTCTAATTGCTTCTAGTGGCGTAGCTAAAGATGAGACAGAGAGAATTAAAGCCCCAACGTTAAGTTTACAGAAGAAAGCAGGTTCTGTCTTCGCGTCAGTGAAAGTCAATTGCGAACGCGGCATCGACCGGAAGGATGACAGCTATTGGAATGTATCAAGCAATGACATACAGTGGGTTAATGAAGAATTACTTCAAAATTCTGGGTATTCTACAGGGTACTACTTTAAAACGTTTTTCAAGAACGAACTACTGTCTGGAATTATAAAATACAGTTTACAGAGCAGTGTGAGAACTATGTTTCTTTTCCTGTTCTTGTTATAAACTCTCTATAAACTCGGTAGTCTAAATAAAACATCATTAGAGTTTCGAGAACCTTATTCACAACTACCATAAAATTGAAATTAAATCTCTGTATAGAGAGCCAAAAAACTTCACATCAAATGTTCATAATGTAGACCACGAACTTCGTTACGGATCGTCCGCTGTCAAGCCATCTTTTGCTATGCTTTAAAAACAGGTCATAAATTAGGTCATTTCCACCAGAATTCTGAATAAAATGGGTTTTATGCAACCATTTACGGAAAAGAACCGCAGGAGAGCTTGTAGCCCAAGGACAGGACAGCCCTTTCCAATTGTTATGTGTTTGCAGACGTTTGTGAGGCATGCTGGAGCACAGTCATGCCACTGAGGTATATCAACCACACTTTGCCCGAACTCTTACGGGGACCGTCATCTTAGTTGGCGCGAGTAATGAGTGAATGGACAAATATCCTTTAGGAACATTACGAATGTAGCTTGTGGACAGTTGGGAATGTGGGGCTCACGGGAAGCGTGCAAGGGATAAGTCTCTGCTGTCGCGCTATCCTCTGTGCCTCGGTGGCTGAGATGGATAGAGCGTCTGCCATGTAAGCAGGAGATCCCGGGTTCGAGTCTCGGTCGGGGCACACATTTTCAGCTGTCCCCATTGAGGTATATCAACAACACCTGTTGGCAACTGAGGGTTTCGAGTAATTATCATTACAGTCATACTGGTACTGTGCACTAAGGCGCGTATGAAATGGAGCGTGCCCTAGATATGCTAAACCAGGCGTTCTCCATTATGCTCAAATATTAGGCACTGGTAACAAGGGCGGTCCAGTAAGATGATTTCCAACAACTGTGACCGAATCGTTTATTGTCTCATTTAGTAACGTCTCTAATGGTCTTACGAGTGGTGTGGATTTTCAGCAGCCCATACATGGCAACTGCGGGAGTAAAACCCATGAGTTCTGGAGAAACTGGAAACTGCAGTCGTCGATGAATGCAGAGTTATGAAAATTGTTGTCTCGGTTCAAAATCTGGCTGTTTCATAGCTTGATCTGGTTGATCATGGAGTGTATCTAGGTGCTCCCCGTGCAGCACTCCCCCAAATAAGCGCTCTAGATGCATTGTGTGGACAATCGCTACTGTGGTTATTATTGGATTGGCAGCTACGTATTCCAAAACGTGCTCTTCAGTTACGGGTAATCGTGTTATCCTCCAGCCTGCCTGATGTGTGTCACCATCTGCCACAGTTATTGTTCCTCTCAGTAAACATCGGTTTGCATGGAAGTCGTCTGGGTGTCGTTCCACATACTACCGACGAGCTGCGCCGGGATCCCTGTGAGGGTATCAGTAACGGAAAAGTATGTCAGCACATTCTGCAAATGTGTAACTATCCTCCATTAACACCGATTGTTTTCAAATGAGCTGAAGACGATCTGCAAATTTGTGTACACAGAGCCTAACTTCACGATAAGCAGGCAATGCTGAGTGCAGCGGTACCGTATAGCATCAATGGTTAGAATCGGAGTTATCGAAGGGACAGCAAACCCAACTCATATTAGTGCTGTAGACACTTAATTTCTCATTTTAAAGGCCATGGGTTTTTTTTTATTTTTTGTGTTCACATTTCCACGCCTCTCTCAAAATACGAAAAACATTCGGTACGTCACCTACGTCTGTTGAGAGAAACGAGAAGAATTCGGGATACGTGTAGAGCACTGTCCTGCATGCTATCGCACTACCCTACAACGTCAGGGAGATGTACTCATCCAGATCGATGATGGCAGCACAACACTTATCTCCACGACGTTAATTAATTTTACTGGCCAACTGTACTACTGGACTTGTCTGTCGTATGTGAGACGTGATGGTCTGCACCGCGACGTGTGGAAGCAGTGTGGGTCACTTTCTTTCTAGGTAACAGATGACAACTCTATGATCGTACGCGACAGGAGAACTGCATTTTAACTAGAAGGGATTATTCACAGTGAAGATCCTGAAGTTGCTGTTCCTGCTAACCACGGGACACGGTGGCTCCAGGCGGTACAGTAATGTTATTTGGGTTGCCTATTCAACAGGCGCTCAGCGGCGACACGACGTATGGCCGAAGTCGTAGTTCACTCCGGCCTACAGAGGGCCGACACCTTTACCGTTCTTCTTGGCATCACCTGTCACTTGTGGGGAAGCACCATGTCTATGAAGGAGCCTTTCACTTTGTTGCTCGGTGTAAGAAGAGCAAAACGTGTATGAAGGAAGCTGGAAAATGGAGACGACAGAGGCTAAGAAAACTCTGTTGCCATGGTCTTGTAACTTCGGAGGGAGTTGCAGCAAACCATTATGTTTCAGTCCTCAGCAGCGCGTAACAATGAGACTCCTATCAAACAATAGCATAAGAGGATTAAGAGCAGAGACCTTAGAGTAGAGGGCGGCACGAAGTCAGAGAGTGATCGCAAGTTTTCCACGTGGAAAATCTTTTCGGGACGCAGAAATGCCGAGAATGTTCTAGAGCTCTGGCTTACGTGGACACCCAATTTCCAGAAAATGTAACACTCAGTAAGGAGGAACTGCTGTAGATAATTGTCGATCTAGGTGTCTACTCATCATGCCTTATAAATTACCGGAGACGCTAATTTTCAGCCTCATCCAAGAGCTCACGGATAAAATTGTCTGTGTGGAGTACGGTGAATTTAGAAAAAATCGGAGTCGCTGCGATCAAATTAGTTGAATCTGGATTTCAGAGAAGTTTCACATCGATTGTAGCTGTCGTTGATTTGACAGTAATTTATGATACAGTATGGAGAGAAGTCCTAATGCTCAAGTTCGTTGATATAATTCCATGTTAGAAGCTACCACGTTTACTCAACAACATGCTCTCTGATCAACTGTTTTCATTCATGGAAGGGGCAGCAGGTGTAGAAACCCGAACAGCAACCTGTCTGAAGAATCAGTCCTGTCCTATTCAGTTTAATTTGTATATATTTTATTGTAAATCCAGGCACGGACCACAATAATGTGGAGTGTCAAATGGTTCAAATGGCTCTGAGCCCTATGGGACTTAACATCTGTGGTTATCAGTCCCCTAGAACATAGAACTACTTAAACCAAACTAACCTAAGGACATCACACACATCCATGTCCGAGGCAGGATTCGAACCTGCGAGCGTAGCAGTCGCGCTGTTCCGGACTGAGCGCTTAGAACCGCGAGACCACCGCGGCCGGCTGTGGAGTGTCATGGGTACCGTTATGCCTCACTCGTTGAAAAGTATATATATCGTGTCTTTGAACTGTAATCATCTTTGGCGTAATGATGTCTATGGTAATCAAAATTTTTGATTTTGTGACGAAACTTGTGTAATTGACTGGAGTGAATGTACTATCTATATATGCAACGACACAAATTATGTGGTGTATTGAATTTACTCTGGTCTGAAAATGGTCACTGTGGTGTCACCGCAAGGCACCACACTTGCTAGGAGCGCCGCCGCTCGGCTGGTCTTACGAGACAAGCTAGCGCACTGCCCAGTTCTACAGGAATCGTTCACTCTTTAAAGCTTGAGAGATCTCATTTGCAGAGATGCTAGTTAGCATAGCCTTCAGCTAAGTCAGTAGCTACGACCTAGCCAGGCGCCACATACAGTTTATGCATTGACGATTGATCTACAGGGTGTTACAAAAAGGTACGGCCAAACTTTCAGGAAACATTCCTCACACACAAAGAAAGAAAATATGTTACGTGGACATGTGTACGGAAACACTTACTTTCCATTTTAGAGCTCATTTTATTACTTCTTTTCAAATCACATTAATAATGGAAACATACAGCAACAGAACGTACCAGCGTGACTTCAAACACTTTGTTACAGGAAATGTTCAAAATGTCCTCCGTTAGCGAGGATACATGCATCCACCCTCCGTCGCATGGAATCCCTGATGCGCTCATGCAGCCCTGGAGAATGGCGTATTGTATCACAGCAGTCCAGAATACGAGCACGAAGAGTCTCTACATTTGGTACCGGGGTTGCGTAGACTAGAGCTTTCAAATGCCCCCATAAATGAAAGTCAAGAGGGTTGAGGTCAGGAGAGCGTGGAAGCCATGGAATTGGTCCGCCTCTACCAATCCATCGGTCACCGAATCTGTTGTTGAGAAGCGTACGAACACTTCGACTGAAATGTGCAGGAGCTCCATCGTGCATGAACCACATGTTGTGTCCTACTTGTAAAGGCACATGTTCTAGCAGCACAGGTGGAGTACCCCTCTTGAAATCATGATAACGTGCTCCATTGAGCGTAGGTGGAAGAACATGGGCCCAATCAAGACATCACCAACAATGCCTGCCCAAACGTTCACAGAAAATCTGTGTTGATGACGTGATTGCACAAATGCGTTCGGATTCTCGTCAGTCCACACATGTTGATTGTGAAACTTTAGAATTTGATCACGTTGGAATGAAGCCTCATCCGTAAAGAGAACATTTGCACTGAAATGAGGATTGACACATTGTTGGATGAACCATTCGCAGAAGTGTACCCGTGGAGGCCAATCAGCTGCTGATAGTGCCTGCATATGCTGCACATGCTACAGAAACAACTGGTTCTCCAGTAGCACTCTCCATACAGTGACGTAGTCAACGTTACCTTGTACAGCAGCAACTTCTCTGATGTTGACATTAGGGTTATCGTCAACTGCACGAAGAATTGCCTCGTCCATTGCAGGTGTCCTCGTCGTTCTAGGTCTTCCCCAGTCGCGAGTAATAGGCTGGAATGTTCCGTGCTCCCTAAGACGCCGATCAATTGCTTCGAACGTCTTCCTGTCGGGACTCCTTCGTTCTGGAAATCTGTCTCGATACAAACGTACCGCGCCACCGCTATTGACCCGCGCTAATCCATACATCAAATGGGCATCTGCCAACTCCGCATTTGTAAACATTGCACTGACTGCAAAACCACGTTCGTGATGAACACTAACTTGTTGATGCTACGTACTGATGTGCTTGATGCTAGTACTGTAGAGCAATGAGTCTCATGTCAACACAAGCACCAAAGTCAACATTACCTTCCTTCAATTGGGCCAACTGGCGGTGAATCGAGGAAGTACAGTACATACTGACGAAACTAAAATGAACTCTAACATGGAAATTAAGCGTTTCTGGACACATGTCCACATAACATCTTTTCTTTATTTGTGTGTGAGGAATGTTTCCTGAAAGTTTGACCGTACCTTTTTGTAACACCCTGTATATGTGTGAAGCAATCAGAATTGTAAAGAAGTATTCGCATTTCAGTCTATAACTGCATTTGTAAATATTATTGTACAAAGTCAAGATCGACGTTCACCGCTGATGCTGAATTAAAGTTGTATTTAATTGTATTCCTGTCTCCTAACTTTCTAATCACCTAAAATGTTCCAGATACATCCCGTCAAGTATAGATCATTGATCCTCACGTAAGCCACACCTCGTGATCAGACTAAGAGTCAAATTGGGTGACTAAGCCGGGTCACTCTTTTTCCATGAGGCCCATAGTTCTGCCTCATACATAACAGTCACCGTTGACCGAAATTAATTACCTGATTAACGAATTTTTTTGGTTCATGACTAAATTTATAAAAAAATAAATATTTCTGGGAGCTCTGTGGAACTTTATTGCGAATATATCGCAACTCGTGAGTTAATTTGTATGTGTATGACATTCCAGCTACTTGCTCCAACAAAATCCAGTAAGTGACCCAGCATTAGCCTGTCACAACAAAGATATCAAGCAACTCGTGACTCTTAATTTGTATGTCCACTACATTCCAGCTACCTACTCCAAGAAAACCCTGTAAATGACCCAACATTACTCTGTCGCAACAAAGCTATCAAACAACTCGTGAATTTAATTCGCATATCCACAACATTCCAGCCACATGCTACAAGAAAATCCAGTAAATGACTCAGCATTAGTCTGTCAGAATAAAGATATCAAGAGACGTCAAAAAACGCTCTCAAGAGACCTCACCGTACTGAACGAGCACTTTTGCGAATGGAGACTCCAACCAAACAGGTGTTACTCGATGGGGCCGTAGTTTCCGATAACTCTGTCCTATAGGTCTCACCCTCGATAGGACACCAATCACTTCACGGAACTGTCAAAGAAACTTGGCTCAAGAGTATATCTACTCCACAAAATGTCTGGACACTGAGGAGCAAATGGAGATACGCCAGGTAATGCTGCAATTTCACTTGTGAACTTAGTGTTATTCCCCTGCGTGGAAAACAGTGCATATAAAATTAATTTAGATGTAGGTCTCAATGACGCCATGAGGACTATTAGTGGCACTGCAGGATCTACTCCCAATCCGTAGCTTCTTATTGTATCGAATATAGCCTCCGGATCTCACAAGACAAGGTAACAAAGTGTAAAAAAATGCATAAGAATTTATTTCTAAGTAGGGCTTTCCAGAATCCGCCAGCTATACGCCACAAGACACACAAGCCACATCGTGTTGAATTTCGGATCGCATACTTCTTCGATGTTACCGAGAAGTGAAAAGAACACTGTAATTAACATTTACCCCGGAACGCCCGTCTAATTCAAAACTCGCCGGCCGCGGTGGTAGTGCGGTTCTAGGCGCTCCAGTCCGGAGCCGCGCTGCTGCTACGGTCGCAGGTTCGAATCCTGCCTCGGGCATGGATGTGTGTGATGTCCTTAGGTTAGTTAGGTTTAACTAGTTCTAAGTTCTAGAGGACTGATGACCACAGCAGTTGAGTCCCATAGTGCTCAGAGCCATTTGAACCATTTTTTTAAATTCAAAACTCAACTTAGAAGGTTGCAACGTTTGATCTTCCCTGTCGCGCACAGTTGGGGCTTAACCACATCCGAACGGGACAAGGTAAGCCACATCTTGAAAACTGGTGTTGTTCTGAAGTTTCTGCGTGTGACTGTGGTTGGAGCAGAGGAACGAACAGTACGACATATTGCTGAGACCTGCCGGCTTCGAACTTTTAAAGGTGATCTGGAAGACTTGATCGAAGTGACACGGAGCTACGTCCTAGTTGTCTAGTTTAAATGTTAACCTTTCAATTCATTGTGTATGTACATGTGTATGTTCTGTCACGTCACAGCAACAATAATTTACATAGGCATCCCTCAATCGGAAATGAGTGGATAGATAGTGCGATATAATGAAATAGTTTTGACAAAGACATAAAGTAAGAATGAGATCCGCGATAACTTCACGTTGGAGTTAGATATCTGAAAAGGGTTTTAGTAAAGCTTAGCTTCGAGTCGGCCACAATACATGTAATGGCGAAGAACGTCACAAGAGCTGGAACGAGGTATCAAACAGTGGTGACAATCCCTTGAGCGAAGGCGTCTGATTCGGCTTGCAGACTGCGTGGAGACCGTGCTGGCAGACGGCAGAGGATGAAGAATGGCCTTGCAGTGGACGCGGCCAGCATCGTCAAGTAACAAGCCCACCAGCCGCAGTAGGTTCCATACACGAGCAAGCCGTTACATTTTGCAGCAGAGCACTGAAAATATACATAGATAACGACGCGCCTTTGTTCCACAAGACGACGGAGTGAGTTGCAAAAGCAATAAACAAATATCCCTTTAGATTCCAGAATGAGATTTTCACTCTGCAGCGGAGTGTGCGCTGATATGAAACTTCCTGGCAGATTAAAACTGTGTGCCCGTCCGAGACTCGAACTCGGGAGCTTTGCCTTTCGCGGGCAAGTGCTCTACCAACTGAGCTACCGAAGCCCGACTCACGCCCGGTACTCACAGCTTTACTTCTGCCAGTACCTCGTCTTGGAAGGTAGGAGACGAGGTACTGGCAGAAGTAAAGCTGTGAGTACCGGGCGTGAGTCGTGCTTCGGTAGCTCAGTTGGTAGAGCACTTGCCCGCGAAAGGCAAAGGTCCCGAGTTCGAGTCTCGGTCGGGCACACAGTTTTAATCTGCCAGGAAGTTTCATCCCTTTAGATTGCAGAGGGCTTTCCGAAGTTGTTTTTAAACGCACATTCAACAGCGAACAATGGAGCTAGAGGATGATTTGATCATAGAAGACTTCATATCAAACCAAGACAGTGCGGTTACATCGCGTGCTTTGCTTGCACCGTTCCTGTTGTTTACTAGTGTGTGTTTTACACCACTGATGATCGCATGATTGCGGTACAGTGCAACTTGTGAACGCATAATACTGTTTTAACTTTGTCAAGTGAATTTTCTTATAGTATTGAGCGCCATTCTGAATACTGTACTTATTTTTAAGAATCGTATTGCAGAAAAGATCCTTACAGCACTGCGTTAACGTGCTTAGACACTTGCTGTTTATATGTTTCATGACTTCCATAAAGTTTGCGCAGAACTCGTAATAAAGACATGTTCGGAGCTTTTGGTTTACTGTGACCACAAAGTAAACGAATTAGGGAACTCTGTTACCTTGGAAGCAAAGAAACACAAGACAGTCGAGGAAGCAACGACCACATAAAAATCAGACTAGTATCGGCAAAATGTGTATCTCTCATCAAAAAAAGTCGACTAGTATCAAATATAAGCCCTCATATGAGGACTAAGTTTCTGAAAATGTACGCTTGGAGCACAGTAATGTATGCTAGTGAATCATGGACTGTGGGAAAAAAGGAAAAGAAGAGAATAGAAGCGTTAGAGTTGTGGTGCTATCGAGAAGTTATGAAAATTAAATGCTGATAAGAAAAGGAATGAAGAGGTTCTTCGCAGATTCGGAGAAGAAAGCGACATATGGAGAACACTGACAAGAAGAAAAAACAGGCTTATAGGACATGTGTTAAGACCTCAAGGAATACAGTAGCTTCTGTGGTACTACAGGGAAATAGTTGAGGACAGTAGATATAAACGCTACTCTTAGATAAAGATTTTGACTCAGAGAGGAATTCGTGGAGGACTGCATCAAAACAGGCGGAAGGCAGATGAAAAAAAAGCCTCCTATAACGGGCGATACTGTGATTATGGCAATGTTTTATGGGGATCAAATTTGCAGGGTATTTCTTTTGCGTTTTACAATTACGAGTTTCTTCCACATTGGTTTACAACTACCCCGGGTTCGACGGTAACTTATAACCTTTTACTGCTTGAATCTTCCGTTGCTACTGCTACCTCGAGTGGTAATTCACCTAGCGCTGACTATTGAATGAAAAACTTTCAATTGACGATTGAACAGGATGACAAAAAAAAATGACTCTGAACACTATGGTCATCAGTCTCCTAGAACTTACAACTACTTGAACCTAACTAACCTAAGGACAGCCGGCCGCGGTGGTCTAGCGGTTCTAGGCGCTCAGTCCGGAACCGCGGGACTACTACGGTCGCAGGTTCGAATCCTGCCTCGGGCATGGATGTGTGTGATGTCCTTAGGTTGGTTAGGTTTAAGTAGTTCTAAGTTCTAGGGGACTGATGACCACAGATGTTAAGTCCTATAGTGCTCAGAGCCAGCCTAAGGACATCACACTACACCCAGTCATCACGAGGCAGAGAAAATCCCTGACTCCGCCGGGAATCGAACCCGGGAACCCGGGCATGGGAAGCGAGAACGCTACCGCGCGACCACGAGCTGCGGACACAGGATGACAACTGGAGGTGAGCTGATATACTGATCGTCACAGACCAGAAAATAGGAGCTACGAGTTTGTACCATCAAACTTGTTTCGAAATAGAAGTCACTGGAGTGGAGTACGGTGGAGCGTTATTGCACTCCCGATTCACACTGGGCAGAAGGAGAGAAGAAAATTATATTCATTTTTCGAGTCCAGATGAAAACACAGTTCCAAATCTAAGTCGACGTGAGCGTAAGAAAACCAGTTCAAAGACGAACCCAAGCAAAATCAGAACTCAAAGTAGAGTCGTTATCGACAGACGTGAGCGGTGCGGTATTGACAGCATCATACAAGGCTATGAACCAAAGAGCCGCTATTACACGGCCGTATTTATGGCTCCTTGCGAACCAGCAGGATCAACTGCAGCACTAAATGATGTAACAGGAGTAGGACTCGTTTTGGAAAGGATGGTAGGGTGGGAGTGAGTTATCATGAACAGGTAAAGGGTCGTTGACATTAGAACAGACAGCAAACCAAAGCCAACAGCAGCAGTTTAGGTTTATATTCCGACGTCACAAGCAAAGGATTAAATGCCAGAGAAAGTGTATGAGGATATTGAACTGTAATAAAATATGTGGAGGGAGATAATAATCGTGAGTGATTGGAGGGCTCAGGAAATCCAACGAAGAGTTACAGCAGAATATGAAGTCGATAGTAAAAATGAGAGAGGAGAAAGACTGACTGACTTTTGCAAAGAAATTTCTGTTAATAACTGCGAATACACTGTTAAAAATCACAAGAGGAGTAGGTATACATGGATATGGCCTCGAGACACGGGAAGATTCCAGCTGGATTACATCATGGTCAGACAGACATTTCGAAATCAATTACGGGACTGTAATCTGTATTCAGGAGCAGATACAGACTCGGATCACACTTTTACAAAGATGGAAAGTAGACTGAATTTTAATGGAATCGTCCAGGAAAATCAATGCGGAAAGACGTGGGATATTGAGGTGTTGATGAATGAAGTGCGTCTGAAGTCTTTAGATACTGTGTAATTAAGACAGCAATAGGCAGTTCAGTTGAAGCGGAACGTAAATCTTTAACAAGAGCAATCACAGATACTGGACAAACATTGGTACAAAGAAGATAACTACGAATAAAAAGAGGATATCACAAAATTACTTCAACTGAACGATGAAAGAAGAAAGTATGAAATGTTCGGGAAAACACAGAAGTACAGCAACATAATTAAGGAATGAAGTAAATATGAGTGTAGGGAAACCAAAGCAAACTGGTTATAGAAAAAAAAAACAAAAAAACAGAAGAAACTGAAAATGAAATCTCTATTGATCCGTTAAGGAGATGGGACAACGGCCGGTCAAGTATTTACCAAGTACCAATATATGTGACTGTCAGTAAATGGAGCGCATATGGGCCTGAAGATGGCATTACTGAGTTGCCGAAACTAGTTGGCTATGTAAAATAACTTCTCAGAACATACGACTCTTTGTCATTTGCTTGGTAAATAAATGAAAATGAAATGGTCATCAGAAGGACTGAGTCAGCACTTAGAGAAGCCCAACGAGCCTTCGGTGACATTAAAAGCAACGCGTCAACTATAAGAGTGCAATGAGACTTCCAATGTTAAACGTAGAGGTGATAGATGGAAAAATTACAATGAAAGCCTCTAAGACGGGGATGAACTGTCTGATGACGTGACAGGAGATGAAATAAGAGTTGATTGAAAAGACGTAGGGGATCCAGAATTAGATTGAGAGATTAACAAAGCTTTAGAAGAGATGCGATCAAACAGAGCAGAAAGGACGTATAGCACACCATTGGATTTTCTACAATCATTGGGGGGAATAGCAAACAACTACTCAGTTTGGTATGTAGAATCTATGAGACTGGACACATATCATCAAACTTTCGGAAATACCTCCCGAATATAGGAAGCTCATGCATACAAGACGGCAAGAAAAATAATATGCAAAATAATGGAAATAATACTGAAGATATGGTAGATTATGATCAGTTTGGCTTTCGGCATGGTAAATGCACCAACAAGGTAGTTCTAATTTTGTGCAAGACTTATAATAAATCTATCTACATCACATCACAACTCCTCAAGTCACCTGACGGTGGGTGGCGGAGGGTACTTCTGGCATCGTTAATTGATCACCCGTTCTCTTATAATTGGCGCGCGGGAAGAATCATTGTCGGTAAGCGTCTGTATTAGCGCTAATTTATCGAATTTTTTGACTCTGCTCATTTTGCGAGATGTATGAGGGAGGAAGGAAAATGTTGTCCGACTCTTCCCGTAAGTACTCTCGCGAAATTTCAATAGTAAACTTCGACCTGACGCACAACGCCTCTGTTATAGCGTCTGCCACAGGAGTTCATAGAGTATCTCTGTAAAGCTCTCTCGCCGAGGAAATGATTCCGTAATGAAATCCACCGCTCTTCGTTGGATCTTCTCTATCTCTTCTATCAGTCTTATCTTCTATGAAGATCCGTTCATAGTATTTTTCCACACAGGAAAAGTATACAGTAATGTAGAATGCTGAGAGATGTTAGAAATTCTACGAAAAATAGAAGTAAATTATAGGGAAGGACTTCTACTACATAATACGTAGAAGAACCAAAAGAATCGAAAAAGGAGAACGAAGTGCTTGGATTAAAAAGTGTAAGACAGGGATGTAATCTTTCGCCCCTACTGTTCAATGTATACATTGAAGAAGCAATGACGCAAATAAAAAGAAAGACTCACGAGTCAGATTAAAATTTAGGGTGAAAGGACAATAATAAGAATCACTGAGGACACCAATGTGAAGAACAATTACAGGATCTACTGAACGGAACGAACAGTGTAAGCAGCACAGAATATGGATTCAGAGTAAACCGATGTAAGACGAAAGTAATAAGGAGTAGCAGAAATGAGATGACAGAAAAAGTAAACGTAAAGCTGACGACCAAGAAGCAGCAGAAATTAAGGAATTACCCTGGCTTGGAGGCAAAATAACAAATGACAGACGAAGCGATAAAAAGTATAAAATATAGGTCTTAATTTAACGAAGAAATTTCTGATAATGTACTTTCGAAGCACAGTGTTGTATGGTAGTGTATAATGGACTCTGGGAAAACCGGAAAAGAACGGAATCAAAGCGTAGCGGTTGGTAAACCTTTCGGGATGTGAGGTCGTGGTCCAAGAAACTCTTCCGTTTCTGACGTTTCGTCCAGGATTACGCTGGAAATCTTCAGAGGCGCTCCTCCGCTGTCTCTGAAGATGTCCAGCGCAGTCCTGGACGAAACGTCAGGAACGGAAGAGTTTCTTGGACCACGAACTCACATCCCGAAAGGTTTAGCAGCCGCTATTTCATCCGGTCGTGAAAGCCTCCATTCCATGACCAGAATCAAAGAAATTGAGGTGTGGTGGTATAGAAGGATGATGAAAATTAGGTGGACTGATAAGATATGGAAAGAAGAGGTTCTCAGCAGTATCGGTGGAGAAAGAAATATGTGGAGAATATTAACAAGAAGAAGGTACGGGATGACAGAGCATGTGTTGAGACATCAGGGAATAGCTTCCATTATACTAGAGGGAACTGTAGAGGGTAAAAACTGCAAGTTACGAGAAAGAAATGTAGTCCGTTAATAAAAGCGGTAACTCACAGGACACCCATTCGAGAAATACTTGGACACTAGTCCACAGTATAGGATCGTACCACACAGAAATAGAGGAGGTCCAAAGAAGAACAGCACGTTTCGTTACAGGTTCATTCAATATGCGCGACCACGTCACGGAGATGGTCAGCTAGCTCCAGTGGCAGACGCTGTAAGAGAGGCGCTGTGCATTACCGTGTGGTCTACTGTTAAAGTTCAGAGAGCGTAAGTTCCTAGATGAGGCACCAAATATGTTGCTTCCTTCTTCATGTATCTTGCAAGAAGACCTTGAAGATAAAATCACAATTCGAGCCCACACAGAGGCATTCCAGCAATCGTTCTTCCCGCGAAACGTACGCGGCTGGAACAAGAAAAGGGGGAAGTAACACTAGTACACTGAGTACCCTCCGCTACACGCCGGCCTTGGTGGCCGAGCGGTTCTAGGCGCTACAGTCTGGAACCGCGTGATCGCTACGGTCGCAGGTTCGAATCCTGCCTCGGGCATGGATGTGTGCGATGTCCTTAGGTTAGTTAGGCTTAAGTAGTTCTAAGTTCTAGGGGACTGATGACCTCAGAAGTTAAGTCCCATAGTGCTCAGAGCCATTTGAACCTCCGCTACACACTGTAAGACGGCATACCGAGTGTAGATTTAGATACAGATTGGAACACATACGCGGATGAACAAGAAATGGGGAAGTAATACTGGTACACATAGTACCCTCCGCTGCATACTTGGTTGAAATGGGTCTAAGCACTATGGGACTTAACATATGAAGTCATCAGTCCCCTAAACTTAGGACTACTTAAACCTGACTGACCTAAGGACACCATACACATCCATGCCCGAGGCAGGATTCGAACCTGCGACCGTAGCAGCAGCGTGGTTCCGAACTGAAGTGGCTAGAACCGCTCGGCCACAGCGGCCGACTCCGCTGAAATATACCATTCCTACTGTGGACTTAGATGTAGATTGAAATACATCCAATAAATAATAGATGCTTTAGGGTACAAGTGTTACTCTGAGATGAAAAACTTGGCACGAGAAAGTAATTCGAGACGGATCGCATCAAACCAGTCGTGATCTCCATAACATTATTTTTCAGAAAGATACATGACCGCATGATGCCGTAATTAGGCACATTCATACAGAGGGTGTTCGTGTGTTGCCATGCCCAGAATGTTCTCCAAGTCTCTTGCACACAGGAAATACCTTCTCACCGTTTGACTAGAGACTGGAACACCATCACTCGCCAGCCACTGATATTGAAAATGTCTGAAGTTGAAGCAACGTGGAATGATGTACTCGTATTCGTCATCCAAGCTCAATTTAACTCGATAACCAGTTGGGTTAGAGCCACTGATACTGCTAGACGTAGCACCTCTGTGTATTGTTCATCGCACTACGTATGCCTACAAATTAATCGATCAATTCTTCGTAGTAAACTTTATAAGCACAATAAGTAAAGTTTCATTATATGCTAGTTTTCCTGGTGTGGAAGTTTTATGACTTTCAGTGTTATTTAATGAGAATTAAAATGTAAGCAACAGCTTTTTGGTATACAGGAAACACAAGCGCTTTAGTAAAAACCACCGCACTTTCTCTCCAAATTTCACCCTCTAAAGCCGGCCGGAGTGGCCGAGCGGTTCTAGGCCCTACAGTCTGGAACCGCGCGACCGCCACGGTCGCAGGTTCGAATCCTGCCTCGGGCATGGATGTGTGTGATGTCCTTAGGTTAGTTAGGTTTAAGTAGTTCTAAGTTCTAGGGGACTGATGACCGCAGATGTTAAGTCCCATAGTGCTCACAGCCATTTGAACCACTTTTTTCACCATCTAAAAGTTAGGGTGCGGCTTATATCCGCTACCTCATTCATTTTACAAGCAACTGCTGTACAAAAATTAAGCTCATTTACAGCAATACAACTAGCGTCTGTAGACGAAACTGGCGACAAGGCATTTCATTACGCAACAAAGCAAACTTTTACCGGTGTTTTATTAACTTTAAGGTTGCTTAGATTGACAATATTGTTCCGTAAGCTTATAACTCAATTTTGGTAGGAAAGCTTGACTTATGACGACATGAAAGACCATTGAGAGCAGAAAGCAGCATCAAGCCAAGGAATTCGGCGTAGTTAGATGCAAGTTTCAAATTTACAGTTGTGCGTTACGACAAAACCACAACCAACAAAGAGGCCTGAAGAAAGTATGAATTGGACAAATCTAATGCACGACGTTGGGTTGCTTCAGAATAAAAATGGAAGAAGGCACTTTCAATGAGGAAATCGTTAGGGAATGAAATGTAGCAAGTACCCCGAACTCTAAGTTAAGGTTTTTTCGTATGTACAAGACAACAGGAAAGATGAGATGCCTGTCTGACGAGAAATTATCCAACTAGAAGCGTTGGAAATAGCAAAGTCTTAAACGTACCACATTGAGAGTTTCGTGCGAGTATTGGCTGGTGTCGTCGGTCTATGCGGAGAAATGGCCTTGCTCTCCGACAAATTACTAGCCTAGCACCCCGACAAATTACCAGACTAGCACAGAGAATGCCAGCAGATCGCGAGGAGAAGCTGGTCAGCTTTACGTCATACAGTTGCGAAAGTGTCATTCATACCCTTTTCATCAGACTGACAAAGCTGACGAAACGCCAGTATTTCTTGACATGCGAAGTAATACGACAGTAGAATTGAAAGGGACAAATCCTACGTCATTAAGAGGACCCAGAAGGAAAAAAAATAGAATAACAGTGATATTATCTGTTACAGCCGATAGGAGAAATTTAACCCCTTATGTCATTCTGAAGGGAAAAACCATACCCAAAGAAACTTCCCTATGCCCTTTGTAATCCGTCGTCATGAAAAGGGATGGATGGCAACGCAACCGATGATTGACTCGTTATCTGCTGTTTGGAATCGAAGACCTGGGACTATGCTTGCTAAGAGAGCCACGCTTGTTATGGATGCTTTTAAGTGTCACCAACTGCTGAAGTAAAAGATAAATTTACTGCACGAAAGACAAGCTTTGTAAGTAATACCTGGAGGAATGACTTCAGAGCTACAGGTACTAGATATGGTCATAAACAAACCGTTCAAGGACAACCTGTGAAGAATGTATTCACATTGGCTC
The DNA here is from genome assembly GCF_021461395.2 of Schistocerca americana. Lineage (NCBI taxonomy): Eukaryota > Metazoa > Arthropoda > Insecta > Orthoptera > Acrididae > Schistocerca > Schistocerca americana. The sequence goes on along the minus strand of NC_060123.1, from coordinate 625,237,151 downwards.
CTGGAAGAAGACTATGGCTCATCACTGTCTGGTAAGATTAAAAAGCCACTAGACACCCTTTTGTATGAGTGGATTCTTGCTTCATGGTCCGCAATACTACCTACGAGGCGTTCAAGAAATGCTACATATCGAATGCGCTGGATGGCAGAGAGATGAACTACAGCGAAAAGAGAATGAAGAAAATAAAAGGAGTGAGACTGAAAGTGATGATATGAATACCGGTACTGACAGTGATGTGAGTGTATAAGACAAATGTGTTGTATCAAATGTTAGAACAAATGTTTACAGTACATACCTGTGTCTTAGGTGAAAGTACAAATAAACTTTCGGTAATTTTTCTCCTCTCAATCAGCGTGCGGATTATTTTTGCGCATTTATTTTATTTCTTGCTCAAATTCTAAGGCTGCGGCTAATATGTAATGGTGGTTTATTTTTGTGCCAATACTGAACACACCATCCGCATTCTGTAATGAAGTATCAGATTTCAGGATCATATACCAGTAATAATAAGCGTTTATCCACAACTTCGGAAAACACGAGTATAAGAATGTATGTGAACTAAATTTACGTAAAAGGAGGCGTCAATAGCTAAGCAGAATTGTATTTTCAATACCCTATGATTGTTCTCAGTTAACAAATGCCTGCAGATCTGGGAAACCCTTTTCTATATGCAACACTTACTTTTAAATTTCTTATTCACAGACAGCCACATGGAAGCACAGTTCTAGTGGATTCCTAGCATTTCGAACTTCTCGCAAGCTGAGGACATGGGAGCACAGGTAAATTCATTTTGTTGAGTGGACCTGATTGGCGTTTGCTTCAGTGTGTGTTCCATACGCTATTGTTCACTTATTGAGCTCGAAGAGACTTATTAGCTTCTATTTTATGTTATAGGCAGTGGTGCACGAAGTTTGCATGACAGCATGTTTATTTGTACATTATTTATCACAATAATTTCTGTATATCGCTTCTTACCCTAAATATATATACTTGCGTTAAAGAAAACTGCACAGGCCGATAATATGACCTAACTACCGAGCTCTCTATAGGGTGGATTTCTCCAAACGCAGTGTTAGCTGCACTACACATAATCGACTAAACATGTACTTTAACCACTCGTAGATGTACTTCAAAGACACTACAGTACCATCCAAGTATACCATGCACTGTCTAGTTTCTGATAATATAGCACTCCTTTCTAAGCAACGGAAATTCGGTGGCACATTTTTCAATCTGAATTGCGTTCACTGCTACTGGTAGTGACTGGAACGAACCATAAATGTGCTCAAGGATCGATCCCCCAGTGGCACTTCCAACTGCCGGCACCCACTTTGTAAGTCCATAATTGTGAAATGTTGGCATTGCCCCAGGTTATCCTAAATTTTCGTAATACTCGGCGCTGGGTACACATCCATGACTCTGCACAGATTTAAATACCGAAAGACACAACAAAACTGACATCTCTGACTCCCATCTGTACTTTTCTTGGGTACAATTATCACCAATGTTCCACAAGGGCCCATAAAATCTCCTATGATCCCATCACAGAGCTGCTGATTTATAAACTCTTCCATCACAGATTGAAGGCGATAGGGAACTCTGTGTGGTTTATTGTATACTGGCAGTTCATTCCCAGTGGGAACACTATGTTTCGTTTTCAGAGTTGTGGTAAATGGTCGAAGAGGGTTAAATAACTCCATATATTCTTTTAACAATTCCCTGTAAATGTGGCAATTTCTCCCACAGTGCAGCTGAACTGCCAGACTGCCCTGGCTTAGAGTACTCTATATTTAACTTCCTATCCAAATCTTCCTCCTGCAGTGCCTGTGGGTTAGTATCAATGCACCTAGCGATAGCTGTACCTCTTCTGAACGAATATTGTATATATTGACAGGCATTAGCCACTTTAGTCTACCTACTGGACATGCAGTACTCTATAGTATGAAGAACATTGCACTTTGTGCAATTCCTTATTCTCCACTAAAGGTCCCATAACTACACACAAAGTATTGATGGAAACTCCATTTCTACGCCTATACAGGTTAGTTTTCTTGTACCTTGCAGTAGTTTGTCTCACTAATCGATTCCAAGGGACTGTGAACACTGTTTAGGCGGCTTCTCCTGGCCTAAGGACATGCCTTGTTGCAGTTAGGTGTTCTCACAGTAGTGCCTACCAGTCCAGGTATGACTTTGTAGCTGCTGCCAACTCGAGGAAGTACTTCCATGCAAGTCTGGAAGTCTGTAGCTCCCACTCAGGAGTCCGCCAATGCCAAATCGAGCGAGTAAACATTACCTGCGCCCATGGCACTCAGACTACAACGGAGCGGTTCAGAGTTTCTTACTCCAAGCACATTTTGACTTTCCACGAATAACTGCGATCCTCGACAGACTGTTAGAGCGCCATCTATCACAAAACCTAAAAAAGTGGTCCAACTAAAACATTAATTTTTCTTTACGTACTGCACGAATATGTAGTAAAAAATGGGGGTTCCTATTTAAAAAAAAAACGCAGTTGATACCCGTTTGACCTATGGCAGCGCCATCTAGCGGTCCAACCGTAGCACCATCTGGTTTCCCCATTCAAGCTAGACCAGTTTCGTTCTTTGTAGTTTTTTCGTTTGATGCTTATTTCGTGAGATATTTTGCCCGGTCACTATCAATTGACCACCCTGTATATAAAATAATAGCGGTCCTATCACTGCCCGTCACACCTATCATGACGATACCCTTGTCTCTGATGAACACTGATCATCGAGAACAACATACTGGGTTGTATTATTTTTCGAGCCACTCACACATCTGTGAACTTGTTCCATATGCTCGTACCTTCGTTAACAGCCCGTAATGGGGCAATGTGTCAAATGCTTTCCGGTAATCTATAAATATGGAATCTGCGTGCTGCCCTTCACTCATAGTTCGCAGTATATGATGTGAAAAAAGGGCAGGTTGAGTTCCGCAAGAGCGATGGTTTCTAAAACCATTCTGATTCGTGGACATAAGGTTTATTGTATTCGGACTGAGAATATGCTAAAGTATTCTACAGCAAACAAGTTACGGATATTGGTCTGTAATTCTGCTGGTCCGTTTCTTTAGCCTTCTTACATACTGGAGTCATCGACACTTTTTTCCTGTCGCTTGGGACTTTGAACTAGACAAGAGATTCACGATTAATGCAAGCTAGGTAAGGGGCCAAAGCCGTAGAGTACTCGTTGTAAAATGGGACTGGGATTCCAACCATCCAGACCTGGTGATTTAATCGCTTTCAAATCTTTCAGTTGTTTCTCTACGACAGGGATGCTTATTAATATGTCATCCATACGGGAGCCATTAGGATGGTCAAGTGATGGTATGTTTGTACGATTCTCCTGTGTGAACGATTTCCTGGACGTGAAATTTAAATCCTCGGCTTTCGTTTTGCTATCCCCAACTGCTACCAGGTCAAGGGACTGAATAGAAGGCTTAGATTCGCTTAGAGATTTTGCGTAAGATAAATAAGACCAGAATTTTCTCGGCTTCTCTGGCAGATCTTTTTCTAAGGTGTGATGATGGTTGCTGTATGCTTCGCTCATATATCTTTCCACAGACGCATGAATCTCTACTAACCTTGTCCTTCACTTGTGCGTTCCCTTTTGAACCGAGAGTGCAACAGCTTCTGCTTCCTCAGCGTCCTCCGAATTTCGTTATTAAACCCTGTTGAGTCTTTTCCATCCTTTTCCCATTTACTAAGCACATAACCCTCCAGACCACGACTCGCAGTCTGCCTACACTTTTCCCATAATTCCTTACTGGAATTGTGTATACCAATTCACGCTCTAAGTGTGATGCTAATAACTGCTTATCTGTTATATCTATCAGAAACGCTCTCCTAATCTTCTTGACTGATTTATTGATTTTCGTAATCATAGTTGATATAATGATATCATTATTGGTAATCCCCGTTTCTGCACTGACACTGTTGATAAGGTCCGGCCTGTTTACAGCTGCAATGTCCAAGATATTAACACTGCGTGTGGACTACCGAGCTAGCTGTTGAAGACAGTTTTCAGGAAACGTGTTCAAATGTATTTCGCGTGATTGTCTGTCTGTAGCCCCCGCAATGAATACATAGACATTTCAGTCTATACTCGGTGGGTTAAAGGCAGTTCCAACTATTATTGCATTATTTGGGTATTTACAAGGTACTGACCGTAGACTTTCTTTAAATGACTATAGAACCGTCACATCTGAATCGGGTATCCGGTAAAAACACTCTACAATTAACTTGGTTTCAGCTACACCTTTTATAACCAACCAGGTGACTTCGCTGTCACACGCAACACCGACCTTAGAAGAGACAATATTTTGTCAACTTCAATAAATACTCCCGTTCCTATGGCCTCTAATGTGTCTTTCCGATATACGTTCCACGACTCGCTAAATATCTCAGAGCTTTCCACTTGGGGTTTCAGCCAGCTCTCGGTCCCAAGAATAATTTGAGCGCGAGAAATTTCCTGGAGGGCAGTAATTTCGCAAACTTTATAACGAACACTTCGACAGTTTACTGATAAAGTTATGACAGTAGAAGTGTCTCTATTCTGAACGCCGCTTGACTTCCCTTGATCCACAGCGACTGGCGAGTGTTCATCAGAGCACCTTAAACTACGCCTAGTCTAAAAAGCCGTCATGTGCACCCCAAATGTAGGTGGTTCCTTCGTGTAGAGTACGTCTATCAAGGGGGTCCTAAAAATCCCCGCCCGATAACGCAGGTGTAGAAATCTGCAGCCAAGACCGTCACAGAGTCGACGTTGGCTGAGACCCTCCACTCGGCTCCAAGCCAGAGGACTCCGATCAACTGGGAACGGTGCTGCAAATTGCGAGCTCTGATTGCATCCCGCGCGCGAGGCCAGCAGTCTTCACAATCTCCGCCATCCGCCTGTACGAACTGAGGATCATCTCAGACCCCTGCGAGAGGCGTCGTTGGTGCCGACGTGAGCCGTAACTTGCAATCGAATGCACCCTGCGAGACCGTTCCTCGTACAGATCAGCATCAGTTCCGATAGAACATGGAATTAGGACTCCTTTAGCCACCGACCTGCTCAGTGCTACCCTCGCCAAGCACAGCCAGCCAGATGTTGGGGCCAGGGTTCTAAGAAATAACTACTTCCAGTCTGAGTCTGACTAGATTAGAGCCTGCTTCCTCTAGACACCTCACACCCTCGTGATAAGCGGACTTACTGGCATTTATATTACTGTCCCCTTCACCCTTCAGTTGGGCCGACAATATCGTGCGCTGTCCATGTCATTATGTATGGAACGCCTTTGATAAACAGTAATCGCTTTTGCGAGGGAACTGCAAACACCCTAAAGAAATGCTAAATCGATGGTAGAAGTCGTCGTGAAAGTAACAGAATTCCTTCATATAGCTAAGGCACTGAGGACCTGGCAGTGAGAGTGTGTGTGGATTCATGAAGCTGAGCCTTAGGCAGCTCCCATGGTCCTATTCCATCACGTAGCTTCCGCTTTAACACCTCAGGGAAAAGATTCGCAAATGAATAACGCGTGTTTGACGTATCTTTGCCACGTCTAATACGGCCGGGAGTATCTCGTCAGCCCTAGCAGATAAGCACCGCAAGTAATTGGGTGCTTTCGTTAGTCACTGTACCCTTAAAGTTTTCATTGACTTTTGTGATGAAACTGACATCTACACACACATGTATATTGCAGAAGCGATTCTCTGTCCTATGCCTTTCACTCACCGAAGGTGCGTCTGTATGCCTCTGAATTTGGCCTAATCTCTTATTTTATTCTCATCAACGTTAAGCAAGATATACGATGATAGTATCAGAATCGTCACACTCCTTTCTTCGAATACAGGTTCTGTAAATTTACTTTTTTTAAGAACTTTGTGGTATTTCCCTCGTGGATTCCTGTTTAAGATCCCCCGAGGGTTTCTGTTACACCCGCACACTGAAGAGCCAAAGAAACTGGTACACCTGCCTAATATCGTGTAGCGCCCCCGCGACCACGCAGAAGTGGAGGGAATTGACACCATGAATCCTGCAGGGCTGTCCATAAATCAGTAAGAGTATGAGAGGGTGGAGACCTCTTCTGAACAGCACGTTGTAAGGCATCCCCACGCTCGACACTGTTCACGTCTGGCGAGTTTGGCAGTCATCGGAAGTGTTTAAACTCAGAAGAGTGTTCCTGGAGCCACTCTCTAGCAATTTTGGACGTGTGGGGTGTCGCACTGTCCGGCTGGAATTGCCCAAGTCCGTCGGAATGCACATGGACGTGAATGGATGCATGTGATCAAACAGGATGTTTACGTACGCGTCACCTGTCAGAGTGGTATCTAGATGTATCAGGGTCCCATCCACCAGCTTGAACAGTCCCCTGCTGACATGCGCAAGACCGCTATGGTCGCAGGTTCGAATCCTGCCTCGGGCATGGATGTTTGTGATGTCTTTAGGTTAGTTAGGTTTAACTAGTTCTAAGTTCTAGGGGACTAATGACCTCAGCAGTTGAGTCCCATAGTGCTCAGAGCCAGAGCCTGCTGACATGCAGGATCCATTGATTCATGAGATAGTCTCCACACCCTTAAATGTCCATCCGCTCGATATAATTTGAAACGAGACTCGTCCGACCAGGTAACGTGTTTCCAGTCACCAACAGTTCAATGTTGGTGTCGACGGGCCCATGCGAGGCGTAAAGCTTTGTATTGTGAAGTCATCAAGGGTACGCGAGTGGATCTTCGGCTCCGAAAGCCCACATCAATGATGTTACGTCGAGTGGTTCGCAAGCTGACACTTGTTGATGGTCCAGCACTGAAATCTGCAGAAATTTTCGGAAGGGTTGCACTTCTCTTCAGTCGTCGTTGGTCCCGTTCTTATAGGATCTTTTTCCGGTCGCATCGATGTCGGAGATTTGACGTTTTAGCGGATTCGTGATATTCGCGGTACTCTCGTGAAATGGTCGTACGGGAAAATCCCCACTTCAGCGCTACCACGGAGATGTGACCCATCGCTCGTGCGCCGACTATAACACCACGTTCAAATTCATTTAAATCTTGATAACCTTCCCCTTTTAGCAGCAGTAACCGATCAGACAACTGCACCGAGCACTTGTTGTCTTATATAGGAGTTGCCGAACCGCAGTGTCGTATTCTGCCTGTTTACATATGTGTGTATTTGAATACGCATGCCTATAGCAATTCCTTTGGCGCTTCAGTTTATAAGGACAGTCTATTGTCATGCCTGACCGCAAAGGATTCCAAACGGTATAATTAAACTCTCATGGTGCCTTTAAACTATATCATAAAAAGGACCAGATAGGCCTATGTATTGCGGATTTGCCTGCTAGATGCCATGAGAGGGAGACTCAGCAGTATTAAAGGAAAGGATGCGGAGAGTATTGTGTCGTCAGCAGTGAAGCAGTAACATCAGAATGGGGCATTTCGGAAAGCCCAGTGACTTCGAACTTGACACTTCAGTAACAAGTTGATCAGAGACAGTTCAACCCTTCTAAAGCTGCCAATGTTGGAAGGAACAAGCGCAACTAAACCAAAACCAGGCAGCACTTACATACTGACCAGCCGGAACCGTCGAGCTCTGCGGAGGCTGGTTGAGAAAAATCGCATGAAATCAATGGAAGTAATCACCCGTTGATTCCAAAGTACTACCAGTTGAAGTTTCAGCATCATCAATGGTTTTTTTTATCTTCTATAAAACAGAAAAATGCTTTTTACTACATGTACACATACGAATTTGAGTCTTTAAGACAGTGTTTACATATTTGAAAAAAAGACAAAAATTTGTATGTATATCTTAATCGCACATGCAGTGGATTTTATGTAATTTAGTACAGTTGGTTTGTTTCACAGTTTGTCATCTGCAACCAGATAGAACTTAATGTAGAACAGTTATTTGCTGCGAAAAATTAGGACGTGGTATATTATGATTATGTCCACCATTAACTAAAAGGATGTGGAAGATTGTGTGTGTGTGTGTGTGTGTGTGTGTGTGTGTGTGTGTGTGGCTCTAAGCACTGTGAGACTTAACAGCCACGGTCATCAGTCCCCTAGAACTTACAACTACTTAAACCTAACTAACCTAAGGACGCCACACAACACCCAGTCATCACGAGGCAGAGAAAATCCCTGACCCCGACGGGAATCGAACCCGGGAACCCGTGTGTGTGTGTGTGTGTGTGTGTGTGTGTGTGTGTGTGTGTATGTGTATGTATGTGCATGTGTGTGTTTGCAATATGTTTCAGCCGGCCAGAGTGGACGAGCGCTTCTAGGCGCTACAGTCTGGAACCGCGCGACCGCTACGGTCGCAGGTTCGAATCCTGCCTCGGGCATGGATGTGTGTGATGTCCTTAGGTTAGTTAGGTTTAAGTAGTTCTAAGTTCTAGGGGACTGATGACCTCAGAAGTTAAGTCCCTTAGTGCTCAGATGCATTTGAACCTTTTTTGCAGTACGTTTCACTTACTTTTGCGGATTTCCCCATTATCTTCACTTCAAAGGCCTGCAGAAAGTAACTTTTCATGTCACAGTTTTTCAAAGAACAGAAACAGTTGAATAGTTGAATGGTTTCTGGGCGGGAGTACTGAATCTTTATTGTATGTATGTGTCATTTAGTGTTTGTATATATGTGTGTGTGAGTGTGTGTGTGTGTGTGTGTGTGTGTGTGTGTGTGTGTGTGTGTGTGCGTGTATGTATGGGTGTGAGTTTTATTCGTTTGATTACTACTTTTTACTACCTTATTTATTTATTTTTTATTAAACGTGTGTGTTCGGGAGGGAAGTTTGAGGTGTTATGGGTTGGCATTGTCTGATAGTTCTTTGAGGGCAGAGAACAGAGTTCCATTGTAGAGAACTGTGCATTCATTTATTATTTGTTTTCCTTCAATTATGGGTTTTTGGGTTTGATAATATTCTGCAATTATTAGTTTTTGAGAGGTCTGTTGCTGCATTTGAGAATTTTTTAGTAAGTTTTGATATTTGTTGGGGTGTGTTTCACGTCCATTTGGTGGTCAGCAAATACAGAATGACGGATGGTACTTTTCAGGGTTCTTCTTTGTTGTGTTTATCTGGTATTAAAGTTTCAGCTCGTCTGTCCTATATAAACTGATTTGATGTCATGGCATGTCAGTTGGTAAATACCAGACGTGTTGTGTTTGTCTGTGCTTGTGTTGGTTGCTCTTAGTTTACTCTGTATTGAGTTGTCTGTCCTGTAGGCTATATTTAGTCCTTGCTTTCTGAATATGTTGCCTATTCTATGGGATTCTTTGTTGTTGTTAGTGAGAGTGTACCGTTTGCTTGTTGTTATGTGTGCTTCTTGTTCATGTGTGCTTGTGTGTGTGTGTGTGTGTGTGTGTGTGTGTGTGTGTGTGTGTGTGTGTGTGTGCTCTATGTGTCTGAGTTATATGTATTTATATTTTGTGCGTTATTTCTGTACCGCTGTGGCCGAGCGGTTCTTCACGCTTCAGTCCAAAACCGCTCTGCTGCTCCGGGCGCAGGTTCGAATCTTGCCTCGGGCATCGATGAATGTGATGTCCTTAGGTTAGTTAGGTTTAAATAGTTCTAAATCTAGGGGACTGATGACCTCAGATTTTAAGTTCCATAGTGTTTAGAGCCATTTGAACCATCTATTTTTGTAAGTTGGTGACAGGTTGTTTGTTTTTATGTGCTGGGTGCCCACTTTATTTTTGTTTTAATTTTGTGATTCAGTTTCTATGTAATGTTTGTATCATATCCATTCCCTACAGCTATTTGTTTGTAATTCATTTTTGTAGTTGTCTTCACTGAGCGAGTTTTGTTCAGTCTGTGCAGCATATCCTGGAAACCAGCTAGTTTGTGCCCATTCGGATAATTGGATTATTTGTGAATGGCTGTGCTGGTGGTTGTGACTTTCCTGAATATGGAGAACTGGTGTTGGTTATTGCCTCCGTGAATTGTAAGATAAAGGAAATTTAAGATTTTGTCATTTTATGTTTCTATGGTCAATCTTATTTTGGGGTGAACTGTGTTTACATCATTGTGGAGTTGTTTAATGCGATGGGTGTTTCACCCAGATGACATATGATGGGGTACAATGATCGAGCAGCTCCTCATCAGCCACACATTTCTGTAGTCAACGGCCGGCCGGTGTGGCCGAGCGGTTCTAGGTGCTTCAGTCTGGAACCGCGCGACCGCTACGGTCGCAGGTTCGAATCGTGCCTCGGGCATGGATGTGTGTGATGTCCTTAGGTTAGTTAGGTTTAAATAGTTCTAAGTTCTAGGGGACTGATGACCTCAGATGTTAAGTCCCATAGTGCTCAGAGCCATTTGAACCATTTGCAGTCAACGCTGTTGTGAAGAGCGACAGTGGACGACTGGAAACGAGTGACATGGAGAGATGATTCACGCTGTACCCTCTGTCAATCCGATGCAAGGATTTGGGTTCGGCGAACACCTGGAGAACGTTACCTGCCGTAATGTGTAGCGCCAGAAGTACAGTACAGGCTAGTGGTGTTTTTCGAAGTTAGAGTGTGGTCTCCTTAATGCACTTAAGGAAACGCTAACTGCGTAAGGATATGAACACAATGTAGTGTGTACTGAGTACAGTAGAGGAACAGATCGGAGACGATGATTGTATTGACATCACTATGTACCTTTCATAATACAGATCGATGAGACAATAGTCTGTGGACAACAACTTTTCTGAAATAGACTGGTCTGCCAAGAATCCTGATTTTATCCCAATGGAACACCTCTGAGACGAGTTAGAACGACTACCTGGCTGTAGAGCCATGCGTTTAACGCCACAACTTTCTCCAGCATCGGGTCTTGAGGCAGAATGGGCTGCCATTCCTGCACAGACGTTCAGACACGTCATTGAAATGTCCCCAGCAGAGTTCAGAAAGGATGGCCACACCGCATACAGAAGTCCACAGGCAGGTGTTTGGGACTTCCAATTAGACAGTTCAGTTGATTTCCTTTACAGATGCACTGCGCATTCCTACAACTCGTGAAACGAACTTAAGTCTCTCATTCACCTTCACTACTACTGATCTTAACTGATTGTATGATTTCATATTGCCTCCTGGTATTATCTACAAACACTTAAACTACGCGACGTGCTCAAAACGTTTAGCGATAATCTTGTAATTGATTATTATTCAATTATTTCTGTTTGTTTTAGGAATTTTTTGAACTTTGGCACATTCAGAGAGAGCTAAAACCTTATACGCATCATTAGTTGTTGTCAGTTACCATTAAATTCTCAAAAAATTCTCTTAGGTCACCGAATTATGTTTTAACAAAATTACTTAAAAAGAACTTAATTTTGACTCACGAAAGTGCTCAAGTTAAACGAACATAAAGAATTTCAGAAAGAATATTTCGCTCTCAAACGGGATGTGCGCTGACTTGAAAATGTTTTCATTAAGACAGATAATGTACATACAGCGAATGTTTCATGTATTGCAGTACGTACTTAATTGCTGTCAATTGTTCCGTTATGAACACGCTGTTGTTACTCTACATCGTAAAAAAAATTCAGCGTTGCCGTTTTCTTGTATTTAACATTACTGACACGTATAGTGCATTAACTGTTTATCTAATATTTACAAAAGGTAGCATTTAATCGCCATAGTGAGTCACACTGTTATGATATTTCACCCGTGAGGGTATCATATTTTCCTATCAGAAAGGTAGGGATCCGACAAAAGCCTGGGAAACCGATTGCGAAAACCACTAAACAAGTAGGGCTCCTCTCCCAGTTTCCCCCAGGACCCGTGAGCTTTGGATTGGATGCCAGAGATATACCCCTAAGATAAGGCAGCCATGACGATACAAAGTCAGAAATGCAGTGGAGAAGTAGACAGGGAATCTAGCTTCTACTGCTAAAGATCATTTTTATTATTGTGAACAGTCATTGGGCATATTTGGAAGCCTATGAGTGTGCTGACATTTTTCCTTAATGTATGCTGATGAGCCACAACATTATGATCTGCTTAACAGCCTGTCGGCCCACCTTGGGGACGCAATACAGGGGCGATTTCGCGTAGCATAGATTCGGCAAGTCTTTGATAGGTTTTCGAAGGTATGTGCACCAGCCGTCTACGAGCAAGTCAGGCAATTCCGGTAAATTATGGGGCAGAAGCTTATGGGTGCGGAGCTGGCACCCGAGACCGTCCTAGATGTGTTCCAGCAGCTACAGATCAGGGGAATTTGGTGGCCAAGAAATTAACGGTAGTTCACTAGCTACTGACATGACTGTGTACATAACGTTCCTTTCCTAGAGAAACTCATATTTTATGGAATCGATGGCATTATGCACAGCTTTTTTGAATCTTACTTAACAAAAAGAATGAAAAGATTGTGCTTAATGATCCAAACAATGTCAGACTGGTGGAAAGTTTTAATGAGTAAGGAAAAAATAAATTACAAACGGTGCCCCACAGGGTTCAGTCTTGTGTCCATTTCTTCTGTATGGGAATGACCTTCCACTTAACATACAACAAGCAGAACTTATACCTATTGCATACTATACTACTGTTATAACAAATCCAATTAGACAGAAAGCAACAGAAGAGACGGTAAATGGCATTTTCCAGAGAATTATAAGGTGGTTCTCAGAAAATGGACTCTCCCTAAATTTTGAAAGGAAAAGTACTGTATTCAGCTCTTTATAATAAATAGAGTCATACCAAAAATTGACATAGCGCGTGAGCAGTAATCAGTAAATAGAGCGGAATGCTCCAAATGATGAAAACTTGAAATGGAAGAAGTATATTACTGAGCTTCTGAAACAATGAAGTTCAGCTACTTTTGCTCTTAGTTTAATTGCTAATCTTGGAAACAATCGTGTAAAACTCGCAACATATTTTGCATATTTCCACTCAATAACGTCGTGCAAAATAGATTTCTGGGGTAACTCATCACTTAGAGAAAAAGTATTGCTTGCACAAAGTATGAATAATATATAATATGTGGTGTTCACACATGGACATCATGTAGGCACCTCTTCAGGGATCTCGGCATTTTAACTGCGCTGTTACAATATATACGTTCGCTACTGAAATTCATCACAAATAATACGCCATCATTTGAGATGAACAGTGATGTCCATGCTCAGAACACTAGAGGGAAACATGGCCTTTATTACCCATTATTAAAGCTGCCAGTGGCTCAGATAAGAATTCAATATGCAGTTCATTTTAACATAAAATGACTGACAGATAGCAAAGCAACTTTTAAATCTAACTTAAAATCATTTCTACTGGATAATTCCTCCATCTATTCCACTGACAGTTTCCACTTAAAAATGGCAGGCAGAAAAAAGTCCTTGCTTTTAAGCGTAGTTGCAGGAGTAGGAGTAAAATAATAATGTGTTCATTAATGTTAACATGAATCATGTATGCATGTCCTGCAAACTGGCTCAATGCACATCATTTGGATAAAAGGAGTGTTCATATGACCTATGGATTATGCAAATAAGTAGCTAACTATTCCTAAAACCAGTGTAGGATGATTCTGGCGTTGTAGCATGGACAGTTATCCTGCAGGAAGGAGGGAAGAGATGAAGCATAAATGGACACAACAATGTTCAGGTAATCCACAGCAGTCATAATGCCTTCGGTTACCAACACACGTCCCATGGGATCCCATGTGGATAGCATTATACTACCACCACCGATCTGCATCCGTGGGGCAGCAATTCGCTTGGATAACACTGTATCCAGACATGACTATCCCCTACTGTAGCAACAAGCGTGATTTATCCGACCAGGTGCCCCACGGTCCAATGTCGATTGTACCTTCTGTAACCGTATTTGACAATAATGTTAGGTCAATCTGGGAACACGACGGCGGTCGTCTGCTGAAACGGAGCCACGTCTTCGAAAAAGTACCGAAACACTTGCGCCCGCGCCAGCACTGCACTGCGCTGCCAGATCAGTCACAGATCGCCGCCTAAGCTGCTTCACAGAACGGGCGAGATTCAGACCTCGACGTTCTGTGATGCTGGAGACGTCCAACACCTTGACGCCTTTCCGTTGTATCCTAGCCTTCAACAACTTTTAATAGATGCTCGAGGCTGTGCTTCGTCGTTTCCGATCAGCTCCTTCCCGGGTGTCGGGGCATAACAGTGTGCCCCTTTGTCGAAGTTGCGTATGTCAGTGGATTTCCCAATGTGCGGCCTGTGTCGTCACTGAAATAATTCGTCTCTGTTCCGCTTATACAGAGTGGTGAGAAACAGTCTGAAGAGCTTGTAAGGAAGTGTGCAGGGTATGTTGTGCTGAGAAATAACTGTACGAAAAAAAAACCGATACGTTGCACCGTTTCCGATTCAGTCAGCATTGAAGTTAGCCAATGAGGTCGTTGCGGGCGAAAATTCAAGTGGCCGCCAGAGACCGTATCGCCAAACTTGTTCTTCATTTGCTTTTCTCATACCGAACAAACGTAGTTTTTGCTTAAGTAGCTTAAATTTATCTCTCCAGAAAAATGCACGTTTTATCTGGTCATCATCATCATCATCATCAGGATTTCCTTCCAGCGAGCCGGGTAGGAACTTTGTGAACGATATGCCTCCATTGGTTTCTACGTCCTGGTATAGCTTTTCCCTCTCCACTACACCCCATGTTACTCCTCTCCTCTTGAGATCTTCCTTAACCTGGTCTGTCCATCTTTTTCTAGGCCGCAGAAATGGTTTTCTTCCTGGTACCTCCATCTCCAAATACTGGCGTGGAGTTCGTGTCGGGTGCATTCGCTTCCCATGACCGAACCATTTCAATTTCAAAGCACTCATTTCTCCTCTTTAGTCAATGTCACCCGCGGCTCTCTCCTTACACAATCATTCCTGACTCTGTCTCTCCTAATTTTTTGTAGAGCTGACCTAAGGAACTTCATTTCACATGCCTGTATTTCTCTTATTTATGACACAGTCCTCTAGACTATACCTCATGATTGGCAGGAGATAAGTTTTATACATGGTCTGTTTGCTCTTTGAGGGACTTACTTGTCCCAGATTAGATTTGGTACTTGGTGGAAGAAGCTAGATCCTTCTGTTTGAAACTTCCATCGTGTGATATGAAGCTACCCAGATAATTGAAGCTTTTTACACATTCAGCCTTCTCCCCCTCCAGTATGATGTGACAGTGTGTGGGTGTCCTGCTCATCTTCATTGGCATTTTATCTGGTAATCAGCACATTAACAAGTGATAACGCACAGACCCGCAGATGTCCGCATTACCGTACTTTAGCGCCTGCAAGTACTTGAATTGGCGCGCGCAACGACATGGTTGTCTATTATCAATGCTGAAAAGCTCGGAAACGGCGCATCGTACCGAATTTTTTTTCTTAATAATTATTTCTCAGCACAACATCCTCTTTATCACCCTTACAAGCTTTTCAGACTGTTTCTGACCACCCCGTATAACAAACTTTTCTGGGTCGTGTCCACACCAGGACGGTATTCAACCTCGCAGTGGGCAGTAGTCAAAATGCTTTGAGTCATCAGCGTTCTTTTTGCATGGAACAGAAAAAAAAATCATATAGCGATTTATCCACCTTACAATTTTCAGTGTTTTGTGACATGTCCATGTAGAAAAAAAAAAATATCACTTCAGAACTCTCCGCGTAGCAATCGAACTTCGACATGTTTATTACATCTCCAAGATGGAAAAATCACAATGTGATTAGTGGGCGCAGACTTTCAACAAATCACACGCGACGCGGCGACATCGTTCTGAAGAATTGTTGATTTCAATGCTAAGTTGTTTTCCTGTCCTCCAGGCAGACAAGTGAACAATTGTATAGAACTATACTAGGAGCATAAA
This sequence comes from Schistocerca americana, assembly GCF_021461395.2. Lineage (NCBI taxonomy): Eukaryota > Metazoa > Arthropoda > Insecta > Orthoptera > Acrididae > Schistocerca > Schistocerca americana. The sequence continues at coordinate 625,221,351 of NC_060123.1, read as the reverse complement.
CGGCTTCGCCGTGGGCCCATTACCATAAAAAAATCGAAATTACCTGATTCCTACGTTTTTGTGCGTGAAGAGATTTTGTTACCTAAATCTGAAAGAACAACGTGAGACGACTGATAAATATAAACCTGTTAGGTGGTAGGATGCTGTGTGAAAACAGAGAGCAGATCACCCTTGATACTGACATTTCTTTTACAGTGATTGAGCTGTTCTCTTAGTCTCACAATGGAACAGCGTCATATCTTCTCAGAAGGAAACTAGGACTCAAGATAGATCCTTAGAATCTTTCTACTTTTCTACAGGCAAAAGGCATACAAATGGATTGTTTGCTACAGAGTACATAGACTTTAAAATTGAATTTATAAAGCCCTACAGAAAGATCTTTATACAGAGAAATTGTAATCTAAAACTGAAGTCTTGTGTAACTTGAGTTCTTTGAAGTAAAAAAAAGTTAAAGAGCGTAAGACTAAAATAAAAAACATGCAAGGCTACTGTGAGTGTTGCGTAAATAAGTGATAAGACAAAATTCAGCGTCTAACACATGGTGTGCAGTTTGAATGACTGAAAACGTGACACAGATGGAGATAAAAAGAATTATTCCTCAAGCTGGTTTTATGTTGCAGTTATCTAGAAAATTTTATTATTTTGTTGGTTACAAGACGTTTGTGATATAAATTACAGAACTAAATTAGTGTATATTTTTATAATTGAAGGTTCCTCAAATGCTGAAGTAAATAAATATACCGTTTAAAATACTGTTTGTTTTTATGGTTGTTTTATACTGTTTGCTGAACTGATAATTTTCTTCCTATGAGCTTATAGCTTCAAAAAATTGTTAGATTTAACCTCTACTGTTGGTACTCAACGGTGATACAAGCTAGAAGCCAATTGTGCGTATCTGACTGTTAGTTTTAGCAGTTATTCAGCTTATTCTTCTGTTATCAGCAACGAGTTGCTTTATTATGTTTGACTTTTTGTGCGCCATTTGAAGATAATTTGTTTTTACAAGAAGCTGGTAAATAAATTATATAAGCATGGCAAAAGAAGAGAGAAGTGATTAAAGAGAACCAATATTTTATCGGAGTTAGAATGTACTGTAATGTTTACGAACTATCTGGCTATTTATATAACGGGTGAGAATCACGTACTACTAGCACCGACGATGAACAGTTTATGTATGCTTTAGGTTTTAAATAGTCGACAGGTTTCGTTGTTTTTGTGTTAATATGTTTATCATCAGAAACGGTTACATACGACAAGCGTACGAAGGACTGCGTGTTTCAGCGCCATGTTTGATTGACACTGGAGATAATGCATTACACAGAACAAAAATCACATGACCTGAAAGATTAGAGAAAAAGTAGCTACTAGAAAAGATGTCTTCTAGATCATTGCGTAGCACTCACTACTCCAATGAAAAGTTCCAGGAGTGATCTAAAAGTGATCACTTGCACTAGCGAAAGAGTGGTTATACGTGATTGTGTTATAGGAATGATTGTGTGTATGTACTACAACCAGTCACAATATCTGATAGTTATTGATCACATAGCCTTCCTTTATTTGCGAAGCGTTTCGAGCTACTAATTTTAATCTTCAGGTGTCGAGGTGTTGAGTTGCTAAGGATTGCATGCATCCCTATAAAGAAACGGAAAAAAGTCGTATTTTATGTTCATTGCCAAGATATTTGCTAACTTGTGAATGTTTCTTAGCGATATGCCCCCAGCGGAGACAAATCATCATCGTAATACTTGCGAAACACACTATACATCAGTATATCTTTTTTGGGAAGAAATGCAGCATACGTTTTGTCCATTCCTATGTAGGGATGCAAGTCATAATATCTTGACCTAATTACGATCCTAGAAACCCAAATAACTGGCGATAATCTAGTTAATGGTCTCAGTAATATAAATAATATCTAAGGGATTTGTATCCCTTTGTGCTTGAGGAAGGAAGGATAAGGAAGTTTGCTGTAATCTTTCGGAGGAGCCATTACGCCCTTCCTCTTGCGCGATTTAGGGAAATCGCGTAAAACTTAAAGTGAATGATGCCAGAAGATGATCCTCAATAACACGAAATTCGTTATGAGAGTAACAACCCTTAAACATCTTAGCTGGTAGCTGAACACACACATGTCATTTATTTTTAAAAGGGTTTGTTTTCAAACACACTCACTTTCAGGAAAACTTAACAGCCAGACGGAACGATCCAGTAGGTACATCCTTTTCATGCTGTAAGTAAATGACTTTGCTATATTCTGCAGTATTTAGAAAGTTTACGACCGGTAATCTGTAGCTGATATGGCGTGAGCACATTTGGGGAAAGTGCCAGGTCTTATGCGAATATTAAACGGCCTGGTTTGCTAGCTTGCCTGATGAGGGTGCAAGAACCACCTGACGCCCACATACGTCGATCAGTGCCACATCAGAATTCTGCGACTTGCTGTCGAACGGGTGTGAGGTTAATAACGAACAACTCTAACCACTTCAAGCACGGACGCATCTTCCGGTACTACACGCTATCTCTTGCAAGTCTTACCCCGACAATTTACTGCCCCATCCCCGCACCCACTCCACTTCCCCTACAATAACATCCTCTGTCTTCTTGTACTTGGAACAATCTAAGGGCTTAATTTTCATTTTGGTCGATGTATCATCAAAAATAGAGATTAACTTCCGAGCTGAGAGTGACTATACCTTCTTATCAATAACTACTCCGCAAGTCACAATTTATTGTTAATTCACAGCCTTTCCCGGGATCTATAGTTAGACCCTTAACTCAGAACTACCAGCTTGTGTGAGACTTTAGACTAGTCTACAAAATGACTGTGAATAAGAATGCTATCTCCGTTTATAAGTTTGTTTCTTTAACCAGTCAGTATCAGGAGATGGCTACGAAGTCGTTCGCAAGGGAATTCTTATATAATTGAATCCTATTCATTTGAAGAGCAGACAAGTATCAGTGTCTTCTTACACAAGTCACTGTGTTCATTCGCTAGACTGTGTACGGCGACAGCAATGTTTTTAGTTTTCCGAAGCCGGTGTGCGATCATCAGTTCGGTACAGAGCTGGGTATCATTCGAATAGGTCACTGTGAGATACAACTGAAATATTCTTAACATGTGCGACATAGAGGACATGGCCATCATTCACAGGGCGCAACAGTCTAGCACACATATGAGCTGGGTATGGAAACATATGGAGAACCTGCATGGGTGTATCTTATTTCGGAGAATAAAATTTTTCATATTCTTATTACTTCAACGATCCACTGATATTTTGTTGCCACCTTTGTTGAAGTTCTAATACCTCAGTACGAGGCACGGTAGCTTGGTAATCGATTTCGTATACCTCCGCAAGTACATCGGGCTATCTCAAGCGAGCCACAGGTGGTATAGTTACCACGGCACCGGCGATCTCGGCTGGAATGCCAGCTAATACGCCGCAAACGTAAGCCCCTGAGTTTCGAAATCGACAGAAAAGAAACAATAAAAAAAGCTTATTGGAGATAAATAACAAGAGTCAATAGTTTTAATTCTCGATTAATAAAATATTTTGCAGATGACATTCTCAATTTTTCCAGCACCATAGAAGCAACAAGACATGCTTAGGACAATGCCCCATAACACACACTAATAAGTAACACGTTATGGCCAGCTGCTTACAATGGAGACACCCCATCGCATCCACCTCAGATTTAGTGGTAAGAGGTCAGTGGACATTCCGTTAAACACTGAACACAGATGAAGCATGAAAACAGGAAGGAGGTGTACTGGACTGTGAAAAAAAAAATAGAAACAGTGAATGGTCCTAGAGCAAGAACAGCAATATAAAGCTGCCGGTGAAAAAATAGCGTCGTGGTTAAGTGGTTAGAGTGTTGGACTGCCAAATGGCCGAGCAGTGTTCTAACCTCCCACGTGGATTTTTTTTTTTGCTGTTCGCTTTATTCAAATTTGTGTCTGTGTCGTGGTGCAACTCCTTTTGCAACAGCTATGCGTAAGGTAGGGAGCAATAATGACATTGATTCGGCACAACTACTCTATACCAGCCGAAAGGAAGTGGCCTTCGGTGAGAACCGCAAACGTTTGATGACAAGGCGACAAGTCAACCGAATCCTCCAACGGAAAACACGTTTGCTGGGTCGTGCATTGGTGACGTGGTGATACAGAACGTGCGTCATATGGTAGGAATCTCTTATCGACGCACGTAATTTGAATGACTGGTAAGTGAGTGAGGTTTGCCTTCTTGCCTGATATAGGTGTTCGTATCAATGGTGAATATGATCACTCCCAAAGAAATAATGAAAACATGGTAGTGTGTCACATAAGCTGCAAAAAATAAACGCAGCAGTTTCACAATCACACAGATTTTCTGTGCTCTGTCAAAATATATGTTTGTAACGTTTTTGAAGCTGCGTTCCACCTTGGAAGTTTTCAATCTTGAATTGTTTTGTTGTAGAATTTTCACACCCGTTTATTTGTTGTTTTCATTTCTGTGAGACTTCTTTGTAGTATCTCGCCTGCTCTCACCATTTATCACATTTATTTCCGATGGTCACATATTACTACATGACTCATATTTTATAACCAATGTATACTATTACAGCTGCCAAGACTGAAGAAAGGAAACAAATATTTCAATGATCGCACGGGCAGTTCATAATAATGTTAAGGGGGACGTTGATGAAATTGACCAAAAATGTCAGTTTTCGATTTATTTTTTATTTGTTAGTACAACTCATGGACAATAAGTTCCCAAAGTATCAATGTTGAAATCGCACCTAAAGTGCCTGAAAATTAATTAAAAGTGTGACGCGGCCTCCCTGCCACGCCCACGTTTTGAAGCTCAGTGAACAACGATTCTGTGTATTACTTTCATCCAAACATGTGCGGGATGCATCTAGAAGGCCGTGATACACACTCTTTGGTTTTACAGATCATATTTGGCAGATCCTACACTTCTTAAAACGTGTGCTCATGGCAAAACCCAAAATCCAAATGAGTCTCTAAATTCACTCATATGGGAACGATGTCCTAAAAACACATTTGCATCTGCTACAGTTGTCAGAATTGCATCTTATGATGCAGTTAATGTATTTAATGATGGGAACGTCGGGAGGATGAACGTATTAGAAAGAATGGGCTTCAAGATAGGAAATTTTACTCAAGACATCGTGAGAAAAATAGATTTACAGCGCGTCTCTGCAGCTAAAAAGTGAGTTGACCACATGGCAAAGGAAAGAAGACAGACAACAAGAAACTACAAGAGAAGCCTTGAAGTGAAAGACGACCCAGAGTACAAATGTGGTGCCTTCTGAAGAAGTGACATAAGGAAAAGAGATAGGTTGAACTTTAAATTGCATTTCCTGAGAAGCTTGTTTTTAAAAATTTATGTACCTTTTCCCCAGATTCTATGAATGCTAGAATTATGAAATTTTGTACACTTAGGTCTGTAAACCTAATAAACGTTGTATCAAGAGCAAATTTTGAAATTCTGATTGCAAGGGGAGATATGCGGGAAAGTGCTTGGAATTTTGCATGAATTTAAAATTGTACTTGTGGAATTATAATTAAAAAATTATGAAAATTCTCCTATTTCGCCTATTCCAAAACTCTCAAGAGAGACGGTTACAGCTTATAAAGAGATGAAACAGCAATTTTTTTTTTTTTTTTTTTAGAAATCTCTTGAATACTTTCTGAGAAAAAGGAACATAGATTATTTTTTGAAAATGAAACCAAATTTCATCCAAAAAAAGTTGAATATATATAATCAAAGGATTTTACATGTAAATGTGTTACTTTCATGTGAAGCGTGGTACAAAACTTCATTGCCATATCTCCAAAACTGTGGATTTGGTGCATTTTTGAAAAAGTGTGTGAAAAGTGTGTGTTTTTCATCAGCGTCCCCCCTTAAACCGCTTACTCGTTATTGTACTCCTTGGTTTCAGACCGTTCTCTTTCTATCTCACTTTTTTTCACAGTTCAGTACACCTTCTGTCTGTGTTCATGCTTGATCTGTGTTCAGTTTTTGATGGGCTATCCACTTACCATTAAATCTGAGGGGGTTCGCTGGGGGGGTTCCTTTGTCAGTAGCCAGTTTTTCCACGTTTGGAACGCAATACTGCATCGATTCTGTGTGGCATGGCATCGACAAGTTCTCGGTAGATTTCCGAAGGTATGTGGAACCGGATGTCTACGCAGAATTCACGGAATTCCAGTTAATTACAGGCCGGTAGTTTGTGGGCGCGGAGATAGAGCCCGGTAGCGTCCCAGATGCGTCCTATGAAGACCGAATCACGTGAATCTGATGGACAAAATATCAATGTGAGATCACTATCATGCTTAGCAAACCACTGCAGCACGATTTTAGTCTTGAGAGACTGACAGTTGTCGCGCTGGAAGATGTCAACGTAGTCGGCTAGACATCAAGCATGAAGGGGTGCAGGTGGTTCGCAATAATGTAGCCACAGCTGTCACGGTCCCTACGATTACTACTGGAGCTGAATGGTTCCCATAGAATAACACTGTCCCCACCGGCCTGCGTCCTTGGCGCGGGGAATGTTTCAAACAGTCGATGGCCTGGATGACAGCGTATCCGTACGCGAACACCACACCAGTGTAATTCATCCAACCAAGTGACACATCTCCATTGGCCCACAGTCCACACCCGATGATACCGTGTCTATTACAATCATAGTTTGGTCATCGTTGGAACAAATAGGGGTCGACTGCTGGGAAGCCCTATGTTCAACAATTAGCGGCGAACCGTGTGGATCAAAACACTTGTGCCTGCACAGTCCGTGTACTCTGTTGTCAGATCTTTAACAGGTCGTCGCCTATCCTCCTTTATGAAACAGGTCAACACCTGGATGACTGCTCGTGGTTTTACCGTCCTTCAACTGCTTTTCGTAGATGCTCATGACAGCAACACTCGAACAGCGGAACAATTTCGCCTTTTCCGAGATACTCATTCCCAAGCCCCTCATCACAACAACCTGCCCTGTGTCAAAGACGGTTATGCCAGTAGATTTTTACAATAGTGGCCCGAATCATTGCTAGAGTGATTGTCCATTCGTTTCTGCTTCGCTTATGTAAGCTACGCAAAATAATCACGGGGTGACTTTTTGAAACCCTGTCATTTTCTCCCATTGCGACGCAGAAGATCGAAATTTAGCTCAAAAGTCCCTACAACCTTCCTCTGTAACGAGCAAAAGCGTGGCGCATGCAACTTCACCCTCGGGATCGGCTGGGCTTCAAACAGCAAGGTATCGACACTGCGCAAAAACGCCAGAGCTCACAAGTTCATGTCATGTGTAAGATGGATTAATGTAATCAAATTCTCACCAAATTTCACCAAAATCCTGCGCAGCGGCACGATGCTAGTGCCACAGTTTGAGAAGGACAGCTGGCCGGAGTGGCCGAGCGGTTCTAGACGCTACAGTCTGGAACTGCGCGACCGCTACGGTCGCAGGTTCGAATCCTGCCTCGGGCATGGATGGTTACGATGTCCTTAGGTTAGTTAGGTTTAAGTAGTTCTAAGTTCTAGGGGACTGATGACCACAGCAGTTAAGTCCCATAGTGCTCAGAGCCATTGAGAAGGACATAGCCCACTTCCACCTTACACATGTCTTAACCTTTCTCCTGACGCCTCTGTGATGGAGGGCAGAACCAAGATGCCCCGTAGTGAAATCACGGAGGTTTCTTATGGGTGGCGAAAGAAAATAATCGACGCATAAAGGCCTCAGGAGGTGGCATAAAGGTAATTAATGAAACTACCCGTTTCCATAGGGCTTACACACATTTCGCAGTCGAAAAAAAAAACAATTTGTTGGGCGATGTGCGACAGAACGAAATTATTGACAACTTTTGACACTGCTGATACCCTCTATATGATCCAGTCCTTCTATAAGGACATCGTGAGGCTACGTCCCCGCTGAACGTAATCTTACCCCTCTGAAATGTAGTGCAGGGAGGAACCAATATGGACCGTTCGAAACCATTCGATGCAATGTGAATGTGATGCAAAGCACTTTAAAAATACCCCTTATAGAGACTGACTCCCAGGCAATGCTAGAACGGTTGAGATTGAGGGAAAGGGGGGGGGGGGATGCACGGTGGCAGATTTGTGGTGAAATTTTGAAATTTCGTACCAATTTGTTGTCAGTTATCCACCTCACAAATGACATTAATTACTGATCTCATACTGTTTGAAGCGCAACTGAGCCCGAGGATGGCCGGCCAGTGTGGCCGTGCGGTTCTAGGCGCTTTAGTCCGGAACCGCGTGACCGCTACGGTCGCAGGTTCGAGTCCTGCCTCTGGCATGGATGTGTGTGATGTCCTTAGGTTAGTTAGGTTTATGTAGTTCTAAGTTCTGGGGGACTGATGACCACAGATGTTAAGTCCCATAGTGCTCAGAGCCATTTGAACCATTTTTGAGCCCGAGGATGAAGTTTCATGGCGCCAAGCTTTTGCACCGTTACAGAGGAAGACTGTAAGCACCTTTGAGACAAATTTCAAAATTCTGTGTTGCAATAGAGGGAAAGGAAGTGTTCCTTTAATTCTTTACCGCAGTGTACTTTCTGTACAGTGCCCCGTGCAAGCAACGCTACCAGGAGGTATTCTACACACAACAAAAACAGTTTTGTATCACTTCGGTTTGCGGAACTCCTGCAGATAGACGTTGACTGTGGATATTGTATCACAGACACAGTCCCTTTGACTGTTCAGAGATGTCACTAAACCCGCCCAAAGATGTAAACAACCATGCATGAGCAGCGTCTATTAGACGGAGGGGTCCGACAGCCGATCAGTTCCAGTCATTCCACCTGAAAGAAGATACACGGCTCGTTTTGTCTGTAGTTCAACCATGCGTAGACGGTCAACACCGAGGTTCGACCGCGTCCGCATTGTTACTTTGTGCCAGGAACGGCTCTCAACAATGGAAGTGTCCAGGCGTCTCGGAGTGAACCAAAGCGATGTTGTTCGGACATGGAGGAGATACAGAGAGACAGGAACTGCCGATGACATGCCTCGCTCAGGACGCCCAAGTAGTAGTGGATGACCGCAGTCTACGAATTATGGAAACCCTGACATCAACGCGACTTTTGGTGCAGCCACAGGACGTCGTGTTATGACTCAAACTGTGCGCAATAGGCTGCATGATGCGCAACTTCAATCCCAATGTCCATGGCGAGGTCCATCTTTGCAACCGCGACACCATGTAGCGCCGTACAGATGAGCCCAACGACATGCCGAATGGACCGTTCAGGATTGGCATCATGTTCTCTTCACCGATGAGTGTCGCATATGCCTTCAACCAGACAATCGTCGGTTTGGAGTCAACCTGGTCAGGCTGAAGGTCTTAAGCACACTGTCCAGCGAGTACAGCAAGGTAGAGGTTCCCTGCTGTTTCGGCGTGACATCATGTGGGGCCGACGTACGCCACTGGTGGTCGTGGAAGGCGCCGTAATGGCTGTACGATACGTGAATGCCATCCTCCGACCAATAGTGCTACCATATCGGCAGCATATTGGCGATGCATTCGTCTTCATGGACGACAATTAGCGGCCCCATCTTACACATCTTGTGAATGACTTCCTTCAGGATAACGACATCGCTCGACTGGAGTGGCCAGCATGTTCTCCAGACATGAACTCTATCGAACATGCCTGTGATAGATTGAAAAGGGCTGTTTATGGACAACATGACCCACCAACCAGACCGATTCGCGACTGAGGAGTGGGACAATGTGGAGCAACAGTGCCTTGAGTACCCGTGTGTACAGCAATCTGGACCACCACCTCTGAAGGTCTCGCTGCATGGTGGTACAACACGCAGTATGTGGTTATCATGAGCAATAAAAAGGGAGGAAATGATGTTTATGTTGATATCTATTCCAATTATCTGTACAGGTTCCGGAACACTCCGAACCGATGTGATGCAAAACTTTTTTTGATGTGTGTATTTCGAGACTGGAAGTGGTGCTTTGTCTCATCCGCGTAAATGTGGATGTTTATCCCACTGAATGTGAGTCCGCCACATCACACAGTGTCCTCTGAGACTCAGTGGCGTTGTCCGTATTACATCTACAGCATACTTCGCAAGCCACCTAATGGTATGTGGTGGAGGGCACTTTTTGTACCCCTAACTGAACCCTTCAAAGCTGTCCCACTCGGGAATAGCTCGTGCGAAGAATAATTGTCGGTAAGGCTCTGTATTGGCTCTAATATCTTGAATTTTTTGCTCATGGTCATTACTCGAGATGTTTGCAGGGGGAAGCAATACGTTATCCTAATATTCCTGGAAAGTGCTCTCTCGTAGTAAATCCGTGACGCACAATGCATATCTTGTGTTTGTTGCGCATCTCCGTAACGCTGTCGTGCCGACTAAACGATCCCGTGACGAAATATGCCTCTATTCGTTGGACCTCCTCTATTCTGTCAGTCATATTTGGTAAGGATCCCAAATATATGAACAATACTCAAGAATGGGCCGAACAAGCGCCTTATAAGCCTCCTCCTTCGTGAATGATTTCCTTAAGATTCTTCCTATGGATTTGAGTCTGGCGTATGCTTTTCCCACCATTTGTTTTATATGGTCTTTCCACTTACGGACGCTCCAGATAGTTACTCCTAGATATTTTACAGCAGATACTATTTCCAGCGGTTTGTCATCAATAGTGTAGCGATAGAGTAGTGGGTTTCTTTTCGTATGTATACACAATATGTTACATTTATTTACTTTCAGCGTCAACAGCTGGAGTCTGCACCATTCATCAATTCTCTGGAGGTCATTCTGCAAATCGTTACTATCTTCTGCCGTTGCTATTTTGTTACAGACAACTGCATCATCTGCGAACAGACTTAGAGAGCATCCGACGCTTTCTACTAGATCATTTATGTATGTTGTAAATAGTAACGGTCCTGTGACAGGTCCTTGGAGTACACCGGAAATTGGTATGTTCAAATAGTGTGTCTGTGGGTCGCATACAACGGCTGTGCAGATGCACTCTTACTGCAGCGCTACCTGTTTTCTGTATGCTGCATGCTGCTGAAAGGTGACAGCTATACACCGATGAACCAAAACTTCATAACACTGCCTGGTGGTGTTACGCGCATTTGACGCGGGACCTGTGCGAAAGCATATGGTGCCACATACCTTCGGAAACCTACCAAGGACTCAACGGATCGCTGGAGTATTTTGTGAAGCAGGACCACATAATTTTTTGGCTCATCAGTGCACATGCCACAACTACCAAGCCTATCATCCTATCTGGAGTCGTTGAAATACTCACATTACTTACGAATCCCTCTTGACACTTATTTTTCAGTTAATTACGCTCCTTAGAAGGGACGCCCATACTCAAATGGTCGCCAGTTTAGTTCATCTTTCGCACGATTGCAGTACATTGTAGTATAATGCACTTTTGAAGAGTTATCGGGAGATCAAGGTTCAAAGTTTTACGAGACAGTTAAAAGGTGCTGTGATTGGCTGGATGACTCAAGAGGGATGTTCGACCGCCTAAGTTCTTTCATTTGGACGCCACTTCGGCGACTTCGCGCTCCCAACCTACCCCACTGGTCGTACTGGCTGAAAGGGAACTACAGTTTAACTATATGAATCTCAACCCCGTTTCATTCCTGGCATATCTTCACATGAATGACAGATGAAGGCTTGCATAAAGGCAGACTGAAAAATTCCGGTGTCTGAACAGTATTCGATACCTCAACCTTATGATCTCCGAGCTCGCACTTCACCAGTTTCCTCTCTCTCTCTCCACTTTTTTTTTTTTTACGGTGGCTATGGGTTTGGGGACAGATTGGGCAGGGGTCAGATCTCGAGGTGTGGCCACGATGAACACGCAGCTTTACAGGCGAGACTGACTTAGGGAAATAAGGGATGGTAAAGCACATTGAAAATACACAGAAATAGGGTTTTCCACTTTTTTCCATAGCGAAAAACTAAATAAGCGGACTTCAAAAATGAAAGAATAGGAAATAAACAATGAAAGACTTTCCAGGGAGGTGGGTGGCGGTGGGGGTGTGGGGGTGTGGGGGGGGGGGGGGGGGAGGGAAGAAAGGCTGCGGCCCTTAGCGATCCCTGTGTCAGGTCGCGCATCAGGCAGATGCCGAACTTTTGCGAGTACGTTCAAATGGTTCAAATGGCTCTGAGCACTATGGGACTTAACATCTATGGTCATCAGTCCCCTAGAACTTAGAACTACTTAAACCTAACTAACCTAAGGACATCACACAACACCCAGTCATCACGAGGCAGAGAAAATCCCCGACCCCTTTACGTAAAGATGTATTAGTACTTCCTCAGTGTGTGGTTCTGCATGGTCTGAGTCTTCAGTTCATGGACGGGTGTTGTCTCCTATCGACTAGGCTCCACCTGTACATAGGGTCGCGGGAAACACTGCTTAGGGAATCTGAGATGAACTGCTGATACTTTGGGTTGCGAGCAATTTTGGAACGCCTTTCTTGCAAATAATTCCAGAAAGCCTAGACAGTTTTGGACCATAAAGAAATAGGTAATGAACTGCGTGTCCTTTGATCCACGTGGCTGTGTCGGCTTTCGCACGAGGGTAGTAGGTATTGTCTGGGAGAAGGTGAGCCTGTGGATTGATATGTGCCTGCGGCACTTGGAGAAAGTAGGCCTCTCGACAACAAAGTCGATGTGCATCTGTGTCCGGTGTTTTGCAAGCAGTGCAAATAGATGAGTCTGCCATTCTGATTCAGTGTAACCTTGATTGTGTCACCTATTTACAACTGACCGTTGTGTAATGCATAGACTGAATATCAGCATCGATCAGGTCCGTTCACGTCGTTTTCTGCACGACCTTCCATCGGACGTGAGGATGTTTCGTTTCTATGACGTCGATCCCTTTGGAGGACACGAGCAAAGTACCACGTCGTCATATGATGCGTCGCCGTAAGGCGAGACGAACATGGCTAGATTCGACAGAAAATTGGCTAAAATGGTATAACGAGAGTATAGGGCAAGCCCTCCACAGCTTGTGTGTTCAGGGAGAGGGCCACAGCCCTGTCACTGACATGAAGGATCCAGAGTCCCTTCGATTAGAGGGACGGTAATTGACCTTGGTCAGTATGTTATTAGTGACGAAAGATCCGAAGGCTACTAATAATCACCACATAATCATGATTGGCAAAGATAAGACCTGGGCCAGGTGAGGGAGTCTAGAAGCAAGATCAGCTCGGACAAAGTTTGTTCACTGAATGATGTTCATGTGTCGCAGCCGTTGGCCGACAGTCAGAGCCCTAGCATGACGCAAAAGGGGTCGATAGTTAAGGGACGCTGCGCGCCTTATGTCGCAAGTGAATTCGATGCCTAGCCGCTTCATTGTCAGAGGGAAGCGACACACTTCAGAAGGTGTCTTGCACCTACATTTTTAGCGATCGATTCTTCAACATTAAAGTCGTTGCCTGAGGCCCTACCATACACACATAGCCAGTCCAGTACATTGGAGACGTTGTCACCATTTCGGAGCACAACCACCAGATCGTCGGTGTAGGCTGTTCATTGAAACGTACTTCTACGGAGCATGATTCCCGTTATCTTCTGACGAATGCCGCATAACTGAGATCCAAGCACCAGTGCACACAGTACAGTCGATAACGGGCATTCCTGCCGCAACAAGCGTGCATTGGGAATGGGGTGCATGAGTTGGCTATTGATCAGGACTTTGGAGATCGTCCCTCGAAGGAGGTGTATGACGAATACCCCATGTTCAGGAGAGAGAGTACATCAACTAATTTGGCCGACTAGATCAAGGACTTGGTTAAATTATAGAGATGCCAGAGCACTCGGTAAATTGTCCATCTTCGGCAGGGCTCTCATACAGAAATACCTAAACAAAATAGCTTGGATACTGTTTGGCCCCTCTAGCAATGCATGGCCATATGACATGATACTATATAGCGTCTGAAGGATTTATGTTGCTAAGAGGCGGGTGAATATTTTTATGTCAGAATTGAGAAGTGTTATAGAGCGATAAACCTGAATCCGTGCTCCACCTTCCGGTTTTGGGATGGGGCTATCATCCCCTCAACGAAGGTAAAGGGAACTGACGTCTCTGGGGACAACAAGTCTTGACAGATAGCTCGCGAATGCGGTGGGAGTAAATACTGGAACGTTCGATGAACAGAGTTTCAGTCCCTTCAGACTCCTTCCAAGCCTAGTGATCTATGGGTCTCGTATTTTCTGATGACGTCAAGCATTTCATTCGCAGTAACATCCGCCATAAAGGCGTCAGCCACGGCGGGGAGGGTGACAGCACTTGGTCCGTTAAGGTGGTCCGTTAAGGCAGTTGGCCAAAGCTCTGCATCTCGCAAGGTGGATGTGTGGTGACGAGAGGCATATATCCTGTAAATGCGGCTGTATTAATGCCTCGTATGATGGGTGAACCTGGGACCAACTCCTTTTAGTCGATCCCAAGTATCCACCAGTCCAAGGTCCCGGACAAGAGTCTATAGTTCAGTGCACAGAGAATGTAGCGGGAGCTGGTCCTTTGGCGTTAGCACGCTGTTAAAGACGTCATGTCTGCCCTGAAAAGGAGGAGCCACATCTTTCGTGAAAAACCGCTTGCAGTCTCATCGGTGTGCGGAACCAGACAGAGAGTAGACACTATTAATCGGAACTCTAGCACTGTGAGCCCCATCCTTCTAGAACTGGGGAGGTAGAGCGCATCAGCATTTAGTCCTTCTCAAGGAGTATCGTGACACTGCTACTGTTGGATGAAGTGTGGGACTTACACATATATATCAGGGAAGGTTGCTGTGCTGATCTCTTGGAAAAACCCTACATCGATGTCAGGTGCGTTTAACGTTTCCTGTAACAACTATAAGATAGGATGGTTCAAATGGTTCAAATGGCTCTGAGCACTATGGGACTCAACTGCTGTGGTCATCAGTCCCCTAGAACTTAGAACTAGTTAAACCTAACTAACCTAAGGACATCACAAACATCCATGCCCGAGGCAGGATTCGAACCTGCGACCGTAGCGGTCCTGCGGTTCCAGACTGCAGCGCCTTTAACCGCACGGCCACTTCGGCCGGCTAAGATAGGATGGGCGCATACGTTGTTGACAGTGATGGTCGCAATCCGACATACCTGAATTCTGCCTCTTCTGCGAAAGTTCGCCATCTGCCACTGAGGTGGAAAGGCAGCCCGCGAGCTGTGGTACAACAGCTGCTGAATTTTTTATTTACTTAGAGTCATCAGTCTTCTGACTGGCTTGATGCGGCCTGCCACGAATTCCTCTCTTGTGCCAGCCTCTTCATCTCAGAGTAGCACTTGCAACCTACGCCTGAATTATTTGCTGGACGTATTTCAGTCTCTGTCTTCTTTTCCAGTTTTTGCCCTCTACATCTCCCTCTAATACCATGGAAGTCAATCCCTGACTTCTTAGCAGATGTCCTGTCATCCTGTCTCTTCTTCTTGTCAGTGTTTTCCACACATTCCTTTCCTCTCCGATTCAGCACAGACCCTCCTCATTCCTTACTTTATCAGTTAACCTAATTTTTAACATTCGTCTGTAGCACCACATCTCAAATGCTTCGATTCTCTTCTTTTCCGGTTTTCCCACAGTCCATTTTTCACCAACAAACAATGCTGTGCTTCAGACTACATTATCAGAAATTTCTTCCTCAAATTAAGGCCTATGTTTGATACTAGAATACTTCTCTTGGCCAGGAACGTTTTTTTTGCCACTGCTAGTCCTTAATTTCATCTACTTCGTGACTATAAGTCCTGATATTAAGTCCTCACCTCTGTTACTTTAGTCTTTCTTCGATTTACTCTCAATCCATATTCTGTACTCATTAGACTGTTCATTCCATTCAGTAATCATGGAATTCTTCTTCACCTTCACTCAGGATAGCAATGTCATTAGCGAATCGTATCATTGATACTCTTTGGCCTTGAATTTTAATTCCACTCCTGAACCTTTCTTTTATTTCCATCATTGCTTCTTCGATGTACAGAGTGACCAGTAGGGCCGAAAGACTACAACCCTGTCTTACACCTTTTTTAATCAGAGTATTTTGTTCTTGGTCATCCACTATTACTATTCCGTCTTGATGCTTGTACATATTATGCATATTGTGTATTACCCGTCTCTCCATATAGATTACCCCTATTTTTCTCAGAATTTCGAATTTCTTGCACCATTTTACATTGTCGAACGCTTTATCCAGATTGACAGATCCTGTGAACGTGTCTTGATTTTTCTTTATTCTTGCTTCCACTATCAACCGTAACGTCAGAATTGCCTCTCTGGTGCCTTTACCTTTTGTAAAGCCGAACTGATCGTTATCTAACACATCCTCAATTGTCTTTTCTATTCTTCTGTATATTATTCTTGTCAGCAACTTGGATGCGTGAGAAGTTAAGTTGATTGTGCGATAATTCCCGCACTTGTCAGCTCTTGCAGTCTTCGGAATTGTGTAGATGATATTTTTCCGAAAGTCGGATGGTATGTCACCAGACTCATATATTCTATACATCAACGTGAATGGTTGTTTTGTTGCCTCTTTCCCAATGATTTTAGAAATTCTGATGAGCTGTTATCTATCCCTTTTGCATTACTTGATTTTAAGTCCTCCAACGTTCTTTTAAATTCTGATTCTAATACTAGATCCCCTATCTCTTCTGAATCGACTCCTTTTTCTTCTTCTATTAGATCAGATAAATCTTCCCCCTCATAGATGTCTTCTATGTATTCTTTCCACCTATCCGCTCTCTGATCTGCATTTAACTGTGGGATTCCAGTTGCACTCCTAATATTACCACCCTTGTTTTAATTTCACCGAAGGTTATTTTGAATTTCCTATGTGCTGAATCAGTCCTTCCGACAATCATTCCTTTTTCGATTTCGTCATATTTTTCATGCAGCCATTTCGTCTTAGTTTCCCTGCTCTTCCTTTTCATTTCGCTCTGTATTCCTAAATTTCCATGAACATTTTTGTACTTCCTTCTGTCATCGATGAACTGAAGTATTTCTTTCGTTACTCGTGGTTTCTTAACAGTTACCTTGTTTGCACCTAAGTTTTTCTTTCCAACTTCCGCGATTGCTCTTTTTAGGGATGTCCATTCCACCTACACTGTACTGCCTACTGAGCTATTCCTTATTGCTGTTCTATAGCCTTAGAAAACTTCAAGTGTATCTCGTATTCCTTAGTACTTCCGTATCCCAGTTCTTTGCGTATTGGTTCTTCCTGAGTGATCTCTTGGACTTCAGCCTACTCTTCATCACTACTATATTGTGGTCTATATCTGTCCGGGGTACGCCTTACAATCCAGTATCTGATTTCGGGATCTCTGCCTGACCATAATTTAATCTGACTGAAATCTCCCTGTATCTCCTGTCTTTTCCAGGTATAGCTCCTCCTCTTGTGATTCTTGAACACAGTATTCGCTATTACTAGCTGAAATTTATTACAGAACTCAATTAGACTTTCTCCTCTCTCACTCCTTGTCCCAAAGCCATATTCTCCTGTAACCTGTTCTTCACTCCTTCCCCTATTTCTGCTTTCCAGTCCCCCATGAGTATTAGATTTTCATTTCCCTTCATGTAGTCTATTACCCTTTCAATATCTTCATATAATTTCTCTATCTCTTCATCTTCAGCTTGCTACGTCGGCATGTATGCCTGAATTACCGTATCGGTGTCGGTTTTTTGTCGATTCTGATAAGAACAACCCTATCACTGAACTGTTCACAGTAACTCACTCTTTACCCTACCTTCCTATTCATAACGAATCCTATCCCCGCTATACATATTCCGCTGCTGTCTTCTAATTTCCCTAGCAGCTTCAAGCTTCTGAAATTCCACGCCCCTACAAGTAGAACGTTATCCATCTTTTTCTCCTGATCACCCCGCATTTGGCAGTCCCCTCCCGGAGATCCGAATGGGGGACTATTACGGAATCTTTTGCCAGTGAAGAGAGCTTCATGACACTTTTTCAGTTTCAGGCCACATGTTCTGTGGATACACGTTATGTTTCTTCAAATGGAGCGGTTCAATAATGGTTTAAATGGCTCTAAGCACTGTGGGACTTAACATCTGAGGTCATCAGTCCCCTAGACTTAGAACTACTTAAACCTAACTAACCTAAGGACATCACACACATCAGTGCCCGAGGCAGGATTCGAACCTGCGACCGTAGCAGCAGCGCGGTTCTGGACTGAAGCGCCTGTAGCGGTTCCCATTGCCTTCTGCATCTATATGTCGTTGATAATTGCTGATTCTTCCGCCTCATGGGCAGTTTCTCACGCAAAGGACAACAGAATGCCCTCAACCTTTGTCCACTTCTCCGCCCTCTTTGACAAGACCGTTGGCAGAATAAAGGTGACTTCTTATGCCGTAAGTCTTAGGCCACCAATGCTGATTATTAATGAAAATTTAAGCGGTGGCGGGTTTCAAACCTAGGATCACCGACGTTTTGATTAGTAGTCATGGACGCTACAGGTGCCTGCCTCATACTGACTATTATGGTCGTTGTCCCTGCATAGCATGGGGGACCCCTCATACTTTTATTCTTTGGCCTTCGACATCTAGGCCTCTTTCCTTGAGGTACGAGTGGGCAATAGTTGTAGGGAGGTACTGCCCATGATGGCGCATCACTAAGTCGAATGTGACCCCAGCATTGTGCTGGCTGTGGGGGTCAGCTTGCGGGGCAGAGACGTGGCTGTGAGTGGGGAGTCAAGTGCCATGGCCTCTGGAACTGAGGAGTGTTGTGTAGTCTCGGCTGCTGTGTTGTCCTCAGTAGCAGCAAAACATCTTATATGGCTGTCCGCCACCGTAGTTGAGTGGACAGCGCGCCGGCTTGTCACGCCGAGAGGCCCTGGTTAGATACCGGCTGGATTGGAGATTTTCTCCGCTCAGCGACTGGGTGTCTGCGTCGTCTTCATCATCATTTCATCCTCATCGAAGGGCCAGTCGGCGAAGTAGCGTCACCTCCAAAGGCTTGCAGCAGGCGATCTGGCCTGCTCTTTGTGAGGCCCTCGCCACACGACATTTCACTTCATCTTACATGGCTGACGTTCATAAGAGACAGTCATTGGAGGGTGTTCGACCCGTCACTTCTTATGCTCCCACGGCACGTGTTGCTTGTGGACATGTGACTCAGAATCGGAATGTGGGTTGTGGGTTGCCGTCACATCACCCTCCGAAAGCGAAGGAGAGTTCAGCTCAAACTTAGCATCTATGCCCATCACATGAAAAACTGGGGCTAGCTGTAGCGCGCCGCCAGCTTATTATTGTCCAAATCTGTCCTTGGTATAGCGTTGGAATATGACGTCTCAGGAGGGAGTGTCTGCTCCCATCTGGCGAAGTTACAGGCCTCACAATCGCTGCGTAACTGAGGGGGACAGCGTCATGGCCACATGATCCTAGACTGATCGCCCAGTGGGAGCTACGTGAGGTCTCGTGGCATTCCTGGCCACGTCCAGAATTCGTTTTTGGCTGGCTGTCATACATTATTACTGCTCGGCAGCCACCATTGTTGATATACGATGGCATGTGTTAGCTCCATCCTATCTTTGTGCCTCCGCTAAGAACCAGATATTGTGTGAACGTGTTCCATATTTTGGCTACGTGGTTGATCACTTTCCCACATGGTCGCAAGGCAGCAATACCTGCATCTGGTGGCATCTGAAAATGAAGCTCGAAGACGCCCAAAGAATGTAATACAAGCCCTGTGTGATTGAGGGTGACCTGTTGTGTTCGGCAGCATGTTTGAACTTCAGGCCACTGGCACTTTTGGACACTACATCATCACAGACAGCATCACTTGTCATTTTGACGCATATGATGCTATTAGTGACAGAAAGGTGGATGCGTACTATGTCCCTGGTGTCAGGGTGAATTTCTTCATGAAGAAAGCATTCAACTTCAAAAGTCCTGCCGGCCACAGGTTCGAATCCTATCTTGGGCATGGATGTGTGTGATGTCCTTAGGTTAGTTAGGTTTAAGTAGTTCTAAGTTCTAGGGGACTGATGACCACAGCAGTTGAGTCCCATAGTGCTCAGAGCCGGCCCTTAAAAGCCCTGGCTGATGCATAGTCCAACTGAAAACTGAACTTGGTAATGGAATTTAGATGTGCGTGAACCGTGGCATGTCTACCAATTGTCGTAGCACTAAGCGATGGCAACGATGTAAACAGACTGCATGCACCCGCGAACACTGTGGACTGTATGCAAACATGATGTCTTCACCAATTCACTGTCAAAAACAGACTGACCACGAGGATACAAAAACTAACACGATACCGTTGTCTAATATACGAAACCGTCAGACATCGGGTAGTGGCGTGTATTTGCAACTGGCTAAGGTGGCAGGGTACAAGTCTGTCCTTACTGCATTTCAGTCTCATCAGATTTTTTCTTTCTTAAGGTTCCACAGAATCCTCCTACAACGGTTCTTCAGTTGCCTATGAAGCTCCATTAAAAAAAAATACACTATACACATGTTTGTGGCCCACAGTAATGATCGTATATTCTGAGAAATTATCAACTGTTAACTCCATCATTTCAAATGTCGGGTAGGCAACGCCAGCCCAATCCACAAATGGGGAATCAGATGGTTGTTATTGAGGCGTCAATAGCCATACAAGAAAAGTGTACATTATTCGAGGCAGGTATAAACCGATACGACTTCACTGCGAAACGCGCATAAAATTATCGACAGATAAATATTGATTTGATCGTGATTCCTTATTACGCCTCGTTTATACCTAGCCGGGAACGTACCATTTTTATTATCATTATCCATTTCCAAAGAAACATAACTGATTGTAACTATAAATGTGTTTTTATTAAAAATGAAACTCCTTCAGCTGTACTTTAGATTTCATGTTTATTTGGCTACTAGTTTCGACGTTGCGCGAACGTCATCTTCAGGCGCTATATATCACACCATACCATACGGGGCCTGAACATGGGGTTGACCCAACGTCGAAACTAGTAGCCAAATAAATATGAAATCTTAAGTACAACTCGAGGAATTTCATTTTTAATAAAAGTTATACCAACTGAGGTCCCACCATCATCCAATTTAATATGGATGTACAAAGAATAAAAGTGTTTGGCGTAAGATGTGAAGAATTATAAAACACTTACAAGACTTCAAAGCAGCACAATCAAACAGACTTGCGGTCCGCCACCTCAGCCGGTTGCGCTAACGCCGCACCTCCACGGCAAGCGCTCTCGTGGGTTGTAAGGCTTTCAATATCGATTTTTCGAACACGCTTAAGAAGTGCATCGTACCAAAGCAGTATTTTTTGTACGTAAGTATGTGATACAACCGCGCGAAAGTGGAGCAAACTCGGTGATCCCTTGGTTTTATGCTTCGCTTGTTTGTAAAGGAGAAACTGGTACCGTTAATAAGAAGATCTAAGCTTTTTGTTTTCCTATCCCCGCCCGCTCCCTCACCCTCACCCGAAGTATACGACTAGCGGGCTACCTGATCAAATATTTGTGAAAAAATTTCAAAATTTTTTCTTGTACACTGACGCGAATATCTTACTGTCCCTTCACGAACATGTCTAGACAAAGGCACGAAGCTTTCTGAAACTTCGTTGTAAATGAGAGCGCGGAGTTCAAAGGCGTTCACTGGTTTTATTGCCTACCGCTTGTCGGCTACAGACTGAAACGTCGCAGAAAACACGCTGACAGACGAAAAAGTTAATCACCCAGACGACATGGTCGTTCGTACAGGTACACGCAATGGATGGGTTGAAAATCCTAGTGACAGAACCGCCATCAGATGAATTGCCTCAATCCTTGTGCGACCTCGTTTGGTGCGAAGACAGAGAGGTCATTTTTTGACGGTAAAAGTACACTGACGTCTGTAATGAAGGAAGTACTTGACCGCGTGACGTTCGACTGACTACGAACTACACATATCTAAGAATGTTACGTTCTGCCTGCGGTGATAAGAATAATGATGCTACTGGACAGAGAACTATTACAAATGTAGTATTTAAAACAACCATGTTTCCGATTAGTCCTGGTAGACTCACTGATGATTACTTTACGTGAAAACTCTACCACGACAGTACTGCCGGTGAGACAAATTTTGCTCGAGTAGAGTCATATGGATTTCAGCTAAAAGAGGTGCCTGAGAAGTCTGAATCAGATCTGCGTCGAAGAAATTTTGACATGGCCATAAACCTCTATAAAATTACGCTTTTGCTGCAGAAGTGAGTTTAGCATATAACAGAAACATCTTTAGATGAAAATGTAGTTCACGTAAACCGGGAAATCAAGAAGTCAGAAATGAAACATTCTTGCCACAATGAGCTCGACGGCTTCGAAGATGCGCTAGTTAGAAAGAAACAGCAAAATAAGGAATAAAGTGATAGTAAAGAAATGGAAACAAATAGATAAAAAAACAATGTTAGAAGAGTGTACAGAATGGCGGTAAACAAGCCAGGCCGCCAGAGTAATATCACCACATTTATAAATACAGAAAATTTATTGGAAAGGTAAGTATAATCTACAAGTAAGGTGTGGTACAGAGAAGACACGACAGTACTCTTTGTGTTAGCTCCAAAACAGCTGTTCTCGATATGAAAAAAACTGGTAATATAAGTACGCGGGCTGTTCGTTTATTAAGGTTTGATCAAAAATGTTTTATTTGCAACGGTTAGCTACACCTTCCATCTACTGGTAAACATGGTCGTCGCTCCGACTTAGACATTTGTCGTAGCGCTGTTCCATCTTTCCAATACCGTCGTCATAGAAGGTCGCCGCTTGTACTTTCTCGAAAGTGGTCTGCAGCTTTCTGTCTGTGTCAAAATGTCGTCTTCATAGCGAGCGGTTCATGTGACCAGAGATGAACTCAGTGGTAGCCAGGTAGTGACTGTTGGGTGGGTGATCAAACACTCCCAATCGCAAAACGCTGAAGGAGCCTATTCACTGCATCTGGAGTGTATGTCCTAGAAATTATTGTATGAAGAAGAAAATGCACTACAGTTACGCTATGTGGACTGCATGAAATTAGGCGAAATTCTCTTAGCGGGTACTCATACTTGGCAGGCGACACTAATTGTCATAAGCATCTTTACGTGCTCACGTTGCGCTCAGAACTAAAAAGAGCGACGTGAAGCGATTTATGGACGTACTAGAGACACTATCCAACATATCTTTGGAAAATTTCATTAGGTTTTCATTGTGGTTTCCATTTCGCGATCGATCGGACCTTTATAAACGAAGAGCCTCCATATTTCACAGGCTTAACAAGGAAACGGTAACACTTTTAATGTTATTGCTTGACTGAAAGACGTGCATCCCTGTAGTTTTTTTGCACCTTTCAAAGGAAACAGGTGTCGTCCAGGCCAGGAGGATCCAGATGAAGTGCAATGCAACAGCTGTTACAGTAATCGTAACATACGCTGAAGTTCATTTCTAGCATATTCAACGCAAAATCAAGCCCTTTTTGGATAAACCATTCTCAGCATTGCAAACTATAGGGAAAAACACTGCCTTATATCAATTTGGCTAAGAAAGGGTGATATTTGTGATCAATACACAGTCCATTTCTCGTACTGATATCGGTCTGCTTTAGCATTATTGGAGCAGTTACAAGAACCACTGCATTTGCTTCTCTTGAAGTCTTTCGATGGCACCCTTCATATCTCGTCAAAGCATTCCTTATTTGTAAGAATCGCTGTCCACGTGAAAATGATTTGCAGACTAATAATGTAGATGTCAATGGTTTTCGAAGAAAGCGCTGCACATAAATCGACGAACGTGATCTACATAGGTCACGAACGCACTCCGAAGCGTTATGCACAACTGATTAGGCCTTTCTTAGCTACGCGAGTCATTTTATTTTGAACGTGATGTAATCTTCCTGGTGATGCACAACACAATCAGTGCCAAAGAAAACAAATAATCATAATCATGAATTCAGTTATGTTTTGCCGATGAATGAAAAGTTATATCATAGAATTTATTTCATTGAAATAAAGTAAAAGGGTTAGTGCAAGGAAGTGCAAAATCACTAGAGGCTAGTTTGACTCATATTGTATTACACTATCCAGCCACATTAACGTGACCACCACCTATGTTCGATTTTAATGTGCGACAACCACTCACAGGCGAAAGGTGGCAGCACTAGCAGGGTGAGTCACTAACTATTGCCACCACGAACAACTCCGAAAGTATGATAGGACCTGAAACGTGTGTGGGACAGAAGTTGCATGGGAGAACGGGGGACATAATATGACGTTGATTTTTTGTTGCTCGCTACGGTCGCAGGTTCGAATCCTGCCTCGGGCATGGATGTGTGTGATGTCCTTAGGTTAGTTAGGTTTAGGTAGTTCTAAGTTCTAGGGGACTGATGACCTTAGAAGTTAAGTCCCATAGTGCTCAGAGCCATTTTTTTTTTGTTGCTGGTGGGGTCGCTTCAGAGATATGAAGGTCAACTTTGTTTTTTTTTTTTTTTTTTTTTTAAATGGGATGCTATAATTTGGTACTTATTTTCTGATAGCGGCTATCGAGACGAATCCAATGATGCATAACAGTAAGGTCTTTGAAGGTCAACGAAGGTCACAAAGATGGCATGAATGTGTAGTTGGAACGTCTTTATAAACAATGTTTTTTTACGAATCCCCACATGAAAAAATCCAGAGGCGTCAAGTCTGGCGAACGAGCCGGCCAAGACACACCTCCACGTCCAATCCAACGATTTGGGAATCGTCTCTGCAACTCATTTCTAGCCATCAGCGAAAAGTGTGCCGGACATCCATCGTGTTGATACCACATTCTATTCCTTGTTCCTTATGGTATTTCTTCCAGTAACAGACCGAATGTTTCTTGCACTAACGTGGTGTACTTCCTACCATTAAGATTTCCTTCGATGAAATAGGGGCCTATAATTCTGTCCTCCAGAATCCCACACCATACATTCGTCGACCACGATTATTGGTGTGCAACTTGCCGCAGCCAACATGGATTTTCAGTTGCCCAATAATGCATGTTATGCAAATTAGCATTTCCGTGGTTCATGAATGTAGCCTCGTCAGTAAATAAAATCAAATTAATAAATGTGTCATCCCTCTGAATTTGAAGTTGAGCCCATCTTCAGAATTCAGTGCGACGCATACAATCCGTACCAGTGAGTTGTTGGTGGAGACTGATATGGTAAGGCTGATATTTATGGCAATGCAGAACACGGACAACATTACTCTGGCTCATGACAGACCCCCTTGCGATTTGACGCTAACTAACACAAGGATCTCGAACCACAGTGGCAAGAGTACCAATTTCCATTTACTCGTTAGCAACTTTCCTTTGCCGGATATGTTTCCGACGCGTTAAAGATCCAGTTGTTCTCATTTATCACACACATATTTAAATGTATGATGAGTAGGTTGAGTATGTTGAGAATATCTTTCAGCGTATAAGTCTCTAGCTCTCACTGAATTTCGTTGGGATCCTCAGTAAACGAGAAGCATATCGAATTGTTATTCGAAAGAATACATTATTCACATTCGCTTGATTCGACGATACTAGTCTTACCGTTCCTTTTAGTGTTGTATTGCGAAACCGTCGAATAGTGTTTACATGTCAATGGCACGTTAGATGGAGACGCCGTATTCGGCGAATATTTACTATTTGCACGATGTACGAGAGAGAATTGTCAGAGCAAGTGCTTCGATAAGTGCCGAAGTGATAAGGAATACCACTCAATCCACGATAGGAAGATTTCAGCACTGGATTGATAACAATGGTCATCACTTCGAACACCTTTTGTAAATGGACGTTCATGCCACCTTTTTGACCTTCGTTGCCCTTACACATCATTGGATCTGTGTCGATAGCCGCTGTCAGAAAATAAGTACCAAACTGTAGCACCCCATTAAAAAAAAAAAGTTGGTCTTCATATCTCTAAAGCGACCCCACATAGCAACAAAAAACCAACGTCATATTATGGCCCCCGTTGTCCCATGCAACTTTTGTCCCACAAACTTTTCAGCTCCTATATAATTTCGAAATTATTCTAGGTGGCAACAGTTTGTGACTCACCCTGTATATCGTCTTGGAGGACGCAGGAACAGTGGAATTATTGTCGTAATGCGGAAGGGAGCGATTTATCTGACGTGCAAGACGGCATGATCATTGGCTTTTGGGCCACAGGTGGATGCATTTCCGAAACGGCTAAGTTTTTAATCTGTCCGCGTGCCTCCGTGCCTACAGTTTACCGTGCATGGCAAAACAGCGCTATACAAAACCGGCGCCGAGGCAGCTGTGTGCACTATGCGCCATGTATGAAAGTGGAGGGCGAGGGCTGCGGAGACGTATGAGGTGTGTTCAAAAAGTAAGGTGACTTTATATTTTTCTTAGAAAATATTTATTTATTCATCAATATCCATGTCGTCCCTTTCACAGTAATCCCTCTCAGATACAAAAGACTTGTGCCAACGCTTCTTCCAGTCCTCGAAGCACTTCCCATAAGCATTTTTTGGTACAGCCTTAAGAACTTCCAGTGCTGCAGTTTTTATTTCCTCAGTTGTTGAACATCTTCATCCTGTCATACGTCTCTTCAGTTTAAGGAACAGGAAAAAGTCGCAGGGGGCCAAATCCGGTGCATATGTTGGCTGAGGCATGATTGCCGTTTTGTTTTTGGCCAAAAACTCTCTCAGAAGCAACGATGAATGAGCAGGAGCATTATCGTGATGCAAAAAAAGTCATGAATTGTTTTTCTACAATTCCGGACTTTTTTCTCATAATGTCAAGGTACTTATTGACCGTGCGACCTTGAGAAAAAAATTCTTGATGAACTACGCCACAGTAATTGAAAAGAAAGCGGCCAACAAAACTTAGACATTTGATCGAACTTGGCGTGCTGTTTCCTGTCTTGGCTCTCCAGGATGCTTCCATTGGGACGATTGGGCTTTGGTTTCGACATCATAACCGCAAACCCATGTTTCATCACCAGTTATGACTCTTTTGAGCAAATCAGAATCATCATTGATTTCATTCAAGAGCTCTAGAGCGATGGTCATGCGGCGGTTCTCCTGATCAAAACTGAGATGTTTTGTAACAAACTTCGATGACACAAGTCTCATGCACAAAACACCCGAAAAAATTGCATGACACGAGCCGACCGATATGCCATCATCCTCAGCAACTTCTCTGACGGCAATACGACGATTTTCCGAAACAATTTTCTTCAAAGCCTCGACATTATCATCTGCTGTTGATGTGCTAGAGCGTCCAGAGCGAGGTTCGTGATTGGCACCTTCTCTGCCATCTTGGGAGAGCTTGTACCACTTGTTAACATTCTTTTACTTCGAGCAGACTCACCATTTGCCGCTGACAACATTTTGTTTTAGAGCGCTTGATTCCATTTTTCACACAAATTTTGATGCTAATTCTTTGTTCCATTTTTTATGATAATCGAAAATCGCTGAGCGCACAAAAACACGTCCAATCTTTCTATCTGTCAAAAAGAAACCAAGTATGCTGTTCACTTGAAACTGTGTGCATATGTTGAGTTATATCAACATAAAGGAAAGATCGATAACCGAATGTATGTTTCCAGCGCAGTTTGAAACGTCACTTTACTTTTTGACCAGCCCTCGCAGACGTGCAACTGTTGAGAAAATGACCGCCTAGATGAACCAAGGAGCTAGCAACATCATCTCCTCAGCAGGCGTTCAGGGAACGTCGCTACATATAGGCCTCCACAGTAGCTATGGTACCGAGCGCCTCGGGTTTCGAATCCGCGCCAGGCGGCATGGACCCCGATAACCACTAGAGGTATCTGCAGCCGTCGCGCCATAAGCCGTGGCTGCGAGCGCACTCCTGGCCCGCGTATAATGTGTGGGCGCCACGGTGGAGCACGTGGTCCCAGCGGCCAGTAGAAACGTACTCTATCAGGTATTTAAGCGCCTGCCTCTCGCTCAGCAGGTCACTGCCACCTTAACAAGCACCACCTTCTTCCCTTACCTAATGTGGCTTCCGGCCTTCCTTCTCCGCCGACGACCAGCTCCTTAACCTTACCAATCTTCTTTCCCTCCAACTTAACTCCCATCGCTCCACTATCTTTGTTTCCCTCGATCTCCAGAACGTCTATGACCGTGTTTGGCATCCCGGGATCCTCTCCAAACTCCAGATCTATGCTCTCTCCATCAACATCGCCCGTCTCGTTGCTTTCTTCCTCTCCCATCGTCCCTCCTATGTGACCATCCGCAATTCCAACTCACGTACTTCCTATCCCTCTGCCGGTGTGCTCAAAGGTTCTGTCCTTTGCCCTCTCCTCTATCTCCTGTACACTGCTGATATGCCCAAAACCTCCCCCACCTGTTCATCTTCTCCAGTTTGCTGATGACACCGCCTTCCTAGCCCTTTATCCTACCCTTCAACAGTCCCAACGTACCCTCCAAACCCACCTTGACCAATTCACCGCTTGGTGCAACCAGTGGTTCATCCACATCAATTCCTCCAAGACCTAGGCGATCATCATAGGCCGCACCACCCACTCCTTCCATCTCCATGATTTCTACCTCACCATTTATGGTCGTCCTATCCACCTCGCTCCTACCCTCAAATACCTTGGCCTCACACTCGATAGCCACCTCACCTGGATTCCCCATCACCTTACCATCCAAAACAAAGCTCACAACAGCCTCTGCCTCCTGAAACTGCTTTCTGACTGAACGTGGGGTCTGCATCCTTCCACCATCCTTCACACCTACAAATCCTTGATTCGCCCCATCCTTTATTATGCCAGCATAGCTCGGATTTCCGCCACTCCCCGGTTCTATAAAGCCCTCCAAATCCTCGAACGCCATGTGCTCTGCCACACCTTCCGCATCTGCCTTCCATCCCCCATGGGCATCCTCTATGACCTCATCCCCTTCCCCCACCTTCTCCCTTTCCTTGAATACATCCGCACACTGTATATTGTGTGCCGCATTGATCCCCCTCACCCCCTGGTGTCTCTCTTCCTCTCCACCCTCAACCAGCTGCCACGCCTTTACCGTTGTGTCCCACCCTCTCTCCATCTCCACACCCTCCATCTCCTTTCCCAATGCAACTTCCACCATCTACCCCTCCCAGATGATGAGCTTCGCCCTGACATCTACCCTTCCTACCAACTCTAACCCCATCTTCCTGCCTCTTCCTCAGGGCTCCCTCTCCTCCCCCTCCCACCTCCTGAGCAGCTTCCCCCTCCTACTCCCCCTCCCTCTCTTGTGCCCCCTTTCAGTGTCTCGGCACTCCCTCCTGCCTTGTCTTCCCTCTTCACCTCCAGCCCCACGTGTCTCCTGCCTCTTAGTGTACCCACTGACGCCCTTACTCTCTTCATCCCACCACTTCCCCTGTTGCCCCTTGCTCTCCCCTCCTTTTCCATCCTCTCTGACCTTTCCCTCGGCAGGTCCCACCTGGCAGTTTTATTCTACTTCGTGTGTCCTCCAAGTGGGTTTTAAGTGTGTTGTCTGGAGTGTTTCTAACACTGTGACCGACTTTTAACCTGTGCATGTGCATCCAGTGCCTCCTCTAAGAATCGCCAACTGTGTTTTTTAACTTTCTGGTGACTTTTTTAACTGTCCCCCATGTACGTCTCCATGTCAATGTATTTTTACCTCCCTTTTCTCCCCTTACTCTGTTTCATGTTCCCCTTTTCATCGCCTTATGTATGTAACATTTTATTATTGTTTTAGTTGTCATGTACTCGGCTGAAGAGTGGCGGATTGTGCCGCTGACAGCCCTCCACTGCCCACACGGGGCAGGAGAATGAAATCACAATAAAGCAAAAAAAAAAAAAGAAAAATAAAAGCTCAGCAGGCAGTCTGATATTTGCGTTAGTCTATCGACATCTCGCCTACAGACAGCGTGTTTACATTACTTTGTTTCTGTGTACGAGTGGACGTTTTGGATTGGTGAGGTTTCGCTTGTGACCCTATTGCTATTTGCATGTTGTTGCTCGTTAGGTCTTGCTCGGTCGTCCGTCGTTGTTCGTGTCCGTCCTTTCCCATTTGTTTTGTTTGTCTGTGGGCCTCTCCCCGTTTGGTTTCGCTGCGTTTTTGTTCTCGGCAACCCCACAACCGGAACGGTCGCGGTTACAACAGCAGCCACCTGGTTCATTCATTCATGCTGGCTCCTGTTCAGCACCAATACGACAGCTGGACGTCCACTGAGTGGTGACAGGTGGTGTTTTTAGGTGTATCACGTTTTATGCTCCATCGGACTGATTGCCATTGGTGTCCACGGCGTGAAACGTCTGAAAACAAACATTCTGCAACGATCGTCGGGAAGATACAAGCCAGAGGAGGAAGCCTTATTGTCTGGCGAATGTGTACGTGGCATTCCCTGGGTGTTCTCGTCATTCTGGATGGGACAGTGGATCAACAAAAGTATGCATCTGTCCCTGGAGACCATGTCCACACCTATAACTACTTTGTTTTTTCCTCGGCACATCGGTATGTACCAGCAGGATAATGCAACGTGTCTCACAGCTCGCAGTGTGCGTGTGTGGTTCGAAAAGCACCATGATGGGTTTACAGTTTTATCCTGGCCACTAAATTCCCCGGAGTTAAACCTAATCGAGAATTTGTGTACCACCACCAGTGGGCTACTCGCACCATGGATCCTCAACCGAGAAACCTAGCGCAGCTCGCCATGCCACTAGAGTCGGCATGGCTCAACATCCCTATTGATACTTTCCAGAACCTCACAGACCCTCTTCCCGCACGTCTCGTAGAGGCCCCCGCTGCAAAAGTGGTTATTCCGTCTATTGATAAGCGGGCATATTATCGTGACTAGACGATGTATACAGGGTGGTCCATTGACAGTGATCGGGCCAAACATCTCACGAAATAAGCATCAAACGAAACAACTACAAAGAACGAGACTCGTCTAGCTTGAAGGGGGAAACCAGATGGCCTATGGTTGGCCCGCTAGATGGCGCTGCCATAGGTCAAACGGATATCAACTGCGTTTTTTTAAACAGGAACTCCCATTTTTTATTACATATTCGTGTAGTACGTAAAGAAATATGAATGTTTTATTTGGACCACTTTTTTCGCTTTGTGATAGATGGCGCTGTAAAAGTCACAAAGTATAAGTACTTGGTATCATGTAACATTCTTCCAGTGCGGACGGTATTTGCTTCGTGATACATTCCCCGTGTTAAAATGGACCGTTTACCAACTGCGGAAAAGGTCGATATCGTGTTGATGTATTTCTATTGTGATCAAAATGCCCAACGGGCGTGTGCTATGTACGTTGCTCGGTATCCTGAACGACATCATCCAAATGTCAGGACCGTTCGCCGGATAGTTATGTTATTTAAGGAAACAGGAAGTGTTCAGTCACATGTGAATCGTCAACCACGACC
Organism: Schistocerca americana; assembly: GCF_021461395.2. Classification (NCBI taxonomy): domain Eukaryota; kingdom Metazoa; phylum Arthropoda; class Insecta; order Orthoptera; family Acrididae; genus Schistocerca; species Schistocerca americana. The sequence goes on along the minus strand of NC_060123.1, from coordinate 625,189,984 downwards.
TACAACAAACGATGATGCCAAAGTAGGTGTTTTAGCTGCTGTTGCGGCTAATCCGCACATCAGTAGCAGACAAATTGCGCGAGAATCGGGAATCACAAAAACGTCGGTGTTGAGAATGCTACATCAACATCGATTGCACCCGCATCATATTTCTATGCACCAGAAATTTAATGGCGACGACTTTGAAGGTCATGTACTGCTCTGCCACTGGGCACAAGAGAAATTACTGCACGATGACAGGTTTTTTGCACGCGTTCTATTCAGCGACGAAGCGTCGTTCACCAACAGCGGTAACGTAAACCGGCATAATATGCACTATTGGGCAACGGAAAATCCACGATGGCTCCGAGAAGTGGAACATCAGCGACCTTGGCGGGTTAATGTATGGTGCGGCATTATGGGAGGAAGGATAATTGGCCCCCATTTTATCGATGGCAATCTAAATGGTCCAAAGTATGCTGATTTCCTACGTAATGTTCTACCGATGTTACTACAAGATGTTTCACTGCATGACAGAATGGCGATGTACTTCCAACATGATGGATGTCCGGCACATAGCTCGCGTGCGGATGAAGCGGTGTTGAATAGCATATTTCATGACAGGTGGATTGGTCGTCGAAGCACCATACCATGGCCCGCACGTTCACCGGATCTGACGTCCCCAGATTTCTTTCTGTGCGGAAAGCTGAAGGATGTTTGCTATGGTGATCCACCGACAACGACTGACAACATGCGTCAGCGTATTGTCAATGCATGTGCGAACATTAGGGAAGGCGAACTACTCGCAGTTGAGAGGAATGTCGTTACACGTATTGCCAAATGCATTGAGGTTGGCGGACATCATTTTGAGTATTTATTGCATAATGTGGTATTTACAGGTAATCACGCTGTAACAGCATGCGTTCTCAGAAATGATAAGTTCACAAAGGTACATGTATCACATTGGAACAACCGAAATAAAATGGTCAAACGTAACTACGTTCTGTATTTTAATTTAAAAACCTACCTGTTACTAACTGTTCGTCTAAAATTGTGAGCCATATGTTTGTGACTATTAGAGCGCCATCTATCACAAAGCGAAGAAAGTGGTCCAACTAAACCATTCATATTTCTCTACGTACAACACTAATATGTAATAAAAAATGGGGGTTCCTATTTAAAAAAACGCGGTTGATATCCGTTTGACCCACGGCAGCGCCATCTAGCGGGCCAACCATAGCGGCATCTGGTTCCCCCCTTTAAGGTAGACAAGTTTCGTTCTTTGCAGTTTTTTCGTTTGACGCTTATTTTGTGAGATATTTGGCCCGGTCACGATCAATGGACCACCCTGTATGCTTGGTCACAAGGAGAGACAAGGAGATAAACAGAATAGGATAAAACAATTGATACAAAAAATAGCACTTTCTACTGGTACAGTAGAAGTACTTGTTAGCAGTTTGTGAACACACTGATCGTTACTAAACTGATGGTATCGCCGACCTCTTCAATCAACAGATTTGCTGTCGCATCTCCCCCACTTCATCCTCCATCCTCAATTCTTCCACTTTATGCACCCACTCACCTAAAGTATCTCTTGTCTGAAACTATTTCGTGTACCGCTAAACATAGCCGTGATTTTCTGCGACCTGTTTTGAATTTTCACCCTGTTTGGAATACAGCAGTAGAAAAGGAGCTTAGGCGTGGTGTCACCGTTTTGACTGTGTACGTGGTTTAGCAGAATACTGAAAAATAAAGGCTATAATTTTAACAGTCTAATGTGTTTTGTGTAACGAGGAACAAAGCAGACCTTATCGGAATACACATGACGTGAGACTCAGACGTCAGTTCAAAGAAAGAATCAGGTTCACGTACAAAACAAAAGACCAGCAAATCAAGTCGATTTAAGTTTGGTATGAGAACCACCAAGTACTCCGCAGTTCACATAATGTAACTTATAAATGTACAAATTTGTAATGTGACAGTATCATCGTACAGTAATCAGGCTCCACACAGACAGCTAGAATAAGGTAAAAGAATTTCTGAAGTTTGTTCAGCTTGTGTATTAAATATATTTTATTAGATGACAGACTAATTATAAATAAGAAAGAGTACTTTTGAATATTTCTGAATGACCATTTTCCGCGGAAGGAATGACGGATACCTGGCTAGACACATCCTGGATACATACAGCGTGTGTTTCAAAATGCACAAGGGTACAAGATCAGATACAGATATGAGCTTGAAGCAGTCTGAAAATACGTAGCTTCGTCATTTAAAGCGGCAACATCAGCAGCAGCAGCAGTAACTACAAGGCAATAAGGACGAAAGATGGCGGGTAGGTTTTCATGTCCTATTAAAGTGATACTGCTCTGATAATGAAACTTTCATTCAGTAGGGAAGTGTGAAGAATACAGTGGTCAAAGGTATCTTCACGCGAAACTGGAACCACGAGTTTTGTACCTCGTTGACAGTGCCCCGCCTCATATTATGAGGGCCGGCCGGAGTGGCCGAGCGGTTCTAGGTGCTACAGTCTGGAACCACGCGACCGCTACGGTCGCAGGTTCGAATCCTGCCTCGGGCATGGGTGTGTGTGATGTCCTTAGGATAGTTAGGTTTAAGTAGTTCTAAGTTCTAGGGGACTGCTGACCTTAGAAGTTAAGTCCCATAGTGCGATGAGCCATTTGAACCATTTCTTCATCTTTGGTGATGATACCTAAGCAGCAGTTGTTCACCAAATGGTAACAAAAAGAAATGGTCAGTTGGACACACACAAAACAAAACGGGAATTTCTTACTGTATTTCGTGCCAATAGATTTGCTGATGTAGGACTCATCGCGAGTGCAGTCTTTAACTAATTCTCTTCACTAAGTCTTTATTAATTAAAGTAATTTTATTAAAATCACCGAAAAAGGACAATGTTCTTTTTCAGGTGCAGAAAACATTAATAAAAATGCAGGGCAGGTCAGTTACACAATAGTTTATAAGTGTCGCTCAACCTCAAGTAATCGTTCTGTTCTCTGAAAATCGCTATCAAGTATATTCTCGAGTATAGTATGTGTTGCAAGAAGCCAATTTCATGGAGGGAAACACCCTTTCCTACGAGCTTGTGCGGAAATGCAAATACATGAGAGAGAAACAAATTCTGTATCAAAGCGCAGCGGTATGAAAGCGAAAGGGCAATACAACATGGGTCATGCGTGTGAAATTGGCTTCCTGCAGTATGCACCGCACTCAAGAACATAAGTGATATTGATTTTTAGACTTCGAATGATTACATTATCTTGAACCAATTCGATGTCAAGTAATATGAGCTGTGAAAGAGGAGATAAACCTATGAGATTAATTTACCAACTTGACGTCTATGTTGGAAACCACCATCTTAGATGCACCTAGCAATTTTCAGATGCAAAAAGGTCTCGTGCGACATATCCTACAGAGAGTTATGTGGAAATAACAGTGGTGTGTTTCATTTGAGCGTAGCTTGATTCATTTTCCAATGCTGCCAAACTTTTCTTTCTAACAGGTGACGTGAAATCTGATGGCATTAGCACAAGTTGAATGCATTGAGATCGTCGTAATATCAGGAAAGAAATGAGAATCACAGTTATTCGTAAGATATCGACCCTAACTGGATGGATCGATTGAAGGGAGTTGATGCATCGAAAGTAACGGTCTGGTGGGGAAAATGGGGTTGTCTTATTGTTGGGCAGTTCTTTATTCAGGCTACACTGGAAGCAGCCTATTATCTGCTGTCAAACGAAGATAGGCTGCCGTCGCTGCTGTCTGAAAATTGGATGATTCCAGCTTCCTTTCAGAACGATGGTGCCCCATCTCATTATGGGAGTTAGCTGTCTGGGCATATCTGGATATCCAGTCATCCTAGACATGAAGAGGCCGTACGGGTCTTGTGGACTGACCGCCACGTTCCGTGATTTTAAGTCCATTAGATTCCTGTCTATGGCGACCTATGAAGGTAAGTCTAGGCGGTGGAGATTAGAAACCTTGTGTGCCTCAGAGACCCGATTGTTGATGCCTGTGTTCGCATTCGGGAACGCGTGTTGGTTAAAATCCGCGAGGAATGGCTGAAGCGGATAACGAAAAACCTACAACACGTCCAGTACACTCCACGGCCCTTAGGTGTTCTCACCCGCATTTGCCTTGATGTGTACAAAATGCGAAAAAAATGGCTCTAACCACTATGGGACTTAGCATCCGGGGTCATCAGTCCCCTAGACGTAGAACTACTCAAACCTAACTAACCTAAGGACATCACACACTTCCATGACTGAAGCAGGATTCGAATTGCGACCGTAGCAGTAGTGTGGTTCCAGACTGAAACGCCTAGAATCGCTCCGCCACATCAGCCGGCTACAATATGCGACGTAACTGCAGGACGCATAAAACTACAGTCAAAAGAGAGGCACTATTGCTATTATCAAGTAATTCTCTATCTGTTTTATACGTCGCATAACCCTCTTTGGATTTGAAAATACGAGGCGCATCCCAGACGACAGCTTCCAAAGTGGCAGCCATGTTGACACCATAGCTTCAACAGTTTTCCCCTTTTCCCATCTCATACCATCTGATGCAAATTTTTGTTTGTTTTAGGACTTTAGTTCCACGCCTATGAACCACGATGTCCATTAAAATGAGTGACGTATCAAGAGATCAAGAGTTGTATTTGACACTTTATAAGGCACAAGTCTGGTCATTGCAAAACTTGTTAGCAGATTGAATGACTTAACTAGTGTTAGCCATTGGTACAGCACTTCTTAGAGAAGAGTCAAGATCATCACAGTTGTTTGTCTACCCTCTCTGACTCTAAAAACAGTTCAAGAAAAAGAAAAGTGGAATCTGTTGGTTGGAAGAGTGAAGAAGGTCAGACTGAAACGAACTGAAAACAGATATCCACTACTATAAAAATCAAACAGTAGTCGAAGGGGAATAAATGTGTATCATAATCATATCTATTCATACAATTCAAAGAAATGCGAATAAATGAAAAGTTAGATGAAAATAAGTAAATGAAAATGAGAAAAGAGCGTGTGTGTGAGAGTGAGCTATAAAACTGCACGTTATTTGAGGAATATATGACAAAAATACAGTGAATTTGAAATAGTTAATATTATTATGCCTGCGCTAAATAAAAGTAATATATAAGCAAATATTCTATTCACTAAATAAGGCAACACACGTTTGTCTGGTTTACCTTACCCATGAGAAACGTAGTGCACGAAGTCTCGAAGAAGATGTACTGTGCGAAAACTTTCGAAAGCAAAAATAGATTTTCATTCCAGCTGTCTACACACGAAATGAAATAAGAAAAGTGTTGAATTTATTGATTAAGAAGAAAGATTCATGTGGTACCAACCTTTGGGATAGAGATATCTAAAACACATCTAAATCCGAACGCAGGGTGTCCACAAATCAACACAGTGAGCAGAAGAGACCAATAGCTAAAAAGAGTATTTGAAGACGATGAAGAGAATAACAGAGCGTTCAAAGATTTTGAATTCATCTTGGGCGTTTTTCGATTTACAGTTCTTGTTAAGAGAACCAGCAGCGAAAAACTCGTCTGAATAGACAGGAACTGAGTTATGCGCCGAGTTGTGCAGAGACGAGGAGAACACAGCCTTTAGCGAGCGACCGTAGATCTAAAGGCGTAATGACAGCGGCGAGTGGGTGTTCGGTGGACCATAAAAGTGCTGTGAAAATTAAACGAGGCTGTTAGACTGTTACCCAATGTACCAACAGTCTAGGGTATAGTAACACTTGGATGGGTCATCACCTTATAACGATGCTTTATTCGAGTGGGGCACTAATACAGGACAACAGAGACAAAGTGCAAAGGTGTGTGTCGTGTAGGAAAATGCAATGAGCTTTCACGTTGTGTCTGTGTCTAAAATATTTTCCACGCATACGAGTATCACAACTGATCCGGTTTTCAGTGCTGTGAAACCGTAAATTTTTTACTAGATAGAGTTTGTAGATAGATTTGGTGTTTGGTTCCAACTCTGAGATGATATCATAAAACTAAGTCTTCCATCCTATAGTCATCCTGTCGACAAATGGAAAGAGAGGCTGTACAAAATGGAAGAACTTCTTGAAGTCTTTGGAAATATGCAAAGAAGGTCGTATCGTCATACTACACATGATGCAACAAAGCAATACAGACAGCCTTCGTGGTGGTGTCTGGGATTTATTGTACATATGCTGAGACTTCCTGGAAGATTAAAGCTGTGCCAGACAGGGGCTCGAACTCAGGACATTTGCCTTTCCACGGGCAAGTGTTCCACCAACTGAGTTAGCCGAGCACGACTCACAAACCGCCTTCACAGCCTTACTTCCCCTGATACTTCATCTCCTACATTCCAGACTTCACTGAAGTTCTCCTAGTTCTCCTAATACTCCTGGAAAAAAGGATATTGCAGGGACATGGCTTAGCCATATCCCTCCTTCCAGGAGTGTTAATTTGCTTGTTAGGTAGGATAACTGTGAAGTTTGGAAGGTGGAAGATGAGGTACAGGAGGAAGTAAGGATATGAGGAGGGATCGTAACTTTTGCTCTGGTAGCTCAGCTGGTGGAACAGATTCCAGTATAATGACAAACGTCTTGTGTTATCAACGTTCAGGGACCGACGCTTTCCATTGCGCTACCCCTTACACAGAACGTGTGAGTTTCTACGTTGTCTATGCTCGGTTTCTTCCGCAGTGCAGAGGCAGGTATGGAAGCATTTGATGTCATTTGACATCTATAGCACATTCAGGCCCCCTGTGAAATTTTCCACTTGCCGTGTGCTGCCAAATGGGTGGCCCAGCAGCAGGAATCTGCAGTGTCACTGGATGACGTTTTTGCACAAAAGGTTCTATCCTCAATGTGTTCCACATGACACCCTCTAGAGCCTCTCAAAGCTTGTTACATCCTGTATATTACAAAAACGTGTCAGGATTCTGTTAACCAGAGCAGTCAGTTTATTTGACTGTTTTCAACCACATCTTTAAAAGAAAGTTTGATTTACCTAATCACATTCGTGCAGTTTCCGGAAAGAAATCTTCATCACCATCACAACGTATACTTAGCATGAACACTGAGCCCGTTACATGTTCATTGGCTTTGCTGAAGGAATGGTCTGTTTCAGTCATTGTAGAATGCACAGATATGCGACTGTAGGACAGACGAGCACAGGCCCTGCAGTTAACTAAACTTCGATAGGGTTGTGTTGTTGCCCTGTGACAAGCTGGATAATCCTTCCAACGTGATGGTTGTAAGGTGTTTGCTGGGTGTCACTGTTCGTGGCAGCCACCTTAATTTCGGATGGTAGCAGGGTACAGACTGATGACTAGACAGCCACATCAGACGAGCAGTAACTTTCTGTTGTATGGCACTGCAGCTGAAATCAGGCTTACTACGCCCCCAAACCAGAACCACCAGTAACCCTTTATAGGAATCAGAATAACGAGATCAGGTGGCATTCGTTGGTGCACCTTATCATATTGCACCCTGCTTTCCACAGTAGGGGTATGAACAGTACAAAGTTGTACTGAACAAGGAGAGCAGATTATGCCTTGGCGTCAATGACAGTCATTTGCGAATGTGGTATTTATCGGGAAAGCAACAACTAACGATGTGTATCAATCGTCAGCATGCAGCATCAACACTAATTAGAGTAGTGTGTGATGCAGTATCCTAGAACCGCCGTACACCACCACCACCAGGACAATTCACTTACCCGCACATACAATGTAACCCAATGCAGTTTCCTAGTTTTAGTTTCGCAAAAGGGTTATTTGATGAAGACAAAATGCCCAGTTGGGGGCACATAGGTTTTATAAAACAATACTGACAAACTTCGAGGAGTGGTATTGGCTATATCAATGAAGAAACTGGTTATAAGAACCCATGTCCTAAAACTTTCTGCTGTAGGCTGTTTCAGCTCTAGTACTACCTATGAGCAGCTGGTCGCACATGGGCAGTGATGGACACAGGTAGGCAAACAGCTGAGGTGGAGGCAGTCAAGCAGCTGGACTGTAGGATACACGACTGTACTACCATGACCTCGCACCTGCAGGTACGGGTGGCACATATGCAGAACCAGAGCAATAGGACTACGTGGACGGTAGTTTGTAGCATCTGCGCTGATCTGTGTTTGGGCTGATGGCCACTTCACTGAGACCATGACCCATATGGCAGGGTAGGAATAGCCTTAACCCTCTGACTGCCATTGGGAGATGTGTGTCCCATGATAGATTATAAGAGAACCATTGCATGTTATTGCTATGCATCAGTGTCCTGGATGGTTAGCAGAATTCTTATAATTACGACGGCACCTGTAGGTTATGATGTTCTCAAGTTTCATTGTTAACCCTCATCTCCACATTGGCACATAGATATCCTGCAGATAGGCAACCCAATTACCAAATTTGGGAAGTGGGCTACCTTCGCGCCTGCCCAGACTTATCATGCCCATGACTTGCATCCACACACTGATGACTGTACGCATGAATTGATTACGCACATTGAGAAACTCTAGCGTGAGTTATTGCACAGTCGTCTTCTGAGACCCTGGAGGTACTTACGAATAATAATGTATGCGCTTCTCCAACTCCACATGCCCCTTGGGAAACGAAACAGTGGAAAACATACTTTTCATATTGTTACTTCTGACTAAGATATTAGTTAAAACAACCATACATTAATGTGAAATAAAAATGGTAGTCATAGGCACCCATTATCAGCACAGTGGGACTGCCAATTGGCCTACTGAACTGCTTGCCAACCCATCCGACTGTGAGTGGACACTTGTGACTGCCTGGAACACCATACTTGCACGCACTGTTGAAGTGCTGGCTAGCAAGTAGGGATTCAGGCAAGCAGGTAGAGGTTCTGTGTGTCAACTGGCGGGTAGCAATCGGGCCAAGCACGTAGAGATTCTCCAGTCAAAACAACGGATCCAAACCACAGACGTGACCACTAACCCACCATCGGCACAGGTGCTCGCAGACCGGGCTGCCTGTGCATATGGTTCTTTAAGGCACTCATTCACAGCATGATTGATCCACCGATCCACTCACCAACCGCAGCTGTGACCAATCCAACGGTGTGTGGACACTGGCGAGCACTTGGCGACTCTCGCTGGTTCTACTAAAAGACTGTGGGCTGGCAGGTGGCGGTCAGACTAAGCAGGTAAAGGCTAGCCAGTGAAACTAACAGATTCGGACCACAGTTCCTACTGTGAGCCCATGGCCCACACACACGCACACACACACACACACACACACACACACACACACACACACACACACACACACACACGAGTGGGTCAGGGCTCACCTGCTTAGTGAGTGGGTCGGTGGAGCTATCCACCTGTATGTAGGGGGCTCTGTACTCTGTGGAAGTTATAGTGGACACCTGTAGTTTGGCCACTAGAGCACTACACCTGTATGGCAAAGCCAAGTGAGTAGCAGTCGTTCCTCAGTATTTGCTTAAGCACACAGTTTGGACTCACTCTTTTCCATGCACGCAAGTGCTCACCGGTTATGGTGTGTATTACTTTCCATTCAACTAAGGAAACATTGTGGTTAGCTGTGTCTCATCGCAGCACAAAGTGTAAAGGAAGAGCATCTTCCCTGCACTCACTGCAAGTTTGAGACCTATATGGGTATACGAGCTGCCCAGATAGCTATGTCATTAGGCGAAGAAACGTCGTTAATCTTTGGCAGCTTCCGCCAAGCTGTAGCGAATACCACTTGGATTAAGCACACACTTGTCGTGTTTTACTGGGCTACCCCTTTAGCAAGAAACGTTGAGTTTATACGTCAATGGACAGCAAGTGGACCTACAACAGGCCAGAGAGCATTCAGGTAGTCACATTCCATCAAATGCATCATCCATGCTTGTCAAGAAAATCTACTTGTGGTTCATGAATGTACAGATTCAGCTCTGTTGCCAATGGGTTGTTTAGTGGCAGGTGATGGTCCTTATAACTTCAACACTGTAGTCATATTAGATGAGATTTGTGGCCATGGCTTCCTGTCCTCAATTTGTTCTGCAAGATACCCTCTACAACTCCTCAAAGTCGTCGTTATCTTTTAGTTACACCACTGGACACAGAGGTCAAGCTGTACACTCGACAGTTATCCTTTCCGTCTCCGAGATATTTGACGGCTGCCAGCACTAGACCTGTGTGGCACTAAGCATGTGCGGAACATGATGCTAAGGCTCTCGTTCGGTCCGAATTATCGGCTATATACAGTACTGGCCATTAAAATTGCTACACCAAGAAGAAATGCAGATGATAAACGGGTATTCGTTGGACAAATATATTATACTAGAACTGACATCTGATTACATTTTCACGCAATTTGGGTGCATAGATCCTGAGAAATCAGTACCCAGAACGACCACTTCTGGCCGTAATAACGGCCTTGATATGCCTAGACATTGAGTCAAACAGAGCGTGGATGGCGTGTACAGGTATAGCTGCCAATGCAGCTTCAACACGATACCACAGTTCATCAAGAGTAGTAGAGCCAGTATACACGCTTCCAATGTGCGGTCACCGCGATGTCGCCAAACATGGATGCGACCATCATGCTGCTGTAAAAGAACCTGGATTCATCCGCGAAAATAACGTTTTGCCATTCGTGCACCCAGGTTCGTCGTTGAGTACACCATCGCAGGTGCTCCTGTCTGTGATGCAGCGTCAAGGGTAACCGCAGCCATGGTCTCCGAGCTGATAGTCCATGCTGCTGCAAACGTCGTCGAACTGTGCAGATGGTTGTTGTCTTGCAAACGTCCCCATCTGTTGACTCAGGGATCGAGACGTGGCTGCACGATCCGTTACAGCCATGCGGATAAGATGCCTGTCATCTCGACTACTAGTGATACGAGGCCGTTGGGATCCAGCACGGTGTTCCGTATTACCCTCCTGAGCCCACCGATTCCATATTCTGCTAAGTCATTGGATCTCGACCAACGCGAGCAGCAATGTTGCGATACGATAAACCGCAGTCGCAATAGTCTACAATCCGAATCGGAAACGTGATGGCACGCATTTCTGCTCCTTACACGGGGAATCACAACGTTTCACCAGGCAACGCCGGTGAACTGCTGTTTGTGTATGAGAAATCGGTTGGAAACTTTCCTCATGTCAGCACGTTGTAGGTGTCGCCACCGGCGCCAACCTTGTGTGAATGCTCTGAAAAGCTAATTATTTGCATATCACAGCATCTTCTTCTTGCTGGTTACATTTCGCATCTGTAGCATCCCATCTTAGTGGTGTAGCAATTTTAATGGCCAGTAGTGTATATTTCCTGTTGCTACGACAAGTGGGAGATAGCTCCAACAATAACTTCTGACACGTCTACAAACGACTATACGGCTGTATGGCAGTTACAGGAGCCTAGATGAGGTAACTGTGATCAAAGACAGTCTCTCCAGAATTTTTCAACATCATAGTTTCGATAGTGACACAGTGAATGCCCTGTGCAAACTGTGAAGAAAGCTTCATTTTTTATTTTCTACTTCTTAGTTACGTACCAGATTTGCGGTGGGAAGGGAAGGACTTCGAAGGATGAGTAATCACTAGTGGATACAGTTTTATTAGTTTTTCTACTGCCAGGAAAAGTTATCATATTGTCATGTTTCAGTGATAGTTCCTTGTCGTTTTCTTCATGATATTCATCATGATTAAAATGTTGAAACTGCGATCTTGGTAATGTATAAAACTTTGAATTATAATATCTGAAATGCTACATTTTCTTTGTATAATGAGACCGTATTCAGCAGGACTACGTGGTCATCTTCACGTAATATAGTAGGCACCACAGTAACTCGTCAGTTCATAGTAAACTGACTACTTACTGTGGTAACGACTTTATGGCCTCAGGATTATTGAGGATTGGTGTTGAAACCGTTCGCTTTATATAGTCTCATCTTATGAGGAGGTTACAAACTTTCAGGATGATGGAGAAGCGAAAAGATATCAATCTGAGGTAAGGCACCCTGGTGCGGAAACAATCGAGTGGTAAGTTATAAGTGAAATTTGTTCTGATACCTCTAACAATGGACCTCTTCCACTGAAAGCTCTTTGCTGTCCATATGGCAGTATGGTCCAAAATAAAATTGTCTGGTATATCTCAAGAAGTATGAGCACTTGTTAATCTTTTCTAGTGTGGAACAATCTCTTCGACTGAACAAGTACCCATAGCTCTTAAAGTACGCATTTTAGATCTCATATTTACTTGACACTTGTTTCTTGGTTTGGTCCACAGTAATACCCCCAAAAGTCATGGAAACGAAAGAGTTTACAGTAGGAGAGATGTGTTTCAAAGTTTCAGTACTCATAGCTCTTAATGTATGCATTTAGGAACCCATGATTACCAGACATTTTTTCCTTGTTTTTGTCCATACTGCCACCTCTGAAAGTTTCCCACCCTAAAATCTCAGCGACAATAATACCGGTACATGTATTCCACTGTGAGGTATCAAAATGATTTTCGCTTATAGCTTCCGCACAAGGATATCTTACCGCAAATTTATGCATTTTCCCTTCTCCATCATCCCTGAAAGATTGTAACATCATCGTGGAATCACTCTGTATAAAGAAAATATAGCAACCTAGATATTACAATTAAAATATGTATAGTTATGAAGACCATTACAGGCCACAAAATTCCAGCGCACAGTAGCCCAAAACTACAATGATGTCTTGTTGCTCCCGAGGGAGTCACCTACTGTTTGTTTCATCGAATTATGAAGCTTTCATCAACCATTCACGTCATCCTGTTTCAATTCTTGTAACGCCGATCTAACGCCACGTTTGATAAATGTTACGTCACACATTTCGTTCATCATGCAACTGGCTCCACATCCGTGAAGAAGCGACTAAAAGAAGAAGACATAATGACGTCCTTCACGGCCACAGCCTACTGAAGCGAATAACCAGTGCCCGTTGTACAAATCTTTCCCTGCTGAGCAGTCATCGTACGCTGTCGTTAATTTCAGTTAGAGCGAGATGTTTAAGGTTATGTCCGAGAGAATTTTAGCGCAACGTGTGGCCTTGGCCGCAGTAGGTGAGCTTTTTCCAGCCATTCCGTTACTGGCGTGGACCATACGCACCACTCGCGTATTCTCGCACGTAGCCCCTCCTGTCTCGCCGCAGCACAACGCGACAGACGTTCGGATGCACATTGTAAACACAGTGGGTACACGTATATCCTTACAGCAGTATTTAAGTTAACAGAGTAACTTTGAATCTTCCTGACGTTTGTTTCCACACTGCAGCATACTCATAACCGCCATCTCTCTATATGTTACACACGATGGCCCAGGTGCAATGGTCAACATCCAAGGGTATGACAAGAATCATCTTTCGATTAAAAAAAGTCTCGTAAACATGGGGTCTAAAACTCGTACCTTACGAAGTATTATCATTTCTTCATCTTCGATACTGTGGAAGGAATCTACTCCATTGCAAGCTTTTCGCTTTCCATATTTTGGGAGGAGGTAGTATGGTCCAAAACAAGAAAATATTGGGTAGTAAACGTAGGCTCTAAAATGCATAATTCAAGAACTATGAGTACTTGTTCAGTACAAGAGATGCGTTTCGCAGTAGCAAAGATGAACAAGTGCTCATAGCTGTTATGGTTTCAACACCATGTTTACTGGATATATTTCTTCTTGTTTTGGTCCATACCTCTCAAAATATGATAAGCATAGAGCTTGCAGCAGAAGAGATTTGTTTCGCGTTATCGCAGAGGAAGACGTGTTCACAACTCTTAAGGAATGCGTTCTGGAGCCCATGTTAACTAGACCTTTTTGTTCGTTCCTGTCATATCCCTTAGTATCGATCTTTCCTCCTGGAACACCTTACATATTATCTACATCTCTGTAACAAAAATCTGTGTAGTGTTGGCACGACTAGAATAAAGCAAATTCCTCTCCCACGGTTTTCCACAAATCCGCCGAACAAGAGACTGATTGGGGATATACTGCTAGCATTGTTAAGGATGTATATGTTGTAGGATATTAATGCGAGGCTACTTTTTTTTTTACCTAGAACTGTGTCACCTCGCAGTGAAAAGTTTCATCAGACTTAGTCAGCTCCATAGCAGTGGACGAACAGTGCACTTTATACATTGAGGATACAAATGTTATTGGACAGCAATATGCACATATACAGATGGCGGTAGTATCGTGTGAACAAGGTAAAAACGTGTAGTTTAATGGCGCAGCTGTCATTTGTACTCAGGTGATTTGCGTAAAAAGGTTTTCGGCGTGATTATGGCCTCATGACTGCAACTAAGAGACTCTGAACGCGAAATGGTCGATAGAGCTAGACGCATGGGACATTCCATTTCAGTAATGGTTAGGAAATTAAGTATTCCGAGATCCACAGCGTCAAGAGTGTGTCCAGGATAAAAAAATTTCAGGCATATCTCGCACCACAGACGATACATCGGCTTTCACTTAACGACCGAGAGCAGCGGCGTTCGTGTAGAGTTGTCAGCGCTAACAAACAAGCAACATTTCGTGAAACAGCCGCAGAAATCAACGTGAACGAACGACAAACTTATCCTTTAGGACAGTGAGGGGAAATTTGGGGTTAATGTGCTGCTATAGCACCAGAGGACCGACGCGATGCCTTTTCTGACAGCATGACATCGCCTGCGTCCCCCCTCCTCGGTCTGTGACCATATCAGTTGGACCCAAGTGCTGTCAGGTGAGTCCCGATTTCAATTGGTAAGGACTGATGACAGTATTCGAGTGCGACCAAGACCCCACGAAGCCATGGACCCAAACTGTCAACAAGGCACCGTGCAAACTTGTGGTGGTTCCATAATGGTGTAGGCTGTGTTTACGTGGAAAGTACCTGGTCATCTGGTCCAACTAAATCGATCATTGACTGAAAATGGTTATGTTTGGCTACTTGGGGACCATTTGTGGCCATTCATGGACTTTGTATTTCCGAACAACGATGGAAATTTCATGGATGACAATGCACCATATCACTGGGCCACAACTCTTTGAGATTGGTTAGAAGAACATTATGGACACTTCAAGCGAATTATCTGACCATCCAGACCGACCATCATGGATGCCATTGAACATTTGTGGGATATGATCGAAAGGTCAGTTCGTGCACAATCTCCTGCACTGGTAATACCTTCGGAATTATGGACGGCTTTATAGGCAGCATGGCTCAGGATTTTTGCACTGGACTTACAATGACTTATTGAGTCCATGCCACGTCGACTTGCTGCGCTACAGTGGGCAAAATAATGTCCGACTCGATATTACGAGGGTTAACACGGCTTTTGTCATCTCAACGTATATGTCATTGCGTCGTATGCGACGTTCTATCTAAATAAAGCGCGACTAATGCTGCAAATCAACGTACGTTGCAAATGTTGTCTGTCCGTGTTGGTCGCCTTCAAAGTAGGACTGGTCTGAGACAACACAATACTGCATTCGTTACTTCTACTGTTCAATACTTTACTGCATTTCGTCTTCCGCGTCGCTATTCGAGAGTTCCGACTTTTGAACTTCCCTGACGAGAGCGAGCCAATGTCTTCAATCGAATGCTCACTGAGTTCGTTCACTCTGATGAAATGAACCACAGCTCACGGACACACTTCGAGAATTCAAAATACTTGCACACTAATATTCCACACCGAACGCTTTCTTAATACTGTGAGTAGACATGTGCACCCAGATATGTAGATTTACTCCCGTACGAGTCATCAGGTGCATTTTCTCTGGTATTTTTGAAAAGATTTTCTATTGTCTGTTTGTTAAGTTAAATGACGTCGGCCGAAATAATGTCGGCTTCAGGGGAGTTTCACAGAGCTCGTACTGGCTCTCATTACAAACAGAATATTTAGAAAATATAATTATGGGTCCAATCTGTAGAGTATGCTCAAATCAATTTGATTTGATATTTGAACCAAAAACATTTATTGACAGTGAAAGCAAAAGATGGAGTGTAATTAGCATTTTCAGGTGATTTCTGTTAAGAGGGATGTATCGGACACCGTCATGATAGCTGCAAGTTTAACTACAGAGATAGGGCACTGTTCAATATATTTACATCTGCGCAAGATGTGTCATCGAGACGCTACCGTGAGTATTACCGTTTTCGGCGTACCGTTTAATTTGGGGGAGGCGTATAGATTTTCGCTAAACTGTGCATAGTTATTTTCAAGAGAGTTCGAAGTACTCTTCCAAGAATTTACAGCTTGAAATAAATTGCCATGGAGTTTCCCATACGTTATGAACTTTAGGACGTGAAAAATATTTATAGAAGTGTGCTGTCAGGGGCAACACAAAGCGGGGAGTTGTGGTAAGTTACAGAGGGGAAAATAAAAGCAAATATTCATTGTTGTGGCCTTAGTGTTGATTGGGTAAGAGGCGTTACATTAAATAATTTCATGGTCATAATTGGAAAGGGGAGTTTTGTCAGTCGGGTGCAGACCCTAGGTGGAGGTATCCAGAGGAGTAAGGAGTGAAGGCGGCTGTTTTCAACAGTTTTCAGTTGATTAAGTGAGAAGTTCTGGTCGTTATAAGCAGTACATCTACGTCACATGTATGGAGATATAGAATGCCACATTTTAGCATATGATTTGCAGTTCAGGCACCATCCACCAGTATTTATGAGAACAGTGTGATAGCTTCAAGGTTCAAGTCAGTGGTGAAGAATCTATGATCAGCTTTGTCTCATGGGTCAAAAAGGGATGCCCAAAATTGTACAGGCGTAGTGCAAGACGCTGATTAGTGCCTGCCAATAAACCGTTCCTCCATCTACTGCAGTGTTATCATGTTGTGCAGTAAAATCATGTGTACCGAGCGACGCATCAATCGCGATAGATAATGTCGTTTGTGGATGCAGATAAGGAGACCCAGTTATGAGTATGCTGTGTGTGGAATAAATTGCAGTACGAGGCTCTAGACTGCTTCTTGCACTGACAAGCAAATTAGACTTGCATGCTCATCGGAATGTGCGTCCTCCGTCTGTCGTGTTGACTGGCGGTATATGGCGTACAGTTTCTACAACAACACTACAGTGGATAGTCGTACAGAAGAGGAGCGAAGCAGTAGGACAGAGGTAGACAAGTGGGAGAGGCAGAAGCAGCTAGAGTACAGCTAGAGATAGAGCTAGAACTAGAGCGAGAGAAGCTGTCAGGCAGGCACGGCTGGGTGCCGGGTAGCGCGTGCCGGGCGCCTACGGCGGTGAGTAGTTGACCTATGGCGGTTCTGGTACTCACGGGGCCCGGCAGGTCGTGCAGATTGGACAGCAGAAGCGCGTGGTTGCCAGCGCCGTCCGCCGCCACGCCCGCCTTCCGGTGCTGCTGATGGTGCTGCAACATGACCGACACTTGTCACGGAGAGCCGAGCCTGCCTTCAGTGAGAACGGTACAGAAGATCTGCTAAGCTATTAAGCAATGAGTTCTTTTAAACTGGAGCCTCTAACCATCCAAATAGATACAGTTTTTTATTCCTCCTGAAGTATTAAATTAATATTGACAAGTGAAGATAATGAATCTTATGCAGTTGCTGAGTGATGGGAAAGGGCTGAAAGTGGGAAAATATCACTTTCCTAATAATTCTATGAAAATCTGTTTCATGTCGAAGCCACTATGTGACATTATGTTCTGGGGAATTCACTACCCCAGAAGCTAATGAGGATGCAATGGGTATGTGAAAATATTACCACAGAACAAGACTACTACATAAACCATAAACCATCTGTAGACTTTTTTTCAAACAGAAGCAGTTAAGATTCGACTGTCAAATAGTCAGTCCTTTATTTTTGGTACTAACCTTACACTGAAATGTTGGAAATTTGCACCATACTAAGGCTATTGAAGGTATTATGGATTAATACACTTAAAAGAAGATTAGTTCTATGAGGTCTGTATAAACATAATTTTCTTCTTAGATTTATGTTTTGTTTTTGCTCGTTTACTTAGGGGTGCCCAAAGGGGCTCAACATTTTTGTTGCAGTCAGATTTTAAATCTAGGGCCACAGATATGATTTTTATAATGGTAACTCAATTTTCAAAGTGGATTTTTATTTAGGCTCCTTGTTTTAGCGGCTCACCTCAGCTAAACTATGAAACATACGTATGTTTCAGCTGAATTGTATTGCTCATACTTGAAGGCTATAAAGTAAATTTAAATAAAATCATACTCTTGTAAGAAGCAGAACTGCCAAACTGCTGACTCTATGAGGAAGCCTAAAAAGATTATTACGAACACCATGTCATATACTGAATATCTGCCAGTACAGGCACATGTAAGACAGGATGGGAGTGATGTAATTAGGAGCACATACCTAGGATCTTGCGGACCAGTTATAACAGTCATGAGTTAGCTTCTCTTACAAGAGGATGCAATGGCTTTATGACACCTTCCAAACCGAAACAGACATGTGTTTCGGCCAGATGGACCACACTGTCATGTTGATAAGTGGGCAGAATCTGTTAAGTCCTTTGTTAATTTGACACAATATTGAAATCACTGAAATAACGTCTCCTCCTTCTCACCCATTGGGTGGTTCACTTTCTAGTCAGGTAGCATAATTTAAATGATAGATATTTATGGCTACAGTATCTGCCAGTTAATTTATTACGATTCCACTGTGAAGAGGTATCCAGCAGAGTGACACAACCTTCTCTTGGCGATGGCTCACAGAAAGAAATTGGGCTTATGTCAGGTAAGTGTGCAGGCCAAGGATCAGTTCCACATCTGCACATCTGTTTATTCACATTATGATACATTTGGGAACATTCGCTGAATTGTATAGAGAAGCCATTGTGCAAAAACTTGATCTTTAGAGGGACTGCTAGTAGTTTGTCTTTTAAGTAGGCACACAGGGAATGTTTGGAATATGACTTACTCTTATATGCTGTTAAATGTTCACCCAACCAGTAACGAGCAACATGGATTGCCAAGATGTATCTTTGTAACTGCCTTCAGCGTGAACTTTCAACAGTTGCCTGGGCGTTTTACTGTGCTCACACAAGCTGGTTGCAAAAATTTTGTACTCCTAGACACTGTTCCAAGACAAAGAAGGAGTTATAACAGATGAGTAACAATATTATTCGATCAGTGAACTAATTGACAAAAATTTTTGCTTTTAAAGTTTGTCATAATACAGCTGTAATGAGAAAAGACTACATGAAAGCGTGATACATGTGATGTTAGAGTGCTTTCATAATGTACATTTGTAACTTATGTAAATAAATATGTGAAATGTATGTTCACTAAATAATATTTTGTCATGGATTAATGAAATGAAAATGTTTGGGAATGTAATTTTATACATTTGTGCGAGTTGTCATTGATATAAAATGGTACAATGTGTAGAATATATGTTACATAAAAGATGGAGCGCTTTTTTACTGTACGGAAGTAACTTTCAGAAGCATAAAAGGTGGCTTGGGTTTTTGGCGCGCTACGTGGAAACGAGAGGACACAGTCTGTAGGCAACACTCGGACTGAGCAGGCGGTGCATTGCCTGGAAATTGTTGCACAATTGCCTCGACACGTAAGATAGCCGTGTGGTTTACGGCGCATTGTAACGGTCTGCGTGGCTTTTTCCATTGGAGGTTCGAGTCCTCCCTCGGGCATGGGTGTGTGTGTGTTGTCCTTCGTGTAAGTTAGTTTAACTTACGTTACATAGTGCGGAAGCTTAGAGACCGATGACCTCAGCAGTTTGGTCCTATAAGGCCTTACCAGAAATTTCCGAATTTAACAATTGCTTCAGATGAGGACTACTGAATTATTACAGCTTTAGTACAAGTTGTTGGGCTATGCTATGGACGTTAAAACGATGCCAAGAAGAGTTAATTAGTCCATACTTCAAGAAACTTGTACACTGTACCATGGGTAGTGTAGTCCCCATTACCAACGACTACAGCCAACAGGTTATGAAATCTATAATTAGAATTGTAGAAGTGTGAACAATTAATTCTAAATTAACTTTATGTGAATAATTATTGTATTAAACATAAAATTTGGTTCACCCTATTATTTTATTCCAAATCATACCCCTGTTTAGGGTCCTTTCCCAGTGTCTGATTATTCCAAGTGAATCTGTTATAAAATAGTTTGAAGTGCTTTATTCAGTATCTACAAGCAATAGTTTTCATCACTGAATAAATGTCTATTAACGTCTGAAAAAAATTGTAGCGGGCTAACTTTTAAAGTGCAGGTAAAAGTATGGCATGATTTATGTAGCAGAAGTGCTAAAGTGAACTTTGATTAAGTACTGAAGTAAATGTTTTCAGACAAATTTAACGATTTTAATATTCTTACTCTCTTTGTGGCAATAAGTAAAGTGACAGTGAGCATACAAATTTTGCTAGGAAGACAAACTTGTCATGCATAAATAATGAGGTTTTGCGAGTTTAAGTTTTGAATAAAGTGAGGATAAAATTTTTACACTTATAAGTGAAATTCAGTAAAGTAGAAAGAGTTATAGAAAGAAAATTGCTTGCGAGGCTCAGTAACAATGAAGTAAGGTTGCACAGAAATATTGAATGGCTACACAGAGTGACCAAACCCACCCTTTGGCTTTTGGCAAATCGTTTGTTGTAATATAATTAATTTTAACGTTCATGTTCAAGTCAAAAGTGAAGTTCTAATCATCATAATCTCTGATTTAGCTTTTTAAGGAATCGAAAAGCATTGAGACATACCATTGACTACAGAAAAAGTGAAGTTTACAAGCTACTTTCTAATATTAAATTTTATTAATATAATGAATTTTAATGTTCATGTTCAACTCAAAAGTAAAGTTCTAATCACCATAATCTCTGATTTAGCTTTTTAAGGAATCGAAAAGCATTGAGACATACCAGTTAACTACAGAAAAAGTGAAGTTTACAAGCTACTTTCTAATAAAAATTTTTATTATTGTTCAAAGAGAAACGAAGGTTAGGAAGACTAGCTAGGTCTGCAGAACATTGGCTGAGTAATACGTTGCATTGTAGTACGATTTGACATGCGGATGAGTAACTAGGATCTGTATAGAGGGTGGTGCGAGACAGTCTGAAAAGCTTGTAAGAGTGTTGTAGCGCAGGTTGTTCTGAGGAATAATCGCTCAAAAATTCGATACGTTGCACCGTTTCTGAGTTAATTAGCATTGAAGTTAGCCACTCAGGCATTTGCGCGTGCGAATCCACGCGGCCAAACATGTTCTTTGTTTGGCTTCCTAAAACCAGACAAGAGAGTAATAAAAAAAATTGAACATGGGACGATAGTAAGAACCGAGCTCAAGCGTACTAAGAAGTGTCATGCGCTATAATTTACACAACGAAAGCAACTGACACTAACTGCATCTGGTGGGCCACTCGAATTTGCACGCGCAATTGCCTGATTGGCTAACTTCAATGTTAATTAACTCGGAAACAGCACAACGTATCGAATTTTTTTCATAACAATTATTTTTTAGCACAATCTAGCCTGGAACACCCTTACAAACTTTTTTGTCTGTATATGTAACCCACTGATGTTTTTTTGCAAAGAATTAATTATAGGATTATTTTGCCAGTACAAATGTTTAGTTATCTGAGTAGCATGTGAGTAAGTGTGAATGTATTAGTATAATCGTAGCAGGGGACTTTGTTTAGTGTTTTGTTCCTTTAGAGTAATAAACACGTATTTTGGTCACTGGTAGCGAATGTTTTATTGTGTTCCATGATATAGCCATCATCATAACACGTTAGTAGTTGTGTTGTTTCACTGTTCCGACTAATGAGACCAAGATCAGCGGAACTGTCTGTGTTTTGTTTTTAGATAACGAGGCCTAGTGTCTATCCGCTTATTCACTAGTTAATTTTTTTTACATTATGTTTCTCAATTTCGAATTGGTTTGCTACAGGGACGTAATTAATTCGTACTTCAACAACCTCTAGGGTCGTGTGTGGGGAAATGAAGGTGGTCGGCCAAACAGGAGCTGGTACTGAGGAGAAAGCGTTACAGCTCTCACACGTGACACGAAGCAACCTCACTCGCTCATATCTTGGTTCATTTACAGTTTTGACGGTTTCAGGGCCAGTTTCATACCAAAAGGATGAAACGGTGCCTATAATTATATCCGATTTTCTTCCCTTTTATTAAAAGAACGTTGCCAGACAGAGGGCCAAAAGTGATGAAGAGTTTTTTGATTAAAAACCAAAGCAGTGGCCTAGATGTAACCTCGAACCAAGGAGTCTACAGGCAGTAAAGATGCAGCTCTTAAAGAATGGCAACAAATGATGATGCCAAACATCGTCAAATTATGTAAGGTGAGATTGTGTAAAAATATGCACCTTGTAGATTCCTGATGCTATCTTTGGCAATATAATGAGCATCATCTTTTACAAAAAATATTTATGTATCAATTAATAATATCATAAAATATTGCTCATGTCTACAGAATTTTCGCTGATTCATTTGCGTACTGACGGACACAATACAAAAAGAAAACTGTGTTTGTACAGTTCTTGGGTGTCAGCCAGGTGCAGCCGTTTTCGTAAAACGATATTTCGACAGCATACGTACCTAGCCATCATCTTCAGATGCCACTGTAAAATGACAGTCTTCGCAATATCACGCCTCCTTTACGCTGTGATCTCACCGACCCCTGCCCCCCACGACACGGTCACACGACGCGTTTGGTGGAATGTTGGGGGATGAGGGCGGTGGCAGCATAGCCCAAGGTTGGGTGAACCCCGGTCCCTCAGTGTATTTGCAAACGCCGTCGGGCGCTGAAGTGCTTTTCGTCTGAGGCTGTGATTATAGTTGGCTGAGTGCTGGGTCCCAAGCTTTACTTAAGGTGCAGCCACTGTCCCTGTTGATTTGCCCTTCGGCCACCCGATTTTCGGTAGCCTCCTTCAGAATACAGTTCCAAAACGACGAGATCTTCGTTCACAATCCCGTTTCTTCAGACTCCACTGAGTCCCCTGTAGCCATGCAATGTTCTACAACCACAGAGTGTCTTCTGCCTTTCTTGTATTTTTCATCGATTGTCTGCGGACAGTCGAATAAAGATAGAAAGGACGCTGAAGACAAAGTGAACTTAAGCAAACAACAATATCTGTGGTTGCAGAACAGCGCATGGCTATAGGGGACTCAATGAAGGATGAAGAAACAGCTGCGTTAAGGCGAACCTCGTCGTTTAGGGACTGTGTTCTGATGGAGGCTTTGGATATTCGAGTGGCTGAGGGGTTGATTAACAGAGGCAGTGATTGCACCCTAAGCAGAGAGTGGGATCCAGTACTGAGCCATTTAAAATTAGGGCGTCGACCGAGAGGCACTATCGTGCCAAACGGGAACTGCAGAAGTACTGAGGTACCGGGTTCGCACCCAGCCTTCGACGATGCCGTTCCCTCACTATTCCACCCAATGTGTCATACACCAGATAGTGGTGAAAGAGTATGGAGAAGCCGAAGTATAAAGCAGGCTGGTTGTAGCGAATATGCTCATTTTCGAGGTATCACCTGAAGATGACGGCAAGGTATGCTGTCAAAGTACCTTGTTACGAAGGTGACTGCGCCATATTGGACATGCGAAAACAGTACAGACAGTCGATTCACCAGGAAAGCTTAAAACCACACAAGAAGAAATGAGTTTCGTTCAAGGCCTGAATTGGCTAAATAACGTATTTATTACCTAAAGCGATATTTGTACAGCGTGAGTGAGGGGGGATAGGGAGAGGAGAGGTAAGCGGGCATCAGTGGTTGGCAGACAGCTCACCCTGGAGGGCGTGGCCAGAAGGTCTCGCAGCTCGCGGCATCGCTGCCCCTCGGCCTCGCGGCGGTAGACCAGCTCGTCGAAGCGGCTGCGGTCCTCGGGAGCCACCACCTCCCGCAGCTCCGTCAGCAGTGTGTACTGTCAACACAACAGAGCCAGGCTTCTGTACACATCCTCCGCGCGTGTGTACTACTCGACCACGACATTACTGCACTTGGCCTCTAGGGAAAGACACGGTGGCGTAACAGTAAAGGAGTACAGTGGTGACCAATAAAAACATATCAGACTGTCAATGCTTTCGGGTCAGTTGCGCATACAGTATTAAGTTGGTTAGGACGTCAGACTGGCCGACCTGGAGCAGGAGAGGCACTTCGGGGCATTTTAATTTCCACTGTGCATTCTTTTACAAATAAATTCATAAGACTTCGTCAGCATGACCAGGAATGATTCAGGATTTGCACTCATAGCAGTGAAAGCTAAAAAAACATAACAAAATAATTTTTTTCACTTGCTATTGACTGCATTTGTTTCTATAGGTACACTTTTAGGTAAGTAAGAGAGATTCTACGATGAATTTTGCAATGCGTATTAAACAGAAGCTCCTTAATACAAAACTAGAATTTTCAAAATCTATTAAAAACTGTGGTAAAAATTGAGATAACTAACTATAAAATTTGAGTTTTTCCTAAACATGAATTTTGACAGATCATTCATTTTTTCATAAATTAAATAAATTCCGGAGTTTCATACACCTGTAAATGTGTTTTGTATGTTGTGCAGAATTCATCGAAGGATCTCTCTTACTTATGAATAAAAGTGTACCTATAGTAACAAATACAGCCAATAGTAAGTGAAAAATAATGAAATTCCACATATAAAAAAAAAGTGTTGTTATGTTTTTTAACTTCCACTGCTATGAGTGTGTAACGTGAATCCTTCCTGGTCATCCTGACAAAGTTTTATGAATTTATTTGTAAAAGTATAGACAGTGGAAATTAAGATGTCCTGTGGTGCCTCTCCTGCTCCAAGTCGGCACGTTAGACGTCCTACCGCCCCTTAAGTGGTCCAGTGTGCCCTCTTAAAGTATGATCGGGAGGCCAAGTGCAACAATACTGTGACGCGTAGTACTGCTGCAGACTGCAGGGGCGCATGGCTGGGACGCGAGTTCCATAGGGAAGAAGATTTGTGACGGACGGAAAAATTAGGAAGGGCTAATGAAAGGGGGAAGGGGGATAACGAGTAATGTCCAGAAAGAAGAAGAAGAAGAGGAGGAGGAGGAGAACAAATAGTCAAATGGACGTAAGACAGTCCTCACTGAATGAAACAAAAGGAAAGTTGGGGTTTCTTCTACAAAAAAGAGAGCTCTCCACGATGCATACAGGGGTGAACAATTCGAACGTTCTCACAAACAACATACAATACGTAATAACTAATTAACTATTTGTAGAAGCCAAATCGGAACAATAATTAATCGTTTATATTTATTTAAGCTACAGCTCCTTGCAATTCGAAAACAAAAGATTAGACAGTTTGGAGTTTACAATGGGACGTTAGGTAACCCCTTGACAAAACAAATACCCAAGACTAACGATTATTCTTGCTTAGTAGTAGTAGTAGTAATAGCAGTAGTAGTGGTTTCATTCCTCTGTAGATCTCTTTTTACAAGTGTATAGGACACGTCAAAAATTTACAAATTTAGATCAATTTAAAATAAACTAATTCGTATACACATATATTTACACACTTCTAGTTAGAGACAATCATTAGAGGTACTGCTGGTATGCAATACTTTTTTTACAAATAACTTATTAAATAATGTAATGCCACATTGTTCACTCGTATCTCATTATCAGTCACTATACATACACTGTTTCATAACACTTCACTCACTACACACACACACACACACATACACACACACACACACACACACACACTGGTGATCTCCGGGCCATTTTCCGTACCGCAACTTCCTATATGCTGTCTTGAAAAACTGAGTCGGCATCCCTCCATAATGAGTGAGGTGTTGAGCTCAGAAAGATGAAGAGTTGTTAGTATTGTCCTATCCATAGCTTGGGGGTAAGTATTTCTAGAAAGGAAAAAAAACATAAAGTGAAGGTGTTATGTGGAATGTTGGATATTTTATAATCATTATTATTATTATTATTATTTATTTGTACAACATTTTTTTTATCAAACCCCTACTCTGTTTTAGCTAAGTAATCCTGCAATGTATAAAATGTATTGCATAACAGGTACTTTTTAGGTGTCTTTTTAAATAAGTGTATTTTTGTAATTTCTTTAATCTCTTTTGGTAATACAAGTCGTTCGTTTTATTGGCGCGTTCAAACATGGCAAGGTGAAGGTGTGGGAGAGGTTTCAAGGAAATAAAAATGGTTCCAATGGCTCTGAGCACTATGGGACTTAACCTGAGGTCATCAGTCCCCTAGAACTTAGAACTACTTAAACCTAACTAACCTAAGGTTCAAATGGTTCAAATGTCTCTGAGCACTATGGGACTCAACTGCTGAGGTTATTAGTCCCCTAGAACTTAGAACTAGTTAAACCTAACTAACCTAAGGACATCACAAACATCCATGCCCGAGGCAGGATTCGAACCTGCGACCGTAGCGGTCTTGCGGTTCCAGACTGCAGCGCCTTTAACCGCACGGCCACTTCGGCCGGCTCAACTAACCTAAGGACATCACACACATCCATGCCCGAGGCAGGATTCGAACCTGCGACCGTAGCGGTCGGGCGGTTCCAGACTGTAGCGCCTAGAACCGCTCGGCCACCCTGGCCGGCTTTCAAGGAAAATATTGGCCAGGTGCGAGTAGGACTGGCGCCCTGAAGGTTCATCACAAACTAAACTATGTATATAGACAGCTCATCCATTCCGAGAATCGAGGACCTCGACGATTTTTGCCTGTCATCGACATTAATAGTGGCAAGATATTCGTACCAAGGATTACGAGACTTTCGAAAATCTTTTAATTTCAAGTTTGAAGTCGCATAACAAAAGACAAAAGAAATATATTTTTTCATATCATATAATTAGATGAACAATTTTCGGAGTTTTCCTTTTTTTTGTGAAACCTTGCATTTTGGCAAATTTCATGGTTCTAGGACAACGGGAAGTACCCTGGCGGCATTGATGTCTGAGTTTGCGAGTGCCACAATACGTGACATAAATGGCCGTATCTTTTGATTGCATTGACTTAGAAGCGAACGTTCATTATACTGACAAGGGTCTGTAGGCTTGGGGACTGATGACCTCAGCAGTTTGGTCCCATAAGACGTTACCACTAATTTCCAAATTCCAATTTCGGCTTGATACGTCTATTTGTTCCTGGGATAAAGGGGCCTTAACAGACGAACGGACAGACAGTCTTATAACTATAATCTTTTTTAGTGTGGGATAGTTACAAATTAATAACTTCTGGATTTTTTCCTTTGGTTTTAATGAGAAACTTTGCATTTTGGGAAATTTCATGATTTTAGGTCAACGGGAAGTAACCTGTACATTTTGATGACTGAGTTTGCGAATATCAAATACGTCACATAAATGGACGTATATTTTGACTACATTGACTTACGAGGTTCACTTTTTTACATCGCCAAGGGATCGTTGACTTTAATATGTGATATAAATTGCAACTTGATACATCTACCGGTTACGCTGAAATAGAAGAATGAGATTTTCACTCTGCAGCGGAGTGTGCGCTGATATGAAACTTCCTGGCAGATTAAAATTGTGTGCGCGACCGAGACTCGAACTCGTGACCTTTGCCTTCGCGGACAAGTGGTCTACCATCTGAGCTACCGAAGCACGACTCACGCCCGGTACTCACAGCTTTACTTCTGGCAGTATCTCGTCTCCAACTTCCAAACTTTACAGAAGCTCTCCTGCGAACCTAGCAGAACTAGCACTCTTGAAAGAAAGGATACTGCGGAGACATGGCTTAGCCACAGCCTGGGGGATGTTTCCAGAATGAGATTTTCACTCTGCAGCGGAGTGTGCGCTGATATGAAACTTCCTGGCAGATTAAAATTGTGTGCGCGACCGAGACTCGAACTCGGGACCTTTGCCTTACGCGGGCAAGTGGTCTACCATCTGAGCTACCGAAGCACGACTCACGCCCGGTACTCACAGCTTTACTTCTGCCAGTATCTCGTCTCCTACCTTCCAAACTTTAGGAAGCTCTCCTGCGAACCTAGCAGAACTAGCACTCTTGAAAGAAAGGATACTGCGGAGACATGGCTTAGCCACAGCCTGGGGGATGTTTCCAGAATGAGATTTTCACTCTGCGGCGGAGTGTGTGCTGATATGAAACTTCCTGGAAGATTAAAATTGTGTGCCCGACCGAGACTCGAACTCGGGACCTTTGCCTTTCGCGGACAAGTGCTCTACTGGCAGAAGTAAAGCTGTGAGTACCGGGCGTGAGTCGTGCTTCGGTAGCTCAGATCAGTCAGCCTTCGGCGGCGCAGCGGTTCGGACGGTGTTTACGTCTCTGCCGCACGTCTGCGCGAGAGGTGTTTACGTTACGTGTGTAGCGGTGTGTGGCGGTATACATAGAACGAATCATGGCCTTGTCGTTCCGCAAATCGACACTGAAATTTAGTTTTGCTAACGAATATGCTCGACCGAAGGCTTACGAGATCGAACGTTATTTACGGGACGAGGTGAAAATCGAACCTGACGTTCTAGTTGGAATACACTTATCTATAGTCAGCAGCGTGGTCTATGTCAAGCTCATCAATGAAGCGGCATGTGACGAACTACTACTTCGACACCGACAAGGACTTCGTTTCTGTCATTCGGACGGGAATGTTGGAGCGGTAACTGTTGAACACGCCGGCATGGGCCTCCGAACGATCCGCGTCTTTGAGCTTCCATTCGAAGTGCCAGAAGAATTGGTGACAGACGCCCTGCGTCCTTACGGAACGGTCCTATCCCACGTGGCTGAAAAATGGGCGAGTTTCAAGACGTATCCTGTCCTCAATGACGTCAGACAAATACGGATCGAACTCCGAAAACACGTCCCGTCATACTTGTACATCGCCGGTTGTCGGGCGATTGTCATTTACGACGGACAACCAAGGACGTGCTCTGGATGTGGGAAGGAGGGACACATACGTTCTGAGTGTGCTCAACGAAGGTTATTACAGCTGCCACGGGATGATCCTCCCCTCACGCCGCATCCGACTGTGCTCCCCATGACTTACGTCGCCGCATTACGCGATGACGTGGGCCGCGAGACAGACGCGTACCAGAACACACAGACAGCGACGGATCGTGGCGAGCCACAGAAAGACGACGTTGCGGTGGACCGCCTGCAGCAATCACAGGACGCCCTCTCTTCGGTTCCGCTTGCGGCCCCTTCAGATAACGCACTTGGAGACGTCGATCATACGACGGCGCATGATTCCGACGTCCCCCACGAACAACTGGAGACCATGCTGACCTCTGATTCCGAGGCCCGGCAACGTAAACAGCGATCACCAAAACGCCGGAAGAAGCGTCGCCTCACGGTGGAGAACGACCACTCTGATCTAGCAGACAATTCTGAGAAGTTTACGGGTACAGAACAGACGACCATGGATACAGAAGAACTGCCTAGCGTGGATGTAACGGTGGCCAGCGGGACGGCGGCACGACCTACCGCTGACGATGCTCCAGACACAGCGAAGGAGCTCGATCGACGGCAACAGGCTCCTGAGGAGGCTACGGCGCCTGCACCGCACGACAACGATGGGACACTAGGGGACTGGTCAGAAGACCCACCCCCGTGGGGAACTGATGATGCTAGAGGAACTGCTCCCACGCACTCTCCCGGTGTAAGACCGGAAGGGTGCACGGAATAACGGCAGACCATATGAGGGTACGGCGGGGGACGTTAGTACGACAGCAGCCTATGTACGGAAGAATTAGCGACCGTACGGTGCCCTATCTACGTTGACAGCCATGCAACAAGCTTATCGGATAGGGTCTGTTAACATCAATAGCATTGGGACGCCGGTAAAAATCAAGATGCTCAGTGACATGATAAAGGCTGCGGATTTAGACATAGCACTATTACAAGAAGTTCGGGTACTTCCCCCCTCGGACTTTTACGGTTACGACATTTACTGTTCCCCGTGTGACGAGAGGGGCGTTGGCACAGCTATACTATTAAAGGAAGGGATACGTGCAGACGAAGTGGAATATTTGCCTTCTGCCCGTGGTACGGCCGTGACCATAGGTGGAATACGTTTGATCAACATATACGCACCGTCAGGCTCGGAAAAGAGAAGGGACAGAGCAGATTTTTACGCCCATGAGGTTACACCGTTGTTCCAGGGACGATACGATGGTTGCATACTCGGCGGAGATTTTAATTGTGTGCTCGATAGAAAGGACCAACAACCTAACTATACTACTAGCCAAGAACTTAGGGAGCTGGTCAACGGGATGGAATTAGTCGATACATGGGACCTGAAGTATCGACACCAACCAGGATATACATTTTTTACTAGCCACTCCGCGGGCCGTTTGGACCGGATCTACGTTTCAACGGCGTTAGCAACGTCGACGGTGGACGCAGAAATATGGCCGACGGCATTTACAGACCACGAGGCATATATTTGTACGGTCAACCTTAATAGACAGCAGGTGTGGAGACGGAGGGGTAATTGGAAGATGAACGTCTTCCACCTGCGAGATGCAGAATGCCGACGCATGGTGGAGGACGCGTGGCATGGCTGCCTCCGTCGACGAAATTCTTTCGGTTCTGTCCTGCAGTGGTGGATCGAGTGCGCGAAGCCAGCTTTACGGAGGACGTTAATAGGTTACGGGAAGGAAGTTTCTCAATGGCAGCGCACGACCACTGAGATTTACTTTACGGCTCTCCGGGAACTGTTAGCACAACCACCTAGACCAGAACGCCAGACGGCCGTCCACCGAGTTAAAGCGAAGCTGGTACAACTTGCGAAGCAGAGGATGGCAGGTACGATGATACGCGCGAGGTCGCAGGATTTCCTGCCCAACGAGGTTCCCTCGATGCATTATGTGATAAAGGAAAGACGAAGAAGCAGGGATTTAATACATGAGATCGATCTCGGCGATGGCCGTCGTTTTACAACACAGAGGGGCATAGCACAGGCGTTCACGGATCATTTTAGCAGATTCTATGCGAGCAACGGGGAGGGTCAGAGGGAGCTGGGGAACGTCCTGGAAGAGATCCCAGACGCGACGAGTGTGAACGGGGAAGCGGACGGGTTATCTGAAATTACGTGTGAAGAGCTGGAGGAAGCGATTACACGAGGTGCTTGCAACAAATCCCCAGGTCCAGACGGATTCCCGTTGGAATTTTACCGTGCCTTTGTGACCATTATGACACCGATGTGGCTATGTATGTTTAATGAGCTTCTGCAGCAAGAAGTACCGGTTCACATTCAATTCACGGAAGGGCTCATGATACCAATACCGAAGCCCCGTGGTGGCAAACGGCCTTGTGATTATCGCCCCTTGACCCTCCTCAATAGTGACTACAAGATCTTCATGCGCATCCTGGAGAATCGAATACATGCCGATCAGACTTGTCTTGGCGGCATCAGTAATATCCACACAGCCTTGGGAGACTATCGTGACGTCGTCGCCCTCGCTGCTGCATGCCGCCTCCGGGCGGCGATGGTTGCAGTAGATTTCGATCATGCCTTTGATCGCGTGGATCATGTGTACCTCGCGGCGGTGATGAATAGGATGGGTGTCTCGCCATTATTGACCAATGCTGTGATGCGTTTGTTGCACGGCGCCAGATCAGCGATGGTGGTCAACGGAGGGAGAACTGAGTATTTTAAGATCTTAAGATCAGTGAGACAGGGTTGCCCCTCGTCGATCCTCCTTTATGCAATCGCATTAGAACCGTGCCTCGCAGGCCTTCGCCGCCGTCTTAGCGGGATCTCCCTACGGCAATTATCATTCAAATGCAGAGCATACGCGGATGATATTGTGTTCCTCGTACGGAATGAGAGGGAGACTCAAACAGCACTGGATTGGCTACAGACGTATGGGATGGCAGCTGGAAGTGTGGTCAACTACCGAAAATCACAATTCATGCATGTGGGGCGTGGACTAGAACCAGGAACGGAAGGACCCTTACCTGCGGTGGAAACCCTCCGCTGTTTGGGTATCACCTTTCATAAAGAGACAGCGAGAACGGCTGCGGACAACTACCGAAGATTGTTACTCAGAGTCCGCATGGCAGTACGCCTAAACGCCCTACGGTCGATGGATATGCTGCAGCGAGTGTTACTCGTCAACCTTTATCTCGCGCCCATGATGTGCCACCTGACGCACCTTCTTCCCTTGACGCGCACGATGGCTATGAGGATTCAGGCGGCTTTTGGGTACTATGTGTGCCTGGGACAACTCTTCAAGGTACAGTACAACACGCTTACCCTCCCAGCGCGAGAGGGGGGCGTTGGTTTAGTGAACGTGCACGAGAAGGCGCGTGCCATGTATATTAATACTATGCTCAAACGGTGGCGCAACAGGAATCACTCGCTTACGGGGACGATCATCGAAGAACTCGTACCCACATTGCATCTTCCTCCAGTCAGTGTCGGCGATATATCACCCCCTTTAACGTATGTGCGCACGTTCCTCGTGGAACACAGTTACGTTCGAGAGCGTTTACCGACGACCCGACAGTCGACATCGAAGGACGTGTACCATCTGCTTCTTCGACAGATCGCCCGGAATAGGGTGGAACGAAAACATCCAGCTGTTAATTGGCACGTGGTGTGGCGCACGGTCCACCACCCCCACCTACCTACATCTGTAAGGTCAACATGGTACATTGTCGTCAACAGAAAATACCCTACAAATGATAAAAAGTACGCAATACATTTGGCGGATTCGCCCTTGTGTCATCAATGCGGCGTGCTGGATACGGACGACCATCGGCTGGTCTGCGGCGAGGCATTGGCTGTCTGGACTCTCGCAAGAAACATAATAGCGTTCACGCGGCGCACTATCTATACAGCAGTCTGTTCTGACATAGAATTTTTTCCAGAGGAAACGTATTTTCCGCGTCATAAGACGAACGCAGTGGCGTGGATCACAGGTATGACGGTCCATTACATCTATAGAGACACACGTACGAACTTACTGAACGTCCTGGATTACTGGCATTACTTGCAAGATGGACACGCGAAACTATTACGGCTACAAAAGTACAAGGATTGGTATGCCAATTTCCTGGTAGCGGTATTTGCGGACCCGCCATATACTTGGGGTGTGCCGGGTGCGCAAAGATGAGCGGCGGTGCTTTCGTTGTGAAACCGACCAAGTAATGTGATCGACTAAGAACACTATGCGAGTATGCGACCTACGAAAAACTCACGCTTGAACAGTTAGCAAATGGATGTACTTCAAATTTTGTTTTCATATCCATAAATACTTTTCTTTAGGGTGCCGGAGGTGGCCCCATTTTGATTTTGTTGTTATTTCATGCTGCATGGTAGGACGGCAGCGAGGTTCCTTCCAGGACAGTTATCATGTGTCAGGACGTACTATGTTTATTTTGTGAATAATAAAGGTTTCTGTTTCTCCTTTCTCTTACCTTCCTTCATATAAAAAAAAAAAAACAAAAAAAAGATGGAAAAAAAATAAAAAAATAAAAAAAACGATGGATAGAGCGTATGCCATGTAAGCAGGAGATCCCGGGTTCGGGTCCCGGTCGGGGCACACATTTTCAGCTGTCCACATCGAGGTATATCAACAACACCTGTCGGCAGCTGTGTGTTTCAGTTAGTCATTATTTATTCCAGGGAAAAGCTGCACGGTC
Source organism: Schistocerca americana (assembly GCF_021461395.2). Classification (NCBI taxonomy): domain Eukaryota; kingdom Metazoa; phylum Arthropoda; class Insecta; order Orthoptera; family Acrididae; genus Schistocerca; species Schistocerca americana. The sequence goes on along the minus strand of NC_060123.1, from coordinate 625,156,436 downwards.
ATCAAGAAAAAAAAGAAAATAAAAAAAAGAAAAAAAAAGAAAAAAAAAAGATGGTAGAGCACTTGCCCGCGAAGACAAAGGTCCCGAGTTCGAGTCTCGGTCGGGCACACAGTTTTAATCTGCCAGGAAGTTTCACGCTGAAATAGAGTTTTGAACAGCTGAACAGACAAACAGAAGGACAGACAGATAACTAAGTGATCCTGTAACGGTTCCATTTTCACAGAATGTAGTGCGGGACCATAAAAGCAGTGTAATAGTGACAGGTCAGCAGAGTGAGGGGCTCCGGTTATCCTACTTACGACATGGATATAAAGAAGGAAGAAATGAAGCAACTGCTGCGTAGACTTTTACTATGAGGTTGTAGGATCTGGCGTTTCAATCTTGATAGTGTTTATAGGAAGATGTCAAATGCGAGAAGACTGTAGCTCAAAAATGGTTCAAATGGCTCTGAGCACTATGGGACTGAACATCTGTGGTCATCAGTCCCCTAGAACTTAGAACTACTTAAACCTAATAAACCTAAGAACATCACACACAGCCATGCCCGAGGCAGGATTCGAACCTGCGACCGTAGCGGTCACGCGGTTCCAGACTGTAGCGCCTAGAACCACATGGCCACACCGGCCGGCGGACTGTAGCGAAATGCAGAAAGACCTGGAGAGGATTGACAACTGGTGCAGGGACAGGCAGACGACGGAATAAATCTGGCACGTTGCGCGTAGCAGGCGAAAAAATCCAGTACTGATAGATTACGGTATTTGCAACAGAGGGCGGATACAGTAACAATCGTACAACAACTGGGCCCAATCCTCTGGAGCGACCTAAATTATAATGAACGCTTAAGAGTTACTAAATACAGTTTTCCGTAATTCCTTCACAAAAGAAGACGAAGTAAATATTCCAGAATTCGAAATCAGAAAAACTGTTAGCACGAATCCCATAAAAGTAGATATCTTAGGTGTTGCGAAACAACTCAAATCAAGTAAGAAAGGCAAGTCTTCCGGCCCAGGTGGTATACCAGTCAGGTTCCTCTCAGAGTATGCAGACACAATAGCGCCTTTCTGAGGAATCCTATACAACCGCTCACTTGACGAAAGGTCTGTTCCTAAAGACTGGAAAGTACCAAAGGTCACACCAATATTCAAGAAAGGAAATAAGTGTAACCCATTGAATTACCGACCCATATCACTGACCTCAATTTGCGGTAGGATTTTGGAGCACATACTGTACTCGAATACTATGAATCACCTCGAAGAAAATAACTTATTGATACATATCCAACACGGATTCGGAAAATATCGTTCTTTATTCCCATGAAGTAATGAGTGCTTTCGACATGGGATCTCAGATCGATTCCATATTCCTAGATTTCCAGAAGGCTTTTGATACTGTTCCTCACAAGCGACTATTAATCAAATTGCGTGCATTTGGAGTATCGTCTCAGTTGTGTTACTAGATTCGTGATTCCCTTTCAGAGAGGTCACAGTGCGTAGTGATAGACGGTAAATCATCGAGTAGAACAGAAGTGATATCTGGCATTCCGCAAGGTGGTGTCATAGGCCCTCTGCTGTTCCTGGTTTATATAAATGATCTAGGTGATATCTGAGCAGCCCACTTAGATTGTTTGCAGATGACGCTGTAATTTACCGTCTAGTAAAATTCTCAGACGATCAATTCCAATTACAAAATGATTAAGAGAGAATTTCTGTATGATACGAAAAGTGGCAATTAGCACTAAACAAAGAAAAGTGCGAGGTCATCCACATGGGTACTGTAAGAAGTCCGATAAATTTAGGATATACGATAAATCGCACAAATCTAAAGGCTGTAAATTCAACTAAATACCTACGAATTACAATTACAGGCAAATTAAACTAGAAAGACCACATAGATAATATTGTGGGGAAGGCGAAACAAAGACTGCGCCTTGTTGGCTGAACATTTAGAAGATGCGACAAACCCACTAAAGAGACAGACTACATTACACTTGTCCATCCTCTGCTGGAATACAGCTGCCCGGTATGGGACCCTTACCAGGTAGGATTCACGGAGGACATCGAAAAAGTGCATAGTAGGGCAGCTCGTTTCGTTTTATCGCGCAGTACAGGTGAGAATGTCACTGATATGATACACGAGCTGGGGTGGCAGTCATTGAAACAAAGGCGGTTTTCTTCGCGGCGAGATCTATTTACGAAATTTCAATCATCAACTTTCTCTTCCGAATGCGTAAATATTTTTTTGACACCCACCTACGTAGAGAGAAATGATCATTATAATAAAATAAGAGAAATCAGAGCTCGAACGGAAAGATTGAGGTGTTCCTTTTTCCCACGCGCCATTCGAGAGTGGAATGGTAGAGATGTAGTATGAAAATGGTTCGATGAACCCCCTGCCAGGCAAGTGTGAAAATGCAGAGTAACCATATAGATGTATATGTAGATCTAAGACAAGCAATAGCAATCTATGTGCCAGACTGAGATTAACTGAAAGAATCTTAAAGAAATGTAATCCATCGACGAAAAAAGTGTCTTACAAAAAACTTGTTCCACCGATTCACGATTGTCGTTCGTCGTCTGAGACCTTTATCATTTTACATTCATAGAAGAAATAGATAAGATCCACTACGTCACGTGGTAGTTAAAGTAACTGCGAGAGCGTTAAGGTGATGGTCTCACGGAGGCTTAACGAGTGTCGTTCTTGTGATGAACATTCGGAAAGTGAATACGGAAAGGAAAAACGATTGCGGTACCAAAAGTGTCCTCCACCAAATACTCTGAATACACTTGCGGAGTAAAGGTGTAGATTTAAATGTAACCTACAACATTAAAAGACTGGAGCGAGGGAGAGATTTATTTTCGAATTTGAGTTTGTTATTTGTGTTCCTTTCTACAACCTAATATCTAAGATTAATTGGTGGGTCAGTACTGGAATCTTAGAAGTTGGGTTGAATCGAGCAGGACCTACGTTTAAAGCATTTCAGGTTTAGATAGACTTTTCATCAATATGAAACTTGCGACGATCTGGAAACTTAACATAAACGAAGTGGTTGACAATAGTGGACGATCACCACAGGAAGAGGCACAGATGAGGAATGGAGTTCAGGAACATTGTCCACTATCACCAATATTCTTTAATCTATACACAGAGATGGCACTTAAAAAGGTCATGGTAAAACACTAGATTAGCTAAAAAATTCAGAAAATCTCGAAGTAATGTTAAGTACAATGAAATACGACTCTGACAGGTGACACATAAGCATCCTTTTTGATAACTTGCATCCATTAATGTCCATTGTGCATACCAACGGGCGTGGGCGATTCCAGCAGAACAATGCGACAACCCAGACGTCCAGAATTGCTACAGAGTGGCTCCAGGAACACTTTTATGAGTTTAAACACTTCCCCTGGCCACCAAACTCCCCAAACATCCACATTATCGAGCATATTTGGAAGTTCTTGCAACGTTCTGTTCAGAAGAAATCTCCACCATCTTGTACACGATTCATGGACAGTCCTATAGGATTCATGGTGTCAGTTCCCGTCAGCACTACTTCAGACATTAGTCGAGTCCATGCCACGTCGTGTTGCGGCACCTCTGCGTGCTCGCGGGGGCCCTATACGATATTAGAAGGGTGTATCAGTTTCATTGGCTGTTCAGTGAATATTTCCCTCTCCCTCATCTGTTACGTCAGTCATTTGTTAACAAACATCTGCGAGCTAACTGGCCAACGGTAACGGTATGTGCTACACGCTTTACACATAATAAGGCCTGGTAACTAAAGTAATCACTAATGAATAGTAATGAATATTTTGTGACGGGTATGCGTCGGAATATATACGGCATAAAATTTAATCACTACTTTAACAGCCCTATTAGACTGATATGTGTCGAGTTTCATGACTGTAGAAATAAATGATGAAAGAGTTCCGGTGCATCGATGGCGTTACATTATTGCGTCGCTTATAGAGTAGTTGAAGCCTCATGTTATTGTTGTTGTGGTCTTCAGTCCTGAGACTGGTTTGATGCAGCTCTCCATGCTACCCTATCCTGTGCAAGTTTCTTCATCTCCCAGTAGTTACTGCAACCTACATCCTTCTGATTCTGCTTAGTGTATTCATCTCTTGGTCTCCCTCTACGATTTTTACCCTCCACGCTGCCCTCCAATGCTAAATTTGTGATCCCTTGATGCCTCAGAACATGTCCTACCAACTGGTCCCTTCTTCTCGTCAAGTTGTGCCACAAACTCCTCTTCTCCCCAATTCTATTCAACACCTCCTCATTAGTTATGTGATCCACCCATCTAATCTTCATCATTCTTCTGTAGCACCACATTTCGAAAGCTTCTATTCTATTCCTGTCCAAACTATTTATCGTCCATGTTTCACTTCCATACATGGCTACACTCCAAACAAATATTTTCAGAAACGACTCCCTGACACTTAAATCTATACTCGATGTTAACAAATTTCTCTTCTTCAGAAACGCTTTCCTTGCCATTGCCAGTCTACATTTTATATCCTCTCTACTTCGACCATCAGTTATTTTGCTCCCCAAAATGCAAAACTCCTTTACCACTTTAAATGTCTCATTTCCTAATCTAATTCCCTCAGCATCACCTGACTTAATTCGACTACATTCCATTATCCTCATTTTGCTTTTGTTGATGTTCATCTTATATCCTCCTTTCAAGACAATGTCCATTCCGTTCAACTGCTCTTCCAAGTCGTTTGGTGTCTCTGACAGAATTACAATGTCATCGGCGAACCTCAAAGTTTTTATTTCTTCTCCATGGATTTTAATACCTACTTCGAATTTTTCTTTTGTTTCCTTTACTGCTTGCTCAATATACAGATTGAATAACATTGGGGAGAGGCTACAACCCTGTCTCACTCCCTTCCCAACCACTGCATCCAGCCTCATATGAAGCACGAAGTCCTTTCATGCACTGCGTAAAGAAAGTGGGAACCGATCTTCACAGCCAATGGCTATCTATATGGAGGGCAGTGTTTGTATCCTTAATCATTGCCATGCTAATCTCTAATATCGCTGTCTCATGTAATGAATTTTCTGAGTCTACAGTCTTGCACGTACACATTTTATTTTCATGTGCTCTACGCATCCGCTTCTAGCCGAGAGAATTCTAAAATTAAGGACTGTGGTCACGCCTTTGTCTCCAAAAACTGGCAGTAACTGCTGGACTGAGTACTACTGCAGATCAGCAAATGGCAGCATGTTAGTGATTTGTAAAATATCTTAAATAGATGTTGTAGCTTAAATATATGCAAATATTCAATGAATACTCCATACGTTAGTTTTCCTTTGGCTAACCACGTGAAAGCGACAGACACCAATAATAAATAAAACCGCTATCTTTTTCCACTGCAAAACGTTACTTTAATGATGTAAAATCTTCTCTGGTATGGTATTGTAATTATGTATAATAATTATTTAAAATATTTAAATTTAATTTGCTTTCAAGAGAGTAAGAGGGTTAGGCATGTAAATGTTGCCTGTTGTCTAAAATTAAATGTTGACCAGAAATGTCCTAGTTAGAACAACACTAATGTTCCACAGCTGAGTTTATGAGAAACTAAAAAACGATTTTAAAAAAGGATTTTTGTAAGTAAAAATGTTGTGTGTTAACTTTCAGTTTTCCTCTCGTATTGTACGTGTTGGTAACAACGAAGTTCATTAGTATTACGTATTATACAATGACCAGAAAACTATATGCAATCAGAGAAATAGAGTTTTGCTTCAGACAGTATTTTTTGTATGCTAATGTAACTCATTTGTAAACGGCAAAAAATATTTAAAAAAATCATATCCTCATCTGCGGTAAAGGTTTGCATTTAAGTAGAAGGGCTTTCACTAAAATCACTATAGATATAATCTTTCCAATACATACTTCTTTTAAAGATAATCTTTATTTATTTCGCTGGTCAACTCTGTTCGCGAAGACGAATACAAATAAAGTTACACTTTACGTAACTTTGCTGCTTTGTACCACATTATACTACATTCTGGAGTATTGTAAGGAAAAGTTTGAATCACAGAGGTTTGTTCGACAATATTACCTTTTGTTGTTCGTAATACAAACCCAGATACAGGCGCAAATGAAATAAGGACTTAGGTAAAGAATAATTTATCTATTCAGTCGTGAAAAGGGGTTTTCTACATTAGCATTTTTTTCTCTTTCCATTGATATTTCTAGGAATTTTAGCTGCTATACTACTCTGTAGGTTGGTGGTTAGATTATACTGCAGCTTTTGGGTTACTCTAGGGAGTACCGCAGTGCTACAGACGTTCGACTACTAATCTGTGCACACAACCTTCGTCACTGTTTTACACCCTTCAGTTAGCAGATAGATTTGCTTTCCACCATTTTGACCCACTTTTGTACTTGTTACCACAATCTGTTTACGTCCTAGGAGTGTTAGCTATTTTTACAGTGAACGTTACACTTCTTACTGAGTATTTTGCTACTTAATGTTTCGAGTTCCAACTAACTCTAAGTTCCTAATTTTGCGTGAGCACTGCTGCTTTCTTAGCGAATGGCATATTTTACTCTCCGACTTTTCGTATTCGCTGGTGTGGATTTGCCATGCTAGCTTGACAGTTTCCTCTGGTTAGGTACTCTGCTCTACCATTAGCATGTAAAGGAAGTATACTTGAATTAAAGTTTAAACAATAAATTCATTTTAAAACTTTATAACATAACTACTAAATTAATGCATAGTTCCCCGTCTAATACACTAAATTCTACGATGCTTCATATGATATGTTTCAATGTTAGCCACTTGCGCTTTCTTGTTGCTTTGAAATTTAGTTTTAAATAAAACAGGGCCAATAAATGACTGGCATTATTTCTGCAGCATAACGACCTGGAATGGAAATGGGATATTATTACTGTTAATCAAATTAGCGTCAAATGTTTGAACATTTCCCATCAAACACACTGAGAATTTGCCGGGTACCCTTTATGAACTATTCTAGTGTACAGTACGGAATATATATTCGGTAACAACGTCATTGTCTCTTTTTGAGTCAGGGATTTAAACGGCAAAATCGTTCATTTGAATCTTAGTATGGAGACGCAGCAAACGTGTATTGTGAGTTTCGATAAATCCTTCATGTCAGTTATTACCTAACATCAGCAAAATTGTTGACGTGAATGTAAGTATGGAGACGCAGCAAACATATATTGTAACTGTATCCATAATCCTTTCATTTTGATGGTGTCAGTTGTTACCTAACATGTATTGACTGGTTTCATAACATGTCAGCATGGATGAACGCTAGTTGTATTTTCAAATTCTGTCACATGAATTTACAAGGTAAACTAGGACTAATTTTACGCAAATCGAAATTATAATATTTAATAAAGCCTGCGGATTACAGAAACAATTCTTCTTATTTCTTCTCTGTCTTACCCAATTACGGAGTGCGTTAAAGCCGATTTTACCACAATCGCTTGCACTCTAACATACAGCAATCCTCCTTCATTGTTGTTTGTGTGAAAGAGATATAAATTTGTCCAAAATATCTTGAAATGCCCCTATTTTTATTGTAACTGGGTCAACCCACCGTTTATCAAGTCTTTCTTTACTGCATAGGGTATTTGTTTGTCGAATGCAGAGGCTATCCAAATCAGCGAATTTGGGGATTAGGTGTAATTATTCTAGTACACAACACACATTTTTATACATCTATTTAAAAAGAAATACTAATTCAAATTTTTACCAAATTTGTGGCAACTCAGAATCGTTGACGTACAGTGTCAACAGATGGCCGATTGATACAATTTCTAGTAACAGAACTTTGTACAGTGGAAATAGATATAATATTTAAAACATTTCGTTTAAGTATAGGTAGCTCTGTGCAGAAATACGAATTGTTTCAAAACAATAATTCTGCTTCAGAAATGCATATATCAAAGACTAAAACGTCACTGATACAATAATATCCGCCAAATGACCTCTTTTAATGTAACTGCAAGCACTTACTGATCCCAGTGTGTTTGCCTAGATCACAAGTGCTCAACCTTTCCAGGCTTGAGATCTACTACATGCAATTTAGTCCATTTAGGGATCTACCGACTTAAAAATTCAAGATGATGTGAGCAAAAAATAATACCATAGCCAAAATTGACCATTTTAATTATACGAACTACATAATACGTAATTTTCTGTCCATCGAAAGTAGTAGGCCTATTACTCAATTTCCAACGTATTATACAAGTGAAAAGAGTTAAAATATATGTATTAAATTAAAATATAAATATTGAAATATACGTATATCATCATAAATATTGAAAAAAGGGTTAGTGAGATACTTAGTTTTGCACATCACTGGCAAGCGTATTATAATCAGGTGAATTTCTAAACTTAGATGTCATTATGTTATCGTTGAAAACGCTGCCTCAATTAAATGGGTCGATCCAAAAAACGACACAAGACACGCTGCGAGTTTTACAATGTTAGGGTAGGTTTTTTAGACTCACTGTATTCCAGAGGGTATCTTTATTGGGTTCTGGCTAAGAAAATGTCATTTTAAAAACGAATTATTTTCTCTCAAGTTCAGTCTCATTACAAGACAAAGGACTACTCATTTCACTTGAAATATCTTTCACATCCATTTTTTGGGAAGATGAACTCGAAAACAGAGTTCGACAGTCCGCCTCTCCCTCCCCCCGCCCCATCGCCTCGCGTACCGCACCCCGTACTTCATCTCGCAGCAAATCCTGAGCACTCTGTCCGCTCACTGCAACCTGCCCCAAGTTACGGTTCGTGAGTAGTAATATCACCATACAGGAGTAAGACTTGCTTGGAGCGACCGCTAAAGACGGTGGAACGCAGATGGAAAAGAAAGAGGAGGAGACAGTGTACTCAGATTTACCGCCTATAAATACCGCGCGAAACGCTCTGAGCCGAGGTAAAAATTGCTGTTTTGAGAGCGCGCCGCAGCGCGTAGTGTGAAGCAGTCACCCTCCGTTTCTGGTGGGGGCGCCGCTGTGGCAATCGCAGCTTTGGTGTCTCCCTCGGGTGGGAAAGGGGAATGGTAGCCTGTTCACGTGCATTTAAGGGGCGCTATGAGCTCACCAGTCGGTCAGTCTGGGTCAGTCTCTCGTCCCCAGCTTGCTAGTCTCTCGTCCGCATTTGTTAGGCAGTTAGTGTCTGTATGTCGTTTGGGGTGCTAGTATGTCTGTCATTCGGATCAACCTTTAAAGCCGACAAAATGAGAGTCTTTCCACTCCGCCAGTAAGGGAACTCAGCGAATGGTCGCCCGGTCGGGGCTTCGTGCCTGCATCTCAGTCTGCGCGTTAGGCCGCCACTCTGCTCGAGTTTGATCAGGCAATGGTCATTGGCGGTTGGATCGATCGGGTGGTAGGTCGCGCACTGAGACACAAGATGACTTGTCCATCTTGAGCGTCGGTGCATGTGAGGTCGCCACGTGAGTCCAGTGGGCCGCGGAGTATAGCGAGGGGTAGTGACTTCGCCGTCGACATGAGAGCAACAGGAGTCAACCCACGGCATCAGTCTGGCCGGTGCGAGCTGCTACGCCGTGAGACGGGAGATCGGCGCGCCTTCCTGCGTCAGTTGAAGCGTCTGGCAGCGGACGGTTCGGGAGAGCGATTTGGGGGTGCTGCGCCAGGTCTTCTCGAGAAATCGCAGTTTATTAGAAGTTAAGGGATCACAAATTTAGCATTGGAGGGCAGCGTGGAGGGTAAAAATCGTAGAGTGAGACCAAGAGATCAATACACTAAGCAGATTCAGAAGGATGTAGGTTGCAGTAGGTACTGGGAGATGAAGAAGCTTGCACAGGATAGAGTAGCATGGAGAGCTGCATCAAACCAGTCTCAGGACTGAAGACCACAACAACTTAGAAGTTAAGTGATTGGTGATATGTTGTTTGATTTACTCTTGTTAAATTCTACTTGTTTTCTTGGTGAGGTCAACAGCTATTTTGCTTTGGGGTCGTCCCACCATTCTTCTCCGTCTGCCCACCCGCGGGAAGGTGGTTATTTATGAATTGGGTGGTCCGTTTTTCCCTTGAGGAGTAGGGGCGGGTTAGAGCAACCTGCGGTTCGGGTTGTTCGGTAATCTCCCTATCAATCTACCGTACGTTAGTAGCTGCCTCTGTCACGTTTGTCGGATTTGGTGTGTTAACGAATTTATTGACATCTTGGGTTGTCGGGTGTTCTGCCGGATATCAGCGTCGTACTTGCACGATATTTCGGTCACGTAGCTCGTGACCTTCATCAGGCGCGTCCTGAGAATGCTCCTCGAGTGGACCTGGTCCAGTATTTATGCCTATGGCCTTCCCCCTCCACCAATGGCTGCAGGCGCTTCCTCTGTGGTCCGCGCCCATTCCCTGCGACCTGCTGGAGCGTTGCTGCTCCGTTTTCCGTCCGCTGCGGCTCTAGGTGTTCCCTCTGCTGTCCGCGCCCACCAAACCCGCTCCTGGGGGTTTCATCTACGGTCTGGGGTACCAAGCGTTCCCCCTGCGGTCCGCGCCCGCTCACCACGACCTGTTGGAGGGTTGCCGCTCCGTTTCTCGAGTAAGCGATGCAGTGCAAGCAGGACCATGCTATTCAAGCGAAGGGTGTGGTGGATTGCCGCCAGGCGGGACGGGCTCGGGCGACCGAGTCCGCCCCGTCTGCGGCCCCATCCGGCCCCCCACGTACGACGACGCAGCACACGACAATGGACCACAAGACGGCATATTCTAGGGAAACAGGACCGCTTACAGCGGCGCAATTGTACGTCATCCTGCACCGAATGTCACGGGACACTGGTTACCGGGAACGAGCAGCCGACGAACGAGCTCTCCACTTGTTCCACCAGTACCTCGTCACTCGGTTGCGTGGTCAATGAAGAGGAACGAGTACCGTCGGGAGCGCTGACAGGCGTGTTGAATACAGACGACAGTGTTCTGTCAGCGGCGGCCCCGATGAGTGTTGCGGCACCAGTCCCAGTTCCAGAAGAAACTGGTGCACTGCTGGCTGCCACTCCGGCCTCTTCCAGTGAAGAGGCCACAGATATACCAGAAACTGTACCGCCTGGCGTGACGAGAGAAGACGTCACCGTCCTGCCACGTGACGACATTATTGTAGAGGCCAACCTTGGCGACCTGCTCGAGGCGGAAGCCATGGCAACGCTGCAGCCCTCCAGGAAGAGGCCGTCAGCAATAGAGGAGGACGACTCCTCCACATTCTCTCAGTCTGCTTGCAGGAGAAGCCAGAAGCAGAAGATGGCAGACGACCCTGCCTCCACTAAGGCAGACCAGACACCAGACGACGGGTTCACCGTCCCGAAGCGGCGGCACACTGCTCGGGCCAAACGGCTCCAAACAGTGCAGCCGCTCCCGATGACGAACTCATTCGTCGATGTCGACGAGCGAAGGGCCATGGAGGCCACTGAGCCACCCAAGAGGCGGGCACCTGCCCCACCACCGATAACTGTCTCATGGACGGGCACTTACAAGTCCTTCCTTGATAAATTTGAGACAGTTGCGTCCGCTGCCAAGGTCAAATGTGTCGGGCGAGACCTATACCGGGTTTCGACCGCCAACATGGATGACTACCGCGCAGCCATGAAGATCATTGAGACCAACAAGCTACACTCCTTTACACGTAATGCGGAGCCCGTGAAGCAGCTGATGGTGGTTTTCCGCCGCCTCCCGCTGAAAATGGAGCCCTCGCACCTCAAAGAAGAACTGGTGGGGCTGGGCTACATGGCCAGCTCCGTGACCATCATGAAATCGCCCAGGACGAGGCGAGACATGCCTCTTTCCCTAGTTGTCCTCCCAGACAACTTCGAAAACCGAAAAATCTTCCAGCTGCAGATGGTGGCCCGAATTGGGGTGGAATTGGAGCCGCTCAAGGCCAAGGGGAGGCGCGCCCAGTGCTTCTCCTGCCAGGGCCTTGACCACGTGGCTCGCTACTGCTCCATGCTGGCCCGCTGTGTCAAGTGCGCCGACTGCCACCAGAGTCGGGACTGTACGAAGAAGAGAGAGGAGGCGCCAAAGTGCTGCAACTGTAGCGAGCCACATGTGGCGAGCTACAGAGGCTGCGCTGCATTCCGCCGCCGCCCACGGCAGAACGGACGATCAGCACCTGCCCGGAAGGTGCAACCTGGCACCAGCTACGCCTCCGCCACCAAGGGGGAGTCCGCTGACGCCACTACGAGACGACAAGCGGCCTTCCCGCCACTTACGCCACAGGACTCGAACGAGACCGCACCATCCACCGCACATGGCTCGTCAGCCACACAGGCTGCCTCCCAGGCTGACCACCACCAGGGTGGACGACGCACTGCCCGTCCACTCAACACTCCCGCGCCGCAGGCTGCTGGGCGCGCGGTCCAGAGAACGGACGCGACGGCGACGCCGCGCCCGGCCGCCCCCGCGCCAGCCGCTGCGGCTGTACCTGCACCATCAACAGGACCAGGAGCCGCAGACCTGGGAGCCCTTCTGGGCTGTCTCTCTGCCCTGCTCCAATAACTGCCCGTACTAGTCACGGCAGTCACGGAGGCCCTCCAGGCTGCTACCGTCACCATGAAGCCGCACCATGGATAATCCACTCATCCATGGACTGACCGTTTGCAGCTTCAACGCAAACAGCCTGTTCCCCCAACAAGGTGAGTTTCGCCAGTTCATGCTGGACGAGGCCATTGACCTCTGCCTGGTCGGTGAAACTCACCTTAAACCTGGGGTCACGTGCGTGTAGCAAACTATGTTTGCTACCGCAATGACAGGCCAACAGCCGGCGGTGTCACCGCCATCTATGTACGTGCCTCACTCAGGCACCACCAGGTGCAACTTCCGGACCTGGCAACCCTGGAAGCCACTGGGGTGACGGTCACGATGACAGCCGGGCAGATCACGTTCGTGGCAGTATACAGGCCACCACGTGGACACCTCCAGGAGGCGGACGTCGACGCGCTGCTGACAGTTGGGGGGAGGGTGTTCATTGCGGGTGACTCCAATGCGAAGCACCCGGAATGGAACTCCCGCCTCACGAATGTCAGTGGCCGCCGACTTTCCTGCATTGCCACGAGGAACGGTGCCCTGATCCTGGGCCCACAGGAGCCCACAATCTACCCAGCCAGGGGACGGCCGGATGTGCTCGATGTCGCAGTCATAAAAGGCATGGGGCACCACACGACCGCCTCCACACCACGTACACTGTCGTCAGACCACCTGCCGGTGGTCTTCGACATTGATGTCGCCGGAGCCACGCTGCCACCACGCCGACAGACGTACCGGCGCATGGACTGCGAGCGCTTCCAGGAGATAGTTCTGGAATCGATCGCAGACACACCCGATCCAGACGCAGTGGACGTGGACGCCACTCTGCGTGTCGTCTCCCGCCAGCTACTGCACGCAGCCGACACAGCCCCCCCCCCCCCTAGCCACAGGGGCCCAGGGACTTCTCCCGCAACCTACCGCCTCCGATACGGGAAGCAATCAGGGAGAAGAACAGTCTGTTCCGGGAGTGGCAGCTCACCCGCCAACCCGCGACGAAGCGACGCCTCAACCACCTGCGGAGAGACATCAAAGCAGTGGCTGAGGTGCACAGGAACAGCGTGTGGTCGGCCTTCGTCGCCTCCCTCAACCCAAAGGACGGCAGCATCTGGCGCACGGTGAAGTCGTTCCTGCGGCGACGACAGCACATACCACCCATACTGGTTGGGCAAGACGTCGTCTGCAGCCCAGACGGAAAAGCAGGTGTCCTGGCGGACCAATTCCAATCGTCATTCACCCCGGTGGACGACAATCTGGATGAAGACCACATCCAGCGGGTAGCCGAGCAACTCCCAGTGTTCCTGGAGGCAAGGGACGACGAGGACGTCATCGAAGCCATCTCTGAGGCAGAGGTGGCTGCACAACTGAAGGCGCTCAATACTAGGAAGGTCGGATCCGCTGATGGGGTCATCAACCACCTGCTGAGGAACCTTCCAGCAGGGGCCCATCCGCTGCTGGCGGGTATCTTCAACCGCTCGGGTGTCTACCCCTCTATGTGGAAACATGCAGAGGTGGTGGCCATCCCGAAAGCGAACAAGGACCCGCATGATGCTGCCAATTACAGACCCATCAGTCTGCTACCGGCCCTCTCCAAAGTGTTCGAGCGCCTCCACGCCAGGCGCCTGCTTCGCCACGTGACAGCAGAAGGAGTGATATGAGCAGTTCGGGTTCCGGAGGGGCCACTCCACGGTCCATCAGCTGATGCGGCTGGTGGAAGAGGCCACGTGCGCCCTGGAGACGCGGGAATACCTTGGGGCGGTCTTCCTCGACGTCTCCAGGGCATTCGACTTCGTGTGGCACGACGGCCTCATGTACAAACTTTTTGTGCACGGGGTCCCGACGTCGCACGGGGTCCTACTCCGGTCGTATCTGGCCGACAGGACTTTCCACGTCCGCCTGGACGAGGGCACGCCCACGCACCGACCCTTCCGAGCTGGAGTGCCACAGGGGTCCGTTCTCGGCCCCCTGCTCTACTCCTTATTCACGGCCGACGCTCCGCGCGTGCCGCCAGTGAAGTTGGCACTCTACGCCGACGACACAGCGCTATTCGTGCGGAGTATGAAGGCAGTCGAGATGCGCCGCCTGCTCCAGCGTGGATGTGAGGCCCTTGGTGCGTGGTGGACCATGTGGCGCCTGAAACAGAATGCGGTGAAGAGCCAGGCAGTGGTGTTCACACGAAGACCACTGCCACCAGATCTTCCGCCAGTCACCGTCATGGGAAGCCCCGTCCCATGGAGCAGGACTGGGCGCTACCTGGGAGTCATTCTCGACCAGAAGCTAACGTGGAAAGCCCATATCGAGGACGTTAGGGGCAGAGCAATAGGGCGCCTACGCGTTCTGTACCCTCTGCTCAACCCGTCATCTGCCTTGCCTCCCCACCACGGCATCACGCTGTACCTGGCACTGGTTCGTCCAGTGCTGGAATATGCGGCCATGGTCTGGGGCAACGCAGCCGACACACACATCAACAAGCTGCAGAGGGTGCAGAACAGGGCGATCAAGCTCGCTCTGTGCCTACCGAGGCTCTATTCGACCGCTCGGCTACACCGCCAAACCGGCATCCCCTTCCTCGGCGCGCCTCTTCTATGAGCGGACTGTACAGTCCGACAATAGGCTCATAAGGGACTTGGGCCATCCTATTCACGACAGGCCAACCATGCTTTGGCCTGACCTGTTACAAGATTAATTTCTCGTGGCAGAGAGAGGACAACTCCACCCCAGCAAACACCTCAGACCAATTCGTACCGTGAGGAAGCCACTCCACAGATACAGGATTATGCAGGAACAGCAGTGTATGCTTAGCCTGCTCCCAACACGGGTCAGGGCAGACCCGTTTGGATAAGTGATGGTGCCGCTCCGTTTTTCGTCCGCTGCGGCTCTGGATGTTCCCTCTGCAGTTCGCGCCCACCACTCCCACTTCTGGGTGTTCCATCTTCGGTCTGGTGCACCTGGCAGTCCGTTAGGGGCTCGTTTTCCATCTCCATGTCTCTGGTTCTTCTGTTTTAGTAGTGTTGCAGATGGCCCCGTTGCTCCTCTAACAATTCCAGAGCCGGATCCCAGGCTCTGCTTAGCTGGTACCCTGTGTTACGGTTTATAAGATCGTCAGCTATTTTAATTTCTATCGATTCTCTTACAACACTGTCCCAAAATCTGGGTGTTTGTGCTAGAATCTTGGTATCCTCATATTTCATGGCATGATCTAGTTCTAGACAGTGTTCAGCAATGGCTGACTTAGTCATCTGTCTTAATCTAGCGTTCCTCTGATGTTCTTTGCATCTGATCTCCACAGTTCTTGTCGTCTGGCCAATGTAGGACATGCCACATTCACAAGGTATATTGTAAATCGCTGGTTTTCGTAACCCCAGGTCGTCTTCGACACTCCCCAGCAGTCCCCCGATCTTGTTGTGCTTACGGAGGATCCTACTGATTCTGGCAGAAATAGAGCCAGCATAGGGCAGATATGCCACCTTCTTTGCTTCATCTTGGTCTTCTTCAGAAACCTGTGGTATAGTGGCTGGTTGGAGTGCCCTCTCAATTTGTCTGTCCGTGTATCCATTCTTGGAGAAAACTGTTTTGAGACGTTCTATCTCTATAGGTAGATTCTCTTGGTCTGACAGGGCACGTGCTCTGTGGACCATAGTCCTCAGAACCCCATTCTTCTGTGCAGGGTGGTGACAGCTGCTGGCCTGCAGATATAAATCAGTGTGTGTTGGTTTTCCGTACACACTGTGACCAATTGATTCATCTGCTTTCCTCTGGACTAGTACATCCAGAAATGGCAGCTGGCCATTTTTATCCAGTTCCATGGTGAACTTGATATTAGGGTGGCATGAGTTAAGATGTTCAAGAAACTCATTGAGCCTGTCCATCCCATGTGGCCAGATCACGAAGGTGTCATCCACATACCTAAAGAAGCATGTGGGTTGCTTGAGGCGTTACAGGAAATCTTCTGAGTTGCGGATGTGGTGAATATATTTCTCCTGTCTCCATATGTGGGGAAATGTATTCACCACATCCGCAACTCAGAAGATTTCCTGCAACGTCTCAAGCAACTGCACTTCACAGATTCGGATATCATGGTTAGTTTTGATGTGGTATCGCTGTTCACCAGGGTCCCACTGAAGGACTCACTAGAACTGATTGCAGAGAAATTTGACGGTGCTCTGTTGGACCTGTTCAGTCATACACTGACATCCACGTATTTCCTGTACAGAAACCAATATTACGAGCAAACTGAAGGTGTAGCTACGGGCAGCCCACTGTCCCCTGTTGTTGCCAACATGTTTATGGAGAGTTTTGAGGAGAGGGCATTGGAGACAGCCACATTTAAACCAACATGCTTCTTTGGGTATGTGAATGACACCTTCGTGATCTGGCCACATGGGATGGACAGGCTCAATGAGTTTCTTGAACATCTTAACTCATGCCACCCTAATATCAAGTTCACCATGGAACTGGAGAAAAATGGCCAGCTGCCATTTCTGGATGTACTAGTCCAGAGGAAAGCAGATGAATCAATTGGCCACAGTGTGTACGGAAAACCAACACACACTGATTTATATCTGCAGGCCAGCAGCTGTCACCACCCTGCACAGAAGAATGGGGTTCTGAAGACTTTGGTCCACAGAGCACGTACCCTGTCAGACCAAGAGAATCTACCTATAGAGATAGAACGTCTCAAAACAGTTTTCTCCAAGAATGGATACACGGACAGACAAATTGAGAGGGCACTCCAACCAGCCACTATACCACAGGTTCCTGAAGAAGACCAAGATGAAGCAAAGAAGATGGCATATCTGCCCTATGCTGGCTCTATTTCTGCCAGAATCAGTAGGATCCTCCGTAAACACAAAATCAAGTGTGTTTTCTGTCCATCCAACAAGATCGGGGGACTGCTGGGGAGTGTCAAAGACGACCTGGGGTTACGGAAACCAGCGATTTACAATATACCTTGTCAATGTGGCGTGTCCTACATTGGCCAGACGACAAGAACTGTGGGGATCAGATGCAAAGAACATCAGAGGCACACTAGATTAAGACAGGTGACTAAGTCAGCCATTGCTGAACACTGTCTAGAACTAGATCATGCCATGAAGAATGGGGATACCAAGATTCTAGCACAAACACCCAGATTTTGGGACAGTGTTATAAGAGAATCGATAGAAATTAAAATAGCTGACGATCTCATAAACCGTGACATAGGGTACCAGCTAAGCAGAGCCTGGGATCCGGCTCTGGAATTGTTAAAGGAGCAACGGGGCCAGCTACAACACTACAAACAGAAGAACCAGAGAGATGGAGATGGAAAACGAGCCCCTAACGGACTGCCAGGCGCACCAGACCGAAGATGGAACACCCAGAAGTGGGAGTGGTGGGCGCGGACTGCAGAGGGAACATCCAGAGCCGCAGCGGACGAAAAACGGAGCGGCAACGCTCTAACAGGTCGTGGTGAGCGGGCGCGGACCGCAGGGGGAACGCTTGGTACCCCAGACCGTAGATGAAACCCCCAGGAGCGGGTTTGGTGGGCGCGGACCGCAGAGGGAACACCTAGAACCGCAGCGGACGGAAAACGGAGAAGCAACGCTCCAGCAGATCGCAGGGAATGGGCGCGGACCACAGAGGAAGCGCCTGCAGCCGTTGGTGGAGGGGGAAGGCCATAGGCATAAATACTGGACCAGGTCCACTCGAGGAGCAGTCTCAGGTCGCACCTTATGAAGGTCACGAGCTACGTGACCAAAATATCTTGCAAGTACGACGCTGATATCCGGTAGACCACCCGACAACCCAAGATGTCATTAGATCGCCGGGAAAGCCTGAAGAGTTACAACGAATTTATTGCTTGCAGTGTAACGGCCTAGTACCTGAAATATGTTTTGATCTTTGGAAACTTTGATATTATTGCCTATGATCTTGACTGGAGGTATCTGTGTACTGTAGAGCATCTTAACTATTGTTTGGCCAATCTTGTAGAAGTTTACATAAGGTTGAATTTCATGGGCTTTTACTTTAAATGATCATTTTAGTATTAAAGTTGCCACCCTTTCACTGTAAGACTTTTCTTAGAAGTTAAAATCAAGTTGCACCTTCGGTGGAAAAGTTGATATTATAATTTTTAGTGTTTTGTACCATTTCCATCACTGCTACAGGGGGAGGGGGGGGGGGGTTGCATACTTTGTGTGCTTGAGTAAATTGTTAAAACTCTTAGTTTAAAGTTATCAGGTGTGTTGCAGATTTGCACCAGTGTAGTCTTTCAGAGGCTGTTGTGAGCGGTCGTAACTCCGGCCGTGTCAAAAGGGAGTGGCAAGGTTTTCTGCCGGAAAGCTCATACAGTCAAAAGTTGTTTCTTTCTGCCTCTGAATAAATTGTAACTTTGATATTTAGGGGGTGCTTTCTGATTATAATTTTAAATCTGTTTCTCCTAAAAAAAGCTTTTCGGCACTATTAAAGTGAATAAAATTCCCATTTGTTGGAAGGAATTTGATTTTGATTTCATCAGTTACTCCCTGACAACTACTTCTATGCTTACATAGTGTGATTAAATGTGTTACTGTTCTTGATGAATCGCTAGTAAATAAATTAAATTCTTAAGAATATTCTTTGAAAATAAATCACGGTTCACACTCATTATAAACGAACTGGTGTTTTACAAAAACAGCTCATTCAAACAGAAAAGCCTATGGGGATATACTGGTTGAGCAGCCCTGGTCTAGATCAAACATTGCTCACAGTTACAAATCTTCCGCTCCGTGTCGGCCTCGTGTTGATTCTGAGGGAGCGTGCTGGGCCGTCCGTACTGCAAAGTGTGTCAGTGTGTCAGCCGGTGGGCGGGCGCCACGTGCGACCAGCCACCGCCCCCAGGGGGCCGGTGCCCGCCTCCCTTCTGTCACAGACACGCGCGGCTGAGGACACACGCTGCTGAAAACCGTTCTCTTCCGGAGCTTGCAACCTCTCTTTACTGTAATACTCTTGCCTACTTTTTCCTTCTGCTACTGCCTGTACTAACGCAATCAAATACAGATCTGACAACCTGTCACCAATGCCATACAACATAATGCACATTTCCCTAATTAAAGTAGCATTTGTAAGTTGACAAAAAATACATTAATAAGCCAAAACTTTATGACCACTGCCAATCATCAGACTGAGCGCCACCTGTTGGCGTTGCGGCCACATGACGCAGGAAGAAAAGTACACAGGGTGACTTAGTTATATTGAGACAACGAAATATCACATAAAGTACTCATCGGATTAAAAAATGGAAAAATTACTAGTTCAATATTTTTAAAAACGCTATCCGGCGGTATCGACGCTGCTCCCCTGCCCCATCACAGGGTAGTAGAACGGGCGGCAACTTCGAAATTTTAAACAGGAACATCCCATTTTCATTGTACAATCACATTTAACGGGGAAAATATGAAACTTGTTGTGTAACAATTTCATTGTTGTGCCGTAGATGGCGCTGTAATCGACAAATAACGCAACTCAGTCCCAAACCGGTATTACCACGAGAAAAATGCATAGGATCATAAAAAGAAAAGAAAATGACTCTGAGCACTATGGGACTTAGCTTCTGAGGTCATCAGTCCCATAGAACTTAGAACTACTTAAACCCAACTAACGAAAGGACATCACACACATCCATGCCCGAGGCAGGATTCGAACCTGCGACCGTAGCGGTCACGCGGTTCCAGACTGTAGCGCCTAGAACCGCTCGGTCACCCCCGGCCTGCTAAAAAGAAAACCAGACGTGTTTACCAATTGAGAAAAAAGTCTGACAGGTAAGTACTCTCACCTCTCATCAACGAGATTCTTGTTTGAGGTGTGTCCTCTCATCTCTCATCTTCGGAGGTGCTCGTTTGTTGTTCACAGTAAGTGCTCAAAAATTTTTGGATGACGATCCTCTCTATTGCTCGCAGATCTTCCCGAGAACTTACGAGAAACAAAGTGGTTTCAACATAATGGTTGTGTGCCACATAGAAATGTCGTGTGGCTAGGGCCTCCCGTCGGGTAGACCGTTCGCTGGCGCAAGTCTTTCGAGTTGACGCCACTTCAGCGACTTGCGTGTCGATGGGGATGAAATGATGATGATAAGGACAACACGACACCCAGTCCCTGAGCGGAGAAAATCTCTGACCCAGCCGGGAATCGAACCCGGGCCGTTAGGAATGACATTCAGTCGCGCTGACCATTTAGCTACCAGGGGAGGACGTGGGCCACATTATTCTGTAGTAGTACCGGATGTATTAGGTCGCATGTATAATCACCGGTGGATCGCAAGGGACAGTCCAGTGTCTTGGCCTGCAAGATCGCCGTATCTTTCTTTCCGTGACTATGGTTTGAAGGGTTACTTGATGGGTCAAATTTATAAAGAAGTGACAACAACGATAGGTAACATGTGTCAGCGTATCACCAGTGCATGTCTGGAGGTTACATCGAAAACACTTCTTAGTTCTTTCAAATCATTACATGTGCGGACAAATGAGGGCATCGAAGTGAGTAGCGGCATTTTTCAGCACTTATTGCGAAATAATTCTTACAAACAAGCACCTCGATGGTGAGAGGTGAGATTCACAGTTACTGAACACGTCTGGTTTTCTTATTTTTGATCCAGTGCATTTTCCCAAGATAATACCTTTCTAGAACTCAATTACGTTACTTGTCGAGTACAGCGGCATCTATCGCGCAATGACGAAAGGGTTACATACAAAAGTTATGTACTTTTTCTCACACAGTACGATTCTACAATGAAAACTGGATATTCCTATTTAAGATTACAAATTTGCCCACCGCCCCATCTCCAGGGGGTAGAGCGTGGGGCTCACCATTGGTACCGGCGGATAGAATTTTTAAAAATATTGAACACGTATTTTTCCATTTTTCTGTTTGATGTGTAGTTTTTGAGATATTTCGTTGTCTCAAGATAAAATACTCACCCAATATAAGCGGAACAGACACTGACGGGGAATCGTTCTACCGCAAATGGAGAAACCGGCATGTATAAGCATCCTTTTGGAAAGTGTAGCAGGATTGTTATGACACGGCGCTCTACAACGAGCATCTCGCAAATGGCAAAGCTGGTCTGCTGTTCGTGTGTTACTGCACGCGAGCATCTGTGGAAAATGGTTGACTGACGGTAAAATTACCAGTAGGCGACAAAGTATTGGATGTCCACGCCTCATCATAGAGCGTAGACGTCGGAGGATGCCCCGCTCTGTAAACGAATCGGCGATGGCAGAGTGTATTGCTGGTTAGGGTACAAGTGTTGGGGATCACACTGTTCGGTGCAAATTCTCGAACATCGGTTTCCACAGCGGATGACCTACACAACCCGTCCAGAAAGTCCAGAGACCGATTTTGTACCTGGCATACAAGCAACGTCAGAGCAGTAACTACAGTGGCAGTTTGAACTAACAGCTGTAAACAATAGATGTGCGTTCGAATAGTCAGTTATCATAACGTGTCAACATGGTTGTGTCACAAATCGCAATGGGATCACGTCTCTAAATCAAGTGTTCGAGACACTCTCCAGAATGTTTTGAAGAAATGAACGTTGTGTGCAGAGTATGTTCCCCACATATTGACTTCCGACTAAAAACGATACGGGGACGCCTGCTGCGACTAGGTTGAAAAGCAAAATACGGACAGTTCTTTCCTGAAAAAAATCATCTCGGGTGACTAAACTTGTTATTGTCAATACGAACTTGCCACAAAACGACGAGGTGCAGAAGTTCACATGAAAGGTCAACGCTTTGACGACATAATCGACATCCAGTGTAATGTGTAAGTTGAACGACTTTAAAAATAACGACCGTTCTGACAGTCTCACTGGTTCTATGAACGTTCTGTGCGTTGTGCTCATGTGGCTGAAATCTATGTAGGAATCCTAAAGCATTAACATTTCTCTACCTTTTATTAATCCAATCTCGAATCTTTTTGGACTGGTCCGCATCACGTATCATGGTTACACCAGGTCGATGGTCGTACTGGATCGGATCGTTGGGGAACAAACTGAAAGCTCATAAGCCTCTCACCCTATATGTATCAAGCTGGGAACGAAAGACACAGAAGACAAACTCTGATGAACCCGACAATATAGGAGACTCATAAAACCGAAATGTAAGGACGTAGAAGTGAGAGACTAGCAATAGGGTGAAAGCGGGTCAGTTGCTGCGACCTGAAAGCAGCTGGAGGCTCCCGGGGCATGTTATGCAATGGGAGACGCATCTTCTATATCTGACTTGTATTTCTTCACCCTCCGTTACGAAAAGAAAATTAGCAACAGAAACAAATCGATAAAATCTCGTGAAAGATAACAACGATGACGAGACAAAAAAAAAAAATGGCTCTGAGCACTATGGCACTCAACTGCTGAGGTCATTAGTGCCCTAGAACTTAGAACTAGTTAAACCTAACTAACCTAAGGACATCACAAACATCCATGCCCGAGGCAGGATTCGAACCTGCGACCGTAGCGGTCTTGCGGTTCCAGACTGCAGCGCCTTTAACCGCACGGCTACTTCGGCCGGCTATGACGAGACACTAAACTTACAACATCTGTAAATGAATCAGAAGAATTGAAAAGGCGAGAAGAGCAGGAGTCAGGCAGAGCACTGAGCAAGGGCAGCCGTGGTCCCTTTGGTTGCACCAGGCGCCGGGGCAGCCCTCCAATCTCTCGAGTGGCTAATGAGACCAATGTGCCCTACCTCGTAGACATAAGGAGAAACCACCTAGAGTAAAACGTAAAATCAGATTAGCTGCTATGACGTCATCCACAAGCACAAGAATTGGAGTATCAGCACATTTAAGGTTTCGTCATAAGGTGACCAAATTGGAGCAGTCCAGTTGGATGTGGGTCACTGTCAGAGTGGTACCACACCGACAGTGGAGTGGATTTTCATATTGTAGGATGTGACCGTGGATCCGCCAAGTGTGGCCAATATGAAGCCGACAGACAACAGTTGATTCCCTGTGAGAAGCAGGAAAGGAAGACTGTCGCATGGTTGTGACCCTCTTTAAAGGGGGCCGTTTGTTCAGAGCAACCAGGGCACACAAATCCAAGTTCCAAGTTTCCAGCAACTGCTGACCTAAAAACTGACCCTTGTTCAGCACACCCATCTCAAAAGTCAGCATCCTGATAGAAAAATTGATCAAATGGTCAGCATGTTGAGCCCTGGGGTCCCAAAGTGAACTGGGGTCCAGGCAAAGATGAACAGCCATCCAGCTTGATGGATGTCAGAAAGGAGATTCTGTGTAGTCACAACCAATTTGAATCGAGGGTATCACTGGTCGACAGACTGAAGACTACTAATGATCAAGAATATTTCCCTGGTGCAGGGACGAACGTGACTGAGTGCTCGAGCGATGGCCACTAATTCGGCAGTGAAGACACTGCAACTGTGCAGCAGTGAGAGTAGTTCACTGAACCTTGCATGTGTGTAGGCAAAAACAGTTCGTCTGTCGAAAGTACAGCCATCAGTGTAGATCACTTCCAAACCTGGTAATGCATCAAGTATGTCCAGGAACAGACAGCAAAAAAACATAGGGTGGACAGAGCCTTTTGGTCCAAATGAGTTCAGAGCAGAGACGCTGTTTGCGAACTCCCATCGTCACTCTAGTCTGAGGCCGTTGCTATAGGAGGTGGATCTCCCTATCAGGGAAGAAAACACGGTAGTTTTGATGCTCAGGGGAGAAGCAAATGCATATCACACAGAATAGCAGTTGTTGATGCCTGGTCTGTAGTGGAGACACACCAGCCTCAGAGAGGAGGCTGTTCACAGCGCTGGTACCAAGGCACATGTTGCAAATTTGACCACATGATGGTGTCTTGGATCCAGTATCTTTAGTGCTGAAGGTGATTCTGACACCCAAACCTCCAGATGTCAGACATTTAGATCGGTACCAAACATTGTATGTTTATAGAGCATCAACCTAAACACCCATTTAGTTCGTCCTATGTGCAGTCGTTTAGCAGAACATGTAAACCGTAATTGTAACACCAGAACTGTCTGTGTCATTGTTTTCGTAGATTTTCGTGAGTGAATTGGTAGAGCATATGGTTAAGTGTCCAGCGTTCAATCCCCACTTATGACAAATTTTTTAAATTGTTTATGTGTGAAATTGTTATATGGGAGAACATTTTCTTGACTTGTAAAAGTACTTTTCGGCGTTTGTAACAACTTTCTTTTGGCAGTCTGCTTTCACCTCGTTAGCTGAAAGTAGCAAACCTATAGAGTACATTTGAATAGATAGGTGTGTTGTTCTGTTGAACATGTCCGACAGTACATCACACTAATCTACATCGGACAATCGGAAAATGATCACAGTCACACATGTCATCACACTCTCCAATGGATGGAGAGGGGAATAGCAGGGCTGCAACTGGAAAGAACAATTGCCGAATAAAATCTATACACTATACTGAAGTGTGTGGGAACTCCGGTATTCAAGAAGCAAAGGTCAGGCTTTGCGAGGAAAGTTTCTACAGCTTTATAATGGCCAGTGGTCATAGCTGCACCCCACAAAGGGTTGTAGGCATTGTAGTCACCCAAAATTAGGAAACAGTTCACCATAAGTTAGGACATAACAATGGTAAAATAAACACAAACAGCTGCAGCCTCAAATGTTGAATTGAATGGGACATGTTTGCAGCAGACAGAGTCCAGAATGTGCATACAAATTCCATCTGGAATTATAATCAGTTCGATTCTTAAAATGGAGGGTATGGGTTCGCAGCATTGGGAACCAAATTTCCTGGGGTGTAAAGTAGAAAGCAGCGAAAATGCGTAACAGACTTCGTAGCTCAATCAGGTAGCGAAAAAACCGCTGCAGTTCCACTGGAGGAACGTGCTGTCAGTATCCTGTGGGGGCATGAAGGGACCAAGAAGGCAGGTCACGCCCCAAGGTCGCCTACTGCAACTGGTTGCAAGGATACAGCATCAACACACATCAGTTCTGAGGCAGGTTGTATGGAGAATCCAGCGCCACCAGAAAGTCCACCTCAGGTACAGAGTTCCAGTATGTGGGTTCCAATGGCGTGGGGACTACCAGAACCTCGTTTGTCTTGAAGTTCTTTTTGTATTTCTTCTCCTTGGATGATTTCGATGTTTGTGAGGGCTTGTTTGCCCCAGTTTCCGCGGTACACGGAGAATGTGAACCCCTATGACCGAAACCTGTGGCCTCTTTAGCCGCTGCCCGATATCCTGAAGCAACTCAGCGCAATCCTAGGAGGAGAGGATCCTGAGGGACTTCTGCTTGGTGAGAGGTGCTAGAGGAGTGTGTTGCTTTTTCAGCTAGGTGTTCAGGACTGATGTCTCCAGTGAGTGGGGAGTCAACATTCCCAAACTGGGTGTGGAGGAAACAGCAGGAGGGCTCCCAGCAACCAGATGAGCAGGCGGAGTTGATGAGCCCTGAGGGCCCAATGTGGAAGGCTCTGAGGATGAGGATACTGTTGCTAGGGAAGTTGACGTCATTGTCGCCGTAGCAAACATCGACCTATGTCCGAAATGCAAAAAAATCATATTTGTTCTTGATCTTCTGATATGTGAGACGGTCTTCTTGGATATTCTTTTCTGTTTGGAAGACAGCGCAGTCAGGTGATAACAGGGACTGGTGCTTCCCGCAGTTGATTCAGATGGGGAGGGGCACAAGGAGCATTTGTGTTCAAATGGCGTCCACAATCCCTACAAACAGTGTTGCAACGCGATGAAACCGCTTCAATCACATATATTTGAAGCATTGCATGGGACAGGGAACATAGGACGACACATCGCACCAGAACAGCATCAGCTTGACATTTTCAGGCAATGATTCATTTTCATAGGCCAAGGTGAAGGCCCCAGTTTTAACCAAATATTTCGTTGGTCCCTGCTGTACACGACGGACAAAATACATATTCTGCTACTCTGAACTGGCATGTAACATAACGGTCTGTAAAAGGAAGTCACGTTGGAGGACGTCAAGGGGGAGGGGGGTGACAGTTACAGGAAAATCAAACAGCTTATCAAAGGCAAGCAGCGCCTGTGAATTAGCACACGACGCATTTTAATCAGAATTGAACCATTTTTCATTTTCTAAATCGCTGTTAGTTGCACAAAACGCGTCCTCAAGCAGTTTAACGAAGAGTCGTGGCTTTTTAGCTAAAAAGGAATCCCTGTTGGTCCTAGTGCAAAGTAAGCTTTGTGAAAAACAAGAGTATGTGTCTTCTTGTCTCTTAGCCATAATTTCCTCTGACAGCGTACCCAGGAAAGGAAACACTTAGGGGTCATACCTCTCTGCAATGTAATAATCTTTTCCTTCAGAAGAGACTACTGGGGCTGTGCAGCCACCAGCAATAGAAACGTTGAGCTGCATCATTTGTGAGTCATCCACCTTGGTGCCACACACTACAGATGGGTGCTCTCCCTGTTGGTGTCACCAAGGCACAGCGAGGCTACCTGGCTGGGTAACTACTTGCCTGCAGTCACGGTGCTGCAGCCACGACGGGCACATACTCGTATTTCTTGCCATGCGTGGGGCGTTTACCTCCAGGCACCAACAATGTGATCCCTGCTTTGTCATGGAGCTGCCACCACTCAGGTATTTTACGCCCCTGCCTCCCCTCCCTCCTCCCCCCCCCCTCCCTTTCACCTCCAATCTCACAACAGGATGGTTTTGAGTGTATCTCTTTTACGAGAAACGAAGGGTGCAGATAGAAAGAACGTACACCGTATTGTGCGACATTCCCTGCACGATCCGAACTTCTGTAAAATTTGGAAGAGGTCTATGTAGTGAAGGATGAAGATGTAGACATTGCCTTTTTCTGAACACATCTCGCTTAGCTTTCCTCCACTTTCCATTCATTTTATTCCCAAATGACTTACATTGCTGTACACCTGTTTTTTCCTGAGCACTTTTGTGTTTCCTTCTCTCGTAGATCCATTGAAGTGTTTCTTCTGTTACCCAAGATTTCTTCACAGTTACCTTCCTTCCACCTACCTTTGTCTAAGATGTGTCACTGATTTTGCTAGAAATGTTCCTCTTCAACTGAACTTTCTGCTGTGGTATCGCATTACATAGAGTTCAGGAAATTGAAAATCATATCATCGTTCCCCAGTACTTCAGTACCTCATTTGTTTACATACTGACACTTTCTGAAGATTCTTTTAAACTTTATTCTAGTGTTCATCATTACCTCATTGTGATGTGAGTCTATATATACCTCTGCATGTACATTACAATCCAGTGTCTAATTTAGGAATCTCATTCTTATTTTTTCTGGGTGATTCCTTCTCTTGTGGTTCTTGAATACATTAATTGCAATTTAGAGTTTAATTTACCTTCGTAAACTGCGTACTAAGATACTGATGTTTTACATGTAGCAGCGTTCCGCACATCTTCACCAGTAGGGTGTTCCAGTGTGACCACACAAGTCTGAATGACGAAGAAGGAATTGGCAGAGAATCCCATGATAAAACACAGGGAATTGCGATAGAATTCCTCGAGCTGGAACACCGGCGTATCACAATCCACACGATAGTGTAAAAAAGTGCAAACCAATCACGGACCAGCTTTCAACATTTTGCAAGACATTTTGAACCTGACATGTCACCGCCCGCTGGATTCCATGACTGCTCAGCCACACTCAAGAGGTGCACCGAATTGAGGCAACAGAGGAAACGTTTCAGTAATGTCAGGCCAACCGAGATGACTCCTGTAGGCACCTAACCATCACTGACACTTGCTGGGTGTATCACTATGTCCCAGAAGCAAAGAAGCAAATCAAGCAGTGGAAACGTGTGGATTCACCATCGCCGAAAAAACCGAACACCTAGCTACTATAGAGCTAGGTAATATCGAGTGTTTTTTCGGACTGCCACGGTGTGATGCTCTCAGACTATGTTAGTAAGTGGCAGGTCGTCACAGACCTCTGATGAGGTTACTGGAGGATATCAAGACGAAGTGTCGTGGTTAGCTGTCCCAGGGTGTGATTTTGCTTCATGGCAACGCAGGATGCAGTCATACATGCTGTTTCTTTGGTTTATAATATTTTGCACATCCCTTTTCCTTCTCCCCTCCCCCCCTCACCATCCCCTCATATTCTCTTGATATGAGGAGATTTTCCTGCTGGAAAGTTCCTTGTACAACCGAAATGCAGACTTATACAACCAAGAGCCCTACCTTGTGATCCATCGTTGACAAATACAGGTTCCAAACATTTCGTATATCTTAAGACAGGCAATGCAACTAAATAATCTGCCGAAGGTATGGGTGATGTAAGTTAGATTGCCTATTTTAAGGTGCCTGAAATACATTGCACAACATAATTATATATTCACTTTTTCGAAAGCCCGTTACTGTCGCGCATTGAGACGCAAAACTTTGAAATTTGGCTCAAAGCTGTCTACAATATTTCTCTGTAATGGTCAAAATGGACGACGTCTTGTGACCTCACCCTCTGGCTGTGTGATGCTTCAAGCAACAAGTGTCGATACGCGCGTAGAAAAGGGCAGAGCTCAGAATTTCATATGGGGTGTAATTTGGGTTAATGACGTCACATTGGCACAAAATTTCATCTCAGTTCTGTCAACCACCATCGTGGAGGTTGCACATAATGGGCAGGGCGTCACACCTTCTGTTAGCCACATTTCACCCCTTCTTTTGACGCCTCTGCTATGGCGGTCAGAACCGCGAAACCCAGCGTTTAAATCATGCAGTTTTCTTATGGGTTAACCAATACGAGAAGGACTCAGGAGGTGCAATAAAGGGTATCACTGAAACGAGCCCTTTCCTAGGGCCATTGATTCCCTCATACTTTGCAGTCGAAAACAACAGGACTATGTTCTTGACACATTCGACACTGCTGCCAACTCCCGGACGATTCAACCCTTCTATAAAGACATCATGGTACTGCAGCACCAATGAACGTGATACGACCCTTCTGGACTGAAGCGCGCGTGCAATTTTTGCTCTAGTACACAAAATGGAAGCACTTGGGACTGTTCACAATTATTCAACCAAATTTTAAGGCGATTAGAAGCAGAAAAAGCTGTTTATGCTGTTTCACCCCGCCTTTTTCGCACCCTCCTGTGTCGTGACAATAGGGGATGGGGGCAGGAAGGGTGCAAAATTTTGGACTTGCGTTAATAGAACGGCAACATCCTGGGTGCCACCCAAGTAAGTTTGCTGCAGAGTTCAACGACACTTCGAAGGGGCTAGGGCAGAAGAGCGACACTCATGCAAATGGGTGTCGAAGTCTCTGTGGGGGCACAGTTTTAAGAGGGTGCCAAGGGTGTGCAGGTGGCACCTAAGTTTTTACGGAGCTGGGCGTCTTAGAGGGACCCATAGCCGTTTTATTCACACATGTCTCGATGTTACATCCCCCCATGGTCACGCCACAGAATGGCGCGAGACCGGAGGGCTGAAAAAACATAAACACCCTTTGCTGCTTCTGATCACTTTCAGATTTCGTTGAATGCTTTTGAACGGTCCTTAACGGTTCCACAGTGTATACCAAAGCAAAAGTAGTGGGCGCGCTACATTCCAAAAGGCCCAGATCACGTTCAGTAGGGCTGTATCACCACGATGTCGTCAGAGTGCTGTTCAATCGCCTGGGGAGTGTCAGTACTGTCTAACATTGTCATGAACTTCGTCCAGTTGGTCACTGCACTGCGACCTATCGCTTTCTATCGCGAAATGTGTGGATATCGATGCCCTAAGAGAAAGGGCAGTTTCATTGAAGCCCCTTATGCCATCTGCTGAGGCCTTCTCGTATCAGTTAGTGGGGCGATGTCTCTGAAATGTTTTCCTTGGCCATATGTAAGAAAACCGCTTGATTTGAGCGTTGGTTGTCGCGGTTCTGATCACCACGATAAAGGCGTCAAAAGAAAGAGTGAAATGTTGGTAAGGTGGGGTGTGTGTGAGGACCTTTTTATCCTGAGAGACATCCACAATGGCGTTGGGCAAAATTTTGGCGAAAATTAATGCCTAAGAGGTATTGTTACCAAATCTTAGACAACAGATTAACTTCTGAGCTGTGGCCTTTTTTCATCTGTGACGACTTCTTGCTGTTTGAAGCGTCGCCTGCCCTAAGCGTGAGATCCAAGGGCTCCACGCTCTTGTGCCATTACATAAGAAGGTTTTAATTACCTTTGAGCCAAATTTCAAAATTATGAGCCACATTGGTACACAATTACGGGGATTCGAAAAGTGGCCCTTAAATTATGCTGCGCACTATATTTTCAAGACCAGTTTCATTTTGTCCATCCAGCACGTGTGACATTGTTGGGTGAATATGCAGAGAAGGGGCAACACCATCGATTAGCGAATTTTACCGCGGCGTAAGTCTCGGTTTCCACTCGATGGCTGCTTTGCTCGAGTCCTCACCTTCTCGGGCGTGTTGAGCAGCTCGAGCAGGACGGCGACGAAGGCCTCGATGGTCATCTGGCGCGCGGCGTACTCCTCCTGGTAGTAGGCGAGCGTCGAGAACTCCGCCTTGGACAGCACGACGCGCGCCTTCTCCTCCACCATCTGCAGCGCCGCCGAGCGCGGCTTCCGCGCCACCGACCGCCTGCCAACCGCCACACTGTCAGCACGGCCTGCAACTCGGCTCCAGCAACAAGCGCTGCAGTTCCCAACTCTACAACCCTTTCTGCCCCTGCGCTAGCAGCTGCCGGCGGAGCACCGCTTTTGCAGTCACTGCAGAACAATACATTCCTGTACTGGATAATAAAATGTAAATAACTAAAACTGCAATTATACAGTCACTGACTGAACAAGGTGTGGAAACAAAAGCACATAAACATGTTCTGTAACATGTATGATAACTCAATGGTTTCTGTCAGCACAGGAAAACACATGAGAATATTTTCCATTGGAAGACGAGTCAGGCATGTAAAACTACCGTAGGCTACCGTAGACTATCATAAGTAACCGTAGAACACGGTAGTTTTCCTAGCAGCCTTTGTCAGTTAAGACAGTACCTGCATTACCTATATGTTAGGCGTGCTGTATATCTAATGGGTGTTGCTTGATATCGATCGCTTTGTTTACCTATGTAGTCAGTGTCTTACTAGATACCCCTAGATACGGGAACCAGTGAACTATCTAGAAAGTGAGCGAGGACATATAAATAACTGCATATCCTACGGAACACCTTTTTCTGCATAGTTGTCCTCCGGTCTGCTACTTAAAAACAAACAGTATTTATAGCAAAGTTGAAACTGTCAGTTACTAGTTCACGTTTTATTCGAAAATTGTTGATTTGTAACATGAAACAGACGGATGTTGTATTAAAAGTTTCAGGCTTATTATATAGCTCCAGAAAACACAGTTTCCCCCAAAAAAACACAAAATTGAGGTGTATCAGACATCGTTTCAGTATGTCATCGATTTCATATAAAAGATGTTTCTGTTATCTGAAAACAACCTTCACATTTATCAATAAAAACAGAAAACTGCTTCCTTTGATCATATGAAGAACATTCTATTGAGTACAAAATAACAACAATAATTACATATATTTTTTATGTTTGTGCATGAAAACTGTATCTGCATCAAAAGCAATTCCTTTGGTTACATAAAAGCGCAAACGTTGCCCCATGAACTAATTTTCATTACTGATGAATCGCAGTTTATATTCTGTAAGGATGCAAAGTACACAGTGGACTAACACTGGATAATGTACGGTTCTAATTACGTGCGAAACAAACAACCAAACATACAAGGAGAAGTGGTCGACATAGTTTCCGCATTGCACATTCATTTAAGTTTATTTCGCTACCAGTGCTACCAATGCTCCCTGTGTTCCTGTCACTTACTACATCATTATGTGCTGTAGCGAAACCACAGAACCCTAGTACTGGTACAGTGAAGTTCTAAGGGTGAACCTGCAACCCCGAAAACAATGCCTCAGATGGCTACATTCAAAATTATTTGAAAAGAAAAGACTCTCTAACTTGAGACTTGCAGACGATATAAAAGTAATAACTAACAATACGATAGTATTTATCAGAGAGTTGCGAAAAAGTGGGCATTAAGGTAAATCTGTACAAAACCAATACTACATACAGCTAGTGGGTAACTGCAAGACAAATAAAATCTTACAACTGTGCACAAAAATTTTAACAAGTATGTTTACCTCAGAAGTTAATTGATATCAAAGAAGACTTAAAACCTGATATTTTCTGCTGAATCAGACTAAGTCGGAGTGCTTATGGGAGAAGAGCAAACGTTTTTATATGAAATATACTAATAACCATAAAAAGATTCTTTTCGAACATTGTGTTCTTCCCGTACTAACGTATGGCTGTGAGACTCGTATTTGAAATGAATTTTTCGAAAGGAAATTACGAACAGCTCAGAGAGGTCACTATTAGTCTCCCTAACAAGCGTCGGAAAAGACGTGAAGATGTAAGAGCAATAACAGGCGTTGAGGATGTTGTGAAAAGGGTGAAGGCTCTAAAAGAGAAATGTTCAGGACATATTGCACGAAGAAACGAGGGAAGGTGGACAAAGGTAGCGCGAGAAAGATGAAGCCCACGAGGCAGACCAGCCGACTGTCTGGGATAAAGAACTAAAGGAAGGTGCAGACTCCAGTTATCAGTAGACAGCAGGAGACAGAGATTCTTGGGAACAGCCACTAAAATAATATTTCTTAATTTAAGACTAAGGGCTACACCTCATAAAGGTTGATTAGCTGAAAAACATGTAAATGAATAAACATATAAAAGTTGTGCTGGTAACGAACGTTTTTGGTTTACGAATGTTTTCATCCATAGAGGAAAAAAACAAATTTATTGACAATGTGTGTATAACTGCTGCATATGACAATGTAATGAGACCATATATCCGGAAATCTTCGATATTGCTTCACTATTTTATCAACAGGCAGTTGAAGTAACTTACGGGTTTGCTGCCGGTTAACGTCGTCGACCACCGCCGATATTTCGACAGGAGCACACCCTGCCATTCTCAAGGCACAAATGCAAGGAGGAAGCAGTGTGCAAGGGAATTTAATACCTCGGTTCACAGAGAAGAAACAAGGAAGATACCATATACAGAACAAGTAACCGCAGAGTCAACACACAACCAAAGATAACCAACATCAGAAATATCGATAGTGACTATTGATCAACAGGTAGCAGAACATTGCCTTGGCACCGGTCATCCTATGGAATACAACAACACGGAGATTCTGGCTTGCACGTCCAGGTATTGGGATAGCGTTATTAAGGAAACTGTTGAAATTAAACTATCAAGCAACCTTTTAAACAGAGATGGTGGATTTTGTTTAAATGCTGCTTGGAATCCGGCTATGTCTCTCACAAAAAAAAAACAGAGGGACGGAATTAGTGCTACCTCACCTGTTGATCAGTAGTCACTATCGATATTTCTGATGTTGGTTATCTTTGGTTATATGTTGACTCTGCCGTTACTTGTTCTGTATGTGGTATCTGCCTTGTTTCTCCTCTGAGAACCGAGGTATTAAATTCTCTCGCACGTTGCTTCCTCCTTGCAGTTGTGCCGTGAGAATGGCAGGGTGTGCTCCTGTCGAAATATCGGCGGTGGTCTATGACGTCACCCGGCAGCAAACCCGTAAGTTATTTGAACATTCATTTCGTCGGGAAAAGTTAAGGTCTCACAACAGGCAGTTAATTAAAGCTTTTGTACCGGTAAGTGAATGTATCAGTTCGCCCTGAATTCCGCCCAGTTTTTATGCAGCAGTTTGATATTAGAATGCACCGATAATAAAAGGGAATTTTTTGGAAGGGTGTTGCAACCATCAGAAAATCTTTTGGAATGACGTGGTGCAATCGGTGAAAAGCATAATGTCCGGCATATTGGCGCTAAACAACTGGAGGGATCGCCAAGGCAGCATCACAACACAAAAGAGTGAGCTAGGACACCGAAAGCGATGAACGATTGTTAATGATATGTGAGTGCTGTAGAAATATCGAAATATTTAACAGTTTTTGAAAGGATACTTCGGGCACAAGATACGTATAAATGAGTACTGAATAACTAAATATGGAAGATTTTTTATTTTTAACAAAATGAACTCAGTGAAACTTTGGGGCAATGAAAGGTGATAATGTATGGTAATAGTTGGTGCCGTAAAACAAAGTAGAAACAATACATTGTAGCTCAATTGGAGTAGCTGTATGTTTCTTATTTCACTTAATCATTTACCTACGAATCAACGTCAAGAAAAGATCGATACACTCAAGCGAAGCTCACCATCATCCTGAAGGTAGCACAGGGCATGTTATACGCATCTCCAGCAGAACACTACTTCTAAGAAGAACACGCGTCATAATATCGTTTAAAGATAAAGTTTCGGGGATTTCAATAATGAAGATTAAAGTTTACGTGTCATATATTCTCTCACTATTATTTCATTGCAGTCAGACTAAATCATATGCACAGATATTAAAAGAAGTTCGTTCCACAAATAAAAATTTAAAAATTACACTTGAAGCTTCAAAAGACAGAATACTTAAGCAAACAGTTCGCTATAAAAGGATTGGAACAATGTGACAAAAACTTTATGGAAGATTAAGGTCATACCAGATCAGTATCTTACTTCAGTTACCCTGAGGTGAAAAAAGACATGGGGTAGTAATATGCCCATATGAAGATGGTGATAGTATCGCGTACACAAGGTATAAAAGGGCAGCGCGTTGGCGGAGCTGTCGTTTGTACTCAGGTGATTTGTGTGAAAATATTCCGGACGTTATTATGGACGCAAGACGGGATTTAACAGACTTTAAACGCGGAAGGATAGTGGAACCTACACGCATGGGACCATCGTCAGGGAATTCAATATTCTGAAATCCCTAGTGTCAAGAGTGTGCCGAGAACACCAAGTTTTGAAAAACTTGATTCCGATTTCTAAGGAAATGAGAGAGCAAAAAATTATAGGGTGGCTACCATCATTCATGCCTACGTCGACTACTTTCCTGAAAACTGGAAAAAGTTTCTGAAGAACATGATGAGCGGTTTCATTAGGACATTACACTCTTGTAAAGGAAAACGGCATCCTGCTGTTTTGTTAGACTACTGCTAGGGAGACACCAGATGTAACTTACAAGCAATAAGCCAGCCAATTTAGAGTTTGATCAAAAATTCCCCAAGACGTTGTGTTAGAACACCGATTAAGGTAAAAGTGTCTGCAGCACTAAATACTCTGTACTTTTGACGTAGCTACTGTTATGTTCTTTGTTCATTAGAAGTTAATGGATCTTTTGTATAAGAAACTGGGAAAAAGGTGGAACGGTTTCAGATTATTTTGGTTTAATTTAGAAATATTCAGAATTAATATTTAATGAGTTTCACCAGTCCAAGTGTTTCATATTATTCCAGAGAGTCTTCAAGTCACGGATTCAGAATTATTAACAAATTACCTATACCACACTTTTCTACGATATTTTCTATTTAAATATATATGTGTATTGATGGTATAATGAATACACAGCTCTGTGCAATGGAACTATGTTCTCTGCCCTCAAAGCATTATTAGACAAGACCAACCTATAGAGCTCTAACCCCCCCACCCCCCCCCCACCCCCCCACACACACAAAATCCTCAAACCTACTGTCACACTCACTCTTTCTCTCTCTCTCTCTCTCTTTCTCTCTCCCTTTCTCTCCCTTTTCATACACAACGCACACACAGAAAACAGTACTTGTAATAATAATAATAATAATGAAAAATCCTCAAACCTGCACTATCTCTCTCTCTCTCTCTCTCTCTCTCTCTCACACACACACACACACACACACACACACACACACACAGGATTAATTAATTTCAGGCATAGAAATAACAATTTTCAAGTTGTAATTTTGGCTTAATTAATTTATCTACTTTAAGGTGTAAGTGGTTGCAGATGACAAACTGTGGAACAAAACAGCCACTGTAGAAACACAGTACATCATAAAAACCACATGATGTGGTAAAAAGGTATGAATTCATAATTTTATGTGGTTTTTTTCAAATATCTGTAATTACGATTTAAAAACTAATAGTTACATGTATACAAACAGTAAAGAACATTCTTTATCTTTAAAAACTATACTCCTCCCGAAATGGCCATGAAGGCCCAACGGTATCGACCGTGGTCAGCATACCGCTCTCCTGGCTGTATGTCAGTTTCCGAGACCGTCTTTATCTTTAACAGCCATAAAATAAAAGCCCACTCAAGACGCTGAAACTGCAGTGAAACATGTTTGGCTTAAAAAACAAGATTGTGATTTGCTAAAGGTGAACACTATCCAAAAACATATGTATTGGTACACAAAACGATACTGATTTCTGAAAGTACAGCCAAGTATTTATTGTAATGGCTATTTTTATCAAAATATTACGAAGTAAGTGCAGAAATCCTAAATATAATTAGTTTACAGATTTTCAATGTAAATTTTTTACAAAGTGTTACAGCGTTAAGTCAAGCGCCGGCACGACAGTCGGGAATGACAGGGAAAAGAAGGCTGTGAGAAGAAGTCAGCCAATCGCACGCTGACCGGCCCTTCCTCTATGACGACAACGCGACAGCATCGCTCCTTGCGTGAAGAGGACATAAGCGGTGCGACCGATTGGTGACGACCCAGTTCAACAGTAGCTTCAAGATTAGCGACTTTGAGAGCAGCGTCAATGCTAGTCACTTCGCTTGTACCCTCTGTGTAGCACAAACTTCCACTGTCTATACTGAAGAAGACTGATTATTTTGGTATGTCGCCCTTTGCTTGCGACACATCTGTGTAATTGCAAATTTAAGTATTGTTATTTTCTTTCTGTTATAAAAATAATTAATGCGACTGGTTTGATTATTTGCCTAGCGAAACGAATATGCAGGCTTCCTCGACACTACACAATGTATAGTATCTGTTTTTATATTTTGTTGTGAACTGGCTCTCGGTTTTACAGGGCATCATCAGACAACTTAACCTGAACAGAAAGACTACACAACGTCAGGAGAGGTTCTAGCTGTACAAAAACGTGACGATTTGAGCGTTATGTGTCTATACGAAAAACGTAGACTGCAATTGCTTCAATCTTACGAGTGTGCAAAAGAAGAAATAGTATGTAATGATGTACAAAATCATAATAACTCTGGGGAATATCTTCTACTGCTGCTGTCTTGTTTCAGTTTTCGTCTTTTACTGTTCCGTCAAGTTTTTCTCTCAACTACCTTCTCATATTTAGGCACTTTCTCCTTTCTTTTCATAATGTTGTCATCAAGTTTCTATCTTTCATACAGCTTCGTATATATTCCCTCCACCTTCCAGCTGTATTTCTTCGCTTGATACTTTCATTTGTCATGTTAAGGCCTGATGTTCATATTCTGATTCTCTTTTCTATTTTTATCTACTATGTTTTGATGAAATTCTGTTTTTCGAAGCCAACAACAGTACTTTAATCACTCTGGAGCTATTGTATACGCTTTTCGTTCCAGTTACTTCGTAAGTGGAAAACTGATAACGGCTGCACGACTGGTGCTGGAATAGTTCAGTGTTGTTCCTAATATACAGCAGTTCTCCCACTTGGTACAGTCATTTCGTGACATCACTTCCCAGAAATTAGCTTATACTGTGTATGGAGCCCGCCTGTCCTCTGTGACCTAACTGCAGTTTCCATCCCGCGCCCCAGTTTCACGCTTCGTGGACTTCAAAAGCCGACAGAACGGTCACACGCTCATTGCAGTCTGAAAGTCGGAGCGAAGCGGCACAAATTCGCAGAGTGGTACACGCGCGGCTCCCGCGATAGATATGCAAATGATGACGTAAAGCCGCCGTCCAGGGAAGCGGAACGCTCTGTGCTCTGCACGGCGTTGATGTCATTACGGCTCCAACTCGGGGCGAAGCGGAGGATGCGCGGGCGAGGCATCGCGCAGCAGAGTTCGCTGCCTGCTGGGACCTGGGAGAGCAGTGGACGCCATGTTGCAAGGACGGCTTCCCGCACAGACTGCCGTCATCAAGGCAGGGCGCCGGGGACCGCGCAGTCGTATTCACGTCCAGGTCGCAGATGTGACACCAACTGTGTGGCCGGGAGTATTTCTGTCTTACATTCTACTTCCTGCCTCCTGCACTAAACTGTGGGGGAGTCATTACTGCCCGAGATATGCATGATGTTACTGGAAATTGCCGACCCTTCCCAATTACCAGACTATAATATCTCCGAATAGCAGCTGTCAGATCCATGTTACGACCGTGACGAATCGTTAAGTGTCATCCTAGGCCAGTGGCGTCACTGAGCTGCAGTACAGAGGGTGTAAGACAAGTAAGCAGACTTTGGCCATACTGTTCGATTTGTACATCGAAGGAACAATGGTGAAATTTGCGTTCCTACAGACGTCATATTCTCTATGGTCGAGCCTTTTCTCTATTAAAAATTAACTATGGCAAAGAAGGAAAGGCGAGGCTGGACAAGTGAAACTGAACTCAGGGGTTACACAGAGACTATATATATAGAGGAGGCCACCATGTTTTTGCTAGACGGACAGCGGGAACTAAAACCAAGTACCCTCGAAAGGTACAATGCGGTCACTTACCGAATACAAGAGAGGGCTTTGATAAGTGATGTCGACACAACTCTTTTAATATTTCAATTGGTAAAAGATTCGTGTGTGTGTGTGTATTTTAAATACAGGAGTAACGAAACATTTTGCCCTTGAAATAGCGTATACGTCTGATAGACGACTGAAATACTAAAATATTAGTCACGTAATTCCATGTCCTAGAAATAAGGAGAGTCGTACAGAAAAAAATGCCGTGATTGCTGTTTTTTGCATGAATAGTCAGAGTTAAAATTAGTAGCCTTTAAGACCTGAATATCTTGTCTCCGCAGAATGAATGTTCGACATATCATCTGGTCTGCTAACTTCTTGTTGTGCTGTGTGACCGCACTAAATGTTTTCCTGTGCTTACGTTTCGAACCACTAAAACAAGTGTATAAAACGTACTAAAAATAATAAATGAAGAAGGTAAAGAAATTCTTTGTTTTCAATTTATTTCTAGTTTTATGCTGTCAAAACGTCAGTGACCAGTTTTAGAAATGATTCATTTTTTGACTCAGCTACATTCAATTTCAAAAGGGAATTACCGATTTCGGTTGTCACCAGCAAGTTTCTAATCATAAGAAGGAAGCACTTTTAAAAAATCACATTGTCACTCATTGGAGGTGAATTATCGCTGATTTCTTACGGTCCAAAGATCAGAGGTGACGGTCAAAATTTGTCATTTCTTGTTGAAATTGTAGGTAATCGTGCTGAAAGAAGAACAGTTTTAAAATAGTTTCTGTTGCGTCACAATAAGTGGGAGATTCAGTAATTAAAGAGTGGAATTGATGAATAAATCAAGCAGTTTGAAGGAGTTTCGTATTTGACTTCAGTTTAGAATCACTGGGGTGCAAGAACGGCTGACGGATAACAATAGTTTTGTTTACAAATTCGATATTGCCTTTAATGATGGGGCGTCCGCTTGAAGTTTCCACACTAGATGAACAACATCCAGTCAACCATTTCTTCTGAAGGTAAAAAACTATCTAAAATCTTTTCTCAAATTATTTTTCAATATGGTGAATGTTGTATGAGCAGGAGGGTAGAACAGTTCAAAAACGGTCGAATCTCAGTGACTAACGAGCAAAGTCCTGTCGGCCAGTTGATGTGTCAACTCGTTCCCTCAAAACCCTACTGATTATGTGTGAAGATCAATGTGTTACAGTTGAACATACAGCAAAAACAGTTGCAGTAAGAGGTGACACAGATCATAATGCTATCACTAACATGCTCAAGTACAGCAAAACAAACGCGGGATGAGCTCTGGAAGAATTAACGCAACAACAAAGGAAAGAAGCCCCAAAGTGTGTGCAGACTTGAAGGACGCTATCGAAGAGAAGATGACCCTTTTCTAAACAAGATTTTAACATGTGTTGAAACTTGGGTTCACCATTTCGAACCAGTGTCTAAAATGTAGAAGAAGTCAAAGAATTGAGGGAAAATGGCTCAAACAACAAGACAAAGAATTCTTTGCATTAGGTGTAAAAAATAAACAGGTAGTAGTAAAAGTCTC
This sequence comes from Schistocerca americana, assembly GCF_021461395.2. NCBI lineage: Eukaryota > Metazoa > Arthropoda > Insecta > Orthoptera > Acrididae > Schistocerca > Schistocerca americana. Next base: position 625,115,867 of record NC_060123.1, on the reverse strand, counting down.
ATTTTAGTAAAAATTCACTGTTTTCTTCTACATCAATGTCTCTTTCATTATGGAATGTCCGTCGGAAGTATGAACAGTAACTTAAGATTACCAGTTGGTTAACAGTACGGAGGTCAGAAGGAAGACTGAATAGCAGAGGGAACAATGCCATAAAAAGTAGTTTCTTAGATTAGATTAGATTAGATTAATACTAGTTCCATGGATCATGAATACGATATTTCGTAATGATGTGGAACGAGTCGAATTTTCCAATACATGACATAATTAGGTTAATTTAACAACATACTTAAGTTAATATAACAACTTTATTTTTTGTGTTTTTTTGTTTTTCTTTATTTTTTATTTTTATTTTTTTTATTTTTTTCAATATTTTTGTTTTTTTTCTTTTTTTTCTTAATTTATATCTGAAAATTCCTCTATGGAGTAGAAGGAGTTGTCATTCAGAAATTCTTTTAATTTCTTCTTAAATACTTGTTGGTTATCTGTCAGACTTTTGATACTATTTGGTAAGTGACTAAAGACTTTAGTGCCAGTATAATTCACCCCTTTCTGTGCCAAAGTTAGATTTAATCTTGAATAGTGAAGATCGTCCTTTCTCCTAGTATTGTAGTTATGCACACTGCTATTACTTTTGAATTGGGTTTGGCTGTTAATAACAAATTTCATAAGAGAGTATATATACTGAGAAGCTACTGTGAATATCCCTAGATCCTTAAATAAATGTCTGCAGGATGATCTTGGGTGGACTCCAGCTATTATTCTTTATTTTTTACTGTTGTACATTTATCTCATTCACTTAATTCACTTAAAACTATTTTCTCCATTCCACATTATCGGTTCAAGTGTGGTAGGTACACATTTATATCTACTGATATATATATGTGTGTGTGTGTGTGTGTGTGTGTGTGTGTGTGGCTTATCGGCTTATGATTAATACTGAATCTGTAACAACAATAAGCGAGGCTCAAGGTCAGAGAGGTGGAGAATAGGTGATGAACAGGAGTGTGAGGAAAAGGATACTGGATGTAGGAAACGGAAGGGAGGAGATGAACCGAGTGAGCCGGTGAAAGGAAAGGGAGAGAGAGATGGGAGGAGGAGATGGACATAGAAAGGGAGGTGATGAGCAGACAAAAGGGAGAGAAAGAGGAGCAGGAGGAGATGTAGACAGACAGTGAGGAGACGATGGACATAGAAATTGGAAGGAGGTGATGGACGGATAAAGGTGGAGAGAAAGTGTGCAGAAGGAGATGGAGAGAGACGAGGGAGGAGAAGACGGACAAAGAGGGGGGGGAGTAGGAGATGGACAGAGATAGGACGAGAGGGAGATTAGGATGAATATATAATTACATGCGCTTTCTATTTTCTTTCTAACTAGACTGACCCAGAAACGCGTGGCCGGTAACAGCAAGTACTTTTATAAACGAAGATATTCATCTATAGCATAGGTTGAAATTATAACTAAAAAGAATCATTACTATAGCGGCTGGCGTAATAGTAACTACTTTTAAAATTGTTATTTCATTATATTTTCTTGTGTGAACAATGCAGAGGGATTCAGAGAGTGTATGGAGAACATACCTGAAGTGTGGATGTTTTATTTTATTAAAAAGTATGTAAAACCTATGCACAGAAAATCCTTGTGCAATGATGAATGATGTGACATTTGTGTCATGTGTCCTAGTGTACATGCTTTTATATAAAAGCAGCCAGAAGAAACGTTAGGTGTTAAATCACTTAGTACTTCACTTCTGGGGATAATTCATGCATTGTTTTATTAAAATTAAAATTGATTTCGCAAACACGGGATTTCCATTATAAACTGCTCTCTGTAATGCTGTTGGACGAGTGAAGAATTACCGTGAGAATAGGAGAGTGCTCAGTCTGCCTAAATAATCAACCAATAGGAATTAAGTATCTGCTGTGCTTTGTACAGTGCTTTGCAACATACTCTATGTGAACAAATGTATCCGGACACCTGGCTGAAAATGACTTACAAGTTCGTGGCGCCCTACATCGGTAATGCTGGAATTCAATATGGTGTTTTCCCGCCCTTAGCCGTGATGACAGCTTCCACTCTCGTAGGCATACGTTCAAATAGGTGATGGAAGGTTTCCTGGGGAATGGCAGCCCATGCTTCACGGAGTGCTGCACTGTGGAGAGGAATCGATGTTGTTCGGTGAGGCCTGGCACAAAGCCGGCGCTTCAAAACATCTCAAAGGTGTTCTGTAGGATTCAGGTCAGGACTCTGTGCAGGCCAGTCCATTACAGGGATGTTATTGTTGTGTAACCACTCCGCCACAGGCCGTGCGTTATGAACAGGTGCTCGATCGTGCTGGAGGATGCAATCGCCATCCCCGAATTGCTCTTCAACAGTGGGAAGCAAGAAGGTGCTTAAAACATCAACGTAAGCCTGTGCTGCGATAATGCCACGCAAAACGACAAGGGATGCTAGCCCCCTCCATGAAAAACACGACCATACCATAACATCGCCGCCTCCGAATGATACTGTTGGCACTACATACGCTGGAAGATGACAGCCATCGGGCATTCGCCATACCCACACCCTGCCATCGGATCGCCAAATTGTGTACTGTGATTAGTCTCTCCACAAAACGTTTTTCCACTGTTTACTTGTCCAATGTTTACGTTCCTTTCGACAAGCGAGGCGTCGTTTGAAATTTACTGGCGCGATGTGTGGCTTATGAGACGCTGCTCGACCATGAAATCCAAGTTTTCTCACCTCCCGCCTTACTGTCATAGTACTTCCAGTGGATCCTGATGCAATTTGGAATTCCTGTGTGATGGTCTGGATAGATGTGTGCCTGTTACACATTACGACCCTCTTCAACTGTCGGCGCTCTCTCTCTCAGCCAACGGACGAGGTAGGCCTGTACGCTTTTGTGCTGTACGTGTCCCTTCACGTTTCTACTTCATTATCACGTCGGAAACAGTGGACCTAGGGATGCTTAGGAGTGTGGAAATCTCGTGTACAAACGTATGACACAAGTGACACCAAATCACCTGACCACGTTCGAAGTCCGTGAGTTCCACGGAGTGCCCCATTCTGCTCTCTCACGATGTCTAATGACTACTGAGGTCGCTAGTATGGAGTACCTGGCAGTAGGTGGCAGCACAAGGTACCTAATAAGAAAAACATATGTTTTGGTGGTGTATTTCTGTATCTCTATAAGCCGCTAGGAAACCGTAGTACGGTACATATCAGCGTTAGATCACGGTACACACAGTTGTACCAAGATGGCGGAAATCTTTCGTTTTGTCGTTTCTCATATCATAATTACAAAGCGACTACAGTACTTAACATTTTAAAGAAAGTCTAGACTGTTTAAGAGGTTCTGGTTGGAACTTATTTGCGTGTGAAATTGAAGCTTGAGATTTTACGAAGTTATAGATGCTACCTCCAAGCTTGAGTTGTGCAGCCTTTGCTTTGTAGGTATTAGTCGATGTTTCTTCACACTTTCTTTGTTTGCTGAACCACTGCCTATCAATGCAGCGTGCAAGGGATGAACAGCAAGAATCTTACCGAGGTAGGTGGATTGTTATGTCACATAGAGATGAGTCGTTATAACCCGTCCTGCGTACCACGGACCAGCACTGGTGCCATGACTTTCCTCATTATATGTTAATGATGTGTCAACTATTCTGTCGTAGTGGAAATATCACGCATACGCTGATGACCTTCGGCTATATCTGAGAGCAAGTTTAACAAACATGTGGACAGCTATCCAGCATGTATATGCTGATTTACTTGCCTTTCAGAACGGGCGGCAGAACATAGGTTTGAAACTTAACCCATCCAAAACGCTAGCGATCTTAGTCGCTCACAAAAGGCTTATTACCGTGCAATTAAGGAATCTCTTCCACCTTAATCCTAAACGGAACAAATATAATCTATTCTTCCTGTGCAAAGAACTTGGGGTTAATTCTGGATCATCACTTAAGCTGGACTGAACACATAACTGCAGTCTGTTAGAAGGGGTCAGCATCACTTCATTCACTACAAAAATATAAAAAAGGATTTTCTTTTGAGCCTAAAAAGAAGCTCACAGAGCTGCTAATACTCTACACACTTAACTATGGTGCTGCTGTTCTCCAAGGTTTTGATAGTCACGCAGGCTACAACTGGCTATCAATGCTTGTGTACGTACGTTTGTGACGTACGCTCTTTCGACCATATCACTGCTGCCTACGAACACCTATCATGGCTACGTGCTGATAAGCGTAGAGACTGTCACACTCTATGTTTGCTCTATAGTCTTCTCAAACACTGCACTCCTTCTTATTTATCTTTACTATTAGACAACTTTCTGAAACAGCAGAAACACTCGTTCTCAACAAAGTACAATTCTCTCTGTGCCATCACATACAACTGCCATTTTGCCTAAATCATTTTCTGTATCAGTAACAATCTTCCTCAAAACAGTTTAGAAATTAAATTCCTTCCAAAGTTCAATATACAGCTAATGGTCCACCTTGTATCACGACTGCCATCTCTCCCTTATACTGGTTCAAGGCTCACTCAAGTCAGTCCCACCTTCCACACAACTTTTATCTCCCCCTTGTCGGCAGAGTTCTTTATCAAAATTCTGTTCTTTGCTAACAGTCATTGTCACTGTCATTTTAGTCTTCTTCTCTTTCTTTATCCCTTATACTTCTGATAATACTAACTTTATGCCTTCAAATGCGCTAAACTAATCTATATCATTCTTAATTCCCTTTTAGCGGCAGTTATTATTATTTTCGTATTCTTATTCTTATAATTATCGTAAATATTTCTGTAATACCTTTGGCATGAACTGTTGCTTTTTACATGTAAGAGAGAGCTTTAAATCTTTGAACCTAAACAATTTAAACAAATTACTTTAAAAACTTTTGGCAAAGTCACTTTTATTATAATAGTGAGTAACGATACGAGAAGAAAATGACAAAAAGCAAACAATCAGTTGTTTTAAAACTATGTTTTTACTTTAGTAGTTTTCAACTTCCCATGATTTCATGAAATATGTTTGAAAGCAATTTCGCATTTTTCCTAGACACAACCCACAGCTCGTTATTTAATGGCTAAAATAAATTACAGTCGTAAATAACAAGCAATAATGGGCCTAAATTTATAAAAAAATATGTACTGATCCAGTCGTTTCATTTGGAAACCACTAATAACAACAGCAATACAAACCCAAACTCACCTTAAAATGACTTAATAACTTAAGGTATACTTAATTCCACCCTGAAGAAGGTCGCTTGCAACAGGGACCGAATCATCGGTAGTTTTTAATATATATACGAGGGTCACTCCAAAAGAGAAATGCACACTACTTTTTTTTTTAAAATCCATCTATTATTCTACATGTTTGACAGTTTTACAGGGTGTAGATACATTCTTTAGGAACAATATTCTCATTTCTCCACATAATTTCCATTCCTCTCAACTGCCTTACGCCATCTTGGAACCAGCGCCTGTATACCCGCACGGTAAAATTCTGGACCAACCTGTTGGAGCCACTATTTGGCAGCGTAAACAAGAGAGTCTTTCAGTTTCCCGAAGAGATGATAGTCACATGGAGCCATGCCAGGACTGTAAGGTGGTTGTTTCAGTGTTGTCCATCCGAGTTTTGTGATCGCTTCCATGGTTTTTTGACTGGCATGTGGCCGTGCATTTCCGTGCAACAGCAAAACATCCTGCTTTTGCCGATGTGGTCGAACACGACTCAGTCGAGCTTGAAGTTTCTTCAGTGTCGTCACATACGCATCAGAATTTATGGTGGTTCCACTTGGCATGATGTCCACAAGCAAGAGTCCTTCGGAATCGAAAAAGACCGTAGCCATAACTATTCCAGCAGAAGGTGTGGTTTTGAATTTTTTTTCTTGGGTGAATTTGCGTGATGCCACTCCATCCATTGCCTCTTCGTCACTGGTAAAAAATGATGGAGCCATGTTTCATCACCTGTCACAATTCTTGCAAGAAAATCATCTCCACCATTCTCGCACTGTTCCAAAAGTTCGCTGCATACCGTTTTTCTTGTTTCTTTGTGAGTCACTGTCAACATCCTGGGAACTCACCTGGCACAAACCTTTTTTAACGCCAGCACTTTCAGTAATCTACAAACACTACCTTCCCCTGTCCCAACGTAGCGTGACATTTCGTTCACTGTGATGCGTCTGTCAGCAGTCACCAATTCGTTAACTCTCAGCACATTACCTGGAGCTTGTGCAGTACGAGGCCTGCCGGTGCGAGGACAATCCTCAATATTGCCGCGCCCGCTTTCATCACGTAACCTGCTTGCTCACTGACTAACTGTACTGCCATCGTCAGCAGCATCTCCATACACTTTTTTGAACCTCTTTCGGATGTTTCCCACTGTCTCGTTTTCACAGCACAGGAATTGTGTGACAGCACGTTGTTTCTGACGAACGTCAAGTGTAGCAGCCATCTTGAACACATGCTGTGAAGGCGCCATTCACGGGAACAGTTTGAACTAAGTTTGAAAACAAGCGGGAAGGATGTATCTACACAGTGTAAAACTTTCACACATGCAGAATGAAAGCTGTATTTTTACAAAAACAGTGTGCATTTCATTTGGAGTGACCCTCGTATATATACTGACGATGCGGTCACAAACACAGAAAAAATTTATTGAATGTAAACGATTCCTTTTGGTTCTCGAAGGTATGGTTGCTGGTTCCTCGAAGTTGTCGACCTTGACCATCACTAGCGTGGTGCGACTCACCCAGGCGAGAGGGCGGCACCGGCGGCGGCGGCGGCGGCGGCGGGGGCGGCGGCCGCGGGCCAGGGGTCGCTGTAGGCGGTGCAGGAGTGCGGCACCTTGCCCACGTCGCGCACCAGCAGCGTCATGCGCTTGTGGAACTTGAGCTGCGACACCGCCTCGTCGTGCGTCACGTCCAGGAACGACTGGCCGTTCACCTCCAGGATCTGGTCGCCGATCTGCAACAGCACCGCCACCGGAGCGTTTACTTTGCGAGGCGAGCTACAGCGGAGAAAAAGGGGGTCGATCGTACGATACGCCGAAGGAACCGAAGAGTAAACGGCAATGTGTGTTACCAACGCGTGTAAAAGGAGACACAGCTTTATCTTTGATTGGACGAAGAGGTTTTGATGGCAGAGACCGCTTAGCGTCTCCGCTACAAGCGGCGGTAACTACACCACGTGGTCACCGGCCCTGCAAGCTGGTCACCTCGAGAACTGAAGCTGCAGAGCAGATGGAAGTCAGCTTTCTTCGCGCAGTCGCGTCAATCAGACCATTGTCAGTTACACTAAACCACCATCTTCTCACCGGCACCGTCGCTTGACTCGTGGCTACTACATCGCTCCGTCCCACAGGCCTTCAACTCTGCCAGAGCGATCGACTGCAGATTACAGACTCGTAATCATTTCCATTGCATATCTGTCCTACTGTGCGTTATGACGTATGAAAAACTATGAATTAGCCCACGTTATCATCACAGCGTTACTTACTGCGTGGTGTGATGAACGCTGAAGTTGTGGTATTTCGTGTGTCACTTCCTTCCACTCCTGTGCACTTAAATTTTGCCAAGGATCCCGCGATTCTATTGCCTGATGGCCGGTAACATTGTAAGTGTAAAAATGTCCAGCTATTGTATGTTACAGCAAAGAAAAAACCACTATCCGAAAGTCTCATTAGTACACGCTGAGACTCAAATAGTCTTACAAAACATGTCGGCCTTTACGTTCGTATCTGGCCAAACATGTACAAGTGCGCCATGTTCTGCTTTTGTTAGGCTTTGTCCCGTTGAAAGCTAACGTTATAAGCATAAGGAATAAGTATAAGGAAATATACGGAGATGTACGATCTGGGTATACTGATAACCAACCAACGTTATTCTTATGTTTGTGTCCTACGGTTTTCTTCGTACGCCAAGCGCAGTGTCGCAACCACGCTACATACAGAGCGAGCGAGGCAAAGTAAAATATGGCGATCAACCGATATCAGCCCGCGCCGTGTTTGGCACAGGAAAAGTGGATAGCTCATTTGAAATAACAGTATAATGAAGAATTTTATTTCGAATTACCGAAATTGGTAGAACAATACACACATCATAAACCCGCCAGGTTAGCCGAGAGCGCTGCCGGCACGGTAGCTCAGCGTGTTCGGTCAGAGGGTTAGCTGCCCCCTGTAACAAAAAAACTGAGTTAAACGATCAACAACGAACTTACAAGGGTGTCTTACGACGTGCGCCCCGAGCAGATATGACGAACATAAGTGAACAAAATGAAATTTATAAAAAAGAGCGCTAATGCGCTGCTTCCTGGACTCGGGTAGGCGCGCCGCTCCAGATCGAGTACGCCCGCCGGATTAACGACGAGGGCCGGTATGCCGGCCAGCCTGGATGTGGTTTTTAGGCGGTTTTCCATATCCCTCTACGTGAATACCGGGCTGGTCCCCACGTCCCGCCTCAGTTACACGACTCATAGACATTTGAAACACATCCGAACTTTCCCATGATTTACACTGGACGCAGACAGATGGGGTACTCTGATTCCGTCCCGGGGGGTGCGGGGTGGCGGCAGGAAGGGCATCCGGCCACCCCTTCACATTAACATGCCAAATCCGATTTAACCACGCCAACCCCGCCCAAAATGCGAGACAAAGGCGCATGCGATAGAATAGATAGAATACACACCTCATAAAGAGTTTTCATCCAACTCGCTTCCGAGAGTTCCAGAACTGAATAGAAAACTGAAACAAAGATAAACATCATCTCCACCCGTTTTACTGCTCATGAAAGCCATTACAGCGAGACCTTTAAATGTTGTGGTCCAGATTGCCGTACACACCGATAACTATGATACGCAGTAGCACGTTATCTTGCATTGATGCATGCCTGTATTGGACGTGGCGTACTAAACACGAGGTCATTAAGGCACTGTTGGTCCAGATTGTCGCACTCCTCAACGGCGATTCGGCGTAGCTCCCTCAGAGTGGTTGGTGGATCACGTCGTTCATAAACAGCCCTTTTCAATCTATCACAGGCATGTTCGATAGGGTTCATGTCTGGAGAACATGCTGGCCACTCTAGCCGAACGATGTCGTTATCCTGAAGGAAGTCATTCACAAGATGTGCACGATGGGGGCGCGAAGTGTCGCCCATGAAGACGAATGCCTCGACAATACGCTGCCGATATGGTTACACTACCTGCCGGAGGATGGCATTCACGTATCGTACAGCCGTTAAGGCGCCTTCCACGACCACCAGCAGCGTACGTCGACTCCTCATCATGCCACTCCAAAACAGCAGGGAACCTCCACCTTGCTGCACTCGCTGGACAGGGCGTCTAAGGCGTTTAGCCGGACCGGATTGCCTCCAAACACGGCTCCGACGATTGTCTGGTTGAAGCCAGAGTGATGCGACACTCATCGGGGAAGAGAACGCTAAGCCAATCCTGAGCGGTCCATTCGGCCTGTTGTTTGGCCCTTCTGTACCGCGCTGCATCATCTCGTGGTTGCAAAGATGGACGTTGGGAGTGAAGTTGCGCGCAGTTTGAGTCGTAACACGACGTGCTGTGGCTGCACGAAAAGCATTATTCAACATGGTGGCATTTCTGTCAGAGTTCCTCCAAGCCATAATTAGCCGTCATCCAATGCAGTAGTAGCCCTTGGGCGGCCTGAATGTGGCATGTCATCGACAGTTCCTGTCTCTCTGTATCTCCTCAATGTCCGAATAACATCGCTTTGGTTCACTCCGACACGCCTGGACATTTCCCTTGTTGAGAGCGTCTAGGCATGGTTGAGCTACAGTCAACACGAGCTGTGTACATCATTCCTGGTGGAATGACTGTAACTGATCGGCTGTCGGACCCCCTCCGTCTAATAGGCGCTGCTCATGCATGGTTGTTTACATCTTTGTACGGGTTTAGTGACATCCCTGAGCAGTCAAAGTGACTGTGTCTGTGATACAATGCCCACAGTCAACGTCGGTCTTCAGGAGTTCTGGGAACCGCGGTGATGCAAAAGTTTTTTTGGTGTGTGTTCTTTGTAGTTCCAGGACATAATGCTAACGTCGAAAGTGGGTTTTCTTTCACAAAAGCCCAGTGAACAGAGGTACGCAACAAACAGCAACAACCACAAAGATGATGTTATGTCATTTGAAAATACCCTGTCAACGATTCCAAGAAATGATTTCTAAGAAAAATAACCCCACTAATAATGTGGGTTCAAAAAAGAAACATTAATACTTAATTACAGATAATTATTATTTCCTTATAAGCCAAATTGAAGTGGCTGAAGTTTTTGCATATATTTTCGTTTACCGTTCCAGAAGAATACATTATTGTTTATTTTTTTCAGTGCTCTGTGCAGTTAAGAATACTAAGATCTTATTTGCTGTCGTAATTGCTAAATTACAAGGAGCAGTCAAATGAAAACCGAACACCTGCTACAACGGGACTGTGAAATAATTCCATTCAGAAATAATAACTACAAGGGTTAGGGTATTTATCCGACTGGTAGACGAGACTATCAGTTACTATATTGCTGCCCGCTTTGGCCGAACGGTTCTAGGCGCTTCAGTCCGGAACCGCGCTGCTGCTACGGTCGCAGGTTCGAATCCTGCCTCGGGCATGGATGTGTGTGATGTCCTTAGGTTAGTTAGGTTTAAGTAGTTCTACGTCTAGGGGACTGATGACCTCAGATGTTAAATCCCAAAGTGCTTAGAGCCATATGAACGATTTTCCTGTATCGTGGAAGGCTGTCGGTAACTGACGGATCCACAACCGCACCTCATCCGACTGAAAGCGAGGTCGACGCATGTCTTTCTTCAGGTCGCGAAAGATGTGAAAATCACACATTGAAAGACCCGGCCTGTACGGAGGATGTTGGAGTGTTTGTCAACAAAATCGCTGAAGTGCAGCCATCGTCCGATCGGTAGTGTGGGAGCGGGGGTCATCGTTCAACAGGAAGATTCCGCCGAACAGCATTCCGACAGCTGGAGAGCAAACGGCAAAGCCAACATTGGAAACCTCCCACATTTCCCCCGCCGAAGAAATTCAGAGCTGTTGACACGAGTTTCAGTAAGCTCATGGTGACCTCCTTCGACTGCAGGGGACGTCTGCTCGTCGAGTTCCTCAAGCGTGGATCCACAATCAATGAACTTCCGTGTCGTGCTGTCCAGGCGGGCGCTGTGGTCGCTGGTCTTGCGCTCCCACGCGTTTGTTTGATGTGGGTGTGATACCCAGTGACGGGCCCGACCACCACAAATTTATAGTTTTATAATTATTTGGTGGCACCTGAAGATGAAGCCGAAAGCTTCGAAACCGGTTGTGGAATAAATCTAGAAAATTTCTAGCAACTAATCCTGAATTTTATCCTATAAACATGCATGCAATGGACTGAGTCCTCTGGTCCAACTGAGCAGATCATTTACTAGAAATGGTTATGTTCAGCTACTTGGAGACCGTTTGCAGCCATTCATGGACTTCATGTTCCCAAACAACGACGGAGTTTTTATGGGAGACAATGCGCCTTGTCAGAACATTCTGGGCAATTCGAGCGAATGATTTGGCAACTCACATCGCCCTCATGAATCCCTTCGAATATTTATCGTATATAACCTAGAGGTCACTTCATACACAAAATCCTGCATCGGCAACACTTTCGCGACTACGCACAGTTATAGAGACTGCATGGCTTAATATTTCTGTAAGGGACTTCCGGCGACTTGTTGAATCCATGCCATGCGGAGTTGCTGCACAACCCCGGCGAAAAGGAGTCCGACATGGTATTAGCAGGGATTCCATGTATCTTGTCACCTCAATGCAGTATAGAAAGGGTACATTACGAACAAGACTCAGAGGAAAGTAATTCTTCAGCCTACTTACAATTAGAGCCCAGCGTTGAACAACTAAGGCATTGCAAGGTGGCAAAGACAACATAAAATCAAACACAAACAAATGAAAAATTCTGACAGACAGTGTCCGAGTAGTTAAATAACAGAAATTTACTGATATCAAGGAAGATTCGGTAATGAGGAGAACGCCAGGGAGAGAGAGAAAGAGAGAGAGAGAGAGAGAGAGAGAGAGAGAGAGAGACTGAATGGTCACGATTCAGTGGCAGTAGAACGTCTGGTGAATTCCTGAATGGCAGATTGGTTGGTCTCAAGACACGAAGATGATCACAATTTGGCGCGTCCGTTGTTAAATTTGCGTCTGTGATATTGACGCTAGTGTTTAATAAAACAAAAGAAATAATTTCTCGTGGAAGCAGTTCATGTTCCTATTATTCTTAGATTTTGGAACTCCTTCAACTCATATGGCGCCTAAACCGTATATACGTGTAGCGCGGATGCAGAGTATAGCGAGCGTAAAAGCGTGGTATGTCTCCTCGAAATCCAGTTAAAACGAGTGGGTTGGCTATTTTCCGTCAGCCCTATTTACAGAGCCTCATCTAGGGGAAAAAATGAGCAGTAACTGAAGCGCAGTTAATTTTTGTAATTAAGCTAATTGGATCTTCCCGAGGAAAGTTTTAAATGAAGCGCTCTGTGATGTCATTTTGAATCCAGACACAAGTTGCTACTCAAATATATCTCCGTTCCAACGTAAATCGGCATCTTGGAGATCATTGGTAACTTATACAGGAGTACAGACAAAATAAATGTTGTAGCTTGCGTATGTTACAACTAATAACGTTTTCATATCTTTGTTAGGCCCAGTTCACTTTTGATTCTTATGTCTACGTGATTCCTTAACATAAGCATAATTTTGTCACCCCTTGAGAGTGTAGCATTGGACACACAACACCTAAGCATCCTTTACTGTCGGAGCTTCTACCTGTATGACTTGTGTCCCTCAAACTACAAAGACTGCAAAATAAGCAGATGGTCTCGAGAGCATTAAAAATCAAGTGTCATTTCTGAAGAGTGGGTACCTTCTGTGTTCTGGGCTTTGTACCAGCACAGCAAGAGGAGAAGAGGACAATGTAGCGGCTGGGTGGCAGGGACGAGAAACAAAACTATCAAACACGACGTGACAGTATTTGAGGCAGGGGACTCTCTGCAGAAAATTCAGTTTATTCGATGTTTTTGTACAGAAGCAAACTTTCAATCTATTGCACTTCGAGCATCTGTCACTCTGAAGCAACACAACATAGACCCAACATGAAGCTGCAGTGAAAAGCTTACGAACGCGCCGCAAAATACCGGACGCACCTATCTTTTGAATCACTGCACTATCCGATTCCGTTATCTCTTTGAGTCAGATAATCACGTGAAGATAGTCGTAGTACTCTTGCCACGATCTGAATCAAGCTTTCTTAGCCATATGCCTGCAGTGTCACTAAGGAGCATTTAATACTGTTTAGAACTCTGATCCCCTTACGGTTTAGTACCACTATACTAGTAAATAATTGCAGTTTCTAAAAAATGTAAGTCCCGATCAGAATGCTCGTTCTTGAAACTGTCCAGTAGACTTCATTTTGTTTGAGATTTGTGAGTATTACGTAAATAGAATAAGGATAGCTACACTGCTTGGATTTAGGAACATAAAGAGCTGTATCAAATTCATAAGGTTCGCTGATATTGTTTATGTATGATGAAATACGTCTGCACAGTAATACATGAAGGAAAAAAGGTAGAATAGGATATCCAGTAACTGCCCCTTCGCAGAAAAGAAAGACGGTAGGGCCTACCTCAGAATACGTTGATTTAATGCTAGCGATTGATATACCGGAGGAACTGGGGATTGGTTTGGACAGCAGAAGATCAGGTCCCGATATTTTACCCCAGAAATAGACTGGCAATCTGAAGACAACGTAGAGCGAAACTGACAAATTCCCATATATTTAATTGACATGTGTGATCTGGATTCTATACATGTTCCGGAAAACAGTCTCACAGTCTATTTTGCAGTCTTTGTAGTTTGAGGGACACAAGTCATACATGTAGAAGCCAATTAAATCTGGAGTAGGGTGAGTAACCTTCAAGGTCGTGACGCACAGCGCCCTACATCACAGATCCCTAGACATCTGTACTTTATTCTGCATACTTCAGTACAAAAGAAGTCTCGGATGACAGCTCCCAGGAATATTAGAAACGTTGCTAAATGTGTGTTGTTGCCAGTGAATAAATCTCACAACTTCACTCATTGTGTGGTCATGGGTACGGCCAAACACGATTGCCACTTTTTGACACTGTCACGGCCTTACATTAACTCATCTTTAAGGACAATATCCGCTTGAAACATAAATGTCTCACTGATCGCTGGTGCCATGTAGATCAGTGCGCCCACGGTTGAGCACGTGTCGATCGCTGCACCGTCACTAAAGGGCTAACGCTACATCTGTGCTTGAACACTAGCGTGGTTAACTTTTTAATCGGAGAGCTTATTATCATACTGGAATATGCTATCTGGTGCTCTCATCATAAAAGCTGTGGCAATAGCTGATTGGCGACTCCACGGAGTGCTGTGTACACAACGACCATATATGTTAAATTAAAAGGAAGGTCAGCGTTGGCAGTAATATTGATGTTTTATTGATAGCAGAATCGATTTTCGATCACATAGTGATCATCTTCAGTTCTGTGGTGTACAAATTAAATTCAGACACTGGTATCAAGTTGTCAGTAACCAAAACTGAGAAGCGATCACAATAACTCAGCACTGGAGATGATCACTATGTGATCGAAAATCGATTCTGCTATCAATAAAACATATTACGGCCAACGCTAACCTTTCTTTTAATTTAATATGGCAATAGTGTGCGGTATGGTGTCAGCGTAACTGACGCGTGGCAACTCGAGATCTCAACCCGCTTCCAGGAATCTTTTTACAGTGATTTGGGGTGACATCGGCGTGCAACCTCTGTCGGGATTTCAGATTTTCTCGTCCGTCAGTTTGTCAGAGCCAGTCGAACAGTCTTCTTGTGGTGTAGTCTTTCTGGACGTTCCCGTTCCTACTTTTCTTGTCACACTGCTGTCCAGGTCTCCTTTTAAAGAAAATAAAAGAAAAAAGAACAAATAATAACAAAAAAAGAACCAAACCCCCTTTCATGGCCACAACAACGTGTGTATTATATATAAATAAAGATAAACATGGAACCTGTGTACCAATAACTGTATTATATTATATTCTTTCTATTTAGTCTTTCTTTTCAGTAATAATTAAGAAATATTAAATAATATAATAAATATATACGATACAAATATGTAAATTAATATAATATGTCATTAATATAAAATAAACTTTACATTAAGTTAACTCAAATATTAATTAGCTGAATAATCTAATTATTGGTCAATAAACCAATTATATTATTACAATTAATATAAATAATTTTATTAAAACAACTGGTTCTGCAGTCATTGCAACGCAGCCAACTGCCAGTGCAATATGCCGTTATGATGCTCCCATGTCCCCCATGCCCATGATTCAGCCTTAACGTTAGACACACCCAGTATCTGCCATTTACTCACTCCATTCTTCGTCTCTAGCAATGTTGTCTTTCTGTACTGCAAATACTCAAGTTACCACAAGGATAAAGGAAGTATCGAAATACTGCAGTATTAACTGCCAGTTTTCGGTCAAGGTGTTTATGATGTAACTCTGTCCATTTCCGTCAGTAGATGTTTATGACAGTTTATGGTCTCTACATAACTCTGTATCCAATATGTGTACGAGATCCATCCTTTCTGCATACTGTAATACCGAGCGACGAGAGGAGGCGCTACGACAGTGTAGTGATAAATCGCCGCAGGAGAAGGGAACGTCTGCCTGCATCAGGTTTCGGCGCAAATCGAAACACGTTTGTTATGAAGCTCTTCGATCTATTGCAAGAGAAACGTTGGTTTAATTTACAAAACCTTACCAAAAGTGTACTTCAGCCAGCAGACGTTACGCTTGAGGTGAATCATGTATTTCGTCTCTATCCAGACGATATCTTCCTCCTTTTTTTCTTAAAAAAAATTCTTTATTAACACAATACAATACAATATGATGATACACAGAACCCACCACCTTATCTAATTAGTGGGTCTATGTATGATACAACAGGAAAGAGCAGCATTGTTACAATAAGTTTCTAAAACTGTTATATCTATGAGCAAGGTTAACCTATTTATTAATCTATCATAATTCTAATCTAATCTACTCTGCAGCGATTACAGTTGTGCCAGTTCATATATAGGCTGTTACAAAAAAGTATGGCCAAACTTTCAGGAAACATTCCTCACACACAGAGAAAGAAAATATGTTATGTGGACGTCTGTCCAGAAACGCTTACTTTCCATGTTAGAGCTCATTTTATTACTTCTCTTCAAATCACATTACTCATGGAATGGAAACACACAGCAACAGAACGTACCAGCGTGACTTCAAACACGTTGTTGCAGGAAATGTTCAAAATATCCACCTTTAGCGAGGATACATGCATGCACCCTCCTAGAGATGGGCAAAACTGTTCTTTTCAGAGATTGGATCAGAACTGTTCACTCCCTGAAATGAATTAGCTCTTTTTCATGACTCACCACTCATTTACAATAGAAAATAAATGGAAGGCACATTGTCCTTTAAACTTGGTTTATTCCAGTACTACACCTGTATTTTGATCTTATTTGATCCTATTTTTAAGTAACACAGATAATGAGTAAGAATTTTGTATTGTTTATTGAAATTTCCACGATATGACAAAGTTTTTGATTATTGATTTATTTTGCACTATCGTGGTTTTTTGGGTGATCGGAAAATGTTGTAACTTGAGATTTACATTAACAATATATTTGGCTATAATGTATTAAAATTTCATTAACCTCATACAAATTCATCGCAAGCCATATATTTTTAAAGTGAACGTTTCCTTCCGAAGACGCCTAAAATCGCAAAATCCGTACCAGAATAAGAAAAAAAATATATAAATTTGACTGTAAAACGAAAGTGCTGCATATAGCCTTACGCAGAATAAAACAAGGAAAATATTGGTGTATCACATTTTGCGATATGTTTATCGGTTCGCTCGTAATTAAAGCGTAAATTCGAGTGTCCATAATAAAAATCCTATAGTAAGAGGAGTCATCAGGAACCTAATCTAATCAGTTTAAACAAATAAAAATAAAATAAAAACAATTGATGTATACATAACATAATAATGTAATATACATAGCGGTATTACTACGAAGAACAATATCCAGTAGGGACGAACTACGATGCAGAGGCGCTGAGTCGAGCGGGTCGAGCCGCGAGCTGTATTACTGCGTGAGCTGAGACCGCAGAGACCAGAGTGACACCTGAGTCGCTTTGCTCAACGCTCTGGCTAGAGTCGAGACGGTGGGGTGAGCGTTGAGCGGGCGAGTTCCGAGGGTGGGGGGAGCGGTGAACTCACCCGCTCCGAAACAAATCGTCCGCTCCCTTGCGAGCAGGTTGTTGCAAGTAGTTCCTATGTTATCCGCTAGGTGGCTCTCTGTCCTGTTGCTCGCATCAACTGCCCAGAGGGCAGGACGTGCGACTGAAACGATCGCCGACAGAGTGCGATGCGAAGTTAAGCTGCGCCAGACACTGCGCGCGGCAGACGACGCACATGGACGGCACGGCATATGTGAAACACAAAATCCAATGGGGCACTGCACAATGCAGGCAGCCAAGGTAGAAGCAGGGCAGAGACCGGCGCTGGCTGTGTTGTGTGGCGTGCACTGTGCTGTGACCAGCAGAGGCGCTGATGATATGCTCCGTCTCTCTCTCTCTCTCTCTCTCTCTCTCTCTCTGCCGTGGGAAACGTTTGGAGCTACCGTTCTTTTTTTCTGAATCACTGATTGTTCACTCCTTTGAAAGATTCAACTCTATGAATTAGTTCAAGAGCGCATCCCCCATCTCTACACCCTCCGTCGCATGGAATCCCTGATGCAGCGCTGGAGAATGGCATATTGTATCACAGCCGTCCACAATACGAGCACGAAGAGTCTCTACATTTGGTACCGGGGTTGCGTAGACAAGAACTTTCAAATGCCCCTATAAATGAAAGTCAAGAGGGTTGAGGTCAGGAGAGCGTGGATGCCATGGAATTGGTCCGCCTCTACCAATACATCGGTCACCGAATCTGTTGTTGAGAAGCGTACGAACACTTCGACTGAAATGTGCAGGAGCTCCATCATGCATGAACCACATGTTGTGTCGTACTTGTAAAGGCACATGTTCTAGCAGCACAAGTAGAGTAACCCGTATGAAATCATGATAACATGCTCCATTGAGCGTAGGTGGAAGAACATGGGGACCAATCAAGACATCACCAACAATGCCTGCCCAAATGTTCACAGAAAATCTGTGTTGATGACGTGATTGCACAATTGCGTGCGGATTCTCGTCAGCCCATACATGTTGACTGTGAAAATTTACAATTTGATCACGTTGGAATGAAGCCTCATCCGTACAGAGAACATTTGCACTGAAATGAGGATTGACACATTGTTGGATGAACCGTTCGCAGAAGTGTACCCGTGGAGGCCAATCAGCTACTGATAGTGCCTGCACACGCTGTACATGGTACGGAAACAACTGGTTCTCCCGTACCACTCTCCATACAGTGACGTGGTCAACGTTACCTTGTAGAGCAGCAACTTCTCTGACGCTGACATTAGGGTTATCGTCCACCGCACGAAGAATTGCCTCGTCCATTGCAGGTGTCCTCGTCGTTCTAGGTCTTCCCCAGTCGCGAGTCATAGGCTGGAATGTTCCGTGCTCCCTAAGACGCCGATCAATTGCTTCGAACGTCTTCCTGTCGGGACACCTTCGTTCTGGAAATCTGTCTCGATACAAAGGTACCGCGCCACGGCTATTGCCCCGTGCTAATCCATACATCAAATGGGCATCTGCCAACTCCGCATTTGTGAACATTGCACTGACTGCAAAACCACGTTCGTGATGAACACTAACCCGTTGATGCTACGTACTGATGTGCTTGATGCTAGTACTGTAGAGCAATGAGTCGCATGTCAACACAAGCACCGAAGTCAACATTGCCTTCCTTCAATTGGGATAACTGGCGGTGAATCGAGGAAGTACAGTACATACTGACGAAACTAAAATGAGCTCTAACATGGAAATTAAGCGTTTCCGGACAAATGTCCACATAACATCTTTTCTTTATTTGTGTGTGGGGAATGTTTCCTGAAAGTTTGGTCGTACCTTCTGTATAATGCTACTGTTGTGGCCTGCTCACCGACCTAACCCCAGTGAGCGTGCCCCTGGCACTGGGCTGGCCAAGTTGGTTTTGTCGCTGCAGTCCCTACTTTGTTAGTGTTGTTAGTGTTCTAATTCTACCTAAAACAAGTGATAATTTCAAATACTTAAAGTATGAGTGCAAATTGTCTGCACCGCTGGCCTTATCCAGTAGCGCGGCGGATTCCAGTCGTTGGAGCGACTGGCCAGTTCCGCACTCGGCTGTATGGGCGGGTACATCTCGGTCTGTTTCTCCCTCAAGATCTGCTGTGATATCTCGTTTGCCAGAATGCTGAGGACGTTGAAGGTATCGGCACGTCGTAATAGGCCGTGAGTGTCATTGTTCGGTAATTGTATTCTTAGATCATGCGCCACATCATCATATAACGAGCAGTCATAGATGATGTGCTCAGGTGCACGGTCTTGAGCACCACAGTCACACGCTGGTGTAGCTCTTTTTCCAAATCGACATAGATATGTCGGATATGGCCCATGTCCTGTGAGAAAGTGCAGTAAACCTCTACTTCGCTCGAAATAAGTCATCTCAAGTCTTTCCTTGATGATGGGCAACAGTTGGAAGACCCTTCTGACAGTATCTTCATTTTCCCAGGATTGTTGCCACAACTCCACCCTTTTATAATAGCAAAATTACCCCCTACCTGCATCCCCAATATGTCTCTAGACCTGTCTGTCTTCCCTTTGGAAACCCAGTACCATGCAGGCTGCTCTCGAATTTTTATATCTACCGGACGCAACCCCATTAGCACCAGTAGATTCCCTCCCCCCCCCCCCCCCAGGAGCCGTTCTGTATGCCACAGCAGATCGTAGTATCATGTTTCGCTGCAACCTTCTCACAGTCATGGCTGGCATCACCCTCGTGAGCCTGTGTGCCCAGATCCCAGACGCATATCCTACTATTTATGACAAGATGCTATTATGATAACGCGGGTGGCAGAAGAAGTCTCTTGTGTCCAATGTTGATTAGATTATTTAAAGCTTCTAGGGCTCGTTGTGTTGTGATTTCTATGTGTGATGGGTAGTTCCATTTTTCATCAATTATGACTCCTAGATATCGTGGTTCAAATGGCTCTGAGCACTATGGGACTTAACATCTGAGGTCATCAGTCCCCTAGAACTTGGAACTACTTAAACCTAACTAACCTATGGACATCACACACATCCATGCCCGAGGCAGGATCCGAACCTACGACCGTAGCGGTCGCGCGGTTCCAGACTGAATGGCCTAGAACCGCTCGGCCACTTCGGCCGGCGCTAGATATCGTGGCTCGCGGCGCCGAAGAACTGGTCTTCCTTCTATTCTAACTGTGGGATTCCTGATCAGACTTAGTAAGAGATATGTTGACTTATGTGGTGTTACCTTCATCTTAGCTTCTTGGTACCACTCAGTGAGTAATGTTATCGCGCTTTCTACTTTTGGTTGGAGGTCCTCTCGGCTACGGCCGCTAACCAACACGTGGAGGTCGTCTGCGTAGGCTATCACGTCTAGCACTTCCTCGCTGAGTTTTAGTTTCTCCAGAAGCGGTTCTATATTAACGTCCCAAAAGAGTGGCCCTGGGAACACCCTTTCGTAATGGTCTTACTTATTTTCTCGCTGGGCGATGATATCCAAACCTCCTGTCCACGAAATAGCTCCTCAGACAGCCATAGAGGGGCCCTGGACACTCCTTCTCACGCAAGCGGGAGAAGAGCGAAGGCCACCACAGGTTGTCAGAGGTGCCACTGATGTCCACCATGACACCAACCACCTACTTCTGCGGGGCTGAGCTGCAGACCTCAGCCGCCAGGGCGATTGCGTCAGACGCCGATCGCCCCGGCCGGAAGCCGAACTGCCTGTCGGTCATCACGGGCAGCGTTCCGTGTACCGTCAGTCTGTCAGCCAATAGCTTCTCCAACAATTTCCTCATGATGTCCAGGAGACATATTGGCCTGTAGGATTTTGGGTCCAAGAGATCCTTATGCTTGCCCTTTTTTATAATAACCATGTTTGCTCTTTTCCAGATTTTTGGGAATTTACTGGTCCTAAGACATTCTTTGAATAACCCTGTGAGAGGTGCTATTAGCTGCGGGTACTGTACGCCGTACGAGAAGTGGGAGTCAGCGAGTGAGAAGTATTTGGAACCGCGGACTGGGAGGAAAGCGGGCTTGAGCCGCGGCAGGCAGAAGACGGCGGCGCCGCCCCCGGCGACCGCATTCCGACCGCCGCTGCCGCCCCCGGCGCCGCCCCTGCCCCCGGCGCCGCCCCTCGCTGCCCGCGGCGCGGCCCGCGGAATCCACAGCGAGCGCAACGCAAACGTTTGGAATTCCAATAAGGCGCGCCCGCCGGCCGGCGCACACTCAACCTACCCGCTCTCCGACCATCGGCCGTTCTGCAGTCTTTCCAGCCTCGTCTCTGGCCTGCCACAAGGTCTACTGCAGCAGGCTGTAGTCTACTTTCATTACGTACTGTGTGTCTAACATTGTCAAAGACACTGTGACAAATATGAGGTTGCCACCATTATCAACGCCGTACAAATACAAATTGCAAGAGTATTTGTTGTGTTGTGATATCCTTATTCGTATGTGTTGAATTACGACGACATATCCCTCCCCACCCCACACAAGTTTGCAACATTTATTAAGACCTCCATCGGCCAGCTAGTTTCTCAAGTTTTTATCTACACACCATTAACTATGTCATAAGTGAGCCATGCATTTAGATTGCATTGGTTTTTCTTTTCTTCCCCTGATATGTTTGTTTAATGTGTTATCTGTCATTAAGTGGCTGCTTGGTTGTCTTTTCCCTCTGCTATCGATATCTGCCCCGGGAAACTGCTATGGAGGAAGTGAGATCTTTGACCGGTGGTAACCTTGTGTGGTGGCGCGCAGAGAGTCTGGTGGACACGGGAGGGATTGTGGCTCGCCAGCGCGGACCAGGCGTGGTCGGTTGTACCGAGTCGCCATGTGATGTATGTCAGTTGCATACAATGAGCTGGTCAAGTTGACGGAAGAGCTCCCCGCGGGTTGGTTGTATACAGAATCGCCCCACCAGTAATTGCTGTTCATTTCACCTTGGTGGGACGTTAACAAGCTTCTTTAAGTCCTCCGTTTCAACACTGGAGTTTAAAAAGGAGACACCTAACATGAAGGAGCCGTCACTACCCGTCAACGTTGCAGAGAAGACGTGAACTCCGGTGACAGAGCGCGTTGTCGCGTGACCGTGGCGTGTTGGGTACACTGGCGACGCGTGCGCGGTCGGATGTGTGGATCCTGGCCATCGGAAGTCGTGTACTGCCTGTTCGAGCATAATTGCAAGTTAAGTTAGTGGAAGGTTTAATACTTAAGTAATAAGTTTGCGTAACCAGTGTCTCTTCTGCCTTGTGGCCTCCGGCGATCGGGTTTCCTGTCCCCGGCACCGGTGTAATTGAAGACAGTGATCTTTGCTCCTCGTTACTACCCGATGGGAAATGTAGTTTTGGCAGTTTAATTGTTTCGCTATTCTGTCGTGTGTTATGAGTAGATTCATGCTTCTTGTTGGTTGATCATATGGTCGCTCATTCAGGACTGTGTGGTGTAATGTTTCCTTGCACGAAGTTAGTTCTATTTCTGTCAGCAAGTTAAGCCATCTTATTGCAAGTTCTCGCTGGCTAAAAGTCGGTGCAGTAACCAACCTGAGAGTGGCAATTGTGTTTACGGGCGTATTTAAATTGGTCAGTGTTATGCCTAGCCTGAGCATCCCTGAGTGGGTGATTTGTGGCCGCCTTACACGGGTCCGTCATATCTGTTATGTTCTAATGATATTCCAGGACACTTTTGTTTAAAAACTTTTTAAATTCCTCCATTCCTTTATTGCCATTAATCGTGTGTTTGCTGAGGCCGTTGACTTTTTTTAAATTGCAGTGTTGGTAGCTTCACTACCTCACCGTACATTATTACAAAGTTCTGTATTTACTTTAGTAGCCTGTTTAGTAATGTTCTTTAAATTTTTTAAACTGTTGTATGGCTATAAATTACTTGATTGCCGTTAGCAGTGTGTTTTGAAAGGCTGTTATTGCCGTATTGCTAGCTTCTGTGTTTTTTTAAAAAAAAGATTTTTTTAAATTGTGGTATTGCTATAAATTACTTGATTGACGTTAGCGGCGTGTTTAAAAGGTGTTTATCGCCGTACTGCTAGTTTCTGTAAGATATGAATAAAATATTTGTGTGTGAAAATCTCAACTCGACAGTAAACTACTAGAAATTTGGCCCCGTTTCCCAACTTGTGGTTTGGCTTGTAGTAACCGTAACCACTGTGTGTGTCAATAAGTAACACGCTGAAGAAGAAATACATCTTTCTTATAGAGACTTCTAAAATTTAATGTCAGCAGCTGCACTGATAATCGCACTTACATATTCTAATATCAATATGGATGTCAGAAGTCATGATAACTGCCATGCTCTACTGATACGGTGTAGTAGTAACTAAAGTGCAGTTACTCACAGAGGTCCAGAGTCGTATGACAGCGAAACATGGTAGATATGCTAGTGCGTTAATGTGTAAGCAAATTGCGCCGGAAACGGTAATTTTCAGAAAAGCACCCAGGAATGCGGAAATCAGCATCAGAGGACAAAAAACAAAAATCTCGTCAGACTTTAAATATCTAGGGGTGACATTGCAACCAACAGCCAAATGCTTCGCAAAACATACAACAGAATGTGCAGCCCAAACAATACAGGACATCAAAATCATCCGCCTACTCAGTCTAGAAACAGCCATGAAATTATTCAACGCAAAAATCTTGCCAATCCTGGTCTGTGGGATGGAGGTTATATGGGACCACCTGACAGAAAAAAATTTAGAAACACTAGAAAAGGTGCAATCTACTTATCTAAAAAGAGCAATAATGGTTCAAATGGCTCTGAGCACTATGGGACTCAACTGCTGAGGTCATAAGTCCCCTAGAACTTAGAACTACTTCAACCTAACTAACCCAAGGACAACACACACATCCATGCCCGAGGCAGGATTCGAACCTGCGACCGTACCGGTCACGCGGTTCCAGACTGTAGCGCCAAAACCGCCCGGCCACCAGCGGTCGGCTAAAAAGAGCAATAGGTATCTCAAAGACAACAAGATCTAGACTACTGTACCTGCTAGCGAGAGAGACATTGCTAATTGAAGACATCAAACTTTGATATATGATGCCACACACCAGGGCTTCCAGAAAGCAACTGAAGATCATGGAGGGCAGACGAGAAAAAATATGGCCGGAGTTCTATGGCATAGAACCAATGACGAACCACTCATGGACAGCACCAAACTTCGAGCTACCCCATGTCGTAACTAGACTTTCTATTCACGGCTTTCATCATCTAATTTGTAAAAACAAAACTTATCACGACCCAACCACAACATGTGTATGTGAACTGTGTAACGAAGCCTGTGAACGATATCACATAGAACAGTGCAATAAAAGAGTGAAATCGATAAATGAATATGGAAAAATGTAAAATGTAAATGTAAATGTAAATTGTTAAGCAAAGTAACTGTATATGGTTATTTTGCTGCAATTTTATTGAATAAAATTTCGCCGGAAAAGAAATAGTTCCAATTTTGGCCACCAGGTGCAAATCTGGCGCTGTGCACTGTATGACGATATGACGTCCACACTCCCATTGGACAAGCCATCCTGAGTGAACAGTACAGTAGCTTTCGGAAGAAGAAACTGTGAAATGGCTCTGACAACTATGGGACTTAACAGCGGAGGTCATCAGTCCCCTAGAACTTAGAACTAGTTAAACATAACTAACCTAAGGACATCACACACATCCATGCCCGAGGCACGATTCGAAACTGCGACCGTAGCGGTCACGCGGTTCCAGACTGAAACGCCTAGAACCTCTCGGCTACTCCGGCCGGCAAGGAGAGACTGTGCGCTGTGCGCTGTTAATGAAACTGTTTTATGTGAACGGCACCAACTACAGTGCTGCATTGAGAGAATATCGCCAACTCAAAGGTGTGAGGAGAGGCCCGATATCATTAAATGACTTACGGAAGATGATAATGAAATTCGAAAACACGGGTGAATTTGGTGTGGCACCCGGAAGAGGAAGGCGTTCTATCGCAGTGGAAACTGTTGACGAGGTTGCTCCTACTGTAATTGACCACGCAGCACGTGCCCCTAGTAGTGCTGGGGCTGGTACCGTGACATGATAATTGTCTGTACCACGTTCAAGAGTACGGAAAGCTTTGCGGTCTGTCTTACACTGATACCTGTACACGATCCAGACGCTACAGTGACTGAAACCTCGATCCGCAGCAACATTCAGAATTTGCTCTTCGGTTTCTGTCACGTATGCAAGCTGGTGACAGATGGCCGGGCAATATTCTAAGGAATGACGAAGCACATTTAACATTAGAGGGCGCATTTAACTGCCGGATTTGGTAGTATTAGCGAACCACATAGCAGTGTAGTGTGGATTCACAAGCACCTTTTTCTCGGTCTGTTTTTCTTTGCAGAGGATAAAGCTAGAGGTACTGTCAGGTGTATCGTGACATCTGCAAGTTTTAGAGATCTCCTTGTACTGCATATGATACCTGCTTTGGAAGAACACTGTTGTGTGGAAATCTCTGCCTTAATGCAACCTTCCACGAATGTATTATACCCAGAGCTTTTCCTGACGCCTGGCTTGTGAGGTCACCTGATCTGAATCCTTGTGACTTTTGGCTCTGGGGATATGTTAAAGAATGCATTTACCAGGGACACGTTCGGTCTCTACTTGACACGAAGGCTAATTTACAGGAACACGTTGCTCAGATTCCAGCGGAACAGCTGCGAGCAGCTGTTGATCACGTCGTTCTACGGATGCAGAATCTCATTGTCGTCTCTGGTGCTCATATTGGACAAATTGTGTAAGCGGTGGTTAATAATAAAATAAAAATTATGCATTTCTCACGTACAATTCGTAATACGTTACATATGGAAACATATCTATACACCTTTCTTGGATTCACAGGGCCACGTTTGCACCTGGTGGCCAAAATTGTAACAATTTTTTTCCAGCGTAAATTGGTTCCGGGTTAACGAGTTGGGATATCTACCAAGTGCCGCTGCCACGCCATTATTACAGTACACACTGGAAATCTGTAACTACTTGCACTTTAATTATAAGCACCCGGTGTTATGAAACATCACAAGGTGCTGTTGTGATCTTCAGTCAGAAGACAGATTTGATGCAACTCTCGACGATAATCTATTATGTTCCAGTATCTTTATGTCTGCAAAACTACTGGATCATGCAATCACTTTTACCAGCTTACTGTAATCAAATATTGGTCTAACTCTAAAATTTGTACCTCCTCCCTTCCACAGTTACCAGTTTAACTACTCCTTAACACATTGGTGGGTGTCCTATTAAAAAACTCTTTCCCATCTTTTAGTCTTGTTGTGACATGCATTATATTTCTCCAAAATTTGATTCAGTGCCACCACATTAGTCATCCAATGCATCCCTCTAATCCTCAGCATTCTTCCGTAACACCACATTTCGAAAGCTTCTATTCTCTCCTAGCGTGAACTATTTATCATCACGTTTCGCTCCCGTTTAATGCTACATCTACATCTACATCTACATCGATACTCTGCAAATCACATTTAAGTGCCTGGCAGAGTGTTCATCGAACCACCTTCACAATTCTCTATGATTTCAATCTCGTATAGCACGTGGAAAGAACGAACACCTATATCTTTCCGTACGAGCTCTGATTTCTCTTATTTTATCGTGGTGATCGTTTCTCCCTATGTAGGTCGGTGCCAACAAAATATTTTCGCATTCGGAGGAGAAAGTTGGTGATTGGAATTTCATGAGAAGATTCCGTCGCAACGCAAAACGCCTTTCTTTTAATGATGTCCAGCACAAATCCTGCATGATTTCAGTGACACTCTCTCCGATATTTCGCGATAATACAAAACGTGCTGCCCTTCTTTGAACTTTTTCGATGTACTCCGACAATCTTATCCAGTAAGGATCCCACAACTCGCAGCAGTATTCTAAAAGAGGGCGGACAAGCGTAGTGTAGGCAGTCTCCTTAATAGACCTGTCACATTTTCTAAGTGCCCTGCCAATAAAAGGCAGTCTCTGGTTAGCCTTCCCCACAATATTTTCTACGTGTTCCTTCCAATTTAAGTTGTTCGTAATTGTAATTTTCAGGTATTTTGTTGAATTTATGGCCTTTAGATTTGATTGATTTGCCGTGTAACCAAAGTTTAACGGATTCCTTTATCACTCATGTGGATGATCTCACACTTTTCGTTATTTAGGGTCAACTGCCAATTTTCGCACCATTCACAAATCTTTTCTAAACCGTTTTCCAATTTTTTTTTGATCTTCTGATGACTTATTATTCGATAAACGACAGCGTCATCTGCAAACAGACTAAGACGGCTGCTCAGATTGTCTCCCAAATCGTTTATATAGATAAGGAACACCAAAGGGCTTATAACACTACCTTGGGGAACGCCAGAAATCACTTCTGTTTTACTCGAAGACTTTCCGTCAATTACTACGAACTGTGACCTCTCTGACAGGAAATCACAGATCCAGTCACATAACTGGATATTCCATAAGCACGCAATTTCACCACAAGCCGCTTGTGTGGTACTGTGTCAAAAGCCTTCTGGAAATCCAGAAATACGGAATCGATCTGAAATCCCTTGTCAATTGCACGCAACACTTCATAATAAAGAGCTAGCTGTGTTTTACAAGAACGATGTTTTCTAAATCCCTGTTGATTGTGTGTCAATAGACCGTTTCTTCGAGGTAATTCATAATGTTCGAACACACTGCAGGCCAATATTTTCTGTAAAAGCTTCCTAACATTTCAGTTTATACATGATGTTAGCATTTTTGCCAGAAATACTGCATTTTATATCCTCTCTTTCCTGCCATAGCTAGTAATTTTGTTATCAAATACCTAAACTCGCCTACTACTTTCAATGTATCGTTTCCCTCAGCACCACATTTAATTCGCTTACATGCCATTAGCACTTTTTTTTTACTTTTGTTGATGGTCAAGTTACAGCCTGTTCCAAGGCCTTCCCCGTCTCGAGACAGAGTTGCAATGGGCATTTCGCCAAAGGGCCACAAAGATAAGATAAGAGAAACTAGGGATTGTACGGAGACATATGGACATTCGTTTTTTCCTCGCTCCACTTGCGAGTGGAACAGGAACGCAAATGACTACATCGGACGTCTCAAAAATGGGCACCTCAACGTCATCTCACCGTCTTATGGCATTGCCAGTTAGTGACAGTTCCAAATTTTAGTAAAAATTCCTAAAAAAGTATTAGAAATCTCTATCTTTAGTCTATAATTGATGGAGAACTCCGCAAAAGATAATTCTTGCCATCTCTTAAAAAAAATCAAAACTAACGTTAAAAAATTTTTGAAGAAAAATAATGTTTTACTTCAGCCTGTGTAATAAACAGAACCGCTCACATATTCTGACTGAAGTTTATAGAGGTGTGTGATACATAAAATATAAAAGTATTTCGAGATAAAAAATAAAATATCGTATGAGGTGTGAAACTATTCCACCATTGTAACAAAACATATCGATGCTGATGAATTTACGTTCTTTGGACCTTGTAGAAACTTCCAACGAGAAAGCTGTTAAGAAAACTGTAAAATTAATTTTAGTAATATCTGCGATATCTTTACTGTATCGTGTCACTTCTGAACGCATTTTATTTACGGGAGAGACACATTGCGCGATAGCGCTCGAGTACACATATGCCGCCGCAAGGATTTTAGTTCCGAGAATAATACAACCGAGAATGTTTCCAGCCTCCCGAAAACTTTTTGTTTACACCTCTTACGACCATTCGTCACTGCATGCATCACCCAAATCGCCGATATACACCACACAAAAGTAACTGTAGGTACTTTCAGGCCAGTATTTACGTTGAAGTGGTACAAAATGTATGTGTGCGTCTACAGAGACCGACGCAGTCCACCTAGTTGTGCAGTTACGGCTGTGCAAATAAGATCAGGACGTAAAGTTTTTGACACGCTTGTGAGAAGACTGTTTGACTCAGAGAAAAAACAACCAGCCCACTTGTGTGTGTACATATTAAGGTATCACATATAAAAATATGTGCTCTTACATCCGTTATACCTTGTGTAGATAAGCAGTTCTTAGCAGCGGGTATAGTCAAGCTATAACAGGCAACATCTCCTGCTTGGAATGTTTTCCGCCGCAAACCAGTCCACATGTTCTAACCGTCAGGAGGGCAACTGAGAATTATCCTGCGTTAAATTATTTTTTTTTTTTTAGAATTTCAAGCGTGTTTAGGACTCTTGCATCTCACGATATTTTCTCTGAAAGTTAAGAGAAAAATTTGAAAATCAATATATGTAAAAATATAAATGCTTTAAGCAAAATGTTGTTTAGGGAGCGAGTCATTAGCCTCTTGCCCCATTCTCATCCCCTTGGATCCGCAAACGAATTAGCTGAGTGAATTCTGTAACGAGAAGCGTTTATGTGTAGTGACGCCTTACGCATCCTTACTAGTCTGTATTCATATCCATTAAAAATCATACAATTTGACAGTATGTAACTGTTCTAAAAATTTGTAGCTCAAATGTCTTTGATGGTAACTTTCGTATTTAGATACGAGGAAAAGATTTTCTTTTGTTTTGCAGGTGTCGCAAATTATTCTATTCGAAGTGCACGCGCGATTTAAAAGTTCCATATGAACTGTCGGATAGCCCACTGGTTAGGACAATGTAATTCGTCTTTAACTGTGTGATGATCGTATTGTGATTAATTATACAGATTCTGTACAACAACATAGCACAAACACCGGGAACTTATTCAGTCCTGACGTAATTTGCACAACTTACAATCATTTTCAGTTACTTACAATTTTCACTTTAGCAAAATGTGTGAAGGACGGTAAGTCGTGTACGTTCACAACTGATGCCTTGCTTCTGATCCACTCAGGCGCTCAGTAACTCGACCTGATGATTAACCGATCGGACGTAAAAGGTGAGTACCCTTACATTCTCATACTCTGCACCCTTCTTCATTTTTCTGTCCAAAATGTTTCCATCAAGTGCCTAGTTATGTCCTGGAAATATACGGTAGCCTCAGTTTTTTATTTGAGAGGTACCCTCTTGGAAATCTTTGTTTCCTCTATTCCCCATTCTTCGAGATACCCTAGATCCAGCGTACTTTGGACGTTTTGTCCACAAGAAACTTCAATATTTTATGTGTCAACCCTTCCTTCCTCAACTCCATATCCCTACTTTTCCTGATGATACCCGATATCCTCTCTATCTGGTTGTGAAGTTCTTGGTCCGTTCTCTTTGTATAGCGAACGTTCCCGGTCTTTCGAAGTTTAATATTCTTCTGACAATCCTTCGTTCCACGTGTTCCAGCCTACTGTTTATTGGAAGACATTTCTTCAGTTCCTTAGATGGTAAAGTAAATAGCTGAATGTGATAGTTTAAATCATTCAGCTGTATTTAATGACCATAAAAACAAATCTGAATACTATTTTTGTAACCAGTCCTGTCAGCTCACCCACTGGCACTACGTTCACGTTGCTGCGAATTTAGAACAGCACTGTTATCTGTTCAGTTTCGTCACAAGAGTCTGAGATAAATGAACAAATAAAAACTAGCTGAGTACACTACGTTGCTCAGGTATGTACTTTTGCAAATCTTGTTAGTCCATATCCTCCTTTCCCCCTCTCTGTCCGTCTGCTCCAACCCCGTCCCTCCAACTCTCTCTGTCCATCTACATCTCTGTCCTTACTCTGTCCATCACATTCTCTCTCTCTCCCTTTCCATCTCCTCCTCTTCTCTCTCTCTATCCACTTCCTCATCCTTCTCTCTGTCCATGGAGCCGTTCACAGGCGTAGAGTCCAAGATAAAATTTGTTCAGACACTTGGACACAGATATAGACGAAAATTGTCACAGGCGAACGTAGGTGCACAAAACGAATAACACTGAACCACTTAAGCACAAACGACGGCACACACAGAAACACGAGGCGTTGATCTCCGGCGCGCGAATGTTCACTAAGCATGTACGAGTCCGGGGACCTGCGAAGAGAGAAGGAGGGGGAGTGGGAGAGGGAGCGGGGAGAGCAGAGATGCCACGGGCAGGGGAGATAGGAGGGAGGGAGGAAGGGGGAAGGAAAGCCCGGGGGAAGAGTGGTGGAGGAAGGGGGATGGGGGAAAAGGAGAGAGAAGGGAGGGAGGGCGCCCAAAGGAAGAGGCACAGGATGTGGGAGGGGAGGACCAAAGTTGGTAGGAGGGGTAGATGGAGGGGAGGAGGACATCATCAGGGAGGGGGAGCTGCTGGAAGCCACCTTGGGAGAGGGTAAGGAGGGTGGAGAGATGGAGACTGGGTGGGACGCGGAAATACAGGCGCGGCAGTGGGTGGGGGTGGGAGAGGATGGGCGAGACAAGCGGGTGGAGGAGGCTCGAGTTTACAGAAGGTGTACAGGATTCGTATCCTTTCAAGGAAAAGGAGGAGGTGGGGGAACGGAATGAAATCGTACAGGATACGCATGGGGGAGGGGATACGGATGTGATAGGCGAGGCAGAGAGCATGGCGTTCGAGGATTTGAAGGGATTTATAAAAGGTAGGGGGGGGGGGGGGCGGAGATCCAGGCCGGATGGGCGTAACAAAGGATAGGGCGGATGAGGGATTTATAGGTGCGGAGTGTGGTGGAGGGGTCCAGACCCCACGTACGGCCGGAAAGCAGCTTGAGGAGACGGAGTCGGGAGCGTGCCTTGGCTTGGATTGCCTGGAGATGGGGGGTCCAAGAGAGGCGGCGGTCAGGGGTGACGCCAAGGTACTTAAGGGTGGGGGTGAGGGCGATAGGACGGCCATAGATGGTGAGACAGAAATCAAGGAGGCGGAAGGAAGGGGTGGTTTTGCCTACAATGATCACCTGGGTTTTGGAGGGATTGACCTTGAGCAACCACTGGTTGCACCAAGTGGTGAACCGGTCAAGATGGGATTGGAGAAGGTGTTGGGAGCGCTGCAGGGTCACGATAGGAGATCTCGCCCCATAATACTACTTCAAAGGTAGTAAGTAGTATGTGTACAAAGTTTGGATGAAATCGATGCAGGGTTCAGGAGGAGCCTTTTACCCGTGGCATTGCCCGCATACACAGATGTCACACATATTTCACATACATTTAACATATTTCACATACAGGGTGGTCCATTGATCGTCAACGGGCAAAATATCTCACGAAATAAGCATCAAACGAAAGAACTACAAAGAACGAAACTTGTCTACCTCGAAGAGGGGAACCAGATGGCGCTAAGGTTGGCTCGCTAGATGCCGCTGCCACAGGTCAAACGGATATGAACTGCGTTTTCTTTTTAAATAGGAACCTCTATTTTTATTACAAATTCGTGTAGTACGTAAGGAAATATGAATGTTTTTGTTGGACCACTTTTTTCGCTTTGTGACAATGCGCTGACGCATGTTGTCAGGCGTTGTCGGTGGATCACAATAGCAAACATCCTTCAACTTTCCCCACAGAAAGAAATCTGGGGACATCAGATCCGGTGAACGTGCGGGCCATGGTATGGTGCTTCGACGACCAATCCACCTGTCATGAAATATGCTATTCAACACCGCTTCATCCGCACGCGAGCTATGTGCCGGACATCCATCATGTTGGAAGTACATCGCCATTCTGTCATGCAGTGAAACATCTTGTAGTAACATCGGTAGAACATTACGTAGGAAATCAGTATACTTTGGACCATTTAGATTGCCATCGATAAAATGGGGGCCAATTATCCTTCCTCCCATAATGCCGCACCATACATTAACCCGCCAAGGTCGCTGATGTTCCACTTGTCGCAGCCATTGTGGATTTTCCGTCACCCAATAGTGCATATTATGCCGCTTTAGGTTACCGCTGTTGTTGAATGACGCTTCGTCGCTAAATAAAACGCGTGCAAAAAATCTGTCATCGTCCCGTAATTTCTCTTGTGCCCAGTGGCAGAACTACACACGACATTCAAAGTCGTCGCCATGCAATTCCTCGTGCATAGAAATATGGTACGGGTGCAATCGATGTTGATGTAGCATTGTCAACACCGATGTTTTTGAGATTCCCGATTCTCGCGCAATTTTTCTGCTACTCATGTGCGGATTAGCCGCTACAGCAGCTGAAACACCTACTTGGGCATCATCATCTGTTGCAGGTTGTGGTTGACGTTTCACATGTGGCTGAACACTTCCTGTTGCCTCAAATAACGTAAGTATCCGGCGATTGGTCCGGACACTTGGATGATGTCATCCAGGATACCGAGCAGCATACATAGCACACGTCCGTTGGTTATTTTGATCACTATAGCCATACATCAACGCGATATCGACCTTTCCCGCAATTGGTAAACGGTCCATTTTAACACCGGTAATGTATCACGAAGCAAATACCGTCCGCACTGGCGGAATGTTACGTGATACCACGTACTTATACGTTTGACTATTACGGCGCCACCTATCACAAAGTGAAAAAAGTGGTCCAACAAAGACATTCACATTTCTTTACGTACTACACGAATATGGAATGAAAAATGAGGGTTCCTGTTTAAAAAAAACGCAGTAGATATCCGTTTGACCTATGGCAGCGCCATATAGCGGGCCAACCATAGCGTCATCTGGTTTCCTCCTTCAAGCTAGACGAGTTTCGTTCTTGGTAGTCCTTTCGTTTGGTGCTTATTTCGTGAGATATTTGGCCCGGTCACTATCAATGGACCTCCCTGCATATTCGTGCACACAGTATCTCTAGCGAGATTCGTCCGCCTGTTTCGTTTTCACGGAGCTGAGTGGTTATGACGTCATATTTCTTGAACTACATCTACATCAACAGATATACTCCGCAAGCTACCGTACGCTGCATGGCGAAGGGTATC
Source organism: Schistocerca americana (assembly GCF_021461395.2). Taxonomy (NCBI): domain Eukaryota; kingdom Metazoa; phylum Arthropoda; class Insecta; order Orthoptera; family Acrididae; genus Schistocerca; species Schistocerca americana. The sequence continues at coordinate 625,081,743 of NC_060123.1, read as the reverse complement.
CTATACCGCAACTACTCATTTCCGTTCCTGTTCCACTCGGAAACAGAGCTAGGGAAAAACGACTGTCTATATGCCTCCGTATCAACCCAAATTTCTCGCATCTTATCTTCGTGATTCTTACGCCCAATGTATGTTGGTGGCAGTAGAATAGTTCGGCAGTCGGCTTCAAATTCCGCTTCTCTAAATTTACTCAATAGAGTTTCTCGGAAAGAACGTCGCTTTCCCTTCAGGAATTACCATTTGAGTTCCTGAAGCATCTTCGTAACACTTACGTGTTGTTCGAACCTAACGGTAACAAATCTAGCAGCCCGCCTCTGAGTTGCTTCGATGGCTTCCTAAAATCCGACCTGGTGCGGATCCCAAACACTCGAGCAGTACTTAAGAATAGGTCTCAACAGCGCCCTTTATGCTGTCTCCTTTGCAGGTGAACCACTCTTTCCTATAATTGTCTCAATAAACGGAAGTCGACCATTCGGCTTCCCTACGACAGTTCTCATATGCTCATTCCATCTCAAATCGCTTTGCAACATTACGCCCAGATATTTAAACGACTTAACTGTGTCAAGCAGGACACTAATAATACTGTATCTGAACACTGCAGGTTTGATCTTTCTACTCATCCGTATTAACTTGTGTTTTTCCACATTTGGGGCAATCTGCCATTCATCACACCAACGGGAAATTTTGTCGTCTTGTATCTTCCTACAGACACTCAACTTCGACATCCTACTGTACACTACGGTATCGTCAGCAAATGCCCACCCTGTCCACCAAATCATTTATTTATATGGAGTAAAACAGCGTTCCTATTACACTTCCCTGAGGAACACCTGACAATACCATAGTCTCTGATGAGTACTCGCCGTCGAGAACAACATTCTGTTATTTAAGAAGCCACTCACATGTCTATGAACGTATTCCATATGCTCGTACCTTCGTTAATAGCCTACAATGGGGCACCTTGTCAAACGCTTTCCGAAAATCGTGAAATCAGTTATCTGCCTGTTGCCCTTCATCCATAGTTCTCAGTATATCACGTGAGAAAAGGGGAAGCTGAGTTTTGCACGAGCGATGCTTTCTAAAACCATACTGATTCGTGGTTATAAGGTCGTCAGTCTCAGGAAAATTTATTATATTCGAACTAAGAGTCTGTTCAAGGATTATGCTGCAAACAGGCATATTGAGCGGCACATGTGGATACTGGATGTGAAATGTGTTGTGTATAGAGTTTGCAGCAAAGAAGTAATAAACTAAACGTGACACATGAGGCGGCAGTTTTCCCCGCATCTCCGAGTTTATGATGTCATATCTCCTGAACTATTTGTCGTACAACGATATAAATTTGCAGGTACATTTAATGGTATATGTGAAGGCCGTCTGCAAAATGTGTCACGAATAGGAGTAAGGAAGCAATAAAACCAAAAAGTCGTACTTGATGCGGTAGTTTTACCCCGTGAACAGCGAAAACGTAGTAAGCGACAAACTTTTTTTTTCGTTTCACATTTTATGAGGTTTGTCAACGAGAAAAAGTTTCGTAAAGATTTGAAATTATGTGTAAAGTTTGTTGCAAATTAGGAAGTGTTCTCATTCTCAAATACTGGGTGAATAAATTCAGGGTAGTCCCGCGTCGTGAGCTACACTTCTTTTTCACCTTCACCTCCACCCCTTTGATGAATAGGTGGGTCTTATCCCACAGTGTTTCTTTCGTAACACTAAGTTGTACGGGTACCAATTTTGATTGAAATCGGTCCAGTATTTTATGAGGAGATGTGGAACATACGTACATCAATACATATTACACACACACACACACACACATATATATATATATATATATATATATATATATATATATATATATATATATATATATGGTATGCTTGCTTTAGATTTACAAAGTGTGGCCCTGTTTATACCACAGAACGATGGAATACTGTCAGAAATATTATTTTATTAAAGCAAATTTGAATAACAATTCATTTGGTAATGTAGGGGGCGGTAATAATTTAATTTTCGCTTTACGCATTACAAAATGATTTTTGAGAGTCTGTGAATGTCAAAACAAGAGCTTCCATTTTTAGATAAAAATATTTTCTGCCGCAGGCCATGAATTTAATTGAATTAATTTATCTCGCGCGCGATGCATTTGGGGCAGTGATTCCCATTGTCAGTTGCGTTTCTGACAAAATTATGCCATATTAAGACTAATTCTAGCTAATTCATCGTCCTGGCAACTTCACTGTGATAGAAACACGCCAATATGTACTGCCAGTGCAGTTTCATGTCCTATAAGTGTTGTGAAAAGTGATAGTAACTAGGTTGATCTACTTTTGAAGAAGTTTTTTGCACGTTTGTCTTAATCATCGTCCACATTGTTTACCTTCACACGGAAAAAAACAGAAACATTAAGAAAATAAGTTACAGATTGCTGACAAAGCCTAGAGTAAATGTAGGGAGCCAAAAAACGCGACATTATTTACCCATGGGTGTCGCATACAAAGTAAGTTGAATAAATAAATTTTATGAATGGGTGTGACAAATTCTTTAACAAACAGTCGGTCACGTTGGAAATCTGCTTCCATACTAGACAGTCCGTGGCTATGTAATAATGAAAGTAAAGACTTTACGATGCCGTTCCGCTCATAAAACCGTCACGTGTAGACCTAGTGCATTATGTGAGTCCAGCAACCATTCAGAATACACAATGTTAAACCTAAATTGCATGACGCTACTGATATAACGTTATGCAGGTTCGCTCTTGGCATTTATAATCTAAGAGATTAAGAATTTAGAATAACTGTCTACAACCAATGTGTTGCTACTCTGGTCATCATTCATATCATTGATTTGAAGCAACTCTCCATTCCTGTTGCTTGCTAGATATCCTCATTATTTCAGCACATCATCTGCGATCCGCATTATACACATCTATATCTGTACTCTGTAAGCCACCTTATCGTGTATGGTGGATGGTACTTAATGTACCAATTTCGGTTCCCACATTCCCCGTTACAGACGCGAATAACCCGCGGGAAGAACGAGTGTTATTAAACCTCTGTGTGAGTTGGAATCTATGTAATATTATGTTCTTTTACAATTATTTCGCTGAAAAATCAGTATAATGGACGATCCTTCTAGGAAAGTGGGCTCTCGGAATTTTAAGTGTAAATCACATTGTGATTCTGAACGTCTGTCTTGTAGCGTATTTCCCTGCAGTTGTCTGAGCACATCCATGACTCTTTCGCGGTTACTAAACGCGCTTTGAATTTTCTCCATTTCCTCTCTCAATCCATAAATCCAGTATGGAACGAGTCTCACACCTGCGAGCAATATTCAGTATTGGTCCAACGAGGTTTACGTAAGCTACCTACCTTGCGGGTGAACTCCATTGCTTGCGATTAATTTCATGTGTTCGTCCCATTTTGGATCGCTTCCTTCGCATACTTCTAGATATTTAATGGATATGACTTTATGCACTGGATCATTTATGTAGAGTGTGTCCATAAATTCTATCATTTCAAAAAATTCATAACTTGATAACTATTAGAGACAGAAGATCGTGGTTTGTTGTAAAACTTTTAGCAGCTCTGGGAGCTTTTTCTCGTTACGTTAGAATTTCACTGTGTGTCCCACGCGTCACTCGCAGAACATCGAGGCTGTATTCGAGTTCTGCCCACATACTGGTCAGCGCTGCAGCATCGACAGTTCCGATTGCTTAATTGATTCGCGCACGAAGGTCAGCAATGTGGTGTTAGGTACGCACAGTGGTTCACCTAACCCCACAAAGAGAAGTGTGACATCGGAAGAGCGCGGAGGACATGCAATGGACCATCACGTCTCTTGAAAGTTTATGAACCACATCAGGTTCAAATGGGTTCAAATGGCTCTGAGCACTATGGGACTCAACTGCTGTAGTCATAAGTTCCCTAGAACTTAGAACTACTTAAACCTAACTAACCTAAGGACATCACACACATCCATGCCCCAGGCAAGATTCGAACCTGCGACCGTAGCGGTCACGCGGTTCCGGACTGTAGCGCCTGCTTTTTGCCCTTCCATAGCGGCATCGATAATTCCGATGTGCCGTTGTCATACAGTTGGATTCTGCATACCATACGACACATTGTCACTTCTGCTCTCCTGTCGCCATTTTAATGCACCCCTTGTCAAATAAGCAACAAAGAAAAAGAAACGATTCACAACAAACCACGAACCTCTATCTCTGATAGTTTCCAAGTCACAATTTTTTTAATGCCAGCGGGACTTTATGGAAACCCCATATATTACGAAGATTAATGATCCTATGACAGTCCCTTGTTGTAAGCCCGAAGTTACTTTTACGTACGAAGATTTCTCTGCTTTAAGAATGACATTCTGTTTCTGTTTGCTAGGAACTACTCAGTACAGTCACACGACTAGTCTGATATTCAGTACGCACGTGTGTTGTTCATTAGGCGGCAGTGCTGAACTGTGTCAAATGCCTTGTGGAAGTCAAAGAACGCGGCATCAACATGACGCCAGTATCTACACAGTATTTTATGGCTATCGTGGACAAAAATAGCTAGCTGAGTTTGACATGATGAGTGTTTACACAATCCACGTTGATACCTACAGTGGAAATTTTCGGTCTGCGGAAGTTTACTCATATCTAGGTTTGTGCTATTGCTATCTACTCTCTTCATCTGCCATACTTTAACTACTGTTTACAACAATTCGTGCCCTAATATCTGGACAACTTTTATCTCTCTTCGCTTCATTCTCTTCTTTATTAGAAAGTTTTTTTCTATGATCCGCTTCAGGATGTATTAATTCCTTATTCGATCAATAAATCTGATCTTCAGTTGTCCCCTGTAACACTTCTATTCAAAGGCTTCTGATAGTTTCAATTCTTTCTTATCCATGGTTCATGTTTTGCATGCGTACAAAACTGTGTACTGCAACAGGTCTTTATGAATCTTTCTCCGGTCTTAAGTTTTATATTTCTGGATTTCATTAGCAGTTTTATTTTATAAAATGTCGTTTCATATCGTGACATCGTTTCTATTTTATCATCCTTCTTTACCTTTCCTACTTTATAGATAAAAAACGTAACGCTACTCGTCAACAACCTCGTGTTTGAATTTAAGATTTAGCCACTCACCGTGTTCATATGCGGGACACATTCTCTCAGTTTCCTTTTTGTTTATTTGTGTATTATACTCCCTTTATACGAAAAGTTCCAGGAAAAGTTTTTTTTTTTTTACTTCTGAGTTTGCAATACTAAAAAGGAGCAAATGTTGTTTTTATGTTACCTTGTAGATGTGCGTCCCTGAAATGACCTTGGCCGTGTTTCCGCCAAACTCATTATGAGGAAGGGCTATCCTTAGCAACACACAGTTGGGTTCTCGGCGAATCAGCTGCGGTGACACAATGGATGCTGGTTGCGAGCAAAAAGTGAACACTGAGTTCTGCATTTAGCTCGGGAAAACCCCTAGTGAAACGTGGACAATCAGCAAGCATATGCAGGCGAGGCACTTTTAAGAAGTCGTGTTTTCGAGTGACACAAAAGGTTTCGTGAAGTCAGAGTGTCAGTGCAAGATGACCCCAGAACTGCTCGCTCGTCTACAGCACATGCCGATGCAAATGTGGAGCGTGTAAGGCAGTTGTTGTAAGAACACCGGCATACAACTGTGCGTGTGATATCAGGAGAACTTAATTTGAATCGTGTTGTGTGTCATAAAATTTTACGCGAAGATTTAGAGACATTAACAGACGAACAGAAATAGGAAAGACAAAGAGTTTCTGATGAATTTCTGGATAATGCAGACGTGATTTACAGTGTGTCAAAGATTATTGCTGGGGATGAAAGTTGGTGCTACCAGTGCGACCCTCACAGGAAGTGTCACAATGCTGAATGGCGGAGCCCTAGATCATCAGCTTCGAAAAAAGTCAAACGACAACATTCGAAAACAAATACAATATTAGTCGCATTATTTGATAAAAAAGGATTAGTTCATCACGAGTACATTCCTCCAGGTCAAACAGTAAACCAGACTCTCTACGTCAAAGTCTTGAAAGGATTGCGATAAGCAATTCGACGTCGCCACCCTGATTTGTGGCATTCTCAAAACTGGCTCTCACTGTATGCCAATGGAAGACCCCATACTGCTTTATACATTACCGAGTATCTGGCCAGACATTCTGCTATTGCCATCCCACATCCGCCGTATTTGGTGACCTCTCTTTTTGCTATTTTTTTCTTGTGTCCGCGAGTGAAAAGGCGACTGACAGGAAAGTTTGATCCAGATATTGCAGACATCCAACGGGTTGTGATAAACGAGGTTTCAACTATCGCAGTGGAAAATTCCTCAGCTTGCTTCCAAGACCTCCAGAAACATTGGCAGCGGTGCATAGATAGCCCTTATCATTATTTGGTATGCGTAGTTTTCTATTTTTTTTTTAACCGGCCCCGTAACTTTTCTGACAAAGGGTATATAACAAGACAAATCATCTACTATCTTCTTTGGAAGTGAACGGGACAAATTAGTTTTTCTACTAGAGTGTCCATAGCAGGCATGAGGTCGAAGCAAGATACACTTTATTTCTGACACAGGTTTCTGCAGCGATGCTGATTCATTTACGCGTAGGATTACAACTGAAGTAGAAAAATAGGTCTATTAACTTTTCAGACCTACAACCAACCAACAACAACACCCACCACCAATCTGAAGTATATAGAACACCTACTATTACTACTACTACTACTACTACTACTGAAATTATCATAGAGAAAAATGCTTGTCTCCCTAATTCGCAAATACCTTTATTTCAAATGAATGATTAATAGAGTTTTGAAGTTACTCTCGAAAATAATGCGATACAAAATGAAATAAAAAAACTACAATATATATCATAACAAACCGATTCAACCGCAAGATAGTGCACAAATTATACGAACAGTATACAAAATCAAAAACACCTGGCATACATGAGGAAATAACACTAAAAAGAGAAGAAAAAAATATAAAGTAAACCTACTAATGGTACAACTCTATACATACGTCAGATATTGAAGATGAATAGCTTGTTCAAGAAAACAAAAATAATACTAGCGTTTCGTACGCATAACAACTTGTGGACAGAAACACCATCAACAAAAAATTATATCTCCACTTTTTTAAAGTCAGGCATCACAAACATTCTTGACACAATTGTAACAAATTCTGAATTGGACAAACAGGTAGCAATTTCGGAATTAGATTTAAAGAACATACACGAAACAGCGAAAGCAACCAATCTACATTTTACTTACATTTTAAAAGACAAAAATTTGTTATGTCATTCACGAACAGCATCACATTCGTTTTTGTCTACGACAAACATATTCGGCATCGAGACATTCCCCTACTGTGGGCCTCTTCAACATAGAGGGTGGGCAAATTAAAACTCTCCCAGGAAAGTATTTCATGCACTTTAAGATAGGCAAATCAACTTACATCCTCCAAACCTGGGGCAGATGATGTAAGTTTGGTTGAGCATCTTTAGACGCATGAAGTATTTTCTGCGGCAATTTTATTCAGCCCACCCGCCTCCCCCCTACACAAATTAAACGTCTGCCTCCATAACAGAGTGGTCAGCGTGGTTGATTGCTATGCGGGGGACCCTGGTTCGATTCCTCGTAGAGCCAGGAATTTCCCGTTGTGGGAGGACCTATATCGGGTGCACTCATCAGTGTGAGACCAACTGAGGAGCTACTCGACCCATTAGTCGAGGATACAAGCTCAAGAAATTGGACAACGACGTGGAGAGCGGTGTTCTGACGACATATGCCTCCATATCGCATTCAGTAACGTCATTGGCAGGCGATAACACGGTGGTCGATCGGGCCCGATTGGCCCGTCTAGGGCCAGGATGCGGAGCTTAACCTTTTGTGTACAAAACAAATATCAGTGGGTTCACTATCTTGTATAATTTCTTCGATAATGACTACTCCAGTCCGCTTCCCATCAAGAGAGTGGATTACCCTACGATCTCCGTATTTGACACCATATTGACTAGGAATGGAATCCTGGCTTGTGGCAGGTTTTTAAGTTCCTTGTAGAAAAAAAAATGGTTCAAATGGCTCTGAGCACTATGGGACTTAACATCTATGGTCATCAGTCCCCTAGAACTTAGAACTACTTAAACCGAACTAACCTAAGCACAGCAAACAACACCCAGCCATCACGTTCCTTGTAGAAATTCAAGCACTAGCTACTGTTTGCGCTGTGTTCTGTAACACTTTACTCCACACACTGTTGTTGTTGTATCAAGCTTTTTGTACATCAGGTTTTATATTTTTAGTCTGGTTACAGCATTTCGCATATTAACTTCACAGTCTGGTGTAACACCACATTAAGCCCCAAATGTGTTGATTAATCATGCTGAGGCGTGGTTGTGAAGTACTGTATATAAACTAGCAACAGTGAAGCCTCTGTGTGATAATATATATTACCACACCAGGGTGAACTTACCGCCGGCCGGTGTGGCCGTGCGGTTCTAGGCGCTTCAGTCTGGAACCCCGTGACCGCTACGGTCGCAGGTTCGAATCCTGCCTCGGGCATGGATGTGTGTGATGTCCTTAGGTTAGTTAGGTTTCAGTAGTTCTAAGTTCTAGGGGACTGATGACCACAGATGTTAAGTCCCATAGCGCTCAGAGCCATTTGAGCCATTTGAGAACTTACCATCAACAAGGAGCAACAGTAGCTACACAATGACACATCGATAACCTGTCCGAAAGTAGTTACCGCTTAATGTGATACGTAATCCTAATAACCACCGCGGGACAAATTAATATTCGAAATAAGTGCGACTTGTATTTGCCTGTTAATACAATGCAGATGGTATAAGATAATCTGGTTTTCTAGCTGGTCACGGCCTTGTACAACCGTAATTTTACACTGCGTTTACTACATCTCAAATTAAAAACGTACAATAATCATATAGTAATACAATTAGGTATGTCATCATTTACCTTATGTCAAGAATATCTCAGGTTTATCTACGACAAATGTCCAACGAATCTTATCCATACTCAGAAGTGGCTATGAAGCGTTGTCTCAGTTGTACAGCTGCTCTCGTAACTTCCTGCCAGATGGGCCAAGGTTCATAGTAACTGACGGTAAGCCATCTAGAGGAGCAGAAGGGATATCTGTGGTTCTGCCATAAAGCTTTATAGGCTCTTCGCTTTTCTTAATCTATACATAAGATTTAGTACACAATCTGAGCAGCGCTCTTACATGGTTTGTAAATGATGCTGTCATTTACCGGGTAACAAAGTCATCGAAAAATTAAAATGAAATGCAAAATGGTTTAGGCAGCATATCTCAATGGTGGGAAACTGAATTGCCGCTAAACAATGTAATGTGTAATGTGCCAAAAAAAATGTTGTTTAATTCCGATTACACAATATATACAAATCTGAAAGTTATCGACTCAACTTAAATTTTAACCATCACATAGAAAATGACGAGGGAAAGGCTAACCAATGACAGTCTTGGTGGCAGAACATTCATAAGAGTCGACACATGTACAGGGTGGTCCATTGATAGTGACCGGGCCAAGTATCTCACGAAATAAGCATCAAACGAAAAAACTACAAAGAACGGATCTCGTCTAGCTTGATGGGGGTTGGCCCGCTAGACGGCGCTACCATAGGATATCAACTCCGTTTTTTTTAAATAGGAACCCCAATTTTTATTACATATTCGTGTAGTACGTAAAAAAATATCAATGTCTTAGTTGGACAATTTTTTCGCTTTGTGATAGACGGCGCTGTAATAGTCACAAACGAATAAGTACATGGTATCACGTAACATTCCGCCAGTGCGGGCGGTATTTGCTTCGTGATACATTACCCGTGTTACAATGGACCGTTTACCAATTGCGGAAAAGGTCGATATCGTGTTGATGTATGGTTATTGTGATCAAAAAGCCCAACGGGCGTGTGCTATGTATGCTGCTCGGTATCCTGGACATCATCCAAGTGTCCGGACCGTTCGCCGGATAGTTACGTTATTTAAGGAAACAAGAAGTGTTCAGCCACACGTGAAACGTCAACCACGACCTGCAACAAATGATGATGCCCAAGTAGGTGTTTTAGCTGCTGTCGCGGCTAATCCGCACATCAGTAGCAGACAAATTGCGCGAGAATCGGGAATCGCAAAAACGTCGGTGTTGAGAATGCTACATCAACATCGACTGCACCCTTACCATATTTCTGTGCACGAGGAATTGCATGGCGACGATTTTGAACGTCGTGTACAGTTCTGACACTGGGCACAAGAGAAATTACGGGACGATGACAGACTTTTTGCACGCGTTCTATTCAGCTACGAAGCGTCGTTCACCAACAGCGGTAACGTAAACCGGCATAATATGCACTATTGGGCAACGGAAAATCCACGATGGCTCCGAGAAGTGGAACATCAGCGACCTTGGCGGGTTAATGTATGGTGCGGCATTATGGGAGGAAGGATAATTGGCCCCCATTTTATCGATGGCAATCTAAATGGTCCAAAGTATGCTGATTTCCTACGTAATGTTCTACCGATGTTACTACAAGATGTTTCACTGCATGACAGAATGGCGATGTACTTCCAACATGATGGATGTCCGGCACATAGCTCGCGTGCGGATGAAGCGGTGTTGAATAGCATATTTCATGACAGGTGGATTGGTCGTCGAAGCACCATACCATGGCCCGCACGTTCACCGGATCTGATGTCCCCAGATTTCTTTTTGTGGGGAAAGTTGAAGGATGTTTGCTATTGTGATCCACCGACAACGACTGACAACATGCGTCAGCTCATTGTCAATGCATGTGCGAACATTAGGGAAGGCGAACTACTCGCAGTTGAGAGGAATGTCGTTACACGTATTGCCAAATGCATTGAGGTTGACGGACATCATTTTGAGTATTTATTGCATTAATGTGGTATTTACAGGTAATCACGCTGTAACAGCATGCGTTCTCAGAAATGATAAGTTCAGTAAGGTACATGTATCACAATGGAATATCCGAAATAAAATGTTCAAACGTATCTACGTTCTGTATTTTAATTTAAAACACCTACCTGTTACCAAATGTTCGCTTAAAATTGTGAGCCATATGCTTGTGACTATTACAGCGCCATCTATCGCAAAGCGCAAAAAGTGGTCCAACTAAAACATTCATATTTCTTTATGTACTACACGAACATGTAATAAAATATGTGGGTTCCTATTTAAAAAAGCGCAGTTGATATCCGTTTGACTTACGGCAGCTCCCGCGTCCGGCCATCCTGATTTAGGTTTTCCGTGATTTCCCTAAATCGCTCCAGGCAAATGCCGGGATGGTTCCTTTGAAAGGGCACGGCCGATTTCCTTCCCCATCCTTCCCTAAACCGATGAGACCGATGACCTCGCTGTCTGGTCTCCTTCCCCAAACAACCCAACCCAACTTATGGCAGCCCCATCTAGCGGGCCAACCATTGCGCCATCTGGTTTCCCCCGTCAAGCTGGACGAGTTTCGTACTCATTGTTTTTTTCGTTTGACGCTTATTTTATGAGATATTTGGCTCGGTCACGATCAATGGACCACCCTGTATAAGGGACGATCATGATCCATTCGTGGGCGTTGCTGCAGGATATATGCAACGTAGCACGGATTCGAAGAGGGTGTATAACCACCAACGTGTAGCCAGAGATTAGGGATACATACGCGTCTTCCGATGCGCGTGCGAAAATGGGGAAATGTTAACTGCGGCGACGTTTTTACTAAATGCGTCCAACAAGGCCCAACGTGCTTTTATTCTTTTTTTGGCTGCCGAAGGACAAACACCGGCAGACATCCACCGGAGAACGAAGAATGGGTATGGGCCAGCATGCTTGTTGAAAACCACCCTTAAGGAACAGTGGGACAAGAGGTGCTTTTGTTTCATGTTAACGCACGTCCCCATATCGCAAATGTCGTAACACAGAAGTTACACCATCTCAGTTGGGAGGCATTCGAGCACCCGCTCTATAGTCCTGATCTCTCCCCATTCAATTGTCATGCCTTCATTCCCTTAAAAAAAGTCTTTGAAGTGGCGACTGTTCCTGTCGTACGAGGATGTCCAGCAAGTAGTTACTGACTTTTTCACTCAGCAGGAGACGTGTTTTACCAAAAGGGCCTGTTCAACCTGGGTCTTCGGTGGGATGATTGCCTTGATGCTTACGGCGATTGTGCTTGACCGTCATACCGACTGTAGACTGTACGGCCTTAGAACGGAAATTTTTTGATCGCCCCTTATATTAAAGAGACTGTCTACGCTGCGATTGTCCGTCCTCCTCTGAAGCATTGCCGAGTGGCAAGATATCCTTACCACATAGAACTAACGGAGGACATTGACAAATTGAAAGAAGGGCAGCTCGTTCTGCACTATTTCGAAATAGTGGAGAGAGTGTTACGGATATGATCAGCTAATTAAGCTTGCAGTCACTGAATGAAAGACGTTTTTCGTTGCGGCGATATCATTTCAGAAAATTTAAATGACCAGCTTTCTCCTACGAATGCGAAAATATTTTATTGAACCCCACCTACACAGAGATAAACGACCCTGGTGATAGCACATGAGGACTCTGAGCTTCTATGGAAAGTCTTAGCTGTTTGTTCTTCCCCTGCGGTATTCGAGAGCGGAACGTTCGAGAAACATTCTGAAAGTGTTTCTATGGACCCTATACCGAGCACTTAAGTGTGAACTGCAGAGTAGTCAAACAGATGAAGATGCACTTTTTACATTTAAATTGGGAAATAGCTCTGTGATGATGGGCGTCCTGGTTTTCTATTGACTAACTGAATTCAGCGCTTATAAAGTTCCCGGCCCTCCAGTCGGGCGAACTAGTCGAAATGACATCAAGTTTCAATGAGTGACACAGTAACTGTGAACTGGTAAACTCGCTTCGCCAGAAGGAGACCTTAAGTTTTATTGAACTTCGCGTCCTGTCGATGAAATCATCCGGCTAGAAAGTCGAGAGCCTTATACTAAAACTTATACTGTGCACAACCGATCATCGACTGATTGCCGCTGTACGACGGGACACAGAGGCTCCAACGACGTTTTAACGCCGTTAATTCAGTTGTGTCAATTATTTTGATAACGATCACATTTTAACAATGTTGACGGGCACACACTCTTTGAAATTTCGCAGGGACAAAATAAAGAGAGCGAAATCTTATCGACAATTTGTACAGAACCCGGGTTGCAGTTATAAGAAACAAAAAACATGAATGGAAAGCAATAACTGAGAACGAAATGAGACAGGATTATAGCTAGAGCTGTAAAACTACCGTAGGATACTGCAGATTACCGTAAGCAGGCGTAGATTACGATAGTTTTCCTTGTAACTTTCATTAGTCAAGGTCGTACCCGCGTTACCTGTACATTGGCTGTGTTGCACCCCATTTGGGGGTTACCTCATAACGATCGCTTTCTTTACGTAAACGATCAGTGTCGTATTAGATTCCCCTAAAATCTGTAAGCGATAAACTGTCTAGAAACTAAGTGAGGAAATGTAAGCGGCCCGGCACCATACAGAACATTTTTCTTCTACATAGTTATCCTGTGTGATTCGTAAGAATAAACAGTATTTGCACCAAAGCTGAAATTTTTAATGTTTGATTCAGGTTTTATTCAGAAATTATTGATTTGTAATGTTAAACAGAAGAATATTGTAGTAAAAATAAAGAGAACAATACAGATTTCTCATATAGCTGTAGAAAACGCAGTTTCCTCAACAAAAGGGTAACATAAAAAAATCTCAAAACAAAATTATATCAAACATGGCTTCAAACCTTCGTACAACTTATACAACGCATGTTTTTTGCTATTCATAAACAATTTTTACATTTATCAGTAATAACAGGAAACTTTTGCATTTGATCATGATGAACAACGATCTATTGAGAACAAAATAACAGCGAAAATTACATAAATTTTCATGTTTGTGCGTGTAAACTATACTATCATCAAAAGTAAATGCTTTTGGTACATACAAGCTCAGAAGTTGCGTAATCATGATACATTTGTGGGCGTTGCTGCAGGATATATGCAACGTACTTTTAAATTGTAATTTACGTTCTATAAGGATATAAAATGCACAATGATGACGACGTGCGGTTCGAATTATGTGAAAATCAAACAACCAATAACAAGAGAGAGAGAGAGAGAGAGAGAGAGAGAGAGAGAGAGAGAGAGAAGTCGTTCGCTTCCATTTTCTCTCTTACACAGTCATTAACATTTCTTACCACCGCAAGGCAGTGTTATAGGTCCTTTGCTGTTCCTTATCTGTGTAAATGATTTAGGAGAAAATCTGAGCAGCTGTGTTAGGTTGTTTGCAGATGATGCAGTCGTTTATCACCTAGTAAAGTCGTGAGATGATCAAACCCAATTGAAAAACGTTTTAGATATCTGTGTGTTTCGAAAATTTGAAACTCTAAATACAGTAAAGTGTGAGGCTGTCCAGATGAGTGCTAAAAGGAATCCGTTAAACTTTGGTTGCACGATAAATTAATCTAATCTAAAGGCCATAAATTCAAGTAAATACCCAGGAATTGCAATTACAAACAACCTCAATTGGAAAGAACACATAGAAAATGTAGTGGGGAAAACGAATCAAAGACTGAGGTTTATTGGCAGCACACTTAGAAGATGCAACAGACCTACTAAAGAGACTGCCTACACTACGTCTGCCCGTCCTCTTTTCGAGTACTGCTACGCGGTGTAGGGTCCTTACCAGATATGATTAACGGAGTATATCGAGAAAGTTCAAAGAATAGTATTATCGAGAAGTAGGGAAGAGAATGTCATGGACATGATACAGGATTTGGTGTGGACATAATTAAAACAAAGGCATTTCTCCGGCCGCTGTGGCCGAGCGGTTCTAGGCGCTTCAGTCCGGAACCGCGCTGCTGCTACTGTCGCAGATTCGAATCCTGCCTTTGGCATGGCTGTGTGTGATGTCCTTAAGTTAGTTAGGTTTAAGTAGTTCTAAGTCTAGGGGACTGATGACCATAGTTCTTATAGCCATTTGAACCAAAGGCTTTTCTCGTTGCGGCGGGTGCTTTTCACGAAACTTAAATCACCCACCTTCTCCGAATGCGAAAATATTTTGTTGACGTCGACCTACAAAGGGAGAAGTGATCATCATAATAAAATTAAGAAGTCGGAGCTAGCACGGAAGGATACACGTATGCGTTTTTTTCTGCGCGATGTTCGAGAGTGGAATAATAGGGAATTATTATGAAGATGGTTCGATGAACCCTCTTCCAGGCACTAAAGTGCCATTTGCGAATTATCGATGTAGGTGTAGATGCAGAAGTCTACCAATACTACCGGTAATCCTACAATTTACTACGTCGTTTACGTAATGCACCAAAACTACCGAACCAAGGTTTTGGTAGAGCACAGCTCTAGTTAACCTATACCCGATATTACTGAATATGTACGTGGAGTAAGCTGTGAAGAAAAGGCAAGAGAAATTTGGAAAAGGAGTTAAAGATGACGGAGAAGAAATTAAATCTTTGAAGTTTACCAACAATATTTATTTCTGCTAGAGACGTCAATGGATTTGGAAGAGCATTTGAGTGGAATAGATATATTGGAAACAGGTTATGATATGAAAATAAAAACGTATAACATGCGTACTGGAAAATGGGGAGATAGTCGAGATGTTTGTTGTGTGGGTAGCAAAGAAACTTGCGATGGTCGAAGTAGATAGGATGTTGAGAGCAGACTGGTAATTATCAGAGAAGAGTTTCAGAAAAAGAAAATGTGTTAACATCGAATATAAGTTTAAGTGTCTGGACTGTAGCCTTGTACAGAACCGAAACGTTGCCGATAAGCAACTCAGACAGCAAGAAACTTCTGAAATGTGGTGCGGCTACAGCTGAACAGTAAAATGTAAGTGGGTAAACAAGTAACTGAGGAGGTACCGAATCGAATGGGGGCTCAAAAGAAATTTATGGCCAAATGGGAGTAAAAGAAGTTGTCAGTTGATGGTTCACATTCTGAGGCATGAGGGAATTGTCAATTTGGTAATGGAGGGAAGTGTGAGGGATAAAAATTGTAAAGGTTTACCGATGCATGGATGCAGTTAGCAGATTCATCTGGAAGTAGGCTGAAGTGTTTCGGAGAGGTGAGGAAGTTAGTACAGGACAGAGTTGTGTCGAAAGCTGCATCAAATTAGTCTTCGCCCTGAAGATAAGAACAGTTATAACTGGGATAAGGTTACAGTCCACGAAGACTTCCGTTATGGCTCTACATCTACATTCCGCAAACCGCCTTCTAGGACTGATTTCCACATAAGGCATCGTGTTCAGACTGTGTTTCGACTATACTCCGACTGTGTCATGAACCACGGGATTGTGAATGAACTCGTCCTGTAGGCTATCCGTCAGGAAAACGATTGTACGACAGATGACAGCTGCGCGGCGGGTACACAGTACATCATGTGAAAACTACCGGGTGATCAAAAAGTCAGTATAAAGTAGAAAACGGAATAATGTAGACAGAGAGGTAAAAATTGACACACATCCTTCGAATGACATGGAGTTTTATTAGAACCAAAAAAGATTGCTAGATGCGTGAAACACCTCTTGCGCGCGTCGTTTGGTGATGATAGTGTGCTCAGCCGCCACTTTCGTCATTCTTGGCCTCCCAGATCCTCAGACCTCAGTCCGTGCGATTACTGGCTTTGGGGTTACCTGAAGTCACAAGTGCATCGTGATCGACCGACATCTCTAGGGATGCTGAAAGACAATATCCGACGCCAATGCCTCACCATAACTCCGGACATGCTTTACAGTGCTGTTCGCAACATTATTCCTCGACTACAGCTATTGTTGAGGAATGATGGTGGACATATTGAGCATTTCCTGTAAAGAACATCGTCTTTTCTTTGTCTTACTGTGTTTATTTATTTATTTATTTATTGTTCCGTGGGACCAAATTAAAGAGAAGTCTCCATGGTCATGGAACGAGTCAATACATGGAATTATAACACGATAGTAGAAACAGATAAAATGAAATATAAAAAACGTATTCAGGCGATAAGTCTTAAATTTAAATAAAGAAAATCAACAATGTAACACTGGAATTTGCTTAATTTTTTAGCTCTTCCAGGAGCTCCTCGACAGAATAGAAGGAGTGACCCATGAGGAAACTCTTCAGTTTAGACTTAAAAGAGTTTGGGCTACTGCTAAGATTTTTGAGCTCTTGTGGTAGCTTATTGAAAATGGATGCAGCAGAATACTGCACTCCTTTCTGCACAAGAGTCAAGGGAATGCATTCCACATGCAGATTTGATTTCTGCCTAGTATTAACTGAGTGAAAACTGCTAACTCTTGGGAATAGGCTAATATTGCTAACAGCAAACGACATTAAAGAAAATATATACTGTGAGGGCAATGTCAGAATTCCCAGACTATTGAATAGGGGTCGACAAGAGGTTCTCGAACTTACACCACATATAGCTCGAACAGCCCGTTTTTGAGCCAAAAATACCCTTTATGAATCAGAAGAATTACCCCAAAAATAATACCATACGACATGAGTGTATGAAAATATGCGAAGTAGACTACTTTTTGTGTTGAACTGTCACTTATTTCAGATACTGTTCTAATGGTAAATAAAGCAGCATTTAGCTTCTGAAGAGGATTCTGGACGTGGGCTTTCCACAACTGCTTACTATCTATCCGAACGCCTAGAACTTGAACTGTTCCGTCTCTTTTATAATATGCCCATCCTGTCTGATCAAAATATCGGTTCTTGTTGAATTGTGAGTTAGAAACTGTAAAAACTTAGTCTTACTGTGATTTAGCATCAAATTATTTTTCACAAGCCACGAACTTATTTCATGAACTACATTATTTTATACAGTTTCAATATTACACACAAGATCCTTCACTACCAAGCTGGTGTCATCAGCAAACAGAAATAATTTTGAATCACCTGTAATACTAGAAGGCATATCATTTATATAAATAAGAAACAGCAGTGTCCCCAGCACCGACCCCTGGGGAACGCCCCACTTAACAGTGCCCCATTGGGACTGAACATCACTACCACTCTCAATATTGCGGAGAATTACCTTCTGTTTTCTGTTCTTAAAGTAAGAGGCGAACCAATTGTAAGCTACTCCCCTTACTCCATAATGATCCAACTTCTGCAGTAATATTTTGTGGTCAACACAGTCAAAAGCCTTCGTTAAATCAAAGAAAACACCTAGCGTTCGCAATCCGTCCAAAACCTCACAGAGAAAAGAGAATATAGCATTTTCAGTTGTTAAACCGTTTCTAAAACCAAACTGTGCATTTGACAGCAAATTATGTGAATTTAAATGCTCCAGTAACCTTGTATACACAACCTTCTCGATAACTTTAGCAAACACCGATGGCATAGAAATAGGTCTACAGTTGTCAACATTATCCCTGTCTCCCTTTTTATAAAGGGGTTTCACTACCGAGTACTTTAATCGGTCAGGAAACCGACCACTCCTAAAGGAAAAGTTACAGATATGGCTAAGTACTGGGCTAACATACGTAGAACAATACTTCAGTATTCTGCAAGATACCCCGTCATATCCATGAGAGTTCTTGGTCTTTAGTGATTTAATTATTAACTCAATCTCCCTCTTGTCAGTATCATGGAGGAGCATTTCAGGTGACAGTCTCGGAACACTTTTTTCTAAGAGCGCTATGTGATTCACTGATGGGACTAGGTTTCTATTTAGTTCACCTGCTATATTCAGAAAGTGATTATTAAGTACTGTACATATATGCGACTTATCAGTAACACGGACATCCCCACTACGCACTGATTCTATGTCCTCGACCTGTCTCTGCAGACCAGCCACTTCCTTTACGACTGACCATATGGTTTTAATTTTATCCTGAGACTTAGCTATTCTATCTACACACCACATGCTTTTTGCCTTCCTGATAACATTTTTAATCACCTTACAATACTGTTTGTAATGGGCTGCTGCATTTAGGTTTTGCCTGTTTCTAACGTTTTGATATAACTGCCACTTTGTTCTACAAGATATTCTTATCCCTCTAGTCAACCACCCAGGCTGCCGTTTTGTGATAGTACCCTGTTTTGAATGTTCTAACGGAAAGCAACTTTCAAAAGGCACGACAAAAGTCTTGAGAAAAGCATTATATTTATCGTCTACTGTATCAGCGCTATAAACATCTTGCCACTCTTGTTCCTTGATAAGGTTTACAAAGGTCTCTGCAACAACTGGATCAGCTTTCCTAAACAGTTGATAACTATATTTAACATGTGCTGCAGCACAAAAATCTTTTAGAGTTAAAATTTGTGCATCGTGATCTGAAAGGCCATTCATCTTTTTGCTAACAGAATGCCGTTCTAGTAATGAGGAATGAACAAAAATGTTGTCTATGGTTGTTCTACTGTTCCCTTGCACTCACGTTGGAAAGAATACGGTATGCATAAGATTATATGAATTAAGGAGGTCTACCAGCATCCTTTTCCTTGCACAATCACTTATACAACTAATGTTGAAGTCACCACATATAACTAACTTTTTGTATTTCCTATAAAGTGAACCAAGAACCTCCTCTAGCTTTAGGAAAAATGTTGTGAAGTCGGAGTCTGGGGATCTATAAATAACAAGAGTTAGAAGTTTAACTCTACTAAATTTAACCACACCTGCACAACATTCAAACATTTTTTCAGGGCAGTACTTTGAAACATCAATTGACTCAAATGGGATGCCGTTCTTCACATACATGGCTACTCCCCCACACCGCAAAGAGCTCCTAGAAAAGCTGCCAGCCAACCTGTATCCTGGTAAAGGAAGCCTCTGAATTATCTCCTAATTTAAGAAGTGTTCAGATATACCAATAATTTCAGAGTGAACATCTATAAGCAGTTCACTAACTTTATCGCTAATACCTGTATATTTTGATGAAATATACTAATTCCCTCATTACCCGGATTCCTAAGCTTTGTCAAAAGTGGTTACTTTGTTAGAGAGACTTCCCTTAAGCAGGAATACCTATCAGCTGACTTCAATCTAAAAAAGGTGCAGCTCTAACACCCACTACTGCAGGAATTTTCCAATGAGTGATCCCACCACCCCCACCTATGCTGTCACCTATATGCTTTGCCAACCTCCCCTTCCCATACCTGTTGAGGTGCAGGTCATGTCTAGTGAAACCCGTCCTGCTGATAGACTCCACCGACACCACTGAAATGTGACTCATCCTTTCTCTCATCAGCGCACCCCCAAGTCTCATGTTATTACGCCTGACGGCTGCATTAAGACGAGGCCGATCGTGACGCTGAAACAGTTCCACGAAATGCACATTCGTGTTGCCAGTCTGAGTGGCTATCTTTTCCAGGTCACCATTTATGTCATACTCCCCATCCCTACCAATACTATTACCAGCCCCACCCACAATCACTACCTGATGCTCTTTAGTAAAATCCCTACATAGCCCCCCTATGTTAACAGTCACCTGAGCTAATCCTGCATTAGGCTCCACAATGCTGGTGACCTGGTACTCACTCCCCAATACTTCCTGCAACTGCTGGCCTACACCTCTACCATGAGAACTACCTAACAGCAGAACCTTCTTCTTTCTCTTCGACTTTGCAACTGTTCTTGCCACCGTAACTGCTGAGGTCTGCTGCATACTTCCTACATCTGCAGCTACTAGAGATTCCTCTCCACTAGACTCTGACAGTTGGTCATATCTATTGCAAACACCAATAGCAAAACTATCTGAAAATCACCTTCTCCTAGCAGCCAGCCAGCCACCTCCAACAGCCAGCTCCAATTCCCCAACCCCCTTCTCCCTCCTCATTCTATCTAGCTCCTCCTGTGCGTTTTTCAACTGCACCTGAAGAGCACAGATCTTACGCTCCTGTTCCTCTATCAACTATTATGCTAATTATTGCTATTCTGATCAGATGAAGCGCCATCTGTCGGACATTTTTTGAACTTTTGTATTTTTTTTTTTTTTTTGTTCTAATGAAACCCCATGTCATTCCAAGCATGTGTGTCAATTTTTACCTCTCTATCTACATTATTCCGTGATTTATTCAGTTTTCAAATTTATACTGACTTTCTGATCACCCGGCACATCTACGCGCCGTTACGTCGCCTGTTGGCGGTCGTTCGGTGTTCGGCTCTTTCCAGCATTGCCCGAACTGCTACCAGTCTCTCTCGAACGCACGTCTCCTGCCTGCCCTAACACTAGGCTCTGCGTGTTTTTCGTAAACATGGACGAGGAAGTTGTTATACGTGTTCAGTAGCATCCAGAACGCTACGATTTGTCGCATAAATATTAAGAGAATACTGAATTGAATGTTGTTTGTGGTAATTTCCGATGGGACCAAACTGCTGAGCTCATCGGATCTTAGGCTTACACACTACTTAATCTAACTTAAACTTACGCTAAGGACAACACAAACACACATGCCCGAGGGAGGAATCGAAACTCCGACGGAGGGAGCCGCGCTAACTGTGGCAAGGCACGGCTACCCGGCGCGGCTAATATTTTTCACATCCAGCTATAATTCTGCTTACTCGTAGGTGATGAATGAAGAAGCAGATGGGCCCTACTGAGGTCGTATTTTATTCGAGCTCGTTCTAGACGCCAACAGATTTTATCGGGCTGCAAAGATTACGAAACCCACACTGGAAAGTAAAATGAAGTTATTAATTTCGTTTCTTCAAAACCGCGAGACTTTTGCCAGGGTTCAGGGCTCCCTAGATTGTGATGTAAATGGAAAAGGAAACTAGGATGTTGAGGTTGGTCCATCCTCGGTTGATCGCAGCACTTACTCTTCTGCAAGTTATAGACCATTAAGACTTGTTGGCCAGATAAACGAAGGCTAGAGCCTCCGATGTCAGGAAACAATGATTGCGATAAATCCTTGAAGCTGGTAAAAACTAATTGTAAAATACTTTAAGAATTTCACTGGATCATCAGCGAGACTCTTAAATAGCGTGTAGAATTCTCCATCGTCTTCTTTAGTTCTGAATGGAGGGTGAACCACGTAACGACGTTTCTTCCTTTCTCGCTCATGTTTTGTCCTCAACAAAACTAATAAAGTCCCGAGAGCCACAATAAAATCTTCGTATATTTGCTCCATTAGTGATTTGTAAGTAGGCTGTTTAGGTTTTTATGTTGGTAACGCCACGTAGTGCTCTGTATGAAAATCACTGACCGTGCTGTGGGCTGTCTGTGGCTGGTTGGACTCATTGTTGGAATATTCGCTATTGTAGTGTTGGGCAGTTGGATGTGAACAGAGCGTAGCGCTGTGCAGTTGGAGGTCAGCCGCCAGCACTGGTGGATGTGAAGAGAGAGATGCCAGAGTTTTGAGAAGGGACGACCTGGACGTGTGTCCGTTCAAAATGTTCAAATGTGTGTGAAATCTTATGGGACTTAACTGCTAAGGTCATCAGTCCCTGAGCTTACACGCTACTTAACCTAAATTATCCTAAGGTCAAACACACACGCATGCCCGAGGGAGGACTCGAACCTCCGCCGGGACCAGCCGCACAGCACATGATTGCAACGCCCAAGACCGCTCGGCTAATCCCGCGCGGCGTGTCCGTCAGAAAAAGGAAATTTGTAAAGATGGATTTCATGAATTGATAGATATATAGATAATAACTTTTGAAAATTAGTAAGGTAAATACATTGTTTGTTCTCTATCAAAATCTTTCATTTGCTAACTATGCCTATCAGTAGTTAGAATCTTTTATTTGGCTGGTGGTATTGGCGCTCGCTGTATTGCAGTAGTTTGAGTAACGAAGATTTTTGTGAGGTGATTCATGTAAGGTATAGATTATTGTTAGTCAGGGCCATTCTTTTGTAGGGATTATTGAAAGTCATTGCGTTAAAAATATATGTAGTTTAGCGATAATCAAAATAAGTAAAGAGAGAACTGTCTGATTGGGTTAAGTTTTGCCCACCCGTTTGGCCATGCTGTCTAACGCACGGCTTTCCGGGCAGGAAGGATCGTCTGGTTCTCGGCACAAATCCGCCCGGCGGATTTGTGTCGAGGTCCGGTGAACCGGCCAGTCTGTGGATGGTTTTTAGGCGGTTCTCCATCTGCCTCGGCGAATGCGAGCTGGTTTCCTTATTCCATCTACATCTACATGACTACTCTGCAATTCACATTTAAGTGCTTGGCAGAGGGTTCATCGAACCACAATCATACTATCTCTCTACCATTCCACTCCCGAACAGCGCGCGGGAAAAACGAACACCTAAACCTTTCTGTTCGAGCTCTGATTTCTCTTATTTTATTTTTATGATCATTCCTACCTATTAGGGCTCAACAAAATATTTTCGCATTCGGGAGAGAAAGTTGGTGACTGAAATTTCGTAAATAGATCTCACCGCGACGAAAAACGTCTTTGCTTTAATGACTTCCATCCCAACTCGCGTATCATATCTGCCACACTCTCTCCCCTATTACGTGATAATACAAAACGAGCTGCCCTTTTTTGCACCCTTTCGATGTCCTCCGTCAATCCCACCTGGTAAGGATCCCACACCGCGCAGCAATATTCTAACAGAGGACGAACGAGTGTAGTGTAAGCTGTCTCTTTAGTGGACTTGTTGCATCTTCAATGAAACGCAACCTTTGGCTCGCCTTCCCCACATTATTATCTATGTGGTCTTTCCAACTGAAGTTGTTCGTAATTTTAACACCCAGTTGAATTGACAGCCTTGAGAATTGTACTATTTATCGAGTAATCGAATTCCAACGGATTTCTTTTGGAACTCATGTGGATCACCTCACACTTTTCGTTATTTAGCGTCAACTGCCACCTGCCACACCATACAGCAATCTTTTCAAAATCGCTTTGCAACTGATACTGGTCTTCGGATGACCTTACTAGACGGTAAATTACAGAATCATCTGCGAACAACCTAAGAGAACTGCTCAGATTGTCAGCTAGGTCATTTATATAGATCAGGAACAGTAGAGGTCCCAGGACGCTTCCCTGGGGAACACCTGATATCACTTCAGTTTTACTCGATGATTTGCCGTCTATTACTACGAACTGCGACCTTCCTGACAGGAAATCACGAATCCAGTCGCACAACTGAGACGATACCCCATAGGTCCGCAGCTTGATTGGAAGTCGCTTGTGAGGAACGGTGTCAAAAGCTTTCCGGAAATCTAGAAATACAGAATCAACTTGAGATCCCCCGTCGATAGCGGCCATCTCAGCTACACGGTGATTGCTGCGCAAACAAGTTCTCCACGTACGCGCACACCACCATTAGTATACCACGCAAACATAGAGGTTACACTTGTCTGGTGTGAGACGTTCCCTGGGAGATCCACCGGGGACCGAATCGCACAATAACCCTGGGTTCGGTGTGGGGCCGCGGAGGGGTGAATTGGACTGCGGTAGTCGTCGTGGGGTTGCGGACCACTGCGACTGCGGCTGCGGCGGGGATGGAGCCTCGCCGTCGTTTCTAGGTCCCTGGTTAACATAACGTATAGATTTACTCAGCTGTCTTTGTATCAAATGACGTAGAAGTTTACCAGCACAGTCCTTCATAATTTTTCTAAGGGGACGTTTCAGATTGAATACACATGGAGTTTTATATAGGAATGCATGCAACGCTATAAGCCAGGCACATAGTGAGGACGTGATTCCTTACGATGTTTAATGAATGGTTATGATGTGTCCACTATATCAGGATACTGATGTTTAGAGCATTACTGTTCACTCCGGCGTTTCATGGGTCTATGTCCGATAGCAGCCTCACATGGATACACACAAAGGTTCGTCCCGACAGTCTAACGTACCACGAGGATGCATAGCACGCGAAGAAGAACTAACAAGCAATCTACCAGTAGGAAACGCCGTATTTCACACCGCGCCATTAAACTGAACCGTATTTTCTTTGGCGTGCGGTGTTAATTTCAGCGCGTTAGCCATTAAAGACGAGAAGTTTAAGCTTGGCTGTGCAGCTGTCGCGACACGAACGGTAATAAAAGGAGAGCGCTTTCGGCTGACTCCACTGCATTTGTCAGGCAGTAGATCAGCTGCGTGGGCCGATATGTCGCGGCCCACGTCACACGCACCATTTGGCTGCAACGAGCCACGCGACGCAGCGCGAATCCGCGCGCGATCGAGCCATTTATGTCAGCTAGAGCCGGCGGCGGGCGGCAAAGTGGTTGCACTGCAAACTGTCCAGCAGCCGGTCTAAATCGATTATTTTCTCTTTTAAGATGTCTCGTGTAACTTTAAATTTCATCGTGTACGCAGTGTGTAGTCGCTGGTTGCGACGCTTTTGTCTGTCTGCGCATGCATAAGGGGGAACGACAGGGTGACGGTCGAAAAACTCGAAATTTGTTGATTACTGAATTCTCATGTATATACATTGAAGAATTATTCCCGAAAACATCATACGTTAACTCCAAAAAGTAGAGGTTCTGTGACCATTTGAAGCCGAGCGTGCACGGCACGCCTCGGCGTTAGAAAACCTGTTGCCACGATTTGTTATCGATGCCATCACTACTGTTTGAATGGATTTGAGTGAACCTGATTTTCTGGAGCGTTGTTTGGGCGGTTTTACTCGAAATGTGAACGAAAGTTTCAATAGTCTTGTGGTGTGCGTACTGTAAGACCTCCGGTACACACACCATCAGATTATTTGACTTGTCGCTCTAACGAAGTAGGCGAGTGTCAGCAATATGTCTCGTGGTCTTATCGTGGCGTGTTTAGCTTCTGCCGTTAGGTCAGATGATAGAAATGCCACTTGCACGCTTAGACTAGCAGATTGACGGTGACCAACTTTAAACAAACCTTGATTAATTTGCACACACATTTATTAAAATAATAAAAAGCATAGACATTACGTAACTTGATTCTGGATGCTGTTTACAATTGACAATCTGAAGTTCCTTTGGTCTTGGTACGTTAATCTTATTCTCACATATCTCTGATACTTGACAAAGTGTCTATTCATTTATCTTCATGGCTATGTACAGGAATATGGTAATCTTATTAGGTGCAGACTGAAACTTGACTATAGACTGGTATGGACTGGTGCAGACAAATGCAGACTGAGTAGTCGGAGGTCTGTACACTCGTTATAATAACTCGCGCGTTGAGGTATAACTGCGCGAGTGTGATCCGCGAGGAGAAAACGTTCTACGTTAGCAGCAATCTCATTGGCTGCGTTACTTATTAATGCACGGATCGGCGGAAGCAGAATTTGGTCCGTCTCTATGGCAGCGCCATCTCGTAGTGCGGAGACGGACGAGCTCTGCGCCTGCGCTGTTGTGCTTAGCGGGGCGCCCTCTAGTGGGAAAGTTGTGTACGCGCTGACTACGCGGAACTATGTACACAAGAAGTCTCATTTGGAGGTACTCTCCAAAAATAACATCCAGGCGAAGCGAAATTGTCAACGCTGCTTCAAATTTCGTCGTACGTCTATTCAATGCAGGCCATATTGCATTAATGCACGTGGTAAATACAGTTCAAATCAAAGTCGTCGATGAAATATGCCGATTCTGTCAAGATAGAGACGCCAGCGGCGATGCGCTTAGCAACGAAAAGGGCTTTTAGGTTGAAAAAGAAGTGAAAGTAGCACAAAGTGGCCATACACTAGCAGGGGAGATAGTTACTATGAACCAGCCCGCCCAGTTGGCCGTGAGATCTAACACACGGCTTTCCAGGCTGGAAGGAGCTCCTGGTCCCCGGCACGAGTCCGCTCGGAGGATTTGTATCGAGGTCCGGTGAACCAGCCAGTCTGTGAATGGTTTTTAGGCGGTTTTCCATCTGCCTCGGCGAATGCGGGCTGGTTCCTCTTCTTCCACCTCAGTTACACTATGTCGGCGATTGCTACGCAAACAAGTTCTCCATGTACGCCTGCACCACCATTACTCTACCACGCAAACATAGGGGTTACACTCGTCCTTTGTGAGACGTTCCTTGGGCGGTCCACCGGGGTCCGAACCGCACAATAACCCTCGGTTCGGTGTGGGGTTGCGGAGGGGTGAAGTGGACTGTGGTAGTCAAATGGTTCAAATGGCTCTGAGCACTATGGGACTTAACATCTTAGGTCATCAGTCCCCTAGAACTTAGAACTACTTAAACCTAACTAACCTAAGGACATCACACACACCCATGCCCCCGGCAGGATTCGAACCTGCGACCGTAGCAGTCTCGCGGCTCCGGACTGTAGCGCCTAGAACCGCAAGACCACCGCGGCCGGCGACTGTGGTAGTCGTCGTGGGGTTGTGGAATACTGCGGCTGCGGCGGGGACGGAGCCGCTCCGTCGTTTCTAGGTCCCCGGTTAACATACAATACAATACATACAATACCATGGACCAGTCAGTTTCAAGCTTTGTCCCTTTTTTTATATGATATACCTCCTTTCAGAGCTGCCTCGGAAAAATCCTAATGACACAATGAAGATATTAATATTTTTCAATAAAAATGCCACTAGAAACTTCACTGTATGCTTTATTCATTGCAGCAAACCCCATTTGTATGCTACATTCCAATATGGAGAAAAATTTTTTGAATTTGAGCAATATTTTCGTTCGTCACCCTTATGCTCACTTTTCATCGGAGCAAACAGAACGGAAAACAAGCGATTCCGCATTCGCAAATAATTCACAATATTGTTTTTTTGCGCTAATGGTAGGTACACGGGATGGAACACTGTACTGATATATAAAACTTTAATAATCAGAGAGGAAAATTTTGATCGGAGAGTGACGAAGTAAGCGAAATGGCGTACGAAACGAAGAATAAACATGAAATTCGTGGACGTCGTGCAGTGAACATTGAACTGCAGCTCGCCCCATCCTTAGCATTAGTTCAAAACTTCGCAGCTACGTCGGTTGAGATTTTACACTAGCCTGTCACTACAACTGAGAAGGAAATTTAAAAGCAGAACAGTAATTACCGACGAACATCATAATCATTAGAAAGGCTAGCATTTACAATCTCGTTATGAGCAACCAGTGACATTTACGTTAGTTATTATATCGCATTTCAATAGCTAATGTATCTCAGATAGTGTGACGTACGCGAAGCACTTCGAAGATTTCTTAAAGTACTTGTAAGGAAGTAACAGCAATAACATATGATTAATGAAATGCGAAATACACATACTACTTGTCACACAAACTACTTTACACTATCTGCTGCGTTGTTTCTTAGAGGCCAGATGCTATGTTCATGGGTGAACCATTTTTGCGTATCATTAAAAGTCTCTAACACAGCAGTGGTACGTCAGCCATGAAATTACAAGCAGCATGAAAGTAAACAACGAGAGTGGTCGTATCTTTCGTACATTTTTTATTTTGATCAGCATAACAGATACACTTTCGCACTTGTGCAGTTGCAAGGAGATTTATCTTACTTTTCCTTTTTAATACAGCCGGCCGGGGAGGCCGAGCGGTTCTCGGCGCTACAGTCTGGAACCGCGTGACTGGTACGGTCGCAGGTTCGAATCCTGCCTCGGGCACGGATGTGTATGATGTCCTTAGGTGAGTTAGGTTTAAGTAGTTCTATGTTCTAGGGGACTGATGACCTCAGTAGTTAAGTCCCATAGTGCTCAAAGCCATTTGAATCATTGTTTTTAATACAAATAATTACAAAGCTTGGGCTTATTCACTCCGTTCCCGATTGATGCAGGCATCTAATGAATGTATCGTCTTTCTCACGCTCTCAGTATGAATATTGAGTGCTTCGGCAATTTCTACGAATCATATTTCTTTTCCGTCAGCGTTTTTGCTGTGGATCTCTCATATCCCAAAAGCACATATGAAACCTATATTCTTGTATCAGCAATATTACATCCTCTTCGGATCTCTCCATCTCTCGTGCAACTAATGTCTGTCAGGCACTTGAATGTGATTTGCAGAGTATCCATGTAGCTGTAGAACAAAAGCAGACAAGATGCCAGATGAAACCCTTCTGTACTGTTATCGCCGAAGCGGAGGGGTCGCGAACTTCGTTTGATGGTTCGCTAAAAAGCCTACAGCTAACGGAACACGAGAGACCGCAAACTAATTCGAACCGAATACGACGGAATGACGTTTGTACCACCAGAAAGAATTTTCGTTCACTCTTGGACACATATTTATGTTCGCTTCGGTGTAAAGAGAGATTTAGAGAGAACTGCTGCTCAAAAATAGATGAGGTCCTATAGGTTCGCTCGCTTGAGCTTGGAGCATAACGTGGATATCAGAGGTCTACTGTGGTGGTAACTGCTGGTGCGTGTACGAGAACGCCAGGAAATAGGACAGGCCGAGCACATCTGTGTTTATTTTGAAACAATTCTTGTGGGAAGTGATTAACATTCATCAATACCTGTCGCTTTGCGTTGACCATGCCACGTGCGTCGAGCTGTGAACAGAGCCACAAGGACTGATCGCAACAGCATTGTGTTGCGCGACATACCCAGATCACAGAATTATTATTGTGATACTTGAAGTTGAATGCTCATAACAACGGACTATGCAGGAGCCAACGTGGTGTGGGTTTCAAAATGGTCTGAAATTAAACAGAAGTTTTAGGAGGCAAATGTGACCTATATTCTTCTGTTCGGAATGCAGATGAGTACGCCGCCGTGGAGTTGGTACAGGCATGCGTATTCAAATACCGAAATATGTAAGCATGCAGAATACGACGCTGCGGTTGGCAACAAGTGTCTGGCGCAGTTGTTAGATCGGTTACTGTTGCTACAATGGCAGGTTATCAAAATTTAAGTGAGTTTGAACGTGGTGTTATAGTCGACGCAAGAGCGTGGGATACAGCGTCTCCGAGGTAACGATGAAGTGGGGACTTTCCCGTATAACCATTTCACTAGTGTACCGTGAATATCAAGAATCCGGTAAAATATCAAATCTCTGACATCGCTGCGGCCGGAAAAAGGATCCTTCAAGAGCGGGACCAACAACGACTGAAGAGAATCGTTCGACGTGACAGAAGTGCAACCCAACAGGACAATTTCAACAGGACAATGCCACACCCCACAAATCCAGAAATGTTACAGGGTGGCTCCATGAACCCTCTTCTGAATTTGAACACTTCCGCTGGCCACCAAACTCCCCATTCATGAACATTATTGAGCACATCTGGGATGCTTTGCAATGTGCTGTTCAGAAGGGATCTTCACCCCCTCCTACTCTTACCGATTTATGGACAGCCCTGTACGATTGGTGGTATCACTTCCCTCCAGCACTACTTCAGACATTAGGCGAGTCCATGCCACGTCAAGTTGTGCTCGGCAGGGGTACTGCACGATATTAGGCAGGTGTACCAATTATGATGCCGGTAGAAACTCTAGACAATTATTTACGCCAAATATTTACTTTTGTAAACAGGTACACACAATCTCAGATTCGTACTGGGTTCATAGCAGGTCTGCTGTCTTTCCTGAAACAATCCTAAGGATATATGGGAGGCGTGTGGGGACGGGAGGCTATGAAACACGAGTAGGAAACAACGTGTTGAACGTCCACGCCTCACCATTGATCGTCGACATTGGAGGTCTGCCGGCTCTGTAACGCAGGATAGGTGACGACACGTCGCAGACCTTAGCACAGAGTACTGTGCTGGTGCAGGCGCAAGTGTTTTGGGGCTCACAGTTCAGCACACATTGTTGAACTTGAGGTTCTTTATCAGATGACCTCTACTAGTTTCCTTGTTGACCCAGCGATGTCGTAAATTACGACAATAGTAGATGCGGTATCATCGAGATTTGAACGTCGATCTATGGAAACGTGACGCAAGAAGTGAACTCGCTTTGATGTCTTAGACACTGCATTGACCTGATATGGTTGTGGTTGGACATACTACAGCTCCGCACTCACAAGCCAATGGGACGTAGTTTTCAGAAGCAGCGTGACCTGTGCGTAAAAGTCTGGTCCCACAAATCTCTAGAAACCTACTGAGTGCATGTAACGTCGGATGAGTGCTATACTTCGTTCCACAGGCGGGTCAACCCGCTGTTAAGTAGGTGGTCATAATGGATTACGTCATCAGTGTAAGTAAGAGTTGATAGGAATTTTTTTGTGAACCTGAAAACTCTTAGTAAAATATCCGTTGCAGTGGACGTCACCGAACTGCCGGAAATACTTAAGTGAATGTAGCTCGCTATCGGAGAGAGTTCAGCAGAAGAGAACGCGGGCTGCTGCGTCGCGTGACATGGGCTGAAGCTGTGCTGCGCGTCCTTGGCAGCTGACGAGTCGAACAAGAAATACCTGAAAGAGCAGCGGAATTTAATCACCGGCGCCGTGCGGCTTCTGAGATGGGCAAAGCGCGTTCATTGGCTTCGTCACGCGATGCCACGCTGGCGGCAAATGGGACTGCCGCCTGTGCGTGAATTCCATTTCGCTTCGTCCCTCTCTGCTCGTGATTACGAAGGCGAAGCCGCAAAGGTATACCGAAATACGAAAATATGATGATTTTCCTGGAGCTGACTTAGTGGGAGACTCGAGTTATTAGTGGGAAAATACGAGTACATTACGGAGCAGGAATCGGTGGTATGATCCTACCATGAGCAGGTTAATTTGGACGATATTGAAAATTAGAGTTCAGTAATCACTTATTGATACATAAGCTAACAATAAATCATTTTGTTACATTGCTAGAACAGTAAATTACGGAATCTAATTCCTTGTTGGTGGTTTGATAACGAAGGTAGAATCGCACGGTCGATTTTCTAAAATATGTGACAGACTCGAAAGAATGTCACAAACATCTGTGCGTTACTTTCGACTGTGAATGTTCTTCGGAAAGGAATGTAACATTTGCATGTGTCAGCAGCAAAAGAAATAGGACAGCAAATGTTGTCTGTGTATATATGACCTCCCTCCTAACACTAGTCGGGCGCATTTTCTCAATTTTAA
Organism: Schistocerca americana; assembly: GCF_021461395.2. Lineage (NCBI taxonomy): Eukaryota > Metazoa > Arthropoda > Insecta > Orthoptera > Acrididae > Schistocerca > Schistocerca americana. The sequence continues at coordinate 625,049,820 of NC_060123.1, read as the reverse complement.
TTTTGCAATGTGTGGATTGTGTCTGCTCAAACAACTACTGATCATCACATGTTTCATGCAACACTCAAGTAAAAAAAACTAGGTTTTCAAAGCGGAATTTTGTGTGCTCATTCGATATATCAGTCCCAAATTATAGATTTATAGATTTTTTGTGGTGTCACCGCCAGACACCACACTTGCTAGGTGGTAGCTTAAATCGGCCGCGGTCCATTAGTACATGTCGGACCCGCGTGTCGCCACTGTCAGTGATCGCAGACCGAGCGCCACCACAAGGCAGGTCTCGTGATACGGACGAGCACTCGCCCCAGTTGTACGGAAGACCTAGCTAGCGACTAGATGTACGAAGCCTTTCTTTCTCATTAGCCGAGAGACAGAATAGCCTTCAGCTAAGTTAATGGCTACGAACTAGCAAGGTGCCATTAGCCTTACAGTGATTGTAATTAAAGTCTCCTGTGTATAGTCAAGAGCGATGTACCACAATGATTGATTAAAGATCAATATTAATCCAGCTACGTACTTTTCTTCATAGCATTAATTACGTAGCCTGTTCCAGTACTTCACGCCCGTCTGCGTTAGTCTAGCGTGCACTTTCAGCCATCTCGATCTACAAGGTGTTGGCCCAGCTGCCGACACATCATTTTTATTAACAAGGACAGTCGAACAAGAAGAAAAACCCGTATTCCTGTAGCGACTGAGTAGCGCTGCTGCATGGTGACAGCAGACAGCGCAGGGCAAGACAGCACACGTGACGGGTTGTGCAGTGCAACAGACACGTGCCGAACAAATGTTTTAATTTGCTGTTAATACAAATCGATAAACTAAACACCGCACTAACTCGGGAAAACTCTATCGCATGGCCACCTAAAATTCCGGTTTAACTGAGCAGCCATAGCGTACGGATCTCCGTACCGGCACGTTCACAGGAGCTCAGTCCGTCAGTTCACCTGATGATGGCGACATGTATGATCGCCGAAATACTGTGCCCCTTGGACACTGTAGACCGGCAGTACACCCGTGGATATTTTGATTATCAAATATGCCGGGAGAAACTCAAGAATCACACCATATCAACTTTTGATGCCTTGCAGTTGTCAAGAGCGATGTGTTTTACATCCACAGAGTATCAATAATTTGTTTATGCCAGAGATTATATAACGTCATTTATAATTTGTTTTAGCCGGCCGCCGTGGCCGAGCGGTTTTAGGCGCTTCACTCTGCGACCGCGTGACCGCTACGGTCGCGGGTTCGAATCCTGCCTCGGGCATGGATGTGTGTGATGTCCTTAGGTTAGTTAGGTTTAAGTATGAAGCTTCCTGGCAGATTAAAACTGTATGCCAGACCGAGACTCGAACTCGGGACCTTTGTCTTTCGCGGGCAAGTGCTCTACCAACTGAGCTACCCAAGCACGACTCACGCCCATTCCTCACAGCTTTAATTCCGCCAGTACCTCGTCTCCTACCTTCCAAACTTTACAGAAGTCTCCTGCGAAACTTGCAGAACTAGCACTCCTGAAAGAAAGGATATTGCGGAGACATGGCTTAGCCACAGCCTGGGGGTTGTTTCTAGAATGAAATTATCACTCCCGCGAAAGGCAGATGTCCCGAGCTCGAGTCTCGGTCCGGCACACAGTTTTAATCTGCCAGGAAGTTTCATATCAGCACACACTCCGCTTCTAGGTTTATGTAGTTTTAAGTTCTAGCGGACTGACGACCTCAGCTGTTACGTCCCATAGTGCTTAGAGCCATTTGAACCATCTAATTTGTTTTATCTGTATATTCAGTATACCTAAAATTAAAGGATGTATAGAGACACTAACATCGAGAAAATTGGCGAAATTTTAGATTTTCTTGTACCACTCCGTTCATTCGATATAATGTCAATATGTTTCGTCATACACACTAAAAAGCTTTAACACGAAAACACTTTCACTGAATACTGGGGAACCGAATAAAAAACAACATAATTTTACACTTTTTTCTTTTTACTAGACTCCACAATCATTTATTTAACAGCCGGCCGAAGTGGCCGTGCGGTTAAAGGCGCTGCAGTCTGGAACCGCAAGACCGCTACGGTCGCGGGTTCGAATCCTGCCTCGGGCATGGATGTTTGTGATGTCCTTAGGTTAGTTAGGTTTAAGTATGAAGCTTCCTGGCAGATTAAAACTGTATGCCAGACCGAGACTCGAACTCGGGACCTTTGTCTTTCGCGGGCAAGTGCTCTACCAACTGAGCTACCCAAGCACGACTCACGCCCATTCCTCACAGCTTTAATTCCGCCAGTACCTCGTCTCCTACCTTCCAAACTTTACAGAAGTCTCCTGCGAAACTTGCAGAACTAGCACTCCTGAAAGAAAGGATATTGCGGAGACATGGCTTAGCCACAGCCTGGGGGTTGTTTCTAGAATGAAATTATCACTCCCGCGAAAGGCAGATGTCCCGAGCTCGAGTCTCGGTCCGGCACACAGTTTTAATCTGCCAGGAAGTTTCATATCAGCACACACTCCGCTTCTAGGTTTATGTAGTTTTAAGTTCTAGCGGACTGACGACCTCAGCTGTTACGTCCCATAGTGCTTAGAGCCATTTGAACCATCTAATTTGTTTTATCTGTATATTCAGTATACCTAAAATTAAAGGATGTATAGAGACACTAACATCGAGAAAATTGGCGAAATTTTAGATTTTCTTGTACCACTCCGTTCATTCGATATAATGTCAATATGTTTCGTCATACACACTAAAAAGCTTTAACACGAAAACACTTTCACTGAATACTGGGGAACCGAATAAAAAACAACATAATTTTACACTTTTTTCTTTTTACTAGACTCCACAATCATTTATTTAACACGTCAAAGATTTTTCTTCTCGACCTAGAGCACATGTGTCTTCTTTCTTTGATCAAGACGCCACTCAAATTTATTGTTTTATTTTTTTCGTTAGATCGAAGAAAATTCTGGTTAATAGTGTCAGCTCGTATGTCGAAATTTGTGTTGGGTACTGCCATTCTCAAAAGCCTTCCGACACCGAGCGAGATATTGCAGTGGTCAGCACACTGGACTCGCATTCTGGAGCACGACGGTCACACTTGCGTCCGGCCATCCTGATTTAGGTTTTTCGCGATTATCCTAAATCGCTTCAGGCACATGCCGGGATGTTTCTTTTGAAAGGGCACGGTCGATTTCTTTACCTATCCTTCCATAATCCGATGGGACCGATGACCTCTCCGTTTGGTCCCCTCCTGAAAATCACCCAAGATTTCTGTTAGTTTTTCAGTTCGTTGATGGTTGTGTCGAAGGCAGTCTACATCTGTAAATACTGTACATCCTTTGGATCTTGTTTTTAAATACAGCTACTACAAATTTATAGTTGTAATCGCAAATACAATAAAATAGAGATGAAAACAAACTACTATTTCATTTAAAATGAATATCCAGGTGCGTTGGAACAGTTTAAGAACAGGAAAGGTGGGGAGTATTCTTCAAAAATGTTTGCGGTGAAGATTATCAGGTTTTACGAACCACAACAGATTGCCTTCAACACATCTACATCATGTCGCGAAAGATATCTTCAGCGCCGACGAAGATGGCTTATTTTTGTTTACCAAACACAGTTTCACCATAAATGTGGTGTCTGTCGTAGGACATGTCCGAAAGGGGGGACACCACATGTATAATTGAGGCAATGACCGCCAATGATCCTTCCAGTGCAGATGCACACCAAGCTCGAACTTACGGGAATCGACGAGTAATGATGCTAATGAGCGAGGGGCACTGCATTATCAGTGTGTGGATAAGTTGAGAATTTGGGTATCACGTGACACGTGCTAGTGTAGTAGGTGTGGTCGTGTGACCACTGTGTCCGGATGGCGTAGTGGTCAGCGCAGCTGCCTGGTAAGAGGGAGAACCAGTTTCGAATCCCGGTCTGGCACAAATTTTCAGCTTGCCCCACTGATATAAATCAATGCCTACTGGGACTAACGTCTGTATATCCTTTGCGTACTTATTGTGGGGAGAAGGTGAACGTCCAAGGAAAGAATTGTCACGATTAAGACTAAAATCGGATGGATAAGAAAAGCTACCTATTTTTGTCTCTCGGAAAAGTTTGATACCACGCTTTTTTAAAAGTGTAACGATATTACCAGTCGAATATACAGCGAAAAAGGAAAAATTTAATTCGCCACAGAATGTTAACGAGCACACCTGTTATAGTGTCAATTATCGACGTCAAGAAAGCATTTGATCCTGTAGACAGAGAAACAACAGATAAAGTAGTTCGAAAACATGAGCACACATACATAATTCGTGAAACTCTAACGAACACAATACCACAAGTGAAACTTACGGAAGAAATAACAGAAACATTTGAAATAAAAACTGTTATTAGACAAACGGGCGACTTGTTACTCATACTGTTTAACTGTCTTTTAAAAAATATTGTAATGACGTGAAATTTGGAACTAAAAATCCCAAAACTGAACCAGTACTCCTGGGAAGGAAATCGAGGAATTAAGGTAAGCTGCCTGGTTGGTGCAGACGATTTTTCAATAATTTCAGAAAATCTGACAGAAGCATTTACGCAAGTAAATTTTTTCGAAAGAACAGCGAATAGAACCAGGCTCTGAGTTTCAGCTGGAAGTACAAAATTCAGGACAAATATAAAAAAATGCACCAAAATACGTAAAAAACACAAATTGGTCCAACAGAGAGAGTTAGTAAATTTAAATATCTTGGAGAAACCGTACACCAAAATGAACTAGGAAAATTTTCAGTTGATATCTGAGTTAATGAAATGGAAAGAGCATATGGTTTGACAAAAAAATATCTACGCCAAGAAATGGATACCTAGAAATACAGAAACTTAAACACTGTACTACAGTGATAAGACCAGAATATTTACATGCGTGTGAATGATTAGCAATGAACTATACGCTACACAGAACACAGATACTTCAAAGACAGTTCATTAGAAAATTAATAGGCGGAATATAAACTACAGATTGTTTGAAAACGAGAAGTAATGAGCTATACCAAAATTTAAGAAAATATCAGAAATAATGGCAAAGCCAAGGTTAATTTTCTTTAGAAGAACGATTGAGAACGGGCTAACGAACTATGATTCCCGTATTTCTGGAAAAAGGAGTCAACAACAACATGGAGTACAGATGTAAGAAAAGAAATTGAAAGAAATAAGATCAAAGACTCGGAAATAATGGACACTTTATTAAGAGTGGAATACTAAATTTAGGAGGCTTCCAATGCAGAACAAGTAAAATATCGATTACAACATGAAGAGAAGAAAGGAAAAGACAACACGGGCAGAAGATGAAAGAATACCGGAAACTGGGAAACACCAAGTAAAGAAGTTGCTTAGTGATACACCAGGTTAATAGAATATACACTCCTGGAAATTGAAATAAGAACACCGTGAATTCATTGTCCCAGGAAGGGGAAACTTTATTGACACATTCCTGGGGTCAGATACATCACATGATCACACTGACAGAGCCACAGGCACATAGACACAGGCAACAGAGCATGCACAATGTCGGCACTAGTACAGTGTATATCCACCTTTCGCAGCAATGCAGGCTGCTATTCTCCCATGGAGACGATCGTAGAGATGCTGGATGTAGTCCTGTGGAACGGCTTGCCATGCCATTTCCACCTGGCGCCTCAGTTGGACCAGCGTTCGTGCTGGACGTGCAGACCGCGTGAGACGACGCTTCATCCAGTCCCAAACATGCTCAATGGGGGACAGATCCGGAGATCTTGCTGGCCAGGGTAGTTGACTTACACCTTCTAGAGCACGTTGGGTGGCACGGGATACATGCGGACGTGCATTGTCCTGTTGGAACAGCAAGTTCCCTTGCCGGTCTAGGAATGGTAGAACGATGGGTTCGATGACGGTTTGGATGTACCGTGCACTATTCAGTGTCCCCTCGACGATCACCAGTGGTGTACGGCCAGTGTAGGAGATCGCTCCCCACACCATGATGCCGGGTGTTGGCCCTGTGTGCCTCGGTCGTATGCAGTCCTGATTGTGGCGCTCACCTGCACGGCGCCAAACACGCATACGACCATCATTGGCACCAAGGCAGAAGCGACTCTCATCGCTGAAGACGACACGTCTCCATTCGTCCCTCCATTCACGCCTGTCGCGACACCACTGGAGGCGGGCTGCACGATGTTGGGGCGTGAGCGGAAGACGGCCTAACGGTGTGCGGGACCGTAGCCCAGCTTCATGGAGACGGTTGCGAATGGTCCTCGCCGATACCCCAGGAGCAACAGTGTCCCTAATTTGCTGGGAAGTGGCGGTGCGGTCCCCTACGGCACTGCGTAGGATCCTACGGTCTTGACGTGCATCCGTGCGTCGCTGCGGTCCGGTCCCAGGTCGACGGGCACGTGCACCTTCCGCCGACCACTGGCGACAACATCGATGTACTGTGGAGACCTCACGCCCCACGTGTTGAGCAATTCGGCGGTACGTCCACCCGGCCTCCCGCATGCCCACTATACGCCCTCGCTCAAAGTCCGTCAACTGCACATACGGTTCACGTCCACGCTGTCGCGGCATGCTACCAGTGTTAAAGACTGCGATGGAGCTCCGTATGCCACGGCAAACTGGCTGACACTGATGGCGGCGGTGCACAAATGCTGCGCAGCTAGCGCCATTCGACGGCCAACACCGCGGTTCCTGGTGTGTCCGCTGTGCCGTGCGTGTGATCATTGCTTGTACAGCCCTCTCGCAGTGTCCGGAGCAAGTATGGTGAGTCTGACACACCGGTGTCAATGTGTTCTTTTTTCCATTTCCAGAAGTGTAGAAAACAGGCAAGTGCTTATAAGTTACAAAAATCAGTAACTAAAATTTCAGAGACGTTTACATTTTATTATCAGCAGTAACAGGAGCCGAAATTTGTTGTCGAAAACTATCAAATTACGTTACCCAGCGTGCGGCCTCGATTAATGAAAATATTAAGTTCAAATGGCTCTGAGCACTATGGGGCTCAACTGCTGAGGTCATAAGTCCCCTAGAACTTAGAACTACTTAAACCTAACTAACCTAAGGACATCACACACATCTATGCCCGAGGCAGGATTCGAACCTGCGACCTTAACGGTCGCGCGGTTCCAGACTGTAGCGCCTAGAACCGCTCGGCCACACCGGCCGGCGAAAATATTAAGGCATGCGGATCGAAAATGAAAGCAGCTTCCATATGTTGATAATTAAAATTTCTTTCCTCCAGTGATCGTGAAAAATAACTGTAAAATTTAATAAGTAAAATTAATATAAAATGAATAATCGGTATGTGGTATACGCCATGAGAGAAATATATTAGGAGCGCTGTGGAAAATGTATATAGCTGTTAGTAATGCCTATACATGAACTACAGCTAAATTCTCGAATTTTACGTGATTTTGGTAAGCCAAATCCTCGAGCTCCAAGTGCAAATTTCGCAGCAGCACTCGTTCGGTTAGTATGAATGGATGTGTCAGGGAAAAAGTAGAAGAGTTACGAGCTGTTTTTATAAGATAAAACTTCCGGAGGTCTGTAAAATATTTACATGAAATGTGTGCTGTGATTGAAGAAATATACTACATTATTTTTTACCATATTAAGATATTTGAGAGGTTCAGATGCGAAGAAGCTCGTGCTCTGGTGGATTTTCTTCTACGATCGTTGAAGAGAATATTGCTGGGCTACTAGTGCACAGAAAGTCTCGGGCTAGTCTGTATGTCATTAGCTGAAAGTGGTTTCTTGGAGATGCTGCATTCCTTAAAATGGGACCAGGCTACGACATAGAATAGCGCCTACTGGGCAGACATTGCATAAAAAGGTGAGACAACTCGAAACTTCGGAGTTTGTGACTCCTTTAAACGAAAAGAGGAGGGAGAGGTGGAGAATGACGTCAACAATCTGCCTGAGGTAGCAACTAACGCAGTTATTCAATACGCAAAACTGGTCAGCATATTTTAATTACGCATGGACAATAATTTCTTATTACAAGTTTTTTGTTGATTATTTTTCCGCCGCTTGGTAACACTTCATTGGCTACATTTCTGTGTATCTATCGATTTTATACACCCTATTTGCCTGTTTCTCAAAGTCTACGCCGCACATGCTGTCAATTTCCGCCTTTGTAGTTCCACGGAGTGAAACGCGACTGTCAGAAATCCAGCGTACTGCTATACCACTCATACGCACTATTCGTCCGTAAGGAATGAAGGAAGGAAGACTGAGTTTAACACCCAGTCGACACCGAGGCCATTAGAGACGCAGTCCAAGCTCGAATGGTGTCAAGGATGGGGAAGGAAATCGGTCGTACCCTTCCCAAGAAAGCATCTCGGCATTTGCCTGGAGTGATTTAACGAAATCTCAGAAAATCTGAAAAACCTGTATCTGGATGACCGGAAGCGTATTTGAACCGTCGTCCTCCCGAATGCGAGTCCAGTGTGCTAACTACTGCGCTATCTCGCTCGGTATATAAGTCCGCATGATTACTGGTGTTCAGTCCACTCAGGTCACATTCAGTCTGACTTTTTATTCTTTATATGGCATAGATAGCTTCGATGCCACAACGTAGGTCCGCTCTGCTAGGTTGGCACTACGAGAGACACCGACGACAGCACCCTCTAGCCGCCGCTGTCGAGGTCTACGAGCTCTTGCGACTGCCTCAGCCCATTTCATCAGGTGCAGACAGCCAGGGCACTTCGCTTCAACTTCGCACCACCTTGCAAGTTATGTAATGTGTTTGCATATGTCATCCGCTAGTAAAGGTGGCTTAACTGTATCCGCAGTACCGAGGGATTAGTACCTTTTCCTGTTCCTGTTCCTTACCCACGCGCCGCCTCCCAGCAACACCGACTCAAAGGAAGGCCTCGGCGCTTGTTCGTGACGTCACGTCAGCTAGGCACGGCGAACGCCAGGTCTGTTGTAGGCATACTCATAATGGTGGTGTCTCCCTCTCTGGCACGGGAAAATGTGAAACTATTGGCGGTAAGTGGCCAACACACATTGTTCTGAGAGATTTCTGCAATCAATTAATTGTGCAATTCATTACACTTATTAACAAATAGTGTACTCCTGAACTTAAATTTCCACCTGTTTGAAGGATTGACATACAAAAACAACTTCATGGTCCAGCAGCAACAGAATTCGTGCTTCTTTACCTTATTTGTAAATCTGAGGAAGTTGCGTTTGTACTGGGTTGCTTTTACAAGAAACTGTGAACATATTGGTGCTCTTCTTTAGGTATCTTGGTTGACTATGGGGTGAGGAGCACTGAATGTTAATGAAATATCTTACGATTGTACACATTGGGGGAGGGGCTGGGGGACAGAAGAAGAGGCAAAAGAGAGATACTTGTTTTATCAAATAAAAATTTTTTATCTTATAAAGGGATATTAATCTTTCCTATTGTGCATGTTTAAAAAAGTTTAAGCTCAGCAGTATTTTCGATGTATGAAGCTATTTTGTATCCTGTTTAGAATTACTTTCGTTGAAAACGACTGTAATCTAATGACTGGCAACAGTTGGACATGTAAATCAGTTCACATTTCCAGTGACGATGTCAAACGAAAATAAATAAATAAATAAATAAATAAAAGATACGAGTTAATTGTAAGGGGGTTGGGGTAAGTTTCGATACCAAAATGGATCAAGTAAATATAGTTACTTGAGTGTAAAATTTCCGAAGCTCGCAATGGGGCAAAGTAATACAGAACTATGATCTTCATTTGTAGCTTTACGATAGTAAGAAAATCTTTCATCTATATAAAACTGCAGAATCCAAAACAATACCAAACATTTTGTCCAAAAATAAGAGATTTATAGTGATAAGCACGCCCAGGCGTTTCTGCGTGCGACAGACCTGGCGTTCGCCGTGCCTAGCTGACGTGACGTCACCAACCAGCGCCGAGGCCTTCCTTTGAGTCGGTGTTGCTCCCAGGCGGGATACAAAACTTTCACTTTGAGAGTTGTAGGTGATGTATCTTATTGATAGGTGCCTGCTCGTTCAGCGCTTTCATTTCCTGACACCATGTCCTGCATTTTTGTGAATCACGATGCTTATATTTGATTTATCTACGGGAACTTGCTCTAACCAATTTCGATCTTTTTGTATCCCGCCTGGAAGGCGGTGCGTGGGTCGGCTCCTGAAAACTTAAAGGTCGGACGAATGAAGGAAGCGAGTAGGAGCAGATGAGGTAAAACACGTCGGTACTGCAAGTAAGTAAAAGGAGTTTACTGGTGCATGAATATATTCAGAGGCATACATAACTTTGTACAGATGAGCACGTAGGCGCGAAGCCTTAGACCCGTCGTAAGTAGTGCAAAGTTTCTGTACGAAGCGAAACTAAAGGGAAATGTCCCGGACGTCTGCTCTTGATGAACTTCGAAAGTGGAACGGCCCTCGTAGAGCTGCACAGCGTCGGCTAGAGGGCGCTGTCGTCGGCGAAGATCTTCCGCTCTCGTAGTGCCAACCTAAGAACGGGCACCTACGCTGTGGCATCCTAGCCATCGATACCACACGATACCATACCTCCAGTGAACTACGTGAACACTATTGCGGAGCAACTGTGGTGTCACCGCCAGACACCACACTTGCTAGGTGGTAGTTTTAAATCGGCCGCGGTCCATTAGTACATGTCGGACCCGCGTGTCGCCACTGTGTGATCGCAGACCGAGCGCCACCACAAGGCAGGTCTCGAGAGACTGACTAGCACTCGCCCCAGTTGTACGGACGACTTTGCTAGCGACTACATAGACGAAGCATTGCTCATTAGCCGAGCCAATAGTTAGAATAGCCTTCAGCTAAGTCAATGGCTACGACCTAGCAAGGCGCCATTAGTAACATTGCATGTATCTAAAGAGTCTCACTTGTATCGCCACAATCTCCAGATGTACCAAAAGGATGGATTAAAGTTAAGTATTCCAGAAGCTACGTATTTTTCTTTATAGCATTCATTACGTATCCTGTTTCAGACCTCACGTCCATCTGCGTGAGCGTAGCGCGTGCCTTTCGGCTTCCTCTCATTGTGTCTAGGCTGTCTTGTCTAGACACAACAGCAACTGCATCGCTTCATGCTTGGTCCGTTTTTGATCCCCACACTTCCTGCAACTATCATCCATTCCTCGCTCTTTCTGGATATGCTCAAGATAGTTCCTCACAATGAGCAAACCTTCACCTATCAACCAGTTGTTCTATTCTAGACAACCGACTTTATCTTGGCCGTTGTCGATCACATGTTTCACGTGTGCCTTTTCTCTCTTTTCTTTCATCATTATTATTGTTATTAGATTATTCCCGATTGGTACAAGAATCTGAGCTGAGAATGCCATAAAAATGTAGTTAGAGTACGCGGGACTGACAATAACATGATAATTTAAAATACACCGCAGGCGGAAGAAATTTATCAGTCTGGATTCTGACATACGAGAGACTAGGCGCAGAGACAAAATTGTTGAGACTTTTGTGGCCGCTTACTGACGTCCCTCCTGTTGGCTTCTGTCTCGGAATCTACGGCCGGCCTCTGTTTAACGATTTTCCTGACGTTTCGCCGGCACGAGTGTCTGGCATTGACAAAGACTTCCCCTCCATTGCTCGTGGCGAAGTGGAGTCCAGCGAATGGTCATAGATTATCTACCCGTCTAGTCAACGTGTGGGAACGTTTTCCTCGTCATTACCACTGTGCTTCTTCCCTCGTTACCTACTACGGTCGTAGGCTACAACAAATGCAGAGCGAAACTTTGACAATGTCAGGCACTCGTGCTGCTGAAACGTGAAAAAATTCGTTAAAAAAACGTTGTCGACGATCCTGAGACAAAAGCAAACAGCCAATAATTGGGCACAAGGAGCTGACCAGGTTCTTGGCAAACAGATTTTAAGGGATGCTGTTCGATCGTATGGGACAGCACCTCCCAATAGTCACTCTAACACTTGCTCCTGAAGTGCACTCTCCGAAGAATACCGTGTAAAACTAACTGCTGCAGCAGTTACTATACCCGTGTTTTAAGCTAAAGGTGGAAACAATGGAACATAGTGGTCTTAAGCAGATAGTTCAGTTATTTCAATGATTTATGTTGTGTTGGATGTAATGAGACTGGCGAGCGTCATTTTGAATAGTTATTAAGGGCGTAAGCTCCTCCAATATTACGTGATTTGTTTCTATGAATGTAATGCTGGGCATCTGTTTTCTATAAAACGTGCTGCACAGCATCAATGTAATTAACGAATGGCATCATAGGACCACCAGAATAATGAAAACAAACATCAGCTGACACAGTTATCATTTTATGATGTGACGGGATACTGAACACTACAATAGACTGTCAAATTTTGCACTTAGTGATTGATGGAAAAAGATGTAAGGTAATAGATTCATGTATAGGTGAGTGATGCTACAACGGATAATAATTACGTACTTGGCGCCAAGGAATCATCCTTTACCCTGGTTGAATGGTAATCCTTGAATTGACCGAAGCTAAATGTCGTTAATTCCTAAATAACTCCGGGATTTAAGATCTACAAAACACACACAAACATTTTAGTGGATAGAGAATATCTGCAAGTTTTAGGTCACATTACACGTGCTCAGTATGGGCACCGACGGAGACGCACCTAACGTCAAAATGATAGTCAAACTGCTACCACACATCACTTAACACTTCCGGGCTGAGATGCCGTGGTCCATACATAAGACTCTCCCCTGACGTTTCGCCTTCGACTGCGGGAGGCATCCTCCGAGGACAAGCGGCGAACTGCAACGAGAGAACGAGTGAGCGCCGTATATATAAGCCATCCAGAGGGCGCCGCTGTCAATCACGTGATGTTGGCTGTGCTATAATCTCTGATATTGCCAACTTCCTCAATTGAAATTAATCGATTGTCACGCTGCTGCTGCAGTGTTAACATCCATATCTTATCCAGCTTAATGCCTTCATCTTTTCTATTACAATTATTGCAGTGTTTGGCAATCTCAATGGCTTCTCTGTACATTCGCGCATAATAATGCGACGTCTTTGCTACGACAGTCGTTTCACTAAACTTTATTTCATGATCACCTTCCTGAAACACATGTTCCGTTACAGCCGATTTATCAACATGTCCGAGGCGGCAGTTCCTTTTATGTTCACCCAGACGGGTGTTGACGCTTCTTTTTGTTGTGCCTATGTAGACCTTTCCTCAACTGGTTCAAATGGTTCAAATGGCTCTGAGCACTATGGGACTTAACATCTGTGGTCATCAGTCCCCTAGAACTTAGAACTACTTAAACCTAACTAACCGAAGGACATCACACACATCCATGCCCGGGGCAGGATTCGAACCTGCGACCGTAGAAGTCGCGCGGTTCCGGACTGCGCGCCTAGAACCGCTAGACCACCGCGGCCGGCTTTTCCTCAACTGCACGGAGTTTTATAGACACCTTGTCTAGCTAGAGGATGTCGTTTATCTTTTGCGGATCTTAAACATTCTTTTATTTTCGTGATGGGTCTGAAAACAGTTTCCACATCGTACTTGCTTAAAATTTTTCCAATGCAATCAGTGAGCATGAATTAGTTGGACACCTTGCCTCGCTGCTGAAGCCTCATTTTGGTGGAACTGACAGTCATGTTAAAAATTCATATCACTTCATCGATATTATTAAGGAAATTAGTGTGGGCCCTAATGATGTCCTGTTCAGTTTTGATGCGGTGTCGTTGTTTACCATGATTCCGGTGAATGAAGCGATCACGTGTATAGCGGACATTTTTCCTAGTTCGCCGATTGTCCTCGGAGACTACCTTCCGCAGTCGAAGGCGAACCGTCAGGGGAGTGTCTCATGTATGGACCACGGCATCTCAGCCCGGAAGTATTAGATGATGACAACACCTGCCGTGAAAGCCTTCAGTCTATGATCCTACCATACAAGTTCCAATATCATGGATCACGTCAGTGACCGCGTTAATCATCATTCTTTGGGAATTTTCCGTATTAAGTGAGAGTGAAAGGAGGAACACGTTGTGGGGCCAACTGTCAAAGGGGACCGTCATGATGGTGAGCACATCCCATCCAGCGATGAGGCAGGCAGCCACCTACGTAATCATAGAAGAATTAAAGAAAGTGTCATGGAGCATGTCTTGTTGAAAAATGAAGTCTACACTCTCTTTATATAGTTGCGGTACAAGCCATTACTGCAGTACGTCCGCCGGCCGCTGTGGCCGTGCGGTTCTAGGCGCTTCAGTCCGGAACCGCGCTGTTGCTACGGTCGCAGGTTCGAATCCTGCTTCGGCCATGGATGTGTGTGGTGTCCTTAGGTTAGTTAGGTTTAAATAGTTCTAAGTCCAGGGGACTGATGATCTCAAATGTTAAGTCCGATAGTGCTTAGAGCTATTTGAACCATCTGCAGTACGTTCAGGTAAGTGAAACCAGCCACACTTTTCTCGGGAAAGAAAAATGATCCATAAATGTTTGGAGAGGACGAGACACAAAAGATGTTAACATCAGATGAATGGCGAATGTGTTTCAAATTCTCGTGCCGATGTACTCTGACCCAAACGCACACGTTACGACAATTCAACTTTCTAGGCACATGAATCGTGGTTTCGTCACAGAAAAACAAATTCTGTGAAAAGTCGTATTCTTCCAGTAGCTGCTGCAAGTCATCGCGAAAGTCAGAAGGATGCTCATTGTCCCGAGTAGTCAGTGCATGTAACAACCGTAGGCGATGTGGTCTTACAGACAAGCGTTTGCGTAGAATGTTCCAGATAGGTGACTGCAGTACTTACAGTTCTGTGCTGGCACGTTATGTTGGTTTCTTCGGGTGCTGACGAATGAATCCCGTACACGCTATACCTTCTCTGCTGACTGTCCCACCCGACCCAGTTCCTTCGCACCACATAAGCTGACAGTCTCACGTAATGTGTTTTACCGGCAATGGGCTGTTTAGTATGTTGGAGCTTTTATCTGATAACTGGCACGAAATCGTCGCGAAACCGCAACAATTTATTCACATTTAGCGAATTCAAGGACAGAGAATGCGCACGTCGCTTCATTATATGCCATGTTGCGACACGCCTGCCCTCTGGTTGTGCGCTCTGCAACTACGCCACGGAGTATATTACGGATAGAAGCTTACAGAGTTGCTCTATCCACTGATATCCATCATATTTCTGTATATCTTGCAGTTTTCGCGCAACCGTTTTCAGAAACTTCCGAATATAAACCGGTAAATATAGCAATTTTTGATGGTTCATTTCCGAAAATTAGTTCCTTATCTCAAAGTATTGAGTTCTGTGTAGTTAGTACATGCATAATTTGGGCCATAAAGGATGGAGACCTCACTCATGGGGCCAGCAGAGTTATCATGCAGGATCTAAGAATACCAACTATGTAATTTTACTCAAAGGGCTTCGCTAGAATCATGGCATTTGTTTTTCATTGACTCACCATTTGAAGTCACCATCTGAAGTTTCCTAAACATCCTTGTTACACTTACGTAATTCCGACAAGATTTCAACAATTGCCATTAATGACTTCTCTTCGTCTTACACGAAAATATTGTGTTCCTGTTAATTTTCCACATTTTATTATTTAGAATATTCAGCTCAATTTTCGCTTATTGACTGGCAGATCGTTATGACAGTGTTAAATCCGAATCTCTTTCATCTACATCTACATACATACTCCGCAGTCCACCATACGGTGCGTGGCGGAGGGTACCTGGTACCACTACTAGCATCTTCTCTCCCTGTTTCACTCCCAAACAGAACGAGGGAAAAATGACTGCCTATATGCCTCTGTACGAGCCCTAATCTCTCTTACCTTGTATTTGTGGTCTTTCCGCGAAATATAAAATGGTAGCAGTAAAATTGTACTGCAGTCAGCCTCAAATGCTGGATCTCTAAATTTCCTCAGTAGCGATTCACGAAAAGAACGCCTCCTTTTCTGCAGAGACTCCCACCCGAGTTCCTGAAGCATTTCCGTAACACTCGCGTGATGATCAAACCTACCAGTAACAAATCTAGAAGCCCGCCTCTGAATTGCTTCTATGTCCTCCCTCAACCCGACCCGATAGGGATCCCAAACGCTCGAACAGTACTCAAGAATAGATCGTATTAGTGTTTTATAAGCGGTCTCCTTTACAGATGAACCACATCTTCCCAAAACTCTACCAATGAACCGAAGACGACTATCCGCCTTCCCCACACCTGTCATTACATACTTGTCCCACTTCATATCGCTCTACAGTGTTACGGCCAAATATGTAATCGACGCGACTGTGTCAAGCGCTACACTACTAATGGATTATTGAAACATTACGGGATTCTTTTTCTTATTCATCTGCATTAATTGACATTTGTCTATATTTAGAGTTAGCTGCCATTCTTTACACCAATCACAAATCCTGTCCAAGTCATCTTGTATCCTCCTACAGTCATTCAACAGCGACACCTTCCCGTACACCACAGAATCATCAGCAAACAGCCGCACATTGCTATCCACCCTATACAAAAGATCATTTATGTAGATAGAAAACAACAGCGGACCTACCACACTTCCCTGGGGCACTCCAGCTGATACCCCCACCTCCGATGAACACTCACCATCGAGGACAACGTACTGGGTTCTATTACTTAAGAAGTCTTCGAGCAACTCACATATTTGGGAACCAATCCCAGATGCTCGTACCTTAGTTAGGAGTCTGCAGTGGGGTACCGAGTCAAACGCTTTCCGGAAGTCAAGGAATATGGCATCCGTCTGATAACCTTCGTCCATGGTGTTCCTGTCATGTGGCGAAATGTTTTGCGGAAAAGCAGGAAAGTGTTTCGCATTTACTATCACAGAAAAAGTCTTTATTGTTTTGCATTATACGTGAGCACGGCTACAACAGGCTCCCACTTGTTGAGAAGTATTGGCTTGTGAAACGCGAAGGAGACTATTGCTTAATGAATATCGTAGGCTCGGTGACTGGTTAAGTGGAGACTAGTTCATGTCTACGGAGCGGCCTGAGTGCAGCTCGCCGCTAAGTGGGGTAAGTGAGCGGGCGGTTGGCTTTTTCTTGCCCGACCATGGAGAAGGGAGCGCCTGGCACCGATCCCCGCTTCTGGGTCACCGCTCCTCCTCCCGACACCCGTGGTAGGAAGCGCGAAGGACAAGGAGGAATATTTTCTCTCCGCTTCAGAGCAAACACGTCGGCATCACTTCAGACTATTTCTGGCGTGCTCCTTTCTAGAAGGCGTACCATATCGATACAGTTCTTCACTGCCGCCTAGTGAACGAAATAGGAGCGAAGAGAATTTCAGAAGAAACTGTGTGACTAGATCGATGGGCTTCTAGCAAACAGCATACAGCATGCTGTTCTTCACGGAGAGCGATTTTCAGACCTAAAAGTAACTTCCAGCGTACACTAACAGACCATCACTTCTCACGATATATGTAGTGTTGGCAGAAAAGCCAACACTGTTTTTCTAGAGGAGGCCGAAATGCACGCGTTTAATTACACGCTGACTGGCGTGAGGTCTGGAACAGTTAAAAGAATTAATAGTAGCAAATAAAGTACGTAGTTGATGTAATACTTAACTTTAATCCACAATTGTAGAACATCGCTCTTGATGATGCAAAAGTATAATAAGCTCAATATAACTGGTAATGGCGCCTTGCTAGGTCGTAGCAAATGACGTAGCTGAAGGCTATGCTAACTATCGTCTCGGCAAATGAGAGCGTATTTGTCAGTGAACCATTGCTATGAACGTCGGCTGTATAACTGGGGCGAGTGCTAGTAAGTCTCTCTAGACCTGCCGTGTGGTGGCGCTCGGTCTGCTATCACTGACAGTGGCGACACGCGGGTCCGGCGTATACTAATGGACCGCGGCCGATTTAAAGGCTACCACCTAGCAAGTGTGGTGTCTGGCGGTGACACCACAATATACACTGGCGCAGAAAACTGCAATAGGAAAAAATAATTTCTGGAGTACAATTGTCTAGGTAGACTAACATTTTCATATTTAAGTGATTACATAGTAAGATCAAAAGTTAATTTAACTGCGGGATAAGCCACTGCAAATCTAAAATGCTGGTACAGTAATTATAAGTGTAACCGCCAGAATGTTGAATGCAAGCATGCAAACGTGTATGCATTGTGTTGCCGAGGTGCCAGATGTCACTTTGCTGGAATGGTTTACGTGCTTGGCCGGTCAATACAGGAACCGTTAATGCTGTATGTGGATGACACTGGAATTGTCCGGTAACGTCCATATGTGTTCTATTGGAGACAAATCTGGCGATCAAACAGGCCAAGGCTAAATGTCGACACTCTGTAGAGCATGTTGGGCTACAATAGTGGTATGTAGGTGAGCGTTATTCTGTTGGAAAACACCCCCTAGAATGTTGTTCATAAATGACAGCACAACAGGTCGAATCACCAGATTGGGGTAGAAATTTGCAGAGAGTATGCGTGGGATAACCAAGAGAGTGCTCCTGCGGTCATAAGAAATTACACCCGAGACGGTAACTCCAGTGTAGGTCCAGTGTGTCTAGCTAGCACACAGCTTGGTTGCAGGCTCTCAACTTGCCTCCTTCTGACCAACACACGGCCAACACTGCCACCGATGCAGAACTAGTTTCCATTGGAAAACAGAACAGACTTTCAGCCTGCTGTCCAATGAGCTCTCGCATGACACCACTGAACTCGCAAATGACGTTGGTTTCGCGTCAGTGGAATGCACACTGCAGGGCGTTTGGCTCGGAGCTGTCCTTTAAGTAACCGTTTTTTAACAGTTCCTTGTGTCGCTGTGGTGCTAACTTCTGTTCATTGTCGTTTCAGGTACAGTAAGATGTGCCATAACCAAACGCCGAACGCGATGGAGTTGCCTCTCGGTAGTCATAAGTGGCCGCCCAGAGTCCAGTCTACTTGAGACCGTACATTCTCTTGACCATCGCTGTCAGCAGACATGTACAATGGCTACATTCCTGTCAAGTCTTTCTGCAGTTTCGCAGAACGAACATACAGCTTTTTGGAGCCCCATTACTCAACCGAATTCAAACACTGAAGTGTCGATGCTGGCGTCTTTGTCGCCTTAGAGACATTCTTGATTAACTTCAACTCACTGCGTACGATTTTATAGGTAAGTAACGCTCACGATTGTTACAACGTGTATTTAATGCAAACCTGATGTTCGTCCTCATAGCGGCGCTACTACCGCCATTCTTATGCCACCGGTACAAAATTTGAACAGATATTATGTTTCAAAAGTAGAAACACGCCTACGAACATTAGTTTATGTCGCATAACTTCTTCTCGGTGTTGCGATATTTTCTTCTGTCTTTCACCGCGAAAAATGCTTGATCGATCATGGATGAAGACGCTAGGCGAGCGTGCAAGTGGCTCTTTTGTACCTATGGACAGCACCTGTGCAATGCCCTTAGTACGTAAGAAGTGCCAGTCGTGATCAGAACAACATCATTTGAAGTAATGAGTGCATTACGTCGGTGCTTAAGTGACTTCGAACGTGGGATAACTGTTGATGTTCATATGGTGGGAGCTTCCCTAACCGAGGGAGGCAAAGTGTTTGGTGTTTCCAGAGGCGGCGTTTCGAAGGTTTATACCGCATACGGGGAAAGCGGAAAAACATCGTCCTCTACGTCAAAATGGGGACGAAACTGTATCTTGAGTGACTGAAGAGGACTGTAACGAAAAAGAAGAAGGGAACAACAGCTGCAAAAGTACTTTAGAACTGAATGTCGCACTCGAGAACACCGTCAGGATCAGAACAACAGGAAGGGAACTTGATAAGTGATGCAAATGTCCGTAACAGGGAAAAGTGATGCGAGAGCCACAAAACTTGAACTATGGAAGAAAGTCAGTTGGTCGGATGAATCTCGTTTCACACCGTCTGCACATACTGGCCGAGATTACGTCTGAATTAAGCCGTCCCGAGCCTACGGTGCAGACTGCTTTCTGTCAATAGGGAAATATGGCGAAGGTATGGTGATGATTTGGGCTGTTATACCATGATATTCCATGGGCCCCATGGTTGCTCTGCAAGATCGTTTACTGCCAAGGATTCCAAGGATTTTGGAAGATCAGGTCCATCTCACGATAGAGTGTTTGTTGCCGGCCGGTGTGGCCGTGCGGTTCTAGGCGCTTCAGTCTGGAACCGCGCGGCCGCTACGTTCGCAGGTTCGAATGCTGCCTCGGACATGGATGTGTGTGATGTCCTTAGGTTAGTTAGGTTTAAGTAGTTCTAAGTTCTAGCGGACTGATGACCTTAGATGTTAAGTCCCATAGTGCTCAGAGCCATTTGAACAAAGCCAATGTTTGTTCCCCAGTAGTGATGCTGTGTTCCAAGGCGACAGGGCCCCTGTTAACACCTCTGGGGTCCTTCAGCACTGGTTTTATGCAAACTAGGATGTACTGTCGCATCACCCCTGACAACCACAGTCGCCAGATCGTCATATTCTTAAGCCTTTGTGTTCTACTTTGGAGAGAAGGGTGAGTGATGACTATCCACCTCCATCATCGTTACCACCTGAACGTGTCACTATTTTTGCAGGAAGAATCGTATGAGATTCCGATTCGATTGGAAGCTCTTTCTATTGCTAATGGCTTAAGCATGGAATGTTTGGTGTTTTCATATTTTTGTAGACATCCTGTGTATATGACCTAGACTATAATGTCACAAGTTCCGTGAGGCTTTTTGGAAAAAAAACTTCAGGGCTGTAGAGCAATGCAAGAAGAACTGCAGAGGATCGATTTTTGGTGCAGGGATTGCCAGTTGATCTCAGCATAAACAAACGTAATTTATTGTGCATAATACATTATGTGATCAAAAATATCCGGAACCTGGCTGAAAATGACTTACAAGTTCGGTGTGCCCTCCATCGGTAATACTGGTATTCAATATGGTGTTGGCACACCCTTAGCCTTGACGACAGCTTACATTCTAGCAGGCAATCAGGTGCTGGAAGGTTTCTTGGGGAATGACAGCCCATTCTTCACGGAGTGCTGCACTGAGGAGAGGTACCGATGTCGGCGTTCGAAAACATCCCAAAGGTCTTCCTTAGGATTCAGGTCAGGATGTTACTGTCGTGTAACCATTCCGACAGAGGCCGTGCATTATGAACAGGGGCTCTATCGTGTTGAAAGGGGCAGTCGCCATCCCCGAAATGCTCTTCAACAGTGGGAAGCAAGAATGTGCTTAAAACATCAACGTAGGCCTGTGGTGTGATAGTGCCACGCAAAACAACAACGGGTGGAAGCCGCCTCCATGAAAAACACGATCACCCCATAACAACACCGCCTTCGAATTTTACTGTTGGCACTACAGACGCTGGTAGATGACGTTCACCAGGCATTCGCCATACTCTGCCATCGGATCTCCACATTGTGCACCGCGATTCGTTACTCCACACAACGTTTTTCCACTGTGCAATCGTCCAATGTTTACGCTCCTTACACCAAGGGAGGCGTCGTTTGGCATTTACTGGAGTGATGTGTGGCTTATGAGTAGCCGCTTGACCATGAAATCCGAGTTTTCTCACCTCCCGCCTAACTGTCATAGTACTTGCAGTGGATCCTGATGTAGTTTGGAATTCCTGTGTGTTGGTCTGGATAGATGTCTGCCTATTACTACACATTACGACCCTCTTTAACTGTCGGCGGTCTCTGTCAGTCAACAGACGAGGTCGGCTTTTACGCTTTTGTGCTGTACCTGTCCCTTCAAGTTTCCACTTCACTATCAGATCGGAAACAGTGGAGCTAGGTTGTTTAGGAGTGTGGAAATCCCGCATACAGACGTATGACACAAGTGTCGCCCAGTCACCTGACCACTTTCGAAGTCCGTGAGTTCAGCGGAGAGTCCCATTCTGCTCTCTCATGACGTCTAATGATTACTACGGTCGCTGATATGGAGTACATGGCTATAGCTGGCAGCACAATGCACCTAATGTGAAAAACGTATGTTTTTGGGGGTGTCCGGATACTTCTGATCACATAGTGTAGCTAGAAAAAGTCATTACTGTATGATTATACTATCGCAGAACGGTCACTGGAAGCAGTCATATCCATTAAATGCTTGAAATATGCGTCCGGAATGATTCACAACGGAGCAACAACTTAAAACTAATCGAGGGTACGGCAGAAGCTGTGCTGACTTGAGAGACTGAATGGTAGAATTTTCAGGAAGTGTATTCCACCCACAAGAGACGTAGTTTAGAAATCCGTCGCTCGCCCAAGATTGATTATTACTCACCAATTTGAGATACGATAGAGAAAACAGAAAAGATCCAAAGAAGAGCAGCCTCGTTTACGCTTGAGCAAATGGAAGCGAGCGCAGGGGAGTGACCATGCGCAGGCCATCCGCGCGAGTTCGTTCCTATTCGTTTTTACCTGTGAACAAGCGTTTACACACAACAGAACGAGCACAACTTGCTAGCACTGCGATCGCTGCTTGTTGTTTATGCAACTACGAGTAATCGCGGCACAGGTTTCACTGGATGACAGCAGTAGATACAATAATGTGGTATTCAGACAGATTACTTTGCATGTCGAGCGCGCTTTTATTGCTGAAGGAAGCAAAATGGCGCAGAAAAAGAAGAAATTAAGTGTCTGAATTTGTACGTAAGCGTGAAAAGCTGGGAGGTAGTACACTTAGCTCTCAATTACGTCTGCAGCCTTCCTTCACATCGTCTCAGAACTTCGCGTATATGTCGGTTGACTCTTCTCATTACAAGTGAGGAGGTAACGTATTAGCAGAAGACTAACTACCGACAATCCGCATAACCTGAAGGAAGGATAGCATTTACTCTATGGTTATTAGCGGCTAGAGACAACTGCGTTAGGAACTGTTTCATATTTGAACAGCTGCTGTATCTCATATAGAACCTGATGTCTCCAGTGACATAGCTTATGCGACGCACTTGTAGGTTTTCATTACAGTAAAATAAAGAAGAAAATGTCAATTATGTGTGAATACCGCAGCTCGTGGTCTTGCGGTAGCTTTCTCGCTTCCCGCGCACGGGGTCCCGGTTCGATTCCCGGCGGGGTCACGGATTTTCTCTGCCTCGAGATCTTCATCATCATTCATCCCCATTACGGTCGGAGGACGGCAATGGCAAACCACTGACGCTTGGACTTTGCCTAGTCGGCGGTGCGGGTCCCCCGCATCGTCTCCCTGCGCTCCTCGGAGTATGGGGCCTCATGATGATCACTCAAATATATACTACCTCTTACATAGGCTGCTTGTTACAGTCTGAACTATAATTTGTAGGAGGAGACAGAGCATGATCGCAGCGATAAAAAAGAAGTTCTACAATAATAGTGATCATCAGTCAGCTTGAACGTGAGCAGCATGAGTAATAAAGTGCTTCGCAGATTTTTCGTTTTACTTATCATGGTAGATACGTAGTCATAATTATTTACTAGCAAGGAAATTTTTGTGCAGCCTTTTTTAATAGAAAGAGGTAGAAAAACTTGTGCTTATTCATATCGTTCCAGCCTGGTGTAATTTATTACCGCTCTCACATTCCACGTTGGAACTTTGCTTCACTAATTTTCTACCAATCACGTCTCTTTTACGCCGGTATGTGCGCTGTGGGTCTCTTGGATCTCATAAGCACATATGAACTCAGTATTCTTCTATAATTACATTCTCTTCAGCCAATTCCACCTCTCAAGCAGCTCATGACATCAGCAAAACTAGTTTGCACGCAAAACAACAAACGAATGATTTCTGTGGTGCCAACGCCTGAGCGGAGAAAACGTGAATCTCCTTTGATGGTTCACTCAAAAATAGATAACCAGCGGAACACGACCGAGCACCAGTGAATGCGAACCGAACACGACAGAGTGCAGTTCGCTCCTGCTTGCCTCCCGTTTCCGTCAGAGAGAATTCTCGTTCGATGGTGCCCTCTGGAATTAAGCAGACTTCACAGCCAGCAGTAAGCGGGAAAGCGTCACGAAGATGCTTAACCAGCTCCACTAGCAGACAACAGCAGCGCTATGCATTACCTTGTGGTTCAGCGTTAAAATTCCGGGAGCTTAGCTCCTGAAAGAGTCACCCAAGATATTGCTATCCCTGCGTGTATCTCGCGAAGATACCACGAAAGTAAAATTATCCATTGAAGAGCCAAAGAAACTAGTACACCCGCTTAATATCGAGTAGGGCGTCCGCAAGCACGCAGAAGTGCCACAATACGACGTGGCATGGACTCAACCAATGTCTGAAGTAGTGCTGGAGCGAATTGACACCATGAATCCTCCAGGGCTGTTCATAAGTCCGTAAGAGTACGAGGGGGTGGAGATCGCTTCTGAACAGTAGATTGCAAGACATCACAGACACTCTCAATAATGTTCATGTCTGGAGAGTTTGTAGGCCAGCGGAAGTCTTTAAACTCAGAATAGTGTTCCAGGGGTCACTCTGTAGCAATTCTGGACGCGTGGGGAGTCGCATTGTCCTGCTGGAATTGTCACAGTTCGTCGGAATGCACTATGGACGTGAACGGATGTAGGTGATCAGACAGGATGCTTACTTATATGTCACCTGCCATAGTCGTATTTAGACGTATGAGGGGTCCCATATCACTCCAGCTGCACACGCCCCACATCATTACTGAGCCTTCACCACCTTGAACAACCCCTGCTGACACGCAGGGCCCATGGATTCATGACGTTGCCTCCATACCCGTACGTGCCCATCCGCTCGATACAATTTGAAACGAGACTCGTCCGACCAGGATCTATTTTCGGATCGCCGTAGCGATTTTGAAGATTTGATGTTTTACCGGATTCCTGATATTCACGGTACACTCGTGAAATGGTCGTACGGGAAAATCCCCACTTCATGGCTACCTCGGAGATGCTGTGTCCCATCGCTCGTGCCTCGACTATAACACCACTTTCAAACTCCCTGAAATCTTGATAACATGCCATTTTAGGAGCAGTAACCGATATAACAACTGCGCCAGACACTGTTTGTCCAATATAGGCGTTGCCGAGCGCAGTGCCGTATTCTGCGTGCTTACATGTCTCTGTATTTAAATATGCATGCCTATACCAGTTTCTTTGGCGCTTCAGTGTAAATTTGAGGTCACAAGGACAGGGGGCAAGTGACAGTGATACACGAAAATACCCTCCGTCATACACCATAAGGTGGCTGCCAGAATAAAAACGTAGGTGCCGAAGTGCACCTTGCAGCAAAATAATGTCTATTGCGGCACGGGAGCGTTTTTAAGAGACGAAAATACGAAGACCATGGGGATAAAGTAAGAGGCACGTATACTGTGCCCCATTTTAGAGCACGTAACCAAAATGAATTTTCCCATGCGAGAAAGAGCTTATCCTCGCGAGAAAGTCATAACTCTTACTGGCTGTTAGAGATCTCCGTCACAGGCAAGGGAATACGGAATGAGGCGGGGCTTACGTTGCAGTAATGGAATGAAAATATTTTCCTCAGAGTGAACCCATGAGGTGAACTATTTTGCGTTTTCCATCAAGCGCAGGCACCAAGCGAATACGTACTTTCATTCTTCAACCGTGACCTTCCTAGCCCTGTTAAAATTAAAGAAAAATATATGAGACATCTCATTGCTGACAAAGCCACCTGACGTCAGTTTTCGAGTAAACAGACACGGACGGAACAAAGTATGTGGTGAGATTTCCTTTCCTGTTCCATAAATACGCATACTATAAACACAAAGAACACTGTTCTGTACTAGCACCTCTGTCTTACACGTATTCTGTGCAGCATTAAACTTACTGAGCTAGAGTAGCATGTTTCTCAGCGATAATGGGAGGGACAGGCAAACTTACGCGGCTGTAATTGCTTGTAGCGCTTTCATTTACTTGTAAGTATAGAGAAATTCGATTATTGGAAACTAGACATTAGTGAGTATCCACTCAAATTCTTTCTATACCACACGCTGTGGGGTCGACTGTTAGACAGTTTTATTTCGAGTATAGGCAGATGAGCAATTATTAGCTAAACTATTGCTATTTACAGAATATTTATTGTTCCATTCGATTCAAAAAATTTATCGTTATGAACACATACTTCTATAATAGGTCGGGCCTGGTGGTATAGTAGTAAAGTGCGTCCCTGGAAACCAAAAGTTCGCCGGATCGATACGCGGCCGGACTACAGAAAATTTCAGTCTGCATTTAACCAAAGCTCCACTTCTCAGTGATACGAAAAGTCGCCATTAAATTAGAGACCCGTAAGTCGTCAAAGACACGCCCAATTGAAAGGCCTGCACCAGGCTGTTGAGGCACACGGAATTACTATGTATTGTTCTTACAGCATAACAGAGCGAGTCTGGTTACGCCGCGCTTCTATGCTACCCGTGCAGTTGTACTGGCACTTTGGCTGCCGCACAGCAGAACCTAGGTGCCGTAAACATCTCGCTAGGCCGACATATCGCATCTTAAAATGGTTCAAATGGCCCTAAGCACTATGGGACAACATTGAGGTCATACGTCCCCTAGACAGAACTACTTAAACCTAACTAACCTAAGGACATCACACACATCCATGCTCGAGGCAAGACTCGAACCTGCGACCGCAGCAGCAGCGCGGTTCCGGACTGAAGGGCCTAGAACCGCTCGACCACAGTGGTCGGCTATCGCATCTTATGCTGTAAGTATTCCACCTAATGGTGAATAGCACGAATAACTGCAAATAATGGATCGGTCTAGTCATACTGCACTATTCTGCTGCTTCTATGGTTTACATACGGCTCGTACCAGAAACACAAAACTTTCGTTGAATTCATGCAGCGTAACTCCATTTGGTGAAAGGAAATGCCCTCGCCAGTTCTTTGCAAGGAGCACACGTAAATATTTCTGCTAATTTGAAATATATAAACAAAAGATAGCTTCTGTACGTCTCCAAGGACAGATACAAACCAGCAGGAACATGAGGTAAATGGACGACTGTGGATAAAAGATATGAAACCGGTCTCAGTTGAAGGTAGAACACACACTGACGGAATGGAGAATGGTACACCTCAATACCTCGACCCGACTCTACCATACTGATGCTCCAATATTTCCACGTGACTGGCTGATCAAAATTTTATACTCATTCGAGCTTGTTTTCGGCACAGAAAATTACCATTCCTGCAGAAGAATTGTGTGAGTACATGATGGAGTCGCGTCCTAACGCAGAATAGACGGAAGACGGAGGGTTCGAGGTCAGTCTGCGATTTCCGAGTGATGAGGAGCAAATGCAGGAAGACAAATTCCCAGTGAAGGCAGGTTGATGACTCAGCGCCAAAGACTGTGACAGGACACATGGGAGTAGATAGGACGCTTGCAACAGGAGACTCTTGGAATTCAGGGGTCTGATTAACAATATTTATTTGCGGTCAGACTACTACATTGAAGGCTAATTCTAAACATTAGAGAATGCAAATGAGGCAGTTGGTTGCACAACAGAAGTCGATGTCTGAAGCCACGGGGGCAGATGCTAACAAGAGTATCGAACACTAGCAGCACGTTAAGTACAAACTTGAGAGCAGCGCTCCAAGTGAGAAAAACGGACATGTCGGAGCTCACCGAGGCCGGCCACGAGTGACACGGATTTGGCGCCCAAGCGATCTGACTGAGAACTCGCTCTGAATACAAAAAAAAAAAAAAAAGGATTTTTAAAGAATCGCGGCGCAGCACCATTTCTCTCTTCCTGTAGTCGACCCACCAATCTACCGGCACTAACAAGGCTTCGGTCAACCTGGCGAGCCGTTCAGCACCTCCAAGGGCGCCTCTGGCCAACCACATACATTCCTTCCCTACTCCTACTCTGTAGGCAGGAATGCTACTGGATTATACATTAACAAACTCCAAGTGTGTTTTACGTCACTTCTTCCCGCCATCCGTCCTTTTGTGAGAGGGGACTGCTGTAGTAACACTGGACCCTGTGTAAACCCGCTGACGTTTCAGTTCTCAGGAGCGAGTATAAAGCCTGCTGCCGTTGCTAACACGTGCCTTTTCGTGGCCATCTTCTATGCGGTGGATGGAGTTACCAGTTAATTCTCTGAAGTGAAATTTCTGTGAAACCTATACGCTACCACTTTTGACTGCTCTGTGCATTGTGTTACATGCTTTCCTATCTTGGAGTGCCCTTGATGGCTCCCACCAGCCTTAAGCGAAGTAAAATCCAAGTAATTAAGTCGTCAATATATGACAATGCCTACTGTGTGTATCTAACGTTACTGGAGCTTTGTAGATCAGAATGTTTTGTGTGATTTCAATGCTGTTAACATATAATGTTGAACTGGGTACAATTAATCTTGAATGGATGGATGTCCTGTAGTTAATGAGGATGACCTGTTTTAATAAACCGACAGGCAGCTGCTTTTATAAATAATGATTTTGTGGACATATTTAAAAGCTTTAAACCATCGCCTTCTTAGAATTATATAATGAGCTATGAACGTATTCTCGATACAGCAATTTTTGTCACATGATACCTTATTCATCATATGGAAAGACCAATATTTGGTAGCGTTTTGATTATCATTGTCGAAGTTGTTTTGCTCATTTGAAAGGTGGACCTCTCCACTTACCGGAATTAAATTTTACTCTTTAATCCTTATTTAATCGAAAATGGAAACACAGTACAAGCATGCTGTCAAACCGGAATGCGATGTGTTCAACTATTTTTGCTTCTGCTTAGCACCGAATTCTTTTCTTTCACCAAAGATTTTTTTCGGAGTTTTAAATACTGGTATTGGTGGGGTCTCTGTGGTCTCTGAATATTCCTCAAATGCCGCACGATGACTTGCTTCAAGATCGTTTGTTTCTTGTTCTATCTGTCGGTGACATCAATATCTCTTCTCTGTGATAGTAGATCATGCTTCAGGCAAGACCAACTGATTCAACTGTTTCGCAGGCCACTTGTGCATAATTTAAAATGAAAGACTCTAAGATATTTTAGATCCATAACCCCCATCCCCTTCCCCTCTTTTTAAAAGCCACCCCTAAAGCTCAGAACGCGAAATCGGCTCAGAATTGACGGGATTGACAGAGAAATGAAAACTGGCCATTTTTCATCATCATATATGGGGCCCATTAAAGACTATCTTTCCAGAAATCAAGGAAATAAACTGTTACGACACGTAGTATGTACTCATAAATAAACCTTCTTCAATTAAATCCTGCTGGCGTAGTGACCAATCCATCTGGCTAGGAACGGAGAATTTGTGTTCGATTCATAAATGCATTCTACAGATTTTTTTAACGTTGTCTTTCTTTCGGTATCGAAATTGGTAGGAGAGGTAGGGTAAATAACTCAAGTAAATTAACAGGGAATAATAACAAAGTAGGCAAATAAATTTCTCAAACAACTTGGATTAGTATAGAATGAAAATTTTAAATTGGCTCCTCTAACAAAGGTCGTTTCACTCACTCTACTACATGTCCTCACTTTCCTTCGATCAACTGAAAATTACACATTGCACAAGGCATATGATACTTACGGAAGATCACCGTATTATTTCACAAAACGTATTTTATTGTGCAGATATAGACAAACATTCAATACCAGTACGCTCGAGATGACTAATGATGGAGAACAACTCTTTCCAACTGACAAGCTGTTACTGCTGGTCCCACTCCCGGCTTCCCGGGTTCGATTCCCGGCGGAGTCAGGGATTTTCTCTGCCTCGTGATGACTGGGTGTTGTGTGATGTCCTTAGGTTAGTTAGGTTTAAGTAGTTCTAAGTTCTAGGGGACTGATGACCATAGCTGTTGAGTCCCATAGTGCTCAGAGCCATTTGAACCATTTTGTTACTGCTGGAACCCTCCGCTTCGAAGTTCAAAACCACGACAGACAACGAGGACAACATAACTGTCACTGTGTGCATTCTGGACCGCCTCGCTGCAGGCAAGCTTTGCGTGGTCGGCTGTCAGTCATCTAGAACTATGTGGGATCTCCATTTCGAGCTCTCTGTAAATCCTAGTATGTTACGGACAAAACGAAACACAGACTTCCTTCTTACTAGATACTTGTATTACCTTCATTGTTATTGTGTGATCCACATTTCAGAACTGTCAACCTGTCCATTGTCTGTGTGATGTCCCTCCAGAGCACGAAAGAATGAGTCTGGATGAGCTATGTGGATCTTCGCAACACTTTGCATGCAGAACACACTGGCTATACAAGCCAATGTACCGACAAGACTAACATTGTGAGCAACTACCTTAAGGAAAACACCTTAAAAAGAAAAACGTTAACCGAATTATCGTGCGTAATAGGAATTAAAACTTGTGCACAATTAACGTAAGTTGTTATTTGTAGGGAAATAATTTAACAAGGCGACTTTGAACATAACAATATTCGTCGTATAGGATGATTTATGGTAGTACGTTTGCCCGAGAAGATATATAGAAAGATATCGCTGGAGGTTGGTAACAGATGCCATTTCATCGACGAAAAAAAAAAGACGGCAGTATGTGATGGATGAAGTATCGACTTCCCGGAAGGAGAAAAACACTCTCTATTCCCGGAACCCCGATGATAGGTGGGCTACAGTCTGGCGCTAGGATATTTTTTGCAGCTAAGCTCTGAAAACCCAACATGAATACCTCGTCTCATTCCAGAGAGGCATGTGGGCGGAGACACTAGCTTCGTTGAAAACAAGCTCTCCAAGAACGTATGCTAGGTAAATATCGTTCTTCTCTTTTGTGCGCACTGCAGTGACAAAAAATTCTATGTGCCTTCGTGAGAAAGAAAGAATAGATTGCTCCTCCAATTGAAGAGCTACAGAAATTGTTTTAACGAAAAACCACCTTTTGATGTTTTAGCTTTACGATAAAACATTTAACGACAGTTATTAAACAAAAAAATATCTCATCGATATGCATATGCGTTACAAAGGAAATGGGTCACGTATGTATGACTGAAAATAAAATTAAACAATGATAAGCTTTAATAAAGACATTATTAGTCATTGCAAAAAAAAAAAAGTAAATTGATGAGTGTAATGAACAAACTGGACTAAGAATTTCGACTGCTGAATCCAAACATTACGCTGCATACGTAAATGCACCAAAATATTGGTTTACAAAAATAGCTGGAATATTTGCCCTCTACTGTCTACCCAGTCGTTATTAAAGCTCTCAAATGTTCGTGGGCACAATTAAATAAACCAGAAGCAATCCGGACACAATTATGGTCAGTCTGGATGTGGTCTCTTTGTTCAAAATCACCCCTGCGGAAAATACGTTGCTGTTATTAGCAAACCGCTTCCCTCCAGAGACAATCAAACTGTTACTTTGACGACCACATACTTTTTGTTTTGTGCTAAATTTCATGAAATGAGTGACAGGACAGCTATGCATTCTCAATAGTCTTCGGCAATGGCTAATTTTTTTACGAAACATTTCAAAGAACACACATTAATTTCAGGTCCTCTTCATCTATCTTGCTCCTTCCGCTATGTTGTGCTCGATGGTACGGTCATATGGAATCGAAGCTCTTCATCTATTCACTCAATGAACAGCACGTATCCCTATAACAAGTTCGTCATTGAGGTGGAAAAATGAGGAAATTATTACTTTCAGATGTCCTACGTGAACTGCAATCAGATTGGTGGCTAGGGCACTGTCGCTATTTTGTCAAAAACTGACATATTGAGCCCGTGGCTGTGTGCAAAATATAGGTTGACTCCTACACAGAAGATTTCAACAACCAGCCACTTTTTACAATGCTATTTATTTATTTAAACAGCGCCATTACCGGTTTAGAATCGATTGGTTCATATTCAGACGGCTAGTTCACGTTTTACGTTATATTTCGTGATTTGTTTCCCTACCTGACGAAACTTCCTTGGGGTGGTGATGCCCTACAACCATGAAAAGATGTGAGACAACGTATTTTTAAATGCAATTGCGCCTCACGACTGTTTTAAGTGAAATATAAAAATTATTAATATTAAATGGAAGGTGTTTCGGTTACCTACAATGAAGAATCCGCGCCATTAAGTTCCAGTGCAGGTTGTTTATCATCTTGCAACACCGAAAACTGTATAGTGCACTTTTTTATGTATATATATGCACATAATGTAACGCACCACTCACACACTGAGAAGTTCCATCACATGGAGGTTTGCATACAAAGATGGCGATATTACGCCCATAACAATGCCAAAGGCTTCCACTCTCAGAGATTTTCATTATGTACATGTATGTGACAGTAGAAATTTGCAAACTGCTAGTATTACGTTACTTACTATCTACACTGAAAGAGTAAATAACGTAACATTAGCAATTTCTGACTGGCGTTTGTCGATGTTGCCTAACAAATCACGTTGTGGTACTTGTTGGTACAGTGTGGCATTCAGAACGTAGCGATCAGCCATGCCCCATGGACGGTGCTGGTCTAGCCGTGGCTAGTGCATAAACGAGGAAGACGCCGTCACACTAATAATTTACGTGAAATCCCACAATTTGATTTACAACATCGCTATGATTAGAAACGAAGGCCGTAAATGAAGAGTAGAAACGCCAAACGTTTTAAGTGGAAAATCTCGTATTTTGTAGGAGAAATTAAAAAAAATATCTTTTTTGGCACGTAACTTATTTGTACCCAAAAAATGAGAATGATTCTGATACTATAGAATTATGCTGCTCACCTTATCACCGCAAAAAATAATGAGACAAGCTAGAAAAAAATATTAAGAACTGACCGTTTCTAACTGCTAATACGAAAGTTTTTGCATCAAGTGCCATTAACACTGACGCACGAAATTTTATCAACAGAAATGTTTGTTAAAGCATAGAGCAGATGGCAGAAAGAATTGTAGCACTGTAGGAAGTTCACGCTTCATAAATCTTGCGCAACGTAACGAAGTTTGCTCGTCTACCGTAGCAAGCGGTGTCGAAACCCGTTAAATGGATAAGACCACTTCAGACGTTGATTGGATTCAGACGTGGTCGACGGAATTTCTATCCCGAAGCCCGACAAACCACTCCTTTCGCATTACACTACACGGGCAGTGAGCAGTAAAGTTAGAGACGAAAACATTCCCACATTCCGCCCATTGAGTGCATTTCTTCCTTTCGGAGTGTGACCATCATGAGTAATTGCTCCTCACTCTTCATGGAATCTCCTAGCGAAATATTGCCCACTGTTTCGGGATAGTGGATAAACGATTTATTGAGGGAAATTAGGTCAAAACTTGTTGCTTACAAAAAAATTCTACATTAGAAAACACGTCATTTTATACATGAACGATATACAATTTTTCTGCATCCACTTTGCACAAATGAATGTAGTGGCCATAACCATCTTTCGCTTTTTTTACCGTGCTTTCCTGCAGGATTTCCTCTGGCATAATGCTTCTCGTCCGTATTTCTGTTTTTTGCATGCATAGTGGTGTGTTTATAAACTTTAGTTTCCGTGCAAATAACTGAAAATACATCGACATGGCAATATTCGTGTATTGCAGAATGTAGTTATTTTGGGCTACTTGTTCTTCATATACGACTAGCAATTACTGCT
The DNA here is from genome assembly GCF_021461395.2 of Schistocerca americana. Classification (NCBI taxonomy): domain Eukaryota; kingdom Metazoa; phylum Arthropoda; class Insecta; order Orthoptera; family Acrididae; genus Schistocerca; species Schistocerca americana. The sequence continues at coordinate 625,016,350 of NC_060123.1, read as the reverse complement.
GACCAATACTTCGGACATTTACATTTCTTTGTTGTTGTTGTGATCATCATTATCTTCATTATTATCTTGTGACCATCATTATCTTCTGCTTTTACTCTGCCGCATTTCACTCCATTATCAATTCGACAGTTTCTTGATGCCTCATGATGTGTCTTATAAAACGATCCTTTCTTTTAGTCATGCTGTACCATTTCTTTTCCCCATAGTTCAATTTAGTTCTTCTTCATTAGTCTTTCGATCTACCTACGAATCGTCAGCATTCTCCTGCAGTATGATATTTAAAAATCTTCTATTCACGTCTTGTCTGAGATCTTTCACTACCATTTGAGGCTGCATTCTAAACAAATACATTTTAAAACGTCTTCCAAATGGTTCAAATGGCTCTGAGCACTATGGGACTGAACATCTGTGGTCATAAGTCCCCTAGAACTTAGAACTACTTAAACCTAACTAACCTAAGGACATCACACACATCCATGCCCGAGGCAGGATTCGAGCCTGCGACCGTAGCGGTCACGTGGTTCCAGACTGAAGCGCCTTTAACCGCACGGCCACACCGGCCGGCAAAACGTCTTCCTATCACTTAAGTTTATATTCCATGTTAACGAAGTTCTCTTCTTTAGGAAGGCCTTATTTGCTATCGTCAGTCTGCGTTTCACATCCTCTCTACTTCGTTCATTTTAAATCATTTTTCTGCCCAAATAGCAAATCTCATTTACTTCTTTCTATATCTCATTAACTAATCCAATTTCCTCACTATCACCTGAATTATATCGGCAACCTTCCATTACCCTCGTTCTTCTTCTTTCTTATATTCATGCTGCAATTGCCTTTCAAGACCCTGTGTATTGCGTGTAACTGTTTTGTCGTATCTGATGGAATCGCAATGTCGACAGCAAACCCCGGAAGTTTTATTTCTTGTCCCTAAACTTTAACCTTTTTTTAAAAAAATTTCTCCTTAATTTCCTTTTCTGCTTGCTCAGTGTACAGTAGGAAGGGGCTAAACTATTAATTATGAGTATTCGGTTATAACGTTGCAATTCCAACCAGGTAACATATCCTAGCCGGCCCGAGTGGCCGAGCGGTTCTAGGCGCTACAGTCTGGAACCGCGCGACCGCTGCGGTTGCTGGTTCGAATCCTGCCTCGGGCATGGATGTGTGTGACGTCCTTAGATTAGTTAGGTTTATGTAGTTCTAAGTTATAGGGGACTGATGACCTCAGAAGATAAGTCCTATAGTGCTCAGAGCCATTTGAACCATTAACATATCATAGATACCTGTTAATTATTTATTAGGTACCACATAAGTCGTGAAATACAATGAGACCACAGAAACAGTTTCATTGCTGCAGTACTTTGTCTGTGAACTGATACATGAATTGTTGGATGCGTTCGGGGCAAATGTTTTCTCAGATTATCCACAGTCGTTGTGAAATATGAAGTTTGATCCCAAGTACCGCAAGTAACCCTTGGTTAACTTATCTACAGAGTGATATCTTGGTGCGCACGTCTTTCAGTTTGTCTATATACCTTAACAAAGCACTTCAGCTTTGCGTTCCCTTAGGTTGTAGGAAGAAGCTCTAACGAAGAAGTAGCGCCCCTTATAGAACACTAGCAGACTTGGTAGCAATAGTAAACACAAATAGCACTAATACATTCTGGTGGGCGTTCTATCTGTCTGAGAGAAATGCAACTTTAATCAGTTACATATCGGTAGACGATGCGTATGTGTACGAAGTACATTCGAATATGTACAATTTTTTGTCAGGTGGGGTATCTCGAGGCTGTACACGACGGAAGGCCCTGTACGTGAACATAAGTTGACAAATATTGTGCCACCCCGTTTGGAACAGTGCGAATACACATCAGTCTCTCGAACTCCGCCGTGTAAAAATCTTGCGCGCCTTCTCCGAATACCTGCAGTAACCAAGAGTCGAGTAGTAATCTGTCAGTGATTAGTGAAACAAACGCTATCTTAATATAGAGGTCTCTACATCTGTAGCCTTGCCGCGGACTCATCAAAGTTGGCTGTCACTGACTTCTTACTGTAGATAGACATGAGCTGTTCCTTCTTTGGGGATATCACGATACGTCCACGTTTCTTAGTATTGGAACTTCGTTTTCATAAAATAAGACTTTTAGTCCAGAGCTCCACTAGACATATTCGGAGGTGACTATTAGATGAGTTTTGCCATTAGTGCAGTAGAATAACTGAAGATGATCGAAATGGGAAGGATATAAAATAAGGGCTGGTAATGGTAACAAAAAGCGTGTCCAACAAAGAAACTTGTAAGTTTATACCTCTTTATGAGTAGAATATGTAAGCATTCCAAGTTTTTAAATTCGGCCAATAATTCTACAAAACACTGAAAATCGAATTCTTGCTGTCCCTGAAAGCGGTTAGATTGATAACCTGCAATTCGGACTGGACGACTGTTTTAGCCAATCAGGAATACAGTTTAGATGCTTTATGGTGGAAAGAGGAAGTAAATATAAAAAACAGATATGTAATTCATATGTAATAAGGAGTTGTTTTAGTGTTTATACCAGAATAAAACTTTTCTGTTCATGTTTGAAAAGTAAATTACTCTTCACTCCAACTAAATGCGTTTGCTAATTTCCTAGTTCATAACATTGCCACATTCTGACAAAAGTATATGTAATACACCACTGGCCATCAAAATTGCTACACCACGAAGATGACGTACTACAGACGTTAAATTTAACCAACAGGAAGAAGATGCTGTGATATGCAAATGATTAGCTTTTCAGAGCATTCACACAAGGTTGGCGCCGGTGGCGACACCTACAACGTGCTGACACGAGGAAAGTATCCAACAGATTTCTCATACACAAACAGTAGTTCACCTGCGTTTTGCCGCCCGGAGTGGCCGTGCAGTTCTGGGCGCTACAGTCTGGAGCCGAGCGACAGCTGCGGTCGCAGGTTCGAATCCTGCCTCGGGCATGGATGTGTGTGATGTTCTTAGGTTAGTTAGGTTTAATTAGTTCTAAGTTCTAGGCGACTGATGACCTCAGAAGTTAAGTCGCATAGTGTTCAGAGCCATTTGAACCATTTTTTCACCAGCGTTGCCTTGTGAAACGTTGTTGCGATGCCTCGTGTAAGGAGGAGAAAAGCGTACCATCACGTTTCCGACTTTGATAAAGGTCGGATTGTAGCCTATCGCGATTGCGGTTTATCGTATCGCGGACATTGCTGCTCGCGTTGGTCGAGATCCAATGACTGGGTTCAGGAGGGTAATACGGAACGCCATGCTGGATCCCAACGGCCTCGTATCACTTGTAGTCGAGATGACAGCCATATTATCCGCATGGCTGTAACGGATCGTGCGGCCACGTCTCGATCCCTGAGTCAACAGATGGGGACGTTTGCAAGATGACAACCATCTGCACGAACAGTTCGACGACGTTTGCAGCAGTATGGACTATCAGCACGGAGACCATGGCTGCGGTTACCTTTGACGCTGCATCACAGACAGGAGCGCCTGCGATGGTGTACTCAACGACGAACCTGGGTGCACGAATGGCAAAACGTCATTTTTTCCGGATGAATCCAGGTTCCGTTTACAGCATCATGAGGGTCGCATCCGTGTTTAGCGACATCGCGATGAACGCACGTTGGATGCGTGTATTCGTCATCGCCATACTGGCGTATCACCCGGCGTGATTCTATGGGGCGCCATTGGTTACATGTCTCGGTCACCTCTTGTTCGCATTGACGGCACTTTGAACAGTGGACGTTAAATTTCAGACGTGTTACGACCCGTGGCTCTACCCTTCATCCGATCCCTGCGAAACCCTACATTTCAGCAGGATAATGCACGACCGCATGTTGCAGGTCCTGTACGGAACTTTCTGGATACAGAAAATGTTCGATTGCTGCCCTGGCCAGCACATTCTCCAGGTCTGGTCAATGGTGGCCGAGCAACTGGCTCGTCACAATACGCCAGTCCCTACTCTTGATGAACTGTGGTATCGTGTTGAAGCTGCATGGGCAGCTGTACCTGTACACGCCATCCAAGCTCTGACTCAATGGCCGGGCGTATCAAGGCTGTTATTATGGCCAGAGGTGGTTTTCTGGGTACTGACTTCTCAGGATCTATACACCTAAATTGCGTGAAAATGTAATCACATGTCAATTCTAGTATAGTATATTTGTCCAATGAATACCCGTTTATCATCTACATTTCTTCTTGGTGTAGCAGTTTTAATATCCAGTAGTGTAGAAAAATCCGAGGCCGGATATATGTTTAGCGCCCAATCAACCACGAATTTAAGGTGTTACCTGACAAAATGTATTCAAAATAATTTTTTCTTTCGCTTTTGTTATGAGTAATATTAACATGCATAACATTCGAACCTCCATTTAGATTACCTCTGCTCTCCTTCGGACCTTCCTCTATAATTTCGACAGAGCTCTTGATGATCACTTTAGGTGAGTGTGGAAAACTGCCTAAAACCCTCTTTCATGGTGCACAGTTTGTCTGATGCCGGCTTTCCTAACTGTCCGTTTTCGCTCAAGCTCTGAAGGGCTCCCGATTGCAGCGGGCCGGGCCCCAACATCCACGGAGTATCAATCTTTGATCGCGTGACTCGCAGACACGCGGGAGCGGGGGCGGGAGGCTGTAAAAGCAGTGAGTCGGGACGAGCAGAGGTGCACGTGTCTAGGGCAGGTCGTGTGCAGCGCACGTGCGAGCCGATGCAGCAGCGAGGGCCTAGGGCCACAGGCCACGGGCAGCGGGCGATGAATGACCCCATGACCCACACAACCGCTGACGGCGCCGCATCGGAAATCGATGCCCGCGGCTGCCCCCGCCGGCCGCTAGGTGTCTCGCCTGTGACCTGCGGCCTGCGGGGCGACGACTCGGGGAGTGAGCGGTTGGTGGGGGGGGGGGGGGGGGGGGGAGAGGGGAGAGGGAGTCCACCAATTTTCCAGATGAACGAAGGCGGGCCAACAGAAGAGGTCTCCCTGTAATTTATCACCGCCTGCGGGCGCACTAATTACTACGTTTCCCTGTTGTTTCGCTGCTACAGGCGTAATTCGCGCTTCGCCCTTCGAATCGTGCCACCTTTTTCCAGTTAAATTCGCATTCTATGGGTAGATGTTTGGTCTCTACAGTGGAATTAGATAGAATTCTATCTCACTAAGTAAGTAAAAATAGTCCGCCATGAGACTTCCATGGCCTTACACTCCACATCAGCTGGGTGTTATCGTAGATGCGTGTCTGGTAGACGTCAGATTTTCACTGAACTGGCACGGACTATACCCACCCATACAGAACTGTCGTGAAATAGGAATTTGTTTATTAACAGACGCTCAGTGAAGACAAACGGTTTTAATTCTAAAGATGGGAGACAGCATCTTTGGATAGTACGTACGCAATTCTGAAATGTGATCCAACACAAGTATCCAGTAGAAGGATCAGCGAGTAATTTCTGATCATTCTTTCAAAGGCCACTAAGACTGTACGCTCTTCCTAAAATACACACAGAGGGCATACCACTAAGGCCCATCGTAAAGGTGATTTTCCAATTTTTAACTGTTTCACTGGAGCTCACATTTGGCCCCTGCGATCACTGCATCACAAACTATCGGGTGTTTGTTGACGTAATATAACAGAACATGGATGGGCACAGACAAAGTTATGGCCAGTCGCGATATGGTACCTCTATTTACGAAAGTCTCTCTTGAAGATACGTAGACTTTGCTTGTCAACCACAAAAACTTCAAATTATTCCGAAACTATTTATGTTTCAAGTAATGGCAATTATTATGAAACGGCCTTTGGCTTACCTTTGTAACTGGCCAATTTTATCGTGAGAGAATACTGAGTAACGTGCCTTAAACAGTGCTCCTCTTCAGCCGCTCTACTTTTGTTGTTATGTTGAGTATACATTTCGACTTTGCCTCATGACAAAGAAATATTACAGAAATTGCCTGATCGCGTGAACAGCACACGTTACAGTATAAAGTTTAGTGAGTAAATGGAGAAGGAAGGAAATCTACCAATCCTAGACCTACTTGAGCAAACATTAGATGACCAGCACGAGTACACGGTATATTGTTAGCCGATGCAAATAGACCGTTATCTCAGCGAACAAGGTTCCACCATTTTGCCCGAAAGAGAGCTGTGATGAACACTAATACCCGATCCTATCTACTTTCACCCACCTACGACAACTCCTCTTCAAGATCTGAGAAATCGAATTGTTGAAGCTATCGATTCAACAATCAGGAACCTGCTGGTTCGTGTATGGGATGAAGTGGACTAGCGATTTGATGTTTCTCGAACAACGCATTGTGTTCATGTTGAGTGAATGATATAATGGCTGCACGAACAAAAGACTTTGGACCTTTCCAGTGGCATGCGCAATGTTGTCCTGTCTTTCATAATTTGTCAGTAATAAACAATTGAAATTTGTTCTTTATTTTTGAATCACCTTGTATATCCAGAAAGTTCATGTGGTGCAGAATCTCTTTTACGCTGTGTTCCAACATGCAAGTGGTCTTAATGTTTTGGACCGCCAGTGTATATGTCGCGTAATGTATACGTCGATAAACTGACGGCAGTATCTGGCTTATAGAGACAAACCGTACAGACAAGTTTTCTTTCCAAGTACGACCCACGAAGGTAGTAGGAAAGGCGAGGTTAAAGATGGGGGTGGGGGGGGGGGGAGGGCATAATGATCATATACCCCCTGTACCTCTTCCCACGCAGCTGCAGTGGCTTGCGGAGAATATGACGTGTGCTGCATTCCGTACCTTACGATGCCAAAAGCAGTCACGGTATTCTGCTCAACATTTATTTTTATTTTCAGCAAGAACGTTATCGCCTGTCGTCTAGAAACTATGTGGGACATCACTTTCCAGTAATGTACAACTAACGGTCATAGCACTAGTAACAAAATCAGATAGAATCAAGCACTGAAACAAAATTCTTATAGACAGACAAAAAAACGCTTTTACAATTTCAGGAAATCGATTTGTTCAAGAGCACAGAGCTTCACAAACTGGGCAACTTATTAACGTGTCGGTCGACCTCTGACCGTTATGCAAGCAATTATTCGGGTTGGCTTTTCATTGAAAGAGCTGTCGGATGTCCTCCTGAGGGTCATCGTGAGAAGATCTGTCAATCTGAAACATTGTTGTTGTTGTGGTCTTCAGTCCTGAGACTGGTTTGATGCAGCTCTCCATGCTACTCTATCCTGTGCAAGCTTTTTCATCTCCCAGTACCTACTGCAACCTACATCCTTCTGAATCTGCTTAGTGTATTCATCTCTTGGTCTCCCTCTGCGATTTTTACCCTCCACGCTGCCCTCCAGTACTAAATTGATGATCCCTTGATGCCTCAGAACATGTCCTACCAACCGATCCCTTCTTCTGGTCAAGTTGTGCCACAAACTTCTCTTCTCCCCAATCCTATTCAATACTTCCTCATTAGTTACGTGATCTACCCATCTAATCTTCAGCATTCTTCTGTAGCACCACATTTCGAAAGCTTCTATTCTCTTCTTGTCCAAACTATTTACCGTCCATGTTTCACTTCCATACATGGCTACACTCCACGAATACGAAACATTATATCGTCAAAATTCGGAGATGATTGGAAGGCCCTGCCCATAGTTCTCTAAACGTTCTTAATTGGAGAGACATAAGGTGAACTTGCTGGTCAAGGAATGGTTTGGCAAAACGTAGACAAGGAGTAGAAAATCTCGCCGTGTGCAGGGAGGCGTTATCTTAGTGAAATGTAAGCCCAGGACGGCTGCCCATGAAAGGCAACGAAACGGGGCATAGACTATCGTCGCCGTACCGTTGTGCTGTAAGGCCCGGATGACAACCAAAAGAGTTCAGCTATGAAAATAATGGGCACCCCAGACCATCACTCCCGATTGTTGGGCATTATGGCGGGCTACCTTCAGATTGGTATCCCACCGCTGTCTGGGATTTCTCCGGGGACGTCTTCGGCCTGGAATCTTATTGACTGTAGTAGAATTGTCTTCAGTGATGAGTCCCACTTCGAAATGAACCCAAATGACCAGCGAAGGCTTGCCTGGGACGCCCCGGACAACGATGCAGTACCAACCCAACTGTCGCTTGCCACACGGCCCCACTTCCAGGAGTGGTGATCAGGGGTGCCATTTCTTTTCATAGCGCGATCTCTTTGGTTGTCATTCGCTGCCCTTTCAGCACAGCGGTACGTCGACGGTACTGTACGTCCTGTTTTGTTGCCCATCATGACAAGCCATTCTGAGCTTACATATCAGCAACGTAATGCCTCACACGTCGAAAGATTTTAGTGCTTATCTTTGCGGTTGTCAAACCCTACCTTGGCCACCAAGGCAGCCGGATCTCTCCCCAATTGAGAAGGTATGGGGCACTATGGGCAGGGCTCTCCAATCAGCTCGGGATTTTGACGATCTAACGCACCCACTGGACAGAATTTGGGGAGAATATTTGTCAGGGGGACATTAAACAACTGTATCAATCAGTCCCAAACCGAATAACTGCTTGCTTAAGGGCTGGAGGTGGACCTTTGCTCTGCGGACTTGCTCATTTTGTGGAGCTCTTTCTTTTATATTAATCATCCAATTTTTCTGCAATTGTAATCATTTCTCTGGCCGTTCATGTGCGTCATATTTGTCGATTTCCGTCCCATTCGGATAATTCCTTAGCAGTGCGTCGTTTATTGTTTTTTGTCTCACAAGGGGAGGCCGCCAATTGTGAAATTCAGATTCGGTTCATACTGTGCATAATAAAAGCTCATGGCCAGAGGTGTAATGTGGCAAAGCACCAAGATGCACTTCTCTGCCGTTGTCGAGAAAATCGACAGTTAAAAGAAACCGTCGCGGTGAAATACTCTCTACGATTAGTAATTTTCTACGGCGTCGTGGCGCAGCGGTAAGCGCGCGGGCTCGTAATCTGAAGGTCGCCGGATCGAATCTCGCGCCATGCAACTTTTTTTATTGTTTTTTTCTTGTAATTCAAATGTACACACTCACACTCACACACACACTCACACACACACACACACACACACATGCACACACACACACACACACACACACACACACACACACACACACACACACACACACACACACACACCGCACACACACACACATATATATATATACATATATATACACTTGAAATAAATCCGACCCAATGTCCACCACCAATTAGAACAATTTTTCAGAATGTCAATCAGGTGTGTTTCCCAACAGATAATTTAAAAAACAATTGTTCTTGTAAAAACGCATCGTTTATCAGACGTGCTCGATGTCGTGCTGTTTTCTGCTTTCCATGTTTCTATGATAACTATCACTCTGGTTCGTGCGATACTCCAGCTACTTATGGTCACTAATTGTTAATTATGTGCGAGTGTATACCGGAATTTTCAATAAATTGTATCCACTTGAATATTATTTGTGATATTGTGTTTAATTTCAAATTTTATTTTTCCACGACAAACGACTTTCAACAACTTATTATATGCATAATTGTTGCAACTGATTGCCGGGAATTATATGTGTGTGTATGTGTGTGTGTATATATATATACATTTGAATTACAAAAAAACAAATAATAAAAAAAGTTGCATGGCGCGGGATTCAATCCGGCGACCTTCGGATTACGAAGCCGAGTGCTTACCGCTGCGCCACGACGCTGTGGAAAACTGTTAATCGTAGAGAGTATTTCACCGCAACGGTTTCTTTTAACTGTCGATTTTCTCGACAACGGCCGAGAAGTGCATCTTGGTGCTTTGCCACATTACACCTCTGGCCATGAGCTTTTATTATGCGCAGTATGAATCGAATCTGAATTTCACAATTGGCGGCCTCCCCTTGTCAGAATTTAGAACATAATTAGAGAGCACAAATACAGAAGAAATTATAACAGTTCTACTATTCTTTTGTGCAGCCTATTACTAACTAATCTAAAACATACAAGCTATGTGGAAGAAATCTAAGTAACATACAGCATCAGAAAAGAATGGATAGAGAAATAGGGAACGATGTGGTTAAGTCCCCATCACATCCACCAAGGGTTATTGTCCTGTAATACACGCAAGGTCTACACAGCACAGCTAGTTACCTAATCTGCTCCTCTGCGATCCCTTAGAGGTGGAATAGGCTCTGAGCATCTAGAGCCACTGCTGCCCTTCCAAGACCTTTAGTATTATGAACTGAGGAACACTATGCATCTCTGTAAAACTGCAGCTGCGTTTCGCACTGAATACGAGGTGTGGCTAGAAAAAAACCGGACTAGTACTGGTGAAACAATAAAACGAATGCAATAAGGCTGAAAGTCGCGTGGCCTGTCACGTGACTCTCGCTCCGCCTACTGCTCGAGTTTCATCTGCCTCCTGCACTCAGTCTGCCCGTGGCGTCTGTTTTAAGTAGTTGACGTTTTGTCTGTGCGTCGGAAAATGTTGAGTGTACAGAAAGAACAGCGTGTTAACATCAAATTTTGTTTCAAAATAGGAAAATCTGCAAGTGAAACGTTTGTAATGTTACAACAAGTGTACGGCGATGATTGTTTATCGCGAACACAAGTGTTTGAGTGGTTTAAACGATTTAAAGATGGCCGCGAAGACACCAGTGATGACACTCGCACTGGCAGACCATTGTCAGCAAAAACTGATGCAAGCATTGAAAAAATCGGTAAACTTGTTCGACAAGATCGCCGTTTTACAATCAGAGCAGTGTCTGAGTTAACAGGAGTTGACAAGGAAAGTGTTAGGCAGATTCTTCATGAAAGTTTCAACATGAACAAAGTGTGTTCAAAAATGGTTCCAAAGTGTCTCACAATTGAACAGAAGGAACGCCGAAGAATGATTTGTTCTGACATCCTGGAAATATTGAAAGTAATCCCACCTTCTTACGAAATGTTATTACTTGCGATGAATCGTGGTTTTTTACTTACGATCCCGAAACTAAACGCCAATCGATGCATTGGAAAACTCCTGGTTCTCCACGACAAAAAAAAGCACGAATGTCAAAATCGAAATTCAAGGCAATGATGATTGTTTTTTTGACATCAAAGGGATTGTGCACATTGATTGGGTACCAGAGGGACAAACAGTGAATCAGCATTACTACATTAGCGTCCTGGCTACCCTACGTGAGCGAGTACGGAGAAAACGGAACGATTTGTGGAGAAAAAAGTCATGGATCCTTCACCACGACAATGCCCCAGCTCACAGTGCGTTGCTAGTGAAGACGTTTTTGGCAACATTCCCATCTTAGATCATCCACCCTACTCACCTGATTTGGCCCCCTGTGACTTTTTTCTTTTCCCTAAAGTCAAGTCAGCTTGGAAAGGAACTAGATTTGAGACTGTTGAAGCAGTAAAAGAAAAAGCGACGGAAGTAATGTATGGACTTACCGAAAATGATCTGCAGCATTGCTATGAACAGTGGAAAATTCGTATGAAGCGGTGTAGAGACCGAGGAGGAGAGTACATTGAAGGAGATAACATGAAATTGTAAATAATTGTAAATAAATGTTTTTTCCAGCATCAGTCCGGTTTTTTTCTAGCCGCACCTCGTATACCCTGTAGCTACTGTTAATACAACTGTAACATGAATCTAATGTCGGCAGAGCCACATGTGGGATGAGTACTTATTCATCCTGTTGTTCAGGTAGCGTCATCGCTGTGGATGTTTTCTGTGAGAGTGTGGACACCTAACCGTGCCTAGGTATGCATAAAGTTGTCCGTAATCGCTTCACTTCCTCTGGCTGACGCTGCCTATTGTCTCAAAGTCGGCGTAGGCCCTTCTGCCTGATTTGCCCACGTGGTACCCTGGGAAGACCGTGGTGACACCTTTTCATATATTCTGCCACAAATCTGTGTGAGATCGCCTTGGGTGCGTCACACATAATACCCTACTTTTCACAATGTATTGCAGCTGTGTATACATAGTGTTTGCGTAAGAGCGTACAAAAATTTAACGGAACAGAGGATAATCCACTGAATAATTTGAGGTACGGAACCTGGGGCTGGAAAAGCCAACTTAAGGAGATAATAGGAATAAAATCACAATACTGAGTCTTTTTTTATTTACATTAGTTAACTGCAAATAACATCGCTGATACTTTGAACATTGAACATACCATTTGTAATGTATCTTACAAAATGTGCTGAAACTGACGGCCATCAATCTCAACTCAAGCATGATATCGGCGAACAAGATTCTGACGCACCCTGACAAATGTGCACGGTGTGTTTCACTTCGCAGGGAGATACAATTCTGGCGAGGAATTCGATGTCCGTATCAACTGGGCACCCATACACAAGCGACTTTAGATATCCCCATAGCAAATAATCGAGGGGAATCAGGTCATGTGACCTCGCAGGCTATGGGATAGGACTCCCCTTCCAACTCGGCGACCCAGCGACCAGGAAATACTGTACCGGTGCTGTTCCATCGTATTGTACCGTATATTTCTGAAGAGCACTGAGTAATAAATGGATCTGTCGTTGACTCATAGCATATTCTGTCATAGGACAGTGTAAATATAATGAAGAGCCAAAGAAATTGGTACACCTGCCCAATATCGTGTAGGGCCGCTGCGGGCACGAGGAAATGCCGCAACACGACGTGGCATAGACTCGACTAATGTCTGAAGTAGTGCTGGAGGGAACTAACAAAATGAATCCTGGAGGGCTGTCCATAAATCCGCAAGAGACGTTGCAAGGCATCCCAGATATGCTCAATAATGTTCATGTCTGGGGGGTTCAGTGGCCAGTGGAAGTGCTTAAACACAGAAGAGTGTTCCTGGAACCACTCTGTAGCAATTCTGGACGTGTGGGGTGTCTTCTCCTGCTGGAATCGCCCAAGTCCGTCGGAATGTACAATGGACATGAATTGATGCAGGTGATCAGACAGGATGCTTACGTATTGTCACCTGTCAGAGTCGTATCTACACTTATCAGGCGTCCCACATCACTCCAACTGCACACGTCCCACACATTTACAGAGCCTCTACCAGCTTGAACAGTCCTATAATGACGTACACGGTCCATGGATTCATGAGATTGTCTCCAGACACGTACACTCTCGATACAATTTGGAACAAGACTCGTCCAACCAGGCAACATGTTTCCCGTCATCAGAAGTCCAATGCCGGTGTTGACGGGCCCAGGCGTGGTGTAAAGCTTTGTGTCTTGCAGTCATCAAGGGTACACGAGTGGGTCTTCGGCTCTGAAAGCCCATATCGATGATGTTGCGTTGAATGGTTCGCACGCTGACACTTGCTTATGGTCCAGCATTGAAATCTGCAGCAGTTAGAGGAAGGGTTGTGTGGTGTCACCGCCAGACACCACACTTGCTAGGTGGTAGCTTTAAATCGGCCGCGGTCCACTAGTACATGTCGGACCCGCGTGTCGCCACTTTCAGTGATAGCAGACCGAGCGCCGCCACACGGCAGGTCTAGAGAGACGTACTAGCACTCGCCCCAGTTGTACGGACGACGTAGCTAGCGATGCACACTGACGAAGCCTCGCTCATTTGCAGAGCAGATAGTTAGAATAGCCTTCAGCTAAGTGAATGGCTACGACCTAGCAAGGCGCCATTAGCCTTACATAGCTTGTATCTAAAGAGTCTCACTTGTATCGTCAAGAGCGATATACAAATGATGGATTAAAGTTAAGTATTCCAGAAGCTACGTACTTCTCTTTATAGCATTCATTACGTATCCTGTTGCAGACCTATCTCTATTCTGCGTGAGTTTCAGCGCGTGCCTTTCGGCTTCCTCTCATTGTGTCTAGGCTGTCTTGCCTAGACACAACAGGTTGTACTTTTGTCACGGTAACGATTCTCTTCAGTCGTTGCTGGTCCTGTTCTTGCAGGATCTTTTGCTGGCTGCAGTGATGTCGAAGATTTAATGTTTCATCGGATTCCTGATTTTCACAACACACTCGTAAAATGGTCGTACGGGAAAATCCACACTTCATCGCTACCTCGGAGATGCTATCCCAAATGGTTCAAATGGCTCTAGGCACTATGGGACTTAACATCTGAGGTCATCAGTCCCCTAGACTTAGAACTACTTAAACCCAACTAACCTGACATCACACACATCCACGCCCGAGGCACGATTCGAACCTGCGACCGTAGCGGTCGCGCGGTTCCGGACTGAAGCGCCTAGAACCGCTTGGCCACAGAGGCCGGCTGCTGTGTCCCATGTCTCGTGCGCGGACTATAACACCATGTTCAAACTCACTTAAATCTTGATAATCTGCCATTGTAGTAAAAGTGACCAATATAACAACTGCGACCGCAGCGCCGTATTCTGCCTTTTTACGTGTACGATACAACAGAGCTACCTAATGGTCAGTAAACAAAACCTGCGTCATGACTTCCTGGTAATCAGGTTCGTCCTCCTCGTTTCCTTACAGGAAATAAAGAATGTACATACAAATAAACAGCACAGTACGTGTAAAATTTTACGCATGTTAGCTGCTAATAAGCTAGAAAACAGAAATACTAGACAAATCGGTAAACAAGTTCACTTCCACATCTCCTTAAACTGACTTCTCCAACCCCAGGTCCCCTGTCTCACATTGTTCAGTGGAGCGTCCTCTATGTCCTGTTACATTTTTGCACGCTCTTACGGAAACACCCTGTGTATCGTACGTACAGGGTATATTCTGTCTAGAGATACTGAATAGCGTGGAAAACAATGTGTTCTGATGTTCCTACGTCTCCGCACTCGCAGAAGCGTTCGTGTCTGACCTTGTGTCGCTCAGGATGATTGCGATAAAACGTCTGTGCTGTTAGCTGTCGAATATGTCAAATTCCGTTGAGGGTACTAAATGTGCTTACAACGACCAAACTAATGCTGAGCCGGGTGTCATAGGTGAGAATGACGTCACGTCTTTCGCCCGCCCCCGCAGCCGTCAGGGTTCAGTCCTCAGGTCACGGCACAGGTGCCCCAACGCGGTCTCCTGTACTCTGCCGTCTGTGGTAGGCTAAAAGCTTTGGGCGGCGAACTCGCCGACCGGCGATCGATGTAGCGCGCTGACCTGGGGCTGGTGTTGATTTTCCAGGATCTGGGCTCACGTGGCAGGGGCTCAACGGAGGGCCTTGAGTACCATGTGGCACGCAGCAGAACTTCCTCCCACCACGTGCGTCTGCTAGAAACCTCGTGACCAGTGGGACGCTCCTCACGGGTCGATACGTTACTGATGCATCGGAATGCTCAAGTGCTTTGAGAAACTGCCGATTCCACCGCATGTTCGGCAGAGCCAAAATGAACGAATGTGATAGAGTGGTGCGTATTAAGGAATATTCTGTGTCTCTTCATTACATTGATCACTACCTGTCCTTTTAGGAAGTTTTATTTTGAGATTTCGAGCAGGAGTTCAGAGAATCAGATAAAAGTCGTTATCACTAACAGTATAATTGAAAAAATTAACTGTTTTAATTATTTAGGAAGTCAAATAAGTTACCTGCATACTAAAGGTATAGATAACAAACTCCACCAGCTTCAGTATATACGTGGCACTATAAACAGAACCTTCTGATAATAAATAGAACCTTATGAAGGAGACAAAAGTAAAATTTCATAGAACTGTGGCTGATACAGCTCAGGTCTATGGGAGTGAAACCTGGGTATTCACGAAGAGGGATGACATAGTATACACGCAGCTGAAATGAGATTCCCAAGAACAGTAGAGATTGCACACTCCAAGGCCTGATTAGGAATGAGCAAATTAGACGAGAACTAAATGTTGATGGGATAAACAACGCAATACAGGCATACAGAAGCAGCTGGTAAGAGCATATGAGCAAGACTCCAGAAGAAACACTGAGGAAATGACTGTTGAGGTACAGACCGAGAGGAAGCCGAAACCTTGATAGGTCCGAAATAGGAAAGGCTCGAAAATTGTCTCTGGAAACGGAACAGACGATTGGGCTAATCCGTGGAAGTGAAGATGATGACTTTTCATTGCTTAGCGTAGGTTGGTATACGGAGAGGAATTTCCGAAGATGCATGCGTGAGTCGATCGAAGGACAACACAGCTGCTATCTTTGGGTTGACATGGGGGAGGTCTTTGGAGCGGCATCCAATCACACACGGCAGCGACAGTTTGGAAGGGCTATTAGGTGAGATCGCAAGAAATTCCTGCAGGGAAAATGTAGAACATGCTGTCGCTGCAAGCACTTTTCATCGACTTACTCTGTAGGACTAAGAATTACGGTGATCAAAAGATTGAGCTACACAGTTGATAATGCAATGCATGTGGAGAGAACAGTGTAGTTAAGCAGTGAAATGTTGATACCACCGTTGGTTGTAGGCTAATGGAGACTAGGTGATAAATGAGGAAGACAGAAATCATTTACACCTGAAGGAGATTTTCTTTTAGTTTTCCTATATTTAATCAGAAGACAGGAATCATTTACACCTGGATGAGATTTGTTTTAATTTCCCTGTGTTTAATCAGTAACATTTTACAAACACATTAAGCTGACTGGCTAAGTTACAGTAAACAAGAGACCACTAGTAATGGAAACATTAAGGGGTGTACCTTATTCACGTGTCCGCATTGGTATTATAATTTTCTGCATTTGTCATTCTACTTCTAACGTTTCTTTCATTGACTGCTTGCGTGTACAGTTGGGAGCGGTATTGAACTTCATACTCATGTATGTGAGGATATCAACCAAATATTTCATAATTTTTTCTTGAATAATGCTTATGTAGCCTGTCTTAGCTGGAAAAAAATACAATTAATTGTTTTAGTACCTATCTGTCGAGAATTATTTACGAGTATTGTGAAAGATGAAACTTCCTGGCAGATTAAAACTGTGTGACCGATCGAGGCTCGAACTCGGGACCTTTGCCTTTCGCTGGCAAGTGCTCTACCAACTAAGCCACCGAAGCACGACTCACGCCCGGTACTCACAGCTTTACTTCTGCCAGTATCTCGTCTCCTACCTTCCAAACTTTACAGAAGCTCTCCTGCAAAGGTCCCGAGTTCGAGTCTCGGTCGGGCACACAGTTTTAATCTGCCAGGGAGTTTCATATCAGCGCACACTCCGCTGCAGAGTGAAAATCTCATTCTGGATTGTGAAAGATGTTACTACCTAGCTTCCTCTTTTTCTGGAACTAAAGCCAACGTGTGTCAGTAGTGGGTACAATTATTTCCTTGCTCCTTCTACTAATGTGTAACACCCCACCCGTCACTTATCTGGTTTTGGCGTTTGTTCACCCCAGCTAAATGACTAACAGATCAACAGAGAGTGCAAACCTACCACAATGTCGGATAACGCAAAGAAAGTAATAAGGCCCTGTGACTCCTGATTGAACTACGGTTGCAGTGTTGACATTAATTGATTCGGAATTGATCCCTTTTAACTAAAAAGGGGTGCACACTGATGTTATATTCACCTATTGAACACTAGATGGAAATGTTTAATATAAAATTAATTAAGAAAGTGACTTTGGGATTTCAACTACTTGATTGAAAACAGATGCAGTCGATTAGCATAATTTTATTTTGACTCACGACCTTCAATCATCACGTTACATGACTCTCCTAACAGGCAGTGGGAATAAATTGTCTTTACGTGGAGTAAAGCGCAGTGTATCAAAATTAATTCCTATCGAATGACCCAGGCTTAATGCGAAGTGCACAAAGAATTCTACAATACATGGCCCATGAATCCCTCGTGGAAACTTTGCCAACGTGATCCGACAAATTAATCAGTGGCGCAATATCACCGAATTCAGCATGGTGGGGCGGTGTCGTTGTGCGGACGTCGGCGGGCCTCGTGGTGCTGCAAGGCTGCACTCGTCTATTCACTCCTAGTTGTGTTGCTCAGTACACATCTGAACAAAAACTTTCTATCTCCAAGCTCAATCGTTCCGTTTGCTAAGTCCTAAACTGTAAGAGATGCTCACTCTCTCTCAGGCAAGCTGAGTAAAGAGCGCCACGTCCACACTCTTGGCAAGCTGGGAATGGAAGACCTCTATGGAGACATCTGCCAGTCCACTCTTCGCCTCAGTTTCCCCTCCAGCAAAATCACTTACGCCAATTGCAGCGCAAGTCGCTTTAATTATGTGTCGCTTCCCATTGCCAACCAATGCCAGCTCTGGGAAGTTAGCAAATTCCCACAAAATTTCCCTTCCTCTCAACTTCTGTTATTTAGCTCCTCCCAGGCCACCCATAAAGGTTAGCATCTGCATAAAACACCAATTTTTCCGAAATTCTGACTCCCAGGAGAGTACTTCAAGTTCCTCGGTCCTACGTTCCCATCGGACGCCAGCGTATTTCATTGTGTCGCTCTTCACCTGATTTACTTCAGTCTGTGAACAGCGAATTCAGCGTGAAGTTGCTATAGTCACGAATACGCATATTTCAGCCTCTGTTGACCGCTCCACCGTAGCTTTGCGCGGCTTTCTCGGATGTTTCACTGAAAACGGGATGACGGACATTTATCAACAGGTGTACAAGTTCTCCGTCTGTTTCCCGGTACACCAGCAAGGAGTCGGGGTCAACCACCCGCTCACTGTCACTCATCTTAAGACGGCTGGAGGCCGCGCCGCGTTACCGCGTTCTGAGAGCTTGAGCCGCCCTAAGCTGCCTATTGTCGCTTCCCTTCACCGTTCCCCGGCCAGCCACGGTCTACTCTAAATACTTCCCTGGGGTAAACTAGCGTCCAGTAAATCGACTCGTTTCCACAAAGTTTTCATGTCATGTGAGTTACTTTAAAACCATCACCCGACATTAATTATTCCAATATGTCCAAACTATACCCTCTACAAGATGCATTGTGCCATGTCAGTCATTTTGTTAAGCCCTACTGTTCGCTCAACGTGAGTTAGGTGATCTTTAATGACTTCATGTAAGGGGCATAGTTCTTGCTATCTTACAAATGTTCCATAACTAATATACTTAACATCTTCATTGTCAGTGGATTTTCGTATGTTGTATACTGTTACTCAGCGAAACCACCTGATACGTCAGTCTTCTTTGTGATATGTTATCTATTAAACATAGTGAAACTAAAAGATTTCTCATCCATGTCTGAAAGATTTCCGTCTTTCTCATTTATCACCTGTCCAACGTATTCATAAGCCTGCAACTCGCGGTGTTAAGAACACAATCCTCTTTCAATATCCCGTTCTCTCCAGATCTGTTGTATGGGTAATCGTGGAGCCAAGTATTTTGATTATCTTTAATTTTCAGTCCTACATTGTAAGTCCACGAGCAGCACATCCAGTGAGGATTTTCTGAACATATTATCTGAGTTGAAATGAAGTGGCCGTGTAATATTTATGACCGTGCGGTTCTAGGCGCTACAGTCTGGAACCGAGTGACCGCTACGGTCGCAGGTTCGAATCCTACCTCGGGCATGGATGTGTGTGATGTCCTTAGGTTAGTTAGGTTTAATTAGTTCTATGTTCTAGGCGACTGATGACCTCAGAAGTTAAGTCGCATAGTGCTCAGAGCCATTTTCGTGTAATATTTATGGCTTTGCAGACATCATATTCGTCGTCTATAAGAAGCTCTTTTTAGAGCGGCTGAGAAGGCAGCTGTGGGAAGATAACGTAATATGGTGTGAGGTACAGATGACAGATTGTTTTTTCGGTACAGGTATCGTCAGAAAGACCGCCTAAATTGTAGTTGTTCTCCGCTATTGGCTGCTGCGTTCGGAAGTTGCGTGCCAAAATGGTAATCTTCTATTATTAATATCTGAACAATTAAACAGCGTATTTACTTGCAGGTCATATGTAAAGCATCTCTCAATAGCGTGCTATCATTCCATTATTTCACACGTATCAATAAGCAGTAGAATAATAAACAACTGCAAAACGAAAAGGCAAACGAAGCACTTCGGCGATCTTCAAATCGCACCTGACTTGGATGGCGGGCAATGTGGTTCGGCTGTAAGATCAGAGCTGGTTCAGCAGTGTCAGAGGACAGACGTGTTTCCTGTCTCGGTCGGTGTTAGTTAAGAGTTTATTAGCAATATATGGTTATTTGGTACATATAGTTGCGAAGAGTATGACCGTAATTACGGAGATACGCAGTTCATTAATGTGTCGAAGAACAGACATTATTTGTGACCCTAAAGTGGAATGAAACTCTGCAGTTTCTCGTGTTTTGCTAATAAAAAGCGAGTGGCATTCCATATTAACAAACTGATTGGAAATTTAATAATTTCTAAAATAACAGTTCCTCGCTAAGAGTTAGTTACAGCCTCAAGATTACGGATTCACGTCCTATGTGCTGTTTTCTGTGCAGGGGACAACAACTATGGAAGACAGCAGGTTGGCGGACACTTATTAGAACTTATGCATTCCACTGAGGACGGTGGAAGCAAATAGGCACCCCGCGTGTACTGCAATCTTAGTACAAATGAGATCAGTGACACGTCATCCGTGGTAACACAAAATGGTTCAAATGGCTCTGAGCACTATGCGACTTAACTTCTGAGGTCATCAGTCGCCTAGAACTTTAGAACTAGTTAAACCTAACTAACCTAAGGACATCACACACATCCATGCCCGAGGTAGTATTCGAACCTGCGACCGTAGCGGTCACGCGGTTCCAGATTGAAGCGCCTTTAACCGCACGGCGTGGTAACACAGAGGAGGTATGAAGGAAGGAGAGAAATATTTTTGAGGAAAGGATTTGATCATACGTATATATCTCATGTACAGGTATATATCATTTCTCCCCCTCACTCTCTCTTTTTAAACTCGGCGTAGCCGGTATGGCTGACTGCTGTAAGTAAGAATCCAGACACGTTAAACTCCACAGTTGCATGTCACAAACTCTGAAGGCAGTTATCTTTGTGAAAGCTTGGGAATTTTCTTTTTAAATTGCAGTGACTGCTGTTATTGGCTAATGAGTAATTGGTGGTGCTACTGAAGCTGCTCCAGCCAAAAAACCGTGAAACGGGTGGAAGCGCTGAAACTGTGTACGCGATGAAACTTTTATTGTTGGTGACTTTACGGCAGAAAAGTGTTGAAAGGTAGATGAGTGTGAGGTGTTAAAAATGAGTCAGAGGCTTAAGAGGATTCGAGAAATCAGGGACTGTCTGGTGTAGTTTAGTTTCGTTTGCTTTTTGCGTTCTGTGGATTATATTGGTGACCATTGACCACGATGTGGAACGTGTCAGTAGCTTCACAAACAAGGTATATTTCCCTTGTGAATATATGAATTCCAGCCGATCATTAACAAAACTGGATTATTGGTTTTAATCTTAATCTGCAACACTACTTTATAAAAGTTGAAATGTCTCAGTGAAGTGGTGGACTGACACATCCCATATATCCATCCCTTTGAGTCGTTTTATCGAAATCCGTATCATGTTTCTGCCGGTTTATGAACAGTTGGTGCTGATAGTATGGGTGATAACGGTGACTGCGAAAATGGAGCCGCAAACACGTCTCTTCATTTCTCTCTCTCTCTCTAGTTAATTGCGCGCGTGACGCTTATAGTGCATTATGAGCTTGGCGGAGTTTTGTACGTTATGTAAGGAAGGGATAGGGCTCGCTGCCTTCCGAGTTTGTGACACTTGCACGGAGTGACACTTGTATGGAGAGGGAATGTGTTGACATTTGCAAGGAGCCCAGGACACTGTAGGTAGTGGACAGGGTGTTCCAGAAGTGGGAATCACCGGTCAGTCCGCCGCTACCTGCGACGTATTTCGCCGTATTCTGGCGGACGTCAAAGCCGATTTCCTGCACAAATTTCCCTGTCCCCATACCAGTTGGTGGCGTGTGTGGCTTTCTCCCAGTGTCCAACATTGCAGCTGTGCTGAACTATGAGACTTCTTACTGCACCTGTAACTATGGAAAGCCGGTTAGCCTTGCAAGAGCCCCAGGATCTGTGGAAATGTCACTCCATGCAAATGTCACTCCGTGCAAGTGTTCCAACACCCTGCCTTCCAGCCTCCGGAGGTCCCTAGCGAAAATGGGCAGCGTTTTAAAACTGGGTCTCTCGGAGCAGAGTCAGTGATCCAGACACTAGACGGTGGTTAGGCAATTACGGAACCCTGTACTGTCTGGACCGACGCCGGTAGGGTATAAGCGGCCAAGAGTGCTTCAGGTACAGCCATGTGCTGTGGTATCCTGGAGTCTGCAAAAATAGAAAAAGAAGAAGAAGAAGAAGAAGAAGAAGAAGGAGAGAGAGAGAGAGAGAGAGAGAAAGAAGAAAGAGAGAGAGAGAGAGAGAGAGAGAGAAAGAGAGAGAGAGAGAGAAAGAAAGAGAGAAAGAGAGAGAGAGAGAGAGAGCAGGAGACTTTAGTTCCTGCTTTCCCGTGGGCGGATATTTGTTGTTTCTTATTCCTTTACGATGGAAGAAGGGAGACGGGCTATGTCACTCCATGTGGAGTAGACTTCCCTTTCCTGCAACACAGGAATGGAGGTAACTGGGTGTGCTAAAACAGTCTGTAAGCTGGAATTCAGGGTACTGTTTTCTGCAGATTTCTGACGCGGAAAAACAGCCCTCCGGATGACGTAAAAAGATACCTGAGAAGTGAGAGCCTAGAGCTCGGCTTTCTCAGAAATGTATGCAACGGAAGGAAGCCCATTGGATAACTTATAAAACACTTGCTTGGTGGGGCGCTGGAATATTAAAGAAATATCTTACTGACCGAGGCTTCCTTCTGGTTGGTGGAGTATTCGTTTGCACGGGTTTTGTGCAGAGAATAGAGGACAGATAGAATTTTTGGACACTCTGGAGGAGATAGCGGAACTAGGCAATGTGGATGAAGACACGGAACCATAAGCTCAGGCTTTGCAGTCCTAGAAAAGCGTACATTCTGACTTTAAAGCACGGCGGGGGTCGCACTTGTATCACACCCTGGATGAATGATTAGCGGCCGTCAGGAGACCCCTCGCATGCAGGATTCGGCACTCCGAGTCATCAACTACAACGAGATTATGTGGCAGCGTAGGCAAACTGGGAATGAAAACAGGCGCTTTTTTCGGTGTGTTGTGTCTTAAATTGATTAGCTAGCTTGGTTTAACAACTGATCAGAGATTTGAGCTGTCTTCCATGACCGAGCAGACTTTGTCCTTTGTATGTTGATTTCATATAATTTTGTACCACCGGTTGGGCTAATCACTGCACACCTGTCCGCAGTTATGTATTTTCGAGTGTGACCTGAGAAGATATGAAATGTATTCTTCGTTGAGAATATGAAGCACTGTAAAGTGGAATAAGGAAATAAAATTTGTGCTGGACCTGCACTCGGAGCCGGATTTCCCGCTTTACGCCAGCGGTCCCCTTAACCGCTTCGGCTCTCCGAGCATGACACCCGGCCAAACCGAGACTTCCGTATGTGGGCGTCCGTATGTCATACTTGTACTCTCACATACCATTAAGGGGACTAGTATGAGTAGTTCGTGAGTCAGTGTAAAAAAAAAAAAAGTTTTTAATTTTGTCTTAAAAAATTCTCTTAGGCTTTCTGAACAAGAAAATCTTTACTTCGAGGAAATTGCACCGAAGAACGCCCCAAAATTACAGGAATTTAAGTGTTTGCTCACGTGACAACGCCCCCATGTCATGCAGACAGAAACAGAGGTTCGTTCTCACTTGTTTGTTTTTATGACTGTTTAGTCTGACGTGTTCGTGATGCGAGATCATTGGTGAAGTAATTACATGATAGGACTCAAAATCCAAACGAGGGTTTTATCAGCGGCATATGGAAACGTATAACAAAAATAGTTCAGGTAGGACTAAATACTTTTAAAATAGGTGTGGTGGATGATACTCCATGTTTTAGTGATGTTGCAGCGCCAAGGTTTAAGGTTATGAAACTGATGGGAGTGCCTGGTGGACTAAATATGCAAAGAACGTTAATAGCTATTGATCGCGGGACACTCTTCGAAGCACAGAAATCAGTGGTGGAAGCCACCAAAGATGCAAGAATAAGAAGAAGGTGTCTCAAAAAGAAAAGGGCGGGAGAACAACACGAGAAACATGATGGATATTGAGCTAGATGCATTAGTTTTGTGCAAGGAAGGTAGGGAATAAGGTTTTAACTTTAATATGTTGTAAGTTCACGTGTTTGATGTTTTGATACACATTAGACGGTTAGACATTAAAGACAGTAAAGACAGAGGGCTGAAATTTACCTCACTAAAATGTAGACAGTTCTTACGACCTCAATTTGAAAATCAAAGATTTTTTAAAAAAATATGAGTTATTTACTGAAATTTTTGGCAACCATTATTAAAAAAAATTGAACCATAAGTTATGACAGCAACATCTGTTAAAAAGTCTACTTCAAAAGTTTAAAGAATTTCCAGAAAAAAATCGAACTTCTACTTTGTTTTTATTTCGAGATACATGTAACTATGTCGAACATAAATAATAAACTTGTCTTGTTTCACTTGCAACACAAAATATAATTCTAAAAAAAGAGACTAAAAGCTGTGATCCAAACATCACAATTTTCCCAAAAGATATGTCAAAAGGTGGTATGGATTAAATAGGCTAACAGCCCCTTTTCTTTGAGCTACACTATTTTTTTTTCAAGACTTCCCTAGTGTTCACCAACCAATCGCCTTAATGCTATTCCCTTACAGAGCAGACATTTTATTCGCAAGTCGCCGGCCTGGTAATGGGCGATAAATACGGAATTGCTGTGCTTTTGCTCTGTAGAAGTACAATAAAATTTCGCATTGAGAAGATTATCACTCCCGACCCCCTTCTTCCTTGTGGACTTCGACAAACTAATCTACTGCCGATTTAAGTAGGTTAAGTTATGAAAGGTCTCTGTTGGATTCCTTTCATGTTTGATTTCTTAAATCTGTTGTCATTTATGGAATAAATTCCTCTCCTAAATTTACTGTGGCGTTTCTGACTATCTGGGAGGAGACTGAGTAGTGGAACGTGTTACTTTTACACGTAAACAAGAACGATCTGTCACACCACTACACTTTAAAACACAGTTTATATGTAATTCATGTCACACAGTCTCATACGGAACCTACATCCGCTTTCTTTTATATACTGTATATGATAAGATACTGTCATCCCCCTTCCCTTCTGTGTGAGAGTATGAATGAGCAAATGTATTTGTAGTTGCATGCTTGAGGGTAGCAGACAAGCCTGTCGGCTAGAGAACAGTAGGACCAACGTCGGAACAGGTAGCTACGCTTCCTAAAAGCAAAGAGGTTTCTATCCTTAGTATGGTTCTGTCCGTCCGTTGTCATGTTGGTATAGGAAGCTGCCCCTCTGGCCACTTCCGTTTGTCTTTGTGAGCCAACCTCAGGAAGCACGCTCGGCAGTAGGGAGTTGCAGGGTGGCCGTGGCGAGCGTCTGAAGTGGTAAGATCTCCGGCTAAGCGCGTGTCTGCTAAGTCCATAGGACAATGGATTTGTTAAGTTCAGCCTAACTGAAAATTTAATCATCTTTATTTCGGTTTTAACTCTAAAATATCTAAGGTTATCTTAAATTGCAGCGTAGTGTAATTCTCGTGTGAAGTTCATATTATTTTCCGGTTGTTGCTTTGTTACTACTTTGTGAGTAAAGTGGAACCACGTGTTGATCAGTAACTCTAACTAAGTTCATCAATCTTAAATGCGAATGCTTGTGTGATTATAACGTCTCGTCTTGACTATATTTTCAATATAGCAACTTTTCTTTATGTTCAGTCCACGTGGGGTGTACTTTGCGAGACCACTACCACGTGCTTATATAACTGTTTGACCCATCAGGTTAATAGTAAGACGTTAGTAACCAGTTCAAGGTTTTGCTTTTGTCAATTGCTTTTCGATCTAATGTATTTTAACTATCAAAATTATTGTGGAGTTGTACGCTTTGTGTAAACCAAGTTGACCACGTGGAGCATGTGGTGTAATCATCAAAGTAGCCCTCAGCTATTCTTTTTGCGAAGACTTCACAAAGAGTTAATATGAATTTAGTATACCAGTGTGTGGTAATTACATGACGGACAGGATTGTGCTACGAACGTAATTTCTTTGGGTAAAAATTTGAATCTGTTGGTAGTGGTTAATTTTCTCTTGGATATGTTTCAATGTTCTTTGTGTGTTGTTTTATGAATGCAGTGTTGTATGCAGACTCCCAATCTTGGCTCCATATTTGATGTGTTCCGTAAGATTTTCACAATCCTAAATAAGGCACCAGCTTGTTACGAGTAGAATTTAATATGCTGAAATTTCAGTGACCAATCTTAAAAATAAATTTCCAAATATAAACTGATTTCTTTCTTGTTATTTAAATTCTCCCTTTTATATATATATTACCGGTTGTGGTATGACTATTAAAAGATTATCATTAATGTTAGTCTGCTTGGTAAACCTAGACTAAATATCTGATGAAACAGTTGCCCAGTAATCCACGGTTAACGTCCCCAGACAGATCACGGCTTTTAACCCACTTTCATTGTCAATTAGCACCGATATCAGCATAGCAAAAATAAAGTTACAACATTACACATGGCGACCCTGTTCTGTGATTCCGCTAGACTCTGGAATCTCTGAAACGTTAGATTGCGAGCGTTTTATAATCTTAATTTTTTTCCTACAGCGCTCAAACAACTTCTGTGTTGTTTCCGAGCAGACTTTCAAAAGATTCACGGCGTTGTTGATCGGCGTTGCGTTGTTTGTCTTGTTTTGTTTTTTATATTTGTGTGTTTTATATGTCTGTGTGTTTTTTATTCTCGCTTGTAAATTCCACTGTTTCGATCAAAGATAAAAATTTGTTTTGCGTGTGAAAAAGTGTGTACTAGGTTGGGTATCTTTCGTGTGACTGTCGTAATTTTTGGGGGACACATTTATTGTGATTAGTGTGTTGCGTAGTGAGTATAAATTGCACTAATGCAAACACGTAACCAAGCTAAAAGTAAGCGGTCCAACAACTTAAGCAACATGGACCAAGGGGATAATATGATTTCCAATATTAACGCGTCGGGCGGTTCCGAAAATGCAATGGGGAATACTTCAGACGAAATCCAAAACAGCACGAACGGGCTCACAGCAGAGCCAGAAATTAATTTGCCTCCAACTAACCAAATTGATTTAGCAGAACTCATGAAAGCCTTATTGCAACAAAATAAAGAAAACACAGAGAAATCGATGCGCGAGCTAGGGGAACAAATGACGCAGAAATCAGAAAAATCGTTCGAACAAATGACGCAGAAATCAGAAAAATCGTTCCGAGAACAAAAAGAATCATCCGAAAAATCGATCCGAGAGCTAGGCGAACAAATAGACGAAAAACTAATCCAGCAGACAAATAAAGTCGACAAGTCGATGCAGAGAGTGTCCGATGATATCTCACAAAGAATAAACAATCTGGCAAGTGAGATAAAAAGTGATATTATGAAAGAATTAGGCCGTACATTTGAACAAATCGATGATCGTCTGCAAGCCTTAGAACAGAGCAAGCGGAGGGGCGATGCCGAATCTAAAGAAAGCGAAGAACGGCTACTTAGGAATTTCCAAGAGCTGAGGGAAGAATGCCAAAGGGAGCACCAGCAGGTACTCTCGAGGGTCCAAGAGACAGAAACGCATTGTCCCACGTCCGTTAGCAACACAATAGCGGACAACAGTTTAGCGATCCACGGGCTGGAACAGCAAATAGAACAATTGAAGCAGACTGGGGCGGAGGACAAGAGACAAATTGATGATAAGATTGCGGCATTAGCGGACATTGTAGGCACGATGAAGCTGACGGAAAGCGAGAACAGTACTACACCGGTAGCGGCCGCAGAGACCGAAGAAGTGCGTTCGCTTCTGAGATTTCAGAAGGGACAGTTCGAAGTGAACAGGCAAAACAGAGCTGTAACAGGCGAATTAAAAGAACGCGTGGCGCATCTGGAAAACCGCATGGCGTGTGATTCCGAACTCGTCAATAGCATTAAAAATAGCCGTACGAACAGTGCAGAGAGGGACTCCGGCCACGAGGGAGATTTTGACGACAGGGAAGAATGTAATTTGAGGGGCAGACATGAGAATAATAGAAACATTCAAGGGCCTCGCCAGGAGGAAATGCGGGGATTTGATTTCAAACATTTCCTTACGGTGAGAAAGTTTGAGATATTCCGAAATTCGCAAAAAGGAATACATCCACGAGCATGGCTCGAGCAATTTGAATTCTGTCTTCCTCCCGACTGGGCAAGTTCACATAAGATAGAATATATGTGTGGCTATTTGGAAGGCGAACCGGCGATTCGCATGAGGTCGGCAGCGCGTCACTGCAACTCCACTCGGGAGTTTCGACAAGCCTTTCTGTCCGCCTATTGGTCGGAAGCGGCACAAGATAGGGTCAAACATGGCATAATTATGCTGCCAAATTTGAACCAGTCTGGTTTCGGCAGCCCTGCACGCCTATTCGACCACATGCTGCAGGCAAATCAATTCCTATACGACCCATACGGGCCTGCGGAACTAATTAGGATATGCATCACCAAATTGCCGATGCACTTGCGGCACGTCATTCTTGCGGGACGATGCAAAGAGGACGTGGAAACGTTTAAGACGCTTCTCCAAGAGTTGGAATACAATACAGGAGAATGCCCGCCTAATCAGGCACAAAGTTATTACGGGGCACAGCAGCGCGACCGCAGTCGTGGCCGTATTACTAATCAACGGCGTGACTGGTCGTCGCGACGCGAACGGAACAATAATCGGGACCGGCCGTATAGAAACTGGGGTAACAGTCGCGAACACAGGTGGAACAACAGAAATGATCGAGGACGTAGACAGAATCGTGAACGGAACAGTTACGGCAACCAGAATCGATACTACGGTGAACACGGTGGGAATAGGACTATAGGCGGAGCACCTCATGATGTTGAAATTCGGCCAGCTAACCCTAGACATAATCCAGCAAATGGAAATGAACAAAACCGGCAATGACAAACGATCAGCGCAGAAGGCGCCCAATCGGAAACAATGAACGACATGGCAAAGGAGTGCATACGGTATATAGAGAGGGAAGATATTAGAGAGGATTTGTTGCAAGAAATTACGAGTACTAAAATTTCGGGAGTAAATCCAGTCGTGACAGTTACAGTAAACGAAATATGTTTTAAGTGTGTCATTGACACTGGAAGCCCTTTCTCGATAGTGAGCGAGGCAGCATTTCAAAAATGCGAAGGGACTGGGACTTGGCCCGTTTTTCAAGTGCGAGGAATTAAGGTGAAGGGCGCAATCTACGGTAAGAGCATAGAAATCCGAAGGCAAACTCGGCTTAATTTCACCTGCCAGGGAAGAGAGTTTGAGTACAACTTCTTTGTGCTCCCAATGCTGAATGTGGCAATGATTTTAGGAAATGACTTCATGAATGCCCACCATGCAGTAATTGACATGGGTGGAGGAGTAATGACAGTTCAAGTTGGGGATCAGCCAATTTGTTTAGAATTTGATGAATGCATATTACGTGCCGAGTCAGAAATTAGTTGCCTAAAATTTCAAGCTCAAACCGAGTCGCAACCCAGACTGGAGCTACTCGTGAACTATATAAGTGAGCAGGGGAAAGATGTTGCGTTTGCTGATGCACTGAGAAAGAGCATCGCGGGTGTCAGAACCACGGACAGGGAAAAGGAGAAATTGTATTGTCTACTTAGGAATCATGAACGGGTATTTTCTGAGACTCCGGGGGCTATTAAGGGTTTTACGTACCAATTCAGAGTACGTGACCATCAGAAGTTTTCTGTTAGACCATACCCTATTCCCGTGGCGTATAAAGCCCAGGTGGAGAAGGAAATAAACAAGATGTTAGAACAAGGAATAATTGAGCGGGCAGTAAGCTCGTACAATTCACCCTTGCTTGTCGTGCCAAAACGCGACAACTCAGTTCGTTTGGTGCTAGACTCGAGACAGATAAACACAATTATTATGTCGGAAACGGACAGGCCTGAGAGCCTTGAGGAACTCTTACAACGTTTCCACGGAGTAAAGGTACTATCATCTGTCGACCTCCGTTCGCGTTTTTGGCAAATCGTGCTACACCCATCTTGCAGATTATATACAGCGTTCCTGTGTTACGGAAATTGTTTCCAATTCCGGCGTCTCCCGTTCGGACTAAACGTCTCATCAGCTGCTTTTATAAGGGGATTAAATAGCATTTTACCTGACGATTTGAAACAGCGAGTGACAATTTACGTGGATGACATATTAATTGCGGAAAAGTCGTGGGAGGACCATAATGACGACTACTGGATGTTTTTGAGAAGGCAGGTGTAACAGTCAACCTAGATAAGTCACAGTTCGGACGAGAGAACATAAAATTCTTAGGCCATATTGTCTCAGCAAATGGAATACAACCTGACCCAGAGAAAATTGCGGCGATAGCGGAGTGTGCAATGCCGACAAATAAAAAACAGTTGCGAGCATTCTTAGGCCTGTGTAATTTTTGTAAGCGATTTATAAATTTTAGTGTACTTGGTACACCCCGTCTATGTGGACTAACAGGGAAGAACGCTTTGTGGGTCTGGGATCAAGAGGCACAGGATGAATTTTATAAATTGAAAAAGGCATTGGTAGAGGCTCCCATCCTCGTGCATCCCGACCTGACACAAGAATTCTGTTTAATGACGGACAGTTCCTTGTCAGGATTAGGTGCGGTACTGTTTCAAACGGAAGGAAATGATGATATTACAACTTGGAAAACAATCTCGTTTGGGAGCAGGGTGCTCTCTCGATGTGAAAAAAATTATTCTGTGACGGAACTCGAAGCACTCGCGATAGTTTGGGCATTCTCAAAATTTAGGAATTTTTTATTTGGGGGGACCACCAAGGTGTACACTGACCATCGTGCACTCCAATTTCTGATGAGCACAAAAATCACGCATGGGAGACTAGGACGCTGGGCACTATACCTACAGGAATATAACTTCACTGTAGAATACATTCCTGGACAGAAAAATGTAATTGCTGACGCTTTATCGCGCATTCCTATAGGTTTGGTTCACACAGAAGAAAGGGAACTGGGTGAAAATAATTTTAGCATCCTATACTTACAGAATGTAGCGTTCGAGAATTTTGTTACCACCTCTTTAGGGAGTATAGCGGACGAACAGGATAAGGACGCAGTATTGAAAGATATAAAGACGAAGTGGGAGGACAAGGAGAATGTAGGAATACGCCAGTACTACTTAGTGCGCAATAGAATATTATTCAAGAAACGAGCCCCGGACGACTCCAGATGGGTGTTGGTGATTCCGGAGGAACTCGTAAACAAAATTATATGGTACATACACTTGAGTTATGGTCACTTCGGAGCACAGAAATGTTGTGAAAAACTGAAAGAGACATGCTATTTTAATGACATGCTACGGCGTATTCGTGGTGTACTTAGAGTGTGCGGACCTTGTCAGCGAGCAAAGGCGGCCACAGTGACTTATGCGGCATCATTGCACCCGATAATACCAAGCAAACTTTGTGACCTCGCGGCCGTGGATCTATTTGGGCCACTAATACGATCTAAAGCAGGTTTTGCATATGTTTTCGTAGCGGTGGAGCTAACCTCCAAGTTTGTGTGTCTGACTCCGTTGAAGAGAGCCACAGGAAGGGCAGTGGCAACTGCATTTGCAAAGCAGTTTCTGCATGAAGTTGGGAGCGTGAAAAGGGTTATCTCGGATAATGGACCACAATTTAGATCGCAATACTGGCAGCGGATGCTTCGAAGAAGAAGAATTAAACCTATATATATATATATATCTCTTTCACCCCAGCTCGAACCCCAGTGAGCGTATTATGCGTGAATTAGGAAAATTATGTAGGTTATACTGCAGTCGTGATCACCGATCGTGGGACATACACCTAAAAGGATTTCAGAACATAATTAATGAGTTGCCTAATACGTCAACAAAGCTTCCGCCAATCACTGTGCTAAAAAACAAGGAGCCCCCGAGCAAAATCAAAGAGGTGGTGCCTTGGCCACTAGAGCCGAGACTACGCCGGAACGCAATTGTTGACTTAGCTTTACGCAACATCAAGCGTGCAGCAGAAGCCAGAGTCAAGGCGTATAAGAAACACGTGAGAAAAACAGTGTTTCATGTAGGACAAAAAGTTCTTATCAGATCACACAAGCTGTCTAACAAACGGTCAGGTGTCTGCAAGAAATTTTTTAATCTCTTTAACGGCCCGTATCGGATAAGGAAGATTCCCCATGAAAACGCCATAGAAGTGGAAACTCTTCGATCGAAGAAATCAAAAGGGCTACACCATGTGTCAAACGTAAAACCATACATTGAGTAGAAAGGGTAGTGGGGAGTAGAGAGGACGGTGAAGAGAATGAATTGATTAGTTTAAATTTGTGACATGCATTTTGAATAATATGTTGGTAAAAATTAATGATAAAAATGTTTTTATGTGATTGATTGAAGTGATGTTGTTAATTTGTTTTCTTTCCTTGTGCAATTAGGATTTAGTTTGATTCAAACGTAAAGATAAAAGGTTTCCTTGTAAACGAGTAAAATGCTGTTTATGTTTTTTTTGTGTGTAAATTGAAAAGAGTCGCTCCTGAGGAAAGCAAGATCGTTGCTGAATTAGTGCATAAGCTCAGGGGAATATCCGATCTGTGGGTATTATGGGTCTGGCAAACCCAGGTCCCCAGCTGTTAGTAGCCTTGTTTCCGATTTTCTGCTTTCAGTGCTACTATCTATCTATTACTATTCTATATCTGTCAGTATAAATGAGGATCTCTTACTATAGTATGCGTGCTGTATGAATATTTTAAGATAGGAGAACTCTGAGAAAGTAATGAGTAAGTTTGGAATCTTGAAAACAGGATGCGATAATACGATTGTTTAACCATTGGCTTCCCAATATGCGATGATATGTTAATATTGATGATATATGTCTTTTTTGTTCTTTATAGCTGAGTACGTAAAGTGCTGTCTGTGGATTTCGTAAGTATATTGATTCCCTTCAAGGTGAAAGAAGAATTGTGGTTTGTGTAATTTACGTGGCCCTGAAATATTATTGTGGTAGTCAAATACGAGCAGTTTTTCAGCAAATGGAGAATGGAACAGAAATATGGATCCTTTCTGTACTCTTGATTGATGTTGAGCCAAAGCCTAAAAAAAAAAATTATTCTGCGTTAATACTTGTCCTAGAAAAGCGACGTTTATGTGTTTTGCTGATGCTGTGAGCATTACAGCTTACTGTTTTGGCTGGTGCGGGATGCACTGCAGCCTATATGATGTGTACTGAGGAAATTTCCCTCTTGAAGGTAGAGGATGATTAAATAATTTTGATTATGGGACCGAAGGAAAGCTTGGTTTAAGGTAATAAGGATGAAGCAAAACATTTGTCATTTAAACTGCAGGAGGATTCGGATCTTTTGTGTCTGTTGTAAGTTCAATATGTTAAGATGATACTGTTTCACAGAATAGAGGTGACCACAATTTTGCCATTCATGAGAAATGAATCCAGAATAACCACCACAGGCGAAATGACTGATTTGGAAGCGAGAGGTAACTTAAAGAAGGAACGAAATCGCAGCAAAATGGGTAAGAAAATGTAGTATAACCGGTATAGTGCAGACATTTTTACCGTTCTCAGAGCCATCTGTGTGATTAATTCTTGTGATAACGTAATTTTAGATGAAATTTTCTTACTGTTTTATGTGTGAATATATGAGTATGATAAATGTATAATTGCGAGTCTCTTTTCAGGTGTGCGAACTGGTATAAATGTTTTGGTGTGTAAATAACCATTGTTCTTTTTACTGTGTATGTTTAAGGAAAGTTTCTCCATATTTATCATGTGACAAGACGTATGCCGCGAGCGTCAAGAAGAGGACGAATTAGAACAATGTTGTAGTGGTATATACACGGTGTTGAAATAGCATTGAAGTAGCTTATTGGCTTAACTAGTAGTGGATAGAAGTAGAATATTGAGTAATGCATGTTTATGGGTAGTTAGCTTGTAGAATAGACAACAGGTGTGCATGTATGTGTGTGTAAATAACATGTGAACCCTATGCTCTCCTGACCTATACTTGCACAAGGCATAATCCTATTCATTTTAGTGAATTAATAAGTAGCATTGGATTTATTAAAACGTAAGTGAACCACATTAGTGATGTGGATTTAAATATTATATTGTCAGTTCATTTAGTTCTTTTTTTTTTTACATTGTAAAGTCATTTCACTTTTATTTTTTTACATTGTCAAGTCATTTAAATTTTATTTTATATTGTCGATTCATCTAATTATTTTTATAAAAAAAAAAAATTAAGTCTCACGTTTGTTCTTAAAAATTGTGAAAGACAATACTAAGTGGTATTATGTATGACATTGTGTAATCACTTAACTACGATAAAAAAAATTTCTGTGAATGCAGTTGAGAACGTGAAAGCGAACCGGCTAAACTCTTACGAGACAGCGGGAGCAGCCGGACTAGTTGTAAACTGGCGGGTTTCCCAGCAGGACACACTGTCAACCGGGCCACTTCGGGAGCGCGGCCGACAACAAAAGAAGGGTACGCGGCAAACACTTTCCCTTCCACCTGGAGCTAATGGGCGGCCGCCCCGGGCGACCCTTCCTCGAGGCGATGACCTGAGATGGGCGAGCGGTCCACCGCGCGGAAATCCATCTGCTGGCAACGCACCACACGCACGCGACCGTGACGAGACGGCCGCGGAGAAACAACACAAAGGGCGTAGAGCCTTTTGACACATACTGTCCAGAGAAACTGGCAGACTTCAACGACGCCTATCAACATCTCCTGACGGATGCCCACTGTCAAGCGACAGTAAATCATGGTTCGATGTTCTCTGGTCGCTAAGGGTGGCACAAAAGAAGAGCCATTAAGTGTCATCCTTGCCCAGGAATATCAACCTGGCGTGTCAATCGAGGATACCGCACGAATTTGACAACACAAACATGGAACCAAATCGAGATGTACGTGACACAGACCACCAAGAGAAACTTCATGAGAGGGCAGAGACGGCGGGATTGCACGCAACAGATGGACAAAAATCCCTACTGACAGCTGCGGCGACGAACCCCCTCCCCCACCCCCTTATACTGT
Source organism: Schistocerca americana (assembly GCF_021461395.2). Classification (NCBI taxonomy): domain Eukaryota; kingdom Metazoa; phylum Arthropoda; class Insecta; order Orthoptera; family Acrididae; genus Schistocerca; species Schistocerca americana. Next base: position 624,981,350 of record NC_060123.1, on the reverse strand, counting down.
GCCTCGTAACAGTGGAACTAGTGAGTGTATCAGTGAACAGTGATTATACGGTTCTTAGTTCAATGCATATACGTGTGTTTCTGTCACAGAAACTTTGACTCGCGTGTTTTGCAGGGATTCGATTTATTGGTGTTTACTAGACTGACTCTTGTATTTTGCAGGTGTTCTATTTATTAATTTTTTTTAGACTTTGACTCTCGTATTTTGCAGGTGTTCTATTTATTGTTTATTTTAGACTTTGACTCTTGTATTTGGCAGGTGTTTTATTTATTGGTGTTTTTTATTAGATATTGACTATTGTACTGTTTTATTGATCAATGTTTGTTCTTGTGTGATGTATTAGATTTGTGTTATTTTGTTTCGTAAATTCATTCATGTGGCATTACTTCGTTTATCAGTCAGATTGCTATTCATTCTCATTGGACTGTGATCGATTAGCCTTTGCATGGGGCATATTTATAGTGAGGAACCCCTTAAGGGTAACAATCACATAATTAATTGTATTTTCAGTATAATGACACAGTACTCATTGTTTGCTAACTAACTGAAATATAGTAGAGTGATTAAATTAATGCCACATAGTTATGTTAATTCTACAAATTATTAGTTTTATAAGATATAGAATTTTTTTTGCGATAACCACTTTGTAAAACATGTTTTTTTTTTCTTATCAATTTTTGCTGTTGGGGATTGTGCATTGTAATGTTCTGCTTTATAATACTGATGTTATTTCATGTTCTTTTTTAATTGCTGTGGCACCTCTGCTATTTTCATAAATTTTGCTTGTTAATAAACAGTCATAAATTTGCCTGTGATCAGTTGGCTCTTGCAATGAGCAAATACTGGTGAACTCCATAAGGGTAACAACCAGAAATTGTTTTCATATTTATGACACAGGAACCATTGTTTTTACTTGCTGACCGAATTAGGTCTACACTATCTTTTAAATAGGTGTCACAGATTGTGTTTTTTTTTTGTTTGAAATTAGTAGATTTTAAAGATTTGTTGAAATTATTGTGTTTTAGCAAGTAGCTGGTGACCTTTTGCCTTTTCTTTACACTTTTGGTTTAAGTAGGGTGTGAGAAGCCTGCTTGGGAATGTCCTAGCATGGCCAGAAAATTCCCTGCACAGTCTTTTCCCGGAGCGTTGGGGTTATGAAAGGTCTCTGTTGGATTCCTTTCATGTTTGATTTCTTAAATCTGTTGTCATTTATGGAATAAATTCCTCTCCTAAATTTACTGTGGCGTTTCTGACTATCTGGGAGGAGACTGAGTAGTGGAACGTGTTACTTTTACACGTAAACAAGAACGATCTGTCACACTACTACACTTTAAAACACAGTTTATATGTAATTCATGTCACACAGTCTCATACGGAACCTACATCCGCTTTCTTTTATATACTGTATATGATAAGATACTGTCATCCCCCTTCCCTTCTGTGTGAGAGTATGAATGAGCAAATGTATTTGTAGTTGCATGCTTGAGGGTAGCAGACAAGCCTGTCGGCTAGAGAACAGTAGGACCAACGTCGGAACAGGTAGCTACGCTTCCTAAAAGCAAAGAGGTTTCTATCCTTAGTATGGTTCTGTCCGTCCGTTGTCATGTTGGTATAGGAAGCTGCCCCTCTGGCCACTTCCGTTTGTCTTTGTGAGCCAACCTCAGGAAGCACGCTCGGCAGTAGGGAGTTGCAGGGTGGCCGTGGCGAGCGTCTGAAGTGGTAAGATCTCCGGCTAAGCGCGTGTCTGCTAAGTCCATAGGACAATGGATTTGTTAAGTTCAGCCTAACTGAAAATTTAATCATCTTTATTTCGGTTTTAACTCTAAAATATCTAAGGTTATCTTAAATTGCAGCGTAGTGTAATTCTCGTGTGAAGTTCATATTATTTTCCGGTTGTTGCTTTGTTACTACTTTGTGAGTAAAGTGGAACCACGTGTTGATCAGTAACTCTAACTAAGTTCATCAATCTTAAATGCGAATGCTTGTGTGATTATAACGTCTCGTCTTGACTATATTTTCAATATAGCAACTTTTCTTTATGTTCAGTCCACGTGGGGTGTACTTTGCGAGACCACTACCACGTGCTTATATAACTGTTTGACCCATCAGGTTAATAGTAAGACGTTAGTAACCAGTTCAAGGTTTTGCTTTTGTCAATTGCTTTTCGATCTAATGTATTTTAACTATCAAAATTATTGTGGAGTTGTACGCTTTGTGTAAACCAAGTTGACCACGTGGAGCATGTGGTGTAATCATCAAAGTAGCCCTCAGCTATTCTTTTTGCGAAGACTTCACAAAGAGTTAATATGAATTTAGTATACCAGTGTGTGGTAATTACGTGACGGACAGGATTGTGCTACGAACGTAATTTCTTTGGGTAAAAATTTGAATCTGTTGGTAGTGGTTAATTTTCTCTTGGATATGTTTCAATGTTCTTTGTGTGTTGTTTTATGAATGCAGTGTTGTATGCAGACTCCCAATCTTGGCTCCATATTTGATGTGTTCCGTAAGATTTTCACAATCCTAAATAAGGTACCAGCTTGTTACGAGTAGAATTTAATATGCTGAAATTTCAGTGACCAATCTTAAAAATAAATTTCCAAATATAAACTGATTTCTTTCTTGTTATTTAAATTCTCCCTTTTATATATATATATTACCGGTTGTGGTATGACTATTAAAAGATTATCATTAATGTTAGTCTGCTTGGTAAACCTAGACTAAATATCTGATGAAACAGTTGCCCAGTAATCCACGGTTAACGTCCCCAGACAGATCACGGCTTTTAACCCACTTTCATTGTCAATTAGCACCGATATCAGCATAGCAAAAATAAAGTTACAACATTACAAGTTATTCAGAATTGGTAGTTCTTCCCACTATGTAATTTAATACTCATGTTCGTTTCTAATTACTGCTATCTTGATTATATATGTGCTTATAAGCAATGACCGTAATAAATTGGGGTTTAATTGGGCCAAGATTTTGATTCCAGCAGTTACTTCAAACCTCCTCTTAGTTATTAAAGAACATACATGCGGGACTCATCCAGGAGGGCCATTCTATTCATACCGTTCAGTCTTTTGCGTGACATTTAAGTATCTGCTTTCGAGGGGAGCGATCTATCTCTTGGCCGGTCCAGGTGGTGCAGATCAGTTCTGCAGCCAAAAGGTTTGCGAGCTCGGTTGGTGTCTTACAAACTAAACCAAGCATATACGTACTAACTCCAACGAAATTCAAGTATGGAGTAGGAGTTGTTAAGCACAAATGATTTCAATTTCTTCCTAACACTTTCATTATCTTTCAGCGTCGTCAGTTCATTAGGGAGGAGGTCAACTATTTTTACACTCTTACTTGGTACCGGACCAAAACATGACTCACTTACTTCCCTGCTGAACCTGTGGGGTTTTATATCTGAGACATGCTTTGGTACTATGCTGCCTAAACTTGTATGACGATTATCAGACGTCAGACAGATCGTCCATTTATCGGAGAGGTGAACTGGACGTCATTGATACACTGTGTTCCTTTGACCATCTTCTTTCTGCATAACAGCGCCGGCGAGGCTTGTAGTGTTGTTGGTAATGAGCAGCTAGAGGTCAAAGTGATCGTGTTTAGGCAGTCGCCTACTGTCTGGGACTACTCGGCACTCCCAGTTGCCTCTAAAAGTTGCAAGATGGCAAGAACCATGCCCCTTACATGAAGTCATTAAAGATCACCTAACTCACGTTGGGCTGAACAAAATGGCTGACATGGCACAATCCATCTTGTAGAGGGTATAGTATGGACGTATTGGATTAATTAATGTCGGGTGATGGTTTTAAAGTAATTCACACGACATGAAAGCTTTGTGTAAACGAGTCGATTTACTGGACGCTAGTTTACCACAGGGAAGTATTTAGAGTAGACCGTGGCCGGCCGGGGAACGGCGAAGGGAAGCGACAATAGGCAGCTTAGGGCGGCTCAAGGTCTGAGAAAGCGGTAACACGGCGCGGCCTCCAGCCACCTTAAGATGAGTGACAGCATGGGTGGTTGACCCCGACCCCAGGCTGGTGTACCAGGAAGCAAATGGAGAACTTGTAAGCCTATTATAAATGTCCGTCATCCCGTTTTCAGGTAAACATGAGAGAAAGCCACGCAAAGCTACCGTGGAGCGGTCAACAGAGGTCAAAATATGCGTGTTCGTGACTATAGCAACTTCACGCTGAATTCACGGTCCACAGAGTCTGAAGTAAATCAAGTGAAAAGCGACATAATGAAATACGCCAGCCTCCGATGGGAACGTAGGACCGAGGAATTTGAAGTACTCTCCTGGGAGTCAGGATTCTGGAAAAATTGGTGTTTGTGCAGACGCTAACCTTGATGAGAGGCCTGAGAGGAGCTAAATAACAGAAGTTGAGAGGAAGGGAAATTTTGTGGGAATTTGTTCACTTCCCAGAGCAGGCATTGGTCGGCGCTGGGAAGCGATGCATAATTAACGCGACTTGCGCTGCAATTGGCGTAAGTGATTTTGCTGGAGGGGAAACCGAGGCAAAGAGTGGACTGTGAGAAGTCTCCATAGAAGTCTTCCGTTCCCAGCTTGCCTAGAGTGCGGACGTGGCGTTCTTTACTCAGCTTGCCTAAGAAAGAGTGAGCATCTCTGCAGTTTAGGACTTAGCAAATGGAACGATTGATTTTGGAGATAGAAAGTTTTGGTTCAGCTATGTACTGAGCAAGATAGCTAGGAGTGAATAGACGAGCGCAGCACCACGAGGTTGGCCGACGTCCACACAATGACGCCGTACCGCCACGCTGTATTCGGTGATATTGCGCCTGCTCTGGCCACTGATTAATTTGTTGGATCACGTCGGCAAAGTTTCCACGAGGATTTCATTGGCCGTGTATTGCAGAATTCTTCTCGCACTTCGCATTACGCCTGGGTCAGTCGATAGGAATTACTTTTGAGTTATCGTGCTTTACTCCACACAAACGCAATTTATTACCACTGCCTGATAGGAGAGTCTTGTAATGTGATGATTGAAGCTCGGGAGTTAAAAATAAATTTGTGCTAATCGACTGCATCTGTTTTCAATCAAGTAGTTGAAATCCCAAGTCACTTTCTTAATTAATTTTATGTTCAACATTTGCATCTGGTGTTCAATAGATGAATATAACGTCAATGTGCACCCCTTTTTAATCAAAAGCGATCAATTCTTAATAATTTAATGTCAACACTGCCACCGCAGTCAATCAGGAGTCACAGGGCCATATTACTTTTTTGCGTTATCCGATATTGCGGCAGTTTTGCACTCTCTGTTGATCTGTTAGTCAATTAGTTGGGGTGAACACATGCCAAAACCAGCTAAGTGACGGGTGGGGTGTTACAAAGTCAGCGAGCAGTACATCTGGATTCTCCTCGGGGGACATACGAGCCATAATTCGTAGTCTCCACTCATCCGAGGGCTGACTACTAAGGAGGCGCCTTCATGTTAGTGATGCCTCTTTCGAGTGATGTCGCTGTGTTGTACGTCTTTTCCGTGGATAACTCGCCATGCTGGCAATTCTCCTTACAGAAGTGGAAGTGTGCGCTTGCTCTCGTGTTGACGTACTGCTTAAGTTCACAACATACTGAATAAGTTCACGACTGGGTACACAAAACACTCTACTGAGCATGCAGGTTTACATCCTCTACATATATGACAGCATGTAACGATTTTCAATTATCGACACAAACTAGGCAAGTCATAACGGTGGCGCAAATCATTTTCTTGGTCAGTTACTTTCCAGTAGGTCATAAGCAAATAATCGGAGTGTCTTACACTATCCATAGGTCTACAGCCGAGGGACAGGTTGTCCACACCCTTTGAGTAACCCACGCCCAGTCCTCTCCGAGTAAATCTGGTTTTCACCGGCTTTCGTTCAGGTGCGACGTCATATACACGGCAGTCATATTATGAAATTGAGGTTTACGTCACATCTATTCCACAGAGTTCTTCAGTACTAGCATGTATCTCCTTTGGCTTTTTTGAATTTATAGAAACATATTTTGCTGTACTGTGTGTGTGTGTGTGTGTGTGTGTGTGTGTGTTTGCGTGCGTGCTTGGGTGAATGAGTGAGTTTATCTGGATGGGAAAGCGGGTGATTTAGTGTTTTGGTGACAGTGAAGAATCACTTTTGGAAGACTGAGCTAATTGCTCAGTAAAATAAACTGAGGTGCCTGGAAGGAATTTTATGGAGCATCTAAAACCGATACAAAAGTGACTAACCGCGATATAGCGAAGCGTCAAATATCAAAGAATAATAAATGATACACGCGGCAGAAAATAAGGTTTGTTACTAACTTACTGTTGCGTAGTTATTTGTGTCCACCAATCCACTCTCAGATTCTGGTTTGACCGCATTTCTTTTGTCAATCACACTGCCGGACAAAAAATGACCAGGAAATTTCCACAGAAATATAGAAAACTACCTGAGAAGTTTCTATACGCATTTTGTAGAAACGAATATACCAACACAGAAGAATGTTTTTCTTCTTTGCCAATCTGTGTATCTAAGGACGCCAGAGACGTTCAAAGAGTAGGCTGGCCGTTCGTGTCATAGCAGGAAAAGAAATATTCTGCAAAAGTACCACGTTTCAAAAAGTACACGTTAGAGTGACGTGTGGTTCCTAAACTCTATAGAATGTATCAACCCTTAATACAGTCTGTAACACAAAAATATCGAATTACAGTGAAATACTATCGGTCTGAAAGTAAGTATAGAAGAAAGAAAAAGAGTAGTCACGGTGCAGTATCCACGAACGGCAACTATCAGGGTTCGAGTGCCGACTCGGGAAAGAAATACAGCTTGTCGCAACACTTTAATGTTTTATTTCTTTGCAAAAGAACTGGGGTAACATACATTCTTCGTCTGTGATAAATACTGTGGCTACGTAATAAATCTGTAATATGTGAAGAAACACGCTAAAGTGCTTCTGATGCTATAAGGCTACGAGGATTTTAATTCCATGGAGATTTGTATCTACGCAAAGTTTCAGATTACAATAAGGAAAAAAATTACCAAACTGTGTATAAAAAAAGGGAAGAGGAAACGAAATGAAAGTCTACGAGTTGCGAGTGTATGTAGTGTTATTTCAGTGATTACGAAATCGAGTCAAATTTACAAAGAACTTGGCACTATGAGACAACTATTCAGCATGCGGTTGCACCCACTCTGACCTAGACATATGCGTTGATTCGGTTGGGATACGTGTCATAAAGGCGTTGTATCTTCTCCTCAGGTAAGATTGCTCACAACCGTTCTAACTGGTCGTTTATGTGCTGCATACTGGCACTAGGAAGAGTTGTCGTTGAAACTGGTTCCAAACATGTTCAGTGGGCGACATATCTGAGGATCTTGCTGTTCTGGCGTCACCACAAGCGCCGGAACGAAGACGAAGAACGCAAGGCCAGAGAAGGCGGTGAAACGACGTCGGCCAATGGTGCGCTGATTAGGACTGCACCACGACAAGAGCGAGACGTGCAACTAGTGAACATAAGCACCGCTCCTGCCAGCCTCGGCCGATCAGATCGGCTCAATATACGGACTTTAGTGGACAGGATTCGCCGGGTATTAGACGGTCTAGTCGAGAGTGCGATGATCAAATTGTAGTGATCCATATCTACCGAGCGAGGTGGCCATCCTGATTTAGGTTTTCCGTGATTTCCCTAAATCGCTCCAGGCAAATGCCGGGATGGTTCCTTTGAAAGGGCACGGCCGACTTCCTTCCCCGTCCTTCCCTAAAACCGATGAGACCGATGACCTCGCAGTTTGGTCTCTTCCCGCAAAACAACCCAACCTAAATTTGAAAGTTGCCTGCCTGATCCATATCCATTCCTTGTTTGGATTGTAGCGAAGACTATTACTGTTTGCATGTTACTTGCAACACCGATGTAACTCCAAAGTTCAGAATAGTCAATCTGCTGTACTGAAATAAAACTACTAATATTATTTGCTTGCACTGTTGTATAGCATTCCGAGTACGCAGCATCCCTTAGGCATCCGATACGAGACGAGTGGGCAAGACCAAACACTTGCTGGCCACGAGTGTACCTGAAATCACACGGACAACTCATAGAGACACGTAGCCGGGTTCGACGAGTATAGTGACGTTGGAAAATGGCACCACGATGCTGTCACACAAGAGGTGACACACGAAGATGCACGTGATCGTGACGTACCGCTGTTCCCTGAGCCACTACCAGCCATGACCTGACGTCATACTCAGCTGTTTTTCGCACCATAACGTCAGAAATAACAGCGCTACGGCTCTCTAAAACATAGGAAGGATGGGACCTCACATCATCTCGCCGTCATATTCGTCAATGATGGTCAGCCGGGGTACTGCAGAATCACGTTTCATCGCCGAACATAATTCCAAGCAATTTATTAACAATCCACGCTTCCCCCTTGTGGCACAACTTTAGAAGTTCGTGTTGTTGTGTTAACAGCAACCTACACGTGAGACGGAAATTCAAAAGCCCGGATTCTGCTGGTCTCCGACCAATTGTCCGCAATGACACAGAATGTAGCAGTGTGTCCATTACTTGTTCTTGAATGGCAGGCGCAAGTGTGATGGCGTTACGAAATGCTTGATGCACCAAACGGCGATCCGACCTTGTGGTGGCGAGAGGTTATCGACTGGAAACTTGACGACGGGTATGCTTGTCCTCAAATTACCACTGGGCAAATGTCGCAACCGATTTCCGCACAAATCCAGTTCTTGCACGATACGACCATCCGGACGAATGGAGACCCACAGTGAGATCCCTTTCAAACACTGTGTCGGGTGCCGATTGCGCCGTCCAACACAAGTATGGAGCATCTCTGTGTCCTTCACTCCATATCTGACGCTACTTGCGCCCCTTACCGTTCCAGACCTGCTAACAACACTACATGCGAATAACATTAAGACTTACAACTTTAATCATTTACATACATGCCTTATGGTATGTGCGTGTACAGAGTTACACTGACACCTGGTCATTTTTTGTCCGGCAGTGTGATTAACAAAAGAAATGCAGTCAAACCAGAATCTGAGAGTGGATTGGTGGACACAAATAACTACGCAACAGTAAGTTAGTAACAAACTTTATTTTCTGCCGCGTCTATTATTTATTATTCTTTGATATTTGATGCTTCGCTATATTATTACCAATAAATTGAATAAACTTTCAAACAATTCATATTAATAGTAATATATGTTGAATTAAGACGGCTACGCAGAACAGCGTTTGGAACCAACTGCCTTTTGGGTCATGTCTCCGTTTCTTCCGTCCATGTTTCCTTGATGATTTTTCTGACATTTCACCAGCATTGTCAAAGCTTCATCCTCCATTGCTTGTGGTGGTGTTGAGCTCACAGCCACGATTCTTCGTAGGCACCTTGCATGCCAATCTCCACGGGCTTTTCCGCTGTGGTTCTGCTCTTGCTACTTGTAATGCTCGTTTGCTGCATCTCAGGAATCCACGATCCGTTCACCTAAAGACTTCCTTATCTACTGTTGGTGGTAGTGTCATGTTCCTGTATTTCCCTAGCCTGTTTTTTCTGAAAAAGCGGGTGTAATATCTGTTCTCAAAAACAAGATCTTCCTTGTCGGCGATTTTTCAAATGGTTCTGAGCACTATAGGACTTAACATCTGAGGTCATCAGTCCCCTTGACTTGGAACTACTTAAACCTAACTAACCTAAGGACATCACACACATCCATGCCCGACGCAGGATTCGAACCAGCGAGTGTAACAGCAGACGGTTCCAGACTGAAGCGCCTAGAACCTCTCGGTCACAGCGGCCGGCTCGGCGAAGTTTGCTATGTGGTCTCCATCTGCGGCTGCTAACTAGACACCATTCTGCCCCCATGGAGGGTGAAGCTTTGACAATCCCAACCACTTGTGCTGGAAAAACGTCAGGAAAATCATCTTCCTAAAGACGTCGGTCGAAGAACTCGAGACAGAAGCCAACAGGCAGTTTGTCAACAAGTGTCCACGAAAGCCTTAACAATTTTGTAAAGTTTGGAACGATCTCTCGTCTCGTTCTACGCTAACTTGCTGCGTCACGCGTAGTCTTGAGCTGGGTTTCCAGATGTAAATAAAGTGACGCCACTTGGCCGCCGTTAGAGCATCGGCACGTAAGCTGCATGCGGAAAATCACATATAGTGACGCCACTTCTACTCATACCACAAAAAGTCTCACCCGCTTTAACTTCAAGACGCCATTTATCTTCCCCACAAACGATTAGTGTCATACGACCGCCACTTCGTTGTTGAATTTCGAAGCACTGTCGCTGTATGCTGATTTCTGTGTAATTGAAATACGTGTCTACTGAATTTGAGAAAGAAAGTAACGAGGTTCTTGGTGGCAGAATAATTTCAGCTCGACTGCAGCTTTAAATTTAGGAACATGGATGTTTATCGGAACCTGCGATCCTATCTCTCTTTTCGGCAATGTTCATTCTAACTGCAGTTATAAAATACAGGAGTCCTATCTAATCTACTAACACGTTAAGCTGAAGTATTTACAAAAGTCGTATACTTTTCCAAATCATTTAGCAATATTATTGAATTTTCTCATTATGAGAATATTGAAGGGCGATCTTTCTTAATTGTTAAAAACCATTTAAAAGCCAAGATCACACAAAATAATTTTTATTCTTGCAACAGTTTTAACTGTTATCTTCAGGTCTGTAACAAACTGCCATACATGGAATGTGTCTCATTTGATATAAGAGTTTTAGTTTGGTATTATAAAAAAACCGGAAGTGGACCTGTACATTTACATACCTTAAACATTTTTTGTAGTAAAACATGTTTGTTTTATGCTAAACCTCATGCACAAGATGTCAAACGGATAAAACTCTGCACATTATAATCGTCTGTCATCGCTATATGTTTTGAGCGATCTTGGCTTTTGAATAGTTTTTGACAGTTTGGCGATGTACTGAAACATTATTTGTGTCTTTCAAAGTGAGATATTTTAGTCATAAGATTTAGTTATCCTATACATTTCACTTTATATGAATTATAAGAAATGGAAAATGATTTTAGTATTTCTCCAAATGTAATATTCGAAATATTTTACGGAAATTTATTGTTCGGTAAGCGGAAAACTATTATTAAGCTCAAAATACACATAACTTTTTCGTAAATAGTTAAATATTTTGTATAAGCTAAGTATATACTGTACTTAACACTTCGCATCTTTTAGAGCCCCAAGATTTCTATTTTGCATATTTATAAAATAATTTTTACCATTTTTTCTTCCGTTGTGTTTTTGCAGGAGTGAAAAAAGATGGTTTACATAAGTTTGCTCGTAATATAAAAACCAGATGTCATTATAATTATTGATCTGAACAATAAAACTTTTAGAACGTTCATGTTTTAATATATAGAACTGAATGCGCGCCAAATAATCAGCCGGTAGTTGGCAGCCAGTAAGTGCATCAGTCTGTTTCAGCACGCTACTAGCATGTCTTTTGTACCATAAAAGCGTGAGTAAAAAGTTCTCTTTAGTGCTAAAAAGCTGAGTGGTATATTTTTATTGTTGCTTTTGGTAGATTCGGCGATTATTTATTTTGTATAAAAATGGATCAAAGAATTTGTAATAAATTTTCCTATCTGCTGCAAATCTCTAGAATTGTTAAACATTTCTTTTAGTGAGCTCGCTACGAGTAAACCAAGAGCTTACAAGCGGCATCAGCTTTTCGAAGAAGCTCGTGAAGACGTTAAAGGTGACGAGCGACGTGGATGCCTCAGAACATCACATGATCAGCCGATGAAATCTTAAAAGAATGCAAAGAAGAGATTATGACTGTTCACCCAATCACAAACAGAACAGTCGCTGATAGTTTAGGCGTAGTAGTTGGCTCCTGTCGTGATATTCTAACGAATGTTTTGCGTATGAAACGCGCGACAGCAAAATTTGTTCCAAAATCGTTGAATACGAACAAAAAACAGCGGCGGATGAAAATTGGTCAGAATTTGGTAGATGAAGTCAACGACGGCGGAGAAGTAATGAAATGTGTCAGAACAGGTGATGAGGGTATATGGGCATGATGGATACGAAGGCTCATCCGCCGTAATGAAAGCAATCCGAAACAGCTCGACGAGTGAGCTCAAATGTCTCAAATGTGACGGCCATGTTCTCTGCGTTCTTCGATTTTAATGGCATAGGGCACGATGAGTTCTTGCCACAAGAGTAAGGAGTACTAATCAGAAGCTGAACGCCGTTTGCGCATAGTAACCAAATCTAACGCTCGGATTGGTGGCGAAACAATTCATGGAATTTAGCACCACGATAGTGCAACTGTTCACACTTCGTTGTTGGTGAATTTTTGAACCTAAATGAATCTGGTTTCTGTTCCCAAAGACAAAAGAAAATCGCTAGGTTCGTTGTTTTAGAACCAAGGATGAGATTTAAGAAGCATCGCTGCGAGGGCTAAAAGCTATCCCACAGAGATCGAGAAGTGTTTTGGGAAGCTGGCATGTGTGTGTAATATCTAGCTCGTGGTACTGCGGTAGCGTCCTCACTTCCCGGGTTCGATTCCCGGCGGGGCAAAGGGATTTTTGCTGCCTCGAGATGACTGGGTATTGTGTCGTCTTCATCGTCATCATTCATCCCCATTACGGTCGGAGGAAGGTAATGGCAAACCACCTCCGCTAGGACCTTCCCTAGTTGGCGGTGCGGGTCTCCCGCATCGTCCCCTACGCTCCTCGGAGTATGGGACCTCGTCATCTCATCATCATCTAATGGGGTTTCACTGATATCGCCGCATAAATATTTTTTCCAGAAAATTAAAATTACCATTCATTTTCGAACTCACCTCGTATTCTAATCACGAAAAGTACATAAAGGAGAACGCGAAGTCTGTGTGGCCCTTTTGCGTTAAAAGGCATTCTCGTTAGCCGACAGACCAGCTTCTCCACAGCAGAAGATGCAGCAAGTGCAAGTCAGGTGCAACAAGGGTGGCGGCCCTGCTTTGACGGAGCAGAGGCGGCGCAGGGGGACCGGACGCCCCCTGGGGACGCGCTGTGCGCGCAGTTCCTTCGATTTGGTCAGATGGGGTGGAGGGGAGGAGCATGGGGGAAGGGGGAGGTCCCACGGGACTGGCGGCGACCGCCTCCCGCCGCCCCCGCCACTGGTTGGAGGCCGCCGGCTCCCGCGGGTCCGCATTTCGCGCACAATTGCGTGCGCCCTCTCTGCCGCCATCGCTTTCTGCTCCGACGAGTCGGACAAATGACCCCGTCCTGCCCCTTACGTAGCAAAATGATTATAGACTCCTATTCCGCAGGGAACAAACGGCGTTGCACTGCCCGTCCGACTGCGAGGGCGGTGTGATACACAGTAACTAGGTACGAGTGGCTGTCGATGAGTATAAGAAGCTACAGTCGTTAAGATGAACTTTGGCCACCAAAAACTGTTTTATAAGTGTGGTATCGATAGCCGTGGTGGCCGAGCGGTTCTAGGCGCTTCAGTCTGGAACCGCGTGACCGCTACGGTCGCAGGTTCGAATCCTGCCTCGGGCATGGACGTGTGTGATGTCCTTAGGTTAGTTAGGTTTAAGTAGTTCTAAGTTCTAGGGGACTGATGACCTCAGCTGTTAAGTCCAATAGTGCTCAGAGCCATTTGAACCATTTTTGATAGCTACGATGTCACTGCTTAGGTTGGCACTACGACACCGACACCGATGACAGCGCCCTCTAGCCGGCGCTGGAGAGCTCTACGAGCATCGCTACAGATTCTCCCCATTTCATCAGGTGCAGACAGCCAGGACACTTCGGTTGAACTTCGCATCATGTTGCAAGTTTAGTAATATGGTTGCATATGTTTATCCACTGGTAAAGGTGCTTAAACCGTATTTGCAGTACCGAGAGATTAGTACCTCTTCCTATTCCTGTTCCTTACCCACGTGCCGCCTCCCAGGCGGGTTACAAAAATAAGAGCGACTTACTTGTCTACACCGACGATTGGAGGTCGATAGGCGTCTTGTTGTGGGAAGCCTATAGCCTCATATGAAAGTGTTATTCACTTTCATTTGAAATTATGCTAAGGTGCGGTGCGTATTGGGCAGTGATCAATACCGATGCATGAGGGACTGGCCAAACTACACGGAAAATATTCGCGAGACCAAGAAAGAGTTGTGCGACATAAACGAAAGATTGTAGGAGTGTTCCTACAACTGAAAGATGATGCCTGTTAAAATTTCGCACCAGTCGTATAATAGTGGTGCTAGTAGCGCCACTATGAGAATGAAAATCAGGTTTGTTTTAAATACCCGCTGTAAAGGTCGTGAGCGTTAGTTACCGCTGACATTGGACGTAGTGCCTGTAAGGTGACAAAGAGGCCATTATCAAACCTCACTGCGTTTTGACGAGGTCGTGTAACAGGGCTACGAGAAGCTGAATGCACTTTCTGCGATGGCGCCTATTGCAGAAAGTCTTGGCAGGAATGCAGCCACTGTACATGACTGCTGGCAGAGGTGCTCGCGAGATTTTACCGAGCTCTGGACAGCGACATGGCATTAACGAGTTCAAAGACCGACGTGTTCGACGTATGGCTCTGCCGCATCGTACTGCATCTACACTAGCAATTTGAGAAGCACTCTGCGCCACAGTGACACAACGACCTGTTACAAATCGTTTACTTCAATGAAAGCTCAGAGCCAGACGACCTGTCGGGTGCATTCCACCAAACCAAAACCGTCGCCATTTGCCTGTCCATTGGTGTCAAGACACAGCTCATTGGAGGGTAGGGTGGAGGTCTGTTATGTTTTCTGATGAAAGTTGGTTCTGCCTCGGTGCCAGTGATGGTCGTGCGTTGGTTAGAAGTAGGCCAGCTGTCGTCCTGCAACCAACCTGTCTGCATGCTAGACACAATGGACCTACGCCTGGAGTTATGATCTAGAATGCGATTTCATACGACAGCGGAAGAACTCTCTTAGTTATCCCATGCACTCTGACTCCAAATTTGTGAGCAATCTGGTGATTCGACCTTTTGTGCTGCCATTCATAAAGAGCATTCCAGGTGGTGTTTTCCAACAGGATAACGCTCGCCTATATCTCGCTATTGTAACCCAACATGCCTTGGCCTTCTCGACCAACTAATTTGTCTCCAGTCGAGCACATATAGGACATCATCGGACGACAATTCTAGCTTCATTCACCAACAGCGTTGACCCTCCCTGTACTGACCAACCAAGTGTGACAGGCACTCCACAAACTGAGATCCATCGCCTTTAGATCACAATGCATGGGCGTTAGCATTCATGCATTCAGCATTCCGGCGGTTACATAAGATGGTAATGTAACATAATTTCACATTTGAAATGGCTTAACACGTTCTTACATTAACCTGTGATTTTACGTATGTTACCTTGAGAAAATATGTATTCTCGAAATTTCATTACTCTACATCAATTATGTTTTGGTGTTGCGATTTTTTTTTTTCATCAGTGTAATGCAGCAGTATACGTCGATCAAAGGGACTGATGATCTTGTAGTTTAGTCCCTTTTTCTCGAAACCAACCAACCAACGTTGATTAAAAGAACATTATGAGCGAGAGCCTGTGGGCCAGTCGGCAGCCAATCACAGTTACTTCTCGAGCGCCAGGTTTTCACTGTGTTACCATTTACTACATGCGAGCAGCACGCTGTCCAGTGTCGCTGGCTACATGCTGGCAACAGCTTTCCCCCTCTCCCCCACCCCCTTCACAAGTGCACACTCTGAACCACAAAGTTGTTTTATTCCAGCTATCGAAAGTAATCTGTATATGCCGAGGATGTTTTAAGAATAAACGTAGTTGTTCGCACTGTGCGCGCCCATGGCGTAATATTTGAATTAGGAACAGTTCATCGGATGACGAAGTCGTGCTTTGTGTCGGAATAACAGGGACAAAACTGTACACACTGCAGATGCTATTCTCTTTACTACGCGTGTCGCGTTTCCGATGTAAACTTTCAGTTCCATACAATATAGATGTAGGTGCAAAAGCCGATGTTTCTGACTCGAAGTTAGGTTGAATTTTTTGAAAACTAAGTAACTGTAACGACAAACTGCATAAAAATAAGCAAAGCACTACGAAAGAAGTCATTAAATTTGAAGTTTTCTTATTTTCAACCAGCTTCGGAGAAGTTATGGTGTATAGTTACGAAGAAGTGATTGTGCCAGGAAAGTACACAATGAAGATGCAGAGGGATTACGAAATTTTGCCATCGCTGATTTCCCAGGAGTAGTAAACCTGAGTTAAACCTGAAAAGTGCCACTGGAAGGAGCAAAGGCAACGAAACACTTTGTAAATACATAAAATAACATAAAATTTGCTCATTAATTACTTCCTGGTTATATTTCAATTGCAAACAGACTGTCGTGGTACAACCTACCTAATAAACTATGTATAATTTACAACCGTCACAACCTATAGTTATTACCAAGCATTACTATGCGTAACATAAACTTCTTTTTAACGAATCACTGAATAATTTCTGGACTAAATCAATTAATGGTTTATTAATTGTTGTTTACCGATTCGGAGAGTTTAACCGAAAAATAGGATGGATAACGCAGCGCCGTCGCTTATAGTGTGCGGGAGTGTTACAACAGGCGTGGATTTAGCATCCACCCGCGTCCCTAGCAGTCTGGTGATGTCAATGATCAGCTGTTTCTTTGACTGTAGAGTAAACGGGGGACGGTTTATCGTCTTTTAACACTGGAAGCTAACTTACTTTGATCAGCCAAAACATTATGACCGCTCCCCTCCGCCGCGATGGATACTGCCTGATAGCGTTGCGGGCACATGACTCGCAAACAAAAGTATGCAAGCGGAGCAGACCCGGACGAGGGTCACCCTAGCGAAGATATGGGCTGCAAATGGGGAAATCATTGAGACGAGCGACTTTGAATAAGAGCATATTATTATTACGCAGAGCCCCTGAACGAGCATCTTGAAAAAGGAGAAGCTGGTCGAATGTTAACTTGTTACGTTCGTGAGCATCTACGGAAACAAGTAGAATGACAGTGAAACTACCACTAGGCGCTCAATGATTGGACGTCCACAACTCTTCACAGAACGTGGGTTTCGGGGGCTCGCTGCTCTGCAAAGAAGGATCGAAGATGACCCGTGGCATCTCCGCCGAAAGAACACAATGCTGGTCCACGTACAAGTTTTTTCGGAACACGCCGTTCTTCACATATTGCTGAATATGGGGCTCCGCAGCAGACCATCCCCACATGTTCACAAGTTGACCCAACGACATCGTCAATTACGATTGCAGTGAGCACAGGCCCATCTACTTGTACGTGATTACTCTGCTATTCACAATAAAGTGCCTGGCAGAGGGTTCAATGAACCACCTTCAAGGTGTCTCTCTACCGTTCCACTCTCGAACGGCGCGCGGGAAAAACGAACATTTAAATTTTTCTGTGTGAGCCCTGATTTCTTTTATTTTATAGTGATGATAGTTTCTCCCTATGTAGGTGGGTGCTAACAATGTTTTCGCAATCAGAGGAGAAAATTTCTGATTGAAATTTAATGAGAAGATCTCGTCGCAAAAAAAAAAAAGCCTTTGTTTGATTGCCACTCCATTTCATGTATCATGTCAGTGGCACTATACCCCCCTATTTCACGATAATACAAAACGAGCTGCCGTTCTTTCTACTTTTCGATGTCATCTGTCAGTCCCACTTGATGCGGATCCCACACCGCCCAGCAATACTCCAGACAAGCGTGGTGTCAGCAGTCTCTTTAGTATACCTTTTGCACCTTCTAAGTGTTCTGCCAGTGAATCGCAGACTTTGGTT
Source organism: Schistocerca americana (assembly GCF_021461395.2). NCBI lineage: Eukaryota > Metazoa > Arthropoda > Insecta > Orthoptera > Acrididae > Schistocerca > Schistocerca americana. The sequence continues at coordinate 624,963,542 of NC_060123.1, read as the reverse complement.
TGCTCCACCCACAACATTATTTATGTGATCGTTCCAATTTAGGTTATTTGTAATTGTAATCCCTAAGTATTTAGTTGAATTTTCAGCCTCCAGATTTGTGTGACTTATTGAGTAATCGAAATTTAGCGGATTTCTTTTAGTACTAATGTGAATAACTTCACACTTTTCTTTATTCAGGGTCAACTGCTACTTCTAGCCCCATTACAGATATCTTATCTAAATCATTTTGTAATTCGTTTTGGTCATCTGACGACTTCACAAGAGGGTAAATGACAGCATCATCTGCAAACAATCTAAGAGGACTACTCATATGTCTCCTATGTAGTTAATATAGAACGGGAACAATAGAGGGCCTATAACACTTCCTTGGGGATCGATGGATATTACTTCTGTTTTACTTGATGACTTTCCGTCTATTACTACGAACTGTGACCTTTCTGACAGGAAATCACGAGAATCCAGCCGCACAACTGAGGTGATATTCCATAGGCACGCAGTTTGCTTAGAAGACGCTCGTGAAGAACAGTGTCGGAAACCTTCTCGAAATCTAAAAATACGGAATCAATTTGACATCCCCTGTCGATAGCATTCATTAATTTATGAGTATAACGAGCTAGTTGTGTTTCGCAAGAACGATATTTTCTGAATTCGTGGTGACTACGTGTCAATAAATCGTTTTCTTCGAGGTACTTCATAATGTTCCAGTACTGTAAATGTCCCAAAACCCTCCTGCAAATCGACGTTAGTGATATGGACCTGTAATTCAGCGGATTACTCCTACTTCCCTTTTTGGGTATTGCTCTGACTTGAGCACATTTCCAGTGTTTAGATACGGATCTTTCTGAGTGAACGGTTATATATAATTGCTAAATATGGAGCTATTGTACCAGCATCCTCTCAGAGGAACCTGTTTGGTATACAATCTGGACCGGAGGCCTTCGCTTTATTAAATGTTTTAAGCTGCTTTGCTACACCGAGGATATCTACTTGTATGTTTCTCATCTTGGCAGTTGTTCTTGATAGGAATTCAGGAATAGTTACTTCGTCTTCCTTGGTGAAGAAGTTTCGGAAAACTGTGTCTAATAACTCTGGTTTAGCGCCATTGTCATCAGTGACTTCACCGTTGTTATCGGCCAGTGAAGGTACTGATTGCGTCTTGCCACTGGTGTGCTTTATGTATGACCAGAATGTCTTTGCGTTTTCTGGAAATTATTAAAAGCATCTCGCACTGACGTACACCCTATATTTCGAACTTCTGCAAAACTTTGCGAGTCTTTGGGATTTTGCGTTCTTTTTAATTTGGCATGCCTTTCTCGCTTCTTTTGTACAGCGATTTGACCTGTCTTGTGTACCATGGGGGACCAGTACCATCACTTATTAATTTATGTGGTATATATCTCTCAATTGCTGTCGATACTATATATTTGGAATCATTCCACAACTTTTCTAAGCTTAGATGATCAAATAGGAAGGAGTGAAGACTGTCCCTTAAAAAGGCGTTAAGGGCATTTTTATCAGCTTTTTTTTTAAATAGATGTACTTTGCGTTTCTTTTTGATGGTTGGGAGTGTTACGATATTCAGCCTAGCATAAATTGCCTTGTGATCGCTAATCCCTGTATTCGTCATGATACTCCCTATTTTTCCAGGATTATTTGTTGTTAAGAGGTCAAGTATGCTTTCGCAAACATTTACGCTCTGAGTGAGCTCATGAGGTAATTGTTCAAAATAATTCAGTACAATTTTGGATGACGTTTTATGCCTGCCGCCGGCTTTAAATGTACAAATTTTCCAGCATATCGAGGGTAGATTGAAGTCACTACCGACTATAATTGTGTGAGTGGGGTATCTATTTGAAATGAGACTCAAGTTTTCTTTGAACTCTTCAGTAACTACATTTTCTGAGTCGAGGGGTCGGCAAAACGATCCAATTAATAGGTTAGTCCGCTACTCAAGTAGAACCTCTACCCATACTATTTCGCAGGAACTATCTACTTCAATTTCACAACAAGGCAATCTACTTCTGACAGCTATAAATACTTCACCACCAACTGTATTTAATCTATCCTTTTTTATCACTGTTGGATCGTTTGAAAAAAAAAATCCGCTAAATCTATTTCCAGTTTTAGCCAGATTTGGTGTACCTATAACTATTTGAGCTTCAGTGCTTTCTATTAGGGTTTGGAGCTCTGGTTCCTTTCCAACACAGCTATGACAGTTTACAATTACAATACCGATCGTTTCTACAACTACCTTACTGTGTTTTGCCTGCCCCTTTTAGACGCCCTTTCTGTGGTTTCCTGACACCTTCTAACCTAGAAAGCCGCTCAGTCCATTCTACACAGCCCCCGCTAGTGTAGCAAGTTCCTGTGTGTAGTGGACTCCTGACCTATTTAGCATAACCTGGAAACCCAACAGCCGATGGTGCAAGTAAAGGAATCTGCAGCCTACATGTCACAGAACCGCCTGTGCCTCTGATTCAGAGCTTCCACTCAGCTCTGCACCAAAGTACCACAGTCGGTTCTATCGACGATGCTGCAGATGGTGAGCTCCACCTTAATCTCGCAAGCACGACTGGTAGTCTTTACCACTTCCGCTAGCCCCCCGATACCAGGCAGAATCTCCTCTGATCCAAAGCTACACACGTCATTGGTACCGACATGAGCCACCATCTGCAGTTGGCTGCACCATGTACTCTTCACTTCATCCGGAAGCGCCCTTTCAACATCCGGAGTGACTCCCCATGGTAAGCACCCTGAGTGCACACTGGCTTCCTTCCCCTCCTTGGTAGCCATGTTCCTTAGGGGCCCCATTACGCAGCTAACGTTGGAGCCGCCAACTACCAGCAAACCCACCCTCTGTGAATGCCCCGACCTTGCGGGCTGAGAAGCTTCCTCTGGAACAGGGTGGATGACTGCATCCGGCTTAGAGACATCGTCAGCCACAGATAATGCCCGAAACCTGTTCGTCAAACGAACCGGGGAGACCGTATGATCGACCCTTCGGAAAGTTTTTCGCTGCCTGCCAGACTTTGGAACGATCTCCGACTCGACCACGGGTGAAGGGTCAACCTCAGTGCAGGCAGTACTCAGTGTGGCCACAGCAGTGGACCGATCGGGGGACACGTTGGACGTGATCGACGTCCCCTGCATCCCTGCGTCCGACCTTCCACAGTGATGCCCCTTGGCAACAGCCTCAGTCTGTGTGATGGAAGCCAACGCAGTCTGGAGCTGTGAGCGAAGGGTCGCCTACTCAGCTCACATCTGTACACATCTATTACTTCAATCGCTCCTGTTTGATGCCCGTAAAAATATGCAACAAACGAACGGTGTACTCTGCTTATTAGCAGCCGGAATTCGAAGTGCTCTCTCACTGAATTTCTAACCGACACTGAGCTACACTAATCAAGAGAAACAAATGTCTATACGATACGAGGGTCGATAATGTTGTGACTTGGCAAGACAGCCAAGCCACTAGGAGAGGATGCCGAAAGGCACGCGTTTAAGCTCACGCAGGCTGGCGTGAGGTCTGGAACGGGTGAAGTAATTGAGACTAGCAAATAAAGTACGAAGCTGCTGGAATACTTAACTTTAATCCATAAGTGGTGAACATAGCTCTTGACGGTACATGCATCACAAGATAAATAGCAAATGATAATGGCGCCTTGCTAGGTCGTAGCAAATGACGTAGCTGAAGGCTATGCTAACTATCGTCTCGGCAAATGAGAGCGTAATTTGTCAGTGAACCATCGCTAGCAAAGTCGGCTGTACAACTGGGGCGAGTGCTAGGAAGTCTCTCTAGATCTGCCGTGTGGCGGCGCTAGGTCTGCAATCACTGACAGTGGCGACACGCGGGTCCGACATATACCAACGGACCGTGGCCGATTTAAAGGCTACCACCTCAAGTGTGGTGTCTGGCGGTGACATCACAGATAACAACGGCGGTACTGTACGCTATGTTGTTATTAAAATAAAAGGTTGTGCCTTCTAAGCACTCGAACTCGCAAGAAATTACAAAAATAATGTAGTGACTACACAGATAACTGTACATAAGACGCTCCCGATGGAAGCTCGTAAAAATATACAACACTCGAACGGTGTACTCGCCTTATTAGCAGCAGGAACACGAGGTGCTGTGTCTCTGACGGTCTATCCGACACTCATCAACGGAAACGTGTCGGCTCTTCGGGCGAATCACATGTTTGCTACACTAGGTCGATGGTCGTCGCCACAAACGCCGTCACCGAGGTGAACAGCAGCTTGCAACGTGCAGCGAGATACGGACGCAGGCTGGTGGGAGCAGTATTACGCTATGTGAGACATTCTCCTGTTTCTTCATGGGACTTGTGGTAGTAATCGAAGACACGCTGACAGTTGCGAACCTGCTTGATGTCTTACCCGACGGCGATGTCACCGTTCAGCAGTATAATTGTCCGTGCCTCGGAGCCGGAACCGTCCTACAGTGGTTTGAAGAGCATTATAGTCAACTCAAGTTGATGTCTCGGCGGCCAAATTCACGTGATGTAAATCCTATGAACCCATCTCGGTCGCTATCGGGCGCCATCACTGCGTACGCAAATCAGCGACCCGTTATTTACGCGAATTACATGACCTGTGCGTAGACATCTAGTGCCACACACTTCCACAAACCTACCAACAAAGTGTCGGACCTCTGATACATAAATCAGTGATCTATTTCGTTCCAAAGACGGACAAACAAGCTATTAAGCAAGTGGTCATAATGTTTTGGCTCATCAGTCTATTGACGCCGTACTCACTCATGTTATAATAGTCAATTTTTTTCGTTCTTCTCAATTTTTACGTCATTGCTTGCTTTGTTTTTGTGAGACATGGCGAATGCTGCATGAAGACTTCATATTTTTCTTACTGTAGATGTCAAACATCTGAGAGCAAAAAATGATATAGGTTTCACAGCACGTGAACAAAAAGGATTCTACAGTATCCAAAAATAAGAAGGAAAAGGAATAAAAACACAATTTTTACTGGACATTGTTTCAACAGGGAGAAGTTCGCTTTATTGAAGGAAAAAAAGCTTCGCAGATTTTTTTCAGTTACAAATAAGACACTCTGGAAAAAGCAAAAAGACGTTACGAATTGCCTCCTACATATTGTTTGGTGTGTTTGTGTACGCTGCCTGACAGAAAAAAATAGTCAAACGCTCGGAAGATGTCAATGTATTGGGTCGGTGCATAAGTTCGTAGCGTTTTTCCATACGTTTACACGCATAACATAGACTTTAATCATCAATAATGTATTCTCCTTCGCTGTTTACAACATTCTGCCAACGCTGGGGTAACTTTTCAATTCTACGACTGTATAAATCACGTGGTTTTGAGCCATGCTCGGAGCGCATTTTCATACGGGAATGAAGTTCCTTGAAGGTTGTTCGATAGAGAGCGGAAAAGATGAAAATATGATGGTGCAAGACAAGGTGAATGGGGTGGGTGCGGAATGACTTCCCAACGGAACTCGTGTATAATGTTTTCTGTCAGTCTAACAGAATGAGGGCGTGAATTATAGTTGAGTAGCATCACTTCACGCAGTCTTCCTCCTTGTTGTTCTTTGACTACATTTGCAAGACGTCTCAGTTGTTGGCAATAAATGTCACCATTGATGGTTACCCTCGAGGAAGGAATTCGTAGTACACCACATCGTCGCTGTTCCTCCAGATGCAAACATTATCTTTCGTGGGTGAGCACAGCTCTTTGTACGGGGAGTTGCTGCTTTGTTAGAGCTCAACCATTCCTTTCTTTTCCGTATGTTAGAATAAAGATACCATTTCTCGTCACCAGTTACGATATATGATAGGAATGGTCGGTGTTGTTCACGATTTAATTGGTGAACAGCAAGCAGAGACGCACATATGACCATCCGACAATTTTGTAATTTTGGCTTACAGTATGCGGTACCCATACACCAGATTTTTTAACCTTCTCCCTTGCATACAAATATCGCACGATTGTGGAATGAATCACATTTCATCACATCTGCATGTTCTCGGGTACACTGACATGGATCATTGTGGATTAATGTGTTTATACACGATCCTTCTCAATACGACAAAACCATTTTCTTGCCGTGCTTTGTCCAATGACATTCCCATACACGTTGAAAATGTTTCTGACTGCCTTCGCTGCTGTTACCCCTTTACTGAACTGAAACAGAAGAATGTATCAAAAATGTTGGCACTTCATTTTCTAGCGTCCACAGCTCCACTCACTATTTCTAAATGACAAAATGACAATATGTTAACTCAATTAGCAACAGTGAACTACACATAAATAATGACAATTGATAAATAAACCCATAGCAACCGGAATACCAACATGCAAAACAAAAACATTACGAACTTATGCATCTACCTAATAACTTCGTACACGTACGGACTGTAACTACGTATTGGTAGGGCTGTATGGAAGTTTTAACTTAAAAATATGACTTCGCATAATAGAACTTCTTCCTGATTCGACAGACCTACGTCCGCACTGTAGCATTTGGCTTAACGGTAAATAAACGGCTTCCGTCGCACCCTGTTGTGTGAAATGGAAGGACAGTCAACCAAAACTTTACAGCTTGCGTCTTCTTAATAGCTGTACACAATACATCATTTTCCTCTTCAAGCGTAATGCAGTTAATAGCGATTTAATAGGAAAAGGTCGGAACACTGCATTACTGCAGCCGCTGTTACCGTCATTCGCCCGTTTCAAAAGGAGTACGGCGCTAGATGCAGCTGAAAATTACGACGCCATTAAGCCCGAGAGAGGGTGCATTAAAAGGCGCGATTTACGGCTTCAAAGCGTTGCACGTAATTGCTTCAAGTCAGCAAAAGCAGGGCGAATGAAACGTAAACGCCTTCAGATCCTCATAAACAAGAGATAGCTCCGTTGGAGTTGAAACTCAACTGAAAACAACTGTTCATCCCTGGTCGAAGAGCAGCAGCGCCTAGTGACAAATTGCTTGTGCTGTGTTGGGTGTGTGGGTACGTCCTCTACTGGATGGCACCAGGTGATTGGTGTGTATACTATGCAACGATCCATAGTTCATAAAGTCAACGCTCTGTATAGTTAAATCGTTCATAGCTCCTTAGTAGTACGACGAACTCAGTTACAGAGTAGTATTAAATTAAGAACCTTATTGAAGGAAAATAATTCAGTGCTTTCAAATCAGAAGTTAATATATCGTTGCTAGTAGTGCTCGTAAAATTTGAGATTGATGACTGCTACATCATAAATGTCAGTGGTTTAAAAGGGTGGACTCTGCGCCAGAAGAAAAGCCTGCAACGCTGAGTAATATTTATTTATATTACAGAATTTCTAAAATCATTGGGGGAAGTGGCAACAAAAAGACTATTCACGTTGGTGTGTAGAATATATGAGTTTGGCGACATACCATCTGACTTTCGGAAAAGCATCATCCACACAATTCCGAAGACGGCAAGAGCTGACAAGTGTGAGAATTATCGCACAATCAGCTTAACAGCTCATGCATCGGAGCTGCTTACAAGAATAATATACAGAAGAATGGAAAAGGAAATTGAGAATGCGCTAGGTGACGATCAGTTTGGCTTTAGGAAAAGTAAAGGGACGAGAGAGGCAATTCTGACGTTACGGCTAATAATGGAAGCAAGGCTAAAGAAAAATCAAGACACTTTCATAGGATTTGTCGACCTGGAAAAAGCGTTCGACAATATAAAATGGTGCAAGCTGATCGAGATTCTGGAAAAAGTGGGGTAAACTATAGCGAGAGACGGGTCATATACAATATGTACAACAACCAAGAGGGAATAATAAGAGTGGACGATCAAGAACGAAGTGCTCGTATTAAGAAGGGTGTAAGACAAGGCTGTAGCCTTTCGCCCTTACTCTTCAATCTGTACATGGACGAAGCAATGATGTAAATAAAAGAAAGGTTCAAGAGTGGAATTAAAATACAAGGTGAAAGGATATCAATGATACGATTCGCTGATGACATTGCTATCTTGAGTGAAAGTGAAGAAGAATTAAATGATCTGCTGAACGGAATGAACAGTATAGTGAGTACACAGTATGGTTTGAGAGCAAATCGGAGAAAGACGAAGGTAATGAGAAGTAGTAGAAATGAGAACAGCGAGAAACTTAACATCAGGATTGATGGTCACGAAGTCAATGAAGTTAAGGAATTCTGCTACCTAGGCAGTAAAATAACCAATGACAGACGGGGCAAGGAGGACATCAAAAGCAGACTCGCTATGGCAAAAAAGGCATTTCTGGCCAAGAGAAGTCTACTAATATCAAATACCGGCCTTAATTTGAGGAAGAAATTTCTGAGGATATACGTCTGGAGTACAGCATGGTATGGTAGTGAAACATGGACTGTGGGAAAACCGGAACAGAAGAGAATCGAAGCATTTGAGATGTAGTGCTATAGACGAATGTTGAAAATTAGGTGGACTGATAACGTAAGGAATGAGGAGGTTCTACGCAGAATCGGAGAGGAAAGGAATACGTGCAAAACACTGATAAGGAGAAGAGACAGGATGATAGGACATCTGCTGAGACATGAGGGAATGACTTCCATGGTACTAGAGGGAGCTGTAGAGGGCAAAAACTGTAAAGGAAGACAGAGATTGGAATACGTCAAGCAAATAATTGAGGACGTAGGTTGCAAGTGCTACTCTGAGATGAAGAGGTTAGCACAGGAATGGAATTCGTGGCGGGCCGCATCAAACCAGTCAGCAGACTGATGACCAAAAACAAAAAAAAAATTACAGAAATTCTACTACAAAGGAGGTGCCTGTTTTTCGGACATGTTCGAAACAACAGACACCACATACTTAATTAAGGCAATGACTGACAATGATCCCTTCAGTGGAAATGCGCCCCGAGCTGGAACTCTTACGGGAATCGGCGACATGCTGTGAGTGATGAGGTTAATGAGCAGGGGCATACATCAGCAGGTCTGGTATAAGTTGAGAATTTGGATCTGACGGGAGGCGTGCTAGAGTAATCCGCACGACAGTGGTGATCACTTTGCCCGGATGGCGCTGCAGTCAGCATATCTGTTTAATAAGCAGGTGACTCGGTTTAGAATCCCAGTCTGGTACAAATTTTCAACTTTTCACACTGATATAAATCAGTGTCTACTGGCAGCTAATGTCTTTAATTTATTTGGGTCTAGAACTCCTACTGATGAAGTGATCTTTTAGTCACTTCATAGCCACCAAGACAAGCTGGTTCATGAGTGAACATATTTTCTTTATTTACTGTTAGTTTGGTTCGCTAAGATTATCAGACCAGAAAATAAGCTAAGAGGTTCTATTATTATAATATGTATCACCATGGTTAAAATCTCCATTTCCCAGTTGCCAATATAACGGCAACAAAAATTTGATTTTCAATAAGTTTGATAATTATAGACAGAGTTTAAAGATTTGTAATGTTCCCATAATATAGTCATTAAGGTGCTCAATCTTAATTAAAGGTTTGGCACAGTAAGTCAAGTATTAAAGTTAAAAATTTTGCACGTGTCTTGAGACGCTCAAATTACCCAGCTACGATTATATTTATCCAGTATAAGACTATCTGATCTAATTTTTGATAGAGTATTTAGCAGTTCACAAATATATGACGTATGCATGTAAGTTTTTATCGTTGAAGATACAAAACCCTAATTACTCGAATGTTGGTTTTCGTTTGGGCTTTGTCGTTAGTCTATGGAAAAATAATCATGAAATAACGAAACCAACATAAGCGTTCTGCGTCTTCAACTACGAAGGTTTCGCGTGCTGAACGTCAAATATTTAACACACTATCTTATTTGAAGCTAATAAAACGTTTCAAGTGTTTGTATGTACAAAAGTCCAATTCTTTAATGTCTGTGGGGGACGAGATTACTGTCAGCAATAAATGATGGTAAAGCGCAGCTGTGATGATAGTCACATGACGAAGCTTTTCGCTCACAAATGTGAAAATTGGGGTTCAATACAAAACATGTTCGCAATATTACCGACGTCATGTAACTTCATGGTTGTGATGCTGTGTCACACTCTTTTGGTTATGAATAACACAACCCCATACCGTATTTTGTACTGTCGAAGACATTATTATCTGTATCAAGTATGTAGGGTTTGTATTCTGTGATACCTGATGAAGATATGTGTGAGACAAAATAAGCAGTAAATGAAAATTTTTCTTCAATCACCGCATTACTTAGGTGAAAATTAAGTTCCTTAAATATGTAAAGGCTGAGGGCCGCGACCACCCGTATAGCATTTACAGCTTTTTTGAGAGTGGGAAATACAACTTCACGTCTGATCAGTTTTGGGGACTTGTCAGTAAGGGGAATATTTCGTAGCGCAGCTAGTACACTTTGCCACTACAGCGGCCAGTGTCTGTGCGGGTCTTGGTCTAAGAGAACTTTTCTACATTCTAAATTGGCTCTTTTCGGATTCATTCAAGTGTGACAAACATGTCACAAATTTGCGTCATAAGATTCGCTCTCTCTTAAACCTTTTTCAGTAGTTAATGGTGCTTATCTTTGTGAGTCATAAGGGAAGATCACCATTTGTTAGGCGAACAACGTTTTGCACATTTTCCGGTGACTTTTCACCGCAGGAATCCTATTTCTTTACCGCATTTTTTTCTCTTGGATATAATGCTCTGACTACGTTTTACCTGACGTCACACAAAGAAGAAGTTGTTCATGTCTTTTTCAGTTAACCTAAAGACAACATTGAAAACATTGAATTACAGTCTGGATTGGGCGCTTGTGACCACAACTGTTCTCCCCCTAAAAGCATAAAAAAAACAGACTCCATATCGAAAATTTTATTGAGGGTGCTGCGTTTCTTTTAATATGCGATGCCTGACATCTCAGCAACCTTGCGAAGCTTAACGCGTGGTCTTGTACCGTGATATAAATTATATCGGCGATCTCTTCAAGAGAAATCTAATATCACTGTCCTCAATGAGCTAAATGCGCAATGCCCATTCAGCCACGTTTATCTTCGTTTTTCCAGTAATGTAAATGGTCTTGAACCTTAGCGAGTTCCCGTTAGCATTTCTTTACCCAGCACGATTGAGCTGCAATGCCTTGAAAAACGTTTTTTTCACATTTCTACCAGTCGTTTGGTACGGATGTTGTCAAGACAGTAGTTTGTATCACAGCGTAAGATGCATTTGTTACACGCTCTTCCAAAATCGTACGTACCAACAGTTACATTGATTAACATTAGTTGCTTGTATGTTGTGAAAAATTTACAACATTTATAAAGGTACGAGTCCCTGAAAATGATTGCAGAATCATTTCCAGAAATGGCGGCGATAGCGCAAAATAAAACAAGCGCAGCTTCTGTGAATTTAAAATGTGGGAGAAAGTATCCGTACAAATTATCTCACGCTGTGCAAAATGACGACGCACGGTGAAGGTGTCTAATGTAGCGAGGAGGAGGCAGTGACATGGATTATTTTCACTGGTTATGGTTGGAAACCCGTTCCAATAGAGTACCGACGGTACGGGCTGCAGAGGTCTGTCAACGAAATGCCGTACTCGCAACCTCTACAGCATGCTGGCCGCTTCCTGAGAAATAACAAATATCGGAGAGTAAACTGCTCCCTCAAACCAACAGCTCACTTGAGAGAGCCAATGCTAGACATAAAATAATGTGCGTAAAGGTTTAACTCTTTCCTTGATCCAGGAAGTTATCCGTTACACAAAACTAAATATTTTGGCTGCCAGGAAAAAGATTAGCCTTTTAAAGGCAGAAGGCCGCAGTGTTTAAGCTTGAAAGATACATTTAAATATTAATATTGCAAAATTTTAAGAAATCAAACAAATAACATTAAGCCTAAAATTTACAATAGCTGACAACAGATAATTAAATACCGGTGGCACTCGGAAGGCCTCCAGGGAGGTCAGTCTGTCCTCGTTCACTTAGATGAGACAGATGGTGAGCCCAACTACACTTGATCCGTCGGAACCCCACCAGGGACAGCCACGGACCGACCGACACGACTTGCTCCCCGTCAATCAGTACATGAGAATGTTACAAACACGATAATCCACAAGAGAGCATGTATTAGCTGTCAAAATTACACACCATGTTGGACAGCGACAACAGGTGAAATGGTTCAAATGGCTCTGAGCACTATGGGACTTAACATCTGTGGTCATCAGTCCCCTAGAACTTAGAACTACTTAAACCTAACTAACCTAAGGACACCACACACATCCATGCCCGAGGCAGGATTCGAACCTGCGACCGTAGCAGTGGCGCGGTTCCCGACTGGGCGCCTAGAACCGCTAGACCACCGCGGCCGGCGACAACAGGTGAGGAAAGGATGCTGCCTGAAATTGCGTTAGTGGCCAGGGCAGGTAACCGGAACACTAACGACCACAAGACAAAGTTCCACTGGTGCACTCAAATCGCAGTCGACCAAAACAGTTAATTGCACCGTATGGCGGCTAAATCTCAGCAGTAGAACCACTCGGTGTTGCTCACCGGGAAAACCTCCCCAACAGCAAACCACCGTAGCGAACCACCACAATATGAATAGACGTGGCTTGAGTAGTTGAAACAACTACTCTACTTTGGTGTCCTGGGTCAGTGAACCACGAAGCTCGTAGCGATCGGACAGTTCCACACACGCTCTGATACTGCGCAGGGGCTGCCAGCGGCTCCACCCGACTGCACCGCGCGGAGATAACTTCCCTCGTCCGCAACAACCGACCGACTCCTCTCAGAATACCGACAACATCTCAAATAGTCATCGGAGATAACACCAACTACACACAAAGCCTGACAAACACTTGCACGAAGAGCTGAACGATACGCAACAGTAAGCACACACGAAGACAAATCGGGAGTCGATGCGCACGCGCACGCACACACGCACACGCACACGCACACACACACACACACAGCCGACTCATGAACGATAGGCCCACCAAGACCGTAGCCCTGCTCAAGTGACGCGTGGCGGCAATGGTAGGACGAGCCACGTCGACGCAGACCTCACCGCTGCTCCAAACCGACTGCACTAGTGCCGCGTTGCAACTCCCGAATGCCAGGTCCGGACTGCGCTCCAGACACGTTCCATCCGACTGGCAGACCCACACTCGCCATCCGAGCTCCTTACGACAGACAACGACCGGGAAGTAATAGCAGTCGAGCAAAGATACTACGATAGGGAATGTATCGATACGCGCTGCTAGCGCCACTGATGGTCAGGCAAAGCAGCAACTCAGTGACAGCAGTAATTTAAATTAACGTAGTGAGGTGGAAGAAAAACAGGGTGTAAAATAGATGATGGCGGGAACACGAGGCACGCATGGCTCACCATTTACTGGCAGCCAATTCATTCGAGTGCGTTAACGAATTTTTTAGTAGAAGTAACTGACGTATATATTATTATCAAATAATCTGACTTCTCCACATATTCAGCGATGTAATGCGGTATCTGTAATCAAGCGTTGTAAGCATATCGGTATACAGTGGGTTAACTGAACTGTACCGACAAAATTTCAGAGGTTGCTCAGCGATATTTTCTTAGTATTATGTGTAAGGAAGCCATAGTCTCCAGTGGCTCATAGCAGAGTAATTTCATTTCGTTTCATTTCTTACCCCCATTTATTTCTGTTTCTGTCTTGAACCGAAAATATATACAAAACAATGCAAACGTTGACGCAAGCCCTGTGTGCCTTGTATAGGAACAAGCGTGTTGAATTCATTTCCGGTTCACCTGCTGACAAAAGCAATGTCCACTCGATTTATTGCCTTCAATCTTCCATTTAATAGTGGTCGGTTCTGTCTCGGCATTGTTACTCGTGAGTTAACCAGGATATACAGCAGTACGGACAGATTAAATGAAGAGCTGGCCGATATCCACATGATGCAGATCGGCGCAACGACGTTACGCCGAGCTCTTCTCGGTGCGACGGCAACAACAGCACAGCACTTTTGTATTTCTCTGTGCTACGTATTACAAGTTTTTCCAATGTTGCGCTTTTCACAGAAACGAAGTTCATTGGTAACCGAACAAATCATAATCACAATAATTACTCTTTCGTGAGCCATCAGCGACCACAAATACATGTCGTTTCTACTACGCCTGTATGACCCCAAAAATTCTGTCGGTGGAGTTCGGGTTCACCCTGTATACATTTAGATCTTTGCGGCAAGTTTGACAGTAGCTAACGATTGGTAGTTTGTGTGGTGTCACCGCCAGACACCACACTTGCTAGGTGGTAGCTTTTAAATCGGCCGCGGCCCGCTAGTATACGACGGACCCGCGTGTCGCCACTATCAGTGATTGCAGACCGAGCGCCGCCACACGGCAGGTCTAGAGAGACGTACTGGCACTCGCCCCCGTTGTACAGCCGACTTTGCTAGCGACGCCACACTGACAAATACGCTCTCATTATCCGAGACGATAGTTAGCATAGCCTTCAGCTAAGTCAATTGCTACGACCTAGCAAGGCGCCATTTATCATTTGCTATGTATCTAATGAAGCATGTACAGTAACAAGACCAATGTTCACCAATTGTGGATTAAAGTTAAGTATTCCAGCAGCTACGTACTTTTCTTTATAGCATTCATTACGTATCCTGTTTCAGACCTCACGCCAGCCTGCGTGAGTTTAAGCGCGTGCCTTTCGGTTACCCGTCACTGTGGATTGGCTGTCTTGCCAGTCCACAACAGTTTGTTTCACATTTTATTACTTATTCCATTTAATTGCAAACAATTTCACTTAGAATCTGTTGAAGAATGTATATATTTTCTTTTAATAATATGATAATCACCCTACAGAACTAAGAGTCTACATACCTCTCTATCCATTTTGCTGTATTGGGCTCCGTTGTAGGGCACACTTTAACAACGGTATTTGCTAAGCCTCAGTGTCCTACACCACTTAATATTCATAAAAGTGATTATATCAGGTCTGCCAAGGTGGCTGCGACTAACACAATTACTGGGCGATCGTACAAAGTTCACATTATTTATTACGGAATCAACTATATAGGCCTACAACACTTATCCCTCGTTTAGAAAATATCCAACGTCAGGTGTAATATTTGACAAGAATCACTCCGAAAAAGTCATCGGTTATTAGACAAGTCCAAGAAATTCTTTTGAGTCAAATGGAGGAGTGATGAACTGATAGATGAGCAGCGGCCTCCAAAACTGGATGCGAGCTATTGTCCACTGGCACTCGTCATAACTAGAAGGCTTCGCCTCGGCTTGTCGGGCCGCGCAACCAACACCGCACAGCCCATATGGATACCAAGCAGGCGGAATGATAACGAACAACGCTCTGTTCACGTCAACGGGACAGGCTATGCAAAGTTAGGAGGCAACGGTGTCGCCTTCTATAGACCAGAGTGGAACTACGTCTGTAGTCGTACTTCCTCTTGTGCCTTAACGCCTGATAGGCAGGCAACCCAAAGAACTATGATGTGCCGCGCGGAGCCTTTGTGCGCCATGGGGCACCGTCAGTAAATGCTTGCACTGGTGATGGTTAAAGGCGATTACTTGGTGCCTTCTACAAAAGAGTTGGGAAACCAGTTGTCAACAAAATGGCCAAACATAGGAAAAGCGCCGCCGAATACCGGGCGACTGTTGACCAAGCCCTCTTTGCTGGATATAGCTTTGCCTACCGCCGAGTACACGCCGGCAGTATCCGCTTATGGCAGCCTCGCATAATTAGAGAAATACAACATGCACTATGCTCTGTCATTGAGACCAGCTTGATTGTGTTCAAAAAGAGCATTTTCGAGTTCCTTCTTTGGAGACCAACACATAATTAGTAGAGGGCTATTCTTCCTAAATCGCAGTACATTTGTCTTTCAAGCATGCTTCCAGTGCATACTGTATTTCTTGCATGTGTGCCTGGCCTTAGCGTCAGAGGGTTTTCAGGACAATAGTGGAAACGTTTCTCTACCTCAAGAAGCAAACAATAACACCTAGACCTGTTGCAAGGTGACACTACACCGACTAATGTAATTAGCTGGAAAAGAGCTGCACCGATAAGGATTTTCGTTACTGCTGCAAAAGGAAGTCCCTCTTAGGTGAAATGCACACTGGAGATGAAATTTTGATTAATTCCCATGAGCCGATCTAGATAATACACACAGAATAGTAGTTTTAGGTATTCGAAAAGTGATTTCGTTGACTACTGTAAATAACGAATAACCGACTTCAGAAATGATAAACACTTTACTTTTGACCTCCTTGCTAGAGAGCACACTACTAGCCAGCTAGACGCAGAAAGCCTGCCACATAGTGGGAGGTGGCACGCCACTCTCTCACTTCAACAACATTGTCAATCACATTAAAATTTATATTTGAGATCACGACCTCGGTATTCCCCAGTACTAGTATGCTATGTGTGGTTAAAGCTTTTTACTGTACAAGGAAGCTATGGGAAGAATGTTCTCGTAACTGCATCTCTAACCTGCAGAGAGCTTGTACCCCAGAGGGGAGGGGGGGGGGGGGGGTACCACAGAGACGACCGAGGACAGGGAGAGAGATGAATTAGGGGCCATAAACGGTGAGCATGGGGGACTGGAATGCAGTTTTAGGGGGAGTAGAAGAAAAGGTTACAGGAGAATATGGGCTTGGGACAAAGAATGCGAGAGGAGAAAGACTAATTGAGTTTTGTAATAAACTTCAGCTAGCAATAGCGAATACTCTGTTCAGGAATCACAAGAGGAGGAGGTATACTTGGAAAAGGCCGGGTGATGCGGGAAGATTTCAGTTAGATTACATCATGGTCAGACAAAGATTCCGAAATCAGATACTGGATTCAAGGCGTATCCAGGAGCAGATATAGACTCATATCACAACATAGTATTGAGGAAGAGTAGGCTGAAGTTTAAGACATTAGTCAGGAAAAATCAATACCCAATGAAGTGGGTTACGGAAGTACTGAGGAATGGTGAGTTCTCTAAGGCTATAGATACAGCAATAAGGAATAGCTCAGTTGGCAGTACAGTTGAAGAGGAATGGACATCTTTAAAAAGGGCAATAACAGGAGTTGGGAAGGATAACATAGGTACAAAGGAAGTAACTGCGAAGAAACCATGGATAACAGAAGAAATACTTCAATTTATTGACGAAAGAAAAAAATACAAAAATGTTCCGGGAGATTCAGGAATACAGAAATACATATCGCTGAGGAATGGAATAAACAGGAAGTGCAGGGAAGCTAAGACGAAATGGCTACATGAAAAATGTGAAGAAATCGTAAAAGAAATGATTGTCGGTAGGACTGACTCAGCACACAGGAAAGTCAAATCAACCTTCGGAGACATTAAAAGCAAGGGTGATAATATTACGAGTGCAACGGGAATTCCACTGTTAAATGCAGAAGAGGGAGCGGATAGGCGGAAAGAATGCACTGAAAGGCTCTATGAGGGGGAAGATTTGTCTGATGTGATAGAAGAAGAAACAGGAGTCGATTTAGAAGAGATAGGGGACCCGGCATTAGAATCTGAATTTAAAAGACCTTTGGAGGACTTAAGATCAAATGAGGCAGAAGGATAGATAAGTGAGTGCAGAGTAAGACTTTTGTATCGATGAACACCTCCATAGATACATCAGTGCTACGTAATTGAAATTTTACATACTGAGGAACTTCAGTCCCACGACACCGGGCTCACACGACACCTGCGACAGATGCAAAATGTTCAATCCTTGCTAGTCGTCGAATATGGGGCGTCTAGGAAACCAGCTTTCTCAGATCACTAGACAAAAATTCAAGAAAATCGTATTAACGAGTTTTATTACGAAAAGTAAATGACAATACTTTGATAATTACACAGATATGTCGCATGCAAATGACGACATGCAAGATAGACAAGCTTCTTCAGTATGTACAAATCTTAATACAAGTGAAATAATACAGTTGACGCTTGGAGAATGAGGATTTCACTCTGCAGCGGAATGTGTGCAGATATAAAACTTCCTGGCAGATTCTGTTCTGCAAGGTTCGCAGGAGAGGTTCTGTGAAGTTTGGATAGTAGGAGACGAGGTACTGGCGGAAGTAAAGCTGTGAGGACGGGCGTGAGTTGTGCTTGGATACTTCACATGATAGAGCACTTGCCTGCGAAAGGCAAAGATCCCGGGTTCGAGTCTCGGTCCGGCACACAGTTTTCATCTGCCAGGAAGTTTCACAGTTGACGCTTCTATTTAGGTTGCTAGTCCTAAGGCTACGGTTCGACTGGGCGTGGCCAGGCGGAAGAGGGGCTTATGTCGTCTTCGCATAGAGGCCGCTGCTGTCACGTTGTCGTCCTGGAGAGGGGCCGGTCGAAGTGCCATTGGCTAACGTCGTCTTCACAGCACACACTGCTCTCTCGTTCCCGACTCGCGTGCTAGCACTTGACTTTACGCCGTAACACAAAATGGAGCTCGAGGCATTATTTTGAACGCAGAATCGCTGCAGTACAGCACAGCGAATCACCGTTGTCACACTAATTTAGAATCCTGAAATAAGCCAGAGGCAGTGAAAGCGGAGATTTTTGAAAATAACTGCTACATGAAATCAGGCTTTAGATTGCAAATTTAATGCCTGTTTTAGCTTTAAAATTAAATGTTTTTGTAGAAATAATATTGATTTTTCTATCTACGACACGGTTGCCATTACAATTATGCCAGTATATAAATGACGTGTTTCCTCCCCATCTACATCTACATGGATACTAGCAAATCAAATTTAAGTGCCTGGCAGAGGGTTCATCTGACTACCTTCACAATTGTCTATTATTCCAATCTCGTATAGTGTGCGGAAAGAACGAACACCTGTATATTTCCGTAAAAGCTCTTGCTTCCCTTATTTTATCGTAGTGATCATTTCTCCCTGTGTAGGTCGGTGTCAACAAAATATTTTCGTATTCGGAGGAGAAAGTCGGTGATTGGAATTTCGTGAGAAGATTCCGTCGCAACGAAAAACGCCTTTCTTTTACTTATGTCCAGTCAAAATCCCGTATCATTTCAGTGACACTCTCTCCCATATTTCGCGATAATACAGAACGTGCTACCCTTCTTTGAACTTTTTCGATGTACTCCGTCAGTTATATCTGGTAAGTATCCCACACCACGCAGCAGTATTCTGAAAGAAGACGGACAAGCGAAGGGTAGGCAGTCTCCTTAGTAGATCTGTTACATTTTCTAAGTGTCCTGCCAATAAAATGCCATCTTTGGTTAGCCTTCCACACAACATTTTCTATGTGTTCCTTCCAATTTAAGTTGTTTGTAATTGTAATACCTAGGTATTTAGTTGAATTTATGGCTTTTAGATTAGACTGATTTATCGTGTAACCAAAGTTTAACGAGTTCCTTTTAGCATTCATGTGGATGACCTCACACTTTCCGTTATTTACTCCCTACTTAATAAAATAACTGTCACACGTTCTCTCATGAATTCAGTGCCTTTGCCACGTTCAATAGATTCGGATTTCCCGCGTAATAAATAAATAGCTTTGTGAAATGAACAGATTTGCAAACTACGACTATAAGGTATGCGCACAAATCAAAAATCTTCTTTGTTGTGACTGGCAGAGAAATGTGATTTACGCGCTGTTCGAATTTTCAAGCTGGTGTACACAAGTTTGAGGCTGGTTTGTTTGCGTTACTACGTGAGTTGTGTGAGCTGGCTTCGTCAGTGCACTTCAAGTACATGAGTGCATTTATGGGTGCATGCATACATATCATTCAGCGTATTGGTAGTGGCAACTGTATTTAATGCCACAGAATTATGTATACTCGTATTTAAGTTTCTTCATCCTGGTTTTTGCTTGTTTAAGTAAAGTTACAGCGTAAGTCTATGAGTACAGTGTTATTGCTTTTGAGTTGCTCGGTTAATTTAATTTCACTCTCTTCACCTTAGAATCCCAGAAATGCATTATATACTTTTCGAGTAACATAAGTGAGTGCATATAATATAACATAACAATATTAGATAACCAACTGATTACACTGCCGTTTACATTATTTGAATTTATGAGGACCATTACCGTTGTGTTACAGTGGGATCGTAAGCATCATTGCCGAGATCTGTTGAGGGAACATAATCCCCACCCCAAACTTCGTGCAGTTAAATTAATACAGGAGGCCTGTTCCCTGGAAAAGATTTGTTATAAGGCGTATATCGCTGTTCTCTTCTAGAACATGCGCAAAGAAAGGTCTGGATAGCACAGTGGGAGGTGCAGACAGTGACACTGTTAAACGAGTCGGAGCGCAGGTGCTTTAGGCGGTTAGGCGGAGGAAGGAGTGCGTGATTAGGGCGGTGCAAAGTGGCGTGAGCCGAGATACGCGCCAACGCTCCCTTCCGCCCGATACCATCGGCGCATTCTCCGAGCCACGCTACGACGCAGTTGGCCCGTACAAGCCACCTGTCTGCTGTTGGAATTTACAAGTACACTGACGGCCGTTCAGATTCAGACATCAGAAAGCACACAAAATAACGAGGTTTTACTTATTTTGCGTCTGCAGTAAAGTAGCAAGATTACGTTCTTTAATTTGTGGGGGTGTATCGAGTCGAATTGAGCTTTCTTAGCATACAGGTAAGTCATTCTATGCTGCTTCAGTTCCATGGCTGAGTTCAGTTGTATGGGTGACATAGTGGTGTGCCAGTCTCTCGCCAAACCGTGACCAGGTAACTTAAACGGATAAGGTATCTTGAGAATGTGCTGGTCAGGGCGACAATCGAACATGCACGTAGGTGTGGACAGCACGGAAAACATCTACATTTATACGCCGCGACCCACCCAACGGAGTGTGGCGGAGGGCACTTTACGTGCCCCTGTCATTACTTCCCTTTCCTGTTACCGTCGCGTATGGTTCGCGGGAAGAACGACTGCCGGAAAGTCTCCGTGCGCGCTCGCATCTCTCTAATTTTACATTCGTGATCTCCTCGGGAGGTATAAGTAGGGGGAAGCAATATATTCGATACCTCGTCCAGAAACGCGCCCACTCGAAACCTGGACGGCAAGCTACACCGAGATGCAGAGTGCCTCTCTAGCAGAGTCTGCCACTTGAGTTTGCTAAACATTTCCGTAACGCTATCACGCTTACCAAATAACCCTGTGACGAAACGCGCCGCTCTTCTTTGGATATTCTCTATCTCCTCCGTCAACCCGACCTGGTACGGATCCCACACTGATGAGCAATACTCAAGTATAGGTCGAACGAGTGTTTTGTAAGCCACCTCCTTTGTTGATGGACTACATTTTCTAAGGACTCTCCCAATGAATCTCAACCTGGCACCCACCTTACCAACAATTAATTTTAGATGATCATTCCACTTCAAACCGTTCCGTACGCATACTCCCAGATATTTTACAGAGGTAACTGCTACCAGTGTTTGTTCCGATATCATATAATCATACAATAAAGGATCCTTCTTTCTATGTATTCGCAATATATTACATTTGTTTATATTAAATGTCAGTTGCCACTCCCTCCACCAAGTGACTATCCGCTGCAGATCTTCCTGCATTTCGCTGCAATTTTCTAATGCTGAAACTTCTCTGTATACTACAGCATCATCCGCGAAAAGCCGCACGGAACTTTCGACACTATCTTCTAGGTCATTTATGTATATTGTGAAAAAGCAATGGCCCCATAGCACTCCCCTGTGGCACGCCAGAGATTACTTCAACGTCTGTTGAGAATAACATTCTGTGTTCTGTTTGCTAAAAACTCTTCAATTCAGCCATACAGCGGGTCTGATATTCCGTAGGCTCTTACTTTGTTTATCAGGCGACAGTGCGGAACTGTATCGAACGCCTTCCGGAAGTCAAGGAAAATGGAATCTACCTGGGAGCCTGTATCTAATATTTTCTGGGTCTCATGAACAAATAAAGCGAGTTGGGTCACACACGATCACTGTTTCCGGAATCCATGTTGATTCCTACAGAGTAGATTCTGGGTTTCCAGAGATAGCATGATACGCGAGCAAAAAACGTGTTCTAAAATTCTACAACAGATCGATGTCAGAGATATAGGCCTATAGCTTTGCGCATCTGATCGACGTCCCTTCTTGAAAATTGGAACTACCTGTGCTCTTTTCTAATCATTTGGAACCTTCCGTTCCTCTAGAGGCTTGCGGTACACGGCTGTTAGAAGGGAGGCAACATGCGGTCTTGCGTTATCCTGCTGCAAGATAGCATCAGGGAGAGCTTGAACATAGGGCATGTAGTATCACGTGTTTCCCATTACTTTTTTCTTGCAGCGCATGTGTTTATGCGTAACCACGCAAGTGATTTATTTAGCTCAAAGACTCGTTACGACTGCGATAAGAAAGAGATTATCTCTGACTCGTGATATAAAAAATTCTGTGGATAGAATGTGGAACATTATGTGGACTATGGACGAACTTTCTTCTGATTTAGAATTGCGGAGAGTAGGATCGCAGTGGAACAGTGATTAGCGGTACTTTTGTAAGCTGCCATTTTGAGTACGGAATGCAGTTTCACTAATTACAACAACATTTCATCTCGTACAAGAGGATGATGTATCCTGAAATGATGATTTATGGAAAAATATAATTTCACGAATGTAAAATGTACGTTTAATCCTTAGGTTATTTTAACTTCTGCACTGTCTGTGGCTGGGAACAATATTTGCTGTATTGTAACTCGTAGGGAACTTCGTATCCTGGGAAATTATCAAGGTGTGCACCACCGTCATTTTTGCTCTATTTTGAGAGATTAATCTCTCGACTGTTATCGAAAGTAATACACAACTTGGACACTAATTCCCATGCTGCAGAGTGAGTACGTTATAGCACCCAAGACAGCTTTCCGACGGCGTGCGATTGAGCCTCTGGCTATTTTAAGAATCTTTAGAGTCGCCGATCGGTGGAATTCTGCAGAGCTAGAGAAATTTTATTACAGGTGCTGACTTCGACATCGAGATGCAGACAGAGTACGATTATGAACAGTAGCTGTCCAATCATTTTGTTTTATAGACTTGAGAATTCAAATCAGAAACTAAATTTATGCCTGGGAATATGATAGATATTTGTGTTAAAATATTGGGGAAGCGAATATTCTCGCCTAGAAGTTTCCATTCAAGTAACTACATATTATTCAGTCCTAATAATATAACTTCAATTGAGTGGAGACAGAAGTAAAAGGCACCGCCACCGGCCGTAACTTCACAGATGTGTAATTCGTGCTATCTAAATTAGAGGTTACACGAAGAAGAGCTGACGATGCTGGGTACCCAAAGGTATCTGATACCATTTCGGCAGATGTTGAGCATATATGGAGATGAACAATGCAGTGTGGTAACTTTCGTTTTCCACCGAGACTATATACACGAACAGGTGCCTCGTGATGCTGTACGTTCTACAGCTTTCCACCAAGTCTCAGTACAGGACCTGAATTAGCGAAACTATACCGCCGCCACGTTGCACAAACCAATCGAACTGTATTCTACACATTCTCTTGACTGTTCTGTTGGCCTGGTATCCAATCCAGATACTTCACCGGGATTCCCACACTGGATGGCAAGCCTCTCCTTTGCGTCTACTGAAAGGAGCCAATCTACGTTCTAAAGCGGAACTCGTCTGAAAATGATGATTTGTACGTGTAGTCTACGCTTACTTATGATAGCGTACGGTAGTTATACGACTCTAATTGTGACGTAACTTGATCATTAAGGTCAGATGCCATATCTTCTCATAGGCTTTCTCTAAGTCCAGAAAAACGGCGATGGTTGAATTTTTGCTTGCTGAAAATGTCGGATACCATTTTGGTGATTCGTATCAACTGCAGTGCTGTAAAAAAGTTCTCACTAAGCTGAACGGCTCGGGCCATACAACGTCGTGAGTGATAAGGTCATGCTGACAAGCAGTTCGGAGGCTGGCTATTAAGTTGTTATCAGTAGGTTCGAACAACAAGCAAGTATTGTGGAGATGCTTCGGGAACTCAAATGGTATCCACTGGAGGGAAGGCGACGTTCTTTTCGAGGAGCACTGCTGAGAAAATTTAGAGAGCTGGCGTTTGGCGCAGACTGCAGAACGATTCTACTGCCACCAACGTAAGGGCCACGAAGTTAAGATTAGAGAGACTATGGCCCCTAGGAAGGCATATAGACAGTGGGTTGAAGCCACGATGCAAAGGTTGGTTGGTCGATTTGGGGAGGCGGCCAAACAGCAAGGTCATCGGTCTCATCGGATTAGGGAAGGATGGGGAAGGAAGTCGGCCATGCCCATTCAAAGGAACCATCACGCCATTTGCCTGAAGCGATTCAGGGAAATCGCGGAGAACCTAGATCAGGATTTCCGGACTCGGGTTTGAACAGTTGTCCCCCCGAATGCGAGTACAGTGTGCTACCTACTGCGCCACCTCACTCGGTCACGATGCAAAATTTTGATATTCACGGAGGTTTATTTTGTAAGGCGAGCAAATTCATTTCGACGAGAAAAGAAAATGGCGTGGAAAGGAAGAGTTTAAGTGTGGCAATTTTAACGTAAAGATAAATTGCTTTTAACAGTACACTTCGCATTAAATTGCAGCTCTGGCTTTCCATAACACTAGCCCATATCTTTACACATACAGTGTCGTCAGATACAGACTATAAAGCTTGCAGAGGGGTGATATGTAGATTGTGCTGAGAAATAATTGTTTCGAAAAAAATCGATACGATGCGCCGTTTCCGAGTTAATTAGCACTGAACTTAGCCAGTCACGCCATTGCGGTCGCAAATTTTAGCGGCTCACCAGATACAGTTAGTGTCAGTTGTCATAGTGTAAATGATAGCACATTAGACCGCTCAGCCTTTGGCTCGGTTTCAGTCCTTACTACCGTCCTATGTCCAATTTATACACTGCTGTTTTGTTTGACGACGCCGTCTCCGGCCGACGACAAAATTTGCGTCTGCAACGGCCTGACCGGCTAACTTCAATGCTTATTAAGTCGTAAAGAGCGCAGCGTATTCAGTTTCTTTCTTAACAATTATTTATCAGCACAATCTACCCTGAAACACACTTAATGGCTCTTCAGATAGTTCCTGTGCTCCCTGTATGACGTTGGCTTCTCATCACAAATAATGAGGATTTTAAAAGCAGAAGCCTGATTACGGACCACCAACCTATTCTGGAGAAAGGCTAGCATTTTCAGGGTGATTAGAACCAACCGGTGACAGCTACATTAGTTAAAAATGCATTTTAACCATTAGCTGTTTTGTTTAACCTATGTATCATCTACTGGTTTCGATCAGAGGCCATCGTCACGGGATGTAAAGAAAAAGAGAACAGTTATAAAAATTTCACATTATCTTTTCGGCTGATTCAAGACCAAGGTTGTCACAGTGAAACCACCCAGAATACTATCGTAACCAGTCCTTGAAATAGTAAGAAACATACCTCACAATGCTTCAAGTCATCTAGCTATTTGAGTATCGTAACCTGTGCTTAAATTGCTAACGAACATATCTCACAACGTTTCAAGTCAAGTAGCTATTTGACCTTAAGCATTGTGAGTATTGTTCGTTAGTAATTCAAGGACGCTTTACGGTAATTGGTTGCGTGGCTTCACTGTGAGAAACCTTAAATGGAAATGGGATATGTTTTTAACTAATCCGATTTTCCTTACATCCAGGGATGATGGGTTATCACCAAAACCGGTAGATGATTTATAAGTTAAATAAAACAGATGATGGTTAAAATACGTTCTCTAAAGTACTTAATGGCTGTTGGTTCTCACCTGATGAAAGTATGAATTCTGCATTAGTGATACTTTCGCATTTCAGTAACATGTATATCAGGTAGTTTCTGATATCTGGAATGTCATATGCGAACTACTTAAACATTTTTATTAAAGTGCTTAGGACGAAGGTAATATCGGTAAAATATAATTAATGAAATGCGACCTGTCACATAGGCTGCTTCATACAGTTTGCTATATACACTGAGACGCCAAAGAAACTGGCATAGGTATGCACATTCGAATAAAGAGGTACGTAAATAGGCAGAATACGGCACTTATATAAGACAACAAGTGTCTGGCGCAGTTGTTTGATTGTTCACTGCTGCTACAATGGCAGATTATCAAGATTTAAGTGAGTTTGAACGTTGTGTTATAGTCGGCGCACGAGCGATGGGACATAGCATCTAAGACGTAGCGACAAAGTGGAGATTTTCCCGTACCACCATTTCACAAGTGTACAGTGAATATCAAGAATCCGGTAAAACATCAAATCTCCAACATCGCTGCGGCAGGAAAGAGAACCTGCAAGAACGGGACCAACGACGACTGAAAAGAGTCGTTCAACGCGACAGAAGAGCAATCCTTCCGCAAATAGCTGCAGATTTCAATGAGTGGGCATCAACAAGTGTCAGTGTGCGAACCATTCAACGAAACATCATCGTTACGGGCTTTCGGAGCCGAACGTCCACTTGTGTACTTCTGAGACTTCACGACACAAAGCTTTACGCCTCGCCTGGGCCAATCAACACCGAAATTGGACACTTGATGACTGGAAACATGTTGCCGGGTCTGGCGAGTCTCGTTTCATATTGTAATGAGCGGATGGACTTGTACGGGTATATGACAACCTCATGAATCCATGGATCGTACATGTCAGCAGGGAACTTAAAGTTGCTGGACGTTCTGCAGTGGTGGGGGGCGCGAGCAGTTTGCATGATATGGGACCTCTGATACGTCTGGATACGACTCTGACAGGTGACACGTAGGTAAGCATCTTGTCTGATCACCTGCATCTATTCATGTCCATTGTACGTCCCGACGGACTTGGATAATTCCAGCATTACACTGCGACACCCCACACTTCCAGAATTGTTACTGAGTGGCTCCAGGAACACTTTTAGGGGTTTAAACACTTCCGCTGTCCACCAAACTCGTCAGACATGAACATTATTGAGCATATCTGGGATACCTTGCAACGTGCTGTTCAGAAAAGATCTCCACCCCGTCATACAATTACGAATTTATGAATAGCCCTGCAAGATTGCCGGCCGGTGTGGCCGTGCGGTTCTAGGCACTTCAGTCTGGAACCTCGTGACCGCTACGGTCGTAGGTTCGAATCCTGCCTCGGGCATGGATGTGTGTGGTGTCCTTAGGTTAGTTAGGCTTAAGTAGTTCTAAGTTCTAGGGGATTGATGACCACAGATGTTAAGTCCCATAGTGCTCAGAGCCGTTTTGAACACTGCAAGATTCATGATGTCAATACCCTCCAGCACTACTTCAGACATTAGTCGAGTCCACGTCGTGTTGCGGCGCTTCTGCGTGCTCGCGAGGGTCCTACACGATATTAGGCATTTCTACTATTTTCTTTTGCTCTCCAGTGTATTTTGTTACGTGACAGAAGGAAGTGATAGTAAGGGGGGCGGAGGAAACGAAGTTTTGAATACAGTAATCAAGGTTCGAATGGATGTACCTTGCTTCATTTTCTCAGAAATATATTGGCTTCCCCAGGGAAAACAAGTGGAGAGAGCCGCATAAAATAAGACTGAAGACGACGACGACGACGACAACGACAAAAGTGTGCGTCATAAATACAGTACTAAACATTTGCAGTATGATTGTAATTTGACCACTTAATATTGTACAAAGAACCACCAACAGCTGCTATACGTAAATAACGCTATCGCAGTGCCACTAGCTTCGACAATGGGTTTCCTTGCGATGTGAATGGAGTTAAAAAAAAAAGGCAATTGTAAAAGATAGTTCTAACTGTATTGGTCACGTAACGATTCAAAAATCAAATTTTAAACGATCTGTTAATACTTCAGTCAGTGAAGTAAATTGATGTTAGACGCTACCTTTACCCGTTACATGGAAGTGAAATAAGACGTTTAAAAAAAAGTTCGGTACAAAGTATGGTAAGAAAATGGCAGAGCAGTTAATTAGCGCTACGAGCCGTTCGCGACACTGCGTAACGTCTAAGATGGAGACCACGTCCTGTCCTTAGAGCAGTTTATTTGACGCCTTGTAAAGCCCCAAAGTAGATGGCCTTCACAGAGCCTAACTCGAGGAGCGCTCAGGGCTTGATGAACCGCAGCGAGGAGACGCCTGCCAAACTGCCGCGCCGCCAATTGGTCGCCGGCAATGGGCTCAGCCGCCAAAGCAGTTTCCCTGAAGTCCCCCCACTCCACGGCCTCGTCATGCCTCTGCCACCCTCCACCAGCAAATAACCTGCAGGCCTGCTGCCAACTCGGCCGCAGCCAGTTCCTATGTGGCCACCATATCGAAGGGGAGGGAGATCGCTTCCCTCCTCAAAGTGTCCGTAGGGACAGGGATTCTCCGCCATTCTGCCCCCCCCCCCCCACCTCTCTCTCTCAAGAATTGCGACCTCGACAGTGCGACACACATGCCTGTAACTGACGCTTTTACACCGCAATGGTAGATTTTCTGAAATTACAAAAAATACTCCGGGAAGGATGCTTAGAGATTTAAAGAATTGTTCCAAGTTATTTTAAAGTTTTGCACTCACGAAAAACCTTTCGAAACTGTATTTAATATACATCTCTCACGTTATTAAGTGACTGAAGTCAAATCAAGCAGAAGTATCATCAAAAACCAGTTACAAGTTAAACACGTTTCGATACAGAACCTAAAGGAAACCAACACAAATACCATTTTCAAGACAGGCAATTTAAGGCCATTTAAGAAACTCAGATAATTTGCAAATATCACATGCCCCATGGCAGAAGACCCTTTTCCAT
Organism: Schistocerca americana; assembly: GCF_021461395.2. Taxonomy (NCBI): domain Eukaryota; kingdom Metazoa; phylum Arthropoda; class Insecta; order Orthoptera; family Acrididae; genus Schistocerca; species Schistocerca americana. The sequence continues at coordinate 624,934,853 of NC_060123.1, read as the reverse complement.
TCCAACGTCCAAGATAGTGTTCGAACGATGAGGTACGGCTTAGCCATCTGTAAGTCATACAGAATTTTACTGAGTGCAAGCTTCTGTTATTGAAGAGTTAACAGTACCTTCCAAGCACCTTTAATGTACTTGTATGGTATAGAATTCAGAACTCAGAATATTTACAAATTCTGCACAAAACGCTACCTCATGAGTCACAACAAGGAAATCGGCAGAAAATGCTGGAAACTTTTCATGAAGATATGTAGTGCGCATTCCTACATGTAATTCTGAAACTGAAGAAGCACTAACCAGAAAACGTCAAATGTTCGTAGGTACATTACCCCCACATTACCCCCAAGGTACAACACTGACTTAATACAACTGTTGCACGGAGAGACATGTATAGCATTACTGCATGAATCTCATGTAAAGTTAATGGCAGTCATAGTACAGTTAATTAATTGCGTCATTTTTCAATTTTTGTTACGCATTCTTGTCTCCTTGTAAATCTGTGTTTCTACTTTTATATGCACTTTTATATGTTAAGGAAAACGATAGTGAAAGAGTTTGCCGCATGCGATATTTATACTTAATCATTGACGCCTTCAGTTTTTGTGTTGAAAGCGTGTCTTGACTGTCGTCGATGCTTGAAAACATGGTTTACAGAGCGAAAAAATAAAGTGCTCTGTTTTCTCTACAAGATGGCACCGAGCCCTGGCTGAGGTCATTGTTCCTTGCATGCTGATGTTTCGTGAGAAAATGAATATCTGAAAGAAAAAAAAACACAGTTACTCGTTATGAGATGAAAATCATTATTTTTCACGTAGTTTATCGGCACCAGTTGTTAAAATATAAAACTGCTACTGACTGTAAAACTTTGGTTAACCACGTCAAACACTTTAATTATTTCATAGTTTTACTCGTAATGATTGTCTTTCTTATACTCTCGATATTCTAGATAAAATGTTAATTTTGTCGATGTTTTTAAGCATACTCCCAGTAATCTACATAGGGTGTGAGTACCCTCTAGTGTGGGACAGTGTGTGACGAGCGAGTTAGAAGCCGCTTATTGCAAACTCAAGTCCTCATCTGGCGGCAAATGCAAGGTGGGCCTACACCCACGGGCTATGTGTAGTAGGATGCAGGCCAATTCTATGCTCAGCTTGGACCAAGTATGGCACGAGTTTGTCTCATAGAGAATCGCAGCCGGTGGCTGAGCTACATCTGGGTTAATAGGGGCAGGCTGTCCCTGCCCAGTGAACGTGGGATGAGCTATTTCTGGGCTGACACAGCCGTCTGTCCTGCCCACCGAGTGTAGCATGAGCTACATATGGGATGATGTGGCGGACTCTCTGCCTGTTTTGTGGGATGCTGAGTACAGCCCAGCCATAGTAAGTGACTGATGCAGACATCCAGGGAGTGAACCTTGGATCAGCTGCTGGCTGGCGGCGACTGAAACTCACAAGTGCCCCAGTGGATCGCCAGCTAAGAGGGCCTGAATTCCATTAGGCTTGTAAGAGCAGTGCTCATATGTGCCGACTGATTAGTCAATGATCACCGAGCTAGTGTCACAAGATGCAAAGACGGTAACCGAAGTCATGAGATACTGCTGTGACACTGATGTACATTTTTACTTGTCAGAAGTGCGCCACAATGTACAGCCACCCCAATAGAAAATAAAACAAGCAGAAGCATTGCAGCACAGAAACGGAAAGCGAGAGGAAGGCGTCAAACATGCCGATGTCAAACGGCGTATCTACTAGCCTATAGACCCTTGGAGGACTCTTAAATTCATAATTGACCTAATAACACTTTATTTTATTTATTTAATCGTATGGCTAGGGCCCCCCGCCGGGCAGGCCGTTCGCAGGGTGCCACTTCGGCGACCTGCAGTCGATGAGGATGATAGGATGATGATGAGGACAGCGCAACACCCAGTCCCTGGGCGGAGAAAATTCCCCGACCCAGTCGGGAATCGAACCCGGGCCCAGAGGACTGACAATCCGTCACGCTGACCATTCAGCAACCGGTGGCGGACACCTAATAACACTACTAACAACAATCTAAGCCTAGAACCACCTATTAGCTTCAATGGCTTCAACTTCGCTGGCACCCAAAGGCTTTCTTATTGCAACCAAATCACTACACAGCGTAATGCCGTTTTTGCTGGCATATGTTGCTTGGTGCAAAGGGACGCATGGGCTGGTAGGTACACCGTGTATACGCAACTTGTGTCACTGCTTCATCTCTTGTGCCTTTCCCAGGTCCCACAAGCGAATCTTACCTGAGATAATGGATTATAGGGCAGTGGGAAGAGGAAAAGTACAGAAAGAAGACATACAAAGTGGACCTCAACCCACGGACCTCATTACAGCGAAGTAATGTAGTAGGGCACAGGCTGCAGCTACGCTGTTGCGCAGAGTGGCCGCGCGGTTCGAGGCGCCATGTCTCGGACTGCGCGGCGCTTCCCGCCGGAGGTTCGAGTCCTCCCTCAACCATGGGTGTGTGTGTTGTTCTTAGCATAAGTTAGTTTATGTAGTGTGTAAGTCTAGGGACCGATGACCTCAGCAGTTTGGTCCATTAGGAATTCACACATATTTGAACATTTGCAGCTACATCTACATCTACATCTACATCTACATGGATACTATGCAAATCACATTTAAGTGCCTGGCAGAGGGTTCATCGAACCACCTCCACAATTCTCTATTATTCCAATATCGTATAGAGCGCGGAAAGAATGAACACCAATATCTTTCCGTACGAGGTCTGATTTCCCTTATTTTATCGCGGTGATCGTTCCTCCCTATGTAGATCGGTGTCAACAAAATATTTTCGCATTCGGAGGAGAAAGTTCGTGATTGGAATTTCGTGAGAAGATTCCGTTGCAACGAAAAACACCTTACTTTTCATGATGTCCAGCCCAAATCCTGTATCTTTTCTATGACACTCTCTCCCATATTTCGCGATAATACAAGACATGCTGCCTTCCTTTGAACTTTTTCGATGTACCCCCTCAGTCCTATCTGGTAAGGATCCCACACCGCGCAGCAGTATTCTAGAAAAGGACGGACAAGCGCAGTGTAGGCAGTCTTCTTAGTGGATCTGTTACATTTCCTAAGTGTCCTGCCAACAAAACGCAGTCTTTGGTTAGCCTTCCCCACAATATTAAGTTGTTCGTAATTGTAATACATATGCATTTTGTTGAATTTACGGCTTTTAGATTAGACTGATTTGTCTGCAATCGAAGTTTAACGAGTTCCTTTTAGCAGTCATGTGGATGACCTCACACTTTTCGCTATTTAGGGTCAACTGCCACTCTTCGCACCATTCAGATATACTTTCTAATTCGTTTCTCAGTTTTTTTTTTTATCTTATGATGACTTTATTAGTCGATAAACGACAGCGTCATCTGTAGACAACCGAAGGCGGTTGCTCAGATTATCTACAAAATTGTTAATATAGAAGAGCAAAGGGCCTTAGGGAACGCCAGGATCACTTCTGTTTTACTCATTGACTTTCCGTCAGTTACTACGAACAGTGACCTCTCTGACAGGAAATCACAAATCCAGTCACATAACTGAGACGATATTCCATAAGCACGGCATTTCACTACGAGCCGCTTGTATGGTACAGCGTGAAAAGCCTTCCGGAAATCCAGAAATACGGTATCGATCTGTGAGTAAAGAGATAGTTTTCTAAACCCATGTTGGCTGTGTGTCAATAGACAGTTTTCTTCGAGGTAATTCATAATGTTCGAACACAATATATGTTCTAAAATCCTGCTGCATATCGACGTTAACGATATGGGCCTGTAATTTAGTGGATTACTCCTACTACCTTTCTTGAATATTGGTGTGACCTGCGCAACTTTCCAGTCTTTGGGTACTGATCTTTCGTCGAGCGAACGGTGGTATATGATTGTTAGTATGGAGCTAATGCATCAGCGTACTTAGAAAGGAACCTAATTGGTATACAGTCTGGACCAGAAGACCTGCTTTTATTAAGTGATTTGAGTTGCTTCACTACTCCGAGGATATTTACTTCTACGTTACTCATATTGGCAGCTGTTCTCGATTCGAATTCTGGAATATTTACTTCGTCTTCTTTTGTGAAGGCATTTCGGAAGGCTGTGTTTAGTAACTCTGCTTTGGCAGCACATTTTTCGATAGTATCTCCATTGCTGTCGTGCAGAGAAGGCACGCTCAGCGTGGCCTAAATGCGGTGCAACCTAACGTCGTAGTCAATCAGGCCAGCGGAGGAGCTGCATCAGGGCTGATGTGTCGGGCTGCCACTGTCTGTTGAGTTCCATCCGGCCGTGGCAACACAAAGGTGCAGACGTCCAGGGAGAGAACCCCGGACCCACGGCTGGGTGGCGGCAGCCGGAGCTGGCGAGCACTCCAGTGGCTAGGCGGCTAGGAGGCCCTCAGTTGTATCCCTGGCTTGTCATATGGCGGTTGGACACCCTTCACAGGCGTTTCTGTCAGAATTACACCACAGTAATGGTGACCTCTTGGCAGAGGATGACACTGTGACGATTGATGACTCCATTTCTCATTGCTTTGACACACGCCAGCCAGTATTTATTCGCGCCAGAAGGAATTTGGTGCGCTGCTGTAGCAGCAGAAGCCACGTCTGCCGCATATCAAAGTGTCCCTGGTTAAGGTAATCATCCTGCCGCTGAGAGGCAGGCGGATGGCGGTGCCTGTTGTAAGTATGCTGTGGCATAATGCTTACCATCTGCAGCATCGTCGATAGAACCAACTGTGGTCCTTTGGTGCAGAGCCGAGTGGAGGGTTTAAATCAGTCTTAAGCGGTTCTGTGACCGTGTAGGCTGCAGATTCCTTGACTTGGGCCATCGGGTGGTGGGTTTCCGGGTCAGGAGTCCGCTACACACAGGAGGCGGCTACACGGATAGCGGGGGCTGTGAGGAAGGGACTGGGCGGTTTTTTTTAGGTTAGAGGGTCTTAGGGAACCACATAAGGGGCATCCGTCTAAAAGTGGGGAGGTAAAACACAGTAAGGTAGTTGTAGAAACGATTGGTATTGTAAATTGTCGTAGCTGTGTTGGGAAAGAACCAGAGCGTGCCGTTACATATCGTCGATACCTTCACTGCTACTGTCTGACAAATAATGAGTTGGTGTCGCTTCCTGTAGGTTTCGCCTACTCCCGTCATACGCCGTAATCACGTGAATAGCATGCAAGCGATGACAGTAACAAAGCAACACAACGTGCGCATTTCATGTGATCTTCAGAGGAGCGTAGAACTCGTCTGGACAATTTATTTTCTCTTCGGTACTTCTGTAATTAACCTGGAGTATCAAATGGGCACTTAGTTCAGTGGCAGGTTTAGATATTTATCAACATGTGAGGCATTTTAATCATCTGTGAATTAATAAAAATGAGAGTTGACATCTGTGGTCTCTGAAGATATGGTCACATTACACTGAGTTATTTGATGGCACAGGAGGAAGTTACGATTCAGGGGAGTACCGAATCTTCCTGGGCGAGTCTCTGGCACAAGCAGCTCCTTGCCACTTGTCACTACATGACTGCTCCATCGCTCTCAGTGGCCCGACCAGAGGAGCGGAGGATCCCCGCTTTTGCGACGGGGGTGGTCATAGATGTAATGAGAGGCGCCCTCCCATCTAGTAACGACATAGAAATTTTTATATACAATGACCGAAGAAAAATCGCAACATCAAAAGAGTAATTAAAGTCGAATAATGAAATTTCGGGATTCTACTGATAGCCTTGGGAGAGCCAGCCCTGACAAAACTCTACCATCTGGTAAGCAAGATGTATGAGACAGGAGAAATACCCACAGACTTCAAGAAGAATATAATAATTCCAATCCCAAAGAAAGCAGCTATTGACAGATGTGAAAATTATCGAACCATCAGTTTAATAAGCCACGGCTGCAAAATACTAACACGAATTCTTTACAGACGAATAGAAAAACTGGTAGAAGCTGACCTCGGGGAAGATCAGTTTGGATTCCGTACAAATGTTGGAACACGTGAGGCAATACTGACCCCACGACTTATCATAGAAAATAGATTAAGGAAAGGCAAACCTACATTTCTAGCATTTTTAGACTTAGAGATAGCTTTTGACAATGTTGACTGGAATACTCTCTTTCAAATTCTGAAGGTGGCAGGGGTAAAATACAGGGAGCGAAAGGCTATTTACAATTTTTATAGAAACCAGATGGCAGTTATAAGAGTCGAGGGGCATGAAAGGGAAGCAGTGGTTGGGAAGGGAGTGAGACAGGGTTGTAGCCTCTCCCCGATGTTATTCAAGCTGTATATTGAGCAAGCAATGAAGGAAACAAAAGAAAAATTCGGAGTAGGAATTAAAATCCATGAAGAAGAAATAAAAACTTTGAGGTTCGCCGATGACATTGTAATTCTGTCAGAGACAGCAAAGAACCTGGAAGAGCGGTTGAACGGAATGGACAGTGTCTTTAAAGGAGGATATAAGATGAACATCAACAAAAGTAAAACGAGGATAATGAAACGTAGTCGAATTAAATCGGGTGATGCTGAGGGAATTAGATTAGGGAATGAGACACTTAAAGTAGTGAAGGAGTTTTGCTATTTTGGGAGCAAATTAAACTGATGATGATCGAAGTACAGAGGATATAAAATGTAAACTAACAATGGCAAGGAAACTGTTTCTGAAGAAGAGAAATTTGTTGACATCGAGTATAGATTTAAGTGTCAGGAAGTCGTTTGTGAAAGTATTTGTATGGAGTGCAGCCATGTATGGAAGTGAAACATGGACGATAAATAGTTTGGACAAGAAGAGAATAGAAGCTTTCGAAATGTGGTGCTACAGAAGAATGCTGAAGATTAGATGCGTAGATCACATAACTAATGAGGAGGTACTGAATAGAACTGGGGAGGAGTTTGTGGCACAACTTGACTAGAAGAAGGGATCGGTTGGTAGGACATGTTCTGAAGCATCAAGGGATCACCAATTTAGTATTAGAGGCAGCGTGGAGGGCAAAAATCGTAGAGGGAGGCCAAGAGATGAATACACTAAACATATTCAGAAGGATGTAGGTTGCAGTAGGTACTGGGAGATGAAGACGCTTGCACAGGATAGAGTAGCATGGAGAATTGCATCAAACCAGTCACAGGATTAAAGACCACAACAACAACAGGTAACATATTTAAGTTATTAACATTGCAAGATTACAGGTTAATGTAAATACGAGATAAGCCATTGCAAATGCGAATTGTTTGTACGTTAATAACCGGTACAACCACCAGAATGTTGATTGCAAACGTGATGCATTGTGTTGTAGAGGTGCCGTTTGTCAGTTTGTGGGATGGAGTTCTATGCCTGTTATTCTTGGTCGGTCAATATAGGGAAGGTTAATGATGGAGCTGTTATCCGATGATGTCCCATGAATGCTCGATTCCAGACACATCTGGTGAGCGAGCACGCCACGGCAATACGTCTTCACCATGTAGAGCATGTTGGGTTACGACAGCTTTATGTGAAGGCGCGTTATGCTGTTAGTAAACACCCCATGGAATGCCGTTTATGACTGGCAACACAACAGATCGAGTCAACAGATCGAAGTAAAAATTTGCAGTGAGGGTGCGTGGGATATCCATGATAGCATCCCTGCTCTTCCTCATCGCACCCCAGGTGTATGACCAGTGTGTCTAGCAGGCCCTCATCTGGCATGCTTGTAACCAACACACGGCCATCAGTAGAACCGAGGCAGAACCAGCTTCCATCAGAAAACACAGCAGACTTACAATCTGCCCACCAATGAGCTCTCATTTGACAGCAGTGAAGTTGCAATGGTGGTGGTTTAGGGTCAGTGGAACGTACGCTACATGGTGTCTGTTTCGGAGCTCTCGTTGAAGTTACCCATTTGTAACAGTTCGTTGTGTCACTGTTGTGCTAACTGCTGCTCAAATTGCTGCTACAGAATCAGTACTATGCCCCTGGAGCACGATGGTCTTTCCTCTCGGTCGTGCCAAGTGGGCGTCCGGAGCACGGTCTTCTTGCAACCATACATTCTAGTGACCACTGCTGCGAGCAATCATGTACAGTGACTGCATTCCTGGCAAGCCTTTCTGCAATATCGGAGTATCCAGCTTCTCGCAGCCCTATTACACAACCTCGTTCAAACTGTGCGTCATTCAACAGGCCAAGTCCGCCGAAAACAACAAAGCCAACACGGTTCGTGAGTGCGTAGGTAGGAACACGAAACCAGAGGATGTTAATTAATGCCAGTGCTGATTTAAGGCCTTAGCAGCCCAAATGGCCTCTACGGGTGTCAAGCTGAAAGGGGTACCACAATTGCCCACCTGAATTTTTTGCCTACTGAATTACCGAGAGCGTAAAAATTCAAAATTTTTATAATTGCATCAAGCATACTGAATCGCGGGCCAGCGCATGCACAGTGATGCCGATGTGATAAGTTCACTGTCATAAGTGATAAAGGCGGATTGCGTATAGAAGAAATTCTCCGTGTTAGTATTTAACAACTGCCGCTCTGTCATAATAGTGTATTAAAGACTTCATCAACGATATAATTAAACAGATACATTCATACACTTATAAATCATCTTCCAAACCGTCTGATCGGTCGTACAGTCCATGATAATGCAGTGTTCCTCTCTTGATCACGAAGATCTGCAGACCTGAACCGATGGATATCCTTTCGTGCCAATCCACAACATCGGTAACTCATCATGTGCTTAGGAATGTATGTAGTGAAATGTATTGTCGTTTAGATGTTGTCCATTGAACCGCTGTAAGTAATATGGAACACCTATCAAGTATTTCAAAAAATTATGAACTTTCCTTTCCTTTCTCAGTAATTCTATGAATTATATATTAATAGCTATTTCTGATCGCTGTATTCGTTTCGTATTGTCCTGTATATGGCAAAGCATGGTGGCAATATTGAAAGGTGATGAGCCCCAGTTGATTATTTCTGAAGAAGTTTTTTCCGCGTGATCTGATATTATAACACTTTTTCACTGAACACCGTATTCTGTAGCATATCACCATAGCTATATGCAACAGTTTCATAAGCGCCATGATGCACGTTTAGAATTTCAGTTCACGTTATACCAATTAGCACAACGCTCTCAATGCAGCAATTTGAAATAAATTATATTTACTAACTTTTAATCGTTTCAGTTGCGCTTTAAATTAATTTCATTTAAACAAAGTTAATCGCAGCTTTGCGTGTACGCAGCTAGAAACCGAGTGAGGCGGTGCAGTGGTTAGCACAGCGCACTCGCATTCGGGAGGACGACGGTTCAAACTCACGTCCAGCCATCTCGATACAGGTTTTCTGTGATTTCTGTAAATCGCTTAAGGCAAATGCCGGGATGATTCCTTTGAAAGGGCACGGCCGACTTCCTTCCCCATCCTTCCCGCATACAATGGGACCGACAACCTCGCTGTTTGGTCCCCTCCCCCCAAATCAACAAGCCAATCAATATAGACTCTGTGATGGGCTAACTACGGGATTCACAGTTCGCATTTCTCACTTGTGCGACAAAACTCCAGAGAGTAAAAAATGCTATAAAGGAACCCATGAGCACTGGAGCGTTCGTATGCTTTCACCCTTGTCATACCCGTTTCTCTCTATGATACAGCCTGTGTGCAAAACTCACTCCACGGTGAACCAAAGAGGCAGCCTGTGTCAGTCGGACCTTAAACCGTCCCCGGTCAGAATCAGTACAATATACTTTTGGTTGTTAGCTATAGTAATGACTGCATTATTCCATTGATTTATAATCGAATGTGGTACATGTTTGACCGGCGATTGACGACCCATTAGGCCGACGGAATAAATCCACAGTTTAATCATTTCTGCAATTGATATTAACTTCTTTGATGACCCCTGTATCCTAGTTGGTGTCAGTTAATTTTGCGTCCAGACACAGTTTGGTGGCGACCTTTCAGAGTTTATGAATGTTGATGCCTCTAGTTTTCAGGCACTTGGTTTCTGTTCAAATAGTCCAAATGGCTCTGAGCATATGGGACTTAACATCGGAAGTCATCAGTCCCCTAGAACTTAGAACTACTTGAACCTAAGGACATCACACACATCCATGCCCGAGGCAGGATTCGAACCTGCGACCGTAGCGGTCGCACGGTTCCAGTCTGAAGCGCCTAGAACCGCTCGGCCACTCCGACCGGCTTGGTTTCGGTGCAGTCCGTTGCGTTAAAGAGGTAAAACGGAACTGAGGGATTCTACGAAGAAGTAAGTGAGCCGTGGCATCTCCAGAAGCAGCCAAAAGGGCTTCGTAACCGCGCAGGCATGACGTTTATTTGTTGAGATATTACAGTTTAGAGCAATAAAAATAACGAAATTAAGTCGCCTTCATTAAAAGCGTATATTTTTTATTGGACATCGCTAAATATGGGAGTTCACTAGTGTGAGCTGGAACAGGAGCAGAAATCGGATACCTGCCACTGAAATGAGGTAGAAATTACACTATTCGGTCACGTTCCAAGGATCAGTCCCAAGATTCTCATTGTCTCGAGATAGGTCTCCAACTCTTCCATATCGTAGCACAATTTGCTGTGAATATTGTTCTCAGTTTGTGGAAAACTTCTTCATTTTTTGCTGCTGCAGAGATAATATTCTTTCAGAGGTAGTAACGTACTGTCATACTCCCTCAAGCAAATAATAGGTCGTGTTTCGTCTTTCCAGTATGCTAATATTAGAGTAGGTTTACCGGCTGCCGGAACGAAAAATTGTCTTATCTGCCACAAAGAGCGTACGTATGTGCCCAGGGCCGTTGTTTGCTCAGATGTTCTGTACAGGGAGAGCAGGGGCGGCGAGTGAGGCGCGCGTGTTTGCCTGCACTGTTTACCCACACATTTCTCCCTGACGTACTCCTCGGGAAATGCGAGCAAGAGCAAGCTTTCGGAACGGCGTGGTTTCTGCTCCTTACTGTCTAAACATTTACCGGAGACCAGAATTGGAGCTTGGAAACTTGAAAGTCGTGATTCCCTGAACAACGTAAATGAAAGCACGGACTAATTTCGGATATTTACGTATTCAAAAACGCCACGCCAAGCAAACACAGTGAGACGCGGACGTTCAGTATTGCCACTAAGCAAAAAGTATTCAGTAGTGTCTGATACAGAGGGACGAACGTCCAAGGGACAGTCAAATGAAAACGCGACTGATGGAAACTGTTTATTACTTCAAAAGTAATCGCCGTAGCTGTCAAGGCACTTATCCCACTTTTAGACAAAGCGGTCAAATGTCTGCGCTTGCCTACGGAAATGTGACTGTGAAAACACCCGTGGTTTCGGTCATCTTGTGAGCTCCAAGGCGTCCGCGGTGCCTTCCTGTGCATCAGGCGGGCTACTCGGCCTGCCCTGGAGGGATGTATGGGATTCTTCGCGTCTCTGGAAGCGGCCTCATGTTCAACCGACGACGTGATGAAACGTGTGCGACGGTGCACGAAGCTGTTGACATATGACGTTAATATGATGCTATGCAGGGTGTTACAAAAAGGTAGGGCCAAAATTTCAGGAAACATTCCTCACACACAAATAAAGAAAAGGTGTTATGTGGACATGTGTCCGGAAACGCTTAATTTCCATGTTAGAGCTCATTTTAGTTTCGTCAGTATGTACTGTACTTCCTCGATTCACCGCCAGTTGGCCCAATTGAAGGAAGGTAATGTTGACTTCGGTGCTTGTGTTGACATGCGACTCATTGCTCTACAGTACTAGCATCAAGCACATCAGTACGTAGCATCAACAGGTTAGTGTCACATCACGAACGTGGTTTTGCAGTCAGTGCAATGTTTACAAATGCGGAGTTGGCAGATGCCCATTTGATGCATGAATTAGCACGGGGCAATAGCCGTGGCGCGGTACGTTTGTATCGAGACAGATTTCCAAAACGAAGGTGTCCGGACAGGATGACGTTCGAAGCAATTGATCGGCGTCTTAGGGAGCACGGAACATTCCAGCCAATGACTCGCGACTGGGGAAGACCTAGAACGACGAGGACACCTGCAATGGACGAGGCAATTCTTCGAGCAGTTGACGATAACCATAATGTCAGCGTCAGAGAAGTTTCTGCTGTACAAGGTACCGTTGACCACGTTACTGTATGGAGAGTGCTACGGGAGAACCGGTTGTTTCCGTACCATTTACAGCTGTGCAGGCACTATCAGCAGCTGATTGGCCTCCACGGGTACACTTCTGCGAATGGTTCATCCAACAATGTGTCAATACTCATTTCAGTGCAAATGTTCTCTTTACGGATGAGGCTTCATTCCAACGTGATCAAATTGTAAATTTTCACAATCAACATGTGTGGGCTGACGAGAATCCGCACGCAATTGTGCAATCACGTCATCAACACAGATTTTCTGTGAACGTTTGGGCAGGCATTGTTGGTGATGTCTTGATTGGGCCCCATGTTCTTCCACCTACGCTCAATGGAGCACGTTATCATGATTTCATATGGGATACTCTACCTGTGCTGCTAGAACATGTCCCTCTACAAGTATGACACAACATGTGGTTCATGCACGATGGAGCTCCTGCACATTTCAGTCGAAGTGTTCGTACGCTTCTCAATAACAGATTCGGTGACCGATGGATTGGTAGAGGAGGACCAATTCCATGGCCTCCACGCTCTCCTGACCTCGACACTCTTGACTTTCATTTATGGGGGCATTTGAAAGCTCTTGTCTACTCAAGCCCGGTACCAAATGTGGGGACTGTTCGTGCTCGTATTGTGGATGGCTGTGATACAATACGCCATTCTCCAGGGCTGCATCAGCGCATCAGAGATTCCATGCGACGGAGGGTGTATGCATGTATCCTCGCTAACGGAGGACATTTTGAACATTTCCTGTGACAAAGTGTTTAAAGTCACGCTGGTACGTTCTGTTGCTGTGTGTTTCCATTCCATGATTAATGTGATTTGAAGAGAAGTAACAAAATGAGATCTAACATGGAAAGTAAGCGTTTCCAGACACATGTCCACATAACATATATTCTTTCTTTGTATGTGAGGAATGTTTCCTGAAAGTTTGGCCGTACCTTTTTGTAACACCCTGTATATGATATGTATACTGAAGATAACAGTCGCATGAATACTGTGTCTGCTGCAAGTGATGATCAGAATAAGTAAAGAGAGAAATGTCTGAGTACGTTCAGTTTTGCTCAGGTGTTTGAAAATCAAATAACCTAAGAGGTTTTCCAGCACAGTCATTCATAATTTTTTCTAGGGGGACGTTTCAATTGTAGCCAAGTGTGCACCTCTTCGTCTGAAACAAATCGGCGGCCATGAATCGTTGAGTTGTCAATGATGAGAGTGGTTGAGTTAGTTAAAGATACGAGGTTTACAGTAATGAAGTTAGTTAAAATGAGGAGGAGTACTGGGAGCCATAAGCCGTATGTGTGTTACATTCTTTTGGGCAGTTCAGTGCTATGATGCCGTGACGTAACTGGAGCGCCAGGTTAAGCAACACGAAGGCGAATGGCAAGAAGTAGCTCGCTGCACGGCAGGGTGTCAATATCGAGGGCGGAAATGGGGTCAGTTACGCCAGCCGAGCAACACCAGAATATTCCACCGCCCTAGAGGGGAAGAAGAACTGCAGACATCAGGGGCAGAAAGCTGTTTTTAAGGACCGTCAGCCGGCCGTTGTGGCCGAGCGATTCTAGGCGCTTCAGTCCGGAACCAAGCGGATGCTACTGTCGCAGGTTCGAATCCTGCCTCGGACATGGATGTGTACGACGTCTTTAGGTTAGTTACGTTTAAGTAGTTCTAAGTCTAGGGGACTGTTGACCTCAGATGTTAAGTCCCATAGTGCTTAGAGCCATTTGAACCATTTGAAGGACCGGCAGCATGCTCGTTGTCATCGTCCGTCGTGAGGTGTTTGAGTGACGCCGCACCAGTTCGGAGTCGTCACTGCCAACGCAATCATGTAACAGTCACCGTCGCAATGCAGGTCGTCGCCTAAGAGGCGCCAGAGTGACGCAGCTGCCAAAACTGTCGTCGGACGCCGTCAACAGGCAGCTGCCTGTCACGGGAATGTTCGCCTGGGGTGCGTTGTGGTAATAGACTGTCGCCATCTTCCTGGGACACCACCGCCGCAAACGCCGTGAGAGGGACAGGAGCCGTGGCCTGCGGTTACCAGACAGCCGCCACTTGGGAAGGTCGCTGAAACGGGGCACTGGCACGTCCAATGACGCCACGCCTCCCTCAGCCACGATGGAACTGAGGTCCAGGGCAAGTAGTTCCAGCCACCGCAGTTCGAGCCGGCAAGGCCTTAGAGGGGCCGCCGAGGCAGCAGGTATTCCGCCAGGGCAGCTACAGACGTGGAAGAGGGCGCCCGGGTGAGCTTTCGCAGGCCACCTCCGTCGCAGACGAAGCAAACCTCGCCCAAAGGGTCCACAGTCAATGTATTATTATTGATCAATAAATGTTGTTATTCTGTCATGGAAATGAGCGTTTGGCGTCAATGGCCGGGAAGCCCCGTACGGGGCAGGTTCAGCAGCCTTGGTGCAGGTCTTACTACATTCGACGCCACATTGGCTGACCTGCGTGCCGGATGGGGATGACATGATGATGAAGACAACACAACACCCAGTTCCTGAGCGGAGAAAATCCCCGACCCAGTCGGCAATCGAACCCGGGCCCGTAGGACGGCAATCCGTCACGCTGACCACTCAGCTATCGGGACCAACTTATTCTGTCATCAGTAGCCAGCAGTGGACACACCCTCACCATCCTCTTCCTCAAGCCCAGCAGGGAACTTGCGTTGGAACTCGGAGATGGACAGTAGAGTCGTGTGCCTGTTAACACGGCCCGTTTACACTGGTGTCAGATGTGGCCGCTTACAGAATTTATTCCTCCATGGAAATCGCATAGGGCAGGGAGGTGGGGGAAGATGGGGACGGTATGTAGGATGTGTAAGGGCTTTCCAGCGGAACTTCTGCAGCGTAGTCGAAATGACTCTCAGTGCAAAAAATACAAGACTACACTAAAAAACTGTAATTCTGCCGCCCTTAAAAGGAAGAAAGAATGTCACTACACTGCTCTAAATAGTTCGCCGCCCTTTCACTTGACCAAACGTAAAAATGATATAATTATGAAAAATCCGCCTGATTGCGCAAACTACCTGGTGTTTACCTAGGTTTCAGCGTGGGTAACCACGCCTTCTTCAGAACATATATAAAACAACTTGCCTAAATAGGCATAGTCAAAGGCTGAAATCAACACCTAGAGCGACAAGACCTCATAAATTTTTTTTTTGCAAATACACGGTACACGTGTACCGAGTCAATAATATTACTTATCTCAACCCTGTGTGTGCTGCCTCGCCCCAGCCAATTTTTCAATGCTGAAAGTTCGTAAAAATGATACCCTAGCACAGTCTAACACAAGGAAAAAAATCTGTAGATGTGATATGGATCTACAGACAAGCAGAAAAGGTGAATGATTTATTCAAGGGAACGAGCTTCCACCTCTGGCCCTCATAGAGGGCACGGACTGAAAGAGTTGTTGGATATCCTCTTGACGGATATCGATCCAAATTCTGTTCAATTTGAGCTTTAGATCTTCAAAATAACTGGTTGGAGGGCCCTGCTCATAGTGCTTGATACGTTCTTAACTGGAGCGAGATCCGGCGATCTTGCTGGCCAAGGAAGAGTGTAAAAACACTCGCCATGTGCAGGTGGGCATTGTTGCTGAAATGTAAGCCCAGGACGGCTTCCCATGACGGGTAACAAAATGGGGCGTAGAATATCGACGATGTGTAAGAGTACCGCGGATGACAACCAAATGGCCGCTGCTACGATACGAAATAGCGTCCCAGACCATCACATCCCTGGTTGTCGGATAGTATGGCGTGCGAAAATAACATTTTATGTATCCCACCTGGAAGGCGGCGCGTGGGTCCGCTCCTGTAAACTGAAGGGTAGGCCGAATGTGGGAAGTGAGCAGCAGTAGGAAAAGGTGAAATGCTTGGTACTACCATTAGGTTATAACTCTTTTACTTAACTTTGCGTACAGATGAGCACGTAGGTGCGAAGCCTTAGACTC
This sequence comes from Schistocerca americana, assembly GCF_021461395.2. Taxonomy (NCBI): domain Eukaryota; kingdom Metazoa; phylum Arthropoda; class Insecta; order Orthoptera; family Acrididae; genus Schistocerca; species Schistocerca americana. The sequence continues at coordinate 624,918,799 of NC_060123.1, read as the reverse complement.
GTCGTAAGCAGTGCAAAGTCTCTTTATGAAGTGAACCTGAAGCGAAGTGTCCCGGCCGTCTGCTCTTGATCAAATGGGCTGAATTTGGAGCGGCGCTCGTAGAGCTGAACAGCGCCAACTAGAGGGCGCTGTCGTCGGTATCGTAGTGCCAACCTATGAACTTGGTCCTACGCCGTGGCATCGTAGCTATCGATACCACAACATTGGTATCCACTGCTGTCCGAGGTGTCTTGAGACTCGTCTTCACTGGTCATCGGGACTCAGTACCGGGCGAGATTGATTGGCTTGATTAATGAACGAAGACGATTCTACTCCAGTGAATGAGATTCCATACCGAAGACGGGTCTGGAGACGCCCTGGATAGCGGTGGAATACCAAACTTCTTGTTGCCCATGTTTGGTGTCATCCATGGCACCCTTACAACACAACGATACGTCGTCAATATTATGCTCCCCGCTTTGTTGCCCTTCATGGCAAGCCTTCTTGGGCTGACATTTCAGCAAGGTAATGCCTGCCTGCCCACGGCGATAGTTTCTACTGCTTCTCAAACCCTACATTCGGCAGCCAGGTCGTCGGATCTCTATCCAATTGAGGACATTTGGAACATTATGGGCAGTGCCCTCCAAATAGTTCGGGATTTCGACGACCTAGCGACACATGAGACTGAAAAAAATGGTATCTTGCCATTTCTGGATGTGAAAGTATACAGAACTGCCGAAGGCAACCCTGGGACTCAAAGTGTACTGGAAACCAACGCACACTAATCGGTACCTGCACGCGGAGAGCCGCCACCACCCAGCTCAAAAGTATTCTGTTCTGCAAACGTTAACTGCCCGAGCCTACCGGATAAGCGATGAAAAGAAGGTCAAAGAATAGTTAAAGGAGCTGCAACACACGTTTCGTGCCAACGGCTATGATGACATCATAAGAAAGGTAGCTAAAACCAAAGGGAGCAGAACACGAGAAGAAGACAAAGAAGAGAAGCTTCCACTGGTCCTCCGCCGACGAGGTTTCAAACCGATTTTTCGAAGAAGACACAGGATCCACGAAATGATAGGTTCCACCAAGGATGTAGTCAACAATCTTAACACTGCAGGTGTTTACTAACTACGGTGTGAGTGCGGAGCTGCCTACATAGGAGAAACAGAGAGACCTGTCAGCTTACGAGTAGCAGAACACGAACGCTATGTACGATTACGACAACATAATAAATCGGCGATAGCGGAACACCACCGTGACTGTGGCCAACCTGTCGGGTTCCAGGAAGCTCGAATATTGGCAAAAGAATCGTGGATGCGAGAACGCAAAATACGGGAGGCGATTGAAATCATTAAGCAGCCTGACAACATCAACAGAGAAGATGGCTACAAACTCCCGGCGTCCTGGCTGCCGGCCATCCCAGTCCAACGGGCCGCGAGCGGTCGCGGGCCAGAAGCTACACGAGACACGGACGCATCTGCACAAACATCTGTAGAGCAACTGTCAGTCCACTTCCGCGCCCACCAAGAGGAAAACTTGCCGACCAGGAGCCGAACGCTGATTGGCGGACAGCTACCAATCGTTGACGACATAGACATCCACGAATAGCCTCTTTACTTCCACCTTCCCTTACGTCATAACTAGCCAATCATATTAGAGGGCTAATTAAATGTTTTACATCAGCGACGTCAGACGTCGATAATAAATAGAAGCACCTATCCCCATGCAAAACCAGTCGTGCCCTGAGGAAGACCGTTGAAATTCGGCCGAAACGTCGGTTTTAGTTTATTGTTGTCATTAGTTTTTAGCAATGACGCGGCATAATAGGCAGAAGAATATTAATCACTAACGTGCCTGTTGGACAGACTCAGGGACGATGTCCCTCAGGCGGACATCTAACAACTCTGTCAACCAATGTGAAGCCGAATAACTGCTTGCATAAGGTCCAGAGGTTCTGCAACGGGTTTTTGATTTGCTCAACTCACGAAGGTTTTTCCTTGAATAAATCACCCAGTTTTTTCTGAAACTGTGGTCATTTATTTAGCTGCACATGCACATCAAATCTGTAAATCTCCGTCCCATTCCCTTAACTCGCCTTGGCGATGCGTGATTTTTTTTTTCTTCTTGTAGTGAATTAACATTGGTAATTTAAAAGAAATAAAGTTATCTGTAACACTTTGCGTGTAAATACTAATACAAGCCCTTCAATTGTTAAAATCAGTGCTTAATTTCAGCTATAGATGAGAAATAATGTAAATGTCAGCTCCGTCTTGCACAGTAGGCAGTGACAGCACCTCGGCTTTGTGCCCTCTGTCACGTGTCTGAAATGCTGGTTCCAAGATTTCACACGACAGAGACAGGGGAGAGCGCCGTCTATATGTATGTATCTGTGGTCTGAGCTCTTAAACACGACAGCGAAGATACGTTTTCGAAATTCTGTTTTCATCTTCCGGTAGGTGAGTGAGATGAAAACATGGTCAGAGCAGCGCTCGCACTCAGCAGACGGATTACGTATGCGACAGCGAGCCGCGAGCTGAAGGGCGACCAGCTGAGCACAGAGAAGTCCTCAGAGATACAGGCTGGGATTGGGGCGGCCGCGGAGTTGGCAGCGCGCACCGATAACTGGGGCACAAGTAGTGGCGGATTAAAGAGACTCCTCCCTCCCCCTCTCCCGCTGCGAGCGAGGCCTGGCTTTGCTCCAGCGGCCAGCTGCCAGCTGCGGAGTACAGGAGGCTGCCTGTGTGGGCTCTGGACAGCACCAGCGTCTCTCATTACTCACAGCAGGCCGCCGCTGGCGCACGTGTCACGCACGTGTTCAAAGAGACCGGAAGGCCGCTTTGCTCACGTCCCTTCCGACCGCAGCCGCAGCAGCAGCATCCTCTCTGCCCTGTTCCTGTCTCTGGTCGACAAAGCACCAGCTGAAACTGACTCCTCCCTTCTTCACAAAATCTGCTTCGCAGTTTCAGAAATATGAAACTAGGTAAAAGGAATGTGTAAAAAATAAATTAAATTCACTATAATGTTGATAATTTTCACGTTATGTCCGTCTGTAGCTGCAATCACCAACGATGGCGGTGGAGTTTACGCTTGTTTTTCGAATCTACACTACTGACCATTAAAATTGCTACACCAAGAAGAAATGCAGATGATAAACAGGTATTCCTTGGACAAATACATTATACTAGAACTGACATGTGATTAAATTTTAACGCAATTTGGATGCATGGACCCTGACAAATCAGTACCCAGAACAACCACCTCTGGCCGTAATAACGGCCTTGATACGCCTGAGCATTGAGTCAAACAGAGCTTGAATGGAGTGTACAGGTACAGCTGCCCACGCAGCTTCAACACGATACCACAGTTCATCAAGAGTAGTGACTGGTGTATTGTGACGAGCCAGTTGCTCGGACACCATTGAACAGACGTTTTCAATTGGTGAGAGATCTGGAGAATGTGCTGGCCAGGGCAGCAGTCGAACACTTTCTGTATCCAGAAAGGCCCTTTCAGGACCTGCAACATGCGGACGTGCATTATCCTGCTGAAATGTAGGGTTTCACAGGGATCAAATGAAGGGTAGAGCCACGGGTCGTGACACATATGAAATGTAACGTCCACTGTTCAAAGTGCCGTCAATGCGAACAAGAGGTGACCGAGACGTGTAACCAATGGAACCCCATACCATGACGCCGGGTGATACGCCAGTATGGAGATGACGAATACACGCTTCCAATGTGCGTTCACCGCGATGTCGCCAAACACGGAGGCGGCTATCATGATGCTGTAAACAGAACCTGGATTCATCCGAAAAAATGACGTTTTGCCATTCGTGCACCCAGGTTCGTCGTTGAGTACACCATCGCAGGCGCTCCTGTCTGTGATGCAGCATCAAGGGTAACCGCAGCCGTGGTCTCCGACCTGATAGTCCATGCTGCTGCAAACGTCGTCGAACTGTTCGTGCAGATGGTTGTTGTCTTGCAACGTCCCCATCTGTTGACTCAGGGATCGAGACGTGGCTGCACGATCCATTACAGCCATGCGGGTGAGATGCCTGTCATCTCGACTGCTAGGGATACGAGGCCGTTGGGATCCAGCACGGGGTTCCGTATTACCCTCCTGAACCCACCGATTTCATATTCTGCTAACAGTCATTGGATCTCGACCAACGCGAGCAGCAATGTGGCGATACGATAAACCGCAATCGCGATAGGCTACAATCCGACCTTTATCAAAGTCGGAAACGTGATGGTACGCATTTCTCCTCCTTACTCGAGGCATCACAACAACGTTTCAGCAGGCAACGCCGGTCAACTTGAAACGTCCCCTTTCAACAATTATACATGACTGTGCTTAAACTGACACACAATATTTTGTTAGCGCAACGCAATCTGACTTTCAAAATTCCCTACAAAAGAATGGCCCTGACTGACATTAAACTGTACCTTTCACAAATCACTTACCTCCCAAAAATCTTCGCTGCTCAAGCTACTGCAATACAGCGAGCGCCACTACTGCCAGCTAAATAAAAGATTCAAACTATGGAAGGCACTAACTACTGATAGGGATAGTTAGCAAATGAAAGATATTAATAGAGAACGAACAATGTATTTACCTTGATATCATCATATATAAATATAGCAGTTCATGACAAATTTCAAAACTCCGCCATCTCTCTCCCCACATCCACCACTGCTGGCGGCTCACCTCCAACTGCGCAACGCTACGCGCTGTTCACAGCCAGCTGCCTAACACTACAATGGCGAGAATTACAACAATGCAAAGCAGCCACAGACTGCACACAGCACAGCCAGTGATTTTCATATTGAGCGCTACGTAACGTTGCCAATAAGAAAACATAAACAGCCTACTTACATAGAGAAAACATAAACAGCCTACTTACATAGCCCCCATGCTCCCCACAAAAATTTTACAAATTTTTTTTTGGGCAGTGGCCAATAATGATTTGATAAAATTTTTCATAATTACAATAACAAAGAAATCAAATGCACACACTTATTGATACAATGTTGGTCAAAAGCTAAAATTTTCTCACAGTCCATAAAGATAGTCCTGATCATTCATCATAACAGTAATTACAGGTTTTTTTTTCACAAAGTCTCATTAGTAAAAGAAATTGCACACAGAAGCAGTGGATTTCCATGCAGTCTTGAAGAAGTAGTGTTGTCCTTCCAACGGAAAGACAGTGCTGACTCTTGACATGCTGACAGGTAATGGGCCACAACATAGCAAACCCACAGCAGAGTCATTCGACGTCTTGAAGAACATTGGTAGGTAGGTCATCACAGAGTAGACCCACTGCAGTCCTGGTAGAGATTACGGTATTGGTGGGCCACCAGAGGTGCAGACCCACTGCAGTCCTTGTAGAAATAATGGTATTGATGGATCATCAAAGATGTAGACCCACTGTAGTCCTTGTAGAAATAATGGTATTGGTGGGCCATCAAAGATGCAGACCCACTGTAGTCCTTATAGAGATGGCCAGCAGCCATGTGTTGTGACTGTGCAGGTGCACAATCACCATCGAAGAGTCTTGCGGATAATATAGCAAGTCCATAAACCACCACTTGTGCACTCACAAAGTTTTTGAAATTGTCCTTAGAACCAGCAATGCTGTTATCCAGTCCCTTGCTGAGTTATTAACACACGTGCAAACACTAACAGTCCCAACTTCTCACATATTGTCCATATACTATGACCAACAGAAATGTGTGCAGTGAAATGTAACTAACAAGTTAATAATATCATGAACTGGTGACAATTACAATTTTATAACATACGAATACAATAAAGGTACAAAATACATCATTAAAGAACATAACAATACAGATAACATTTGTAGTAATAGGGGCTTTACAAAAGAATAGAAATAGACATATACGTCAGTGTTACAGGAATTATGACATGAGTACATACATAGAAGATCAGAATAATTATTGAAACATCAACTTCACACATGGGCATTTAAACAGAATGAATAATGTCTAACATCTTTACAAAGTAAATAACATATTATTAATGCCAATTATATTTGAGGATAACAGTATTCCTCATCATAGTGAATGTAGCTTAATATTAAAAGAAGAAAAAATTCTATGAAACTACACAGAGACAGGAAGAAAACAAATACACAAGGGTACACAAACACATAGTGGGATAACACAAAAGGAAAGGACAGGGTTCGTTTTCAGTGTAACATTTGGTACTGCAGTCCATCCCAAAACTTCATTCCATAGATCTTTCGTCTTATTTCAACCTTTGCTTCCACCAAAAAAATCTTATCCAAGCATGCTTTCTGTATTCTGTTCATATTTCTTTCAAAATAATTATTTCTGATTGTACAATACTCATTTGGGCCCAAATCCTTTTTATATAACTTCGCAATGCATTCTTTACCTATTCTCCATAGTCAGTTTCTCATATAGTCTACCCCCTCTTAAGCTAACTTAAATCTACTGAGCTCAGATGCTAAACTAAGGGACGAGGCAATGCAGCAGCACGTAAAACAATTATTATAAACAGCAATGAAAAAAATGAAAAATTGCAAAGCAAGCTACAGTATAAATTAGCAAAAGTCAAATTCAATAACACTATGCCTGGCAAACAGCAGCAACTTATACCTAAACATGACATAGCGCAAGCAGAAAAAATATTACACTAAAATGGCCATGTCTAATACCTATGTCACATCTTAACATTAGAGTGATGCATCACAATTTATTCTACAAAAGAAATTACCAAGTACTTGAAAAGAAAATTATGAATGCAGTTCCTGTGAAGGTAACTGTCGCTTTGTGCTCCCTCATTTTTTTGAAAAAAATTATTATATACTCGATCTGTAGACAGAAAATATTTATATTAGTACATCTATAAAATTTTATTTTAACCAATGCTGCAGTGCAGCTAGAAACTTGATATTAAACAAAATGTGTAAATAAATACATAAAGCAAGCCATATGGCATTTTTCTTAACTAGCAAGGCAATAGCTGTGAAATGTTTCTCATCGTTTCATTAGGCATTTCAGTAAATATCATAAATTACGAGCTCCACAGTATGCTTTCAACAAGGAGATGTCAGTAGCGCGGACAATGGCCTTCCCTTTCTTTTTTTTTTCTACCTGTGCTTCTGACGAGGCACTCACACTAATGGCTTGTTCTCCAGGCGTCTGACACACCTGGGTGCCCACGACGCATTATGTGCAGGTGGTCACTTAACTTTCGTACGGATATATTTACGACAGCAGTTTCCACTACAGTGACAGTCATATATACAAAATTTCACAGGTCGAGAATTTACTTTGCAAATGTGTAGAAACAAAATCCTATGAATATAACAGTGTCCAAAAAAATTTTCAGTGGCATTGTGATACATTCACACATGATTCACACATTTCATAATTCTAAAGTACGATTCTTGGTTTCCAACATCCTGTTTCACAAGTCAAGAGTCCCTACCCACTATTCATTACTCCTTACCTTATTACACATATACGTATCCATCGACACTCGTCAATATTTCGTCATTATAAATATGAAGCATAATCAAATAACTCACATAGCCTCAGCCTATTAATCATAAACATACCTCAGCAGCATAATACACATCGTCGTCGTAAAAATAACATCATAACACCTCAGTCAAATCTCAAAATCGTCGTAGCTTTCTGCAATAATTTCAAACCCTAAAAAAATATTCTCTGCTCATTTCAATAATGTCATCTACCTCAAACGTACTTTAAAATCATGCTCCCTTACCAAATATATCATTCAAAGCTCTCATAGTATCACAATGGTTCCGAAAAAATGTGAACAGTTTACAAAGTACAGACAAAATACAGTTTCATAAGTGTGAAGTTATCCAACTGTGTAATTGCGTAAACATGTGTCACTGATGTAGTAAAATAAATGTTTGTCTCTCTCAGTTAAATGATCAGATAGCTGTGTAATTTGTGTGTTAGAGAAATATGGTACCGATGTGTAAAGTTGTATAAGCAAATACCATATTAGCTAGGGTTCCTTGTGGTTGCCACACACATGGTACACAAAGTAAGCGCGTACCCCCCTGAGGTTTATTGTAATTATGCCCTCAGGTGTTACAGATTACAGCAATGGAATGAAATGTATCACGGAAAACTTTCTTTGTAATTCAAAAATCTTTAAAAATAAATGTTTTAAGTACAAAATTAACCACTCAAATACGTGTACTGTAGCGCTAAATGTGCGTCTTGTTGCAACATAATCTGTGTGGAAGTGTCGTAGTTATCGTCCTCCGAAAGCTAAGTTCTGCATCAGTCAATGTACTTACCTCATAATACACAAAAGTGAAATGCTTTGCGTATAAATGTCTTAGTTATTACGCTTATTGCCGTGATGAAGAAAGTACTGTACTGTAACGTAATGTTGTGCCACGAAAAAGGCTGTCTCATTGTTGCTATACCACAAAAGTTACTACTAAAACATGTTTTTCTTCCTAGAAGAATTCAGAAAACTGTGCAGATATAAAACAGATATACTGCAAAAGCAACATTGTGAATTGTCACTCATTAGTAGCGTCGTGATAACATCGTGTAGTTGTCACATAAACTAACCACTGTGTCCTCTGGTATCTCACAGAAAGTACTTTAAACCCAGAATGTATTTTCAAATAAACCAAAATGTTGCATTAAAATCTCATTAGCTGTACTGGTAAATGTTCTAAGTACGTAAGCCTGATAGTCGTTACGTAATTGTGCAACTAACAAGCAAGAATGTACAATTAACAACACTGTGTCCTCTGTTCATTATAACAATGCATTCGTAATTTCTGTTTAAATAAGTTCTCTTGGTTCTTGACTGGATATTTAACTTCAAACATTGTTGTATGTTAACAGTTTCTTAAGTCTGACACAGCATCCTAGTAATGTATATGAAACGTCCCCTTTCAACAATTATACATGACTGTGCTTAAACTGACACACAATATTTTGTTAGCGCAACGCAATCTGACTTTCAAAATTCCCTACAAAAGAATGGCCCTGACTGACATTAAACTGTACCTTTCACAAATCACTTACCTCCCAAAAATCTTCGCTGCTCAAGCTACTGCAATACAGCGAGCGCCACTACTGCCAGCTAAATAAAAGATTCAAACTATGGAAGGCACTAACTACTGATAGGGATAGTTAGCAAATGAAAGATATTAATAGAGAACGAACAATGTATTTACCTTGATATCATCATATATAAATATAGCAGTTCATGACAAATTTCAAAACTCCGCCATCTCTCTCCCCACATCCACCACTGCTGGCGGCTCACCTCCAACTGCGCAACGCTACGCGCTGTTCACAGCCAGCTGCCTAACACTACAATGGCGAGAATTACAACAATGCAAAGCAGCCACAGACTGCACACAGCACAGCCAGTGATTTTCATATTGAGCGCTACGTAACGTTGCCAATAAGAAAACATAAACAGCCTACTTACATAGAGAAAACATAAACAGCCTACTTACATATCCCTTTCAACAATTATACATGACTGTGCTTAAACTGACACACAATATTTTGTTAGCGCAACGCAATCTGACTTTCAAAATTCCCTACAAAAGAATGGCCCTGACTGACATTAAACTGTACCTTTCACAAATCACTTACCTCCCAAAAATCTTCGCTGCTCAAGCTACTGCAATACAGCGAGCGCCACTACTGCCAGCTAAATAAAAGATTCAAACTATGGAAGGCACTAACTACTGATAGGGATAGTTAGCAAATGAAAGATATTAATAGAGAACGAACAATGTATTTACCTTGATATCATCATATATAAATATAGCAGTTCATGACAAATTTCAAAACTCCGCCATCTCTCTCCCCACATCCACCACTGCTGGCGGCTCACCTCCAACTGCGCAACGCTACGCGCTGTTCACAGCCAGCTGCCTAACACTACAATGGCGAGAATTACAACAATGCAAAGCAGCCACAGACTGCACACAGCACAGCCAGTGATTTTCATATTGAGCGCTACGTAACGTTGCCAATAAGAAAACATAAACAGCCTACTTACATAGAGAAAACATAAACAGCCTACTTACAAACTGCTGTTTGTGTATGAGAAATTGGTTGGTAACTTTCCTCATGTCAACACGTTGTAGGTGTCGCCACCAACGCCAACCTTGTGTGAATGCTCTGAAAAGCTAATCATTTGCATATCAAAGCATCTTCTTCCTGTCGGTTAAATTTCGCGTCTGTAGCACTTCATCTTCGTGGTGTAGCAATTTTAATGGCCACTAGTGTATGTCACGCATTCTCCGACAAACAATGAGTGTCCTGAGCGATTTGCTCTGAATGCCATAGCTGATGCGAGAATTAAACGTGATTGTAACGAGGTGTTTAGTGAATTTTTATTCCATGTGTCGCGAGTTCTCATCGCTGATGGTAGTGCTACATTCCGCATTGGCGAGCGAGAGACATAATTTACAGGATACACGCTTTCTGTAAACGGAAAGGACGCGCATGCGCTTGCCCCAACTGTCGCTTGGAATCGTCAACAACGCAATCCTCATCCGTGGCTCGACATATGCGAACCGTCATCGTTCGTGGATCGAACTATAATTACAACTGAATAAAACGAATTCTTCGCCTGATCTGGTGCGTTGTTGGCGCCAGTTTACATCGTCTTTTCACCGTTGAGTCGACTTCGACGCTTATTTGTCTTCTTCACATCTTTGGCCGGGGGGGGGGGGGGATTTTAACCGTAGTGCGCGCCCTCTGCTGGTGGCTTGTGTGCGGGTATCCGCGGTGTGAGGTGGAGTGACGTGGGACTGTGTTTGTATGCAGCACGGCTAGACGCCGAGTCGGCATGACTAAGGAGCGTGGCCAGTCGCTATTTCGAGTTTAACCGTTACAATGCACATCTTCTATCCATGGTGGTGGCGATTTCCTCGAGGTTGGAAGGTCAAGTTCCGTCGAGTTAGTTACAAGTTATACAGGCCGAATGAATTGGAGTCGTCGAGTTACTTCGGTGGGTGCTGTTCATATTAACTAAATTTGTACTCACTCCAGTGTACTAAAAACCATTTGGAATTCTTCCAGTAGCTTATCACTGAAATTGGTGTCGTCACTTGATAACTTGAGGGCAGTTAAGGAAGTGTAACGACACTCACCAAATAGACACGAAGCATGGCTAAACACATAGCTACAAGGGTAACTAAGTAGTATGTAAGTCTGTGTTCGGTGTTCCAAGTTGCGCTGAAATATTTTTCCCATTCTACCTATTGTGTCATTATTTTAGTTTAGCCTTTAAATGTGCGCCGAGATTATTCTTGCTATTCTAACTTTTATGCCATTATTTTAGTGATGGTTTTAAGGGATTGCCTAACCAAATTTTAAGAGCCGTGACTGCCCAAGTAAGTCAAGGAGGTTAATTCTCTTGGTTTCATTTGTGCAGTATATCGTTGCAAAATATTGAGAACTAGTTGTGCAGTTAGGATCGTGTATCTCATGCATCGGAATATTGTCTGTCGCTGATGTGTTTTATGTTGCAGATAATTGGCAGTTGTTGACGTGAGCAAACTGGGATCGGACTACCACGGTGGCAGAGTGATATTTAAGACCCTGCCCACTCCCACGACTCGTGTTATGCTGTTACTCCCCTGTAATTCCATCCTTTCGATGGAGAGTTATGGTTTGTGAAACTCAATCCCAGTGCAAAGTTGAGTACCTTTTTATTTAATTTCCAGTCCCGTGGATTTCTTGTATTGGTTAAAATCTTTTGGTGTCTCGCGTCCATCACTAATTCTCATGTAGAGTGGAAGCGGCCCCTGTTAAGGTTTCCTTGGGAAGATCTTCTTGTTATAGTGAAGTACTGAAATCATATGAACCTGGTATATGCAAGTAGTATTGTTCTAATTAATCTGAAGTTGGCCGAGCAAACTTTAAAAATTTTGGGGCTTGTTGAGCTCAGAATTTTGGTGTGTGTTAATAATGTTAGTCATATTTTATGAATCAGCATTTTATGATCATTGTATTAGTTAATGAAAAGTCGGCCGAGTAAACCTTAAAATTTTGGTGTTTGTTAAACTTACAACTTTTAACTGTGATAGTTATGTAGTCATATTTTACGAGCATGCTTTTATGAATAATTTGTTTTAATTATGAAGAGTTGGCCAAAGAAGCCTTAAAACATTACTGTCTGTTGAATTTCGAACTTGGATGAGCTGAAAAGATAGAGTTTCCATGTAAGTGATGAAGCAGGTGTGGTTCATTTGCCAATCATGTTGAATTAACTATGGGTGCATGGTCATGGTTTAAATTAATGTAAGTGGTTGAAAGAAAACGATATACGGAAGATATCTTAAAAGATTTTGGTGTTCTATAAGACAAGCTTTGTTGTAATTATGGTTACTGTGAAAGTATTATGAGCAATGTATTTGTAATAAAGAAGTGTGTGCCAGCTACAACTGATTTCTATTGTAATTTCGGTGTGTGCTAAGCAACTAGTCCACATTTCTTTCTTTGGAGGCATCTTCAGTGATCTGAAATATATGCATGTTTGTGTTGATACTAATTTATTTTACATTTCAGAAATTGTACATTACCGGGTGAGATGGCACAGTGGTTACCACAATGGACTCGCCTACGGGAGGACGGCGGTTCAAACCAGCGCCAGATGATCCTGATTTAGGTTTCCTGTGATTTTCATAAATCTCTCCAGGCAAATGTCGGGATGATTCCTTTGAAAGGGCACGGCAGACTTCCTTCCTCAAATCCGATGGGAGCGATGATCTCAGTGTTTGGTCCCTCCCCCAAATCAACCATCAACCAACCATCGTACATTGAGGTTAGGTAGAGATCTGACACTTTCTCAAATTCTGTGGCATAATAATAGTTGTAACTGATAGGTGTGTTGTTATTCTGGTTTTAGAGCTACTGCTCTGCTTACTGTTGCAGCACAAAAAATCACACTCATTTACTTCATGCTGTCTTTGAATCTTCTTGCCAATTGTTGAATCTTATTGACAACCATCGAACGTGTGTCTGTGATGTCTGTGTTCCGTGTGTGTGTGTGTGTGTGTGTGTGTGTGTGTGTGTGTGTGTGTGTGTGTGAGTGTGTCTGTGTGCGGTCGCGTGCGTGTGTGTAAGAGAGAACTGGAATGTCCTTTAGTATGGCCAGCTGTATTAGTGCATTGTGGTTTTGTCTTATACACAACCAACCACGCCAAAGGCGCGTTTACACCTGTGCGACTTGGAGATAGTCGCCGTGCGGCTTTCCTTGCAAGGTTGCAAGTAGGAGCACTTATCGTCGAGCTGGGCTAGTACAGAGCACGTGTAAAGTTCTCTTTGACACTGTCAGACATTGCCTCCCTCTAAATGGGGAAGGTTCTTTTGGAGTGGTGGACTGTGACGTCATTCTGACAGTGTCAGCTGAGACATACGTCATAATCAGAACATGTCTTTTTATTCAAATTATATTTTGTAAGAACACTTTTCTGGATGATTCTACGTTTACATCCACATCTACATCTATAGGTACATGTTTTCAGCGTATTGTGATAAAAAAATGTGATCCCTATGAAAATGTTGATTCTGTTTGCTTTTAAATCATTTTTTGCCATTTTACTGAACAAGACTGCCATGGAGACAGAAGGGCGAAAACGTTTAATTTCAAAAATCACTTTAAAACTGAGAAAATTAGTCTTCCATAGAATTAATATTAATTAAAACTTCATCTTTTTTTGTTGGTAAAAACTAATTGTCTGAATTGAGGTATTTTGACGTCCTGCTTCCACGAAGAGAGTATAACTGCTCAAGAGGACTGTTTTTAATCTGCCTCAAGAAATAAGTTCAGCAGTGCTCTTATAACAAGCTTACTAGGATTAGCTGATCGAAGCCATATACCACGAAACGTACGATATCACTGAGATTACGAATTTTTTCCGACTTTCTACAAATATTTGTAATATTAGGCAAAATTTCTAAACACCGAAGCAAAAGGAAAAACTTGAGTCAGACGATGACAACTGACTGCGTAAAATTGCTAGTATGGAAAAGGCGAACAATTTAAAGTGTATATTACATCAGACACAACTTTGATTAAATGAAAATTTAGATTATGAGGATAAAGAGGTCGCAGTAAGAACCAAACGATTAGACATCGATCGGCCGGTAATTTCAATATATTAAATATTTAAAATTCATTCGTGCAAACTTTTTCAGTAACGGCGCTAATAACCTTCAAGCTGTGCTTGTCGATCGTTTTCTATATCTTAACGAACAGAACCTACACCGAAGCGCCAAAGAATCTGGTATAGGCATGCGTATTCAAATACAGAAATATGTAAATAAACAGAATACGGCGCTGCGGTCGGGAACGCCTATATGATGCACCAAGTGCCTGGCGTAGTTCTTACACCGTTTACTGCTGCTACAATGATAGGTTGTCAAGATGTAAGTGAGTTTGAATGTGGTGTTATAGGCGGCGCTCGAGCGATGGGACACAGCGTCTCCGAGGTAGCGATGAAGTGGGGATTTCCCCGTATGACCATTTCACGAGTGCACAGTGAATATCAGGAATTCCTTAAAACATCAAATCGCTGCGGCTGGAAGAAGATCCTGCAAGGACGGACCAACGACGACTGAAGAGAATCATTCAGTGTCACAGAAATGGAACCCTTCCGCAAATTGCTGCAGATTTCAGTTCTGGGCGTTCAACAGTTGTCAGCGTGCAAACCATTCAACGAAACATCATCGATATGGGCTTTTGGAGCCTAAGGCCCGCTCCTGTACCCTTGATGACTGCACGACACAAAGCTTTACGCCTCGCCTGGGCCGGTCATCTCCGACATGTTTGATGACTGGTCGGACGAGTCTCGTTTCACGCTGTATCAAGCGGATGGACGTGTACATATATGGAGACAACCTCATGAATCCATGAGGCCTGCATGTCAACGAGGGGTTGTTCAAGCTGGTGGAGGCTCTGTAATGCGCAGTTTGAGTGATATGGGACACCCTGATACGTCTACATATGACTCTGACAGGTGACACGTACGTAAGTATCCTGTCTAATCACGTGCACCCATTCATGTCCATTGGGCAATTTCAGCAGGGCAATGCGATACCTCACACATCCTGCATTGCTACAGAGTGGCTCCAGGAACACTCTTCTGAGTTTAAACACTTCCGCTGGTCACCAGATTCCCCAGACTTGGAAATTATTGAGAATATGTGGGATGCCTTGCAACGTGCTCTTCAGAAGAGATCTCCACCCTAGCACTCCTACGGATTTATGCACAGCCCTGCAGGATACATGATTTCAGTACCATCCAGCACTATTTCAGACATTAATCGAGTCCATGCCACGTCGTGTTGCAGCATTTGTGCGTGCTCGCGGGGATCCTACACGATATTAGGCAGGTGTACCAGTTTCTTTGGATCTTCAGTGTAGAACACAGGAAACTAGAACCATTTGAAATGTGGTGTTACTGAAGAATTTAATTTTTATTTGGACAGATGAAGTACGAAATGAAGAAGAACGAAAACAGAATAGATAATGATACAAGGAATTAATTAGCGCGACATCTACTACGTATAGCAATGTAATAATGCAGATCGTAGTACATGACACTAATATACAACGTAATACATATGTATGATTCATATTCGTAATGTCTCAGTCTTTGAATTCTCTTTGACTTTTGCAGAGATAATCCTCGAGCTTTTCCTTCAGTCCAAATATGAGTCTATTAATTGTCTAAATTAACGACGTTAACCAACAATAGGCATGTAAGGCCCAGTGAAGTGTTAAGTTCAGTTAAATCTTAAACTTTTTCTCAAGTAAAAGAACTGAAAGGTTGGTGAGACACTTTCTTTATTGTAAGATTAGCACGACAGCAAACGTTTATGTGGACGACTGTCAAAGCCCTTAATAAGTGAGGAAATTATGAAATAGGAAATAATGAAAGATGGATATGAAATTGTTCGTTACATTGTAAGTAAAAAGAATTGTGATTAACTTTGGCCGTGCTGGCTAAGTTATCGATATATCGTGATTATACTCATAGTTTTCTTAGTTAAAAAGTGTCAAGCAACCTGTCACAATTAATCTGCTACGAAACTATACGTACATCGTAAGCGTAGGCTTCCGCGGCCGTTGTCTTCTTCAATAAAATTCTTCAGGGTATCAGACCGCATCGTCATAATTTAAAATACGCCAACGTAAGGCCCTGATGAAGGCTAGCTGCAACGCTGGCCGAAACGTTGGTGTATTTTAAATTATGACGATGCGGTCTGATACCCTGAAGAATTTTATTGAAGTATACGTATATCGTCAATCTACTTATAACTGTAGACATGACAAGGAATGATAAGGTACGCATTCTCAAAAAGTTGTTAAGTTATTACCTCAGTACTGGTTTGTCTTTCAGTCAGAATGGTGCCGTCTTGCTTACACAATCAAGCATTTTGTAACTTAAAACATTTTGGATTAATGTGGAATACGGATGCTTTTCACCTGATACAATAAAAAGAAAACTCTAATCACATAGCGTCATTTCATTACTATTTTACGGGCCGGAGACGACTTTTTCAGTGACACAAATGAGACACGCACACGAGTCATTGTTCCTAACGTTATTACTTCCAGCAATAACATCTGGTAACATTACTAACGTATGTTTCCTTTAATTTACGACTACGGCCACAATTTTTTTTTGTCATCGGACTACCGGTTTCGGTTTATAATGACAATTTTCAGATCTGTTTTATAAAAACATGTCCTAATGCACTGCAGCCATAGTAGCATCGTCAAATATTAAACACAAAATTAGCAACAGCACCTTACTAGTGCTACTGGCAAGATGACTCACATATGCTGCTATTTATAGATATTTGACGATGCCAAAGGCGTAAAGTAAAGGAAACTTATTCTACATTCGGGCCGCTGTTTTATTCGCGACCATGTCGCAGCTTGTGAATCATTACTAACGTATTTGCTACGAAAATTATCTGGTTAAGAAAATTTATTTGCTTAAATAATTAATTTTGTTTATTATGTGATGGAACTGTAACTAATTAGAGTATCAAGGAATAACTACAGTGGAACTTATAGCAGCATGGAAAGAGAAAAATGGTCGTAGCAGATAAAGAGCGAAACATGCAAAAGAGACATTAGAGGGTGCTTGGTACAATAGTTTACGCAGAGGTCACACAATTAACACAAGACAGGATTAGTTGGAGCACAATATCTAACCACCCGAAATATCGACGACGGAAGGCCGTCCTATTCTGGATCGTGGTAACCCACTCAGTGAAAGGTAGGGCGACGCAATTCGCAGGTCCGCACAATTGCAGAGCACACTGCGTAGCCGTTTGTCCAGGCTTTGATGAGGTGGGCCAGAGGGCAGAGCGGCCGGGCATTCTCATTTGCGAGCCCATTATGACCTAAGCGATTTCAATTAAGCGTCCACTGTACTGGCACTTCGACCATCTTCCCCTTCATTACCGCGAAATGCGCAGCTCGGGCCGTTAATGGAACGTCAGGCCTTGAGTTGGGAGCCGTGGGGGCACCTCCTCATTCATTGTTCTTAACCGTGGGATGACAAGCGAGGTTACTCTCTGTATCTCTGCTATTCTCTCCCATACAGACTGCCTAACATTCACCAACACCATCAGTTTTGTTTTATAAACCTATAATCATATCTCCAAAATCCACAGAAAACCAGGAGCAAAAAATTTCAGCACACTTATCTCCGAGCTGACGTACCTCATAAGGACACCAACCACAGACCATAAAACATAACAATGGATGATGAAAATCACATCATAGAAATGGAAAGCACCTAGCGAACAGCCAACACTTTAAAGAGGGATTATCTCAGAAAAATAAATCTGAATTAAAGGAAAGTAAACAGAAAAAAAAGGAAATGCATTTTGACTGACTCTACACATCCCTTTTTAATACAACAGTTTACACTACAACTCTGCGATGTGACATTCGGGAGGACGACGGTTCAATCCCGCGTCCGGCCATCCTGATTTAGGTTTTCCGTGCTTTCCCTAAATCACTCCAGGCAAATGCCGGGATGGTTCCTTTGAAAGCGCACGGCCGACTTCCTTCCCCGTCCTTCCCTAATCCGATGAGACCGATGACCTCGCTGTTTAGTCTCTTCCCCCAAACAATCCAATCCAATCTGCGATGTGAAATTGTTACTGCAGTTCGTGCATAGTTAATTAACTGTATAACTTCTGAATGTTTGCTCTCTGGTATAGCAACTATCTATCATTGTTTATACTCTGAAAATTACAGTTTTATTTTTTATTTGTACAACGGTTTTATCTAATGAATGTTTCTAAGATAGTCTGTGGCATGAAATATTTATTCTCGAGCACTTCATACCATAGCCTTCGTGTTAAAAAGTGTGTCGTGACCCGTTTTCAATACTTGAAGATATGGTTTCCCAAGCTCGCCAATAATACTTTCTGTGTTACCTGTAACATGATTGTGAGTACTGGTTCAGTGTGTTACTCCTCTGACGGCGATGTTTTTTGAAAAGATAATCGAAGAAGAAACACAAAAATACTTGTTCTGAGCAGTAAATTATTATTGGTCACTTTGCTTTTTCGAGGCCCACAATTAATATGCTTGATTAACCGTGTTAGACATTTTGTCGAACAATGACATCACTTCTGTTGTAGTTTCATTACTTTACTTATTATACTCGCGTCTTTCCTATGCTCTTGACATTCTGTCCAAAATGTTAAAATTCACACTCCCACGTCATCCATGGTCGCTCGCTGCACTCCTGCCATTCGACTCACATTGAGTTAGCGTCCCTTTTGATAGTGCCCCTATATGAGTCGCACACTATGAGCATCAGAACAGCACAAAGCGGCAGCAAAATATGTGCCTTTCATGTGATCTTCAGAGAAGTGGCACACTGTTCTGGAAAATTCCTTTTCTTTTTGACACTTTTATCACCAAACAGCTACATCAAGGAAGCACTGCGTTCAAGAACGAATTTAGATATTCATTTACATAGGCCTATATGAAATTTTAATCATCCGTGCTACTGAGTTGTGTACTGACAAAAAAGAGGTGACTTCTGAGGTCTGTAACAATACTGTCATTTTACAAGTACCTAAACTATAGTCAATGTGGGTCTTCCAGGAGGAATGGTCAGTGTTTACTGCGCTAGCGTAAGCGGTCACCAGTACGCCGGTCAGCAAAGAGGTCGCAAGAAGATCGATAATAGGCGCTGAATCAAGCTCGCCTAATAGGAGAGAAGCCTGACAGACTTGCTAGCAATGTGCCGCCAACGGCCTTTCGACCTCCAGTATTTAGATCGCCGCTGCGGACCGGAGAGCGCAGTCAGTCAGAGACAGTCAGCCCAGTCGCAGACGCAGTCAGAATCACAGTCTCTAGCTCAGAGAGTCAGTACTTAGCGACCAGAGTAGTGTACATAGCGTGACTTGTACTTCATCAGCAGTGAGGCTAACGTGACTGCTACGGAAGAGCTTGTATCACAGCAACTTGCTTAAAGATAAGTAGCTTCTTGTTCTTCTGGATCAATAACCCAATTAATAAATGGTTCAAATGGCTGTGAGCACTATGGGACTTAACAGCTGAGATCATCAGTCCCCTAGAACGTAGAACTAAAACCTAACTAACCTAAGGACATCACACACATCCATGCCCGAGGCAGGATTCGAACCTGCGACCGTAGTGGTCGCGCGGTTCCGGACTGAAGCGCCTTGAATCGCTCGGCCACACCGGCCGGCTGAACCCAGTTAATACATGTGTGTAGTTATGTTATAGGAGGAGGATACCGACCAACAAACAGCATCCTCTCCTTGCTTTACACGGTAAAAGACTCTACAGTGCCAACAGCGACACAAAATTTACGGATGTGTCAGGATAGATCATTGGAAGGAAAAAAGTCTAGTAAGCATGGGCACTAAAATGAACACATTAAGAGCTATGAGCACTTGATCAGTAGGAGAGATCGGTTTCACATTAGCGAAGATGAAAAAGCGCTCACAGCTTTCAAGCTAAGCGTTTTTGTTTCCATGTTTACTGGAACTTTTAATTTGAATAATCGTTCCTGCTATATCCCTGAACATGCCCATTCCTCCTGGGTGCCCTATACAAGCCGCCATTTCCACAGACTAGTTATTCAATACATTACTGTAAGGACTGAAGCTCCAGGAGCTATACTGAATTGGGTTAGTTGGCAAGAGCATGTCTCCCTAAACGAATCGTACCAGCACTTAACACTTCCGGGCTGCGATGCCGTGGTCCATACGTAAGACTCTCCCCTGAAATTTCGCCTTCGACTGCGGAAGGCATCCTCCGAGGACAATCGGCGAATTGGAGCGAGAGCACTTGTGAGTGCCATATACAGCGTGGTCCACTGATAGTGACCGAGCCAAATATCTCATGAAATAAGCACCGAACGAAAAAACTCAAAGAACGAAACTCGTCTAGCTTGAAGGGAGAAACCAGATGGCGCTATGGATGGCCCGCTAGATGGCGCTGCCATATGTCAAACGGAAATCACCTGGGTTTTTTAAAAATAGGAACCCCCATTTTTATTAGATATTCGTATAGTACGTAAAGAAATAAGAATGTTTTAGTTGGACCACTTTTTTCGCTTTGTGATACATGGCGCTGTAATAGTCACAAACGCATAAGTACGTGGTATCACGTAACATTCTGCCAGTGCGGACGGTATTTGCTTCGTGATACATTACCCGTGTTAAAATGGACCGCTTACCAATTGCGGAAAAGGTCGATATCGTGTTCATGTATGGCTATTGTGATCAAAATGCCCAACGGGCGTGTGCTATGTATGCTGCTCGGTATCCTGGACGACATCATCCAAGTGTCTGGACCGTTCGCCGGATAGTTATTTAAGGAATCAGGAAGTGTTCAGCCACATGTGAAACGTCAACCACGACCTGCAACAAATGATGATGCCCAAGTAGGTGTCTTAGCTGCTGTCGCGGCTAATCCGCACATCAGTAGCAGACGAATTGCGCGAGAATCGGGAATATCAAAAACGTCGGTGTTGAGAATACTACATCAACATCGATTGCACCCGTACCATATTTCTATGCACGAGGAATTGCATGGCGACGACTTTGAACGTCGTGTACTGTTCTGCCACCGGGCAGAAGAGAAATTACGGGACGATGACAGATTTTTTTCACGCGTTTTATTTATCAACGAAGCGTCATTCACCAACAGCGGTAACGTAAACCGGCATAATATGCACTATTGGGTTACGGAAAATCCACGATGGCTGCGACAAGTGGAACATCAGCGACCTTGGTGGGTTAGTGTATGGTGTGGCATTATGGGAGGAAGGATAATTGGCCCCCATTTTATCGATGGCAATCTAAATGGTGCAATGTATGCTTATTTCCTACGTAATGTTCTATCGATGTTACTACAAGATGTTTCACTGCATGACAGAATGGCGATGTACTTCCAACATGATGTATGTGCGCCACATAGCTCGCGTGCGGTTGAAGCGGTATTGAATAGCATATTTCATGACAGGTGGATTGGTCGTGGAAGCACCATACCATGGCCCGCACGTTCATCGATCTGACGGCCCCGGATTTCTTTCTGTGGTGAAAGTTGAAGGACATTTACTATCGTGATCCACAGACAACGCCTGACAACATACGTCAGCGCATTGTCAATGCATGTGCCAACATTACGGAAGGCGAACTACTCGCTGTTGAGAGGAATGTCGGTACGCTTACTGACAAATGCATTGAGGTTCACGGACATAATTTTGAGGATTTATTGAATTAATGTGGTATTTACAGGTAATCACGCTGTAACAGCATGCGTTCTCAGAAATGATAAGTTCACAAAGGTATATGTATCACATTGGAACAACCGAAATAAAATATTCAAACGTACCTACGTTCTGTATTTTAATTTTAAAGATCTATCTCTTACCAACTGTTCGTCTACAATTGTGAGCCATATGTTTCTGACTATTATAGCGCCATCTATCACAAAAGCGAAAAAAGTGGTCCAACTAAAACATTCATATTTCTTTACATACTACACGAATATGTAATAAAAATGAGGGTTCCTATTTTAAAAAATGCAGTTAACATCCGTTTGACCTATGGCAGCGCCAACCATAGCACTATGTGGTTTTCCCCTTCAAGGTAGACAAATTTAGTTCTTTGTAGTTTTTTCGTGAGATATTTGACCCGGTCACGATCAGTGGACCACCCTGTATATAAGCCATCCAGAGGACGCCGCTGTCAATCACGTGACGTCGGCTGTGCTATGATCTCTGATATTACCAACTTTCTCAATTGAAATTAATCGATTGTCACGGCGTTGCTGCAATGTTGACATCCATATATTATCCAGCTTAATGCCTTCATCTTTCCTATTAAAATTATTGCAGTGTTTGGCAATCTCAATAGCCTCTCTGTACATTGGCGCATAATAATGCGACGTCTTTGCTACGACGGTCGTCTCACTAAACTTCCTTTCATGACCACCTTCCTGAAACACATGTTCCGCTACAGACGATTTATCAATATGTCCGAGGTGGCAGTTCATTCTATGTTCACCCAGACGAGTGTTGACGCTTCTTTTTGTTGTGCTTCTATAGACCTTTCCACAACTGTACGGAATTTTATAGACACCTGGTGTATCTAGAGGATGTCGTTTATCGTTTGCGGATATTAAACATTCTTTTATTTTCGTGGTGGGTCTGAAAACAGTTTCCACATCGTACTTGTTTAAAATTTACCAATGCGATCAGTGACCTTACTGATGAATGGTAAGAACACTTTCCCCTTGGGTTGATGTCGATACTCGTCCGTCCTGGTTGTCAGTCTTGGGCGTAGTGCACGATCTATCTCTCTATTGGAATACCCATTCTTCTTGAAGGTCGCTTTAAGGTGTTCAATCTCATCATCTAAGTGAGCTGGTTCACATATTTTGTGCACCCTGTCTATTAATGTTTTAATCACCCCTCTTTTATGTCTTGGGTGGTAGTTAGAATCTTTCTGCAGATAACGATCAGTGTGTGTGTCTTTTCAGTCTATGATGAATCGTACCATGTTCGAGTCTCGGCCTGGTATGTGGTTTTAATCTCTCATGAAATTTCAAAAGAGCACATACACAGCTGCAGAAGAAAAGAGTCATTTTGGAAATTCTTTAATTTAAAATATTAAATTTAGTAGCAAGAACTAGAGGGGAGGTTTGTCCCAACTGAAGATGCGTCTGGTATGATGCTCCAATGTTGCGAGTAGATGTGGCGTATGGCGTGAATGTAGACACAGAATCTGAGCTGTCCGTTACAGTCTGGTGCGTAGCGGACGTGGCAGCACGTTGCGAGTTAACCGGCTTTTTGAATATCGGATGACAGTTAACCAGCTCAAGACGTGTGGGTCATACTACTTCGGAGATCACATAGGACAACAGTATTTACGGTGGATCTTCGGTACGAATTTTTCCGCACCGGATGAGCGCAGGTGACTCGACGAAAAGATGGCAAATCGCATTTAAAGAGCCGTACGGAGCGATCGACGGCCTATTGTGAGCCAGATCGTCGCAGATTTGAGTGTGGGGCGTCAGGAAAACATTTCTAGCAGAACTGTTGGGAGGCAAATGGACCGATAGGCTTCAGCAGCCGACGGCCGACTTGCCTCGCTTTGCTGACAGTTTGATTCTGAGTTCCGCATCTGGCATGGGCCTGTAAAAATCGTCACTGGACCACGGTAGAGTGGTGGCGCGCAGCGTGCCCCAGTGAATCGTGCTTGCAATGGTGTAGATCTGACAGGCGCGTCATGGTAAGGCGCATGAAGTCCTATGAAACTACACATCGTGTGTGGTATCGTAGTCTTTCGATACCAACAGCGGGCGGCCTTGGAAGTTCCATGGTCGTCCAACGGTGGCAGTGACAGCCACCGGCTCCGCCCAACCAATAGTCGCACAGTTTTGGTGTCAAAATTAAGTCCAATAGTCCGGTTACAGGGACCAATGACCGGTACAACTTTTATGGGCATTTTACAGATAATCTACACCCCTTTCTAACATTAGAGTGCCTTTATGGAGATCCTGAGTTTGGCTGGACAATGTGACAAGTGACCGCTCTATGGCTGGATACAGCTGGCTTGATGAAAACTCCAGTGAGTTCACGGGCATGACTTGTCCTCCCACCCCACATCATCCAACGTTAGCCCAGTAGAGGATTTGCTACATGCGGCTTATATCTGTGTACGTTCTATGAGCCCAGCAACTTGGAGACTCCATCCATCGATGTGTAGTTCTAGGGTTCGCTGAGGAGTGAGTCGCTATTGATACCACATTGAAACACAATGGTTTTCTCAGTCAGAAACTGCATAATTCATCTCGAGTATTGTATATGGTATGTGCTATTATGAATGGTATTTAATCAAATGGAAAATAATATGTTTCCACTGAGCGTCGTATTCCCATAATGTTTAAATGTTTATGTCTCTCAGACTCATATAGCCTCTTTGTAACGCTGTCAGTTTCTTCTTTCCGTGGGTAACAAAGCATTTCTGTAAATGTTTTTTCTTCAGTTGTCTCCTCTCACTAGTCATTTTGAGATGAAATGTCTGTGTTAAGTGCTCTTGAATAATAAGGTATGTTCTAGCAGACAGATATATTGTATTTATTTATATCTGTGCCATAAAATGCTACATATATGGTAAATGTTTACTAGTTTTTAATAGATCATCTAGTGCAGGGGGGGGGGGGGGCCTTGGGGGAGGGCGTGCCTGGGCCCAAGTGGCACAGTGTTCAGTCTCGCTTCACATTTCCCCCACCGCCACGCCGCGCTGTCTGAGTGGGAGGAGGGGAAAGAGGGGAAAACTGCGAACGCGCCGCATTTACATGGCAGTGCAGTCGCACTGCAGGCGACTTGGTTTTATATTTCACTCTACACAACAACATAGATCACAAACAAAACAAGTTTTCAGTACTAATTCTTTTTTTTTTTTTTTTTTTTTTTTGGCTCACTGAAGACATAATATAAATTTATCTGGGTCAAACTGTCGGCATACGGACAGACATAGACAATTTCACAGTTTCGCACTCCAGTTGGCATGTAATCGTGACTCATTTACTTCCAAAATCGAAAAAAAGTCTTCCACACAAGTATGTCGATCGAAGTATTGTAGCACTTTTGCAGTCTAATTAGAGTGACTTGGAAAATCTACCTGAGGAAAGCAGTGTAGATATCCTGGACGGCTCTAAAGCCACCTGATTTGTCATTGAAACTGGAATTAGCTCGCAGGTCAGTCAGTTACATCTGCACATGCCCAGGGGCGCTTTCAACTAATACGGCAAACGGTCTCGAAAAGAGCTCGAAAAGAGATATAAGCCCGACTGTGTCCTCAAGACCTTTATAGAACTATTCTTTGAATTCCTACAATGCCAAATTAATTCTTCAAACCTCGCACTTTCTTTAACGCCAGTGATCTTAGGGAACTGGTCTGTCTTTGTCAGAATGTGTACTTTCTACAACGCGCTTTCCTTTTTAAATATATCCCCATCAAATCAAAAATTTTTCTGCGGGCAGTGTGCACTCAAGTCCGCTTACAACGTGAAATCTGCAATCCATTCCTGTTGTCCTAATTTTGAATTTCCATTAGGAATTCAACAACAGCGAGTTTTAAATCCAAACATCGTTCCACGTATGCCCCTGGACTTAGCGATTGTACTTTGCACTAATATATGAAGCCTCCATACTCTTCGTTTCTTTCCATTGACAGTTGTTAACTGACAATGGAATAATGGGTCTGCCTGCAGCAATGTTACCATTCTTACCACTAATTTCTTCAAGTGCTCCATGCCTATAAATTTAGCACAAAGCTTTTCTCGGTGTACAGAATAAGGAATCCCGTCTTTCGATCATTGTAATTTTTTCCTCTTTCGTTATCATCTCTTTCAATTCTCTCTGCATGTTACCGTAATGTGTTTTCACAGTAAATAAGCAGTACCCGTCATTTATGCAAGTTGGGCATTCTCATCCCTTTCTTCAGTCATTCCCACTCACTTTAAATGATTGTGACGATACACCGCTAGACTGCCTCTTTTGCGCAAATAGCCTCTGGGCCTGTGAACGTCCTCCATACTACGAACTAGTAGTGAAGGGTAAACAGCGCTGATAACACAGTTCTACTGCACTCTAGAGAGTTTTGCCACCGAAATATGCCACACCGCAATGCAAATTGAAATGTCAGCTGTTTCGGGTATTTCCAAGAAGGACCGAGCATAGCCGAGTAACAGCGTGAAGTTTGGCAAGCTGTGACTGGCCTTGATCTAGTGGATCAGACGTGAGTTTTTGAGAAAAGAATTAGTCGGCTTCGTCGCGACTTGCACAGCCCCTTTGTGTCCATCTCAATGAGATAATTACCATTTACATTCAATGCATAGAACCTGCCTATGTCGTCTTAACGAAGTCCGATATATCGACATGAATAATAGACCGACGTTCTTATAATTCTGGAAATTCACGGTCGTAAAATTTTCAACCATGGTTGCAGACACAACATCGCTTTTGCAGTATTTGATGGACGGCAGTTCATAGATGCTGGCTACTGTATGCAACTGGAGTCCAGCCCTTCAGCTACATTTAAGGCATGAAGATGGTGTGCTGAGTCACCGAAAGTGGCTGCAATATAATAAAATAACATCAAAACGACGGAATTACGTATTACATGTTATTACATAAGTGAAGAGCCGAAGTCCCGCAGACCATCAGTCACACGGATGGACATACAAAAATCACGACTGTGAACTCTTCGTAACATGACTGGACTGGAATTAATAGCTAGCTAAGGATCCGTCGTTAGAACAGTGATGGTTTATGTAGAGACGAGTAGTGACACATAGTACCGGCTCTGGGTGCGAAGATAAAATTACGCAAAGTCATCATTTGTGATGTCATAAAACGAGCAAATGCAGGATTATTTTCTGCCAGCCGGGAACTAAGGTTTATAATGAACGTATGAAATAAATACCTATGGTCAAAACATATATTTCTAATTAAATTACTTTCTCACTGGCTTGGCTCGTGAAATTGTTTCTTAATTTGACCTAGACACTGTGTAAACTGACGGAAAAAAGTCGCAATACCAAGGGAGAATAAACAAAAGTTGGTATTCGTGTTTCTACTTGTGAAAGATGATGTCTATTCAAATTTCGCACCAGTCACATAAGGGTGGCTCTAGTAGTGCCAATATGAGCATGCAAATCAGTTTTGCTTTAAATACAAGCTCTAACGGCCATGAGCGTTAGTTACCTTTAAGATTGGACGTGGTGAGCTGATTATGGTCAAGAATGCCTTTAAGGTGAGAAAGGCCCCATTATCAGAACCTCACTAAGTCGTGTATTAGGGCTACGAGAATCTGGACGTTCCTCCTGAGATACTGCAGGAAGATTTGGTAGGAATGTAGGCACTGCTGACAACAGTGGTCCCAAGAAGATCGAGCTTCTGAAAGCCACATGGCACTACACAGAGGGAAGACCATCGTGTTGCGCGTAAGGCTCTCGTGCATGTCTCCAACAGCAATTTGAGCAGCAGTTGTCATCACAATGGCTCAACGTACTCTTACAAATCGATTACTTCAAGGACAGCTCCGAGCCTGACACCCTGCAGCGTGCGTTTCACTAACGCCAAACAACTGCTATCTGCGTCTTCAGTGGGGCCTAGCGAAAGCACACTGGAGGGCAGGGTGTAGGTTCGTTGTGTTTTCTGATGAAAGCTGGTTCTTCCTCGGTGCCAGTGATGGATGTATGTTGGTTAGAAGGAGGCCAGCTGCCTATTCCAATTCTGGCCACATTGGCCCTACACCTGGAGTTACGGTGTATGATAGCAGGAGCATTCTCGTAGCTATCTCACACACCCTGACTGAAAATTTGTGAGTCAATCTGTTGATTCGACCTACTGTGCTGCCATTGATGAACAGCATTCCAGGGGGTGTTTTCCAATAGGATAACACCCGCCCACATACCGCTATTGTAACCCAACATGCTCTTCAGAGTGTCGAGACATTGTTTTGCCCCGCTTGATCACCAGATCCGCCTCCAATCGAGCACATACTGGATATCATCCGACGACAACTCCAGCATTATTCGAAAACAGTATCAATCGTTCCTATACTGGCCGATCAAGTGGAACAGCCATGGAACTCCATCCCACAAACTGACATCCGGGACCTGCACAACAAAATGCATGCATGTTATTGTCACAGCGTAAAATCAAGCGCCGACAAGCCAGTCGGGAACGACAGAGAATGGGAGGCTGTGAGGAGAAGTCAGCCAATCGCACGCTGCCCAACCCCTCTCCAGGACAACAACGCGACAACAGTGGCCCCTATGAGAAGAAGGCATAAGCTCCGCGACCGACTGGTGACGGCCCAGTTCAATAGCAGCTTCAAGATTAGGCACTTATATAGCAGCATCAACTCTTGTCGCTTCGTTTGTACTCTATAAGTAACAGTCTTGGAATTGTCTATACTGAAGAAGATTAATTTTTTTGTATGTTGCCCTTTGCTTGCGACACATCTGTGCAATTGCAAAAAGTTAAGTACTGTATCATTTCCTATTGTGCCGGCCGACGTGGCCGTGCGGTTAAAGGCGCTGCAGACTGGAACCGCAAGACCGCTACGGTCGCAGGTTCGAATCCTGCCTCGGGCATGGATGTTTGTGATGTCCTTAGGTTAGTTAGGATTAACTAGTTCTAAGTTCTAGGGGACTAATGACCTCAGCAGTTGAGTCCCATAGTGCTCAGAGCCATTTGAACCAATTTCCTATTGTAATAAAACTCATTAATTGTTGTCTAGCTTGCATTCAACATTCCGGCAATTACAACGATTACCAGTGTATCAACATTTCATATTTGGAATCGCCTGTCCCTCGCTGACATTAACTTTGATCTTGCAATATTAATCACTGAAATATGTTAGCTACACTAACGCATTCCCGAAATTTCATTACTCTACAGTAATTATTTTTTGGTGTTGCAATTTTTTTCCGTCAGTATATTTAAATGTTATTATAGAACAATATGTGACTCTGACAAAAAAATTAAGCAGGCAGAAGTGGAGGAGGAAATAAAATGAAACACCACGGTTTGAGAGAATATGTGATGTTATTTCGGTGATTAGGAAATCGAGTCAAATTTACAAACACCTTGGCGGTATGAGATCACTTGTCAGCATGACGCTGCCCACCTCTGAAGTGGATGCATGCACTGATTCGGTTGAGAAGGGTGTCATAAAGCTGCTGTATCCTCTCCTGAGGCAAGCTGCCCTACGACAGTTGTTATTCGTTTTTCATATCGAAAATACTGGTACTGGAATGCAGTTGACGTCCGAGCTGTTTGCACACATGTTCTATCAGGAAAAGATCTTGTGGTATCGGTGGCTACTGGTGAACCTTAACATCACGCAGATAGTTCATAGAGATAAATGCTATATATAAACCAACTTATGCTGATCATCGTGTTGAAGGATGATACCACGATATTGTCGCATGAGAGCTAACACATTAAGACGCAAGATGCCGTTGTGTCAGAGGTACCTCATTCACTACCTGCAGTCATATCCGATGAGTCCCCACACCATTACGCCTGGAGTAATACCGCCGTACTTCTCCAAAACACTTGAAGAATGGGACCTCTCCCGAGGTCGTCGCCATACGGTCGACAGCGGTCGTCCAGGACATAGGAGAACGGTGAGACAGCGCTGAACACAGTGCGACGCCATTCACCAGGACTCCAAACGCAGCTGTTTGTATTGTGATTTTAACGACAGTGTACGGATGGAACAGAAATTGCATACTCCGTCATTATTTAAGTCTTCCGTCAGTGATGCGAGATGACACAAAACGTTGCATTACTTGTTCTCGGGAGGTAGACGCACAAATGAATGTGTTACGATGCACTTGGTGCAAATTACCGCGATCCGCCCTTATTATGTTAAGACATGGTCGACCGGAAACTTGACGTCGAGTAAGTCTGTTCTGACGTTCCCATGCAGTTCAACACTGGGCCACTGTCACATCCGAATGCCCCATAAATTTGGACACTGCACGATTCGATGAACTGGCCAAATAGAGACCGAGAATGAGGTCCCTGTCCAGCTCTGTCAGGTGCTGATAATGCTTCTCACACGATAAGTGGCAATTCTATGTCCCTCAGAGTGATCACTCAACATCTGACGCTTTCACGCACATTGTATACCCTATCAGACAAAAAGTGCACTTTGGTGGCCGTGTTACCTGTCACAGAAAATGTCAACTCCAATCATATACTACCTGCCGATGGTGTTCACCTGCACGAAGTCACACCGTAGTCCGTACGTAACTTCTAGGTGTTTCTCTTTTTCTTTGTTTGACAGTTTATTCCTCAGTCAGGCAGGGTGGCCGAGCGGTTCTAGGCGCTACAGTCGGGAACCGCGCGACCGCTATGGTCGCAAGTTCGAATCCTGCCTCAGGCATGGATTTGTATGATGTCCTTAGGTTAGTTAGGTTTAAGTAGTTCTAAGTTCTAGGGGACCGATGACCTCAGAAGTTAAGTCCCATAGTGCTCAGAGCCATTTGAACCAAGTTTATTCCTCAGTTGCGCATTTGTTGTTTATACCACAGCAATGGGTACTACAGGTGTACTTCGTTGGAGCTGGTCATTTGCTTTTCTCTTAATTATGTTGCAATTGACACTTTATTTCTTTGTTGTCATCTTTCGTCTTTCAAAAGTTCCTCAGTTTTCGCTATCGAAAGCCAGTTTTGTGTATTTTGTTCGTTTTGCTGTCTTTAATGGATCAGTTGGGGCGAAAGACAGTTACATTTTTACAAAAACAGTAGAATACTGTTTACTATGTGCACAAACTTTCCATTGGAGTCGAAAAAATCGGCGATATGAAAATGTTGTGCACAGTGGCAAACAGTTTGGAGCTTTTTCCTACAGGTGGTCACACCTGTTGCACATCAGATAGGTTAACTGCACAAGTCGTTAACAGGGTTTGCTAATGATACGGACCGAAGTGGCACTACAAGCGTAACTGCGAGAGGAAAAAAGTAAGTAGACCTCAGAAGCCGATCGTTACACTATGAACAACCGTCAACCTGCGAACTAATGCCGTTTTCTCAACTAGTAACCTTCAACATTAGACAGAGGGCTTTTCAGAAGTACTTATTGAGGTTTCAGAAGACGACAAAACATACAGAAATACTATTTAATCAGTGTAGAGAACATCTCTCCAAACTTCGATACGTAAAGGCGCATTTCCACTAGGAAGTGAACTTCCGGAAGTTGCTTGCAGAAGCTACTTCTGCAAGTTCTCGCAGCAAGTTGACTTCCGCAAGCTAGTGTAAACGGTTCTCCGTAGCTTACTGCAATTACTTGCTGGACTTGCTAGTTGCGGGAAGGTTTTTCGGAACTTGCAGAAGTGTATACAGTACGAAATGTCAGTCTTGAAATTCTTGTGGACGAGTGAAAAGACACAATGGCTTATTCAGCGAGTGGAGTGTTTTCACGTGTTGTGGGACACACAACACACGGACTTCAAAAATCGGCTAAAAAAACAAGTCGCATTGGAAATGATTGCGTCAGTGTTCGACACTACAGAGCCAGAAATACGGGAAAAAATCCACAATTTGCGTATGCAGTATAATCAAGAACTAAATACATCGAAGAAAAGAAAAAGTGGACGAAATTCGGACGACTTATATAAAAGTAAATGGGAATTCTTTGATTCCATGAAATTTATGTTTCGTTCCTACACAGCAAAAGAAACCGAAGATTATATGGTAAGTGAAACAAATTTAATATTCTGCATACAGTATTTATTACTTTTATTACAGATATATTTATGTTTACACTCTCACCAGAAATCAATTGAAATTTAAAGGCGTCTGTATTGCCTGGCTACTACCCCTTCTGGTGAAACAAAATAGTTTGTGAATTCATTTCTGATTTTCTTGGCCATCTGTAGCGAATTATGTACGTTTATTGGTTCCAGAGGTGTATTCGTTTCTGTCCATATGACTTTGCGCCATTCTCCTTGCGTCTGAAAATCTTGAGAATCAAATGTGCCAGGTGGGGAATAAACGAAATTTCTAC
Organism: Schistocerca americana; assembly: GCF_021461395.2. Taxonomy (NCBI): domain Eukaryota; kingdom Metazoa; phylum Arthropoda; class Insecta; order Orthoptera; family Acrididae; genus Schistocerca; species Schistocerca americana. The sequence continues at coordinate 624,886,686 of NC_060123.1, read as the reverse complement.
TATCTTCTGTGAGTAAAAAGTTGTGAAGAGGAGCCGGCCGGTGTAGCCGAGGGGTTCTAGGCGCTTCACTCTGGAACCGCGAGACCACTACGGTCGCAGGTTCGAATCCTGCCTCGGGCATGGATGTGTGTGATGTCCTTGGGTTAGTTAGGTTTAAGTAGTTCTAAGTTATAGGCGAGTAAGACCTGACCAGACGACACTTGCGCACATACTTCCCATGACTGAAATAACAATTGGACAATTAAACACGCACAATAGCCGACTTGTTATGCAGGAGCTCCGTAAAGAGGTGGAGGAGAGGAGACTGGATGTGCTCTGCCTACAGGAGCCGTACTCCCAAGCTGGAAAAATAGCTTTGGCTGCCGCAACATGGCAAATTGTCAGCAGAGGGGAGGACCCTAGAGCGGCGATAGCAGTTACAAATAAACTTCTGAGGGTCACCACGCTCTCACAATTTACAACTCGTCACTGCAACGTCGTGGAGCTTCAGCCCCAGTGGGAATAATTATTCTCATAAACACGTGCTTCCAATACGGAGACGAGATTAAGCAGCATTTAGAACATCTGGCAAGAGTTACCACGGAGTTGCGGGGACTGAAGATAGTCATAACAGCTGACATTAATGGAAAATCCCCCCTGTGGTACAGCGGCACCAAACGGAGATAAAGTGGAAGACTTTATCATGGTTTCACAGCTCGTGGTGGCCAACAAGCCGGGCAATCCTCCTACATACGAAGCAGGAAGAGGACAGGGCATGAACATAGACGTAACCCTAACATCTCATAACGCAGCAAATCTCAGACAGAGCTGGAAAGTCGTGAGCAATGCCACCACGAGTGACCATAATTTAAGAACCTTCACTCTAGGTGAACGGGTGTGCCGCTGGACCATGGGGTGGGAAGTACAATTCAATTATAACAAAGAGGGTTGGGAACGCCTAGCAAGGGAGTGCGACATTCCTGCCTTACCGGAAGGTGACGTACATCAAGACATAGACGTGGACGGAAGAGCTGACGAACTGGTGGGCGCAGTACACAGAGCGGTGAGGGCCGCTGTACCAACCAGGAGGAAGGCCATGGCGGCCTCACCGGCACCATGGTCGGCCGAATTAGAGGAACTACGTCAATCTGTCAGGAGGCTGAGGAGGCACTACCAGCGCAGTGTCGTCTGGCTGGATGGCAAAGATCGCTCTTCATGTGCCGTCTCCTCTAAGAAGGTTGGCTGTCATCATGCCAATTTCTGATCTTGATTTGGCTGATCTAAGGAGTTCTGACGTTGAACAGTTGTACCAATTTTTTAAATTGTCAATCCAGGATGTCCGTCTTCTACCCCTCGTTCTCTTCCCACAAATTTTCCCTTCTAGTATTATTTGCAATATTTTGTAATTTACTCCCCTAATAACATGGCCTAAATATTGTAGCTTCCTTACTTTAATAATTTTAATTAATTCTTTTTCCTTTCCCATTCTTCTTAGGACATCTTGATTAGTAATCCTCGACACCCAACTAATTCTAAGTATTCTTCTATATGCCCACATTTCAAAAGCTTCTAAACTGTTCATGTCCTTCTTTTTCAATGTCCACGCTTCCATTCCGTATAATAATTTTGAGAATACATAGCATCTTAGCAACCTCATTTTTGTGTTTAAACAAATGTCTCTCGAACAGAATGCATTTTTCATCTTATTAAAGATACTTCTGGCCTGTCCTATTCTCGATTTAATTTCTTCTGAGCTTTCAATCTCCTCATTTACAATTGTTCCGAGATATTTAAATTTACGTACTTGATCGACTCTTTCCCTATTGGTTGTAAGATTTTCTTGTTGGTGTGTTTTAGATATCACCATGAACTTAGTCTTGCTTACGTTAAGAGTCAAGCCAAATTCTTCACTTTTTTCTGCGACTTTGTCAAGAAGTAATTGTAGATCTTTGAGGTTTCCAGCTAGTAGTGCAGTGTCATCAGCAAACCTAACATTGTTAATGTTTAGCCCATTCACTTTAATGCCAGCTATTTCATCTGATAGAGCTGCCTGGATTATGTCTTCTGAATACATATTAAACAATAAGGGTGAGAGAACGCAACCTTGTCTCACACCCCTCTTTATTTCTATATCTATGGCAAAGATGGCAGTTGCAATATAGGGAGGCCAAGCAGAGATTTCAGAAGGAACTACGCGAAGTGAGAATGCGTAGCTGGGAGAGCTACGTGTTGAACCAGTTGGCCTTAGACCCATGGGGTCTCCCCTATAAATTAGTGAGGGAAAAATCCGCTCTCCCCTGGAGCTATCAACAGTCAGGCAGGGGGACAGGATGACGGAATCTTGGCAGGAGACTGCAGAGGTCCTCCTCCGGTCCCTGCTGCCTGACGACAATGCGGATGAAGAAACCGTAAGCCAGCAGTAACTGCGAGATCCAGACCTAGAAGATTACAACAACGACACGGCAGTCTACCCCTTCTCGGAAGAGGAGGTGGCTGCACAAATAAGATCCCTAAGAAGAGGGAAAGCTCCAGGACCAGACGGCATTGTGGTTGAGGTAGTGCAATTGCTGGCACCCCAGTTAATCGCGCCGCTACCACCTCTCTAACGAGTGCCTCAGACAAAGGAAGTTCCGCAAGAGGTGGAAAACCGCGAATGTGGTCACAATAAAAAAGGGACCAGAAAAAGACCCGGCCGAAGTCAAATCATACAGGCCAATCTGCCTATTGGACCTGTTCGGGAAGCTTCTGGAAAAACTGCTGGCTGACAGATTGGCGGCTCACCGGGTCCTGTGCGGGATGAGCGACAGGCAGTTCGGCTTCAGGCAGGGGCGGTCGGCATCTGATGCTATCGTTCTGGCGGCTGAGATCTGTGGCTCAACCCCGCATCAGTACGTCGTCGGCAGGCTCAACCCCGCATCAGTATGTCGTCGGCATCATGGTGGATATCAGTGGCCCCTTCGACAACCAGTGGTGACCTTCGCTCTTCTCCTGACTGCGGGAGAAAAAGTGTCCAGGGCCGCTATATGGGTGTCTGAGGAGCTATTGTAAGGACCAGGAGGTATGGTTATCATCCCCTAGCGGGAGAATTGGGAAAGCAATCAGCGAAGGGTGTCCCGTTTTGGGACCCCTTTTCTGGGACATCCATATGGAACCGTTATTAGACAGCCTACAGCAAAGTGAAGAAGTGCTAGAGGTGATTGCCTACGCAGATGACTTCCTCCTGCTGGTCGGCGGTCGCAGCCGAGAGGACATCGAACCAAAGATCGAAAGGGCCATAGAGAAACTGCACCAATGGTGCCTAAATACAAAGATGAAAATATCTTCGAGTAAATCTACATACTTACTGCTAAAAGGTCAGCTAATCAGGAATCCCACTGTTAGAATCGATGGCTCACCAGTTCTTCGGTGACGGGAGACGCGATACTTGGGAGTCATAATTGACGAGAGATGGAACTTCGGGAAACACATAGACACCGTAACTCACAGAGCTCTCCAACTACTAAACAATCTCATCTCCACTGGACATAAAAGATTTCATCTCCCTCCTCATCTCATAAAACTTTATCATAATAGTATTGTAACCTCAGTCGTGGGTTACGGCTCGGGAGTCTGGTCGCACAGGTTCACGCAGGTCGTGCCCGCCATGACAGTGAGAAGAGTCCAAAGAAGCATGATTTTGAGATCTGTGGGGGCCTACAGGACATCACCGGGGGGAGCTCTGTTAGTCATAATGGGGCTCTGCCCGCTAGATATCAAGATACGCGAGCAAGCGGCATGGTACTGGGCCAAAAAGGGGAACAGGGAGAAAATAATAGAGATCATGGGTGTGAGGGTGGAGGATAAGAGAGAAATACAAAACAGAGGGGAGGAACTTTGGTAGAGGGCTTGGGAGGAAGAAGAAACGGGGAGAAGAACCTTCCAGTTCTAACTTGACGTAAAAGAGGGTGGGGGCATGAAATACTTTGAACCTACACGAGAACTCATTCATTTTCTCACTGGTCATGGACCCTATCCGACATATCTATGTCGGTTTGGGAAAAGGGCAACCCCCGAGTGTGACTGTGGCGTGGCAGAGGGAACTCCCGACCATGTGGTTTTCGAGTGCCCTCTCTTCAATGATGTCGCGACAACACTCCGAGACAGACTTCCGAACAATGACACATACCATCTACTTAGACAAGAAGACACTTTTCATACTTTGAATGCTCTGGCAGATGAGGTATCATGGAAAGTCGCCGGCCGGTGTGGCCGTGCGGTTCTAAGCGCGTCAGTTTGGAACCGCGTGACCGCTACGGTCGCAGGTTCGAATCCTGCCTCGGGCATGGATGTGTGTGATGTCCTTAGGTTAGTTAGGTTTAAGTAGTTCTAAGTTCTAGGGGACTGATGACCTCAGTAGTTAAGTCCCATAGTGCTCAGAGCCATGGAAAGTCTTAACAGAATACCTGAGGGACCAAGAATAGGTACCGATTCATAGACCAACCGATTGAGACCTGACCCCATTCCCATACCGCCTGTGCGTGGAATGGCCGACTTCCATCAGTTGGAAACCGCCACGTACGGGATTAGGGGGGGTGGGGCGGGGGTGGGATCAATTACCACCGATTGTGACTAAATCACCGATTATGACGTAGGTTAAGTTAGTAGGACTTAGATTAGGACATTAATTTAGGAAACTGCAGCGAATACTAACTTTGGCCAGCCCAGTGCCAGGGGCATGCTCCTCGGGGTTAGCTCTTGGAGCCTGGCTATTGTAGGTGGGTTTGTATTTTACTGGCACACCTGTGACGCTGCAGTTAGTAGTCATTTCTAGGTTAGATAATTAATAAAGTAGGTCAAAATAAACTGCTCATTGTTGTAGAAAACTAACATACTGCAGTAGATTAAACTGCAGTTCACTAACATAGCTGTAATATCAAGCTGCATTATAACCCAATTCTATGTATCAATTAATGGTCCACTAATCATGTTAGGAGGTGGGTTAATATGTATAATTAGTATTTTTGTGTAATAAAGAATTTTTCTTTTAAAAAAAATGTTCTAGGTGACTGATGACCTCAGATGTTAAGTCCCATAGTGCTCAGAGCCATTTGAACCAGTTTTGGGAATAGCACAAATCGCTTTGACAATTTGACTCCATTTTTCTAGGTTTAGAAGAATTTGCGTTCGTAACTGTTATATCCTAGCCGGTAATGCCACCCGAGCCCGCTGCCAAAAGGTTGGCAGCATCAAAGTCCGGACGCCGTCCGCATAAGCAGCACCAGCGAGACAGGAAATCGCGGCAAGTCTGCGCGCGCCACCGCTGGCTTCTGGTTTCTTAAGCGCTGGAGTCGCGAGCGCTAGGACAGTTCTGTATTCGCCGCTCAGTTGTATACTCGCCACCGAATTGTGTACTTGCTAGTCAGTTGTGTGTTCATCGCAGCAGAGTTGTTGTTTGTCGTCAGCCGACGCTGACCTAGCCGCTCCGACTCGAACTAGACAGATTTCTGTAGACACGGAGTTCACCACTGTGTTTCTGTACCTTCGTTAATAAAGATAAGTACCGACTTTTATTTAATCAGAGTGTTTGGGTTTTCATCTTTCTGTTCACTGTTCCAGCGGACCGGTCGGCTCGCTATTAAAAGTGTGGCGGTGACTTCGTCAGCCGTTTCTACCGCGAATTGTTTGTCGCTACGAACACCACCACAAAAGTAACACTCGAAAACGTGTGCATATAAGCCCAAAAAAGTTGTCATACACATTTCTTGCTCTAGAGAGCCGATAGTTAAACACACGATTTTTCACTGGTTGGCCTCTAAAATGGTAGGGCTTCATAATACAACGTTTTAGAGCAAATGCGTCATCAGCAACAATGACGTAAGCTATCTGCATAGTTCTACCACGTAAATTTCGAGGAACTGGTACATTCAAAGAATTAGACTCAAGTCATTCTGACTGTCTACAATTATTAAAAACTCCACCATCATATATTCTACCATTACTGCCCACATCGAAGTATATAACTCTGTAGTCAGGTCCAATCAGTGCCAATAGCAAAATACTGTGGTTCCTTTTATAAGTACACACTGCCTTCTTTCTTGAGAGCCTCTATGACTATATGTTTTCCATCCATAGCACCAATACAGTTTGGAAAAACTAGTAGTGATTTGTAACCATTCTTCGTCTGTTGAAGGTACCTAAAATTATAGAAAACAAAATTATATCTGAAATATATCCCTTTGAAGATAAATATTACATTACAATTTTGGGGATCAAAAAACGCCAGGGAAGGTAATGAGTGTGAGACAGATACAGTCCAGGAAAAATCACAGGAAAGAAGAATTTTGGAAAGAAAAGAAAACGAGGAAAAATCATACGCTATTCTAAACAAGGCATAAGTAGCGATGCACAAACCTGTTGATGAACATCAGGTGTTTGGAGACTATGTGGCATCGGAATTACGGTTATTAACACAAATGTCGAGTCGAAAAAAATTACGGAGGATAATACAAAAGGCAATACTCGAAGTATCTGAGGAAGATGAAACTATACCTAATTCTTGGATGAGAGGTGAAAGTAGTTTCATCTGCACACTGTAAGTAGGCTGTTTAGGTTTTTATGTTGGTAACGCCATGTAGCGCGCTATATGAAAATCACTGACTGTGCTATGTGCAGTCTGTGGCTGGTTTGCATTTTGGGAATTTGCTATTGTAGTGTTGGGTAGTTGGATGTGAACAGCGCGTAGCGTTGCGCAGTTGGAGGTGAGCCGCCAGCAGTGGTGGATGTGGGGAGAGAGATGGCGGAGTTTTTTGAGAGCGGATGATCTGGACGTGTGTCCATCAGAGACAGTAAATTTGTAAGACTGGATGTCATGAACTGATTTTATATATATATATATATATATATATATATATATATATATATATATATAATGACTTTTGAACACTATTAAGGTAAATACATTGTTTGTTCTCTATCAAAATTTTTCATTTTCTAACTATGCCTATCAGTAGTTAGAGCCTTCAGTAGCTAGAATCTTTTATTTAGTTGGCAGTATTGTCGCTCGCTGTTTTGCAGTAGTTCGAGTAACGAAGATTTTTGTGAGGTAAGTGATTCATGAAAGGTATAGGTTATTGTTAGTCAGGGCCATTCTTTTGTAGGGATTTTTGAAAGTCAGATTGCGTTGCGCTAAAAATATTGTGTGTCAGTTTAAGCACAGTCATTTATAATTTTTCTAAGGGGACGTTTCAACACAATCAGGGAAAGTAATTATTATTTCTGATACTGTCCAAGTTCATCATCCACAAGGTAACTGTTTCGTAGATTTTCTGCTTAAGCAAATTATTTGTGTGAGTTAAGAAATATCAAAGTACTAGCCTTCAAATATTCTTTTTTCAAACATTTATATAGAGCCACACAGCAGTACGTAACAAGTCGAGAGATTGTGCAAACGGGTACTCGGAAAAGGTACATCAAAGAGTGAAAACTATCGCCTAAAAATTAAAAAAAAGTAATTCAGTGAAATAAGTATACATGTACGACAATTGACAATAAATATTTATTTGACATTTACGTGTTTTATTCTCTTACCTCTGGCTAGAAATCGAAGAGAAATTAAAAGTGATATAGCTTGCCGCATATTTGTATCCTGTTTCCGAATATTTGATTCCACAATTGACAAGAGGTGTTCAAAACTTGAAAAGACATTCTCAGAAAGTTTGTAATTTGAGAAAATTCCTCTGATTTCAGTTCGTTCAGTAGTGTTTCTTGGAAACTTAAGCATGAACGCCACTGTATCCATTTCTTTACCCAAACACTTCTCTTTTTCTTAACTTTTCGTTTTTCGCCACGCTTTTTCTTTAACAACACTGGTGGGTGCTCTGGTTTGTGCACACGACATTGTAACCTACAACTTGCCTGTCTCACAACGCGAACTGTGGTGGATACACTTCCGCAAGCACTTGCAGCAAGTTCGTGAAATTATCTTGCAGAAATCAATTTGCGCAAGTTTTCGTACTAATGTAAACACCTCAGCAAGTACTTGCCGTAGTTACTTGCAGAAGTTACTTGCTACTGGACACACGCCTTAATAACTGCAGTGGATTAGTTGTAGATCTCACCACTAGAAGGCAGGCGTGCAGAAGACGGCGTAAAACGGAACGTTGAGTGCGTTTCACATCCTTGAATTCGCTAAACACGAGTCAGTTGTGACGGTTCAGCGACGACTTCATACCCAATATCAGGGAAAAACTCTAGCAGAAAAATTAGTCCACCATAGTCTCGAAAGTGTCTTCTGGTTTGCTGCCACATCCTAAAATTAACTCGATTCAGTATCTTGGCGATCCAGCTGTTCGCCATCTTCAAACTCGGCAGCAGTAGCGGCGTTCTCTTGAAGATGGCGAACAGTTGCGTCGCCGAGATACTGAATTCCAGTTAATTGTAGGATCCGGCAGCAAACCCGAAGAGACTTTCAAAATAATCCATTGTTGGTGCAACACACTGCAGGAGACGGGCTGCTTATGTGGCATGAAGATAACAGGCTGATCGGGATCGTCAGCAGAAAATGAGGATTGTGTGTGTATGGGACCGGTTTGGCTCTGAAATGGCTCTGAGCACTATGCGACTTAACTTCTGTGGTTATCAGTCGCCTAGAACGTAGAACTAATTAAACCTAACTAACCTAAGGACATCACACACATCCATGCCCGAGGCAGGATTCGAACCTGCGACCGTAGCGGTCACGCGGTTCCAGACTGAAGCGCCTTTAACCGCACGGCCACACCGGCCGGCGGACCGGTTTGAGAACATTTTTGCGCAGGAGTGACTTATCATCACTAGTCGCCTCTCCCCTAGTACACATTCATCCGCGTCTGCTTTCGCTACGAGTTTTCATGCGCACTGTGTACAATTCTAGCAGCTGGGCGACCCTAGCGTCCCTCTCCGCTTGACGCTACAAACAGCCACCACTGATTGTGATACGTCATATACGGAAATCTTACATTTGTCACTTCTTCAGCGCCCTACCTCGTTGACGTCCCAAGCGGCGGCTTGTGTCTCACGGGCGTTATAATTCGTCAGGAGACCGGAGAAATCAACGACACGTGCGGGCAGAGAACTGCTGATACCGAAGTCAACTGTCTGGCGCATTCTACGCAAACGTCTACATGTAAAACGATACCGGCTGCAGTTGTTACATACGCTGACGATTCGGGGCTATCAGCTTCGTTCTGACTTCTGCAGTGGCTGCTGGAGGAAGGCGGTTTTTCACAGTAGTTGGCTTTCAGTGACGAATCCACGTTTCATGACTCTGCAAAGGTGAGTCGTCGTAACGTGCTTGTCTGGGGAACAGATCATCCACACGAGATTCTGGAACATATTTATTATTCACCTAAAGCCAATCTTCTGTGACATGGCCTCTTCAAACGTTAATGGTCCATTTTTCCTTGTGGAGAAATCTGTAACTGGTTTTGCGTTCCTGGAGATGCATCAACAGTGGCTTATGTCACAATTTCAGCAAGACGGCGGAAACACTATTTGGAACAAGACGGTGCTCCACCACACTTTCTTTCGGACGCTTGTGATCTTCTTGAGTGTACCTCAGGGTCACCTGAACTAAGCCTTGTGATTTCTTCTGATGACAAAGATCGTGTGTTACCACTTCCTTTAGTAAGAGTGGTAAGAAAGCGTAACTGATATAGAATATGACGGATTGGGACGTGTGTGGTAAGAGTTTGAAAATCGTATTGATGTTTCCGCGTCAGAAACGGTGCCCATACAACCATCTGTCAAGCGGGTTAAGGGTTTGCAGATACTTTCTACCCACTTGTTTCTGTTTGCTGCACGTCTTGTAGTTTTCGGAATCTGTCTTATGAGAACCTGGAGGTACTTATTAATAGACCTGTAGCAGGCCTTTATTCTCTTATGTAACTGTCGCCTCGATTTACTGTTCCCCGTAATTCTACACTCCTGGAAATTGAAATAAGAACACCGTGAATTCATTGTCCCAGGAAGGGGAAACTTTATTGACACATTCCTGGGGTCAGATACATCACATGATCACACTGACAGAACCACAGGCACATAGACACAGGCAACAGAGCATGCACAATGTTGGCACTAGTACAGTGTATATCCACCTTTCGCAGCAATGCAGGCTGCTATTCTCCCATGGAGACGATCGTAGAGATGCTGGATGTAGTCCTGTGGAATGGCTTGCCATGCCATTTCCACCTGGCGCCTCAGTTGGACCAGCGTTCGTGCTGGACGTACAGACCGCGTGAGACGACGCTTCATCCAGTCCCAAACATGCTCGATGGGGGACAGATCCGGAGATCTTGCTGGCCAGGGTAGTTGACTTACACCTTCTAGAGCACGTTGGGTGGCACGGGATACATGCGGACGTGCATTGTCCTGTTGGAACAGCAAGTTCCCTTGCCGGTCTAGGAATGGTAGAACGATGGGTTCGATGACGGTTTGGATGTACCGTGCACTATTCAGTGTCCCCTCGACGATCACCAGTGGTGTACGGCCAGTGTAGGAGATCGCTCCCCACACCATGATGCCGGGTGTTGGCCCTGTGTGCCTCGGTCGTATGCAGTCCTGATTGTGGCGCTCACCTGCACGGCGCCAAACACGCATACGACCATCATTGGCACCAAGGCAGAAGCGACTCTCATCGCTGAAGACGACACGTCTCCATTCGTCCCTCCATTCACGCCTGTCGCGACACCACTGGAGGCGGGCTGCACGATGTTGGGGCGTGAGCGGAAGACGGCCTAACGGTGTGCGGGACCGTAGCCCAGCTTCATGGAGACGGTTGCGAATGGTCCTCGCCGATACCCCAGGAGCAACAGTGTCCCTAATTTGTTGGGAAGTGGCGGTGCGGTCCCCTACGGCACTGCGTAGGATCCTACAGTCTTGGCGTGCATCCGTGCGTCGCTGCGGTCCGGTCCCAGGTCGACGGGCACGTGCACTTTCCGCCGACCACTGGCGACAACATGGATGTACTGTGGAGACCTCACGCCCCACGTGTTGAGCAATTCGGCGGTACGTCTACCCGGCCTCCCGCATGCCCACTATACGCCCTCGCTCAAAGTCCGTCAACCGCACATACGGTTCACGTCCACGCTGTCGCGGCATGCTACCAGTGTTAAAGACTGCGATGGAGCTCCGTATGCCACGGCAAACTGGCTGACACTGACGGCGGCGGTGCACAAATGCTGCGCAGCTAGCGCCATTCGACGGCCAACACCGCGGTTCCTGGTGTGTCCGCTGTGCCGTGCGTGTGATCATTGGTTGTACAGCCCTCTCGCAGTGTCCGGAGCAAGTATGGTGGGTCTGACACACCGGTGTCAATGTGTTCTTTTTTCCATTTCCAGGAGTGTATGTAGGATTGAGCAATATACTGCTTGACTCCTCGGTGAAGGTATGTTATCGAAACTTCAACAAAACCCCGTACCGAGCTACTGAGCATCTCTCTTGCAGAGTCTTCCACTGGAGTTTATCTATCATCTCCGTAACGCTTTCGCGATTTCTAAATGATTCTGTAACGAAGCGCGCTGCTCTCTGTTGGGTCTTCTCTATGTCTTCTAGAACCCTACCTGGTACGGACCCCACACTGGTGAGCAGTATTCAAGCAGTGGGCGAACAAGTGTACTGTAACCTACTTTCTTTGTTTTCGAACTGCTTTTCCTTAGGATTCTTCCAATGAATCGCAGTCTGGCATCTGCTTTACTGACGATTAATTTTATATGGTGATTCCATTTTAAATCATTCGTAGTGCCTGCTCCCAGATAATTTATGGAATTAACTGCTTCCAGTTGTTGACCTGCTATATTGTAGCTAAATGATAAAGGATCTTTCTTTCTATGTATTCGCAGCACATTACACTTGTCTACATTGAGATTCAATTGCCATTCCCTGCACCATGCGTAAATCCGTTGCAGATCCTCCTGCATTTCAGTACAATTTTCCATTGTTACAACCTCTCGCTATACTACAGCATCATCCACAAAAAGCCTCAGTGAACTTCCGATGTTATCTACAAGGTCACTTATATATATATTGCGAATAGCAACGGTCCTACGAGACTCGCCTGCAGCACACCTGAAGTCACTCTTACTTCGGAAGACTTCTCTCCATTGAGAACTCTTCAATCCAATCACACAATTGGTCTGATAGCCCATATGCTCATATTTTGTTCATTAAACGACTGCGGGGAACTGTATCTAACGCCTTGCGGAAGTCAAGAAACACAGCATCTACCTGGGAACCCGTGTCTATGGCCCTCTGAGTCTCGTGGACGAATAGCGCGAGCTGGGTTTCACACGATCGTCTTTTTCAAAACCCTTGCCGATTCCTACAAAGTAGATTTCTAGTCTCCAGAAAAGTCATTGTACTCGAACATAATACGTGTTCCAAAATTCGACAACTGTTCGACGTTAGAGGTATAGGGATATAGTTCTGCACATCTGTTCGACGTCCCTTCTTGAAAACGGGGATGACCTGTGCCCTTTTCCAATCTTTTGGTTAATCGAATGGTTCCTTTCTCACTTTTCGCTCATACTGAACACTTGGCTTTATCCTACACAACCCATATACTCAACACCAATAACTCCGTCATTTCTCTCCTATTCTCTCCTCTGCTTTGACTACAACGACACATAATTTCAATCTAACACCAATACACTGCCCACATCGTCTACCGACTATATTTTAACCGTTTCCCTGTATTTCACAAAGACATCCATTCCTCTGACATTTATCACCATCTCCTACCTCTACCTCCGTGACTCGACGCCTCTCCTCTCCATTTTCCTCCCCTGTCTGTTCCTCCTCTTATTTAGTGATGCTCTGTAAACTACGCCACTCCTATCCTCCCCCAAGGAATGGCTCACTTTGAAACAAAAACACTTTATCTCATCTCCCCACCAAGAGCTATATCACAATCTATCCTCTAAAATACCACTCCTTCAAGCCATTCCATGCATTTTCATCTTTAAAATCGCCAGTCATCGTCATCACAAGGCGCAAAAGCCCCACCCATTTTTAAACTGGCAACAAAAATTATCTATTAACTTTGTAATCACAAAATGCATAATTTCAGATGTGACGGTTATTTCATATTCAGTTGCTGTAAGCTCAGCAAAGAAATTATACGAATGTGTGGTGTCTGTTCTTGTGGTCATGCTCGAAAGAGCAGAGACCACGCCTTCATATAATTTGATTGGCCTAGCTGGCCAATGGATTCACCTTCTTCAGTGATGATGTACACGGTACGTCCGACCTCCCGCGGGAATCTCAGAGAGCGACGATGAAAGAAATGGGCAGCGACTGCAGACAGGTGGCTCAAAAATGGCTCTGAGCACTATGCGACTTAACTTCTGAGGTCATCAGTCGCCTAGAACTTAGAACTAATTAAACCTAACCAACCTAAGGACATCACACATATCCATGCCCGAGGCAGGATTCGAACCTGCGACCGGAGCGGTCGCTCGGCTCCAGGCTGTAGCGCCTAGAACCGCACGGCCACTCACAGACAGGTGGCGCTCGATGGGGATGTGAATCAGCCGTGGGGCGTTCCCAGAGAGTCCTCACAGGCTGCGATAACTCTGTGTCTCCGATGTGGCAGTGGTTAAGCACCTGCCCAGGAGATCCCGGGTTCGAATCCCATTCCGATACACATTTTCTCTCGTCGCCGCCGATTCCGCGTAATGTCTCGATGCAGCTGGCAACAGTGATCTCCTACTTCCTTTCGCCACCTCTCCTAATTCAATTTACGCTACTGGCCATTAAAATTGCTACACCACCAAGATGACGTGCTACAGACGCGAAATTTAACCGACAGGAAGAAGATGCTGTGATATGCAAATGATTAGCTTTTCAGCGCATTCACACAAGGTTGGAACCGGTGACGACACCTACAACGTGCTGACATGAGGAAAGTTTCCAACCAATTTCTTATACACAAACATCAGTTGACCGGCGTTGCCTGTGAAACATTGTTGTGATGCCTCGTGTAAGGAGGAGAAATGCGTACCATCACGATTCCGACTTTGATAAAGGTCGGATTGTAGCCTATCGCGATTACGGTTTATCGTATCGCGACATTGCTGCTCTTGTTCGCATTGACGGCACTTTGAAGAGTGGACGTTACATTTAAGATGTGTTACGAACCGTGGCTCTACCCTTCATTCGATCCCTGCGAAACCCTACATTTCAGGAGGATAATGCACGACCGCATGTTGCAGGTCCTGTACGGGCCTCTCAGGATACAGAAAATGTTCGACTGCTGCCCTGGCCAGCACATTCTCTAGATCTCTCACCAATTGAAAACGTCTGGTCAATGGTGGCCGAGCAACTGGCTCGTCACAATACGCCAGTCACTACTCTTGATGAACTGTGGTATCGTGTTGAAGCTGCATGGGCAGCTGTACCTGTACACGGCATCAGCGCTCTGTTTGACTCAATGCCCAGGCGTATCTAGGCCATTATTAGGGCCAAAGGTGGTTGTTCTGGGTACTGATTTCTCAGGATCTATGCACATGAAATCACATGTCAGTTCTAGTATAATATATTTGTCCAATGAATACCCGTTTATCATTGGCATTTCTTCTTGGTGTAGTAATTTTAATGGCCAGCAGTGTGCATAAACTCAACAAAGAAAATTTTACTCCAAAAACAGTTTTAATTACGCTCTGTCCCTCTGAAATAACCTGCAGAATGTTATTACGGTGATTGTAAGGTGGCTGCGACAGGCATCACAGGAGGGCACCTTCAGACGTTTTTGGTGACAGCTCAGATTTTCAACCACAGTTCCAGGGGCAATGATCCAGCTGCACCTCACTTCAGTAAAAACCTACGGCAAAATCTCTAAGCTTACCACTTCTGCCGTCGTGCCGTGTCGGACGCCCTCGAGAGGAGTGCGAGGCATGGCCTCTCTGTGGGCACAGCACCCCGGTGGAGAGGTTGATGTCTTCCTGGTGAGACGGACAGCGACCCCAGTGGAGCCAGTGCAAAAGGGGCTTGTGCATGTCTACGTAAGTGCCTTTGCTATTGGTGGTTTCACGTTTGTGGTTCATAGCTGATACAGCGCACTGTGGGGTTACGGGTGGTGCACTGGATATATTTTGAGCGACGAAATTTTACAGAGAGGCCTGAGGTTGTTTATTACTAGTACACAGGGAGTGCAGGTGTGTGTGCTGCGGGTGAGAGCAGTTCAAGTTGTTAATCATACGCTGCGAGCATGATTAATTGTATTTGTCCTAAGGTGTTTTGCTTAAACTACGCCATGAATCCTGCTACGCGTTCTCTATGAATAATCAGTTGTTTGTGCTATTGTATACGACTTTATTCACGTGTATGAGTAGGTAGTTGGTGGAGCATTGTGGGCAGCTTGTATGGGGGCTATCGGGAGACATTGGTAGTAGTATTGTATCGTATGTTAATCGGGGACCTAGAAACGATGGAGAGGCTCCGTCCCTGCCGCAGCCGCAGTGGTCCACAACCCCACGACGACTACCGCAGTCCACTTCACCCCTCCGCCGCCCCACACAGAATCCAGGTTTATTGTGCAGTTCGGCCCCCAGTGGACCCCCCAGGGAACGTCTCACACCAGACGAGTGTAACCCCTATGTTTGCGCAGTAGAGTAATGGTGGAGTTCGCGTACGTGGAGATCTAGTTTGCGCAGCAATCGCCGACATAGTGTAGCTTAGACGGAATGAGGGGGACCAGCCCGCATTCGCCGAGGCAGATGGAAAACCGCCTAAAAACCATCCACAGAGTGGTCGGTTCACCGGACCTCGACACAAGTCCGCCGAGCGAAAAAAAATGTTCAAATGGCTCTGAGCACTATGGGACTTAACATCTATGGTCATCAGTCCCCTAGAACTTAGAACTAATTAAACCTAACTAACCTAAGGACAGCACACAACACCCAGCCATCACGAGGCAGAGAAAATCCCTGACCCCGCCGGGAATCGAACCCGGGAACCCGGGCGTGGGAAGCGAGAACGCTACCGCACGACCACGAGATGCGGGCTCCGCCGAGCGGATTCGTGCCGGGGACCGGGCGCTCCTTCCCGCCCGGAGACGGTAGTAGTACTCCAACGTGTAGTTGTGTGTTATGGTACTACTTAAATCTAAGAGTTGCTTTTCCATCTTGTATCTCACTACAGAAGTTGTCTCAGGTATTATTACCGGTAGTGGCCGGGGGCCATACAGTAAATTCATAATGTTGTTTCCTGGTTGGATTTTAAATCTTGCAAGACATTTTGTTGTACTGATTGTGTGGAGCTCTGTTTAAGGACCTTGAAGGTTGACAGAAATATTTTGTTCCGTTAAAGATGTATTTCTGTTCTGTTTTCTGACGTATTTTGATACAAAATAAAACAAATATAGCCCCGCTCCTGCATAACCCTCAGCTCGAACCCCATTCCATCTAAACCCTACGCTATGCTATATAAACAAAGGTTGGATTTTAAATCTTGCAGGACATTTTGTTGTACTGATTGTGTGGAGCTCTGTTTAAGGACCTTGAAGCTTGACAGAAATATTTTGTTCCATTAAAGATGTATTTCTGTTCAGTTTTCTGACGTATTTTGATACAAAATAAAACAAATATAGCCCCGCTCCTGCATAACCCTCAGCTCGAACCCCATTCCATCTAAACCCTACGCTATGCTATGTAAACAAAGGTTGGATTTTAAATCTTGTAGGACATTTTGTTGTACTGATTGTGTGGAGCTCTGTTTAAGGACCTTGAAGCTTGACAGATATATTTTGTTCCGTTAAAGATGTATTTCTGTTCAGTTTTCTGACGTATTTTGATACAAAATAAAACAAATATAGCCCCGCTCCTGCATAACCCTCAGCTCGAACCCCATTCCATCTAAACCCTACGCTATGCTATATAAACAAAGGTTGGATTTTAAATCTTGCAGGACATTTTGTTGTACTGATTGTGTGGAGCTCTGTTTAAGGACCTTGAAGCTTGACAGAAATATTTTGTTCCGTTAAAGATGTATTTCTGTTCAGTTTTCTGACGTATTTTGATACAAAATAAAACAAATATAGCCCCGCTCCTGCATAACCCTCAGCTCAAACCCCATTCCATCTAAACCCTACGCTATGCTATGTAAACGATTAATTGAAATAAATCACTTGTGCTGCATAAAAGTGGCAGAAAATAGAAATATTGGTAAGAAATTATTGTGTGGCAATGTTCCGGAGGAGTTCGGCTGCCGGGTTGCAAGTCTTATTTCAGGTGACGCAAGATGGGGCGACGTGCGTGTCGATGATGATGAGAACAACACCCAATCCACGAGCGAAGAAAAGCACCTACCCAGCCGGGAACCGAACCCGGACCCGCTGCATAGTAGGCAAACATTTTTTTTGCGTGTCTTTATTTTGTTCGGTATTGTTCGTTGCGTTTGATCTAATGGTCTCGGTGGACGTTCCTGGACATCCATTCAAGTTGATCGTTGATTTCTTTACTCAGTTTTTTTTATTACAGAGGGCAACCGGCTCTCTGATCGAACACGCAGAAAAACCGCGCCGACTCTCAGCTAAGCAGACGGCCTATAGGTAAAAAAAACGCGTGAAACTAAAACGACAGGAAATTGAAAGAACTCAAATGAGCTATTTCCATTCTATTTTAATTTTCCCCGCTATATTCACGTGGCACAACTGGCCATCATGATTCTCCTGTGTTTTGCCTTCATGTATGTACTTTCCCATAAAAATTTTAATTTGCCGCCATTTCCTAATTAGTAATCGATCTATTTCAATGTTATCTTGGATTCTGACATGGCACAGGTATACTATTTCCGCTATCTTAGGTTACTCCCACCAAATTTACACGCAGCTGCAGAGTAACTGCCGCGCGGGATTAGCCGAGCGGTCTGACGCGCTGCAGTCATGGACTGTGCGGCTGGTCCTGGCGGAGGTTCGAGTCCTCCCTCGGGCATGGGTGTGTGTGTGTGTGTGTGTCTGTGTGTGTGTGTTTGTCCTTCGGATAATTTAGGTTAAGTAGTGTGTACGCTTAGGGACTGATGACCTTAGTAGTTAAGTCCCATAAGATATTACACACATTTTGAGCAGAGTAACTGTTATTGACGTCATAAACGTGAAAATCAAAACTAATGCCAGAACGCTGACTAAACAACACGATCATTCACAGAATAATACAGCTGTGTACGCACTGTCGGTATTTACTGGAGACCATGTGGGGTAGCACAGAAAACCAATATAACATTCGCTCTTTCTTGCCTAAAGCCCCAGATTTCATTTTTTAAAATTACGAATTTTTAAAATTCTAAGACGTTTTATATTATTTTTAAACCACATTTCTAATCCTTGATGTTTCTATGACTATGTCTGTTGACACCAATATTTTATCCCCATCTCTCTCTCTCTCTCTCTCTCTCTCTTTCTCTCTCTCTCTCTGTGTGTGTGTGTGTGTGTGTGTGTGTGTGTGTGTGTGTGTGTGTGTGTGTGTGGGTGTGTGTGGGTGTGTGTGTGTATGTGTGACTGTGTAGACGAAACGAAATGACAGTAGAACTTTTTCTTTTTTATGTTTTGAAGATAACGAGAAGTTAATTGTAGTTGGTTCCTTTACTTTAAGTTACGGGTTCCATGCAGAAAACTACGGCAACAAGAAATATTTCGGAGTTCAAAAACCTTTCTATTACCAAATAATTATTCTAATTTCACTTGCTTTCTTCTTGATGTGTTTGTCAGTGAAGTCACTAGAAAAGACATACTCACTAATATGACCGAATGAGGGAATGACTTCTGCTATACCTTCGTTGAAAGAATCAACCCTTACACTCTCCAGTTGTGATTAGTAGGACTCTGTGGTAGGACTCAGTAACTTAGTCGTCTTTTGAGCGCAGATGTGTGCCCAACGATTTTTTAACATTGGTAGCTCACTCGGCCTAAATTCATTGCCCGTAATACAGTGTAGGATTCAGGGAGGATGCTACAGTTGCAGCGTACATCCCTCAGGTTGAGTGAATCACCGAGCAGAACGCTACCTGCGGGAACACGGCTGGCAGCGAATTATCGCGGCGAAATTATCTGGCACCCGTAATTCGGCCACCAATCAGGATTTACCAGCAGCCGGAAGAGGTGGGCGCTAACTCCGGAACGCCCTGCGGACGCATTAACACTGCTATCTGGAGGCCACGCATCCATCAGCGGTGCGGCTCGCCAGCGACCTGTTGGCAACACACTCCGCCGGCTGAAGCGTGCATGACTGTGCGAAATTACAATCCGTAAGCTGACGTTATGCGGAATATTCGGTGTGTTTGCTAAAGCATAAACTCCTTTTGACATACGTGTACTGTTTTATAGCATCATATGTACTTCAAGAACCATTTACTTGTTAAATTTCAATAAAACAGTCTCGATCACAGCAAATGTTTATTATGTTTGGCAACCGGTTTCGGCCTATAATTTAGAAGATCTTCAGACCGTAAGTACTTGTCGTTCGTGTCCTTGGGGATCTTACACCACCCATCGCCGCCAACCGCCACCATTACGGCCTGAAGATGGTCTAAATTATAGACCGAAACCGGTTGCCAACCGTAATAAGCATTTGTTGAGATCGCGACTGTTTTACTGAATTTTAATGTTTTACACCGATCGCTTTTAAATCTACGAAAAAGAAATGCTTTCCAAAATTTTAGTCTTTTCCTGTGTCACGAGAGAACATTGGGTGCCGCCCACACTTCTCCCCTTCCTTTCGCTAATAGAGGATATGAAGTAGAATTGATCTAATTTTACCGTGATGGTCATTGTGCGAGATATTTGTGGGCAGGAGTCATGTGCGTCTGCAAAAATTTATCCGTGAGGGGACAACACACTAAAATTTCTGTTTTATTTATATTAACTGATTGGATGGGTTTGAGAACATGTTGTGCCTCAGTAAGAAGAACTATACTAATCTTATTGTATCTGAAAGGACTGCTGAGTATTCTCTCAGTATCTTTAAGGTGGATTAATTCCATACGCAAAACCATAAAAATATTCCATTAATACCATTCTGTTATTAGGCAACGGCCTTGCCGCAGTGGGTACAACGGTTCATGTCATATCCCCGAAGTTAAGCGCTGCCGGGCGTGGGCGGCACTTGGATGGGTGACCATCCGTGCCGCCATGCGTTGTTGCCATTTTTCGTGGTGCACTGAGCCTCGTGATGCCAACTGAGGAGCTACTCGACCGAATAGTAGCGGCTCGGGTCAAAGAAAACCATCATAACGAGCGGGAGAACTGTGTGCTGACCGCACGCCCCTTCTATCTGCATCCTCAGCTGACGATGACACGGCGGCGTATGGTCCCGATGGGCAACTTGTGGCCCGAAGACAGAGTGCTTTTAAGTTATTAATATGCAAATGGATGCGACGTTTTGTAAATTACATACACTAAATAGTCAGTCGATCAAATCCAGTGTATCCAACGATTTGGGAACAAAATCTTTTATGTAACTTCCTGGCAGATTAAAATTGTGTGCCCGACCGAGACTCGAACTCGGGACCTTTGCCTTTCGTGGGCAAGTGCTCTACCATCTGAGCTACCGAAGCACGACTCACGCCCGGTACTCACAGCTTTACTTCTGCCAGTATCTCTTCTCCTACCTTGCAAATTTTACAGTTCGAGTCTCGGTCGGGCACACAGTTTTAATCTGCCAGGAAGTTTCACATCAGCGCACACTCCGCTGCAGAGTGAAAATCTCATTCTGGAAACATCCCACAGGCTGTCTCCGCAATATCCTTTCTTTCAGGAGTGCTAGTTCTGCAAGGTCCGCAGGAGAGCTTCTGTAAAGTTTGGAAGGTAGGAGACGAGATAGTGGCAGAAGTAAAGCTGTGAGTACCGGGCGTGAGTCGTGCTTCGGTAGCTCAGATGGTAGAGCACTTGCCCGCGAAAGGCAAAGGTCCCGAGTTCGAGTCTCGGTCGGGCACGCAGTTTTAATCTGCCAGGAAGTTTCATATCAGCGCACACTCCGCTGCAGAGTGAAAATCTCATTCTGGAAAATATTTTATATTCACATACCAATAACGTCAAGTTGAAGCTGAAAATTAAAAAACCTAAAATATAAAAAGTAATAGAACGGCTGAGAAAATTCCTCTGGATATCAAGAAAAAACAGCCAGCAAAAGAATAGAAAAAGAAAATAAATTTAAAAAGTAAAGGCTTCTCTATGGTGACTCCTTTGTTTACGAAACTTCATTACGATCATGTTAATAATTACATTATTTTCATATCTTGGAAATTTGTGGTAAGTTCCTATGGGACCAAATTGCTGAGGTCATCGGTCCCTAGGCTTACACACTGCTCAATCTAACTTAAACTAACTTACGCTAAGGACAACACACACACCCACGCCCAAGGGAGGACTCGAATCTCCGATGGAGGAAGCCGCACGAACCGTGGCCAGGCGCCCCAGAGCGCGCGGCTACCCGCCGCGGCGTTTCATACCTTCAATTTCTTAATGTCCACTGACTTAATTAAAGCTGACTCACATTTCTCATTTATTTGTGTCAAGTGTAATCCAGGGCCAACATCTGACGAAATGAACTTGAGAAACCTGCGAAAATTACACTCGAATTGGGCAGTAAAACAGATTCTTAACAACCTAGATAGAATCAAGACAGTATTGGTCTCCCTAGTTTGACAGTTTATTGTGCTGAAATGCCAACTGCAATGCACAATTCGTAACTAAGGACATAGTAACGGGTAATAATGGTAAATTTTTTTATTGGACTCTACTACCATCATTTTAACTTAGCAGTGGCGTGAGTGGTTACGTAAAGTACTCCGCAGTACTTGTGGTTGGCTCCCAAGCTGTTAAGCAGAGGTAAGGTCGACACCGCTGTATTGCTATGTCAGAGTCGACAACTTTCTGCCACAGAGCCGCCAATGGGAGGACGGAGCGCCGTCACGTGAGGTGCGCTAGAGGGTCGGAGAGGTAGCGGCCGCAACAGAGGGTCTCTCTCTAGCCTGCCAGCTCCCTTACACTTTGGACGCGTCCACCAGTCCTTCGTACTTACGGCGAAATGCTATTCCCGGACCGTGCGCAGTTCATTCTGCGGCCGTAGCCAGTTTCCTTAGTAGTAGTTCTTGGGAATAAAACAAACGTGTCTCTGAATCGATTTCTCAGTTTACTTGCAGGAAAACCCCCCCGGATGCCCACTTGAGCTCCTGATACCATCCTGACCATGTACAGCTCTATCACTGAATGATGCACTGTGCTGCAACCCATAGAGAACGAGAAGATGCCAATTCATGGAGGAGTCATATCCACAATCGTAAAAACTCACAATTTTTTTTCTGCAGGATGTCAATTCAAACACCTTTCAGCCGTCTAATTTCCGAACCGTTATTTTATTAGGCTATCAGTTTAGGCGATTTACTACATCTGCATCTACATACATACTCCGCTAGCCACCAGGCGGTGTGTGGCGGAGGGCACTATTCGCGCCAAGGTCATACTCCCCCCCCCCCCCCCTCCCAACTGTGTCACTCGCGGATCGTGCGAGGGAAAAACGACTGTCTGAACGCATCAGTACGAGCTCTAATTTCCCTTGTCCCCCATCCTGGGGGTAGTTTTTCCAACACCGTGCCCCTGGGGGTGGAAACTGGGTAGTAGATCATGGGGGCGAAATCGAAGGGAGTATGAGCGAAGGCTCAGGTATCCCTAATGACATTTCCCCTCTGGTGAGGGGTATCCCCAAACGAGTGATCCCATGTAAGGTACTGTCTGAACGCCTCAGTACGAGCTCTAATTTCCCTTGTCTTTGAATGGTGATCATTGCGCGATTTGAAAGTTTGTGGTAATAATATATGCTCTACATCCTCGGCGAAGATCGGATTTTGGAATTTAGTGAGCAGCTCCTTCCGTTTAGCGCCCCGTCTGTCTGCAAGTGTGTCTCACTTAAAACTTTCTATTAGATCTGTAACACTCTCGCGATGGCTAAATGTACCAGTCACGAATTTTGCAGCTCTTCTTTGGACCTTCTCAATCTCTTGAATCGGACCCAACTGTTACGGGTTCCATACAGACGAACAATACTCTAAGACTGGACCAACTAAAGTATTTTAAGCAATTTTCTTTGTTGAAGGACTGCATCGCTTCAGGATTCTACCAATAAATCGCAATCTAGAGTTCGCTTTACCCGTTACTTAACTACGCGATCTTCAGACTCCTGACCGACATGTAGGAAGATTCCAACTTCGGTTCCGGTCGAAATTGGGGCAAGCATTCTAAGACTGGTATCTACAGATTTCTGCTTGATACAGCGATCACTTCAACCATCATCTGCGTACGCGTCGGTCAGGGGCCTGAAGATGGTGCAGTAAATCGCCGAAACTGGTAGCCAAATAAAATAACAGTTGGGAAATTATACGGCTGAAAGAGTTTTGATTTGACATCCTGTAGCGAATAGCCGAGTCCTGCAACTATCTCTGATAGGTGGACATACAGAGACTTGATATTATTCTGACTCTTCGAGCACAGAAAATCATGTTGCTCCTTTTCCAGTGAGGTATTTTGTCCCGTAGGCGACCGGACCTGTATTATAGCACAGCAGAGTTTTCTGATATTATGACAACTACGTTAGAGATGGATCAGCAATTCAGTAGGCAAAAGACGGACAAAGAGCCGTTAAGAAAAACTGTGTTAGATAAACCTTGTACAAATTACACCTGAAAGGTGGAAGGGAATTTTGAAGACATCTTTTACAGCATCACCTCGGATTGTTTAAGAACGAGGAAATGAAAGTAGTTCCGTGTTTCTCAAAGAATCAGTCTCGCTATTTACCTCACTTGATCTAGTGAAGTAAAAGAAAACCTAGATCTTGTTGGTTTTATGGTCAACAGACTAGCCGGAGACAATGTCATTATTCCTCATTTTGTTATTCTGTCAAATACACCTCATAAACACTGTTCTATCTCATTCAGGAAAGTTACTTCGGAAATCGATAGAGATTTAAAAACAATAGGAACATAGAGATGAAAAAGACAAGTACTAGATTCAAAACACAGGATTATTTAAAAAGTCGCGTACGAGGTGATGGAGCTGATACGAGAGTCGAAACACCTGTGAATAAGAAGCTATGGTTTTGGAAATAATCATGCGCCAGTGAAAGCTTTGAAATGTCAGGAGCGACAAGGAGAATCGCTACACACGCGTAATAAGTTCACGACCTCCATAGGACGCATGAACGTTGCCAGATGTGTGTACAATTTTACGGAGCACCTGCACTTTTTTCTGTGGAAGTACGTCACGTACTTCGTGTCACATATACCAGGCATTTGACCAGGAAGGGAGGTCCAATCGCATGGACACCTTGTTTCCCTGACATGACACCTTCCTTTTTGGGGCATACGCGACGTCAGTTCCCGACGAAGAAACATCTCTTGCCAGGATAATTGCAGCGTCTGATGAGGTTCATGCGATGCCTTGCATACTGAGTAGAATGCTTCAGAATTTCCTACGAAGATGTTATGCCTGTATTGAACGTGATGGTCACCATTTTGAACACCTCCTGTAATGTACATTATGCGCAACTTTTGGATCACCCTGTACATGAATGACGTGAAATTAGACTAACCTGAAAGAGACGCAAACAAAATATTTTAAGTAGTATTGTGCTGCATACTGCTGTGAAACGTAAGGAATACGACGTCATATTAATCCTGCGCAAGTACAATTGTAAGTCTGATCATTTCAAATATAAGGCAGTAGAAGCGAAATGCAGGTTATATCATAGCGAAAACTGGACGGTCAAAAGCACAAAATGGCGACAGAAGCAACCAATCTAGATCGACATAAATCTACAAGGATCCATTTGCGAGAGAAAGGAATGCGTAGTTTGCAGCCGGCACTCACTTCACTACGAAATGTTGTCCTAGATACTACAGACGCCTCGCGGGATTAGCCGAGCGGTCTTAGGCGCTGCAGTCATGCACTGTACGGCTGATCCCGGCGGAGATTCCAGTCCTCCCTCGGGCATGGGTGTATGCGTTTGTCCTTAGGATAATTTAGGTTAAGTAGTGTGTAAGCTTAGGGGCTGATGACCTTAGCAGTTAAGTCCCATAAGATTTCACACACATTTGAACATACTACAGACGTATCCGAAATGTTAGCTTTGGAATTTTCCCCATATAATTGGGCTCAAAACCCATCCGCAACCTATGATGGGAAACGTGGTGGATGCGACCTGAGACACCGGCATATTTTGGTGCTGAAGTGAGACGGCTTTTAGCGCACCATTGTGGTCCAAGATGGATAAGAAGAGGAGGGGCTACACCTTGGCCTTCAGAGTCACCTAAACATCAGGCATCTGGATATTTCTGCCTGGTTTCATCTCAAAAGTGATGTGTACAGCACTCTCGTTGATACGGTGAGATCTGGAGAAGTAAATTAAATAGTCTGGTCGATATTTACAACATGATTCGGGCCTGTTTGAAATCATTCCTAATTCAGTGTAGAAAGGAGTGCAATACAACGTGGATGGCACGCTGAACACCACCTTTGAGGGATACCAGTGTGTAGCAAATGGTGGTCTGAAACGTGTGAATACTACTGATTTCCTTGTCAGAATAGGTCATGGGTCAAATTTGACTCGCATTAGATAATGATCTTATCGAAAAGCGTACATTTCAAATACATCTGTACTAATTAGTGGCCGAGTGGGTGTCGGTCTGTAACCACATTTCGCACTAATCTCGCAAATAGCTTGTTTTCTGTAGGGATACGAAATATCCACTCATATCATTGCTGGTACTTCTAGCAATAACGATATATGGTAAGTCCAACTCATGTTTTAATGTGATTATAAATTCTGATTTCATGTTAATCTAATTTGTGCTGTTCGCATGTAACTACAAAAGGTGTTTTATTTTTGGTCCAAGAGCGGCGCAGCAATAAATTAGCAGTGACGGTCGTCTTCTCAATAGAGAGAGAAATTAACGCCACCGTACATACCCGCCGTCAAGTCGGAGGCCTAAGGATTGAAGAAGATTCTATAATTTGCATTATAAAATTTTCAGTCGGTCTCGAGATCTGGAAATGTCAAGAGTTGTTACATGATCTTATTTTAAAAGTTATTACTTTGCACGAAACTGTATACATCTGTTGGAATAAAAGATTAGTGAAGTTGTAAGGCGGGTATGTGATTTTGATTTTTGTAAGTTATCGATATGCATGTCTGGTTGTGACACAGTGTCTGCCTCTCCGCAGTCTGATACATTCTTAGTTGAAGTGTGGTAGGTGATGGACATATTTAGCAGTGCTGTGTTGGCTTGTGATTCTATCTGTTAGATGCAGAAAGACTTATTGTAAAGGACAGCAAGGAAGAAAATAATTTATATACTGAAAGATGAAAGGAATATAAATTTTGAAAAATGTTATTATTTCTGAACAGAAGAAGTTTGAGGTAGCTCGCAGCACTGAGCAGCTAATTTTTTAGAATAATTATTGTCAGCTAGTTAAGTTGCACAGAGCTCAGAGAAAAACCAACACACTTACCTGAGTCATGCATTAACACATCAATCGATTAGGCTGTTTGATTATTACAAAAATTCTCTGTTACATTGTGTCCTTCTTAAGTCATTGTTCACTTTGTTAAGCAAAGTACTGTTCGGGCCAATGTTGTCTCTTGAGATCATCCGAAGAGTTACTCTGTCTTTTTGAATATGTACTTCCATTCTAAAATAGATGTCTTGGAATATCATTTCATAGGAGTAGTTGCTCTTCCCACCCCACTGTTTATCATTACTCATTACCATGTTGCGCCATGTGGTATGCAACAGTTTGAATATGTATTTAGAACCAGAAGTCTAGCTTAGCCGCTGCCTGCTTGCTGTTTGGTGTTATGCTTTCGAGAAATCTGCAACAATGTTGTCAAGGCGCAAAGTAACTGCAAATTTTATTCAGGACTAGATAATTGTTTCACTTCAGTTGCGCATTTAGTATGATGACAGGTGATATTCAGACCAGTTACAATTCAATTCAAATTAGGTTCTGTTCAGTCAAAGGTTTAAATTAGATAATAGTTTGCGAGTACATAGTTTTGATAATATGTAGATTTTAGAGTAGGAGGTAAAGTTAGGCTAAATTACAGACGGAAACAAATACGGAGGAGAAGTTGCAAAGTTTCGAGAATTATTAAAACATCTTGGTGATCTGATTATCTTGATAATTTTACGAAGAGAATATTTTTAGAAAAGCGCTTCTAGGAAGACTAATCCCATGTTTAGAAACTGTATGGTAAAAGACGAGATTCTTATTGAGGCTAAAGGAAAAGAAAAAGTAATCATTCGCTGATGAAAACATGCGTAAGTGGTAACTATAACATTATTAATGTAACTGATGATAGGAAATCAGCTAAAAGTAGTAAATTACGCGAAAATATTCTTTATTTAGAAAATTATGAAAGGTTTAGTGAAGTAAGTGCTGAAATTTAAAGCCAGTTTGTTCTTACATTAAAAAGTGGATACTGCGTATGAGAGACTACATCATTCAAATGTGCGGAGGTGCTTGTGATCTCAGATGGAAAGAAATTGCGCGAATTATAAACCAAAGGTGCAATATCGCAATTTCATGACATTAACGGCCCATATATATCCGATAAGTGAAGAATACTTCAATCGGCTAAGCTACATTTCTGGCTCTAAATACATATTTAAACTGTTGCATACTAGATGGTGTAATATGGTAATGAGTAATGATAAACAGTGGGGTGGGAAGAATAGTCAGTGTTGATTAAGAAGCAAACGATAGGCTAACTAAGTGGTTTTTAAAGAGCAAGGGTACTGTGTACAGCCGAGTTGACGGATTGTAAAAATACACCAGAGAACCCGCATCTCTGGATTACCACAGGAATAGAGAGATAATCGAATCCAAATAAGGCAGATTATAAAACCGGTGTTAGAAAGTATTTACCTGGTACATTACAGAGCTAATGCCCGTAATTCCCACATTCAGACCGCGAAAGCGTGACTAGAATCTGTAATCACTGAATTATTTTAGTATGTATGTGAGATACGATCTGCTTGGGTATAGCTCGCGATCTGACGAAGAGTAGGTACCCCCGTTTCAGGTCTGTACTGCTGGCAGAATAACGAGGTTATCCCACATTAAGAAGGTCGTACGTACCATTTTATTGCGGCCCGATGTTTACGGGAAAGTTTTTCTTCAATTACCGTGAGATTTCACCCTATTATTTACGATAAACCCTGCCCGGCACATTTTCAGTCTTGTTTCTAGGCGCAGGAAACACTCCATAATTTAAAAAAATGTGATCGAAAATTCACAGCATTCAATTTTTGGTAAACTCTGTTTTTAGTAGCCATTCTAAACGTCCATAATATTCCACGAACTGCAAAAGAAAGTAGAGAGACACACGTGAGTACAGTAACGAGCGTGTTTCAAACATTTTTAAAAATCTTTCACATGAAAAATTCATTTCACGAAGTAATCAAGTTATTTAGTTGCAAGTACAGTTCTCCTAATATATCTGTGTACCATTGTCTATTGCATTAGTATAATCAAGGACAAGTGTGACCAAATTTTTGCCATAATGATTTACCGCCTGTGGTGTTAGTTATGCAGGTAGCATAGGCGTCGTCATAGTAAAGCGTTCCTCTTCTAGTATCAAATGGCTCTGAGCACTATGGGACTTAACTACTGAGATCATCAGTCCCCTAGAACTTAGAACTACTTAAACCTAACTAACCTAAGGGCACCACACACATCCATGCCCGAGGCAGGAGTCGAACCTGCGACCGGAGCGGTCACACGGTTCCAGAATGTGGCTCATAGAACCGCTCGGTCACCCCGGCCGGCCCTCTGGTATCGCCGCATCAGTAATTTTCGCCACTTCCCGAGTCACTAGCGCGGATCACTTCTTTCATTCTTTCCTGTGTAGAAAATCGTCACACGTACCTCATTATATCATTTTCGTAAACCTCACGAATTTCTGCATCTTCACGGCCCAAAAATCTCAAGCGGTGAGTATTTCGATTACATTCACCTCTGTTAATACCAGAGGTACACGACTAGTTAGTAAATGAAAACTATGCGTATTGAAGGTCATAAAAACACTTACTCTACAGTAAATAATCAAGATGGGAGCCATACAAAGTTGCAACATAATATTGTACCGAAGCGACCTGTCATAAAAAAGTAAATAATGAAAAGTGTGGAGTCATCCACATGACTACTAAAACGAACCCGCTACATTTCGGTTACACGACAAAAAACACAAATCTAAAGGCGCTAATTTTAAGTAAATACTTACGGATTACTTTCACAAATAACGTAAACTGGATTGGGTTGTTGTTTTTGGGGAGGAGACCAAAAAGCGAGGTCATCGGTCTCATCGGATTAAGGAAGGATGGGGAAGGAAGTCGGCCGTGCCCTTTAGAAGGAACCATCCCGGTATTTGCCTGGAGAGATTTAGGGAAATCATGGAAAACCTAAATCAGGAGGGCCATACACGGGATTGAACCGTCGTCATCCCGAATGCGAGTCCAGTGTGCTAACCACTGCGCCACCTCGCTCTCGCTCGGTCTTATATTGGAAAGATCACACAGATAACGTTATGGGGAAGCAAACCAAAGATTGAGATTTAATGGCAGAGCACTAAGAAAATGCAACAGGTCTACTAAAGAGGCTGCTTACACTACGTTCGTCCGCCCTCCTCTGGAGTATTGGTGTGCAGTGTGGAATGTGCATGAGTTACGATTCACGGAGGACATCAAAAAGCCCAAAGAAGGGCAGCGCATTTTGTACGATCGCGAAATAGGGAGGGACTGCCACGGATACGATACGCGAACTAGAATGGCAATCATTAAAACAAGGCGTGTTTCACTGCGGTAGGACCATCTCATAAAATTCGTCTTCAGAGGGAGAAAATATTTTGTTGGTATCCACCTACATACGGAGAAATGATCATTATAATACAATTAGAGACATTACATCTAGTACGGAGAGATTTAAATATTTGCTTATCACGCGCGCTCTTCGAGAATGGAACGGTAGAGAAACAGTTTGAAGGTGGCTCGTTGGAACTGTGCCAGGCACTTGATTGTGAATTGTAAAGTAATCTTGCAGGTGTACTTGTAGATGTAAATATTACCGTACTACCGTCATTACAATATAGATATCTACTGCACTAAAATGGACGTTCAGATTACTGGAACGCTCGAGACGTAAGTTTCCAAGCACTGTGCCAGCATGGATGGGCGCTGCTGCCGGAAAGACACGTCAGCAACTGGAATTGCAGTTTCGTGCCGGCAGTGGTCATAGCTGTTGAGGCAGCACGTAACGGAAGTACGTGCGCGAGGATAATCGCCGCTGGCTACTGTGCGGGGAGATATCGGACTTGCGGCGTCGCAGCGGCCGTTATAGCTGCAGCCACACCTGCTTCTGATGGAGCGACGCGGGGGGCGGCGTCGGCGGCGGCGGCGGGGCGTGATTTGACCCGCTACTGCCGCTGCCGCAGGCGCCGCCGCTGCGCAATTTCCCGAGTGAGCGACGCGGGGCGCCGGCAATATCGGAGCTGCAGGGCGCCGGCCCGGCGGCGGCGGCGGCGGTGGAGGCGGCGTCGGGACGCCGCCAGTGACGCAGGCATCAAGCCTCCCCAGCCGCACACCAGATATAGGAGCCTCGCTGTGACGCGACGAAAAGCACACTCAGAAACGCCCGAGTACCCGGAAATCTACACCTTCACTTAGTGGCTGGATGATCCTATACTCCTACAGTTCTCCACTCGGAAAAAATTATATCCTGGGGATGAAATTAGAAGCAGTGTGTACACTGTTCAACATTACTTCGGCAGCAGCACTCGGAGTTGCGGTATGCATTCTGCATCTAGATCTATACAGCACAAGTCTCCATACGCTGTTTGGCTGAGAGTACTTCGCGTACAACTTCCTCCTTCTCCCACTCCAGTCACGAATGGCTTGCACGAAGAAAGCTGTTGGTAAGCTCCAGCGTGAGACCCAATGCCTCTAATTCTATCTTCATGGTCGCTTTATAATATATATGTAGAAGGAAACAATGCGATTCCGTGATGATGTTACAAACTGTCAGTGATGATGGAGAAAGGCAAATGTATCAATATGAGGTCAGGGACTCTAATCCGTAAACGTCGAAACGTATATGCGAAAATCTACTCAAGTTTCGACATAGTCTTGCGCAACTCTCTCAAACTAAGGTTCCCAACATTCGAAATCCGATCGTGACAAACAGAATTACCGCTCAGCACTTACCAGCAACCTCAGATAATTCCCCCCTCATCTACACTTACATGGATACTCTGCAAATCACACTTAAGTGCCTGGCAGAGGGTCCATCGGCCCACCTTCACACTAATTCTTTATTATTTCAATCACGAATAGCGCGCGGAAAATACGAACACCTATATCTTTCCGTGCGAGCTCTGATTTATCTTATTTTATTATGGTGATTGTTTCTCCCTGTGTGGGCTGGCGTCAACAAAATATTTTCGCATACGGAGGTGAAAGCTACTGATTGAAATTTCGTGAGAAGACTCTGCCGCAACGAAAGACGCCTCTGTTTTAGTGGTGTCCACCCCAAATCCTGTATTATGTCAGTGACACTCTCTGCCCTATTTCTCGTTTCTCGAAAGAGCAGAACGTGTTGCCCTTCTTAGAACTTTCTCGATGTACTCCGTTAATCCCATCTGGTGAGGATCCAACACCGCGGAGCTGTACTTCAAAACAGGATGGACAAGCATAGCAGATATGTTACATTTTCTGTATGTTCTACGAATAAAACGCAGTCTTTGGTTTGCCTTTCTCGCAACATTTTCTGTGTGTTCTTTCCAATTTAAATTGTCGGTAATTGTAATTCCTAGGTACCGGTATTTAGTTGAATTATCGATATTTAGATTTGACTGACTTATCATGTAAACGAAGTTTAACGGATTCCTTTCTTCACTCATATGGATGACTCACACTTTTAATTATTTAAGATCAGTTATCGATATACGCACTATTCAGATATCATTTCTAAATCGTTTTACAATTTGTTTTGATATTCTGATGAATTTAGTAGACGATAAACGACAGCATCATCTGCAAACAACATAAGATGGCTGCTCAGATTGTCTCCTAAATCGTTTATATAGATAACAAACAGCAGCGGGCCTATAACACTACCTTGGGGAACGCCAGAAATCACTTTTGTTTTACTCGATGACTTTCCGTCAGTTACTGTACTACGAATTGTAACCTCTCTGATAGGAAATTACGAATCCAGTCACATAACTGAGACGATATTCCATAAGCACGCAATTTCACTACAAGCCGCTGTATAGTACGATGTCAAAAGCCTTTTGGAAATAGAGAAATACGGAATCAATTTGAAATCAATAGCACTCAATACTTCGTGTATGTAAAGCGCTAGTTGTGTACACAGGAACGATATTTTGCAAATCCATGTTGACTGTGCGTCAATAGACAGTTCTCTTCGAGGTAATTCATAAGGTTTAAACACAACATACGTCCCAAAATTCTGCTGTATATCGACGTTAATGATATGGGCCTGTAATTCAGTGGATTCCTCTTACTACCTTTCTTGAGTATTGGTGTGAGTTGTGCAACTTCCCGGTTTCGTCTTCATGTCAGAAAGACCGAAAATCTAAGGTTTTACCTTTTACCTGCAAAAGTTTCACAGGCTGCTGCATTGACAACAGTCGCTCAAAATGGCGTCCTCCAGTGTCAGTGCAGACATGGTATCGTCACACAAAGTGTGTTGTACTCGTTCTAATATCCCTGGGGTCGTTTGAACAGTGTCGTAAGAAACGAGAATTCTTGCCTCTTCAGTCTTGACAGGCTTCTCGAACACAAGACATTTTACATGGCCCCACAGGAAGAAATAGAGTGAGATCAAGTGAAAGTGCTGGCTACGAAACTGGATCCGCTCTGCGTATCCACTTTTCAGGAATGTCTGGTCCAGGTGCTCACGAACACTCACTCCAATGCAAGGTGGAGCTACATGATATTGCAACCACGTCCGTTGACGAATAACAAGTGGAATATTTCCAGGAAACAGGACAGTGTGTCTCTCATAAACATTGAGTACACAGGTGCATTTAAGCGGTGTGTAAGATGAAACGGGCGCAGTAGTGACTATGCCTTACCGCACGGTGGCTAATAATCTGTGTTGGTGGCTCTTCACAATTGCAGCGTGGGGATTCTCATCGGCGCAAACATGGCTAGTGCGACTGTTTAGCATTCCGTGTCTGGTGAAATGGTTCAAATGGCTCTGCGCACTATGGGACTTAACATCTGAGGTCATCAGTCCCCTATAACTTAGAACTACTTAAACCTAACTAACCTAAGACATCACACACATCCATGCCCAAGCCAGGATTCGAACCTGCGATCGTAGCGGTCGCGCGATTCCAGATTGAAGCGCCTAGAACCGCTCGGGCACACCGGCCGGCCGTGTCTGGTGAAGCAGGCTTCATTTGTGAAAGGTATATACCCAGGAAAGTGAGGATCGACTGGAAGGCGCTGCAAGAATCACTCACTAGACACGACGCGACGTCCGAATTCAGCAGGAGTCAAAGCATGCACTTTCGGTGAGTGGTAGCGACACATAGACACACACATGTCTCTGTAACGGATAATAGAGATCAGTTTCTTTCCTTTCTCAAATCCAGGAAGTGAATATAAACTTCCACAAAGGACGTGACAATTCGTGGCCTAACCTGAACAACACAGTCATCAGAGACATTGAGTATGAAAAGAAATTGCGCCACACGAAATAATGCAATAACACATGGACACTAAAAGCGCGTCTACTGACGCCGAAACGCATCGCGCCAAACTGTCATTGGAGTAGGTATGAAGAAGAAACCGTGTGAGGTTTTGAAAATTTCGCTAGACATTATCAAATCTGATCCATTGCCACTGGTACGAGACAACTTAAAAACGTAAATTGCACATTATTATGGCAGGCCAAGTAACTTTTATCGAATGCTGAGCTGCACAGCAAAGTAACAAAGAGACACTGATAAGCCAAAACATTATGACCACTGCCCACCATGAAGTTAGATGCCGCCTGTTGGCGTTGCCGGCACGAGACACGGTAACAAAAGTATGTACGGGAAGCAGGCATCGTTGGAGGATCACCGTAGTGAAGAAATGGGCTGCAGATGAGAAAGTCCATTGAGATGAGGAAGTCTGACCAAGGGAGTTTATTATTATGCGACAGTGAAACTACCACTAGATGCTAAATGGTTGGACGTCCACGACTCTTCACAGAACGTGGAATTCAAAGGCTTGTCTGCTCTGTAAGGTAGGATAGAGGGTGATCAGTGCATCTCTGTCGAAAGAGCACAATGCTGGTGCACACACAAGTGTTTTGGAGCACACTGCTCATCACTCAGTATTGAACATGAAACACCGCAGCAGACCAGCCCACGTCTTCACATGCTGACCCAACGACATTGTCAATTTGCAGTGGGCACGGTGCCATCGGGATTCTACCTGCTATCAATGGAAACGTGGCGACTCGACTCTTCGAGTGGTTCAGATGGTTCAAATGGCTCTGAGCACTATGGGACTTAACATCTAAGGTCATCAGTCCCCTAGAACTTAGAACTACTTAAACCTAACCAACCTAAGGACATCACACACATCCATGCCCGAGGCAGGATTAGAACCTGCGACCGTAGCGGTCGTGCGGTTCCAGACTGAAGCGCCTAGAACCGCTGGGCCACACTGGCCGGCTCTTCGCATTGAATCACTACACAAGGTCGACGGTCGTCTCCAGAAACGCCCTCACCAAG
Organism: Schistocerca americana; assembly: GCF_021461395.2. Lineage (NCBI taxonomy): Eukaryota > Metazoa > Arthropoda > Insecta > Orthoptera > Acrididae > Schistocerca > Schistocerca americana. The sequence goes on along the minus strand of NC_060123.1, from coordinate 624,851,902 downwards.
GTGAACAGCAGGACGAAACGTGCAGTGCACCATGGACGCAGGCTGATGGGAGCAGTACTATGCTATGGGACACATTATCCTGCGCTTGCACCGGCCCTTTGGTAGTAATCGAAGACACGTTGACAGCTGCGAACCATATGCATCCCCTCATGCTTAATGTCTTCCCCGACGGCGATGCCATCTTTCAGCAAAATCGTTGTCTATATCTCGGAGCCAGAAACAAGCTACAGAGTCTCGAGAAACTTTATAGTGGAATTTTTCGGCGACCAAATTGGCCTGATGTAAATCCTATGGAACCTGTCTGGGCTGCTATCGGGCGCCATCATCGCGAACGCATTCACTGGCACGCCGTTTACGCGAATTACATTAACTGTGCTTAGACATCTAATGCCACTACCTCCGCAAACCTACCAACAAACTGCCGGATCCATGATTCACACAATCAGTGATAAATTTCGTTCTAAAGACGGACAAAAAAGCTATTGAGCAGATGATCATAATGTTTTGGTTTAGCAGTGTTTGTGGCACTACTTTTCAACATATTCTCCAAGTCCCTATAAACAACGACCGAAACATTATGTAACTACATCATACTCCGCAAGCTACCTAATGATGTGCGGTAGAGGCCGCTTCCCGTACCAGTAACAACTCCCTCCTTCCCTGTTCCAATGACGAATGGCGCTTGGGAATAAAGACTGTATTCTACGAATTGTTCAACCCCTCGACGATAGAAATCCGTTCCTTGGTAACGGATCCGTTCCGGAATCGCTGTGTGAAAGTCTTCCTCGCTGGAAAAACTCTTTGGCACCCAGATGTACTTTCAGCTTGCCGAAAAGAATGTCTGGAATTGTCGCCTGTGGTCGATGCCAACGGCCTTCTTTCCCAATCAGCATCGTTCACATCTGTGTAGGTCTTGATCAAACTGCTGGCACCATTTTGCTGCGGCAGCATGCGTCATTCCATTTTGTCCACGTACCACTAGAATTTCACTGTGAAACTGTGTGCAGTTTAGACGTTTCTCCCACACGAATTGTTGTGTCCCGCGTGCTCCACCTTTGCAGGTCTTTTCCAGTTGCCGTGCCATTTCCCTCCCACACTGTGATGTACCTGTTATCCGTAAAGCAGTAGAACAGTGCCTGCATGACACACAGAATATATGTATCCCAATTAGTTTTTACAGAGAGTACTTAGCGGCATCGGTCCCATATTTAGCTTGCATTTATCGCGAATCTCTCACCCAGTCCAAAGTCTCCAGCGACACCTGCGTATAAGAAACGTAAAAGAACAGACACTCATAATTACAGACCAATGTCATTAATATCAGTTCGCTGCAGAATTCTTGAACATATTCTGAGTTCGAATGTAATAAATTTCCTTGACCCAGAAAAACTTCTGTCCACAAATTAGGATGAATTTAAAAAGCATCGGTCGTGGGAAACGCAGCTTGCGTATTTTTTTTTCAGATATCCTACGGACCATGGCTGAAGGGCAATAGGAAGATTCCATATTTCAAGGTTTCCGGAAGAACTGGACAAAGTGCCCACTGCAGACTGTTGATGAAAATCCTAGCATGTGGATTAGGCTCCCAGATACGTGATTGGCTCGAATACTTTTTGAGTAATGGAACCCAGTACGTTGTCCTCGGCAGAGAGTTTTCATTAGGGGAAAGGGTATTATGGGGAGTGCTCCAGGGAAGCGTGATAGGACCGTTCTTATTCTCTACACACGTAAAAGATCTGATGGAGCCAGCGAGCACTAATTTACGGCTGTTCGCTGATGGGGCTGTGGTATGCGGGAAGGGATCGTCTTTGAGTGACGGTATGAGGATGCAGGATGACGTAGACATCATTTCTTATTGATTTAATGACTGGTAGCTAGCCCTAAATGTAGAACAATTTAAGTTGATGCGAACAGGTTGGGAAAACAGGCCTGTAATTTTCGAATACAAAATTATCTGCCTGACACAGTCACGTCGATTAAATATCTAGGCGTGACGCAGCAAAGCGACATAAAATGGAATGCCCACGGCAGGTTGGTAGTAGGGAAGGCGAATGGTCGACTACGTTTCATTGGAAGATTTTTGGGGAATTGTAGCTTATCTATAAAACAGACCACATATAGACTCATGCTCATAAATGAAGGATAATTGCAGAATGTGGTGCCACACAAAAGTGGCGCTAATAGCATAGGCACATAGGGAACACACACGACACACGACACAAGTCCACGGTATTGGTGATAAGTTGAGAAATCCGGCCCGAAACACATGTGCTACAAAACGCCATTGTTTCCTGCGCATGTACCTCGACATCAATATGGGATATGATCACCATGCACACGAACACAGGCCGCAGAACGCGTTGGCATATTCTGGATCAGGTGGTCAAGCAGCTGCTGGGGTATAGCCTCGCATTCTTGCACCAGTGCCTGTCGGAGCTCCTGCAGTGTCCTACAGGTTTGAAGACGTGCAGCGATACGTCGACCGAGAGCATCCCAGACGTGCTCAATGGGGTTTAGGTCTGGAGAACAGGCAGGCCACTGCATTCGCCTGATATCTTCTGTTTCATGTACTCCTCCACGATGGCAGATCGGTGGGGCCGTAAGTTATCATCCATCAGGAAGAAGGTGGGACTCACTGAACCCCTGAAAAGGCGGACATACTGGTGCAAAATGATGTCCCGATACACCTGACCTGTTACAGTTGCCCTCTCAAAGACATGCAGGTGTGTACGTACACCAATCATAATCCCACACCACACCATCAAGCCACAACCTCCATACAGGTCCCTTTCAAGGTAATTAAGGGGTTGGTATCTGGTTCCTGGTTCACGCCAGATGAAAACCCGGTGTGAATCACTGTCCAGACGATACCTGTATTCGTCCGTGAACTTAACCTGGGACCACTGTTCCAATGACAATGTAATGTGTTCTTGACGACAGCCTTTACGGGCTCTCCTGTGACCAGGGATCAGTGGAATGCGCCTTGCAGGTCTCCGGGCGAATAGACCATGTCTGTTCAGTTGTCTGTAGAATGTGTGTCTGGAGGCAACTGTTCCAGTGGCTGCGGTAAGGTCCCGAGCAAGGCTACTTGCAGTATTCCGTGGCCGTCTGCGGGAACTGATGGTGAGATATCGGTCTTCTTGTGGTGTTGTACACTGTGAACGTTCCGTACTGTAGCGCCTGGACACGTTTCCTGTCTTCTGGAATCGTTGCCATAATCTTGAGATGACACTGTGTGGCACACGGAGGGACCGTGTTACGACCTGCTGTGTTTAACCAGCCTCCAGTCGCCCTACTATTCTACCCCTCATAACGTCATCAGTATTTGTTCTTTGAGCCATTTTCAACACACAGTCACCATTAGCACGTCTGAAAACGTCTGCACACTTACTCGCTGCACCGTACTCTGACATGCACCAACACACACCTCTGCGTATGTGGACTGCTGCCAGCGCCACCGTGTGACGACCGCAGGTCAATTGCACGCATGTTCATGTCCCAAGATGATTTAAACCCGCAAACAGCCCACCAGAGCAATGTTTCACCATGTGTCAGCATTATCCTTAATTTATGAGCACGAGTGTATAAAAGAGACCGTATATAGAACTAGTACGACCCATTCTTGAGTACGGCAGGTGTGTTTGGGATCACTTCTAAGTCGTATTAAAGGAAGACATCTGAGCAGTCCAGAGGTGTGCTGTGAAATTTATTTCCGGTAGGTTTGATCAGCATTCAAATATTACGGAGATGTTTCGTGAGCTCCCCTGGAGAGAAGACACGTTCTTCTCGTGAGGCACCGTTGAGGAAATTTAAAGACCCGATATTTGAGGCCGACTGCCGAACAATTCTACTAACGTCAACATATATATACATAAAGACTACGAAGGTAAGGTGAGAGAAGTTAGGATATGAATAGGGGCCAGCGGGCATCATCTGAGTAGCGCACGGAGTCCCACTACTCCCACGATTTGCGCTCAGCAGAGACGGCAGAGTGCACCGAGGGTCAAGAGGATCGACAACCCACCGGACAGCTGAGTTACGCATTTCCAGCACCGAGGGCGCTGCCTCATGGCGGTGTGGTCGGCCTTGCAGTTGGTGTATCATGTCGCACACAGCGCTCTAGTAAACTGTGCGACGTGGGCAGCCGCTGTTAGTATTGCACGTCGCACCTGAAGACGTCTGACAATTGCCAACATCAAATATCGCGCGTAGTAGTAAGTGACCACTGGCTACAATCATGAAACATCATCGAGTGATGTCTGCAGCTCGTGGTCTACTGGCTAGCCTTGCTGTCTCTGGATCACGGGATCCTGGATTCGATTCCCGACCGGGAATTGAGCGCAATTGAGCGCCCCACAAACCAAACATCACCATCTAGTAATGTTTTGTTCGCCAAGTTCCAGTTGAGGAAAACGAACTCCGTCCTACCCTCCAGCCAACATCCTGCAGCCAGAGAGAGGAGGCTGAAGGTTCATTTCACATTAGACCCACTATTTCCCACTAGCTGTCCACTAGGTCAAGACTGCACGGAACGAAAATTTTCGGTGGCTTGAGGCTCGACATGCATCGTAAGGATGAAACCACCAAGAGAGTTGGAAAATGATAATGTAGACGCCTCCAGCACCTAATTCGATATTTGGTCGTTAAATCAGAGTTTTATCTTTTAATTAATACAACAGACCACCTGTATTTTATTTTATGAAAACACTCTGCTGTGTCGAGGCTTTCGTCTGGTTAGCCAGCAACCAGCAACATAGACGGATATTGTGGACAATGAACTCACAGCAGACATCTCTACAGACAACGGCAAGGGATCTCCACATCCCACCCGGCCACCAGGCGTCAGCCCAAGTGCTGCCAGAAGTCACTGGCTCCCCAGATCTTTTGTACAATATTCAAGGAGTGACCGAACCTAGTACCTGCAGTATACTGGCACCCAGGCAGTATTTCGGCTGGTGCCCGGGCTACGCTGGGCGGTTCGCTTCGAGTGAGTTTCTTGAGTCAGGCGCCGATTGCGAAAGCATTTTCACAATCAGGATCTCACTCGGGAGCCGCCGTTATGACGACCACGCCGCCAACGTCGGCTGCCAGGAGCCGCCAGTTACGAACCAATACAATTCGTGGTCACTGAACCAAAGAGACGTCACCTTCGACGCTGTGGCCAGGAATTCATTTTGTAATATTGTCTTTCATCGGCAATATGGCGGACTTAAACTTTTGTACGTCCCACTCGGTCATTAATTTATTCTCATCCCGTCGGAACTCTAACTTCTGCACGTCCCTTCTGGACGTTGATGTCGGCATGCTTAGTTCAATGGTGTCCAAAATTAGAGCCACAAACCGCTGTCTCTCCGTCTTGTGTCTAATTCACGGTATAATAGTGTCATCTGCACGGAAGATGGCACTTTGGTCAATGGACAACTACGCCAATGATGACGTCAGGGAACCTATCAAACGGGGTAGTGTGTGCCAAGTAGTGCCACATCCACAATCGCTGGGTATTCAGTCATAGACGGTGCAGTATGGCACAAAGAAGGCGCCTACCAGACTCTCTGCGGTGGAGGGCTGTAAGAAGAATGGAAACAGGACAATCGCAAGTTGATGTGGCCCGACAGCTTCAGGTGAATCGTTCTGTTGTCTCTAAGATGTGGTGAAAATTTACATCCACCAACCTCTCCAAGACTTGCGAGCAGCTGTGTAGGAAAAATGGGCGTTATTGGCTCAACGTGAGATTGATGATGCCCTGTCGTTGTTGGGTCTGTATTGCTGCCAGACATAGTCACATCCCATACTGAGCACATTAACCAGTTGTCGGAACGTGTGTGCAAATCCATTAAGTTTGGGAAAAACGAAGTACGTTTCTGTCTACAGTAATGCATATAGCAGTTATTTGCATTCTGTATCTTTACCCTGTTTCTACCTTATCATCACATGTTGATACTGTTTCGTGTCCGCTCCCGGTAGCTGAGTTGTATGCAATTTACACGGTAGCTCTGCGTGTTCGGTCAGAGGGTTTAGCTACCATCTGTAATAAAAAAAACTGAGTGAACGGATCAACGAACAACCTCAACGAGTGTCATCGGACGTCCGACACGAACAGCGTCAACGAAAAATATAGAACGAAATGAGATTTTTTTTAAAATGGTCAGTGCGAGAGAATGTGAATCCCAAGGGCCCGGGTTCGATTCCCGGTTGGATCGGAGATTTTCTCCGCTCAGGGACTGGGTGTTGTGTTGTCTTAATCATCATCATTTCATCCCCATCGACGCGCAAGTCGTCGAAGTGGCGTCAAATCGAAAGACTTGCACCAGGCGAACGGTCTACCCGACGGGAGGCCCTAGTCACACGACATTTACATTTTATATACAGTTTCGCGGCAAAATAAACGCAATCTTGCAAAATTTCCATTTGTTGCTTTAATTTTGGCCACTAGAGTATATGGACATTGGATTTTGGGATTTCCATTTATGGTGACATATTCAGACCTACAGCTTTCAGAGCAGTTGTTTCAATATTCAGGCAGTGACTTCTTGTCAGTTATCGTGTTCCAAGCCCACGCCCATCGCAGAAGATTGTTTATGTGTGCCAGAATACAATTCATATTCATTTTACACGTAGGCATTTTTCCTGTACCTCCTTAGGAGGACACATGACATTCATTTTGTAATACCATGTAAATTTCTACTGTTTTAAATTTTTGACGTAGTATGCGTTTAGATCGGGGAACTGCAACCGCTGATACACAACACCCTGCGCGTATGGAGGGAAAGGGAGGTTAAAAATAGAAACGTACGATCTCTGAAATCACAGCTGCTTAGAGTGTTTCTGCAGATGAAGAAAATTAATAATAATCCTAGACCACCCTGCGCGTATGGAGGGAAAGGGATGGTAAAAATAGAAACGTACGATCTCTGAAATCACAGATGCTTAGAGTGTTTCTGCAGATGAAGAAAATTAATAATAATCCTAGACACTACAGTAATTAGAGTCTTCCGAAAATAATTGCTAAAAATGATGCAGGTGGCGTATTTTTTGTCTAGTTTGGGTCTCATTTTGACCTGCAATCGCGTGCTGATACTTTTTATCTGGATAGTGTGTGCCGCTTCCCACTTTGTCAGGCCAGGGATGACCTGATGCATTAAAAGAATGAAACTTTTGGTAGCTGTCGCTGTAAAGAACATGTGCAAGAGGCGGAAGACGAGGGAGAGAACTTTACAGTCGAATGCAATTTACAGAGGGACAATAGCACACGAGCACTGTTACGAGCCGCGCTGTGTCTGCCTTGGTAAAAGAAACTAATTTAAATGTTAATTTCAATTAGTTTACGCCAGACGCCATTAAGCTGCGGGACGTCGCTGTAGTATTCGGCCACCGCTGCCAGCCGCAGTGAACTCTATTAGCGGCCCGGGCTTGGCTTTCGAGGCGCAGCCATCGTGAAACTGTAATGCCACTTAAAGGCGCTGAATAATTCACGGGACGAGGCCGCCATGAACTTTTAATCAGGTCGAGAAAGCTACCTGCCGTACTGCGGTGACTCGCCGTGCTGCGTGCTGTAAGGAGCTACGACTTTTGCGCCTGCGGGTTTCCGCCCTTCTATAAACGACGCACATCTCAACTTGGAGTTTCGTTTCTCTCTCCAAAGTAGCCGCAATAGTTTGTGTCTCAGTCTCCGCGCTGCGGGAACATCGCCTGAAGCTAGCTTTTAGATATAAGATGTTACCGGCAGTTAGGGATGCTGCTGCTGCTACTGATGTTGAGGTGCTGGGTTCGGTTCCTTGTGTTAATCACGAATTATTTCCGATGGAATGGTATGGTGCAGGATCCACTTAGCCTTTTGTGGCCAAATGAGGAATTCTCCGTCTCGTTGCGGGAGTCCTACAGCTGTCGCCGCATCCCGGATCTCCGTCGCCAAACCCTTCGAACTCGCCATTTTTCCTCATCCTCTTCTCTTCTCCCCATAGCTTCTCGGTTAAGAACTTCCAGCATTGCAGCGCGTCAGCAATCGTAAGTATCGAAATAATTATGAAAAATCCGCCTCGATTGCACAAACTACCTGGTGTTTACCTAGGTTTCAGAGTGGGTAACCACGCCTTCGTCAGAACAAATATAAAACAGCTTGTCTAAATAGGTATAGTCAAAGGCTAAAATCAACACCTACAGCGGCAAGACCCCATATTAGCTTGTGGCTGATTTACCATCCGTGCACAAAGTTTGTCGTGCGTTGCTATTACAGGGTGTTTCAAAAATGACCGGTATATTTGAAACGGCAATAAAAACTAAACGAGCAGCCATAGAAATACACCGTTTGTTGCAATATGCTTGGGACAACAGTACATTTTCAGGCAGACAAACTTTCGAAATTACAGTAGTTACAATTTTCAACAACAGATGGCGCTGCGGTCTGGGAAACTCTATAGTACGATATTTTCCACATATCCACCATGCGTAGCAATAATATGGCGTAGTCTCTGAATGAAATTACCCGAAACCTTTGACAACGTGTCTGGCGGAATAGCTTCACATGCAGATGAGATGTACTGCTTCAGCTGTTCAATTGTTTCTGGATTCTGGCGGTACACCTGGTCTTTCAAGTGTCCCCACAGAAAGAAGTCACAGGGGTTCATGTCTGGCGAATAGGGAGGCCAATCCACGCCGCCTCCTGTATGTTTCGGATAGCCCAAAGCAATCACACGATCATCGAAATATTCATTCAGGAAATTAAAGACGTCGGCCGTGCGATGTGGCCGGGCACCATCTTGCATAAACCACGAGGTGTTCGCAGTGTCGTCTAAGGCAGTTTGTACCGCCACAAATTCACGAAGAATGTCCAGACAGCGTGATGCAGTAATCGTTTCTGATCTGAAAAATGGGCCAATGATTCCTTTGGAAGAAATGGCGGCCCAGACCAGTACTTTTTGAGGATGCAGGGACGATGGGACTGCAACATGGGGCTTTTCGGTTCCCCATATGCGCCAGATCTGTTTATTGACGAAGCCGTCCAGGTAAAAATAAGCTTCGTCAGTAAACCAAATGCTGCCCACATGCATATCGCAGTCATCAATCCTGTGCACTATATCGTTAGCGAATGTTTCCCGTGCAGCAATGGTAGCGGCGCTGAGGGGTTGCCGCGTTTGAATTTTGTATGGATAGAGGTGTAAACTCTGGCACATGAGACGATACGTGGACGTTGACGTCATTTGGACCGCAGCTGCAACACGGCGAACGGAAACCCGAGGCCGCTGTTGGATCACCTGCTGCACTAGCTGCGCGTTGCCCTCTGTGGTTGCCGTACGCGGTCGCCCTACCTTTCCAGCACGTTCATCCGTCACGTTCCCAGTCCGTTGAAATTTTTCAAACAGATCCTTTATTGTATCGCTTTTCGGTCCTTTGGTTACATTAAACCTCCGTTGAAAACTTCGTCTTGTTGCAACAACACTGTGTTCTAGGCGGTGGAATTCCAACACCAGAAAAATCCCATGTTCTAAGGAATAAACCATGTTGTCTACAGCACACTTGCACGTTGTGAACAGCACACGCTTACAGCAGAAAGACGACGTACAGAATGGCGCACCCACAGACTGCGTTGTCTTCTATATCTTTCACATCACTTGCAGCGCCATCTGTTGTTGAAAATTGTAACTACTGTAATTTCGAAAGTTTGTCCGCCTGAAAATGTACTGTTGTCCCAAGCATATTGCAACAAACGGTGTATTTCTATCGCTGCTCGTTTAGTTTTCATTGCCGTTTCAAATATACCGGTCATTTTTGAAACACCCTGTAAATATGTCTTAAATCCCGCATCATCGCTTTTATCATTTGCTCAATTTGCTACTTGTGCGACAACTTCTGGCAATCAGTTCAGGTCCCGATCCGTGTTAAGTTTGTAATCCCGTTCCCATGCATAAGAAGAGCGTTTCCTGGCCGCGCGCATGCGTAGTGATTCACGATAGCCGCGCATGTCAGCACCCTGCGGTGCCTCAGTTCGGTGAAGAGCCTGTGACCATCGTACGTTGGCTGGGACGAGGCGGCACACACAGGGTTGAGATGAGTAATCTTATTGACGTGGTACATATGTACCGTGTATTCGTATTTAAAAAAACATGCGGTCTTGCCTCTGTAGGTGTTGATGTAAGTCTTTGACTATGCCTATTTAGGCAAGCTATACAAGGCCCCGGGAGTAGACAACATTCCATTAGAACTACTGATGGCCTTGGGAGAGCCAGTCATGACTAAACTCTACCATCTGGTGAGCAAGATGTATGAGACAGGCGAAATACCCACAGATTTCAAGAAGAATATAATAATTCCAATCCCAAAGAAAGCAGGTGTTGACAGATGTGAAAATTACCGAACTATCAGTTTAATAAGTCACAGCTGCAAAATACTAACGCGAATTCCTTACAGACGAATGGAAAAACTGGTAGAAGCGGACCTCGGGGAAGATCAGTTTGGATTCTGTAGAAATGTTGGAACACGTGAGGCAATACTAACCTTACGACTTATCTTAGAAGAAAGATTAAGAAAAGGCAAACCTACGTTTCTAGCATTTGTAGACTTAGAGAAAGCTTTTGACAACGTTAACTGGAATACTCTCTTTCAAATTCTGAAGGTGGCAGGGGTAAAATACAGGGAGCGAAAGGCTATTTACAATTTGTACAGAAACCAGATGGCAGTTATAAGAGTCGAGGGGCATGAAAGGGAAGCAGTGGTTGGGAAAGGAGTGAGACAGGGTTGTAGCCTCTCCCCGATGTTATTCAATCTGTATACTGAGCAAGCAGTAAAGGAAACAAAAGAAAAATTTGGAGTAGGTATTAAAATCCATGGAGAAGAAATGAAAACTTTGAGGTTCGCCGATGACATTGTAATTCTGTCACAGACAGCAAAGGACTTGGAAGAGCAGTTGAACGGAATGGACAGTGTCTTGAAAGGAGGATATAAGATGAACATCAACAAAAGCAAAACGAGGATAATGGAATGTAGTCAAATTAAATCGGGTGATGCTGAGGGGATTAGATTAGGAAATGAGACACTTAAAGTAGTAAAGGAGTTTTGCTATTTAGGGAGTAAAATAACTGATGATGGTCGAAGTAGAGAGGATATAAAATGTAGACTGGCAATGGCAAGGAAATCGTTTCTGAAGAAGAGAAATTTAACATCGAGTGTAGATTTAAGTGTCAGGAAGTCGTTTCTGAAAGTATTTGTATGGAGTGTAGCCATGTACGGAAGTGAAACATGGACGATAACCAGTTTGGACAAGAAGAGAATAGAAGCTTTCGAAATGTGGTGCTACAGAAGAATGCTGAAGATAACGTGGGTAGATCACGTAACTAATGAGGAGGTATTGAATAGGATTGGGGAGAAGAGAAGTTTGTGGCACAACTTGACTAGAAGAAGGGATCGGTTGGTAGGACATGTTTTGAGGCATCAAGGGATCACAAATTTAGCATTGGAGGGCAGCGTGGAGGGTAAAAATCGTAGAGCGAGACCAAGAGATCAATACACTAAGTAGATTCAGAAGGATGTAGGTTTCAGTAGGTACTGGGAGATGAAGCTTGCACAGGATAGAGTAGCATGGAGTGCTGCATCAAACCAGTCTCAGGACTGAAGACCACAACAACAACAACATTTTATATTTCTTCTGAAGAAGGCGTGTTTACCCACGCTGAAACCTAGATAAACACCAGGTAGTTTGTGCAATCGAGGTGGATTTTTCATAATTATTTGCTTCTCGGTTACCCTTTAGCCAACCTTTCAGCAGTATTCTTGTTCTTCTCGTTCCAGGACGTTACGATGAAAGTTCTCTCTTGAGACATCTGTATTCTTCCATTATTTTGACTTACCATAATCGTCCTAGCTGTCTTTCCTGCATTTCATGAGCAAAAATGACTCCCGTAGCTTGTTGCTGATTCCACGATGGAGCTGTATAAACGCATTTTAACCTTTAAACTGATTTTTGAGGACTGATGTATGGTATTTCATTTCTGGGTAGCCGTCCTTCACTTCCTGATGCGTTGTTGGATATCTCTGTCGGATCTTCCCTCACATGATAGGATTCTACCGAAGTACATTAACTCTTCACAAACTTTAATGTCTGCCAATATTCTAGTTACTCCCTCTATCCGGAACATAAATATTCCGTCTACTCGAAATTAATTATCAGATCCCAGTTTTTACACTGTTCCAACAATTTCCTAAACGATAATGGTAGAAGCAGAAGAAACGAGTTGAAATTTATACCAAGGCTGGGACTCGAACCTGGGTCTTCTTTCTTACTAGGCAGACATGCTAACCATTACACCACCGTAGCATTATAGTCCAACTTCCTGCACGAACTACGCAAGTCGAGTGCCCTCTTCAACACAAACTTCATTTCCTATCTTCAGCTTATCTTCCCCCTAGAGTGTCACTATTGCCAGGGCTCTCCGGCATTGGGATAGCGTTGGACGTAATGGGAAAGTCCTGTACCATAGGTGATCTTTTAAATCTCATAATTAAAGTTTTCCCTGAGACATTTAAATCTCATCTTTATCTGCGATAATGATGGAAGCAGAAGAATATCACCTATGGTACAGGACTTTCCCACTACGTCCAACGCTGGGGTGCTATTCCAATTCCGGAGAACACTGGCAATACTTACAATCTAGGGGGAAAATAAGCTGAAGATAGGAATTGAAGATTGTGTTGGAGAAGGCACTCGACTTGGGTAGTTCGTGCATCTACGTTGACGACAGTGCTGTGATGGTGTAATGGTTAGCCTTTTTGCGTGATAAGCAAAAAGACCCGGGTCTGAGTCCCGGCCGTGGCACAGATTTTAATTCCTTTCTTCTATAACGACCTGATCATGGTTGGTTGGTTGGTTTGTTCGGGGAAGGAGACCAGACAGCGAGGTCATCGGTCTCATCAGATTAGGGAAGGATGGGGAAGGAAGTCGGCCGTTCCCTTAGAAAGGAACCATCCCGGCATTTGCCTGGAGCGATTTAGGGAAATCACGGAAAACCTAAATCAGGATGGCCGGACGCGGGATTGAACCGTCGTCCTCCCGAATGCAAGTCCAGTGTCTAACCACTGCGCCACCTCGCTCGGTGACCTGATCATCAGCATAGAAAATTGTATACTTCAGTCGCCTTGCCCATGCACACGATAGATCCAGTGCCTTCTCCACACACACATCTTAAAGAGTATGGGAGACAGACAGCAACATTATTACAGTCTTTTAGTTATTCTGAAGGCATCTCTAGAAATTTCTTTCCCCTCTTAAATCACACATTCTTTTTGGAGGAAGCACATTGTGCTCATGTGGGAGCGATGTAGATGCTTGTAAAACAATAAACTGGTTGCCAAGACCGCAGGAATTCTTTTTATTCCATGATTACCGGTTTCGGTGAAACTAAAGCCGCCATCATCGGATGTTAGAACACATACAGCTTAAAACATCAAGGCAAACAATGGTGATATTAATAGTTGTAAGCTCTATGTGTTCTAACTATTAATATCACCATTGTTTGCCTTGATGTTGTAAGCTGTATGTGTTCTAAGATCCGGTGATGGCGGCTTTAGTTTCACCGAAACCGGTAATCATGGAATAAAAAGAATCCCTGCGGTCTTGGCAACCAGTTTATTGTTTTACATTCTTTTTGCTTGCTTAAATAAGCGGGCAATACGACACGGACTTCACCATAGTGACTTGCTTCAGGTTGGGACACACATGGCATTTATTTATACTTTATGTATATACATTTTTTAATTCGAGAAAAATTAATAAAATATAACAGTAGCAAATAACAATTACTTTTGTACAGAATCTGCGTTGAGAAGCATTTGGCCCACTGAGATTTCGATTTTTCATATCGTTCATGAAAATGTATACAGCTTTTCGTAATTCTCCTTTACAGCCCGTTTAACCTCTTCATTTGATAAAACATTCTTCCCTCAAAACCATTTTATTTTTTGTAGAAGGCAAACTATGAATGGGCTCATAGAATTTTACCACCGCTATAGCCAATGCGTCACCCAATGTGAAACAATGGTGCAAGAGTACTTCTTTCGAAATAAATCTTCTCCGTTCTCGATTGATCTCATAATGCGGACTATCTAAGAACATTGTGTATTAAGAATCAGTCTCTGCTTCTTGTTGTCAGGATGATACCCCATGATTTCAAACTAGAAACGCTATTGTTTTCCCGGCGATAAAACGGGGGCTGGATAGGGGCTCAAAATTGAATTTTTTGTAGCCTTCAACTGACAGGAAACCCCACACCCTGAAGGAGTACCTAACTTTATCGTCAACTGTGCTTAACTGATTTACTTTTCTGATATGTAAATTTCTGGTCCAGTTAATGTAATTCACTAACAATGAGTAAACTGGATCCGCGTACATTAATCATCTATTTAGTATTATGTTTTGTTGATTAGCGGATTATGTATTAGTTTGGGGCATTTGTGTGTCGACTCTGGTTGGTTTATTTTCGATTTTGTATCCTTAGCGGTAGATGAGTGTGCATAAGTTGATCCCTGACAGCTGCATTGGGCTGGGCGCGGAAGCTTCGCTGGCCTGCCTGAACCAACAATGCATCACGATTTTGTAAACGTCTCTATGGCAATGACCCAGCTCTGAAGAGGACTGCCGTTTTCGCCTGCAGCCGTTAGCGCTTCGCAGTTGAAAGCCGGCAACAGCTATACGATCTGTCAGGGACCGTCTCGAATATAGAGCCCTGCTATTTTATGGTTCTTGTTATCTATTCTAGGTTGTATGGCCATTAGTGGTGGGGACGCCTAGCGTTTCCGTTCTCCTAGAAAGCTACGTTTATTTGAGGGACAGGAACTGTACTGTGATGGCATGTTTACGTTCAGTATTAAGTTAAAATGTATGCGTTGGATCGAGTGCTGGTCGTTTTCCTGATGTAATTTTGCTCATGTGCTCTGATCTGCTGAATTATGTAATTAAGTGCGTTTAAAACTTGTTGTGTATTTACTCCCGTACAACACTGAGCCGCTTTCCACTCCCACCGCACCACGTCTCTTAACTAATTTGCAAGGTGACGTTTTATAGCAGTTCTGGTATCAAAACGGATTTTTCCAGCTCTCAAGTTATTAAATATTTTCTTATTACGATTATGAGTTAAATATTTTGGCATATTCACAGTGAAAATTCCATATCTTATTTAGCATTAGAATTTCTGCTACAAATAAGATACTTTTTAGTCTACAGTCGCAATTATTTTAATTACTGGCTACAAGCATCGGTAGCCAGTACCATCTTCAGGCCATCCTCTGGCAAGTAGTCGTCACGCTCGTCTGCCAAGTTCAAAAAAATGGTTCAAATGGCTCTGAGCACTATGGGACTTAACTTCTGAGGTCATCAGTCCCCTAGAACTTAAAACTACTTAAACCTAACTAACCTAAGGACATCACACAGATCCATGCCCGAGGCAGGATTCGAACCTGCGACCGTAGCGGTCGTGCGGTTCCAGACTGTAGCGCCATCTGCCAAGTGGGAATAGGTGTGTCAAGTACGTGACTACAAACTAAAAGATATATATTACCTAGTACAGTGTAGTGGTCGCTGTTCGAACCGCCAGTATGTCGACAATATGTGATTTCTATCAAAATGATGGAGAACAGCAATCAGTCTTCCTTTCCTTTAAGGCTTTACTAAAGCAGTAAATCTAGATTTCAGCTAGCAGCTAGACGTCATCAACGCAGTATTTCAGAGTTTTAGTACACGTCCTAGTGTGCCAATCCCCTGTTGTCCGGACTCTTGTCTCAGTTCATTGAAGACTGCTGTATATGATTACACAGTAGCCTTGAATGAACTGTGAGAGCAGTCCGGACAACAGAGGATTGACGTACTAGGACGTGTATTAAAACTCTGAAACACTGCATTGATGACGGCTAGTTGCTAGCTGAAATCTAGATTTGCTGCTTTAATAGAGCCTCAAAGGAAAGGACGACTGATTGCTGTTCTCCTTCTTCTGTAGTGGTCAATCCAAGGATTGGTTTGCAACAGCAACAATGGCAGCTTGTCTCCATTCTGTGCGTCTTTCAGCTTTTCTCTTCATTTCTTTATAGGTGTTACATCCCACATCTTTCACGATTTGATCCATGTACCTCAGTCGTGGTCTTCCTCTTGGTCTTTTTCCCTCGACGTATCCTTCTATGATTGTGTTCAGGAGTCCTTTATGTCTTAATAGATGGCCTGTAAATTGCACTCTTCTTTTAACAATGAAACTCCAGAAGCTTCTCTTCTCATCTGCTCTTTCCAGAACCACTTCGTTTGTGACCTTGTCGATCCATTTTATTTTGAGCATGCGTCTATAGCACCACATTTCAAAAGAATTTAGCTTCTGCTGTTCCTCTGTCCCGAGAGTCCATGTTTCACACCCATAGCATGCCACACTCCACACATATGACTTCAAAAATCTTTTCCTGGTATCAAGGCTGATGCTCTTAGATGTTAATATGTTTTTCTTCTTGTTAAAAGCAGCATTTGCTTGAGCTATTCTACTTCTCACTTCTGCCTTGCTCCTTCCATCCCTGGTAATATTACTGCCCAGGTAAGTAAATTTATCAACTTGTTCAAGCAGTTCATTGCCTACATGAACTTGGACATTCACTTGATCTTCTTTGTCGCATGCCATTACTTTTGTTTTTGCTTTATTAATTCTCATATTATATTCTTCACCCATAACTTTTTCCATTCTATTCAGTAGGACTACAAGATCTTCTTCACTTTCAGCCAGGACAGCTGTTCTCCATTATTCTGAAATTCATATCACAGTCGTTGAGTGCATTCCACATTCCTTAAGGAAGGTAGTTTGATACGTAATTTCCGCTAGGAGTGTCGTTGGCTTTGTGAAATAAAACACAGTTGCACCATAAGGCTGTTACCCAAGGGGTAAAAGTGCCTGAAGCTCTGTCTCATTAAAGCTAATTTCATTGCTGGTACGAAATGTTCTGATACACCGATTGGACTCCTACATTACTTCCCGACCGCTCGCGCAGCACCAGCAGTGCTGGTGCTAACTCACGTGGTGAGCTGATCACTCCAGCTGCAGGCAAGTGAGGTAGTGAGGCGGCGACTCACCATGAGGCCGGCGCGGTCGGCGACGGAGTCCTTGTCGACGCCGGTGATGAAGATGCCCAGGCTGTACTCGACGCCGCCGCGGATCATGAGGCCCAGGCTCTGGCCCGGCTCGATGTTCAGCTCCACCTGGAGGGCAGAACACACCGGCGATCACCGTAAGGTAGCCGCATCACCCCACACATACAATCGCCTACTTATACTACTGGCCACCAAAATTTCAGCATCATGATGGCAGCAGGCATCAAACGCTCATTGGTACGAAGTGTGCTACTTGCTTGAAGTTTAGAATTCAAATTAACCTCTCCGAAAGCAATTGGATGCAAGTCTTAAAAACACTCGAGAAAATCGACTTTCTAGTTTTTCCAAACATTCTTAATATGACAAACTGCCTATTGGCTTCTGTCTCGGGTTCTTCGGCCGACGTTCATCTAATGATTTTTCTGACGTTTCGCCAGAACGAGTGGCTGGCATTGTCAAAGCTTCACCCTCCATTGCCGGTGGTGAACTGGAGCCGAGTTCGCGGGCGCAGACTATATGTACCTGGCGCGCCAACGTCCGAGGGCTTGTCCGCGGTCATTTCCGGTGCGGTTCTCCTCTTGCTACCTGCGACGGTCGTTCGCTGCAGTACGGGAAGCCAGGATCCGTTGACCTTAAGGCTTTCCTCTTTCTTGTTCAAACTGTTCGCGTGTTTTTGTATTTCTACAGCTTCTCTGAACAAGCGCGTGTGATAGTTCTTCTCTACAGCCAGAACTTCCGTGTCGGCGAATTTTATTACGTGGTCGGTCTCATTGAGTGCGTGCTCTGCCACGGCCGATTTCTCCACCTGCCCCAACCTACAATGTCGCTTATGCTCGTTGATCCTGGTGTTGATGGATCGTCCAGTCATTCCGGCATAAACTTTTCCGCATGTGCATGGTATACGCTATATTCCCGACATTGCAAGTGGGTCACTTTTCTCCTTCGCCGATCTAAGACACTCTTTGATCTTCCTTGTCGGTTTGAAAATCGTCTTTACGCCATATTTGCGCAATATACGGCCGATTCTGTCCGTCACTCTGGGAATGTATGGCAGAAAGGCCGTACCCGAC
This sequence comes from Schistocerca americana, assembly GCF_021461395.2. NCBI lineage: Eukaryota > Metazoa > Arthropoda > Insecta > Orthoptera > Acrididae > Schistocerca > Schistocerca americana. Next base: position 624,833,731 of record NC_060123.1, on the reverse strand, counting down.
ATTTCTTTTTCTGGTTCCTTACTTCGCCGAGTGTTTGGCTCTGTTACACTTCTAACATAATTTGTCGAGTACCCATTCCTCCTCAGGACAGTTTACAGGTGTTGCATTTCTCGTTTGAGGTGTTGCGGCTCACATATTCGTCCTGCTCTCGTTACGAGCGTACTAATCATGCCTCTTTTCTGGCTCGGGTGGTGGTTTGACAGTATGTGCAGGTATCGGTCCGTGTGTGTCGGTTTTCGATGCACGCTGTGTCCCAGGTTTTTGCCGTCCCTTGTGACCAGCACATCTAGAAATGGCAGTTTCTTGTCCTTTTCTACTTCCATGATAAATGTTATGTTGGCATGGAGGCTCTTCAAGTGTCTTAGGAAGTCACCGAGCTGTTCTTCACCATGGCTCCACACCACGTCAGAAAAATATACCGTATACCATGCACATGCGGAAAAGTTTATGTCGGAATGACTGGACGATCCATCAACATCAGGATCAACGAGCATAAGCGACATTGTAGGTTGGGGCAGGTGGAGAAATCGGCCGTGGCAGAGCACGCACTCAATGAGACCGACCACGTAATAAAATTCGCCGACACGGAAGTTCTGGCTGTAAAGAAGAACTATCACACGCGCTTGTTCAGAGAAGCTGTAGAAATACAAAAACACGCGAACAGTTTGAACAAGAAAGAGGAAAGCCTTAAGGTCAACGGATCCTGGCTTCCCGTACTGCAGCGAACGACCGTCGCAGGTAGCAAGAGGAGAACCGCACCGGAAATGACCGCGGACAAGGCCTCGGACGTTGGCGCGCCAGGTACATATAGTCTGCGGCCGCGAGCTCGGCTCTAGTTCACCACCGGCAATGGAGGGTGAAGCTTTGACAATGTCAGCCACTCGTGCTTGTGAAACGTTAGAAAAATCATTAGATGAACGTCGGCCGAAGAACCCGAGACAGAAGCCAATAGGCAGTTTGTCAACAAGTGGCCACGAAAGCCTTAACAATTTTGCATTCTTAATATGATATACTAAGGTGCTGTTGTTTCGACAAGCGTTGTGGCTATGTGGTAATGTACTCAAATGAGGTGTGGGGGACTGGGGTTCGAATCCTTGGGGACAATGCCTTCTCTGCACTACAGCAATGGAGATACTATGAAAGACAGTGCTGCCAAAGCAGCCTTCCGAAATGCCTTCACAAAAGAACAGGAAGTAAATATTCCAGAATTCGAATCAAGAACAGCTACCAACTTGAATAACGTAGAAGTAAATATCCTCGGAGTAGTGAAGCAACTTAAATCACATAATAAAAGCAAGTCTTCTGGCCCAGACTGCATATCAATTAGGTTCCTTTCAGAGCATGCTGATGCATTAGCTCCATACTTGACAATCATATACAACCGTTCGCTCGACGAAAGATCAGTATCTAAACACTGAAAGATTGGAAAGTTGCACAGGTCACACCAGTAGTTAGTAGGAAGAATCCACTAAATTACAGGCCCATATCATTAACGCCGACATGCACCAGGATTCTGCAAGATATATTGCGTTCGAACATTATGAACTACCTCAAAGGAAACGGTCTATTGACACACAGTTAACATGGGTTTAGAAAACATCGCTCTTGTGAAACACAACTAGCTCTTTATTCGAATGAAGTGCTGAGCGGGATTTCAGATTGATTCCGTATTTCTGGCTTTCCAGAAGGTTTTTGACACTGTACCACACAAGCGGCTTATAGTGAAATTGCGTGCTTATAGAATATCGTCTCAGTTATGTGACTGGATTTGTGACTTCCTGTCAGGGAGATCACAGTTCATAGTAATTGACGGAAAGTCATCGAGTAAAACAGAAGTGATTTCAGGCGTTCCCCAAGGTAGTGTTATATATCCTTTGCTGTCCCTTATCCGTATAAACGATTTGGGAGAGAATTTGAGCAGCCGTCGTAGGTTGTTTGCAGACGACACTGTCGTTTATCGACTAATAAAGTCATCCGAAGATATAAACAAACTGAAAAACGATTTAGGAAAGATATGTGAATGGTTTGAAAACTGGTAGTTGACCCTAAATAACGAAAAGTGTGAGGTCATCCACATTACTGCTAAAAGGCATCCGTTAAACTTCGGTTACACGATAAAACAGTCAAATATAAAGGCCGTAAAGTCAACTAAATACCTAGGAATTACAATTACGAACAACTTAAATTGAAGGAACACGTAGAAAATGTTGAAGGGAAGGCTAACGAAAGACTGCGTTTTATTGACAGGACACTTAGAAAATGTAACAGACCTACTAAGGAGACTGCCTACACTACACTTGTCCGTCCTCTTTTAGAATACTGCTGCACGGTGTGGGATCCTTACCACATAGGACTGACGGAGTACATCGAAAAAGTTCAAAGAAGGGCAGCACGTTTTGTATTATCGCGAAATATGGGAGAGGGTGTCACTGAAATGATGCAGGATTTGGGCTGGACATCATTAAAAGAAAGGCGTGTTTCGTTGCGACGGAATCTTCTCACTAAATTCCAATCACCAACCTTCTTTTGCGAATTCGAAAATATTTTGTTGACGCTGACCTACATAGAGGGAAAGGATCAGCACGATAAAATAAGGGAAATCAGAGCTCGTACTGAAAGACATAGTTGTTTGTTCTTTCCGCTCGCAATATGAGATTGGAGAAATAGAGAATTGCGAAGGCGGTTCGATGAACCCTCTGCCAGGCACTTAATGTGATTTGCGGAGTATCCATGTAGATGTAGGCACAAATTTTCTAAACAAAGGTGCATGTTCTATAAACATCTACATGGAGCGTAAAATACAAAAAGATAGTAAAAAATTAAATTTTTAATTTATGTTAATTACACAGATTGGACAACAATCTTCTATAAATTATCAGTAATTAAAAATTTTTGTTTGCAATGAAAAATATATTTTTGTGCAATATATAATTAGAAATAAGAAGACATCAACTTTTCATAAAATGACAGTTATATGTGTTAATTAGCAAATATGTGATGAGTTTTATTTTTAGATGATATCGGTATTCGAAATGAACGGAAGAAGGCGAAAAAAAATAGTGGTTGGAACGAGGCTTGATATAACGATTACCAGTGTCATGCGATTTATGTATCCTGCGTTTCACATAAATGCTCGCAGAACATGCGCCTTCATTTAAAATTTTGATTCCACCTGTAATTGAACCCAGGCCCCTCCCCCTCGATACACACACACACACACACACACACACACACACACACACACACAACGTGGAAGCACACTACCACAGAGCCACACTGCTAACATAAAAACTGATTGAAAAACTTTAATTCGATTTTCTCGAGAATTTTTGATAGCTAAATCGAACAGCCTTAAGAGAGGTATATAAGGACCCTGTACTTCACGTTCCATATGCATAAAAAAATCACAAAATTAAGAGTGTTTACTGGCTGATCTGTAAGCCAGCACTCCTGGATTGGGCTTGCAATTTGGGTATTACATTGCATGTAAGTGATCATTTGTGCACATGTGAATTTTACATCAATACTCCTCTTACCAGTGGAAATTATGTACTGTGTGTTAAATAAATGTGGTTACTACTTCTGGAAATTGCAGTTGTGTAACCACCTGGATAGGCTGCGATCAATAAAGCACACTGTGATATCACTCAGAACACGCAAGCACAGTAAGTACAATACTTTGTTATGTATTATCGTTCCTGGTATTGGAATTGTAAAATGGTAAACATTATTTTCTTCCAGATTGTATGAATGGTACATCATCCTGTTTCAAATAGTTCCATGGTGTAAAGTCGTCATACGTGTAATGGAGTAGCACTTTCAGTGATCAGGCGTGATGCCTGTTCCGCCTTCGTGGGTCTGCCTTATTCATGCCATCTCATCTTGGGTTTTCCATGTGACATATGTGTGATTCTTTAAGCATTATGCATCCACTTGTTTCTAAATTCACATATTATAAAGTTTATTGGTTCAACTTTTAAGTCTTTTTTAATATCTTTACTTTGTATTTTATCTAATGTCGTACGTCCTGTCAAAGGTCTTAATAATCACACTGCAAAGGTTTGAATCTTCTCTGTCATTTGGTAAGAGTCCATGTCTCACTGGCGTACAGAGTTACTACAGGAACAGCAACGCCCTTTTAGTTTCTCACGTCATTTTCTTAAGTTCTGTTTACAATGCCACAAACATATTGCAATTTTACACAGATTTTATCTAAATTTCGACCTTCTAGATATCTTGTTTGGTTTACAAGAAAATTAATACATTTCACTTGTTGATTTATCTTGTAGTCCAACTTTCCACAGGTTTTCTGCTTGCAACAAACGTTTCCGCCATCGAAAGAGTTACATTCCTCATATGTCTTCAATACACAGAGTAAATATGAATGGTGGCAATAATCAGCCCTGCCTTACGTCTTTCGTGATTTTAGCCTCTCGTACAATTTATCAGATTTTGATTACTTCTGTCTTATCCGCGTAAAGAGGATGGGTTACCCTTCATTTCTGTCAGTTTTAAGCCGTTGTCTAAGAATGCGAAATAGTTTATTCCGTTCCAAATTATCAGAAATATACTACGAATTTACCATTTTAACTTAAGTATCCTTGCTTTTCCTATATTTTTACTAACAGCGTTTTTAAAGTTACTTATCGAGTGCCCCTGCTCCTTCTAAAACGAAGCTGGTCCTCTCCCAATCCGTCACCACCTTTCCCCTCAGCTCTTGGATTAAGCAGACTTGTGAGGATTTTTTATGCCTGTGATACTAGACATATATTGCAGTAATATTGACGTCTATCTATCGATGCTTTCTTCTGAAGTGTAATAACTACGTTGATTTCAAAATGCGATGGAATTACACAGCTACACAAATTTCATTTACGATATCCAATGCCTTGCCAACTGTATAGACTTCCTTTGCAGCATAGGCGTCACTCTTCTTATTTTTATCATTTCCAAATTTATTTTGGCTGACGTCCTTTTGCTTTTCATTTTGAAATCACAGTTGACTGTTCTCCATTCTACATTACTCCTTTGCACAGGAAACTAGTAAAAACACACGTAACTGAGGGCTCTGAAACAGGGCTCTAGAACAGTGGCGCGGTTCAGTAATTAACTTCGTGCAGAGCACCAGTCGTCAAAAGTTGGGCGTCTCTCGTGGGACGGAAGTTCGCTCTGAGTTCTGCATATCCGGCTATAGCTGCTAGCGCTCCACTGCGGTCATAACGCAAAGTTCTCTGATGCGTTCCGAACAACTTCCTACATGACAGATTTGTAAATTTCATTCCAACTTCTGCGGTAAGAGATTCTGCATCTTTCACAAATCAAATCTGATACCTCAGCCACAATTTTTTTTTTGAAAGGCAGTTCCATTTTCCATTTTGTCTGTATTACGACGTCAGTCGTTTATTTTCGCACCATCATTATCTGATTTCGACGATTTTCAAGTATTACTCGGGAACTAAGTGCTACACATAACAACCATATCATAAAATGTCATATGCTTGAAGGTTTTGTGGGGCAGTTCGTATTACTTATACGTACAGATGAAGAAAAGCATTTCTGAAAAAGAAAGATTGTTAACATCTCTCTATAGGTATTACAAATTAAAATCCACCTCCAGGGTTCCTGTCTGTGTGTTCGAGATAATCTAAGGAAGTATTGTAGGGCTTTTCGTACAGTTTTTATTAATCAACAGGCTGATTCACAAAGGAGTTTTGTGTCTATATTTTACTAGAGCTAAGTAATGATACGTGTTTAACATATCTATTGTTATCTTTTTCATATTTGATTGTGATATGGACTGACTTCTGGTGGCTAGGATGGGAATCAGCCGGGAAATGTAGTAAATAAAACAGCTGCCGCATCTCGAGAGAATAGCGAAGTTTGGCCGCGATCTGAAGCGGGCCTGGTGACTCACGAAAAAATCCATGACTGGAACCCGAAAAGTCTTTGGACCAAATGCCGGTCGGACCACGGATCTTCCAGTCTGAATTTTAACCATTCACCTAAATGATGTGGAGATCAGCCAGAAAAGACACCTGGTTCGGATTCGGCGTTAAAACTTTAGGTAACCTCCTCTCGTTGGATAACTGGGGTAGATTAGGAGTATGGAAGTAGCCGAAGTAGCGTTCAATGGAAGACTTGAATCAGGCCACTGAGCCACACAAAATTATCATTACCAGGATCTAGGCACATCTGCTTCTGCTGTCTACAGTTGTATCTGCTGTTGTGGTCTTCAGTCCGAAGATTGGTTTGACGCAGCTCTCCATGCTACTCTATCCTTTGCAAGCCTCATCATCTTCGAATATCTACTGCAGCCTACATCTTTCAAAATCTGCTGTCCGCTTCCGTAGCGTAGCGGTAGCGTTACCGCCTACCACGCAGGAGGCCCTGGTTCGATTCCCGGCAGGAGACTGGGTGTTCTGTGTCTTTCATCATCATTGACTCGCAAGTCGCCGATGTGGCGTCACCTACAAAGGACTTGCAACACGTCGGGCCAATAATGCCATACGATCATTCCATTTTCATTTCAAAATCTGCTTACCGTATTCATCTCTTGGTCTCCCTCTACGATTTTTACCTCCGACACCTCCCTCCAATACTAAATTGGCAATCTCTTGATGTCTCACAATGTGTCCTGTCAACCGATCCCTTCTTTTAGTCAAGTTGTGCCACAAATTTCTTGTCTCCCCAATTCTGTTCAGTTCTTCTTCATTGGTTATGTGATCTATCCACCAAATTTTCAGCATTATTCTATAATACCACATGTCGAAAGCTTCTGTTCTCTTCTTGTCTAAACTATTTATCGTCCATGTTTCACTTCCATACATGGCTACACTCCACACAAATACTCTCAAAAAACACTTTCTGGCACATAAATCTATATTCGATGTTAACAAATTTCTCTTCTTTTGAAGTGCTTTTCTCGCCATTGCCAGTCTACATTTTATATCCTCTCTACTTCGTCCGTCATCAGTTATTTTGCTTCCCAAATAGCAAAACTCATCTACCACTCTGAGTGTCTCGCTTCCTAATCTGATTCCTTTAGCATCAGCTGATTTAATTCGGCTACATTCCATTTATCTTCATTTTGCTTTTTTTGATGTTCATTTTATATCCTACTTTCAAGCCTCTTTCTTTTCCGTTCAACTGCTCTTCGAAGTCCTTTGCTGTCTCATAGAATTAAAATGTCATCGACAAACCTCAAAGTTTTTACATGTTCTCCCTGAACTTTTATTCTTGTACAAAACTAAAACTTATACTCCGATCGAACAGGCCTCTGAAAGCGCAAGGGTACCAACGTCCGCCGTGTCATCCTCAGCCGAAAGCCGTCACTGGATGCGGACAAGGAGGGGCACGTGATCAGCTCTCCAGGCCGTTGTCAGGTTTCGTGACGGGAGCCTGTACTTCTCTAGTTGGTAGCTTCTAAATTGGCCTCAAAAGGTCTGACTGAACCCCGCTTGCCAACAGCGCTCGGCAGACTAGGATGGTCACCCATCCAAGTGCTAGCCAAACCTGGCAACGTTTTACTTCGGGAATCGGTGTTACCATAGCGAAAAGGCCATTGGCCCTAAGTCAATATAAACTATGAATTAAAGTCCTCCGTCACGGTTTCTGTCCGTATGTTTCGGCTAACTCAGGAAATACCGTGAAGATTTTAGAATGGTTTTCCCTATCTGAGTGAATGATTCACGAGGAAGGTTTTTTGTACGTATCATAATTTATTTCCGCGACGCCAGAAAAGCCGACTGGTCATAGCTGGTTAGCGCAGCTCGTGTGAAACCGGGGCGGGTCCCTAGTCTAATACAAAGTTAGGTATTAGGATGTCATTCCTGAAGGTTTCCATCTGGAGTGTAGCTTTGTACGGAAGCGAATAGTGCTCGAAAATCAATCCAGGCAAGATAAGAATAAAAGCTTTTGAATTGTGATGCTGTAGAAGAATGCCGAAAACTAGGTGAGCACAGCGAGTAAGCAATGAGGAGACTCGACATCCACATGATTACTCTGCAATCCACAATTAAGCACCTGGGACTGGTTTCTTCGAACCACCTTCAAGCTATTTCTCTACCGTTCCCTCGAAAAGCGTGCAGGAAAAACGGACACTTTCCGTGCATGATATGATTTCCCTGTGTAGGTGGGCACCAACAAAATATTTTCACACTCTGAGGAGAAAACTGCTGATTGAAATTTTATGAGAAGTTCCTACAGCAACGACAAACGATTTTGTTTTAATGATTGCAACTGCAATTTCGCTGACATATCTGTGGCCTCTCTCTCTCACCTACTTTGTGATTATACAAAACGAGACGCACTTCTTCGGTCTTTTTTGATGTCATCCGTCAATCTTATCTGTTGCGGATCCCACGCCGCACAGCAATACCTCTAGAAGAGGCCGGCCAAGCGTAGCGTAAGAAGTCTCTTTAGTTGACCTGTTACATTTTCTAAATGTTCTGCCAATAAATCGTAGTCTTTGGTTGTTTTCCCCACAACATTGTCTATGTGATCGTTCCAGTTTAAGTTATTAGTAATTGTAATCTCTAAGTATTTAGTTGAATTTAAAGCCTTTAGATTTTTGTGACTTATCGCGTAGCCGAAACCTACCGGATTTCTTTTAGTGCTCGTGTAGATCACTTCATACTTTCTTTATTTACAGTCAATTGCCACTTTTCATACAATACTGGTATTTTGTCTAAATCATTTTACAAATGGTTTTAAAGATGTGAGGACTTTACAAGACGGTAAAAGACAATATCATCTGCAAACAATCTACGAGGGCTGCTTAGATTGTTTCTTGCATCGTTTACATAGATTAGGAACGGCAGAGGTACTTATAACACTTCCTTGGGGAACACTAGATATCAGTTCCTTTTACTCTATGACTCTCCATTACTTAGTACGAACTATGCCCTTTCTCACAGAAAATCACGAATCCAGTCGCACAACTTAGACGATATTCCATAGGCACGCATTTTGAGTAGAATTCGCCTGTGAGGAACGGTATAAAAAGCCTTCTGAACGTCTAAAAATAAATAATCTGTTTGACTTCCTCTGTCGATAGCATCATTACTTCGTGAGAATAAAGAGCCAGTTGTGTTTCGCAAGAACCAAATTCTCTGAATCCGTGTTGGCTGTTTGTCAATATATCGTTTTCTTCGAGGTAATCCTTTATGTTCAGACATAGTGTATGTTCCAAAATGCTACTGCAAATCGACTTTAGCGATATGGGTCTGTAATCCATAGGATTACTCTTTTTTTTTTCTTGGTATGGGTGTGACTTGTACAACTTCCCAATCTTCAGGTTCGGATCTTCCAACGAGGGAGCGATTGTGTATGACAGCTAAGAATGGAACTACGGTATCAGCATATTCTGAAAGGATCCTGGCTGGTACACAGTATGTACCAGACGCGTTGCCTTTATTAAGTGATTTAAGGTGCTTCGTTACTTCGAGTTATTTAACTTGACAGATGTTCTTGCTTCGAATTTTGGAATATTTACTTTGTCTTCTTTGGTGAAGGAATTCCAGAAAACTCTGTTTAATAACCCTGCTTTAGTGACACTATCATCAGTTAACATCACCATTAATGTTACGCGGTGAACGATTTGATTACGTCTGCGTCTTGGTGTACTTTACACACGACCAGAATCTCTTTGGGTTTTCTGTGAAACTTCGTCAGTCTCGAAGAATCTGCGTTCTTTTAAATTTGGCATTCTTTCTTCGTTCTTCTGCAAAAGTGTTCTAACCTGTTTTGTGTACCATGAGGGATCAGTACTATCTCTAATTAATTTATTTGGTATGTATCTGTCAACTGCCGTAGATCCTATGCCTTTGAATTTAAACCACATCTAGTTTACGCTAACATATTGAGATTCGAAGGAGTGGTGACTGTCTCTTAGGAAGGCATCAAGTGAATTTTTATATGTTTTTATATATAGGTGTATTTTGCGTTAACTTTTGGTGGGTTTGGATGTTAAGGTATTCAGTCTCACTGCAACAACCCTGTGGTAACTGATCGCTATATCCACCATGATGCTCCCTATTTGTTCAGGATTATTTGTTGTTACGAGATCAAACATACGTTTGCAACAATTTGTACTTCTGGTAGGCTTCTCAACTAGTTGTTCAAAATAAATAATTTTCTGAGAACGCATTCAACACGATTTCTGATGACATTTTATGCCTACTAACGACTTTAAACACGTATTTTCGCCAACATATCGAGGGTAGGCTGAAGTCACCATCATCACTAAATCAGATTGGAGAAAAGAGAAAGTTATGGCACAACTTGGCTAAAAGGAGGGATCGGTTGATGGAACACATCCGAGGCGTACAAGGAATAGTGGGTTTGGTAATGGAGGGATGTGTAGATGGTAAAAATGTAGAGGGAGGCCTTGGCATGAAACACTTAACACCTTGAAATAAACGTGTTCCGCTGTAGTTACTCAAGAAATGAAGGGGCTTGCACAGGACAGGTGGACCGAACCAGTGCTCAGACTAAGGAACACAACAAAAGTAACTACAAGGAACCATATCGTCGTAATTTTATACAGTCATCCCGTAGAGGTGTACGTAATTTACGTCTGACATTTTCACACACAACTGTTGGCGTTAGTAGACCCGAACGACAACAACGTTCAATATTCGTCAACCATTTGAATGCCACTAATATCGCAGTGGCGTACGTACGCAAATATAAAACTGGTGATATACTGCACAGAACATTGCTTTCCACAGGTTAATGTGACGCTGACCAATCGCCAATAAATAGCATTTCAAACGACTACCGACAGCTGTCACCGCCGGCCAACTGATCGACTCACTGATATTTGCAGACAACATGGTGTGTAATTATTACATGTCTTTCGTCGGCTAGCTTAATATTATTGACATATACGACTCATACTGCGTACGCAAATATGTTCAGTTTTACGCTGTTTCATAAAGAACGTTATTCTGCATAACTGAAATCGGAACTTTAAAAAATTTTTAAACACTTAAATTTAAAAACTTTCACAAGCATGTCTAATTTATAAGTCGTACCATGACAATACATACTTCATTGTACAATGCTCGTACCTGGGCACGTTTTTGTTGCACTTACACTCTACTTCACTTGATACTTGGCTGAAATTCTATAGAAACCTTATGCTACGTAATTCTGTCTCTACGTTCAAAATATTGTCCAACTCTCTATTAGCGTGCGTGGATATTTCAATTTGCTCGATTGCATCCGAAACTGTTCTTTTCTTGCTTCTGCGTAGTATCCATGCCGTCCTCTGAAACAATGTGGACAGTCTGTTTCTAATGTTATTCCCTGACATGGTCAGTGTGGAAGACAAACGATCTACGAAAATGTTAAAGATTTTTATACAAATTCTTTTAACAGCACGGATCGCAATATTTTAAGAACCATTGATTACTAGTTTCGCCTAAGAAATTAACCATCTTCAGATTCGAAATAGTATAGGAAATCTTACCTAAAGAGGAAAATGGTGTAACGCACACCGGAAAATTTAACAAGAGATAAATGAAAGCAAATATATACAAGTTAATAAAATATACGTAGTGTCTGATCATAAGATTGGATGAAGACACGCTGTCATCGATATAACACATGGTTGTGTGCGAAACTGGAAAAGTTTTGGATTTTATACATCGATGGTAACATAAGGATTACCCCGTGAACCATGGACCTTGCCGTTGGTGGGGAGGCTTAAGTGCCTCAGCGATACAGATAGCCGTACCGTAGGTGCAACCACAACGGAGGGGTATTTGTTGAGAGGCCAGACAAACACGCGGTTCCTGAAGAGGGGCAGCAGCTTTTTCAGTAGTTGCAGGGGCAACAGTCTGGATGATTGACTGATCTGGCCTTGTAACACTAACCAAAACGGCCTTGCTGTGCTGGTACTGCGAACGGCTGAAAGCAAGGGGAAACTACGGCCGTAATTTTTCCCGAGGACATGCAGCTTTACTTTATGGTTAAATGATGATGGCGTCCTCTTGGGTAAAATATTCCGGAGGTAAAATAGTCCCCCATTCGGATCTCCGGGCGGGGACTACTCAAGAGGACGTTGTTATCAGGAGAAAGAAAACTGGCGTTCTACGGATCGGAGCGTGGAATGTCAGATCCCTTAATCGGGCAGGTAGGTTACAAAATTTAAAAAGGGAAATGGATAGGTTAAAGTTAGATATAGTGGGAATTAGTGAAGTTCGGTGGCAGGAGGAACAAGACTTTTGGTCAGGCGAATACAGGATCATAAATACAAAATCAAATAGGGGTAATGCAGGAGTAGCTTTAATAATGAATAGGAAAATAGGAGTGTGGGTAAGCTACTACAAACAGCATAGTGAACGCATTATTGTGGCCAAGATAGACACGAAGCCCACGCCTACTACATTAGTACAAGTTTATATGCCAACTAGCTCTGCAGATGACGAAGTAATTGAAGAAATGTATGATGAAATCAAAGAAATTACTCATGTAGTGAAGGGAGACGAAAATTTAATAGTGATGGGTGACTGGAATTCGGTAGTAGGAAAAGGGAGAGAAGAAAACGTAGTAGGTGAATATGGATTGGGGTTAAGAAATGAAAGAGAAAAACCGCTTGGTAGAATTTTGCACAGAGCACAACTTAATCATAGCTAACACTTGGTTGAAGAATCATGAAAGAAGGGTGTATACATGGAAGAACCCTGGAGATACTGACAGGTTTCAGATAGATTATATAATGGTAAGACAGAGATTTAGGAACCAGGTTTTAAATTGTAAGACATTTCCAGGGGAAGATGTGGACTCTGACCACAATCTATTGGTTATGAACTGTAGATTAAAACTGAAGAAACTGCAAAAAGGTGGGAATTTAAGGAGATGGTACCTGGATAAACTGACTAAACCAGAGGTTATACAGAGTTTCAGGGAGAGTATAACGGAACAATTGACAGGAATGGGGGAAAGAAATGCAGTAGAAGAAGAATGGGTAGCTTTGAGGGATGAAGTAGTGAAGGCAGCAGAGGATCAAGTAGGTAAAAAGACAAGGGCTAGTAGAACTCCTTGGGTAACAGAAGAAATATTGAATTGATGAAAGGCGAAAATATATAAAAATTCAGTAAATGAAGCAGGCAAAATGGAGTACAAACGTCTCAAATATGAGATCGACAGGAAGTGCAAAATGGCTAAGCAGGGATGGCTAGAGGACAAATGTAAGGATGTAGAGGCTTATCTAACTAGGGGTAAGATAGATACTGCCTACAGGAAAATTAAAGAGACCTTTGGAGAAAAGAGAACCACTTGTATGAATATCAAGAGCTCAGATGGAGACCCAGTTCTAAGCAAAGAAGGGAAAGCAGAAAGGTGGAAGGAGTATATAGAGGGTCTATACAAGGGCGATTTACTTGAGGACAATATTATGGAAATGGAAGAGGACGTAGATGAAGATGAAATGGAAGATATGATACTGCGTGAAGAGTTTGACAGAGCACTGAAGGATCTGAGTCGAAACAAGGCCCCGGGAGTAGACAACATTCCATTAGAACTACTGACGGCCTTGGGAGAGCCAGTCCTGACGAAACTCTACCATCTGGTGAGCAAGATGCATGAGACAGGCAAAATACCCTCAGACTTCAAGAAGAACATAATAATTCCGACCCCAAAGAAAGCAGGTGCTGACAGATGTGAAAATTACCGAACAATCAGTTTAATAAGCCACAGCTGCAAAATACTAACGCGAATTCTTTACAGACGAATGGAAAAACTAGTATAAGCCGACCTCGTGGAAGATCAGTTTGGATTCCGTAGAAATATTGGAACACGTGAGGCAATACTGACCCTACGACTTATCTTAGAAGCTAGATTAAGGAAAGGCAAACCTGCGTATCTAGCATTTGTAGACTTAGAGAAAGCGTTTGACAATGTTGACTGGAATACTCTCTTTCAAATTCTGAAGGTGGCAGGGGTAAAATACAAGGAGCGAAAGGCTATTTACAATTTGTACAGAAACCATATGGCAGTTATAAGAGTCGATTGAAATGAAAGGGAAGCATTGGTTGGGAAAGGAGTGAGACAGTGTTGTAACCTATCCCCGATGTTATTCAATCTTTATATTGAGCAAGTAGTGAAGGAAACAACAGAAAAATTCGGAGTAGGTATTAAAATCCATGGAGAAGTAATAAAAACTTTGAGGTTTGCCGATGTCATTGTAATTCTGTCAGAGACAGCAAAGGACTTGGAAGAGTAGTTGAACGGAATGGATAGTGTTTTGAAAGGAGGATATAAGACGATTATGAACAAAAGCAAAACGAGGATAACGTAGTCGAATAAAGTCGGGTGATGCTGAGGGAATTAGATTAGGAAATGAGACACTTAAAGTAGTAAAGGAGTTTTGCTATTTGGGGAGCAAAATAACTTGGGGATGGTCGAAGTAGAGGGGATATAAAATGTAGACTGGCAATGGTAGGGAAAGCGTTTCTGAAGAAGAGAAATTTGTTAACATCGAGGCCGCAGCTCGTTGTCGTGCGGTAGCGTTCTCGCTTCCGACGCCCGGGTTCCCGGGTTCGATTCTCGGCGGGGTCAGGGATTTTCTCTGCCTCGTGATGACTGGGTGTTGTGTGCTGTCCTTAGGTTAGTTAGGTTTAAGTAGTTCTAAGTTCTAGGGGGCTGATGACCATAGATGTTAAGTCCCATAGTGCTCAGAGCCATTTGAACCATTTTTGTTAACATCGAATATAGATTTAAGTATCAGGAAGTCATTTCTGAAAGTATTTGTATGGAGTGTGGCTACGTATGGAAGTGAAACATGGACGATAAATAGTTTGGACAAGAAGACAATAGAAGAAAAAATGGTTCAAATGGCTCTGAGCACTATGGGACTCAACTGCTGAGGTCATTAGTCCCCTAGAACTTAGAACTAGTTAAACCTAACCAACCTAAGGACATCACAAACATCCATGCCCGAGGCAGGATTCGAACCTGCGACCGTAGCGGTCTTGCGGTTCCAGACTGCAGCGCCTTTAACCGCACGGCCACTTCGGCCGGCTGAGAATAGAAGCTTTCGAAATTTGGTGCTACAGAAGAATGCTGAAGATTAGATGGGTAGGTCACATAAGTAATGAGGAGGTATTGAATAGGATGGGGGAGAAGAGAAGTTTTTGGCACAACCTGACTAGAAGAAGGGATCAGTTGGTAGGACATGTTCTGAGGCATCGAGGGATCACCAATTTAGTATTGGATGGCAGTGTGGAGGGTAAAAATCGTAGAGGGAGACCAAGAGATGAATACACTAAGCAGATTCAAAAGGATGTAGGTTGCAGTAGGCACTGGGAAATGAAGAAGCTTGCACAGGATAGAGTAGCATCGAGAGCTGCATCAAACCAGTCTCAGGACTGAAGACCACAACAACAACAACCCCCATGAATGTAAGTAAAGCGAGTAATAATAAATGAGACAGAATGTGTTATTACACCAGTATGAGTTTACGAAGACGAATCATTCTTATTCGAAAACGCAAGATCATCAAACACACTGTACGTTACCACTGTATCACTTAATAACAACATGGCCGGCCGCTGTGGCCGAGGGTTTCTAGGCGCTTCAGTCCGGAACCGCGCTGCTGCTAAGGTCGCAATCTCGAACCCTGCCTCGGGCATGGATGTGTGTGATGTCCTTAGGTTAGTTAGGTTTAAGTAGTTCTAAGTCTAGGGAACTGATGACCTCAGATGTTAAGCGCTTAGAGCCATTTGAACCGTGTGTTATGCACTCAATGCAGAGCAGTGAACAGACTTGAAACCGTAACGTAGTATCAGTCAACAACAGTGATGTGTGCGTTTATACGCTACCACACAAAATAAGTGGACACTCAGAACACACGGTCGGATGACAATGTAAATACCTACACGTGCACTCCATCGGCGTTAGAGTTTCTGTTCTCTGTGACAGGTGAAACGGCTACCAGTATTCATTAGTGATGCTTCTGTTTAGCGCTGTTAGCAGGCCTGGTGGGGTATAAAACCGGCGTGAACAGCTTCGGATGTTGAGTGATCACTGTGCACAACATGGAGCTGCCACGTACTCATTAGACACAGCGTTATCAGCATCTGACAGACTTTGGTAGGGGACTCATTGTGGGTCTCCATTGGGTGGCTGGTCGAATAGTGTTATTTCCAGATATGTTGGGCATTCTGATGTGACAGTGGTCCGATGTTGGCATGCATGGGATGCTGAGGGCAGGCACAATCGTCGTCAACGTTCTGGTCAATCAAGTTGTCTCTCCATAATGGAGGATCGCCGTACTATGTAGCTACCAAATCGTAACACCATCGCACCTGCTTCTGCCTCAGAGAAAAAGTAATGGATTCCCTGCAACATCCCTGTGTTATGCTGCAGCATTGGCTGGGATCAGTAGCAGAGTTGCACCAAGAGCCAGAATTGTCATTTGATGCAGAAGTTGCTAAAACCATAGCACTGTCTCACGATGACATGCAACATAACGCTGAAATAGCGTAAACGAGAAGTTCAGCGGAGTCACAGGAAATCTCTTCTAGTGATGTACGAGAATTCGGTAATGAATAAAATATGTACTCCAGATTCCAGGGGGACGGGGGTGGAAATGCCCCTTCCTTATCTTGTAGCCGTCTATTGTGACGGATATTCATCAAATCTCTGTGAGTAAATGTTTAGTTCAATTACTTGTGTATTCCGTTTAATTGCAACGTCGAATAGTATCTGTAATTACAGATGTTTGACAAACGAGCGTATCTCGGTAAAGGTAAGTCAAATAACCATTAAGTAAGTCAGATAATCATAAGATTCCTATTCCCGTGGATAGGGTACTTTTTCAATGTGGAGAATCTACAGGCGCCGTCTATTTCACCCCTGACAAGTACGCAGCCATGGGGAAGGATTATGTGGAAAACTGCGTGACGATAATGCAGCTGTCTCTACAAAATCTTTTCGCTTGAACACGAGGACTTACCCTGCAACAGTCCAGCTATAGAGGGTGCCCCAGAAGGAATGCTCAGAGTTCAGGGATATGAGAGGAAAACCGACTCGAAGCAACAAAATCTAGCAAATATGGCCTCTAAAATGCATACCGTAAGATCTATGAGTACTTGTTCGGTAGAAGAGATGTGTTTCAAAGTAGCGTAGACATACAAGCACTCATAGCTTTTCAGGTATGCACTTTAGAGCCCATGTTTGAGACACTTTCGTTGCTTCGAATCGTCGTTCCTCTCACATCCCTGAACACTGAGTATTCCTCTGGGGCACCCTGTGTATACCGTGAACGCCCTTTTATTTCCCTCTTTTAAGCACTGTCACTTGGTTGATGCCTTGAAAATGTTTGCTGGGTCATGAAGAGGGGCAGCAGGTGGAAAAAAATCCTTTTATTAATTTTTGTATGTCCATACCTGTGATTGGAGGTCTGAGGGTCTTCGGCCGTTCACTTATGTAATAAAATTGAACACCTACAGCCGTCCTTAGGATATCATTTGTTGTATGGCTGCCATTTACGGTGCTTCAGTGCGCCATCTTAGCCGCGCGGGATTAGCCGTGCGGTTTAAGGTGCTGCAGTCATGGACTGTGCGGCTGGTCCCGGCGGAGGTTCGAGTCCTCTCTCGGGTATGGGTCTGTGTGTTTGTCCTTAGGATATTTTAGATTAAGTAGTGTGTAAGCTTAGGGACTGGTGAACTTAGCAGTTAAGTCCCATAAGATTTCACACACATTTTTTTGCGCCATCTTCAGGCCTTAGCTGACAGTTGATGGTTGGACAACGTCTGTGAAAACCAGTTACAAATGTTCGCCACTGATGCATCGTGTATATGGATGGTGTTCAGACCCTTAGTGTAATCTACGGCCTTAAGATGGTGCAATGAAGCACCGAAACTTATAGCAGTACAATATATGACATCATAAGGACGGCTGTAGCTGCTCCATTTTATTGCATACCTTTTATTAACGTCTGAGAAAAATGTGTTTCATGTCAGCTTTAAAAAGTGTAGGATCCGCCACGCAGCATCACGTGTTGGGGAACACAATACCCAACTGACCTTCGTGGCTGCAGTGGAGGAACGAAACAGTCGTCAAGGAGTAGTCGGTGCTACACACATACCGAATGCAGAATGAAGAGCAACATACGATCGTAACTGGAGTCAGTCTTTGCACTGTGTCCCTGCTTGACTGACGTTATACTTTGTACCAAGCCGAAACCATTGATTGAATGTAACCTTAACCGAATCTAGCTTAAGGAAAGATAATTAGATGCTACGAAGCGCATTGTTTGTAATTGTGGTTTAACGATATGGGCAAGATTTGTTTGTTAAACGATTAACTGTTTTTCTTTTATGTCATGAGGAATAAAATGAAATGATCGTGTGGCATTGACGGCCAGGAGTCCCCACCAGGGATGTTCGGCCGCCGACTTGCAATTTTGTTCATTTGACGACAAGCTGGGCGAATTGCGTGTTGATGATGATGAAATAATGATGAAAACAACACAACACACAGTTCTCGAGCGGAGATCATATAAAACCCGGCCGGGATTCGGACCCGTGTCCGCTGCATAGCAATCAGGCGCGCTGACCGCTCATCTAAGGAGGTGGACTACGTTGCGAAAGTGTTTGGACGACTGTGTCATGGTTTATATTTCAACTAGACTGCAGTACAAGTTTTCTTATAGCTTAGAGTATGTTTTGCGTGCACGTAAAAATAATTATTCCTCGGTTGTGGTGGATTATTGCTTGAAGTTGTTACATGCGGGACTTTGATCAATACAGGACGTACGTGAAAATAGGCAGCCACAGGAAAAATTACGACCTCAGTAAGACTTATGTGCTGGATGCCTCACTATAATCACAGATTTTTAAACTAGGTTTCAATCTGTAGAGGGTTCACAGAAATAACAACAGCAGAACTGCATATAGGAAGTGAGCGCTCAGGAGGAGGAGGTTGGACTTTTATACATTAAACCCAACGTTTCAGGCCATTAAATGGAAGAATCCCGAACAACTAGCAACTGAAACAGTTCTCCTAAGCCACTTCGAATATGGCAAACGTTAGTACAGAGTGGTATTCACAAAAATCTTAGCTGATACTGTATTTATGTCGTATACGAGTAAATAGGTCTGAGAGAAAACACGTTTTATGTTAGTAGAGTGGTCCTATTTTCTTGGTATGTACCAGAAGCGCCTGCCATGACAGCCATGCCTGGTGGTGCTTACACAGCAATAGACAATTCCAGTTTTTCAATTGTACTACGCTTCTCCCATACTTATGCGATATGTTTCAATGGCAATATTTCAAAGCGTTATTCCTCTGTACGAGCCTTTCGAGAGCTTTGGAATGCCGCTAAGAAAGTATATGCTTCAATTAAAAAATACTTGCCTCAGTACCTGGGTTGATACAAGAGCTTAGTGGATTAACTATACAAGAAATTAAAGTGCACCTCTCCGAGCAGTCATATGCCCAAAATCTTGTTTAGACACCTTGCTTCTTGTACACGAATGTACAGTAACATAATCACTTCACTGCATCCTCTTAATTTCTAAGAGACAAAATTGAAATTTAGGCACAATTTTATAATGAGCAATCACTCACTTACTTCATAGGAATGACAGTCGATAGCATATATTCTGTCCAGAGATGTTACAACTGTGCGCGAAACTAGAAAAGATCACTCCGTATCAAAGAGCAGCTGTTGCGTGGACCTCGCGTCAAGTTCCTTATTCAGGAAAGATCTATAACGGTAATAATTAATCACTCTGAGAAAGGCCCGAGTCAAACGAGTGCGACGTAAAAATGACAAACGATCTCAATGATGTTAAATTTCTTTCTGCTTTCTTTCAGATTTCGAAGTATACGTCCTATTACAGTTCCTGAAGTTGTCTGGATCAACGTGAGAAATACACTCCTGGAAATTGAAATAAGAACACCGTGAATTCATTGTCCCAGGAAGGGGAAACTTTATTGACACATTCCTGGGGTCAGATACATCACATGATCACACTGACAGAACCACAGGCACATAGACACAGGCAACAGAGCATGCACAATGTCGGCACTAGTACAGTGTATATCCACCTTTCGCAGCAATGCAGGCTGCTATTCTCCCATGGAGACGATCGTAGAGATGCTGGATGTAGTCCTGTGGAACGGCTTGCCATGCCATTTCCACCTGGCGCCTCAGTTGGACCAGCGTTCGTGCTGGACGTGCAGACCGCGTGAGACGACGCTTCATCCAGTCCCAAACATGCTCAATGGAGGACAGATCCGGAGATCTTGCTGGCCAGGGTAGTTGACTTACACCTTCTAGAGCACGTTGGGTGGCACGGGATACATGCGGACGTGCATTGTCCTGTTGGAACAGCAAGTTCCCTTGCCGGTCTACGAATGGTAGAACGATGGGTTCGATGACGGTTTGGATGTACCGTGCACTGTTCAGTGTCCCCTCGACGATCACCAGTGGTGTACGGCCAGTGTAGGAGATCGCTCCCCACACCATGATGCCGGGTGTTGGCCCTGTGTGCCTCGGTCGTATGCAGTCCTGATTGTGGCGCTCACCTGCACGGCGCCAAACACGCATACGACCATCATTGGCACCAAGGCAGAAGCGACTCTCATCGCTGAAGACGACACGTCTCCATTCGTCCCTCCATTCACGCCTGTCGCGACACCATTGTAGGCGGACTGCACGATGTTGGGGAGTGAGCGGAAGACGGCCTAACGGTGTGCGGGATCGTAGCCCAGCTTCATGGAGACGGTTGCGAATGGTCCTCGCCGATACCCCAGGAGCAACAGTGTCCCTAATTTGCTGGGAAGTGGCGGTGCGGTCCCCTACGGCACTGCGTAGGATCCTACGGTCTTGGCGTGCATCCGTGCGTCGCTGCGGTCCGGTCCCAGGTCGACGGGCACGTGCACCTTCCGCCGACCACTGGCGACAACATCGATGTACTGTGGAGACCTACACGCCCCACGTGTTGAGCAATTCGGCGGTACGTCCACCCGGCCTCCCGCATGCCCACTATACGCCCTCGCTCAAAGTCCGTCAACTGCACATACGGTTCACGTCCACGCTGTCGCGGCATGCTACCAGTGTTAAAGACTGCGATGGAGCTCCGTATGCCACGGCAAACTGGCTGACACTGACGGCGGCGGTGCACAAATGCTGCGCAGCTAGCGCCATTCGACGGCCAACACCGCGGTTCCTGGTGTGTCCGCTGTGCCGTGCGTGTGATCATTGCTTGTACAGCCCTCTCGCAGTGTCCGGAGCAAGTATGGTGGGCCTGACACACCGGTGTCAATGTGTTCTTTTTTCCATTTCCAGGAGTGTATTTTTCACATAATCTTTAGTGAGACAGGTAGTGCGTTATGCTTTCGCGCTTCTTATAACGGAGCAGCATTTTATAACTCGGTCATGAATAACCTTAATGTTACTAAATATCGGTTAAAATTTTAAAATCTCGGACATGGCTACAGGCAGCAACTGCAGAATGCAGCCTACGTGAGGCTACAGATGAAAAGAGTCATATCAACTGCAACAGTAAAATTTTTTATTAAAACCCGATGACATGGGTTTCGACGTCTTTAAAAACGTCGTTTTCAAATGGATCAGTGATTGACACAAAAAATGGTTGGCATTATAAACATGTTAAAATATTGGTATGAAGTAAGTCTGACAACAAATCACCAACTTCCAAACAAATTTTACACTTAATGGTTACGTAATGATGTGGAAATAAGTCAAAAACGAAGCCATAAGGCACAAACGAAAATAAAACCTCCACAGAAATATAATCACAACATATCAGGCTGACTGTTATTAGAAAGTGCTTCAAAACTGCACCTAGTGAACTGACGTCGTGCCGATATCTCTTGAGTAAAGAAAAGTTTAGGATGCGAGAGCGCAATACATATATGTATGGGAGAAGTGCGCAAAAAAAAGGGAAATAATCACGCTGAATTGACTACAAAACAACTACAATATTAAAATATTTAAATAATGAAAAAAGGGAGGGAGAGGGTTGGTTTGGAGCCAGGATGATGGTATGAAAAGACTAATACACACCGTTTTATTTGGTTACAGCCCAAAAATATTTTTCCGGAACCGGTGACATAATTAGCATCCGCAACTTCAAAAAATGAAAAAAGATGACATTTCCAAGCCCTTATTTTTGATAACGAAAAATTGTAGTCATAAAGTTAAAACTTTTAGTTTTGACTTTTTTTTTTTTTTTTTTTTTTTTTTTTTACATACGATGATCTTTACTGTAGACAGCACGTTATGTAACTCCTAATTTTTGTTGGTGTTTTTTTTATACTAACTTTGGCATGACTTCTGTGAATTTTTCCTACGCTGTAGAAGGTAACTAATTGAATCCCCCCTTTTCCATTACTTGCATCATTTCATTTACTCAGTCATGGACTGCGCAGCTGATCCTGGCGGAGGTTCGAGTCCTCCCTCGAGCATGGGTGTGTGTGTTTGTCCTTAGGATATTTCAGGTCAAGTAGTGGGTAAGCTTAGAGAAGTGGGGGAAGTGGCAACAAAACGACTATTCACGTTGGTGTGTAGAATATATGAGTCTGGCGATATACCATCTGAATTTCGGAAAAGCATCATCCACACAATTCCGAAGACGGCAAGAGCTGACAAGTGCGAGAATTATCGCACAATCAGCTTAACAGCTCATGCATCGAAGCTGCTTACAAGAATAGTATACAGAAGAATGGAAAAGAAAATTGAGAATGCGCTAGGTGACTGTCAGTTTGGCTTTAGGAAAAGTAAAGGGACGAGAGAGGCAATTCTGACGTTACGGCTAATAATGGAAGCAAGGCTAAAGAAAAATCAGGACACTTTCGTAGGATTTGTCGACCTGGAAAAAGCGTTCGACAATATAAAATGGTGCAAGCTGTTCGTGATTCTGAAAAAAGTAGGGGTAAGCTATAGGGAGAGACGGGTCATATACAATATGTACAACAACCAAGAGGAATAATAAGAGTGGACGATCAAGAACGAAGTGCTCGTATTAAGAAGGGTGTAAGACAAGGCTGTAGCCTTTCGCCTCTACTCTTCAATCTGTACATCGAGGAAGCAATGATGGAAACAAAAGAAAGGTTCAAGAGTGGAATTAAAATACAAGGTGAAAGGATATCAATGATACGATTCGCTGATGACATTGCTATCCTGAGTGAAAGTGAAGAAGAATTAAATGATCTGCTGAACGGAATGAACAGTCTAATGAGTACACAGTATGGTTTGAGAGTAAATCGGAGAAAGACGAAGATAATGAGAAGTAGTAGAAATGAGAACAGCGAGAAACGTAACACCAGGATTGATGGTCACAAAGTCAACGGAGTTAAGGAATTCTGCTACCTAGGCAGTAAAATAACCAACGACGGACGGAGCAATGAGGACATCAAAAGCAGACTCGCTATGGCAAAAAAGGCATTTCTGGCCAAGAGAAGTCTACTAATATCAAATACGGGCCTTAATTTGAGGAAGAAATTTCTAAGGATGTACGTCTGGAGTACAGCATTGTATTGTAGTGAAACATGGACTGTGGGAAAACCAGAACAGAAGAGAATCGAAACATTTGAGATGTGGTGCTATAGACGAATGTTGAAAATTAAGTGGACTGATAAGGTAAGGAATGAGGAGGTTCTACGCAGAATCGGAGAGGAAAGGAATATGTGGAAAACACTGATAAGGAGAAGGGACAGGATGATGGGACATCTGCTAAGACATGAGGGAATGACTTCCATGGTACTAGAGGAAGCTGTAGAGGGCAAAAACTGTAGAGGAAGACAGAGATTGGAATACGTCAAGCAAATAATTGAGGACGTAGGTTGCAAGTGCTACTCTGAGATGAAGAGGTTAGCACAGGAAAGGAATTTGTGGCGGGCCGCATCAAACCAGTCAGTAGACTGATGACAAAAAGAAAAAAAAAAAAAAAAAAAAGCTTAGAGACTGATGACCTTCGCAGTTAAGTCCCATAAGCACACATTTGAACATTTCATATCTACTCTGTCTCTCTCTCTCTCTCTCTCTCTACCGAGCGAGGTGGTGCAGTGGTTAGGTTAGCACACTGGACTCGCATTCGGGAGGACGACGGTTCAATCTCGTCTCCGGCCATCCTGATTTAGGTTTTCCGTGATTTCCCTAAATCGTTTCAGGCAAATGCCGGGATGGTTCCTTTGAAAGGGCACGGCTGATTTCCTTCCTCATCCTTCCGTAGCCCGAGCTTGCGCTCCGTCTCTAATGACCTCGTTGTCGTCGGGACGTTAAACACTAACCACCACCACCACCCTCTCTCTCTCTCTCTCTCTCTCTCTCTCTCTCTCTCTCTCTCTCTCCCACTCCCCCTTTCTCCCTCCGCCCGTTTTCTCACTTGGATACAATTTGCCACTCTTCAGCCACATAAGCGTAAAAATTGAACATAACAGTTGAAAAAATGAATGTTTTATACAATAAAAGTACAGGTCTTCAGTTGCCTAAGTTAAAATATAAAAGGATGATTTGTTGATTAATTAAAATATAGGCGCAGATGAATGGAAAGTGAATGTTTCACAGGAGTTAAAAGAAAGAGATAGTGCTCTCATGACTAAGCTGAGAAACGCATAATGCAACGTCATAAAAGTCAACATTAAAACTTTTAACGGAAGGAATTTCTCTCTTTGTAGCGAATAAAGCAAATAAAAAATACATTGCCAGACAAAAAAAGTTGAAGCCTCTAGAAGACATGATCAAATGTCAGTGTTACTTTGTAATGTACACACCATCACCAGATATGTAAAGGATTAAAGACCCACGTCCTGCCATCCTGATTTAGGTTTCCAGTGATTTCCCTAGATTGCTTCAGACAAATGCCTGGATGGTTCCTTTGAAAGGGCACGGCTGATTTCCTTCACCATCCTTACTTAATCCAATTGGACCGACGTCCACGCTGTTTGGTCCCCTTCCCCAACAAACCAACCAATCAACCAATTATTTGAGTTGCAATTATCTGTGACAGGTACAATGCCCAACAGATTACATTTGTGTTGTTCGTGACTAGTGTTGTTACCGGGCCTGCTCTGATATGTTAAAGGTTTGAAGTGAAGGGTGTCAGGTATTAAGAGATCACTATGAAGGACACGGGAGATGCTGAATACTCGAGCGAGACAACGTCGTCAGCAGCTGACAGAATTTGTGAGGAGTCTCGTTGTGATGGACTCCGTCTGGCCGGCTGGTCTCGTGTAACATCTTGTTTTGAGGGATATTCACTTGCCCAATGTTCGACTGCATGGAAAAGTGAGGGCAGGTACACTCTCGTCTAGGTTCCGATCAACTACATCTGACAACGGCGTGAGGGACAACACTATGGTGCACCAAGCACAGCGTAGCCCCTTCACGTCTGCATTTGATATCCGAGAGCAAGTACTGGACTCTCTACAATACCCTGTATCATCCCACACCAATGGTCAGAAACTACTAGCAGCTGGACTATAGGGTGTGGAACCACCAGATTTCCCACCTCTAGGCTGCCGTTAACAGTACTCCACAGCAGTGGTACTGTGAAGGGAAGCATGGACTACCGATTTATTTATTTATTTATCGTATCCAAGACATCACCATTTTATTAAAAAAAATTATATTACAATGCAAGAGAAGCAGTTATAATACAATAATACATGGTTATAAGGTAAATTAACTACAATAATATAGAAAAGTATGTAACATATAATGATAAGCGCTAAGGATGCGAAACAGAGCGATTTTCATATCCCACGTGAAGCCCAATACACTGCAGCTTGAATAGCCTTGCTATTTGCTTCAAATAGGTCTTGAGTCGAACACGGGTTGTTTAGCTTCCTGCAGACCAGTAGGTGTTGTGGGTCTTGCTGTTCTCCACACTCGCAGGGCTCGTCTGCACTGATGTAGCCCCATTTTTCCAAGTTTGCTCTGCATCTTGATACGCCTGTT
Organism: Schistocerca americana; assembly: GCF_021461395.2. Classification (NCBI taxonomy): domain Eukaryota; kingdom Metazoa; phylum Arthropoda; class Insecta; order Orthoptera; family Acrididae; genus Schistocerca; species Schistocerca americana. The sequence goes on along the minus strand of NC_060123.1, from coordinate 624,807,789 downwards.
CGTAGTCTATTCAGGGCTTTCCAGGTCGTATATGGGAGTTCAGAGCCAGCTGTGGGTTCTTCCCTGGGGCTATTCCCTGGTCTTCCTGGGTCCACATCGTACCACAGCTCTTCTCGTCGTGCTCTAGGCGATAAAAGAGTTGCTTCAGTTGTTCGTAGGAAACTCTTCCTTGATTTAAGTCGGCGAGGTTGAAGATTGTATCCGAACATCGAAGATTGTATCCGAACATTGGATGCCTGGGATCTGCCTCCTGTTTATGTTTCTCGATTTCTGCGGCAGTCCTTCTTCTGATGTCTGGCGGGGCTATGCCCATGAGGTGGTACAGCTGCTTTGTGGGAGTTGGGCGGAGGCATCCTGTCACGATGCGTCCAGTCTCATTCAATGCTATATTTACTTGTTCAGCGTGGGTGGAATTTTGCCAAACGGGTGCCGAGTACTCCGCAGTGGAGAAACATAAAGCTAAAGCTGACGTGCGGAGAACTGTAGGTTGCGCTCCCCATCTGCTATTTGTTAGCTTGCGGATGATGTTGTTCCTGGCACTCACTTTCATCTTTGTGGCCCAACAGTGTTCCTTGTAGGTGAGAGCACGGTCAAGTTTAATCCCAAGATATTTTGGTGTGTCGCACTGAGATAGATGTTGTCCCTTCCAGCTTATGTTGAGTTTCCTCCTTGCTTCCTTATTACGTAAGTGAAAAGCACAGACCTGGGTTTTTGCTGGGTTTGGCTTGAGGTTATTATCATAATAGTCACCCAGCTTTTCAATCGCTAAAGTTAATTTACTTTCTCCCTCTTCAAAGGTTTTTCCCTGGATGACAACGACTGTATCGTCTGCATAGATGAAGGAGCGAACGTCCATGCTGATCGGTTGGTCATTGGTATAAATATTATACAGCAATGGGGCGAGGACGCTACCTTGAGGTAGGCCGTTTTTCTGGGTCCGCCATCGGCTCTTCTTCGACTGCAGCGTGACAAAATACCGTCTATTCTGCAACATGCACTGGATCAATTGCGCCAGTCGGTAGTCTTTTGTGGTGTTATATATTTTTGATATTAACTTACTGTGGTTTATGGTGTCGTAAGCTGCTGTAAGGTCGATAAAGGCTGCACCTGTAATTTGTTTCCGCTCGTATCCATCTTCTATGTACTGTGTAAGGTTGAGGATTTGTCCACAGCATGACCTTCCTGGGCGGAATCCTGCTTGCTCTTTAATTATATTCTTGTCTACATGTTCTGAGATGCGGTTAAGGATCATTCTTTCTAAGACTTTATAGAGCTGGCAAAGCGGGGAGATAGGGGTACACGAAAGGAGCCTCCCCGACGATCATGACAACGATCGGGCGTACCCTGGGCAACGTTAGTCCTGTGCCTAACGGCCAATCCTTTCAACACCAAGACACCACAAAAAGGCTTTTATCAAAGCCAGCGCTAAATATAATGTCCATAAACATTGAAGGGCTCTCTCATGAGAAAGAAGTGCTACTTGCTGTAGCATGTAAAACTCACAACTGTGATCTCTTACTAATCCAAGAGACCCACATTGGCCCCACAAATAGAAGACCAAAGATCCACGGACTACCGATGAGTGGACAGCATTGCGTCCAGCGATGACTCGTGCTTCTGAACTACCCCAGGTGAGCATTCGCGGCGAGCATTGTGGCCACGAGGCAAGAGGTGCCATTCTTCCAGTGTTTTGAAGATGCACAGTGGCGTTACCATGTTGAGAGCCATCGGGTATCACTTCAGGTGACGGCTGGTAGTGACTGAGGAAACTGTGGCGGCACAACGATACGTCACGGACATCGGGCTTCCCTCATGTATTAACTCTCAAGCGACAGTATCGTAGAGCTAATCTGCAACAGGGAAATGCTCATCCAAACATGGCATGTATCTGTATGAATTGTTTGCATGATATGAGATACTCCTTCACCCAGCCAGATCCCCAGATCTGTCCCTCACAGAACATGTGTTGTACCAGCTCGGACGTCCATTCTGTCCTAGTGCCAATATTCAGGAAATCAATGCCTAGTTTCAAGAGAGCTTACGTCAGGAGATCACAGAGCTGCCTCATGACGCCCTTCCCAACCGGATCAGAGCACGAATCTAGACCAGAGGGGTACAACGTTGTACTGATACGTAGGCTCATACTGCCAAGTTCTCTGTAAATTTTGTGTTAACTGAAATAACATCCGATGACCTAACAACCCTTTAAGTTTCATTCTGTTCCCTCCTGCCCTTCTTGGCAGTGTATTTTCGAATGAATGTGGTAATTCTGAGCCGTGGTATGCGCTGTGAAAATAAAGTGTGGACCGATCAAGAGAAGTTTGCGTATGTCCACCTTTTTGACACAAGTTCTTGAGGACGACGACCACTGTGAGGAAATGAAACTCCTAATGCCGTCCTTAGGATTTTATTTGTTTTGTAGCTACCAGTTTCGGCGCTTCAGTGCACCATCTTCAGGCTGTAGTTGATGCTGAATGGGTTGACACGATCCCTATACACACTGCATCGGTGACCAACATAACTGGTTACGCAGACTGTATGAAAACTGAGGTGTCAGCACTCCAACTATCAACTGCCAACTGACTAATTTGTTGGCTGTCGATGGATGGAGTGCTGACACCAAAGTTTTCATATAGTCTGCGTAACCAGTTAGTTATATTGGCCACTGATGTGGTATACATAGGGACCGTGTCAACCCCTTCAGCATCAACTGCAGCCTGAAGTTGGTGCAGTGAAGCGTCGAAACTGGCAGCTACAAAATAAATAAAATCCTAAGGACGGCTGTAGGAGTTTCATTTTCTCACAGTTGTTCAAGAGAAGTACCTGTGTGTACATTAGTTCTTGGAAATCTTTTAGTATCTTAACAGGGATCTGCTTACAGATCACACAATTTGGGGCTGACTCGAATGAATGATATCAAAAAGAGCGGTTACTCCACCAGTGATAGCCGCAATAGGGAAGTTGTAAAACACATCTAAACACGTATGACGCTAACATACACGTGGCATGCTTGTAAGAAGCAATCCATTCCAAAATCTACTGTGTGGAAAAGCGTAAAAGGAAAGGAAGCAACAACTTATAAAACTCTATTCATGTAAGCTTGAAATGTTTAATAATTCATATAAAATTACGCTCCAAAGAGTTTGGAATTAGCGACAAACACTCAGATCAGAAGGAATGACGAGGAACAGTTTATTCAACTTGTTTTTAGCAGTGAGACAAGTTACTTTCTGTATTTTTTGCGTAATTTCTCTCGACAAATAGCGTAAAAGCAGTGTTGTATAATGGTTTTTATGATCAATAAATCTGGAATAATTTAGAGACCCTAGTGTTTATTGCTCCCAAAGGTCGCTTCAGGGTCAAAGCAAATACGAACGTGTGGAACGAGAGGCACGTAGCAGTCTGTCGCAATCCCATTAATTTTCACTATGCTTGCAAATGTAGATTTCGGCTATAAACAGCCATCCTCAGTGCATTTTCGTTACAATTCAACAGACTTACGGAAGTCATGTCACCATATGCTCTTACAGGTGTATAGGCAGAAGAGCGTTCTTCTCCCTGCATACCAGCAAGAACATATGGTGACATGAACTGCGGCGGGTCTGTTGAATTAACGAAAATGCACTGAGGATGGCTACTTACAACAGAAATCTAGATATGGAAGCATATTAAAAACTAATTTGATTGCGACTGATTGCTGTGTGTCTCTCTTTCCATACATTTTACGGTCGTGGTGCACAACGGTTCCTGATGGAATCAAAATTTGTTAAATATATAATTAAGACATGAGAGCATTTATTAGTGAATGTGAAAGAAACGCTGTTCTATTGTAATCGTAATCGAAAACAAACAATAATCAAGCGAAATGTTCATTTATTCGTATAGAAGTAAGGACGAGGTTCAGAGGATGCAAACAAGGAAGTGCGAGCTCTACGATCAGGCGAGAATCGAAGCCGAGATGGGAGGGTGGCGGGGCGGGCTGCTAGGTGGTCCCCAGGATGCGCTATGCTTGCTGCAGCTGCGGCCGTTGTTGTTGTTTTATCAGTACAGACAGAGGCGCCGCGGGCCACCATTGTGCGTGCGCAGTAATCACCACCGCTGCCTGGCGATGCTTGACGAACACCGTTGCCGCCATCTGCCGGCTGCCAGCCGTGGCTGATGTGTCTCTCTAGGCTGCCTGCATCACGCCCACTGACACGATGAGAACAAATGGTTCAGATGGCTCTGAGCACTATGGGGCTTAACAGCGAAGGTCGTCAGTCCACTAGAAAGAACTACTTAAACCTAACTAACCTAAGGACATCACACACATCCATGCCCGAGGCAGGATTCGAACCTGTGACCGTAGCGGTCGCGCGGTTCCAGACTGAAGCGCCTAGAACCGCTCGGCCACTCCGGCCGGCACGGCAAGAACACCCAGCCCACTGTGAGAAGTCCTTCGTATGTCCACCTCAGTGGGCAAAGGTATTTTCTGAAATACATCTGTGACACGTCGGCATCGGAAAGTGTGCCATCCATGCCCGACGATAAGTCGCAGCACCTTGTAAGCCACTGATGGTACCACCTGAAGTGTCAATATCGGCTCACTCAACACGATAATAAAGAAAAATCTTATGTTTGCTGCTAAGACTTATCTACCTTTGTTTCACATGCGCATAAGGCACTTTCCTTTTACCGTGCCTCTCGCCCCTCTGACAAAAAACACCTAGTGGCGTGACTGTATTTGTAACACCACAAGGTGAAGACAGTAAAGTATCTTTGGCGTGACGTCATAAGCGGGTGACTGCGTGTGAGATCGCTCTCCAAGTTTTTATATATTTTTAGGTTTCAGATACATATTTTAACGGTTTTTGTGATAATATTTACTATATAGGTGACGTATTAGTGGTTTCTTCATTCACCTCTGCCTTTCTTGTGTTGTGACCTGATATTTGTGAGTGTTTCGTATCGAGCAACGTAACCTCTTACCTGTGTTTACATTCCGCGCTGACCAGTTGCAGCTGTAGCGGCGCATCGAAAGCTAAATACTAATTCAAATGGCTCTGAGCACTATGGGACTTAACATCTATGGTCATCAGACCCAAATACTAATTAATTGTCTGTGTATAGTGGCTTATTTAGGAACTTTAGTAGTCTTCAACCGGAGTTTTTTGTGTTTTCTGGTGAAATAATTTCAGAAGAACCTTTTGGGAACTGTTTTCAGCTTCGTTACTGTGTCATTAGACGTTTGATTCTCTTTCTGTATTAATCTTTTGTTATATTCACATTTGTTGTTTATTAATACTGTTAATAATAGTAGTTACTTCCTTTATAGAGTAAGTTTGTGATTATTGTAGTCAGGTTTTTAACATCTTCTTATTGTAGTAGCGGAACTTAGAAAAAGTAAAATTCTACCATGAGTGAGAAGTGTGGGCTTTGCCGTAGGTTCGTGAGTAGTGGATTGCGGTGTGAGACTTGTTCGAAGTATTTTCACTGGGGCGAATGCAGTGGGGAAGCCAGTGGGCATTCTGGTGAGATCCTCTCCTGGAACTGCAGGTTTTGTAGCAAGAGTAAGTTGATAGAGCAGCAGGAGCGTAAGATCTGTGCCCTTCAGCTGCAGTTGAAAAACGCACAGGAGGAGCTAGATAGGATGAGGAGGGAGAAGGGGGTCGGGGAATGGGAGCTGGCTGTTGGCAAGAGATCTGCTAGGAGAAGAAGATTTTCAGATAGTTTTACTATTGGTGTTAACAATAGATATGACCAACTGTCAGAGTCTAGTGGAGAGGAATCTCTAGTAGCTGTAGATGTAGGAAGCATGCAGCAGACCTCAGTAGTTACGGTGGCTAGAACAGTTGCAAAGTCGAAGAGAAAGAAGAAGGTTCTGCTGTTAGGTAGCTCTCATGGCAGAGGTGTAGGCCAGCAGTTGCAGGAAGTGCTGGGGAGTGAGTACCAGGTCACCAGCATTGTGAAGCCTAATGCAGGGTTGGCTCAGGTGACTGTTAACATAGGGAGGTTATGTAGGGATTTTACTAAAGAGGATCAGGTAGTGATTGTGGGTGGGGCTGGTAATAGTATTGATAGGGATGGGGAGTATAACATAGATGGTGACCTGGAAAAGACGGGCACTCAGACTGGCAACACGAATGTGCATTTCGTGGAACTGTTTCAGCGTCATGATCGGCCTCATCTTAATACAGCCGTCAGGCGTAATAACATGAGACTTGGGGGTGCGCTGATGACAGAAAGCATGGGTCACATTTCAGTGGTGTCGGTGGAGTCTATCAGCAGGACGGGTTTCACTAGACATGACCTGCACCTCAACAGGTATGGGAAGGGGAGGTTGGCAAAGCTTATAGGTGACAGCATAGGTGGGGTTGGTGGGATCACTCATTGGAAAATTCCTGCAGTAGTGGGTGTTAGAGCTGCACCTTTTTTAGATTGAAGTCAGCTGATAGGTATTCCTGCTTAAGGGAAGTCTCTCTAACAAAGGAACCACTTTTGACAAAGCTGAGGTATCCGAGTTATGAGGGAATTAGTATATTTCATCAAAATATACAAGGTATTAGAGATAAAGTTAGTGAACTGCTTATAGATGTTGACTCTGAAATTATTGGTATATATGAACACTTCTTAAATAAGGAGATAATTCAGAGGCTTCCTTTACCAGGATACAGGTTGGCTGGCAGCTTTTCGAGGAGCTCTTTGCGGTGTGGGGGAGTAGCCATGTATGTGAAAAACGGCATCCCATTTGAGTCAATCGATGTTTCAAAGTACTGCACTGAAAAGGTGTTTGAATGTTGTGCAGGTGTGGTTAAATTTAATGGAGCTAAACTTCTAACTGTTGTTATTTATAGATCCCCAGACTCCGATTTCACAACATTTTTGCTAAAGCTAGAGGAGGTTCATGGTACACTTTACAGGAAATACAAAAAGTTAGTTATATGTGGTGACTTCAATATTAATTGTATAAGTGATTGTGCAAGGAAAAGGATGCTGGTAGACCTCTTTAATTCATATAATCTTATGCAAACCGTATTCTTTCCAACGAGGGTGCAAGGGAACAGTAGAACAACCATAGACAACATTTTTGTTCATTCCTCATTACTAGAAGGGCATTCTGTTAGCAAAAAGGTGAATGGCCTTTCAGATCATAATGCACAAATTTTAACTCTAAAAGATTTTTATGCTGCAACACGTGTTAAATATAGTCATCAGCTGTTTAGGAAAGCTGATCCAGCTGCTGTAGAGACCTTTGTAAACCTTATCAAGGAACAAGAGTGGCAAGATGTTTATAGCGCTGATACAGTAGACGATAAATATAATGCTTTTCTCAAGACTTTTCTCATGCTCTTTGAAAGTTGCTTTCCGTTAGAACGTTCAAAACAGGGTACTAGCACAAACAGGCAGCCTGAGTGGCTGACTAGAGGGATAAGAATATCTTGTAGAACAAAGTGGCAATTATATCAAAACGTTAGAAACAGTCAAAATCTAAATGCAGCAGCCCATTACAGACAGTATTGTAAGGTGCTTAAAAATGTTATTCAGAAGGCAAAAAGTATGTGGTATGCAGATAGAATAGCTAAGTCTCAGGATAAAATTAAAACCATATGGTCAGTCGTAAAGGAAGTGGCTGGTCTGCAGAGACAGGTTGAGGATATAGAATCAGTGTGTAGTGGGAATGTCCGTGTTACTGATAAGTCGCATATACGTACAGTATTTAAAAATCACTTTCTGAATATAGCAGGTGAACTAAATAGAAACCTAGTCCCAACAGGGAATCACATAGCGCTCTTAGAAAAAAGTATTCCGAGACTGTTACCTGAAATGCTCCTCCATGAACTGACAAGAGGGAGATTGAGTTAATAATTAAATCACTAAAGACCAAGAACTCTCATGGATATGACGGGGTATCTAGCAGAATACTGAAGTATTGTTCTATGTATGTTAGCCCAGTACTTAGCCATATCTGTAACTTTACCTTTAGGAGTGGTCGGTTTCCTGACAGATTAAAGTACTCGGTAGTGAAGCCACTTTATAAAAAGGGAGACATTGATAATATTGACAATTTTAGACCTATTTCTATGTCATCGGTGTTTGCTAAAGTTATCGAGAAGGTTGTATATACAAGGTTGCTGGAGCATTTAAATTCACATAATTTGCTGTCAAATGTTCAGTTTGGTTTTAGAAATGGTTTAACAACTGAAAATGCTATATTCTCTTTTCTCTGTGAGGTTTTGGACGGATTAAGTAAAAGGTTGTGAACGCTGATTTAACGAAGGCTTTTGACTGTGTTGACCACAAAATATTACTGCAGAAGTTGGACCATTATGGAGTAAGGGGAGTCGCCTACAATTGGTTCGCCTCTTACTGTAAGAACAGAAAGCAGAAGGTAATTCTCCGCAATATTGAGAGTGGTAGTGATGTTCAGTCCCAATGGGGCGCTGTTAAGTGGGGCGTTCCCCAAGGGTCGGTGCTGGGGCCACTGCTGTTTCTTATTTATTTAAATGATATGCCTTCTAGTATTACAGGTGATTCAAAAATATTTCTGTTTGATGATGACACCAGCTTGATAGTGAAGGATCTTGTGTGTCATATTGAAACAGTAACAAATAATGTAGTTCATGAAATAAGTTCGTGGCTTGTGGAAAATAATTTGATGCTATATCACAATAAGACTCAGTTTTTACAGTTTCTAACTCACAATTCAACAAGAACCGATATTTTGATCAGACAGAATGGGCGTATTATAAGCGAGACGGAACAGTTCAAGTTCCTAGGCGTTCGGATAGATAGTATGCTGTTGTGGAAAGCCCATGTCCAGGATCTTGTTCAGAAACTAAATGCTGCTTTATTTACCATTAGAACAGTATCTGAAATAAGTGACACTTCAACACGAAAAGTAGTCTACTTCGCATATTTTCATACGCTTATGTCGTATGGTATTATTTTTTGGGGTAATTGTTCTGATTCAAAAAGGGTATTTTTGGCTCAAAAACGGGCTGTTCGAGCTATATGTGGTGTAAGTTCGAGAACCTCTTGTCGACCCCTATTCAATAGTCTGGGAGTTCTGACATTGCCCTCACAGTATATATTTTCTTTAATGTCGTTTGTTGTTAGCAATATTAGCCTATTCCCGAGAGTTAGCAGCTTTCACTCAGTTAATACTAGGCAGAAATCAAATCTGCATGTGGAATGCGCTTCCTTGATTCTTGTGCAGAAAGGAGTGCAGTATTCTGCTGCATCCATTTTCAATAAGCTACCACAAGAACTCAAAAATCTTAGCAGTAGCCCAAACTCTTTTAAGTCTAAACTGAAGAGTTTCCTCATGGCTCACTCCTTCTATTCTGTCGAGGAGCTCCTGGAAGAGCTAAAAAATTAAGCGAATTCCAGTGTTAAACAGTTTTGATTTTCTTTGTTTAAACTTACGACTTGTCACCTAAATATTTTTTTTTATATTTCATTTTATCTGTTTCTATATCGTGTTATAATTTCATGTATTGACTCGTTCCATGACCATGGAGACTTCTCCTTAATTTGGTCCCACGGAACAATAAATAAATAAATAAGAGATGTAAAGCATGTATAGCATTCACTACTGTCTCCACGACTCCTGAAGAACTATTTGCTGAAAATTACATATGAATCCGAAAGACGTGCATAATTTTTTCTTTAAATTTTTGTTGTTAACATATTGCATATAACTAGAATCTCATCGTTTCACATCAGATTTATTTGTTTAACTGTCAGTTTATACAGATTGTAACTCACCATAGGGTTACTTACTTTGGTTAGCAGGAGCTTCTTTCGATTATTATTATTTCTTTTTGTTCCAGCCTGCTATGACTGCATATCCTGACCACACTCGCTCTTCTTTAGCGACGTAACCTTCTCTGAATAGTTTTCCTCATTATTTGAAATACATTGAGGCTCATCTAAATTTTAGGAACAATTCCTTCACTGACTGAATTTATTAAGGTCGCAACGGATAATGCAATGGTATTCTATGGGGCAGTCAGAGAAAGCTACGTGCTGTTAGCTAAACTTAAGCCAAGCACTTTCGATTTTAGGAGCGTACTACAAATGTGACACTATTTTCAGATGTATTGAAAATAAATTAACGATCACGGAAATAGCTTCAGATGATAAAATATTTATTTTTGACTAATATTTCCCATGTTAACAGTAATCTTTTTGTATTTAATAGATGGACAAAAGATTCCTGGTACATTTATATGCGATCCTATGGCTTTCTCATACGAGAATAACAAGCCACGTTGGCCTTAGTCTGTAGAGTCTTGTGGGGTGGAAAGATCTGGGGAGCACGTCGTCACTGTTCAAGTTTGTAACACAGAATTCACGGCTCTAATCCACACGGCAGCCGGCCGCAGTGGCCGACCGGTTCTAGGCGCTTCAGTGTGGGACCGCACGACCGCTACGGTCGCAGGTTCGAATCCTGCTTCGGGAATGGATGTGTGTGATGTCATTAGGTTGGTTAGATTTAAGTATTTCTAAGTTCTAGGGGACTGATGACCTTATAAGTTAAGTCCCATAGTGCTCAGAGCCATTTGAACCATCTTTGAACCACACGGCAAACATAATGTCGACAGCATTTATTAGTAGGAAGACTTGTATGCGTCGAGCAGGATTTTGGTGGCTGCATACCTTTGCGTGAAGCGCTTGGAATCAAATCGATTCATCTTGCCAAATATATGCTCGGTACACTTTTATTGATAATTTAAAATGTCCCGCACAAATGAAATAATATGGGAAGCAGTAACTTTTAAGGCTTGGGCTGCGTTTGAATCTATGGACCACGTGGTCGCGCCTAATCACACTATTATGACACTGATTAAGTGAACAAAAAATTGTAACCAGAACCTAAATGGTATTTCAAGAAAAAAAAAATAGCTAGGTGTAGACATTATTGAGATTAACAAATTATTATTAACATATTCAAATACCTTTTGTCCCTTGTTCGACACAGCCGTTCTGAGGGAACGTCTGATCGCTTACCTGTCTTCAGAACAACAACACCTGTAATCGTCACGCGGAGCTGTGTCCGAACAGCCCGAGGGCGTGGGGGAGGCCCATGACAAACCACTGCTAGGAAAACGTTTTGATTTACTCATATTTGACCAAGACCTCCTGTTCCTCTGTTCCTGCTCTCTGCCTTCCACCGACACCACTTCTCTGGTTCGTCTACTACTCCATTCAGATCATTCACACTTGATCACACACATTCAGGAAGGGTGAAAAATGGAAATAAGGACACAGGACGTGCACATAAGAATGAAAAAGAAATGTGTGGACCCATCTTGCTTCTACAGGCATGCGGTTGTTGGGGCTCAGATTAATTAGGTGCATCACTCATTTTTTATCATGTAACCACACCTATTGTGATGTTACAAGACTAAACTCGATTTCCGACTCGCTCAGAAGAATTCTTTGCTTTTTCAGTGAAATATAACTTTTGTGATCCCATATCAACATATTCGTTGAGATCGTGATTGAGAATGATTGCCTTAATGGTCTTCATTCACTACACCTCACGATGCCGTCTCCACAAGAGATGGCATAATTCGGTCAAGGGAAAGAGGGAAACGAGGAGAACAAATGTGTACTGTCATTACAAGTGCAGTAGATACTCTTTCCAGTCTCATTAATGTGCCCACCTGTCAAAAAAAGTAAATAAATTCCTTTTGCAAAGCGTACCGCTGCGAGGAGCGCAGGAAGGGACTCAACGAGGTACTGGAATGTACCGGCAGGGATGTGCAACTGCGCTAGGTTTCTCGGTTGAGGATCCATGGCTCGAGCATCCCGATCTAGGTGGTCCCACAGATTCTCGTTTCAGTTTAAATTCGTGTAGCCGGCCGCTGTGACCGAGCGGTTCTAGGCGATTCAGTCCGTAACCACGCGTCTGGTACGGTCGCAGGTTCGAATCCTGCCTCGGGCATGGATGTGTGTGATGTCCTTACGTTAGTTAGGTTTAAGTAGTTCTTGCCCTAGGGGACCAATGACCTCAGATGTTAAGTCCCATACCGCTTAGAGCCACTTTAAACTGAATTTAAATTCGTGGAATTTGTCAGCCAGGGGAGTAGGGTAAATTCATCTTGTTATTCGAACCACACACGTACACTCCGAGTTGTGTGACACGTTGCTTTCTGCTACAAGTAGACGCCATCATGCCGTGGAAAAACAAACAGCATGTGGGGACGGACGTTATCCCCAAGAATGGATACATACTTATGTTGATCCATTATGCCTTCCAGAATGACGAGAACATCCAGGAAATGGCACGAAAACCTTCCCCAGACCTTAACGCTCCATCCTCTGGCCTGGACCCTTGAGATGACCCAATGGATATCCGATGGAGCTCGATATGTGATTATCTGAAAAGGTCACGTGTTACCACTCAGTGGTCGTCCAGTTGCGGCAGCGTCGTATTAATTCCAGCCTTCGTCGCCGATGGACAGCAGTCAAAAAACAAAAAGAAAAACAAACAGAAAAAGAGGTTCAAATGGCTCTGCGCACTATGGGACTTAACATATGAGGTCATCAGTCCCCTAGACGTAGAACTACTTAAACCTAACTAACCTAAAGACATCACATAATACTATGCCCCAGGCAGGATTCGAACCTGCGACCGTAGCAGCAGCGCGGTTACAGACTGAAGCGTCTAGAACAGTTTGTTTTTTTTCCGATATTATTCGTTGCGTTTGGTGTGGGCGGACGTCACAAGACATCAATTCACGTTGATTGTTGATTCCTTTACTCAGTTTTTTTTATTACAGAGGGCGAGCAGCCCTCTGACCGAAGACGCTGAGCTACCGTGCCGGCTAAAATGATGATGAAGGGTAAAACAACACACAGTCCTCTGCCGGGCATCGAACCGGGTTCGATTCCCGGCGGGGTCAGGGATTTTCTCTGCCTCGTGATGGCTGGGTGTTGTGTGATGTCCTTTTGTTAGTTAGGTTTAAGTAGTTCTAAGTTCTAGGGGACTGATGTCCATAGATGTGAAGTCCCATAGTGCTCAGAGCCATTTGAACCATTTTTTTTTTTGCATCGAACCCGGGCCTCCTGCCTGGTAGGCGGTAACGCTATCGCTACGTTACGGAGGCGGACGTCGGCCACTGATGCAGGCGGACGGCAGTCAACAAGGGTGCATGAAACAGGTGCCTGCTGCAGAGGCCCATACGCAACAATGTTCGCTGAACGATCTTTGAGGAGACACTGTTGGTACACCATTGGTTCATCTCGGCGGTCAGTTGCTCGACAGTTGCACGCCTGTTCACCAGTAAACATCTCCGCAACCGTCGTTCACCTCTGGCATGTACGACCCGTGGTGCCTCGGCGCCAGTTTTGGATAGCGCCATTTTGTCATGCACGATATACTTTAATAAGGCGGCAAGCGAACAGTATACAAACTTCGCTGTTTCGGAAATGCTTCCACCCTTGGCCCGAAAGCCGATAATAATGCCCTTTTGAACTCCACATAAATCGCTCCTTTCCACATTACAACAAAGACTGTATTGTTTCCCGCGTCCCTCCCACACGCTTTATATACCCTCCACTGCTAATCCTGTTGCATGGTTATTGCACACTGACGTCGAACAGAGACGGTGGTCGCATTAAATTGACTGGACCGTGTGTTATCGGTGAGTAGTGTGGAAAATTAGCTACAGGAAGGATATCCGACCACCCTCTAACATTAAAAATTTCAAATCCGATACTAGCCACACCGACTCCGTATAGGTACGCGAAAAAAAAAAAAGAAAAAAAACGAGGAAAAAACAAGAAAGACGGAGTGGACTATAGAAAATAAAAGAGTTCTACAAAAACATTTTGAAATTTATACTGTCCAGGGCTGTATTGGTTCGGTAGACATGGTGTATTGTCGACTAGTCCATAGCTCTGACGATAACAACAAGAGACACTAAGTAACGGATGATAGTTGCACACAAGTCTGCACCGTCCGACAGCTCTGCTCAGTCGCTGCTGGTTTACTGGTTATTCTACGTGCTTTGTTATCTCTGTACACAAACATCATCATCATCATGCAGAATATCTACTTTGAAACTGTTAATGGAATGCAATACGGAATTCCGCTTTAAAAATTCATTCTTGCGTAGCCGGAAACGATCTGTCGTGTTTCGTTGATACTGGACGTGAATGAAATGATGAGCAGTATCTGTTTGGGCTGATGCCTTCAACACATCGAAAAAACGAAAATGCAGCAACGCTGGAGATAATGTGCCTGATGGTTACTTTAACAGACCCATGGCTATGTAGAAAAGAACGTAATGAATTTAAGAAACAGCATCAGCGACCTCGTCTCTAACATAAAAACAAGGAAAAATACCGGAAATTGCTTCCTCTCAATGAACCCAATACCTCATTGTAACAACAAAGCAAAAACCTCTGCCTTAGCCTCCACACAGTGCGGCTATTGATTTGTAAAACCAATAGAAGATCCCAGTACCACGTAAGTGGGACATTAATGTCTCCGTGAACACTGGTTCAAAATGGTTCAAATGCCTCTGAGCACTATAGGACTTAACTTCTGAGGTCATCAGTCCCCTAGAACTTAGAACTACTTAAACCTAACTAACCTAAGGACATCACACACATCCATGCCCGAGGCAGGATTCGAACCTGCGACCGTAGCAGTCGCGCGGTTCCGGACTGCGCGCCTAGAACCGCTAGACCACCGCGGCCGGCTCCGTGAACACTGACAAGCGACTATTTTAGTGAGACACGCATCGTCCACGGGTTGAAAAAGCAGTTAATGTGTTACCTTCATTGCAACGTCGCAGACACCACATAAGAATATCCGCATACTGCGCAGCGTCACGGTTACATAAATTTGTTTGTCCATTATAACAGTGCAGAGACACGTATACCGGGATTAACCTTTAAAGCTAAAGGATGTCAGTCAAACGTGGACAAGATTAAATTAAAATGTGATTTTACCAACAGTAAATCTCTCTCCATTTTAAATGAGGTCAAATGAATTTTAATTACACGGACAATATAACATGAATTAATTTACACCCCACAGAAAAATAATACAATAAAGACGACGCTGATTAACACTCCCCTCCCCTCCCCCCCTCAGTCACGACTCAGGCAAAACAATGAATATAACAAAAATGCAATCAATGACGCATACATTCCCCTGTTCCGTACCAGTACATGTGCTGTCTACACTAGCGCATGATACAGATAATTATAAATTT
This sequence comes from Schistocerca americana, assembly GCF_021461395.2. Lineage (NCBI taxonomy): Eukaryota > Metazoa > Arthropoda > Insecta > Orthoptera > Acrididae > Schistocerca > Schistocerca americana. The sequence continues at coordinate 624,792,574 of NC_060123.1, read as the reverse complement.
CGCATTCAAAATAGAACATCAATAAATATAATCCACCTATACAGTTCCTGTGCCCATAAAATCTCTTTCATTACCAGCCCAGATCGTGGATTGTGTGTTGTTTTTTCCACTTTTTTTGAGATGGGAAATCGATCAGTAGTCTAAGAGTTACTGTTCAAACCAGCAACTAGAATCGAAGAGATGCCCCTTATCCAGATCACGTCAGTAAGTAATATTATCATTGAAATGAGCGAATATTCATGGTGACAAATTGTCCATTAACATCAATTTATTTCAATGACGTACAAAGACGCAGCTGTTTGAGGCATTCAGTGTATAATTAATCGTACACAGAGATCGGATGGCTGTTACTACCACTGCTAGATAACCGATAGTGTATACAGTCAATATGACGGATGTCGAGGTCATCCCTCCCACTCAATGAGAAATTCGCTGACTTCCATGGAGCGTCATGCTATAGTAAAACGACATCTCACGTCCCCGAATCTGACTTCACTGATTGCTGTCTTACGGGCCCGGGTTCGATCCCCTGCTAGGTCGGGGATTTTCTCCGCTCAGGGACTGGGTGTAGTGTTGTCTCCATCATCATTTCATCCCCATCTGGAGCGCAGGTCGCCCAATGTGGCGTCGAATGTAATAAGACCTGCACCAAGGCGAATGACGCCAAACGCTCTTTTCATTTCTATAGAACGATGGAGTCTGAGGGATATGTCAGTTTATAATCCCACTGATGCCGTCTGGTCTGTTCATCTAACTGTAGAACGGCGACAGCTACCGTGTTCTTCTGTCGATTGGGACACAGCTTGAGCTCATACTGAAGTGAAACATGAACCTCCATGGGAATGCTGGGTTCTCTGGTGGGCAGGTGGGCAGCATAAGTCACACACAACTCGATAGCAATTAAAAACTTTATTTGCAGTAAGGTGACATAAGTCATGGGATAGCGATATGGACTTATACAGATGGCCGTAGTATTGCTTACGCAATGCAAGGTTAAAATGGGCAAAGCATTGGCGGAACTATTATTTGTACTCAGATGTTTTATATGAAAAGGCTTCTGACGTCATTACGACCGCACCACATGAATTAACGGACTTCGAAAGCGGATGGTAGTTGAACCTAGATGCATGAGACATTCCATTTCGGAAACCGTCAGGGAACTCTGTATTCAGAGATCCGCAGTGTCAAGGGTGTGTCGAGAATATCAAATTTCAGGCATTACCTCTCACCACGGACAATGCACTGGTCGATGGCCTTCAGTAAACGACCGAGTGCAGCAGCGTATACTTATAGTTTTCAGGCTAAAAGACAAGCAACGCTATGTGAAATGGCAGCAGAAATCAATATGGGGCGTACGACGAACGTGTACGATAGTGCGGCAAAATTTGGGGAATAAGAGCTATGGCAGCAGACGACCGACGCGAGTGCCTTTGCTAACAGCACAACATCGACTCTCCTGGGATCGTGACCATATCGGTTGGACTCTAAACGACCGGAAAATTATGTCCTGATCAGATGAATCTCGATTTTAACTGGTAAGAACTGATGGTAGGTTTCGAGTGTGGCACAGACACCACGAAACCACGGGCCCAAGTAGTTGACAAGGCACTGTGCAAGCTGGTGGTGCCTACATAACAGTGTGGGCTGTGTTTACATGGAGTGGACTGGGGTACTTGGAGACGATTTGCAGTCATTCACGGACTTCATGTTTCCAAACAACGATGGAATTTTTATGGATGACAACGCGGCACTTCACTGGGCCATGATTATTCGCGACTGGTTTGAAGAACTTCCTAGACAAAACGAGTGAATTTGGCCACTTAACTCGCCCGACATGAATCCTGTTGAACATGTACGGGACATAATCGAGGGGTCAGTTCGTGCACTAAATATTACACCGGCAACATTTTCGCAATTACGGACGGCTATAGAGGCCGCGTGGATCAATATTTCTTCAGGGGACTTCCAATGATTTGTTGAGTTCATCCAACTTCTACTTGCTGCACTACTCAAGGCAAAGGAGATCTGAAACGATATTAAAGGTGCCCCATAACGTTTGACATCTCAGTGTGTTTCCATTAGTTTACTACAGAACACTCGTGCCCACTTTATGTGGGTGGTGAGTGGTGGACATTGATCTTGTTACGGCGTAAAGTCAAGTGCCGGCGCGCTAGTCGGGAACGACAGGAAAGACAAGGCCGTGAAAAGATCAGCCAGTCGCATGATGATTGGACCTCCCTCCAGGACGACAAGGCGACAGCAGCGGTCCCTATGAGAAGAGGGCATAAGCGCCGCGACCGACTGATGACGGCCCAGTTCAATAGCAGCTTCAAGAGTAGCGACTTCGAGAGCAGCGTCAACTCTAGTCACTTCGCAAAAACAGACATAATGTCTGCAGGGATACCGCAATCACTTTTTTATGCAATGTTACTTATAATCCGTCTTGATTGCAAAATGTTTATTCACATGACCGGTTTCGGCTCCTCTAGAACCATCTTCAGATCTGCAATTTCGGTTACAGGAGTAACCCATCCACACTCATCAACCTTCACATGCTGCTTCACATTCAATGTTACTGAGTGTGGACGGGTTATTCCTGTAACTGAAATTGCAGATCTGAAGATGACGGTTCTAGAGGAAACGAAACCGGTCATGTGAATAAACATTTTACAATCAAGACGGATTATAAGTAATATTCTAGTCCCTTCGCTTGTACTCTCTATGTAGCACAGACTTGGGATTGTTTATACAAAAGATTGATTATTTCGTTTGTCGCCCTTTGCTTGCGACAAAAAAAAAAAATGGTTTACATGGCTCTGAGCACTATGGGACTTAACGTCTGAGGTCATCAGTCCCCTAGAACTTTAGAACTAGTTAAACCTAACTAACCTAAGGACATCACACACATCCATGCCCGAGGCAGTATTCGAACCTGATACCGTAGCGGTCGCGCGGTTCCAGACTGTAGCGCCTAGAACCGCTCGGTCACTCCGGCCGGCTGCTTGCGACACATGTGTGTGATTGCCAAAGTTAAGTATTGTAATTTTCTTATTGTAAATAAAAGTCATAAATACGACTTGTTTTATTGTCTACTGAACCGAGTATGCAGGCGTCCTGGACATGACAGGACTCACGATCCACAGAGCACCATGTGTAGCTAAGGCATAACCAGGAGTCGCTACACGCAGTTCGGCTTACTGACCGAGGCGACGTTGTGACACTAGCATTCATAGTCGGCTGTACTGTGTCCAGTCAGATGCTGGCGAGGCGGCTCGCCCAGGCTAGGACGCAGGCGAGGTAGGCAGATGGGCTGCCTAGACGCATGACGTACGCTTGATGGAGTTTGGAGGACCTCAGTTCAACCCTCGGCCCATCGATGCTGCAGCTGTATCTTCAGGCAGTGGCCCAGTCAGGACGACAGCTGAGCGATGGCAGACACCAGACACTGACTCCATAATGCGCTGATTCATTGCCCCAGACCGGTTAAGAGGCTGGTATTTATACGTACCAGGGAGGGTTTATTGTTGAGGTGATGGCCCAGGTGTCACGAATACCACATGCCGCAACGTCGCCGATGCACAGGTTACTAAAATCGTTGGTCGTTGACCAAAGGGTGGAGCTTGTGTACTGAGACAGGAGAGGTGCAGAAACGCTGCGCCAGCTGGTTACTGCAAGTAACGCGATAACAGCAATGGACTGTGGTCTTGGCCTGCACCTGCTTTTCTGTGTGATAAATAGTCACCAAGTGATTGTGAGTAAAAGCAAAGGGCAAATAATATTTTCGCCAACTCAGGATGAACCCAACGCTCGTCTGGTAAGCAGTCGAGCCAATTTCCTTCGAGGGAGAACCGACGGGTGATGTTTCTTTTTCCGCAAAGACTAGCAAGCAGCTGAAAACCGTGGTGCAGGTTTAAATGAAAAGCTCAGTGACAAAAATGTAGCTTTTCTCACAAAACCTCTTCACTTAAACATGAGGCCGTACATAAATCTGAATTAGTTTTTCTAATCCCTAGTGATGCGCTACAAATTACGAAGTTCCGTTTCCTAAACTCGTAGTTGACACTGCATGTCTATTGTATAAGGCAGGACCAAGAGGAGATACGTTTCATCCTGGTAGCCCTGACCAGTCTTCGTGCTACGTACAACAGCGACAACAAGGGGAGCCTCTTTACATCGCAATAATGGAATCGAGCTGCCTTGAATCGTAATTTTAGCACATTTCTCAGATTCTTTTATGAAAAGTTTGAGTGCTAACATTAACAGGCGTTATATCACTACATCCTTCAGGTCCTTTCATAAATGCTGTCCTTTCAAATGCCATCAAAAAGTTATGCCACCAAATTAAAAAAAATGTCATCTGACAGCCCTCTGTTCGCGGACATCTAAGGAGGCGTTCATTCTAGTACACCCATCGTCCCTCCTCTTCAAAGAATGACGAACTCGTGCGAGTATACCCGGTCGCTCTTAGATCCACATGTACGGTACTCACGCTGACGTAACTTGTACACGATGTCGATGCGTGTGAAATACCTCAATGCTTTTTAATGTTCTTCTAGCTAGGAATCTGAGAGAATAACATCGGGTAATAACCCGTAAGAAATCTACCATGGAAGCGTTTGTTTTATTCCTTCAGTAGTTCCACTTGTAGATAACTTGTTTCAGATGATTCTGCCCATGTCGTAACACTTACTTCTCTATATTTTGCCTTGATAATGATCTCAATTCGGCGAAGAAGAGAGTACAAAAATTTCGTCAGATATGGAATAATCAGCTGGAACTATTCGTTCCTGATTAGATCTCGTGGGGCTACCAAACTGCCGGGATCTGGTTGATACACTTAATCAGCTGTTTCGAATAGTCTCAGACAATTTACATGGTATTAAGCTCCGCTGATCTAGGGTATTCGTCAATGCAGCATTGTAGATGTTTTGGTTGGCAGGAGAGCCAACACCGTGTTACTAGAGGAGGCCGAAAGGCGCGCGTTTTAGCTCACGCAGGCTGGCGTGAGGTCTGGAACAGGACAAGGAAATTAGAATTTAGAAAAACGGACGTAGCTGGTGGAATACTTAACTTTAATCCGTTAATGAAGAACGTCGGTCTTGCCGGTACATGATTCACAATATCAATAGTAACTGATAATGGCGCCTTGCTAGGTCGTAGGAAATGACGTAGCTGAAGGCTATGTTAAACTATCGTCTCGGCAAATGAGAGCGTGTTTTGTCAGTGGACCATCGCTAGCAAAGTCGGTTGTACAACTGAGGCGAGTGCTAGGAAGTCTCTCTAGACCTGCCGTGTGGCGGCGCTCGGTCTGCAATCACTGATAGTGGCGACACGCGGGTCCGACGTATACTAACGGTCTGCGGCCGATTTAAAGGCTACCACCTAGCAAGTGTGGTGTCTGGCGGTGACACCATAGTAGACGTGACTGTTCTCATCTTAGAAGAGAAGAGTGGTCTTCGGTACACCCATCATGGAGACGTAACAGAGAAGGGCGACATTTGTTCGCCAGGAACGTTTAAATAAAAGCGCTGGTTCATGTACGCGGTGACTTGAATGATCGGTCTCAAATCATGATGCGGAAAACATCCGGAAATCACCATAGTACCACCTGTGGTCTGAACTACATTCACTACAGACTGTAGGTTAAGCGCCTCATTAGGCTGTCGGTGTTCTCGATAGACTGCATAATTTGGAGAGAGAGGCAAAACCGTGGCTACTCAAACCATACTACACGCCTATAGTCAGTTGCTGTCATGAGATACGGCATTATGAACCCTTCTCTGAGAAATGACAATTTGTGAGCTACACGACTAGTCCAAACGTGCACCGGGTGCAGTTCCCTTCACAAACTTTACTTGGACATTGGTTTTGACGTAGCTGCATTCACTGACAGCAGTAATTCGTCTCACGTTTGTAGCCGATTGCCGTTGACAAGCCGTTGCACTCGTCTCGAAACCCTTGTAATATTTCTAGCTTTAAAGTTATGGTGTCACCGCCAGACACCACACTTGCTTTAAATCGGCCGCGGTCCATTAGTATGCGACGGACCCGCGTGTCGCCACTGTCAGTAATTGCAGACCGAGCGCCACCACACGGCAGGTCTAGAGACTTGCTAGCACTCGCCCCAGTTGTACAGCCGACGTTGCTAGGAAAGGTTCACTGAGAATTACGCTCTCATTTGCCGAGACGATAGTTAGCATAGCCTTCAGCTAAGTCAATTGCTACGACCTAGCAAGGCCCCATTTATCCTTTGCTATGTAGCTAATGAAGCATGTACAGTAACAAGACCAATGTTCACCAATTGTGGATTAAAGTTAAGTATTCCAGCAGCTACGTACTTTTCTTTATAGCATTCATTACGTATCCTGTTTCAGACCTCACGCCAGCCTGCGTGAGTTAAACGCGTGCCTTTCGGTTACCCGTCACTGTGGATTGGCTGTCTTGCCAGTCCACAACAACAGTCATCATATTCGACTACAACAAGTCCTTCTTAGAGCAGTTGAGAAGGCAACAGTAGCAAAATAACGTAATATGGTGTGAGGTTCCGATGACAAACAGTTCTTTCGATAATGTATCATGGGAAAACCGGCTAAATTTTATGACTCTCGTACATACCACTTCACTGCCATGAAGTACGCCACCGATGGAGTGTTTGCAGTTACGCCCAACTACACGTTACTCATAATGTTACTTTCTTCACTTACTAAGGAATGATACATTAAATCAGAAGTTGTTTCATGAGGACAATGGGTCGTATGACGCGACGCTTTGTACTAACAAAATTATTTATTTTATTGCGTAGTTTCGATGCTTTTCACTGTCAGAGTTATTCCTTCTAGTGTAAGTTTCTCTGATTTGTTTTTATTAATTGATTTGGTCTGATATGTGGAGAGTGTTTGATGAAGCCAGAGTTTTGGCTTGCCAGCGTGTGTTTCCTGTTTATTATGCAACTGACGCGTACGTGTATGTTTAACAGCTATGAGTGCGCGCTTACGAGAGATCCGGCCTGTGCGCTTATTGTCCGACAGCCCGGTGTGTTTCCGCATGCGGACGTATAAACACAGGTCTGCGTGTTGCCTTCTGTGACTGCGCCAGCAGTGACATTCTCTGTACGCCGTGTACCCGTGTACCCAGCTTCCACACTGTTGTACTGCACTTTGGCCTGCGTATATCATGTCAGACCGCTGACAGATAGAGGCCCGTATTTCAGCGCCGGACAGCGTAAAATACGCACTGACAGCTCTCAGTTGAGGCTGTCTATTAACTACTCCTACTCTCATTATTCGAATTTCATGCACTTGCTATCCAGTGCGTGCGCTAACACATTTGGTTTTGTGATTCTTGAAGTTTTTCCGGCGTACTGAATATTCTATGAGGTTAGGGTTAGGTTAGGTTAGTGTTGTTTAACGTCCCGTCGACAACGAGGTCATTAGAGACGGAGCGCAAGCTCGGGTTAGGGACGGATGGGGAAGGAAATCGGCCGTGCCCTTTCAAAGGAACCATCCCGGCATTTGCCTGAAACGATTTAGGGAAATCACGGAAAACCTAAATCAGAATGTCTGGAGACGGGACTGAACCGTCGTCCTCCCGAATGCGAGTCCAGTGTGCTAACCACTGCGCCACCACGCTCGGTATGAGGTTTCGGGATTGCAGCCGGATCATATTGACTTCTTGTCACGTTGTTTCGAATGGCTATTGTCCAGTCATCCTCAGGTGAGTATCCGCCACTGGGGACTGCTAGTTCCCGATGTCGACTATATAGCAAAAATTGGTGCGGAGACGCACGTGCATTGGCGGACGTCACAGGAGCGTCCTTTATCGAAATTAGCACCCGCTGCAAATACTGTTCCATCTGTGGCGTGCAGGCGCATTCGTAAATGTGAAACTACATATCCGCCCTCTGTCGGAAAGTTTACTCACAGAAGAAATTAAAGAGATCACCGGTCCCAAGCCAAGTCCAATTTGAAAGCCGCTGTCCCAATTTATACGACTTTGTGCTAGCCATATTTCCGCAGATTCTTTAATTACTGAACCTCAAGTGTACCTCGTCGGTGCCAAGATTTTTGTGGCAGAATAATCCATAGAGTGTCCTGTGGTAATACAATGTTCGGCTACGACGACTTACAGAGCTGCGAAAGGCCAGTGGGGCGCTCATATTCAACGCATCTTTGATGTACTGTGCATATCGTCTGACCTATTTAAGCAAAGCCACACTGACAAGGAATTTTGTAAATTCCGCACTTCCACAGTCCCAGATCGAGAAGAGCACTGATGCTCGCCGGTGGGCGGAAGATTACTTTAACTTGACGTTTTCTTAGGACCCTGCATACTTTAGATGAAAGGTTGTCGACGTCTGGAAGGAGCGTCCTGGACTTGAACAGCTCCTTATCTTCTTGGTGATGTGGGTAGTCACATTTCTTCTTCGTTAGCGCTGTACTAATCTGATTTGGAAAGTAACCACTATCTTTGATCATCGACTATTGATGTTCTGGCTCCTTTGTCAGGCTGTCTCCATCCCGAAACCTCGTACAATATTTGGTTTTACTGTTTCTTATCTTCAATGCTATATTCTCTTTCTTTCCGTAGAAACCATACCCGTAACTCTTAAGTAAAGGACGCCTGGTTCTCTTCCGCTCAGTCTCTCTCTCTCTCTCTTTCTCTCCCCCTCCCACCATCTCTGCCTCTATTTCTGTCAGTATGTCTTAGAAACCATTGTCGCTAAGTTTTTGTCCCTCATTCCTTTCAACCTCGAAGCTCTGTTGTTGTTAGGAAGAAAAGAGGCTGGTGTAGTGACACTGGATCTCAACATCATCATTACAGCTTCTTAAAAACACAACCATTACGAGACATTACCTAACCACTTATTTGTGCTGGAAACACCAGATGTTGCGTTTCTGACCAGCGCCCATTGGTTGAAGGAGGACGCTGGTAAAAGGGTGCCATTAAGTCTTGCAGCTACGGAAGTGTGGCGTTCGCTACGACTGGTAGGAATATAGTCAAATAATGCTTCAGTTTCGTCTTATCTCTCTGCGAATTGGTTCGCCTGCTGATTCATGATCATGCTGCCACGATAAATGAAAATACCAAGCACTGTTTCAAATTAATATTAAAAAGTAAGCTCTTAACACCGCCCACCGGCGTGTGATTTACCTCAAAATACTGCCTGAACAAGCGACTCCCACCCATACCATTTTCGGTTTAATTCCTTGCATCACCAGAAGCAGATTTGCCCAGAGACTTCCTTGCTTTGATAATAGTGCACCATTACTCAGCCGGGAGTCTTGTTAGACCCAATTCCCTCTGGCGGAGACACTTTACAGCAGCAATGCGTGTCCCGAAACGGAGCACCGACAGGTCAATGATCACCTGTCCCAAGCCAAGTAAGAAGGATGCAGCCATCCTACATTATTTCCAGTGTTTTTCCAACATGTGGAGAAACAGATCATCATCGTCATGGATTTCAGGTCAGCACTCACTTTCTTGAAGCATTTCTGTAGTTGTTGAGGACTTCACGCCTAAGACTGCTTTGATGCTCTTCTGGAGGCTGGTCTGTTCTTGTGCAAGGCACGTCACTGTCTCCCTCTATTACCCCACACAGTTCTGTCCATTATCAAATCAATCATTCCCTGATGTCATCCAGTCTACCCCTTCTTTTAGTCACGTTATGCCATACATCTGGCTGAAACCTACAGCACCACAGCGAATGACATACACTATGTGATCACAAGTATCCGACACCCTATCTAATGCAGAATAACACGGGCGGCGGATCCGCGGAGTACCGGTTTAGCAGTAGAGAAGTAGGAACAGCAGAGGTCAAATGGTTCAAATGGCTCTGAGCACTATGGGACTCAACTGCTGAGGTCATTAGTCCCCTAGCACTTAGAACTAGTTAAACCTAACTAACCTAAGCACATCACAAACATCCATGCCCGAGGCAGGATTCGAACCTGCGACCGTAGCGGTCTTGCGGTTCCAGACTGCAGCGCCTTTAACCGCACGGCCACTTCGGCCGGCACAGCAGAGTTGGTTAGTCAGGAGAGGTCAGTGACTCTGAACGTAGACTAGTTATTGGAGGTCACTTGATAAAGAAATTAATTACGGACGTGTGAAATTTTCTAAAGCTGCCCAGTTCGACTGTTGGTGATGCGACTGCGAAGTGTAAACGTGAAGGGACAACCATACCTAAACCAAATTCGGGCACACCTCATTTACTTACGGTCCAGCACAACAGATAGCGGGCAGTCCAGCTAGCGCAATGACTGGGTTTATGGAGTTAACGAGAATGGGGTACAGTAGTTCAGTAGCTCCCCATGTGCCATATATTTCTGTAGTCGATGCTGAGCGACGCTTAAGGTGGCGTAAAAAGCGATGCCAATGGATGACTGAAAATGAGTGATTTGGAGTTTTGACTCACGCTATGCACTGAGCCAATACGATGGAATTGGTAAATGCCTGGAGAACATTATCTGTCATCATGTGTAGTTGGTTGGTTGGTTGGTTTGGGGAAGGAGACCAGACAGCGTGGTCATCGGTCTCATCGGATTAGGGAAGGATGGGGAAGGAAGTCGGCCGTGCCCTTTCAGAGGAACCATCCCGACATTTGCCTGGAGTGATTTAGGGAAATCACGGAAAACCTAAATCAGGATGGCCGGACGCGGGATTGAACCGTTGTCCTTCCGAATGCGAGTCCAGTGTGTAACCACTGCGCCACCTCGCTCGGTCATGTGTAGTGGAGCTGGTTTTACCGCGTGAGGTGTTTTTCGTCGTTAGGGTATGGTCCCTTATGGCGCTTAAGAAAACGCTAAACGCGGAAAGATATTAAGACGTTCTGCAGCTTTATGTACTGCGCACAGTAGAGGAGCACTTCAGAGACTGGACCTTCCTGCCCACAACCCCTACCTGAACTCAACGGAATATCTTTGGAATGCGTTAGGACGTCGACTTTGCTCCAGGGCGTCCAATATCACTAGCTCTTCTGGTGTCGGCTCTTGAGGAACAATGGGCTACCGTTCCTCCAACGGCATTCAGACGCCTCATTGGAAGAGTTCGCAGCAGAGCCGAAGCCAACACAAAACTGAAGGGCGGAGACACGCCACGTTAATGTCCACTAATACGCGTCCGGATGCTTATTATCAGACATTTTACACTAGTGTATCCCTCCGGCAATTAACATCAGGTTGTACAGCGATCGCTCGAAAGCGCAACTCTTCGCAGTGGACATGGCAGAATTCATGTCCGCCCCTATTAAATCAGTGTGCAATGTATCAATTCACGTTTGCTGACGAAGCGACGTGGCAGAATTCTTTACGTTATATGGCGTCGATTTCGTCCACGTCTATTACACCAGCACAGAATGTATCAATTCACGTTTATGACGAAGGTGTGATGTAGCGCCAGGCATTGTTTTCTATACGTCTGACGCTACGCACCATCATTGATTCGTTTTTGATGGTTATTTCCTGTTCTCAGATAATGCCTCACGACACCCTCCACAACACTTCAGAGCTTTCCCGTTTCGTTTTTTACGACCTCCGTCATCTCTGTATATAAAATGCAATGTCCTGACTCACCGACTTATCATCATCGCCCAGCCCAAACGGCTAAGAATAGAAACTTGAAAATTGGAGAAGCTGTGGATCTTATACTGTAGGCATCGATTATAAGGGGTTTTTCTAAATTCCAACCATAAGAAGGTGAAGAAGGGGATGAAGAGTTTTTTTTTGGAAAACCCGTTATTATTACTGAAGTATTTTTATAGCTAAATCTATTAAAACTCATATTTGACTTTCCGGTTTTTGGAAACTGAATCCCCAATGGGGTGAAAAGGGATGAGATCTTTTATCAAAATATTTTATTATGAAATTATTTTTAAAGCTAAATGTATGAAAATTGAAATTTGGTTTCTGATTTAGAAATAAAAAAAAAAACCGGCTGTTTCACTGTTTCCGTAAATTCAACCCCTAAAGGGTGAACGAGATTTTTTATGAAAATCTTTTATTCTGAAAGCACTCTTAAAGCGAAAAAGATGAAAATTTAAATTGCGCTTGTCAGTTGCAAATAAAAAATTACGTGTTTCATGTTTTCAGAAATTCAATCGCTAAAGGGGTGAAATAGGGGGTGAAACGTTTTCTGAACGTATATCAATGCCAAAGCATTTATAAAGTTAGATCTTTGAAAATTTGTTGGAGAGGAAAACGTACGTGTTTCACTGTTTTTGAAAATTCAAACCCTGAGTGGGTCAAATAGGGTCAGACCAATTCACTGACTCATCATCGACCGGCCCAAATTGCTAAGGATAGAAGCTCGAGGTTTGGACAGTGTGTGGATCTTTAGGCGCCGTTTAAGAAGGGACTCTCGCAGATTCCACTCCCAAGTGGCTGAAATAAGCGATAAGAGACTCTTTGAAACTAGGTCACTATTATGGGAATGGCTCTGAGCACTATGGGACTCAACATCTTAGGTCATAAGTCCCCTAGAACTTAAAACTACTTAAACCTAACTAACTTAAGGACATCACACACGCGGTTTCGGACTGCAGCGCCAGAACCGCACGGCGAATTATGTGAATTCTGAAGCTAAAACAACGAAAACTTATATTTGCTATCTCAGTCAGAAAATAAAAAAATACGTGTTTCAGCATTTTGGAAATTCAATCACTAAGTGGGTAAAATAGTGGGTAAAAGATTTTTGGAGAATAGATAATTACTAAAGAACTATAAGGGATTTTTTAAGGCTGCATCTATGATTTCTAAGGCTGCATCTGTGACAACTGGTATTCGACATCTAGGTTGGAAATAAAATAAAATACGTGTTTCAATCTTTCTGGAAATTCAACCACTAAGGGAGTGGAATTGGAATGCAAATTTTTAAGAAAATATTTCGTTACATTAAAAATAGTTTTAAAGGTAAATTTATGAAAACTGGTATTTCTCTCCTCGGTTAGATGTAAAGAAATGTTTGTTAGGGTATGAAAGTTGCCATGAAAAATTTCCACAAGAACGCAAAAGGCATCATTCACAAAAACCTTGCACTCCAGCTACCAGAATCGCTTTTTGGGGAAAATACCATGCTTATATGGCCTTAATTAGTGTTAAAGTCATAGAAGGTATTGCAATTTGTGAAAAATTCAATTAAATAAAAATTTTAAAAAATCACTGAAAGGCAACAGTCTATGCGAGCGAAGAACCGGGGGCTAAGTCAGTATAGAATAAGATGGTCCTAACATAGTGTTTTACAAGTATCACAGCAAAAGGAGGCGAGGTCAGAAAGACGCAGGGGAAAGAGTTCGATAATACCACAAGTAACGAAAGAACATCTAGTTTAATTACTTTTTTTAATCCTAAACAATTTCAGCGATGAGTTGGGGCTTCATTATGGGTTATTGAGCCCTTGTTTCATGGAAAACTCGAGTACTCTCTGCATACTTTACAAAAGATTTCGGAAAGCAGAGCATCAATAAACAGAAGGAACTTATTGGCAGTTGCCTAATAACGGATGTACCATGGCAGACGCTCTCCCATTTTGTCGCGAGGCCGGAAAGTGTGTGCACATACACCTCTGCAAAATTCAGTGCCGTTCGACAGGGCCGTTGTTTTAAATTATTGGCGACCCAGTAACGCTGTGAGGCCACATTTAGTGGCGTCTGTATCGAGATTGGTCTCGATGAATACTACAAGCCATCGCCAGAGGCGTCCATCACTTCCAATGACACGACGCATTAGACCCGCTATTAGTGGTGTACCTGTCACCATAAATTATGTGTAGATCCATGCTATTGCGACAAGCGACTCCTCGCATGATGCGAGGACATGGAAATTCGAGTGGGTGGAGAATCAACATCGGCACCATCGGTCATGCCGAAGCGTCATAGTAACACGCGACAAATACACGCAGATTGGAGCTAAAGTAAATCGAGATATACAAGAGAAACGAACCAACATGATCTGGTAAATCGGGACCCACGCCCATACACTATTCGCCTGCGACATCGCTGCAACTATTCCACATCATTTTCCACATCAGGAGGTAAGACCCATTGCAGGGAAAAACAATGAGCAGAAAAAAATTAATAAAAAATGCTACTACACAGTCATAGATAGAAGTGAAAGTTGATAAAGGGTCTGTCTTAATTAGCAGCGAAGGCGATAACAGAAGCAAAAAAATTCGCGTAAACAGAGGTTTACAAATGGTTCAAATGGCTCTGAGCAGTATGGGACTTCTAAGGTCATCAGTCCCCTAGAACTCAGAACCACTTAAACCTACCTACCCTAAAGACATCATACACATCCATGCCCGAGGCATGGTCGCGCGGTTCCAGACTGTAGCATCTAGAACCGCTCAGCCTCCCCGGCCGGCAGAGGTTTACAGACAAGCTGTTTGCGAGATAAATGAGAATGTGTGGATATAGTCCACTACTGACTTCAGTATCAAATACTGTCCTACTTAGTTCAAATGCACAGGGCTACTATAAATGATGCATTGGTTTTCAGAGTTCTGTATTTTCTAAAGTATTACATACACGACTATGGCTGATGCATGAATAAAATCGTAAACTCACAGCGTTTGCATTGTACCCACCAGCTGTTGTTCGGGTGCAGTGCTTTGACAAAATGGCGACGAAGGAACGAGAGAGTTTTGTGTATTGAAATATGCGAAATATTTATCTGTTACTTTGTATCAGCTTTCATTCAAATGGCATTACGCAAAAGAATCGACAGGTAAACAGAGAACTGTGCGTTGGTATCGAGAATTTAAGCACGTCGGTTGTCTCTGTAAGCGGAAAGTACCGATCGAACAGGTGTGCCTGATGCAACCGTGGAGAGGGTGAGAGAAAGTTTCGTACGCAATCGCAAAAAATCAACGCTTCGGGCAGGCCACGAACTTGAAATACCGCAACATACCGTGTGGAAAATTTTGCGTCAGCGGTTACATTTGAAACCGTACCGTCTGCAGCTCGTGCAACAATTAAAACCGGAAGATTAGGGCTGGCGCCTTCAATTTTCAATCACATTGCAGGAAGCAATAACTGACTGTTGATCCCGAGAGTTTCATCTTCCGACAAGCTGGGACACCTCTTCATTGGAGCATCGACGCTCGTCTCTATCTAAGCGACGACCTTCCCCATCGGTGGATTGGGCGCAGTGGTGAAGATGTGTGGCGCTTCTTTCTGACGAACACCGAACAGGCCATGAACGATCAACGGTACCGACCGGCCGCCGTGTCATCCTCACCCTGAGGCGTCACTGGATGTTGTTATGGAGGGGCATGTGGTCAACCCATTGCTCTCCCGGTCGTTGTCAGCTTTCCTGATCGGGAGTTCTCCTTGTGAGGCACGTAAAGGACCGTGCTTACGTACAACCAGTGCCAAGAAGACTGTAAAAGCTCAGAGAACGCATCAGTGCTGTTGTGATGACAACTGACAGGATGTTGCTACATAAGGTATGGTACGAACTTGACAGTCGCTCGGACAAATGTCGTGACCAGAAGGGCACTCATAGAATATTTTTACAGTTCAAACTGCAAATTGACTCAGTTTGCGGTTCTATTCGTGCAACCATCATACTAATACATGAAATGCTTTGGCCGGCCATTGCGGCCAAGCAGTTCCAGGCGCTTCAGTTCGGAACCGCGCTGCTACTACGGTCGCAGGTTCGAATCCTGCCTTCGACATGGATGTGTGTGATGCCCTTAGGTTAGTTAGGTTTACGCAGGTCTTGTTAACGAGTGATTCTAGATTCGCAAAAACGGAACAGTATCCACACCATTATTTTCACGCAAGATGGAGCGACATCACATGTCACTTGTCAGGTGAAAAGTTTACTCCGAGTAATCTTCGGTATCGACCGCATCAACCCCAAGCAGTTTCAAGATGTGTAGCCTTCCACACCCACCGACCTAAATCCATGTGACTTCTGGTTGTGAGGATGTCTGAAAGATCATGTCTATCATGGATGTATCGGTACTCCTCTTGATCTGAAGGATAACATACGACGACATATCGAATATGCTGCGAGCAACTGTCGACCATGCCGTGCTATGCATGCAGCAAGTTGGTGAGTTGGGAGACCATATTGAACTCATGTTGCAACTTGTGACCATATGCTAATACACGTACCAGAACCACCGTCCCTCCCGTGTTCCTGTACCAATACCACATTCTGACTGCATAGAGCGCCACAGTTTCGCCTGGTGGCAGGAAGTAGAACCATTATTTTTTCAGCAAACTCTGAGCGCGCATCAATTAATGAACTGACCTACAACGTTTCAGTGTCCTGCGGTGTATGTAGCCCACAATGGAGCACTCGGAATACCGTCAGTTTAACTATAATCACCCAGTACTTTTGAGAATCGAAATTTGTGAAATATAGATTCCACTGCTCCAGGTTCTAGAACACTTCTAAAATAATAGAAAAAAATGTTTCAAATGGCTCTGAGCACTATGGGACTTAACTGCTGTGGTCACCAGTCCCCTAGAACTTAGAACTACTTAAACCTAACTAACCTAAGGACATCACACATATCCATGCTCGAGGCAGGATTCGAACCTGCGACCGTAGCGGTCACGTGGTTCCAGACTGTAGCGCCTAGAACCGCACGGCCACTCCAGCCCGAGTGGCCGTGCGGTTCTAGGCGCTACAGTCTGGAACCGAGCGATCGCTACGATCGCAGGTTCGAATCTTGCCTCGGGCATGGATGTGTGTGATGTCCTTACGTTCGTTAGGTTTAATTGGTTCTAAGTTCTAGGTGACTGATACCTCAGAAGTTAAGTCGCATAGCGCTCAGAGTCATTTGAACCATTTGAACCACTCCGGCCGGCCTAAAATAATAGAAAACGCTGTCTTATGAACATCTCTTTTCTTGCGCACATTCTCAGTCTCGCTCGCACATTTCATCTACTCACGGCTATCTCTGCTACTCAAAACATTTAGAAGCATCCTCGGTCTTCTGAGAAGAATACTACGTGTTAGAAAGAGACAGATACCATCACGCCATAAATCTGCGGCATATCCGTGCCATTATTAGTGGGTTCTCTTATTCTGGTCTGTAACACAAAAAAAAGCTGGATACGTTTTCAGCAACGATTATTCTAATGAAAACGTGTTTGTGTTTTAGAGACGGAACAAAAGGGTCTACTGATGATGACACGAAGTGATAAAGAATTTAGTTGTGTCACGATCCGTGTACATCGATCCATACATGCCACTTTCTTATTTTCTTTTGCAGAGTGGTAAGGCTGGCGTGAAGCTGGCGAAATGTTTGTTGAGCGATGGAATTAAAGCCGGAAGTGGGGGATCACCATTGTATTAATATTGCTGTAAAATTGTGTCATCACGTAGTACTAGAACTTGCCACGGAGCAGTGTACTTGGTCTAAAGCAGCTTGAGTGTTGATGACAACCCGACAATCGGACAACGAGCGAAGAACGTCCACTGGCCATGTCAGAGTGAAGAAGATTCGGTTCAACAATGTACACACAGAGGAAGCCCCATCGAACAGGATACTGTGCTGAGGATCCAGAGAGGATACTGTGGTGTCACCGCCAGACACCACACTTGCTAGGTGGTAGCTTAAATCGGCCGCGGTCCATTTAGTACATGTCGGACCCGCGTGTCGCCACTGTGTGATCGCAGACCTAGCGCCACCACAAGGCAGGTCTCGATATACGATAGAGCACTCGCCCCAGAGTACGACGACATTGCTAGCGACAATACGGACAAAGCCTTCCTCTCATTTGCCGAGAGTCAGTTAGAATAGCCTTCTGCTAAGTCCATGGCTACGACCTAGCAAAGCGCCAATTGTAACAGTGCATGTATCTTACGAGTCTCATTTGTATAGCCAAGAGAGATGTATCACAAGGAATAAATAAAGTTATGTATATTCCAAAGCTACGTATTTTCTTGATAGCAGTCATAACGTATCTTGTTCCAGACTTGACGCCAGTCGGCGTGTGTGTACGCGTGCCTTTCTTTCGGCTACTTCAGTGTGGCGTAACAGTCTTGTTACGTCACAACAGATACAAAAGAAAAGAAGGAATTGCTTCTTGGTTTTGACAAGAACAGTGCGTAGTTCTATTTATGAAATTGAAGTACAAGCGGTACGTGAGATCTGAGTTAGTCCATCTTGAGGTCACCTTTCGTCAAAATGGTTATAATAAAAAACAGGTCAGACGTGTGTTGCGCTCTCGACCAATCGTGCACCGGGTGAGTGATGATAATACCGAGGTGCCACTAAAGTCTACGGCATTTTTTTGCCATAAGGGATTATGTCCAACAGGATTGGGAAATACGAAAGCGTCCGATCTAACCCGTCGGCTTTGACCCATGACGTCACAAATATAGCGGAAACGACAATTCCAATAAGGCGGATATAGAAACGTTGCATACGTATCACAAAGACGAAAACACATAGAAAAACAACACACACACAAAGGTTTCACAAGAACAATCTGCTAACATTGATAGCAAACAAAGATAATAATAAACAAGTGGTACTCAAGGCCAGGCAGGAGGGGGCTGCGCCCCCCCCGGCCCCCCCCCCCCCCCGCCAAAAAAAAATTCCCAACCTAACCTCGTATTCAGGGCTACGCTACAGATCAATGTGTAGGTCAATCAAAAGATAAAAAAAAGAAACAAATAAAAAAAAGAAAAAAACAATATTGATTCATTAGACATAACGAGTAGCGACAAAACATATAGACCATAAAGATTGAACAATCTAATGGCAAACTGATAAAAGCCTCATAGACGACGTTAAAACAAAAAGTACAGTAAAAAGGTAAACTATATATTACAGGCCCTAAAACTCCTACTAAGGTAACGTCAACGAGGCAACATCTACAAACACGCCACACTCACAAACCAAACTCCGCGCCGTAATGACGTCACACACCACAGCACCCTTACGTCACGGCTCAAAGCCGACGCGTGAGATCGGATGTTTCTGTTGACCCCAGGATTGGTCCTAATTTGCGGAAATACGATGTGAATCGAGTTTTTTGACCGCCATCTAATGTAAGGGTCCTTTTAGGTTCCTTAACGGTTGATCTTGGTTCGCGCAAGGAGGGCAGCTATCTTATTTCTTGCAGTCGTGGTATGTCATGTATCGGTCAGGCTATCAGGACGGCGGAGGAGCGATGTACTGAGCATTAGCGTCACACACGCTTAAAACTGCTGAGCAAATCTGCTATTGCAGAAATTGTCTTGGCACCGGTCATCCTATAGAATAGTTTACAACATGGAGATATGGCAAGCGTTTCCTGATATTGGAATAGTTTGGTTCAGGAAGCTGTTGAAATTAAATTAGCAAGGAACCTCATAAATAGAAATGGAAGTTTAAAAAAAAAAAAAAAAGAAAAAAAAAGAAAAAAAAAAAGAACATCTGCTTGGAACCCTGCTCTCTCCTTGTCAAAAAACAGACCGACGGAGTTAATACTACCTAACACGTTGGTTATTAATTTTCAATATCGGTAACTTATGACGTCGGTCACCTTTGTTTGTGTGATGGGGCTAATGT
Organism: Schistocerca americana; assembly: GCF_021461395.2. Taxonomy (NCBI): domain Eukaryota; kingdom Metazoa; phylum Arthropoda; class Insecta; order Orthoptera; family Acrididae; genus Schistocerca; species Schistocerca americana. The sequence goes on along the minus strand of NC_060123.1, from coordinate 624,773,059 downwards.
TTAAAGCGTGCTACAAACCGGTTTTAAATTCCCTTGAACAGCGCTTATTTGTTGCAGTTTCGCCTTGAAAATGATAGGCTGAGCGCCTGTCGAAATATTGGCTGTTGCCGACAACGTCATCCGGCTGCGTTCCCGTAAGTAAATTTTCAGTCTCTCCACACCCTTTAATAGATAACATGTCGTCAGATTTTAACTTACAAATTCGTTTTGAACGAATACAGTATGGTTTGTCCACAGCAACAGATGCAATAGCAGAGGCAGAATATGAGCAAACAGTCTCGGATAACACCAGCGTCATCAGGAAACAACATCTGGAGGAGGTAATTTTCTCGACGCTGTAATGTCTATTATTCTTGTCAACACGTACAACAGCTACATGGATCTAATCCAACCTCCATGAATGTCAATAGACGTTACAACAAAGCAAAACTTAAAACCACGAAGCAGATAACTGCTGATATGTAGCAGTAGAGGCAGCGATGTTGCACTTCATTTCAACATCATGAATATTGTGGTGTCACCGCCAGACACCACACTTGCTAGGTGGTAGCTTTAAATCGGCCGCGGTCCATTAGTACACATCGGACCCGCGTGTCGCCACTTTCAGTGATAGCAGACCGAGCGCCACCACACGGCAGGTCTAGAGAGACGTACTAGCACTCGCCCCAGTTGTACGGACGACGTAGCTAGCGATACACACTGACGAATCCTCGCTCATTTGCAGAGCAGATAGAATAGCCTTCAGCCAAGTCAATGGCTACGACCTAGCAAGGCGCCATTAGCAGTGTATTGTCTGAAACTATAGAGTCTCACTTGTATCGTATGAAGCATGTCTCATCAAGAACGATGTATACAAAGGATGGATTAAAGTTAAGTATTCCAGAAGCTACGTACTTTTCTTTATAGCATTCATTACGTATCCTGTTTCAGACATCACTCCATCCTTCGTGAGTTAGCGCGTGCATCTTGGCCGCCTCTTTCAATTAGTGTGCGTAGTGTTGGCAAGTCTGCCGACACTACAAATATATTCTCATGTGAATGACGGAATGATTGTAGTTGGACAAGACCAGAAAATTAATTCCATTTAATGTCAGTTAAGTCTCATATGAGGAACAGATAGCTGCAGTTCACAAGGCGCATTAAATATAATTATTAAGGCAGCAGGTATTTTACAAGTTTTCTAATACAGGATTTTTATTTCATGAGAGTATTTGATGGTGAGAACATGTGATGATTAATCTACCAATTTACAGCGCAGTCCCGCTTTTTCACTCATTTGAAGAATATAATGTAGAGGAGAGATTTATTTATTCTGAGTATAAATTACTTACTCTTTGACTTTTAAATTTTATCACGGTAGGAACTGTGAGCGCTGTACGTAGTCAGATGAACATTTAGGGCTAAAAAGAGACTTTCAAACAATTATTCATTGCGTATCATCGGGGATTTTGGGTGTTAGGTCCCTTTTTGATGGACCGTTAACCCAAATTATTTACGAAGGGAGGTTTTAACAGTTTTAAATTGAGCAAATGTTTGCAGTCCGATTAAATAAGAGACTCGCCACAGCTGTTTGCATAATATATGGAGCTGATTCCCATGATTAAGTTTATAAACACGGCAGCTGTTCGAATTTTAAAACACAACAGTGGTGATTACGAGATTAGTGGGGAGCCACTTGATCAAGTCACATCGTACGATTATCTTATTTCGCGGTGATATTAATAAGCGATATGAAATGGCATGAACGTGAAGGGATGGCAGATGAAAGACTTAGATTCTGGCAAAACGTTGTGAATGTGCATACGAGACACTAATGTGACAGATGTAGAGTACTGCTCCAACGTTTGGAATACCTATTAACTAGGCGTAACAATAGACACGAAACCCGCTGCTACGACCGTAACAGGTCGACATGGTGTAAGAGCAATGCTCGAGGATTTCAAAAGGGAAGGTGACGTACTTACAGAGAAGCTATTGAGCAAGGAAACTGTACTCGAAAAACACTCTGCGACCGTTCTGCTGCTCGCAAGATCCGTGAGAATGTAAAAGCTCATAGACATTCTTTTTCCTTCTCAATATGTGGGTGGAATAGCCGATAGTTTGTTGTTGTTGTTGTGGTCTTCAGTCCTGAGACTGGTTTGATGCAGCTCTCCCTGCTACTCTATCCTGTGCAAGCTTCTTCATCTCCCAGTACTTATTGCAACCTACATCCTTCTGAATCTGCTTAGTGTATTCATCTCATGGTCTCCCTCTACGATTTTTGCACTCCACCCTGCCTCCAATACTAAATTGGTGATCCCTTGATGCCTGAGACCAACCGATCCCTTCTTCTACTCAAGTTGTGCCACAAACTCCACTTCTCCCCAATTCTGTTCAACTCCTCCTCATTAGTTATGTGATCTACCCATCTAATCTTCAGCATTCTTCTGAAGCACCACATTTCGAAAGCTTCTATTCTCTTCTTGTCCAAACTATTTATCGTCCATGTTTCACTCCCATACATGGCTACACTCCATGCATATACTTTCAGAAACGACTTCCTGACACTTAAATATATACTCGAGGTTAAAAAATTTCTCTTCTTCAGAAACGCTTTCCTTGCCATTGCAAGTCTACATTTTATATCCTATTTTGACCATCGTCAGTTATTTTGCTCCCCAAATAGCAAAACTCCTTTACTACTTTATGCGTCACATTTCCTAATCTAAGTCCCTCAGCAGCACCCGACTTAATTCGACTACATTCCATTATCCTCGTTTTGCATTTGTTGATGTTCATATTATATCCTCCTTTCAAGACACTGTCCATTCCGTTCAACTGCTCTTCCTTTCTTCTCCATCGCTTTTAATACCTACTCCGAATTTTTCTTTTGTTTCCTTTACTGCTTGCTCAATGTACAGATTGAATAACATCGGGGAGAGGCTACAACCCTGTCTCACTCCCTTCCCAACCACTGCTTCCTTTTCATGTTCCTCGACTTTTATAACTGTCATCTGGTTTTTGTACTAGCATTCAAAGTTAGTCCGGACGGTCCCCATATAAGCAACAATTCGAGCCGTATCTCGTTGGCTTGTTGAAATTGGGACTGGACTTACCGTTATAGTGTTGTAAATGACGAATTGTTCCTATCAGTCATTTTGGAGCTAACGGACGTTATTGGAGTCTGTAAGTGCAGACAGAAAATCGCTCACCGTCTCCACGATGTATTGTAACAAGGGTCTTGCGGCCGAGTGATACTGTGTCGTGGAGCCAATGGCAAGCGACCTGTACTGGCGCCATCGCGAAAATCAGTTATTTTTCCGTGGCCATCCCGTAGGGAATATAAGCGCTTTACGGCTGCTGTGATGCCCCCGTTACGGCCTTCATCGGTCGAATGCCCCGGGCAATGGTGCCACAGCGGGACACAAACTGCCAGCCGTAACCCCCTACACTGGCACTAACGAGAGGATCCCCGCTCTTCGTCCGTTATAGGCGGCCACCCATCACCATCCAAGTTAACTGTGTCATATTTCGGTGGCTAGGACGGAAATTTCAAACATTAAATCGGTTAACTAACCCATGTGAGAATTCAAAATAGTGGTATGACAAGACCCCATGACGTACCGAAGTGGTCAAGACTCTGGAGACGCGTGGAGAAGCACGGAGCTCGATTCCAGTTCCGGAATTACTGAGTTAGGCTTCAGCGAGGGTGGTTCCTCCGAAACATTTGTTGTTTCATTCCTACCCAGTCCGAAGTTGTGCTGCATTGGTGATGATATCGACGGGACGGTAAAGTGTACGCTTCCTTCTGTCAACCATTTCGACAGACGTCAGACGACAGTAGGTCGGCACGTGAAAATGTTCTGCGTTCATGCCTGCGTCTGACCAGTGGTGTCCGCCTAACATGGGCAACCAGTAGCAGCCGTCTGACCGCAACGGCCGGGGCCTCTCTTATATCCTTTCTTCCCTGACTATGACATGGTGGCTACGACTTGTCATTTGGATGCAAAAGGAAATGCATTGCGATTATTCGTCTACCTTGGCCTGTTGAACTGGTTGTTTAAGATTTACGGAGAAGAACAAAATGAGCTTATCCAAAACACGGTGGCAGTTCTGTTATCAGAAATTTGGTTTTGCTTTATTTTGGCTTATGTTGTATTTGTAAAATCCGTTGTAATTCTAATCGGCACCATGCGATGGTGTAGAAGTCAATAATTTACATACTATAATGGCTATAATTCTGTATATGTGTGATTCATAAAAAAGTCATCTCTCGTGTACGTGCCTTGTATACGCCGATGTCGGACATAAAATGTCTGACGTCGGCGCCACACATAGCCAATTACATTTAAGGCGTCGCCGGTGGTTATTAAATTTCTGATGGTGCCCGCGAATGACGAGTAAAGCTCTTACACGTAAAATAAATTCCTCCGTTTGCGATTCCTCTCTGAACGTGAAGGCTAATCTCTGGAACTACTATACGGAGTTTTCACTAATAGAGACTTGATTCACGAGGAAGATTTGTCTATTTCACTACATACGATAAGCAAGACATTCGGCCGCTGAAACTTGGTGCTATGCTTCCGAAGTCGGGGCAGGTAGCTAGTGTAAAATAAGAGAAACTTGTAAACGACCTATCAAATTTTGGTTTAAGTACAGGGTGACCCAAAAGTCCGTTAACATTTGAAAATTCAATACTTCACTGAATAATCTACGTAGCGAGGTGAATATTGACACGCATGCTTGAAATGACATGGAGTTTCATTGAAATAAAACAAAAATGCACATAATGAGCAATAGATGGCGCTTGGATGGGGAATGGATTGAATGGAACAACCTTGAAGGGAAAACAATGGAAGCAAGAAGGGCCAGAATGGAACTAGCTTTCCAGAAAACCAAAAATACATACAATAAGGAAGCCCTCTCTTGGAACACGCAGTAATTAAGCCGGAAGCACTCTATGCAGCAGAGACACTAGTCATGGGGAGGAAAGGGCAAATGGAGAAATTGGAAATCAAGGAGAAGAAACTTTAGGGGAAGATCATGAGTCCCAAATTCCAAAACAACAATCAAGTTCTCTACAGAAACGAAGACCTCTATGCAAAGTCGGAGAGACTCCCAGAAACCATGGCGAAAAGGAGGACTGATTTCCGAATGAACTAACTAAACAAATCCTTGACTTCTTTTACAAAAAAAAAGAAAATAAAAAAAGACTAAACCCAATTGGTTTAAGGAAGTGCAAAAGTATTTGAGAGAACTCCAAATTACCGAAGTCATGTTAAAGAAGGTACAGCTAAGCCCGTAACCAAAGACAAAAGTAAGAGGTTCCAAGTTAAGATGAACTCCAGGAAACCACCAATTCAGATATCAGAGGAGGAAAGAAGGAAAAGATCAGATATAATGAAGAAATACTGGGAGAAAAAGAGAGCACAAGCATCTAAGAAGTGATTGATCTGGCATACCCCAAAGGTGGGTGATTGGAAGTGAAAAAAAAAGGTGGCACTTCATATGATACAAAAACAACAACTAACGTAACAATTGATTTTTATCAAAGACAATGTTCTTCATAGCAAATGCTCAGAATGTCGCCTATAGTTCATCAACAATACCTGCAGGCAAGACACAATGTTGTGAACACCACCGCACAGCATATCAGTAAGTACGATGATAAACTACCGTCGGATGTTTTCTTTTAGCATCCTCAATCAAGCCGAACAATCGCGGTTAACTTTCGACTTCATGTAACCCCACAGCCAGAAGTAACACGGAATGGGGTTTGGGAACTTCGGAGGCCATGCATGACGGACTGCGCGGCTCAGCACGTGATGCTCACTAAAAGATGTGCGGAAGGGATCTTCCACACTTGTAGCAATATTGGGTTAAGCGCGAGCCTGCCTAAAGGTCGCACCTTCCAGCAGTGCTTATAGCCAAGGTTAGGGACGAACTGACTGCCTCTCTCTTTGATACACACGATTCTCATATGGCGTCTCCGTCGTACTGCTGTCCAGCGCCATACGTTGACCAGTTTTTGCACTCGTTTTTCGTTTCAGCAAAACCCCAACTCATTTCACAGAAGTGTATCAATTTTTACCTTTCCACCTACATCACTCTGTGAATCACTGCATTTCCAGATGTTAAAGGGCGTCTCGGTTACCCTTTGTACACCAACGTGGCAAAAATTATAGGTTTGCGAAATGCACATGTGCAAATGGCGTTAGCATCGCATACACAATTATAACGGGGCAGTGCAATGGTGGAGCTGTCATTTGTACTCAGGTGAGTCAAGTGAAAAGATACCCCCACCCTCACCTACCTTGACCTCACCATTGACCGTCACCTCACCTGGATCCCTCATCTCCACTCCATCCATTCCAAAGCCCACAACCGCCTCTGACTCCTCAAACTCCTCTCTGGCCGGACATGGGGGTTGCACCCCTCTACCATCCTCCACACCTATAAATCCTTAATCCGTCCCATCCTCTGTTATGCCAGTCCTGCCTGGATATCTGCCCCCCCCCCCAAATTCTATAAGTCCCTCCAGATCCTTGAGCGTCATGCACTCCGCCTCGCCTTCCGTATACGCCTCCCGTCCCCCACGCGGATCCTCTATGATCTCATTCCTTTCCCCCATCTGCTCCTATTCCTCGAACATATCCACATCCTCTACACCTCCCGCCGCCTTGAACCCCCTCATCCCCTGGTTGCTCCTCTCCTCTCCCATCCCCACCCCCTGCCACGTCTTCACTGTTGTGTCCCCCCTACACTCCATCTCTACACCCTACATCTCCTTTTCCAAGGTGGCTTCCATCAACTCCCCCTCCCGGATGATGCCCTCTCTCCCTCCATTTATCCCTCCTATCAACTCTGATTCTCACTCCCCCTCCTTTCCTCTGTCCTTTTCCCAGGCTCCCTCTTCCCCCCTTCCATCCTCTTTCTTCCCCACCACCCCTCTCTTTGCCACTTTCTCTCCCCCGAATCCTTTTACATTTCCCTCATCTGCCTCCTCTCATTCCCTCTCGCGTCTGCCCTTCTCCCCCTTTATTAGTCCTCTCCCTCCTTGGTTCCCCCCCCCCCTTTTTCGTTTTTTTTTCCTTCCTCCCTCCTTGTTCTTCCCCCTCCTCCATGTCCCCCCCCCCCCCAATCTGCCTTTGGCTCGGGAGTGTCATCTTTGTGCTGCCACTTTCGTGCAGTGTTCTACAGTGAGTGTTCTACAGTGCATGTTTTACAGTGAGTGTTCTGTGTTCTGTTTTTTGGGAAGTGTTGCGAACGGCCATTATACTGTCGCTGGGTGTGCTTTTTATCTCTTGCGAACAGAAACCAGACTGTCGCCGTGTTTTTTAATTGTGTGTGTTCCATGTTACTTGTCTGATTCCTGTGTCTTTTATTAACGTTGCGAACCCCTTTTGCTTTCTGTTTTAACTTTCCGCATTTTTCTGCCATTTTGCACTTGACGTCACCGTTTTATCGCCTGTTTTTCTTGTTTCTTTGCTTCTTCCGTTCGTTAAAATAAAAGTCTGTAGGCTGTAGAGCGGCGTACTAAGCTGCTGCCAGCCAGCCCCCTTCGGGGGGGAATTGAAAATCAATAAAGGAAAAAAAAAGTTAAAAGATTTCCGACGTGATTATGGCCGCATGACTGGAATTAATAGACTTTGAACGTGGATGGTGGATGGTGCTAGACGCCTTGGACTCTGCAGTTCGAAGATCATTAAAGGACTCGATATTCCGAGATTCACAGTGTCGATACGGTCCCAAGAATACCAAATTTCAGGCATTACGTCTACCACGGAACGATAGGACCGACGGCCTTCACTTATTGACCAAGACCAGCGACGTTTGCGTAGTGTTGTCAGTGCTAAGAGACAAGCAGCACTGCATCAAATAACCGCAGAAACCAATGTGGGACGTACGACGAACGTATCAGTTAGGGCAGTGCTGCGACATGTTGCGTTAACGGGCTGTGGTAGCAGACGACCGACGCGAGTGCCTTTGCTCACAGCACGACATCGCCTGCAGCGCCTTTCCTGGCTTGGATATCGTATCGGTTGGACCGTAGAAGACTGGAAAACCGCGGCCTGGTTAGAAGAGTTCCGATTTTAGTTGGTAACAGGCGATGGTAGGTTTCGAATTTGGCGCAGACCCCATGAAACCATGGCCCCTAGATGTCAAAAAGCCAATGTGCAACCCGGTGGTGTCTTCATAATGGTGTAGGCTCTGTTTACATGGAATGAACTGGGTCCTCTGTCCAACGGAACGGATCACTGAATGGAAATGGTGCCATTTGCACCCATTCAGAGACTTCATGTCCCCAAAGAACGATGGAATTTTTATATGAATGACAATGTGCCATCTCACTGCGCCATAATTGCTCGCAATTTGTTTGAATAACATTCTGAACAATTCGATAGAATCATTTGGCCCCCTAGAGAGCCAGATGTGAATCTACCCGCCAGGCTAGCCGAGAGCGCTAATGCGCTGCTTCCTGGACTCGGGTAGGCGCGCCGGCCCCGGATCGAATCCGCCTGGCGGATTAACGACGAGGGCCGGTATGCCGGTCCTCCTGGATGTGGTTTTTAGGTGGTTTCCCACATCCTGCTATGTGAATACCGAGCTGGTCCCCCAGTTACGCCGCAGTTACACGACTCACAGAAATTTGAAAACGTTCGAACTGTTTCATGACTTACACTAGACGCAGACAGCTGGGGGCACTACTTCCGTCCTGGTGGGTTCGGGGTGGCGTCAGGAAGGGCATCTGGCCACCCTCTGCAATTAACACTGCCACATCCGTACCACCAAAGCCGACCCCGCGTTGGAGCGGGACAAAGTCCCCGAGAAAGAATGAAATAGCCAGATATGAATCTTATCGAATATTTATGGGACATAATAGAGAGGTTAGTTCATGCACGAAATTCGGCACCGGCAACACTTTCGCAATTTTGGATGGCTACGAACGCAGCATGTTCAAATGGCTCTGAGCACTATGGGACTTAACTTCTAAGGTCATCAGTCCCCTAGAACTTAGAACTACTTAAACCTAACTAGCCTAAGGACAGCACACACATCCATGCCCGAGGCAGGATTCGAACCTGCGACCGTAGCGGTCGCGCGGTTCCAGACTGTAGCGCCTAGAACCGCTCGGCCACCCCGGCCGGCACGCAGCATGTCTCAGTATTTCTGCAGGGTACTTACAACGACTTGTTGAGGCCATGCCAGGTCGTGTTGGTTCAAAAATGGCTCTGAGCACTATGGGACTCAACTGCTGTGGTCATAAGTCCCCTAGAACTTAGAACTACTTAAACCTAACTAACCTAAGGACAGCACACAACACCCAGCCATCACGAGGTAGAGAAAATCCCTGACCCCGCCGGGAATCGAACCCGGGAACCCGGGCGTGAGAAGCGAGAACGCTACCGCACGACCACGAGATGCGGGCAGGTCGTGTTGCTGGACTATGCTAGGAAATAGGAGGTCCAACACGATATCAGGTGGTATCCCTTGACTTTCGTCACTTCAGTGTAATGGCACTCTCTGCAACTGTGATAAATACACGTACTGCCTACTGTGAATCATTTATTCACATAGATTTTTTTTTCTTTTTGACGGGGAGAACTTTAGAATCAAATGTGTGTTGATAAATAATGAAACGCTTAGAAATTTGAAACACATAGATAAACTGCCCAAGAAAAGTTTCAAATCACATACTGAGACAACGGGCTTGGCAGATTTCGGAGCCCTTCTGAGAGCCAGGAATCACAACGTCCGAAGTGCATATAAGGCAGGTGCTTCCATTTGAAGTAATCAGTCGTAACAGTGAGCTGTCGACCACGTTAGTCAAGACAGGTCCTGTGCCTACGTCACTTTGACGCGGCAGCGACCTCGCTGATTTACATCGCACCTCTGGGCGGAGCACGACCGCTGACGCTATCGCAGACGGGAAATGACAAGAGGCATAGATTCGCTGGTGACAGCGCGCTTCTCGCGGCTACGCCCGGTAACACCCGCCGCGGCTGCGGCTGCGCTGTTTACGTTCGCCCATAATAAAGATGGCCGATATATCAGCTGCCGTTAGGGGCTGTCTGACGCAAGCAGCCCTGCGCCCTCGCTGCCAGGCGACCCACGAACCTGTTCTCTGCTTTACAGTGCTCCCATCTAAGCCCGCTGCCCAAAATAGGCTGACGGAAAAATAATCACAACACAAAAGATAATTAACGTAGGGTAATGTAATTTCGGGAATACATTTGTCTAGGTAAGAAATTCATATGATTAACACTGAAAGATCACATGTTAATGTGAGCGTGAGATAAAGCATTGCAAATAAGAAATGCTGCTATAGTAACAGGTGTAACCACAAGGATGTTGAACGCAAACGTGCCTGCGTTGTGCTGTACGGGTGCCGGGTATCAGTGTGTGGGGTGGAGTTCGTCCCCGTTGCGCTAAGTCGGTTAGTACGGTAACAGTTAATGCTGTTGTAGATGACGCTGGAGTTACCGTCCGATGATGTCCTATATGAGCTCGACTGGAGAGAGACTTGGTGGTCGATTAGGCCAAGGCAACATGTCGACACTCATTAGGTCATGCTGAATTGCAACAGCGAATGTGGGGGAGCGTTATCCTGTTGGAAAATACCTCCCCAAATGCTGTTCATCAATGGCAGCAAACAGGTGGAACGCCAGATTGACGTACAAATATGCAGTCAGGTTGCGTGGGATAACGGTGGGAGTGCTCCTGTTGGCATACGAAATCGCACCCCAGGCCACAATTCCAAGTGTGTAAGTAGGCTGTTTAGGTTTTTATGTTAGTAACGCCATGTAGCGCTCTGTATGAAAATCACTGGCTGTGCTGTGTGCAGTCTGTGGCTGGTTGGCATTGTTGGAATATTCGCTATTGTAGGTCTGGTCATTTGGATGTGAACAGCGCGTAGCGTTGCGCAGTTGGAAGTGAGCCGCCAGCAGTGGTGGATGTGGGAAGAGAAATGGCAGAGTTTTGAGAGCGGACGATCTGGACGTGTGTCCATCAGGAAGAGTAAATTTGTAATAATATATATATATATATATATATATATATATATATATATATATATATATATATATATCCTGTCGCCATTTTGTCTCACTGCGCTCTCGAGCGCTCTGACGGCAGAAACCTGAAGTGCGGCTTCAGCCGAACAAAACTTTATGAGTTTTTCTACGTATCTGTAGTGTGTCGTGACCATATATCAATGAATGGAGCTACAGTCAATTTATGAAATCGCTTCAATCATTTGTAATGACTTTTGAACACTATTAAGGTAAATACATTGTTTGTTGTTTATCAAAATCTTTCATTTGCTAACTATGCCTATCAGTAGTTAGTGCCTTCAGTAGTTAGAATCTTTTATTTAGCTGGTAGCATTGGCGCTCGCTGTATTGCAGGAGTTCGAGTAACGAAGATTTTTGTGAGGTAAGTGATTCATGAAAGTTATAGGTTATTGTTAGTCAGGGCCATTCTTTTGTAGGGATTATTGAAAGTCAGATTGCGTTGCGCTAAAAACATTGTGTTTCAGTTTAGTGTTGATCAGAATAAGCAAACTGCTCAGCTGTTTGAAAATCAAATAACGTAAGAGGTTTATCAGCACAGTAATTCATAAATATTTCTGAGGGGATGTTTCAAGTGTGAGTCCAGTGCGTCTAGCATGTAGACAGGTTGGTTGCAGGTCCTCAACTGCCGTCTTCCTAACCAGCACACGGCCATCAATGCCACTGAGGCAGAATCAGTTTGCATCAGAAAACACAACAGACCTCCACCCTCTTCTCCAATGACCTCTCACTTAACAGAACTGAAGTCGCAAATGGCGGTGGTTTGGGGTCTGTGGAATGCACACTACAGGCAGTTTGACTCGGAGCTGTCCTTGAACCAATTTACATCAGTTCGTTCTGTCACTGTGGTGCCAACTGCAGGTGCAATATGCACCAAACCGATACGCCGAACATGACGGTCTTCCCTTTCGGCAGTGGCACGTGGCCGTCCGGTGTCCAATCTTCTTGTGACCACTGCTTCCAGCAGTCATGTACAGCGGCTACATTCATTCCACGTCTTTTTGCAATATCACAGAAGGGAAATCCAGCTTCTCATAGCCCCATTACTCGACCGCATTCAAAGTCATTGAGGTGTTGGCGTCTTTGTCGCCTTAAAGACATTCTTGACTGGCATTAACTCACCATGTCCAATCTCAAAGTTAACTAATGTTCACAATCTTTTAGCGTGTATTTAAAAGAAATCTGATTTGTATCGTTGGATTGAGCTACAAGCGCGCAACTGTTACGCGACTGGGACGAAATGTGAATATAAACCATTAACTCGTGAGGAGACTTCCCTGTAACGTATACCACGAGGTGGAGGGTCTCTGGGGCCACTATATTTAAACCGAGATTTAAGGAAAAATCATTTGAAACTTTTAATTTATGCTATACAACACTTATTTTTACAAGTATTTTAAGTGTTGTTTAAATGATTCTAGTTTATTTTATTGCACTAAACAAAGCCTGCAGCATTTTACTCTTTATCACACAAAAGCACAAAATGTTGTGTGGTTCTTTTAAGTAGTACACATAAATAGACTGTTAGAATACTGAATTATGCGTTCTGAAAAATTATACAATCTCTGTAGAAACTAAATTTTCAAATAAAACTTAATTCCGGTTTTTAAATTTGCGCATAAAAATTCCACCCTATGGGTACAAAAAGAAAGTCTGTCAAATTGACATTCATTGCTGGGAACTACATTTTTATCACCACTCAGAACACATTCGATTTTAACCGACACTTTAAGTATTTCATTGAAGAAACAGACAAATCCCCATCACAACTTTCCTGAAGTTCTTGCTCTGAATGATAGTCTTGTTCGATAGCAGAAGTTTGATTACTGGCTAATGTAAAATCGTCACTTTCTTCGTTTATTTCTTGGTCTGTATCACTGACGCCTTCCTCCATAGACCGACTAACAATTTCATCAAACTCGGGAAACTGAAAATGACTCATTGGTGCCAACACATTTTGAGCGATGCATTACCGTACTGAAGAGAACAGGTACGTAGTTCACGAGACGGGGTCCAGGAGACTCCAGCACCTATCAATAACACGTGTCAACAATAAACACAGAAATTAGAATTATATATTTATATATGTATATTTATACGACTCCCGTAAGACCCACATTCTCACCTTATATGTCCACACACTATATTCGTAGTGTCCCTGCCCAACACACTCATTATTGTGGAAGACATTCTTACCAAGACCCGTAAAAGTTCGGGTAGTATGTGTGCATTCGCACAGAAGAAAGTGGTCATGGCCGGTATTGCCAGAACTGTATACTTATATGGATATCGTGTCTGTTCTTTCGGCCATGTCCGAAAGAACAGACACCATTGATGACCTGCAGCCATCTAGAACTAAATTAAAATTATATTATAATACCTTCAGCTGCTGACGGGCGTTGATATATATCAACGGGGACAGGTGAAAATGTGTGTCCCGATCGGGATTCGAACGCGGGATCTCCTGCATACATGGCAAACGCTCTATCCCTCTGAGCCACCAAAGGCACAGAAGATAGTGCGACAGCAGAGACCGTCTCGCGCACGCCTCTCGCGAAACCCACATTCTCACCTTATATGTCTCCGTTGATATATATCAACGCCCTTCAGCAGCTGAAGGTATTAAGATATAATTATAATTTCGTTCTAGATGGCTGTAGGTCACCAATGGTGTCTGTTCTTTCGGACATGTCCGAAAGAACAGACACCATTGATGACCTGCAGCCATCTAGAACTAAATTAAAATTATATTATAATACCTTCAGCTGCTGACGGGCGTTGATATATATCAACGGGGACAGGTGAAAATCCATATAAGTACACAGTTCTGGCAATACCGGCCATGACCTTCTTCTTCTGTGCGAATGCACACATATTACCCGAACTCTTATGTGACTTGGTAAGAATGTCTTCCATGAGTAATGAGTGCGTTCGGTAGGGACACTACGAATGTATTGTGTGGACATATAGGGTGAGAATGTGGGTCTCGCGGGAGGAGTGCGCGAGATAGTCCCTGCTGTCGTACTATCCTCTGTGCCCTCGGTGGCTCAGATGGATAGAGCGTCTGCCATGTAAGCAGGATACCCCGGGTTCGAGCCCCAGTCAGGGAACATATTTTCACCTGTCCCTGTTAATATATCTCAACGCCCGTCAGCAGCTGAAGGTGATAATATATAATTCTGATTTCGTTCAAGACGGCTGCAGGTCATCAATGGTTTCTGTTCTTCCGGACATGTCCACTTAAGTACATAAACACAGAAGGCGATAATGCAACCGACAACAAAACATCGTAGGATTGGCAATTTAAGGAGGGTAGGAGGAGTATAGAAACATTCCATCACAAGTGGCCTTGGAGAGCGAGTTAGAAAATTTTCACGCGGTCTGAGAGACCACACCTCGTGAGTGAAGGGAAATTCATCTTCCTGATGTAGAAATACGCCTATCAACTTTCGTTTGTGTCGCACAACTCCTTCTTGGTGTTATTTTTTTATTTTAATTTTTGCCCGCGTATTAGCGACTCACTTCCCAGGGCTGTAGATGGTCCTGAACCGATACTGGGTGATATATGACCATTCACCACTACGTAATTGAGGGCAGTGGAGTCATGTGTATGTGCTTGTCCGTTGTATGGGACCAGCGTAATAAGATGAGCCGATGTTGTTCACAAGTATGTCCACGCTGTCCATAGTTTTCGTCTTGCCTTCTATTACTTCTGCAGGTCTCATTCAAGCCAAGATAATTTCCTCCACAGCATAATACTGCCACCACCGGCTTGGGTTTGTGATGGTCCAATCTCTAAGATCCCATCATCGACTGTACCGTTGTTCAGCACCGAAACGCTTAGGGGTCTTCAGCTGAGTAGCCCCATTTTCAACAATTTGTCCTGATCAAAGTGCTCTGAGGCGCTTTTTCTTGCACCAGAGCTGTACTCTGTTCGCGCATCTTGATTCTACAGGGCTTTACAGAAGAGTCAAGCCTCCGACTACAAGTTCTACGATGAGGCGTGGACGTCGAACCTTTTGTTGCCTACTTGCGGCTTCACCAGCCCTGAACTACCAGGCGGTTATAATTACACTAGTGGTGTTCCGAGTTTACATCACAAGACCGTGCAACATCACTGATGTCCTTCATTAATTGGTGCGCTTGCGGAGTATGCTGAGAAAAATGATAATTCCACTTTCTGCCACCTTGAGAAAACACGGCGCTGTAAGCAGTCAGAATATCAAATGTTTACAATTTTGACTTCAGTATGCTGTTTGTCGCTTGGTGACTCGTGTTCATTTCTTTTGCGAAGTGACTGCTGGCGTAAAGGGTTAAGAAAGTTGAAGTTTTCCGTACGAAACGCAATAGCTGTTGAGAAAAAAGACCGCGTACTGCTGGTAAAATTGTTTTATCGGAGCGGCAGCAACAGCAGCACTGAATTGTGGGAATATCGCCGACAGAGATAGCTGCGAAGAGACCCCATGCCAATAAATGGACTAAAGTATATGATCAATAACTTTGAACACACAGACGCAACAGGGAGAAGGAAGCGTCCCATTGCCATGGTAGTTGTTGATGAAGCTGGTATAGCTACAGTCGACCGCGCAACACATGCCTGAGATTCTGCACATACTGCTCTAACTGTGTTACAGGAATTTTCTCTCCCCTGATCAACTGGTATCATTTCAAGATTCAGAATTTGCACCGAATGAAGCCCCAAGATAGGCTACCACGCCATGACTTTACCCATCACTTTTTGGTACGCATCGAAATGGATGACATGTGGCTCGAGAATAATTTTTGATGGATGAAGAACACTTTACTCTGCACTTTGGCATGAATGCACAGAACTATTGCATATGGGTTCTGCTCCTCCACGTGTAATGCAGGAACATCCAGTGCACTCAGCTTATGTGAGTGTGTTGTATATTTTCACAAGCTCCTTCGTTCGCAGTCCATTTTTCTCAAAGGAAATGACACCGCGAGGGCCTCTTAGGTGTACTGTAACTTCTGCACTTTATAAGGACCTTATTGTGCAACAAATGTTCCCAGCTTTGCAAGAACGCATTTGTGTCCACATCGCTATTTTCATTCAGGATAGGGCGATACCACAAATGGTTTGTCAGCAGAGAGATTAGCTTCGAAAAATCTTCAGTAGCGACCACATCATGTCTAGCCAGTTTCAAGATACGTGAATTTCCGGACCCACCGACTTAAATCCATGTGACGTCTCATTGTGGGGATATCTGAGAGATCCTGTCTATCAGGGTGTATCCGGCGGACTCTTCCTGATCTGACGGAAAGCGTCCGACAACATATCACTCTGATTACATCAAGTATGCTACGAGAAAGTGTTGACCATACCGTGTTACACATGCTGCTGAGTTGGAAGACCATGCTGAACATATGTTGCAATTTGTGAGCCCACCCTAATAAATGTGCGAGAACCACCGTTTCATGTATTTTATCGTTACTTCTCTTTTCCTGAGTCCACCACATTCTGACAGCTTGCAGCGCCGTATAGTCACCTGGTTGCAGAAGTCGAACTATTATTTCTTCAGCATAATCCACGAGCACGCCGATTAATGAACATATCTACGATATTTCAACGACCTGCGATGTATAATGCCCGAACTGCAGCACCTGTAACACCATCTACTTAATTGTACCTCTCAGTACTTTTCATAAATCTTCACAACAACAGCATCCGAACGGCCGACCAGTTCATCAGTCTTAGTGTAACATTTCATAAAAGAAGACAATACAGATTATGGAAATGTGGTCCTACATGATATTTCTGAGGGTTAGATGCATATCACGAGAAACTAATGAAGCATACTGAATCGAATCGATGACAAAAGCAATTTATAGCTCAACTTGGCTAAAAGAAGGGATCGACTGACAGGACACATCCTGAAGCGTCAGGATTCCTCACTATGGTAATGGGGAGAAGTGTGTGTGCGTGTGGGGGGGGGGGGGGGAGGGGGAGTAAAACTTGTGCAAAATCCCTTCTTTGTGGATTTATCTTCCAACCCAGAATGCTAACTGTGGGCAAACCATTTCTCTAAGACTTAACCTTTGAAATTATATGTTCACTATATGAGGTGCACAACGCGATATTAGCCCCTTATGTGGAAGGTATCTGGTAAAAACAATCTATCGATTAAACACTGAAGTTTATCATATTAAAACACTAATTATTGTCAGTCATGAAAAAGGAACAGTGAAATATTTGACAAATGCTGCCTGTATGAACTTGCTAGAATGAGGGTATTATGGATAGCAGAGTTTCTCTCTACCTCACCAAAGTCGCACCCTGTTAACTGAGATCCCAATCTCAGACTGAAATTTAATCCCACAAAATCCTGATTGCAAGCTAGGTGATTGGTGAATCAGATCATACATTCAACACGTGAATGTTGAACGTGGGCTGGAAAATCGTAGGAAACGCCACAAGTGTGAAACAAAATGACCTAACTTCCCCATTCTGCTTTTAATGCCCATCGTAAAATTTCCCGTGCGCCGAAATGAACGTCGCCGGCGTGGAGATGGCTCCCCAGAGAAGACGAGGGCGTAATATCAGCAGCACTGTCCCCTGGTCGTCGCCAAAGTCTGCGACCGAAATCGTACCCGGACCGATGACGACCGCGGTCGCCAACCGAATCTCAAGACTTTGCCTTTCCTTCCCGCTTCTGCAGTGTCTGCTGCCAGTATCAAAATTAGAAAACATTGCAGCCCAATAATGAAGTTTGCCTCTAGAACCCATAGTCCCGCCAAAACAACGCATCGCTTGCATATGTCAATCTCCCATTATATGGAAAATGCGTCCGCAGCAGCTCTGTTCTTATGACATCAGACCCCATGTCTTCCCATCAAGGTGCTGCGCTCACATCAGAGGGCCACAAAAAATGGGAAATACTGTTCGCGAGGATAGCTTGTTATTTTGTCCACCTTGCGTTTTCCAAAACGGCTGACGTGAGGAAACTGCCCTTGCAGGTAGCTCAGGGAACCTTTCCGCCCTCTGGCGTCCTACTAGGCGGCACGGCATTGTAAACCAGAGAATGGCGCAAAGATCCGTTTCTCCGTAACATTTCTGCTCGACCCATCTCAGCTCCAGCGATGTCTCTCTCCACACACACACACACACACACACACATTAAAAAGCAGAGTTCTCCACAAAGAAAAGAACGGAATTTGTATAGGGCTGTCTACCATAAGTCACTGTATTTGTAATAAATATTCTCAATGCAATACCCTAAGAAAATTTAAGCATTCTCATTCTCTAAATTATTAAACACAATATCAAAAGCAATGAAAATTTGCCTGTAGTATTTCACTGAAGAGGGAGACAAAGGGATAAATATACTAAGCTGGTTGAGATGGATTTAGAATGCAGCTGTTATTCAGAGAGAATGACACATACACAGGATAGGCTAGTGTGGAGAGTATGGAGTATGTATATCTACGGAGTGAGCATAGTCTTCTGCACATGTCCTCAATATCAAATCCAGTTAGTCATGTTATTTTGTGACGACTTGTCGACAATTTGCAGTAATGGCGAATCTTGAATGTTGCATGCATTTGCTTTGCTTTCTGCACATTTGAGTTTTAGTAACAGCAGTGGCGCAGTAATTTTAGTAATAGCGAAACTTGAATATTGTATTGTATGTTAACCGGGGGCCTAGAAACGACGGAGAGGCTACGGCTCCGCCGCAGCTGCAGTGGTCCACAACCCCACAACGACTACCACAATCCACTTCACCCCACCGCCGCCCCACACTGAACCAATGGTCACTGTGCAGTTCGGCCCGCGGTGGACCCACCAGGGAACGTCTCACACCAGACGAGTATAACCCCTATGTTTGCGTGGTAGGGTAATTGTGGTGTATGCGTACGTGGAGAACTTGTTTGCGCAGCAATCGCCGACACAGTGTAGCTGAGGCGGAATAAAGGGGAACCAGACCGCATTCGCCGTGGCAGATGGAAAACCGCCTAAAAACCATCCACAGACTGGCCGGCTCACCGGACCTCGACACAAGTCCGCCGGGCGGATTCGTGCCGGAGACCAGGCGCTCCTTCCCGCCCGAAAAGCCGTGCGTAGACTGCACGGCTAACCGGGCGGGCAACTTGAATATTACGTACACTCACCTTGCTTTCCGAACATTTGAGTTTTAGTAACATCAGTATTGTAGTAGCTATGTATGTAAGAATAAGAATGTGAAACGAAGACCAGTTACTTTTGATGGATATGTATACTAGAAATAATGTATAATTGTAAATGTCATATTGATATGAGGCACTTTATATGTTAAAAAATATGGAGTCACCGTATCATAAAGTCTTGTGCAGTAAGAGATAATTTCAGCGATTTTAAAGTCATGTGTTTATCAGGCAAATACCAGATAAATCTTCAAGTTTGTTTGAGTAAAGTACCGGTTAGTGTATACATATTGGTGTTACGTTCATATGCAGATAAAATCTATACATGACAATGCGGTTAATTTCCTCCAGTCTATGAAAGTTATCACACCCTTGTGTCTATCTAAATATTTTAGCATGAGACAGTTTCCTATACAGCTTCGTTGTAGCTTAATTTATCAGAACGGAGATTCAACAATGTGAATAAGTGCAACTGAAAACATAAAAAAGTTGTAGGCTGTCACTTCTTATCACGTTACCGAAAAATCGTAAATAAACTGGAATGTCAGCTATGGTTCTGTGGCGAAAAAGCACAATGCCACAGATCCGTCACATCTTTAAGCCAACTTCAGTTGCTGATATTAAATTTTAAGGTGTCTGGAGAATGCGTATACTAAGTTCCACGGTACTTTTGAAATTGATCCACGTGTAACAGCGAAGTAATAACTCACAAAATTCGCCAAGCGCTATATGTGCTAAAATGCGCTATCCCAAGCCCACGTGACTTGAGCTGCAGGTGAAGTAGCAGACAGAATTCTCAGTCTGCGCGTCATGATGCTCACTCTATAGATATCTATTATCTACGATGGACAAGTGCAATGAACGAGTCTGCGGACTGAAAACTCCAACAACTTGGGTTGTGTGACGAATGTTTCCAACGTTTCAGTAATGTTTTCTGACACATCCTGGATCTTTATTCGTACTGTGAAAGCCACAGTTTTCACAGTTAATTGAGGAGGACACATTGATGCAGCAATACCATTCGTGGGTTGTGATCAACAAGATCTGGCCGTTGGCCTACGTGACAGCTTCTTATTTTCCCGTTAGCGCGGTGGTTTTTAAGTTAGATATTTTCTGGGAGAAAGTAACACGCCACCCCGTTTGCGGTATTTAAGGGCGCACGCACTGCAAGTGACTATATCGTAAATTTGAACTGCAGCAGCAATTAGCCGGCCGCGGAGTGTGGACGGAGGCACGGGGTGGCGCGAGTGATGCGTTACGCCCACTGGCCGGCCTTTGTTTTGGCGGCAAGTGGCGGAACAATGCTGGTCTGCTGGGCGCGCACAGCGCGTGCTACACGGTGGGGGCGACAAACGGCCGCATAAATACACTGCGCGCCAGCGACACACTCAGGCATACGTAGGGGACGTGGTGCACTCAGGGGAGGTGTAGCGGTGTAACCAGGGGAGGGGAAGTTGTGCAATCAGGTGAGATGACGTGATCCAATCGGGGGAGGGGACGTGGTCCGCCAGGGGAGAGGGAGTGGTGCAATCAGGGGAGGGGACCTGGTCAGGGGATGGGATACGGTGCAACGAGGGGAAGGAAAGCTTCTATGTGCGTTGTGAAATACCCCCGTGAAAACAGCACTCCAAACTAAAGTAATTAGTCTGGCAATTGCTACAAAACAGAGCAAGTGTTTGTTGTATGCGAAAGGCTGACTGAGAGTGTAATTCGCACTGCCAGAGTACTATCAATGTAATCCAGGGATTTTCTTTTATCTTGATTACCCCAAACATTTATTCTGAGAAAAATAAAGAAAGTGTTGTTGTGGTATCAGGGGGACATAAACGAGAAATAATTTCATTCTTGTAACTTCGCTGATTACAAAGATATGAACAGAAGTACATGGTCTTTAAATAGCATTCTATTCGGTAATATACATCCTCCCCTCAAAACCTGTTCAGAAATGTATCGCAGAGTACCATTCAGATAAACATGACGTTTTTAATACATAGCGCAAGTCCTCGTGATATCGTAACGCGTCCACGTGCTGAACCAAAGTGGCACAAGTTCGATTCCTTGTGAGGCCAGAGAATTTTCTCCACTTGAGAGTGGGTACAGTGTTGTCTTTCGTTCGTATTATTATAATTGACATCCCACTATTGAGATGGCTGTATGGGCATATCCCAAAAGCCAATAAAAAAGTCCACTTGCAACAGTAGATAGTAAAAGAATGAAAATACAAGGAACATGAACACCAGTTATTCAGACAACCTTCTTCAATTCAAGAACTGTGTGAGTACATTGTACATCTACAAAGAGAAGGTAATGATCCATGGAGACTTGAAGTGGTTGCAAAAACGTTTTATTATTTATGGAGCAGGTACTGTTTTATTATTAAACGAAGTTTGGTGCGCAGTAAGAAAGTTCTTCTTTAAAAACTGTATCTTCAGTACTTATCATTGCGAATGAAGGCAGGCGTAGTGCTGTTCATGCAGAGGATCTTTTTGAAGAGCGATACCCTGACATGAACTTCCTTTCCCGACGGATCTTTTCTCATCTTTCTGTGACGCTTCAGGAAATTATAGGTTTCTACACCTACATCTATGTGCATATACCAGGAGGCACCTTACAGTGTGGCGGAGGGAACTTTGTGTACCATGGCTACACAGACACATTTCCTATTCCGGCTGCGACAGGTTCGCGAGAAGAAAGATAGCTGGCAAGCACTTACGGTTAGATTTAGTTTTAGGATGTTTATTTAAACATTGCGCTCCATAATTCCATCAATAAAACACAAAGCTCTCACACCATTTGCACTCATGCAGCCTTAGACAAGTACTGAACCTCCTCCAAGTTTACCTGAAGCTGTTACATTTCTATCTTCAGAATTCTTTATTCTTGATCTCTTTCCAACACCACTTCCCTTTGTTCCTTTAATTTCACTCATGTACTGTGCGTGTGTGTGTGTGTGTGTGTGTGTGTGTGTGTGTGTGTGTGTGTGTGTGTGTGTGTGTGTGTCTGTGTCTGTGTGTCAGAGCGACAGCATACTCGGCTCGGGATCTTGTTTACTAGACGAGTATTTCTTTGACATACCTGGGGCATGATTTTAAATAACACGAATCTGTTCACAAACTAAGCAACATATGGACTCAAATAGCGTTTTATTTGTTAATGTGGATATAAGCAACATAAGGAAATAGTTATTGTTCGTATCTTAGCTACATTTTTATGGATGTATTGTATTGTATTGTAATTGAACTGGCGACCTAGAAACGACGGAGAGGCTTCGTCTCGCCGTATCCCTCAGTGGTTCACAACCCCACAACAGGCCACAGTAGTCCACTCACCCCACCTCCGGCCCACACCGAACCCAGGGTTATTGTTTGGTTCGGCCCCGGTGGACTCTCACAGGAACGTCTCACGCCAGACAAGTCTAACCCCAATGTTTGCGTTGTAGAGTAATTATGGCGTACGCGTACGTGGAGACAGTGTTTGCGCAGCAATCGCCAACATAGTGTAACTGACGTGGAATAAGGGGAACCAGCCCGCATTCGCCGAGGCAGATGGAAAACCACCTTAAAAACCATCCACAATCTGGCCGGCACACCGGACCTCGACACAAGTCCGCCGGGCGGATTCGTGCCGGGGACCTGCACGCCTTTCAGCCCGGAATGCAGTCCATTAGACCGAACAGCTAATCGGGCGGGCAAAATTTTTATGATTGTGCATGTCATATTCTATGCATTACTGCTGCACTATGTGCTAGTACAGCAGAGGCAGTCAATGTTATGATACGTTTTGAATAACGACATGTCTACGTGAATGGTATATGTGGTCCGTTTTTGAGTAGATCTTGTCGAGCGAAGTGAATTACCAAGTAAAAAATAAAGGGTGTTACTGAAGATAAACGTACTGCTGCTCATGTCTTCTTAACGAACAAAGTTAAAAGAAAAGCAATCATGCTTGTTAATGTTCCCCTACTATCTAAACAACATTTGCTTCATACATTTTTCTGTTTCTTCTGGACAAAAAAATATTTGCCGTGGAAAAGATGAGTGGAAAGCGCTGTACACACTTCAAAAACAAAAATCGTTAGTTGCTGTAGCCGCAACGGCATACACTTGTGCACTGCAGGCCAGTAACCCTAACAATATATAAACATTTTCCAGAACGCATAATATCAAGTTAGGGGTACTTTGTACCTACCACAAACAACCTAAAATATACGTTAAATATGATTAACTTTTACTATCAACGTACTTTTCAATAGGTACCGATGAATAAGTAGGGTACCGATGAATAAGTAGGGTACAGAGCATGAAAATACCTTTTACAGCGATTGTAGGGGTACTTTATGACCACAAAAAATCGTTAACTGTCGTTGATTATCATTTTAATCATACTTTCGGAAGTTGTAAAAATATCTAAGAAGGTCCTGAACCTGAAAACTCGAATGTGAATCATACTGTGAAAAGTCACATTCACTACCAACACTAAATCTTTTGGGTTACGTTTTTCTGAAAAATTTAAAACAATTACCGATTCTGATGTAAGAAATTATAAGAAATATATATTTTCAAAATAAAATTTAAAGTACCATATTAGGTCACGACATTTTCAGAAAGTGGCACAAAGTACCTCCACCCCCCCTCCTTGGTACTGCGAGAGTTAATTTTACGATAAAAGATTAAATTATTAGGTTACCACGGGGTTCACAGAGTGCGCCATTTATTAGAGAGTTGCCCTCTCTGCAGCAACGACTGTTGTATCCAAGCTGGGTGTCGAGTCGAACTATGCCTGGATGACAGACGCGATTAGCTCATGAGATGCTGCTTTACCTCTGTACCAGAGGTGATGAATAGTGGTGGGTGGCGAGTATGGGCGTGTTAGTCTCCCGGTAATCCATGACCGATGTTTCCAGTGGCTGAGAGGTATGGAAAAAGTGCTGTCCAGGGCAACTGTATAACTCCTGTTGTACCGGGGCAGGTCTAGAGAGCACGGCTAGGTTGTAGTCTTGCGTTATTTTATTGCATAATAAAAACACAGAGAGGTCGAAGATGAGGCACAACTAGTGGCCATAACAAATCAGAAATGAAATGGCTGATACCTAAAATAGCGGTTATGCGATCCAGAGGTTCCTTATCCAACCCCACCCCGTACCATCGCTTCAGGTACTGTGCCGTTATGACGCAGACGAATGTAATTTGGCACGTTCGTTCTCATTGTAACCTCCGTACAAGGACACATCTGTCATGATACTGTGTGCAGAACAGAGACGCGTCAGAAAAGACGACGTCGCGCCACTCTTCTGTCCTCTGTCGTCGTTGGCCCTAACGCTGTACCAAAGGGCGGCAAACAATGGCCGCTATGCTGGTAGTTCACAGTGCTCCAGAAATCGCTGCTCTGTCCATCTGGATGTTTGTCCTCCTACAAGTAAGCCCATTTGCTGACTTGAGGAGTATAAAGTGATTCTATGATTCTACACTGCCCAGAAAATAAGTTTTTCCTCTCTGGCGCTAGTCGCTTGAGCTATTGAGGTCCCGTATGGCGTTCAGTACGGCCCTTTCGAGTTCACATTCGCACGACAATCGTGAGATCCCGATCAACGAGAGAGGCAGTACCGTAGAATCATATATTCCAGTCTCAATAGGGCAGTACCTTGCACATGTCGATTCCGACATGTGCTGGTAGAATTATTTTCCTTCTTACACGAGGCATAGGAACATCTTTCTCCAAACATCCGACTTCAGAATGACATACCGGCTGCATAATCTTTCCTTGTATACAACATGTAGATGGCATCACTCCTATCTATTTGTCGGTGCCGCTGAAATGCTCATAATTTCCATATCCAAACATGCAGGACACTTCAAGCAAGTTTAACTTTTGTTGCATGTCCTGATCATGGTGCTGCAGTTTCAGTGTTCAGCAGTGTCTATGTAGAGGTAACGTTTGTACGGGCAGAGAGAGAGAGACGTGAGGTAGACAATCAAAACCAGCAGTACTTCAGACTATATTGCTGTGAGCGATGAAAGGTCTGGGTTTCATTTAGGTACTGTTCCTGGGATACTTTTACAAATAGTTTTTCTGTATGTTTTCTGCCGCGTCATGAACTGTGTGGCTCGTCCCGGCGGAAGTTCGAGTCCTCCCTGGGGCATGAGTGTGTGTGTTTGTCCTTAGGATAATTTAGGTTAAGTAGTGTGTAAACTTAGGGACTGATGACCTTACCAGTTAAATCCCATAAGATTTCACACACATTTGAACATTTGTGTATGTCTTCTGTGCTGGGCGTTCGAGGGTTCTGATGAGGCCTTCCTCTTTCACTGAGGTGGCAATAGTCATGGGATAGCAATATGCACATATACAGATGGCGGTAGTATCGTGTGCACACGTTATAAAAGGGTACTGGATTGGTGGAGCTGTCATTTGTACTCCAATGATTCATATACAAATGCTTCCGACGTGATTATGCATGCAGGCTGGGAATTAACAGACTTTAAAAGCGGTCTGGTGGTTGGAGCTAGACGCATGGGTCATTCCATCTCGGAAATCGTTAGGGAAATCAATATTCTGCGATCCACAGTGACAAGAGTGTGCCGAGATCACCACATTTAAGGCATTATCTCTCACTACGGACATTCTTCACTTAACGAGTGGTCAGCGCGACAGAATGTCAGTCCTAAGGGCCCAGGTTCGATTCCCGACTGGGTCAGAGATTTTCTCCTCTCAGGGACTGGGTGTTGTGTTGTCCTAATCATCATCATTTCATCCCCATCGACGCGCAAGTCGCCTAAGTGGCGTCAAATCGAAAGGCCTGCACCTGGTGAACGGTCTGCCCGACGGGAGGCCCTGGTCACACGACATTTACTTAACGACCGAGAGCAGCGGCATTTGTGTACATACGTCAGTGCTAACAAACAAGTAACACTGCGTGGAATAACCGCAGAAATCAATGTGGGAGGTACGACGAACGTATTCGTTAGGACAGTGGGAACAAATTTGGCGTTAAAATTATATTAGATATGGAAGCAGACGAACGACGCGAGTGCCTTTGGTAACAGCACGATATCGCCTGCAGCGCCTCTCCTCGGCTCGTGATCATACCGTTTGGACCCCAGATGGCTGGAAAACCGTGGCCTGGTTAGTTGACTTCCGATTTCAGTTGGTAAGGGCGAATGGTAGGATTCGAGTATGGCGCAGACCTCACGAAGCCATGAACCCAAGTTGTGAACAAGGCACTGTGCAAGCTGGTGGTAGCTCCATAGTGGTGCATGCTGTGTTTACATGGAACGAACTGGGGCCTATGGTTATATTCAGATACTTGGAGATAATTTGTAGTCATTCATGGAGTTCACATTCCCAAACAACGATGGACTTTTTATGGTGCTCAATGCGTCACGTTATTGGGCCACAATTGTTCGAGACTAGTTTGAAGAACATTCTGGACAATTCGAGAGAATGATTTGGCCATCCAGGAAGCCAGACATGAATACCATCCGAATATTTATGGGACATCATCGAGAGGTCAGTTCGTGCATAAAATTCTGCACCGGTAACACTTTCGCAATTACAGACTGCTATAGAGGCAGCAGGGCTCAATATTTCTGCAGGACTTGCAAAAACTTGTCGAGTCCACGCCAGTTAGAGGGGGGGGGGGGGGGTTACAGGGGTTCCAGCCCAAAGTACCTTTATCCAAGACGGCGGCCGTGACGTCAGCTGATGGCGTCATCCAAGATTGCGGCCATGACGTCAGATGATGACATTAGCTTGGATACCGTCATCGCCTGACGTCACGAGCGCAATCTTGGATGACGTCATCAGCTAACGTCACGGGCGCCATCTTGGATAACGGTACTTTGTGGTGGCACTGCTCTAGCCCCCCTACTCACGCCACGTCAAGATGCTGCACAACATGGGGCAATAGGCGGTCCGACACCATATTAGAAGGGATCCCATGACTTTTTTCACCTCAGTGTATAACACTTGTATCTAATGTAGACTCGATTTAAACACTTCAGTGCGGGCCATGAGAATGGTACCTTACTGCCAGCACGTACGTATGTGAGGCTTTGTGGCCAGAATGCTTGGTCCTTCCAGACTGCTTCATGCTGGGCATCTACCGGATACGCTCGCCGCCATGGCGTCGCCGCCAGCACGGATGCTGATCGATGCTCTGTAATCTCGTATGCGGTTATAAACGATACAGCCTACCGTCTTCCGAATTAAATTCAATCCCAGAAAGAATCTGCTGCCCGGAAAAAAAGGATATAAGACGTGTATATTTCTATTGTCTATAGTCAAACCACAATTTATGAAAAATGTTTATATTTTATTAAAAGAATTGTAAGATGGCAGGAACTATGCCCCTTACGTGAAGTCATTAAAGATCACCTAACTCACGTTGAGCGAGCAGTAGGGCTGAACAACATGACTGACAAGGCACAATGCATCTTGTAGAGGGTTTAGTATGGACATAGTGGAATAATTAATATTGGGTGATGTTTTTAAAGTAAGTCACACGACATGAAAAACTTTGTGGAAACAAGTCGATTTACTGGACGCTAGTTTACCCTAGGGAAGCATTTAGAGTTGAGCGTGGCCGGCCAGGGGAGCAGCTATGGGAAGTGACAATAGGCAGCTTTGGGCGGCTCAAGCTCTGAGAAAGCGGTAATGGTGCGCGGCCTCCAGCTGCCTTAAGATGAGTGACAGTGAGTGGGTGGTTGACCCCAACTCCATGCTACTGTACTGAGAAACAGATGGAGAACTTTACACCTGTTGATAAATGTCCGTCGTCCCGTTTTCTGTGAAACATGCGACAAAGCCATGCAAAGCTACGGTGGAGCGGTCAACAGAGGTCAAAATATGCGTGTTCGTGACTATAGTAACTTCACGGTGAATTCACGGTCCGCAGAGCCTGAAGTAAATCAGGTGAGGGGGGCCACAGCATGAAATACACCGGCCAGCGATGGGAATGTAGGACCAAGGAATTTGAAGTACTCTCCTGGGAGTCAGAATTCCGGAAAACTTGGAGTTTGTGCAGACGCTTACATTGATGGGTGGCCTGGGGGGAGCTAAATAGAAGAAGCTGAGAGGAAGGGAAATTTTGTGGGAATTTGTTCACTTCCCAGAGCAGGCATTGGTCAGCGATGGGAAGCGACAGATAATTAACGCGACTTGAGCTGAAATTGGCGTAAGTGGTTTTGCTGGAGGGGAAACAGACGTGAAGAGCGGACTGGCAGAAGTCTCAGTAGAGGTCTTCTTGACTCAGCTTGCCTGAGAAAGAGTGAGCATCTCTGCAGTTTAGGACTTGGCAAATGGAACGATTGAGCTTGGAGATATAAAGGTTTGGCTCAGATATGTACTGAGCAAGATAGCTAGGAGTGAATAGACGAGCGCAGCCTTGCAGCACCACAAGGTCGGCCAACGTTCACACAACGACGCCGCTCTGCCATGCTGTATTCGGTGATATTGCGCCCGCTCCGGCGACTGATTAATTTGTTGGATCACGTCGGCAAAGTTTCCACGAGGGTTTCATGGGCCGTGTACTGTAGAATTCTTCTCGCACTTCGCATTACGCCTGGGTCAGTCGATAGGAATTACTTTTGAGTTATCGAGCTTTACTCCATGTAAACGCAATTTATTACCGCTGCCTGGTAGGAGAGTCATGTAATGTGATGATTGAAGGTCGTGAGTTAAAAATAAAATTGTGATAATCGACTGCATCTGTTTTCAATCAAGTAGTTGAAATCCCAAGTCACTTTCTTAATTAATTTTATGTTCAACATTTGCATCTGGTGTTCAATAGCTGCATATAACATCAATGTGCACCCCTTTTAATTAAAAGTGATCAATTCTGAATCAATTAATGTCAACACTGCCACCGCAGTTCAATCAGGAGTCGCAGGGTCTTATTACTTTCTTTGCGTTATCCGATACTGCGGCAGTTTTGCACTCTCTGTTTATCTGTTAGTCAATTAGCTGGACAAAAAAATATTTGCCATGGAAAAGATGAGTGGAAAGCGCTGTACACACTGCAAAAACAAAAATCGTTAGTTGCTGTAGACGCAACGGCATACACTTGTGCATTGCAGGCCAGTAATCCTAACAATACATAAACACGCCAAAACCAGATAAGTGATGGGTGGGGTGTTACAGGATTAAGTAGGAATAATTAATATTTGTCATGTTGGAAATAATTGTGGTAGCAGGGAATGTCTGCACCAAAGTATTGTTGGCAAGAGAGACCGCAAATTGATATAATTTTAAAAAGGGCGGGAGAGACCGCGTATGGATACATTTTAAGAAAAGAGCGGTAAAGACCGCGCATTGATACATTTTGTAGTGGTAGCAGGGATTGTCTGCACCAGAAAGCATTGTTGGCAGGAGAGACCGCACTTTAGCGATCGTAGGAAGTCAGTAGTAAGAGAGGTTTGAAGCGAGTTGGTAGTAGGTCTGAATCGAGAGGTAGAGAGGAGCAGTGTACCTGCCAGCCACCAGCTGTGATTTACAAGAGATTATAAACGGATGCACAGAGACATCAACTCGTATTATCATAATAGGAACTAATATTATTGAATTATTTTCTTTGCGAAACTCAAGACTACTGAAGGTATGTTTGCGCAATGCTAGTTGTAAGATTATTGTAAAAAGTAAGTCCCATTTGAACGTTTGTAAAATCATTTCATTACCAACAGTAAATATTTGTAGCGTTTTCAGAATATAATTAATTTTTGCCAGCAATGTTGCATTACTGATTATAATACATCCCAAAAACCATCAACGTAAAACTTTGCAACAATTTGATTGTTGTCAAGAAAAAGTGTAATTATGAATTACGTACCTTCCGTCAAATTAATTAAAGAATAACGCCAGCTTTGGTAATAAATACAGCCACTTATTATGACAGCCCACCAGCAGTTAATAGGGTTTAGTAAACCAGAGTAAGTATATTCAAGTCGCAGTTCGATGTATCAGTCAGATGGCGATCCAGTAACAGTAAAAAAGGTAAGGAACAGTTTTGGGTTATTGCAGATAACGATTGAGGGCCACGACGACGACAAATTCTATGTTTCGTCGAAATAATCAGAAAATCACTTTTAATAAGCAGCAATTAAATTTGTTTGCGAAGATTGAGAAAGAGAATAAATTTCAAAGGGAAGATTTCATTTGTTATTATTAAGCAAGAGATAGAAATCCTAAGGGAAGGTTTCATAGCTTATTGTAGAAGGGAAAATTGCGTAACAAAAAAGAGACGGGAAGGTTTCAATAACAATGACAAATTTAAGGAGCATGCGCAGTGAATTCAACCATAAACATGCAAGGTGTTTCGAAAACAATCTCATATTTAACTGGACTCAATTTTCTAAATGGATGAAGATAGGCACCTGGGACCAAATTTAAATTAAGAATCGGAAGCAAACATCTACGATGGCGCTAGCTCTATGTTGTCAGTTCCTGTACTTCCTCTCAGAGGTCTCCCTAGTGAACTGAGCTCGCGACATTTCTGTTGCATACAATGCGTAACCCATCTGCTAATAGCTACTGATTGTGATGATAAAAAACAACTGCTAATGTTCGGAGAAATCGTTCTGGGCGAGGTAATGTAAGATAACAATTTCTTTTTTTCGTTTTTGGTGATGAGAGTACGTTCCATTTAAACAGAAAAGCGAAACGCCACACCTAAGAATATGGGGGAATACAGTGGACGTATAGCGTAGTCGACCACAAAAAAGCTCTTCACGTGCTCTGCGACATTTCGCGAGAAAACACGTGTGGCCTGCTCTTTCTTTGTAGAAAAGACTGTTACAGGATTATGTTGGATACCTGCGTTTTTTCAACAGTTGCTAGAACGTGTCACAAATTTTATTTTTCAAAGGGACGACCACCGCAGTGGCAACTGCAAGTGGGATCATTTTCTTAGTAATTAGCTCCCTGAACGACAGACGGGCTGCCGGCCGCGGTGGCCATGCGGTTCTAGGCGCTGTAGTCCGGAACCGCGAGACTGCTACGGTCGCAGGTTCGAATCCTGCCTCGGGCATGGATGTGTGTGATGTCCTTAGGTTAGTTAGGTTTAAGTAGTTCTAAGTTCTAGGGGACTGATGACCTCAGATGTTAAGTACCATAGTGCTCAGAGCCATTTGAACCATTTTTGATAGATGGGCTGTCAGAGCGGACCGATCTAAAACTACACCAACACGAATAAGGAGACCTTGCCTCACGCTCATTTTTTTGTGGCAATTTCAGAAAGACTGTCTACGTGCCTCGCCTTCCAACTGCACTGCCTCATACCAGCAGCGGTGAAACCAACTCCAGGTGCACTCTCAGAAAGTTGGGACGAGTTTTACTACGGTCTGGGCGTTTCTCGTGTCTCTAGTGGAGGGCACACTGATCACTTGTGAAAGTTAAATGAAAACGTTTACCCTGTAACTGTAAAAGGTATTCCGAAGATATGTTAGCATACATGTAAAAAATGTACACTTGTAAAATCGGATGGTTCATTTGCAAATAAAAACACTGAGGTCGTCTGCCTAAGTTAAAATTCATCCCAGACTTCTGTCTTCATTAATGTAGAAATTTGAAGTGGGAAGAATATTTTCGCATGAACCTGCATTTGTTAATGAAGTGCGTTTGCAATGGCCAGATCGTCACCCATCTGCAATCGTTTCTGGAGTTAAAACGGTAGGTCCGAAGCACAATTTGTAGGATCTCTAGGGTCAAAATCATAAGCACACACCACGAAGGAATTATAACAAGCCTCATTTAATACACTGTAATTCCGGCACTGCACTTCACACCCGCTTACGTTCCACACAAGATTGTTAAGGTACGTCGCAAGCAGGTTAAACGCGCCGCTGTGGATTTGCTCGCACAATTCCACCAGTATTTTGGGATACTGATGTCAATGTTTTACTTTTAGTTGAATGGAGTTCAAGTCAGGTGATTTTGCAGGCCGGTAGAAAGGTAATAGGGTGGGGGAGTGTTCAGAAAGCCAGTCACATATTCTTCCAGATCGATGAAATCTGCAATTGGCGTCTTAAAAATAGGGTTGTCAGTTGCATATTCATCATGTAGGTGTCGACTGAAAGGCTATACCTGATCATTCAGATTGTTTAAACATACATTCTGGTTCATGAGAGTCGTCACCTCAGTGAGCGGGCCTTATACAAGCTAAGAAAAACAGCCCGAAAACATCACAGCTCCACCTCTGGCTTGAACCTCATACCTTCTGGGTGAAATGTTTGATTTTGCCTTCCGTGCACTAGTCGACTGGCGTCTACGTCTATGTCTGCATCTACATGGTTACTCTGCAAATCACACTGAACTGCCTGGCAGAGAGTTCATCGGACCACCTTTACATTAATTCTCTATTATTCCGTCCTCGAACAGTGCACGGAAAAGCCAAACGCCTATTCTGTGCGAGTTCTGACTTCCCCTATTTTACTATATTTATCGTCTTTCCCTGTGTAGGTCGGCGTCAACAAAATATTTTCGCATTCGGAAGAGAAAGTTGGTGATTGAAATTTCGTAAGAAGATCCCTCAGCAACGAAAAATGACTTTGTTTTAACGATTTTCACCACAAATTCTGTATCATAACAGTGACACTCTCTCCACTATCTCTACATCGTACAAAATGTGCTGCCCTTCTTTGAACTATCTCGATGTAGCTCGTTAATCCTAACTGGTAAGGATCCCACATCGCAAAGCAATACTCCAAAGGGGGACGGACAAGTGTTCCGCCGATAAAATATCGTCCTTGGTTCGCCTTCCTCACAAAATTTTCTATGGGTTCTTTCCAAATTAGGTTGTTCGTAATTGTAATTCCTAGGTATCTAGTTGAATTTACGTGCCTTCGATTTGGCTGGTTTATCGTGTAACCGGTGTGTAATGGATTCCTTTTAGCACTCATTTGGATGATCTCGAACTTTTCATTATTTAAGATCAACTGGCGATTTTCACACCATACAGATATGTTGTCTAAATCATTTATCAGTTGGTTTTGATCTTCTGAAGACTTTACTACACGATAAACGACAGCGTCATCTGCAAACAACGTAAAGCAGCTGCTCAGATTATCTCTTAAATCTTTTGCACAGGGTGGTCCATTGATCGTGTCCGGCCCAAATATCTCAAGAAATAAGCGTCAAACGAAAAGCCTACAAAGAACGAAACTTGTCTACCTTGAAGGGGGAAACCTGATGGCGCTATGGTTGGCCCGCTAGATGGCGCTGCCATAGGTCAAAAGGATATCAACAGCGTTTTCTAAAATAGGAACCCCCATTTTTATTACATATTCGTGTAGTACGTAAAGAAATATGAATGTTTTACTTGATCCACTTTTTTCGCTTTGCGATAGATGGCGCTGTAATAGTCACATAGGTATAAGTACGTGGTATCACGTAACATTCCGCTAGTGCCGACGGCATTTGCTTCGTGATACATTACCCATGTTAAAATGGACCGCTTACCAATTGCGAAAAGGTCGATATCGTTTTGATGTATGGCTATTGTGATCAAAATGCACAACGGGTGTGTGCTATGTATGCTACTCGGTATCCTGGCCGACATCATCCAAGCGTCCGGACCGTTCGCCGAATAGTTACGTTATTTAAGGAAACAGGAAGTGTTCAGCCACATGTGAAACGTCAACCACGAACTGCAACAAATGATGAAGTCCAAGTAGGTGTTTTTGTTGTTGCCGCGGCTAATCCGCACATCAGTAGCAGACAAATTGCGCGAGAATCGGGAA
Organism: Schistocerca americana; assembly: GCF_021461395.2. Lineage (NCBI taxonomy): Eukaryota > Metazoa > Arthropoda > Insecta > Orthoptera > Acrididae > Schistocerca > Schistocerca americana. Next base: position 624,739,137 of record NC_060123.1, on the reverse strand, counting down.
TCTCAAAAACGTCGGTGTTGAGAATGCTACATCAACATCGATTGCACCCGTACCATACTTCTATGCACCAGGAATTGCTTGGCGACGACGTTGAACGTCGTGTATAGTTCTGCTACTGGCCACAAGAGAAATTACGGGACGATGACAGATATTTTGCACGCGTTCTATTTAGCGACGAAGCGTCATTCACCAACAGCGGTAGCGTAAACCGGCATAATATGCACTATCGGGCAACGGAAATCCGCGATGGCTGCGACAAGTGGAACATCATCGACCTTGGTGGGTTAATGTATGGTGCGGCATTATGGGAGGAAGGATAATTGGCCCCCATATTACCGATGGCAATCTAAATGGTGCAATGTATTCTGATTTCGTACTAATGTTCTACCGATGTTACTACAAGATGTTTCACTGCATGACAGAATGGCGATATACTTCCAACATGATGTAAGTCGGCACATAGCTCGCGTGCGGTTGAAGCGGTATTCAATAGCATATTTCATGACAGGTGGATTGGTCGTCGAAGCACCATACCATGACCCGCACGTTCACCGAATCTGATTTCCTCGGATTTCTTTCAGTGGGGAAAGTTGAAGGATATTTGCTATCGTGATCCACCGACAACGCCTGACAACATGCGTCAGCGCATTGTCAATGCATGTGCGAACATTAGGGAAGGTGAACTACACGCTATTGAGAGGAATGTCGTTACACGTATTGCCAAATGCATTGAGGTTGACGGACATCATTTTGAGCATTTATTGCATTAATATGGTATTTACAGGTAATCACGCTGTAACAGCATGCGTTTTCAGAAATGACAAGTTCACAAAGGTACATGTATCACATTGAAATAACCGAAATAAAATGTTCAAACGTACCTACGTTCTGTATTTTAATTTAAAAAACTTACCTGTTACCAACTGTTCGTCTAAAATTGTGAGCCATATGTTTGTGACTATTACAGCGCCGTCTATCACAAAGCGAAAAAAGTGGTCCAACTAAAACATTCATATTTCTTTACGTACTACACGAATATGTAATAAAAAATTGGGGTTCCTATTTTTAAAAAACGCAGTTGATATCCGTTTGATCTATGGCAGCGCCATCTAGCGGGCCTACCATAGCACAACAATGTACCTCAGTTTCTCGATGTACTGTCTCAACGCTGGAGAGGACGCTCGGGACTATGAGACTATAACCTGCATTCTTGGCCTCCGAGATCGCCAGACATGACGCCGTGCGAATTTTTCTTGTTTGGACAAGTGAAGAAAAGTGTGTTCATCTCCCCTATACAACGCGAAATAGAAGAAGTGCAGAAAAGAATAACAACCGCCATGATTTCTATAAAAGCAGATACAGTTTGTAAGGTTTACGATGAATTTAGCTATAGTCTAGATGTTGCTTGTCCTGCTACTGGTGGTCAGATAGCGCGTCTGTAATAACATAGCTACTTCTTTAAGATTTTGTGAGTACTTTCAATTCATGTCATGATTGTAGTACGTTCTTATCAATAAATCTAGACTTTTGAAATCACGTCATTCTTTATGAAACATCCCGTATAACAAATGTATGATATTTATTGTGAAAACCAGTTGTAATTTTACAATGAATTCCCCAATTTGATACAAAACATTCGCATATTAACCTTCTACGGGGATCGTTATATACATTAAAAAATAAAAGTAAAAATAAAATAAATATAAACAATAATCGCGTTTCGAAAACGGGGCGCAAAAAGCGAGAGGCCACGAAGCTAACCACCCTATGCCAACATTTCGGATGTGACTAATGCGCGCTAAAAGCTATCGAAATTACGTCGAAACGTTTGATCATCGTTTTCTCAAAAAATGTCAGTATCTGCGGATAAGTTCAAAAATGGTTCATGTGGCTCTGAGCACTATGGGACTTAATGTCTGAGGTCATCAGTCCCCTAGAACTTAGAACTAGTTAAACCTAACTTACCTAAGGACATCACACACATCCATGCTCGAGGCAGGATTCGAACCTGCGACCGTAGCGATCGCGCGGTTCCAGACTGAAGCTCCTAGAACCGCTCGCTCACACCGACCGGCTATAGATAAGTGTCTGCTTATTTTGACTCGTGTTCTATTGGGCGACGTTTCTGGGAAATCCGGTTATGGCTCTTGCCGTGTTGTCCTCGTTAGCGTTGGAGGACAACATGAGTATCTGCTACCAGCTCGCTATGGGCTAGAGAGCGCCAAAGCGACCAATGTGCTTCCTTTATGAGGTTGCTATTATCTTGTCCGGTGATCTACATACTCTCACCTGCGTACGAGTCTCAGAGTTGTAGCAGCCAGGAAATGGAAATCCATGGGAATAGTTAAATAAACAGGCAACATTAGTCAGTCGTCTAGTTAACTAAAGGTAAATACTGCTTGATGCACTGTGGGACGTGGTATATCTTGTCTCGTATCCACCTCTCCGTTCATGCAAGCGTAAGAGACGAATCTACCTGGCAACGGTTATTATTAGCGCCAAACGAGACATCACGCTCTACACTGACTACAAAATTACACAGGGTGTTAAGAAAAGTGACGAACACTTTCAGAGTTGGTAGTACTCGCCGAAACAAGAAAAATAAGTCCAGTAAACAAGGGTCCCGGAAACGCGTACTTTCCGAGGTAAACACCTGTTTATACGGAGGACTCTCTGACATGGTTCAAATGGCTCTAAGCACTAAGGGACTTAACATCTGAGGTCATGAGTCCCCTTGACTTAGAACTACGTAAACCTAACTAACCTAAGGACATCACACACATCCATGCCCGAGGCAGGATTCGAAACTGCGACCGTAGCAGACGCGTGGTTCCGGACGGAAGCGCCTATAACCACTCGACCACAGGGGCCGGTTCGGTGACATTAGGTTGCGGATATTAGCTCAGTCGTTGCACTGGCGCTCCGTCAAGTGTGTAGGCACGGTGTTATGAAGTCTCACAGTACTTTACCCACCATTAGGTGGCCTGCAGTCAGTTGTGTGGTTCAAGTCGTGTTGTACGCTACGTTAGTTTTCGTCGTGTTAGTGTGCCTTCTTGTACAGTACTGTCAACCCTGAGTATGAATCATGGTGCTCTATATTCTTCCAAACGCGTACTCACTTATATGTTTACAGTGATTGCGCTGTTTGTATTTACATATGATGTTGTACATTTACATTTTCTTTCTTCCACCACTTGTTACCAATTGAAGCCTGTCACTCAACAAGTGAAATGGCGGATTGATATTCTGCTATGGTTTAGCAAATGGACATAACCTGCGAGCCCGTGCCCTCTACGCTGAAAAATATCCACAGCGCAGACTGCCCTTTGATAAGCTGTTAGGCAGAAATCCAGTGCCTGAGGGACACAGGTACCCTTGCACATCAGAAGACTGACAGTTTAAGGCATCGCAGAGCCCGCACGACTGACTTGGAGGAGCGTGTTCCGTATTCGGTAGAAGTAACTCCATAGGGTGGAGGGTGGGTGGGGGGTAGGGGTGGGGGACTTGCTGTGCCCATATCATCTACAGGCTTTGGGCCGCAGGATCATCATGATAGACAGCGGTTCTGTCAATCGCTGTTGCAGAAGTATGCTGCAGATCCACTGTTCACATCCAATATTTTATTTACCGATGAGGCAGAGTTCACAAGAGATGGTGTTGTGAATCTGCATAAACAGCATGTATCGGCAGATGTAAATCCCCAAGTAATGCAGGAAAGAGGGCATCAACACCGATTCTTAATCAACGTATGGGCAGGCGGCAATAGATTAACAGGTCCATACGTGCTACCACGAAGGTTAACTGAGTCGCATTATCTGTACTTTCTCATTAATGTATTGTCTACCTTGCTAGGGGCAATACAAATGGTTCAAATGGCTCTGAGCACTATGGGACTCAACTGCTGTGGTCATAAGTCCCCTAGAACTTAGAACTACTTAAACCTAACTAACCGAAGGACAGCACACAACACCCAGCCATCACGAGGCAGAGAAAATCTCTGACCCCGCCGGGAATCGAACCCGGGAACCCGGGCGTGGGAAGCGAGAACGCTACCGCACGACCACGAGATGCGGGCTGGGGCAATACAGATGTGCTTCACACATTATGGTGCACCAGCACACTTTCGTCGTAATGTGCACGAACAACCGATGCAGCCATTTCAGGACCGCTGGAATGGTCGGTGTGGGACGGGGGCGGGGGGGGGGGGGGGCACAACTTACCTGCTCGTTCCCCAGCCGTCCATCCCCTAGATTTTTGGTTATGGGGACGCTTGACGGAATTGCTCTAGGCCACGCCAATCAACGATGTGCTAAGACTGCAGCGTTCGCACCTTCAATCGTGCCAGCTGATGCAACAACAACCGAGTATACTCCAAACAGTGAGTCATTTCTTACGCCGGGGGGCAGAGGGATGCATTGTCAAGAATGGACGCCACGTTGAAAGACTCCTGGAAACACGTGTTTATCGCAGAAAGTATGCATTTCCGGGCCCATGATTACTGGACTTTTCGCAGGAAATTGCATTTACGGACACATGTTTGTTGCATTTACATTTCTTGTTCCGGTGAGTAGCACCAACTCTCAAAGTATTCGACGCGCTTTTTTAAGGAGTCGGGATATGTTACAGATACAGAAAAATATTGCCGTGGTTGCACAGCCCAGCACACACCAACGGCCTGCACCAGCACGACACAGAGCCGTTTCTGTTCTCTCCGACACTGCCGCAACTCGCGTGACGGAGTTATGTGGCTCACAAGCGCCATCTTAAAGTTACGACATGTTTCGTGGTTCCCTTCCGCCTTAACTACTCGTCCAGTCCTAGCCACGTCGTGTTTTAGGAACCAGAAGTGGCGCGGAAACATCAAACATTTTACTGCTGGTAGTATCGCGATACGACGAAAGTTATTCACTATGACTGACCATCCACGTCTGATGAACTCCGTTGCTTGCCACAAGACAGTCTTTGGCATCAACAAGACATAACAATCACTCATGTAACATTTAGTGTAGACAGACAAAGGTATGTACCGTAAAACATTTCTCCATAGTCCTTTACGAATATGTCCGCTTAATATGATTATTCGAAAAGCGGAATCAGCACTTCTACAGTTGCCGGTTAGATCAATCTCTGCTCAGAACGTTGCTGTGCTTCACATAAATAGCATGTTTCCTTTGTTGTAGCGTTGCTTCCCAAGTATCAGTACAGGAAAGAAACTTTCATATTGGCTGGCACTTCGGTAGGCTTCAAAATGGTTCAAATGGCTCTAAGCACTATGGGACTTAGCATCTGAGGTCATCAGTCCCCTAGACTTAGAACTACTTAAACCCAACTAACCTAAGGACGTCACACAGATCCATGCCCGAGGCAGGATTCGAACCTGCGACCGTCGCAGCAGCGCGGTTCCGGACTGAAGTGTCTAGAACTGTACGGCCACAACGGCCGGCGCTTCGGAAGGCACCAAACACCGATAGAGAGCACCTCTTCAAACCTCTAATATTCTTCAGGAGAATATTTTGCAAAGTCAATAATAGCATCAAATGAAATCTACGGAATCGAACAACAATTGTGGTAAAACCAAATGCCACTACAAAACAACTTATATATTTTCTCCTAGTGGGGCACCAGAAGAAATTGATATTTTTCTAAAGCAGACAAACGAAAGAATGAGTTTATTCATAGAAGAAAAATAAATGTTTATACAATAAAGATCTGGACATGTAGACCCTAGTTTCAGTTAGAAAGTGCTTATAAAAGTCTCGTGTATGTGGTAGAATTCTGTAAGACAACTAAGACAAAAAAATTAATTATCTCTAATTTACGGTTAGTGCAATCTTGACATCTTAAAAATGGACCATTGCTTTGAATCATGTTAATCCTCATACATACGTGTGCTGAAATTTTGTATTTTCTCTTTAAACCGAAACAGCAAGTATGGTGTAAATTACATACAACAAAAGTTTCTAAAGTTTGTTAAATCTACCTTACAGGACTTAGGATAATCAGGGCGACGTTGTGAGGGAGACTTTGGTCTGATAATTAACGTCGAACCAATGTAGGGGCTCCACGCTAATTTCGGTAAAATTGTATTTTTACTGTTGATGATCACATCTTCAATCTCGTAAAGTACGAGGTCTGGACTCTAGCCGAGCTAAGGTAAGCTGCTGTATTGTAAAATTCGCGGTTTCTACAGGTGCGATTTCAATAATCTCAAGCAGATATCTTTTACACGCAGTTTTTCTCAATTTTAAGTGAATTTTTGTTGTGACCAGATTCGTATCATGTTTAGCTTGGATATAATGCTTCTGGACTATTTTGTAGTCTGATTTGCAGCCACTTAATATGCTTCTCGTTTCCTCTTACCATACACTGTCTACGAATTCCGACCCTTATCGGATCTCCCAGCTTATCCACTGTAATGCATACCTGCATTCCTTTCACGTGCTTAAGCCAAGTATTACGCACATTTATGCGATCGGGAATGCTCAGTAGCAGCCATGCTACATGTACATATGATAACTAAGCGTAAGCAAGGATCTTTAGTGATGAAATGGAGGCAATGTTGTGTAACCTTAGTAGGGACAAGATCCGACTATCCGGGAGTAGGGTCTGACAATCTCAGACAGTGTTCCGAGACAAACTTCCGTAACAATGTCCGCAAACATGACGTCACATCCGCCTAACAACAGCGATCTGAAAGCCCATTGGCTGAAAGTTTAGATATACATGGTGGTCCATTGATAGTGACCGGACCAAATATCCCACGAAATAAGCATCAAACGAAACAACTACAAAGAACGAAACTCGTCTAGCTTGAATGGGGAAACCAGACGGCGCTATGGTCGGCCCGCTAGATGGCGCTGCCATAGGTAAAACGGATATCAACTGCGTTTTTTAAATAGGAGCCCCCACTTTTATTACATATTCGTGTAGTACGTAAAGAAATATGAATGTTTTAGTTGGACCACTTTTTTCGCTTTGTGATAGATGGCGCTGTAGTAGTCACAAAGGTATAAGTACGTGGTATCACGTGACATTCCACCAGTGCGGACGGTATTTGCTTCGTGATACATTACCCGTGTTAAAATAGACCGTTTACCAATTGCGGGAAAGGTCGATATCGTGTTGATGTATGGCTATTGTGATCAAAATGCACAACGGGCGTGTGCTGTGTATACTGCTCGGTATCCTGGACGACATCATCCAAGTGTCCGGACCGTTGGCCAGATAGTTACGTTACTTATGGAAACAGGAAGTGTTCAGCCACATGTGAAACTTCAACCACGACCTGCAACAAATGATGATGCCCAAGTAGGTGCTTTAGCTGCTGTCGCGGCTAATCCGCGTATCAGTAGCAGACAAACTGCGCGAGAATCGGGAATCTCAAAAACGTCGGTGCTGAGAATGCTACATCCACATCGATTGCACCCGTGCCATATTTCTATGCACCAGGAATCGCATGCCGACGACTTTAAACGTCTTGTACAGTTCTGCCACTGAGCGCAAGAGAAATTACGGGAGGATGACAGATTTTTTTGCACGCGTTCCATTTAGCGACGAAGCGTCATTCACCAACAGCGGTAATATGCACTATTGGGCAACGGAAAATCCACGATGGCTACGACAAGTGGTTTATGTATGGTGCGCCATTATGGGAGGAAGGATAATTGGCCCCCATTTTATCGATGGCAATCTAAATGGTGCAATATATTGCTGATTTCCTACGTAATGTTCTACCGATGTTACTAGAAGATGTTTGTTTCACTGCATGGCAGAATAGCGATGTACTTCCAACATGATGGATATCCGGCACGTAGCTCACATGCGGTTGAAGCGGTACTGAATAGCATATTTCATGACAGGTGGATTGGTCGCCGAAGCACCATACCATGGCCCGCACGTTCACCGGATCTGTCGTCCCCGGATTTCTTTCTGTGGGGAAAGTTGAAGGATATTTGCTATCGTGATCCACCGACAACGCCTGACAACATGCGTAAGCGCATTGTAAATGCATGTGCGAACATTACGGAAGGCGAACTACACGTTGTTGAGAGGAATGTCGTTACACGTATTGCCAAACGCTTTGAGATTGACGGACAACATTTTGAGCATTTATTGCATTAATGTGGTATTTACAGGTAATCACGCTGTAACACCATGCGTTCTCAGAAATGATAAGTTCACAAAGGTAGATGTATCGCATTGGAACAACTGAAATAAAATGTTCAAACGTACCTACGTTCTGTATTTTAATTTAAAAAACCTACCTGTTACCAACTGTTCGTCTAAAATTGTGAGCCATATGTTTGTGACTATTGCAGCGCCATCCATCACAAAGCGAAAAAAGTGGTCCAACTAAAACATTCGTATTTCTTTACGTACTACACGAATATGTAATAAAAAATTGGGGTTCTATTTAAAAAGACGCAGTTGATATCGGTTTTACCTATGGCAGCGCTATCTAGCGGGCCAACCATGCGCCATCTGGTTTCCCCTTCAAGCTAGACAAGTTTCGTTCTTTGTAGTTTTTTCGTTTGATGCTTATATATATATATATATATATATATATATATATATATATATATATATATATATATATATATATATATTTATTACGAAACGAGCGAAGTGTCCTTATTGTCTGAGGGACAAAGGTGGGGTTTCTCTTGTCCATCGGGAAGAGGGGGCGAGTTAGTAGCGAGGCGCCACTCAATAAGCACGGTCGAGTAACTTGGAGCGGCTCCAAAAGAACGGTCGCGAGTAAATATTTCAGCTGTTAAACAAGATATGAAGTGAAGGTATTAGTTATCAGAATGCCACGGGTCGTGGGCAGTGTCTATCAAGAGTATGGAAAGGAATAACTGTGTTAATGTGTTGTGAAGGGTTGAATATAACGGCGTAACCCAGAGCCGCCATATTGCAAATTCGGTGATGTGTGCGTCAAGTATTTTCTTTATCAAAACGAGTATAGTACAAATCGTTGTTGACATTCAGCAGGATCATCTACATTGAACCTAGCGCCTGAGCGCTACTACTGTGCGACGAGTGACTACCGAAGCAGCAAGACACCAGGTTAGTGATACAGAACCCATAGGAGTAACGAAGAGTCGCTTTCTTCTCGCTACTGTGCCACTGAGGGCACTGTACCACGTCTGTTACGCCTACGAAAATACAAGCAAGTACATAGTTCAGGCCGTTTAAACCCACGAGCTCATAAAAGCATTACAGAAATTCCTAAAATGACTGCAAATGTAGTGAACGTGCTATAGCTAAGACTTCATTACGCCATCTAAAGCGTAGTCACTGTGCGTGACGTATCATGCATACCTACGTGCAGGGACGAGTAGAGTTTGACTCGAGTAACTGTTTCTCTTAGCACCACAATGAGGGCTGCCCAGAGTGTAGATGCTAGGAAAGGGGATTTAGGTCTTTTGTGCCCCTTATGGCGAAGACACCACGCCTTATTCCAGCTGGGGTGGCGCAGAACTTCCAGCTCCCTCAGCCACGACTTGTTTGAATACAACTCTCATGGAAGATCCCTATCCGGCGTAGAAGACTGCTGCCAATATAATGCTGTTCGATCGCGGTATTAATCAAGAAATGAATTTCATGTAGGCGTGATCATTGTATTCTGTAAGTAAAACCGTCTAGGTCGCTTATTAAAATTTCTTTATTACGGCCTTTCGGCTACTGCCGTCATCAGAGATCTGCAGTTACGCTGAAAAAAAAAAAAAGGTAGAGATACGGGGGTATGTTACACAAGGACAAACTAACAAAGGATAATAAACTAAAAGATGAAAAAGTATTTTTAAAAGGACACTAAAAAAAATTTATAACTTACAAAAGTAGTTTCTGTGTCAGTACTAGAACCGATGCCTAATCGGGGCACTGATTAACACGGTCCATGAAGTTTTTCTTACAAAAATAAGTTTTAATTGACAGGTGCCGCTAGTGTTGGAGACTTTGCCTTCAAATTTTATTTTATTTTTATTATTTATATATTTTTTGAAGTACGAAAAGTCAAAAGTATATAAATAATAAAAATGAAATAAAAGTTGAAACGACGAAAATTTACATATTTGTGAAAAAATCTTCTTGAATCGAAATAATAGTTGACACTACGATAAGGAATAGGTTCAGTACCGACACAGAACCTTCTTCTGTAAGTTATATACTTTTTGGTGAGTATACCTTTAAGAATATTCTTTAATCTTTTAATTAACATCTGTTGTTAGCTTCTTGTCGTGTGATATACCCCCGTATCCCTTTACATTCCTTTCAGATAATTACAGATATTATTGCAGGTATCTGATGACAGCAGTAGCCTAAACTCCCTAATAAATAAAGAAAATTTAATAGGCATTGTAGGAGGTTTTATTTACATAAAGCTTCGCGACAGATGAAAATATAATTCCCAGACATCTTGAATTCTACTTTAAGCTTGCAGCGCCAGTTTCACATCGTTATGACTAGTCTGTTACAGTAACGTACGACCAGAAGTAGTGGGGGAAGAGTGTCAGCCCATGGTCTCGTTCTAAGCGCCTTTCTGCATCCAAGAGAGAAAGAATTAGTGATTTGCTGATTCTGTTACCCGGGTGGCGTACTACAGGGTGTGTACAAGTGTGCTCAATGGAGTCTGGATTCGTTTAGCTAGGATTATGCTACGATTCCTCTCGTTAGCCCGAGTAGTACTCGCTTTAAGAAATATTTTTGTGTTGTTCTTATTATTGCTGCCATGTTGTCGTAATTTTGTGTTTGATGCGCTTTGTGCAGTTGTTTCAGATTAAGTGAAATCTAAAACTTTTCTGTTACAAAGTAAAAGCGGTGGAGACATGTTTCTTATGCTTTTCAAAGCCTGTTTGTAATGGCAATCATGACGGAGAAGAGAAAAAGTTCTCAGTAAATTGGAGCAACGTTAGAATATCGGATCGCCACTGGGCTGCACTTAAGAGTAAGGACATAGTAATGTGTAATGCAAATGATGAACAAAAGCACGTCACGCAACCGGCTACATTTGTGGATGGCATATAAAACACAAAACTGCAGCTATGTTGCAGCACCATCAACAGCAACACACAGCCATAAATAGTTAAACTGTACATTATACTGTGCAAATTAGGTCAAACATAACCTAATTTTAAGACTGAATAATTATACCGTCACGATCTTCACCAGTACCAGCTTGCGCTCCGTCTTTATTAGCATCGCGTTCGACGGGACGTTAAAAACTGATTTTCCTTCGTTTCTTTCGTTTGACGACTGTTTCTTTCAGAACTTCAGTTGTTGTTTCATCCCGAAGACTGGTTTAACTTGTGGATCTCTCCATGCTGGGCTATCCTACGGAAACCCGTCATCTCGATGGAACTATGTATTACTTATTACTTTGTAAACTATTCAGTTCAATATCTCCTGATTAGTATATATATATATATATATATATATATATATATATATATATATATATATATATATATATATTGTTGTGGTCTTCAGTCCTGAGACTGGTTTGATGCAGCTCTCCATGCTACTCTATCCTGTGCAAGCTTCTTCATCTCCCAATACCTACTGCAACCTACATCCTTCTGAATCTGTTTGGTGTATTCATCTCTTGGTCTCCCTCTACGATTTGTACCCTCCACGGTGCCCTCCAATACTAAATCCCTTGATGCCTCAGAACATGTCCTACCAACCGATCCCTTTTTCTAGTCAGGTTGTGCCACAAACTTCTCTTCTCCCCAATCCTATTCAATAACTCCTCCTCATTAGTTATGTGATCTACCCATCTAATCTCCAGCATTCTTCTGTAGCACCACATTTCGAAAGCTTCTATTCTCTTCTTGTCCAAACCAGTTATCGTCCATTTTTCACTTCCATACATGGCTACGTTCCATACAAATACTTTCAGAAACGACTTCCTGACACTGAAATCCATACTCGATGTTAACAAATTTCTGCTCTTCAGAAACGCTTTCCTTGCCATTGCCAGTCTACATTTTATATCCTCTCTACTTCGACCATCATCAGTTATTTTGCTCCCCAAATAGCAAAACTCCTTTATTACTTTAAGTGTCTTCGCGTGCAGAAGACTCTAGTCTCGGCGATTGAAACAAGTGATATATTAATCGACATTCAGAGATATCTGAATGAAAGGAGGACTGCCAACTTTATTGACGTGCTAGCAAAGATGAATTTTAACAAATTAAACAATGAGAAACCCAACCAAGAAATAGTTAATTTCATCTCAATATTTGAGGGAGGGACAATGGCTTTACATACCATAGCATTTGATGACTTAGAGAAAAGGACTATTTACTGTAATAAATATAAAGTATTTGACTGGATGACGCTATCTGAAACTCCAGATTGGATGCAGATTGAAAACACTGTTATATACCTGACTAAAAAATGCTGTGAATATTTCAGGCGACAATTGTTTTCAGTAATATATGTGTCTGGAGAGCTATTTGGAAACCAAGCGTGACTTGGAAGAATGGAAGACTAAACAGTCCGTGCAAGAAAGGTGGATTTACTTTCTTAAGGAAACCGAAAATCATGCTTGAATATGCAAACTGCTAAAATCATGCGAGTGTTTGTTTTTTGTTCCCGTACCCAACGCCACTGTGGAAAGAGTATTTTCGCTCATGTCGACCCTGCGGACTGATGAAAGAAATTGACTGCTGAGTGCTAGTTTACCTACAAGCTGACTTGCATGGAGTTCTATAAATACGTGAAAGGGGGAAGGCTTACTGGAAAAGGTTAAATCTTCTGAAAAATATCTTGTAACAGTTACTTCTGCCGCAACAAGTTACATGCAATTGGTTCTAAATAAAAAGTAATTGTATTAAATAAGTTTCTTACTTCACTTCTACACCCCCATCTCAGAGTTTCCCGACGAGGTCTCAGCTGGATACGGCAACCGTAGCCGTTCCACAACAGACTCCTGGTTCCGATAATTTCTTCTTCCAATAAAACGGCACACTCCGTCATGGGAGCAGCGGTGTTCGTTACTACCTAACAGACGAAATTCCGCGTCGCTGGATTCGCCGTAGGTGAAGATGATGTGGCTCTGCTCCCTTACCTCCCAGGCCCCCTGACTTAATGCCCTGTGACGTTTTCCTTTAGTGGTACTTTACAGCATTGCGTACCCCCAATGGCAAGTGTGGTGTCACCGCCAGACACCACAATTGCTAGGTGGTAGCCTTTAAATCGGCCGCGGTCCGGTAGTATACGTCGGACCCGCGTGTCGCAGACCGAGCGCCGCCACACGGCAGGTCTAGAGATACTTACTAGCACTCGCTCCAGTTGTACAGCCGACTTTGCTAGCGACGCCAAACTGACAAATACGCTCTCATTTGCCGAGACGATAGTTAGCATAGCCTTCAGCTAAGTCAATTGCTACGACCTAGCAAGGCGCCATTTATCCTTTGCTATGTATCTAATGAAGCATGTACAGTAACAAGACCACTGTTCACCAATTGTTGATTAAAGTTAATTGTTCCAGAAGCTACGTACTTTTCTTTATAGCATTCATTAAGTATCCTGTCTCAGACCTCACGCCATCCTGCGTGAGCTTATAGCGTGCATTTCGGCTTCCTCAAACAACACGGTGTTGCCACTTCTGCCGACATTTCAGCAAGAACGTTGGAACAGCTGAGAGAACGCATAAATGCTGCTGTGATGACCACTGACAAGATGTCGCTACATAAGATGCGAAACTAACTCGACAAGCACATGCACGAGTGTCTTGTGACCAGACGGGTAATTATAGAACATTCGTAATTTTCAGTTCGTCCTCATGCAATAATACTTCGGAAATCAGAGAGATTTTATTTAAAAAAAAAAGGAGGAAAAAAGAAAACAAAAAGAATTGCTTATAGCTCTGTACAGCAATAGGCGTGTATTGAGGAGAGCAAAAGCGGAATCAAATGGTTCAAATGGCTCTGAGCTTTATGGGACTTAACTTCTGAGGTAATCAGTCCCCTAGAACTTAGAACTACTTAAACCTAACTGCCGGCCGAAGTGGCCGTGCGGCTAAAGGCGCTGCAGTCTGGAACAGCAAGACCGCTACGGTCGCAGGTTCGAATCCTGCCTCGGGCATGGATGTTTGTGATGTCCTTAGGTTAGTTAGGTTTAACTAGTTGTAAGTTCTAGGGGACTAATGACCTCAGCAGTTGAGTCCCATAGTGCTCAGAGCCATTTGAACCATTTTTGAACTTAAACCTAACTAACCTAAAGACATCACACACATCTATGCCCGAGGCAAGATTCGAACCTGTGACCATGGTGGTCGCGCATTTCCAGACTGTAGCGCCTAGAGCCATTCGGCCACAAATGCCGGCAAAAGCAGAATTCATTGTTGGAGGAAGTAATATTGTGTTGACAATTTTGGGTGATTTTACAAAAATATTTCTTCTTTGTCGTCCCTGTTAGAGCGAGTGGGATAAGAGAGACGCCTACACTACGTTCCAGATGTTATTTTTGTTGTTCAACCAGTAAATCCATTATAGATTATCTACGACCATAGTCATTCTCCTTCCCCTCCAAAATATTAATATGACTCACATGTCTAGGATTTTAATAATGATAATAAATCAATAAATATACACTCCTGGAAATTGAAATAAGAACACCGTGAATTCATTGTCCCAGGAAGGGGAAACTTTATTGACACATTCCTGGGGTCAGATACATCGCATGATCACACTGACAGAACCACAGGCACATAGACACAGGCAACAGAGCATGCACAATGTCGGCACTAGTACAGTGTATATCCACCTTTCGCAGCAATGCAGGCTGCTATTCTCCCATGGAGACGATCGTAGAGATGCTGGATGTAGTCCTGTGGAATGGCTTGCTATGCCATTTCCACCTGGCGCCTCAGTTGGACCAGCGTTCGTGCTGGACGTGCAGACCGCGTGAGACGACGCTTCATCCAGTCCCAAACATCCTCAATGGGGGACAGATCCGGAGATCTTGCTGGCCAGGGTAGTTGACTTACACCTTCTAGAGCACGTTGGGTGGCACGGGATACATGAGGACGTGCATTGTCCTGTTGGAACAGCAGGTTCCTTTGCCGGTCTAGGAATGGTAGAACGATGGGTTCGATGACGGTTTGGATGTACCGTGCACTATTCAGTGTCCCCTCGACGATCACCAGTGGTGTACGGCCAGTGTAGGAGATCGCTCCCCACATCATGATGCCGGGTGTCGGCCCTGTGTGCCTCGGTCGTATGCAGTCCTGATTGTGGAGCTCACCTGCACGGCGCCAAACACGCATACGACCATCATTGGCACCAAGGCAGAAGCGCCTCTCATCGCTGAAGACGACACGTCTCCATTCGTCCCTCCATTCACGCCTGTCGCGACACCACTGGAGGCGGGCTGCACGATATTGGGGCGTGAGCGGAAGACGGCCTAACGGTGTGCGGGACCGTAGCCCAGCTTCATGGAGACGGTTGCGAATGGTCCTCGCCGATACCCCAGGAGCAACAGTGTCCCTAATTTGCTGGGAAGTGGCGGTGCGGTCCCCTACGGCACTGCGTAGGATCCTACGGTCTTGGCATGCATTCGTGCGTCGCTGCGGTCCGGTCCCAGGTCGACGGGCACGTGCACCTTCCGCCGACCACTGGCGACAACATCGATGTACTGTGGAGACCTCACGCCCCACGTGTTGAGCAATTCGGCGGTACGTCCACCCGGCCTGCCGCATGCCCACTATACGCCCTCGCTCAAAGTCCGTCAACTGCACATACGGTTCACGTCCACGCTGTCGCGGCATGCTACCAGTGTTAAAGACTGCGATGGAGCTCCGTATGCCACGGCAAACTGGCTGACACTGACGGCGGCGGTGCACAAATGCTGCGCAGCTAGCGCCATTCGACGGCCAACACCGCGGTTCCTGGTGTGTCCGCTGTGCCGTGCGTGTGATCATTGCTTGTACAGCCCTCTCGCAGTGTCCGGAGCAAGTATGGCGGGTCTGACACACCGGTGTCAATGTGTTCTTTTTTCCATTTCCAGGAGTGTATTTTTATTATTACTCACATTTGGGGACTACTGGAGCACGAAATGCACAACGCCGGGCATTTGCAGTGCTTCGTTCTAGCTTGCCTTTGTGCTCATTTTACTATCATTGCATCAGACTGCGCCCTTTTCAGTTCATCAGTCAAAGTTGTTCCGGTCTTATTGGGTTTTCCGCCAGACAAACTGTCATGACTTTTCTGCTAGAAGCTTTTCCTGCCTTGAATATCAGGTTATGGTATTACTTCGACCCCTTCTATCGTTTCAATTTTAGCTATACAGCGCGTTTCAGACGATTACACAACCCGTGTGATTAATCTGGTTAGGTCCATTCTTTTACAGCAACGCACTTTATATCGTGGGCAGCCGCAGTTGTAAGAATGGATTCTTCTTGAACAAAACCGCAGTAGCTATTGAATAATCTTTTATTAGTACTGAGGGTTTCGCAACACTCAAGTTGCATCTTCAGGTATATATGAAAAGAAAAAATTAGAGACTGGAGGAAAGGTTATTATTGTTACTCATGAGTTCCAATGAAATTGTTTTGGAACTTCAGTGATATTTACATACTAAATATACAAAATGGACATAAACCCTTAACAGAGTGGGGTACGCAATAAGCAGGATACTCATAATCAATGATTTACATCGAAACATAGAGATTATTAGACGCCCCCGTCATTCTCAGTCATGTGGTATTAAAACGTCTTTAAAAGGAAAAGTAGTCAAAATAACAGTGCCTCTAGTTCCAAAAGGAAACATGGAGAATTACACAGTAAAAAATAGGTCAACCAGAGAGAGGAATGGATAAAACTCGTACGAGTCTGTTGTATCACGCTCACCCGCAGGAAAATAACCGTATTATGATGTAGGACCATTAAATGGATGTATTACGAAAGTACTAAGAAAATATAAACTGTAGTGAACTACAGGAACCCACACCGAAAAAAAGAACCGCGGAAGATAAAATGGGTGGCCAGTAAAAGCGGATAAACAAAAGGATAAAAATCCTGGTTCTCCACATATGCACTCGACGTATCACAACGAGAACAGGCACTGGCAGATACCAGCTGAAAACATAGCGCCACGAAGTGCAAGTTGGCAGGGAAGTGCGAAGCAGACACGGAAATGGATGGAAGACAGTAAATAACAAAACATGAATAAGAGTGTTGGGCCGTGCCCTTACGTTCATGGTGTTATATTAATGTAAAATGATAATAAATATCATAAGTAAAAAGTTATCAATTACGCCGTACACTGTGAAAATTAGCAATCGTATTGAATTGTTTCAACTTCGTTTGGCAGTTTAATGTATAAACTGGGTGATGCTTCCTACACCGTAGTTTACCAACGTATATTCAAAGTAAGACCTTTATTTTGACCGTGCAACATTTTAAAGTTATTTGACAAAATTGTAATTGCGTGTCCGTATTCACGAAGGTGTGTGCTCACTGCTGGTTTGACGTTTGTTAAATTTACGAGCTCACGTAACCTGATCTCAGAATTGCTGCTGGTTTGACGAATCTATTTCATGGGGCAATTATCGCACCTGATGCAATATACTTCAGTAGCTGAATATTTCTTGGTACACAAAACACATCGGCTGCCATGATTACCGAAGCACTCACCATACCAGCACAAACAATCTGCCCTCTTTCGAATGCACTTATCACCGACGTAATGCAACTCACAGCTACACCCAACTCTGTTCTGACCACGGCTGACTCTTGCAACATACTGGGGACATTGCACAGGTGCCATTCCGACACAGCGACTCAACCAGCAGGCTTCGCTATCATCTGCATTGATGTTCAATCATGCATTTCTCGCGGTGTTTTGATATATTTGTCCAACTCCCGTACATCATTTGAAAATTTATGAAATAAGGTTACCACGCACTTCATAATTTATACGATATACAATATAATTGTGCACTCAACATTATCAGTATTTCACTTAACAACATGAATTGTCAACAAGTCTGCAGAGTACAGCTTCGCAAGCGTGGTAATTTGGGGCATGCCGATTGTTCGGGTCGTTTTCTTTTCTCTGGTGAACTCTGCTATTTTTTTCTTAGTGAAAGTTCTTTCCCACTTCTGTCGTGACTTACTCAACTTGCTTAATCTCAAGAACCAGCCGGATTAGTGTTTGGCAGCAGGGGCAGTCCGCTTGTTGACTAGACTGCTTTACCTCGCTGGAACATTTTCTGCACGCGATCAGGATAAGTGAAAAATAAATAAAACAGACTTCCTTGCCATTTCAGAGATGCTCAGTTTTTGTGTTACATTCTCTGTAAGTTGACTAAACAGTTTGGAAACTGAGAAACCTTAAAATATAAATGACTTTGGTTTATTGTTCTTTGGACGAGCTCTCGGCTCAAATAACAGTATTCTTGGATATGTGCATAGTTATTGCGAACCGAAGACTGCACGTAAAAACAAAAACATGAACAGTGCGAAATACACATGCTCTCACTGGAAACTACCGTTTACTGCGCTTAAAGCATTCTGCATGTCACGTTTGAAAGAACATTTAACTAATTAAGTGTTACTCGCTAGAAACTGACAAATCATTTACTAAATAACACGTGAAACAAAGTGTATTTCGAACCACTTACTTTCAGTTCACTTGCGGTGAATTATCTTTCAGTTTGTTGTGCTTCTGCTTTTCATTCACTTTCTTTTCTGACGACGGTTTTTATTTTCCGTAGAGTCAACACATAGATACAAATCAAATGGCTCTGAGCACTATGGGACTTAACTACTGTGGTCATCAGTCCCCTAGAACTTAGAACTACTTAAACCTAACTAACCTAAGGACATCACACACATCCATGCCCGAGGCAGGATTAGAACCTGCGACCGTAGCAGTCGTGCGGTTCCGGACTGCGCGCCTATAACCGCTAGACCACCGCGGCCGGCCACATAGGTTAGTCAGAACGAATTCTGTACTGCTTACTCCGTAACAGACCAAGGCAATTCACTGTTTGCTTAATAAGATATGAGTGCCATAGATAATACTGTACTACAAATCAAAATATTCGTTGTAATAAATTATAACAGATGACTTCAAGCTTCGTGTTACACTTTTTAAATCGCCGAACTGTGCATGAACAATCAATAAACCGAGAGTTTGCTATACTAACAGAATTTCCTATTTACTGACACAAATGGTTTAAAGAATGGAAAAACTGGCAGTGCCTGACCTCAGTGAAGATTACTTCAAATTCCGCACAAATGTGAGAACACTGGGGCAGTACAAATTGTAAAATGCTTACCCCCCTCATTCCTATCCATCACGGCCAAGTTTCTGTATAAAATCAGCTGTGCTGATACAACGACGGCGATCGAACCCATGTCTACGTTGCACAGCTTACAATGGGCAACTTACTTCCAAGAGACATGCACCTGGAGACTAAAAATGGGACCGTGTGCCTAACGGTACATGCCTTTATCAAAACCACCACACTTAACCAAAAAATCTTGAACTCAGTTGTAAGAGATAAGAAAAGGGATCTAAAAGAGACACTGACTTCATAGAACTGAAAGATTTATTGTCTCTAGTACAAGGCACGGTAAACGTTCGTACCGTTTCTACGCACAGGAACTAACGTTCGCTCTTATTTAATCTTGTTGTTACTTTTCTGAGATAACCTTTGCTTCTACATATCTTTGATAACGACTCGCTTCTAATATCGATGATATCTCGACACCCATCCAGGAACACTGCAACATTTAACGGATTTATCGAACTTTTCACAACACGCGGCTGTGTATCGTCCAGCCACGTCTGAAATTGAGCCACGACTCCATCACTACTCCTGCCTTCCACGGCACACGTAAAGGTTGGCGCCAAACCGGGCTACTTGATCACCGGAGGTTTCCCCTTGCGGCACTACTGTTGCGCTAGGCCGCTACGTGTAAGGGGCAGATATGGATACTCAAGGAGTAACAACATTTGTAACCTTACAAGACTGAAGAAAGGCATAAACACGTTTATAGCGTTTGTAGATTTAGAAGAAGTTTTTTACAATATGAACTGGAATATTCACCCACTCTTTAAAAATTACGAAGGTATTAGGGGCAAAATACATGGAGCGAAAGCGTACCTACAAATTATACGGAGACTAGACTGCTGTTATAAGAGTCGATGAACGTGAAAGGGAAGCCAAGTTGAGGAGGGAGTGAAACAGGCTTATAGATTATTCAATACGTATATTGAGCAAGCGGAAACGAAGGAGGAATTTGGAAAGAGAATTAAAATTTATAGACAAGATGTAAAAACTTTCGGGGTTTGCTCATGACATTGTAATTCTGCCCAGGAAGGTAAAAGCTTGGAATAGCAGTTGTACAGAAAGAATAGCATTGTACCATCCCCTTAAAAAAATTAATGAATTACTGTGCTGATAAACATCTTACGTTATTTAATTTTCAAACAGCTGAGCAGAACTGAACGTACTCGGACATTTCTCTCTTTACTTATTCTGATCAACACTAAACTGACACACAATATTTTTAGCGCAACGCAGTCTGACTTTCAATAATCCCTACAAAATAATGGCCCTGACGAACAATAACCTATACCTTTCATGAATCACTTACCTCACCAAAATCTTCGTTACTCGAACTACTGCAATACAGTGACCGCCAATACTGCCAGCTAAATAAAACATTCTAACTACTGAAGGCACTAACTACTGATAGGCACAGTTAGCAGATGAAAGATTTTGACAGAGAACAAACAATGTATTTACCTTAATAATACTCAAAAGTCATTACATATCAGTTCATGATATCCAGTATTACAAATTTACTCTTCCTAATGGACACACGTCCAGATCGTCCGCTCTCATTTCTGCCATCTCTCTCCTCACACCCACCACTGCTGGCGGCTCACCTCCAACTGCACAACGCTACACGCTGTTCACATCCAACTGCACAACACTACAATAGCAAATATTCCAACAATGCAAACCAGCCACAGACTTCACACAGCAGTCAGTGATTTTCATACAGAGCGCTGCGTGGTGTTACCAACATAAAAAACTATACAGCCCACTTACAGTATCTTAACACGAACAAAAATAAAACAAGGTTAATGAATTTCAGTCGAATTAAATCAGGCGATGCTGAGAGAGTTAGATTAACAAATGAGATACTAAAAGCAGTAGATGACTTCTGCTTTTTGGGTGAAGTAGAGAAGGCGTAAAATGCTTACTGGCAATAGCAAAAAACGGTTTGCGGAAAGCAATTCAGGGATTACTAAATGTTTTCTGAAGATTCTGTCTGGAGAGCTTTGTATTGAAGTGAACGTTCAGACAAGAAAATAACGGAAGCTTTTAAAATGTGTTGCACATGAATAATGCTGAAGGTTAGGCTCATCGAATATATATATATTTTCGCATAAAGCCAAGTTTGACTGCAGAAACATGAAGTAAGTTTTACTGATCAGACTACTGAAAAAAATCTGAAATTATTTTAGATGGCCTGTCTTCGGCGTCAAAATATTGTTTAAATGGAATCCAAAGCTTGTGAATTCTCCCAACTGCAGGCATTAACGACATCCTTATTTTTGGTTAGACAGAAAAGTCTGGTAGTTGGCATCACTATGTCAGCAGAACTCTCTCAGCTTCGCTGTCCTCCTTACCGTGTATACCGAAAAATAATTAAACATTTTCATGACGATTATTTCAACGTCAAACGTTAAGAGGCCAGCACCGCTTTTTATAGTATTGTGGAGAATATGGGCAGGGCATCTAGTTCCTTCTACATTGTGCCCTAGTTCTTCTTTAATTTGGTGAAACACATTCCGTTGGCAGCGTCGATAAAGCCCTCCGAGGTAGGCATTTGTACTGTCCCCACAAAAAGGGATTAACTTATCTAATGGAATTTGTAGTTGTCTTGATGTGTCCCCGTTGAAGGTTCGAATTCCCCCTCGGGCATGGACGTATGTGTTGTCCTTAGCGTAAGTTGAAGTTCGATAAAGCAGTGTGTAATCCTAGGGACCGACGATGGTTCAAATGGCTCTGAGTACTATGAGACTTAACATCTGAGGTCTTCAGTCCCCTAGAACTTAGAACTACTTAAACCTAACTAACCTAAGGACATCACACACATTCATGCCCGAGGCAGGATTCGAACCTGCGACCGTAGCGGTCACGCAGTTCCAGACTGAAGTGCCTAGAACCGCACGGCCACAACTGCCGGCAGGGACCGATGACCTCAGCGGTTTGGTCCCATAGGAAATTACCGCATATTCTCAATTTCCAGTATGTCTAGACAACACTTTGCAATTGTCTCCGATATTTCGTTATATAGCAAATCGAAATTCAGCAGCTTCTGATGAATTCTGTCAGTTTCAGTAAAGTACTGAACAACTAAAGCAAACATCTTTGAGCCGTGGCTGTCTCGCCCTGATGCCGTTTTTTTTTTCTTTTTTTTTGGCATTTTCTCACCACCGAGTAGCGCCTTACTGCTTCCTCAGTTACTACCTGAACTTGCCTCCGTCAGTGGCAGCAGCAGCGTTTATCGATACTAGTACTGCTGTATCATCTTTGGTGTGAGCATTATATTTTCGATATGGTGGTGTGTGTGGGTGGTCGGTCGATTGCGACAGAGCAGCGAGGAAGTCTCCGTGGCATGTGGTCAGGCTGGGGCTGCTGGCTGCGTGCACGCATGGTCGGAGTTGTGAGGCGCTAGCTGCGAGAGCTGCAAGGTTCGTTGCCCACCGAACCTGGATACTGGAGTTGAGTAATCAGTTAACCTGTTACGAAACTTCAGCTGCTGTGATATCTCTTCGCTCGTTGCCGGTTGTTGCCTCCTGGGCCGTTCCCGCAAGCAGCAATGTATGGTGTGCTGGAGTCGGCAAATTTTCCAGGCCGTCTTCCTGTATGGTGTTTAACTATTGAAATGATGGTAACTTATTAGTGAAGTGCACCAGCGGTATCTTCTGCCTTGTGGCCGTTAACGTTCTGGTTACCTGCCCTGGTCGTTAGCGTAGTTTTCCGGCAGTGTGTTTTACTTGCCGTGTTGATGCTGTCCGGCATGGTGTGTAGTTCGACAGCTTGATGTTGTTCCCCTTTTTTTTTCTTCGAGTGGTTATTGTGCCTTGACTGTGTTTAGATACCAACTGTCAAGACGTAGTGCTCCTGCGATCATCGTCCTTGCTGATATTTTCGTTGTCATGCCGTTGGTTGGGTGGGAGGGAATTGATTAGGTTGTTGGTTGGTTCTTCAACCATCCCTAGGTCGTGCTACCATCCGATTATTTAGTGTTATACTTGACCGCCTGTCTCACCTAACCTGTTGTTACAGTTTCTTCCCGAGGCCAACCCTTGGAACATTTCTGAGCACCACTGTTCTGTTGCTTGGGATTGTGATTTTCTTTTGTCTCAAGTACAGTGTGGAGCCTTCAGCCGTGTATTAATTTAGTTTGTTTTACTGTTCAGTATGTCGCCATCAGCCAAACCTTATGTGAAATATTTTAAGACACAACGCTCATCCGACTGAAGCAAAAAAAATAAATAAATAAATAAATAAAAAAAAAAAATCATCATTTGAAAATTTTCTCTCTATCTTCACTTATTAGCCAGGCCTTTTCACAACCGTGGTCTAGGGGTAGCGTCTTTGATTCATAATCAAAACTTCTTCGGTCTCGGGTTCGATCCCCGCCACTGCCTAAATTTTGATAAATAATCAGCATTAGCGGCCGAAGACTTCCGGCATAAGAAGTCAGCCTCATTCTGCCAACGGCCTTGTCAAAGAGGGCGGAGGAGTGGATAGAGGTTCAGGGCACTTTCTTGTCCTAGGGGTGGGAAATTGCCCCTAAAGGCGGAAGAATCAGCAATGATCAACGACATGAGGATGCAGAAGGCAATGGAAACCACTGCATTAAAGACACGTAACGTGTATCCACAGGACATGTGGCCTGTAATTGAAGAAGTGTCATGATGATCTCTTCATTGGCAAAAGATTCCGGAATAGTCCCCCATTCGGATCTCCGGGAGGGGACTGCCAAGGGGGAGGTTACCATGAGAAAAAGATTGTATAATCAACGAAAGGATAACGTTCTACGAGTCGGGGCGTGGAATGTCAGAAGCTTGAACGTGGTAGGGAAACTAGAAAATCTGAAAAGGGAAATGCAAAGACTCAATCTAGATATAGTAGGGGTCAGTGAAGTGAAGTGGAAGGAAGACAAGGATTTCTGGTCAGATGAGTGTCGGGTAATATCAACACCAGCAGAAAATGGTATAATAGGTGTAGGATTCGTTATGAATGGGAAGACAGGACAGAGGGTGTGTTACTGTGAACACTTCAGTGACCGGGTTGTTCTAATCAGAATCGACAGCAGACCAACACCGACAACGGTAGTTCAGGTATACATGCCGACGTCGCAAGCTGAAGATGAACAGATAGAGAAAGTGTATGAGGGTATTGAAAGGGTAATGCAGTATGTAAAGGGGGACGAAAATCTAATAGTCATGGGCGACTGGAATGCAGTTGTAGGAGAAGGAGTAGAAGAAAAGGTTACAGGAGAATATGGGCTTGGGACAAGGAATGAAAGAGGAGAAAGATTAATTGAGTTCTGTAACAAGTTTCAGCTAGTAATAGCGAATACCCTATTCAAGAATCACAAGAGGAGGAGGTATACTTGGAAAAGGCCGGGAGATACGGGAAGATTTCAATTAGATTACATCATGGTCAGACAGAGATTCCTAAATCAGATACTGGATTGTAAGGCGTACCCAGGAGCAGATATAGACTCAGATCACAATATAGTAGTGATGAAGAGTACGTTGAAGTTCAAGACATTAGTCAGGAAGAATCAATACGCAAAAAAGTGGGATACGGAAGTACTAAGGAATGACGAGATACGTTTGAAGTTCTCTAACGCTATAGATACAGCAATAAGGAATAGCGCAGTAGGCAGTACAGTTGAAGAGGAATGGACATCTCTAAAAAGGGTGATCACAGAAGTTGGGAAGGAAAACATAGGTACAATGAAGGTAGCTGCGAAGAAACCATGGGTAACGGAAGAAATACTTCAGTTGATTGATGAAGTGAATAACACCGGTAAGAACGCAGTACTCTGCATTGGGCGATACAGAGTGATTGAGGAGTAGCTGTGTACGTTATCCGAAACTCCAGATAATTTTGCGGGGTTGTGTCACGTACGCGCACCGCTGTGGTTGCAGAGACATCACACCTGATCGGCATATCAGCAATAAGAGAAAAGTTGGCTGGGGATCCTCTCATGAAGCAGAAGAACAGAATAGGTAAAAACTGCTCCAGCCGTAGCACGATTAGTCTTGCAATACATGGAAGTTAAACAGGTCGTCATTGACCAATTGATCATAGCAACACATTCTCGCATTATTTCTGAGATTAGATACAGATGTAAAGTATGCGACCTAGAATCTTGTGCTCTCATTTAGTTCAGGGAAGGTGCCAATCCGAATCGCTAGGTTTCATAGTTGTAAATTAATGTTATACTCTTTTCCCCTTATTAAGTTATTAATCTGTCCACATTGACGAGTCATCACCTTATTAATACTATTTATGAGCATACGTAAAGTATCATATAGAATAAAATGGTTCAAATGACTCTGAGGACTATGGGACTTAACTGCTGAGGTCATCTGTGCCCTATAACTTAGAACTACTTAAACCTAACTAACCTAAGGACATCACACACATCCATGCCCGAGGCAGGATTCGAACCTGCAACAGCAGCGGCTCATATAGAATAAATATGACTGTCTGTCCCTTTATTTCAGACTGCCTACACTGACAAACCAATCCAGTCCTACAACCTAGTGCAAAATTTTAGGGGGTTAACTTGATGTTTCAAGAAGAATATAATAATTCAAATCCCAAAGAAAGCAGGTGTTGACAGATGTGAAAATTAGCGAACTATCAGTTTAATAAGTCACAGCTGCAAAATACTAACACGGATTCCTTACAGACGAGTGGAAAAGCTGGTAGAAGCCGATCTCGGGGAAGATCAGTTTGGATTCCGTAGAAACAATGGAACACGTGAGGCAATACTGTCCTTACGACTTATCTTAGAAGAAAGATTAACGACAGTCAAACCTACGTTTCTAGGAGAGAAAGCTTTTGACAAAGTTGACTGGAATACTCACTTTCAAATTCTAAAAGTGGCAGGGGTAAAATACAGGGAGCGAAAGGCTATTTACAATTTGTACAGAAACCAGGTGGCAGTTATAAGAGTCGAGGGGCATGAAAGGGAAGCAGTGGTTGGAAAGGGAGTGACACAGGGTTGTTGCCTCTCCCCGATGTTATTCAGTCTGTATATTGAGCAAGCAGTAAAGGAAACAAAAGAAATATTCGGAGTAGATATTAAAATCCATGGAGAAGAAATAAAAACTTTGAGGTTCGCCGATTACATTGTAATTCTGTCAGAGACAGCAAAGGACTTGGAAGAGCAGTTGAACGGAATGCACAGTGTCTTGAAAGGAGGATATAAGATGAACATCAACAAAAGCAAAACGAGGACAATGGAATGTAGTCGAATTAAGTCTGGTGATGCTGAGAGGATTAGATTAGGAAATGAGACACTTAAAGTAGTAAAGGAGTTTTGCTATTTCGGGAGCAAAGTAACTGATGATGGTCGAAGTAGAGAGGATATAAAATGTAGACTGGCAATGGCAAGGAAAGCGTTTCTGAAGAAGAGAAATTTGTTAACATCGAGTATAGATTTAAGTGTCAGGAAGTCGTTTCTGAAAGTATTTGTATGGAGTGTAGCCATGTATGGAAGTGAAACATGGACGATAAATAGTCTGGACAAAAAGAGAATAGAAGCTTTCGAAATGTGGTTCTACAGAAGAATGCTGAAGATTAGATGGGTATATCACATAACTAATGAGGAGGTATTGAATAGAATTGGGGAGAACAGGAGTTTGTGGCATAACTTGACAAGAAGAAGGGACCGGTTGGTAGGATATGTTCTGAGGCATCAAGGGATCACAAATTTAGCATTGGAGGGCAGCGTGGAGGGTAAAAATCGTAGAGGGAGACCAAGAGATGAATACACAAGCAGTTTCAGAAGGATGTAGGTTGCAGTAAGTACTGGGAGATGAAGAAGCTTGCACAGGATAGGGTAGCATAGAGAGCTGCATCAAACCTGTCTCAGGACTGAAGAGCACAACAACAACAACAACAACAACAACTTGATGTTAATGATTTATATCCATCACTACTTTCTATGAGACAAGCGACCTCAACCAATCTGATTCTTCAACAGAGGCCTGTATTGCATAGTCAGATGTCATTAAGAGCACAAGAATTGGGGGAATTCATAAAAGAATCCCGAGTTCAGCAAATAGTTCATTTGCACATCGCCTCATGGTAACAAAGGAAACTCGGAGGTCGTTTCCCAATGAAATACATTAAATATATTCGCAATTGCGAATGAGGGAAACTATCAGCTGTACAATGGAATGACGACATAGAAAAATTTCTGCCGGACGCAGACTCGAATGCGGATTTCCTGCATATCGTGGGCGGTCGCCTTACCATTTGGCTACTGAACTTTGCATTGCAATCAGAATAACACTGCAGTATCGTATTTCTCTGCCGATACCTTGCAAGCGGCTTTCAAGAAGAATGTCTGACCAGTACAGGAATATACATAATAGATGTACGAGTATAGATGTACGAGTACAGGTCGTAGACGGATGGTTGATGACGTAATTATGGAGGTTTGGGTGTGGCTGTCAGTCGAGCACGGATAGCCAAATGGCAAAGCGGCATCTCTCGGTAAACGGGAAATCCGGGTTCGAGCCCCGGTCTGGTACAAATTTTCACTGTCGTCATTGCATTCTAGAGCTGATGGCATTCCTTATTCTCAATTACGAATACATTTAATGTATTTCATAACGGCTGCAGTTGCCGCAGTGCCTGTTTCTTTCTATATGCATGCATGCCAAAGGGAACTGTGCATCGTAATCAGAATAACACAGGCACTGCAGTATCGTCCTGTATACGCTGTTGTTACTTCATTATCAGCAACGAGCAGTTTTTCCTGGGTATCTTCATTAATCGCGTATATACAAACAGGCTTTGACGTCGATGCTATCGCGAATCAATTTGTACGATTCTTCGTAGACATATGATACCCAACATCTGCCTTACCTCCGTGAGTTACTGAGATGAAACAGCTACAAATCTTACACAACGCTTCCTGATCCGTATATCCTTTCTTGACAAAAGACCACTCTTTTGTTTAATCATACGAAAAATGACACTTTATCTTTCCATCCTTAGGCATTTTCGTAAGGTATAATAAGAAAAGGTTATTAGACAGTAACACTTTAGTCACTGATGTACACGTCACTATTCACTTCACGTTCTATATACTAGCAGTTAAGACTTCAAACGTTACTAACTTACACTCCTTGTCCGTATTACTTTTCGAAAACATTGTCTTATCGGATCGCTATTCAAATGGGGACAGCAGATTCTTCCGCGTGGCGCTGCTTAAATAATTCCAGCCCCGTACTACTGGAGAAATCTGGTATTTTCACGAATGATAGCGCTATATCTAGAAGATGCTTGCATCGTCGATACACGGTACGCAACATGCAGCACCACCTGTGAGACGACCCTGTGAACATAAACTTATTGACATCAATAAAACTAACTCAGGCTGCATTTACATGTTACGCTAACAAACGGTGTACTTGAGCCAAGCTCGTAACAGAATTTTGCAAAATCGGTTCAAAATTGGGTTTGTCGGGATGTCGAGACAAGAAGGTGCATAACGATGAAGGTCTAGATATATCGGGACGGATGGCAACTCCAGGAACGGCCCGTACTCTTTCGTCTCTGACGTTGCACAGAAAATGTTAATCACGTTCAGGAGCCACATAAGGACTTTCA
This sequence comes from Schistocerca americana, assembly GCF_021461395.2. Taxonomy (NCBI): domain Eukaryota; kingdom Metazoa; phylum Arthropoda; class Insecta; order Orthoptera; family Acrididae; genus Schistocerca; species Schistocerca americana. The sequence continues at coordinate 624,710,222 of NC_060123.1, read as the reverse complement.
GTGCCTTACACTCTCGCACTGTGGCGATTAACGTTTCCGAATATCAGCTTGGCGGCGAAATATTCATCCTCAAGTGCTTACTACACTGTGTTTCAAAATAGAAGGTGCCGCCCATAATCTGGTTGTAATTGTTGCACGACCTGCAGGCAGTACGATTCGAAATGCAACTGCCGTCACAAAATCTTGCAGACAGTGTGTTACACGGACAGGCGACAGATCGGAACTGTGCACGAAACTTTTCATCGCCCTCTCCAAGGTTGTATCTGGAACACTTGGTTGGCCGATACTTTCCTACTTGCAGACACAACCAGTGTCGGAGGATGAGATTTGTGTTTAACGTCCCACCATCAACGACGTTGTTAGAGAAGGAGCATAACTTCGGATTAGGGAAGGATGGAGAATAGAAGCGGCCGTGCCCTTTCGAAGGAAACATCCCGGCATTTGCCTTAAGCTGTTCAGAGAAATAAAGGGAAACCTAAATGAGGATGGCCAGACGTGGACTTGAACCGTCGTCCTCCCGAATGCGAATCCAGTGTGCTAACTACTGCACCACACTGCTCGGTACGACCAGTGTCCCTACTTTGTCGATGCCAACGCACAATGTTCTGTTTATAAGGCGATTCTTGTCCATACTTCCTTCTGAATGCACACTGCACTGTTGTTGCAAATAAACATCTCGGACATTCCCACACAAAGACTGGTTTTTTGTTTTGTCGCCATTTCCTCAAGGCACTGACGACTTCTGGGTGCAATGCAAACTTGGGGGGGGGGGGGGGAGGGGGAGTTTGCAATGCTAGTCACGCATCAATTTACACTGAAGAGCCAAAGAAACTGGTACACCTGCCTAATATCGTGCAGGGCCCCCGCGAGCTGGCAGAAGTGCCGCAACACGACGTGGCATGCGCTCGACTAATGTCTGAAGCAGTGCTGGAGGAAACAGAGCCGGCCGCGGTGGTCGAGCGGTTCTATGCGCTTCAGTCAGGAACCGCGCGACTGCTACAGTCGCAGGTTCGAATCCTGCCTCGGGCAGGGACTGATGACCTCAGATGTTAAGTCCCATAGTTCTCAGAGCCATTTCAACCATTTGAGGAAACAGACACTAAAACATTGCAGGGGTGTCATAAATCTGTAAGAGTACGAGGGGGTGGAGACCTTTGCAATGCATCCCATAGATGGTCAAAGGTGTTTGGTGGCCAGCGTAAGTGTTTAAACTCAGAAGAGTGTTCCTGGAGTCAGTCTGTAGCAATTCTGGACGTGTGAGGTGTTGCACTACCCTGCTAGAATTGCCCATGTCCGTCGGTATGCACAATAGATATGAATGGATGCAGATGATCAGACAGGATGCTTACGTACGTGTCACCGGAGAGGGTCGTATCTAGACGTATCAGGGGTCCCATATCTCTCTAACAGCACAAACCCCACACAACTGCAGAGCCTCCGCCAACTTGAACAGCCCCCTGATGGCATGCAGGCTCCATGGTTTTATGAGGTTGTCTCCTTACATACGTCCATCCGCTCGATACAATTTGAAACGTGACTCGTGCAACCAGGCAGCACGTTTTTAGTCATCAGCAGTCCAATGTCGGTGTTAACAGGCCCAGGCGAGGTGTAAAGCTTTGTGTCGTGCAGTCATGGCCTTAGGCTCCGAAAGCTCATACTGATGATGTTTCGTTGAATGGTTCGCACACTGACACCTGTTGATAGCCCATCACTACAATCTGCAGCAATTTCCGGAAGGATTGCCCTTCTGTCACGTTGAACGATTCTCTTCAGTCATCGTTGGTCCCGTTCTTGCAGGATCTTCTCCGTCCACAGCAAAGTCGGAGATTTGTTGTTTTACCGGATATCTGAATTAACGGTGCACTCGTGAAATGGTTATACGGGAAAATCCCCACTTCATCGCTACTTCGGAGATGCTGTGTCCCATCCTCTTGCGCCGAGTATAACACCACGTTCAAACTCACTTAAATCTTGACAAGCTGCCATTGTAGCAGCAGTAGCCGATCTAACAGCTGCACCAGACTCTTGTTGTCTTACAGAATCGTTGCCGAGCGTAGCGCCGTATTCTGCCTGTTTACATATCTCTGTATTTGATTACAAATGCCTATACCAGTTTCAAAAATGTTCAAATGTGTGTGAAATCTTATGGGGCTTAACTGCTAAGGTCATTAGTCCCTAAGCTTACATACTAGTTAGCGTAAATTATCCTAACGACAAACACGCACACTCGTGCCCGAGGAAGGACTCGAACCTCCGCCGGGATCTGCCGCACAGTCCATGACTGCAGGGCCTAGACCGCTCGGCTAATCCCGCGCAGCCTATACCAGTTTCTTTGGCGCTTCAGTGTATTTCTACATATAACATTTGTTTCAAAACGAATGAATGATTTATTGTAATCCTATATTTTAAATTATAGCACGTTTGCAACGCTGTAAGTCCTACGTTTCAGGCGTACAACAGTGCGGGGCTGTGACTGCAATACTCATACGCCGGGCAGAGTGGCCCCGCGGTTTAATGCGTCATGTCACGGACTGCCCGGCCCCTCCCGCCGGAGGTTCAAGTCTTCCCTCGGGCATCGGTGTGTGTGTGTGTGTGTGTGTGTGTGTGTGTGTGTGTGTGTGTTTTTCTTAGCATAAGTTTAGTTTAAGTAGTGTGTAAGTTAGGGACCGATGACCTAAGCAGTTTGGTCCCTTTGGAATTGACACACACTTGAACATTTTGCAGTACTCTTTCTTCGTAGGCGTGCCCCTAGCTGTCCTTAGGCGTTCCCTGCCCTCCAGGTGTCGGGCACCGCACTTTGCCGGCTCTCGGCGCCAGAGCGCAGCTAGGTCGCCGTGCGGCAGAAGTAGAGTAGAGGCGGTCCGCGGTAATCCCATTGTGCGAGTCCGACTGAGCCGCCACAAAGGCCAGCCGCCCGGCCGCTGATCGATGTCTGCGCTCGCCGCAAAACCCGCAGCCCCAGCCACAGGCCAGCCAGACATAGGCAGGGCAAACCACCAGGCTACTGCTTCTGCTGCTGCTGCTGCTGCCGGCGCCGCTGTGTTATTACACGTAGCACTGTCGTAACACGGTGTTCCACAGTTCCTGCTGCAGGCAGAAGGGGTTGTAGAGGTGACGCAGTATGCATAAAGTGGATGGATCTCTTAAAAGAAATTCTGATGAACACAAAAGCCAGGGCGAGATTCAAGGAGCACTGTCAGAAGAATTTGAAATCAAGATTGGTGTTAAACAAGGAGAGGGATTGTCACCATTGCTGTTCAATATAGCACTGGACGAAGTGATCACCAGTGGAGAGCAATACATGAGGAAATGGGAATACCAAAGACCCATGTGGGGGACAAAAAGGACAACAGGGCTCAAGTGGACCGCCTATCCTTTGCAGACGACGTAGCAATAGTGAGTGAGACGGAAGAAGACGCAAAGACAACTTAAGTAACGTAGCCAGAAAGGTGGGACTGAGGATCGCCTATAACAAGTTAAAAACATTAAATACCACTGCAGACTGGGAAACACCGGAAGGCACTGCGCAAATGGTGGACAAATTTAAATACCTGGGAAAATTTATAACAGGGAGAAACAGGAGCAAGGAGGGAATAACACAGAGGATAAAGAAGATGAGGACAGCCTTCTGTATGACGAGAGAGATATACAATAAAAATAATACATCCAGAGAGGCAAAGATAAGCCACTACAAGGCAACAGTGAGGAATGCAGTATTATATGCTGCTGAGACGATGACACTAGGAAGAAATGGGGCAGAACAACTCGAGAAAGAAGAGAGAAAAATACTGAGAAAAATATTAGGTTCCGAAAGAGGTGGATGTGAAGACCTAGGGAAGAGTTGTATCGAAACATGACAACAATATCTTGGGAAATCAGACTCAAAAGGGCAAGGTTTGCTGGACATGTAGTTAGGATGAGTATGGACAGAATGACGAAGAGAATGTGGGAAACAACAGGGAGGACAAGGAGAAAGACAGGAACCAAGTGGGTTGTTAAACTTCGGAAGGATTAAGGCCGAAGGAAAGGAAAATTGCAGGAACAAACATACACCGACCAATATGCCGGAGATCAACGACAGAGAAGAATACAGGAAAAGATTAGAGTGTCACCAGTGGAGCCGACGGGAGAAAACGGCACTGAAGATCTCGGAAGAAGAGTGGGAGAGAAGAAGAGGAAGAATGAAGAAGTTCTGGGAGAAGAAGAGGAAAATGCAGTCCACGAAGGGGCTACCCGGGGGTCCTACAGAGGCCGTAACGCAAGAAGAAGAAGAAGAAGAAGAAGAAGAAGAAGAAAGTGTTGATAAGGAACACATATCCAAAATGTGTACCATTGGAATATAACCTATTTTCCATACAAACACTACAACGGCGGATATGGTTTCCTTTTCAAAACATTGTCTACGAAGTCCCCACAACAATCCCTAGAAACCTGTAAAAGGAATTATGAAACACTCTGTAGGTAGATAAATAGTCATATATTAATATGTATCACGTAAAAATATTAAACCATATGAATTTCTTTTCAGGAAATGCTTCAACTCAGCCAGAATCAGACCAATGCCAATAGACTTTACCTAGCCAGATAAGAAATGAGTTACTGAATCACAGATGACATGCAACAAGCAGAGAGATGAGGAACAATCATTCGGCCACCGGCAATAGGTCATACATAGTCACAGGAAGTTGCTAACAAGACGGACGAGGAAGGAATTTTTCTGATCGTAGCAAGTCATCAGAACGTCCACGTAACACTAAAAGGGGGTGCTACTACGTCATACACAAGAACCTACACCGATATAAAAGAGGGATAGAGTGGTTTCAAATGGCTCTGAGCACTATGGGACTTAACATCTGTGGTCATCAGTCCCCTAGAACTTAGAACTACTTACACCGAACTAACCTAAGGACATCACACACATCCATGCCCGAGGCAGGATTCGAACCTGCGACCGTAGTAGTCGCGCGGTTCCGGACTGAGCGCCTGAACCGCTAGACCACCGCGGCCGGCCAGAGTGGTTTCAGTACTGTTTTACAGTCACTGGGATTATTAGTCGTCATTAATATGATTTCTGACAGGTGAGCTGAGTAGCAACCAGGAGAAACTTCTATCCTACGGGCTTGGTGGTAAAATAAAAGAGCATGTTCAGATGCCAGTCTGATACGCAAACAGCCACGACAGTTATGGGAAACTGTTCCCCACTGGTGAGCATCAATAGCAGTAGCGAGATATTGAGGTATCATGACTGGGTCCTGATAGAGTTCCTATTCCATGGGCGGGAGGGTTTTATGCTATGCTTAGGGAATCCTGTACTCGTGGCAGCCAGAACAAACAGCCAGCAAACTGATCATTAGAATAGAGGGTAAAAGTGCCACCTCTCTGTGGTTTTCTATTCAATAAATATTATAATATAGTGTACATACAGGCATAAAAAATATCCACTAAAATGATGCAAGAATTACGAACAACCCTTCTTCCTTTTAGCATCCGACTTTCTACTAACACCCTTGTCGTGATTAGAACGGAGCACTCCCTCACACTTTCATATGATATCCAAGAATGAGATAGAAATTCGCGGCCTTCCAAGTCCCTGATGTTAATAATGAGACGTATCATTGTTATTCCATTGGCCGGGGGACTAAAGCACGTAACACATTCCACGTACTCAGCTGAGTATAAACATGACGCCTGTGGAATACAACAGCTCTAAACACCTGAATTATATTCCTACACGTTATTGTTTCACGAGTGGCAGCAGGGTCAGTAAGCAGACAAGCTGGAAGTGACCGTAACCTACATACATATCTACAGTATGAAAATCACCTTATGTTGATTGCCGCATGATTCTCGCGTACCACTGTCACACCCACCACCCCTATCTTCTAGCTTGTGGTTCTGTAGTTGGGTTGTCATCTCCGTGACGCTTTTGCTCTTACTAAAAGCTCCTGTGACGAAACGCGCTGCTCTTCTCTGTTTCCTGTATCAGCCCTATTTGGTAATGGCCCCAGACAGACGAGCAATACCCGAATATCGGTCGAACGATCCCCTTCGCGGTTTGACTACACTATCTGACGATTCTTCCACTGCATCACAGTGTGGCATCTGCGGTACCTACGATTAGTTTTATGTGGTCGTCCAACTTTAAATCCTTTCATATGCATACTATTAGTTGTTTAATGGACAGAATTCCTTACAATCAGTGTAATCATATAGTAACGCGTCTTCTGCCTATTTAGACACTATTTCTACAATTGTGAGGATAATTAAGAGTCTGCTTGAAAAGAATTTTCTAAATGTGTTTGCGTATAGAACATGGCTACTGTTTAGTATCATTGCACGCCTTATCTTGTACATTGATTTCCAAAGACACAGTCCAACAAATCGGATATTTTAGGTTTGTATTTGTCTGGAAGAAATTGTTTATTTGGTGATTCTCCAGTAAATTACGACAATAGTGTGAGGGAGGGGCATTGCAATTAAACATTCGTGTTGTAATGTGGTAAGAAATTCATTATTGATGTGGAGTAGTTTCCTTTATATGTTGGTAATACACGAAGCACCTCGTTCAAAAAAATGGTTCAAATGACTCTGAGCAGTGTGGGACTTAACATCTGAGGTCATTAGTACCCTAGAACTTTGAAATACTTAAACCTAACTAACCTAAGGACACCACACACATCCATGCCCTAGGCAGGATTCGAAACTCACCGTAGCGGTAGCGCGGTTCCAGACTGAAGCGCCTACAACCGCTCGGCCACACAGTCCGGCAGTACCTCGTTCAGTACCAAAAAAAAAAAAATCGAGATTTATAGAAACCTTATCATACGAGAGAGGGGCGGGGCGTCTCATCTGAACGCAATATCAGACAAAGAGTCAGAGATTCTGGAACTATGTATGTATGTATGTATTGAAGTGGGGACCTAGAAACGACGGAGAGGCTTCGTCCCCGCCGCAGCCCTCAATGGTAAACAATCCCACAACAGGCTACTGCAGTCCAGTCACCCCAACGGCGCCTCACACCGAACACAGGGTTATTGTGCGGTTCCGCCCCCAGTGGACCCTCATCCCGGGAACGTCTCATTCCAGACGAGTGTAACCACAATGTTTGCGTGGTAGAGTAATTATGGTGGATGCGTATGTGGAGACAGTGTTTGAGCAGCAATCGCCGACATATTGTAACTGAGGCGGAATAAGGGGAACCAGCCCGCATTCGCCGAGGCAGATGGAAAACCACGTTAAAACCATCCACAGGCTGGCCGGCACACGGGACCTCGACACTGATCCGCCGGGCGGATTCGTGCCGGAGACCGGCAACCCTAGCCAGCCGTTGTGGCCGAGCGGTGCTAGACGCTACAGTCCGGAACCGCGCTGCTGCTACGGTCGCAGGTTAGAATCCTGGCTCGGGCTTGGATGTATGTGATGTCCTTAGGTTAGTTAAGTAGTTCTAAGTCTAGGGGATAGATAACCTCAGATGTTATTCCATAGTGCTTAGAGCCATTTGAACCATTTTGAACCGGCACCCCTTCCCGCTCGGGAAGCAGTGCGTTAGATCGCACGACTAGCCGGGCGGGCCTTCTGGAACTACAGTCTCCTAGCTTAAAAACGAAAGAGAAAACGTTTAAAGGGACTAGAAGTCTTTCACTCTGCTATTACAGTTTCAGCATACCGCTGTTCTCAAGCATGTACACACCTTCAGTACAAGGTACCAGGAGAATATATTGGGTTAAATCAATAGTACGAACAACAAACTCGGGAATATTCAGTGCCACGTCATGGCACAGATTTACAGGGTGATAATTATTGAACTATATGAATTAAAATGGTTGTAACTTCTGAACGGCTACCGTTAGGCCATTGAAACTAAACGGTTGGCCCCGGCGCATGATGTGAATTAGTACACGCTGTATGGTTTGGTTTACCGACGAAGCTCTCTTTCGGGCGGGTTTGTCAGTAGGCAAAACTGGCGCATTTGAGGGGCTGAGCCGGCCACGGTGGCCATACGGTTCTAGGCGCTTTAGTCTGGAACCGCGCGACTGCTACGGGCATGGATGTGTGTGATGTCCTTAGGTTAGTTAGGTTTGAGTAGTTGTAAGTTCTAGGGGACTGATGACCTCAGATGATAATTCCCATAGTGCTCAGAGCCATTTTAACCATTTTTTTGAGGGGCTGAGAAGACGCATTTCGCGATCGAGAACTCTCTTCACTCTCAGCCGGTGACTGTGTGGTGTGCAATATCCAGTCACGGAATAGCCTGTTCGATATTCCTTGATTGCACGATGACTATCGAACGGTACGTGAAGGTTTTGTAAGACGATTTCATCCCCATTATCATAAGTGACTCTTATTTCGACAAAATGTGGTTCATGCAGGATGGAACTCGACCCCATGGAAGCAGGCGAGTGATGTGCTGGAGGAGCACTTTGGGGACCGCATTCTGGCTCAGGTATGCAGAGTCCACTGGCATGGCCCTCTATTGGCCGCCATATTCTCCAGATCTGAACATATGCGACTCCATTTCGTGGACTTCATTAAAGACAAGGTGTACTCAATAAATCCTAAACCATTGCTGAGCAGGAAACTGCCATTCAGGAGGCCGTAGACAGCATCGATGTTCCGACAGTTCAGTGGACCATGCAGAATTTCGCTATTGGTCTGCGCCACATCATCGCCAATGATGGCAGGCATATCGAACATGTCATAACTTGTATCAGAATATCTGTAGTGACGTTTACATGTTAAATAAAGTGTATGCACCCCGTAGTTCTTTTCCATGTAGTTCAATAATTGTCGCCCTGCAAGTTACAAGCAATGATCTGCTTTAAGGGAGCCGACTGCTGTGGCCGAGCGGTTCTAGGCGCTTCAGTTCGGAACCGCGCTGCTGCCACGGTCGCAGGTTCGAATCGTGCCTCGGGCATGGACGTGCGTTATGTCTGTGGGACTGATGACAAAAACGGTTAAAATGGCTATAAGCAGTATGGGACTTAACATCTGAGGTCATCAGTCCCCTGGACTTAGAACTACTTAAACCTAACTAACCTAAGGACATCACACACATGCATGCCCGAGTCAACCTCAGAACGTAGCAGCAGCGCGGTTCCGGACTGAAGCGGCTAGAACCGCTCGGTCATGACTGATGACCTCAGATGTTAAGTCTCATAGTGCTTAGAGACATTTGAAGCCTTTTAGGGTTGTATCCCACGTTATAGACCATTAAAAAATCATATTTGCTTATGTTGCACATAATGCTAATTTTTCAAACTGCACATGAGCACGAAGGGTTTTGTGGTAGAGTGTATATTATCAAAGAAGCATAGGCTGTGGTCTTGTACAGCCATAAACGGAAAATAATATCCTCTAAATAGTTGATATACGCTGCAGACACATAACGCAATAAATTTAAGGGTAACGGAAAGAGCTGCGCCTACGCAGACCACACACTGCTCTTACAGGTGACTTTCGTTCCGAGGCCTATCACAGCCAGAGAGCGCCGACACCTGCCTAATCAGGCATATTGATCAGAAATTACTAGCGGTTGGTGTTGTGACTGACAATGCGCAATTTTTCACAAACAACATTTATTGATGTAAGTTCACAAGGCTGATGACTGAACACACAAACGAAAGGTAACAATAACGAAAAAAGTCTCCTAATGGAGGCAAACAAAAGCTCACTTCTAATTTTTCACAAAGGTTCGTGGTAACACACACACACATTAGTAACAGTCCAATTCCGAGACGAAGACATAATTTTCAACGGTCGCAGTGCATTTCGGGCCTGGTTCTAGCCCCTAAATAGCTGTCTCCAGCCAATCAGGTGTTGGCGTAGTGATACTTCCTGCAGGCTGTGGTTCGAGCTCCCCCTGCAGGAAGTAGTTCTCGGAATGTCTGTTTCCATTATCTTGTATGTAAATAGCCGGTGTTTACCATGGTGCTTTTGGGTACACCTTGGCTACATAGACAACCTCGTCCTCTGTGGTGTTATATGGGTTGCCGGCCCCCAGGGACTACCTTGGCTCCGGTGTAACAGTCGGGGTCGTAAATTTCAGAAGAAGGAGAACTCGGAAAGTCCCCCTTCCATTAGTAAACGAATGGATGAATATGAGTTTTCTGACAAGTGCTAAAATATAAGGAAGTCCACTGATCTCTTTCGCCATAATTATTTTTCCGCAGAGTATATCGCTAAAAACGAAACACAGCGTCATTTCGAAGTTTACTTCCCATGGATGAGCTAAGATTTCCTTTCTGCAAACGGTGAACGATCGCAGCTCGTTAGTTTCACGTGGGATACCAGCGACAGTGCATTTTCTCCTTTTCATTGCGTATATAATACACTGTCCAGTTACATTGACGTGATTACCTGTCAAAACCCTAAATGATAACATTTCGCAGCGCTGATCGGTGCGTGACGTACAGGAACAGAGTTAGTGAGGTTCTGGAAGGTGCTGATAGGGATGTGGAGTCACGCCGACTCCAGTGTCGTGGCCAGCTCTGCTGGGTTTCCCAGTTGAGAACCCGCGTCGTGAACTGCCCAGTCGAGTTGGTCCCATAGATTCTCGATTAAGTTTAAATCCTGGGAGTTCGGTGGGCAAGACAGTACGGTAAACTAAACTTGGGGTTCTTCAAATCATGCACGTACACTGCGAGCTGTGTAACACGTTGCATTATCCTGCTGGTAGGTGCCATCATAGCGCCGAGCAAAACAAACTATTTGTGGGGTGGGGGGGATATAACCCCAATGATAGATGCATACTTATGTTGATCCATTGTGCTTTCCTGAATGACGAGATCACCCAAGTAATGACATGAAAACATTCCTCACAGCATAAGGCTCCCTCCTCCAGTCTCGACCCTTTGCTTCCAGATGTATCACGCCACAGACGCCAACGGCCATCTGTCCGACGGATCATAAAATGTGATGCATCTGATAAGATATACAGGACATAAAATACCGTCTGAGGCCTGCGATCATTTTTATGTTAATAATAGGCAACCAATTCTGTACAATCGCAATAAAGTCATGAGATGTTCAATTGACTCTTACTAGAACATGTTGCGTGTTTCGGGATTACATCCATCTTCAGACATTACAAACTTCAACTCCTTTCTAACCAACCAGGCGTACAGCCTCGACAACTCAAATAAAGTGTCCAATCACATATGACTGTAACTGCGACATAATCAGTCTTGAAGCAGAGCGTACACTGCTTATATCGCAGTTATAGTCATACGTTACTGGACACTTTCTTTCAGTTGTCAAGGTTGTACGCCTGGTTGGTTAGTTTGTGATGTCTGAAGATGGGTGTAATCCCGAAACGCGTAACACGTTCTAATAAAAGAGTCAGTTGAACATCTCATGAGTTTATTGCGATTGTACAGCATTGGCTGCCAATTATTATCATCTGATACGGCCATATGTCGCCATTCGGTAGATGACCAGTTGCGGTACAAGCGTGCAAATTCCACTTTGATTCAAATGGCTCTGAGCACTATGGGACTTTACATCTGAGGTCATCAGTCCCCTAGAACTTAGAACTACTTAAACCTAACTAACTTAAGGACATCACACACATCCATGCCCGAGGCAGAACTCAAACCTCCGAGCGCAGCGATCGTGCGGTTCCAGACTGAAGCGCCTAGAACCGCTCGGCCACACTGGCCGGCAAATTCCGCTTTCGTTACCTGTGAACAGCAGTCAGCATGGGTACATTAACCAGGCGCTGGCTGCAGAGGCCCACATACAGCAACGTTCTCTGAACGGTAGTTGAGGAGACACTGTTGGTAGCCCCTTGGTATGTCTGGGTGGTTTGTTGCTCAATAGCTGCACGTATATTCGGCGATACACATCTCCGCTGCCGTTCACCCTTGTCATTTTGGCTTGTGCTGCACCAAGGTTGCCTAAGCGCAGGTTTTGGGTAGCGCCATTTTGTCCTGCACCGTATACTTTAACCACGGTGGTACGCGAACAGTTTACGAACAGCCTTTTCGTGAATACTTCCACGCTCGGCCCCAAAGTCAGTAACCATGCCCTTTCAGTCGTCAGATAAATCGAACCTGACTATTGAATGAAGTCGCTAGTGTGCCCCAGAACAACATAAGTATGAAACAAACTTGAATTGATATTTCGGCAAAATAGGTTCACCTGTTTTAAATAAAATGGCTAAATGGCTCTGAGCACTATGGGACTTACCATCTGAGGTCATCAGTCCCCTAGAACTTAGAACTAATTAAACCTAACTAACCTAAAGACATCACACACATCCATGCCCGAGGTAGGATTCGAACCTGCGACCGTAGCGGTCGCACGGTTCCAGACTGAAGCTCCTAGAACCGCTTCGCCACAACGGCCGGCCCCTGTTTTAAGAAAGTAACTCCAAAGAGGGATTGTCGTAAGCGGTTTAAATACACACAAATGGCCATTAAAATTGCTACACCACGAAGATGACGTGCTACAGACGCGAAATTTAGCCGACAGGAAGAAAATGCTGTGATATGCAAATGATTAGCATTTCAGAGCATTCACACAAGGTTGGCGCCGGTGGCGACACCTACAACGTGCTGACGTGAGGAAAGTTTCCAACCGATTTCTCATACACACACAGCAGTTGACCGGCGTGGACTAGTGAAACGTTGTTCTGATGCCTCGTGTAAGGAGGAGAAATACGTACCATCACGTATCCGACTTTGATAAAGGTCGGATTGTAGCCTACCACGATAGCGGTTTATCGTATCGCGACATTGCTGGTCGCGTTGGTCGAGATCCAATGACTGTTGGCAGAATATGGAATTTGTGGGTTCCGGAGGGTAATACGGAACGCCGTGCTGGATCCCAATGGCCTCGTATCACTAGCAGTCGAGATGACAGGCATCTTATCTGCATGGCTGTAACGGATCGTGCAGCCACGTCTCGATCCCTGGGCCAACAGATGGGGACGTTTGCAAGACAAAAACCATGTGCACGAACAGTTCGACGACGTTTGCAGCAGCATGAACTATCAGCTCGGAGACCGTGGCTGCGGTTACCCTTGAGGCTGCATCACAGACATTAGCGCCTGCGATGGCGTACTCAACGACGAACCTGGGTGAACGAATGGCAAAGCGTCATTTTTTCGGATGAATCCAGGTTCTGTTTACAGCATCATGATGGTCGCATCCGTGTTTGGCGACATCGCAGTGAACGCACATTGAAAGCGTGTATTCGTCATCGCCATACTGCCGTATCACCCGGCGCGATGATATGGGGTCCCATTGGTTACACGTCTCGGCCACCTCTTGTTCGCATTGACGGCACTTTGAACAGTGGACGTGACATTTCAGATGCGTTACGGCCCGTGGCTCTACCCTTCATTCGATCCCTGTGAAACCCTACATTTCAGCAGGATAATTCACGATCGCATGTTGCAGGTCCTGTGCGGGCTTTTCTGACCAGCACATTCTCCAGATCTCTCGCCAACTGAAAACGTCTGGTCAATGGTGGCCGAGGAACTGGCTCGCCACAATACGCCAGTCACTACTCTTGATGAACTGTGGTATCGTGTTGAAGCTGCATGGGCAGCTGTACCTGTACACGCCATCCAAGCTCTGTTTGAATCAATGCCCAGGCGAATCTAGGCCGTTATTACGGCCAGAGGTGGTTGTTCTGGGTGCTGATTTCTCAGGAACTATGCATCCAATTTACGTGATAATGTAATCACATGTCAGTTGTAGTATAATATATTTGTCCAATGTATACCCGTTTATAATCTGAATTTCTTCTTGGGGTAGCAATTTTAATGGCCAGTAGTGTATAGGAAACGAATTACAGTGGGGTCAAGCAAATGGTTGGAGGTGCCATCAGGATGCATGCATTATGTTTTGTTAGCGAGCTTCGAAAAATCAGTAAGTACATGCTATGTTTCTGTAGCGAAGCGAAATACCTTGTGTAATCGTCTTCCCTTCAGTTTTTCTGTATGTTTTTTTGTTATTACTATGACTTATTTGTTCACCAGTTTTACGTGTTTCATTCCGTATTCCAAATAGACCAAATGGCGATACTGAAGCGGTTGAAAGAGAAATGGGACGTCCCAATATGTACTGTGTGGAAGGGGACTTAACGATACCGGCAATAGCCTCCCGATTTATGTGTCCATTCCCCTCGTGGGAAATCGGGAAGTCGATTGTAGCGGAAGAGAGCTGCGTAAAGTCTGCCTCGCCAATACAGCTGGGAATACGTTCGTCGCGGAGAGAATGTGCCTCATCTCTCCAGCTCGTACTAACGGTCTGGCCTCTGGAGGATATTGCTGTTTCGAGCTCTGTTTCTCTTTCTAACGGCCAACGGCCTTTGGCTAAAACCTACTTTCTCACTGTTTTGTCTTTACCACAAATTCATCTGCGGCTGACAAAGTTGAGGTCTTCAAAGGGTGTCATCGATATTTTCAGCCCACCTATACCGTATAAGGGTTTTGAAGCAGATTGCGTATGATTAAGAGAACATCAGGCAGTAGAAACCAAGCGAATGAGGCATTTGAAGACACTGACCTTTGCGAGGTGCCGGGGCTAGCAGTGTATTTAACACTAAATTCTACTAGAATCTTCTTATCAAAATGATGCTCTAAGCACCCCCTTTTCTAACTCCGACTTTGGTGTTGCACATGGATTAAGAAGAAACGCGAACTGACTGTAATTGACCCTGTAAGTGTAGTAGAAAAGAGTTTGGCACCTGCAATAATTTAATTGAATAGGAATTAATTAGATAAAGGAAAATTTCATTAACGTAGTGAGAAATGAAAGGGTTGCTTTACCGATTCACAGAATGGAAGTTCTGTACAAAATAACAATTTGATTTATTATGACTAAGCTCAAAATAATAAACAAAACACATGAAACATTTTCAATACATCAAATTGGATACACAAATAAATGTTGTGAAGGTGAAGTTGTCCATAAACCAGCTTGTGACACGTATGACCAAGTGGTATGTGGAGCCAATTCCTTGCAACTCAAATCTTAAGAGAAACACCCAGCCAACCCAACATTAATTGCTGCTACAGTAGTGTGAACTCAGACAATGAACATCCAAGACAGAACCATGTAAGAAAAGACGGGAACAGGCGCGCTCTACTGAGCTCTGATTATCACAGAGCAAAATTCCCTAATCTGCCGGTGCTGTGGACATACATTACCAAGCTGTCTTCTTAACTGCAAGGACACGATCTGGCGTACCGGAGGCGATGGCTGGTTGCTTCGACGTCCCGTCGTGGTGATGATAATGTCGCGAGTATAGCCCGAAACAAATTCTCCTGGTCTGGTTTTTCCAGACTAAAGACTTCCTAGCAACACAAATACGCCTCTGAGGGCGACGACGAAGGCTGGCTACATAAGCACTGACGGTACAGTGATTGATTTTAACAGGAGAAGTCACACAGTAACTCCAATACAGTCAACTTTAGCCAAAACTGCTCAAGACGGACAACATAGGCCACTTGTTCGCAGAACGCTCGATTGCCAACTGTACTCGGAAAGTTACGTTGAAGTCGAAACTTCAGCAACTTCGTCAAACAGTTACGATTAAATGAAAGTATATTAGACAGTCAACGGGAGGCAGGCTGTCCAGAGCAGCGAGAGCTCAGTCTTGTAACTTACTCTGACCAAAAGGGGAGAGCCGACCCTCTCAAGAGCACCTGTACAAGCCGAACACAGAACATTCCCGCCCCCACGACAGTGGCCGTGGTTAAACATCCCAATCAGCAACTCGAAAACTGGCGGAAAGTTCCACTCTATTGCCGACGCACTACTATTCCACCAATGGAGATACTTGGCGCCAATTTCTGCGCCGATTTTGCTATGTCACGGACCTATCCCCTGAGCCAGCCAATCACAGTTACGATTTTGCAGAAAACGCGGGAATTTGCCCGTCAAGACTGCCTGGGAACACAAGTCATTCCCACGCCTCGCTGGTAGCCCACCAGAAAGTGATTTCAGTAAGTTTCTCTGAAGTAACGGAATCTCTAGCCCAGCCACTCCGTCAGACCCCTGTGGGCATGTTGCTCCCACTCTTATGACACTGTCGGCGTCTGGAAAGCATCCACTCGACTCCCTCACACCCATCGGCTTAACCCTTTCAAGTTCAGCAGAACCCGCCTGTCACCGGACCACCCGGATGATGAGAGAAGCTGCGTGGGAAGTCCGCGTGTGAAGGAATAGCGACTTTTCACCGCATGCAATTAGAGAGGAAATTCGAATTACTCAGAGTAAGATAGAAATATGAGAGGGGGCTCATGCCACCTCTCACCTTATATCCGGGACGAGAGAGCCTACACTGCCCAGTTATCCTGATTTGGGTTTTCCAAGCGTTTCCTAAACAATTTCAGGCAAATGCTGGGACAGTTTCTTCAGGAAGGCTAGGCTGCCCCTCTGTCCTATTCTCATAAACATACTTGCATATTCTGCGTTGGTGAAATCAGATACTGAAGCTATTTATTTTCATCGTATTATGACAAATGTCAGCGCGGCTGACTTCCATGCAATGGAACACGGTCAATTCCAGGTACTGCCAGGTAGATTTTCTTGATCAGAAGTCCAGTACGGGTTGGAGCACTTGATCGGAAGTCTGATATGGGGTACTCAGCCAACTGAGGACGTTAGTAGAGGTACCAATGTCAAGAAACTAGACAACACAGAGGATGACACCGTGGTTGGCCAAAAGGTTATTTTTTCCTTCTATGTTGCAGACGTAGATGTCACTGTTGTTGTTGTTGTTGTTGTTGTTGTTGTCTTTAGTCCGAAGACTATTTTGACGCAGCTCTCCACGCTACTCTATTCTGTGTGAGCCACTTACTCTAAAAATACCTATGGCAACTTACACCTTTCTGAATCTGCTTACCGTATTCATCTCTTGGTCACCCTCTACAATTTTTACCTCCGACACTTCCTTCTTGTACTAAATTGTTGAGCCCTTGATGTCTCAGAATGTGTCCCACCAACCGATCCATTCTTTTGGTCAAGTTGTGCCACATATTTCTTGACTCCTCAATTCTGTTCGGTACCTCTTCATAGTTATGTGATCTACCTACCAAATATTTAGCATTCTTCTGTAGCGTCACATTTTGAAAGCTTCTGTTCTCTTTTTTTCTAAACTGTCTGTGGTCCATGTTTCATTCTATATATGGTTACACTCCAGACAAAAACCCTAAGAAAACGTATATTCGATTTTAACAAATTTATCTTCTTCAGAAATTATTTTCGTGCCATTGACATTCTACATTTTATATCCTCTCTACTTCGTCCATCATCAGTCGTTTTGCTGCCCAAATAGCAAAATTCATCCACAACTTGAAGTGTGTCGTTTCCTAATCTAATTCCCTTAGCACCACCTGATTTAATTCGACTACATTTCATAATCCTTGTTTTGCTTCTGTTATGTTCATCTTATATCATCCTTTCAGAGACATTCCGTTCAATTGCTCTAAGTCATTTGTTGCCTCTGAGAGAATTAAAAAGTTATCGGCAAGCCACAAAGTTTTTATTTCTTTTCCATGAACTTTAATTCTACTCCAAATTTTTCTTTGGTTTCCATTACAGCTTGTTAGATGTACAGATTGAATAACAACGGCGATAGGCTACAACTCTACCTCACTCCTTTTTCAACCACTGCCTTCCTTCCATACGTCTCGACTGACTATCGTCTGATGTCTGTAAAGTTGTAAATAGCCTTTTGCTCCCTGTATTCTACGCCTGCCACGTTCAGAGTTACAAAGAGAGTATTCTGCTCAAATTACGACTGATTATTAGAAGAATCTCAGTAGCGAATATGTATAACTCTGAAGGAGCGGTTAGGGTACCTGACTCCTTGAAGAGGTACCACATGCTGACTGGAGAAGGACACCACATATTAATCTTACTGTTCGGTTTTGTGCAATCGGAACTTATTAAGCGGTCAGGTACCCCATAAAAGTATTTCATAACATATTACTGAGTGAAGATGTGCGGAATATTTAGGAGGCCGATTAGTTTTTTCCAAAACGCAGTTATATTATATCTTGTTAAGGAACGAAAATGCAGATTGTTTGTAGTGCCGATAACGTAGATGACAAATATAATGCTTTTCTTAACACATTTCTCATGCTCTTTGAAAGTTGCTTTCCATTAGAACGTTCTAAACAGGGTACTCAAGCAGTAAAAGCAACCTGCGTGGCCAACTAGTGGCATAAAGATATCATGTTGAACTAAGTTGTCACAATCGAGCTACAGTCGCCCATTACAAACAAACAGTATTGTAAGGTGCTTAAAATGTTATTAGGAAGGCAAAGAGTATGTGGGACGCAAGTACAAAGCTAATCCACAAGATAATTTTAAAACGATATGGTCAGTAGTGAAGGAAGTGTCTGGTCAGCAGCACAAGATCGACGACATAAAGTCAGTTCGTAGTAGGAATATTTCGGTTACTGATACGTTAGATATATGTAAAGTATTTAACAGTCACTTTCTAAGTATTTCTGGTGAGTTAAATAAAAACTTATTTTCTACAGGGAATCATATAACTCTCTTGGAAAATGCCTTTCCGAGACTAGTGTCTGAAATACTCCTCTGTGATACTGACAAAGGGGAGAGTGAGTCAATAATTAAGTCACTCTAAGGACTCTCAAGGATATGATGGAGGACCTAGCAGAATATTAAAGTAATCTGCTGCACAAGTTAGATCTGTACTTAGCCATATTTTCAATTTTTCCTTTACGAATGGTCAGTTTCCTGAAAGATTAAAGTATTCAGTAGGAAAGCCGCCTTATAAAAAGGGAGAAATGGATGATGTAGGCAATTTTAGACCTATTTCTATGCCCTCAGTGTTTGCTAAAGCTATTAAAAAGGCTCTGAATGTAAGGATAACTGATTATTTTATTTCACATAATTTCCTATCAAATGTACAGTTCGGTTTTAGAAGTGGTTTAACAACTGGTCTAACAATTCTTTCTCTGTTAGATACTGGATGGATTAAACAAAAGATTTCGAACGATAGGCATTTTTCATTTAACTAAGGCGTTTGATTATGTTGATCACAAAATATTAATCCAGAAGTTGAACTATTATGGAATACGCGGAGTAGCTCACAATTGGTTCACCTCTTACTCTAACAACAGACAGCGAAAGATCATTATCCACAGTGCTGAGAATGGTTGTGATGTGGGGTCCAAGTGGGGCATTGTTAAATGGGGGATGCCTCACGGATCAGTGCTGGGGGCCACTCCTCTTCCTTATTTATGTAATCGATATGCCCTCTAGTATAAGAGGTGATCGTAAAATATTTGTTTGTTGATAACACTCGCTTGGTAGTAGAGAATGTTGTGTGCAACGTTGGCATTATTTCAAGTCTTGTAGGAAATAAATTAACGCTAAATCACAGTACGACTCTGTTTTTACAGTTTCTAACACACAAATCAACTAAACCCGATGTTTCAATTCCATAGAATGGGCATATGATTAGTGAAACTGAACTGTTCAAATTTCTAGCTGTTCAGATAGGTAGTAAACTGCCGTGGGAAGCCCACGTTCAGGATCTTGTTCAAAGACTTAGTGCTGCCATATTTACTATTCGAACTGTATCTGAAGCAAGTGACAGTTCGACACGATAAGTAGTCGACTTTGCTTATTTTCGTTCACTTATGACGTAAAGTATCATATTATGGGGTAACTCTTCCCATTCTCAAAGGATATTTTTGGCTCAAAAACGGGCGGTTCGGGTAATAAGTGAGGTAAATTCGCGAATCTCTTGTCGACCTCGGTTCGTTAGTCTGGTTATTTTGACACTGGCCTCTCAATATATTTATATTCTTTGCTGTCGTTTCTTCTTAACAATATCAGCTTATTCCCAAGAATTATCAGCTTTCAATCAGTTAGTACTAGGCAGAAATCCAACGTGAATTTCGATCACACTTACTTGGCTCTTCTATAGAAAAGTGTGCAATATATTGCTGCATCCATTTTCAGTAAACTACCACAATAATTCAAAAATCTTAGCAGTAATCCACGCACTTTCAAATCAGAACTGGAGAGTTTCCTCGTGGGTCACTTCTTCTATTCTGTCGAGGAGTTCCTTGAGAAATTAAGCCGATTTCTGTGTTATATTGCTGACTGCGTTTATATAAACGTATGGATTGCCTTTTTTGGGTTGATAAACATATTATTTTGTCTGTTATTACTTTTATGTTGTAATTTCATGTGCTGACAAGTTCCATGATCTTGGAGATCCTCAATTTGGTTCTGCGGAAGTAGACTTGTCGGTTCCCGTGTGATCACTGAAGTTAAGCGCTGTCGGGCGTGGTCGGCACTTGGATGGGTGACCATTCAGGCCGCCATGCGCTGTTGCCATTTTTCGGGGTGCACTAAGCCTCGTGATGCCAATTGAGGAGCTACTCTACCGAATAGTAGCGGTTTCGCTCAAGAATACCATCTTACGACCGGGAGAGCGGTGTGCTAACCACACGCCCCTCCTATCCGCATCCTCCACCGAGGATGACACGGCGGTCGGATGGTCCCGGTAGGCCACTCGTGGCCTGACGACGGAGTGGAAGTAGACTTGTAAAATTAAAAATAAAGAGTAGCTGAACTCAGTTATTTGAGTAACACAGTAATGCGCTTCTCGCAGTTCGAGATTTCGAGTGGTGTGTGAAAGCGTACTAAATTAGATGGAGGCGAGCATTTTAAGGGTTGTGGGCGGGGCCTACCTTGCGCACGCTCTTGTCCTTGGTGCGCGGGTAGAAGCGCGGCGCCGGCGGGGGCGGCGCGACGACGACGGGCGGCGAGGCGCGGACGTACTCCGGGGGCGGCGACGTGGGGCGGCCCTGGCGGTCCATCCACGAGTAGGCCTGCCGCACCAGCCACGGGCCGGCCGGCGCGGCCCCCGGCGGCGGCTGCGGGGGCGGCGGCGGCGGCGGCGGCAGGTTGGGGCTCTTCACCGTCATGCTCAGCTTCCGGCACGACTTCAGCATCTGCCGACATTCCTTCCGATTATTGCATAGTTAAACACCTGCCACCTACTGTTTTAAGACATGCCTTAAATCTACAATCTTATAACAACACAAAATGCTCCACATGACAGACATATAATGTTTTTAGCAACGATTGTTATACGAACTAAGCAAATAAAAGAAATAGTAGTGAAGTGAAAGAACATGAACAACTTTTTAGGTTGCATGAGTATCTTTCGCAGTAGTTACTGTACACTGAAGAGCCAAAGGAACTGGTACACCTCCCTAATGTCGTGTAGAGTTCCGCGAGCCCGCAGAAGTGCCGCAGCATGACGTGCCATGGACTCGACTAATGACTAAATTAGTGCTGGAAGGAAATGACACCAAGAATTCTGGAGGGCTGCCCATAAATCCGTAAGAGTACGAGGGGGGTGGAAATCTCTTCTGAACAGCACGTTGCAAGGGATCCCAGATATACTCAATAATCTTCATGTCTGGGAAGTTTGGTGGCCAGTGGAAGTGTTTAAACTCAGAAGAGTTTTCATGGAGCCACTCCGGGCCAATTCTGGACGTGTGGAATGTCGCACTGTCCTGCTGGAATTGCCCAAGTCCGTCGGAGCGCATGATGGACGTGAATGGATGTAGGCGATCAGACAGGATGCTTACGTATGCGTCACCTGTCAGAGTCGTATCTAGATGTATCAGGGGTCCCCTTTCGCGCCAACTACACATGACTCACACCATTAAAGAGCCTCCACTAGCTTGAACAGCCCCTGATGACGTGTAGGGTCCATGGATTCACGAGGTTGTCTCAATACCCGTACACGTCCATCCACTTGACACAATTTCAAACGAAACTCGTGCGACCAATCAACAAGTTTCCAGTCATCAACAGTACAATGTCTGTGTTGACGGGCCCAGGCGAGGCGCAAAGCTTTGTGCCGTGCAGTCATTAAGGGTACACGAGTGGGACTTCCACTCCGAAAGGTCATATCGATGATGTTTCGTTGAATGGTTCGCACACTGGCACTTGTTGATGTCCCAGCATTGAAAGTTCCAGCAGTTTGCGGAAGGATTGCACTACTGTCACGTTGAACGCTCGTCGCTAGTCTCGTTCTCTCAGGATCTCTTCCCGGCCTCAGCGATGTCCGAGATTTGATGTTGTACCGGGTTCCTGATATTCACGATATGCTCGCGAAATGGTCGTACTGGAAAAATCCCCATTTCATCGCTACCTCGCAGATGCTGTGTCCCATCGCTCGTTCACCAACTATAACACCACGTTCAAACTCTCTTAAATCTTGATAACCTGCCATTGCAGCAGCTGTAGCCGACCTAACAACTGCGCCAGACACTTGTTGTCTTATAGAAGCGTTGACGAGCGTTATTTAGCATGCCTGTACCTGTTTCTTTGGCTCTTCAGTGTATACTGGTTTAAACAACGATTGTTATGCGAATCAAGCAAATAAAATAAATAGTAATGAAGTAAAAGAAACTTGAGCAATATGTTAGTTGCATGGATACCTTTCACATAGTTATTATATATAAATTATTATTTGTTTGCTCCATCATGGGCGTACAGCAGTTTCAGACAGTTTCACATAAGACATGTTTCGCTTAGTAAAAAGAGTCATTTGCGATCTTTGGTCTTTATTGCTCTTTTTTTTTGTGTGTTCTGAAGTTGTAAGGTTTTTCCCTCGAATTCAGCTTCTGCTAAACGACGAGAAGAAATGGCGCATGAAACACGTCAGCTCCGAACGTTTCGTCGAGGGCTGCGCTGGACATCTTCGGAGGAGATTAACGTCTAATGGTCGGGGTTGAGGTTCATGTAGCATTTGTTAAAGGACATCATATTCACCGTTGACTGTGTAAATTATTTTCGCACCAGAGACCCTAGTTCGCATGTAAACAGTGTATTAGAACATTGTTTGGTAGCGATTTATGTAAAGAACGTTAACACTAGTAACATTTCATGATAATTTACGTCTTTTCACAAAGTACAAATCTTAGCACTCATCTGATGTTACGATATTTCTTCAATGAAAAGGCTTATTTTTGTCGATGACGTGTATACATGTCGGAGGATTTTAAAGTCTGACATGTGCTGAAGCAAAACTTTTTGCAGCACCACTAGAAAATGAACCAAAGGCCGAAATTGCAATTGAAATGAGTAATTTCTACGGTCGATCTCTAACGTGATATCCTTTCAAAATCTTCAGAGGTGTTCATGGTTCCGCTGAGACTTGCCGAATGACTAGTTGGTTGTCGGGGACCAACACAAATACTCTGAAAAAGGGACATAGTAAAAATTTACAGCAAGACCATAAAAGTTGAAAGATTTGCGAGCACCGGTAGTGAAAGCCTTTAATGTATGAGTGAGGGAAACACCTGTCGAACTCAGAATAAAGAATAAATCATCGGAGGTGCGAGTATCATCTGGAGTGCCCCAGGGAAGTGTGGTAGATCCGCTGTTGTTTTCTATCTACATAAATGATCTTTTGGATAGGGTGGATAGCAATGGGCGGCTGTTTGCTGATGATGCTGTGGTGTACGGGAAGGTGTAGTCGTTGAGTGACTGTAGGAGGATACGAGATGACTTCGACAGGATTTGTGATTGGCGTAAAGAATGACAGCTAACTCTAAATATAGATAAATGTAAATTAATGCAGATGAAGAGGAAAAAGAATCCCGTAATATCTGAATACTCCATAGTAGTGTAGCGCTTGACACAGTCACGTTGATTAAATATTTGGGCGTAACATTGCAGAACGATATGAAGTGGGACAAGCATGTAATGGCAGTTGTGGGGAAGGTGGATAGTCGTCTTCGGTTGATTGGTCGAATTTTGGGAAGATGTGGTTCATCTGTAAAGGAGACCGCTTATAAAACACTAATACGACCTATTCTTGAGTACTGCTCGAGCGTTTGGGATCCCTATTAGGTCGGATTGAAGGAGGACATAGAAGCAATTCAGAGGTGGGCTGCTAGATTTGATCATCACGCGAGTGTTATGGAAACGCTTCAGGAACTCGGGTGGGAGTCTCTAGAGGAAAGGAGGCGTTCTTTTCGTGACTCGCTACTGAGAAAATTTAGAGAACCAGCATTTGAGGCTGACTGCAGTACAATTTTACTGCCGCCAACTTATATTTCGCGGAAAGACCACAAAGATAAGATAAGAGAGATTAGGGCTCGTACAGAGGCATATAGGCAGTCATTTTTCCCTCGTTCTGTTTGGGAGTGGAACAGGGAGAGAAGATGCTAGTTGTGGTACGAGGTACCCTCCGAAAGCACCGTATGGTGGATTGCGGAGTATGTTTGTAGATGTAGATGTGATGGCAGCAGTTGTGGTGGCCGCCTTCGAGTGTGGCGTTTATTTGTGCTGGAGGCTAATAATAATAAAAATTAACAAACTATACATAAATATTTTGTTTTTAAATCCTCAGTATCATCTTAAATAAAATGAACCTACTTAATGAGGCTCCACTTATATGCTAGAAGATAAACATACGATGGTAAGTCAACTATTATCCGCAATTTAGTTATATTTTTGTGTGTTTTGGTAGTACTGTCGTTTTACGTTGATGACGCAAGCTTTGTTTATTTATTGTTATATCCTTCCAATCTTCAAGGTGCTAGGTTAGTTTCGTTATTGCTGCCGTACTGTTAATCATGCCTCCTCCACTGTCTATTTGCACCAAAGAAGAGCGACGTTCAGTGATCCGTTTTTTGTGATCGGAAGGCGTATCAAGGGGCCGAAGCTCATCGAAGACTTTCGGTACAGTACGGGAACAGTGTTTTGCCACAGCGGAGTGTCTACGAATGGACTGAAAAATTCTGAAATGGTCGCACAAGTGATACGCACGATGAAGGAGCCGGACGGCCGTTTACCGCCACAAATGAAAAAACCATTGAGCGTCCACGTGGAATGATTCTCTTCGACAGACGATTAACTATTGACAAAGTGGCACATCGTCTGCAAATTAGTCACGGTTCTGCCTACGAAATCATGGATTGCGGAGTATGCATGTAGATGTAGATAGTAACGACCGCTGATAATGCTTTGTAAATGAAAGCGAGACGCGTCTGGTGTAAAACACTCGCAAACTGCAGTACAGACAAGAAAAAAGAAATTAATAATAATGATAATACTATGACTACTCGTTTATTAAGGTCCGATCGGTCGCCAAATTTGAACCACTGTAAAAATCCGATGAAGCTTAACACGGATGTGGTGTTTGGGGGAAGAGACCAAACAGCGAGGTCATCGGTCTCATCGGATTAGGGAAGGAAGTCGGCCGTGCCCTTTCAGAGGAACCATCCCGGCATTTGCCTGGAGCGATTTAGGGAAATCACGGAAAACCTAAATCAGGATGGCCGGACGCGGGATTGAACCGTCGTCCTCCCGAATGCGAGTCCAGTGTGCTAACCACTGCGCCACCTCGCTCGGTTTAGCACGGATGTGTCTCTAGTTTGCCCGTCGAGTGCGTCACGTCGCTCACTTGGCTTCTGAGCGCACAGTGTGCACGTAAAGATGCGTAGAAAATAGCGTCTCTCGCCAGTCATCAGTGCCTGCTGAGAGATTTCGCCCGATTTCATGCAGTCCACGGCAACGTAACTGTCTTGCATTTCCTTCTTAATGTCGATTATCGGTCGCTTACTGCAGGAGCAGTAAAAACGCTCGTGCAGCGCTTTCGATGGGCTGTGTTTGATCACCCATCGTACAGACCGGACTTGACTCTCTCTGATTTTCAACTCGGCTCACATGCATCGCTGGATACGAAGACAACGTTTTCGCGCAGGCAACGAGGTGCAGACGAGCGTAGAGAATTGTCGGACAGCAAAGGCGGCTATCTTCTGCGACGAGGCTGTTGCAAAGTTGGTACAGCGCTACGACAAATGTCCAAGTCGGAGCGGTGCTGTAGAGAAGTAGCTGAAAACTGAAGCTAACTACTGAAAAAAATCATTGATGATATTCACTGCGGTTCCCTTTTGCGACCAATCGGACCTTAATAAACGAATAACCCTTATAATAGTAATAAGAACTTGACAACGTTCCTCTGGTCTAGAACTACAGTCGTATAAAATTCGGAAATGACAGTATTTTCGTCAGTGAATGTAATTAGTGTTTATTTTCCACTACTGGCCTATTTTAGCTGTTAAATGGTTCAAATGGCTCGGAGTACTATGCGACTTAACTTCTGAGGTCATCAGTCGCCTAGAACTTAGAACTAATTAAACCTAACTAACCTAAGGACATCACACACGTCCATGCCCGAGGCAGGATTCGAACCTGCGACCGGAGCGATCGCTCGGCTCCAGACTGTAGCTTTAGCTGTTAACACATGCCAAGTGGTAGTAACGCAGTTACGCACAGCGTTGACAATAGCGACAAAATTAGAAAA
This sequence comes from Schistocerca americana, assembly GCF_021461395.2. Lineage (NCBI taxonomy): Eukaryota > Metazoa > Arthropoda > Insecta > Orthoptera > Acrididae > Schistocerca > Schistocerca americana. Next base: position 624,683,885 of record NC_060123.1, on the reverse strand, counting down.
CCATTTAGAAATACGCTAACTGAAAATTCTCTCGACGTGCAGGCCGCCAAGTTTCCTAGCCACCTGCGTATGACGGTCGCGTGTAAAATGTAGAAGTAGTCATGCGTAAAATTAGCATTGGAACAGTTCGAAAGCAGTATCAGAAACAAGAACAGTTCCCGGTGCACGTCAGCTGTAGTAAAACAAACTGTCACGGCACTGGCAATCGTCAAACAGGTGACAACACCCCACTCGTGTTGACATGTTGTCATTTTAGAAACTTGAGCAAATGATAATTTGTAAATAAATTAAAGTAGATGGGGGTATTATCTGTGTTTCGGGATTAAAGAAGTGAACAGAATGGTGTGAGAGAAAGTTGGATAATGTTTCTGTTGTGGACTGGCAAGACAGCCAATCCACAGTCACGGGTAACCGAAAGGCACGCGCTTAAACTCACGCAGGCTGGCGTGAGGTCTGAAACAGGATACGTAATGAATGCTATAAAGAAAAGTACGTAGCTGCTGGAATACTTAACTTTAATCCACAATTGGTGAACATTGGTCTTGTTACTGTACATGCTTCGTTAGATACATAGCAAAGGATAACTGGCGCCTTGCTAGGTCGTAGCAATTGACTTAGCTGAGGGCTATGCTAACTATCGTCTCGGCAAATGAGAGCGCAATTCTCAGTGAACCTTTCCTAGCAACGTCGGCTGTACAACTGGGGCGAGTGCTAGTAAGTCTCTCTAGACCTGCCGTGTGGCGGCGCTCGGTCTGCAATTACTGACAGTGGCGACACGCGGGTCCGACGTATACTAATGGACCGCGGCCGATTTAAAAGCTACCACTAAGCAAGTGTGGTGTCCGGCGGTGACACCACAGTTTCCACCAACGTCAAATGGAGAGGCAGACTTCAGAGAGGAACATCATGCTGTAGCATCTTCGGATGGCAACCTCTCATTCTAATTTAGTGCTACTCTGCAGGGATAGTGATTTTCCGGATGACCATGACACTCTCCCATCCCGCAAAGGGTCTGCGTTGTTAGTAATTTATCTGCTGTTTATATATTACCTTTAACTGCTGTCGGTTGGTTAGTTGTGTGTTTGTGCTTATTCTATGTTAGTATTAGTCAATACTGTTTCCACTTTTTACATTATTGTGTGATACAGTAACCAGCTTTCTTCTTACACTTTAGACGAAAACTAGTGGCTACAATAGCTAGTCACGATCCATTCTACGTACGTGTTGTGTACAAGTGAAAGTGCCCGACTGTTCGTCTTCACCTGCTTACAAATGTTTACTTGGTGTAATCGGAGTTACTGCGTTGGTGACATTTCGAGTTCTCATTTCTATTGTTCTGTACGAGCGTGTTTGTCAGTAGTCTTTGCGTAATGCGGTCGATAATTAGTCAGTACGTGCGATGATATCGGTCCATTTGTTTTTATCTTTTAGACTCTCGTGATTTACGTTGTGTGTCACGTGATCGTGTCTTAGCTCTCGGCAACGCCTGAAGTATAGAACAGCCCAGGATCGAGCCACTGTTCTAAAGCAACTTACTCGAACTTTTATTTGTTGCCAGTGATCAGCCAACATGAGTTTCACATTGAATACAACTGGCGACTGGCTACAGAACAGTGTAGAATGGTTCAAATGGCTCTGAGCACTATGCGACTTAACTTCTGAGGTCATCAGTCGCCTAGAACTTAGAACTAATTAAACCTAACTAACCTAAGGACATCACACACATCCATGCCCGAGGCAGGATTCGAACCTGCACCCGTAGCGGTCGCTCGGTTCCAGACTGTACCGCGTAGAACAGCACGGCCACTCCGGCCGGCTAGAAGAGTATAACCATTTGTGGATATACTTAATATTATATATAACCCAGAGGAAGGTCTCTTCAACTTATTGTTCCTTTACGTACGACGTTATGTCTGGCTGAACCGCTATTCCAATCAGACATTTCTAGAGGTTATGATGGGGCGATGGCTGAACCTTCCAATATGGGACGTGCTTTTCTGACTCGTGACGTAAGGGTATCGTAGCTTGTGGCGTTATACGTATGGATACAGAAATTGAGCGCTGATAACATTCATGTTGTACCTAAATTATGTTATGGAATGTAGGTTTTGATGACATACTGCTCTGTAGTATAGCCCAAGGTCAAGACTGCGTTGGAAAATGATAGTTTGGTTGAGAGATGCCGAAGGAACGTAATCATAGTTGCGGTGACATACTGCTTTGTGGTGTAACCCAAGGACTAACTGATGTCAAAAGATGAGACAATGACTGTGAGTTGCGGAAGCCAAAATATCAAACAATGGAAAATCCAGGATGGAATGTAACAATACCAGCGAAGTAAAGTTGCCACTCACCATATAGCGGTCATGCTGAGTCGCGATAGGCACAACAAAAAGGTCCACACAATTATAGTTTTCGGCCATTAAGGCCTTTGTCAGCAGCAGACACTCATAGAAACATGCACACACACACACACACACACACACACACACACACGAGCGCGCACGCGCACAAACACAACTTGCACACACGTGTGCAGTCTCAGAGAGCTGAAACCACACTTCAAGTAGCAGCACCAGTGCATGATGGGAGTGGCGACTGGGTGGGAGTACGGAGGCTGGGGTGGGGAGGAGAGGGATAGTATGGAGGGAGCGGCGGTCAGTGAAGTGATGCAGTTTAGATGGAGGGCAGGACAGAAGGTGGGGAGGGGGTAAGTAACAGAAAGGAGAGAAATAAAAAGAAATTAAAAGACTGGGTGTGGCGGTGAAATGACGGATGTGTAGTGCTGGAATGGGGACAGGGAGGGGAATGGATGGGTGAGACGAGTGACTAACGAAGATTGAGGCCAGGAGGGTTACGGGAACGTAGGATGTATTGCAGGGAAAGTTCCCACCTGCGCAATTCAAAAAGGTTGGTGCTGGTGGAAAGGATCCAAATGGCACAGGCTGTGAAGTAGTAATTGAGATGAGTGATATCATGTTTGGCAGCGTGTTCAGCAGTTTGTCGGTGGCCGTTCACGTAAAATATCTCATTTGACACAAAAAAACTACAAGAGTTCTTATAGGGGTAGTTTCCTGATATTATAATTCGATAAGGGGTTTCTCTCCACCGTTTTAATGACAACATAGGTCGAAGCAGATTTTTGGTACCGATTTGTTCAGTATTTGTTTTGTGGAATTTTAAATTGCCTCACATCTTTGCAAAACTTCTGTTTCAAATTTACTATACTGGGTGTGGTTGCATGGTGGTGAAGACAGTGGACTTGCATTTGGGTACTCCAAAGCAAATCCTTCTCTGGCCATCCAGCTTCAAATGGTTCAAATGGCTCTGAACACTATGCGACTTAACTTCTGAGGTCATCAGTCGCCTATAACTTAGAACTAATTAAACCTAACTAACCTAAGGACATCACACACATCCATGCCCGAGGCAGGATACGAACCTGCGACCGTAGCGGTTGCTCGGTTCCAGACTGTAGCACCTAAAACCGCACGGCCACTCCGGCCGCCCATCCAGCTTCTGTGGTGGTGTTAACAATGAGTAGTTTTTTTTAATTATTATCTACTAAACATTATTACCAGACCGAGGGTTTAAAGACAAAACAGAAAAAAGTGGGAGCTGATATATCTACATGATTAGAAGTGTTTTCAAAGTGACCGTTTCTGTCCAGGATGTTAGTAATAAAACAGTATTTATTTTCCCGTCAATTGTGTCAATTCTTTAGCAAATTATGGTTTTTCGTGGGTGGGGCTCTCAGTCTCATAAAACGTTTTGATACACTTCATGTTCTCATGTCAGTGTTAAAAAAAAATTTCATAAACTCAGCTATTGCAGCTTCGTCTATTTACACATTTTAAAGTAAAGGCCTGGGAAAATTCTGCGCTTCAGAACACGTGAAAACTCTTAAATTAAGAGACTTGGGGAAACACAAAATTTTCATTTGTCAAGTCTATCAGGAACTGAATGCTCACACTTGTCACTGAATTTAACTTTGAACAGCAGATTTCTAAGAACCCGTTTGTGTGGTACCACTTATCGATACCGCCCCATGGGAATCAAAAATTAGGCAATGGAACTGCGAGCTTCGGTCTGACGCCGATAGCTGTCTCGCTGGATCTGGCGGATCCAATGATGCGTGCCCACAGAGCCACACCTCCAGTGTCTTTGTACCACGAGCGTCCTCTGCTACAGGATGGCCGAGTGCAGCCAGAGCCATCGACACTTAGAGCCTCTTCGCTATATGGTATCACACAGACGTCACATAGTCGTTACTCAGACTCCATTGTTCTTTCTTTTGTTCTGAGAGCCTGTAGCTTATTGCTATTGTAATAGCTGGACTTGTTTCATAGTGCGTTATTTGTAATGAGTCTTGATATGCTTGGAGAAACACAAGCTGAGGTAATCTTCTGTTTACTGTGATAACTTGTTCGCTAATCATTTCTGTTCTCGTCAAGCTTTCCTTAGATGACGGTGGCCACAACACTCTGAAGTCCACCTCTCCTTACCATTGTGTACAAAGTTGTACGCAACAATTTTTTTCTCATACATGTATTTTAACTTTCGTTGTAAAGCATGCATGTTTCACGAGTCGATAAGACATCATCCGAAGTTGATAGTATGGAAACACGCAATTCAACGCCCAAACTTCATTCTGATACATTTTCTGTCGCTTTGTGGACAACATTGTAATCTTCTTTGTTGACAGTATTAACACTTTTGGTAACTAATATCTTCACAGCCACTGTGTTTGTCTCACATCCCAAGTCCTTTAAATAGTCTATATGCAATTACATATTTTTAAATATCAAAATATCCGAACGTGGCAAATCAGTTAGCTAGTTCGTTTGATTTAGCTCTTCAGTGTAAACTAATCACGTATCCTTGCGTTAGTTCTCATGCATAAATTACGATTCCAGTCGCGATCAGTAAACTGTGCTGCGGAAGCACATTTCGTGTACCACGAGCAGTTAAAAGTGTATATCATGTGCAGCTGCTGACACGTAAAACAGTAGCTAGTTTTCAGAAAACTAGAAGCAATACTTTCAATACCACATTCCGTTTACGACCTCCAAAAGCGTGTACGACTTACGTACTCGAAACAGCATAGAAAAACCTTTTAGTACTCGTAGTTAAAATGGAGTGAGATAGGTGTACTCATAAATTAATTTTTTGATCCTCTTACATCTCTCAAGAAGTCTTCCATCGCTAAAGTGTCCTACCAATAATCGGAACAAATTTGTTAAAAATAGTAATATGGGTTTATAAAGCTCACTCAGAAGCTAATGCCCAGTTTTTTTTAAACAGTGTGACCATGTGTACTTATGGAAAACATTTTTTTGTGAATAGCGTAATTCGTAAACGCATATCTTTCTTAGTTGCATGGTGACGTTGTATGCCGCTTGTAAGTTTATTTGAAGATGTACTGTATCGTGACAGTGTCAAAACCGAAAACTCAGCAAGAAAAGAAATGACAAAGCTATACAGATATTTACAACTTCATCATCATCATCTTCTTCTTCTTCTTCTACTGTTACTCATAGATGAGGCCTAACGACATTTTCTCGCCAATTTCAAAAATATTCGTTTATTGTATATTAATATTTAGTCTTGATGGGAATAGAAAAACGGATGGAGTTAGCACATACGATGAACTACGTATGTGTCTAGATAGAATAAATTAATATTTTGGCGCAGTCGTGAGAATTTCACCCAAATTTTCTTTGTACGTCCAGAAAGATGAAGAAATGGACATCCAAAACAGAAGTAGAAACAAAAAATAAAAGACTACAGGAATTCCGTTTTTCTTTCTATGCTTTTTTTCTATTATCTATATTACATTTATTTGCTGCTGTGTCAATATTGTTTTTGATTACTGAGATGCTATTTACTCACACACACACACACACACACACACACACATACACACACACAAACAATACTTTTAGCCTTATTACTCTTTTAGCATAATGATACAGGCTACAAGATTATGTCTTTCGCATAATACAAAAGGTTGTCAGTGTCAATTACGTTAATAATTGCTAAAGAAAATGAATGAACGCCTATCGTCATTTTAGCAAGTCGTGCCTTCCGGTTGTGGCGGTGCAGAACGGCAGCAGCTGCCTCGCTTATCTTGAGGACGGAAAACGATTTGACGGGAGAGTTTTGGACGGCCGTGACGTCACGCTAGCCACTGGCCGGCACGGCACGAATATCTGGCTTACAGCTCCAATAGTCCGGCACAATGGTGTAATAAAATCACGCGACCGGGCTGCGGTCAACGACCTCTGAGTCGCCAGTGTCCGCGTTAGAGGAACTTTTCTCTTAGTTTAATTGCGCCAACACAAAAACTATCCTGCCGACTCGAAGACACTTTAAGATGACCAGTGACGTGAAACAGAATCGTTTGGGCTAGCATTGTTACGAATATAGTGTGAATTATTATGGAGAAAGTATTTTCAATGAAAAATAAGTTAGAATTTATATCTGACCTTGTTACATTGAACCCTACACATCAGATACGACGGATTTATCACTTTCCCTAACAGCGCTAGATGTCTTCATTCGTCGAGATACACGTAACAGAGACTTAAGCGATAGCATGATGATTTCCTTTAGGGTCAGTCCACAGCTCGTGGTCGTGCGGTAGCGTTCTCGCTTCCCGCGCCCGAGTTCCCGGGTTCGATTCCCGGCGGGGTCAGGGATTTTCTCTGCCTCGTGATGACTGGGTGTTGTGTGCTGTCCTTAGGTTAGTTTAGGTATAAGTAGTTCTAAGTTGTAAGGGACTGATGACCATAGATGTTAAGTCCCATAGTGCTCAGAGCCACTTTTTTTTCCTTTAGGGTCATATCTGATATGCCAGTTGTGGTGAACGCTCAAAATGTCAAGGTTGGTTATACTGGCGAAATATTTTTTGCAAGCAAACCCCTCCTTGTGGTACCAGGGAGAAAGGTCAAGTTGAGTAGGAATTTTGGTTCTTTGCGAACCAACTATTTACGCACACTTGCGAGTGACTAAACACGTACTACTGAGTGTGACGTATGAATGATTGGCGTAATGTCCGTTTGGATGACCTCCCTAGAATTAAAATAGCTGTACGCATACTTTCTAATTTCTGAGTTGTTGTAGTAAAGTTGGAGTGGACCATTTGGTACTCTACTGCATTGTTTCCGGATCGTAGAGGGATAACCAAGTTTTGACTCTCAGTAATTATCTGCTGTGAAAAATGACATTATTGCCGATATATTTATCGAAACGGCAGCCGCAACTACCCCGTCGTATTAAAATAATCATTTATTTTACGCTGTCCCAGTTGCACAGTTTTTGTAATGAATGGTAGTTTCGGTCAAACAAGACCACCTTCAGATACAAAAAAAAGGGCTAAGTGCCTATTTATGTAAAGTGACAACAGGGAGGAAATTACGCATTTTACATAGGTAATTGCTCATACTTCTGACGGGGTAAACTCTGGTACAACATACATTACGAATGTAAACAGCGAAACTTGTTCATACATCAACTTGTTGTTAATCGTACAGGCGCAATTTGAAGAAGCACTGTAAACGTATAGTTCTAGGAAGCCTATATATAGATATTTTTTCCTTTTATTATTTCCTTCTGTTGATTCGTTTAGTAATAAATGTCGATAGCTTCAAATACTACAAGAACATAAATGTTTCAGTGTACATCGATGCCGTTTATCTTCAGAATAAGGAGCCTGTTTTCGTTTATTGCCGGCCATCGGGGCTCATTTCGAATAAGGACTCATCATTGAAGACAGTTTTACTCCATTAAATGAGACTCCACGCCGAAGACGCGTCTAGAGAAGCCCTGCACAGCGGTGGGAGACCAATCTGACGGTCACCCGCCATACGGCCCGACATCCAGGAGTTATGGTTTGGGGTGCCACTTCTTTTCATAGCAAGACCCCTCTCTCTGTTATCTGCGACACCCTTAAGCCACAGCGGTGCGACGTCGATATTCTGCGCCCCGTTTTGTTGTCCTTCATGTCAAGTCATCCTGGACTTACATTTCAGCAAGATAATGTCTTACTTAGAAATCGCATTTGAATGTTGGTTGTTAGTGTGAAGATCGTGTTTGCCTCATGTAAGAAGGGGAAATGTCCAGCAGCACCTGTCGGAATTCAACATTGCCAGGATCGTAACCTGTCTTGACTGCTGTCTGTCCGCGATACTGCTGCTCGTGCGAGTAGGCGAATGTGGAATCGATGGGTCCACCAGAGCCATACTCAATCTCATGCAGGATCTCAACGACCCCGATGCGACGGGCATTCTAGAAGACAGGTACAGTGCTTACTCCGCCGTGCAGATTCGTACATCCCTGTATTCCCCAAACCACATACAAATTTAATAATGTATTCTTCCTATCATATATACGATGTGTGCGAGAGAAGTGATGAGAATGACAAGACTGCGAGCGATCTGGCAACGCTGCGTTTAATTGTGTAGACCGGTGTGTTCGCCGCTTCCAGATATTCAGTCCGAGTTTCAGCTCCTTACAGCCATCACGTGAGTTTTGAGAGTGCCGTCAGTGAAGCTGTGTTTTTGTTGCGTGTTGCGGAAATGGAACAGCGCTTTTTAGAGCAACGTTACGCCATCAAGTTTTATGTTAAACTTGGGAAGTCCGAGAGTGCGACCTTTGAAAAGTAGAAACATACCTATCAGAAGCACAAGGATTTCGCTGACACAAATCATTTAAGGAAGGCTGGGAACGCGTTGAACATGAACCGCGCTCAGGGAGACCTTCGAATTCAAAAACCGACGGAAACGTGAAACGTTTGCGTGCTCTTGTGAGAACAGGCCGACTTTTAACAATAAGGATGATGGGGGACCCGTTAAATTTAAACACTTGTACCGTTCATCAAATTTTGGCGGAAGTTTTCCACGTGCAAACAAGTGAATGCTGCATCGCGACAACGTCCCGCCGTGACACACGTCCACTTCCGTCACGGAATTTTTGACCTCAAAAGGCATTCCTTTTGTTCCTCAGTCCCTATCATCTGATCTGAGATCTTGTGACTTTTTTCTTTCCCCGAAATCGAAAAATATCTTAAAAGAACGTCATTTGTGGACTCTGAGGAACATTCAAGACAATATCATCCAAATGGTAAAGGCCCTATCTGTTGAAGCCTTTCAGCGCTGCTGCCAAAACTGAGAACAAAGACCCGGGCGATGTGTAACTGCGGAAGTGAACTACTTTGAAGGGGACAACGTTCTCGTTTGAAAAAAATTAAAAATTTGGTAGGTAAAAAATTACTCTAATTACTTTTCTCCCCCACCCCGTATGTATAACATGTAGGACTTCGCTACTTGTTTTCCTTCCTAGTGACGGAATTTTCATGGCTGTAAGTTATAATGGTCGCCCAGTCGTTTGTTATTCCTATATTCGCACTATATCACCCCAATATACGAATCTTGTTAGAACTTGATGTAGAGAATTGGGTTGGCGGCATTAAATTGTATTGTAGCAGTTGCTGCTGCCGCTGCTGCTGGCTGGTTCACTGCTGTATCTTGATGTTAGTGTTGGCTCATATGTATTCGTCTATGGGTAAAAAGATGAGGTTCCATGTTGTTAATGTGCTTGTTGATAAATAATGAACGACAGCATAAGTGAACTTCAACTATTTATTGGCATGGTAGCAATCTTAACTCCGCTGACCACCCAAAGACATTGTCACAGTACGAAGTAACACCTCTTTTACAACATCTTTGCATTGTTTCTCCACATATGACAATAACATACACACTTTACAAAAGTTCTATCAAGACTGAGCTGATGAGGCTTCTTGCTGCTTGTATTTATAACCTCGTGAAAGAACTACTAAGAAGAGATGTGGTTTATAAGTCAGGCATCCATCTGGCATCGTAATTTGTGCAAAAAAGTTATTAATTTACATCGAGTGACATAATTTAACAGGTCATTAAAATGACAGACAGATTTGTCAACTTGTCAGAACAAGGCTGTTTTTCAAAGGTACATCTATTGACTTCCCTCATTTGCATACATAAGTAAATAACATGAATTATTAAAAATTACAGTGGTTCTCGTTTAAAATAGATGTGTTTACGTGAATAGCGAGTAAAACAGTCCTAGCGAAAAAAATAGGTTTCATTGGGTAATTTTTATTTAAGGAGGTCCAAAATACGTTAGTTGACCAATATTATTCTATTTCATATTAATATATATATGAATATAGTGTTTTTACATAATGACATCTGCTGTATCAGTGTTCAAGTTAAGTGTGGGTCAGTTATTAATTACATTTTAATGGGTTGACTGTTTAAGTAAACATGTTATGCAATCATTGCTAACATACACAATTACTTTTCTATTGTCATAATTGCTAGTTAAACTGGTTGAATTAAGAGGGTATCGCATACTTCGTTACAATGAAAGTTCCGTTACAAAGTGTAGTAACCATCACAGACGAATGCATCTGAAATAGAAAAAAAGAAAGGTTAAAAAAAGAGCTGATACCGGTTGATACAAGATTAAGAACAAAACGATGTGCCAAATTGCGTTCCCCTCTGCGGACTACTACTTAGCGCAAACGCCCTTTCGCTATCGAGAACGACAGAGGAGATAAAACGGGCATTTCATGCTACATACAACTAGTTCATGCACACTGCTACCGTGAAACATCTGCTGGAAGTAATATTGTACGATTTTCGTCTCTTTCTACCTTCCGGAACGTAACGGTGACGTTATCGTAAATTCCACGTGCGAGGATGCCCCGCGCAGGCGAGACGGGTGCGAGCCATAAATCATAGCGGCTGCAGGGCCAGCGATCGGCTGCCATACCTCTGGTTCCCCCGGGAGCTCTGGAAGGCGGCAGCCTCTCTCTCTCTCTCTCTCTCTCTCTCTCTCCGTCTCTGGTAGAGGATCCCCAAGCCCGGATTTACTGTCGCCGCGACCAGAGAGCGTCCGTCGCGTCACAAACACCGCGGGGAAGGAGCACTCCCCACCCCCACCCCCTGTCAGCTCGTTACTCTTTTCTAACAACTTTTACTGCATTTCACAACACACCATCAACCAGTTCATGTACTCTTCTCTCTTTTTCTCTCTCTCTCCAGTTCTCCATGTCTGTCTTTCCCTCCCTCTAACGAAGAGAGGAGGGCAGCGTGGAGGGTAAAAATCGTAGAGGGAGACCAAGAGATGAATACATTAAGCAGGTTCAGAAGGATGTAGATTGCAGTAGGTACTGGGAGATGAAGAAGCTTGCACAGGATAGAGTAGCATGGAGAGCTGCATCAAACCAGTCTCAGGACTGAAGACCACAACAACAACAACAACAACGAAGAGAACACGACCAGTGCCATAAACCGATTTCCCAGTAACTTCGCTCAGTGGAAGAGGGGTGAAAATAACCAAACACGTGTTTCACCTTACCTGTTTTTCGAGGCAGACTGTGTGCCTTTTAGCATCTAACAACTTCAACCGAAGCGGTGGCGCAGGCGACAGCAACGCGGCTTCACACTTTCGCACATTATGTTCGAAAGCCAGTTGCTGATTTTATTTATTTATTTCTATTATTTACCTATGTCCGTAGAAGATTACTATACTATTGTGTAAAACAATAAAAGAATGACAAAATCATTTGAAATTGCTCTCGGTGAAACTTCTGTGTTGTCGATAATATTGGTGCTGTTGCGTACTTGTTCCCGAGAAGTGAGCTCCATCGGCCTGGAATTAACGTCTGGTATTCAGCCGATTCTGACCTGCCCAACTAGTTTCGTCCCATTGAGGACTGAAATGAAGCAGCTGCCAACACTGCCCATTGCAATATTCGAGTTGTAAACAGATGCCGTCATTTTTGGTAAGCCGGCCGCTGTGACAGAGTGGTTCTAGGCGCTACAGTCTGGAACCGCGCGACCGCTACGACGGCAGTTTCGAATCCCGCCTCGGACATGGATGTGTGTGATGCCCTTGGGTTAGTCAGGTTTAAGTAGTTCTAAGTCTAGAGGGCTGATGACCTCATATGTTAAGTCCTATAGAGCCATTTGAATTTGAACCTTTCTGGTACGTACCGAGCGAGGTGGCGCAGTGTTTAGAACAATGGACTCGCATTCTGGAGGACGACGGTTCATACCCGCGTCCGGCCATCCTAATTTGTTTTTTCCGTTCAAAAAATGGTCCAAATGGCTCTGAGCACTATGGGACCTAACTTCTGAGGTCATCAGTCCCCTAGAACTTAGAACTACTTAAACCTATCTAACTTAAGGACGTCACACACATCCACGCCCGAGGATGGATTCGAACCTGCGACCGTAGCGGTCGCGCGGTTCCAGACTGTAGTGCCTAGAACCGCTCGGCCAACCCGGCCGGCTAGGTTTTCCGTGATTTTCCCAAATCACTTCAGACAAATGCCGATATGGTTTCTTTGAAATGGCATGGCCGATTTCCTTCCCCACCCTTCACTCATCCGATGGGACCAATTACCTCACTGTTTGGAGCCCTCCCACAAACCAATCTCTCTGGTAAGGGAAACATATCGTTTCAGAGTTATTTCTCAAAGTGAACATACAGCAACGGGGCCTGCAGTTAAATTAAAGCGATAAAATAGCGAAACCGAGCCCGTAGCAGGCACTTCACAAACCCACCTTTAGGATGAGTGTTTTACAGAAGAATATGTGAATATCCCAAACGAGTGTGACATTGCGAGCCTTCAAGCGAGAGAATAAATAACTCGCGCACTGTAGTTTTGTATTGAGCTGTTAGAGGAAATGGTTACAATTAATAAAACAGAAACAATTAAAATCCAACTGATCGAAAATCTAGGATGACGAAATGGCGGAAAAATTCATCGATCTAATCAATGGCGGTGTGTTTACCGATAAAATGGAACTCTTGACTGCAGACGAAACTGTAGAGAAAGCTGGTGAAGCACAAGCAATCGTCGAAGAAAAGTCTTCCACTTCACCATAAAAAAGTGAAGACGAGCCAGAAATCAACCCAATTCTACTAGAACAGAATATATATATATATATATATATATATGTGTGTGTGTGTGTGTGTGTGTGTGTGTGCATGTATATTGAAAATGTATTCATGAGACTTCCATGTAACGTTAAAATTTTGAGCAGTAAGTTAATGAGATAAACGAACCAGTTTTCATTTTTAGTTACAGGTAAAGGCAGTAAGACCTGTCGAATTTCATCCAAAGTGGAAACTGAAAACGCTCGCGTCAGAAACCACGCTCAATCTAAAAAATAATAAACAGTTATGGCGATGGACGAACCGTGTGAAGAAGGGTGGGACAAGTCACGAAAAATATAAAATGGTCGATTCGTGGGTCTACCATCATGTTAACTGGATCTTTTGTCGGTTCTTGGTAGAACAACATTATAATAATTGGAAAGCGCTAGTTTGATTTTGTTCTACAGTATACAACATTATAATTAAAAGCGCTGGTCTGCTTTTGTTCTACAGTATACTGTGGAACAAAAGCAAACCAGTGCTTTTCACTTATTATAATGTTGTTCTGCCAAGAGCCGACTGAAGATTCAGTTAACATGATAAAATCATTGAGGGCCTATGATCGTTTGCAAGAAGCCTGAAACGATGGCATCCGTTTACAACCCGAGTGTTGCAATGGACCATGGCTGCAGCCGCTTCATTGCAGTCCGAAGATTTTGAATTTAAAGTTTCGCAAACGTTGTGTGATAATTTCAAGGCAGAGCATAAGTTTCGTAGCGACATGCTACCAAATATATCAGAGTGTAGGAAAAATATGCTTTCGAAGAATTACTACAAGCTGCAGAGATTTTTCAACGTCAAACGTCTGTTATAATTTCGCAGTTTGGCCTTAGTTTTGTGACAAATACGAATCAACCGCATGCGAGTATCACATCAGTAGTAAACGAACATTGTCGCACCGAGGTAAAAAAGTCACGGCACTTTTCTGTCAACCAACTACATCACTGCACTTTCTGTCAACCAACTACATCACTTGACACATTCGTATACTGCCCACTACAGTACAACACTATCCCGAATAATACTGCCAACAGTCTTCATCTGCTGTCAAGAAATTAGCGGACAATTCGGCCTCGAGTGCAAAATCCAGGAAGCTGACAAAGAAACATGACTGAACATGTACTATGTCAAATTTGACGTACATTAAAAGACGTTGTTCGCCTCCAAATATGCGCTACGTCACGTGAGTTATAGAGAAGAAATACGAAGGGTTTTAATGTAACCACGTGCAAATGTTGCCTAAGATTTTTAGTGTGTGTGTTGCAGACATCCAGATGGACAAACGGCTGTAAAACCCGTCAACTGTGCAGCAAAGCAGAGAGTAGGCAGTGGCGACGGCGGTGGACCACCATCGCAGATATCTGACCGCTATACGACGCCACTAGAGTTATTTTCAACAATGTGAACATTATTGTGAAGTAAAAGAATCATTGCATTTTGTCAGTGAAAAAAATAAAATGCAGCCACGACGTCCTTTGGTGTGAAATTTGCTACCGTTTGACAGCTGGAACGACGCTAGCCCTCCAAGCGATGAGAGAACAGACACTAACATGAGTTGTAAGGATAATTTTCGTTTTTAATTATTTTATATTTCGTTAACGGAACGGAGGCTATATTTCTGGGTTCCATGCATCAGTAAATTACCACGAGACATGAATTTTGGTGAAATACATGTTAAAAAAGTCGAATCAAGCTGATTCATTGACATAGGCTAAGCTACAACTCGTTCATGAAGAAATACTTTCGAATATGTCTATATTTGTAGCCTATTCCGCTGAAAGCAAGATAATGTCAATATATTTCATGCATGAGGAGCAAATATTTCTGTTGTTGTCTGTTGTTATCATCATAGCCACTTTCATTGACACTTAAAACTTTTGTACAGAGTTTTGCCTCAAAAGCGAATGTGCTGAAGATTCTTGTCGTTTGTAGCTCAGATTTACTAACATTTATGGAATTGGTATCCTCTGCGTTATGAAACACTTTTATTGCTTTCGACGATTTATTATCACAACTGTGTGGTTTTTTGTTAAGCTACAGTTGTGGTGGTCTATTTGATACGTTGAATAATGTAGGTTTTACGTTCCATACAGGTTAGCTATGTTTCACAGTCACTGATTTGGCTGAAAGGGTAGCGAACAAAACACCGCTTTGTTGGATAGATTGGATAGATATACGATATCTTTCTATAAAAGGTCAGGTCTTCTGGTGTTCACTAGCGATATTTTGTTATTAAAGGAAACGATGTTATTCAGCAAACGTCTGTATGATTACAAGAGAATCGTAAACAAACTGTCCTGTTCAAATGGTTCAAATGGCTCTGAGCACTACGGGACTCAACTGCTGAGGTCATTAGTCCCCTAGAACTTAGAACTAGTTAAACCTAACTAACCTAAGGACATCACACACATCCATGCCCGAGGCAGGATTCGAACCTGCGACCGTAGCGGTCTCGCGGTTCCTGACTGCAGCGCCAGAACCGCGCGGCCACTTCGGCCGGCAACTGTCCTGTAATGCACTGTTTCGTATATCTCAGGGACTTTTAGGAAACTAAATAATTCAAATGTGATGTAATGTTTTAGTTATTGTCGACTTTAATGGCACTACATACAGGGCCTATTGTAAAAAACATGTCACAAATCAATATAAACATTAGTATTAGCACTCATCCGATATCGTATTCAGAAGTGCCGCTTGCTAACAACTTGGGGCGCTGCTATCGCTGGGGGTAACAAAAAGAGACGAGTGTCGATATTGTTATGTTGGACTGTTGTGATACCATCTGTGGAGATCTTGAAATTGTCAGACAACTAGTTGAGTTCCCGTTTCGCTATAGGACACAGGAGATCGTCCGACGTGAGATCATATTGGTAAAAGTTTGCCTGTATAGGTAAATATAACTGCTGAGAGAGGTTGCGGTTAGCTCGTTCCGAAATTTGTACGGTTTAGGCGATTTAGTAGTGTTCCTAACCGTGAGGTTCCGCATGTTAGAATTTGATTAATTAATTTGCGAATGCGGTTACGTGGATTAGGGAGATCACCCATTTGAATTACGAGCTGGTGCAGTAAGCTACTTGTGAGGCTGGATAATTCCTGTGGAAGTTAGTTTATTTGGTTTTTAGGATTGCTACAGTTCCTTGAAATGGTGTTAGCGAATCTGTTGGCCGTCTCTGAGGTGATAGAGTTCGTGCTTATTTGGTAGTTGTTGCTTGTAGGATTATTGTGGTTTCCGAGAGGAGGTCTTGATGTAATTAATATTTTGTTCAAATGGTTCAAATGGCTCTGAGCACTATGGGACTCAACTGCTGAGGTCATTAGTCCCCTAGAACTTAGAACTAGTTAAACCTAACTAACCTAAGGACATCACAAAGATCCATGCCCGAGGCAGGATTCGAACCTGCGACCGTAGCGGTCTTGCGGTTCCAGACTGCAGCGCCTTTAACCGCACGGCCACTTCGGCCGGCTAATATTTTGTTTTGAAGTCGTTAACGACCCGTGTCTTACTTTGCTACTGCACGCAGTGTGTTATGGGAAGTTTGCGACGCACCCTAAAGTGTAATGAAAAGGAATCGAAGCTCAGAAAAGTTGGAACAATATTTCGAGGCACTGTAAACCATTTTAAGACTCTTGAAGATACCCGCAACGAGTGACTTTCGTAATTTGTTGAAAAACTGAGACCGCGTATTGTCAACACCTGAAGTAGTTGAGCTCTGAATTAACATTCAATTGCAGTATTTAAAGTGGTGGAGACACGTAGATGTTTTTTCTCGTTCCGTGTTAGTTTTCTTGCTGTCACTCGATTACACGTGTATTCAGAAAGTGTACTGACAACTGGACTTTACAAATAAATCGTAAAAGAAGTGAGCCGAGATTGGGTAAGTAGAATTTAAAAATTCGTCTTCTAATTTCGAATTGTGAGTGTAACAGGTGTGCATATGAAAAACTGTTTGCGAGTGCGTCTGACGTATAACATTATTTTGAACCAAAGAAATTTTTTATTCGTTGTGTTACATTCATACGAACTCGCGTTAATTAAAAAGATAAAAACTTGATAGTTATTAAAGGAAGTAACTCCAAAGTGGAGATAAAAAATAAAGTTACATAAAATTATTTTAATATTTCAGTAATAAGAATTCCAGACGAAAGCCGCTATTTACGTAGTAATAGAATCTGACTGTGCAAGTTTATCTTTAAGTCAACGAAAGAAAAGATAAATTTTCACGCAAAATAACAAGACTTGAGGAATAATTAGACACAAAAGGTATTTAAGCTATTTCA
Source organism: Schistocerca americana (assembly GCF_021461395.2). NCBI lineage: Eukaryota > Metazoa > Arthropoda > Insecta > Orthoptera > Acrididae > Schistocerca > Schistocerca americana. The sequence goes on along the minus strand of NC_060123.1, from coordinate 624,666,614 downwards.
TTTGAGTTATTTTAACAAGGGTGGCAATTTATTTTGCAATCAGTAATAGTATCCGAGAATAAATCGACGATCCCGTAACATTTTGCTGGATTAATTAAACTGAAGTACGTCGTATTATCGTAGTGCAAAGGTACGACTTTGCATAATCACAGTGGTTTTCTGTTGAGAATAGCTTCGCTGCAGTAATTAAAAGGGCCTTTGTGAGTCATTGCAAATAACAGACTTGCCACTAAAGCAATAATTTGATAACACGTTACGTAGTTGAAGCCGTAACGCATACATTGTGTGTAGGTTTGAAAGTGATAATACGTACTAATACCTTGTGTTTACACATAACCGTAGGCGTTATATGGTGTTATTGAGTCTTCAAGTCACTGTCAATCGCTGTAGTTTAACCAACTTTATAAATAATAGTTAAAATCATTTCAGCTGAACTAACCTCAGAACAGTTGACTTTGTGTTACTTACTGGACGCGGTGAAAGTGGTTGGACGCGACGGCGCATGGCATAAAAAATTATTTTAATTCTGTTGCGTATAAGTAAGTCAAATAAAAGAACGACGAGTGTCATTCATGTAATCTGCTGAATAACAACACTACTTACGTAGAGTTACAGCGTAAGCTATTCTGCTGCCCACAGTTACTTTAACTCCACAGGACCGGTGTTTGTTATGTTCAACACTATGTTGATTTGAATTGTATGATTACCTCTAGGTATCGAATATTGCGTGCCTGTTGTGATCACGTTAGATCACGATCGACATTCTGAATTAAGCTTAACTACAAGACACGATATGACAAAAGTGAGGGATACTAAAAAACGGTAAAAGTAATATCCCTCTTTGGCATTACAGTACATACAACGTGCTGAGTACCTTTTTTGAAACTGACATATTATACGGTACGTCTTTAGGACATGTGTTAATGTTATCCACATCCATTTCGTGGTTGATTGGCTACACATGTCCACCTAAATTAATACGCATTTTTGAGAGTTGGGACATCTACTACCCATATCTGTCTAGAGTGGTACTATCTACAAAGAACCTTTCGGAACTTGGATAAAACTTCGACGGACATTGGCGTGGATGTATAAAAAAGTAGTGAGTGATCGAATGGATCGCTGGCACAGCGCATCTGTTTTACAAAAACCACGGTTTCTGCATTCCATGAATGTCTGAAGCAGCTAATTCCGTTTTCTTGAACATCATAGACATTGTTTGGAAACTTTACTACATTCCTCAGTAATTGTATTTGTATTTAATGCCAACTATATGCCCCGGTAAACTTCGCACGATTTAGAAAACATTGATCTGTGATATGGCAAAGCCATTTTGAAATTATATGTTGAAGATATGTGTGTGATATTTCATAATTTTCATTGCCACAAGAATAAATGTGTTTTGGTACTGACTCATTATACTTTTTTCCATATTTGCTTCCCTGATAAAATCACTATACAAAAATAAACTTACCTTTGAGAATCCAAAGTTCATAGATACGTGTACCTACTTTTCATAATCGGGCAATTTAAAAAAAAAAATTATAGTGAAATTCAATTATTGGTCATAACGGAAGCCCATTTTTGACCTTTTACTTTCAAATAAATGTAAAGTATATCTTATCCACGGAAAGGTTAAGAAGCCAACTTAGTAGCTATCTTAGTTTCCTAAATGTACTCCTGTCTGTGTTTCTTATTTAATGTACACTTTGTTATTTACTGTAATTATTCTGTATATCTTACTTATTGTGTCTCTTAGTCTCTTTAATCTATCGTTTCCTTCCATCTCTGATGACTGGGTGTTGTCTGCTGTCCTTAGGTTAGTTAGGTTTAAGTAGTCCTAAGTTCTAGGGGACTGATGACCATAGATGTTAAGTCCCATAGTGCTCAGAGCCATTTGAACCATTTTGAGCCTTCCATCTCTTTTACTTAGATTACCTCACAATCAGTTTTATTTATGTTTTCTCTGTCTCTGTTACTCATTTCAAGTCTCTGTCTCACTTACTGTATATATAGCTCTGTGTCTCTTAATTATTTTATCTTCTTTCTTATTTGTTGTATCTCTCTGTCTCTCACATATATTACATCTCTGTCTTTTCATGTCTCCCTACCTCTTTAATTACTATATATATCTGTTACTTACTAAATGGCTCTGTGTCTCTTATTCATTGTATGGGACGTCTCTTATTTGTTGTATCTCACTGACTCTCATTTATTATGTCTCTCTCTCTATCACTGACTATGCTTTTTTGTTATTTATTCTCTCTCTCTTACTTATTTTTTCTACAGGATGTGGCAAAAATCAGTTAAGCGAAAGTACCGTATAATGTTTTGTTAGCTTTAATAGTTTATATGAAGTAATTTGTCCTACTGAAATTTTTCAAAGTGTCCTCCATTGTTATCTAGACGTGTAACCCATCGTTCAAATACTGATTTGCGTATTATGTCATATAAATCCCATTATCACAAAAAATGTTGCCAAATTCTTGTTCATTGACATACCTTAAATCTTCTAGGTTTAACAGTTTTGCGGAGAAAACGTTCTCTTTAAATAACCCCTACATTGAAAAATCGCACGGTGTGGGGTACGGTTATCTCGGAAGCCAATTGATTTTGCCACGGCCTCCTATCTACTCTTGAAAATTTTCATCTAAGAATGCACGGACGTGTACTCCATAGTGCGATGAAGCACTATCTTGTTGCTAAATTAGTTCGTTTCGTGCATCTTTAATTAAAGGGGTATTGTCTAATTCAATAATATTTTCTCTCAAAATTTGAAGATAGCTTTCCGAAGTCACAAACCAATCGAAAAAATAAGGCCTACCACTACTCTGCTGCATGTGCCAGCCCAAACCATAACTCCATGAACATTTAATTCTTCCTCACTGACAAGCAGCGGATTTTCCGAAGAAAACGCGTTATTTTGTAGACTGTTTTCTGGCAGTAATGTACAATTTTCAAGCTTATAATAAGTGTACAAATAATACCAAGACTCAGATTGTCATGTTAACAACAACCCAGGCTGCAATCGGTCGTTAACAAATTTCAATAAGGGATATATTACTTGATTACTTAGCTAAAATTTTACCATGGAAGGAAATACCTAGCAGTTAACTGACTTATGCCGCAGCCGGCATACCGCTGTCTTGTTTTTGTCTTTTATCTCCCTGTCTCTTTCTTATATACAGTAGCAACAGAACTACAGTCGCACCGTGTGAGTCTCGTTGCAAGTGATCATTTTTGCTGGCGCGGGTATTCCTGGTGTTTTACCCTTATGGGGAACGTTTATTACTGCCAGATGAACGTACTACAAGGGAAGCAGCGCGTGTGTATTAATTCTACAGAGCATCGGCTGCCGCAGTGCTATCACGATATACTGTTTGTTTGCGTGGCGTTTTAGCCTCAGAGGACTGCGCGCCATCTCATTAAATATTAATACTTTCCTAAAAGCACCACAGATATTCCTAAAGGGAACATAAATATACTGCTGTAGACTCCCTAATTATATAAGTATGGTAATGGAGTATAGGTAGTAAATTTAGATAATACAGCGAAACGGACTCACTATAAGGGCCCACCAAAAGAGATGAAGCTGCACGGCGTTTTAGTGGATAACGTGGCCAATCAGGCACCCACATAGTGTTCTTCCTAAGTGTTGGACTGTAAAAAAAGTTATTGACTTCGTCCGACAAGGTTCACCTATCTTTAACAAGTCAATAATTCGACATCTAAATGGAGAAAATGAATTAAAAAAAACTGTACCTGCGCCGTAAGGAAAAAATAAATAGAAAGATCACGTTCGGTGGAACAATGAAGAATTGCGGCGTGCCATACTGCTATACGAAGAGATAAGTTTTTATTCTGCTTATTGTTTTGTCTAGTGGATATTCCTAGAGGTACACTTTGGACGTTTGCGTTTCGCGGGCAATTTCTCTACCGACTGCGCTACCCAAGCACGACTCACGATCCGTTCAAATGGCTCTGAGCACTATGGCACTTAACTCCTGACGTCATCAGTCCCCTAGAACTAACAACTACTTAAACCCAACCAACCTAAGGACATCACACACATCCATGCCCGAGGCAGGATTCGAACCTGCGACCGTAGCGGTCGCGTGGTTCCAGACTGAAGCGCCTAGAACCGCTCGGCCACTCCTCACGATCCGTCCCTACTTCTTTATATCCACCAGTACCTCATCTCCTATCTTCTAAACTTCACCGAAGTTCTCCAGCATACCATGTGAGACTATCACTCCTAGAAGAAATGGTATCGCGGAGAAACGACTTAGCCACAGCCTATGGGAGGTGTTGGTCCTAAGTCTGCCTAAATTTTTCAGTTGGTAGAGCATATTTCATCATGAATCACACACGTTCCTGGTTCGAATTCTGGTCCGGTAGATAGTTTCAATCTGATAGGAAGTTTCAAACCACGGGAATCTTGCCGAAATTGAAAAAAAAAAAAGGGCGAAAGCAAGGGAGACTTGAATGATGTCGAAGAGAGCGGTACTCAGGCAGCGACTACACACAATGAGGCAAAATAAGTTGTCTATTCTTGAAGCGATGGCCAGGGTTGAAGGAAGCTTTCCGTAGCTATAAGGTGATTAGCAAAGCTGGCCCCTCCAAATAAATCCGAATTTGGAGTCTAATGATCCCCCCTGGCATCATCCGTCACAAATATAATTAAGATATAAACCGAATAAACATAACCCCATGACTGGAAAAAGCATTCGAGACTCACTCTAAAACACTCTGTGGTTCACTCTATGAGAAAGTAATGGAAAATGCAAATGAATAAAATAAAATGCTGGCCCATCCTGTTTGCGTTTCGAGGCAATAAATACTTCGACTGTAATAACACTGGGATGTTTCTCTTCAGGGAGGTCTTTTGCGCTACCTTCCCTTATAGTAAACGGGCCACGTTCTTGCGAACGGAATGCCAGTGTCATACTTATACACAAATAATAATAATAATAATAATAATAATAATAATAATATACTTCTTACTTATACTTCTTATTTTATACCCAACCGCATAATTTGATAACAATCATAATCAAAAGCTTTAGTTGCAACTAGATTAAATTAAAAATTTCGTTCACACTAAAACCTCATCGACGGAATGCGGTGATTAAAACACTATCGCACGAAATCTAAATAAAAAAGCCCAAAGGAACCAAAGGGATCAACATAAAAATATATGAAAAAGTTACAATGAAACAGATTTTTTAAAAACACTCTGCAAATTCCGTTTCACTAAGCTTGCATTTATGTCGGATTTATATACAGATAGAGACGCCTAACTTTTTCACCCTGCATTACTTTTGGCTCCCTACTGGCGGGCCAGTTAAAGGCCGTCGCAACAACACAGAATTTCCTATCTCGAGTGTATTTTTACTCAGTGATTTCTTGTTAATATACAGAAACGTTATATCACTGAATTTCTCTCACTGAAATCTGCTATTCTGACAGTCAAAAATAGCACAATTTCATACAAAAAGAACAGCGTTGATGGCTGCATCTCGGTCAATAATGAATTTGCGAGAGCGCGTTGCTGTATACTTCATGAGACTAGGGTCACTACTCGCGTCAGTGAAAACAAATTACGTGTGCCATTCGTCTTCATCACTCCAAACAACTTTTTGTACAAAAGAAAAATCAAAAATGCACAAGGAATTGTTAGGCACCAGGGAGACAATTCATTTCTTGTAACTTCGCTACGAAGTTATGAACAAATGTTCAAATGGCTCTGAGGACTATGGGACTTAACTTCTGAGGTCATTGGTCCTCTAGAACTTAGAACTACTTAAACCTAACTACCCTAAGGACATCACACACATCCATGCCCGAGGCAGGATTCGAACCTGCAACCGTAGCGGTCGCGCGGTTCCAGACTGTAGCGCCTAGAACCGCTCGGCCACTCCGGCCAGCTGAAGTTATGAACAGCAGGACGTCTTTTTTAAACAGATTCTTATATTTTTTACTCGATAATCCACATCCGCTCCTGTTCAAAGAACTTATCTCATTGTACTAGTCCGGCAAACATGATGTTATTGAAAATGTAACTCAAAACTGATGTGACTATTCTGTACCGCCACATAGTACAGGTACCCGTTGTAACATAACTCGTCCGCTGAAATTGATGTTAAACGAATTGAAACGCAAGGAAAATGCTTAGCATTCATGCAGTCATTGTCTTCATTTCAAGGTTTGTGTGAGTACAATGCACACCAGCGAATACAAGGTGGAAGTGTCGCTCATTTATGGAGGGTTTAAGTTAGAAGAATATTGTCTCGTATTTATGTTTACGATATAGCCTTCCGGCCTGGTGATCCAATCGTAACGCGCGTGCCCTGAAACCGAGAATTCGCGGGATCGAATTGCGGTCGGACCACGCAAATTTTCACTCTACCTTCATTGAAGCCTTCAAATCTCAATGAAGGGAAGAGTCGCCAGGTATGACGAGTGACCAGATTACAAGTTGAATTGCAGCTTCCCTTTCCCCAGTTGGATAACTGGGGGAGATTAGCGACACACAAGATACCAAAGTGAAGTCCAACTGAAAACTTACACTGGGCCACTGAGTCATACGAAATGAGTTTTATTACAATACTGTTACATATAGTACAGTAAAGTAGTACTTTTGAACGATATGATATGTACACCAAAGGCAATCCTTTATTAAAAACTGAGTCATCATCACCATTCTGTTGTGGTTTCCATTGGGTTACTGCCAGCCCCTACGAGTGGACGATTTACGTTATCACGACTACATCTACATCTACATGGATTCTCTGCAAATCACAATTAAGTGCCTGGCAGAGGGTTCATCGAACTATCTTCATAACAATTTTCTATTATTCCACTCTTGAACAGCTAGCGAAAAAATCGAATAAGTATATCTTTCCGTGACAGCCCTGATTTGCCCTATCGTATTATAATTATCTTTTCTCTGTATGTAGATCGGCGTCAACAAAATATTTTCACATTCGGAGGAGCAAGTTGGTGATTGAAATTTCCTAAGAAGGTCCGCTGCAACAAGAAACGCCTTTTCTTTAATGAGTCCACCACAAATCATGTATCATGTCCGTGACACTCTCTCCCATATTTCTCGATAATACATAAAGTGTGCCCTTCTTTGAATTTCCTCGATGTACTCTGTTAATTCTATCTGGTAAGGATCCCACGCCATGCAGCAGCGCTCCAAAAGAGAACGGACAAGCACTTTGTAGGCAGTCTCTTAAGTATCTGTTACATTTTCTAAGTGTCCTGCCAATAAAACGCAGTCTTTGGTTGGCCTTCCCCACAATATTTTCTGTTTGTTCTTTCCAATTTAAGTTGTTCGTAATTGTAATTCCTAGTTATTCAGCTGAATTTACGGCCTTTTGACTTGATCCGAAGTTCAGTGGATTCCTTTTAGCATTCATGCGGATGACCTCACTCTTTTCATTATTTAGGGTCAAATGCTCATTTTCGCTCCATTCAGATATCTTTTTCTAAATTGTTTAGCGATTCATTTATAGCTTCTGATGACTTTACTATACGATAAACGACAGTATCTTCTGCAAACAACCTAAGACGGTTGTTCAGATTGTCTCCTAAATCGTTTATATAGATAAGGAACAGCAGAGGTTCTATAACACTACATTGGGGAACATTCTGTTTTACTCGATGACTTTCCATCAATTACTACGAATTGTGGCCCCTCTGAATGGATATCACTAATCTAGCCACATAACTGACACGATATTCCATAAGCACGCAATTTAATTACAAGCTGCTTGTGAGGTACGGTGTCAAAAGCATTCTAGAAACCTAAAAATACGGAATCAATTCGAAATATCTTGTCGATAGCACTCAACAATCCGTATGAGTAAAGAGCCAGTTGCATTTCACAGGAAGGATGTTTTCTAAATCCGTGTTGACTGTTTATCAATAGACCGCTCTCTTCGAGGTAATTCATAACGTTCGAACACATTATTTGTTCCAAAATCCTGCTGCTAATCGACATTAATGATATGGGCCTCTAATTTAGTGCACTACTCCTATTGTCTTTGTTGAATATTTGTATAGCGTGTGCAACTTTCCAGTCTTTGGTTGCCGCCCTTTCGTTGAGCAACCGGTTGTGTATGATTGTTAAGTGTGGAGCTGTTGTATCATTATGCTCTGAAAGGAACCTAACTGGTATACAGCCTGGACCGGAAGACTTGCTTTTATTAAGGGATTTAAGTTGATTCACTACTCCGAGATTACCTGCTTCTAAGTTGCTCATGTTTCAGCCGTTCTTCATTAGAATTCTGGAATATTTACCTCGTCTTCTTTGGTGAAGAAAAATTCAGAAGAATGTGTTTAGTAACTCCGGTTTAGCAGCACTGTAGTCGATAGTATTTCCATTGCTATCGCACAGAGAAGGCACTGATTCTGTCCTGTCGCTAGCGTACTATAGATACGTCTAGAATCTCTCTGGCTTTGCTTCCAGGTTTCGAGATAAAGTTTCGTTGTGAAAGTTATTGTAAGCATTTCGCATTGATGTCCGCGCTAAAATTCGAGCTTCTGTAATAGATAGAAATTTTTGGGATTTCGCATGCCTGTATTTGTTGTTTCTGCAACAAAGTTCTGACCTGTTTTGTGTACCAAGAGGGATCCGTCGTTTGTTAATTTATTTGGTATAAATCTCTCAACTACTGTCGATACTATTTCATTCAATTCAAGCCACATCTGGTCTACACATTGTTAATTTAGGAGGAGTGGAGATTGTCTCTCAGGAAGGCGCCAAGCTATTTTTTATTTGCTAGTTTGAATAGATGTTTTTTGTTTATTTTTAGCGGATTTGGGAGGTACGGTATCCGGTCTCGTTACGACAACCCCGTGTTGATTAATCCCCGTATCCGTTTTGATGCTCGTTGTTAGCTCAGGATTATTTGTGTCTAAGACGTAAAGTGTGTCTTTACAACCGTTTACTATTTGAGTGGGCTCATTAACTAATTTTCAGAAAATATGTTCAGCAATATTTCGGATGATGGTTTATACGTACTCCCGATCTAAACATGTATTTTAGCCAACATATAGAGTGTAAATTGAAGTCACCAGCAACTATAATGGTGTGAGACGGGTACGTGTTTTAAATTAGACTCAATTTTTCTTTGAAGCTTTCAGCAATTGTATCATCTGAGTTGGGAGGTTGGTAAAAGAATCCAGTTATTATATTACCCCGGTTGTCAAGGATGATCTCTACCCATACTAAATCACAGGAACTATCTACTTCAGTTTCGCCACAAGATAAACCAGTTCTAACAGCAACAAACACGCAACCGCGAACTGTATTTCGCCTTTACGACTTCCGAAAAAATTTCGGCTGAACTTATCTCCAACTTCAGCCAGCTTTCAGTGCTTTCTACTAGCGCTTGGAGCTCTAATACTCTCCTAACACAGCTACAACAATTAACAGCTGTTTTACCGATGGTTCCAAGATCTACGTTCTTCCTGTGTTCGACCTGCAGCCTTTGAGACTGAAGCCGTTTTTGTGTTTCCCTAAGACCCTTTTATTTCAAAAACCGCTGAGTCTACGCTACACAGCCCCGCTACCCATGTAACCGCATGTAATGGACTCCTGACCTATTTAGTGGAAACCGAAACTCCACCACCCTATGGGGCAAGTCGAAGAATCTGCAGCCTATGCAGTCGCAGAACCGTCTGAGCTTCTGATCCAGACCCTCCACTCGGATCTCTACAAGAGGTCTGCAATCGGTCCTGTCAACTGTGGTAAAATGTACGCTCTGCTTTCATCTCGCAAGCACAACTGGCAGTCTGTACTGCTTCTGATAGCTGCTCGAAACCTGTGAGAATCTACATCCACATCTACGTCTACATATATACTCCGCTAGCCACCGAGCGGTGTGTGGCGGAGGGCACTATTAGCGCCAATGTCATATTTCCCCCCCTCTGTTCCACTCGAGGATCGCGCGAGGGAGAAACGACTGTCTGAACGCCTCAGTAGGAGCCCTAATTCCCCTTATCTTTGAACGGTGATCATTGCGAGATTTTAAAAATGGTGGTAATAATATATGCTCTACAGCATCGGCGAAGATAGGATTTTAGAATTTAGTGAGCAGCCCCTTCCGTTTAATGCGTCGTTTATCTGCAAGTGTGTTCCATTTCTAACTTTCTATGTGACGCTCTCGCGATGGGTAAATGTACCAGTCATTAATCTTGCCGCTCTTCTTTGGACCTTCACAATCTCTTGTATCAAACCCAAGTGGTAAGGGCCCCACACAGACGAACAATACTCTAAGATTGGACGAAGTAAGGTATTGTAAGCAATTTCCTTTGTTGAAGGACTGCATCGCTTCAGGATTCTACCAATAAACCGTAATCTAGAGTTCGCCTTACTCGTTACTTGTGTAATCTGATCGTTCCATTTGAGATAATTTCGTATAGTCACACCCAAACACTTGACGGATGTTAGCGCTTCCAAAGACTGGACATTTATTTTGTACTCGTACATTAATGGGGATTTTAGCTTTGTTATACGCAGTAGGTTACACTTACTAATGTTGAGAGATGACTGCCAGTCATTACACCAAGCATTTATTTTCTGCAAATCCTCATTGATTTGTTCATAACTTTCCTGTAGACTACAGAATCATCGGCAAGCAGTCTAATGCCGCTGTCAGTACCATCAACCAGATCGGTTATGTAAATCGTAAAAAGCAGCGGACCTATTACGCTGCCCTGGAGCACACCTGAAGTTACGCTTGTTTCTGTTGAAGTCTCCCCATTCAGGACGACATATTGCTCTCTGCCTGTTAGAAAACTTTCTATCCAGCCGCATATGTCATCGGATAGACCGTAAGCATGCATTTTTTGGAGCAAGCGACAGTGCGGAACTGAGTCGAATGCCTTTCGAAAGTCGAGGTATATGGCATCAACCTGGGACCCGGTATCTAGAGCCTGTTGTATATCATGCACAAAGACGGCCAGCTGTGTCTCGCATGACCGCTTTTCCCTAAAACCGTGCTGGTTTCAGCAGATGAGTTTCGCAGAGTCGTTGTGTCTGAACACAAAATATGTTCCATAATTCTGCAACAAATGTATGTCAGTGAAATTGGCAGGTAATCATGTGCATCCGATTTTCTACCCTTTATATAGATTGTATGACCTCGGCCTTCTTCCAGTCGCTTGGAACTTTCCGCTGTTCCAATGATCTCTGATAGATGATGGATAAGAATGGTGCTATATTTGTAGCATAGTCAACATAAAATCTTACGAGGTTACCGTCTCGGCCAGATACCTTTCTTGCGTCTAAGGATGTTAAGTGTTTCACAATCCCAGATACACTATACACTATGTCAGTCATCCTTGCGTTTGTTCGATAGTTGAAAGGGGGAATGGTGCTGCAGTCCTATACCGTAAAAAAAGCTAGGTTTAGAATTTCGGCCTTCAGTTTATCATTAGCCGTGCTGTCAGCAAGAGAAGGTACTGAATTATTTGTAGCGTTCATAGATTTTACGTACGATCAAAACTTTTTAGGATTATTTTTAGAAACTGCAGATAAAATATTGCTTTCAAATTCGTTAAAAGAATCTCTCATGGACCTTTTGACAGTTGCTTTCATTTCACCTAATTTCTGTTTTTCAGCGGGGCAGCAACTACGTTTAAAACGACTGAGCAAAATTCTCTGTTTTCTCAGCAACTTCGTTATACGTTTGTTGAAACCAGGCGGATCCTTTCCCTCCCTTATATTTTTGCTGGGCATATATTTCTCTAGCACGTGGTGGACAATACCTTTAAATTCCGAAAAAAGATGCTTAGAACCTTTGTGTCCCGCGGTGAATGCTTGTGCTTGGAGCTGACTATGAAGCTATTCATTAATGACACTTTTATTTGCTTTCCCAAACAAGAAAACTCCACGCTACAGCGAAATTATGGTCGCTAATACCTTCTTCTAGATTAACTTCCTCAAAAAGATCAGGTCTGTTTGTCGCCAAGATATCTAATATGTTCCCATCTCGAGTTGGTTTTCTAACCAATTGGTGAAGGTTTTATGTTGAGAGCGCTCCTAGAATAACTTCACACAATTCTTTGCTTCTGCTCCCAGTGATAAACGTGTAATTTTCCCAGTCAATTTTTCAATCCAAAGTGATGCACATAATTGGTTCCGACGTGAGCCACCACCTGCAGTTGGCTGCACCCTGTGCTGTTCATGGCATCCAGAAGGACCAGTTCCATGTCCGGAATGATACTCCCGGTATGCACACGAAGCACACACTGGCTTTCTTCCCCGCCTTTGCAGTCATGTTCCTAAAGGGTCCCAACACGTGCCTAACAATGGAGCTCCCAACTACAAACAATCCCATCTTCTGTGACGGCCCGGATCTTGCAGGCTGAGAGGTTCCCTCTGAAACAGGACAAGCGACTGCATCTGTTTGAGGGACAGTGTCAGCCACAGAGTGCACCTGGAACCATTTTTTAACGGCCTAACTGGGGAGGCCTTACGTTCAACTTCCTGGGATGTCTCACACCCCGCCGTGCTCCGAGGCGACCTCCCACTCGACGACGGGAAAGGGGTCAACCTCAATGTGAGCAGTAACTGGGTTGGCCGCTGGTGCGGACTGATCGGCAGATTCGTCGGTCACGCTGGACATGTGTTGGATCCCTACGGCCGGCCCACAACAATGATGCCCATCCACTGCAGTCTGAAGCTGTGTAACCGAAGCCACCACAGCCTTGGACTGAGAGCGATGAGTCATCAACTCGGCTCGCATCCGCACACAGCAGTCACAGTCCTTATCCATACTAAAGACTGCAAAACTACATTACACAAGCAAACATAGGACTATCGACGCGCACTGCTGAGATATACTGTACAATCTACTGTACACACTGACAAAAACGCAAGAACTATGTCAGATAAACTAGATTAACACGCAGAGATTCAATAACTATACTACCAAAGCACACAGGCAAGACTAAATAATTCGCTCCTGATTGAGAACTTGTAAAACGTCACAAAATCAGTTTACTTTCCGACACGAATGAAAACGCTAGAACTGTGTCTATGAAACATTAAATTAACACACAAATTCTAAAAGTAAACTGTTATAACGGAGCCAAGGTAGCCCCCGAGAGCCGGCAACCCATATTACATCACAAAGGACTGGGTTGTCTATGCCCAAGGCCTACCAAAAGCACCATGGTAAACACCGGATATTTACATACAAGATAATGGAAACAGACATTCCGAGCACTACTTCCTGCACGGGGAGCTCGAGCCACGGCCTGCAGAAAGTATCACTACGCCAAAACCTGATTGGCTGGAGACAGTTATTTAGGGGCTAGAACCAGCCCCAAAGTTCAGTTCATGCCAGATGCCGACCTCGTGTACTGCGGCCGTTGAAGATTACGTCAATTAGGAGACTTTTGCTGGCATCGTTGTTGTTCAGTCATCAACCTTGTGAACTTCCGTCAATAAAAGTTGTGTTTGTGAAAAATTGCGAATTTTCAGTCACAACATAAACTATCAAAGCAAACAAATGAAACTATGATAATTCGCTCCTGGTTAGGAACTCGAAAATGTCACAAAATCGGTTACTTCCCTGTCGCTGATCTATCTTGGCCGCCGACTTCTGCCTGTCTGACAGACGAATGCAAACAAGCGATTACTGGCTTCCAAAACAAAAGAAGAAACAACTGTCGACATGCACTACGAAACTCTACTGCAGACATTGACGAAAGCGCAAGAACTGCAGTGGGTGCTGGTACAGGAGAGTAAAAGTTCGAATGGTTAAAATATCTGTATTTACGACTCTAAGTTCCTCCTTTGTTATGTAACATGGATTACAAATGAAGCGGTGTTTCACAACTTTCACCTATTGCAGCCCACCCACTTTCTTTCAACCGAGACTTACTTCTTAAGGTCCAAGCATCTTTCCTACTCAATTCGGTGGTACTGAAAGAATCCAAAATACCTGTAAGACTTTGGCTTGCAGGCTGATCAGCTTGTCAGATGACGCCCAAGGTAAAACACTGGACTACAACGCGGGAGAAGCGCGGCTTGTAATGTGTACTCCACGTGTATCATTCCCATAGGGATACATTCTATCGAAGATAACACCGAGGGAGGTCTGTTGATGGTTGCTGGCCGTATCTTGCGATCTGGCAAGTTTCGCAATATAATTTCATCTTTGCTACGCATTATAGCACAGTGCTACAAAATATGGTCGCGTACTGTCATTTAGACTTTATGGCACCAAACGATAATAGCTGGAAGGGATGTTGCGAACAGCTCATGCCTGATTGCCTGGTGGTCTCTTCCCCATCCGTGTCCAACAGCGTAAGAGCTTCGTTATTAATTACAACAGTCTGCGTGTTAGCAGATGACTGAAAATATGTGTATGTACTCCACTAAGTTTTTATACTCATTTAAAGACTGTTCTCAGTTATCTTCTACCATGTTCAGTCTTTCGTAACGGGACGGATTTTATTTTAGTTGTAGCAATTTTATTAGAACGGTAAGTGAGTACGCGAAAATGCTCTTCTTTTTATGTGAGTGTAGTAGACTGACAAAGCAAAGGCATTGAAGTGTAAAAATTTGGTCAAACGGGAGCCATTTAGTGCCTGGGGCTAAAAAACATCTTGCATGAGCCAGTTGTAGACGACAAAAAAGATGGCCACTTTCATTATTACATGTCAATTTGGGCTTGCTGACACCGTTTTTAAAGTATGTTCCATAGAAAGATTCTGTTTTATGTACCTTTCTATGAAGTTTCCCTTCATCAGTCAAGAAACATTGAAAACCGTCGTTTTTGGTGCTCTTGAGTTACGAAAATTGGCTGAGGATCACGCCTTCCGGAAGGTGTTCGATACAGTTCCGCACGGTCGCCTGATGAACAAAGTAAGAGCCTACGGAATATCAGACCAGCTGTTTGGCTGGATTGAAGAGTTTTTAGCAAACAGAACACAGCATGTTGTTCTCAATGGAGAGACGTCTACAGACGTTAAAGTAACCTTTGTCGTGCCACACGGGAGTGTTATGGGACTATTGCTTTTCACAATATATATAAATGACCTAGTAGATAGTGTCGGAAGTTCCATGCGCCTTTTCGCGGATGATACTATAGTATACAGAGAAGTTGCAGCATTAGGAAATTGCAGCGAAATGCAGGAAGATCTGCAGCGGATAGCCACTTGGTGCAGGGAGTGGCAACTGACCCTTAACATAGAGAAATGTAATGTATTACGAATACATAGAAAGAAGGATCCTTTATTGTATGATTAGATAATAGCGGAACAAACACTGGTAGCAGTTACTTCTGTAAAATATCTGGGAGTATGCGTGCGGAACGATTTGAAGTGGAATGATCATATAAATTTAATTGTTGGTAAGGCCGGTGCCAGGTTGAGATTCATTGGGAGAGTCCTTAGAAAATGTAGTCCATCAACAAAGGAGGTGGCTTACAAAACACTCGTTCGACCTGTACTTGAGTATTGCTCACCAGTGTGGGATCTAAACCAGGACGGGTTGACGGGGGAGACAGAGAAGATCCAAAGAAGAGCGGCGCGTTTCGTCACAAGGTTATTTGGTAAGCGTGATAGCGTTACGGAGATGTTTAGCAAACTCAAGTGGCAGACTCTGCAAGAGAGGCGCTCTGCATCGCGGTGTAGCTTGCTGTCCAGGTTTCGAGAGGGTGCGTTTCTGGATGAGGTATCGAATATATTGCTTCCCCCTACTTATACCTTCCGAGGAGATCACGAATGTAAAATTAGAGAGATTCGCGCGCGCACGGAGGCTTTCCTGCAGTCGTTCTTCCCGCGAACCATACGTGACTGGAACAGGAAAGGGAGGTAATGACAGTGGCACGTAAAGTGCCCTCCGCCACACGCTGTTGGGTGGCTTGCGGAGTACAAATATAGATGTAGATGTAGTTAGAGAAAAACGTCCAAATTACAAGAACACTGTCAAAACTATTATGGAAAATTTCAAGATACTGGGTTATTACATGAGCGCATAAGTTCACTTCGTACACTAACATAATGCCACCTTTTCAATAAATCTGCGACAATGTATTGAAGAGCCACGAAAACGCTTCCACCAGGACATTAAGATGGAGAAGAGGTACCAGGGAAGATTGAATGAAACTACGATGGCCGATTGTTGCTGGATCTTGAAGGAGCGACAGTAAAGTTGAAGGTTCTGAGAGAAAAAAAAGAGAGAGAAAATTTGATATTTAAATGCAACAGCGTACTCATAATGTTGCTAAGCTGCTGTTTGTAGCATTTTTGGTATACACAGCCGGCCGGAGTGGCCGTGCGGTTCTAGGCGCTACAGTCTGGAGCCGAGCGACCGCTACGGTCGCAGGTTCGAATCCTGCCTCGGGCATGGATGTGTGTGATGTCCGTAGGTTAGTTAGGTCTAATTAATTCTAAGTTCTAGGCGCCTAATGGCCTCAGAAGTTAAGTCGCATAGTGCTCAGAGCCATTTGAACCATTTTTTTGGTATACACATAAAAAATAAGTATTAAAAGTATAGACCTTGGTTGCAATTTTATTTTAATATTTATGCTTCATTCTTTAAGGTATGAGAACTTATTTTATGAAATATTCTGACGCGATAGAAATAAGTTACGCTAATTTTCAGATTCTACCTTACAGATTGATTACAGAAAACTTATTTTTGATAATTCGTATAAAAAATTAAAAATTCGGGCTTGCTTTAGCACTCCGCCGAGAAAATGTGTCAATCGTGAATCGCCTTCCCGGTCTGGTCGATCGCTGGGACATCCTTGCCTGGCGTGCTAGTCAGTGCAGCAAACAACAGGGCAGCTGGCCGGCGCCCGTCTATTACAGCCGACAATGGCAGCTTTCGAAACGGAAGCCATCACCTGAAGTGCCTCCTCAAATATCCATACGAGGCTGAGTGGCCATTTCCACAGTATAAAAGTTACGTGCAACTTCAGGTGAAGAGACACGACCGAGTGTCATTGGCCTAAACTGCGCACGTGTGCGCTGTTCAATGAAACGCGGAAAACAGGGAAAAGATCTCCATCTGCTTGTTTTTCTGCTTAAGCTAATGCGCACGCATATCGGTGGCTCTTCACAATACTATCGCAGATTTAATGAAAAGTTGGCAGTATGTTAGTGTAAGAAGTGAACTTTTGCACTCATGTAATAACCCAGTATCTTCTTTACGTCAACTCACTTCATCCAACAGTTTTCGAGTGAGTGGATTACATCTTTGAAACCGATTCTATAATGCCGAAAGCATCTGCCAGTGTTTGTCATAACGTCTTTGGTGGACCCACACAGTTCTATGGCTTTAATTATGTATTTAGATAATCGAATCAACTAAACACTAACAACTGAGCGTAGTCGAATTAAGTTGGGTGATGCTAGAGGAATATGATCAGAATATGAGATTCTTAAAGTACTTGAGTTTTGCCACGTTTTCAGAAGGAAAGATGATGTAAAACGTCGATGAGCAAAGAGGTTTTTTGCAGAACGTCACTGAAAGGTGGCGTAGGACACGTCCTGAGACATCAAGAAATAGGTAATTTAATAACAGCCGGACACGTATGGACGTAAAAACTATAGACAGAGACCAACGCGCGACTACAAATACAAGAAAGCAGATTCAAGTGAGTGTAGGTACAAGTAGCTATGAAGAGATGACGCAACTTGCACAGAATTGGCTAGCATGTACACTTTCATCACAAAGAGGCTTTGGACTGAATACTACAGCTAAAACATTATCCATTACTGTACATGTGTAATTTCGTGCCAGCCGGAGTGGCCGCACGGTTCTAGGCGCTACAGTCTGGAACTGCGAGACCTTTACGGTCGCAGGTTCGAATCCTGCCTCGGGCATGGGTGTGTGTGTTGTCCTTAGATTAGTTAGGTTTAGTAGTTCTAAGTTCTAGGGGACGGATGACCTCAGAAGTTAAGTCCCATAGTGCTCCGAGCCATTTGAACCTTTTTTTTAATTTCGTGTTTCATGTATGCTAGCACGAAGAGTATTTTCGGTACAGCTTGGCAACAGGAAGGGTTAGAATAATAGCAAACATTCCGAAGAATTAAGAGAAACTTAAATTTT
This sequence comes from Schistocerca americana, assembly GCF_021461395.2. Taxonomy (NCBI): domain Eukaryota; kingdom Metazoa; phylum Arthropoda; class Insecta; order Orthoptera; family Acrididae; genus Schistocerca; species Schistocerca americana. The sequence continues at coordinate 624,648,529 of NC_060123.1, read as the reverse complement.
GTAACGAAGCGAAACGTGGCGAGATACATGTTATAGAGGGAGACTAACTCTTGAGCACAGTAAGTAAATTCAAACGGATGAAGTTTGCAGCAGTTATACGCATCATTGACTAGACAGGAGAGCTCCTGGAAATTGTCCCCGCACTGAAGACTACTACAACAAGTAGCACAGGCGAACATTTGGACGAAGAACGCAGTGAGAGAGATCCATAAGGAAGAGACCACCGGAGTGTTGAATGTCAGTGTTGCAAAGGCAGGTCAGGAACAGTTTAAAAACAGTGTTATACGTCTAACAGTGGCAAGAGAAGATCTTTGAAATACGGGATACGTAATCGGATTAGCGCAGTCGGTGAAAGCTTATTTAAAATAAGTTAGCTAACATCAAACGAAATTGAGGAACTTGTTTGTGAAGAAGCTGCTAAACCACTGCCTTGTCTGGACGACAGGATTACAGGGATTTGGACGGTAAATTTTAAGACGTCAGGGATGAATAAATTTTGAGTATCTACATCTACTTGATACTCTGCAAATCACATTTAAGTGCCTGGCATAGGGCGTGGTTCTGAAATAAAGTGCACTAAACCTACACTGTGCAAGTAGCAGGACGATTAAAGGTGGCAATCAAGAGGTCTAAAAAAGATCATATGGGTAAAGGAATGTTTGGAAAACTTGTAGTATACTTTGTTCGTCGTAAATTCTACCCTAATGTAAATAAACGCTCAGCTGCTGAAAATACCCTACTAGTGTATCAGTTATGTCGTTGCGGTTCTACCGTAAATGACGCAACGATGCATGCTTGAGCACTGAAAGTCTTCACTGTTTTTGTCAGTCACCGTGTTAAATGTTTAAATAATATAGTTCTTGTTTTAAATGTGACAGGACAATCGCTTTATGTGTCCCAAAAATCGTGATCATGTGGTCTTGCCGATCGTATGTGTGAAGATTCTGTCGTGAATTCAAAAATGATATCTAAATTTACCGGGGTTTCTGTTTAGAGTGTTTTAGATTCGAGGAAAGGAAACAGCGCAGGTAAAACGTCCGCTATTGGAAAGACAGGAGGACGATAGACGGCGAGTGTTACGAAAACGTGACGATTTTGTAAAAAGTAGTGTGGAAGGTATTTGTGTGGGAGGTCGATGGATTTATAGATGCTGTTGCCTTTCGGATGCGCATCAGTGTCACAGATCGCGATTCCAGTAATGAACAGAGTTCTTCGAATTTCGAAATGAAAGACGTCGAGAGATTACCATATTTCTCACTAAGCCTTTTGGAGCTTCGTTGTCTTTACACATAAACGGCATGTCCGACTGACTGACACACTAATGGACTCATCATCGCCCAGCCTAAACCACTAAGGAAAGAAATTTTGAATTTGCAGAAGGTGTTGATCTTATAAAAAAAAAAATGGTTCAAATGGCTCTGAGCACTATGGGACTCAACATCCGAGGTCGTCAGTCCCCTAGAACTTAGAACTACTTAAACATAACTAAACTAAGGACATCACACACATCAATGCCCGAGGCAGGATTCGAACCCGCGACCGTAGTGGTGGCGCGGTTCCAGACTGCAGCGCCTAGAACCGCTCGGTTATAATGGGGGGCCTTGATATTATAATGCAGGCGTCGTTTAAGAAAGGATTTCTCCATATTACTATCGTAAGCGGGTGAAATGGGCGACGAAAAGTTTTGTGAACGTATGTCGCTAATAGGACAATTTTGAAGCCAGACGTACGAAAATTGGTATTTGGCTTCTCGGTCAGAAATGAAGAAATACGTTTTTTCCGAATTTTTGGAAATTTAACCACTATGTGGGTGAAAGCTTTCTTGAAAATAAATCCTTATCAGAGAATCAGTAAATTATTTTCACAGCAACATCTACGAATATTCGTATCTGTATTTTCGGCTACAAACTAGAAAAAAAAAAGGAGAGAGCGAGAAAAACGTGTTCAGAAATTTAATTTAGTATGAATTGGAAGATGAAATGTTTCATGATATATTTAATTATGAATGCGTTTTTGAAACTACATCTATGAAAATTTTAATTTGGCTTCTCAGTTAGAAATGAAAAAGAAAATGCATATTGAACTGTATTTGGGAATCCAATTCCTATGGGGGTGAAATAGAGAATGAAAGTTTTTATGGAAATATTTCATTATGAAGCAGTTCTGAAGCTAAATCTATGAACATTTGTGTTCAGCTTATTTGTTAGAAATAAAGAAGTACCCATGCCACTGCTTTTGGAAATTCAATCATTAAGTGTGTGAAATAGGACCAGACTGTTTCACTGACTCCTCATCATCGTCCAGCCCAAATCGCTGGGACAGAAGCTTGAAATATGGAGAGGGTGTGAATCTCACATTTTTTGTATCGTTTAAGAAAGGATAGTTGATATTCCACTTCTAAGGCGGTGATGAAAAGCTTCTTGAAAATATCTCACTATCAATGCAATTTTGAAGCTAGAACTACAAAAATTGGTATTTGGCTTCTCACTCAGAAAAAAAACCTATGCATATCAGCATTTTTGAAAATTCAACCACTAAGGGTGTAAAATAATAAGTGAAAACTTTTATGAAAATAAATCATTATTAAAGAGTACTGAAACATTTATTTAGTATTTCATTCTGAAAGCTCTTTCGAAGTTAAATCTATTACAATATGTGTTTGGCTTCTTTAAAATATCTATTTGGCTTCTCTGTTAGGAATACAACAGCACATGTTTCATTCTTTTAGGAAATTTAACCACTTGGGAGGTGAAATAGAGGTCAAATGTTTTAGGAAAATATTTCACCATATTAAGAAATCTTTAAGACTGAGTCTATATGAAAACTGGTATTTCACTTCTTTGTTAGAGGTAAAGAAATATCTGTAAGGGGAAGTACTGGGGTAAAGCAGGTTCTGGCACATATTGTATGTGAGGGTTACATACATTCATAAGGAAATTATACCCTTCCCCTTAACCTATTGTTATGCTAATCGATTTATAATCCCTGAGGGTTGATTTATGAACACCTGGGGATAATATATCATTTTAAGAAACTCCAACCCTTCCCCACCTCCCCTGTGAAATCCCAACCCCACCACCCCTCACCAATAATAGAACACTTTTGATATCTAATTAATTGACTAATTGTATGCAAACCACTCGGTAATTAACTAATTAATAGGTATTAATTGACTAATTGTATGCACACCCATAAACAAAATGTGCCAGAGCCCACTTTACCCCTATGCTAAGGGACGAAAGTTTATATGGAAATACCACCACAAGAACGCAAAAAAGTATGACAAAAAAAAATTGGACTCTGGATAACACAATCGTTCATCAGTCTGAAGTGAATCCCTAAAAGACCATGCATCTATGGTTTTATTTAGTGTGAAAAGTTTAGAAAGTGTTGCGGTTTGTCAACATCATAAAAATTCGATAAAAAAAAGAAAGTGCAGACCACACAGTCTGTGTGAGCGAAGCAGCGGACGCCAAACTAACTTGGTTATGTAGTGAAATCCTGACAACGCACTTTTAAAATACACATATAAAATATCCTATGCTTACGACAGATTTCTACCTGTGAAGTATGTTATGAAGTTTTACCCTACACTAACTCATTGTTTTTACAGAGTGAACTAATTGGAGCTGGTAGTCACAGTGTTTGCCTGGTGTACATCGATTTTACGGACAACATAGGTAGGTAATCTGATGTTTTTATGTTAAACACTTGTCGTTGTGGTCTTTAGTCTGAAGCTTGTTTGATGCACGTCTCCATGTTAGTCTGTCCTGTGCAGGTTTTTCCATCTCTGAATAACTTCTGTACCCATCATATACTGGAAGCAGGTACTCATCCATTGGTCTGCTTCAAAAAATTTTAACCCCACGCTTTACCTCCATTACCATATTGACGAATACTTCATGATTCAGGTTGCATCCTAAGAAACTATTCATTCTTTTAGTCATGCTGTGTCATCCATTTCTTATTTTATTCATGAACCCGTCATTAGTTACTCGATATACCAACCCTATCTTCAACATTCTTCTGTAGTACCAAATTTCAAAAACTTCTTTACTGTCCTTATCTGAACTGCTTAGTGTCTCTGATTTAGTTTCGTTCTACAAAAATATCTTCAAAAAAGACCCCACAACGCTTTAAATTATAATTTATATCAGGTTATAACAAATTCCTCTTTTTCAGCAATTTTATTGTTATTGGCAGTCTGCATTTTATATCCTCCATACTTCGGACTTCGTGAGTTATTTCGCTAGCCAAATAGCAAAACTCATCTTCCGCCTTCAGTGTCTCAGTTGCTAATCTAATTCCCTAGCATCACTGACTTAATTCGACTGCATGCCATTACCATTGCTTTACTTTTGTTGCTTCTAATTTTAGAATCCTTTTTCAATACACTATCAACTCCGTTCAGCTGTTCTTCCAAGCCCTTCACAGTCTCTGGTGGGCAAAGGTCAAACTTTTTAATTCCTGCCCCTGAAATTTCATTCCCTTCCCAGACATCTCCTTGCTTCCGTATGCTAATTGCTCAGTGCCCGAACTCAATAACATCAGGGACAGGCTACAGCCCTTTATCAGTCCCTTATCAACCACTGTATGACGTGGATATCAACAGCGTTGAGGGCAGCTTAGTGCAGCTGCAGGTTAAAAGCACCAGTAAGGCGATGTGCGACCTGCATGGCTGCACCACAAACGTACCGGTAGTACAATATTCGTATGCAGCTGTACTAGGAAGAGCGTCATTTAAGTTCTGTGGGAAGGAGGCTCCGATGTGGTAACAACAAAATCAGACAAAAACATACGGCAATGATTATTTCCGTGGTGAATTTACGATGAACGATGGTGAATTAAAAGCAACGATTTGTTTCGTAGGCTCGTTGTGTTCACAAGACACAGTACACTCCTTCACGTATAGATCTCTCATGGAAAAACACTCTGGGGACCGAGAGGAGAGGACATCGTTGGCCTTCCAGCTAAGGAAATGTCCGTGCCTGGGGACAGTGACGCATGAGCCCTGCCCCTGGCGACGCTTGTTCGCATTAAAGCGCCCTCCTTATGCAACAGTCGCGTGCAGACAGCAGACTGCGCCGTGTCCTTCTGTTTCCGATGCCGTGTCCCGGCTTAATCGAATCACTTTGTATTCTCGGAAAGCATTACAAATTACAGAGGCGCACTGACCCTGAAAGATTAAGTGTATCACTCGGTTACAGAAATAAACCCAGAGTCTTACGCTCCACTTGCATTCAGGAAAATCATAAGACATTCAATACGGAGGAAGAACTGTTTTCTCAGGAAAACCATCCTAACAGACACTGCTAACTCTACAACTTTAACCTTCTATGATCGTAATAGGGAACGGTGGGGAAAGAACCCTATAGCGTCTGAGTACAAGGTTAGTTGTTAACATCGTGAACACGTCAATTTATATAAGTAATTAGGGGTATTACTAAGAGGCGGCTTTAAATAGAACGAACAAGTAAAATGAGTGTCAGAGGAGGAGAATTTGTTGGGAAGGCTCTGGGAAGTCGCATACATAACGCGTGTGACTATAGTTCCACGGTTTCGGGTCATTATCTACCAGGCATCACAACAGTCAGAGAGATGAGCGCTTACCAAAGTCAAACGGAAGTACAGGGGGAACTTAAATGGGAATTCATCGAAGAAAGATGACTTATTACTCGTGGAATCCTGATGGATAAATTTAGAGAAGCTCCACTCTAGGAAGACTATGTAGCCATCACATATCTGGTGTAGGGATCATGAGAATAAAATAAAAGTTGGGTGCATGCAGAGACATACAGACAGTCATTCTGCACTCGGTTAGAGCGTCAGTGGAATACGAAACAAAGTGGACAACACAGCACTGTACGAAGTCTGCTCAAAAAGTTCCGTAATACTCGTAATTTCGGGCCAGTGGTGTGTTGGATCGAAATGGCGTTCGCATCCCTGCACACACCTGTCCTCAGTCTGCAACTGCCTGAAGTTTCATTGCTGTGTGTCTCTTAGTTATTGTTCAGTGCTTTATTGAGTAGAACGTTGTTTCGCACAATTTGCGAATTCCGAGATGGCACAGTTAGAAAAGCAACGTGTCTGAATTAAATTTTGAGTGAAACTCAAGAAAACATTTACAGAGACACATGAAATGACGCATGAAGCCTACCGTGAGGAGTGTTTAAGACGTCTTCGGTGTTACAAATGGTTCACACGGTTTAAAAATGGCCGCACGGAAGTTGTTGTGACTTGGCAAGACAGCCAAGCCACTAGGACAGGAAGCCGAAAGGCACGCGTTTAAGCTCACGCAGGCTCGCGTGAGGTCTGGAACAGGTAAAGTAATTGAGGCTAGGAAATAAAGTACGTAGCTGCGGGAATACTTAACTTTAATCCATAATTGGTGAACATCGGTCTGACAGTACATGCATCACAAGATAAATAGCAAATGATAATGGCGCCTTGCTAGGTCGTAGCAAATGACGTAGCTGAAGGCTACTATCGTCTCGGCAAATGAGAGCGTAATTTGTCAGTGAACCATCGCTAGCAAAGTCGGCTGTACAACTGGAGCGAGTGCTAGGAAGTCTCTCTAGACCTGCCGTGTGGCGGCGCTCGGTCTGCAATCACTGACGGTGGCGACACGCGGGTCCGACGTATACTAACGGACCGCGGCCGATTTAAAGGCTACCACCTAGCAAGTGTGGTGTCTGGCGGTGACACCACAGAAGTTAAAGATGATCCTCGTTCTGGACGCACGTCGACGTCTACCGACGACGCTCCTGTCAGGAGCGCCAAAGAAATTGTGCGTGCCAGTCGAAGACAGACTGTCCAAGAGATTGAAGAAAAATGTAAATTTTCTACATCTACATGATTCCTCTGCAATTCACACTTAAGTACCTGCCAGAGGGTTCATCGAATCATTTTCATACATCTTTCCTACCTTTCCACTCTCGAATAGGGAAAAAGGAATACCTAAATCTTTCCGTTCGAGCTCTGATTTCTCTTATTTTATTATGTTGTCCCTTTGCCCTACGTTGGAGGGTGTCAAAAAAATTTTTTCGCATTTGAAAGAGAAAGTTGGTGATTGAAATTTCATAGATAGACCTCACCGCAAAGAAGACCCCCTTTGTTTCAGTGACTGCCACCCCAACTCGCGTATCATATCAGTGACACACTCACCGCTATTGCGCGATAACACGAAACGAGCTGCCCTTCTTGGCACTTTCTCGATGTCCTCCGTCAATCCTACCTGGTAAGGATCCCACACCGCCCACCAATATTCCAGCCGAGGACGGGCAAGTGTAATGTAGGCTGTCTCTTTAGTGGGTTTGTCGCATCCCCTAAGTGTTCTGCCAACAAAGCCCAGTCCTTGTTTCGCCTTCCCCACAATATTAATTATGTGGTCTTTCCAATATAAGTTGCTCGTAATTGTCATTCCTAGGTAATAGTCGAACTAACAGCCCTCAGATTTGTGCGATTTATCGTCTACCCAAAATTTATCGGATTTCTTTTAGTACCCATGTGGATGACCTCGCAATTTTCTTTGTTTAGTGCCAACTGCCACCTTTCGCACCACACAGAAATTCTCTCTAGATAATTTTGTAATTGGAATTGATCGTCTGATGATTTTACTAGACGGTCATCTGCAAACAATCTAAGAGCGCTGCTCAGATCATCCCCTAGATCATTTACGTAAATCAGGAACAACAGAGGGCCTATGCCACTACCTTGCTGGACGCCAGATATCACTTCTGTTCTACTCGATAATTTACCGTCTATCACTACGAACTGTGAGAGGAAATCAAGAATCCAGTCACACAACAGAGACGTTACTCCATATGCACGCAATTTGATTGATAGTCGCTTGTGAGGAACGGTATCAAAAGCCTTTTAGAAATGTAGGAATATGGAATCGATCTGAGATCCCTTGACGACAGCACTCATTACTTCATGGGAATAAAGAGCTAGCTGCGTTGCACAAGAACGATATTTTCTGAATCCGTGTTTTCATTTTCATCAATGTGAGTCATAATGTTCGAGTGCAGTATGTGGTGTCATCGCCAGACACCACACTTGCTAGGTGGTAGCCTTTAAATCGGCCGCGATCCGTTAGTATACGTCGGACCCGCGTGTCGCCACTATCAGTGATTACAGACCGAGCGCCGCCACACGGCAGGTCTAGAGAGACTTCCTAGCACTCGCCCCAGTTGTACAGCCGACTTTGCTAGCGATGGTTCACTGACGAAATACGCTCTCATTTGCCGAGACGATAGGTAGCATAGGCTTCAGCTACGTCATTTGCTACGACCTAGCAAGGCGCCATTACTATTGATATTATGAATAATGTACCGTCAAGAGCGACGTTCACCATTAATGAATTAAAGTCAAGTATTCCACCAGCTACGTCCGTTTTTCTAAATTCTAATTTCCTTGTCCTGTTCCAGACTTCACGCCAGCCTGTGTGAGCTAAAACGCGTGCCTTTCGGCTTCCTCTTGTAACCCGGTGTTGGCTCTCCTGCCAACCCACAACACAGTATATGCTTCAAAATCCTACTGCAAATTGAGGTCAGTGATATGGCTCTGTAATTCAATGGGTTACTCCTATTTCCTTTCTTGAATATTGGTGTGACCTGTGCTACTTTCCAGTCGTTAGGAACAGACCTTTCGTCAAGTGAGCGGTTGTATATGATTGCTTAGAAACTTTTCAGTTGGATCATATCATGAAATCCTCACACAGTCTCGGAATGCATAGTGTTGCCGCCAAGTTCGTCCCATGGCTCATGAGTGAAGACCACAAAGACCTTCGCGTCGCAGTCTGTGAAGAGCTTTTGGATGGCGCAGATGAGAGCGAGATGTTCCTTAAGAGCATCATAACTGGTGATGAGTTGTGCGTCTACGGTTATGGTGCTGAGACCAAGATTCAATCTTCACAAGGGCTCGGGAAAGGTCCTCCAAGACAAAATAAAAAGAAAGCTCGTCAGCTCAGATGTCAAAGTCATGGTGATAGTTTTCTTTGACTTTCAAGGATTAGTTCATCATGATCTTGTGCCGCAGGGAAAACCCGTTAATCGATGGTGCTATCCGGATGTGTTGCCACGCCTGTGAGAAAATGTGAGAAGGAAACGGCCTGAAATGTGGTGAGACAATTCATGACTCTTGCGTCACGATAACGCACCTGCATTCATTCCTATTGGTGCGTAACTATTGCACAAAAAACGTAATCACTGTGCTGTCTCGTTCTTCGTTCACTCCAGACCTGGCCTCTTTGGCCTTTTTTATCGTATCCAAGTTGAAAACCCCACTGAAAGGACGAAGATTTGCAACGATCGACGAGATAAGAAAAAAAAAAAAGAAAAAAAGAATCGCAGACGGCGTTTCACGCGATCCAGGAAGAGGCGTACCACGACTACTTCCGGAAGCGAAAACGACTGTGGGAGGGGGTGAGTCAATTGCAGAGGAAAGTACTTCGAAGGGGACCACGCTCAATAAGTAAAATATTAACAAAGAACAATTTTATGGACAAATTTCCGGAATTTTTTGAACAGACCTCGTACAGCGGCTTGCTGGGTGTGGATGTAGTTCGCGTGCTTGTGGAACGCAGATGAAGCCAGAAAGCATCATCACAATTACAACATATAATAAAATCGTTACGATATAGGCGAGGCTCTTCTAATGATGACAACTGAGCTGAGATCCATCACATGCCCGTTAAAACGTTTGCAAGAAATATCCCTCACGGTGAACAGCTGTGAGATTTTCACGAAAATTATTATTACATTATATTATTTTCTTATTATTTATTTGTTTATTTAACCTGACGTGATTAGGTCCATCAGATCCTCTCTTACACTGGTCATGGGTTTTACACAGACAGTACTTCAGTGTCTTATTTACTAGATAGTTACCTAAGAAATAACAAATTTCATGTGGCAAACAGTATTAAAATGATTTCAGTGCCTATAGTGATAATGTGTCTAACTAATATTATGAACTAATAAAGTCAATACCGGCCGTAGTTTTACCACTGCTGCTGCTGCTGCTGGCACTGATAATAATAATAGTAATAACAACAGTAATGAAAATAATAACAGTAATGATAGTGGGAGATGTGAGAAGAATTTGTAAGTGTACAAAATATACGTTTTCTGATATAGCGACATCTGGTGAAGGGAAACTTAAGGAGACTGAACCAGCTACGAATTCTGGGAAACGAGGAAGATTTGGTTGGAAAGAAGGATGTATAAGGGGAACGAGTGCGAATGGGGACAATGATAACCATTATTCTTGCTTTAGTAGACATGCCATCGACTGTCTTCTGAAGCTGTTGTCGTTATCCAGTCTTCTAATATAATGCGAGAGGTTTTCCAGTGTCGGGTTCCTGCTACTGAGAAGAACTTTAAGAGACAATGGCTGTTAGGTGGGAACGGGTATTTATGACATGTTGTTCAGACAGGAGCATTGAGATCGAGTAGAGATATAAGGGAGAGTATACGATGATAAGACAGTAGAGAAAGACAGGGAGTATGGAAATCTCTGCGCTTGTATGCACGCAGCGAGAAGAGCTGTGCATATGTTAGTGGGTCATGAGCAAAGAGTCGAACATCACAGATATAATAAACACATGCGTTCATAACCAGTTCCTGGCGCCGCGAGCTTTCCTCGGAAGCACCTTGCAAGATAAAATCGCTGTGATCAATAATTGTAAGTATAAGTGTTTGTACAAGTTTCTTTTTCAGGTCAAGTAGGAAACGCTTTTATATTTTGTTAGGGCATACAAAGATGCTGATGCCTTCATTGCAGTTACGTGCTCAGTCCAATTTACACCATCATTTGTTATTACTCCTACACTTTTTTCTGAGGAAAAGACGTTTATTTTTCCCATTTACAGCTTTCGAATGGCAAATCTCATCCTCAGATGCAGGCAGTCCTTCACTACGTAATTGCATTTACATGCTGAAAAGAGGCGGTGCTGAACCATATGTAACATCAAAATATTCACGAAAGTTAGCACTAAGATGTAGAAGAAACCCAGGAAACACAAGGAAGCACGAATTAGAAGATAAATGGAGAATACTGAGAATACTGTCCAGAAACAGCATGTTACAGAAGATAATGGAAGGGGCTGCAGAAAATAGCGAGTTGTTGGGTGCTTTGTAATACTTGAACATCTTTCAATTCCTCAACTCTGCAGTGCAGCACTTTTAACAAGGCTAGGTCATATGCTACCTTCAGAAGTTTTCAACGAGCCTCGACATCAGATGTTCTCAAAATTAGTTTGTTTTAGGGGGAAAAATTGTTACACAACATCGATTTCTAACCAGCCAGGGTTTAAGGAAAACTATAAGTACTTTCAGTCACAGACGATGCCTTGCAGGTGCTAGACGCAACGGGATAGGTTGATTGGTTGATTCGGGAGAGGGGACCAAACAGTTAGGTCATTGGTTCCGTCGGATTACGGAAAGATGGGGAAGGAATTCGGCCGTGCCCTTTTACAGGAACCATTCCGGCATTTACCTGAAGCGATTTAGGGAAATCACGGAAAACCTAAACCAGGAAGGCCGGACGTGGGTTTGTACCGTCACCCTCCGAATGTGAGGCCAGTGTGAACAGGTACGCAGTCATTAAAACGTAAGACGACCTATAATGTTCGCAATATGAAAATTATCTCGTAGAGTCAGGAACATTACCACATCGTTCGCAGACGATGCTGTTACTTGTATGTTTTGTCAGTGTTAAGTTTTAAGGTTTTATGATATGTCCAACTTCTTCCCCAAAATTTTAGGTAGATATTCTTGTGTTAACAAGGTGACTGGCTCACCCATGTTTTTTTGCTAGTGGTCAGCCAGTCACATTTCCCTGTGCCTGTCTTTTAGCTCTTCTATGGTTTTACTTCCGTTTCAATCGTAGATGTAGCACCTGTTACTCTTTATCAGTTATCTTCGCGCACGAGAGACAGTGATTGTGTGTCTCGACGCGAGTGAGATGGGAATGAGTGAATGCGTGTCTTTTATGGATTTTCTCCTCACTGTGTGCAGTAATTTTAGAGACTTTATTCATATTTGTTTGCTTTTATAAGGTAAGGGCACTGATAACCTTTCCGTTGAGCACCCACAAGATGTAAAACACGCACACACATACACGCGCGCGTGCGCGCACACACACACACACACACACACACACACACACACACACACACACACACACACACACCTGGAATCAGTATGACAGTATCTTCGTTCGACGATCGTAAGGAAGTCAAAAAGACTTTGACGAACCTCTGCTTAGCGTAATGAACAGCAGCTCTCTTCAAATGTGGGAAAATATAATTTCTACAAAAAGAAGGGAAGGATTCCAATAGTATACGATTGGATGATTAGTGATGGGAATATGGAACATGTTACGTAGTGAAAATACATAGGGGTAACGTTAAGAAGTGGTATGAAAGTGGACGAACACACAAAATGCAAAGCACAGTGGACAAACGAAACTTCTAGATTCATTGAAAGGTATCCGGAAAAGTCCGAAGCATCTGTAAAGGAACTTGCTTCTCGTATGTAGGCTCAGCGTTAGATAGCTACTTAGTTTGGTGTTCCGTGGATCATTTGTAGCGTTAATCGTAATGATATGGAACATATTATGTCACATTACATTTTCATGTGTAAGTATGGCTACATGTTGACCATTTACAAGCGTTTTTAACACAGGTGTGAGTTAATAATTCCTATAAAAGCGTTGCAGACGTGTTGCAATAACAGATAATCTACGGAACAGATGAACTTGTAAAGAAGAAACTTTTTCAGTTTGTTTTCGAATTTAACTTTCCTGTCTGTCAGAGATTTTATATCATGGGGTAATTCAGTGGCAGCACTGTTGTTTGCAAACAAAGTGATCGAAATGTAGTTACGTCCGATAAGTATGCAACACATCTAATATACAGGTAACGCGGTTACCGTCTTTGCTGACAAAGGCTACTTGGAAAACTGCCGTGGTGTATGCTTTACTTATGACTGTCTACGGTAGCCTATTGGAGCTCTACAACTCTAGGTATGACACCACTACGATGTGTTTTGGATGATGAGATAGTTGACTGGCTTCTTCGTTCCCGAGTTCTAAGTTCTGTGACCTCTGAAAGGTGAAGCACACGCAAGAAATTCCCACAGAGTCAAAGAAGTGGAAGAAAATGTTCGGGTTGTGATTTCAGAAATTTCGGCAGCTTACATTTGAGGACTGTTTGACAACGGGTTCAGGTTTCGGGTTGCTCTTGCCTTAGATGGACTTCATTTTGAGCACCTGTTGTAAAGAAAGGTAAGCTGCCTGTTCATCTATAACTCTACCCAAGGAAGACGCGATGAGCCTTCAAGAGGCAGCTGCTGAGGGAACTACTGTCTAATAGCCGGTGCTCACACATTACCAACTGCTGAATGTTCTTGCGTCGTACGTGAATACACTCCATATTAGACACTGACACAACTATTCCGGAGTCGAAGGAAGTTCTCTTCCGTCAGTCGCTGACGGCAGCTCCGACAGAAGAACGGTTACGTACGGGCGTTAAATTACCTAATATACAGGGTGGTTTTGCTAAATGGAGACAAACTGCAGGGAACGGTTCCTGACACACTACTGGCCATTAAAAAAAGATGACGTGCTACAAACCCGAAATTTAACCGACAGGAAGAAGATGCTGTGATATGCAAATGATTAGCTTTTCAGAGCATTCACACAAGGTTGGCGCCGGTGGCGACACCTACAACGTGCTGACATGAGAAAGGTTTCCAACCAATTTCTCATTTCCAAACAGCAGTTGACCGGCGTTGCCTGGTGAAACGTTGTTGTGATGCCTCGTGTAAGGAGGAGAAATGCGTACAATCACGTTTCCGACTTTGATAAAGGTCGGATTGTAGCTTATCGCGATTGCGGTTTATCGTATCGCGACATTGCTGCTCGCGTTGGTCGAGATCCAATGACTATTAGCGGAATCGCTGAGTTCAGGAGGGTAATACGGAACGCCGTGCTGGATCCCAGCGGCCTCGTATCACTAGCAGTCGAGATAACAGGCATCTTATCCACATGGCTGTAACGGATCGTGCAGCCACGTCTCGATCCCTGAGTCAACAGATGGGGACGTTTGCAAGACAACAACCATCTGCACGAACAGTTCGACGACGTTTGCAGCAGCATGGACTATCAGCTCGGAGACCGTGGCTGCGGTTACCCTTGACGCTGCATCACAGACAGGAGCGCCTGCGATGGTGCACTCAACGACGAACCTGGGTGCACGAATGGCAAAACGTCATTTTTTCGGATGAGTCCAGGTTCTGTTTACAGCTTCATGATGGTCGCATCCGTGTTTGGCGACATCGCGGTGAACGCACATTGGAAGCGTGTATTCGTCATCGCCATACTGGCGTATCACCCGGCGTGATGGTATGGGGTGCCATTGCTTACACTTCTCGGTCACCTCTTGTTCTCATTGATGGCACTTTGAACAGTGGACGTTACATTTCAGATGTGTTACGTGCCGTGGCTCTACTCTTCATTCGATCCCTGCGAAACCTTACATTTCAGCAGGATAATGCACGACCGCATGTTGAAGGTCCTGTATGGGCCTTTCTGGATACAGAAAATTTTCGACTGCTGACCTGGCCAGCACATTCTGAAAATGTAGTCACATGTCAGTTGTAGTATAATACATTTTTTCCAATGAATACCCGTTTATCATCTGCATTTCTTCTTGGTGTAGCAATTTTAATGGCCAGTAGTGTAGAATAAGGATAATAAATGTTATAGGGCCGTATTGTTGTGCACAGTAAGGAGAGGTGGACTACACAGTAGTGTGGCAACTGTCGTCGAAGGAAATCTGGGCAGGAGCAGAAATGATTAGCAAACAAGATAACATACAGAAGATTTGCTTCATTTGCATTTTTTCAAGCGAAAGAAGGCTGAGTACAAATAGTGCAGGAAGAAACAGAGTAGAGCTATTTCAGTGTCAACAACGACGAGGCTTCCGGAACGACGGAGTCGGAGCAGCGACTGCTGGACAGTGCGGTGTCTGCATAGTGTCCCTTAGTGAAGTGGCTCCGAGCGCGAGTGGGTGTGTGTCTGCTGCCAGCTGTTCTACATTGCGGTGGCAGAGAGCGTTCACATTCCAGATCCGGTGCAGGTGTGGCTCAGTGACTGCACACCATCGGGTCCGCCAGACCCCGCACGACTGCTATCGACATCTAAAGGAAACTTGCAATTCCATTACCTACTGAAGGAAGCCAGTGGGATGGTATCGATACACGATACCACACATATGACTTGAAGTACATTCCAACAGATGTACACCCACTTGGAGGTGAAGATAAAAGATCTAGGACAATTTAGGTTTCGTTGATTGAAACACACATGGAAACATACCAGAATATTGAGAATGTTCTGTATTTACTAGTGTTTTAGCTTCACACTAGAGAAGGCACATGAAAACACACCAGAATATCGACAAAGTTCTACATGTACTAGTGTTTTGGCTTCACACTGGTGAAGCCACTGATCTTCAACACCATTACGTGGTAGCCACTTTATCCATTGTATCACCAAAGACACATCTTCTAGTGGGGATCGCAGGATCACCCGCCGGAAGAGCAGATATGCATCGCTTGTGAGGAATTGTGCAAGGATGCCAATAATCCCTGCCCGCACACTGAGGCTGAACCGGAGCTGATGTTTCGCTGCCCCCATATCGTGGAGATTCTCCGTAGCCCACTGGTGCTTGTTGTGAACGTTGACGATACCGTCCCTCACGAAGGTAGTCTCGTCTGTGAGTAGGACGGATTACGGAAATCCCAACACAGTGTTGGCCAGCGCGACGAACCAGCGGCAGAACTGTCCGCAGGAGAGGGGCCTTCACACGCTGTAAGTGGTACAGATACTGATAGTTGACGTGGAGAATGTTCCACATGGTCGTCTGGCTTACCTCATGCCGGCAGGCCATCTGCCTGGTGCTGATACCGGGGTCACCCTCAAAGATATCGTATCTCCACCGTTGACTGGCTTTAACTGTCTTGAAACTCATTTCCATCTGTATGTACGTATGACCTTTCTTGCTGCTTGTTCTCTGAGGCATCGTTTCCTGCAGTTTTTCCCCATTTAGAAAAATCATCATGCATAAATTGTTTGAATAAACTTGCAACACTAAATGATTAAACTAACAGTTTCTACAAACTTTTCAAGACATCATTTCGTGAACTGTTTCTTTTATACAACTTCTCGCAATTGCTGAACTGTTGTACTGCCAGTGTACTTAAGTACTATAGAGGTCAGTACTTGCATTTTTGTTTCCTGTCAGAGAACACGAAATTCTCTTTACATTCTGCACCAGGAAAAACGAAAAACGTTTACAAAAATTCAGGAAAAAGCAAATAATAGCTGTTAAGCGTCGTTCGTGTCGGCGGCCGGCTGCTGTGGCCAAGCTGTTCTGGGCGCTTCAGTCCGGAACCACGCGACTGCTACGGTCGCAGGTTCGAATCCTGCCTCGGGCATGGATGTGTGTGATGTCCTTAGGTTTGTTAGATGACCTCAGATGTTGAGTCCCATAGTGCTTAGAGCCATCTGAACCATTTGAACGTGTCCGCGGGCACATGTAAGATTGACAGATCTGGTAAATGTGAACTATAGTGTGGATTCTAGGAAACAGCAATGAAAGGTGGAAAATCAGTTATGTGTTACGATGTGTAAAGGATCCTCATGCAAAAGCTTGCGAGGAATGAATGTAGCTGAATCCGTTTTTGTTATTTCTACTTAAAATAAATGGTTTGTGTAAGTAATGTTTTATACCTATGTGTTCAAATTGATTAAAATCTCAGTCAAGTTGCTATACGTTGAAACAGTGACCAAACGGAAAGGTGCAAACTTTCAACCAGCTTGCCACCTGGAAGAAAGCTGTTTGACTTAAAAATATAGAATTAGACGTCGATCTGATACACACAAAAGATGCCTTGTAACTATACCGAAATCTGTCTGGGTGCACAAGATAAATGAAAAAAACTTAATTCACACCATCAAAAAGGTGTTTTTCTTCTAAACTACTGTAATTAATATACAGCTGCCGCGAAAGAGGCCAACACAAGAAACTTGGGATAGTATAAGTCTGTTATTGTAATTACAATATTGTATTTTATTGCTGCAAGATTCTTATGGGTGTCGTCAGTTCTTTTATGCTTTCGTGATGTGATCTCACACCCAGAAAAATCGTGTTGAAATGGACTTTGACCATACAAGTATTTGTTCATATAATATCGCAGTTAATGCACGTCGATACGGTAGTCTCATTATTGCCCTGGAGTACGATCCTGTACCTATTCATAATTACAATCCGAGGATCGTTAGATTGGAGAAAAACCTCGCAAAATTATGATAAAACTGAGCCGAAAATATTTTTTGTAATATTCATTATCAGGAAATAAACAGTTTCACTGAAGTAATTTGAAGTTATTTTCTTCACTAATAATTATGCTGGCAAAAATCTTTCTTACTTGCATTAACGATTTACGTGTACCGGTGTTTTTACTTAGCCGATATTGTTTTCGTCTGGTGTGCAGTATTCCGCCATTGATACATTCTCAGTGTAATATTGTTCTACGTGGTATTCAGAAAGCGGTATTCTTAGTAGTTTTGGTCAGGTTAAGCATTGCAAACCTGTACACGCGAGCATTAATGTGTCACAACGCGGTTGTGCTGACGTGTTAATGTTTTTCAAGTCTTACTAGTTACGGTACCAGATAGAGTTCTAACATTAAGAGGAAGTGTGCATATTTAGGTCATGGTAACTTTATTTTGTTACACTTCAAAAATTTCGTCGTCGTGCAAGCGAAGCATTCTAAAAGGCGTAAACCCACCCGTATTCTACGTTACTTAAACTACCATATTGTTTTGTAGTAACTGTTCTTTCCAGTTTTGGCTATAGTGAGTAGGTCTACCGTTTGGAACCTCATACTGATTTGCATTACATGTAATTACAACTGGCACGTATTATTTTACACATAGTTGAGTAGAAGAGGAATGTAGCATCTCACCGTCCCTAGCAGGTGCGTAACTCCTCTAACCAATGTTTTTTTAAGAAAGATAAACGTTTGAGTTTGTTAACGTGACTGTTTGTTGGATTAACAGCTAGTGATAAGGCTCCCGTTTTTTTGTCGTATATACAGCTGAAAGGAATAAAAGGCAACTGAAATTGAATTAATTACTCACGCTTGAAAAATTAAGGAGAGCAGACATGGAGTCTGAAACGTCCGACATTCTATCCATTTATATCTACATCTACATGGATACTCTGCAAATGCCGGTCGGGGTGGCCGAGCGGTTCTAGGCGCTACAGTCTGGAATCGCGCGACCGCTATGGTCGCAGGTTCGAATCCTGCCTCGGGCTTGGATGTGTGTGATGTCCTTAGGCTACTTTGGTTTAAGTAGTTCTAAGTTCTAGGGGACT
Source organism: Schistocerca americana (assembly GCF_021461395.2). NCBI lineage: Eukaryota > Metazoa > Arthropoda > Insecta > Orthoptera > Acrididae > Schistocerca > Schistocerca americana. The sequence goes on along the minus strand of NC_060123.1, from coordinate 624,630,078 downwards.
GGTGATCTCAGAAGTTAAATCCCATAGTGCTCAGAGACATGTGAACCATACTCTGCAAATCACATGTAAGTGCCTGGCACAGGGTTCATCGAACCACCTTCACAATTCTCTATTATTCCAATCTAGTATAGCGCGCGGAAGGAATGAACACCTATATCTTTCCGTACGAGCTCTGATTTCCATTATTTTATCGTGGTGATCGTTCCGCCCTATGTAGGTCGGTGTCAACAAAATATTTTCGCATTAGGAGGAGAAAGTTGGTGATTGTAATTTCGTGAGAAGATTCCGTCACAACGGAGAACGCCTTCTTTTAATGATTTTCAGCCCGAATCCTCTATCATTTCTGTGACACTCTCTCCCATATTTCGCGATAACACAAAACGTGCTGCCTTTCTTTGGACTTCTTCGATGTACTCCGTCAGTCCTGCCTGGTAAGGATCCCACACCGCGCAGCAGTATTCAAAAGGGGACGGACAAGTGTAGTGTAGGCAGTCTCCTTACTAGGTCTGTTACATTTTCTAAGTGTCCTGCCAATAAAACGCAGCTTTCCCCACAACAATTTCTATGTGTTCTTTCCAATTTAAGTTGTTCGTAATTGTAATACCTAGGTGTTTAGTTGACTTACGGCTGTTAGATTAGACTGATTTATCGTGTATCCGAAGTTTAACGAGTTCCCTTTCGCACTCATGTGGATGACCTTTCACTTTTCGTTATTTAGGGTCAACTGCCACTTTTCGCACCATTCAGATATGTTTTCTAAATCGTTTTGCAGTTTGTTTTGATCTTCTGATGACTTTATTAGTCGATAAACGACAGCGTCTTCTGCAAACAACCGAAAACGGCTGCTCAGATTGTCTACCAAATCGTTTACATAGGCCTAGATAAGGAACATCAAAGGGCCTTTAACACTGCCTTCGGGAACGCCTGAAATCACTTCTGTTTTACTCGATGACTTTTCGTCAATTACTACGAACTGTGACCTCTCTGACAGGAAATCGCAAATCCAGTCACGTAACTGAGACGATATTCCATAAGCACGCAATTTTACTACGAGCCGCTTGTGTGGTACAGTGTCAAAACCCTTCCGGAAATCCAGGAATACGGAATCGATCTGAAATCCCTTGTCAATAGCACTCAGCACTTCATGTGAATAAAGAGCTAGTTGTGTTTCACAGGAACGATGTTTTCTAAACCCATGTTGACTGTGTGTCAATAGGCCGTCTCCTTCGAGGTGATTCATAATGTTCGAACACAATATATGTTCCAATATCCTGCTGGATATTGACGTTAACGATATGGGCCCCTAATTTAGTGGGTTACTCCTACTACCTTTCTTGAATATTGGTGTGACCTGTGCAACTTGTGGTGTTGTATTACTAACATAGAATACTACAAACGTAATGAGAACAGTGAGTTGTAATTTAGAGTGTTGACTATACTATTTATTTTCACCCCAAGTGCGAATACCGTTCCAGACCCGTACGTAGGCCTGAGGCGAATAGTATAGGAGACGCCACTTGTTGTCACTCCACCCCGCGATGGGCCGCAGCTACGATGTATTCCACCACTCGACCTCCAGCGCATGCGTCAGTGTGACCCTTTCCGGAAGATTCCAGTCGCTGCCTTCACTCCTATTTAAGCCCAACACTGTGCCAGTATCCTCACTCAATGGTTTTTACTCTTGATGCCGATAGCGGAGATAGATGCCGAAAGCTCGAGTGCTTTACTCGAAGTCACGGGCCATGAAAACCGTGAAGATTTTATTCAGTAAAGGACACTGTCATTTTTGTCAGTAGCTGTGCAGTTCACCATTTCGTTCCAGCTATAATTCGGAATGGATTGCCATTTTTACAGTCTGTTAGGCTTTCGGTAGCGTGGTCGTTGTTGTTACGTGCCTACTGAGAATTTCCCACCAAAAGCTGGTCGTTTCGCGGCACCTTCTCAGGTAGGCAGAAGCCTCGCAGCGATGTCAGGCGGCGCCTGGCGAAACTACCCGCGAGGCCGGGGCTTCCCCCGTTTATTACTCGGCGGAGGAGGGCTTCGCAGCAGCGCCGTCCCGCCGGTATCATCTTTCTCCTGTTATGCGTCTCCCTCGATCCGGCCGGTTTTTCTCATTTACGCAAGGCGGTTTCCCGTCTACTCGGCGGGAAACGTAACACTACAACGCAGTGTATCTGCGAGGTCCGTACTATCTCACGAAATCCCAGAATACCAGCCGCCTGATGACTAGAGCGTACAACCAGTAAGAAATGAGAAATTAAAGTCAGCAGCGAGACAGTCTACGCCAGTGGATACTAGTATTTCTCAACAAGAATAAAATAGTCTATATGTCAAGACGTATTCGTACTTGGACACTTGTCTACAGGACATCTTTTTTTTAATTTGATTGCTAACGTCCCGTGTAGGAATATGGGCCACTTTTTTTTAGGCACCCCATACAAAGTAATAGCATATGGACTGTCAGACCAATTGTGTGATTGGATTGAAGAGTTCCTAGATAACAGAACGCAGCATGTCATTCTCAATGGAGAGAAGTCTTCCGAAGTAAGAGTGATTTCAGGTGTGCCGCAGGGGAGTGTCGTAGGACCGTTGCTATTCACACTATACATAAATGACCTTGTGGATGACATCGGAAGTTCACTGAGACTTTTTGCGGATGATGCTGTGGTACATCGAGAGGTTGTAACAATGGAAAATTGTACTGAAATGCAGGAGGATCTGCAGCGAATTGACGCATGGTGCAGGGACTGGCAATTGAATCTCAATGTAGACAAGTGTAATGTGCTGCGAATACATAGATAGAAAGAACCCTTATCATTTAGCTACAAAATAGCAGGTCAGCAACTGGAAGCAGTTAACTCTATAAATTATCTGGGAGTAGGCATTAGGAGTGATTTAAAATGGAATGATCATATAAAGTTGATCGTCGGTAAAGCAGATGCCAGACTGAGATTCATTGGAAGAATCCTAAGGAAATGCAATCCGAAAACAAAGGAAGTAGGTTACAGTACGCTTGTTCGCCCACTGCTTGAATACTGATCAGCAGTGTGGGATCCGTACCAGATAGGGTTGATAGAAGAGATAGAGAAGATCCAACGGAGAGCAGCGCGCTTCGTTACAGGATCATTTAGTAATGATAGTTAAACTCCAGTGGAAGACTGCAGGGGAGAAGCTCAGTAGCTCGGTACGGTCTTTTGTTGAAGTTTCGAGAACATACCTTCACCGAAGAGTCAAGCAATATATTGCTCCCTCCTACGTATATCTCGCGAAGAGATCATGAGGATAAAATCAGAGAGATTACAGCCCACGCAGAGGCATACCGACAATCCGTCTTTCCACGAACAATACGAGACTGGAATAGAAGGGAGAACCGATACTCAAGGTGCCCTCCGCCACACACCGTCAGTTGGCTTGCGGAGTATGGATGTAGATGTAGATGTAGGTCTAGATAGATAGGTTGGCCAAAATACAAACGAGTCGGAAAACACTCACCAGTTATAAACTTTCTTTTTTTATTTTTTTAAATTTTTTGTTTTGTTTTTTGTCATCGGTCTTCTGACTGGTTTGATGCGTCCCGCCACAAACTCCTCTCCTGTGCCAACCTCTTCATCTCAGAGTTGCTCTTGCAATCTACGTCCTCAATTTTTTACTGGATGTATTCCAGTTTCTGTCTTCCCCTACAGGTTTTGCCCTCCATAGCTCCCTCTAGTACCATGGAAGTCAGTCTCTGACGTCTTAACAGATGTCTAATCAACCCTGTCCCTTCTCTTTCTCAGTGTTTTCTATGTATTCCTTTCGTCTCCGATTCCGTGCACAACCTCCTCAATGCTTACCTTGTCAGTCAACCTAATTTTCAACATTTGTCTGTAGCACCACATCTCAAGTGCTCGATTCTCTTGTGTTCCGGTTTGCCCACCGTCCATGTTTCACTGCCATAAAATGCTGTGCTCCATACATACAGTCTTAGAAATTTATTCCTCAAATTAATGCCTGTGTTTGATACTACAATAGTAGACTTCTCTTGCCCAGGGACGCCCTTTTTGCCGGTTCTAGTCTGCTTTTGATGTCCTCCTTGCTCCGTCCATCACTGCTTGTTTTGCTGCATAGATAGCAGAATTCCTTAAATTCACCTACTTCATGACCATCAATCCTGATGTTAAGTTTCTCGCTGTTCTCATTTCTGCTACTGCTCATTACTTTCGACTTTCTTCGACTTACTCTCAGTCGATATTCTGTACTCTTTAGACTTTTCATTCCATTCAGTACATCATGGAATTCTTCTTCACTTTCACTCAGGATACCAATCTCATTAGCGAATCGTATCATTAATATCTTTCACCTTGAATTTTAATTCCACTCCTGAACCTTTCTTTCATTTCGATCACTGCTTCTTTGATGTACAGATTGAACAGTTGGGGCGAAAGACTACATCCCTGTCTTACACACTTCTTAATCCGAGCACTTAGTTCTTGGTCGTCCACTCCTGGCTCTTGTACATATTGTGTGTCACGCGTCTCTTTCTATAGCTTACCCCTATTTTTCTTAGGATTTCGAACATCTTGCGCTATTTTATATTGTCGAACGCATTTTCCAGGTCGAAGATTTTAAGACCACGCAAAAGTAATTAAATCTGTTGATGCGAAATTTCTGATAGATAAATGCGCTTTGATTCACATATTCAATACATATCGAATCAGTCCTCACCAGAGGAAAGAGAAAGTGAGGATCGAAATATTCCGTGACCAACTTTGTTCAGAAACCAACAGGAACAGAAAGCATCGCCTATTTTCTTCTTTGGTTTTGGTACTTCTCAACCATATCAGAGCATGGATCGAGGCCAGAGGGCATGCAGCTTCGTAATGATGACTGGGCTCACACAGCCAAGTTATTAGGAAAGTTGAATTAAAATCATCATCACTGAAATTACATCACAAACCCTCTCAAACCGTAAAGTGTCACTTCGTTGCCTCCTCGGCTTCCGGGTGCATCACTTTTTTGTCAGGCATTGTATTTAAACAACAATAATAATAATAATATTTAAATACAATGTCTGGCAAAAAAGTGAAGCACCCGGAAGCGGAGGAGGTGACGAAGTGACACTTTACGGTTTGAGAGGGTTTGTGTTGTCATTTCGGTGATGATGATTTTGAGTAAACTTTCCTAACAACTTGGCAGTGTGAGCCCAGTCATCATTACGAAGCTGCATGGCCTCTGGCCTCGATCCATGCTGTGATATGGTTGAGAAGGGTTTCATAAATCTGGCCCACAAAGGTTGTAACACGCCGTTGATATCCCTGATAATAGGACAGAGTTCACGTCCTACCTATTCCGGCACACGTTCTGTTGGGGACAGATCTGGGAATCTTGCTCGCCACGCGAGTAAAAAATGGCTCTGAGCACTATGGGACTTAACATCTTAGGTCATCAGTCCCCTAGAACTTAGAACTACTTAAACCTAACCAACCTAAGGACATGACTCACATCCATGCCCGAGGCAGGATTCGAACCTGCGACCGTAGCAGTCCCGCGGTTCAGGACTGCAGCGCCTAGAACCGCACGGCCACCACGGCCGGCGGCCACTCGAGCACCTCAACATGACGCAGTCAGTTCATAGAGACACGGGCCATCTGTGGACGATAACCGTTGTGTTGAAGAACTGCACCACGATACTGTCACATGGGAGGTGACACTTGATGCAGGGTATCCGTGACGTAGTTCTGCTGTCAGAGTTCCCCCAGACCAGAAGCCAAACCCGATAGTGCGCACTGTAAGGCCAGGGGTAATACCGCTGCGCCTTTGAAAAACACTGGGATAATGGGACCCCTTCCCAGATGGCCGTCATACTCGACGACTGCCATCCGGGGTGGTGCAGAAGAGAGATCCACAGCTGAACACAATGCGATCCCATTCGTCAGCAACTCATGCTTCCCCGGCACGGCACCATTCCAAACGCAGTCGTTCCTGTTGTGGTGTTAGCGGCAGTCCACGCGTGGGACGGACGTTACCCAGTCCGGCTGCTACTAGTCTCTGACCAATGGTTCCGGATGACACAGAAAGATGCAGAAATTGCATTACTCGTTCTTGGATGTCTGGCGCAGTTGTGAACGGATTACGATGTGCTTAGTGGACAATACGGAATTCCTGATCTGTGGTGGTCAGGCGTGCTCTGCCGGAAACTTGATGATTATGTCTGTCCTCACGTTTCCTGCATTCCAACATCGGCTCACTGTCACATCGTAATGCCCCGCAAATCTCCGTCCTGCGCGATTCGGCCAGTCAACCAGTCCAATGGAGATCCACAATGAGGCCTCTCTCGAACTCTGGCAGGTGCTGATTACGCCGTCTCACATGAGTACGCGGAAGCTCCGTGGCCTTCACATTGATGAGTCTACATTTATCGTTGTCCACGCCCGTCATACACCTCACCGGGTTTGGTCATAATACAAAACACGAACCCAAGCTACTACGCTCTGGTGCTCTTTCTCCCTGTCACGCAACATTGCCTCCCTAATCATTTACATAATTTCCACTTGTGGGTGCTTGTACAAACTTACATTGACATCCGACCAAGCATTTGTGCACCTCACTGTCCTCTTTGTCAGGCAGTGTATTTTCATATTACATTTTTTGTAACTGTTGCTGTCTCTTAACTCATGGATCAGTGTCAAAACACTTGTGACCACGCCAATGACAAGGCTTGAGCCAACACACACTAACAGTTTGGTCTGGCAGCTTTAACTTACGAAAAATGTAATATTTGTAAGAATATTTAATAATTTACTGACAAAATATCCTCAAAATTGCCAACTGCAGCCCAAACAAAGCGTTGCGGCTTTGCTGTACTTTTCTGCTGCCTCATTTTCGCTTGAGGTTTTCAGGTGATCAGATTCGTTCCGGATACTTTTCTATCGATATCGCTGCTGTTTAATTGATAACGTTGTCACAAAAGCTCAGAAAACACATATCGTGTCTCTTTCATTTTGGACAACCTCTCAATTCTCTTCGTCTTTCAATATATCTGCCCTTAGACAAGTAGCAAGTGAAAGTTGATATGTGTCTGTCCTGGGCATCCTCCTTCATTTGCTTGCAAAGCTCTTCCTCGGTTCACATCTTTTAGCATTCCAAACATTCTTCTTCCTCTCCGTCTTCCCCCTAATATTCCCTCCGTGATTCTCTGCAACAGACAACTCCTAATGTGTCCCGTCTGAAATGTTTTCCTTTTCCGTGTTATCTTCATGAAATTGCTCTCCTATCCCGCGGAGCACATCCTCATTTCTCATTCTGCCGATCTACTTCTTCACTCTTCTCCATAACCACATTTGAAAGCTTTCTAAATATTTTAGTTCTTTTAGTCTGAATGTAAACGTTTCAGAATCATACGGCACCACACTCGACACAAAATATTTGGCGAACCTCTTTCTAAGTGTAATGGGGACTTTTCTGGTTGTCAGCACATCATTCACTCTCCCGGAAGCTCTCTTTCCCATAGAAATTCTTCGTCTCAGTTCTTCCGTGCAACTTCCGCTGGAAGTTATCAAGCTTCCCAAATCTGTGAATACAAAACTTAAAATTTTTAAACGCATTTCTGATACTAGTGATGCAGGAAAGAAAAGTACTCTGAGATCGTTAGCTGGGGGAGACACAGGGGTAGGTTTTCGTTACCACCATAGGTGCTTTCTTCGCAATGTGTGATGGTTGTGTATGAACGGTATCTGTTCAGTGTACGTGACTGTAACGCGCGCGTTTGTCTGTGTGTGTGTGTGTGTGTGTGTGTGTGTGTGTGTGTGTGTGTGTACCTGTAGTGTGATGTCGTGCTGATTGATTATGATAGGAGGAAGAGGGTGCATCTTGGTCCAGCACCCACCCTCCTCCTCCCGTTTAGCACCAATGGGGCCGCTAAGCTTAACATCTCACCGGAGGACGGATGACCAGCAGCGGTATCGCATACCCTTAGTTCACGAGATACTGCGGAGAGGTTTTCAAATTGACCCAGGTCATTCGCGCGAAGTCTGCTGGTGAAGAACGTCACATTTCCTTCCATTACCGATCAAATACTAGTGGTGAAACTCTGTCACCAGAAGGATTCGGCCCGAGTGTCTCCGTGTGGATCGGCACCGCTCAAGTTGGAGTTAGCGACTCCGGCTACGGAGGTTGATAGCCGTGCTGTATCGGGACTGAACACACAAGTGGTGACGTATGGCTGGCGCAGTGGGGTAGGTGGTCTCCGTGTCGTGGCGTGCGGAGGCGCCGTCAGATATACGAGGCAGGGAGCGGGTGAACGATGGGCTGTCTGACTGTCTCTCGCTCGTTCAGGGAACGTGAACACCGTGAACGTGACCTGTCGCGGCGGCCCTCGCTTCCGCCGTCTATGGCCGCCCGGCACGCAACAGTTTGCGGACTTTTTCATTCTCCGCGACACGCCTCTGCATAAATGGCCGCTCTCGTCGGGCACGTAAATCTCCCGCCCGACGGCCTTTTCCACAAGCGCAATTTTAGAAGTTAAATTAAACTCCCACACTGCGGAACTTCTGTTTAATGTGCCGCTCTCCGCGATCCGGATTAAATGTGCTGCGACGAATTCACACATATTGCTCTCTCTACACGTAAAAAAAAGACCTTCAAAATCAAACGAACACCGACGCTGCACAATGCTAGGGTGAAAATAGTTTCACATGAGGGACTGCTCTATCAGTTGCTTCTGAACAGCAACTTGGGCGTAATTCACATTCAGTTAATTACGATATTAACAGTACTTCAAGCTTATACTGTTGCTGATATATTCTGAACGCATACACTCGCCTGCGTATTGGTGTATCGATTCTGGTGTATCAATTATTTAAGATCATTTATACTTCATCTCTACATAAAAGGATATGTATAGACCGACTGACTCACCATCGCCGAGCCCAAAGGACTGAAACTTCAAAATTTGGGGGGGGGGGGGGGGGGGGGGGCTGTTGACCTTATAGTGTAGGCATAATTTAAGAAGGGATATTTCGAAATTCTATTCCTATGTTGTTGTTGTTTTGTGGTCCTCAGTCCTGAGACTGGTTTGATGCAGCTCTCCATGCTACTCTATCCTGTGCAAGCTTCTTCATCTCCCAGTACGTACTGCAACCTACATCATTCTGAATCTGCTTAGTGTATTCATCTCTTGGTCTCCCTCTACGATTTTTACCCTCCACTCTGCCCTCCAATACTAAATTGGTGATCCCTTGATGCCTCAGAACATGTCCTACCAACCGTTCCCTTCTTCTAGTCAAGTTGGGCCACAAACTCCTCTTCTCCCCAATTCTATTCAATACCGCCTCATTAGTTATGTGATCTATCCATCTAATCTTCAGCATTCTTCTGTAGCACCACATTTCGAAAGCTTCTATTCTCTTCTTGTCCAAACTATTTATCGTCCATGCTTCACTTCCGTAAATGGCTACACTCAATACAAATACTTTCAGAAACGACTTCCTGACACTTAAATCTATAATAGATGTTAACAAATTTCTCTTCTTCAGAAACGCTTTCCTTGTCAATACCAGTCTACATTTTATATCCTCTCTACTTCGACCATCATCAGTTATTTTGCTCCCCAAATATCAAAATTCCTTTACTACTTTAAATGTCTCATTTCCTAATATAATTTCCCCAGCATCACCCGACTTAATTCGACTACATTCCATGATCCTCGTTTTGCTTTTGTTGATGTTCATCTTATATCCTCCTTTCAAGACACTGTCCATTCCGTTCAGCTGCTCTTCCAAGTCCTTTGCTGTCTCTGACAGAATTACAATGTCATCGGCAAACCTCAATGTTTTTAATTCTTCTCCATGGATTTTAATACCTACTCCGAATTTTTCTTTTGTTTCTTTTACTGCTTGCTCAATATACAGATTGAATAACATCGGGGAGAGGCTACAACCCTGTCTCACTCCCTGCCCAACCAGTGCTTCCCTTTCATGTCCCTCGACTCTTATAACTGCTATGTGGTTTCTGTACAAATTGTAAATAGCCTTTCGCTCCCTGTATTTTACACCTGCCACCTTCAGAATTTGAAAGAGAGTATTCCAGTCAACATTGTCAAAAGCTTTCTCCAAGTCTACAAACGCTAGGAACGTAGGTTTGCCTTTTCTTAATCTAGCTTCTAAAATAAGTCGTAGGGTCAGTATTGCCTCACGTGTTCCCATATTTCTACGGAATCCAAACTGATCTTCCCCGAGGTCGGCTTCTACCAGATTTTCCATTCGTCTGTAAAGAATTCGCGTTAGTATTTTGCAGCCGTGACTTATTAAACTGATAGTTCGGTAATTTTCACATCTGTCAACGTCTGCTTTCTTTGGAATTGGAATTATTATATTCTTCTTGAAGTCTGAGGGTATTTCGCCTGTCTCATACATCTTGTTCACCAGATGGTAGAGTTTTGTCAGGACTGGCTCTCCCAAGGCTGTCAGTATTTCTAATAGAATGTTGTCTACTCCCGGGGCCTTGTTTCGACTTAGGTCTTTCAGTGTTCTATCAAACTCTTCACGCAGTATGATATCTCCCATTTCATCTTCATCTACATCCTCTTCCATTTCTATAACATTGCCCTCAAGTACATCGCCCTTGTATAGACCTTCTATATACTCCTTCCACCTTTCTGCTTTCCCTTCATTGCTTAGAACTAGGTTTCCATCTGAGCTCTTGATATTCATACAAGTGGTTCTCCTTTCTCCAAAGGTCTCTTTGATTTTCCTGTAGGCAGTATCTATCTTATCCCTCGTGAGAAAAGCCTCTACATCGTTACATTTGTCCTCTAGCCATGCCTGTTTAGCCATTTTGCACTTCCCGTCGATCTCATTTTTGAGACGTTTGTATTCCTTTTTGCCTGCTTCATTTACCGCATTTTTATATTTTCTCCTTCCGTCAATTAAATTCAATATTTCTTCTGTCACCCAAGGATTTCTACTAGCCCTCGTCTTTTTACCTACTTGATCCCCTGCTGCCTTCACTACTTCATCCCTCAAAGCTACCCATTCTTCTTCTACTGTATTTGGTTCTGAGCACTATGGGACTCAACTGTTGAGGTCATTAGTCCCCTAGAACTTAGAACTAGTTAAACCTAACTAACCTAAGGACAGCACAAACAACCATGCCCGAGGCAGGATTCGAACCTGCGACCGTAGCGGTCTTGCGGTTCCAGACTGTAGCGCCTTTAACCGCACGGCCACTTCGACCGGCCTTCTACTGTATTTCTTTCCCCCATTCTTGTCAACTGTTCCCTTGTGCTCTTCCTGAAACTCTGTACAACCTCTGGTTCTTTCAGTTTATCCAGGTCCCATCTCCTTAAATTCCCACCTTTTTGCAGTTTCTTCAGTTTTAATCTGCAGTTCATAACCAATAGATTGTGGTCAGAGTCCACATCTGCCCCTGGAAATGTCTTACAATTTAAAACCTGGTTCCTAAATCTGTGTCTTACCATTATATAATCTATCTGAAACCTTTTAGTATCTCCAGGGTTCGTCCATGTATTCCTAAGGGAGTGAAATAGGGGATGAAAGGTTTTTTGAAAATATGTAGCTATTGCGGCAGTGTTGAATCTAGAACTACGAAAATTAGTATTTAGTTTCTCGGTCACATATACAGAAAACGTGTTTCAGCATTTTTTGATATTGTCTTCTACGGGTGTGAAATTGTCGGTTAGAGTGACTTTTCTTAAAAATCAACCATTATTAAATACTACAAAAGCATCGTTAAAGCTACATCTATGAAAACTGGTGTTTGACTTCTCTGCTAGAAATAAAAAAAATACTGTTTCAGTCCTCTTGAGAAATTCAGTCCATAAGGGGATGAAATGGCGAATTAAATATTTTATGAAAATATCATTATGAACGCTTTTTTGAAGTCGAATCTATAAAAATTTAAATTTGGTTTCTCGGTTGGAAATAAAATGTAACTGGTTTCAATATTTTTGGGAATAGAAATCCTAAGAGCGTGAAATAGAGGATGAAAATTATTATGAAATTATTTTCTTACGTTATATTGGTACTTGACTTCTAAGGAAATGTGTCACGGAATGGAAGTTTCTGTGGAAATATCACCATAAGAACTCAAAAGGCAGGATTAACAATGACCTACGACTCGAGTTAACAGCATTGCCTTTTGGTCAGGAGTACACTTGCAGAAGACCATGCTACTATGGCATTAATTGGCAGGAGAACTTTAGATGATGTAGCAGTTTATGAAAAACATAAAGAATAGACGAAGGAAAAAATACATCTTGGATACTATACAGTCCACTCGAGCGAAGCAGCGGGCACTGTGCTACTATTTTATATACGTCTTTAAATTGGACAACGCGGCCTTACTGCAATTTCACGTTTTACTAGTTTTACGTAAACTCGTTGCGTCAATGTATAAGTGCTGAAAGTTGCAAGTTTCGGGTTTCAATCACCTCACACGTTTTCCACATCTAGCAGTGAGTTGTTAATGTGGAAAATGTCAAGGTACGCCGTCTTTTGAAGTCCACATTAAACTGTAGGTCGCTCTATCACCGACTCGATGGGTCAGTTGGAAGGATGGAGGGAGGCAAGGCCATACTATCTCCTTTAGGACCACGTCTAGCATAGCACTGCCGTGTCCAAATCAATATCTGTGTTGCTAACTGCTTTACACATTACGCATCACACAGAAAAAAATGTATGAAATAAATACCACGTTGGCAAATAAGACTGTACGCCACAACATCCAGTGCCTTACTTGTGTGTGAAATTATGTGCATCCAGTTAAAATTTCGTTGGAATACTACATCATTACACACCTAGAGAGACAGTAATTATTGAAGGGAATACAGTGCGTAACTGAGAACAGGCAAAGCTCAGATGTGTAGCTCAGTCCCATTTATATTTTGTCAAGTTGAGGATAATGCATTACACAGGTGTTTCTCAATGAAATCTTAATAAAGGACTCGGGTCACATATGAATATGAACGATATACTTTCTCAAAAATAAGTAACTTATAATCTTCAGTTTTCATTACTTCAGTTTTTGAGATCTTGCTTAAACCCTGTCTGCTTACAACAGTAGACAAGAAAGATAATTTCCCTTTTTTTGGTGTAAATTACCATGGTGCAGAATTTATTACATGTTATTTATACCTTTCGCTACAGCTTCATGTGTTTATACATTAGATTATCAAAACGCTGGAAAACTTTTCAAATGCGCGTATCGTTGAGAATTAATTTCCGTATGGAGCGTCACGGCTCCCGTGTTTTGAGTCTTGTAAGTCAAAAGGTATTGCTGCGACCGGATTGATCTGTTATGCTGAAAGCTACAAGAGAAACACTAGCCACCAACGTGAGTGTCAAACTATCAAACAGAGCCCCGGACAATGCTAGAGAATGGCGTGAGTAACCTTTTCTTGTGTTAAACTGAATACTTAATGATAAAGTTCGCAACATCCAAAGTACTAATCTGAATTTCATAGCCGCCCGGTGTGGCCGAGCGGTTCTAGGCGCTACAGACTGGAACCGCGCGACCGCTACGGTCGCAGGTTCGAATCCTGCCTCGGGCATGGATGTGTGTGATGTCCTTAGGTTAGTTAGGTTTAAGAAGTTCTAAGTTCTAGGGGACTGATGACCTCAGAAGTTAAGTCCCATAGTGCTCAGAGCCATTTGAACCATTTTTTTGTATTTCATAATCAGTCTACCACATCTTTTACAGTTCCGTTCGACACAATGTTCCAGCTGTACACAAAATCTACTATTGTTACAATGCCATAGCAGATATACTGTATTGACAGTTACCTTTATTTTCTTTGACATAACTCGTCATAGTTTGCTCTGTTTTCTCCACATAAGGGACACCAAGAAGGACAAAAGCACATTGTCTAAGAACTAATCTATCCACCTTCCTGAAGTCTTTGAAGCTCTGTGCTTTTACATGGTGATAATCTGCCTTAAGCTGGACGAGTATTAAGATCAGAAAAGATGGGGGGATTGGCTTACAACCAGTTTGTTGCGAAAACTATTTAGGTCGCTGGTTTACTTTTAGTGTTTTCTGGAGTGAGTGAAGTCTTACGACTGTATAGTTCAGCTGCCATGAAAGTCGCCCCTGAAAGACAATGGCCCGCTCCCAGTAGCAGGGTGCATAGAACGCGACCCTCGGGATCATCAACACCCCACTGAGGGATCCTAGAGAGAAATCGACTTTTAGTGCGGAAAGCGGCTGCGTTTCACAAATGATGGCATGTGTCACCTGTTCCTTATACAGCCTTATGCCATTACTAGCTCGAGACAGTCAGAATGGAGTGCAGTTATTTGGTAGGTCGTTCACAGTGAAGAATGCCTGAGAGTCTCCTCGCGTCACAAATCACCGCTCGTAACTGTCGGAAATTGCATTCGGATCAGATTCGCATTAGGTCTTCCAGCACATTCGTCTTGTGGCATGCGGACGTGATCTGTCAGCGCTCCGAAAGCGCGCGATTGATTGAGTTCCCAATTCCGGCCCCTCCCTGCCGCCTGATTCCCTACACCCGCTCTTCGCCCTGCCCTTTTTCGCCGCTGAGGAAGTGGAAAACAAATACGGTAGTTTAATTCGTAAGTTATCGACAGTTTACGTCTATGTGAACGAAGAATCGTTGGCAGTTACAGTTTCCAAGAAAAGAATACGTTAATTTGTTTTACATTCTCCTACTCGTATTCACGCTTAAGTCTTAGTATTAGCTATCAACAAAATCTAGGAGAGCCCTGACCATGCAGACGATCGTGCATAATGATAAATCACTCCGCTGAAGTTTGTACAACTACGTACCATTCTTCCGCAAACAAATACGTCTCCGAACGGTGAGACACTAAAAACTCACACAGTGAAGCCGCTCCCACCAGATCAGCTTGTGCTTAGTAGTTTTCATATAAATTACGTGACGCGTTATAAGCTTCAAGTTACTCAACATAACCTCTTGTTGGAAAACAGGTAATATACAGGGTGTCTCCGTTAGAGTGTGCAAAAATGTAACGGAACACAGAGAATGCTCCACTGAACTGATTGAGATAGGGAACTTGGGGTCTGAGAAGCCAGCTTAAGGAGATATGGAAGTAAACATGCCTAGCATTACTGTTTTGCAGCTTATTTACAACTAAGACCCGTACGAGTTTACATGTACTGTGTTGTTTATTTACACATACCTTCTTTATTTCCTGCAAGGAAGCAAGGAGGACGAGCCCTTCTATCACGAAGTCATGATGCACGTTTTGTTTACTATACTTGCCCATAAGGTGGCTCAATTGTATCGTATTTACACTGTCCCATGACAGAACGTGCTATGAATCAACGACAGACCCATTAATTACTCATTGCTATTCAGAGACGTACAGTAAAATACGATGAGGCAGTACCTGTACACGATTTCCTGGTCGCTGGATTTGAAGGGGAGATCCTATTCCATGGATTGCGAGGTACCCTGACCTGAATCCCTTTGAATATTTCCTATGGGGATACCTGAAGTCGCTTGTGTATGAGACTCCAATAGGTACGGAGATGGAATTAGTTGTCAGAATTGAAGCTGCCTGTGATATGACTCGAAACACACCAAGGGTATTTGTCAGTGTGCACCAGCATCTTGTTTGCTGACGTCATGCTTGCATTGAGGTTAATGACCGTTGGTTTTAGTACATTTTGTAAGATATAGTATAAATGGTACGTTCATTGTGTCAATGATGGTATTTGTAATTAACTAATGTAAGTAAAAAATACACAGTAATGTGATTTTATTCGCATTATCTCCTTAAGTTGCCATCTCCGACGTCAAATTCCCTACCTCAAATTGTTCAGAGGTGCGTCCTCTATGTCCTGTTAAATTTTTGTACGCTCTTACGTAAAAACCCTTTATTTGGTGGTTCTTTGCTAAACATGTCTACCTTGATCAATATGGATTTCACAGTCAACTTTTATTCAGATCTTATTCTTGTTAATCTGAGTCCAAAAATGAAAGAGTATAGCACCGAATCTTATGATTTCCTCTTGTTTAACGGGTGTGATTTTACTGCAGCGAAAACCACAGGTCGTCTTCCTGTTATGGACTATGTCGCAAACGAAAACACTCCTGCATAGTCTATAGCACCTAGAGGTCAACCCACAGAAAATGCTACCGGTGCTTCTCGTGAACATCGAGTAGCACAGATTGTAGAATAGCTTTCAACAAACGGTGCTGCCATTGTACCAATACACAACCAAAGTATTTTTGATTTTAAGCCATTGCGTAAAGAACGGGAAGGTCACAATACGCATCATAGAAGTGTTTTAACAAGCTCAAGAGGTGGAACAAAAACGTTTAAGCAACAAAGAAAAACCTCCATATTGTACGGCGTAAAATGTTCTGTTGAGCGTATACAGCATTTTAGATGTGACGCAGGATGACATTTATTCTGTTTGACGCCACAGTAAGATTGCTGCTATATGTGATGACGTAAGTAATTTTATGGTTCCTGAAGATAATTAGTTGACCGAAACCAGTGCTTAATAAAAATTATTTTATCACAGGCGCTTGGCTGTTCTGAAGAATGACTTTTTTCACGTACATTGTATGTCTATAAACCTTGTTAAGAGGTACAATCTCCTATAATCTTTCATGTGATTGACTCCGATGTATCGGAGAGTATGCAGGTGATTCTTATCAACGTAAAAAACAGTGGAGACCATGAGACCGATAAATCTCAATGTAAACACGTAGCTGTCTAACGTAAAACAAAGAAAGACTTCAACCCTGAGCGCCAAGCGCTAAAGTTGCGTAGAAAGGCTCAGAGACACACCGATGTGGGTGCTTAACTTCAGGTGCACACGACCGACAGGCTCAGCCGTCGCATATGTGGCGACGTACGTTATCTGGCGACGTCACACGTTCAGCATTTGTCATCCACTTTTGGTTCATTTCTCAACATTTGCGACCCCATGCGGATTATATTAAATTACACTCCTGGAAATTGAAATAAGAACACCGTGAATTCATTGTCCCAGGAAGGGGAAACTTTATTGACACATTCCTGGGGTCAGATACATCACATGATCACACTGACAGAACCACAGGCACATAGACACAGGCAACAGAGCATGCACAATGTCGGCACTAGTACAGTGTATATCCACCTTTCGCAGCAATGCAGGCTGCTATTCTCCCATGGAGACGATCGTAGAGATGCTGGATGTAGTCCTGTGGAACGGCTTGCCATGCCATTTCCACCTGGCGCCTCAGTTGGACCAGCGTTCGTGCTGGACGTGCAGACCGCGTAAGACGACGCTTCATCCAGTGCCAAACATGCTCAATGGGGGACAGATCCGGAGATCTTGCTGGCCAGGGTAGTTGACTTACACCTTCTAGAGCACGTTGGGTGGCACGGGATACATGCGGACGTGCATTGTCCTGTTGGAACAGCAAGTTCCCTTGCCGGTCTAGGAATGGTAGAACGATGGGTTCGATGACGGTTTGGATGTACCGTGCACTATTCAGTGTCCCCTCGACGATCACCAGTGGTGTACGGCCAGTGTAGGAGATCGCTCCCCACACCATGATGCCGGGTGTTGGCCCTGTGCCTCGGTCGTATGCAGTCCTGATTGTGGCGCTCACCTGCACGGCGCCAAACACGCATACGACCATCATTGGCACCAAGGCAAAGCGACTCTCATCGCTGAAGACGACACGTCTCCATTCGTCCCTCCATTCACGCCTGTCGCGACACCACTGGAGGCGGGCTGCACGATGTTGGGGCGTGAGCGGAAGACGGCCTAACGGTGTGCGGGACCGTAGCCCAGCTTCATGGAGACGGTTGCGAATGGTCCTCGCCGATACCCCAGGAGCAACAGTGTCCCTAATTTGCTGGGAAGTGGCGGTGCGGTCCCCTACGGCACTGCGTAGGATCCTACGGTCTTGGCGTGCATCCGTGCGTCGCTGCGGTCCGGTCCCAGGTCGACGGGCACGTGCACCTTCCGCCGACCACAGGCGACAACATCGATGTACTGTGGAGACCTCACGCCCCACGTGTTGAGCAATTCGGCGGTACGTCCACCCGGCCTCCCGCATGCCCACTATACCCCCTCGGTCAAAGTCCGTCAACTGCACATACGGTTCACGTCCACGCTGTCGCGGCATGCTACCAGTGTTAAAGACTGCGATGGAGCTCCGTATGCCACGGCAAACTGGCTGACACTGACGGCGGCGGTGCACAAATGCTGCGCAGCTAGCGCCATTCGACGGCCAACACCGCGGTTCCTGGTGTGTCCGCTGTGCCGTGCGTGTGATCATTGCTTGTACAGCCCTCTCGCAGTGTCCGTAGCAAGTATGCTGGGTCTGACACACCGGTGTCAATGTGTTCTTTTTTCCATTTCCAGGAGTGTACTTCCCTCAGCATCATCTAAGTAACTTCGGATGCTTTTCAACATTAATAACAACCATCCTGTCCATCTGCCATTTAAGTTGATGCCGAACGATAGAGTTTCGGAGGAAATATTGAAGGCTCGGCACAGTCAAAAGTGCACCATTCGAAGATTTTTGTTGCTCATAGCGGGAAAGCTTAATAAAATATATTTGGAAAAATAAGGAATGCATATACATTGTGAAATTATAGGGTACTGTGTACTTCGCATTGAACCAGAAAGCAAAAAAGATATTTGACTGGCAAACAAAAGCATAAAAATCACAACAATGAGATAAAAGTGGCAGCGACTAATATAGGTCCTTTTACGAGTAGCAGTCACCATAACCTGTACAAGATACATGGCCTATTCGTATATACAGGGGGACAATTACTGAATTATATGAAATAAAATCGTCATAACTTCTGAACGGTTTGCGTTAGTACGTTCAAAGTGCACTGTTGGCCGCGGGGCATGATGAGAATTCGTATGCGCATGTACGGTTTAGTTCAGCGACGAAGCCCACTTTCGTTTGGATGCGTTCGCCAATAAGCAAACTTGGCGCATATAGGGGACTGTGAATCCGCATTTCGCGATCGAGAAGTCTCTTCACCCTCAACGAGTGTTGTGTGCAATATTCAGTCACGGAATAATCGATGCGATATTCATTGATGGCACAGCGACTACCGAACGGTACGTGAAGGTTTGGGAAGATGATTTCATCCCCAGTGTCCAGAGTGACGCTCATGGCGACAAGATCGCAAGACTGAGCTCGACCCCATCGAAGCAGGAGAGTGTTTGATGTTCTGGAGGAGCGCTTTGGGTATCGCAGTCTGGCTCTGGGGAACCCAGAGGCCACTAGGATGGGCGGCATATTCTTCGTATCTGAATACATGCGACTCCTTTTTGTGCGGCTATATTAAAGACATTGTGTACAGCAATAACAGCAAAACCATTGCTGAGCTGGAAACAGCCGTTCAGGAGGTCGTCTACAGCATCGATATTCCGACACTTCAGCGGGTCATGCAGAATTTCAGTATTCGTCTGCGCCACGTCATCGCCAATGATGGCACACATATCGAACTTGTCGTTACCTAAATCTGAATATCTTTAGTGACGTTTACATGTTGAGTAAAGTGTGTGTACGCCATAGTTTGTAACCAATTTAAGTTTTTTTTGCATTGTTCAATAATCGTCACCCTGCAAAATTATACCGTACTATTTTTGAATAGTAGATGCTGTAAAGTTCTCCCCATATCTGTCACGGGTCCTTCATAATTCTACGAACTTGAAATTGGTTTTCAGCCCATCATATTTAGGAAGTGCTAAAAAGCAGTTAGGAATTAAAATATAACTTAAAAGAAAAAGAACTACGGGAATCTTATGGAGGCATAATAATAAATTAAACGACCGCTGAAGATGGGCGTGTCGCTTCACATGGTCAAAGTACAAATAACGATAAAAAAAGGCACACTTGTCTATGTATGAAGTCCACAGACATCATCATTCATGAACTTCATACTGGTTGGAGCACGCTGTGATCACAAAACCTACGGTTGTTTCGTGCAAGGCAATGCAAGGGCACAAAGCAGCAATGTATCTAACAGTATTGCGAGGTCTTCATCATGATGGGAACTGGCCACCCGCAAACGAAAAAGGTGGAATAAGAAGAAGAAGAACAAGAAGAAGGTAGAGGATGAAGAGGAACGGCCTAACAATGCCGGGCTGTTCGGTGAATTGAGTAAAGTGCGCTGGCGTGTCGGTGAGGTGAGCCCAGCTGGCGGTAGGTGCTGGGGTGTGTCTTAACTAAGGAGCGGCCACCGCCACCGGCAGCCCACAATAACTCCATTACGGGCATCTCTGCCACGGCCCGCGGCAAACCACCACAGCCGAGAGCCGGGTCAAGGTCGGGTCAGTCGCTACAAGGGGAGCGAGAGGGGAGGGTGGCGCAGGCGCGGCAAGGGGGCGGTGGCGAGCTGCGGGGGAGAGGTAGCAGGGGAGAGGCAGAGAGAGAGAGAGAGAGAGAGAGAGAGAGAGATAGGACGATGACCGAGGCAGCGACAAGAGCCGCTTCCAGTTGCTTTCGGGGAATCCCGCCCCGTTTCTTCCACCACACACAACGTTTCCGGTAACTAGGATGTCGATATCTCATTCTCATTTCGCATTTAAGCCGTCGGCACACGGGCCGTGCTTTCGAACGTCAATGTTGAGAGTTCCGAGTTCAATGTGCTGCTGAACGCTCAGGAACGATGCCACTTGTGCAAACGGTACGTGCACCTCAACGTGGTACACGCGATCGCAGCGCGCTCCAGCAGCAGCTGCTGGCTTTATCAGGCACTCAGATCACACTGTTTACGAAATGGATGGGCGTTAAATTCCTACTTCAGCTCTACTAAAACGTACACTTCCTCCACTGTCCGTGTTGTTGTTGTTGTTGATGTGGTCTCCAGTCCAAAGACTGGTGCAGCTCTCCGTGCTATTCTGCCCTGTGTAAGCCTTTTCATCTCTGAATAACTACTGTAACCTACATCTATTTGAATCTGCTTACTGTATTCATCTCATGGTCTCCCTCTACGATTTTTGCCTCCCCCCCTCTCCTCCAGTACACACTCTTTCCTCCAATACCATACTGATGATCTCTTAAAGTCTGAGAATGTGTCATACCAACCTTTCCCTTCTTTTAGTCAAGCTGCATCACAGCTTTCTTGCCTCCCCAGTTCAATGCAGTAACTCCTCATTAGTTACGTGATCTACCAATATAATCATCAGCATTCTACTGTAGCACCACGTTTCAACAGCTTCTCTTGTCTTCTTGTCTAAACTGTTTATCGTCATGTTTCACTTCCGTATGTGGCAACACTGACGACAAATTCCATTAAAAAAGACTTTCTAACACTTAAGTCTATATTTGGTGTTAACAGATTTACCTTCTTCAGAAATGCTTTTCTTGCCATTGCCTTTCTGCTTCGGACATCAGATATTTTGCTGCACAAATAGCAAAAATCATCTACTACATTAAGCGTCTCGTTTCCTTATCTAATTTCCTCACCATTACCTGATTTAATTCGACTACATTCCATTATCCTTGTTTTGGTTTTGTTGATTTTCGTCTTACATCCTCCTTTCAAGGCACTATCCATTCTGTTCAACTGCTCTTCCAAGTCCTTTGCTGCATCTGACAGAATTACAATGTCATCAGCAAACCTCTGAGTTTTTATGTCTTTTTATTTCTTCTCCTTGGACTTTAATTCCTACTCCAAATTTTTCTTTGGCTTCCTTTACTGTTTCCTCAGTGTTCAGATCGAATAACATTGGTGATAAGCTACAAATCTGTCTCATTCCCTTCTCAACCACTGCTTGCCTTTCATACCCACTGACTACCGTCTGGTTTCTGTACATTGTCAAAAGTTTTCTCCAAGTCTTTCCGTAACCTATCCTCTAAAGCAAATCGCGTGTTCCTACATTTCTCCGAGATCCAAACGGATCTGCTTCTACCAGTTTTTCCATTCTTCTGTACAAAATCCGTGTTAGTATTTTGCAACCATGACTTATTAAACCTATAGTCAGGTAATACTCACATCTGTCAGCACCTGCTTTCTTTGGAATTGGAATTATTACAGTCTTCTTGAGGTCTGAGGCTATTTCCCCTGCCTCATATATCATGTCATGGCTCGCTCTCCCAAGGCTGCCAGTAACTCTGACGGAAGCTCGTCTACTCCCGGACCCTTGTTTCGACCCAGGTCTTTCAGAGCTCTGTCAAATTCTTCTCGCAGTGTATCCCTCAACTCATCTTCGTCTACGTCCTCCTCCGTTTCTATAATGTTGTCTTCATCTTCCTTGTATAGACCTCTATATACTCCTTCCATCTATCAACTGTCTCTTCTTTGTTTAGTACTGGTTTTTCATCTAAGCTCTTGACATTCATACAGCTGCATCTCTTTTCTCCAAAGGCCTTTTTCATTTTCCTGTAGGCGGTATTTATCTTTCCCCTAGTGGCATATGCTTCTAAATCGTTACATTTGTCCTCTAGCCACTCCTGTTTCACCGTTTTGTAGTTCTTGTCAATCTCATTTTTTAGACTTTTGTATTCCCTTTCGCCTGCTTCTTTTGCTGCATTTTTATATTTTCTCCTTTCATCAATTAAATTTAAAATCTCCTGCATTATCCAAGGATTTGTACTAGGTCTTGTCTTTTTACCAATCTGATCCTCTGCTGCCTTCACTATTTCATCTGTTGAAATTACACATTCGCTTTGTACTTTCCCCTATTCTTGTCAAATGTTGCCTAATGCTCCCTCTGAAACTGTCAACAACTGTAGGTCCTTTCAACTTACCCAGGTCCCTTCTCCTTCATTCCCTACCTTTTTGCAATTTCTTGAGTTTTAATCTAGAGTTCACAACCAATACATTGTGTCAGAGTCCACTGCAATATGCCAGTCATATTGTTCTATGTATAGCATACATAAATAAAAACTTCAATATCCCTGAAATTTTACAAGGCAAAAAGGAAAGTAACATGCCCTGTAAATAAGAACTTCAGCTTATAAAAGTTCCATTACAAATATTTGCATAAGATATAAATTATTTCTTCATTTTCATTTTTTAGTAAAACCATACCGTCATTCTTACTTGATCACTGTTCCTATTCAGTATCAGAATCTTAAACATGTGAAATACACCTTTCAAAACGATGAAATGCGATATAGCTTCCTACTAGCAGTACAAGCTGTCTTGTAGATTAAGCCAATCAAGCACACTCACTCTTCACGGAGGACTCATTTATAATTACATAACAGCGAATATTATAGAGAATATTTTCATTAAACTAATAAGGAAGTATTAGAAACTATTAGAAAACTGAAGGTTAGTAAAGAAAAGTATCGAGTCAGTGCAAAGCGAACCAGCAACTTATCACCGGATACCTAATAATTCTGAAACCACTTGTTACGCCAAATCGACCTTGAATGACTTACGACCATGCTTTGCTTCTTACCATCTTCTGAGAGCTTTAATCGTAGGTATGTTGTTAACTGACATTCACTGACAACAAATGTGCCAACAACAATGCTGTTGTGATGGATCCTTAACGTACCGCTCCCTTCAAACGGCATACTTTCATAACACGCAAGCTACAATTCTGTAACCACTAATATGGCGTTTGCTGGCATATTATTAAAACAAACAGTGCGCTTAACGACAGGTTTTAGTGAGATCGTTAACTTCATGGTGCTTAAAAACTGCATAGTTCACAAGGGATTCAATTGAAAGCTAACATGGCGCCTCAAAACTGTGTACTGAAGAGAGAGGGTGTACATGTGACGTAGGTGGTGTTTTTCCACATCAATGACATACATACAAAGCCACGTTCAGAACATTTGATATGCTAGATATTTGCACGTTCGGAAAGTGTCTCCAACGTGCTTCCTCCATACTATGATGTCAGAAACTCAGCATGCCCAACGCTGAAGGTTTGAATGCACGGTCCACATGACTACTTTAGTAGCCTCAAACGTCTTTATACTATCAACTGCTTTCGCTTTTCATCCACGATCTTCCCTCTCGTTTTTGTATGACTGCCAGTTATGCCGTTGCCAAAATCAACAGTGATTTCATTTTACGTAAGGCTTTTACATCTTAAACTGCACAGCACTATAAATAAACGATAGCAAAAGTAATTTCAGATCACCATAATCTATTAGTACAAGCAAACACTCAGAAGACCATACAGAAAGATAGCTCACAACGGGTTGGATATATTTGTTGCACCTGCAATAGACGCCTCATGTGTATGCCAGAAGAAAAGAGAGCCGATCAAGTCATAAGGAAAGGAGCATTTACTAACAATGGATGAAGATGCGGAAGCAAATTGGTATCCGCTTGCGTTATTCAGTAAAACCACGGAAAACATAAAGCAGCATCGCCAGACGTTGATTGTTATGCCACATGTCACGAATCAAAGTCACGCATATCTAACCAGTGCGCCAGCTCTACCGCCTGCAATGACACACCAAGAACATACAGATGCAGGGGGAATTTCTAGACCTTGCCGCTGAGAGTGTCTGTTTGCTTGAAATATTATATTTAACAGATACGAAGACGTCCGCCTCCGAAGCTAAATACAGTATTAAAATTCAATATACGATATCCGTTTGAAATGCAGTCAAACTTGTTTGTTATTAGGTTATAATGGTTAATTTAGTGGGTAAAAACATTATAAAGCCAAGATCTCAGAAATATTTCTGTATTTAAAACAACCGGTTTCGACAGACTGCGCTGTCATCTTGAGGTCTTTAACAAAATGCATGTACATGGAATACGCCTTATAACAAACGTTAAGGCGTAATATTTGAAGTAAAAGTCTTAATTTGGCATTTCAAAAAACAGAAATGGAACCCTACATTTACATACCTTAAAAAGTCCTTTTATTACGAAACGTGCTCATTTAAATTGGATCTAACGCCAAGTTTCGTGTGGATAAGAAACAGCACAGTATAAAAGGTTTATCATAAATAAATATTTAGAATCATAGAGCACCTAATGCAAATGGTCATATATATATATATACCGCTCACAGATCATTCTTTCACCACAAAAACGAAATACACGGTAGAACATCCTGAAACGTCCCCTTAGAAAAATTATACATGACTGTGCTTAAACTGACACACAGTACTTTTTAGCGCAACGCAATCTGACTTTCAATAATCCTTACAAAAGAATGGCCCTGACTAACAATAACCTATACCTTTCATGAATCACTTACCTCACAAAAATCTTCATTACTCGAACTACTGCAATACAGCGAGCGTCAATACTGCCAGTTAAATAAAAGATTCAAACTACTGAAGTCACTAACTACTGATAGGCATAGTTAGCAAATGAAAGATTTTGATAAAGAACAAAAAATGTATTTACCTTAATAGTGTTCAAAGGTCATAATATATATATCAGTTCATGACATCCAGTCTTACAAATTTACTGTCTCTGATGGACACACGCCCAGATCATCTCCTCTCAAAACTCCGCCATCTCTCTCCCCACATCCACCACTGCTGGCGGCTCACCTCCAACTGCGCAGCGCTACGCGCTGTTCACATCCAGCTGCCCAACACTACAATAGCAAACTACAATGCAAACCAGCCACAGACTGCACACAGCACAGCCAGTGATTTTCATACAGAACGCTACGTGGCGTTACCAATAAAAAAACCTAAACAGTCAACTTACAATCCGTACTGTGTTTTTGTGACGTTACAGACCTGTCGAAACCAGATGTTTTAAATAAATATTTACGCAATCTTGGCTTTAGAATATTTTTAGCAAGTAAAACAGATCGCTCGTTCTGAATTCTAAAAATGAGAAAATTCACTCATTTAGTGAGACCTTATCAGAATGTTTAACTTAGTGTCTGCGGTTCTTGGGTTGGACACCAACGGGGAGAGCCAGCTATGGTCTGCGAGAGCACCTCGGCCACAGGAAAAGTAACTCATTCCCAGCTGGCGGTCCCAGGTAATAGATGTGTGGGTTGTGCAGCAACGTGGTGAAGCCAGGAAGCAGATTTAACAACGCGCTCGGGTACAAAAGCTTCCGGACCGCCGGATACAGAAAATTTAAAGCATTCAGAGTAATGTCTGCAAGGGATCCTAGGCGATACCTGGTGCAATTACCGAACCGTACCAACTTCGAGAGACGCCGAGGCGATTTGCGAGCGCCGGCTTTTGTAAAATGATGGCTGTGGTCCTCGGATGAGGGCTACATCGGAAATTCACCTGGGAGGACGTAGCACGGCAGCGGGAGATGGCACAGGAGCCGAGCGTCTAACGGGTGCTCGGCTTTATGGATTTTGATGGTTCAACGAATTAGAAGAGCAGAAGGCGAATAGTATGCCTCATAAAGACGGAAGAGATTAACGCAGAGGAAATGGAGAGGCGCAGTGGGCGCAGTGAAAGGTAGAGTGGAAAGGGAACTTTTTATAGTTTATTTCGAGGAATGAATTCTATCCGGTAGAAGACAGTAATAAATAGAGATTTTCTGTTTAACTAGCTTTCTGTGCCGAGTGAAAGTGTCTGAGGGTGTTACTGAGGCTAAATTAAAGTTCCGTTTCAACGTGTGTAAAACTATAGTGTTATTAACTAACGATGATTAATAATCATAATAATCAACTTTTAATTTTGTCTGTGTTCCCTTTTTTATTGTTATTCTTTTCACCTTTACGCGTTTTTCAGTAATTAGTATTGTCGTTTCTTTTTCAGTATCCACCGTACCTTTGTGGACGGTAGTTCAATTTTACTTATACACTAATGGCCATTAAAATTGCTACACCACGAAGATGACGTGCTAAAGACGCGAAATCTAACCGACAGGAAGAAGATGCTGTGATATGCAAATGATTAGCTTTTCAGAGCATTCACACAAGGTTGGCGCCCGTTGCGACACCTACAACGTGCTGACATGTGGAAAGTTTCCAACCGATTTCTCATACACAAACAGGAGTTGCCTGGCGTTGCCTGGTGAAACATTGTTATGAGGCCTCGTGTAAAGAGGAAAAATGCGTACCATCACATTTCCGATTTCGATGAAGGTCGGATTGTGGCCTATCGCGATTGCGGTTTATCGTATCGCGACGTTGCTTCTCGCGCTGGTCGAGATCCAGTGACCGTTAGCAGAATATGGAATCGGTGGGTTCACAAGGGTAATACGGAACGCCGTGCTGGATCCCAACGACCTCGAATCATTAGCAGTCGAAATGACAGTCGTCTTATCCGCATGGCTGTAACGGATCGGGCAGCCACGTCTAGATATCTGAGCCAACAGATGGGGACGTTTGCAAGACAACAACCATCTGCACGAACAGTTGGACGACGTTTGCAGCAGCATGGATTATCAGCTCGGAGACCATGGCTGTGGTTACCCTTGACGCTGCGTTACAGACAGGAGCGCCTGCGATGGTCTACTCAACGATGACCCTGGGTGCACGAATGGCAAAAACGCCATTTTTTCGGATGAATCTAGGTTCTGTTTACAGCATCATGATGGTCGCATCCGTGTTTGGCGACATCGCGGTGAACGCACATTGGAAGCGTGTATTCGTCATCGCCATACTGGCGTATCACCCGACGTGATGGTATGGGGTACCACTGGTTACACGTCTCGGTCACCTCTTGTTCGCATTGACGGCACTTTGAACAGTGGACGTTACATTTCAGATGTGTTACGGCCCGTGGCTCTACTCTTCATTCAATCCCTGCGAAACCCTACATTTCAGCAGGATAATGCACGCCTGCATGTTGCAGGTCCTGTCCGGGCCTTTCTGGATACAGAAAATGTTCGACTGCTGCCCTAGCCAGCACATTCTCCAGATCTCTCACCGATTGAAAACGTTTGGTGAATGGTGGCCGAGCAACTGGCTCGTCACAATACGCCAGTCACTACTCTAGATGATCTGTGGTATTGAATTGAAGCTGCAAGGGCAGCTGTACCTGTACACGTCATCTAAGCTCTGTCTGACTCAATGCCCAGGCGTATCAAGGCCGTCATTAGGGCCAGAGGTGGTTGTTCTGGGTACTGATTTCTCAGGACCTACGCAACCAAATTGCTTGAAAATGTAATCATATTTGTGCAATGAATCTGCATTTCTTCTTGGTGTAGCAATTTTAATGGCCAGTATTGTAGTTTTCAGTCTTCTGGTGTTGGTTTCGCTACATTTCATCAGCCACATGAATCGATGCTGGGTGTTCGAGACCGACACAGGGGCCCGATGATACTATTCACAAATAATTATCCAGGTGTAATGCTGCAGCAACACGGACGGTAGCTTGTCCTCTGCTGGCCGCCAAAATGTAGCGGGTCGGGGATGTAACGACTGCTACGAAGAGGTGGAAGAGCCGTTCATTTAGTAGCAATGATGGCAGGGACTCTACCAGCGAAGGCGATGTGGGTTCAGTGGGTTGGAATGCGCTCCAGCGGAGGTGAAGAAGGCTGCAGCAAGACGAACGGCGTGCATGTATGTTCTTTAGTCTAACAAGCTACGGTGGCTACGCGTGTGCGCCCCCATCTGTTGGCACATCCCGACGTTGAGACACTGCAGCCATGTTCCCCGGGCATGGTCAGGCGTCGATCTTGCGGTCCACGGTGGTGACAGGAGCTATCATGAGGATGGCGATGGCTGCCGTCCCAATAGCGCGAAGGCCGTGCACGTCTCAGCATACCTCGGCAGTGGTGCGTCAGATGCGGCGGCCTCATGTTGCTGTTGTTACGCTGATCTAGGGGCGGCTGTGTCCCACGCAGATGAGCTGAGTGCAGGGTGCTGGCACGCGCCCCACGGCTTCGTGACTAGGAGGTGACTTGTTCGACATTCGGCGGTGTTCTGCAGTAGGAAGAACTTTCCCAGACTAGCGGTGGCAACGGACAACGGTTCTAAGCCTGGCTGCGTTGACGTCCAGCTTGGCAGGATGGTCAGTTTTTACACAATCCGTGGCAGGTCCTGGATGTGTACACACTAATCATACCACGAATTCCACTCAACTGGGTACCTCTGATCGCTTCCACTGCTTTACCCTCGCAAAACCTATTGAAGGTGCTTTTCCCCTTCGCTATTCGCCACAATGCACTGCCAGTTATTATTCGTAGACTACTTCCCCTCTTCATTGTGTTGAATTCTGTAACTACGAATGTTCTGGCCTTTCCGTGTGCTAATGTATGTGACATTACTAATCACCTAGAGACACTGCTTTGGCGCAGCGAAACCGGTCCTGAATAAATTGCCAATTAGTAGCTGTTTGCGGTTTTATTCAAGTCTTTCTTTCCCGGTTAATACTTCAGCATCCATGACGTCGGTTTGAAGTATTTTTGAGAGAGTATACGGACAAAACGGAGAAAATTTAGGAATTCTGCTGGGAAGTTTACACTTTCGTGTTGACGCATCATTGTATCAATGTATTAAAAAAGAAAAAGAAACGTTCTTGTCCTGGTATCATATTCAGCTTCCGGAGATTTGTTGAACTGCGTCATTTTTTGTTGCTAACACTATTCGCTCACATCATCTGTTTACATAATTTCTCTCTATGTACTGAGCTGTTCCACTCTCTCTACTAAGGCGCACAACATATCTGTTAAGACTACGTTGTCGGAACGTCGATCTATGCGATACCTGCCATTTCCAAGTTGCATACTAGATCATAGGGAAACATTCATTAACATTCTAAAATATGACTAAAAGTACGAGGAGATTATTGAACAACCTTGATTTTTTCCGTTGAAAAATACATTGATGTGCAGACCACCACGATGTGATGGCAACAGTTTAAACACTCGTATAATTACAACCAAGCAACTACCACGGCACAACCGCAGAACTAGAAAGCCAAGAGTAGTACCAGACGCAATAACCAGTGTTCGACAGTGGGTGGGTTTGGAGGTATCGTCAACTTCTTCCACAAAATATTTAATTTTTTAATGTATTTATTTGTTATTCGTTTCCCCTATTACGCAGATTTATATTATTGATGTATATTAAAAATGAAGAAATTCCCCCAACTGTACATAAGGTGTTGATTTTATTTCGGCAACTAGTTTCAACCTTGTAACAACGTCATTTCAGGCCCTATAAAGTATACCAAACATACAACAACCAATGTGACATCAGTAATCTATGAGTTATTATGTAAACAATATATTATAGTCACATTAGAAAATGGACGACTTCAATAAAATTAATAACAGTTTGGCCGTTTTCATTAAATGCAATCATTCTGGAAATTAACAATTTATGTGGTTCAAAAATGGTTCAAATGGCTCTGAGCACTATGGGACTTACCATCTATGGTCATCAGTCCCCTAGAACTTAGAACTACTTAAACCTAACTAACCTAAGGACACCACAGACATCCATGGCCGAGGCAGGATTCGAACCTGCGACCGTAGCGGTCGCGCGGTTCCAGACTGTAGCGCCTAGAACCGCTCGGCCACCCCGGCCGGCATAAATGAAAGATTGCAATCAAATAAAATCTGTAGGTACTATTTTAACGACTTTAAATGATGAGTTACGATAGCAGAAGTACTTTTCAGAACACCCAGTCATCACGAGGCTGAGAAAATCCTTGACCCCGCCGAGAATCGAACCCGGGAAAAATATTGGGATAAGTTCTCAAAATATGTTCGTATAAAAGCTTCTCACACGAGCTCAACAACATCACAGTCTTCTGTAAGGGTAGTACACAATCCGAGAACAAATGCTAGAACAGTTGATGACTAGTCAAACGAATATAACAGAATTATACAGCGACAGCTTACTTGGAGTATCGCCTGAAATAAGCGAAGGTTTCAGTTCTGCGGGACACGCAGACGGACTTGAGGTCCTGGTGCAGCCGGTGGTTGGAAACGTTTCTCCTATGTCAGCAACAGCCCACGCCTTTAAAATGTTTCGAAGGGATTGCAGATCGGCCATTCTTGAAGACACTTTTACTAGCCACTAGAAGGAACGCCGAAGACAAACGCCTGCACAACATGCGCAAGTTAAATAGCTTCCTGTCCTCTTTCTTCGTGAGATGTGCCTTTGACTCATTATCATATTCCTTAATTACCTTGAGCTGTAAGAATAATTAATGTATCTTCTTCTGGCCTTTAAAACAAATGACTATGGTAAAACCTGACAGATGTGCTGCGAAGTTAGAAGTACTTTTCTTGCGCTCCTAATACGCGACAATTAAACTAACACATCTATCATTCTTAAATATTTCGATGCCACCAGTAGTAATTAATTGTGAAGCTACGCAAATCAGTTTTATCTCCTAGCTTGGAAAATTTTCTGTGTCAGTTGCAGATCGGCAATTACATGCTCTTTTTTTTCAATTTTTTAAGTTTGTGGCGCAGCGCAGTTGTCAAGAACAAATTACTTCGAATGAATTTTCGTAACGAAATAGTAGTTACGTTCCTCAAGTAACTGTTGTCTTCACCTGACGTGAAACTATATTCACTGGGTTGTTGGGTAGAACATTTTTGATCATGATGTGTTTATAAAAATGGTTCAAATGGCTCTGAGCACTATGGGACTTAACATCTACGGTCATCAGTCCCCTAGAACTTAGAACTACTTAAACCTAACCAACCTAAGGACATCACACAACACCCAGTCATCACGAGGCAGAGAAAATCCCTGACCCCGCAGGGAATCGAACCCTGTATTTATAGATATTATTTTTACTTTGAAGCGAATATTTGGAAATTTGTCATTTCCGTGTAAACTCTCAATAAATGTGTCGTTCTGTTTCCAACATCATGTCAACACATATAAAATACACTATTGGCTTATACACTACTGGCCATTAAAATTGCTACATCACGAAGATCACGTGCTACAGACGCGAAATTTAACCGACAGGAAGAAGATGCTATGATATGCAAATCATTAGCTTTTCAGAGCATTCACACAAGGCTGGTGCCGGTGGCGACACCTAAAAAAGTGCTGACATGAGGAAAGTTTCCAATCGATTTCTCATACACACATAGCAGTTGACCGGCGTTGACTAGTGAAACGTTGTTCTGATGCCTCGTGTAAGGAGGAGAAATGCGTACCATCACGTTTCTGACTTTGATAAAGGTCGGATTGTAGCCTATCGCGATTGCAGTTTATCGAATCGCGACATTACTGCTCGCGTTGGTCGAGATCCAATGACTGCTAGCAGAATATGGAATCGGTGGCTTCAGGAGGGTAATACGGAACGCCGTGCTGGATCCCAACGGCCTCGTATCACTACCAGTGGAGATGACAGGCATCTTATCCGCATGTCTGTAACGGATTGTGCAGCCACGTCTCGATCCCTGAGTCAACAGATGGGGACGTTTGCAAGACGACAACCATCTGCACGAACAGTTGGACGACGTTTGCAGCAGCATGGACTATCAGCTCGGAGACCACGGCTGCGATTATCCTTGATGCTGCATCACATCAGGAGCTCCTGCGATGGTGTTCTCAAAGACGAACATTGGTGCACGAGTGACAAAACGTCATTTTTCGGATGAATCCAGGTTCTGTTTACAGCATCATGATGTTCGCATCGGTGTTTGGGGACATCACGGTGAACGCATATTGGAAGCGTGTATTCGTCATCGCCATACTGGCGTATCACCTAGCGTGATGGTATAGAGTGCCATTGGTTACACGTCTCAGTCACGTATTGTTCGCATTGACGGCACTTTGAACAGTGGATGCTACATTTCAGATGTGGTACGACCCGTTGCTCTACCCTTCATTCGATCCCTACGAAACCCTACATTACAGCATGATAATGCACGACCGCATGAAGCAGGTCCTGTACGGGCCTTTCTGGATACAGAAAATGTTCGACTGCTGCCCTGGACAGCACATTCTCCAGGTCTCTCACCAACTGAAAACGTCTGGTCAATGGTGGTAACTAGCTCGTCACAATACGCCAGTCATACTCTTGATTACCTGTGGTATCGTGTTGGAGCTGCATGGGCAACTGTACCTGTACACGCCATCTAAGCTCTGTTTGACTCAATGCCCAGGCGTATCAAGGCCGTTATTACGGCCAGAGGTGGTTGTTCTGGGTACTGATTTCTCAGGATCTATGCACTCAAATTCAAAATGTAATCACATGTCAGTTCTAGTATAATATATTTGTCCAATGAATACCCGTTTATCATCTGCATTTCTTCTTGGTGCAACAATTTTAATGGCCTGTAGTGTAGCTCCAATTGTAACCGAATGCAGCGCGCCTCGAACGAAGGCAAACTGGATCAGTATAATGTTACGTGGAACATTTAGTTTGACCTCTATGTGACCTGCGATTGTAAATGTAGGACCACGATGGCTGTGGACTGCATGGCTGTTATTGCAAACCACGTGCATCAGTTCATGCTTATGTCTTCCCCTACGCTGGTAGCATCTTGCAGCAGGATAACGACGAAGTTGCAAACGCAATTCTTGGCGATCGACTAGGAGGGACGCCGGCTCGAATCCTGGTTGTGAATAAATTTTCCAGTGCCAGTATTTGGCCAGCACCTGATCGCCGATCTTTGCGCTAATGACCTGCATTAAATACCAAACCTCTTCGCAATGAGTGCTTTTGACGGTGTTGATGGTGATCCGTTGATCGTAGGGGGATGTTAAGCTTTGTGCTATTTGAGAGGAGTAGACCATGTGTGGGCACATTATTATACAACACAAGCACAGTCTTATATTATTCACGCAACCATTACATTCAAATAGACATCACAAATGGATGTACGACACGACTCTCACTTATCTGCAAAGAAAGGGGCCAATGCGCTCGGAGGAATAACAGCCTTTCTGACTAGGTAGCTGAATCCACCTCGTTGTATGTCCCAGTGAGATACATTTATCTTTTCTATCCATGTCGAAAAGTCATAACCGTGATTCAGTAGTTGAAGATCATAATGGTGAACTCCTATTGATGTCGTGGGCACTACATTCCCCTCATCTGAACCCGACGGATTATGTCTGGAACGCTACAGGGTGCCAGCTCTTGGTCCTCAAACCACTGGCCAGTACTACATGATAACTGCGCGAGCTGTGCGTAGGCTTCCAGTGTCACACACCATCCTAGACGTATCAACGACCTGTCGAATCCATGCCGCACAGAATCGCCTTTGTATTGCATTCCAGACGTGGACCAACGAGCAGTTAAACAAGTTGTAATAATGTTTTGGCTCATTAGTGTATACTGGTTGTGACGTAACAGGCGAGTTGCGGCGCCCTGAAAATATTAGGAGGTGGCGTGGCCGCATGGGCTGCTCGGCAACCCGGGACCACGTGGTGCCGAACGCTACTCCGGGTCCAGCTGGGAATCCCATGTTGACCCGGTGTCGATGAGGGAGAAAAAAAAAAGTTCAAATGTGAGTGAAATCTTATGGGACTTAATTGATTAGGTCATCAGTGCCTAAGCTTACACACTACTTAACCTAAATTACCCTAAGGACAAACACACACACACCCATGCCCGAAGGAGGACTGGAACCTCCGCCGGGACCAGCCGCACAGTCCATGACTGCAGATGAAGGAGGCATGCCGGGAGTGCCAAAGATGGCGATCATTTCACAGTCCGTATAGAAATTAATAGTAGGCAGATGAATCATGATACCTCAAAAAGAAACATGCACATTACCATTATTTGCACGAAGATTCTGACGGTATAATCAGATTTTCAATATCTTTATAGTTTAAATTTAGTATCTGACTGTAAATTATACAGGTAACACCCAGAAATGAATTTCCAGAATCTAAGCGGTTCACCCGATTTCGTCGATCCACATGTCTTTACAAAGCTGTTAGTGTAAACCTAAATTAATATGAATTACTGGCATATGACTTGAATAGTACATGTGTTATTGGAGGTCACAGTGGCCGATTACTACTAATCGCGTCAGGTCATAAGTACTCCACAGTTACACGACAAAGACGGTAGCAGCATGCTTATAAATACATTTATTCATCTGTGTCTTTGTTTATATCCGAGGCCGGCCAGAAAGGCCGAGCGGTTCTAGGCGCTACAGTCTGGAACCGCGCTACCGCTACGGTCGCAGGTTCGAATCCTGTCTAGTGCAAGGATGTGTGTGATGTCCTTAGGTTAGTTAGGTTTAAGTAGTTCTAAGTTCTAGGGGACTGATGACTTCAGAACTTAAGTCCCATAGTGCTCAGAGCCATTTAAACCATTTATATCCGATATATACTATTCATGAAGAAATTGATTAAATATTTACTGTGTTTTAGAAAGCTCACAGACGTTAGTCTACTGGCCTACTTTTGCTTGCTATTCCTTTGATATATGTCTATTTAATTTGTTTATGTATAATGTGTGTTACAGAGTGTTCATGGTCCAGCCGTAGGAATATTTATTTAATTTCAAGTTATTTAAATTTAAAACCAGTATTTCGAATGTATTTCAATATGTTTGAGAGTGTATGTTGGCTTGGAGACATGGAGGGAGCGCTCTAGTCAATCAGAGCGGTCGTGACGAAGAGAGAGACGTATGGATGTTGGGGAGGAGTATCGTTTCTGGAGGCGACACACGTGGAAGTCTGAACAGGGCGGCGCGAAGGAGAGTCACACGTGGAGAGTTGGACAGTATGGCGCGACGGACGCACAGTCGCGGCAAGGACTGGGGCAGTGGGGCAATTTGTGCGTTGTTGCGAAAGATAGAAATAGTTCGGAGTGCCGACTTGTGCTCTTGCGTGATTTATGTGGCTTCTGCAGTGAAGACGTAGTGTGTGCTTAGAAGTGAATATATCACGAGCTATGTTGTTGTACATAACTAATTACGTGCAGTAGCAATCTATTGTTTCCCTGTAATGCAACTTCTATTTCATATAAATGCTGGAACATCGACACATAAGTGTTTTACAGAAATATACGGCATTCTGAAAAGTACTTCTGCTATAGTAACTCATCATTTAAAGTCGTTAAAATAGTACCTGCAGATTTTATTTAACTGCAATCTTTCATTTATGCCGGCCGGGGTGGCCGAGTGGTTCTAGGCGCTACAGTCTGGAACCGCGCGACCGCTACGGTCGCAGGTTCGAATCCTGCCTCGGGCATGGATGTCTGTGGTGTCCTTAGGTTAGTTAGGTTTAATTAGTTCTAAGTTCTAGGGAACTGATGACCTCAGAAGTTAAGTCCCATAGTGCTCAGAGCCATTTGAACCATCTTTCATTTATAAATTTTTATATTAATTCGCAATTTCCGAGTGATAGGAATTCACTATTATCAACTTAAACGTTTTATTGTCAAACAATTAAAAGATAGCAGTAGACTAAAAAAACATCTTTTTATTAATAACTCGAATACGACGTATTAATGTTCTACAATAACCTTCTTCTCTTCATTTTTAGACCCTCTGATGCACAGGCATACACTCCTGGAAATGGGAAAAAGAACACATTGACACCGGTGTGTCAGACCCACCATACTTGCTCCGGACACTGCGAGAGGGCTGTACAAGCAATGATCACACGCACGGCACAGCGGACACACCAGGAACCGCGGTGTTGGCCGTCGAATGGCGCTAGCTGCGCAGCATTTGTGCACCGCCGCCGTCAGTGTCAGCCAGTTTGCCGTGGCATACGGAGCTCCATCGCAGTCTTTAACACTGGTAGCATGCCGCGACAGCGTGGATGTGAACGGTATGTGCAGTTGACGGACTTTGAGCGAGGGCGTATAGTGGGCATGCGGGAGGCCGGGTGGACGTACCGCCGAATTGCTCAACACGTGGGGCGTGAGGTCTCCACAGTACATCGATGTTGTCGCCAGTGGTCGGCGGAAGGTGCACGTGCCCGTCGACCTGGGACCGGACCGCAGCGACACACGGATGCACGCCAAGACCGTAGGATCCTACGCAGTGCCGTAGGGGACCGCACCGCCACTTCCCAGCAAATTAGGGACACTGTTGCTCCTGGGGCATCGGCGAGGACCATTCGCAACCGTCTCCATGAAGCTGGGCTACGGTCCCGCACACCGTTAGGCCGTCTTCCGCTCACGCCCCAACATCGTGCAGCCTGCCTCCAGTGGTGTCGCGACAGGCGTGAATGGAGGGACGAATGGAGACGTGTCGTCTTCAGCGATGAGAGTCGCTTCTGCCTTGGTGCCAATGATGGTCGTATGCGTGTTTGGCGCCGTGCAGGTGAGCGCCACAATCAGGACTGCATACGACCGAGGCACACAGGGCCAACACCCGGCATCATGGTGTGGGCAGCGATCTCCTACACTGGCCGTACACCACTGGTGATCGTCGAGGGGACACTGAATAGTGCACGATACATCCAAACCGTCATCGAACCCATCGTTCTACCATTCCTAGACCGGCAAGGGAACTTGCTGTTCCAACAGGACAATGCACGTCCGCATGTATCCCGTGCCACCCAACGTGCTCTAGAAGGTGTAAGTCAACTACCCTGGCCAGCAAGATCTCCGGATCTGTCCCCCATTGAGCATGTTTGGGACTGGATGAAGCGTCGTCTCACGCGGTCTGCACGTCCAGCACGAACGCTGGTCCAACTGAGGCGCCAGGTGGAAATGGCATGGCAAGCCGTTCCACAGGACTACATCCAGCATCTCTACGATCGTCTCCATGGGAGAATAGCAGCCTGCATTGCTGCGAAAGGTGGATATACACTGTACTAGTGCCGACATGGTGCGTGCTCTGTTGCCTGTGTCTATGTGCCTGTGGTTCTGTCAGTGTGATCATGTGATGTATCTGACCCCAGGAATGTGTCAATAAAGTTTCCCCTTCCTGGGACAATGAATTCACGGTGTTCTTATTTCAATTTCCAGGAGTGTAATTATAAAATAATTACTAAAGATGTTTGTACCCAAACGTATCAAAAACCTGTGACGAAACCAGAAGGCAGTACGCTCGGTCCACCTATTGCAACTTGCCGTCCTCTCTCTAACAGGACTGCTTGTGATATGGGACCAGACCTACATCTCCGGAAAACGCGCTTCGAGGGCAAAAATAATTCTCCTGAAATGCAGTATCCGGAACACCTCTTACACTGAAGGAATTTGCGAGAATAATTTATTGTGAAATAGCTGATTGACATTGTTGTATACACAGATACGGCTGCTTATTTTATTGTTCTTTTTCGTTACAGATGGGACAACGTGCTTCACATTACACTGATTTTTTGAGGCCAAATACATCGGTAGTTTAGTTTCATATTATCAGTAAATTGCGTAATTTGTGTATTATTTTATGCGGCTTGAGTGATATGTTTTATTTAATTGTTTTTGTTTTTTCTATTACTGAAATTAAAATATATAAAATGTATAAATTCTGTTGTGTTCAGTTTGTGATGTCATTTTATCTCTTGACCAATTACTTGTATAGGAGGACATTGTAGAAATTTTCGGTAAAATTCTTGTTGTTCCTTTAGAATACTATTCGGGTCTTTTCTCATGTGGCTAAGGAGTTCTGTTTCTTCGAGGCTCTTGATACACTACTGGCCATTAAAATTGCTACACCACGAAGATGACGTGCCACAGACGCGAAATTTAACACACAGGAAGAAGATGCTGAGATATGCAAATGATCAGCTTTTCAGAGCATTCACACAAGGATGGCGCCGGTAACGACACCTACAACGTCCTGACATGAGGAAAGTTTCCAACCGATTTCTCATACACAAACAGCAGTTGACAGACGTTGCCTGGTGAAACGTTGCTGTGATGCCTCGTGTAAGGAGGAGAAATGCGTACCATCACGTTTCCGACTTTGATAAAGGTCAGATTGTAGCCTATCGCGATTGCGGTTTATCGTATCTACATCTACATCTACATCTACATTGATACTCCGCAAGCCACCCAACGGTGTGTGGCGGAGGGCACTTTACGTGCCACTGTCATTACCTCCCTTTCCTGTTCCAGTCGCGTATGGTTCGCGGGAAGAACGACTGTCTGAAAGCCTCCGTGCGCGCTCTAATCTCTCTAATTTTACATTCGTGATCTCCTCGGGAAGTATAAGTAGGGGGACATTACTGCTCGCATTGGTCGAGATCCAATAACTGTTAGCAGAATATGGAATCGATGGCTTCAGGAGGGTAATACGGAACGCCGTGCTGGATCCCAACGGCCTCGTATCACTAGCAGTCCAGATGACACGCATCTTATCCGCATGGCTTTAAAGGATCGTGCAGCCACGTCTCGATCCCTGAGTCAACAGATGGGGACGTTTGCAAGACAACAACCATCTGCACGAACAGTTGGACGACGTTTGCAGCAGCATGGACTATAAGCTCGGAGACCATGGCTGCGGTTATCCTTGATGCTGCATCACAGACAGGAGCGTCTGCGATGGTGTACTCAACGAGGAACCTGGGTGCACGAATGGCAAAATGCCATTTTTTTCGGATGAATCCAGGTTCTGTTTACAGCATCCGTGTTTGGCGACATCGCGGTGAACGCACATTGGAAGCGTGTATTCGTCATCGCCATACTGGCGTATCACCCGGCGTGATGGTATGGGATGCCACAGATTACACGTCTCGGTCACCTCTTGTTCGCACTGACGGCAACAGTGGGCGTTACATTTCAGATGTGTTACAACCCGTGGCTCTACCCTTCTTCATTCGATCCCTGCGAAACCCTACATTTCAGCAGGATAATGCACGACCGCATGTTGCAGGTCGTGTACGGGCCTTTCTGGATACAGAAAATGTTCGACTGCTGCACTGGTTAGCACATTCTCCAGATCTCTCACCAATTGAAAACGTCTGGTCAATGGTTGCAACTAGCTCGTCATAATACGCCAGTCACTACTCTTGATGAACTGTGGTATCGTGCTGAAGGTGCATGGGTAGCTGTACCTGTACACGCCATCCAAGCTCTGTTCGACTCAATTCCCAGGCGTATCAAGGCCGTTATTACGGCCAGAGGTGGTTGTTCTGGGTACTGATTTCTCAGGATCTATGCACCCAAACTGCGTGAAAATGTAATCACATGTCAGTTGTAGTATAATATATTTGTCCAATGAATACCCGTCTATCATCTGCATTTCTTCTTGGTGTAGCAGTGTTAATGGCCAGTAGTGTATATCTGCGTTTATCAGCTGTGTTAAATCGTCAGACTCTGGGATATAAGTGTCACCTCATCACTGGATTATTTTCAATGTTATTCATATGCTGAAGTATCCTCGCTTAAAGGAGTTCTCCCTGTTTGACTAATGTATATTTTTTCACAGTAGTCTTTTCATTTACTTCTATTCGCTTTATTTTGAAATAAATTTTGTAAAAATGTGTAACATTACATCCATTTCTACGTCTTTAGTGTTGTAATATGTGATTTAATAGTGTCTTAGCCTAGTGCATCTTTGTATATCCTGTTAATAAACGATCTAAAATAGACTTCTTTGTGGCGTCCATGCAGACAAGAGATGTGGATCACTGTATCTAAAGTTGTATGTTTTCTCAAAATTGTTGAAGGCTGCACGAGACCGTGAATTTTTTTTTCTGCAAATGACAAGGCGTAAGACTTGACATTAACAGTAGTACATAGCAGCAGCTACACTTACAAGTTTCGGGTTTATGTTCATCCGAGTTTTAGACTCAGGTAAACAAATAAATACCATTAGTGAAGTTCATATTCATCTACTTTTCTAACAGACTTCGAATTTCAGTGCGTGCCCCATCCCCAACGGTTATCATCAAGACCTGAACACGATCGTTAGCAAGTGATAACACAAACTTTCAGTCCTTCTGAAGTGCCGTAGCTAACGGGAAACGACAGTGGGACATCTGCATGGGGCGTGAGAGTTTTTCTGAACGGGAGTGCGAATTCGCCTCCTTAAGGGCAGCTGTTAAGTTGGAAAGGTTCTTGAGAAACTTCTCTACCAGCGAGCGAGAGCGCGGGCAACTTCAGCTCTAACGAAGCCATTTAGCCGCAGTGCCCAAAGGTGAGGCTGCGGGCCGGCGGGGAAAACTCCTGGGAGGAGTTTCGGCTCACTGCTACAGGGCAAGTAATAAAAAAGGAGCAGAAGAGGAGTGTCCGAAACGCCTCTCCTTTACGGTGGAGAGTAACAATTCATTACTACTCATCCGCCGTCGGCACTGGGCATGTATCCCAAAAATGAGGTGCTAAGACAGTACTTATTTCTAGAAATACTCGAAAACCACCATTTTGGACTTAACTAAATGATGATTGTCGTATGAAGTCGAAGAAATACAACGACAGATTGCTTATTTTTCGCTGGCCTGATATGAAATATGGAGCACCCTGCTGATTTGCAAATGGAAATTTTTCGCTGCGTGTCTAGACACCATAAAATATTAATGTACAGCTCAGCGGTTCCCATCCGAGTGATTTCGTCGAAGTGGTGCGACTTTTCGATGTGGGCCGCCGTGCTGCACCACCTCTATGGGAACGAACAGGACGCTGTCTCCACATTTCACCAGACGACGATGGCAATGACATAGTGCCATTTCGACGAACTGGCGTAGATGGAAACCCTAGAACTCTGCATTTGTTCAACACGCTCAGAAAGACAAGGATAGAATAAAATATTGCCTTAGTCGTTGACTGAATGCGAACTGAGGTGGCAAGAAACCAGAGCAGATTGCTAACGCACGCAAACCGTCAGTTCGTAGTTACAAATACAATGTCTGACAAAAAAAGTTAAGCACCCGGAAGGGAAGGTGGAAATGATACGAAAATTCACGGGATGAGCGGGTATGTGGTGCTATTTCAATGATTACAAAATCGAGACAAATTTCGAGATAACTAGGCAATAGAAGTCATGTTATCAGTATGACGATTGCACCAAAGGCTTAGATGCAGCTACTGATTCGGTGGGGAAAGGCGTTTCAAAGCCGTTGTATCCTTTCCTGAGGCAAGCTCACCCGGAACTATTCTAATGACCACCCTTTTGACTGGAGGTCTTGGGAACCACGGCCATTCACTACTGTAAGAAAATGAAACGCCTACAGCCGTCTTCATGATCTTATTTATTGTGTAGCTAGCAGTTAATTGTTGACGTGCTAACATCATAGTTACAGATAGTATGCGTAAACCAGTTATCTTGGCCATTGCTCAAAAAATGTTCAAACGTGTGTGAAATCTTATGGGACTTAACTGCTAAGGTCATCCGCCCCTAAGCTTACACACTACTTAACCTAAATTATCCTAAGGACAGACACACACACACCCATGCCCGAGGGAGGACTCGAACCTCCGCCAGGACCAGCCGCACAGTCCATGGCTGCAGCGCCCAAGACCGCTCGGCTAATCCCGCGCGGCTGTTGGCCATTGACGCTGCGTATATATGGATCGTATCAACCAAGTCCTGAAGATGAAGCACTGAAACGCAGAAACTGACAGCCACACAATAAATAAGATCATAAGGACGGCAGTAGGCATTTTATTTTCTTACAACTGTTGTAACTAGTCCTTGATATCCTGGATATGGACAAAGGTACAGATTGACGTCCGAGCTGCTCGCACACATACTCTATTGCGACCAGACCTCGGGTTCTTACTGGCCGCGTGGTACTTGTACATCAAGCGTACAGTTCATAGAGACACGTGACATATGTAAACGGGTACTGTTCTGTCGATAAACGGCACCATGATACTGTCGCTTGAAAGGACAGGACAAAGGACATCCGTGACGTACCGTTGTGCCGTCAAAGTCGCCTCAGACACTACCAGCGGTGAGCCTGTAGTGACACGGCTGTGCGTCTCCAAAACACTGGAAGAATGGGATCTCTCCCCAGGTGGCCGCCACATTCGTATGCGGTAGTCATTTAGGGTAGTCCGAAACCGCGATTCATCGTTGATCACAGTGCGATGCCATTCATAAAGAGTCTATGCGTGCCGGTCACAGCACCACTCCAAAGGGAGCCTACACATGAGACAGCAATTCCCTAATACCCCTCCTGACCGAAATAACGCAGTGGTCAGCATTCGGGAGGACGACGGTTCAAACCAGCATCCAGCCATGCTAATTTAGGTGATTTCCCTAAAATGCTTCAGGCAAATGCTGGGATGGTTCCTTTGAATGGGTACGGCTGACTTCCTTCCCCATCCTTCTCTAATTCGGTGCGACCGATAACCTCGCTGTTTGGTCCTCTCTCCCTGATCAACCAAACCAAGCCACCTGCTGCTAGTCGCTGACCAACTGTGTGGGGTAACACACTATGTTGTAAGGGATGCCTTACATGTTCTTTGGAGGCAGGCGCAGGTGTGCAGAGTTAACCATGTTTGGTGTTCAGTGTGGCGCTCGACCATTGCGGTAGTCACACATGCTCGAATGGGATCTTCACGATGAGCATGTCTACCTTCATGTTCCCACGCCGCCCAACATCAGGCCACTGATACATCTGAATGTCCAATAGGTCTGGATATTGCACGATGAGACTCGCCGGCCAAATCGAAAGCCAC
Organism: Schistocerca americana; assembly: GCF_021461395.2. Classification (NCBI taxonomy): domain Eukaryota; kingdom Metazoa; phylum Arthropoda; class Insecta; order Orthoptera; family Acrididae; genus Schistocerca; species Schistocerca americana. Next base: position 624,586,797 of record NC_060123.1, on the reverse strand, counting down.
ATTGAGACCCTTTTCAAATTTCGTCTAGTGGTGAGAACGCTTTGTCACCCTAAACACGAATAGCACTAATGTACACTGGTAGCAGTTCTACTAGTCGCAGAGAACCACAATTCTAGTCATTGACATACCCGACAGTTGTGTGCACTCGTACGAAGTTACATTGACATCCGGCAATGTTTTCTCGGTGCGTCAGGTTTTTGACAGGCAGTGTTTGGTGACACACGTTTAGATTTATTGCCTATTCGTGTTTTATTTCATTACTTTTACAAACATACTCCTCAAGCCACTGCACAGTCCTTACTTCGTACTGATATTAGCGGTCCTGTTCCATGTGAGCATAGAGCGAGGCAATAATAACACTATATTCTTCTTCATCTCCCTAATCTCTCTTATCCTATAGTGCTCATGACCCTTATACGAGGTATGTTATGGCGGCAGCAGAACTGTGGCAGAGTCTTTCACAGATACGGTCTTCCTGTAAACTTACCCAAAAGGGTTTCGCGAGAACAACGTGCTCGTTCTACCAAAGATTCCCATTTAAGTTTCCTCAATAGTTGCGCTCCTAACAGTGTACCGCTGAATTCATGACCACTTGCCAAGGACTCCAAACACTGTCTGGAATAGGTCACACATGTTTCTCTAATGCAGTCTCCTTCACATTCCCAACAACATTGATTTAACCTGAACTTAGATTCTTATAGTTGAGATTAAGGTTGGTTGGTTGGTTGTTTTGGGGAAGACCAGACAGCGAGGTCATCGGTCTCATCGGATTAGGGAAGGACAGGGAAGGAAGTCGGCCGTGCCCTTTGAAAGGAACCATCCCGGCATTTGCCTGAAGCGATTTAGGAAAATCACGGAAAACCTAAATCAGGATGGCCGGACGCGGGATTCAACCGTCGTCCTCCCGAATGCGAGTCCAGTGTCGAACCACTGCGCCACCTCGCTCGGTGAGATTAAGGAAAACTGGTTATTACAATTAGCAAGTGGAACGAGAACGACAGCCAAAAAGAAAGAATTTGAGGACAATAAGGAACAACGGCCTCCACAGGACAAAGTTTACTGATCGCATCGGAAAATTGTTGACCACTTATTTGTTTCAAACGACTTTTAAGCGCACCAGGTAAACAAAATATTGCCTTAGAGCCGAGAATGATGTCTTTCATCCACTGGCAATAGCTACTGTGTTCAAAGATTCCGTGCAGCAGTGACCAAGTACGATCCGTTCCACACAATGAAAGCTGTATAAACGCTCGCTTAGTGGAAAAATAGAGGAATAGTCGGCCGTAGTGGAACGTACTCTGCAACGTGCAGATCACGAATAAAGACATCACGTGACCAAAGTTCTCGCCAGATAAATTCATTAGTTGTGTAGAGAAGCAATAGACATTTATAAACAGCCTGGTAATCTTAACAGAAATAAACAAGGAATTACAATTAATAAAATATGGGTGCCAAGCTGTGCCAGGAAAGTAATTCTATCGATCAGATACTTTCGATCGAGAATGATGTAAGTTTTTAGATGCAATCACGCATTCTCAGTCACGTGAGGAAGCGTGGTCGAATACGGTTCAAAATGCGCTGGTAAATGTGGAGCCCCTTGAGCTAACGAGGTGGTTGTCCGTTTCATCTCTGAAGATGTCACCCGCAGAAGGCGATTACACGTCGATGAATAATTTTTACAGTGTGACAACAGCCTTCTGGTACGGGAGTTTACCAGGGCAACGAAAATTTGAATTTTAGATTTAGTAAAATTGTTCCCTGAAATTTTGTGATAATCTACTCATTAAAAAGTATAATAACATAATAAAGCATTAAACTTACAAACTGAGTATATACACTCCTGGAAATGGAAAAAAGAACACATTGACACCGGTGTGTCAGACCCACCATACTTGCTCCGGACACTGCGAGAGGGCTGTACAAGCAATGATCACACGCACGGCACAGCGGACACACCAGGAACCGCGGTGTTGGCCGTCGAATGGCGCTAGCTGCGCAGCATTTGTGCACCGCCGCCGTCAGTGTCAGCCAGTTTGCCGTGGCATACGGAGCTCCATCGCAGTCTTTAACACTGGCAGCATGCCGCGACAGCGTGGACGTGAACCGTATGTGCAGTTGGCGGACTTTGAGCGAGGGCGTATAGTGGGCATGCGGGAGGCCGGGTGGACGTACCGCCGAATTGCTCAACACGTGGGGCGTGAGGTCTCCACAGTACATCGATGTTGTCGCCTGTGGTCGGCGGAAGGTGCACGTGCCGTTCGACCTGGGACCGGACCGCAGCGACGCACGGATGCACGCCAAGACCGTAGGATCCTACGCAGTGCCGTAGGGGACCGCACCGCCACTTCCCAGCAAATTAGGGACACTGTTGCTCCTGGGGTATCGGCGAGGACCATTCGCAACCGTCTCCATGAAGCTGGGCTACGGTCCCGCACACCGTTAGGCCGTCTTCCGCTCACGCCCCAACATCGTGCAGCCCGCCTCCAGTGGTGTCGCGACAGGCGTGAATGGAGGGACGAATGGAGACGTGTCGTCTTCAGCGATGAGAGTCGCTTCTGCCTTGGTGCCAATGATGGTCGTATGCGTGTTTGGCGCCGTGCAGGTGAGCGCCACAATCAGGACTGCATACGACCGAGGCACACAGGGCCAACACCCGGCATCATGGTGTGGGGAGCGATCTCCTACACTGGCCGTACACCACTGGTGATCGTCGAGGGGACACTGAATAGTGCACGGTACATCCAAACCGTCATCGAACACATCGTTCTACCATTCCTAGACCGGCAAGGGAACTTGCTGTTCCAACAGGACAATGCACGTCCGCATGTATCCCGTGCCACCCAACGTGCTCTAGAAGGTGTAAGTCAACTACCCTGGCCAGCAAGATCTCCGGATCTGTCCCCCATTGAGCATGTTTGGGACTGGATGAAGCGTCGTCTCACGCGGTCTGCACGTCCAGCACGAACGCTGGTCCAACTGAGGCGCCAGGTGGAAATGGCATGGCAAGCCGTTCCACAGGACTACATCCAGCATCTCTACGATCGTCTCCATGGGAGAATAGCAGCCTGCATTGCTGCGAAAGGTGGATATACACTGTACTAGTGCCGACATTGTGCATGCTCTGTTGCCTGTGTCTATGTGCCTGTGGTTCTGTCAGTGTGATCATGTGATGTATCTGACCCCAGGAAAGTGTCAATAAAGTTTCCCCTTCCTGGGACAATGAATTCACGGTGTTCTTATTTCAATTTCCCGGAGTGTATATGAGACAGCAGCGTAACTCACGTCGCACATATTAGCCAGAGTATATTCACTAAGTATTTTCGAATGAGAGCATTTAGGTTTCTGACAAACTTGACACCTAGTTTCAAGCATTTTCTAAACTTTTTCTCGCTTACATGCTTAACGTAAGATAATTAAGTCATTAACACTTCTGTAATCAGACATTTGAAGCTCTTTCATCATAGGTATTCGATTTTTTTAAAACAGTCGGAGTTTTACTGATCCCTACGAATCCCTCCCACCTGGTATTACCAGAAACCCATACCATCATCCTACCGAAAGATCAGACGAAACTCTCATCACCAAACTCATGTATTGAATTCTTGACTGTTTCATATCGTTAGAATACATATTTACATTAATTTCACTTTTCGGAAACACCTGTCTTCGTAACCAACATCGAAAACGCGAGTCTGTGCCGTCAGGCTCGAATGTGACTCGGAGATATGCGGTTCGAACCGAGGAGGTGGAAAGAAATTTTCATCGCTAGTGACTGGCCAGCGGAGGATCACAACATTTGGCGCCAATGTGAGGAGTTAAAACTCCAGTCCTACCCGCAGTGTCTGATGCAGTTTATTTATTTATTCGTGTCAAAGGCGTTGCATACAAAATAAGGAAAAAGAGAAAAAACAGACTAAGTATATAGAATTAATAGATACAAAGGTAATATATATGCAGTGTGGGGCAGTTAGAGATATATAGTAATAGTTAAACAGGGTGGTCCATTGATAGAGACCGGCCAAATATCTCAAGAAATAAGCGTCAAAGGAAAAAACTACAAAGAACGAAACTCGTCTAGCTCCAAGGGGGAAACCAGATAGCAATATGGTTAGCCCGCTAGATGGCGCTGCCACAAGTCAAACGGATATCAACTGCGTTTTCTTAAATACGAACCCTCATTTTTATTACATATTCGTGTAGTAGGTAAAGAAATATGAATGTTTTAGTAGCACCACTTTTTTCGCTTTGTGATAGATGGCGCTGTAATAGTCACAAACGTATAATTACGTGGTATCACGTAACATTCCGCCAGTGCGGACGGTATATGCTTCGTGATACATTACCCGTGTTCAAATGGAGCGTTTACTAATTGCGGAAGAGGTCGATATCGTGTTGATGTATGGCTATTGTGATCAAAATACCCAACGGGCGTGTGCTATGTATGCTGCTTTGTATCCTGGACGACATCATCCAAGTGTCCGGACCGTTCGCCCGATAGTTACGTTATTTAAGGAAACAGGAAGTGTTCAGCCACATGTGAAGCGTCAACCACGACCTGCAACAAATGATGATGCCCAAGTAGGTGTTTTAGCTGCTGTCGCGGCTAATCCGCACATCAGTAACAGACAAATTGCGTGAGAATCGGGAATCTCAAAAACGTCGGTGTTCAGAACGCTACATGAACATCGACTGCACCCGTACCATATTTCTATGCACCAGGAATTGCATGGCGACGACTTTGAACGTTGTGTACAGTTCTGCTACTGGGCACAAGAGAAATTGCGGGACGATGATACATTTTTTGCACGCGTTCTATTTAGCGACGAAGCTGTCATTCACCAACAGCGGTAACGTAACCCGGCATAATATGCAGTATTGGGCAACGGAAAATCCACGATGCCTGCGACAAGTGGAACATCAGCGACCTCGGCGGGTTAATGTATGGAGCGGCATTATGGGAGGAAGGATAATTGGCCCCCGTTTTATCGATGGCAATCTATATGGTGCAACGTATGCTGATTTCCTACGTAATGTTCTACCGATGTTACCACAAAAAGTATCACTGCATGACAGAATTGCGATGTACTTCCAACATGATGGATGTCCGGCACATAGCTCGCGTGCGGTTGAAGCGGTACCGAATAGCATATTTCATGACAGGTGGATTGGTCGTCGAAACACCATACCATGGCCCGCACGTTCACCGGATCTGACGTCCACGTATTTCTGTCTGTGGGGAAAGTTGAAGAATATTTGCTATCGTCATCCACCGACAACGCCTGACAACATGCGTCAGTGCATTGTCAATGCATGTGCGAACATTACGAAAGGCTAACTACTCGCTTTTCAGAGGAATGTCGTTACAAGTATTGCCAAATGCATTGAGGTTGACGGACATAATTTTGAGCATTTATTGCATTAATGTGATATTGACAGGTAATCACGCTGTAACAGCATGCGTTCTCAGAAATGATAAGTTCACAAGGGTACATGTATCACATTGGAACAACCGAAATAAAATGTTCAAACGTACCTACGTTCTGTATTTTTATTTAAAAAACCTACCTGTTACCAAATGTTCGTTAAAATTGTGAGTCATGTGTTTGTGACTATTACAGCGCCATCTATCACAAAGCGAAAAAAGTGGTCCAACTAAAACATTCACATTTCTTTACGTACTACACGAATATGTAATAAAAATGCGGGTTCCTATTTTAAAAAACGCAACTGAAATCCGTTTGACCTATGGCAGCACCATCTGGTTTCCCCCTTGAAGGCAGACAAGTTTCGTTCTTTGTAGTTTTTTCGTTTGACGCTTATTTCGTGAGATATTTGGCCCGGTCACGATCAATGGGCCACCCTGTATATTAACGGATTAAAAACACTAAATATATTCAAAACAAAAATTAGCAACTTCGATTGCATTCTCGCTGGCCCTCAATAGGTCCTCCAGCGTGCAGGAAACTGGACATAGGAAAACTGTGCAGGTGCTTGGTGTTTTGTTTTGCTCCACATTCGCATAAAGTAGATGCGTCCCCAAGGTAATTCCAACTGGCCATATTATCCTTTGTTCTACCCACCCCCTTTCTTGTTTGTTGAGGGACATTCACGTTTCCGATTGGAGATTTTCTCTTGGGTGTAGGGCCTCTGAAGGTGGGATCCCCGATGCGGTATATGCTTTCAGGTTGCCCCCAGGTTTTGTCGTGCCATTGAAGGTGATGCAATGTAATTGACAGAAGCTTTTAGAACGCTGTTTCTAGATTTGAGCCTGGTTAGGGGAGATTGGTGTCGATGCAACGGGCAAGCAGCGTTTAGTTCCATTTAGCGTCTCTCTGTGGTCTCGGTGACTTCCCGTCCTGCATCTGGTGGGGCTAACCCCGCCAGGCTGCAGAGTTTGTGCGTAAGCGTTCCGCTCAAGCATGCTGATGTTATTCAACATGTCTCGTTGTGGGCAACATCCACACATCCAGCATGAACAGATCTATACGAGACAGAGCAGGCTTATTCAGCGGCAGAGTAAAATAATACAAGTGCCGATGTTATGAATACTATCGGGTGGGCATCGCATCCGCTACTTGTGAGCTTTCTGGTGATGTTGTTGCGCGTGGATACTTTTTGTTTTACGTTTAGGCAGTGCTTCCTAAATGTCTGATGGGGTGAGGGTATGTGGCGCAGTTGATAGGGAAGATATCTGCAATCCTCTTGGCAGTACTCGAGAGGAGTAACCTACCTGACACAATCAGTACACTACAATGCACAAACACTCATAGTCATACGCAATTCATAGATACGCACATGACACTTCAAAACATTTCGGAAGAAGGTAAAGGTAAACCGACTCCACCAGCACCATTCTCAGCACTGCAATACGGAATTCCAGAATCTGCCTCAACACTCATTTCCCGATCACGGGACTGACACATTGTATTTATTTCTTTTTATTTATTTATTTTACATATTTAGAAAGCAAAGGCCAAGAGCGGAAACTTTGCTGCTGCCAGCTCGCTCGCTGTCAGTGTTAATATTAATGACAAATAAATAAAACAGAAGCTACACGCGACATTGCTGTGTTTATTGTGGCTGCCACCAGAGATACCTCTTTATTTCGCGTTTGATCGATACTCACCGATTATAGATTGGATATCTCATCGGATGTGTTGTGCTTCACTGTTTTTTGATTGTTCGCTATGCACACAAACATCTTTGCTTGTCTTTTGCATGTTACAGTACCCCTGGCGACGACCACGCAGTCACAATGCGGTATCGATAGCTAGGATGCCACAGTGTAGGTGCCCGTTCTTAGTTTGGCATTACGAGAGCGGACGATCCACACAGACGACAGCGCCCTGTGGCCGACGCTGTGCAGCTCTACGAGCACCGCTCGACTTTCGCCCAGCTCATCGAGAGAAGACGGCCGGGACACTTCGCTCCAGCTGCGCTTGGTATACAGACTTTGCGCTACTTACGATGGGTCTAAGGCTTCGCACCTACGTGCTCATGTGTACAAAGTTATGTATGCCTCTGTATGCATGCACCAGTAAACTCCTTTTACTTACTTGCAGTACCGACGTGTTTTACCTCACCTGGTCCTACTCGCTTCCTTCATTCGGCCAACCTTTAACTTTTCAGGGACAGGCCCACGCGCCGCCTTCCAGGCGGGATACAAAACACACTTAATTTGTGCGACCTAATCACCGCCTTGGAGTCTACGTTCGACATAAACAAAATATATGAGTCTGGCATACATAACCATGCACAGAAGATCAACACAAGTTCACGGCGGTCGCAGACGTACTAGCGTTTGAGAACTCTACCAAGATATTGCTTTAGTACAATGAAAAAACGAGAGACAATTTCACTCTGCTACAGCTGTTTCAGGAGCCAAGTTGAGACAGTAAGGAAACTGCTCAAAGGTGTTCACGTTATTTTGTATCTAGCACGACATATCTACGAAAGAAATCAACGCCCGCATTCGTATCCACTACAAAGTTTACGCATCATGAGATGTGTTACAGCTTCATTTACAGATATCAGCACACTGCAAGTATAAATACCTGTTGAAAGTAAATACGATGCGTAAAAATAAATGGGGGGGGGGTCACCTTTGATAATTTGTTGTTACTCCTCGCACACAATCATTTGTTACCCTCTGCAGCGACTCTGTGCACAACTGTAGTTCTGATGGATAAATTAGTAATAGTTATGTTACAGTCACTTGTAACGAGACATGAGTGCGCGGTATCGGCCGCTATCAGGTCGGCCCCACTTTCAAATACGCGCCGCCGCCAGTCACGCCGCCGCGTTTTCTACGGCCGCCACCGCAGCACGTGGGCGCTGCCACGAACGGTTACGCCGCTGCATATAAGATGCAAGCTTCGCCTCTCCGGAGCCCCAGCGGCGGGTGTACTGAAGTTCGAACATTCGTGCACTGAGCCATTTTGTGTGTGTGCCAGTTGAATGACAGTTACAGACTTTCATTGTCGCCAGCGCACGTCATTTACTGGATAGTCACAATGCTGAATACTGTCTGAACTGTAAATCATTTGCATCGACATATATTTCAGCATCCTAATCTAGCGCTAACAATTGACTCCGAAACTACAGCAACAAAGATATGTATAAGTTTTACTGTTTGGTATTAGATGTAGAATAAATTAATATCCGAATTCTCTGTTTATGAACAGCACCTCTTCCTCGCTCTCGTATCCAGTAAAGAACCACGCGTCGTGCAAGGAAGTGTGTGTGTGTGTGTGTGTGTGTGTGTGTGTGTGTGTGTGTGTGTGTGTGTGTGTCTTGATTTAAAATATCCATGGGCGTACATGTTATAAATTAAAGCAATCGGCGCATTTTCCTTTTCATAGCTCGAGGCTAATGTAAGGATTCTGAAACGGTTTTGCCGGCCGCTGTGACCGAGCGGTTCTAGGCGCTTCAGTCCGGAACCGCGAAACTGCTACGATCGCAGATTCGAATCCTGCCTCGGGCATGGACATGTGTGATGTCCTTAGGTTAGTTAGGTTTAAGTAGTTTTAAGTTCTAGGGATCTGATGACCTCAGATATTAAGTCCCATAGTGATCAGAGCCATCTGAACCAAATTTGAAAGCTCTTTCTATGTATTCTATTAACCACAGGAAATGGCTATGTACAGCCTCCTGTATAATGAAATTAAAATTAAACCTCCATTTTCAGTGCACTTCAATATAGCGCTCTGTCTCTTCAACTACGAACCGTGCAATAAAGCTTGTGTATGCTGCTCGGTCTGTCAACGTAGCTGTAGGATCATCTGTCTCTGATGACCTCTCTGTCGACCGGACGTTAAACTCTAATTCTCTCTCCTTCCTTCACAGGATCGACACAAACTTGCACTCATCACTCATTGTCAGTTTAGGTTGGTTGGTTGGTTTGTGGAAGGAGACCAGACAGCGTGGTCATCGGTCTCATCGGATTAGGGAAGGATGGGGAAGGAAGTCGGCCGTGCCCTTTCAGAGGAATCATCCCGGCATTTGCCTGGAGTGATTTAGGGAAATCACGGAAAACCTAAATCAGGATGGCCGGACGCGGGATTGAACCGTCGTCCTCCCGAATGCGAGTCCAGTGTCTAACCACTGTGTCAGTTTAGGGGAAGAACGTTCGTCAGTACGGTACACACCCTACAGTGACGTTGTTCCAACATTCACATGATATCTTAAGATACAAACCACTGAATACCTGCCTTATTGTGGTCATCCGATAATGAACGTTGTCTCAAATCGTAGCTCGCAAGTACCCTTACAAGTACCCAATATAAATGCGCACTACCTTTTCGTAACCAAGTGAGAGGTACAGACAATACTCAGTTGCCTACTTGTCCTCACACGATCAATTTATCTTGTAGGCGCCCATGAACGAGGACAGGATATCTCCACCCCTCACCCTCTCCCTTCTCTCCACCCACGTTCCCCACGTCCCCCGCCCCCTCCAATATCTTACTGCGGTTCATCAAGAAGTTTGGCGAAGCAACTACTGAAATGATAACTGTACCAGTTCTTCTCACTAATGACTGCAAGACTGGTCTGACACGTCATGACCATCGCTGAGGTATGTGGAGGCAGGCAGCCAGGTAGCAGAAACTGTCTCCAGCATGGAGGTTCACTGGTTCACGTGAAAAGCGGGTCAGTCTGTAACGCCGGAAATGCATATCCTCCTATTTCCATCTATTGTACTATAAATTTTTTCCTTATTTTGTTACCTGAAGATATGACTTTTCTGTGTCTTTATACATTGTAATTGTTTTACTATTGTATATATATATATATATATATATATATATATATATATATATATATATATATATATGTCGATGTATAATTGGTTTGTTTTGTAATTACTATTTGTATTTTTACGCCGGGGCTTGCCTAGGGAAAACTATGCTATCGAACGATTACATCGATAGGCCGCGTGAAGAATCAAACTGCGTAGGATCTTTGGTAGTGTTAACTCTGCCGCGTGGAGCGCGGGCAGAGGGGAGTCTGGCTGGAGTAGTGCGGTTGAGCAGGTGTGTTGTGTGACGCTCCCGCGAGTTGCCGCGCTTTCGGGGATTGGCAGCATGTAATTGCGCTCGACTTGCTATGTTAGTTTCCGTCGCGGACGGGAAGCATTAGCTGGCGCACATCAAGAGCCCGTTTCGCCTGGTGACCGTGTCGAGAAGAAGGCGCGCCAACATCCAGCTTCTGCAACAGCGACGGCCGACAATGAGTGACTGTCGCCACGTCCTCGATCGACGACTTCAAACCTTCAATCAACCAACAAGGAAGACTAAAAGCACGTAAAGTTTTAGAACTGTATGGCACACCTCAGCTTTTCAAACTGTTGCATCAAAATTACAGCAACTTAGCATGAACCTTTGTTGCTCATTGTCCCAATTGCATTACCAAGCAGGGTCCCTTCCTTTTCCGAAATGATCCCGAGTGTCGTTGAAATTCAAACGCCAGCATTAAAGTAATATCATTCTATTTCACTGCTTTAATTTCAAAGTTCAGTTAAAGTATTCATAGCTGGCTACAATATTTAGATTACTCAAACACAAATTAAGAGTGCGAGTTTTGTTACCATATTTTAGCTTAACTGTGACTGCAGTTCAGCTTGGTACATACTAAATTTTACTATTGTTAATTGTTCAGAATCATTTAGTTCAGGTTCGAAGTTAAATCTCTTATTTCTAAATTGCGTAGATTCAAGTAGCTTTTTAAATGATTATTGAGGTAGCCCAAGACTAACCTTATTTTATTGAATTCCGTAGTGCTTCAGAAACAAATTTCACTATTAATTTCAGTCACTAAATCAACTTTCAATTTTCCGGTTTTATTAATTCTTTTGCTAAATTATGTCAGAGTGTAGCGAAATTTATTACTTCTGACAAACATTCAGTTTTCACACAACACGTGTCAACCTTCAGTTGCCACACTTTTAGTGCTAATTATAAGTGAAGGAATCTTTCACTTTCAGTCATTATAGTAAGTGTCCATAGGACTGGCGACCGTAATTTTCCCCAAATCTCAAATATCCAATTAACGCCAATTAATTGTTAACGTAACGGCTGCACATTTACTTTCTTTATTAACTTTACCCCTTTTCAAAATTAATTTCCACCAGTTTCATTTGCATTTTTCCTTTCATTTAGATGTAACCCTTTCCTCCCTCTTTACCGACAGATTAACTTCGGTGACGATTGCTTTTCCCAAATTTCCATCAGGTACACGCGGTTTAATTTTTCACTGTCATTAAGGTCGATAAGTGAGGGGGAGGTTACAAGTCGTGTTTTTGGCTGCTATCATATATGATTGACGGGAGCCTTTCGTTGGTATCGACGGTAGTTTGAGGTCTGTGCAGTATCGGAACAGATTTGTTCAATCTACCGTCCATTCCAACAGTGAACATTTTATGATGCTACGCGACAACACAGCGCCTGTCCCCAGAACACCTGTCTCCCCGGCTATAAAGGAATCGAATGCTTCTGTGTTATCTGATGAAAGTACCCGATTGAACACGCTTGGGACTAGCTGAAACTTTCTATGCGACATCGAAGGAACCATCTTCACAGACTGTATGACCTCGTGAGAGCCCCTGTTTATGAATGGGAGTGATTTGAGCATCATGTGGAGATAGCGTGTCAAGGAAGATTGAAGCGTGTTACAAGCCACGTGATGGAACAACACTGTACTGAATGTTACCCAGCAAAACATTTTCATTTTACAGACTGCAGAGATGTCCAGTTTCGATCATACTGTCTTTATATTGGTTATTGTTTCTATTTCAGGTAAAGTTACTTTACTTCATAAAGTTTGTTGTTCTCTCCCCTGTTCCCTTTGAATCTAAGCCGCCACACGTTCACAGATATGCAGCTGAGGCGTAAATAATTTTTTTTGTGTTTCTTTTTGTAGATTATAACAAAAAATATTCTCCAGACGCATTAGCCTTCAGGCACAGAGAAAATAAAATCTTATTTGTACACGGGGAAATTACATGATTTATTGAAATGCACAATATTTTCGTATTACATAATAGGGCCTGGATTTACTTTACTTCCTTATATCGAAGTATGATACGGTGCCATATCCTCCTAACTTGCAGCTATTACACGACTGGGGCATGGAAATTTGGAGCCCGCAAACCTCTGGCTTCGCGCCGAGAACTTGTTGAATCAGCGGCACGACAAATGGCAGCTATTTTCCCCTGAAGAGCAGACCGACAAGCTGTTACGTAGTTTATGCGATGTTCTGCCTGGCCAGTGCAAATACAGCGCCGAATTAGCGGATTTGCCTGCTGGTAGTACATTTCCTAATCCTGCTCCTTTATTTCGAGCTCTCTCATCCACAAATGGAAGATTATAGCAAGAGCTCATCTATTCACGAGAACAGACAGAAAACAAACGAAATTTTGACGCTCACTGAAAACGACGCTGCTAGAGTGTCGATCCTTTTGAGCTGTTAAGCTTAAGCCGGAGAGATAAATATACATAGAGACATACATGGCATATTATAATTAACAGTGAAAATTAACAGTGGTAGAAATATACGATAGTACTAGGAAAATTGTTTAAGTAAATATGGGTCCACAAAGGCGTCATTTCCAAGATGATGATAACGGAGGTTTTCTCGGCGTGATGAAATTTCGCAGTTTCTATATTATGCACACTATTTAGACGACCAATCCATCTCTCTTCTTCAAGTTCTGCGAGTCTTGCTGTTATGCGTATTCGCTGCCTGGACTTCAGCTAGAGTGTAAACTACTGTTTTTACTTGTGATACCATTTATGGATGGTTTCGATTCCCAACGCCCACTAAGACTTTCGACAGTCTTTGTTTATCAGGTCGCACACTGCTATTCCTGAAACGCAAATTATCACAGCGTTCTCCCGTTATGGTGAATGTGACGGCCTGCGAGATCTTACTAAACTGACTGCTGGACTGCAAGTCTTCTTTAAATTGAAACCTCTGTCCCTACTTATTGGGGTTGTGACGCATTTATTTAGATAGACTCTTTAATTATGCAGTCCCAAAAACGTGACACATGCACCATTATTCTGGTCTCATTGTGTTTTACCCCACGATAATATTCGAGGCAATACTCCGCGACAGCTGGTTTGCTTGGCTGTTTTGGGCGGGTGTGTTGTTGATGTTCCTCACATCTCTCCTCGACTGTTCTTACAGACTGCCCCAAGTAACATACTAGGTCCGTTCAAAAAATTCCGTAACGTTCGTAATTTCGCGCCACTGGTGTATTGCAGTGAAATGCGGTTGTCATTCCTGCACGCGCCTGTATTTAATGTGTAGCTACCGGAAGTTTTATTATTGTGTGTCTGTTAGTTATTGCTCTGTGCTGTATTGAGTAGAACGTTGTGCCGCACAGTTAGCGAATTTCGAGACGGCAGAGTTAGAGGAGCAAAGTGTCTGTGTTACATTTTGCGTGAAACTCAAGAAAAACTTTACAAAGACACGTCAAATGATTCAGGAAGCCTGCGGAGATGAGTACCTAAAACGCACTCGGTGTTACGAATGGTTAACACGGTTTAAAAATAGCCGGACGGAAGTTAAAGACGAGCCTCCTTCAGGACGCCCTTCGGCTCCTACCGACAACAACGTCAGCGAATTTGTGCATGCCAATCGAAGACTGACTGGCAGAAAGATTGCAGAAGACTGTAACATTTCACTTGCATCATGTGAGAAGGAAACGGCCTTAAATGTGGCGAGACAATTCATGGCTCTTGCATTGTTGGTAACGTGACTACTGCATATAAAACGAAGTCACTGCACTGCCTCGTCTTTCTTAGTCTCCAGACCTGCCCCCTGCGGACTCTTTATTTTTTTTTTATTTCCAAAGTTGAAGACCATTTGAACGGACGAAGATTTGCAACAATAAACGAAATAAAAGAAAATTCGCAGACGGCGCTACACGCTATCCAACACGAGGCGTACCAAGACTGCTTCTGGAAGTGAAAACGGCGTTGGGAGCGGTGTATGGATTGTGAAGGAGAGTATTTCGAAGGAGACCATGCACAGTAAGTAAAACGTAAGCACAGACAAACGCAGTTATGGAATTTTTTGAACAGACTCGTATGCCACATTTGCTTGGGCTGCGATGTACACCCAGCTCCTGGCGACCTAAATCGTTTTCAGCGTTACACAGAAGACACTTTAATTTAGCTGAAGGGAGCGAAATACACTGAATGCCGTGTTTCCATAGGAGTCTACCAATCTCTCCGGATATTGTGCCAGCATAAGGTAGATAAGCGATATTTGCCCGCTCTTCCGCGGTCTCAGCCTCAATCTGTTTCGCAGGCGTTTTTGATTTGGACTCCTTCTCCCGTTCAATTTGAAGATCCGAGTACCCACTTTTTCGGAACACTATTCGTAGATGTTGCAGTTCTTCGGCGAGACTCACCTTGTCTGAAAGTGTTCGATCTATAAGCATCAGTCTTAAGCATGGAAATTCTTTGAGGCTGGTGGTGATGGCTTGAGGTGTGGACATAGAGGTCAGCGTGCGTAAGTTTTCTATACACACCGTGACACAGGGATCTGCGCCTAGTCTCTTAACTAACACGTCTACAAAAGGTAGCTGGCCCTTCTTCCCAAGCTTCAGAGTATCGACTGCAGTATTTATGAACTGTAGACAGCAAGCTGAGTCTGTGGAGAAATCTGTGAGAGCAGAAATTCTGTGATGATTAATCTATCAAAATAGCATTGTAGAGTGAGTGTCGAATTGACAACCATAACCTGTAAGGTTTATTAAGTAACTGTAACTAACTGTACTACGGCCGGCCGGAGTGGCCGTGCGGTTCTAGGCGCTACAGTCTGGAACCGAGCGACCGCTACGGTCGCAGGTTCGAATCTTACCTCGGGCATGGATGCGTGTGATGTCCTTAGGTTAGTTAGGTTTAATTAGTTCTAAGTTCCAGGCGACTGATGACCTGAGAAGTTAAGTCGCATAGTGCTCAGAGCCATTTGAAACTGTACTACACAATTTTTTATTTAATGTATGTACGAGATTAGAACAGTGGAAAGAATTATGTTTCGGGCTCCCATTTATTACAAGGACACCAAACAAGCACTTTACTGTTGTGTTGCATTGCTGTAAAAATAAAATGTTAATGTCCTGTGACTAGGGCCTCCCGTCGGGTAGACAGTTCACGGGGTGCAAGTCTTTCGATTTGACACCACTTCGGCGAATTGCGCTTCGATGGGGATGAAATGATGATGATTAGGACAACATAACCCCCAGTCCCTGAGCGGAGAAAATCTCCAATCCAACCGGGAATCAAACCCGGGCCCTTAGGTTTGACATTCTGTCGAGCTGACCACTTTTTTAAAATTTTTGTTCGTTGCATTTGTTCGGTGCGGATGTCCCAGGATACCCGTTCAAGTTCAGGGTTGAGCCGTTGACTCTGTTTTTTATTACAGAGGTCAGCTAACCCTCTGACTGAACATGCTGAGCTACCGTGCCGGCACCACTCAGCTACCGGCGGCCGACTGCATTGCTGTTAAATGCCTACAATGATGGACGCATCGGCCAGGACAGTTCTGTGTACTGCGAGACAATGGCGTAGGCTAGCGCCATATTAAGGTACTAGCGAAATTACCGAATTTATGCAGTTTTATCCTATCGGTAGTAGTATAATTATTACAACAACAAATATTTTTATAGAAATACAGCCGTATTTTTCAAACACGGATTTCTTTATTTGACTTCCAATTTCCCTCTAAAACACAGAGACAGTGTGACCTTGACAAAACCTGTGTGGGTTAAGTGCTAAAGATCTTAAGACGTCTCTTCGTTTCCTGAAATATCTCGCCATTTGAAAGTGGTTTTCCGTAGGTTCAACGCTTCCCGTTGTGGTTACGATAACAAGAAGTGTGGAAGAACTCGGCTTTCCATGGAGTCGGAATGACTTAAAACCCATAAAGGAACGTTAACTGTTCATTTAGAAGTCTTAACGACTTCGCCAACTGAAATGCTATGAGTTTGCCCGGGCGCCACGGGGAATTTGACACGTAGGAGCGGGGCTTCTGAGGGGTGAGGGCTCACTTAATTCGTGTCAACTCTCCTCTGGAAAATTTAGCCGAATAAGCCGGTACGTATATAGTCAATACGTCTACCTCTTTTCTCGGACCACTGTTTTAAAACGGAGATGCTTTTTGGAAAATTTCTGGCAGTCTGCCGGACTGCGAATCGAAACTCTAATCTTTGTCCTTCGCGGGGCTAGTGCTTTGCCCACTGAACTATCCAAGAAGTACTCACGACCTGCCTCCACAACTGCAGTTTCACGAGTGCCTAACCTGCATCCACTCAAACTTTTTAGAAATTCCCCCGTGTGCCTTGGGGCACTCGTGGAAGAAAGGATATTGTGAAGACGTGAACTGGGCACAGCCTGGAGGATTTTTTTCAGAATTAATTTTCACTCTGCAGCAGGCTGGGCGCTGATTTGAAACTTCGTTGCAGATTAAATTTCTTTTCTCAGAACGGGACTCGGACCTGGAACCTTTCCTTACGCTGGCTAGTGCTCCTCTGGCTGACCTTCCCTTGCAAGACTCACGACCCGTCCTCACAATCCCAATTCCGCACAGTATCTCATCTCCTTCCAAATTTCACAGAATTTCTCCTGCATACCTTGCGGGAGTAGCACTCCGGGAAGAAAGGGCAGTGCGGAGACGATATTAAGATGCGTTTTCATTAAAAATTTTTGCGGTGTCGGCCGCTTTGTGGTGCGGGCCAGACAGGCTGCGCGTGGATGAACGAAAAGTTGGGTCCGCGCCGGAGATGCCGCAACGTGGACCGCGCGTCGGCACGCAACGCTCGACGAAGGCGTGTGTGGCGAGGCTGGCGCGGCTGCGAGCCACCGGGAGTGTTGTGTTGTGTTGTGGCGTGGCGTGGCGTGGCCCCGCACGCCGGCTGACAGGCGGTGACCGAGGCGGCGGCGGACGCAGGCCACGCCCACCCCACGATCGATGCAGCCGACGCTCCGCAGCCCGCACGCCGCCCTCTGTGGCCGCGCCTGCCCGTCCAGCTGCCAGCCACACAGCGTCTTCACCAGCCTCCGTTTCGGTGCCTCTCATCCCGTGCCTGACATCTCAAGTCGTCGCATTTCCTTCCTCCAGCGTATGGCGCCATAACTGAGGTCTACATCTAATACACTACTGGCCATTAACATTGCTACACCACGAAGATGATGTGCTACAGACGCTAAATTTAACCGACAGGAAGAAGACGCTGTAATATGCAAATGATTAGCTTTTCGGAGCATTCACACAAGGCGCCCGTGGCGAAGACACCTACAACGTGCTGACACGAGGAAAGTTTCCAACCGATTTATCATACGCAAATAGCAGTTGACCGGCGCTGCCTGGTGAAATGTTGTGATGCCTCGTGTAAGGAGGAGAAATACGTACCATCACGTTTCCGGCTTTGATAAAGGTCGGATTGTAGCCTATCGCGATTGTTGCTCGCGTTGGTCGACATCCAATGACTGTTAGCAGCATATGGAATCGGTGGGTTCAGGAGGGTAATACGGAACGCCTTGCTGGATCCCAACGGCCTCGTAGCACTAGCAGTCGAGATGACACGCATCTTATCCGCATGACTGTAACGGATCGTGCAGCTCTGAGTCAACAGATGGGGACATTTACGAGACAACAACCATCTGCACGAACAGTTCGACGACGTTTGCAGTAGCATGGACTATCAGCTCGTAGGCCATGGCTGCGGTTACCCTTGACGCTGCATCACAGACAGGAGCGCCTGCGATGGTGTGCTCAACGACGGACTTGAGTACACGAATGACAAAACGTCATTTTTTCGGATGAATCCAGGTTCTGTTTACAGCATCATGATGGTCGCATCCGTATTTGGCGACATCGCGATGAACGCACATTGGAAGCGTGTATTCGTCACCGCCATACTGGCGTATCACCTCGCGTGTTGGTATGGAGTGCCATTGGTTACACGTCTCGGCCACCTCTTGTTCACAATGACGGCACTTTGAACAGTGGACGTTACATTTCAGATGCGTTACAGCCCGTGGCGTTACCCTTCATTCGATCCCTGCGAAACCCTACATTTCAGCAGGATAAAGCACGACCGCATGTTGCAGGTTCTGTACGGGCCTTTCTGGATACAGAAAATGTTCGACTGCTGCCCTTGCCAGCACATTCTCCAGATCTCTCACCAATTGAAAATGTCTGGTCAATGGTGGCCGAGCAACTGACTCGTCACAATACGCCACTCACTACTCTTGATGAACTGTAGTATCGTGTTGAAGCTGCATGGACAGCTGTACCTGTACACGCCATCCAAGCTCTGTTTGACTCAATGCCCAGGCGTATCAATGCCGTTATTACGACCAGAGGTGGTTGTTTTGGGTACTGATTTCTCAGCATCTATGCACCCAAATTGCGTGAAAATGTAATCACATGTCAATTCTAGTATAATATATTTGTCCAATGAATACCCGTTTATCACCTGCATTTCTTCTTGGTGTAGCAATTTTAATGGTCAGTAGTGTAGATACTGCGAAAACAACCGTATGGTGTGTGCGGAGAGTATCGTGTACCTCTACTAGTCATTTCCCTTCCTGTTCCACTGGCTAATAGAGCGAAGGAAAAACGACTGTGTATATGCCCCCCTATGAGCCCTAATTTTCCCGCACATCGAAAAAAGATCTGAGAATCCTGATGGCCGCAGTAGTATGTCAGCATCAGCCTGACAGTTCACACAGACACGTTCCATGTGTGGAGGAGCATTATCCTGTTGAAAAATGGCACTACAATACTCTCACATGATAGGTGAAAGTGAGAACGTTGGATGTCCATAACATACCGTCGTGCCGTCGAAGTTTCCTCTGTCACTACCAGCCGCGACCAAAAGTCGTATTTGTTGACTCCCCACAGCATGATACCAAGAGTAACGCTGCTGTATCTCTCAAAAACGCTGTAAGAATGAGACCTCTCACCAGGTCGCCAACACACTCATCGACGAGGGTCATCTGAGGTAGCATAGAACCAACTTTCAACGCTGGACACAATATTCATGGACAGGTTATGCTTCCCATTTAAAACGCCAATCCATATGCAGTCATTTCTACAGTGGCGTGGCACGGTAATACCTACTCCAGCTGCTGCTGCTCTCCGGCCAATGGTGTGGGACGCCACAGAACGTCGCACTGATCCGTCTCGGATGGCAGGCGTACATATGGAAGGCTTACGAAGTGCTTGGTGCACAATGTGGTTATCATCCATTATGGTGGCCAGAAGTAACCGCCAAGAACCTTGACGACATGTGCGCCTCCCTTTACGTTCTATGCTGGCCAGCTTCGGGCTACAAAATGGTCAAATGGAGACCCACAATGGGAGCCGTTTCAAACCCTGTAACGAGCTGGTAACACTGTGTTAAGCATACATGCGGCATGTCCGTGTTCTCCGGAGTGATCACTCAGTATCTGACGCTGTTCACGCCCTTCATACAGGGCGAAGAAAAATTCGCGCTTTCGGACATCGCAGCGCAATGCCTCACATACTGGCAATGCAAAAGTGTCTGTCACAAAATTTCGTCCTCCGCATATTACGGGCAGTAAATGGACGTGAAAGATGGGCAATCTGGCAACACTGTAATCACGCGTACGGTAACTGCCTCTGTTAGGTCCAAACCAACCAACCGACCTCTTTCAGGACATATCATTAGTGCTGTGCGGTTAGTGCAGTCGATTGCGTTTTGGGTTAGCATGCAGGAGGTCGAGGGTTCGATGCTGGGTGATCAATTGTTTGTTTTTACCTGCTAACAGTAGTCTACGTTTTATGGTATCTGGCGTCTTAATCGTCCTATACCGATTACAGTGGGTCTTCTACAAAACATTTGGTTACGTATTGCGAACACTGAAATACAATCGTTTTCATTGGTGAGCTTCTAAAGAAACTTTCGCATGTCTCGGATGCGAATTGCTTCGCACCACGGCATGTAATAGTTTCTAGACTTATTTTCTGTGTACCCTCCCCCAAGAGTCCCATCGATTAACGCCAACTATTATTCTTGTCACGTTCATGTCCAATACAATTCGTTAGGGCCATACTTCACCAGTAGGGCTTGCAACGTGCTTTGCAATTAATTTCGATGGGACCATCGCGCAAGGATACACATCAAACAGGTTTGGAATCCAGTTGATGAAGTGGCGCGAAACAATTCGCGTCCACAACGTGAAAAAGGCTTCTTTAAAAGCTGACCAATGAAAACTATTGTACTTTCATTTCTGTGTTCGTAGTTCCTAACTGCGAATGTTCTGTAGAAGACCCACTGTAAGTACTGTATGACGATTAAGACGCCGGATACCGTACTTTGCAGACTACTTTGTGCAAATATGCCCCAACCCACAATCGAACCATCGACCTTCTGCATGCTAACCCAAAACGCTGTCCGCTGTACCACCTGCAGAGCACTGCTCTATTTGCTGACAGACGTAGTTACCTTACACGTGATTACAAAAATGGTTCAAATGGCTCTGAGCACTATGCGACTTAACTTCTGAGGTTATCAGTAGCCTAGAACTTAGAACTAATTAAACCTAACTAACCTAAGGACATCACACACATCCGTGCCCGAGGCAGGATTCGAACCTGCGACCGTAGCGATCGCTCGGCTCCAGACTGTAGCGCCTAGAACCGCACGGCCACTCCGGCCGGCACACGTGATTACAATGTTGCTAGATTGCCAATGTTTAACGTCCATTTACCGCCCGAAATATTCGCAGGACGAAATTTTGTGACAGACATTTTTGTATTGCCAGTATGTGAGGAATCGCGCTGCGAAGTCAGAGTGCGCCAGTTTTTCTTCTCCCTGGGTACTCTACCAGGCCGCGTAGCAACACTAAACACCATCAATACTAACACACTTTGATGGCCGTTCTACCTGTCACAGAGAATCCAGACTTAATCGTTTAGATGTACTTGTACGTGAACGAAGTCACAGTGACATCCCACCATGTATTCTGGTTGCTTAACTTTTTTCTCTAATCAAATGATTAGAAAGCAAAAGTAAGGAAAATCAAGGTCTTACAACTGGTTCACGATGAAACCATTACACATTAAATCCACTCAGATTTCTAGAAGAATTTAATAATCCCTGTTCCAAACAAGGCACGTGCTGACAGGTATGAATGCTACTGAACCAGCAGTTTCATGAGTTATGTTTTCACAATACTGACACGAAATTTTTACATAAGAACGGGAAAAGTGTTGGAGGCCAGCCTTGGGGGAAAACAGTTTGGTTTCCATAGAATTTAGCAATATCCCTCGCAATACTGACGCTATGTCTTATACTAGAAGATAAGTTGAAGAAAGGTACGCTTGAAGAACGGCAAACATTCTTTTATATAATTTCTTGATTTGATAATGCTGTTGATAATGTAGACTGTACTATACTCTCTGGAATTTTTAAGGCAGCAAGGATTAAACACAGGGAGCGAAAAGCTATTTACGGCTTGTACAGAAACCACACGGAAATTATAACAGTGGTAGGACATGAAAGGGGAGCAGTGGTTGCGAGGGGAGTAAGACAGGCCTGTAGCCTATTATCAATGTTAGTCACTTTGTACATTGACTAAGAAATAAAGGAGAGCAAGGAGACATATGGAAAGTGGATTAAAGTTCAGGGAGAAGAAATGAAAATTTTGAGATTTGCCGTTGGCATCGTAAATCCGCCAGGGAAGGCAAAAGACACGGAAGAGCAGTTTAATGGAAAGGATAGTGCGTTTAAACAAAGTATCGCAGGAGAATCAACAGAAGTAAGTCAAGGGCAACGGAATGAGGTCGAATTAAATCAGGCGATGCTGAGGCATTGCATTAGGAAATGAAACTTTGAAAGTAATAGATAAGTTCAGCTGTTTGGGATTAAAGTGGTTGATGATGGCTGAAGTAGAGAAGATATGACTGACAATAGCAAGAAAAGCATTTCTGGCACTGAGGAATGTGTCAACACCGAATATAAGTTTGGGTGTTAGGAAGCTTGCTGAATGTGCTCGTCCGGAGTATAGCCTTGTACAGAAGTGAAACGTCGACGATAAACAGTTCAGACAAGAAGATAATACAAGCTTTTGAAATATGTTACAAAAGAATAGTGAAGATTAGATGTGTAGATCACGTAACTGCTGCATAGAACTGGGGAAAAAAGATCTGATTGCACAACCCGACTAAATGAAGGTTTCCGCTGATGGGATACACACATCCGGGGGGCACCATGGAGTACTCGATTTGGTGATGGAGGGATGTGTTTGTGGAGAGAGGGGGGAAAGGAGGCCGGATGATAGTAGAGTGAGACGTAGATATGGAAACAGTCAGCAGGTTCTAACGGATGTAGGCTGCAGTCGTTATCGAGAGATGAAGATCGCTGGGATAAAACGGCATGGAGAGCTGCATCAAACCACTCGTCGGAATTTAGACCACAACAAACAACTCTAACACACAAAGGGCTAGGAAAGTAACGACTAAATTTTGTATCCTATTTATTCCACACTGTCGCGACAAATATCCCTTTTCAAACTATTCGTTACCTCTTACTTTCGCTATTGCACAAAACCATTAGTGCGTCCCGTTACCGCTCATTAATGAGCGCGCTGGTTTGTTGACAAATGAATGGCGCGACACACAACGGAGCAGGAGATGCAGACTGATGTGGGCCAAACGGTTATTTTGCGATATCAGATATCACCGTTAAGGATTTTTCAATATCAGCTATGATTTCATAGTTCTGAAGCTAAATTTTGCTTGAGGAGGTTTTTGTAACATAACTTTGGTGCGAGGGGGATAAATGTATGTAATATTCGGCGCATTGAAGAGTTACCAAACACGCGTCGTTCGAGTACGATTTGTTACAAGAAAGTGGCAGAAACTGGTATGTATGAACTCAGTAAATTTGCCATATAATTGTATAACTTGGTTTCAGGTAACGCAGTAGTTCAGGACAATTTCAGTCTTGAGCAACAGAAAAAGAGGCTGGATATCTTTGATCAGTTTTAGCTCTAAGACATTATTTCTCATATTCATATAGGTGTGTTCGTAGATACGTTAATAAATCCCGACAGATTTTTCTGCATTGACATTTTTCATAGACGGGTTTGCAGGTTGCGTAACAGTCGTCGTCGTATTAGTTACAAATGGTACGGATGAGAACTATGATAAACGTTGCGGCTCTAATGGGAATAAATTATCATGGGCAGACCGATATTTCATCAGAAAATGTATTTTTTCATATTTGTTGTGAGCCTTCTCTTATTTAATATGACTGTCAAGATAAAACACACTTGGTTTTTTTCTTGGCTCTTCTATGAAAAAAAAAGGCTACTGTTGGCTTCTTCTCCAATCCATGATAATTATACCACACAATCAACAAAAGTACTAAGTTATCATTTATGGGAACTAATACGAGCAGTATAATGGGTTCTTTTAAAATAAAACATCCGACCACTCACCTCAGATCACCATTTTATAGCAGAAGCTAGGTACCACTAAGTGATATGGGAGGCATATAGTTCCACGCAAAAGCCAGTCGCGCTATATGTTGTATGCGCGATACGTATCTGGGAACAAAGAATTGCAGGATTACGAGATGGATACAACTTTCCCGTGACAAAGAAAACATGGCGAGTTACAAGGTTTCGGTACTCCGTGCCACTAACGACTTACTTTGCTGAGAATAACATATTCGACGAACACGAAAACTGCCGAGTTGGCTTGCATGAAGCGTACGGATGCGAAGACAGACAAGTAACAAATGAATGAATCGTTTCCGGTAACCTTAATCCACTGAGGCTAGTGAATTGAAGGAGTACGAAAACCACAGACTCAACCCGGGTCAGGCATGAATTGCATGCGGAGAAGGAAAGATGCCAGTAAAAAATTTGTAAATTTGTGGTAAGGTCTTACGGGACCAAACTGCTGAGGCCATCGGTCCTTAAGCTTACGCACTACTAAGTCTAACTTAAACAAACTTACACTAAGGACAACACACGCAACCATGCCCGAGGGAGGATTCGAACCTCCGACGGGGGGAGCTGCCCGGGCCGTGACAAGACGCCTCAGACCGCGCGCGCCAGTAACAAAATGATTCAGACGGTAACGAAACGGTACGTCGAGCTTCGTGGAGTATTCGTTACTCAGTAACGAACACATATGATATACAACTGCCCTAAAGGCGAAACATGAAGCGCAGATTGGACGGGGTGGAAGAAGAAATCGTCGTTTCAGCCAAGCAAACTCACTTACTATGTCACTGAAGTCAAGTTTATCAGCTCTGTCATAGTCTATTGACAAAATGGCTACATTTAACAATGTTTTTACCCGTACTCGACAATAAGTAATTGTTCATCACAAGTAGTTTGGAGAAATTGCGCTCGGAGGATGCTGCAGTCACTTGCACTGTCATAAAAACCCTCATAGCTATATCAGTGTTTGGATGAGCATCGATGAGCATCGCTTATTCCATACTGTGCAACAAATCTTCAAAATATCGAAATTGGAAACTGTGTCAATCATCTCATATAACCTCCACTCAAAAGCAACTATTTAGTTAACTAGTATAACAAGTAAACATTCCTGTAATATCACTGATCAGGCGCATGAAGGTTACATTTGCATTCCTCCACCGTTTCATTTCTTTCCAGTCATCTGTCCGCAGTAATCAGATAAAATCTGGAGCCACTGGTCAAGTAGTATATGTTTTGCGTAATGACCGTTCACAGTCGCGGTCTGAGGGAAAGGCTTCTTCCCATAGAGGAGTTTACCACGAGTTCAGGACAACTCTCATACCTCTCTCGAATGATACTTAAGCAGCTGTCATTCCTTCTTTTTTCCATCATTTATTGCACCCTCTCTACACCTGCGCCGTGGGTGGGGCCTATCTCGCAACCACTTCGGTATGGGGAAGACCCCACAGGAATGGTGTACCAGGCGGTTACTGTCTGCAACATATATTATACAGGATGACGTTCCAGAACATTCTGTAACATGGTCTACAAAAATTACAGATAACCTATGCTGTGTTTCCGCCACACGCGGTACACGGCTTCAGACTTCAAAGGATGCCACACAGGCCGGCCGGTGTGGCCGTGCGGTTAAAGGCGCTTCAGTCTGGAACCGCGTGACCGCTACGGTCGCAGGTTCGAATCCTGCCTCGGGCATGGATGTGTGTGATGTCCTTAGGTTAGTTAGGTTTAAGTAGTTCTAAGTTCTAGGGGACTGATGACCACTGATGTTAAGTCCCATAGTGCTCAGAGCCATTTGAACCATTTGGATGCCACACATAGTATGGTCAGTCGTCTCCTAGATGGCGCACATACAAGGAACTGCTTTACGTTTTCTCTTCAAGACATTCAGAAACACCATTTATCCACCAATAGTTACGCCTCCCACCACGGAGAGCGCTGAAAACTGTAACTCCTTGATGGATCCGCTAAACCGACCAGTTACACACTAATTCGCCGAACTCAGTTTTTAAGCAGCCAAGCGTTGACTCTCGGTCAGCTCTAGTTCCTGTAGTTCCATCTGCTTTCATTAGTTTCCGACCAGTTCCAGCCGTGGGTCAGTTGACGCCGAGTGTGGAACACTCGTCGAAATGAGAGTCAAAATGTTTACCTAGCGACAGACAGAAGTGATAGACTGTGCAATCGCAGTACAAACTGAAATTCAATTGGATTAATTAGTGATCATCTACTGTGTAAATCAGAGCAACGCCTTCTCACAAAGCATAAGTTGAGTTTATTTTGAGGCGCTTTATTTTAATAAACGATTCGTCGTGTTTGTCGTATACAGGTTGTTTATAATACAAAACAAGACAATAATGTCCACTAAACATAGGAACTAGAATGTATATCTTAGGAGAATGTGTTCACCATAGTTACTGTGAAACGCATCTCCTCAACTAAACATGTAATTACAACTCTTAAACAGTGTATTTTAGAGACCACGTTTACTGGACACTTTTTCTTGTTTTGGTCTACTCTACCATTTCTCAAAACACAGAATACTTTTTTTTAATCATCCTGTATTGGCCTGTGAATTGACTGTGATAAACGTGCAAGTAGGCTGCTTCCATATAGCCACGGAATTCTGTTACTAGGGGTTAGCTTCCTGCTACAATTGAGTTGGGCACATATGTTGCTGGTGAATGGAACAATCTGGAGCCAAATATTCCTCTTCTTTTTTTTATTTTTCTAACATTTGTTTGATGGTTCAGTCGATAAATAAGATCAATGCTCTTCCCTTTTCCCATATTATTTTTAAGGGAGTGACCATCGCCTGTGGCTGGAAAAGGCGTCTGTTTACGCTTGGCAGAACAAACAGCTGCATAGGACGCAACTTCATTTTTACTCACAATATTCAGCGAGCGAATTTCGCATAAGGACAGCAGTGCATATGAAGGCGGTAAACGCGAATCTGTGGAGTCATGAAAGAAAAAATTGCTATTGTTGACTGTAACCCGAAATGTATTAGTCCACATCACATTGTCCAGATCGTTCGATCTGTTTCATTCCACTGTGTTTTAATTACAAACTACGCGGTTACAAATGTATAATAAATAAGGCTAGAATGTACGGCATTACAGAAACTTGTATTTTAGTGAATATGACTCAGTAAATACTACATGCGTTAACATTTATAGTTTCAAGCAAAAGGAAAGTTTTTCGCGTAGTAATACCTTATTTATCTTCTTTCTAATGGCCGTATCTTGTGTCTACATCTACATCTACATTGATACTCCGCAAGCCACCCCAACGGTGTGTGGCGGAGGGCACTTTACGTGCCACTGTCATTACCTCCCTTTCCTGTTCCAGTCGCGTATGGTTCGCGGGAAGAACGACTGTCTGAAAGCCTCCGTGCGCGCTCTAATCTCTCTAATTTTACATTCGTGATCTCCTCGGGAGGTGTAAGTAGGGGGAAGCAATATATTCGATACCTCATCCAGAAACGCACCCTCTCGAAACCTGGCGAGCAAGTTACACCGCGATGCAGAGCGCCTCTCTTGCAGAGTCTGCCACTTGAGTTAATTAAACATCTCCGTAACGCTATCACGGTTACCAAATAACCCAGTAACGAAACGCGCCGCTCTTCTTTGGATCTTCTCTATCTCTTCCGTCAACCCGACCTGGTAAGGATCCCACACTGATGAGCAATACTCAAGTATAGGTCGAACGAGTGTTTTGTAAGCCACCTCCTTTGTTGATGGACTACATTTTCTAAGCACTCTCCCAATGAATCTCAACCTGGTACCCGCCTTACCAACAATTAATTTTATATGATCATTCCACTTCAAATCGTTCCGCACGCATACTCCCAGATATTTTACAGACGTAACTGCTACCAGTGTTTGTTCCGCTATCATATAATCATACAATAAAGGATCCTTCTTTCTATGTATTCGCAATACATTCACAGTATCGGCATGTTATTCTGGATTTGGCGGTATTAGTGGTAGAGGGTGGTCGGATGACTTTCCAGTCGCCATGCTTCCATCCGTGGGGTGTAGTCTGTTGACCTCCACTTGTCTGATTCTACTGTTATCCACATGAAAGTGTGAGAACGTTTCCAAAATGCAAATCGTGTAACTGAGACGGGACTTGGGTACCTGCCATGTATTCACATAGACGGACGTGCGAAACCGCCTAAAAACCACAGCCCCCCCTGGCCAGTACACGAGCCATCGTCTTTAATCTGCCAGGCGCATTCGATCTGGGCTGGCATGTCTCCCAGAAACGGTGTGTTAACGCTCGTGGATGTACAGGAGGGTAATAAAAGATGCATAGTTTTCCAGATAAATGGCCTTTATGTTTCATAGAACAGGCATATTCTCATATTTTAAATTCATTTTTATTCCATTTTAGCCACTCGTGCCGCGATTATTTGTAAGTTTTTGCTGGTAGATCGTTACCACATTTTAATTTATCTTCGGCAATCGGATTATTTATTTAACATTATAACTGTGATCCGTTGATCGTATTCGTTTTTAATAATAATAATAGTTTGCCTTAACCAATATGATTACTGTAAAAGTTGTTATTGTGACTCCTCTTTTTCTTCCTCGCCTAATCCAGAGTGTCCACGGGGCTAGCATGTTATTTCAGATTTGGGATTGTTAGTTGTATTGTGTGGTCTGATGCCCTTCCTGGACATCACTGCGAGCATGTACTATTAACGACCGGAAAACTCCTGAAAAAGACAAGTTCTGCAACCGTTTTAAATTCGTTGTCAAACATCATTCACTACGATTTCTAGCTGTTTCACACACACATTTGAAATCATGCTTCCAACTTTAACAAACGTGAATCAATTACTAGCGTCAGTTACATGAAACCATCAACCTAAGATTCATTCTACGTCACTCGCGATTTCATCTCGTCTCTTCTGTTGTCATACAGAGTGTTTCTAAAACGAAAGTAAAAAACGAGAGGGGTGGTGGAGTGGGTCATAACAAGGAACTGACACATAGCAACCCATATCCGCATCTGTTAGTTTGTGTGATGATGATGTTTGGTTTGTGGGGCGCTCAACTGCTTGGTTATCAGCGCCCGTACAAATTGGCAACCTTTGCTCAGCCCAATCTCGCTACTTTCCGGAATGATGATGAAATGATAAGGACAGCACAAACACCCAGTCAGCATCTGTTAGCGTTCGGTGCGTGGCGTCTTTAACAGCTTCGTGCACCACGAAGGTAGGCATACAACATGCTATCCGAGTCAACGTAGGAGCAGATTTGCAGGGCAACGGTTTCAATTTCTGTGTGACATTAAGTTAAAAGAGAGGTGGGGTTGACATTTCCCGGCCTTTATTTGCAAAGTTCTTCAAAAACTGCTCGAAATCACACCGTCCTTCTTGAAGGCAGGCCGCGCAAATGTGCCTCGGCCCACCACACAAAGTTCTCTTCCAAATGATTTCGCACCGCATGAGCGAAGTGCGCTGATGCACCATCATGTTGGTACTACCTGGGCTGTCGCACATTGAGTGCAACATGTTCCAATAACTCCGGAAGTGTTTTCCCTAAGGGGAGACAGAACGCAATTTTATCCCTATTCTGCCAATGTTATTTTTCTCTTTGAATAGCTACACTTTCCAAAAGAACTATAAGTGATAAAACAATGACATTTATATATGCCTCAATTTACAAGTAAAATGAATATAATACCTCTTATGGTTTTGAAGAAAAAAATATTCTTCCACTAGTAAAATTTAACTTTTTTATACATTATTTATTATAAAACAGTTTCTGATAGTTTGGTGGTTCTCAATTTACTTGTAATAACTTATTACCATCTGCAGTACAAATTGACCAAATTTCATGTTTCTAACCCTATTAGTTTATCAAATAAAGGTACCTGAAAGCCAAAAAATGTAGTTTTGAGAAAAATCCATTTAAAGTTTAATATTGCAATTCTAGTATAGTTATTGATGAGAATTACTTACCATTAATATTTTCCTGCACCATACTGAGCATCATCTGAACCATACTGATCTTTTCTTCTCTTCGTCCCTCTTCTTTTCTGTCTGTCTTCTTTTCTGCATTTTGAATTAGCAATATCTGTTTCGCGGATTCTCTCTTTGTCTATTTGAACCAAGGATTTTGCAGTGTTTCCACTAGATTTTATGTCCAACAATTCCGTCATTATCATTTAAGCATAAAATAGCATCATAAACACCAAATTTGACGAGTGTAAGCTAAAAAAATACAGTTTTCGGTAACCGGTTCCAAATGACAGAATTCACACAGTCATTTAAACTTTGGGTTTTCCCATGAAGACATTTCTTCAACAAGTTATCATTACAAAGGTCAGTAAATATGGGTTTAATTTCATTCATTACTGATGCAGGAAAGGAACGTTTGTGGTCATATCTGGCACTTCTCCTGTACTTGCACCAAGTGTCAGGATCATTCGGGCAAAGATCGTGCGTCAGGAAAACCATCATATCTCACGAAAAAATTGTCGAATTTATATAAAACAAAAACTGTTTAACGCAGGAAAGACCTGGGATTTCAATCTAAAAATCGAATTTTTGAAGCCCACTTGCCTTCAGTATCCCCTTAAGAAGTTTGGAACGTGATTGCTTTCAGTCGTCAGGGCGGGATGTGTAGACCGATCAGATTATCGCCTGCCCAACCAGCCCAGACGTTGACGCCGAAGCGCTCTTCGTGACCACGAACAAAGGTGGGATTCGGATTTTCCTGTGCCCACGTGCTGATGGTGGCTGTTGCACATCTTCCCTTATAAGGGATTCCTCATCCGAGAAAAGCACAAAGTGCGCTAATTCAGGCTGAATAGCACACGTCTGCAAAAACCACTGGCAGAAGACAACGGTGAGACGCATAAAATTTCTTGGGTTAAGGACTTGAACTTTCAAAATGCGGTAAAGGTGCCAGTAATTTCCTTCCATACGCGCCAGACTGTGCAATAGCATTCCTCGAGCAATACACCACGCGCTTGCTGAGGATGTGTTTTGCAGCAGTGCTAACGCCTCTTCTTCACACTCTGCTTTACCCACTGTATTTTGACGACAGCATACGGCCAGCTTTCGCACCTGAACCACAAAACGAATGCATCAGGTTTTGGTGCAGGTCTTAAAATGCACATGCGCCGCTACGAGACCTTGTCTGCGGACAACTCACCTCTAGTGCTGTTGTCTCTCTTAGGGACTTGTGGATTGCGGTGACCGTGCGTAGATTTGGCACTCGATGATTCGGAAACCGCTGAACGTATAACCGTTGAGCAGCGAGAGCATTTCCATCCGCTGCCTCGCAAGCGCTGTGCATGTCTACCCTTTCCTCTCAAGGAAAGTCCAAGTATAACACTGTCCCCGTCTGTAGACACACTGACACAGGACGAACCGGACTCTGCAGTGTGCGCAGGTGCCGCCGTCTGTGCGACATCGCATCAAACAGGCTATTTTACTGCCAAATGCAAGGCGTTCAAATCCCAGAAAATGCTGCAAGAAACTGTGTGGTATTGTCCCGCCGGGAATAGCTACTATCATGTCGGCTACTATGGCAGGTTGTACGCCTACGTTCCTGGCAGCGTGCGATTCTGTTAAATGACGCCGAGAGCAGAGAGGAAACGTGGATATGGGTTGTAGCGTCTTGTACTGCAAGGAAGCAAGTGAGAGGATGTTACCATGGGAGGGTGGTATGCTCTTTCTAGAACACAAATGCACACTTGGATTAATACGGTTATTTATTGACATGAACTGGAAACTTACGTGTTGGGGTACAAGCTCATCAGTAATAGTCCTCTTGCAAACTGATGTAATCTTGCTATTAGAAACCTTAGTGTCTCACTGCTAGTCTCTCTATGGTCACTAATCTGATCGCTATGTACTGTCGTAGCCTGTGATGAACTAAACCCACACTCAGAGTGAATTACAGACGCCAAACTGGAATGAGTGAATCAGTGAGGCCCTCCAGTCAGCAGCAGCATCCTAAATACATGCTGATGAGAAGGCGTTGGCGGCACGTTGCTTGTCGGTGTGTCTCTGGCGACAGCTTAAGGCAGCACATGGGTTGCTATGTGAAAACCGCTTGTTATGGCCTACTATACGAGCCCTTTCATCTTTTACACCCTATATGCACTTTCATGTTGGCAACGTGCCACACGTCCATACTTTGACCCCAGTCTCGACACTGCTGACTTCTAGCGTTGCTGCAGCCTAGGCTGAGATGAGCGATACGCTTACAACTTCCCTTCTTAGTCAGTCAGCCGTATCAAACTAAATACACAAATAGCACAATGAGCTAACCCAATGCACACAACCCTCCTCGCTTAAACTACAGAGTGAAACAAGCTGCAGAATCGTAGCACGTCATGCGATGAAAGGAAGATAAACTCAGAATGCGCTGAGTGCAGCTTCAGAGGGATTTTTTAATTCAGTATAGATGACTGGCCACGTTCCGAGCTCGTCCATATGCGCGTTGCGCCGTGCGCTCTCCGCAGGGAAACCGCACAGAGTCAATATACGTGCTTCCGTTTAACAAATAATTGCACAAGGAGCGTGCGGAGAGCAGCTGACGCGAGGGCAAAATGAAAACAAGCAGGGAGCGTCGGCCCTGGTGTTTGGGCAGCCCAGGGCCGCCCATAACGGGGCTGGCGGCGCGCCAGGAAAGCCCTCGTCACTCGCCGGAAAATGAAAAGGAAAAACAAGGCCGGCGAACAAAAGGCGAGCTGCCGCCCCGCGCCGCGCCGCTCCGCGCTGCTAAATATCCGAGCTCTCGTCCCGGCTGCCGAGGGCCGCTCGCTGCGGAAACGTGGCAAAACAGGACGCCCCAGCTCGATAGCGAGACGCATTTTATCTCCGGCAAAGTGACAATATTTAAGAAACCGAGGAGGCAATTTAGACACGCCTGCAGAAAACTCAGCCGTGCCGATCAATTCCTGTACTGCAAATATACACGCAGAGCATGAAAGGTAATCACAAGAGATCCCGTAACCCCCGCCCCAACTGAACACTATGCAACTCCTTGTTAACTTCTCGCTGCGGATTTTCAAGCCCCAGCAACTGGTTCCGCTTTTTGGTTTGGAATTTACAATTTGCCGGGAATTTAAATGAGATCTCACTCTGGACCATCAAACATAATCAACATCTTTCCCACTTACAGTGGATCCCAATTGATTAGAGACTATTTAAATCAGATTAAAATTTAAGGATGAGATATATTCTACCAGAATTCACTAATGTAGAGCCGATAGCGCTCTTCACTGACAGTTAAAGCTACTTACGTACAGAGACAGCAATCATTGAACGCAGTAATCAACGTGTGTAGGAACGAGCCCTAAATTGGACTCTCCCCCCCTTCCCCCCAATATCCCCACCCCTAAAGCGGACTCCCTGATCTCTTGGCTCTGGATTTCCTGAACCCCAGTGCGACGAAATAGTAGTTAAGAGTTCTACCACTGTGTAGCAGGATGCACAAGTCGCCCACTTCACTTTTTATTTATCAGTCTGCCATGTTTTGCCAATGGAAAAAATTTTTGATTGTGCGACACTTTTTGTTATTTCCCCTATATATTGGCACGTAAACCTTTCAGTCTATACGTGTTCTTGACAAGTAAGACTTAAGGTTAACGCCAATTACTTATTTCTTCCATTTAGATGTTCACTTTAAAAATTTGCTCCGTTAACAAAATGGAGCCTCTAGTCTCGTTAGTTGGACCTTCAACTGCTTAAACCAGACCCCTTAATTTTTAAAGTTCAAAGTCTATTTGCGTTAGTATGCACTCTCATTCTCTTGGCGATGAGTATAATAGGGAAGGAGGACCAATGTGAAGTGCTTCTAAACCGACTAAAGCTATTGATGCCGTTCAGATAAAGAAAATGGACTGGAAGAAAGCCTGTAAACAGTTTAATATTCCAAGAACAACACTTAGGTTGGCCATCATGAAGTAAGGTACACCTGAGGAAGCAGCAAAAATAAAATAAGCTAACCAAAAATTTTGGGAAAACATCTTGAAAAAGAACTGTATAATATTTGTGATGGGTTCTGTTACAAATTGGTTTACTTTTCTTACTTTCACTCTGTTATCCCACATACTATTAGGGGATTTTGGGGGAAAACTGTACACTCTCCTAGAATATTATTAGCGTATGAAATGGTGGTCAGACTGATCGCGAACCTTGTGTAGGCTGTTGTTCAGGTGTGACGGATTTCTATCTCTGCCGTCACTGCAGGTATGGATTCCGTTATGAATTTTGTTTTTGATGATATTGATTCATTCTGAAGGAACTGAACATTCATTCAGTGAACACTAGATGGACAAACGACATGCTCTTGGATAGCACTTTCTTAAGTATTGTATGGAAAGGTTTGTACAATTCAGCAGGTTTGCTTTCACTGGCCTTCCAGCAGAACCAAAAAAATTGAGTGACGCACTATGAGTTGAAAGTTTTCTTTCGGCACACTCCTATTTTGAGCAGGAGTTCCTTGCAGTAGCTGAGAACGTTTCTCAGTAAAGTCTTATTTATTCGTGTACCCCCTTACAATTTATATGTGTTTTATTAATTATTTTGTTTGTGAATTTTCTAAACAGCCAATTTCCATGACCGGAATTCGATAATAAATAAATAACTAGAAGGAATAACCACGAAAATCAATGAAGATTTATGTAGCTCGGAATTAAGTTGTCCGGCAATGCTGTTTACAAATAGTCTGACGCCCAATCAGTACAATCAGAAACAACTGGTCGAAAGTCTTGACGCACAAATGAACGGTTTACAAAGTGGGCAAACGATCGGGTGACTTCCGTTTTCTCTCTTCTTAATTCCTCTACTGTTTATGCCGTCTACTGCGGCGTCTTCTTGGTAGGAATATGACTAACCTCCTCCTTCCGTCTCTCTCTGTGCATCTCCACCTCCTTACCGAGCGAGGTG
This sequence comes from Schistocerca americana, assembly GCF_021461395.2. NCBI lineage: Eukaryota > Metazoa > Arthropoda > Insecta > Orthoptera > Acrididae > Schistocerca > Schistocerca americana. The sequence goes on along the minus strand of NC_060123.1, from coordinate 624,551,886 downwards.
GCACAGTGGTTCGACACTGGACTCGCATTCGGGAGGACGACGGTTCAATCCCGCGTCCGGCCATCCTGATTTAGGTTTTCCGTGATTTCCCTAAATCACTCCAGGCAAATGCCGGGATGGTTCCTCTGAAAGGGCACGGCCGACTTCCTTCCCCATCCTTCCCTAATCCGATGAGACCGATGACCACGCTGTCTGGTCTCCTTCCCCAAAACCAACCAACCAACCAACCTCCTTCCCCCTCGTTCTATCACCTTGTTCCCCCTTTCTCCTCCCGATCTTTCTCCCTCTCCTCCTGCCCCTTCTCTCTGACTATCGCCTTCTTTCCACTTTCTATGTCAGTTTCCAACCCCCACCCCCGGTCAACCAACTTTTCCCCACTCTCTCTGATTTTGAGCGTTGTTAATTGTTTCTCCAAATCCAGATTCTGCAACAGTACTCTAATAGTAAACCAGTAACCCACAAATACAACTTTCCTGTTTGCTAATAACGTTTCACAATACACACACACATCTATCACAAAGCTAAAAAAGTGGTCCAACTAAAACATTCATATTTCTCTACGTACTACACGAATATTTAACAAAAAATGGGGGTTCCTATTTTTAAAAAACCAGTTGATATCCGTTTGACGTATGGCAGCGCCATCTAGCGGGCCAACCATAGCGCCATCTGGTTTCCCCCTTGAAGCTAGATGAGTTTCGTTCTTTGTAGTTTTTTCGTTTGATGCTTATTTCGTGAGATATTTGCCCCGGTCACTATCAATGGACCACCCTGTATATATTACGTAATATATATTAAAATAAATTGGTGTATAAGAAAACGCGTATTAGAGCGCAACTTTGAGTCAAAATTTCAAGGCAGTTGATGAAGAACTTCCGGTTTTTGTACGCACGAACATTTACGTTCATATTTATACTGGGTGATTTTTTTCTACTGGGTACCAATTCGAGGCGTTGATCGATGAGATGATGCGGAACAGAAAAGGTCGAATGAACATATGTCCGGAAATGTACGGTTTCTATGCTAGAGACCATTTATTCAGTTATACTTTGTTACAGAGACTGCGGCCTAATACGCGCTACACCATGCAGCCACAGTAACAGCATTCATGGTTCCCTCCTAGAGGGTGGTACTGTTCCTCATAAGTCTTGCCTAGCACCCTCTCCGACCACAGTCGTTAGTAATGCGGTGTCCGATTCTTTTCTCTTCCCGACTCACATTGCAGTGAATGTGATACAGCGTTGTACACATTGGTTTCGTCTTCGAATCGAGAGCTTTTCGGCGTGGTGTTTACTTACGGAAAGGCAAATGGCAACGGGCAACGGGCGACGGGCATCAAGGTTGTATCAGGCGAGCCGACCCCGCCGACATAAACCACAGCATTCAATATTTGCAGCAGTGCTTCGCCGTTTGTCGGAGATCGGGTCGTTTCAGGAAGTAGGAAATCACATAGGACTTACCCGATATGTTCAGACACCAGACTTGGAGCAAAATGTGATTAACACTGTGGAAGGCGACCAGGCAGCTGGCCCGCCAGTACAGGTAAGCCAGACGACCGTGTAGAAATTCTCCATGGCAACTGTTACTACCTTTATTATTTATAGCGTGTACAGGGCTTATTAGCAACAGACTTTCTGCATCGGGAGCAGTTTTCCCACTGGTTTCTTCACCAGGAAACCACAACTCCGGGATTTGTGCCTTCTATGCTATTCACAGATGAGACCACCTTTATGCGGCATGCTAACTTCAGCCGGCCGCGGTGGCCGAGCGGTTCTAGGCGCTTCAGTCTGGAGCCGCGCAACTGCTACGGTCGCAGGTACGAATCCTGCCTCAGGCGTGGAGGTGTGTGATGTCCTTAGGTTAGTTAGGTTTAAGTAGTTCTTAGTTCTAGGGGACTGATGGCCTCAGATGTTAAGTCCCATAGTGCTCAGAGCCATTTGAACCATTTTGGCTAACTTCATTTTTCGTAACAGTCATCTGTGGAATAGTATGCAGAACCCCCATCGTATGGTGGCACCGAAACATCAGCATCGGTGCAGTCGGAATGTGTGGGCCCGGATAACTGACGACCGTATTTTGGGACCAGAGCCGACCGCTGTGGCCCAGCGGTTCTAGGTGCTTCAGTCAGGAACCGCGCGCCTGCTGCGGTCGCAGGTTCGAATCCTGCCTCGGGCATGGATGTGTGTGATATCCTTAGGTTAGTGAGGTTCAAGTAGTTCTAAGTCTAGGGGACTGATGACCTCAGGTGTTAAGTCCCATAGTGCTTAGAGTCATTTGAACCATTTAGGACCAGACTTCCTTCCACGTAGCCTAACAGGACGGCGTTTCTTGTGGGTGACTGTGCCTTCACTAATGGAAGAAGAGCCACTGATATTTCGTGAGGGTTATGTGGCTGCTACATATTGATGCTCCAGCCTACTTCCCCAGGAACGTCCGGACGCATCTCAATCTTGTCTTCCCTGGTCGATGCATCGGACGAAGGGGTCCAGTTGCATAGCCTGCTCGTTCACTGAATCTCAACCAGTGCGATTTTTGGTTATGGAGCCATCTCAAAAGTATCGCGTATGCAGAGCCCATTCCAGATGTGGAGCCACTGGAGCACTGTATTCATGCTGCCATTGACACTGTTCGGATGCCGACTGGCTGATGTGAGCGTGTGAGACAGAACATGCTACGGCGCATAGACGCATGCGTTGAGGCACATGGAAACCATTTTCAACAGGTACTATAACAGTGGCTGCATGGTACAGCACATATTAGTCTGCAGTCTCTGTAACAATGTATGGCTGAGCAAATGGTTCCTAGCACGGAAACTATACGTTTCTGGACACGATTACACCTTTATTGTTCCATATCCTCTCGTCGATCAATCTCTAGAGGCTGTACAAGGTGGAAAAAGTCACCCTGTATAGATCTGTAGCTGGCTGCCCGTTATGAGCCCACAGTCATCAAGGTAACCTACAAGAGGGGAGCAGCGTGCACCAACATTCTGTTGTTTGTGTTATTACATTCTCTGACGCTAAATACGAGGACCACCCCGGCATTTACCTAAGCGAAAGCGGGAAACGTTGTGTAAAACACACTCAGGCTGCCCACTGTACCAGTCTACAGTTATCAATCTGCCACACTCATCTCTCTGTCTCACAGGCTAGCAAGCTGCGTGCTATGCTGTATGAGCTGGCCAATAAATGCAAATAAGCAATGAACACTATGACTTCAGGGGCTAACATAGTGTAGTGATTCAAAGCGATATGAAATAGTATGAGCATGCTGGATCAGTAGTGGGGAAGACGAATGCTCGACTTCATTTTGTTGGCTGGACTCTGGGAAAGTGTAACTCCTCTAAAAGACATGGCGTTTAGAATTCTAGTGCGACCCATTCTTGAGTACTGCTCGAATTTTGCGGTCCCCACCGCGTTGGGTTAAAGGAAGACATCAGAGCAATACAGTGGTGTTCTGTTAGACTTGTTATTGGTAAGTAAATTTGTGTATATACACTCCTGGAAATTGAAATAAGAACACCGTGAATTCATTGTCCCAGAAAGGGGAAACTTTATTGACACATTCCTGGGGTCAGATACATCACATGATCACACTGACAGAACCACAGGCACATAGACACAGGCAACAGAGCATGCACAATGTCGGCACTAGTACAGTGTATATCCACCTTTCGCAGCAATGCAGGCTGCTATTCTCCCATGGAGACGATCGTAGAGATGCTGGATGTAGTCCTGTGGAACGGCTTGCCATGCCATTTCCACCTGGCGCCTCAGTTGGACCAGCGTTCGTGCTGGACGTGCAGACCGCGTGAGACGACGCTTCATCCAGTCCCAAACATGCTCAATGGGGGACAGATCCGGAGATCTTGCTGGCCAGGGTAGTTGACTTACACCTTCTAGAGCACGTTGGGTGGCACGGGATACATGCGGACGTGCATTGTCCTGTTGGAACAGCAAGTTCCCTTGCCGTTCTAGGAATGGTAGAACGATATGTTCGATGACGGTTTGGATGTACCGTGCACTATTCAGTGTCCCCTCGACGATCACCAGTGGTGTACGGCCAGTGTAGGAGATCGCTCCCCACACCATGATGCCGGGTGTTGGCCCTGTGTGCCTCGGTCGTATGCAGTCCTGATTGTGGCGCTCACCTGCACGGCGCCAAACACGCATACGACCATCATTGGCACCAAGGCAGAAGCGACTCTCATCGCTGAAGACGACACGTCTCCATTCGTCCCTCCATTCACGCCTGTCGCGACACCACTGGAGGCGGGCTGCACGATGTTGGGGCGTGAGCGGAAGACGGCCTAACGGTGTGCGGGACCGTAGCCCAGCTTCATGGAGACGGTTGCGAATGGTCCTCGCCGATACCCCAGGAGCAACAGTGTTCCTAATTTGCTGGGAAGTGGCGGTGCGGTCCCCTACGGCACTGCGTAGGATCCTACGGTCTTGGCGTGCATCCGTGCGTCGCTGCGGTCCGGTCCCAGGTCGACGGGCACGTGCACCTTCCGCCGACCACTGGCGACAACATCGATGTACTGTGGAGACCTCACGCCCCACGTGTTGAGCAATTCGGCAGTACGTCCACCCGGCCTCCCGCATGCCCACTATACGCCCTCGCTCAAAGTCCGTCAACTGCACATACGGTTCACGTCCACGCTGTCGCGGCATGCTACCAGTGTTAAAGACTGCGATGGAGCTCCGTATGCCACGGCAAACTGGCTGACACTGACGGCGGCGGTGTACAAATGCTGCGCAGCTAGCGCCATTCGACGGCCAACACCGCGGTTCCTGGTGTGTCTGCTGTGCTGTGCGTGTGATCATTGCTTGTACAGCCCTCTCGCAGTGTCCGGAGCAAGTATGGTGGGTCTGACACACCGGTGTCAATGTGTTCTTTTTTCCATTTCCAGGAGTGTAGTTGCTGCAAACGTCTGCCATGTTCAAAGTTGAAGATTTTATTACAGCCTGACACACCTTGAACGACACTCAAGAAACTGCTGAGCAGACGTTGATGGAGCCTTGTAGGGCGCTAAAACCATGATGTAGTTTTATGGTTCCTAGCTCATAGAAACGGCATGTTGGGAGTTGAAGGCAATTGGCGGCGAGCCCATCCCTTAGCATATCTTGCCGGACAGGCCCACAGCCATACAGGGCAGACAGGGCAGCCCCTCGTTGAGACAGGATTCCAGCAGAACAATGCCAAGCTACCTGCTGTGACGCCAGCAGTAACCTGGGCTGGGGGCGACGGTCTGAAGGAACATGTCTGCACAGTGGAGTCATAAACTGGGCATTGTGTGAAGCGCCACACAAGTTTTCATGTTTTCCGATAGTGCAAACTGGCCAGTGAACCACATTCTGGCCACCTCAGCTGTATAAGAAACTCCAGTGTCTGAGAAAAGTTTAGATATAAAATCTTTATTACACTCCATAGCTAGGACTAACAAGTTCCAAGGCACAGGAAATGTAGATAAAGTTCTTTGAGATTGTATCTGTTCGCTTGTTGACATGGGAGAAAATCATCTTTCCCCCCCTTTGCGAAAACTTAAAAAAGCCAGTAATTGGCGGTTTGCTTTTCTTTCCAGAGATGCAGGTTTCTTAACACTTGTCCTAGTTCGAGATGAGTTTGTGCTGTCATGTGGGAGTGGAGATTTAGGTCCTCTAGAGCCTTGTGATTGGCTCAAGACTATATGAAGGTGGTGTCGTTCGTGCACTTTGTGAGGAAACGGAATCTTTTTCTGGACAGATGGGAAACAGTTGGGTGTGGGACTTCTCGTCAAAGTTCTGGCAGGTGTGGCTGGTACTAGGGACCTGTCCTGAGACTGACTTCACTTGCGAGTAGTTAGGACTGGGGAGCCTGTGGTGAAGTTCTTACTGCACCGACAGTGTGACTTCAAACGTCTCGGACTACTCGTTTGCCGAGGGCACGCTTAGTCGCTTTTAGTTTACCAGTCTTGACGTTTGGTATTCTTGTGGGCTTTGTCGCAGAAGTGAGCCAAATTGGTCCTTGGTACGACCAGCGAACAAGCGTGTACCACACTGAAATCTTCCGTGATTTCAGGGCCCTGGTAGAGAGTAAGTTGCCATCCGTCCACCTGATCGCTACACCGTGAGAGTTTTGCATTTCTTTCGCCGCACGAAGTAAATAGGGTAACGTACTGCAGCTCCGGCTTTGTCAGGGCGTACAGATCTCAATCGCCACTTGCTCTCAGCTGCACCTATGTAGAGAAACTTCAGAAGATTTTGTCAGTCAAAGTCTGTTCAGTGTCAGAGCAATTCAGCTTGCGTTATCCACATTTTCAGGGCCAGAGTACTTGACTCACTGATCACCTAGTTAAACTGTCTTTGCCAACCAGGCGCCACCCAGTAAAGTGTTTGGTAGTTGTTTGAGGATATAACTTGTTTAGTATAATTTGTTTTGTTTGGTAAAATAAATGTTGTTAGTACACTAAATTTTGCCAACATTCTCAATGAATTAAATAGTCCAATGGAGTTATCTTATAAGTTCCATGCCTGTTGTTCTTCATCAGTCAATAAAGGAACGATTAGTGCTGGTTGTCGAAGAAGTGCAGTTGTCGTCAGATGATTGTTAGATTGGAGACAGGTCTCGTGATCGAGAAGGTCCATGCAACATGTCGACTCTCTGTACAGAATGTTGGGTTACAACAGCGGTATATGCGACAGCGCTGTCCTGTTGGAAAATCACCCTCTGGAATATCGTTCATGAATGGCAGCAGGACAGGTCAAATCACTAGACTGACGTAGAAACTTGCAGGCAGGGTGGGCGGAATAACCATGAGAGTGCTCCTACTGTTATAAGAAATCGCAGCCCAGACCGTAACTCCAGGTGTAGGTCTGGATTGTCTAGGCCACGGACGGGATGGTTGCAGACGCTCACCTGGCCTCCTCCTAACCATCAGTGACATCGAGACAGAACCGGTTTTCGTTAGAAAACACGACAGACATCCACTCCACTCTCCAGCGAGCTCGCGCTTGACACCACTGAAATTGCAAACGACGGTGGTTCGGAGCCAGAGAAATGCACGCTACAGGACGTGTACCTCGGAGCTGTACTTCACACAACCGACGTGTAACAGCTCGTAGTGTTACTGTGGTGCCAAGTCCTGCTCGAACTGCTGCCGCAGACGTAGTACGATGCGCGAGGGTCATACGCCGAAGACGGTGGTACATCCTCTCGACAGTGCCACCTCGCCATCCGAACCGTGGTCTTCTTGCGACCGTACCTTACCGTAACCACCGCTGCTAGCAATCATGTGCAGTGGCTCCACCCCTGCCAACTTTTTCTGTAATATCGCGGAAGGAACATCCAGCTTCTGGCAGCCGCATTACATGGTCTCGTTCAAACTCTGTGAGATGCTGATACAGGCGTCTTCGTTGTCTTCAACGCATTCTTGACTAACATCAACCCGCCACGTCCAGTCTCAGAGGTAAGTGGCGCTCACTACCGATACAGCGCGTATTTAAAGCAAACCTGATTTGCATCATCATAGTGGCATTATAACGCCACTCGTATCTGGCTGGCGCGAAATCTGAAGAAATGTCATCTTTCAGATGTAGAGACACGCCTAGCAACTTTCGTTTACGCAGCACAACTCCCTCTCGGTGTTGGGATTTTTTCCCTCAGTGTATTAATGGAAGTGCTTCGTGAACTACGATGGGAATCCCTGGAAGGAAAGCGTTACGGAGATGATAGATGAACTCCAGTGGAAGACTCTGCAGGAGAGACGCTCAGTAGCTCGGTACGGGCTTTTGCTAAAGTTTCGAGAACATACCTCCACAGAAGAGTCAAGCAGTATATTGCTCCCTCCTACGTATATCTCGCGAAGAGACCATGAGGATAAAATCAGAGAGATTTGAGCCCACACAGAAGCATACCGACAATCCTTCATTCCACGAACAATACGAGACTGGAATAGAAGGAAGAGCCGATAGAGGTACTCAGGGTACCCTCCGCCACACACCGTCAGGTGGCTTGCGGAGTATGGATGTAGATGTAGAAGGAAGACGACGCCCTTTCTTTCACTACTGCGGAAATTTACAGAACCGACATTCAAGGGTTACGGCAGATTGATTCTGTTGGTGCCAACGTACATTTCGCATAAGGACCACGAAGATAGATGACAACGCTCGTGAGTATGTTTATAAATAATCAAATGGTTCAAAGGGCTCTGAGCACTATGGGACTTAACATCTGAGGTCATCAGTCCCCTAGAACTTAGAACTACTTAAACCTAACTAACCTAAGGACATCACACACATCCATGCCCGAAGCAGGATTCGAACCTGCGACGGTAGCGGTCAGCCGAGCGAGGTGGCGCAGTGGCTGGCACACAGGACTCGCATTCGGGAGGACGACGGTTCAATACCGCTTCCGGCAAACCTGATTCAGGTTTCCCGTGGTTTCCCTAAATCGCTCCAGGCAAATGCCGGGATGGTTCCTTTGAAATGGCACGGGCGACTTCCTTCCCCATCGTTCCCTAATCCGATAAGACCGATGACCTGGCTGACTGGTCTCCTCCCCCAAAACAACCTCAACCAACCGTAGCGGTCACGCGGTTCCAGACTCAAGCGCCTATAACCACTCGGTCACACCGGCAGGTTATAATTAATCGTTTTTCCTCACTCTGCGAGAGGAAAAGGAAATGATTAGTAATGGTAGGTGGTACCCTCCACCATGCATCGTATAGTGGCTTGTGGACTATGTGTGTAGATGTAGATGTAGAACAGTACAGATATTGTCCACCTCGTTGCTGTCCTGCAAGTGTACTGGCGAGTAATAAATAAATGCAGGCTACTATCGTATGTCAGATTATCTATGATGATCTTCGTCATCAGTTTATCGTATGTCAAAATCTTTGTTAGTTGCGTTGTCGGAGAGTACAGTAACTAAGTTAATCTTTGATAGGAAGGTGGCATATACACTTTATCCACACTTTCAGTATTGATTTTCTGTATTTCAAGTTTTATTCTATCTACGCTTACCTGGCGACAATTTAAACGAATGAAATGAGCGTATGGCATTGTTGACCGGGAGGCCCCATTTGGGGGAGTCGACCGCTGTATTGCAAGTCCTTCTTAGTTGACGCCACTTCGGCGACTTGCGGTTCAGTGATAATGAAGGACACACAACACTCAGTTTCCTGCCGGGAATCGAACCCGGGGCCCCTGCGTGATAGGCGGAAACGCTACAACTACGCTACGGAGGCGGACTTTAAACGAATAAAACTCTTTCTATCGGACACAGAAGCGTCAGAGATGCGCCCGGGTACATCGCACATGCTTTCAAAAGACCCTGGAAGTGGCCTTGAGGTTCAACGTCGGTCGTTTCGCCGTACGAGCACATCGACCACAGCTTTATGAGGCGTGTGTAACTGCTACAGAGTGGGTCGTTTCCCGTTATCCTGCAGTTCAGGCGACTCTTCCGGTGTAACCATAAACGTACAGGTCATTTAGTTGATGTGGTCCCTCCAGACAGCATTGCAATGCATTCTTCCAGGCCACAGTGGACGCCGATGCACACGTTAACGATTACTCCTTGCTTCATATACTTATGTCCTGGCAGCACAATAAATGGTGGTATACGAGGGTCAATCCAATTGAAATGTGTTGGGCAGTGCAGATTCATATAAAAAAATAAGTTTTAATAAAAACTTCAATAAGAATACACCGATAACTTGCAAATTACATTATCTTCACAAGATGTCATTCCAGAGTCGAGCACGTCGTACTGAATGCCACAGTTTGATACACGTGCCGTTAGCTGACGACACAGACACATACTCTTGTTTCGTTAGACGCTCGCCGTCCTGTACAACGCACTAGATTCTATTAGCCACAAATTCATCGAGTCAATCACACATCTGTCAATATAGTCCGTACGATTGTATCTTCGTCATCAGTCGATAACATGACACGCTGTATAACGCTTTCGGGAAATCAAGGAAGACGGAATATTTTTGTCAAGTTGCGCGTGCTGCTTGCTGGATATCGTGAATGAATAAAGCAGACTGTCTTTTATTCGAAACAATCGTAACATAGAACGCTTGCAAATAGACGAAAGCACTCGATATTGTCTGACTACACTACAAGCCATCACAATACCAAGTACTGACGCCCTCTGTCTCCTCGGAGCGGTAGCAGAAGTCCGTGTCGGCAGGTCGGCAGCTGTTGTTTCGCGAGGCGAAATCTAAAAGTCGATGCGGACCGGAAGCAGAGCTCTCCTCAGAGGCCGCCTCGCCAGCCTGTTTGTATCACAGTGAGCACCGGAACACCGTGCGCTGTTTGTGCGGAAATGTAATTCCTCCCCCCGCGCGCTTGTTCTGCTCCACAGGCCGGGAGCAGCAAACATCAGAAGCAGGGCCGAGGAACTTCGCCTCCTTAATTAAGGGAAGGCGCAGGCACAGGCGAAGACGGCAGCACAACATCCGAACATTGTTTCCAGAAGAACAACCATACGGCGATCAGAAATGGGTCGTTGAGTAAAGTTCTGGAGAAGTTCCGAAACTTTTCTCGTTTCTACAGGATGATTTTTTCCACCTCGCAAAAAACACTCGGTCTTGATCGATGAGAGGATACGGAACAAAAAAGGTCTAATGAACTTATTTCTTTTGTATCCCTCCTGGATAGGCGGTGTGTGGGTCTGCTCCTGTGAACTGCTTCCGTAATGTAGGCCGAGAGTGAAGCAATCGGATAGGAGCAGGAGAGGTGAAGCACTTCGGTACTGCACGTAACTTTAAAACTTTTAACAGAGTCAAAAACACAAGTAAATATCAATTGCATATGTGGTGTCACCGCCAGACACCACACTTGCTAGGTGGTAGCCTTTAAATCGGCCGCGGTCCGGTAGTATACGTCGGACCCGCGTGTCGCCACTGTCAGTGATTGCAGACCGAGCGCCGCCACACGGCGGGTCTAGAGAGACTTCCTAGCACTCGCCCAGTTGTACAGCCGACTTTGCTAGCGATGGTTCACTGACAAATTACGCTCTCATTTGCCGAGACGATAGTTAGCATAGCCTTCAGCTACGTCATTTGCTACGACCTAGCAAGGCGCCATTATCAATTGCTAATTATCTTGTGATACATGTACCGTAGCCGGCCGCGGTGATCTAGCGGTTCTAGGCGCTCAGTCCGGAACTGCGTGACTGCTTCGGTCGCAGGTTCGAATCCTGCCTCGGGCATGGATGTGTGTGATGTCCTTAGGTTACTTAGGTTTAAGTAGTTCTAAGTTCTAGGGGACTGATGACCACAGATGTTAAGTCCCACAGTGCTCAGAGCCCTTTGAACCATGTACCGTCAGACCGATGTTCACCAATTATGAATTATAGTTAAGTATTCCAGTAGTTACTTACGTTCTTTGCTACTATAAATTCCCTTACCTGTTCCAGACCTCACGCAAGCCTGCGTGAGCTTAAACGCGTGCCTTTCGGCTTCCTCTCCTAGTGACTTGGCTGTCTTGCCAAGTCACAACAGCATACATAGCTTTGGCTAGGATGAGTACGTAGGTGTGAAGCCGTAGTCCATGTCTCATCCTGTGACGTTAGGATGACTGTTCTGTATAGTCTCAAAATTAACAAATACTCGTTGCTGTCCAAACTTTAACTGAACGTATCTAATACAAAGTCTCAATAGCAAGCTAGCCCACTCGGTAGTAGAAGCTATATTTCCAGACCGTCTGCTCTTGATGAAATGGGCCGAAATCAAGATGGCACTCCCTGAGCTGCACAGCGTCGGCCAGAGGGCGCTGTGGTCGGCGTAGTTAGTCTTCTCTCGTAGTGCCAACTTACGAGAGCGCGCACCTACGTTGTGGCATCGTAATTATCGACGCCACAGTTTCCATGCTGGAGACCATTTCTTCATTCATACATTGTTACGGAGATTGCAGTCTAATACGCGCTGTACCTTGCAGCCACAGTTAGAGTATGTGTTGAAAATGATTGGCATGTGCCTCAACGCAAGCTTGTACGCGCCGTAGAATGTTATGTCTCACAGGTTCACATCGGCCAAGCTGCTTCAGACTAGTGTCGAAGGCAGCATGAATACGCTGCTCCAGTGTCTCCACGTCTGCAATGGACTCTGCATACACGATACTTTTGAGGCGGCCCATAACCAGAACTCGCACGGGTTGAGATCCGGTGAACGAGAAGGCCATTTGAAGTGTTGGCAGAAGAGCCAACACTGTGTTGCTAGAGGAGGACGAAATGCACGCGTTTAATTACACGCTGACTGGCGCGAGGTCTGGAACAGTTAAGGGAATTAATAGTAGCAAATAAAGTACGTAGTTGATATAATACTTAACTTTAATCCACAATTGTAGAACATCGCTCTTGATGGTACATGTTATAATCTCAATATCAAATGCTATGGCGCCTTGCTAGGTCGTAGCAAATGACGTAGCTGAAGGCTATGCTAACTATCGTCTCGGCAAATGAGAGCGTAGTTGTCAGTGATCCATCTCTGGCTAAGTCGGCTGTACAACTGGGGCGAGTGCTAGTAAGTCTCTCTAGACCTGCCGTGTGGTGGCGCTCGGTCTGCAATCACTGACAGTGGCGACACGCGGGTCCGACGTATACTAACGGACCGCGGCCGATTTAAAGGCTACCACCTAGCAAGTGTGGTGTCTGGCTGTGACACCACACCATTCAACTGGAATCTGGTTGCTACCATTGAAATTTGGATCTGTGTCATGGTTTATACCCTTGTTTATGAGTGTAACTTAAGTGCTGGTAACAATGGTGATGGTTGAGTTAACAAGTAATTAATTGAAAGTGGTGTAGGCTCTTATGTGCGTTGTTCGTGTAAGGTGACCATTTGGAGACGTTCTACGTCAGCTCACATTGTTATTAATTCACAAATAATTGAAACATTTGTGTAGATACATGAATATTAATATTGAAATTCATCATAAACGCCATGAACTCAGCCGCAGTCTTACGTCGCAGTATGATAGCAAAAAGGACTAGTAATAAAATGGAATTGTTTGGAGGAATATTACAGTCATAGCAAATCACATGAAACAATAAAGTGCAGTTGATGACAAGCACAGGTGCGATGTACGGATACTAAACTGCTGGAGGGTAAGCCAGGGTAGCATTACACTTCAGACAGAGAGGCTTAGGATGCTGACAGTGGTGGATGTAAGACTGTACGACAGAGAATGGTACGGTAGCGCTGTATACATATTTGGACACTTAACGATTTTTCAAGGAATAATGGGGACACAAGATGCATGGATGTAACTACTGAATACGAAAATTATTGAACAAGTTTTATTTTTAAGCGAGTACTGAACAATGTGAAAAATATGGTGCCATTGGCGATTATGTTGTATGCAACAGTTGGTGCCGTAAGTCAAAATCGAAATAATAACTCATAACTAAAAAATGAATAATTGGTGGTCTGCTGTTTAATTTAATTCTTTACCAATGAATCAAAGTCAGTCTATACTATACAATACACAAATGTGCAGCAGAAAACTTTAAAGTAGAGAATATTGTTGGCTGGTTGAATCGGGGAGGGGACCAAACAGTGAGGCCATCGGTCCCATTAGATTAGGGAAGGAAGTCGGCAGTGCCCTTTCGAAGGTGGTGGTGAGTTCCTATTGGACCAAACTGCTTAGGTCATCGGTCCCTAGGCTTACGTTTTACCAAATCCAACTTAAAACTAACTTATGCTAAGGGCAATACACACACACACTCATGCCTGAAGGAAGACGCAAACCTCCGACGGCGAGAGCCGTGCGAACCGTGGAAAGGCGCCCGAGACCACGCGAACACCCAGCGCGGACCTTTCAAAGGAACCACCCCGGTATTTGCCTGAAGCGATTTAAGGAAATAACGGAAAACGTAAATCAAGATGGTCGGAAGTGGGTTTGAACCGTCGTCCTACCGAATGCGACTCCAGTATGCTAACCACTGCGCCATCTCGCCCGGTGGCAGATATGTCAGAACAGAGTTTCAGGATAAGGACTTGGGAATCTCAGGGATCAAAATTCGGGTTTGCATGACGCAGATTCTCTCACTAACATGTCTTGCAGTAAGATTACAGGATATTAACCGATATAAAAAATCGTGGCGCAAATAAACTTTTAATAATTAACACTAAGATCAAACTCAGAATAATTCAGAAGCGAGCACTTTACATTGTTAATGTACCTGTCATTTTTCTTATTCAGAACATTAAGTTTTTTTATTTCCAATGTCGAAAAAATCATTAGCGTAAAAACAGTGGAGAACATAGACTCGTCTAAATTAATAGAGGCTGATATTACTCAAAAAATGCATCATTTTCAAATTATGAGTAAAGAATCGGAAGGGTCGGGAATTTTTCTCCGCTCGTGTGTCTGAGTGTGTGTGTGTATGTGTGTGTGTGTGTGTGTGTGTGTGTGTGTGTGTGTGTGTGTGTGTGCGTGTGTGTGCGTGTGTTGTCTTCTATCACCATTTCATTATCATCGTAGTGCAAGTCGGCGACGTGGTGTCAAATAAAAAATTTTCAGCAGGCGGCCGAACTCCACAAAAGGGCACTCTCGACCGAATTTGCCATACATACGTTGCATTTCTGTTTACTTTCAAACCAGCCCTCCTATGTTATTTATTCGACAATCCTTCAGTCTCTGAAGTATAGTCCCCTATTCGACTGCTTTACAATAAATCGTACACCTTAATTTGTTCTCTGTTTTGATCCTTTGTAGTGAAACACATGGGATTCGTTTGCTACAAGTTTCTATATTCTACATCCGTATGAATTGCTGCACACCAAAAAACTGCGTAAAATTGAATATAATTTTATTGTCTTCTTATTTAAATCACTTATCATTTAACAGTATCAGTCGTAAGAAGTTTCTGTATACAACTACGCACCGATCGTACGAAAAATCGAAATTCAGGATAATAGATCAACTATATTGTTACTTGCTCTAAAGGATGGGAGTGACGTAACAAACAATGTATAAAATGGTGGGTAGTGCAGACACAGCTCCGTAGCAACATTGCGTGGTAACACATAAAACATTTTGTTTTAGATATACTACTACATCTTATCCGACAGCACAATCTTCAAATATCTTTCGAATGACAACATTGTTCCGCCGAGTCCCTGCAATCATTTATAATAGGCTTTTGGCGAGCCACGCCACAGATCTTGTAATATTTCGACATTATTAGAAGTAGCAGTATCGTTGGTGATATTTGCCACAGGGAGCACACTTCATGAGTGCATATATAAAGGAAACTCTCTGGATTCTAATATTTACATTGTTGTCGAGTAGCCAGTCTATGTTAGGATTCTAATATTTACATTATTGTCGAGTAACCAGTCCGTGTTAGCGGACATTTCTCTGCCGAGCATTGGTTTAATTGAATGTGCTGACTTGGTCGTGCTGGTTGGACCTTATCGCTGAATGCTGTTGCTGCAGCTTCGAACATATTAATTAAAGTAATATTTGGCTATGCATTTGCGTGCACCGGCATTGCAGGAAACGAAATGTCGCGTGCAGGGAGGATTTTCCGTTTTGGTTTGTGAATATTGTACTTTCTGTTTTAGCTATTGACACATGATTGATTCAAGTACTCCATAATATGCATGAACTCAGGAAAGGACCACGTCACTTTTTACCCCTTTTTTCGTTAAAGTAATAAAGACAAGATGAAGCGTCCGTTTTATGAAATTTGTACGCAACATCCAAATCGATTGCTTTAGTCAATAACGAAGATCAACAATGTCCATATGTTCACATTGTTTAATCCGGATGAGTTATGACATATCAAATCATTCAAAAGTCTATAAATAAAAACTGTTCGTGCACGCATTGCAATTCGCGTGATCCGATTACTAAATGGTAATTAAAATTAACGAACTGTTGGCGCTTGGCATGTCGATAACAGCGTGATTTCTTTCAGCTCGTCTTATTGCTGATCATTTTAATTGCATTGCCTGACAGAGTTGCTTTTCGTTTGTCGCACTGGTGAGTCTTGCCTTTATTAGCGCCAGGATCAGACATTGTTTAGTGTATTTAGGGAACAGTGTCAATTCACTTTCCACAGATTCAGTGATATGCTCTTCTGGTATGCATACCGATGTTGTACAATTAAAATGGTTGTGTTAATGTTTAATATTAGAAATCTAAGGACTCAGTTTATATATAAAGTTTAGTTATACAGCGCTGACATCGAGAAGTTAGTGGCTAGCGTTGATCCTCTGGAACACGGGGTCCCGTGTTCGATGCCCGCTGGAGGTGGGGATTTCCCCACCCGGGGACAGGGTGTTTGTGTAGTCTTCATCACTTCATCATCATTCGTAAAAGTGGCGAGACTGGGCTGTATAAATATTGGAAATTTCTACGGCCGTTGAACGCAGTTGAACGACCCACAAACCAACAGTCATCATGATGTAGTAGTTCAGATCTGTAGACTTCATATGAATCGTAATTAACGCACACAGCTATACACACAGAGATTCTAAACACGAAAGTTTCACGTAGTTACAGCGACTGGCTATACACAGCCACCATGCAGCATAAAGTTATGTCACGTAGGTAGTCACAAGTACAGGAATGATAACACACAGAAAATTTACAATCTGTATCGGTTACTGGCAGGTACACCAACATTAATGTGTCAGATTACATTATAAAGTGGCGTAAACATTATAACCACTTGCTTAACAGCGAGTTCATAACTCTTTTGAACGCATCGCAGCCGTGATTCTGCGAGGCATGAAAGCCAAAAGTCCTTGGTATGTTCAAAAAAGTATGAGTCATGAGATGTCTACGCACAGGTCATGCAATTTCCGTGAATTACGGGTCGGTGGTGTGTGGGTGCAGAGCTGGCGCCTGATAGTGTGCAAGACATCGCCTATCGAGTTTACATCAGGCGACTTAGGTGGCCAAGACATCAACGTGAGTTCACCAGCATGCTCCTAAAACCACTGTAATGCGATTCTGACCTTGTGACACGTATAGTTATCCTGCCGGAAAATCCCGTCGCCGCTTATGAAGGCGTCAAGCTTGAAGGGATGCCGCTGGTCCGCAGTAATGTTAACATAACCCACAGCTGTCATCGTGGCGTCTTCGAGTACTGCCATAGGTCGGATGATAGCCCGCCGAAAGTCCCCTCCCCCCCCTCCCCGCCCCTTCACCCCATCGTATAATACTATCCCAGATTGCATTCGATGTGCATGTTACGAGTAGAGGTTGGTCTGGATGATGGCGTTTCGGCGTGCGACCATCCACTTGATCTAAACGCAGTTGATCCAAACAGGCGGCATATTCCACTGATCAGTCGTCCACTCTCGATTATGCCGTTCCGACTGCATTCGTAATTGACAAAGTCGTTTGATCAAGGTGGGAGCGCGTAATGAACGTCTGCTGCGATCCGCCATGTGCAAGAATGTGCGCTGGATGGTGTGGCCCGAAACGTTTGTAGCTGCACCAACACTGTACTCTGGTCACTTGGTCTGCCACAGTTCGCCGCTTACACCGTTGTACCAGACGATAATACCCGTGGGTATAATGATGGATTTTTTACTTCGCTGGCCAGCCGCAGTGGCCGAGCGGTTATAGGCGCTTCAGTCTGGAACAGCGCGACCGCTACGGTCGCAGGTTCGAATCCTGCCTCGGGCATGGCTGTGTGTGACGTCTTTAGATTAGTTAAGTTTAAGTAGGTCTAAGTTCTAGGGGTCTGATGACCTCAGATATTGAGTCCCATAGTGCTCACAGCCATTTGAAATCTTTTTTTAGTTTGCTCCAGGAGGAGACCAAGTGGATGCTCTAGCACATAAAATATTAGTTCGCTTTATTATAACACATATAAGAAAGATTACTTAACTTTGTACAATGCATTTTCATAGGACTGTCATCAGTATTTACAACTGTCTCTGAACAAGACGTACCACTTGCTACAGATGAAATACAAGTCTCTCACTCAGAGTACATTTAACAATAACTTTCACGTATACTTCTGACTAATATACTGATCACACAGATGGCCTACTAGATAACGTTGCTGCCACCTCAGTCGATGATCGCGGTACTGTGAACGGTCGTAAGTAAAAGGAGACGATGCGCCGATGTAGCGAAACGTTTCTGGACCTGGATACGCCGATGTCGCTGCGTGTCGATGAGACTTGCAGCGACTGCCTTATCTTGCGAGGCACCAACCTCGCTTTGGTACCTCGCTCTTCGTACTATACCACATATTACTTCGTTACAGAGCAATAAAGCCAACTGCATCCAGGTTGCGTCATACGGAGTGAATGTGTAACACCTTGGCGCCTACTCGTGGTTTCATGTTCCTCAACCAATTTCCGCAGATACTCATTGTTATATCCTAGCCAGTAATGCCACCCGAGCCCGCTGCCAAAAGGTTGGCAGCATCAAAGTCCGGACGCCGTCCGCATAAGCAGCGCCAGCGAGACAGGAAATCGCCGCAAGTCTGCGCGCCCCACCGCTGGCTTCTGGGTTCTTAAGCGCTGGAGTCGCGAGCGCTAGGACAGTTCTGTATTCGCCGCTCAGTTGTATACTCGCCACCGAATTGTGTACTTGCTAGTCAGTTGTGTGTTCATCGCAGCAGAGTTGTTGTTTGTCGTCAGCCGACGCTGACCTAGCCGCTCCGACTCGAACTAGACAGATTTCCGTAGACACGGAGTTCACGACCTTGCTTCTGTATCTTCATTAATAAAGATAAGTACCGACTTATTTAATCAGAGTGTTTGGGTTTTCATCTTTCTGTTCACTGTTCCAGCGGACCGGTCGGCCCGCTATTAAAAGTGTGGCGGTGACTTCGTAAGCCGTTTCTACAGCGAATTGTTTGTCGCTACGAACACCACCACAAAACTCATGATAGCAGCACGCCAACAGCCGTACAGGTTCGCCGTTCCTTAGATACCTGTTATGAGACACCAGGCCATAGCAATCTGTCCTTTGTCAAACTCGCTTACGTCAGTCTATTCCCCTATTCGCGGGCTTTATCGTCGCCAGAACGATTCTCTAGTCGTCTTTACTGCTCTTTACTACTGAATTTCCGTACCCCGTCACGCGCCCCCCATATCACTGCTTTCGCGGCGAGCAGTGGTATTTACTCGCCAATATTGAGCGGTCATGTCGACAAATGAATTCACAAACATGACAGTCACAACCAAACGGAATAAATCGTATTATTGTTCCACACAATCGATAAACACCAGAAGGTCAAAATTCTATGAAACTGAAAAAAATGTGTGTGAAATCCTATGGGACCTAACTGCTAACGTCAGCAGTCCTTAAGCTTTCACACTACTTTACCTAAATTATCCTAAGGACAAACACACACACCCATGCCCGAGGGAGGACTCTAACCCCCGCCGGGACCAGCCGCACAGTCCATGACTGCAGCGCCCAGACCGCTCGGCTAATCCCGCGCGGCTATGAAACTGATAAGACTTGTTTCCACCCGTTGGGGTCTGCACACATACTGAATGACTATGAATATCCAGCTTAAAAAAGGTGTCCTTTATCTTTTGACAACGTAAAGTGACACATGGTGCAATTCTCTCCTTATATCCTCTCTGAACTTTCATGCAGACTCCTAGTAATATTTAACCGAGCGAGGTGGCGCAGTGGTTAGCACACTGGATTCACTTTCGGGAAGACGACGGTTCAAATTCCCGTCCGGCAATCCAGAATCCAGCCATCCTAAATCGCTGCAGGCAAATGCCTTGAAAAGGGCACGGAAGATTTCCTTCCCATGCTTCCGTAATTTGAGCTTCTGCTCTGTCTCTAACGATGTCTCTCTCGGTGGGACGTTAAACTCTAATCTACTCCACCTCCTCTTCCTCCTCCCTATAGTAATATTTACCGGCTGTGACAGAACATGACGGTACAACACTTACGTCAATTAATACATATTCGGAAAGAAAAAAGCTATAAACCTCATGCACTTGAGGTGATTTTTAAGTATGCTGTGTTCACCCTAACATCACAGTATTTCCATCGAGGACACGTTAGTACTTTCTTTGACTCTTGTCTTCAATGTCTTGGATGTTGACAGTAGCATCCGTTCATTATTCGTCTCGTTAGATGTTGTGAATGTTCTTAATTACTCTCCGGCTGTGTGTAAATTGGCACGCTTCATAAAGTCGCGCATCGCTTTACCTGGAACTCTCTGTGATTTGATTGCCCAGTGAGCGTGGTTGAAAGGCGGGAGGTGGCAGAATTCGCGGAGAACGGCATTGCTGTTCGTAGCTCCTAAATACTGGGCAGCTAGCAGTTCATTAGCGGCCGGGTGTGTACTCGCACCCCCTCTGCCTCCGCCTCCCCCTCCACACCCACACCAGAAGGGAGGGAGGTCCTTTATTCGCTGCTCTGGCCAGCCTCGCTGCGAACTCGTTGCTGCTCGCCGCGCACAAAGTTTCTTTAATTTCGGAAGCGTCCCGTTGTTGGCGCGAGGAGCAATCCCTTTTGTTTGACTTTTTCGTGGCTAGAAATATTCTTTTGCTACTGGGCCACTGTAATAGTAATTACAGACAAGACATTTTTACAGTATTTTAATTGTACTAATTTACACAAAATCACCTTGCTAATTACTTGGAGAAGGAAAGCTTTAATTAAGGGTATTTCGCGTCGTTGCGTGGGAACCATTATTTTGGTCTCGTACAAGGCCTCTGACGACAGCATGTCGCATCGGACCGTCGCTTTGACAGTGGGGCAGGTGGTGTATTCATTATTTACAATCTTCATGCGAGTGTCCGTGCCTGTGTGTGTGTGTGTGTGTGGAAGGGGGGAGGAGAGTGGTTGGGTGTGTTCTGTGGGTCATTTACTCAGTGACTGAGTACACTTTTTTCCTTCCTTTGTCAGTGTGTGTACTTGCCATTCACTGTGATATACAGGGTGGCTATAAAGAGAGTTGTAAGAGTCTTGGGTATTAACATCCCCTTCAGCTGTATTTGGTCCTTTATTACTGTACCACTACCGTTTTCGCGTCGCTAAAAGCCACATCTCATCTTCAGGTGACATATGATTAAAACATTAGTGCGGAGAGGCTCGGAATCATTTTTCCCAACATTGGTTGTGCATCAAAGCCAAACACCGCTAAAAGATGGTAAGCCTTGGATTTAAAACTGCCAGATTCCAATACAGTGGATGGCTCTAAGACAATTCGTACCAAAGTCATCGCTTTTCCGATATACGGGGTTTAAATTGTAAGCTGACAAACCAGAACAACTCGAAAAATAAGCTTCACACGTAAAAATGCGTAGAATCCAAGTTGATTATTTTTTAGGGGGACAACTGCTGGTGCTAAACTTAGTCCGTCACCCCAGCCCCCTGGGGGTGGGGCGGGAGACAACTTTAAAATTTCAAATGGGAACCCCCATTTTTATTGCAGAATCAGATTCTACATAAAAAAAACTACGTACATTTTGTCTGAAACGTTTCTTTCGATTCTTGATAGTTTGCGCTGTAATTCAAGAAAATCCAAGTTCTCATTTTTGCGTGGAAAATGGTTACGGATAAATAAAAAGTAGGATGTTTGGTTAGTTAGTTAGTCTGATGACTTGTTTGACAGTTAATAGTTGTGTGGCCTCATGGCCACGAAACGAACAAAACTTATCCGAATCTGCAGAAAAAATAAATACAGTATTTGGGTCAACATTTGTAAAACACTAATTCCTCTCTCTCACACCCCACCCTATGTGGAGAGAGGGAGAAATTTCCGAAGTAAATAAGTATTTTTTATTTATCCGTCACCATTTTCCACGCAAAAATGAGAACATGGATTTTCTTGAATTACAGCGCCAAGTACCAAGAATCAAAAGAAATGTAGTTTTTTATGTGGAATCTGATTATGCAATAAAAAATGGGGGTTCCCATTTGAAATTTTAATGTTGCCTCCTGCCACACCACCAGGTGACTGGGATGGCGGGCTAATTTTAGAACCAGCAGATGTCCCCTTCGAAAATAACCAACTTTGGATTCTACCCATTTTTTCGCGTGAAGTTTATTTTTCGAGTTATTCTGGTTTGTCAACTTAAAATTTAAACCTGTATATGGAACCTCGTAGAGGGGATACTCTGTCACACCGACAGTAAGAAAAAAATAAATATATCACCTGAAGATGTGGCTTTTAATACCACGAAACCAATGGTGGTGTATTAATAAAGGACCAAATACAGCTGATGCGGTTATTAATATCCTAGAGGAATACTCATAGCTGTGGTTGCCCCACCTACAACGTTGTCTGTTGCAAAAGTGTTGCGGGGTAGATTGTGGTGAAGAAATAATTTAAGGTAGGTGAGCAAAAGACACGATTGTTTGGTTTGAGGAAACCAAACGAAGAACATGTATGGCGATACTATGTCTGAGAGGCTGCTTGAACTTACGCGCGCGTGCGACCTGGCTGGTTAACTTCAACGCTAAGTATCTCGGCTATGGCGCAACGTATCGAATTATTTTCTTAAAAAGAATTTCTCAGCACAGCCTCCCCTGCGACACAACAATATTTATAGACTTCTTGAAAAATACCGAAACCATAAATATTGATAATTCAATCAATTACCAAGAAATAACAATATCCTTAGTAAAATTTAGGCGGGTGAAATATTTTCAGGGCGACTCTATTTTGCACACACTGTTCTTCAGTAAAATGTACCCCCCTCCCCATTCCCCTCACTGCTACCATCCAACTCCCAGGTATTTGCAGTGTATAAATGTAGATGGTGAATAGCCGATACAGCCCAAGCGCAACCACCAGCAGGCGTAATGGGCTTCAGTGCAATTGAGACCCGAACGAAACCGTACCGGATATTCGCCGCACTAGGCGGACACGCGCCGTATTGAGGATAACGACCGGTCGTCGGATGTTTTCAGACACAAAATAACGTCAGCGGGACTCCGGAATGGCGTCGTGATTTGGGACCGTTGCGTCGCCAGGAGGGTCCGCGCTCTCGCGGAGCGATAGATTGGCGCGCCGGGCGAGGTGTGGGCTTGTTCGTTTTATTGCTTCCGATATTTCAACGCCCGCCTGCGCCCCCGTGCAGACGTTGGCGCATCGAAAATATTTTCTCTTTCAGGGCGTGCGGAGCCTTCGTTTCTGATCCTTTCTGCGACTGCTTCAGACTCCCTGGGGAACATGTCGCTTCCACCGCTGAGAAGAAGAATCCGTTGATTTTGCGCATGTACCTACTTCCACACCAACATCTGCATCTAGGCAACACGTATACTCTGCAAAACACTGTAAAGCACATGACTGACGTATTACTGTATCTTCCCTTTCCATCCAAATATGGTGGGCGCATAGAGTGATAACATTTATTTTGTGTCCGCCGTAATTAGTTCAATATTTTCTTCACGGTACGTACGGGAGCGATATACAGGGTGGTCCATTGATCGTGACCGGGCCAAATATCTCACGAAATAAGCGTCAAACGAAAAAACTGCAAAGAACGAAACTCGTCTAGCTTGAAGGGAGAAACCAAATGGCGCTATGGTCGGCCCGCTAGATGGCGTTGCCATACGTCAAACAGATATCAACAGCGTTTTTTAAAATAGGAACCCCCAATTTTTTATTACATATTCGTGTAGTACGTAAAGAAAAATATGAATGTTTTAGTTGTATCACTTTTTTCGCTTTGTGATAGATGGCGCTGTAATAGTCACAAACGTATAAGTACGTGGTATCACGTAACATTCCGCCAGAGCGGACGGTATTTGGTTCGTGATACATTCATTACCCGTGTTAAAATGGACCGTTTACCAATTGCGGAAAAGGTCGATATCGTGTTGATGTATGGCTATTGTGATGAAAATGGCCAACGGGCGTGTGGTATGTATGGTGCTCGGTATCCTGGACATCATCATCCAAGTGTCCGGACCGTTCGCCAGATAGTTACATTATTTAAGAAAACAGGAAGTGTTCAGCCACGTGTGAAACGTCAACCACGACCTGCAACAAATGATGATGCCCAAGTAGGTGTTTTAGCTGCTGTCGCGGCTAATCCGCACATCAGTAACAGACAAATTGCGTGAGAATCGGGAATCTCAAAAACGTCGGCGTTGAGAACGCTACATGAACATCGACTGCACCCGTACCATATTTCTATGCACCAGGAATTGCATGGCGACGACTTTGAACGTTGTGTACAGTTCTGCTACCGGGCACAAGAGAAATTACGGGACGATGATAAATTTTTTGCACGCGTTCTATTTAGTGACGAAGCTGTCATTCACCAACAGCGGTAACGTAAACCGGCACAATATGCAGTATTGGGCAACGGAAAATCCACGATGGCTGCGACAAGTGGAACATCATCGACCTTGCTTGGTTAATGTATGGTGCGGCATTATGGGAGGAAGGATAATTGGCCCCAATTTTATCGATGGCAATCTAAATGGTGCACTGAATGCTGATTTCCTACGTAATGTTCTACCGATGTTACTACAAGATGTTTCACTGCATGACAGAATGGCGATGTACTTCCAACATGAAGGACGTCCGGGACATAGCTCGCGTGCGGTTGAAGCGGTATTGAATAGCATACTTCATGACAGGTGGATTGGTCGTCGAAGCACGTTCACCGGATCTGACGTCCCGGGATTTCTTTCTGTGGGGAAAGTTAAAGGATATTTGCGATATGTGCGAACATGCGTTGACAACTAATCGCTGTTGAGAAAAATGTCGTTACACGCATTGCCAAATGCATTGAGGTTGACGGACATCATTTTGAGCATTTATCGCATTAATGTGGTATTTACAGGTAATCACGCTGTAACAGCATGCGTTCTCAGAAATGATAAGTTCACAAAGGTACATTTATCACATTGGAACAACCGAAATAAAATGTTCAAACGTACCCACGTTCTGTATTTTTTAGTTTAAAAAAACCTACCTGTTACCAACTGTTCGTCTAAAATTGTGAGCCATATGTTTGTAGCTATTACAGCGCCATCTATCACTAAGCGAAAAAGTGGTCCAACTAAAACAATCATATTTCTTTACGAATTATAGGAATATATAATAAAAATTGGGGCTCCTATTTAAAAAAACGGAGTTGATATCCGTTTGACCTATGGCAGCGCCATCTAGCCGGCCAACCATAGCGCCATCTGGTTTCCCCCTCAAGCTAGACAAGTTTCGTTCTTCGTACTTTTTTCGTCTGTATACAGAACTCTGGTATATTACTAGATTCCTCACTTAATACTGCTTCTTGAAACTATGTAAGTGAGCTTCCACGGGATATTTTACGTCTATCTTCAAGCCTCTACCAATACTAGGTTTTTCAGCAACTCCGTGACAGAATCACATTTTCACTCTGGATCCGAGTGGGGGCATACGAAGCTTCCTGGCAGATTAAAACAGTGTGCCGGGCCGAGACTCGAACTCTGGACCTTTGCCTTTCGCGGGCAAGTGCTCTACCGACTGAGCTAACCAAGCACGACTCACGACCCATCCTCACAGCTTCAGTTCTGCACCTCGTCTCCTACCTTCCAAATGTCACAGGAGCTCTCCTGCAAACCTTTCATTCTGGAAACATTCACCGGGCTGTGGATAAGCCATGTGGAACTCCTGTAGGGTTCGGAGGAGAGCTTCTGTGAAGTTTGGAAGATAAGAGACGAGGTACTGGCGGAACTGAAGCTGTGAGGATGGGTCGTGAGTCGTTTTTCAGTAGCTCAGTCGGTAGAGCACTTGCCCGCGAAAGGCAAAGTTCCCGAGTTAAGAGTCTCGGTCCGGCACACATTTTTAATCTTCCAGGAAGTTTCAATTTCGTGACATCCTTTCGTCAGTCGATCAAATTTTTCACCATTGATGATGCAGTTCTTTGTATACCTTCAAAATTTCTTGTTAGTTATAGCCGGTATTTTTCGTAAAGACATGAATAATATCCTGGGATGGGTCGCATGACTGTCTTGTATGCAATCTCCTATGTACGCTGTTTGCATTCTACAATTACAGTGAACGGAAGCCTGTAATCAGTTTTACTTATAAATGGACTTATCTGATCATTCATATCCACGCAAATTATTACACCAAGGTACTTTCATAGCCATTGGTAGGGTCCTTCAAATCTGCATTATCTGGTAGGTTGTAAAGTGTAGTAAAAATGGAACTTTATTCTGGCGGTGTCTATGATGGTCCCACCGCTCTACAGTTGCTCAACAATTTCCAG
The DNA here is from genome assembly GCF_021461395.2 of Schistocerca americana. NCBI lineage: Eukaryota > Metazoa > Arthropoda > Insecta > Orthoptera > Acrididae > Schistocerca > Schistocerca americana. Next base: position 624,525,734 of record NC_060123.1, on the reverse strand, counting down.
TTCTTCGTATAAATGAATAAGCACAACACAACCAGGCACTGAACTTTAAAACTCCAGTTGCGACGAGTTCGAGAGAATTTCTTCCATGATCAGGTGGTAAAAGTTAAAGCTCCGAAAGTTCAAATGGCTCTGAGCACTATGGGACTCAACTACTGAGGTCATTAGTCCCCTAGAACTTAGAACTAGTTAAACCTAACTAACCTAAGGACATCACAAACATCCATGCCCGAGGCAGGATTCGAACCTGCGACCGTAGCGGTCCTGCGGTTCCAGACTGCAGCGCCTTTAACCGCACGGCCACTCCGAAAGTATTTACAACTTTTCTGCATTTTACAGCGCAGGAAATGAATCTTTTGAGTGCTTTGTTATTCGGAACCTCTTCGTCGTACACTGCTGCAGCACTGAGAGTAAAATGTCTGAGCATAATTTGGTGTGCGGTACTGTGGTTAATGATTCGGACGACCGTTCAAATGAATGAGACAAATATGTTGAAAGATTTAACTCTCGAAAACGGCGAGGTGGTGAGAGAATGGACGTGCTGAGAAACACTCTTTGCTCCCAGTGAAACAACGGTGTCAACATTTCTGGAAATATTCTAAATTTGTCACTACGACTGCCGCAATCAAAGTCATAAACTAGAAAACTGATCATTTCCATTCACTGAATCCCTCTTCATTTTCGACAATGCAGTCGTTCCATACATGAATCGGAGATATTCGGATGTTGGTCTAAATCATTAACCACCATACTGCTCATGAAATTATTCCCATAACTTTTCACCTTATGGGTTCAGCTAGCGTCCCCTTTAGAAGCCCACGGCAACAAGGCAACAAAACGTTTACATCCTCCTCCAGTCCTGCGCTGCTGAGTTAAAACAATACACGAATTATTTTTGCTGTGGCCTTCTCCACAAGACATCACAGCGCCTAGAGTATCAGCAACCAAACTGACAGCCTGCAGCCGCGGGTTGCCCGCTTCGCAGGCACACCGAAGCACTACACAACCGACAGGCAATATTGATGAACGGCCACAACAACGACACAGCAAAGACACCAGCGGCCACCAGGCGGCACTACCGGCCCACATAAACATAAGGAAGAGGTCGCTGCAGATCCCAGAACTATTTTCACACGTCAAACCACGTGATGGAAATAGTTCCGAGGTACTCATCCGCTGAAGCGCTATAAAGGCCGGCGCTCGGCCCCACTTCGGCGGATCGCCTTCTGTGTCTCGTGTGTGTGACGTCGTTTCGTGTTTTTGGTGTCCGCCGTCCCACTACTATGTTCACTTGTGCCGTCGGATTCATCAGTGTTCTGTGCGCCGTGCCACCGTGTTTTCAGTGTTGTTATCGTCACGTGTGACCGACTCCGTGTCTTTTTTGTGTCTCTGTGACCTCTCCCTTTTGCCCGTCACTATGTTAATTATCATTCTCCATTCTTATACTATTGTAATCACTATGGCTGAAGAGCGGCGTAGTGTGCCGCTGCCAGCCTACCTGATTTGTACAGGTATTAAAATAACAATAAAGTAAAAAAAAAAAAAAACACTTCTACAGTTTATCGACCGCCAGCAGACTTGGATAGCTGCCGCCCCGGCAGCTCGGCTTGGATCTTCTCGCTGATCTCTTGATTAGGCTTGGTATATCGGAGAAGTCTCTGGCGGAGACTAGTAGGAAATCATTTCAGTTGTTTTCTATATTATCCTTGTATGTAGTTGTGATTCGAAGACGGATCACTGTTTTGTGTTGGTGCTATACTTGGAGAATTTGTTTTGGTTAATTGAACAGTCCAATAAATTGTTTTTTGGACTTCGATCGTTAGTTTCTTCTGCTTAGGCAGACATATCAATTTTTGAAGCTATAACTTTGGTCAGAGCTACGTATTGCAAATAATTATCAGATGCAAAAAGAGAATTGTCACAGGGAACGTACTGCTCGCTTGCATTTTCAACACAGCCCGAGATTATCTTTCAGTGAGATTTGAGACGATGGTAAAACTGTTGGACTTTCTTGGTTGCACCATGCTTACTGCAATAACAGTAAACAGTGACATCAAGGGATATACATGTCTTCCTCTACGTTCACAGAGTTTTGAAACAGCGGGTTTCACGAAATTTTGTAATATATTGCAATGTGTGTCGGAGTTCAAATTTGGTACATGAATTATACGAAATGTTACGTGCCAGCAACAGAGAGACTGGAATAGCTTTAAATGTCGCACATGGGACCTGTCACATAGGAAAAAAAAACAAGTGTTATGAGGATTTCGACATGTTATAATACTGCATGCAGTTTTTTCTTTCTTTTCAAATCTGCAGTTTCCATTCCCACCGCAATACGAAACGATAATTGGCGAGGAATATTTAGTGCGAGCCCCTCGAGGGATGAAGACTTGCTGCCTGATAATGATTTCAGATTGCTTCCGCCGACCGGAGTCTCGTTTTCGGCCCCACTGACGCCGAATCCTCTTAGCCGCTGCGGATGCGGATTGAATTGCAAATGCGTGTCAGAAATACCGCAGGAAATCATTTCGCCGCCGCGCAGGTGCTGCCGGCGCGATAAGGTCGACACTTGTTGACTGCGGTATATGCCAGTTTTATACGGCGTCTTTCAGCGTCAGCAAAGGAAACACTGCTGCTGACGCGTGAGAGGCAATTCTAACGACTCTACTGACGTCGGGGACTGACATAAATAGCTCTCGTCTCATTGCGGTCACTAACAATTGCGTATACGATTGGAAATGAAATTATCAACGTGTGCATCTACGCCGACTCCAACTGACGGTCTGTGATGGAGGGCACTTCTCGTACCAATATCTGTCCCCCTATTTCGCGCTTCATTCATGAATGACACATAGGAAGAATGGGTGTTGGTAAAGCTCCGTATCAGCTAATATTTCTCTGATTTTTTTTCGACGTATGTGGGAGGAAGTAATACGACGCTGCATTCTTTTTACAACGTACCGTCTCGGAATTTCGACACTTAACATCTCCGTGATGCATAGCGTCTCTCTTGTTCCGTCTGCCATTCGACTTTGCCGAGAATCGACACAATACTCTCGCACCGACTAAACGATCACGTCACGCAACGGGCCGCTCTTCGTTGCACCTTCTTTGTCTGTTTTATTAATCCTACCTGATAAGGGTCCTAGACAGATGAACAATACTTAAACACTCGATCTAAGAACGGTTTCGAAGCCGTTTCTTTTGTGGATGAATTAGATTTTCTTAACATTGATAAGAGAACCAGAATTAAAGGAGATTCAGGACGAAATGAACAGTCTAAAACGTATAGGATATGGATTGAGACTAAACGGAAGAAAGATTAAAGTAGTGATGAATAGCATAAACGCAATTAGCTGTAAGCTTAACATCAGAATTGGGGACCACGAAGTTGACGATGTTAAGAAATTCAGCTACCTTGGAAGCAAAACAACGTATGACGTACGAAACAAAGAGGACATAAAAAGCGCATTAGCACAGGGAAAAAGGCGTAAGAAGTCTAGAAGTATCAAACATAGGCCATTAATTTGAGGAAAGTTTCCGAGAATGTGCCTCTGGAGCACAGCATTGTAAGTTATGAATGATGGAATTTGAGAAAACCGGTAAACAACAGAATCGAAGCGTTTGAGATATGACGACTGAGAAGGATGTAGAAAATTAGGTGAACTGATGCGATAACGAATGAGGATCACCGGCGAAGAAAGGAAGCACGGAAAATACTGACAAGAAGAAGGATATGTATTAAGATATCAGCGAATAACTTCGATTATACTAAAAGGAGTTAAAGAGGTTAAAACCTGAAGAAGAAGGCAGAGATTGGAATATACCTAAGATATAATTGAGGACGCAGGAGTCAAGTAGTCCTCTGAGATCGAGATTAGCAAAGGAAAGGAATTCGTGACGGTCCGTTTGAACCACTAGAAGACTGATGGGAAGAAAAGGAAAAGGAAAAGAAAAATAACAAATTCTCCCAATGAATCTCAAGTTGCTTGTTGGTTTTCCGAGGTATGCAGCTATGTTAAATCACTAACTTTTACCAGTCATTTTTCGCCGATAGTATAATCGAACAGAAGTATAATAGCCTCACTGAGCCTCCAATGTTATTCTGTATACATCATGAACATAAATTATCATCACTAACAGCCATACAACAGTCCCATGGTTTGTTTCCGAAATTACCCAAACATTTGCCGACGCTCTTCCGCTAAGAACGACATGTAGAGTTCTGTTTGCAAGTAAGTCCTGCATGCACTCACAGACCTGGTAAATTCACAAGACTAACAGTGCGAACGGCACGAAGCTGTATCGAACGCTTGGCAAAAGTGAAGGTTGAAATGGCTGTGAGCACTATGGGACTTAACCTCTGAGGTCATCAGTCCCCTAGAACTTAGAACTACTTAAACGTAACTAACCTAAGGACATCACACACATCTTTGCCCAAGGCAGGATTAGAACCAGCCTGCGTGAGCTAAAACGCGTGCCTTTCGGCTTCCTCTTGTATCCCGGTGTTGGCTCTCCTGCCAACCCACCACAGGAACATAATACAGTGAAAGTTTATTTGGCACTTGTGCAAAAACCAGACTGCGGTCATAAGTGTAGGCCATTAAATGGTGGCAGTGGTTGAGAAGGGAATGAGGCTCGGTTGCGACCTATCCTCCATAAGCTATACATAGAACGAACAGTGAAAAAAAAAGGAGGATAAAACTTGGAAAGGCATTAAAGTTCAGAAGGAAGAAATAAAAATATGGAGATTTGTCTATGGTATTATAATTGTATTAGACACGGCAAAATACCTGAAAGACCAGCTGAATGAAATTAGAATTACGCTGATCCGTTATGAATATTGTAAAACAAATTGACTAAATTTAATTATAGGTAATAGTGGCCAGTTCCTTATGGAATACCAATTTATTTCCGTAAGTTGGTCTTCGAGCTTTCTCAGACCCATCTTCGTATATGGCACGCAGAAGCTGCAAAGTTGTTTACGTAGTATTGTACTGGGGACTGGGTTAAAGACAGAAAATACTATTGCCCTGTGTTGTGTACATAGTTCCGCGTAGTCAGCGCGTACACAACTTTCCCAATAGAGCACGCCCCGCTAAGCACAACAGCGCAGGCGCAGCGCTCGTCCGTCTCCGCACTACGAGATGGCGCTGTCTTAGAGACGGACCAAATTCTGCTTCCGCCGACCCGCGTATTAATATGTAACGCAGCCAATGAGATTGCTGCTAACGTAGAACCTTTTCTTCTCGCGGATCACAATCGCGCAGTGATACATGAACGCGCGAGGTATTATAACGAGTGTACTGACCTCCAATTAGCCTGTCTGCATTTGTCTGTACCAGTCTACATCAGTCTGCACCAGTCTATAGTCAAGTTTCAGTCTGCGCCTAATAAGATTATCATATTCCTGTACATAGCCATGAAGAGAAATGTATAGACACTTTGTCAAGTATCAGAGATATGTGAGAATAAGATTACTGTACCAATACCAAGGGAACTTCAGAATGTCAATTATAAATAGCATCCAGAACGAAGTTAAGTTATTTTTATGCTTGTTATTATTTTAATAAATGTGTTTGAAAATTAATCAAGTTCTGTTTAAAGTTGGTGACCGTCAATCTGCTACTCTAAGCGTGCAAGTTGCATTTCTATCGTCTGCAACGGCAGAAGATAAACACCCCACGATAAGACCACGAGACATATTGCTGACACTCGCCTACTTCGTTAGAGTGACAAGTCAAATAATCTGATTGTGTGTGTACGGAAGGTCTTACAGTGTGCACACCACACCCTGACTGTGCCTTACGTGAAAAGTTGCTTGTAGGAAATAAAGAAATTAGTACCTGCACAAAGGAGTATAAGAGGGACAACCGAATTAAATAAGGGGTACTGAGTGAATTAGTTCAGGAAAACAGACCCTAAAATAGTAGAACGAGTTCTGATATTTGACCAGCATAATACACGACGATCGCCAAGTTAAAAGGGATATAAAATGCAAGTGGCAATAGTAAGAAACAGAAAGAGGAAGAAGAAATTGCAGTGCCAAAAGTACTCTTCGCCCCACAACTTAAGGTGGGGTGTGAAGTGTAGATGTAGATATTCTAGGACCTCGAGAATTAAAATATATTTTCAGTCTCCTATTATTCAAATTGCTTTTCATGAATAATTGTTCGTAGAGCGAACAAAAAGGCATACGGAAATTTTGTGCTCAGCCCATTGCAAGTACAAAGCACAGTGACTGTTGCTGGTCCCGCCCAGGAGGCTAGAACGCGGAGCCACGAACTGGCCGACGGGGAGGTTGAAGAAGGGGGAAGGGAGGGCCGCCATCTCCGGTCCGTGTTTGTGGCGCGCGATTGTTCTCCGCCGCAGGCTGGGTTCCGCCAGACACACCGCGGAAATGGTTTCCGGCGCCGCCGTCCGCCCTCCACGCGGCGTGGCGTCGGTCGCTCTGTCACAGCGGGCGTGCCGGGGGGCTGTGGAGGGGCGGTTCGAGTGGCCGCTGTGTGCTCGCGTTCTGAGAGCACAACTGCACGGACTCACCGCGGACAGGAGAGCCACGCAGGTCGTCCACTCGTTCCAAGTCGTGAGCCCCTGTATCAAAATCCCTTTTCTGTCTTACACCTTATATTTCCTGTGGTCCTAAAACTTGCTGACAGTATAAAACTACAGCGCGATTCACACAGGGTGACAATTATTGAACTATATGGTATAAAATCGTCGTAACTTCTGAACTGTTTGCGAGAAAATGTTATCATATATGTCAGTTCTAGCACAATATATTTGTCCAATGAATACCCGTTTATCATCTGTGTTTCTGCTTGGTGTAGCAGTTTTAATGGCCAGTAGTGTAGTATGCGCATGCGCACGAGCCTTGTTGCTGTCGGCCATTTGCACGTGAAAACATGATGGTACAGCGTGCCGGAGCGTACAGCGCTTGCGAAGGCCTGCTATGTGAACAATAACAGCCCAACTGCTGCTCTTAGGAAGTTTCCGACCGAGTTTCTAGCTGAAGACAACCGGTCCAAGTGTGCTAACGATCAAGAATTTGATTTGCAAGTTGGAAACAACGTGTAATGTTCGTGATGACAGTGTTGGCAAAGTCGGTAGTCCAGAAAGGTTGAAAACCCCTGAAAACATGGAAAAAACATACGTTGTGTTTCAAAATAGTCCCAATAAATCGATCAGACGTGCTGCACAACAGGTGGATATCAACCGAGATTCACTGCGACAAATTGTTTTTGAAGACCTGCATGTCCTCCCACACAATATTCACACCCATAAGCCATTAAGCCCCAGGGCCATGGCACAGTGGTTGTGTTTCGCCAACACTATTGTCCACAGAATCGAAGAACAGGACTTTGATGTGAATGTGGTTTGGTTTAACGACGAAGCTCACTTTCTCTTGGAAGGGTTCGTCAATAAGCAAAATTGGCGCACTTCGGGGAACTGACAACCCACATTTCGCGATCGAGAAGTCTCTTCACTCTCAATGGGTGACTATGTGATCTGCAGTATTCACTCACGGAATAATGGGTGCGATATTCCTTGATGGCACAGTGGCTATCGAACAGCATGTCAAGATTTTGGAAGATGATTTCACCCCCATTATCTAAAGTGACCCTCCTTTCGACAACATGTTGTTCATGCAAGACAGACCTCAACCCCATCGAAGCAGAGGAGTGTTTGATGTCCTGTAGGAGCACTTTGGGGAGCACATTCTGGCTCTAGGGTACCCAGAGGCCTCGATTGGCTGCCGTATTCTCCCGATCTGAACACATGCGACTTCTTTTTCGGGGTATATTAAAGACAAGGTGTACACCAATAGCCCCAAAGTACTACTGAGGTGGGAACAGCCACTCTGGACGTCATCGACAGCCTCGATGCTCCGACACTTCATAATTTTGCTATTCGCCTGCACCACAACATCGGCAATGATGGCAAGCGTATCGAACATGTCATAACCTAAATCTGACTATCTTTAGTGACGTTTAGATGCTGAATAAAGTTTGTACACGTCGGAGCTTGTAGCTAATTTGCATCTTTTTCATATAGTTCAATAATTGTCAACCTCTATAAACTTGAAATACTTTTATGAGTCATAATATGTGAACAAGTTTTGGGTCACACTTGTAATTTCCGGAGATGATAATAAATAATTGGGAAATTATATACAAAGTCCTGACCACAAATGCTGTAAGTACCATCCACCAGCATCGATGCACAACTGTACTTGTTCCACCATATTTCGAAACTATCTGTGAAGTGTATTCTCGTCAGTGTTGCGTATTTCATGTGTAAAGGCCTGAGAGAGTTCTACAGTCGTCCAAGGTCCACTTTCTACGTTTGCGTTTTAAGTTATCCCCAAAAGAAAAAAATCCGGGTATTTGGGGTGTTGGGTCAGGTGATCGGGGGGGCAACAAATTTTTTGAAGTTACTAGGACAGTAAAGGAACTGGTTACAAGTGTGACACATTGGTCCATATTGTTGGAAATAACTTTTTGTAAGCTCCACGTCATCCACCCATCCCACCTAATGTATTGATGACGCCCGTATAAACTATAGTGCCTTCGTTCGTATCAAAGGAAATGGGTCAACAATCCTGGAAGTTGACACCACACGCCACACTCCAACCTTTTCATCATGCGTTGGTGTTTCGTGGATGGTATGGTGGTTTACACCATCCCAGTATCTATTATTCTGTGTGTTGGTGTACGCTGACACATGGAAACATGCCTCATCTGTAAAAATAGTTATGGAGAAAATGTCTGGACATTAGATAAGAAACACCTTGAAATCACCGATCTCTTCTCATGGTCTGTTTCTAGCAATGATTGCGTCATGTCCATCCTATATGATCGCAAAACTAATTTCTTTGCAGCTCACTGACATATACTCTATACATGCCTGTCCCCTGTATTAACCGACGTAACCATTTCTTTGGAGAGTGCTCCATGTATCTTCGAACGTTATCAATAACCTCTCCACTGAGTGACGGTCTAAGTTTACCACTGTCACTGTTTAGTACACCAATTATCTCCAGCTTCCTAAGAAACGATAAATTTTTTTTTTTATTGTAACACTCCGCTCATTGAATTTTCACTAGGGAGCCCGTTCAGTTGTAGCCAATGACTCAGTCTTCAAATGTGTTTTCACAACAAAAACCCGCTCTCGAAGTGTGTGCTGCATGTGTGTGCTGCCAGCTAAAGACTGCGAACGAATCAGTAATTTGCTCGTTATTGTCACGCAGTCCGAGCTACACCCTCTCAGACTCCATAAACCGCGATCGACGAACTAACATGAGCCGAGCAAGTGTGGCATTATACCGAACAGGACTTTATGCGCAGAAACAACGATCAACTTGCCAACAACGGGCGGTACTTCTGATTCTCCGAGAGCTATTTATGTCATTGAAACAACTTCACCGTTCCTACGAGCTTTTAGAGTTCAGCTTAATATGGATCGCCCTGTATGAGCCATACCAGAAAACGAATGCGGAACTCTGACTTTCGTGAGTGATGGCCTTTCCGACTGAGCTATTCAAGCGCGATTTCACCACACGCCCTCACAGCTTGACTCTGCCGGTAACTTTCCGTTATGTTCCAAACGACGCAGAGGCTTTCCTTATGTTGAAGAATTTTAACTATTTTTTTAGAAAACAATGAAACAATACCATTTGTTTGTCACAAATAGCTTTGTTCTTCCACAAAATATTCATGTTTAAAGTTTATACATTTTTACACACGTTCGGGCCATTTCTGGAAACCTTTTACCCTCTCTGATGTTAGTAATGTGATGCTACGTCCTCAAGGGAAGGAAAAAAAACCTTCATCACTACTTGGAATAGGGAATACGAATCACAGCAGGCAAAAAGTTACTTTCGTAAATTTGCTAATTAATTAATGTACAATTTTGAATTTCAGCTTGTCTCTGACGTGAGGGCACTGGTGACGATGCATAACTATAACAGGTAGTTTTTCCTGGTAGCTGTGCGTTATTGGCTATCAAAAACTTTTTTGTCATTAATTTTGCTGTCCCATTTGCACATTTACTTTTATGACTCTCCTAATATCGATCAAAGTTCACAATTTTCAGATCCATGTACACTCCTGGAAATTGAAATAAGAACACCGTGAATTCATTGTCCCAGGAAGGGGAAACTTTATTGACACATTCCTGGGGTCAGATACATCACATGATCACACTGACAGAACCACAGGCACATAGACACAGGCAACAGAGCATGCACAATGTCGACACTAGTACAGTGTATATCCACCTTTCGCAGCAATGCAGGCTGCTATTCTCCCATTGAGACGATCGTAGAGATGCTGGATGTAGTCCTGTGGAACGGCTTGCCATGCCATTTCCACCTGGCGCCTCAGTTGGACCAGCGTTCGTGCTGGACGTGCAGACCGCGTGAGACGACGCTTCATCCAGTCCCAAACATGCTCAATGGGGGACAGATCCGGTAATCTTGCTGGCCAGGGTAGTTGACTTACACCTTCTAGAGCACGTTGGGTGGCACGGGATACATGCGGACGTGCATTGTCCTGTTGGAACAGCAAGTTCCCTTGACGGTCTAGGAATGGTAGAACGATGGGTTCGATGACGGTTTGGATGTACCGTGCACTATTCAATGTCCCCACGACGATCACCAGTGGTGTACGGCCAGTGTAGGAGATCGCTCCCCACACCATGATGCCGGGTGTTGGCCCTGTGTGCCTCGGTCGTATGCAGTCCTGATTGTGGCGCTCACCTGCACGGCGCCAAACACGCATACGACCATCATTGGCACCAAGGCAGAAGCGACTCTCATCGCTGAAGACGACACGTCTCCATTCGTCCCTCCATTCACGCCTGTCGCGACACCACTGGAGGCGGGCTGCACGATGTTGGGGCGTGAGCGGAAGACGGCCTAACGGTGTGCGGGACCGTAGCCCAGCTTCATGGAGACGGTTGCGAATGGTCCTCGCCGATACCCCAGGAGCAACAGTGTCCCTAATTTGCTGGGAAGTGGCGGTGCGGTCCCCTACGGCACTGCGTAGGATCCTACGGTCTTGGCGTGCATCCGTGCGTCGCTGCGGTCCGGTCCCAGGTCGACGGGCACGTGCACCTTCCGCCGACCACTGGCGACAACATCGATGTACTGTGGAGACCTCACGCCCCACGTGTTGAGCAATTCGGCGGTACGTCCACCCGGCCTCCCGCATGCCCACTATACGCCCTCGCTCAAAGTCCGTCAACTGCACATACGGTTCACGTCCACGCTGTCGCGGCATGCTACCAGTGTTAAAGACTGCGATGGAGCTCCGTATGCCACGGCAAACTGGCTGACACTGACGGCGGCGGTGCACAAATGCTGCGCAGCTAGTGCCATTCGACGGCCAACACCGCGGCTCCTGGTGTGTCCGCTGTGCCGTGCGTGTGATCATTGCTTGTACAGCCCTCTCGCAGTGTCCGGAGCAAGTATGGTGGGTCTGACACACCGGTGTCAATGTGTTCTTTTTTCCATTTCCAGGAGTGTATTTGTGTAAGTATTGGACACCGTATTCAAGTATAAAACAAGTAATAATGTGGTGATGACTAAGTAGACAAAAATGAAACATCTGGAACTGGCTAAGCGACATGTGTTGCAAAATATTATATACTACTTACATATTGCTGTTGTACCCATATCTATTTTACATAAAATTTGTCACTATTTAATTTTTTATACGTTACCTGTACATTAGTCACCATGCTATTATTGTCGCTTCCATACAATGTTTTTGATAAAGCAGTAGCACTTCAGATGTTAGTAGCTTCAGAAGCACACGCACTCACAGCACAAACGTGTTTACATTGCAAAACTGAGGTTATGGTCGAAGAACTTAGGTCAAAGAAGTACAGAGATGCTATACATAACAGATATTGCAAATTATGAAAATGAAATTGTAACATGATCGAGAAACCACAATAAACGAAACTTTTAAATGACAGTGCAGTAGCAGAATCTCTTCCGACGATCATGTCAGCAGTAGTCAGTTATTTCCTAGTTGTATGGAACCGTAACAAATTATTACCTATATGATCATTTAAGTTAAAAACAAGTCTCTGTAGGAAGAACGCTGTCACGCGTAAGGATACACTCGCCACGTGAAGTTTACTTACTGGAAGACGCCAGTGTCGGCAACGTAGCGTTACAGAGCGGTTCCTCCAAAACTGCTACGAAAGACTCTCAGGGTGACCATAAAAAGAGGTTTTAAACAACCCCACAAGCGAGCAGTGATCATCATTTCATGGGCCGCCGTGGAGAAGTCGTACGATGGGTCTGCACGATAGTTACGTTTAGTCTTGAATACATAGAGATTTTGTCTCTTTTCCGGTGATGTATACGGATTTTTCATTTCCTTGGGCCAAGTTTACCATATTTCCCTACTCCACTTAGCACAAATTTTTGATTCGGTGAAACTGTGAGGAATCCATCGGCAGCAGATCTTTTTCACAGCTTAATGTTGGTGCAAAGTGGAGTGTACTGCAGTCTTCGTTATGCCAAAGTAAGTCAAACGCCGACACTCCTCAATCACGTCACCCACACAAACGATTTTTTTTGGAACAACAACCGGCTTGAGTGGAATTTCAAGAAAGTCCTCGCTTACAAAAGGAAGACAGCGAAATTTTGCAGTGCAGCTGTAATCAGCCTTCTCTGGTCGTGATTAGCTAGCAAAAGCAAACGAAGAGATTCAAGGTAATTTTTTTTAGTCAAGCTTTAAGGAAAGTTGGAAAGAAATCCACAAATTTTCATTTCTTTCACATCTACCTGTATTCTCTTCAGGTTACTATGAGTTTCGAAGGATCCTTTGTGTAGCACTGTCGCTTCCCCCATTTCCTGAGCCAGTACGAATGTTCGCCTCCGTGTGAGCTCAAATCTTTGTGATTGTACATCAAATGACTTTTATCGAAATGTAATAAGGAGGAAGTAATATATTCACTGAATCTTCTTTGAAAGTAGGTCCCCAGAAACTTAACAACGAACCACACAATCATGCAGAGCGCCTCTTTTGCTGCGTCTGCCTCTGGAATTGGTTGGGCATCTCCGTGACCCTTACGCGTTTGCTAAATTAACCTGTCACGAAATGCGTTCCTCTTCTTTGGCTCTTCAGTGTTTTCTCTATTAACCTTCCCTGGGACAGGTCTCACACCGACTAGCAGTAGGTCTTTTCAGATATCGGTGGAACGACGATTTTGTAAGCTACCTACTTTCGGGTGGACTGCTCTTCCTGAGGATTTTTCCAGTGAAAGTCATTCTAGCACCAGCCTTACCTGTATTAGTTTCATGTGATCGTTCCACTCTAAATCACTGCATACACCTACTCATAGATATTTAATGATGGTATTGCTTTCAGAGATTATTCGAGAATCGTGTGATTGTGCAGCAAATGCGCTATTTATGTCCAATATTTAAACTGAGGGTCAGCAGTCAACCCCTGCGCAAAGCGTCGGTCCTCTGCCGGTCTTCCCGCACTTCACTACAATTTGCTAGCGTTTCGACACCTTTGTATACAACAGTGTCACCCGTAAGAATACTCATGGAACTTACGACGTTATCCACTATTTCACTTGTATTAATTTCACTTGCAGAACGTCCGAACATACTTTTACGACTGAAAAAATTTTGTCTCGGTTAAAAATGAAAGAATGATATTGTGTGTTCTGTTGCTAGGAACTCTTCAATTCTTTCATACAGCTTGTCTGATATTACGTACGGTGGTGTTTTTTTTCCGGTCGATAGCGGTCTACGGTACGCTACTTCTATAATAGGAGGAAGTTCTTTCGCCTGCTTTATGACTGATATCCCACCAGGTCCAGCTGCCCTTTCTTTTGTTGAGCGATTCAGGTTTCTTTAAACGATCAGTGTATATGTTTGTGACTATTACAGCGCCATCTATCACAAAGCGAAAAAAGTTGTCCAACTAACACATTCATATCTCTTTACGTACTACACGAATATGTAATAAAAAAATGGGGGTTCCTATTTAAAAAAACGCAGTTGATATCCGTTTGACCTAAGACAGCGCCATCTAGTGGGTCAACCATAGCGTCAACCGGTTTCCCCCTTCAAGCTAGACGAGTTTCGTTCTTTGGAGTTTTTTCATTTGATGCATATTTCGTGAGGTATTTGGCCCGGTCACGATCAATGGAACACCCTGTATATTTACGATACACTGAAGCCCTACACTAACTGTTGTTGAGCTACTGAACAAAACACAATACTTACCTCATTGTGCACATTACGATCGACCGACGCGTGTGAACGAGATGATGTTTGAGCAACGAATACTTGTTCGTAAATTGAAGGGGATGACTGCTGTTAGCTGCAGCTGGAGATTAGCTGCAGCTGGAGATTATGAGGAATCACCACAGACGAGCGAAAATGTATGCCGCACTGGGATTCGAACCTGGCATTTTCTGCTCGCTAGGCAGGTGCGTTAACTACTGCTCCATCCGGGACACACCGTTATCGCAACTACTAGGACCATCTCGGGACGCCTCATGGCCGATCTATACTCCCGGCCAGCGCCACCTATTCGCAAGCCCTGTCCATTGAGTACTTGTTCCCTACTCTGAGATTCTCACAGGCAGCTGGACGTATTTGTGCATCTGCACTGAAGAATGTGGATCCATTGCACAGCTAGGCGTATCGATTATATGAACGCGTGGTGTCTATTCTTTCGGACATGTCGGAAAGAACAGACACCAGGCTTTCATCTGATTGGTCGTGAAAAACAATATAGACGTTGCGACTTCAAACGGATGTTCTTGTAATCTCGTATACGTTCATGAGTGATTGGCAACAGTGTGATCTTGTCACACATCCTTCCCCCTCTTTCTCTTGTTACGATCAGGGGCAGTCAAATGAAAAGTGAACACGCGCTTTAACACACAGTCCGCACGACAGAAGGCCTCGCTGTTATGTTTTTATATTGTCTGCGCTACGGTAGGGGACGGAATAGTGTTACATCACAGGTGCACGCAATTACTGGGTTATGACCTTCTCGCTTTTGGTGCACTGGTCTAGTGTGCTTGTTGCGCTGCTGTCGTAGTATCGTACGTCTAGCCCCTACAATTCGACTACCCTTCAGGCAGCTGTGTAGCAGACGCTGGCTGCATTCCTCGCTCGCTTGCTACGCGGACTCCGGCCGTCACATGAAAACAAGTTCCTCGGGAATGGAACCACAATCGGACGAAGCCTGCGCTTTAGCGATTGGGCTGAGAAACACTGCAGCAGCCTCCGTACAACTCGGATCTTTCGCCGTGTGATTTTCACGTCTCAGGTGACCTGAAGAACGACGTGTGTGACGTCGGTTTCAGTCGGACGAGAAAGTACAAGAGTGGGGTGCTGCTGAGGACCCGTCAGCGGCTGATCGCGTTCTGCGAAACAGGAATTAATCGTTTCACCAGCTGCGACATAGTCGCGTATACGAACAGTGATCCAATACTGTCGAATGTTTTTTTATTCCAGTCTTTGATCACAATATCAATTCTTTTGACGATGACCGGTTTCAGACCGTGATGACCATCCTCAGATCTAAAATATACAATTATATACGCATAGTGAGCAGTGTGTCTTTCAACACATTACAGCAATACGTATCACAATATACTATCATACAACCAGGGAAATGTACAGATAAAATACAGTAAAACGTACCTTTTCTACACCGTGTCTTAAAGTGGTAAGGCCATAATGGCATCGTTAAGGATATAAATATAGTCAACACAGCATCGTCACGTAGATCTATAATAAGGTGTAGAATAGGCCACATCGTCCACACAGTCATTATTGCTACTGGTTACTGAAGTACAGCAGGTACCAGAAATCTGTTTGCCTACATCCTACCTAGATGTCGCTACTGTGGGCTTAGATGTAATCATTATTTACGCAAAAAAATATTGTAGATCTGAAGATGGTCATCACGGACTGAAACTGGTCATCGTCAAAAGAATTGATATTGTGATAAAAGACTGGAACAAAAACATTCAGGAATTGATCGTCTCGTCTCCCAGTGGGATAAACGTCTTAAGGCGTGTGGCGATTAGTTTTGAAGGGAACCATTTCATGGTCTCATTGTGGCGGATGTTGGGTTTACATTTAAATGCTTCTCATATTAACCTGTTTATTCCGATATTACTAAATTATAGTTGCGCTTTTAATTAATAAAGACGGTTTCCGTGAGACATATATTAATTTTCGTAAATTGTTTCGGCTATAGCGTAAATTATTCAGTATTTAATTTGGCGTCAACAGTGGCCGCATACTCACACCCAGCACGTGTCGGCTGCGTAGCTGACTACGCCAAAGCCACCTGCCACCTGCCACCTGCCACAGCCGCACCTCGCTAGCTGCGCCTGCAGTGCCTGCAGTGCCTGCTAATTAACGGGGCACCGATACGTACAGCACAGCCCTTTACGCGTCTCTGAATAACGCTTTTCCTGGGTGCAGAAGCCGACATCTTCCCATCCAAAATAAATTCAATGAAGTAGCAGGGAGATAAGTTGCGGGTTCTGAAGGAAATGTTACAGCCAGCACATCCCCCTTTCCAACGCCCTTTGTGGCTTTTTGTCGCAAACGATATGCAGACTACACAAGTACTCCACAACTTTCGGCCAGAACAACATTTCGAACTCCTGAATTACGGACTGCCGACCCGTTACATCCACCATTGACACATGCAACTTATTTTGCCTGCATTAAGCCTGTTCAGCCCTATATGTTCCATACACCTACAGAAGTGTTCCGTTGAGTTGCTTTTACTCTGAAGTAACTTTGACCTCTGTAACTGAAAATTCTGATGCTTAAAAGTCTTGAACGCCACACACTCCACCTGGCCAGCCATACCGGTCTTCTCCCATGTATATAAAATTACTCTACCAGAAAAAAAATTTCGTCCTTGCCCCACACTGCTTCATCATCATCTCTGCACATTCTATGTCTCTCGCATACTAGTATACTATTCTGAGAAGTTTGCAAAAAAAAAAAAAAAAAAAAAAAAAGCACTGTGGGACTTAACGTCTGAGGTCCCCTAGAACTTAGAACGACTTAAACCTAACTAACCTAAGGACATCACACACACCCATGCCCGAGGCAGGATTCGAACCTGTCACCGTAGCGGTCGCGCAAGTTCAGACTGAAATGCCTAGAACCGCTCGGTCACACCGGCCGAAATTTGCAACAGTTTCCTCTTTGTCACCTGCACCAACATAGGTATCCTTTCCTCCACCTCCACATTCTTTATACCTTATCCCACAGAAACGAAACAGCCTTCTCCTCTGCTAGATGCAGAATTGCATCATGATACCCATCTACCCTCTCCTTACATCAAGACTTCAATAACGCTCTCAGTCTGCTGTCAGCTTTATACACTCCTGGAAATTGAAATAAGAACAACGTGAATTCATTGTCCCAGGAAGGGGAAACTTTATTGACACATTCCTGGGGTCAGATACATCACATGATCACACTGACAGAACCACAGGCACATAGACACAGGCAACAGAGCATGCACAATGTCGGCACTAGTACAGTGTATATCCACCTTTCGCAGCAATGCAGGCTGCTATTCTCCCATGGAGACGATCGTAGAGATGCTGGATGTAGTCCTGTGGAACGGCTTGCCATGCCATTTCCACCTGGCGCCTCAGTTGGACCAGCGTTCGTGCTGGACGTGCAGACCGCGTGAGACGACGATTCATCCAGTCCCAAACATGCTCAATGGGGGACAGATCCGGAGATCTTGCTGGCCAGGGTAGTTTACTTACACCTTCTAGAGCTCGTTGGGTGGCACGGGATACATGCGGACGTGCATTGTCCTGTTGGAACAGCAAGTTCCCTTGCCGGTCTAGGAATGGTAGAACGATGGGTTCGATGACGGTTTGGATGTACCGTGCACTATTCAGTGTCCCCTAGACGATCACCAGTGGTGTACGGCCAGTGTAGGAGATCGCTCCCCACACCATGATGCCGGGTGTTGGCCCTGTGTGCCTCGGTCGTATGCAGTCCTGATTGTGGCGCTCACCTGCACGGCGCCAAACACGCATACGACCATCATTGGCACCAAGGCAGAAGCGACTCTCATCGCTGAAGACGACACGTCTCCTTTCCTCCCTCTATTCACGCCTGTCGCGACACCACTGGAGGCGGGCTGCATGATGTTGGGGCGTGAGCGGAAGACGGCTTAACGGTGTGCGGGACCGTAGCCCAGCTTCATGGAGACGGTTGCGAATGGTCCTCGCCGATACCCCAGGAGCAACAGCGTCCCTAATTTGCTGGGAAGTGGCTGTGCGGTCCCCTACGGCACTGCGTAGGATCCTACGGTCTTGGCGTGCATCCGTGCGTCGCTGCGGTCAGGTCCCAGGTCGACGGGCACGTGCACCTGCCGCCGACCACTGGCGACAACATCGATGTACTGTGGGGACCTCACGCCCCACGTGTTGAGCAATTCGGCGGCCTCCCGCATGCCCACTATACGCCCTCGCTCAAAGTCCGTCAACTGCACATACGGCTCACGTCCACGCTGTCGCGGCATGCTACCAGTGTTAAAGACTGCGATGGAGCTCCGTATGCCACGGCAAACTGGCTGACACTGACGGCGGCGGTGCACAAATGCTGCGCAGCTAGCGCCATTCGACGGCCAACACCGCGGTTCCTGGTGTGTCCGCTGTGCCGTGCGTGTGATCACTGCTTGTACAGCCCTCTCGCAGTGTCCGGAGCAAGTATGGTGGGTCTGACACACCGGTGTCAATGTGTTCTTTTTTCCATTTCCAGGAGTGTATCTTCTCGTCCCAAAATTCTTAGCTGCTTCCCAACGGTCAACAGCTATCCCAATCTCCTACAAACAGCGACCTGTCCAAAACAGAACGTCACAGCTAGGTATAGGAAGACATATGAGGCTTTTACGCATATGTGAGGCCAAGTATATAAGCATCAGGCTTGCCTGACTTAGTTCAGCTTTTCAGCGATGAAACTGAGAACACACAACTAAAGCACGTTCTAAGATATTGCGAGGCCCCTCCCGCCGGAGGTTCGAGTCCTCCCTCGGGCATGGGTGTGTGTGTTGTTCTTAGCATAAGTTAGTTTAAGTTAAATTAAGTAGTGTGTAAGTCTAGGGACCGATGGCCTCAGCAGTTTGGCCCCTTAGGAATTCACATACATTTGAACATTAGTTCTAAGCTAATGACGTAACCATGGGGAATAAGTATAAGGAGAAATAAGGAGAGATACCGTATGGATATATAAATTCTACTTTTGTGCCTATGTCCCATGTTTTAACTCGTAGGCTGAACGGGCCTGATACACAAAGTCATAACTACGCTACAAGCACAGCGAGAGACCCAGCGTACGAGGGGTTTTCGATAAGCAATGCAACAGGTTTTTTTTAAGAAAACAGGTTGATTTGATACAGGATTTCAGTGCTCCATATTATCAACACACTGTTAGCTACGAAGCACTATTTTTCAACATAATCTCCCTTATGCCACATTACTGGGAGAGTCTGCATACCACTCTACTGGTCGACGTCGAAGCCAACCTCTTCCTGCGTCACTAACCTGCCCATCATCCACGTACTGCTTCCTGCGGAGTGCATCCTCTATTGGGTCAAACAGCTGGAAGTCGTAAGAGGCGAGATCCAGGCTGTAGGGTGAAAGAGGAAGAGGAGTCCAATGAAGTTTTGCGAGCTCCTCTCGGGTGAGCAGAGACGTCCAGTTTAGCAGTGGGATGTTTGACTCTAATCCTTCGATTACCTCCGATGAGAGTGTTCCAACACTGCACGACTCACAGCTGTGTGCAGCCGGCCAGCGCGTGGGAGAGCGAACAGGTTTGCACGACCTCGTTGCGATGATGACAAGGGCGTCGCCCAACGGTTCACCTTGCTTTTGATCGCTGACACATCTCCGTGGACATCCTGCAGCCGCCTATGAATATCTGCGATACTATGGTTTCCCGCAAAAACTCAATGAAAACTCTCAGCTTGCAACGCACACCCGTCACTGATTCCATTTTCAGCCTACGCCACCTATCGGAACTTCGTGACACTACAGGGACTGAAGCGGGAATATTCCACCATGTCTCACGATAATTTCTGCATATTTTCAATCGAAACCGGCCGTGAAAAAAAGTGTTACTTATTGAAAGTTTGTACTCGTACAGTTAATGTGACGATCAGCCGATGCCACCATCCGTCCCGTCCCTCTCGCGTGTTGCTCCTAACCAGGTTGAGATCCGCAAGTGCTAACTCTTTTCTTAGTTGAAGCATGTTTAAAGTCAATCTGACTGTAACTGATTATTAATAAACGATCGAAATACGCAGCTGTCTCTAATTCTATTTGAAACAGGTATTATGGTTTTTAGGACAAAATATCCTCGATGACCAAGAACAAGGTGGCATACCTTCTCTCTGTGAAGAACCGGGAATTGCAACAGAAATGGGGGCCCTGGTACTCGAAGGCTAACCTAGGCGACAGTGGAAACAGGGAAAATCAGTCATGGGTCAGTTTTCAACACCACGCGCACTACAACTTGAGCGTAATGCAAGTCGCCGCCCGCTGGATTCTGCTACTACTGAGACCCTTTCAAGAAGCCTTCCGAGCCATAGCAGCGATGGAAATTTTGCACTTGTGTTATCTCAGTCTGTATGACCCCTTTAGCCGCCTACTCACCTTAGGCAATTGCTGAGATACTGTTGAGATCCAGACGCAAAGACGCGAACAAAATAGTGACAACAGGTAGATTCAGCCAGAAGAGGCCATGACACAAGCGTCGTCGGGCGAGGTAGTACTGAGCGTTTTTTCGGACTGTCATGGTGTGGTGCTAACAGATTATGTTCTAAGGACAAACCGTCACAGGAGAATTCTGCCAAAAACTCCTGACGAGTTTACAGTAGGCTATCGAGAAGAAACGTCTCAGGAAGCGCTGTCCGAGTGGGCGGTTTTGCTCTACGACGTCAGAGCTCATTCTGCGCTAGACTGTTCAATGTCGTGCCACTGTCCTACCTCTGCCATACGCCACAGAGGTAGCAACCTCACATACATCGCAGATACGTCCATATAGTAGTCATCTGTGTTTCATAAAATACATCAACAAAAACCAACTTTTGTTGTTGTTATAATCATTAATTTATTAATTCAGTTTGAGAAAGTCCATTGAATCAATGATAGTACACTCGACAGCACCTTTGCACTGCCTCAGACAATTTCGCTGGTTTTCATAAACTCTATGCCTGTCGGCAGGGTCTAAGGCTGATGGTAAGAGGTTTAGTAGACCAAACAGCTAAGATCATCAGTCTCCCAGAAAGAAGCAGTATACCGAGGTTGCGTATGGAGAAAATTCTGTTTAGAAGAGTGAGGCAGTGTTCCAACATGGGAACCAGCTTGTTGGGAAGCCTCCCAAAAACCACATCGGAACAGGCTGACACACCGAACTCTCGTCGTTAATCCTCCTGATGGATTCGACCCGGTTGCCCGAACGGGTGGTGCCTAAGCCACTATGCTTATGCTAGCAATGTGCTTGGCTTTTCCCTCCAGTATTTAGATGTTTTCCCTTTGATACAGCAGAGTGTAAACGCCAGTCTTTGTTCTATATTATCGAGAGGGGTGGCGCAGTGGGCACAGTGAACTCTAGTTAATCAGTATTACGTTACCAATGATTTCCGTAAATCGTTTAAGATAAACAGCTGGATGGTTACTTTGAAAAGCACACGGACGATTGCCCACGATTTTCTTCACCCAGTTAGAGGTCCTTATCCATCTTTAACAACCGCATCGTCGACATTACATTAAAACTTAGCGTTAGTGTTTAATGGAAGGAGTCGGCTGTATCACACTCATAGTATTATTCACCTTAAAATATGATCATTTGAAAAATGCTGCCTCCAGAAGAAGAAGCTTCTACCCATCTTTACACTAACCTCATTGCAACAACCAGAATATGTCACGAAAAAATGGCCGGCAGCGGTGGCCGAGCGGTTCTAGGCGCTAAAGTCTGGAACCGCGCGACCGCTACGGTCGCAGATTCGAATCCTGCCTCGGGCATGGATGTGTGTAATGTCCTTAGGTTAGTTAGGTTTAAGTGGTTCTAAGTTCTAGGGGAGTGATGACCACAGCAGTTAAGTCCCATAGTGCACAGAGCCATTTGAACCATTTGAACGAAATAAAGCACAAATACACTATGTGATAAAAATATCCGACCACTCCCAAAAACATACATTTCTCATGTTATGTGCGTTGTGCTGCCGCCTACTGCCAGGTATTCCATTCAGCGACCTCAGTAGTCATTAGAAAATGGTTCAAATGGCTCTGAGCACTATGGGACTTAACATCTGTGGTCGTCAGTCCCCTAGAACTTAGAACTACTTAAACCTAACTAACCTAAGGACATCACACACATCCATGCCCGAGGCAGGATTCGAACCTGCGACCGTAGCAGTCGCGCGGTTCATGACTGAGCGCCTTAACCGCGTGACCACCGCGGCCGGCAGTAGTCATTAGACATCGTTAGAGTACAATGGGGCGCTCCGCGGAACT
This sequence comes from Schistocerca americana, assembly GCF_021461395.2. Classification (NCBI taxonomy): domain Eukaryota; kingdom Metazoa; phylum Arthropoda; class Insecta; order Orthoptera; family Acrididae; genus Schistocerca; species Schistocerca americana. The sequence goes on along the minus strand of NC_060123.1, from coordinate 624,503,171 downwards.
CATGGGCTAAGAACGTGGTCAGGTGATTGGGTGTCACTTGTGTCATACGTCTGTACCCGAGCTTACCGCACTCCTAAACATCCCTAGGTCCACTGTTTCCGATGTGCTAGTGAAATAGAAACGTGAAGCTACACGTACAGCACAAAAGCGTACTGCCCGATCTCGTCTGTTGAATCACAGAGACTCCCAACAGTTGAAGAGGTTCGTAATGTGTAATAGGGAGACGTCTATGCAGACCACCACACAGGAACTCCAAACTGCATCTGGACCACTGCAAGTACTATGACAGTTAGGCGGGAAGTGAGGAAACGTGGATTTCATGGTCGAGCTGCTGCTCGTAAGCCACACATCGCGCTGGTAAAGGCCACACGACGCCTCGCTTGATGTAAGGAGCGCAAACATTAGACGATTGAACAGTGGAAAAATGTTGTGTGGAGTGACGAATCACGGTACACAATGTGGCGATCCGGTGGGAGGATGTGGGTATGGCGAATGCCCAGTGAACGTCATCTGCTAGCGTGTGTAGTGCCAAAAGTAAAATTATGAGGCGGTGGTGTTATGGTGTGGTCGTGTTTTTCATGGAGGAGGCTTGCACCCCTTGCTGTTCTTCGTGGCACTATCACAGCACAAGTAATTGCCTCAACAAACAAAACGATAACAATCCAGATTACGTGAAAACAGTTTCACTGAAATCTTAAACCACACCGCTATTATCTTTTTAAAAAAATGAACATTGAGGTGGGGTATTGGCAAGCAGGTATTTTAAAACAATTGTTGGCGAAAGAAGTGGTCGTATTGCAGCGTGACACATCCAAGCAAACACGGAAGCAAGCCGAAAAGGCGGGATTTCATTCACAGTATAGTGAGATTGTTACTCTGATGAGTCTCTTTGACTTGGCCAAGAAAAGGCCAGGGACCGGGGGCGTGTGTTGCTTGGTTGCCTTTGCACAAAGTCATCTGCAGCAGATACGTTTTAGAGGTAAAGGCAAGTGAGAAATATTTATATTATTTTGTTTTTATCAAACTAAAAATTTTGTTGGCGAAGGGCACCAACAGGATTATGCATGTGGGTGCTCGAGCCCTGGCGCACCCACGCAGTCGGCGTGCCCGTGCAGCTGACGGCGCAGGGGGCAGATCTTTGGTGAGGTGTGGTCCGCGCTGAGCAGATTGAGGCGGAGCGTCTCCACGTGTTGACAGACGAGGAGCCTGGGGCGCGTCCGCGGCCGGCAAGTGGCCTTTGTTCGCGGGCCGGGCTGTCGGCTGCGCAGTTAAGCCGCCACAAAGGCGGCCGGCCGCCCCCAATCAAACACGCCGCCCCTCCACACACAAAGGCGGCAGCCCGCCGCTCCTCATCAGCTCCTGGCCCGGATCCGGCTCCAGGTGGCGAGCTCTGCTGACGAGGCCGCGACTCCTGCGTGCGGCCGCCCCTCTTCTCGCCGCTTCAGCACTGCGGGAGCCATCCGCTGCGTCCGCTTTCTCACACGCTTCGTACAACAATCTTCGGGCCGGCGGTTTCGTACAGTGGACACAGATAACTACAGTTAGGGCAAGGACGGCTATAGTCGCCTGGGCGGGTAAAGTGGCCACTTCGTTTTACAGTCTTGGAGATTGTTGCAGTCCAGTAGCGAACATTCAGAACTACTCAGACTTGGCTGGTTTTGTCAGACAGTTTTGTGGATATACACTGAAAAGCCAAAGAAACAGGTACAAGTGCCCAACTCGTCCTTCCGTCCATGCATTCGGCCCTCTCCAGATGCTGCATACCGCTCCTATATACGTGGAGCAACATGGCGGCCCCAGCAATCAGTGGTTTCTACTACTGATGACGATGGCGGAGACAGCAGTCGAAAGTTCGAATGTTTTATTTGATTTGACGCGGCTCGTAAACTGAAAATACTTTACTCAGGAACGCCACAGCGTAAGACACGGAAGACAACTAAACTGAAGAGCCAAAGAAACTGGTACACCAGGACCCCCGCGAGCACGCACAAGTGCCGGAGCACGACGTGGCATCGACTCGACTAATGTCTGAAGTGGTGCTGGAGGGAACTGAAACCATGAATCCTGCAGCGCTGCTCATAAATCCGTAAGAGTACCAGGGAGTGGAGATCTTTTCTGAACAGCACATTGCAAGGCGCCCCAGATATGCTCAATAATGTTCATGTATGGGGAGTATGGTGGCCAGCGGATGTGTTTAAACTCAGAGGAGTGTTTCTGACCCCAGTCTGTAGCGATTTTGGAATTATGGGGTGTCACATTGTGCTACTGGAATTACCAGAGCCCGTCGGAATGAGCAATGGACATCAATGGATGCAGCTGATCAGACAGGATGATTACGTTCGTGTCACCTGTCAGAGTTGTATGCAGACATATCAGGGGTCCTGCTGTCTACATAGTTCCGCGTAGTCAGCACGTACACAACTTTCCCAATAGAGCGCGCCCCGCTAAGCACAACAGCGCAGGGGCAGCGCTCGTCCGTCTCCGCACTACGAGATGGCGCTGTCTTAGAGACGGACCAAATTCTGCTTCCGCCGATCCGCGTGTTAATATGTAACGCAGCCAGTGAGATTGCTGCTAACGTAGAACCTTTTCTCCTCGCGGATCACACTCGCGCAGTGATACCTGAACGCTCGAGGTATTATAACGAGTGTACAGACCACCGATTAGTTAGTCTGCATTTGTCTGTAGTCAAGTTTCAGTCTGCGCCTAATAGGATTATCATATTCCTGTACATAGCCATGAAGATAAATATATGGACACTTTGTCAAGTATCAGACATATGTGAGAATAAGATTACCAAGACCAAAGGAACTTCAGATTGTCAATTGTAAACAGCATCCAGATTCAAGTTACGTAATGTCTACAATTTTTATTATTTTAATAAATGAGTGTGAAAATTAATCAAGTTCTGTTTAAAGTTGGTCACCGTCAATGTGCTACTCTAAGCGTACAAGTGGCATTTCTATCGTCTGACCTAATGGCAGAAGATAAACACGCCACGATAAGACCACGAGCCATATTGCTGACACTCGCCTACTTCGCTAGACCGACAAGTCAAATAATCTGATGGTGTGTGTACCCAAGGTCTTACAGTACGCACACCACAGGTCCCATATCACTCCAATGGCACACACACCACATCATTAGAGAGCCGCCACCTGGTTGGAATGAAATGAAATGAGCGAATAACATTGAAAAAATGGTTCAAATGGCTCTGAGCACTATCGGACTTAACATCTGAGGTCATCAGCCTTAGAACTACTTGAATCTAACCAACCTAAGGACATCACACACGTCCATGCCCGAGGCAGGATTCGAACCTGCGACCATAGCAGCAGCGCGGTTCTGGACTAAGGTGCCTAGAAGTGCTCGGTCACAGCGGCCGGCTGTGTGGCATTGAACAGTCCCCTGCTGACATGCAGGGTTCATGGATCAAGAGGTTGTCTCCATACCCGTACACGTCCATCCGCTCGATATAATTTGAAGCGAGACTCGTCCCATCAGACAACATGTTTCTAGCCATCAACAGTTCAATGTTGGTGTTGACGGGCCCAGGCGAGGCGTAAAGCTTCGTGTCGTGTGGTCATCAAGGATACACGAGTGGGCCTTTGGCTCCGAAAGCCCATATAAATGATGTTCCGTTGAATGGTTTGCACGCTGACAGTTGTTGATGGCTCGCATTGAAGTCTGCAGCAATTCGCGGAAGGGTTGCATATCTGTTACGTTGAACGATTCTCTTTAGTCATCGTTGGTTCCGTTCTTGCGGCATCTTTCCGGCGGCTGCGATGTCGATCGTTTGATTTATTACCGGATTCCTGATATTTATTCATGGCACACTCGTGAAATGGCCGGATAAGCTGTGTCCCATCGCTCGTGCGCCGACTGCAAGCTCACATAAATCTTGATAACCTGTCATTGTAGCAGCAGTAGCCGATCTAAAAACTGCGCCAGACACTTGTTGTCTGATAAGGCATTGCCGATTGCAGCGCTGTGTTATGCCTGTTTACATATACAGTATCTGTATTGGAATGCGCATGGCTGTACCAGTTTCTTTCGCGCTACAGCCTAGTTGCGCGCGCTCCTCTGCAGTGAAATACTTTGTGTTTTCTCTACGTCTGGCGTAAGGCAAATGACAAATTCATTTGCATATGCCGGGCTTGGAGAGAAAATCATTGTACTACACTACGCTACGAAATTAACGCATCACTTTCCCGAAACCCCGTAGTTGTTTCCCAATGCAACGCATAAGTTTTTGATTTGGCTCAAAGGTGCCTACAACCTTCCTGTGTAATGGTACATGACGTCAACATCGGCTTCGGCGACGCATCAAGCGGAAAGGTGTCGACACATGCTCAAAAATGGCCACAGCTCAGAATTTCGTGAGAGGAGGAAGATGGGTTAATGGTATCACATTGGCACCAAATTTTACCGAAAATATTCCCAATGCCACTGCGAACGCCACGGAGATCGTCACCCCCCCCCCCCCCCCCTCTACCGCATTTGACCCTTCTTTTGACGCCTCTGCGTTGGACGTCAAAACCGCCACGTCCAGCGTTAAGATCATGCTGTTTTCTTATGGTTGGCCGAAGGAAACGTTTAGAGCACATTACCTTTAAGAATCGGCACGAAACAGTCTCAGGGGATAGCGTGAACACGTCAATGATACAACCCTTTCCTTCGGGAGTTGATTCCGATACATTTGCCGGCCGTTGTGGCCGAGTGGTTCTAGGCGCTTCAGTCCGGAGCCGCGCTGCTTTTACGGTCGCAGGTTCGAATCCTCCCTCGGGCATGAATGTGTGTGATGTCCTTAGGTTAGTTAGGTTTAAGTAGTTCTAAGTCTAGGGGACTGATGACCTCAGATGTTAAGTCCCATGGTGCTCAGACCCATTTGAACCATTTTTTTGAACCTACACATTTCGCGGTCTAAAATGACAGTTCGCAGAGTGGTGACCAAGAGGAAGACGTTCATGACAATCTTTCACAGTGCCGACATCCTCCGATGTTTTATCGCTTCTCTGAGCACACTGAGTGTCTGCAACCCCATTGAACGTGTTCGCACCACTTTAGTGTGCAGCGCAACCACAATTTTTGTTCTCGTGTACGGTTTGGAACCACTAGGAACTGTTAAAAAGCACTGGACAAAATTTGACGTGATGCGAAAGAGCAAAGGCTACTTTTCAGTCCTCGTGTTCTCCTCCCTCCTTTGGCGTGAGCACGGGGCAGTGCATCATTAAAATGCGCGTGAATAAAACCCCCAGGTGTTAGAGCAGCCGCGCGACTGCTCCGGTCGCAGGTTCGAATCCTGGCTGGGGCATGGAAGTGTGTGATGTCCTTAGGTTAGTTAGGTTTAAGTAGTTCTAAGTTCTAGGGGACTGATGACCTCAGACGTTAAGTCCCATAGTGCTCAGAGCCATTTGAACCATTTTGCTAGAGCAGCCGCCAGGGTGAACTTGTGTCGAGATGTCTGTGGAGGTCCATTTGTAAAGTACCTAACAAAGCTGCGTGGGTGGCACCGAGGATGTTGCAGTACTGGGAGGAACTTAGAGGGCCCCTCTGTTGTATATTCACGCACATGTTATTGCTGAAATCCCCGTAGTCACGCTACAAGAGGGAGGAAAACAGGAGGTCTGAAAATGCATAAGTAGCATATGCTGCTTCGCATCATGTTCAAATTTCGTCTAATGGTTCTGAATGGGGCCTGGCGGTTTCAAGCTGTACTCGAGAGAAAAATTTCTGGTCGCGCTGCGCTCAAATGGGGTGCGATCGCGTTTAATGGAAATGTAGTCCTACAATGTCTCTAGAGAAGGGCTGAAATAACCGAGGGTATCAGTAGTATCACGTGTTGTGAAGAACGTCTTCCAGTTTCTCATCGCACTGCGAACTGTCGACATCCACCGTGAAATGCGTGGTAATCAACATCCCAGAGAAAGGGTTGACTTCATTGAGGCCTTTTACGCCACCCCCCTGAGGTCTTTTCGTGTCAATTCTGAGCGGCAGTGTGTCTGTAACGTTTTCCTCGGACAGCCATAAGAAAACAGAGTGATTTCAATGATGTGTGTCAAGGTCCTGACCTCCATCCCAGAAGAGTCATAAAAAGGTGTGAAATGTGGGTAAGTGGGACTGTGACGAGCGTCTCATCTTGTGATACGTCCACAGTGGCGTTGGGGAGATTCATGGTGAAACTTGATGCTAATGTGACGTGATGAACCCACCTTAAAGCTCACAAAGCTGTGGCCTCTCTTTCGCGCGTGTCAGTACCTTGCCGTTTGAAGCATCGCCGACCTTGAGAATGATGCTGCTGGGTGCCAGCCTTTGCACCACTGCAGAGGCATATATTTATATGGATATGGTGTTTGTTCTTTCGGACATGTTCCTGCAGTCGCACTATGTGCCCTCGGTGGCTCAGATGGCTAGAGCGTCTGCCATATAAGCAGGAGATCCCGGGTTCGAGTCCCGGCCGGGGCACACATTTTCACCTGTCCCCGTTGATATGCATCAACGCCCCGTTGATATGCATCAATATATAATTCTAATGTCATTGCAGAGAAAGGTCGTAGGCTCCTTTGAGCCAAATTTCGCTCTTATATGTCGCAACGGGAGGTGAATATGGGACTTCGAAGAAGTGATCCTATATTTCTGTTGCGCACTGTGTTGGTTTCCTAGCAGATACCAGCCAGATTGGAAAGTGCAAAAGATGTACAACAAAGAACGAGGTGGGAATACGTGTGGACACTGCAGAGCACGCGAAAATTGTGCCTTACAAACTTTTTACGTTAGTGGTTCGTGGTGCAAAATGAATGCGGTACAGCACACACACACTGATCAGCCAGAATAGTGTGACCACAACCTACTGTCGATGTAAACCCATCTAGGCGACAGCAGCGTCACCTGGCGTGGGAGGCAGATGCACGCACGGTGCACGAAGTATCAGTGAGCGTGCTGTCCAGTATAGAATGGGGAAGGAGCGCAATCCATACGAGTTTGACCGAGGGCAGATAGCGATGACCTGGAGACTCGGCACAAGCATTCCCGAAAACTGTGCAGCTTGTCCGCTGATCGAGGAGTGCTGTTGGGAGTGTCTTCAACATGTGGCGCAACCAAGGTGAAACCACATACACGTCGTGGGATTGGAGGCCACCCCTCATTACAGATGTCTGACGTCGTATCCTGGCAGACTGATAAAATAGGTCAGGCGGCGAATTGTGGCGTAACCGACATCAGACTGTAATACCGTGCAAAGTATAAGTGTGTCTGAACACAGTGCGCCGAACACGCCTAACCAAGGGCCTCTGCAGCCGACGACCCATGCATGTGCCAATGTTAACACCACGACATCGGCAACTACGACCGAAATGGGCACGTGACCATCGGCACTGGACATTGACGCAACGGCAGAGCGTTGCATGATTTGATGAATCCCAATACCTTCTAGTCATGCCGATGGGACGGCGCGAATCCGTCGTTTTCAAGGGAACACCTCACTGACACCTGTACTGCCGGACGAAGACAAGTGGCGGCGGCTCCATTATGTTCTGGGGAACTTTCACGTGGGCGTCCACGGTTCCAGTGAAGCTCGTAAAAGGCACCAGGACAGCCGAAGGATACCGTACACTGGTTGCAGACCACGTAACATGACGATCATGTTTCCCGACGACTGTGGCGTTTTTCAACAAGATAATGCGCCATTTCACAATTCGAGGAGTTTGATGGACTGGTTCGAGGAGGAACAGAACACCGAGTTTCAATTGATGTGCTGTCCTCCCCGCCCCCCCCCCCCCCCACGCGCCTCTAAGTTGCCAGATCTGAACCCGATAAAACACATCCCTGATGTGACTGTACGTGGCGTTAGATCTCATCGCCCTCTTCCCCGCAATTTACGGTAATTAGATGACTTGTGTGTGCAGATGTGATGCCAACTCCCTCCAGCGACCTATCAAGGCGTCACTGGTTTCATGCCACAGCGCATCGCCAGTGCTATCCGTGCCAGAGGTGGACTTACCGGCTAGTAGGTAGATGGTCATCATGGTCTGGCTGATCAGTGTACAGTAGGCACAGCAAAACAGGGTATAAAGGCCGTCAAAGCAGTCCCCTGCAGCGTTCACCACACACTGTCAAAGATGTGGGAGGCGCTGAATGCCATCTCCTCTCGTGTTACAAATCGCCTATCACTTAGCAGTTCATTTACCTTTCGTATGAGATCAAAGTCGCAACTGCTCCACAGCGACACGTACCAGCTCGGTCCGCAAACTGACTCCTCGCTTCGAGTACTACGGATCACTGGATGACACCGTCCTTGCTTAAACTTTCCTACCTACCATGCTACTGTACGGTATGGCAGCGCACTATTTCCAAGTGCTTCCACCAATTCACTGAAACGTCCACTCGCATCTCTTTCCCTCGGAGAAAGACTATTTTGACGTACGTGTGCTTCTCAACACGGGTTACTTCTCCTCGCACGACACTCCCCGCACAAATGATTTCGTAGCGCAGTCTGTGCTACAACCAGCGTCTATTATGGTGAATACAGACTACACCAGCATTACTATCACACGACAAATAGCAGTCTGTGATCTGGTCACAAATCCGGAAGGAAAAAAAAGTGGTTGTAATGACTTTTGCCCAAACCCACCCATTGAAAAAAAAAAATACTGTGACAAGTAAAAGCAGCTACATAGGTGAAACGCTGTATTTCTGCCTTCGAAATCATGTGTTTATGAATTACTTAGTAATTTCGTATTTAGACAACATTTAGAATAATGGCGCTCAGAAACGAAAATTGGCCAAGTAGCCACTTTGCTCGTACGTAAATTTTGTAATGTATTTACCTTGTTTCAAGACAGTATAACTCATAATAAGACAACTGTATTTTAGAAGGTAAGTAGATTAAGGTTCAAATGGTTCATATGGCTCTAAGCACTATGGGACCTAACTTCTGGGGTCATCAGTCCCCTAGAAGTTAGAACTACTTAAACCAAACTAACCTAAGGACATTACACACATCCATGCCCGAGGCAGGATTCGAACCTGCGACGGTAGCGGTCACGCGGGTCCAGACTGTAGCGCCTAGAACCGCTCGGCCACCCCGGCTGGCGTAAATTAAGGCAGTAGTGTATTAATAACTTGGTGAAAAGCTGTATTCTCTTATTAGAGGTTTATCCCAAGATGAAGTCGAATTACTTAAGAAAGTCACTGTAACGTTCATGGGATTCCCAAACTATGAACCATGCATTGGATGGTGTAAGAAATAAAAAGACACTATTTGCTACAGTACCCGAACTGTTAAGTGTCTAAAGAAACACGCTTAAAACAAGAGCTCTTAAAGAACCGTGATGCTACTGAAGACAAGAAGATTCTTGGGAACCTGAGACGTGTATTCAACCAAGAGAAGTCGGAAGGACACCTTAACCTACTTTTTGGACATGGAACGAAGATATTACGGAATTTCAGCTTGCTGAGTGCAATTATCTACGATATCCATTCAACAGAGAGAACGTGACTGCAGAAAATGATTGGGTGATAGAGTTTAGGAAGAGACGTCCAAACATAAGCCTTAGAAAACGAGATTACACTTTATCTGAGTGTTATTTCTCAGTTTCTCTCTCTTTGGCCACTTTGCCCTAACTACTTAGGCTCATTTTTCTTCTACAAAAGGAGGAAGGAGTTCAATAATAACACTATTGTCTTATAGTTACAGAACATTTACAGTTTATACAGATATATTTCGTTTTGCTTCCCTGCAACATGATGTCAACATAATAAGAAAAAAATCGTGAACATAGACGGAATGATCTGATGCAAACACTATTCTATAGACGTATAAGCGGAAATCACAAAGTTTGTTATCATTATCATATCTGAAAAAAGTGTCGTGCTGCGACCATGGGCCATGACGCTTGACTACCCTGTTAGCCTCTCTACTGTTGCGGCACGAAAGCGTGACATGCTTTTGACGCTTACTGTGGATGGTTCTCCATAGCTGACGACGTCGCCAGAGCAACTGGTGGCCCATAACACGAAAGTCTTCGAGTAATGCGACACGCAGGGTAGTCTTAACTGAGGACATAAAGTCACGCAGGAGGCCTGGGACCGTTACGTCAGCTCTGAACACTACTTGTATCGCTGCTTCATTAGGTGGCTAAAATTAACACATTACTTCTTGTTAAAAAATAACATTCGCTGACGTGTATCTGTCGTAGTTAATCATCAGAATATCTGCCATATGAAACGTTATTACCATGAATGTACTCACACAATGTATACATGAAAGAAAGAAATGAAATGATTGTATGGCATTGATGGCTGGGAGAACCCAAAAAGGAAAGTTCGGCCGCGAGTTGCAAGTCTTTTCAGTTGACATCACAGTGTGCGAGTTGCGTGTCAATGATGATGAAATAATGATGAGGACAACACAACACCCAGTCCCCGAGCGGAGAAATTGTCCAAGCCGGTCGGGAATCGAACCCTGGCCCGCGCTGCAGTCAGACGTATGACCACTCAGCTACGGGGCCGGATACTACAAAAAGAGTAAAAATATTTGAAAGCATTCTCTAATAAGTTTACATAACACATTAACTGCATTATTGCATAGTTTTGTGTCGCATAATTACATTCTCAACATTGGTGTGCAACTGATGGCGGGCTGCCGTTCGAGAAACTAACTGCCTGTACATGCCACTTGCTGGCATTTTTTATGGTTGTAGTGCCATAAAAAGTAGACGAACAAATTAAGAACAAAAATCGTATCAGAAACACACAAAGATAATTAGAGCAAGCGCCTAAATGAAAAATTAAAAGTAATAGTCAAAAGTATAAAAACATGAGTACACGGATAAATCATGTCATTCATTTAACGTTCTATGGGAAGGGATGGAGGGAGGACAGGGGAGGGAGCAGACTGAGACATTCTCGAACTAATCATTATTCATACAGATGAGAGCCGAAAACATATAGCATTGTCGGATTCAGTGCTGTAGAATAATCGCCCAAGGTTCTTTAGGAAATGCACATAAACCAGAATGAGGATAAAGAGAGGGGCAGCGGTTAGTGTCATCATGAATTGGGAGAAATATCTTTATTGGCTTATGGTGGCACAGTACTAAAGAAGAAACATGTGAAATTGTAATACCTAAACATACAAATTGCACTAAAAATGCGGACAACATTAGCCCTATGACGAAAGCGCAGGCGGGACTGTCACTGTAGTTTTCTTAGGTAAAACACCAGCTGTATATAGGATAGAAGTGAAATTATTGCAACGTTAGGATAATAATAACTTCTTACAAGTGATCTGTTGCTTTTGACGACCTAATAAAGTGATTTAAGACGTGCTCAAACGCAGGGTGTTATCGAGTGAACAGTGCGTCAGTTTCCTAACGTAACTCCACCATCGGCAGCAGCGAAACACATCGCCGCCAGAGCACTATTTGAACGCGTCCATCCAGCTAACCAGGCATACTGGAGACGGCGACCGCAACCGGGGTGTTGCCGAACTGCTGGACCCTCCAGCATCCGCCGCACAGATATTGCTGATCATCAGCCCGGCTCTTGTACGACAACGTCCGGAGTTCGGGCCGCCCTGCCACTGTGGCGCTAACGTGTATTGTAGCCAACTCGCAAGCTGCCCGGACCGTGACCGCCAGTCGCCTGCTGAGCTCTTGGCTGCGTCGGCTTTGCCTGGTCACCAAGCTGCCGTCCAGACTACGCGCTGCAAAGCGGCCCACGGCCCCGCTCTCCGTCAACAAGAGTTGAATCAGTCTGGCCGCGCACACCTGCCTTCGGCAACGAGTTCCGGTGTTTGGTCTTGAACAAAGAGTGTTCCACAGCTGACGGCGTGCTGATGACTAGTTCCCGACCTCTGAGTTCGCCAAAGAACACGCATCACCGTGGTGGGAGAGTAGCAAAGGCAGCCTGACTGAATGAAGCAATGCTCCCTCATCTCTCCACGACGGACCATTGAATCATCCCGTCCGTAACACTATACATTAGACCCCCCTTTTTTTTCTTTAAGGGGTCAAAAAAATCTATTTTCTGTTTCCCCATATTTCGATAAATTATGGTTTTATTTAAGTACTCTGAAAAGGATTTTCCTGAAAACAATTTTTTTCGAGCAGTTTCCTACCACCTTTGTTTATGTGCCACGCCCACTTTTCTGCCACCCACTGTCAACCCACCCACTGTCAACTCTAAGCCATATGGAGATTCCATTATTAGCAAAATAGAATGTGTAGGCCATGTTTAAAAACGTTTGGGAACAAGGCTGCGAAAGCTAACTGTTGACATGAGAAGAAAAAAGTTAGAAGATGGAAAATTGTTGACCGGACATCGTCAGTTAATTAAAACTGAAATAGGAAACTTGCAGGTATACTATGTGCAGGCAAGTAGGAGAAATAAAGAAAATCTGGAGGCAATGAAGAGGGATGTTTGGGCCATATTCTTCCATAAGTCCTCTGCTGATGATAAGCCATGTCATGGATTTTGTCCATCAGGAGAAAATTCGTTGTGCAAATACAATAGAGCTCAGGCAACTGGAGAATCTTATTCTCACCAGCATTCTATTCCTGCTGCTGTTATTACAGCAATTGAACCTATTTTCAGAGACTTGGATCATCCTGACCTTCTACGGAAATGTCTGCACGGGCAGACACAGAAACCAAATGAATGTTTCAGCAGCACAATTTGGAACCGCCATCCTAAAACTGTATTTGTAGGCACGCATACAATGAAACTAGGGGTTCATGATGCTGTTATTACATTCAACTGTGGTAATATTGGAAAGCGTTGGGTACTGAAAAAGCTGGGAATTAATCCTGGTGAAAATATGATCACTGGGCTGCAGCTTAAAATGAGGATAGCCGATGCAGACAGGTCTGCATCTAATATGGCCAAGAAAGCAAGACAAACATCCAGGAAGGTGAAAAAGAAGCTGGAAGACCTGATAGAGCCCAAACAAGGGCCATCATATGCAGCAGGACAGTTTTAGTTAACTGTAACTAACAAAGTCCAAAAGTTTTTTCTTTAAAGTCAATTTCCCGGAGACTAAGATTTTCAGTACATATGCCCCATTATATCAGAAACTATCATAGATAAATGAATGGAATTTTCAGAGACTCTGCATAACATAAAAAGCCACCTCTGGTACTACATTCATTAATATTCCCCTATTAGGAAGTTCACAAAAAATATTTTCTGCAGAAAAACTAAATATTTTTGTTAATAAATTTTAAAAAGTGTTTCTTAAAAACTATAAAATGGATAACGTACATTTTAACACAGTTGACTCTGTTAGCATCATATAACATACAGTAAAAATATTAAGTTCCTGCATCAGATAGTTTCTTCAGAAATTGGTCAAATACTTGCCTAAATTAACATACGTTAGATAAGCAGGGTATGGTCCCCTTAAAAGAGGTGTAATTGTCTAGCTCGCGCAAAATGAATTGACCAGCAAAGTAAAACCAACTTGTTCAAAACCGTGCTTGGATGTCTTTACCTTCCTAGTTTATGCAGTTTTTTATTAGAAGTTTACTCAAGCGGACGTGCCCCGAGCTATATACTCGATACACGTTTTCAGGTACGCTGTAAGTGGACACACCATATACTTTACGACGAGCTTAGCGCCCGCCGCTTCGCTCACGTATACTGTATGGCCTGTTCAGATTTTTTTGTTTTGTTTTTATTTAATCGAATTTTTATGTTGTTCACAAATTGCAACACCTTCTGAGCTTTCCACGCTAATTAAGGCCACATGAGCATAGTCTTTTCCGAATGTACTTCCGACCAAAAAGCGATTCTGGTAGCTGGAGTCCAAAGTTTTTACTAATCGTGCATTTTGCGTTGTTGTGGAGATATTTTCATAGCGAATTCCTTCGCCTAAAAAATATTTCTTTACGTCTAACCGAGAAATTTAGCTTTAAATTTTTTTTTAACTTAACAAAATATTTTCTTAAAAATTTTCAACCCCTATTACACTCGCTTGGGGGGTTGAATCTCCAGAAACATTGAAACATGTATTTCTTTTTCTCTTATTTCTAACCTAGAAGTCAAATACCAACTGTCATACACGCAGCCTTGAATATCGTTTAGTGGCTCGTTAGTGATAATTTATTTGCAAAGAAAATTCCACTCGCTATTTCACCCCCTTAATGGTTGAATTTCCGTAACGCTGGAACACGTACTTTTTATTTTCTGACCGACAAACAAAATGCCGATTTTCGTAGGTCTACCTTCAAAATGGCCTTCGTAGCGACATTTTTTAAAAGCCCTTCATGCCGTATTTCACACAATTAGGGTTGAAATTTCGAAAGCTCTTTTCTTAAACGCCGCCTACAGTATGAGATCCCCATCTTCTCCAAATTTCAGGTTTCTACCCTTAGCGGTTTGGGGTGGGCTATGACGTGTCATTAAGTCAGTCAGGGCATTGGTTTCATGTGTAGAGATGAGTGATGTGAAGATTGATGTTTAATCGAGTGGAACTGGTTACCAGATTTTAATGTTTTATAATGCACGCGATCTAGACAATTATAAACATTTTAATTTTTTTCAAATTTTAAGAATTCTGTATTTGGTCGTTTTCTCCTATTCTGTTAATGTCAGATATAACTACCCCTTCGTACTACAATGCAACATATTTTCCCTAAACAACGGATGACTTGGCAGAGACCTCTCTTCGAAAAGTCTGGGTTATTCAGGAATGTTCCATCTCGAAAACCACCACGTCTTCAATCTGTAACAGCGTAATGAGCAGTGGTTCTAGCATCAGGGGAAATATGGTCTGCTGACGAGCGTCGTTGCATCATTTTTAGCAATTAATCTCTGCCCGGCACTACTTTGGCTAACCATCGGTTCGAACCAGTCGGCGCCAAGGGAAGAAGGTACATTCTGCCAATGTTTCGGAGAGATAAACTAGTGGTATTTTAGGCCCATTGTCTGAACAGCAATTGGGCATTACTTCACAGAACTATGACAGCAGTACATCACAATAATCCAAGGTCCTGTCTAATTACCCATCATGAGACACAGGTTGTCTTCATGCGACATGCCTGTCTACGGGTATGATCTGCTTCCATAATGCTCGAGTATTCCTTTGGCAAGCAATATGTTCCAGTCTGCCCCAAATTTTACTTCTATGGGACCACGTAATATGTCAGCTCTATCTCAGCATTCGAAACCCAGGGATAAGTTATGGGTCTACATACCACAGGAGAGCAGAGAATGTTTGTATAGCAATCTTTCCAACTTAGCTATTTTATGCATTCAGAGCAAAGAATGCTCAACATCTTGCTAACAAAGAGCCAGTGGTGTCATGGTATTCCAAATTTCGTTGTAAATTTCATTTGGTTTTGTCACATCTACAATAAAGCGACATAATCTTTCAAAACACGAAGTTTCATTTCGTATCGTTCTTTCCTTCCGTGTGTTCATATTCTTTTGTCAGTGGCTATAAACTGACCGTGGAACGATGACGCAACAGAAACACTCCCCAATCAGTCACTGAAATCCAAAGTTAGAAGTGCAGGGTCCGACGTGAAAGAAATTCTTGAGCATAAATACATACACACTCTGATTACGATGGTGAGTCAAATCAAAACTTTAAATATTTTATTAAATATTATTTATTGTGCAGAAGTGATACAAAGCTGTATCAATTTTCAACATAATCTCCCGCACGCTCAATGCAAGTCCTCCAGCGCTTTCAAAGTGCATAAACTTCTTTAGAAAAAAATTCTTTTGGGTAGTGCGCGCAACCACTCATGCACCGCGTGGCGTACCTCTTCATCAGAACGGAACTTCTTTCTTCCTATTGCGTCTTTGAGTGATCCAGACATATGGAAATCACTTCGTGATGAGGAATGGCGCCATTCCTTGCGCGCTCTCTTTGTTTCCTGTTGGTGGATGTGAACCCAGGTTTCGTCCCCAGTAACGATTCTTGCAAGGAAGCCATCACCTTCTCGTTCAAACGCCGAAGAAGTTCTTCACAAGCATCAACACGTCATTGTCTGATTTCAGGAGCCAGCTGCCGTGGCTCCCGTCTTGCAGACAGTTTGTGAAACTGGAGCACATCATGTACAATGTAGTGTGCTGACCCATGACTAATCTGTAAACATGCTGCAATGTCATTCATTGTCACTCGGCGGTTTTCCTTCACTATGGCTTCAACTGCTGCAATGTTCTGTGGAGTCACAACTCATTGTGCCTGACCTGGACGAAGAGCATCTTCCACTGAAGTCACACCATTTGCGAACTTCGTACTCCATTCGTAGACTTGCTGCTGTGACAAACATGCATTGCCGTACTGAACCTTCATTCGTCGATGAATTTCAATAGGTTTCACACCTTCACTACGCAAAAACCGAATAACAGAACGCTGTTGTTCTCTGGTGCAAGTCGCAAGTGGGGCGGCCATCTTTATACTGATACTGGGACAGTATGTGTGCATCTGCACTATGCTGCAACCTACGAGACATTCTGAACGCTGTTTGTAGCACGCTTACCAACTTGCCGGATAACGGCGCAAAATTTCGAGTTGTTATTACAAATTTAAGGTTTTCATTTGACTCACGCTCGTACAATTATATTATCGAGCGTCAGCCTGCAACTGTTTCGCTACGAGATTCCCCTTGCCGATCGCAGACACGTGCTAATCACGTGACGCATATATGTATTCCTTATTCCTTATACTGAGTGTGGCAATTAGTTTTCGTACTTAAAAAGCACGAACGTACTTAGGAAAACATGACGTTTTTAATGATTGGCGCTAAGAGGTGCCTCATATTTCTCACTGAATTTAATTTAGTGTTTTTAGCATTGTGTTCGAACGCTGCAGTTAAGATGAATAAGTCGCTATCAGCAGCAGTGATACGAATCGCTGCAGCGCCGAGTAAGAAGGCACTTCCAACAAGTGGAACGTAGGCGGCCTGGCAGGCAACACCGTGTGGTGCTGAAGGTAGGCCAGTGGGAAAGGGCATCCGAGCGAAGGATGCCAACGAAGCTTGACCCAAAGGTCTTGAATGCACACAGTTAAGCGTGAAACTACTACCTTTTCCATATTAAACATTAATTATTAAAATATATTTTTGACATGATAAATTCTAGGGTCAATCTGAGAGTCACTAAAGCTTCCTCACCATAATTCCAATATGCAATAAACTAAAAGGAATAGGAAGCAAATGGTGATTAATGCGCTACCGACAAAGTACAAATCCTTCCGATGTCGTATGATGTTTTGATACAGGTTTCTGTTATGAGCCAAGCAATTTAATCGGTGTTGGGCCGTACTGCAGGACTGATCTCTTCCTAGACCATGCTTTAGATTCTTCCCACTGTTTGAAATTAATTGAATAAAACTGAGTGATTGTGAATTATTGTACGGTGTTCGTCAATAAATGCACTGTGATGGCATCCAGGAATAGTTTAGGTTAGCTACCGACACCGCCAGTCGTAGTTACAGTATTTTCAGCTTATAGCGATTCCAGTATCCTATGAGATCTGCTACGACGGACTGCCCAGAACAAGTAGCAGGAAGTCCTACGCAGAAATTCACAAAGATAATCCTGAGAACGTTATTCTTTAACATTGCAATTCCAGATGAACAGAATACACCTGCCTGTGTATCCTTCTACAGAGTAGTGACTAGACTGAGAAAGATTTATGGAGGTCTAATCAACGATGGGAATCTTACAATCTCTTCCAACATTTCTCAGACGTATTTCAGTAGGACTCTCTGTTCGTTGTACACGGCGGCTGTAATTGAAACGCGGGTACTCACGGAGCTCCAGTGTGGGCTGTAATTATCGTATGACCGTAAACCTTGGTACATATGCTACTTCGGTAGTGCGGATCCGACTTATGCAGGAAAAAAATTAGTTCCAGTTGTCGCCACCATTTGCAAATCTGGTGTTCTGCAGCGCCTCGTCGACATCTCCGGTGCTCATACTGAACAAGCTGTGTAAGCCGCAGTTAATAATAAAATCAACAATAAGTCTTTCTATTTGTTTGACATTTCTGACCACGTGCCGTTTCTAATCCATTAGATACTACACGTATTTCTCGCGTACAGAGAGCCAGATTTATACCTGGTGGCTAAAACTAGGACTAATTTTTTTTCCAGCGTTAATCGGTTCCGCGTCAGCACGTTAGAATATGAACCAAGTATCACTGCCGGATAATTACATCCCACACTGGACGTCTGAGGGTAGCAGCACTTAAATTGTAACCACCCGGTACCTT
Source organism: Schistocerca americana (assembly GCF_021461395.2). NCBI lineage: Eukaryota > Metazoa > Arthropoda > Insecta > Orthoptera > Acrididae > Schistocerca > Schistocerca americana. The sequence goes on along the minus strand of NC_060123.1, from coordinate 624,484,946 downwards.
CTACGCATTCTTGTTTATTCAAGAAGATTCTCATAGGGACTTCTGAGACAACATGAACCGCGCTTCAGATCATAATTAAAGCGAAAACTGACACGGATGAAAGTTCACGATGGCAGAAGCAAAAACGTTCTAGTAGGTAAGGGTGTTCAAAATAGCTGGTTGTGAGTTAACTGCGACTGTGTGGTTACGACCCGCCTTTGACTTCAATATGAAATATTACTCTATTCTGAAATGTAAGCTTTTCCATTAAGTGAGCCAACATCTCCTGCGGTAGCGTTCTCGCTTCCCGCGCCCGGGTTCCCGGGTTCGATTCCCGGTGGGGTCAGGGATTTTCTCTGCCTCGTGATGACTGGGTGTTGTGTGCTGTCCTTAGGTTAGTTAGGTTTAAGTAGTTCTAAGTTCTAGGGGACTGGTGACCATAGATGTTAAGTCCCATAGTGCTCAGAGCCATCTGGCAACATCTCATCCGTACTTTTCCTTATGCATGCAGAAGAGCAGAGGTGCACAAAATAAGTTGTAACTGTGGTGTCACCGCCAGACACCACACTTGCTAGGTGGTAGCTTAAATCGGCCGCGGTCCATTTAGTACATGTCGGACCCGCGTGTCGCCACTGTGTGATCGCAGACCGAGCGCCACCACAAGGCAGGTCTCGAGATACGGAATAGCACTCGCCCCAGTTGTACGACGACTTTGCTAGCGACTACACTGACGAAGCCTTTCTCTCATTTGCCGAGAGACAGTTAGAATAGCCTTCAGCTAAGTCCATGGCTACGACCTAGCAAGGCGCCATTAGCCTTACATAGTTTGATCGTTATCGTATGAAATGTCTCATCAAGAACGTTGTAAACCAATGACGGATTAAAAGTTAAGTATAGCAGCTACGTACTTTTCTTGTTACCATTTATTACGTATCCTGTTTCAGACCTCTATCTAGCCAGAGATTACGCGTGCCTTTCGGCTACTTCAGTGTGGCGTAGCTGTCTTGTTACGCCACAACAGTAACGCTGTCGAAAACGCTATTTACAGTATTATAAAGTTATTGGTAGCTGTTGAGAAGTAATATTATCTATTGTAAACTTAATTTTTTGTAAATATATAATAGTAGTAAAATAAAACGTTTCATAACATTTATAAATATTTAAAAGCATTTATACAGGGGAATATTTGAAATAGAGCGTAAGTCTGTATAAACTACTTTGCTTTACGAGTTCATTCATGTGAACACAAAATCATTTCCACGGGCTCCGTCGACGAGACCGAGCGAGGTGGCGTAGTGGTTAGCACACTGGACTCGCATTCGGGAGGACGACGGTTCAATCCCGTCTCCGGCCATCCTGATCTAGGTTTTCCGTGATTTCCCTAAATCGTTTCAGGCAAATGCCGGGATGGTTCCTTTGAAAGGGCACGGCCGATTTCCTTCCCAATCCTTCTCTAACCCGAGCTTGCGCTCCGTCTCTAATGACCTCGTTGTCGACGGGACGTTAAACACTAACCACCACCACCACCACCACCACCACCACCGTCGACGAGCTCCATGAAATAATTAACATTTTGAGTGAGACGGACCGGAATTTGTAATTAATTCTCATGCGTCATAATGGAAAAGTATGGACAGATAAAAATTAAGTGTGGCCAGTCTAAGAAAGTCCTGCCTGCTGCTGCTCTCGAAATATTTCTTCTCTTCGAGGCGCCAAATAGCTCACTGCCGAAGTCGTCTCACGCGCGATCTGTCATCAGCACGTCGCACGAATTTCCGCCGCGTTTTTCGGAAATGACAAACGTTTGATTGGCTTTTCCGGATGATGCTTCCTCGCTTGTACAGGGACTGCCTTGCTTACACTAGGTTATCGGCACCGGTATAACTTCGACGGGGCTGGTGTTGGATGGATGTACAAATCTCATCCTGCAAAGAATCATGCCAACACTGTAACACATTCATTTAGGTTTCCCTCCCGAACACAGCGCGTGTTTTTAAAAAACTGCTTTGTAGTTTCTACGTAGTTACCCACACAATGTTCTGGCCTCTAAAAGACCGCACGGAGTAGCCGCGCGGTTAGAGGCGTCATGTCACGGATTGCTCGCCGTCTTCCGCCGGAGGTTCGAGTCCTCGCTCGGGCATGGGTGTGTGTGTTGTTCTTAGCATAAGTTAGTTTAAGTAGTGTGTAAGTCTAGGAACCGATGATGTCAGCAGTTTGGTGCCTTAGGTATTCACACACATTTTGGTTCAAATGGCTCTGAGCACTATGGGACTTAACATCTTAGGTCACCAGTCCCCTAGAAGTTAGAACTACTTAAACCTAACTAACCTAAGAACATCACACACATCCATGCCCGAGGCAGGATTCTAACCTGCGACCGTAGCGGTCGCGCGGTTCCAGACTGAAGCGCGTAGAACCCCTCGGCCACACTGGCCGGCAAAGTCTATCTAGAATATATTTAGAATTAGTGATGAACACAATATTCCACAAGTCTGTTTGCCATTCATTTTGTTAGCATGACCATAACATGTTCACTGGAATACAAACTGCCAGTGACAAAACTTCATGTCTTGCACACAGTAGAACACCGTGACTCATAAAGACTTCTGGAACCTTCGCACTGCGAAGATCCTATAACGTCAAACGCCACAGATATTCATTATTCTTTGAAATTTTTTGTTAAGTTTATTCTTTTGCACTGCTGTGTGACATTGGGGTGTGATGTATCGGTAGTCACACAGCAACAGCTAGTTAAGCTCTACCCAGCGGTAAAAGTAATCTTTGCCTGCCGATAACGTTTTGTGGATTATCGTTGTCGTTAGTGCTGTGCGCGCATTGGGCGTAAGATTTAAATTAGCTGCAGCTGGTTGGTAGCTTTCTATGTGTTCATGACATATTACCACAATCAGTAATGTTTGTCGCCTTCGCGTTGGGCATGGATAAGAACTTGGAATCGGCCGTCGATCTTCAATGTGTCATAATGTTCTACTTCGTGAGTAACAGACAATGGCTGTTTCGTAATTGAGGCCTAAAGCCTAAGTTCAGACTTGTGAAAATCCAGTGATACTCGCGAACTATCACTAGTGTGAAGACTAGCTTTCTCCAGAGGAGTGTTATGGTTTGTATATTTTTCAATACATCAGTTGTACATTGTTTGCCTGGACTGTGTTCTCATTGCGCCTGAAACACTGCAAGACCTATCATATCTGACAGGTGCAGAAAAAATCTGGACCAAAACTGTTCGCGTCATTTTAAAATTCCTGCAATTTTCGGTATGTGCTCTTATGTCATTCGTAGTTTCGGTTACAAGCTATGAGTGTTTAAAATGCATGCTACGTGCAATAACGGCGTCAGTACTTGGTTGTAAGTGGAAACAGTAACACAGAGCGTCCATGCACTTTTTTGATGGTCTTATCAATGCAGTAGAACTGTTTCTGCGTGTAAAAAGTTCTCTTTCGGGAATGAAAGAGAACAGAAAAGCAAGTGAGTGTTTGAGACTGATAGATCACAAGTAGATTTCATTTACAGACTACTATGTTTACTGGAGTTAGAATAAAAGAAGATTGGCTAACTTCTACAATTTTCAAGTATTCTCCCAAAGAAACGAAGGAAAGTGTCGAAAGCCTAGTGCGAAAAGGTGAAATATACTTTCAGATTTCTCCTCCTTAATGTTCCTAGCCACCCAGTCCTAGGTCGGATGAAAATATCGACGAATAACCGGTTTTTTGCAACAAGTGTTTGAGAGCAATTTTTTTTATTCTCTCGATGATATGGAAACATGATAAAATTACTATTTTCAGTGTTCTCATGACGGCACGTAGATCTGTTGGGAGCCTGAATTAACTCTTGCTGTTGATGAAGTGAGGCAGTAGACGCACAATTGCAGCACAGTTGGCAGCGACAAGGGTTCTTTTCAACACCTGATACATTAGGCTTTGAGATACGTCTGTGACTTTCACTTCCTCCTGACTGGACTTTTCAGAAAGCAGCAAGGAGGCGAAAACTTTAGACCAGACTTCCGCAGTGACACATTTATGGCGGCCTAGGAGATATCATAGCCACACAATATCTTCGTCACGAAACATGAAACTTTAAATTGCAAGCATTAGTGTAGAACCCCACCTCCCAACTAACCTATGCAATGGGTATCTTTTTAGTGCCTTGAACACGTCCGGTTTTGAACACACAAAACAGCATTGCCTGGCAGTATTATTCTTCTGCTTTCATTTAAAGACATCTAATGCGGAATTTAGTTCTTTGCTAGTGTAAGCAAATGGAGAACATTCTTAACGGAAACGACGCGCTTAGATTTATTTCGTAGATTTAAGAACAATGAGTTTGAGGTGCGTGACAAAGTGCGTCGTGAGCTGCAGCAGCCGGCTCAAATAGTGAATGCTGAACGCTAAGTAGCACACTTACTCAATTTTAAATCGCGCACTTAAAGACAAACTCCCGCAATATGCCTACAGACGTGAAAAAGTTATTCTGCTTCACGACAGCGCCAAACCATATGTTGCAAACAGAGTGAAAGAAACCTTGAAGACACTTCAGTGAGATGTTTTACCTATGGAGGTAAAAAAGAAGGGAGGTGGCACTACAGATTTACGCAGAAACTTGTTTTCACGCCAGACCGGACGGGGCCTGACGCCATTTTAAGTAGCCCAGAACATCATCACACTACTGTTTACGAGTGCTTCTTGTTCACTATTTCTGATGTGTGCGCAAAACAACCGTTTTAATTACTAAAAAATAAAGTGCTTACATAAAGAACATAGTGTCAGTAAGGAAATTTCGAACGTTTTTCTGTTCCTGAATGCGTATTTGATGGAGTAGTAAGACGCAGTCAGAGTGACGTCACGGAGAAGCCTCACAGCGGTGAAGTATGGGGGTATGATTGAGATGAACCTAATGTTTTGGGCTAGTTAAGATGGCGGACATCGGATTCAAGTTTGTGACGTAATGTCACCCTCCTTCTTGTTTTTACCTCCATGGTTTTACCTCACGCGCCATACTCACCAGACAGCACCCCTACCGATTACCATTTGTCTCGGTCTATGTACGACGGCCATTGTGAACAGCACATCTTTTAACGATCTTGCAAACCGGTTCCATGAGTGAATTACCTCCAAAGAAGCTGAATTTCTTTATCGTGGAATCCATTTGTCACCCAAAAAGTGGGAAAATGTTGTACCTGCAAAAGGGAACTACCATCAGTAAATTATCTTATACCAGTCTGTTAAAAGAAACATGTGTTTTATGCCCAACAAACAAAACTGATTCGAGTACCCGATACGTTCAGTTCGAAAGTCATGTATCGCATTTGTTACACAGGATAATGTAACGTATTCATCATAAGCTAGTTGTGCGCATGTGTGAACTTCAAGCAACACTAAGAAATGTTTTTCTCTAGAGCCCAAATCCGGCGCTTAAAGTCATTGTTAGGTCACTAACGAGATTTGCCAATGTTTGAACTCGAAATCGCATTACGAAAATTTTTTGTGTTGCACAGCAATTGAAATCTGGGTATTGGCGTTTTGTAGATAACTTGAGCAGTTTGAAATCCTGTGCAACACAACTGCGTGACAGAACAGAATCACAACGGAAAGTACAAATCACCAGAAAGGATAGACCATAGCTCAGATCCCAGCTCGGTCAAATATATTCATACCTGAATTCGTTGCAGTGCGACATGTGTAATGAAATTCGAAAACAATGTCGAGGAATTTCACCAGAGAAAAGACGTATCAGATTCTCTTAACATGCAGGTATATAATAAAACTACGGTTTTTTTCACTACGAAACGTACGTCTTTCTCTTTTGTTCAGCACAAAAGTTGAAAATGTAAGAGTTGTAACTGCAAACGAAGAAAAGCCACCAATGTTAAATAGAATAGAAGTCATTTATAAATTTTTATGGTTCTGTTACATTACACGATTTAATATTGTAATTACAACTGACCTACGTAGGACCAATGCAGAAGCTTTTATAAAAGGTGTAAATCTATTTGTGAGATATATATTTGGTATGTTGGAAGGTAAAGTAGGCATTTTGACTTCTCTCTCTCTCTCTCTCTCTCTCTCTCTCTCTCTCTCTCTCTCTCTCTCTCTTGTTTCACTCTTCATGTTTTTAACTGACCTAACGTATGACACAATGCAAATCTGAAGTTCCACTCTAACTCGTTATATACCAGCAACTTTCCAGATTGTTAAGGAATAGATATATCCGACATTCTTGACCAACTTATAACCCAGTAAAAAAATTATATGAATTAGTACTAAGAGACATGTAACAACTTCAAGAACAGTGCGCATGAACAACCTAAACTCAGCTGAAGGAAGATGTACAACATACGGGAAGGCATCAGGATCTCTTCATGAAAAAGTTCTATCATTTGTATCTGAATGAGAAACTTACAAATATGCTTCCAGTTCTTAATTAAAGTATTGTTAACCAACAAGGCGTTTCTTAGGGGAGAACACATCACTTGCATCTAGCAATTAACATCTGTGACGTTCGTCATTCTGATCATACTTCGCTATCTTACTCTTGTCTGTCGTGGTTACTGAAACGTTGCTTCTCAACTGTCGTCTCAGAGCTTACGTAGCGTCTGACGCTGACTTACTCACGGCTGATAGCACAGTCCACCAACAGTAAAGCCATTTAATCTATTCGTAATTGCGCATATACTTCATGCATTTCAAGACGGCTGTAGTCGCCGCAGTGCCTGGTTCTTTGGACATGCATGCACGTCCAAAGGAATTTTGCATCGTAATTCAGAATAACACAGGCACAGTAATATCGTATCTGTAAAGCCTCGGCCCACGGGACGAGGCAGCTAACATTAGAATGCACGCAGACGAGATGTCCAACGTCGCGAAACATAGGACCGTCGGCACACGTGACGAGTTGGTTAACGTCATTTTACGCTCTCAGCGCTCTACACCTGAATTGTCGGCTTTATTTGGTTCGCAGGCAGTACAGATTGTTCACGATAATGGACACGCGTAAAATTCCTGCGTTAGCTCTATTAAAACGCGCATTACCTCCCCTGTCCATATGCTAGTTGTGTCGTTCTGTCTGTGGTATACAGAAATAAGAACTATATCCATGAAGATGTAACAAGACAAAAAGGAAAGACACATGCCCGGATCAGTAAGGACTTCAGGTTACTAAAGTTCACCAAATCGAACAAACTCACTCGTGACAGAGAACGCACTTACATTTACTGAACCTTAAGTATTCCAGATATTATTTGTATTAATTTCGTAAAAACGTTCCACAACCTTCTGAAAAACACGAAGGTAAAGGAATAAGAAATTAGATACAGCAGGAGTCGAACTCTATACCAACCTAAACGCTGCGCTGTAAGATGGTGCCTCTACACACTACACTTTTTTATTATTATTTTACTGTTTATTATTTATTTTTTTCCCTCCTCCCCTTCAGGCATTCCTTACTCTCGCTGTAACTGCCTTCGTCGGCCTGTGTGGCTTCTTTGCCATTATTTTCTATAGCAGAAGTGTCTTAAATGAAGTAATTAAGTGATATCTTCTTGAAATAAAGAATGATGCCGTCCTTTTAGTCAACAAAAAAGAAACGCCTACTGCATGATTTAAAATTTACGACTGTAATTATAAATCAAATAAAAATCTGCCTTGCTTGAAAATAATGAGGATATTCTTCATAAAATAAAAAGTATTTCTTGAAAACGTAGATACATTTACGTTTACTACACTCACTGAAAACGAGAGACAGTTAAAATGAAGACTTCTTGCTACTCCGTGAAATGAAGGATCTTACTTGAAATTCTTTTGTGGATCAGTACTTAGGTCAGGATTTGGCTATCACAATGTCTAACATATTCGCATACATCGAAGAGCACAACAGGTCAGGTTTAAATTTAAAATGTTCATAGTCAGTATAAGAGCAGAAGTCACTGAAACTCGCTGTTCGATTTGGAATGACAAAAGCAATGGTGTGGCCTAGCATCCAGATGGCAGTGTTGTTTTTTGTTCGAGGGTAGCGAAACTTCTGTGGCCACAGCAATTCTGTCTTATCAGTGTGCCTCTTGGAGGTGCTAGCCTGTAGCTTCGATGTAAGAGTCTTTGGAAATTAACTTATTCTTCTATAGGCTTTAATCACCGGTATGTCATTAATTTACATGTAATTATAAGAAGCCCTAACAAGTACGACACGTTTAACATGAATATTTAATGTGTCGTTGCTTTAGACGGTTTACTCTGACAAGACACCAAGCATTCAAGTAATTCGTGAGTTATAACGCTATAATACAGTAACTAAATACGAAAATTCTTTAAGCACCAATATGACCTTTCCCGTAGTTTTATTACAACAGATCGTACCAATGACGATTCGTTCTCGAGACATTCAGTGTGCTGGTGCTTATAAACAGCACATATCTTCGGGGTGTCAAGTATAACATCAAACCCACCGAATGTGGGCTCCTGTTGAACAAGTACAATATTGCTCTCCCTTTCTGTGGACCTCAATATTTCTGCTTGAGACGCAGGAACCGATCTTGCCTTCTATTGGTTTTACTTTACGTGACACGTCGCCGAAATACCGCAGAACTTGTTTTGCGTTTCACAGGACGTAATGGCTTCCCAAAGTAAAATAGCAGGAACTGACGTCACTAAACTCGTAGACCACCACGTCAGCGTTTGCTAGCTCGTCATGTATGCACAAGGCTTTCGTGCCGAGCGGCGCGTTAAACAAACCACGCATCGCGTTGCTCTGTAGACATCCTGCCGGTCGGTGTGGCCTAGCGGTTCTAGGCGCTTCAGTCTGGACCCGCGCGACCGCTACGGTCGCAGGTTCGAATCCTGCCTCGGGCATGGATGGTGTGATGTCCTTAGGTTAGTTACCGAGCGAGGTGGCGCAGTGGTTAGACACTGGACTCGCATTCGGAAGGACGACGGTTCAATCCCGCGTCCAGCCATCCTGATTTAGGTTTTCCGTGATTTCCCTAAATCATCCCAGGCAAATGCCGGGATGGTTCCTCTGAAAGGGCACGGCCGACTTCCCTCCCCATCCTTCCCTATTCCGATGAGACCGATGACCACGCTGTCTGGTCTCCTTCCCCAAACCAACCAATCCTTAGGTTAGTTAGGTTTAAGTAGTTCTAAGTTCTAGGGGACTGATGACCTCCGATGTTAAGTCCCATAGTGCTCAGAGCCATTTTGTAGACATCCTCGCAAACATTTGTTGGCGCATCCGGATTATTCCTATCCACTGTTGCTCGTTTACTATCATGACAAACGTGGATAACAAATCGTGTTTGATCCGCAACACGGGGTTAAAATAAACACGTCTTCTGTACCACTAATCAGTCCCTGTACAATAAAACTATTTTGAGGAAACTCTCAGATCCGACCACTGGATTGGGAAAGGAGGACAGCAGACTGTCACTACGCCGTCTCCAACCGATGCATAGTGTATCCTCTACAAAAAGAATTTGATAACGATCTAAAGTTAAAAGGGAGAAGGACACACACGAAACACCACACGTTTGCATTGTAAAAATATATAACACACTGTTTTCTGTAAGGCCTCACCAAGTGATAAACCTGTGAAGATCACTCGCCTTTGAAACTGCGTGGTCGGTCCAGGGCACCCAAGAGGTCGGATTAAGGAACGACCAGCCCATTACCTGTACAGGAAACGTATTCGCAATTGCGAATATGAACCACCATCGGCTGTATATTGCAATTACGACAAAGAAAATTTGTGCCGAATTAGAATGGAATTTCCCGCTTTACGCAAGCGGGCGTTTTAACTGCTTCGGCTATCTGCGCCCGACTTACGACCTAGTAAAACTTCCTGGATCTGCCGTGGTTGGTCCACCTCTGTCCTTTACTCACGCAGTTATTCGGCATGGCATCGAGTGGCAGAGTTGCTGGATGTCCTCCTGAGGGATATCGTGCCAAATTATGTCCAATTGGTGCGTTAGGTTGTCAAAATCCCGAGATGTTTGGGGGCCCTGCCCATAATCCTCCAAACGTTTTCAACTGGGGAGAGATCTCGCGACCTTCCTGGCCATGGCTTGGTTTGGCAATCACGAAGACAAACAGTAGAAACTCTCGCCATGAGCAGGCGAGCGTTATCTTGCTAAAATATCAGCCCAGGGTGGCTTGCCATGAAATGCAACAAAACGGGGCGTAGAATATCAACATACCGTTGTGCAGTAAGGGTGCTGCAGAGACTAACCAGACATGCCTTTGGTCTGGAATCTCATTGACCGGAGTACAACTGTCTTCACTGATGAGTCCCACTTCTAACTGAGCTCCAATGACCAGTGAAGAACTGTCTGGAACGCCCCAGACGGCAGTGAGATATGAACATGTCTGTCGCCCACCATACGGCCCGAAACCATGAGTGGCTGCGTTGGGTGGCATTTCATTTCATAGCACGACCACTTTAGTTGCCATCGGCGGGACCACTATACACTCATGCTCATAAATTAAGGATAATTGCAGAATGTGGTGCCACACAACGTCGCACTACAGAAAACTGGCGCTAATAGCATAGGCACATAGAGAACACACACGACACAGATCTGTAAAGTCCACGGTATTGGTGATAGAAAACCGTCCCGAAACACATGTGCTACAAAACGCCACTGTTTCCTGCTCAAGTACGACATCAGTATGGGATGTGATCACCATGCACACGTACACAGACCGTACAATGGGTTGGCATATTCTGGATCAGGTGGGCGAGCAGCTGCTGGGGTATAGCCTCGCATTCTTGCACCAGTGCCTGTCGGAGCTCCTGAAGTGTCCTAGGGGTTTGAAGACGTCCAGCGATGCGTCGACCGAGAGCATCCCAGACGTGCTCGATGGGGTTTAGGTCTGGAGAACAGGCAGGCCACTCCATTCGCTTGATATCTTCTGTTTCAAGGTACTCCTCCGCGATGGCAGCTCGGTGGGGCCGTGTGTTATCATCCATCAGGAGGAAGGTGGGACCCACTGCACCCATGAAAAGGCGGACATACTGGTACAAAATGACGTCCCGACACACCTGACCTGTTACAGTTCCTTTGTCAAAGACATTCAGGTGTGTACATGCACCAATCATAATCCCATCCCACACCATCAAACAAATACCTCCATACAGGTCCCTGTCAAGGACATTAAGGGGTTGGTATCTGGTTCCTGGTTCACGCCAGGTGAAAACCCGGTGAGAATCACTGTTCAGACTATACCCTCGCTCGTGAACATAACCTGGGACCACTGTTCCAATGACCATGTACTGTGTTCTTGACACCAGGCTTTACTGACTCTCCTGTGACCACAGATCAGTGGAACCCACCTTACAGATCTCCGGGCGAATAAGCCACGTCTGTTCAGTCGTCTGTAGACTGTGTGTCTGGAGACAACTGTTCCAGTGGCTGCGGTAAGGTCCCGAGCAAGGCTACCTGCAGTACTCCGTGGCCATCTGCGGGCAACGATCATGAGGCATCGGTCTTCTTGTGTGTTTTACACTGTGAACGTCCCATACTGTAGTGCCTGGACACGTTTCCTGTCTGCTGGAATCGTTGCCATAATCTTGAGATCACACGTAGGGCCTGTGCTACGACCTGCTGTGTTTGACCAGCATCCAGTCGTCCTAGTATTCTACCCTTCATAACGTCATCAATATGTGTTTTTTGAGCCATTTTCAACACACAGTCACCATTAGCACGACTAAAAGCGTCTGCACACTTACTCGCTGCACCGTACTCTGATATGCTCCGACACACCTCCTCGTATGTGGACTGCTGCCAGCGCCACCGTGCGACGACCGGAGGTCAAATGCACCGCATGGTCATACCCCGAGGTGATTTAAACCCGCAAACCGCCCACCAAAGCGTTCTTTCACCATGTATCAGCAATATTCTAAATTTATGACCATGAGTGTACATATACGGTACGTTTATGATATTCTACGTCCCGTTTAGTTGCCCTTGATGGCAAGCCATCTTGGGCTTACTTTTCAACAAGACAATGCCTGCCCGCACGGTGAGAGATTCTACTGCTTGTCTCCGTGTTTGCCAAACCCTACCTTCGCCATCAAAGTCGGCAGACTTCTCCACAACTGACAGCATTTGGAGGATTATGGGGCAGGGCTCCCCAACCATCTCGGGATTATGACGATCTACCGCGCCAGTTGCACAAAATCTGGTCCCATATGCCTCAGGAGGATATTCAACAACTGTATCAATCAATGCCAATGCTTGCAAAAAAGACATAGGTGGACTAAAGTGTTACTGACTTGTTAGATTTAAGACGTTCCATATTTTAAATAAATCTTCCAAATTTCTCAAGTTGTAATCATTTATTTGCCTGTGCATGTACATCACATCTGCCGATTCCCAATCCCATTCGATTAGCTCCTTCATAGTGCGTCGTTTACTTTTTTTTAAGTAATAATAATAATAATAATAATAATAATAACTTTGCTGTCATCGCTGTTATTATTATTAGATTTTATAATTTTGTAATGATTGTTATGTAACTAAACTATGATGTAAAACATTTTATACGTGCAAAACCCTTATTATATCTAATAGTGCGCCTGGAGGTCTTAAACAACTTGGTCTTAAACAACTTGGGTTTAACAAGTAAATAAATAAACAAATAAATATGTGTGCGATCGCCTGCTATCTCCGCCCCTGACCTTCCCCTTCAGTGGCTCTAGGCCAAGGCGACCGGCCAGAGTGGCAGTACGCTACCCTCTTTGAGCCAACTTGCCTCACAGCAGATAACAACGGGGCCGCTCTCGCACTCTAGAGCCCACTGCAGCGCAAAGCCAGGACTCTCGCAAATTGAGCTCAAGTTCCTAATAGGCGGAGACGAGGGCGGGAAACTCTCTCAGGGGCCAGCATGCATGTTGTGCTGCTAAAATACAGATGGGGAGCATATTCGTAGCTATGTAGTACACCAAGGAAAATAAAAATACACAATGTAAACCAAGTTTTACTGGGTTATACAAGTCTAAAATTGAAAATTACCGCGTTTAAACAATGGCCCCAGAAGACTGAAATGTTATTCACATTTTGGGATTGTGCGTGATTACAATCGCAAGGTCAAACATAAACTGTCAGGGGTTCCGGTAGGTATTTGCTATTTCGTTTTTGCGTTGTATAGATGGACTCAAGCCAAACGAATATAACTCATCAAGTGTTTCGAGCGACGAGCAGCATCGACAGAGAACGGCGGTCTGTTTCTCGTTACAAACAGAATGGTACCTTAAGTGTAATTTTATGTGCCCATGCGATAGAGCGATCCCAAATTAGGATAGTATGATATCTTTGTTCAAAATAATACGCGAATAATTCTAAAACCAATTGAAATCAAAGATGACTACCTAGAAACTGCTGAAAATCTCGTTCAGAATAACATACGGGGTGTTTCAAATGAAAAGTTTTCCTTGTAACCTACGAAATGATAAGTGGAGGGAATATTTATTAACACGAGTAAACATAAAAAAATTGCTGTTGTTGCGGAGTTCTGAACTTAGTTTATTTACCTGTTCTACAGAGAGTTACTTCAACGAGTGAAACATGTCCAACGGATCTTTTCAGGTAACTCAATTTGGGCCTTGGCCGCTATGTTTAATGTGCTGTTATCGAAATTGCCACTGCCAAGAATGCATTAAATCTCTGTAGAGAAGATACACGACACTAAGTGTTTCATTCACTTGTTCCGATGGATCCTATTTTAATTTTCTTTGGAGGTATGAATTAAACAACGCCTTCAGTCACAAGTTTTTCGTGTTTTATGAACTACACGTAGCATTTCGGACCCTGTGGGCCCATCTTCAGGTGCAATTTGTCTTAAGACACATTTTTTTTCTTCTTTTGAATGGGGTGAAATGCATATTCCTGTCACGAAAAGGTTTAATGTTTGGTTATGAATTTCGTAAGTCGAACGCGGAAAATATGTGGAAAATAGTGGAAAATGAACAGTGTAAACTTACCACATAATCCAATGAAAGCATTTTTAACGTTTTAGTACCAGCAAACATTGTTTTGTCCGTCGTTTTAGTACATGTCACTTCATTCAAGACGTACATTTGCACGCACATGTTTATAAACACTTCACAGATGTTTTTGTACATGGTGTTGTCAAAGATGAATTTATTCGTAGTGCTAAAGATATAACTGTTAAACAATTGACATGTGCAAGAAATAACTTTAGAATAGCTCATTAAAATTACTTAAATAGCTATGGCTTGCCAAATCTGTTTGTTCATTTAACATAGATTCTGGTTTTTTGATTTTGTGGAGGTATATCTCCAGTTGTTCTGACAGACTTAGGGTCTTACCATTGGCTTCGTTATGTAGTATTACCAAATTGTTTTCTAGACTGTCGATGACATGTTTCGTTTCCAACTTATGTTGTGCAATGACTGATTTTTCGAAATTATTGAGCCTGAAAACAGTTACATGTTCTTGAAAACGGGTCTTGAAGTTTCTGCCTGTTTTCCCTACATAGTAGGCAGGAAAACTGGGGCATAATACTTTGTACACTTCGCTGTTGTATGTTTGTGTATTTGATTTTACGTTATGGATGAGCAGTCACGTTTTAAGCTGCAAAATATGGATAAAATTACATTTAGTTTTCTTTACTCCGTATTCCATGAGAGATTGTCGCCGGTTGATTACGTTCCATGGAGGCAGAGAAGGGAACGGGGTCATGACATACGCGGGGCGAGCGAGTTAATCGGGAATTTAAAACTCCATAAGTCTCCCCATCTCCATCCCCCTTCCTCTACTACCTTTTAACCCCATCAAACCTGAATTTTTTTCTGGAGGAAAGAAAATATTTCTTAATGCGGCAATGTCCTTTGGTGATTTTTTAATGATTTTAGCTGCAAGGTTTATACAAAAATACGTACCTGTCTTCAAAACATACTTTGTACACTTGGCTTGATTTTATGGATTAAAATAACAAATTATGAAATATTCTCTACTGTAATATATAGTAAAACGATCATTCAATAATTAGCATGCAAAACACTATTCAGTTATACGGTGGAATATAGCGAACCAGCCACATCTGTATACTCTGGTGACACGAGTTGCTGCGCACTGCTACACTGACTTGCTGATGTTTTCATAGTGATTCCAACAGCTGGCAGTACTGGCGCACAATGAAAACACAAATGTGTTCCTCAGGTTTCCATTGGCACAAAATACTTTTCTTGCAACGAAGATACAGTAAAAGTTAAAATATACCAGGCACGCCGTCGTCCTTTGACATTAATTAATCCTACATACCACAGACGACGAAAGGTTTGGCCAAGCAGAACAGCAAAGGGGACTCCACACCAACAACGAAGAGACCCTGCTAAACGTAAGACCAGCGCTTGAAAACAAACACTTTACAGCTGTAATTGGTCCTAAAGCTCGTCGTTAGAAAACTTATTTCCTGTGGGAGGATGCTGGGTACGATTCCTGGGCTCGAGAAAGGTGTCTGCATAGAAAAATGATTGTCCCTGACCAAAACGATACGCTCAAGAGCCAAAGCATTTTAATTATGTGTTTCAAGGCATTTCACCATATAACAGCTAATTTATTAACAACACATTATGCACCAATTTGTGCTTCACAATTGGCAGTATTATAATAATGCTATCGTATCTTTGACTGCAATAGCCCGCATCTCGTGGTCGTGCGGTAGCGTTCTCGCTTCCCACGCACGGGTTCCCGGGTTCGATTCCCGGCGGGGTCAGGGATTTTCTCTGCCTCGTGATGGCTGGGTGTTGTGTGCTGTCCTTAGGTTAGTTAGGTTTAAGTAGTTCTAAGTTCTAGGGGACTGATGACCATAGATGTTAAGTCCCATAGTGCTCAGAGCCATTTGAACCATTTTTTTTTTGACTGCAATAAAAAACGACTATAATGAATATCATAAATGATGTTCCTTTAAACCTATGTTATAGACAGACAGATCGTTGTAACTGCGTTGTTCGTAATACAAATGTGCAAATGCATGTCCGTCTTGTTGGATGCATTGATGTAGGCTCCCCTCGGTATTAGCGCGGACGCCTCTTAACAGTTTTGTAGATACTGAAGCCAAGTTTTGTAAACCCTGGCTTTGATATGACCCAATCAGGAAAAATCCAAGGGCGTTAAATCAGGCGATCTCGCTGGTCATCGAATACAACCACCACGACCTACGCACCGTCTGGGGTACACAATGATGAGATATTCCCTAACCGCTCTACAACAATGAGGTGGTACACCATCGTGATGAAATCAGTTCCGCGCAGCTAAATGAAGTCGAATGTCTTCTAGGAGACGCCCAAGATTCAGCTCATTGTGAAAAAACTGCAGGCCGGCCGATGTTGCCGAGCGGTTCTGGCTCTTCAGTCTGGAACCGCGAGGCCGCTACGGTCGCAGATTCGAATCCTGCCTCGGGCATGGATGTGTGTGATGTTCTTAGGTTAGTTAGGTTTAAGTAGAGCTAAGTTCTAGGGAATCGATGACCTCAGATGTTAAGTCCCATAGAGCTCAGAGCCATTTGAACCATTTGAAGAAATTGCAAATACAGCCGACCAGTTAGTCTGGGAGCCAAATACACTGGTATAGTGATGTGGTCTCCTAGAATGCCACACCATTCGTCAACACCTCAGTGTGCTTGCGTGTGATTTGATCGTAATCAGTCAGGACTGGCAGGAGCCCAGTAATGTAGGTTGTGTCTATTGACGATGGTGTCATTGGCGAAATAGCATTCAACCACCCATAAAATCTGCCTGATGAAATCCGGATAAGCGGCTACTTTATTTACGAGACGTGCCGAACTATACCCTATTTTGGAAATCATCTCCATTTAGCGGTTGGTGTAGGTGCAGCTTAAAGGGACGTCATTTTCCTTCCTTCAGAATCCTTGGACTGAAGACCTCGATATCTCCAGATCCGCTGCATCTCTTCTTTATCCTAATTACCGATTACGGTGAGAAATAGGTATTACTGAGCGAGATATAATGACTTCATAAAAATTAATTATTATAACCGTATTACTATTATTATTATAGGTACAAATAATACTGAAATCTAAAGGTAATACTACGATAACACTTCGGTTTACACTACATTGTACGTCCGTGATATTTTCATTTAAGCTGTGCTTTCCGTGCGTGTGGTGTGCTCCAAAATACTCAGTCATTTTTCAGGCAACATCGGGTGCGTCGCGGATCGGTCTTCCCATGACACGATGTGCATGGAAGGCTCCCTCGTTTCTTAAATGCATCTCTGTACGTCTAGAAACATGCGCAGGAGGTGGACGTCGCGTTGGAAAACGTTGTAAATACAGCCTTCGTGTCTCATCTGCACTGCGCTGCGTCTCCCTGTAGATCTGTATCATATCGATGTAGTATACGCTGGAGTGCGCTGCAGTTGTTACCTGTCTGACTGTAAGACTTGACTCGAATTGCAAACGGACGGTCACGCGATCTTATCAGAGCGGGACCAGCAGGAAAGCGCACGCAGACAGCGGAACAGTTCGGTGGAGATTCACCTGTATGCGCACTTCCCCTTTGGACAGTAGTAGCGAGGCAACCCTTCTTGCACTAACGTATGCTGGAAACATTAAACTAGAGAGGAAGCCTTGCATGGGCCACCTGGTACAACTGTAGCCAGAGGGAGGTTTCTCTGTGAAGGTAGTTTTAAACACGACAGAGAAGGGAACAGACCACGACAACGGAAATAAAAGGAAAAAAGCGAAACATGAAGTGAGGGAGTGCTTGGACATTTCAAAGAGTATGGGTCTGTCTATCAACTCTTAAGGGCAGAGGAGCCGTTTCGCTAGCTTGCGTGCATTCGAAACACTTCTGGCCGAACCGGGTAAATGAGCAGCCGTGCTCGTCAGAGCATTTCTGTCTGATCTTGGGAAAAACGTATAATAATGTGTTAGAATTCTGATTTATCGAAAGCGATTACGTTTACTTTAGCTGACACGGAAGCGTTTTGTGTTGTTATTCCATTTTACAGTGGTTTTGGATTTAATAAGAGTTTCTTAGGATTTCCGAACCATATTAGGCAGTGCTGCTTCCGCACCCTGTACCCACTGTTTTACCTAAGTGAACGGTAATTAGTAGAAAGGCATGTTCACCAAGTACATCTGCGAGGAATGCGAGTGTCTAATACTTTTCCTTTCTCACAGACAATTACCTCAGTATCTCTGTAATGGGCGCAGTTTTTCATTTCAACAGAACCAAACTATTGAGGGTTATAAGTCCTCTCGCTGTTGTTGAAAATTTTCTGATGCCGATCACAAATTAGTGTTGACATACTTTGCCGGCCGAAGTGGCCGTGCGGTTAAAGGCGCTGCAGTCTGGAACCGCAAGACCGCTACGGTCGCAGGTTCGAATCCTGCCTCGGGCATGGATGTTTGTGATGTCCTTAGGTCAGTTAGGTTTAACTAGTTATAAGTTCTAGGGGACTAATGACCTCAGCAGTTGAGTCCCATCGTGCTCAGAGCCATTTTGTTGACATACTTTAAAGAAATAAAAATATTGTCATCGTAAATTATGGGAGCATTTCACCTTTTATGCAAAAATATCTCTAGTCTTCCCCAGGCGTTTCCTATATCACACATCTTATAACGAGAAGGAATAAGACAGGCTGTGTAGAAAGTGCTTTCAGTGTTTAGCCACGTCGGATTTGAATCATATGCTATACCTCAGAATGCTCTAGCGCTCCACCAACTCACGTTCCAATGCCCGTTTGTTCGTAAGTCGTTATTGCGTAGCTCGAAATCAGATTACTGTTTTCACAGGCCCGTGATTTAGTTTTCATTCTAATCACTAAAGGAACGAGCAAGGACGTTGGTTTGATGAAAGAAAGCAAAAGCAAAGAGCGAGTTGTAAGTTAACAGAAGTGTCTCATTAATCGACTTACTTCCAGGATAGTTGTAATAAGTTACCGACTATCTCCCATTTGGTGATCTTCTGCCAAGATAACACACATAAGATTTAGCTTTCACGAGTTATAGTTTTTAAATGGAACATTGTTTTCTAATGCCACGTAGCTGATGTTATTCAACTACACTCCTGGAAATGGAAAAAAGAACACATTGACACCGGACACTGCGAGAGGGCTGTACAAGCAATGATCACACGCACGGCACAGCGGACACACCAGGAACCGCGGTGTTGGCCGTCGAATGGCGCTATCTGCGCAGCATTTGTGCACCGCCGCCGTCAGTGTCAGCCAGTTTGCCGTGGCATACGGAGCTCCATCGCAGTCTTTAACACTGGTAGCATGCCGCGACAGCGTGGACGTGAACCGTATGTGCAGTTGACGGACTTTGAGCGAGGGCGTATAGTGGGCATGCGGGAGGCCGGGTGGACGTACCGCCGAATTGCTCAACACGTGGGGCGTGAGGTCTCCACAGTACATCGATGTTGTCGCCAGTGGTCGGCGGAAGGTGCACGTGCCCGTCGACCTGGGACCGGACCGCAGCGACGCACGGATGCACGCCAAGACCGTAGGATCCTACGCAGTGCCGTAGGGGACCGCACCGCCACTTCCCAGCAAATTAGGGACACTGGGGTATCGGCGAGGACCATTCGCAACCGTCTCCATGAAGCTGGGCTACGGTCCCGCACACCGTTAGGCCGTCTTCCGCTCACGCCCCAACATCGTGCAGCCCGCCTCCAGTGGTGTCGCGACAGGCGTGAATGGAGGGACGAATGGAGACGTGTCGTCTTCAGCGATGAGAGTCGCTTCTGCCTTGGTGCCAATGATGGTCGTATGCGAGTTTGGCGCCGTGCAGGTGAGCGCCACAATCAGGACTGCATACGACCGAGGCACACAGGGCCAACACCCGGCATCATGGTGTGGGGAGCGATCTCCTACACTGGCCGTACACCACTGGTGATCGTCGAGGGGACACTGAATAGTGCACGGTATATCCAAACCGTCATCGAACCCATCGTTCTACCATTCCTAGACGGGCAAGGGAACTTGCTGTTCCAACAGGACAATGCTCGTCCGCATGTATCCCGTGCCACCCAACGTGCTCTAGAAGGTGTAAGTCAACTACCCTGGCCAGCAAGATCTCCGGATCTGTCCCCCATTGAGCATGTTTGGGACTGGATAAAGCGTCGTCTCACGCGGTCTGCACGTCCAGCACGAACGCTGGTCCAACTGAGGCGCCAGGTGGAAATGGCATGGCAAGCCGTTCCACAGGACTACATCCAGCATCTCTACGATCGTCTCCATGGGAGAATAGCAGCCTGCATTGCTGCGAGAGGTGGATATACACTGTACTAGTGCCGACATTGTGCATGCTCTGTTGCCTGTGTCTATGTGCCTGTGGTTCTGTCAGTGTGATCATGTGATGTATCTGACCCCAGGAATGTGTCAATAAAGTTTCCCCTTCCTGGGACAATGAATTCACGGTGTTCTTATTTCAATTTCCAGGAGTGTACATTTGTACTATACAAATGAAATCAAATTTCTACCGATTAAATTAATGAGTTCAGTGCGCTTTCTAAACGAACTGCGGACGGGATGAAAAACTGGGCGACAAGCTTCCTCGATGACCCCGTCTAAAGTCGTGCTCGGTTAGACTGTAGAATGTATCTCTACACTACCACATACAGGGTGACAATTACTGAACTGTGTGAAATAAAATAGTCATAACTTCTGAACGGTTTGCGTTGTTGTCGGCCATTTGCACGTGAAAATGTTGCGGTACATCACGCCTGAGAGTATAGCCCTTGTGAAGGCCTGCGATGCGAGCAATAGCAGCCAAACGGGCTCAAAGGAAGTTTGCAACCGAGTTCAAGCTGAAGACAACCGGTCCAAGTGTGCTAACAATCAAGAATTAGGATGTTCAGATGCGCGTGAATTAAAAGGGACCACACTGCTTAGGTCATCGGTCCCTAGACTTACACACTACTTAAACTAACTTCTGCTAAAAGCAACAAACACACCTATGTCCGAGGTAGGACGAACTTCCGGTGGGAGGGGCCGCGCAATCCGTGACATGGCTCCTCTAACCACGCGGTCTCTCTGCGCGGCAAAAGAGAATTTGATTCGCAAGATTGAGAGAACGGGTAGCGTGCGTGATGACAGTGTTGGCAACGTCGGTCGTCCAAAAATGGTGAAAACGCCTGAAAAAATCGAGAACACAAGCGCTGTGTTTCAAACCAGCCCCCAGGAAATCGATCAGACGAGCTGCACAGTATGTGGGAATCAACCGGGAGACACTGCGACAAATTGTTGTTGAAGACCTGCATCTCTTCCCGTACAAAATTCGGACCCATCAGCCATTAAGCCCCAGGGCCATGGAACAGTGGTTGTGTTTTGCCAATACTATTGCCCGTAGAATTGACGAACAAAACCTTGATGTGAATATGATTTGGTTTAGCGACGAAGTTCACTTTCATTTGAATGGGTTCGTCAATAAGCAAAATTGGTGCATTTGGGGGACTGAGAATCGTCGCATTTCGCGATAGAGAAGTCTCTTCATCCTCAACGGGTGACTGAGTCATATGCAATGTCCAGTCACGGAAGTTGTCATTGCGTTATTCCTTGTTAGCAGGGTGACTACTGAACACTACGTGAAGCTTTTGGAAGATGATTTCATCCCCGTTATCCAAGGGGATCTTGAATTCGACAAGATGTGGTTCATGCAAGACGTAGCTCGACTACATCGAAGCTGGAAAGTGTTTGATGGATGTCCTGGATGAGCCCTTGGGGACCTTGTTCTGATTGTGGGATGCCTAGAGGCCACTGGCATGGACTCGTTTGACCGCCATGTTCTCCTGATCTACACTCCTGGAAATTGAAATAAGAACACCGTGAATTCATTGTCCCAGGAAGGGGTAACTTTATTGACACATTCCTGGGGTCAGATACATCACATGATCACACTGACAGAACCACAGGCACATAGACACAGGCAACAGAGCATGCACAATGTCGGCACTAGTACAGTGTATATCCACCTTTCGCAGCAATGCAGGCTGCTATTCTCCCATGGAGACGATCGTAGAGATGCTGGATGTAGTCCTGTGGAACGGCTTGCCATGCCATTTCCACCTGGCGCCTCAGTTGGACCAGCGTTCGTGCTGGACGTGCAGACCGCGTGAGACGACGCTTCATCCAGTCCCAAACATGCTCAATGGGGGACAGATCCGGAGATCTTGCTGGCCAGGGTAGTTGACTTACACCTTCTAGAGCACGTTGGGTGGCACGGGATACATGCGGACGTGCATTGTCCTGTTGGAACAGCAAGTTCCCTTGCCGGTCTAGGAATGGTAGAACGATGGGTTCGATGACGGTTTGGATGTACCGTGCACTATTCAGTGTCCCCTCGACGATCACCAGTGGTGTACGGCCAGTGTAGGAGATCGCTCCCCACACCATGATGCCGGGTGTTGGCCCTGTGTGCCTCGGTCGTATGCAGTCCTGATTGTGGCGCTCACCTGCACGGCGCCAAACACGCATACGACCATCATTGGCACCAAGGCAGAAGCGACTCTCATCGCTGAAGACGACACGTCTCCATTCGTCCCTCCATTCACGCCTGTCGCGACACCACTGGAGGCGGGCTGCACGATGTTGGGGCGTGAGCGGAAGACGGCCTAACGGTGTGCGGGGCCGTAGCCCAGCTTCATGGAGACGGTTGCGAATGGTCCTCGCCGATACCCGACGAGCAACAGTGTCCCTAATTTGCTGGGAGGTGGCGGTGCGGTCCCCTACGGCACTGCGTAGGATCCTACGGTCTTGGCGTGCATCCGTGCGTCGCTGCGGTCCGGTCCCAGGTCGACGGGCACGTGCACCTTCCGCCGACCACTGGCGACAACATCGATGTACTGTGGAGACCTCACGCCCCACGTGTTGAGCAATTCGGTGGTACGTCCACCCGGCCTCCCGCATGCCCACTATACGCCCTCGCTCAAAGTCCGTCAACTGCACATACGGTTCACGTCCACGCTGTCGCGGCATGCTACCAGTGTTAAAGACTGCGATGGAGCTCCGTATGCCACGGCAAACTGGCTGACACTGACGGCGGCGGTGCACAAATGCTGCGCAGCTAGCGCCATTCGACGGCCAACACCGCGGTTTCTGGTGTGTCCGCTGTACCGTGCGTGTGATCATTGCTTGTACAGCCCTCTCGCAGTGTCCGGAGCAAGTATGGTGGGTCTGACACACCGGTGTCAATGTGTTCTTTTTTCCATTTCCAGGAGTGTAGATACATGCGACTTCTTTTTGTGGGGCTTTATTAAAGACAAAGTGTACAGTGGTAACCCCAAAATCTTTTCTGAGCTGAAAACAGCCATTCAGGAGGTTATCGACAGCGTCGATGTTCCGACACTTCAGCGGGTCATGCGGAATTTCGCTATTCGACTGCGCCACATCATCGCCAATGATGGCAGGCACATCGAACATGTCATAACGTAAATCAGAATATCTGTAGTAATGTTTACACGCTGAATAAATTGTGTGTACGCCGTAGTTTGTAACAAATTTACATTTGTTCATATATTTCAATAATTGTGACCCTGTACAAGGCAGGTCGAAGGGCACAAACACACAAGATTCGCTATGTCCCGGATATTGACAATAACACAGTACGTTGACGTGTTGCTGATGTTTTGGTTAATATCGACACGATTCAAATGAATTAGCCATGGTTTGTGCCGTGTGACAGCCTGTTCGAAGAGTTCTATCACCCACTGCGTTCTTATGATGCGAATGACGACTTCGAGAAGTAAACAGCTCGAGAAGAGGCGGTGTTAACGGACGAAGCCCAACAACAGATGCGCGTATGGAAGTGCATGTCTTAGCTTGAATACACCATGACTCGCTTGGCAGCTTAAGAGATGCTGCTGCATTCACTGGTATCGGCCATACGTTCGTGTGGTCAATAGTTCACGTCAAATTTTTCATACATATTGGCTGTCACTGTCATAGGAGCTGCAGGAGAACGATTTCAAACAGAAAGTTATTTTCCGCGAATGGTCCGTGAATAATTTGACTCTAGGCGCCCTACAGAGTAAGTTCTTTGATGAAGTCACATTCAGAAATCATTGTGCACCTAACCGCCATATAATGCATTTCAAGGCCACAGAAAATCCTAGGTGGACAAGTCATATCAATCGTTAGAGCAGGGTAGCCTATAAACTGTGATTTGGAACCTTTGGAGGTGAAATCACTTTATAAGTATTCTGACAGATGAGATGTATCGTGTCTTTATCGTCGACGGTTTAGGCGCTGTCCTTAACAGTTGCGGTCTAGATATTAGAGGCCGTATGCGGTTGCAGCACGATGGTCCCCCAGTCCATTTGTGCAACAACTGAACAAGAGATTTCCTGATGTCGCCCGACTAAACACCAGGAAATTTCTTTTTGTGCAGATGTCTGAAAAAACGTATTTGTCACCAAACCCACAATCCACGGCGACTACAGACAGACCACTGAAGGAATCTGTCACTCCGTGGCACCAGAAGATTTATATACTCGTACAACATATTGTATCCAACCCCGAAACTTCCAATGAGTGTATCTACATAAATACAATTTACAGAAATTTTGAGTTAAATTGAATTGTAAAAGGTTGGATGAAATAAATTAGCTACTTGAAAATAAAATATTGCTCTATTTAAAATAGTGTAGCTCCTTGCTGTAACTATGGGAAATATCTGAATAAATTATGTACACAATTTTGCAGAAACAGTAACGTTTCTTACGTTTACTTATGTAAATCAATATTTCTCTAACTTATTATTTTCGAAGTTACAGAGAAAAAAAGCGCTATCTGAAATACGCTTTGTAACACCTG
This sequence comes from Schistocerca americana, assembly GCF_021461395.2. Lineage (NCBI taxonomy): Eukaryota > Metazoa > Arthropoda > Insecta > Orthoptera > Acrididae > Schistocerca > Schistocerca americana. Next base: position 624,460,165 of record NC_060123.1, on the reverse strand, counting down.
TTGCACCAATAAGCTGTTTATTAACTAGAATATCCTCTCAAGACAGGCGAAAATTTGTAACCAATGACAATTCGCCGCGAATCTCACTGAAAAGGTATATTTTTGCGTGGCAGATGAATTTCAGCTTAAGCGCAAATAGTATGACGTAATGAGACACATATTTTAAGTAACGAAAAAAACAATAAATGCGCTTTTTGCACTTTTGTATACCATTGTTTGACTCCTATATAAGAGAAACAGCCGTACTTGGTGAGGTCAGTCACTCATGTGAACCTGACAACGAAGAATCTATTTGTGGCATCCAGCGGAATTCTCTTACGTGTGGCCTAGCAGTACTTTTCTGAAAGTCTTTGACAATTTTCGGGTGATACTACTTCTTAGGCAGTACATTTTGCGAACTCTAATTCTGAACTCGTGAGTCTTGCGTAAGACTAAAAAATGTCGCGATGAGTTACATGCCACTGCCCACAACAGGTAACTATCTTTCATTTCTCAACTCACTTCCCGACAAATCACGCTGTCCTCCTCTCTCCAGCCTCAGCTTCCGTCGCCTGAATGTTCCTCTTTATGTCATTGCTGTTGTATGCTGTAATTCCTACCACGTACTGACGTCATTTTACGCTAATAATCTGTATTGTTTATGAAGCCTACTTTGTAAGATTAAATAAAATAATAATAAAAAATGTATTTCCTGAGCTCGTGCTATGTACAGGCAGTCAGTCTACATCCACCAAGATACTCTGCAAATCACACTTAAGTTTCTGGAAGATGTTTCATCGAAACACCATCACAATAATTTTCTATTATTCCATTCTCGAACAGCGCGTGGGAACAACCAAACCTATATTTCACCGTGCGGGCTCTGATTTCCCTTTTTTATGATGATGATCGTTTCACCCTAGGTAGGTTGGCGTCAACAAAATCTTTTCTCATTCGAAGGAGAAAGTTGGTGATTGAAGTACCGTGAGAAGATCACGCCGCAACGAGAAATGGTTCTGAGCACTGAGACTTAACATCTGAGGTCATCAGTCCCCTAGAACTAAGAACTACTTAAACCTAACTAACCTGAGGACACCACACACATCCATGCCCGAGGCAGGATTCGAACCTGCGACCGTAGCAGTAGCGCGGTTCCGGACTGAAGCGCCTATAACCGCTCGGCCACCACGGTCGGAGCAACGACAAACGACTTTGTTTTAATAATGTCCACCCCACATCCTGTATCACGTCCGTAACCTCTCTCCCCTATTTCTCGATAATGCAAAATGTGCTGCAATTCTTTCAACTTTCTCGATGTACTCTTTTAATCCTATCTGCTAAGGATCCCCAACATCGTGCAGCACTATCCCAAAAGAGAACGAAAAGGCGTAGCGTAGGTGGTCTCTTTTAGTAGATCTGTTCCATCTTCTACGTGTTCTGCCAATAAATCATAGTCTTTGGTTCGCCTTCCCCACAACATTTTCTCTGTATTATTTCCAATTTAAGCTGTTCTTAATTGTAATTTCTAGGTATTTAGTTGAAATGATTAATTTGTCGTGTAACCAAAATATAATGGATTGCTTTTAGAACTCATGTGGATAACTTCACACTTTTCATTATTTAGGATCTGCCAGATTTCGCTCCATACAGATATCATATCTAAATATTTTTTCAATTGGTTTTGATCTTCTGATGACTTTACTAGAACGACAGTGTCATATAAAAACAAACTAAGACAGCTGCGCAAATTGTTTCCTAATTCGTTTAGTCCGCAGCTCGTGGTCGTGCGGTAGCGTTCTTGCTTCCCACGCCCGGGTTCCCGGGTTCGAGTCCCGGCGGGGTCAGGGATTTTCTCTGCCTCGTGATGACTGGGTGTTGTGTGCTGTCCTTAGGTTAGTTAGGTTTAACTAGTTCTAAGTTCTAGGGGACTGATGACCATAGATGTTAAGTCCCATAGTGCTCAGAGCCATTTGAACCATTTGAACCTAATTCGTTTATATGGATAAGGAACAGCAGAGGGTGTACAACATTACCTTGGGGAACGCCAGAAACCACTTCTGTTTTACTTGATGACTTTCCGTCAATTACTAAGAACTGTGACATCTCTGACAGGAAATCACGAATGCATTCGCGTAACTAAGACGAAATTCCGTAAGCACGCAGTTTGATTACAAGCCGCTTGTGTGGTACTGTGTCGATATCCTCCTGGAAATCTAGAAATTTTTTTTTTTTTTTAGTCATCAGTCTACTGACTGGTTTGATGCGGCCTGCCACAAATTCCTTTCCTGTGCTAACCTCTTAATCTCAGAGTAGCATTTGCAACCTACGTCCTCAATTATTTGCTTGACGTATTCCAATCTCTGTCTTCCTCTACAGTTTTTGCACTCTACAGCTCCCTCTAGTACCATGGAAGTCATTCCCTCATGTCTTAGCAGATGTCCTATCATCCTGTCCCTTCTCCTTATCAGTGTTTTCCACATATTCCTTTCCTCTCCGATTCTGCATAGAACCTCCCCATTCCTTACTTTATCAATCCACCTAATTTTCAACATTCGTCTATAGCACCACATCTCAAATGCTTCGATTCTCTTCTGTTCCAGTTTTCCCACAGTCCATGTTTCACTACCATACTATGCTGTACTCCAGACGTACATCCTCAGAACTTTCTTCCTCAAATTAAGGCCGGTATTTGATATTAGTAGACTTCTCTTGGCCAGAAATGCATTTTTTGCCATAGCGAGTCTGCTTTTGATGTCCTCCTTGCTCCGTCCGTCATTGGTTATTTTACTGCCTAGGTAGCAGAATTTCTTAACTTCATTGACTTCGTGACCATCAATCCTGATGTTCAGTTTCTCACTGTTCTCAATTCTACTACTTCTCATTACCTTCGTCTTTCTCCGATTTACTCTCAAACCATACTGTGTACTCATTAGAATGTTCATTCCGTTCAGCAGATCATTTAATTCTTCTTCACTTTCACTCAGGATAGCAATGTCATCAGCGAATCGTATCATTGATATCCTTTCACCTCGTATTTTAATTCCACTCCTGAACCTTTCTTTTATTTCCATCATTGCTTCCTCGATGTACAGATTGAAGAGTAGGTGCGAAAGGCTACAGCCTTGTCTTACACCCTTCTTAATACGAGCACTTCGTTCTTGATCGTCCACTCTTATTATTCCCTCTTGGTTGTTGTACATATTGTATATGACCCGTCTCTCCCTATAGCTTACCCCTACTTTTTTCAGAATCTCGAACATCTTACACCATTTTATATTGTCGATCGCTTTCTCCAGGTCGACAAATCCTATGAAAGTGTGTTGATTTTTCTTTAGCCTTGCTTCCATTATTAGCGGTAACGTCAGAATTGCCTCTCTCGTCCCTTTAATTTTCCTAAAGCCAAACTGATCGTCACCTAGCGCATTCTCAATTTTCTTTTCCATTCTTCTGTATATTATTCTTGTAAGCAGCTTCGATGCATGAGCTGTTAAGCTGATTGTGCTATAATTCTCGCACTTGTCAGCTCTTGCCGTCTTCGGAATTGTGTGGATGATGCTTTTCCGAAAGTCAGATGGTACATCGCCAGACTCATATATTCTACACACCAACGTGAATAGTCGTTTTGTTGCCACTTCCCCCAATGATTTTAGAAATTCTGATGGAATGTTATCTATCCTTTCTGCCTTATTTGACCGTAAGTCCTCCAAAGCTCTTTTAAATTCCGATTCTAATACTGGATCCCCTATCTCTTCTAAATCGACTCCTGTCTCTTCTTCTATCACATCAGACAAATCTTCACCCTCATAGAGGCTTTCAATGTATTCCTTCCACCTGTCTGCTCTCTCCTCTGCATTTAACAGTGGAATTCCCGTTGCGCTCTTAATGTTACCACCGTTGCTTTTAATGTCACCAAAGGTTGTTTTGACTTTCCTGTATGCTGAGTCTGTCCTTCCGACAATCATATCTTTTTCGATGTCTTCACATTTTTCCTGCAGCCATTTCGTCTTAGCTTCCCTGCACTTCCTATTTATTTCATTCCTCAGCGACTTGTACTTCTGTATTCCTGATTTTCCCGGAACATGTTTGTACTTCCTCCTTTCATCAATCAACTGAAGTATTTCTTCTGTTACCCATGGGTTCTTCGCAGCTACCTTCTTTGTACCTATGTTTTCCTTCCCAACTTCTGTGATGGCCCTTTTTAGAGATGTCCATTCCTCTTCAACTGTACTGCCTACTGCGCTATTCCTTATTGCTGTATCTATAGCGTTAGAGAACTTCAAACGTATCTCGTCATTCCTTAGTACTTCCGTATCCCACTTCTTTGCGTATTGATTCTTCCTGACTAATCTCTTGAACTTCAGCCTACTCTTCATCACTACTATATTGTGATCTGAGTCTATATCTGCTCCAGGGTATGCCTTACAATTCAGTATCTGATATCGGAATCTTTGTCTGACCATGATGTAATCTTATTGAAATCTTCCCGTATCTCCCGGCCTTTTCCAAGTATACCTCCTCCTCTTGTGATTCTTGAACAGGGTATTCGCTATTACCAGCTGAAACTTTTTACAGAACTGAATTAGTCTTTCTCCTCTTTCATTCCTTGTCCCAAGCCCATATTCTCCTGTAACCTTTTCTTCTACTCCTTCCCCTACAACTGCATTCCAGTCGCTCATGACTATTAGATTTTCGTCCCCCTTTACATACTGCACTACCTTTTCAATATCCTCATAGACTTTCTCTATCTGTTCATCTTCAGCTTGCGACGTCAGCATGTATACCTGAACTATCGTTGTCGGTGTTGGTCTGCTGTGGATTCTGATTAGAACAACCCGGTCACTGAACTGTTCACAGTAACACACCCTCTGCCCTTCCTTCCTATTCATAACGAATCCTACACCTGTTATACCATTTTCTGCTGCTGTTGATATTACCCGATACTCATCTGACCAGAAATCCTTGTCTTCCTTCCACTTCACTTCACTGACCCCTACTATATCTAGACTGAGCTTTTGCATTTCCTTTTCAGCTTTTCTAGTTTCCCTACCACGTTCAACTTCTGACATTCCACGCCCCGACTCGTAGAACGTTATCCTTTCGTTGATTATTCAATCTTTTTCTCATGGTAACCTCCCCCTCGGCAGTCCCCTCCCGGAGATCCGAATGGGGGACTATTCCGGAATCTTTTGCCAATGGAGAGATCATCATGACACTTCTTCAATTACAGGTCACATGTCCTGTGGATACACGTTACGTGTCTTTAATGCAGTGGTTTCCATTACCTTCTGCATCCTCATGTCGTTGATCATTGCCGATTCTTCCGCCTTTAGGGGTAATTTCCCACCCCTAGGACAAGAGAGTGCCCTGAACCTCTATCCGCTCCTCCGCCCTCTTTGACAAGGCCGTTGGCAGAATGAGGCTGACTTCTTATGCCGGAAGTCTTCGGCCGCCAATGATGATTATTTATCAAAATTTAGGCAGTGGCGGGGATCGATTTGATTATGAATCAAAGACGCTACCCCTAGACCACGTGCCGTACCTAGAAATACGGGATCAATTTGAAATCCTTTGTCAAAATCACTCAACACTTCGTATGAATAAAAAGCTAGTTGCGTTCCAGAAGAACGATGATTTCTAAATCACTGTTGACTGTTTGTCAATAGACCGTCCTCTCCGACTCAGTTCATAAGAACGCAATATACGATGCAAAATCCTACTGCATATTGACGTTAATGATACGAGCCAGTAATTCAGTGGATTACTCCTATTGCATTTCTTTAATATTGATGTGACCTATACAACTTTCCTTTCTATGGGTATGGATCTTTCGTCGAACGAGCGATTGTATATGATAGTTAAGCATGGAGCTATTGCTTCAGTATACTCTTAAAGAACCTAATTGGTTTACAACGTAGGGATATCTGTTTTAGTCTTAAGTGTTTTGTAATAAAAAGCTTATTCATTGTGACGACCAATACATGGCGCGTCCCACCTTCAGGAGGCGGTCTCGTATTGGTTTGCCTCCCCTACGACAAGAGATTTGTTTTTGTGTTTAAGACAATTGTTATTTTATGTTTTTTTGGTTTGGTATACATTTGTTTTGTAATTATGCACGACTTCCAGTTGTATCTTCGTCATTCTTCATGGGATTATTATAACTGTATTTAAGTCTTACATATTAATGCTCACCAGCACAATGATTCAGTTTCGCACTGTCTATGCATATATGACGTTTTCTTCTTAACCATGGTGTGTTTTCACATTGTAATTTGTTTTATTTCCTGTTTGTTCTTAGTGGCCAGTTAACTATTATGCACTAAGAGTTATTTGTGGCCTCATATGGATGTTTCTGATTAATCCGATGGTGTATAAATCGAAACGCGTCATTAAAAGAAGTAGTCATCACACAACCTCTGACTTCCATGTATTTTTATGGCGTCCATTATAGCACTGACACAACCTTCAAATTGTGTTATGTGCATTAGAGCTGACAGTTTACACATGCAGTAGCAAATCTGCATATTTTTAACATTGAGATTAGCGTATTCTGAAATTTAATCACTAATTCGGGCTTGTAATTACTCGGCTGTAAACCACAAGTAGTCAGAAATTTAGTTTTACATATTAATGCAACTTTAACGTGAGCTCTGGACTGCTTAGGTCAGTCAGGCCTTCGTCACACTATCAGATCATAGAAGGGTGAGGATAAGAAAAAATTAGTAAATTATAAGCTCTGTGTATAGAAGACAGTTATTTTCAAAAAAATGGTTCAAATGGCTCTGAGCTCTATGGGACTCAACATCTTAGGTCATAAGTCCCCTAGAACTTAGAACTACTTAAACCTAACTAACCTAAGGACATCACACACACCCATGCCCGAGGCAGGATTCGAACCTGCGACCGTAGCAGCCCCGCGGTTCCAGACTGCAGCGCCAGAACCGCTAGACCACCGCGGCCGGCACAGTTATTTTCCACCATCCTTAGCCTACCATTTATTTCGTTAATTTTCTTAATCAAAAAAAGAGAAAATGTAGCAAATCGATGGTTGTGCGGTTAACCTCCTCGACGGAAGCGAATCCATCGAAGGTTCTTGCCGGTGAAATCTAGTGTGTAGTGAAGTGTTTCTGCTACACGTTTTTTCAGCTGTACATTTTCAGTTTACCGCTCGTCTACTTGTGTAACACGAATTAAATAATGGAATAGGCAACACTGTAATCAACGCAACGATACTTTCCTGTTTTCATTCATCCGTGTAATTCTCTGCTGGGCTTCTGTTCCAGCTGAATTATCTATCTCTTTAAATTATTGGAGCGTTAAATTTTCTGTGTGGGCCCCGTTTGTCTCTTTCAGGCAATCTATTAGCTCTCTTCAGTTCCTCGATAGTAATACAGACGCCTGAATTTCTAGAGAACTGTTCTTTCGTTTGACTAACTCGTCATGCCTCACCGACCGACTAACAAATTGCGTGTGCCGCTACTGTTCAGAGAAATTACTGGTAATATAACACGACCATAGCCTCTCAAAATCTAGTTTATGAATAATCCTTCCTGGTCCCGTGTTCTGTTTTGATGTCAGTCTATGGTTACACATCCTCCAGACCAGTCTTTGATGCATATCAACCAACCGCGATAAAACTGTTACTAAAAAACTTCAGTTCTTTCTGTAGTGACTTTTTTTAATCCGGTTTGCTCTTCTTATTCTTCCTTTTATGTTTTCTTTGCCTTCTTATTTTGATTTTGGTTAGCGAAAGACAAAGTAAAATAACACAATGCATTTAGTTTCTATTGTTATCTATTTCTTTTCTGGCTACTCAATAATTATTGTAGTGTTTATTTAATTTATTTCTTTTTCTTGCGTCCTCTTGTATACAGCTTGTCTTTTACTTTTATTTAGGCTTAAAATGCTTGATATTTATTCAGATTTCTATGAGCAATACTGTATTGTTATCACGTCTTTTGTTGTATTCCATCCTTCGCTTCTTTAATTTGCCCGTCACATTCACTGACAGCGATTCCTACTGTCGTGAACATAACTGGAAATCGGTGGGTTGGTCTGCTACTGTCCGTCCCCGCTAAATGATCAGACAGCAAAACATTTTTCTTCCGTTATTCCCTCCGACACACATTCCCTTCATCCTACAGAGGTGTTTCTTCCGCCTCTGTTGGACTAGCAGTTCCGCGCAGTTACAAATCTTGAGATTTTCCTGAAATTTTCTGTATATTTTCACCTGATATGAATCAATACATACGTTCTGTAGCACAAGACATTCTGGTTTGACAACACTATCGTTGTGTCGAACTTTTCTCTTCGCTGTGAGTTTTAGTTTCTTAATAGTTATCTTCAGTTCGTTGTTATTAATATTTTTGTGAAAGTGGATTTCTTGGAAACATATTAGCAGTAATTTTCTCTGAGAGTTGCTTAAGAGGATTATTTATTTAATTGCCATCACTCAATTTCCAAAAAAATGTAGGAATTTGATCAATGAAGGTCAGGCAGATTTTATCTATGATTAACAAATTCTATTACCTTGGATCTATCTGTCTCAATAGATTTTAATCAAAGTATTCGGTAATAAAAAAATCTTTCCCATCTACTAGCCTCATATGTTAGATCACTGTTAAACCACCACTTTTTTCGTTAATCGTCATCATACTTACTGAGATATTTCGAAATTAAGTTACTCGTATCATGAAATTCAAATACTCTGTGTGGTGTCACCGCCAGACACCACACTTGCTAGGTGGTAGCTTAAATCGGCCGCGGTCCATTTAGTACATGTCGGACCCGCGTGTCGCCACTGTGTGATCGCAGACCGAGCGCCACTACAAGGCAGGTCTCGACATACGGACTAGCACTCGCCCCAGTTGTACTACGACTTTGCTAGCGACTACACTGACGAAGCCTTTCTCTCATTTGCCGAGAGACAGTTGGAATAGCCTTCAGCTAAGTCAATGGCTACGACCTAGCAAGGCGCCATTAACCATTTTAAGATAGAGTCTCACTTGTATCATCAAGGAATGCTGTATTCAAATGAAGGATTAAAAGTTAAGTATTATAGCAGCTACGTACTTTTCTTGCTACCATTCATTACGTATCCTGTTTCAGACCTCTCTTTAGCCAACGGGAGATTACGCGTGCCTTTCGGTTACTTCAGTGTGGCGTAGCTGTCTTGTTACGCCACAACACTCTGCAATTAAGAATAAGAGACACTGCGTGTTAACGTTTGGTGCATGTTAGATCATACATTTCTGCGTATGAAACGGAGCTGACACATTAATTTTTTTTTAACTTGAGAGGAGATCTATACCTGTTTTCAATCTCGAGAAAATAGATTACATACAGTCCACTCACCTCCACCCCTGCCTGCAAGCAACAAGGCGAAACTTGGCTACTCATAATATTCATCATATTTCCCAAACGCTTGAAGGCATCAAAACGAACTTTCGGCAGCTGATACCAAACAAAGAAGAGAGTATTTTGCCCCGTGCTTAATACGCGAAATTTTCTTAATGGCTATGATAAGGAAATAACTATAGATTTTATCAATGCGCTACCGACGCTTTTAATGGCTGTTGATGACTGGTGAAAAGACAATTTGTGTTGGATTGCTACAACACAAGTGATGAAATTATCCATTTATATTTATACCAATGACGACATTTTCCCTAAGCTTGTCCTCAGTCGCGAGTTTAATTATTTCAGGATTCCACTGCAATACCAAATGCAATAATGAAATTGTGTTTTGCAAAAGAAGCAAACTTGAACACAGAAACAAGAGAAATGTTGGCGTTTATTCAAAACTCTCCGCTAATCATACTTTAATTGAAAATTAAAATCGGTTTTCCACAGTCTTCGCCACGTCAAGCCATGCGAGAAAAGTTTAACGAAGCAAACGAAAAAAAATCGCAGGTGCAGATACGGTGTAAAAAAGACAGCATCTATGGCGGGCTGCTGATGGGCGGATGGTAGTAGATTGTTCGTTTCTAATTTCGACAGAGACTCAAATTGCCACCGCGATAACTGTAGTTAAACATAGCGCTTTCCTTGGACAAGCCGGAAACAAACCATCTGTCACCAGTAAAGGAGATATCTTAGGCCCCGAGTGCGAATATCAATCAGCCAGAGGCAAATGTAGGAACACAAGACCCAACAACAGACAATCAAGAACACACTGAATCTGTCGATTAAACCCCTCTGTTAGTGCGTGCGTGCGTGCGCGTGCGTGTGTGTGTGCGTGCGTGCGTGTGCGCGCGCGTGTGTGTGTGTGTGTATGTGTGTGTGTGCGTGTGTGTGCATGCGTGCGTGTGTGCGCAAGTGTGCGCAAGTGTGTGTGTGTGTGTGTGTGTGTGTGTGTGTGTATGTATGTGTGTGTGTGTGTGTGTGCGTGCGTGCGTGCGTGCGTGTCACACACTCACAAGTAAATCTACCGAAGGGACATACTTTGATTTTGATCCGCGTCGAATGCGTTATACCATAGAACAAAATAAGAAACACATTTTATACGTGCCCATCGGCCTACATACAGATGAACAAAAAATGGACTTCAATATTTCTGAAACAATACCGTTAAAATGTCGTGTGACTAGGGCTTCCCGTCGGGTAGACTGTTCTCCAGGTGGAATTCTTTCGATTTGTCGCCACTTCGTCGACTTGCGCTTGGATGGGGATGAAATGATGATGATTAGGACAACACAACACTCAGTCCCTGAGCGGAGAAAGTCTCCGACCCAGCCGGGAATCGATCCCGGGCCCTTAGGATTGACATTCTACCGCGCTGACCACTCAGTTACCGGGGACGGACAATACCATTGCAACGGTAAGATGTATAAAAAATCTTAAAATAAAAGTTCTGTTTTTTTTGCCGAGAAAGTCTTTAAAATCCGTTCTCTCCCCCTCCCCCCCCCCCCCCCCCCCCAACCTCAACCAACTATTTTGCTTTTCATTTCGACATGTGACCAAGAGAAAAACATATAGCATCGCTAGTACGAAATTCTGTAAAGACATATCTGTCAGAAGTAAACTATAATTCCAAGTGGATTCAGATTCTTATGGTTTAAAGAAGATTGTGATGAAATTCGAAAAGTCGGTTGAGCTTGGCGTGGCACCTACAAGAGGAAAGCGTCCTATCCCGGAAGGGAGTTATTGACGAGGCTATTGTTGCTGTAACTGACCATGCAGCACGTGTAACGGTAGTGTTAGTGGCTCAAATGGCTCTGAGCGCTATGGGACTTAACTTCTAAGGTCATCAGTCCCCGGTAGTGAAGTGCTCGTGTAGTGTCGCGTCAGTTTGTCCATCCTGTGGTCAACATAACGGAAACTTTTGCTGTCAATTTTGCACCGGTGTCAGTGCAAGATCCATGCGATGCAGCAACTGTAACCTAATGATCCGCAGCAATGTTCTGAATTCGCGCTTGGGTTTCTGGCATGGATCGAAGTTGATGACTTGTGGCCGGGTATTGTTCTGTGGAGTGACGAGGCACATTTGACACTACAGAGTCCAGTGAATACGCAGAACTGCAGAATGTGGATTACTGTTAAACCGCATGTTGGGCAGGAAGAGCTATAGTACTCACTGTATGAGATTTGTGATGTGGATTCACAAGCAGTTTTACCCTCGGTTCATTCTTCTTTTGTACCGTGGTGTCGGCACGTTATCGGTACCTCGTTGTACAGCATATGATACCTGTTTTGAAAGACCGCAATTGCTGTTTTCAGGCAAGATGGTTAATAACAAAATCAACATAATGCCTTTCTCACTTGTTTAACTTTTTCTGTCTATGTACTATTCCTAATTCATTACATATGGAAGAATTTCCAAATATATCTCTTGCATTCACTATGCCAGCTTAGCATCTGGTTGCCTAAATTGAAACTTTCTTCCAGCGTAAATAGTATTCGAATTAACAAGTTAGCATATCTACTAAGTTTCGCTGCCATATGATAATTATAGTCCACGCTGGACTCCGACAGTTTCTGCACTTTCATTACAACTATCTGACATAATTTCACAGTATTTTTCTGTTCCAGATCAAAACAGATCTGTCCCGAATATCTTTGTGTAGATGCTGGCTGTAACACGATAATTGTACTGAGAGCCCATTACACTGAACAAGACCACTTGCAGATGATACATGGGCGTACAGCCGTTGAAGAGACAGTCACCGAAATTAATTAAGATCGCTATATGGGCTTAGTTCTTGCAAACAAGTATAAGAATGCATTATTATAAGGCAAACGAAAAACTAATGAAGGAAAACGAGATTGCTGAGATAAGTGCATATTTAGTTAATGGTTCAAATGGTTCAAATGGCTCTGAGCACTATGGGACTTAACATCTGAGGTCATCAGTCCCCTAGAACTTAGAACTACTTAAACCTAACTAACCTAAGGACATCACACACATCCATGCCCCAGGCAGGATTCGAACCTGCGACCGTAGCGGTCACACGGTTCCAGACTGAAGCGCCTAGAACCGCTCGGCCACACCGGCCGGCACTTAGTTAATCTCGAACATGGTATCGGTGTGAACGTTTAGGCTTCGCAGCAGAATAATTGAGCTTGAGGTGAATGAAGGGTGGTTGACTGTTGTTTTAATAGCAACTCGTCTTAGAGATCATCAGTAACAGTACTAACACTATTGCGAAAGGCAGGTAAGTAAGTCAACCTTGGCACCATTGTAGCAATCATTTGATTACTAACACATAGCATTGTCACAACCGTTAAAAAATTGAATATATATACAAGTAGGTGCTAAACATTGATAGTACTAAAATATAGAAGCTACCATCATCGAATAAGGTGTAATATTCTGTTACTGGTGTGTTGTTAACTCCAGTTCGTTGTAATTTTTGTTACTAACAGAAAATAATCGATCTGGGAGAAAGGCGTAAGTTCGAGCAATGCAAACATGGTGTTATGAAATTACCTTGATCCACGGTTTACAAATTTTTGGGCTTCTAGCGGAGATACCATTTTTCTCTCCTCGGTATTTCAAAGACTTCTCTGGTTCTCTGTGTCAGACGTCGACTGCAAATTCCGTTGCTCGCAGTTTGGACAGCAACTAGACTGTAAACGGTACACGTTGTGCGTCGTCGAAGCGGTTGTTTCCTGCTACCGTTAAACAAAGACAGACAGCCGAAATTCAAACACAGCGGAAAATCTATTCAAAACGTAAAACAGTTATAAGTAACTACAGCATTACAGTAAATTTTACAAAAAACCATCTGAATAGGACGTTATCTGTGCGGAGACAAAGCGTGGAGATGCTTTCCGGTACGCTTTTAAGTAAGCGGAGTGTCAAATTCCACACTTTATTATAGGCTGTCCCTGTTGATTAAACTATTTGCTACTGTGATCTAGCCTCCTTTGTCTGTTACACTACCCTAGAAATTCGCCACCTGTACCTCAATGGTGGTATCTTCTAATTTCGTTTCATAAAACTGCATATTTTGATACCATTGCGGTATGCCGTATTCGGTCGGCCAAAATCTGCGGTATTATTGACGTGGTTTTACCGCGGCCGCTTCGCGCGTCGACTAAGACCGATCACATAGCTCGATTTTGTTTTTGTTTCTATAGTAACGTCTCCCTCTTTGCGCACTTTCGATTAGAGCTGCAGCGCGTTCAGTCGATCAATTACATGAATATACGGATATTCAACGGATGCTTTAGGTGAGTTTCTTGGAGTGTATCTTGAAAATGGGTTCTGGTGGTGCGAGGTTTATAATTGTGAACTTGTCTTTATGACGCTGAATGTTTCCTGTGTCATATATAGTAAACACACGAATGTGGGATAAAGAGGAGTATTCGATACGAGTTGTCGGCTTTGACCATTGATGTAATGTTAGTGGCTGCTGACATTTCACTTTTTGGTGAATATATTCACAGTTTTGTTGTTAGCTGGCGAAACCATCAAATATGAAAACAAAAGAGAAATCGTTGCGGTATAGTAACAGACATGTCTGTCGCTTACCCCAACATATAGGTTAGGTTGGTAGCTGACACTTTGGTTGTGAGTCGGTGAAGCCAACGAATGTGAAACTAAGAAAGCTTAGTTGTGGTGACAGATTGGTTAGTAGCTTAGTCTGTTTGAGGAAATAGTCACTGATACCACGTTATACAAGTAGTTACCACGTTGTTTAACACGTTTGTCACATGTTTCGCAAGTCAGTGGTCAAAGCCGACGAATCGTATGGAAATTCCTGTACACCTCACATTCGTTTATATATAAACCTAGAAAAGTCATAAATTCAAGTTCTTTGAAAACGTTCCGGCATGTTTTGCTATTGCTACACCTTGCACTACCCTTGTCACTATGTCACAATGATAGATTATTTCTCGAGACCAGCACACCATCCCGTAACAAATGGTTCAAATGACACTGAGCACTATGGGACTTAACTTCTGAGGTTATCAGCCGCACGCACGCACGCACGCACGCACGCAAGAAACTGCTGCTGCTCTGTGTACCCGCTAGCAGTTAGCAGTGTTTCCTGCCACCACAACGCGAGGTCAGCCGCCGGTAATTGCGGAGTTATGCGCCGAACAGTAGAATACGCGGCGGGGAAATTGAATTTCTCGTCGGCGCGCCCGGCCGGTATTAATGAGGAACCGCAGCACTCTTTAACGAGCGTCATCGTATCGCGTTAAGCGGGGTCGCCACCGATCAATGGCGAACGCTGTCCCGGCCAGGCGGAGCGGCAGGGACACGAATTAAGCGGGTATTCCCCCCGTCACACGGCCGCTGTGATTGGCGTTCCGCCCCCTGGGACACGCTTCGGCAGTGTCCCCAACCAGCCGCGACGTACAATCTCATTAAACTTCCTTACGGATTCCGCTTCACCTCGTTAATAAAAATTAACATTCATTATACGTATTACACGTAATACAAAGGATACCTGATTCCAATTTCAGCGGTGCACAAAGGTTTTTTGTTAAGTTGCGGCTGGTTCCGGCGCAGGTTCGAGTCCTCCCTCGAGCATGGGTGTGTGTGTGTGTGTATGTGTTTGTCCTCAGGATAATTTCGGTTAAGAAGTGTGTAAGCTTGGGGGCTGATGGCCTTAGCAGTTAAGTCGCATAAGATTTCACACACATTTGAACATTTTTTTGGTTCAGTTGAGTAGATACAGCAGCTTCTGTAGAAGAGTATTACGGATACACTGTGAGGCAATAGTTTGTAGCTGGAGGTAGCCAGTAACGCCCGGCGGACGAATTCATGGCCGCTGTTCAAATGGTTCAAATGACTCTGAGCACTATGGGACTTAACATCAGAGGTCATAAGTCCCCTAGAACTTAGAACCACTGAAACCTAAGTAATCTAAGGACATCACACACATCAATGCCCAAAGCAGTATTCGAACCTGCGACCGTACCGGTCGCGCGGTTGCACACTGAAGCGCCTAGAACCACTTGGTCACATCGGCCGGCGTTTGGCCGCTGTGGAGGAGAGGTTCTAGGCGCTTCAGTCCGGAATCGCGCTGCTGCTACGGTCGCAGGTTCGAATCCTGTTTTTGTCATGGAAGTGTGTGATGTCCTTAGATTAGTTAGGTTTCAGTGGTTCTAAGTCTAGGGGACTGATGACCTCAGATGTTAAATACCATAGTTCTCAGAGCCATTTTTGAACGAATTCGTCGGGTATCCAGTTGGCGATATCTGATGCTTAAAACTTGTATCACACCGGGGCGATTTTTGTTGCTGTTACTACTTCCTGCGAGTGGTCGCCACTTGCTGTAGCCACTATTAGCTGGTCGCCGTGACCTGTTGGTTTATACGAGTAGGCGGTAGCTAGTGGAGTGTAGCACAAACCTCATTCCTGGTTCATAATGTCCAAGAAATCAACTCGTACTATTTTGAAACTATTGATTCGTTCGTCTTGTGCTTAATCCGCTTCGTGGAACCGAATTAGCTTGGCACTATACACATTTTCAGCTCCCTCGCCACTTTTCAAGGATTACTCAAAAAAAAAAAAAGTGTGTGAAATCTTATGGCACTTAACTGCTAAGGTCATCAGTCCCTAATCTTACACACTACTTAACCTAAATTATCCTGAGAACAAACACACACACACCCATGCCCGAGGGAGGACTCGAACCTCCACCGGGAGCAGCCGCACAGTCCACGCCTTAGACTGCTCGGCTAATCCCGCGCGGCGAATGATTACTTCACATCCTTTAGTTCATTTCTGTATGGGTTCTTGACGTTCTTAATTTTTTCCTTACATGTTCTCCGAGAAAATGCTCAATCAAATTTCATTCAGTTCTTCAAGTTATCTACTACAACTACTTTGCTGTGCTTTCTTTTTCATGTTGTTATTGATATTAGTCTGCCGCGGCCCTTCGCACTTCCGGTAAACATCCAAAAATTCCAACAGGTCGTTGCCTGACCACTTGAACACATTTCCTTCCTGGTTGTACGTCACGATGCCAAAAGAACGTAAACAAAATGAAACTGTGCTGGCGTACGCCTTCGCCAGAAAACCGGTCGGCACTAGGAAACACTGTATAGGAGGCGCTGAATTTAGCGCGCCTGTGACAGGAGAAGATCAAGATACGCACCCAGGTTAAGTGCCCATAACGTATCCCGGGCAGCGTGCATACAGAGCGCCGCCGCCTACCGAACTGTCTCAATCTTTCAATCTCAGTACCACAGTACGTCGCATCGTGACTCAATTCACATTGCAGTTCAATACGTCGTATTGTGCTCTAGTCCTGCGCAGTGACAGTCGCCGCGCACCTTAGCTAGCTGTGAGGGAATGTTAGTCATTGTATCTACCTGTGATAGGGACAAGGAAAACATTCAAGAATTAGCACATGTTATTTGACCTCACTGAAGTTAAGTACTCAGCTGCTTCCTGTAATAAAGCGCCTTTTAATCATGTGTGTCTTTTGTCTTTTAGTGAGAGGAAACCGGCCACACACCTATCATACCATCCACTCCTCATCGTGCGGTAGCGTTCTCGCTTGCCACGCCCGGGTTCCCGGGTTCGATTCCCGGCGGGGTCAGGGATTTTCTCTGCCTCGTGATGGCTGGGTGTTGTGTGCTGTCCTTAGGTTAGTTAGGTTTAAGTAGTTCTACGTTCTAGGGGACTGATGACCATAGATGTTAAGTCCCATAGTGCTCAGAGCCATTTGAACCATTTTTTCCTCTCCTCATCAAGCCAGGAACCACAAAACATTACAAGAGGGCACAGCCACAACAGAAACCAATGAACAAACCAAATAAGTCGAATGCAATGTCTGATAACAAGAGAGCGACTGGCGGCTGATCTGTCCGACGAGGCGACAACGGCGCTGTGTAGCGGCGACTCGGTTACATGACCGCCACACGTGGCTACTGGAACTAAACATGTTCAGTTCTGGTCGCCAGTAGTTTTTAGTAGCTGCTAGTCGAGTCAGTAGCACCAAGTACATTGTTACAAAAATCGCCCCGTGTGGCACAGCCCTTACGGAGCCTGTCACTTACGATCTGAAAAGCATTAAATACTCTTGTACATCGATGCGGCTGTTACCTTTTTTAACACAGTGTTACCTTTACAGGTTATTCACAATTTCTGCAATGTTACCGTACGGCTTTGGGTATTTGTCCTCGGTTCTTATTTTATGATGCTCACATTCGTTGCAGGAGTAGTAATCGTTGAAGATGGCGTTCATGTCCTTTAGTACGTAAAATCCTCGCTGCCACAGTGTTTCTAGTGTGTAGAGGTCGGAGCTTCTCCAAATAAATAGGCTCTTTCACGCGGCTTCAAAAAAAAGGTTCAAATGGCTCTGAGCACTATGCGACTTAACATCTGAGGTCATCAGTCCCCTACAACTTAGAACTACGTAAACCTAACTAACCTAAGGACATCACACAGCCGGTCGATGTGGCCGTGCCGTTCTAGGCGCTTCACTCTGGAACCGGGTGACCGCTACGATCTCAGGTACGAATCCTGCCTCTGGCACGGATGTGTGTGATGTCCTTAGGTTAGTTAGGTTTACGTAGTTCTAAGTTCTAGGGTACTGATGACCACAGATATTAAGTCCCATAGTGCTCAGAGCCATTTGAACCATTTTTTTGACATCACACACATCAATGCCCGAGGCAGGATTCGAACCTGCGACCGTAGTAGCCGCATGGTTCCAGTCTGTAGCGCCTAGAACCGCTCAGCCACTTCGGCCGGCACGCGGATTCAGTTTGGGTTTGTTCGACCTACAGGGTGATTATTTCCACCGTGCACAAGCTCTAGGGACTGATCGATGAGAAATTACGGGACAAAGAAGTTCTAGTGAACTTATGTCCGCAAATGCATGGTTTCCATGTTAAAGTCCATTTATTCAATCATACATTATTACAGAGGATGCTGCCTAGTAGGCGCTGAGCCATGCAGTCACACTTACAGTATGTGTTCAAAATGGTTTACATGTGCCTTAACAAATGGCGTGCGCGCCGTAGCATATTCTGTCCCACACGTTCACATCGGCCAGGCTGTATCTGAACAGCTGCAAAGGGAGCTTCAAGACGCTGCTCCACCGTCTCCACATGTGCAAAGGGCTCTGCATACACGAAACTTCTCAAATGGCCCCATAACCAGAGATCGTGCGGGTTGAGGTCCATTGAACGAGCGGGCTATGTAACTGGACCCCCTCGTCCGGTCCATTGACCAGGGAGGACACGACGGAGATGCGTCTGGAAATTAAAGGCGAAGTAGACTTGAGCACCATCATGTAGCAGCCCATAACCCATCTAATCACGAGCGGCACTTCTTCCAGCAGGGAAGGCAAAGTCACTCGCAAGAAACGCCGACAGTTCCGGCCGATTACGCGACGTGGAAAGAAGGTTGGTCCCAAAATACGATCGCCACTTATTCCGGCCGCACCAACGATTCGCTGCCACCATTCCATGTGGGTTCTGCATACTATCCCTCAGATGACTATTATGAAAGTTGAAGATACCACTTCGCGTAAAGGTGGCCTCATCTGTGAGTAGAATGGAAGATACAAATCTCGGAACGCTGGTTGCGTGGTGAAGAAACTCCGGCGAGAGAGGCTGCGCAATCCGTGACATGGCGCCTCAAACCACGCGGCCACTCCTCGCAGATACAGCCATCTTAAAAGATGGATTAAAGGAAGATAAATCTACGTTTATAGGTTTCAAGAAAGCTTATGAGAATTTGGAATGCAGTCCGCTCTTTGAAATGCCGGAAGTATCAGATATAAAATACAGGAAAGGAAAGCTTACCTACATATTCTACGAAAATCAAATTGCAGTTATAAAAGTAGAACAGCATAAAAGCTAAGCAACATTTGATAAGGGTGTGAAGCTGGGTTAAAGCCTATCGCCGATGTTATGAAATCGGTACATTGAGCAAGCAGCAAAGGAAACCACTGAGAAATTAGGAAACGGAATTAAAGCTGACGGAGATCGTATAAAAGTTTTTGAGGTTTGAGGACGAGAGAAGGCAAAGGTCTTGGAAGATCAGTAGAATAGAATGTATGTATCGAAAAGAGATTATAAGGTGAATATCAACGAAAGTAAAACCAGCGTAACGGTATCTAGTAGGTTTCAATCATTCGATGCTGCAGGAGTACCATTACTGTTCCTATCTGTATTTACTTTCTTAAGTGAAGTATTTTTCTGATGGGTTTTTTATATCTGCGAAACTATTGTAGGTAGCGATCAAATTTTGACACAAAGTTCGTCTGAATAACAAAAGGCCATTTACCTACTTTGGAATAAAAGAGATAATATTAAACATAATTATTTAGTTTCTTAGGTGAAGTGAATAAGTTATTTTAGTACTCGCCACAGTGAGCATTCTCACGGTCCGCTTTAGCGACAGGTGTGACTATGACGTATACGGCAGGCCACAAGTCGGCTGCCACCGAATGCTACTATACTGCAGGCTTCCAAAACAGCTTGCCATAAGATAACAAAACTTACTGCAAAAATCTGCAGTCATGTAATAGCTGCGACGTTACACTCTTTTCTCTATTTCGCTATATTACAAAACGAAATGCCCTTCTTTGAACTGTTTCAATGTCCTGCATCAACCATTTGCCAAAGGCTACCATACTTCGCAGCAGTACTCCAGCACAGGACAAGTCTAGTTTGGTTAGTCTAGTAGGTCTGTTGCATCTTCTAATTAACTTCCTAGTAAAACACCGTCTTTGGTTCACCTTTCATACCAAGGGTATCTACACTACTGGCCACTAAAATTGCTACACCAAAAAGGAATGCAGATGGTAAATGGGAACTCATTGGACAAATATATTATACTAGAACTGACATTTGATTACATTTTCACGTAATTTGGGTGCATAGATACTGAGAAATTAGTACCCAGAACAACCACCTCTGGCCGTAATAACACCCTTGATACGCCTGGGCATTGAGTCAAACAGAGCTTGGATGGCGTGTACAGATGCAGCTGCCCATGCAGATGATAAATGGGATCTCATTGGACAAATATATTATACTAGAACTGACATTTGATTACATTTTCACGTAAATTGGGTGCACAGATACTGAGAAATTAGTACCCAGAACAACCACCTCTGGCCGTAATAACACCCTTGATACGCCTGGGCTTTGAGTCAAACAGAGCTTGGATGACGTGTACAGATACAGCTGCCCATGCAGCTTCAACACGATACCACAGTTCATCAAGAGTAGTTAGTGACTGGCGTATTGTGACAGACAGTTGCTCGGCCACCATTGACCAGACGTTTTCAGTTGGTGAGAGATCTGGAGAATGTGCCGGCCAGGGCAGTAGTCGAACATTTTCTGTATCCAGAAAAGCCGGTACAGGACCTGCAACATGCGGTCGTGCATTATCCTGCTGAAATGTAGGGTTTCACAGGGATCGAATGAAGGGTAGAGCCACGGGTTGTAACACATCTGAAATGTAACGTACACGTTTAAAGTGCCGTCAATGCGAACAAGAGGCAACCGAGACGTGTAACCAGTGGCACCCCATACCATCACGCCGGGTGATACGCCAGTATGGCGATGACGAATACACGCTTCCAATGTGCGTTCACCACGATGTCGCTAAACACGGATGCGACCATCATGATGCTCTAAACAGAATATGGACTCATCCGAAAAATGACGTTTAGCCATTCGTGCACCTAGGTTCGTCGTTGAGTACACCATCGCAGTCGCTCCTGTCTGTGATGCAGCGTCAAGGGTAACCGCAGCCAAGGTCTCCAAGCTGATAGTCCATGCTGTTCGTGCAGATGGTTGTCGTCTTGCAAACGTCCCCATCTGTTGACTCAGGGATCGAGACGTGGCTGCGCGATCCGTTACAGCCATGCGGGTAAGATGCCTGTCATCTTGACTGCTAGTGATACGAGACCGTTGGCATCCAGTACGGCGTTCCGTATTACTCTCCTGAACCCACAGATGCCATATTCTGCTAACAGTCATTGGATCTGAACCAACGCGAGCAGCAATGTCGCGATACGATAAACCGCAATAGCGATAAGCTACAATCCGACCTTTATCAAAGTCGGAAATGTGATAGTACGTATTTCTTCTCCTTAGACGAGGCATTGCAACAAAGTTTCACCAGGCAACGCCGGTTGACTGCTGTTTGTGTATGAGAAATCGTTTGGAAGCTTTCCTCATGTCAGTACGTTGTAGATGTCGCCACCGGCGCCAACCTTGTGTGAATGCTCGAAAAGCTAATCATTTGCGTATCACAGCATCTCCTTCCTGTCGGTTAAATTTCGCGTCTGTAACACGTCATCTTCGTGGTGTAGCAATTTTAATGGCCAGTTGTGTATTTCCAACTGAGTCGTGTTTGCAGCTGCCATTTATTGTAATTCAAGAATTACTGCTGGATCTTCTTTGGCGAAGAAATTTCAGAAAATATAACTTAGTAATTACGGTTTTGTGGCGCTGTCGTCCGTAATATTACCATTGCTATCACACAGTGAAAATATCGATTGTGTCCTGGCACTGGTATCCTTTATGTACAAACAGAATCTATGGATTTCCGCCACATTTCGAGACAAAGTTTCCAGCAATACAAACTTTTTCGGTTTTTACTGTTTTCTGCGATTATTTTGGCTGAGTGGCGGTGATTACCTCCTACGGCTAGCAAGAAAACAAGGAACAGGTAGTGTGACCCACGCTCCTCTACGGTAGGGTGCATCGAAATCCATAGGAGTGGCTGTTGTTTGTTGTGTGTGAGACACGAGGAACGGCGGTGTTGAGAGGGAAGCCCTGCTGGTGAGTGAAAGGCTCGTAGTGAATGCGTCAAAGCCGTGAATGGGCGGCGGTCGATAGCCGCGTGCCGGCAGAGGCGGGCCTGGCCAGACCTGCCTTGCTGCCGGCTGCCTGCTACCTGCTGCTACTGGGAGCCGTTAATGAACGGCGGCTTCTCCGCGCCCCTCAACCAAACGCTTTCAAACTCCGCAGGCGGGCGCGCTCCCCCCCCCCCCCCTCCCCCTCCCGTGTACTAAACCTCGACTCTCCACTCTCCATTGTTCACGTTTACTCACCTTCTTCTTCTTCACCTATCCGTACATGTTTCCAAGGGGGCCCGGCTGCTACAAGCGTTCTGCCTTCGTAACTATAAAAGGGTTACTACAATGAAGCCTCATCAAGTGTGCTGTAAATTTACTTTTCCTGCCCTTAGTTCGCTTCATACTACCCCTTTCTCGCTCTCTGAATGAACCAAGGTTCTACTTCACACTGCAACTTGCATGTTTTTTACAGGGTGGCCCACTGAAACGTTTCATCGCAGATATCTCTGGTACAACAACAGACACTGGAAAACGTCTTCCACGGTTATGAGCGATGCCAGGGGATCATAAAAGTAAATACGACGAGACATTCTAAACCGTTAGCAAATTCAAGTTTCAACACAAGCTTACATTTTTTCCTTTTTTTTTTTAATGGACACCACGTATTATTCCTTACGCAACCATCTGGGAGCAAGATGTATGAGACAGGCGAAATTCCCTCAGACTTCAAGAAGAATATAACAATTCCAATCCCAAAGAAAGCAGGTGTTGGCAGATGTGAAAATTACCGATCTATCAGTTTAATAAGTCACAGCTGCAAAATACTAACGCGAATTCTTTACAGACGAATGGAAAAAACTGCTAGAAGCCGACCTCGGGGAAGATCAGTTTGGATTCCGTAGAAATGTTGGAACACGTGATGCAATACTGACCCTACGAATTACCTTAGAAGAAAGATTAAGGAAAGGCAAACCTAAGTTTCTAGCATTTGTAGACTTAGAGAAAACTTTTGACAATGTGACTGGAATACTCTCTTTCAAATTCTGAAGATGGCAGGGGTAAAATACAGGGAGCGAAAGGCTATTTACAATTTGTACAGAAAGCAGATTGCAGTTATAAGAGTCGAGGGACATGAAAGGGAAGCAGTGGTTGGGAAGGGAGTGAGACAGGGTTGTAGCCTCTCCCCGATGATATTCAATCTGTATATTGAGCAAGCAGTAAAGGAAACAAAAGAAAAGTTCGGAGTAGGTATTAAAATCCATGGAAAAGAAATAAAAGCTTTGAGGTTCGCCGATGACATTGTAATTCTGTCAGAGACAGCAAAGGAGTTTGAAGAGCAGCTGAACGGAATGGATAGTGTCTTGCAAGGAGGGTATAAGATGAACATCAACAGAAGCAAAACGAGGATAATGGAATGTAGTCGAATTGAGTCGGGTGATGCTGACGGAATTAGATTAGGAAATGAGACACCTAAAGTAGTAAAGGAATTTTGCTATTTGTGGAGCAAAATAACTGATGATGGTCGAAGTAGAGAGGATATAAAATGTAGACTGGCAATGGCAAGGAAAGCGTTTCTGAAGAAGAGAAATTTGTTAACATCGAGTATTGATTTAAGTGTCAGGAAGTCGTTTCTGAAAGTATTTGTATTGAGTGTAGCCATGTATGGAACCGAAACGTGAACGATAAATAGTTTAGACAAGAAGAGAATAGAAGCTTTCGAAATATGGTGCTACAGAAGAATGCTGAAGATTAGATGGGTAGATCACATAACTAATGAGGAGGTATTGGATGGAATTGGGGAGAAGAGGAGTTTGTGGCACAACTCGACCAGAAGAAGGGATCGGTTGGTAGGACATGTTCTGAGGCATCAAGGGATCACCATTTTACTACTGGAGGGCAGCGTGGAGGGGGAAAATCGTAGAGGGAGACCAAGGAATGAATACACTAAGCAGATTCAGAAGGATGTAGGCTGCAGTAGGTACTGGGAGATGAAGCTTGCTCAGGATAGAGTAGCATGGAGAGCTGCATCAAACCACTCTCAGGACTGAAGACCAAAACAGCAACAACAACAACAACAAGAAAAATCATAAAAAGAATGGCCTTTGTTGAATCGCAATACGGCAATCACATCCAGAGAAACTGCAAAGCCAAGATGACGTTTGAAATAAACGGAACACGCCGCTGTTGCACATCCAGAGATGCAAGCATGACCCCGCACATAACAATGTTTAAGGCAGGATACCCTGTTATTAGTTTCGGCTATAGTGACAAAAGTGGAAGTAAGACCTCGTCCGTCAATCACATCGTAATTATGAGCAAAGTGGGGTCATGCTTGCACCTCGAGATGTGCAGTAGCGCTGCGTTTCGTTTATTTAAAACGACAACTTCGCGTTGCAATTTCTCGGGATATAATGTATTGCGATGCAACCAACGCCACTGTCTTTGTGATTTTCCATGTTGTATGTTGCGTAAGAAATAATACAGGCTGTCCATTAAAAAAAAAGTAATCTCGTGTTCAAACTAATATTTGCTTATGTGTTAGAATCTTTCATGGTATTTATTTTTATTTTCATGAGCCCCTGTCTTACATTCAAAGCAGTGAAAGTCGTTCATCAACTTCTATTCTTGTTGCACAGATATTTGCCCTGAAACGTTGAAGTGGGCCAGCCTGTATATAAATAATGGCAGCTCCTTTAGGTTTTCAGACTCCATTTTACCTTCAATACTCATGCAGAGTAGCAGTGCGGTCTGAGGCGCCTCTCCATGTCGGAGGTTATAGTCCCCCCTTGGGTATTGATGTGTGTGTTGTGCTTAGTGTAAGTTCGTTTAAGTTAGTTTAAGAAGTGTGTAGGCCTAGGGACCGATGACCTCAGCAGTTTGGTCCCATAGTACCTCACCACAAATTTCTAAATTTTTTCCTTCAATAACATCGGCCACCAAAGCACCATCAGTTCATTTTCAGCCTCCCCCACCTCTCCTCAAGCACACACACAAAATTGCAGGGCCGTAAGATTACGAGTGGTTGGAGATCTTCTGAACAGCACGCTGCAAGCCATCCCATATATGCTCAATAATGTTCATGTCTGGGGAGTTTGGTGGGCCAGCGAAAGTGTTTAACCTCAGAAGATGTTCGTGCAGCCACTCTGTAGCAATTCTGGAAGTATGGGATGTGGCATTTTCCTGCTGGAATATCCAAGTCCTCCGGAGTCCACAATGGACATGCATGGATGCTGGTGATAAGACTGGATGTTCGCCCCCGTTAGCTGAGTGGTCAGCGCGACAGAATGTCAATCCTAAGAGCCCGGGTTCGATTCCCGGCTGGATTGGAGATTTTCTCCGCTCAGGGACTGGGTGTTGTGTTGTCCTAATCATCATCATTTCATCCCCATATACGTAAAAGTCGCCGAAGTGGCGTCAAATCGAAAGAATGCACCCGGTGAGCGGTCTACCGACGGGAGGCCCTCGTTAGACGACATAATTATTATAAGACAGGATGCTTACGTATGTGTCATCTGTCAGAGTCGTGTCTGTATGTATCAGGGATCCCACACAAGTCCAACTGCGCACGCCTCACACCATTAGAGAGTTGACATGCAGGGTCCATGGATTCATGAGGTTATCTCCATCCCCGTACACGTCCATCCGTTAGATACGAGACTATTCCCACCAAGTAACGTGCTTCCAGTCAACAACAGTCCAATGTCGGTGTTGGCGGGCCAGGCGAGGCGTAAAGCTTTGTGTCGTGTAGTCATGAAGGGTACACGAGTGGGCCTTTAGCTCCGAAAGTCCGTATCGATATTGTTTCGTTGAATGATGCGTACGCTGGCACTTGTTGATGGCCCAGCATTGAAATCTGCAGCAATTTGCGGAAGCGTTGAACTTCTGTCACGTTGAACGATTCTCATCAGTTGTCGTTGGTCCCGTTCTTGCAGTATCTTTTTCCGGCCGCAGCGTTGTCGGAGATTTGATGTTCTACCAGATTCCTGATATTCACGGTATGCTCATTAAATGGCCGTACGGCAAAATCCTCACTTCATCGCTACCTCGGAGATGCTGTGTCCCATCGCTCGTGTGCCGACTATAACACCACGTTCAAACTCATTCAACTCTTGATTACCTGCCATTGTAGCAACAGTAACCGATCTAACAACTGTGCCGGACGCTTGTTGTCTTATATAGGCGTTTCCGACCGCAGCGCCATATTCTGCCTGTTTACATATCTCTATATTTGAATACGCAAGCCTATACCAGTGTCTTTGGCTCTTTAGACAGTTTGCTAACTGTCGTTCAGTCAAGATGGTATACTCAGTGATAAAACAAAGCAGTAGGCTTTTACCAGACATATTGACCCTTAGACAATGTGTCTAACAGTGTATTTTAAATACGACAGTAAGCCATCTTAGGCACTGTATAACATTAAAATACTTGATAATGGCACTTTAATGCCGAAATCATGAACATGTAAATGTAACACTGCAAATAAAATACAGTATAATGGCTGCACTGACTTTAAAAAAATATGTTATGACTGTGGCCCATCATTAGGAAAAAAAATTATTACACAATTTATTTGTTTGCAGGTACATGTCTACAGTCATGTGACGAATTGAAATTCCTGCACCACACTATTGTAGCACACCGATAGAAGGAAACGCTGAAGGATATGGACACATTTTACAATACCGTGTACTGTTTACATTGAAGGAACAAGTCGAAGACAATGATTGTCAGCACGACAATGTACGCTATCACACAGCAACGTCTGTGAGGCAAGGGTTCGCAAACAATAACGTTTCTGAAATGGATTGGCTTGCTCACACTCCAGACCTGAATATAATGGAACACCTTTGGGACGTGTTAGAACGTTGACTTCTTTCCAGACCCCTCCATTCAACTATTTGTGGTTTCGGCTATTCAAGCAATCGAGCTACTATTCTTCCACAATCAGACAGTTCAGTGAAAGTGTCTCTAGCAGAGTGCAAGCTGTCATAAAGGTGAAGGGTCGACACACACCATGTTAATGACCACTAACTGGTGTCCGGATATTTTTGATCAGATAGTGCAGATTACAGACTACTATTAGGTAGCCTCTACGACGTCAAGAAAACAATAATATTTTGGAAATATTATCTCTCTATTTCACTAAGGACTATCAGTATCTAAGCAATGACGATGTGTCACAAGTGGTAACGTATCGATTTTACCCACTAATTTCTTCATAGAAGCTCCAGAATGCATCATTTTATAAAAGAACGCGACGCTAATTTTCGACAGTGTTCCTGAGGATGATTCCAACAGAGTATTCCAAATAATGAACATTGAAGAAGTTTGAATAGGAAAAAGACACGTCTTATTCAGTTAGAATACATGGAGTACTCATAAATTTTTGGATGGCACGCGTAATTTTTAAATCATCTTCTATCCGTGTGCTACAGTAGTGTGGTGTGGGAATTTTGGTGCATTACATGACTGCAGACATGTACCTACAAAAAAATAAAAAATTGTATAACTTCCGATCGTAAGGCTATAGATGAATTTTAGGAAATTCGATGGAAGGGTTTGGACTTGAAGATACCTGGAGAACATTACCTGCCATCTTGGGTAGCGCTCGCGCTAAAGTGTGGGCTCAAGAACAACACAATGTTGTTATGAAACACTTACGCCTGGGCCGCGTTAGTTCGAGCTATCTCTTCACAGCAAATATGTCTGCGCTCGACGATGTTGAAGTCGCATCTATAGAGACTGAGTTGCTTGGCTTGCAACACACGACAAAAACTATGAAGAACGGTCGAAACAAGTCGGAGATGCTTTTTATGAATATTTCAATGGACCAAGGGCTCTTTCATGGCAGCACAGATTCGTAAGCAACAACAACAAATTATAAACTGATCAAGTCAACTTTATAATTCATCATGCACACGTGCTGTTTTCTACGTATTTCTGTACTATAGCTATTTGCTGCAAATGCCCTAAACAATTATGCTGTCCGAAAACTTAAACCATCTTATGTGTGTACGGTGACAACTACTGATAGAAAAATAAACATCTACGCTCGCTAGGTACCTACCCCGATGACGTTTGTCAATTCTAAAAACTGCTATAAGTACAATAAACACATCTGCTTAGTGTTAACACACCATTATCTTCAGTTATGCCTGCTATTCTGGACAATCAGGTGTCTGAAGTTCCACGATCAATTAGAAATTTCATTTGTTCAAAGTATCACGTAGTGGTTTTTCTACATGTTCTAGACCACTTACTGATCTTACGTCATTTACGTTTTTCAGTTTTTCCTGAAGATTCGTTTGGAACGAATTAAATTTCTCTCGCGGTGTAGCATGTATACAATACACCGGATTCCGCAGCGCGACTCCTCATATGCCAGTGATAAAAAAATGTCTGTCACAAAATTTCGTCCGGCGAGTACATCCGGCAGAAAAAGGACATTAAAGAGTGGCAATCTGGCAACACTGCAACCATATGTACGGTAACTACCTCTGTCAGCACATATTAGTTATGCTGTACAGTTGGTGCAGTGGATAGGTCGATGGTCCGATCCTGGGTTGGGGCGCAATTTTTTATTTGCAAATTTTTTTCTGACATTTCGTACTGTAATACACACCGTTTCTTAGGTCACATGTTTTCTAAATTTGCAACATTTTGTAACGCTGACAAATAAGAAATAGGCGGTTGAAACAAATGGCTTGTCATAGGACAGAGTAACTACAAAAACAATATCAATTTAGAGATGCTAAAGATGATAGCACAGTACTGTAACACAACATCTACTTGTCATTACTATTACACACAATATGAGCGCTCAGAGGTACCACATTAACAACCAGTGGCAATAATAATGTCCATATTAATGACTGCATGGCCTCAGAACGACAGATGCTCAAAGCGACCTCCCTGTACGACCAAACAGCGCAACCAGCCGTGTCATACAGCTCTGGACCATTCGCAGCAAAGCTGCATGAACACGCGCTACCAATTCTTCCACCTTCGTCAGCGGAGTAGAGTACACGTGCTCCTTCAGGTGTCCCCACAGGAAGAAATCCGGGGGATTTATGTCAGGTAAACGCGGTGGCCGTACAACTGAACCTCCATGTCCAAGCCATTTGCCTGGAAATTTTGTCCAAAGACTGTCGCATATTAATCCTAGAGCGTGGATGTGGACCATCATGTTGGAACCATATCCTCTGGCAAACATGCAGTGGAACATCTTTCAGCGCATGAGACAGATAGTTTGAGAGGGATGCGTGATACGTTCGTGCAATCAACTGGTCAGGCAACACTTAGGGACCCAAACACCTGTCACCCAATATTCCGGCCCAGACACTGATACCATAGCGAACTTGATATCCACAGTCGCGAGTGATGTGTGGGTTAACATCACACCAATGGTCGAGATCGTTGTAGTTTTTACTCTGATATGCGATGGCCAGATCATCTGCATATGTATATCAGAGTAAAAACTACAACGACCTCGACGAAACACTGAATGCAGACCTTGAAGTCCTGAACACCTATTACTCCAAGTGGCACCTACTTCCCAACCCCAACAAAACAACCAGCACCATAATGCACCTCAACAACAGAGAGACACACAGAAAATTACAGATCTTTTCGAACGGCCAAAGCATAAGACATGAGGATAAGCCTAAATATTTGGGAGTGAAACTAGACCGGACCCTAACGTACAGCTCACACCTCGAAGACACAAAGCAAAAACTAAAATCCCGCAATGCTATCCTTTCAAAACTGGCTGGAACAACATGGGGATGTGGAGCGAGCACTTTGAGAGCTTCAGCACTCGCCCTTGTCTACAGTGTAGCTGAATACTGTTCACCAGTCTGGAGGAGAAGTGCACACGTATCTAAAGTGGATGTCCAGCTGAGGGAGACAATGCGAATAATCTCGGGAACACTCAGGGCCACCCCCTGTGCATGGCTTCCTGTACTAGCGAACATAGAGCCTCCATAAATCAGGCGATCACAGCTAGCCCTAATAACCTACAGGAAAATTATAGATAACCCGGACCTCCCTATCCACCAAGATCTGACACCGACAACCAGGCTTAAATCCAGATCACCCTTTTGGAAAATCGGTGAAGAACTACAAGCCTTTGAGCCGAGAACGGCCTGAATTTAAGAACAAAAATTTAGTACACGATCCGAACAAGAAGATTGATGGCTTCAACCTACCAAGAAGAGTGTGGAGAACTCTAAACCGAGTCAGAACGAGTGTTGGGAGATGTAAACACCTGATGAACAAGTGGGGCCTGGCAGACAGCGGTGTATGTGAGTGCGGTGAAATACAGACAATGGACCATCTACTCGTGTGCAAAGTGTATGGCTATGGTGGTGAACTCATGGACATACATAGACTCAGTGACTCAGCCATAGAGTGGCTCAAAAACATATCTAATATAGTGTAGAATCATATTGTTTTCTTTTTTAGTATATAGTGATAAGAATATTGTAAATTATGCCTCTGTGATGCCGAACGAGTAAATAAATAACACCAATGGTGGGCATTGTGCATATTGTAGACACCATCAAAAGTGAATGCTGCTTCATCCGACCTTATTACAGTCTTCACGAAGTCACTGTTGGCTTCTTGTTGTTGTTGGAACCATTCACAGCATTGCATCCGCTGATGGCGACCTGTAGGATGCAGGTGTTGCGTGAAAGCATAATGATAGGGATGCAGGTCATGTTCGTGCAGCACGCTAATGAATGTGCATTGCAAGACACGCAGCTGCCTTGCAACGCTAAGTGTACTTCGCTGAGGTCCTTGGTGTGTGACCTCCTGAACAGATTCCTCAGCAGCTGGAGTATGGCGAGTTCGTGGACGACCTCTGTCAGGCAATGGTGGAAGGAGAGAACATGACTCCTGAAGGCGCAGCTTCAGACGACGAAACACGTTTTTATCTGGACGGCGTCGACGAGGATATCTAGCAGCATATTCACGAACGGCAACACCAGCCCGGTTATCAGATCCCCCAAGGACCAGAAGCATGTCCACATATTCATCGTTTCTGTATGCCATACGTCTGTCACACTGGATTAAATTATTACAATGAGAAAACTCGATACGTGTACGCATGGACATTGGAGTATGTCACGGACGCGTTACTCCGCTCGCAACTAGTTCCTGTCTGGTGGGCACCGCATACAGTATAAACACGCCCTCAGTCCTGCGCAGTGTTCCACATGACGCGCATTATCCCTGTGACAGATATTGTTCTGCATGATTCATCCCGACCCTGCTAAATGCGAAATGTTCGGTTCAGAATTATACTGTTTCCCTAATGGTAATAGATGTGATGTTTCCACAGTTCCATCGATACAATAATAATAATAATAATAATAATAACAGTAATAATAATGCATTGATATATTAAACAGCATGCGCTTAGCAGACTCAATGTTGAAAGGCATAATTAGTGGGGCCATGGTGATAACACAAACAAACAGTATCCGAGTTTGGACATTATTCGCAAAGCACGTTGCTACTCCTGGTGGTAAAGTAAGGCCCTCACGAAATGTACTGGACTTGAACGAGGCAAATCTACGGGACGGTTGGAGGGGAATACAAAGAAAACAGGTTTCGCATCTAGTTGACGAAGTGGTGCGAATAAATTCACGCCCACGACGTGGAAAGGGCTTCTTTCAAAACGACCAATCTTCCATTTCTACGATTGTAGTTTTTAAGTGCAAATGTTTTCTAGAGAATCCGCTGCGATGACGATAAAGATGCCAGTTACTGAACCATCTGTACTACATTTACCAAATAAAAAACATTTGTCTCAACCCTGGATCGAACCGTCGACCTCCTGCTTTGTTAACCCAAAAGCCTTCCCACTGCACCAACTGTACATCACAGGTAGTATCTGCAGGCAGAGGTAGTTACCATACATGTGGTTACAGTGTTGCCAGATTGCCACTCCTTAACGTCCTTTTTCTGCCGGATGTACTCGCCGGACGAAATTTTGTGAGAGACATTTTTTTATCGCTTGGATGTGTGGACTCGCGCTGCGAAGCCCGGGTGCGAGAATTTCGCTTTACCCTGTATAACACTGTATGTTGCACTATGTGCTGAACGAGCGTCAGGATTTTTAGAATTTCGAAGCGCTCTCCAGTATATTGCGCAAACCATCATTACCGGTCTCGAGCCGTCAATATTACTGTACAATGCACATTGTTGTGCATTAAATACTGAATGTGTGAAGGGCCCTTACTGTTCAGCACAGTTTTCAATGGGCAGCCACAAGTATGTGATTAGCCAGCTCAGGTTCTTTTCGTCAACCGAATTATTTAATAGTAGTTTCTGTGGCTGTTACAGAGTCCCATCATTTCTCATGGTAAACACACACACACACACATACACACACACACACACACACACACACACACACACACACACGATACGAAATTTTTTTCCATGAAAGTATTCCATCGATATCGCTTTAGTTTCTCTAGTACATGGAAACTCCGTGTCCTGTAGAAATATCTATTCGTCACTTCTGTCTCTAAAAAACGCCTTTGCTGTGGACACATCTCCGGACCTACAACCAGCCTAAACAATCGCTGGGTAAACAATTGTCAGATAGTGGCGCTTGACGCTCCTTGTGACTCTTTGTCGGCTCCAGCTCTCTGCCATGCAAATTCCAGCCTTCGTTATCGATGCATAGCAGTCAGCATGGTTGCCCAAACCATGCGTCTGCTGCAGAGCTGCAACATTCGCTGAACGATTGTTGAGTCGTTCACACGTATGCTCTACGGCCTGCGGTGCAAGACAGTTGCCCCCGAGCCGGTTTGGATAGCGCCATTTTGTCATGCACGACATACTTTAACAACGGCGGCAAGCGAACAGTTTATGAAGTTAGGCTTTTAGAAATGCTTCCACCCTTGGTTCAGAATTCAATTGTTGTACCCCTTTCGACGACAGATAAATGGCTCCGTTTACGCATTACGACAATGGCGGCACTATTCCTCCTCCTCCCCCCTCCCCCCTCCTTCCTAGCCGACACACCTTTATATACCCTCCGCTGTAGTGCTGCGACCTGCCGTTTTTGAGGTCTTATTGTACACTGATGTCGAACGTAGGCAGTGGTGACATAATGTCACTGGACCAAATATTTTCGGCCGCGCTTTCTCGACACGAGCTTAGTATTCGATACGGAATGATCTCTCCAAGCAGTGATCCTGCAATGTTGCTGCTCGCTAGTCACAGCAGGATTGTATATATGACTCAAAAGTGTAGCTACAGTAGGTTAGTGTGACAGTTCCAGGACTGCAAAAGAAAAAGAAACATTCTTTTACCCTTTGGTAGTAACTGCGGTGTCACAATAAATTCATTCAAAGTAGGAGTGTTCTGCTGATTGCTGTTTATCTGATGACAAATGTTCGGCGCATTCGAGGCGTAAAGATCTTCCTAAAGAGGAACTCAGGAAAAGACCACTGTGATTATTAATACAATGTGGTTGTGATTGTTTTTAAATCTTGAACCCTGGTGCAAAGATGTAAGTAACATTGTTTAAATAATTCAAAAAAGTGTATTAACAATTGATTCAAAGTGTAAATGTAATACATTGTGCCATAAACCAAAATAGGTACATTTTGTGAAAATGAAAGCTGTTATAATGAACAATGTATGTTGCATTCCTACAACCGACTCTTCATAATTTTCTTTTAAAACTTTTTGTGATTGGATTTCCTGTACTGAAGTGCCTTTTTTATTTATACTCACTCGTATCAGTTTATTCATACTTGTAAAGCTATCTGATGTATATGTATCATAAAAGTAGCTTCTAAGTACGTCACATTATTGAGTAGTGTATAGCTTTTGTGATAGGTTCAGTATGACGAAACAGTGGGCAAAAAAAAAAAAAAAAAAAAAAAATATTTCTCATCAAGAGAGCTTAATAATTAATTGTCAAGCAGAAGACATTGATGAAACGCCTTTACATTCAAGGATCTGTGCTAGACTTCTGATGTCTCGGAAATGCAAATTGGAAAACGTTTGTAACTGAGACATAGGGTTATGAAATCAGCGTATATAGTATAGCAGATAATGATATATTTACAGTAAACAGCAAGATGCTGTACCTTTGTGCAGTTCCATCGTGTTTTTGCACAACATTTGTACTTTATAATTCAAATCTGATCTGATGGTCTTCCATACCAAACTATACGAACATTATCAGTACTGAGCGGATTGTCTACGACTGACGTTTCAGCTAAACTAGGTATTTCAATGGTAAAGAGCCAGCCAGTTGCCTTGATGCATCTACATCGATAGCACTGCGATTATTCACGAGGCAGCGATTAATCAAGGAAATGGAATTCCTGGCCAACATGAACGCAGTACATTCGACTGCTTCTGATGCTCCTATGTCACGCCTCACTGTAAAGAGTCATGGCCGACATGCCGATGACGATCGTCTGAGAGAAAAGACATTCAATAAAGGCGTGTGAAAATTATCAAAGCCTCAATCGGTGTGCTCATCTATCCCTAAGCGAAGAAGGAGTTTAATTAGGCTAATGCACACATTCAGGAAAGAAACTGAGGTATTATTCCATTTTAGTTTCTTTAAGAAGATAGCCTAGAAACGTTTGCTTTCACGAAAATACGTCAGGTACACTTATCAAATCAGAAAATCCTTAACTAATTCTTAACTGGTCTTTTACTAGTATTAACTACTTGTATTATACAATAATTTTACAACTTACTTATATGGAAACAAGTTTCTTTTACAAGATTACGGGAATTGATTTACAATGCGCATTGGTAAGATCACATATAAAACTTCAGAAGGTTTAAAAACTAAATCAAAGTACAGTAGACCAGAAATAGCATTAGCTCCAGGTTCCACCTGTTTTGGCAAAACCCAATTCTTTACATTTTAAGCTACACATGTAGTGAAACGTCTGCAGTGTTATTACTGTATTCTAATTTTATTTATTTCCTCTGGTTTTTTATACAACTATAGCGTTACGACATGAAATTAGGTCTACTCACATTTGTTACTGTTTCTGTAATGTTGGTTTTGCTTCATAGATTAATTTACATTAATGTACGATTAAACAATTCTTATTCATTACGTTTTGGCAACCTGTCACCTGTGACAAAGTGACTGTTTCCAGCCTTCAGTTATAAATCAGTAAAAGCGGTTTTATTTATAATTTGGGATCTGTGAAAAAAAATTTCGTTGCTCACTTATTTTTTTGGCCACGGTTGTATACTCGATATCCTCTCTCTTGAAAATAAACTGTCAGATTATCTACATTACTGAAAAAAGAGGCAAAAATCAGAGTTTAAAGTTCCGTCGATGACGACCTCATAAGTTTTTTCTTCAGTCACACCCTTTCATCTCAGAGCAGCACTCAATTATTTGTTATATGTATTCAAATCTTCCTCTTTCTCTGCGGCAAACAGTTTTTACGCTCTATAGCTCCTCCTAGTATTATGGAAGTTATTCGCAGATGGACCTCCTTCTTATCTATGTTTATCACATATCCCTTACCTCTCTGGTTCAGGAGAGTACCTCCTAGTTTCTTATCTTACCGGTACACATGACTTTCAACGTCACTCTATAGCACCATATCTCGAACGCTCCGACTATCTTGCTTTCCCGGCCTCCCCACGACCCATGAGTCACTTGTAGAAGGTGATGTGCTCCAAGCCTAATTTTTCAAAAATTTCTTCCTCAAATTAATACCTGTATTTTATACTAACACGATTTCTTTTAATGGGGTTTTCCGTTTTTGCTTATGCCAGTCTTCTTTTGATGCGCTTCTTGTTTCGTCCGCCAAGGCAGCAGAATTTCTTCACTTCATCTACTTGGTGGTCGAAAAATTTGGTGTTGAAAAGAAATTTCAAAACGATTTAGGAAAGATATCTGAATGGAGAGAAAAATGCAATTGACACTAAGTAACGAAAAGTGTGACGCCGTCCACATGAGTACTAAAAGGAATCCACTAAACTTCTGTTACAAGTTAAATCAGTCTAATCTAAATGCCGTAAAGTCAACTAAATACCTAGAAATTACATTCATGAACAACTTGCATTGGAAAGAACACACAGAACATGTTGTGGGAATGGCAAACAAAGACTGCGTTTTATTGGCAGAGCACTTGGAAAATTCAACAGATTTACTAAAGAGACTGCCTACACTACGCTTGTCCTTCCTCTTTTGGAGTACCCCTGTGCGGTCTGAGAGCCTTACCAGATAGGATGTCCGCCCCGGTAGCTGAGTGGTCAGCGTGACAGACTGTCAATCCTAAGGGCCCGGGTTCGATTCCCGGTTGGGCCGGAAATTTTCTGCGCTCAGGGACTGGGTGTTGTGTTGTCCTAATCATCATCATTTCATCCCCATCGACGCGCAGGTCGCCGAAGTGGCGTCAAATCGAAAGACCTGCACCAGGCGAACGGTCTACCCGACGGGAGGCCCTAGCCACACGACATTTCCATTTCCATACCAGATAGGATTAACGGAGTACGTCCTGGAAGTTCAAGGAAGAGCAGCACGTTTTGTATTACTGCGAAATAGGGGGGGAGTGATTCACGGACATGATACACGATTTGGAATGGACACCATAAAAAGAAAGGCGTTTCTCGTTACGGCGGAAGCTTCTCATGATGTTTCAATCACCAACTTTCTCCTCCGAATGGGAAAGTATTTTGTTGACGCCGACCTACACAGAGAGGAACGATCAACAAAATAAGCGAAATCAGGTCTCGCACAGGAAGATATAGGTGTTCATTTTTTCCCAGCACTGTTCGAGAGTGGAATAATAGAGAATTATTGTGAAGGTGGTTCGAAGAGTCCTCTGCACGCATTTAAATTTGATTTGCAGAGTATCCATGTTGATGGAGATGTTAAGTTTATAACTAATCTGATTTCCGGTACTTCTGATTACTCTTGTCTTTCTACGGTTTGCCCTTAGTCCATATTCGATACCCTTAAGACTGCTTATTCCTTTCAACAGTTTCTGTAATTGTTCTTCACTTTCACTGACAATAGCAATGTCATCAGCAAATCTTATCGTCGACACTCTTCCACCCTCCATTTTAATCCCACTTCTCAACCTTTCTTTTCTTCCCGTCATTTCTGCCTCGCGGGGTAGCCGCGTGGTCTTGGGCGCCTTGCCACGGTTCGCGCGGCTCCCCACGTCGGATGTTAGAGTCCTCCCTCGGGTATGGGTGTGTGTGCCGTTCTTAGCGTATGTTAGTTTAAGATCAAGTAGTGTGTAAGCCTAAGGATCGATGACCTCAGCAGTTGGTCCCATAGGAACTTACCACCACCACCATCGCCGCCGCCGCCGCCGCCGCCGCCGCCGTCATTTCTCCTTCGTCCTACAGATTGTCTTGCACCCGTTTTAATCCGAAACCTTCATTCTTGGACTTCAATTTTTATTTCTCCGTCTTCGTTTTTGTACGTATTGTATATTACCCGTCTTTCCAGTCCTACACCTAGTTTCTGTTAATTTCGAGCATTCTGCACCATTTAATTTTGTCCAACGCTTTTTATTGATGGAGGGATCCTTTGAATGTGTCTTGATTTTTCTTAAGTCATGCTTCCACTACTTATAGCATCGTCAAAGGTGGCACTCTGGTGCCTTTGCCTTTAGCTTTGCCAAAGCCAAATTGATCGTCACGTAAGAGATTCACAATTTTCTTTTCTATTGTTCTGTGTTTTTTTCTTTTTTTTTAGTCAGAAACTTGGATGCATATGCATGAGTACTTAAGCTGATTGTGCGATATTTCTCCCGCTTACTTTGCCTGAGGAAGGATAGGGGAGACAGGGCTACAACGACGGGTTCCTGGCACCCACCTCAACCGATTCGTAGAAATCATTTGAAACTTACCTTGACGGCAGGACGGAAAACTGAACTCCATCTCTCCATGAGGCGAGTCTAGTGAATTACCACTCCGTCACCTCATTAGATACGAACGATGAAAGAGGCTGCGTCTTACGTGTATCTGTTTTGCACCGCTCACTATGTGTACATATGTAAAGAGTGAACGAAGTAGCACGTGACATACCGGATCTCCCTCTTAAGAACAGTCAGGTACATTTTCTCTGGCGTTTTGGCAGATACTTGAAATTTCGTTTCTGTGATGTGTAGCTGGAGTCAGCCCGGACAAATACCGCTCACGACATCTTTCATGCGACGTCCAAAGACGGCGGAAGGCGTCGATTTTTTCCCATGACAACAAAACGATTTTTAAAGCGGAATTTCTTGTGTCTGTTCAGCAGAGAGGCCCC
This sequence comes from Schistocerca americana, assembly GCF_021461395.2. Classification (NCBI taxonomy): domain Eukaryota; kingdom Metazoa; phylum Arthropoda; class Insecta; order Orthoptera; family Acrididae; genus Schistocerca; species Schistocerca americana. The sequence continues at coordinate 624,421,678 of NC_060123.1, read as the reverse complement.
AAATTAGTCTACGGTGTTATGCGTTTTAGAAATATGTATTAACAGGGATACTGAAACACAAAAAATGACAAGTACTCCAACTGCGACTGAGCAACGTTGTTGCATGGCGGAAGCAGACAGCGCGGGCCAGGGCAGTGCTGTCGTTGCCAAAGTACTTGCTACTCTCCGTGTTTTACTATCCCCTGTCAATAACATTGCTAAAACGAATATCGCACCAAACCCGCTTTAAAAGTCATTTTGCTTGTGAATGGAAGAAAAACGACACTTCCCGTTAACTCTAGGCGTCGCATGAAAGACGTGGTGAGAAGTACTTGTCTGGGCAGACTCCAGCTGAATACTGTGAAAACAAAACTGCTGCTGTCTGCCAAAACACCAGAGCAAATGCTTCTGACGATTCTTAGGAGAGACATGCTCTAGAATTGTGATCTTCGGGTCGGAATATCGAAGCAGGTAGATACGAAAGACACACGTTAGTGAACAAAGAGTTGATAAAGTATTTACGGTTGCTGACGCGGTTTCTTTGGTATACAGTAGTGAATACACAGGCAAGTGTAACTCAGTCAGAGAGAACATCCAGTAATTTTGCATCAAGAATGACGGCTGAGGTCAATTGTTTCACTTTAGTGCTTGGTGTCTCTCTCACAGCCATTAGATTAGACTCCGACCCACACGTTCGTTTCAGTACTGGCTTTAATTGATTGTAGCCGCCATTCAGCGTCGTTCGCATCCTTTAGGATCAATAGCAACCATGGGACACTACAACATCGAAGAAGTCATCGACTTACTAGGACACAGAGAAGCAACTACACTTCTACATACGCAAATTTTTAATGTTGTTGTGCGACATTTTGAAGCAGAATGAAATAAAAAATACTTTATATCGTCGATCTGATCCCATGTCTTTCGGGAAGTATCTCTTGGTTGTAAGGCGAATGCCGAAAAATGGAAGCCCCACCGAGATATTCACGACTGAGAGTAATTCGGTCCCATAACCAGCTCAGCTGGTAGTTGACCGGAAAGTCCCGAACTCCGTTTTAGCCGGTTCCAAGCCCAGATGGGATGGGAAGAGGGGGGGGGGGGGGGACTAACACGTCGTTAGGAAAACTTGGTTCATCTCGCTCCGGGTAATAGCACCTCGTAAAGGGCCCTTGTCAGGGCTGCGACAAAGACATCAACGGCTGCGATAGCGGGTGGGACTCCGTTATGGCGAAACTGGCGGAAGAAGCAAACCTACCAAGTTTAGAAAAAGTGCTTGAACCTGGGGAGATGAGACTCAGAGGCTGTGGACAAAGCAACTGATATAGCAGAGGGTAGCATCTAATAAAAGCTGAGCAGTCTCGGAGGACAGACATATTGTCTGTGGGGGTAGGTATTGATTAAGCACTCAATTAGCAATCTCTGGTTTCTGGGCATGTAACTGAGAACTAGTTTCATAGTAATTATGCAAAAATGTAGTTCAGTATTTTGTTTATTTTTCTACGAAATTGTGAAGAATGGAATTGTTATTCATAAAGTGGGCCGTAATTGTACAGCTTCTCGTATTTTCCTAATAAACAGTGAGTGGAATCCCTTTTAAAGAAACAAGTACAAAATTTAATTATTTATACAGTACCAATCCATCGCTAACAGTTTATTACAGTTTCATGATAAAGGATTCACGAGCTACGTGCTGTTTTTTTGTGCAGAGGACAACAACTTTAAAAGATTGCAGGTTGGTGAACATTACTTAGAACAAGCATTCTACACAGGGCTGTTGAAGCAACGAGGCACCTCGCGTGTACTGCAGTCTTAGTACAAAAGAGATCAGTGACACGTCATATGTCGTAACACAGACGAGGCATGAAGGAAGGAATTTTTCGAGGGAGCAGTTTTATCGTACACACGTAAATCACCCCTTGCTAACTCTTCTTTCTTTCTCACTTGCCATAAGTATTCAGAGCTATGACAGGAACTATCATTCGAAAAAAAGCTAGTAAACATGGTTTCTACGGCGCACACCTTAACACGTATGAGCGTTTGTTCAGTGTAAGAGAAATCTTTCACAATAGCGACGATGAACAAGTGCTCATGGCTCTTGAAGGTATACGTTTTAGAGCACACGTTTACTTGACTGTTTTGTTTGAATGATCATTTCTGCCATATCCCCGAATATTGGCCATTCCTCCGGGGACATCCTGTACAGGAAATTGATGTTTATTTAGAAAGATAAAGATATGAGAACGTTACTCTTTCTGCAGAGTTAAGAACAAAGTTCATTAGTTTTTTCCAGGAGATTTACAGCAACGAGCCGCACTTTTTTTTTTTTTTTTTTTTGCACCAAACATTATTTTACTATGGTTTAGCTAACATAATTAAACCAATACGCACAAATCAATTTAAATAAACTTTCTATCACTCTTATTTAGAGCGCCAGAAACGTTGCAAGTCTTAGGGGCGGGTGCAACACACAGTACTCACTTGGCTGGGTTCACATGGATGTTTTGGAAGCGGAGTGTTCATTTAAATGATGTGTTAAAACTTGTGCCCATTTTCCCGAACGCACCACGTAGTGGCTTACGGAGATCTTCGACTAGGATATCTCATGGCAGAAATGCTGACTGTTTCACTAACATCGCTTGGGAATTGGCTGACCATCAGCAACACGTAAACGTATTCGTTGGTTGTGTATACCATGTTTCTTCCACTTGAATTTCAGTGCAAGACAGAACCTCGTTTTTTTGTGCTTCTCTACCTGCCTTAAACACGGGAATGTAAGAATACATCCTAGAAACTAAACTAGACGACTTTAAAGTAGAACATATCAGAATGTTGTCGCTCCTTGACACCAGCAGCTGGATGTCTCAGCCGCATACCTTAACATTTTTGAAAGAAATTGTTGGAACGGATCATATGGCAAAAAATATTACGTTCTGTTCGAAATGCTGCCTTTCCTTGTATTTACCTACGTAAATAAGTACTGCTTTCAGTTATTATTTTGTAAGTCAGAGAGAGAAACATGTTATGTGATCCACCCTGCAAACGTAACTGACGTGTAATCTGGGCTTCACACACGTCCACTTAATTGGAAGACGAAATCAGCCAATCGTGAGTAAATTAACGCTCCTGGTCAATAAACACGTCCAAGGTAATAGACGAACATTTCTTTTAAATAACTTCAACTGTGCTACCCAAAACGCAAACGACTGTACTATCTACCAGTTAGTATCTGAAGCAACAAAAAAAATGGTTCAAATGGCTCTGACCACTATGGGACTTAAAATCTGAGGTCATCAGTCCCCTAGAAATTAGAACTATTTAAACCTAACTAACCTAAGGACATCACACACATCCATGCCCGAGGCAGGATTCGAACCTGCGACCGTAGCAGTCACGCGGTTCCAGACTGAAGTGCCTAGAACCGCACGGCCACCGCGGCCGGCTGAAGCAACATTCGAAAATGTTTTGGCGTTATGGTCAGTCTTAAATGGAGACAATTTGTTCGCAGAAGAGTCAACTCACGACTTTCTGCAGGACAACAAAATTCAAACGGCCATTTGAGTTCTCCTATGGGACCTACTGCAAACGCATGACTACAGTGTTTTGTGTGTCCGATCAGTGAAACTCCCGCGTTATTTTGCGTCAAATATTGATTTCTCTAAGAGGGACTAGAGGAGAGCGCCGTGCACCCGGTTGTTAAGACATATTCTGTGGCGAGCCAGACCTGTTGTCGGCGACAAGTTATGTAAGTACTCATATGAATTAAAAAACATGATAAATAGGAATAATTGAAACAGAACATAGTGACTAGTTAAAATCAGACAACAAAACCTGCTTCCGCAAGTGTCTTCTTCTTTTTTTAGCTTCTCTTATACAGCTTTCTTTTCCTATTCTAGAAAGCACTACAGCCGGCAGAAGACTTATTAATCGGTACCCCATTTCGAATGCGAGGCAGAATTTGGTTTAATTTCACTGCGTTCAGCGGATTGTAACTATTCTGTGCATGAGATGTTGAAACAGACAAATTATGCATAAATTTTGTGAACAAAGAGTCTTACGGGGCATTTCTGAAATATTATCACAGACTCACGGTTTAAAGACTTAAGTGTATTAAAAGAAACTGCTGGAACAGATCAGCAGCAAATTAAAAAAAATATTGGGACGAATTATTTGAACTTCCTGATTTCTGATGTGTTCACAAGGGGTCATGTATTTCACGGTCTAAATTTGTCCATCGAGTCTGTAGTTGCATCATTTGGAGCACGATAATCATGATCCATTCCAAGACTGGAAACTGTTGTTAGTAAATAGATTTTTGTCTTACGTACATGTTGGTTTTAGGAAATCGTTAACGGCTGTCGATCATTGGCTATAAAAGCTCCTTTAGTTTCTGAAAACGTTTCAAAAGAGAATGTTTGGTCCCAAGGATGCGTTACCAGCTTTTTCTCTTTCCTGCATGTGCATATTTTTACCAGCCCACACCACCACACAACTATGATCTACTTCTAGATAGTAATATGAGTAATAGCATTTTTTCCTATCTAGATGCATTGTTAAAATAGTTTTCATTTCTGTTAATCAAGAAATTAAGGAGCAAAAATTCCTCTCGTATGACTCATTTTGTGAGCGAATTTTTTAAAAATCAACTTTGTTCAGTAACAACCGTTAATGCAATTGTTCAGGGAGAAAGTAACATCTGCTTTTACATCTGAGCAGACTCTAAATCAGCACATGCTCGTTTAGCTCAATGAAACTGGTGGTGCTGTTGAGCGTCTTATTTGAACTTCGCGTTCGTCAGCTCTGACAAGCCATGACGGTCAAAACGTGCTTTGCAGTGATAGGGAAGCAAGTTTCAGAAGGAAAAGGAAGTTTAGAACTTAACTCACATCGAAATCATTAAGACGGTTTGAGTTTCGTCAGGCGCATGTAACACAGGTGCACGAAGAGCCGTCGAGAAACTACAGTCGTTTGGCTTCCGTTTCGTGCTGTTGCTGCCACCTCAAACAACGTTAACCGAGTTTTTATGAGTACATATAGGGTGACAATTATGGAACTATACGAAATAAAATCGTAGTAACTTCTGAACGGTTTGCGTTAGAACGTTCAAACTGCACGGTTGTCCGCGGAGCATGATGGGAATTAGTATGGTCTGGTTTAGCGACGAAGCCCACTTTCATTTAGATGGGTTCGTCAATAAGCAAAACTGGCTCATTTGCCGCCACTCAGAATCCGCATTTCGTGATCGAGAAGTCTCTTTACCCTCAACTGGTGACTGTGTAGTGTGCAAAATCCAGTCATGGAATATTCGGTGAGATATTCCTTGATGACACGGTGACTACCGAACGGTACGTGAAGCTGTGGAAGATGATTTCATCCACACTGACCAAAGTGATCCCGATTTCGACAAGATGCGGTTCGTGCGAGACGGAGCTCGACCCCATCCAAGCAGGAGACTGTTTGATGCCCTGAAGGAGCACTTTGGAGACCGCATTCTGGCTCTGGGTTACTCAGAGGCAACTGGCATATGCCGCCACATTCTCCGGGTCTGACCACATGCGACTCCTGTTGTGGGGCTATATTTAAAGACAAGGTGTGCAGAAACAACCCAAAAACCTTCGCTAAGCTGGAATCAGCCACTCAGGAGGTCATCGACAGCATCAATGTTCCGACACTTTAGCGGGTCATGCAGAATCTCGCTATACGTCTGCGTCACATCATCGGCAATGGTGGCAGGCGTGTCGAATATCTGAAGTGACGTTTCCATGCTGAGTAAAGTGTGTACATGCCGTAGTTGGTAACTAATTTACATTTTTTTTCATGTAGTTCAATAATTGTCACCCTGTAACTTCGCCGTATCACATTCACGAGACAACAGACAAAGTGTAAATAACGTAGTGTCCTTGCATACTCTGAAGACGACGTTCGACGATAAAACAGTAAGAAAATATTTTTCCCGTAAAAATGATTCTAATTGAAAAGAATTTCACGGCTTTAATACTTCGTAGCGTCATTACTGGGACTGTGTTATTTTCTCTTGGTGGCAATTTCATGGGCAGCCTCTGGTACAAATTGCCACAGTGTTCTCTTAGAACAGAGGCATAAGAAAGTGGAGGGGGAGGGGGTTTGTTTTGTACCGAGCGACGGAGAAAACAGCGCGGTCAGTAATTCTCCGTAACGAGGTATGGCGCAAAGTAAGGAAGCACCAGGGGAGTGGAAACAGGAAGCAGCAAAAGTTTTTATGCAGCGCAGTAGCACTGCTCTTTCCTCGCTTAATTTGCCGGGCCGTTCTCAGACTGTGGCTTCGGGTTGGCAGCTTTAATCGTACACCGGAGCGAAATTATTACTTTTGCTGGAGGATGCTGGATAACTCTTTACAGCATTGGTGTTAGATGTAGTTGGGAGGTGAGAAATGTGACACATTGATGTTTCCCCCTCTCTGTATTGGAAACAGGAGAACGAGAAATGTTAGAGCTACCATTTAGCGAAAAATTTGAAATCTTTTTCAGTGATTGGTATTACTTTCAGCTTAACGGAGTGAAAAAACGAAGTAAGAGATACAGAGCGAACCACAACGTACAATATACGTCTTTTGGGTATTCACTTGTTACATTTCTAGAAGCTGGAAGACAGTAAACTCTACGGCGAAGAGGAAAAAATAGTTAAATTTTTTAACTGAGCTATATTTTTAAAATTAGAAAATGGAAAGGCAAGACTGCATCACTCCAAAGAAAATTCGCCTCTAGCTTCCACGAGTACTGCCATTCTATCTGTGATCACATTGGCAGTTTTCAGCAACCGAAGAAATCTGCCAAGCGATTTATATAAGATAATTACGCTCTTAAATGGTAACAGCGAAGCGAAATCTTTTGAAGACACTGAACATTCCATTAAATACAGGAAAAGGCAGGAACTGTAGACGATTACCGCAAAAAAAGAACACGACGAACCCAACACACAGAGTTGCCTATGATAAGTACTACTTGCGATGCTCCTCCAAGCAGAAAGAAATTTTTCAAATTTGCAACTCATTGTCTGACTATAAAACATGAATACATGAATGGCAGAAGTACACTACGTGATTAAAAGTATCCGGACACCTGGCTGAAAATGACTTACAAGTTCGTGGCGTCTTCCATTGGCAATGCTGGAATTCAATACGGTGCTGGCCCACCCTTGGCCTTGATGACAGCTTCCACTCTCGCAGGCATACGTTCAATCAGGTGCTGGAAGGTTTCTTGGGGAATGTCAGCCGAATCTTCACGGAGTCCTGCACTGAGGAGAGGTATCGATGTTAGTCGGTGAGGCCTGGCACGAATTCGGCGTTCCAAAACGTCCCAAAGGTGTCATATAGGATTAAGTTCAGGACTCTGGTGCAACCCAGTCCATTACAGGGATGTTATTGTCGTGCAACCACTTCGCCACAGGCCGTGCATTATGAACAGGTGCTCGATGGTGTTGAAAGATGTAATCGCCATCCCAGAATTTCTCTTCAACAGTGGGACGCTAGAAGACGCTTAAAACATCAATGTAGGCCTGGGCTGTGATAGTGCCACGCAAAAAAAAAACAACCAAAAAAAAAGGGGTGCACGCCCCTCCACGAAAACCACAAAAACACGGCCACACACCATAGCCTCCGAATGTTCCTGTTGGGACTACACACGCTGGCAGATGACGTTCACCGGGAATTCTCCATACCCAGTCCCTGCCATCGGATCGCCACATCGTGTACCGTGATTCTTCACTCCATACCACGTTTTTACACAGTTCAGTCGTCCAATGTTTACGCACCTTACACTGAGCGAGGCGTCGTTTGGCATCTACGGGCGTGAAGTGTGCCTTATGGGCAGTCGCTCGACCATGAAATCCAAGTTTCCTCACCTCCCACCTCCCGTAGCACTTGCAGTTTGGAACTCCTGTGTGATGGTCTGGATAGATGTCTGCCTAATACACATTACGACCCCCTTCAACTGTCGGCGGTCTCTCTCAGTCAACAGACGAGGTCGGCCTGTACGCTTTTGTACTGTACGTGTCCCTTCACGTTTCCACTTCACTAACACATCGGAAACAGTGGAGATAGTGATGTTTAGGAGTGTGGAAATCTTGCGTACAGACGTAGGACACACAATCAGCCGACCACGTTCGACGTCCGGAAGTTCCACGGAGCGCCCCATTCTGCTCTTTCACGATGTCTAATGACTACTGAGGTCGCTTATAAGGAGTACCTGGCAGTAGGTGGCAACACGATGCACCTAATATGAAAAACGTATGTTTTTGTGGCTGTCAGGATACTTTTGATCACATAGTGTAGGTCTTTGAAAAACATCTACGCTATATTCTCCAGATTTCGCAAGCCGTGAAGTTCATGTGCAATGAATACCATTCTGTTTTATGGCTAAAAGAAACATAAGTGGTGAAAAAGCTGGGAATGGGAGTAAAGCGTATGTGAAACACTATGTTAAACGTTTATTTCAATGATCAAATTGACTTTCTAATAAACGGTCTTTCAGAATGTGAAAAATAAATATGATTCAAATTTTTTTAGTATCCATACTTGAATTAAGTTAACTCATGTGTCCGCCTAACAAAGGATATACAATTACACAGCACGGTAGTGATATTTTATTTATTGTACAAATTATACTTACATTACCGTTCAAATAACTTACGGGAATGCAGCCGCTTTAATCTCCGACAACTGATACTTTGCTAGAATGAACACACCGCAGTTTTCAGTACCCAAACGTAACCACAGGCCAACATGGCGACACCGTGATGATACGGGATAAGACTAGCAAAAAGAACAAGTTGCTGTAATGTGCACCATTCAAATCGAGTGGACGAAACTTTTTCTTATTTCCTTGGAATGATCAGTCTTCTGAGTATTTCGAAGCCGCATGTACTGTATGAGCTGTAACTGTCATACGGCAGCAAAACTTCATAGATATGATAATATGTTACTGCGGTAACGATTTACAATGTAGAAAAATTAGTTCCAATTTTGGCCACCAGGTGCATATGTGGTGCTGTGAATGCAAAAAGGACATATAGAAGTGTTTCCGTGTGTAATGGATTAGGAACTGGGTGTGGGCAGGAAAGCTTCAAAAAGTGAGAAATATTGATTTTATTACTAACCGCTGCTTACACAGTTTGTCCAGTATGAGCTCCGGAGACGTCGACGAGATGCTGCATCCATAAAACGACGTTATCGAAAGTTGCTCGCAGCATTTCGGATGAACTATGAGCAACGTGTTCCTCTACACTGGCTTTCAAATTAGGTCGAGACTGAACGATCTACGGTAAAAGTGCTTTTTCAAAAATCCCCAGATCCAGAAACGACATTGATTCAGGTGAAGCGATCTTGCATGTGGTTCCGCACAGAGATCGCACTGCCAGACAAAAGTGACCAACGTGAATCGATACCACAGACGTTAGCGAGGGCTCGCTGCAATCCGCGACGACGCATGATAGTCGCTCCAGATGACGACGCCTCCACTCTCTGGACATCCATGCCCACACAGCTGGAGATAACACGTTCGTGGAACGGTCATTAAGCAGGTCTTTCACTCGGCGAACGACATGAGGCGCTGAACTATCTTACGTGGAAACAGTGGTCTCTCTACAGCTGCCCTCTTGCAAAGCAGTAGTCACATGCTGTACAAGGACGACTCGACAACAAGCATACGTCACGGTACACCTGACAGGCGCTCTGGGCTTATTCTCTTCAAAAAGCAATGGACTAATCCACACCATACAGTTACATACGGCGAGTGCAATGGCTCTTCTTCATACACGCACTTTAACCGTATCTCAGATTAAACAGTTCTCTGTATTCACTGTGTCTTGCCGTAAAATGTGTCTTGTCACTCCATAGAATATTATGAAGATGGCATCTGTTCTTTCGGACATGTCCGAAAGAACAGATGCCATCTTCATATCGTTAAGGCTAACCGGCTGATGACATCCTTCAGTGCAGATGCCTGAACTCATACGAGACTCGGTGGACTGTCTGCCACGAATAATGGGTATAACGGCAGGGGCACTACGAATGTAGTGTGTGGACTACAAGCTGAGAATGTGGGTCTCACAGGGAGGGTGCCGCCGATAAATCCCTGTAGTCGCACTATCTTCTGTGTCCTCGCTGGCTCAGATGGACAGAGCGCCTGCCATGTAAGCAGGATATCCCGGGTTCGAGTCCCGGTCGGGGCACACATTTTCAACTGTCTCCGTTGATGTATATCAACGCCCGTCAGCAGCTAATGTTATTGATTTAATTGTAACTTCACCAAAGAATATTTCCCGGCCACATGTCATCAACTTCGATCCGTGCGAGAAACCGAAGAGCTAGTTCAGAATGTTGCTGCGGATTATGTGGTTTCAGCTACTGCACCATCTGGATCTTGTACGGGTACCAGTGTAAAGCAGACCGCAAAACTTTCCGTACTGTTGACCATGAGATGGACAATTCTCGTGGTACTGCACGAGCACTAACACTACCGGTACACGTGCTGCGTGGTCAGTTGCAGTAAAAGCAACATCCACCGGTATACGACTTCTTCCACTTCCAGGTGTTACACCAAGCTCAACCTGCGTTTCCGAATTTCGTTATCGTCTTGTTTAAACCATATAATGGTGTAAGGCGTCTCGTCAAACCTTTCAGCCGTCGATACTCTCTGCAATTGGTGCGTTCACATAAAACAGTTTCACTAACAGAGCACCGTCCTAATTGGCTTGGGTTGTTTGAGGGAAGAGACCAAACAGCGAGGTCATCGGTCTCATCGGATTAGGGAAGCACGGGGAAGGAAGTCGGCCGCGCCCTTTCAAAGGAACCATCCCGGCATTTGCCTGGAACGATTTAGGGAAATCACGGAAAACCTAAATCAGGATGGCCGGACGCGGGATTGAACCGTCGTCCGTCCTAATTCTCGACAGCCATACTGTTCACTCGCGTTATGAGTTGCCAAATGTCATACTGTCACACAGACATTGTACAGCGCCAGATTTGCACATGGGGGCCAAAACTGGAACTAATGATGTTTTCTAGCATATAGGGGTTCCCTGTTTATGTATTAGCGTATATAACATGTTTCGCTGCCATACAATAATTACAACCGTCACTGGACGTGCATGAATAGCTGCAATTTATTTAGATCCAGCCTGTGTATTGCTGGATGTATTTCAATCTCCGTCTTCCCCTACACTCTTTACCCACTACAGGAAACATGTCATACTAGTTGATCATCTACTACTGTATCCCACAATCTGATAGAGATCCATAACAGGTAATCGGAGACGTACGTGGCTTACGAAATTTCGTACGGATATTGGTATTACTGAAATAGGCCTCAATCGTGAATAATGTAAACCGTGCCCGCCTGCTTAGCTAGGCGGTAACGTGCTCGCCTCCCACGGAAGCCGGTCCGGGTTCGATTCCCGGCTACGGTTGGAGGTTTTCTCCGCCCGGGGACTGGGTGTTGTGTTGTCCTCATCATCATTTCATCCTCATCGCCGGCGCCCAATGGAGTCGACTGAAATAAGACTTGCACTTGGCGGCCGAACTTCCCCGGATGGGGCTCCAGACCAACGATACCATACCCTCATTTCATTTCAATGTAAACCGTAGTTTCGCAGTCAGGATGAGGTCCTGCGACACATATGAATGTCAAAGCACTGTGGTGCATATCCGGCCGCACAGGCACGTGGTTGACAACACACCCGACCTGCTAGCAACTTATAGATTTCCACCATCATGTAGCAACACTCCTGTGCGAAAGCATCGATGCAGCATTGCACCAATCGCTCGTGAAAACCTTCGCCGACAGCAAAAAACCCACTGCGGTGGCTCTATAAATTCGCTGTCTCGATGACCCACCAGGCATCCATTTTGTTCCCAGTACACTGCACACTGTCCACATCATCACCTAACGAAATTTCAATGAAATCCATCACGATATATAACCGTCCTACCGACCATAGGTCCACCACATCCATCCCCTCTCATCAGTGCTCCCTATTCCTTTCTCTCACAATCTTTCCTAGCCACCATCTTTCACCACCTTCCCCTTCCTTCTCTATCTATCACTATCCCTCCACCCCGCTCCCTTCATATTATGGGTTTACCGGGACTGCCAACTACACCATCTTTCCTGTTTATCCAATGTCCACTCCATCACTCCCGCAGGACCCATCAGTCCTCCATAGTTCTAAAATCCTAACTTTTCCCCTCCAACAACAGACAAGACAAGTCCTTCAAGTCTGAATGACAGTGCAGTGCTTCATTGTTAAGATCAGTTTTCAAATCTTGTTTTAGATAGTTCAATTATTTCCTTAAGGGGGACATTGGATTTTGTGCATTTTTGAAATAGTTTGTGTTTTTCATCACAGTTTTGGAGATATGGCAACGAAATTTTTTACCACGCTTTACACGAAAGTAACACATTTACATATAAAATCTTTGATTATATATATATTCAACTTTTTTGAATGAAATTTGAAGTTTTATTTTCAAAAAATTATGTATGTTCCTCTTTCTCAGAAAGCATTCGAGAGATTTCTACAAAAATTTCTCTGTTTCAGCTCTTTATATGTTGTAAGCTTCTCTCATGAGGTTTTTGGAATAGGTTGAATAGGAGAATTTTCGTAATTTTTTAATTATAATTCCACAAGTACAATTTTAAATTCATGCAAAATTCCAAGCACTTTGCTCCATATCTCAACTGGCAATCAGAATTTCAAAATTTGCTCTTGAGACAGCGTTTTTTAGGTTTACAGAAATATATGTGCAAAATTTCATTATTCTAGCATTCATAGAATCTGAGGAAAAGGTACATAAAAGTAAAAAAACATACTTTTCAGGAAACGCGATTTAAAGTTCATCCTAACTTTTTCCCTTGTGTCACTTCTTCAGAAGGCACAACATTTGTGCTCTGGGTCGTCTTTCCCTTGAAGGCTTCTCTTCTGGTTTCTTGTTGTCTGGATTCTTTCCTTTACCACGTCTTCAACCGATTTTTCGGCTGCTCATTGTTGGTTTGTCGTTGTTTCTCGCGTCTTCCATTCACCAACTTATTCAAACGCAGTTTACCCAGTTTTTTATACACTCTTTGTGATCGTGGCATAACTGAATAAAGAAAGAATCTAACACTTGTATAAATCCCCGTCAGTATCACAAGGCAAAAAAAGAATTGCTTCGTCATAAACGATGCAGCTAGTTTGTTATTGAATATAAGATATGGAACAGAGTCAAAGGTGATCTATAAAACCAATATGTATCACGGCCTTCTAGATGTATCCCGCACACGTTTGGTTGAAAGTAATACACAGAATCGTTGTTCACTGAGCTGGTGTTGAAGTGCTGCTTCAAAACGTGGGCGTGGCAGGGAGGCCGCGTCACATTTTTAATTAATTTTCAGGCACTTGGGATGCGAGTTCAACATTGAAACTTTGGGAACTTATTGTCCACTAGTGTACTACTAAATAAAACATAAATCGAAAATTGACATTTTTGGACAATTTCATCAACGTCTCTCCTTAAGGTTTCCGTTTTACCTATTAGTTTTCCTGTTTTAGATTTAAATTACGAAGAAAATGCCATTTCTTTTGCATTTAATTTTACAAAAATTACATTCATGTCTTTTAATTTAATGTTTTCTGTGTATGTTACATACCCTTTGCCTCAAGAAAGGTTTCTGTATGCTGTTAGCCCAGGTTCCTACCTTGCTGCAGCGAGAGGGATGAAATAGCAAAGACGAGTAAACACCGGACAGCGAAGGGTTCGGCAACAGAGCTCATCGGCCTGTGTGTCAGGTAGGACACCTTCTGCGAGGCAGCCGCAGACCACGTTCCTTGCGGTCTGAGGGTCGACACTGCCGGGCTGTCCATGCAAACCAGACAGAACACGGCGGCCTACGCCAAGTCGCCACCTGGTCCGCTATTCGCCGCCTACACGGTCGCTGTTTACTCAACAGCTGGCTGCCACTGCAGTATGCCGCAACCAGTGGGGTAACAGGTCCCACGAACAGCCGTCTTCGTTGCACGGCACAGGAAGACTCCTTGAATCGGCGTCAGGATGTGCCCACTAGCCAAGGCTGAGCACCTATGTCTGCTCCAACATCATGTATCAATGGGGATTTTTATTGTAATCCGTCTACTTTGCCGTGGCCACCCTCACCTTCGACACATTCCTGGCTCCCTCGCCCGCCGATCCGACCCAACAATGCCTGCTTGGCGGAGCAGCTACGCCATATTGACAGGTTTAAATAACGTTCCTCCACAACTCAACAACAGTGTGGAAGCCGCTCGTTGCAGTAGCAAGCTCGGCGCTATAGAAGTTCTTTGGATAAGCCATACAAAAAGCAGGAATCTGGATTCAAGTTGAAGAGTAACCACTCATTGCACATGTCGTTCATGATACGTTGCTGTTATATCGCTACGCCCCACATAGCGTTCTTCGACGTTGACTGGTGTCTTCTGCCACACTACCGCGCATCATATTCTAAAACACTATTCTACCTCAACAAATACTATAGAAGTGTTCTTGCTACACACTGTGTGTAAAAAGCCCAGAGAGTCCTTGCGCACGTTCAATGTAACATATGGGACAAGTGTGCATTCTAGATGCCCCTTGTGCTGCACAGAAGAACATTCGAATATTACGTACCTTACTATGAATTATCGAAGATGTTACCAATATCCCCATTGTTACTATACATTGTATAGCTTTCAGTAATGACAGTAAGTAACGGCATTCTGAATTTCATGTTCTTAACTCAAATAACTTTCGATACATGGAAAATTATATAAAACTCGCAGTTTTTTACTTTCTATGGTAGAAAGCTCCCTGACACTTTAATATATTTATTGCAGAAGTCAGGGCAGCGTGTTAAAAACCTCATATTTAAATAGCGGAGAAAACTACAATATTTTTCACAATTTTATTTTTCACCGCTGGATCTCTAAACAGCACAATAAACAACATTTTGAGGAAAACACAAGCATTAACTTGATAGCGTCATATTTAACAGCTATAATTATATCTGCTGAATGAGTCTTTTTCATTTGATCTGATGTCTGAATAAAAGCAATGAATGCGGCATGTACAGTACATGTGGTGGACAAATCTATGGAAGCAACAAAAACACGTTATCATGCCCTAATAAGGTTTAGGAAAATCTTTGCCATCCAAAACACGTTCGAGTTGACTCGGAATCGATTAATACAGATCCTATATGGTCCTCAACGGAATCTTTTCTTCTTCCAAGAAAATGGCACGTTCAGCAAAGATGATGCACGTGGATAGCGTTTACTCACCTTTCTCTCCAAAGTACACTACAAGAGCTGAACAGAGCTCTGGTGAATGTCGGTGCAGGGAACGTGCATCAGTTTATCCTCGTGCTCACAAAACACAGTCCTGGACGTTGCGACCTTTGTGAACAAGGGCCGTGTCCTCTTGGAACAGCCGGCCACTGTGGTCGAGCGGTTCTAGGAGCTACAGTCTGGAACCGCGCGACCGCTACGGTCGCAGGTTCGAATCCTGCCTCGGGCATAGAAAAGATGTTATATGGACATGTGTCCGGAAACGCTTAATTTCCATGTTAGAGCTCATTTTACTTTCGTCAGTTATGGAGAGTGCTACGAGAGAACCATTTGTTACCATACCATGTACAGCGTGTGCAGGCACTATCAGCAGCTGATTGGCCTCCACGGGTACTCTTCTGCGAATGGTTCATCCAACAATGTGTCAATCCTAATTCCAGTGCAAATGTTCTATTTACGGATGAGGCTTCATTCCAACGTGATCAAATTGTAAATTTTCACAATCAACATGTGTGGGCTGACGAGAATCCGCACGCAATTGTGCAATCACGTCATCAACACACATTCTCTGTGAAAATTTGGGCACGCACTGTTGGTGATGTCTTGATTGGGCCCCACGTCCTTCCACCTACGCTAAATGGAGCACGTTATCATGATTTCATACGGGATACTCTACCTGTGCTGCTAGATCATGTGCCTTTACAAGTACGACACAACATGCGGTTCATGCACGATGGAGCTCCTGCACATTTCAGTCGAAGTGTTCGTACGCTTCTCAACAACAGATTCGGTGACCGATGGATTGGTAGAGGCGGACCAATTCCATGGCCTCCACGCTCTCCTGACTTCAACCCTCTTGACTTTGATTTATGGGGGCATTTGAAAGCTCTTGTCTACGCAACCCTGGTACCAAATGTAGAGACTCTTCATGCTCGTATTGTGGACGGCTGTGATACAATACGCCATTCTCCAGGGCTGCATGAGCGCATCAGGGACTCCATGCGACGGAGGGTGGATGCATGTATCCTCGCTAACGGAGGACTTTTTGAACATTTCCTGTAACAGAGTGTTTGAAGTCAAGCTGGTACGTTCTGTTGCTGTGTGTTTCCACTCCATGATTAATATGATTTGAAGAGGAGTAATAAAATGAGCTCTAACATGGAAAGTAAGCGTTTCCGGACACATGTCCACATAACATATTTTCTTTCTTTGTGTCTGAGGAATGTTTCCTGAAAGTTTGGCCGTACCTTTTTGTAACACCCTGTATATGGTTTTAATTCCAAACTTTGGGCACACTGAAGATAAAAATTTCCATAATGATCATTTAGACTACTATACGATCGCGGTAGAAAATACAGAACTTTTATGACGATAAAGCAGGTTCTACGCTGTAACAGGAAGCTGCAATACTATGAAGTGCGCATTACCCATCTCCAGGTGATTTTTGTTTAGAAAAGCTCTCTATTTGAATCCCTGTTTGTTGGGCCATCAACTATTCTTGATGTAAACACAATTTCTTGTCTCTTTCTCTTCGTCCATACGTGCTTCGGTGTAAAATTGTATTGCTTTTTTGCAATGTAATTTTACTGTGTATTAAAATTTCATTCCGATGAAGACACCCTTAGTAGGTGTCGAGACCCAACTCAGTGTACCAAATAGTAATTTGCAAGTAGTTGGCTGTATAATCCTATGTCGAAAATGGAGTACGGTTGCTCAGTAACTGCGACGTTTAAGGTGACAGTTCATTACTTTTGGCAACGTGGAAACCGCTACCATGAACAAGAAAATTACAGAACACTTTGAACTGTATTTTAATATCACTTCTGCTGTGGTAGACGGATATCAACATGATCAGTCCGGCGTAGTATTAACTGAAATGAAGGGAAACCGACTGATGATGGTGTAACATCACCGAAGCGTCAATGAATGAAGGAAAAACAGGAACTTGTGTCCTTCCTAAGACAGCTTTAACACGAGCAGGCCAGAGCTGTATTAAGCAAAATAAAGGGACACCGACTGGTGATGGTGTTATATCACCGAAGCAAAGGAAGTTGTGTTTTCCTCAAGACAGTACCTTCAGATTCGCTATACTATTCTTGCCCATAGACAGTCCGTAAATCGTGGCGAAATTGCAAGAGTGGGTATAATGATTCCTTATGACTTATTGATCTGGTTTTAAGGCTTTGAATTGGACGCCAGTTCGGCGACTTGCATGCGTGTGACCTAAACCAGTAATCGATCTGGGGAAAGGGGACGTACTGCTCAACGTAGAATCCCAACCGAATCGTTGGTGGCGAATCTTCACATAATGGGGAGGGGAAGGTTAGTTTCAAAGTATCGATAAACTGAAATGTTCCGTGATAGGACCTGCGATTGATCCCTGGACCTTTCGATTTAAAGGCACACTTTTCGCTAAAAGGCCTCCAGGACCGATTAAGATTAGGTGAGGTGAAATACGTGGTTGTAAGTCGTAGTAGTTATGACCCTATAATCTAAAGGACATTGCGTCATAGAAGAAAAACGAGTGTTTGCGATTAGCACAACAGATGTTTTTGCCCATTTCGTGTTCTACAGCAGGTTTAGACTGTGTACCTCCTGACAGAAATTGGTCTCTCTGATGAAAATATTCCTCGGTACTTAGCCAATTTCAGCATACACTGAACTTCGGTGTCAGACCGAGACATCCGAATTACCAATTCGTATTCTTTACCCGTCAAACACAGGAACGTAGTGTCATTTCAAAGGCTTACACCGGCAACATATCTGAAGATACATTTCTCAGCTCTCTCTCGCCAGAAAGGGACTGCTACCGCACACAGATGCTGTCGTATTATTGCACCGGAAAATTTTTTACAATCTCGGTTATAATCTGATACAGATTTTTCTTCAAAGTTTACTTTTATCCGCTAATGAAGAGTTGTGTTTCTCAAGTACTACGGATAATGAACACCTCCTGGATCCAGAAGTAAAGCTGTGAGGACGGGTCGTGTCGTGCTTGGATAGCTTAGATGGGGGCCGGCACGGTAGCTCAGCGTGCTCGGTCGGAGGGTTAACTACCTTCTGAAATAAAAAACTGATTGAACGGATCGACAAAAAAACCCTGAACGGGTGACATCGGACGTCCGCCCCGAACAAATTCAACGAACAATATAGAACAAAATGAGATCTAAAAAAAAAAAAAAAATTTAAAAAATGGTAGAGCACTTGCCCGCGAAAGGTAAATGTCCCGAGTTCGAGTCTCGGTCCGACACACAGTTTTAATCTGCCTGGAAGTTTCACCTACTGGATGTTTCCAACGACTGAGCGGATCGCAAAGCCGCCGTATTAGCACAGTCTAACAGATACAGTCAAGACACTCCCGCTCACTTTTGTAACACACTGCGACGGCGCTCCAACTTGACGAAAAGCTACGCTTCTGTATACGATATGGGGCGAGTGCTAGTAGTATCGTCCAAACTGCGTACATTTATGTCGTATGCACAGTGACGTTCCAACGGTAATGATTTTCACTGCAGTGGGTAACGCGACTGGGTATGTAAGATTGTGGTATTAGCGAGACGTCTAGTTAAAGTAGTGATGAGTGTGGTGTCACCGGCAGACACCACACTTGCTAGGTGGTAGCCTTTAAATCGGCCGCGGTCCGTTAGTATACGTCGGACCCGCGTGTCGGCACTATCAGTGATTGCAGAGCGAGCGCAGCCACACGGCAGGTCTAGAGAGACTTCCTAGCACTCGCCCAGTTGTACAACCGACTTTGCTAGCGATGGTTCACTGACAAAATACGCTCTCATTTGCCGAGACGATAGTTAGCATAGCCTTCAGCTACGTCATTTGCTACGACCTAGCAAGGCGCCATGTTCAGTTACTATTGATATTGTAAATAATGTACAGTCAAGAGCGACGTTCACCATTAATGGATTAAAGTTAAGTATTCCACCAGCTACGTCCGTTTTTTGCTAAAGTCTAATTTCCTTGACCTGTTCCAGACCTCACGCCAGCCTGCGTGAGCTAAAACGCGTGCCTTTCGGCTTCCTCTAATATCACGGTGTTTGCTCTCCTGCCAACCCACAACAATGAGGTACATTACATAAGGTATTCTCCATGGCTCTTATCTACGGAGATCTGTGCTGTGTAAAAAGTAGACAAACATGCGCATTATATTCAAGTGCAATACAGCAAACGACAGAGGACTGGGAGCAATACAAGTAAACTAATAACGGAAATAGCGACAGACACAACGACAACCCAAATCGCATCATCCGCCACAGATACGGATGAAGTAATTCGGGTTGCCTAACTTAGTGTGCATGAGATACCGTCCAGGCCAGTTTTATTTTAGCCGTCCTTTATAATAAAAGGGGGTGCGTGTTGAAGGGGGAGGGAGTTGAGGGTACCCTGACCTATAGCATCTTTGTATGACAGCTTTCGGAATATTATGATGAAACCCAAGCCCAAACTTCATTCAATGGATCGCAGAAAGTAACAGTATACACTAATTCAATACAACTACAGAAAAGATGTGGAAGATTTTTGCGTAATAATATGGATTTGTTGCTGCTCTCTGCCTACATGCACAAATATAAACGACTATTCCTGAAAGGAAGCAACATGGAACCACCGGAGGCAGCTGTAATATACGTTTATGCACAGACAACCAGTATAGGTGAAAAGGCCTTCTTCAAGGGAGAAGTGAGCACTACTTCAAGTTTCCTTGACATGAATGTTTTCAGTTGCAATGACCTGAAGATGTTCAGGGGACCGGAACTGTTTGTCTGTGAGTAAATATACATTACAACAGCTCCTGGTGATTTCGTGATGCAGTTCTTTAATTAAATTGCATTCCTGCGCCACTATGTACAGATAACCTTTTGAGCTGTTTTTTACTTCAAACACGACTTTCGTGGTATACGGACTAGCAAAGCCATCTGTTTAAGCATTACAAGGTGTTAGATGTCTTCACTGTTCGTTGCACTTTTTATTAAGAAACATAGGTCTCGATGAATCACGTGACAGAATTCTACTGAGCCCACTCTGTTCACAAATCGGAGATCGTTTGCGACTGCTGGAGCTGTTCCAGCTACATATAATTGCTTTAAATTTTCCTTTCCCCTCTGATATAGATCTTTTTTATTGGCAATCACTTTTTGACCTTTCTCCGTGTGGTTCCAGTGTCCGTATTTTGTTTATCTTTTCGAAATTATCAGCCGCTTCACTAACACATATTGGAAGTAAGAACCACATCTTATTCGCAGCGACACAACAGGTTTTGTGGGGAATAGCTTGCATCAACTAATCCTGCAATGCCTGTTATCAGAGCTTTTGGAAGCAGTTGAGGCATTTCAATTGAAGCACGAGATCAAAATACCTAGATTCTGATAATTAGTTTTACTTGAAAGCGCTTAACTACTACTAAATAATTAAAATTTCGATAAACATAAATCGATAACATTCGTAATACAAGGGGCCGTCAAATGAAGGCAAGGCAGGCGGGGAAAAATCAAGTAAACCGCCTATTGTCTCAACAGTAATCGCCATAACTGTTAATACATTTATCGCATTGTAGGGCAAAGACGGTCGCTGACTTCATGGAAAAATGTTTGCTGTTCCAAGCGGATTTATGCGGTTGGGCCCAAATGCTGCCAAGGTTGTTTCGAGTACGATGCAGAAGTTTCGCTGGGAAGCCCTTACACATCCTCCAACGGTCACGACCCGTCTCCAAGCGATTTCCATATTTTTGTAACCCTGAAGAAGGACATTCGTGGTCATCGATTTGCTTAAAAGAAGATGTGTCAGGCTGAGTATAGTGATGGTTCCCCAGGTAACCCCAAAGATTTTTCCATGAGGGCAGTGACCCTCTTATCTCACGGTTCGGTAAATATATTAACAGTTGTGGGGATTACTGTTGAAATAATGGATTTGACAATTTGCTGATGATGGGTGCATTTTTGTAAACCATACAGTAAACTATAGATAGATGTCAATGTTAACGTTGATTGGAAGGTTACTTAAGGGGAAAATCGCTATTTGCTGGTGGACAAGAATCAGTTCAGGGAGCTTTGCTCTTCATTTGTGTGGCGATGGGGTCCGCGATTGTTTTATGATTACTGCAGATCTTTTAAACCCCTGTTTGCAACTGCAAGTAAGTGTTTATTTTACCACCACACGTGTTTCATTTTACTCGTATAAAACATAATAAGTGGTCTCTAATGAAACATGTTTACAATTTGGCTTGATTTCTAGGTATAAAACAGTTTGTTACGGAAATAATGAGTGTGATACAACTTTGCCTCACATCAGGAAGTGCCTGTGTATTAGAGAGAGAGAGAGAGAGAGAGAGAGAGAGAGAGAGACAGACAGACAGACAGAGAGGGAGAGAGAGACAGAGAGAAAATGGAAAAAGCAAAAAGCTTTTACTTTCCCAAATCCTCCCTTCCGCTCTTTCTATCTCTGACCCCACCATTCTAAGCATTTCAGCTGTACCTCCTTCCTTCTCTTTCTCCACCTCATTACGAACAATCTCTTACTTCCCCTATCTTGCATTTACTGTTGACCACCCTGTGCTCCGCGAAAGCTGTTGGTAAAAATCACTACAGTGTTCAACCTTAAAGAAACTTTAGTCGTTTTACGTATTGAGACGTTTAACAAAGACTCAAACTGCAACATTTACGTGGACGTATTACAAGGAAAGGAAACTGTACCAAATAAAGTGAAGCATAACAAAGTAATCCAGCAGACAAGAATGCCTACATCTCATAAAACTATCAGCTAGATGACAGTGGCTACAATCAACAAGAGATGACTACCAGCCGAAGCTTTCCGACTTCTGGTGACTTCTACCGGTTCACCACTATACTTCGTCATTTTACTTACATGTTGTTGTTGTTGTGGTCTTCAGTCCTGAGACTGGTTTGATGCAGCTCTCCATGCTACTCCATCCTGTGCAAGCTTTTTCATCTCCCAGTACCTACTGCAACCTACATCCTTCTGAATCTGCTTAGTGTATTGATCTCTTGGTCTCCCTCTACGATTTTTACCCTCCACGCTGCTCTCCAATACTAAATTGGTGATCCCTTGATGCCTCAGAACATGTCCTACCAACCGATCCCTTCTTCTGGTCAAGTTGCGCCACAAACTTCTCTTCTCCCCAATCCTATTCAATACTTCCTCATTAGTTATGTGATCTACCCATCTAATCTTCAGCATTCTTCTGTAGCACCACATTTCGAAAGCTTCTATTCTCTTCTTGTCCAAACTATTTATCGTCCATGTTTCACTTCCATACATGGCTACACTCCATACGAATTCTTTCAGAAATGACTTCCTGACACTTAAATCAATACTGGATGTTAACAAATTTCTCTTCTTCAGAAACGCTTTCCTTGCCATTGCCAGCCTACATTTTATATCCTCTCTACTTCGACCATCATCAGTTGCTCCCCAAATAGCAAAACTCCTTTACTACTTTAAGTGCCTCATTTCCTAACCTAATTTCCTCAGCTTCACCCGACTTAGACTACATTCCATTATCCTTGTTTTGGTTTTGTTGATGTTCATCTTATATCCTCCTTTCAAGACACTGTCCATTCCATTCAACTGCTCTTCCAAGTCCTTTGCTGTCTCTGACAGAATTACAATGTCATCGGCGAACCTCAAAGTTTTTATTTCTTCTCCATGAATTTTAATACCTACTCCGAATTTTTCTTTTGTTTCCATTACTGCTTGCTCAATATACAGATTGAACAACATCGGGGAGAGGCTACAACCCTGTCTTACTCCCTTCCCAACCACAGCTTCCCTTTCATATTACTTACATATTGAGTGTATAAATGGTAACATGATTAAAAGGCATAACATACGTTGACGAACTACAGATTAAAATAACTTTCTTGTATCGAGTGAAAAACCATAAGTAGCGGGAACACCACTCGCACTATAACACACAGAGACTCGTCTATCCAGCAGTGTAGAGTTACACTGGGCCGCGTCTCACATGCCCGCAACGCCAGTACTGCAAAACAAAGTGTGAACAGGTAGAAAAAAACAGCAGTGGCAAACGAGGGAATATCTCAGAAATGTGCAACCAGACGAAACTTTCCGATGCGTGAAAAAATCGGACATAAAATATGAAGAAAAGGTAAGTAAAATCACACGTCAATATCGTTTGCACCGAATCCTTTTTTAATAATAGAAAATAAACCAAACTGTAAATATGTTTCACTACAGACCACTGATGATGTTTCGTATCAATAAAACGAAAGCCTGTGGAGAGAAAGAAAACGCTCATTATTTTCGTTGCACATATGGGTAGGACACTTAGTCCCCCCTGGTGCCGGCGGTGGCGCTCGCCAGGACCTGCCAGCCGCTGCAGCAGGCACGCGACTCCGCCTACCTTGAGCGCGTCCTCGTGCGAGATGCCGGAGAAGGGCGTGCCGTTGACCTCCAGGATGGTGTCCCCGGGTCGCAGCCCGGCTCGCTCAGCCACGCTGCCCTCCTCCACGCGCGAGATGTACACGCCCACGCCTGAAACAGTGGCACCAGTAAATATCAGCCAGGGTTCAAATGGTTCAAATGGCTCTGAGCACTATGCGACTTAACTTCTGAGGTCATCAGTCGCCTAGAACTTAGAACTAATTAAACCTAACTTGAGAATTTCAGCACTAGCCCTTGTCTACAGTGTAGCTGAATTCTGTTCACCAGTCTGGAGGAGAAGTGCACACGTATCTAAAGTGGATGTCCAGCTGAGGGAGACAATGCGAATAATCTCGGGAACACTCAGGGCCACCCCCTGTGCATGGCTTCCTGTACTAGCGAACATAGAGCCTCCAGAAATCAGGCGATCACAGCTAGCCCTAATAACCTACAGGAAAATTATAGACAACCCGGACCTCCCTATCCACCAAGATCTGACACCGACAAACAGGCTTAAATCCAGATCACCCTTTTGGAAAATCGGTGAAGAACTACAAGCCTTTGAGCCGAGAACGGCCTGGAACGAAGTATGGTCGGCTAGTGAATTTAAGAACAAAAAATTTAGTACACGATCCGAACAAGAAGATTGATGGCTTCAACCTACCAAGAAGAGTGTGGACAGCTCTAAACCGGGTCAGAACGAGTGTTGGGAGAGGTAAACACCTTATGAACAACTGGGGCCTGGCAGACAGCGCTATATGTGGGTGCGGTGAAATACAGACAATGGACCATCTACTCGTGTGCAGAGTGTATGGTTATGGTGGTGAACTCATGGACATACACAGACTCAGTGACTCAGCCATAGAGTGGCTCAAAAACATATCTAATATAGTGTAGAATTATATTGTTTTCTTTTTTAGTATATAGTGATAAGAATATTGTAAATTATGCCTCTGTGATGCCGAACGAGTAAGTAAGTAAGCCTAACTAACCTACGGACATCACACACATCCATGCCCGAGGCAGGATTCGAACCTGCGACCGTAGCGGTCGCTCGGTTCCAGACTTATCACCCAGGGGGCAGTTTTAAACATCTTGCACGACGTTTTCATCACGGTGAAGGTCGCCCCTCGCTGTGTTCCGCGACAGTCATAAAACCCTCCGAAATGAGTAAGTAATTCATTCATTCATTCATCGCGTTCCGTAGATTCTATCAAGAAAGAAAACCTTCAGAACTGTGGAACACGTCAGGGTACACACTAAGGTGCAACAAATAAATTACAGAAACTTAAATGTGTGTACTGCGTTAACAATAAACTGTCACTTTACTTCTTAACGCTCCTCATGCTTTTGCTGTCCAAATTTAATCGAGTAAATCAGTAAGGGGCCCGCCCGGTTAGCCGAGCGGTGTAACGCACAGCTTTCCAGAGTGGGAGGAGCGCCTGGTCCCTGGCACGGATCCGCCCGGCGGGCTTGTGTCGAGGTCCCGTGAGCTGGCCAATCTATGGATGGGTTTTAGACGCTTTTCCATCTGCCTCGGCGAATGCGGGCTGGTTCCCCTTATTCCGCCTCAGCTACACTATGTCGGCGACTGCTGAGCAAACAAGTTCTCCTTGTATGCATACACCACCATTACTCTACCACGCAAACATAGGGGTTACACTCATCTGGTGTGAGACGTTCCCTGGGGGGGAGGGAGGGGGGGTCGACAGGGGGCCGAACCGCACAATAACCCTGAGTTCGGAGTGGGGCGGCGGAGGGGTGAGGTGGACTGTGGTAAATGTCGTGGGGTTGTGGTCCACTGCGGCTGCGGCGGGGACGGAGCCTCTCTGTCGTTTCTAGGGCCCCAATTAGCATACAATACAATACAATACAATACAAATCAGTAAGGAGAATGATACTCCGAAGAAAGCTACTGCCGCTTTAGTTTGACTATACAGGGTGTTTCTCAAGTCCTCTGTCAGGCTTCTATGTTTTGTAAGAGGGGACTTAGCAGATAAAGTTTTGACACGGCGTTCATGTTCAAAAATGTAACATTTGGATGTAAAAGAAGTCTGAAAACTGGATCAGTTTCAAATTTCCCGCCTCATGGCACCCACACGGCGGAGACAGTGAACTCTGACCTGTGTGCTCTACTGGAGGCCATGGCATGGGACACGTTTCGAGTACCAGGACTCGGTCGGTTGGTGCGGACCAGGGAGGATATCTCCGTGCGGTGCAGTCAGATGGGTCCACTGGCGGCCCCTGCGCAGTGTCGGAGCGTGTGTGGAGCTGTCCGATAGCTACGAGCTTCGTGGCTCACCGACCCAGGACGTCAAGGTTGAGTGGTGTGTTAAGTACCCAAGCCACGTCCTTTCATGGTGTGTCGTACGTTTCGATGGTTCGCCGTTGGGGAGCTTTTTCCGTGAGCAACACCGAGTGTTTGTAGTGGTGAAATCGAGCCGACGTGCGGAGGAATTACCTATATTGGTTCATTACAATTCAAGCGCACCAGCGGAATTTTCTGCCTTGTGGCCGTTAGTGTTCTGGTTAACTACCCTGGCCACTGACGTAAACGCAGGCAGTGTTCCTTTTTGGGTGAAGTTAACGATATTACCTTCTTTCAAATTCAAGTGTACCAGCTGAATTTTCTGCCATGTGGCCGTTAATGTTCCAGTTACCTGCCCTGGCCACTAAAGTAATTTCAGGCAGCGTCCTTTCCTCACCTGTTGTCGCTGTCCAACATGGTGTGTAGTTTTGACAGCTTAATACACATTTCACTGTGGATAATTACGTCTGTAACAGTTTGGACTTTGAGTTTTTATGTACCGAGTGGTGGCTAGCAAGTCGTTTGGTCGGTCGGTCCGTGACTGTCTCTTGGTTGGGTTACCGACGGATCAAGTTGGGCCCACCACCTGCCTCACCTAAGAGAACGTTTATGTTTCGAAGGCAGCCGCGCCGCCCCCCCCCCCCCCTCCCCCTGACCCCCTGGAGGCGTCTGAGTGCCGTTGTCTATTCTGTCCTTTTCATGAGTGTTTAATAGTCTGTTCGTAATCTATTATAGCGAATCCTTTAAAAGAAAAAAATTATTGTGTTTTATTTAAATCAATTGAGGGCCTTCAGCCACTTGAAACCTCATTATTAAATTCAGTTATTGTCGTTGCATTGCTTTTTGATTTAGTGTGCGTTCAGCCATTGGAAATTTGAGGGTTATGGTATTTTTGAATTTTTGGAAAATCAACTGTGTGTCTTCAGTCGCTTAAAGCCTTATTCTCAAAATTTCCCCTTAAGCGATAACATTGCGGCCTTCTGCCTTCAAAGATTACGATAATGTATTTTAAAATTTTGAAATTTAATTGTGGCCTTCAGCCGTTTGTATTGCACCTTGTATAAGTTCGTTCTATCTACTTTTGCCTTGAGGCTTTCCCCATATATATATATATATATATAATTTTATTTGCAATTTTAACTGCGTGTCTTCAGTCACTTGAAATTTCACTTGTTGCCTTTTAAGATTTCTTGTTTGGAGGCATTCAGTCGTGAAAGAATTCGACTTTGAAAGGTTCGGCTATGTGCCGTTTCGGTTTAAGTGTTTTATTAAATCACAATAAATTACAATTTTAAAGTGAAACTGATCGACACCCTATTCGGCCCTTTCCACAATCCTGTTCACCTGTCGTGACCAGCGGGTTTAGCGGGCGTCTAACTTCTACGTGACGAAGGACGTCCTCTTCAAAGTCAAGAGCGCGGAGCGCACGCTTAGCGCCACAGCAAACCCTCCCTTTTTCGAGCTTAGCAGCTTCTCGCAACCGTTGTCTTCGTCAGACGAAAATACAGCGCCAGGTCGCATTAATGTGACCATCTGTGAAAAGCCTGAAGAACCATGTATTGCCTGGCTGACCGCTATAGAACGTGCAGGAAGAGAGTCAGTAACGTTTGAATGGTACCGACATGGATGTGGAACGACACCGACTCGAGTACCATGGCCACCTGCAACAGGTTTCTCGGTTGAGGATCCATGGCGCCAACAACCTGATCGAGGTGATCGCACGTACTCTCGATTGGGTTTAAATACGCGGGGTTTGATGGCCAGGGGACTACGCTAAACTGATCCCAGTGCTCTTCAAACCACGCACGTACACAGCCAGCTGCGTTACACGTTTCATTTCCCGCTGGTAACTGCCGCCATGCCGAGGGTAAACACTGCACGTAGGGGGGACATGGTCCCCAAGGATAGATGTGTACTAATGTTGATCCACTGCGCCTCCCTGAATGTCAACGCCACGAAAACATCCCGCAGACCACAACGCTGCCTCCCCCGTCCAGGACCCTTGCGACGATTGTTGCAAGGTGTTCGTGTTCAGGCGTTTCGGACCATAACACATGACTTATCTGAAGAGGCCACGTGTCCCCACTCAGTGAACGTTCAGTTGCGCTAACGAAGTGAAAATTCCGGCCTGCGTCACCGATGAACGGCAGCCAACATGGGAGTATGAACCATGCACTTGCTGCAGATGCCTATACCAGCAACGTTTGCTGAACGGTTGTTGAGGAGACACTGTTGGTAGCCCGTAGGCGACCAGTTACTCACCACTTGCAAATCTGTTCTTCCGCACGCATCTCTGCAGCATTCACCCACCCCTGTCATCTACGGCCCACGGTGAACCACAGATGCCTCAGGGCCTGTTTTGGACAGCGCCTTTTTGCCATGCATGGCGCCACGTGAACAGTTCACACACTTAGCCGTTTCCGAAGTATTTGCACCCTTGGACAGAAAGCCAATGATCATGCCGTTTTGGACGCCAGATAAATTTCTCTCTTTTCGGATTACGACAATGGCTCCACTGTTTTCCGCATCCCCCCAACACTCTTTATATTCCCTCCACTGCCAGTGCTGCCACCTGCCGTCTGTGAGTGGTTATTGCACATCGATTCGAATACAGACAGTGGTCACATTAATGTGACTGGATCATGTAACATTTTATGCCATAATTGCAACAGAAACTGATGACGGAGCCCTTTTCTGGTTTTGTGTGCGTACCGTGAAGTGGGACATATGAAAGTTACCCGATCTTGATTAAAATATTGGTTCAAAAATTCTGAGACCTATTCACAGCATATTATAGTAGAAAGAAAACAAAAAGTCTCGTTCACCTCTCTTACTAGCGACTACCGGTTCCAAACATCATCTTTAGATCTAGGATAGGAAAAAGAGGAAAAAACAGTAAAAAATCACAAAAGTGTGATACCATAGACACAACAATCAGATGTTGCTCAATTAACAAGAAAAAACACTTTGAGAACCGAAACATACCTGTCGTCACAGATACAAAGGTTGTATTTTACGTTAGTTGACAAACTGCACTTTGCGGTGACTGGTAAGCGTCGGTTCTCACAATATTTTATTGTTAAGCATGCACCCTCTGATGGCAGTGTTTGTAATATCACACTTTTGTGAGTCTTAGAGGTGTTGCCTCTATTTCATATTCCATCTAGGTTTGAAGATGGTGTGCGGTGTAGATTCAAACCAGTAGTCGGTAATAAAAGAGCTGATCCAGGCGGTGTTAGTTTATTTATTATAACAAACAAGATTACGGTTTCTATGGCATGGTGTCAGTTATGAATAGTACATTATTACTTGGACATACACCCTTATAACAAGTACTGATACTTGCCGTGTAGCTAAGAGAGAACTTTTCAATCACTGAAGCTAGATATTCAAATAATATGTACAAAGACTGACGTATGTTCTTAATTTTCGCTTGAAATGGTAGGAATTCCTAGTTTCTTGCTGTACTTCAGATGAGAATTTGTTGAATTTCTTTCAAAAAAAACCTATAACCCGGCATAAGGAAGGACAGTGTGTATGAAAATGATTTGTGTCTTGTATTGAGTGTGTATATCACGGTACAGTTAAAAGTGATTTTTATTATTAGCAACAAAAGCCACTGATGGGTACAGACTCCTGCGAGATGTACGGTTACCTGGTTTACATATCATACTGACCGCTTCTGCTGAACAAACAATTTATTTATTTTAGCTGCTCTGTTCCAAAAAAAAGATACCAGATAGAGGAAAAGGAGAACCACAGCAGTGAAAATGTGCAAAATGAGCCAACACTTACGTCTTCAGTTCAGGACAATGAAAGGTGCTTCGAAGGCATAACATGCTGAACTGGATGTTTCGATTACCATACCCAAGCGTTGATTCCGTTTTTATACAATATTCAAGTGGAACCCAACGAATTTTACACACTGTGCTTGATTTAATGTATGTCCATAAATGCCTAGTTATGGTGCTACGTTGTCATTTTTACGTATGTAACTACGAATCTTGGTGAGATTAAGACCTAAATTGTTAACTGTGAACCAAACGTTCAGTTATTGTCTGAACTGTGTCCGCTAGCGTCCAGTCTGTATCCCTGATTAGTGCGCTTGTGTCATCGGCAAATATAAGTCTTTGAATTACACTTTAAAGTTTATGCTGGTTAGAAACAAGAGTGGCCCGGTTCTGATCCCTGTGGCACTCCACGTGTTGTGTTCCCCCTTGCTGCCGTGTCAGGTCGATTCGTATGACTTCTTGGGGTGCCTGATCGTTACGGACACACGCCGGTTGCATTACTATGACCCTGAATTCACCGACGTCGAGAAACACGAATAACCAACTATTATCGGCCAAGGCGATGGTGGAGATCTTTTATAAGCCACGGTGTAGTGCTACCAAACTATGTTCTTTTTGGTCAAACCGTGACACGAGCATTGTACGTAAATCTCCTGATCGTGTTATAGGAGGCTACAAAGACGAAGCGTAGCGGGAAGCTATCCGAGGCGCTGCTTTTGCTGCGCGATCACGAAACCTCACATTCTTCGCATGACACTGTTAAACATGCTGCTTGTTTGGAATGACAAATTTTGCCTCGCGTCCTGTAATTCCCTGACATGGACATTCAGTGACTTCTTTCATTTTCCTTGGTTAAGGAAACCATAGCATGCCAGCCATTTCGAGAATGGTAAAGATACCAGTTTAGAAACAGAAGGTTTTCTGAATGTCCAAAATGCAGTCTTAAAACAACTACGGCCTCCGCCATGTCACCTTTCGCTGGGACAAAATATACAGCATTGAAAGGCTAATATCTGTAGAGGGTGTAACATCGTCACCATCATCTTTTCGATGTGGTAGCTGAACCCTTACGAATGCGCGTCATAGCAACGCGGCTGCCAGTAAACACAAGAAAAAAAGGATTAAAAAATTTCGTAATGTGTTTCAAAAACTTCTCAGTCTATGATAGCTTTTTTACTTTTCTATATGTGCAACATCCTTGCACTTCATGTGGCTAAGTTCTTTGTCCACAACCTACATGTTTCTGTATGAGCAACATCTTTCCATCTGCTACGTCTAAGGTCTTTGACCGCAGCCCACATGTTTGTATGTAAACATAGTATAATTCACGAGTGCACATTGTAATAGTGAAATATGCAGCTAAACTTGGTAATACTAAAATATGGACGTGAAAAAGATAAGTGTGTAACCATGTGGCAAAATTGACACCACAGCGTAATTATAATAATGGTGTGTCATCTTTATGTAAATACAGATATATTTTCGTCAAATGTTGCCTTGTTACTTACAATTGTCCCACTTGTATCTGTTTAGTCACCAGCAAATATTTTTTTTTATTTATACAGTGATCTCCAGTAGTATAAACATGTACATGAATGTATAAACACCTGAGGATGGGCGCAAGCCCGAAACCGGTCGTGTGACAAATAAATAACCTTTCATTGTGACTGGTAGCGGATATTTTTCTACACCTTACAAAGAAACAGCCGCGGAGTTCGACAGCATCCACTATGGATAAAATTTATTATGTATATTTCTCGTAATTTACGCCATATAACAAGTATGCCGATACAGTACTCTGTTGGAATGTACACAGATTACTTCCTTGCCGGTTAAATGAGTTACATCAACTGTAACTTCTAAACTAGGTCACAAACCGGGCTACTAGTTGCAAGAGAAGGAAAGACTGTTGCTGGGAAGCTTAACATTATGGCCGCTAAGAATTTCTGCTAGCGTGTTTGCATGCACCTAATACCCGGTAACACCGCTTGCCGTGCGACTAAAACATTATTCTTATTACCGAAACTTGCCCTGCTGGCTGGAAACTTCAGTAAACCAGGCTAATACTGGAAGAGCTAGACGTGTTAACATGCGAGTGAGTGTTTTACACACGGGCTCTCGTTGAAAGTTTCACGGTATCCTGGAGTCAGAATACACTGCCTGGAAGAAAAGTGTAGCAACCACCAAAGACATGGGCGGATGTCAAACGCACTACGAAATCGTAGACAACACTTGCGAGAAAGTAGATTCTGCAGTTTTTCGTGACAGACAGAATCGGCACTAGTTCGCTTTAGCATTGTTAGTCTTTAGTGCTGTTGACAGGCCTCGGATCATATACGGTGGGTGTAAACAATGTCATATGTCACTGTGAAATTCGTGGAGATGATTCGTACTCCTGTGAGACAGCAGTATCAGCATCTGAAAGTATTTGAAACTTGACTTACTGCCTCTCACCATTTGGCCGGTTGGTAGAACCGTTCAGTGGGGGAAGTCACGGTATAATGACATACCCAGGTAAACTGGCATAGCAAGGCTTGGGACGAAATCAGATGAGTGGCGCCATCTGCACTAAGCTGCATAGAAAGGTCGACTGGCAACCCTGTTGGTATATGGCGACGAGCTGCCAGCCTCCGTCTTGGTACTGTGAATGAAAACCTTATAGGCAAGCCTCCAACTTCATACTTTTATTCACCTATATTCAGTCAGTAGTACTGCAGGAAATTACATGTCTGACCAAAGTGACAATATGTCATTTTAGCCCGGTGTGGACTCTAGTTTTGTTCTGTGTGATCTTTGATATCAGTTATTTATTTTAAGTATCTGTTTAAATTTCACTACAATATCTGTAGGTCACTCTATAATAAAATAAATTAAAAGAAACATTAAACATGAATTTATAAATGCGCAATGATACATAAATGTAATGAATTTACGTATGCCAAGTATAAGTATGTGAATTTCGTGTTTCATAAGGCAGGCAATAAAATAAGGAAATCGTCAAGACAATACTGGGATGCGGTGCAGAGGCAGCAAGCTGTAGATACTGTTACTAGAGACGAGATGGGAAAGCTGCGGGCGTAGAAAGCTGTCGGGGTTCCCCAGGCTACACTTAGAGGACGAACTAGGAATACGAACGAAACCTTTAGTGGTATTCAGAAAGGAATGGGTAGATTCCAGCCAACTTGCAACTCTGCACTGGAGCCTGAAGTGGTACAACAACGGAAACTATTGGAGTCGTTTATGTTTGGTAGGACTATGAAGGAGGTGAGGCAACTTCCATTCCAAATATCCGAGAAGAACAAAGGGGAAAGTTAGTTTTGGAAAAGAAATATTGCACGGAAAAGACCATCGGTCTCAGCTTAGATTATATAGACACACGCACATCATTCAATGCTTCATCTGTATGCTAAAGTTCATCAGTAATAGTTGCTGGCGTGTTGCAACGTGGAAGTCTCTCGAAAACTTATACACTGTTGTTTTCTGTGCGTGAGAAATCAGGAAAACGTACGGTCCATGACAGCAGTCAGACACTCTCTGCAACGAGATAGCTGAGAATCGCACATCCTGTGTTCAGTTATTTTTTTGAAAGATCTCGGCTCCATCAGGGGGTAGGGCATGGATAAAAAAATTAAGGATTTTCTTTTGTGCCGAACTGAAGGGTCGTTGCATGGTGTTAGCGTGATGATTCCCGGGTATATGTGAGATTCCTTATATCTCTTAAGCATTTTTATGTTCTCGTTATGAGGAAGGCTCAACGTCAGAAAATTATAGTTTGCTGCAGAAAGACCGGGAAATGATTGGCACTTGGTACGTGGGCTTGTAGTTGACGCTTGTAGCAATGCAGTGCTCATGTAACAGGAAGGCGTGCAAGTGGTGGTACACGTAAGAGTGAGACGACACTGACGGAAAAAAACTCGCAACACCAAAAATAATGTAGGATAAAAAATTTCGGGAATACATTTGTCTAGCTGAACACATTGAAACTATTGTCACCGAAATCTCACAAGTTAATACACTCCTGGAAATGGAAAAAAGAACACACTGACACCGGTGTGTCAGACCCACCATACTTGCTCCGGACACTGCGAGAGGGCTGTACAAGCAATGATCACACGCACGGCACAGCGGACACACCAGGAACCGCGGTGTTCGCCGTCGAATGGCGCTAGCTGCGCAGCATTTGTGCACCGCCGCCGTCAGTGTCAGCCAGTTTGCCGTGGCATACGGAGCTCCATCGCAGTCTTTAACACTGGTAGCATGCCGCGACAGCGTGGACGTGAACCGTATGTGCAGTTGACGGACTTTGAGCGAGGGCGTATAGTGGGCATGCGGGAGGCCGGGTGGACGTACCGCCGAATTGCTCAACACGTGGGGCGTGAGGTCTCCACAGTACATCGATGTTGTCGCCAGTGGTCGGCGGAAGGTGCACGTGCCCGTCGACCTGGGACCGGACCGCAGCGACGCACGGATGCACGCCAAGACCGTAGGATCCTACGCAGTGCCGTAGGGGACCGCACCGCCACTTCCCAGCAAATTAGGGACACTGTTGCTCCTGGGGTATCGGCGAGGACCATTCGCAACAGTCTCCATGAAGCTGGGCTACGGTCCCGCACACCGTTAGGCCGTCTTCCGCTCACGCCCCAACATCGTGCAGCCCGCCTCCAGTGGTGTCGCGACAGGCGTGAATGGAGGGACGAATGGAGACGTGTCGTCTTCAGCGATGAGAGTCGCTTCTGCCTTGGTGCCAATGATGGTCGTATGCGTGTTTGGCGCCGTGCAGGTGAGCGCCACAATCAGGACTGCATACGACCGAGGCACACAGGGCCAACACCCGGCATCATGGTGTGGGGAGCGATCTCCTACACTGGCCATACACCACTGGTGATCGTCGAGGGGACACTGAATAGTGCACGGTACATCCAAACCGTCATCGAACCCATCGTTGTACCATTCCTAGACCGGCAAGGGAACTTGCTGTTCCAACACGACAATGCACGTCCGCATGTATCCCGTGCCACCCAACGTGCTCTAGAAGGTGTAAGTCAACTACCCTGGCCAGCAAGATCTCCGGATCTGTCCCCCATTGAGCATGTTTGGGACTGGATGAAGCGTCGTCTCACGCGGTCTGCACGTCCAGCACGAACGCTGGTCAAACTGAGGCGCCAGGTGGAAATGGCATGGCAAGCCATTCCACAGGACTACATCCAGCATCTCTACGATCGTCTCCATGGGAGAATAGCAGCCTGCATTGCTGCGAAAGGTGGATATACACTGTACTAGTGCCGACATTGTGCATGCTCTGTTGCCTGTGTCTATGTGCCTGTGGTTCTGTCAGTGTGATCATGTGATGTATCTGACCCCAGGAATGTGTCAATAAAGTTTCCCCTTCCTGGGACAATGAATTCACGGTGTTCTTACTTCAATTTCCAGGAGTGTATAAACGCGAGATAAGCCATTACAAATGTGACATTCTGTAGTGACTAGGAAGGATTTCCCGGCGTAATAATTGATAATATTCTTCTCGGGTGTGCAGCCGGATCATAACGTCTTCTTGACGCAATATTTCTGCGGTCCAACTGGCTGCCATCTTCAGGTGAGAGTGCTGGTACACGATCTCGCCGGAACATACTGTACCTTAACAACCTGTGTAACAGCTAGAATGTTGAATGAAAGCACGCAAACGTGAATCTGTAGTGTTGTACAGGTGCCAGGTGTCAGTTTGTGGTATGGAGTTCTATGCCTGTTGCAGTTGATTGATCAGTACAGGGACGGTTAATGCTGTTTGTAGATGACGCTGGAGTTATTTTCCTACGGTAACCCGTATGTGCTCGATTGGAGACAGATCTGGTGGTCGAGCAAGCCAAGACGACATGTGGATACTACAAAGAGCGTTGAAAAACACCCCCTGGAATACGGTTCGTGAATGGCAGCACAAAAACTGGGATCACTAGATTGAATTAAAATTTGCAGTCAGGGTGCGTGAGATAATCACTAGGGTGCTCCTGCTTTAATGGGAATCGCACCCCAGATCATAACTCTTGGTGTTGAACCAGTTGGCTCAAATGGCTCTGGGCATTATGGGACTTAACATCTGTGGTCATCAGTCCCCTAGAACATAGAACTACTTAAACCTAACTAACCTAAGGACATCACACACATCCATGCCGTAGCGGTCACGCGGTTCCAGACTGAAGCGCCTAGAACCGCACGGCCACAATGGTCGGCTGTTGAAGCAGTGTGTGGTTCCAGGTCCTAAACTGGCCTCCTAACCAATGCACTGTTATCAGTGGCGCCTAGGCAGAACTAGCTTTCATCAGAAAACATAACAGGCTTCTAACCTGGTGTGGTGTGCGTACTGTAAGACCTTCGGTACACACACCATCAGATTATTTGACTTATCGCTCTAACGAAGTAGGCGAGTGTCAGCAATATATCTCGTGGTCTTATCGTGGTGTGTTTATCATCTGCCATTAGATCAGACGATAGAAATGCCACTTGCACGCTTAGAGTAGCAGATTGATGGTGACCAACTTCAAACAGAACTTGATTAATTTTCACACAAATTTATTAAAATAATAACAAGCATAAAAATTACTTAACTTGATTCTGGATGCTGTTTACAATTGACAATCTGAAGTTCCTTTGGTCTTGGTATGTTAATCTTATTCTCACATATCTCTGATACTTGACAAAGTGTCTGTACATTTATCTTCATGACTATGTACAGGAATATGATAATCTTCTTAGGTGCAGACTGAAACTTGACTATTGACTGGTACAGACTAATGCAGAAAAATGCAGACTAAGTAATCTGAGGTCTGTACACTTGTTATAATACATCACGCATTCAGGTATCACTGCGCGAGTGTGATCCGGGAGGAGAAAAGGTTCTACGTTAGCAGCAATCTCATTGGCTGCGTTACATATTAATACGTGGATCGGTGGAATCAGAATTTGGTCCATCTCTAAGGCAGCGCCATCTCGTAGTGCGGAGAACGACGAGCGCTGCGCCTGCGCTGTTGTGCTTGGCGGGGCGCGCTCTAGTGGGAAAGTTGTGTACGCGCTGACTACGCAGAACTATGTATACAACACCTGGCCTCCAGTGAGCTCTCGCTTGACATCCCAAAGTTTGGGGTCAGTGGAATGCATGCCATAGGGCGTCTGGCTCGGAACTATCTTTGAAGTAATCGATTTGTAACAGGCTATTTTGTCACTGTTGTGCCAACTGCTGCTCGAGATGCAATACGATGTGCCACAGCTCTACGCTGAACACGATGGTCTCCTCTTTCGGTGGTACTACGTGGTCGTCTGGTTCCCGATCTTCTTGTGACCGCACATTCTCGTGACCACCCCTGCCAACAAAAGTGTACAGTGGCTACATTTCTGACAAGTCTTTCTGTAATGTCGCGTAATAGACATCCAACATCTCGTAACCTTATAACACTATATAGTTCAAACTCAGTGAGGTGTTGATAACGGCGTCCTTGTCGCCTTAAAGGCATTCTTGAGTAACGTCAACTCACCACGTCCAATCTCAAAGGTTTCTAACGCTCACGACCGTTACAGCGTATATTTAAAGCGATCCGGAACTTATGTGACTGGCACGAAATTTTAATAGACATCATCTTTCAGATGTAGAAACATGCCTCCCAAGTTAAGTTTATGCCGCACAATTCGATTTTTTTCTGTCAGTGGATTTAATAAGTGGGTGATTTTACGAGGGCTGGAACTTTAATAGTGGCAACCATTTATTTTCAGCTCGTACAAAATAGATAGGTATTTCAAAGTTTTACTGACCTTGAAAGTAGTCACCAGCATTGTGTGTAGCCCGTTGGCAGCGATGTGGAAGTTGTAGGATACTCTTAGCAGTGCCAGTTCTGTTGACAGTTCGAGCGGCCCGGTCTATTGCCCAATGAATTTGTAACAGTTCTGAAACGAATGCCGTGAGAGTTTCTTTTAGTTTACAAATTGAGTTGAACTTACGAGGGATTAAGTCAGGGGAGGGCAGTAGATGGTATAGCACTTAGCAGCCCCATCAGTCAAACAAATCAGTAACAGCTTGCACTGTACGTGGTTGAGCACTGTCCTGCAAAATGATGGTCAGGACCTGCAGAAAGTGTCATCGCTTCTGTCTCTATACTGTTCAGTTTTGGGACACAACCTACGACCATCTTAGAGACAGAAGTGATGACACTTTCTGCAGGACCTGACCATCATTTTGCAGGACAATGCTCAAGCACGTACAGTACAAGAAGTTACTGATTTGTTTGACTGATGGGGCTGCTAAGTGCTATACCACCTACTGCACTCCAGTGACTTAAGACCTCGTCAGTACAACTCGATTTCTAAACTGAAGGAAACTCTCACGGCATTCGCTTCAGAACTGCTACAGATTCATCGGGCAATAGACCACGCCGCTCGAACTGTCAACAAAACACACGTCTAAGAGTATCCTACGACTTCCACATTGCTGGCAACAGGTGATACACAATGCTGGTTACTAGTCTGAAAGTCAGTAAAACTTTGAAACACGTATCTATTTTGTACGAGCTGTAAATAACTAGTTGTCACTACTGAAGTTCCAACCCTCGTATTTGCATATGATGGGATTCTAGTCACTAGCGTAGACACTACGATATAATCTACGATGGCAATTAGTGGGGAATTAAACCTACCAATGGGACTAGAAGCGGAACTTCCCATTTGCTGTAAACAGTCCCTCGGGTTTGCCGCCGGATGACGTGCAAATTCCTCAATATTTCCTCGGAGCAACTGTCCGACATCGTCAGATGGTTGAACATTGGTGGTGGTCAGGTACGACTGACTGTATGTGGACGTCGACGCCACTGTGTATGGAACACGCGCGTGGAGAAAGCGCAGGCGCGGAAATGACGCATGTGCAATGATTTTCAGATAGATGGCGCCATACTCAAATGCCCTCTGCCGAAAATCACACAGCGGCCGTCGGGCGCGTGCGCTGTACGCTATGTACGCTCTGCGATTTTCGGCAGAGGCCGTTTGAGTATGGCGCCATCCCATCTATCTGCAAAACACTGCGCATGCGTCATTTCCGCGCCTGCGCTTTCTTCGCTCGCGTGTTCTATATACACGGGCGTCGGCGTGCGGATTCGTCAGTCGTACCTGGCCACCATTAGGGTTCAACCATCTGAAGGTGTCGGATAGTTGCTCCGAGGAAATATTGTGGAATTTGCGCAACGTCATCCGGCAGCAAACCAGTGAAGACTTTTTACAGAATATCCGCCGGGAAAGCTTGAAGAGTCCGAACTTCCCATTTGCTGTTTGTCGCTAGATGGCCTGGCGTATATTTTAATTTCTAGTCTGTCAATTTGCCCCCTCAACTGTTAGTCACTGGCAGGACAGAGCAACTGCACCAAAGACGCCTCTGGAAAATACTGAGTCAATGGGAACCCGACCCTGCTAGAACAAAAATTACTGTGGCCAGAATGACGTGACAGCCAAATGTAGAAGTTTCGATACAAGGCCAGTGCGTATGGAGACTTGGAGAGGAACACTTGGAAACAGCTCATCTCTCTTGGAGTCGTGGAGCAGTCCGCCGCTGCTGTGACATGGTAGCCTTGCTGATAACCAATATCTTGCCAAATAGGCACTATGCTACTAACGCCATCACAACGACCCAAAATTAACCCTTCTGATGTCTTCACAAGACATCGCGAAACACGGAAGACAATTTTAAATGTGGTTGGTGCTCGCTCAGAACCAGACTAGTACACCACGCGCAACGTGCCGCTCGACGTAATTTGGGACCACATAGCTCACCGGAAGCAGAAAACAGTTAAATCTGCAGAGTACATTTACAAAAATGGACGTGCGTAAAATAGCCATGTTATTTCTGGTAACAGACGTGGAAATGAGCTACAAAGACTGCTTCTCTTTCAATGCGTCTATTTAAACGCACATTTGCATCTTCGTCCGTTTGCTAGTCAACTTGATCCGTCTGTAGTATACACGGCACTCAGTTGTGAGGGAATAAGAAATGTTGGCTTCTTAAATTTTTTCAGCTATCGTACCGTGCTTCAACGAGCGAGAAAGGGCTACAGGGAGAGAAACAGGAGGTGATTCCAGTTCGCTTCCGGGTGTCAGCCTGCAGCCGGTATTGATTGGTCGTGAGCATTTCAAAAGCGGCTGGGAGGCTGTCTGCGACCCCAGGGTAGGCTTGGTGCGGCAAACTCGACCTTCGACCTTAGGCACGGGGCAACGCTCTGCATTCGCGACGCCTTCTTTCGGCATCCCCTGGGAGAGCTGCTGACACAGACGTCCCGCCGTTCGCTCCGTAACCCAAGTCCACGTGTACCCACCACCAGCAAAGACAACATCGTTTCCCCTCTGCAGGGGCGTCCACACTGAAGAACTGTCGTACACCCCACGTATTTCCTTGCCTAACTGCATCGTAAGAGTAATAAGTCAGCGGAGGAACTGCACTCTCAATACAAAAATTGCGTTCCACCGACAGGCTATAGGTAAAAATACATTCCTGGACATTAAAATCGAAATGCCATAGAAGTGTTCATAGAATTCCAGAGAGCGTTTGACACCGTGCCACACTTCAGACTGTTGACGAAAGCCCAGACATACGGTATAGATTATCAGGCCTTCTTTATAGAACTTCTAAAATAATAGGTTGATCCCGTGTTCCCTGGCTTCAGAAAGACGTTTGACACCTTCTCGCACTGCCGTTTCGTGAAAAAAATTTAGTGTTGCCGAGCAGCTGTCAATATTTGCGACTGGATACAAGACTTCCTTGCTTGTAGAATTCGCTCTCAATGGAACAAAACAGACAGAAGGAAAAGGTAATTTCCAGAATACCCCAAGAAGATGCGAAGTATTGGATGGTTGGTTGATTTGGGGAAGGGGACCAACCAGCCCAGTCTTCTTTCAAAGAACCATCCCGGCATTTCCTTGAAGCGATTTAGGGAAATGACAGAAGATCTAAATCAGGATGATCGGATGCGGGTTTGAACCGTCGTCCTCCAGAATGTGAGGCCAGTGTGCTAACTAGTGCACCACCCGGCTCGGATGGTGATAGGACCGTTACTGTTTACAGCGTATACAAATGATTTAGTAGAAAGCGTCGGAAGCTCTGTTAGCGTCTTCGCAGATGATTTGGCTGTTTATAAGAAAGTATCAATGCCAGAAGACAGTGTCGAATTTCAGAGCGACCTGCAAAGGATTGATGAATGGTGCCTGCACTGGCAGTTGCCAGTGAACGTAAATAGATGTAACAAATTGCACATACACAGGACAAGAAATCCACTACTGTACATTATTGATGACAAAATGCTAGAAACAGCATCTGCTGAAAATGTTTACGAGTAACTATCCAGAGCGACCTCGTGTGGAATGACCACATGAAGCACGTAGGAGGAAAAGCAGGGGCCAGACTCAGATTCATAGGAAGAATCTTCAGGGAACATAACTCACGCGCAAAGGGAGTGGCTTATAAGGTGATGGTTCAACTGATTCATGAGTACTGTTCACCAATATGGGATCCCTCACAGGTAGGATTGACAGAAGAGACACAGGAGATCTAACGAAGAGGGGCT
This sequence comes from Schistocerca americana, assembly GCF_021461395.2. Lineage (NCBI taxonomy): Eukaryota > Metazoa > Arthropoda > Insecta > Orthoptera > Acrididae > Schistocerca > Schistocerca americana. The sequence goes on along the minus strand of NC_060123.1, from coordinate 624,380,303 downwards.
CGTTTCGTCATGGGATCATTTAGTCGGTGCGAGAGCGTTACCGAAATGCATAACAATCTCTGGTGGCCGATGCTACAAGAGAGGCGTTGTGCATCGCGGAAAGAATTACCATTCACATTTTGAGGTAGCACTTTCTCGCAAGAGTTGCAAAACATTTACTTCCTCCCACATACATCTTGCGAAATGACCACGACGAGAAATTTGATATAGTACAGTGGATTATTGTTCTTTGCACGCGCCATATGCGAGTAGAACAGGTAGTAGCAGTAGTATGGTATTCTGCCTTACGGCATGCCTTGTCATGGGTTAAGCCCCTTCCATCTTTGTCATTCCATAGCCAGTCTTGTCATTCCTGAATATTTGTCTCCTTTGATATTGTCCAGCATTTGATATCTCCTTTTTTCTCTTCCCCTTTTTCCCTCCACCATCCCTTCTATTCCTTCCTTCAATAAACAGTCCCTCCTCAAACAATGTCCAATCTAGTTCCTTTTTCTCTTTCTAATGACTTTCAGCATGTTTCTTTCTTCTCCAACTCTTCTTAATACTTCATCATTCCTTGCTCGGTCTTCCCATTTCACTTTTTCCATTCTTCTCCACATCCACATCTCTAGTGCCTCCAATCTTCTTTCTTCCTCAGTTTCCGGGTCTCCGCACCACACAGTGCAACGCTCAAGATGTAACATTTGGCAAGTCTTTTCCTCAGATCTTTGTTTAGTGGTCCACAAAGTAATTTCAGTTTCCTCTTGAATCTTTCTTTTGCGATTGCAATTCTATTCCTAATTTCTGTTGAGCAGTACATATCATCCATTATTACATTTCCCAAGTAACTGAAGTTATTCACTTGCACTATTTCCTATCCACCTATTTTCATATGGTATTTCCTCCCCTTTCCTCCAATTACCAGGCTTTTCGTTTTCTTCTTGTTAATCTTCATGCCTTATTCTTCTAATTTTATGTTTAAACCATCGAACATTTGTTCCATCTCTCTCAAAATCTTATACACTCCACTCTCCGACCCCCTATACAAACCCCTCTTCTTCCATCAAAATTTCACTAAAAATTTCTTCCAGATATATATTGAACAGTGTTGGCGAAAAACAACAGCCTTGTCTTACAACTCTTCCCAGTTCAATTGTTTCACTGATCAGACCTCCTATTCTTACTCTTGCTCTCTGGTTCAAATATAAATTTCTAATTACCCGTCTATCCCTCCAGTCAGATCCTTGTTTCCTTAGAATTTCCATCAGTTTGTCCCGTCTGACACAGTCAAAAGCCTTCTCAGGATCAGTGAACACAACATACACCTTCCTTTTCTTCTCTATGTACCTCTCCCCTATCACTCTCAGTAGCCCAATGGCATCTCTAGTTCCCACTCCTCACCTGAAACCAAACTGTTCATCTCCAATTACGCATTTCTGCTTTCCATATAGCCTTCTGTTGACTATCCTCGGCAAGACTTTGGCTGCATGCGATGTCAGATTCAGGTAGAACACGTAAGGGGGGGGGGGGGGAATCACATATTATTAGTTGGTTTGCGGAGTATTCATCGACATGTAAAACCAAATACGTTGCCGGCCGGTGTGGCAGAGCGGTTCTAGGCGCTTCAGTTTGGAACAGCGCCAACGCTACGGCCGCAGGTTCGAATCACGCCTTGGGCATGGGTGTGTGTGATGTCCTTAGGTTAGTTAGGCTTAAGTAATTCTAAGTTCTAGGGGACTGATGACCTCAGATGATAAGTCCCATAGTGCTCAGAGCCATTTGAACCATTTTGAACCGAATACGTTGCCGTGGATGGAGATCACTCATCAGAGACAAGGATATCGTCAGGAGTGCCACAGGCAAGTGTGATAGGAACGACATTATGATCTATATACACAAAAAGTATCACATATAGAGAGTGAACAGCAATCTGCGACTGTTTGCTGGTGAATATGTAGTGTACGAGAGGGTGCCATCGTTAAATGACTTTAGTAGGATGCAATATGATTCACACAAAATTTGGTGTGATGAATGGATGCTTGCTCTAAATGCAGAAACCTGTAAGTCAGGGCAGATGATACGGGAAAAGAACCCTACAGTGTTCGGATACAGCAATGTGCTGCTTGTCACAGTCATGTTAATTAAATACATAGGCGTAACGTTGCAGAGCGTTATGAAATGGAACGAGCACCTAATGTCGGTAGTAGGATAGGCAAATCGTCGACTTCGCTTTATTGGGAGTATTCTAGGGAAGTGTAACTCATCTGTATAGGAGACTACGTATAGAATACCAGAAACATCTGTAGCATCCATCGGAACATCCTTGGCAACATGTGGGCCCCGAATACGCTGTGGAAGTTTCGCTGGTAAGCCCTCAGACACCCTCCATTAACTTCGGAACTCTCCCAATGCAATTTCCAAAGTTTTGGAGCTCTGAAGAGAGGAATTCGTGGTCGTCGATTGCTTTGGACGATGAACTCCGCAACTGTTACGTAGGCAACCGCAAAATTTTTTCTGTGAAAGCAGTGGCCATCTTGTCTCACAGTGGAACAAACGCATTAACAGTTACAACGATTACTTCGGAAACACTGAATTTTTACTTAGTTTTTTTCCATTTATCTCATTTTCATTTAACACCCCCTTGTACACGTTCCTCTCACATTAACGTTACCATCGCCGGCCGGCAGGGGTGGCCGAGCGGTTCTAGGTGCTACAGCCTGGAACCGCGCAACCGCTACGGTCGCAGGTTCGAATCCTGCTTCGGGCATGGATGTGTGTGATGTCCTTAGGTTAGTTAGGTTTAAGTAGTTCTAAGTTCTAGGGGACTGATGACCAGGGATGTTAAGTCCCATAGCGCTCAGACCCATCTGAACCATTTTGACCATCGTCTATGTTCGACGTTAATCTGCAATAACGACTCACAGATGACCGGTGGCAGCACTAGCAGTAGAAGATATATAAATGTTGGGTTTGGGGGGGGGGGGGGGGGGGGGATGCGAAAAACAGTGTTGTCATTGTCGTAACGCGGAAACGGAGCGATTTATCTGACGTCCAAAACGGCGCTATCATTGGCATTCGGGTCAAGGGTGGAAGCATTTACGAAACGTCTAATTTTGTAAAGAGTTTGCGTACCGCCGTGGTTGAAGTTTATCATGCATGACAAAATGGAGCTATCCACGCCCGGATCTAGGTGTGGAGAGCACGGGGGACGGGGGCGGGGGGGGGGGAGGCGGGGGGGAGGTGTGCAGAGGGGGGGGGCAGAGGGGGGGGGCGAACAATGTTACCTGTTCCGGGCGAAAATTTCAGGGGACGCCAAATTATATTCTTGAAGAAAAGTAGCCTTTGTTTCAGAAAGCGCCTAGCATCCAGTGCATGATTTTGAAACACATCCATTTCTGAATACATTCTAGGTTCAAAATTGTTAAGGGTTTCGCGGCCACTTGTTGATAAACTGCCTGTTAGCTTCTGCCTCGGGTTCCTCGGCAGACGTTTGTCTGGTGATCTTTCTGAAGTTTCGCGAGCACGGGTGGCTGTCATTGTCAGGGCATCACCCTCAATTGCTGGTGGTCCACCACTTATGTCAAAACAGTCTCGCTTATGTGGCGTGTGTTACAATTGCCGCAATATTAGACAGGCCTATTTTGTTTTATCTGGCAGACAGTCAGAAAAGAGACGTAGTCAAATCGAAAAACCATGTCGGTCTTAGGTACTATTGTTATTAAGAGCTTTTTCAGTATTAGACTACGACAGTTTGATGTTTCAGGTAGCTAAACGTTTGACAAATTTTGATGAGGTAATAGATTCTTTCGCAGAAAGGAATGTACGTTGTGTAAAGCTGTAGCAAGATTAAAGAGAAAAAAATGCTGGGACCTAAGGATTGAAGAAATGTGTACTGTCTTGCATGTCTCTTGTCTCGACGGTTTTATGTTTCCTATATTTAAAATTATGTCACACAAATGAGAAGGTTATATTAGCTAATAGACAGTAAAGGGTGCAAATTTTCCGATGAGTTCTTATTCTCCCGTTTTTTTTAAGGTGGTTGTATGTCAAATCGGACGACTGGGAGCAGGAGAGGATCACAGGACGCTTTAATTTCCACTGCTCTGAGTGCAGGTTTGATGGCTTCCATTACAAAATATACCCGTT